>NC_036458.1:4832297-14832297 GCF_002775205.1 Xiphophorus maculatus | reverse complement strand
ATCTTATGACAATCAATCACTGAACGTTTGGTCCCTCTATGTGTTTTTATATAGGAAATATAAGAGTTTCGTGTTTCATGGCGAGTAGGTGAACTTTGACCCCTGCTAACCCCCCTTCAACATACTCCAAAACTCACCAATTTGATAACTTTAAATCAAACATGCCTTATGATCAGACTGACCGAGTTTGAAGCCGATCAATCGAAATCCCTAGGAGGAGTTCGATCAAATACGAAGGCTGTAAACGTCAAACTCGAGGTCCAAAATGGACCTTCAATACAAAATGGCCGACTTCCTGTTGGGTTTAGAGCATGGCTCCAAGAGACTTTTTTGTACATCCTGAAAAGATACACATATGTACCAAGTTTCGTAATTCTAGGATAAAGCATGGCCTGGGGCTGTTCATTTAAAATACTCTAGGGGTCGCTATAGAGAAATTAGGCCACGCCCACCAAATTTTGTTATGAATTCCTGTCGGTGGGTGGATAAGGATCCATCCTAGTGAGTTTGGAGCAGCTGGGCCCGAAATTGTGGAATTCAGAGCCAAACGAAATTCGACGGCGTTCGCAACGCCGCCACGCCCACCTGCTTCATCGCAGCCGGTCGGGGTTGGATTACTCAACACACCAACATGTCTTCTGTCTCTGGACACAGTTTCATGTTGATTAGGTCAAAGGGCTAAGATAGCGACCGTTCACAGTAAAACATGACACTTCCTGTTCTCAGGGGGCGTGGCCTACTTAAAAAAATAATTTCACCACAGGGTATTTTAGGACACCCGATGACAACCAATCTCTGAAAGTTTGGTCCCTCTCTGTGTTTTTGTATAGGAAATATAAGAGTTTCGTGTTTCATGGCGAGTAGGTGAACTTTGACCCCTGCTAACCCCCCTTCAACATACTCCAAAACTCACCAATTTGATAACTTTAAATCAGACATGCCTTATGATCAGACTGACCGAGTTTGAAGCCGATCAATCGAAATCCCTAGGAGGAGTTCGATCAAATACGAAGGCTGTAAACGTCAAACTCGAGGAAAAAAATGGACGTTCAAGACAAAATGGCTGACTTCCTGTGA
This sequence comes from Xiphophorus maculatus, assembly GCF_002775205.1. Classification (NCBI taxonomy): domain Eukaryota; kingdom Metazoa; phylum Chordata; class Actinopteri; order Cyprinodontiformes; family Poeciliidae; genus Xiphophorus; species Xiphophorus maculatus. The sequence continues at coordinate 14,831,220 of NC_036458.1, read as the reverse complement.
TATTTGCACTTCTAAATCTATACCTTATTCTGAGCATCTTGGTGAGCTCTACATGTGTACCAAATTTCATGTCTCTACGATAAAGTAAATGAATAGCAAAATTTCCTTTGAAAATTGCTAGTTGGCGCCGTTGAGCCAATTTTTTTGCGATTTTTGCATCGACCTTAAAATTCAAAATTTTTAAACTGCCTAGTCGCGACCGCCAAGTTTGGTGCGTTTTTGAATATGATAAAGCCCCCAAAAAGGCACCTCTTTGGGGGGTAAGAATAATAAGAATAATAATTAAAGCTGCAAGCAGCCTCGGGCGGCCCTCGCAGCAAGCGCCGCTCCGGCCTATTGGCCACCGCGGGGGTTCCGGCCACCGCAGAAGCTCTCGCTCGGTTTCCAGAGCCGCAGCCCGCTCCCCACCGCAGAAGCTCCGCCGCAGTTTCTAGCACCGCCGCCCGCTAGCCGCCGCAGTAGCTGTCGCGCATTTTCTCCGCCCGTCCACCGGGCGACACGCGTGAATGCGTTCGGCGGCGCTCCCCGACGACTGTCAAAAAATCTGGTGCAGATCGGTCCATGCGTCGAGGAGATACGGCCGATGTATTACCTTAGGGGGCGCAGTGGAGTCAAATTACATCTCAAACCCGTCGGGCTCTTTAGAGGTGAACAAAGATCATACATATCCAGTTTGGTGCCAATCGGATGATCCATGCGTGAATTAGAGCCAAACGTATGCATATGGCGAGGGACTGATATTCGCCATTTGGCCACGCCCACACGGTTCAGCCAGCAGCGAGCATTGACAGAGTTTATCATCCGAATCACCTTGATTAGGTCAAGAGAGCCATAAACGGAGCTTTCCAAGGAAAAAAACGGCACTTCCGGTTCTGAGGGGGCGGGGCTTAGATGACGTCATAATATGATGACATAGGGTCGTCAGGGTCCCGCCAGGGTCACTCGTGCAAAGTTTGGTGCAGAAGCTATCGACCGTTCACAGTAAAATACGAGACTTCCTGTTGTCAGGGGGCGTGGCCTAAGTGATGTCATCATTTAACCATTGGATATTATTGGACACAAGATAATGATCAATAACTCAAACTTTGGTGTCTCTGTCAGTTTTTGTGTTAGAATTACAAATTATTTAATTTTTTCCTGTTTAATTCAACATTGAACTGTCATTCCGTAGGGCTATGCTGCCCTCTGGTGTCGAATTACTGAAATTACTGAAATAGTTTCATTATTTCAGTAATTCGACACCAGAGGGCAGCATTGCCCTACACTTGACAAAGGATCCCCTTTGTATTACACAGTCGATCACAGGGGAACTTTGAGCCTTGCTAACTCCCCTTCCACCTGTTCAAATGTCACCGTTTTGATAACTTTGAATTGGACATGCCTTATGATCAGACTGACCGAGTTTGAAGCCGATCAATCGAAATCCCTAGGAGGAGTTCGATCAAATGCAAAGGCTGTAAACGGCCACAATAGGGCCCAAAATGGACCTTCAATCCAAAATGGCCGACTTCCTGTTGGGTTTAGAGCATGGCTCCAAGAGACTTTTTTGTACGTCCTGACAAGATACACATGTGTACCAAGTTTCGTAATTCTAGGATAAAGCATGGCTTGGGGCTGATTTTTTAAAATATTCCAGGGGGAGATGTAGAGAAATTAGGCCACGCCCACCAAATTTCGCTATGGATTCCTGTTCGGGGATGGATAAGGATCCATCCTAGTGAGTTTGGAGCAGCTCACCCCGAAACTGTGGAATTCAGAGCCAAACGAAATTCGATGGCGTTCGCAACGCCGCCACGCCCACCTGCTTCATCGCAGCCGGTCGGGGTTGGAATCCACAACACACCAACATGTCTTCTGTCTCTGGACACAGTTTCATGTTGATTAGGTCAAAGGGCTAAGATAGCGACCGTTCACAGTAAAACATGACACTTCCTGTTCTCAGGGGGCGTGGCCTAAGCGATGTCATAATTTCACCACAGGGTATTTTAGGACACCTATTGATGATCAACAACAGAAAGTTTGGTCCCTCTATGTGTTTTTATATAGGAAATATAAGAGTTTCGTGTTTCATGGCGAGTAGGTGAACTTTGACCCCTGGTAACCCCCCTTCAGCAAGCTCATACAGTCACCAATTTGATAACTTTAAATCAGACATGCCTTATGATCAGACTGACCGAGTTTGAAGCCGATCAATCGAAATCCCTAGGAGGAGTTCGATCAAATGCAAAGGCTGTAAACGTCAAAATCGAGGTCAAATGAACTTCAATCTAAAATGGCCGACTTCCTGTTGGGTTTAGAGCATGGCTCTAAGAGACTTTTTTGTACGTCCCGACAAGATACACATGTGTACCAAGTTTCGTAATTCTAGGTTTAAGCATGGCTTGGGGCTGTTCATTTAAAATACTCTAGGGGTCGCTATAGAAAAATTAGGCCACGCCCACCAAATATCGCTATGGATTCCTGTTCGGGGATGGATAAGGATCCATCCTAGTGAGTTTGGAGCAGCTCACCCCGAAACTGTGGAATTCAGAGCCAAACAAAATTTGATGGCGTTCGCAACGCCGCCACGCCCACCTGCTTCATCGCAGCCGGTCGGGGTTGGAATCCACAACACACCAACATGTCTTCTGTCTCTGGACACAGTTTCATGTTGATTAGGTCAAAGGGCTAAGATAGCGACCGTTCACAGTAAAACATTACACTTCCTGCTCTCAGGGGGCGTGGCCTACGTAAAAAAAAAATTTCACTGCAGGGTATTATAGGACACCCGATGCCGATCAATCACTGAAAGTTTGGTCCCTCTATGTGTTTTTGTATAGGAAATATAAGAGGTTTTTGTTTCATGGCGTGTAGGTGAACTTTGACCCCTGGTAACCCCCCTTCAACATGCTCCAAAACTCACCAATTTGATAACTTTAAATCAGACATGCCTTATGATCAGACTGACCGAGTTTGAAGCCGATCAATCGAAATCCCTAGGAGGAGTTCGATCAAATACGAAGGCTGTAAACGTCAAAATCGAGGAAAAAAATGGACGTTCAATACAAAATGGCCGACTTTCTGTGATAGTTGCACTATGACATTACTTGTAAATTCTGAGCGTCTTAGTGAGCTCTACAACTGTACCGAATTTCAAGTCTCTACGATGAAGTAAGTGAATAGCAATGGGTCTTTTGAAAATTGCTAGTTGCTGCCGTTGAGCAATTTTTTTTGCGATTTTTGCGACGACCTTAAAATTCAAAATTTTTAAACCGCCTAGTCGCTTCCGCCAAGTTTGGTGAGTTTTTGAATATGATAAAGCCCCCAAAAAGGCGCACGAAGAGGGGGGCAGAATCGTAAGAAGAACAAGCAGCCTCGGGCGGCCCTCGCAGCAAGCGCCGCTCCGGCCTATTGGCCACCGCGGGGGTTCCAGCCACCGCAGAAACTCTCGCACGTTTTCCAGAGCCGCAGCCCGCTCCCCACCGCAGAAGCTCCGCCGCAGTTTCCAGCACCGCCGCCCGCCAGCCGCCGCAGAAGCTGTCGCGCATTTTCCACGCCCGTCCACCGGGCGACAGGTGTTAGTGCGTTCGGCGGCGCTCCCCGACGGCTGTCGAAAAATCTGGCGCAGATCGGTCGATGCGTCGAGGAGATACGGCCGATGTATTAACTTAGGGGGCGCAGTGGAGTCAAATTACATCTCAAACCCGTTGGGCTCTTTAGAGGTGAACAAAGGTCATACATATCCAGTTTGGCGCCAATCGGATGATCCATGCGTGAATTAGAGCCAAACGTATGCATATGGCGAGGGACTGATATTCGCCGTTTGGCCACGCCCACACGGTTCAGCCAGCAGCGAGCATTGACAGAGTTTATCATCCGAATCATCGTGATTAGGTCAAGAGAGCCATAAACAGAGCTTTCCAAGGAAAAAAATGGCACTTCCTGTTGTGAGGGGGCGGGGCTTAGATGACGTCATAATGTGATGACGTAGGATCGACGGGCATACCACCAGGATCACTCAGGCCAAGTTTGATGCAGCTCGGTCAAAATATGTGGAATGTAGAGGCAAACGTATACGAACGGCGTTGCCGCCATTGAAAACACTTGGCACTTTAAAGCAAGCGAGACCAACTTCCTATCTGTCATCCAACACAGAATCACCTTGATTAGGTCAAGAGAGCCATAAACAGAGCTTTCCAAGGAAAAAAACGGCACTTCCGGTTCCGAGGGGGCGGGGCTTAGATGACGTCATAATGTGATGACTTAGGATTGACGGGCAAGCCTCCAGGATCACTCAGGCCAAGTTTGATGCAGCTCGGTCAAAATATGTGGAATGTAGAGGCAAACGTATACGAACGGCGTTGCCGCCATTGAAAACTCTTGGCACTTTAAAGCAAGCGAGATCAACTTCCTATCTGTCATCCAACACAGAATCAACTTGATTAGGTCAAGAGAGCCATAAACAGAGCTTTCCAAGGAAAAAAACGGCACTTCCGGTTCCCAGGGGGCGGGGCTTAGATGACGTCATAATGTGATGACTTAGGATTGACGGGCAAGCCTCCAGGATCACTCAGGCCAAGTTTGATGCAGCTCGGTCGAAACATGTGGAATCTAGAAGCAAACGTATGGCATCGGCGTTACAGGTCACTTCGCCACGCCGCCACGCCCAGCTGCTATCTCAAAGCCGGTCGGGGTTGGAATCCTCAACACACCAACATGTCTTCTGTGTCTGGACACAGTTTCATGTTGATTAGGTCAAAGGGCTAAGAGAGCGACCGTTCACAGTAAAACATGACACTTCCTGTTCTCAGGGGGCGTGGCCTAAGTGATGTCATCATTTGACCATATGGTATTGTAGGGCACCCGATGCCGATCAATCACTGAAAGTTTGGTCCCTCTATGTGCTTTTGTATAGGAAATATAAGAGTTTCGTGTTTCATGGCGAGTAGGTGAACTTTGACCCCTGCTAACCCCCCTTCAACATGCTCCAAAACTCACCAATTTGATAACTTTAAATCAAACATGCCTTATGATCAGACTGACCAAGTTTGAAGTCGATCAATCGAAATCCCTAGGAGGAGTTCGATCAAATACGAAGGCTGTAAACGTCAAAATCGAGGTAAAAAATGGACGTTCAATACAAAATGGCCGACTTTCTGTGATAGTTGGCTTATAACATTAAATGTAAGTTCTGAGTCTTTTGGTGAGCTCTACAAGTGTACCAAATTTCATGTCTCTACGATGAAGTACGTTCATACCATTGTGTCAACAGAAAATTGCTAGTTGCTGCCGTTCAGCAATTTTTTTTGCGATTTTTGCGACAACCTTAAAATTCAAAATTTTTAAATTTTCTAGTTGCGACCGCCAAGTTTGGTGAGTTTTTGAATATGATAAAGCCCCCAAAAAGGCACACGAAGAGGTGGGAAGAATCGTAATAATAATAATAATAATAAACAGTACAGATACAATAGGCCTTCGCAGCGCTTTGCTGCTCGGGCCTAATTAAAGCTGCAAGCAGCCTCGGGCGGCCCTCGCAGCAAGCGCCGCTCCGGCCTATTGGCCACCGCGGGGGTTCCAGCCACCGCAGAAGGTCTCGCACAATTTCCAGAGCCGCAGCCAACTCCCCACCGCAGAAGCTCCGCCGCAGTTTTCAGCACCGCCGCCCGCCAGCCACCGCAGAAGCTGTCGCGCATTTTCCCCGCCCGTCCACCAGGCGACACGCGTGAATGCGTTCGGCAGCGCTCCCCGACGACTGTCAAAAAATCTGGCGCAGATCGGTCGATGCGTCGAGGAGATACAGCCCATGTATTAACTTAGGGGGCGCAGTGGAGCCAAATTACATCTCAAACCCGTCGGGCTCTTTAGAGGTGAACAAAGGTCATACATATCCAGTTTGGCGCCAATCGGATGATCTATGCCTGAATAAGAGCCAAACGTATGTATATGGCGAGGGACTGATATTCGCCATTTGGCCACGCCCACACGGTTCAGCCAGCAGCGAGCATTGACAGAGTTTATCATCCGAATCATCTTGATTAGGTCAAGAGAGCCATAAACAGAGCTTTCCAAGTAAAAAAATAGCACTTCCTGTTCCGAGGGGGCGGGGCCTAAGTGATGTCATCATTTGACCATTGGATATTATTGGACACTCGATTATGATCAATCACTGAACGTTTGGTGTCTCTGTGAGTTTTTGTGTTAGAATTACTAATTATTTAATTTTTTCCTCCATTACAACATTGAACTTTCATTCCGTAGGGCAATGCTGCCCTCTGGTGTCGAATTACTGAAATAATGAAACTATTTCAGTGGGCAGCAGAGGGCAGCATTGCCCTACAAACAACGAACATGGACTGTTTATTATGTAATTACACAGAAGATCTCTCTAATTCATTCTGAGGGGGCGGGGCTTAGATGACGTCATAATATGATGACATAGCATTGTCAGGCATCAGACCAGGATGAGTCAGGCCAAGTTTGGTGCAGCTCGGTCGAAACATGTGGAATCTAGAAGCAAACGTATGGCATCGGCGTTACAGGTCACTTCGCCTCGCCGCCACGCCCACCTGCTATGTCAAAGCCGGCCGGGGTTGGAATCCACAACACACCAACATGTTTTCTGTCTCTGGACACAGTTTCATGTTGATTAGGTCAAAGGGCTAAGATAGCGACCGTTCACAGTAAAACATGACACTTCCTGTTCTCAGGGGGCGTGGCCTACTTAAAAAAATAATTTCACCACAGGGTATTTTAGGACACCCGATGTCGATCAATCACTGAACGTTTGGTCCCTCTATGTGTTTTTATATAGGAAATATAAGAGTTTCGTGTTTCATGGCGAGTAGCTGAACTTTGACCCCTGGTAACCCCCCTTCAGCAAGCTCATACAGTCACCAATTTGATAACTTTAAATCAGACATGCCTTATGATCAGACTGACCGAGTTTGAAGCCGATCAATCGAAATCCCTAGGAGGAGTTCGATCAAATGCAAAGGCTGTAAATGTCAAACTCGAGGTCCAAAATGGACCTTCAATACAAAATGGCCGACTTCCTGTTGGGTTTCGACCATGGCTCTAAGAGACTTTTTTGTACGTCCTGACAAGATACACATGTGTACCAAGTTTCGTAATTCTAAGTTAAAGCATGGCTTGGGGCTGTTCATTTAAAATACTCTAGGGGTCGCTATAGAGAAATTAGGCCACGCCCACCAAATATCGCTATGGATTCCTGTTCGGGGATGGATAAGGATCCATCCTAGTGAGTTTGGAGCAGCTCACCCCGAAACTGTGGAATTCAGAGCCAAACGAAATTCGACGGCGTTCGCAACGCCGCCACGCCCACCTGCTTCATCGCAGCCGGTCGGGGTTGGAATCCACAACACACCAACATGTCTTCTGTCTCTGGACACAGTTTCATGTTGATTAGGTCAAAGGGCTAAGATAGCGACCGTTCACAGTAAAACATTACACTTCCTGCTCTCAGGGGGCGTGGCCTACGTAAAAAAAAAATTTCACTGCAGGTTATTATAGGACACCCGATGCCGATCAATCACTGAAAGTTTGGTCCCTCTATGTGTTTTTGTATAGGAAATATAAGAGGTTTTTGTTTCATGGCGTGTAGGTGAACTTTGACCCCTGGTAACCCCCCTTCAACATGCTCCAAAACTCACCAATTTGATAACTTTAAATCAGACATGCCTTATGATCAGACTGACCGAGTTTGAAGCCGATCAATCGAAATCCCTAGGAGGAGTTCGATCAAATACGAAGGCTGTAAACGTCAAAATCGAGGAAAAAAATGGACGTTCAATACAAAATGGCCGACTTTCTGTGATAGTTGCACTATGACATTACTTGTAAATTCTGAGCGTCTTAGTGAGCTCTACAACTGTACCGAATTTCAAGTCTCTACGATGAAGTAAGTGAATAGCAATGGGTCTGTTGAAAATTGCTAGTTGCTGCCGTTGAGCAATTTTTTTTGCGATTTTTGCGGCGACCTTAAAATTCAAAATTTTTAAACCGCCTAGTCGCTTCCGCCAAGTTTGGTGAGTTTTTGAATATGATAAAGCCCCCAAAAAGGCTCCTCTTTGGGGGGGCAGAATAATAATAATAATAATAATTAAAGCTGCAAGCAGCCTCGGGCGGCCCTCGCAGCAAGCGCCGCTCCGGCCTATTGGCCACCGCGGGGGTTCCGGCCACCGCAGAAGCTCTCGCACGATTTCCAGAGCCGCAGCCAACTCCCCACAGCAGAAGCTCCGCCGCAGTTTCCAGCACCGTCGCCCGCTAGCCGCCGCAGAAGCTGTCGCGCATTTTCCACGCCCGTCCACCGGGCGACACGCGTGAATGCGTTCGGCAGCGCTCCCCGACGACTGTCAAAAAATCTGGTGCAGATCGGTCGATACGTCGAGGAGATACAGCCCATGTATTAACTTAGGGGGCGCAGTGGAGCCAAATTACATTTCAAACCCGTTGGGCTCTTTAGAGGTGAACAAAGGTCATACATATCCAGTTTGGCGCCAATCGGATGATCCATGCGTGAATAAGAGCCAAACGTATGCATATGGCGAGGGACTGATATTCGCCATTTGGCCACGCCCACACGGTTCAGCCAGCAGCGAGCATTGACAGAGTTTATCATCCGAATCATCGTGATTAGGTCAAGAGAGCCATAAACAGAGCTTTCCAAGGAAAAAAATGGCACTTCCTGTTGTGAGGGGGCGGGGCTTAGATGACGTCATAATGTGATGACGTAGGATCGACGGGCATACCACCAGGATTACTCAGGCAAAGTTTGATGCAGCTCGGTCAAAATATGTGGAATGTAGAGGCAAACGTATACGAACGGCGTTGCCGCCATTGAAAACACTTGGCACTTTAAAGCAAGCGAGACCAACTTCCTATCTGTCATCCAACACAGAATCACCTTGATTAGGTCAAGAGAGCCATAAACAGAGCTTTCCAAGGAAAAAAACGGCACTTCCGGTTCCGAGGGGGCGGGGCTTAGATGACGTCATAATGTGATGACGTAGGATTGACGGGCAAGCCTCCAGGATCACTCAGGCCAAGTTTGATGCAGCTCGGTCAAAATATGTGGAATGTAGAGGCAAACGTATACGAACGGCGTTGCCGCCATTGAAAACTCTTGGCACTTTAAAGCAAGCGAGATCAACTTCCTATCTGTCATCCAACACAGAATCAACTTGATTAGGTCAAGAGAGCCATAAACAGAGCTTTCCAAGGAAAAAAACGGCACTTCCGGTTCCCAGGGGGCGGGGCTTAGATGACGTCATAATGTGATGACGTAGGATTGACGGGCAAGCCTCCAGGATCACTCAGGCCAAGTTTGATGCAGCTCGGTCGAAACATGTGGAATCTAGAAGCAAACGTATGGCATCGGCGTTACAGGTCACTTCGCCACGCCGCCACGCCCAGCTGCTATCTCAAAGCCGGTCGGGGTTGGAATCCTCAACACACCAACATGTCTTCTGTGTCTGGACACAGTTTCATGTTGATTAGGTCAAAGGGCTAAGAGAGCGACCGTTCACAGTAAAACATGACACTTCCTGTTCTCAGGGGGCGTGGCCTAAGTGATGTCATCATTTGACCATATGGTATTGTAGGGGACCCGATGCCGATCAATCACTGAAAGTTTGGTCCCTCTATGTGCTTTTGTATAGGAAATATAAGAGTTTCGTGTTTCATGGCGAGTAGGTGAACTTTGACCCCTGCTAACCCCCCTTCAACATGCTCCAAAACTCACCAATTTGATAACTTTAAATCAAACATGCCTTATGATCAGACTGACCAAGTTTGAAGTCGATCAATCGAAATCCCTAGGAGGATTTCGATCAAATACGAAGGCTGTAAACGTCAAAATCGAGGTAAAAAATGGACGTTCAATACAAAATGGCCGACTTCCTGTGATAGTTGGCTTATAACATTAAATGTAAGTTCTGAGTCTTTTGGTGAGCTCTACAAGTGTACCAAATTTCATGTCTCTACGATGAAGTACGTTCATACCATTGTGTCAACAGAAAATTGCTAGTTGCCGCCGTTCAGCAATTTTTTTTGCGATTTTTGCGACAACCTTAAAATTCAAAATTTTTAAATTTTCTAGTCGCCACCGCCAAGTTTGGTGAGTTTTTGAATATGATAAAGCCCCCAAAAAGGCTCCTCTTTAGGGGGGCAGAATCGTAATAATAATAATAATAATAAGAAACAGTACAGAAACAATAGGCCTTCGCAGCGCTTTGCTGCTCGGGCCTAATAATAAACAGTACAGATACAATAGGCCTTCGCAGCGCTTTGCTGCTCGGGCCTAATTAAAGCTGCAAGCAGCCTCGGGCGGCCCTCGCAGCAAGCGCCGCTCCGGCCTATTGGCCACCGCGGGGGTTCCGGCCACCGCAGAAGCTCTCGCGCGTTTTCCAGAGCCGCAGCCAACTCCCCACCGCAGAAGCTCCGCCGCAGTTTCCAGCACCGCCGCCCGCTAGCCGCCGCAGTAGCTGTCGCGCATTTTCTCCGCCCGTCCACCGGGCGACACGCGTGAATGCGTTCGGCGGCGCTCCCCGACGACTGTCAAAAAATCTGGTGCAGATCGGTCCATGCGTCGAGGAGATACGGCCGATGTATTACCTTAGGGGGCGCAGTGGAGTCAAATTACATCTCAAACCCGTCGGGCTCTTTAGAGGTGAACAAAGATCATACATATCCAGTTTGGTGCCAATCGGATGATCCATGCGTGAATTAGAGCCAAACGTATGCATATGGCGAGGGACTGATATTCGCCATTTGGCCACGCCCACACGGTTCAGCCAGCAGCGAGCATTGACAGAGTTTATCATCCGAATCACCTTGATTAGGTCAAGAGAGCCATAAACGGAGCTTTCCAAGGAAAAAAACGGCACTTCCGGTTCTGAGGGGGCGGGGCTTAGATGACGTCATAATATGATGACATAGGGTCGTCAGGGTCCCGCCAGGGTCACTCGTGCAAAGTTTGGTGCAGAAGCTATCGACCGTTCACAGTAGAATTACAAATTTTTAATTTTTTCCTACATTACAAAATTGAACTCTGTCTTTCCGTAGGGCAATGCTGCCCTCTGGTGTCGAATTACTGAAATAATGAAACTATTTCAGTAATTTCAGTAATTCGACACCAGAGGGCAGCATTGCACTACGGAATGATAAAGGATCCCCTTTGTAATTACATATTACACAGTCGATCACAGGGGAACTTTGAGCCCTGCTAACCCCGCTTCAACATGCTCCAAAACTCACCATATTGATAACTTTAAATTAGACATGCCTTATGATCAGACTGACCGAGTTTGAAGCCGATCAATCGAAATCCCTAGCAGGAATTCGATCAAATACGAAGGCTCTAAATGTCAAAATCGAGGTCAAATGAACTTCAATCTAAAATGGCCGACTTCCTGTTGGGTTTAGAGCATGGCTCCAAGAGACTTTTTTGTACGTCCTGACAAGATACACATGTGTACCAAGTTTCGTAATTCTAGGATAAAGCATGGCTTGGGGCTGATTTTTTAAAATATTCCAGGGGGAGATGTAGAGAAATTAGGCCACGCCCACCAAATTTCGCTATGGATTCCTGTTCGGGGATGGATAAGGATCCATCCTAGTGAGTTTGGAGCAGCTCACCCCGAAACTGTGGAATTCAGAGCCAAACGAAATTCGATGGCGTTCGCAACGCCGCCACGCCCACCTGCTTCATCGCAGCCGGTCGGGGTTGGAATCCACAACACACCAACATGTCTTCTGTCTCTGGACACAGTTTCATGTTGATTAGGTCAAAGGGCTAAGATAACGACCGTTCACAGTAAAACATGACACTTCCTGTTCTCAGGGGGCGTGGCCTACGTAAAAAAATAATTTCACCACAGGGTATTTTAGGTAACCCCATAACGATCAATCCCAGAAAGTTTGGTCCCTCTATGTGTTTTTTAATAGGAAATATAAGAGTTTCGTGTTTCATGGCGAGTAGGTGAACTTTGACCCCTGGTAACCCCCCTTCAGCAAGCTCATACAGTCACCAATTTGATAACTTTAAATCAGACATGCCTTATGATCAGACTGACCGAGTTTGAAGCCGATCAATCGAAATCCCTAGGAGGAGTTCGATCAAATGCAAAGGCTGTAAACGTCAAACTCGAGGTCCAGAATGGACCTTCAATACAAAATGGCCGACTTCCTGTTGGGTTTAGAGCATGGCTCCAAGAGACTTTTTTGTACGTCCTGACAAGATACACATGTGTACCAAGTTTCGTAATTCTAGGATAAAGCATGGCATGGGGCTGTTCATTTAAAATACTCTAGGGGTCGCTATAGAGAAATTAGGCCACGCCCACCAAATTTTGTTATGAATTCCTGTCGGTGGGTGTACAAGGATCCATCCTAGTGAGTTTGAAGCAGCTGGGCCCGAAATTGTGGAATTCAGAGCCAAACGAAATTCGACGGCGTTCGCAACGCCGCCACGCCCACCTGCTTCATCGCAGCCGGTCGGGGTTGGAATAACTCAACACACCAACATGTCTTCTGTCTCTGGACACAGTTTCATGTTGATTAGGTCAAAGGGCTAAGATAGCGACCGTTCACAGTAAAACATGACACTTCCTGTTCTCAGGGGGCGTGGCCTACTTAAAAAAATAATTTCACCACAGGGTATTTTAGGACACCCGATGACGATCAATCAATGAAAGTTTGGTCCCTCTCTGTGTTTTTGTATAGGAAATATAAGAGTTTCGTGTTTCATGGCGAGTAGGTGAACTTTGACCCCTGCTAACCCCCCTTCAGCAAGCTCATACAGTCACCAATTTGATAACTTTAAATCAGACATGCCTTATGATCAGACTGACCGAGTTTGAAGCCGATCAATCGAAATCCCTAGGAGGAGTTCGATCAAATACGAAGGCTGTAAACGTCAAACTCGAGGTCCAGAATGGACCTTCAATACAAAATGGCCGACTTCCTGTTGGGTTTAGAGCATGGCTCCAAGAGACTTTTTTGTACGTCCTGAAAAGATACAGATATGTACCAAGTTTCGTAATTCTAGGTTTAAGCATGGCTTGGGGCTGTTCATTTAAAATACTCTAGGGGTCGCTATAGAAAAATTAGGCCACGCCCACCAAATATCGCTATGGATTCCTGTTCGGGGATGGATAAGGATCCATCCTAGTGAGTTTGGAGCAGCTCACCCCGAAACTGTGGAATTCAGAGCCAAACGAAATTCGATGGCGTTCGCAACGCCGCCACGCCCACCTGCTTCATCGCAGCCGGTCGGGGTTGGAATCCACAACACACCAACATGTCTTCTGTCTCTGGACACAGTTTCATGTTGATTAGGTCAAAGGGCTAAGATAGCGACCGTTCACAGTAAAACATTACACTTCCTGCTCTCAGGGGGCGTGGCCTACATAAAAAAAAAATTTCACTGCAGGGTATTTTAGGACACTCGATGTCGATCAATCACTGAAAGTTTGGTCCCTCTATGTGTTTTTGTATATGAAATATAAGAGGTTTTTGTTTCATGGCGTGTAGGTGAACTTTGACCCCTGGTAACCCCCCTTCAACATACTCCAAAACTCACCAATTTGATAACTTTAAATCAGACATGCCTTATGATCAGACTGACCGAGTTTGAAGCCGATCAATCGAAATCCCTAGGAGGAGTTCGATCAAATGCGAAGGCTGTAAACGTCAAACTCGAGGTAAAAAATGGACCTTCAATACAAAATGGCCGACTTCCTGTGATACTTGCACTATGACATTACTTGTAAATTCTGAGCGTCTTAGTGAGCTCTACAACTGTACCGAATTTCAAGTCTCTACGATGAAGTAAGTGAATAGCAATGGGTCTGTTGAAAATTGCTAGTTGCCGCCGTTGAGCAATTTTTTTTGCGATTTTTGCGGCAACCTTAAAATTCAAAATTTTTAAACCGCCTAGTCGCTTCCGCCAAGTTTGGTGAGTTTTTGAATATGATAAAGCCCCCAAAAAGGCACACGAAGAGGTGGGAAGAATAATAATAATAAACAGTACAGATACAATAGGCCTTCGCAGCGCTTTGCTGCTCGGGCCTAATTAAAGCTGCAAGCAGCCTCGGGCGGCCCTCGCAGCAAGCGCCGCTCCGGCCTATTGGCCACCGCGGGGGTTCCGGCCACCGCAGAAGCTCTCGCTCGGTTTCCAGAGCCGCAGCCCGCTCCCCACCGCGGAAGCTCCGCCGCAGTTTCCAGCACCGCCGCACGCCAGCCGCCGCAGGAGCTGTCGCGCGTTTTCCCCGCCCGTCCACCGGGCGACACGCGTGAATGCGTTCGGCGGCGCTCCCCGACGACTGTCGAAAAATCTGGCGCAGATCGGTCGATGCGTCGAGGAGATACGGCCGATGTATCAACTTAGGGGGCGCAGTGGAGTCAAATTACATCTCAAATCCGTCGGGCTCTTTAGAGGTGAACAAAGGTCATACATATCCAGTTTGGCGCCAATCAGATGATCCATGCGTGAATAAGAGCCAAACGTATGCATATGGCGAGGGACTGATATTCGCCATTTGGCCACGCCCACACGGTTCAGCCAGAAGCGAGCATTGACAGAGCTCATCATCTGAATTACCTTGATTAGGTCAAGAGAGCCATAAACGGAGCTTTCCAAGGAAAAAAAAGACACTTCCTGTTCTGAGGGGGCGGGGCTTAGATGACGTCATAATATGATGACACAGGGTCGTCAGGGATCCCACCAGGGTCACTCGTGCAAAGTTTGGTGCAGAAGCTATCGACCGTTCACAGTAAAATACAAGACTTCCTGTTGTCAGGGGGCGTGGCCTACGTGATGTCATCATTTAACCATTGGATATTATTGGACACAAGATAATGATCAATAACTGAAGGTTTGGTGTCTCTGTCAGTTTTTGTGTTAGAATTACAAATTATTTAATTTTTTCCTCTTTAATTCAACATTGAACTGTCATTCCGTAGGGCAATGCTGCCCTCTGGTGTCGAATTACTGAAATAATGAAACTATTTCAGTGGGCAGCAGAGGGCAGCATTGCCCTACAAACAACGAACATGGACTGTTTATTATGTAATTACACAGAAGATCTCTCTAATTCATTCTGAGGGGCGGGGCTTAGATGACGTCATAATATGATGACATAGCATTGTCAGGCATCACACCAGGATGAGTCAGGCCAAGTTTGGTGCAGCTCGGTCGAAACATGTGGAATCTAGAAGCAAACGTATGGCATCGGCGTTACAGGTCACTTCGCCACGCCGCCACACCCAGCTGCTTCATCGCAGCTGGTCAAGGCTTGGATCCACAACACACCAACATGTCTTCTGTCTCTGGACACAGTTTCATGTTGATTAGGTCAAAGGGCTAAGATAGCGACCGTTCACAGTAAAACATGACACTTCCTGTTCTCAGGGGGCGTGGCCTAAGCGATGTCATAATTTCACCACAGGGTATTTTAGGACACCTATTGATGATCAATAACAGAAAGTTTGGTCCCTCTATGTGTTTTTATATAGGAAATATAAGAGTTTCGTGTTTCATGGCGAGTAGGTGAACTTTGACCCCTGGTAACCCCCCTTCAGCAAGCTCATACAGTCACCAATTTGATAACTTTAAATCAGACATGCCTTATGATCAGACTGACCGAGTTTGAAGCCGATCAATCGAAAACCCTAGGAGGAGTTCGATCAAATGCAAAGGCTGTAAACGTCAAAATCGAGGTCAAATGAACTTCAATCTAAAATGGCCGACTTCCTGTTGGGTTTAGAGCATGGCTCTAAGAGACTTTTTTGTACGTCCCGACAAGATACACATGTGTACCAAGTTTCGTAATTCTAGGTTTAAGCATGGCTTGGGGCTGTTCATTTAAAATACTCTAGGGGTCGCTATAGAAAAATTAGGCCACGCCCACCAAATATCGCTATGGATTCCTGTTCGGGGATGGATAAGGATCCATCCTAGTGAGTTTGGAGCAGCTCACCCCGAAACTGTGGAATTCAGAGCCAAACGAAATTCGATGGCGTTCGCAACGCCGCCACGCCCACCTGCTTCATCGCAGCCGGTCGGGGTTGGAATCCACAACACACCAACATGTCTTCTGTCTCTGGACACAGTTTCATGTTGATTAGGTCAAAGGGCTAAGATAGCGACCGTTCACAGTAAAACATTACACTTCCTGCTCTCAGGGGGCGTGGCCTACATAAAAAAAAAATTTCACTGCAGGGTATTTTAGGACACCTGATGTCGATCAATCACTGAAAGTTTGGTCCCTCTATGTGTTTTTGTATAGGAAATATAAGAGGTTTTTGTTTCATGGCGTGTAGGTGAACTTTGACCCCTGCTAACCCCCCTTCAACATGCTCCAAAACTCACCAATTTGATAACTTTAAATCAGACATGCCTTATGATCAGACTGACCGAGTTTGAAGCCGATCAATCGAAATCCCTAGGAGGAGTTCGATCAAATACGAAGGCTGTAAACGTCAAAATCGAGGTCCAAAATGGACCTTCAATACAAAATGGCCGACTTCCTGCGATACTTGCACTATGACATTACTTGTAAATTCTGAGCGTCTTAGTGAGCTCTACAACTGTACCGAATTTCAAGTCTCTACGATGAAGTAAGTGAATAGCAATGGGTCTTTTGAAAATTGCTAGTTGCCGCCGTTGAGCAATTTTTTTTGCGATTTTTGCGGCGACCTTAAAATTCAAAATTTTTAAACCGCCTAGTCGCTTCCGCCAAGTTTGGTGAGTTTTTGAATATGATAAAGCCCCCAAATGGGCCCACGAAATGGGTGGAAGAATAATAATAAAACAGTACAGATACAATAGGCCTTCGCAGCGCTTTGCTGCTCGGGCCTAATAAGAAACAGTACAGATACAATAGGCCTTCGCAGCGCTTTGCTGCTCGGGCCTAATAAACAGTACAGATACAATAGGCCTTCGCAGCGCTTTGCTGCTCGGGCCTAATAATAATAAACAGTACAGATACAATAGGCCTTCGCAGCGCTTTGCTGCTCGGGCCTAATAAGAAACAGTACAGAAACAATAGGCCTTCGCAGCGCTTTGCTGCTCGGGCCTAAAAATAAGCAAGGCTGCTTAACTGCACAACACCCGCTAATGAATCTATTCTTCTTATTCAATTAGAATTAAGTACTGAGAGCAGAAATAACAGAAGTCTTTTCAGCAATCTTTTTGTTAAGGAAGAATTCACATTACATTTAGAATCAGTTTATAATAAATAAATATGCTAATTATTAAAAAAGAGGATCATTTAATGCTAGCTTTGGACAAAACGTTTGGCTCTTTTCCTCTTTAATCTTGCCCGGGATTGACGAGTGACGCTCTCCATGGGCGACATGCAGCGACCGCGTGCTGCTAAAACGAAACAACAACAAAGCGTGTTGACGTCACAGATCACAGAGTTTAATCTCATACAAAGCAATCGACAACAAAGCTGCAGAGGAACAGAGATATGCATTTTCTCATAAAAATAAAAACACACACAAGGGGTAGACAGACAAACACAGAGACAGACAAAGGCGCCCACGTGGAGAAAAGATGAAAAAACTCTAACTCCGTTTTCTGGCCTGGAATTTTTTAAACAGAAGAGGAGTTTCCCTATTTAATATATGCAAAAAAGGCGCTCCGTTCTTTGACCAATTAGAAACTCCCTCAGCCCTCAGAGAACTTGAAAAAAACTCCCCTCATTGTGGCAAAGGTGTCTGTTTTTTGTCCAAGCAAAAAAGGGGGGGGGACCACTTCGTCTTGAGCCGTGCCAGGTACGGGGAGAGGCGCCAAAGAGTCTCCTGCTCTATCGGAATTTAAATTTTATTACTCTGTCTGTCAGAAGGGGGAGGAAAAAAGGCCCTACTTCCCCCATGCTCCACAGAAAACTGTTCCAAATAAAGTGTTATACATAACTGTTACACATGTCGTAGATTAACTGTATTAAGCACTAAAATTAATCATTTTCCTTAACATAATAAATAATCAAAGGATAATCATACTTTATATAAACACTTAACATTCTTTGGCTAAAAGCAGCTGTTTAACGCTGCAATAGTGGGCTACTTGATTTCATGTGTCTCAATCATTTCCAGACCGTGTGAATGTGAACATGCAAGGGGTATAAAATATCATAAAATCCACCTGCACAATCCTGGATCCAAATCCATTTTATCAGTAAGTTGGTTTGATTAGATGATGTTTTCTATCTTTTCTGAAGTCAAATACAAAGTCAAAAAGAGGTTTTGTTCTCTCAGGTGTGGTAGAGCAAGATGAAGATGGCATCTGCTGTAGACCAGTTTACTCTCTCAGCAAACTCTGGGAAGATAGTGGGAGAGGCACAGTTTAGTGTAACTCTTTGAAATCTGCTCAAAGCATTTTGCAGCTTTCAGTGCCAATGGTTCTGATTCTTGATTTATTCCGAAGTGTTAAATGTGGAAGTTTTGCCCTAAAACATTCATGTTTTGATATTGGCAACTGACTTTGAGGGAAGAAATACTCATATTTTGATTGGTGTTGTTGCTAAGCAGCTCAGACTTTTGTTTAGCCAACCTTTGTCATTAGGGTGTGTTAACATTGGACTCTACGTAGATGTAATGTCAACCAGGTACAGCTGTCTTTTAAAAATCTCTTCTTCCTCAGCAGGTTTAACACCCTAATGTTCTTATAGGAATTCATGTTAATTATTATAGAACTTTATAATCTGGTGAAAGTTACTTGTCTTCTACAGGTGTAACCAGATTTTAAAAATTGATTCAACCTGTAGACCACAGCAGGTGCACCCAGTTTCCAAAGCCCTATTGTCTGACCAGGCATAACCTATGTCCTTAACCTCTAATTATGTGGGCTTCCTAACTAATTCACCATGTTTGTTTAAAGTTTTTAGTGTCTTGATATTAAAATTTCTGTTGAAAATGTGAACGAGAATTAAGTTTAAGAAAATACTCCGACATTGGATGTTTTGTACTTAGGGAAGACACATAAGTACTTCATGTGCCTTCCCTAAGTACATTAAAATATTTTAAAATCCACTAATGTGGTCATTTCATCAGAAAGGAAAGCATTAGTTGAAGTCATAACTCTCAGGCCAAGTGGAGCACTGACATGACTGAAATAGAGTATGTTTAGATTCAGCCAATATTCTGAACCGATCCATTTGTGTATTGGTTTCAGGTGTTTGAGTGGCAACAGTAAAGTTTTCAGGCACAGTACATTAGTCACAAGTGCAGATGTTTCACAGTTTCAATAAGACTCATTTGATATGCCATTTCCCTCCAATATTTTCATCTTTGAAAGTCATTCTCACAGGTTCTCCAATGCCAAAAGATACAGAAGCCTCATTCAATATGTACAGCTTCTGCTGGTGGAGTTTTGGAAAACTGCAGGAGGGTAAAGCCCCAAATAATCAACAGTTTCTGGAAAATCTCAACTCAACTATGAAAATTGGCTCAGTTTCCTATAACCATGAAAACTTACTAAATGTGTTCAAAGCACAAATGTCCCAGTTACAAAAGTTTGACTCCAGGTAGGATTTCTCAAATAACTCTACAGAGGAAAAACACCTGTTAAGTTGCACAAAATTTGAGAACAAACTTCAGCATTAGGAGAGAACACAGCTTTAATCAACATTTGCAAATGGAGAAAACATACAAAGCTCACTGCTTTCAGTGAGAATCGGATGAGTTCTGAACGTCCCCTCATCTACATAGGATACATCACACATTACGCAGCCACACCCACCGGCTCAAGTGTCAGGCAAAAATCCAAGTTACTTATTTGTGAGTTTCAGTTGAGCAGGGTTGTATACACATTCACACCTCAACTTTGGCCATATTCTCTGTGTTTCTTGTGGATAAGACACCCTTTCAGGTTTATCTAACGAAACGTAATGGATAACTTCTACTTTCTTTCTGTGTCCAACTAGGCGTTTCTCCAAAATGGCCTCTCTGCAGATGGCTGAACAGATACTAGTAACTGAACTTCTACAAAATAGGCTTATCACCTTAGCCATGTCTAACATCTCTAACCACTGAACACCCTGTTCTTCACTTATTTGCAGAGGGTCAGAAGAGCATATGTCCTGCTGAGCTGCAACTGAGTGCAAACCTTTAATAAAATCATTAAGTGTACATTCAAAGTAATTAAACATTGTCAATTAATTTTTCCTTCACACGCCAGTGATAAATATTTTATTTCAATGGTTCAGATAGATCAGAAAGGTCGGTTTCAGTAGCAGTTGCATTCTTCACTGTAGAGGTGCTGCTGGTGTAACCAGATTTGGTGTAGTTGACCATTGACGCATCTAAGGATTTCAGTGTGAACTTGTTAGCCGCTTCATCATGAAGTCCAGCTTCCTCAAAGTCACCTGAAAGATACATAAAGTAATTATAGGGCCAACTTAGACTCAGCAAGATTTTAAGACCGTACCCTTCAGTCCAGTTTCATTTTCAGCATCTAGTTCAGAGGTAGAGCGCTCATGAAGCAGTCCCTTCCCCAGATCTGGAAGAGAGACGCCATTTCGCCAAGATGAACATCGAGTTATGTCTTAAATAATCACTTAAACCCACCAGTTTTGTAGATTCCACTTCTCCAGTGGCTGCCATAGAGTGTCGGTCTGTAAAGTTTCTGGATGACACTAGGGAGCTCCTCAAAAGGAAGACGTACACTTTTACTTAATGGCAGGATAGTCAGGGGACCCACTCTGGTATCTCGCTCCCACAGAGCTGAAAAATTAGGATTTTTCAGAAACCATTTTGCAATCCAAACAGACATGAGGGAGAGAGTCTTTACCCTTGCTAGTCTTCAGCCCACTCCACCACATGGATTCAGCAGCAGCCACCTTCCCAAAACCACGAGGACCAACCATCCCAGGAATGCCAGACTTGCCTGGCACTTGATTTTGGGCTTTGCAATATCCACACAAGTAGTCGTTGCCATCAGCTGACCTCCATCTGAGGAGAAGATTCAGTCTCATTCATGTCACACTGCTAACTCACTTACTAATTTCACTCACCTTCCATTCAGGAAAGTGCAGGCCTTGTTTGGTGCTTCAACATCATTTACTGGCACAGCAGTTAGGTGGCATGTGATGTAGAGCTAAAGAGAAAGAGTGATAACTAATCTGAAGACGTGTGCCAAGATAGAGGAACATATCCTCACCTGTCCTCTGTCATCGTTGTGGAACTTAAAGGCATCAATGGTTAACTGCAGCTTGTCATCTCTGGTCCTGGGTAAAAACTGTGCCTTCGAGTTTGGAAGCTGAGAGTCAACCAAGCATCTACAAAGACAAAGGAGGTCCAGAAACTATGTATTGATGGGTACATGTTTGGTAAACTCACGTTAGTTATGCGAGAGCAGGTACTTTAACACCTAGAATCTTCAGTTTCTCACCCATTTTCAATGAAGATGTATTTAGGATCAGAGTTTAGAGCTGGTTGAAGTGTGGCCACACAGCTGCTCAGAAACACTCTGAGACCCATGTGGTGACCAATCCTCACGGAGGCCTCAAGGTTGATTGGCTCACCAAGGAAAAACACGTTGGCACCTCTTTCATACATCCAGTCATCTGGAGAAAAGAACATGGGGATGAGCTGGAATTAAGCCCGAGAGCTGAGGGAAGAACTGAACGCACCATTCATTAGCTTCAAGCTAAAGTGCAGAGTTTCCACTCCAGCTTGGGTAGACACGAAGGGAATCCATGTTGGCATGAGTGAAGAGCTGGATACACCATACTTCCTATAAAAGTAGATACTTTACAGGTAAAAAACAGCTTTTCAATAATTTAAACGTTCAATAGTAAACGAAAGGCAGACCTTTCATAATGGCATTCAACTGGGATTACTGCCTCATCCATGTGAACTACCCCACTAGGGGACGCCAGAGGAGAGTAAACAAGGAGGTTTGTGTAGACAAGGGAGTCCTTAGTCATCTGGAAGAGCAGCAAGTTTAGAAACAGGATGCACATAGTGAAATAACCAGCAGCAGACTAGGTCAAGTTACCCAGTGTTTGGTGCCACAGTCATCCAGCCCAACAACAATCCTATATTCCTCTGCAGATGTAGCTGCAGCTCTGCAGAACTCATTGTCCTCCACACCAAGACGCAGCTCCCGATTGTCCACCGGAGCGCCAACTGCAAACATATCAGCAGCAATCACCACTTCTAGAGAGTCAGGATGGCAGACCACACGGACAGTGTTGACGAGCTCTGGCTGGTGCTGCTCCTGTTGAACCATGGCAAGAGTCTGCTGTGGCCGAGGTCTTGGAAGAGAGGAATACGGCGCGTACTGCGAGGATTTAAGAGCCAGCGCTAAATGAGGGCAGACTCCAGAAAACATGACCCCTAAAAGGAGGTTACACCAAAGCCAAAACATATCCATGAGGAAACTCAGACCAGTTTGGCAAACAGGTTCAGACTGCAAGTGCTACTGACTGACCCACAAGACAGTGAACCAAGCAGCGCAGTGTTGATAGTTAAATCACAGCTGAGCACACCTGCGCTGAATTACTCCTAATTAGCTGCTTCCACACTAAACAGCTTCTTTCTGACCCAGACTCACTTTACAAACAGAAAATTCACATATCCTTTGCTCAGGTTTGAAGATATATAGGAAAAAATTTATTTCTGAATTACGTCTCCGTCCAGTTGATGGTGGTAATACACAAAGTATGTAAACTGCCAGAAAACGCTACAGAAGAATTAAATCCTTTGTTAAGTCATTTAAGACCATGTGCACAAAATAACCATGTTAGAATAGTAGGAAATGAGATGTCAGATAAAATGATAAAATAAGCAAATAAAAGAGAAAATGTAGATATAAAGTTAAAAAGGTCCAAATCTGAAGGCAAAAGTATATTTTGGATCAAAGCGATAAAACAGCAACTTCAGCAGAATAATGGACCGAAACCAAAACGTCTGAACAACATTCAGAGCAATGTCAGAGTCAAAACAAGGAGCCAATAGGAGAGAAAAGATACTTCTGAATACAATAAGAATGTCTCACTGAAACTTGAATTGAATCCTCTCATGAAGAAAACATGAAAATCAAACCAGAATAGTATCAATTAGATTATGGAGCATTGGGGAACCAAATTTTAAGGATATATTATTTAATTAATTTTTAAATTTTTTTAATTTTTGCAGGATCCTGTTGTTTTTAAATATGTATCAGAAGTGTGTTGAGGGTTTGATCCAGAAGATGGCAGTAATGCGTCAGTTTGGATACCACGTTTGAACTTCATTTTCCAAACTTACATTAATTCAACCATTTTTTCATAAAAAAACCACAAACAAACAAACAAACAGGGCCAATCAAAGGTACAAGCAGGACGGTTCCCCAGCTGGAAGAAAATTAGCTCTCTTTTTATTTAGTGAGGTCAGAAATGGAAAAAAAAAAGATGCTTTTTGTATTTTCTCCCATAGAAGTAGTTTCTTAAACTCTGTGGTTTCCCACCCTGTTTCTGTGCATCATTTCAGACCTTTCATCTGCTGCCTGGCTGTGTGCAGACCAACCACTGTGTTCTAACAGCTGCTCTTGCTTTGAGGCTGCCTTCCTGTTCTTCAGGGTGAGGAACAATAAGAACCAAAGGGTCGTCCCAAACGCCTCGCAGCAGAAAGCAGAGCGGGGGACGACTACGTTATGACCTGACTCTAGAATATTTGTCAGGTTTTCTTTAAATGCTAACACCATGAAGACACATCTACAGTTTGTTCTCCTCCTAATTCAGCTCTTTGAAGGTAAGGTGATTTAAACTTTCCACACAGAAACCGCTAAGTAAAGTTATTTAAACTTTGTTTTAACAAATGTGAGTCGGCCTCAGTGGTCAAGCCAACTGACACATTTAGTTTTTGTTTGTTTGCTTTTCATTTAGTAACAAAGTTTGTTTCTGATTTAAAATTATAACAACTTAATAAGATTGTACAAAAGTGATTACATCTGCTTTTGCTTATACTTTAACAAAAAAAGAGCATGTCAAAAATGATTTACATCCCTCTCGATGATCAAGTGTTTTGACTCCAGCAATGAAGCACTTATCGCGATTATCCATTAAAGACCCTAACATTTTCATTCAATCTTTTTTCTCAGTAGTTCAAGTTCAGTCAGATTGGATGAAAAGCATCAGTAAAGAGGAATTTTCACAGATTCTCTAATTGATTCAGTACTGGATTTGACTAGACCATTTTAACACATGAAGATGCTTTGGTTTAAACTGTATCTCCAGCTGTATCTTCATAGTCATTGACCTTCTGGAAGGTCAACTTCTATCTCAATCTTAAGGTTTTTGCAAGTTGTCTTACAGGATTGTCCTGCTCTTCGCTCCATCCTGATCATCTCCTCTGTCCCTTCAATGTGCAGTATTAGTTTTCTGCTACATATGTATATCATATGCAGCAGCAAGCAACTATAAATATGTATTACCAACTGTGTGGGTCCAAAATGTCCATTTTAATTTCATCATCTGGCCAGAGCACCCTTTGTTTCCTGTGTAGCAAATTGCAAAAAGATTTTTAAAAGTCCAGCTATCTGTATGTTTTCTAAATGGAACATGGGCTTCCTCTGCTGCTCCTTGGAACTATACTAAGATTAAAACACACAGGTGGACACTCTTTGCTACTGTTGGAACCATGATCTAAATGAATGAACTAACATACGGTGTTTGTATTTTACCAGCGGCTGACACTTGTTACTTTTTTTCTCAGCCTGTGCAGAGGTGATCTTTCAGCGGCTGGCAGAGGACCGGTCTCTGGTTCTCTCCTGCACCCCTCAGCAGGAACGGGGTCATCTGGTGGGACTCCATCTGTACCACCGCGGCCCCCAGAACCAGACCACTCTGCTCTCTGTGGCCGAGGGCAGCACAGTCAGGAAGGACCCAGAGCGCGGGGCCCGTCTGCAGCTCAGCGGGGGGCTGAACTCGCCAAGGATCAACGTTAGCATCTCTCACCTGCAGCTGAGTGATACGGGACTTTACATGTGGGAGCTGAGTTACAGACAGAACAGCTCAGATCAGGTCCTCCTCGGGGCACAAAGGTACTTCCTGCTGGTGGAAGGTATGTAGCTCACGGCAGTTTAAATTAAATAGGTAGACAGATTTATTGTAATAATGATGTGTTTCTGGCACAGGGAGGTCATGTGGGTGCTCTCATGGTTACATCCCTCTGCTCCTCACCATCTCTGCAGCAGCAGGCCTTCTCCTGCTGACAGTGAGCTTGTTGGCCATGGAGAAATGTGTGAGTAGTAATTTTATTCATTTCAATTGCAGATTTAGCAAATAGATTTTCTCTCTGATCTGTTTTCCTGACATAAATCTCTAAAGCAGCTCTTCAAGGGAGACATAACTGAAAATGAAAATCATTATTTAAGCCATCTGCTTATTTGGAGCAGCTAATGAAGACTGATTATAATGTAATAAAATATTCTCAAATCATCACAAAGGTAAAAATAACTACAATCCTAATATATTTTATTTCCAGAAAACGCTAAGCAATCAAAATTATGTGACATTTTACAGAAAATGTAGTATTAAGGATTGAGGTTTGGTTGGTAGAACAAATATTCTGATTTTTATTTCTTTTGGCTCCAACATCTTTAACAAAAATTGATGCTTATTTCATCACAGAAATTATTCTTCACTTTTCCCAACTGATGACATTGAGAAAAAACAAACAAAAGAAAAATAAAGCACAATTTGAATAACACTTCAGTTGCAAAACCTCTATAATTTCTAAGTAAGTTATCCTTTTTTGTTTTCTGGTGGAAGACAAGATTTTCAGAAGCTCAATCTCAGTCTGATCTGACCGAACACAATTAAGTTTGCGTTTGTGACGGTAGGACAGAACAGGCTGCTTTCTGGCTTATCTTTCAAGCAGCTTGATGATATACAGTTTCTGAAGATATATTTGTTTTGTAGGTAAGATTAAGGCATCATCGCCCACCGCAGCCTCATTCTCCCATCTATGAGGAAATGAGCAGGAAGCAGCAGAGCGCAGGAAGCCCCAAAATAACCCAGGAAGCCTCTCCGCAACCGGAGGAAGTCAACTTCCCAGTTTACGCCAACCCAAACATCCGGCAGCCACAGGACAACTACTACGCCTGTCCCCGACAGCTGGCCGTCAGAGTGTGAACTTCGGCAACACACCGACAGGAAGTGACGTCAACGTGGTCAATAAAAACAAAGACAGCCAAACGGACAAGAAAAAAAATGCTATTTTATTAATATTTGAAAGAAGCTCCATAGTTCATGAAAACATTTGTTTCGGTGCATGTCATTTAACAATCACATTCTATGAGGAGAAAGATATACAGAGAAAACAAAAATAAAACATTACAAGCCACTGACTTCTCATTAACTCTCAGTAACAACATTTTTACTTATTTAAAAAAAAAGGCAAAAAAAAAAGCAGCCCTAATCCCACCTCCCACCCTCCAAAACACAAAACTGAGGAAAGGAAACAAAGATCAAAAACCCGTGAGGGTGACAGGCTAGAATCCCACAGTGCTAAAGTGTGAGATGCTCATTGGTTTAGGAATACACAGCATGGCGATGTAGCGCTAGGTCAATCTGAAGAGGGACCAGGGGGGAAGCTGGAGGTGGTGGGCTTCACCCCACCCATCCGTTTGTCCCCTTAGAGAACAACTAAAACACATAAAAACACATCAGAACCCCTGCAATAAAACAGCCACTTAGAAGAAGCGGGCCATAAAATCCCCCAGACCCCCGTTTACCTTCTGCCCCGCCCAACACTTGTGCATAGATTCATGATCCTTTTACAACCAGCTCATGTTTCACATTACATCCTCCAAAAAGATCTGAAACAAAAATGCTCCAAAACAAGTCTGATTAATCTATTAATAATAATAATAATAATAATAATAATACCCGCAGCGGGAGAACGAGAGAGACAGAAAGATTAATGCACAATGTTCCTGATTCAGTCAGGATGGGACCTCATTAAGAAAAACACAAAGATTCAAACATACAGCATTTGCATGTTATTCACCATATTTTTTTGTCTTTTTTTTTCAAACTCATTGACCACTTTTGTTTTTAAAAGTAAAGCAATTTTAATATATAGATTTATATTATAAAGCACTCCATTTTTGTTTAAAAGTCCATTATTTGGTTATTATGTAACTGCTACGGATTTAGAAACAAAAAAAGAAAAGGTATTTTCTTCTGAAATCCATAACTTTCAGTGCTTAAAATTCTGTCATTTTTTTTTCTTCTTTTTTTAAACTCATCATACATAAAAATGTACATTAAAATGGCGTGGAGTTGGTACTCTGGAACCCTGGCTTTCCTGAGACAAGATCCACTTTAATCGTGTGTGTGCAAGATAGTGAGCCTTTTTTTTTTCCTTTTCTTTTTCTACAAAGGAAAAAAAAAAACATAATACATAATCAACAATTAAAAAAAACCAAACAGATAAGTTCATGAAATCGACATCAACACAAAAGGAAGAAGGTTAACAGAACAAGACAACACTGTTCAATCCCAGAGTTCTGAAAGTAGCACAGGAAATCTTCATTTGTGTAAAGTGTTTTTTTTTTTTTCTTTTTAAAATGGAAGCATTTGTCCTTTTGCTTTCTTCTTCCAACATTCGTGTGGTTTGATTCCTCCTTTGTTTTGCTGAAGAAATAAAACTGTAAACTGTCAGTGGCCTTGCAGGAAAAGAAAAACAAAAGATGACAGGACTTAAAACAAAATAAAAAAAAAACAAAACAGAAAGGTAGGCACCTCTGAGGTGAGCCCTAGAAGCCAAGGCTCGGTCTGATGTCTCGCTCTTCACTCTCCGTTTGCTCAGATTCGGGAGAGTTAAAGTCCCTCTACCTCCAATCTATGGCCACAGGTCTGTAAAATACTTTTTTTTTTTTTTGCTGTATTTTTAATTTTTTTTTTTTACATATATGATTTTTTTTATTTTTAAAGTTTACAGTCTGAAAAATGGTGCAATACTCAATAATGATCCATACTTTCTTGGATTATTCCACAATGAAAGCCACTAAGGTAGATAAAACATTACATAAGAAAAAAACAACAACAACAAAAAAAAACCAAAACACACACACTTATTTTAGTCCTTGAGTAAACATTTACACGTGAACTGTCCCCCTGTGTCCCCTTCAGTACTTGTATCATGTTGTTCATGTAGCTGGGCGAGGGGTGAGGTCGACGCTCAGTGCAACGCTAGAGGCTAGTTACAACATTACAATATAGTTTCTGACAAGCAAAAAAAAAAAAAAGTATACTGAAATGAAAAGAAATACGAGGCGGAGGAGGTTCTCCGCAGTAATCACAAGCTCTCATACAGGTGCATCTCAATAAATCAGAATGGTGTCAAAAAGTTTATTTCTGTTTACAATTAAAGAAGTGAAACTAACAGATTTATGCGTTTGGTGCTTATTTCTGTTAATTTTGATCATTATGAGGAACAGGGAATTCTCCCTATTGATTTTGTACTTTTTCCTTCCACTCAACTTTCAAAGTGACAAAGGTAAACTGAAGAAATGCAAAAGCAGTTTTGAAATCATGAGTACATGTGAAAAAGTAATCACCTCTCTCTCAAATAATGACTGTTACTAACCATCTTTTTGGAAAGCTGAGTTCAATTTGACTTAACCAGTACCTTTCTGAGAGTAAAGGAGGCTAAAAAGATCTCAAACTAACAGTCTGGAAAGAGATACGAAGATATTTCTAAGGCTTCGGGACTTCAGCGAACAACACTGGGTGGATTTGTGTTCAAGACAATAATCTTGGGAGGACCTTGAAAGGGCCTAGTCATAGTGTGCACTTAAAAACAATCATCAAAATGACCAGAAATAAACAAATAAAAAATGACCCCCGCACAATAAATCTGTGTTTGATTTAGTTTTGATGTCCTTCCAGTGTACCAAAATGCACCTGTACGTGTTTTTACACCTGACAGACATTCATTCATACAGTACAAGCAGCCTTGTGCAAACACTCTGATAAGATGTAAAATTTGCCTTAATAATCAATCTTTGTTTTCAGACATTTCAAATTTTAGTAACTCTGAACAGACGCTGTCAAAATCTCTGAAGTGTATGAATCAGGCGAATAAAAAAAAAAAACTACAAAAAAAGTGTTCACATTACATTATTGGCGCTTCTTTTTTGATTCAAGTATTTGTTCTCATTATTCTGTATTACTCTGATATGTTTATGATCTCGTCATCTGGGAAACAAATGGGAAGGGATGAAGCAAAGGGAGTAAAAGTGGGAAAACGGGTCAAGTCTAGCCACACACATCCATTATGTACTCTTGGTTGTATATTGTGTATGAGCTAGCATGTGCATATTCAACCCAGTCCTTTGATTTCTTGGGTCCCTTCTCAGACTAATGTCTGATCTGTGATTATGAAGCAGGTTTTACTCGAGCTCCAGTTGCCTTCAAAATTAATAATAATAATAATAAAAACATGTAAAAAGTAGGGAGAGCATCCGATTTCCGACACTTTACAGGTAGATAAGAGTGCAGATGAGGATGTGGGAGAGAGGCTCTCAGTGCTGGTGCTGCGCCGAGAAATCCACATCTGAGAGTCGACCCCCTGACCCACCTTCCCCCACCCCTCAACTTCAACACCAGCTCCAATGATTAAAGTCCAGTGTGGAGTTCATTAATGCAGGTTTTCAGGAACAATCTCACGAACAAACAGCACAGGCAAAAAGTGATTGTTTTTTTTTTTTTTTTTGTTGAACGACGCACGTCCAAGGCGACTCTGGAAGAGGGCAAATCCCCAAAGGTTTTTTTAGTTTTTTTTTTTTTTTTTTTTAAGACTTGGTACCAAACTTGAGATGCGTCTCAGCTTCTGAGTGCGCAGCTTTTTTCTTCTTCTTTTTTTTTGTAGTTTCTAGTTTTTGTGAAAATCTTGATGATAAAAAGAAAAAAAAAATGTTTTTGGTTTTTAAAGAGATGTACCCGATGTGACCCATAAACAGTGCACAGACACATACAGGGACCTCCCTCGGACCCCCTTCCCACCTCCTCCTCCTACTGCAGCCTCTAAAAAAATAAAAATTAAAAAAAATATATATTCCAGTCCACTGTTCCTCAAAGACCAGCATCATCTGTCCTGCCCTTCTGCTTCTCCAGCGGCCCGATGGGTACGGCCCATCAGCAATGACTCCTTTAATCTAACATAAATGACAATGTGAGAAATTGGAAGTAGATACCAGCGATCCTGTTGGCACCAGCCTGAAGGCGCAACGGCCAACAAATAGAATCTCCAGCAGGTTGTTTAGTGTCAATCTAAAGAGAAGTGGGACTCTCTTTCAGTGTCCCCTACATTTGAACCCAGTGAGGTTTCAGGAGAAGCTGCCTGGTAATACAAGTTGTGAGAGGAGAAGTGGAGACTGGCAGATGTAGAGGATTGCTGCGGACAAACACCTCCTTTTGTCGTTTGCATAGAAATGGAAGGCTTGCTGTCAGTCGAGGTGGCTCTAAGTGTGACAGAGCGCTCCCAGAGTTCAACGTGAGTGAAGCCTGTCCACGGCAGAACAAGGCCGACCGCACGCAGGTCCGATTACGCTTTTAGCCGCCTGCTGAGGCGTACCAGTGGAACTGCGCGCCGGTTCTGCTCGGGAGGCGGCAGGAAGGGACAGGAGGGATGCTGAACACTGCATAAAGACCAGTATTTGAAAGCAAAGAAATGATCATCATAAACAATCAGAAGCTAGGCATGGACTGGTTTCCAGTATCAAGGTACAATCGGAGTGTAAAAAGTCATCTTAACATGCCAGAGGAAGCGCAGGAGTGACCAGTGTTTTCCGTACAGAGCATTGATTAACAGCGTTGCCCCTCCCCTGCTTGTTGCTGCGCACTGCCACCAGCTGAATGAGAGTTGTCTACTACATCTTTCCAATGCTGAGACAAGAGAAAAGTTTGGCTGTTAGGAAATATGTCTGGTTGCAGAAATTACAGACAGACCAAGTATGGAAACTAAAGGAGAGCCACCCATCAGTCTTATTAAGGCTTAATTCATACAACCCAGTTCGCTCAATAGTGAAAATAGTGTCGTGCATCGGCAGTGACAGTAATACTCCTATCCAAAGCGGGGCAATAATTGTTCTTAAAGAGTCCACCATTGTTTTTCCCAAAAAGGTACAAGGATATCAAAAAGAATTGATATCCTAGTGAGAAATTCCTCGCTCCATTTTTAAAGTTTTCCTAATAGTGTACAAACCAGCACATTAATGACCCCCATGAGGCTGCATTTCTCTGGCTTAACATAGCATGAACACAGACACGTTCATCATTAATAGAAGTACATTATTGCTGCTAACGTACAAGCTAAAAGCAACTGTCAGGCAGCTAGCTTTAAGCTAGCTACAAGATCAGATAGCCCGACTAATATCAACTTGTTACACTTGAAGTAGAATGACAAAGTGGTTCAATATTCTGCATAATAAAACAGTTTACAACTGAATTTAGTCGGTAAATATTTTCTGAGGTCTACATTGGAATAAAAAGGAATTCATATTGTAGAAAATACAACAGAGCTGCACAACATTTCAAATTGCAATTGGAACCATAATACGATACAAAACTGCAATCGTAAAGGACGGGCTGAATGCATTATTTGGTGAGTTAAATGTAATGCGACCACACGCTGCATGTCAATATACACTGATAGGTATCTTATTGACAGAGATGATCAAACTCAGGGACAATGATGGGAAAACACAAGTAATTTCCAATTGATCCCAACATTCAACAGTAAAAGTCAAAATCTTCTGTTTTCTAAATATTGCGTAGCCCTAAATTCTAATTATGACCAAAATGTCAATTTGTTTTAGCAGCAGTGGGTCTAATTAATGCTTTTCTGGTTTAAATAAGAGCATCTGGATCCTGTAACACATTTTTATTATGAGATCTTTTGGTAGTACCTTGATACTGTGAAACCGTAGTATTTTTCGCCAAGGTTGAGAATCTCCTGACCCACACGTATCAGAAACTGTCATCAACAACTTCAGCAATAAAATAAATGCATCATGGCAATTCAGTTAAGTACAAACCAAAAGATAAACCCCAAAACACTCAAATGACTTTGATCTTTGACTAAAGTGATGTTTGCAGGAGAAAGACAGACAGTGGAAGTGGCGTTTGCTGAGGACATGCTCTGACATAGTAGCAGTAGTAGTAATTTCCGAGCTCCTCCCGGCGCGAAGGCGAAGGAGGGAGAGGAGGGATCAGCAGGGAGGAGGGCAGGTGAGGGAGGAGGCAACGGGGAGGGAAAGGTGAGGGCTGCTGCAGCTCTGCTCTCTGCAGCAGGCAGGCACTCAGTGGCCACACTATCACACCGGTTGGTTGGGCCTCCAAAAAGAAAAACACAAAAACAAGGACGAGACGGCGATCCTCCCTGCCGGATCCAGCTGAGCGATCCCAGACACCAAGGCGTAAAAAGTTCTCAAAGTTGCAATGTTAACAGTGATGTTTACTTTGATATAAAAAAAGAAGAAGGTGAGGATGAGCGCTTTGAGTTTTCTTTGCATTTCCCTTCACTTTGCTACCGTGTTTGACATCCTCTGGTCCCACTGACTTAAGAAGGAAAAACAAAGTTCACATCCATGTCAAGTTAAAAAATAAGTACACAGAGAAGCCACTGAGCAGATTGCTTTGAAGTCTTTTTGCAGTTTTTATTTGCCAGTGTCGCTTCACCTTCCTTCTGTTCGTTGGCGTTGAGGGTATAAGGAGCAGCGGCGCTCTCGTTAAGTGCTATAACAGACCACCTATTCACAAGTCTTTGCCTCTTTTTTTTCCTTTTTTTTTTCTTAAAACTGAAGCAAATGCGGACAAAAAAAAGTGATCTTGTCTTCTGGGTGAGGGGAAAAGAAAACAAGCTCCTCTGAATTTGGTTTGTTGCCTTCTTCCCAAACACACACACATGCGCACACATAAAATCACACACACAAGTCTTATGGAGAGGTGGCTGGCTGAAGAAGTGCTTTGTATAGAAGTCCTTGTGTCTTGGACAGAAAATGGTTGAAGACCAGCTTGCTACTCTCCTGAGTTCACACTCTCTCTAAGGGGAGATAAAGGGTAGTAGTGGCAGTTTTTTCCTCTCTTTCTGAGGGCAGATAAAGTGTTCGCAGTTCACTCTTTCCTTACAGTCTGCTCTCAGTCGTAGGGTGCTTGGACGGTAGAGTCTGTGGCTTATATTGCACGTCGCTTGAAATGGTGGGTTTTGCAGGTGGAGTGGGCGCGCGGCGCAGGGGGAAGGAACAATTTGAGGTTGTTTTTTTTTTTTTATTTCTCCCAAAATGTCACTGAGACAGTCTGAGACCAAACTGCAAAAAAACATAAAAGAGCCCATAGACAGGCTGAGGTGCATCATCGTGTTTGTCTTTTTACAGTTCCTTTGTATTAGCAGTGGTTCATCTCTTCATATGTACATCCACCCACCAGAGACGGTTGACAGACACATTTGAGTAACATAATTTTCTAAGCTTTGTTTTGCAATGGTTCAAGAAAACAAATCATAAAAAATACTACAAAAATAAATGGCTTGAGCAAGGCGAACAAAGTTGCATCATTCCCTTTGAGTGATGTGTTGGTTGGGGGGAGGGGGACACCTTGATCCAACTGTGGGGGGGAAAAAACTCAAATGCACTGACGTCGTGAGCTGCAGCAGCATGTACTTTCCACTCAGGTTTCACTGGCTCAGAAATAAGGGTGTGCAAGTTCTCCGTAAGCTTCTTTACCGAGTAAAGAGTGAGCGTGGATAGCAGGGCAGGAAACAGTTTAAGGCTAATATTAGTGCTGACAGAAACAAATGTTGGGTCTGGACCGGCTGACCGTGCGACACCCACTCTGATTGGAGGGTTTTATTAGAACTTTGGGAATGATGCCTTTCTCCATGGATCTCTTGAGGTGCATTATGATCGCCTGAAAAGGCAGTGAGGGATCCCACCAGAATAAAGATGGCAGCTTGTCGCCATGTCAGTCGACTCGAGTTTGTTTAAAACAGCGACTTCCCCGCTTGTTTCTGTAAAATGTTTTTTTCTTCGTTCTTTGATAAATGAAACTCTGGGATCCGAAACCCACACAAAATAACTGCGACTGAAATGCCGTTTAACACACGCAAAAAAGGAAAAAAAAAAAAGAGCAGAGGAGGCGGACAAAGCCAAGCAGCGAATATGAAGCCTTGTCCTCCCTCGACTCTCCTCCTCGTCTTCACATCCACACTTGATTATCTCCACACTGATTTGCAAGGTTTTTGCTCCTCTTTGTCAGTTTTTCCTCCTACATGGACTCTCCACTCAGCAGGTCGCCAGGCAGCAGCGTATTGATTGGCGTGGGGCTCCCCATGACTCGTCCCTCCTCGCCGCTCGGGGGTCCCCACAGGCTGGAATACTGCTGAACGCCTCCCCAGAGCAACTCCCCGCCCGTTTTAGTTCCGCCTGCTCCGAGCCCGCCACTGCTGCCGCCGCCACCGCCGCCGCTGTTGTTGTTGTTGTTCCAGTGGGGTGAGTGACCAATGGGATGAGCAACTCCGGATCCGGAGCCACCCATCCTGGTCTGATTGGTTCCCGGGGTGGCCTGCCAGCTGGTCGTCCCGCCGAGCGACTGGCCCTGTGCAAAGAAGCGGTTCACCTCCTCTTCCCCGGCGAACTCTGCTAGAATGGTGGTGTTCCCCAGCACACACCTGGATGGAGACACAGATGACTCAAGTGTTAAAACTCTTTAGGGTATGAAGCTCGTAAAGCTCTAAAGCTTCGGCGACGTACATGTGCAGAGACTTCTGAGCTTTGGCGGCTTCGTCCTTGGAGCTGTAGCGAACCACAGCGTTTCCCTGTGTCAGGTTGAGGTGGAATGTGATGAGGGGGCCGTGCTGCATGCACAGCGTACGCAGAGTGGAACCGTCAATCTGGGGGGAAAAAAATAAAAGTATGTCTGAATGAGAAGTCAATTCCTACATCATGAGAAGAGAGAAACCCGAGGAGGAAACCGTTACCTGTGGCGTTAGGTTCCTCAGAACCAGCCAGCTGCTGGTCCTGGTGGGGCTGTCCGTACTCCATGTGGTACCTGCTGCGATGAAAGGGAGAGCAGCAAAAATCAGACATCTGTTTACACGCAGCTTCATACTTTTCAGGTTGCTGTGAAACCAAAAAGTCTAAAGGTGGATGGGTGGAGTTGATAAAAAGTCACTAAAAAGTCAGTTTGACATGTTCAACCACAACAAGTCATCCTCATATTTTCAAGATTACGACTCCCGCTAAGACCCGCCCGCTCTGAACGCTCAACAACGTGATGTAAGCCACATAAAAGTATCTCTTACTCTTTGCGCACTTCATTACTTCACAAAAACATTAGTACAGCTCCAGGATTTCACTTAGAGAGATTCCACATTTTGGAGCAGAATAACACTTTGATGTCTGTTTCTCTTGTTTTTTAACTTATTATTTTCACGAACCTCAAAATCAGTCCTATACTGCAAATCACAAAATCTTTCCCAGTATTTGTTGTTTAGTTTCTAGATATTTGTTTTATATTTCAAATATCTTAGGACATCTGAAAAAAGACAAAATTAACTTAGAAGTAACTTTTTAGCAACAAACATGAGCTTGTTTTAAGTCAATAATTTCTTAAAATTCCTTAACTATTACCTTTTTAAACCAATATTAAGGAATTATTGACCTAAAACAAACACCTGTATCTTGCTCAAAGTTAGTTGTAATTCCGTTTTCTCTTATTTCAAGTGTACTAAGATATTTGCATTAGAAACAAGACAATAATCTAAGATTTTGTGTTTTTGCAGGGTAGTAGAACCAAATACATGTCAGTAAAGCGCTACCTGTGGTGTAAGAGCTGCTCCATCCTTGGGCCAGACCCAGAGAGCTTCCGCCCCAGGTGGAGGAGGGCTTTGTGTTTGTGAGGCCGGGTGGGGGGCGGGAAGGAGCCGTGGTGCTGCTCCGCGGACCCTGGGGGACTTTCCAAAGCTCGTGGGACAGAGACGCCTGGCTGTGAGAGATGGGACCTGGAGACCAGGTTGATTTCATTTCTGACAGTTTGCCTGGATGGATGGAGAAGAGGAAGGAGGTGGTTGGCTTACAACACCAGGTGGCTGAAAGACAGATACTCCCCAAGGAGGGATGCTACGGTCAAGTTGTTTAAAAGTGTCCAAAGTAAACTCCAACCTCTGAGTAAATATAGCTTCCAGCAGTACCAGGTAGCCTATTACAAATAGAATACTGGCATATTGTTCTGAAACGTTAATGTTAATCTTTTCTTCTTGTCATTTTCTATCACACAATGTGAAAGCACATAAAATGTTTGGTGTAACATAAAAATATGAAAAAAGATAACAGCAAGTATTTTATTTAAAACAGGTTTGGGAGATAAATTTAGGACTTGAAGTGTGAAAAATGCCAATTCTGACTCTAATACTGAGATTTTTAAAATCCCAATTTTTTCCATAACTGATCTTTCCAAACATACTTCATGTCATTTAAAAAAAAAAAAAAAAAAAAAGTAGTAAAGTTCATTTTTAAGTTTACTTCCACATTTGGCAAGGTTTGAACAATGGACCTGGAAAATCCATTAACTGGAAGAAGTGAAATAAGGATTTACACAAGAAAGAAAGGAAGGATGTGTGGAATGAACAACAGAAGGAAGGATGAACAAACAGAAGTAAAGTAAGATGGTAGGAGGTAAGAAAGAAGACACTGGTTACCCAGGAAGGAAACAAATAAATAATAAGGAATCAAGTAAAGACAAGAAAGAAGGATACAAGGAAGGACATAAAGCAGAGGGAGGTAGGAGACGAGGAAGGACACAAAAAGAAAAGAAGGAAAGATGGGAATAATGCAAGATAACATATGAAGGAGAGAAAGAAAGGATGAACACAAAGAAGGAAAGAATTAAGGTAATGAAAAAAGAAAAAACAAAGGAACAACAAAAAAAGTTCATGACTAAATACTGGAACAGTCTACACTCCGCTCTGCTTCACATGTTTCAGGTAACACACTAGTTCAGATTAAAACTGCAAAAGAAATTTGCTGTGGATAATAGATCCAAGAGGAAGCCATGTTTGACAAGGAGTGGTGACATCAATGATGTTTTTTTTCTGTAAATAGCTGGAGCTTTGGGCACAACAATCCTTGGATTGAAAGGTAAATTTTTCTCCAATATTTTGCAGAATTTGATAGGTTTTCTTCCAGGATTGCGCTGCATTTACCTTCATTTAGTTTCTGATCAACTAGCTTACATTGCATGATGCTGCCACCACTGTGCTTCCAGGCAGGGATGGTGTGTTTAGGGTTATGCAAAGTGTTACTTTTTTTGTCACAGACTGTGTCATAAAAGCCAAAATCCTTCTGTGTGAAAGGTTTTCTTCTCATCACTCTTTCATAAAGCCACTTTTGTAAATATCTCTGAATGCTGTTGCAAGGCATATTAGAGGAGAGAATGATGCCTGTCTGCAGGGATTCAGTCACTGCAACGTAAAAGGAAAGGGGGTTGTGGATAAGCCGTGTACCTGCGTCGTCCATCTCCGGGGAAGAAAGACTGAACGAGCTACTGTAGGCACTGACTGGCCAATCAGTGGACGGAGGCAGAGCCTCGCTCTGAGATGAGGTGGGAGAGGAGCCTAAGCCGATGTCAGCAACACAAACAGAAAGACAAACACAAAGAAAAAGTAGCAAAGAGAGAAAATGGTATAAAGAAAAATAAAAAGTAAAAAAAAAAAAAAAACACACTAAAAATGGTGATCAGAGAAGCATCAACTTGCAAGTGGCAATGGATATAGCAGAAGTTAAAAGTAGGAAAATGAAGAACACAAAAGAGAAGAAGCAGGATTTCTGAAAGCAGCCGCTGAATGTAATGTTTTTGTTTTCTCCTCGACACGTATTAAACGCCTATTAAAAATATTGCAGAAACACTCAAAAAGGTGCCCTCGGAATGTGACAAAA
The DNA here is from genome assembly GCF_002775205.1 of Xiphophorus maculatus. Classification (NCBI taxonomy): domain Eukaryota; kingdom Metazoa; phylum Chordata; class Actinopteri; order Cyprinodontiformes; family Poeciliidae; genus Xiphophorus; species Xiphophorus maculatus. The sequence continues at coordinate 14,793,290 of NC_036458.1, read as the reverse complement.
ACATTTTTCAAACTTTAGTGAAGATATATATATATTTTTTTATTATTTATACTTCAAGAACCACCTTGACCTTTGGACTTACCTCCACTTCTGTCCCGGAGCAGGTAACGGTTGACATCTTGGATGTTGGTGTTGATCGTAGGTCCGCTGGGGACGCTGCCTGGAGTCACGTTGGGGTCGGTCTCAGGGTCGATGTTCTGCAGACCCTTCCAGGGTACACCAGGACAAAACTCTGAAGCAACGGAACACATACAGCAAAAAATGAGCACAAAAAGAAACATTTGTAACTACTTTTCATGTTTATTGAGCAAGAAGCTTCCAAACTGACTTGGAATATGAAATGGCACTGTTATCCACAAGCTGTTACCTACCTGGAGGCCAGTTGATATTTGTCCCGTTGGCCATCTTGTCGCTGCTGTTCTTGCCCTGACCCCAGCTCTCTGGAGGAACCAACGGGCTGGTCGGAGACTCTGAACTTGATATCAGGTTGTAGGGGTTGTAGGAGTCGTCTAACTGAGGAGGCTTTCCAGGTGGGCCGAGGTTGGCACCTGAGAAATGTATCAAAGGCACCTTGTGAGAAATTTAGAGAATGAAATATAAGAAACTGAAACTTTTTGGGATTGTTCCTTCCAGGGTAAATAATAACGTATGTGTACCTATGATTTCAAAATCAAAAATAGATTATATCTGAACAATATTTGAAATATTAGCTTAAGAATACCAGAATTTAATTGCAGACTTACAACTTGATTTATGCTGTAGGACGGTAAAGAATCAACAACCTTATATGAGCTTTACTTTAGAGAGTAGGACACATTTTTTTTTGGACAATTTATATACTTTCTACCAACTAAAATGACTTATGCTTGAATTATAATGGAGATTTGAATTTACCCAATTTGGAAAATATCAGCTGGACTCCTAAAACATACGAATAAATACATTTAATGTTCGTTCTGTTGTTATATTTTGTGGATCTTTTCTTTTTTCTCATTGTAAATGGATAAAAAAACAAACATTATTTTGCCTTTTTCCTAGCCTTTTGATTTTCTCCGTGGCCAACTCTTGGCGAGTTAAAATAAAAATATATTAACTACACAAACTGTGCTTAATTTGATAACTATATTAAATTAACACCAGCAGATGTCACTGTTGGTATTCCAAATACTCTCACCAAATTAACACCAAGGTCAGACTTCGTTTTACTTTGACTTAAAATACTAATTTTACCCATGTACAGACATAAATATTCAAAGGTCTTTACTAAGACAGGTAAGACTTGCAGTGTTTAAGTTTAAACCAATATTCAGTGTAAAATTGAATTTACTTTTGCAGACAGTAGAAACTCCAGGTCAAAGTGAGCATTTTGCAGAGTTATCACTGTCTTTCAGCACAGTTTTTTTATTTTATTTTTGGTTTTAGTGGCCTTTATTTTATCTGGCAGGAAGGTGGCAGAGAGGGAAAGACATGCGGCAAAGGAACAGAGGACAGGAATCGAACTTGGGATTGCGTTGAGGTCTGTAGCCTCTGTATACGTGGCGCCCGCTCTGACCACTGCACCACACGGCGCTCCGAAACTAACATGACAACAAATGCACCTCTCTGAATTCGTTACTAAAAACTTTCCCACCCTGACTAGCTCCCCGATCTCCTCTCACCATGTTTTCCCAGGTTGGGCTCAAGAGGAGACGAGTTTCCAGAAAGGCTTTCAATGGAGTTTGGGTGTGTCCACTGTGACAGCCGGGACTGCGGTAGCGGTGGGTCCTTCATAGGAAGGCTTCCCACATCGATACAGTTTGGATTCATGTTTGGATTCAGTCCAGCTGGAGGCACAAGAAGATCACATGAGAGATGCAGTAAAAGCACAATTTCTCTTAAAATCACATTCAAACACTTACAGAGAGCGTAGGGGCTGTAGGTGTTGGGAGATGACTGCGGCTCTTTGGTCTGCAGGTCAGGTAGGACTGGAGTCTGGGGGTGACCCGGATATGAATCCAGGGAGGATTTGGCCCCACCAGGATGCAGGCCAGAGTGGGACGACTGCTGCTGTTGCTGCTGTTTCATCAGCAGAGCCTGGGCCAGCTGACGCTGGTGTTGTTGGATCTGCTGCTGCATGTTATTGATTGTACGTGCAACCTGGGATTAGGATGCAACAGAAACAACAGTTACAGCTAACACAAGAATAGTGCAACATTTCCACCCGCACACTGAATTTTTCTGTGATTAGAAGTGGAAGAAAGAATAGAAGCTCAGAGAAAATCTTACTTGCTGCTCTTGTTGCCGAATGGGGCCAGAAACATTGCGCTGTGCCTGCAACATTTGCTGTTGAATTTGTAAACGCTGATATGCCTGTGGAGAAGGTGACAAAATGGTTAAAATCTCTAAAGATTTTAAATATTTACCCTCATAATAAAAAAGAACAGCTTGAAGGGAAGTCTTCAAAAACGACTGGATAACACTCTGATATATATATAATAAAAGGCAAAGCAGATTAAGCTGAAAGTCTCACCAGTTGCAGCTGGTAAAGTTGATTCAGAAGGGTCATATGTTGAGGGTTTATTGGTGAGGTTAAAAGTGCAGGATTCAGACCAATGTTTTTTGCTGCAAACTGTAAGAGCTGTGCTTGAACCTGTGGAGACACAATCGACATTCAAGACTCAATTAAACTGGCACGTTGGGATTTGATCATGCTAAAAAGGCACCAGTGCCAAGTTTGAATATTTTCCTTGAAAAACTTTCATACGCAACCTACTCTTTAGCTCATGTAGAGAGACATAGGTATAGGTATATAGGAGTAAATATTTTTTCCTAAGTGTAAGTATACCTGAGGGGAGAGAAACTGAGGCACTTGCGCACGTAGACTAGGCTGAGAGGAGCTGAGAGGCGGCACTGGTGGCTGAGGAGGCGGCTGCGGCTGCTGCATGGCCCGGGTTTGTGCTGCTCCACCACCACCAAACATTCCACTCTGCATCTGCTCGAAAAACCAACACAGCCTGTCAGCGTGATCCCTAATTTCTTTCCACAATCATTTCCACTCGAGTTACCTTCGGATTTACACATTTATTAATGTCAATCACCTTATCAATGAAGGGCAGGCGAGGGTCTGTTGAGGGGTCTTTGGAGAGAAGTGGAGGCCGAGGGCAACTCATGGGCTTGTTGATGAGCCCGTTGTAGTCGTGGCCGCCAGTCCCGATCCCACGCTTGTCAAGCTCTGTCTTCTTCTCCAGCAGGGCACTCATGGCCTGATCCAAGTTCATATTGTTGCTCTTCAAAGCCTCCTCTGCTGGATCCCTCTGGAAATAAAAAACACAAACCATCAGTGCTGCAGCTGCGACACGACCACACGAACCACTTCAATGTCGTAAGCACTGAAATGAAGCACACGCCGACGCGGCGCTAAGCTGCGTTTGTTTGCGCAAAAAAACATGCGACAAATGAGCGGTCGTGTCACTCTCGCAGTACATTGCAAATTTATTCACATTGGTTTCAATTTTTCTAATTTTTTTTGCTACAACCACAAACCTTAATGTAATTGATTAGAATTGTAAGCGACAGACCAACAGAAAGGGCATAATTATGTTGTGGCAGAAAAATAATACATACAGAAACTATAAAAAGATGCTTTAATCTAAGCCAGTAGAGCTCAAGCTTTCCACACCAAACATCACATCATTAAATACAACATTTTACAAGCACCACAACAAGCGTAACATGTCTTTTAATTCATAAAAAACATATAGATGAGAAGTAAAGGAAACTTTCCTATTAATCCACCACCATGAAGGTGTGGCTGAAGGATCCTGTTAATTGTGAACTGTATTTGTCCCCAGAATTAAGCACCTTTACGCTCAGAGAGGAAATACAAGGAAAAGACTACGTGAAAAGGTAAAAGTGGAAGCCTTTCACCAAAGCAGACTTCTAAGTCCAACATGGCTGCCATGCATTTGCAACATAGTGATGCTACTTGCAGCGAGACACAAAGAAGAACGTGTTTGAAGTGGTGGTTGGTAAACATCTCTACTGTAAGTGAACCTCCCTCTCAAACTTAATGAAAAACATCTCCACTGCATGATGCTGCCATTGCCATGTTTCATAGTTAGTTTTCTATTTACTTTGGTCTCATTTGATCAGAGCATCTTCTATATGTCTACTGTGTCTTAGAAAACTGTAAACAGGATTTCTTATGGCTTTCTTTCAGCAATGATTTTGTCTTCAGGCAGTCTTTTTTTATAATGAAACGTTTTAGTGGTACATGACTAATAGCTGTCCTCTCAAGGGATTCTCCTATTTGAGGTATGGATCTTTGCCACTACTTTAGCTGAGATTAAATTACACACATACTTCAGCTCACTAGCTGGTTTCTTAAAGCATTTAGTTGTCCTGGTTTTTATTTAGAAGCATAAGAAGAAGTGGAGCTGAATACAAATGCATGCCACAATTACCAGATTCTTACTTGAAAAAGACCATGTGTTTTTTTCTTTAATTTCAAAATTATGGACTACTTTTCATTAATCCATCATCTAAAATCACAAATAAAATACACTAATTTAATAGTGATAATTTAAGGCCACTGTATTCACATTTCTCAGGCTTATTTCATGCACTGTTGAATAAATTTCAGCCACTCAAGAAATGCTGGAAAAGAGAAAACATTACACTTTCTGATGGCTGTAGAAAGTGAACCTAAATGATTCAACTCACAGGGAAGCCCATGTCTGTGAGCTGTTTGATGAGCTGTTTCATGATCCAGACATCTTCCTGTTTCCCTGGGATCTTTACCTGAGGAAATACATGAACAGAAACTTATTAGCATATGAACGCTGTGTAATTGTGATATTATAAAAGAGCATAAAAACAGATTTAGAGAGTATGTTTACTCTCTAAATCTTAAAAGAATTAAATATGAAAGAATAGAATATGGTACTCTGAAAGAAAAATTATCAAATAAAAACATCCACAGCGAGTTTGTAATAAGAGCTTCGTACTTTCTGTGGGCCTTTTTTGGATGCATTGCCCCAGGAGTTACAGGAAGAGTTGCTCTCCTGGGAGGCTGTGCTGTTCCACATGTCTCCCTCCTCAGAGTCCCACTGACCCCCTGAAAGGCTGAGCTCTTCACCTCCTCCCCCCCACCCATCTTGCATAGGTTTGGAGGCTACAAAGTACACAAAAGGAAAAAAATACATGAAGTATATTATAAGACACATTACACGTGTGAAATTTCTTGCAAAACAAAATGCATTGGTACAATTTAATAGTATGGTAGTAGCATGATCATTGAAGAATAATAGCCACTAGGGGTCACTGTAGCTCAATGCGTGGAATCCAAAGGGCTGCAACCCTGTCATATTGATGTCCTTGACTCATCACACAAAAAAACTCTTGCTTTTCTTGCAATGAGTCAGCAGAGGAGCAGATTATTCTTCAGAAATATTAAGTATGATCAGATATGCAGCATTTTTATTTTTACCAGGTTTGCCAGGCGCTGCTGTCATCGCTGGGTTGCTCCTGCCGTAGTTGTCTGGGTTGCCATCTCCCCAGGCTCCGGGGCCTCCGCTCGGTTTGCCCCAAGCAGATGTGCCATTATCCACGCTGACTGGAGAAGGTGCCGGTTCTCCCCAAGAGCTTTCAGATTTTGTGTGGGAGCTGGGAATCTCTCCCCAACCTGAAGGTCGCACAAGGACAGCAGCTTGTCAATGTGAAAACTTCAAAGACGATTCGTATCCAGAAAACATCTTTTGCATCCACAGAGATTTTAGCAGATTTGAGTATTTTTCATAAGTCTGAAAGTGTGGGTGACAAATGAGACTTTTTTTGTTAACCATTTTATATCAAATTATTTAGGGATGCACAAATATGAAAATGTAGGTATCACTATCTGACATTATTTTGCCAATAGGGCTGATAACTGATATTTACCAATATCATACTGTATATATATTTAATTACCCAATTGACACCTTGAAAAAAAACCCGACCACATCTCTGACTTCACCACTGCTTCTGTACTTCAATTAAACTTTCCCCACAGTCCTGGGCTGTGTCACTATCACATGACCAACCTCTACCACACCCTATCCAGAAACAAACGTCAACAAGCTGACAATACATATCAGTTGTTACAGTAAGTCCAGTTTTATTTATCAGATATGTCAAAAAAATAAACATCATCAATGTTAGTGCCTATATATCATGCATTCCTAAAATTGTAGCAAGAGTGACCGTATTTGAATCCGGGCAATGAGCTATTGCTTGGCTAAGCTAAATATCAGACTCTCGTGTAAAGAGAGTCTGAAGTTTAAGTTTTAATAATTAAACTTTTAACTTAATTATTAAGTTAAAAGTTTTTATTGCAAATAGTTTTATCCAAATATTTGACAGAACCGTGCTTGGTTCTTGGGTCTGTCTGCAGTGTTTCACTGTTTTACAACTTGATTTCTATTTGCTGGTTGTTTTATTTAGTATTTTATGTAAAGCACTTTGTAAAATATGTTTTGAATAGTGCTCCAGGAAAAAAACCCCATTACTTACACATGTATTTTTGAACAAGATCATGTATTGTATATATATATATTTTTTTTTTCATGGTTGCTGTATTTTAATGTTTTTTGTGCCTTATGACTCATAAGATATCTAAATTATCCCAAGGGGATCAACTCACTAGTGTGTAAAATAAAATAAGGAACAACTGGTGCCTTTAAATCATTTTAGAAGAATGGGTTGAAACAGTGTTTTACAAAACACAAACAAGTCTGTCAGACGTTTATCATATGTTTAGATAGTAGTGCCAGCTAGGCAGGCAGGGAAGGAGGTAGAAGACGGCTTGGCTGAGCAGGACTGTGGATAGAAGTAGGCAGGGTCCATTTAGGATCTGGCTCATCCCAGTGAGTTTTGGCATGAAAAGCACCGTGTTGCCACTACGCCTGCAGCAATGCCAGGCCCAACTTAGCTCTCCCACTAGGAAAAGGTCAGGTCCTAAAAGCTGCTCCAAAATTATAGTTAACATCCAAAATTCTGGTAGGACCTGCCAGAAACTACCGTACACAGATCTACAAGATTTACATTTTCTTATTTTAATCCGACACTTTGTGATGAACATAAAAGTTATTGTTCCTTATTTTTAATTCACTTCATGTTAAGAAACAAATAAAAATGCCTGGTATGAGGTTTACTTACCAGCAGTAACAGCAGGTATGCTCTAATGGGGAACAGCAGGGGGCATCTGCCCTTACTAGCTGCCTGGGGGCTTGCGCCACCTCCTTCAGCTCAATTTCTGACAGATGGTGGCTTCCAAATAATCACTTGTGATCTGATTCAAACTGTTTGTGGTAATATTTTCACATGGCATTATTGTAAACCCTTTTTCTGCACAGTCTCTGCTTGCCAAGGCCACCGCTGAAGTCATGTTCTCCATTGTGAGGAGCTGGCTGGATGGCCGGAGTTACCAGAGCCTTGCCGATTAGGAGTAAATCCAAACGGTACAAACTAGGTCAAGATTTTACCTTAAGTGGATCAACAGATTGGAGCTTAAGGGTGCACTGTGCTAACTACCTGAACAGCTTTTATGTTTGACACTTTAAAGAGTGAAAAGGTAGTGATTTTAATTCTGGAATATTTCAGAACAAATGCACTGACTTAGTGATTCCAGCCAGGTTTCACTGTAGCTTATTGTAAAATTTTATCAATAGTTTATCTTACCTTGAGCTATCAGAGGACCCCTGATGTGAGATGTTCCAGACTGGTGTTGCACTGAAGGATCTACGGCCCCACTGGCAGGGCCTGGGTTTTGAGTGTTTTGGCTATGGTTCTGTAAAGGTGCAGGCGGCCCATGATAGGAGTGATTGTGAGTGTGGGGATGGTTATTGCTAGGACCTGGAGGGTTACTACCTCCTGTGGTAACTTTAGCCTGGACCATCCCTGGGTTGTTCCTGTCCCACAGGTTGACTGCTTTATTGTAGGTACCGGGGTCGCCCCAGGCCGAGGTCCCGTCATCAATCTCCATTTTGCGACGGATTGAAGGCGGAGAAGGCTCTTCCCAGCCTGTTGCCTCATTTGAGGGTTCTTTCTTACCACCACTCCAGGATGCACCCTGCTTCACAGAGCCAGGACCACCCCAAGAGCCCATAGTCCCTCCTCCGCTATTACTGCTGGGCCCATCCTGAGGCTTGCCCATCCATCCTTGAGGGGGACCACATGGGCGCTGTGGTGCAGAGTCACTCCAGCCTCCGCTGTTTCCAGCTCCAGAACCTCCATGTCCTGAAGAAGACATTCCCCAATCTCGCTTGTTTTCCTTCCAGTTTCCTGATTCTCCTTTCCAGTCAGGGCCAGAGGAGCTCTTTTTACTCTCTTCTGGTTCTCCCCAGTCCCCAGTGTTATTGCTTCCTCCACTGCTGCCCCAGGAGTTGGATGTTTTGGGTTGCTCTCCCCAGCTCTGGGATGTTGACTTGCCTTGTGAATCATCCCAGCCAGATGATTTCTCCTCCCCCCAAGATTGAGCCCCGTTCTTGGGTATGCTGTTGGAAGGGCCTCCTGTTGGAGGGTTACCCCATCCACTAGGCCCTACTGGGTGCTTTACATTAGTGGGTGTGTCTCCCCAACTGGAACTGGGCGCATGTGAAGCAGCCATGCTTCCACCCCAACCAGAAGGTCCCTGTGAACCAGGCACATCATTTTTGTTACCAGAGTCAGACCTCGAAGCAGGGCCTGTGTTAGTGTTTGAGGGTCCCTGGACATTGCTTGGAGCTGTAGGCCCAGAGCCCCAAGAATCAGTGCCAGCGTCATTCTTGCGTTTAGAATCGTCCATGTCCCAGGTTGTGTGCTGGCGAACAGGAGTCTGACCCCAGCCAGTGTTGCACAGCACCCTGGGGTCCAGATCCTGGGCAGGCATCAGAGGAACTGTTTTTTCTCTGGTTGGGTGATCTCTCTGTTGGGGATATCCTTCCATGCTGTCACTGCTCCCTTCACTGGCACCAGCTGTGCTCACAGCTCTGCTCCAAGTATTGACTTGTGAATCCTGGGGAGGAGAGCTGGGCGCATCCCAGCCTCCCTGGGCCTCTTCGCTATGCTGTTTCCCCCAGTCTCCACTGGACTGTTCATTCCAGCCTCCAGACTTTACAGTTCCACCTCCCACATTGCCCCAAGCAGAATCCCAGCCAGGTCCTTCCTTTGACGAAGTTGGCTTTGAATTGCCACCATTACCCCACAAAGAGTTGCCATCTTCTCCGTTGACCTGTGAACCCCCTGGTTGAGGCTGTCCCATAGAACCCAAGCCTACAGGTGAGCTGCCCCAACCAGACATGTTTTGAATCGTGCTAGGAGGTTCTTGTTTTTTAGTCTGATTTGGTCCATCAGTTTTAAGGTTTTGAGGTTCAGAACTGAAAGACACATTCGTGGATGGAGTGAGGTGTGACTCATCAGAAGTCATTATGGTACCCCATGCGCTGCCAATCCCAGAAGACTTGCCGTTATTGTTGGCTCCAGAACAGGCACTGGTTTGGGCTGGTGGGGGGCCAGGAGGGTTACAGAGATTAGGTGTAGGTTGAGGAGATGAAATGGTGTTGGCTCCACCTGAGCTGCCTCCCCCTGTGCCTCCTCCATCATGCCCCAACACGGGCCATGCAGATGGGTTGGCATTAGGGTTTAGGTTCAAGTTAAAGTTGGTGGTGGAGGACGATGAAGACGAACCCCAGCCCCTGCTGCCTCCTCCTACTGGGCTATCGCACTTCCCTTCATTACCAACTGAGGACTGAGGGGGGCAATGAGAAGGTCCTGGCCCAGATCCCCAACTGCGATTGGTTGCAACCTGGCTAGAGAGCATGCTGGTTCCAGTATGATTGACAGGGCTAGGCCCACTGTTGGCTTTGCTGTTAAGGTGGTTGGCAGCGAAGTGGCCTGTCTGACTATTGGCTCCCGTGGCCATACTCACTGCACTACAACTACTGCTTGAACTACTGCTGCTGGTGGTCAGGTGACCAGGGTCAGTGTCCAAAGGGCATCCTGCTGGAGAAGCCTGGCTCTGACTGAGAGTAATAGAAGGCCAAGCCTCCGAGTCCTTCTGGTCAATTATCAGTTGATCCCAGCCACTGGGACTGGTGGAAGATGCAGCACTTGTGGCACTTCTGTTGGCTGGCAGGTGTCCCCAGGGGGGGTTATCATACTGGGTTCCTTGGCCACTATGCGGGGGCAGTACTGTGAACATAAAGAGAGAAAAAGAACAAAAACCAATCAGAAATGAGGGCAGACAGACATAATTTCACAATTTCATAACATACACATAACTAAGGCTAAAACAATGTAAGCATCTAATGATGTGTAAAATGCTTTAAAATATATTTATTGCATTATCATAATCTCAAACTAAAACTTTAAAAATCCAATATTTAACTGGAGTAAATTTATTCAGTATGAAACATGTTAATAAATAACTGTTCAACAGTGGCACAATTATTGGTATCCTCAACATTTCCTTAAAGATACATGTTATTAAAGAATTTATATTAAGTCATAGTTTGTATTTCGAAAGGAAAGGAAAGTAAAAAAATATTTTCCAAAGCCTGATGTTGGAGAGCGCAGCAGATATTTGAATTTCAGGGGTTTTCATACCATCCATTAGATCATTTTCATGCCTGAGGGATTCCAAGAAAAGCCTTTTTTGTCCTACCATGATAAACTGCCTCCCTACATTCCCCTCTAACTTTAACTAGAAGAGCATGATTTGGTCAGCAGTCAATGCTCCAGTTGGGTCTGGTGTGAAACAAAAAGAGGAATACCAAAGCACGGGTAAGTCTGGTGGAAGATCTGTGACTTTGTGACTCAGTTTCTCTTCCAAAGTCCCTCGAAATCATGTTAGACTGCACGGCATAATAAACTAGTGAACTAAGAGTGGACCTTCATTGTGTTTTTAAGTAGGATAATGTTTCAAGACGTATAGCCAAATCAATACAGATATTGATCACTATGGCTAAAATTAACCTCCTTGCAGGGCCATTAGAGTCCCCAGACATATAACTTGTTAAAAACCTGAGATGAAAACAACATAAGTGAGGATCAAAGACTCCTAGTCTGGACTCTAGAAGAGAGATTGTGCAACAAAAAAGTTAAAAAAATGATCACTATGTATTCTCAAACTTTATGAGAGTTCATTCATTAAGAAGGGGTTGATCAACGTACTGATGGTTGATCACTGACGGCCAAGTACTGTGCCATCAGTGTTTTGATTAAAATGGTTTCTCGACATAAGATTTTCCCCCACACTGAATAAATATGCTGACATCAAATATTTCAACATCTGAGTTTTCAATGTTTCTAAAGTTTTCCAAATCCTAAGTGCAAGTGGCAACAAATGTTTTTGTGTCTGTGTATCTACACAAACTACAGAGACCTACTGGTCGAAATAGAAACCACCTAGATTAAAAATCTGTTGATCAACAATGACTGTTACAGTGCAAGTATTGAGCAATTCTAGAGAATCGCTTTTAAACATATGTTTTACTTCAAGTTACAGTGCATTAGTCACATATTCATTTCAAAGTCGGATTTGCAGATTTTATTTCAAAATAAAGTCGATCACAGTGCAAGCCAGACATTGTAGTTTTTCTTTTTTTTGTGTTACACACTTCAATCAAGGATGAGTTCCTACAGCTTGGTCATCTCTAGCTTAATAACTTCAAACTGCAACAAACATGACCATTACTTAGAATAAAGCATGACTACTTTGCTGCCTAGGAACAATATCGACTCCCGTCTTTATTTGCCTTTAGTCCTATGTAAAACTGTTCTAACAAAGTCAAGCTTTTACCATTACCGAACATCGGGGACTATGATTATGAAGGTAGTGCAGCATTACTGCATGATTACAGCTGTTCCTCATGCTGCATTGGTTCTTGTTTACATATCCCCTCACATGTACACATAGTTTGCATGCAAATACGGCAACTATGTCACAACTACATGAGGGAAGTGACAATATTTGTGTGGCACCTCTTGTTTTCAAGCTTACCACAATGCTCGCCACTACATAACAGGGAGAGAGGATATGGTGAGAGAGCAGGGAGGGAGGAGGGAAACAGGGCACTGTGTTTCTGACACACAGCGCTGTCGTTCTGTAGCGTCTCTCTCTGCTGTAAAGTGCAGGACCGCCATTTTCTCAGTACTGAATGAGAGCCAAAAAACCTCTGATCTACTGTCTGCAGCTCCACTACTGCTTCGAAAACATACACATCTCGCTCGCAATGATAAACGCAACACGCAGCAACTCAACGCTCACTGCACACTCAAAATGCACTGTCGCTGCAGCTGAAATGGTAAAAAGTAGTCATTCAGACTGTACATAGATACAAGCTGCCAAAACAATGCAGAAAGATGGATAGAAGAGAAAAACAGACAGGGAAAAAAAAGAGGACAGACAGCAGTAAAATACCTGTGGAGAGGTGCCTCCCAACCATCCTGCAAAGAGCTAGGTTTTGTGCAACGCAGCGACCATCCTTGTCTCAATATGTCTGCTCGGCTCGCCAAGCTTCTGAGGCTCATTTCTGAAATGCTGCCAAGAAGTTGCACAGCTCTTGCGCGGCATGAAACAACCCCCATCCCACCTCCTCCACACCTTCCTTCCTCCCTCACCCGTCTCGCTACGTCCCTCCCACCAACACAGCTTTGGCTGGGTCTGTCCTCTTCTATTGACTCCCTCTGGCTTTATTTATATCGAGTTCTATTCCTGTCCTGACGGAGGATATTCTCCCTTTCTGGAAAAGCAATGAAACATGACTGGTTGGGGGAGGGAAAGGGATTGTTGGAGAGGAACGGGTTAGACTTTCATAAAGTACTCTCAATCAAATAGAAAGAAAACATAGAAGAGGACACTTGTACCTCTCCAGGCTTCCCCTCATATCTTTCATCCATTCAACACCGTCAGTGACTAAATATTTGGCTCTGTCTGCAATTAGCACTGCCGCCCACAATGGAAAGCCTCTTGTACAGCAGCAGCAGCAGGCAAATGACGGCAAGTGAAACCTCTCAAAAGCCCACTCTGGATTCGGGAGTTTTGTTTTCTTGCATTTGCACATGCTTGCTTATGGAAAAGCATATATCAAACATCAAGTGAGGCTACGCTGAGATTTTAAAAGGAAAAATCTGCTTTACTATGACGTAATCTCAACATAACTCACAGTAACGTTTTGGATATCTGTGAGCAGATTACAAATAAGGCACTAGAGCTGCAACGAAATAGACAATAAAGAGAAGCACTAAAAAAATGGATGGTGTGGACAGGAGGAGGACATGCAGGTTGATAAAACAAGGAGAGCAGGGGGCCACTGGATCAACGCTGCTATTGTTTACAAATTATCCTGGCATCCTCACAACACAACAATAAGTCAATGTTTGTTGGAAAACAGGGTCCTATTATGGTCGTGGTTCCACCCCTTCTCCTGTGCACTATGGAGACCCAAAGCATGATCAGATTCTGGACCCATGGTCAGTCTGTTCTGTTTTGATTTGGTCATGTATTTCGGATCATTTTCTATCTGAAACACTGATACCTCATTGTCAGTGTTTTTTGTAAAATCAATATTATTTTTTCTTTAGATGTCTTGATATTTCAAGAGATCATGACACCATGCACTCTAAGAAGGATCTTAAGATATTTGGGAGACTTAACAGTGGGCATCATCACCTCTTTGCTACAGCTCCTTAACAGTGTTTTCTTCTACCTTTTTTCATATCGTCCTCAATTTTCATAACTCCCAGACAAATAGAGATCACCCTACAGGCTTGTTATTCAGAGCTCCAGTTGTTTTAGACATTTTAAATTACTGCTGCAATTATTACTATAGATAAATTGAGTTGAGAAGCTATTTTATTATTAGACGTTCCCTGAAGTGTGAAGACAACAAACATATGGCTTACTTGAAATGCATGATCTCTTGTTTTTTCCTCATTTTTGGTTGTAGCTAAAAGATACAGAGCTTTTTGTCATGTTTTATTTACAAAGAGAAACAACTAAAAATAAAGTAGAAATTACAAAAATGCTTTAGCTACGTTTATTTTATACAACTTTTATACGATAGGCAGCAATAATTGCACAGATTTATACTTTTTAGAATAATCTTAAAGAATTGCTCTCCAGGATTGTTTTCACTAAAATGTTCACAATATACTCTGCCTGGCCAAAAAAAAAGTCGCAACCTGGATTTAACTGAGCAAATAGGTACAAGCCTCCTATTGGATAAGTACTGCATAGGCGATTATCTTTCAGCTGGCAACAAGTTATTTAACCCCAGCTGATGCAATGAGTAACTCCTCATTTCTTAAACAACCATGCAAAAGACACATCCTGTGGTCGTGGAAAAGACGTTAGTCTGTTTAAGAAGGGTCAAATCATTGGCATGCATCAAGCAGAGAAAACATCTAAGGAGATTGCAGAAACTACTAGAATTGAGTTAAGAACTGTCCAACGCATCATTAAAAACTGGAAGGATGGTGGGGAGCCATCGTCTTCCAGGAAGAAATGTGGTCGGAAAAAAATCCTGAATGATCGTGATCGGCGATTACTTAAACGTTTGGTCAAATCAAATCGAAGAAAAACAACAGCAGAACTCAGGAGTATGTTTAATTGTGAACGCAAAAGCATTTCCACACGCACAATGCGAAGGGAACTCAAGGGGTTGGGATTGAACAGCTGTGTAGCCGTAAGAAAACCTCTAATCAGTAAGGCTAACCAGAAAAAAAGGCTTCAGTTTGCTAGGGAGCATAAAGATTGGACTCTGGAGGAATGGAAGAGGGTCATGTGGTCTGATGAGTCCAGATTTACCCTGTTCCAGAGTGATGGGCGCATCAGGGTAAGAAGAGAGGCAGGTGAAGTGATGCACCCATCATGCCTAGTGCCTACTGTACAAGCCTGTGGGGGCAGTGCTATGATCTGGGGTTGCTGCAGTTGGTCAGGTCTAGGTTCAGCAACATTGTGTGCCCAAAGAATGAGGTCAGCTGACTACCTGAATATACTGAATGACCAGGTTATTCCATCAATGGATTTTGTCTTCCCAAATGGAACGGGCATATTCCAAGATGACAATGCCAGGATTCATCGGGCTCACATTGTGAAAGAGTGGTTCAAGGAGCATGAGACATCTTTTTCACACATGGATTGGCCACCAGAGTCCAGACCTTAACCCCATTGAGAATCTTTGGGATGTGCTGGAGAAGGCTTTGCGCAGTGGTCAGACTCTCCCATCATCAATACAAGATCTTGGTGAAAGATTAATGCAACACTGGATGGAAATAAATCTTGTGACACTGCAGAAGCTTATTGAAACAATGCCACAGAAAATGCGGGCGGTAATCAAAGCTAACGGCGGTCCAACAAAATACTAGAGAATGTGACCATCTTTTGGTGGCGACTGTTTTTTTTGGCCAGGCAGTGTCTGTATAGTGGGAGGGAGAATGGTAGTTGAGTATGATAGAAAGGGCTGTAAGATTAAAAAATGAAAGCCAGAGATGGAGGTTTGGAAACAGAAGTAGAAAATAATCTAGAGGGACAGTATGAGCCTCAGCTGTACTGTTCCTGGCTTAATGAAGTCCCCGAAGGGCAGAGAGACTAGATGGTACAGAGCTGACAATGCATGCCGCCTGCCAGATGAACATCCTCCTGGATGGGAACATACAAAACTCCCAAAAGAATGTACTGCCTCTTTGTCAGATGATTAGAAAGTTCA
Organism: Xiphophorus maculatus; assembly: GCF_002775205.1. NCBI lineage: Eukaryota > Metazoa > Chordata > Actinopteri > Cyprinodontiformes > Poeciliidae > Xiphophorus > Xiphophorus maculatus. The sequence continues at coordinate 14,777,586 of NC_036458.1, read as the reverse complement.
CATTGAGTTGATGTACTACAGTCCCCCTAATGATCAATTAAAATGTGACCTTTTAAGAATGGCTTGATTTGATCATAAAGCAACATCACAACACACAAGTCACTTACTGAAATATGAAGTATAACAGCTTACATGCATGAATGAGGTAAAATTACTATTGCGGTTGAGGTTGGGAGCCATAAAGTGAAGCCCATATTTAACACTAAATTGCTGCTGCAGTTCTTTGAAGCGGGCTAACCCGTTACAATTTACCATTAAAACTGAAGGCAGTATAACAGCGACTTTATCAAAATACAGTTCCTTCAATGAGTACTTATATTAGACTAATTCATTCAAAACAAAGTAGTGTATAACTGAAGGGGAGGGAAACGGATATAGTGTTTTCAATATTACTCACACATCCATTTAGAATAGGCCCTTCTTAGTTAATACGTTTTTTTAATTAGTGTTGTAATTGCACCTTTCCCTGCATTTACAACTGCAAGCCTATTGGTCTCTACCAGCTTTACGTTTGTGAAGACTGAAATTTCCGCAGATTCCTCTTTGCAAAATGATTCAAGTTGAACTGGACTTTATGGAAAGAGAAGGTGAACTGCAATTTACAGGTGTTACAACAGATTCTGAATTAGATTTATGTCTAGATTTTGATGGCTCACATGAAAATAATTTGATATAAACCATAATATTATAGTGTTAGTTGTATGTTTAAGGTCCTCCTTAAAGATGAACCTATGTCCAGGTTTCAAGTCTTTTGCAGGTTTTACAAAACTGCTGCCAAGTTAAAAAGAGGATGAATATAAATGTCTCCACTTTTTATACTTTTATTTGTAAACAATTTGAAAATACTGTCATTTTCTTTCCACTTCCCAATGTGAAACAATTTTTAATTTAAGGATTACATTAAAATGTGTGTTTTGAACATGACAAAGTCTAATGAAAAATCCTATGCATTCTTTATAGAAGAAATGTTTCTATACATTCAGTTTCAGTACATTCTGTTTGACCTGTTTGACCTTAATAGAGTCTCATCATAACTATGATTAACAAAAATCCAAAGGATAACAGAAGGATACACTGTGTCATGAAGAAACTACACAACTCAGACATCTGGACTTCATGTTCTCCTCTCTGTGTTCTTTCTCTCCTCAAGGCCCGTCCTCAGCATTCAAGTTAAAATTAGCTCTCTTTTATACCTCCTCAACATTAAAGTGCCCAGGGATATGGATTGTTGGCTACGTAAAAAAAAAAGGCAACATTGGAAAAAAGTCTAGAATCACAGGAAGATTGGCATAATATGGAATGTGCAGTCTGACTAATAATGCCCACCCCAAGGGCAACTAGAAAGTGTGCAAGTTGTTTTTTTTTTTTTGATACATTGGAGATGGAGGAGGAGAATGCGTGCGTCAGAGACGACGGGGCTTCGCAGACAAAGTCAGGGGAGGAAAAAGCTGAGAGAAAGTCAGCCAACAAAGAAAAACAGAGAGCGCGAGTGTCGAACATTTGTGGTTAACACAGAGCTGATGTTTAATCACATCACAAGACATCCCAGACCTCTTTGAGGGGATTCCCAAGGCTCTTTTACGGCATGATCAGCAGACTTAAAGAGTACATCAAGTCTATCGTGCATGTACCCTCTTCTCCAGCAGACAAGCTATTAACACATTAGCGGCACAGCTCTTGCACACATCGAGGCATGTTTACACTGAGAAGTCTTTTTGTTGTTCTGTTGTATCGGCAGCTCCCCGCTGGTATATAAAAGCCGTTAATTATTTTACAAGCTATAAACAAAAGCGTTTTACAAATGCAAAGGCGGTTAGCTGTAAATCCTTTCAGCAACGCCACAAACACATTAAGACGAGAGCTGAGAGTTAAACAAAACCAGTCAAAGTGAAGCTACGAACATAGGTTGCTTCACTGCTAAACAAAGACGATGAGAGAAGCATTTTCTCACGTCACTTTTGAAAGACAACCAAATTTAAAATTATTTATAACAGAGAGACCACATCATGGACAGCAGCGCATCTGGACATTGACTCAAGGTCTTGGCCACCTGGTGGAAGGTGAGTCACAGACTGAGCCTTAAGTCATTTCTTGTAACAACATCTCTGATCACTGCTAGAAATAAAAAGCATCCCCATAGAAGAATGTTGTTGCCACTGTCATAGAGCTGGTGTGTTCAATGTCTAACAAAGCATCTTCCATGTAGGTCAAACACTATAAAACATCTCATACACCCTGAGCCAAGAATTCAGAGTTCAACTAACATGTGAAAGGAAATGACTTCACTGCAAAACACAGAGAAAATGGAAGAAACTAAATTTCTTTGTGTCTTAAAATTAAATGGGCAGATTTAACATCTAAAATCCTTAGCATGAAATTCAATTATCAAGCAAAAACACTAAGACTCCACTGTTTACAGGCCGTCACACCAGATTAATACTCTATGACACACAAGTCCCTCTGATCTAGGAGGGAAGGAAATGTTTGTGTTTTCTTTTTGCATATAAATACACAAGAAACGTTTATCAGATTGGCTTTTTAAGACAGCCACATGTAGCCGGATAATGAAATACACAGTCAGGCAGATGGAGAGAAAAGTGGAAAGGAGGGCAATGAATGGAGCCAGTGTGTTCCTACTGTAGAATATCACCACTAGGTCAAAGAGAGGAGGGGACCATCTTTCTCTCTGCTGTGTGACCAGGATGTGACTAAGGCGATATTTACCTGTAGGGCTAATGCTGCATATTTTCAGTAGCAAGCTTATAAGACTGATTCAGGACGAGCAGTCGGAAACAAACAGAGTTTGTTGAAAATTCTGTTTTATTGGAGGGAAGCTCCTCACAGTCGGTATTTAGTTAGGAAAGTAGACTTCTCTCTATCCCAATGCAACACGTCGGTTCAAAGACGCACAGAGAGCAAAAGCAGAGCCGAGCTGGGCTGCCAGAGAGGGGTGGAGAGAAGCAGCAGCTTTTACCGTAAGCTATGAGTCACTTCAGCCCACAGACCTGGACCTCTGCCACTCTGGCTCTCTACTTCTTTCTCTGCTTCTCTCGGTCTCACCGAGGCAGCGGGCCAAGTAGCTCGTTCCGTATCGCTCCTCCTCCCAAACAGGAAACACTGAAGCTCAGAGCACAGTACGAGGGTGTTAATCAGAGGAAGGAGGAGGAGGGAAGAACGACGACGAGAGGGTAAACATCTCATCGCCATGTAAATAAATCTGCATTCACAGAATCAGAGGAGGAGCTGAGTGATGCCCTGAGACAGTTATAGAGAATTAAGCTGCATCACTCACATGACGCAAAAGGCGCTGAAGGATCTTCATCAACACCAGATAATTATTGGTAAATAATTGACTATTATCACTTGGAAAAGCATGAAAGCAACAGCAAGGAAAACACACAGAGAGAAAAAAAATAGCCAGCTGTGTTTACTTTTCATCTACCTCATCCCCGTTTCTAAATCCCAGCCTGGCAAAGTGAGGAATAAACAGTGGCCAGCAGCACCTGTGATCCAAATGTTTCTGTGGAGTTTAACAAGAACAAAACCAGAGGCAGAGTGGTAAACAAAACTAAAACATAACACATGGCACAGCAGATGTAGTCCAAGAAAAAACCCAGCAAAGCTAAATAGAAAGAGACCACATATCAATAGAGAGTCACTGTCAAAATGTTGAGAGTTTAATCTCAGGCACAAAAGTGCATCATCAGGGAAATAAATTAGCGCAAACTACTGTCAAAATGCTGGTAAATGTATGAAGTGGCAGGTAAAAGTTAATAAACCCCTAAGTCACATTGTCTGCACTGAAATATTTTGCTCTGCTGTTATAATATTTGTTGCTCAGATATTTTGCAGAAATGTATCTGAGCAACAGCTAGACTGCTGCTAATTCCATTATCAGTAGAAGAGGAACAAACTCATAAAGTGGCAATTAATGTGACCAACTCAGATGAGGCTCCGCTACAGACCAACAGCCATCTGGGAGACACCTGAGTACAGCTGTGCTATGACTCCAGATATTGATTATGACATTCAAAACAAAGCGCTTAGTTTACAAAAGAGGAAAATAACTCTCACTTTGACGTTTATCCACAAATGACAGACAAGAACCACAAAAAACAAACACGCTATGATGCCAAACCATCAAAAGAAAGTGGAGGGGAGCTAGCATTAGCCTGCCGTTTCCTCAAACCTTTCAGTGTGCACAGTACCTCAACACTGCAAGATGGGAACTGAAGATGTTTTGCAGGTTTATGTGCCAATTAAGAGTTATATAGTTGTGTAGAAATAAATAAAAAGCTCAAAGCTATGTGTATTACGTGGAAATAGTTGGAAATATAATGTAGCTTTCAAAAACCCAGCTTGGAGCACAGAAGACCATCTAGAGAAGCAGAAAATCAGTCACTGTCTTCAGCTAATGAAATGTGTGAACCTAAGTTCACATACATGTAAAGCACAAATCTTTAATTATATAAATGCATGTTATTTAAAAAATGCTTACAAAAAGGCAGATTTTAAGAAGCTTTAAAATAACGTTCAATTAATTCTCTTAAATGTGTGTTATTTAGCTATAAATCTGTTAAAATTTTACTCATATGATTCCAGAAATCTTTCAGATGTAACTGTGCTAATTCTTTTAAAAAGAACAAAAAAGTCTCTAAAAAAGATTTTAGAAGATGTTATATTTCTGCTCTTACCAAATTAATGATACATGACCATGATACCTTTAAAAGAAATTTGCTTTTTTTTTTTCTTGTATCCCAAAAAAATATTAAGCAAAAATGTGTGTGAAGTTTTAAGTAGCTGGCATGTATTTAATTTTAAGTTAATTAAAATAAATTTTAATGTTCACTTAAAAAAAATACATTAAAATGTTATTTTTGTCTAGAAATGTAAACAAGGTTTATGATGACAGCTTTAAGAACAGCAAAGAACGGGATTTTATTCCACGTCCTCTCACAATGAAAAGAAATTGAACCAATTCAGAGTAATATTCTATTCTTACACAGCAAGCATCATTCTGCAAGCTTATGCAGTATTTACTAATAGCAGAGGAGGAAATTTGTCAAGTGTCTCTGCTGACCTGTGGGCAAGCTGGCTGAGGAGGAAGAGGTACAGGATGGAGAGGGGTTTATGGCTACTGTTGATGCTGCAGATTCACTAGTGTCGGGATATCCCGTGGTAAGGAGAGGCAGGGTCCCGGGAGGCAGAGGCTGGCCCCTCTTCAACAGCTGCTTCTGCTCCTGCTGGCGGAAGCGCGGTGGCACCTCTCTGGGCAGGTAGCGCTGCTGCTGCTGCTGCTGGAGCAAAGTCTGCGGCTGGCATCCGGAGGGGGCGCGCTTCCCATTTCCACTGCTTTGGGGTACGGGTGGGATGGCACCGGGGTTGGCGGGGAGAAGAGGAGGGGTGGGGTCGAGCTTGGCAGAGTCTGGCACTGTGGAAGTGGGGCAGGGAAAGTGTGAGTTAGAAGGGGGGAGTGCAAATATAGGATGAGCGGGTTAAAGGAGCGTTAGCCATAGACAGAGTTGCTGAGCACATACACGTGTCAAAATACTACAGACAAAAAGCAGGATGTTGACTGTAGCACAACTTTTGTTTACTATAATATCTGATGGTCAAAACTTGAAAAAATATTAATGAAGAAAAGAATTTAAGTTAATGCTCTTGCATACTTTTAGTGATACAGAGACGTTTAACTTGTTGCAACCACACACTTCCAAGGTATTTTATTCGGATATTATATCATAGATACTATAATTTGACAACACAAATTAATTTATAATTGTGAAGTGAAGCTTTTAAAACCGTATGTTTTGCATTTGTATTTAATCCCTTGTATCAATACTTTATAAATCCACCTGCTCATATTTCTGGATATTCATCATTTTATGGATAGGATAGGAGACTTGAAATCACTTATCAAGTCTTGCAATGGGATTTCAGTTTGATTCAGGTCAGACTTTGACTGGACCATTTTGACAATATTTTTTGATCTGAACTATTTCGCTTTAATTCCAGCTGCAGATATCGAGAGTTTTTGTGCCGTTAAAACATGTTGGAATTTCATTTACAGCATTTCTTCTAGGACAGTTTCATCTGTCTTCCCATCAACTATCCTAGATTTCAACTACACTTAATATTCTGCATGTGGGCCCAAAAAAACTCTTTTTCATTGAATGAGAAGCCTTCTTCCACATTGTGTGTCCCCTACATGGCTTGTTGTGAGAAACAGCAAACAGGAGCTATTCTTCAAGCAGATCAAATTTGTTATCCTGTCCCTTTTCTATACTCCAGTTAAAAAAGGGTGCTTTCTAACATGTGAAAAATTTCAGTATGTGCAAGAACTTTTACAAGCTCTGTATTTGCCTGCATGTTTTGTAAAAAAAAAAAAACTTTTAGCACAGCATTTCTTCACTGCCTTTTTATTTATTTTTTTTAAGTTACAATTGAGCTATTTACAACTATATACAAGTAGGATTTTCTGAATCACAGACCAGAGGATTGTAATAATCTAATTGTGGAAATGTAAATCATATATACACACTGCCTTTGGGAAAGACCGAGAACTCTCACTGCCTGATATGCTGCCTGTTCACAGATTAAAAGTGATAAATAGGTCAAGTACCAGATAATGGACTTAGACCTGCTTGCTTCATTATTGTGTGTTATTGTCTCCACCAGGACAGAGTTTTAAAGAGCGCCCAACCCCATCAACATAAGCTATTCATACTTTGTGGCAGGTTATAGCCCCGGAAACGATTACCTCTCGGCGCATGACCAAAGCTGTTAGTTATCAACCGCTGCCGTAGCTGCTGAAGTCAAGTGCTCATGTCCCACTAGCTTCAGTTACCCCTGGCAACAGAGCTGGTCTTTCCGTCACCTCTGACAAACCATTTTAATAGCCTATACTCAGAATAGCTACGCTTAAGAACAGCCAGTCTGTTTCTGCTCTCTACAGACTCCCTAGGGAAATAAGCACCTTTTTAACTTCTAAAACCTCCTTTATGTTGGCAAACTAGATGTGTCAACCTGTTATTTAGAATCAAGCAGGTAATGTAAGGCAGCATCGCATACGTCCTTGAAATTGTCAAAAGCATGTAATGTTTACAACACTCTAAACAAACACTATTTAGATAAATGTAAACGCTTTTCATAGAAAGCATTTTAAAGTAATAATCTCATCCTGCTAGTTCAGAACTCTGTAACCTTTGGAAATGATGCATAATTAATTCATGAGCAGTTCCTCCTTTTTTATGAGTAATGTGCTTTAAATTCACTTCTCAGAGCTTTAAGATTTGTGTAAGCAGAGGTCCAGTCAGAGGTATAAGTCATCTAGGGTTCTGAAACTGTCTTTTTTGAAAATATAAACCATAAGGTTTGAAATAAATAAAATGTACATTTATTTCTCAATAGCGATCTAATGCGATGTCTCAACATGCTGGGAACAGGCCTAAAAGTTTCTGCTTTTTCTTTCTTCAAAGCCTTTCAATCATATTTGGAGCATGCAAAATAAAACAAAATCATGTGCAAAAGCCCTGTGTTTAATAGTTGGAGAGTAAAGTTAATAGAAATGTGATCAAACCAGACCTCTAATCAGATAATTATACTCTGAATGTACCTCGTTTCCTTCGGCATTTCTCTTTAAGCAAAAGTTGTTTTTGTTTCTGTAATTATTTAATTCCTAAGATAGATTAATACAGTTACTAATAGTTACTTATTCTGTTGGAATTAGTATTGTGATTCTGAAAATACTTTTTCTTTATTTTTTAATCAAACTCTCATTTCTTCCTGGAAAGTATGCAACTGAAGTGCAACAACTAAGAAAAATACTTTGCCCTTTACATGGATTTTTGACCAATATGAGACTGATGAGATAAATACTTCTATTTATTCATTATTTTCTGAAAATATTTATTATTATCCACCAGTTCCCACCAATCCCTTTTGTTGTGTCTCCACAATTTGTTGCTCAAATGTTCTAAAATTTTCTATTAACCCCCCTTTATCAGAGCAAACCTGCTACTGAAATGGCAAGGTAAACAGTAGCAGCGAGAAATAATCCTGTAGGCTCAAAACAAACTCCATCGCTCACATTAGAAAGTCACGTCCAGAGGTATGTTTTAAAATATGAACATAACTTATTTAAATGAAAGTTCAATATTAAAGGGACTATGAAGCATTAGGCTGATTTAAAGTCCCCTGCAGGCTAATTTATAGTACAATAATGCGTAGCAATGAGGTTAAGGGTCAGCATTAAATCATTCACGAGGATCAACTCGGGTTACCAAGCTAGCCCTGGATGGAACACATTATGGGACACAAAGCACAGAGGGTAATCGCCTCAGAGCATTTCATTACATAATGGAGTAATCTGGTAAAGCAAAATCTAAAAGGGATGCAGAAAATGTGTTTAAAACCTATGTAGGCTGTACTTGTGAAAACCCAAACATCAGCTGATTGGACGTAATGCGCACCGAGCCAAAATGGTAGTTGAGTGCTGGCTGAGGAGGGGAGGGAAGGCGGCTTTGTGAAACCAACAAGCAAAAAGGAAAAGAAAAAAAAAAATTTCTGCGGACTAAATGAGTTACAAAGAGCAGCGCTCTTCGCCATTGGCTGCCATCCCCAGTCTGTGCAGCGAAGCGGTGAATAAGTTGAGCACATGCGGTCCGCCAGTCACATACAAAAACAAAGAGTTATGTAATGCTGAGGCCCACGTTGAGGGGAGAGGGCAACATGGTGCAGTGGAACATGCAAACAGGGACCCATGTTTACTGATACATGAGACCGAATTCCTTTCTACTGATGTGTCGGTGCCCATCGTGGTTATGTACCGGGGACGCATGCGAGGAGGGGATTCCTATGTTTCTGCGATATATGTCATTTCTTGCTTCTGGATCCGTCTGCCTCTCACTGCAGCTCAGGAAATCTTCAGATACTCTTGTGCTTCATCCCTCCCCACCTTTCTGTGCTCCCCTCTCTCCTTCTCCTTCATTCCCACCGACTATTATCCTCTTGTCTTCATAGCTGTATTAAGGCCAGCAGATGGCTGCAGTAATTCCAGGTCAATTTGCTGGCTTTAAGAGGTGATTTCCTAATAAAACAAGAGGGCTCAGGGATTGCGCCACGAAGTATTAGTTATGGAGTCGACTGTTATACAGTTGGAAATCTCTGATGGATGACGTAGATCCTTCTGGAAGCTGGGAGGAAGAGGGGGTTGGGGGGAAGCGACTGAGTGCTCTGTTGGCCAATCGGGGAAAAGAAACGATGAGGGACAGGGAGGGTGAACGAAAGAGAAAGCTGGCGTACAGGAGGAGTGGAAGGAGGCAGAGGAGGGAGGATAAGCGATGAAGAGAACAGTGTGTGCATGAAAGTCTCCCCCCCCCCCAGTGTGCTCCTCTGTGAGCTCCCGTCTCACTGCCTGAAACCAGCTTGGCTCCAAATCCGCTTACAATTAGACCACTATTTGTCCTTAGCATGTTCCACTGCTGTGATTGCTTCATTTCAAAGAGCAAAACACACGTCTTGCACATTAAGACACACGAATACGATCAAACCGATCATCATGAGTGTTACGTTATTGATGAAAATAAAAGATCAATCAGAATAAAAACAACACACTAGTGGAGGCTGTAACATATGAAGTGTGCGTCTCCCAAAGCCACATTTAGCTTAAAAAAAAAATTAATTAAACTGAAATGGAGTAAAGCGAGAGATCAGAGTGAATCTCCATGACAGCCTATTTGCAAAAACACGGTCCTCAGCTGTGAGGCTGCACAGGAGAATTCCCAGTTCATCAAAGATGCACATCAAACGTTGGCCTTGGGGCTATGTGTGCTTCACGCACAGGAAGACATCTCATTTTCAACTTTTAAAGGGATCCTAATTTTCTGAAAGAGAAGATGATAACATGCTTGCCTGAGTGTTTAAGACTTTGTATTGACGTGGGAGAGCGGGGAGTCTGAAGCGACACCAAAGAGTCGAATGTAGAGGGAAGAGGGGCGGGAAGAATGAACGGCTCCACAATCTCCTGAGTGGATGTCGCAAATAGGCCACATGACCTTGAAGATGAAGGATACCCTCTGTGGATGGGCTTACGAGCGAATGTGAAACAGAAAAAAAATGGTATGAGAAAAGGAAGAAAATGGTATGAGATGCAAAATGTAAATATGTGCGTCTTTACATATTTACAAAAGTAAACAATACACTGGAAGTAAAACTATTATCTACAGTTGAGGCCAAAATTATCCCAACCTGAAAGATTTAAAACTAAGACAAAATGTTCGTCTCTGATAGAAAATGAAAAAGACAAATCAAAAGACAATAACACAATGAAGGGCAATTTGGGGAAAAAATACCTTTAATTTAATTTAAAAAGTATCTGTAAAAATTATCCACCATTAATGGAAACAGTGATATTACAGCAATCAAAGACTTTTCATGATTGCTGACCAGATTTCCACTGGAACAATAAAAATATAACTCTGGTCATGAGCTCCAAGTCTTTTGAGGTTGGAAGAACTCCTTGCCATCACCCTAATCTTTAGCTTCCTCCTCAAATTAAAGTCAAGAATATGAAGTGGTAATTCATATTACCACTTCAGAATGGTAATATGAATTCCATTCAAAAGAACCATGTAGGTAAAAAGAGAATTATTTTACACCTCCATATACCAGGGTTATGAACATTTCTGGACTTATTTATAGTTATTTTTCAAAAATCACCTGTCACAGTAACCAGCACCCCTAAAAATCCCTATAAAATGATGCAACTAAAGTACATTTTCTACATATTTTTTTAATTACCGTACTTCAAATAGACCAAGTTATGCTTATAGGGGCATGTTGTGAGTAATTTGTAACTTTTTCTTGGCACATTTATTTAATTTTTATAGGGTTAGGGTTTGAGAAATGGGAGAAACCAACACAGAAATGGCTTTTCTATGAACATCTCAGTCTCCATAGTTAAATCCTACAGATACCAGAGGGGTGAGTTAGAACAATACGAGAATAAGCAGGACTCTGGAAAATCTTTAGGACCACACATTTAAGAGTTTGTGCAAACAGGAATGACAATAGGTCCCTCCTCTCTGAGTGTTAAAACCTTGCACATTGTATTAGGAAAAGACCAAGTCTTGCTCCAAATGGGGTTGTATTGACAGCAGTGGTACTATAATTGCGCCACTGGGGATCCGGGTGACATGGGATTCTTTTCCCCACTGAATAAATATACTCCAGTTAAAAAAGGGGTGTTTTCTAACATTTTCAGGAGATTATATGATTTTTTAAAACGTCTTCAGCAGAGGTGCCAATACATGTGGCCAGCAGCGTATATAACACTTTCGCTGTCAAGCTGCAATGGTAAATCAGGATAATTGAAGATAACAAGAAAATAGAGACGTATGCTTATCAAATGGCTCATTAAAAAGTAGAGGAAAAGCATCAAATATTGATGAGGTATTTAGAGGCTTTCATCTCCATCTTCCATGGGGCTTTAAAATATGAGCAGCAAACCTCACCAGAGTAGACTGGAAGCTTTAATTACAACTGAATAAATGTGACACAGTGGTTCAAATGGAAACCCCTCCCCTCATCATATTTCACACGGTGACTAATGTTATTCAGAGCAATTAATATCTACCAGAACACTCAGTGTAACTCACTGTTATATAGGTCAGACTTTCAAGTCTTAACTATACCTGAATAGCTCAACACCATCACTCACACCAAAATCCATCTCTGCTTCTAGTGTGTCTCAAAGTGTAGTTTTTTTCTTTTTACTTCTGCAGCTTTACGGGTCAGAGAGGCTCGTCTCCAAGACCCCTGCTTACAAAAGTCAGGTGCAGGACAGAAACAAAACTACTTTCCTGGAGTCATCACTCCCCTGCTCGTGCCCTTTGTGCCGACAGCTGTAGGCAGCGCAGATTCCTCTGTGTTTTGATTTAGAAGAAGCGAAGCATGAAAGAGGCTGGAATGTCCTGTCCTGCTGACCTGAGCAGCACCTGCTGGGCCTTACACCAACTCAGGCTGGAATAGGAACTTCATACAAGAAACTGACAGCAAGAAATTTTACTTGGTATTCTCTACATTGTATAGTAACGATTTAACTTTATTTCTCTATTTCAGTTTAGGATAATTTGGTACTCAAAGTTGAAAATAATTAAAAGACTTGTGCAATATGATGACAGTAGGAGCAAAACCACAGATGAATCCATCTGTTACTCCAGTTCTTCTACGAATATAACATTTATTATACAACTGATTCCTTTGTTTAGATAAGACATGGGGAAGGGATCAGGCAGTAATGATAACAAAAGGTCATCTTGTGTAAATCCCATTTTCATCACACCACTCTATGTCAAACATAAATAACTGAGTGTAAGTAAGATAATAGGAAATGTTAAATTAATTGGCTATGAAATGACAGCTGTAGATTCACTTTCTAACAATGTTATCCATGGCAATATGTAAATGTGTGCCTCGATGTGTGTGCATGCTTCACTCTTCCTTTCGATGATCGCATTGAACTCTGGAATAAATAGAGGAATGAAGCTTATTAAAACCTAGAAACAGGATGCAGTGTAGATTGTTACGCCATGCCAGTAGCTGCTGGGATGCTGACCTATAATGTCGCACAACAATAGAAGATGGATGGGATCAAACACAGCAATGCACTCACTTCACTATTGTCGCAGTCAACCTTTTCATTTACAGAAGTATGTTGTCACCCAGCAGTAAACAATGAAATTAAATTTCAGGACCAAATATTATGAAAGCAATACAAGCCAGCAGAATAAAATCATATCCTGATGTTTACCAGCAAACCATGGGACTGTATATGATAGCCGAGCATAAAGTAGAGCACACTTGAAAAGTGGAATGGTTTTCTTTAATGTATTTTTTTTTTTTTTTTTTACAAATAAAAATTGTTGAAATGGTGCACATCTCAATTTGCTGCATCTGCACCTGCAAGTCGTTTGGGGCATGTCTCCAATAACTCTGCACATTTACAGACAGAGGTTTTGCATATTCTTCTTTGCCAGTTCAGTCAGATGAAGAACAACTGAGATAAACAGTTTTCAAGTGTCATCTGAACAGAGCTCCTTCTTTGACTGCAGCAATGCCATTACTCATGCTCCTTCCTAAAGCGCTCCTTAGGTCTCTCAGTTAAGGTGTTTAGCCATTAGTTATCAGTTTTGCAGTTGTGTCAAATTCTTTCCATTTTATAGTGACATGTTTGACTTTATCCCTAACCTGTCTGCTGTGCTCCTTGGGCTTTAAGATGTTCTTTGTTCTCTAACAAACCCTCTGAGGCCTTCAAAGGACAGATGTACTTATACTGAGATTTATTAACACGAAGGCGGACTATTTTCTTATTCTGTGATTTCTGAAGGTTATCTGTTAGACTGGATTTTTTTCAACAGATTAAATGAGGCTGAAAACAAAAATGAAACAGTGTTAAGTACTTTGTTTAAAACATAAAATTGAAAACCAGGCATTATATTCCATATGCACAACCTTTGTGCTGCTCTGTCACAGCATTATTGAAATTTATGGTTGAAAAGTCAAATTACCAAAGAGTAAAATCTAAAAAGTATATAGAGTTTAGCAAAACACCAAATTACTTCCATCTTTTTGGCTTCATAATAAGAAGCAAAATAAAAATCATCAGTTGATTAAATGATCTAATAAAGTGTTGACAAGGTGTGCAGAAGCCTGTTAATGATGCAGGTGTGTGAAAACATGGAATAAACTAAAACATGCAGAACATTAGGACCTGAACACTGGGGATAAGGATTGTTGTGCAACGATAAATTCTACAGCAGAAGCTAATGAACAGCAATCAGTTCAATACTCCAGATAATGTTTGAACTCATGTCAACATCTTGGGCGATTTGAGTGTTTTCGGAAAAACAGCAAGTAAGAAAAAAGATCTATATTTGACTGTTACATTAAGGGACTGGAACAGAGAGGCAGCATGTGTTTGCATGTCTGTTACAGAAGTGGGCCAGGAGAAACAACCCACAACGGGCCCCCTCAGCTGTGTCGGCAAACAGGAAACTGGAGTTCAGTCTCAGTTTCACGTAGCTCCATCTGTTTCTTTTGCTCTCGCACACAGTTTTTTTCCTGCTCCCTCAGATCAACCTGAGCCCCCACGTTTCAGCATTTACCTTCTCTTTGCTTCACTCCAAACAGCAAAAATTTATTTCAACCTTTTCCTTGCAGCCCTCCCTTTCTTCTGCTCCCAGGGTGGGCCTCTCTGCCAGACCAGACAGGAGATGGAAGCGGTTACATTATTAAGATGCTTCGGGTGCTGCTGAAAATCTCCAGAGGATGGATGCATGTTTATTCATCCCCCACACTTTCCTCATTGTCCTAATTAGCTCCCAGTCTACCCTAAATTACTATCACAAACAATCTATATTTTTAAGTTGCTACTCCAAAATATAATTGATCTTCAAAAAATCTGTCTTTCCTCAAGGTTTAATGTTTTTCTAAATATTATTACTGCTGTGTTAACTGTAAAAACCAGGCTATGGCTAACGATTACATTAGTAAGCGAGTATTTGATGATTAATCAAGTAATTGGATAGAAAAAAAATGGCACAGTCTGCAAATTTTTCATTTAACCACTTAAATGTTTTAGTACAATATTAAAAATACATAAAAATTAAAAATAATTCAATTCCTTTTTTAAATAAGACAAATGCTTTGTCTAAAGGTACAGCTCAGCCCTTTCTGCAATTGACTTATTTTTATTTTTGGATTAACTGGTATGTAATTAGACAGCAAAAAATAAATAAATATATATATATATATATATATATATATATATATATATATATATATATATATATAGTATGAATGCATCTGTCCTTTGAAGGCCTTTTTTTAAGTAATTTGAAACAGGTGAATCTTAAACTATGCCAGATGAGGAGTTCTGGCATAGGTTTCTTTGTACAATTTTAGCTTAATTACTGTTTTGATGGTGTTGTTCTTACATCAAATGTCATGTTTAAACTATACTCTGGGTAATTATTCAATTACTAAACTAGTTAATTATTTCAATGATCAATTATTCCAAATTAATCCAATTAATTGTTTCAGCCCTTGTAACAAAGTAATGCAGAACATGGTCTTGCATTACTGGCTTGATACAAGTTCCTGAAGTAGCTTAAGTAACTTCATGAAATAATCTGTGGAAGAAATGCTGCAATTATTCCTGCATTGTAAGTTTTTTCTTAGACCGTATAGATTGGAGGGCATCATATAAACTACAGCTGACAGAAAAAAAAATCCATTCAGCTCCAGCTTTACAATACCCTGATTAGTGGACGCAAGATAATTAGGGCCAATTTAATAACAAGTGAAACCGTATCAGTAGAAGTAATAATTGGAGTATTCTCTGTTTCACTTGTCATTTGGTCTCATTTTGGCTCTCACAAACATTCACACAAACATCTTCAGTATTACATAATATCTATAGGGCTTTATCCTGAGAATGAGATTTTGTATCTAAGTAAGATTACATAAATAAATACAAAAATAATTAGTGTGAATACAAAATTCAATCATTAAAACCATTAACCATTTCCTTCCTCTCTCTAACATAAAAACAATTCTAATAATAGGTTATGACATGTTGTGCTTCTCTCAGCCTAGTTTTTCAATAGTTATTTACTAGAGACAGGCCTTTCTTTGCTTGAAAGTTGTAATATAACATAATAAGGGCACAAATAAGATTTCTCCCTATTACAAAACCAGAGTTTTAACCACTGTAACAAACACTTGTCTGAATGGTAGAAAATAACATTCACCGCTAATTTTGTTGTATTAATGCCTTGCTGTTAACAATTGCCTGAAGGTCTAATCGGATTTTTCTCCCCCCCGTCTGTCCTGAAACAGAGTCCAGCTCCAAACATGCTTGCTCAGCCCAATAATAGGATTTTCTTTCTTTCTTCTTTTTTTTTTTTTTTACAAACACTGGCCTGAGGAGACAAAAATAAATATTTAAGCTTTAACAGAACTAAAGTTCAAAACCTGCAAGCTAAGTCCAGTCTTCACAACGTCTTCGAAGGTAATTCCCTTTATGCATTTGTATTGTTTATTATTTGATTTATTTTTCTTTTATTCTGAGATTCTTTCTCACCTTCATTCTCCTAGGTAAGCCTGTGGAGCCAACAGGGAGACCTGAGGAGGAGCTGCATCATCCCTACGCTCCTTATTAGTGTTGCATGGGCACCTGGCTACCACATTCAGCTCAGGTGGTTCAGACCACCTGGCTCCAGATATTTTCATTGTCAACTTAAAATGTTTCACCTTAATTCAGCTTCATTCTTTTTATTCTCACAAAGCAGAGATAAGAGATCAAACAGTGGCTCTCTGGGATTTTAAAGCACCTCTATCTAAGGAGACAAAAATACAATTTCTTATCCTTAAAATAAGTTTGCTTCTTATTTACAAAGATCTCAAAGCAGAAAGCATAGTAGACTAAGTTTTTCATGTGTAAAGACAACAAAATTTTGCTCTAAAGAGTAACAAAACAGGCTTATGAAACTAAGTAAAGTCAAATTCAGACACTTACCTTTGGTTATCTGTTCTGTGGTCTGTAACAAAAAAGAAAACATGAATGAAAATTTGACCTACAATACCAAAATACAAATATTTCAAAGAATTGGATTTATGCAAAGCAGAAAGGCACGTGTGACATTTACTGTCATGTTCACATTAAGTGTGATAGGAGCCTAGAGGCAACAGGAAAGAGAAAAATAGAAAAACATCCAGAATGCCAGGTGGACATATTCCAATATATTTCATTTTTTTGTTTAATTAATATTACATTAAAACATTATGATGTGCTTCTTTAAAAAACAGTTGGCAAATTATAAAGAGTTTGTCTTTCATTTTATCAAAAGAAAATCAACCCTCTTGATACAAGAGCGTTATAAAAGCAATATAAAAAGGGGAAAATATAAAAGAGGGTGAATACTTTTTATAGGCATTATAGTAATACATGATGAGGGAAAATGTCTGGATATTACACTGTACTTAAAATGCAACTGTTACAAGTTATGTAGCTGAAATGAATATACCTGTGTGAACCCAAGACTTGAGCAATTAGTAAATAAACGAAAAGAAACACACACTGTGTAACAAGAGATGTGATGCAAAACTTAAGTCTTTTTTTCCCAAAAAGATGGTATAAGTTTCATAATTAAACTACATTTTACACTAAAAAATATATTTAGTTTAACTTAATTAATTCACACCACCATAAATGAGTTTTGTGGAGAAATATTTAATGAGTTACTCACTCTATCTGAATATGGCTGATAAGGCAGTGGAGCTAAAATGGTCTGACCCTGCATTAAACTGAGGTCTTACTATGGCTTATAATATCAGATTTTATTAAACAATAAGTAGAAACCATTAAAGCTTGAATACATGAAGAAGTTTTATGTTAGTAGTGTTATTAAAACTTGTGTGGCACAACAGGAAGCTTTTCAGTCTGGGTTTTTTCAGGCTTTTGATGGAGGAGTGTGCATGTTTGCAGCTCTCTCTGTGCACAGCGTGTTAGGTTATACAGTGACTCTAAACTGACCTTAGGAGAGAGGCTGCGTGCATGCATAGATGTTTTCTAAAACCCTGCAATGGTCTGGCGATCTGTCGAGGTTATACCCTGCCTTTCAATAGATGGGATAAGCCTCAGCTTCACTGAACGGGATTAAGTGAGCAGGAAAAAAAAGCTGATGAATGAATAAATGAGGGGAAGAGACACAATTCAAAACAGAACTTGGACTGGATGCTTACCTTTTTCTGTGCAGCTTCTTTCTTTTTCTTCTCTTCTTGTTTTTTCTTTTTCTTATCTTCCATCAAATGTTTTTCTTCTTGTGTTTTTGCTTCTTTTCACAGCTAAAATATATGAAGACAAGAAAGGACAAAACTTATTCTTAACCACCTGCTGTGTTGACAAGTTCTTCACAGGACACCAGAAAATACCAGGGGTGTGCGTAACTTCTTTCTTACATTTTACATGATGGAATCAACACATTTAAAGCATATTTTACTACCTCTGGTAATTAAGAAAATGTCAGAAGTTGATGACAGTCAACGACACAAGCACAGCTTAAGACAGTTGTGCCTTTACAACCAGGAAAGAGCCTCTAAGCTATTTTTGTGAGCTCGAAAATTCAGCAGTTCAAACTGGCTCTTGTTGTGAATGAAGTTGTGGGTGGGCACCATTTCAAAAGGGACACATCAGACTGGTCAACCCACGGCTGACTGTCTCAACAAACACTAAGCCTGACAGCCACACACACTGGGTGAGAAGTTAACCTGCTCTGTATTGGCTGCAGGCTCAGTCAGTGAGGACTTAATTTGCACAGTATACTTTCTGCATGTTGTACAGACAAAAAAAACAAACCAAAAAACCCCAGAAAAAAAGCATCCACACTTTTGCCCAGAGACATAAATGCAATGTTAAGTGCAGCCTTGCCAATGAAACAAAAATAGTTGCACAGATGTCAGATTTTGAGCTGCATATTCAATTAGGTGGTTGCACTGTTGAGCCTCAGCGTGTTGAGTTCACTTAGCGACATTGTCCTTTTCTGTTCTCCAAGGTAAAATCAGAAGGGCTGGTTTGAATTCACCACCTGAGCTGATTTTTCTTTTCCAAAGCAATTTTCTGTAAACTGTTTACATATAATTTTACTTTGTTTTTTAGGACTGATAGTGGAAAGCTTTGCAGCAAACACAGTGCTCCTAGTCTTTATTTTACATTCATTCTGGGGAAATCCGCAGAAACAACTCATATCACCATTTGGGGTTATTGACATTAGTCAATCTTGCTGCTTGTACTGAAAATGACCTCAATAAGCAGCTCTAAAGATGAAAGTGCTACATTGTCGATTCACATTGAACGATATCCAGAGCTTTAAGTCATTTCCAGTCCAGAATCTATACTGCAAAATGGAAAAGTAAGGATTTTTCAACATATAATTTAATAAACAAAATAAAATGGGTTTCTTTTTCTATCTCAAACCCTAAAATGTGGCATTGTTGAAGAAACCAGTCTGGTCTTCTACCAAGACCGCACTACTGCAGGCGATGGTGACGTATGCCACTGCCTGGCAACAGGCGCTCCCAGAGGTCCCAGTGAGCAGTCAGGTGGAGACAGACAGCGCCCTTCAGCGTGGCGCTGAAGTCAATTTCCTCCAATCGTGGAACTGGGCAAAGTAAAACAGATTCAGCTGTTTTACTTAAGTTTAGTTTTGTGGGAACTTTACAATTCTCACAAAACTGTATGTATATGTATTACTACAAAAACTAACAATTATTCAGCTTCCAGAACAGACTTTCCAGCAAATTATTTAATATCCCTTTAGGATAAATTAAGTATTTTTGAGTTTGAAATGTTGACTAATTCTGGGAAAACATTTGCTTAAATGAAATCAACAAATTACAAATGTTGTTGCAATATTGATAAAGGAGATATCGGATAAAATATCACCTTATGACCTTTAACTAACGCTAAAATAAAAGCAGAAAATGGGCAACCATGGGGAAAAATTAAATGTCACATCCATTCACTTTTGCTGCTTATCGGGAGCAAAACACCTAAAGCGCTGAAGTGGCAACCAAACAACAACAGATATGGTGTTCAAACTGAAATGATGGAGGGTTTAGATAAATCTGCCCCTCACCAAATTAGACACATTGCATTTTGATCCCAAGCTTCCCCCATTTGATATCTGCAAACAAAATATTTTTGTTTGCAGAAATATTCCGTTTTAGTTCGGAACGTTTGCCTCATCTACCATTGCAGCCAATAATATGGAAATGTCTCCCATCTTCAACTCTGAACTCTGATCAGAGGATAAGCTTTTATTTACCACTCAGTTTTTTTACAACCCAAATAAATACAGAAATACAGAAGCAAAACAGAGAACAACCTGTCAGGTAGCTTAGCAGTATCAGACAAAATGAGAAAAAAATAACCAGCAGTTTTTTGAGGTCAAAAATGATAATAAAAAAGTTTCAATCAAGATGAAAAATTTATGTACCAAAAAAAAGCTTCAAAATCACTTGAAGACATAGGTACGTTGGTGTTATCCCAAAAGCTGCGTAGTAACTTTTGTTGCCACTTATGCAGAGGAGAGCTGCTACTCATACCCATCAACAGTTTTTTTTAAAGCTGCAACAGGTTGATTTAGCACCTACAGCTGCAATGCTAAATATAGCTGCCGTTGCATCAGTGAGGCTTTTGTCATGTAGGCAATAAGTGAGATGTTCCAGTTAATGTGAGCTGCTGTCCTCCGCTGACCTGGGAGGACAGTCAAAATGGGTACAGTTAAAGAAACTTTTGCTCCTCAAGCAAGGCTGAAAGATTAAACCGTTAAATCGTAAACATGTGCATCAACGGGAAGAGTGAGCATATTTAGAGCTTTACTGATTGCCATACAGTCATGCAGTACATTTTCCACCTTTTGCCAAGTTACAAAGACAAACTGATGGATGATTTTCAATATTTTTTACAAATACACATATGGTTGTACCACTTTTGTTTTGAATTCTGCAGCTTTTTGATGAACATAACCAGACTCAAATGGCGTTTATATTAACTACAACAACTTTAGAGTATATTTTGATTGAAAGAGTTTCAGAAATATTTAGTTTTTGAAAATATTTTTTTAAAATGTTGATTAAAAAGACAAACATTTGTCTAACAATTCAATAAGACTTTGGCAAAAAGAAAAACAAGGCCATGGATTTGAAGTCATATGTAGCAGCAGACTAATAGACTATGCATTATGAAGTTTTAATGTGGAAGCGCTTTCCATGAGAATTTAAATGTCAAAAGCCAGCGAACTGAGGTCTGCTGTGGAATTACACTCTCCTGTCAGATCATTGGGATTACAGCTGGGTGTCCCCCTTAAACTAGAAACACACTGTGATGACAAAGGATGGACACAAAAAGGACGGGAATAACAACCGAGGAGAGATCAAGGTGAGTCAATTACAGCCAAGCATAAAATTGCTTCAAAAAAATATTAAGTGGAAGCGGAGAGTAAACGTGTGAACAAGTAAATGCCTTGCCGCTGCGCACTTGAGCAATAAAGATGAGGGGATTGACCGACAATGAAGCTGGTTAGTGTGGACGTGAGAGAGATGGGGGAGGGGGAGGGGTGGTAGACCGTAGACGACAGCAGCTGGGCACAGAGCCAGGAATGCCATCGCATGCCCTGCCAACGACGACAGCAACAGCCACTGCAGCTTTTGGAGACCATGCGACGCATCGTCCTCTGCTCGTCTGCACTTTTGGGACAGGAAAGCTCTTTCAACTTTCGGGTGTTTGCATCTAAAACCTCAGACACATAAAGAAAAAGGGCAAATGTGTCACACGTGCCTTTATGTTGCATGAAGGTTTAGAAGGAGGAAGAAAAAAGAAACTGCACGGTAAGCACTGACAAAGTCCCAGGGCTCTGCAAAGAGGATTGCATTCTATAAACTACTTGGAGCTATTCTCAGAGTGGTCATCATAATGCGTTCTAACTCAGCCTAATGGCGTAGAAAAGGTGAAACGTAGGCATCAGCATTGCCTGTTCTGTGAAAATGCACTTAAATAACTTGTATACATGCACTACAAAAACTTAACCTGAAGCATCTGAAGAAAAAACAGAAACGTTAGATGACAACTAAGCAGTACAACGAACAACGGATATAAAGATAATCATCGAAAACACCTCGAGAAATATTGCACCAAAGTCACAAATTCTTATTTATTTTCAATAAATAATGATACCCAGTAACAGAGCAGTAGCACTGCACTGCTGTTGGTGTTTAGTAAAAGAAAAAGTTCTGGATTCAATAATATCCTGGCTGAGTTTCATATTCTTGCATTCATGGGATTTATCCAATGAATCCAATTTTGTCTCATAGTCAAAAACCATTCGTGTTAGTTCAACTGCTAGCTGAAAAATTGTTGCGCGTATTGATCAGAGTTTCAACTGAATTTCTACTTAGTAATTCTTTACATTGTCAGATTTAATACATTTGGCCCTTTATTGTGTCTCACTACAAACAAATGACTATGTATTTACAATGAGTGCTTGGATTGTGACAGACCTATATTATTTGTATCTATTAAAATCAAAACAAGACATATCAGACATAGATAATAGACGGACAAAGCTGTAAACTCCAAACAAAACAAACTGTCATGGAACACTTTCATACAACCTACAGGGTTGCAAGGTTTGCGTTTTCTTCTACAACTGTTGAGTTTGGCAAGTAAAATAAAGTTGCAATTTAGAACAGAGGTTCAATCTGGACCCAAACCAGGCTCTTTTTGGATCCATATTGCTCCAAAATTCCTGAACACTGACATTAATAAAGACCAAAATGTTGACTTTTGGGATGTCAAGTTTCACACTTAAACATGGAAGGATGGAAACATTTAGGCAGCGGGAGAAGAAATCAATTCTGAAATCACAGATCTATCCAGATCTGGAGAATACCAAAAATAATATGTCATGCTTTTACAGAAGTAAAAAAATGTCCATAGTAATATTCTTCATGTAAAAGAACTTGCAAATCACTGATTTGATGTCTGATATGCAAACACACAAAAAAACTAATCCCTGTTTATACTGGTAGTGACACAAGCACTGGACGTAATAATAAATAAATTGCCTTTTTAGCAAATCAATGAGTAATAACTACAAATAGCATCTGAGTATTTCTTCACACTTTAAACTTGAGGTTTCTCATTTTGTTCAATGCAAGATCATCATTTTCAGACAGACTTATGGATATTGAGAACCAGCCAAACCAAATGACAGGATCCAACCAAATATCCCTCAGTTATTCAAGCAAAAGGCCATGAAGGGTTTTAAACTGAAAGTTATGCTATGACCTAATCTGTATTATAATCACAGCATTTAGCGGTCCGGTTTTGTTATCAACCCCCTCAGCCCCTTCCTTTTCATGCCTCTCTGTGAATAGACACTGCCTCTTTCACAGGCTTTGGTTCCTGAGTGGGGCCCCCTAACCCAGCAGTGAGAAAAATAACCCGGGTGACCCCTTCTCTTAACCGCCACCTCCTCAAGACCAAATTTAGGCTCCATGACACATTAGTAAAACCAGCAGGAATCAAAGCTTAAGTTAGTTTGCTCTCTTAATGCGTCAGAGCAGCGGCATCCCCCAGCAGGTATGTTACTATCAGCGAGTCTGCAGCTGCCATTTTTTGCTCCAGTTGCTTGATTGATGATTATGCTATTGGCTGCATCGCCCCCTAAATTGTGGCTTGTAGTTTCCAGAATTCCTATTAATAGCAAACATACCCAGAATATCGTTAACTGTCTATTTTTTTCATAGACAAGTCTTCTTATTGGGGAAAAACTGAATTTTTAAATCAACCAACTAGTTTTCATTTTTTACAGTGACATTTATTCCAAAATTATTTTAATTTCATACATGTCCACATGCTTAATTCTCACATTATGTCCATTTCATTAGACAGCTGGCTTAAATAAGATATATAATTAATGGGAATCTGGTGCAGTATAAAATCACCAAAAAAATAATGTAAAATCTTAGAAAATACATAATTTTTAACCACCATCTCAAAATTTATAAAAACAATATCTAAGCATAATAGATAAACTGATATTTATGATTAAGTACACGAGTTAATAACTATTTCACTTACATTTTTAAATTGGAAGAGACAAAGTGACAGCATGAAATGGTTGAACTGGTGAAGAGAAACAATTGACCTGTACTCATTATTCGCACACTCCTGCCAGCATCAGTATAAATAAGCATACATTCATGGTATGGCATGCGACATTTAATAAACTCAAGGTATACTAAGGTTTTAAAAAAAAATGTAGAATTTTTAAATTGACTAAAATTACCATGTAGGTAATGAGAAGGTAGAAATAATGCCAGGATAATCAGTTTTGTCCAGAGTGAAGTTACTCAGTGACCCTCCTCCCCCATTTGTTTGGCATTACTTATCAGCAAGCTAGAATAAAAAGAGTAGTGCCCCTGACCCTTGCCAACAACAACAACAACAACAAAAAATCTAATTTGGCTATATAGAAATTCCATTAATATCAAGTTATCATTGCAGACAACCTGACTAATCAACAGGCTACGAGTTTGCTAGACTTTAGTTATTCTCTAACAACACGAGTGTCAAACTCCGGTCCTCAAAAACCAGTGTCCTGCAACGGTTTGATGTGTCCCAAATTAAACACACCTGAATCAAATAACTATTGCCTCCTAGCACTTCAATTGAGTCCTGCTAATGATCTAATTACGTGACTCGGTCTGCTGACACAGAGAGTCATTAGTAAAAGTTGCAGAACACTGAGAGGACAGGAGTTTGACACCTGTGCTCTGCAATGAACAGACCTCAATAACTGATCATACTCTACACAATCATCACATATATTTACAAGACAACCAACTTGATGGGTGGTTAACTGAAAACTTGGTTCAGGTCTGTCAAAAACTTAAATATAGACAATATTCAAAACTAACATTTTTTTTGTAGCAGAAGAAATGTTTATAACTTTATTTTTTTTATTTAAGAAAGACAAGAAATCATGGTTCACATATATTATGATTTAGTAACGTCAGGGTTTTTTTTTTACACAACACTTTGCAGAATTAAGGATAAATAACCATAATTTTTTTTTTTGATTTTACTGACTGTTGTAAACCGAGACAAATATTACAAAGTATATATATAAAACGTCTTTTAAAATGTAGTGCCCGGTATAGATTTTGTTCCACCATGCACAATGGGAAGTCGAATTTGTTTTTATCCCTTTTTTGCATAAAGCCACGCTGCAGGACATGCGGGGTTAAAGAGTTTAGAGGCATCACTTCTCAGGGATTACACAGAAATCTAATGCTCACACTGACAAGACAAAGAACTAACAGCAGATTTCAAACGCAAACGCAAAATGAGACACTCGGGTTGCAATGCACTAAAGAAACAGAAATGGCACATTTTTGGTTCTTCCGCGCAATTAAACTGAGAGCTGGAAGTAATCAATTTACAAACTGTGGAGCAGGGAAGGATGCACCAGCAAAGGTTCTTGGTGAATGAAACTGGCAGTGGTGTGTGGACATAAACCCTGTAGATAAACCGGGGCTAAATGGGTTTAAATCTAATCACGTGACGCACAAAGCACATTTTGTGCGAATGAGTGGCGATAATAATGTCCATGTCGGGTCTCCCGCAAAGCAACGCAACGGCGGGTGTCCCACCGACGTCTGCCGCCCAGCAGCAACAACACAGTCGCCCTTCATTTTGCCCCAACATTGGAGCTTGTTCGGTTCGCAAGCAAGACGAAAATCGACTTTCGAAACCGAGAAGCCGTATGCAACGCAAACAAACACCTACGATGTCGACAAAAGTTCGTAAAAGCTGAGGACCCGGTGCAAAAGACAACAGTGATGTCACAGTGGGCTGAGCCGAAGATATTTCCATAAACACTCGGTCCAAAACGATACGCGTCAAAGTATTGCACGTCTGCGCACTTAGAACGCCGTCAAAACATGCGAGCGGCTGCTTTCTCGTAGCACAGAGAAAAGAAACGTAAATCCTACCTTGAAGCGCTCAGTCGGTTCTCATCGGCGGCGGAGCTTCTGCAGCCATTTTGTAGTAACTAACCGGAGCAGGGAGACGGTTGAATCCGTGGTAACTGGGGGAAGGTGGGCGGGGCTTCAGGGCGCCACGTGATCTTCAATAACAAAACAAACTGGTCTCGTTTCACAACGCTCCTCCTTCTCCGGGGTTTCCATGACAACTGCAGCTCCTTCATCACTAACCCTGCTGCCGACGCTCTGCATCTTGCATCAGCCTTCCCACTATATCGCCAAAGAGGAAAGTAGGCAAGAGTAAAAGTCAAAGTGACGTGTCCACTGGATATAAAGAAATATATGACTGTTTCAGCTGCGTTTGCAGTTTGTACAGTAAGGAATGTGTATATTTGCTGCCATACCAACAGAGGGCACAATTTAAATTGTGCTGCAAGCCAATGTGTAGTAGCATCTTGCTCATCCATCGAGTGTTGCTCTCACGGCGTCTATCTATCAGTATAGACTACTACATTAAAGAGAAATTAGTTACGGGAGGTTAATTCCATATGAGCTGAGTGCTGCTGTTGCAGATTACAAGATGCAGAGGAGCTTGATGTATTTAAACCCAGTGAAGTCGTTTTTTTCTCTCACATTCTTGTGCATGGTGTTTTAGTCGGAAAGTGGGGAAGAATCACATGAAGGTTGTTTTACAATCAAATGTTTGTCATCCACATATTGTTTTCTTTGACAATCATGTCAATTAATAACAGAAAATTAATTATGTTTGAATTTCATGTTGTGACATTTTTGAAATTTCATCCAAATGTCAGACTCAGACAGAGTAGTTATAAAGCAGCTCTTCCTTAGAAGGAAGCCTTCACGATCATAATTTAAAAAATTCTGTTAAGTAATCTTATAACAAATTGGTAAATAAGCACTAAATCATGTTTTCCAGTTTCTTATTGCTAAATAAACTTTACATGCAAAATCTCATGTTAGACAGCCATAAACATTTAGATGTTTCTCAAATAGATTACAGAGATTTATTTAATGCAAAACTAATAGCACATCTGCATCGCTATTTCCACAAAACTATACAAATTATTCAGAATAAAAGTAAATTTGTTTTATACCTCTTTTGAAATGTACTCACTGATTATCTCAACATTTCTGCCTATTTATAGTCTCTACTTCAATGTAGATAAATTATTGTTGTTCATGAACTTGTAAGTTTATGGACCTCACCGTGTTTAACCCAGTTCGGTTTATGTATAAAGCATCAATTCACAACACACTTAATCTTATTGTGCAATATCTTGAGAGGTCCAAGTCTATGCAATCCAGCATAGTTTAAGTTCCCACTTATTCTACTAAATCCAGCTACACTGGAGGTTTTGTAAAAGCATTCATTTGAAACTATTTATTTACAGATGTTCTCAATCAATTCTGACTGAGCTTGAGCTTTTTTTACACAGAAGAATTTACAAAAATTTTCACCTGAACATGCAAAAAACTGGTACTAACATATTGGCAAAGATCAATAAATGTAATTTTAGCAAAAACTGGTTTTACGAAACGCTGACTCAAAGTGGCTGAATACAAATGTATGCCACCATTTTTTAGGTTTTTAATGTAGCTAATGCTTACAATCACTAAAAATATATATAGGTTTTATGTTTTAATATGGCAAATGTCACAACTTTTCAACATATTTTAACTTGATGCTGTATTCATGAAACCCTGTTTGGATGAAGTAAACAAGTAAAATAAGGTAAGATACGATTAAACAACGTGGACATTTTCCTTTGGCTCTCCAACCATGAAAAAACACACAATCATGCAGTTACAATATGATTATGATATGTATTTGTGTAAAGACGAGCTTTATTTCACTTCTCTATACAAAAAAATAAACACTCATCGAATGTAATCAATAAATAATGACCATTTCACCATTTTTTTTTTATTTTATGCTCCTTTGGTAATAAATTTAGACTTGCTTTTGGTGCAATAGAAAAATAAAATAATTATTCTGACCCATTTTTGTTCCCAAACCTAATGATTCCACTGAGATCCAGTATCCTTAGCTGAACAGAGAACAGACACATGGTGAAAGGTGAGCTTTGGTAGTTTATCACCAGCCAGGATCTTTTTTATCAGCCTTAGAAGCCCACCTCAAATGAACCTTTTTCTAATTGGCGGAATCTAATCATGAACGCCCACAAGAACCTATCACTGAATCGGTTTATAATGCAGACTGATCGCCGTCATGTACTTGCGGTTACCGAACCATCTCTTGCTGCTGTCACAGGCATATAGATTGTAGAGTCGTCCACACATGTTTGATCGCAAAACTATGCATCACAGCGATGGTTTTAAAGCCCAATTTGTCATTCAGTCAGTCATTACTGTGTCACAGCATTAGGGATTCCTTTGTGATTTAATGAGTTTATAAAACTTAGTTTGGTTTGTTTGAGCATGTGGAAAATGAAACTAAGGCAGGTACGGTAAATCCAGAGCCAAAATGTTTTATTTACAAATTTGCTACAAGAGCAGCATCTTTAATTTTTTTCACTGGTCAATATCATTGCATCTGTATTAAATGTAGTCTTTTTGTCTGTTGGATCTTCCAGACTTCCTTAATGTTCAGTCTGCATTTCACGCCTCAACCATACATCATGGCTGTCTGTTTGTAACCACCCCGCTGCTGTGGAGAATTTCAATTAATTAAACCTGTTACTCATGTAATATATCTAATTGATCCATTTAGATGTATTACATAGACTTAGAGCAGACCCCACAACACCAACATGGCTGAATCTTGTGTAGCATTCGATAGAGTTTGCAGGTTTG
Source organism: Xiphophorus maculatus (assembly GCF_002775205.1). Classification (NCBI taxonomy): domain Eukaryota; kingdom Metazoa; phylum Chordata; class Actinopteri; order Cyprinodontiformes; family Poeciliidae; genus Xiphophorus; species Xiphophorus maculatus. The sequence goes on along the minus strand of NC_036458.1, from coordinate 14,749,140 downwards.
TGTTTTACAAAGGGATTTGGGGAAAACCAAGTGGTAATCACTGTTTTAGCATTAATATAGAAATGTATACTAAAATAATAAAATATGAATGCTATTCTATGCCTTTTTCAAACTGTTAACTATTGTAATTTAAAGGGGTGGAATTATGTACTTTTCTAGCACTTAGTGTCATATTTTAGTTGTTACAAAAATACTGTATATCACACATAGCTTAAACAGCATTTGACTTTGCAGTTTTATGCCTTGAAATTGGCCTCTGTCTCTTTAAGAAGCCCCTACTCTACAATGCTCCCCCATTATGCCATTTACAAATGACCCTAGCAGCACTGAACTGAGAAGTAGTTTGTTTAATAAGCTCAGCAAATATGTAGTTTCACCAGGTGTTTGCTAATCGCGGCTGTTTATTCAAATAAGGAAAAGAGGTAATCCATGCTATTTTTGTGAGTCACTGTTTTGCATGTCTGCCTTTTTTTTTTTTTTTTAGTTTTTTTTGGATTCATTTAGTGTCATTTCCCAGCCCATCCTCATCCTCTCGGTTACATTTAGCCTAATGCTTTCCCCTCATCTGCAGCCAGATAATCAGACTCGCCTGTTATGCATCCAGTAAACAACCTCAGTAGTATTTAGCTCCCTATCTTCAGTCACTCTTTGTTAAATCCTTTCCATTATGCCCCTCTCGTGTCTAAGGTATTATGTACCATTTCTAGTTTTTGTGATTTACCTGAGTTTATTGGGTTTTTTTCAGTTTTCTGTTCTAGACTCTTTGTTGTTGTCAGTCTTTTGGTTTTACTTTACTGAATTCACCAAACCCAGGTTCCTGCCTTTGTCTTCCCTGTGTTTGGTAACTCCACCAGAATAGAAATTCATGGTAACATCAGGGTGGTGCTGTCCAAAATCTAGTGTGTCCCAATGAAACACATTCAATAATTTCAATGAAAAATGTTATATTATTTACCAATAGATTCTCCATCTGAACATATTGTGAGCCTTGTGGCCAGTGGTGGTTTTTTTATATAGCAAATAAGATAAGAGTGTACAATTAATTTGAGGAATATGTTATCACACAGATTGTAATTGAAAGAGATGAGTGGCTGTGTGTTGCTGATAATCAGAGAAAAGATGTGTTGGTGGGCGTCCCCTCCCCTCCTACCACCAGAGTGCACTCAGGATGCCCTGCTAATCAGATTTACTGCATGCATAAGCGTAATTGTGTGCCTATCTAGACTTAGATAATTAAATTAAACAATTAAGATATGTGGAACTCTAAATTGGCTTGTCAATATATTTTTTCCTCTTTCTTGTTTAATAGCTGTCTTTATCTAGGTTGGTGACTTGTGCGTATATCAACAAACACACGCACAGGAGAAAGCAAGGGGATGTAGTGATATGTTTCCAGTTCAAAACCCTTCAAAGTCGCAGCATCCCCTCTTCTTACGGCATCTACCAAGGTCACAGCACTGCTGTTTTATGTGTCTGTATGCGGAGGAGAGGGCTGGGTTAGAATAGTGAACAAGTCTGGCTTCACCAGCAGCTATAATCGTCTCTATTTTCATTTGGGATTAAGTCCTCAGGGCAGAGAAATCAATCTGTTTTGATATAATGAATCTTTTCTAGGCAACAAACTGTCACCTGGGCAAACAATGACCACGATCGATATTTGTCTGCTGCTCATGATAATATGTACAGAAAAACATTGTGAAAAGGGGAATACAAGCACGGACAAAGAAGGATGGGTGTATAACTCCTCTCTAACAAGAGATAAAGGCATAAAAAATCTAATCATTTACAGGAAAACATTCACTTTAAATTTTAGGGTGCATTTGTACTCACCCCTGCCTTTACTTTATTACATTTATTACCTGCAACCAAATGCCTGCAGAATTCCCTTCAGTTGTAAATAGAGCTGCCTGACTTCAACTTTATCTCTGTATTAATATTGCTCTGTTCTGTGAAGGCTTCAGAGGTTTGTTGGAGAATATTAGCAAATAATTAGTGAATTATTCAATCGTTCAGCTACAACAACAGCTAATCTACCAAAACATTAACATCCATCAAAATTGAGTAAGGAGACCATTCCTGATATAAGCAGCCTGAAGGCCCAAAGTAACTCCGGAGAACTCTGGAAAGTTTATTAATGTATTAGAATGACTCAGTCTAAGTCCAGATCCGGACCTGAAAATTTATGTCTACATCCTCCTATTCAACCAAACCGAGCTTGAGCAATTCTCCTAAGAATGAGCCAGAATTTCAGCCACTGGATGTGCAAAGCTGGTAGAGGCGTGCCCCAATAAGCTTCCTCATGTAATTGCAGCATAAAGTAAACTTATTGAGTTTTGACTCAAGCATGCTGAGCAGAAATGTACACCACAATTTTTAGATTTGTACTTTTAAAAAAAATTAAAAACAATGTATTGTTTTCCTTCCAGTTTTTAATTATGCTCCACTTTATGCTGGTAAATCACATAAAATCCTTTTAAATTATCCTAAGATCTGTGGTTTAAGTTGACAAAATCTTGAAATGTTCAAGAGGTATTAATACTTCACTAATTCATGGGTAAATTCATTTGTCTTTAGCTACAAGAACAAGACGATTTCTTTAATATTTCTAAGAGCAACTCTTAATCATAATCCAACTCCTAGAAATCCAAGAAATGTGAAAACATTGAACTACTGGAATCAAATTGGATTAAAATCTCCAAATGAGCCCTTGCATATAGAATTCATTCACATTTATGAAACAAACTAGTAGTAAAGAACATATTACTCTGACATCTCGCCTGACAGGAGAGAATGGTGATTACTCTGCATGTCTGCAGCTTGGGCTTTGTTACCACAGGGAGCAAGAGTGTGGTGCATTAATACTGTAACAGCGCGAGCTCTCTCTCCACCAAAACACACACACACACACACAAGCACGCCGACACACCGTCTTCTCTCTCCCCCACAGCATCCACACGTCAGAGTGATAAATGTCTCCTTCTTGGGAGTGACCTCTAAGGTTAGCAGCAGTGGGGAAAACGCAGCCTCGCCTCCTCTCCTGCCCAGCGAGGTAACGGCACAGACATAACTCACGATTGCTCGGCCTGCAGCTCTAATCACAAACGTAATGAAACTGAGCGGAGCTCTGCAGACTCTGCTGAGCTACGCAGGACCATTCCAGGGGATGAAGTGGGTGGAAAATTATGGGGGTTCCATTTGTGCTAAAAATATGCTCACAAGCGCATTAATTAACATGTGACAAAACATTTGTCTGTGTTTACGTAACACTGAATGGCGCTCCAGTTGTGGGAAAAGCATGAATTAATTATTTTTGAGGCTGGAGCCTAGAATTTATAAATATAGAAGTGGCTGCAAGTTGATCAGATTTGCATATTAGGAGGCCTAACCCACATTTCAGCTGAACATTTGCAAACTTTATCAAAGCACGAAGACACACACTGATATTACGGCCATCTGCTTATGTGTGAGACTACACTGAAGCAGATGCTAGCATAAATTTACATATAAAACCATACTGGACATGCTCGTTACTTGAATAACAAGTCTTTTTTCCCCCCCAAAAAACAGAGCAGGGAGTAAAAGACAGATCAGAGAGAGCAAATAAGGAACATGTTGAAGCACAAATTTCACCTCTGCCTCTGGATATGCCTGCAAATTAAACATAAGTGTGTCATTAAGCACAAAGGCCAATGACAGTGGCCTAATGAATATGGGCAGCGCTGCAGTCAGCAGCTTCCTCTCATGCAGGAGAGCTCCTATCGAGGCCAGAGCATCAATCTTCCTGTCGACGCCACCGCAGCCACTGTCCATGCCTCGCCTTCATAAACAGCTTTATTATTCATGAATTAGCGTTATTGTCCACTTAATTATTCATCAGGTCTTAAATACCCACATCTATCAGGTAATCTACGCCAGGTCAAGCAAATAAAAAGAAAAGAAAGGGAATGTGCTATACAGTTTCTCAGTGTTGTATCTCGTCCTTATTTACTGTTTTTACAGATGATTATGATATTATAGAGGTCATGCTAACATGAGATCTGAAATATGTATTCAGAACAATGGGATCATTAAAGTATGATAAATTGTGGTTAGTCCCCTGAGGACGATGTTAAGACAAATGATTGTCAATTTTAGAAATATCTAAAAATTTCTAAGATTTTAGGTATTTTAGAAATATCTAAAATTTAAAAAATTTTACATGTTAAAATTTCTAGAATTTTAAGATCTAATATTAATATCTGATAACATCTAATATCTAAATATCTGACTATACTTATTTACTGACTAAATAGGTATAGTCAGTACCTATTTGACTGATTGACTTAGTCAGTTAGTCTGACTTTGCTGAAAGATAAAATAAAAAAAATCTCTTTGTAAGTAAAGGTGCAAAAAAAAACAACAACAACAACAACTCTTTTTTCTAACTATTATCAATGCTGCTGTTCTCTCTATGTTCTGCCCCCTGACACCTTCTGCATCCACCTATCGTTCCCCCTACTTACCTGGTTGTTTTCCAGTCCAGGCACACACACACACGCACCCACTCCCGCGCACATGCACCCCCACCCCCACATACCCCCACAAGCACGCCCACGCACACACACACGCACTTCCAGACAGGGGGATGAATCATTCATAGCAGCACATAATGCCCTCAACCCTTTCACCGGGGAGAGAGAGAGAGAGATACAGAAGCAGATAGAGAAGCACTGTAACAGGCAGAGACAAAAGCTGATGGAGAAAGATGAGCGCTGCAGTAATGGAGGAAGAAATGAAATGGGCTGAGATGTAATACAAAACGGTGAGCAGTATTAAAAACACATATTAGATCAAAATCACAAGGAGGCCGGCTTAAACATATTACCATTTAGTAAATCCTGTCTGGTAAATCTGAACAACTGAAGACCAACATTTGTTGTGATGTGGTAAATAAAGCTTTGTTTCATGCTTTGGTAATTAATAAGCCTCTGTGAGTAAATCTAATGATCATGATCCATCAAGGATACTGATGTTTAAATCACATGAATCTGAATTTAGAGGAATAACATATTAAAACATGTTCGTACTTTTTAAAAAAATGCTCACTGTTTATATGAATTTAAAGAAGGCATTTTGTAGAAGATGAGATTCTGCTTAATAATGAAGTTATTAACTAAGTAATGACTTACGTAAGTGGATAAGTCAGTTAGTTATAGCTTTAAACACAACTCTGGATAAGTTCTCTAAAATTGAACCATTATGTTTTGCACCTGGTGTTAAAATCCCAGAACTAAATGAAAGGATGACCTCAGTTTTCTCACAGTAGGTGTTGGTCTTTAATATAAGGCAGCAGTTCAGTACTTTGGCAACTGAAGGACATAGAAAGCAATAAGTTTTACAAATGTAAATCTGACAAGTGTTTATAATCCACATCCCCCAAGATAATATTTTGTTGAAATGTCCTTGTGTTGCACTTAATGCTGCAAATCTCAAACCTTCTCCATATACACAGAACCAAACTGAGGACCATGCAGGATTCGGCCCTTCTGCTCTGCGGCTCCATGTCTAGGATGAAATGCCCTCCCTGACACGCCACTGACTGTTTTAAAAAGCATCTTAAGACGTTTCTTTTTAGCTAAAGTTTTGGTTCGCTGTCTTAAATGTTCATTTTAATCTCTTTTATTTTTATTTTTTAACCACTGTAATTGCTTGTTTTTGTTTTTAGCCTTTGTACCTATTTGACTGACTGACTTCGTCAGTTAGTCTGACTTTGCTGACTGACAGCAAAAGTCAGTCACTCAGCTCAAGTCTTTTGTGTTGTCATCGACCCAAATACATGCAAAGCAGTATTAACAGGGAGGTGGTGTCAGTATGCTTTTAATTATATTTCTGTTTCAGAACATCCTTCTGAAACGTGAAAATTTAGATTTTCATATTCAGCATGCTGAAAAAAAGATAAAAACTGAATTTAAAAATAGAAAATAATCACCAGACCGTATTTTTAAGGTTTACTTGTATTTGAAATCGAAACACTCCGCAATTTCAGAATCTTTCTTCTTCTTTACAACAAAGAAAGTACTACCAATAAAAGTACTACTGACTGCAGTAATTCCATTTAGTTTTTAAAAAATACTTTAAAAAGTACTTTTTTAAGAACCACAATGTTTAGCTGTTTAATAAAATCCTTTATACATATAAAAGATTTATAAATATACATAGCAGAATCTATGTCTTTCTGCTATGTCACCAGCAGAAAGATGTAGATTTGTTTCTTTGCGCAGGAAAATAAACAGATGAAGGAAAATTGTACAATTTATGTGACAACCCAGGTCATTGAATCCTGGAAAGTACCAAAGAATTGAAAGAGAAAATCCTAACATGTCCAGTGTTAGTGGCACCGATGACAAGTTAATAAGGCGTTTGTGTAAAGAGGCAGAGATGAGCATGCCACAGCCATGTCTGTCACCGCCCCTAACATGTTAAGTGCTTTCCGTAATGGTAACCACAATTTTACAACTTGTCTTTTTGCCACTCATTACATCAACTTAAGCACACACACACACACACACACACACACACACACACACACACACACACACACACACACACACACACACACACACACACACACACACACACACACACACACACACACACAGAGGCGCTGGATTGTGGTGCCTTTTTATTACGCCCTGCTGAGACAATGACAACAAAGTGAAACTGATAAATTAAGCCACTGCACCGCCAAAGGCCACCGCATGCCAAGCTTTGGCACTTATCAGAAAATAAACAAGTGCTGTTGAGTCCATTCCACTATCCTTCAGCTTTTATGACCTACAAAAGAGTACTTTTCTGTGTCAAGGAGCCAAAAGTGTTTTCCTGTCAATGTATCCGACCTAAGCCCCTCCTTTTTCACCCTCCCCTCTTTCTTATTAAAAATGCCTTTGATGTCTTCAATGAGAGTCGGGGGGTGAGAGCAATTAGGAGATAGCAGTGGCACTCCATCTCCTAATAGCTGCACTGGAAGCGGAGCTGTGAGAGAAACCCCTCTAAACCTTTAGCACTCTTCCTCTTTGAGGTGGGACAGGGGGAAGCGAGGACAGATGAGTAAGGTGATCAAAAGGGTGAAGAAATAGAACGGAGAGACAGATCTCCAACTCCAGGCTTACAGAGCCACTGCAGAATTTAAATGCACTCCTGCTCCCAAACAGACGACATCAGGATGGGAACTAGATGTTGTTGGAACATCTAACAGAAAGTTTTGACTTTCTGACAGAAAGTCAAACATGGAGTTAATTGCGTGATAATGTGGGGCGGCTTTGCTTAAACAGAAAATGGACGACCTAGTGTAACTGATGGAGTCAACTGTTTTTCTCTATACCAGAAAATCCTGTAGGAGAACATCTGGTCATCAATTCAGGGTCTGCAGATTGAGGATGTTTGCATTATGCAGCAGAGTAATGATCATAGATGCACTGATTCGATGTTAATATCTATATTGTTCATGATATTGAAAAAAATCTAGATTGGGTATGAGTGACAATTTTCTCAATCTGTAAGGGCGGACATATTCAGTCCAATTCTATGTTTTCTGCTCTGAGTGACATCATGCCCTTTATTTATTTTACATTATATTGAATTCCAAAATGCACTTTCTGAACCTTTTGAAAGAAGGTTTGTTTTTTACATGCTTGACCAAGACAGTCAACCTATTGTTCTTGTCAGATACCTGACTGCAGTTGTTGAAAAGGCATCATAAAGATAAACTCAATCTTCACACTTGGATTTGAGTTCCATTTGAATCTTAAAAACAAAGAAATCTGAGTGGAGTTTTTGTGTCCTGTAAGCAGGATTATGCCGATATGTAAGCTTCAGACTGAGGGCCATAGGTACTGAAAGCTCCCCCTCCATTGCATCGCCCTCACACACACACTGACTACAGTATAGTTAAGAGTCACCCCTTCTTTGGCTTCAAAGTACCTCACCCAACTTGATATCAATTTTCTCAGCACTGAGAAATGCTGAGGTATTATGTCCCTCAGCCCGCAGGGACATAATACTCAACACAAGGGAGAAAATATTCATAATGAAAAATAAAAACATGATCGTGGATCATCTGACAGATAAATATATTTGTTTTAATATGGTACCTGTGCTCTCCACCCTTGTTTTAATGCCACCCTGGGTAACCGTCCACCAGGCAAATGTTACCAAGTCGCCAATGGTGAAACTACAGAATGAGAAATGCTGTCATCTAAGTTTGAGGAGCTTAGATCAGTGGGGGTTGATGAGAAGTGAGTAGTAGTGCATCTCTATTCTTTTTTTTATTCTTTTTACACAGATTTAGAAAGGTGTTACGAACCTTGAGGGGGTTTCAGGAGACGCACGGAGGAGTTAACACCCTCAGTTAATCCACGTATTGATCGCTTAACACAGCACCAACAATGATCAATACAGGCAATAAAACCAAACCAGGCTCTCTCCCAGGGGAGCGGTGACATGCGTCCTTAAGCCGAGATGTGTAGTGTGCGCATCTCCTCTCTTTGCATGGTGTCTGCAGAGTGTGGCTATTTTGTTCCCATCACAAATCAGTCAACTGGACAGCCCTCAGTTGCTGTCGAGCAGGCGTCCCTGGAGAGACAATCGCAACATTCAAGATGACAAAACAATCAGGGTGCAGCATAAGTGATCGGACAGCTGCTGGGGTGGCAGCCAGGGAGAAGTCGAAGCGCAGCATATGATATCATCGCTCAGACATTCACACCTTTTGTACAAATATCCAGTTACACGACCCCAAGAAGATCACATGCCGACATCCATAAAATACAAAATGAGTTGCATTGCCCCCTACAGGAGACTCAAATTATGAATAAACTTCAACCTTATATCAGTAAAAAGACAAAATACATTTTTGTCCTAATAATTAAAAGTTAGACATCTTTTGCAACTGTTTTCATCTTCTGTCATTTACAGTATTTACTATACAGAGAAAGGTTTGTTATTGCTCCTTGGCCCATCGGCATGATAATGGTCACTACTTTTACTGTGGTAGTTAGTGTAGCATCATTAGCATACTGTAATATAGTAGGTGAGATGGAAAGTCTGCTCATAATTTTGGGCAATGAGGTGAAGTGACACAATTGCATCTTTTGATATTTTATAAAAATCACACTTATAAGTCCTGATCAAATGTATGAGGTGCAGAAATTGTTACTTTGAATCACCTTGTGCAAAAAAAAAAAAAAAGAAAATATAATTCTGTAATTGACGATGAACTAATGATTCATCTGTAATTCCAGATGAATCGTCATCTCATTTATTACAAACATCTTTGTTTCTTGCAAAAGAAGAAACATAACATTATAAAAGTTATTTCTGATTTCTGAGGCTTGAGTACACAGGATTAAAAAAACACTAAAAATGTGCTCTAAAATCTTGACAAAAGGGAAGCACGGCTGCTACATTAAAGCGTAGCAGAGGCTTGAGACAGGTAGTTGAACTAAGCCTGGGATAACGCGACAAATCCCAGAGCTTGTGCTCTTCAGTGGATTGTGCTTCATTAACAGATAAAGACTGGGGGAGATAAAAAAGGAAGACAGGTTTTCTCTTTGTTCCTCAGTTCTTCACACATTTACTGTTCTCTGCTCCAGGGAGCTTTAGTTGATGACCTTTAGGTTGCAGCACGGTGAATAAAATATCATTAACTCTCTGTCTAGCAGTACTTGTGCTCCAATTTAACTATGAGAGTCTTTGCGTTGCTATCTGTTGTCAGGCACAAATGTAAACCTATAATATTTTGTTTGGAATAACAGTTTGGAAAATATGAAGAAGGGATCAAGATCGCCATCAGTATACAGTAGAAGCCAAGTGCTTACACACCTAATGTAAGAAATACACATGACCACTAAACGTTTCCTGTTTTACATAAATTAGTTTTATAGAAATCAACAAAATAAATGTTCCACCGGCAGAAAATTAACATTTTTGGAATGAATTAGCCAAAGCCCAGATTGAAATTTGAGAGAAAAAAAAAAATCCATTGGTTAATAAGAAGATGGCTGTGAACAAGGGATGTACTCAAAATCCGAGAGAGTTAAAGGAGTATTTCTTAAAGTGTGTCTACAGTATGTCATGTTAAAGGTGGAGAATAGTTTGTTTGAAAATGATTTCATCATTTAAAACTCTCAGTGTCTTGGCATCCTAACAGGGGTGTGTTCACTTCGGAGAGCAACTATGTTCAAGTTCTCCAAGCCTCTGAGTTACAGTATCTCCAGGGAACGTCCAGAGAGGTCGGAGTTCAGACACGACCCTCAAAGTGACAATCTTGCCAATATTTTTTCAACGATCAATATGGCTGCTGTAAGCTCTGACCTCTTTCAACACAACACATATAGCAATTAATCTTTAAATCACAATATACTGTAAAGAGTTCATCTTTCCCTTTGTGAATCTCAAAATTATGGGCTGAATTGTAAAATTTGACTCAACTGAAGGTTTCTATAAGTAGTGACATCGAACAGAAGCAGATTAGACGTGCAGCTCTGCAGAGCGCTGCTGTCTCAGGACTGATCTGAAGACGCTTGAGGGTAGGGAGGTGAATCTGCTAAGAGGATGAAGAATGGGTTATTAATACCACAGATAAATAACCATCAGTATTTTGATATTATAGGAACAATGTGTAATTTGTGTGACATGTGTGTGTGTTAAAGGGAGATATGATATGAGAGGAGAATATATTTAGGCTTGTGTTTTTTAAAACCATATATCTAAGCTCACAGACACAAATGCCTTAATGAATTAATCCTCAGTTCTGTGAACGCCTCCCTCCTGGAGATAAATAGAAGGATAAAGTCACACTTTTCAATTAGGTCAACCTCATAGTTTCTCATAGAGAAATGCAGTGATATCTTTCTTATTTTTTATATGTTACCTTAATACCAGATTATACAAGACTGTTCTGAGCAAAACAGAGCCCCATGTCTATCTTTGACAATATTTATAAGTCACAATTCTTTATAAAGCACCAAAGGATGTTTTTTTTTTTGCAGAATCAGGTTGTGATATCTTTGTGCAGACAGAGGACTATGAATGTTCACAACTTCTGCATATTTTTCTTTCATGGTGTCAGACTTCCTTTAAATCTCTCAAAGTGGTTTTGAAGCCTGTCTGCTTTTTCACTTTGTTTCTGTCCAGTCATGTTTTAGTTTAACACCAGATAATATTCAAATGAATTTTTTACCGGGTTTTTTTTAAAGCTTTTTAACACGGACTCTTCTACAATTTAAACATAAAAAGCTTCCTGACTCAGGGAAGCCAGGGTTGTTTCTACACTCACAGTCTGTCATTTTAAAAATATTTTGTTTCTCTTTCTTTACTTACTTGAATTAATCAAAATACCAAAATAGCAGCTTGACCAAAGTAAGGAAGCTTGCTTCAACAAGGTGATTTCTTTAAAAAGAAGGCTTAGTTGAAAGCCTGATAAAAAAAGAAACAGCATGATCGACAGAAAAATACTGATGTATTGCTTTTTTTTTTTTTTTTTATTGTACATAACGTCGGATTTCAAAAGGGTGCATAGCACCGTCCACCGCGCTGGAGTGTGTTGCACAGAACATAACAGATAAAAACAAACAAAACAAAAACAACCAATGTAAATAATAATAAAAAAGCATCTTAACCAAACATTATGTTACTGTTCTCTGTGATCCACATAGCCTCATTGTGGGCTAAAGATTTATTGTGTTTTTCACAAGCAAAAAAAAAAACAAAACAAAACAAACTTTATGTTCAATAATTCACATTATCTGGTGCTATATGTAGTTCCTTCCTGCTGGGCATAATAAGTCTATAAAGCTGCATAAAGCAGCTGAATATATATTTACTGAGTCTTCTCTGTCTCAGTCACTGCAGCCTCCATCCATTTAGAAACCCCGAGACGCTGAGAGGGCTGCGAGTTAATTGCCATTTTATGTTGCAGTACAACGAAGCCTGCATGCCAAACAGAGGCGACGCCTTGATCTGCTGCCACATTTTTGATGGTGACAGTTAAACAAAATGTCACATGCGAGACGTGAGTTTCCCCAGCGAGTTGCGAAATGTCTGGAAAGCACCGAGCTGCCCTGAAACCTGATATCGGCTGAGAAAGTTGTGGTTTGGGTGCAGCTCTGCCTGCAGACAGAAAGCGTACCTGATGAGGGAGTTTTCTGCTTCTTCCCTGTCTCACTGTGCCACCGATCAAACACTGACTTCACAGGGGGGGCTGATGGACGCACGCTGAGCCCACCTGCTCTCCTCGACACACACACACGCACACCCCACCCACACACACACACAACAGCAGACGTGTCTGAGTGACTGGGGGTGAATGAGAATGCCAGGCTTCAGTTTGCCTCTGCAATCAAGGAAGAGGAGAGAAATAACCCAACTCTGGAAAAAGAGAAAGAAAGGAAAGTGTGTCAATTTTTCTGTGTGTCCAGGGACAAGAGAGAAAAGACTCAATTCGCTATGGCACAGAGTAGGAAAGGAGACAAGGATTGCAGCCTTGAAAGTCCTATTCTTCTCTTCAGGTTGGATGGGTTCTTTTCACCATTCCTATCTCGTAGCTGCAGCCCCGCAGGCTCATCCATCTCCATTTCCGGCTCCCTGTCATTGTGTCTCCAGAAGCAGCTCTGTCTCAAATCAATCTAATTACCAACTGCAGAGTAAAATCTGCAGCCATCTACCTGTCCACGGTTCAACCCTCCAGACTTAAACACTGCTCTTACAGCATCTCCATAATTTATTCTAATAATTAGTACAAGTAATAGGAGCAGAATAGCAAATTAAATTTCTGGAAAATGTATCTCTCATTCTTGCAGATTAAAACCATAATGAAAGGCATCTGATCCATAAGTTAGCACAACCGTACTAAAACATCATCATTTTTCAGAGAATTTGAGTTCATCATAAAAGCAGCCAATAGGCCCTTGGTAACTCTGGAGGAGCAGCAGAGATCCACTGCTCAGGTGAAGAGAACTTGTTTAGAGGGCAACAATTGTTAAAGAAATCCTGTGTGTGGGAATTCAACGAGGGGATTCAGCAAACCCCCTCTGCTGGAAGGAGATGCTCTGGTCAGATGAGATCATGGCAGTATAATGCTGTGGGATTGCTTTTTTTTCTCCACATCCCCTCCCCTTATTTTGGATTTGTTTACATTTTCAGAGCCCTTGTAATCAATGTGGAAGTTTGTTTTCTCTTTCCTTTTACTGTGGATTTTTTTCTAGTTTAAAACATAATTTTAATATGAAAAAGTATTAAAAAAATAGGTTTTACTAAATTTACACAGTAAATAAATTTTTTTTCAGATCCTCTGTGGAAAGATATACGAGAACTCGTGTGACTTAAATTGAAAATAGAAAATCATGTTGCTCCTATCTCCAGGATCAGAATCACAGGATCAGAATAAGATGTGCGGACCAAACTCTCTTCCAACTCACCGGCGATTACAAAGGAATGAAACCCCATTTCTACCTACTTTGTAAAATACAAAAGTGTGGCCAAGCAAGCGGAGAAAATTAGTCTGTTTTCCTCTCTGACAACGGTGGGCTAATTAAAAATCTGCCATTTCATATTCAGGACTAATTAGCTAAACGAGATGGCAGCTCAAACGTGGCCCTCTCTTAATTAAGCTGGAGAATTCGACATACACCTTGGTGCCGAGCTGAGCCGGTGTCTATGGCAACATCTGGGTAACGTGAAAGCTGCCCTGGCACTTTTCCAGTCACTGACCCCTGTTTTAGTGAAGGCAGAAGGCGGAGGTCATTTGCTTCTTCCCTGTGTACCAAATGCACTAAAATACCCCCAGTTCATATTGTATGAAGTCTTATTTAATGCCTGGCCAATTAACAAAGTGTTATTGGACATTAATTTGGTTAAAACAACAGCTGTTGTGTTGAAGTGTTGGACGTCTTTTGAATCATAATTATTAGACTAGACTTAAAATATCAGAATAAAAAATGTATTACGTCTTTATTGGAGCAAAGAAATAAGAGTTTTGTTTCCTGTGTCTGTGTGTGTGTGTGTGTGCGTTTTCTGAAGACTTCTGGCAGTTTTGTTTTGAAAAAGAAGTAAGCTTAAATAAAGACCTGAATAATTTGTCTCTGTAATAACTTAAACTAGGAATGAGGGTCAGAAAGCACTAACGCAGCTCTCATCTGCTTGAAAAGTTTAGTCTCTCTGTTTAAAGTCCAGTGTTCAAACCCATCGGCAGTAAAGCCAAATAATCAAGTTGAAAGTGCTTACATGTCAAAAATGTTATTTAAATGACAAACTCAAAAGCATGCAACATTTTAATAAATTAATCAAAGTAATATAATGTAGTAATGTAGAAAATGGTTCTCAAACGTTTTCCTTATTAAACATCAGGTATACAATTTTCTAATTATTATTATTATTATTATTTTTATGCTTACTGTTTTCTAATTACTTGGTCTAAAAAAATAAAGTATTTTTGGCAATAGAACGGAAAGCGTGTCTCTATTTCTTTGGAAAAACCTTGGTGCATTTATTCAACTTTGATGAATAGAAGCATTCAATTCTGCTTCTGAGCTTAAGTTGTCATTAAATAATTGATTATTGATTTGTCTTCACCAGCATAAACCACCTCTGCTGGTGGTTTTTAACAGCATTCGTGAGGCATCACAAAAATTTATGCAAATGGCCCCCGGGCAGCTTTCTTGCTTGGTGTGACCTTGCTTGGTTGGACCATGAATAAAAAACTTGTTGAATTGAATTTTTTATTACTTGACTTGTAGTTATGCTTCACACATACAGCAGGATTAGCAACACGATACTAAAGAAAGAAGATAAAGTCATTAGGGATAAGAAGACAAAAGATGGTTTGTAAAACTTTTCTCTGCTTACTGCTGACTCCAATAATCCCCGTCAGAAAATCCTCTTTTATTCCTTACAAGGTTCCCGAATCTCGGTCAAATCCACAAAGGATATTAAAGAACTGAAGATTCTTCTCTGCCTTCATGGAGAATTGTATCCTTCAAATCTTCCAGAGTCTGATTTACTTTCAAGTGGTTCTGTTGGACACGAGCACGAAAACAATGTTGGGAAATTGATCAACCTTTGTATATAAAAAAAATTGGAGAATAAAATAAGTACTACTTAAAGTTATAGTGTGGAACTTTTTATGTTAAAAAATATGATTTTAACACTTTTGTTTGGAGACAGAACTTGTGAAAAAGTGAAGCTCCTCCACCTCTATCTGCAGAAATGTGCTGCGCCAGGTGAGAAACAACCAAGCAGAACTAGGAGGAGGGTTTTAGCGCTGCCAATCAACCTCCTGCACTCGCTACTCAAGATTGCCGGTTTGTTGCAGCTGTGCTAATGGTGGAGAAACAACTTACTGTTACTGGAAACCTGTTTATCTGTCGTCACTACCCCGTACTTTCACAGCAGGCGCAGTTGTGATGAACTAGACGTGGCCTAGCCGAGAGAGAGAGCAAGGGAGAGGGTGTGTGCAGCTCGTACACAAGAGTGATTGAGAGCACGGAGATTCTCCTCTGGCTGTTTCTGACCAAGTGTTGTATGTCTCATATCTACCACGTATAGTGACAGGTTTAACAATTTGCCTTGAACATCTTGCATCTTAAAAAATGTGTTTACTTTTTAGAAAGGGATTGAAGAAAGAGATCAGTAGGAATGAACATGAAATGCCTCTGCAAAAAGAACATAACAGTGATGTCAGATTGTCTCTTCGATAGATACGTTTGAGCATCAGTGATTACATAAAAAGCAACTTACCTACATTTCGAATCTTTTTGTATTCTGATAGAGCGCTCAGTGTGTGATTTCAGTGTCTCCCCATTCTGTTGCATTGCTTTTGAATTAAATGTTTTGGGAAATGCAAATAGCAGTGTGTAATTCCAAGACAGCAGTCAAGTTTTCTGCTCACAGCACAAAAATGTTATCCTTCTTCTTATTGTTCCTTGTGACAAATGCATTAGAAAAGTCCTGATTTTACAGAGTGTCTCTTTGAGAAAAAGAAAGCTCTAAAATAAATGCATTGTATGAGTTTTTGAATACATCAATACTCCCTGTACACCAAATGCTCTTAAACTCCATTAATATTACTAAAGAAATGGAGGATTTTATATGTGGGTGTTGGAAAAAAAAAGGCTACATCAAGAAACATGCTTTTAGCTGTTAGAGCAGGATGTAGGTTTCCATCAGATGCATAAAGGACACATAAAACCATTTTGATTCATTGTTAATATCGCTACATCAGGTGTGCTGGTCTTGAAAGCATAATGCGGCTTCACCTTTTGTCCCTTTTGAATCCTAAAAAATCCCACCTGATGAATGGAACCTTCCGGCGGCGCTCTGTAGTGAAAAGAACCGGCACCAGAGAGCCGCATAGATTCAAACTTCTAAATCCACACATTTCCTTAATGAGGACATATTATTTGTTGCCTTTTCTCTGTTGTATTTTCTTTTGCAGGTTTGAGAAAGCTTTTTCTTTTTGTTTTTTTAGAAGAATAAAGAAAACAAGGGTGTGTCTTTTAGCTGTCCTATGAGAGATGGAAAGGAGCAGAGATGTAACCAGGGTTTAAAGACTAGGGAAGCTTACCCATCTCCCCAAAATCTAGTTTGTTATTATTTGTAGAACCTTTAACAAAAGCTACAATATATCCACCAATACTTTAAGCAACGACTTGTATAAAACTAGGTGGAAAATGCATGAAATTTAGCAAGATTCTAATTTTCATCCATTTTCTCAATGACATGACATTAATGTCATGTCATAAGTTAAAAAAAAGTTCCTACTACAACGATTAGGTAGAGCATGAACCCAGATGTTAGCACATCCATTAAACGAAGGAAGATATTTCAAGCAGCTGGCAACACTGAAACAAGGGGAGAAAACAAAGAAAACAAATCTACTAATAATGAATTTCTCAGATTAATACACATCCACACACTCCCATACACTCCCTCTCACACGCAGCCTCCAGCCTTAACAGATAAATCTGATCTAATGCGAGAGTATGCTCCATAACATCATTAGTGTGTGAATCTAGACTGTCTGGTGTTGCTGTGCAGACAGTGTGTTGGTTCTGCATGTGTTTGTGTTGAAGTGTAACAGCTGTCAAATATTGCAGCCAGCTGAGCTTCACTGGTTCCATCAGTGTGGAGATTAGCTCTAAAGTACACGGATGCACTTCTTTTTGATAAAGAAAATGGTTTCAAAACCTTTTTTTTTTTTTTTTTTTTTTAAAAATCTCTTTCTTTAAAAATGTTTATCTAGCAAGAAGTAAAACCTAATCGTAGTTTTGATTACACTTAAAGATTTGAACATCCTGACCAGGTAATACAACTCATTCAAATCAATTTAAAAATACTTTATTTATGCCAAAAGTAAATTAAATGTCGTAGCTCATATCTTCCATTTGTTTTGTCCATTGCGTGTTTCCTTTTATGAATTTACACAATCACCTCTAGAGCCAAGTTTTATCACCTTTTCAGCTTTTTAAGTCCCTGGTTTTGATTTTGCTACTCAAACAAGAGACAGCAGAGGAGATTAAACTCTACAAAACAGTCTAAGAGATCTGCAGATATTTTACAGCAAACATTGAAGGATCTGAACTTCTACATGCCATCTGCCTGATCCCTATTATTATATATAACCTCACTGATGTATCTCCAGTCCAGTCTGTTGCCCAGGTGAACAATGAAATGTTTATCACTGCAAGTCAAAGTAGGAGAAGATTGTTCTATAAGTGACTGAGGCAAAATTGTGAAACAATTTTGAAACCCTTATGTTTCCCCTTCCGATCGCGGGATTTCTGCAAGATGTTTGCAATATTTTCATTTGAATTTTTTTTCTGCCTCATTATCTGAATGGATGCACATTATTACCTTCACCGCCTGCAGAGCGATTTAAATATGACTCTTCTGGTGTCTGGGTTCTATTTTAAAAAGGAAATTCTTCACTTCAGACAGAACAAAGACACACACACAAAAAAAAATCAACAGAAAAAAACCCAACTTGAAAATCAAATCCATGTCATCCTGTAGATAGGTCCTGAACATGTCAGTGCTGAGACAGATGATGAAGATTAGTTTAGCTGCACTGGGTGAATACACACGCGGAGACATTTCTCCTCTAATAATGAGCTGATTCTTCCTCTGCTTCACACAACGGGCTTGAAGGAGACAGCTTTATTGGCTCATTTCTGACTGACTGACAGCTTCAGGAGAGTTTGTGCACAAAGAGAAGACAGTTTTCACACTATATTAAACCGCGCACAATATCAAACCCTTCAGGAGAGACAAGTTAATAAAGACAGGGAAAAAACCCCCAGAGGACAGACGTGCACTTGACAACAGAGACACGTACTTTCGCAGTTCATATCAAGTCACCTCTGATGTGATTCAGGTCAGAGAGGTGAAAGTGGCTTAGTTCAAGGACAACGCCAGCTTACAGATTCAGTCAGGTATGCTGGTATCTGAGGGGTTGTAGTATACGCCTATTGACTTGGTGGTTATGAGCGACAGTCAACTGGGGAGAAAAAAAACGCCAATCTGGCTCTGAGGGCAGATCTGTAACTTGAGTGACATACTGCCAAGCTGAAACTCGATATTAGATTTCCATGGCAGCTCAGACTGTAGGTTACCATGAGGATAAAGGTCAGGTATAGTGATACCAGGTGGAAGTTACCTTTTACAGTTTTACACTGATTTTTTTCCCCTCTATCCATTTTCCTCCTGTAGACACAGTTTTCAGACAATTTTTCTGGCAAGGGTTTTATCACTTGTAGTGTTCTTGTGTTATTTTTAGAATGTGATCTACTTTTTCCTCACCATTAGCAACTTGAGGGATGGTTTCAGGGTAATTAATGAATTTTCATCACTGTACTTTGCATCTGCACATCCATCCTTTCCATCGCCACTGAAACCAATGTGCATTCACCACAAAAAATAAGTGATGATTTCCTTAAGGCATTTATCTTTTTTTTTTTTTTTTTGCTTACTGCTCTGAATGGCATCATGTTTAGCCTCATTCTTAATCACGTTGCTACCTTCAGATTGCCTTTTTCACTTCTGTTCGTCGTATCTTCAATTTGGATATTGAGAGCCTGAAATCAAACCCCAATCTGCGCTTTAAGGATATTTTCTCCATCTTAATTTGATCTCTGTGTGTGGATTTAGCTGTGCATTCAGATGATGTGCCTTTCTCAAACATTCATGAGCAGATGAGCTTATTAAACACAAGCTAGGTTTGCATTTTCAGCAGCGATTTTGTGTGTCCTGCATTTTGGGGAATATGAACCTTAATCACTGACTGATCAATTAGAAAACATATGAGCCACCAGGTTGTGATGGCAACACTCTATGGTTTGGATGGTTTTACTGAGGTGAAAAGCCTCGGATGTTTAGTGACAGGGAGGTGTTTAAAAATGAAAGATCCCCAAGATGGATGCCACTTGCTGCTGTTTTTGTGTTTCTAGCTAAGCTAACTGCTAATATAAGAAGCTGAAACCAGTTCAAAAGGTCAACCTTGTGACCACTTGCATGTAAAAACCCAGATATTTAGAAATATAAGACACACAACTATTTTTTCTCACTGACATTAAAACAGACTTTTTTTTTTGCTAAGAGGAAGTTAGTATTTCCACAATTATTGCTAGTTGGTAAAAGTCGGAGTAATGAGAAAACATTGTTGATGCTTCCATATTATAGTATTTACAGAGATTTTGACCCATTCCTCCTGACAGAATTGGTGTAACCGTTTTAGATTTGTGAGCTGCCTTGCTTTCAAACACCTTTTTAGCTCTACCCACAATCCATCTCTCTGTGATGATAACCTGTCTCATATCTTGAGCTGTTGCTTCAATATTTCATCACAGCGTTCTTTGCTTATGATGCCATCTCCTTAGTGAAGAGCACCAGGCCCTCCTGTTGAGTCATGACAGAAAGATACGAGCGTTTCCAATTTGGTTCCATCTCTGCTTAATAAATAACACTTAAGATCTGATTTAAATAATTTTAGAAACAGATAAGGACATGGAAATAATTTTATTTTCACTCGTACTGTATGTGAGGATTCATGATTGCATCTGTACTGGCTTGTATGACGGTTCTGAAGATAAATTAAAGTGTTACGATGAGATTTTCAATATAAAATTGGTGGATAACAAAAGCTGTATCCTTGATTGTAATAATGAAAGCGCTTCTACTGCCTTTAATCTAACACTTCAAATAAAATACATATTCTCCCGCTTAAGATACTCATCTGTACTGTCTTATATTCAACATGACATTTTTCATTTGCAGCTAGCAAGTCTGCATAAGGAAGCTTTTGCAAATATCATCCTGCTTTGTCATTCAGTCATAGCAGCAGCCTGGAGGCTGTAATTTAATTGGTCATTTTATACGGCTCTTTTGCTACCAGGGATATGCTTGTGTATACACTCCAGATAGCAACAGAGCCAATCTAATTGAATGTAGATAAGAAAAAAAAATTGAAGTTTGGTTAAAGAACAAACTTAATAATTGAGCAGAATCTTTATGCGAAACAAGGTTTAAGTGTGAATTTAATAATTTCTGAAAGTTTCACACGTCTCTGTACGCAAAAAGAAATCCCACCAGTCCCCACTTCCCACAGCCGTTCTTCCTTCAGATCTCTTCCCCCGCCCGGCTCCTTTCATGCTCCTCACGTCTCAAACTCACCGCCGTTCATCACCTCTGCTCGCCGTCTTCTGACAGGAAGAGATGATTTTTCACCACTGATCCTCCATCAGCATCCCTCTATTAGGAGATGCTTCCGGCTCAACACGTCTCTCAGAGAGTGATTTGCAGTGCTGTTGTTCAATATCTGTGCATTACTGAATATTTGTCATTATGACAGAGTCAGCTTTGCAATTCTGAAACCAAAAAGTTAAAAGAGATTTGATGGAAACCAAGAATGTGTATTTGTTTCATTTCATGGTTCACCGACAGCCGTGTTCGCTTTAAATGATCACCTAATGGCAATATTTTCCCCACAATGGATGGCATTTTCTGCTTTCCAGCAGTGAGCAACAGAATCCCTGTCATGAATCTGAGCGTACTGCATGACACACCCAACAATTAGTGATTTCCCAGATTACAGATGTTTGAAAGTGTCCAGTCCCTTGAACCCTTCATCCAACAGGGAGAGCTTTGTCTTTCCCAACCATGTTGGCGCTCTTTTATGGGAATTTTTCAATCCAATCTACTCGACATCTATCCAAAGAATCCCATTTCAACCCTCCCTTTTCAGACAGCTAATTGAATCTGCAACTGACTTTTAATTAACAGCGGGTCTGATCTCCATAAAGTCGAATGATTTGCATACGGGTCTTCAGCCTCTTCCCCAATGCATGTCTGAGAGGCTGGCGAAGAGCCAAGAGCAAGACAGGAAGCTGACTTCGGAGAGAGAGAGAGAGAGGAGGGGTGGCAGGGTGGGACGAGGGGCTTCGGCTGGAGAAGGAGAGAGTGTGCCAACAAAGGAGAGGAGAAGCAGCAGACTAGGGAGGGATGAGACAAATGAGGGCAACACCACCTTATGCCCGTGCAGCAGAGGAGAGCAGCAGATATGCAAATACATGCAAAACATCGATAGAGCTTCTCAGAGAAACGGATAACTCCGGTGATTTTCCAATCAGGCTGGCTAATTATATAAAAAAAAAAGGAAAAACATGACGCGATGCTATATCGTTCTCATCATACAAATAGATGTTAATTGGTAGCACATCGTCTCTATGCAGATAAGATGGGCAGACGCATTAACAAGATATGGCAATGGGGTGCAATGCATTATGATGCACTCAAGCTAATACTGATGAAAAGAAAGGCAATTAAACCTTTAATTTTCTTTTTAACATGAACAAAAATCATTCTGCTTCCTGCGTAAATACTTTGTTTAGAACCTCCCTTCACTGTGAAAACGGCTGCTGGTCTTTTGGGTTTTGCTTCTTGCATATCTAGGAGATGAAGGTTTTGCTTATTGCTGCTGGTCGCTCAGACTGGATGAGGAGCATCAGATGTTGCACTTTATCACACATTCTCAACTGGTTTAAGGTTGAGACTTTGACTGGGCCATCTCAACACACAAATTGTTCTACCTCAGGCTGTATGCTAAAGGTTTGCTGTCCTCGTCACATGTTTCCTGCAGGTTTTTCTACAGGATCGCCTTGGACCTTTAGTCCTTACAGGTGTAAAGTAGAACTGAAGTCAACTTCAGTTAGTTTCTGTGCGCAAACTTGGCGAATAAAGCCGATTCTGAGGAACACCCTCCCCACAGGATGATGCTGCCATGTGTCACTGCAAGGATGTTTTATTCTGGGTAAGGTGCTGTGTGCCATAGAGGCAAAAAGTTCTCATCTGAGCTGAGCAACTTCTTCCACATGTTTACTCTGACCCCTACAGGGCTAATGATGAACTACAAGTGGGACATCTTCCACAAGGGCATGGCTAATAGTTGTGTTCAGAGATTCATCCAAATGAAACCTTAGTTCTGAGCTTTTGGCTGCTTGTCAGATTACTGTTCTCCGTCAGTTTAGGCCGCGTCTTAATAGACTGGCACCATGTGTTAGCTTACATCTCCGGCCAGCTTTCTCCCCGGCCTGTCTGCAGTGTTCCTTGGTCTTTGTGAAGATGTCTTCTAGTAGAAAACAGCACAGCAGCTGTCTTCTAATGTTCTCTAACAAACCTCTAAGGTTTTCACAAAACTGGTTGATTCCATTCAATAATTAAGGTGACTTCTATGTTTCATTTAACGGTAGCAGAAAACATTTCCAGATTTTATTCAGAAAAAAACCCCCAACATGTATCCTTTTTTTTCTCTATGTTTTATTTTGATATAAAACCAAAATAAAACACACAGTAGTTTGTGGTTATGTGGCAACATTTCAAGGCGTCGTATATCCAGCCTTACACAACTCCACACGTGCGCAGCCTGTATTAAGCAAACTGTTTGTGTCTGTCTTGGAGATGCCAAATTCATTAGTACCCATAAAGCATGCACCTCATTAATGAATGTCATTAAAGCAGGCGGCGAAGCGCTGGGTGGCTGCCAACGAGACGACTGCTAGGTGGCACGCAGGAGAGGCGGCGAGCCCCAGTTGGTGCAGAGCTGAGCTGCAGCTGCTTCTCTTGCATTTTTTTCCCCCCCAGGAGGACAGAAGCAGGCAGGAAAAGAAACATGAGGAATGAGGAGATTTCAAATTATGAGATGGCGGAGGGTTAAAGCTTGCGAAAGAGTGGCGGTTAAGGGCGTCATGGCTGTGTGTGGCGCTGGATGGAAACCATGGAGGATGGGCGAGAGCGGGTGCCATTTCGAGGAGCAATGATCCAAGTCGCCATTTTGAAAATCGCACAAACATTTAAAGCAATTACTTTAGGTTGAATGGTAAAATGTCATAAGGTTTGTTTTGAAGCTAAAAAAGTTTTTTTTTTCCCCAAGGGAGAACTAGTAAAAACTTACTTTGCTGACTATTTAGATTCTTTGGACTGAACATACTAAAGTGTGGCCGTCTACTTTGGAGCTTACAACTCCTTTACTACACACCTCACCAACAGAGGAACTCATGCCCCAAGTAATTAGTGTTAATCAGCTATGCACTGACCATGTAGAGAGACATATTGATCCCACAAGGTAATCGAGGAATGGCTTAATGACAACTTAAGAGCTCGAGTGAGTAAATTACACCTGCGAATAAATGCTGTGGGGATCCAGTGTAGCAGAAAATGATCTAAAGCCTGGTCTTTTAATCTGAATATAGTCCCCTGCATCCCCTTGCTATGAGGTGAATTAATGAGAAAAAACAACAGCTTAAACAGGACTCTTATTGTGAAATAGTGGAAGTGATAGAATAAATATTTAAAACTTCAATCTTTATTTCTTTAAAATAAGATAAAAGAAACTTTGTTATCAATAATACAAGTACAAAAATGTATCGGAACACAGAGGAATATACAAAGACAGAGCAAAACAGCGACAGAAGGACATTAGATATGCATGGAAGAGAAATATTGTTGGTACATTGTGGTCAACAGAGCAAAAAGTGGTCTGGTCGATGGAAGATAAATGACACGCGAGGACTAAAAGATGTCTAAATGTAATTTCAGGTGGAACCAAAAACCTGCTTCTCTTTCCAGTTTCAGCTGACGAGCTCACAAATCATCCTCCAATAAATAAGGCACTGAGGAGGATCCCCCCAAAAAAGCAGGAAAAGCTCGAACGTCTGAGCCCGTTTGTGTTGATATTTTTGAATAACTGGAAGACGAGTCTTGAAAAATGTTCACATTTTATAACGTGCATAAATACTTTTTCCATCTTAAATCATACTTTATGATATTTCTACTAAATAACGATGTTTAAAAAAATGTTGACATTTATATTTAACAGGATATGAACAAAGAATCGAAGTAAAACACAGGTTGTGATGCGCAAAAAGAAAAACCTTCAGGCACATCGTGTTGTTTGGTGACTTTTAGCTGAGTTTACTGTTTTGGCATGTCAAACATTTTGGGAAAGAACTAGCTCATCTTCTTCCAACATGCTCTGATCATGTATTGATATTAAAACATGATCTTCATCAGTTTTTATGCATATTATTGTAGTGTGTTCATCGAGACAAAACACTGTGCTTCTATTGTGGCACAAATTCCTACCATGGAAACAAAAACGCCAAACTTGTTTAACTGATTAAAGCAAATCAGACAAATCTGATCAGTTTGGTAGACAAAAAAAACAAAACATTTTGGCACCCAAAATATAGACTGTAAAATTTCTAAGACATGAGGGATATAAAACCAAAGCTGCAGCACAACTTGAAGGCAGAACCCTTTCTTCTCTGTTTTGTCATCGGTAAAGATAAGTTTGAAAAAATAAAAATAAGGCAATAAACTGATAAAGAGTCCTTTAAGCGGAAGATGATAAAGTCCCTCTGACAGGATTTAGAGTTTTTACCCCACCTGTGAGATCAAGGCTGGGTGGAGGGAGGCTTGGAGTGGAGGGAAGATCAGAGTCTTGCATCTCGTGTGTTAGTCTGCAGTGGAGGGCAGGTGGCGTCTACATCTCGTGGGCAGTCAGGTGATGTTCAGGGACGCCGTTGGCATGAGCCACTGCAGTGTTGTTCTCATTGAGGCGCCTCACGCGGTACATTTCATAGTGGATGCTGCTGGTGATGTCCTTAATATTCTGCATGTGGGTCCTGAACAAAAAGACACATGAGAGCACGATAAGAGAAGATACCAGCCATTTAATCAGATTTTATTTTTGTTGTTTCTACAGATACATGGTTGTCAGACCCTATGCTTTTATAAAATGACTAAATATATTTTCAAACATGAAAATTTTGTTATTTTGTTATGCAGGCATTGAACTAAATTAGCAACAACAACAAAAAAGACTTGGCAAAAACTTCAACCTGGTTGCTGGAAAACATTTAGACAAAGTCATGTTTTATCTAATGACTACATATTTTTAAATTGTATTTTCATCTTATTATAGTGTCCATTTTTGGGAGTCTAGTCAAGAAGTATGGTAGGACTTGTTGCCTTAGAAAGTTGGTGGCAGATTTGCTCCACAAAAAGTTGATGAGAACTCTAAACCTCCATCTGATGAAAGCCACACAAGATCTGAATAACATGAAAACAACATGCAAAAATAAAAACAAAATCAAACGATAAAACACCATAAACTCGATTAATGTACTTGGGGAAGTGGCATATGACAGTATTATATTTTAACAAATTAGGATATGTTGACAATCTGCTGGTCATATGTTACAACATGTGTTGGCCTTTTTTGTCAATATTTGCTACATTTTCTCCTTTGAGGAAATTATTATCGTAAACCTACTGTAAAAACAAGTTAATCATGAAATATTTGTTTCATTTTGGATTTGTTTCATCCTAGCCTGAGTAGATGGCTAGGATGGAAGAAGTGCTTTAGAGCTACCCAGTCTGTCACTGAAAACACTTCAATTTTTAAAATGTTCTCGACTTTAAAAGATTGAGAAGTTTTCTAAGGGTGGTTTCTAAAAGATGGCCACAAGTACACAGCAGATTTAAGAGCTGATCCAACTGCACCACATTAGTGCCAGCTGCGACTAGCCACAAACATCCCAGTCTGGTTAATGTGGTTATTGTCAAATTAGCACCCTTACCAAAATTCACTTAAAAGATATCATAATTTCTAACTTTTCATATTTATTATCAACTTAAAATATTTCACTCATACCATAGTGACAAACCTCTCTCAAATGATAAAAAGTGGATTAACTTTAAAAATAGAAAATCTGTCATTTATTTAAAGTGGCAGGAATTAACAGAAATAAAAACAGATCCACCATATTTACTAAAAACCCTGCTAATCAGAATGAGAGCCATCTTTGATTAGAAAAAAATGAACTGTTACAGTTTTTGTCAAAGTATCACAGAACTCCCCTAAAATCCCACCTCAAAGCCAAGTTCTCCCTAGTTTTATGTGCATGTTAAAATTAATGTGACATAAAAAGGTTGAGGATGCCAAAATCCACTCACCTGATGAGAAGGTCTCGTAAGTAGGCAAACTCACAGTGGGCGATGTTCTCAACTGCATGGGAGAGAGGAAACATGTCTTCAGTATTTCAAATAAATGAAGAAATCTCACAAAAACAATGTCTCAATGCAGAAGGTGTTTAAGTCGGGTTATAAGAATAGCCCACTAGGGGGAGGTGCAGATCTTGGTGCATTTTTTTTTTCAAGACACAAGTAGTTAATGCATGAATGTAGCTACAGTCTGCTCTGATCTGCTGCACAGATCTCTGCAGCTATGTAAATAAGAGGAGATAAGTATCGCTGCAGAGAAACTACAGCAGACAAGTGTCTGCGTGTCTGCAGAGTATGCTGCAGGAAATGAAGCTTCTTTAATGAGAGATTTGATAAAGAATCACAGCGTTCGATCTGTAGTGGCTAACATAATTTAAAACAGAGGGAATGATTCGAGACGAAACATTGTTAACACTATCTGCATGACTAAAGTTGTTTTTGAGATTTTAGTTAAAAAAAAAGTAACATCCTTTAAAGAAATGTGGCTTTTTAAAGTCAAAGTCTAATAAAAAGCTTGAAGTAGCACAACAGTAAACTGGAAATTCTTTTACAGCATCAACTGTAATAACTGCATCTCCATTTTTTCCTATTAATTAATCAAAAATATTTCCATCTAAGCTATAAAAGTACTGCTTTGATGATGGATCATAGATTATATGAGTAGGAGAAATTTACCTTCAATAGTGCCCCACTTGGTCTTCCTCCCCAGCAACCTTCTGCCGTTCACTTGGTACTCCTGATCGCTGCCCACGACCGCAAATGGGATCATCTCCTGCCCCAACAATCAGAGAGTCACAGTGAATTACAAAGACTCTCCTAAAGCCTTGAAAAAATATTCACACCTCTTGAACTTTATCAGACTGTGCTACATTGCAACCACAAATAAATTTTAAATAATAGTAATAGGTCAACACAAATCAGTGGAAGACTAAAATGCAGTTTTTTTTAATTAGTACTATTTTAAGATGCTTTCTTATGTTTCTGCTGTTTCAGGATAATTCTTAATAATTATGTAGTTATTCCTAATAATTTTGTGATTGATACAATTTTATTGTTTTCTGAGCAGAGTGACTGTCCAAAGGTCATGGTAGAAAATGTTTTGAATTTTGCAAAAATCCACCTATCGATACTTACAATAAAGTGTGACCTAAAACCACTTTTACTAACGACGAATGCCTGCATCAGGTGCTGGAAGGCTTTACTCAAGAGAGACATTAAAATAAGTAGTACAGTAGCCAGCCATACAATTTCTTACAGTCGGTCTCAAAATCCTGTTAATCAAAGCTCTTACAATCTTCATCATCATAATCATTACTGTCAAGCTCTTCAGAAACTGTAATCAGAACAGCAGCAGCTGTATTTAATTGTAGCAATAAAATTCTTATCTACCATGATTAAAGAACAGTGTAAAATATGCAACTGTCAGAGGTCACTACAGTACTCACTTTTAAATAGATACAACTCTGCAGCGCGCGAGTGTGTTGTCTGACATGCTTCAAAAACGTCCTGCCTCAGACACTCCCACAGCTCCCAGTTTGGCAGGCGTAGTTTAAAAGTTTTAGTGAAAACTGAATGTGACCACAGTTTACAGCTAAATTAAAAGTGAACTTGTTAAAGCTTTCTTTCCATAATGGTTTTCTTCTTGCCACTCTTCCACAAACACCAGATTTGAAGAACACAAGCATCAGTATAGCTGTGGATCTTTGCAGTTCCTCCAGAGAAACCATTTGTGACAATCATCAAGCGTGGCATATAACCATAACTCCTCCATGATTTTATCCCTGCTGTTTACTTTGGTCTGCATTTGTTCAATAATTTTCTCTAACAAACTTCTGGACTGATACTGAGATTAAATTACATACGCGGCAACTAATTATGTGACTTCTGAAGGCATCTTGTTGTCCCTGAAGTTTGCTTTATATTTGTACAAAAACTTGAAAAATACGTATGATTTTCCTTCCAATTTACATTTTTGTATTACTTTGTACTGGTCTGAAACATAAAATCCTGGTGAAGTATATTTTTGTTTTAATGCTGCTAAAGTGAGAGGGTTCAAGGGTTGTACATACTTTATTATATTATTAGCTTTAGGTGAAAAGCCATATGCTCTTACCCTGATCTTTTCATTAATCATTCTGTCCTCTGTGTCCTCGTCAAATTCCTTCTGAGGGTACACATCAATCCCATTGGCTCGCAGCTCTTCCCTGATCTGATGAGAGCAAAACATACACACAAAATAAACTTCAACCTGCTAGTTTTAATTTATTCCTACATAGATATGCAACACATGCACTTAAATCGGATCAGATTAGTAGTAAATTATATCACACTTATCAATTATCATCTGTAATTGACAAAAAATAACATTAGATGTTTATACGTAGAACATAATCATGGCTGATCATTCCAAAAAAAATAAAATAAAATGAAATAAAAAAAACTCAGACTAAACTTTTAATTTTCTCCTGAAGCTGAAAAAAAAGATTACCTTCTTTTTGAAGAAGTCTCTCTCTTCCAGCGTGAGAGTATCTGCCTTGGCAATGACCGGGACGATGTTGACCACCTTGCTGAGACGCCTCATGAACTCCACGTCGAGAGGTCGCAGACTGAGGGGGAGAAAATAACAGAGCAAAATTAGGAGAGAGAACAATGAATCATTTGAAAATTGCAATACTAGATTTGAGCAGCAGAGGGCAGATTTTCCCAACTATTTTCCCAGATCAAGTCATTACACGTCCATCAGATCTACTGGAGGCTTCAGGTCATTAAATAGCCAGAATCTCACAGTTTGTGGAAGCTTCTACATATTTTTAGATTGTGTCCAGCTAGTGTGCACTGAAGCAAAAGCACACACACAAAAATGACAGAAATGTAAAAAGTGATTTCTTGCACCCAGAAACACTCTGCTCTGCCTGTGTTAGTCTTTTTGAGACGAGCTTTGAGCAGCTGCTGCTCACACTAAGTGACATCTGAATTGGATCAACATGAAACACTGGCGGCTCGACTCGGGGGAACCATTTCACACCCGTCCCCTGACCCAGTAAAGACAGGCCAAAACACAAAAATAACAGAGCTGAGGTGCGGCGCTTGAACAGAGTCTCCATGGAGGACTCAGCAGTTACAAAATGTTTCCCCAAGATACTCGGCTTCAGTTTCAGAGAATGAAAGAAATGTGTGCTGAATGGCTAGATGGGCACATGAGAATATGCGAAACCTCCTGCTAATTCCTTCTGTGAGTAAAACCCAGTCCCCTGAGCTCCAGGAACTGCAGATTGAGCCAAGTGAGTAGATTAGCCTGTTCAATAAGAGCCAGATGTTTGCATTTGTAAGAAATCCAGGGAGAAACTTGGTAAATTGGCAAGAGCAGCCTGTGTTTGCAGTGCAGTGGAATGGTGTTCTGGGATATGTTGGTTCTGAAGTAAAATGACAGGACTGTGTGAGTGTTGAAGTTGCAGAGTAACAAAGCACAGCCTCACATTTTCCACCTGAGAATAAACAAAAGGTCTGGATGAACACATGCAGAACCAGCAACAGTTTGCCGCAAAGGCAGTCCAGATTAAAAACGGTTTATACTTTCTGTGGAGATGCATGCAGGAAAACATGCTTTTTCAAAAAGATTTTTTTTATTCATGTCAATTTGCTTTCAGACATTTTTTTATGATTATTCTAGTTTGATAATTAATGTATTTGTACAGAAGCAATGATTTGTCATCCAAAAAACAATTTAACTTGCATTTATTCTTCAACATAATAGCATTTTTGTATGCCTCAAAAACATGTGTACATGTGTGTAATATGCTGCCTTTAGGGAAACAAAAACAACATGAACATACCTCTGTGTTTATATATTTACAGTTTTAAAAAACCCTGAGAATCAAATATGATGAAGTTAAGATGGAAGTAAACAAAAGCGGACCACACAGTTCAGCTGCGAGTTTATATAAACCTGGTTTGTGTTTTGTATAAATTGAGACTTTTTCAGTGCTTTTTCCAGTCTAAATCTGATTCATTTAGATTACGACATAATTCATTGTTATTGCGTGATAAATTATCAAATTCATATGCCCCAAGCCAAACATTGACAAAATGGTTGTAATAATGTTACTAATAATACCACACCACAAAATATTATGTTTTAGGTCTGTAAAAGTCACTTCAAGTATGGGTTAAAAATATCAGTTAATGTTATTGATTTATTTGACAAATAGCAGCAGTATTAAATACATGTACTAATTTTATTTGAATTACCAGTGACCAGTCGGAGGGATGAAGTATATGCAGCAGTGGATTCTGGAGTCTGGAATCCTTTTCTTCCTATTGATGTTGATTTCCTCCTGCAGGTATGCTTCATACTGGTCGTTAATAAACTTCATGATGGGCTGCCAGCTACGTTGATGGCAAAAAGGGTGAATCCATTAAGGGAAACATTTTTAAATAGAGTATAACAGTATTTTGTAAGATAAAATTGAAATTAAGCTGTACCAATTCTCATTGTTAATCTGGTCTCCAAATCCTGGTGTGTCAATGACGGTGAGCTTCATTCTCACTCCTTTCTCCTCGATGTCTGCACAAAGAGAAGCAATGTCAATAAGTGCCAACAGCACAAGATGATTCTGATCATAGAGGCTTGCTTCCTTTTCAGGATTTAGCAGCTGTGGGGGATTATGTGTCATAAAACAGCAGGAAAAGATGTAGTAAACTGAAAACAAAGAAAGGCCATATACCATGACTGATGGACTTAATTTCAATAGTTTTTGGGATCTTCTCCTGGCCGGTGCCCAGTACAGACTTCCTGCTGACTTTAGATTTGAACAAGGTGTTCATCAGAGTCGACTTCCCAAGGCCACTCTGCCCTGTAAAATGAGAACAATGCTGTTATAAATCTGCACATAATTAAAATATAACTAATTTAAAACTCATATTACATGTAAGTTTCAGATCTAATGGGTCTAAGTGTAAACAGTGTCTACCTCCATCTATGTTATCAAAACTAACACTGCAATTTACTTTCCCCATGTTGCTACATGAATCAAAAAGGTACTACATTTGAGCAGAATAATCAGGAAGAGGGGGAAGTGACCATTTGAGAAGTAATCCTTCACAGTTTGAATTTAGGTTAAGTCAACAAGAACCACCCTGATTTATGGAGATTACTTCTAAAACACACTCACCTAGGCAGGCAGACAGCAGGACATAATTCAAGCAATAGTTTAAAAATCTCAACAGCTGGAACCTATAGAGGAAGGCACATTCATGCCAAAAATGTTCACACTGAAACTATGAAGTGGAACTACATCGAACACAGGGAAAGACTGTTTCCACCTGCTGATGTTTCATCTGTTTTGAGAACTGAAGGCTTACAAAAATATTCACACCTCTTGCACTTCTTCATAACCACTAACATCAAGTTGTTTTTGTAAGTTTGAGTGCATAACTGAAGTGGAAAAAAAATAATGCAATAGTATTACCTTGAATTCAAAAGGTCTGAGTCAGTGTTTTCAAAAAGAACCACATTTAATTTCCATATTCTTTTGGGGAACGTCGCTACACTCCAGTTTATACATCTAGATACAGATTTGATCTCATTCTTTTTTGCAGAGAAGCTCAAACTCAGTCAGACAGAAAGCATCTTTGACCTGAAGTTTTCAAATCTCCACACACATTCTTAATTGGATTTAGGTCTTGACTTTGACTGGGCCATTCTGGCATATAAATCTCCATTGCATCTCTTAATGCATGTTTAGTGTCGCTGCCGGACATCATAACAGGATTTCTTTCAGGAGTTACCCGTATTTACAATCTACCCATCAACTCTGACCAGCTTCTCCATCTGTACTGAAGTATCCCCACAGCATCATCCTGCCACCACTGTGTTTTCAGAGTGATGTATTAGTTTTCCACCTTACTGTTCTCTGAAGACAACCATGTTCAATATGGCTCTTCTCTGACTAGACCACATTCTTCAAGAGGATTAAGCTTTTAAAAGCCTCAGAGGTACATTCAAAGGGTCAAAAATATACAAGTACTTAGTTGTATTTATTTTGATTATGTTATTTTCTTTAATGGATAAAGAAATGAGTAAGTAAACATAGTAAAAAAAAAAGGAAATACATCTGTTCTGATTGGGTTACTTTAAAAATTTCCTGGTTTTGTAATTCTGTAAGCACAACCTGAAATGCTCTGATGAGTAAAAGAAGGTATTTTATCTCCAATTTATAGTAGCAAAATAAAGCATCTAAACAAGGGTTCTTTCATTTTACTCGAGACTGCTTCTCTTTCTTTCTCTTTCACATGCCAGACAGAAAAGGTGTCACGGCATCATCCTCAGGAGACGCCCTTTGGAAGTGGAGAGAGTGTTTTATGATGGTCTGGTTACAGCTGAGGTGTGTGTAATTAAAGATGTGTGATCACAGGACTCAAAGGCAGTGTGTTGGGCCTCCAACAGAGAGGGATGCTTGTTAAAATCAGTTTGACGCCTCTGCTTTCAGTCAAGGCTGATTAAAGAGACAAAAGTCAAGTCAGCGCAGGAGGAAACAAAAACGCGAGGATTTTTATGAGAAATGTGTATTTGGATGTGAAGACAAGAGGCTGAAACAGAAGTATAAACAGAAAAAAAGACATTTAAATTTAATATTACACATGTTTTGGGTTTAACATTATGTAGGAGGTTGCAAGATGTAAGGTGAGTACAGACTAGATGTTTTTTAGTGTGGAAAAATCACAACCTACCTACAACCATGATGTTGAGCTCGAAGCCCTGCTTCATGGCTTTTCTCCTCATCTGCTCCAGAATGGCATCAATCCCCACATAGCTGAAGTCCACCATGGCTCCACCAGCCTTCTCCCCATATAGATTACCCACTGCTGGGGGTACCATAGCCTCAGGCACCACCGCCTCAGACATGGCACTGCTGCTGTTGCTGGGGAACACCTCTGGTCCTGCGTCGACACAGAAAGAGGGAGAGACAAGGTTATACAGTTACTGTTGATGTAAAAGCACAGAGGAACTAAGCATTT
Source organism: Xiphophorus maculatus (assembly GCF_002775205.1). NCBI lineage: Eukaryota > Metazoa > Chordata > Actinopteri > Cyprinodontiformes > Poeciliidae > Xiphophorus > Xiphophorus maculatus. Next base: position 14,715,534 of record NC_036458.1, on the reverse strand, counting down.
GATGGGAAGGAAAGGGGGTCAAATAAATGTCATCAGCAATGCAGGGAATGTGCAAAAGCGGTACTGGAAGCAAGATAAGGAAGTGGAGAGGAGATCTGCACAGCTGAGTTTCTTTAACAAAACGTCCTCACAGCAAGAATGGAAAGAGCTTAAAGCATTTAAGGCGATAATGAACAACTTTACAATAAAATGAAGTCTAAGCCAAACAATTACGCTTGGCTTTGAAGGTTTAAAGCTTTACTAACATCCGGATATGAAACACATATAATGTTTAGAGCACATTAGTCATTTAAGTTGTATCTTCAATCTAGAAAAGCACCAGCTGCTTGGCAAATGATCGGAAGTGGCTAATTAAGTTCAGAATTGCATCATAGAGAAACAGTCGGTCCATTCACATAAACAGCAGAATACAAAAATACAACCAGACACAGAAACTGCTATCAGTGCAGGTAGTGAAGGGGTATGGTTTTAACAAAAGAGAAAGCACACAAACTTGTTTGAGTGCTGAGACAACGCTAGATATTTTATTAAATATTTTCCTGTTTTTGTAAAAAAAAATAAATAAATAAAAATAACAGGGTTCTATAACATGCGTTGGTGATGCTTCTGTGCTCCACCAGCATATGGTGACAATGTTATCACTGCCTACATCAAAATGTAGCTAATTGGTAAAGATTCTCCCCAAAACAACTTGACCTCTTATTTTCTGCGACTCGGTTATCAAGTTTGAGCTCACATATGAAGTTTATTGGAAATGAAGCCAGAGCAAAGCAAATCATAAGTGGAAAACCAATAAAAATACTTCAGTGTTGTGGTTGCTAGCACAAAAAGTTAGAAAGGGCATGTGCAAAGTGGGTCAATAAGTAACCATTTTTAACAATCTCCAGACATTGACTCCACATTTACACACCACAAACAGTTTTTAAAAGTCGACTGTGCTTGCTTCCCCTGTCTAAAACATACATGTTAGCTTAACTGGTGTGTGAGCTCTTCAAATTGCCTCTAGAGGTGAGGATGAGGGCAATGTTGTTTGTCTAATGTGTTTCAGTCTTGCTCTGATGGATTGGTGACCTGTCCAGGGTGTGCCTTGTCTCGCTCATAGGCGCTGGAGACGGGCACCAATCTTTTCTTTCTTAGCCTTTAAGGGTGTGGACAGGTACTAGAGCAGGGTTAATAGTTGACTACTCTATGAAAATCATAAAAAAAACATTGAGTCTCCCCAAGATGGTTTCCTGAACATGAGAAAAGACACTAATTCTTTGGGAAATTTATTTATTTTAGGGGTTCAATCTAAATTACATCAATAGGTGTGAAATAACTTACTGAAGTGAAGAACACTAACACTTTAGGTATCTTAAATGTCTGCAAAGTGATTCCACCTAAGACTCTTCATATTTAATGAGACTTTCAATAGAAGCAAAAGTGATGATCTGAGAGATTTTGCCATTCCCACACCAACCCTGTTAAAACACAGTGAATTTTAAACAGATGTAGCCTTCATCCCAGCAGGCTGACTTTACTCAAGGAGAACCTATTAGAAAATATTTTATCTAGTTTTAGAGTACTTCAGATTTGGCAGGAAGTCACTGCAACAGCCCGTTTTAATCATTAGATTTCCTCGTGTGGATTAATAAGTTATATATTCAACGTTAAGCCCGTTTTCCAAAGCCTGAGCATGCAGAACATGAATGCGCCTTTAACAATGTAACCTGTCAGTATGGATTTAAACTGCCGGGTTTATATCTACGCTTTTTAGGTGCTGCAACCCTTTATAAGGCCTCCAGTATCCTCAGTATCTGTCCTGTTAATGTGAGACTGAAAAAGAAGCTGAAATACGATCTACTCCCAGCTGGCCTCCCTCGCACAGACACATCTACAGAGTGCATGCTTGGCTTTGTGCATCGAAACCCCGTCCTTGCCTCAAACATTTCTTGTTTGATCATATGGGTGATGGGTAGGCATGTACATGGACATTCACGAAACAGAGTCCAGCAAACAATTCTGCTGCTGTGACATGAAAAAATCCAGACATTTCACTCAAATCACTTAAACTGCCATGGACCACTCCTGGTGGAAACACGTCAAATTGGCCTTAAAGTGATTAATGAAAGAAAAAAAAAAAGAAAACGGCAAAGAATAACACAGAAGTGGAAACTCTAAACTTCAGTCTCACTTTTATTGTAACTCATTGTGTGTATCCATGTGTCATAAAGACCCACCTATGGAAGCAGCTCTCCTGACCTCCTTTACCACTTCCCCTTCCTGTTCCAGGCAGCCAGTCAGCAACTTGCTGCATCTCAATGCCCTCTACCTTCCCTGTGCACCACCCATCTACACAGAACTCCATTTTTCTTCTGTCCTTTTCCTCCCTTCAGTCAATTTCTTTACTTCTTTAGCCATGCATACACCAGTATGGGATGTGCGTGAAAAAAATTTGAATAAAAAATTGTATATTTACTATCTGCCTGTTCAGCCGGAAATATTTTATTTATCAGTTGTTCAGCCAGCTGTTTGGAAGTGCACAGCAACATATAAGGAAGGGGTTGCTATATTCTATGTAGTGGGTCCTTACAGTCTGACATTTTCCTAGGGATGTCATTAAATGTTTAAAATGTACTTTTCAAAAACGTTCTACCTTCTCACTGAAAAAAATCCGTTATTAACACCCATACTTTGTTAGTTTTCTGTTTGACTTTTGTTTATTGGAACTCAAAACGTATGGATAAAACACACAAAACCTATTAAAATCGGAAATGTTCACAGAAGTCTTAGCTAAATTGTTGATTTAGTCTCAAAGTGAATGTTTTATAGATGTTTGAAAAGCACAGAATGGATGTCTAATTTTAGCTAAAATAATTCAGAATTGATGAGCATCTTGCCAAAGAGGAGAGCAAACCTGGGACCTTTAGAGACATTTTTCCATCATACTGAGCTGATTAGGTAAAAAATGGAATCTTTGCTAAACAATTTCATCTCTTCATGATGCTTTCATGACTATTTCTGTTCCCTCAGTTTATATGTAGGCTATCTTACTGACAGGCTTAGAAAAACTAAGCCTTTGTCCATTATTTTATTTGATAGCACAAACATACATCTGTAATTCAACTTGTTGCAGCCAGTGTTTTAATGCAGTATAAGCTTGTGTCATTCTTGTGACTGGTATGAACTAAATTTGGTTTGAAGTTAGACACGTTTAGGTCTAAATGAACAAAGAAGTCTTGAGAAACCTTCCTGTATTTAGCTAAACACACTTTTGTTGGGTGATGAAACATTAGACATAATGAATCACTGATCTAGTATGAATAATACTGCTACAGTGACAAAATAAGCAAACGAATCTTTTTGGGTGAGTAGAAAACCCTCTTATGTCAAGAAAAGGGACAACGAATAAAGGCGGCAGAAGGAGTAGAGGGAGTCGACTAAACGGGTTTTGCAGATTGAAGCAGTAAAGCTTCCCAAAGCTTTGTTCCTTGTCCTCAATGACTCTGAACTACTTAGTTTTCCAAGCACTGTAAACAACTCTGCAAGCATGCAACACTGAAGAGGACCACCAAATCCAGGATCGTGGGAAACTTAACAGAAATAAATCACTTTCCTTACAGGTAGTAAACTCCTGTCTGTTTTAGTAAACATTCAACCCCAGAATGGAGAGATGTTGATACAAGAATGTCTAGCTGTCGGTTAAATACACTTTTTCAGAGCTGTTCATTTAAAGGTTGTTCGAACTATGACAGTGAAGGACCTGTAACCGAAGTTACAACTGGATATAGTGTCTACACTATTTATCAAACGGATGTATTCAGGATCTATAGATGTACTGCAGATCATAGATGGTTCTTAGCCAATATAAAGAGTTGTCTGGAGACAAGAAGTCGGACCGGGGATCTATAAATGAGAAACATTTGACCTGGAGTTTTAAAATGTCTCAGACTGGTGGGTCAGCAGCTGTTGGGCATAAACAAAGCCCAAACCTTAAAACACTGACGGAGTCAAACAATTTCAACATAAAAAAAAAGAAAGCAAATAAAAGAGCAGGATTATGTTTTAACACAAAATGGGTTTGGAGTTGGCTAACAGTAGAGCAGCAGGAAAATATCTGGGGATATATTTTCAACAAATGTGTGTTGGAAACTCAAAAATCTATGAACACACCACATCAAACTCTTCAAGGAGCTGACAAGTTGTTTCTGAGGCTAGAAGACTCAAAACCTTCCAGTTTCAGTGACAAATGTTTCAAAAAAATTTTAGTCAGTGAAAGCATATAAATCTAACTACTTAAATAGAAACCTTTTTTAATTGGCTAGACATGTCTACTATTTATTCAAGCTGCAAAAGAGCAAGACATTTGGCAGATAACAGGAAGGCTGGAAGGAGTATAGCAAAGCTATTATGTTTCCCCATTTCAGCTGAATTGAACATTGTGCATTTGCAAATGTTAGCATTTCAGAAATAGAGTTGAGGTAAGAATCTAAAGTTTCTATATATATATATATATATATATATAAAAAGCTTTACAAAATAATTTGTTCAGTAATATATTTTTCTCAAACAGCAAGAACACTGACAATTAAAACAAGCAACATCTGGCAGATTTTTACCAGCTGTACAGTTTTCTGAACAAGACAGGAAAAGTTGGATGTCCTTTATATCTGTGTATCAATTACAGAAAACTGAATAAGTGATCAAACTTGTGGATCAGGTTTGTGTATTTCAAGACTAAGAAAAATTTTGATCTGAACACAACCTGCACACCGATTTTTAGTATTAGCAGGGTCTAATAACAAAAATCTTGATTCTTACCAAATTAGTTGGAGATTTTCAATGTTTTAGATTATATACATCATACCAGTAGGTCTTAAGCATCTTTGACTTCAAGATGATAATCAGATCCACTTCAACAAGTTTTCTCTTATTTCAGATTCAATAATGTCATCTCAGATAAACTGTTTATTTGAAATGTGCATGAGAGGAAAATTAATCTCAGCAACTGGAAAGCCCAAAAGAACTCATTGGACTTTCTGCATTGCTGTTTTCTATTAGTCACAAAAGATCTTTTTTTTTCCCTTCTTTCAGCAGTATCGGATTTCTTTGCTTTTTGCAAATACAGCCAGCGGTCTACAAAACCACAAAGCATTTTTTCTAAGAAGAGGGAAACAAAAGCAGGGAGGGGAAAACATGAAGAAAGTATGGGGAAAAGGGTGAGATAAAGTTAAGAAGCAAAAAGGAAGCAGACGTTAAGGTCTTGGGAAGGGGGGCGAGTTAGAAAAAAGATAAAGGTCAGAGAAAGGAGGACGACACAGGAAAGCATTTAGAATAGAGGAGGGGGAAGGAAAAAGGAAAGACTGTGTGGATGGTTATGTTGTTGATTTATTCCACTTTTGGGCCTGAGGCATTCCTCACTAACTAACTACAGACCTCCAAACCGGGATGCAACTACATTTTAAACAGGCCGAACAAACATTTCTGTTCGCTGCACAATCCTCTTAAAAGTTACAGAATCCCTGACTCTTCATTATAAGTATAGAGGCGCTGCGGCCAAGACCACTGAGCCGTGCTACAGCTGTTCAGTGTTGATCTTGACGGCATAGCAAACAGGTCAGAGGTCATGTCCCAGTTTAAGTTGGAAAAGAGCTCCTCTGAGGTTATCCCTCTACATGACTACCAGTGGTTCTGACCCGCGGTACAAACTGGCTTGAGTCACAAGAGAGGAATCCAGCGTAACAAACGGACTGGAAACTTGGAACGCAGAGCGTTTTTGTAAATCACTGGGTCACTGGATCCCTAAAACTCTCATCCCATAAAGTGTCCGCTTTGTTTGGAAACTTTTACAACAGCAGGATACAATTTGTGGGCCTCTCAGATTTTATTTAGTAAGACATAATGGATTTGAACGTTTTATTTAAAGAACAAAGCAGACATTTCTTAGAGAGGATGGGTCAGAAAAATGCCTGCCTTGAAAGTGTCCGCTATTCTTTGAATGTTTCCACATTTGACCCAGTAAAACCACAAACTCCAATGTGTTTTATTGGGATTTCATGAGAGACTAACACAAAGTGTATAATTTTGAAGTGGAAGTGAGATGATAGTTTTAAAAGGTTTTACAACAAAATATGCAGGACTTGTGGGATATCGCTGACAACAAATAGTTGTCCTGTCACAGATTCTCTGAGCTTTGGAGATCTTCAACTCCTGCAGGGTCACTGTTGTCTGGTTAGGCACTTCCTTTTTATTTGATGAACTGACCAAAGTTCACTAAGACGTTCCAAACGGCGGATTTGCCTTTTAGTCTTGGCCTGCTTCTCAGCAACTTCATCCTTGATGAAGCCTCTGAGGCTTTCACAGATTATCATTGTTTATACTGAGATGAAATTATAAATAGGTGGACTTTTAATTAGGTCTGAATCAAATTTCTCATTTCAGATAAAAAAAAAAAAAAAAAAAATATATATATATATATATATATATATATATATATATATATATATATATATATATATATAAGCAATTGGAATCAGTGCAAATGGATAAAAAAACATTTCAGATTTTTTTTAAGAAAACCATGAATTATTTTCATTGCATTTCACAATTTTGTGTGAAAACAGATATGCAAAGATATGTGACAAAATATGAGGAATCTTTTCCAAAGCACTATTAAGTTTTCAGCTATAAACTATTGCCAATAACGTGCATACCAAAGCAAACACGGCATCTTTAAACAAATGACATACAGAAGTATCATGTTCTACTTATTTTGTGCAAGCACCACCGTTATTTCAAATCTAGGTGAATAAATAATCTTTAAGTGCTTATATGGAGCTCAAACTCAACGCATAAGAAATCCACTAAAAGCTTTTTTATGTGACTCATTTAAAACCATCTGCTTATTTTGAGCTATATCTTACATTCTCTGACAGGACAAAGGAGGTCTGTGTCTGAATCCCATCTCAACATTGCTGGATTTGGTTTCATAAAGATCCAAATGCTAAGTTCTTGAGACGGTTGTGGGCTGCTGTAAATTATCCTCGGAGAGATACAATCTAAAATGTTCTCCAGTTCCAGACTTTTCCAGCACTTCTCATAAGAAGAGAAGATGCTCCAATCCCAGCGGATGAACTCCAGCACTGATTAGTTTTATACTCCAAACCACATGGGGTTATGGCTGACAAACATGCATGCTTAAACAAACACTTTCCGCCCCGGACAGTTTATACTCTAATAAAAGGAGGAAATTGGTGGAGTGGCAGTGCAAGCAGGGTCTGTTGTGTTATTAAAGTCAGAGCAAAGCTGAGTTCCCAGAGTCATCATTCAGCTCAATGAAGAAATGTACACTTTGCCCTCAAGGGTCTAAACTGGACATCATGTCATCAAATAATACAATATGATGGTATAGCAGATGAAAGGATCCAATATTTCATTGGAGCAGATGAATATAACCCATCTGCTCGGTTCTTGTGTGATAAATTTCATTTGTACGCTGTAAAAACATACAAACAATTATTCCTAGGCTTTTAAAGAAATGCAAATTGCTGCAGTGACAACCGGATCCCACAGGTTTGTCTGGACTGCCAGTGGAATGTGTTCACTCTCCCAACTGTGGTGGCACACAAGAGAGTCGTTGTGTTTCTAGTCTCCTCAGCTGCTTCTGACACCGAGATGCTCACAAGGAAAGGATTTCTCAGCCTTCTTTGAGGTTTCATGTGCATATTATTAAACTCTAGCATGCATCAATGTAAAAAGTGCATGAGTGCATGCAGGAATGTTATGTTCTGACAAGCCAATCCAAAACTCGTTTGTTTAATTTCTATCTCGACATCTATAATTATGGAAAGCAATTCCACTGCTGAACGACATTCCTCACATAAATGCAGTTGAGTGAATTTCTATGGTTTACAAAACTATACAGGCCCGAATAAACTAAGATACAGTAAACATAAAAATGTCAGTTTTCAGAAGATGTTGTAGCAGATATGAGCCGCAATAAATATTTTTGTAAAACTCAATTGGAATCAAATATCAAATCAATTTAATATCTTTTCAATGATATTAATTGCATCTAACCCGCTAATTTTATCTTTATATTTTTACAACTGTGCTACATAAAATAGGCTGTTTCTAATTTATTTATGAATAACACTAAATATTTAATGACAGTAAAGCAGATTAACAAAGGGTTTTTAGAAGGGAAAATTTTCAAATCTAAAGGGTGGTTCTTTAAACACTTTCTGCAAAATAAGTTAAATTAAAGCTTAGCAAGCCATTATTTGCTAGTTGCTCACAGCCAAGGGATTGTAATGTCATTAGTCTGCCTGGGGAAATGTTTATCTTAGTAATTGGGTCAAATTGTATTTGTGAAATGGTTGACTGTCAAAGAATAGATCCATGCGGCCAGGGAGATCAGAAATCTGACCTCTGTCCTCACACATGGCTGACCTCAACAAATGTCCAGACAAATGCCTCATCTCATGGTCACAGAGATTTTAACCTTCAAATGTAAATGAATGCTTATAAATATGTAAAAACTACATGGTGGGATGCAATAGGGTTGATAAACGTGCTTACAATTGTGACTGCTTTTTTAAAACATAATGTGAACAATAGATAATAATCAGGAAAGTATTTATCAGCCCAGAATAGATAGCTCAATAACAACACAAGCCTACTTCTTAATGAAGTATGTAATCAGAAGAGTCTCCAGGCTCTGCAGCACACAGCAGTCTGCCTGTATGACGTGATGGTGTTATTCAGGTTCTGTGCGGCCATCAGGACGAGTATTTATGGACTGTGACTGATCCACATACTAAACTCAAGAGTGCACTCAGGAACAATATATCCAGGTCTAAAGTACTGAGTATTTATTTTCTTCAACCCATCCTTGATTTTATTTGACTTAGACACTGCGTATAAGTGATACTACTGCTTCATTAAACAAATTAAATACAATCTCTACTGCATCATTTGTTCTTTACATTATATGATCCTTTTTAAGAACAGACATCTGCATTTTGGTCACAATCTGCGCTGCTTATCTCATAACATGAGCAGCAGCAAGATAATTTCAGTTTGTTTTAAAATAAGCTATTTTGATTAGTATGTGATTCTCAGACTGTATATCAATTTTTTTCATACAATAAAGAAAAAAGGCATTAATCATTCCTATTTATTATAAATTCCATCATATTATGTCATTACTATCTTAAGACAAGTTGTTTACAAGAACTTAATGTACAGAATACTAAACTTTTTGACATTCTGCTCTTTATTTAGAAGCATATAACCTGCTAATAATAGTTGAGTGGCATACCTGCAGTAGGCAGAAAAGCCACTCTGTGCTTGTGACTGGAGCTTCAAAATGAAAGTTTCATCAATAAGAGCAATGTGTGGTGCTCCCTTTAGTTTCCATCTACACCATGACTGTTTTTTAAATGACTGAATATATTTTCAAGCAATCAAAATGGTATTTCTTTAAGCAAACTAAGTGTTGAAGCTTTCTTACAACAAGCTAAACAGCAGTGTACAGCAACTGGTGGGGAAGGGCTCTCCTATTCTATACTTGAAGTGGGGAATGAAAACACGACTCAGTCACTTTGGCATCTTCTTAAAAAATGTTTTTGATTTATTAAAAACAGTTTCGAAACCACAATATTTGTATTCCTCACTACTTGACACTGTTTTCATTGTTACTTTAATATTAAAAGAGTTGGATTATTGATGTACTGTCTGTATCGGTATCATAGTCACCATTTGATCTTTTTTTTCTCCAAACACTCATAAGAGATACTTAAAACCACAATATCTGATACTATTATTCATACCTCTCTTTCTTATATTCCGCAAAACCAGCATTTATGTTTTACATCTTATTCCCTCCAGCCAGATCATGTAAACTAACAGGCTATAGAATCAAAACCTTATCAGTTTACCCTCAAGGAGTGCAGGTTGCATTCATGAGATGTTTTGCATTACAAATTTATGACGCTGGATTCCAGTAAGACTGCATTATCCAACGTCACTCACCAACCGTCTTGTTCAAAAACACAGAAGGTAAAAATGACCTGTTCTGCATCACATTAAACACTGGTGAAAGGCAACGGTCTGTTCTTGGCTTTCAATGCTCAGAGGACACAACAGAGCTCCTTTCAACAGCCGTGTGTGTGTAAAAGTGTGTGTTCTGCATGCCTTTGAGGGAAAACAGAGGCTGACGTCTATCTGGAAAGGTGAGGGGCGGTTGGACTTTTCCAACGGTTTGATTTTATGACAGAGCAATGCTTGAGCAGTGAACAACAAAGACTGGGATGACAGAGAGATGAGGCCCAGAAACCACGACCACAACAATGGCAGAAAGATGAGACAGCAGAGCAGAAAAGAAACAATGAAGGTGAAGAGAAACATAATCTAAAGGGGTAAACAAAAAAAATCCCAGAACAATAAAGAAAGAAACCCTTTGATTTTCCTTAATAGCAAGTTTTTCTTAATAGAAACTCAAAAAATGATGGCTAACCTTTCACTATTGGCTATAAGTAATCATTTACTATTCTTATTAAAACTAAACTGACCACATGTACTTTCATAGCACATGTAAGTACACTTACCGTGTACAAAAACTGTACGTTTTTACAGTACAAAAACTGCTTTCTAGAATTTAAAAATGGTCAAAATGACAAGAAAAAAACATTTAAAAAGGCTAAATCTGTATAAAGTTTAAAGTTTAGAACCTAGTATTTCCATAAAGTAGATTTTATGGACTGCACCCATGAATTATGTCTTAAACTTAACATTCATGTCGCCACACATGCAAATATATGAACAGACACTGCACAAACAGAGGCTGAGACCGAAATGTTTGAAGCAACATTTTACAATCACTTATCACCTGGACTCCAAAACAGACATCCACTTTAAGGTAGGAAGGAAAACATACCAAAGAGAAAAAAAGCTCAGTTCCCACAGATTTCTTAGAAACCCCCCCACACACAATCACATGCATGTACACAAACACTCCCCTGCTGGTATGCAACGCACTTACCGTGTGTAAAATGTGTGTGCGCAAGTGTGAGAATGACTTGTCCCCTGCTGAAGTGAAGAGCACCAGTGAGAGGCCAGATTCTGCTGTGGCAGATCCCTGCTCAGCCCTCCCACTCAAGTCTGACATGTGACTCAGCATGCAAAGCATCAAGATCCGCCCATTTCCTCCAAACATCCCCCCCTCTCCAGAGAAAGAAAAAAATAGATCACAGTGAACAGAGACAAAGAGTTATTATCTGTTTGTCGGGAGCAGATTCTAGTCAGGAGCATAGACTAGGTGTGTCTACACAGCCCCTTTAAATAACTATTATGCTTCTTTACTCCCAGGATAACTTAATACCCTGCTTAGTCTGAGTATTTTATAAGGTCTGCTTCAGTACATCCCATTCATTCATCAGACCTAACACTCAATGTAGAAACAATTTCCTTTGCATGTGATGCCTTCCTAAATTTCTGCAAGCAATGAGTAAAAATGATCATACTAAGCTTGAAAAGTTGGTTGAAGACTCAAATTAAATCTATTTCTGATCAGTGAAAGCTGCCTAACAAAATATTTGTAGGTCAGACTATGAACAACACTCTTCTGTGGAGAAGTTACTGCGTGGAAATAAGAAGTCAACTATTATGGAATTAGTGACAAAATAAAGTCAGAGGAAACACACAAGATGTAAAAAGATATTTCAAAAGAATTCTTTCTATTTCAAGTCAAGACATGTTTGCATTTTATTCAGGCTGCAAGACAGTGAGACTTTAGACTATAGTAAAAAGCCCTAATGTAAAAAAAGTTGATCTGTTAAGTCTTTTTTTAAATATCTGCCTGGTATGGAAGATGCTACATTTCAAATGCAGCCGCTAGGAGATCTGAAAGTTAAGGTAAGGGCCTACATCAGAGGTGCCAAAGTGTGGTGCAGAGGTAATTGGACATCCTTGGAATAAATTTCTCCAGGCACACGACCAAAAGATCTGTAAAAGTTTGGTCCAACTGGAGATGAATGTATTCTTAAAATGGAAAAAGATTGGGTACACAGTGCTCAGCTTTAATAATCCCCCTTTTATTTTATTTTCACATTAAATAGTTCTACAAACGCCCATCCACGCTTAATCTAAAGCAGACTTGGTTGAACTAATTTATTAAACTTGGCTAAGTGCAAGTATGTTACTTTTTTTTTTTTACAAAAACTGGACTAAATCCTGTTCTTGCTGCTGGAAAAAGCAATTTTTTTTGGTTGTTGCAGATATTAGAGAGGCACAGCAGATTACATGCCTTTTATTTTAATCATTAAACGTAAAAGATTTTGTTTTATATTCTGAATTTAATAAAAAATCTAGAAAAATATTACTTCACTGCACATTTTGAATAGAAAAACATTTTGTCTTGCATTCGTGGAAGGTACCTGCAGTATAAACGTTTTTAAAACAGCATGCTCAAGTTAGAGAAATTTGCAAATAGTTATTGACCATTCACAGCAGGAAGACCAGAAATAAATGTTTTGAATGTTGTAAATTATACTTAGATAAAATTAGGAAAATAGTTAAAAATCAGATTGAGCCAATTAAAGTTTCACAAAAACTTAATAGGAGAACATTTCTCATTTGTAATAAGAAATCTTTACAGAGAAGAAATACAGCAACTGTTTAACTTACAGTGATAAAAAAGGAAGAAAACACAATTAGAGCAACTTCAACCACATTTAATATATGACATATGGTAGTGACTTGGCTTTAAGCATACCAGGCTCTTCATTACTTTTCTTCAGGTGCATGTTTGTGTAATTATAAGGTAAGGGAGACAGCTGTTTCCCTTCAAAGTATATTTATGCTTCCACGTATGCATTACTCTGAATTTAACCCCAGTGTTACAGATGTATAAACACCATGCGTCTGAAAATCTAGGGAACACCAAATGAAAGGAATTACTTTGTGTAATCTTGTTATATCTTCTCACCCATAGTAATAGCTTGATGTACCCAGTGTTGGCTGGGTTCTCCAACAAAAACACAGGTGATCATACGTGTCTGGTAAAAACACAGTCAGACCAAATATGGAGAGAAAACCAGCTTTTGCTACTTCACAAATTAGGAAAAAAAGAAGAAAAAACTCTCAATTTTCCCAAAAGTGAAGTCTCCTGGTCTCTTTCAGTTAGGCTGTCTCTGTTTAGATATGAAAGTTTGTCCTATGACTTCACTAACCTCAATCATGTTATGTCTACTTCTTAAAGCTTATGGACAATTGTTGAACAAACTTATTGGAGTTGTCACACTGAAGCTCATCTCCCAGAGATGTTGCCTTGCACCTGCAAGGAAAGTCAGACCATCTCCATCTGTAAATCTTCTGTCCTTGAATAGGAAACCATATCTTTTGTCTGTGTCTCGCAACGCATTTCACTCTGACATGTACAAAAGTGTTTGAGACTTTATGTAAGATATTAAAACCAGAATTGGTGCTTTTCACCTTGACGTGCCTGGATGTTATTTTTTAATAATTTTGTGCTGGACATCAGAGGATGCCAGCAAACAGCGTTTTGGTACAGACCAGGACATAAGGCTTCAATCTCCTACCTCATGTTAAGAGACATTAAGAGAAGGGAGGGCTGATCATTGGCTTAGCAGTCAACAGTGGATTTATGAACTTAAAGTGAATCCACTGTTATCTGGTGAGACACTGAGTGTAATAAATTATTCTGTCATAATCTAGAAAAGACTGGATATGTTTGAATTAAGGTAGGATACAGAAAAATCCCAAAAGTAGAGTCCTTATGAGTTTTATACAGCAGAGTTCTAGAGAACAATGGAAGACCTTTAAAGGCCCTTCTTTAAGGTATTTTTAAAGGTAGAGTCACTGCAAAGCTGATTTATCTGAGTCTGTGAAGGCGTTTGCAGAATAAAAAAGCATATCCCTTCAATTTCAGAGTAAAAAATTTAATCAAGTGGTACCAAAGTCCCATTTCCTCCCGAGAGAGAAACGGCTGACCTTATGAAAAGAAAATATGGGCCTAGATATGCTTTATGTCTGTTTGGATTAAGCAAAAGATTTGCAATTTTTGAAAGGTTAGAAGAAAAAGTTGAGTGAAATTTAAAAAAACCCACTTAATCTATATTCTTTCTCAGCCTCATTGCAGGGCGTCTGAACTTTGACCTCAACTCCTGTTCTTCCATGTCTACAATGATATCCCACTACCAGCTGATAACAGCGATCCAGGAGATCATGATCAGTTCCAGACACTGAAGCCTCACAATGCAGGGGACATTTGGAAGGATACTACATGCTTGTGTATGGGTGCTACTGAGCCCTACTGACCTCTGCGAGAATGCTCTAAACTCAGGGTGGAGGAGGAACAAATAATCAAGGAGATGTGACAGCAGAGAAGACTGAACAGACCTGTCAGACATTTATTTCATCTGGGAAACCTGGACATTGACAGAGGGACTGTCTGAACAACCCAGAGAACCAACACCATGAAATTGAACCAGTTGGGCTGACAGGGAGTGGGAGGACAGCGGGAGGGAGGTCTATGCTGCAGGGACGCCAGTAACAAGAGACTGAGCAATGAGACATTGCAGATAAGTTATCCACACACTGGACAATGCAATGAAGAAATTCTTCCTTGCTCACTTTGTTCACATAAAGACATTTCTGGGCTAATATCAGAGCACTGTTCTCAGTTTTTTCCTAGTTAACTCTGCATCTTAAAAGAAAAGGAAAATTTATTTATGTTTTAAAGTGAAGTGCAAATAAAGAGGTACACCAAAAAGACACACACACACAAAATACAACATTTAACTGGATATAAAACTGTAGATAAAACTTCTTTTACAAGCTGCTCTCCACTTTCATGTTTGGACGACAAAAAAAATGGAAATCTTGTTTGGGGTTGAAGCTTTGTTCTTACAAATGTTTTTCTGCAGATCATGGAGACAATTAAATGACCATACTGCTTATGTTAAAGTAGAAAATAAAGGAAGACAACTTGCATTATTTAAGAAAATATTTAGGGGAAAACATAATCCCATTTAAATCTTTCATTTGATTATTTAAGAAGTTTCCCTGCTAATGAGAAATTATTATTGTAGATGGGCTTCAGACAAACTTTTCCAAAATCTGAGCATGAACATCACTGTCTCTCTGGATCCAAACACTTTAGATTACCAATGCAACTTGTTTTATTTAAGAGTCTGCTATTGACTATAAAACCTATTTTATCCTGGACACCACAACTCAGTCCAGTCACTGCATTATTCACCCAAAAACTACCAGCATTGGCACATGCTACCATGTTTCAAGCAAGTTAAATTAATCCTCTTGTAAGATAGCCCTCCCCCCTCTCCTTTTGAGCTTCTCCTTAGAAATGCAGACTTCTGTGTGACCCTGCATGCATGCAGAGTGAGTCATTCATCACTTAGTCAATGGTGCACTCCTTTATTAAAGACCCTGCTGAGCAGGATATCATGTTTAAAGATTAAAAATCCCCATTTCGAGGAGAAGAGGACATTCTAACAGAAAGCCAGTGACATCGGGTTGATGTTTGTGGACATTTCTGAGCCAAGATGTTGTCATGTGTTGGCAAGTGAGAGGGTAGGACTGCCTGGCAAACCGCTAGCAGAGTTTATTGCAGCTGTCCAGGGCCTTCCACACATGTAGTTTTGTTTTTCCTGTGCAGAAAAATTCAGGCATGTCCCGGGTCTGAATGTTTTTGTTTATATTTTCTACAGTCCCTAGCAAAAGATCTCACTTTTCCTCATTTTATCCTATTATAACCACAACATAGTTTACATTTTATTCAGAGTTTATGTGATAGACCAACATAAAAAAGTGCATAAAACGGAATTGGAAATAAAATGTTATGTTTCCTTTTTGCTAAATTCTAAGAAAGAAAATGTTATTTAGCCCAACTGAGTTAATCTTTCTTTGCAATTACAACAGTAAGTATTTTAATGTTTATCTGTACCATCTTTTGCAACAAGAGACTGCAACTTCAGCTCATTCTCCATTGCAAAACTTCATACATTCACACCAACTACCGGTAATTACGTTTTTAAACATAAATTTTATAGTCTAGACACATACTCTCATTTGGATTAAGGTCCAAGGTTTACCTGGAATATTTGGTAAAATGAATAACCTTTGACCTAAGCCATCCATTGCAGCTCTGACTGTATGTGATCCTGGTGAAATGTGAACCTCTAACCCAACCACATAACCCTCTGCATTGCCCAGTATTTACTGCCATTAATTTTTCCATTAACTTACCATCTGCCATATCTTTGTAGAAGAAAGTTAGGACATGATGCTGCCAACACCATAAAGACTGTGTTTTCAGGGTGATATGCAATGTTAGTTTTTCTACACCTAATTTGTCTGGCCAGATCACCTTCTCCTGTGTTTTCTGTGTCCTCACCAAGCTTCACTTCTCATGTCTTAACAGCCGTTTTCTTCTTCCATGACAGGCAGATGTGCGGTTTTGCTGGGGATCTTTGTATTTCTTCCACAGTGAATAATGATGTGCTTTAGTCAAAAAACATGTATTATTTTTCTTGTACTTCACAATTTAACAGTGTTTTGTCTTGTCATAAAATAATTATGTAATGTGACAAAACGTGGAAAAAAGTTTGAGGTGTAAGAACACTTTTGAAGCAGATGTAAATATTGTAATTTAAGAAGTGTTGTGGTCTGCATTGTACTGTAAGATGTGAGACAAGTTTCTCCAAAAGGTTTAGTCACACCATGGTTATCACATGGATGTTTTTCAGGGACTCCCTATGTGAAACCTGTGGGTGGTGATGAAAGAGGAACTAAATATTTCCTTTGTGTGTGTTATTTTACACTCTTTTGCCCTGCCCAGAGGGAATAGCCAAACCTTCATTCAGGAAATTAGCTGATGTAAGTATGTCTGTATTTTAGTGCAGTTGTGAGTTTATGGACACAACCCAAATCAACTGTGAAGTCAAATGTTTTTTTGTTGGGGGACAAAAACATTTTCCAGAATCAACCAAATAACTGTTTTGGAGGAAAGCTTGGTGTAAAGATATCCAAATCTAAACTCTAAACTGGGTATGTCTTGAGAAAATAAACTAGAATAATTTTCCCAAAAAGTAGTGAAAACATTGAGTGACTGTGTGTTGTTATGAGGGTGTCGCATGCATACAGCTCTCTGGGAAAAGCGGAAGTTATTCCTCGGATGTGAGGATTTTTAGCAACAGTCAAAATGAGCCTCCATCAGTGTTTTGAAAACAGATTGGAGCCTCAAAAAAAAAAAAAAACGTGCTTTCTGGATAAGTTAAGAGTCAGAAAGT
Organism: Xiphophorus maculatus; assembly: GCF_002775205.1. Classification (NCBI taxonomy): domain Eukaryota; kingdom Metazoa; phylum Chordata; class Actinopteri; order Cyprinodontiformes; family Poeciliidae; genus Xiphophorus; species Xiphophorus maculatus. The sequence goes on along the minus strand of NC_036458.1, from coordinate 14,698,222 downwards.
AGATCCTCCGTATGTTTCTAAGTGTTAATGATTGCTACAGAGATTTTATGGGCTCAACGCCCTGCAAATTTTAGAAAGATGGGCTGTGTAAGAGCATCTCCTGCTGGCAGCTAGAGGTATTGCAGCAGTTAAGTAAACTGAACAGAGAGCTGTGCAAAACAAAAGAAGAAATAAATAAATAAATAAAACAAAACCAAACACAATCAGTTAACGTGGCGGAATGGGTGAACTTCAACATGCTATTAATTTGTTGCTACAACAAGAGCAATATTTGAATTAGTGTTGAAAGATAGGCAACTCATATTCAGTTCATTATTTACAAGATACGACTGAAGACCTTTGGAAACCATTGGGCGTGGCATACCCAGCCAATCAAAACAAGTACTATGGCCACATTTCCCATTACAGCTTTCAACTAAAAGATCTGGTTTCATTAACCAGGAAACAGAAACTCTAAGGAAGTAAAATCAGCTGAACACAAAACACAGAGCTCAGACAAACATCGGTCTACAGAACTGTCAGGTGGGTAAGCTTTCTTATTCAAATAAGAAAATGTTGTTTTAGAAAAGGCAATAATTTAGTAAGTTTAAGCATATATTTAATATTCAAAGGAGAAATGCATTGTATAATTCTACATCTATATTTGAAAGATGTAATCTTTTGACCAGGAAATGTATTATTTTTGTGTAAACAGTGACATGTCAGTAGTTATTGCTGATTATAAGGAATACTGCAATAGTGTAAAGAGCATTTTAAATCCCTAATATAAATTCAAATTTTATTGTAGTAGCATTACCTCACAATGAAAAGACTTAATTGTTTAATGAAGTCAGCAATATCGTAATTATTAGCACTCCCAAGGACCATTTTCTATGAGTGTATTTTGAGATTTTCTCTTTATGAGTAATTTACTAATTACTCAAAGAGTAATTACTCATAATTACTCATAATTATGAGTAATTATAAGCTTCTAATGTGTTGACACACATTAGAAGCTGTGTCAACTAAACCCATCTCGTTAGTGATGACAAACCATCACTCCTACTGCCAATCTGCAAGCACAACAAGTGACAAAAGACATGAAGCATCACCTTTAATAAAATTAAATTACATTCAATGCGCTTTTCAGTGAGAAATCTTTTGTCCAGGTTGCACAAACAACTGATTTCTGCACTAATTATTAGTTGGTAGCACTGTTGCCTTGCAGCAAGAAGGTCCCACAGTCCAAAACATGACTGTCAGGTTAACTGGTCTCTCTAAATTCTCCTTAGGTGTGAGTGTGTGCGTGCATGGTTGTTTGTCCTGTCTGTCTCTGTGTTGCCCTGCAATGTATTGGTCTCCTGTCCAGGGTGTACCCCGCCTCTCGCCTGAAAAGTTTTGCTGGAGATGGGCACCAGCACCCCTCCTGACCCCAATAGGGATAAAGGTGTAAGAAAATGGATGGATGGATAGTAATTTACTTATTTAGGTTGATCCGAGTTTCCAGGAACTTCTAATTAGAAATCTATAACTATGTTTCTATGGCATGAATATGACAAAGATTAATTTCTTTTAACCTCTCCTGCTATCCTGGATAACGATCCATATTTATCTCGCCATCAGTCATAGTGAGAAGGCTTGTGAGGCATGAAATAATCGCACTGTTGGAGAACTGAATAGGTTAACAAGTTTTTATACTATAAACTATTTATACTATCTACATGCCACCTAGTTGTTTGGAAAGCCAGAAAAGTCTTTTTGAATCTGACCAAAAATGTTAACACATGGAGCTTGCTAACGTCTACTGGGAGTTTAACTGGAACCATGTGCTTTAGTCAGATGAGCTTCAGCTTTTCAGCAACAAAAGCTCCAGGTGGGCTTGGTAATAAAACACAGCAGAATTATGTGAGAAAAGCTCTATGTATATTGTTGAATATGGTGAAGGATGTTTGATACTGTGAGCATGTAGTCTACTTTGGGAATGGCTAAAGAGCCTTTTATGTGTCCTCAAACCTCCTGAAACATACAAAAGGACTGAGTGGTCGCTAAAGCCAGTGTCAGGGGTGATTTTGTAAAAAAAATTAAAATAAAAATAAAACTAAAGGTTTTATTTTTTGAAAGGTTTTTCTTGCATAGTTGTGCTGGACAAAATAAAAAAAAATAAAAGCTTACCATTATTTTTTTAAAATGTAATATCTTAATGCATCAATTCAGAACCTTTAACATTAATTTTCTAATACATTTCTCTGTGAAATTGATTCTTATTGCTCAGTATGAGTTAAATAAAGTTATGTTAAAAACAAATATCTCTAAATCATTAGCGTGTAACTCAAGACAGGAAAAAAAGGTGTATTTTCAGTTAAAATAATTAGACTAAATTTTCAAAAAGTGTATGCAATGATATTTTATGATATAGGTTTAGTAATTTCTAAATATTCCTACAGGATGGCGAAGTTCTCAGGATCAAGTCCAGGTCTGTGTGTGGCTCTGCTACTTCTCCTGACCTCAGCATCAGCAGTGCAAGTCCTCAACAACATCAATGACTTGAAGAAACTCAACTTTGGCTTGTCTGTGCCAAAACATAGTCTTTTGCTCCTGCACTGGTTTGCCAATGAAGTTGACATTGACAATAACAATATTATAAGGCTAACCTTTGACCCTGATGAAGGCGATTACGGCTCACATCACTATGGAAACTATGAAAGGCTTTTGGATCCATTGCCTCATGGAAACGTCAGATATCGATACTTTACTGTTGGTAATCTCAATCAAGATTCGTCGTCTGATCTCCCATCTTACGTTGTCCATCCACGAATTGAATATGAGGGAAGAAACAGAGATCGGATCATATTCAGAGTAAGGGAGCAGAATGTCGGACGTCAGGCTGGGCATGTAATAGACAGAGTCTATATCACGCAGCATTTTGAGACATCAGATAATCAAGGGACAAGGTATGATCCAGACCATACATACCAGATCACTACCAGCCTACTGAGACAGATCAGTCAATTTTCTGTGGAAGTGAATGACTTGAACACACTGACAAACCTCAGAGATAACGTCAGAAGCAACGCTGATTATTCCCAACTGAGGGAGATTAGAAACTTATGGGGTGACCTTGCTTGTCTGGGCTTATTCTTGTTTATTATAATCCAGGAAAAGTACTGCCCTAACCAGCAACCCAACAACAGACGTCAGCCTTCTGCGAGAAGAAACACACAACCTGATTATGTTGTCAGCATCCCAGAGAGCAGACCAAGCAGACCAAATAGAAGCTCTGAGGTGTCCATAAGAATCCCTCATCATTACAGTAGTGATATGATGCTTCAGGTGGTGACAGATTCAAAAGGAAGAGCCAGAATAATTTGGAGAAATGTTCCAGTGAATAACTACAAAAGCGGTTTAATGGTTGCACTTTATAGGAGCGATGAGGACGAGGAACCACTTACTTATAAGTCTGTTAGAAACGCAAAATCAGGCACCTATGACACATCGGTACCACTGAATGAAGGCCTACAGGTCCGGCTTCATGAAGTGATAACAGTATGCTTCTTTTGGTCCCGTGCTGGAGTGGAGATACACAGAGGTCCAGAGTTTAAGAATCCTACAGCAGCCGTTACTATAAAAGGCTACAATGCAAGCCTGCAACTTTTCGCAAAGGATGGCAAAGCTTGTGCACGCTTATATGTGAAAACCTCGTTCACCGATTGGATGTCTCAATTCAAAGACTCATGGATAGGCTTTTACACATCTGCAGATAAATCTACAAACAATTATGAATGGTGGCAGTGGCAATGGGCAAAGAAATTTGAACAGAAAACTGATTTGCATAGCTGTCTGGACACTGTTGTTTATGAGTATTGCTCTAATATGACAATTGCTCCAGGAGTCCAAGCAAGATTCATACTGAAAGATAATGAAGAGAAAGCACGCACCCCCGGCTGGAAATGAGAAAGACAGCATCAAATGCACTGAAGACAGTCTTGTTGCACTGAATGTATTGTATAAAGCTGAATGTTATTTTCCCTGCTTTTCAAATCATTTTGGTCCTGGACAATCAAATACAGTGAACCCTCGTTTTTCGCGGGGGATGCATTCCAAAAAGAACCCGTGATAGGCGAAATCCGTGAAGTAGTTACCTTTATTTTTACAATTATTATACAGCATAATTAAACACTCTACATTAAAACCAAAGAACAAAACCTGTTAAACAAATAGAACGCTTTCTTACAAATAACTACAGTAAAATAATAATTTTAATCATCAATACAAAGTACATAAGGACAAATTGTGACTCACGTATTTCACTGTTCCTCTGCCTGTGATGCTGCGACCTGCATTATAGCGAGGGTTCACTGTAATCTCAAAGATGATCCTTAAAATCATTGCAATGGTACAGAATATCAGGTGTTAATTAACATACAGAATGTCAGACTGTATTCCAGATAAATTGTACGGTGTTTTTAATAAAAGTGATGTAAACAAAAAAAAATCCATCAAATAAGGATTAATTCATTTCTGACAATGTCCTAGAAACATTGTGACTGAGCTTTCAGGCCTCTCTGACTAGATGCAAAAACAACTTATTTCCATCATTGTATTTGCTTGTGTGCCCACAAGTGCAGAAGTGAAGTGTGCAGAAGAGCCAGCCACCAGATGAGTTTCATTCGTGCAATGTTATGTACAAATATGGCTTAAACAGCTATATCTGTGGAACTAAAGGCTTTCGTCCTCTTTGAACATAATGTGCTCTGAGTGAGGCTTACTGTATAAAGTAGACACAACAACATTCCTTAACAATGAACAGCTGGTCAGAGTAATCTGAAGACATTTTATTATTATGGAGCGAAAGAGTCCAAGTGATGTTAATAATGGTGAGGATATGGTTAAAATATTTAAGCTGCATTGTGAAATACAAACATACATACTCTCTCCTATATTACAATGTTGTTGTGCCGTCTAAAGTCTAGATGCAAGAAAGTTTTTTTTATTAGAAAAACTGACCTTTTTAATTACAGTTTAAGTAAGCACAGAAAAGAAGACGATATAGGTAAGTAAACATACAGATGTAAATTAGCTGGCAGCGACGCTACTTTATTTATTAATTAAGCTACTTCTGAAAGGCAAGTGGTGGCACAGAATTTTATTTAGGATGTAGTGAAATGGGTCTTAAAATATGAAAGGTGAACTTGAACATCAGTATCTGTGTGTAAGACATTTTCTGATTTTGCTAAAGAGGACAGGTTTAGTCACAAGTTGTCTTAATAGTTTGTATTTCACCAACAATGACACTCATGTTTTGAAACATTGTTTTATTTTTACCCATTAGAGTAGCTAATACAAAAAAATTTAAATCTCTTAAAGTAACAATGAAACAAAAGTAGAATATTAATATGTGATAGTGCTTTAATAGTTGATATTTGCATCAAGGTTTCAAATAAATCCAATGTGAATCTAATGATATTTCTTACACTAATCTCTTTGCACAACAACAATACTTAGACTAGAGACATCTGAACTATTTACTTGCAGCCAAGAAACAATTTCTGATTATATGTAAGTGCAGTTTTTATTCCTTTTACTGAAAATAAAACCAAAAACCTATAATTCCCATTTCTGACTCAACTACTCTGACCTGGAAAAAAAATCCCATCAATATGTCACATTCAGTAAATTACAATATGCGACATAATGTGGCTCATTTGTCAGATTAAAAGTATCTTTTGAAAATAACTTCTAGGAAAGTATTAAACATACTTTACAATAACCCCACATTTCTATACAAGATAAATGTTTTTCAATAGTCCAATATATTTTTTATTTGAAATCAAGTTCGAGCAGAACAGCATTCCTTTCTCGATGATTTAGTTTTCCATTATTACGCATCAGTCTTTTCAACCTGTTGTAAATTCGTCCGATACGTCACTTCAGTTTTCTTTCCTATGAAACGACAACTGAGAGAAACACACCGCTCCCGTCAAACACACACAGATCAGACACCTGACAACAGCTGATTGTACTGGTAAGCTCTTTAAGTTACTGATTTGAAAATACATATTGAAACCTTATGGCAGGTATAATTAACAAATATGATTATGACAAATATTTTTTTTTAATTATTTAAAAAAAAAAATTTTATGTAACTTCTGATTTTAAATTTTGTATTCACTATATTACAGATGTTTTAATTTTATCCATTTGTCTAATTGAGTTTGACAGAAAAAAAAAGGTGTTCACATTTAATGATGGAAAAAAGTGACCATTCAATGATTTTTGTTCATTAATGTGTTCTAAAAGAACAACAAAAAACATGAAGGACTACTAGGGAGCCTCTTCCTGGAGAATTTCTAGAAGGGCTGCCCAACATTAGGGAAAAATGTAATTGTAATGGTATTGCTAAAAAGTTTGCATGACTATATTGCTTATCATGACCAATGTTTTTTCTGACTACTGTCTGATTTTACCATTTTTAAAAACTGTCCCAATAAAATACACATACATTTTTGTGGCTATTTTAGTCCCCAAAAATATACTATTTTAACTAGTTCTGCAGCATCAAGTTAATTTATATTAAAATGGCATTGAAATTTCTTGCTTCGCAAGCTGCAGTAGCTCTAAATTGTATTTAGAGTCCTATGTTTGGTATGTAAAATAACAAGCTAAACTAGTTTCTTTTTGACTGCAGCTTGCAGCTTAAAAAGCATGTTGGAAAGCTGCTAGCCTGGCCATTGCCTTCCTCTGTTATTGATCAAAATCCCACTTCACAGACAGTCTGTGCTTTCTCCTATTAACTTGGATTCCCCCGGTAGAATTTCTACCGAGCCAATCAGCAAACAGATGGAGAAGTTATGAAGAATGAAGTTTATTTGCTGTTGTGTTTTAGAATTGTAGTCTGCCTGTAGTTTCAGCAATGGCAACACGGGAAGTGAACAAAGCGGTGTAGTCCAAGTTGGTCATGTTTGCAAATATTAAATTAACATTAAAGCTGCATTATGTAACTTTTATAAAAAATATTTTTTATAAATATAAATGAATATAAAATTTCTTATAAAAACTGCTATGTTGTGACAGTATGATATGAGACAGATAATCTGTGAAAAATAAATAAATAAATAAAGCTCCTCTGCACTCTCCCAAATAACTAGAAACAACTAATGAGTCAGTTGCTCGTGTGGTGCCGCTCGTGGTATTTGAAAATAATATTTGTCGATACAGTTGAAACAAGAAGTGTGCATACACCAAAAAAAAAGATGCACACCTTTTTTTTCCTCACTAAAATTAAATCTGAAAAACTTTTCTTATTTTCAGACCGAATTACAAAAATACTTTACAATAATGAGAAAGAATGTGTCAGAGATTAAAGTCTTAAAATCAGAGTTTACATACAGAATGATTAAAATTCTGTGAGGGAAAGATGATGTCATGAGTTTGGAACTTTTGATAGATTAAGTATATGGATGGTATTATGTTGTGGGGCAGTTTTAGTGCAGGACGAACTGGTACGCAAAATCATAGGGGAAGAAAATTATACAGAAATACTCAAGCAACATCTAAAGACATCAGACGGTTAGATAAAGCTTGGGCTCAAATGGCTCTTCCAAATAGACCCTATCTAAGCATACAGTCAAAGTGGTTAAAAAGACTTTTAAGGACAACAAAGTCATTGTTTTGGTGTGGTCATCACAAAGACCTCTCAATCCAATAGAAAGTTTGTGGGTATATCTGAAAAAATATGTCACCAATATTCTGGCATTTAGCAAATAAAAAATAATATTGGTAATTCTAATGGACCTAATACAAGAGAAGTTAGGTCTAATTTAACATTAACGAAAAAATATGTACCTTTTTATTTGGTGTATGTAAGATTTTGAAAATAAAATCTTACATACACATTTCACTGTGTGACAATATCACTTGTGAAAAACTTGATAACTTTGCATTTTTCTTACTCTGGCCTTTCTCCTGTGCATTACCAGCACTCTCTGTGACCTCCAGCATGTTAGACATTGTAATTTATGTGAAGTATGGACGACAAATGCAGTGGAACTCTATACAAAAGGCAGAATATCTCACGGACATATTCATGATTCCATGAATATATTAATAAAAAAAATAATGCATTCCAAACAGTTCTTTGTAATAATATAGCACACATTGCTGTGACAATATAATGCATTGTGTAGCCTTGATTTCAAAGAAATACGTATACAAACAAAATGCAAGGCATAAATGAAAAATGTTGTTCTGAAATATTTTTTTACAGGCACCAAAAATATGACTGAGCTCACTGTATGCTCAGTCAATGCAGCACCGAGAAGACTCAGCACCATCAGTGAGCTGGAGCAATGCTACCTGTCTACAGAGACAAACATCTTAAAACTGCTTCGCTGGTTTGCCAATACAGTTACATTTGAGAACACCACCATCCTGCTGAACTTTAATCCAAAATTTGATTATGGATCACATCTTTATAGAAATGACGAGGAAATATTGGATAAGCTACCTGACGGGTACAAATACTACACAATTGGTAACATTAATCGAAAGACATCAAAACCACTTCCATCTGATGTGTCTGACAACCGGGGAAGAGATGCTAACAAAGCTCGGATCATATTTAGAGTCAGACAAGACAACTCTCAAAAGATAATTGACAAGGTATACATAACTATACACAATGATGGCCAATCAAGTTATAATCCCAACCACACATACGAAGTAGACGTCAACCTTTTAAAACATCAACGTACCAATACCATTTGTGAGATGAAACCATCTGATGACGACAGTGATGACAGTGTTGAAAATTCGTCACATAGTTATGTAAAGAGATTATGTTGTACTAACACAGATGATTACAGGCCTCTTAGTCACGCAACTGGCACAGGCCAAGGTCAATGCAACTGGTGTTTATGTTGTGCAATATTTATCGTTATCTGCATTGCTACATCTATGTATGTTGGTCTTATGAGAAAATAACCAAAGCAGAGAAGAAGTCCCAAGAACTTACGGCAAATTGTCATTATGATGCTTTAGGTAATGAGAAAAACAAATCCAGCATGATTACTTTAAGAACAAAAAATAATTTTCATTTTATATACATAGCTTTGTACAAATATATTGTTAAGTAGTAATACATTGGGTGGCTGGGTGCTGGTCATTTCGCAAGTTTTTTTATATCTGCTCTTTAAAGTTTTAGTAATTTCATAACAAGCTTTTACCAGGTATGAAATCGTAGTGATGCTGTGGTAGTCATGTGCAGTCATCTGCACATTTAATACAGACCATGTGTCAATTCATACTTGCCAGGTTATGTTTTGTACCAATTTTGACAACTGGTGATTTAACTTAGATTTTTATAGTCTAATCAGTCTACTGTATACAACAGCAACAATTACTTGCTGGCAGTAACTTAAGAGTGTTCACCTAAGATCAGCAGTCCCAATTTGTCTAATGTCTTCTAAAAATAATTAGAGCCCAAATCAATTAGAATCAAAGTACGTAAAATACAAGTGTTCAGAAAATATGCCACTGAATTGAGTTACAGGTTAGATTTGAGAATTTATCTCAAATAAAATACTTAACTACAAAGTAAGTTAAGTACTTTGCATGTACCTAAAATATAACAAGTTTTAGGTACATGACTCAGTTATTATCAAGCTTCTATAGGGTTATGATTTGATGATTGTCAATGTGGTGGAAATAAGGTCTTAATTAAACTATTCTGAATCATTTATGATGGTGTTTATTTAATGATATGGAAACAAGATGTTCATAAACTATGTCATAAGTGTCTTTTTTTGTCTGAACAAAGATTTAAAAAAAAATTGTATTCTAACCTTACACTGCCAAATGTATTCACTAACTTCCCACTATACACAAATTGAGTGACAACATGTTTTTTATTCATCCTTTATTGCCTTAGTGGTTTAAACTTCCCAGCAAAACCTTTCCAAAAAATTAGGAATGTGTTTATGGGAATTTTTGACCATTCTCCAAGAATAGCATTTTATAGGTCAGACACTGATTTTGGACAAGAAAACCTGACTTTTAATCTCCACTCCAAATTGTCTTTAAGGTTTTCACTCATGTCAGGACTGTGCGCAGGCCAGTCAAGTTTCTCCAAACCAATCTTTCTCATCCGAATCTACATCAACCTTGCTTTATGCAGTCGTGTGTTGCCATGTAAGAAAAGAAAGGGGTGACTTTCAAACTCTTTCCACAAAGTTGAGAGAATGAAATTCTCCAAATTGTTTTGGTATGTTAAAGCAACTAAATGTATTCTCTGGAACCAAGGTGCCTTACCTCCAGAAGAATTACCACACACAAAGTAACCCCACACACAACAAACTTTATAAGGCAGTCGTTCAATTATTCCCAACTGCATCCATTTTGTTATATTACACCAACATTGACTATGGTTTATCAGGTACTAAGAATATGTTGTTACTCAATTTACTGTACAGGTTTCATCCCATTTATTTATCCCATAACCCATTTGTTCAAAAGTCTTTGTAGAAGCAATCTGCATATACAGATTCTTGATTTTATCCACATGCATCTATTTATGTTACTGGAACACCTGAATTCAATCATTTGGATGGGTGAGTGAATACCTTTGGCTATACAGTGTACCTCAGTTAGTAACCAGTCCGTGCAAAAACTGTGTTCATTAAACCATGTTAAAACTGTCCAATGGTTGTGTTATCTTAAGTTATAGAAAGTAAATTCAGTTAAGTAGACCAAGTACATAATGTGTGTTAAGTTGTTTTTAGGACATGTTTCTATGTATGAATAAAAATATGAGTTATGGTGTTTTCTTCAGTTTGATAAGAACTTGCATATATATTAGCTTCTAATAACAAAAGCTAAATCTCTATGGCTGCATTCACACTGCAGGTTGAAGTAACCCAATTCCGATTTTTTTTATGTAATGCGACCTGTATCTGATCTTTTCATGACAGTCTGAACAGCACAGGTGGGATTCTTTTTGAATGCAACCCAGGCCACTTGCATATCCGATACGCATCCGATTCAAATGCAACCTAACGTTCAGGTCACATTCATCCAAACTGAATGTCACTGATACTGGACACAGTATCTCACTGTTCTGCGCCCTGATATACGTAAAGTGGGATGTATAACAACAACCACGACGGACTATAGTTTGTACGCTCTGCTTTAGAATGTCAATGTGTTACTGTCTACAGGTTTTAAATAAACCACCATTTGATTTGTGTTAAAGATTCTAACAAAAAAAAAAAACAATCAGTTGATCATAAGCAAAGCACTATATTCACTGAAATTATAAAAATAAATCTTTTGAAAAATCATTGTCTTCCCATTTCTTAAAAATCCCTTAAGTACAGATATACAAGTGCCTGATTTGGAACAATAATGTCCTGAAAATAGAATGTGGTAACATTTTGTAAAGAAAACTTTTAATTAATTCTTATTCATAGCCACCCCACTGGATGGACGTTTGGTTTGTCAACACCTACAATAGGATTATAAGAGAAAAAAAAAGTCACCAACACCTTCATGTCTTTTTAGTTTTCTGAAAAGAAAAGTAAAATGTAAAGGTAAACGCCTAATTTCCACAAAAACAAGTAACCAGAGGTCCTCCTATAAAAAGTTTTTTTATTGCATTTTCATGCTGCACTTTACTCCAAGATCACAGCACAACTCAGGAGAAAACAAGTAAAACTGGTTTGCTGGCACATCAACAGATCCCATTTAACAAAGGACTATTAAGGGTTTCTGAATACAGGAAGCATTTTTTGTAAGTAAAGCTACTACTAAGTAGTTGCTATGGTAACTCAATGTAGCTTGTTACCCAAGTTTCATGTTTCATGAAACGGAAATCTGAAAAAAGGAAAAGAAATCAACCACGCCTCTCATAGATTCAAATCAACGAGGGACCTAAAGAAGCAGACTACTGCAAAGGTAAGCTCGCCTAATTTCTGATTTTAGAAAGACAGCGAGTTACTCTCAACTGCAATAGAAATCTAGAAATACAAACATTCTAGAGATAAGAAAAAAGATTTGGACACAAGCTGTTGTCTTAGGTTTTATATTGCAACTAATGATGCACATTCTTCCTTTTCGAAACTTCCTGTTTTTATGTAGCCACATTTGTGTACAAAAATACTTTCAAGTAGCAAAATCGATCAATTTGGTAATTCTTAACTTATGTTTAGAAATGTCTTTTTACTTCTGCGGTTCAATTTAAAGTTTTAATTTTGCTGGTGTTAAAAGAGCAAGTTTGTAAATTATTCCAATCAGATGTGCATTTCAATAACGAATAAATTGGGGATATTTGGAGAGACTTTTGCCACATTTAGTGTTTTTTCATGTTATCACCTTTTTATATATTTTTCCCTTGTGAACAAAGTTGTGGCATATTGTCCACCCAAAAATAATCATTAGATTAAATCTCTCTGCCATCGTCAGTACGGTGACCCAGAAATGCTTTATCACTGTGGCTTTTATTACTTACTAATCATTAAACTGAAAGTTAAACCTGTTTAGCCATTTATGCAATCATAGTCAAAAGGCGGTACCACCCTCTTTCAGTTGTTGGAGTTTAATGAATAAATCTTCACATAAGTGTTCAAAACCAAATATCCTAACTAAACATTGTTCAGGTCAGAATAAAAAAAGTTTGTGAAATTTAAGCAAAACTAAATAACAAAAAGTCATAAAATGTGTAAGAGACATTTTACACACATGTGGTTTGACATAAACATGCATAAAGGGGTTAAGTTTTTTTTAAGTGAACTTGCAGGTAGGAAGTCTTGATATAAATAAAAGATCAAATGTCATGCATGAGTCTATCAAGTATCGAGCATTCACAGACTGAACACTGAAAGCTCTAAAATGTCTTCACAGGAATTGAACATGTCAAGAAAATTCATCTTCTGTGTAGCTGCGTGCTTTATTCTGACCTCGGTGTATGCTGCACGGAGAAGTCTGAACTCCATCACTGATCTGATTGACTGCCACCTTTCTGAGCACACAAACATTTTAGAGCTGCTACACTGGTTTGCCCATGAAGTCGACATTGATCACCACATCCGCCTTACCTTTGACCCTGCCTCTGATTATGGCTCACATCATTATGGAAATTTTGAAGACATGCTAGATCAACTGCCTTGGGGGTATCAATACTATACAATTGGTAATCTTTATGAAGACGATTCCGACTCGCTTCCATCCTATGTAAGAAATCCCCACAGGAGGAATATTGATGACAACAACAAAGCTCGGATCATAATCAGAGTGGAAGAAGGACACTCGGGACCTCGCCCTGGACAGATAATAGACCAGGTGTACATCACTCAGCACTTTGATACATCTGACGAAGGAACAAATTATGATCCAGATCATACATACAGAATCACACCCAGCCTTTTACACGCAATAAGACGGAGAAACATTACTGAAATTCAACAACTTGCCAGAAGGTCCTATAGAGAGAATGCTTCTGCCCGTCCACAAGGACATCCCACTTCATATAGCCAACAAGCTCGATATAAGCCAAGTGCAAAAAACAATGATGACTTCCTGATGAAATTCTGCTTTGCCATTTTTGTGATCATTATTTTTGCTTTGTTCGCATGTCTTCAGAACAACTTCAAATAAGACAATATTTCCAGACACTCAGCAGAACTGTAAATGGGATGTTTTGCAAAGGGAAAAAAGGCAGAAAATCCTAAATCCAAATAAAGAAAAGTGTGTGTATATGTGTCATTTTTAGAATTTGGCTGCAGAACTATATTTATGATAAAGGAATCAGTGCAAATTTTATATAAATGTGCTGTAAATGTAATTACTAGCTTTTAAAGAATTTGTGTGAAATGTTGCAATATGTTGCGCAATTTAAAATTTCCGCTTTCATATTTTGCACAATAGTTTCAGAGGCTCTTCTCTTAAGAATTTGTATGAGGATTTGCAAACCTGTATTAAAATTATTTTTTAAATCTGAAGAAATCACTACGACTTTCTGGATTTTACTACATTTTTCAAGGCAGTTAAGGTAATGAGATACAACCAGTAAGGCAAGACTAATCAAGCCACTGAATATGTTTACCTTCTGCAGTAAATTCCCAGAAGAGTAATACTGGTTGGAACACCACCTGGATCATAACGAGAGACTATTCAAAATATAACAACTTTGTTTGTTTCCAAAAAAATAACAAAATCAGAATGGAGAAAATATTCCAGGAAAACAACTTGTACAACAAGAAGCTTGATATAAGTTGTATATTTTGTATAAGAGGTATTTTATGACAAGCTTAGCGTATCCATGATCATGTTCTACATAACATGAAAAAATAGAGTTGGTGGTGATGTTAAGAATGCAACATACAAACTAATTACATCCAGTTTTACAAGATTTAAGAAACTCTCCTGCACAACTTTGCAAAGTAAATACTATTACTTAAGTACTTGCCTAAGTTTTATATGAAAGTTTTTACAATTTTCTATTCCTGACAAATTCAACAGTTGACTAAAGGTATCCAAGAAAAGTAAATGTTAATCTTTATAGGGCACCAGAGCTTACATGAGGACAGATTACATTAATAATATAGACAGCAATATGATTAAACACTTACTCAAATTCTGACACTTACTGTGCAATTTGTTATTTGGAAAGATTTGGTTAAATTTTTTTCCAAAGCAGAATCACATCTTATGCATTTAAACATATTTTTTACCTCGTTTTTTATTCAAAAACACAAATGAGGATCAGCTGTTTGTGCTGCAAGCAAATATGAAATGGTGTTTATATGGTGTTTGCAGCTGAGTAAGCTGTAAGGTGAGTAAGGTGTGCTCACTAACAATGCATGTGTGTAAAATCAGCATTTATAAATGAAGGCAGTGATATTACGACATTGTTTAGAAGGGATAATAATAAAGTTATTTTTAGAAGTTAAAAATTCCTCTGCATGGCAATCGTCTACCGCAACTCAAAACAGAACAGAGGGAGGATCAGAGATTTACAATAAAAGCAATTTGTACTAGTGGTGTAATAACATACGTAGGTAGTCCTCTGGCTATTTTTTAAAAGAACTGTATAAGAACTGCCTCAGGTATCAACCACTGGTTCCCAATTGGATATAATTATATAAAAATATATTCTGTCTATTATGGACAATAAACAGCACCCTCTCCACCACATAGTGGACAGACAGCGGAGCACCTTCTCACATAGACTGCTCCAGCTCCGCTGTCATAGGGACAGATACAGGAAATCCTTCCTGCCACATGCCATCTCACTGTACAATAAAAGCTAAGTCATTGTTCTGCACTAATCAGTCCAATTTTGCACAACTGCACTGTGGCACACTTGCTGTACATATATTTACATATACATACTGTATCTGCATTGTTTGAATCTTTGCAAGGACTGCTCTAAGCTGCTTTTATATTGACAGCATGTTAGATTTTATTTTTATTTTGTCTACAATTGCTACTCTGGTGGTTGTTGTGTGTCTTGTCTCTATGCTGCTGTAACGGCGAAATAATTTCCCTGCTGGGATGAATAAAGTAATTCTATTCTATTCTATTATTCTATAATGCAGTAGAAAACACTCACTGTCAGTTTTCTTTTGAATGACACAGTAACTTGGGGAGAGTAGCAAACGACTGCTCTCTGAAGTTTGGATCAGAAACAGACAATTTATACAGGTAAGATCTTCAATCACTCATTGAAATGCACAGATTAAATCTGAACACTGAGTGTGATGCAATATACATATCAATTGATAGTTCTGCTAACAACTGATAGCAGAACTATCAATTGATTGATTATTCATGTTTTCAAAAATCAAATCTATTAATCTTTATTTCAGTAAAGAAAGAAAAAGAAACGCATACGAAAAGGTAGTTTTCTTTATTTTATGATCAGTCCGACATCATCCGGCTGTACTTTGATCCATACTTTGATTATGGATTACATCGTTATAAAAATGACGAGAGAATATTAGATCAACGGCCTACAGGGTACCAATACTACACAGGTGGTAACATTAATTGAGACACATCAAGACCCCTACCAACTTATGGAGTTGACGCCCAGAGGGGGAGTACTGAATGGAACAAAGCTCAGATCATATTTCAAGTCAGAGAAGACAAACAATTGACCAAGTCTAAATCCTTCAGCATTATGACTTATCAGAACGTCATGGGTCAACTTATGACCCAAGACACACATACAGAGTCGCTACCAACCTTTTACAAAAACTCAGGAGACACCCCTTTAATGAAATCCAGAAACTTGCAAGAAGATTTCAAACAAGACAATCTGGAAACCAAGCAACTTCCATTTGCCAGGGATTTTCCTCCTCCAAACAGAACTTCACATGGCACACGAAACACTCACACATGCAGTACATGTCGTTGGATAGCCTGTGCTACAGTCTTCAGCAACATACTGCAAAATAAAAACTTATCTTTCAAAATAGAATGTCTACAAGTTATTTTATTTTTTAGCAGTGCTTATTTTTTTAAAACACTGCTAGATAAACATGAAGATACAGTTTAATCTGCAAAAAAGGAAAACAAAAAAGCAGATATTCTATTTTAAGAATAATTTTGTGGACTTTTAAGCTCATCTAGTTTTATTTGGTTTCGGTACAGTAGATGCTGACTTAGTGAATCAACAGCTATTCTGTATTTATGCATTCATGACACTGAACATGGTGTCATAAATGCATTGCCACAGTGAACTCCAAGGTCACTTTACACATATGGTTACGTTCCACACATTCAATAAGAATGAAACCTCAAGAAATTGTGTATTTATTTAAAAAAAAAAAAAAAAAAAAGATTTTTTACAGTAAGTAAAATCTTTCTGTACTGTACAGTGGCGAGCTGACAGGGCATAAAACATAAAAATAAATGTGAAGTCACTTGCTTCAAAATTGCTTCCCTTGGTCTCAAAATTCAGGGACAACTGATCAGGGATATTATGTGAAACAAAAAAACCACCTTGCAAGGTGTTTCAGCCTTACCCACATTAGGCTGACACATAATTTAATATTATTTAATAATACTAAATCTGTCACAAACTTGAGTTCTTTAAGTTTCATTTACCAGTAAAATGAAACAGCCCTAAAGAAAGACGGAGTGAACAGTCCCTCCCTCGCGCTGCAACCGAGCGCGAGGGAGCAAAAGATTTCTTTTGCTTTTTTGAGAAGTGATCCCACCCACTGAAACAAACTGCAATTCGTCCTTTCAGGATTGCCTTTGAAAGCATTAACCCAACCACAGCTCCCTCTCAAACACAGATCAGCGACCTGGCAGCACTTGACTTATGCAGGTAAGCTACTTTAATTAACATCTCAATGACGCATATTTGCATCATTGAGATGACTCATAAACATTTGTATTTATGAGTTTGTTTTCTTACTGCAACAAACTCATAAATACAAATATTCTAAACAAGAAAAGAGCAATGCTATTGTTTTCCCAGTGATTTATTACTAAACCATCAAATTTCATTACACTTCTTCCAAATTCTATAAAACCTCTATTAGCATGATGATAATGGAAAAAATTCGATGTAACTATGTGCTACTCTAGTATGGTGAGGATCACTGAGGATAAAAAAAGACATACAGAACAGTCAGGCAGCAATGCTCTACAATTACCAACATTTGCCCAGAAGAGCCTGACTACTCTAAGCAAATAACCCGAAAAATGATTTAGTTCATCAAACTAGATGAACAGGTTTGCTCTCGCTGTTTGACCACCCCTATGTGCTACTGGAGTGTAATATTTCACAGATGTAGTGCGGTTCGGGCTCCACCAGACAGTGGACTCTAACATTGAAAGTCTCCTTAAAGCTGCAGTATGTAACTTTTATTTTAAAAAAAGAAATTACAGATTTATTAAAACTTTAACTATGCCCTAAAATGAGTACAATAATTTGCGGAAAAATAATTTAGCTCCTCCCTGTTTTTGCCATGCAGATTTACACCTCTCGGTCAGAAACCAACGGAGGGGGACATAGCGCTGTCAATCATGCTTTAACAATATGCAAAAGAGCTTGCTCATGCACAAAAGCCATCCTCACAGGGAGTTTTTATTTAGTAACTTATGAAAGGTTATTTGAAAGCAACCTTCATTTTAGTTTGAATATTTTCTCTTTTACTAGATATTGTTTGATATACGCAATGTTATGAGATTTATTTTACTTTCTGTATAATTTGTGCTGCTGAGAACTTTACTGTTTTCAATCTGTTAAATATTATATGGCAGGTTTTTCAGTTGTTCTTTGGACTGAATATCTGCTGCATTGTGTCTGCAATTTTTTGTATGTTTCTGTATAAATTGAGGAGATTTTAATGTTTCCTTTTCGCCAGATCACACAGCCAGTGGCTTATATACCTAAATCAAAAAATTATCAGCGATTATGTGAATGATATTTGCGATCAGCACTCATGGGTGATCTGTATCACTATTATCAGCATAAAACCTGATCAGAGCATCAACAAGCAAATATTACACTGCTTTGAGTTATTTACTTGGTGTGTCCTAAAAACAATGACTGCAGGAGTAATTCTTATCATGGATGAATAATAACAAATCTGAAATCTCTTCACAGAAACCGAAGATGTAAAAAAAAATACCAAGTCTTTGTGTAGCTCTGCTCCTGACCCTCACCTCGGCGCAAGCAGGACGACAAACTCTCAACACCATCAGTGACATAAGAAGTTGTGTTCCTCACCCCACCAACATTCTGGAGCTCCTTCACTGGTTTGCCAATATAGTCAGAATTGACCATTATGGTACCATGAGCGTGACGTTCAATCCAAACTCTGACTATGGTTCACATCATTACGGCAATTACGAAGGCATTTTGGATCAACCTTCTTGGGGGTACAGATACTTTACAGTTGGTAACATTCATCAAGACTCATCAATACAGCTCCCTTCTTATGTACAAAATGCCGAAACAGGAACCAATGGATGGAACAGAGCTCGCATCATATTTAGCGCCACACAATCCAGTGGGGTTTGGAATATACAAGAAATCTACATCACACAGCATAGTGGCACCAGTTATGATAGAAACCACACATACCAGATCACTACCAACCTTTTACAACAATTCAGAGGTCGGTCCAATTTGGAAATCCAACAGGGTGGCATTTATTCCCAGAGAAGAAATTTTGTTAACACATCTATTCATCAGCAACATTCCTACTCTAACCGGCACTACTACGTTCCTCAGTCTAATCCAACAACTGATGAAGATTACCTGCGGAAAGTGTGTATGGCTATAGTACTATGCATTTGTTTCTGTATTATCATTGTTTTCCTAAGTATTGCAGGTAAATAATACTTATTTACCCAGACACTGTTCAAACCAAACAGTAAATGTGATGCTTTTAAATATCAATGATAAAAATTGTCAAAATGTCTGGAAAACCAAATATCGGAAGTGACATGTCTGAGTATTGCTGAAATCCAACAACCTGTCAGAAGGTCCAGAGAGGGAATGCTTCTGCCCGTCCACAAGGATCTCCCATTCGATACGTCCAAGAAACTTGATATAACTCAAATACAAAACACAATGATGACGTCCTGATGAGATTCTGCTTTGCCATTCTTTTGATCTGTGTTATTTTTGTTTTGTCGTTCTTATAACTGTAAATAAAACAATATTTCTAGTCACTGAACAGAACTGTAAATATGATGTTTTCCCAATGGAAAAAAAATAATAGAAATTCCTAAATCGAAATAAAGAAAAGTGTGTATAATTGTGAATTTGCCTGAAAAACTATATTTGTGATAAAGAAATCAGTGGGAATTTTATATAAATGTGCTATAAATGTAATTAAAGCTGCAAGCAGCCTCGGGCGGCCCTCGCAGCAAGCGCCGCTCCGGCCTATTGGCCACCGTGGGGGTTCCAGCCACCGCAGAAGCTCTCGCACGATTTCCAGAGCCGCAGCCAACTCCCCACCGCAGAAGCTCTGCCGCAGTTTCCAGCACCGCCGCCCGCTAGCCGCCGCAGAAGCTGTCGCGCATTTTCCACGCCCGTCCACCGGGCGACACGCGTGAATGCGTTCGGCGGCGCTCCCCGACGACTGTCAAAAAATCTGGTGCAGATCGGTCGATGCATCGAGGAGATACAACCCATGTATTAACTTAGGGGGCGCAGTGGAGCCAAATTACATCTCAATCCCGTTGGGCTCTTTAGAGGTGAACAAAGGTCATACATATCCAGTTTGGAGCCAATCGGATGATCCATGCTTGAATTAGAGCCAAACGTATGAATATGGCGAGGGACTGATATTCGCCATTTGGCCACGCCCACACGGTTCAGCCAGCAGCGAGCAATGACAGAGCTCATCATCCGAATCATCTTGATTAGGTCAAGAGAGCCATAAACGGAGCTTTCCAAGGAAAAAAACGGCACTTCCGGTTCCGAGGGGGCGGGGCTTAGATGACGTCATAATGTGATGACGTAGGATCGACGGGCAAGCCTCCAGGATCACTCAGGCCAAGTTTGATGCAGCTCGGTCAAAATATGTGGAATGTAGAGGCAAACGTATACGAACGGCGTTGCCGCCATTGAAAACTCTTGGCACTTTAAAGCAAGCGAGACCAACTTCCTATCTGTCATCCAACACAGAATCACCTTGATTAGGTCAAGAGAGCCATAAACAGAGCTTTCCAAGGAAAAAAACGGCACTTCCGGTTCCGAGGGGGCGGGGCTTAGATGACGTCATAATGTGATGACGTAGGATTGACGGGCAAGCCTCCAGGATCACTCAGGCCAAGTTTGATGCAGCTCGGTCAAAATATGTGGAATGTAGAGGCAAACGTATACGAACGGCGTTGCCGCCATTGAAAACTGTTGGCACTTTAAAGCAAGCGAGACCAACTTCCTATCTGTCATCCAACACAGAATCACCTTGATTAGGTCAAGAGAGCCATAGATGAAAGTTTCCAAGGAAAAAAATAGCACTTCCTGTTCTGAGGGGGCGGGGCTTAGATGACGTCATAATCTGATGACATAGAATTTTCAGGTATCACACCAGCATCACTCAAGCCAAGTTTGGTGCAGCTCGGTCGAAACATGTGGAATCTAGAAGCAAACGTATGGCATCGGCGTTACAGGTCACTTCGCCACGCCGCCACGCCCAGCTGCTATCTCAAAGCCGGTCAGGGTTGGAATCCTCAACACACCAACATGTCTTCTGTGTCTGGACACAGTTTCATGTTGATTAGGTCAAAGGGCTAAGAGAGCGACCGCTCACAGTAAAACATGACACTTCCTGTTCTCAGGGGGCGTGGCTTAAGTGATGTCATCATTTCACCACAGGGTATTTTAGGACATCCGATGCCGATCAATCACTGAAAGTTTGGTCCCTCTATGTGTTTTTTTATAGGAAATATAAGAGTTTCGTGTTTCATGGCGAGTAGGTGAACTTTGACCCCTGCTAACCCCCCTTCAACATACTCCAAAACTCACCAATTTGATAACTTTAAATCAAACATGCCTTATGATCAGACTGACCGAGTTTGAAGTCGATCAATCGAAATCCCTAGGAGGAGTTCGATCAAATACGAAGGCTGTAAACGTCAAAATCGAGGAAAAAAATGGACGTTCAATACAAAATGGCCGACTTCCTGTGATAGTTGGCTAATAACATTAAATGTAAGTTCTGAGTCTTTTGGTGAGCTCTACAAGTGTACCAAATTTCATGTCTCTACGATGAAATACGTTCATAACATTGTGTCAACAGAAAATTGCTAGTTGCCGCCGTTGAGCAATTTCTTTTGCGATTTTTGCGCCAACCTTAAAATTCAAAATTTTTAAATTTTCTAGTCGCGACCGCCAAGTTTGGTGAGTTTTTGAATATGATAAAGCCCCCAAAAAGGCGCCTCTTTGGGGGGGCAGAATCGTAATAATAATAATAATAATAAGAAACAGTACAGAAACAATAGGCCTTCGCAGCGCTTTGCTGCTCGGGCCTAATTACAAGCTTTTAAAGAATTTGTGTGACATGTTGCAATATGTTTCTAAAATGTTTAAATGTCCACTATCCATCTGATAGTGGACATTTTAAAAGTCCACTATCACATTTTGCACTGTACAGTTTTCAGAGGCTCTTCTCTTAAGAATTTGTGTGAGGATTTACAAAATTGTATTAAATTTATATTTTAAATCTGAATAAATCACTACAACTTTCTGGATTTAACTACTTTTTTCCAAAACAATTAAGGTACTAAGATACAACCTGTAAGGCAAGACTGAACAAGCTACTGAACATGTTTACCTTCTGCAGTAAATTCCCAGGAGTAATGTTTTATGGTTGTGGAATAAAATACTTTCTAGGGACTTTCATTTCAACACATTAATCAGTTGCTATAATCTTGTGAGACAACGTGTTTATGTTTACATTTTGTCACTTTTACTACATAGATGGCTTGTTTTAGCTAACAAAGGTATGTGGATTGATTTGTGTCTGTGAAAAGGACCTGCAGCAACATACTGCAATATGAAAATTTATCTTTCAAAATAAAATGTCTACAAGTTATTTTATTTTTTAGCAGTGTTTATTTTTAAAACGCTGCTAGATAAACATGAAGATACAGTTTAAACTGCAAAAAAGGAAAACAAAAAAGCAGCAGCTCTATTTTAGCAATACATTTCTTGAACTTTTAAGCTCATCTGGTTTTATTTGGTTTCGGTACAGTAGATGTTGGCTTAGTGAATCAACAACTATTCTCTATGTATGCATTTATGACACTAGACCAGTGGTTCTTAACCTGGGTTTGATGAGTCGGTCTCAGGGGTTCGGCGGAGCCTCTGCCACGGAGTTAAAGACACACTTGTGTAAAGTCGTGATGACACGCCCCGCTTGGCCATCACTTGCTGCAGAAGATCATGTTACATTGCTCAGTCAATCAGTGCTGCGGGGAATTTAGTCCGCGCAGTATCAGCGGCTGTCGTAGTTGTACGTCTCGTGGTTTCTTTCTTAATATTTTAATCCATACTAAATATGTCGAGCAAAAAAAGAAGAAAATGAACAGACTTTGCTCTGAAGATGCACTTGCCAAGGTGAAGCCAAGCCTCTCTGAACTGGTCTCCCAAAAACAACAGCAGAAGTCGCACTGATTTGCAGGTATGTCATTTGTGCAAAACTTTATTCTGGCCCCAAAAAAGTATTTTGTGGATTCAAAACAACAAAAAAGAAATTAAATTTAAAATAAAAACAATCAAGTTATTAAACAATTTTTTAATTCTTTGAAAAAAAACCAAATTTATTTTTAATTAGTAAAATAGTAAAAAAATATTTTGGGGGCTGAAATTCTTTTATGGGGCCAAAATATTTTTGGGGGGCCAGAATAAAGTAATACTGTAACTTGCTGTGAGTTCATAGTTTTGTTATTTGAGCAAAGGTGACGTTCATGCACGGCTCATTTTGTGCACCAGCAAAAAAACATATACCTGTCTTGAATTTGGAAAAAAAAAATTATTTTATTTATCACTGAAGAAGGGTTCGGTGACTGCGCATATGAAACTGATGGGTCCGGTACCTCAAAAAAGGTTAAGAACCACTGCACTAGACATACTGTATGTGTAAAGCGAGCTGGGAGGTCATAGTGAACTCCCAGGTCGCTTTACCTGGGAGTTCACTATCACTATGAAATTTCAAAGTGATAGTATGGTAGTTGACCTGGAAGTTCAGGTCACTATTTAACTGAACTCAATTAAGGTACTGAGATACAGCCTGTAAGGCAAGACTAATTAAGCCACTGAACAAGTTTACCTTCTGCGGTAAATTCCCAGAAGAGTAATACTGGTTGGAACACCACCTGGATTAGAGAGACTATTCAAAATATAACAACTTTGTTTCCAAATGGAAACAAACCACCTTAAAAACAGGAAACATTGATAGATTAATTAAAAAATTTAGATAATCGCATGATCAGCTTTTTGTTTAATGTCTTACTTGGATAAAATAAACGTGAAACAAAAACACAAAGGACAAAATGTTCCTAGAAAATAACTGACAGCAAGAAGGTCCATATAAACTGTACATCTGATATAAGAGGTATTTTATGACAAGTGTAGTGTATCCATGACCATGTTCTATTTAACACAACTAAAACCTGCATGGTGTGAGCCAAAAATGTGTTAAGAATGCAGAATACAAACTAATATATCCAGCTTTACAGCACATTCAAGTACTGTCTCGCACAACTTTGTAAAGTAAATGCAGAAGTAAAAGTACTTCTGCAGTTGCCTAAGTTTCACATGAAAGTTTCTACAATTTTCTTTTCCTGAAATTTAGCAGTTGGCAAAAGTTTCCCCGGAAATTTTTTCTGTGTTTTTATAGGGTACCAGAGATAAGTAAAAAAAAGAACCATAATAACAAAGACACAATATGATTAAACATTTTTGTACCATTCTAAAGTCATTTGGAAAATTTAGATTCTCCTACTTTTTTCACAAGATTCACATTTTATGCGATAGATTTCTAATTCAAATATACAAAATAATGGTACTCATCGGAAATTTTGGCATCAACTATTTAGCTGTAATATAGTTAATATATTAACTATAATAAACCCCAAAGATAAAACAAAAAAGTCAAAAGCTAAATCCAGCTATATTTTTTCGCTTTTTTTGATTGTTTCATGCCGGTACAAAATAGGGTCTCTGTGTATTGACCACTGTCAACTCACACTGTCAGGGGAACATTTTGATGCATTTCCTCCTTCATATTTATATGTCACTTCTTTTCAAAACAAGAATTCACAAATCAGATTGTTTCAGCTGCGACAGACTTGCGGCCTGTCCAGGGTGAACCCCGCCTCTCGCCCGGAACGTAGCTGGAGATAGGCACCAGCAGCCCTCCCGACCCCATTAGGGACAAGGGTGAACAAAAAATGGATGGATGGAGATTGTTTCAGACTTCGACCGGGGCAGAGAACATTACAAAAATAAGAAAGACATTTACATGTTTTTCAAACTATGCCACGATTGATCTGATTAGTTACCGTAGTCTCATAACACAAGCAATAAATTTGCATTTAAATGCAAATACAGTGCATGTTTTTTATAACATACATCACACTAATAAGAAAAGGTGCACATATAAAGGTTGTAGAGCTGTATTTTAAACTCAACTCTCACTGTATTTTAGAAAACATAGCAACAATATTTGATTTTCAAGACAGAGATGGAGGGAAGCGTTTTTTAGCCATCACCATCTTACTTTCATTTAGTTCTTCTGAAGGGTGAACTTGCACAATGTCTGTAAAATTCTCATGTGCTGTCATCAAATGATTATAAATGTTTAAGATTCTTTAGCCACAAACTAAACACAGCATACCTGAACACCAAACACACAAACACGTTAGATAGTTATTAAATGTTCTTTGCATTCTGACACGCCAACTGAGATGAAGAATACATTTGCTCAGCTTTTGAATTTCAACAGCCTTGAGCAACAGGTTCACAAATAAAAGCTGTAGGGCTGCATTTTCCAGGAAGTGGTAACTTCCTCTGTAGATAACATTTTTCATTTTTTTTGGTTTGAGAATTGGTCCCACCCACCGTAACAGACTGCGTGGTTCATCCCTTCAGTCATATTTTGTAGAACACTGTTGCCTTTGAGAGCATCAAGCCAACCACAGAACCCGGCAGCACAGTCTGCAGGTAAGCTACTTTAATTACTCAGTAAAACAAATTTAGTCCTTACTGCAACAAACCCATAAATACAAATATTCTAAACATGAAAACTTATAAGATGCAATTATTTTCCTGGTAATGCATTATTAAATCTAGTAAATTTCATAATAACTGCACACATTAGACTTTATCTCAATTCTTAAAAATCTCTGTTATGATGATAATGGAATATTTTTAAACTTAGTGAGAAAAATTTTACATTGACCATAATAAGAGATAACTGTCACTCTTATCGTTTCTTAGAAGTATACAATAAGTATACGTTTGTGCACAAAAATGTCTTTTTTGCATAAAATAGAATTTAGCAGATATTTATAATTTGTTTTGTTATTTAAGGTAATACATTTCAGATTTACTTCAGAGGTTTCATTCAGTGGGCTTAGCACAAGTCTACATATTATTCAAAATATTGTATCAGTACCTAACATGTAAATGCAAAAAGCACAAGGGAAAACATACTTAAATTAAATCCATTATATTCTGGGGTTGAGTGGATTCTACTTACTTTTTTCCCTGAAATAAATTTAGGTACATTCTAAGGAAAAATGCTATTAATTTTATGTCTAATATATGTACGCTACTTACTGTAGAAATGTAAAAAAAAATTAACATATTTTCTAACAAAGACAATTCAGTGACTCAAATACTCATTCTAGACTCTCCATTTAGAAAATAAGGACAACAGACTAAACCAGTTTTAGACAGTTTTTTCTGTCTGGTGCCTATAGATACAAAGGTGTGGTGCTTTAAGTTATTTACCGGGTGTATCCTAAGACACAGGAATGAAGAAATAATTCACTCCATGGCTAAACAATAACAAATCTGAAATCTCTTCACAGAAACCGAAGATGTCTAGAAAAATGCCAAGTCTCTGTCTAGCTCTGCTCCTAACCCTCACCTCGGCGCAAGCAGCACAGAAAACTCTCGACTCCATCAGTGAAATAAAACGTTGTGTTCCTCAGCCTACTAACATTTTAGAACTGCTTCGCTGGTTTGCCAACACAGTCAGTATTGACAATCGTGGTAACGTGAGGTTGACCTTTGAACCAGAATCTGATTATGGTTCACATCATTACGGGAATTTCGAAGGGATGTTGAATCCACCTCCTTGGGGGTACAAATACTACACAGTTGGAAATATACGTAAAGACTTGTTAACACAGCTTCCTCCTCATGTACAAAACGCCAGAACTGGAACCATTGGATGGAACAGAGGTCGGATCGTATTTAGCGCCACAGAAGTCAACAGGGGATGGAATATACAACAAGTCTACATCACACAGCATTGTGGCACTTCTGTATATAATGGCACCAGTTATGACCCAAACCACACATACCTGATCACTACCAACCTTTTACGAGAATTGAGAGGACGGTCCATTTCGGAAATCCTAATTGGTCACACTGGTTCCCAGAGAAGCAACTTTGAAAGAACATCTACTCGGCCACAAGAATTCTTCTTCTCTAATCAGAACCATGTCCCTCAAGCTAACCCAACAACAACTGATGAAGATGATGTCCTCGGAAAATTTTGTACTGCCCTGGCAGTATTTTTTATTTTGCTATTGATTTTCCTAGGCAATGTAGGCAAATAAAGTAAGGTTGATACAATGTATCTGATTGTGATTATTCAAATAGTCAACTAATTTAGTAATTGAATAATCGCTAACTGGAATATGCAAACCCTTAAACATGGTGTCTGCTTAAAAGAACAACAGCCACACTGCAGTAATTAAGCCAAAACTTTTCAAAAATAGGTACATTTTAGCATTTAAAGTGAAAAATCTGTTTTTGCTTGATGATCTGGAGTACCCAGAACTGAAGTGGCAATTTTATTTTCACCAGTTTCAAATTCTGTAAAAAAAAAAAAAGAAAAGAAAAATCTATTCAGCACATTTTGCTATCCAATTATTAATTGGTTAATCAAATAAATAAACAGGTTAGACCTACACTGTGTTCATGTTATGTCAAGCAGAAAGGGCTGAGCTTTCTGCATGTTGAAGTTTGAATTTTTTTATATTTACCTTTTTTTTTAGCTGATGTAAGTGAACAAGCACACACTAAAGAAATGCTTATTACATTTTTGTCTATAACATGTTTATTCTGTTACTTAAAAATGAATTGAATTTTTTGTTTATTTGCACATCCAATGTGCCAATTATTTTTAATGTGTGATAGTTGTTACAGTTGTTGAGATTGAAAAGTGTGGCAAAACGTAGAGCATGTGACCCATGTACGGAGGCCTCAGTCCTCGATGCGGCTGTCGCAGGTTCGAGTCCCGGTCTGTTACTCTTTTCTGTATGTCCTCCGCCTCTCTCATAATCCACTTTCCTGTCAACTGACTGTCAAATAAAGGCCATTAGGACAAAAAAAATCCTTAAAAAAAGATGAAAGATTGAAAATGGATGTGAAAAGCCTCTATTGTTGTGTGTTATTGTGTATTATTGGAACTGTGCTTGTTTAGTTAAGAGATGTGTGCTTTCCCCTTCCCAATGTAAACTGGATACAAAGAAATAAAGCTAACCAGGTATGTGATTTATTAAAATATGTACCGTATGTTTTGTTTTGACCAGGGAAACTGGTCAGATTTAAGGAAAAACAAATGGAGCGCATTTCTGGGGATACCAGTCAAAGTCCTCACCTAAACAGAGAAAATCTGTTTTACAAATGTTTTCTTTGCAAAAATGTTGAAATAAATGTGGGGTTTTTTGGGACAACTAAAAGCAGAGCAGCTGATCCAATGGAAGATAAATGCTGGAGTAGATCCATGAGGTAAGAGGAAGCAAGATCAGTTTGGTTTTTATAAGCAGTTTGTGCGTGACAGTTAAAACGACAAGATGTGACATTCAGCTAGAACAAATACTTTTACAAGTACCTGCAGGTCAACAACTGTCATAAATTTTATTTTAATTAATAGATCTGTCACAAACTTGGTGAGTTTGCTTTTCAGTTTCATTTACCAGGAAATGAAAATGGAGAGAACACTCCCTCCTCTCCTGTCTCCCTCCCACACAAACACACACAGACGCAGCTTTAAAGACCAAAAAGCAATCTGTGCTGTCGGTAAGCTCTGTTTTATTTTGTTTAAAAGATTTAAATTTACTCTTAAACGTAATTTGGTTTATTTAGAGAAACATTTAACATGTACATAAGAGTATGTAATGCAATTATTTTAAAGGGCAAAACATTCTGGGTTACAATTCTGATTTATTTCCTGATAGATTTTAAATGGACGAGGATGTGCTACTTTTTTCTCTTTAAGCATTATTTCAAATACCAAATAGAAAATGGATGGCTGAAATTCTCAGTTTTCTCATGAAATTCAAGTGAATTTAGTTATTCTTTAGTCCAGTGTTCCCCAACTCGGGTCCTCATGGCCCGCTGCCCTGCATGTTTTAGTTGTTCTCCACTCCAACAAAGATGAGTCAAATGACAGCATTACCTTTTGTGAATGTTTGCAATTGCTACAGAAGCAGATTATCATCCATTTATCCAGGTGTGTTTGGATACTTTTCATCCAAGCAGCAGGGAAACATCTAGAACATGAGCCCCGAGGACCAGTGTTAGGGGCCTCTGCTTTAGTATGCTCTAAAATTATGAACACAAACAAATCTAAGAAAAAAAATCTAATTTATTTCTGTATTAAACGCTTAAAACAACAGTGTATGGCAAAGATGAACAATGAAAGCTCCAAAATTTCTTTACAGGAATTGAAGATGTCAAGAAAAACTGTGAGTTATTGTGCTGCACTGCTCCTCACTGTGACGTCGGTGTACGCTGCACGGAGAAGTCTGAACTCCATCAACGATCTGAAAACCTGCCAACAGTTTGATCACACAAACATCTTAGAACTTCTTCACTGGTTTGCTTGCAAAGTTGACATCGACTACAACAATATCATCCAGCTGACCTTTGATCCAAACTCAGGTGCTTTTTGCTGCCATTATTACAGAAATCAGGAGGGACTCCTGGAATCTCCACCTTGGGGCTACCATTACTACACAATTGGCAATTTTCATCAAGCCACTTCAGCATCACTTCCATCTTATGTAGTAAATTCCCAGAGGAATACTGTCGGCAACAGTGCCCGAATCCTACTTCGCGTAAATGAAGGCAGACAGATAGACCAAGTCTTCATCACTCAGCATTATGATGAATATGAAAATCAGGGATCAAGCTATGATCCAGAACAGACATTCAGAATCACCACCAACTTTTTGAGGCAACTCAGGAAGCATTCTGTTAATGAAATCCAACAACTTGCTGATGGTTCCCAAACTGGACCGATTAGAAACACCTCAAATGCTTACTCCCAGGAAGTTCACCAACCTAAGAAAGACACGCAAATAGATATGCCGTATACCCCAGTTAGGCAAGATGACAACTGTATAGCAAATGTTTACCGTTTAATTTTTGTTCTTATTATTTTGATCATTTTCGGGTCTTACTTTGGTAATTGGCGCAAATAACAATGTGAAATAAGTGGGAATGGAACATGTCATATTATCTTAAGAAACATGCAACTGTGGTGCTTATTGATAGTAATAATGACAACGCCTTTTTCTAAAGAATTTTTGTGACACGTTTTGATCAAATATTTTGTGCATTTTGTAAAAATATGATTCAAGTGTGTAAAGACTGTTTTTACTGTATATATGAAAGCACACCTCTGCCTTGTATCAAGCAATAATTTGCATTCAGACAGCATACACTAAACCAGTAAATGTCTTTTTAAAACAGCAGCTAAATAAAAATGCGTCTCCACTTTAATGACTTCTATATTTTATATTAACTTCACAATTATTTATAACATACATCATTCTTTAGTGCTATGACTGCATAAATATTCTACTTACTTAATTGAGTAGTGTATTTTTCCAAATATTGAGCAAGTAAGCCACTCCACGGCAAGAGACTTAACATCTATCATATTAACCAATTCAAGGTTCATTGAAGCGCGACAAGAATCTTAAAGTTATTGTTGTGATATTATATGCAGACACTGTGCAGATGATTCATGTCATCTAATAATCCACAGAAGTTTACCTTGTCTTTTAAGTAATTGTAAGCAAATTAATGGTATCAGTGTCAAGGTTTTTAAAAAGTTATGCTTTAAAAACCTCAAAACATCTTTGTCCCAAAAGTGTGGGAAAAGCTACCACACTTTCCATGCATCCAAGTTCTTGTTTGTAGCCAGCGCTCAAAAACGCCTGGCAAAAAGGTCTTTATGTTTAAGTGAAAAACAAAAATACAGTTTTTCCAACCCAGAGAAACAAGAGTGGCACTCAGCAGACTAGCATAAGACGGATCATAAGATATTGAGTCATAAAAAGCGGTCAGCCTGCAGAAAACAGAGATGAAAAGGCTTATTTTATTGGGGAGGAACACCACTCTAAGTGCTGATGCCAAGTTAATATTGATGTTTGTTTGGAAAAAATGTGAAAAAAGAAAAACTCAATTAAAACTGAGATCACTTACAAAGGAAACATACAGTATATTGAGTTATGTTTATGGAAACTATAACGATCATCCGAAGATAATTGCCTGCATTTATGATTATTGAAGTTAGTTTTAACACAATAAAATGCAGATAACCACTGCTGCATGTGAGAAAATCCCCCAAATGAGAGTTCAATCCACATGCCCAGTGTGGACTGACCTTTTTTTCACTAATCTAATTTGTAATATCTGAGGAAAATAGACAATATCAAAGTTGCAACATTAACAAGGTTCTAAGTTCTGGCCTGGTTAAAAAGTGGGTAGAGATTTCATCTAAAAGATTGCGTGCGTCTACAGTGCATCCATTAAATTATTCTTAATATTGGCAACATCATTCTTATTTGTTTATCACTCCAAAAAAAAAACACAAAGGGCTTAGTCACAAGTAGTGAAGTAACAGCATGTACTGGAGAGAAGGAAAAAAACCAAAAACTCGGTACAAACAAACCAGTCTGGTCTTGCAGGTTCCAGGGGAAGCACACAGTTATGAAAAAATTGTGTCAACCTAAGAGTGAGGCAGCAGATGAAAAGGTAAAAACAAAAAACCTTCTTTCATGCATCCAAGTAAACATGCAAATGTATTAGTATAATTTCATAACCTAGTAATCCACAAAAAAGTTGTAGACTAGAAAGTCAATTGCATCTCTTTCCATTGTGTTTAGCTGAGTGTAATGCAACAATAGTGATATATGGCAGTAATTAGCTTATCTAGTTCACCTTTGCAAACATTTCAAACCAATTAATAGACTTCCAAAGTATGCTTTCTGAATTGATTGCTTTGAATGCAACACTCTGTGGTGTTGTGCCATCATGAGCTTTTCCCAAGATAAATTATTTTATGAAAGCCAATAAATAAGCACAAATACAGCCAACAAAAGAGAAGAGTGCAACCCTTCTGCTGCAGTATGTCTGTGCTAGTTAGATATTAACACTAGTCTCTGAATACAGAGGAAAGGAGGAATAGTATGTCTAAGAATGGATGTCCATGTTTTATCAAACATTATACTTTTTACCTGGAAAGGTTTTCATGGCTATTCAGCCTTTAAATATTATTTAGTCAGTAAAGATTTATTTGAATTTTGTTTGCTCTTATTTATGTTTCACATTAATTTCTACTTGTCCAGGACAATGAATTAGTAAGTAGTTGCTAAATATCAGTTATCAGCACTGGATCAATTCACTCCTTTGTAAATTCAGACCCTCACTTTATATCTTCTTCTTCCATTTTGCAACGTAACACTACTTTATGCTCAAGTACATAAGCACTGTTGTAGTTAAATGCCCTGAATGTAAGATGGCAGTAGGACCACAGGGAGGAGGAAGAGGAGCAACTTATGTCCCACAGATTATCCGTCTCATATTATAGTGTCAGGATATAGTGACAGTTTTAACAAAAAACAACAAAAAAAAAACATAGTTATAAAACTTACCACTGCAGCTTTAAGTGAAGCCATATTTAAATAAATGTGTACTTATCAGTTACTCAACACATCAAAATGCCTGAGTTGGTCAAAAAATCGGAGTTGTAATGTGCCAAATCTAATATAAATCATCATCTAAGTATAAATGAATGTAAAAGCCCCTTTACTTTTCCAGAAATCCAGATCTACACATGTACCAAATACATATGGACAGAAAAGGATCAAAACTACATAATTATAAACTTGGCTAAAGTACAAAATGACTAATATCCCCACCAATCATACTTTTGTCTTAACAGTATTTGCACATAAACTCACTTGTATAAGGTTACAAAGGTCGTTTCCATCAGGGCTGCTACTCTGCTGCGGTCTGCTTTGTGAGCCTTTTTATTATGACATAACTATATTTTTAAATACAAAGATGAAACTACAAAGTTTACCACAGTGAGAAGATGCTCTAAGGAAATCAGCTATACAGCTTATTTTTGGTAAAGCAAATTGATGGGGACGGTCTGTGTGACATGAAAGTAAATATAGACATACAAAAACAAGATCTCTCAGCAAACAGTATGCTTGGTCGAAAACATATAACAGCAGCCACAATTGAATAAATCAGAGCTCAAGTGAAAAGACAGGAAAGTAAGAAGAGCTATATCCACAATGAATGTGTGTGTTTTTCTGTGTGTAAACATGAGATCATATCCTGCAGAGGCACTCCGAGGCTCAATCCAGCTGCTTATGGTTACAGTCAACCAATCAACCGAAGCAAAGCGTGTCATTACAGCACCTTGTGCCTCTTCCACATTCACCACACAAAGAAAAGAGAGGCACATCACTTAGCCTTTTCATTAGTCACTATTCCCTTGGGCAAGGCATTCTTAGACCTCGACCCAGAGCTCATGTGTATGCACATGAGCAAAGACGCACAAGAGGTTTAAAAGCTGTTATAACCTGGCTGTAGATCACACACGCCCTTACACAAATATTCCCTGGACCACACAGAAACAAGCCACCAACATCCAGCCGGATGTTGAGGTGAAGAAGAAATAAAAACATTTCCAATTTAAAGCCCTAAATGTCCCAAATAATAAAAGCAAAACAAATACTTGGGAGATTATTGGGCGTGCTGTTGTAACAGTATGTTCTGTTCAGATTTATTCCCAAATGAGTTAAAGTTAATTAGTTTGTTTTGCTATCTCACAAAAAACAAGCGACAAGAAATCTCACTTTCTAGTTTCTTCTCAGAGGCTTTCAAGTACTCTAAATCTCTTTTCCTCTCATCCCTTCTGCCTAATAAACCTCGTGTTTTAATGTCTCTTCCTTCTTCCCTGGCCTCTTCCTCACAGGGCCTCTCTCCACAGGTTCAGCTGAGCAGGAAGGTGGTAATCCGAGCCAAAAGTGGCAGTAATGGGAGCTGTAATCCTCTCCCTTTTCCCTGCTGACTTCCGTTTTACTTACCCAAGGCCATGCTACATACATTCAGAATGCCCACGTGCTTGCTAATTCATCTGAAAAACTTACAAAACTCAAGAAAAGTAGGGGAACCGATAGAAATAATGAACATTTTATGTCTGTGTAGCACAGAAAGAAAAAGAACCAGCCAACACAGACCTGTAGAAAGTGCAAGTTGGAGTCTATTTTAGAGTACAATTTTTTTATGACCTCCAGATTTGGAAAGTTACACCTCCCTGCCGCCCACAAGTGGATACTACTTAACGAGAGGAGGCAACATATGAGCACAGCTGTCTCCAGAGAGAACAGCAAAACAAACAGCAGAGAAAACATTAGCTGTTTTAAATCACAAAAAACGCCACAATGATAAAGAAATAAAAATGTGTTGCTCATATATTACTTGTAATTGCACAAGTAAACACATAAAATACATGTATACTTCAGTTAAAGCAATTGCAGATTAACACAAACATTTAAAATGGAAAACAAAAACAAAGTCTGCAGCATGAAGATAACTGACTTGAGGATGAGATATCTTAACTTTCTGTATACTCCTAAACACTCCTCCTAAATACTCCTTAATCTTTTCCAGAATTTGCAACGTCATCAACAAAATTTTTGTATCTTTCTGGGACTTTATTGGTTAGACTTAGAAATTAGTTTCAATTAATCTATGTAGGATATGAATATTGATAGAAAGTGTTGAATTAAAACAGATAAAATATTGATAAACCAGCAAAAGATACTAGTAGGTGCTAAGACCTAGTAGGTGTCCTACTAGTAATTCAGTCTTTTGATTCAAGTGTGTTGGAGCAGAGATCCGTCTACGAGTCTAGGAGTGGGAGGATAGTGGCGGTCGAGGACGAGAGTTGCTGACCACTGAATAACACTTGGGAGAAAAAAAAAATCACTGAAAATAACTCATTTTGAAAATGTTCTACTTAAAGTATGTGTTTCTAGTTGTTTTTCAGAAGAAAAAAAACATTTCACATTTTATTTTATTATTTTTTTAAAAAGTAGTGCAAGTAGTGAGCAAATAAATTTCCTAAAGCAACAGTACTTTCACAAATAAAACTAATCTTAGCAAAAAATATATAAATAACAGAACAACTTCTTGAAATGAAGAGAGAGAACAATAAGCTAATAAAAAGTGGTTTTAAATTAAATGCGACTATTAACTGAAAATTTGCTTTGTACATTTTTTGTCTTAGAGTTGCAGTTCTTTTCTTTCCAGCCCTGTTTTTCTCATCACCAACCCCACTGACCTACATTTGCAGACGGCATAAGTGGACAAGCACATGGGTTCAGTTATGTCTGATTTTTTTTTTGACCCTGTCATTACTTCACAGATTCATCTTCCTTTTTCATATGCTAAGATGATACTACACAAAAAAACAGCAGTAATCTTAAGGCATTGTTACTTATTTCAAACATGCGATTGTGCAATAAAATCCCATAAACAGGAAAAGTCAGTGTCAAAGTTGAGATGATTCACTACTGTTGCAAGTTTTTGTTCCAGAATGGAGCATCTTGTTGAAAAGTGAATACAAACATGTTCAACAACAACAAAGAAAGCTTCTTTTTTTTCTAAGCAAATGGAGTGGATTGAGTTTACTCACTGTCTGTTGGTCGTGTTGTGGGTTGCTCCGCGACAGGTGACTGCACCTTCTCCACCCGTGGCTCTGACAGGGTTGGCAGTGGGGTGACGGGTGCAGGTGGTGGGTGGTTGTTGTTCTCTACAGGGCTGCTTGTCACAGAGTTCTCCGGTTGTCTGAAGACGGGAATCTCTGGTCTTCTGGAGATGCCGTCCACTAAGCTCAGGTTGGGAGAAGGGGGCTCTGCTCTTCTCTGGGTTAGCTCAGGGATCCTAGAGACCGGTGTGGACGACAGCTGGCTATCCGCCCTCCTGGGAGGTGCAGGGGGCTCCTGAGGCCGAGTCATGCTGAGCTCCGCTCGTCGGTTTGTAATGCTGGAGATGGAGTTTGAGGTGCTGTCTAGGGCATTGCTCCGACTGCTCAGGCTCACCTCTGGCCGCTTGAGGCCGAAGCGAGCAATGCCGGCACTGGGCGAGCTGTCGATCTGTTTGGAGGAGACCTCGATGGAAATCTCTGCCCGGCGGGAAGCAGCTGCATCAGGGTTTCGCCCTGATAGCTCAATGCGCCTCATCCCGGTCTTTGGGGATCGTAGGTTTGAGGACTCGGATGCAGTGGATCTGGAGGAGGAGGAATAGTCAGAGTTGCGTGAACTCAAGTCATAGCTCCTTTGGTTGGATGTGGAGGATGTTGAAGAACGGAGGGGGTTGGTGGTTCGGCGAGACAGAGGTGAAGGGTGCGTGGTTGTATCTGTGTCCTCCACCTCAAATGACCGTTTCAGAGCTGCAAGACACAAATACTAGGGGTTAGACATTAATAAAAGAAGAGAACTGTGGTTTCCTGCATATTTTTCATATAAAAATCCCTCACTTCTCCAGACTTAAACTTAGGGAAAATTAATGATTTTCCCTGAATAAGTTTAAAGAAAAATCTTATTCAGATAAGAATAAGTTTCACCACATTATCATAATGTGGTACCTGTCCTTTTACCACATTTGGTAACAGGTCAGGTAATAATGTCTATAAATACATTTATTTTTCCACACACTCTCTTTCCATACTTCCTTGGATATGGGACCTTGAAGCAGCCCGTTTCTAGCCAAATTCTACAATTTCTACAACTATTAATCATTAGGCATTTAAATAGTAATATTTTACGCGAAAAAAAACATTCACAAAGAAGTGATTTTTATTTTATTTTATGCCACTGACCAACCTGGTAATGATATAAAGCGGCAGCAGATTTTCAGAAACAATATCAATGGAGTACATACGGCAAAAAATGTTTAAAAAAATCTTAAAAAATAAAATAAATTCGCTTGGGGATTATGAACAAAATACGCAAACTACCTGCAATAGGTAGTACAATAATTTACAAAAACATGTTGCTTGAAGACAGCAATTGTTAAGCGTATGCTATGCTATCTGGCAATAAGTCATTATTTAAACTCTCACCTGACTTGACACGCTTCACGAAACTCTTCAGCATGTCGCTAATACCCTAAATCCACACTCACTCGAGTAAAAAAGATGTATTTACTACCGTCAAAGAGCTGCACCTGAATATATTATGTGCTAAAAGCTAACTTAAAAACGCCGACAAACATCAGTTCCTTCCCGTTACCAAGCTCCGGACTCTCACACACCTGTGGACATCTGGAGTAACCACTTCTCGCGAGACTCTCGGTGAATCACGTCAAAGTCAAAAACGGTTTCTTTTTTTTCTCGCCTCAGACTGAAAATACAAGTTTACTTTTGAAACTGATTATAATATAAAAATGTGAAATTATGGGGTAACTTACGTTATTTAGAATTGTACTTAAAACTGTCCCACTTTTTAAACCACAATATAAACACATTTCACAAATTTAGATCCGCTTAACTTTTAAAAGTTTTTTAGTTGTTTCCACTACATCCCTTACAGTGTAGTCGCCTGCATGACAGTGACAGAGAGAAATCTACTTTGATAGGTCTCTGAATTATTTTCTTGAGCATCTACTATTTATACATTTGTTTGCTTGATTATTTATTTACTTATTTGTTTAGTGATATATCAATTGTAATTGCCAGTTGTACTGCAGTTTATGGAAACACATTCTTCCATAAACTTCCATAAACATTGTTTAAGTTTTAGTGAATGTTATCCACTTCTAATAAATTAAAGAAAAATAAAACTCTTTCTACTTCATTCACCACTTCTTTATAGTTGAAATATATTTTATGGTGTTTAAAAAAGGTTTTCAAAGTACAACGACTGCTTAAGATTAGATCAAATGCCCTCTAGCTTTTTTTCTCCTCAGTTTCTACCCTACAAAAAGCAGAGTGTTGTCAGGGTCATGTTACGAGTGTCTATAAGTTGTCAACAACTCCACCAAAGACTCACTTTTCTTTCCAAAATCCTCACATGGTTTCATTTTCAATAAGTGTGCAAATAATCCAATGATCTCAGAAAAAAATGGAAGATTAAAGACTAAATGAAAGAAGTGAAAACAGATTTGTGTGTCAGACCTTTTTGTCGTTCCTCTCCCTTTCTTTCAACATAACCACACCAGAAGCTTTTATGACATATATTTGACTAAAACTGAGCAAAGATGTAGTGCCTGCATTTGCACCAATTTCACTCAATCATAACGGGAACACACACTGCAGTGCCTACTCTCATTTACATATTAGGTGATTCTAGAGGTATTTTTATGGCGATACATTATTTTTAAGAGCAAATGCTTTTCTCATACCTTCAAATATTTATCTCACAGACCTGTATTAGTTCTGATTTTTTTTTTTAAATATAAATACAAAGAATAGTTTCTGTCTTGGGCAAAACTTGATGTGATTATTTGCTCTCTAGCAACAGTTCAGCTTCATGTCAGATGTGAGGGTGACTCCTGGCTCACCTTCGCTATAAGCTCAGGGACCAAAGCAGCAACAAAATCTAGAGCAGCAACATGGCTAGATTCCCAGAGTTCCGCACAAAGATCTGGCATGCTTTAAAGATGACGAGCCAACCACCAGCATGCAAGAAAACCTGCTTTTTCCAAACCAGTATATTGCATTATGTTATATGCTTCCTATGCTCCAGCAACTCTTTGTGTTCGACCTTACAGAATGGTGTATTGCAGAAATCAGAACACAGTTTTGCTTAAGTGCATCTTTCAAACCGTTTCCACCTTTTCCCCAAACATATCTAGAATGACCAATCTTTTTAATGAATAACAAGAATTTGTCAAACCTAGCTTCAATACTCTATGTGAAAACATTTAAGGCTATGGGAGTAGTATTGAGAATATTTATCTGGAGCAGGGCCAGCATTCACAATCTGTCTTCAGATTGCACAAATCACATAGAAAAAGTAGGTCACACACTGATAAGACAAGAAAGTACTTCTTTTTAGATAGGAGGGTAAATGAAGCATTAATGCAAACAGTTAATGTGCTGTAGCAAGCTTTGAATCTCTTTCACATGGAGGACTCACTCGAATAAAAGTTGCTTTTAAACAAATAGACACTCTTAAATGGCACACAGTCCCTTGTAAAAGTATTCATGCACCCTGAAGCCATACCACAAGCTTCTGTATTTTAGTCAGATTTTATGTGATTGAGTAAGTCAAAGTAGTGCTTGTCAGGTTGAGGAATAATGATACATAATTTTTCAAAGTTCACTGAAATGATCATCTGAAAAAGTGCAACTCGGGTATATATTCAGCCTCTCTTACTCTACTACACCTAAACACAATCAGTCACCAGTGGAACCAGCTGCTTCCAGAAGGTTGTAAAACAATATCTTGAGCTTTGAACACGTTACTACAGAAAGATTAGTGCTTAATCCATCACCTTGTAATGGAAACTGTAAATCTACCAAGGCACTGTGATGTTCTGAGCCTGGAATATTTCTTTGTGACCTAAATATTTTTTTAAGCTTCTCAACAACTCTACCCTTGACCTTTCTACTGTGTTACTTGGTCTTCATAAAGCTGTTTATTCACTAATTTGCTCTAGTAAACCTCTGAGGCCTTTGCTGAAAATGATCAATTAGGTGATTTCTAAAAATGTAATTTTATTTAGGGGTATTAGTTTAGATTGACTGAATACCAAGCCCTGCAACACCTTTCTGGTTTTTATTGACAAAACAAACAATACTAGTCTAATTTCCAATAAAATAAAAATAAAAATAAATATTTTATAACAGAAATCTCTCACCAGCCTTTTCTCCACTGAACAAATGTTTGATCATCTCGGCCGATACTTGATGGACGTTACTTGTCATGTCCTCAGATGTGTGGGCTGTGAGGCTGAACCATGACAGACATGGGAGCCCATGTGCTGCACAATATTTAAAACTGTGTTTGACTTTTGGGTAATATATAATGACCTGTTTGCAATAAAACTGCGATCTGTGACTGGTGACAGAAGGCCTCTGTTGTGACTTCTTCACAGACACAGTGGAGACAGAGGTCTTGTCAGAAGTGTTACTGTCTCTCTCCCTCTCTCGCTCTCTGTATGTGTGTGGGTGTGTGTGTGTGTGTGCGTCCGTGTGTGCTTGCGTGGGTGGGTGGGTGTGTGTGCTTAAACACAGCTGGAGAGAAGAGCAAACACAGTATGTTTTCCTTTCCCTGCTGGGGCCAAACCCTTTGCCTCTGTTAACGTCACTGCATCATGGGACATGCTTGTATAAGGAATTAATATTGACGACAAATTCATTTGGTAAATAATGAATCAATCAATTTACCATTGCAAGTCCTTGGCCATTTATTTCATGCAACTTTGTTTTTTGGTGCACAAAATTAAATAGAATTTTGTGGAAGTTCTCGTGTTACTAAATGGTGGTGGTAGGACGCAACACATCCAAGCACAGATATTACTAATAAAGAAAACCAAATTCCATTTCACCTGGAACTGAAGTCAGTTTTTCAACCCAATTAATCTCGGACTCTAAACAGAGTGCTGCGAACGGACTGGACACCAAATAAGGCAGGCGTAGAGCGAAGCGTAATGTTTCTGGACTAACACTTGCAGCGGCATCAGTTGAATCTGTGTTTTCAATTGAAACAGAGTAAAACTGCCAAAGAGAATCACATGATGTAGCCTCTGCAAGTGTAGCATGCGCTGGCCGAGCAGCACATTCTCTCTGCCTCTCTGAGCATGACAGTAGATGAGGCCTAGCTCGTCTTCTGTGGTTTTTCTGAACAAGAGTGAGTAAAGCCACTAATCTCGATCAGTTTCAAAGATCTACACTTTCAGATCTACACTTTACCTGAATCCTTTCAATAGTAATCTTTATGTAGTTTGCCTTCACATTCGAGTCAAATTCCCTTTACATGCATGAGGAACTTCAAGCAACTGCTGATTTTATTTCATAATGTCAGGCCACACGGTTAGTGCTGCGTTAGATTTCTGCTAAGAAAAAATGTAATATTTTGCACAGCAGCTGCTTCGCATTAAAATCATTTAGCTGATAAAATACAGGGCAGCCTTTATTGTGACGTTATCTGAAATCAATCATGGAGTGTGTGTCACTTTAATCTCTGACTGTTTCTTTGCTCTCAAGTCAGTTTCAAGATGTTTTGGGAATATTGCTTAAAGGACCGTGTTTGATTCTGATAAAGCAAATTGTTTCCAAATAATGCAAAAATGTGTACATGTGGAATAAGCTCCTAAATAAACGGCTGAAGTTTCTAACCATAACCGCAGTGCAACAAACAGAAGAATTAACTTTCCATGCACCAGAGAAAAGCATAAAAGTCTGTTATTTTATAAACTGGGCACACTGTTGTTGAGTGTTTTTTTCATGTCAGCTTGTACTGGTTTCTTCTTCAAAGTAGTCTGTTGTCTCATTATCTGTCACATTTGTTTTCCAGAGTAAAACAAATGAGAAACAAGAGCAAAAATATCATCTAATTAACAACTATAGTTGCTTTAAAGTGTTTCTGAATTCTTTCTCTGGAAAACATCAATGTTTAACAACCAAAACTGAGTAAAACTTGCCATAAAACTTTAAATAACTTAGCTCACCAAGTATGTGTAAAAGGTCATTTTTAATGGTTAAAAATTGTATCTGTTCTCTTAAAACTACAGAAGATCCATGCATTAGAGACGAATTTAACAAGAATTTAGTTTTAATGCATTTGGCATGTGAACATATTGCAGCAAAAACCGATACTCTGTACTAAGGCCACGTGTAGAAAAACATCCATCAATCTATTGACTGGAAAAAAGAAAAAGAAATACACTCAACCTAGATGCAAACAGCACAACAATAGGTACTGAAGTCCAGGACCATCTTGCAACCACACTAATGCCTATTATTCAATGAGATATATATTATGTCTTCAATGTTTAGTTTGTATCATCACTACTACATGCTAGTAAATTAGATATCATAGCCTGGATATTTTAATGAATATCTCAAATACATTAATCTTTATATATGTGTCCACCTGCAATAACAAATAATGAAATAGATGCAAACAGTGTGCAGTGCATACAACTTTATTTCTAAAGAGATCATCGATAAAGGGTAAGATAGATAAATATTGCTGTAACTGGCCACTTCTCACTCAATATTGGTTTGTATTCATGAGCAGCTAATTTCTTTACTAATTTGTTTAGCTAATTACTGAAAAAAAAAGAATAAAAATGGATAAAAACTGCAAAACACTTAAAAAAATGTAGATGTCCTGTCCTGTCACTTAACTTGTGTCTGAATGAATAAGATTAGTTTTACAAGCTGAACACTCAAAGTTTAAACCAACCAAATCTCTGCTACTCTTGTCAAACACATTTTCCATTCCTTGTAGAATAAAAGGCAAAAAGCAGCTCTTCACTCATGGTACAATATAAATCTTTCTTAACATATTAGTTGTTTTTAACGATGACTAAACCCTGCTGATGACTTTCTTCAGACTACCTTCTGCGTATATTCTTACTCAGTAAAAGCTCAACAAAGCCTTGCTGTGTTCACTGTGAACAGTGACCTCCGGTACTTCCCTGCAGCACCGCCATAGTTGCGTCATTAGCAGGAAGCCTGTCCTTGCTGGTGGGTCTACAGAGGCCTGATTGGGCCGATAAGGAAAGAGACTCCTGAGAAAAATCTTCTGTGAGGAGGCACTTCCTCCCTCATGCATGCTGGGCCAGCGCTGAGTCTGAACACTGCTGCCTAGATCTGAAGCATGTCAACCATATAT
The DNA here is from genome assembly GCF_002775205.1 of Xiphophorus maculatus. Classification (NCBI taxonomy): domain Eukaryota; kingdom Metazoa; phylum Chordata; class Actinopteri; order Cyprinodontiformes; family Poeciliidae; genus Xiphophorus; species Xiphophorus maculatus. Next base: position 14,655,376 of record NC_036458.1, on the reverse strand, counting down.
AGGCCTGTTGCTTCTTAATGACACTCTTTCACCTTGTTACTTTAAAAAAATTTTTTTGTGAAATAAGCCTTGCTACAGTTAAGTGGCAGTCAGCTTAAAGTAGCAATTTTCTTTTCTTTTCTTTTTAAGGCATTTGACTTTCTGAGGTCTCACAACAATCCCTTCAAGTAAGTTTCATTCCACAAAATATTTTATTGAATTTATCAATGTCTCATATGTTCCTAATATAGAGTTAATGGAAATACATTTATGTTAGTTTAATTCAAATGTCCGAGGGGTTTCTGAACAATCAGAAGTTCACTCCTGAGGAATAGAGAGCGATGGCCATTCACAGAACTGCTAGATGTTTTAAACAATCTTGTTTGTATGTATTTAAAAACTCTTGACGACTTTCCATAAAACTAAAACAGAAATGTGAGAGCATCCTTGTGTTTCTGCTGAGCAGGAAGTTCTGTCATTCGGTCAATAATCTGTAGTTTTGAAACTGAGGCCACATCTGAGGTCAATAACCTTCTGGGCAAGAAGGTTTTGTTTTCTGATCATTTCAGCTTTAACACAGCAGAAGAAGTGATGACACTCTGCATGCTTTACAACGTATTATTAAACAGGAATGCTGTTCTGTAGTCTTTCTGTAGTGGCTTTGTTTTCCAAATATTTCTCTTCCTGCAGTGTGTCTGCAACACCTGCATTGACCTGTAAAGAAGTAACGAACCACCAGGAACATATTTAATATGTAATAATATATAGGTATCCATTTCAAATCTCGTGATCAGGCTTTGATCCCCATTGACAGCTTCTTTGGTCTACACAACCACACCCACTTGCTGGTCTAATATGAAATCATTGCTGCAGCGTGACATGTGATTACTCTGACCTCCTTTGATAAAGCTCACTTGATGTTTTGTTCTGCCTTGCATAATTGGCAAAGATTCAAGAGGAAATGTGATACTCTGCGTCATGCTGGATGCCTAAAAGGAACAAGAAATTTCAAAAGTGAAATTAATACTCCCTAATTACTTAATAACCTATTTAAGGAACCAATGGCAATTTCATTGGTATTTCATTGTTCTTTTCAGTTTTAATTATAATTGCAACTAATTATATTGCCCTTAATTATAAGGGCTGTTTCTTTGGAAACACCACCCATTTGTTTCTGTAGGTATGCTAATTGTAGAAGGAAGCATCTAAACAAAAACAAAAACAAAAGAAAAACACGTTACCTTGTGGTTGCATGACAAATGGGTTTTCTGTTTCTTTTTTTTCTTTTTTTTAACCTGTTTACCTGTATAAGCTCAGAACTGTAACAAAATATGACCAGGCTAACACTGTAGTTTCTGTCTGAGTTTCTCTCAGCACTTAATTAAAGAGCTTCTTCTATTTGGGGGGGGGGGGTTGGCCGGTGCCTATCTCCAGTGGTTACTGGATGGGCGCGGTTACATGCTGGACGGGTCAGCAGACCATCACAGGACAACAAAGAAAGACACAGGACAAACACACACACACACACACACACACACACACACACACACACACACACACACACACACACACACACACACACACACACACACACACACACTTATACCTTAACAAATAACATAAAAGTAATGCTTTCAAATTTTGTACCTGGAGAGAGAGAATATGCAAACTCAGTGCAGAAAGACCCGTGACCAAGACTCCAACCCAGGACCTCCTTGCTGCAAAGCAACAGTGTCACCAACCCAAACATATTACCTATAAAAACCTATATTTCTCCTCATAGCGTTGTCAGCTCTGCTCTTCATTCTTGATTGTTCATGTTGGTGACTTATTTCCTAACAATCCAGCCCAACCTGCTTCAACACACATTGTTTAAAACCCCAACAGTGACCCATTATGCTGGTGTTCCACATGAGTGAGGAGCATCTGAAAACACGACTCAGAGCCACAAGCAAACTTTTTCACCCTCCGGAAACCTGTTTTCTGAACGCCACTTATCTTTCTGCACGGCTGCACTATGTAATCCACAGGTTTCAAGACGCAAAAGACAGGAAGAGAGGCAGATAGGTTCTCCGTACATACCACTGGCACACTGGTGTTGACAGACCAGCAGCCCTGGACGTGTGCAGATGTGTTCCTAATGGCTATATGTTTTGGGAGACAGATGGAAAGACAGGTTGGGGGGAAAGGTGTCAGCCTGTCAACCTCCCTCCCCCACCCTCCTGCGCCCTCTCTTCTCCTCACATCCACCAATGACATGCCAAAGGGGGGGTGTGGATGGACGAGCTGCTGAGGGAGGAAAAGTGGAAGCGCAGCAAGAGGACGAGGAGGCAGAGGAGGAGGAAAAAGGGTGGGAGGGGAGAGATGACAGGGGGAATACGAGAGATGAAAAGAAAGACGTGATCCAGGTGTTCACCTCACAGCTCTAAGTTTCACGCTGGACAAAAACTACGGCATCATTTTGTCTTTCAGATGCACATTTATCTCTGGTTGCACGGTCTCTGACCCACGAGAGACCTGAAAAGCAAACCCACTTTCACAGATTCTCAAAGAAGGAGAATGAACACGCTACACTTTAAGCACCATTTCCCTTTCAAAACACCACACCTCAATGCAGACGTCAACAAGCCCTCTTCAGTTTTCCAGATCTGCCTGGTTCCAGTACAACATGTGGAAGCTATCTATAGTGTCCTCATGGCAGGGTTAAAGAGAACGCTTCTCTGCAGGAGAAGCACAGGGAAAAAAGACAACAAGAAAGACACTGACCTTCGAAGTCTGATATGATCCCTTCCAAGTGAGCGTTGACAGTGGAATCAGACATTTTGGGGGAGAAAGTGTGTGTGTGTGGGAGAGAAAGAAAAAGAGAGGGAGCAGGGTTCCCTTTTTACCCCAGCAAGGAAAAGTCTTCCTGAGCCGCAGTCCCGCTTTTAAACAAATCCCAAATTAGGAGCCTGTGCAGCTGAGAGGAGAGGAGGTTAAACGGAAAAAGAAAAAAAACCCAACAAGAGTTGAGCTGCTTGATCTCTCTCTATCTCCCCTCTCTCTTAAAGCAGCAACTTATTTTTCCTCTTCTCCTCCTTCTTCTCAACTTCCAGAGCTTGGAATGACACCCACCAGGCGCCCTCCTCCCTCTCGCTCTTTCCCTCTTCTAGCTCACAGGGTTACCCCCCCTTTTTTTCTCCTTCCCTCCATATCTCCCTCCCTTTCTTTCTGCAAAACTACTCTTTTTATTTTTCAAACAGACAGCTCAAATCATCCGCGTCCTATCAAGATCACATGGCTAAACGCCATGTCCCACAAGTTTTTTGCAGCCTACAGACACACATTAGAATAAATATCTGCTTATCTTACTGTGGCAGGAGTGGAAATAAAATAGCTGTAGAGGATCCAGAAGTCCACTTTGAACTAATACAACCAGGGCACGCTCACACGGGCGGTGAGTGGACACTCTGGAGGCAGACATCAATAAATGAGTTCCCTAATGACTTAATGGCTGCACGAATGAGTGTCTGTGTGTGGGGGAGGAGGTGGAAAGAAGCGGACAGAAGGTGAGTGCTGGGGGATGTTTGCATGCGTGTATGTCAATGAATGTATGTCAAGAATGCAGCAAGATTATCTGCAGCTCTCAAGCGAATTTAACCAAAACTGATGATGCACAAGCACCTCTGGGTCTGATTCCTCATGCATTGGTTTAGGTTGACCCCACGCCTCGTGCAGCTACACCAGACTCAGACATATGGTGCAAAAACAACCACCAAAAGGACCCTTTATTACTTACAATTGAGCTTTTTTTTTTCACAGAACAATCCAGGATTAATATATGGAAAGCACGGTGGAGGATCTGTGATGCTGTGGGACTGTTTCTATCCTGAATGCATTATGAAACCTTTTGGTGTGTATGGACTTGCTTCTAAAGATTGTTATGGAAGCCAATAAATGTGCTGGAGTTTTTAAGCAAAAGCATTCCTGACTCATGTAAGAATAAAAAAAAAGCACTTTGAGTATTAAAAGAAATTGAGACAAATATTTTTTTATATATAATTTGGGTTTAAGTTGCAGTTAATTTATTGCATTTTAATGGAGCTGTATGGGTTAACAGTCCTTGCAATAGCTGCACTCATGCCTAAGATTTATCTGTGTTTACTTAAGATTTTCAGTGTCTTGAACTCACAGCGGCCGTGCTGCTTACATTGGTATCAGAGTTTGCACGTTTTGTTGACTTCGGACCACAAGCACACAAACCAGAACGCTGATTCTGAGTAAGTATTTACTGTACTACAACATTTAGTCTGAGATTCAAGTTACACTACATTGATTTAACTGGAATTGAACTGAGCAAAGAATGAAATCTACAAAAAAAAAGAAAAAGAAAAAAAAATTAGCAGTGGTCACATCTGGCTAACCCAGATAGCACAGGAAAGTTGAGTCTTTCATCCTTTAAGATTACAGGCATTCCCATAATGCTGCCATATCTCCCTATTCAGATGGAAAACTATCTGTAGCATCTGTTCCTCTTCACTCACAAAACCTAACTTCCTCCACCAGAGGTCAGTGTTGTACTAATATGTCAACCCCCAGTTGTGAGCACACAGTGTGAATGGGAGCAGTGTCACTACTGTACTGTTATTCAATCTGCAAATAGCTGAAGATGGAAACATGAGGAGAATGTTGGTCCAGACACACCCTCGACCCAAACAGCACATCCTGTCAAACACGTGTGTGAGATTCCATCACCGTGCCACAAACACACGCAAACACACACACACATCCAAGGGTTACCAAACTTTTTCAACTTTGTTCTATCTACAAACTTTGATTCTTACTAGTAGAACTTTTATGTAATAGCCTAACGTGAAGTTCTGCATATTTTTAGAGTAGAAGAAAAAGCCGCCCCAAGTCTCTATAACATTTTTACACAACTAAAGGATCCAGCAACACTTGAAGCTCTGAGAACCTAACGTTCTTAACATACCAACACATTTCAGAATATTGTCTGTTAGTGAAGTTCTTTCCTCAGTATTTCAGTTGTTACTGGAGATTTCACCACACTGGATCTTTATCCCTCTCCATACACATTGGAAGTAGGTGAAGATGTGCAAGGTATGTTGCACATACCTTGCACCTAGACCTAAACTGAAACATTGGTTATTTTTTAAACTGTTTTCTCAGAATCAGTGAAAATTTCTGTGAACATATACAGTAAAGTCAAGCTACAGTTTCTCAGTAAATTTTAAGTGACTGTGGTTTATGTTCTTCTGGATGGTGAATCTCAGTCACAGTCTAAAATATTTGGCAGTCTCAAACAGGTTTTCTTCAAGAATTGTCCTGTCGTCGATTTTCAATCAATTTTCCCATCAGTTTTGCCCAGTTTCCCCATTTCCCAATCCATTTGATTCATTCATTCATTCATTCATTCATTCATTCATTCATTCATTCATTCATTCATTCATTCATTCATTCATTCATTCATTCATTCATTCATTCATTCATTTATTCACTCACTCCTTGCTTCAACATAGAAATCACATATGCAGGCTGATTAGGACTGCTAGTTTACTGCAGAGCATTTTGCATGTAGGACAGACTAAGTTCTTGTCTCACTTCATGAAAACTGCAAATTTCACTTGCTTTCAACTATAACTTTTTTTCTTGCTTCCTAAAGGTCAGATTTGTAGAGTACGTGAATAATAGTTATCATATCAGCAGTTTATTCTACCTGAGTTTTGGATCTCTGCTGCTCCTCCAGAGTTACCCTCAGTCTGTTGACTGCTTCTTTGGTCCCCCTGTGTGATCCATCGTAAAACCAAATCGAAACACTTCCTGACATTCAACCACCCGGTTTGACACCACAAATAAATCAGGAGATGTGCACGCTCACTCAGAGCAATTTGGATCTATCTCTGCTACACATCCTCACAAGCCCAAACAAGCCCACAGAGCGCTAATCCAATCTTCTGTAACAACTGTCGCAGCGGGAGAGAACCGGGATGTTTTTCACCCAGAAAGGAGCTTCATTCATATCGATGTGCATGCATTGCATTCATGACATGATGTGATCCACGGCATCCGCATTGTAATTCAGTTTTGAATCAAAATCTTGAATTTATTCTTCTATTAATTTAAAAAATGGGGAGGTATATTGTTTTATAATGTTCTCAAATAGGCAGCTGCTGGTGTCAGGTTGCACAGCAGCATACAGATGATGAGAGACAGAGACAGCCGCCTGCTGCTTAATGTAACCCAGAGAGCCACCACCACCCCAAAGAGGCCCTTGGCTTTCCAGGAGGTGAAAAACGAGAGGAGTCAGAGAGTGCAGAGAAGAGGATAACTTCTATAAACGGATGCCAGGCTAGTGTGGCAGTTGTTAGGGCAATGCCAGGGCAACAAATTACAAATGTCAACAGTTGATCTCCAGAGACATAAACATAAGCAGTGGCACACAAATGAAAAGCAGGAGCATGTCCAAATGCCTGGAGGCAAGGTGGTTACCTCCCTAGTAGTCTTGCCTGTGCCATTAAAAAGACATCTTGCAAACTATGGCTGCAAAAATCTGTTTCTTTTCAAAATACAGATGCAAATGTGGCAAAAAGCATAAACTGTTGGTCACAGGAGTCATTTTCATTTTGCCACGTGGCACTTGCAATTTAAATTGTGTTGCATTGGGATGCAGTATCTTACAATAGACTGGAAAAATAGCATGCAACTGTGAAGAGCACGAAGAAAGATGCATGTTATACATGTGTATTTGCAAATAAAACACTGAATAATGTTACGTTCGTGTCCAGTGCATAATTGTGACACTGTTGAAAGAAATCCACATGTTACTAAGCATTTTACCAGACAGAGAACATAAACATGTAGAAAAAGGAAAAGCAGTGGAGACCCAGGAGATTTTGACAGACTCCAGTCAACTTCTACGTACTTCTAACAAGAAATATATATATATATATATATATATATATATATATATATATATATATATATATATATATATATATATATACACAAATATATAAATATAGTGGTATCTCTGCCTAACTGATGAAAATACCACAACCACCAAACAGGTCAGAGGTTCTCACATTTGCTAATGAACGTTCCTGGAGGGCTTCTTTGTTTTTATCTCACAACCTTTCAGCGCCATGTTTATGTTTTGTAGTTTATTTTTACTGCTCCACATTCACTGCTAACGTTTATTTATTTAATGCTGCTAATTTAGCATCAGATAATGTTTTAAATGGCAAGTGTACTTTCTAAAAGTACAAAAGTTAATCTTCACAGTTTGATTGTTGTGTTAACATAGCTACAATGTGACACGATGAGTTTAATCTTTGTATTGTAGCTCGGTTTGTTCTACAGTGAATTACAACCAATTATCAGTTTGCTGATCTACTCACTAAGATGCATGCAAATTTTACAACAAGGCCTTTCTGTTTCATGACGGTTGAGTGTTTATTAAGCTCCAGAAAGGATATTTGTTTTGGGAGGCTGGGCTTTATGTGACAATGTACTCTATAAAAATGTCCTTTTGTTGATGTAAAAATTGCACCACTGATGTGTTAAGCTATAGCTACACCTCAGCACGAAGAGGAATGCCAATGCTTAAAGTTTAAAACTGTAAACCCACATGTTTACTATCTTAATTGGATTTTTGTCTTGTTATAGTAATTAATAACTACATTATGAGTTGTTGTTTTTTTCTCAAGCCATTATTTTCAGTTTTATGATCATGTGAGTTTGATTTCATTTTTGGGCAGTGGTTGTTATTTTTATCATAAGCAGCGCCAGCAACAGAGGAAACTCCGGCTTCCTGCTGTGTTCATCCAAAAACAACAAAAGCTTTGTTGGCCTCAAAGCGGAAAACTCACCCATGAGTCATTCTTTACGTAGTGGCCCCATCTGGAGTCGGTAAAAACCATGAATGGTGGTGAGCACATTACCTATGTCTACTTAAATGCAGATGCATGCATAAATTGGATTTGGCCCCACTGTTATCTCAGTTCACATGGTAACCACCATAATAAAGAGACCCCACAGGGGGGGGAGGTGGGGATGAGTAAGGCAGGAAGGATCTCTGGAAAAAGGTGTGCAGATGTCTCCCCAGGTGCAAAAAGGGAAGTAGGGGGTATTAAAACAGAGCAGAAGATGTGTGGTGACACTGAACCCCTGCAGAGAGAGTATGTGCATGCTGTGAGAATCACACACAGAGAGCGAGCATGACTAATGAGAGAAGCAGCACGGCCAGTTTAAACCCCAGAAGAGAAATATCTGACTTTTAATTCAGCACAGCAGTGTGCAGCTGAATGTGGGAAATAAACTCCAGAGATAACCGGTGAGAATCTGCAACTTCTGATACGGGAAACAGTTATGTTACACATGCAATGTACAGGGATTTATTAACTGAAAATGTAATGGCAGAAGAAGCTTGAATGGGCTGTAATGCAGCACAGCAGAAACCTCCACATGCACACTGACTCCCTCCCTGACCCCCCTCCGAAGGCCTTACCCACATGGTCAAGCAGCTTTATCTAAAGTACAGCCACAGCTGTGAGGACAGCAGCTGCCCAAAACCAAATGTTAAGCATCAGCACCCGGCAAGGTTTTATCAAACGGGAACACCTGTCGGAAAACTGTGTGATGCATGCACACACACACACATACAGACACAATGGCATATTATTCAACAGCGTTTTGCTCCGTTGTTTTATTTGCATAGTTGTGACACAGGCACACACATGCCGCAGCCTTGCACGTGTGCATCTCAAGCGTAGGCTGGGATAGAAAACTGAGCACAGCTGTCCATGACCAGAGATAAATCCCAGTTGGCCTTACTTTCTCCCACCATCATCTTCCCCCTTTTCTCTCACGGGTAACAGCAGAGTCAATAACAACGAAGCCAACATTTTGTATTGGCAAGACCGTTCTTGGTCTTGCCAATGCAGATGCACACTGGTCTATTCATCATGAATTGAAAATCAACCAAAAAAAAAAAAAGAAAGCCTAAAACAATTCATGCCCAGGACAGCAAAGTAAATCTTAATGTTTTGTCTCAAAAAATTTCAGGTAGTAAAAGGAGCTGCTTTGCAAAGAGCAACGCAGACACAGTTGACTTGATCAACTCTGCACCTCCACCTGCTGGGTGAAAAATATATTGCAAACAATTTTTTTATTTATTTACTCTGAGTGAATTTGCGAAGCTTTGCAGCTGCCCGAACCGTCATAACTCTGACATTTGGAGGAGACTCTGACTGTGTCTGTGTCATATGAGGTGATCATCAGCTGACCACATGAGACTGGAAATTAACGAGACACGTCAGCCCCTTCATCTTCGCTTCGCACTCACTGGGGTTTCTGCTGAGTGTTTTCCACTGAGAAACACAATCACTGTTGAATCATGTTGGAAAAAAAGCATGCACAGGAAACCAATGAAGTCTTGAAAGCAGATTTGGACACAACGAGGAAGGAGCATAACCGATGAGTATGAGGAGAATTGATTTGGCTGAGGCAGATGGTAGGGAGAGCCACCAATAACACATCCAAATAGTGTGGAAAAGAAAAAATTAAACATGTAAAAACCAACACAGAGCTACAAACATTTTTCTTGAAACAGCTGACATAAAGTGTCAAATGTAGTCTGTTGTTCTTAGATTTATTGAAAATTTTAATTTAGTATTTTCCAAAGATTAGAGGGGGAAAGCTATTGTTCATTTGTAACTAAAAACAGCCCCTTACCATAAACTCAATATATTCAAAATTTGTAGTATCTGCTTTGATACCTTGTTTCTTGATAAACAAAAAACAGTTTCTAAAACGTTCATACACTGTTCCTTTAATTTTCACAGATTTACTGTAATTTGTGGGGAATCTCTGCAATGGCAGTGCAGAACTGTGATGTATGAGGAAAATAACACCTAGCTGCATAGGTCCTCTTTTCTGCTACCCCTGAATAAAATCCAATGCATTGAAATTGCCCTGATAAGTCGAGTAAGTCATAAACGTAATCCTCCGGTGTGTAATTAGTATAAATCCAGCAACTTAAAGGCCTCAGAGGTTTTTTGAACACACCGTCCTCAAGACAAAACGTGGAGAAGGCAGCATCATGCCATGAAATTATTATCTTTTATATAATAAAAATTTAAACTGGTTAGAGAATGTCATGGGGAGACAGAGGAAGTTGAATACAGAATCATCCAGGAAGAGCGCTATTAGAGGCCAGGGAGGAGATTCACTTACATCCAGAGCTACAGCTGTGTAGCTCTAGATGCAGAGCTACTTTGGTTTAGACCAAAGCATATATGTGTGCTAAAGTGGTGCCCCCCAAATCTAGACTCAAATCCTTTTGAAAATCTGTGACAAGACTTAAAATTCCTTTTCTCAGACACCCTAACTATATGATCACACTTAATGACGTTTGGGAAAGACATAAGTGCAAAAACCCCAGGCGGGGAAAAGTTGGTGTCTGAGTATCGGTGCATTCTACATTTCTTGAGAGTTTTATTTGAAACAAAAAAAAAATTTTTTTTTTACATGTCTCTTAATAGTTGTGTCCTACTTTGTTTTGGGCTATTTAAGAAATCCAAATGAAACACAAAGTAGATGGTGGTTGTAACTTTGCAATATGTAAAAATGTTTTGCAAGACACTAAATCTAACCAGAAGAAATCTGTGCACAGCAGAGTGAACATATTAACATTGAATGGCAACTGCATACAACTGGCTGAATAAGAGAAAAAATAATAATAATTTAGTGAAAGTTACTAGGAAAAGAAAATTTAGCAAATAAACTGATTATAGAAAATTGATACGTTTGGCTACCTGGGGCAGCGGATCTTGTGGTATAGAATGAAAGCAATCACTGTTTCACCTTTCTTGAAGCAGAACATATAGAATGGTTTCTCCGAAACAGAAAGAGGTTACCATGAAGGTAGTCTGTTAGCTTCCTGTAAAGCCACAGATTTGTTGCATAACAGACACATCCTTTGAACTCCTCACATGGATAACAGACAAAATTTTCAGTGGTGAGCATTACATAGCAGAGATGCAAAAGTACTTCCCCACAGCAGCACGTCCAGGATTACAACACCTGTTGTTAACGCGCTCTGCATTCCCTCCTCCTTTACTCTCACCGCTCTGTCTGCCATCCCTTCTCTTCTCTCGTAGCCTAAAGTCATGACAAATGTTCCCACAGACGTGTTTCACTGATATCCATCACTCGCACAGTAAATTTCTCATGTTCTCACTGCATCCTTGACGTCTCGACCATTTTGGTTGCAATATTGTACCTCAGTATTAAACAGCAAAGGGACTCAAGGAACAGCAAGCAGGATGTCCTGACCTCTAGCCCTCAAAATTACAGTGAAAACTCCTGCCTTGCCTTACTTTTCTAAGAAAACAAAAGAAATTATAGGGTACGGGAGAAATATGGTGGTAGGACATGGCAGACTTGTGTCAAAAGGACTTGTGCTGCCTGCAGATCAAAGAGGCTCAACATAAATGAACCAGAGCACTGTCTTATTTCTAAATGATTGAAAATCCAGCACATAAATTGACCTAAGCCGAAATGTACATACACATATACACAAAGACAGCACCTTGCCAGAAAACCTTGTACGTTATATGTTGGAAAATATAAACACAGTAATGCAGTAGTTAACAGTTAAAGCCTGTGGGAAACATACATAAAACTGTAATGACTTGCTGCAAAGCCTTGGAGAAAGTACATGGAAACAAGGGGCCACATTTCACACAACCTGAAGGTGTGGCAAGCTGTTAGGTCACACATATAACCTCCCTGATGGCAGAGGGATCACACATAATAACACACACACACACACACACACGCACACACACACACACACACACCCACACCCACATATAAACAGTGAGAAATATTTCTAAAAGGTTTCAGTTCAAAGTCAGAGCTTTTATTTGCTGCTTTGGGACTCTCTGTCCCGTTAACTAAAGGAAAGTCTGACCAAAGGGGCCAAAGTGCCAAAGTAGGTTAAAAAGCCACATGGGACAAGAGTAGTTCTGTTCAAACAGAGCTCTTTCCTGTTTTCACACCATTCTTCTCAGGAAGAATGAGGGAGAAGCAGACATGTCTGGATAGAAAGTGACATTTTGTGTCACTTCGGTAGAGTTACATTTTCTAAACTTTGATGGAAAAGTGTCAGGATGTGGTGATAAAGAGGAAAAAATAATAGTAGGTTATCCGCAAAGGATATTACAAAGGAGACAGAAAAGGCAGAAAAGGTTGCAAATCTGGCAGCTGTAGCCAAAGCTGCTACAAAAGCTCTGCAGAGCTTCCAGCTCCAAATCCCCCAAAAAGCATGCAGTCAGCAAACAGGCCAGAATGAGCAAGTGGAAAATACCACAGAGGGGGGGAAAGCAGACGGCAGCAAAAAAGTGTCTCGGTCGCAGAAAAGGAGCAGATCTAACTGCACTGAGGGGAGAAGTTGAGCTCCTCTCAGCTGAGAGCTTCTGGAGTTTGTCTTACCTGAGAATTTGTCCCCCTCCATAACGGGATCGCTCCCTCCACAGCCACATGTAGTGTCTGCTCTTTCACTCCTCTCTCTCTCTCTCTCTCTCTCTCTCTCTCCCCTCTTCCCTCCCAACTTTTTTTTAGACTTCCCTCCTCTCCTCTCCCGTCAATCGCTCCCTCTCTCCTTCCCTCGCTGGGTTCCTCTTCCTCCTCCTCTCACTCTCTCTTTCCTTTCAGGCTCTTGGTTCTCCCTCCCTCTCCTGGCTTTGTTTCCTTCCCTGCTAATGAATTCAGAATTACGACATCCCCATGTGCTGATCATATGTTGCATTTGCAGACTCTTCTTTCTCTTTCCTCTCCTTATGTAAAAAAAAATCTCTCCACAAGACTGAAGCTTCATTGTATGTTGAAAATAGAAACCATCAGCCCAGCCGTGTGACATGGATGGGGTCTAGTTGGGTGAAAATAAGTGGCAGGAAAAGAAAACTCTTCAGCTCCTCGTGTTGGAGAGCTGTGATTCATTTGATACCAACTGTAATCCTGTCAAGTCCAAAAACATGTCTGAGTTTCCTCATAGTGTCATAGATACAGCTCTGTCGTGGAAGATGATAGCCTGCTGAAATAATATTGGAGTCAGATGGAAAAGGGCAAAAACTAATGACTAAAAAAAAAAAAACTTCCCTGAAATGTTTGAAGAGTCAACACAGAAGAGAAAGCCTTTCCATATTCCCAGCAACAATGAAAGGCACAACGAGAGAAAGAGCGTGAGAGATTTAAAGTGTGATGAAGCATCAACCCTCGCTCCGAAATGTGTGTTCAGGAAACTGAGATGACCTCTGACTGTTGGCACGTCCCTCAAGCTGTGCATGGGGTCAGAGGTCATATGGTAAGCGTCTGAGCTCTGATAGAGAGCTCAAACACACTTAGACATGTCAGTCTGCCGGCTTGCGCAACCCTCACCAACCCACTGACCTGCTGCATGTTTGTAGGAGAACTTTCATTCTGGGGGATTTTTCTGGATAGCATTTCTTCAGATTAAGACCATTAGCTGAGAGTTAACAAGTGTGTTAAAAAGAAAATCTGTACGTTGGTGCCCCCAAATAGCCAAAGAGCTGTAGTTATAATGTTAATAAATTAAACACAGATGCATTCTCCTTATCAATTTGACGACTTCTGACAGAAATTCAGAGGGAATTTAGGAGAAACGAAGGAAAAGCATATTGCATGTTGAAAGACTAACAGAGAAAATAAAATTAAAAACCAAGTATCCATTTCACTTTGTTTTTATGCATTTTTTGAAATGGTCTGACACAACAAAATCTATTAAAACACTTCCAAGGTAATAACAGGACAAAATGTTATTGTGCCCAGTGGTACAAATAGTTTTGCAAGACACTGCTTATAAAAACTTTCTGTAGATGTCATTTCCCTCAAAATTAATCCATCAGTCCGTTTTATACAGCGCTTTTCAGACAAGCAAATAGCAGAGAGAAATGGCATTTATATAGGTTAAAATACATATAACATATCAACAACCACCATATGATGTTGGGTGGTTTTTATCACGGGGCACTGAGATTCATCACAAGATGTAAACCATTTACTCACCATCACACTTTACACTTTTTGGTTTACTGACTTTTGCTGTTCACATGTGGACTATTGCACTGGATACTTTTCATTTATAAATCTCTTACTGGCTTACTACCAGTGCATCTAACTTCCTATTTGTCGCATAAAAAAGCAAATACTATTACATTCAGTGTCCCTTCAGTACATGCAAAACTTGGGGGAAAATGGCTTCTTTTTTATGTTCCTCCTTTTACTTCAAGCAAACGACTGCAGGACCTGATCTCTGAATGATTGTTCCTGCCCTTAATGTTTTATTGCTAATATTTGTGTTTTTATTTTACAGTGTCTCAGTATGACTCCCATGCACAAGTAGCTACAGTAAAATAAACAAAAACATTTGGTGGCTTTGGTGTGTTTCTATGGTCATTTTTGTTGTCCATTTGCCTTTCATATGTTCAGAATCAGAAAGCCAACTTCAGTGGCCTGCTTGATGAAAAATGGAAATAAGGTACGTTAGCACCCTCAAATGGTCAAAGTATGGAATTGTGATGATGCAAAAGGACATAGTCTTAATATTTCTTCTGCAGCACCAGACTTGTAACCATTACAGTAACCTTGATTAATAATTCTCCAAGCTTTATGAAGGACTTTCAGTTTTCATTTGGACTTGGACTGACTCACTTTCTGATTTACTTTTTCATCTGCGCATAGCAGATACAAAAAGCAAAACTGTCTGCTCAGATCAACAACTTGAATCAAGATTTAAGACATAGCAAAAAAAAACCTATAAAAAGAGGAACCGAGAGATTCATGCTCTCTCAGCTGATCATCTACCATGTGTCATGTTTTTCTGTGAAATGTTTTTTGTTGTTGTTGTTGGAAATACTCCGGTTGGTGCTAAGTTCAAATTTGAGGTTATATGCTCTTTGCAATTTTCTTTTTATAGAAGCAACAGTAATAGACGCTGTCTTTGTGACAGGCTGCTACTTACACTGTCTCCTTATACATATATGTTGAAATGTTGAAATACTGTCACTATAATAAAATAAAGCACATTCTTTAAAACATAAAGTGTTCATATGTGTTGCTTATGATTTGGTATAGCATGTGTGTGCACTGAGATGAAGGATTTAAAACTGAGGTCGGTGTCGGTGCCAGGAGTGGGTAAATTACTTTTAGCATTCTTTCACAGTCCTATATATTTTCCTTGTTCAATAATCAACTGACTATCTGGGCTGAACATTTAGTCCTCAATAGTCAGTCTACAGGAGCTCCCACTTGGCAACAGGTCATACCGTCCGATGTTGGAGCCATCTTTATCAACTTTATCAGTGCAGTCAGAGCTTCTGAATAGCATGAGTTTAGGAAGTATGGTTAAATGTGATATTTGAGTATCACTTGTATAAATGTCTGCAGCATTATGTGCTGTATTTTTATGTTGCAATATTCATGCCACAATTATTTTTAATTTAACAACTGAAACTGCCTGAGGTGGCTGAAAATCCCATCATGTACACTGAGAGATGCACAGAAAGGTGATGTTAATGCGTTGTTTACTTTAAGCGGTGTACATTTGTATGCCAATGAAACCCAAGTCAGAGACCCAGCAGTGCGTTAAGTTGTCTGCTTTGTGTAGACATGTAGTTCAGGAGCCTTTCTTTGTTTGAATGATTTATTGGTCAGGGTTAAGTGCCCTAACAACCAACTAAACATTCCTCTGAAATCGGTCAAGTACTGGAATGAAAAGCAGAAAAAAAAGTGAAGAAAGAAAAAAACATGGAGGAAACATTGCTCAAGAACACTAAGAGAGCACGCGGAGGTCTTGATCTTTGGAAGCAAATTATGAGGAAATGAGGGATGACTCAAGACAGAGTACTGTAAATTATGGACTATATGGCAGCACAGTGTTGGTATGTAATCTAAATGTGGAGATCACAACACTAGGCTTATTGTTTCAACTGAAAAATCTCCTTCCTTCCTGTTTTTCAATTAAAATTTGATCACTATTTGAAAGTAACCTCCATGCTTGTGGGCTCGTAACTCTGCTGTGCTAGCACATGCTTTGCATAAGGGCATCTCCCTAAGCCATGCCAGCCATCCCACAGAAACACACACACACATGGATAGTGGTAAATGCCCCTACATCAGGGAAGTCTGCTGACAGTGAGGACTTTATCCACACCTCTAAGCACTTCCTAGCAACTTGTGTGTAAGGTTGTACATACATGTGTGCTAAAGCAAATTTACTTCACCTCCAAAGTCCTGGAGTGGTTTTCAGTCATATCAAGGTAAAGCATACCCATTTATGTACTTCAAAACACATAAAAACTTGAAATAACCTCAGCCAGTAATGGTTCTTAAGCAATTGGGAAAACCCCATTTGTTTGCTCCCAACCCCTTATCACTCTCTGACCCATAGACAGCCGAAAAACAAAGACAGATGAAGTAGCCCTCTTTGCAAAATAACTGAACTTTTTTTAGGAAACATGTCAGAACAATTAGGAACTCAAGAGATATTTATGCACCTGGTGTTTGCTCAAAGGTTTTAAATCAGATACAAGCTTCACAGTCATTAGCCGCCCTTTACACATTGTGCTCCATGGTAAAAAAAAAAAAAAAAAAGGCATACCAAAGAGCAAAAGCAAACTTATTCTTGTTGTAAATGACTTTTTTTTTTCTGAGTGCTTGTGCCACAGTCAAATTGTGCAAATAATTGATATCGCTCAATATTTTTCAATGATAACACACTAAAAAAGAATAAATGCCAGGCATAAGCAGAAACATACGCATCCATCAGAATGAGTTAAACAGCCTCTGTTTTTACCCTTATCCTTTGTCTTTTTCCCTCTGTGTTACATCCTGAGGGTCATTTTACAATTCAGCTTTAGTGAGGGCTGCTGTCACACACGCTGCAAACAATTTACAGAGCCCTCAGCTGCAAGATTCAGCTTGCATGCTTCTAATATTGTGAAAGTCCTCTGACAAAAGCACACCTGAAAATCACATGGTGAGATTTTTTTTTTTTTTTTTTTTTTGCTCACTACATCTTAGATTACCAGTTAAACCAACATCTGAATGCTCTGTGTAAATATGATAGTTGTGTTTTCTTGTTTGTGCATTTAGCACTAAAGTGTCTTTTAAATTTGCACACAACACAGTACAAGCAAAAAACATTTAAAAATAAACCTAAGTTAACTCCAAGGTAACAAGAATGTTGTCTGATCTCTGACTTTTGCCTTTATCAGTGCATCAGTTCCCTGCTGCTCCCCCACTATCAGCTGTTATCTGAACAGGAAGGAGTCTGCCCTCGGCATTGGAGGTTATCAAAACTAATTTCTGTACACTTAAAACTAAAGGTGCAATATAAATAAGTGGCTAACCACAGCACTAACTTCAAGTTGTGTAACAACATGTAATTTCTGGCACCATTTGTTCCTGTGTAGGAAGTGACAACTAGATCTGTCATTCATTTATGTTGACTAAGAAACAGAAAGATTGATGCAGAGTGCAAGAGCAGCAACTACTCTGACATTTAATACAGTGATAGCCAAGACTGTTCAGACAAAAGACATGAAAACAACCTAAAACCCAAGAGGAACTGAAAGCTGTCTTGGTTTATTGGTTTAATATTAATGTTTAAAATCTCAACTCTAAGTTTGTTTAATTGTTTATTGACTTTATTAGCATATTTATATTTATTTATTTACAGGTTTTCTGGTTAATTTAAGTAATACCTGTATTTATCAACTATTTATTCAGGTTAGCTTATGTATTTAGTTTTATTAGTGTGTTATTTATTTATTTATTTATTGTGCATCTGATTTCATGTCACACTTGATTGATCAAAACAAAATAAATAAAATCCCCATTTTATTTCTAGCATGTTAAACTTCCACAAAGTCTAAACACCTATATGATCGATGAGCATGTACTTCAAAGAAATGTAAAAATGGAGTTATGTATGATGAACGTAAAAAAACAAAGCAAAACAAAACAAAAACAGAGGCGCAGTCTACTTACTGGGGCTAGTGATTTCTCTTTCTGTTCTTCTTGTTCGAGCGCTGGCTGATCGCACTGAAACGAAAAAAACAAAAAAAAACAAGCAGGACAAGTTAATAAAATCTATCTGGGGAATCCAAGGAAAAATTTACTAAATTAGCATTTGTTTGAACTTTACAGCACTTTCTCAGATCCAATTACTTCAAAGTGTTTTACACTAAAGTCATTCACACATTCACGGTGGTAAGCTACAGTACATTGCAGTTTCCTGAGGCAGACTGACAGAAGCAAAGCAGGTGAAGCTTCCTGCCCAAAGACATAATGGCAATGAGGACTGAGATGGACGGAGAGGGGGCTCGAACTGGCAGGCCACTGGTTACAAGATAACCTCCAACTGAGGAGGCTACTGAGGCCCTGTAATAA
This sequence comes from Xiphophorus maculatus, assembly GCF_002775205.1. Lineage (NCBI taxonomy): Eukaryota > Metazoa > Chordata > Actinopteri > Cyprinodontiformes > Poeciliidae > Xiphophorus > Xiphophorus maculatus. The sequence goes on along the minus strand of NC_036458.1, from coordinate 14,636,923 downwards.
CAAGCCAGATAACTGGAGTAATATGAGATGGAAAACTTGAAGTGTACAGATCAGGCTACCTTGTCAGATTCCTTTTTTGTTCAAAGAAACGCTGAGCTTGATAATCTGTTATCTCTACAAAAAGGTTCAATGTGTTTCTTTTAATTTAATGGAAAGAATGTTAGAGTTTAATCTGTCAACTCACAATAGCTGCTTCCTCTAAGCCCCTCCTTCAAGCTGTTTCTGTAGGCTTTCTGTAAGCTGTTTCCTTCACGCTGTTACTGCAGGCTGTTTCTATCATTTCTAACTGATAGGTTTTGATGTCTACCTTGACACTGTTAATTAATGACACCCACCTGACTATTTCTTTAATAACTTGAACATGGCACATTTTAAAAAGTGTGAGTTTCAGAGGAACACTTTAGTTCCAGCGGATGTTTGTGAATCAGATTTAAACAAAAAGCTGATATTTATCCTCTGCATAGTTCACAGCACTGTCTGGCTGAAACTAGGAATTGGCAAACATCCTTGATGCACATCATTCCTGTAGAAAATGTGTCTCAAAAGTGAACTCTGATTGAGTTTTTATTTCAGTGATCATGAAAGTTTGATTGCATGATGACACTAAAGTGGGCTTTGACACCATTGTAAGTGTTTCAGTCTTTAATGCAAACATAAGACATAAATTTGTGACGTGCTTCACTCTGTTGTTCCAAGAACAGGGGATAAAAAGATGTTTCAGGTTGCCTGTCACTATTCTCTGCTTCCTGTCCCTTCAGTACCGACTGCTGCTTAGATAAACTAAGTTCATCTTCTGGCTGATGAGTCAGCCATCCCATCCTGTTTTGAGTTTCGCAGAAATCTTTCTTGTACCACAACTCAGCAGATGGTGACATTCAGTCTCTGCTCATTAGACCAGCAAGCTCTATTTTCCACCAGGTTTCATAACAAGCGAAAATGGCTTCACTGACGTGGAGGAGTTGAGTGTGTCACTGCTTACTGTGACTGGAAGATGTGAATAAAGCAACTTGCTAGGGACTTAAGGATGATAATTTTGTTAAATTATTGACACTAACAAAGTGTGTGCACACTAATGTCGATGGCTATGAAGTGCAAAAAACTGACACCAATTTCAATTTTTACTCAGAAGTTGAATTTTAAAGGTACACGTGAGAAAAAAAAGGTCTGCAGATATCAAAATGTACTTTCATGCATCACTACTCCTGCTTGAGTAAAATTTCTGGCTACTCTACCCCCTGCAAGAAACTTCAATGAACAATAACTTTGAGCAATAAACACATTTTGACCAAAAATACACCAGACCCAGACATACACCTACAGTTTATGCTAAAGTGAGACTTTCTAATCATTCAGAAACTTTGTTATTCTAATGTTGTTGTTTTTTTATCTGCTTGAACCTTTTGGGCCAGTGGCAGTACTTTGCTCAGGTTCAACATGCGTCACCTTCTATAAGTAGTAGTTTTCAATTCAAAGATTTATTTGAAAAACTGTTGCATCTGCCTGAATCTAATCATGCTATTTATTTTTTAGATGTTATGATCAGTTGCTCAGTAGTTAAGTAACATTTTTACCAAATTCCTTTTTCTTGTTTGGTTTCTTTTTAGTTTTAATGGAGTACAATATAAGTGCTGTATAATATATGAAGTAGTGCTGCTATAACTTGTGCTAACTGTTTTGTTATAATCATATTAGTTCAATTTAAATATTCTGAAAACATGCTTCATCTGTGGCTAACTTTGAGAAATGTTGCTATTTAATCTACAAATTAACAATCAGATGCAGAGAAAGTCTGCCTATTCATTTCATTTAGCCCCATATTACTAACTGTAAAGGTTGTCTTATATGGGTGAACAAATTTGTGAAAGAAAATATGTTGTAGATTGGAAAAGACTTGAGAATGAAAGTCAAGATCTAAATCTAATGTAGAATTTGTTGCTGGAGTTAAAATCCAACCCTCCTCATTCAATCTGACTGACTTTCAGCTCTTTTGGACAGGAGAAGAGGCAACATTTTCTATGTGTGCAACGCTGGTCGACATCCCCAAATCAAACTGGCAGCTGCAGTTGTCACCGAAGGCGTTTCTACAAAAAATGGACTCAAGTGCACGCTCCACTTTTTAGATAAGCAGCAATCCCATGAGTTATAATTGTGCAAGTTGTATTTGTATACATCTCATAGTGTGAAAGGCATATAGAGGTGGTCCATCCAATCTGTCAAGCCTTGCAGCTAAAAACATGTCTGTACCTATAAAGTCTTCTACGGGAGAAGAAAGCCTGGAAAAAAAAAAAAAAGATAAATAAACAGGCTCGCAAGTATACGCCCTTCTTTAACATACACTGACTCTTACTGCTCAAGTAAAACACTGCAACAAATAAACATGCAGAAGAATGAGTAGTAGCAACACCTTCATAAGTGGAAGTGCTGTAACTGTACAACATTACCTGTGGTTTTCACATGACAGTAAAGCAAACACGCACTACATAATTCAGTGAGTCTAAACTAAAGCCAAAGGAGTAACATCTGCAATGTGTTGGTAGAAAAGTGTGGCTGTCTATAGTATTAACTTATTTCTCCTGCTCAGTCTTGTCCGAGGCCTCAGACACACACACAGAAACAACAACCTTGCTTCCTCTGGAAGGCTTTGTAGTCTTCTTTTGTCATACTTTTCTCATGAGAGAGTTACGTGCAACAGAGGTCAACACACTTACTTGTGTTAACACTGAGAGATAATTTGCACTTCTCAGGGATGATACAAGTCATAAAATATCTCTGTGTTTGCACCAAGACTCAGCTGATTAATGTAATTTGTAATGCTTAAGGAGACCTATAATACTACGTTTGTGGCTACGCACTTATTTAGCTTCTATTTAGGACAATTTCTGGCATATTTTCTAATCTTCTGAAAACCAATGGTCCTAATGCGGTGGACCCCCCCGTATAGGGTTAGGGTCAAGAATAGACTAGTAATGGTTAAGGTTACTGTTCTTCTACATGTGTGAAAAAGGACAGAATAGGTTTTAAAGCATGCAGTGCCTTTTCACATCCTGCTGAGATTTTTGTGTTTGCTCAAGGAGGCCACGCGGCTTGTGTTTGAGCAGGAAGACAGGAGGTGAAGTATCTTCCCTCTTTTATTCCCTCCCCCTTTTTCTCCCTTGACCTCGTTAAGGGAACACCCTTCACTTTAGAGTGAGGCAGCGTTTCGATTAACACATAAATCAGTGGAGCTTGTTGTAGACATTGCTGAAGTAAAGCTACAATGATTCTTTTAAAACCTAGAGAGTGATATTTCATGTATAATGGCAGGCATTCATTTCAGTCAATTATCTCACTCTGCCTACAGCCTTCAACAAACTCTTTACTGTCTAACACTGAGAAGTTTACATACACGTATCATGGAGATCATTGTCATACTAATTTTGGGCGTTTACAGGCAGTTGAACTTCAATGATAGTGTAAGAGACAAAAATTTGGTCCATAGGATTAAATTTATCTAAAATGTTCCTCAATCCACACAGGCATGGTCGGATTAAAAGTAACTGAGGCCAGATAATCCACCGATCTTAGGTCATGGCTTTGAGAAGGTCATTACAGAAACAAAAGACAGAAAACCAGTTCTGGAGTGTGTTAAAGATCATCGTCCTGCCAGAAGAACAAATGGTATCCAAGTCTCAACTTGACTGTGGCACTTGAATGAAAGAAGATTAATTATGATGTCCATAAATCCAGGGACCACCAAGACTCAAGCAGATCACAAATTGGAACCTGCTGAAGAACCAGTTTTACGGTTCAGAGTGACTTTAACTTGCTAAAGAATATTTCAATGATTGCAGGTGAGGGGTTGTTTGCATTGCTTTCAACTCTATGCATTTTTCATTTTCCTTTGTGATTTTGTGTGGATTATAAATAAAAATTAAACTTGGATTAGTGCATTTGTATGTCAACGTCCAACCCTAACAATGTATCTGCTGGATAATTTAAACAAAGTTTTGCAACTTTGTTGGTCTTTTTTAAAATTATAGAGACAACAGGGGGCAAATTTTATCCTAATTCATCATTGTGTAGGATCTGTTTTGTTTAGTGCATTTGCTATTTATTTAAGGTACATTTCAGCAAACCTTCTGACACTTGAAGTTTCTTTTTGCCTTTTTAATTTTAGTTTTTTTTATTTGTTTTCATTGATTTTCAGTTTAGGAACAGGGACAAATCATGTTTGTACTGGGAACAAGTGGCCAAAATTCCTCTTATGTCAAATTACTTGACAACACTGGCTAATCCATTGATTTTAGCTGGGATTTTTATGCTTACAAAGAAATGCAAAAGGATTTCAGAGCTCCAAAATAAATAAATACATTCAAAACTCTCAATAAATGAAAGCAAAATTCTAAGAAATTAGGAATTATTCAAGGTTGTCAAAAGTAGATTAAAAGAAAAAAAAAATTCTCTCAATCAAACCCACTAGGGTGGTTTGCTTGCAGAGCAGCTCGGGATTTCTGGCATGATCTGGGTAGGTGTGGACAATTTTCTTGCAATCATAATTTGTCAAGTTAAACCTGTGCATGCAAAAAGGTTAAATGTCACTAAGCTTGTTTCCTGCTTTTCAGTCGTTCTCCATTGTGTTTTTATGGCCCTCATTGCACACGTTCAGGCTACGCTGCAAACAACGTTTCACAACTCTGTGGAGTGAACGAGGGGGAGCATTTGTGAAAAAACAAGGTGAGTGAAAGAATGAAAAGAAAGACAGGAGATGAAAAGGCACAGAGGTAATTTTTCAAGATTGTTTTTTTTACGGCCCAGATAAGACCTCGAGTTCTTTCATAGCAGGACCAACATCAAGGTAAGGCAAGAAGAACACACCCTCACACCCACACAGTGCCCGACTCATGCAGAGACATGGATGTATGAGCAGTTTAGGCAAGACATCGACTTTGACCCTTGAACCGCACTCCTCCCGAGTTCTGGCGCCAAGGCGACAGATGGACAACACCTCTTCCTACTTCCACCTCGCTGAAAACCAGCACCACTCCACCAAACACACAAAATCTGTCTGTTCTCTGCACAAGGCACATTCTAGTCTACCAAAAGAAGTGTCTGTAAGAGTAATTAACCAGGATGCTGCTGCAGTCTATAAAACAATGTGACTGTTTTAGATAAGGATCAGGTAAAGCTGTTAAAACCCAGGAGAGGCAGTTAAATAGCTCATAGAGCTTTATGAGATTTGACCTCCCCTGAGAAGTATGCACTTACAGTAAGTCATAGGTGAGTAACTGAACAAGGGAGTGCATTTAAACTCTTCAGGCCAACCCCAGATTTCGAGAAAGGCCTTAGAATTTGTACATTTGCACAGATTTCCATGTTTGGATGGAGGATTTAAGAAGCAGCAGCTAAACAAACATTGTCATTCCATCTTAACACTGAAGCGTGCAACATCATGAGCCTGACCCACCGTCTGATGCAGAGTCTGTTTGCACACTGTAAGGGTGTGCACCAAGAAGCGTATTATTAATCTGAGTTTTCTCTAAACCTAAAGTGTCATGAAAGTATTCTTAAAGATAACTTACAGATTTTTTCTCTCTCTGTTTTTGTGATTCACATCATGACATAAAATGCAATAACTTGAGCACATAAAGCCATTTTCAATGGATAATTTACAAAACCAGCCAGGATCCACATGAACATGTAATTACCTGAATTAACTGTGATAAACCGCATTTCTGGTTCTGATTACAACCAGATCTGTGAAATCCAGAATTCACCTAAACAGAACTTGCCTGACAACATGAAGTAGACTTAAAGATCTCAAAAAGCAATGCAATAGGCTCAAAAAAAACAACAAAATAAATTAGAAATAAAGACATCGACTTTGACCCTTGAACCGCACTGGACATTTATCAGTCTGTAAGGTGTGCCTTTTCCATCTGATATAAAACTAAAACAATTTTTCAGACAGAGAACATGATACCTAGAGTCAAACACAGTGGTGGTAGAATGATAGTCTTGGGCTGCTTTTCTGCTTCAGGACCTGGATGACATTGAAAATCGATGAAACCTTAACTTCTGCTTTCTACCAGAAAATCCTGAAGATGAATGTTCAACTGTCTGTGACCTTAAGTCCATGCACGCTTGGGTGATGAAGCAGATCATCTCTGAATGACATAGAAAAAGTTAAATGAAGGGTTTGCAGCGGCCTAGTCAAATCTAGAGTGACTTTAAAAAGGCAATTCATGCTTGAAAACCCTCCAATGGTGCAGGAGTAAAATAATTCTGCTGAGAAGAGTGGGCCAACAAGATTCATTTACAGTTTTGGCAAACATTTGATGGCAATTCTTGCACAAAGGCTTTACAAGCAATTGTTAGCTTTAGGGTACAATGATTTTTTATCCATAAATGAAGTCCTCATTTAAAACATGCAGTCTGTATTTACTCGGGCTACCTTTAATACTAAAACACTTTTGTAATCAGACATAAAGTATCTGAGTGTGAAAAAAAGCAGAACCAACAATGACCAAAGGTTAGCATTTCAGTTATCGTGCTCACTTGTTCGTGTGAATTTTGAAGCTTGCTCAGGAAATGTTTGTCACTCCAACGTGCTCAGAAAGCAAAAGTGTCTAACACTTCAACTGATTTCCATAAACATAAAAATATTTACTCCTGTCACGACAGGAGAAGGCTGTTCCTGCCAAACAGTTGAGTTACTATTTGCTGCCTGAGCCGTGGCTCTTGGCCCTGCTTAACACGACATGATTGTCATTCGTCCATGAAGAAATGTTTCAACAAGTGCTAATGAGACAACAGCGCTCGGCTGCAACATCTGAAATACTTAAACGCTCTCATATCTACTCTAAAAGAATTTGAATGCTGGTCCACGTGTATCAGAGCCTCTCTGGGTCTGCCATTATCTTTTTACAGGCTTTCTCCAGGCCTCGGGCGAGCAGTACAACACTAGCCGCCTGTTGTGTCAGCTGACACCCCCAGAAGCAGCGGCCAGCGTCACAGAGCTCCATTCTTGACAGCAGATAACAAACACAAAGCAGAGTGGACACTTAAGACCAGACTCCGCACGAGGGAAACAGCATAGATGCAGATAGTTGGTCTCCTGCAGCCGGAGGAACTTCATGATGCAGGTGACACTTGGTTGTATGAACATGTCAAACAAACATTGAAGATTTTTGCTTTTGTTGTCACTGCTACTTATGCTAACACGATTGGTTCATATTCTGATATTTATCAATTTTATCACTTAAAAGAAAAATGTGAAGTAGAAAGTCTAACATTATTTAATATTACCGTTTAATACTACCGTCCTTCTGTGTGCCTGTGTTACCTGAATGTCTTCTCTACCACCTTCTCAGTACTTGTGGTCGAGATCTTGGGTTTTGTAAATAGTTGAGGTTAAGATAAGGCACGGTGCAGGATAAGGTGAAAACAAACTAATAAGATAATACCTTTTGGTTATTTCGCTACGTAAACGTTGTCTTTTGAACCACATGAAATAAAACGCATACTCTAACCACTGCATACCTGCAGTGGTTAGAGTATGCATTATTATCTTTGTGTGGGTTTCCTTTTAAGGCCAAACCACTAACTTTTTTAAATGCGACGCAAGTGGTTGCCCACATGGAGCTTTCCGGTTGTCCGATGAGCCCAAGTTAATGTTCGGGTTAGGGCTCTGCACTCTTTGGACCTTCCACAATGTCTCTTAATAACGTTAGGTTAAAAATGATAAAGCGCTGAGGTGTGACTTTAAATACAAATATCCTAACAATTGTAGGTTTTATAAGTTGCTGGGTTTTTTTAATAGTAGCATTCAATTTTAAAAACAAAATTACACTAAAAGCACCTATGGTATTTGGTTTTTTTAGATTTATTTTCCATGTGATTAATTTGGAAACTTTGTGCTTCTTTATTTACGTATTTGTTAATCTTTAGATCTATAACTGTAAATGCTTGGGTTAATCTATCACCCAGAAACCCCAACATTTTCCTGTTTCACCACCACCACTCATGTTATTCGGTGGTACTCCCACAGGTTTGCTGCTATTTTCACAAGCTTTTTCCAAGCACAACCCTGTGCAGTGTAAAAACACCCACATTTCACATGAAACCACAGCACTGTACATGCATGTTCACATGTTCCAGTAGCTTATTAGTCTATTATTCACAGCCTTGTAGCTTTCAAATTGATGGTTAGACCGTCCTCGGCATGCGCTGCTAGATGACAGGGCAAATATGTCTCAACACAGTTTATAGCTCGACTTTCAAGTTACCATTTAACAATTGCTTCAGGCTTTGAATCAAAGCCTTGCTCGCCCTCCAGCATAAACAGGTTAAAAGCCAAAATGCAACATGGAGTAAGTGTCACACAGGTAGGAGTAGATAAGGAGCATGTGTGTGCTTCTTTTTCTGTGCAGGACATGAAAGAACATACCAGGAGGTGTGCACTAGGAAAAATAATGACTCTGTGTGTTGCTGCGTTCATACAGGTTACTGATTGATCCAGGCAAATTAAGGGAGTGGCGTACAATGCACGGATCAGCTCCACGAGTACAAGAGGTTGCATGATTGAACATTGATATGCATACAACGCACAACAACCCCTAAGCATCATGTTTCAACGCTGTTTTAGTAAGTGAATATTTTCTTTAAAATTAGATGAAGTGTGAGAGCTTTTCTTATTTAATTACAAAACAGACACACACACACACACACATGGCCACACACAAGTCAGACTCCCTCTGCGAACGCCACACCTCTGCATCCCAGTTGCCTGTCATACTGAAGAGAAAGGGCCCTTCACAACACATCCACACAACAGATTAAATGCATACTTTGCTATTAGACTATTCTATAAGCAGGAAGGTCTAACAAAGACTGAGACAACTTTAGTCAGAGCGATTTCACTCTCTTTCTCACACAAACACACACGCAGCAGCAGCAGCAGCAGGAGGAGGAGGAGGAGGAGGCGAAGCAGCATGACCCAACATGTGCTCGACTCCAATGGAAAACTGTCAGACGCTCCATCGCACCTAAAGACTTCGGGAAGAGGAGCCGGGAAAGCTGGCATTCTGCAGGCTATGGCCCACGTTGCGGCTTGGAGAAAGGAGAAACTGAGGAGGAGGAAGAGGAGGGCTTTTGAGCTCTGAATGGAGATATGAGTGATATAGCTAGCAGGCTGCAGCAGCGGAAAGTGAAAGGAGGATTAGTAATGGTAGAAAAAGACAAAAGCAGGAGGTGATGAAGATTTAAAAAAGCCTTCGATGCATGTGAAGATATGCTTGAAAGTTCCTGAGATTTATTCTAAAACATGCAGAAACGTAGTAGGAAAAATAACAGAAGAGAAGAAAAGAGCTCTTCTGTGTTAAGCTCATCTTTTTAAAAATATTTCAAAGTATTGTTAGTGGTATCTCAACTTCATAGATGAAACATATTTGTCTAGCTCTGCTTTAATTGTTCCTTTCTGGAGTTTTGCTTTACAGACAAACAGCCAGCCATTCTGGGTTAAATGCAACAAAACTGGCCCAATATGACACAATTCATAGATGGTTTTGCTCTTGAAGAGAAAACAATGTTTTAACAGCTGACATCTCCCTTTCAGTCGGTCAGTCTAACACAATAACCTTACTCTCCTCTTGTTGTTTGTTGCTTAAAACCCAGCTGCAAACGCAGCAAAACATGTCCAAACTATGAAACTACTGCCACCAGACTTCGTTGACAATATTAGGTTGAAATGCATGTTTGTTTGTTTTTTAAATAGAGCTTTTTTTGCCTTCATCTATGAAACATTTTTATACTTCTTAGTTTGATAAACGCAAGTTTTTACACAAATGCATAAATGATTGATTCTTTAAATATTCATAACTGTCTATTTGAACCCTTTACAAAAACTGTCACAGGAGCCAAACTTAAATGCCGCCAGTCATAAAACAAACAGATTGGATTTGACCCAGAAGCATAAAGTATGTCATTCTTCAGGACGGAAAAAAGGAGCCAGGCTTTCTCTGTGCGCCACCTTTCTGTCATTATGTCACAACCTGTTTATGCGACTTTGTGAGAGGAGTCAAGAAATGGATTTAAAAAAAAACAAAACCACACCCACAGATCCCACGCAGCGTGGGGCCTTTCGCAAATCGGGGATTTTAGAAATGCGTAGATATGAAGAAAAGCAGAGATAAAAAGAGAAAAAAAAAACTTACTTTGCAGGCTCTTAAATAACCCCCGGCTTTAGATATTTTCTTTCTATAAATAGAATAAAGGTGGGATGTTGCTTCAAATCGCTCACCTGGATACGAAGTTTTCTTCATGGCTGCAGATGTCTCTTCTGTTCGCAGTGTTTCAATAAAAAGAGGAAAATCTCATAAGTGTCGTTTGCATCCGTAACTTTTCCAGACTGCGTCTTCCCGTGCTGCCTTCTGTGTCACCTCTGGACCGACCAGGCTCAAAGCTCGCTCCTATGCTTTTTAGATCTCCCTAAACTTTGCCCCAGTGCTTTATTCCCACCTCTATCTGCTTCGGGAGACGGTGTGTGAGCTGGATATTCTAATAATCTCACCTGCGCTTCTGACGCACGCCCTATCCCGGGAGCGGGAGTGGTTTACAGTAACTCCGCGGGGGCTTTCACCTATCAGAGAAAGAATAAAGACTGCCTTCTTACCTGTGCGCTCAGGGAATCATCTGGCGTGGATTATTGGATTTAAAATCCTGAAATTGAGCAATTTGCCGGTCTGATCTGTTGCGCAAAGATCAAACCGACTTACACCTACAATGCGTCTGTGTGGAACATTTGACACCATGTGTGTACAGTATTCACGGGCCGCTGTGTGGGAGAGTGCGGGCAGGTAAAACTGTTTGGACTTTAAACATTGAGTCTTGAGCCATGTGTCCCTGGATGAAGCTTTCAGTGTTGCCGTCGACCTTCAACCTTTCCAAATGTCAAATGTCAAACCCTGTAACTCCGCTTCACCTTCACCGCACACAGACACTCATCTTGCCAGCAGCTCTGAGCTGCAGGGACCTCTTGTGGTCGCTGCGTGGGCTCGTCGGCTTCCGTTTCCACCGAGCATTCCAGCGCATTCACGAGGAACGTCTTGAGTGATTGAGGAGAAAATTCAAAGTCTGTGTTGATGCAATGTTTCAGTTTGATCTTTAAGAGCAACTAGCACAGATCCGAGCTGCTCACTGAAGGCAAATCAACAGTTTTCTTGCAGCCAGCGTGGAGTTCTGCAGAAATATTTCCTTGTCTTCTGAGGTGTCTTGTAAAAGTATTAATTACGCTTTTCCAAATTTGGTCACGTTACATCTACAATCCTTCATGTATTTTGTTAAAATAGTGCTAAACTGTGAAGTGGGAGACAAAAAAAAAACTGTGACATGCATTTGTATCCAGCTTCATTTACTTTGCTGCCCCCACATAAAATCCACATCAAAAAATTCCCTTCGGAGCTCACCTAATTAAGTAAAAGTCAACCTGTGTGGGATTTAATAATGCAAATACATTGTCTGTGTGGTTCATAGATAACATTAGAGAACAATCAGCATCATGTGAGGAAAAAGACAAAGCTGTGGAGTCGTCTGAAGCAGAGCTAGGTTTTGAAAAGCTATCTGAAGCTTTGGTATCACACCAAACTTTGTTCAACCCATTGTCTAAAAATGAAAAGATACCACAGCGGCAATTCCACATCCACCTAAACTGACTGGCTGAGCCAAGAAAATGACCAAGAAAACCCCTGGTAACTCTACAGGAGCTGCAGCAAATCCTGTGTATGTGGAGAGAAGAAAACTGTTGTCATAAAGAGCCAACAACAACAACAACAACTCCTTTTTACTGTTACGGATGTAAAAATACAAATCTGTTCTTGTCAGATGAGACCAAAATTAAATACTCTGACCTACATTTGTTTTTGTCAGAAAACTAACTTCACATCACTTCGAATACTTGCTAACCATTTTGGTGACGCAAATCTGTTCCATTTAAAAAAAAAATTCAATTAAAGACATAAAACCACGCCTTGTTTTTCCCTCATTGCAAGTTAAACTGTGATAAAATACATTAGAACGTGTTGATGCAACAAAATGAAATATAACCTGATTAAGTGTACCATTTGTGGCCGGGCATGCCAGGTGCATGGCCCAGAAAAACACGCAGTGGCTTGAATCAGCTGCAGTTTCAGTAAGTTTCAACAGTGTGTACTGTAAACAGATGGCCAGTGAGAAATTACTCTTCACCGATCCTCTTGTAGTTTAACATAATGCCCCCTAACTTCTTTGAAACCTGGGTAATTATTGACGGAAAGTTTATGCATCCAGAGACACGAGATGTTGAAAGCTAAACTGTAGCGTCTGAGCATAAAAGGCAAGTGCGGGAACTCCCACTTGCAAATTCCCTAAGAGTGGGCAAAAACAGATATTACTGTTTGTGCCGTGTGTGAAAATGTCAATAAGGCTGGAGGTGCAAATCCCTGGAGTGAATGTGAAGGAGGAAGGTGCTTTGTGACATCTTCTGAAAACCTACGACGACTTGTTTGATGTTAGGGTTGTAGTGACCGTCTACACGAGTCACAGACATTGATATTCAACGTACAAAACAGCTGAAATTTAAATTCAATTCAGCTTGACATGCAAACATTGTCAGGGCAAGATTGAAAGCGCACCTCACACGCGCTAAATGGGATTATTTGTCTGTTAATCTGAGAATAAGAATGTGACGACCAAGAAATAATCCCTGATTCAAAGTCAAAATCTTTGTCAAAGTCAAACTCCCACATAACCTTTTAGACACCATCCTTCTCCAGTTAAGCTGTTTGGCTACAAAGTCAAGACTTTTTTTTTCATTCTGATGAGGCAACCATGCCAAAGAATGCAAAGCCGCAAAGTGTAGCAGCATAGTGGTCATGTTCTTTTTGACCACAACTACTTGCTAATTTAACTGTACAACTAAATTCTATATCATATGCCTTTATATATTAATAAATATATGTGAACATCCTGTTTCTGTTGTAAAAGCCAGGTGCATTGTAACCACAAAGTCGGGGAAGCTTCATATTAAAGTATTTTGAAACTGTGGAAGATAAGACAATCTGAAACCAGACACGTTACATCCAAACCAAACTACCTACTCCTCTGAAAGCACCTAGTTTCCACTGTTTTCTTGCAAATCGTGCAGATTATGACTCTTGATACTGAGGTGTTTTTCTTCAAAGCTGCCTGTACTTAGAGTTTCATCTGGTTTCCGTCAACATTTGTCAGTTTATCCTCTGTTTATCTGTTTCTCTTATACAATATTTTGTATGTGCGCCTTCTGACACAGTTCTTCTTTTATTGTTTCCTGTGATAATGTTGTGACACATTTACACCGTCTGCTGCAGGTGCGTGTTGAGAGGTTTCCTGCTCTTTCTTAAACTTTTAAAATTGGGTAAAAACAATGTTTAAAAAAAAAAGTAAAAGTACATAACGCTCATTTGAGAAAAGGAAAAAAGAAAAAAGCTGTGGCTCTAGCTGGATGCTCTCGCTATCGATGTGCTTAGGTTGCGTTTCTCGGAAGAGTGGTCTATGTTTCCGCCACTGGCTTTAACTTGTGGCACCGTTTGGTTTACATCTCGCTCACGACCATTCTTAAGTGGTCCCTCTGAATCGTACGCTGATACAAAACACTAGCCGTGTTCTTGCACTTCTCATCGCTGACATTTCGCCTATAAACACACAGGATGACACGTTTCACACCTCATTGTCCCGTCAAGCATCTTCGTGAAAAAAATATAACCTTTGACCACAAACCTCCCGCTTGAGTAAACATCCAGCTTACCTACACTTTGCAAGCAATTTCTTTCACCCAGGCAATGTGTTTAACATTTCAGCTTCAACTGGACATGTCTTGTTTGGACAGCTTTAAGATTTATAATAATTGAACAACCACTTAAGAGAGCACATGAACTAGCTTGAGTAGCCAGTGTTAATAAATTACCAACATGCTTTTTCTTCTTGTGTGGCTTATTAGTAATCTTAAACTTCATCTGCAGGAGCATCTCAGCTGACGTTCTGTTAGTCATTTTGGTTCAAAATGGCTTGTGAAAACAATGTAACTTCCAGCTTTTGAAATGGTAACAATTTTGAGACAGTAAATTACAACACTCTTGAATGAGAGTCTGGCAAGTTAACAGACATTTGTACAACTGATTTGGTTTTGTTCCTCTAAAGGTGACACATGGTGACTGCGCACCTACTGTTTCTCCTAACTCTGCCCACATTTTCTGTAACTAGACTTTCACCTTCACAATTACTGACTCTTTTGTTGTGTGTTAGACTGGTTTTACTGTAAAAGAAGACCACTATGTGGCAAGAGGTGGCAGGAGAGGAAAGTCAGAACCATAAAACTATTGGTCAAAATACAAAATGTATTCCTATTGACCCTTGATCTATCTGTCTGTTTGTCTGTCTGTCTGTCTGTCTACGTGAAAAATAATGGTCAAGGTTGCTTTTCATCTGATCTGTCTGAACATTTTTTTTCCAAGAAGAAATGGGCAAAACTCTCTAGTCTAGTTCAAAGCTGGTAGAGACATATTCCAAAAGGTTAAACAAAAAGTTAAAGCAATTATAGTTTTGGTGAAATGGCTCACCTCCCGGGCGACAGTGAGTAAGACAAGGAAAAAAGTTTTTGTACTATCATTTTCAATTTATACAATGCAGATGCCTCCCTGTGTTTCACAGTTTTATTTCATTTTATTTTTTACAAAAGATAGAACTGAACACATAAATCATATTCATCCACATTTCTTTATCAAATCATAAAGGAAGAACATTCTAATGCTTGTCTGGGATCAAGGCACCCTAAAACTGAGACAAGCAAAAATTTAGGTGAACTGAATGATTTGGGACTGAGTAAGGATTATTCAAAACCTAGTTTAGATTTTCTTGCCTTCTAGCCACAACATGTTATTTTGTCATTCATGCACAAAAAAGGAGGAGTTTGCCCAGTGCAAAATTCATGAATTACAGCACAGCACACTTTACAGAGGTGCATTTGTAAAGCAAGAAAATGAAAATCATGAATTGTTTTCCTTTCACTTCCCAATCGTGTGCTACTTTGTACTGCTTTAAAATTCTGACATAATGCACTGAAGTTTGTTCTTGCGTTGTGGCAAAATGTGGAAAACTTCCAGAGGTCTTAACACTTTTCCAAGTCAATGTAAAAGCTGGAGAAGGTTTGAAAGTAAGCAAAGGTATTGCTTTATTGATGTAGATTAAAAAATACAAACAATTGTATTACACACATAGTATGGAATTCCACTTCACAGAAAAATAAACCTTGATTTAATTCGTGCAAAGATTCCATATTTAATTTTAGCCTTTATTTTAATTACCAAAATATTGAATAACAATCTAACACGGAGAGCATATCCCTGTACACTTATTACAATTATACAGTTAGTATTAAAATGCGTACCAACGCCTTCTTGAAATGCATTTAGAGTGAAAAATTTTATTGGAAGAAATTGGTTTGGAAAAGTTGATTGCACTTGACATGATTTTCCTAAATATCAACTGTTTACTACAGTTGAATCTTGTTCATGAAGATTTTTTTATAGCCGAGAGCTTCAAAATGACACCTGAGAATTGGCATTTAATGGAATCAAAATATGTCTATATAATTTATATATATATATATATATATATATATATATATATATATATATATATATATATATATATATATATATATATATATATATATATATATATATATATATATATATATATATATATATATATATTATACATATATATATTATACATATATATATGTATATATATATATATATATATATATATATTACATTATATACAGTATATATATAGATCTATATATATATATATATATATATATATATATATATATATACAGTACAGACCAAAAGTTTGGACACACCTTCTAATTCAATGGGTTTTCTTTATTTTCATGACTATTTATAAGGCAAGAAATCCCACTTATTAACCTGACAGGACTCACCTATGAAGTGAAAACCATTTCACCTCTTGAAGCTCATCAAGAAAATGCAGAGTGTGTGCAAAGCAGTAATCACAGCAAAAGGTTGCTACTTTGAAGAAACTAGAATATAAGGGGTATTTTCAGTTGTTTTACACTTTTTTGTTTAGTGCATATTTCCACATGTGTTATTCATAGTTTTGATGCCTTCAGTGTGAATCTACAATGTCAATAGTCATGAAAATAAAGGAAACTCATTGAATTATAAGGTGTGTCCAAACTTTTGGTCTGTACTGTATATATATATTTTTTTCACAAGTGAAAGGTAGAGGTGAAAGTTAGCTCTTCTCATATAAATCACATCTTTGCTGAAATGTATGACATTTGTTTCCTGATACTTCTGGTGGTAAAATCATTGAGAAACAGTGAACTGAAGCCTCATGTGCTTCATTCATGTTAGATGCTTCATGATTGTTACTAAAAGCACCTCAGAAAATCTGGGAATGGAAAAAAAAGATTTTATAGATGGAATTGTTTAAAACTCCTCAAACTTTCAATTTGCCAGATTAATTTTATTGGCTCTCTAAGTATCAGATTGGGTTTTTTATTCCATTCCAGCTCCACATTTTTTTTAAACAAAACATTAGTCAAACTTGGTACTAAATTACAAAAAAAGACATATACATGTTTTAAAAAATATATATACTACACATACTTGTTTTCCAGTTTAAACAATAAAGCTATTGAAAGAACATTTACATTGTATGATTCAGCCTGTCCACTCTCTTCTTTGGCATTCTCTTGTAAACACATATGCTTGCCTTTTGAAAGTGTGCATCTGTTGGGGAAGTGCATCGGATGCATCAGATGTTTCTGTGGTCCATGGTTTCATGAGTTTCATGCATGTCAGCGTCCTGCAAGCATATCCTCAGCGCCTCAGTGTTCCTCGCATGTCCTCATAAACATCATTGCCGGTAGCAACACGCCTCGGTTTCACTGCATTGTCTGAGCTCTTGGTCTGGTCGCAAAAGATTGTCAACAAGTTAGACTGGTTTGAAATGGGGAAATGAATTTGAAACCAAATACAACAACTTAAAGAAAAAAATTAAGAAAATGGATGTTTTGCAATAGTTTGAGTGACAACTTTTTTTAAGCAAGTTGTTCTGTTTATTCTGGATAAGGAGCACCATCTTTGTGCATTGCAACACATCAGCCACACAAATAACACAAGTCAAAATGATCAGGGCAAATTTATAAGCTTTTCTGAATAAAATGTTTAAAATATGACATCTGGAATAACAATCTGTGACATGCAAAAAGCTGCAAAACAACTCACTAGATCAGGTTTGATATAGTTTCAAAAAAATGCATATTTAGCAGAATTTTCATTAGACTGTTTTCTACTGCTGCCTCAAGCTACAGGTTCAACACTGTTCCAAAACGGCATACATCAAACGTATGTGTTGGGGGCCCCATTGTTTCCGTGTCACATGCTACTTCTTTGTTCATTCTGAAAGTTTTGTCAAACATTTCTTATCAGTGCAATGCGGTGGCTGTGCAATTATATATTTCCTCCAAGTTTCACAAGGTTTCAAGTTTGCATGTGTTGCATCGGTGTTTAGACATGATAAACAGTTTGATGGCTAAAACCTTCTTCCAGTAAATTAATAAGATGCTAAAATGATTTTCTTTACTTTTGAGAAAATATGCCCTTGGTTGTTAAAACTCCTGACTTGCAGCCACCTATGTTGTAGGCAGCTGTGCTCTACTATGACGAACATTGGGATATATTTTGAACGAGGTTTTTTGTTACAACTCATGACAAATCCCCGCTTTTGTTTATGTTTTATGAAACATTGCACACTTGAGTTCCATTGTGTAAGCTGGGATTTCTTTCGCATACTTTTATCTCTCCTAGGCTTTATTATTGTAATTTCCTACTTGCTTACATAAACCCAAAAAAGCATGAAGCATCTGCAAATGGTTACAAACTCATTCATTAGTTTACTGACTAGGTCATATTTTTGTACATTAAGCAACTTTTTGTTTGGCTTCAGTGGTTTCCCGTCTACGGCAATATTTAGAATAAGACCATTTGAATTTGTAGAGTTCTTCACAGACCAGTATCTCCTCAAACCTTAATATTCATTTGTCCTTAGTTGGTGTCTGAGGTTCTAGTGGCTGTGCCACTTTCAGGGCTTAAAACAAAACGTGACGAAGCATTTTTAACTGTTGTTGCAAGACTCTGGAACTGCTTTCCAATATGTTTGAATACTATGAGTTGAATTTTTAGCTATCTTCTAGGAAGCACAGTAATATTTTAAAAGTTATTTTGTTAAATGAATTGTGCTTTAAATCTTTTTGGGGGGGGGGGGGGGGGGTTGTAATCCTACATTTTCCAGCACCTTTTCGTTTTGTTCATGTCTTTAAAAGTGCTACATAAATCTTTTTTTATTTTACTTTTGCTTTTGATGTTGAAATAAATAAAGTGTTGCAATCTTGCTAATTGTCTTTGAAAGACCTCTGAAAATGTTCAGTATTATAAGTACAAGGCTTCCTGCTCACAGAGTTAGAAACTTCATTGTGCTGTTAGGTTTGAGGTTCAGGTTTCTTGTTGACTTTTTACCAGTTTTGCAAATATATATAATATATAAGTGTCACTTTCAGACAGGAAGGCTTACTGATCCTGAAACACCGGTGGAGACACAAACAGTAGCTGAGTCAAAGGGAAACAGTGAACTTACGAAACTCAACAAAGACAAAAACAACACAAATTCATACCTTGTGCATGACAAACAGGACGAAGCCCAGCATCATGATGAGCAGAACACCAAAGGCGACGGTAATCCCCACAAGCACCATGTTCATATCTGCTCCTTCACAATTTCTCTGCGGATCAGTTGATGGTGATGGTTCTTTTTTTTTTTCTTAAAATCAAAACCATATATCATTATTTATGCTCCACGGGAGAGTTTCTAGGAAAGCATTTTTGTGTTAAATAATATTGTCTCACTGTTTTTGTCTTATCAGAGGGCTCAAAACTTTAATAGGAAACAC
This sequence comes from Xiphophorus maculatus, assembly GCF_002775205.1. NCBI lineage: Eukaryota > Metazoa > Chordata > Actinopteri > Cyprinodontiformes > Poeciliidae > Xiphophorus > Xiphophorus maculatus. The sequence continues at coordinate 14,617,893 of NC_036458.1, read as the reverse complement.
CCAAAACTAAGCAGTAATGCGATTCATGTCACAATCTTTACTTGCTAATTTTGTTTTAATCAGATTTATCTAAGTATGAAAGCCTTTCTAACTAAAAAGCCTTTAACTACAATTAGTTTTTATTGGTTTTATTAGCAAGTAGCAACATCTAGGACAAAAGAAATACTCACCAGTCACCACCAGCAGCACAGATCCTTCACCTTTTGTGGTACTGATACTGTACTGATGTATAAGGTCTCCTGTTTTTGAATAAGTACACCAATATGGTCCTGTGTCATTTTCACGCAAGTTTTTAATGAGAATGTCAAAGTTGGGGAATTTTCCATCTGTCTGAACTCGTTCTTTCATTCCTTCAAGAATTATTTCTTTTTTTGACTTGTTTATTCCAACAATCTCAGTCTCATTGAGACCCATTTTTAAGCTCAGGTGATCTTGATCAGACCCAACTCTGCACTGGATTGTAATGGATTGCCCAACTTCTCTCCACTCCACTCCTTTCATCTCTACACAAACACACAAAAAACAACACAAAAAGTCAGCTTTATCACATTGTCTTAAACACGCATGTAAATGTTTATAATTTTATTTGACTGAGTCTTACCTGCTGTATAGCAGAGGCAAAGGATGGTGGACATTTTCACCCAGACAGCAGACATGCTGATAGTTGACATTCTGACGCCGCAGACAGAAACGTTTTCAATCACATAGTCTAACTTGACAGCTCACTAGAACACATGACCTATATAGAATACCTTTCATGTGGGCGGGAAGCTGTCAGCATATTCAGGTTGCAACCCAATCTTATTTGTCTTTGACAACACATATAAATAGAAACTACATTTGGCAAGCAGCTGGTACAGGAAGTGAGACTATCTTATGAGTTTTTTCAATTTCTTTCGAAAGTGGGTTTAAAACACTTAGTTTTGGAGAAATAACAGAGAAAAGCTGGTATGTGTTTGGTTTCTTGATGCTTCTGGTCCTAAAATGACTGAAAAACTTTTGGCATTTATGGGGTGATATTTCAGATTTTGATCCTTTTTATTTTCACTGCACTGAGGAAACATATTTCCAATCTAAGGTGGGGGGGGGTTTACATTGATTTTGCAGAATTAGAGAAGTGGACACTATGGTAAAGACACAGGAAATATTATTGAAAGACTTGAGACGTTTGGCACCATACTTTACTTGCTAGCAGTGTCAGCAACAAAATCTTGTAAGCTGTTGCTCTCACGGTTTTGCAAGACGTCTTGCAGGTTTGTTTCAATAATAAGCTTCCTCAATCCACTCTAACAAAAAAGCCCAATTTTGTGGAGTGTGCAACAAGTGGTTTTTCTGTTCTGTCTGGATTTTTGCAGCTTATCAGCCAGCCTTTTATCTCTTTGTCTGGCCAGTTAGTTTAGGTGAAAAGCTACATCTTAGTAGGTTTGCAGCTAGGCCACATGCTAACCATTGTGAGATAACTTGAAAAAGGCTCTGTAAGATGCTAACATTTTGTGAACATACCAGTTTTGTTCCAAACTGCAAAAAGAAGTTCTTTGATCTTTCTTTTTTATAATGTCTTTTTTTCTTGCCAGTTTTCCAGAAAGGCCTCATGGGCTTTTTCTTCTATTTAGGTGAATTCTGAAGCAGCAGGACATTTTCAGTTTATTTTTCATTTTTATAATTATACAATTCCTAGTGGTTTTCTATCACATAAAAGCTGAAAACAGTGGCATTAAAGTTTGAGCATGAAGAGATAACAAAATGAAAAAAAGTTTAAGTGCATACATTTGTCTTTCAATCTTTTACATCTAAGGAAGGCATGTTTATATGACATATAAATGTAATTCTTACTGAAAAGAAGGTGGATTGCCAGTTTTACTTTGTTTACACTGTCCTCTTGTAATGGATGTGATAAAAGCAGACATGAAGGTTGTTGAGGGTAGAAAATGCAGAGGAAGGGACGAAATGGATACAGGATGTTTCGTGGGGCGACCCCTAAAGGAAAAACCCGGAACAGATTAAAAAGAAGAGAACACTGCCCTCTTGTGGCAATAAAGCAAACGTGACTGTTTCTTCTGCTTGGAGGAAACGGTCTTCAGCCAAAAACTAAATAAAAGTTATTTGTCCGAGGACAAAATGGATATATTTGTGGTTAGTAAGTAGGGTAGGATAACAAACCTATGTATTTTCAGTCAGACAAAATTATTGCTTTTGTAAATAAAAGTGGCTTCAACAGTAGCAGGCGCTTATGTTATGGAGAGCAAAAGTGAATTGCGGTATTTCTCTGTTAATCAGATAAAATACAATAGAAAACAAATTCTGCAATGCATGGCTCATGAGATTATTTATGCTTTACATGTATTCTTTATTCATGAGTAACAGTGTGTGACTTTGACCAAGGGACACAACATGAAAGAAAAATACAAAAACATTTGCTTTATTTTTCTTGAAAGTCCTTACTTATTGTTTCCACCTTCATTTTTTCCTTCCTGATTGATATAAACATTTTTGATATTGATTTCTTCAAATCTTTTTTTTCTGCATTAATAGTCATGATACATACAATTATATCTAAAATTATAATTGTACACATCTACTCAAGTAAAATCTTATTAAAACTGAGAATAAAATGGTAAAAAAAAAAAAAGGAACATACAAAGACAAAACAATGCAGGTGTAAATGCTAGTCATGATAATGATTTTTTCCCCCCCTCATCTTTAACTGTACACAACAATTTGTTCAAGTGCAGCATCAGCTTACACTTTTGCACACATGCAAAAACTTGGTTTAGAAAACTGAGTGGTCTGACAAGCGATGTAGTTTAACACGCATCACTTTTGACGCTGTGGTCAAGGGTGTTGAGTGATTCAGTCGGGTTTGCAATCTGCACCCTCTCAGTCTCATCCTCAGCTTCAGCCTCAACTTGCTCTTCATCCACACAAGAACGGGCGGTCTCCTCGTAGACACATGTCTGCTCAACTGTGATGTCTGAGGACTTGGTCTGTTTAAAAGATTACCGTGTCAGATGGATCAGCAGGGAGTTCATCAATAAATGTGCAACACATAATGAACATGTCCTTGCATCCTTCAGAAATAAAAATGAGTAGGTTTAATTGGTGGAAAGGTAAAGTTTGCATCAGAGGATGTTATTTCTGGTTAACCACACAGAGTTGCGGTTTTGCTCATATGAACAACAGAAACATTACTTTTGTGCATTGAAACACAATTTAACGCCACAAAAGCAAAACAGCAGGAGAAAGTTGTAAACAGTATTAAACTCAAAGTGCAAAATCAAAATAATTAAGAGTAACTGGAGCATCCAAATTTATAAAACAAACAAAGAAAAATGTGTTAAAGGTTATGACATAAAAATCCATAGTGGATGTTATTTTTGGCATTTTGTACTGAAATTGGTGTAACTCCTAATATTTTTCAAACCCTCTAAATGCTCATTGAACTGGTCATTTCTGTCACTCTGTCATAGTTATGGTGGTGGATTCTTACTTGTATGTGAATATCTTTTAAAGAAATGGACATGTAGAATTCTGATAAATCTTTAAACACAATTTAGTATTGCACCTGCACAATATGAGAATTCCACTGTAATAAGAACACAGATATTGAAGGCTACGTTCACACGCACAGACAGACACATAAAGTTACAATTCAAACAAAAGTTAAAAGTACCCTGCGCTTGATCCAAATGATGAAGATCAATATGATGCCAAGGAAGACGACTGCAACAGGGACAGCATACACCAAGGGCATGTTCACGGTTGGTTCATCCATGAACATGCCCTGCACCGCTTCGACAGAGCCCTGCACCGCTTTTGCTCTGGCACAACTGTTTTCTTAAAGTTTAGACAGAGAGGTTACAAATCTGCTTTTAGTGTGAAGTTAAAAATAAATGCATATATATTTGTTTGGATTTGGGAAAAAAACAGAAAACTCTGAAGTATTACTTTCTGCTTTCAGTTCAAATGTGTATACATCTTGTAAAAGCATATTTACATCACTGCCATATCAGATTCACAGTTGGAGTTCCTCCTTGCTATGGTGTATGCGTATTCATTTAATGTCATGTTTTGTGCAAAACATTCTTGTGCTAAATGCAGCAGTAGTTTATAAGAAAAATATTCTCACCTTTTACCACAACGATCACGGATCCCTCACCTTTTATCATTTCTCTGTTGCTTGATGCGTCTTTCAAATACAAACACCAGTATGCTCCTGTGTCATTGACACTCAGGTTTTTAAGAAGAAAATCTATGTCTGGGTATGTTCCATTATGCTGAACTCTGTCAGTCATAGTTTTAACAAAATCTAATTTTGTTTCAGAAATTTTCAGTCTGTCTTTCTGTGTTTTGGTCAATTTTTTTTTGTTAGTTATTTGAGCAATTTCCATATCCTCCCAGAGGCCCCTTTTAAAATGCAGAGATCGATCCTTCATTGTCCTGGATCTACACCGGATTGTGACGGATTCTCCAACTTCTCTCCAAACCACTTCTTTCGTCTCTGAATATGAAAGCAAAACATTTCATAAGATAGTCACAAAGCTTCAGCAACATCAGTTAAATTGTTTTTAAGCCAAATAAACATAATGGTGGTTTGCCATTACATCCTTCTCAGGCTTACCTGCTGAATAGCACAGACAAAGAATGGCACAGATCTTCACCCAGACTGCAGACATGTCGACATCTGCCTTTGAAAAGGGTCCCTCCTGTTATGACGCTGTAGTTGGACATGTGCTCTTGTTTTCACCACATTGTGTAGATTCACGTTGCAGGAAGACGTGACAAACACTGCTGGCGTTTGTCGCTTCAAGCGACCAGCAGAAGTCACACATTTCCAAGAATTCATGCTGTGCAAACTAAAATGCAACCAAAATAAATGCATGACAATGGTGCACTCAGAACATAGAAGAGAAATAAAAACCAATAAATGTAGGCAATAGAAATAGCTAAATAGTATATGCAAGATTGGTAAAAATAAAGTTTATGTCAGCATGTTTTAAAAGCCAGTCCATGAAATGTGTCTTCATCAGAGATTTAAAATGTCGTTTTAAATCTGCAACATTTTAGAGGCAGATTATTCCAGAGTATGGGACCTGTGCCAGAGAAGACTCAGTCATCTTGAGATTTAAGTTTAGACTTTAATGAATAATATCAACTTTAGCATTTAATGATTTAATAGGAAAAACTGACATTTTAAACTGGATCCTGCAGGTCAGTGTAGAGAGTCCAACACTGGGGTTACATGGTCCTTCTGTTTTGTACCAGACAAGCAGCTGCATTTTAGAGCAACATAGAACTGGTCCAAACGAAAATACAGAAAGGTGCAGTTGTCCATTGTCTGCAAGTAATGAACAAATGAAAAACACGTTGAAAGACATGCTTTGCCTCATCTAGTTGTCTCACAACAAGCTGGGCTAGACTACTGCACTCACCTGCTTTTGGAGGAAATAACAAGGCTGTTCTTGCCCATTTGTCTTGCACTAAACCTTTTGTTTTTAAATCCCCCCCAAAAGAAAAACAACAACAAAAAACCAGATTCGATATCGTTTCACAAAACTGCCATTGACATTGGAAATTTGACTGTTAATTTTAGTGACTATGTCAAAAACCTGATAAGCCTCCACAATTTCTTGGTGGTCTTCAAACCCAGGCTTTAAGGCCTCGTGTCCTGCAACCTTTGGAAGTGTCGAGTTTGCTAGAATCCTCCTAATGATCTCATAATTGGACTCAGGTGTGTCAAAGCAGAGACGTCTCTCAAAGTTCCAGCTCACCAGCCCTCAACAAATAACAATTGTGAAAACTTATACCAGGAGGAAAATTAGCCAAAGCTCAGTGTGGTATTGTCTCAAAATTATGCCTAGAGGTACATTGTAACTAAGAGAAGCTATTTTTGAGATGACAGGACACTCATTCTCATAAAAAGTCCGTCCAGATAAGGAGGACCGACACCAGAGAAGAACAGACTCTGAAGGCCGACACATGATTCCAGTTGTGGTATCATGGTTGATTACATCAAAGTCTGTCTTCAGGTTCAACAGCAAGACAGCAGCAGAGCTCCCAGAATTCAGAGTAAAAGAATATTGTGACAAATCTTTAAAACTGAAGTCTAAAACATGATGAGTCCCAGCCTGTAATGATGGAAATATTAATTAATATATTGATAAAAAGCTCAGAGGTCTCAAAACAACAACAACAACAACAACAAAAACAATCTTGGAAGACAATCTCATGCAGTGAGATAATTTAAATGATGAACAATGTTACAAACAAGCTCAAACTTCTCCAATTCTTCTAAAAAACCTCCAACAAAATACAATATTGGTTTAAAGTTTTAGAGTTTTTCAAGTTCTTATTGAAAACTGTGCAGTGTAATGTCTCACTGCTCTCTGAAATGAAAGCACAGTACAAATAAGTAATTGGAGCTAAAAAGGAAATCATGGAATCCATTTGTAGACCAAAATGTATTTACTTAAACGTTTGACTAATCAAAGTAACCACCTTTGGCAGATGTGACAGCTGAACACACTTGTGGCATTCGTTCTACAATAGATATCAAATACTGTTCAGAAAGTTCTTCCCATATCTTTTGTAAAGGTTCCCATAAATGTGTTGCATTTGTAGGTTGCTTTGTTTTCACTCTTCTGACCAGTTCATCCCCAATGGGATTTTAGTCCATGTCTTAAAACTTAACATCTAGTTGTTTTCATCTAGTTGATAGATGAATCACTGACCAAATAGACCCATGTTGGAAGGTATTGTACGGTGCTGCAGAATGCTGTGGTGGCAGTTTTGGTTCAAGATGCCTCTAACTACGTACAATTCACCAACCCTGGATCTAGCAAAAAAAAATTAAAAATCCCATGCCATCAGGCTTCCTTCTCCATTCTACACACTGTAGAACCAAACTACTTGACGGAGATCCTGCGGGATAAACCAAAGATTTACAATTTGGATTCCTCAGTCTATAATGCCTACCTCTCTTCAATTGTCCAATGACTGTGTTTCGTGGCACAGACAAACCTTTATGTCTTATTTTGACATCTTAGAAATCTTAGACTTTCTCTCAGCAACTCGTGCTGTCAAACCTGCAGCTTGAAATCTGTTGTACTGTGAGCTGCTTGTCACGATAGCTGCTAATTCTCAGAAATGATTTATGAGTGATTTTCAGTCTGCCAGACCTCTTCCTGTCAGATTGTCACAGTTTCTAATGCCTTTTGATGGAGAAATAAACTGTATTCACTGACACCTTTGCTTTAAGTGCAATTTCCCAATTAAAGGCTTATAGTTTTGAGTTTTGTGATGGTCCATCTCTCTTTCATTATTTAGAACTTTTTTTTTACCATCTTTGTAGCAGTACACTACTTTGTGCAATGCAGTTATCTGATGTTCATGTGGGTATACAATGCGTTCCAACACTGATTTTATGAAGACAGATCTGATTGTAAGTATCCCAGAAAAATTGGAAGACCTGCAGGAATGAGTTGCACCAGCTTTCAATCCTTGATCAACCTATATTGCTGCAGAACATAAGTTGTTTACCTCTGAGAGCTCAACACTTGTCTTTGGACCATTACAAACCAACGAGTGAACTCAAACATCTTGAATTGGAATCCAAAAACTTAAAACTCTTAACCGTAAGTGCATGTTGAAGTTCCTACTTGTAAAGTTGCATAATTTTCTGCCTTATTTTTCTTCTAAAGAGGGTTTAAGAAACAATGAAACTTTAAGTCTGCACAAAATAATCCTATCATGACCAGTTAGGATCTGCTATGTGTGGGTACATAATTTTTGAATGGATATCATATCAAAGATACATTTGTAAGCAGTTTCTACACCTTTGATAAGTTTATGCTTTTAAATAAACTTTAACAGAAATGCAGATGATCAAATAAATAAGGTCCAAAATCTGCTTTTCCTTAAACTTTTTTTAAATGATGTTAGACTAAGTATTTTGATCAGATTATTATATTTTTTAAATTCTTACTATGGGATCATGATTCGTTTTTCTCCTTTAATTTCTTTCTTTTTATTCTTGCGGAAGAACGTCAAATGTGTGGAGTTACCAGAAATTGGAAGCCCTGTGCTTTGCTGCATTAATACTGCCCTCTTGTGGCAGCTCAGCAAATCTGCATCGATAGCAGATATTTAAGGCTTTGATATCCTTCTCAGAAAAAGAAGCATAAAAAAAGTTATTTCTCACCAAAATACCAAGTTTTAATAGGTCTACATTATCAAACGCCATGTTGGAACTGTGAATTAAATCATTACAGAACAACAATTGTGCTTTATACAGACCTCAAACAGGCTAAATTTAATGAAAAACAAATTTAAAAAAAAACATGTGCAAAACATTTATGAATGAAAAGTAAAACCATAGCATAGTTACAACTGGATCACAGAATAACTACCGAAAGAAATTATCTACAAATATATACAATAGCTGAAATGTTGACAGTAAGTGGTGTGATGAGAGAGTCTATATGCAGCTATGCAGGAGGCGAGATGAGCTCTGAGTAAAAAGGTTTAATGCAAAAATTGAAACTGGAAACAACAAAATCCAAAATGCAGGAGGCATAAAAAAACTAGCGACAGGAATTACAAATAACAGTGAAATGACAAGTATGAACAACAGCAGGATCATGCTGCTGCTGTTGTCATATCTAACAATTTTATTATTGCTTAGATCATTAGATAAAAAATTTTTATTACTGGTTAAAAGTAAACAAGTGTAGTAATGAGTTGAGCAAAGACAAACCAGAAGAAAGACAATACTGTGGGGAATTCAGGAGAGCTGAAGAGAAATAGACACAAAATAAACACTGGAACCAAAGATTACAGCTAACAGCCCAACAAAAGAATGACTGAAAATACAGAGAAATGACAAAACTCAGAAACAAGTTATACAATATAAACAGGACACGAAGCGAGCAAGAAAACTTTTGACAGGAACTAAGATCCACAAAGAAAAGTAAAGAGGCTAAGTATTGCAACTCTAAACAGAACCTAGACAAGTGGAAGACTTAAAGTTAGCGGTTTTCAATATGGGCGTAATGGGTAACCACCCAGGGCGGCATCATGTGGGGATCAGCATGATACTCACATAATGTATATGTCAGTCCTTCTTGTTTTGCTGTGGTCAAAGATTATCCCCTGTCTCCTTCTCGGAGTAAAATAATGTGGGTAATCTCTTTGTTGCAACCAAAACAGATCAAAAGAATATCATGTTGTGTTTGAGTTTTATCTTTTGTTTGTGTAAATATAATAATTGAGTGTAAAAAAAATAATAACAAAAATAATAATTTTCTCCTGTGGGTCATTTGTGTTCAAAAGTCTGGCCATTCTGTTCATTTCTCTGTGTTTATCATTACTTTTAAGGTGTTGCCAGATTAGTTCATTCCTTTATGCTTAGTTTCTTATTTTTGTGTTGTGTTTCTTGCATATTTGTAATTCATTCCTTTAGATGTGATTGTCATGTCAGATTTGTGAGATTTTGCACTTTGGTTTCCAGATCCTTTTACTCTCAGTCAATCTGACAGACAGATTGGTCTGTCAGGGACAGACCAATCCCCTGATTGGTCTGTCTGTTTCTTGTGTCACTTTACATCTCAGTATTTATATTTTGAATTTTAGTTTTGTTTCAATGTCTAATTTCCATTTGGCTCCATCACCTGTTTCTCCATTCTTTTGCTCATTGTTTGTTTTTTGTCCACACTTGATATCCTGTGTTTCATGTCTCCAGACTTGTATGTTTTTCTTTTTTCATTAAAATCATCACAACGCAATTCAAGTGGTTGTTTGTTGCAACTCTGCAAAACAAAAACCAAACAAAGACTGGATGAGACAAAAAAACAACCATACATGAGGTGGAACAGGGATCCTGCTGCCACCTGCTGACTGTAGGATGTAATTGTGAATAAAAATGAGAAAGTATTTTTAAAGAACCTTAATGATGACAAAGGAATGAGATGTCAAAAATAATCACAGTTTTCACTGATGTATTAGGTTGATCTGAATTCGAACTATCTAATTAGAAACACTTGCAGAATTTAAGGAATAAATCATCTGACTCTAACTGTATTTAATTACATGTGGTGCATCCCTGTAGAGATACAACCAAAGGCACATTCTCTCAAAAAAGAAAAGAGAAAACATGAACATACCTTGTGCATGATCAAAATGCTAAAACCTAGCATGAGGCCAATCAGAACAATGACGATGATGCGAACATAAACCACAACCAAAGAAAGACTTGATGCATCACATTTTGCCTCTCCCATAATGGTCGTTGTTGATTCACGAGTATATCCTTGAAATTACGAGCATAAAGTTATTGTTATTTTTCATGCAGGATGTTGTATGTTTATTTTTGAAATGTTATATTTTAAAGAATCTTCTCATTTAAAATATTTTACATGTCAAGTTAATTGCTTAAGTTTAGAAATCTATCATTCAAGTTAAACTTACTACATTTTTTAATTTAATCACATCATTATTTAGAAACCTTAATAAATATATCCTGTGTATATTGATGGATGTTGCTGTACATTGCAGAAATCTGCTGCACAAAGCAAAAATACTGTCCAGCTGAACATATTAGTTGAGTTAAAATTCAGTTCGTAGAACAACATACTCACCGGTCACCATTAGAAGAACAGATCCATTACCTTTTGTTACCAGTGGATGGTAGTTGTCATCTAGTTTTGAATACACACACCAGTATGGCCCTGAGTCACTTCCATTCAAGTTTTCAATTACAATATCCACACTTGGGAATGTTCCACTTGTTTGAACTCTTCCTGCGATTCCTTTATGAAAATGTATTTTTCTAGAGGCTCTGTTGATAAAGGCAACCTCAGTCTCCTCGATAAGGCCCATTTTCAATACCAGAAAATCTTGATCAGTATTAATTCTGCACTGGATCGTAACGGATTGTCCCGACTCTCTCCAAATCACCTCTTTTGTTTCTAGGCAAAAGAATATAAAAGACAGAGTAGATCATACAGGATTGTCAAATAACAACTAAAAAAATTGCTAAAAGATTATAGTTGCTTTGAAACATATATACCTCTGTCCATAATAGTGCATAATTCTGTTTCAGCCTTACCTGTTGTGCACCAGAGACACAGGAAGATGGAGACCTTCAGCCAGGAAGAATACATGCTGACCATTACTGTTGACATGATTCAACTCAATTCTCACAGCTCAGTCTGAATGTGCTTTTGTTTTTAACCACAATGTGCACTGAACGTGACAGCTAACTGGTACACACAATCTCATTTCTTTGGCCACATATAGTGGTGAACTGTGCTTTTCACAGTGAAGCTTTCTGCACCCAGTAATTGAACGTTTACCTCATGCAAATGCTGACTTTGTAAGCTCTTACCCTTAAACTCTCATAATGCATGTCTGTAGCAAAATTACAAATTTGTCATAATATGTCACGGCAAACAAACCCATTTTAGATATCCATTTAACATATTAGTGTAGTTCATGGTTGTTTAATAAAATTACACTCAAAAGAGTGGTTTTATTTTTCAAAATTAAATCGTCTGATCAGTTTTTGCATGTGCACCATGTTCCAAATTATTATGCAAATTGGATTTAAGTCTCATAAAGATTACATTTTTTTGTTGTGTTATTAAATTTATAGATGGTATTGTGTGTCAGGGCTCTTTGAATCACCATCATTAATTTCAGAGAACTGGGTTGATTAGTTTGTCTGGTGAGCTCAATTAAATAAAATCTACTTAAGAAGGATGTTCCACAATATTAAGCAGGCCACAGGTTTCAAGCAATATGGAAAAGAGAAAGGATCTCTCTGCTGACGAAAATCATCAGATAGTGCAGTGCCGTATGACAAGGTATGAAAACATTAGATATTTAACGGAAACTGACGTGTTATCATCGTACTGTGAAGAGATTTGTGGCTGATTCAGAACAAAGATGGGTTTGTACAGATATAGGCATAATGAGGAAGGTTTCTGTTAGACAAATTCATCGGATTAAGAGAGCAGGTGTTAAAATGCCCTTACAAAGCAGCAAACAGTTATTTGAAGCTGCTGGTGCCTCTGGAACCTCAAGGTGGAGGATCCTCCAGAGGCTTGCGGTGCATGAACCTACTATTCGGCCGCCCCTAACCAGTGCTCACAAGCAGAAACGGTCGCAGTGGGCCCAGCCGTTCATGAAGATTAATTTTCAAACAGACTTGTTCACTGATGACTGCTGTGCAACCCTGGATGGTCCAGATGGACACAGTAGTGGATTGGTGGTGGATGGCCACCACATCCTAACACGGCTGTGACGTCAGCAAGGAGGTGGTGGAGTCATTTTTGGGCAGAAATCATGGGGAGAGAATCATTGGTCGGCCCCTTCAGAGTCCATGAAGGTGTGAAAATGACCTCAGCAAAGCATATGGACTTTCTGACTGATCACTTTCTTTCATGGTTCAAAAAGAAGAGCCGTACCTTCAGTAGCAAAATCATCTTCATGCATGACAATGCACCATCTCATGCTGTAAAGGAATACCACTGTGTCATTGGCTGCTATGGGGATAAAAGGGGAGAAACTCATGGTGTGGTCACCATCCTCCTCTGACCTCAACCCTATTGAGAACCTTTGGAGTTTCCTCAAGCAGAAGATCTGAGGGTGGAATGCAGTTCATATCAAAACAGCAGCTCTGGGAAAGTATTCTGACATCCTGCAAAGAAATTCAAGCAGAAACTTTCCACAAACTCATAAGTTCAATGGATGCAAGAATTGTGCAGGTGATGTCAAAGAAGGGGTAACATGTCAACATGTAACTCGGTCTGTTAAGATGTTTTTGATTGAAATAGCTTTTGATTTTAGTACATGTGACCACTTACTGCTGCACATTCAAAGAATGACCGTTTGCAGTTCTTTATAATCCATAAAATGTTTAGAAAATCTGCTGTGCATAATAATTTGGAGCAGTGCATTTTGAGTTTTTTATTTCTGAAAAAAATACTGTTCTCATGGGGAGCTTTGTTCAGTAAAATTTGATTTATACTCTAATAGTTCATGACTTGAAAATTATACTGACCATCGTTTGCACACTACTTTGTGCAATGCAGTTATCTGATGTTCATGTGGGTATAGTACAACAATGCGTTCCAACACTGATTTTATGAAGACAGATCTGATTGTAAGTATCCCAGAAAAATTGGAAGACCTGTAGGAATGCATTGCACCAGCTTTCAATCCTTGATCAACCTCTATTGCTGCAGAACAGAAGTTGTTTACCTCTGAGAGCTCAACACTTGTCTTTGTACCATTACAAACCAACGAGTGAACTCAAACATCTTGAATTGGAATAAAAAAACTTAAAACTCTTAACCGTAAGTGCATGTTGAAGTTCCTACTTACCTTATTTTTCTTCTAAAGAGGGTTTAAGAAACAATGAAACTTTAAGTCTGCACACAATAATCCTATCATGACCAGTTAGGATCTGCTATGTGTGGGTACATAATTTTTGAATGGATATCATATCAAAGATACATTTGTAAGCAGTTTCTACACCTTTGATAAGTTTATGCTTTTAAATAAACTTTAACAGAAATGCAGATGATCAAATAAATAAGGTCCAAAATCTGCTTTTCCTTAAACTTTTTTTAAATGATGTTAGACTAATTAATTTGGTCAGATTATTATATTTTTTAAATTCTTACTATGGGATCATGATTCGTTTTTCTCCTTTAATTTTTTTCTTTTTATTCTTGCGGAAGAACGTCAAATGTGTGGAGTTACCAGAAATTGGAAGCCCTGTGCTTTGCTGCATTAATACTGCCCTCTTGTGGCAGCTCAGCAAATCTGCATCGATAGCAGATATTTAAGGCTTTGATATCCTTCTCAGAAAAAGAAGCATAAAAAAAGTTATTTCTCACCAAAATACCAAGTTTTAATAGGTCTACATTATCAAACGCCATGTTGGAACTGTGAATTAAATCATTACAGAACTTGAAAATTATACTGACCATCGTTTGCGTTGACCATTTAAGAAAAATATAGAGAAAATATCACTTGCATAATAATTTGGAACACGGTGTATTTTATGTTAAAAACAAATCTGGTCTGAAGGGTTAGCCACAGAGTTAGCAGCCAGATCTGAGACAAACAGAGCACAACCACACAGCCAGTCTGATGTTTCTATTCAAAATTTCACCCAAACCACTTTGGGTGAAATTTGGGTGAGAATTATTTAAACAAAATTCTCTCTGATTAGTTATTTAAACTTTTGCTTAGCCTCAACCTTCTAGTCCTTTTTAAATGCCCACTTTTGCAGTGTCTTAGAAAGACACTAAAGTGTCTTTCTAAGGCTGTTGAACAAAGCAAGTTATGTCCAGCAGAACGTAATAACTGAGCTTAGATGCAGCTGGTTTAATAAAGAAAAAGAGACTCTTACCTGTCACAAAGAGCAGCACAGATCCGTCACCTTTTGTTATTTGTTGATTAAATGTTTCGCTCGTTTTTGAATACAGACACCAGTATGATCCTGTGTCATTTCCGTTCAAGTTTTTAATGATGATATCCACATTGGGAAATGCTCCATAAGTCTGAACTTTTTCTGTCAATCCTTGAAGAACAATTCTTTTTTCTGTGGCTTTGTCTATACCAACAATGTCAGTTTCCTCATTGGCAGTCTCCATTTTTAAATTCAGAAAATCTTGATCAGACTCAGTCCTGCACTGGATTGTAAGGGATTGTCCAACTTTTTTCCAAACCACTCTTTTCATCTCTACACAGCAAAACCAAAAACATTGTTTCATATCCTATTTATTCCGTCATATACCTATATCAAACAGTTTAAAATATTGACGAAATATTCCAGTAAGGTTTAAACCGCTTGTCATTGTTCATTATCTCATCTGTCTTAGCTTTACCTGCTGCGCAACAGAGACAAAGGATGGTGAAGATCCTCGTCCAGGCATCAGACATCATGACAACTGCTGTTCACAAAGTCTACTCAAATTCTTGTGCTGGAATCAGAAACGTGCTCTAATTTAACCACAGAGTCAAACAGGAACTCATGGTTGCTCGTATTTTTGGCAACACAAATACAGAGCTCTGAAAAAGTATTTTTGCTCTTTCAGATCTCTTTTTCCTTCAGACACCTAAATGAAACTTTGTCACATTTTTTCAGATCAAAGTAATTGCATTATAAGACTAAATTCGCCTGAGAAGGTCTTTCAAGGTATGGTTTCATTTACTTAGGGGGAAAAAAGCTAAATAATAAAAAAGTGAATAGCCGCTTTATTAAATTATAAGTTAATTGTGAGTACCCACATTATTTTGGAAGCTGACAAAATTTTACAAGCCACGTTTAAGCCTGATTTCTGCCTGACTTGCAGAACCAAAACAAAATCATAGAACATTTAAAATATAATTAAGTAGGGTTCATCAGAACTTAATAAGCAACACATCAAGAAAATAAATAACAAATAAAAATCAGACATTGACTTCAATTACTCTGTAAAGGGTTACAGAGCCATTTCTAAGGCTTGGGGGTTCCACTCATTTGTGGATGAGTCCCAGTGAACGACATCATCCACAAATGGATACAACAAAATCATAGAACAAGCTGAAGCTTCATGGGAGTGGCGAGCCAACTACAATGACTTCAAAAGCGCATTGCTGGCTCATTTAAGAGGTCACAAAAGAACCCAGAATAGCAGCTAAAGTACTCGAGACCTCACTTGCTTTAAATAAGGTCAGTGTTCAAGATTCAACAATGAGAAAAACACTGGATAAAGAGGGTATTCATGTGGTGTTTGAAGGTGAAAAAGTGTAAAACCAACGATGACTGAAAAGAACACAAAGAAATGTCCCATTTTCTAAAAACAAAGAAACAAAACATTGATGATCTCAAAGACTTTTAGACTTAACCACTTCAAACGTTTTGAAGTGGAAAATCAAAGTCTGGATATAAACCCAGCTGAGGTGCTGCAACATGAAGTTAAACAGGCAGATCAGTTTAACTCCATGTCTGAAAGATGTAAAGCTAAAATTCCTCCATGATAATGTACAAGACTTATTTTCAATTCTCAGAAAACGCTCGAGTTGTCTCTTGGATGTTTACTTTTTACTTTTAGTTGAGTAAAAACTTGTTGAAGTAGTGCTACTTTTGCTTGAGTTCAATGTTTGGATACTCTACCTGTGGTTGGGGCCCCATCCAACCAAGCCAACTGGCTCTGTTTGCAATCAAAGGTGTGATGTGCTCTGATGTTGCTTTGCTGCGTTTCTACCGCCCTCTTGTGGTAGCAGAGAAGAAAATGGTCTCACACCCAAAGGTCACCCCTTCTACATTGACCTCTCATTGACTCCTTCATTATGTAGATTCACAAAGCCAAAACAAATTGAAAAGATTTTACTTTGTACTGCCACTGACTTTCAAAGTAGAGATCTCATTTTTAAAATCATCTTCTTGTCTAACATTACAATTTGAAGCATGTACTCACACACATTATGTTGGTCTGCATTTTACGTAGTTATGTAAAATGCAAACCAACATAAAGCTAAAATCCTGCTAAAGAAAATATATATATTGTATGAATTTACCATAACAAATAAAATAAATAACCACACCTAGCAACAAAATAGCTACAGAAAAATGTCTAATGCTAAGATCTTTAGTATAAACCAAATTTGTAGCCTAAGACAATACCAAAAATAATGTGAAGCATTACGAACAGCAAATATACAGAAAAAAAAAGATAATGTAATGTTAATATTGTTTTATGAAATTTAGCATGGTGATGATGATCAGATCATATTTTTACTTCCTCACAGATAGAAACAAAGACTCACAAATATGTGCTTACTGCACATAATACTGCTGTGAAACCTAATTCGTACAGAGTAATACGCAACATGAACAAATCATTTTAATGGTACACAATTTCATGAAGACAACAATAGTTTATAAGGTTCTCTTTGTCCTCAGGGAACTGCAAAATCAATCAGTCAATGACTGTAGCATGTGTGTCTTGTTTGGTCTCATTTCCCCCAGAGGAAAAGCAGAAACAAAAGGTCCCAGTTTATCTCATCGTTTTTTTCGCCACTAGTGCTCTTCCTCCAATCTCTTCCAGTTTAGGAGGTGGGATATAAGCCACAGGGGATAGTGCAAGGAGCTTTCATGTCCCTTTGTTGCTACAGGAATAGTCCCATTCATATACCAGCCGCTGCTTTCTGTTTTATGTCCCGATGTGCGAGGCAGTACAGTTCTGAGTCTGCCAGACCAGGATGACTCCTGTCTTGCTCACAGAAAGGCCAGGAAATCAACAAAAAACAGGACAAGAATGATGAATCTCACTGGGTTTTTTTTTATTTTTTATGACCAACAGTTATTCTGCAGGCCGTCTGAATAAACCTCCTCCACTGAATAGTTGCAGAGTCAGTGCACATGACTAAATGGTGGTATCGATTAACAGACTGTTTGCACATCACTCAGAGATGACTCACCTCATTTCCCCACTCGACTTCCCGTGCTCACGCCTCCTCTTCCTCCTCGGAGACCTCCGGTTGGCCTCATCTGGACTACACATGGACTAATGGAACCGTCGATCAATTAAATAGCAAACGAGCGAGTGCTGCTTAAACACATGTCACACACACGCGGCGGATAAATAACTCAGGTTGTGCCGGGGTGGGGGGAGGAAAATGATAATCTCCCATCTTTGCGGAAAGATTAGTCGGATAATCAAAGCGGATAGACAACAGAGTCTGGCTCCAAACTGATTAGCTGCTGGCCAGAACAAAAGAGCAAAGCTTAACGTTACAGTGCATTCGGA
The DNA here is from genome assembly GCF_002775205.1 of Xiphophorus maculatus. Lineage (NCBI taxonomy): Eukaryota > Metazoa > Chordata > Actinopteri > Cyprinodontiformes > Poeciliidae > Xiphophorus > Xiphophorus maculatus. Next base: position 14,600,092 of record NC_036458.1, on the reverse strand, counting down.
AAGTATTTACACCCATTTTGGAACGCACAAGCGAAACTGCAAATGTAAGTTAGATTTAATTTAGGGATCACATAGTAGAAGGGGTCTGAATTAAAATTCACAACAAACGTTTGGTAAAAATCCTTTTTTTTCCCCCCTCCCACTTTACAAGTATGTGCTATTTTGCTTTAGTCGTTAAGATAAAATCCCAATAAAATGCAGTTTGACATTATTAGCTGATGTAACGTGAACATGTTAATTAAGACTGCTTTTGCAAACAAAAATGTCTTAAACTAAAATAAGTACTAAAAAAAATCACTTTAAGAACCTTTAATGTAAAATATACGCAAAATGTCCGCAGTATGTGTAACTTTGCATATTACTGAATTTAATTTGCCATCTACATAGTAAAAATGAACAAAACATTTAAAAAAAAACCTGTCAGTAAATCTCAAGTCGCTTTAGTTTATTATCTGTTTTGGTCATATGTGCATCAGAAGGTTGTAGCAGCAGCAGATATTTAGACCAACTCTTCAGGGCACAGGACTTTCCCTGTTGACACAACGCTGGCTGCAAACAGGCTTTCATTGAGTGCAATAAAACATCCTGGCCTTTCTCCAGGGCAGGAAGTTCTTTTCCTGATCTGAGTGACCCGTGCATGCCTTTTCTGGCAAAAAAAAAATGGCTGAAACACACTGCTGCTGCACAGCACTAAGCAGCTCAAGGGTTGGGCCTGAAGGAGTTGCTGTAGCTGACGAGTAGGTAAGACACAAAGCAACCGTGTAATTTAAAAGCCTAGAATATTTTTCTTGCTTTGTCATTAGCCACAAACCCCAATGTCTTTTAGTGGGATTGTATTTGATAGAGCAACACAAAGTGGCACATAGTTGTAACATAGAAGATAAATCATGTTGGTATTCAGTGCTACTGAGTCAATATTTTGTAGACTCACTTCTTCTTCTTGTTCTTTTAGGACATGTCTTCATGCTGCCCAATCCTGGAAAAGTAGCTTATTCTCAAGTGGGGCTGAACAGAAAGCATTTGTGAACATTCATTTAAGTCATTGCACAGATTGTGAATTGAATTTTAGTCTGAACTTTGACAGGACCATACTAAAACTCTTAAGTCTCAACTGGTTTTATGTTCTGTATTCAGCTTGCTATGCTGCCCCTTTTAAACAAGAAAATGCCCATGACTGGGGAATATGTGTTCAGGGTTTCCCACCTCATGGACCAAAAATCAACAACAAAAAGTTCTTATTGAAACAGTATCCTTTTTTACTCATTAAAGGTATCCCCCACATGGCTTATGTGAAGGTTTAAACAAAACTCTCCCATAATGAACATCTGTTTGGACTAAACAATTAATAGTTTTCTTGCTAACATATTCTTTCTCCTGAGCTGCAGATCACTGCAGCTTCTTTATATGCCTCAGCTTTAATTTCCAACATGTCTCCTATCAAGTTTGATGTTTTAAGTACATATACATATACATACAGGCGAGTGGGTCCTTTAGAAGAGAGGTGCTGTGTCCATTTTTCTAAAGAGGGTTTTAAGATCTTCAGCTCTGCAGTTAAGCTCCATCATGAGTAATCTGAAGAGGAGGATCTGCCTCAGAGACTATACGCTTTACACTAAGGAGCTCAGACTTATAAAAACAATACACCTCCATCTAGGTGATAAACGTAATCTAAAAGCAAGAACTTAAGAGTTAAGTGGTTGTGCAATCAGTCAAGCTAAGCATCAATTACGTTTGTTTTTTTATAATTAAAAAAAATGAGCAGAAAATGGGGAAAATACTTTTTTTTTTGACAAAAGTATGATTTCAACCTTTGTGTTCCTACTGATATTTACCTTGAGCCCAAAACCAAATAAGGAATCATTTTCCATGTTTTGTTTAAAACCCCCCAACCTTCAGGCTTATCAAAAGGCAACACTCATCTTGACACAGAAACGCTCTGGAAGCCAAATATCCAACTTGTGAGGTCATAAAAATATTTCTTTTTCTCATTTTGACACAGGTCACTGCAGCAGTCATTCTTGTTACTTCAGCTGGGCAGATTTCCAGACTGGAGTCTGTCTTCTCTCTCCACAGCTGCCGCCACAAGGCTTCATTTCAGCACACATAAATATTAAGAGGCTCTTTGCTTCTGGACATTTATGCAGATGGAAACTGAAGAGGAGAGAATTAACAGTCGTCTTGCATACACCACGTCTAGACTGGGTGATCAGCAACGACATTTCGTCTGGAAACAGTTCCTACAGTTTTTCCTCATACCAAGTTAGAAAGAAGGAAACCCAGCAGATGCAATTTCATATGAATCTTTATTGTTTTTAGAAATCCACACATCAAATCTTTTTTAGTTTTTTTTTGTTTTACCATTTACAACAGAGGAAGGAATGAGGGACAAGCTAAGATCATGTCATGCCTTTCCCAGCAGGCGCGATGCACTACAGGATGGGCTGAAATGGGAGGGGTGTGGGAGATACATAAAGTGCTTTTGTCAACAGTTTTCTTCTTTCAATAGAAAAAAAGGATCAAACAAAAGGTTTGAGGGTGGAGTGAGAGGACATGAGAGTCCATGGACGTGACGGCACGGGAAGGAGGAGGACAAGAAGAGACAGTGACATGTTGATGAGGAGGAAGACAGTGGTGGGGGGTGTTTTTATCTTCAAAAAATTTAAAACAAGAGTGATTGAATGAAAAAAAATATATATATAAAAAAAGAAAACAAAGAAAAAGGAGTTGTCTCAACCCAGAATGAGGCTGGATTTGCCACCAGGAGGGTTTCTCCGACCGCCTGCGGCAGCGTTGGCGCCTCCCGACGGGTCAGGGGCCTGTGATGTCTCCTTCTGCTCGGGCTCCTCCAGCTCCCCCTCCACATATTCAGGGCTCTCTACAGATACGGCAACAATAAGAAACCACAGGGTGCTTAAGTTTAACTGAATCTGACCACAGACTGCTAATTGGATTACAGCAGATATAATTTAGATCAGCGGCTGAAGATGTGCTCCAGACATTCATATGAAACCACAGCTGGTCTACCACTGCTGCTGCATTGTGGCAGAAGGATGTACTGGTTTTGTAATGGGCAGCTGATATGAGTAGATCAGTACCGACTAACCAGAAGCTGACCTTTAGGGTCAATTCATGGTCATCAATGCACATTAAATGTTCAAAAATCAAAAGGTGTTAACATGAAGCAGCAGACAGAAAATTTCTGAAAAACAAAAGGAGCATTGATGGTTGATTTATCTGAAACTGAAGAGTTCAATCAAAAACACAAAACAATAGGCTTAGTTATTTGCGAGGAATCAAACTTATTTTTGTTTAGAGTGTGACTCTGGAGGCCAGCTGGTTGGTCAACAACAGAGCTGACCCAGAAATAAGCATAAATAAGAGTGTTTGTGTGTGAGCAGCTTTGCCTAAGCGTACATGCAAACCATGTTGAGGCCTTGAGATCCTTTTTTATCTGAAGTGCTGCTGCTTTTCCACAGTAGGCACCAAGCATGGTGTAAAAGTACAGGCACACCTTGCTAAAATAAAATATTATCAAAAAGTTGATGGATTGCAACAATTCAATTCTAAAAGTGAAGCTTATTCTTTAGATTTCTTGCACATAGTGACATATTTTAAGCATTTTTTAATCAATTTGAATGGCTTTTAGGTTGATACAGAAATGCTGCGTTATGGTGGATACAATTAGTGTCTTGAGTTATTGACAGTCTACAGAAAAATTGTAAGCCAGTATATGGTCACTTCAAAAGTAGTTGAATAATTAGAGACTGTATTCAAGTATGTTAATGGAAGGTTGAGTGGAAGGATAAAATGTCAAGGGGATGAAGAAAGACACCAGAGTCAGCAATGCAGATTAGCTGACAGGTTGGAGAGCCTCTCTTTACCCAGTTGTAGCACTCTGCTGGTAAGCTAGCAGAAAGAAGGCTAACATTAATATTCTCATGTTTACAAAACAAATGAACAAAAAACTTTCCAACTAAATTGTTGGAGATATTTCCAGTTTTGAAAGAGAAAGACTACCAGTGTGGAAACTGAAGAAGCTCCGTGTCAAAGTAATGCTAATCTGAAGCTACATTAGCGGCCGGTCTTAAGCAACAGAACGCTTAGCTTATCAATATAAATTAAAACTGCATAATTCCGTGCACAATAAAAATGCTTAATTCATTTACTACTAAATTTAGCAGGTATTCACTCCCAATTATTTAATTAAAATCTATTAAACAAATCTGATTTCTGGTATAGATGACTTTATTGTGCTGAATCCATCTTTAATTTATGCACTACTATGAGTGATGGTTGCTTTTCTGATTAAACTAAAAGCAATTAGTTTCTGTTCTGCATTTCTGAGTAAGTACGTGTGAAATTTCTATTTATCCTATTATACCATGAGATTCCTATAACAGTCCATGTCTAGTAAACACTGTTTGTCATCACTTTTATCGATCTGAAAAGCAGAACTGACTTGAGGCCTGACAGGGGAAGGGCAATAGAAGCAGCTGTGACAACTGTATTCGTTCTAAGTTAAGGGGCCCTTCGCCACAGACAGCAGGACTGCAATGCGCGGTGAGTGCGGACGCAGATGTTCTGATATTTGACCTTTCTAAACGTGTCCGTCTTGTCTGCTCTGAGTCATCGCTTCCTGCTAGCATACGGTTCAACCACCAAAACAGGAGTTGGATTGTGTTCAGAAACTGAAATTCGCTGCCAACATAAACGCAGAGGAAATGCTTCACATAAAGGCAACAAAAGTAGCTTTAGTTTCAATATTTTCATTCAAACCAGGCTGCAGACCCCTGTTATTATCGGAGGAGCCAGCCACTCAGTTCAAATCTTGCACCTGGTGATTAATGAAAAGCTTTTCATACTAAGTGAAGCCTGCCATCATAAAACAGCTGCTTGACTCCAGATCGCCGTGCCATCATGACAGGAACAAACCACATCAAAGAGATCATGTGTTGTTGACTCAGAAAGGGAGAAGTTGAATCCTGTTTTTGTTTTGTTTTTTTCCCCTAGTAAAGACGAGACAGCTCTCCACAAGCTGATATTGAAGGGGCAGGAAGAGTAGAATTACCTGGTCTGTTTTGGTACACCATGGAGCCTTTCACTGAGTAATCCAAGTCATGCCCTGCTGTTTAGTCACAATCATCCTGTGACAGACACTTAAAGGATTTGTTTTTGTAAAAACAGCTGAGGAAGTCAGGGTACTTACCATCGTTTGCTTGATCCTGGCCGTTCTCACCCTAAAATATCAGAAAAAGAAGGGACAATAGTATCAAACTGGTTATCAATACATGACAATATGCTCTGTTTTGTTTATTTATTATTATTTGTTTGTTTAAACCCAACATTAACTGGAAGCTGATGGTTTGTGAATTGATTGTGTCTTGGTGTCTGCTCCTTATTTTGAAATGATTTAACTATAATGATAATGTAGCGAAATAGTGGAGCAGTTGGTAGCAATGTTGCCTTACAGTAAGACGGCCCCGAGTTTGAATCCCAGCCTGAACTCTTTCTGCATGTTCTCCCTTTGCCTGGTGCTCTTGCTACTTCCCTCTGTCTCTCTAAATTCTCCCTAGGTGGGAGTTTGTGATTGCATGGTTGTATGTCTCTATAGCTATGTTTCTGTCCAACTTTTATGAGAATTTTAAGCAAAGAAGAGAAAAAGGAAATGTAAATTAGGCATGTTTTCATCTGGTTTGAAGCAAATCGACCAGTAATTTTGTCAGATGTTGACTCTACGAATGACTGTAATAAGATGCAGAGGCTGCAAACTTGCATGAAGCACAAATCTCCAAAAATTAACAGAGTTCATTGCTGCTACAGTAAAAGTAACAACTCAGGAAGCCAGAATACAACAAACAATGAAAACCATGTATCCTTTTTCTTCCACTTCACAATCAAGCTCCACTTTCCCCTGGTTTATCATGCAAAATCTCCATAAACGTTCAAGCTGCTTATAACATGACAAAGAACCTTTGAACACAATGGGTTAAGTTTGGCATATTTACATGACCGATTGATTAATGTGCATTTTCCTTTTTAAATAAAATAAGTGTGAAAAAATTTCTAGGACTATGAATACTTTTGCAAGACGTTCTGAATTTTGTCACCCTTTTATTTTATTTTCTTGGAGGGATTTTGTTTCAGTATGTCTTCACTCGGACTGCTCTATTAAGAAATTCTTTCCATGTCTGACAGTGAGGACTCTGTGTGAAAAACCAAACCTCTGCTGGGATTACAAATGTCAGCGCATATTTATCTGAAAACGTGGATTAGTTTCAAAAAGACAAATTAAGCCACCCGTTCCGACTACATTTTCCACTGAAATAGATTTTTATCTGTGATCCCCGGGCCCAAATAGGCTCCTGCTCTGTTGTGGAAACAGAGAATAATCGCTGGAAACGACGGGTACCTCTCGTCTCTGGTTCCAGATCATGGCGGCTCCAGAGTTGTGGATGGTGGTCAGCTCTGGCTGGGGGTTCTTAGGGAAGAGGAGAGGCTGCTGGACCCTCCTGAGGGGGGCTGAGGGCTCCCCGCACAGGGTTCCAGTAGGAGCCCCAGCTGGATGTTGAAAGAAAAAAAAAAAAAAAAAACACGACTTAAAACTGTGAGGGAAACATCCAGATTAGCACTTCTGCTGAAGCTAGACAGGAAACACAAACACGGCTTTAAAGCAGCAGATTCATACCATATGCGACTAATCCAATTAGCAACAAAGCCAAATCAGGACTAGACATGTCCAGCTCATAAGGCTGCACGTCCCTCAGCAAGTCTCATCAACTCAGCTTTGATGGAAAAAACATCAGCTTTACAAGAGCATCCGACTGAAATACCTCACGCTGGAAATCGCTGGGAACCGACAAGGAAACATCACCAAATCTGAAATGCAGTGGAAGGCGTCCAGACAGACAACCCGAGCGCCAAGACCCACATAACCTCGTGTAGTGCCTGCAAAGAGGGCATTAAAACCCCCGTATTGGCCCGCTGTGGAGCGACAGGCGGTGCTACCCGAGGCCACGTAAGGCCACCACTATCATCCAGAGGTCTGGGGAGGGGACAAGCTGTCTTTGTGATGACGAGAAACGTCGGCTGCCGGAGAGCCAGACGAGAGGCCGCCGCTGCTGTTGTTGTTAATGGAGTAAAGTGCATCATCACAAAGAGTACATACCCCGACAAGGGGCTCGTTCATAACTCAATATTTCTGAGCCCGATCAGTTAACTGCCCGTTGGGCAACAAATGTGAAGCATGAGAGGATTAAACTGAAGAGATTGATGGATTATACGAAACAGAGCATCCTGCTTAACTTTATGGATCTCATGGGTCCGAGGCATAAACGCATGAAAGCAGGGAGACAGGAAAGGCAATTGTGTGGTTGCTGCTCGTCTTCGTTTCCTCTCTTATTAAGAGTGCGCTCATCATGTGGGAAGAAGCTGAGGGCTCTTAAACATACCAACCAGCTCTGGAGTTATAAAACGCTAAAACATTAACCATTACCGTGCCGAACACGAAGAGTCGCTTAGGTAGAAGTGAACCATCAAACCTATGCAACTCTCATTAAATGACTTCCTCTTCCTTCTTTCCCTTTATCATTCAATTTAAGACACAGGAAGTTATGGGAAATTAATTACCAATTATAATTGCTGGGGTAAGTGACACTCCTGCTCCATAACTTGCATTTAATCAATAAACCAATAGAAAGCTTCTTGTGGAGTATTTTAAAAACAAACTGGATGGCTTTTCCCCCCCTCATTGTTGAAAAAGATTGGAGCACTTCTGCAGCTTCTTCCTAACTGGCTGTAATATGGCTCCAGATGGCGGAGACATATCCAGGCCTTATAAAACGCACATTTGATTATTTACCATGGAATCCACACAGCGCTGCACGCCAGATAAATGAGCGTTCACACAGAAGCCTCGCAGACTGAGAACGGTGCTTGTAAACCGAGCAGTAAGTTACCATAACCCCCGAATAAAATCAATATCCTCCTCCTCCTGCTCCTCTCCTTCTTCCAGTTGTGTGCGCTAAAGTGGGGCAAGTCTGAGGAGCTCTTCTAAACTTGACACGGCCCCAAGTGAAACAATGCAGGCAGGAAAAGGCTTTACTGTAATCAGCTGCAAGCTGTCTAAGACGAAAAGGAGCGATTTTAGGTCAGATTCTTGTTTGTGCCCAGAAAATTCTGGAAATTTCACTTTTGTCAAGACTGAAATTTTCTTTCTCTCCCTCAAACAACCATTATCTTGAAAAAAGCACGGAAACCATCGCATGCTGAGCAGTGAATAATGACGGAAACTTTCCAGGCTTTCAAACCACTCTCAAAGGCATAAACGTCAAATCACATTTAAGCCTCCGTGGCTGAAAGTTTGCAGTGACCTTGAGCGTTCTCGGCGCCCTTTGCTGCCTTATTACCCTCTGCTGCATTCACTTCCCTTCTCCATGTGCAAGGCCATGCTTTTCACCAAGTGATACAGTTTTCCTGTCTTTCCACTGCAGGCTCTGATCTACAGTCTTTATTTAACAAAGCCTAGCTTCAAATTACCCTGGTGCCAGCACTCCAGGGCCCTTTGGCTGCAACAAATGTGGGAAACTCCCTCTGATGAGCAAAATGAGCCTTCAGTCTGCGTCTTACAGTACCTAGCAAAACTATATTTTCCCCTTGACTTTTTTTAAACTTTTTTACAGCCAAAACTTGATGCATTTTACTTGAATTTTATGGGATAGACCAACACAAAGAAGTGCACAACAATAAATTGGAAGGTAAATGATACCAAATTAATTAATTTATTTTTTTAACAAAATAAAAATCTGGTACATTAATATTCAGATAATTTTACTCTAGTGCCCCAAAATAAAGTCTGGCAACTTTTAGAAGTCACTAGATAAACAAACAGACTTAAACTATCCGCCATTTAATCTCTGTATGATTTGTTTAACAGTCTTAGAGGTTTTCTAGAGAACAGTCAACAAACAGCTTCATAAAAACTGAAGAGTACAGCTTACAGGTCAGGGAGAAATCTGTAGAGACATGTGTAGCAGAGTTAGGTTATAACAGCTGATCTTTGAACGTCTCAAAGCACTGTTCAATCAATCACCACACACACACACAAAAAAAACATGGAACAAACAAATTTGCACAGGATCATCTACTTAAGCCAACATCCCAGGCTACGACTCAGTGCAAATATTTAGAGGAGCAGCCAAGAGAAGCACGGTAATGCTGGTGGAGCTGCAGAGGTCCATAGCTCAAGTGAAAGAAGCAATAGACATGGGAGCCATTAGTTCTATATTGTGCAAATTTTGCCTTTATTAAATAGTGGCAAGAGAAAAGAAACATAAGAAGACCCGTTTCAAACTTGCCACAAGCCGTGTAAGAGACATTGCAAATGTGGGAGACCAAAACTGCATGTTTTCACCAACATGCAAAATGTTGAAGTATTAAAACTAACACAACAGATCACCCTGAACACATCAGTGAAACATGGTGGTGGGGAGATCATGCTGTGGGGATGATTTTCTTCAGCAGGTACAGGGAAGCAAGTCAAAGGTAGAGGGGAAGACAGCTGGAGATATGGGCTAATCCGTTCAAGGCAACAAGGGACTTCAGGTTTACCTTCCAGCAGGAAAACAATTCATAATGAAATGAGTCAAAATGTTGAAGTCTAGACTTAATTGACGTTCACAAACTCTGTTCATCCTATATACCTGAGTTTGTTTTGCTAAGAAGAATGTGTAAATATTTGAGTCTCTGCATGCAAAGACATACCAAATATTTATCTGCAGCTGTAATTGTATCTATTGGTGGTTCTACTAAAAAAAAATAAAAAATGACTCAAAGGGTCTGAAAACATACATGACACATTTTCCAGATTTTATTTGCGGATATACTTTGGTGTCAGTTCTTTTCACTTCACAATAATGCACTACTTTGTGTTGATCTATCATGTCAAATACATTGTAGTTCGTAGCTATAATTTGACAAAAATATTCCTTTCAAGGGCTATGGACACTTTTGTAAGACACTGTATTTGCTCCCACATCTTTGTTTAAGATGCATGCAAAACTAGAGCGATGGTTGATCAACTTACTTGGTGGATTGTTTCTTCGATGAGCATGGGGGTCATCGGGTTCTGCAAAGATGCTAGAGGCCATCTTATTCTTGCGTTGGGGGGTTGAGTTTTCATCTGAGCCGAGAGAGAAGTTGGACTCCCCACCAGGCGGCCGTAGTACCCTTGGGAATTAAAAACAGACTGTAAAAATAGTCTGACGGAAGGCCGTAACATCTCAAACAAAAAACCAGCTGTGCAAAAATCAATGACTCAATAAACAAATAAAACATGGAGGATGCTCAGACTCCCCCCATACCCTTTCATAAGAATACCAAACACAGAGAGCAACCAATGAGTTTAAGCCGCGGCTGTCAGCCGCTCAGTCAGTCACAATCTCTGCCCTGCAGCTGACTCCGCTTGCCTTTAATCGCAGACTTAGCAAGCTAGCAGTAGCCTCATCTTACTACAGATTCCTTTGCACTGACACAAAATGTGTAGTTCATCGTTATTAAAAAGAGATTTACCCAAATTTTGTGTTTCTGTTGGATCAAACCCCAAGAACAAAAGGCAATAGTTGAAGGTTGAGGAATTATAGGAAATCTATGCGTTCAACACATGAGAAAAAGCAATGGTCACTTTTCAGAGACGCCTTCAAAGTTTACTGTGACAGTTGGGGTGGATGAGAGATACCAATCTGCTTGCACAGCCCATGTCGGACCCCTCCCTCTTTTTTTAAGCAAACTCTCCTCTCCTTAAAGTCCCTGAAGCCACCAGCTGACACACAGAGCAGCTGTCCAAAAGGCCAAGCAGGCAGATGGGAACCCAACAAACACCTCACCTCCTCAAACCATACAAAGGAGATCAACTAGAGTCATGGCTGCACGCCACTCCTCACTGAATTTTTTCCCCCCCCTTTTTTTTTTCGTCCCTCACACACACTGCTGTGACAATAATGCCTAAACCAGACTTTACCTCCAGGCCAAAAGAGGATGAGCTCATGGTTTCCACATGGATTGTGATGAGAGGGGAGAAAGCTGTTAGCAGCATGGCAGATGACCCCACCCTAGACCCAAACTGCAAATAATATCAATAAAATAATCAACTGCTTGGGAGCAAGAGGGCAATTTCGTGAGCAAATGCAGGAACTCCACAGCTAAAGATGGTATCTCTGATAAGGTAGGGGTAGGAGGGTCTTTGATGGCCTACAAAGATTAGATCTCTCCTCTTTGTTAAACTCACTGCCCTGTGGGTCTTTTTTTTGGACACAGCCACAGAAATGACCAGCGGATTGTTAAAAAAAGAAAAAAAAAAAAAAAAAAAAGGGCTTTAGAGACCAAAAGCAAAGAGCTAAGATAAGATTTACAGGCTTAGTTAGCCCCCACCCAAGTCCCCTGCATCACCCAAAAGCAGCTTGCAGTCTCAGAGCCCACCCCCAGACAAGTATACTCTCAAAATTATTGACAAAATTAAGATAAATATATGGACCCTGAAGCCATAGAAAAGTAAAGAAAGGTAGCAACTCTTTTTACTGCAGAGGGGGAGGAATGCATCCAGACATGCATCACTTACAGGAAAAGAATGCCTGCATGCTTTAAGGATGAGGTGTTTCTTTTCTAAAAGAGAAAACTTTATTTTTTTCACAAAAAAAGCACTCATTCATAAACAAAGATTTAGAAAAAATAGCCATCAAGAATAAATTATGTATTTTTCTTCCACTTAGATCACATCAAAGACAAAGATATGCAGACAAAAAGTCTAGTCAGTCACATGCTCCGACTTTAGCAGTCAAAATACACCATTAAGAATGTGAAAAAAATACAAAAGGCAAAAAAAAAAAAAAAAACACTGTAGTTTCAAACAACAACACATTTAGGAATTAGAGAAATTTTAACTGAAACTTCAAAACAAACAGATTTTAAAAAAGGCTTGTCCACTTCTTCAAACGAAAGCGAAAAATCTCGCTTTTCTTTCTTTTTTTTTAAGTCCAGCTCTCATGCCCAACGCCTACACAGCAGGCTAACCAAACTAACTTATGGTGGCTAAAGGGTATGGTGCTTCTGCGACCCAATAAGATTAACTCAATTAGCAAGTCTATGTGACAGTTTAGCTCAATCCAGTTATATCCTTCACCACCACCATTAGCGGGCTGCCCTTTAAACGAAGCCAGAAAAGAGGCGTCTGCTAGCCGAACGGTTTCTCCCCACATCCCACTCCTTTTGTTCCTCCATGGAAGATATTCAACTGCCCCTTTTTTGGTTTATGTCTTTTTTTTTTTTTTTTTTTTACCTGGAACTGCTTTTAGAACCGGGGTCTAACCCTTGAAACGTGGTGGTCGTCGTCATCTTCGAGGAGCTGCTTCAATGTCTTGGCGGGTTATAAGCAGTAGTCAAACTAATAAAAAAAAAAAGAAGAAATCCTCCTCGTTGCCCGCAGAGAAGCGAAGGGATGTAGACTCCACCCGAGACTGAAAAAACATACGACTAGCAGATCCGCTGTTTCTGCGGTGCCAGGCGTTTAGAACCAGCCCACCAGTCAAATTCCGCGCTCTGATTGGATGTGAAAGCGCAGTACTTCACTCTCATTGGATAAGAGGTGCAACGGTCAAACCTCTTGATGGTGGCAAGAGTCAGTGAGCAGGCAGCCCACATCCCTCAGGCCATATTCTATATCCACGTTTCTCAAACTCTGGTACAAGTGCCAGTTGGTGGTACTTAGGCTGTCTTTAGGGTGTGTATTTATGCTATTAGTAATTCTTTGCAAAGCATATACTGCATAGAAACAGAGTTTTTCAAGCTGAGTTGACCATTTGAAACTTCGACAAACTTTATTTTGGAAAGATTAAATCTATGCAGTTCAACGGATTGTCAAAAATAATCTATGTTGGACTCCAAATTGTGCCCCAAAAGAGAACAGGGTTCTTGAAATTAACTGTGGGTGTGATGAAAGAACACACAATGCATATAGGGGGTGTGCCCCCCCCCCCATACCTCTAGAGTAAACATTGTGCCATGTCAATGTCATTGTAGAATATGATGCATTTGAATGTACTTCCATGAAGTTGTTTTAGTCAAGAATATACTAAAATATGTATTTCCCTCAACCATAACTCTAAAGGCAACCCTAAATATATTTAACTACAGGTTTGTCTGTTAAATCCCATAAATTGTTGTACATACTAACATTATATAAATTCCGGATAGAAATTTCATTCTTAGATTTTAAAATGTATTCAAACAAGTAAACCTTCAGGGGGGCGAAAAAAAAGACAATAACTTTATTTTAACAGGCATTTTAATAAACAATACAGCTGTATATTTAACTGAAACATCCCTTCAACCTTCCCAAAGTTTGAAGTGGTGAAGTAAAATGAGTATTCTTAACATCCAGTTCAATATAAAAAGTATATAATATTTTTTATATCTGATTACAGAGTTAAACAGCAACCAAGTCATGTTCCCAAAGTGGGTGCACTGCTCACCAAGTGACAGCCGGTCCCAAAACTGAATAGCTTAAGAACAGATTTGCTAGACAATTACCAAGCCTAGCACAAAAGTATTTAATCAGTTCAGATGACTTTCATTTTTACCTGCCCTGGATATCGTTCCGAGTTCTGCAGCTCTGCAGAACAAACCCTTCAAACTGGGATGGGACTCCAACAAATTTACCACAATACAGCATGAAGTAAAATAAAATTTAAAAAAAAGAAGACAATGTGTTCAGGGTGTAATTTATGTACAGACAAAAACAGTAACAGGGGGGCATGAATAGAAATTCTTTACAGCAGTTTTGTGAAGCAGAGAAACTAAAACCTCTTCTGAAAGAATTAAGTTGAGACTGTTAGACGAGTTGCAAAGAGCTAGCCGCTGGGTGTGAACGGGCCAGGGAAGTCGGTCATGTTGGAAGCGAAAAGGTGGCAGCTGTGGTTGATTAGATCAGACCTCCTGTCTGTTGTTGGAACACGTCGATCGTATCCTCATCTTCCATTTCCAACTGTGAAGAAAAGCATTTAAACGTGTGTCACATGAATTTCACATTACTGCAACGTAAGACCTCTATTTTATTAGGATTTTATCCAACAGGTAAAAAGCAGAGGTCTTAGCACTGATTTTTAGTTGGATTTGGGTCTGGACTCTGACTAGGTCATAACACGAGGATGTTTTGTTCTAAAATATTCTATTGTAGCTCTGGGTTGTACGAGTGATTTTCTAGCTGTAAAGTCAACTTTTTGGAGCCTCTAACAAGTTTTCTTCCATGATTGTCTTATTTTTAGCTCCATCACATCAGCTCTTGTCAGCTTCTATGGTTTTCTTTTCACAATGAAAGTCTTCCATTAAAAGTCAGATTTGTGGAGTGTGTGACGAGTAGTTGTCCTATCAACATATTCTCATACATGAGCTGTAATCTGGTTCCCATATTTTTGAAAACGTTTTTGCACAATTACATAAGAAGAACAAGTAGTGGATTATTCTCTTTAACTCCTCCAGGGTTATTGTAGGTATGTTTTATGTTTCCTTAATTAGTTCTCCCCTTGCCCAGCCTATCAATTTCAGTGGGCAGCCAGGTTTGCACTTGTGCCATATTGTTTTCAATTACAGATGATGAATTAAATAGTGCTCTGGGAAATTGTTTGATCACCTAGCCCTGCTTTCTCTCTAAGCCCTCTCCCTGGCCTATATGATGTGTTCCTTGGTCTTTGTAATGCTGGTTATTCTCAAAACTTCTCTAACAAACCTTTGAGACCATCACAAAATAGCTGGATCTATATTGAAAATAAAATTACACCCTTAATACCTTGAAGACCATTGGTTGCACTAGACTCAGTGGAGGGTTACCAAAGTAAAGAGGGCCAAATTAAAAAAAAAGGTATCGTTTTTATTCTACTTCACAACTGTGTTGTAGTCTGTGTTTATTTATCACATAAAATCTAAATAGAACATATAATGTTTGGGAATATTATGGTGACAAGATGTGAAAAGCTTCAAGTGATTTCAAAGGCACCGTGTATAAACCGCGCTAAGGTACACGACATGACAGCAAAAGCCAAATGTCAAAGGGTTGCATTTATGTAGGGTGACCCTTTGCCCTACACAACATCAATTCTTTGGTCTGCAGACATCAAACAGCAATGCTGGCCACTGAAGCAGCAAGCTGCATTGGCCATTCGTGACAACACCCTGCAATGACAGACTTGCCTCCCTTTGCAAAACCTTACAATAATGATTTATGACGACTTCCACCACAAACTGCCTTGAGTGTAACTGGCATCTGTCTGCAGAGACATATTCAACATAACAGACCAACTGAGAGTGAGTTTGGTGCATTCCCACTGCCTGAGGTGTTAAGGCTCATCATGTCAACCCCATGACCTGAACAAAGAGAGAATGAGGGGCAGGTTGCAACCCAAAAACATGTCTAGCAATTAGATTTGTGAATATTTATTTACTGTTTAGTTTTTTTGTGAGTGTATTTGGGTTACTTTAATCCTAGGATGGAAATCAAGAGTACAATAATATACTCTTAATAGGAAATGTAAAAAAACAATGTAATAATTCTTCATGACTTGTCAATAATAATATTTATATTATTAAGCATAATATAAACTCTAAAGAGATTCACAAACTAGAAGCAAAACTAAATTATAAATTTGAACATGGTTGGAAACAAACAAAAAAAAAAACAACAGTTCATTTATTTTAAAAAGCCTGTGTTTTGGTTAGCAAGAAATATTTGGTCTTTATTCCCCACAACGTGACAGAGCAGAGAAGTGTTGATCTTTTTTTATTCTTCAAAGTGTAATAACTTGTATATCGCTGCAAAAAGACTCCCTTCAAGCTCACTACACAGTTCTTTCTTTATTCAATAAATGCTCCAGATGGTTGAGTTATTCTGGTTGTCATTCAGACTTACCTGTGCTGGTGTGTCTGTCTCATTTATTGGCTGTCCGTCAAATCTGAACCTGATTTGCCTCATCGACAGTCCCTGGGAAGGCATAAAAAACTTGTTCACATTGCAATTCCTCATTAGCAGGTCCTGCTTAAGTTGCATCCTATATACATGCAATAGCTTAAGTTGGCGTAAAAGCAGACATTAATCAAAGACCTTTAAAGGACAGAAAGATGTTTTACTACGATAAACGCACAGCAATGTAATAAATGTGCTGCTAGTGGGTGGGGTTTGCGTCAAACAACACATTTGCATGATTTTGCTTCAGTAGCATTAGCTCCATATTCACAAAGACTTCACAGCTACACAGTAACAACCATAGAAAACACTGCAAAGCTCTGCAAAGCAGAACACTTCATATCAGCTCAGCAAGCACAATGCAATTCTGTGAAACATAATAGTAATGGGAGGTAGCAGTTAAAAAACCCCTTTTGCACACATTTAAGATAGTTAACCTTGTTCAATGACAAAGGACTCTTTATGGTCTTTTATTAAAAAAATTTTATACTTTGCAACAAAGACAACTCCCTTCCCCTTATGTTAACCGTCTCCGCTGATGCTTTGAATTGTTTGTGTCAAGTTTTAGGCATGACAACTGCAGCTGAAACAAGTTCTTTTATTCATTAGGCTCAAATACTATTAACTTCTAATTAGTGATATGAAAACAAACAGTGGGCAGGTTTGGATTAGGACACCACCGTTACTTTCTACAGTGTGACAACTCACTGGGTTGCAGGTCAGATAAAAATGTAACTGCTGTAGGGTTACATTTTTACTTGGCACCTGACTTGCAGTCAAGGAAACTCTTAACTCTTCACCATGCAGTAATATTTTGAACAATTTATAGAATAGAATAGAATAGAAGTACTTCATTCATCCCAGCAGGGAAATTACTTCGCAGTTACAGCATAGAGACAAGACACAATAACAACTACCACTGAGTAGTAGTAAAAAAAAAATGCAGATATGTATATGTAAATATATGTACATATATGTAAATATATGCCACAGTGCAGTTGTGCAAAATCGGACTGATTAGTGCAGAACAATGATTTAGCTTTTATTGTTTGATTTCATGCACCGTACTATTTGAGTACAGTCTGCGGATTGCCCCTTCCTTTTCCAACATGGCTGAAATGCAGTGGATAAAGAAAGGTCCATAAAGATATGGAGGAGGAAGTTTGGTGTGGAGGAAACTTGACTGGCCTCCACAGAGTTCTGGCTTCACCTCAACAGAACACCTTCGGATTGAATTTATGTGGAGGATGAAGTTGAAGAGTTGAAGCTGTGATAGCTTCAAAGGTCGACCAACATCATTTTAACCCCATGAATTAAGAATCTGACATTGGTTTTATAAAAGCAAAATAATCCAGGACTAAAATGGTGAAAAAGGGATAAATAAAAACAAATCTACTCAGACTTGAGATTTAAAACTAAGCTGGATGACAAAAATGTTTTTCAAACACTGACAGAAAAGACTAGGTTGACATGGGGTCTTAAAAGTAAAAAAAAAAAATATCAAGAGGCAGGTCAGATGTTAGATTGCCACTTTTCAGGTCTACACAAGGAGAGACATAAAGCATGACACTAATGGTTTACTATTTATATAAAAAATATGGGTCAATTTTATGGCTTTAATTTTCTGTATTTGAGCCAAAGTAAACTGCATCAGATATGACCATATTTTGCTAAAAGATGGCCTTCAAATCTTAATGGTTCCTCATTCTAAAGTCAATTAAAATTAAATTAAAGTCAGTTAAAGTCAATGGAAACCTTCATTTGAAGTTCTTATGAATATATTCTGACATGATTATAGTGACAAAAATGACCATTTCAAATTAGAACCTTTACCTCATAGCGAATAAGTGCCTTGTGTGTTGTGCAAAGGTTAAAAATCATAACAAAACTGTTTAGTTTCTGAAACAAGTTTGGCAAGAACATATTTTTGTGGTGGTGTTCTAAAACAGAAACAAGTCCCTATGTTTATCCTTTAACGTAGAGATGTGGTTTCTGTAAAACCCTGCACAACACTTACAACCTGATGGTGCTGGCTGTCAGTCAGACGATAATCACTTTACTGTGCCAACATTTCTCCATTGTGATTTCATTCATGACAAATGCTTTAATATACTGGAAAAAGTCCAGGTGCAGTTAAATAAATCAATAGCACCTCACAGGCTTCAGCATCGACACAACAAACCAGAATACTTCTATGAATCTTTGTTAATGTTAACATTAAATGACATCCAGTAGTTTGATATTCTATCTCTAGATGTGGCAAGCAAATGACAATCCTCAGTATTAAATATACATGTATGCAATACAAAAGATCTGTAAATAGTCTCTGGGTAAAAATGTAAACGATCGTATGATTGCATGTTTTTGGTTGAGAATTGCTGGTAATAAAAAGCAACTGCACAGTGTATTGCATCCGAGAGGCTATTTGCCCACCTGTCTGTCACAGTAAGCCTTCATGAGTTTGATGAGCGGTGTGTGTCTTTTGATCTTGAATTGGACGACAGATCCATCCTGTCCAGCTACCTTCAGGTTTATGTGTTCGTTGTTTTCTGTCTTGACGCCCTCCTGTCAGAAAAAAGTGCAGAAAAAAGAGGTGAGACATAGAAATTAAGAGGCATTGTTAGTAAAAGTTGTGTATTGCGGTTTAATAAGACAGAGCAGGTGCATCATTAACCTCACACTCATGTTTACAGTGGGAAAGTTAATTATACAAGATTTTAAATGTTAGTTTTTAAATAAGTCTAAAAGTGTGGAGTATATTATTCAGCTCTTTTTGAGTTGAAATGTTTAAAACCATCTTTTGATGCAGTTACAAGTCTTTTGGGGTATGAACCTCCCAGCTTTACACTTCCAGAGACTAAATATTTGCTTTGCTTCTTAGCAAAATAGTTCCAGGTCTATAAGTATGGATGGAGAGCATATGTTTACATCAACTTTCAACTGTTGCTAAAGATCTCTTTAGGTGTAGAATCTGACTGGGTCAGTCTAATATATCGAAATGCTTTGCTAAACCATTCTGTTTTAGTTTTAGCTGCTTGGTCTTGTTGGACTAGGGATTATGTTTTAAAGCCTAATCTTGCTTTACATTTCTCCACAATCCTAATTCGAAAATGACTTGTGTGTCTCCTGGTCTTTTCTAAAGCTACACAATATATCAAATAGTAATTTTTAACATATTCATATTTGCAGTATGGGAACTCCACAAGACTGCTTACATGCAACATTTGGTAATCTGGGTTGACTTAAGCCATTCTTTACGCCAGCAAATGATGGAGATCAGATCAGAAAACTTAGGGAGAATGGAGGGGCACTTGTGATGAGGGAAAAGAAACAGCTTAGCAAAGAAAATATGGGTTATAATATCATATATCCTAACATTTTCCTAATGTTGTTCAGCCCTAGTCTTCATAAATATTCACAACTGTTCACTATCAAACCTAAGACTTTACAGAGAAGCAATATTTACTCTGAGAATAAATTACACTAAGGTAGACTGTACAAATTAGCTGACTTCTGAAGGTAACCTTTCTCTATAAAACAATACAAATGGGCATGAATACTTTTTCAAGGCACTGTAAACAATTACAAAAACAGAGGTAAAGTCATTACTCATTTGGGCCAAAAGCCCACAGAAATGCAAAGATCTATTTTCATGAATCAAGTTGTATATTTTGCTGTATGGTAAAATAAAGTTTGTGTAATAACAGAATGTAAAACAAAATTACCATGTGTTGATAAACTCAACTTGTATCTATATTGTAGTGTTTATAAACAACCGTAGATGTCGACTATGTCACTCACAAATGCAGCAGTTGTACTATCATGTCATATCTTATAATGTCATATCATTATTCCTTCCTTTCTGTTGAGAGTAGAAACAAACTACTTTGCATTTACAAGCTACCGGGCCGTAAGGTGGATGATACAATTTGGTCCACACTGAGTGATCAATCAGGGAAAAAAAAACAAAAACCCGATATGCGCGCGTGAATGATGCGCGCTCCCATACCTTCCGGTCTATCAAAGTAGGTATTGCTGATAGTTCAAATTCAGGATGCAACTTTCCAAACAGCCAGAATGGAAAGTGCCGAACTGTAGCGTTTTTCTTTAAGGTTTTAAATCACACCGCTGGTAAAATACGCTGTAATTTTCGGTAAAACAGCAGAAAGGCTCACCTTTGGTTTTTCATCAGCCATGGTCACTCTTTTGGCGCTTCTCTACGCTGCCACACAAAGAATACGGGTACGCGCACGTACTCGTGCCCGTTTAAATAAGTCTGACCGACGTGCGCGACCTTGTGTCAGTGCGCGTTCACCGCACCCTGCGTTTAGTGGCTAAGGGTAGTCACGAGGTGTGAAGCGCAGTCATGGACATGGGCGGGAGAGTCCCACATGCGCGTACCAGAGGTTCTGCTTCGCGTGCACGCGCACAATGATGTTTTCCCCCCGCTTAATTTCGCTTTCTCGGTTTATACGCACAGATTTGCCACAAAATATGTTTCATCACGCTGCTAGTCACACATATGTGTTGTAGTAACCAGTCCAGATCTTTATACAGTGTCATAAATGTGAAGGGAAAAGCAACATGATGTTATTCTTATTTTCACACTGTGTTCAAATGGCCATTTTGTTCCACCTTCTAAACAAGATCTGAATGATCAACTTAAAGCAACACTCTTATATTTCCACATCTGTCGCAAATTTGTTCGCTTATTAATAACTTAACATACATTAAGCTTTTTATATCCTATCTTGAAGTTGGTCCAGACTCTTTGGAACTTTAGTATCACGATTATCTGCGTTGCCGCTTTGCGGGATATATATATAAAAAAAAAAAAACATCCCTGAGGACACGATCGATAGGAAAAATCAGGCATGAGAAAGGCAGCCTTGGCGCATGCGCACCAGCGGCTTTTATTAACGAGAGGCGCGGAAAAGGGACAACACTTCACATGTGTTTAGTAGCATGTATATAGCTGAATTATTCGCAATTTAGACACGTAACAGATCGGAGGCACTGTTCCCTGATGGAGGAAGTAGACGTCGAGCCGACGGTCACTGTAAGTTATCTTTGTAGGTTAGTTTTTTCCTACTCATTTCAGCCACATAGCATTTTAGTGCTAACAAGCTAGCTAGATATCGATACTCTGTTTTGCATTCAGACAGTAAATATGAATGGCAATGGCTGTTAACATAACTAATATGTGCTTTCTGAGTGCAACGTGTATTCAGAGTAACTACTTATTTGCTTTGTTAATTGAAAACATTGGGAAGCTAAATATCAATCACAAGAGTGCAATAAGCAGTTCAAAGTTTTGAAAAATGCTGGCAAACTCTTAAGGGCTAATTGTTGTTCTAAGAAATAAGTTTAACAAGTTAATATATGTTACAAAGAACTAGTGCAAAATCCTTTTTTGAATGCTGTTGCGTTTTAATGTTTTACTGGGAAAACATTTGGCATCTAAAGGCTTACTTCTTGATTCTGTACAGTTCTAATATATGTATGTTGCTTAAATACAGAACATACCAGAAATCAGACATGGGAAGCATATGGGATTTGCCTGGGGTCCTGGAGATATCCTTGTTTATGAAACACATTTTAAACCGTCAGGTAAGTTTATATATTTGTCCTCTTAAATAAGTGTTATACACCACTTTGATTTTTTTATTTTCGTTTTGCATATTACCACGTAAAAAATAATTGTGTTTGGATTTTATGTAATTGACCAATTCAAAGTTGTACAGAAAAGTGAAGTTAAAAGGATAAAATTTTAAAAGTGTAGGCTGCGTTTTTATTCCACCAAGTTAGTACTTTGTATATTCCCTTTTAACCACATCTGCATCTGCATCTGAAATCTTATGGGGGTATGTCTCTAAAAACTGTATTCCAGTTTATTTAAGGGTATCAGATTTACGGGCCTGAATGCAAATCTATGCTACACTCTTCATATTTTTATTTGCAAGGGATGCTGAAAACCATGTGTGCTTTTCATTTACAACTATGCACTAATTTTGTGTTACTATGTCATATAACATACATGGACATTTGTGATTGTACCTTGTGAAAATGTGTAAAACCTAAAGGGGTATCACTAATTTTGCAAGGCACTGTAAAGCCACACTTCTCTGTAGGTTTTCACACTCTTGCTTGTCTTTTTACCTCTTTGGATCCTGTCCTTCAGGTTATACACTGTCAGGCCCAGGTGGCTCCTTCATCCACAAAGTCAGGAAAGATGAGGACATAAATTCTCCTATTTTACGCAAACTGTTTAATGAGTCGCATCACATCTTCGTTGGATTGCAGACAATCAACGATGACCTCCCCAGCAAGAGCAAAAGACCCCAGTAAGTACCATATAGATTTTTTTTAAACATTTTTATTTAGTCCTCTCTCAATGTAGAAAGAGTCAAAAAATATAAGTAATTGTATGATGTGCAATCTAAAGTATGAAATCCATCTGTCACGTTCTATAGATTCGTCAGCATCAGTAGAAACTACAGATCTGTGATTCGGGCGTGTATGGAGGAGCTTCAGCAAGTTGCAGGTAAGATATTGTAAATATATTTTTAAAACAGTTTTTCCTGAGGTTCACTAACTGGATTTTTTCTTTCTATTTTTTTTTTTTTTTGCAGTTTCTACAAGAGATACAGAAAAAGGCACACAATATGGAAATCAGGCATGTATCAGCTGCATTTGTAGCCTTAATATATACTGGGTGGTTGCATTATGGGTTGTTCAAAAGTTCATTTTCTCTTTTAAAAAAAAAAGACAGGTTTTAGTTTTGCAAATGAACATTTTTACTTCAAATACTGTGAAGTATGGTGGTGGCAGCATCATGTTGAGTGGGTGTTTTTGCTGCCGATGTAAAAAGGTTTGTGTGATAAAGGTGGCTTATAAACCTGCCCCAATTACATCAGCTCTGGAGGAATGTATCAGAATTCAAGCAAACTATTGTGTGAAGATTGTAGAAGGATTTTTAAAATGTTTGAGACACAAATCGATGTGTTATCATGTTCTGGCATTTTGCAAATAGAAATGACAGGTAATCCTAACTGATCAAAAGCAGGAAATTGGATTTGTTTTGTTAGACAGACGTCTAACAAAACCTCATATTACCACCTCTCAGGTGTTTATATTTTTGATTTCATTTGTCTAACCTCTGCTTTTTTGCCATTCTTTTCACAGGTTTCTATTCTTTTGGCCATTGAACTGATCTGGAATCTGTGTGAAGTGCTTTTTATCGACGCTGCTCCTGGTGGGTCTAATTTCTATTTCTAATCTCCTTTTTTTGTTGTTGTAAAATAACATGTTCCAATTTAGAGATTTTGAAATTATAGCAACGCTGCACTGTTTGCTCATTCCCAGCTGGCTCTCTCTTGCTTCATCTTTTGGACTGGGTGAGGTTACACAAGGCTGATGTTGACGAGAAGGCCAAGGATGTGCTGCAGAGCGACAGTCCTGCAGAGCACCACAACTACTGGGATGTGGTACGTACAGAACAAACTCTACCAGGTCTGATTTTGCTTATTGCTTCAAGATGTGGTGATTTTCTTTTTTTGTAGCTAGCAAACTTATTTTTCTCTTTTCTAAAAAAAAAATGGCTGAGTCAAATTGCAATTTTCACATGTTGTGTGTGCAGGTGGTGAGTTATGTTCTGCAGGGCAGGTTGGAAGAAGCCAGGCAGATGTTGGTGAAGCAGGCCACACTACAGCCAGCCTCTAGGAACATGTACAAGCTGATGGATAGCTTACTCAGCAAAATGCCTTTTTACAACGTAAGTACAATACGATCTTATATGTTGAGTATAACACTAGGAATTGTCCCACTTTCCCAGTGAGGAGTTTAAGTGTGATGAGTGAATATGTGTGTTGTCTGTTTTTGTGTTTGCCCTCCAATGAACCTTCATCCTGTTCTTTGTGTTTCCTGCTTTTTGGTTAATAACATCCCAGTCTTTCAGTTCTTTATGAACCTGAACAGGGTGGTATAAAAAAAAAACTTGATTGTATTCTTCGGCAAAATTCCTGTTGGTGCAGAAATACGAGGAGCTTATTATTAATTTTCACTGCTTTCTATCAGTAAAACAGATGCCATTGCATAAACCGATTCATTTTCTGTAATATTGCCTTCAGCCTGGCGGCACGCAGACACTAACAGAGTTTGATGTGAAGTGGAGGAACTGGCATGAGGAGGTGGATCGCTACCTCAAGGACAATACGTTTGCCAGCAACCGCCACCTGGAGCTCATCTGTAAGGTCAGAGTGCACACATTGGGCCTTTTTACTCAGATCCCTCAGTAATAGTTGTTAAAATACTCTCAGAAATTAGACTATAGGCTGTTTTTGAGATGATGTATTCAGATAGTTTAACAATATTCACATCTGTGCTCCTAAGTTCTTTGTTTCCTCCATTTATCAAACTTTAAATACATTTTTTATCCTTTTTCTTAACGATTTGTCACCTTCTTAGATCCTGGTGGGTGATGAAGACACTCTGTTGGAGCAGAAGGAGCTGCTCAGCACCTGGTATCACTTTCTTGTGACTCGGCTGCTCTACAGTCACCCCACAGTGAAACCGACTGACTTGCATTACTATGCACAGGTACAGGCTGTTGTATGCAGCTTGCCACGGTTTCTTCCTGCTGCTGTGTGGTTGTTTCATGGTACTTGTGTGTTTGCGGTCGCTGCAGTCGTGCCTGACGATGTTCCTGGACTCGAGGAGCGTCCAGGAGCCTCTAGACAGCATCCTACTGGCCGCCTTTGAGTTTGACATTTATCTGGTCATCAAGGACTGCAGGTGAGAGAATAACATCATATTGATTTACAGAACTTAACCAAACCGTTCAGAAGTTTGACTTTTTTTAACTTCTTGTTTCCTCAGCATTGTTCTCAACAACTGGTGGTTTGTGGCTCATTTGACAGACCTGCTGGATCATTGCAAACTCCTCCAGTCTCATAATCTAAAGTATGGATGCTTTATGATGTGAAATTGTTTTGGACATGACAAGTTTACACACATTATTGGACTAATGTTAGGATGTGCTGCTGTTTGTGTTCAGCTTTGGGTCCAATATGAGGGAGTTCCTCCTGTTAGAGTATGCCTCAGGTTTATTCACTCATCACAGGTATGTTTAGACTCAACCTTATAGTTCATACACTTCTTCCTTTTGCTCTCTCTCTCCCATTGTTTATTTCCTTCTGTCTTTGCTCTCATTTCCTTCCTTCCAAACTCCGTTCTTCACATAACACATAAATAAAATGTTTTTTGATATATTTCAAATGTCTCTCTCTACCCTGAAAGTCTTTGGCAGTGCGCTGTGGATTACTTTGACCACTGTCCGGAGTTGGGGCGAGCTTGCCTCGAGCTGCAGATCGAGCGCGTGCCTTTAGACACGGAACGGAAAGCACTCAAAGTGCTCCGAATTTGTGAGGAGAGGCAGATGTCAGAGCAAGGTAACATTTTGCCTTTCCTTTGTACAACTGTATGCACCTCTAGCTCAAATAAAAACAGGAAGTTGTAATTTATTTTCAGGTATCGTTCAGTCTTGATGCTCCCTTTTGTTTCTTTCAGTGCGGAGTATCTGTAAGATCATGGCTATGAGAGCTCTAAGGAACAACAGACTGGGCTCCGCTCTGTCCTGGAGCATCAGGGCCAAAGATGCCGCCTTTGCCACCCTCATTTCTGAGAGGTTCCTGCTTTAAGCATTGATTACAATAGATTTTTATATTTATGGATTGTAACGACTTTCAAAAATCTTCACAGCTGACAATGTTGTTTCTTTAGGTTCCTACAGGATTACTGTGCCAAAGGGACTTTTTCCGATTTGGATCTGATTGATAATTTGGGTCCAGCAATGCTACTCAGCGACAGGCTCACATTCCTCGGTATGAACACTCAAATCAACACCTTTATTCATCAAACATCTCCCCCTTTTTGAGGCACACGTGTCACTCACAAGTTCAGTTTTCACACTACACTGTGACAGGACATTCAGTGAGTAGTTCTGGTCTCGGACAGATTCCCACTTCTTTCCGCGGTCACATGAGACGCACAAAGAAACTTCTATTGACGATCAAATCGGAGATGTGTTGTGCCTAATGTTCTGTGGCGTTCACCATTACTGAGCCTGACAGGCACCATTTATAAATAAACCCTTCTGCCGAAACATGGATTTTATAACTTTGTATAGAAGGTTCTTAATATAAAACATCTCCCTGGATTTCCATTCAAACACAAAGTTTACCCATGTGTTGATGTGAGAGAGAATCGCAACAGCACAGAAAAAAAAAAATCACATAATAGATGTTAAACTGCTGATTTTTCTTTCGCTAGGGAAGTACAGGGAGTTCCACAAACTGTACGGGGAGAAACGCTTCAAGGAGGCTGCAAAGCTGCTGCTCTCGCTCATGACGGCGAAGATTGCTCCCCGAAGCTTTTGGATGACTCTGCTGACCGACGCTCTGCCGCTGCTGGAGCAGAAGGAGGTCAGTCAGCATGCTCGCTGTCTGCACACTCTAGATCTATGGTTCAGAATTCAAGGAGCTGCTCCAGTAGAGATGTAGTATCAGATATTAAGTTTGGTTCTGAGGTGGATTAATTTTTTTTTCTGTCTTATAAATCATAACAAAGGCAAAATACAGTCAAAATATATAGAGATGTAACAAATATACTTAGTTTGGTATAATAAGGAAGTGCAAATAAAGAATTCCACTTCTGAGAACTGGAAACACATATTTGGCAACAGCAGTTTTGTTCAGCTAATATATTCAATATTACTATTTATTATTTTCTTAAAGCCACACAATATTTTTTAAATAAGTCATACATGCATCTTGCTACATTACAACTTTACCTTTGTTTGCTACTTATGACATTGTCTTAGTAAGTGGACTAATACTTGCTGCATGAATCAGACTTTTTAACCTCACAGATTTTTATTTCCTATCATTTTGTAGATTAAATTGTTGACTTCCAGATTGATGTGAAGAAATTAAAATAAGAGTTTTAGTGTCTTTCCTGATAACAGTATTGGATAACCTTGATTTCTTCTTTTCAGGTGATCTTCTCTGCTGACCAAACCTACGAGTTGATGTACTGTTTAGAGGAACTGACCTCCTCACTAGACACCGCAGCTTCTGGTGGAGAGAGACCAATGCAGGTACACTTTTTACTCTGCTTGTATGACAAAGAGAGATGGCTTTTCATCATCACGTTTACACAAATGATAGCTTCTCTAACAGTAAAGATGCACACTAGTCCTAAAATGTTTGGAGAGCTTAAAGCTTCCATCTCCTGCTGTTTTAGAGTCTAAGAAGTAATGTCTGCTGGATGTTTAAAAAAACACATCTGTGTTTTCAGGAGGAAGATGTGGAGCAGACCAAAGTGGAGCTTCTGAGACTCTCTCTGGCCAGGAATCTGGCCATGGCTATCGTCAAAGAAGGAACCGTGGAGACATGAGGGAGGATCGATATTTAAAACAAAGCTCTTCTTTTGCTTTTCTTTTTGTATTGTATATAAAAATCAAGGAATCCAAATGTGATTTTTGATAATAAAATACTTTTCATGCTGGACATCAACATCTGTTTTGTTTTTCATTCATATTTTGTCACTGAACAAATCACATTTATTAGAAATGAGAAGCTAATTATGTCACAAGAATTTGGATTTCATTTGGCAATGCAATTCCATGGTGGTGGCAGCGTCATGCTATGGGGATGCTTTTCCTAAGCAGGGACGAATAAACAAAAAATGCAAACTTTATTACTGAGAAAACATTTTGTGTTTTAGAAATTGTTTAAAGGATTTATATTTACTGCTGATTATTTCAGCATGTTTGTTTTATTTTAGTTTTGAAGGATTAACATGAAGCCATGTGCAGCCATTTTTTTTCCATATTTAATGCTTTCAATTTTTAAAAAATTTTTTGTCAAAATTTTGCGTATGGTTAGATATAGAATTGATGAAATGATCATTAAAAATGTATAAATAGCAATGATGGAAAACATTCTGGGTTTATGGATCAGCATCACTTGTCCATTTAGAGTTTTAGTTTGTTATGACTCTCGTTCATCATTCACTTTGAAACAATCTGTCAAACCAAACCAGCCCTTTTAATAGAAGTACAATTGTAAAAGTAAAAGAAATTAAATAAATGAAAGAAAGACGGCAGCTTTAAAAGGATTAAACTGGTAGGTGCCATTACAATTATCAAAGAAAAGTAGGATCAAGAAGAAATGTATTTAAATTATGCTTTGGTTACAAAGAATTCAATAGTGCATGGTTTAATTTGGGGAACCATACTATCAGATAAAACAGTGGAGCGAGTTTTGTATTTCAAACCAAATACAGTGTCCATAGAAGGAAACAGAAGCAGAACTTATAGGGCAGAAAGATACAACAGAACAGATAGAATCTTTAATTTAAAAAAGTTCAGTTTTATTGAGATACTCGAAATACGTCACTAAATTAACAAAATATTTACTTTTTAAAAAGTTTTTAGTGGCACGTTAGTATTTGTCTCCTCACTCGACTCCACTTGGTGGCGGTAATGGGCTAAAATATCACCAACTTACTGGCATGAAACAAGAAGAAGACAGTCACATTTTCAAGATGGCTGCCTCCATCTCAGGATTACTAAAACCTTGGACACCGAGGTAAATCTAACTTTTTGGACGTCGAAAGGTCATATGAGCAAATATTAATCGAATCCATGCCGGCTCTTGTGCTGGGTTTTTAAAAATATTAAATCTGGGATCTGCTGTGAAAGTAGCTAACGCATTGTTAAACCAAGAGTTTTTTTTTTTCGGTATTAAAGCCTTACTTACGTCTTGCACAATTTCTGTGCACAGTTCAAATCCTGTATGTATAATTTATGGAAAACCATGGAAGGTTAAGCCGATACTTCAAAAAATGTTTAAACATGTTTTGCTTGCTAATATAATTTAATAAGCGATAACAGCGTCCAAATAAACACCGGTGTATCTGTTACAGAGCATGTGTTCTGTCAGGCTAGTTCGACGACAATACTCAGATTACATACCGTTTGTATATTATTTTGAACAATGATGCAACGTCGATTCTTTTAACTATTTTAAATAGAAGTATTAGTGCATATAATGGCTTCTCATGTACGTAGCCCTTCAGAATAAAATAGAAATATAATTTATTGTCCGACTGTGGGTAAGTTGAGGTGTTACTTGAGCAAGTCAAAGGTTAGTGGAGAAAGTTCATGTCTTATTTGTTTGAAATGGACCTTTACTGCTCTGTACAGAAGAGTTTAGTTTATTCAACAAGTTTTGTTAAAATATTAAATTTTTACTATACACAGGGTCTTCTCTTACAGGGATGGGAGGAATACATTTCAACCGGTTATTACCCAGTTATAAAAACTAATTACAATGTGTAAAAATACTTTAATCGACAGTACATATTTTTCAGTTTTTGGTCCTCTTGCTATCATTTAAACACAGCAATAACAGTGCTTCCTTGTTTTCTTCGTGGGCAGAGTGCTCTTGGTGAGATGGAGCAGATACAACCCTTACTATCTGGAGCCAGAGGTCAGGAAGGAGGCCTACAGCCGCCCAGAGAGCGAGCTGAGTGCCGAGGAGAAGGAGGAGCGCGAGCTGAAAATGCTCCGACCCATCAAAGCTGCTACCAATTCAACGACGAGCTCCGTTTTCAACGACCCCGTCCTCAGGTGATTTACAGCCTCAGGAACAAAACCGCAGCTGTATTTAAAGTTCATCTCAACCAATCGTTTCTCTGTCCGCTTCTCAGTAAATTCATCAACATGATGATGAAACACGGACAGAAGACTTTGGCCAGAGAGATTATGATGCAGGTAAATTAAACGCTTTTCAAAATAACCTCTTGTTGGTTTCCAGGCAAAGCAATAATTAACACTTCTTTTTTTTTTGCTTTTCTCAGACGCTGGAAAATATAAAGAGGAAGCAGGTGGAGAAATACCACAAAGCTACAGATGGGCAAAAGGATGGGATTGAATGTAATCCCTACGCCATTTTTCACCAGGCCTTGGAGAACTGTAAGCCTGTCGTTATGCTGGCCAGCATTCAGAAAGGTGGAAAATACTATCAGGTCAGTGAGAAGGCAAAGTAAAGCTCTTTTCCATACTTTCGTGTCCTCCTTCATTTCCTTCCCTGCTTTATTCTTCTAAGCTTATTTTATTTAACTTTGATATTTACATTTTAATATGAGCATAAAGGCATAATTGTGTAGGAACCCAATGATGAGAGAAGGAACCCCTTCCCCCATAAAACATGTGAAACAGTGTTGCATCTCTTGTTTTTGAGGTTTAATCCTCATATAAATCTCACATCTCAATCCCGTGTAGGTGCCCATCCCGCTTACGGGCCAACGCCAGCGCTTCCTGGCGATGAAGTGGATGATCACCGAGTGCAGGGAAAACAAACACAGGCGCACGCACATGTACGAAAAGCTCTCCCAGGAGCTGCTCGCCGCTTTCGAAAAGGAGGGCAACGTCATCAAGAAGAAGCACGAGCTGCACAAGATGGCCGAGGCCAACAGAGCCTACGCCCACTACCGCTGGTGGTAGACGGAAAGCTGTGCTGGACTCAACATGCGATGAAAACTCCTGTTGTAGATAGTGAATATTTCTCGAGAAGGGACAGTAACCAGGAGACCAGAGAACGACTCACCGATGGGTTTTTGTAGAAAAGGAACTGAATCGCGAGTCAAACCTCTGCTGAGTTGTTTGACAACAAATGGGACCGAAGTGTAAGGATTTATTTAAAACAAATATGTTTAATATGCAACACGAGTAGAAAAACAGAACAGAGAAATGTAAAAGTATTGCCACTTTGTAGGAAAATACCAAAATCAACTGCTGTCAGGCCTGTGGCCTGTCCTGTGTTTAAATGATTTTCCATGAGTTCTGAACATTCAGGCTGGCTTTTACCAAATACACCAATAATTTCTAAAGTTTAATACAAAAACAAATCAGGTCATTATGACCCTGAAGCCAGATAAGCTAGAGTCGTTTAACCTCTGTTAGAAAATGTAGGTTCAGAGCTACAGATCAAACTGTTTTCAACCTTAAAATAAATCAACATGGGTCAAAACCCAATGAACTTGGTCAAATATTACAAAATTTGCCGTCATTTATTATTATTATTGTTTTTTTAGCTTATTCACCTTTAAAGCCATGTTCTGCTGGTAAAACAATCTCCTGATAAGTGGATCAAAAGAGGCACTAATCAGCCGATTTCCAAAAACCCGGAGGTGAACCTTAAGTGCGTTTTTGTTCTCCAAACACACCCCAAAACTGTATTTCAATTGATCCCCTTTGCTTTGAACTCAACAGACTGAGATAAAAGTAACAGGTGTCTAATTTGATACATTAGATACAATATTCACTTTCTGTTTAAATTGAAACTACATCTGCAGCACCTTTTCTTCCTACAAAGCTAATATTCTGGTAATAAACTCCAGAATGTAAGCCAAATTGATTAAGTTTTTAAGTGAAATAGTTCTAAGCAACAAGAAAGAGATCAGATCAAATGTGGAAATTGGTATTGGCCTATAAAAGCCTGATTGGTTCATCTCCGATTTAAAGGGATGCCACTTTGAGAGCCCAACTTCCTACGATTAAAGAGAAAACCCTCGGATATTAGGAAAATGTTGATGCCCAGAGAATGTTGGCACTACTGCAACACAAAGCTAATCTTTTGATCCAAAACATTAAAATCTGTATTTTATATATACACATATATAAAAAAAAGTTTTAAAAGTGAGGGATCTGATCTTTTGGTCTTCCAACTGAAGCTGTGACAAAAAATAAAAATCCCTGAATAAAGACGGCGCTTCAAGTGACAAACCGGCCTCGCATCAAACGGTAACAAGAATCCTGCTGCTTAACAGCAACTCAAGTCTTTTAGAAACTCCTAAACTTCACACAGAAAATGTCTTAACATCCCCTGCAAATATTCCAACACAATACCAACAATAGCATAAAATTAAATCAGTCCGAATCTGACTGGAATGTCTTGTTTTTAACACCAAAAACTTGGTAAACTGTTCCTACAAAACAGGAATGCAAAAAAAGATTAAAAAAAAAAAAATGTCAGAACTTCTCGGTTTTGAATCAAAGTGTGTCTGAATGTGGCAGAAACCTTAAGAACTAAAAACTTCAAACTATTGCACATTCCACATCCGTCACATTCCAAGCCTTGATCAAGCGCAGGAAATGACGCAGCAAAAATCCTCGTTCCTCCCTCCCGCCTCTGATTACCAGGAAGATGGCGCCTTCTATCGTGAAGCTGCTGGTGTGGTAATCGGTGGTGACCAACGGAAAGCGTCCACGGTGTGCGAGTCGCCCGTCTCAGTCGGCGATTTCGCTGTAATAATACTTGTGGGCGGTGCTGCTGAGCATCCAGCCTCCGGCCCTGAACTCCAGGACCTCCAGCAGCAGGAGGCGAGCCATGGAGGTCAGGCCCTCCTGCAGGAGAAAGCCGTCCCTCAGCAGGAAGAACAGCTCGTCCATCCGCTGGCTGTT
This sequence comes from Xiphophorus maculatus, assembly GCF_002775205.1. Lineage (NCBI taxonomy): Eukaryota > Metazoa > Chordata > Actinopteri > Cyprinodontiformes > Poeciliidae > Xiphophorus > Xiphophorus maculatus. The sequence continues at coordinate 14,567,561 of NC_036458.1, read as the reverse complement.
CACCTTCTCCAGCTGCTCCCCGATGCGATGCAGCTGCAGCACCAGGCAGTCCACCTGCAGAAAGAAGATGTTCCCCCCAATTGCATAAAACATGGAAGGATCTACTCCACAACTCAAAGGATCTTGATCTTACAGCCTAAAAAATTGGGAGATTCTGGGGATGGTGAGGAGCTACTTCTAGAACATAAAGAGAATATTTCTACGCTATGTTAGGTTTAAACACACGATGGTAACCTCACCTCTTCCTCGTTCAGCAGAGCGTCTGGTTGGGCCAGCCTCATTAGACAGTCGTACACAGGCAGGACCAGGGCCACCATTGGCATGTTGTTCACCTGAAACAGTCAAGCAATATATTACAAAGCATATCAATGTGGTCTTTATGAAGGACGGTACATATGTCAAGTTACTGTTCAATGTGAAGTTTCACAAGGCAACTCCTATGTAACGCAGTGGAATGTTTAACACAAGCATCTTTAATCTGGCATATTTTGGAAAATTTAGCTAAATATCACAGTAAAAAAGTACAAAATGCCAGCTTGCTCATACCTTGAGGTAGTCAAAGATGTTGCAGATGAACGTGACGTAGCACACCCAGCCCTGCAGCGAGCGTTTCCTCGTCTCCTCACGCTCCTTGAACTCCTGCTGCAGGCGGTTCAGCAGGTGCCTCCGAAACACGGTTCCATTGTCTTGCTTGGCCTCAGCCTGGAATAAGGAATTAAGTGAAAATATACCACAAAACAAATGCTACCTAGATTTGTTTTGACAAGAGCAACAAATGTGTCTGTAATTTTAAAAGTGGAAGGCAAAAACATGGAGTGTTTTTACACTTATTACAAATATTCCGAAAAAGAACGACATGCGAAATAAACCAAGGAGCCGTCGGTTCTGACCTGCACAATCGTGTAGCAAATACGGCCAGCCTCTTTGCTGAACAAGGGGTCCTTTAGCGACTGGTCCACAAGGATGTTGGAGACCTTCTCCAGGTTAACAGAACTTGGATCTGAAAGAAACAAGAGAGCTTTTAGAATATGCATGCAGAAGTCAAAGGGTAATTTCTGACAACTGATTTTTTTTTTTTTTTGTCCACATAGATGTAGGCTTTTTAAAATGTTTTATTATCACTCAGTGAGGTAATAACTGACCTTTCAAGGCTGTTTTTAGAAGTTTCTGTGTATCCACGTCAAATGACTGGATCCTATAGTCCTCGCTGCAGTTTTCCATTATAAATGGTAAAAAGTACACGATTACACCAGGGACCTCTCACTCTGTAAAGATCAGACAGGGTCACTGCAACAGGTCTTTCCCAGAGCACAATGCGACTCTTTCAAAGACAGACAAGCCGGGACAACAAAACACTAAATCCTGCGGAGTCATCAAATTGGCTGCTCCACTCAGCTCATTCACTGCGGGATAGAAAGGGTTTAGGCTAGATCTGGTCAGCTGAAACATGTCTGAATATATATTCAACAAGGAAACATGTCAAAAGTCTTTATTTTTGAAAAGCTAGCCAAAAACCTGGTATAAAACGATGTTATCTGAGCTGCCACGTCTAAAGTTATACGTTAGCGCCAGGTATTGCTTTGCATGATGCTAATAGACTTTTCTCAAGTGAATAAAAATGGCTGTTTTCTAAAGGATGCACACTTTGATAACCTTAGTATGTGCTTTCGATGAGCTGAGCCTTGCTAACGACAAGTAAGGAAATCAGACTCAAATCTCAACGAAACCACCACAAAGTATTCAAGCGCAAAAACCTGAACTCTATCGAGGTGCTACATAAATTTATATATTTAACAGCTACAGAATTTCATAGCTTCACATTGCAGAGTTTGAGATGAAATGTACATATTTAACGCATTTAGACTGATCTTACCACCTGAATCAAGGAACGAAGACTTCTATCCACACGGCTCTTCGAAGATTCACTAGTACCTTCAAGATGAATCCCGACTTTCTGCAGACATAAAGGAGTTCGCGTGCGTCGACTTCCGGAAGAAACAATACGTGAATGAGGCACTATCTTGTACATTAAAAATGTTAAAAATTTAAATTAAAAACTGTATTGTAAAAAAAATTAAACTCAAAGAAATTTTAGTTTTATTTATTTTTATTTAATAAATGAATTGTTTTTCAAGACTGGTACCTGTGAAGTAAACATAAATATTTAATAATAATAATTATAATAATACTTATCCATGGTTACTGTTTCTTCCATCAAAAATAAACCACGAAACCAAGCCTGAAATAGGTTGTTGTGTTATATCTGAAAACCTGAAATGCAGAGACGACCGTTTGTTTCAGTGCGAGCGAACATCATCTTGTCGTTATATTTCAGCTTTGAAATATGGCGCATGCGCTGTTTTACTAAACGGAAGAGTCATGAATAGTTTGTAGTTACCCGAAGGCAACTGTTGTCTTTTCGTTTTGAATTTGCGGTGCTGTGTGTCTGCTGTTACATTCATGAAGGGTTTTCAGTGTAAGGTAAAACCTGTACGCCTCTCTGTTTGAAACCTGAACAGCTGCTGTGTTGTTAGCCTAACTTAGCTCGACCCAAGTTTCCCCTCTTTGCTCTGCACATGTTGTCGATGATTTTTATATTGTAAAATTTTAAATGAGATTGTTACTATTAATCTTTTGCACAACAAAATTACGTCAGATTTTAGATTGAACAAAACTGTGCCCAAATTAAATATATATATATATATATATATATTTTGCCTCTCCCCAGTGTTGATAAGAGGGTTGTATAGACATGGTGGGATATGATCCCAAGGCTAAGAGTGGATCTCCTGCCCCAGAGGAGGCAGCCCTGGCTGGTTCAGCTGGTGGGATGGTTACCAGAGCACTTATCAGCCCATTTGATGTTATTAAAATCCGTTTTCAGGTAATAATTTCAATCTACTTCTTGTTTGTGTAATATGACTGCTGCACCAGGTGGTGGCATAGGAGGAATGTTAAAGATGCAGCCAGTTGAAATTTCGATTAAATCATATTAAAGCTGTATTCATATGGGATTGTGATCATGATGAGTCTATTGTTTTTTCTTCCACAGTGGAATTATGTCAAGGATCTAAAATGTGTGCATCATCATCATCATCTAATTTAGTTTGAGAAAATCTAATCATGTAGTGTACATCACATGCTGATCAGCAGCTTCTGTCCCCTCAGCTGCAGATCGAGCGTGTGTCTTCACGAAAGCCCGAAGGAAAATATTGGGGAATATTTCAGGCATCCCGAAGTATTTACTCAGAGGAGGGTCTCACTGCTTTCTGGAAAGGTCACATTCCAGCGCAGCTCCTCTCTATGTGCTTTGGGGCCGTCCAGGTAAATATTACAAATGTGGAACTGTGTGTCAACACTAATGAGATAAACATTTTCCAGGACAAAAAATATTAACTGGTTGTGCCTTTGTCACTTGCAGTTTGTCAGTTTTGAGTTTCTGACCAAGATGGCTCACAAGTCGACGCCATACGACAGCCAGACTTCAGGAGTTCATTTTTTCTGTGGCGGCTTGGCAGCCTGCTCTGCTACGGTGGCCTGTCAGCCTCTGGACACACTGAGGACACGCTTCGCAGCTCAGGGAGAACCCAAGGTAGAACATTACTCTACTTTTTACTGCAGCTGTCAGCTAATAACATTTTTGATTTAATCAGCGTATCTTTTAGAGGAGTAGTTATGTAATGCATGATATTAATGGCAAAAGTTAGATTCACACTCATTTAGTTAAAAAAAATACTAAGTGTCATACTAAAATAACATATGGTCCTTAACACATCTGTGGGTGTCAGAGTGTCATATTATTAGCTAGCTTCTTCCCAGATTTACCACTCAGTTGCATGCCCTCACATAGTGGAGTTAATTATTGACTGCAGGTCTTGTAGCTACATAATGAGCCCCTATTTTTACTCCTCCACCACCATACTTAACAGTTGTTCCAAACTGTTTGTGGAGCTTTATTTTGGTTTTGTTAAATATTGCAGTATATATTGAAGTTAGGAATGGACATATTCATAGGAAAAAGTACATTAAAGCTTTAAATGCGACAGTTTGCCAATATGGCTTCTTTTTACTAATATAGAAGAACAGAAGGAGCTACTTTAAGCTCTTTAAATGAGATTATCCTTTTTCTATTTTACTTATCATCTCCAGATCACTATCTGGATGAAAAACTAAACTGGTAAAAAAGGAAATAAGTAAAAGTTTAATAACAATGTTTATTCATCAGTTAGCTTCTCCTTTGTTATTTAGTCTGTGCTCATTTAGCTCATTTTGGTCAGGTGTTTAGGAAATTTGAACTAGACGTTGCATTAGAAGACTACAATTCAAATCCCTTTTCTGTCTCCCCAGGTTTACAGTAACTTGCGGTATGCCGTGTCCACAATGTGGCGCTCTGAGGGACCAGTGGCGTTTTACCGCGGCCTGTCTCCTACCCTGGTTGCAGTGTTTCCTTATGCTGGGCTGCAGTTCTTCTTCTACAATGTCTTTAAGCAGCTGTTGGCTCCTCCACCTAAATCCAGAGACTCAGGAGGTCAGTAAAGACATGGTTTGTTGGCCTGAGAAAAACCACTAAGATTTTAGATCAATAAAAGTATTTAAGTGCTGAGGAAATTTTTGAGAAGAAAAAAAAAGTCTTTCTGTAAGGAAGAAACATTCTTATCATACAGCTAGCTCATTCTAACATTTAGTATTTCAGATTTTTTTCAGTGATAAAAACCTCTCAATAAATTTATTGAGTAACAAATTATATGTGATTTTCTACTTTACTGAGATGAACAGGTACTGATAGACAAAACAGGGAACAGTAAGTGAGTGTAGTAACTGCTTACCTTTGCTGTATTTTGATGACCTCCTCAAATTTAATCAAACTACATTTGAATTTAGAGTTGTTGTTTTTTTCAGGTAAATTCTGAATCTTATTTTTCTTTATAATTTCTAAGGTTTGGCATCAAAATCACAACCTGTGTGTAATTTCATATAATCATTACTGAGCAACCCCTTTAATCCTTTCAGAAACCAATGTCAGACTCTACTAAGCCATGTTAGTTATAGCTTTTTAGCTCTGCACACACATGCAGACCATTTTTGTGTGTCCTTTCCTATACAGGAAACATGAGTAGCCTGATCTGTGGCAGTGGAGCAGGAATAATCAGTAAATCCCTCACATACCCCTTTGATTTGTTCAAAAAGAGGCTGCAGGTGGGGGGCTTTGAGAAAGCCCGCGCTCACTTTGGACAGGTAGGCTCCCGGTGATGAACCAAAAGCGTTGAGGCAAATGACCTTCACCTCATGTGTCGGTATTATTGTCTGTTTCTGCCGTACAGGTGCGGTCCTACACAGGCCTGATAGACTGTGCGGTTCAAATAGTCAAAGAGGAAGGTATCCGAGGCTGCTTCAAAGGCCTCTCTCCCAGTCTTCTGAAGGCCGCTCTGTCCACAGGCTTCACCTTCTTCTGGTATGAGTTCTTCCTCAACGTCTTGTGCAACATCAGGGAGAAACAGGAAGGCCAAAAGGAGAGATGATGCATAAAGAAAAACAACATAGGAAATGAGGCAATCACGCACATTATAAACGCACTAATGCCTTGTTGCACTGAACACGTCACTCAGCTGGGAAACTGGTTTATTTGGGTTTCTATGGTGTTTACAAATGTTACGTGGATAAATGACTACATGAAATTATATGTTGCTGTATCATTTACTTTTATTTTGTAAGCATTATATTTTTGTTGAGGTGTTTGTATCTTGCTTGAATCTTGCGCACGACAATGTCAATTTTGTTTCAGTGTTAAATAATAAAATTCTATTGATAAATTGTCATCTGGTGGTGACAAAACAGTTTTCAAGCCATATCAGTGACAAAGCAGCTGAAACCTCTCTAGGTCCACTAGGTCGACTAATCAAATCAGGTAGAGTTGGTCATGAACGTAATGGTGTCACGACCATCACTTTTCCTGAAAATTCAATTGCTGACCAAAGACTAGGTAGAAAGTTAAGTCGTTTTTTCACACATGCTGACCAGCAATTGGTAATTCTGCAGGGACCTGGCTTGTCCAGAATGGACAGCAGAAGGAAATTTGAGTCAAAAAATGTGTTGATCAGCCAAACAGTGAGCACCGTTCACCAGATCCAGTGACTGGTTGCTACACACATCAGTGTGCATCTTCAGCCATTGATTAGGTTTGACGGTATATGTGAGGCTAGTTAATCTTCAACAATTATCTGGCATCTCAGATGTCTCTCATATCAGGCAACTGCAAAATGCTGTCTTATGTAAGCCTAAAATATGACTCAGTCCCTATCAAATGGGGGCTAAAGTGTGTGTGCGAGGCACTTTCTGTCTGGTAACCCTCACTTGCCACTTTCAGTGAGTCTCTTCTGATGCCACCACTTATCCACTTTGATGGCCATGTTGGCTGTCCAAATGCATTAAGTGCTTGTTATCGGCCTTAAACCATCAAGCCTTTCTTGATGGTTTGATTTGTGTGAATTGTGTGGCCTCCTAGAGAGGGCACACAATTTAGACTGAAAAAACTCATGGTCCTTGAAACAGACCAAGAGGATCACTGATCCTTTACCATCTTCAGTCTCATCATATTTATGCCCCATGAAATTTAGAACGTTATTATGAACTAACGAGAAATTCTCATTAATTAAGAGAACGATTTCTTAACATAGGATTTCCTCTCCACTAAATAAATGCTGCTGCTCTGCTTGCTTCTCAGACTCTGGTCCAGGTTCTTCTTCTGTCCTTTGTTTTGTATCGTATCACTATGTCACACTTGTTCTGGATCCTGTTTTATCCTCTCGTCTTGTGGGTGTTTCTGTTCTCTGCTCAAAATGGTTCAGAGAGATGTCTGCACTTGAAGACGACAGATTGAAAGTACAAAAGAACACAGTTAAAGGGATTTATCAAATGTGGTGGATTTGTCTTGGCAGATAAACATCATAGTGAAAGTTTAAACTGAACTTTGCACATTTTCTGCTCAGTTTTACGGCTGTTACCTTGTATATTCTTGGACACATGATATTTATTTTGATATTCACTTTATTTAGTGGGTAAAACCAAATGGAACCTTAAAGTTTATAACTTGTTTAAATGTCTCACCTTGAGTTAAACTTACTGACCATTTGCTTCATTAATGCTTGTGTTTCATGTGTTTATATGGTCTTCATTTCTTTGTCAATAAAATGTACAACCACACTGTTAATTTTTGTTGAGTTACTTTTGGTCTGTTGAAGAGAAACATTGTTTTAACAAGTGTTTCTATTCAAACAAACTAAACATATACCACTTGTACATGGCAAGGATTAAAATTCATGCTCTGTTAATATAGAAATGTTTCATTTTTCTTCTGCACAATTACTTTCCACTGATCTTATATAATCTTGATAAAGTTTATCACTGTAATGATGAAAATATGAAAAATTTGAAGGACATAAGCATATTTGCTCTAAGGTATTCAATTATATTAATAAAGACTCCACAGTTATGACTCTAGTAGCTTCGAATATAATTTAATTTGACTTACTGCATACAAAACTTTACTTGAAAATGAACAAAATGAATATAGCAGCTGAACACCACATAATCACTCGATAAAACCTTGGGTAAAACACATCAAGTATGACAGCAAAAAGACATAACGATCAATTGACAAATATTTTAAAAGCAGCTTAATGTCAAGTTATACCACCAGGAGACAGTAATATGGCAGAGATAATATAAACACATACAGACAAAACAGTCTGTAATGTACACAACAGAAATTATAGCAGCTTCATTACTGGAGTTTAAATCTTTTTAAGTGCTGACATTGTGTTGATTAAATCATGTTCATGTCATATATACACGCTTACTCGATTATTGTACACTTGAGTGTAAAACTCTTTATATTTAACTGTCACATTATGCAACACAATCCGTCAAAACCTCTTTCACTACATAAATACAAAGAATGAACAACAACCTCCGGCTGACAAAGATCCAGATGTTTGAAGGTGAAAAAGCAAAAATCTAATTTTGTGCTGAATGAAATTGTAAATCAAGACACCCTGAGCTTGGATGTCTAGGATGGATATTCTGCTAAAACCAAGAAATGACTGAGATTCTTTGTAGTGTTCTTTGCTGAACAAACTTTGCTTTTGCACCTCACAGGCTTTGGGAGAGGGCAGACTGTCTACCTGTAAAGGCAGTGTGGGAGCTGCTGACTTTGCTGTAACACCAGGAACACAACTGAGGGGTCAAGGATGACCAGAACTGTGAAAAGCCTCCATCACTTAAACTGGCCAGGAGCAGGGGGGAGCAATGTTGGATGTGCAAAGCAAGCATCCTCTACTGATCCGCAGGTCGAGAGCAAGGCTCAGTTCTCATTCGGGTTGTGGACTGGAGTTCCAGGAGAAAAAACTTGGCAGCTTGAAGAGTGAATCCCTGCGGCCTGGATCGGGCAGGGTCAAGGTCTCTGGAGCGGACTTTTTTCTGGGTCGCTCCTTGGGCACAGACAGGAAGTCCGGAGCTTCGGTGGAAAGGGGAGTGGTCGGGGCGCTGTTGGGGCCGCTGCGGGTGCTGGACGCCAGAGGGGTCTCTGAGATAGAGATGGCTGGAGGAAAGGTCCCAATTTTCAGATTAGTAGCTTCCTGCGTGGCACGCTCATACTCCCTCACCTCCTCCATGGTCATGTCTGATGGAATAGAGAAATGAACACAAACAGTGTGACAATGGCAACCCAAATTCAGGCCCAGAGAAAACTATGCAATATGACACTCTGAAAGCTTTAAATACCGAAAGGCCTGGGATTTTGTTATTTGAACGTCTGTATTCTGGTTGGCAAAATTGACATTGTGCGTATCTGGGTACTTTGTTTAAAGTGAAACTTTGTTGGAAACTTTTTTCCAATAACGATGTAATGGTAGACGAGTATAACCTATTTAGAAAAATTACCAGTTTTGCTGTTTTGAAATGAATGTTGTAGGAGAATAACAGGGTGGTTTACTATACAGTATGTGGTTGACTAAACTTAGTTTAGTTTCTAGCATTCTAGGTACTTTTTCTAGGTACCAAATAGATCTAATTTGTCTAATCTCATCATACATTTATGGGCCTAAAAACAATGTTGACTGTCCCATCCAGACATTTTTATCATGGGCACGCTGTGGTTATGCGACGTCAAAAATATAGAGTTGCTTGTCATCAGCAGAAGTGTAGTAATAGATACTATAGTCTACAATCTTAGCTAAGGAGGTGATGTAAAAATTGTAAAAAAAAAAATTAACTCCATTAAAACTGTGAGATTACAGAATGTAGTCTTGATCTGATCTGAAATTAGTAAATAAATTGGTTTTAACTTATGAAATAAGGGCGAGCTGCAAAACCAGCACAAAAATCGCTTCTGTGAAACATGAAGACTAAACTCAGGTACAATTATCCTGTTAGAATCAGTTTTTCTCAGGTTAACTGGCAACAATGAGAAAATGGTGAATGTAAAAAGGTGTAAAATTTTATTTCAAGAAGGTTGTCTTTTTCTCAAACTTCTGTATTATTTAAGGAAGGTTTCTATTGTAAAGGGCAGAACACATTATTTCAATCATTGCATTTGGTTGCAGTAGAGCAGGAGGTGGAAAGACTAACCCTTATATTACAGAAAGAAAGCAAAATTACACAAGATGTACAAGTATTAGGTTGTACTATGGCCTTTTTGCTGTACAAACTTGAACTTTATTAAAAAAAAAACAGAAAACAATCTTGAACGGAGGTATTAGTGCAACACAGGCCAAGGACCTCCTATAACTATGATTGTAAAAACCCTACAAACTCTAGCATCTGTTAAACATTAATACATTTCAAGGAAACATATCCTGTTAAATTTTTATTTGAAATCTTTTACAGATCTGGTAACAGTTGCTTTATAGGATAAATACTTTGACCAGAGGAGCTAAAATCATTGCATGGCACAGAAGGGTCAAAATTTAATTGTAAACTCTCCATTGTCTTAGAGTGAGATCAAAAACACACTAGCTGAAGGATGCAAAAGAACTCCAAGTTTTGATAATTGGGTATTTATAGTCCCATTAGCTCTAAAGTCTAAAGTTTAATTTCCTTCACATTTTTTATAACACTTTGTCAAAAGTCAGTGTTTTTAATCAAGATTTTAAGTGATGAACAAACACAAGGAGCCCAGGGGTCCCATGGTAACATTGGAGGAACTGCGGCTCAGGTGGGAGAATTTGTTGACACAACCGCAAATAGTTCTGCAATCTAATAAGATGATCTCCATGGAAGTGTTGGAAAAATAGATATGACCTCTGAAGCCCTAAGAAGAGGCTAGAGGCTTCAAAAGACTAAAGATTTGGGCATTGGTAAATAGCCAGGACTACAATCAAAGCTTTCTGATTATTTACATGAAAGCATTTTTGAGTGTTAGAATATCTCAGCTTGGGCAAAGGATAAACCGGTTGAGTCTCCAATAAATCCTGAAAACAGATGTTTACTAAGTAATCTGACTGAGCTTAAGCCGTTTTGCTAAGAAGAATTAACAAAAGTGCAACAATTTCATTTCCAGTTACAAACGGTATGAATACTTTTGCAAAACATATTTTACACAGTCAGTCCAAAGTTTTATCAAAGTTGTGTTTTCATCCTCATTGTTCTTATCCAATGAAGTCTGTTAGTTTTATTAAAATAATTAAAAAAAAAATCAAAACTTGGCTTCATTATAAATTCCAAAACGCTCGACTCACAGACAAAAACTAATCAGAGCATTCTTATTTTTATTGGTGCCATCTGTAACAAACTTACCAATCCACTCATCCACCCACGCAAAGGCCTGCCTGTGTCCTAGAAGCAGGACATCTCGTATCACCTGAAGAAAGTCAGCAAACAAAAAGGTGAAATCACAGCCGAAGCTGAGGGGGAGGCAGTTCAAGGTGAGCGGATGTGAATCATATTAACTTAACCCTGAAGGTGAGAGTCTGAAAACATGTTGAAGTTGCTAATGCTTGTTTTCCTCCACAGGAGTAAATGATTTATATGAGTCACTCTGTGCGGTACCCTGTGAGTAATAGCCCTGACCGTGTGTACCTATGTGTGTCAAAGGGAGCCTCAGGCAAGGGCCAAATAGGAAGCAGTCTGACCCAAGGACAAATGCTGCTAAGAGCTGCGAGAAATGCCTCTGGGAAAGAGCAGATATTAGGATTAAATGTTGCTGGGAGGTCTAACAGTGTGGGGTGACCAGGGCAGACACTGAAATAGAGTGATAAGAAAACAGCAGATTTTGTTAACTACCATGTGTTATATGTTTCCACGATAGAAAATTGAAGGCCTCGGGCACTGATAGTGATCTGCGAGTGTCAAAAAGTCTGAAAAAAATGAAGTGAGGTTGCAAAAAAACAAAATCCAATACAGGTCGTTTTTCACACTGACCTTGTGCACAAACTGCTCCACGCGTGTTTGCAGTCCCCACACTTCAAACCTAACTGTAACCAGTTTGTATGAGCACATGATGGGGTCCTGGGTGTCGATCCATCCTTCCTGCAGATTGCCCCTGTCTGTCTTCTTTGACTTAAACTGTCGGAGGTCCTGCAAAAGAACGAGGCAGCTGATGTAGAGAAAAATGAACCCTTCTCAAGTTATTGTCATATTTCTCAAAAGATGTACCACAAATAGCCAAATTGGTAGGCCATGTTGTTTGGCTGTGTTTATCTATTTCACGCGCTCCCTTCCCCCCCTACAGGACAGGAACACCTGCATTCATTACAGGAATCATATAGAGAACAGCCAAGATTCACAGACGGAGTCCTTCATCACAAGCTTTATCCACATTAATCACTCCCCCCTGTGGACTAATTATGTTGTGGCCTCATTTGTGTTGAGGGTTACGTGTTTGACTGAGACAGAATGTGTGCGGGTGGGAGACGAAACTTCTTGTCCCTGCAGGGAGTTCCATAGTAGAGGAGGTGGATGAAGCCTGTTGCATTTCTCTTTGCATAAAATGTGTCATCAGATTCACTGAAGAAAGACTGAAGAATGTTGAGGAAAAATAGAAAATGCCAGTAAATGCTTGATCTGTATGGAAGAAAAACATTTAAAGTTCTTATTCTTCCCCAATAACGATGCTCAACTCTTTAAAGGGGGAGAATTAGGTATAAGATCCATTTTATAGCCCAATCATGTTATCAATCACGACTTAAAATAAATTTGACTTCATAATTTAACACCTTAAAATTGGGCTTGTGGCTCTTTCTAAGGCTCTGCCTTTGTGAACTGATCACATCGCTCTTCTATTAACCCTCTGACAACGTTTTTACCAGCGCAGCACTGAGAAGTATTTGTATAAAGAGCTCAGCACATGTGCAGCTCCACCAGGTGTTTGCTAATTGCTGCTAATTGCTGAAGGAGCCGAGTGGGGGGAGACACTGCGGTGCTTTGTTTTTTTTCCCCATCTTTAATTAATTGGCAGTAATGATGCTGTGTTTGTCTTGAGAAAGCATCAAAGACATTATTCATTTTTAAATCTGCGTTTGAATCAAATATTTACATGTAACTTCCAATATCTGTATTTAACTCCGGACATAACCTCTGAGGTAGTCTAAGTTTCCAAGTGTAAAAGCAGAACAGCAGACATCCCAGTGGGAGGTGTGTAGTGAAGGTGTCAATAATAAAACTCCACGGCTGCAGGGTCATGACTCCTTATGGTTATTAATAACTCGTCTTATAATCGTCACACAGCGGTAGGTTGGCTGGCACACGTGCAAGCAAATGTAAAATCACTGCAGTTAATACACCTGCCCCCATCTGTATACGTTCGCTTGTGTTTCTTCCATCATTCAGATAGGCAGAGGACCAGCTGGTGATCAAAATAACTGAATAATAAAAATCTCATCTGTTATCCCTCCACTACATTTCTAGTCTTTGTATTTTACTCTGAATCCTTTGATCTTTCTTCACCCCCTTTTTTAAAAACACGGATTCACGTCTTTAATTCAGGAACCTCTCTTTCCTCACCTCTGACTCTTTGTAGTGGCGCTCAGGGATCTCATCATAGGCAATGTCCACAAAACACACTTCTGTTTCCTCCTCTCTGGGCTCACTTCCAAAGATCTGAGGGACAGCAAAACACACACATTTGTTGTTAGCAGTTGAAGCAAAGCACTGGGCTGTGTTGATTGTGTCATGTGACTAGTTTTTCTTAAGATGTGAGTTGAACCTTATGTTCAGTGACTTAATCTTAGTAATTAACACAAGAACGATTATCTTGTCTTATCCGAACAGCTTCATACTTTAGTGTCACTAAGCTGTGAATAAACTCCCTTTAGTCTCATATACTGGTGCTACAAAAAGGGAACAAAATCAGAAAGATGAATGGATAGATTACTGAAAAACAATGATGGTGACTGGAAAAGAAAGAAGAGAAGCAAGAGGACAAATGGTGGAGGCAGTGAGGCGTCAAGTCTGGAGCGTAAGGAGAAAGCCCCTCCACTGAACAAGTCTACTGCCCCATTTGCTCTAGTCAGCTTCAAATGTGAAATAATGACCATCTGTGACACCAGCAGAATTTGGGTGCACCTCTCGTCATGTGCCACTGAGGGGAGCTGCAGACATTTGCCTTTTCCTTAAGCATAATGAGGCAATATTGCGTAACTCCGACTTGTTCTTTTTGCCAATCAAAGCATCAAGTGGCTCTGAAGGACATGCACAAACAAAGAAGGATGCGTTCAGATGTGATGAAAAGCTTTACAAACTGAAATGCGAGGACACAGTTTCATGTTGCAGAAGACATGAAACATGTCTTCCTTAAAGAAGTTCTTCAAAATTATTGTCTATGTACTATTCATTTGGCATTAAAAAGTTTTAAATCTCTATTTTTAACACACTTTAAACAAATCAGCTGTTATATTTGGACATATAATTGGATATTTATTATTAATTAACACAATATAAAAAAATGTAAGTAATATAACCATGTAGATAAAAAAGTTCAGGAATAAATTCAGTCATTTATTCATACCTAAAATACCTAAAATCCCACACAGATGTGCCATGTCGGGTCCACTTGAGTATTATCATTGCTGCTCAACATTTTGAGTTTAAACATTTGCTAAAACCTCAAACATTTATCCATGTGGACTCCTGACAGTTGATGTGAAAATGACCACAAGGAGATTTATTGAGTGTCTTCATTTTGAAGCCTTCAGAGGGAAGACGGCAGCTTTTGACGTCTCAAAAGAATTTAAAATCAGATACAGGTGTTCAACTGTATGGGAAATAACCAACAAGTGGAAGATATTAATAACAACTGACAGCAGTGTAGATCTGGTCGTTCAAGAAAATTCACTCTAGAAGCAGACTCTAAGACGCTAAATATAAACTCCAAAAACTCTACAATGGGATCTATCAAATTTCCGCCACTATTGATATTAAAGTAGATGTTTCTACAGTCATAAACAGATAAGATATTTTCTTTTACTCCAATGAGAGGGGACCAAGGAGGAATCTTTTAGGTTCTAATAAAACCAGAAAGGTTCAGGATGAAGTTTTGAAGAGATAATGTAGACAAATAATTGGAATTTTGGATTAATGTTTTACAGATAAATGAGTGTAGAATTTAAATATTTACTAGCTGTTAGGGGGCAGGGTGTCCTAATGATTTCCTTATCAACAAAATACTTACTGATTGTTTTGTTTTAATGAACAAAGTTAAGGCTTGTTGTTTACATGCAACAAATCCCTTTCTCTTTCTTAGATATATAATGATAAAACATGGTAAGCTAGATTAAACAATTTTGACTCAATTAAACTTTACATTAGGAGTGACAGTTGCATTCTTTGTTTAAAGAGCTTGTTCTTTCAGTTACTGGATGTTTTTTTCTGTACAATTAACACTCATATTAAATGTTTTCTGCAACTATAAACAGATACAGTTTCAATTCTGGGATGTGGAACCGTAAAATAACAAGTAATTTTGAGTAGATTCTGCTTATAGGTTCCAATTTCAAAACTGCAAAAACATTTTTTGCAGTAAAATCTAAAGGGTTAAATTTTTTTCCAGCAGAATTAGGACTGTGGGATTTAAAACAATTTTTAGTCTTTCAGCAACATCACTCATGAAGTTTGTATAAAACATTGATGTGTGGCAATTCATTTGAAAAGTACTGAACAATTTCTACTATCTGAAAATCCTGCTGGAATATGAATAGAGCAGACCAAGTCTCCCTTCTCTTTATACTTCACAATGATTCAGTAATCCTCAGACAAAAGCAATTCATTTAACTTGATGGCGAGGTCTCGAAGCATGAAGGTGGTGAAGATGGAGTCTGATAAAATAATGAAGCAATAAAACAGACAACAGAGGAATAGAAACTGCGGCAATCTAAACCCAATTGAGAAATCGAGATGCGCGCACAGTTCTTCGCGAAGCGCTTGAGATATTGAGCTGTACTTACATTATCATTGTTTCCTTTGTTATCCTCATATTTGCTCTCTATGTGGATGGAAAACTTGGGCAGGAAGGAGCACTGGAGGGAGCAAAAAAAAAAAAAGTCTCAGATAGTAAGACATTGTTTTGCACCATGATGTCTTTTATCAGAAAATAAGTAATTAATCTTTTTTGGACATAATCACATAAAACACAATGACCTGGGACTCTAGATATCTGTGTCTGAGACTTTCCTCTATTAAAGATTACCAAACCTTCACTGGACAACATTTAAATTTGAATTGGTTGTTTGGGGGTAACGCCAGACAAATTATCCTCTATCATAACAAATGTAAAAATATTTGTTGAACTCCACGGCAAATTTAACTCTGATGATGTGCTTTGGCAATATCAGACTAAGATATAATTTTTCAGCAGTAACCACTACAGAAATAGGTTTAAAGTTTTCATAATATAACCTAACAGTCATTTACTTTGAATATACCCAGTTGTGTGTTTAATATGATACAGTAATTGTGTAATTTAAGAAATTATGTAATTAAATATTATTTAAAAACTTTCTGATCTGCCATTCTGTAACAAGCATCAATGTGAGAAGAAGAAGAAATTGAAAATATAGATAATGGAACAAAAAAGTGAATTCAAAAAAAGTATCACATATAGCATGTTTTAAAGGACATGTTTTGCTCTCTTTCAACTTACATGTCAGATGTTAGATCAAAGTGCCTTGGATCATAATGTGCGTGTGTGTACACTGTGCAGAAAGTGAAAATACTCACTGTGTACTCTGACCAGAAGACATCAGTGTAATGGATAGGAATAAGAGGTGAGAAGAAAGAAAGAGATGGGAACAAAGAAATGAAACCGCATGTACCATTAGGCCTCAGAAATAACATTTTAGTCTCAGTAAAAGCATGCATGGTATGAAGAGCTCTTATGTAGCTAACACTTCTATTGTTATAGTTTCTAGCATAGTTTTCCTTATTTTGTAAGTGCAACACAGACTGCCATGTACAGTTTCTGCAAGAAATTATATTTTATACTGAAAAGTTAATTTCAGCTTCTCCCCTTCTTGCCAATGCCAATCAAAACTGAACTCCAGTAGGCGTCCAACAAAGTTCATTACTCGGGCCAATATAACTCTTTTCAAACATCAATTTCTATGTATTTGTCGGCACAAATATATAGAAATGTGCAGATTATGCCATTATCAGGCTCAACAGTACAAAAACCTATTGAACAGCTTCACAAAAAATCTTTATCATCTCAAGAACTGCCATATCATTATCAGGATTTGCTGCCCAAAGGCAAAATATTACATTTAAACATCATAAAAATGTTAAAATTTGCTGCTTGATGTTAAAATATTGCATGATCTCACTCCACCATGAATAATCCAATGTACTAGATTAAGAAGAAAAGGTGATTCTGTCACTGACCACCATCAGAGACTGAAGGTTTGTCTGTATTCAAGAAAAACTTCAAAACATTGTTAAACATTGTTGTTTACATATAATTAGTAGTTACATAATTATGACAATGTGTTTTGAACTTCCTAACTTCCAGTGCTTGTAATATTGACAGGCACAATGTACTTAATAATGGACAGTTTATAGTAGTAGTATCATAAATGCACATATGAGTTACTTAATGTTTGTTATGTTTTCATGTGAACTTTCATGAATAACATTAAACTAGCGAGAAGAGGTAATGAATGCAAATTAGCTAAAGACTATAATTTGATCCATCATGTAAATTTTCATGCATGTGTACTGTCTATGTTATATTAAAATATAGAAAAGAGCCATAACAAACTCAGGTTTTGATGTTTAATGCATTGAAAAAATGGGATTTAAATGGCAAACAGTTTCTGTGTCATTTTAAACCGACTGTGATTTCTGATTATGTAACTCTGACACAATAAGGGTTGGAAAAATGTCCATAGATGAAAGAGGAGAGATTTTCAGTAAAATGATTACCTGTGATGGTGTATGGGTAGTAGTTCCAGGCCTTCTCTGTGACATAGAAAATTTTAGGAACCACCGCCCTGGCCCAGCTGGGCAGCTTGCTAAAACACATAGAAAGAAGAGAGTTTAGGTTGGCAAGCTGAGAAAATAAATTCGTGAGACAAGCAACTTAATTGTAGCAGATTGAAATTAGTCTTCACTTCAAGTTTCTCAACTCTTTTCTTTTGGTCTATCAACCATAACTAGCAATAAGAAACATCCTGCTGCGTGGAGCCATAATGGAGACCATACAATGAGGGCATGATGGCCCCTGGGAAAGCTGATCACAGGGATTACACCAAACCCTGCTGGGGACTTTCACTGCACTTGCACTGAGATAGATATAGAGAGAGGCATGGAGGGTTAATAAGAAGAAAAATACAGAGGAGCAGCCATTTCTCTTCAAAAATGGATTCTATAAACGAAAAAGGGAAGAAGTGACAGGCCACAGATTTGGGAAACAGAACAAATTGTTGATGAATATAAATGAAATTACAGAAATTTAAAACTTTGATACTTTTAGCATTATAACAGTCATCACAGTTTAACAAAGACATGAAGGAACGTAAAAGAGCAAAAAGTTATAATTGAGTCTCATCAGAAGCAGTTAAACTCAGATTACATTTGTCCTGAACATCAATATCCAGCTTCGGATGCATCCATTTGATTAACAAGACCAGGTTTCACTTGTTATAATATTAAAGCTGATTACTATAGCACTTACATACATCACTGGTACCTTCCTGTAACACAGTCTCTTATGAAAGTATTCATATCCCTTAAATATTTTCAGACTTCCTTATTGCATTTTAGACAAACCGAAAGTAGTGCTTAATTGTGAAGTGCAAGAAAATCAATACATTGTTATCTTTTCTGCACACAGAAAACTGAAAAGTATACGACACACTTGGTTTCTCTGTATATTGCCTATCCTACTTTGCAAAATGAGCTGAGCTCAGTCACACTGGATGGAGAGCATCTGTGTACACCAGTTTTTACATCTCATAAAACATTCTTTGGCTTTAGTTTTGGATTTTGAGGTTATCTAGACCATGAACATGTTCTGCTACAGACAACAACTTTGCATGTAGGTCAAAAAGTAGCCAAAGGTTTGGTCTCATTTGACCAGAGCCTCTTCTATTCACACCCAAACTTCTTGTGGTAAACTTTAAATGGGGACTTGAGAATAAGTGCAGATTTGTGAAATATATAACCAGCAGTTACAAAATACTAATAATAAAATTTCAAAATAAACACATTACAGTGTTTGGTTTCCTAAATGTGACAGAATTTGGGAACTCTCAAGGGAAAAAGAAATGACTTTTACAAGAAACCGTGTGTGCTAAGCTAACCAGGGTTTTATGAGACCATTGAGACCACAGGGACGTAAGACTGGTGGTTTCCTCCGGCTCCTCTTCTCTGTCATACAGACAGGGTGTACTATACAAACATAGCAGGCCAGTCACATGTCCCGTGTCCTCACACTGCTTTATTTACAAGTGCCACACACGTACATTCACATGCACAGACTGCAGCTATAACACAGTAACAGGTGGTTTGTGGGCGGAGAGAGGCCTGCTTGGTGTCCGACGGCGATTGCTCAAATTATCCATCACTTACGCTGACCTCATCTCCCTCTGTGTCCCCACACAGAGACAAGCAGACTTACTGCATACTCACACCAACATGTAGTCTTCTTCTCTTCTAGGACTGTGAATGACAGTTCATTTGTCCCTGAGGCGCACTCACTTGTCATTTATAACCGCTTCACCTGTCTCGTGGCATTGCTCCTCTCTTTCTGCCAGTGTCCTCTGGGAGTGACTGGAATCAGGTGTTTGTTTAACAGACTGTCCTCACCTTGGATTTTTTTTATCAGCACTAAAACAAATGGACAAAATTTTGCAAAAGTGCAAAACCATAAGTCCAAAATAAAGCTAAAAGCAAATTCCTTACATTAAGGCAAGTGTAAGCCATCAAAAGCCTTACATTATGTCATTTCTCATTATTTATAACTCAATAAAAAGAAATGACAATTAACCTTTAAACCCCCTTTTCATTGGTGTCATAAAACATTTTATCTCTTATGAATTCCCAAAGAAATTAAAATTATGTATAGTTGGTGTGCCGTGGTGGCGTAGTGGTTAGCGCAACCCATGTTTGGAGGCCTTGAGTCCTCGACGCGGCTGTCGCGGATTCGACTCCCAGACCCGACGATATTTGCTGCATGTCTTCCCCCCTCTCTTTCCTCCTTTCCTGTCAGCCTACTGTCATATAAGGGACACTAGAGCCCACAAAAGACACCCTGGAAGGGTAAAAAAATAAAATAAAAAATTATGTATAGTGTGCAAAGAAGCAAAAGCAAACAGAGTGAAGGGAACATGAATCATTCAAACTCCTGTTGCACCAGTAGAGCTAGAAAGAGGAATAAAAAATGCCTAGAACTACAGTTAAATGTCACCATAGACTGTGAGCCACTTGCACCATTTAGCTCTAAAATACACCATAATTTGGTGTGAAGATGACAATTACAGATAACACCATCACTGTCTGTGGATACACTAAAATATTGGTTGTAAAGAGGAATCCAGGTCTGGAGGGCTGAAAGATGAGGGATGATTATGACGCCCCAAAGCAAACTATCAAAATCACATTGAAGTTTCTTTAGAGAAAATAAAACACAACATGTACTGATGTAGATTTAATGAGAGTTCTTGAATCCTTGTGTTGTTTTAAAGCAACACAACATACTGATCTGGAAAAAATAAATATGTCCTGTTAATTACAAAACATCTCCTGTGGTACACAGTGACTTGCAAAAGTGCTCATTACATATAACATTTGTTTTTTTTTTCTTTGCAAAATAGTTGAATCTCAGTCAGATTAGAGCCTAACATTTAGCACAACCATTTTCAAGTACGTCTGAATCTCATTTAGTTAAGTCTGGAATTTGACTAGCCAACAAATAAAGAGGCTCTGATCTAACCTGGATGTGTGCTTCAGGTCATTTTCCTGCTGGAAGGTAATTCTCCACCTCATTCTTAAGCCTTTTGCAACCTCTAACCAGCTTAACAGCTTCTAGCTGAAGAAAATAATCCCCTCAGCATGATTCTGCCAAAACCATGCTTTAGTGGAGATGAACAGTTATCTAAGAAATGGTTATAGGTTGGGATTTTGTTTAATAAGCTTATTGATCTTTAAACATCCCCATTTCTTTCTCCATGACCTATTTGCTTTGTTCCTTGGTCTTAGTGAGGTTGTGTTTGGTTAGGTTCAGTTATGTTGTCTAACAAATCTCTGAGACATTCACAGGATAGCTGGAATCACACTGAAACTAAGACAAGTTTATAATTTGAAGCTTGTTGTAAGTTAACTAAAGGGTATAAAAATATTTCTTTCTATATGTGAAAGATTATGCTATTAAAATCAGCATATCCACTACAAATAAATTACATAAAAATACAATTTAATACCTTCGATGCAACAGCTTTGTCTTCAGGCCCCTCAGAATATTTATTATAAATACGTTCGATGCCCATTTAGCGGTTAAAAATGCGCTCTGAGAGAGAGCGGAAACAACTCAGTGGCTAAAATTACTTTGACCTCATTGTGCAATTTACAGTATGTTGATTGTCAACGTCCTCAGCAGGATTAAACTGCCACCCATGTCCTACCTCGGTTCAGTGCTCAACATCTAAATCATCCCCGCAACAAAGCAGCACAGCTGGGCCTGAGTTGCTACTTCATGATGGAAATCAGTCGTTTCAAATTACATTACCATCACTGATAGATTTAAGGTTTAGTGTTGGAATTTAGTACCTTCTCTGAATGGGCAGGTTGCACAATGTAACGGGTCAAAATCTGAACAAAATAGTGCCTGACATATTAAAACTCAGAAAACTATAGAACCTATTGTATTCGAAAACCGTCTTTGATAAACCCAAGCCCCTTCTATCTGTTTGAGTACTCCCCCAGCTCATCCATTTACCTCTATATCTTTAACTTTATAGCTTGGAAAAATGAAACCAGAGAGTTTGCTTTCGGTGAGATTCGTCCCATCAGTCGTCTCGATAAAAGTCTAAGTGTTCATATTTCTTATATAAAAAAAAAAAATCCTATATTTTCTCACTCTGTTTATGAGAGAAAAGAAAAATAAAAAATAAAAACGTATTTGAAGCCAGTGATAAAATTTGATTTTCAAAGTCAATTCATAAATTAGAATGAAATTACACACAGCAGCCAATTCAGTTAGAGACAATCAGATCCTCAATTTCATGCTTATCCAATCTGTCAGAGGGTCAAACACTTCAGCGGAAAAATATGCAGAAGGATGATGAACATTTTTTATCAGATTACATTTTCGCTTCGTTCATTACTGAAACATGACTAGAATGTTTAGTCCAACATGTAAAGCCGACGTGTAGCACCAAATTTATACTATTTGGTGCTTGTATAAATTAGTTCTATCAATAAAAAATAAAATAATTTAATAATTTAAACTCTGCAATTTTATTTAGGAACAGATTTGTTGAACAGGTCAGTTGACATAGTTTATTGGATAATCACATATTAAACAGAATGATTTCTCAAAAATGAGTTTGACAGAAATGATGAAATAGAAACCCACATTCTTTAATTTATCATTGGCAGCTTCAAAACTCTGCATTAGTATTGGAATATGTCATTTTATTAGAGTAAATTGACATATTTCTCAGAAAATTAAACCCCAGCTAGCTGTTAGGTATTTCTTTTTTCTGTTGAGGATAATGTTTCTTTTTTTGTTACTGCCATATAAAGTCCTGCATGTAATTTGTTCTACAAAATAGTTTACTATAAGTAATTTATTCTACCAAACTCAAACATGATTCCAGTGTGCATAAATAAAGGAAGAGGAAAGCCAAATGGAAAAAAAGAAAAACTAAAATATCTGTAGAGTGTGTGCATCTGAACGTTAATAATCGATCCATTTACAATAACACAAGTATATCCCTAAATGCACTATTAAAAAAAAAAACAACTAAAAAGAAAAACCATAAAGGTCTTAGGTCTTTCATAGTTGCATTTTGACATGACCACAGGAATAATACTCACTTATGACCACAGGAATAATACTCACTTATTGAGGTAGATCCGTTTTTCTGTAAACTGGCCTGATCCATGCTCTGGATCCTCGTAGGGCTCGTTCTGCACCACTTCCACACCTTCTCCACGTTCACTCTGTTCATGGCTGTGTTTGCTGATCATGTACAGCTGGCCGATACGGTACTGAACGACAAGAGAGAGCAGACAAGCTTGCTGTTAAATTGTTGAATTTAATAAAGATAATTAGACATTTATGTTGGTCAATCAGAACAGCCAGTGCTTGTACTGGAACAAAAGTAGGCCATGCATCTGGATAATAAAGCGAGAATGAAGCCGGCCACTAAAAATGATTAAAGTGAAAACAACATTTTTACTGCTCGTGTTCTTTACTGCAGCAGAAGGATTATCAGGATTAAGTAACAAAGGTAGTCCTGTTTGAGGCTGTCTGCACCATAGTAACAATCCCGATCAAACAGGACAACAACAAAAACAGAAGCAACAGGTTCGGTGACCCTCTCCCACGGCCTCCCCGTGATAAATCAGTCAACACCCACAATCCTTCTCTCAGCTCTGACTGACACACTTGGCTCTGTCACAATGTCACTTTGAGCTGCTTTGACAGGCGGGACTTGGGTGTCACATGGCAACTATTTTCCATACATACGGAGAACGACAGACAGTGGAGAAGGGATGCTCCATGACAGAGATTTCCAACTGCTTGTAGACCTATTTCCGTGCCTAGGAAACAGATACAGCCCAGTGATTTATGTTGCTATGCTGAAATGCTAAGGGGTCATGTAGGACTCAGCTGACACACACACTCAACCGTGTAGGCCCCAACCAAGCATAGCTGTGTTAAGCTAGTGGAAAAAAAAAAGACAAGGACTCTGTCCCAGGAATGGACAGCACAGAAATATGATAGTGTAGTGGAATAGAGCAGAGCTACTTTAAAACGGGCAACACGCTTGAAGTGTAACTTGTTGTGCAATGCTAGTTTTTTCTGTCTGTTGACCATGAGAGGAAATTAATGAGGTGTGATAAAAAAAGTCCCAGCAGGGATGTTGATGGTGGTGTTTCCGACTGCACAGCTGCTGGAATCTGGCAGAAATATGACTGTCACAACAAAACCGTCACCAGTCAGGTGTAATAGAGGAGGGAACTCATTACTGGTTGATCAATCAGGAATTTATTTAACCAAAAAATAACGAATGTTTATGTGGTGCTCCACAAATATAAACACGTAAATATCTTTTATACACATGTGAAGCAAAATAGTGAAGGGATATGTTCTCTTCCTAATAAATATCATAAAGCACCATAACATAACCAAGCACTACTCTAACTAAAGAGGAAGACTCTCACTAAAACTGGATTAATTTCTATGATTTCTATGCTCCTAAAAACACCTACCATAGCTCTGGGTTCTTGAGATACACAGGTTTACCGCTGTTTACTAATAATTTATCATGACAGCCTAAATGACAACATTGTTTTTAAAATATTTCTTGCAGGAATGGAGCCCTCGGTAAGCCATCTTCTACTAAGTCTCAGCAAATTAAAATGAAAGCAATTATAGAAATTTGTTTCTCCAGCAAAAAGCAAGTATAGCTGAATCTTCTAGTAATTAGCAGCAAGCAAGTGTAACCATGGTATTTTTTTTCATTTTCTTAGATTCACTTTTATTTATTTTATTAATTTAAAGATTTATTTTAAAAAAGTCCTCCTTTCCTTAATTTCTTTTAAGCACAACCAAACAAGAACAAACGCCATTCAGTGTGTCAGTTCTTGCGTGATTTTATTGTAAGCCTTGATCAACTGCTCATATTTCTGTCTCTCACTGATACGCCTCTTAACGTTTATATGTATGATTGTGAGAACAAAATCTTCTACTGATCAGTGATCACGCGTTTTGACAAGTGGGAACTAGTGAGTGTTTGTTTGGGAGCTAGCATGCTAGCGCTAGCCTCCATGTTATTGTTTGGGCTCTGTTTGTCAGTGCAAACTAATTTTATCGAGGCATTTAAACTGAAAAGTATGTTAAATGGTGAAATACTATTTCAATTGTGTGCTAGCATGAAATATTAAGAAATGTAATGTTAATGAATAATGGAGTACTCCCATGAGTTTGATTATCTTTATAATATAAACTTATTTACTATAGTGATAAAAAAGAAAAGACAACTACATGTGTAGACTATATTTATAGAATGATTTTTGATATTGATAAAACCCAGGGTTATTGATTATCAGGTCTGTTTTACACAAGCCAGGTTCCCTTTTCCAGATCATGGATTCTGTTCTGATTCTGTTCGTTGCCAAGTGGACCAGACTGGCGAGCTAACCATACATCGAAACAAGAGAAACGTCACATCCCTTCAACTCCTTCCAGGCTGGTAGGAGGTATTCAAGCCCACAACCACACTTTCATTCTCACTCTGGACTGGACTGAATTATATATTGATACTTTTCCATCATCCCTCTCACCTCCATCAAGGAGCTGAACTGTTAAATGTTACCTTGGATAAAGGAAAAAAAAACATTTTGGGGATTTCATGGGCTTTTTGAAGTACCTGTCTGTATACATTGTTGTAAATATTATTTAATACACTTCACTAATTTTGCACTACTTGGTTGTTTGTGAGTTTTTACAAATGACAGCTCCCTCCAGCTGCCAAACCATGAATTTTGAGATCTGATTTCTTTATTAATGCACTCATAATAAGTCATTTTAATATCCATATATGTTACACAAGGGGAACGTTTTTTCACTACACATGTATACAAGTGGTAGCAAACTTGTTCAGGGCACAGCTGACAAAGAAGACACATTTTGTCTTCTAGTTCTTTTTTAATCCCATCCTGGGCAAGTGCCCATATAGCCCATATCAGAAACCACCACTGAATAGATTAAATACCAAAGGCATGAAAAAAAGAAACATTATTTTATCAAGACTGAGTCAAGCGATTGTTATGCATCAAAGATTTTGTGGAGCTCAGCACATACGGTCTTGCCATTTGCCTTTTGCGTCTGATTGATGTTAAAGAGGACAGCTCTGATCCTGATAAGTTTTGGGTCAGGAGGGTAACAAAAATATCAGTCTCAAGCATGCAGGACATATCCCCTGCTGTTTTATGATACTGTACAGGTATCCCTGTGTGAGGCCAGATGACCAACCTTATGATCAAACTACTCGAAGGGTGTTGAGGAGCACATTATAAAATCTGCCACTATGTGCAAAAACATCATTTAGATGCTTCACAGCAAGAAGATTTCCTCTTTAAATCTGAGCTTCGCAAGTACAAGCAAATCTGTGGATTCAAAGCAAACTACAGCAAAGTCAGTGCATTTTTTTGTCCGCACTTTTTAATCCACTATGACAGCGAGGAACAGACAAGTGAAAAAAATGGGAGATACACTTCTTAAGTGACATCAGCTTGCATAGAGAGTGCACATGAATCTCCACACTGGATGGAAATCACTGAGGCAAAGTGGCCACTCGGGAGGACCACTAAGCAGTGCCCTGATCAATCTGATGGCAAACCGGAGAGAATTAACATGAAGCACCATCCTCTTTCTGTCGCCCTTCATTAATTCAGGTTTTTGGACATTTTGTATAAACAGGCCAGCTATTGTGCCAGTCTCCCTACCTGCCATTGTACTTTGGCACCGTCTGTTGTTTACCTAAAAGCTGCAGCTGATGAATGAGAAACACTTTTCATTGTTGTCTTTGGAAATCTCCATCAAATGACAAAATAGGAGTAGCGGCCTTGACTTGACAGAGTGGCCATGAATAATCGGTTATCATTTCTCTTTCTCTCTGTCATACAACAGAGTTGTTGGGTAGGATCAAGGGCTGACAAAATGAAAACATATTTTTGTTCTATGTTCAGGTGTAATTGATCTTCTACAATCCGACATGTCACTAAATCTGTCTGCCTGTTTTTTGGGGTTTTTTTTTTTTACATTTTTTTTTCTCTTCTTCTCTCGTTCATGTTCAATTTGTGCTCTGGACTCACCATGTTTGGTCTGTTACAGCAATTCAGTCACGCTCTTTCCTTCACAGCATGAATTCATTAAAACTGTGTTAGGGAATTGTGCCAATTCTCACAGACCTTCCTAGTCAAAGTACATCAACTGAAGGATCATGTAAATGAATGAAACCAAAAGGAGGAATCAAGTGCAGTCAAAATCATGATTGACTTTTGTCCTTCATTTCCATGTTGCCTTATGTCTTCTAACTGAAAGACAAACATGCTGATATTTTAACCTGTTTGATTTTGTATAACGAATCTTTTTATTTTTCACACCACATTGAAAGAACATGAGTTCAAGTAAAGTTAACTTCAAAAGAAAGCTACGGAAAAAGACGTAGCGATATTAAGTAAAGCATTCAACAAACGGGAATCAGGCATCTCTGGAAGCAAAGCAAAGCAAAAAGACACCAGATTACATTCAGGAATCTTGCTTCTAAAATAAAATTCTTGCAAGTTGGTGAATGTGTTTTTTATGATGCGACACCAAGTGCATGTTTCAGAGAAAAATATCAAACAGATCATGTAAAAACCCAAACTCTACGTGTCTCTCTGCCTTTCTGTCTCCTTTTCTAACACAGCAGCTGGTGGTGGGAAACTGGTAAATGTGCTTCAGCCAAGAGATTTGTTACTGTGAGAAGATAACCAGAATCCTAAGGAGCACACACACTTACAGCAATGAACGCGAGACAATAGTGGGCCCAGTGATAAGATGTAATTAAAATTCGTGCATGGACAGAATAATTACAGTCCTGAGAGCTCAGCATTGTGTGGATAAATGAGCGTGCTCATGTTGAGATAGATTTATATAGCCGTTGAGCTTCATTACAATTCATCTTCTATTCGCCAAAGAGTAAAATCTACAGAGGGAATTAAACATATCGTAGGCAACTTACAGGACTCACAAAAATACATTAGCATTTTTTGGGGAGTATTGTATTGGCACCACTGATAAAAATTTAAAAAACCCAAAACATTTTAATACAGTAACACGGCACTGCTAAAGAAATTAATGTAATATGTTGGGAAATTATTTTCAACACAATCCCAGGTGACACAATTATCGGTCCCCGTAGTACCAACAGTATTATCAGGGCCGTAGGGATCACACTTCTTTATTTTGCATAGTCAGAAAAGTCAGCAGAAAAATGTTGTTGACATGACCTAATAGCCAGTTCTTAATTTGTTAGCGATTAAAGTTCATCCAAATTGTTTGCTGAAGATCTTGCTTTGAACTTTGACCTAAACTTCCTTCTCCTCCCTCCCCTATTTGCTCCTGCTCTGCATCCATGATGCCTCCTTCTAAACTCATCTGGGATATAGGTTTTAGACGAGGTATTATTTGAGATTTTGAGATGTTAAGGTTATTATTATGGTTTGACATCATAACAAATGTCTAAGTCGGCAACAATCCTTCCAAATCCAGAAATTACTCATTCAAAAAAGCTGTTTCAGCTGGAGACAAAAACATTAAGTTTTTAAAAAAATAAATCTGAATGAAAGTAACAAACGTACTCCAAGAAATTATCTTAAGTGGTGCAGTTATAGAATTTCTATGAAAACCTTTCCATTTCCACGGATACACAGATATATTTTGAAAAAGAAAATCGAACAAAAGGAATTTATATTGCTTTACATAAACCTTGGGGCCAACAGCAAAGCAGAGAAGTTCATATAGTTTTAAAATAGTATTCATGTTTTAATTGATTCAGAATAGAATACATCCTGACCTCAAGATTCACCTCAATTTAAAACCGGACACCAGAGATATAATGTGTGATGGGAAGCCTGCAGAGCTCATTAAGACAGATTTAGCTCTCTGGCAGATGCTGGTACTTCTCAAGCATCTGTCATACAAAGAGTGTGCACAGACTCAGCTATTATCCTACAATAAACTCGAGTTAAACAGAAAGTCAACATGGAAAAACATAAAAATAAATCACTAGGAAGTATAAGCACCAGCCGGTCACACTTTAGGAATTTCTTTTCAATGAGTGACAGGAACCTACACATTCAGAAACATTTAATTAACTCCTAAACTCAGGTAAGGCTCCCTCACTTTGCAGCGTCTAATCCCTTGAACCTCTAGTATTGGGTTTTCCCCCCACAACGAATAAAGTGCAAGAGTACACACACATTTTACTCTTTGCTGGATCAGCAGAAACGTGGGAATGCTGCTGAGGGCAAACGCCCCACACAGACTGTATTTTAATCCATGCTTGCTGAACCAGCATAAAGCCAAGGTGAGCGTTAATTCCCTGTGAAGCTTTGATAAATTCACTCGCTGTAGAAGGTGACCAAGGGATCGTGACAGGATGCAGAGGATGACAGCTGGTCCAAGGCAGCAATATGGTGCAGTAGCTTAACACAAATGGATTATGTGCGATACAGGTCGACCGGCTGACTTGCAATGTTCGCAGCGTCACTCAAGAACACTTGTTAACATTGTTTTAAGAAAACTATTTAGGTTTATGTGATTTGGAGGTTTATGCTGGCTGCAAGTTTCTTCATACCCCTGCAAACGTATTTTATTTTATTGACCAACACAAAGTAAGAAGCAAGCATCATCCAGTGGAAAATGCGTTGCTTCTGAAAGGAGATGACTGTGAGTCAGTGATGGAGACATAGCTAAGCTAAATGTATACGGGAGTAACTGAGTACTACCTGTTAGGGATTTGGATTGGGGCAGAGGTTCCCCTTTCAACAAGACAAAGTTTCTAAAAATGCATGAAAAGCTGCAATGAAATGGTTTTGATCCAAGCATTCAGGTATGTTGTTAAAGTACAGACATGAACCTGTGCCAAGACGAGAACATTTAATTTCCCAGTAACTCTTCATCCAATCTAATTGAGCTTGAACTATTTTGTAAAGAAGATACTTGTGTAATTTTCCTCCAACTTAAATGTTGTGCTCTATTTTGGGCTAGAATCTCACACCACATCCAAATGACATGTGTTGAGGCTACAATTTGACAAAATGTGAAAAAGCATCAGTCTGAGTAGTGCAAAGCACTGGACATGAATGCTTTATTTACATTTCAAGACTGAGTCACGTGTGCTCTACACTCTTTTACTATTAAAATGTTGCTGCTACAAAAAGATTATTTTTTTTCTGTATTTTATTTGGTATTAACCTAACAGGGTAGAACATCATTGGAATTATAAATGATCAACTTTCAGAAATGAAAACAAAAGCAGAATAGACGACCTTTTTCCAACATCCTGCTGTGGTGTATCTAGTGCTGCAGGTGTGAGAAAGCCTCCTCCAGTCATGCCTTCCACTCTACTCATATTTTATTCCCCAGTCCTCCAATTCTGGATCTATGCAGCATCTGGGGTCACTGAATTAGAGCTTATATAAAGCTATGATCACTCACTACACATCCATCACTTCTGGGTGCATCATCTTTATTTCCTGCCTGACGGCACGCTGAGGGGCCAAAGGGAGTGCTGTGTTTATGCATACGTAAAAAGGAGATAAGAAAATCAAGGGGAGACATAGACGGGAGAGATTTGGTTTTAGTTAAAGGGAGTACGAAAATGAGGAAAGTGTTTTTCAAAGGAAGATATTCAGGAAACTGGCAGACTGTTGGGACATTACATAACAGGAGTTGATTGAAGACAGCTGCCCTTTACTAATGCTTCTCTTCTCATTTATTTTCTCCTAGATTCATATCAGTGTCTCCTTCATCTTTTTCTCCAATGACATTCACTTCGAGAGTCTTTCCCTCTTCAATTTTTCAATTTACAACCATCTGTGTTGATCTCATATCAGATTAAGCAAATATTTTAAAGAATTATAATATACTGTAGATGATAGTGCTGCACACTCTGAATGCTAAAACTTAGCACAGAGGACCATATAATCAGCACAAAAATGTATTCAAACATTATTATTATTAGCTTACTGAGTTTTTGCATTATTGATGAATGTCTTTATGCCATGGCAGCTATATTTCTGCACTTTTTTTTATTCTTCTCCTGACTGATACTGTTGTATAATCAGATTATTTTGATTCTGTGAAAGTTCTCTTAAAGTATAGTCATCAAGCACTATTGAGGTGAAGGTAAAGCTTTTATTTGAAAGTAAATCAGATGTATTTCCTCTTACTTGACTTTTCTCATAATGATATCTCTTCACATTCATCTTCCAGGAACAAGACAAACTGATTATCAAAAGCAGCGTTGCATAACACTACCGTGATGGAGAGAGAGAAAATCTCAGCATGTTGTTGCACTGTTTTCACTCGCTCGCAGCGGCTGGAAAACATGCCCACAACCAATAATTCTGGTCTATTTTCGTGCAAAACCACAAGAATGAATTTTACAAAGCTTGTACATTGATTGCATGTTCGTGCTCACTGTCTTTTCAGGGGGCACCAACAGACATGACAGCACAAGAAGATTGGTGAATTTGCAAATAACTTCCTGTTTTGAGAAGACAAAGAATACGTCTGGTATGTGAGAATGTACCAAAGCCAAGTTGAGCGTAGCTCTGCAGGGGGGGAACCACAATCAAAATCCTATAAGCCTTAGGGTTAACACATTCTTAACAAGAGGAACATTTTTCTCTTCTTGTCAAGAGGAAAATGTGTAAACATAAACCTGAATGAATGAACAGTGCTAAGCAAGGCTAAAATAAATAGTGTTTTTTTTTCTTTTCTAGAAAGGTTAGTGCACACACAAACAAAAATCATATTTCTAGACCATAATGTTCAGCAGCAGCGTCATTTTAGTTATTCAGCTGCATACAGGGTTGTATCTGACTACAGTGTTGTACAGTAAGAATCCTGATATGCCTGCAACATTTTACACAATGCCTGCAACAACATTTGATACCCAACGGCAGCATTTCAAAAAAGATGAAGAAAAATGACTTACTTCTCATTTCAAACTCCATCAAATATTAAGCCAGATACATTAAAACAATGT
Organism: Xiphophorus maculatus; assembly: GCF_002775205.1. Classification (NCBI taxonomy): domain Eukaryota; kingdom Metazoa; phylum Chordata; class Actinopteri; order Cyprinodontiformes; family Poeciliidae; genus Xiphophorus; species Xiphophorus maculatus. The sequence continues at coordinate 14,536,086 of NC_036458.1, read as the reverse complement.
ACTAATAAATTAAATACAGTTCTGTCTCAAATATATATTCAATCATTGTTTTGGGTGGGAATCAGGTTTATTCTGTCTTTCCAAGTAACATTTTTTAGCGCTTAAACAAGAAGAGCATAAAAACAATGTAGTTAGGAGTACTTGTGAGTCAGTTTTTAAATGTTGTTTGCAGATTGAAACCTAATACCAGCTGTCAATTTCAAAACTAGTTTAATGTCTGTTTTTGGTTCGTTGTCCAGTTAGGATCTGAACTATGTAATCGGACTGTTCTTTCAAAGTAAGGATGCATATTGTTGAGGCAATTCTTTCATATTCAGTATACCTTGCAATGAACAAGTTCTGGAGGTAGTGAGATATACCCTCAGCATGATGCTGCCATCACCAAGCATCATAGTTAGTACTGAGTTCTTAGGTGGGAAAGTCTAACCTGGACTCCCTGTCGATCCATGTTAATGTTAAGCTTACTTAACAAAGGCAGCGGTGTTACTGTAGCTTATAGTTTATGATGGTCTTGAGCTTTGGTGGCTCCCGACTTGTTTTTGAACATCCTGACCAATCTCCACTGACAGTGATCCCAACACACATCAAAACTGAAATGGTCAAAGCAGACTAACATCAAGCTTGTATTATGCCCCAGAATCCCAGCCCTATTCAAAATGTCAGAATTAAGCCAAGAGCTTTTTAGGGTCAATTGTTTACTACTTATTTTTGTTTTCAAATGCAAATTTCTTTAACTAGAAGTAGCAGTGGTTTGGTAATTGAAATGAAATCAGACTTACGTTGTGCTTTACTAGGACATTGGGAGATGCTTTACAAGAAAATCAGTCATTCCCATTCATGTGCACAGTCATATGTCAATGGTGACAACTACCGGAGTGCAGCCACAGTTGCCCTTGGGGCAGTCTGACAGAATCGAGGCTGTCATGCGCCAGTGCCATTGGAACTTCTGATCATCACCAGGAGCCAAGGTGGGTACAGTGTCTTGCACAAGGACACAACAACGGAGCTAGGGGTTCGTACCGGCAACCGACTGATTAGAGGACAAACTCCTGCCACCATTGCCCCCAACTATAACAATAATTGGGGCAGCTGTGGTTTTCCTAAAGACTTTAACCTGGGGAGGAAAATAGCATAATCAATATAGGGTGGATAGAAGAAACATGCAAAATATGGTTGCTGGTAATATTTGGTGAAAAGGCTTTTATACGTTATTTGGATTAATGGAGAAACTTGGTGATACTGCTGTATCATGTGGTTACTTTTTTTCACATTTGTTATCATATTATTGACTTCAGCTCATTTTTCAAATGGGAACTCAGTAATAGGCAGCTCGCATGACTTAAGAAACTGGAACTTGGCTTGAAAACCTGGTTGATACTTATGCTGGCCAGGAGGAAGTATCAGTTTACCTGTGTTGGCAATAAGTTTGTTGACAATCCTCAAGAGACGTTTAACACATGCCATGCCTTGCAAAAGTATTAGTATCCCTTGAACTTTTGCTGTATTAAAGCCAAACCTCAATGTATTTTATTGTATGGTAGAAACCTGAGTCCTTCCTGAGTGGTATGATGGTTGGACATTCCTATTATGTCTGTACTTCCATATAATTGTTTGAACAGATGAACGTGGATCTTCAACCATCAGTATATTGTTCCCAGGGATGAACCCGACTTGTGCAGTTGCAGGAAAGTTACAAAAAAATCTCTAAAAGATGTCCTCGTTACGTTTTCTGGCATTTGGCAAAGATAAATAATTTTGGGTATTTCTACGGTAATTAAAACAAGAAATGTTTGGTCAGATTTAACTTCAGACAGAAAAAAATGTGTATGTCTTTTTATTCAGTGTATATTAATATCTGTTTTTCAGCTGCACTTTCCTGAACAAAATATTTTTCTTTGGATTGGTGTATGTTTATTTTACAATATATTTTTTTATTGATTTTTTGAAATAAAACTTATTCATATTTGTATTAAATATTCAATCTGCCACAGAAGCCACGGTGGCTGCCACCAAATCAGTGTTGTTTTGACTTTACCTGATATAGTTTTTCTTTACTCTTTCTGTCCCTCTAGTTTGATATGAAAGCCTGTCTGGTTGACCTGCCTGTGTTAGGCATTTTAGTGATAGAGTTTATTGAATAAAAGCTTATTCTTAGCTTTTACCCAGCATTGATGCAAGGTTCTGTCCTTTAAAATATGAGCATGTCAAACCCTCATTGTTTCTCCATCTTTTAATCATTACACAAGAGCTTAGTTCGCCTCGGTTCTAGGAACAAAATAAAATAATGAATTGCACAACTGATGGACAAATGCTGAAACTTGAACTTGAAAAATCTCATGGATATAACTGGTGAAAATGTTTCTGAGGAATGCCAGCATACACAATAAACACACATAACACCTTTATTGAATACAAAATGAAGAAATTTCTACTATTTATTGCATGTTCACAATTGTACTTATTACAGAGCTTCCTTTATAATTCCTTTATAATTACGGTAAGGACACATGAAGAATTTTTTCTTACTTTTTTAGATAATTGTAAGTTAACCATCCCCAAATTTCCATGCAGAGTCCCAGTGATGGGGTGGCTATTGCTACTGAGAGGCACCTGTGATGGACAGGTCAGCAGTCAATAACACCAAAGCACACTGGTAACGCAACCATGAACACATATTTATACCTAATGACAATTTAGAGAGAGCAATTAACTTCCTGTAGTCACATTTGTTAGCGGAGGAAGGAAGCAGGAGATTTTTATGTAGTTTAAATTTTCTTAGATGATTACATCTCCTCACTGTAGTGGACAGAGTTATATACAGCACATTTTTTCTTGTAGTAAATAAATCCAGAAAGAAAGATAACCAAACCAAAGATCAGTCCACACAGTCCAACAACAATCTTAGTTTTTTCTCCTTCAGGAAGTGAGTTGTCTGAAACAGGGGGAAAAAACAGAGGGTAAACATTCATATTGTGAATTATTTCCATGTCAAGTATCTGCATGACAATAACAAACTTACTCCAAACAATGATTCTTGGCTCCCACAGGGTGACGTGTTCAACCATGCAGCTGATTCTTTCTCCTGAAGTTGGTGTGTACTCAAGGTAAGAATGAAACTGGTAGTACAATTCTCCATCTGGGATGACATCGGTGTTACTGACCCCTTCAGTCACTTCTTGGTCATTTCGCAGCCAGGTTATTTGGATTTGCTTTGGGTAAAAGTTATAGGCACTGCACACAAGCATGGCTCGATGTCGACCATCGGGCTGTTTCACTGATTTTATCCTCATGGTGGGCGTTGTTGACAGGTTTCCTAGAAAAAATTAATTATTATTTATGATTTTTTTTCACATTATTTTTATATCTGTTTCAAGAATAACCCCTTGAGACGTATCGTCTAATTTTTGATCGGGTCTTAACTTTTATTTTTTTATATTGTCCATTGCATGATATCATGAACAAGTAAATGTGAACAAAAACATGAACATGTTCTAATGCACCTACACAGAAATTAACACAAAAGTTGGTGACTCTATAATTGGAAAAGTAAAATGTAAAAATATAACAGCACCTTTGAAAGTTATGTTATGTGTTTGTCGCCAAATGAGCATGTATAACATCATAGTCTCAGTTCCAGTTGTCATATCAAGTAATATGTCAACTGTGTTCATATTGTTAAAAAGAAATTATCTTACCGACGGTTTGAATAAAATTGATGTTCTCATAACACATCAGTGTCATTTCCACTAATCTTAGAATCGTATCATTAGGGTCTATGTTCCAGTAATGTGAAGCCACAATTGAATAATCTGTGAATCCAATCCACTTTCCTCTTGTACTGTTGTACTCCATCATCTTTTGCTTGTTAAAACTGGATGTAAGTATGTATTCAATCTTGTCGAAGTTTGGACCACTGAATGAACAACATGCTTTGACTTGGTAAAAATCTTCATCTGAAAAAACTGCAGAGAAATGAGAGAAATCAGTGAATTTTAAATTAATTGTTCCCCACCCCCAAACAGCTAACTAAAACCTAAATAAAAATAAAAAGTATTAAACTTACCTTGACTTTCAAGAGACAAGAACAAAGTAAAAAGAAAACTGTAAGCGTTCATGTTTCCTCAAACTTTGTGAAGCACTGGTGTGCTTCACAGCTAGGAGGAAGTAAATTAAGTTATGCCACATACCAGCAAAAAAAAAAAAAACAACAAAAAAAATCCCACATACCTGTTGTTGTTGTATGTTCAAAACAATAAAAGCTTCAGCAATGGTCATGTCAGGTTATTTCAACAAAAATCATTTTAATAAACAAGCAATATTACTTTAATTAAAATGCCTTTCTAATATTTAGAATTTTACCTCAGTCTTTTAAAATCACTTTGTGCAGCGAAGCTTGCTAATGTTGTAACTAGTGAGTTTGCTGATGTTTTGTTTCTGTTTTGTGCATCAGTTGGTCTTGTCTTCCTTTTCATTTGCTTCCATTCCTTTTCTGTTTTAAGTCCTGCTTTCTCTATTGAATCGTATGAAACTACTTAGTCAGCTGTTTTTGATGTTTAAAACTCTTCTTTAATCCTCTTTATCTTTTTGCTCACAACAGTCGCAGTCATATGCATCATAAAAACACCAGTCACATACAATATTTCCACTGATGTGATACATGGTATAATTTAACAGTCAGCAGTGTCCATAAAGACGCCTATGTGCAGCGAATGTTTAAGCTATGTAAAGTCCTACAGTGTGCTCCATTTGTACTGAAAAGTCTAAAGTTTTGAGTTGGAAAACATAAAATCTTCTGGACATTGAGATTAGAACTGCAAGAGGGAAAGTCATTCCTCACCAAACAAAGTCTGTATGGTTGCTACATGTGTAAGTCACAGTAATCTACCCTTTATTCCCTTTAATTTCATAAATGGTGTTTCAATAAATCAGTCATTGTAGCTACAGTTTTTGAATTCATAAAATGCAAAGAAATATGTTTATATTAACTGGTATTGCGGTCGATCTACGTTCCCACCCTCATCTATAGTCATGAGCTTTGGGTCATGACCGAAAGAATGAGATCGCGGATACAAGCGGCCGAAGTGGGTTTTCTCTGTAGATTGTCTGGACTCTCCCTTAGATATATTGTGAGAAGCTTGGTCATCCCGGAGGGACTCAGAGTAGAGCTGCTGCTCCTTCACAATGAGAGGAGCCAGTTGAGGTGGCTAGGGCATCTGGTCAGGATGCCTCCCGGACGCCTCCCATCGGGAGGAGGCCCCGGGGAAGACCCAGGACATGCTGGAGGGACTATGTTTCTCGGCTGGCCTGGGAGCGCCTCGGGATTCCCCCGGAAGATTTGGGACAAGTGGCTGGGGAGAGGGAAGTCTGGGCCTCCCTTCTTAAGCTGCTACGCCCGCGACCCAACCCCGGATAAGTGGAAGAAAATAGATGGATGGATGGATGGTATTCCATCCATCCATCCATCCATCTTCTTCCGCTTATCCGATCGGCGCAGATAACCTTTTTATAAAAAGGTTATATAAATCACATATGACTTAAAAGAAATTCGACTCTATAAGTTCACATCTTGAATTTGGGCCTCTATCGGTTTAAAAACACTCTTTCTGAAGCAACGCCTCCAGAAAATATTAATAGCTTTGCTCCTATATTAACCCTTTTACCAGTTTTGCACTGAGAAGCAGCTTGTATAATCAGCTCAGCAGATGTGCAAATTCTACAAGGTGTCTGCTAATTTGTGCTGACTAGTCTGAAGGAGCTGAGTGGGGGAGTGTTGAGGAAGGACTGTTCTGTGAGGCAGAAGCTCTGAGGAGAAGTTGTGTCTCGAAGGCACACCCAAATGTTTCACACTGTTGAATTGTTACCACTGGAGATTAAGGGATTTCTTAAACATGCATGAAAGAATCAAGGCAACACTCCAGGTATGTTTTTGATGAGGGAATAACATTATGACATGATATAAAGCTAAAAAATGCTGATTATACATAATGCCTGGGCCGGATTTTAGCAGGGGCTTACCGGGGCTGCAGCCCGGGGCCCCGGCATTTCGGGGGCCCCGAAGGATGTTTTATATTTTTGTGAATGGATAGTGTCAGAATTTAATCAATGACTACGATGATTTTGACAGCACCGATGAAAAATGTTCCAATTTGTTCTGGCAAATGTCCATCTTGAATGCTTGCTTGTTATTGGTCCACTTTTGACGCATCTTACGCATTGGGGAGGAGGAGCGTCAAGGGAATATTATTTTACAATGGCGGACAACAGAAAATATGACAGCGGAGCGCAGAAAAGAAGGAAGAGAAAAGAAAAAGAGCATCGCGCCAAAGAGGCGACAAACAAAATGCCTAAACTGACAGGCTTTTTCAAACTTGTTAGCGGAGATGGAGCAGAAACATCATTATCCCCCGCTTACCAAGAACTTTAAAACCAAAGAAAAAGTTTGAGTTTTGATATATTCCACTTGTACTTATATGGACTTGTAAATGCTGGGGATATTTGTATAAATATTGTTTTACTCGCTTTGCTTTGTAAAAGTATATTTGAGCATTGCACTTCCTGGCACTCAATCTGTTTTATAGTTTGTGTTGAAGTCCAGGCAACAATAACTATTCAGTGATTTTATTTTGTGATGCAAGCATCATATTCTAGTTTCAACCCCAACATGTGGTTTAGTCTTTCTAGAAAAGAGTTCAGAGTTGTTTGTAGTTTGTGACAACTGGCTTATTAAAGTTGTAAGTTGTCAAAACTTACTGTTCGGTCATTTTCTGCTCATCCTCTAAAACAAAACAAACACATACAAAATATATATATATATATATTGACTCTAGCCCAGGGGCCCCCATCCTGACTCCAGCCCAGGGGCCCCCATCCTCCTAAATCCGGCCCTGCATAATGCTGCCTCTTTAACTGCCACAATGAGGAAGCATCTAGTTTAGTTGGTGTTACCTCATTCCCACATCTGAGGTCCAATGTTTTAATGTAACTACAGTATATACTCAAAAAAGTATGAGAACAATTGAAACATACATCAGGTTCCTCTATTTGTAGTTTTGAGTTCCTGTTTCAACATATATTGTATGTTTTACTTGATTTTATCAGATCCTTTACTTGACCACAGCTCTATGCCACCTTAAAGCAGTCTGTGACCAATTACCTTCCCATTTTAGGGATATATGATATATATATATATATATATGATAACTTGCAGGTATCCAGTCTGACCTGCCTGGATTAGGCATCAAAATGATGGATTTTATTGAGCAGAAGCTTACTCTTCACACAGCACTGATGTAAGGTTATGCCCTTTAAATATGAACATGTTCTAAAACTCATCAAAACTCATTGTTTCCGCATCTTTTTATCACTTCGTGAAAACCCCATAGATATAAATCTTGTTGTGCCAGCCAACAGGAAGGGTTTTGCATTTGTCACTCACCAGGTGTTTGGTGAAAATATTTCTGGGGAATTCCAGCATACACATCAAAACACATTTTTCTTTTTTATGAATACAAAAAAAAAATGCTGCCAAACTGGTAAGGTGACCTTTCCTGTTTCATCCAGAGTTTACTCTGTTCTTAACAAAACACCATTGTTTATTATTTTTTTTAGCTGTTATTAGATTCAGGGGTGTAACCTAGTTAAGTTACTCAACAGGTTGTTGCTAGGTAACCAAACCGTGACTTAGTGAATGCCACCAACCTTAGGTTGAGCGGCTAAGTCTTTCCTCTGACTACATCCCCCAGAATGCTGTACAGTTCTGGATTGGAGTTCAGTGAAACTATTGAAAATTCTACCCGATGTCTTATCTATTGATATTGATCATTTGTCTATATCAATATACATAGTTATTGATTTATTTCTCCTATATGTCTTGATTCTTTCTCTCTGTCGGCACAGCTGAATGAAATGAGCTTTGTGATAAAAACATTTAAGGAATACAGCAGTCAAACCACATGTAGAAAACAGGATTTTTTAATTTTTAATGATATCCTTGTAGAATAATAGTTACTGACAGGAAGCTGCAACTGATCAGACAAATACAGACACAACCGCACTGTAGTGTTGAGGAAAGACATTTAAATTGAAGTGTCATTTTTCTAGTAGTAATTTAAGCTAACCTGAACATTTACAAGCCTGCTGTTAATACACCGACATAGCATAGGCAAAATGCCTGTATACAAAGCTTAAAAGTACATAAAGATTATTCCATGCAAATAAAGCCAAAAGGGAAGCTACTCTTTTATGTTATGCATTAACCAACAATGTCTGCGTTGTAACAATACTGGTTTCCTTTCACAAACAAGAAAGTTCCTGCAGCAATTCCAAGAAGCCCAAGAGTCAGGCCAAGTGCACAGAAGACGGATGGACCCATACTCATCTTCTCTGTTTCAACGTCTAAAGAAAAAGAGAACAGAGGAAAAATATTTGAAACACAAGTAGAGACAATTTAAGTTTTGAAGCTACAGAAAAAAAGATTTTCTCACCCCAAAACCTGGTCTTAGGTTCCTCCAGGGCTTCATGTTCCACAGTGCAGCTGTAAATGTCTCCTTGCTTTGGAACAAAGTTCAGGTAGGAGAAGACATGAAACGCCCCTTCAGAGTTGGAAATAGTTTTGATGAAGGGATCTTCCACTGCCACCTGTTTGTCATTCCTGGTCCACCTGATGTTGATTGCAGGTGGGAAAAAGTTGTTGGCAAAACACACAAGGGTGTTCTCTACATCTTCAATCACTTCATCTTTGGAATACATCATCACGTCTGGTGGGTCTAAGAAAGATAAATTGGGAAGTTATTAAGCTTGTTTAATGATTCTGGAGAAACTTTATTGAATAGTAACAAATTAAAGCTGAGGTTTACCTACCTTTAGTCCTTCTAACGTCTGGGTCCGGTTTCCATCGATGTATATCTTTCTTACACACGGTTCGGCATATTGCTGCATATTCACTTGTAGTGTATGTATATTTATATTTCATAGTTTCTATTTTGCTATCCCAGACGCTAGCATTGTTTTTAAAATCTGCATAATACAATTTATCATCGTCTAATGTCACATAGAGCTCGGTGTCACTTGAGTCAAAGCAGCCATAGGTAAAACAAAGTTGGTGACTCCCTGTAATAAAGATCAACAGTGAAAATTAACACAAAGAAGGTAAACACACTGTAAAGAAAGGTAGTAAAATTTGGTGAAATCAATTCAAAAACGATGTTCTTCTCTACATATTTTAGCCTTAATATGTGGCTTCCCTTGGTTTTTTATCATTACATGTAAGTGCTAAATGTTTTTTGGAATTTTTTTGTTTATAGATGTTATTTGAAAGTATAATAATTACTAAAAAGAAAAACATTTAAAGTAAATTTCAATTCTGTTTACAGAAAATAATAAAAGAAACATTATCCTGGCATTTTAACTGTTTTATTGGTTCTCTTCAGTAAGCCTAAATTAAAATTAATGTACAACAAACAAGAACTAGTTGTAAAGCGTACTGGAAGGAAATATAAAATAACAGCATTATCAAAATAATACTGTACATCATAATATGTTGTTATATTTACTATATTTATTACCAAAATGACCATTTATAGTCACACTTTTCTCAAAAATTATTTTACAGTCCAACACCTTTGCAATTACTGTTTACTCAGTAAAACTGTTTACATGTTTACTTTATGTTTAATGTATTTGTTTTATTTACTGAATTCTTCTAGCAACCACAGCAGCCAGTGCTTTTTGTAAAAACAACAAAACTTTTTTTTTTTTACAGAGCAGAGCAGGTCAAGCAGTTCTATGCTGGTTACTTACCTGCAGCACAGACGAAACGTGCTCCAAAGAAAAGTAGGAGAAGTACGAAGCACAGATTGTTTGATCTCCGCTGGCGTCCCATCGTGACTCTCACTTGCTTTGCTCTAAACATGCAGTGAAAACGTGATTTCACCAGACGGACTCCGGTTCCTGCAGGTCTGAACTTCCTCATTCCTAAGGGCAAACTAAAATCCTTTGGCTGAGGAGGAAGCTGGGTCAACAAAAATCCCGTTGAACTGTACTGCAAAATGTCAAGAGTAATGTAATTGTTCCAAATGAAACTGTTTGTATTTCTGGGTAAGTTTAACAGCTAAAATGAACTGATTATTAAAATATAAATTAGATTTCTTGTTGATATTGAAATTGTTTTAGCCTCAAGTTTTATGAAGTTTGAAATTCTTTGTATGTAGCTGACTATTATTCTGTCAGTATGAATGGAATGTAAAGTATTTTGACAAAGTATTTTTTCCAAAATTAGTACTATTTGTATAAACTAGATTAAGACACATTTTTAGCCCAACATTTGCACATAAAGTATTTAGGTTCCTGGTTCCTGTTTTTTGTGGATCATTCTCGTGTTGTGTTATGTTCTGTTTTGTGTTTTCCATTTTCTGATTTCTGTGGTTCTCTTAGCCTGGTTTTAAATGGTCCCCTTCGTACAGACAGGCTGGGATCTGGGCTGTTGAGAAGTGATTGCTTGCCAGAGGCATGAACTGTGTTGAAGTTTTAAGTTTTACCCAACTGTTAACATTTGTCATATGACATCTCGTACGCCAATTTAATGCCATAAAGTTTACAGGAAATTGGACTTCCCTGTTGTGGCATTGCTAAGATCCTCCTCCTGGCTCTGATTGGTTGTGTTTAGGAGAACTGGGACTAGCTCAATCTTTTCACAGATTATTGGGGCCTGCCATGCAAAGCAATGGCAGGAACCTATTGCTATTCTCCCAATTCTTTATTTTTCATCCGTAACCGTTAATGCGGCTCATACCGCTGCGTGCACACCTACAAATGAGGTATCAAAACGTGCAGAAAATTCACGCCATTGGACCTATTACTTTTGGTGGGATTCGGGCTTAACATGGCGACATAATTCGCAAAAAACTACGAAAAAAACCCCATTATAAGTCAATGGGAAAAATCCTTCAAATACCCTATTTTTGAGGATTTTCTGTGTCGTCACGAATTCACGTAGAAATGCCATTCAAATTTCATTTTGTAGATACGTCTGTGATCTCTTCGAAAGTGAAGACGGCTCGTCGATACCAATTACGGTTTGTCCACAATTTGTCTCTAAGCGACCCAAAGTTTCTCATTTTTCCTAAAATTAGAGTGTCTCTCTGTCTGAGTGCCCCTCTGCTAGAGTGAGAAATGAAGAGATTTTTTGACCCCAAAATAATTTTGAAATCGCCATCACGCCCACAAATATCGCACGATTGGTATCAAAATCGGTCCTCACATTGATACGCATGTCTGCTCCGGTAAAATGTTTTCGAAATTTATCTAGACCGTACGGTTTTCTGTCACGGTGCTTCAGAGCAAAGTCATGCGACAGGATTTTCTGAGGCTCTCAGGCTCTGTCACTAACAGTTCACACCTTGGTGAGAAACTTATTTACCATAGCAACGGAACTCAAGAGGCTATTGGCTGCTGATTAGGACTACAAATACGCATCACTGTAGTTCTATCTATAGTGGACCACTCAGTTGAAACAGATCAGGACTGAGAACTGGCCTTTAGAACTACTTGCTGCTATGGGCTGTATATAACTGATTTAACTCAGTAACTGTTACACATGGGATTAGTTTGGAACTTTAAAATGAAGCATAATAATAATTTCAAAATAAAAGCCTTGAATATTTTTAAATCAGATATTTGCTCTGTTGAGCATTATATAACTGATTTAACCCAATGACTGTTATACATGGGATTAGTTTGGACCTTTGAAATGAAGTTTAACAAAAATTCCAAAATAAAAGCCTTGAATATTTTTACATGACGTAATTGCTCTTTTTGGCTTTATTTGACTTTTTCATCCAAAGCACTGTTACACATGGAATTAGTTTGGACCTTTAAAATGAAGCATAATAATAATTTCAAAATAAAAGCCTTGAATATTTTTAAATCAGATATTTGCTCTGTTGAGCAATATATAACTGATTTAACCCAATGACGGTTACACATGGAATTAGTTTGGACCTTTGAAATGAAGTTTAACAAAAATTCCAAAATAAAAGCATTTAATATTTTTACATCAACTACTTGCGTTTTCAGCATTATATAACTGATTTAACCCAATGACTATTACACATGGGATTAATTTGGCCCTTTGAAATTAAGTTTAACAAAAATTCCAAAATAAAAGCCTTTAATATTTTTACATCAACTACTTGCGTTTTCAGCATTATATAACTGATTTAACCCAATGACTGTTATTCATGGGATTAGGTTGGCCCTTTGAAATGAAGTTTAACAAAAATTTCAAAATAAAAGCCTTGAATATTTTTACATCATGTAATTGCTCTTTTTGGCTTTATTTGACTTTTTCATCCAAAGCACTGTTACACATGGTATTAGTTTGGCCCTTTGAAATGAAGCATACTGAAAATTTCAAATTAAAAGCCTTGACAATTTTACATCAGGTATTTGCTCTTTTGGGCATTATGTGATTTTTTATCCAAAGCACTGATAAACATAGGATTAGTTTGGCGCTTTAAAATGAAGCTTAACAAACATTTCAAAATGAAAGCCTTTAATATTTTTACATCAACTACTTGTGTTTTGAGCATTATATAACTATTTTAACCCAAGGACTATTACGCATGGGATTAGTTTGGCCCTTTGAAATGAAGTTTAACCAAACTTCCAAAATAAAAGCCTTGACAAAATTTTAAATCATACTGAATGGTGCACGTCCACCTTACTTAATGTTCTTGTGATTCTCCACATGCTATTGATTACGTTGCAGCGTTCTTTAGCATCGATGCTAATTTGTAGCATGACAACGCCGGGCCCAAACCGACGGGCACGCCTTGGCAGGCCCCGGCTAAATTTCTTCAGAAATTTTCTAGTTTGTCTTATATTATACTCTTATCACAAGGTCACAGTTTTAACAATATGCAAAAAAATATATATGTATTTTTTTGTAAAAAATACATACTGCAGCTTTAATTAATCCACTTTGTTATAGAACTGCCATGTCTTGTCTTTTGGTCATCCTATAACCCAACATTACATGAAAAATTTCTGATACAGCAAACCTAACCCAAACTAGGTCAGTCAAACCTATTGATTTATTCTGGAGTTGGTCTCCCTGTGTGGTTCTGATCCGATGCAGTGATAAATAACCCCCCAAAACCTGGTCTTACCTCGTCTGATTATTCTATAAGGTCAACATGATTTGATAAAATACACTTGCTTTTGTAGTCTGACAAGCTTATACAAAGTTTTTCTTGACTATAGTGTATTATACTTTATTTAAGCCACTGTATGTATTTAAATCATTCCTGATTTGTAGATCATATTTAATGATTTGTTTAAAATAGATTTGTCTGGAATTTTGTTTTCTGAGTCGTGCTTGTCTCAATATCTCAGATCATCAAAGCATCACAGTGTTGTTTATAGTGTTGGTCATACAGTCTTTTCTGCACAATAATTTATTATGAGAATAAACAAGTGAACAATTTCTTCACATTTTTTACATTGTTGGCTTGAAAGCAGTTTTTAGAAGCACAGCTTTTGTAACAGTGGTGATGTACTGATTACTATACTAGATGTTTCCATCCATCCATTTTATCCATGTAGGTCTCCAGCTATGGGGTGACTATGACCATTGGTTGCTGGGTGAATTGTCATACCTATGGACAATTTAGAGAGCAAATAATCTTCCACAGTTTTTGGAGTGAAAGAGAAAGCTGGAGCATGAAAGTGAGAACCAGTAAACTTCATGCAGGAATTGAATCAAGCACCTTTTTCCTGCAAGGCAATAGTGGTGCAAATTGTGCTACAGTGCCGTTCAATAAGTCATCCAGAAAAAAAACAAAAAACAAAATATATCTTAATCATGTCCAGCTATAAAAAAGTCAAAAAAGCACCACACAAATGACAAATGTCTGCCAGTGACTATAAGAAATGAAAAAATTGCACACTATTCCCTAGAATTAAAATTGAACTACAAAGGCTTAGATACATTCTCAGGTTCTACAAGTAGAGCATCTTGGAGGACCTGAGGCTGTTTTTAATTTGTTTTTGTTAGTTCTACTAACAGGCAATCCAGGAATGACCTCCACAGGAACCAGAACTCATTCTGTTAAAGGAAGAAGTACCGTACCATTTTAGGTTTTTATGAAGTTTATATTTTCTGACATTTTTACATTTCCTCACCTTGGTGGACAGAGTTATATATAGCATGCTTTTTCTTGTGGTAAATAAATCCAGAGATAAAGATAACCAAACCAATTATCAGTCCGCACAGTCCAACAACAATCTTAGTTTTTTCTCCTTCAGGAAGGGAGTTGTCTGAAACAGGGAAAAAACCCCAAATAGGGTAAACATTCATATTGTGAATTATTTCCATGCCAAGTATCTGCATGACAATAACAAACTTACTCCAAACAATGATTCTTGGCTCCCACAGGGTGACGTGTTCAACCATGCAGCTGATTCTTTCTCCTGAAGTTGGTGTGTACTCAAGGTAAGAATGAAACTGGTAGTACAATTCTCCATCTGGGATGACATCGATGTTACTGACCCCTTCAGTCACTTCTTGGTCATTTCGCAGCCAGGATATTTGGATTTGCTTTGGGTAAAAGTTATAGGCACTGCACACAAGCACAGCTGGATGTCGACCATCAGGCTGTTTCACTGATTTTATCCTCATGGTGGGCGTTGTTGACAGGTTTCCTAGAAAAAAGGGTTATTATTTATGATTTCTTTCACATTATTTATATATCTGTTTCAAGAATAACCCCTTGAGACGTATCGTCTAATATTCGATCGGGTCTTAACTTTTATTTTTTTTATATTGTCCATTGCATGATATCATGAACAAGTAAATGTGAACAAAAACATGAACATGTTCTAATGCACCTACACAGAAATTAACACAAAAGTTGATGACTTTATAATTGGAAAAGTAAAATGTAAAAATATAACAGCACCTTTGAAAGTTATGTTATGTGTTTGTCGCCAAATGAGCATGTATAACATCATAGTCTCAGTTCCAGTTGTCATATCAAGTAATATGTCAACTGTGTTCATATTGTTAAAAAGAAATGCTCTTACCGATGGTTTGAATAAATTTGATGTTCTCATAACACATCATTGTCAATTCCACAAATCTTTCAATCTTATCATAAGGGTCTATGTTCCAGTAATGTGAAGCCGCAATTGAATAATCTGTGAATCCAATCCAGTTTCCTCTTGTACTGTTGTACTCCATCATCTTTTGCTTGTTAAAACTGGCTGTAAGTATGTATTCATTCTTGTCAAAGTTTGGACCACTGAATGAACAACATGCTTTGACTTGGTAAAAATCTTCATCTGAAAAAACTGCAGAGAAATGAGAGAAATCAGTGAATTTTAAATTAATTGTTCCCCACCCCCAAACAGCTAACTAAAACCTAAATAAAAATAAAAAGTATTAAACCTACCAAAATAACAATTTATAGTCACACTTTTCTCGACAATTATTTTACAGTCCAGCACCTTTGCAATTACTGTTTGCTCAGTAAAACTGTTTACATGTTTACTTCATGAATTCTTCTAGCAACCACATCAGCCAGTGCTTTTTGTAAAAATAAAACAACTTTTTTGTTTTTTTACAGAGCAGAGCAGGTCAAGCAGCTCTATGCTGGTTACTTACCTGCAGCACAGACGAAACGTGCTCCAAAGAAAAGTAGGAGAAGTACGAAGCACAGATTGTTTGATCTCCGCTGGCTTCCCATCGTGACTCTCACTTGCTTTGCTCTAAACATGCAGTGAAAACGTGATTTCACCAGACGGACTCCGGTTCCTGCAGGTCTGAACTTCCTCATTCCTAAGGGCAAACTAAAATCCTTTGGCTGAGGAGAAAGCTGGGTCAACAAAAATCCTGTTGAACTGTACTGCAAAATGTCAAGAGTAATGTAATTGTTCCAAATGAAACTGTTTGTATTTCTGGGTAAGTTTAACAGCTAAAATGAACTGATTATTAAAATATAAATTAGATTTCTTGTTGATATTGAAATTGTTTTAGGCTCAAGTTTTATGAAGTTTGAAATTCTTTGTATGTAGCTGACTATTATTCTGTCAGTATGAATGGAATGTAAAGTATTTTGACAAAGTATTTTTTTTGGAGAATTAGTACTATTTGTATAAACTAGATTAAGACACATTTTTAGCCCAACATTTGCACATAAAGTATTTAGGGTGTTATGTATTTTTATTGACAGATATTAGGAGTTGAAACCTATCGGTGCAGCTCTATTTTATCACAAGGTTTAAAACATTTTGATTCATTTGTTGCTTTTTGTTCCTTTGTTTCTTTTAATATTCATAGTTTTTGTATCCTGTACTGTAGCTACTTTTATATATTTAATTTCTAATTCTGCTTGTTGTGTTTATCTAATGTTTTCTGTAAACACCGTTAAGTTTTAATGCTAAAAAACAAGTTGCTCTCTGCCTGGTTCCTGTTATTCGTGGATCATTCTCGTGTTGTGTTATGTTCTGTTTTGTGTTTAACATTATTTGATAAAATACACTTGCTTTTGTAGTCTGACAAGCTTATACAAAGTTTTTCTTGACTATAGTGTACTATACTTTATTTAAGCCACTGTATGTATTTTAGTCATACCTGATTTGTAGATCATATTTAATGATTTGTTTAAAATAGATTTGTCTGGAATTTTGTTTTCTGAGTCATGCTTGTCTCAATATCTCAGATCATCAAAGCATCACAGTGTTGTTTAGATCATTGGCCATACAGTCTTTTCTTCACAATAATTTATTATGAGAATAAACAAGTGAACAATTTCTTCACATTTTTTACATTGTGGACTTGAAAGCAGTTTTTAGAAGCACAGCTTTTGTAACAGTGGTGATGTACTGATTACTATACTAGATGTTTCCATCCATCCATTTTATCCATGTAGGTCTCCAGCTATGGGGTGACTATGACCATTGGTTGCTGGGTGAATTGTCATACCTATGGACAATTTAGAGAGCAAATAATCTTCCACAGTTTTTGGAGTGAAAGAGAAAGCTGGAGCATGAAAGTGAGAACCAGTAAACTTCATGCAGGAATTGAACCAAGCACCTTTTTCCTGCAAGGCAATAGTGGTGCAAATTGTGCTACAGTGCCGTTCAATAAGTCATCCAGAAAAAAAACAAAAAACAAAATATATCTTAATCATGTCCAGCTATAAAAAAGTCAAAAAAGCACCACACAAATGATAAATGTCTGCCAGTGACTATAAGAAATGAAAAAATTGCACACTATTCCCTAGAATTAAAATTGAACTACAAAGGCTTAGATACATTCTCAGGTTCTACAAGTAGAGCATCTTGGAGGACCTGAGGGTGTTTTTAATTTGTTTTTGTTAGTTCTACTAACAGGCAATCCAGGAATGACCTCCACAGGAACCAGAACTCATTCTGTTAAAGGAAGAAGTACCGTACCATTTTAGGTTTTTATGAAGTTTATATTTTCTGACATTTTTACATTTCCTCACCTTGGTGGACAGAGTAATATATAGCATACTTTTTCTTGTGGTAAATAAATCCAGAGATAAAGATAACCAAACCAATTATCAGTCCGCACAGTCCAACAACAATCTTAGTTTTTTCTCCTTCAGGAAGGGAGTTGTCTGAAACAGGGAAAAAACCCCAAATAGGGTAAACATTCATATTGTGAATTATTTCCATGCCAAGTATCTGCATGACAATAACAAACTTACTCCAAACAATGATTCTTGGCTCCCACAGGGTGACGTGTTCAACCATGCAGCTGATTCTTTCTCCTGAAGTTGGTGTGTACTCAAGGTAAGAATGAAACTGGTAGTACAATTCTCCATCTGGGATGACATCGGTGTTACTGACCCCTTCGGTCACTTCTTGGTCATTTCGCAGCCAGGTTATTTGGATTTGCTTTGGGTAAAAGTTATAGGCACTGCACACAAGCACGGCTTGATGTCGACCATCGGGCTGTTTCACTGATTTTATCCTCATGGTGGGCGTTGTTGACAGGTTTCCTAGAAAAAATGGGTTATTATTTATGATTTCTTTCACATTAGGCCTTAACTTTCATTTTTCTATGGTGTTCAATGTAGTGCATGATATCATAGACAAGTGTTTGTGAACATAGAAACTTTTTCTCATAAATCTACACAGAAATTAACACAAAAGTTAATGAATCCTTAGTAAAAATTAAAATATATATTTTTTAACTTGATGTCATGTAGAAATATAAACATATTTGTTAAAGTACAAAAAGTTCTTCTGTATATCGTCATTAAATGAGGATGCATAACATCACAGTCTCAGCCCTATATTGGCATATAAAGTAAAACTACAAACAAGCTTCATATTGTTAAAAAGTATTGCTCTTACTGATGGTTTGTATGAATGCTCGGTTATCGAAACACATTAGTTTAATTTCCATTGCTCTTTCAAGGCGGTCCAAAGGGTCTTTGTTCCAGAACGTTGAAGCCACAATTGAATAATCTGTGAATCCAATCCAGTTTCCTCTTGTACTGTTGTACTCCAACATCTTTTGCTTGTTAAAACTGGCTGTAAGTATGTATTCAATCTTGTCGAAGTTTGGACCATTGAATGAACAACATGCTTTGACTTGGTAAAAATCTTCATCTGAAAAAACTGCTGAAAAATAAGAGAAATAATTTTTCATTTGTTTAAATTAACTATTCCAAACAACCTCTAAATAAAAAGTGAAAGGTTAAATTAATCAAACTCACCTGGATTTCCAAGCGATACAAACAAGGTAAAAAGAAAATTGTAAGCATTCATGTTTCCTCAGCAGTAAAACGCGACAGGGGCAGACCTTCACTGGTGTGCAAAGGTTATTTGATTCACAGCTAAGAGGAAGTAAATGTAGTTATGCCCTATACACAAACAACATATGCCACACTTGTAACAAAATCCTCGAATAAACGGGAAATGTACACGCTCAAGTGAGTCCTTTTACTTCTTTTTATACGAATTTGGTAATAAGCATGACCATCAAACAAGGCTAGAGAAACGATTTCATCAATGTAAAGAAAGAGGGGACACATCAGCGCACTGAAGCGGCTACAAGCTGCCCGCTACATTTAATAATCAATTGTTTTCCTGAAATCATAGTATTTTACCCGTCACTCTTTAATTTTTTACAATTAAACAACGAAACAGTCAAATCTAAGTCCATAACCCAGCCTATAAATCAAAAGAAAAAGAAATAGTTCATCAATAATAATAGTCCATCAAAAAAGTCCATAATTAGGCAATCCAAAAAAAATAAAGTTCCGTTTGCGCAAAAAAAAACAGCGTTGGGGCCCAAAAATATTAATCCGTCTTCGTGCACCAAAAATACAAGAAAGAAAGGGAAAAAAAATGGAAGGGTCTCACCGGGTCGGCGTTTGTGTGCCCGGGCGGTTCCCTTCGTCAGGCCTGGATCGCGAGCGCCTCGGGTCCGGTCAACGCTCCGTGTGGCTCTACCTTGCCTCCAGAAGACTTTTGACCCCTTTGTGAATTGCTCTGGCCACGCTTTTAGTCCAGCAGTCAGTTCTCTCCGGGCTAATCTTGCAAGCTCCACGGACCGTCGCTCGGCGTCTCTTCCAGCGTGCTGCCACACCCCTTTCTCTTTTTCAATCAAGTGTCCTCTGTTCCTTTTTATAAGTTCCGGTAAAAGTTGTGACCCAGATATATTTTTACTAAGTGGACTTTCACAAATAATATACATACATACAAGACATCCTTGTATACATATCAATACAACAAAAATTATGTGTATTTTATTAACCTATATTTTATTCTCGGAGGTTAATTTTTTTTTTTTTTTTTTTTTTTTTTTGCTTGGGATACCTTATTTCATTGTGATGTCACAGATCCCCCCCCCCCTGCCAGAGGCTCTTGGACCTGAACTCCATAATAGGGTTTTAAGTTCACCACATTCACTGTATCCGTCTTTCTATTCTGGTCTGTCCACTGTATCTGGTAATTCACAGGACCCAGTTGTTTCCTCACTACTGCTGGACCTGACCATTTAGGCGCTAGCTTAGAGGAAAACTTATCAGTAGCTTTGGAGAGGGGATGAGAGCGAACCCAGACTAAGTCTCCCGGAAAGAGCTGTACACTTCTCCTACGGGCATTATAATACTTAGCTTGTCTGGCTTGGCTCAACCCTATCTTCCGCTTAACCTGTTCAGTCATTTCTTTATGTCTGTCCAAAAGTTTATAGGGCGTCTGTTGAGGGCTAGGAGAGTGGCCAATGATTCTCTCCAGAGGACCTTTGAGAGGCCGACCCAGAGTGAGCTCTGCCGGAGACCTTCCAGTTGTCTCATGCTGAGCGGCATTGATGGCAAATCTAAACTCTTGGATCCATTGGTCCCAGTTGGAATGGTGTTCTCCCACAAAAGAGGCTATCATGGTCTTTATTGTTCGGTTTGACCTTTCAGTTAGATTGGCTTGGGGATGATAACTTGTAGTAAACTTTTGAATCACCCCCCATGTGCGACAGAACTTTTCCATCTCATGGCTTGTAAACTGAGGGCCACGATCTGATACTAGCTCTTGAGGGACTCCAAAGCGGGTAAATATTTCATTCTTCAAGATGCTGGTAATTTTCTGAGCTTTGCTGTCTTTGAGAGGAAACACCTCTATCCACTTGGTAAAATAGTCAATGATTACCAGCAAGTATTTATTTCCATTCTTACTGCGAGGTAGAGGACCCATTAGGTCAACACCGATCTTCTCCCCTGCTTCGGTTACTGCAGTAGGCTGCATAAGCCCTGCAGGCTTTTTGTTGTCAGGTTTATATTTTTGGCAGGTGACACAGGCTTTAACGTAGGCCCACACATCTTTTCTGACCGAGGGCCACCAGGCGACTTCCAGTATCCTTAACAGGGTTTTTAACTTCCCTAGGTGCCCACTTAGAGGATGATCATGGAAGTAACTGAGAAACTGGATTATCATAGACTTGGGCACGACCAGCTGAAACTTTTCGCCTTGGTTCTTGATAAAGGATTTCCTGTACCAGACATCCTGTACTTGACAGAACCCTATTCTGTTGGGGTCTTTATCAGCAGACATCTGGACCATGTCAAGAAGAGCAGAGTCCTGCTCTTGTGCCAGTTTGATTTCGGCCAATGATGAAGGTAGCTCTGACTCAGGTTTGGACATGACTGCTGCAACGTACATCAGGTCGGTTTTCTGCACTGCTCTTGACAGTGCGTCGGGTACTAGATTATGTAACCCTTTTCTGTATCGAACGCTGAAATGGTATTCTTGCAGCCGAAGCACCCACCGGGTCAAACGAGAGGATGCCTTTGGACAATTAAAGGCCCAAGTCAATGCTGCATGGTCAGTAAATAGTGTGAACTCAGATCCATCTATGAAATGCCGCCACTTCTCAACTGCCCACACTACAGCCAAGCACTCTTTCTCTGAGGTTGAATAATTACACTCTGCACCCCTCAGAGCTCTAGACGCATAGGCAATGACCCTCTCGCCCTCAGGTGTCATTTGCACAAGTACTGCGCCGAGGCCTACATCACTGGCATCTGTGTGTATCTCAAACGGCCGTTGGAAGTCAGGTTGCATAAGTATAGGGGCCTCCACCAGGGCCTGTTTTAACTTTTCAAAGGCCTGCTGGCAGTCTGGACACCAGTCCCATTTGCTGTCTTTTTTAAGAAGATAGTATAAAGGTGCAGCTATGTCAGCAAAATGGGCAATAAATTTGTGGTACCAGCCCACTAGCCCCAAGAATCGCTGAAGCGATCTCTTATCTGTCGGTTCGGGGTAATTTGTGATGGCCCAGCTTTTACTTGCATCTACTTGAACCCCCTGCCCAGACACTATGTGACCCAAAAATTTGAGTTCTGATTGGAAAAAATTACATTTCCCCAGATTGAGGGTCAAATTTGCCTGGTGTAATTTGGAAAAAACTGCCTCCAGATCTTTCATATGTTGTTCCGGTGAGGGAGAGAAAATGATCACATCATCAATGTAAACAAAACAAATTTTTCCTCTCAACTCTCCAAGCACTCGCTCCATGAGTCTCTGAAATGAGGCACCCGCATTTTTCAGTCCAAAAGGCATACATTTAAACTGATACAGCCCAAAAGGTGTTATTACGGCTGTCTTGGCTTTACTTTCTTCAGCCACTGCCATTTGCCAGTACCCCGATTTCAAGTCCAAAGTGCTGAAAACTGAAGCTCCATTCATGGATTCTAGCAACTCATGAATCAGAGGCATGGGATAAGCATCTTGGCGAGTTTTGGCATTTAAGGCCCTGTAATCCACACAAAACCTAAATGACTTGTCTGGTTTTGGGACGAGGACCACCGGAGATGCCCAAGAGGATTGAGAGGGCTCGATGATGCCATCTTGAAGCATTTTCTCAATATGCTCTTTGATTATCTGCCGTTTAAAGGGTGACACCCTGTAGGCTCTAGATCGAACTGGTATCTCATCTGTCGTGTAAATGTGATGCACTTCCAGGGATGTCTTACCCAAAGTATCGGTGCACACTGTTGGCCAGGCTTGCAGGAGATGCGTAACTTCAGGGGTTTGATTAAAAGCTGCTGGTCCTCTCTTTGCGGGGAAGTCATCCGTGTCTTTAATGGGCAGAGCCATGATCAGACTTAGAGAAGATGAGCTAGGACGCCCAGCAGAATTGCTCGGGGGTGGAGCAATGAAAGGGTAAAATGAATAACCTCTGGGCCCTTTGACTCCATAAGTATGATCACCTAAGTTGATGATGGTTGATGTTTTGGTCAGGAAATCCAGGCCTAGAATAATGGGAAATGTGAGGTTAGCATCTTCAACCACAAACGTGTCTAACGACCACATCATGCCATGCCAACAATAGAGGATAGTTGTTTTTCCCATGGCGCTGTAAGTTCTCCCATTTGCCAGGGCAAACCTTTGGTTGTCGGCTTGTTTTAAATGTTCATCTGTCCGGGCCATTTCCTGCCACTGGCTATGCCTCATTAGTGTAAAAGTGCAGGCTGTATCCAGGACAGCATGATATTTCTTATCTCTGATCTCTACAGGAACATATAAAAGTGAAGACGCCAGCCTCGGCCCTCGTTGAACAACGGACACTACATCTGCTGGTCTTCTAAAGTTCCCTTTAGATGGAGGTTTTGCTGGAGCTTTGCCTTTGGACTTTTGATGATCAACCTTCCCCCAATAGGCCTTAGCCCCTGCACAGTCTCTTTCCACTTGGGATCCTACTGTGACCAGCTGATCCATGGTGGTGACAGTCCCTCGGAGGCAACCAGCCAGTTTAGGATTACAGTTATTTAGGATCCTTCTCACCAGTTCGACCTCTGAGATATCAGGCTTCCACCTCAAGCACAATGCTCGGTAGTCGAAGGCGAAGTCTCTCAGGCACTGCTCAGGCAACTGCACCATCTCCCGCAGTTTTTCTTCCACCTCTGAGAGGTAATCTGGAGGGAGAAATGCAGCATAGAAGGCTTCCTTAAAATCCATCCAGTTCTGGATTTGATTCTTGGCTACACACCACCAACTGTGAGCGGGTCCTTTTAAAACGCCAGTCAAAGCCCCAATTAATTCAGGGTCAGAGAGTGGTCTCACAGACAGGAATGTTTCACACTGGTCAATAAAGTTCAGCACATCTGCTACGTCTCGTGCCTCTCCAAATGTGGGAAAGTCCAAGTGGATGGGAGGTTTGGCATAAACTACAGCCGTTCTACTAGAAGAGAGAGGTACAGCCAAGTGAAGGGTAGATACTCCCCTACTAGTAGGTGGTGCAGCTGGCAGCTCTTCGGAAAGCCCAGGTGCAGGTCGATCCTGATCGCCAGAGCATGCACTTTGATGATCTTCACTCAGCCTACATGAAGCCAGTTGTGTTGAATGGATTGTTGGTGGCCTCTGACAAGTTGAAGTATACACTACTGGTGCCTGCACTGTAGAAGGTGCCATCTTAGGTGTCCATTGCACATCAGAAATGTCCAAATCACGTTCAGCCCTGATTAGGGGTCGGGTAGTAGTAGATCGATAGGCGCGCTTCAATTTCTCTACCTCTACCTTCCACCTATCATCACGTCGTTGTAAACACTGAACCAACTTTTCTTCAAACTCTCTTAGGGTTGTAATCATACGCTGTTCTAATGCCTCCACACTACTATCTATATAAGTTCTTATATTTTGTTCTCGATTTAAGGCACTGGCCACTGAATCCTGATAGTTTTCCTCTAAAGTACTAACCTTCTCAACCACAGCTGTCAACTCATCTTTAAATCTAGAGAGATCTGCAGGAGTAAAACCTGGTATCTCTTCTTCCTCCTCATCATTATTCTCCTCATCAGATACATACAATGAGCTAAGTAAAGAAGTTATTTCCCCCACCGGATTTCTCCGGGTTACCCAGGAATCACCTCTTGGGACATTATCTGTTTCTTCCGTCTCTAAAATAGGACCTACAACTCTGTCAACAGATTCCTCAGCTTCTGTTTGATGATGGGACATTTCTTCCATTATGTCAATAAAGTTATCCCTTTTACTGACACGTTAATTGTTTTTAACAAAGCCCCAAACAACAAAAACATTCAAATGCTGTACATCACTTTAGTCACACTCATAAAAAAAAAAAAAATCCCCGTACGGGCCACCACTCTGTAACAAAATCCTCGAATAAACGGGAAATGTACACGCTCAAGTGAGTCCTTTTACTTCTTTTTATACGAATTTGGTAATAAGCATGACCATCAAACAAGGCTAGAGAAACGATTTCATCAATGTAAAGAAAGAGGGGACACATCAGCGCACTGAAGCGGCTACAAGCTGCCCGCTACATTTAATAATCAATTGTTTTCCTGAAATCATAGTATTTTACCCGTCACTCTTTAATTTTTTACAATTAAACAACGAAACAGTCAAATCTAAGTCCATAACCCAGCCTATAAATCAAAAGAAAAAGAAATAGTTCATCAATAATAATAGTCCATCAAAAAAGTCCATAATTAGGCAATCCAAAAAAAATAAAGTTCCGTTTGCGCAAAAAAAAACAGCGTTGGGGCCCAAAAATATTAATCCGTCTTCGTGCACCAAAAATACAAGAAAGAAAGGGAAAAAAAATGGAAGGGTCTCACCGGGTCGGCGTTTGTGTGCCCGGGCGGTTCCCTTCGTCAGGCCTGGATCGCGAGCGCCTCGGGTCCGGTCAACGCTCCGTGTGGCTCTACCTTGCCTCCAGAAGACTTTTGACCCCTTTGTGAATTGCTCTGGCCACGCTTTTAGTCCAGCAGTCAGTTCTCTCCGGGCTAATCTTGCAAGCTCCACGGACCGTCGCTCGGCGTCTCTTCCAGCGTGCTGCCACACCCCTTTCTCTTTTTCAATCAAGTGTCCTCTGTTCCTTTTTATAAGTTCCGGTAAAAGTTGTGACCCAGATATATTTTTACTAAGTGGACTTTCACAAATAATATACATACATACAAGACATCCTTGTATACATATCAATACAACAAAAATTATGTGTATTTTATTAACCTATATTTTATTCTCGGAGGTTAATTTTTTTTTTTTTTTTTTTTTTTTTTTGCTTGGGATACCTTATTTCATTGTGATGTCACACACTTATACCACATACACACATAAACGAAAAACACACACACACACATACACGCCCACGCCAGCATGCCCACCCCCACACATACAGTACAGACCAAAAGTTTGGACACACCTTTTAATTCAATGAGTTTCCTTTGTTTTCATGACTATTGACATTGTAGATTCACACTGAAGGCATCAAAACTATGAATAATAACACATGTGGAAATATGCACTAAACAAAAAAGTGTAAAACAACTGAAAATACCCCTTATATTCTAGTTTCTTCAAAGTAGCAACCTTTTGCTGTGATTACTGCTTTGCACACACTCTGCATTTTCTTGATGAGCTTCAAGAGGTCGTCACCTGGAATGGTTTTCACTTCATAGCTGTGCCCTGTCAGGTTAATAAGTGGGATTTCTTGCCTTATAAATAGTCATGAAAATAAAGAAAACCCATTGAATTAGAAGGTGTGTCCACACTTTTGGTCTGTACTGTATATATCTATATTATATCTATCTATATCTATATCTATATATATATATATATATGTAAATTGTAACTTTGTTTTACATTCCAGACAATAAAAGCTGCATATATGGATATAACAACTCCTAATCAGACAGTTTGAGAAAACAACACTTTTAGTGGATATCCAATTTTAGTTTCATCAAAAATGCCTTCCTAATATTTTGAATTTCACCTCAGTCTATTAAAATCACTTTGTGAAGTGAAACATGCTAATATCATACCTAGTAAGTTTGCTAATGTCTTGTGTTTTCTGCTTCAGCTAGTCTTATCTCGGTTTTAGTTTACTTCCATTTCTTTTCTGTTTTAAGTCCTGCTTCCTTTATTGAATCTTTAGTATGAAACTACTTAGTTAGCTTTTTTGGTGTTTAATCTCTTCTTGAATCCTGCATCTCTTGACAGTTGTGCTGATAACAGTTATAGTCATGTGCTTCATAAAAAAACACCAGCCATATACGTACAACAAGTACTATGATACAAGCACTATATTGAGGAAGTCTCTAATAGTTGCATTGTGACATCTCAGGCCATATGTTCCAGGTTTGATGCACTAATCACGGTACAGAAAACAATTGTATCATATGTACCTCGAGTTCCTCTATTTATGGTTTGGAATCAAACTTCCTGTTTCACACCCTACTTCCTTTATATCTGTTCCTTTTCTTGGCTGCCTTTTATTATATGTGTCACTTGACTTTGTTTGATTCTATACTTGTATACAGCTACATGTCACCCTCCAGCAATATGAAATAAGGCTTATCTGCTAGGAAAAAGATAATTAAGACTCAACAAACCTAACACAATGTTGGCAAGAAATTAGAAGGATCAGCACACACACTTTTAAGATCTAAGATAGAAATTGTATCAGGGGGAGTAAATGTGATATTCTTGAACTAAATATTTCTTTTTCATTAGTGTGAGAATGTTTATTACCCAATAAAAGCTTTATCAATTTACCAAAATGAGCCCATTCAATCAGAAACAAACCAATAAAAACGCAGGGATATAATATTTGTGTGAAGCATACAGGAACAGATCCGAATGGCAAAAAAGGTATCACTGTTTTCACTTAGAAGTCATCACTAAATTAAGAAAACATAAAGGCTATTTGTTTATTAAGACAATTTCTGAAAGTCAGAATAACTCAACATGAATGTTACATTCTAAGATGGTGATTCTAAAAATTAACAAAACATTTTATCTTACACAACAGGCACTCAATCAACATTCTCTCTGCTGATCTCCTAAACTGAGGAAAGGTCTTCATTTATAACTTATGAATCGGATCAAACACATTAAAGGATCGTACAATTATAGCATTAAAAGTGATTCCTCATATTCTTCTCCTATTCCCTTTACCTAAAGTTAAAAAGTTGTTTTTCTTTCTGAACCACCAATCCAATACAAAAATGAATACAGAAAACGAAAAATCATTTACTAGATTAAATGCTTTCATAAATAACATCACATGCCTCATAACTACACCTTTCTCCATTTACACAGACCGGGTCAAGAAGAGAGCTGGATCCATAGCCATGGATTCCAGCCACCCGGGCCACAGACTGTTTGTGCCGCTGCCATCAGGCAAGCGGTACAGGAATATACGGACTACAACAAATAGACTGAGAAACAGTTTCTTCCCCACAGCCGTCAGAGCCATTACTCCCTGCCGCCCCCCCCTCTCACACATATCATAACCTCGCAGTCACACATACATATCCCCCACCCCCACACAGACATATTGTTCTGCACTTTGCACTGTCACATTATCTGTACTTTGCCATAATTGGACCTGCTGCTACTTCTTTGGTGTGGTTGAGTGCCTTTAGTTAATTTAGTTGTATATATTGTTATTATTATTATTGTGTGTTTGCTTATTTATACTGTATATATTTGACCTTTTGCACGGGAGCTGCAATGGAAATTTCGTTGAATTCTGTTCAATGACAATAAATGCTATCTATCTATCTATCTATCTATCTATCTATCTATCTATCTATCTATCTATCTATCTATCTCTGAGGCAGTCATTGGGCCATAGCAACTTCAACAGATTCATTTCTGTTGTTTTATGTAATGAACTGGACCTCATTCCATTCCTGTTTTTGTCTAAAAATCACTTTTTGAGTTTTAACAAAAAAACCCTGGTTATTTCCAGACTCTCAAAATGTCACCAGCTACTTTCCCATTTTACCACCGGCTCACTTGTTTCTGCAAATCATATACTCTTTCAAAGTACAACAGATCCTGGGTTGCCATGTTGTTCTGTCAGATGTTCTGGTAATTTTGGTTTGTTTTTTCATGTATTAGTTCATCCTTACCCTTAGTATTTCTCCTTTTAGTTAAAGCTTTTCAGGTTTTCAGTATGACTTGTTTGTGTTAGCCGTCAAAGTGATAGATTTTATTAAATACAAGCTCAAGAGTTTGCATTATGTTTTCATTAGGCAGTGAAGATTTAGAAAAAATATTGTATTAGTTTAATCCAAAATAACTCAGGCATGGTAACATTTACAAAAGTGGTTCTACACTAAATACTGAATTTAATGGATCAAAGGTACAACTTTAGCATATTGGCCACTCAGTTTAAAAATACTTTCCACACACACTAATTTTTTGCAGTACATACATACACTTATTGAACGACTTTCTTTTCAACCTAAAGCTATAAAAATGAAAAAAAAAAAAAAAAATTTGAATATTGGCTAACTCCTATTTTCATATGAATAAAGAATGGCTCAGAAAACATTAGTTGCTAACAGTTAAAGGTCCCATGTGATTTTAAAAAAAGAGGAATCCTGGATGAAAAACCTTTTTGCAAAGCCTGACAGTACCTACATTTTGTTACACGTAAACAAAGTCAAAAGGGAAGCTACTCTTTTATGCTACGCATTAGGCAGCAAATTCTGGGGCGTTACAATACTGGTTTCCTTTCACTAACAAGAAAGTTCCTGCACCGACTCCAAGAAGCCCAAGAGTCAGGCCAAGTGCACAGAAAATGGTTGGACCCATACTCATCTCTTCCGTTTCAACATCTAAAGAAAAAGAGAACAGGGGAAAAAATATTTGAAATTCAAACTAAAACACAAGTAGAGACAATTTAAGTTTAGAAGCTACAGAAAAAAAGACTTTCTCACCCCAAAACCTGGTCTTAGGTTCCTGCAGGGCTTCATGTTCCACAGTGCAGCTGTAAATGTCTCCTTGCTTTGGAACAAAGTTCAGGTAGGAGAAGACATGAAACGCCCCTTCAGAGTTGGAAATAGTTTTGATGAAGGGATCTTCCACTGCCACCTGTTTGTCATTCTTGGTCCACCTGATGTTGATTGCAGGTGGGAAAAAGTTGTTGGCAAAACACATAAGACTGTTCTCTACATCTTCAATCACTTCATCTTTGGTGTAAATAATCACTTCTGGTGGATCTAAAAAAGTAAATTGGGAAGTTATTTCTTACATGCTTGATTTATGACTGCTGAATAATTAAAGCTGAGGTTTACCTACCTCTAGTCCTTCTAACGTCTGGATCCGGTTTCCATCGTTGTATATCTTTTATACACACGCCTTGGCATATTTCTCTGTACTTGTATGCATATTTAGATTGTATAGTTCTTGATATTTTGTTGTCTCAGACACTGGTGTGGTTTTTAAAGTCTACATAATATCATAATATCATAGTGTCATTTGAGTCAAAGCATCCATAGGTAAAACAAAGTTGATGACCTCCTGCAACAAAAAGAGTTAAACAGTGAAAATTAACATTTAACAATAGGTAAATAAGTCAAGCAGCTCTATGCTGGTTACTTACCTGCAGCACAGACAAAACGTGCTCCAAAGAAAAGTAGGAGAAGTACAGAGCACAGATTATTTAATCTCCAGTGGCGTCCCATATTGACTCAATCGCTTTGCTCTAAACATGCAGTGAAAATGTGATTTCACCAGACGGACTCAGGTTCCTGCAGACAAGAGCTTCCTCATTCCTGAGTGCAAACTAAACACTTTTGGCTGAGGAGGAAGCTGGGTCAGTTGTTGAGAGTACTGTTATAGTTGTTCCAACTGTATTTCTGGGTAATTCATGCAGCCTCTACACTGATTATTAAAATATAAATTAAGTTTCATGTTGACAAAGAAATTCTTTTAGCATCAAGTTTTCATAAATTTGGAAATTTTCATACAAGTACCTGACTTATAACAGAATTTGAAATGTTTTGTTTGTTTTTTTGTAAAGTGCATTAAGATGGTATTTTTAGGGATTTTATATGAAATCAATAAACTAGATTAAACTGAATTATTTAGTCCAACATCATGACACACTATGTTTTGATAGAAATTAGCTGTTCAACCTTGCAGTGCAGCTTTATTTTCTCACAGGATTTAAGACCTTTTGATTTATTTCTTGCTTTGTCTCTCTTTCATATTTAGCTTATTCATTACATTTAATATTCCTACTTCTTGCATCTAGTACTTAATGTATTTGTAATGGACCTTTAGTTCCTTTTATATGTTTAAAAGACTTTGGTTTCACCTAAGGGGGGATGGAGTGGGAGTGAGGGAATTACGTAAAATCAACTTTTTTGAGTTTTACATCATGTTATATCATCATGTTGCTTTGATTCTTTCATGTTAAATTACAAAATCACATTTTTTTAAAGTCGTATTATATATATACAATTAAACAACTAAACAACACAGTTACTTGATTGTGCTATAAAATGGCACTATGTGCCTGGAAAAGCCACATAGAGGCTGCCCTGTTGTCTATTACATATAATCTGTGAATAAATGGAGCTCCTCTGATTTCTCCCAGTGCTTCCAGTACTAACTGCAGAAATATATTTTTAAAGGCTAGATAGAGGAGACACATGCTCAGGAACAGTTTGTAGTGAACAGTGAGCTAATGTCACAACAGCTGCAGGATGGTTTTACGGCCCCCTCTCACTCGCTTTCTCTCTTACGTTCACTCACAGGCAGTCAGCTGCTGACATTTTATGAGGAGAGCACATTATGTTTGTGTGTGAAACTGCAGCACACAGGGAGTGAGAAGCAAGGTGACTCTGTTTCATGGATCATTTTAGTTTACGATAACACAGAAACATAAACTCTTTTGTCATAACAAAACCCCCCCACAAGATTTACATGCTGCTAAATCAACAACCGCACATGTTAATGGCAGGAGGTGAGAAAAAGAGATAATTAATTCCTCTTGACACCTGCAGTTATGTTACCAGAAATACCAAGCAAGAAATGTACTTATACTCAAAGAGCATCAGCTTTTCTAAGTAAAGCATCTTTATCACAGCTACCATTTGAAAACAAAAGCATTACTAACCTGTGTACAGAAGCAAAAATGCTTTATTTACTATGTAGTGGAATAGAAACACATTTCTTCTTATGAATCAGTAACATTCATAGTTGCAGAGATCCATGAAAAGAGGAGCTCACAGCAAGGTGCTTCATAGAAATCTTCACCAAGTTTTCCAGTTTGTTGTTACTGTATGTAACAATGATGCGTATTGTATATACACATACAATACACACAAATACACCCCCCCACACACGCCCACATACATATATATATAGATATACTGTATGTATATATATATATATATATACAGTACATACAGTATATACTGTATGTACTGTATATATATATATATATATATATATATATATATATACATATATATATATATATATATATATATATATATATATATATATATATATATATATATATATATATATATATATATATTGGTATTAAATACCAATCATCTTATTTAGAGAAATAACACTATGAATAATACACAAGCCCGTCGTTTTTATTTTTCTTTTCTTGGGCAGCTGTGATGGTGGGGACCACAGCTGCCCACCCTCGCAGCTGTGGTGTGTGTTTCTAGTAACATTTTGGTTTCACTTTGTTCTAAAAAGACGAACAATAAAAAATATTTCTTTCTATAAAATGCCATAGCTAACACAAAGGGAGTAAATCTTATATACCGCTTTGTATGGTGCATTATGCGGTGAAATAATCATCACAAATCTAAACACTTTTTTTTTTTCAGAAAACCACACAACGAATCTGTAAATCTGGTTCTTGATGTGGAAACATGTCTTAAAAAGAAAAGAACAACTGGATAAAATGGTTCTTTGTCTGCATTAATACCAATCTTGGTTTACGAAGAAGTAGAAACAGGGAAAAGTGCATTTTATCATTGGCTCTGTATGATTTTCAGACACACAAACACATGGCAGGACTTACAAAGTCGCCGTCAGCACACGAACGTGGAGCATCTGGTGTTTTCCACGAGGTTTCTCTGCCAAATGTGAACTTTCTAGCGACAGAGGCGCTGCCCCAGATTCAACAGCTGCTCAGCAGATTTTCAGGACTAACTAAACGTATCATAATTGATCAAAAATAAAACCACTTTAATTTGAATTAAAAAACTGTATCATCAGTCCTGTGCTACACACAAACCTTAACCAATGTGAGCTCAATGCACACATCCAGTGATTTTCACAATCAAAGAGATTTCTCTTTACCTGTGTGCTTCAAATGTTCCCATGGCTACCAAAGACACATTCACCTGATATGTCATACAAATATTTGGATGAGTTCAAACATCAATTTGTATCATAGTGCATGTCTATGTCGTAGTCAATAAACTGAGTGTGCCACAGCTCATTGAGACCAAGGTTGTTTGGTTTCATACATGACATCTGTAAAGTGAGAGCTGAAAGTTAGGGAATTTAATTGCGTTGAGCTAATTATTATTTTGGAGAAGCTGGCTGGTTTTGTGTCAGAGGTGTCACCTAGATGCTCTTTGAAAGCCTTTCAAAGGATCAAACGATAATTACGTTGCTCATTGATTGAATCGGTCGCATCGCTTGCTTTAATTTGAGGAAGGAAATTAATTAGCGCCACACAAATGCGCTGCCCACCCCCTCAGAATAAGAGCGTTAGAGATTAGAGTCTGCATTAGTTTGAATTCAGACAATGATTACTGTGCCTTTCAGAAGAAGTGTCAGCTATTTCCTGCACTTTTAAGTGCAGGAAATAGCACTTTTCCTGCTATTTCATCTTAACTCCAAGAGTTAAGATGAATCCCATTTCTCATCATACAAGAACCATTTTCCTTTATCAATGGTTTTTTATTTTTAAACCGAAGGTTTCATTTGCCCTAATTGTTTTTATGTATTAAGAGGCTAATGTAGTAAAACTATCATTGCCAATGAATAAAAGAATTTACACAATCTTTGCATAAAAAAATGTATTCTGTCAAGAAAACATGGAAAAAAGATGCCATGTTCTTACAACAGAGTGCACTATGAGAAGGGGGAGATTTCCCCATGTTGCATACCGGACTTTATTGAAGTTAAAAAATTAACAAGCCTACATCTGGCTCAGGAAGCAAAACGGATCAGCCAAAATAGGGAGAAAAACAGAAAAAGGGTCATGGAAAACATAAAAATTACACCTGCTAATTTAAAGGACAAAACAATAATAAACGTTTCAAATTTTTGTTCTAAATTTCATTTACTATGTTTGAACAAATTTTGACAAATTTATACTGATTGAAATTTTTAAAACAGTTTAATTTGTGTGTTTTTTCTGGTTTACTTTAGGCTCACACACTTAAGTTTCTGATTGGTAAGTGTGGAGAAGAAAAATAAAATGTACCGACATCATTATTAAGAGATTTTCTGTCTTTGAAACAGGTTTATACATTACATAGTCACAGCCAAATACTTTTATTAAAGTATTCAAATTCAATGAAGCTTCTATTAAAAAAGAAGATCATTTATGCTAGCTTTGGACAAAACGTTTGGCTCTTTTCCTCTTTAATCTTGCCCGGGATCGGTGAGTGACGTTCTCCGTGAGCGACGTGCAGCGACCGCGTGCTGGTAAAACGAAACAACACAACGTGTTGACGTCACAGATCACGAAGTTTAATCTCATACAAAAACAATCGACAACAAAGCTGCAGAGATACAGAGATATACATTTTATACAGACAAGGGGAAAACAGACACACACGAAACACAAAAGACAGACAAAGGCGCCCAACGTGGAGAGAAAAAGATGGAAAAAACTCTCTCTCGTTTTTTCTTAACACGGAATCTTAAAGTAAAAAGGTGTTTCCCTATTTAATATATGCAGCCAAGGCGTTCCGTTCTTTGACCACTCAGAGACCCCCGGAAACTCCCCTTCTTTACAGCTCCGATGTCTGGTTTTTATCTAACCACTTCGTGCCCATCTCCGTCCGACCTGGCCGAGAGGCGCCAAGAAGTCTGTTCCCCCTTTTCGGAATGCAAATTTATTGCTCTGTCTTCAGCGGGGGAGGCAAAGGGCCCTGCTTCGGCCTGCTTCTTCAGCTGAATTCCCAAATGTTCAACAGAAAACTGTTCCAAATAAGAGTATTGTATATAACTGTTACACATGTCGTGGATTAGCTGTATCAAGCATTAAAAATAATCATTTTTCTTTAACACTTCACATGCCACAGTTTCTTTTGGTCCTAGGCTAAAATTAGCATGAGAACTGTTTTTTTTGTTGCTATGCCTCATTTGTTATTCAGCTCTGAATATGATTCTGCACAGTTCCTGGAAAACTTATGAAAATAACACAGGATAAGGTTTTCTCCTGCTTTAATAACTTAGTTTCTTTTGAACTACAGAAAACCTTATGATAAGTGTCGAGGCACCTCTGTGCGAAGTTTCCTCTCCTAGCTAATGGAGTAGGCCATATGATCCTTTCTCTCTCATTGTGTCATTGTAAAGAGTAAAAAAAACAGTTTATGGATTCGATCAATAGAATATTGACGTACTATATGCAAACATGTTTTGCTTAATAGTATACAGCATGCTAAGAAGAAGAAAATGTGCTGGTATTTTACTTTTTATAAACAAATAGTTTCACTACGTCAGCAGCGCGAATGAACAAGGCAAACACAAAACATATAGCTATACTGAGTGAGAAACACATTTCAAAATGCTATGTTGAAGAAATATTTGGTGCAGTGACATTTATAGTTTATAAATGTCACCATAGTTTATTTTTATCTTCTTCCTCCCGAGAGTGCATTTAATTTAGAAAATAGCAAATGACTAATGCAGGTGACCACGTTATCTTATGGACGCTCTGATCACAGACTTAATCCATCAGCAGTGTACACAAATCATCCTGATACTCTGTGATCACATTATGGTCCTGCATGTCCAGCTGCTCGCCTCTTCTTACTCCTGTCCCGTAACTCTGACGGCGGACCGAGTGTATCGGCACAGCTTCTATTCTCAGCAGCCATTGTTTCCTCCTGGTTGGACAGAATGTTAAGAGTAAATGAACGCCACTCATTTAGGCAGCTAACCGATGGAGGATTCATAGAGTCCTATGTAGGTTTCCATTTTTACCTAATACAAGTATAGGGGCAGGTGATGTCAGGTGTGTTGGTATTTTCTCAGGTAAAAAAAAATAATAATAAAAAAAATGTACATGTAGTTTTTGAAGTCTCAAGAAGTAAAATAATAGCAATAAAAACATTAAAAATAAAAGCTCAGTTTTTAATAAGACAATGTTTAGCACAACAAACCAAAAGGTTAAAGAATCAAATATAGATCCAGATCAATTCTCTCTGTTCCACTTTTATATCAACACCTTACATTAAGCTGCTCAGTTAAATTTTTAATAAATTTTAGATAAAGTATGGCAATATTTTCAAAATAATACTACTAGTACTATTGTGTTAATATTTTATATCATATACTATTTCCACTGATTTAGGCTGCACTGCACAGCTGTGAAAACAGCCTAAACACGTCTTATAAAATATGTCTGAAATAGTTCTGAGCAACCTTTCGCTGGTACAGATTAAGCTAATTTTTCTTGGTGTAAACTTTCAGTAGATTATAGAAAAACGCATCAAGCTCTCACTCTGTCCTTCACTATCCCAACAGGTCAATTAGATGTTTATTTTTTTTATTGCAAAGCCTTAGCACAGCAATGTTTGGTAATTAAACTCTAGACCAACTAAAATATTACTAATTCTTTTGTGTTTTTACTCCGTGAAACTCAGTACGACTTGAATTTAGTCTATGAACCAGCTGGAGTTCGTTGGGTTTGTTCTCTCCTTGTCTCTGTCATTTTGTCCCTAACAATAAATGTTTCTTTGTTATTTTTCCTACCTCACCTCGCACTTGGCATCTGCCTTCTCTTGACTGCATGCCCATAAATTAATAAGCATGCACTCAGAGCGCAGAATTCCTGTCAACAACAGTTTCCTTCAGTCCCAGCCACATACACATACACTATGCAAACACAATCATAGACTCTCACTAAGTCCTGATTATTCATCTTACTTGTCAGTGCTCCACTTGACAAACTACATAGGCCTGACAGCTCTTAATTTAGTGCCGACTATAAATAGAAACATTTTGACCCTCTGTGTCTGCCAGATAATAAATGTTGCTGCAAAGGAAAGTCATTTCTGACTTGCTTGTCCTGTACGCCTTTTTACATTGTCACTGTTTCTTAGGATGTTACCACGGCAACCCACTCTTGTTTTTCTCTGCACATTTCAAACATGTATACTTTCCCCATTTGATGACATAATTATAACAATTAATTAATTTTATTAAAAATGAGTCCTGCACTGAGGTCAACAGATTGTCAAAATGCAAACTGCTGAAAAATTTATGGGAAGCAAAAAGCTCTGAAAAGAAAATATAAAAAAATTACCAATAACTATTAATGCTTGTCATCACTAACCCTCTTATGAGATATCTTCTAATTCACTTTATCACATTAAAGCCTTTTATAGCCTTTTTATTCCATTTGCCGACAAGGTCAGATATATCTGGAGACGGCAATAAATTATGGAACATCTTTTCACTGATGATTTTTAAAAAATAATCTATCCATTAGAAATGTTTAACAGGAGAGTAGCGGTGATAAAACTAAATATATTTGCATACCTTACAAATGTAGATATTAACCATTAATATATATGTGTGTATATGATCAAAGTTAATGTCTTCCATTTGTTGTCTGTACCTGATCCTTGAATGGATGTGGGGGGCAGGAGCCTATCTCCAGCATCCATTGGACCAGAGACAAAGTGCAACATTAGTGTCATTTCAGAGAAGACGCTCTAAATGACAGCTCTTACCATAGAGATTAGTGAGGCCAGCAGTGACCAAACACAGTTTTGGCAATTTTATACAAGGAAGGACCGAAATCATGTTTTATAAGAGAGATAACTGTGAAAGAAATCTTCTCAGCAAGATATCTTCTCAGGAAATGTGCAGAAAATTACCTTCAATAGAGTCACCATAAACTGAGGCGAAGTGTTGAAGCACAATTTGAGGACAACACCAGCATTTCAATTATCCTCACACCGGGGACTCCCTCAGTCTGTCTCACGGGGCCAGAAACTGGCTGCTGCTTCGACGCAAAAATCTGAGCAAGCGAGAGCAAGAAACTTCAAACAATCCACCTTTTTTAAGACGATTAAGAACACATTATATAAGCATTTAATAAGCCTCAGCGCCTACAGAGATGTTTGTGTAAAGCACTTTATGAAAATTGGAACGTTTTATCAGAACTAAATTTAGGCTGGTTTAGTTTAACTAGAAACTATGAAGCAATGCCAAATCTGTAAGAAGGTAAGACCAAACGACTATTTATAACGTTTCTCTGTACTGTGTGCATGCAATGACCTCAAGCTAGACAATTTAAGAGAGTCTCTAGAAGGTAACAATTTGAACTCTGCATGGGACTGTTTACTACTCCACCCCCCTCCTATTCTTGCTGAATATATAACATCAATACTGCTTCCTCTCAGAGAGTGTCTTCTTGTCTTGTCTTTAGCTGCTAAACTTTGTTATCTTATCACATTGCTTTCTTTTTTTGGTCAAATATGTCAATCTCATGTTTTATTGTTGATAAAAATATAAATTTACTCAAACGTCTTGCTTGACCTTTAAATAAACATCTTGTAAAGTACAACATTAGGCTGTTTAACTTTGTGTTTGCATGCTCTCTCCATTCATGTATAAGTTTTTTTCTTGTTGCTGTTATTATAAGACCCACTGCTGTTTCATAAAGCTGATGCACCATGATGAGAAACCTATTATAAGTTACATTTTGGTGCAATGCTGTATTCAGCATTGATGTTGTGACATTATCCAATGCAGCACCCTCAACATTTACTGTATTTGTCCCCATGTATAAAAATTTGTCACTAATTTCTCACATTTAATCAGTAGAGTAAAATATCCATTTTTAACAAATAGGTTTTTTTTTTAACAAAATGATTTCAAAAACAAACATAAATACAAAGATTTTTATTTTCTTAGGTTGATCCTTGTAAAAGGGACAGGGTAGAAGATAGTCTCAACAGTGTTGATAGATTTTAATGTGTAATGTTTCTGTTTCTCAGGGTTATGAGTGCTAAAGGACAGAGCTATCTACTGTTCTTCTCTTCTTCAAAAGACATAAGTTTAGGCCACAACAAATGCTTGGAGGTATCAAGGCAGACCATAAAAAGGGAAGCATATCACCCGAAATGAAGAAGAGAAGAGGGGAAGTAAAGACTGGAGCAGGGAAATAAGAAAGGGGAGACAAATGAAACAAATGTGAATTAAGAAGAAAATTAGGAAAAAGGCTGAAAGGACAATACAGGGATGTGGGAGGTCACAGGAAAGTATGCAGGGAAGAAAGAAAGGAGGGACAGAGTAAAAGATCAACATTTAGAGTTGAATAGAGAGTTTAAGCTGAAAATACAAACCTTTTTCCATATTCTTAATTGCTTTCTCCAAACTCATTCACATTAGGAAATGATTAAAACTAATCAAAGTCTGTTCTAGATTGTGTAGGAAGCCTGAGTCTGAAGAGACTACATAATTTCATTTTGAAAACTGGACACAATCTTTTTTGTGGAGTAACGAGGATCGTCTTTAGCGGAGCTATAGTCACATGCTGTAGCTCTGGCAACTGGAACTCAGATTGAAAGAATTACAAACTCTGTTTAAATTAAAAACGATTGAAAAAGTCAAACAAAATCATATAAGGACAGCATGGGAAGAATTCAAAATCAAAAGAGTGACTCAGTGTCAACTAGTGATCACGATCAGTATCAGCAGTTTTAATGAGGGAACATCTGCTATTACCAGTATCAAACGGAGAGCTAGCCAAGGAAGAGCTTACGGTGTACTTTGTGACCGTTCAACATAAAACACTCATAATTCATTTTCTGCTGACAGAGTGAGGTAATGTATAACCCCATGAAGTGGCCTCATAAATCTCCAAACCATTGGCATAATCAAAAGGAAACATCTGGGCTGCAGAATTCAGCTCTGGGTGTCACGACAGGAGCTTTCTGCTGTGTTTTTTTTCTTCTTTCGTTTTTCTCTGCAGCACTTCACTTTCACCGCCTCTGGCAGTTTAATGATGAAGACTATTGATGTCTGCAGCAGGTGAAGCTCTTTTGCTGTCTTGTCATGTTTTTGTTAGAGGTTTTTGAAAAAGGGGCCTCTGGAGGAGAATCTGGTTGGTGAATCTTAAGAATGCATTGTGTAAGCAAGGAAAGCGGCATAAGAAAAACACCGAGACCTTAAATGAACTTATCAGGAATTGAAAAAATAAGAAAATACACCCTCAGGTGATTGTGGTGATGTGTTTTGTCGTCTATTCAATTTCTGCATCAGCACCAAGCTGTGCTTTATGTAATTTGAACCAATCAAGGTGACTCTACAATGATAAACCATTTCTTCTGATTAAATTGTGAAAGACCTATACATTTATCTATTTGCCCTCAAGGTATACATTTAAAGCAACTTAGAAAAACACACAGAAGTCTCTTTATAGCTTAGCAGTTTCCTTGAGTTGATACAAATCCCCACAGGTGCACACTCCGCGAGCGTGAGTGTGTTTGTGTGACGGGACAATGACCGTTCGCTCGTCTGTTTCTGCAAGCAGCGGCGTGTCTGCTGTTAATAGATCATAAATGTTCATTTGCCAAGCCACTGACAGATTAATAGATTCATTTGACCAGCATTATGGTCATTACAACAACAGATGTAACTGTTTTCGTCAGGCTGTGGAGTGTTGCTGTGTGTTTCATCACTAGTGGAGCGAAGACGGGACACAATCTGCCTCAAGACAAGAGGTGATGAAGGAGCATGCTGGTAATTAGAAACATGAAGCTCCTAGAAAACACAAAAAAGGGACCAAGGATCAATAGAGTTTTAGAGGAAGCTGGTAAACTGTCTAGTTAAAAGCATCTAGGGATCAATCTAGTTTTATCTTCCCTTGTTTTACCTGCTCTGTCAGGGTGATGTATGACATGCTAAACTTTGCAAACCTTCGCATCAAATTTTCATTAACGCTCCCTAATTTTGCCATCTGTTAAGTTGGACTTAACCATCTGCAGTCAATCTTATCAAAAAGCTCCCAAAATATTCAAAAGTACATTATTATTATAAATCATTAGAAAGTATAACAGGAAATGTGGAAGGAAATACTCACTATAGATTATCCTAATATGACCAGGTGTGTGCTTTAATTTTACTTTCTAAATCATTGATTTCATACATAAAGCCTGCTTGCATCCCGACGGAAGAAACACAGTGGCCATAAATTTAAACTCTAAAAACACTTTGGCTCTTACAACCGTAAACCTTGTTGCATTTTTATCAAATTTTATTGTCTAAAACAAGACAAATCTTAGGAAGGGATTTTTTCTTCTTTGCTTATAAAATATGAAAAGTATGACACACATTTGCATTATTCCCTTTTGACTCTGAAACCCCTAAATAAAAGCCAGTCTTACCAATTGCCAGCAGTACCTAATACAGACCACATCTCTGTGTAACTTATTGTCAGTATAAACACAGCTGTTCTATGAAGGCACTCGAATTTTGGTAAAAACCAAGAAAAACAGCAGACAGATGAAGACAAAAACAAACAGTAACAAGAAAAGAGTTGGGCCGTAAAACAATATTCCAATATCTCACAGAGCACTGTCCAGTTCATTATCTGAAAATATAAACAACATGTCAAAACTTCAAGCATACTTAGAAATAGCCATGAGAGGAGCTCATAATTAGAGAAACAATCAGTGGAAACGCTCTGGAGGAGCGAGAGCCACAGCTGTCAACGACATGTCTGCAGGACAACTATTAGTCTTGCATCCCACAAATCAGAATTTTTAGTTTACAAGGCACCTAAAAGCACACACCAAATGTGGGAAAAGAAATTCCCATCAGATGAAACGAAAATGTACATTTCTGATAGAAAACCCCCCACTCGATTCACCATCTTTTTTGTGAAAAATAAGATGGTGGCACCGTCATGATGTGGGGATGCTTTTGTTCAAGATGTACAGGGAAGATGGTCAAAGCTGATGGGGGGATAGATGGGCCAAATGCAGGGCAATCTTCAAAACACTAAAAATGTGGTTGGACAATATACATACGTACGTCCAGCTCTACAAGAGAGTGGTCCAGCCTCGCTGTCTTCACAATTTTGACTTTTGTGAAAACTTTAACTGTTTTTCCTACTTTTCGTTGGTTTATCCTATAAAATCACATTAAATTACATTGAAACATTAACGGCTGTAACAAGGCCGGGTCAGGTACCGAGTCTTAAAGGAGGCCATTAGCGACGTGAGACTAGAAATGGTCACTCAGCCATTTCTAACCTGACGCCACTCAGCATCACACTCGCTGCTCAAGTCACGTGAATCAAGGTGCAAATGGAGGTCAAACAACCTGGAGAGGCACGTTGAGGGCTGCGTTATATCAGAGTGAGAGAGCTGATGACACAGGGCGACACCTCAGTTTAGTAATAGCAGCAGATTAATACAGATGACTTCCTGAGACCTGAGCGAGGTATTGTTTTGTTGCTTCACACAGGGGTGTCCGATTAGATAGATAGATAGATAGATAGATAGATAGATAGATAGATAGATAGATAGATAGATAGATAGATAGATAGGTAGGTAGGTAGGTAGGTAGGTAGGTAGGTAGGTAGGTAGGTAGGTAGGTAGGTAGGTAGGTAGGTAGATAGATAGATAGATAGATAGATAGATAGATAGATAGATAGATAGATAGATAGATAGATAGATAGATAGATAGATAGATAGATAGATAGATAGATAGATAGATAGATAGATAGATAGATAGGTAACAGCTTATTTAAATGCTGAATTATAAACTGAAAAGCAGCAATAGCGCCACCCCGCGACTACAACCTGACTGCAACTCTATTGTAACTACTCTGCTGCAAAATACGGGGAAAAACGCATAGCTGGCAACTTTACAACAATACAGTACAACAGATAGAACTGCCCACCAGGGAACAGGTCTGCAGCGGCGTGGTTTTTAAGCACAGATATGCAGTGAAACAGTGAAACCCAGCAGAAAGAGCAGGATGCACAGCAGCGAGAATGAATGGAAACTTCACCTACCTCCTCCACTGTCAGAGGCATGCAGATGCGGTACTCCTTCAACAACATGGTCCCCGCGCTAAAGGTAACAGTAGGAAGCTGCGTCGGATGAGTTGGAAAATCTCCACAATAAAACCCAATAAGATCCAAGAAGAAAAAAACTGCAACGGTCAGAAAATCGCGCTCCACTTCTGCAGCAGCCGCCGTTCCGCAGTGCCGAAGCTCTTTGCACTCAGCAGCTTGTGAACGGCAAGTTTCTTTCAAAACATGCAACCCCCCTTCACCAGTTCTCTAAACTAATCCATCGGCATCCATTAAACAGCTGATAACGCAAAAGCGCACGAACAACAAACTCCGAAATAAGTCTCTTGCAACGGCGTTTCGCTGGCGCTTTCGTCCAGGAGTGAAAAACCAAAACACTTCCAGAGAAATAAAAGTCTTCACACACTACTGTGATGAAATCTACCAGAATGCCTCCTTTTCTTTAGTTTTCCTCCGGCAGCTCCGTGCGGAGATGCGCGGCACAGAGCAGCAGCAGCAGCAGCAGCATCTCTGTGAAGCGCGCAGCAGCAGAGTGGACCAATATGAAATAAATGCATATGAATGACCCCTGCTGTAGAAATACACATCAACAGCATGATGGAGCCTTAAAAAACGCTCAAATGACATGATTGCTTTGGAACGAAGACATATAAAAATGTTTGCCACAGTATGGTTAGATAACCTCTGAGTTTTCAACATTTGTAATCAGAATTAGCCTTTACTGTTAGAACTGCACAGGTTAAATATTTAAGTGTGTAATATTATGCACTAATCTATTTCTGTGTGTTTTTTTTTTCTTTTTGTGTATTTTTTTCCTTTTGTGGGACATTCACGGTAACTCGTTGAATAGCAGCAGTTATAATAACTTTCTCTACCGTCGCTCCTCTGCCAGCCTCGTGGTTCTGACTGCACTCTTTCCGAAATATGGTTCTGATCACGAACTAATTGTAGTCCCGGTACTGGCCTTGGTTCTGAACTGAAGCTGACCATGGTCCTGAAATGTCAGCACGCCAGACATATTTTCGACACAGCTGGAAAGCCTGAAAAAGTTCCAGCACAACTTTAAGGAGCTCTTTTAGAGAGTTTAGGTGATTACTTGTAATAGCGACTAATGGATCATTAATCAGTTTCCGTCTGATTGCTATGAACTGAAGGGCTAAGATTAGTTAATCACCTTTATTGTTTATTGCATTTAGGCCAAGATGAAAGCAGTTCAAGACAGCACTAAAATACAACACAGACATAAACATTGTAGCCATCAGAAAACATTAGAGGTTCCTTTAAGCAAAACTAAACCAAATCCACTCACATGTCAAGCATAACAGTCAAATAAATTTGATTACTTAAAATGTTTATTATTGCTTACACACTTTCAGTGGAACATATTATTTGGAGTTATTACTCCGTGAGTCATTTTCTGTAGCTGTAGTTTCACTGGTGTGTTTTGTGTTTTCCTTTGGTGTCATCCATCAGTTCTCAGCCTCTTGGTCAACCTCAGAGATCCTCGGAGATGCATGTTCTTTTACTCATTTTCTCTTGATTCATGAAATAATTTGCTCAGGTTTTCTTTGTGGGATTTTAAAATTAAAATTTTAAAAATTTGTTTGATAAACTGAAATAAACACATATTTGTGCAGTACAAAATGCGCAAAAATAGCCTTCTCTGTTTTGTGTTCTATTTTTATTTTATTTTTTAATGAACAGAACCTGATCTGGAATGATATGCATCCAAAGGTATCAAATCAAGACAGCACCTCTGAGTGCTTCTTGCTTAAGGCTAGAAATCTTCAGTTCCTTTTGTTATGATCTGTCCAATATAAGATGCAAAGTTTAAAAAAAAATACGTTGCTTAAA
The DNA here is from genome assembly GCF_002775205.1 of Xiphophorus maculatus. Taxonomy (NCBI): domain Eukaryota; kingdom Metazoa; phylum Chordata; class Actinopteri; order Cyprinodontiformes; family Poeciliidae; genus Xiphophorus; species Xiphophorus maculatus. The sequence goes on along the minus strand of NC_036458.1, from coordinate 14,491,663 downwards.
TTGCAGACCGACCAGTTTTACAACACTTACCGAAGTGCATGAAAAGGTCCTAAAGTTGTTTCATTAAAACCATTAGACATAAAGAGCTGCAGTACCCGGCTCCTCCGGTAGATGTCCCTAGAGACATTTGAATCTAAATGGTAAACGACCGGCGTCACATCATCCTTTAAGGAGCAAAAAGATATGTTTTTTCTTTCTTTTTCTTTTTTTTTTTTTTTACTAAAGGGAACTTACAGCAGCATGTGTTTCTTAACGATGCAGTTTTATTACATTATCAGAAGGGCAGCAGAGATAATTTATACACTCTGGAGAAAAAAAAAAGTATCCTATGATGAAATATTAATACCAAAATGTATTTATTGAGTATTCAGCTTTAAAATATGGATTATACATAAAATAATGTACACCCCAGACAGACTGACACTGTTCATGCATAAGTACCTAAGTGCTTTATATTAATGTTTTTTGACAGCGAGGGGAAGCTGGAGTACCTGGAGAGAGTCAATGCAAACTCAACAAAGAGCAAAGAGCAAAATTCAATGTAAAACGACGCTGGGTTTGGGCTCAAATGTCACAGAAATAAATTTGACAAATGTGAACTAAATCAAACATTTAGTTTTGAAAGCTACGGAAGTTAAACTAGAATTTATTTACATTTTTAGATTTTGGAAAGTTAATTAAAAAAAAACACTTTATTTTGTAGAACGATACCAGTTGAGTGAGTCCTCTCCAGACAGTGAAAAAAGGTACATAGAGCATTTAAAATTATGCAGCATAGTTTGAAACCAAAAACAAATTACCTTTAAAAGCCTCGTCATTTCTCCTCTGTTGTAGATATTCTCTGTAGATATTTCATAAAAGCATTCAGAAAACTACAGAAGAGCAACACATGACTTTGGAGTTTGCCGTTTGCAAACCCCTGTTGTAGACGGCATCATGGTTCAACACTGAATGAAACTTCCATCAACATGATTACCCCTTTTGAATAAAGGGGGCAGTTTGACTGAATTAACAGAGTATCTGAAACATGTAGGCCCTACATTGTAGGGCAACCCTGCCTAGTTTTCCAAACACGACAGTTCCCACTTCTGAACTCAAGAGGGCGCTTTGTACTCAATCTAATGGTGCAATTGCAATTATTATACACAACTGATATCAGGAGCAGGAAGGCAATTAGGCAGGTATCCAGACTAATGTGCCCTAGAAACATATGAGTGTGTCCTCCCCCGTTGTTTGATAATGTCAGAGTTCTTCAGTATTATTTGTAAAGAATAAAAGTTCACAGAACTGGTTCCATGAATAGCTGATCATTAAAGAAATGTGTGAGAAGAGGTCACACGAATATTAAGCAAGTGTAGGACTTTTCTTATTGAAAGCCAAGTCAGGTAGATCACAGAATAATAAATAAAGAACAGATTATTATCTTTTTTTAATCTTTTAAATGCAATATGTTTAATAGTGAGCATAAGCTTGTGCTTGCCACTATTGGTTATCTTTACCTCATTAGTATGCTTGGATGGTTTCGGTTGTACACACACTCAGTGTGTGAGGGGTGGGGGTGGGGTGGGGGTGAGGATTTTCTCTTGGAAGCTCATGGGATTAACGCTACTAACGCCAGAATATTTGTACAAGCATGGGGAAGAAGGACCTTAAGTTGTAGTGTGAAAGCTCTTCACCTTTTCTATGCTCTACTGTGCAAATTAAACACACACATGGGAAAGACGAGCACACACATATACTTTCTTTGACAAATTAGAATCGCAAGCAATTTTGGGAGGAGAACAACAACAGACCCACCTACTGCTCCTCTGTAATTGGATTTAAAAAGGAAAATCATTTGACATTATGCTTCTGTACATGTAATGATGAGACCTGCTACAATTAGGTAGAAAGACAAACTCCATCTGCCACACACACACACACACACACACGCACACACACCCCCACACGCACCTAGACGCACACACACACACACCAACACACAGCAATCCCTGCTTATTTCAGCCAATATCAGAGAGCTGGCAGCGAGGAGAAACTGTTGCTAAGAGACCCGGCTTCCTCGCCTCTTGCCGTTCAACATCATTAGTTGGCCTTTACAGTCACTTTTCTAACCACTCAGCCCAGTCCGTACAATGTTCCTGTGAAGGGAAAAAAAAAGGAGCCCACCTCTCTGCTTTGACGATCCTGTGGGTGTTTCCTGTGACCAAAACGAAAATGCTTTATTGAAGCCACAAGTTTTGGAAGGGAAATAGGTGTTTGTGTGTATTTCAGCAGCTGCTTAATGACCGGATTAGCACTAGGTGAACGAACGGAAGGAGGGTCTGATGGCGGCGGATGGAAGTCTTCATTACTCCTAATAGTGCATTTATTGCCTGACTAATAGGACACAGTTTATCCACGCTCAAAATGCAGCTGCTGCTTTAAACACCCAGTGAAGTGGAAATATTTTGGTTTTGTTTAATTCTGTGAAAGTTTTTGTCGTCTTAAATCTCGATGGCAATTACTAAGCTTTGATCAGAAGATGCCAATCGTGACTGTTTGGATTTGTTTTATGCTTGTCTTAAGCTCTTAAGCTTAATATATTCACTTACTGGCAAAATTACACAGTTCACCCAATCTGATAATTATTGACAAATTGTGGATCTCTGTGTTTTGCTTCAGAGCTGCTCCTTTCATATTCTTTTCATTTCTGGCAATTAAAGTAAAGCCATGCTGATTACATGAGTTACATAAAGAGAATACGTACAGCAGCACAGCTTTTTGATTCTAGCATTTAACAGAATTGTAAACTACCCTTAAACCTCAGGCGAGGTGCTAGTGGCTGGGATAGATTTGAACGGAAGTATCCATCTGCGTCAGTCTCAGCCTCCACAGAGTGAATGATTGCAGCTGTTCAGCCAATGCAAATGGACCTGTGTGTGCAGTCCTCTAAAAGGCAACAGCACACAGGCTTTGGTGATGAAGGTAAATGTAGGTCAAAGGCTAATTTTTTAAAAGCAAACGTTAGCCGAAAGGGATACAACAAGAACTGATTGATCTGGAGAAACAATTTATGGAAAACACTGAAAAAGAAAATGCAAGGGGATCAATTTAGGATTTCTAACACAAATGAATTGCCTTGGAAATTATTTTTATGTAGAATGACTACTGCAAACAACAACAGGTGGTTGAAATACAAATAGGTATTCACACATGTTCCTAAGCATGTCCTATAAGAAGTAACTGCTTTACAGGTTAAAGGGTGGCCTGTTGTAACAGCAATCTTGATGATTTAGACAATAGAAAGAATAAAATTGTTATTCATTTTTATTTTTATTTTTAAATAAGAAATTCTACAGGTGACCAGAGATTTCATGACAGATTCTATGATGGCAAGCTGGAAAAGCTTTTCTAAACCACGACACATCCAGCGCTCTGCTTCACAGCTGGTATTCCAGAATTTATTTTCCTGGAATGCTGCATTTGGTTTATTATGTATTGTTTTTTATGCCAAATATATCCTCTGTCCTAATACCGTTATCCCCCCAAAAAAGTATGCATTAATATTTTTGGCGGGGAGGGGTGAAGGGCTTAAAACATTTCAATGATGAGCTGAGAGAGAAGTAAAACCCAACCTATCAATTAGTGTAACTGGTTCTGAAATATAGATACTGATTCCAATAACTCTCAAGCAAAAGGAAAAGGAAACATGATTTTCAAAACTTTTAACTAAGAAAAAAAGTTAATCTTACACCCTTAGGTAATCCCACCAAACAATTGCTTTGCCCTGTCAAAAAAACCGACTTAAAACAGATTGCAACCACTTTTTACAAACAGTAAAAGACCTAAGCTCACTCAAAACAGAAGAATCTCCTCTTGTGGACAGCTTCGCTGTAGGATGTATGCACATTATGGATTCCAGATGAGCAAGGCAAGGACAAACGAGATAAATTATGTACAACAGCGTTGTCCTTTAATTTCCTTCAGATGCATCCTAAAATCTACATTATTGTAACCCAAAACCAAGGGTGAGTTTCAAAACTCTCACCAGCTGCTGTTAAAAGAAAAGTGATGCAATGGTGAATGCAACCCAGTCCTAATGTTTGAGAAACATCCTGCAACCTATTGCATGTTTGGATGTTTTTCGTTGTTGTTGTTTTTGTTTGCAGGATTACATCACTCTTTTTTTTTTTTTTTTTTTACTGTACTTTGTTTTATATAAAATAAAGTTAAACCCTTGAAAGGATTTTTTAAAATTGTTTTTGTTGAGGATTTCAGTTGTTTTCATATATCATAAGCTAAAACTTGTCGTTGTTTGTTCTCTAACTAAATAGGCCTGGTTAAAATTTTTTGAAATCTTTTATAAATACAGAAGGTATTTGTTTACTTTGTGTGAGATACTGAAACAAAAATGTATTGATTGTAACGGCTGAATGAGATACCATGACACACAACTATATCAAAATCTAAACATGTGAATGATTTCCTCCTGGACTGTTTATTTTCCACCCCTGGGAGTCAAACGTTTAGATAACTACAGACGATCAGCTAGATACAAATATGGCTACATACTCAACACACACACTACATACAGGAAAGTTCAAAGCGCTCTCCAAACACTCGCTTGGCACTCTGTCAGATACACAACAGCGAGTTGGCAGTTTATACCTGAGAAATGACAAAAAGGGGCAACAATGACAGCCACTGAAAAACAATAACCTGTGAGAGATTCTGCGAGGTGAGGTGACAGAGTTCAGTCTAGACACAACTGTAGTCTGGCGTCTGCATCCCTTTTTGTTGCTTAAAGGCTCAGAAAACCTTATTGTCACTGTGAGAAGTTTCACAAGGGATTTTCAGGGAGGACCTAAATTCAGACAGAGCTGTTTAGGGTGGTGAACAATGAAAATTTGAAATGTTTGTTAAAAATATTAATATTTACTGAGCAAATTAAAATGGGCAGTTTAATTGTGCAGCCCAAAAGAAGGAAAGGCAACATGTGGTGAAATTTTGACTTGGCTGGATGCTGAAAGCAAGAAGAAACAAAGACAAAGAACAATTGAAGAAAAATATTTTTCAGCCAACTAAAAACTCTGGCAGTAGCAAAGAGAAACCCTGTTTGGATTCATGGATAAATGAAACTGATTCATGTAACAATTAATGTGTAAAACTGAATTGAAATGGCAAATTTTGATCGAAAAGCAGAAATGAATGATATCACTTTTATGCTTATTTCTACTCTATATCAGCCTTGATATAGAGTATCAAGGCTGTTGTATATTATTTACAACAGTTTATCTGTTGTAAATGGATACATTTTGGAGTACCCAGTTGTCCCTCACAGGTCACAGGGGGCTGCTGCTTGTCTTTAGTGATCTTTGGGCTTCAGGTTGTCAATCCATCACAGTGCAACACAGAGACACAGAGGACAAACAACCATCCACAAACACTCACTCATAACTGAGGGGAACATGAAGTGGTCAGTTAACCTAATATCCATATTTTTGCACTGTGGAAAGATGGAGGAGTTTCTAGAGTAAAGGTGCCTAACTCTAAACCTTGAGAACAAAAATCTGGCAATTGTTAGGTGCATTTCCGCTCCAACATACCTGAATCAGATGGATGGGTTAATATCAGACGTCTGACCTGCTGATGAGTGAACTGAGCATGTCTCTTGGGGAAGGAATGCATCTAAACGTTTCAGGACAGTTGATATAGTTGGTCACCTCAGATCTAGAGAGAATCCACACATACACAGGGAAAAAAAATTCAAGCAGAAAGAGCCTGAACCCAAAACCTGCATCTGCATCACCATGGAGCCATATGTGTGCACAAAGCTGTGAACACATGTTCATTTCCAATACGGTAGATATAAACCAGGAAATATGAATAAACCAGTAAGACAAGAATTCAAACAGCAAGGTAATGATGATGTTGATGAGAAGGCCTAAGTTTTAAACATAGTAAAGTAATGCAGAACAATAAGAAACAAAAGAGCCCATCTCTAAATTATAATAAGGAAACTAATTTGTCATAATTTTACTTTCTATTAATGATGATATTCAGAAATTAATTCTAATTAATACAGAGTTTGATGAAGTGCAATCAGAAGCGCAAGAGTCTTCTTCTGGTAAATGCCGGAAGATGTTTTGGCCCAGCAGAGTAAATGTCAGGGCCATAAAATCTACGAAAAATCAACACAATTAGCAATGTTTGCTCAAGGGTGGTCGTCTTGATTCGCAATGAATGCCAGATCAGTGGAACAATGAGCTTCAGTGCACTTATCCCCAATCAGAAGCAAGTATGCAGATAACAAAAGCTACTAAAGACCATAAAAGTGCAACATCAAGTACCTTTCATTGCTTTTGAACGTTGAATAATTTCCCAACAAATCAGGAACAATGCGCCTCTGCCACCGCGCCTGCTCCCGCGCTTATCAATCATGCCCAGCGACCTTTTGGAGCGCTGGTTGATGCTTCGGTGTCAACACTGTTTCCATGGATACGCCAGCAACCAATCCACATCTCCGATTCCCCAACGCTGGTCAGAAACCAAACCATGTATCTAGTGCTGGTTGTGATGGACCAGCATTGCAAAGTAGAAAAAACTACCAACCCTGTGAAAAAGGTGGCCAATATGTGCTTTTTCACCCAGGTAATTTCAGTCTTCCCATTTCCCAATCTGGTGGGTCAGAGAGCCACTGAGGTGTCATGCCTATTTCATTTGGAGAAGAAGATTGTCTCTTGCATAATGTATAATAAAATCTGGACTTATTGCTAGTGGGGAGATATTGCTGTGAGAGCTGTGGCATTCTTTTCCATCCTGGGACTCAGCTTGTGTTTCTCCTGGAAAATTAAACGACAAGCGCTCAATATCACAGCTATCAGGGTGTGATGTTTGGAGGAGGGGTGGGGTGCATTCTGACATGTGGATGTGTGTGTGTGTGTGCGTGTGTGTGTGTGTGTGTTTGTTTATTGCTGTTTTTGTGTGTCTGTTTCATGTTGATGGATGCATCGCATGTCTTTGCAGGCTTTTACAGAAGAAGAAAAAAACATTTTTGCTTCCTCATGGTGGAAGCAGGGATTCTTAAGTCTGGTGATTGTTCCCTCCTCACTGCCAAACTGCTGCTTCCATGTCACTATGGAGACACTGGTTGCTATACATCAACCAATCAGTGGAGAGTAAGGCATGTTAAAGATTTTCCTGATCAAAGATTCTTCTAATCCTTTGTTTTAGTTCGTTTCTGCCCGTTTCTGTTTAAATCTATCTCTAAAGTAAACAAAAATAATATTTAATAAAAATCTTAATGAGGAAGATTAAACATCTTCAGGGAGTTAAAAAATCCCTCTAGTAAAAGTTTAAAATGGTAAGATTAATACATCAGTCCAGCTACAGACATAGATGTTGCTCTGTCTGCTTTTAACTTGGACTTGAATAAGTTGTCTCCCTCAGTGGAGAAAAAATTAGCTGACACCATTTTTATCAAGAAATCACTACAAGTTTCGGGAGATAAACTGCACCTAATTCATATATGTTCTCTTTAATCAACAGAAGGTAAAATGTAAAAATACTTTATAGAGATTTAGAGAAACAATGACACAAAAAACATGCAAATCTAAAAGCTTTCTTTTTTTATCTGTCATGTGAACTCTACCTGTGAACGATGATAACACTGTCTTATCTATCTAATACCCTCTTCTTCATCACCTGCCAAAATCGTATGTTGTCCCATCTGTCTGTTGCACATCTCTGCTCTCCAGCTCTGCTCATGTAATGAATGCAAGCACAGAGGGGAGCAAAATTTAAGTGTAAATGTATCAGTTTTCGGTTTAATGATCTGATGAGATCCTGGAAAAACATTATGTTTATTAATATTCTTATAATATACTTATTTCAGACAATACCACAAGTTCAAACAATACAACTGTGTCTTACAATGTATTGTACTTGTAGAAAATTGTAAGATGGTAATCAGGTCTAATACGTAGGACCGAATCAGATGCGACTCTCAATCTCACTCTTTCTGATTCTTACTGCATCCTACTTCATCAGAGTTGCATTTCTCTGAGAAAACGTCTTACAGACTAGATGAAAGTGCTTCAAAATCCATGTTGGAAACTGTTTAAAGTAATTTATTTGGCGGTGTGTTTTCAAACGCTTGCTGATTGCCTCTGAAGCCACTGCTTACTGCCAATTCTCACTGTTTACTGGTAGCCTTGCTGTTTAGTGCCAGTTATGAAGTTTTTTCTTTACAATGCACATAAAAGTTTTTAACAAATGCAAAATTGTTACTGTCTTTTTTAGTCTTTTTAAAAAAAAAAATAAGTATAGCAATAAGGTGGATGCTAAATTGGGTTTAGAGTCACACGGGGAATTGTTTTCCAATTCTTGTCACATATCATCAGGATCTTTTCTCAGTTTCATCCTCAGTGTTTTATTTTATTTTTTATTCAGATCACAGTTTCTGATTCCAAGAACAAAACAAACTAACAGGAAGCATGTGACAAACACACCAGCATTTAAAACAAGGTGACATCATTTTGTTTACATCACTGTTCAGTTTCACTCCATAAAAGAAGCACCAGATTACTGCCCTTGATATTCCTCATGAAACAGACTTAAGTCTAATTCAGAGCGAGCCACACTTTAAAAGGATGTTTTTAGCTGTTAACACTCATGTGGCCAGCAGTTCAAATTCTCCTCCCAGGAGACTCAACAGACCATTATCACCTGCGAGTACCAAAACAACAAATTCTGCACTAGGAGTCTGAGGCGATGATGCCATCTTTAGTAATATATAAGCTTGCTCTCCCATAGGAATACTAGTGTTGGAATATAAACATGTCTTGTCTGGGGTTTCCTAGCTTTTGTGACTTTTGTGACTAACTGCCCCCTCAGATTCCTCATAGTCTGATAGTCCAGAGTAAATGAAGAGACGAAAACCATTGTTGACAAAATTTCCATTTAAGGTTTTCCACAAATCATCTAAAGGGCACAGTGAAAACATGAAAGAAGATTATCTGATCAGATTGATTTAATAAGAGACAAATTGTCTAAACTTTGTTTTTTAAGTACCTTAATCTTGAATTGTGAGTTTTAACTTAACGCTGCAATTTAAATCGATCAATTATTTCACAATATGCACGAAAAAACTGCCCTCCCCTACCTAAAGAGCACACATTTGTCTACTATCACGTTAAAATAACTACTTATTTTACTTTAAAATAATTAAAATTCTTGTTTCAAATCGCATGAACAAAATTTAAAATAATGAATTTTATTAAACATCACAATGAATTCTCCTGAAAAACATTTAGTGTGAACAGGACATTATCCTCAAGTTTTACAAACTGTCAGTTGCTTTAACATAAACATGCAAGAGTCAGATCAATGTCACACTTCCATCTCAGGATGCAAAAACATGCCGCCAAGCACACTGTTTTCTTTTTTCAGTTTATTTTTTAAATGCCAACCTAAAAACTCTACTTTATTCAACTCTTTGAGGTTTGACCAAATTAATCAAAAGTTAACTAAACTTATCACTGTAAGTTTATCTTTCACAAACTCACACATTTAGGTTCAAAATCTAAAACTCGCAAAATTTATTTGAGTTAAAGAGTAGAAGATAGTAGACAAAACTAAATGCGGCTCAAATGTTTTACAGCGTCGCATTGCAAAGCCAAATAGGCAAAACACCAGCTGTATGTACAACTGATAAAAACCGAGTTGTTATGATTAAATTGAAGAGGACTTAATTTTTACAGGGCAGTGGTGGAAATGTAGTACTATTTTATTCTGCTATGCTTTTTCCCCAAGATAGAATAATAATAATGTACACATATGTCAAAGTTTAACTTAATGACACCCACGCAACAGACATTTTTATAACCCATTATGATTCTTGTGGCATTTTAAGCAGAAGTCAGGTAGGATAGCAGTAAACAAGTTAATGGAAAATAAAAAGAAGGCGGAGGAAGAAGATGAAAAAGGATCAGTGGGAAGATGTGAAGCTAATATGAGCAGGACAGAGATGAAGAAGCTAATGGAGGCTAATGAATTCATCTACAGGGCTCTAAGGTGTTGGCAGGACCGTGATAAAAGTTTTCTCTTCTATGTACCTCCCCCCACTCTCTCTTTCACCTAAAGAGTGGAAACAAAGACACACTGTGACTTTATGTGTTTCACTATTACTGATGATAAATGCCTCCCTCTGGCTTTTCTGCTCATTCTGGTTTCTTGATGATATTTTTCTGGTGTGCTTTAAGTCTAAAACCTAAACGAATAAGACTTTATTTATCATTGTTGACTAGATTGGTTTGCGGCAGTAGGCAGAGGCCAGTTTTACGAAAATAATATGGATCCTGACAAATAATATTAAAGTCACTGCCTTTTTATCTTTGTACTCCAGCTCAGACTTGAGATTCTTCTCAGCATTTTGCCCTAATCTCTGTTACCGTATCTGTAGTTATTTTCACAGTCTAATTGATTTACAATGAACCCCTGAGAGAATAATATGTTCTTAAATCTTGCAAGGAACAGGTGAGGAAATGCGATACGCTTCAACAATCCTCCCTCTGTTTTTCAATTTGCCTCTGAGATTACATTAACCTGTACAGAGTCGTGGTGAACATCAAGCCGGTCCCTTTCTTGTTGTGACTTGTTGTCTTTGATAGCCAGGCTCAGTCACCCGCGTCAGACTGAAATGCAACGGATTATTAGCGCGGACACTTTTTTCCCTTGAGGAGCAGCAGCGACTGAATGGAAATCAGTTTGTCACTCATTGTGCCTTATGCACACACATACTGTAAATGCTGGTGAATATCTGCTTTTTGTTTTTTTTTCTCCTGCATCATATTTATTATAAAAGTAGATTCATCTTTATTTTGTTCTTCCCTGTAAATAATGCAAGCTACATTGGAGGTGTATGTGCTGCACAGCATGCGACTGAAATATTAATCTCAGCATGAAACAGGAGAGAACAAGATGGATATGTGGCTCTGACCAAGAGTCAGTCTTCTTGCTTTACCTACTCAGCTTTGAGACAAGTTGTTACAATTCTTCACACAATCTTCACAATAACTGGTGGGCAAGCGGCCATTTCTTCTTCAAATTTCATTTAATCCTGTTCCAGCCTTCGTTTCAGCTGGACTGTTTCTGGGAAGCCACAAACAGAAAATGTCAACATTTGACATCGCTCAATACTTGTGCGTGAAACTTAACCACAGCTTGGTCTACCATGCATATTTCTCGTATGCCGTATTTCAACCAACATTGGTTTGGCTTACATGCTGGAACCTCTGAGAGCTTATTTTTGCCACAACCCTATCAAGCTGTGCATCTTTATTTTGAATACAAAACCAAAAATGTTACTGCTGAATTCTGCATTACAATGTTTGCTATTTGCTTTATTTTGCTAACCTAACAAAACCGTGGATTTCTTAACAATGAACCCTTTAGAATAATTTTTACATAAAAAAAAGAAGTTACACTGGTTGCTGCACTGAATCAGATATTTTAGTCTTGACCCAAGAGTCAAGGCTAAAACTAAGACAAAATCAAGACTTTGAATAAAGTGAGAGTTGACCTATTTCAAGACCAGAGCTAAACTAGTAGAAGACAGGCCCAAAAAAAAAAAAAAAATCTAAAGAAAACAGATGCTGAGCCATTTGGAGCTCAACTGGTAAGTGACTTTCCACTGGTGAAATGTATTATTTTATTTTACTGAAATTTAAAGCTGCCAAGTTATCAAACATATAATTTGCATGTTAAAGTTTGGGATTGGAACCTTATATTGGTATTGATATTATCTTAAATTCTTGTTCAACACTTCAGAATCTTGTATTTCCAATGCTGGAACTTTTCAGGAAATAAAAGCCGAAATGGCATCAGACAAAAATTCAGATTGTTACAGTGGCAAACACGATATGTTAAAACAAAAAAAAGGAAATAAAAAAATCTTCACAGAGCCCAGTGTTAAATGTTCCATGTTCTTCATTGGATATTCCTTTAAAGAATAACAAACTAATATGAAAGGAGTTCAAAAGACAAAATTCTCACAAAGCAAAGGAAATCATCAAGATTGAGATACAAGCTTCTTTTTTTTTGACAGCACCAAAAAAGCTGAAATGAATTGAAATGGGACTAGAAACAAAACGGTCACCTTGAAAAGATCTTGAATGGGCAAAAATAAGAATGGCACTGAAAGCCCTGTTAAATAAGGAGCTTTATAACAGTGACGCACAAACCTGATGCTAATGAACGCAAAGCAAAAATAAACCAGTGTCAAAACAGGATTGATCATAGGTGGGAGGACAGCCCGGAAAGAATTAGATAATGAGACGGCATTAATTTCATCCACGTTTCTGTTACTGGAGGTCACACAACTGTCAGCTTTTGTCAGCTGTGAAAACAGCCATTCATGTAATGGAGGAAACTTCATTTTGCTATGGGTGCCATGCACAGGAGGCCGAGGTAAATTACGTGAGAGAATAACGTCAACCTAAATCAGTAGCAGTCTTCTAATGAGCTAAAAGCCGAGCTACATGGATGAGTGGATCTGGAAAACTTCAGGTTTCTAAAAAGATGAAAATCTGAATCTCTCTTTTTCAACTCTATTTCTTTTGAAGTTTGAACATTTACTGCATTTTAATCCTCAACTCAAAAAACTGGATGATTTAAAGAAATCAAAATTCACCAGGCTATCATTGCAAACCACTGTGCCTGACACAGCACATTTTTCCCGTCTCTCTTTCTATGTGATGGTCACTATGGTGATCATCAAGCTTTGACCAAAGTGCATTTTGTATAATGAGGAAAAAACCAAATGTGAGCTCGAGAAAACTTTGGCTGTGCTTATGTGTTTTTCCTCCCACAATGTTTCTGAATGAGTCACTGGGCTGCTTGATAGAGATGAGAGCTTTTACCAAGCAGGCGAGAAAATGGTTATTCTGCATCATTCAAAGGTACAATTAGCTGTGTGGCAGCTTACAGAGCACCTGAATGCGTGGTACAGAGCCAGGATGGTCGCTATTGTTGTTTTTGGTAGAAGAAAAACAAATAGTGGGCCCAAAGCTGGGTATTTTCTTCATTATAATACAAATAAAACAAAAAGGCATTATCTTTTTTATTTATTTATTATTATTATTATTTTTTTTACATTTTATTACATTGTTTTGTGGTTGGACATGGAAGAAATTATGTTATAAAGGACTGTTTATTTGTGAACAGCAACTTCACTCAGCCAGAACTTTAGCAGAACATTTTTCATAAGCAGAAATGCTAACAGAAGCTTTGTTTGATGTAACAATTATGTACTGTAGAGGAAGATGAAAAACTTTCAACAGAAGCTGACTTTTCACTTTTTTTTCTATTTATGTTCAATAAATACATAGCAAGACAAAGTTAGAAAACCTTCAGTTTAAAACTTCTGACTTATTGCTTCAAAGGTTGCAATTAATTCTCGTTGCATGACTTTCGGCTCTAGCACAAAAGATGACATTTTTGTTATTCTGACAAAAATGTCAGAATAACATTTTGTTCAGATTAGTGAAACTTTGGTGCTTATCTCCAGCAGTCATTGGGAAAGAAGTGGGGAAGTTCTGCACAGGTTTCTGGTTCATCAGAAGGAAGCCCAAACACACAGAGAATTTACAGAGACAAGTTAACCTACCATGCATATTTATTGGACACAAACAGCCCACACATACAATGGGAGAACATTTAAACTTCAAACTTGAACCCAGGACCTTATAGCTGCAAGGCAACATTGCATCAACCAGTGAAGGTCTGGGTAATCTTAAAAACGTTAAATTTGTACACCTATTTAGGAATAACCCTATTTGCTCTATGCCTTATGTCAAATAAAGCACCAAATTTAACTTGTTATTTTAATTATTCACAAACTTCAAGATATTGACTGATTGGTCATCTGCCAAAATAATCATTAGATGGATTGTATTTAAAATGAATGTATTTTATGTAGTCTTTATGTAGGTTTTATTGACTAGTAGGGCTTTTTAAAGAAGCAACATTTGAAAGAGAATCAATCAATCAAATTTTATTTGTATAGCACATTTCAGCAGCAAGGTACGGAGCCCTCTAGGGGACATGGGGAATTTTTTTTCTTTTGCGTTACCTCGAGGGAACGCAAAAGTTTTGCGAGGTAACGCAAAAGTATTGCGAGGTAACGCAAAAGGTTTTGCGAGGGAACGCAAAAGTTTTGCGAGGTAACGCAAAAGAAAAAAAATTCCCCATGTCCCCTAGAGGGCTCCGTACCGTAGCAAGGCATTTCAAAGTGCTTTACATCATTACAAACACAGAAACACAATGCAACATAGAATCAACAATCAAAACATGACATTAAGTCAGGTTCCATCAATAAATTTGTAATTGATTACATTTCAAATACAATTCTAAACAGGTGGGTTTTTAGTCGAGATTTAAAAGAAGTCAGTGTTTCAGCTGTTTCACAGTTTTCTGGAAGTTTGTTCCAAATTTGTGGTGCATAGATGCTGAAAGCTGCTTCTCCTCGACTATATTTTCACAGTCAAAGCTCAAGTCAGGTAAATCCAAATAGACCAAAAAAGATCTAAAAGGCTTTTAAGGTATGAATAATTTGTGACGAAATATGTTTTGTAAAGTTTTTTAATGTCTTAATATTATATTTACACAAAATCTGATTGTGGTCTCATCCCTGATCAAGTTCTTTATATCAAGGAGAAATTTATTTGTACAATGAAAACACACATTCATGAAATTATGTAGGGTTAAGATTAGGGACAAAATTAAGTTATTAGAAAAAATTTTCTGTTTGCTAAAGTCGTCCAGTAAAAACTATGAAATTGTTTTGTCATTGTCATTATTATTCCGTGTTGGCTTTGTCATTGTGAGAGCTATTCATTTCTCCTCTTCCTGTCACTGTTCTTCTTTTACATAACATGAAAAAAACATAATGGCAGAGCTCAAATCTATTTTCCCACAAAGGCTGGACTGAACAACGCCTCCATGCTCATTATTCTTAACACCTGCTTCCTGTGCTTTGGGTCTGTGTTTCCTCAAATTAGTTTTAGTAAAAACAGAAGAAAAGTTAAATTGGAGATGGGAGAGTGATGGGAGATGTGTAAGGTTTGAAGAACAGCCCAAAGGTTTTCTGTGGGAGTAAGATCTGGAATCCGGTGAAAATAGAAAATTATTTCACTAAGGAGATTTTTTTCATGCTATAATTGAAATAACCCACCAGTGGAATTCTTTCTTTTTCACAAACTAATTATTGACTTAAAACAAATTCCCATATTTCGGTGAAAAGTTACTGATAGTTTTGTCTTAATTCAAGTGTAGTAAGAAATTTGCACTGTGAATTAGCCCAAAAATACTTGATAAGATTTTGTATTTTTGTAATAGAACTTCAAAATTGATGCTGTTATGTTTTTATTCCAGTTGGAAAGTCATTATTGGTATAACCAATAGCAAAATTTGCTACTGGCTATGAATGACAACTAATAAGGTGCCAAAGGCTATTATTGACAAATTTTGTAATTAAAGCTTTGTTCTAAGATACACTTTCAACAAGTCACATGTCATCTACTATGTAAAATCTTGAGTTGTTTAAAGGCCACACGCAGCTTGATTTGCACTTTAACTGATTTTTCTGCAGCAGTAATGTTTATATTCAGCTTGATTTCATGAAGATGTTGGCATTAAACTTTGGTCTGGTCCATCCTCCCATTCTCCTTCATAATGAAGGAGAAACCTTAATGTTGCCCAGCATAAGTGATAACTGGCTATCGCCAGGGGTGGGCAATCCTGGTCCTCGAGGGCCGGTGTCCTGCAACTCTTAGATGTCTCCCTGGTCCAACACACTTGAATCCAACAGCTGAATCACCTCCTAAATACAGTCAAGTTCTCCAGAGTCCTGCTAATGACCTCATTATTTGACTCAGGTGTGTTGAAGTAGAGCTGCATCTTAAAGTTGCAGGAGACCGGCCCTCGAGGCCTGGAGTTGCTCACCCCTGGGCTATCCTCTTTGTTTTGCTTTCACGTTTTAACGGACTGTTGCGTTTGTGGGCTTAATTCTGCACATAAACATTCTGCCTGTGTTCAAGTTTAAACTAACGCAGTATTTGTTTGTTACTGAGGGGTGATAAGACACACAAGCACAATATGCATAGGTCCCCTGGGAAGCCTTGGTGAAATGCTTTTCCGTGGCTGTGCCTGTCGCCTCTCTTATTGCCATCTCAGTGCCATCAGAGCATTTATCCAAATGTTTCTCTTGCTCCCTTGTGCTCCTGTTCATCTACATTATGACAGGATTTCTTGTTATCATTAAATAGTAATCTCTTCACATG
This sequence comes from Xiphophorus maculatus, assembly GCF_002775205.1. Lineage (NCBI taxonomy): Eukaryota > Metazoa > Chordata > Actinopteri > Cyprinodontiformes > Poeciliidae > Xiphophorus > Xiphophorus maculatus. The sequence continues at coordinate 14,475,344 of NC_036458.1, read as the reverse complement.
ACTGCACAAGTTACAAAACATGATCTTGTAAGGGAACATGAGTACTTGGAGAATACTCATGCAAGTTCATGAAGAACATGCAAATGTCAAGATATTCTTGCTGTGAGAAAACCAGCAGTAATACTGATCAACCCATCATTCCAGATTTCAATGATTAGAAGGTTTTTGCACTCTTCTTAGAAGTTGTGGTTGAGCCATCTGCAACTGGGTTACATCTATCTTAAAAGACGAGGTGCATCTTTCACCAGGTAGTTCATACAACATATTAATTACTACAGAATTATCAGCTTTTAAATGTTTTAAACATGTCTAGAGGACATAATCCACTACAACCAGGACCAAGTAACCTTGGCTGGGTCAAGGAGCCTGAGAGGTGAACCCAGTTTGCCCTTCAGTAGTAAAAAATAAAAGAGAACATCTCTTGGAATAAACCTGTCCACTTATTCCAATTTCTCAAGAGACATAAAGAATTAGATAGAAGAGTGGGGAATGTTCTGTGTCACTTATACAGAAGAAGAAAAAGTAAAAATGAGGGACTAATTTAACTTTCTAGGGGGTCTTTGTGTCAAGCTGCTTTTACTGTTTGTACTCTTCCACAACCAGCTGAATTCAAACTGAATTTATTCATGGACAGGAATGGGCTCCCTGCGTTTCCACTTTAAATTAAAGTCAGTCACATTCAACTGGACGAAGGATCAGTGGGGTCAACTCTCTTTAGTTCTCCAACAATTAACAAAGGAAAAGAACAGAAAAGAGAATCTCAGTAGATACTTTTGAAGCTGGAGATAGAAGATAGAAGAAATATAAAAGTTTGGTTCATTTTTAAAGAAAAAGTACATAAAAGGAAATTGATATAAACAGAAGATGGTAAAGGATTGCACAGAGAACTCATTTAAAAATTTATTAAAAGAACCACAAAAAAAAAAAAAAAAAAAGATAATTCATGCCTGGCTTTCAGATGCATTGGGTGGCTAGTGTTTTGAACAGCAACATATCACTTCATCGATTAAAATCTAATGAAACTAAATTGTATTTCTGTTTTCCTGAGGATGTGGATAAATGGTTGGACTTCAGACAGACCCTAGTAGGGGAGCATCACATGTCCCAAACCACAGGAGTTTTTGTCTAGAAAATCAATATGACTTCTTGGTAAGCAGTGTCTCTTCTACCGCCTGCATTCAGTCCATAGGTGGTGGGGTCCACTACTTTTATTACTATACTGAGTTTTAAATTAAACATTTCTTTAGACACATTTGGGATGTTTCACAGTAGATGGCAGAATGTTGGTTTTCATTATTGCTCATACAACCTTATGTACCAATGATTTGTTGATTGGCAGGTTTTGCATATTTACTCCACAAGTCGACTGCTTTGAGTTCTTAGTCTAATTTGCTCTTCCCTCCAGCCACAACGTGGTGCCAAGTGTTTGTTCCTCGGTGCTGCTGATCTGTTGTTGTTCTTGTTAATGATTATGACTTTTAAACAACCTTCATTCCAAAATAGTAAAAACAAAATGTGTCTAATTTGTTCAACATTTTCCCTCTTGAATTTCTTTTTTGGCCATTGGTTGTTTTTGTCAGTTTGCTGACTCCGAATGGCTTCATCCATGGGAAACTAACAGGGCGATGTAAAAGTAAAACATTTCAAATTAAAAGAATGTAAGTAAGACTACATGTAGGTAGTAGGAACAGGAAACAGTGGAGCAAAATATAAATACCAAACAAAGCAAAAACACTAAACCAGAATCATGGTTTAGTGTTTTTGCCACAAACTTCACACAAACTGATGTCAGAGACTGGAACACAGGTACAATTTGTGTTTTACAGAAAACTATTACAGAGTTGGACGTTCTCTTAGCTAGAAAACACATTTTTGCTGATATCTTTTTGTTCAATTAGCTAAACAAGATGCATTTTCCTAATGTGTCCTTGTGATAAAACCACTTTCTTTCAGAAAACTTAAAAAGAAAAAAGGTATGACCACAGATAGTCTCAATTTGATGAAGCAAAATTTTAATCTTGACTTAAATAAATTCAATAAAATATCTGTGAATGATCAAAAACTGATTTCGAGTATTAAGTACAGCTTAAATCAACTTATGTTAACATAAGATGATAGAATAAAAACTATAAAACAAAGGAAGAGAAAAAAAAAATTATTCACTAAATAATTTTTACTACACTGAGTAAATTTTTAAATATGTGTAGATTTAAATGTTAGATTTTTTTTCAACTTTATACCACACCTTTTTTGTTTTTTAACATAAAACTCGTGAATAATTTAGGAAACATAAACTCCCAGGTCATTTCATCTCTACAAACAATGCTCAATCTATTCCTCCTCCTCCATGCTGCTTCCTGGCCTGATTACAGTGTATAGTAAGTACAGGCGAAGCACGGGTAGTGCTTTGCACTCTCGCGCTGAGCTGAACTGCCTTATTACAGTTCTATCTCCTCTCAACAGTCACTACCGATCCAAGTCATTAGACAGCAGAGTGCCTGCTTGAGAGCTCACTGGAGCAGAAAGATAGAGACAGGAAAGGTGGTAGAGGGCAGGGGAGGGGTGCAGAAAGAAAGGAATAGCAGATAAAAAAAAAGAGGAGGAGGTGAACGAATGCCTCACTGTCACTGTCTGGTGAGGATAGCATCAAAGCGGGACGAGAGAAGACGAAAAAAGGGGAAAGAGCAAGACTGATGTTGACTAAATAAGGTGAAACATTAGAGAAGTTCAGGAGTGAAATGTGAGAACACAGACCGGTGCTGATGAAGGAAGTCTAAAAGGAAAAGGAAATTGTGTTGAAGAAAAGAAAGAACGAAAGTTGAAGCAAAGAGTGCAGAGTGTGGGCAGCAGAAAAAGACGTAAAATGACATGACGAGGCAGGATGGAAAACGGCAGTGAGTCAGAAATAGCGAAAGGCTGGATCGAAGGAAAATAAATCTAGTCACACTTAAGAAGAGTGGAGAAAGAGAGAAAATTGAAGAAAAAGTAGCACTTGAGGCCAAGTTGAGAGTTGCTGTCACTGTCTGTCTGGGGTGAAGAGTCTGTAGTTGGGAAGAGCAAAGGAGTTATCCTGACAAACACTGATGCCTCTTATCTTTGGATTGAAGGGTGCATTCATACGTTGTCAAACAGGAAGAGAGTCCCACATCTGAAACATGCCAACAGACTTTACACTACTGTCAAATGTTCAGGTTACTGTACAAACCTATAGGCAATAGAGAGACAATATTCACATTGTTGCAACTAGACACATTTTTTATGAATTATTCTGATATACACACTTATTCAATAAGACAATGTTGCAACATCTAATTACCATTGTGCAGAAATGAATTAACCATAGCATACTTAAATATAGAGGGCCCTCTCTTTGAAATAATCTACCACCAACTCTTCAATCCAATCCATTGTATTTGACTTTTTTATTCCTGCTGTTATGAGGTCTGGGTTGGATGCGAGGTGGTTTTATGAGACTTTAGGGTCTTCTTGACATTTCCTGCACAGACAATTCAAGAGAAAAATGACAAACAGATGTGGAGCTTATTTTAGAGAGGCAGTCAACCTGTTGACTGTTGTCTAAATTGCTTAAAAGTCAGTAAAATCCAAAGTTGTGTAGGCTAAAAATTTGTCTTCATTGCAAAAAGCTTCTTGAAGCTGTGGAAACTAATCAATTTGTAGGGAAATAGATGTTATGATTCAAGCCTTTAATAGATAGTTTTTTTTTTATTTCTTCTCTCTGCTTTATCTCTGGCACTGTAGAAACTGCTGTCTGTTTATTAGAAGGGTTGCAATATGACATCCTCTGAGACCAGAGCCTGTCTTCAGTAGGTATGAGAAGTCCAGTCGTGAGCAGACACCTAAACATTTGTCATAATTTTGTATTTAACAGATGTGACTCACAGCTCAATGTGGGGGCGCACAGCGTTGGACACTGACACTTTTATTAATTAAGTGTTCTCTGAAAAAATGTTTTCTCAGTGTGTAGGCAAAATGTAACCTGACTACTTTTAGTTTTTATGTTGTGACTTTAAAATTAAATGTTTTTTCTTATTTGATAATATGAGCACTCCTTGATGAAGTGTTTCACTCAGTCCAAACAACATAAAATGAGAAAAACAGTGTCTTTACTATTCAAAGAGTAATAAATTGTTCCCATTTTGATTTTCTATTAGCCTATTTTTTTTTTAAGTTGACTGTGATGTGAAATTATATCTCATATTATCCCAGATCTGCTTCTGATTGGTTGATGAACCCCTTGTGATGACTCTTTCTCCTCAAGATTATGTCTCCAATTGAGCTGTCCAGTTTTAGTAAAGAGTCCACCAATAAACATCGCCCGAATAAGTTACACAGTGCTTTTCACCTTTTGGACTTGACAGTGATAAATATTGTTTGTATCTTATGCTTAATTTGGCTATTTTTGTGTAAGATCCCAACTTTCTCCCATCTGCCTAGAATGCGTGCTTAGCACCACTTCTCTAAGAAAGTTTCTCTTTACGTCTAAGCTAACTGCAAATCCAACAATATGTCCCAGAATAAACAACCTTTAAACTTTAGAGTGGCTTTCTAGCTGAAAGAAAAATCTGTCTGAGCTAAAATTTTCTTGACCATTTATCTGAGAAATAAGAGTGTAAGAAGTACATTGGCAGAAGTTTAGTCGGTTCTGTAAGAGAGGGATTGGCCTGATTCTGTGCATAGAAATAGTCCTATTGAACTATTGTACACTGCTCAAAAAAATAAAGGGAACACTTTGAGTGTTAAACACCTGTTTAAGTATATATAAGTATATAACTGTTTACTTACCTGTGGATGTCGGATAGTTTAAGTCGAACATGAAACTTAAACATCACCTGATGTTTGGTTATCTCAACTCTGTTTGACCCGTTAGAATCACTCATAGAGTATTGCATCTACAGATGGTCAGATGATCATTTATTATTAAAGAAAAAATTAAACTGGAACTGTGACTTTAATGAAATGCAACCTCCACTTGACCCAGTAGAACACTGTGGACTCCACCCCCATTGATCTCCAGCAGAGATGCACTTTTCACAGTGGGAGATAATTAAAAGCATCCTCCATTCTTCAAAGACACCAAACTTCTTCATTTTTTCACATTTATAATCATTTAACATGTTTTGTTTTTTAAATACAGGCATAGATTGCAAGCTGACAAAGGCAGTCAGCACAACTTATGACATTCAGCTCTGGTGCAGTTTTGGTTCTGAAAGCTAACAGGTTCAGATGGTTCAGACATTTTGAATTAACTGCCCTCCTCCGTTTCCTCTCTTGAATTGATGTAGAAAAGAAAACAAAATGATAAAACCCCTTCTGAAAAACCGATGCTCTCTGACCAATGCAGATAATAACATTTTATACTTGTGACATCATCATAAAATGTCCACCTTGGAGTAGAATTAGTAAAGTAGATTTGTTTGTTCTGAGTCTTGTTTAATAAATCATTCGTATGTATGTTTGATTGATAATAGATTTTCGTTCTAGTTGAATGTCCTTCTTAATCTTGAGCTAACGTGTATTTATCTTTCATTAATCCGGAAAACCTTTAGAGAAACTTTTAAGGAATATGAAGAAATCTCATCCCTTTTTTAATTTATCTACATTAATAAGAAGAGATAATCACTCTCTACAACCTTAAATGGGTTGTAGATCAAGCCTTGTAAAAAATTTTTCATAATAGTTAGGTCACCGTTTCCCTCTTTTTTTAACTGATATTTGACAGCTTGTAGCTCATGTTCATCTATACTTTTTCTCTCAATCCCTTGTTCGCTGTCCATTCCTCTGCTCAGTCTTTTCAGTTTCAGTTTACGTTTTCTTTTCGTTTCTTCCTTTCCTGTCTAGACAACTTGAAAGAAATCTCGTCCTGTGATTTTAAACCTTTCTGCCAGCTCATCCAACCTCCCGAGGACAAAGCAGAATGTAAAATGCTTGTACTGTATTGTGCTGCATAGGGAATAGTGGCAGCTTTGACAGAGCTCAGTCAGAGGTCGGGAAAGGGACCGACAGCTTTTTTTTCCTCGCAGTGACTCAAGGAACCAGGATGACTCCTGCAGACATCCTTCATCAGCAAAATGGTAGAAAGGTAAACAAACCAAAAGGAATTATTTTATCCTTGCGCCTATCATTAAATGTGAATCCATTTTTTAGAAATTGTACTGTTCTTGTAATATTTGCACTGTAGCTTTACTGCATGTATATTTTGTTGCCGTCATTCTTTAATGTAGAGATTCCCTACATAAACATATTTAAATGTTAATCACAACATACATGTGATCTACACCCACCTTTATTGTTATACAGTAACTTTAATAAGTCACTTAATAAGTTATTTTAAATTAAGCTCTATAGCTCTATGCCTAACATTTCAAACCTTCATGAATATATGGAAAGTATTCATAATGCTTGAAACTTTCTAAATTTTAGCAACATTTTCTTGGGATTTTTGGAAAACCAACATAGAGATCTCAACCCTTCTACAAGTAGATAATTTTTTTTAGACAAGTATATACTTTTTATGGTCTGTTTTTTTTTTTTTTTTTTTTTCCTGAATTGCAATGGAATTCAATATCCAGTTTCTGGAGTGAAAATGTGCACAGCAAAATCTTTACCAACGGTACCAGCAGTATTTGTTCTTGTTCCCTTTACTGACCTTAAAAACTCATAGAAAACTCATAACAACCTAAAACTATACTTTGGTGTCCCGTCAATTATATGCAGTGCAGAGCAGCACCAGGAGCTGATGTCATGGTTTGCAACAAACAGGGACCTGGGTTCAGATGTTGGCCAGAAGCTTTTCTGATGTTCTACCCATGGATACATGGATACTCTAACTTCCTCCTATGCACCAGAAACATGAATATTATGATAACTGGGCTCCTTGAGTTACCATTAGGTCACAATGTATATTCTATGTCTCCGTGAATGACCGTCAATTTGACTAAGGCACACCCTGCCTATGAGCCATTGACTTCTTAACTTTAATAAGTCATAATAATGGAGAAGGGAACTAGCACATGTATTATGACATTAAGCTTTGTCTATTTTGCTGTTGCAAAGCAGGGAAAAAATAGGTTAAAAGGTAAAAAGTTAGCTGCACACAATGTTGATGTTCTGTTTACAACATACTTATAATATGAACAACATTTAGTAATGTCTCTCCAGTAATCTTTGGTTTGCTTGCATATTAATGTTTAATTTTTTTTTTTTAATTATGCCAAGAGCAGGAAAAGAAAAAAAATCTGTCACACAGGTCAAGGGATGTAATGCAGATTCACAGGAAGACAGATAATAGTTCTGACAAACTGGTGTGGAGGCTGGTTACAAAACAACACGTTAGTGAATACATTTACATTTTGATGTTACCACTCCTGTAAAACCTGAAGCTAAATCCTTCCTGACAAAACCCTCCTCAGTTTTCTAAATCCATGTTAAATGTTCCTCTTTATGCATGCATACTGCTGGTTCTACTTCATCCAGTAACTAGTTAATCTCGGTTTTAGTTTCTTTAGGATGCAGAATCTCTAAGGCTCCTTGGCCAAAAAACATTGATTTTGCATTTATCCTGTGACACTTGAAATGAATTCATTAGTAAGTCAAACAGTCAACACTTACAGGTAAGGAACAAATAACTTTATACATAGTACATACTAAACATATAAAAATATATATCTCCAGCCATTTGTGGATAAAACTGACCATCTTGTTTTTATTAATTTACAAAATTTTCACATGTAGAAACATATTTACTGGGCATCTGTTCATCTGCCTGTTTGCACAAATCAGTCACATCCATTGGAACAATTTCAGTACATTTTGGCATGTAGACATGGTGAAGATATCTTGTTAAAGTTCAACCATTTCAATTCTTGAAGCAGGTGGACTATACCAGCAGAAGACCTGTCTCAGTGCAGCTAGACAGCTAGCAGCTAGGAAAAGATAACTGAGGCTAAAATGAACACAGGCTCACTAAATTTGGACAATGAGAGACATAAAAACATGCAACAATCCTGCCCTGTATCAGTGGTTCAGGCTGGTGGAAGGACTGTAATAGTTTGATCATGTAAATACCGCAGTGTAACTTTATATTGTTTCTGTGTCAATCCATTTATGATTACAGCGCTGCTATCTTCAGATGGCTACTTTAAGAATGATAAGACAGCATGTAACAAAGCTCAAATCATCTCAAATTGGTTTCTTGAACATGACGATGAATTTACTGTAAATCCCATGGCCTCCATGGTGAACCAGGTTTCAGTCCAATAATATACGTAAGTTTGGGATTCCAGCCAACTGATCTCCAGCTACTGTTTGATGCTATTGCGTCAATAACGGACAAAAATATCTGAGGAAGGTTTCTAACCCCTTGTTGAATAAATGCCACAAATAATTGAGGCAGTTCTGAAAGGAAAAGCCGTTCCAGCCAGGTTCTTACTAAGTTTACCTATACATACGTCTGTGAGTCAATAATAATGTTTATCCATCAAAGCAAGTAAGATGATGATGATAAAAGTGGGAACAAAAAAAAAAAAAGAAATTCAAAATACACACAAAAATGCATGCACATTTTTTCCATTTTCATTTATCAATTGTTGTTTGGCTGTTTAGCTTTTTAAAACATCTGTCATTAGAAAACAAACAAACAAAACAAAACAGAGATTTTTTGGTATTATCATTTTATTCTTTAGTTCACATTCAGCCTATAGATCATTGTGATTTTCTGTTTAAAGTGTTCTCTTATGGAGGTCACTACTGTCTGTTCAACTTTACGAGAAATAGTTAACACTGAGTTTCTCAAACCTTAAATCCTTTTTCAAGAACACCTCCTAATTCAGTAACTACCTGTGAGCAGTCGTATTTTGTTTTATTGACAGTACTGACCGAGATTTGAACCGGGCTCAGACCTTTGATCAGATAACACATCTGGAACTGGGTTGTTAGATGTTTGGGTTAGAAGCTTTACGACCTCTGTTGTTTTTCCTGACTGCCCCCTTGCCTGTTTTTCTTTGACAATAAAAACAGGAGCTTTTGTGAGGGCAGATCAGAACGCTCTGCAAATTGCTCGGAGGAGAAGTTTGGCAGAGCCTTCTCCTTTTGCAAAAGCTCCACGTAAAATTCATATACGTTGTCTGTGGTTCTTTCTTTTATTTAGGTTCGAAAGGAAAATACCTATCAGAAACAATAATTTTGAATTGTTTTTAGTTCAAATAAAGATGATGTTTTCTTGGTTCAGAATAAAACCAACCACATAGATGAGAGTCAGTGGTATTGTTTAACATTCACCCAAACACAAAGAAAATGTAATGGATTTACTTTAAAAAACAACCTATACACAACTGGCACAGCGCACTGGTGTTACTTTTAGTCTAAGTAAATGCGATTTATAGTAGTCTTCTTTCAGCAAGCTGGCTAGAAGCTGCAGCAATAGGTGGGGAAGGTGGAGGACTGCATTACTCTGTCCTAAACCCAGCTGAAACAGGATGAAAATATTTAGCTGTTCAGAAATCATAACCTTCCAATATTGGTGTACTTTGCTACCAGTTTCAGCTCTGGCTTATGGGAAATCATATGTCAATGTTCTTCTGTACTCTGGGACAAAAATAGAATGTAGCATCATGGATCATGACATTTCAGCTAAAGAGATTCTTATGTTTTAATTAAAATAAAGTTAAGTAAGACGATAAATAAAATAAAAATATAACAAATAAACTGGTATACAAAGACTGGAGATACCTGCTGGGAAGTTGATACCTTTTCTAAGAAAAGGTCAAAATATGTGATTCATATTTTCCTTTGGTATGCAAAATTATATTTGTGCCAAAGTGGAAAGTTTTCTTTCACACACTCTCCTCTGCTGTTGTACAACACCTATAAATCCTCCACTATCAAAGCCATGACAAGTGCAAACCTTCAAATATGCTTTTCTATGTTAATGTTGCACCGTTGGTTCCCTAAACCTCACTAAAACAAACTCAGTGAAATAATGCCCAATCCAACTTTTTTCATTGTGGAAAAAAAAACACCAAAAAAACCCTGTAAAACATATGCAGTGAAGCCAGGTGCAGAAATCACAGTTCTGACACGTTCCAGGTGTTAACTTGATACTGCCAAAGCAAAAAACTGAGCTTTAAAAATGTACAAACCTGATTTTCTGGATGCTATGAAAGCAGGTGTAATATTTCAGCAAAAGTCATAAAACAAAATACTGACAAAGTTCCAGGATTTAAAAGTGTACCATAGGAAGCATAAGCTTTTTTTCTTATTACTGGATATGTTTTGTAGTAATAGGTAGGTTATTATTATATGCATGTATTTTAACTTGTGAGTCCTTTCTGCGGGAAGAGTTACATATAGAAATTTCACTTGCTGCTTCTCTATTTGGTTTACCTGAAATGCCAAGAAGAAATTTAAATAAAATAAAAAATAAATTCTGTGCTGGTTTATGGGTTTGTTATCACTCCATAATTATTTATGCTCTCATAATCCTACCCTTTATATAATTTTCTGTTTGAACTCAGAAGTTAAAGTGACAGAAGAGACAAAACCTCAAGTGAAAGTGCAAACATTTGGGGGATTTAAATATTTTAATTTATTCTTGTGAAAAAGACAAATATTAATATTGTGTAAAAATGATAATACAAATTATACATGAATAACATTACATTAGACCTGCTGTCATGAAACGTCAGATAAAAAACATGATTTTGTTTTACATCACCACTCAGTTGTAGCCACTCATATTCTTACTAGATGAAATTAACACATAGAGATCTACTTTAACTCTAATAAATCTATTTACTGAAATAGATTTATTAGATATGCGGAGAAGAGACATGCACAGTGTGCCTTAATTGTTTTGTTTTTCATAGTCCATGTAATGATGTCCCACTGTGTTAACTATGATAACAGGTTTGTTCTGATTACAGCGGTAAAATGGATTTTTTTTTCCCTGTGAAATGGCATCCTTTAGGGGTCTTTAATTTCATTGCACCTGCATTAGCTGAATGTCTGCTGGGCCACACCGACTCATGGAAACACATTAGGCACAGGTGACTAACAACACGTGAAACAACTGGATAAAAGGAGTTTGTCTAAATGAGGTCTTTAACTAACGGTGACAGTATTATTTGCAGGTGAACTGAAGCGTCATTTGCAGTTGAAGGACAAACAAAACAGTTTAATTTTCCTATACTACATATCATAGCGATAGCATTTTACAGCCTTAACTGAAACTTAAAGGTATAATTTTAGAACAGTTTGGTAAAAATGCCTATGTTGAAAATACGGTGCCTTACAAAAGTACTCACACTCTGTGATCGTTTTTGCATTAACTCACATTACATCCACACACTTTAAGTGTTCTGGGGGGATTTTATGAAAATGACTGACACAAAATAACTTCAGTAATTTCAACCACAGTCAAACTGGTTTTTCCAATGACACAACTAAATTTAGGTCACGAGCATTCACACATATAAATATGATATATTATTAAGGGTTATTGTTCTACTGGAAGAACTGGACTGTCAACCTATTTCAACGTTTTGCAGCTCCTAACAGGTTTTCTTCCAGAATGGTTCTGAATTTAACTCCATTCATCTTTCAGGATGAGGAGCTGTTTGTTCTTGCAGAAGAAAAGCATCCCCACATCATGATGCTGGCACCACCATGTTTCATGCTGGACATGGTGAGTTCAGGGTGATTTGCAGTATATTTTAAATGGTAGCCAACATTTAACAGTTCAAAGAACGGCTACATTGCGTTGGTGTTATTTCATGGAACCCCCCAAAATAGACTAAATTTGTGAATTTTAAACAACAAGATATCAGACAGATCAATGGGTCAGAAGACTTTTGGAAAGCACTGTCAAAATGAAAGTCTATAAATATTGATGATACAAAACTCTGAATTTAAATTCAAACCCCATGGAGATTAAATTTTGGAATATTTGAAAAAGAGAAAAAAAGGAAGAGATAAAAAAGTTAATTCTCATGTTAAGCGAACTTAATGTCTTTCACTTGAGCTATACATAATTAAAGGGTTAAACGATACACTACCATCATTTTTTAATCTCTGTTTACAATTGATTCCAGCAAAATCATCCATGGCTAATCCAAGGTGTCTGGCTCAGCGTCCATGCAGGTTTCCCAGGGGTTACGAGGCATGTGGGGCATTGAGATAAGAAGAAGGGCAGCTCCACTGAGGATGAGGAGGGTGAAGGAGGCGCAGGCACAGGTAAAGGACCAGGAGTAATAGTATTCAATCCAGATGGTCTCATCGCTATCGATCATTCGCTTGACAGACTGGCGCATCACTTCAACGGAAATGATAATGCAAAGGCCTGCATGCCAAAACAGGAAAGATCTCCATTCGTTCAATTCATCCAACAAAAAGATGCATTAGCTTTAAAAAAAGGTTTATAAAAATCAGCACTGTAACCACAAATCATAAATATTTCAAACTCAGAAAAAGGAGGAAAAATAACACAATCATATCTAACCTGCAAAGGCAAAGAACATCCCGGCAGGTCGGAGCAGGTAGTCTCGTCCTTTTCCAAAAGAAAAGATCACACACAGAGTGCCCAGAATCATGAAGAACAGACTGAAGATAGCAATGGCTGCAGCGGAGATATTGTACTCTTAAGAGGGAAAGGAAACAAATAAGATTTAGAAACCAGAGGAGGATACAAAGCCAACAAGAAAACATAAAAAAAAAATCTACCAAAGACAAAAAGGTTGTAGAAAACTGGATGAGATGATAGGATCAGTGTGGAGATTAAAAACTGGGACTGTGTAAGAAAATAACAGGTTTTTATTTTCTCATAACTCATAACTCAGCTCAGCACTGAGCTGAGTTATGAACCGGATAATTAGCGTTTAAATTAGCCCCACTTAAAAAAAAAACTAAACAAAAAAAAACCAACAGACATTAATCCAAACCGGTAATAATACAATTTGCATGACAGACAAGATGTCATGCAGGCTGCAGACTTTTAACAAGATGATTAGGACATGTCTCTTTCTTCCTGCCTTCTCTCGCTTTTTTTTCTCAGATAAAGATAATCTGCTTTTTGCTTCTCTGTAAATCTCCAGCTGAGATAGAAATGATCCTATTTCACCTCACAGTCCCAACTGTTCAAACATATCTGGTGGAAAATTTCCTCACATTTAGTTTCTTCAGCACATTCTAAGAAGTTTTTTGTGTGCAGAATTTCTGATTTTTCTTTCTTAACTTTATTTAGCAAACATTAAAGCAACATATACATTTTTACCTGTGCAGATCCAATTTAAGTTGAATCTATGTTTCATATATTAAGTGATAGAATTGTAGCAAAGCCATGTTCCCCATGTATAAAACATGTGTTTTGCATTTTTCACATGCATTTACCATCTGAGATTTCACACTCACTTTTGATCAAGTTTTCAGTGTACTTTAAAAATTTTATATTTATGTTTTTTATATATAAATGTCAATTTAATAGAAACTGAAATTTGTAAGTTCACAATATTTCCAATTATACCTTAAAAACTAGGAAATATTTTCCACCATTTCATTTTATCTTTTCAAACCATGAATAACTAAATGCAAACTGGGAATTAATCCGTCGGATGATTAACTCTTGCTCAGAGTTTTGTTGCTGTTGGATATTAATATTTCATGCTTTTTGGACTACAGATAGGAGACAGAAGGTTTACAGCACCAAGCTCTCATTCCTTAGAGCATTTCTTTGCAAATTCATGTGCACATAACAACAGATCAGATTTTTTTTGTCTCTCTTGGTTTTATATTTTTATTTAAATTTTTTATTTTATTTTTGCCTTGCTTCAGTGGAAAGAAATAAAACTTCCTTTGTTGTGGCATTAGAAGCAAATTCATTTTTACATTATTAAAATATTACTCTTATCATTTTACACCATAGCTAAAAATAAGAACATTTCTACAAGCCTAATTATATAATAGAAGTTGATGAAATGTGGCCTTTAATTGAAAACATTTGTCAAGATGCTGCTGTTTCTTTCACTCAAATGCGATAAGATAAAACACAATAAATCAGGAAGAATTGCATTTAAACAAGTTTTCCATTACAAGTGTGTAAAAAGTAATTTGCTCCAAATTGCCCTCTTGTTTTTCTTAGAGCCCTAAAAGTGGCATAAAGATTTGTTGTCATGTTCAAACATTTGTCTCATTAGAGGAGAACATGATCATATGTCCAATGTCTCCCTGCCTTTACTATCTTCTCTTTTTTTCTCTTATATTATTAGATGTTTCTGCTGATTTCGAAACATAGACAGTGTGGTGCTGTGGTAACTTATTGTCTGAGTTAGCAAAGATCCACCCACCTTTTTGGGTCTTCACTTCAAAAACCTCAGCTTCTTCTCCCGATGTGAAGTGTTTGAAGTAGGAGCAGTTTTTTGCTGAAGAATAAAAGATAATGAGGAGAGGGGGACAAACAGACAGAAAGAGATATGAGGGACTAAAGGCAGAAAAAAGATTGTATACCTTTGCATTACCAGCCATTGTTCTGGGTTATAAACTTTCAATGAATCTCATGAGTGAGTATAAAATTACACTGACATTATTAAGACACAGAAGCTAAAGAGGTGAATACTTTTACCAAATACTATTAAAACACTGAGTGGGCAACATTATCTATTTTACCTAAAAATTCTTAACTGGTGTTTCTCAGTGAACATTGTCAAAAATGCTTTTTGGGTTTTTATAAAGAAAATGTTGAGTTAAAAGTTTTATTCATCCAAATCTGGATCATTGTAGGAGATTAAGATTTATGTTTTAAATGTAACTTCCTCAACGCAACGCCCAGTTCATGGATTTATCCACAGAATATTCGCTTTTCAGAACATCAGATGAAAACCTGTGGAGAAAACTGACTTCTAGAAATTCAGCTGGGGACCAATACGCTCATGTGAGGATGAGAATTTATGCAATGTAACTCACAGCACATGTTTTCTTTGTTCCTTCCTTCCTTTCCTTGTTCCTTTCTTTCTTTTGTGTATATTTTAAAGTATTTTCCAAACACAGCATACTGCATTGGAACATACTGTAGCTTTGTTGTAATTGTGAAGACATCAATAAATAGCAAAGTCTTTAGTCAATATTCAGAACAGAAACACATTTAAATTAGTCTTTTAGAAAAAAAAACACTTTTGGCTTAAAATCCCATATCATATCTTTCAAATTTCTACATTTATAAATAAAATAATAACAATTTGTGCAACTAATGTAGACCTTGTTTGACTGCCTGGCCACTGTGTGTTTGATATCCCTTCCAAATCTCAGCAGCATTTCTATAACTTGTAATAATTTGTTTTAAAGGAAAGCTAATATTTTCTGTCATCCATGTTACTTGGAATCAAATTCACTACGGACATATTTCTTCATGAAGTACAATTGTGAATTTGTTGCCTTTTACTTGCTGAGCCATCAGTATTTTGCTCCACAATAGGTTGATATTTCCCACAGCTGTGAAGAAATGTTTCTGGGGAAGAGCAATTATTTTCTACTCCTCTATCTATGAGCCATCTTTTAAAGGCATCTGGGAGGAGGCGAAAGGTTGACAACGAGCTAAAGGCCAAGCAAGTGTTCCTTCTGTTCTACACTTGCTATCCTTTCTTGCTGAGATTAAACCCATAAAACAGGCAGGTCCCTTCTCTATCCAGATAGGGACAGACAGTGTTTGTGTGTTGGTGTCTGTGCATAGTGTATGTGTGTCCACGAGGCAACAGAGGAGCTGTTTGTTAACCAGGACGAGAAGGAATCACTAAAAGGGGTAACCTAGCAACAGGCTGCTGCAGGTCTTGGCTAGTTCTATCTGTTTACACATGTAAAGGCATATATGAAGAGAGCTCTGAATGCATATGCCTGTGCTTGTGCATGGAAAAAATTTACGTGTGGCCACACAGGAACTCCAGAATAGTGGAGGCAGGGACACATTGTAGCTGATATGTGCAAATATATTATTTTCATTTGTCTTTTCTCATTTCTTGCCTGCACCTCTGGGGCCAAGCTAATCTCCTCTAATATGTGTTGAGCTATGTTGTTTTCTCCAGTCTTTATGAAAACAGTTTTCTGCCTTATACACAAAGAAGAGATAAGAATAATAGTTCAGAGGAGCTTTAAACAATGAAGATATTTTTTTTTCATCAAGATTGATTAAGACTGGGAAAGCAGGTGGAATTAAAGTCACATTTCTGTCTGCAGCTCCAGAGATCTGCTTTAAATGTAACTCAAAATCAGGTTTACAATTCTAAAGTTTGCGGCCTTACTGTTGTGGTAGCATCACCTTACTGTTGTGGTAGCATCAAGTTACTGTTGTGGTAGCATCAAGTTACTGTTGTGGTAGCATCACCTTACTGTTGTGGTAGCATCAAGTTACCGTTGTGGTAGCATCACCTTACTGTTGTGGTAGCATCACCTTACCGTTGTGGTAGCATCACCTTACTGTTGTGGTAGCATCACCTTACTGTTGTGGTAGCATCACCTTACTGTTGTGGTAGCATCAAGTTACTGTTGTGGTAGCATCACCTTACTGTTGTGGTAGCATCACCTTACTGTTGTGGTAGCATCACCTTACTGTTGTGGTAGCATCACCTTACTGTTGTGGTAGCATCAAGTTACTGTTGTGGTAGCATCACCTTACTGTTGTGGTAGCATCAAGTTACTGTTGTGGTAGCTTCAAGTTACCGTTGTGGTAGCATCACCTTACTGTTGTGGTAGCATCAAGTTACTGTTGTGGTAGCATCACCTTACTGTTGTGGTAGCATCACCTTACTGTTGTGGTAGCATCACATTACTGTTGTGGTAGCATCACCTTACTGTTGTGGTAGCATCAAGTTACTGTTGTGGTAGCATCAAGTTACTGTTGTGGTAGCATCAATCCTAACCAGGTGATTTGTCACATATAGGTTATTATCAAAATATATTAAGGAGTTATTCACTATTAAATCTTAATCAATAGAATCTTAGTGCTAAAATTCATTTTTACATATTTAAAAACTTGAGTGTTGATTTTGCTTTGATTCTTTTTGATGATGCAAACATTGGACTGCTGTTTTGTTCAGTTTGTCTATTTGTGTCTGTCCCTATCAAATAAACTTAAATTAAATAAAATGTAATTACATTTATTGAAAGCAGAAGTAGCTATTGCAAATTACACTGCCACATAAAAACTGCAGTAAAGGTAAAAGTAAATCTATGTCACCTTGCAGATTTTATTTGAAAAATTAGAAGCAAACTGTCTCTTTTTTTGCCACTTCACAGTTTTGTTCTACTTCCTGTAAGCCTATCACTCAAAATTTTAACATATTGTATTACGATTGTTTTTGTTTTAATGTGAGAAAAAGTAAAAAGTTTAAGGTGTATAAATGCTTTTGTAAGGCGCTGCAGTTAGATCAGTTTTCATTAGTTTGATTATCCTTGTTTTTTTTTTCCTCCTGTAGACTGACTATCTGGTAAAAAGCTGTTGTGGAAAAGGCACATTTGCTGCTCAAAACAGGGAACATTTACCTAGAAGGAGAACATCTGGGTGCGTATCATCGACCTTGCAGTCTTGCTAATGGGGAGATTTAGTTACAGGGGGAGGATGATTATAGCGAAGTGTCGCCTGTCATTTTAGTTTCACCTCTTTCCATTTTAACTGTCGTCTTCTCTCTTTGATGTGGCGCCTCTGATTTACCAACTCCATACTCACTCTGTTTCACAACATCTCACATTTTTTCTGTTTTTGTTTTAAATTCAATCAACCATCTGGCACCTACACACATTTAAGTATTTTGTAAGTCTTTATTTTGAAGGCTTTTGCTCACAGTTTGCGTTGAGGTGCTTTCACAGAATGACCAACTAGTTCAGGGTCAGTGTGAAAAGCATGCACTGTGATATTTGAACAGCTATTCCATCAGGAGCTCCGATAACCGGGACACAACAACGAAATAGAATCCCAGCTGCCTGAGCATGCTGACCTTTCATGACGACAGTCAAAGGTTTCATTGTCATCATCATGAGCACATTTTGTTCTGTATATTCTGGGTCATTTGCATTTTAAGAGTGCTATTCAAATTTTGTATCTGTAAGTGCTCCACGTTGTGATAGGCGGAGGCCAATGCCTTTACTGCTGCCTTGTTTGGCTTTCCACTCAAAGCAGGAAGCCGACGCACGAGAGAGGAAAATAATTGAGCGTAGAGAAGGTGAAAAGGCTCAAGGGGATATTTATGCTTTTGAGTATGAATTCTGGATATCATCAAAGTGCTTGGCTTCTGCAAATGAAAAGCAGGAAGTTGAAGATGTTTTATGTAAAGATGCGCTCTGGGGATACTTTCTTTCCACTGAAGGACTGGAAAGCGTAATGCATGTCCACCTTGAAGCTCTGGAACATATTTGATAATAATAAACAGTAGTCTCTGTTGTCTCTTTGAGCATGTATGCATGTGAACATGCACATGCACCCAAAAGGTCCATTTGTGCTCTTTATTTCCCAGCCATGCTGCGCGATGTGCTCCATGAAGGGTTTGTTTGATTTTTACAACACTCCAGCTGTCATGCGTCATTTCTGGGAAGCTAATTTTGAAAGCCGTTTGGGTTCACAGTTTAGTTGCTCCTGTTACACAACCGCTTATCAACAGAAGAGTAGCTAGGAATGAGTGTTTGTGTGCTGTCCTCTTCGCAACCAACCTCCTTGTCTTTTAGGAAAATGTTAATTTGCATTATTAAGTCCAATCAATGTTGCGTGTGTGTTTGGGCTCATGATTCATGAAGGATGTAATCTCTCAGAGCACATATTGGTCCAAGACAACACTGTGCTTTGCATGCAGTCAGCACAGTAAACTGAGAAGCAGATAAACTAAGTAACTGGGTTTACACCTGTTTAACAAAAATTGCATAAAAGCAGACTGCATTGCTTTAAAGTTTGTCTTACAAAATCCAGTGTAACTAATAAGAACTGAACCCGCAGTTTTTGTGATAGCTCAAGTTTTTACCAGCATTTGCCCATCAGTGTGATTCACTTTTTAACCAGCATGCCTTCAACGTTTCCACTTGGGCAAGTGAGCACTTTGTTCATTTATTTTTTTCTTCCTACTCAGTCTCTCTAAAACATGCAACAAAAACCGAGTAGCTTTTAAGCGACACTCAAAGGATGTTTGAGATGAAGGAAAGTGGAATAAAAGGTTAAACAAGCATAAGGGAGGACACAGATTTTCTCATGGGAATAAATGGATTGCCGACTGATTCCCATAAGTAGACTGTAGCATATTGAACTAGATGGCAAAATGGACCCTCTAACAACATTAAATAAAAGAAAACAGCTTGATACTTACTGAAGGTAAAAAGCTCAGCTCAAGCAGATTAACATGAAACTAAATACAAGACTCTCTTTCAAAATATTACTTTGACAGTGGGATTCGTTTTTCATTTTTTACCTCAGGCTATTGCAAGCGGAAGACTGAAAAGTTGATAGAAGAAGAGGAGTTTAATCCACATCATCCACATCAACTAGAGTGGATGAAGACTCTAGTTTACTGATTTACAATCCAAAATGGTTACCGTTTAGGGTAAAATCAAAAGTACTACCTTCCTGGCGAAAACATTTCAACCTACCTAATCTGTATTCGCCTTTAATATGCAGTGGAAATTGAAGACAATACAACATAGCTTCAGAAAATCTTGAAAGTTTCTTAAAGTAAAAACTTACTACTTCAAATTATTCTCTTACAATGGGGAAACTGTGACGGTGCTGCAAGGTGATTTAGTGAAACAAAATTAGAGCACAGTGACTGACTGGAACTTGCCCCTCAAAGACGTATAAACATTAAGTAGAAAACCGATAAGCCTTAAGCAAACCATTTAACCTTGAAGCAAAAACAAATTCTCAAAATTACTCAGAGACAGAAAGACAAGAAGCCATTTTTACTCATCTAAATCCTAATGAGAAAAGTGTTTATTCTGTTACAACTTGAATGATACGAATTGTGCAGATTTATGCTGTTCTTTTAAAAAGCTCTCCCTTCTCTAAAGCCCTGCATTTCTGGTGCAGCACCTTGGAGTCATATAGGAAGTAACTGCGCATGACCAAACCAGCATAAACAACCTGACAAATTGTGAGCAGAGCACACAGACTACTTACCCAACGGTAAAAGTGAAAATAATCAGGACAGAGAAAGCAATTATAAACAATGGAAAGCTAAAAATGAGAACCGGAAATAAACTGCAAACAAAACCAGAGAGCATGACATTTCAGTCTGTTAGGACGCTTCTGTCTAATCACTTCTGCCTATTTCAGGTTGTTTGAATCTCACAGAAGTAGCGGAGATTCTACTTTTACACTGTTACCATAAAAAGAAAACAAAAAGCAGCAACATCAGGTTAAACAATTATCCATCCATTTTAAACAAGTTATATGTTTGTGTGTGTGTGTGTGTGTTTTTTTTTTGTTTTTTTTTTTGAGTGAAGCATGACTAAGATAAAATACTGCTTCAAACAATAAAACAATGTGTGTCTTGTCTTGTGATTGGTCAGTTTCATCTCCACTATATGGACTTTAGGACTGAATATGGACTTTTTATCAATATATTTTTTGCTGTGTCGTTGGAGTGACATTCTCAAGGATGAATGAGAAACTCTTTTTACTCTTTCTTTTTCTTAGCTGAGAAACATTTCTTATCTCAAACTCTGGTGTCAAAAGCTGAATTACACATGATTATTCATGCTTTTATTTAATCTCATCTTGACTGCTGTAACCGTCCTTTCATCTGTTTGAATAAGAAAGATCTTGACCTTCTCCAGTCAATTCAGTGTGCTGCTGCAAGGCTTTTAACCAACATACAAAAAAGACACCACTTCTGTTTTAATGTCTTTATGTTGACTATTGGTAAATTTTAAAATGTATTTTTACATTTTAGTCCTTACTGTAGACCCCTGTGAGTTAATTTGATAAAACACTCCAGATGAGTTTGGCAATAAACAAATTATTAATATATAGAAATGCACCATATTTCCACAGTAATGTATGGTGGAAGATCTCCGGTGATGTGAGCTTGTTTCTCTTTCAAAGAACTCAGGACTTTCTCAGAGCACATAGCACTCCCATAGTAACACCATAACATTATCAGATGGCAAACAGGTCATATTTCAGTCATTAAGGAGTACAATCATTCTGAATATATGGTCACCTAAATTCAGGAATTATTCACCGGACACAAAATCTGTCTTTCATGGTCATCAGAGCCACCATTAGCTGAATCCCATTGAAACTCTGGAGGGTAAGATGATGAGAACAGTGGACAGGAAAGGACAGGACAATCTAGAGAGATTGTGAAAACAGATATTGGTCAACAACTCCCTTTCTGTATTCTTCAAAACCGTTACATGTTGAAAGAGAAACCCGAGCCAGAATTTATTTTAAGCTTTTTACACATCTTTACAGGTGGTTCAATACACCTGGAGGGTGCTTTATAATGATATCTTAGGCTAATTAACATGTCAAACTGGAATTATGAGTCTGCCAGTCACAATTTCTGTCTTACATCCAACAGGTGACGGGCTTGTCCAGAGAAAAAGATGAAAGCGTGTTCATCTGGCTTTCTGTCTAGGTACACTATTATATGATCTCTCAACATGTTCTTGAAAAAAAAAAGTACAACACTTTCTCAATTCACAGGAAGAACCCTCCGCACCCCCACCACCACCTTTCTCTCTCTCTTTTGTTCGTTCCAAAAGTGCTCTGTGTCTCATTCTCAACAGAGGTATCCCTGCCCACGTACACCCTCCTGCTCTCTTCTCTCAATTTCTGTCATTCGTCCCGAGTCTCCCAGGTGTATTCTAACTCATGAGCTGGGGCGGAAAGCCACACTTCATTAAGGCCTGTACTGATCCTGAGGTGCTGGAGGAGCCAGAGGCAAAGTCAATGACAGAGTCAGAGTGAAATCTCTCAGTTAGGCTGCAAGGCACGCATGCACAGCCAGGGGCCAGGAGACATGGTTTTACCCAGGGGCTTGCTCTGCACAAAGAGAGCCCTCGTAATTAAAGCTGTGCATGTAATTTAAAACCTTTAAAGATACAAGCTGCAATGCTTTGACTTTTTTTTTTATGACTTACAGCTTGGAATACCACCCAATTGTGCAAAAGAGTTGACTTTATACTTGACAGAAACAGCTTTAGTTGACATTTTCCATCTGTGTTTTAACCACAAAAGTAATAAATGCTACTTTCTTGAAAGATTCACATCTGATTTGATCAAAGCCTCTAAAGAATATGTCAAAATATTATCTGTCAAGATAAGGGAGTTGAGATCTTACATTTCAGCCCAAAGAGAGTCAGACTACGCCATAATAAATGATTCAACGACCCATATGGTTTTATGACAAACAGAAAAGATTTTCGTTTTCTTTCACCATAACACATTGAAGGTATCCTCGTTGTACCTAATCAGCAGTCTGTTCAGTGACTTCTTTTGTGGAAGACAAAGACAGTTCACAGGGTTTCTGGGCATAGTGAGTTGTGAAGTGTTTGGTTGAAATACCCATCCATGTTTATGCTCTTGTGAATGTCTGCACACATGGCCACATATGTGCTGCCACAAGAGAGGAAGACAACAGCAGAAGGAACAGATCCACAGAAAACAAAAGCGCTTATAAAGGGTCCTGAATGTGGAAGCTGATAGATTATAACTCAAAAAGCTCTTTAATATCCTGTGAGATAATTATTTAGGGTTTTTTAACAGTCACTATTTTTAATAAACAGTGACAGTAGATTGTACCATCTTAGCAACACCACCGACCTTATGCCTGAACTCCACTTCTTGACGGGCACCTTCACCATAAGGACTAAAAGATAATCACTGATCAGGTTTTACTTTACTGATTAAAAATTAGGATGCCCCATACCTCCAGGTAAGCTGATGGGGCCACATCCTTTGCCCTGAGGGTCTTCCTTCATCATGAAGATGGTCTTCTTGCAAAGCCTCCAGAGGCCAAAGTGGGCCGCCTCACATGTGGCGTTGAGTTTCTCCACCCTGGGACTCAGGACGGCCCAGTGATCTGTCACCACTGCCGCCAGCATCGCAGACATGCCGACGACGATCACCACAGATGTGATCTTGACCTTTGTCACCTGCTCCTCAAACATGTTGCAGCTTCAAGTTGGTGCGCGCAGAACCGTGGGTGTGCGCGTCCGTGCTTGCCACCGGTTTGTGTCAGCTGGGCGAGTGGTTGGACAGGCTGCCGTGGAATTTGCTCCTTCTCCTCTTTATTTTCAGTTCTTGACATCGGACATTGTCTCCAGATGTTTTGCCGCCTTCACCACACCGCCAATGTCCTCTGTTGTCGCTCCTGCTCTTCAAGGGTCTGTCTTTTTCGTTCTCCGCCTTGTGCCTTGTGGTTGGTAAAAAGAGGCCAGATAACAGTGCCCCAGTTTCTGCCTCTCTCCTCTCTCCCTCTCCCTCCCTGCTTGCCTTTGGTAAACTAAGGCCATTCACTTAAATGAGCAAGGTGTACCTGGATGTCTTTATGCTCTTTACATCAATATTTTGGAGCAAAGCAATTGGGACCAGTGTTAGAGCAAGACTGAGCTCATTGATTTAAAGTTTTAATACAATTTGTTGATTCAGATTTTTTTCCCCCTGCAATTCTTACAACATCAAAGATCATCAGATGGGAACAATCGTCATGCTGTGACACCAGACTTTAATATTTCATCACTCTTCCAAACACTTATCAATCCATCATTTATCTGGAACACTCTCTGTCGCATCTCCCTCTTTTTCTTATTCAGTCCAATCTCGTTCAATTGTCTCAGGTGCCATGCGCCATGGGACTCCTCGGGGGAAAGATTTCCTTTATTAGTTGGCGTCTGAAATGGCTGATCTACTTCCTCAGCCAATCAGCCATCAAGGTTTGAAACAAGGACTTCACCTGATCCCAGCAGCTGATCCAGATTTTTATGAAGAAAAAGGAGCTTTTACTTCAAACCTGTAGAATATTCATGCTGTTGACGTTAAAAAATGTGTCATCAGAAAATGCATTACATGTATTTACGTCGAGTTCTCAGCATGTATTAATTTAACGGAAATACTTAAAACTACAATTCATTTGGAAGGCTGAAATCTGAAATCTTGAGCTCTCTATTATTACCAGCTTTATTAACATATGTAAACCAGTCAAATCTGATAGATCTGAATTGCACAATCAACATCTTGCCCGTAAAACTCCCTGCATAAGTGGACAAGCTTTTTATAAACCACTGCGCCCCACTTTAGACAGGACTCTGGCCCATTTTCTGCTCTGACACAACTCACACAGCTCGTGGGGGTTTATACTTTAACTTTGGGATATTTAAAGCTAAACATAAAGTCTAGGGGACACAAAATACAATCCAGGATTGCAGAGCCTCGCAAGAGTATTCATACCTCTTAAGCCTTTCTGCCATTTGGAATGTTGCAACTACAATCTATTGTTACTGGGTTTATATGTAATAGACCGATGTAACAAAAATGACAAAAAGACAAATATGATGCATAGTTTTCATGATTTCTTTACTAATAAAAATCAAAATAGTGTGGTTTGCATTTATTTTCAGCCCCTTTTACTCTTGTAGTGCCTGAAAATGTGCTATATAAATAAAATTACCCTTACCTTCTTTTTAAAACATATTCATGTGTGCACAATTAGGAGATCCATAAAGAAACAAAGCAGTTGGCTTGACATATCAGATTTGTTAGAAAACAATAGAATGTGGGCAAAACAAAATGCTTGGTGAAGGACATCTGACAGTGTCAAAGTCTGAGAGATGATGGCAAAAACCCATGTTTATTATCACAACCTGCCTGGTTACATTTGCAGTAAAGGTGTCCTTCTTCCAATGACAGAGTCCACTCATCTCTCAGTGTGTAATAATATGTTTTTTGGTTTTTCCCATCTTCCTGGCTGACCCCTGACCTGTTATTTGTTCACGGTCTCCTCTGTGGCTGCAAAGAGACCAAACACCTCACAGCTGTCTCTAAGCAACAGACGAGGATGTGCACAACAGCAGTGACACGCCACCCATAGCGCAGTGTATCATACCCAAGAGATCAGCTAGTGTCAGTCGACTGGTAGGAGAAAGACAGAACAACACCTGACAAGGAAGGAATATCTGAATCATCAACTGAACGTTTTTTGTTTCAGCTGTCTGCAACCACGGGTGTGCTTCGTTTCTTCTGCGGGAGTAAAGATGGATTTAAAGAGATATTATTTAATAGTGGCTGCTAGCTTTCCTGTCACAATTTTTATTCCATCATAAAACACCTTAATTGGTGGCTAAATTTACCCAAAGCTGACTAGATTGCACAGCCTTCAGAGGGACCCAACTGTGTTCATTCGCTAATGACAGGCAACATTGCTCCAGCTAAATTAGACCATCCGTGCCTCAAGGCCATTTTTATGAGGGTTGTGTCAGTCTCTGCAAGTAGAACAACAGGATCACTTACAACGCATCCTTACCTGCTTGTTCTGTGCATTTAAATACTTCATCTATCCATTTAAATGAGTCTGAAGTGATGTAGGATGGTGAATTGTGAGTTAATGAGCAGAGACCCAAAACAATTCAATTAGGTGAAGATTACAAGGGGACGATGTAGCTCCTTGATTGTGCTGCAATATTGGATGGTTATATCAGAGGTTGATTTCCCTAGTTGGATTACCAGTTGTTGATGAAAATGAAATCTCACCAGTGTGATCCCTCTCATTTTGTGGAGCGGTTTTATAGTTTTGACATGAGGCACAACATAGAGTGATGTGCAAAGCTAGAACACAGTATGACAGCCTGTTTGTTTTTTCTAGCATATTTGGTTATATCAATGTTTAACATAAATCTAAACCATACTGAAAAATTCTGGGAAAATCCTGAATAAACAATAAAATTGGATGAAAGATCATTTTCATGAAACCGAGATTTAGAACATTGCTACTCAGCATTTTGATGGAGATTTGATTTGTTAAAATTGCAAAACCAGTTCAAACAGAAAAGAGGCACAAAGCAAATTCAGTATTCCAGCTGCAAAGCATGAAGGTGGAAGTGTCATGGTGGGGGAATGCTTTCTGCAGCAGGGTCTGGCCACCTCACCATAAAAAAAATCACAATGAATTCTTCTTTGTATCAGAGGACGCTTTCAACATGAGAAAAACTGAAATATCACAGGACATTTCACAAAGACTGGCTGAAATAGAAAAAATGGAACATCCTGGGTAAAAGTGAGAATTTTGAATTTTGATCCCATTAAGACTGTAAACAGATTGTAAATCTGAGAAACGCCTCAACATTTTAAGGCAAACGTTCCTCAAACCGATGTTGGAAACTGGTAAAGTTCTTCAAGAAGATTCTTACTCAAGTTATGTTAGCCCATGGGAGAAGAGTGCAGTTTGTTTTTTCTCTGCTAGAAAAAAAAAATCAGTGAATGTCACTAGTTAAATAAGTCTAAAAGGGTTATTAAAAAAATAAGTTCAAGTGAATCATTTTTTTCAGGTGCAAATAAAATATTCAGTAAGATTAGAACTAAATATTTGAACTTTCAAACATTGAAAGTGGCAGCTTTTCTGTTCAAAGAGGTCTGCGCCACTAATGTAGCACAAACAATGCAAAGACTCCAGCTAGGGGGTTGTAGCTTGTTTGGAAACAGCAGCGATTTAATCTTGAGCAGGAGAGAAGGCATTCAGGAGAGAGGGAAAGGTCAGCCACCAACATCTGAACACAGCACAGCAATCAGAGGTGCTCAGTGACAAGACAAGCAACCCTGAGATGATTAGTAACAGCTGCAACCGAAAGAACAGAAAAATGTTCATCAAGAGGTTGTTGTGCTCTGTTGGGTGAGTTCATTCATACATTTTTAATACCTTGAGTGTTTGATCGGGTGGTGAGTAGGTTTTCAGTCTATTCAAGCAGTCATGTAAAACTCAACTCTTCCCACCTAAATTCCTGTAATCCTACCTCCCAGTGTTACTAATATCCCCATGCCTATTAAATGTCTCTACTTATTGATGTCTTGATTTGAAGAGTTAACAGCTGATTTTTTATTTATTTACTTTTTTTTTTCTTCCAGAAAGACACTTTCTACCAGCCAGTGAATTATCAGTTGTGGGTAATTTCTTTCATGTAAGAAATAACAAAATGTTAGAATGCCAGTTTACACACCAGCTGTAACATGATTCAAACGGTCACTTTATCCTTATATGTTTGTTGGCAAATAACAATTTTGATGGTGAAAAAGAAAATTGTAATTTGAAGCAGGAGGCAGTCATGTTTCCACTGGTCAGCAGCTGAGGAAGCAGCCAGTTGAGCAAAGTTTATGTAGGAAACCAAATCTGTGTCTTCTCCCTAGCTGCAAAATTAAAAGGAAACTCCCTGCCATAAACTCAGTAAATGTATGGTGAATGGTAGAATCTTTTTTTGCTTTTAGGAAACTGTGGATTCCTAAAACAGCTCCATTTTTTGTTATGAAGAAATCACCACCACAAAGTACAACAACAATGACCCTGATTTTGTTTGTTTATTCAGGTACAGTATGCCGGGGGAAATACACAAGTTAAAAATATTTTTTTCTTCTTTTTGTAAGAACATTGAAAGTGGGAAATACAGCAGATCATAAAAAGGCACTGAATTACCTTTACATAAGAAATTAGTTTGGTACTGAACATAGTGTATAACAGAACTCCTCAGTAAAAAGATGGGAGCCTCAGATTCTTCACTTTTTTATATCTGTGCAGCTTAACCAGTTCTTTACCTTCCCTCCTAATGATCCAAATTTTGAATGCTTAATAATGACAATAGAGAAGGTGCTTTATTATATAGTCAGTCATAAATTAGTGTAAGCACATACAGTAAAATACAGCTGCCGCTCATACATGGAATAGAAATATAGTTTCTTTTCCTAAACATACTCACTGTACTTCACCTTACAAAACGAAATACTTAATAGAATCACCGACTCATAACAGAAATATTAGTCTTAGCTGAATATAAAAAGGTAAGTTGAATCACATGATCATTGCCCGACTGGTCAAATTTTGATTACTGAGATGATCTTTCATTAAATAATGCTTTGAATTCTCTTTTCACATTGGCATGTTTTTTTATTACACTTTTATTTACAGCTTTACATTACAAACATTTACTTTTTCAGACTGATATATAAAAGTGAAAGACCTACACTGATGGCTTTTTTTTACATGTGCTCTTCATAGTATGAAGTATTGTCTCCTCTAACACTTTTCTCTGGTCAACTGAGCCCAGCAGGCTCAGACAACACTCACAGTATTTACTAAAGAATTTCATGGCATTTTTATTTTTCTTCACTTATTTTTCTCAAGGTTTGTCTTCGTCACTGGTCCGACTTCTTGCAGACCTCAAAGGATTCAACCTGCCACAACTTTGCTGTATTTCCTGAGAGAACTAACACACAGAGCAGTCAGGAACTTGCAGCACAGCACAGCTCATGTAGATGGGGATAAATCCTTGGGAGATACAGTTCCACACGGCTCCCTTGGCTTCTGTGCAGGATCGGTGTTTGGCAGTAGAGTGGCAAGCCTGTCAGACGTTCAAGCTTTGACAGACAGACAAGAAATCTCTGCTTGGTTCTAATTATTATCTCTTAAAAACTTGATGCCAAGACTCTGTTTGGAGCCAAAAGTAGTCCTGACTTTTGTTGTGTGTGTGTGTGTGTGTGTGTGTGTGTGTTAAGCTCAGGCTTCTCTAGAGCTTTTTTGTCTTTTGTTTTAAGACAGATGCCTCCATTTGAGAAGGTAGGCTCTTATGCAAGTGCAACCACTTGCATAAGCGTAAAATCTTTACTCCGCTTTGTGTCCACCTTTAGAGGGTTCAGGGATTAAAGAACAAACAATACAGAGATAAAATTAGCCTAAATACTAAACATTCAGTACATCACAGTTTAGTAAGGATATAATTTTGTAAAGACACTGACTCTCTTTCAAGGTTGTATTTAGAGCCTAACATGGAATACAACGAGAAACTAGAGCTAACGCCACATACAAATGGAACACTGAAGAATATGTTTCATTTAGCACCATGTTGTTTGAATAATATGTAGAATACATCTGAATTACAAGCCTCAAGGTTCCATTCTCAAGTTTAGCTAAAAAGTGTGGGAATTATTTTGTAAACATTGAATGTGTTAGCAGACTGCTCACATTTGAACAGTTCAAAAATAAAAACTGAATTGGTTAAAGCACAGACCTTGGTAACTCTGTACTACTTCAGTGAACTCTAAAAGCAAGTGATTTTCTCCCCGTTTTGTTAATTGGCTCATCTGCTCTCCTTCTCACTGTCCTGTCTACTTTTGGTCCTTTCAGAAAATTGAGAGGCTCTTTTTCACAGGGTGAGCTGATCCGGTACATCAGACTGCTGATTTTACACCATCACTCAGGTCAACCTTGACCTTACAATCCTCGCACTCACACAGGCGTGGTTCTGCGATTTACTCCATCCTTTAAATCATTTGGGAAACAGTTATGAACCTGCAAGAATTCGGCACTTCCCTCATGCTCAGGGCTGTATGTGTTCTCAGTTACACTGTCCCTTGCGAGGGCATACATGGACAGCTCATCCAAGGGCCCGCTGGAAGACGTTGCCCCCTTCATGCCACCTGCAGGCGAGTTCTCCCTAGAGGCCTCCGTAGAGTGCGAACTGGCGCGAGAATTCCTCCGACGGTAGCGGAAGCTGGGTATTCTAGAGTATGGCGAAGAGGAGGACAGCGAGCGGATAAATTCGCGCCGCGCCTTCCAGCGGATCTCCTTGTTCTTCTCGATGTAGATGTTGATGACAAGGACGGCGACAGTTTCAGCCACAATAAAGGAGAGGGCGTCGAAGTAGAAGGACCAGCCATAGGAGTAGGTGTACTTCTTGTCATCGTCTCGCTTGTCACCTGGATCCCCAGTGTTGCTTGAGATGTAGACAATGATGCCGATGATATTGCTTAGGCCTGGTAAAAGGAAAGAAGAATAACTACTTCTTGCCATGAAAAAAATCATAACTTTTCTACCGGCAAAGACAAAACTCATTATTTATCAACCAGTAAACGCAGGATTTTCATCACTTCTGGTACTCTAAATGATATTTATGATCATTGCCCATGACTGAGATGTGCGGCCATCTTTGAGTACCGCATGAGTCTGTAAGTGCCACATCACTATTAATGGAAGAAACTTTAATATTCCAGCCCACAGCCCTCATGATTGAAGCTCTTTGAGAGTGAGGCTGGCAGTGTGCGTGTGTCATTCAGCTTACCTGCGGCTACAAAAAGAATGCCTGCACTGAGGAGTACATTATTTGTCTTGTTGTACGCTCGCCCTACACCGACACACAACCCGCCAAGCATCAACAGGGTGGTGCTGAGGATGGGGAACACACTGAAGGCCCGAACAACACCTGCAGAGAGGCAGAAGAGGTGGAAATCGCTCCAGAATAAATTAGAATTCAATTAAATCGATAGGTAGCATTTTGGTTTATAACTACATTAGAATGTCTTACAATATATTAGCATCAGAAATCCAGTCCGTACAGTTCATGTGTGTCTGATTTAATCAAAAATTGAAAGAGTATAGCACAACCGCAAATCTACCAAGACAAAGCCCCTTGCATATACCAGAAGGTCAGGAAAAGACAGTATTAATCAGAAAAGCAGCCAAGACACCAATGGTTGCTGTGGGGGAGCTGCAGAGATCCACAACACAGGTGGGACAATCTGCCAGCACAAATGTTTGCTGCAGTGTCCATAGATGAGGCCTTTAAGCACGAGAGGCAAGAAGAAAGCCATTTGTGACAAGACTCTAAACTAACAGTTCACAAGCTCTTTCTATCCAGTCTGAAAGATCTCAAGCAGTTTTGCAAAGTAGAAAAGGCAAAATCTCTGTGTGTATAAATCTGGTGAAGACTTATACACCAGAAAAAGACCTACAGACATTTTTGTTCATATAAAATACAGAAAGATAATTTTCCTTGGGATGAAATGTGAAAAGTTTAAATGACTATGAATTCTTGAGTATTTCCTTTTTTGCTAAATACAGTGTTATATACAGCAGAACAGTTTTGGAAGGTAAAGAAAAAGAAAAATCTTTCTGTAACTTTAAAAATCTCATCAATGCAATCCTACACTGTCTCACTCCCACTTCCAGTGAACTCCCATTATCATTTATTCTCTGAATCCTTGTTGTGACACAGCTTGGCTAATCAGTTGTGGGTTGCAATAAGAGTACTCAATGACAATTACCACCAACAGAAAATGAATCACCATTTTTCACATACAAAGTTGGATGGGCTTTATTCAGCTGTGTAGCCTTTTTATTGAGCCCTTCTTTCATTTAGTTTGACTAATGGACAAACATCTTAACACAATATTCAAACCTAAATGTTCCTGACAAAACACTGTGACATCAATGTGAAATTTCGCTTAAATAACAAATTTATTTTGTTTGTCTTTTTGCAAAAAAAATCGATTTTGAAAGTGATGAGATTTAACACTTTTCCCCACTCTGAACCCACTTTTTATTTAAAGGATTTGTTTGGTGTGATTTGTTTTAAAGTATAACTAATTCAGTTACTAAATAAGTTGCACAAAGAAGGCTGTTTTTGAGCTTTGACAAAGAACTAGATGAAAAGAGATCTTGATGTTAGACTTAACGGTTGAATGTAAATTGTATTATAGAGTGTAAGCAAGACTTGCTGGTGCTGACTGAAACACAACCAAAAACAGAGCCTGTTTAATGTTTCCTTCTAAAGATTTACCTATTATTTTACTTCTTAGGAACAAAAAGGTGAAATAATTGAATAATATTTCAGCAGCCTGTCTTGCCACAGAAAATGTACTCTTATTTTTGGTTCCATGTCCTGCACTGGAGGGTGTTTTCTTGGAGGGGATTTTACTGGAGATAATGATAACCACTAATTATATGTAAAAGACAACATGTTATTTTGGAGGACTTGTTTTCACAGCTGCTGATTAGGCAGCCAGCTGAAAGACGTGACCAAGTGAGGATGCCTGGCCTCCGAGTCCGAGGCTGGGCAGCAGACCTCTCAATGGCTTACAGCTGACCTGCAGGTAACAGCCAGAGCACTGCAGTCTTTTCTCTGCCAACATTCTTCCCATGGATTAGAGAACGGATTATGTAACGCTGCTTTGTTTTCCACAGCAAGAGTTCATCTGGACGTAAATTTTGCTGGATCGTCACTGCTACGTTTAGGACTTATAGGGTTGAAACCAGAGCTAAATCTCCAAGTAACAACAGGAGCAATAGGAAATGCCACCCATCTATTAGCAAGTACATGAAGTGGCTACCACAATTGCATGCTACTGTGGGGTAATGTAAAGGAACCATGATGTCTCTTGAAATTAATCATGATGATAGATACTAAAAATATTCTGTTATTATTTTCATTGTTTCTTTTTTTCAGATGACCTCTGTGGAAGGCTTAGTCTCCTCTACTAAACATGCCCACAGTTTTATCACAGGAGCATTGCCTCATTACATCCACCTTAGGAGTTCTGTCATCTCCCCACCTCATCGCCTCCAACCTACAGGGAGGTGGTGTGGGATGACTCCTGTGGATGGATGGCTGCCATTCAGGTGTAGAAATAAAGGTTGCTGTTGTCAACATCTGAAGTTAAGGGGATTTTTTTAATGCTTGTTTCATTTTATAGTCTCCTGCTCTGTAGAGGGTTGAAGACGCCTGAACTTTAAATTGGATTTATAGGCCAGTGCGCTGTTATTGTTCGAACCAAAGGAACAGCTTTCAAATAGCCACCACCAGTTTCAGTGTTGATGGCCAGTGGCTTCAAGGGTTTGTGTGTGAAAACTGTGGTAAGCAATGGAAGAAAGTAAACACAAAAATGCATATTATCTGCAACCTTTAGGTAATTCCTAAATATTATAATCTAATCACCTGTTGACAGAATCTCTATAGAAACATTCAAATTTTAATGTAAAATTTGAATGCTTAATCTTCTATATACACATCACAGGTGTTTTTCAGAGGTAAAATGGCGACAGATGATTCACTGTGGCTACACCTCAAAGGAAAAGTTGTTTTTTTTCTTTTTCAGAGGTAACAATTGTAGGATAAGGATAATTGTTGCAGTTCATTTTAATTTAAGTATTATTTTAGGGACAATTTTACCATTGTTACTACCTTACATGGTTTAATATTTCCAAGCTGTCTTTAATTTTCTTTAGCTTAGTTTCATTAAGATCAGAATGCCTCTTAATAAACATGCCAAAAAACATGCCACATTATTCTATATGAATTATTATCCACTTGTGGTTCGTCTCTAAAATCAAATACTAAACTAATGCAGATATGCGGGTATAATATTTGCCTTTAAAGGATGGACAGAGTCAATAATGCCTGATAGGCTGAGTGGGCAACACTTACGCAGCAGATATTCAGAGCGGTCCGTGTCATAGTCGTCGTCATCAGTAAGGTGGTTGATCCAGTAGCAGCTGCCTTGATTGATGCCTGCAGCACAAAAGAATCAGAATGAGCCCACATAAAACTGTTTGGGATATTCTGGTACTGCTGAAAAGGAAAATGTATTTAAATGCTTATTTTGCATCTTCAGAAGGGAAGCCAAAAAATGTGGTCACCACTGGATTCGGAATTCATTGTATGTGGGTATCAACTAGAATCTGGATAAAATGTGTCCACTAGAGTCAGAAGTTCCTTTACACAATCAATCAATCAATCAATCAATCAATCAATCAATCAATCAATCAATCAATCAATCAATCAATCAATCAATCAATCAATCAATCAATCAATCAATCACATTTTATTTGTAAAGCACATTTCAGCAGCAAGGCATTTCAAACTGCTTTACATCATATCAAACACAGAAACACAATGCAACATAGAATCAATAATCAAAACACGACATTAAGTCAAGTTCCATCAATAAATTTGTAATTGATTACGTTTCAAATACAATCCTAAACAGGTGGGTTTTTAGTCGAGTTTGCATCCATAAAAGGTTTACCTGTTACACTCCTACTGTGTAATATGGAACAAAATACCTATTGCTATTTTTATTCCCACTCAAGCTCACAATCACACAGTTTAAAACGATGTAGACAGCATTTTAATTTGCTTATGGCACCAGGCTCCGTACACCTCTTTCACGGAATTTCGAGCAGGGACTCCGCCGTCCCTCACGGATTTTTGTGCAATTCTATGGTACCTGTTAGTGTCTAGAATTTACAGGGTTTGTGTTACGCGCAGTGACCGTCAGTCACTCGCCGTTTTTCTTCCGGCACTAGGCTCCGTACACCTGTTTCACGGAATTTCGCTCTGGGACTCCATCATCCCTCACAGAATTTTGTGCAATTTCAACATAGAATCAGCAATCAAACCATGACATTAAGTCAAGTTCCATCATTAAATGTGTAATTGATTACGTTTCAAATGCAATCCTAAACAGGTGGGTTTTTAGTCTAGATTTAAAGGAAGTCAGTGTTTCAGCTGTTTTACCGTTTTCTGGAAGTTTGTTCCAAATTTGTGGTGCATAGATGCTGAATGCTGCTTCTCCTCGTTTGGTTCCACACAAGTATGGGAGCATTTGTAGCAGATACACATTGAAAATGGTCAACTATAAGTCTTTCTCTTGCACAAGGACACACACATACACACCCCAACAAAACAAGTTTGAGCTTTTAAAATTTAATATGATACACATTTTCTTGTGTATCTCTTTCTGCATTATATGTTGATACAGATGAAGCCCCTAAGTAGCAAGGCAGATAGAAATCTAAACTGGCATCTGTGAGGGTGTGTGTATGCATGTGTATGTGTGTGGAAAAACAAGCATGTATGCTGGAATGTGCTACTTTAACAAACAACACTAGTCACTCCGTTGATTCTTCTGTGCAAGCCTGGCAATTGAATGCGATCAGTGACCCTTTTACCGCGACACTTTGAAGCCACTCTGGATGTGCCTTTGTTGCACATCTGTGCTGTGTTTGTAAAACAAAGAGGAATTAAGGTTTGAAGATATGTGTGAAAAGGAGGGGTGTTACACGCTTAGTAATGCTAACATAGGATGCTCTTCCATATTTGCAAATCATCTACAGTATATACATACAGCTTTTTTATCAGATAAACCATAGAATCTCCTGTCTTCTTATCTTCTGTGTCTTATTTGTTTTGAAACCCTTTCTTGGATAGTTTATCATTGCACATGTGTTAGAGCTAGGGTTAAACTTTCAGTCACTGCACACATTTCAAGGTGTCACAAACATATGGACTGCACTTATTTTACCACAAGGTAACAAAGACTGATACATTTTAAATCGCACAGTTTAGAAATCAAAAACATTAAAACTATAAATTAGCTGATGTCATCAAACGGATTCTCAAGAACATGTCAGGCTAGTTCACACATTATGTATTAGTGCAAACGATTGTTGTTTTTCAACTCTGTGGTGTAATTAAAACCTATTAAATCTACCTGTATAAAAACCCTTTCTTTTACACTCCTGTTCCCCTGCACTTAAATATATAACAACACCGTTGCCATTCAGGATGAAGGTTTATTCAATAGTGAATCAGCTGAGCTTCCAGAAAGCTTTTCTTAGCTTAATCTTTGTATCTAACAAAGACTTTCCCAAATAAAAGAACAATCCCCTTTTCATCTTTTGTACTTTACCTGAGACAGCGGATGAAAGCTGTCCTACCACATAAATGCTAGCCTTCATTTACTGCAGTTTCAAAAGATATCTGTCAACTCAATTTTACAGGTGTCTAAAGGTAAGCTGCAGAACTGTGATTGTCTGTGGCACAGCTTTTAAGGGCAGAATGGCTTTCATTAACTAGGTCTGCTGCCTAATAAGAGACATCAAATTAATTAGTGTCAAATCAGTCGGCGAAAATGTAGCACAAGTTTCTGTCTCTAGTCACTGGTGGAAAAAAGGGCTCTGTACTAATTTTAAACCACAATGTGAGACTTTAGTAAAAAAAAAAACATCTTGCTCATACTAACAAAAACACAAACACCTCTCTTGTTCTGATAATTGCTGTGCAAACACCAAATCATGACACAGAGTGTGTAGCAGAAATAGTTCTTATGTATTGCTTTGTCCTTTCAGCAGAATAAAACTTAAAAGTGATTTTACAAGTTGTTAACAGCAGAGAAGACAAAATGTTACTATTAAGCCTGTTACAATGTTTACCACGCTTTTTTTCCTGACCAGCTCCAACAACTGACTCCACCCACTCTTATGGGTTCAGCCAATCAGCACAGAGGAATATGAACCAGAGGTAAATACAACATCCGAATCTATTTAAACTTCTCTTGGTATAGTATATGCTATATATATTATTCTTGATTATCTAACATTTATTTTAACATTTATTTTCTTATTGTTTTTCATACTTTAATTGTATTACTCTTAAAACTCAGAGGTCAGAAGGAGTTTACCAAAACAGAGTGTCACAAAGATGGGATTAACAGATGTCGAAGGAATGTTTATTTTAGGGGGGGCACATCCGGTCACCGGAAATTAAAAGCAATTAATGATTAAGGTCATAAATCACTCCACCGATTAAATTTTGTCATAAGAGTGCCTATATATCTCTCTAGCATTGCACCTGGCAGATTTTGATGTTTAATACCAATTTTATCTGAAATCTGAATTTCTTGTATGATCGTTCACATTCCTTTTAATGGTATTTTTTTTTACTGGTGGAACAGGGTTGTTGCAGAGACTGACTTCATTCAGAACTTGAGGATGTTGAGAGCAACTTTTAATATGTCAGCGTCAAGACCACATTCAAAAGTGTCTCAAATCTGACCCAAAGAAATCTGCTGTGGGCCAGATCTGACTTCTTCCGAAATTGTGACGACCTTCTTGAAAGCATATCATCATTTTATTCTTATACTAATAATATTACCCGGTCTGCATATTTTCATCTTCATAGCATTAATGTTGAAAGTCCCTCCCTCGACTCCTGTATAGCCTCTGTCATCGTCCGTGACCTCATCGCCTCTCCTACTAACTGTAGCAGTTCTTTCTTTTTTGGTCCCCCTCATAAATCCCTCCATAATCTTGTACATCATCTAGATTTTAGTCACATGCATCACCACTAATACCACTAGACTTTAACACATCACCCCAGTTCTACAGTCATTGCACTGGCTTCCAGATAAATTCATAGTGGAATTCAAAATCCTCCTGCAAACATATAAGGCCATCCACAGACTCACCCATCATTATTTTCTAGTTCTTCTGCACAATTTTACTTCCTCATGCTCCCTCGGGGCGTCATCCTTCATCCACCTCATTGTGCTCTCTGCCTGCCTTGACACCAGGGGGAGCAGAGCTTTCAGCCACTAAATTCCCTGACTTTGGATTTCACTCCCACTGGACATCTGAATCTCCTTCTCATCACATCTGCATTCAAAACTCACCTGTTCAAAAATAGTATGCTCTACAATGTTCCATTTTATTCTGTGTAAATTTTTAATTCAGTTGTTATTCAGTGTGTTCTATTAATATATTGTTGCTATTTATAGATTTAATTTTAAAAATCGCAATGCATTAATATTCATAATGGCATGTCAGAGACAATCTGTGCATCTTTGATACACATTATCTCTTCAAAGTGTAAGTTTATTTTCTCTCTATGTGCTTGTGTGATGTTAAGAGAAGAACACAGGGACTCTCAAAAGTGTAAACATCCATGATAAAATGTCAGGATTTTGTTAAGCAAAATAATAATAATAATAATAATAAATCAATACATCATTCCAAAGTTTTTCCACACATAATGTGGCATTCATCCTGTAGGGTCAAAACAAACAATTAATAAACAAAAAAATGTAAAAAAATAAATAAATAATAATAATAATAATAACCCCGTCGCAAAATTTTTAATATTTCTTTTAATACTTTGCACGATTTCAAACTTATTTGCATACACCTGCCATGAGTTATAGAGAAGCTAATTAAACTTAAATACATTTTGAACTGTTCTTGACTTTTCACCTTTGTATCATTCAGCTGAAGTCACGGTTTTCAAATATGTTACAAATGATTAAAATGATCTCATTGGTCAAAGGTGTCAGTCAAAAGAAGGGTTAAAGAAAGCAAAGCATTATGTGCTGTATTCACACCATGCCACTGTAAAGTTTCCTTTAGAAATATTTGGAATATAGCAATATTTGGAAAAAAATATGAGACAGCAGGGAGTGGACAATAAAAATGAGTTGAATTTATTGATGTAAGGATAAAGCTCAAACTGGACAGGTACTTCCTTCAGCAACAGTAAAGGATCTGCAGGGATTTCCAACAAGAACAGGTTTGCTTCTTGTTCTGATAACAATCGTCTTCCTGTGTCCTCCTGAGTAATGAGTGGGACTCAGAGACAGAATTATTTTCTTCCAAAGAAAATATCTAGGATCTCCCAAAATCTTGTAAGTTATATGTGGTCTGATAAAATCACAAGTTGTGTAACATAAAGTGAGCATATATTGTCAAGTCTACATGTGGAATGTCAACAAACTCCATGCAAAGAAGACTGGATACAAAAACTGAATCAAATGGTGCTTCTGACATTGTTTTGTGAACTGTGTATGATAAATCTCCAGAGATGGTATGTAGATGGGGGAACGTTTTTGAAATTATTCATCATGTTCATTATAAAAAGAGAATGGGAAGAAATGAAATAGCAAAAACACAGAAAACAAAACAATGAAAAATATGTATATGTATTGGAATCGACAGTAAATAGGGTTTCTGTGAGCATTCAAGTGAAGCAAATTAGCAAGAGAGAGTGAGAGTCAGGGAGAATGCAATCATAAAAAAAGCTATTGTGCAATCAGGGTCAGAGGGCGGCACAGGAAATATTTATAAGTTAAATAGCAAATAAAAAGTCTGCATTGGGAAGGGGAAAGTGCAAGAGTAACAAACTGGAAATTAATTATGCACGCTTAACGTATAAAAAGAAATAATGGATTCTCTGGCTCTGACTGGAGTTTAGGAGCCCCATACTGAGCATCTCCTTCTCTCCTCCATAGCAACCACTGTGAGTCTTTAATAAGCTCATTTACATAAATAGTCTCCAAGGATGCTTTTTGACATTTTCATTGTATTCTGATACCCATTAAATAAGAGATAGCATTTCCACGAACATCCCCTCTAAACAGAACTGTCAACACAAATATAGGAGACAACAAACAAGAATGTCCACTTGTAGGCACACGTGTGGATTTAAGTGTACAATTACTGTGGCAGTAATAGAGCAAAAGACAACAGGAGAAAAGCAAAGAGATATTATTTTGAAAAAAGAAAATTCAGCCATTTGCAAACACATGCTTAAGGAAAAATCGCTATAACCATATCGATAGATGAGAGTGCTCAAACCTACTTCTGTACATTTCTTTGTTTCTAATGACTTGCTTCAACATTTCTGGGATCATAACCAACAGTTTGGACCTGGGGTACATCTGTGCATCATGGTGTGAATACAGTGACACACTCTCACACACTTTAAATGCTTTGGTCCATTCAGTACTACCTGTTACTATAAAATAACCAGATGAGCAGCACTCCAAAATATTCAAAGGTCAGGGC
The DNA here is from genome assembly GCF_002775205.1 of Xiphophorus maculatus. Lineage (NCBI taxonomy): Eukaryota > Metazoa > Chordata > Actinopteri > Cyprinodontiformes > Poeciliidae > Xiphophorus > Xiphophorus maculatus. The sequence continues at coordinate 14,435,718 of NC_036458.1, read as the reverse complement.
AAAGTAAACTAAACACACAATCAGTCCCGAAAAAGAGACATCTGTGATAAACTAGCTTAATAATCGGTGACAAGCAGACAACAATAATACACAACATTCTATAAAATTTAAGCACATATTATTACATAAAATCACAAAAGTCAAAGAAAATGGTTCAACACAAATTCCTCATTATGTCCTTTAGAGTTTGTCAGAGAGCTGTAACAAGCTGATGACAGTATGTAGCTGAAACATCTCCTGTTTTTGCCCTTTGAATATTATTTGGGGTGCTGATCATTCATATTTTTTGTAGTTCTTAAGAACCAGGCACCCATTTGCTCTTTCCCTCTTTGTTACATTGGAGTTGTGCTCACTACCTTCCTCTTCTTAAAAAAAATGCATGTATTTGACAGATATCATCAGGATAGCAGTATGCTTTAAATGTTCCAGCCAACCTCTGCCTTCCAATAATACACTGCAAGTCTTCAAGAAATATTCACTAACTTATCTCTGTTTCAATTATGTTAGAGGGACAAATCTGAAAAACATTCCCTCAGTTTCCAGAACACGTCAGCTTTGAGTGGACTTGGAAAACAAAGAGTAATCAGACCAAATCCACCAAGAGGTTAACTCAGCAAGAAGTTACCAAACTTTTTATACACACAGGGAACCATATATGTACACACACAAGGACAAAGAAAATAAGTTTTTTCTCCATCGTATCTTCTATGTTCTGGCAGTGAAGACGCTAACTAGCATAGCATTAGCACACAGCTAAGTATCATCCTGAGACATTTCCTGAGCTCCAGTTTTATATGTTGCAACTGTGATTTATTTCAAGATTTAAGATCTTCATGACTATTTCATTAAGTGATGTTAGTTGCACTTAAGAAAAGTGTCTTGTATGTAAGAACATATGGATGTAAGACACACAGGACACAAGACACACAGGACAATGGATCTTGGGGAAAAGGACGACAACTGAATGTCTCTTGTGGTATTTTCTCTGTCTTTGAGGGAGAGGTTAACTTGATTGATGCATCAGGTTGAGGAATGATGGTTAGCGTGCAACACATGCAGGATAACATGGTTTGAGAATTTGTTTAGAAAATCTATTATTGTTTTATATCAAGGCGATCATTGCAACTTTAAATCTTGTATAAAGAATGTTACTTTGTAGACAACAGTGTACATTATATTTAGCATAACTGATGTTATCTTTGTTGCTTTACTGTCTTAACTCTAGTGAATATCCAAAAGCACATTAGACTATGTGAACTCTTAGCAGTAATGCTAAGAGGCATTACTGCATGGGTTGAATAGCTTTTGAAAGGTGATACTACAAAGACATTTTCTGGCTCTCTCTAATCAACCACCTGGATTAGAGTTTTAATCATTCTGTCATGATTTAAAGTTAGAAAAACAAAAGGAGAATTCAGATTGTACTCACTTTAGGTTCTGCTTTAAAAACAGCCTGTTTTATATAAGTGCACTGCAAAAGAATTCACACCCTTTCAATATTTTCACATTTTGTGACATGCAACCACCTCCGTTTTGCATCAGTAATTAGACTCTCAGGTTGGAAGACACGTAAATTAACCATGCACTTATTTAATTATATTTAATTGCAGAGAACTTATCGACAGTATTTGATCCAAGAATGAATGAAAGATGGTAAAAACTAAATGTCTTGACCTGATTTTATTTCATTTAATTAAATTTTCTTTTACGTTTTAAGTTGACAGCTCCACAACATAGAAATGGTGACTTGCTAGACACAAACAAAATTCAAAATATAGTTTCTCCTACAAATAAAGTATCTTGTTAATAACAAGAGATCCACAGGGTAGATATCTTCACAAATAATTGCAGTGGGCCTAATAGAAGTTTTGAGCAAATAGTTTGTAATTAATCCCACACACAGTCCAGAAGGACAGCTCTGCTCCTGTGAAAATCTGAACTCTGTCATAGCTTTCTAAAAAACTTTCCCACCTAAGAAGGCAAATGTTTGTTTTTTTATATGACATTTTCTTTGTCAATCACTCTAATTTTCAAGTAAAACGATAAAGAAAAATAGTTTATCAAATATAGCTTGCAGTAAACATATTGCCTCAAATCGTTTTCAGCGAGATACCATTGTTACAGAAATAATCGATTATATTGAAGCATTGCAAAACCTGATATAATACTTGTACACTTTATGTGAGTCCTGGTATGGGATTTTCGCATATCCTTTAGGCTTATTGTAGATTGTATATAGGACTCCTCTCCTCATTGCTTTCTTTCAACAGTAGCTGATAAATAGATGTCCTGTCTTGACCTGCTGTGGATCTGTGCAGTTCCTTCTATAAATTTGCCAAGAATAAATTGACTCCTCTAAATAATGCTCAAGGTAGATGGCTGGTTCACTTTAGGGTTTCTTGGAGTCCTGTAATGGCATTTAGCTCCATGCTTTGATTTCCTCATTTCAACAGTTCAGTGGCTTTGCAGATAGATTAATGACCAACCCAATCAAAATTGACATTTATATTGCATATTACTACTAGTCAGTATTAGTCGGTGATGAACATTAAGCTGTGTATTACTTCTACACAGCTTAATAACAAACACAAGCAGAGTTTCAGATGTGGTTCTACTTTAATTCCTATTGCCCTTGTACCTCCAACAGAGATGAGAGCACTCAAAGCTTTACAATAAGTTAAATGATTAAGTCTTTGCAAAACTAAAGGGCTTAATGTCCAAAGCAGGCATGTTCCCACAACTTTCAATGATTCACCAACACATGAATTAATGGTTGTGGAAGCGGGGAAAACCGGGGCAGCAAACAAACTGCTCCAATAGTTTTTTTTCTCTCTCTCTCTGTCATTCAGTCCAAGTGAGGATGAGAGAAAAGCAATTTTGGCAAAGACATCAGTGATTCAGTGTTGATATGACTGACAGTTGGTTAATTAAATTGTCACCAGGCTGCAATTTCTTCAAACACAGCTTGAGTTTGACTGTGCATGTGTATCCAAGTTGTTGGGAGAAAACTGAGATTTTCCGCCACATGTAAGCTGTTGTGAGTCCTATTATGCACAGTCAGTTAAAAATGCACACAAGCAATTGATTCTCAATGTTATCTATATTTATGAGAAAATTACTTGGAACTGTGTAAATAATTGTACGTATGTCAGGATTTTCCTACTTAATTGTATGCTCTATGTTTTTGCAGGGATTTTGCACTCGTTTGAAATGTTTTATGGATAATCTACATTTATCCTGATTAAATATTTAGCAAAGATTGCCCTGGGTTTCAAATAATCTTAAAACTGAAAAATCTTAACTTTGCTGTGCTGATATTTGCATCTGTGTTATATATTTGCAATGGGTTTAAAGAAATAAAAACCTCAAATTTAATTTGGTTAGTGCATGGGAAAATAAATTGCACAGAAGAAAAATTGGCTGCTTTGACTCAGTATTTCCTCCTTCAAAACATAAAAAAACTAGTGAAACTATTCTGATTTAGGCAGACATAAGGTCATCCTCAGCTTTTTGTTTGTGTCTCACAAGGAGGAAAACAGGGTGAAAGATCTGCCCCAACTGTCTTAACAAGTAACAAAAGAAATGATCTAGTTTCTCTTGGGTTCACTAATTAACACTACATTTCCTAAGGTCAAAATGACAAAATCACAAGCAACTTTGCAACTTTAGTTAAACATTTATCTTACACATTCACAGCATAATTTCTGGAAAGACAGTTTTTTTTTGTTTCAAATAGAAAGCAATGTAGGGCTGGGTTATAGAAGTGTCAATTTGGTTTAAGGAAAAGATATACTAATCCAGCAACAGTTTAATAGCCCACCTAGTGACACCACAGCTTTGTACGATTCTCCTCAGTTAATTCACAGCAATTTTCACTTTAACATGATCACAGTATGTGGATGTAGTGTGGACTGAGCAACTGGCATTAAAAAAGCAGCTCTATGAAGGACAGAAAAAGAAAGAATTGTTATCTGAATAAATAAATAACTGAAACTTAGAAAATCTAGGCATTTCCTCTCTTAAAGCGTTGATTGTGGTATATATTTTAAAATATTTACCCTCGTCACAGTGACAACATTTTAACTCAGTCTCTAAGGCAGAAAACAATAAGCTGTATTTACTTAACTTTGGTTTTGATGTTAAATATTGACGCAAACTACCAAAGTCTCAAGTTGCACTGTGTAACACCCAATCAAACTTTGGCATTACTTTGCATGTTGGAAGGCCTAATAATTAAAAGTTTGCCTAACCTTTATTTGAAAGACAAATTTTGAAAAGCATTTTCAGTTTCTCTTCTAGCTCCGGGTGCTTCAGACACTCGCATTAAAAAAGCAGGTTCAGAAAACTGGAAACACAAAAGAAAGTGGTGAAGCAGGAAATGATTATTAAAATGGAGAACTTGAACCTTTGTGGAGATGAAGAAAGAACAAGCACATCAGAGGACGTGAGGACAAAGAGACCAAGGTGGAAGTTAACGCCTGCTGCCTAATTAGACACTCCTTGCCCCACATTGCTTTTTGATAGCTACACTTTAATTACAGATACGTGGAACATGGTGAAACAGCAAAGTGACCTTCAACCTCCACCTGCCCCCAAAACAATCGAATATAATCAAGTGCCTTCTCTCAAAGATGCACATATCAACCAAAAGCCCCACGAGAGAAACAGCTGCTTCATGGCTCACAGCAATCCACCGCCAGCTGAGGCGTTTGCTTTAAATATGATGCAGCTAATTAGATAGTCAAATTGTTTCATTCATATTTTTACACTGGGTGAAGTTTCCGGGTGCTAACCTCACAGTATTAAATCTGTGAACTGCATATGAATGGAGTGATGGCCTCATACTGAAGAGACCCTGTTTTTCTGATGTCATTTGAAAAAGAGGCGATGTATGTGAGTATGGTGCCCTGTAAGCGCAGCTATTTGTTTATTGGAAAGGAATAAAGGCTGAGTGGTGCTGAACAGCTGCTGCGTGTCTTCTAACAATGCGTTGTCACCGAGAGACGTGTTGATGTCCCTCAATAACCTCAATAACTGTGTTTGTCATTATGACTGCAGGGTTGTATGTGGTGGTGGTGGTCGTAGCGGTGGTGGGGGAGTCTTCATCGCTTGTCTTTTCCTCTACACTTATGAGTCTCCATGACAACTGAGCCACTTTGCAGCAGCTCGTAGTTTTTGGCAAAAGACAGAAGCAAAACTATCTTATCACGTCACACCAGGATGTTTGTTGCATCCGTTCACCTTCACCACAGGACAAATCCGGTAGAGTTTCACTGCTTGACAATGACTCTGTGTCTCTCTCTTTGTGTGTGGGCTGGGATGAAACAGGGAAAAGTGAAATTTGGAAAAAAACGAAGGGAAAAAAGCCACTGTTCCAACACTAAGAGACTTTCCATTGGCAGCACAAAAGTATTCAGTGCAAAATAAAAATACACTGCTTGGAGCAAACACAAAACATATCAGATTACTTTGACTGATCGCATATTCCATATTCTATGGCCCTGCCCTGCTCCTCTGGTCGTTCATTTGATGATGTCTCTGTGTTGTTGGGGAATCCCTTTAACTCTCTTGGACTGGAGCGGCAGAGAGATTGCTCCAGGTGTCACTTAACTTGATTCTGTCAAGCTAAGTTTTTTGAGACCACCTAGGTCTTGTTCACTGATGGTGAGTGAATTTCATATAATACTCTGTGGAAATCTAGGGGCTACATATGGGTGTCACCAGGTGGTTACCCTGGTTGTGATGCTATGGCCTTATTAGAAACAAAGATCTGTATTTGGTTAGGTGATTTCATTGTGTGGAAGTTCTAGGTGGGTAGGGAGGGTAACATTAACCTTTGGGGATCTGATTAGTCTTGACCCATTTCTGTGCTGCCTATTGGGTCAGGACCTGCCCCTCATTGTCATGAATGTTGTTTGCATCCATGACCATGTTCCTTGGTTTTACATGGTGCTTCCATTCCCAACACCAATTGACCCTATCCACAATTTAATTACAGACAACTTCTTCCCACATTCATATGCAAGCTTACATGCAAACACATACAGACACATAATTTCTACTTGTGGGGCTGTCTGTACAGTAAATGCATTTAGTTATTTCAATCTTGTTTGTTATAACGTATATATCATATCATTATCATCATTATCATCATCATCATTATTATTATTATTATTAGATTATGAAATGTAAGTATTGTTGCTTTGTCTAAATGTTTCGCCTTTGCCTGGAGCATATGGTGTGTTTAGGACTGACTCCACCTCCTGTGTTTCACTGATCTAACCTGCGTTTATGAGCAAGCAGTATTTTGTACTGAAATTTAGCTGCCTTGAAAAAGCTATATTTAAACTAACAACGTCCTTCAAAAAGTAACATTTAGAACAAATTATATGGCGTTTATATATCTTCATTTTAAGGGAATAGTCATAAGAATCGAAAACCGAGTAAAAGAAAATCACACTTTTTTCCTGCCTTTAATACAATTTCTATAAATTTCTGCCTCATGACAGACATCCATGTCGTGAACAAATCCATCCAGTCACAGCGATTCTCTCATTGATAGCTGAGGCAAGAAGTCAAGGGGTGGTCGGAAGGAAGATTGGTCAATGAGCGTCTGTCTGCCTCTGGAGAAAGACGTCACTGCCAGCGCACCTCCGGAACACCAATCCGTTATATTTTACCCAGTAAAGGGAAGCGAAAACCTAAGATAATTAAGTGTTTATCGGATGTTCCATCTCAATTTTGTTTTCTATAAATCTATTAGTTTTTGCCCCGTTTACTCGGACATGACGTGAACTCAGAGTCGTCTATTTTTAAGTCACCGGGCATGTTTCCATAGCGATTTCATAGATGTTGCCAAGCAACGCAGTATTGAATACAATAAAGACATGAATGAAAGTAGACTAATAGCGCGTACATTTCCTGGCAGCGAGAGTGAATGGGCTCAGACGCGCCGGCTTGGCATGGCATTCTTTCGCAAGGATTTATGTGTGAGATTTATGCGGTGTAACAGTTGGCGCACAGGTTTACTCCGTCTTGTTCAGCTTAAAACACCCATTCTTCCCCCTGTGCATATCTCTGACATATTGTATAAATCCCTTAAAAGTTTTTTTCACAGTAATAAGGTTGTTCACCTGTGGAGTTACCCCTCTTAAGAGGCATTTGACGTGCGTAAAAGGAGCGAGTCCTTTGTGCGCGCCGAGGAAAAAAAGCAACCCTAAAACGAAAACTATTTCATATATGACAGAAAAAAATCCTGTTCACTGGAGAAAAGGTGGAGACATATTAAAGTTTGAGGGGAGCTTACCTTCAATACAACAGATTCTCCACAGTCCTGAGTGGGTGAGATCGCCTTTCTTAGTTTTGATCTCGTCTGTGGTGACGTTGGTGCCATTACAGATGTATGCCCGCGAATAGAGCCAGTAGTCCGTGCCAATAGCGATGGTCATCAGGCTGAAGGCGGCGAAAGCTCCTGCCGTGGCCAGGAGCGTTTGAACCCCGCGGTCGCACCAACCCATGGCGCTTCATGCTAGTCCTCACACACTCTGGTCCAGCAGCATGCACGCACCAGCGCGCGTCAGGGCGAGGGTCTTCTGGTCATACTTGTGCTGAAAAGTGAAAGAGACCACAGACTGATGAAGCCGCTGTTCGTAATGCCCAGCTGACGTTCAGCTTGCAGAAATGACACTGGTGGTGTCCACTAGTGAAGCCCCACTTGAAGCAAAGAGGAGAGATTGACAGCAACATCAAAACACTTCCAACCTCATGAGCACTTGATTAGACTGTTTTCTTCTCCTCAATCATGGTTTTGGAGCACTTTTTTTCTGCTCCAACACAGATTGCGTCTCTGTTAAAACCCATCTGAACGAGCGCGACGTCAAAAGACTCTCTAGTGAGACCCCACCCTCATCAAATCTAACCAATGAGGGAGACGTGCGTTTAAATTAGTAAAATGGGAACTCGGATCTGCATTTAAATTTGCTGTCACAGCCTGTGCCCAATTAAAAATATTGGAGATTCTATGAGGAAATGTAAATATCCAAACAAAGCCAATGGCATGTGAGACGTCTCCACGCTCCACAATGAATTCACATGTCATGAATATTACCAAACTCGGAGTTACCGCTGTCACAGGGGAGGAGAGAATGGCATCCTGTGACACAACGATCCCTTTGGTGCGCAACAGCCCAACAACCGAACAGTCTGTTCAAACCAATTAGATGTTCAGCATGTGTTCCTGTACTGAACAGGAATCATCAGGGTTCACCGGGTTCATTCGGAAAGCAAAAGTTGAAAGGTAGAGAGAGGCAACAAATATTCCATAAGTATCCATACACATTCAACCTCTCGACATTTCGCCAAATTAGAATCAGAAACCTCCAATCTATTGTATAGTGGGAGGGAAATCATCACAGACGGCTATCTTTTTTTTTTAATCTAGAGAAAATGCACATCTAGAAACTGATATTGTTTCCCATTCTTCTCTTCCTATTACCTCTACCTGAGTCAGATTGGATGGATAATTTCTTTAAATGTTTATTTTCCGGTCTTGACATTGTGATTTGGTTGATTTACATCTGTACTTGAACTGGACCATTCACAAATACTTTAATCTGAATCACTCAGTTATTGGTCTAACAGGGTGTTTTGCAGCGTCTAACAGATTATCTACAGAGTTTCCTTGTTGCTCCACAACACTATCAATGCTGATTGGTTACCTGTCCATGTTGAAAAAATTATCCACAGCATGATGCTGTCTCCACCATGTTTCACAATGTTGTGGGTTCAGACTGGTCGGTAGGATTGACAATATTTTGTGTATTGACTGGATGCAGATTTTGTTTTCATAGCTTTACTGTATCCACATGGTTTGTGGCACACGTCATAAATATTATATAGAGTTATTACTCAAGTCACAAATATTTCAAGCCTTTATATCTTGTAATGTAAATTATCACAATTTAGAGATAACAAAAACAAAGAATTTAGTGTCTCTGACAATTAGAATATTGTCAGAAAGTTGAATACTGGAAACTAATGGTGGAACACCGTATTAGCTACTTAGCTTAAAACACCTGCAAAGATTTCCTGAGCCTCTGTCTAAATGCTCTCTCAGTGCAACAAAGTCATGGGAAAGACTGCTGACTTAACACATGTCAAGCAAAATCTATTTAATGGTTTGAAGGATCTTCCCAACGAGTGGAATGACTCACTGACGAATCATATTCTGTTTCTGGGACAATGTCACAATTGTCTTACCTGGGAGAAGGAGAGAAGAAACTGAACTGCATGGTTAGTAGGCCAAATTTCTTATTTCAAATGTGATTAACGTTTGTATTTCCTTTGGAAATTGGTGTCACAGAGTTCAGATGAAGAGTGAAGAAGCACAGAATCCACACTGCTTGAAGTCCAGGGTGAAGTTTTTACAGTGAGTGATCATTTGGTGTTCCATGTCATGTTCTGGTGTTGGTCCTCTCTGTTTTCTGATATCCAAAGTAAAAATCTACCTAGATATCTGAGAGCTGCTTCAGTGATCACGGTGTTACTCTGCTTGGTTGGCCAGCAAAGTGGCCTGACCTGAGACTCAGTCTATGGGGTATAGTTAAGAGGAAGATAAGACACCAGACTCAGCAATGCAGAAGAACTAAAGGCAGCAATCAAAGCAACCTTGTTACATCTCAGCAGTTACACAGGCAGATATTCTACATCTCACCATCTTGATGAAACATTTCAAGTAAAAGAAGGACCAACCAGGCACTGAGTGTCTAGAAATGAGCAGATTATTCAGAATATAATTCTCTTTAAAATATATTTTTTTCTTGATCTTAATATCTTGATTTTCAAACATTGGATTGTATTTTTGATTTCATAATCAAAAATACAAAACCTCCCCAAAAGCTTAAGCAGAAAACCCCTGCGTAAGGTTAACTAAAGTTAGACTAACTAAGGCATCTTTTTCAAAAAGATAAGAACACATAGGATTTAATTTCAAATTCTGCACAATATGTGGTTACAGGTGTGATGTGTGTTTTTAGAATAAAATTTAAAACAAATAAAAAAATTGTTCTCCAATTACCAAACTTGCTTCAAATATCTATTTATTATAGATCATGTATTTGTCTATTCAAACACGGTAATATTTTACCTTCTACCACCTAATGGTGGCACTAGGTAGCTCCAACAAATAAGGGGGAAAAAAGGTGCACCTCAAAATAACAGATACTGACTATGACGTAACAACTATGGGTCCGTTTCTTTGAGGCGCATGCGCACTTAACACACTTCAGCATTGTGCTGTTGCGCTCGCGAACAGGAAGATGACGTAGGCGTCCTCTCCTTCACCACTTGCTGAGCAACATGGAAACAAAGGCCTGCCCCTTTTTTCATGAGGATTTCTTCACAGCCAGCGTTACTTTACGTGTAATCAAGATTACTAAATCGGATTACGATACTTTTTTTGTGTTTTAGCCCGTCTTTAGCGGCAGACATTGCGTCTGAAATGGATGTGGAGCAGCATGATATCTGCGGGGAGACTAAATCGGCCATTAACACTTGGCGTTATCGCCACCATTTCACGTACAAGGCTGATCAGGGGAAAAATATCATCGTCCAATGTAATCTGTGCCTGCCGAGGGTCAATCTGCTGTCCACGTCGAAAACCTCCACGTCAAACCTAAAGAAGCATTTAGACGTAAGTTAGATAAACGCAGCGTGAATGTGAAGATCTCCAGCTCAGTTTGTATTCAGGTTTAAAAACCGAGTAAATGAATGAACAGCTCTCCTAATGAATAACGTTACACATGGTCCCATCATGGCGCTGCAGACTTTTCCAAGAAAATAAGGCAGCTGCTTGTTCGATAGTTTTGTCGTCTTTTTTTGTATTGCACAAGTTTCTAAAGTTGCACGAAGTTATATTACATCCACCCTGAAACATGTCTTTGTTTTTTTCAGAGAACACACTTGGGCTGTGAAGCCAGGCCTGATGCAAAGAGAGGGAGGAAGAAGGAGGAGTACAACGGTGAGGAAAGCAGACACTGCCAGCTGAAAAAACTCAAAGCAGAGATCATCTCTAAATGCCTGACCCAGTCCAAGATTGATGATCTCATCTTCAGCTTCATTGTGGAGGATTGTCAGTCTTTCTACGTGCTGGAGCAGCCTGGTTTCCAGAGGCTGATCACAGGTTTGACAGAGGGGCTAAAGGTCATGGACAGGGTGACCCTGTTCACCAAAGTGGACCAAGGCCTCACCAGAATGCGGGAGGAGCTGCTGGTCAAGCTCAGTAGCATCCAGTACGTGTGCACCACAGCAGACATCTGGACGGCCAACGACAGGAGCTTCTTTGGCATTACGTGCCACTGGATCGATCCGGAGTCACTGGAGAGAAAGTCTGCTGCTCTGGGGTTCCCGCGGTTGCAGGACACGATCACATACGACTCCATCGCTGGGCGGATACACGACACCCATGTGGCATACAATATTGAAAATAAGGTCCAGACCACGGTCACCGACAACGCCAGCCCTTTTGCCAGCGTCTTCAGAGAGTTTATGGCGGACAGTCAGGAAAGGGATGATGACTTTGGGTTCTTCGAGAATGTGAGAACCATCCTGGAGGGTGAGCGAGAGCAGGACATGCTCTTGTTCCTGCCCCCGGTGCAGAGATGCGCCTCTCACGCCTTGGAGCAGATCATCACTGAGGACTTTTGGCAGACCATCTCGGAGGGGCCCATGTGTCAGCTTCATTACAGCTCCATGACCAAGGTGTTCTCCATATGGAACAAGTGCCACCATCTCCAGGTCGGAATGGAAGTGGCAGAGGAGATCAGGAAGATGCCGCTGGTCGTCCCAGCTGTTGTCCGCTGGAACATGGAGTACTGTGCCGTGCAGAAGATCATCTCCCTCAGTGAGCGGGAGCTGACGGAGCTCTGTGCCCGTCTGGAGGTCACCCGCCTGCAGCCGGAGGAAATGGCCTTCCTCAAAGAATATGTGACTGTGTTCCACCCTCTCGCATTTGCGCTCGAACTCTTCCAAGCCGAGCAGAAGTGCTACCTTGGTCTCGTCATCCCAACCATCTTGAGCTTGAAGAACAAGCTTAACGAGCAGAAGGACGCAGCCAAATACTTTGGCGACGTCATCAACAGCATTGCCGTGGCGATCGATGTTCGATTTCAGGAGTTTTTCTCCAACAACGAGGCAAAGATCGCCACGGCAACGACCCCTCAGTTCCGCCTGTGGTGGATGGCGGCCTCCGAGAGGGAGGAGATGTGCTCCCTGCTGGCCACCGAGGCTTCCCAGATGGAGCCCTGCGACGTGCCCGAGGCCAACACCAGCCGCAACCTGTCCACGATAAAATCCGAGGACGACTTCTTCAGCTACGGGTCGGCGAAGACCTCCACTCAGAACCAGCAGCGAGGAGTGACGGAGGAAATCCGCAAGTACGTCGAGGGAACGGGGAAGAGCCTCGAGTGTCTGCAGGATTTCCCCAGAGTGAAGCAGCTTTTTCTCAAATACAACACCACCCTGCCTTCGACGGCCCCCGTCCAGCGCCTCTTCAGCCAGAAGGGCAACCTCATGACCTCGCAGAGAAACTTTCTAACAGACGACTACTTTGAACGCATTCAGCTTTTAAGATACAACAGCACCGTGTGTCCTTTGTTAACAGAATGACTTTTTTGTCCCAACCTTTCAGCTTGTGAGGAATCAAACCGTAATGTGCTAAATCATGACTGAAAATAACAAAACGTCTCATTTCAGGCGCTTTAGCCTTGAGGTGTTTTTTGCATTTTCATCCTCTCCCTGTTTTTTATTAGTGAAGCATACTTCTGCTCCTCCACAATGGACTAATGAAAAGAAAATATCTGATTGACAATCATTATCACTGACATTCAGAAAGAATGAGCTGACAAAAACCATCTTCCTATTGTGCTGTTTTTATGATTTTAGAAAAGCCCAAAAAGCTAAACTGAAAGGATTTTGTCTTTTTCTACAGCTGTTTAGTACGAATGCATCTTGTTCTGTATGTTTTATATCGTATATAAAAAGGCAAACAAAACATGTTTGAATGTGTCTCTGCTTTTTTTGTCCCATTTGAACTAACAAAAAGGCAATTAGCAATGAAGCTTGCTAACTTATAGTTTCAGATAGTTTCTCTATCTCTTACTCTCTCTATATAGATAGATACATACACAAGGCTAAATTAAGAGTTTGTGCATTTCCACCAAGAAATTAGCCATTTTAAATGAACTCTGCTAATTCTGCCAATACTGATCAAATATTCAGCCAGAATTGCCCTTAACACTTGTAGATGACCAAAGACTGCAGTCAAGAGGCGACTTAATGAGAGACATTGGATAGAGTATTTGTAAGGCTTTGACTTTCCATGTCTAAATCAAAGTCAAAGTTAAAATTGTGTTGAAAAAATAAATCTCCAGTTTAACATGACATTCATATCCATGGTGAAAGTTTCTGTAAAGAACTACTTGTATGCAGCTTTGGCTTCATCAGCATACACTGATTGGTGTTCATAGATGCCTGTATTTATAAGCAAGATATTCACAGATAGCAAAACTCTAGTGCTGCAGCGTCTCAAGTGTGCTCCATACCATGTGCCCAGATGTCAGCTAAGAGCTTTCGTCTTGTCAGACAGCTGCCTGGAGACCAACAGGAGCTTGTCAGAGAATACAAACACATTTCTGCGCAGGCTCTGCACGGACCGAAGCTGTCAAAAACAAAACTCTGGGGAGAATCCAAAACCATTCCACAGAGAGAATGAGAAATCATAGTTTTAGGTTGTTTCTTTTAGTGTTATTGCATGTCTGAATGTTAAGGTATGCAAATTCAAGAGAAGTCTTTTCGCATATAGCAGCCACAGAGGATTATACAGACAGACATGGACTGCTGAGAATCTCCACTTCTAACAGTGAGGCAGGATTTCACTGCACACATCAGATGATAAGAAGTAAACTGAATAAGTAACAAAAGTTATGCAGAAAATCCCAATCTGTCACAGTACAAGCTAGTGATAAGTTTAAAAATGTGTTTTTTTAAGCTAAAGGCTTCTCAATCTGTACTTTGTGCTGTTTCAACATGAAAATTTGTTTTAGCTGCATGTTTTTCGGCATACAAAATATTATTTGCCAGGCTACTCCTAAACCAAAGACCGAACAGAGGAACTGGGTCTAAAGAGGAAAAAGGATTGGAATGTGGCTCTGTGGTTTTACATTTTACATTTAATTTGGAAATCCACATACCATAGGTAGATACTGATTTTATTTTCCAGCAGTTAGCACCTCCCCACACTGCCAAAAAATACAATATCTGGTTTAATGATCATGGTATGTGTCTGATTGGCCAGCAAGCAGAACTGATCTAAACCCCATTTGGAATCTAGTTTGTCAAGATACCAGATTCAACATTGTAAGGCCAAAATAAATATGTGTCAAGCCAAAGGACCCATTAAGTCAACCTGTACTTTAACACTTCAGCAGAGCCACAGGTTGATTTCTGCAAATAGAGTCCCAACAAAGTATTGCATGCATATTCAGCACAGCACTAAATATAGGAGTTTCACATTATTGAATTACTGAAATAAAATAACTTTTTGATATATTAATTTATTGAGATTCCCCTGCAACTGTTGGAAGATCCTAAGGTTTGGTGGAGCAAATGCTGCTCAGTATTTTCTTACTTTTCATTTCATTCCTTGGTCATCATTCAGTAACATATTATCATGAAGTACATAAAGGTATTAAATGACAAAGTATATTTGGAAGTATACTTAAGTCAACCTATATTTCTGCTCCTTTTGGGCAAAGATGTGAACTACAGAAATAACCAGGTTGTTTTCTAAATAACTTAAATAAAGGGAACAAAAAAGCAAAACAAAGCCAAGTTTAAAGTTTGATCCAAATTTAAGTCTTTTAATGTTTTAAGAAAACAAATTGTATAAAGTATTACTTGTGAAAAGACCTAGTCACACCCCACACATTAACACACGTTTAGAACAGGATCATGTTAGGCACAAAGTTGGAGGAGAGTGCGTAGTCATTGTGTTTGTTTTATTACCTCCCTCAGTACTTAAACTTAGTTTACCAAGTGCTTGTCTATTCAATCCTCTCATGCTTCCCCCCGTTTAATAAAAGCAGCATGGCAGAAATAAATACTTTAACATGACTTTACCCACCGAGTCTGTCAGTACACTACAATAGGGTGGGGAAGAATTAGAAGGAGTTCAAGACATAGCTGAGATAATTTTTTATTCTAATGCCCCTCTGTTATGTTGCATGTGGTCCTAGAAAAGCCCCGGTCACTTTAGGAGGAGCTTGGCAGGACCAAAGTGGCCCAGGTTCTCGCAGGACTTGATCCAGCGTTGAACGTTAGCGGCAGTGGCGGATGTTGAGCCGTTCTGCGACAAACAGCAGTAGCAGGCAATATCGGCCAGGGAGAACTCCGGCCCACAGAGCCAGGGGGCATGACCCAGAGCGGAGCCGAGGGCCTGCAGGACAGCGGCCCGCTCCTTGGCGCTGCCATCTGCCAGCTGGTAGAAAGCAATGTCCACCCAGGTGTCCACCAGCGTAGCCACAGCGGCGTCGCTGGGGTAGGGAGCGAGTAGCTTGAAGAGGAAGCGTGCTACGTTGGCCTCGCCCTCAATGGGACACATGTTGCGGATGCTGAACTTCATTTCCAGTTTGGGAACTGTGAACAAACACGGAGAAAAAAGAAACATACAGGCGCTTTTCAATAAATCCAATCATCACCAAGAAGGTAATTAATTTCAGTAATTTAACTGAAAAAGAGACGTTCATGTACATTCAAAACATAGAATGACAATTTACAAGTATCTATTTATTCATTTTGATGAGAGCTAGCTGCTCATTAAAATTCTAAATTCAGTTTCAAAGAAAATTTGAAAATCAAATAAAGTGTTTTCTGGTTGAAATGTACGTTCACATATCACATGAACAACAGCATCAGTGCCAGAAGGCATGAAGACAATCTCAGGTTGCTCAAGATGTTACCTGTGCACCTTTTCGTGACCACACTTTTTCCTTCCATTCAATTTTCTAGTAATATGCTTCAACAAAACCTTATGAATATCCAGCTGCTTTAGCAAGGATTTAGGGTTCTTAACCCTTCTTATGGAGGTCAATTAGTGTCTGCTGGACAACTGAAGGTAACACGCCTCCTCCTAGTTTTATTTCATAATTTAACTGAGAAAATGAAATGGGACTTGTATACCATAATCATTCCAGTCACCAGAATACCACATTTAAAAATGTATCTGTAAGTAACAAATCTATTCCCTTTTTAAACTTTTGATGACAGCATAATGTCAACACGTACAGGTAAGAAACAACATAAAATATTCTGCTGTTTTCCTCATTCTACTCCTTTCAGGTAGTTTTGTTCCTGATAATTACAGCCATCGATCATATAAAGTTCCACCTCTTAATCACCCCACAAAGCAGCTGAAAACCTACTTGAAAGCTCATGTCTTTTTGTTTCTTGCAATTACTTTGACCTGGTAAATAGTACGGTAATTAAGTTTTATAACATCAGACAGGCTGAGCAGCAATCTGCCCACATGCTTTCACATGAGATTACATCCAAATTAAACAGCACAGATGTGTATTACGCCTGTGTGGTTCAGCAGAGAAGAACCGCACAGGCTTAGTAGATAGATTTCAGAATACTCTCATGCATTAGTGCAGAATTTAAAATCATATACGCTGTGTTTTTTTATTTTATTTTACTTAAGACATTTTCTGCCCTGACATTTGAACTACATATTTTACTGCCAACTTAGTTTCATGAAATGTGAGGCACAAAATCTGTTTTCCATCACAACTGAAAATGGCAACATGGAAAAATATTAACAACTTTATCCCTGCTTCCAATTTGCTCTGTTTTTCTGGTGTTTTCTTGGTCTTTGTGATGTTATTCCCTCATGTCCTGTGGGAGACCTGCGAAGCCTTCACAAAATACACTGAAATTTGTGGCTGTGACAAGTTCAAAGGGTATGAATACTTTTGCAGGGGACTGCAAAAACTCTTCACATTGCAAAAAAAAACAACGTGTAGCTGCATGATAAATTAGAATTTACCATTCAGCATATTTGGACAATCAAAGGACGTGATATGACAAGTTCCAGTCTCTCACCAAATATCTGGCATGCTAAATCTAATGAAGGAGCCGCTTGTTGACTTGAGATGTCAGGAGCAGTAGCAGCTAATAAGAAATAAGAAATGAAAAGAATACTACAGCCAACAAATATACAGCAAGAATAGAGGAGAGTGAATAAAGCGTGGACCAAGAAAGCTGTTTCCTATGTGCAATAATATTACAGCCTCAGGAGCGTAAACACATGTAAACAAAACAGATTAAATCTCAAAGAGCTACACGGATGATGGTGTAACCACATAACACTTTTGTGCAAGAGAACTGTAGATGACAAAAAATAATAAGTCATGGGCTTGTGAGTGTCCTCAACAAGGACAATAAGGAACTAAATTTTATTTTTGGCTGGTCTGTGGGAAGCTTTTTCCAGTCCGTTAACACTATAACAAAGATTTTGAGTGATAATAGGGCAGGATCATCAAGAAGAAAATGGAAAAAAAAATTGGTATTTGCAGGTCTGAGCTTCACAAAATCTCTAAACAGTGTATTTCTACAAGACCTGCACAATGTGCTGCAGTCATTACTGTAATATCAATAGGTGTAAAATGGAAATACCAAAGGACTTCTTGGATGCAATATTTCAAGTGTTGTGCATAAAAATTCAACATGCCAACAATATATTTTGCAGGTTTAGTAGACTTTCACAGCGTTCCATTCCTACACCTGTTGTTTACTTTTAGAGGAAGCTAAAGCTCAGAAAAACGTAAGCTAATTTTGACAAATATTACTGTCATAGCATTGAGAAATAGTATTCCAATTCATCTTGTGCAGTCTTGATCTCTACCCAAATAAAAAAATAATCTTGTAGTCTGAACCTGGCTGAACATAACTATAATGAACTTGTGTCAGTGCCCGCTTACCATCCTTCCATATGAGGGTGAAGCCCAGCTGGAACATATGGCGAGCGTAACTGTCTGCGTGTTTGGGTCCCAGGCAGGACAGGAGCTGTGGCGGCACGCTGCTGACCGAAGAGTGGACGTGGACAGTGGAGAGAACCCGATAGTGCTGACACAGCAGGCTGTGGAGAACCAGCAGCGTGAGGGGAGGCTGCGCAGGGTTTGCATTTATGACGATGTCACGGAGAGCACCCAGGTCCTAATTGGACGAAGGAAAATGTGTTGTTAGTAATAAGTCGATTACTCTATCCACAAATGGGAAACTGTCTGTCCAAATCCTCTAATATACCAAGACTACTTCTGATATAGATAGGGGGAGCTACTGTAGTTGGTAGAATCTTACGATTTCTCCAAAATCTAAAAGCCCTAATGGAACAGTAAGCTGTACATGCTATGACATGCATCACTTCTCTACCTTCCCCAGAAGTGCGTCAAGATTTTTAGTTGCTTTAAAGATGTCACAGCTGGAGCTCTGTGAGGAGAGGCTGCTGCTGACAGTCACATCCAGATCTGCATCTGGGGTCGTCACAGTCTTGGCGAGGCCTTCCACCGCCGCTTTCAGCTCGTACAGCTTCCTCATGATCTCATCCTGACGCGCCTCCAGAGCCCTGACTGCTGGGTCCACGTCGCCATTCTGGAAAGACAGAAAGATGTAGTTTAGCTTTTTAAAGCTGAAGTGACTGAAATTTAACCAATACATTAACATGACGACTAACAATAACAACAACTCCCTAAATACATAACTATTAAAAAAATAAGAAGAAGAAGAAAAACTTTGCTGAAGTTTTGCATGCCTTGCTAATTACCTGATCTAGATACTTTATAATTTCATAAGGGCCTAATTTTTGGAATATGTATATAAATAAATAACACATTTCCATATTAGAGTTTCCATTATAGGAAATATCATTAAATAGTAATTAAGGGGAAGCTTTAGATGCTACACATTTGCTGGACAGAAAGGAAAAGAAACACTTGGATATTGCTGCAAAGGAGCACCGAGAAGGTTTTGCTGACAACGCTAAGTTGGGTAAACTGGTCCACAGAGCAACACTGATAAACAGGGACTAGGCAGCAGTATTTACAGGAAGCTTTGCCTCCATCTTTAACTCTTCCATCAGAGGAATGGCAACAGCTTCAGGAAAAAGAAATGCGTGTCTGCCATTTTGGTGAAAATAAAATTAAACTATAAAAGTACTTTATTTAACACACTGTTACATCACAAAATGTTGTGTTCTCCTTAAGAAAAAAAAAAAGAATTGACATTTACATAAAGCTGTAATTAGAACAAGCATAGCAGGGAGGTAATGTTTCGAAAACAATTTGAAAAACAATGCCAAAAGATTTGAGTATTACAAAGTTCAACACTGTAGTCTTGGAACATTTTTTCAAGTCATAAAAAAACAACAGAAAACAGAGAAACTTGTTCAGTCGGAGTATTCTGCAAGTCAGCTGTTCTACCTTAAGAAATGCATCTTGTGACTAAACCTGATCTACTAAACCAACAACAAATTAAATACAGTGTGCCAAAGATCAGAAATGATACACTCTGTTTGTCTTTAATGATGGAGTGTTAGTTTTAGTCACTAAAGGCGTTCATTTATATATATATATTTCACATTGCTAAATAAAACAACTTAGAAGCTAAAGAACTGTGTAATTTTGGCATTCTTACGTTCACCATAAAACATTGCAGTGTTGATTTTCTTTCTGATCCTATTTAAGTAAACGCCGATTATAACCATGATCACAGCAAACATCCATTGAGAGATTTATTATTGAGCAGAAAAAAATCTCAACCAGCAGTTATCTGGGTGATAAGATGCAACAACAAATCTGTGAAAAAGCTCACCTTTTTGACACAGTAATACATTTTTCATCAGCAGCTCAGTATCCCTTCTGCAGAAAGTGATCATTTCTTAGTGGGCCAAGTTAAATCTAGGTGGTGACTTTTTTCACTTTCATTTCCTTAAAACCACACACGAAGTTGACCTAAAAGATAGATTTTCCTATAATCTTTAGTCACTAAGGTCAATCATTTAGCTTTTGATAATATAATACTCCCATAATCTCATGACTATGTAGAGCACTGGTTGCATCAGCCAGATTTGACATATTCACAGTCATGTAAGCTCAGGAAGCTAACTTGGCTAAAAATAAACAAGCTGGGACGAACGCATACCAAAACACAACAGGGGGGGGGGGGGGCACAATGTTATAATTGAGGCTTAATAGCTCTAAATCCTGAAAATGCTGAAATTAAACCAGTAAGCGGTTACCTGAAGCACATGGTCCAAGCTGCAGCTGTTCTCTTGCCTCGTGTGGATATTTGATAACTTGTACATGCAGGTGGGCAAATCAATCTTTATGTCCGGAGAGACGGGCTTTACCTGGTACATGGACATGGCGGAGCACACTCGGACCTGCGCCAGGGACAAACACTTAAAACACAAAACACTAAAACCCTCGGAAGAGGTGTGACGTCGACAGGCAGCGAGTGCTGCTAACACGCCTGCACCGGAAAGAGAGGCCACGGTGTCGTCACATCCGGAAGACAAAATAAATAAATAAATAAAAATTTAGTTTTATTCTTTTTTTTAAATATAAACTAATTTGTACATTTAATTTGAATTTCCATGTAACAGTATACAATTTTAATATAAAAGTAATAAAATGTATTTTTCATCAGTTTTAGTTCTAAAGAACTTCTTGCATTCTCCAAACACTCTAAAAAATAGAATTCGTGTTTTCATGCGGAAATGTTCCATTCTATTTTATTTTATTCATTTTTATACGTTGGTAGTTTGATGAAGTCAGAATTTGATTGGATGCATCTTTACTCAGAGTGATTCACATTTAGGAGTTTACATTAATGTTATTTTCAGAAGGAAAAAACAACATTGAGATGAATGAAATGAAAATAAGATAAGATAAGATAAGATAAGATAAGATAAGATAAGATAAGATAAGATAAGATAAGATAAGATAAGATAAGATAAGATAAGATAAGATAAGATTTATTGTCATTGTCATCAACAGATACACCGAGATTGAGATTTCCTCAACTCGAGTTAAGATGCAGGTTATGTGTATATACATAATATACAAAGATAAAGAAATAAATAGTACAAAATGAGAAATAAATAGACATCAGAAGATGGTTGCAGCGCCTGGAGGTGTCGCAACAGAATTTACATTTTTAACAAAGTGGTGTCAAGAGCAGAAGTTCTTATGCCTTTGAATTTAGTTCCATGATTGCCATCGGGTAAAAACTGTTTTTTGGGCAATTTGTCCTGGTTTTTATTGCTCTGTATCTCTTGCCTGATGGCAGCAGCTGGAAGAGACCATGGCCAGGGTGTGAAGAGCCGACAAGAGATAGAAAATGCTCGTCCTCAAGAAAGAAAACCTTTACAAAAGATTTTCAAGTACAATAAATAATCTTAAAAAAAAAAACTGAAGTTAGTTTCTGGTAAAAGGGCTGCTTAAGGGAGAACCAACTGATTGTAATACCTGATATAGTCAGACAAATTATAATACTATGTAAATTCTGGCATTTAAAAAAAAATCAATAACAACATACAAATCAATAACATATTAACACGGTAACAAATCAAGAAATATTTCCAAATGTTAATTTTTTACAACTTAAAGCATTTTAAACCAATACATGCAGCAGATACAAACTATGTTCTTGAACAGTGCACATCAATTCCACTAACAAAATTAATGGTACACTGCATATTTACTTGCAGTCCTAATGCAACAGCAGGATTCAGCATATTGACAACGCTGTGTACAAAAACTTTACTTTACTATAAACCATGTGTATCATTTGGTTACATTCTGATTTTTCTTTCTTCAGTGAATGGAAACAGGTAGTCAAAAAAATCAAAATTTGACTCAGGTTGTCCAAACACAAGAGGGCGCCATTTAATCGTTCAGATTATTTCCGCACACGAGCAGTAGATGAGATTACAAAATAACTGGAAAATACAGCTATTTTCAAATATGAAAGAAATGATAAACAATGGTTTAATATTTCTGTGTGATTCATTGTTTTTTTATGTCATTCCATGATTGATACCGCTCTTTTTTCAAAATACAATGATTTTGATGATAGGTGCATTCTTTACAATGGTGAGCTGAATCCTGCTAAATGCAGATATTATATCTTCATTTCTTTTTGCATTAGTTGACATAATATTTAAAACAGATTTGTTGTCCTAAAAACAGAATGAGACATAGTGAGCCTTTAGATCAGAACACTAACACTGTATATTCATTATCTCCAAATAGCTCAACAGGCTAAGTAGATAGAAAGTAGCATTAGAACAACACAGCTTGTATACAAACAGAAGGTCTCACTTCAGCATAAACTGTGTCTCATGTTTTGTTTTTTTTTTTTGTTAAAATATGCATTTCCTTCATTCACTCAAGTAAAAGTAGTGATACTTTAAAATAATATTACTGAAGCAAAAGTGAAATTTATGGTGTGGTCAAACTACTCCTTTACTTTTTTTTTTTTTTTTTTCAAAAATTGCTCGAGTCAAATGCATAGAGTAAATGTAACTAGTTACTACCAGCCACTGGTGATAATTAATAGAACATTACACCTACGTAGAGAAGGACATTTACTGATAAACACTTGTGCCCCATCTTGCTCATGTTCAACATCCAAGACCTGAAAGGAGGCTAGCAAAATTGTGCACAATTAAGTTTAATATTGCAACAGCTTGTTAAAACTAAATTATTCACAATTCAACGGAGCCTGACGTGTGAGAGGAGGAGTTTTCATAGGTAATGGGCAGATCTTGTGGCCAAGAAAGCCTGAGGTGCAGACAAATTCTTGGCTCTTTAGAACACCCTAAACAAGGCAATCGGTCTGGATCTGA
The DNA here is from genome assembly GCF_002775205.1 of Xiphophorus maculatus. Lineage (NCBI taxonomy): Eukaryota > Metazoa > Chordata > Actinopteri > Cyprinodontiformes > Poeciliidae > Xiphophorus > Xiphophorus maculatus. Next base: position 14,412,758 of record NC_036458.1, on the reverse strand, counting down.
GAATTGAATACCATTAGGTGGTGCCTTATAAATGTGCAGCTTTAACTCAGTCCAGAATTTAACAAAAAAGATGACAACATTTAATTTCCAAAATGGATGAGTGGCACAAATCTAAAATTTTGGAATTTACAAGATTAATGAGAAATTCAACATATAAATGGGCAAACAGCTATAAGGTCTTTGTCTACAGAGACAAACTTGTTAAATAGCCCATAAAACCTATGTTCAGAAACCTGTGTTAATTGTCTGTCTTGTTTTATAGAAAGACCTTTTTTGTAATGGAGAATTTTGACGTAAAGTTTAAATTGACTAGAGGTTGTCAAATATCTACATTTTTAGCTGCAGAGATGATTTCCAAAGGGTCAATATGACGAAAGAAGAGAGACATTCAATGTCTTTCTCTACATTGAGTGTAGAGAAAGACTCTACACTCAATGGACACTTCATAACAAATACCTCTTCAGTAGCATGCTAACTAGCTCATAACATGGCAATGCATTTAGATGTATAGATGTAATGGAGATAATTTGCTAAAGTGAATTTTGACTTTGTGACTTTGACAAGTTGTTTGGGCAAGGCGGAATGATTTGAATATTTTAAAATATTTTGCACCTCCATGTCTTTGGTTTTAGAGAAAATGGTCCCAGAAAGAGAAAGAGGCAGTTAGGGATGAAAAATATTTTTTATTGTCAGAGTATAATAGGTTTGATATTACAGAAAAGCAGCAGATAACAACTTGTTACAACCAAAGTATCCGGCTGTCATCTCTAATGCTAGAATATACACAGGATCAGCAATTTTAAACTCTTACTTGGCCTTGTGAGTCTAGATTTCAGCAGCAACATTCATTCCTCCACATGGCGGTGTATTAGCATAGATTTCACAGTGCACATCTCAGTGCAACAAAGCATCTATGTGATGTTGGGGTTTTGAAGATTTATATCATTGATGTGCAGCTGGCAAATCTATAAAAATCATTTATTAACATGGGTGTATATAAAATGATAAAATCTTATTGAAGTCTGTGCTACTTAAAGATGATGTCAAATTGTTTTAAGTTAAGCTCCATATTTACACACAGACACTTTTTAATGATAGGACGATTTGGGCAAAATAATATTTATGACTACAGAATCCGCAAGTAAACCATGAGCAAACCTCTGCAACTAGACAAATTGCCTTCATACAGTAAGTAAGGCACGGCAACTTTATCCTAGAAGACGATTGCCACCTTGTCCTATTTGCGCCTTCTCATTTGGAAAAGTTTGCAAAGTACCGGTCTCCTGCTTCAAGACAGCCATTACCGAGTCTGAGGATGCGTCAGCACATGTAACAACTGCTCAGGGCTAAAAGCAGGGTGTGTCTTAAAAGTTCATGTTGCAAACATGCAGCAGTCTATCTAACAGAGACTCCTTCAATTACATCAGACAACCGATCACTTGCTTCCACGAAAATCAATTGACTAGGTGCAAAATGCCTTTCAAGAAATTACCTTCCACGAATGTCCTGTGTGTGTCAAGAATGGCCACTGATATGTTTTCAGCCTGTCATTCATAAATAATGAAGGGAATCTACACACATACATCATAAAGAGAGGCTCTGCTTGTGTAGGAATGGTAACAGAGCTGTCACCCTCTGCATTATGGATAGAGTTCTTACGGTAAGCTTGCAAAGCCCATTCAAATGTCCTTTGATGGCAGTTAAATCTTTCACAACAATCCTTTGAATACACAATATCAGGTAGCAACATCTCTGCTCCAAAAGAGTGGAAATGAGAGAAAATGTGTGTCAGCCTCCACGTGTTTCAACCTCCCAAGTTTTGCGTGAGCACCTCCGCTTATTATCAGCTGAAGATGGGATGTGGATTAAAGTTTCAGGCAGACTTAATCAGTAAGATGAGCTGGACATTCCTTTCTTGATATGAGTTTTTAGTGACAATGAAACAAGGTCATCAATTATTGAGGCACCACACAAACAAGCAGGGTAGGCATTTGTGTCAGTCCCAAAGGCCTAATTCCAACAAAATGCACTTTACATTATTAACAGTCACAGGACATCTTTTTTATTAGCTCAGTTAAACATAACTTAATTGTTAAGATATGTGAAAAGTATAATTAAAATGCAATTATTAACAGCATGTTGCAAATTTACATGAATTAAAATACAAGAATACTTTGCAAAAGGAGAGAAATCTTTATAATTATTATTATTATTATTATTATTATTATTATTATTATTATTATTATTATTATTATTATTATTATTATTATTATTATTATTACATTAACTGACTTGGTACTATACTGTCATACAACGTTGACTACAAAAAGTTGTATTTTGTACATTTCAAAGTAAATTGCTAAATAAATGAAAATATTATTAAAGTAGATTTTTACTGAGGATTAAAATATATTTAAAACATGAAAGAAAATATGTAGTTATCAATGAACAGATATTTCAAATTTTTTACATTCCCTACACGATCAATTGTTTAAAATTACATTGGCAAAATGATAACAATTTCGCAATTATTGAATTATTAAGATACCAATAAGCATTCACACCCAAGTTTAGTCTTTCACATAATCTGAAAAAATCTGCAACTGTAAAATGTAAACAGAAGTTTTACATTTTTGCTGTTTTCTTTGCTGAATAGCTGTGTAAAACAAATGTAATGGAGTCTAAGAATATTTGCTGGTTTGGACATTTTGTTTTGTTTTTTTATTTACAGAAAAAAAATCACTTGGATTTTCTAATGTGTCTTGAGATTCTTGTCGGCTGGTTTTACGAATAGTTATAGTTTGAATTTAATATGTATTTATCTTCCAGTTTGATATGAAGTTTTTTTTATGAAAAGAATTGCAAAAGGCTCCTTCTTTTCAATTATACATACAGATATATTCAATAAGGATATGTGTTCGGATGAGGCCCTCTTCTAAGACTAAAAGTATCTTTTGAAAATAATGTTTAAAAGCAGGTATTAAACATATGTTTTATTGAGCCACGTTTCTGTTTTTTTTTTAATTGTTTATTGGTTTGATGTAAAAACTCTAATTTTAAATGTTACGTTTTTATTACCTGTACACGGAAAAATCATCATAATTAACAGAAATAAGAGCTTTCAAACATCCATCTGTGCAGTTCACCTACATAATCCGTTTCACTTTTTAATATTATTCTAATTAATTGAATGGTTCTGTGAATTTGGGTTTTTTTTGTTTGTTTTTTGGGTTTTTTTTATCTCAAACTTATCTGTTACTGTCTTTAATTCATTATGCCCCGTAACAGACATCTACAGCATCATTACCACTTAATATTGTATAACAATTTTCCTTTAAAAGAACAATGCCAAGAAACATTTGACAGATGAGTAGGTCATTCCAGTAATTTGGAATAACACCAGCTGCGGCTAATACCAAGAAGAAGAAGAAAAGTTAGAGGAAGGCAGTGTTGCATGTCAGCTTTGCTGAGGGAGTCACTCTGAAGAAGCCTCTATGAAAACTTGCAGACTTTTGTGAAGAAATGGGACAATTTTTAAGATGCCGGTGGTGGAATGATGACCAGGATGACAAACAAGACGTTCAACGGAGCGAAAAGCCATTCCCAGTGGAACCACATGGTACAGCTGCTAGGTAACTATGATATTCAGCCTTGGATTGCTAAGTATTCACTGATACAAATTTGACTTCATACTGTACTTTTGCATGGATTATAGCGATGTTCTTTTTCACATAATTACTAGATGTGCAGACTGTTGTCTCAGTGGAGGGAATATTTTTGTTTTAAACGTGCTGCTCCACATTTCAAACTCTTTTCCTGGTTGCAATGTTCCTTTGAAACCCTTGAAAGCTATGGACCAGTGAGAGCTGAACAAAAATTATTCTTCATAGTTAGCATATCCGATTTCACATATACTTAAAATTATGTTTGTCTTTATTTTTAAAAAATGACAAAAGATGCCCAAAACTTCTGAGAATTTAAAATCTCATATCAAACACCACTATAGAACATGTCATTATCTTTAGTATTTGAGGTTACTGTATGAAGAGATGATGCATGCTAGAGGCAAATGTGTTCTTAATTTTTTTAGCATTAGGCTGAATCAACGACATACAGTACAGACCAAAAGTTTGGACACACCTTTTAATTCAATGAGTTTCCTTTATTTTCATGACTATTGACATTGTAGATTCACACTGAAGGCATCAAAACTATGAATAACACATGTGGAAATATGCACTAAACAAAAAAGTGTAAAACAACTGAAAATACTCCTTATATTCTAGTTTCTTCAAAGTAGCAACCTTTTGCTGTGATTACTGCTTTGCACACACTCTGCATTTTCTTGATGAGCTTCAAGAGGTCGTCACCTGAAATGGTTTTCACTTCATAGTTGTGCCCTGTCAGGTTAATAAGTGGGATTTCTTGCCTTATAAATAGTCATGAAAATAAAGAAAAACCATTGAATTAGAAGGTGTGTCCAAACTTTTGGTCTGTACTGTATATGTATATATATATATATATACAAATGTTTGTTTTTTTTGGTTCCAAAAATACAATATGTAAAGATGTCCAATAGTAGATATAAAAACTGAGCCTCTTTGCTGTGCCATAATTGTACCTTTTAGAAATAGGAAAAGGTGACTTGACATTAAAATTTACACTTCAACATATATAGAGAAAAATAAATTCTAAATAGCTAAAAAATGATCACACTTGCTTTTGTAGTACTGCGCCACTGATTATTTTGAAAACTAAAACGTATATTTTCACTTAATTGAATAAATGTATTCCAAATAATGTTTTCTTAAACTTAAGTCTAAGATTACACAAGAAAATATGCTTATTTTACAGCTTTATTCACATTTTTACCAATGAAAGGTGAAGTGTAAATAGATTTTTTTGAGACCTTGACAAATGATGACTGAAAACAAAGCCTGCTTCCAAAACTGCTGCAGTTTGTCATTTTTTCTCACATTGTCTTCTCCACAGAAACAGATCCATGTTCTCTGCTGCTGCTCTCCACTGCCCTTGAGTCCAGGTAAACTGCTTGTCACATTACCTCGCGTTGCTGTCCCACACCAGCACATCCCGCCGTCAGTGTCGACTTGTTGGCTCACGTTTCCTTCCTGTTTACTGCTCCCGGCTCCTGACCCTCAGGGGTCACTGATCCACTGTGTGTCGCTTGGGTTGTGTTACCTTTTGGCTTCCCCCAGGCTCGTCCCTCTTCCAGCGCAGTGATCGCCCCTCACCCCAAGCACCCCCACCCCGCTGCGGCTGCACAGATTAGAATCAAAAACTGATAACAGCAGCTATGGATGCCTGATAATTTAATTAATTTTCTCACTATCTGTGAGCAGTAAGTGTTTAACATAATATATCTAACAACCGTTACTGCAGTACAGTGCCTCAAGTGAGGAGGATGCAATAAACATGGGAAAGGTGATCTGTGCAAATGAGACCAAAACTGATTTTTAAAATTTTTTACCAAACATTGTGACCATCTCCACTGTAGAACATTGCGGTGGCAGCATCATCCTGTGGAATGACTTTGTTCAGAAGGAAAACTACTGGAAGCCAAAACAGATTTGAGAGTAAGGCTGAGGATCATCTTCCAGCAGAAAAATTATCCTGAAAACCAGTTGAACCTAAAGCAGAGTGATTTAGATTAAGTGATAGTCATATATTAAAATGGCCCAGTCAAAGTCTGTACCCAGTTTCAATAGAGAATATATAGCAAGATCAATAACTGATCAAGAACTCAAAATTTTGTTATTAATTCCAAAGAAAAATTTAATTGAAAAACAGGCGCAAACAGGATAGGCACAAATTGACGTATCCAAGTATCTTCAAATTTGACGATAAATGTTAGGTTATAGTCTTATTAAGACAATGCCCAGGATTGTCCATTATGTTCTTCATTTAATAAACTACAACTATTTTCACAAACCTCTCTTAAGGCTTCAGAACAAAGTCAACTTACTTTAAGCTTAGCAAGCTGATGACCCTCTGATGATCCTGCCCCAACAGATAATGACAGAATATTTTGCACCATTCGAAATAGATTTATGGAAGATATGCAACATCTTGCTGCAAACACTGAAGGACCCTAAGCATCCTCAAGCAGTACAGTCTGCTCCGTTCCTCCTTGTATGCTGCTTCACTGTTCCATCTCCGGTCCAGTCTGTTGTCCAGATGAACATCGAGGCCTTTTTGCTCCTCCACAACCTCTTCACCCATGATGGACATATTGTTTGTCAGATTACTGCATTTCACCCAGTGACGCACCAACAAAAAGAAAAGAATGAGCAAAAAATATAGTCTTGCACACCATAAGAGTGAAACGTTTGCTTATTCTGTTTTCATAAGATGTAGCCCAAATTACTTGCAAGTAAAACTGTAGCAAAATTCTTTGTGCAAATTATAGAGTCAGACGGGCTGGTCACAAATCCACACAATTTTCTAATGTTAGGTTATATTGAAATATTGAAAACTATGTATTGATTTCTTTCCACTTATGAATAAGCACTCCCTTATATTGGTTTATACCACTCCCAATTAAAAAAAAAAGGCTTGTGGTTGTTTCGTGACAAAATGTTAAATAATTCATCAGGTCTTAAAATTTTTGTGAAACAATGTCTTGTATCACTTCAATTTACTGTGAAAAAGAATCCAAATCTCCTTTTAATAAAAGTGACAAGACCAAGTAGCATATCTTTGCAAGTAGCTTACATGAAGCTGCTAAATGTATAACTGCAGAATCTACATTGGTGACCATGACCTCATGCTAATGCCAGGGTATATCCCGTGGGGTAGCTGTGAATATCAGGTGTGTGCTCTAATAGTCAGGTTCCCCCTGCAATCTAGGGATAATTGTAACAACATTAAAGTGGGAGCTCTAAAAATGCTACTCTGTACTCGGATGGGAGAAGAGTGAGGTAGTTGTTAATGTTAATTCCTTGAATCCTGTAAGTGCAGAGGGTAAAAATACAGTGTGGTGCTGATTTGAAAGTGTGGTGGAAGGAGGACCTTCAGAGTGGTTGATATGATAAACTACTGTTTCAATTATTCTTCTCCACAAATTTCTGAACCAGCACTTCTTAAGAACACTCCTTGAGAATGTGCACTTCCAGTTAGCATAATCCAGAAATAGATGCCTTATTTGCATATTCACATTTGTGAGGGCAAAGTTTTTGCATGGTTGGCTGTATGTGTCGAAATTCCCATTTGATTTTTGCAAAGGTTTTTATTTGCGCCTGTGTTTTGTTTTCCCAGCCGAAGCAGTGTTGGAGTTTATTTACAAAGCTGAGGTCAGGAGCCACTCGATCCGACCACAGTGACACTCAGGTGGTCATCAAGGTCACCCCTCCTGCTACTTTTCTCCTGGCCCCACAGCTCCACAGATCTATGATTTTTCTGCCTCTTACACACCCAAATATACCCCCCCACACACGCCCACACACACATCTGTAGTGCACATACACAGTAGACTTCTTATGTACCCGATACTATCTGATATTTAATCTTATTTACTGTGTGCGAGATAAAGGAAAGTGCACATTCAAGGACACCTCTGTACTGTAAAAGAGCTATGTATAATTTTCTTTCTCCGTATTTTGGACTTTTTTTTCTATTTAAACCACTTTAACTCAAATTTCAATCTAAGACCATGTTAAATATAAAGAAGGAAAGACAAGCAATTGGGATTAGATTTTATCCTTTTATTTTAACAGATAGGTGCTTATTAGTTTGGGCAACACAGCTTTATGATGGTCTGAAGCACATGAAGAACCAAAAAGCTAAAAACATGACAGGCATGTAGATATTAGTGAAAAGGAATACATTGAAATGAAGACATTAGGAAGGGTTTTGTTTAACTAGGTTGAAAATTGCTAAAGTACTAAAGTAGGAGCCCTTTATGTATTCAACCGAAGGCGATAGGTTAAGATGAGATCTAGATGGAGGGGTTTTCACCAGTTTAGGACAGGACCAAAGCTTGGAATTCTGTGGGGAAAAAAAGATATATTTTTATTACAGGTGATTCAGGTCCAGGCATCCATCAGCATAAAGATTTATGAGCAATTCCAAATTTTAGCAGCATAGTTTTGCTATCATATAGTTTGCCAATGACAAGATTGTTCAATGGCTTCAACCAGAAATGTCCTCAGATCCAGTCAACCTTAACCTATGACTCCATGTATGTTGGAATTGTGCTAAAAATTGGCCCAGATGAGATTACTTATTTTTCACAGTTTTAAAGCTTTGATATATATATATATATATATATATATATATATATATATATATATATATTTTTTTTTTTTTTTTTTTTTTTTTTTTATGTAAGAGACATGACTGATATTGGCAATACAGCATGCATTCAGTCAACCCAAGAAGGTCCTATTCGAGAACCCATTTTGGAGTTCAAGCCCACTTAGCTTCGAACCAGACTAATGAGAACTCCACACAAAAATGAGTTGACTGTTTTTCTTTTGGGCTCTGACTCATCTGCATTTTGGAATGACACATCATCCAAACAGATATCCTCACCTTCCGCTCCAATTTTTCCATCGCTATCATCATCAGCAGCATTCAGGAAAGCCTTGGTCTCCTTGTCTGTCAGGACCCGAGCCCCAGGGCGGAACCTCTGGAGGAAAAACCTGACGGGAGGAAAAGAAGATGCATGAAGCCAGAGGAAACCTTTCATTTGAATGAACAGCAAAAAAGCATTCGAGGACAATTTGGGAAATAAAACTGATGTCTTATAGAATCAAATGGAAAGAAAATTAAATAAAATGCCCAAAAAACACATGTAGGCGTACTGAAAAATTTGTTATAACCACTTGAACATGTACGCATATCTGATTAGTGTAGCAGGAAAAAGTATATTGTGAAAAGACACATAGAAGAAATTTGATTTTCTTTCAAAAACAGATGAGGATTACTGCCTTTTTTTTCTAGAAGATGAAGATAATCTTCACAGGAAACAAAAAATGTTGACGACTCACTTCAGCTCTTCCTCCTCAATAAACCCACTGGCATCGTTGTCCAGGATCCCAAAAACTTTCTTCACATCCTGGGGGCTTTTCTTGCTCAGGCCACACAACTGGAAGAACTTCTTTGGACAGAAGGAGTCCGGAGCTGCGAGAAGAGGTATAAAGATTTTACTGAAAACTGTCCTGGCTTGGAAATATTGTCATGCAACAATTGTAAAGAGGGATGATTTTTCCATTAGTTATATTTAGAGTTTTAAAAATAGAATTGACGACTACTTGCAGCTGCACCATTGGTTACTTGAAGCAACTATTTACATGTGTAAATTACTTAATAATCTTGCTCAAAATGTGCAGCTTCTGCACAGTAGAACAAATATTGTTGAGTTTCAAAAAAGTTTTACTTTCTAGTCAGGAACGCCATCATTTTCGAAGCATTTCTTATATATATATACTGTTAAATTCTTTATTTGGTAAATAAAAAAATTACTGGAACTTTATTTGATACTTGACACTTCTTAATTAAGGTCTCATGTTTGTCTTTTTTTCTTTCTTTCTTTCTTTCTTTCTTCTTCTTTTTTTTACTGATATTACTTCAGTTGTATTTTACAACAAGTGTAAACAAGCTTCCCCTTCAAGGAATAAAAAAAGTTAATTAATCTGACAAAAAAATAGTTCTGTAAAGAGCAGACTTCCTTCAAATATTCAAATATTCTCTGACAAAAAAGTCAGAGAATACATGAATATTTGGCACGTTGTGTTTATGTTTCATCTATACAGTGTTAAATCTAGAAGATCAAATCTGAAGTCTGCCAAGAGAAAGCAGTTCTGAAGGAAAACATCCTTAATGCTAAATAGAATAAAGCACTTTACCAAAGCACTTGGAATACGTGCGTAATTATTTAATTGAGCCATCTAATCCATTGTTAGTGGACTGCGGTGGCTCCTTGTACATGTGTACAAAGAGATCAAAAAGATATATTAGTGAAAAAGGATACCTTGGCAGTCCTTGATGGCGCTGTCGATGGCATCAGCAGAAAGGACAGATGAGAGCGACATTTTATTCCTGTAGGAAGAACAGCCATGGTGAATTATTAACACATTTAGACAGGTGCGATGTAAAAGCAAGAGCAAAACCTGACAAAGTGGCAATAGGGGGCCTGCAACCTGGCAAGTTAGTCACTGATCTTGCAGCCAGCAAATTAGCAACTTTTACATAGAACTTTCTCTTATTGTCATTATTTAAATATTCCTGATGTATTTGCTGCATGCTGTTGGCAATAAGTAAAAGCCAGGATTTCAGATTGTTAAAACATAGTAATGTAAAGAAGCAGACGTGAACTCCGTGTGTCCTCCGCATCTTACCGTTTTAGAAGTTTGCTCCGTGGTCGGACGGTGATGCGGCTGAGAGGTGAGGCGCTGTGGTGACTGCTGTCCGTCAAGGAGGATTTATATAGGTCTGATTGCAGTGACAATAGGGATTGCTTGAGTTACCTGACTATGGATCAAATTCTGACTGCCCGCCCCTGATCCGATTTCTCAGCTAACTAATTAACCTTTACTATTTATAACGCGCATGAGCACAGAGATCGGGATATGGAGTTCCGTAACGCCCTTGTAAATAGCAAATTAAGTCTAGAAGGAAAAAAAAGAAAAACCTTTAACTCAACCCCAGCTCCATCATACACTCCCCTTCCTTTCAACTCCAATATGTACAGTAAAGGCGGGGAAAGGCTGGAAAGCGACCGTCTCTCTCTTCTTTCCTTCCTCTTTTACTGTACCACCCCCATCATATAGATATCATTTTACAGGCAGCACTTCCAAAACAAGGATCTTAGCAATATATTTTTGGAATAACGGAAGCTCCATCTTTGATGTTATTTTTGGTTGATCGTATGAAAACCTGTTTCTAATGTCTTTCTTTAGAAAGCTTAAGGTTCCCAAGATCGAATATCATCAATATATATATATATATATATATATTTTTTTTTTAAAGAAAAAAGCGTCATGTCAGGGACGCTCACAATTCTAACCTTGTCATTTACATTGACTTCGAGTGCGGGAGGTGGGGAGATCCATGGAAATGCTTTGTCACTTGTACTGATTAGGGTCACTTTGACGTCCCAAACGGTGATGATGAGGAATTTTTATTCATTGATCAGACCAACCAGACCGATCGGCAAACAACAGCGAGCAAAAAGTCTTGTGACATGAGGACGTGTCCAAAACACATATAGAATTACCGGCATAGGAATCACCCTTTGTTCTGAGTCCCTGATAACAGAAGACCACCTCTTCGTGTCAGTTACAATAAATCTTTATACTGATGCACATTCATGCGCTTCTGTCAGTAAATGACATAGTTGTGCGTAAAGGTCAACCTGAATTTTGTTTTAAGTCTGAAAAAATGCGTTGTATCAATGCTGAGTAAGTTCTCTGTGTGTTGGGCTGCAAATGTTATCGCTTTAGACACCGGGAGTCGATAATTTGGAGTAGAAATCTTTACGCGCGGCCTGCTTCACTTATCACTGAAAGTCAGAAGTTAGATTTTAACTTATAAAATCAGTAAATCTTAACAAAATGCATGGGGAATGCATTCAAATGATTTTTTTTCTCTTGCAAATTGACCTAAACTTTAGACAGAAAATATTTGTCAAAATTACACCAAGTATACACAGTCAGCAGTTCCTAAGCAGCACTGTATTGTTCATTAAGATCAAGAAACTCAGCTGGTTCTAATCTCTAAAGTCTGACTTTAACATAAGCAAATGCTGGAAACTTCAATTCTTGATTGAATTTCAAAACTAAACTAGTTGGGGTTTGTTAATAGATGAAGTAGTTACAGTTCAACCATTTTTACACATTATGTTTACAAAATAATATGCTTGATTAATTTGTAAAGAATCAACAATTCATACTTTTTATGGCTGGTTACATATACTTTGTATATGTAACAAAAAGCTTAATACATAATGCTTTATAAGAATGTAAATCAGACCAAACACACCTGCTTTCAGAATTACTGAAATATGCTAAATTTCAGAATAATTAGACAGTTTTCCTCACATTCAGAGTTTTACATATACACAAATTATCAGCTTGACAAAACATTGTAAAGTTTGAAGCTTTATAAACTTCAAATAGATTAATTCACAATATTAAGTTAAATCAAGGCACACCTGTGCATGTATTTTAAGGCAATACCTTACATACACTTCTTTACTCTGTTAACACTTAATTATGTCATGTTTTGAATAATTAGTACATTTATTTTTTTTTTCTCTGTGGTAATACTGGAGAATACATAAGACTAGTCATTGCAGTTTTTTTCTGATTTTTTGTTTTGTTTTGTTACAGTCGTGCCATACTCAATGTATTGGATTCAATAATATATTGTGCTCAAAATACACCTTCCAACGACTATTCAACCGTTAAAAATGCTTTAAGTGTGACAATATTTACTTTTGTTTCTATAAGATCAGCGCCTACGACATTGTTTTCAAGACCCTAAATAAAGCTCAGTTTTTCAAGGGCTACAGAACTTTAACCATGGGAATCTTAAAGTGGATCTTTGTTATACTTTGTGGCAACATTGAGCCCATTTGCATTAATGAGTAAATAGCTTTGTTCTTTCTGATTCCTCTCGAGTATTATTGAGCTACCAACTGGTCAGTGAGGCCTCTCAGCAGCTGACGTCTGACAAGCTGCTGAAATGTGCTGGTGAAGTTAGACTGCATTTAGAAGGTAGAGAGAAACTCAATCATCTCATTATGGCTCCGTGTGAAAAAGAGACCAAGGACGCAGGATGGAGCGGAGTGATGCCACTTTACCTGGAAAGGTTGCATGATGTCATGCATCCCCGTTGATACCAACTATACTGTTACAGGTCAATCATTTATTTATTTAAATCAGCTAGTGCTCTGTAAGAGCACGCATGGGGAGACAGGACATGGTGTTTTCTCACCTCTCTGGGGCAAAGGAGACCGACAATGACAGTGAGAGAAAACAAACTGTGTAGCATGGCAAAAAAAAAAAAAGAAGTAATCATTTTGGTAGCATATCAGTTTCCCAAACAAGATTATAATAATTTCCTAATCATTATTTTATTAAGAAAGCTTTTTCTCTATATTTCATGTCAATATAAGATAAAATAACCCTTTGATAGTCCCACAAGTGATAAATTTAAGCGTTAAAACATGTGCTTATTGGTAAACTCAAACAAAGTGCGTACACAGGTAATCACCGACATTTACGTTTTTTTACATTTGTTATTAAGATTTTATACTCTATACCTATTAAAAAGATTAGCATGTTGGGAGGAATTTTTGTAATTAAAAAAAAAATCTGAAAAGCTTAAATGTGTTTGGCCCATTTTTGAACAATAGTAAACAAACATTTTAATAAAGACCAAGGAACACAGCAGGCAGATCAGGGATAAAGTTCTGGAGGGGTTTATAGCAGAGTCATGTAACAAAGAAAATCCCAACCTTCGAACAATTGTAGAAATACCAAAACATGGCCATCCATGTTGATCAGAGTAGCAGCCAAAATGCTCAAGGTAAGCATGGGGGGTGCAGTGAGGTAGAGAAGATCCAGAAATCAGGTGGGAAAATGTTTTCACAGAAAACTGTGAACAAATACAATTTGGTGAATTGTCGAAATTAATGTTTAAAAAAAAGAAACAAAAAAGTTGTCATACATCATATAGGAAGATGCTCTGGTCAGATGAGACCAAAGGTTTACGTTTTCCGTATATACACAAACTGCTGCAATTGTTTGAAAATTAACACTCTAACCAAAAATACTGTCTGTAAAATATGGTGACTAGAGCAACATAATGGATGACCAAATACAGTAACACTGGGTAAGAGGTTCAGGCCTACTCAAAGTGCAAATATAAAATTGCTATTCACCGATGCTCCCCTTTAAATCTGAGTAAGCATTAACTACTTTACAAAAAAAGACAATAACAATTTTCTTTCTGTAGACACACAAAGATGCTTGAATCATAACCCAAAATACTTGTTACTGTAATTGCAGAAAAAGATGATTCTATAGAATTTTACTGAGAGAGTCTGAATAAAAGTGATGAGCACAAATTTGAACAAAAAATATTATTGAAATGAGGTATTCCTTTCCTTCTGCTTCATAACTGTCTTCTATCACATAAAATGTCAGCAAACTGGGGTGACATGTTTAGTTGCAATGTGACAAAATGAAAAACGTGGTATAAATGCATTGGAAAGTACCATATGAACGTAGATATTTATTATTAAAATATAACAAATATTATATTTGAAATAGTGTTTCAAGTAGTTATTACAAACACACTGGTCCAAATTACAGAACAAAATAAAAAATTGTAAAATGGAAGGTAAGAAATAATCAGAAGTAGAGCAACAAATGCAACCATCAAGGTGACTGATGATTACGGTAATTTTTTCTAATGTTTTCAGATGGCTGAAGGGTAACTTGGAAACTCCATACTACCATCTAGTGGTTGTAGGGTGCAACTACAAAGAGGAGCAAATGATTTATTAATCAATCAATCAAATTTTATTTGTATAGCACATTTCAGCAGCAAGACATTTCAAAGTGCTTTACATCATTACAAACACAGAAACATGTATGTATTTATAGATTTATGTATTGTCAGACCTCTCAGGTTGTCCTGGAGTTCATGTGCTTAATAGTATGCCATTAAGTGGGGTCACAATTACTTGGATATCTCATAAAAGTTGTGATACATTTTTCTAATTTCTTATGATAGTTAAAACTTTGGGGCCAGGGACTAAACCTGAGGATAATGGGGTAGGTAGGGCACTAGATTTGGAAACACATAATACAAGTGAAATGGCAAAATAATATTTTTGAGTGTCCATCCAAGATTAAGGTCCAGGCAGCTGGTGTCCCTCTGCCACACATGGCTGTTTGGCCCTTGCAAAGTGGATCTAAATAATTTTGACTAGAAGTTCTCTGGAGATGATCAAAATCTCTTTTTTGCACTTTTTTTTGCATAGATTGCATGAAAAACGTTCCTGACCCTCTGAGCCAGGTCTCATATCATTATGTATTTGACATAGTTTCCTTTTCTATTGCTACTTCTCCAACCCAAAAGGGGTTATGTGGGCAAAATGACACAAAAACAAAGATGTAAGACCGTTGTAAAAGAATATTTTATTTTCTTTTACTTTTAGTTCCTGGAAAGTGCATTATAGATTTTACAGTTAGCAAAATTCATATTTAAGACATGAACACAACCGAGCGACATTCACAATCATCACCTTTTGGACAGTGTGTTGCATAGAGGCGGAAACGTCCCTTAAGCAAATGTATAAAAATTATTTATATTCAGATGAAAAGGGGGAGGTCGATGTGGGCATTGTTGTTCCATCAGAGCATGTGTTGTTGGTCATGTTGCCATCTTTATGCCTTTACCAAAGCAGCGAACTCTGCAGGGTAGACAGAGACAGAAAATCACAGAAAGTTGTACATTTGTTTAAACAAAGGAATGTCCAACGAGTGTCTCAGCACATACCATCAGCGCCAATCTTGCCATCTCCGTCGCTGTCACCGGCTTTGAGGAAAACCTTGGTCTCACCGTCAGTCAGTGCACGGGCACCTCCGCTGAAGTTCTGCAGAAACAGTCTGCCACAGACACAAGAGATGCTCATCTAATATTGTTGATCAAAACACATCGCAAATAGACCAAATAAGGCAGCCATACTGAAAAAAGAATGCAAAGGTGGGTTTAGTAAGCATATTCATGGACATTTTTATTTATAGCTATTCATGGTCGCTCAGTCCTTATCACAGGTCTCAAAGACTTTGAATGTCAGACTAGTTTGGCCCATCTGATCAACCCCCAAAACTCTCCAAGCACATTTAGACACCAAAAAACATCTTTCCATACATGTCATCTCACTTCGCAACCACTTTGTTCAGGGAAAGTTTTCTTGACAAGATTTTGCTTGGTGGGGCAGGTGTCACCTCGAGAAAGATGTAAAAGGATCTCCCAGATGGTGGCCACTGTTAAACTTAAGATGGCACAAGGGAATACATAAAGAAATGTAATGCATGCTGTTGTTGAATTACAACTGCAAATAAAGGCGTGAGTAGGCTGCAATCCAAGAAATTCTCTCTAAGTAAGACTTTCTGGATGCGGCGCTACCAAATTTATAGGATAGTCATAACCGCCTCTGTCTACCCTCCTACTGTTACTACTGAATAGTATTTAATCTAAATTTAACATCATAAGATAAGTACCCCTGCCCTTAAAGGTCGCACATCTGAATGTAGAAATCCATTCCCTCGTGCATTCCTGCAGTATCTTGTGTCAGTTAATACTGTATATTATTATATTACTATAGTAATTGCCACCCAATGTATAAAGCCCATTTTGTCCAGCCATGCATCTTACTTCAGCTCGTCCTCCTCAATGAAGCCACTCTTGTCCTGGTCAATGATGGCGAAGGCCTTCTTGACATCGTCGGCGCTCTTTCCGGCCAGACCGCAAGTCTTGAAGAACTTCTTGTAGTCGAATGAGTCCGCGCCTGAAATCAGCAGAGCTTATTATGCTACTGAGACCAGAGGCAAATATCAATAAGAATAAGGATGCAAAAGATGAAGCAAGAGTAAAAAAGTATAGAAGAATCACCTTTGCACTCATCCAGGGCTTTAGTAATGTCAGCATCATTCAGTACACCTGCGAAAGCCATTTTGATCTGCAGAGATAGAACACTGATTAATTTAAACTTTTGTAAAAGCAGTTATCCCTAAAAAAACAGCCTATTTATATAAAGGACTCGATTATAGCTCACTGCATTGCAAAAAAAAAACAATCACAAAGCTAAAGAAACAGAATTTTGATCGCTCCAAAACAAATTCACACCATGTCTTGCAAACAAAATATGCTGTATAAATAGCTGTCTTTTGGCTTTCTGAGTAGGATAAACAGAAGAAGAAAGGGTCCCAATTTGAAATACTGAAGTCCAATTCTCTCTGAAGTGCAGGTTTTGCAATGCTTCACTCCTTCCGTGAAGCTGAGATTGACACCTGCAACTACTGCAAGATGCTGAGGTCTGACCAGTAATCCATGGCTCTCTTTTTTTTTTTAAAAGAAACCGCTGACGCTCCCAAATATAGGCATTCAGTTTGTTTCTTTAGATGCTGCAATGCAGTGAGGTCCTGAGCAAACCCAATGTCAAAAGAAATAAAGAGCAAAAAGGTTTTTCAAGGATGCAAGTCTGGATGCGGGTCCTGCATTTTCTCTTCCCTTTCCTCTCTTCCTTCAGACTCACCTCGGTTGTGCCTTTTGCTTTGTAGGGTACAGATGACACAGACAAGACTGGAGTCGACTGCAGTGACCATCCCGGTGCTCCCAATGACCTTTTATATAGTGTCACGCTGTGGAAATCTGAAGCATAAGATAACTGACACCGTGCTGAGGAGGAGGAGGTGGAGGAGGAGGAAGACGAAGGAAGGGATGGGGGGGGGGCTCGTACTGCAGCTACAGAGCGGTCTATTTTAAGTTTCAAAAATGAAGACGCTTAAAAGGTGCGTTTGAAGAAGTCTTTAATGTCCCTGGCTGCTAAGAATAGGCCTGTGTACTGCTGAGGTGGGCGAATTGGAAGGGCTGCTGCCAACCCGTAACCATATTCATGAGGATACCCAGCATGCATGCATTATAGCTGGAGTAAGTTGGACAAACTGGTTGTTTTTGCTACTTTTAACACTGACCAGCTTTAAGGTATGATTTAACCTCTTATTTTAGTGAATCTATTGCTCTTGTGT
The DNA here is from genome assembly GCF_002775205.1 of Xiphophorus maculatus. Classification (NCBI taxonomy): domain Eukaryota; kingdom Metazoa; phylum Chordata; class Actinopteri; order Cyprinodontiformes; family Poeciliidae; genus Xiphophorus; species Xiphophorus maculatus. The sequence goes on along the minus strand of NC_036458.1, from coordinate 14,394,972 downwards.
TTCATTGTGAGCAGAGCATAGTTTTGTGTATTTGAGGTATTATTTGTGTACTGTGTGGAATATGAAATAAATTCACTTTGTAAGGAATGTGGTTTTCTTGTTACATGTCAGCAATAGATATATAAGCCCAACCTTTGAAGAAATATTTTTTTTTTACAAAAACATAACAAAAAAATAATAATTTTTAGGTTTTAAAGGAAATGGAAGATGATGTTTAAAAAAAATAAAATCTCAGTCAGCCCTATTTTGACCATTTCATCTTCATAGAGTATTGGAGGAAATGTTTATTTCTGTGTTAGAGGGTAGATCAATTATGGAAACATTGTTCAATGTTATTAAATGCTAATGAGGGCTTAGTCATTTTTTTCTGACAGAATAATTAAATAACTCTGTAGAGGATAAAACTGAAGATCTATGGCCAATAGGTGGCACCATAATGCTGTGGGGTAAGCTGCAGCCCTTGAGCCTCTCTGTTTTGACCACCGCCTGACTGTAACTAGGTGAGGTTGTTATCTGATAGGGATGAGGGTTTACATTTTGCTCACTTGCAATGCCCAGGACTTTTGAAACCCACTGCAATTGCAATCTGGCTTCAGAATGAAAAATTAGATTAAAATTAAGATAAGCTTTTTGAAGCTAATTCGCTGTTTTAGACTGTTTTATCGCCCAAAAAAGATGTTTACTGCAAAGAAAGTGAATAAATAAAGTGGGTAATTTGCTAAAAAGTCCTTAAACCAGTGTAGCTATTTGCAGTGGGTTTGTGCCAGAAAGCAGCCCTGCTGCTGAGACAGTGACTGTTAATAGCCATCCTGTTGCCACAGCACATCATTTAACTGATTATGCAGCACTTGTAGAAGAAATAGATCTTGGACTAGGTCATCTAATTACCCAAAGTTTGGCAGCTATCTATTGCAGAGTTTGCTGGGTCTAAAGAAGCATGTGAGCAAAGCCCTGGGGCAATTCCCAGCACATTTCCCAAGCCCTGGCCAATGTCCAGCCACGCTCCCCTTCCCATTAACCAATTATAAGAACAAGTGCCGGGCAAGTCATCTAACCCATTGCTTAGCGACTCTTGAGCATTCAAAAGCTCTGGTATATGAGGACTCACTTGACACTGGCTCTTCATTAGCCCCATTGTGTTGAAATGATTTCTGTTAGGAAATGCAGCACACTCAGCCAAAGACTGACCTGAACAAGATGACTTCACACCAAAAGAGTATTTATTCCTGGTTTTTCACTCTTCCTCAAAAGTGCAGATGGTGTTGTACAGTTTGCACAAGTCATCATTTCTGAACACATAACACAGTTTGAGTAACATTAACAGCAAAATATGTCTTCCATGTTGAGAAACAGTTCGCAGGCAACTCATAAATAAGGTATAAAAAATATTCTTTCAGCTGGTGATTAATGAATCTTTGAGGAGTTTGCGGTTCCATGAAAAGAAGTGGATCTTGGTCAGTGGAAATTTATGCCTTTACGAGGGCAGCAAACTCTGCAAAGATAGAATGAAACTGCTGTTAGTTGCAGAAAGTAGAAAATCTTTGCAAAAATGTATTGGTGTAAGACTCATTGAGCCGATTCTGACCAAGAGTTACGATTTATACAATTCAATGGCCAAAGTGCAAAACCTTCTGTCTGCAGGATTCTCTCATTGGTAGATTTCACTTTAGATGATGAGAACAAGTAAAGCTGCTTATAGTCAGTCTGCATGCAAGAAAACACTTCTTGTGACAAAGTATTAATGTGATGAAGCAAAAAGTCCAATCAAGGTCTATGAAAAGGCAACCATTATTTTTCAGAAAGGATGTTTTGTACTTTGGCATACTGATATTTTTAAAAAATTGTAGTTCAATTCTTTTAAGTTTATGCAAAGAACTCTTACCATCAACTCCGATCTTGCCATCACCATCGCTGTCACCAGCGGCAAGGAAAGTCTTAGTCTCCTTGTCGGTGAGTGCCCTGGCACTGGGAGAGAAGTTCTGCAGGAACAGCCTGACGAGTGAACAAAAGAGTAAGAATTAAACCAATGCATGTAAACCTTAATTAATTATTCAAATCTTTTTTGGTCTTTTAGATAGTTAGGAAAAATGTAATGCATGACCAAGCAGGTCAAAAATATTCAAATCGCCTAGTGTGATCAAGCTCAGCCCTCGAACAGAAGGATAACTGTGCAAGACTAGAAAGTAATGTCAGATTTTATCCTTATTTTAAGCCAATAAGCTTTGAATTTAGCAGCGCTGAGTGTTCAAGTAATGTCTTACTTCAGCTCCTCCTCCTCAATGAAGCCACTGTTGTCCTGGTCAATGGTGGCAAAGGCCTTCTTGACATCATCGGAGGACTTGCTGGCCAGGCCGCATGCCTTGAAGAAACTCTTGTAGTCAAAGGAGTCAGCAGCTGAAAATGCACATTTCATCTCCATTAGTGCCCGATACGTCAGCAACAAGGTGTGGATGACTCAGGGTAGCTGTAGCTGGCAGTTTCTGAGGCACATTCGTGAAACTGAGAGTTTGGTAAAGTCTGCCTCTCTGCGCTTAGCTACTTTGCTAAGTTTAAAGGATGCAGTGCTATGTGAAAATAAAGGAAAAGTCTCACCTGCGCAGCCATCCAGGGCAGCCTTGACATCAGCATCGTTGAGACCAGCGAAGGCCATTTTTTATTCTTGGGATGAAAAAAGACAAATCTCAAGGTTAGAATGAGCAGCTGAAATACTAATAAGTTCTTATGTTGTTACAGTGGAAAGAAAAAGCATCAACCAAAATGACTATGACGACATGCTCTTTGGCTTTTTATGTCTAACAAAACCATAGATTTTAGGTTATAAAATATCAGATGAAAAATTATTCCTTTCCTCTCATAGCTTCACATAAAAGTTGTTTCCTTTTTTCATTTTACAAACCTTTGAAACATCATAAGCATCTATGTTTGCTACTGGCTAAACAGCTTCCCTTTGCCTCAGGATGTTTCCTCACAGGAGCCTACTAACTATTCATCCCAAAGCGCTAAACTGTGACCCCACTCAAGAAACAATGCTCTCACCAGGAAAACAGATCACACAGGCATGAATATCTATCAAACATTTTTTTTAAATGTCAGCTGAAAACATTCGCTGCTGCAAAAACATGAGTCAGTCTAGCTCTAGCCAACCAGCATTCTTCCAAAAACGTTGATCCTCTGAAATGAAAAGGCCCGATTTGGCCAACTTTAGTTTTAAACTGAAATGTCCTGAGATCCATGTATTTGCTGCCTAGGTTGGTTCCATTTCTCCCTACAGCTGGTAGTCCACAAAGATCCCCCTCCTCTGAATCCTTTTCAACCCGCAGTGTGCTCTGCAGAAGTCGGGGTAGCTTTCAGAAGGTACACGTCCCACTCACCTTTGCTCTGCGGTGAGGCGAGTGAAAACCAAGGCGGACTCGAGTGAATGCCAAAAGCCTCTTTCCCCCCTCTCTTATATATCATTGAGCAACACCATTTACAGACGTTTGAGTCTCAGTATCAGGTACCAAGATGCATGGGTTTCGAAAAAATGTGTCTAGTAGCCTGGAACTATTTTTAGGTGAACAAATGAGGATGCTACCATGTGTGCTCAGGCCTATAGCTAGACATGTGGAAACTCGAGCACGCCTGAAGCACGTCAACTTCATGGCACATGTTGCAATCGTATTATGATTTACAACCAACATTTAAAATGTTGATTTTAATATTGAACTACTATAAATGTGCAAATGTAAGCGTGCAAGGCATGGTCAGACACTTTATCCTAGGCAATGATGAGAAGTGAACACCAAATACCTGCAGCCACTTGGTGTTCAATTTCGCGATTACTATAGAGACAAAATAATTATTTAAGACCACAGGCAGAATTTGCTTCCCACATAAACATGCCATTCAGAGCTCTCAAAAGGAGAGTTTTTTTTCCTTATGATAAGCTGTGATTTTTATTGGACCATCCTTGTACCAGACATATTCTTCTACATTTCACTGATAAGCAGTGAAGTTTATGCAGAGATTTATTAAAATCACTGCATTCAGTGTCATTCAGTGTCTTTTATTTCAAGTTATTACAAACTGTGTAAGTCATACTTTTTTTTTCACTTTTAATTTTTTATATGAAGTAATACCGTTTCTGATCACTTCACTTGGCCTGTGCCTCCAGGCCTAAATGTAATCATGTGTCCAAAGTAAAGGATACAGTATCTTTACATGAGTTTCACTGAACCTCCACTGGCAGGGTCGCATTTCAAATGTACCAGCAACATGTCTAAACCGGAACAGGACTTTGAGGTCTGTACCACCAGATCTCTGTCCTTAGTAGGCAATCTGCCAATCATCTGGACTATTTTTTGCATCCCAAATGGGTTTGTGTATTAACAAGGTGACAATTTGATGACAAATCTTATTTTCATACCTTCTGTTAATTTAGTTGTCAGCCATACATAAGTAATATGTAGTCTAGACATTTCTAGATATTTCTGATACTGATGAATATTTCACCCAGACTCAGCAGTAATTTGAGAGTCACCCTCCAGACAGAAGTACAAGCCCTAATATGAGAATCGGGACAATTCAAGAAGGTGCTTTTGCAATTAAATGCGAGACATGAACAAAATTATATACATATAATTGCCTTACTAATGTCTGCATCCTTTTGTCACTATTTCATTACTATTTGTGCAAGGAATGAATGATGTATGTCGTCTGCTTCAATGCTGAGCTTGCTTTAAGTTATTATAAACTTTTTAAATATATTTTTACAAAAGAAGTCCATTCATCCCACCTTGTTATGTTTTTGCCGACTTTCTTTTCGTTTTTTGCCAACAGTTCAAAGTCAATCCAACTGAATTGAGACCGTATCACTGCAGGTTTATTTATTTTTTATTATAATTGGGGCTGGTCTTTAACTTGACAATCCTGACATGAAAACCAGGTCATTCAAAGACCTACAATAAAGCATTTCATTGTTGCTCTGGCTGTACAGGATGTATTTACATTTCATTTTCAAGTCAAAAGGTTTTCTTTCATCTATCTTTAAGTCTGATCAGCTTCTCTGCTGATGAAAAGTCCTCACAGAACGATACTGCCATGGTGTGCTAAGGGTGATGTCGAGTGTTAACTTCCCATCTCAGATAGTATTTCTGCATGATGTGTTTGTGTCCTTAACCAGCTTGATTTTATTTAGAATTATTTGTAATATTGTGTGACCTCAAAGAGTACATGCTGATTATGGGAAGCTACTGGTCTGTAGCCACAATTGCCCTGGGGCAGTCTGACAGAAACAAGTCTGCCATTTTGCACCATCAGCCCTTCTGACCAACCCCAGCAGCCGGGGCAGGTAAAGCGCCTGGCCCAAAGACACAAACAACAAGGGCGAGGAATCGAACCAGCGACCCGCTGAGTGCAGGGCAAACTCCTACCACTGTCGTCACTGGATTTATATTGATATCAAAATAAAACACAGGTTGATTGTTTACTAATTATGTGACTTATCCATCTTCTAACACCCTTGTCCCTAGTGGGGTTGGGAGGGGTGCTGGTGCCTATCTCCAGCTAACGTTCCGGGCGAGAGGTGGGGTACACCCTGGACAGGTCGCCAGTCTGTCGCAGGGCAACACAGAGACAAACAGGACAAACAGCCATAAACCAACACACACACTCAAACCTAGGGAGAATTTAGAGAGGCCAATTAACCTGACAGTCATGTTTTTGGACTGTGGGAGGAAGCCGGAGTACCCGGAGAGAACCCACGCATGCACAGGGAGAGCATGCAAACTCCATGCAGAAAAACCCCAGGCCGGAAATCGAACCCAAAGCAATGTTGGTAGCACTGCTGCAAGGCAACAGTGCTACCAACTGCACCACTGTGCAGCCCATTGTGTCACTTATGAAACATTTAATTTAATTGAGTTTAGTTGAGAGGTATCAGTGTAAAAAGGGCTAAGTATCTGGACCTTTAGGGGATGATTAAGAAGACCCGAGATCATTTGACCACATCTTAAAATAACTTCAAAGGGATAAAGGGAAAAAACAACAGAAGACAGTGGTAGAACACCTGAAATTCATTTTTTATTCCATTCAGAAGACCAGATTGATTCAATGCAGACATCCACGTTAGGCCTTTCAATTTTTTTCATGTGTGAACAAATCAAATAAGAAACTAGCAGGCAGGTACAGAATTTGGTCCTTTTCAGTATTTTGATCTTCAGTTCAAAAGATCACAGAACTCTACAGGGAGGAAACAAACGGACGGACATTAGTTTACTACATTGTATTCTTCTGTTTTTGCATCACTTTTCTAACATTTGTTACCTTCTATCCCAATTTTCCCATCGCTGTCTTTATCCCCTGCTGCCATCAAAGACTTTGTTTCGGCCACTGTGAGCTCTCTGGCAGCTGGACAGAAGTTCTGCAGGAACAATCTAAAAGAGGACCACACAATAAGAATAAATACATAAACGCATAGTCGTAATTTTATACCCTATTCCTAAACCTTATCTTCATGCGCAAAACATGATATGCCTTAAAAATTTTTGATTTACAATATCTTTGGGGGCACAAAATGTGGTTTATGTCTACACATCTATCCTTACTTCAGCTCCTCTTCCTCAATGAATCCGCTCTTGTCTTGGTCCAGGACAGTAAACACTTTCTTCCTGTCTGCCTCAGACAAGCCAGTCAGTCCCACTCGTGCAAAGAACAACTTGAAGTCAAATGTGCCTGGAGCTACAGTACATTGGTCAGGCAGAAAGAGAGAGAGGAGACAGAATATGAAATGGAGCAACCACAAGAAACAGACACATAAGTGAGTGAGTGAATGGTCAATCGCTGAATGACATTAAAGAACGAATAGTGGTGGTCTGAATAGAGTCGTCGCATTTACTCATTCGCTCAGATGACTTTCATTCTTCTGCCAATGACATTTACCAATATACAGCCTGAAGTGCATTGTAGGCTTTGCTCCTATGCTTTGTAAACAGCACAAGGAAAACAAATATTGCCTCAGGTTTTAATGCAAACTTAAATGCCAAAAGTTCTCAATTTATGGAGGTTTTTGCAAGACGACACCCTGAAATGACTCAAGAGATTCACACTGAAGAGGATGTCTAAAATAATGAATTCATTTATTGTGTCACATCCTCTAGTGTAACCATTTCATAGCTATGATTATTTTACTTTGTAAAACTCGTTCATACTTTCTTGACCTGCAAAGCATAAAAATAGCAAGAACCAGCAATAGAGCTTTGCATGCCTTGTCATGCAGACATAATTGTAAAGATAAATAATTAAATGTCTCGGCATGCGAGGAGCTTTATAGCTTGTGCTGTTGGGTCAGCTATGTTAGGGATGTCTGATGAAAACCCTTTGGTATCTGGTTGGTAACCAGTCTCCTGCAGTGTGTTTGCCTGGTAACCAGCAGGATCCCTGCCCTCACCCTCTTGTGAACAACATAGTGCAATGCTTTCCCTCAGGAGTGTTAGCTGTGTCGGCTTGTGCATATGTGTGTATTTCCTTAAATTAAAGAGGATTTTTCTTCTCTTTTTTATATATCTTCTTGCAAGCACATTTGTGCATATTATCTGACTCACCTTGACAAGTTTGGACTGCAGATTTGACGTCCTCGTCACTCAACATCCCAGCAAATGCCATGTTTCTCTGGGGCTACCTTAGGGAGACAGAAACACACGAATGGAAGAAACACAAGGTGACAGAAACAAAATCTGGTGCTCTTTTTATGTCAGGTAGCGGTTCATGTGAGATAAAATCAGCTGGAATGAAGCTACATACTGTAATTGCTCATTCCCTGTAGTGTAAAACAAAACACTGGTTAGCACTTAGTGTATAGTTTTCATAAGAAGGATACCACTAGTGAGAAACATAATATTTGTAGAAAAATTTGCCAAACAGAAGAAGCTGGACTTTAATTTTTAGCTTATCAGCCTATATTCAGAAAAAGTTAGCAAACATAGAAACGTGCTAAAATAAACAAGAAATCAAAAATAGGGTTTCATATTATAGCAAAACAACATTTTTTTCAAAAGACACAAAGCCAAAGAAATAACACAATTGCATCACCAAACAATTATGTCCAAAGAAACCAAAAGATGCTCACCGTGCTGTGGGTGATGTTTTCACTTTCCAAGCAGATGATGTTGCGGATCTCTGCCTTGCTCGCTTTGTGCCCGAGTCACTGACACTCTGTTGCGGATTCGTGATCTAGAGTATAAGAAGCAACCTGACGTCTCTGTCCTCAAACCCAGAGAGATTCCCTGTATGCCACACATTGCCTCCTCCTCCTTTATCAGTTAATCAGAGCAGATAATTTTGTCATTCATAGGCCTACTGATTTGTAAACCTGCGGGCATATCAGAAACACTGGTTTAAGAAAAAAAAGAAAACAAAAATAGCTTTGTAATCTGATTAAGGCAAATGCAGATTATTGTACTGTACCATGTTTTAAATTGCTCTTGCTCACTTTAATGTTGCAAAAAAGTTACATAAAGATAAATATTAAAAACATATTCCCACAAAATGTTGCATGTTTCTGTAGACAAAATATTTTATATGAACTGTCAGAACAATTTGCTTCTTGATTCTTACTAGATATCGAAACATACACATCTCAATTTAAAAACAGTTTAATGAAAAAGAATTGGTTTCTCTTTTTAAATTGGCGTACAGAATACCTTGCAAAAATACTCATGCCTCTTGATCTCTTTCACATTTTGTCCTGTTAAATTCACAAACTGAAATGTTATTTGGATTTCATCTGACAGACCAACATAAAATATTGCATAACTGAGAATGTCACACATAACTTTCAAAACCTTTCTCAATAAAAATCTGGAAAAAGGTGGTGTGCATTTTCTTATGGGATTCCCTGTCATACCTCCATCCAACGTCCCATCACCTCTGACCTGCATCTTCTCTGTCCCTGGTAAAGAATTTTATTTCCTGAACATGATACTGCCATCACCATGTTTCACTAAAGAGATGATGTGTTCATCATGTCCTGTATAGTTTTCCAACTCAAATACTGTTTTGTATGTTGCCTTTTTCCACCTGTTTGGTTTGTTACCCATATTAATTGTGGCAAGCTAAAAATGGCTCTTTCAACAATGGCTCTCTTATATACATGTTTTTATAAGGGGCAGATTCGACAAAGATAATACAAGTCCTTTGGTGTGTGCAACAAGATGCTGGATTTCATCTATAAGGGTTAGGGTTTTCTTTTCTTTTCTTGCTCTTCTGCCATTATCTGCTGAGGTAGCAGCATCAGAGTTTTAAAAAAGCAAAACTAGCTTATTAAGAAGACTGGCTGTGTCTTGGAGACTGGCATGAAGGCTCTGGGGATGATGTGGAAAAAAAGGATTCTTCATAAATGTAGAACATTACAGACAACTCTGAAGATCCTTTTCATGAGGCAGTCATACAACAATGGTGTTCTAATCTTCTTCTTGAGTTTGTTGGCGGGTGACAAACTGTTATTTGATCTTCATTACCACCACAAACTAACAACATTGTCTTCAGTCAAAGACCTTTTAGATTCACCGTAAGACAGACCACTACAGGAAATTCTGCCATTGGCATCTACATCTCTTTGAAGAAGCTTTTATAATATAAGTATCAACAGCATTTAACATTTAAAATATTAGAAGGTTTATTGTGTGGTCGACTAGATTTTTCATAAGTGAAATACCAATGAGAGTTTTTGAAATATAAGAATAATTGGTATGTGAACAGGGAAATTTGTTAGATTGTAAACAAAACAGCCTCAATTTGTCACATACCTCTGTCGCTAAATAAAACCAGCTATTTATTTATAGTTGGTCATAAATCCAGAAATGAACATTTTATGCTCGTATGCCTTCACTTCAGCCATGTGACTGGGAGTAAAAGGCTTTTCTCTGCTTTGATACAAATCACTGAATTCACTTGACTGATAAGAAAGCTGCCCTCTGATTGGCCATACAAGTACAAGCTAAAGGCATTCTTCGTTTTGATTGGTGTATGTAACTGCCAATCGTATGGATTTTTACGCCCCTATTCCGTGATGTACAGGAACATGGCGCTTTGGGGGAGAGGTGTTTCATGATACCGAGGGGCTGTTGATTTAATTTTTACGAGATTATGTTTATGTAAATAACGCTTGGACGTTTTCATCAAATATGACAGTTCGCGAAAGGTGGCCGCTGTTTTTGGTCTCTATGGACAACGGACCGCTTCATGTCGGAGTTGCGTTTGCTGTCGTCAGCTGAAACTCCTAGCCTAGACATGCTAGCTCAAGCTAGTTAGCCCGGCGAGTAGCATCTGGCTAAAACAGCCCCAAAATGTGCTCTTATGTGTATCTGACACTGACAGTGAATTGGTAATCAATGTTCAAATTACGTAATTGGGTATTATATCAGCCGTTTATTTAGGACAGTTTCAGTTGGCTAACATTTCGTTGGCTAAACTTGGATGATGGAGAGACGCCATGGGTCTGTGTTATTTCTGGCTGCCTGGATTTTTCTGTGTGGATGTTGGTTCTCTGAAGCTTTCCCTATTCGGGAAACTCGCAAAACAGGTAAGGCACCTGAAGACGAGTTTATTAACAAATAAATGGCATATGGTTTTGTTTACGTTGTGTTTATACGTAAACATGTCTGCCAGCTAGCATTTTCTGGAATGGGTACCTGCTGCTAATGATCAACCAGAAAGCTAACGCCAGCACAACTGTTCTCTGGTAATTTGTGAAGATTGTTAGGCAGTGTGCGGGTAATAGTTTAAAAGAGAGCCCAGTTTACTCGCTGGTTGAACAAACCCGTAAACATTTAAACAAAATCACGACAAGAACGACACAATCAAGTGAAAGTCACGATCAGGCTAACTGACCACCTGAGAAGCTAATCATAAACAACCTTTCCCTCAACCTCCCCCCTAAGGGACAGCACTCTTTATAATTGATTATATTTACCTCTATTACCTATTTTACAGCAAGTCACTTTATTGTGAGGAAAATTCTTAGATGTATAGATCTTGTCCAGTATGTTAACATTTCAATATCACACATTCAAGTTAACGTGAAAGAGCAAATAAGGCTTAAATTTAAAACAGCTATGGTGTTTTAAATTTTAAATGATTTGTAATGGTTACTCGAGAGATTTCAATAGTACTGTAGATTGCATTGTCTTCATCCTTAAAACATCAGTCTGTGTTGAAACAAAAATGCATCCTGCTAACATTTTTCTTACAAACCAGATATTAGAGAATATATGAAATGAATACATAAATTATTTTTAATTTTAGATCCGATCTGGACCTTTTGTGGGCTAATGAAGCATTCACTAATGTGCCACACCTGTAAATTGCTGTTGTATATGAGTTTTAAAACATTAACAGACGATTTTGGTTTGTTCTTTAAAAAAATCTTCTCATCTTAACACCATTTTGGCAGCTTAGACTTTACAGGTGAGCTTTGCAATGTTGAACTGGAATAAAATCATATTAGGTAATGAATTATATCCTTATTTGTACTTGAAATGTAAAAATAAACCCTTAAAGCTGCTTCCTACAATTGCAGATAAAAAGCTATTTTTGAGGAGACGGCACAGTTTGATCACAGTTTGTGTGTTTTGCATTCTCTTTGAATTGCACGATAATATGAAGATGGTAACTCATCACTCTAATTATTGGGTGTTTTATTATACAGTTGAATTATGGTGCAAACTAAGCATACTTGAAAGCAAAATGGTTATTTTCAAAGGTGTAGAAGTGGAATATTCCATGGTCTCCTGATCCCAAGTGAACAGAGCTTACATTTCACCAACTGAACACAAAACTGAAGGTAGAAAGACCCAAATACAAACAACCAAACACAGCTTTAGCAAAGGTTATCAAAATAGAGGAAAGCCATTCTATGTTGATGTTCATGGGCTTCAAACCTAGTGAATTTAGACAACATATTAATAAAAATGATCTGTGTATTTATGATGATACTGATTTGTTTAAGTAGCACCATTTAACTGTGAAAATTCTGAAAATTAAAAACTTTTACACATTTTCCTAAATTTAGACCTTAGTCATCCAAAATCATTCTAGTATGCACTTTAAATTTTTTGTGCACTATTAAACAATCCCATGTTTCTATATCCTGACCTGTTTTCCTAGATTTATTGCAGAGTTGAGTTGATGATTGCCTACCAGCCTAACAAAACTGTTTCCAGAATAATCACTTCAATTTTTATAGCACTGAAATAGTTTACCTGCATCACATGTCTTTTCATGAGTGAGATCATATGACTGTTGTCAATTAAATTATTTTTGAATTACATGTTTTGCTATTTCTTCATGTGCTAATTTGCTTGCATTGTGACACTCCTTTTCAAGTTATATTCTATCCAAAACCTGTAAACATTTGCAGATTTTATAGTGATTTGTATATACAAAGGATAAGTCAAATAGATTGAAAATCACAGGTCATCTTCAGAATCCCATGAATCTAGTTTCAGGGAGTAATTTCAGTGTTTTCTAGTTTACATCTGTAATTTTTTGTCAGAACCATTCCCTCCATTTTCTCAGAATACCACATTAAAAAATCTAAATGTGAAAATGTTAAACGGTGGGCCTGTAATGTGTAACCACAAGATTTTCTAATCTTATCAGCCCCTATCAATGATTAGCAGCAGTGTTGTTTGCTCAGTTATAATGAAGCGTACAGGAAAGAAAGGCTGCAGTATGAGCCCGCTGTTTATGGGTTTATCACCCCACAACCTGTTCCTTACCACTCCTGTTTGGCCTGCATTAACCAGTGCATAAATTAAACAGTACAAATCCATAATTCTTCATTGTTACAGTTTGAATTTAGCTGAAGAACACGGATATGGATACACTTACAAATAATTAAAACTACTGGCTTAGGTATTTGTTAGCAAATATATCGCCTTAGTGACATGTTTGGGTCCTTCTGTTGTAAAGTAAAAGTACCGTTATAGATTTTTGTGCCTCTTTTTGGTGTGAAGCCAGATCATGCTGACATGTTTACCACAGGGAATGTTGGCTGTAGTCCTTCACTACACGGTTACCTTATTGCTTGATCACCAGTCCGTCAGGGAGGCTTGTTTCAGTACAGGCCTGTCTGTCTGTTATATTGCTGCCAGGGCATTGTTCTGGATGGTTCAGAGTCAAATTGATGTTGACATCACCGCAAGCCATCCAAGTTTCTGTCATTAACTTTATTTTATTTTATTTTTTCTGAACAACAGAAGCATGAAAAATATTTGGAAAAGTAACTGAACACAACTCTGTGAAAATTATTTCTTGAAAAGAATGACCCGGCTAACTCTGGTACCCGGGCTTTGCTTTTGATTTATGTAGATGATTCCGGACTGACAAATCCTGAACCAGCCAGACAGTGCAGTTTGCTGTTCTCTGCAGACATCGTTTTATTTTTTCCCAGCAGTACAAAAAAAGTCTGTTTAAAAAAAAAATGGGTCAGCTTCTCCTCTGTGAGAATCACTACTGAAATATGCAGTACAGCTGAAATAAGACATGACGTCTCCCTACTGTGTTGGTCCTAGAAAAACCGCCTTGCCTGAGAACTCTGCCAAGTCATGATAGGAACCCATGACTCAAATAAAACCTAATAAAGAAGAACTGATCCCATGTGGAGGGGCAGCGACCCGGCTCCTGTTGACTGCTGCTGTAGCATCTCTGGGGGTCCTGGACTTCCTTGTCACTTGTTGCTATGCTGGAAGACACAACAGGGTGTTTGCACTGAAACCCTTCCTCCAATTAAGGCAATTTTTCCGCTAGGTTGTTTTGAATGTAACCCTTTGTGACATTAAAGAGCCATTTAAAAATTGTTTATATTTGTTTTTACCATCCAGTATTCACACAGTGTCCGTTTTGCAGTCTTGTTCAACAGGTTCAGTTGGAAGTATAATCCAATAATTCCTATGCTTATGGAAACAATGTTCTGGTTTAACGTTCTAGCTGATCTGCTTTTCATTATGATGTTAAAGTTGTTTGAGTCTAGTAAAGATATCGTTGAAATGGTAATTCTTTGCAGTAATGCTATTGTAAAAGTGAAACTGTGTAATATACAGTACAAGCATGCACTTGTCTGTGATTCATGAGGATTATTTGTTTTAGGTAACAATCCCAGTTCCAGCTTCTTAGAACATTAGAATATTACACATGGCCAATCAAAAAAAAGGATTTAAAAAAATACATGATATAGCCACATTAAAATCCCATGTTCTGTAGCCATGGGATGTAGCAAACATGTGAAAGGATGGGTCTGTTAACAGTTTTCCAACCATGAAAATCCTCATCTTTTAGAATCTAGAACCTCAGAGTACAAAGTTAAATAAAGTACCCTCGCTTTACAGTACCAGTATTTACACAACTATTTAAAACTAAAGCGTACAGCTAATTGTTGTTTTTTTGCCTTTTTTTCTCTTTGCAATGTTTCATTCTTAAGTTAAAGTAATTGAGCAACAATCTGTGCATTTTGAATAATCATATTTCAAATAGGAAATAAATAATTGCTACATTTAGAAGTACTTTCCAAGTAAACATTTTTATTGAACATCTACAGAATATTTTAAAGCTTTACAGTAATAGATAGCACTCCCGTCTTTTAAATTGTCTGTGTTTTCTTTTAAAGTTTATGTTTACTAAATTGGAAATATTTACAAACAAACAAATGTTACTTTTTTAAGGAAAAGAAAAGTAGAGGATCTCATGGGTAAATGGATGAAACCTTGCAAAATATCTGTTTGTCTGGAAAAGAATTGGGACTAACAGTGAAGTGAAGAATGAATTGACCATTTCTGGCTTAATCAAAGTCTAGACTTACATTTCAGACTCCACTGGTGCTAATCAGCCACACTTCCCAGGTTTCTATTTGTACAAATGCAGCCATGTAGAGTTTTCTCTCAGTCCTCCCCTACTTTGTGTTGGTCTATCAGTATCACAAAAAAAAATCTAATTAAACACATAAATTCTATGTGCAGAGATGTAGGTAAACATGCAATATTCACATTAAATACTGCAAACCTCTGTAACAGCTACTCGTCTTCCAAGGCATATATCATAAAACGGGGTTTTTGTTGCATTTTGAGATTCTCCACTGTGATATAATTTCTTTTACCAGTTGTGCTAAAATGGAAGGCTGATTTTTGTGATGTGGGCCGGCTTCAGTCTAGCGGCTGAGAAGTGCAGCGGGTGGGCTGAAAGGCTGTTGTTAAAGCTGCCAGTTGAATTGCTAGGCCAGCAGCATCCTCGCTTCAGAAACCCCACACCTGCTGTCACCGCTGCTGCACCATCAGCTGCTGATGGGCCTGTGGACACCCCCACAACTGTCTCTCCAAATGTCTCTGAAATAGAAGCTGGATGGTCAGGACTAAAAGCTTGACAGTTCTTATGTTTGTGGATAATGTGCACTTAGAAATATAAATATGTAGCATTGCACAGTGTTTTGGTTTGACATTGCCTTTTTACATGCAATCGGGTGGCTAAGCTGCAGGAGTTTCGTGATCAGATGATCGTTCTATTTTTGTTTGTCTTAAGCAAACCTTTGTTGTGGGTAGATTTAGATGAAAGCTGCTGTTAGATGCTCTCGGTTTTTTTTTTTTATTACAGCCAAAAATGGATTTTTTTTTTTCATTTCTTTTATCCATTTTTGTCATTTCAGATGGACACACAGGGGACACTTTGCCCGTGTCTCTCTACCTGCCCTTGATTGTGTCATTAGTTGTGCTGGTGGCTCTGGTGGTGGTGCTAGTAAACTGTGTGACCTGCTGCAAGGAAAGAGAGATCGACTTCAAGGTGAGAGAGGCGGCTGGCAGGTTGTCAGAGGAGCACAATTCCTGTGGCTCCAGTGCAGACTTACCATGACGACTACAATGTTTGTGAATTAACTGCCATTTGTTGCCAACGATGTTAACTGTGCGTTTGTGATGCATTGAAAAATCTTAAGTCAAACATTTAATTTCTCCTTTTTGTTGACGCAGGAGTTTGAGGACCACTTTGATGATGAGATCGACTTCACTCCGCCAGCAGAGGACACGCCTTCTATGCAGTCTCCAGCTGAGGTTTACACCCTTGCTGTGTCCCCTGTGCCACTGCCAGGACCCCCACATCTGCAGCCTCTGGCCAGCATTACAGGTCCGATTAGCAGTCCATCAATTAGCAATAAACAGAAACACAAATACTGACAAAGCAGGGTTAAATTCTTTACATTACACCTACTTAAACTTTGTCAAACCTTTTGAAAACACATTTCTCGACAGATTTACATGAGGGTTTTTAAGTACGACAAGCAAAACTTGTGTACAGTCAGTTTTGATTTGGTTTTTATTTGGTGTTTCAGAATCATCAAGTGGTTTCAAAGTAGGACGCCACAGTTTGAGTTACATCCAGGAGATTGGAAATGGCTGGTTTGGTCAGGTAAGATGTTTTTTGTGTGTGTGTGAGCTTAGCATTTTATTCATTTTATTCTGCTGTTTTTCTTATTTTTGTGCATGCAGCATTTTTCATGCTAATTGATGATTAATGTATTTGGTATGGAGTTGGGTAATACAGGAAATAAAATTTAGATGTTCTCAGTTGATGTTTGCTTGTTTCACAGGAACCCTAATTATTTAGCTTGTGTTTATTTGCTGTCAGGTCCTGTTGAGTGAAATATACACAGACCCTGGGGGAACCAGAGTGGTGGTAAAGGAGTTGAAAGCAAATGCCAGCGCTAAGGAGCAGAATGACTTTTTGCAGCAGGGGGATCCATACAGGTAAATAAACGAAGTAGTCATTTTAAACAAAATGTATTTTTGTTGTTTTTTGGCTCTTTTTTTATGTGCAAATGGTTTTGTGTTCTTTGTTTTTTTTTATTTTGTCATTTTTATTCAAAGTGATCACACAAACATGTTGATCAACAAAGATAATTTTGCTTCATTTATGAACCCACTTTAAAACTCATCTGCAGTTTAATACAGTATGTTCACTTCATCTAAAAAAAAATCTGTGATGTTTAAAACAAATTGAAGATTTATGAAATTAAACAAATGCCTTTCTTTTAAGTATTCATCACTATTTCTTAGCTTTAATCTCAAGCAATAATAATTGTCAAATTATGAACAAGTCATATCAAACAGAAGGGAAGCTGCTGCTTCAACAAACTCCTCCATACTCAAAGATCTTCTATGCATGCCAGATGTGCTTCTACTAAAGATTCTAGCCTCAGAGGATGAGTAAGGTAATTCTTTAGAGGCTAAAGATAATCATACATGCCCCTTAATTGATTGATTTTTCATAAATATGACATTTTGCTACTGAATTCTTGAAGTAATTTTTTAATCATAAGATTAGACCCTTTTTTAAAAATATAATCACATGTGAAGTATATGCAAGACATTTCAGTAAATGCACTGTTATTATAAACATGACAAATTACCATCAGTTTTATTTTTAAATACCAAACTACTGATTATGTTGTCTTTTTGTCCATATTTGAACAGTAGTACCAGTGTTGGCAGCACCCTCTGCCTTTTCTTCTACACATTGCATGATATTATATCACATTTAAAAACATGAAATAAAGCTGTACAGCTTCTTTCTTTGTTCCTTTCTTTCTAGCCTTATTAATGAGATTTTTTTTATCCTTTTTGTTTGGTTGTTGTTTTCAGAGTGCTGCAGCATCCAAACATCCTCCAGTGCCTCGGACAGTGCGTTGAGGCCATTCCCTTCCTGCTTGTGTTTGAGTATTGTGAAATGGTGAGTGAAGATGTGCTTTCTAGTTATGATAAATAAATTGGCTACTAAAGAAGGAAAGCAACTAAATGAGGTAAAATCCAGATAAATATGCATATTTGAATTGAAGTCGGTTTTTTTTTTTTTTTTTTTTTACATTTGTCTTTAGATTTTTTGTGTGATTACTTTTGTCCAACGCTTCATTATATTTACAAAAAGAAAAAAAGTGAATTAACTGATCATTCTAAAGCATTTTTTCCAGTCAGTTGAGCTTGAATAATAATAAAGACTGTTCAAATTCTCAGAAGTGACTGCTGTTTTGGACCATGTAGATTAAAGGCTTAACACATTAATCCCAAATTGGACCTCCCACTTACTGTACACACTGATTTCACTCGTTGGTCCTCATGGTCATTTGCTCATGTCTTTCACTGAGTGCACAACACAGCCTGAACAAACTTAGGGGAGTACCCTTCCCTTCCCTCCCCTCTCCAATCCCCTCCTTCAGGCAGTTACATAGTTACAGTAAGCCCTGGACTTCTCACATTCCCACCTCACCCAGTAAAGCAACAGGCTCCATTTACACTCCTCTGGTGTCAGCTCTACCAGTTGCTGTGTTTGTGCATTTTTATAGCCAACCCTTTATGGTCGTTGGCAGCTGTTGAATGAATTCTTAAGAAAACGAAGCTGTAGCCAAAGAAACGTGCCGTAATGGTTACAAAACCCGTATATTTCTGTTTTTTTATTTATATATTTTTGTAAAAGGTATGTTTTGGCTCCAAAACGTAGCTTTTTGGGGGGGAAAGATCAACATCCCATTTGTCTGCTATATTGTCAGCGTTTGTTGGGTTGCTTGCTGGCTGTTTAGTCTGCTAAATTAGTACAATCAAATGTCTGTTTTTTTCTTGTTCTCATTTCTCCAACCTGTTTAACGACTTAAGCTGAGTCCAGTTGAATTTGTCTGGCCAGGGGTTGCGTCATCTTATTTGGGCTGGGGTATTGTCAGCTGCCCAGACTTGGCAGAAGTTCTGGCATTGTGGTCTTTCTCAGCCAGCTCCAGTAATCCCTCTGACAGCACATGGAAGTAAGTCAAGGTGAATAACTTGCCACAAGTCATTAGGGAGAGGAGGAATAGGTCCTGTATGTTGAGGGTGATAATGTGTGAGGGTAGCACAACTGAGTGATGTGCATACTCGTTATCCAACTGAGTGATGTGCATACTCGTTATCCCTCGCTGGATAAAGATTTTTGAGTGCTTCAAAATGGAGCTGGACTTGTACCCTGCATATTTTCTTACTTTAAATGAATTCAGTTAGCACCTAACATTGAAGAGCTGAAGTTCTTTGTTAGTGTTTAAGGTGAATTTGTCTTCGCACTACTTAAGGCTGCATCAGTCATCATCTAGATGTCCAAACATGAAATTTGACCCTACAACTATGAACAAGTTGAATCCTGAAAAACCAATCAAGTGTGATGTTTCCTCTGTCAAGCTGTAGATTGATGGCGGGGTTTTTTTCTGTTCTGCATCAACCATGCTGGGTAACCCAAACTCAAAGCATTTGGACATCAAAATACATCAAGCAACTGTTGCTGCCGGCTCTAAAATATCATGTGATGACAATTGATATTTAAGACAATTAAGTCTTTAAAAATTTTAAGACTTAATAGTCTTCAAGTGTGCGGCCAGGAGTCGGGATGTTTGACAAAAATGCCTCCGTGTTTCATGCCATGAGGCAAGCAGCACCCGAGTTTGGCTTTTAAAAGTTGTCGACACAGTTTATCATTATCAATAATAAATAATGTTAAAAGTTAGGCTGTCTTCTGTAGTCAAAGAAGCCAGGGAACGATATGCAAAACAAAAAGATTAGAAAAGAAGCAATCCCCTAATACGTGCAAGAGAGCAGAGGTTATAAACAATGTTTTACAACTTAAATAGGGTAATAATTATCAACTTGACTCTTTTCAATGCCATTTAAAAGCGATTAGTACAGTCAAAAGAAATATGATCACTAAAACATCAGTTTCTGTGTATTCCTTTGATGTCCTTACCTTAACTCCTGGGGATTTACAAAATGCTTCCATCATGTTCTATACCAGACTGAGGTTTGAAGATCACAAGGATTAAAAAAGAGAGCTGTAACGTCTTCTGCCTCTCTCTTATCAGCTGGAAATTACTCTCACCCTTTAGCAGCCTGAATACCATGCAGAAATTTCTCAACATCTCATAAGATGCAGTTTCTTTTCAAACATCTTCCTACATCTTTGTGCTTCTACATACTTTATTTCTTAGCAATTTTGAGGCATATATTTACTCTGTCACAACTCCCACACCAAAGAATGTTTTTTGCAGAACTTCATAGGGCTTGGGTTTATAAATTTTAAATAGATTTTTCAGTTTCTGACTAACTCAAATCCACTAACTGCTGATTTATCAGTGAATCTCTAATAGTTCTTTATCTTGGGGTATTATTGAATTAGTCACCATTACAAAACTGACCTTATGATCGGTGATTGTTTCCATTTCCTTTTAGCTCTCAGTGATTTATTAACTTAGGTAGACGCTGCAAATAGGCCTACAGTAATTTCTAAAATACCTTTAAGTCTCCAAAGTAGCATCCTGTGTTGCCTCAGAAAATACCTGGAATTCATTTTTATGTTCATTTTTGTAACTTTATACTGTAGCAGTTAAGCTAAACTTGAACTTAGTACATCCTTGTACTTTTATTGTTTTGTTAATAGCATATTTCCTGGAACACAAACTTCATAACCTGCTCCTAAAGATTCACAAATAAAGCTTTAGAGTTAAGACTTTCTACGAAAGCCCTGCTGGGTCTTCTGTGTATGCAGTGCCAAGCAAAGGTGTACATATGATTTTTCACATTTGTCATGTTGTAATTCAATGTGTTTTATTAGAGTTATGTGTAAGACCAACAAAGAAAAGTGTGTAATTGTGAAGTAAACTAAAATAATATATAGAACTGAGCTAGGATGAGTGATTTTAAAGGAACTTGCGAAGAGACAGCTTGTGGCAAAAGAAACTCCTTGTAAACATTAGCATGTAAATCCCAATTGAAAAGATATTTACATGTTTAGCTAATTTAAGGGACTTTCTCTTAATCTGGCTGTTTTGAACATTTTAGCAGGACTTTCCAAAGGAATTGTTAAAGAGTTTACACAATAACACATTGACAATTTGGCAGTCACTTTCTGTTATACTTTAATGAATGACAGACACAGATGTGTTACGAGGCTGGGCTGAACTCTTGTTGAAAGTCAAATTTACTGACTCTTTGACATACCACACAGAGGTTAACTATTTGTTCCCGGTGCACCTAGTGATTGACGTCTCACTGCTCTGTCGTCACGCCGCTCTGACAAACTGCAGGGTTAATTTTCTAAATAGTTTCATTATCATTTCAAATGTGAATATTTCCATTTTATTGTATTGATGGTGAATAATTGTCCAGAAGAGATGAGTACACTGTAGTTTCTTGATCTGACCGAGACACTCTTATTTATAAATCTGTGACACAGCACTGAGAAGCATTGAATTGTGTTACCCTTATTTGGCTGTCTCACGTTGGGCTGCGAGAAGTGCTGAAAAGACAAGAAGGGGGGAGTCTGCTGCCCCTTTGTGGCAATGTCTGCACACTGCATTTTATTGGCATCTCTTGCTTTTTTAAAAAAAATCATTTGCAGAATATTTCTCTTTCTGGTCAGTTGTTTGTTTGCTTTGAATGGGTTGACTGCTCTTTGTGTCTGTCTTTGCTTGTTGCTGCAGGGGGATTTGCGAAGCTATCTATCTCAGCAGGATTGGACGTTTAGAAACGCTGAGTTGCTGCAGCTGCAGAGGATGGCCTGCGAAATTGCTGCTGGTGTCACTCACCTTCACAAACACAACTTCCTGCACAGGTAGCACTTCAGAACTGCAACATTTAATTAAGCGCACACAGTTTTGATCCACTGAGCTAAGCAATGTCTGTTTTTTTGTGCAGCCACTGTTTAGGGTATTGCTTACTTTGTCAGTGACAGCAGCTGTGTAAGCATTGTTTTGTAGTTTTTAAAGATTGTGACTATTTACTTTTATTTTGAGAGCTTATAAAAAGAACAATATTCAAATATATTATTTACCTAATCAGTAAGTTTTGCTACTTAAATTTCTAAAATAATTAATTTTACAAGGTATTTAAAGTGTCATGTGGTAAGTACACAGTCATAAAAGTTGCTGGAAATGATTATGAAGATGTAGACCAGCAGTCAGTTTTACTTGCATGCTGTCTGTCCAACCAGTCTCAGGAGTACCGGTGTTCTCCAAAAAAGGTTTGCACAGCGGAGTGGAGCGGCTGCGTTTCGTTTTCATTTTTACCACAGCCAGCACTGGTTGGGTGCCTCCCCGCCACCCCTGGTAGCAGGGGTACAGGGAGACGTTAAGAACTCGGGGATCGTGGGGTGGGGTGGGGCTAACATACGATGCTCAGCTCATCAGCTCTATTTTGCATGCTCAGAATAAGCTTTAAGGGTTCCAATTACACAGCTCCAATGCTTTGCCACAGTGTCAGCTGTCCTCTGCCAGAGGGATATGATGATTCTGCTCTTTGCATGTAAAGGGATATCCTCATATTGGGCGTTGTGGTTTAATCCTTGTTACAACTCACAGAGGTCTACAAGATTTCCTCATTGTTGACTTGTTTCATTTTCACTAGTGAAAATGGTTCTTTGACAGGTTCAACTCAAAACGTTGAGAAAAACATTAACTCATTATGCGAACTAAAAAAGGACACGGTGTACAGCTTGATGAAACTGTATTTAAGAGGGTAGCGCTTGGTGCAGCAACACAGACACAAAACCTCTCGGGACAAGTGCTGTGTGGGCCGATGTCCCAGGCTGAAATCTCAGCTTTGCTATGCAGGGATAAGAATGGAGGCGCAAAAGAGCAAAACTCAATCAGCAGCTTGTCTCTTTAATAAATTCCTTTTGGGAAACTTCAAAATGTAACATTTTTTAAGTGTACATTTCTGTGGGATATCTTATAAATCAATAGATTTTTTTCTCTTTGGCAATGTACATTGCATTCAATAGGACTAATATTCTTAAACGTATTTATCCAGTGCCAAGGACTCTTTCACCTGTAGTAAAAGCATTTCTCAACCAAAAATAATCTTTACGCAAGAGAAGGCAGCATGATGTCACCTGCTAGTTTTTTCAGCTGCTATTTCAAACTTCAACTTTGACATTTGTCCGTCATCATCCTGGGTTTTTTCCAACTGGAAGTGACCGTGTTTGGCTCAAATGATCCAACTGAAACTTAAAATTGGGCTCAGTTTAAAAGGAATCTCTGAAACTTAAGATTGAAATAATTAAATTATTTTGTTTTGTACAAAAAATTGGTTATTACTGAAATGTTTTGTTTTCTTCATTGGAATTTTTTCAACTCAAATCGTTTGGAAATAGCTTCTTAAAACTATAAATATGACATTACTTGAATAGATAAAATAATTGCTTTTATTCGCAACCAGTTGAATTTTTATCTTGATCTCATTGCATCCAGTAGGATGCCCATATGAGTTTTTTGTTGTTGCATGAAAGCATTGTCAGGTGTTGTGCGGAGGGGAGATATTTTATTCCATAAACATTTTTTTTAGACATGATTTAAAATTACTTTTCAACTCAACTGCTAATACCATCAAATTATTTACAAGGAATGTATGTATGAAAATGAGTTTTATAGTAATTTCTTTCATGTTATGCTTTTTTCACTCTGCTTAATATTGCACTTTTAAAATAATGGCATCTGTAACTTTAAAAAAAAAATTGTCATTTGAACTGACAATTTTCTTTCAAAATGTGCCACTTGGTTAATATTATTTTTAAAGAAGTGATTTGAGTGACCCAAGTATTGCTGAACCTGAGCGTGTAGAAGGGTTTTGCAGTGAGTCCACAAATACCTCACGGGTATAGAAGTGATCGCCTCTTCACCATATAATGACCTTGTAGGGCTAAAATGTTGAACTTGGTTCCCTCCTTACTGTGTTACTAACATGTTGACACGTTAACCAACAGCAGAGGACAGGAGTGTTTCAAAATACATCTTCATTTATCTTTTCAGAGGTTTCAGTAGGACTGGCGGTTAGCTAGGCTATGCATGTACGCACAAGGATATTGGTGTCCACAGCGTCTGTCATTGGGTGGTTTAAAAAGGACTCTGTGTACCAAGAACGCTGGTGGGGCAGAGAGTAACAGGAGCCTGCCTCTGGATTCTCTGTGAATGGATGCTTAATGTGCAGAACCCCGGAGCTTGACGCCCTCTCCTGGCAGACCAACAAAAGTTCTCAGTCTTGTTTCCTCTCCAGAAACAACATCCTGTGGCCAAGCCAAAAAATAGTTCCTGTAAGAGTTTAATGTGAAGAGTGGGGAAAATGAGAAGCCACTTGTACTGAATTCTTGTGGGCACCCTAATCATTTGTGATTCTTGAGAGATGCCCATCTATAACCATTCTGTGGTAATCTCTTACAAGCAGATGAGCGAAGCCTGTATAAAACGGACACTTAAAGAAAGAAGTGAGATCGATCTTAGTAAATATTTAATGTTTTTTTGTGTTCTCACAGTGATTTGGCCCTAAGGAACTGCTACTTGACCTCAGATCTTACAGTTAAAGTGGGAGACTATGGGATCGGACCCTTCAGATATAAAGTAAGGACATTATTCATGGTTTGTTACCCTCTGTGCGTAATTACTGTAATAATCTGCATACTTTGTTTTTTTTAATGTAACGATAACTAATGACATTGATTTTCAGAGAAACACAGCTTTCACAGGTTCACTTGGATTTTTTAATATTGTTGTTTGCAAAATAATCTTTGCTCATCTGAAGTTTGTTTACGATCATATGCAGTTTATTATTAGTACTCCTCACAAATGAGGATGTTGTCACAACAAGCTAAGATTCGGTCTCAAATATGCTGTATAAACATCTTCTTCTGAGCTGTATTATGGAGTCATAATATATAGTTAAATAAAACACTATATTTCATCTATAATGCATGATTTACATTATTTTTGTCACTGTGTCCCAGTCACCAGTGATGGTTAGGACTTATGTGCTTTCCTCGACAGTGGCAAATTTTCTTTTCTTTTTTTTTAAAATCCCAGTAGCGGTTTCTAAAGGTTGGTCAAAGTGCACTGCTAAAACTCCGGAGGAAAAAGGGTGAAAATGCTAATATGTGTTAACAAGGCATCCCAAAAAAACACACACAGCTTTAGTCCTAAACTTATATCTGAGTTGACACATACAACCAAGGAATTACCGATGGTTCTCCAAATTATATTTTCTCACAGTTGTTTGAAGAAATGGTAGGCTAATGCTAGCATGTTTACTTTCTGTTTTCATATGACTTTTTGTTAATTCAGCATGTGATATTTCAGTACAGTTTGTGTAAGGACAAAATGTCTTGGAAAAAGTTCCTATCCTTCATGAACTTAGTGCT
The DNA here is from genome assembly GCF_002775205.1 of Xiphophorus maculatus. Lineage (NCBI taxonomy): Eukaryota > Metazoa > Chordata > Actinopteri > Cyprinodontiformes > Poeciliidae > Xiphophorus > Xiphophorus maculatus. The sequence goes on along the minus strand of NC_036458.1, from coordinate 14,369,766 downwards.
TGAATTTGAACATTATAAAATGTAACGACTGATGTTTCAGCTGCTCTCTGCACAGCTCTCCTTTACACAAACAGCTGTCTGAGCAAAATGCAGAGCAGGTCACATAACCAAGCCGGAAAAGGAGATGCCACAGCAAATACAGTATCGTTCACTCCGAATGTTATTTGGAAAGGATGAAATATCTCTAGATTATTAGGAATAATTCAGATTCATTGGGTAACCGACTTATGTGCCTGACCTAAAATACAGTTCAGGAGGCCATACTTGTGGATATTTTTTTTTGCTTTTGCAAAGTTTAAATATTTCATAATTGTATTCTGTTGTCAAATATTTTAAAGTTATTTGTAGGTAGTCTCTGATATTGTGCTCTATACAATGCCAAAAATACATGGTTTTTTGGTGGGTAGACGTAGACCATTTGTCCTTTGGTTTAGTTTTTGTGTTTTACTTGTAGCTAAATCACTGTCATGACTACATCAAAACCTGGCTCAGTTTCATAGTAAAGAAGAATCTCAATCTCTGCTATTTTTACCCAGGCAAGCGTACAGAAAATATCTGCCTTCAGTCTGAGACAAAACAAATGTCCCCTTTGATCAGACATAGGATACATTTCATTGCAGAATTCAGATTGTCCTCTCTGTAACTTGATGTCCTGCATATGTCCTCAGCAGTTGGATCTACTGCATTCTTGAAATACAGCTTAGCCAGCAGTTATGCTGTCTGAATTTAATACTCATGAGGGAAGGTCACCCAGCGAATCTATTTCTGTAGGAAAACAGAGAAGCAATGTCAGGGAGGGTGTACTGCCTCAACAGTCGCAAAATTTCTGCTCTTTATGATGCTTTTCATTTAGGTTCTTATCCATATCTGTATGACACTACGTTTAAAACAATCCCATGTCTGCAGGAGGATTACATCATCACAGAGGATGATGTGTTCGCACCCCTGCGGTGGCTGGCTCCTGAACTGGTGGCGGAGCGCCATGGGGGGGTGATTACGATGGAGCAGACCAAGGCCAGCAATGTGTGGTAGGTACACACATCTGCTAACCAAAAAAACCTCTTGAAGAGTCCAAAAACACCATCTGCCTGATAATGAGTTGATCACCTCTTTGCTGCCAAAGGCATTCTTCCGAGTTATAGAAGAAACTGTTAAAACCTTCAGTGTATATACTGTATATATATATAATCAGTGTGTGCAATATTTATATAACAAAGGACTGTTCGAAGTTTAGTAATTGTTTGCTACTTTATTCCTAGTGTTATCAACACTGGACGTAAGAGAGGGACAAGAAAAATACACATATAAAGCAGCTGATATCTTTATTGCAATATTAACCTTTTTGATCGACATTGCAAGATTTTCTAACATCAGGCAGACCTACAGTACAGACCAAAAGTTTGGACACACCTTCTAATTCAATGGGTTTTCTTTATTTTCATGGCTATTTATAAGGCAAGAAGTCCCACTTATTAACCTGACAGGGCACCTATGAAGTGAAAACCATTTCAGGTGACTACCTCTTGAAGCTCATCAAGAAAATGCAGAGTGTGTGCAAAGCAGTAATCACAGCAAAAGGTTGCTACTTTGAAGAAACTAGAATATAAGGAGTATTTTCAGTTGTTTTACACTTTTTTGTTTAGTGCATATTTCCACATGTGTTATTCATAGTTTTGATGCCTTCAGTGTGAATCTACAATGTCAATAGTCATGAAAATAAAGGAAACTCATTGAATTAAAAGGTGTGTCCAAACTTTTGGTCTGTACTGTACGTAAGATTTGCAACCCTGGTAAAAAAAAAATAAATGAATAAAAATACCGTATAGCAGTTTGAATATAGAACCTGATAAAGACCACATGACTTATTTTTATCCTGTTGAAGTCAGTTAAGTGTTGCAAACATGTGAGTTAAAGTACAAATGGCAGAAAATACTTTGTTCTATATAGTATTGTATTAAAAATTAACTTGGTTTTTCCTTTCCTGCGACAATGATAATGTGTCGCTAAAATACTGCTCCACTTGGAAATGTTTCCAATAATTACCAGTGTTTTTATGTAACATCATTAATTTAAATACATTTGTTGTTTTATGCTCATGTAATTTGATGAACAGCTAGTGTGTTTTATGGGGTTAACAATAGCTGCCGCTCTTTCTCTGTTTGCAGGTCCTTGGGGGTCACATTATGGGAGCTTTTTGAGAATGCCACTCAGCCGTATCCACACCTGTCTAACCGGGAGGTTCTACATCATGTAATCAAGGAGCAACAAGTCAAACTATTCAAACCGCAACTAGAGCTTCCTTATTCTGACAGATGGTGAGACTTTTCAGCCATTGTCTTAGAGATTTTACTCCCAAATAGAGTAGAAAAAGAGCTATAAAGCTAGGAGAAAGTCTAAATGATTTATCTGTTTTTTGTACCTGCAGGTATGAGGTGTTGCAGTTCTGCTGGCTCTCCCCTGAGAAGCGGGCCACAGCCGAGGAAGTACACCGTTTGTTAATCTATCTGCGAATGCAAGGCCAGAAGGACATGGAGGAAGATTTCGAGCAACGCTGGGATGCACTGAAGCCTAACCCCATCACCCGACAGACTGTTAACCACTCGTCTTTCCCGATCCTGGACCAGTTTGCAGACGATGCTTTGCGACAAGAGATAGATGAAGTTTTAACCATTACAGAAACAAGCAAAGGTCTCAGTTTCGAGTACGTTTGGGAAGCAGCCAAGCATGACCACTACGACAGCAGCCACGGCCGATCAGGCATGGACACTACCTTAAACTACCAGAGCATGTTCTTCCCTGTTTCTAGGGAGGACATCCAGGCTCATTTCCCCGATCCTCTACCCAGGGCAGGAGGAGCTGAAAGTGGGAACTCTGGATTAGGAGTTCCTGGGATTGTCCCAGTGTTTGATTCGCAGAAATCATCAAACGGGAATGAATATTATATCCAGCTTGAGGAGCAAGGCGAGAGCGCTGACGGGGATGTTGAGAATGCGGAACAGGACATGGGCTTTACTTCTATCCAGAAAGACTTTGTTGTACTTCAAGATGTCCGTCTGGACGAGTCGAGCACAGATGCTGACTTTTTCCACCAAAGCATCGACTCAAAGGATTCATATTTACCAGACAGCCACATCTGGTCATCTCTAGAAAACGACAGTCCATACCACACCAACATTTTCACTGAAGAGGGGTCAAAGCACGAAGACTCTCCCTCCTGGACACAGAACTTTCTGGAGCTCCCGGAGCGCAGTGGGAACCCTTTTCTTGATGAAGCTTTGGAAGTTGAAGATGTGAACCCAAATCCGAGCTATTTTTTAGACGCTTGTCACCTGCCGGTTGCTATGGAAGGAGAGCAGGAGAACATGGATGCAAGGAAGCATCTGGAGACTGAAAAACTGGCTGATAATTTTGTGTTTCTCAGAGAACAGAACCTGATGAAAGAGGACTCGAGCTTCTCGAATCCACTGCAGAACTTTCTCTTACCCGGCATTGTCCACGAACCCGAGGAAACATTCAAGATGAACTCCTGGGACAACCTTGAGACTTTAGGCAGCTTAAATACAGCAGATACAAATTTGAGACCTGCAACAAGTAGCACAGATTCAAGAGGGGACCTTTTAGACTCTCCAAGCACCAACTTGGGGCCGTTTTTGATAGAAAATAAAACTCTGGTGCCTTCCATTACGGTGGTTGCAGATGATAAAAAAGGCAGCCAGGTCAGGAACGGTTCTTCCACTGAAGACCTCACTCTGCTCCAGTCCTCAGACAGGACTGCAGACTCCGGTTTCAATTCTACCTCACAGAGGTTTGAGCACATCACTAACAATATGGATGGCCATATCCCTTTTTTCTCTGACAGTGCCACTACAGACTCTTTGTCCACAGATGCCAAAATCCCCAGCCTTGAAGATGACCCCGAAGTCTCAAAGGTCATAGGAACTGGAATGCCTGAAAATCTCCAAGTTCAAACAATCCCTTCTGAAAATGGACAGAACGATGACCTAACAAGCAACGACCTTCTGAGTGAGCTGATTGAGGACGCAGATCTAGACCTGGAAACAAATTTGTCTGATCAGGAGGAATCTTTCCTGGAAACTAACGGACATCCACTCGTTAGATCCTCTCTCCTCGTATCCGGTCCTTCTTTGGATCAGATAAGCCAGGATAGTTTATTGGAAGACAGCATGTCCACCACTCTCCCAACGGTGGACAATTCAGCTGAAACACCAGATTCTCTCGACTCTCTGGACATTCATCGGCTTGTGGAGCAGGCGGAGGAGCTGAAAGCTCAAATCTCCCAAAATAAACTTCAGCCTCCATACAAAATATCAGACAGCGGTTATGAGACAGAGAACCTGGAGTCTCCTGAATGGAACTCGCAGCCTAACGCCACAGACTGCTCACCTGTGAAAAATGGCGTTGGCGTTTCCATCGAAGAAGAGTCGGAAGAGCTTGGTGCTCCCACCAATTTGGTTCCCCCCAAAATAGTCATCTCTGAAGCTGAGGGTATGCTCGAAACTCGCGGTGTGGATCCAAGTGAGGATCACCAGTCAGACCATGGAGATCCTGCAGAAGAACCACTCACCAGTAGTAACTACAGAGACTCCGCCTACTTCTCGGATAATGAATCTGAACCAGAGAAAAGGGCAGAGGAGTCGACTGCAGGAAGTTCTACAGAAGTCACATGGATGAGGAACTCTGAAGGTCAGATGCTGGAAGCTTACAAGGAAAGAGATATTGATGCTTTATTTTCCCAAGAAGATTCCTCTGTACCTTTTGATGTTGAGGATCTGCATCTAGAGGTGACTTCTGGAGAGGAACTAAAAAGCGAAGGGGCAGAAGCTCACAACGGAAAAGAAACAAAAACATGTAATTACCAGGACTTGTTTCCTGAAACACTGAGCCCGACAGAAGATCTGGAAACCCCCCCTCTCCCTTCCAATACCGCCACAAAGCCACCACTAGAGGGCGCTGTTCACGCTAAACTGACCAGAACCTACGCCCACGACGGTCATAAAATCAAAGAGCCCGACATGGAGGGCCGCTACCTGGGCAGGCGTGACGGTCCGGGTTTAGAGGGACAGGAAGACGGCGTCGACGCCGACGAGGAGGATGAGAACAGCGAGGACTCCGATGACGACATGCGCGCGTATCAGCTGCACAGCTCCAGCGAGGACAGCGAGGACGAAGCCGTGCACGCCGTGCCCATTATTGTGTCGGACGACACCAGCGGCAAGAACCTGAAGAGCCTGCTGAAACCAACAAACCTGAACATCGAAGCTCCGTCTTCCTCGTTTGCTGCCAGGTGCAACGCAGAGAACTCCAGGAGAGCGGTGTCGTTCTTCGATGATGTCACAGTCTACCTGTTTGACCAGGTAATGTCGACTTGAATTTCATTTCGCAATTTTTGTTTTTTTACATTCACTGAATAAATGTTCTCAGATTAAAAGTAGTTTTTTCAGCAAATTTCTGTGCATTTTCAATGTTATTACAAGAAGCTAGTCACACTTCTAGATTCCAATAAATGCGGAGCGCTCCTTTGTGTCCTACTAATTGTTCTCTAACCTGTTGCATTGCAGGAGACGCCCACTAAGGAACTGGGAGACCACTTGTCTGGTTTGAGCAGTCAGTCCCCAGAGCTCAGCAGCCCCGTGTCCACAGCCAGCTACCTGAACCGCTTTGCTAACTCTGAAAGTTCAACAGATGAAGAGGGTGAGGCGAAAACCCCCGGCTGGTATTCACTGTTACCGATAACATGAATCCAATCTGCTAACGTGTTCTGTAACGTCTCTCAGGTGGTGGTTTTGAGTGGGACGATGACTTCTCCTCACCCGGACCTGCCTTCCTCTCCAAGATTGACAAAGACCCCGTCTCTAAGGACATGTCCTCTACTCCCCCATCGGTCGGACGCATGCCGCAGCCGAGCTGGAGCAGCTCCTCCACCTACTCCCGTTTCTCCATTTCACCGGCAAACATCGCCAGCTTCTCCCTGACGCATCTGACCGACTCCGACATCGAACAAGGAGGCAAGTTCAGTATCCAGCTGCTGAACTGCTAAAGACAGTTCAGCAATTGCTGAAGACTTTTAGCAATCATTCATTTTATATACAAGTCTTTTACCATTTGTTAGTCAATAGGCTACATATTTGTTTAATTAATGCATAGTCAGTCTGTAAATCTATCAACAATTAGAACACCTAAAATATAAAACCTTTACCCATCCGAGGGTACCATTACATTTAATATTAATCAGAATTAACAATTTTAATTATTGATTATTCTATCAATTATTCTGAACATTAATTTAATTCTCTTTTAAAAATTGGCACATTCTGCAGGTTTTTCATTTAACCACTGGAGCCTTTTTCAGACAATGTTAAAAATACAACAAAACATGCACATAAAGAAGTAATTAAAATTTTTTAAAAAAGAAAATAAAGTTAGCGCTTGATCATTGTAGCAATTGATGCTAAAAGAATGCTGTCTACTAATCTGTTTTGTGTTGAATTAATAAATGAAAGGTTTTGCATTTTAAATTAAAAATGTATGTATCTTTTTATACACTTTTGACTTAATTACTGCTCTGACTGTTCTTGCAGCAAATGTGCATTCTTGGAGTCTGTATACTCCAGGTAACTATTAACCGATTACTAAAGTTGACGATTATTTCTATAATCAATTTTTCACGATTGATTTGATTAATCAATCAATTAATTAATCAGTCCTTTCAGCCCTAATCAAGTTGTTTTTTTTAGGAATTAAGTTAATTGCACATTATCAATTATTCCATTTGTCAATCACACTAATATCTATTTCCTAATTATTTCAATAAAAAAAAAAACAAGCATACAAAATTGTAATGTTTAAACCTCAGATTAAAAATGACAATGTTTTTTAAATTAAGCAAACAATCAAGACATTATCTGAGCTGCTGGTGTTCTGCATTACAGTAGCGTGATACATTTACTGCATGCCCCTTTCCTGTCTAAGCAATCAAGTCGATTAGTTTTGAATGCTATAATTCCTTGTGTTATATATACATATGTTATACATAAACACATGTCTGTATGCTCTCATATGTGTAAATAGAAAAATCTGTGTCCCTTCTACATTTCTTCTCTGCTGTTCAATAATCCCACTTGACACTATTGTCTGATTTGACAATTATATATTTTTTGTTCCATTTCATGACGTTGACATTCCTTCAAAAAGTCCTTTTTTTATTGTTTTCCACTATTTCAATTCAACTACTGTAAATTTGAGTGTAAATGTGTTTAATTTCTGTTTTTTTTCTTCCTTTTTTTTGACAAGCCTGATGAAAGTAATTATTACTGATTTTTGACAATTCCCGCAAAAGTTCCAGGTTGCAAAAAAATAAAAATAAATGAAATGTTTTTCTTCAAAAATATTACTAAAACTCTAATTCAGGGTGTTGTAAGTTTAGAAGGTGTATGCAATATCTATGCAAGTTGAGGACAGAAGGTAATAATGGTTCAAAGATTTCCTTTAAAACAATATTTGGATGCCTAATGTTTCTATGGTAGTCTTAAGAGTATATTTCATGTCAAAATATGAAATATACTCATTTTAGAGGCGAGGTGCAAGACAAAAGAATTTACATATCTTAATATAAAGGTTAATAAAAAATTGATTCATTCACATTTCTCACATTCTGACTTCCTTTGACTAATATAGTCCTGAATTAAGAGTAATAATGACATCATTTGTAAAGCTTCACAATGGCGCCGGTAAGAAATGGGAGCTTGTTTTGGCTTTATTGAGCACAGAAATCTGTATGTTGTTCAGGATTTCTGAAGGACGTTTCTTGCGAGTTCATTCATTGTTTCTCTCCCAACAGGAAGCAGTGAAGATGGAGAAAAAGACTGAGGTGACAAACGAAGGAACCGTTATTCCTAACACTACTGAGGAATTAAGCTATGCCCGTCCTTTTTTGGGAATGTTGGGATGAGGACAGTTTGTGGAGCGCTCGCCTCAGGCAGAACTGTTCTCAGAAGAGTTGGCGATTTGACTTAAAAACGGATTTTCAGCCGATTTCAGACATTCGGACGGGTCCCAGTCCCGGTCTGAGCCACAGGAACTGTCCAGCTCCATTGGTATAATTTCAGTCGAGTGCAATTAAAAAAAAAACAAAAAACAAATGTGCTGCTTTAAAGACTTATCATGCACATTCCAAATGTGTGTCTGTTTCTTTTTGTTGCCTGCTCTCACCAAAAAAAAAAAAAATAAAAAAAAATATTTTAAATTAATGAATTAAATCTGAGCTGGCAAATAATCACTACAACCAAACAGAAATAAGCTCTTTGATCTCAGCAGAACTACAATTATAAATCTAAAATGTAATATTTATCAATGTTTGTTTTTTTTTGTTGGTTCTCTCCTTCATGTTGTGCAATTATTTCAGTGGTTGCCTTTTATTTTATTTTTTCTTCCATCTTCCAGTTGAGTTTAGTGAGTCTCCTAATTGGAGATGACATTCTGCGGTTAATCCTTCTGTAGCAGTATTTGAATTAAAAGGATGAAGACTGCAGATGTACCGAACAACCTGTAGAGGTGACGCACTGTACGTTCCTTTATGTAAGGAACACTAGCAGTAAGCTGAGGGTGTTATTACTACTATTATTGACTATCAGTCTTAACGAAGGGGAGGTTCAACTGTGAAACAGTTGAGAAGAGGAACGTATTGCTGATTTATTGATTTTTATTATTTTTTTTCTTTGTAAAGCTTTATTTTAATCGAAACATGGAGGAAGTTGTTTTGTCGTCGCTGGGTCTAATCATGGTGCCTGTTGATTCCACGAAGTCGGCTCCCTCTGTTTTTGTGTCACTATGGATATTTCAAATCACACGTCAAGCCGGGTGATGTTTAAACTATTTTTTTTGTCTTTCTTTTTGGATAAGTGAGAAATCTCTGTTTTGAAAATGGCGTCGAAATTGAGTTGTTTGTTAACAAACGTGCAATGAATTTCATCAACGTGTTCAGAGGACGAGCCGGTGATTGCGGCGGTTGTTCTTCGGTGACACTACTAGAACAAACGGAAAAACATGGCTGCTGTTAGCAGTTGTTATGGATGTAGTTAATTGCCTTTCTTTTTTTTTTTTCTACATTGTGTCAAATATGGCAATATCCTTTTTAAAAAAGAATTTGTTCGCTGTATGTAATTTGTATGATCAATACAGACAAAATTAACAATTTTCTACCCTGTCTTCATTTACAGCTATTATATTTGGAACTGTAGGTTATACCGCCTATTTCTTTGGATGATAAAACCACCTTAAATATTTGTCACTTGTGAACAGCTGTACTTCACGTGTAGTAGACCTCCACTTCTCCTCCTCCTGAAGGCACCATATCAGTCATCACTAACTTCTGTTAAACCAGCAGCCTGCTCCTCAGTTAAACTTGAACACATATTTAAGGAAATCTTTTTATTTTGACCACAGTATACATTTGCTTAATCTTGCACATTTGAGAAATGTAACTTGATGTTGAGATGTTCCAATGTGTATATATGGATTCTGATTTTTCTTTCTCTCTGTTTGTAAATGTGGGGGGAGGGAAAAGATGTAATAACTGAGTTATCAATAGGAGGTTTCATTTTGTAACTTCAAGCTGAGTTGAATCAGAGGAACATATCAGTCGTCTACTAAAAGGGGTTAAATTAAGACGCAGAAGCAGATGTGAATTCATTCTGTCCTTTAAGACCTGTAGATTTTAAATATTTTTACTTCATATTGATCATGCTTAGTGTAATTTACTGAAATGTTTATAATTACACTGTTTAATATGAAAATAAATGCAAACAAACTTCTAAAAGTTTTCGTCCTGCATATTTTTTTTCGCCCGTCTCGCTAATGGAACAGTGCAGAATAATTTCTTGCAGAAAGATTATTTCCCACACAGTGGGTTAAATTTGTTTAAAATGTTTTGTAATCTGAAGTTGTTTTCATATCACTGTCGATTTTAGCTTTGTTGGTATTAAAACTGCACATATCCTACTGGTTTAAAAAAAACCAAAAACCTGTTAATACTCCAACTAGGTGAAATTGGTGTACAGTATTTATTTGCTTCTTTTTTTGTTGACTTATTGAGAATTACATTTGGGAACAGGTTACAGAACCCAATCCCAATTTTCTTTAACCAGGCCTCATTACCGTTGAAGCCACGTTTATATTCACTATACATAAAAAAACAATCTTTTATTTTAACTTTTTCAAATACCGCCATACTACATTTGGTTGACATTGGATAGAATTTCCACTTAAACTGTAGGAGTTGGGTCAGTTATCTCTTACCGTCATCTAGACTAAAACATATTGTATTTTTATATTACGTACATTTAAGTAAGCACAGAATAGAAGGGCAAAATATGAAAATCTCTTCTAATCTAGTTGCTTTTCCATTGAGAAGAACAGTATGACATCAAATGATAGAACAGTACTTTAAGTCTTTATTTCACATTTCAATACCTTTTATAACATCATGATGACGCCAACAGTCGCTGTGGTGTTAACAGTCACGGTGGTTGGTGTTTTATGAATTTGTGTGTATTAACAGGAACATGTACTTATTGCAAAAGGGTGGAGAGATATTCTCTGATGGTAAAGACTGAGATGTTTCAATCTGTATAGTAAAAAAACCGTTGTCTGTAAGCACTGCAACCACAAACAGCCGGACAAGATAAAGGAAACAAATTCCAACAATGCATAGTAAATAATTTAAAATGAAATGCATACAGAGTTTTGACGAGTACGTCAATCAAAATGAGAGTAAAACTAAAAACCAAGTTACACTGACGTTCGTTAAAAACCAAAGCATAGCCCTTAAATAAAATCTCACCCTCTTAGGTTTTCACAGGAAGCTGTAAATATGCATACAAGCTATTGCTTCAATCCAGTGGTAGGATCAACATGCATTTGCCTTTGTTTGGTTTGAAAAAAAAAAAGTCTTAGACATCAAGAGAGCCATATAATTTTTTTTTTTGTAGCTTACTTTCCTCCATCTTCACTGAATACTGAAATATTTATTCTTGTGCAAATCAACCCTGCTGTAACATTCATCCATCGAACAAATCCGACCGAAATGCTTAGTCAAAAAGTCTGTTATGATTGTGCAGTCCCTTTACGTGAAAGGAATGAAGAATAGGTCCGGGGAAACAAACGGATTGCCAGGCACAAAGAGGGCGGGGGGCTGTGGAGGGGCTACACACACACGGCGCTCCCGTTCACTTGAGCCGCAGGTCGCTGGAGGGCGGGGCTACGAGAAGGGCCCCCAGGAGGAGGGACGGGCCCCCGAAGAGGCTCCGTGGAGTTTCCCCTCACACTGATATGCTCCCATCCTCCCTGCAAGACAAACACTTGGAGAATTATTGACAAACCCTTTCAGAACACAGAACATCTTCTTCCACATGTTTGCTGTATCCCTCTATATTGCAATATGATTCATTTTTGCAATTGTTTAAATAAAGTGATTTGACAAGGAATTATGAAATAAAAAAACAAAAAGCCTCAGCTCACCCCTATGCCGTAGTCCCAGGACAGACCCTTGGGTGCCATGGGCCCCACACCCAGTCTGTGGCAGACGGATCCAGGAGTCTCAGTAGGAAAGCCTGGAACTCCGTCTGCGATGATCCAAACCTTAAAGCAAAAAAAAAAAATTACATGTTTTGCCTTTAGATGAAAGTATTCTTGACATCTTCTTGATAAAATAGCTATTTTAAATGTGAGTGTGTACCTGGTCCAGCGGTCCCACAGACACCTTGGTGACGTTGTTAGAGATGAGCTCCCACGCAGAGCCCTGAGGGTAGCTGGGCGTCAGGCCCTGTCTGTACCACAGGTTACCTGAAAGACATCAGTCAACATGTTTGATTTCTTTATTCAGTAGATCGAAGTTGCAAAGCAAACCAGATCAAATGAAAACTCACCGTTGTCGTCGACGGCAAACACAGAAGTCCGACCGACGGAGAGCTGTCTGAGGTTCTGCCTCGGAGGAGAGGGGATGTGGTACCAGCATTCTCCTGCAGAGCGAGAAAAAGCTCCTGAGATAGTCTGAACTCAACCCTGAATACCTATATTTATGTTTCATTGATTTATTAGGTCTGACCCACAGATTAGCTTTCATGTCCAACTGACCTGCAGGGTTTTGAGGAGACACGGATCCTCTGTAGAACACAGCTCCGTCCCTCGCGATGGCCCACACCTGATTGGCTCCTCCAATGGAGATAGACTTAAATGGCTGATCTGTGCCTACATGGAGCCAGGAGCTACCCTATGGGAGTAGAAATACTTCCAGAAATTCTGGCCCACAAATCTATAATTCATAGATAATATATTCTCAGGACGTGATCTAAAAATACAGATTTCTCACCGCGGGGTTCTGGGGACTCACGCCCAGCCGACACAGGACGTCTCCTTTGTCACTGAGGGCCCACACAGGGACCTGCTCCATTTTGCTCTGGGCCAGACACGGCATCAGAGAGATGTCGCTGAGATGGATCGGTGGCACCATCTTCCACGGACCTCTCACCGTTATCTTGCACCTCCTGTGTGACGAACAGGCCACTGTTAACATGGAAACAGAGTCACAAACTGGAGGAAGGCGAGTACTTACCTCGTCCATCTTCGGCGCCTCACAAAGTCCTTCATGGTTTTGTGGCCGTGAAATGTCCTGTAGGAAAGGGACAAGTCAGACAAATGGCTAAAATCTCTTCTGTAGTCAAACCTGGAGGAATAAATGTTTCATACGTGGGAAAGTCTGCAGCGTACTGCCAGCCTTCTTTGTCTGTTCCTCCAGGAACGCTGAAATCCACAGCCCACTCCGACACCTAAAGCAGCAGGAAATGAGAGCAAACAGAAAGCAATCACTGTATAATATTATTATACATTATTAGTTTCTAGTCCTAAATTGCCTCTTTTGTAAAGAATTAAACCAAATGTTCACCAAGAATTTATGACAGATATTTGTGAACAGGCCGGGTTTTAAACACGAAACCTACAAAAATTACAGTCAGTAAGGATGGATAGATGGAAGGATGAGTAAAAGGATGAAGGGGTGGACAGACAGACAAACAGATGGATCGTTATATGGATAAGTGGATGGATGGATGGATGGATAAATTTGGGTATTGAAAAAACAAACATCTGTCCTCCATTTCTCTATTTTTTATTTTCCACATTTGCTCGATAAAATTTGCAAACTTGCTAAAACTTTCACAAACTGCTGAAGTTTGTTAAAATGTCAACACTGGATAACATTTCAGGAGGTAACGTTGGGCGTCCTCTTACCCAGGACCACTGAGGGGTCGGAGGGTGTGTGCTGCCTTTGGTGCATTCCTTTAGGCCGCTCTCGTCACTCCACATGGGGCGATCGGTAGGAAGCCCTCTGTCGGATTGAAACGTGTTTTTTGTTATGGAAAATGTACTAGGTTGTAATATTAATGCATGTCAATAATTAGAAACATCTGTAAAATGAAGGAGACCTACTTGTCAGTGTAACCAGTCATTGGGTTCCATCGCTGATTCTCATACACATGTACACTCCTGACATCAGTCTGTAAGTGAATCTCAGGGTTGACTGCAGCAGAAAACACACACAAGGTCACCCCCACATTTGCTTATCCACATTCTAAAGCTTCAGCAGCTGGATGCTGGAGTGTTTCCCATTAGGATCACAATAACAACAGTAAAAGAAAGTGAAAATTTTGCTTAGCAAATGATCTAAATGTTAGTGCAGCATTTCTATAAATCAGCAGGAAATGTTCCTGTCTGAAGGACGTGTGTTACCCGAGCTGGGCTGTCGCCCAAAGCTCCCGCTGTAGACCCAGGCAGCGCCGTCCCACCCGATGCCCCATACCAGCCCCAGACTGTTAGACTCTACGCAGCGCAGGTGGCCTGGGATCTGGCGCCAAAACCTGCAGCAGCGTACAGGCGCACGCATCCAGTGTTAGTCCCAGCAGTTAGTACATAGAGTGGCAAAGAGACAGGCGACAAGTTATCTGGCGACATATCAGTAAGAAAACAAAAAGCAAAAACTGGAAATGGAGGCGACGAGGATTTTACTGAATCTCAGGGCAAAGCACAGGAACAGAATTCAGTCTTTGGTATCTGGCTCACATAAGGTCGCAGGCCATAGGGTGAGCTGCAGCCTCCAAAGTTAGGGGCGGCTCGTGTACCATGATGTCTCCCTTGGAGGTGGTGGACCACAGCGCCTGTCTGGTCGGAGCCCCAGCAATCCCTCGCCACTCACAGCAACAGTCTGACAACAGGTCCAGCTGTTGGACAAGAAATGTGAAAGACACACTGCGTGACACTCAACATGCAATGCTCTACCCATCTATTTCACCAGTTTTTACATGACGACAAAAGTGTTACCCAGTCATTCATTTCCTTCTCTGATGGCGCTGCCAGTATCAGTGGCCATCTTTGTTTAGTTCTTTCGGCTGTGTACACGGCAAAGGTGTAGTGGCAGTCTTGCAGAACCGGTACCAGCGCCGTCACTTCGTTTATGAACACCTGAAGGTACTGAACATGCATCGACAATGAGTCGGTAATTATACATTTGGTACTTCTGGTCTTGTTCTTGTTGCTGCCCTTCCTTCTAAACCATGTCGGCACATGAAAACCCACCTTTTTCTCATCATACTGGGTGTAATAGACAAAGAAGATGCTGTCCTTCTTCCCATCTGACTTGGTGGATTGCTCAAGAGCAACACCTACATCCACCCAGCGCTGTGGCTTCCAGTCTCTCCACCAGCGCAATGGCCCTTTACGCACCCACACCGACTGGTAAGGAAACAGGAGAAAACAATTAGAATCTGTTCACCCTACAGCAAGAAGGAAGACAACTTTTATGTTACTTACGTTGCTTCTCTCCAAAGGTTTCCTAGTGATCTCTTGATGTTGCTGCTTTTGAGGCTGCTCGCTCCAGGCTGCTGATTGCACCGGAGTCAGAGACAGGGAACTATTGAGAGGACCTGATCCATAAACGTAGAGGTGTAAGAACTCGAATAAAATTAAATAAAAACTAATTAACTTGCCTTTTTAATTTTTTTTTATCCTATTTTTCTATCCTCGCCACAATAATGTTACTTTTTGCAGGTCTACAGAATGGACACTTTTTAGTTTAAAGATGACAAAATACTGAAAATGTATGTGGAATTCTTTTTGAGAGACTGGTTATCCATGTACCTGTGGAACTGAGCCAGCTGATCCGTGAACTTGCATCCACGTCGCATCCTCCACCGGACACCCAAGCCCACACGGGTCCATCCTCTTCCCCGATGCCCTGCGAGTTCTCCAGGGTTCCCAGGACGTCGCTCAGTGAACGCCCTGCTGCTTGTGCGCTCCGAGCCGCCCCCGCCCCTTCTAGGTCCACGTTCATAAAGGGGATGTCGTGCCCAGTGGCTGGAAGGGTGGGAAGCACTGGAGCTGGAGGCATCTCCACGCCGTTTTCCTGCGACATCTCGGTGATGGACGGCTGCGTTGTGGAGATTCTGTCGCGGTCCGACACCAGGCTGTTGATGAAGCTGTCGCTGGCTGGGATGAATGCTTTTGGAGCATCTTGCTGAGAGGCTGAGGACGGCTCTTTTACCTCCTGAGGACGTGCAGATGTGTCGTCGCCCCCCAATGGGACGATAGAGGGAGCTGCTGCTTCCAGTATAGGAGTAGCGCTGTGCTCTGAGTTAGTCGGACCCAATTCTGAGTCCGAATCAGTGCCACTTGGTGCAGAGCCTTGTGAAGTCTCAGTCAGGTGGCCACTAAACTCACACTCATCCCTTATGAAAACACAAAGGGAGTAATAACGGGTTGATTAAGGCCAACCCGTTATTGATGGGTTGACCTTAGTTAATGGAGACGGTATGAGTCTCCACTAACTCATACCATAATAACGGTATGAGTTAGTGGAGACTTAGTTGATGTTACTCTACAGACCTGGGTGGAATGAGCTCTTTACTGGTGCCCCACTGGGCAGAAACAGGGATCCAGCCATTTCCACTCGGCTCAGCCTGGGTCACACCCATCCTAAAATACAACCCACGATCCTCACCAACGGCCCAAACCTAACAGACAGAGAGACAAAGAGAGATCTGTGTGGAAGAACAGCAGTAAAAAAAACAAAAACTAAACAAAGGTCGTATGGTACCTGTTAAACACAGACAGTGAAGTGTTCTTTATTTATTGAGCTGTTTCATCAATTCACCTCAAGTAGTCCCACAAACTACAATTTAATCAAACCGTTTTCCAATAGGCCAATCAGAGCAGCTGTTACTTTATAAGGCCATATACTGTAACTCCTGTTCTGGCTCCGTTAAGCCATCCCCATAACTGAAACCCTGAAACATGAAATATGGGATTTGATGACGACGCCTTGGCCAGCTTCTAATTAGGGAGTCTCCCATATGTAAGGCCAGAGGGAATACAGTCTGGGGATATTTAAGGCTGGACCCTGAGGTGCGACTGCTGAGGGGACATTGGCCAGAGCGACACGCTGTGCTCGTGTTACAGTGCTGCTGACGGGAAGCGAGGCAGAGGGGTTGGAATGGGCTGAGGAGAGGTTTGGGAGCGGTGGGGGAGGCATAGGTGGGAGGAGGTGTGAGGTGCGGGTTTGCAGCGCAAGCAAAGTCTTCAGCAGTGAGACACGGAGTAAAGAGTTTCTGCTGTCCTGAAACCAGATCCAGGCAAACAGTGAGGTGGATCAGGCAGCGGAGAGGCACAGTTCAGAGTGGAAAGAGAAAAGTTTTAATAAACCTACAAGGTTAGAAAACTTGTAGAAATATATTTAAAAGCTTTAATAATGTGTTTTGGCATCTCTGCTTGTTTTTTTAAAGCTTGCTTCATTCTATTATAGGCGCACAAAGAGAAGAAGTACAAGAGGTGCAACAAATTTTGTCACATTTTATGTTGCACCCACAGACCTCAGTGTATTTTATTAGGATTTTATATGACAGAGCAACACAGAGAAGCACATAACTGTAAAATGGAACAAGGATGAAGGCTTAAGTTATTTTTCTTTCCATTAAAACAAAATCTGAAATGTGTGGTGTGAATTTATTTTTAGGCATTGTGAATCCATGACTGCATTTTGCTACAATTACAGCCGTTACAGTCTTTTGTCTCTAGATACAGAATTGCATTTCTGTCCTTCCTTCTTTGCTAAATGGCCTAAATTCATGCAGAGGGATGCAAAAAATATAATTATGAATATAATTATGGCACAGCACTCACACTGGCTTTCTTCCAGGATTGCCTAATATTTAGTGTCATCCATGTTCCCATCAACTCTGACCCACTCCACTGTATCTGCTCTGCTAAAGAACAGCATCTTCATGATGCTGCAAAAACTATGTTTTACTGGTGTTGAAGTGTTACTCTCCATGAAAGTTCCACAGTAAAGTTGAAAACTGATGAGTGAGCTACTCCTCCATAAAGCCTGGATTTAAGGAGTCAACAACTCAGACTTATCACCCGATTCAGGAGTCTTCCCCAAAGGCTCAGACAGCCGAGCCCCACATTAAATATGACTAATATTAAATAGGGTATGTCAGAGACCAATTAGAAATTTGAACCATACTTTTCAAATTTTTACTTGGAAAAAAATGTCAAAACAAAGACTTTTCTTTCAAATCGTAATTATGTACTATTTTAGATTCGTTCCCCAAGTAAACACAAAAAATTCTCCTCTAACCTGGTCATTGAGTCCCACGTCCACCATCATCATCTCCCCTCCGATGCTGATCCAGCCAGATCCACAGGGGTTGTGGGAGTTTACGCCACGCCTGAACCACACCTGGACACACACACAACCACACCAGTCCACACACGTAGCTGACAGGTAAACCAAACCTACTCAGATCATTTCAGATGTAATCACAGGTTTACCTTATAGTCCTTTGTGACCACCCACACAACGCTGACTCCGACGGCCACGTGAAGAGCCTCCACCTCCTTTGAGGGTGACTCCACTTCCAACCAGGAGGTACCTACGGTAGAACATACACAATGCACAGTGTTCTGTAAAATATGTTGCACCATAAAACCAAAATGTCACATTTCACTTAGAAATATCAACACTTACAATATCAACCCTTTAATAGAGAATTGCAATGGAAAAATAATTAACAGAGCTTCTAATACATAATTCATAGTATTAAAGTGTTTAAAATGACATTTCTCAAATGAAAGGACAGGGGGAAAAAAAACAATTAGACTCAGGGATGGAGTGTGTGCCACGGTGATGCGGACCTGTTGGGCTGTCCAGACTGAGGCCTGTACGAACCAACAGGTTTCCATCCCACAGTAAAACCCACAGAAGATCCCCAGGGCCGGCTGATAACTGAGCCACTTCTTTGGGCACCTCCACCTCCTCCCAGCTGGTGCCCTCCGGCACTCGGGGGTGGATTCCCTCCCTGAACCACACCTGTGCAGCACAAGTCATTTTAACAGATCATTAAATCCGATCACATTTGGTTTCATTTAGGCATGAAATCAAGATCTTAGGTTTCAGTTCCAACAATTACATGTTGCATTTTAATAAACTGTTAAATGCTTTTAATTGAGCAAAATCCCTATTTTTAGTTCTCTTGGGTCAGAAAAGTTAGTAGTCAGGCCTTGTGATTCATATGAAGTTATGCTGCCCTCTTGTGGCCATGCATGCTCAATAAAGTGATGCCCGACATTTAATATTTACTATGAGTTGATGAAAACCTGCAAACCACAGTGAAACCATGGTCAGTGAAGCAAACATTCTCAGAGATGACAAGAAAAATGATTTGTTTTACTAAAAACAAATATTATAGGTTTTGTGGGAAGCTAATAATTCCCCTAAAACGTAAAGAGAAAGTATGGGTTTGTGCCAGAAAGATAAAACCTCAGCTGCTGAGACCATGTGACTGACCTGCCCTTGCTGTGACACGCCCCAGAGGTATGGGTACCTCCCTGACTGGTCACTCATCTCCCAGCCACCACAGCAGATGTCACAGAGTGGCAGCGGGGGCTTCTTAGGGTTATCCAAAGGGATCTGCAAGGAGACAGTACTGGCCTTACAAAATATCAAATTAGTTTAACTTACAGTGGCCATGGAGATTTTTCTTGTTATGCAAAGTGCTAAATAAATAGCCACATATCAGCAGGTGAAGTAGTAAGGCAGCACTCAAAATATGCTCTTCTCAATCTCAATCAGAAGCCTAACACAACATATCACTTGGAATACAACAATGTCCACAATGAAAGGGAATCTGGTTAGAAATCTTTTTCTCTTTTCACAATTATGCTACATTGTGCCGGTTTATCACAAAAATCCCACGAAATTAGAGCAAATGATCGCTTGTGATGGTTAGATTTGCACTTGTAGGTTCTTTATCGCTAGCATGAAGTTAACTAGGAATTTGAGGGATTATAATGTGAAAAGGATAATTAACAATTGTGTTTTCTGATGGAAATACATTACCTTCCTTTTCTACTCTCCTTTGTGGAAATTGTTAACAACTGCACATATACAGTCATAGAGAGTCAGCAGTGCTTGGCTAACCTTTGCCCATGTGCCTTGTGCTGTGTATCTTCTGTAACGAATCCATCGTCTACGGCGGACGCAGGAGTTCCACTTCTTGTCTGGTGAGAAGTTGGCTGGAAAATCCACAGCGTACTCCCAGCCCTACAGAAGGACAGAAACAAAATGCTTAGTGTAGGCTGAAAATTTACTCCACTTATTAATTAAATAACCCACAAAGAGAAGTAGAAGAAGAAAAAAAAAGCTATGTATGAGGAAACAAAATGCTGATGAAGGTTTCAGGTATTTCTCACCCCAGTCTGGCTGGGTTCTCCACAGCTCTGATCCACATACCAGTCGCCTTCCCAATCCCAGCTGCGGGACGGCAGCTGGAAGCTGTGGAGTGGCTGTGGATTCATCCCGGTGACGTCGCTCCAGGGCCAGCGGTCGGTGGGCAGTAGGACGTCAGTGAAGCCGTCCACTGGGTTCCATCTCTGACAGTAAACACACACGATAAAAGAATACATTTCAGCATTATTTAGATAAATCCAACAGTCAAGAAACAGAGGGCTTGTTTCGGGATCTTTTGGGCTTACCTGGTTCTCATAGGTCTCCTCCCGGTAGCGGATGGAAGTCTCACTGGGCATTATGTTCAGATAGATGTGGTGATCGCACCCGATGCCCCAGCAGCGTCCCTTGCCTGCAGTGACGCGCTTCAGCTCCAGCAGCAGGTCGTCAGCGCGGACCCAGCGCTGGCCAGCTGTGGAGAGGCTGTACACTCTTCCATACACATCCACGGCCCACAGCAGTGTGATAGGCATGGTGGCTCCTAACGGAAACAGAGGTTAAAGTTTCCTGATAGCGAGGAATGGAGTGAGTTACACACTCATTAGATCTCCTTCAATTTAAATTTAGCTTCAGAAACATTGACCATGTGATTTAAATTTCATGTAGCAATTTTTAAGTTTCTCTCTTTCTCTCCCTGCTTGGCAGCTCTCATTAGCAGCTTACCTTCATTGCACCTTTTGATCCCAGCTTAAAGAGTAAATAGCTTTTTCATAGATTTAGTTTACTAAATTTGAATGACATATTTCAATCCATTTAAATCTTATTTACTGAAATGATCTTCTTTATTTTCCCTTTGATATACATCTACCTCCGTGAACAAGAGCAGAAATCGGTAAGCTCAACAGCATAGTTTAGCTTCCAAAATTTCACAAACATAATCAAAGTTACAAGATGTTTTATTACCTTCCTTATTATACAGGTGACTGCCTTCTTTGAGACATTAGGATATGTGTAAGTTCCATAAGCTTTTTAATGTTTTTAGCAAAATATTTTAAAATGTTGACTTGTGACTGAGCAATAATAATAATAATAATAATAATAATAATAATCTCGTTAATTTTGTTGACAGCACAAAGTAAATAGGACGAAATAATTTGGTATTATTTTGAAAGTCCAGACCGGAAATCATGCTTTTATTTTGACTGGTGCACTTGACAGTTGCCTTATCGACTGATACTAATCCGCTAGGGCACTAACAATCACTATAGCAAAGCTAGCCCTATCCGTTCAGTTGGGCCTTTATTTGAATAAACATGTTTAAATTAAACCATCCACTGAACTGTATCCTAAACTTAGCTGCAGATCCATAAGGTCATTTTTCTCTATTCAGGCATGGGATGTACACACAGTAGAGTCTGGGGTGTCAAACAGCAGCCTACCTGAATATTTACTGGACCCGATACGCGGTTGTCATGGGAAATACCAATAGCGTCATGACATCAGGTGCGACAGCAGATGCTGCCATCTGCGTGACACATCCTGCGACACATTCAGAAGCAATGTTTATAAGCATCAAGTGCCCAAATGCCATGCTAAGATGCAGGAAAGCATAGACAGGATGCAAATGCCGCAAAGTGGGCTACAAGCAGTTTACATCTTCAGTCAGTCGGCTGCAGTCAGATGGCCTAAACCTGCAGGGACGGTCAAAAACACAACACATACTTACGCATGCTCATGAACGACACCTCTGGGAAATAACAAATAAAAACCTAGCGACATTCATCCACAGAGCGGAATTTATTTCATATTGTGGACTAGAGGATTGTCCTGTCCAACTCTGGACGCGTAACAGGAAATGGAGGAAGTGCTGTTGTGATTGGATACAACGCTGCAGGGAGTGCGGGATCCCTCTCTCTGATTGGTCCAAACCAAAGGCCCTTGGTATTTTTTACTCTCGCCGCTACCGACAAGCGGGATTGCTTTAATAATTTATTCAGCGGTGGGTTATTAATTATTGAAGGTCAAGGCTTGGTGACAGATGACACCAGGGTGTCACAAAACACCATAAAACAAACAAACACCTTATCTTCTGATCAATATACAGACTGAAGAATTTTGTTTGCTACAACTTCTATTATGCCGCAATATTACTTAATGCAAAAATATTTTCAACATAGCATTGACGTTTACTGCTTTGTGCCTATCATGTGAGCGGTGAAAGAGTTCCTCACAACTGATGGCTGTTTAACTATTTAAAAGGGCAGCAAAATAATCTATTCACCATGAACCTTTAATCTGTATGTGAAATAAGTTGGAAACCATGACTTCAAAAGATTTAAAGTATTTGAAATATTTACATGCTAAGTATCAGCATAGTTCATCTCAAACTTTCAGAATCTGCATTAAACCGTGCAGGTGGGGGTTAGGGGGTATAATAGAAAAAAAAAAAACAGGTTTTGTGTTTTGTTCCTTTGATTTCCTCTCATAAATGAAGCCCATTGAACCTACAGGTGGAACTTATTTGAGTTGAAAACAGAAATTTAAAAGTGTCCAAACATTTTCTGACCATAAAGTAGGTCAATAAACAGGCTAACATTGTTTTAGTGAATAACTTCAAAGAGACAAAATGACTTGTACGTTTTGCGGAATAAGTGTTTGTCCACGTATTAACAGCATAACCTGTGAAATATTAAAACAAAAATGATAAAAAGTAACTATTATCATATATTATAGCTATTAGAGGATATTTGTGTACACTCTCCTGTAGTTATTTAATTGTTCTATCCCTTATAGTCTCATCCTCTGGTTCAATAAACCATATGAACCCACAGATGTTCCAAATTATGGGTTTATGAAAACGAGTAAACAGAGTTGGTGATGTTTTCAGAGATAAACCAGCTGCTTATTATTCCAAATGATAATAATAAATGCTATTATTAAAATCAGCTGGCGACAGGAGGCAGTGTTGTCCTCTGTGCTGAAGAGGTTGGCGCTGCAGTGAGCTGCACGCAGCAGTGTATGGCAAGCTGATTTTATTTTTATTCTACATCTTTAATAACACGTATCATTGGGGCTTGCCTTAGAAATGCATAGAGATCCGTGTATTGCCTTGCGAAGGGATAGACTATATATACACATGGCCACCATCAAATACTTCGGTTTTGCGACATTTACAAGTATACATTAAATATGTACATATACGGCTTGCCATACTTACTTTGTTTTTGTGCCCTATCCCTTTAAGAAGCCTTTCAATGCGCAGAGGCGCAACAGCAGCCCATCACATGATTCTTCTCTTGTGACAATCCAGACAGAAAGCAAAAGCCTTTCTGACTTCCAGCTGAGTTTTTAGGCGCTACGATGGTGCATAGCTGCTCTTTGGGCACCGAAGGACCAACTTCACACACTGAAATGGAATTAAGTTAGCCGTTTCCATAACAACTCGGATCATTCCCGTTGTAACGGAGGACATTGGGTGAAGACTTGGGGGTTGTTGCGTCGCTTCAGACAAAGTTGGCGCATGGAGAGAGACGAAGTTTCATTTTTGCGCAGCGCATTTTCTTTGTGTTTTCCGCCACGAAGCCTCAGCCAGCATCGCACAGCGTTTGGGTTGACAAAAGCCAAATAGTCAAAGTTATTTTTGTTACTCCTACTTTGTTCGCTTAAGGAGCAAGACACAAAAAGACGAGATAAGGACACGGTCCGTCGGGTGAGATGGTGGACAACAAGCCTCTCCTTCAGGACAGACCTCCCGCCTACAACGCCGTTCCGGGGGCGCATGAGTACGGCCCGCCGCCGCCGCAGCCACACGGCTACGGAGCCATCCCCGCTGCGGCCCCGCCGCCCTACCACTACCCGGATGGCCCAGGCAAGCAGCTCTGTTTATTTCCCTCACTGAGCAGAAAGTTAACTCTCCAGGAGGGAGACGATGAATTTAACTTCTGCTCGCCTTCACAGGGAAAACGAGGCTTTATTGCACGTTTTGTTTAACCTTTTCTTTTTTTTTTTTTTTACAGAGGTTTTAAATTGCCTTTTGAAGATTTAGTTGCCAGTTTCGCATGCGCAGTTTGTGAAGAGAAATGATTGATGCTAATTATTAGAATAAATTAAAAGATAAGCAAACTGTGCTATTAAATGACCTTTACTCGTCTTAAAAAAAAATATATATATAAAACGCTTTATGTTTGGTGCAATTGTTTCTCTAAATGTGTTGGTTTAATGTGAGGTAGGAAGCCATTCCCCGACTGTGATTGTATGAGTCTATGCAGGAAGTGCACAAAAAACAAACTCCTGGTTCTTGTAATCGCATGAAGTTTCCTGTTTTTTTTTTTTTTTTTTTTTTACTGAGCTGCCTCCTTTCTGGCAGATTAAACCAGTACGTGTCAACTCGTCATCACACAGCAGGTGTGCGCGCAGCTGTAAGCCTGATTAAAGTGTCAAAGTTCTCAATTGCACAATCTGACCTGCATACAAGTGGTCAGAAACAATAGACATGACTCCTTACATTGGAATGAGCCTGACTGTTTCCGTATGTCCAGTTAACA
The DNA here is from genome assembly GCF_002775205.1 of Xiphophorus maculatus. Classification (NCBI taxonomy): domain Eukaryota; kingdom Metazoa; phylum Chordata; class Actinopteri; order Cyprinodontiformes; family Poeciliidae; genus Xiphophorus; species Xiphophorus maculatus. Next base: position 14,345,433 of record NC_036458.1, on the reverse strand, counting down.
CACACTGCCATTTTTTAATGTATAATACCTGATTATTATACTTGATTAGCGTATAAATTTTTAGACATCAAAGAGGAAATGTGGCGCAGGTTCCTCTATATACAGGTAGTAAATTTATAGCCAGCATAAAACTAAGGGAAAAGGAGATTATCAGGAGAAACGCATTCAAATTAAAATAGTATTTTAAGCTTAAATTTGACAAGGGTATGAATAGGACCCAACTCTACATCTCAGACATTATGACATTTGTAAAGAAGTGGCATGAATTTAATATTTGCCCCTTTTTAAATGGCGAATTTATAATAATGTGTTTTGAAAAGCAAAAGAACTGACTAATTGGCATGTGTCAAAATATGGAAGCATAATCAAACACTCCTGTTTGATCACCTTGGTAATTTGCTGGCCAAGAAGCAAAAATGTGAATTTATTTTTCTTATTCATGAAATGCCTCAGAATTAAGAACTCGTCAACCAGCAGTGTGTATTTTGTTGCACTTATTTTTGATTGATTAAAAATGACATTGTTTAAAAGATACGATGCGAGGTAAAATGGGGATGATCCTAAAATGTATTGAAATCACTACTTTCACCCCGACAAAGAATCTGTAGGTGATTAAACTTTTAGAATAACTTTAAATAAATAATAGTCGATTTACAGCAACACGTATAATTAAATATCAAGCGAATTCCGTGCTTCAGACCTGAGTCCAGATTCTCTTATTTATTTTAATTTGATTCATGTCGACACAAAATGATAACATGACACATTTTTTGGGGGGGACTTCCAGGATACCCACCGGCTCAGATGGGCCCCGCTGTTTCCCAGCAACCCTACACATCGACCTATGCCATCATCCAGCCCTCTGTAGTGGTGGTGGGAGGCTGCCCAGCTTGCAGGTGAGGAACCACAAATGACAAAGTGTCTGAAACCCATAACTAGCCATTCTTCATGCAGAACAATACAGAGCGTCATGCGCTCACAGAGTTTGCTGGGGTTGTTCTGTATTTATTTGTTTTATTGCCGTTTCACCTATCGGGAAGCTATCAGTGTAGATAAGATGAGTGAGTATGACATTCAGTTTTGGGAGTTTCACTGTGGTGAGTCAATGTCCTGTCAGTCAGCTGACTTCGCACCAAGGACATGTGATGGGGCCAAAGGTAGCGATGGGGTTCAAGTCACACGGATGGGAAAGTAAAATGGAATGATGACTAAGTGGTGTTAATTTTTCTGGAACAAACCAAACAGGTTGTAGTTGACATTCTTTACTGACACATGATGGACACTTCCTTTGATTGGTTCCTAACAACGTAATCAGTTTGTTCCAGGAAACATGGAGCGTTTGCTCTCTATCCTTCCAATCTGGCTGCATCTGAAACTCGGCATACTAATGTAACTAAAACTAGAGTGGAGCTTCGTTTTCCTATTAAATTATCACAAAAATAATGAATAGCATCAGTCATAGTTCTTCTTTCTGACATTAGTGTTACAAATACCTTGTGCAAACACTTGAAGAAATTGCACTGCAGGAAACAGAGTGATGCAATGATAGACCAAACATACACTACTTTCTTGCAAATCTTAACCTAGCAATAGTTTAATTTTAAACAACTCAAAGCAGAGTTTTTACTTGGTAGGATTCTAAATTGTACCTACTTTAAATCTGACTTTCCACTTCTGTTTCCTGAAAAGCTTCCTCCGATGCTAGTTGGTGTTTTTGCCATCTTGAGAGCCGGTGGCCACGTAGCCAGGAGCTGGTCAGAGTCGATGGGCAAACTGTTTGGAGGAAAATCTGTTTGCAGCTGATTTGCAGAAAGACCCTTAACATGCATCCAGAGCTACAGTAGGACAGTTTAGATCAGAACATAGTTAGAATAGGCCAGTCAAAGTGAACCCAATGAGAGAGCTGTGGCAAGACTTCTTAAAATTGATGTTCACAGAAGCTCTCTTTTCCAACCTGAGTGAGCTTGAGTTATTTAGCTTGAGTTGTATGCCAAAGTAGAGTTAGTAGAATGTCAAAACAAATTCTTAAATTCATAGTGAACTTGAGGGAAAGTATTATTCTCGTTAAAACACCCTTATGTTTATAAGTTGGACCTTTTTAAACTTAGCCTTTCACTTCCTGTCTTCTAATTCCTTTAAAAAGGCCTCAGGCCACTGTGGTTTTTGTGTTGAAGTCATAAGATGCAGTTAGCTGGGTTTTTTTTAGTGTCACTCTGGGTCAAAGCTGATTAGGAACAGATATGTAATAAACAAGACGTTTTATTTTTTTTATTTTTGCAAGTTTTTAACGTCTGCAACTTGGATATTCAACTCTGCTGCTAAATTCATGTTACTTTTCTTTACAAATTTGGCATTTATTGTCAAATTCTAAGACTTTTTGGACAAACTTAATAAAAGTAACAAAAGCCAAACTTAAACCCTGCTGGGCTTTTAGCACTGTATATGAATTGAACTTACAAAGGAGAATGGCATGAAATTATTTTTCCCCGCTTTTTATTTCAATAAATTAGGAATAGAAAATTATTATTTTTTTTTATCAAAATGGATCTCTCTTGTAAATTAAGATGTTGAGTCTCTATAAGGCAGCCGGTGCAAATAAAGTTAAAATAAAAACAGATTTTTTTTTGTCAGTTTGTTATTCTATATTGTAAAATCTAAACAAAAACTGATGCAATTTATTGTATACTTTGTACAACACTTCATACCTGATCTTCTACAGATTTTGATTTAGATTTTTTTTTAAAAATCAAATAGGTGTTTATAATTTTAACAGTTATCTAAATTTCTATAGTACCGGTAGTTTAAAAGTTGAGAATTCTTTGAGGTCAATTTAGTTTTTGCATCTTGAAGCAAATTTTCTTGAGCAAAACCAAAGAGGACCACTTTGACTCGCTGAGTTGTGAAGTTTGCTGCCTCCTGTTCCACATGATTACATAGAACGTTAAAACTGTTTCCTTTTAAAACACCAGATGCCATCAATCCATCTCTTCCACAGGGTTGGAGTCCTTGAGGACGACTTCACCTGCCTGGGGATCCTGTGTGCCATCTTCTTCTTCCCTCTGGGCATCCTCTTCTGCTTTGCTCTGCGTCAGAGGAGGTGTCCCAACTGTGGCGCCACCTTTGGCTAGAGGGACCAAACCGCAGCTCTTTCACGCACTTCTCTCATTCACACGCATACAGAGTTTATATATATAAAAAAAACAAAAGATAGATTGCAAAACAAATTACAGTCAATGAAATCTGTTTTTCATCTGCAGGTTTAGGATGTATTTTATCACAAGTTTCCAGCTGTTGTCAGTGCCTTTGCTTCATACAGAGTAATCAGATGCCATCAGTTTTTTTTTTTGTAAATGTTTAAGGAATCTGAACAGATTCTTTATTTTCATAGTCAGAGCCAATTAAACTTTTTTTTTTGGTCTTAATATTTTTCTTTATTTGCTTGCCGCTGCCATATTTTAGTTAACTTTGTACTCTGCTTTTTTTTGTTTCAAATGTATGCATGGCTCAGTATGTTCCACATAGGCATTGAGATAATGCTGTGATTTAAGGAAAAAAAAAAGGATTATCTTATGGACATTACCTTCTCTGGCTCAAACAATGGACTTATGCCTGACGAAGCATTTTGCCTGTTTTTTTTGTTTTGTTTTTTTTGTTGAGATCATTTCTTGGGGCCATATTTTGCACTGACAGTTTGTCCAATGATGATTCTGCTGGGTTGAGCTTCTCCAGGGCCAATGCAGACCTCAGGTACACACAATCTGACATGCCCTCGACTTTTACGACCTCATCGTTTTGACTTTGGATTTACTTTGAGGACTGTTTTTGTTAAAGCGCAAGCTCCTCTTTTAACCTCTAGAGGATTGAGTAAAGGCTGAAGTATCTTATATCCTCAAATTTTCAACTCCATATTTCTATGACAAATCAACTTTCCTCCCAGCCAGACAATCAGCTGAGAATGTCCATGTCTTCCTCCGCTGCAGGATCCTGAAAATGTGTTCATGTCGGAATAAGTAATAAAATTAAAATTACTGGTATGAGGGAAAAAAAGAGAAATGGCGTTAGAAAACACACTAAGCACGCTCTTATGATTGAAGTTCTTACTTTTTATATGAGTTACTGTAATTAAAAAGTAATGCTATTTGTGTCTTGGATTTTTCATTTCTTGCAATGTTATTCAAACCCCTTTAACTTCACACTTAAACCACAAACTTCTGTTTCGCTTGCATACAGAAATTTTGTGGCCCTTATACAATCCAGTCTTTCAGAAGTCACGCAATTAGTAAACTGCACCATTTCTGTTAAAACACAAATGTACTGTGACTAAATATAAAACCGCTCGAGTACGAGTACTTCAGAAAACGTTTGTAAATAAAAACAAACTGAAGAAATAAATCTTTATTTGTTACATAGCAAATTATAAGGATGTGATGAATGATGGAAAAGCATACATGTAGTTTTACCATCTGATTGTATCAGAAATGCACAGATGGGATAAAGTACAGGTAAGATACTTTACAGTATGTATGTAGTATTAAGGCACAAGTGTCCACATTACAAAAAAAAAAAGAAAATGGCCCAACAGGCATTAGATAACAAGAGAATCAGTTAAATGTACAAGAGGACCAAAGCAAATCCTTCTGTGCCTTTTAGGACATTTTTACATAATCTTTTTCCTCAAAACACGTCTAGTGATTTTCAACAGTTTATAGATTAAAGCCTGAAATGTAGTAGTCCTCCACAGTATTGTTTTCTAACCACAGAATGGTTTCTAACAGTCAGACAAGCAACATCAACGGCATAAATACATCACAAGATTCTCGTTGAGCAGTTTTTAATTCATCCATGTCTCAAGTGCAAGTTAAGATGTGTCCATTTAAATCTCACCGACACACACAGACCGACTAAAATATAGCCATAGAAAATTTATATATCATAAATAGACATCGGTTCAGGTACTAAAATACTTAGTTTACCGTATCAGTTTGTAGCAGATTCAAATGGCCTTTTTGCCCTTCCGCCCTGACCCAGGAGAAACTCCTGGACCAGAAGGGCAGAGGTCAAACGATGAGCTCGGAGATGGATGGAAATGTTGGAGATCAGATGACGGGCGCAGAGCGATCGTTAGTCACAGTTGGTCGTAGCCTGACTGTTGCAAATGGATTTCCTCCGCTGTGAAGAGCAGACAATATGCGCGGTTAACACAAGTTTGAGTGCAACAAAAGCAAATGTTGATATTATGCAACCTACGCGAGGAAAGCAGGCGGAGGTCTCGAGGTGCCGTTAGACTGTTCGGCCTGTGGACAAAACACACACGTCATTGTCTGCATCAAGGGCAAGCTTGATGTAAAAGTTCACAATGAAGCACAACACCATGATACATTATAAAAACGCACATGACGACAACGCCTTGCTGCTGATGTCACAGTTACACTGATTCAAACGTGGGCAAGTTTACAATCCGAAAACAGTTTTATGGACCGCACAAGAATGGACGATCGGATGAATGGGTTTGACATCAGCGTGCAAAAACTGTTACGTCACACGGACTCATGTAGAACCTGGAGTTTCAAGAAATTCAAGTCTGCTACACAGTGAACCATGCAAATGTTTCCTGTAGCAAGCTAGGTTTTACGATCCACTGAAAAAGCTTTTCTCTCTTAAACCTTCCCACCTTTTGTCATATTACAACCACAATCAATTTAATGGAATTTTGTGCAGACCAACATAGTGGATAATTACGAAGAGGGATGTGAAAGATGAATGTCTTTTGAAAATTCTTAAATAGAAAGCAGAGAAGCCATAAAATGTGTATGTATTAAGCTCCACTTAGCCCAATAACCCTAAATAAAATCAAGAGAATAGCATCCAAACGCCTAAAATCTAAACACAGAAGGCGTCGGAGGCTAATCGTCTACATCACACAAAAAGCAATACGCGGAGGAAAGCCAACACTGCCAACCATCCCACTGTGTATTTTTGCTTTTCATTCATTTATTTTGTGACATGTTTTAAAGTCCGGTCATCCTTTTCCTTCCACTTGGCAACGATGTGCTACTTTTGTTGGACTTTGACATCAATTTCAAACAACGGTTTTGCTTATTTTGAGGGAAAATGGGGAAAGTAGGAATACTTTTCATTACTGCCAAACCTCTGAGGTTACATAACTTGGGTTTTAGTTGTGTGAGTTTATAATCCGTAAACACACTCTATAGGAATAAAAACCACGGACAAATAGGTCTGACGTTGGCACGCAAATACATGTTTTGTTGCATCACAAGTCAACTCGTGGAGCCCGGAGCGTCTGGAAATTAAACTTTGCTCCACAATGACCAACGTAAATGTTTGCCGTTATAAGTTAGCCTTTATGCAAGTTTGCATAAAAAGGGACAACAAATTTGTTATTGCTTCTTGATGCTACATCTTAATGCCTTCCTAAATCTGTGCTTTTACTGAATTAAACAGGCAAACTTGAATGCCTTGGCTTGTACTCATATGATAAGCTAATATTTGTCCAAGCAGTCTTTTGCAATACTAACATTGTGCAGCTCCAAGCAAAAGTATTTGGTGAATTTTAACTAGTAGTTATGGTTTCAGTCAACAGTCCGAAAGGCGCTTTAGCCTGCAGTGCCAGGAATGTCCACAAGAGGGCAGAAGTGGATAGAAATTCCAGGGGCTCTGATCATTTTCTTCACTATACTTTTTTCTCCAATACCCAGCTTACATATGCAAAATAGAAGTTTGCCTCTAGTCTTCTCTCTTGATTACTTGAGTAGCTCTCTCTTCTTCCCTATCTATTGATTCCTGTGACTTGTTATCTTTTTTTTAAAAAACAAAACCAGTGAGGTTGCATTTTTTGTCAAGGTGAAAGAGCATTCCAGGGTAACCTCACCTCCCCCACTTCCCCATTCCCACCCCCACTGTGACATCTCTCTCTTCACACCTGATCTGGACCAACCTGCATCAGACTGATACAGATTGGGATCAGTTTTTGTCTCAAAGCAGATGAAAGAATGTGATTACAAAAAAAACTCAGGGTTTATCAACTAGCAAGAAAAACAAATACTTTACACTTATAGGTGACAAAAATTTACACATTGGTAATTGTTAGAAAACAACAATACCTTATAAAAGTGAGGAAAATTCAAGATCGCTGCAGCTACAAGTTTTCTACCAACATAACAGCCACCCACTTGGACACTTCGCTGAACATAAACCAGCGTTTTATAATCTAATGTACAGTTAGAGGTTTTTTCCCACACAAGTCTGTTCGGTAATCAGGCTCTCTGTGTGCTGCAGCAGAGGTATGAGACTGAAAAAAGATTGAAGGATGAAGATGAATGAACAAGCGAGTCAGATCTTGAAATAGCTGTGAGAAAAACAAAGAGGAATGAGTGGCAGAGATGGAAGAAAGGTATCGGGTTCATCCGAGTGAAATTCCAAAATAACTTCCAGCCAGTTATGGAAAAAACATTTGTCCCCTGCAATGTAGGTCTGTTGATAACACTGTTGATAATGTCTGTCGACACTGTCTGTTGATAATCAAAACCAAATGAGAAAAAAGTTCCTACTATGAAATGATGTACACTGAATGTAAATCTAAAAGTGTCGGAAAATGTGTGAAACACTTAACCGGCAGCATGCTGCTGCGCAGGCAGCAAGCTATACGTTTACATGGTGTAAGTGATCATAAAGACTCATTTGACCCTGTCATACTGCAAACGCATTTACATCCGTCCAGCTGGGAAAAACTAAAAAGCTTTGGCAGACAGAAAACCACAGCTTTGCCTGCGACTTTGCATACGATGCAAATGAAAGGTCATTTGGAAAGAAGTGAATGTGCTCGAACTAGAAACGGCTGTCAAAGAGCCATTTATCTGATATTTCGATTTTAAAAAGAAAATGGATCTGGGTTAGTCACTACGATGTTTCAAATGATATTTTGAAAATCCTATGAACCTATGTTAAAACGATAGGAATTAACAGGAAATAGACTGAAACTGAACAATATGCATCATGGTGGTCCAGTGTTTTCTGTTCTTGGTAACCAAAACAAAAAGGGAAAAAAGGAATTTTTTCTTTTGCTACTTGTTCACAATGGATAAATAAACTATCCAAAGGATAAATTGCCTTAATTATCCTCTCTTGTCCATCTCATTTGATGTTTCAGAGGTAACCTAATTATCACATGAAGTCCACCTGTGTATAATTTAATCTGACAATAGACCCAGCTGTTTTGTGATGGCTGTCCAGAGAACAAACACAATCTTTAGAAACAAGGGACCAAATCAGACACATCAGTACTGCTGATTCCATAATATGGGAACCTAAATTATGGCAAGCAGAGCAGCATAAAGAGAAGCGGTCATTGTAAATCTGGAGGAGCTGCAAAGATTCACAGCTCAGATCAGAGAATCAGTCACAAGGACCACTCAGTCATGCACTCTTCAAATCTCCCTTACGGAAGAATAGCAAGAAGAAAGCTATTGCTGAAATAAAGTCCAGTTTGCAGTGTGGAAAGGAAAGAAGCTCATAACACCAAACCAACAACCTGAGAATGTCATCATCACACCAAAGCACTAATGTTGAAAGGGTGGTTTTCTTTTATTATGATAGTTAAAATATTGATTTTTAACTTTTGTTCCACTTCACAAAAAAGCTATTTTGTGCTGGTCTATTACATAAAATTCACCCCACATCCCCTCCCCCCCCAAAAAAAATTAAATTTGTGGTTGTAAAGTGACAAAATGAACAATTCCAGGCGCATTATTATTATTTGCAAGGCATTGTTCACTTTTCCTTCTTGCCTCCTTTTTTTTAACCAGAACAGGCTAATTTACATGCAAACTAATGATTACAGTAACTGTAGGTTATGAATGACTGACATCAGATCCTCTTGGTTCTCCCTTGTAATTTTCCTCGATAAACCGGATTCTTGCAGGTCTAATATGAATAGTTGTAGTAATGCAACTTGAGGGAGGTGGGGATTTTTGTATTTAAATTGCTCTCTGTAAAGTGAAGGTGACAACTTCCTGAAGTATGACAAAGTTCCTTTAACACCTTAAGTAGAAGCAGTTATCACACAAATAAAGTGAGAATAAAAAATCTCAGAAATAAAACAATAAATATGTACCCGGTGCAAGTTGAAAATATTTGAACAGTATACGACTTACTGAATCCCAATACTGGATTGTATGTCGCCATGCTACACTGAGTATATCTGTGTGTGTTTATGTTTCCTGGACAGACACATAAAGCTCATCGGACACCATCTACACACACATACAAGTACCTTCATCACCAGTCAAGATAAGGCTGTGCAGCTGAGGGTACTGTAGCCACGATGCTGCAGATATCAAGTGAGACATAAACTTCACAAAGCCAACTGAGCCAGCACAAGGAGAAAGCTTTGGCAGAACACAGCAGATTAGATTGTTCTGTACACGGTATCAATCTCAAAACAACTGCTTTTTTAAAACTCTTGGCTTAACTGGACGAGACTCGACATTTCAAAGGACTCCTCTAAGAGCTGTGAAAATGTCAGAGAAATGGCCGCTGACCAAGTCTCCCGCCTGCTGACTCACCGAGTTCTGATCAGAGGAGGTGGAGGATGCTGCCGAGGGCGTGGGGGAGTGCTGGTGGTTATTTGTAGCGACGCTTACGGTGGACAAGGGTTTGCTCCTGATGCTGTAGTAGTCCGTCGGGGGAAGCACCATGGTGGCCTCGTCTGTCTCCGTATCTTGATGGTGGAGGTTGACCACGCTCCTGCTGCGGAGAGGGGCCGTAGTCTCACTATGGAGAAACAGGTGGAGGAGAAGAAATGTGACAAGAAGAGAAGAAAGTTTTATTACCAAGTGGCTCCAATATGCGTTTGGTTTCCATTAAAGGGATAAAATCAAATTGGTAACTGGTCAGAAGTGTCAATACAATCATGAAGTACATGGGTTTTGGATACATGACCTTTAGTCAGTTGCAGAGAAACTGCACACTTAAAGCTTTATTTAAATCAGCTGGTTTCCTGGCATGAAACCAGCTAAGCTTAGTCCACACATTTTTCAGTAGGAATGACGCTCTCTAGCAATGAAAAGTTCATTGCTAGAGAGGGTCATCCATTCCAAAAGCAACATTTTTGTATTTTGGGATCATTACTCTGTTAAAATAAACAATCATTTCTGATGAGGAGGAGAAGCGTCTGATCCAAATCCTCTACATGAGATATAAGGACATTAATAAAAATTACCAAGACGAATCCAGGAACCACCAATGATCTAATTTATCATTAAGTGGAAGATGCTTGATCAGCAGGTGTAGTAGTCCACCGGGAAGCAAAGTTGTCATCAAAATAGATTATGTAGATTACAAACAAGAGGCTTTGCTTCAAATCCAATCAAACCATTAAAATCTCAAAGTATCATATTCATGATGACAATGAGTTAGTATATATAGTATAAAAGTTCTGATTGTAACCAATGCCTGGCCAACTAACAACACATGTGAAAAAGTTGGTCAGTCAAGGATTAACTGCCCAACTTTCTTTCTCACTTTTTTTATCCATTTTCCTAGAATGTGACTTTAAACAAACAGGAATCAAAAGTTGAGCAACAGGTGAAAACCCACAGGATTAGAAAGGTTATAACTTCAATAGAAGTAACTAGAGGAAACGCAGCCAACAATACAGCCGGCTGCAACATGAAACCTACCAGTATGTGTGTGTGCTGACTGGAATGCAGAGTCCCCTTACCTGTTGTTATTCACGAGCTGCTCATTGACAGCGCGGCAGTAAGATGAAGGGAACCAGCCCCTCCTGAAACACAGAAACAAGGAAGGAGACTCAGAAATATATAATGTCTGTCTTCTCTACCGTCTCAGTTACACCAAAAGGTCACTCAGAGAACATTGTTGAGGAACTTGCTCTATTGTCATTTTAAACAAAAGACACAGAGATCAGTACTTGTATAAATTATTGTAACCTTTCAACAAATTAACCTTCAAAACCAAGACCATTTGTAATGAACTAGATGTATAATATAGGTTTAATAAGTCAATTCCTAAGGTTGATTGCATTTTTTTTTGTCAAATGGAGGACACAGAAACCATTTGTTCCTTCCCACACACAAACTAAAATAAACTTTATTTTTCAATTCAAATAATGATGTAAGAAAAAAAGATGGTCAAAATAGTCAGCTTTAAGCTTGGAAGGTTGGTGTAAATAAAATGGCCACATGAGCTTTCTGTTTATAGAAAGTGCAGCCACAGCTTTATTATCCAATCAGCTTGAAGGCAGGCAGCCAGGTAAACACTGCGGATAGTTGCAGGCTGCAGCATTTTGAAATTTAACCTTCTTTTTTTAAAGTATACAACATGAACCTGGATTTAGATTAGAAATCTAATTTGTCCGGCAAAAAACAAACAAACAAACAAACAAAAAAAAAACTTACTGATGACTCTAAAAAATTAGTGTAGCTTTAACAAAACTCAGAATTAATCCAAGTATTTGAATGTTATAAACAGTGTGACCCAAAGCTAGTCTGTTTGTGATTGTGCTACCATGGTGCAAAGTTGTGTTTAATCAGCATGTGAATTAGCCTCTCCCTCACTGTGGATGAAGGTTATTATTTAAGTGTAAGGTTTGGAGAACAGGCATTTTCTTTGCGTGTCAAAGATATTCTATGTTGTTGAGTCATACTCATGAATAAATGCTAATGTTCACTCATGGTCTGGTGTTCACAAAAAGAAAAATATTTAATAAAGCATTGACTTTTATGACATGTGTTGCTACTAGCAACTCAACAAATTCAGAAAAACAGCTTACTGTTTCAAATGGAGACAAATAAGCACAATACTATTAGTACTGCTCAGATGATTAGAAAATGTTTTAATCCTATTTTAGAGGCAGAAAACCCATATATGTCAGAAACATTAAACATAAATAACATTCAATGCTTTTGTTTGTGAAGCAAAGAGAGACTTTGAAACAGTGTCAGACACAAAAGGAGTCTGAGGAGCCACACAGCTCTAAAATAGAAGGGGACCACCACATATGGAAGACAAAGTGTCAAACTGCAGAGCGTGATTGCCCTTTGTAAAGTGAAAAAATAAAAACTCTTATCTTGGGGAAAATGAGTGTGTTTGCAAAACAGAAAAATGATGGAGTGAGCACTCTTACTTTCTAAAGGGATTCTCTATGTAGGAAAAGTGGGTGTGAAAGTAAAAGAAAGAAAACATTTTACCCCAGAATTATAAAACAGTTTGAATATTAGCTTCAATGGAGGAAAAACCTAACACTGTTAGGTGAGCTCACAACACACCATTATTCATTTTATGTTATTATATGTTAAGATTTCCCCATCTATTTTGTGGTCAGGCACCAATGAGCTAAATGTGACTACGTGTGTCTGCTGGAAGGTTTCTAATTAATCGAACATTCCTCAATCCATTAGCAGCACTAGCATGTCTGAATGATTTTAGCCATCTCCAGATCAGCTGGTGGAAAACATTTGTCAGAAATGTTTTTTTCTGAAAAGAAAGAAGCAGCCAACCACCTCCTGTGAGGCATGATGCCCATCTCGAGAGACATGATGATAAACATGATGAGAGACAACATTCAGGCCTTTGTGTGTTTTGGTTGAGCCTCTCCAGCAGCAACCGGAACAAAGTTTTCTTTGAGGCAGCAGCCTCACATTTGACAGCAACTCTGGAAGGATTGTGTTTTTTTTTTTCTCAGGTAATTTCCCATGATGGTAACGGAGATCAAGCCTAATGAATGATTAAAATTCAAACACGCTTTGCAGGGATTCAGAACAAATCTTTGTTTAAGAGTCAGAGATCTCGAGGGAGAGCAGGCTTTGTTGTTGATTTTATATATGGGCAAACAGGTGGTGTTCTGAACTCCTCACCCTCACACACAGCTTCTGCTGTACATCCCACCCTTGGGCCAAGCTTTACCTTATCCCCTCATCTGTCAAGTTTACAGATGAACCAGCAAAGACAAGTCCACAAAATCATGTAAGGAAATAAACATGGTCAGAATAACAAGACGAGAGGCCAACTGAGGGCGGTGCACTACTCAAACTCCAGTTCTGACTGATCTTGAGCGATCCGATCGTGTCCAGGCAACTCTGAAGACGGGCGGGAAAACATGCAACAATCATTCAGGATTATTTTATAAACTACCTTTTGTCATGATGAATATAACCATACATTCAACTGAAAGATTTTCTTTATTTAGATTCAAATTTTGAAAGTTGAACAACAGAAATGTGATCACGCTTATCTGCACTCAAAAACAAACAAACCCAGATCTGATTACTCAGGATGGATTCTGATACTTGGTGTGGCTTTGCTTGGTTTACTTTTACGTGAATCAGTTAGGATGCAGATTAGAACCAGATATGAATATGGGCCACATTAAAGGGTGGAGGAATATGGAGGAATTTTCCTGCCATAATCCAAGAGCACATATTTTCAGATTGAAAGCAGGATTTCATGTCTTTTGTTCTCAAAACTTTTAATACTTTTGCTTACATTTTTATTTTGAAAGTAGGACTTCATATCTTTCTTCTCAAAACTTGTAATGATTGCACTCAAAACCTCTCCTTGAGCTCACACTTAGTCTCTGCTCGGACCAAATTTTCGCTTGCAAAACTCTGGTAATTAAAAGTTTTGAGAACAAAAGACATGAAATCCTGCTTTCAGACTGAACATGTGTGCTCATGGATTATGGCAGGAAAATTCCTCCATATTCCTCCACCCTTTAGAGGAACAAGAGGAGTGGCTCATCATGACACAGTGATTAGAGGTGCCTCATCATGGCTCATGATGACACATTCTGAAAAAGGCAAGCGGTCATGAGCGCAAGACTAAATCAGGAGCTTCGCTTGCTAATCTCTTCTTTTGGTGGTATGATCGCTTCCTCAACGCCCATGTACAGCGCATCTAGCAGAGAGTAGTAATTGCCATAACCTTATAGTTATTAATATTAACAGGGAGCCTTTAAATGTAACCTGAGAAGCTGGTGTTGGGAGCTAATAAAATCCCTGGAAACAGTTTAGGATGAGTCACACCCTTTCAATCATACTTTTCAGTTTTGGATACCACTTACACCAAAACAGTTTGGTAACTCACATCAGCCAAACAGACAACAGCATGCAGTTAGCACTCACTTTCCATTCTTTTCCATTTCGCCGTACATCCAACCGTCCCTCTCGTCAGGGATGAGCAGGATAATGATGTCTCCCTCATCAAAGCTGAGCAGCGTGCTGTTGTTGCCAGCAGTGTGGGGGAAGATGGTGCGCACCCGAGGCCTCCTCGCCATGCTGTTGAGGCCTGTGGCGACGGACACAGACCTGGCAAGATTGTTCTCGTCGCCGTTTTCATGGTCTGGGGGAGAAAAGGAAGAGAATAGTGAGAGATGGAGAAGACACAGGAATATAACAAGAAAAAAAAGCAGCTTATATCAAGTCTTAGAGGTGCGTATGTTCAGCAGGTGTTGATAATTAGCACTCAACACAGGTGAAATTGTTTTTAATAATTTTTCAGGTACCTAATCTTACGTAAAAACACTTGTTAAACTCAGATTTAATAAACTACTTCAAAATTAAAGTCCATCCTTTAAAGCCAGTGAATCAACTTTAATAGTAATTAGTTCTACAAAAAGGCAGAGTTACAAGCATGCAGCCAAGGGATATATACTATTTGTAAAAGTAGAAAGCTTGTAAAACTGAAAACAAGTGGGAAAAAAACACAATCCAAAACCAAGTCAAGCTAAAATAGTCCGCTCTAGGGAAATTACAGCATCCATATTGAAAAGTAATAAAAAAATACACAGACATTTTTACATTAAAAGCTATATTACCTATGCTGTTTTTGGTTGGCGTATGAACAGGCTGTCTTGTGTTGCTGTCTTGGTGGTTGAACATATTAGCCAGAGGGCTGGTCTGAGCCTTCAGAGGAGGAGCCGGGGGAACGGGCGCACTCTGCCACAGGAGAATCAACCACATCATCAACATGACATTTGAAGTCAGGAAACAACTTTTACTTTCTAAGTATGACAAATTAAAATGATCCCAATGCTGAACTAGAAAGTCACAGCTGTAACAGAATAGTTTAAAAATAAAACACTAAACATAAAACTAAGTTTAATTTCAGACAGAACTAATACACAATTCAGCTATATTGAAAAATTAACAAAACAACACGTAATAAAATGATGTTTGGAATGATAATTTTGCATTCTGGCAATGGCATTTGAACATTATATCCAATGTTTGCACTGCTCGTCAAGATACAGGGTTATTGATTCTAATTCTATTTCTATAAAAATGTTAATTGTTTTCCATCTATGACTCCCACAAAAGGGAAAAAATGTAAAGTGTTATGAATAAAAATATTCTGCAAATGCAAAATGAAGTAAATTAACCAAATATGTAGTGTTGCACTGCAATGAATATATCTGATAAATAAAATTGATAAGCATTAGATAAATTATTCTCAAACTTCAATACATAATTGAATATGTATTAATCATTGACTGAAATATTGAAATGGCTAAAATAATTCAATTATCTATTAGCTCAGTATTTACTCCAGTATTCTTCTGCATAGGAATATGATTTTATTTATTTTTTGTATCTGTTATCTAATAAAGTCAGTAAGCAGGGCTAACACTGCAGTAGTCAAGGTTATTGGACTGCAGGTGGGTAAAGACACGAAGACCTATTTTCAGGGTACTGTAGCAACAGAATTACAAATTAAGTAAATATTGAAATAATATGCTTGTTTTTAGGATGTAATGAATGATTTTATTCAGCAATATCAACATTGCGGCAATAAATTGCCTAACAACTAAAGCACCGACACGGTTCCAATTTGAAGTGAAATTTTGATTCCCAACCAGAAGCACCCAGGCCCATTTTCTGACCAACATGACAAAGAAGGTGTTGACTAAAATGGCTGCATAATCTCATTGTTATCTGCTGCTAGGGCACAATTATTCAGTTTCATAAAAAATGTGTTTTTACGCAACACATAATGGCATTTATATCACTTCATCTACCATTAATATGTACACCCACACATGGTGAAATCACCTCACTGAGAGGTGTAATTATATTTTTCCATTCTGCACTGATGAGATATTGTTTCACTGTCCTACACATTCGTCCTGTCATACCTCGCTGTGTCTTGATGGGGTGGGAGAAGGCATCGGTGCAATGGCGACTGGCTTGCGCAGTTCATCAATCATGGATAAGACGCTGTCTGGCATGTTGGTGGCATCGTTGCACTGGTCCTGCCAGCTGCTCAGCTTTGTTGACAGCAAGTCTCTGGTCTGTCCAGCAGCCACACGAAGGAGAAAACAACATTTAAAACGTCACAACCTTACCTTACAATCATTTGTCAAATTTGTGACTTTATTAAAAAACTACAAACTTTGAATTGTGCATTTTACCTTGTCATGATAGGAAGCAAACTGATAGGTTAGCAAGCAGTGTTTGTCAACAAGAAAACAGAAGCGTCTCTTCTCCTCCAGCAGAGCCTCCTTGCAGCCATCTGCGAGGAACAACTGCATCTCCGTCTGTCGAACTGTCAGGGCTTCCAGGATCTGACAACAAGCAAACAAATATGAAAGAAGATTCAATACCATTCCAGTTGCTTTAAACGTGCATGAATCTGCAAGCTGAGAAGAACAGATTTGACTGTAGTTCAGTGCTGTCAGTACATTTATTTTATGATTGGGCATTCAAAGTATAAGTATTGTTGAATTATCTTAGTTTTGATAATGATATAATTCAATATTTTTGGAGAACAGAGAAAAGGTTTCTGCTAAATGAAAAAAAAGAAAAGACTGAATATGTGGACTAGCACAAATGGGTCATTTTGGAACCCGTTTGTGCATGAGAGGGGAAGTGACACAAGAGGATTTCTATTGAAAAAAAGAAAACTTACAGTAAAGATGTATGGTGATCAAAAACAAAGCAAGTGAAGAACACCTGGAATCCTGACTGATAAAAACTCAGTCGGTGCTCTTGTGACCCAGGTTGTGGATCAAAGAGTTAAGCACAGCTTCTATTAGGTACACTCTTATCTTGCCTTGCACATGGTCTACAGCCACCAAAACCTTTTCAATGTTGATGCATACACAAACATAACACGGATGTGTTACATGCAAGCAGCACGGCTCTTTTCTTAAAATCTTAATCTCTCTCATGCAGGGGAACAGGTATTGTTAGTTTATCGTTTCCTGTATTGTCAGACTCTGCTGAAAGTAGTATTTAGAGAAAAGATAGAGCAGCAGCATGAAGGGAGGACAGGACAAATCTCATGAACAGAGGGACAGTGTTATCTTCACTGACAGGGATCAAAAAGGGTCAGTGGGGTCCTTGAAAGGATTTGGTTTGTGCATGCATGTGATAGCAAACCCAGCAGGCTCATTTTTGATATTACCTATTGGATTATTTGGTTTTTAACAACATAGACACAATCAAGTTTCAGTAGAATCCTTTGTTTTGCTGATATAGTGAACAAGTATTAGGAAATAGCATTGAAGGGAAGATAAGTTGTATCCAAAGTGATTTTGCAGCTCCAGAGATAACTTCAATCAGAAGTTCTCAGTTCTTCTCAAAAAGAATAAAATAATAATACAATCAAATAAAACTCTGACTGGATGTGGCTTTGTTAAGATTGTTCCTGATTTCTTGGCTCTGTTACTTTGGAGATCCACATCTCATCAAACTGGCTGGAACTGGCACACCTGTAACGGCTGCTGGCACTGAGGCACACACCCCTGCTCCTTTCAATCTGTAGAACAGCAGTCATCTGCTAATTCCTTTAATGCTGAGGGATGATATTTACTTGAAGGGTGAGGCGGTTCATGGCCTCTTTAGTGTATCAAACAGAAACAGGAATAATCAGCTGATGGAAACATGAATCTTACAGTCAATGTTTCTGACTCCTGGATCAGAATGCAGTATGCATTCTTAGACAATGAATGCGTTGCAATATGTAAATGAGAGCAGGCCCTGTATTAACAACCAAAGTTTATTTTCATTAATGTTGGCTATCATGTGGTATTTCTTTGAGGGAGTGTGACAATGATAGTGATGCAGCACAGGATTAAGTATGTATGTCTGCATATTTTGGAGAAGAAGCATCCATTTATTTTAAAAGCTGCACAAATTTGTGCTGAACGTAAAAAAAGGCACAATAAATGTGTAGTTATACATGATAAAAAGTGTAAAGGTATAAGGTGTATAAATACGTTTACAATGAACATTATTATTGTAGAGTCTTAAATGATAACTCAAACCTGCAAAGTTGGATAAGGGCACAAAAAGCTGATTTTTTCAATTTACCTGCTTACCCAAAATGTTGATGCAACCTTTCCCATGGTTACTGAATATTTAGATATTTTAGCTCACATTAAGATAGAAGTGTTTCTGTATTATAAACCTAAAAGTAAAGATGAAAACTAGCCACATACTACTCATGTCCTCTAGTAAAAAGTAGCCATTTTGTTTACAAAACTAAAACAAATATATACTGGGTGTACTACATTAGAGCCGGTAGATGTCATCTTTGATCATATCTTCCTTTTCCATCCAAATACCTGTGTGTTCAGTAACAGAGAGTCCTGCATGAATCAGTCTATTTAGATCTCCCAGCATCTCTGTCGCTAACCAACGCAGAGAACAGGCCTCTGATTGTGGCAACAAGTCAGCAAACAAACAGAAGCAAATATCAGCAGCAAACACACAAATCTTTACAAATAAGACTATTATTAGAACAGCACAGACCTTCTTGATTTTGCATTTGTTGTCTCCAGATCACTTTTATAATTGCATGTTGCACAGAAGAGATGGACAGACAATAATGTCATGATGTTGTGATTCTATGACTGACCTAAGTATTTTTTAATTATTTATTATTTATTCTCAACAATGAAGAAAGAGAATCCCATGAACTTCAATAAGAAATATGGGTAATCAGGTTCAATGTTGTCATCATTTGTCATATATCTATTTTTCTAAAGATATGACTGAGGAGGAACATAATTTAGAATATTGCAATGGCCCAGTCAAAGTTAAGATCTCCATCTGATTGAAACTGGATTTCAAGAGAAGTCCAGTCATTTGTTTTTTGCAGTCATTTGCAAAAAACAAATGACTGCAACCTCATTTGACTCACGATACTGTAAAGATTTAACCAAATTCCTCCACAAAGTGAAAGACTGACAAAGACACTAACTTATTGATGCCAAGGGGATTCTAATAATAAAAATGTGAAATTAGATGTGTGTTTTTGTGCACCCAAGTTTACATTCCAATAATATAAGAATTTGGTAAAGGTAACCACATACATTTAAAAGGTGCTGCACTGCTATGAACAGTATGAATAACTGCAAGTGGGCCCCTCATTTTCTGTTAAATGACTCTATGATTTACTTCATGTGTATTACTTCAGTAAATATAGCAAATAATGTATAAGAAAAACAAACTCCCTAAAAAGAAAAACTCTCTCCGAAGTTTCTGTGACAGATTGCAGTACCCGTCTCGATCAGTTAAACTTCTTCTTTCAGATTTTTGATGTTTTTTTTCTCCCTCTTTACTTTTCTAGTCCCCTGTGTCTAGTGTCTGTTCACTTTGAAGACTTTTTAATGTCATGTGAATCATCCAGTAAAGTTTTACAGCTCTGATATCCTGTCTTCCTGTCTTCTTGCCCATCGGGGAGTGTCTTGCTGAGTCACCAAAATCCAACAAACTGGCTTTATATCGAACAGGTGAAAACAGCAGCGAGGAAAACTGACTCATGTCCCGGTGGGGAGGTGAAAACAAACACAGAAAGATACTTAAGGGAGGAGATGAAAGAAAACAGGATGAGGGAAGAAGAATAGGTAAACAGAACAATGTACATAAATGTCAAAGTAGTAATTAAAAGGCAAGAGGCGGAGACTTCCTCATATTTTCCTCTTATTTTCTAATTTAAAAAATTATTAAATGAAAGAAATAGGTAAAGGCTGCTACTCTTGATTTGAAATATATATTCAAAAATCTAAAATAATTAATTACTTAAACTATTTCTTAAATATTCACAACTCCTGCGGCCTAAATGGCATTTAGCACGTTGTGGGTCTTGAAACAGGCAGGTGAACTATGCTCATCGAATACACAAAACCCTTTAAGTACACAAAAAATTACATTCACAAAAAGCCAGGCAAACAGGCTGCTTGATAAGGTCAATGGAAAGCAGGTTATGTAGGATTTTGACGCTGCCCTGCCGTCGGGGAACCGGCTTTGAAATGAAACTTCTCATTCGGCAGAGCCACTGAGAGGGTGTAGCAGCACCGTGTTAAAGCAACCTGCAATAATGATTTAACATGCCACAGGGAATGACTACAATGAGGTAAAACACTAACAGTAATAATGATACAACCACTAAATCTTCTTTCCCCAAACTGGATCTTATGCGTCATCATTCTGGGGACAAAACACAAACTAATCTGTTTTGTACTACATGCAAGTAGTAAATAAATATTTTTAAGTTAGTATGTCAATACTAGTATTATTGTATGTAGTTCCAATTAGGAGGTACAAATAATAAATAAAAAATGTCTACAATTATTCTATTCTTGATTTATTTTTATCTTTTCTTAGGTGTGCACAAATACAAGCTCATGATCACCAGAGAAGCAAATGAATTGGTTTGTTGCCTTTAGCCAAGCCCATGCAGCTACCTGAATACATAAAGCATATGGAAAGAAAATTAGGCAGACAAAAAATAGTTCAATAGTAAACAGTGACATTTTCATGCCTGACTGCACAGATCCAACACCATACACACTACTGTTAGTCCAGCTCTGACAGTGTGCAGCTCAGATTTCAAAGTTTGCTGAGCAGAGACTGCCTTAAGGTAATCTCTGTATGTTGACATAAATATGAACATAACTCTGTGTATGGGGGCTTTAAAGACACATCATGTGTCAAATGACTGTGGGAGTTTTTGTGACCATCTCACCTCGCTTTCCTTGCTTTCGTATTTGTTGGCGTTCTTGCCTTGGCTCTTCCTCCTCAGCTTTTTCAGGTCCGCCTGGGACTTCTCCAG
Organism: Xiphophorus maculatus; assembly: GCF_002775205.1. Classification (NCBI taxonomy): domain Eukaryota; kingdom Metazoa; phylum Chordata; class Actinopteri; order Cyprinodontiformes; family Poeciliidae; genus Xiphophorus; species Xiphophorus maculatus. The sequence goes on along the minus strand of NC_036458.1, from coordinate 14,324,340 downwards.
AGAATCCTGCTTCATCTTGTGCTCCATCTGGTACCTTTTGAAAGTGGCCTAAACCAGAGAAATGACTCATGTAAATGCTGGAACAGGAAACTAGTGATATTTGTCACAAAAAAAAAACAAAACATTTTGCTTCTAAATAGGTATGGGCCAGTCTTAACCCTATAAAGTCAAAACTTTAAGAGCTCTAAAGTAGCATGTTGTTCCATTCATATACTTAATATTACATTGAATGAAATGAAGAGATTGTGACATTTTCTGGTCTCTTTCCCCACATGTTGCTTTGAGCTTTCAGTCTCCTTTACCTGAGTGAACTAGAGTTCCTGAAAGATTCTGCAATTCTAGCAAGTTAAACATTTGAGCTAGATTTGTGTAACAAAGATTTCTCTTTGTGCCACTATCACTTCAAAGATATCCATTAAGGTTTAAAGGGTAGATCTTCAAAGGTGATCCACACTCCTTCACATTCCCCAACTCAAACGAAAATGGCGTTAATGATTTGTGCTCCGTTTGTTCAGCAAAACGTTTTACTTGTGCCACCATAATTTAGAATATATTAAACACATTAAAATTTCTCCATGATCTCCATGAGTGGCTAAAACCTTTGGGTTTTAATCTTTTAAAACCCTTCAAAATTCTGGTTGTACAAAGAAAAACCTTTGCGGCACAAATCAGAACAAATCATATTTTTGTTTAAGTCGATTAAAGGTAAGGAAATTGATTCTTCTGTAATGATCTGCTTTTAAATTGTATTAGTATCTTTAAAATCAGAGCAACACAAAGCGTTGCTCTATAAATCAACTCAAACCTACATAGTAATAATGGGATAATGGCAAATCCCCAAATGTTTTCTTCGTGTTGAAACAGGAGCTGAATTCTGTTATCCACAAAATCTCCACAACTGTTGCTTCTTTAAAGTAGCACCGTTTTTATTTGCAACAAGCTACTAGCATACCTACTGGGAGAATAATTCACCTGCTGGAAGCTTGCTACTGAGTCGACTAACCCATATAGTTAATTAAATTAGCATCCTCCTTGTTAACCTCCCAATGTCAGACTATATTCTCCCAGGCTTACTTCCAGGTAAACAAGATTAAGTGTCACAAAGCATTACAGTTTGACTTTGTTATACACACTGCATATAGTGACCAACTTCCAGTCCAAATTTGTTTCCCAGTTTATAAGTGTTCAGTATTGCAGTTATATTTCATTTTTTTCCAAAAACTTGCTTTTATTTAGCCAAACATTGGCCCCAGTATTAAGGTAGACCTGAATATTAAAAACTCCAGATGTCAAAATCACTAAAATGTAGCTTCAAACCTTTCTTATGGTTCAAATAACTTCTTAGAAAGTCCAGGATTTTCTCTATTTGTATAAGATTTTTAATAGGGTCCCCTCCCCCACCTGTTCTTGCAAGTAAGTTAAGATCAGCAGATAAATATCTAAGCCAGGACGATGGGTTGAGAGAAAAGTTTGAAGCTAACAACAATAGCTAGCATGTCTGCTAATAAACAAACCACTACAGCCTAACCCTAGGTAACATGAAACCCCCAATGTCACACAAGAACTAGTCAAGACTACCTTCCAAGTAAAAATATCAAATATTACAAAACAATGTATTCATTTTTTGGCAGATTTCTGATTTTTACCAAACATTTGGTTGGTTTCAAAAAGTCTCTTTCTATGGTTTTAAAAAGTCACAATTTTAACACAGTGCTTCCCCAAACTTTTTTTTAACAGACTATAAGAGCTAGCGTGACTGTCGCGAGAATAAACAGTTTACTGCACCTCTGCTGTCAAGCAAAATAACCTGACTAATTAACCAGGTCACACCAGTTTATTGATTTCATTTCTCTTCGCTTTCAGTGAGGTTTCCAGCTTTTATTTTCAACAAAACATTGGCATTTTGATGCCGTGTTAATGTTTGCTCCTTGTTCTTATTAACTGGCTTCAAATATGTTAGACAGACAGGACTTGTTTTGCTGCTGGATAAATGGAATCTCATTTGTCCTTTGTGTCTGAGATAACCCACTTTGAATTAATTATCCTCCCTGCAGTCATAATTATAGCTAGGAATTGCTGCATGTGATCAGATTATGGTGGCGACTAAAACCCTCGCATCATTTATTAATCCTCTTTAGCTGCTCATCCTGTCCTTGATCTCCATTATCAGAAATTTGAAATCCCCCCCATTGCATTATATTTGTCTATCCTCCATTTTGTCACTATGCAAATCACAATAATATACTTCCACATAAAAGTGTGTAAGGTTGCAAGAAGGAATGAAGCTGCATCCACGTTATGACTTGCACATATACACAGAAACTACTTACTGTCATGTATTTGACATCCATGTCAGTCTTTCTCTCCAGCTCTGTTATTATCTCCCTGTGGAACCTCTTAAACTTCAGGTGAAGAGGAGGGGGGACAAAAAAAGAAAGAGGATCATTAAGCTGACAGAAGTGTGAAGGACTGACTTTTCAACTTTGCTGTCAACAACAACAACAACAGAAAGTGCAGTCAATCTCAGAAAAAAATGGAAAGTGATCATTATGGAGTGGATTGGTTAGTGTCTGTGGGGGTGAGAGCCAAGTCCAAGGTTGTGCTTATGAATGAGTCAGAAACAAAGCGTGGGAATGCCCATAGTCCTCCATCACATCCTCCCCTTCTCTGCAGCTCTCATTTATCTGCAGGTGTCAATGTTTTCATCGAGGCCTTGTTGCGATGCAGCGACAGCTCCCAGGGAAACATTATCATATGCATAACATGCAGCATCAAAGCACCAAGAAGGTTTTCTCCAAGTTAAACTGAGGCTTTAACTCGCAAGCTGGAGATTATTAAGAAGAAAAACCACCCACAGTTTCTGCTGGTAACACCGTCTCAGAGGACTGCATCACATCTTTTCTGCCCTGAAGTTCATTTTTAATGAGATACACTCAAACTGGTGCAGTTTATTTCTTAAAGAATAAACTGTCACGTGACAACGCAAGAAAACAGGATGGTCTCACTAATTAATATTTCCACAGATCTTTAGTATTATTAACATCACCATCAATGCACAGCTATATAGCGTCACATTTTTACGTTTAAATTTTCCTGATGGTCTTCCCGTATGGTGACACAGTCAGGAGACATTACCGGCTAAAGTCTGATGTAACATTACTTTGACAGAAAACAATTAGAAGCAGCAATATGTACGAAACTCATGTGTCTACATTACAGTCTTGGCTAGCTACATGTAAAAAAACCCCAAACATGTTAGGCTGAAAACTTGAGGACTTCTGTAATGGAAAATCTTGATAGACAGTTGAAGAATCTAAATACAAGATACTTTAAACCTTTTTTTTCTTTTGGTAATTTGACTCATATGAACACAGGTTCACATAAAGAAATATATATATTTTTGATATAGTCAGAATGTTTTGTTACTGTAACTCAATTTATTGAGTGAAGATATATAAAGACGGCATTTATTATAATTTTAATGATTATAGCTTACAGATAATAAAAACATAATTCAGTCTCAAAAGATTTTTTTTTCTTACAGCACTCATCCCCATTATTTTGTATCGCATAACATTTCTGTACAATTCTTTTATTAGAAAGCACAGAAAGTATTCAGATGGATGAATGATAAATGCATAATTACAAAGACAAAGAATAGTTGCGAAGGGATGTTGAATGAATATGGAGCCTTGAATGAATATGTATGTTACTAGGTCCAAGCAAGCTGAATTACAATGACAAACTTACGGAAAAACACCAGGGGGTGAATCAGCCATGACACATTCGGATATGTCAGTGGGAAGCAGGGCATGTGCAGATGCAAGTTTAATGAATCTCAAAGCAACAGCTACAGCTGATGTTTTTCCAGAGCTTGTTTAGACTTGCCCTTGTACTCAAAGAAAAAAAAAAAAAAAACAGCTCTCCTCGTCGCTAAATCACTTTACATTTCAGCTGCCCGTGCGGCTACTGTACATGTAGGTGGGGAAGGAGGCGAGGTGATTTCTATTTATGGGTGTAGAAGAAAGAACTACCGGTTGAAGGCGTCAGAAACAGCATGTAGCTGTGGAAATATACCGAGCAACAGGTTTACAGAGCGAGTGTGTCTGACAAAATGCATTAGGATTAGGTAACACAATCACGGAGTGATCAAACAGCAGCTATTTAAACGGGCAATCTGTAGAAACATCTGTGGAACTTACATTTTCCTCCATCTCAAGCTGAGCCTTCCTGTGCACCTCGGAGATTTCTACCAGCACTGCACCTGCCAGACGAAAATAAATACACATGTTAATGTCAGAAGACTCACCTTTCCTGCTTGCTGTTTTTATTCAGTCCTTCCTGCTTTACAACCTAAAACTTCTTTAATCTCACTGTACAATGATAACAATGTACAGAATGTACCGTAATGCACCATAGTAAAATTAGTAACTTGTAGTTGCAAAAAAATCTTATACCAATGAGCCCAAAGGTGTAAGGGCTCATTATGTTTGACATCAAAGGAAAGGGATATTTGCGCCTCAACCAGAAAAAGTCAACCACCTGCTGGTAATCCAAAACAGCTTTAATTAAAAAAGCACCAGCAAATTATCTCCTATTGTTGTTGTAAGTAATTCAAACCAACTAAATTAGGATTATGAGAAGAATAAATTTGAACACACCAAGTTCCTAATTTGAAAATGCAATGATTACACAATAGTCAAGTATTAAATCATCATTGTGATTTTTATGAGTCAGTAGTGATTTTTATCCCCGTTGTAAATTAATTGAATAACATATTTTGAGTAAAAATAAATAAATAGAAAAATGAGACATTTAACTTGTTAAATAGAGAACAAACAGCTTTCTGACTAAATAACATTCAAAATACAAACTGAATGAACAGACTGACAATGATCTAAACCTTGCAACTGTTTACAAAAAGTAATGTCACTTAAATTTTACAGTCTAAAAAATAATCATGTTTAAAATGTAAAACCATTATATATTTGCTGACTTTACACTTTAACAGTTTCTTTTATGGTGCTTTTTGTGAGAGAGGACCTGGACAACTTTAAACAATGAACACCTTGAATAGTTCAAGGCAGCCTTCCTGCTGACTTGCATCTGTTTTAATGATGCAGTCAGGCTGCTTTGGTCCTTTTTAATATGCCCAACAGATTTAGAAAGTCTTTATCCAAGAGTCATGAGTTTAGCTGTTTTTGCACAGCAAGGGATTGCAGAGGCCTCTGTAGTTTGTTGGAAAAAATAGAATAGAATACAATAGAAACAGCTTTTACTGTTCCACAAAAGCAAAATTCAAGTGTAACAGCAGCAGCACATATAATAAAGGTTTAATGTGACTCTGATGAGAAAACAATGAAACAGTGCTGAAGCTGTAATTTCTGATTTACAGTGAACAAAATGACCATTTCTCTATTTTTGGAAATCTAGAAACATGTATTTCACTTTTACAATCCATTCCAAATTTCTTTAAAAAAAAAAACCTAGACTAGATTATAGTAGATTAAATCTAAGTGATTATACCTGCACTTCAATGCCTAGTTTGACTTCTAAGATTAACCTAGTTGATACATCTTCTGTCATGTTTACAACCTGCAGGCAAAATAACTAAAAAGCCAAAAAAGAGGGTCAAACATCAATGTGTTGGAAAAAAAACAACTACTTTTATATAATTTAATATGTTATGGAGTCTGGAATTTCACACTTTTTTTGGAAAAAAATAAATTAAATTGTAGAATTTTCAAAAATGAACAGAACATTTTTCTCACTGTATACTTCAGCTACAGTACATAGATGTAAACATGGTGCAATACCTGGGTAGATATTTTTTAAAAGCCTTTGAGAAAGAGACTGAGAGGTCTAAGAAGAAATAAATTATTTTAATTGTGTAGAAAATGACAGAAAACCCAGAAACAAATGCACAATCCTCGACAGCCATTGTATTTGCTGCCAGGTGAATAGATCACCATGAGCTGTACATGCATCAGTATGTAAACAGTGCACTTCCTTTAGATGTCAAACCACACCTACCTCTCTCCACCCTCCCTTATGGTGGGACTGGCTGTTAGAGTTCACTCTGGTAGAAAAAGTACGATTTTAAAAGGACAGGAGCTGACAGGAATGCAAAGGCTGTGTTGAGATATTAGGGGAGTAAAGTGTAAGAAAGGGAACAAAAAGAGTGTTAAAGCAATGTATGTAGTGAGAATGAAAATTGTTAGGAAATGAGATGAGACAAATGTTAGAAAAGAACAGGAAAAGTCAAGTCTACATGACAGATTCTCATGGATTAAAAGCAAAACCAGCAATAAATCACTGCTAAAGTCTGAATACACATGACATTAAAATTATCCAAAAAATGTGAGCAGGTGCGATTTTGAGTCAAATACCAGACAAACGGATTTTTATGCACAGCACAAGAGTCTGTTGTCCAAGTGATGGGCCGTAAATCTAAGCATTGATTTGTCATTAGAGATTTAAAATTACTCACAGCATAGAAATATGTCCTGGTTTCAGCAACGTCAATGCCACTAACAGTCTCATTCCAGAGGGCGCCACTCATTTGTTTACTGTTGTCACGATCGGCACCAAACGTTGCCCGGAAACAGGTGTGCTCAAATCAGCGAGTTTGTGAGGGCGACAAGTGTGTCATGATGACAAGGCGCCAAAAGCAACCCACCACCATTAGCTAACAAAAATATCGGAAAATACAGAGAGCGACATAACCACACGGCTCAGACAGGTTTCCTGAAGGCTTGTTTACTCAGGCTGTAAAAACAGGGTTTGACTTTGTGGAGCAGTTTGATAAAAATCTAGTTTCTCATGAATGAAGTGAACTAGTTGTTTGTTCAATAGAATAAAAATTCCAAAATATGTCACAAAGTAATAATTCTTCCTCTCAGAAAGGAAATCTTTCCGTTTGAGATCATCGTTTTTAGCTAAACCAACAAGGCTCCATTTTTAAATACTGATAAAAATGACTACAAGATAAATGTAAATTTAGTCTTTAGTTTCTGCTTCCATGGGGAACATGTGAAGACACAAGGAAACAAGTAATTCAAGTAAGACAGATGTGTCTAGATAATCCTAATTCAGGAAACTGATGCAAGAAAACTCTGTTCACGTCTACAACGTAGCAACTGGAAAGTTTAAAACAAGACAAGGAGGACAGCAAGGAAGAATGTCCATCCATCCATCCATGTTTTGTATGTATGGATGATGAAACAGAAAATCTGAATCTGTGGTCCCGTTTCACTTCCAGACGCAAAATCATAACACAAAAATAAAAAAAGGAAACATTCATTCATAACTTTGGGAAATCTTAAGCAGGGCTCTCCATTTTCAGTCACTGAACTGCAACTTTTTCCTACTTTAGCCATTGACATTATGCTACTGTAATGTAGGATTAGTCTCATGCTTTAGACACACCTTTACCAAGGGTACCAATATGTGCAAACAGCACTGTAGATGAAAATCCAGGTAACACTCTAAAAGGTAAAAACAACAATAACAAGTATCCTTGGTTATAAATAAACTCCCTCCTTTCTTTCACCTGATTTTGATGACATTTGGCCAGTAGAATGCAAAAAGGGAAACTATTCTTCTACTGTTTTTGGCTGTAGACAAAATAATCCTCGCATCAGTGAGAGTCAGGTGACACGCCATGCAAACATATTAGGATTATGTAAAAATGCATCAGGTACTATTTATACATTGGGCATCGTGTGTTTTTACTGACTGAGAATCTTATGACACTTTTTGTCACAACTAGATAGAACTACAAACTGATGTAATAAGGTAAAACTGTGAGCTGAAAACTAATTAAAAAAAATAAATAAATAAAAAAAACTCAAGTGAAGCAGAAAGTCGGTCTAGGTTTAATTTCAAAATTATTCAAACATTTTGATAGAAAGCTGTTAGAGCTGCAGCAGGATGAAGGATTTGCTTGTAAACCTTGCAGTACAACTGACCAGCAGTGTAGATAATGTTAGCTTTGCATGGATAACAAGAACACAGCATTTAACTAAAGAAAAATCAGTAATTTTGTAAAAACTGTGAGAGATTAAAAAGCTTAATCATTTCATTGTGGCCAAATGTTTGGTTTAAACTTAGAATTGGGTTTTGACAGAAGTAGTTAGCCTTCAAAGAGCACAAGGTATTCGGTTGAATTGAAAGACAGTCCAATTCATTTGTAACTAAATATAAAACAACCCAACATCTACTGAATTTTGTAAGTGATGAACAGTTGAAAACTGAGTTGGTTTCCAAAGAACTACAACCAAATCCCAATTAATTTCTACATGAACCTAAACAACTTTCTGCTGCCCCATGAGAGGTCAGATGACTATGTAAATGTTGGGTGTGACAAGAATCGGGGGTAGACTAATTGTAAGGAAGAAGGTAGCAGGATAAGGTGCAGAGGTCCTACAATTTCTTTCAAGAGTGTCTGGTTTCTGGTGATGTGTCAGTGGAGCTCGGGTTTCTGACAGGGCAGCTGCTCTACATCCATGAGCAAGTTCCTAATGACAATGCAGACACTCTCTTATTTACATACATTCCTGCTGTTAGGAGTCTGCAGACGTCACATCCACATCACAATTGCTGATTGCTGACTGGTTCTACAGTCAGCAATCATTAGATGACATACAACTCTGTGTTTATTCACCACCTTCCTAAATAATCCCAAAATAATGACAGACAGAAATGATCCATTATGGCAGAACAGTATAACTCTCTTTGTGGTCCTGGAGTTTTCCCACACATAAAACATGACTTTAACCCTTCAAAATATTATTAGTAAGCCGACCGTGTGTTGATAATGCATATGGTAATTTTTAAAATCTAAAACATAAAAAGGTAAAGCTGCATATCTGAACATCTCATTACTAAATAAAACCTGCTTGTATTTATTTATGGATAATGAGCAGTTTATGTTCCTTCAATCACAAACAATCACTATTCAAGGCATTAAAGAGAAATAATTTCAGCAGCTCTCAATAGCAACCTCTAAATTAATATATGCATACAATTCTAGTGTAAATCCACTAGAAGGATTTACACTAAAGCTGAGAAGTAAGGCACACAGACGCTTGCACTTTCTGAGCAATGACTAACTGAAGAAAACAGCTCGCCGGTAACCCTCCACCATCTTAGACTGCAGCTGTCACTGCAATTCGTTTTCAACATTAAGCCAAGTTTGGTGGAGTGACACATTAACCAATTCTAAAAATACTGGAGGCAAAAACTGGTGAGAAGTTGCAGACAATTCAAATAAAAATTCAACAGCTGACGCCAATAGATGCATCAATACACAGGTAGTTTTCAATAAACATCCAAATATAAAACCACATAAACCATCTTTAAACCAGTGTTAAAATGCTAGCAACTACAACCAACCACTTTTGATATCAATATTTTAACCATTTGTGTTTTAATTACCTGTTTTTGGATTCATATTATCTTTTTTGTGCTAAATTAATAAATGTTTCTGTTCTTCCCAAGACAGAATCTGGCAAATGCAAGAAATTATAACCATGCGGTAGCATAAATACAGCTAGCAAGAACTGCAACTATCCAGAAAAAAAGTAGTCTACAAACCAAGTAGCAGTATAAAGACCTTTTTTCTAACTATGCCAGGAAACAGCACAGCAACAGGTGGCTCTTCCCAATGTGCTGCAGAATTTAATTAGCAGTTTAGTTCTAAAACCACAGGAGACAGGAGAGGCATACAGTGGCTAAATCAAAGTGTGTCACTAGTGACAGTGAGTTAGGATCCCAGCCGTGTCTGGCTGCATATTAGCCAGTGGGAAGGTGAAGCTTGGGAATTTGACCAGGAACAAACTGAAGACTAAACAAACTCTGTTTACTTATAAACCTTTCACATTCAGTCATAAACTTAAATATTAAGCATCACTCATTCTGTGCTTTCACTGTAGTGCAGCTTCGCTTCTGTTGGACTCATGTGTGTCCAAGCTTTTAACTAATACTATTCCTACTACACTCTTTTACTATAGGAAACTCTGTAAAATCTAACACACACAAGACCTGAAATATACAATAAATAAAGGAAAATACTTTAAATATTTGCCAGAAATGTTCAAAGCAAGAGTTTCAAAACACTATGACAACTTTTTACTCACAAAAGCACAATTTTATGAATAATATGGTGCCTATAAAGTGGAACACATTTAAACACATATTCAGTATGAACACCTTGAACACAAATTTTCCTCTGCATACACTCAGAAGCCTGACTTTAATTAACCAAAAGGCTCCACATGTGGTGTGTGTGTGTGCCATGTCTCCAACATTGTGCGTTCGCTGCTTAGGTTTGCTTCTGCAACCTAAGCAAAGAAGCTAATGGAGGATGGGAGACGCTTTACTCCCCAACAATCAAAGAGGTCTGTGAGCAGCATCTTGCAAACAGAATGACTCTGCACAATTACCATGGCATGGAACTTTCTCATACATTTTTAACACCAGGCAGACATAAGCATCTATGGATTTATTTTCTTCTCAATTGCAAACTTAAAAATTTTCTTCTTGTTTTTGGTTTTGTCAATATGGCCGCCTGATGCAAAATCCAGAGTATCCAGAAAGTTGTTGGTGAAAACACAGGCAAATCAGAAACCACAAAGGCCACATCTCTTCCCACTCCACAAATGTGCAAATTTGGACAAGGGAGTACCTAACATTGACAATGAAAGAAAGCCATATTCTCTGGTGAGGAGAAAAAAAAATAAAAAATTGACTTTTTTTCTTTAGCCTTCCAGCATTTCATATATGACAAGAAGATCCCACTGAAGAAGTTTTAGGCACAGTGCAGGAGCTTTTATCTTAATGAAGTAACTAAGTCTGGTTTGTGTAGAGTTGTCAAAATGCAACTGGACATGTGGAGATGTTGCGGCAGGCAGACTACAGGTGCCCATCTGTGCAGTGATCACTGGGTATTTCAACAAGAAAATGCTCCAGTTAATCATTGAAAATGTTTTGTTTTCGAAGGCAAAGGAGATTAACATAAAGTGTAAGTTCAAGGCTATCCATCTAGTCACTTTCACAATTTGAAGCACTGTTGCAACAAATCCACTGGAAACACTTCCATCACGCATGTCTCCTTTTTTGAGGCTATGGTTTTAAACTTTTCATCATCCCTCTTTTTGACAACACAAAAATTCAAAAACAAATTTTGCCTGTTAAGGATTTTAAAGATCCTTAAAAGAACTGTAATAAAACAGCGAGTCAGAGATAGATGGAGATAGACAGCGATGTAGAGAAAGATCTTCACTGTGAAAAGATTTTCCCTGTTAATCCCAGAGGAGAGCACCATAGAAACTTACCCAACTCTTTGGAGACAGGAGATCCAGCAGCATTCTCTCCAATCTTAGACAGTGCATCAAAATACATCTTTCCTGCCATGGACATAGCTGGGGAAATGACAAAAATGTTTGTGGTTGAAGGCCACAGAAAGGATGTAGATGTATTGCATTTTCTTAAATCAAATCCCCAATAGCTTATCAGTGTACCTGAAAATGCAGTAAAGAAAACAGCAACTCACCATGAACAGACTTCTCATAGCTCTTTCCTAGGTTCACCAGGTTCCTAAGGCCTGGGTTGAACTGCTCCATCACATTCTGGAAGAAGACAGTGACCATAAGAGAGAAAATGTCATTAAACATGAGCAACAGGAGGTGGAAGTTAAGAAGATCATACAAAATGGGTGTTTAAATGCAGATCCCGGTTTTTATTTGGCAAGGCAGTTAAATATCTTGCATCTTGCAATTTTATTTTGGTCCAGACGCAGCAAAGTAATCATGTCTGGATCATCAATAGGAGGAATTCTACAATCATGTAGGACTAACTGGATGCAATATTTGGTAGGTTATTATATTTGAAAAGCAAATGAAACATAACAACAATGTATTTGTCCTGTTTAAATGACATTCCTTGCTCTCAATGCCAAAAATAGATCAGTACAATCATTGGCGAGATGCTATATCTCAATGAGTGGTGGGGGCGTTTTAACGAAGGGAAACGAGTAAAGAGCCAGGAGGACACTATGGGTCAATCGTAATTATTATCACCAACACACTATTCATCACAATTAGCTATTTTCTTGATGGTGTGCAGCCCAAATTTATGTACTTGTGTGTGGATGAATCAATGTACTGTTCTATGAATGGATGGATGTTAAATAGATTCACACACTACTAGTAAACAGTATCCCATATCACCCAAGTATTTTGTGTTAAAATAGTAATTTGAAATTTATTTCAGTTCAATTCACCTCTATAGCACCAAATAAATATTATCTTAAGGCACCTACCTTAAATGAAATGATAGTTTAGCTGTAAACCCATGTCTACAAATGATCAAACCTCAGTTAAGCGCAGCAAGTCACCCACTGCAATCAATGTTTTATGAGTCATGTAATAGTCACCCAATTCGGATTCACGCCTTAAAGTCAGGAAATGACATTTAAGATAAAGATGCATCACTCAGATTATGAAAAATGTGAGGGAATATACAAGCCACAATATAATTCATGAGCTCGATACAATTGTGCTTTTACATTTCTAACATCAATTAATTGAAAGATAAGCTGTTACTCTGAGAAATGTTGACATGTTGTGAAATGTGTGGACCTTCAATTGATTTCACAGCAAAACCATATAATTTCAATATCTGTTATGAGCACTTTGTTACCATTAACTGTGAACAAGAGGTGATGGCTGCTGAGGAGCTTGCTGTATAATCTTACCACACAAAACACACAGGCACCTAAATTATTAAACCTGGAGTCTTTCCCCTGTATTTCACCACTTCAATGAGCTGCGGGGGCTGTCCTAACAAGAGGCCAGGCAAATAAAAGCTGTTCAAAAGGACTAAAGTCTTATAAGAAAAGCCTTGAGTCTGCTTTTTCCCCCCTCACTCCAGCTCTTTATAGTCCTTCACTTGGCTACCTGTGGAGAGACGCATGCAGAGTGCAAGAACTGGCAACTGTTATGTTTTTTTTTTTTTTATGCCAATCTGGTACCTTTTATATTTTTATTATTATTATTATTATTATAAAGCCTTTTAAAAATAAAAACATGGATACAGTAATAATCTTTAAAGAAAATATATTTAAGAGGAATTTTATGTGAAAACCTCAAGCTTAATGGTTGCACTGCTAATCCCCAGTCAACATGTGTATGTGGGTTTTGCTCACAGTATGGGACCCAGTTGTGCTGACAAAATGCATAGTGGCAAAAACAGTTGGCCACTTTACGTAGCTCTTTTCTCAACCTAATATTGAGGAAATCTGCTTAAATTAAGCAACACATTTAGGCCTCATTTGTACACTAGCATTACCAGAGAAGGGTCATTTAACATTTCTACCTTTGGAGCCCAGAGACGGGTCGACTGACCTGAAGGATTTTAGCTAGCATCCTATAAGCAGGTGTGAACAGGCGCTTTTGTACCATTTTTTTGTGCCATTACTGGCCTTATTTACAGTAATGTAAATAAGGCCTGAGGGTCTTTTGACCCTCTTTCGGGACTTCAGGGGGGAGGTCGAAAACCCTGGTAATGCTAGTGTTCTGTGTCAAACTTCCAATCCCAATTAATTAAAACAATAAATGAAAAGTTTGTTTATTTCAATAATTTAATTCTCAAATGAGATATGGATTTGTTAGACAATTATTTTTTGATGACTTCTGTAGCCCATGGTCTATATATACTTCTGTGTGTGGTGGCTGGTAAAGCATTTACCCCAACTACAGCACACACCTCAGGAAACTCCCCTAACATCTTGTATGGGCTTTGCTGTATAATCCTATAGCTTACTCAACTTTTTTTCTGCCACACTTTTTCCTTTCACTAAATTTTCCATTAAGGTGTTAGGATGCATCACAACCTGTTCAGCTCTTTTGTGTTGGTCATTATCTGCTGAGCGAACTTATTTATTTATTTATTTTTTGGTATCATCTAACATTACACTTTGCTGAATATCTAAGTTTTTGTAATAGCGTTACACTCTAAACTGGGTTTGTGTATGTGTTGCATTTTTGAAGAAACCAATTTACCTGTATTTCAAACTAAATTTTTTCTTAGGATAACTTGTGTTTTCAATTACACGCCAATTTATTTAGATGAGTCCACACAAACAAGTTATATATAGATCCAAAATGAATCAATTGTCAGAGCCACATGTAGGCTGAGATAAGGATGATACTTAAAAAGTAACTCTTTTCTAAGAAAACAATAGAATCGGGGTGGAGCTAGTTCCTCAAAACCAGTGATTCAACTCTCCAAAAACCAGCTTTCTGTACTCAGGCAAAACCTGTTGGAAAACTCTTTGGAAGCGTTTAAATACTGTAAGTTAAAAAAAAAAATGCAGAGCTAAACAGGCTGCTAAGGGAGCTAAGAAGATTTGAAAATGTACAAAATGCTACTAAACAGTCCTTGTAACAGTTTATCTTAATCTATACAAGTTCCCATGTTACAGTGGGAGAAAAAAATAACCTCTTTCCATGTCAAATTTATTAAATGTTGCTTTTAAAATGAGCAATACGCTTTTAATTAGTCAACACCTGTTCAGCTTTGCTGTGCTCCACGTCTGTTTAAGTATGGAGGAATTTCCTCCCCCGTGGTCGCACCTGTTGTCTTCCCAGCTTCCCATCTAAACCAGCAGCCAAAACACCTACCTTGTATGTACTTTCGGCGAGCTTGTTCGCCTCATCCACCTTGTTCGACATCTTTATCCTCCTCTCGACGCCCGGATAAACGTAAAAAGCAGAGGTTTTCCTCGAATTTATTTCTCAGACGCTACACCAACTCGAGCCAAAAAAAAAGGAAAGAAGGAATCCCAGGGGGGAGAGAAGTGACCAAAGCCTACGGATGTATAAAACCCCTCATAGCCCACAGGAAACGCCGGACGCACACATGGCGACAAAAAATAAGACAAAACCCGTCTTCAGTGGAAGAAAGTGCAATTTTTCTGTCGTTACCACTGCTGCTCGGTACTAAAAGGCTGAGCTGTCAAACTTGTTGTAGGTGGTTAGTTCACAGAAGGGGAGGAGACCTGTGGAGGGAGGTATTATTAGCCTATTTTAACCCTTAACTGTTTTTGTAAGAATCTTATGAAACTTCATAATGATTATTTATTGCCAAAGAGTCAATTAACATTTTAACTTTTAACTGGAAAATGCTTCTTAATTTTATAATAAACCCACGTCACTTTAAAATTTCGGGTGAAGGTTGGTATTTATTTATATATATGTTTTATTTATCGTTGTCGGAAGACATGTTTTATGTAATTTAAGCTTGAAACGCACTTGACTCCATCGTAGATATATGTTTGACTGATTTCCACACCTTTAGCTGATCTTACAGTTTTGCTCAATCATCTGTTTAACAAGTAGCTATAGATTTAGTATTGCTAGCCTTAGTTTATTAGTAACATTTTTGCTTGCTTTCGATACATTTTTGTATCCATTGTTTGCATATAGCTTTACTTATCCGACAGGCTGCACAGAAGTAGAAAACAGATAAACTATGGGCCTCGGGCACCCCCTTGAGGCAGGTTGCACATACATACTGTAGACACCAAAGGTGGATATGAAGTTTCCTGCAAAAGTAGTTAAACCTCTTTAATCCTTTTCATGTTTACAACTACATTTTTATTACTAGAATTTTTTTTGTCAAATCTTAAAAGTCTGCCGTGCATAATAACTAAATGCACCACCTAAGAGTTAATAATAATAATAATAATAATAATAATAATAATAATAATAATAATAATAATAATAATAATAATAATAATAACTGCATTTCAGCTAGTGACAAGTTATTCAACATTAACAGATCGTGAGTGGCTTCTCCTTTCTAAAACTGCTGTGTTGCAAAGCAAATCTTGTTGTTCTGGACAGGATGTTAAACTGTTCCAGAAGGGTCATATTATTGGCATGCATCAACAAATGTTAAACGTCTAAGGTGAAACTCAACACTTCACAAAAACTGTAAGGCTTGTGAGGAGTCATCTTTGCAAAAGAAATGTGGTCAGATAAAAACAATGAATGATTGTATGACTTGAATCTTGAATACCTTAAAAGGTTTGGTGAAATAAAAACAAACAAACACCATGGCTATGTTCATAAGCAAAAGTGAGAGTGTTCTGCGTTCACAATACCAAGGAAACTTAAAGCATTAGGCCTAAACAGCCTTGGGAAATCCACTGATCGGTGAGGTTAATTGGGAAAAGGCTTCAGTTTGCTCAGGAGCATAAAGATGGACTTTGGAACAATGGTAGAAGGTCATGTTGTCTGATGAGCTTAGATTTACACCAATGCAGAGTGACTGACACATCAAGGTAAGAAGAGATGTAGATTAAGTGATGCTTCTGTCTATTTTACAAGCCTGTGGTAGTAATGGTATTAAATGGGGTTTGATGATATTGGTTAAGCAACATTATGTTGCCAAAGATTGAGCCCAGACGACTATCTGAATATACTGTGAATGACCAGGTTATTCCAACATTGATTTTTTCCTTTACTATTGCTTTTTTGTTATTTTCCCCAGGATATAAATCAAGAAAGTTTGTTGGACTTGCTGATCAAAATATAATGATCTACCACTAGATGTCCCTCATAGTCAAGTCAAGACAGATTTTATAACCGAATGATTTTTACCAATTCTTTTCATGTTTTTTTTATAGGCACATTGCCTGTGTTTCTGTCATTCAGATAAACTTAGCATTAGGACACTGTAATGGGACACTGAGGGAGTCTTCCCAAAGGATCAATAAAGTACAAGTCTAAGTCTAAGTCTAATGGCAACAGTTTCAGTAAATCCCCTATTAGACCATTCTAAATTAACATAAACTGTATCCAAGCATCCAACAAATCAAACACCAAGGATTTGTAAATATCACGTGCTGCAACTGTGAGAGCAAATATGCCAAGGCCTTACTTTGTAAATGTCATCGCAGTTTAAAACTTTGGAAAACGCTCTGCTGCCATCGGGGGCTTGCCGCAGCAGCTGAATGCAAAATGAGACTGTACCCTGAGGCTCTGAATGTCTAGTGCTGCTCTCCCAGCTTTCAAAATGCTGCTAAGTGGCACACACAGAGTAATTAGTCTCCAAAGCTCCAACGTGAGTGTTAGGCCTAAGTTTCTTTTCCTCTCTTGTTGATATCCTTTGCATCGTGTCTGTCTTTATGACCTCCCACTGGGTTGATGTAAATCGATACGAAAGGAATGTAAAGCTAAGAAAAAAAGCATTTATAACCAGTTGCATCTCTCAAGGACAAAGAAAAAAATGTTCACAGGTGCAAGCTATGTTGTCATTCAGCCTGATTTGGTCAATCTGTATATAAGATCCCAGGGATGTAACTCATTAAATTGATTGCCATGTTTAATGAGAGTTGGAATTAATGTAAATCAATTGAAGCATACTGCCTTGAAAAGTATTTATCACCCTTTAGATTTTTCCTAATAGCCATGTTAAAATCACCAGTGTAAATTGTAGGATTTTATATGACAGACTAACACAAAGTAGTGCACAACTATAAACTGCTTTAAAAGAATTCATACAAGTGTGGCATGCATTTACTCTGAAACACCTGAATAAAACCTAATGTAAACAATCACCTTTAAAATCAGGTGTGTAAGAAAGACGTGGCATGTCCCTTTTATAGTTTATCAGGAAAATGTAGGAGGGCAAATTGTGAAGATGATAGTAAGTGTGCAGAAGAAGGTTCTCGGATTCTTTTACCTCAGTTTACCCCCCAAAACAGTTATAAAAAATTGGTCTGACTGCAAGATAATATTTCTGCAGAGAAAATTACACTGCCCAGTATAATGAAGATACCACATTAAACATAAAATGGCCATGGGGATACCTTTCTTTAGCATAGAAAGAAAAGCTGGTTGGAAGAAAGCCTGTTTGAGGCTGGAAAAAAGTTTATACTGAGGCAGAGGTTCAGCTTTCAACCAAGAAGCATAGTCATATAGTCAGAGTGACAGTGGAAAGTTAAGACTGATATTAAAAAAATATCACTGCACCAAGACCTGAAAACAAAACCAAACTTACAACCTATTCATTGAAAGGTGAATACTCTTCTTGCTACCCTGCAGTCAAAAAGTGACAGCTCCAGATGTTTACCTTTTGTCTCAGCTGTCCAGAGGATACTATCCCACAAAAATTGGGGTGTGTCAACAAAGGTTTCAATATATTCCAGTCTGGATTTCTTGTGTTTTCAGTAGTTTTCTTAGGTTATCAATGTCTGAGTTTATATTGCCTGTTCATAGAGAATGATCCTCTATTCCTCATGTTTTTGTTGCGTTTTAAACAGTGTGCTTAAACAATGCATCATCTTGGTTGCTGTCTATCCTTTATTTCTTTGTAAACAGTTGATGACAAAATCCTCTGAGAACAACTAAAATCAAAGTTCCACCAGCAGCAACACTGGTTATACTTTTTTCCCAGTCAGAGAATGAATTTTTGACTATTTGTTCAATCATAGATCTTGTTAAACTGTCAAACAGAATGAGGAAAATTTATATTACCAGCATTAGCTGATTAGCAAAAAAAGGTGTCACAATATTGAAAGAGAATATCCTATCCCATTCCCAAGTCTTATGTTTTTCAACTTTAACTTGTATTGGTCTGTACTCTCTGCTAATGTTTCTGGTCATTTATAGTCACTCTTGTGAATGTGCTCTGAGGGACAGCTCCTCATCTGTTGTGACTAAAAACCTAAGTGCACGAACGCATTCAATAGCGCCTGCTTATGCTCTGCCAGCAAGGCCACCTCCTTTTCACACACGCCATATTTTTTCACAGCAGCATTTACAGAGAAGCAGTGAACAGACAATGGGAATAGTTAAAAAAAAAGCTTTCCGCCCTTGAAGATGGTAAATGAGTTTACCTTCTACAATACGGAGAATGTAATCACCTTTGCCTGCGTATTTATTTCAGTTATAATTCTCAGAAACTCTTTGTGTCTTAAGTTATTGACGTCAGTCATGCTGATCTTTAAATAGTGCAAGGACAGAATGAAACTGTGCAAGGCAAAGACACAAAACACTTCATTATACTCATCAGTTTCAACCAACACCACAGCCTGGTGTGCAAAAAAAACACTTCTATTTCCAAAGGGTTGCTATGTTGGAGCTCATTATTTGTTCAAGTAAAATCATAAATCTAGTCTCTGTCAGCTGGGACAGTGTGATGACCCAGGGCTAAAACTCTTGTTGTCTATCTCTGAATATTTGTAGACAATGAGCTTACTGCTCCATGTAGTCTACACTACTTGATATTAAACAGAAAGAATAATCCGTTGCAGATGTTAAAATTCAACAGACAAAAAAAAATGATAAAAAGATTAAAAAAAAAATTACCACATGAACAGCCTTCCTTCAGCTGTTCTGTTCAGGGGCAGCTTCCTGGAATCAAAGTTTGTTCCAAGGCATAAAATTCTTCGGCATCAATCTAAAAGTAAAATGAAACTTTGGAATTATTAGAAGAAGGTGGTTTCAAAGGTTAACACAGACTTAATGTCCATTCCCTCATTCCTCTGTGACAGAAGCATGTGTCTGAACTCATTTTCATCGGGAACTGACAAGAAGTAAAGTATAAATTTTTATGCTCACGAGGAGAAACCTCTGCTTCTCGAAAGTGCTGAGTCATCTGTCCAGGTATCCTTCAGTTTTATACTTAGATACTGCAGAAAATGATCTGATGCAAAGCATGCTGCAGGAAGCAAATTAGTTACTGGAAGCTTTTTGTTACATGATGTACTTTCTGAGCTTCAAGGTTGTTATATAGTTAGCACTGTTCTCTTACAGAACAAAGGTTCTGGCTTCAAATCTGAGCGACTGAGGGGCGATTGCACATTCACTCTGTGCATATACGGCCTTTCCTCACCTTTTTTCTATCAGCCTCAGACTTGCATGTTAGATTAATTATTGACTGTGATGGCTCTGTGATGGACTGGAAAGAACTTTCAGTTGCATGATCCACCCATTGTCTATACCTGTTTGTCCTTGCAGATATGTAACAACAAAAATGCCAGAGGGCTAGATGATGGAACAGTTTGTAGCACTATTGCCTTGCAGCAAGAAGGTCCTGGAGTCGAATCATGGCCTAGGGTCTTTCTGCATTGAGTTTTTATCTTTCCCCAAGCATGCCTGCTTTTGAGATTAATAGCTTTCTCTAAAATTGCTCTTAGGTATGAGTGTGTCTGTGCATGGTTGTTTTTCCTGTTTGTCCTGTTATAGATGGCAACAACACCTGGCTCACTCCAAATGACCACTACAGATATGCATCAAACATGTCAAATAAAAATTGAGATTAAGTCTTGCCATACTGCACAATAATAGATAAAAAACTGCATTGTTTTTAGCTGTAGCAAATCCGAAAAGTACAGAGGTTTCAGTGCAATAATAAATAGTTTAACTGTCATGGTGAGTGTCAGGAGAACTGGACCATGAAGAAAGAAAGTGAGGAGGAGAGAGAGAAAACAGCTGATGAAAAACTCATGTCTCGAAAAAACTGCTCAATAACCACACTGTAGCTGCCACACTTGAAGGTTTCCCAGAAAATTTCTGACAATAATCGATATTTGTCGATTATTGTCATCTGTGATCAGGGAAGAGCTCTGTCATTGAATGATGACAAACTTCTGATTTCTGCCAACAGTCAGTAACTTTCCTGTGATTTCTGCAACAACTTTGTTCAAAAAAGCTGATAATCAGGCTAAAAAGCTAAAGATTTCACACATTTGAACAAAACATGTGGCTCCAGTTAAAGTCCCACTACAATTTAACAAACATTTATACATTTGTGATGTAAAGGCTTTTTAGTAAAGTCTAATGTTCTTTTATGAATACCTGATGACACCAAAATGCTACGTTCAAGATCTGTGCCGTGTTATGTTCATTCCACAGGTAAATAGGAAGTCTGATCAATTTAGATTATATTTCTAGGTAGGTTTCTAACACATTCGCATAATCATGGATAGGACACAATGTAAAAAATAAAAAATAAAAATAAGAAAACAATTAATTTACAAAGAAAGGAAAAACGGTGCAAAGGGCTTGGGGCTCTTGGGTTCCTTAACCAGTGTCTGCAAGGTGGAGACTGTGAGATTGGTGATATTGTGCAGGTGAAATAGTAAGATGGTGGTAAAGGAATAGATATTTGTCTTGTGAGGAGGCCTAGAAGTGGGGGTGAAAGACAGACAGAGATCCAAGTTGTGCAGAGATCTGGTGGAGTCGTGTTCAAATGTGCACAGGACTGGTGGCGACCTCTGAGCAGTGGAGAGGTTGAGGAGCGGACATGCAGGTGGATGTGGAGCTGTTGTGGCGGATAGAGGAGGAAGGTGTCCAAAGGAGGAGGGTGAATCACCAGGCATCAAAAGATTGTCCAACAGCTCATTTTGAAGCCCAGCAGGTGATTAGATAAATGCAGCCAGCAAAAGATCCACCCGTACAGTGCAACCCACATAATTTTGTTAAAAACAATTCTAAAATGTACTCAATTTAAAAACTGAAAAGTGAAATTATTCTGCTGTACTGAAGGAAAAGTGATTTCAAGACATTTCTAAAATGATTTCACAGGAAAGAACCATAACAAATCAAATATAAGATTAAAAAGGTCTGGGATCTTGAGGGAAACGCGGCAGCGACTTCCTGCTCTGGGTAATATTGTGATCAGCAGTGTGTGAAAATGTAATAGCAGTCAGAATGTCAAGAGCCACACATCTCTCAAATCAGCTATGTTATTTGAAACTAAGGTCTCCAGTCAAACAGGCCCCTTTCTGCTTCTGTACCACCACGAAACATTTACTCCACAGCAGCAATGATGTTTCGTCATACTTCAAATCTTTGTTTGAGACAATTCAACATTTGGACATGGGATTTATTTAGGTTAATGCATGAACTGCAATCCTGTATCCAGACAGTGAATGTAATCAGCAAATGCCATCAAGTCATTTGATGCCCTGATTGGTTATGATTAATACCAAACAATGTGCCAGTAAACAGGCCACGTAGTCGTGACTGCGACAGTGACAAATAAAATCACCTTCTGTCAAAACTGTAGAAACCTCCATTGAGTTTCAGAAATGTCACAGATCACAAATCCACTTTATTTTTCCAGAAGAGATACAAGAAAAGATGAGCCAGAATTTGACGCACTCTACACAGCTGCCTGCAGCCTCAAGCAGGGAAATAATTCAAAGTTACAAACAGTTGTCATTTAGAAACTCTATGCCAAGCCTTGTGGCAGCAGGCATTAGCATGAACATTGATTCCATAATCACTGTTTTTATGCAGAGCCCCTTTTGGATTTCAGTTTTGATCACACCAAACATCTCAAAGCTGTGAAAGCTTGTAATGCGGCACCGCGACATCTCGCCTACAATTCTTGTCTGAACAAGATGAGACCTGTCACTTTTAGCTACAAAGCACTGCACAAGCGGGACTTTTGGCTCAATCTGTTTGAAAGCTCTTCACATCGACACATGCACACGCATGTGCTAGTTGTTGTCTCTGTCATATTGATGTCTTCTCTAAATACTCCAGGTTTGTATGTGGGTTAATTACACCTTCCTAATCCCTCTGAATCTAAAGCTCATTTGGAAAGTGTCATTATGGCAGAAGAAGGAAGCTTTGCACTGCTTGTATAATACTACCTCAACACTTGTGGATGTATGTGTACCATTCTACATAGTTATACTTTAATATGTATTGTTAAATAAGGATTCTGAGGATTTGCCACAGATTAATAAAACTAAACCGACAGAGCAATGTGTTGTCAGAAAATCTAATTTATGTGGAAAATAAAGAAAGTAAAGAATGTTTAAGGTCGCTCATGCCTGTGCATTTTTCCAAGTCTTATTAACCCCGGATGTGTAATTCCAGCTTGAGTGTGCACATATTTACACAAATCTTTCTCACTGCTGCTTTCACTCTGTGAACACCAGAGGAAATAACGTAGCACGTTTCAGTCCCTTCAGCTGCATACCATGTGACAATAATCCATAAATCCCATGAGAGTCCATTAGGGATGCCACATGTGATGTGATGAGTTATAAAATAAATGCTATCTCATATATGAGAAAGGAAAACTAAGGGAACATAAAAAGTGACTTGAATATAATGTGCTAGTTAGTTCAAAGTAAGGAAGGAGCTAACTTGACTCTGGCAGGGAAAAAAACTGACACATAAAGACATACTTGTTAGAGCACAGCATGCTTTATTTATGTATTTTTTAGTTCCTTGAACAAAGCAACATGCCCTTTAAATATTTGTCTGAAATTGTTTTACCATGAAGTGATCATGAAAAAGATCTTAGAAGCTATTAGCTTCTTTTGCTGCCATTCACCTAATGTGTTTTTTCTGTTTTTGTCTTTTGGTGCCCCTGGCTTGGTGCATCCATGTTTATCTGTATGTATCCTGGATGAACCCATAGAAACAGCTATTAAAACCATTAACCATGCATGCTCTGCTTTTTTCCTTCACAGAATGTACTCTTCTCTCCTTCCTGGACATTGGCACAGACACACATTCAGACTCTCCTTGTTTCTCTTTCCCGTTGACACAATCACTGGCTCTGTTTTTAGTTATATCTATTTTCTGGTTGAAGCCATTGATTAAGTTATTATTGTAGCTAGTGTCGTGTACTCTGTATTCTGTGTATGCTCTCTCTGCTCTGTTCTCTGAGCTTCCAGCATGTTGTGTCTATACATACAGTCATTCCTTTCCACCTTCTCTACTTACTTGTAGTGAAACTTTAGAAATTTGTGTAAACTCTGGGATTTGATAAACTCAGCTGAACTTCCATAGTTGTTAACTTTTCACCAACCATTTTTTTTTATTATCAATGGCATCTAACTTCATTGTATTTGAAATAAATGAAAAATTTGAATTTATGTAACTGAATCTGTCTGTGTGATTGGGTTGTTATGGAAAGATCTGTATTGTTTTGAACTGAATCAATACAAACTTCGATTTTACATAATTATGAATTGGATACATTTTTTCTAGTAAAGTGCCTTTGTTGGTTGTCATTGTTGAGAACTGGTGCAATATACAGTCTTATTGAATGAAATGCATGTTTTTGGATGAAGCTCATTATTAAAAGCACATTTGGAAAATATTTATTTGATGTTTTATAAGGCCCCTCTTAAAAATGTGATGCTACATCTCAAGAGGTTATCCTTACAAAAACTAAACAAAATAAACAAAAAAACTCTTAAGTTATTTTTTTTTTGTTAAGCCCACATTTCTATATTGAACTTTTTTTTATTGGTCTGATGTAAAATTGTTATTTTAAATGCCATGTTTTCATTAGCTCTGACAGAAAATTATAATTAAGAGCAAAAAAGACTTGAAATATCAATCTGTGTGTAATAAAAACATTATGTATTTGATTTCTTGAACAGAGTTTCTGAAATTAATGAACTTTTCAAAAACATTCAAATTTATTGAATAGATTTGTAAATGAACTTAAGTTATTTAAATTTTACTGTAAAATTAGATACTCTCAGTAAGGTAACATAAATTTGTAATGATGCATTTTGATGTTTGATTTAATCAGCTTAACATTAATTAAATATAAATTGAAAATTATTTTATTTA
This sequence comes from Xiphophorus maculatus, assembly GCF_002775205.1. NCBI lineage: Eukaryota > Metazoa > Chordata > Actinopteri > Cyprinodontiformes > Poeciliidae > Xiphophorus > Xiphophorus maculatus. The sequence goes on along the minus strand of NC_036458.1, from coordinate 14,299,717 downwards.
TCCAGTGTTTTCATACTCTTATCATGTAAAAAGTATTAACAGCATCATTTATGTCTCTATCCAAAAATCTAAAAGTCTAAAATAATGTTTCTATTCATCCTTCCACTTATATCATAACCACAGAGGAGTGGTCATAAAATCAAGAATTAGGATTACTTCATTAATAAAACATATGTCCATATCTGTTTAACTTCATGAAATATGTCCACTGCTGAAAATTGCCCAAAGAAACTGCTGTTGATGTCCTTGGGACAAACTGCTTGTCTATACTTAATGTTCTCAATTATGCAAAACTTAGTGCTGCAGATGTAAGCAACCTTGAAACTCTTGTGGGACATCAGCATAATCGCTCATACAGGTTCTTGCTGTGATCAATAATGGCCTTTGGAACTGAGGTGACCAATGGGTTGTCTGGCGCAGACCAACCCTTCACCAAGTGCCTGTCAAACAATACGCATCGCCCTGTTGTGCATTTCAATGACATTTCACTGTTCTGCTCATTGAATATAAAGAGGCGTGAATTACTGATTTGTTTTAGATTTGTCACTCAGAAGAAAATTGTGCTAGAAGAACAAATACAACTTAGTTGACTTAGCAGTTAATGCGATCTATAGGGGTTTGAACAGTATGGACGCTTGTCCATTCGCCATTTAATTGTCCCTTTATCAAGTGTCCATTTTGCCTCATTGAACACTTGAGGTTAGAGTCCACATGAGACAGGAGACAGAATGTGATGGATCTAGGCAACAAAACTGACTCACTTATATTGAAACATATCCATTCTGCTCACAAAACTCTCCAACACACTGGTGTTATTTTTCATGCTAACGGTGAATCTGCTGATCCCACTGGTTCCCTCAGTGCCAGAAGCTCATACGTCTAATTCAAGCTATTGTTTTTTTTTTTTCCTTCCTCTGACTATTCCCTGAATCATGCTCAGCCTTGTTCCCCATCTGTCTTACGAACCCGCAGCCTTTGCTCTGTCTTTTGTTCCGAGTAAAGCAATAAACTTTGAATTTGGTGCAGAATCAGGAAGGCCTTACGCTTAGCCAGTGGGGGGGAGGAATATCACATTCAAATATAGTAAGCAAACAACCAGGGTCTATATTTAGATCCTGCATGGATTTATGCTCATGAAAAAAAACAGGTTTAATGTTTTTTTGTCCTGAAATCCCTTTTCTGATGAAAGCCACATGATCTGCTAATGTCAGTGGAGAGCAGGGCTTTAATCGGACCAGAGAGAGTGCATGCATGCCCGTGCACACACACTCCATCAACTAGTTGCAGGCAGGATGGGTTTATCTCTTGGGTAAGGAAACGTTGGCTGTTGGTGATTTCGTTAGCAGCAGTGGAATGATCTAGATAATACACTTATCCTGGGCCCTCCTGGGGGAAGTCAAGCCACCAACATGAGATTAGATTCTACAAAGATAAAAGGATCATAAAGAGTCACATGTCTGCAATATTACTGGGCAACTGAGGGAATTTATCTCATGAATCAACATCACATAATAAAGCGGTGACTAATTGTATTTAACATATAGTCCAGAAAGTGATAATTGGCTTCTAAATGTCTTAAAAAATATAGAAAAAAACTTTCATTTTCACACCTGCTGCTCTTGGATTACATTGTGTTCCTACCCATTACAGTAGAAGATGATTTTTATTGTACAAGAGTCACTGCCTTGTCTTAAGACAATTGTTGCATTTTTTTTGTGCAGTTTCAAGGAGAGCTCGGTGTGCTCTGTAGGGGACATAGTGTTCTCTATCATCCCAAGATTTAGACAAAAGCTTCCCTAACATAGGTTACTTTACAAAATTATATCTGACAGTAAAGCTGCCTATAACCAAAGATAATAAAGTGAGTCAGCCTTGGAAGTATGGACACTATATCAGTCATGTACTGAGACATTGCTGTTGTGTTTGGCTCTAAAAGAAAATCTTTCATCTGAGACAAGATGGTCCAGTTCAGACTTTTCTTTTTAAGTCTGTAAAAGACCTATGGCACTGAGTAATCAATAGATGAATATGACACAAAATATTGCAGTGCTGAAATACCTTAATGTGTATCAAAAGTGATCGTCACAGTATTTTCTATTAAGACTAAAATTTAATTATGACTTTACATGTTATAATTAAATTGAACAGTACCTGAATCCATCAAATGCCCAATTTCGTAAGAGGAAGATTCAGGAGTGAACTGAGTTTCCTTTAAACACAGCGAGGATAATTGACTCCCTTTTTCTCTCTGGGTTTATTTAACCTGCTTACAGCAGATTTGCATGAAACCACCTAATTAATTACAAACTCGTTGAAGAACAACAAAGTCAGGGTTTTGCGGTGCCCAAATCAAATCAGTCTTTTTGACCATTTGTGGGTAGAGCTGAAAAGGTGTGTGCGAACAAGGCATCCTACACACCTGACTCAGTCACATCAGCTGGAATCATTTTTCATAGACCAAGACTGTGTACACAAATAAGGAATTTCACTCTGTTGTCACACTCTCACAGAATACATGCCTTAAGGATAAATAAGTGAACTAAGAGTAAATAAAATGTCGTAAAAGATAAAAGGAGCAAAAAGTACAAAAAATGTATGTGTGTGTACATTCAACTTTTACTAAAGAAAAAGAAACAAAAAAAATAGTCAGCTACTCTGGAGTATCTGACTGCTTAGGCTGTAAAATGTTCAAAACAGAGAGACATTGTGGGGGGGAAACTGCCTCTGTGATTTTTTTTTTTTTCCACTTGAAGTTAATTGCCTAAACATTTTATGTTCAGCAGGTGTGGGGTCTGCAGAGATGCTAGCCACCCTTTTCCTAACCTTTGAACTGTCCACGATCTGAATGGAGGGAAGGTCAGCCTTGATGATCCTCTGACTGTTTGTAGCAGTTTGGACATGTACTTTTTTATGGGCCCTCCGCATGGGAAAATACTGTCTGATTGGTCTGAAAATGCACCTGTTTGACCAAAACATTGAGCTTGGTGCTGATCAATGATCTAATGCAGCAAACAAATCAAGCTATACAACAATTTCTGGCTAAAATAAACTTATAAAAAATTCTCTAAATAACTTTCACTCTTGTTATTTTAGCATTTAGCAAAAACAGAAAACCTTAATTTTGCTAATCATAGCTGACCTTAAAATTGAAAATATTATTCTTACATAAAGTCTTACACTTAAAGCAAAAGGTTATCATGTGTCTTTCTACTAGACATGGTTTGGTCTGTTATCGATTCTGAGAGAACAAATAGCAAAAGATCAGCATAGATCTTTTTACTTCTATCTAATGTTCTCAGTATCTGCTTTGTAGAAATAAAGTAGGTTTCAAAGACATGAGCACAAAAGTGTGAGGTATGCACAAATGAATCACCACATACGGGAAAACAGCAGCTGCATATGACACTTTGCAATCCATCCTTTTTAAAGATCAAAGAGTCTGCTGATGCTGGTTAGAGATGCCAGTTCATCTTTAGCTTGTCACGAAAAACAAATGTTATTTTCCAGAAAAAAAACCCAGCTCCTCTTTAGTATCGGATAGGCACACGGAGAGCATGAAACACAGCCATAAAGCAAATTGTTTACCCTGAGCACAAGCTGTTCAAAATTATCTAAGCTTGCACAGGATGATATAAAATATCCCTACAGTGAAAGTTTAAATTTACAGCTACATCTGGGATTTTTGTCGGAAACCTTGATAAGGGGAAATGTGAAAGCCTCGCTTTAAAATGTTCTCTTTTTGTCTGCACAAATGTCAGATCTGAAATTTATTTTAACATATTTTCAAATCCTATGTTCTAACAACCCAAATGGACTGCAATGCTTATGAATGGGCAATACATTGTAAGGACACCGCAATATTAATCATGTGGCATGAGGACAACAAATCACAGAAAATTTTGTATGTTGGCAAAGATGTTCCCAGCCAAGGCAGCTTAAAAACCAGGCTCATTTACCAACTCTGGATAAATGGACCAAAATTCTTGTAGACTTTTGTGAGATTCTTGAGGGAGGAAACCCCAAATATATGACCCAAGTCACAAAGTTTAACGGCTATTCCACCAAATACAAAAGAAAATGCAAAGAAAATTCTAAGAATGTTAAAGTTTTTGTTCTGATTTTGGTATTTAGCAAATAGAAATACTTTTGGTAATCTTATCTGACCCTAATAACTTTAGTTTGATATAACATCAGTGAATGAAAAAGGCTATGAGAGCTTTTAAACTGTGAATGTCAATATCCGACTCCAGCTGCATATTTCATTTTCTCTTTCATTAACTGAGATCTTAACAGCTGCAACAAATAATGACATGAATTAACGTGTCTCTGATTTTAAAATTAACTTGAGAAGCCAAACAGCCAAAACACACAGAGTAGTTTTGTGCCAGAGATGGGAGCTGCATTTATTGAAACTCAGAGTGTACTTTTTTAATAAATTAAATTATACAACCTGAAGGGGAATTCTGGGTCTTAACAGTATGTGAAATCGTAGAAAACTGCAGCTCCCAAAAGATAGCCCTGCTTTCTGCCCAAACTTTAATTACAAAGTCAAAGTTCTCCTCCAGTCTCATTAAAAAAAAAAAAAAAAAAAAAAAAACTTGTTTTTCTCAGAGTCTTTTCTGTGCTGTCTCCAACAGGGACGCTGCATGTGGAAAAACACGTTGCTCAAAATCACACAGACACTTTGATTCCTTATACCCAGCTTCTTCACCCCTCGCAGATATGTGCATGTATACAATGACTTATCAAATGCACTCAGAGTGATTTGATTTTAATTGTGTGTTTTCACACTCCAACACAACCTTGGGCAATGTTGCAGAAAGCAGACAATCCAAAGCAGCGAGTGAAGAACATATTGATGTGAAGAAGAGCTCTAATGAAGAATAGGTCAAATAATTATTCACTGTCACTCCGTCTGGTTAAATGCAATAAACAAATGGACAAGCTGGCAGCAGCACTAAAGTGGTAATTTGTTTCTGGTGATGTACTGTTATCATTACATCTGCAGCAGCTGTGGAGATCATTTCTTCAGAAACCCCGCAGGATTTCGCTGGGCTAGAAATCTCCCTTTCAAACGCCACCACAGCGGGAGAAAAACTCAATAACTACAACGAATCCCATTCCTCAGACTCGGCACACAAGCAAAGCTCACAGCCACAAGCCTGAATACACGGACATACATACACATGTTGTTTTTTATCCTGTTGAGTCACTCTGCTGTCAAAGAGACAGATTATAACTGCAAAACTCACACATGAAGCCTTTTGTTATCAACCATTAATTTACCTCTAACATCTTTTTTTTTAACGGTTTTCTATTATTAATTTAGCACAGAAACCAAGAAGTCTGCATGCAGCACTTTTTGTTTTACTGTCACCATTAACAAGAGAAGAGAACATTATGTATAATTCTTAAAAACATCTGTAATTTATCTGCATTGCCGTAAGGGGTGAAAATAATTTTTATCTTAATTTAGTTCAACAGGCTGCATTGGTGTGTCAACAAAAACTGCGGATATTGGAAAAGAAATAATTATGAGGGTGAACAGTGGAGCGGTGCTTAGCAACACTGCACCAAGGTTGCAAGTTTAAATCTGTAGCCGAGTTCTGTGGCATTCTTCCTGAGAATGTGTGGAGTTTTTCATGGTACCCAGATACCTTTGCTTTTTGTAGGGCTTAAATAAAGAGAAATACATTAGCTGCTCGAATTGACACTAGTATTTACAGGAACGTCAAAATTCATAACTGTCGCAGAATTAGACTTAAAGGATTTTAAAAAGAAGTGGTCAAAGATGCGTGTTTTAATGTTTGAGATGAGACTCATCCTAAACAGATAAACAGAAGCAGCTGATGCGTTAATGATTTTAGATGCTGGAAACTGCTGCTTAAAATCTTGGCTTCACGTTCTTGAAGAAATTTACCCACAGACATGCAAGAGCATGATAAAGCATAAAAAATGCATTTTCATGCAATTCCATGTAATGCCAGATTAAATCTTCTTGTACTGCACAGTTCAAAAGAATTTTAAGAAGTCTTCTATTGAAACATCAGTGAGAAATTGGGATTGTAATAGAGTTGTGCATATACTTTTGAACACAGCTGAATATATAAAACTAGTAAAGTGTCTATTGACTTAAAAAGCATTCAAAGTTCACTACACAAAGATGCATTATTGATTTTTACTATTTTTATAATTCACACAACGGATTGTTAAAAAGATTTGATAAACCACAAACAATTTGTTAGTAATTCTGTTGCTATTGTTTCTGCTATAGTGACATGTGCTTTAATCAAACTAGTTTATCATTTATTTAACCATGTAGATGTATTCATAATTAATTCGTACTTAACATTTCAGAACATTAGTGTCTGCATGACTGGAGCGGCAATAAAATAAAAATTAGAGACATAAAAGAAAACAAGAAATACAAAATTAATATTAACAGACATTCCGCGTTGTAAGTTGCCTATGGGGTGTCAAATTATTGTTCTGAGACAAAAAAAGGACCCCTGGTGCATCAACACCAGCACACAGCATGAAGAGAGGAGAAGGCTGGCAGTGTCCTATATTGCAGCAGCTTCTATAATCCACAAGGGCAGATTTTTTTTTTTTCATTTCCAATTGGATGCCAGCCAGTCCAGAGGATTTCTCCACTGCTGACATTTCATTGTCCAGATTAGAGGACATATAATCTAATGAGGTTTGTAGCCAGTCCTGCAAATGATATTTCTACTGACTGGACAAATTGCTGCTTCTTTATTTAAATAACGTAATGTGAATGGTGTGGAAAAAGTTAGCTTTGTTTAAGAGACAATCTTGTACGGAGACTTCTTTATTTAGCAAACAGCAGAGAGGGCTATCTCGGTTTGGAGACTTATAGTGATTTAGACATGAGGGAATGAGGCTAATAAGATAAAGAGTGAATTCCAACAATATAAAACAAATCAATTTCAGAAAATTTGTGGTTTGAGTGGATGCAGGGGGGAACTGTGCACTTTTTGGATGAGACATTCATTTTAGAAGTATTTCACTCTTCAAAAAATTTGAGATTTGTGTTACTATCATAAGTGTTTGCAGAACAGGTAATGTATCATGTCAATAAAACATGTTCTGTTTAGATTCAAAATAGCAACTACAAGACAGATAAAAATGTATCTCTTTGTGAGCCAAACTATGACATAAGTATTGCTTTGTCTCATTTAATATGTTGGTCCTGTTATGGACAGGTCATCTGTCAGTTGTACCCAAACTCATAATTATTAAACATGGGAGATCGGTTTCTGTGCCTCTTGAGAAACAAATAGCATAGACCTAAAGTACAGTCCTCAGTGGCTCACCATGTAATGAAACCTTACCTTCAACAGTCCAGGTATTTCAATTGCATCTAAAGCACAATTAATGTAGGTTAAAACCTAGCCAAGGAGTCAAATAACTTGACTGAAATAGTCTTTGGGAGGAAGATTTAGTTGAACTTAAATAAAATAACACAAAATGGTTTTATTTAACTACTTTAGCTGTTCTTGTACAGTAATTTTCTTACAAAATCCTTACAGTACAATTTTTAATTAGACCAACAGACTGCGTGAGTGGGAGTTGAGTATTTTAAGTGCAATATCGTGAAATGTAAGGAAAGTTTTAAGTAGGCAGAAGTTAGATTTTGAATGAGGCGTGGTGAACGACTCAACGTTTTACCATTATTTCCTGAAAAAGCCTGAATACAGAAACAAGTAAACCATTACTTGCTGTTCCCTCCAGGCAAAGTTGTGTCAGGATTTTTCACTTGATTCTTTTGAAAACAGTTCCTATATTTTAAGTTGGGCATTTGCCAAGGTTTTTGTATTTATCCATTTCAACTTTGAAAACGGTTGAGTTGTTTTGTCACTTTATGAAATTGCCGTATCGAATGTCACGTCTCAAGAGCTTGCTTATTCGTTTATTGAGTGCAAAAATACATCAGTTATCATAACAGACAGTTGCAGAATTTCATGTGGTTAAAGTTTGCAGAACACAAACACATTTTCGGCATTTCTGCGCTGTCATGAAAGTGTGCTACAAAAGCTGACAGAAAGTTTAAAGTCTCCACTCGCAAAAAAAGCACATATGGTTTTCACAAAAGGCCATTCACCAGTCCAACAGAACATTTGTAGCATTCTTGCTGTTTTGCATGACTGCTTCTGATAAGTTATTTGCATATAACTATGCAAATAACTTGTTTACAAGAACAGACAATTTGAACAGAAAAAAAAAATTCTTATCTTTACATTAAAGCATTGCTAACAGAAACATTCAAAAGTAGAGTTCACAACAGGATTTCATTTATTTTTCAGCATTTGGTGTTAATACATGTTTACTTATATTGTTTTTAATCAGAGGAAAACTTCTATTTTAATATTTAATCCCAAACTCTAGGGAAATTAGGCTTTTATCAAGACATGTCCAAAGATCAGAATCAAGACAAGTGTTTTTCAACTCATTGATATTGAGCCATTCAACTACTAAAAAACTGATTTTTTGGGGGGGTGTATTTATCTAAGGTGTACCCTGTACTAAAACATAAACTATTTGTGATCATAAAAAAAGTCACATAAAGTCTGGTCACGCGTTTTTTGATCCACAAACTGAAGTAATCTCATGCTGGAATTCCTTCATTTTCTGTTTGATTCACAACTACTGCAGAAAAACCTGCTGCAATTTTTTTTTTTTATCCTTTCTCTGTGTTAAAATTCTTCAAAGAAATCTTAGGATTTATGAAACTGCCATTTGGTGAATCAGACCTCAAAGAAAACTGCAACTCAAAAAGGCGGGCTGAAGCACCTTTAGCTTTATTTCTTTACGTTCCTTCTAGTTCGTCGGGGAAAAGAAGGGTCCTTAAAAACTGTCCATTTCAACATTAACAACAAATTTTAAGCTCCAAAAACTATTAGTTTTATTCATGATTAATGTCAAAATACATTAGATACACTCCATTCTGTTTAAAAATATATATCAGTTGATCAAAACCTTTATATCTGTCAAGAATGAGACATTTAGGACCAAGCTCCATGTAGTAGTAACATTCAAAATGTCTGTAGAGTGCTACTCCCATCTGACATAGACCCTACATTTGAATGTTTTATCATTAATAACACACTTACAGAAACATCAGGAGACCAGGAGCACTCAATGCTGCATTCATTCATAAACTTGGATAATTACAACCCACATGGGGAGTTAGGGATTGTCCTTGAAGGCCAGACCAAGTCCCTGTCCTCGCCGAGTGGTCAGCTGGCGTCCACAGTTCTGTCATTTAGCCAGGACTGGGCAGCTGTCCGACGTCGCTGTTAACCTGGGCAGAGCCAGCCCCGTTCAGAAAGCTGTTCGTGAGCATGGCAGCTGCTCAAAGGGCAATGAGGTATTAAGCATAGATTTGCAAGAATAAAAAATGTCCTCCCTCTCTCCCTCATAAGCTTCTGGTCTGTTTTACACGCAAGACAAGCCATAAGCACAGGATCGTACACGCCCACACACCCACACCCACACACACACACACACACACACACGCACACACACCCACCCACACACACACACACACACACAAGGTCTTACATAATGTTGGCAGCACGCTGCATCAGCCTGTTTTGACGCAGCATACTCACTGTGCATGTTGACAGAAAGCATGCACTGCTCAGACTCATGCATATTATTTTGGACAATAGTGAAGTTCAAACCCATAAGCATCTGCCTCATTTTGGTATTTACTTCGGCCTCTCACTGCTTTTCTAGCAGCCAAAAAAACTCAGAGCATGTAGTGCTCGACCACAGTTTTCTGCAGCACATCAAAGCCTATTTGAGCTCACATTCAACAAGGGAAACAGTGCAGTGTTGTCAAAATAAGGAACAGAACCACCGTGAGATGTTCTCAAAGAGTTGTCAAATGACAAGTAAGCTTGCGAATGAAAAATAAAAAACAAGACAACAGCAGGTCATATCTTAACAGCAGACATATTAAACAGCATTCGGCGTCTTCCTCTGCAGAGAGAATCAATTTGACGTATCCGGGAATGTCTTCAGGGTTCATATTTGATGAGCACGTGATCTTTTAAATCCAATAAACACCAAGCCTTAGAGACCGTGGTGGATAGTCCAATGCTACCCGTAGGGTTAGACAATATCTGAATATTCAAAATTCAGATCCTTTTGGCCATGCAGGACTCCTTGAATTGCCTTCTTAGGAATCAAAAGCACGGTCTTCACAGATTTCGAGAGCAGCTTTACTTGCACCACCAAACACTTCTACATTGGCGTCAATCCAAGGAACCACATTCCCCGGCATGTAGGCCGAACAGTTAGCCAAACCCATGATGTCCACCGGCCGCAGTACTCTGTCCCACATGTTGAATTGGCTCAGCTCGCCAACAAAGGCTTGGGTAGCATCAAAACGCCCTCCGACGATGTCCTTATTTGAAAGACAAAACAAAATTTACATTACATAGATTTTAAGAACAGTATATTAAGTACTACTTCTACATGGTAAGTATTAACATTGCTTAGTAAATAATTATCTTCTATATCTTCAGAAGAATCCTGACTCCCACAATCACCTTCTTTGTTTGTATTTGGGTGGAATAGATTTCAATATTGATTCTCAGCCAACCTTACCAGGTTGAGCAAGAGTTTGACTCTGACTTTACTCCAAGCAATGGTGGATGCTGCCGTCGACTGTGAAGCTTAATCAAATGATGGGGACGACAGTGAAGATCAACAGAACTTTAATTGGTCTGACTTTCAAATTTACTGGCTTCCTTACCTTTTCTTCACTTGAAAAAAACATTTAAATTTTAAGTTGATTTGCCAGCACTTATCCTGTATAGCTTCATAATAACTTTGGTTGAAATGTTTGCTGAAGATCTTTAATAATGAATTCTGCCCTTTGGAGTGTGCTCTCGTTTTGGAGTGTGCTCTCGTTTTTCTTACAAACCAATTCTATCTGTTTTATTGTAGCCATATTTTTCATGGAATCCATACAGAATACTTTCAAGTGACTCAAACTATTTGCTACAGCTTTTCAAAAAACAGGTAAAAATATGTGAAGAAAGAATTTGATTGGAAAGACCAATAATGAGAAAATGAATGAACGAAAAAATGCGAAAAACTTTGAGTTGCCTATTGTCACCAAAAGTATAGAGCAGAGGAAGCTTGCAAGGCAGATTTGACCTAAACTCAGTACAACTGAAAACATAAGAGCAGAACAAACATAAAACTGCCCGTGACTGATTGTTATTTATGGGACAATAACATTAAATCCAGTTAAGAGAGTTTTAGTTTGACTAAAAAAGTCTGCCAAGTAGCTTTAAGATGCCTTAGTGTTGATCAGCCTCCCATCCTTGTGCAATCTGCAGCAATCTCAATTGAGTTTCTTGGTGGAAAGGAAACCAAAGCCAACCCCTCAGGCTCTGAACTGGTGCTTCATGAGTATACATATCTCAGTACACTTCATTCACATGTTCTTTTGAATTTCCTTAAGGACACACATGCAACTTTCTTGGAGTTAATCAATGGAGATTTGCAGTGACACTTCCCATGGGTTTTTTAGAGCAGTTTATGAGTAGATGAATGACGTGATAGTAAGAGGGCCACAGTAGCGTGAGAAGAGACTCAATGCCTCCTCCCCTGTGCTCCCTGCTCTGTGCATCTGGCACTCAGGATGAGGGAGAGTACACAGATGATCCTACTGGTACAAAAACATACACACACTTGTTCTTTACTGACTAAGCCTTCAGGCTCACCTGTTCCTGGCCCAGGATGATCACCCCTCCAGGTTTAATTGGGTGCCAGGGGGCCAGGTTGTCTCCAGTGCCGAGCCGCTCGCCGTCCTGATAAGCCTCCCAGAAGCCGTCCCTAGTCGTCCAGGTGATGCAGATGTGGTGCCAGCGCCCGTCGCTCACTGACAGAGGGAGCTGGGCCACCTGGGTGGAAGTTAAGGGCAGAGGAAAGGATGATGTGAGTCACAGACACAGGTCAAAGGAGAGACGGTGAGGATGAGGGGTAGGGAAAACAGGAAGCAGGATGGGTTGAGGAAAGGCATGAGTTAAAATGTGGCATGCTAGAAACAAGGACAGCAATTAGAAGGGTTACAGCTTCAAAAGAAGCAGCTTCCCACAGAGGCTTCTCTGAGCAAGAGAGACATTTAAAATTTAGATTACCTAGGTGACATCAAGGGATAGAACATCCTTCAAAGCAATCAGAATGCTAACAGCAAAACTCTGTCCTCTTATGGGTTTCTGCTTTGTTCATAGATCAAAGGAAAACAACCAGTTATTTTACCAACCAATGACATCATTGTCTTTTGAGGATTCGGCACTAAGCACGAGATCATGAGTGTGCACTGTAACTCATTAGCCTTTTTTATGATGAGCCTAGAGGACTGATTCGTAGTCATATGTCTCACAGCAGATGTAGCTCTGGACGCAAAGAGACTTGAGAAAATGGAAGTGATTGAAATAAAATTCTACACACTTGCAATTACAAAGCATACTGACCTCATTAGAGGCACCAGGTGGTGTGCTTTCATTAGTAGGACTACAGGGAATGCCCCGAGTGTTCTTATAATGTGTCTATCATACAGGCAAACCAAAGCTTTTGGATATTAAACTGGAAAATTAATTCTTGTCAAATATTCCTCATCATGTAAATATCAAAGCAATCGCGCTTCATATTCGTAGGACAAACCATGACTCACTCGTGCTTAGTTAAATGATTGCATTTTCAAAATATAAAAGATGATGTTTTTGAGTCATTATTTAATAACAGTGCTTTTATACATATAAGGTTTTGTGAAAGCTTTCCAAAGCAGAAAACCTTAATAATAACATCTTTGCCTCAGGCCAGCACTGGAAAATTGCTCCAAAAAATAAAAAGGTTGGAGGCTGCATTTAAATGTTATTTGTACCAGGAAAGCTGGAATCATACTGTAGTATATTTTTCATGTTCTGTGGGACTTTGAGTTCTATCTGACTTCTATGCCCTGATTCTGTTTTGAGTTGTTAATATGTTATGTTATTGAGCTCTATGTGTTTCTTTTTTTGTCAAACAGAATAGCCTGTTCCTTCTTCCACTAATCATCCTCATCAGTAGCCTATTTACTCGCTTAATTTAATCTTTTTCAACTTTGGACTGTAAGTATACTTCTTAGGATTGTCATTAAGTTCCCAATTTTTAACATGATCTTGGGATCCAACAGAACAGATGGATTTAACTTTGTAATCCTAAAATCAAAGCCCTACATTTCATGACAGAGTCAGCTCTTTCCATGTACCATGGAGAGCAAAACAACCTGACGGTAACAACTGATTGACTCAGCAGTCTGTCTGCAGTAGGCAGTTTATTTTAAAAACAGATATTCTTACTCTCAATGCCCGTTGCAGAATTCAGTGAAAGACATGCTCACACTTAAAAGGTCTTCCTTTTAATCAAGTTAGCATAGGTCGACGGGCTATATAAAACATGTTCATTTTATTTTTTGCACAAAATCATTCTCGGATAATGAGATTTCCCCTCCTCAGTTTTGCCTATTTTGAGCTTGTTTCAGACTGAGCTGTTTTAGGACCTCTTGTCACTTTTATGCAAATAGGCTGCTGCTGGCCACATTGCCAGCTCAGTGTTTACACTCACACATTATGCACGGGAAAATGGCTGCAAGCAGATGCACACTGGTACAACCGTGCATCTTTGGCCCCCCTAGTCAAACCCAGAAGTTGAAGAAGTGGAGCCTCCTGCACAACCATCAAGGACGCAACGAATGGTTTCTGAATAGTAAGTCAACAACAAACACTTGTCTTTTCCTGTAGCCATTGTACAGTGCATACAAAAACAAAACCAGCTGACCAAAAATGTTCATCTTCAGCAATGAAGTGGGAAGAATTCTGCTTCGGTTGCTAGGGGCTGCGCTTCGCTGAGGTTGTTAGGTGAGGGACAGTACCTGCCTATTGTGACTTTATATTTGGCAGGTTTTTGTAACACCAAAAACATTAACTTATTGCCAGAAAATGGCAATAAGTTTTTTATTTTTACTGTTTTGATAAGTGGTAGAGACTCAAATGGAAGTACAAAAAGGTGAATTTTGCATCTAAGTCACCTCTAACACTCTAAAGAAGTTAGATGGATAAAGAAAATGGCAGCTGTGATTTGAATTTGCAATGCTGCAACTTGGACCCATATGACTGACAGTTGTCCAGTAAATCGGAGAAAACTTTGCAATGTCTCTGTCATCCCGCCTGTACGACAGTATTGTCTGATCCAAACTGTTAGTGGTTTTGAAATTATGACATGAGCATACCTTGAAACCAGAAAATGATTGATGCCTAGAACAAAGACAGCTGCAGATGAAGACAATTATGCTGGTCCTCTGGGAACGATTTCAGAAGTGCCTTCAAATAAATACATCTTTTATCGCCTTTGCAATAAAAGTGTAGGTTTTGGTCAGATGAGCTTCAGATTGAGATTTCCAGCAACAAGTACTCCAGAAGGGTCTGACCTAAAACAAAGATTTAGCTCACATCTATGCTAGAGTATCTGTGATGCTCTGGACATAATTGTCTTCTAATGGCCTTGAGAATATTTTCAAGAGTTTATGGTGTCATAACCTTTTTGATACCAGGAGAGTTTACATAAAAATCTGGTGGACTTGAAAATCTGTCAACTTTGGGTCTGCAGACAGAATGTTGATCCAAAAGACACCTGGCTATGTCAAAGCAGAAGTGGTTCACAAAACACAAATTTCTCCCATTGATATCTCAGTGCCCAGACCTAAAATCTGTGAAAGCCTGTGGAGTGGACTGAATAGCAGAGAGTACCAACTGATTTGGATAAACTAGAGAAATTGTGGAAAGAGCAACGATCAGAAATCCCTCTATCCTCCGATCTTGAAAAATACTTTAAAAGCTGACTGTTTCAGTGGGAAAGAGGATTTATAGCAAGGTTGTCAACAATTTGATTGTTTTGTTAAAGACAGTTATTCAACATTTTTCTTCTCCTTTGAATAAATATTCTCAAAATTAAAGTTGAATGTTTACGGCTTAAGTGCAAGATTATACTATTACAGTGTTGAAATATAAGATGAATTTATTTTATGGCTTTTCCACATCTTTATATTGGTGTTACTTACTGCCAGCAGCAGTAAGAAACACATTTTTCCATGAGAATCACTCTTTTTGAGTAAGTTAAAGCAAGAATGAGCAAATCTAGGCAATATCTCTGATGATGTCACCAAAGTTGCGTCAGCCACAGAGATTTTGAAAATCATTTAAACATTTTTGGGGGGATTTAGTTTTTTCTCCTTCGGAAAACAGTCTCAGAAAATACCAGAACCATTAGGGATTGGAGCATCAGACTACGCATGCAATATGGCACAATATTTCTGTGTTCGTTCTGTGGAGGGCTGGAGGAAAAGCACAAGTCTGTTTAAGATTATGCTGGAAGCAACAGTACTGGACATCAACAATCTCCTTGTGCAAAGGGAAGCAAAATCTGGGGGAAGAAGCTGATGTGTAACAAGTGCGACTCTGAACCTGCATAATGACACATAAAAATATAACAAGACAACTGGACTTTTAAATATTGTTTAGCCAACCTTCTGCTTCCTCTTTAATATGCAGTAAAATGAGCAACATAAACAATGCAGTTTGTTGGACACTGCAAGTAAATTCAACACACTTATCCTCAAATTCTGCATACATGATCCTCAAATTTACTAAACTTAATTTAATTTATTTTATTTCCACAAGTCTTTTCTTTTTCCTTTAAAATTTCCACCATTTTCCAATGGGAACCTTTCATAGAAAGTGGCGTCTTTGCTGTATTTCACATTTTTGGTCTCTATTAACCTCCAAAGCACTGCAGCTTTCTCAGCCCTTCCTACTTTCTTCCAATCACACGCTCATCCCTTCCACCATCTCTCTCTGATCCAGCCGACGTGAACCCATGTATAATGCATACTGAGAAGAAAACTGTGGGGAGACCTGCCTGTGCCAATAACACCCAGTGTAAACAGGAGAGTCGGGTAGGAATACCAGTTTGGGATCATTTTAACCAAGAATCTGAGCAACTGAGTCTGGGGTTTCCAACTGAGCCATTATGCATAAAACTGAATTCATTCCTGCAGCTTATTTTGCTGAAACAATGCAAGTACTTCAAAGCAAATACCAGAAATTCTGCATGTCCCTTGTCTTACCATACTGAGTGCTGTGATAATTGAAATTGCACTGACTGTATGGTTAGCGTAATGGATGAAGTCCAAATATAAGGCCATCAAATGAGCACACGCAGCAGCCCCTATTCTCTAATGAATACAGTTATCTCTGGGTTTGAGTGGAATGTGGGTCAGCCATATTAAATGTTTATATGGTACAAATTTTAGTATTCCGAATTAATGTTCAATGATTTCCTTCTCAACATGAGCTCACGTGAACCACCTGCTTGTTTCACATTACAGAGAAGCAAATTAGAGTAATTATACTTTGTCTTTTTTATTTTTTATTTTATCAGTGTCATAACTGAACCAACTGTGTTGGCAGGCAAATAACGCAGAATTTTTAAATTTTTTTAATCTTTCTTTACAGAAAATCAGCCATTTCAAAGCCAAGACAGAACTCCTCTCCCTCTGCAAGTTTATTCTTAACTGATAGAGTTAAAGCTGCCAGGAGATTCTCTTTTAATCCATGCCACCAGGAGGCACCGATAAGCTCAACAGTGCCTTTTTGCACACTCACTTCAGAAATAGACATGTGAAGTAACTTCTCTTCTTCTTGCTGCCTTGCTTTGGTTTTTTTAAAATAAATTATGCTTTTAAAGTGAGCTAAAAGTAGTTTATTATTAAGATATTTTTTAGTATATTTCTGATCCATTAGACTGTGAAATATTTGTATTATTCCTTATGCTTTAAAAATATTTTAATTAAACTTTTTTATGGTGCTCCAGATAATATTTAATATTTGTGTCAATATAAAAGTAGCTGAACATCTCTTTCATAGTTGTCTATGTGTTTGAACTATTCTACAAATGGTCCTTCAAGTGGCACCAAACAAACCCACTTACCCCTTTTAGCTCAGAATGCAAAGTTAAGCAGAAAAATAATCAGACACACAGCAGATCAAAGCAGTGTTTAAGTTTTACTTAACATGTTTCTAGGCTTAATCGTGTATGGAAAATGTAAGGAAGAGTAAACTTTGCTTCTATTTGTAGACTTACCTTGTCATTGACCAGTAACTCAATAGGATTGTTGCCCCATTCAATCAGAACTATCTCATTGGCCTGTCCAGGCACGCCATAAGAGAAAGGGGTTCCTATGCCTGGACTGGCGCTGGACTTCAGCCACATGCAAACAGTGAAGGCGTACATCTCCGGTAGGCTCTTCTTAATGCGTCCGTACAGGTAGTTGGTGCGAAGAGGGAGGGACACCTTGAAGTCCTCTGGAGACTTAAAGGCATTATTACCTATGGACAGATAAAATATATATAACTGAGCATAAATATGATTAGTTTTCGTCTCATAAAGCATCATAATGTGAGAAAGTAGGGAAGGACATGTCTATATTGCTCTCTAGTCTTAAACTGCAATGAAAGAAAAGAGTTTTAAATCACAAGTCTACATCAAATAATCCCAAAAGTACATAACAGAACAGTAATATGTATCATTAAGTCAAGAAAACAAACCAACAAGCTGGAAAAGAACAACATCTTTTGAGTTCAGATTCTAATGGGATCATCATTTATGCACCAAAAAATGGCATCTAAATATTTCAAAAATATTGGAATTGTTATTTGTTACTATGGATAGAACCACAACTTTAAGACACTAGTGGATTTTTTCCCTTTCACTGTTCAATGTATGTTTTCTAGAACATTATAACCTTAAATGTTCTTTAAGGTTAAGAACAATTTTAGTACCAAAACATAAGACAATGGTTTTGCTTTGTGATTAAAATTTTTGCTTGGGATTTCAAACATTCTACATTAAGATGGCGACAAAGTAGAGAATTTATTAATATAATAACTACTCCTTAAACAGACAGAAACATGATATTAACACCACCACCTTTTAAATAAACTATTATATCACACAAATCCAATAGGTTTTATTCCAAAAATAGTATGCCTGGTTTAAACCATTAGTCCAAATTTACTAAATTTATTCTTTGGATTTTTATAAATTTTTTAATTTTATTTTATTTTTTTAGTAGACTTCAATCAGCCTGAGGTTCTTTTAGCGAAAAAAACTCTCTTTTTTGCAGCCATGTCCACTTTTGTTTGTTCTGTGTCCTTCTGATGTTAGATTCATGAACATTAATCAATGTAAGAGAGAGATCTAGTTGTTTTGATGTTCCCTGCAATTTCTCTGTTACCTCAACAATTTGAAGCGAGTTGAACTTCAGTCATATATTCACCGAGGTCTCTATAGACCTACTTTGATACTAGTTTTTACAGAACGCGTGGAAATGTCTGAAATGGTTTAATGTATATCTAAGACACTTCCATAATTTGGTATTTTAGTGGCTGAAAACATCTAAAAATAATTTGTAATTGTAGAATCCTAATCTTAAATGGAGAACAAGTATAACATTTTTAAGTTATTTGTTTAACTGGTGTAATTTTTGAAAATGGACATGCAAATACCACAGTATATTGAACAATTAGCATTAAAGTGACAAAGAAGCAGCAAACATTAAAAGTCAGCAATGTGGCACTGACTGTGCTTACGTTTGTGCTGCCGCGTTATCAAACAATAACCTATCATTAAATGTTATTATTATTACTATTAGCTTGTACAGGAAGTTACAGCTTTTCCAATGCTTGTTTTATCTTTAAAACATGGTTTTAAACCCACCACATCACGTATTAGTGCAAGTCAATACACTGCAGTAACCACACAGTGTGACCACATCACGTTTATCTTCCTCTGATATCAATGTCACACCCCATACAATACTATGAAAAAGTATTTTCCACCTTATAGATTACAATTTTTTTCACTTGCAAATTTAACCTGAGTAAATAAAGAAGTGTAGTTTTTTAAATGATGGTTTCATTCATTAAGCGAACAGAGCTCTCCAAAGTGGCTCCATGTGAGAAAATAATTCCCCGCTAAACATAGTAACTGTTGCTCCCAACAATGGAAATCAGTCTTTAACTGATGCATTTAGTTTAGCTGCTGTGTTTAGACCCTGTCTACGTGACAGAATAGTTTTATTTCAGTCATATTAGAGCTTTGTGAAGGATGAACAGATTACTTGAGGTCACACAACTGTAATTCAATTGCATTTAAGACCAGACTTTTGACTAGGACTGACTATTTTTAGCCAGTACAAAAACACCATACATAAAAAAATTCTGATTTGTCATTTTAGTTCACAGAAATATTGTCCCAAAAGTCTTGGGGATCATAAAAATGTTTTTGGTCAAAGTGAGAAAGACCTTTGTATGACCTGCTGGATTAGTTATTGATGAACTCTTGAAGTAATATTTGTAGGCAACAGGTCCTACAGGAAAGGTTCAGCGCTATTCCATGCTTTATCTATTATCAGTTATTTACATGTTTCTGCTCATTGATTAAGGTCTTGTTTCATGAACAATCACTAACCACAAATCACAATCTCATTTGGTCAATCTGAACTTCCATTTAATGTCACAATGCATATTTTACAATATTTCCTGTGAAATAAAATCTTCAAATTAAATATGGCTGAATTTGTGTTATAACTAATTGAATGCCAGGAGTGCACATCTACTCTATAACACAATATTAATAAATTATGAAATTTGATGTTTTAAGATCAGGTTGTTATAATATCTTTCAAGTCATCAACTAAAGATTCACACACACAATCAGCTGTGTAATCTGCTTTCATGCCAGCAAACCAACCAGTTCAAGCAAACTCTACCAAGTCTGCTGAGAAGAGGGGCCGCTTTAACCAATCATTCATAAGTATGCATGTGTATTTGATACTGAGTGTATAATTCAGGGAACATTTACAATGAAAACAAACCCAATTCCTGTTTTTAAAATTTATTGAGAGTTTGAGTTATATAAATTATTTCACACTGGAACATGAGTATATTAAATAAATCATCACAAGCATTAAAACAAATTTTAGAAAAAATGTTTTTGGGTGCATGATGGGTGAATGTAAACTACTCAGACCCCATGATTTTTGGCTCTGTTTGCCAGATATGTGTTAATCTTTTTTCCCTCTCAAGAACAAGAATCTCAAATATCATGTGCATATTCATTTTGTGCAGCATTTCCCGTCATGTAGCCTCTTTCACAAAATGCTATTGTCCTACAGGGTCAATTTCAAATAAAAAGTAGATACGCTGTCTCTGCATATTTCAGAGCAAGTCCAGGGAGGAGAGAAAAATTGCGTTATGGAGCCATTGCAGCAGCTTTATTTGTAGGTAAAATCCTTACCTTTCTCTCTCACAGAACAACACAATAAATCCCATCTGAACTCACAGCAGGAATCCTCTGACATTGATGTGATGGAAATTGAACTAAATTAAACTCACAAACAGGTTCTGCACTGAGAGGCTTCTATATCAAGCTATATTATACACATGTTCTTCCATGCAACTGAGACATTAACATCAGCTATGAAAACTATCCTTGCCTGACCGATTCTGTGAAACCTTGAAGAAACGTCCAGTGAAATGTGAAATAGACTTCTTAAGCATTTTTTTCTTCTGTTGGTGGAAACATTTTCAGTATTTTGACATCTACCATCAAAGAGCAACCCAGGAGGACGGACGCTTCTTGAATAGTTTTTACACTAATTAAGAACATTTAGCAGTTGCTTTCCAAGCCTTACTTTTAAGACCAGCAGAATAGCTCTGTGAGCAAAAGGAGTGTGAAGGAAAATCTTTACATCATTGAAACCTTATTCAGATATTGACTAATCGCTGCTAAATTAGTAAGGCAAAATTTATATATAATTATGAAATTGGCATTCAAATTTGCACAATTTTTCACAGCTCCTGATGCCTCATGCTTACTTTTCTCGAGCTCCGCGATCCTCTCCATGAGGGAGTTGAGAGCGGTTTCGGTGCGTTGGCGGTGGGCCGCGGTTTCATTGTAGAGCTGGCTCTTCTCCTCCTCCAGCTCAGCTACCTTACGGAGGAGCTGGGTCTCCAGTGCCCCCAGACGCTGGCGCAGCAGCTCGCGGAGCTCTGGTGGCAGGGGAGTCAGGGCCGAGGCTCCTCCGGCTGATGAGTTTGTGCTGGGGAGGCGCAGGCTTTGCTGCTGGGAGGCACACCACAGACAGAGATTAGAGACAGACAGACATTAAATCCTGCTAGCCGTCAGTGCAGTAGATTGCTGATCAGACAGCTCTGCTATCTTTTTGGCAGCATTGTCTTTGATGCATCAATCTCTAAATGAAGACAGCGTGTCCCTATGGCTTGTATGGGCGACCTGCCAAACACCAGTGGCTGTGTGCAGGGTATTAAAGGTAGACGTCACCCCAAGTTGACACTACGATGACAGATGGTTTGTTTCTTTTTCTTTTTTTTTTTTTTGGAACATGGGAAACATCATGTGCCCACGCAAGTAAAAAAACTGCCCTCAAATGTCCATTTCAAATATTACTCTGCTGGCAGTCAGGCGCACCTCCCAGTCTGATTACTTTTTTACTGAAAAATTCAACCATCTATATGCCTGAGCGTAGCTTTTTGGTCCAGAAGGCAACTGCTCATGTATGCAAACCCAGTGCCTTCCAAAAATAGTCATACTGCATCACAACAGTAGACTTTCATGTGTTTTATTGGGATGATATGTGGTAGATCAACAAACACAAGTGTGTAATGAGTTGAAGGAAATCATACATGCTTCCTGCATTTTTTGCAAATCAAAATCTTAGACTTTTAGCTTGCATTTGTATTTCAAATCTTTTGCTTAGATCCTCGTACATAATTATCCAAGTGCCTGTGCCCTGATTAGGAAAGATATTGGCAACATTGGGCATTTTCCCCAAACATACAGTAGCTTCTACATGGTGTTGACAGCATTACACTATGATTATGCTTTTCTTGAGCAATTGTAAAGGGAATGGTTAGAGCTGATGGGAAGTTGGATGGAACAAAATAGAGGGCAATCCTGAAAGAAAATGTGTCAGAGGCAGCAAAAGACCAAAGACCAACATGGAGGTTCACCTTGCAGCAACACAACAACTCTAAGCATACAATTAGAGCTACAATGAATGGGGTACATTAGGTCAGTACAACGTCATGTGTTAGAACAGCCTAGTCAAAGTACAGTGCTACCTCCAAATGAAAATTAGGATCATTTGTGACAAGACTTGAAAGCAGATGTTCCCAGATGTTTTCCATGTACAAAGCTTTCAGTGGTAGAAATGCAAATGCTTGCCACATAGTTCAAATTTTTGTTAGTTAAAAAAACATTTTGAGAAAGACGTAGAATTTTCTCCCACTTTTCAACGAATTATTGAAGTTAGTGGCCCTGATGTGGCAAAATGTAAAGAACCTCCCGAGGTATGCAAATTTTCATCTAAATCACATAAGTGAGAAACTGTCCACTTCTTGTGGAAACATGCAACCAGGACGTGATGAGTAATGATAATTAAGGTTCAGCCTATCAAGGGCGTTTAAAATAGACCTGTTTGGAATTCAGCAGAATATACATGTTCTCTATTAGCATATTCTTAATTTGATTAGAGTAGTAAACTTTTATGATATGAGAGAGGTAGATAAGGGTCAAGGCAGCAGAGAGATGGATCAATGCAACACATTGTCCACAATAATAAATTCAGAGCACAAGCCTTCTGCTTATTTGCAAATAGTTCTCCAGGTCACCTCATTAGTGGCTGAGCGTGACCCTTGAGCCCTCTGGAAAGTATAATAAACAGCAAAACAAGTGAATAAAGAGCCACAAGCAGTGCAAAAGTCTCAGGTGTGGCATGACAAAAGCGCTAAATATTTGAATGATTTTGAAAATTTTATTGCTGTAGACCAACTAAAATCTCGGGGAATTAATTTAATCATCTGCTATGAATAATTAGTCACATGACTGCAAATAAGCAAGTGTGTGAATCCCATAGGACAGGCGCATACATTATTCAAGAAAACATTGCAATTCCCACCATCACGTGCAAATACTTCACCTTTGACAAGATGTATTTTTCTTTTCAATATTATCTCACAGATAAATCTCTCTTAGTGGATGTCTTTGGATCAATAAAAGCATCAAGACGGTACATGCATAAAACCTGACCTTTTGACCTCTTTGGTTTGAGAGGTCCCAAGCACCAGATTAACCCATAACAAGTCATGTGACATTGGCATGACTGTTTACAATTAGAAAACAGAGTAGCTGCTTAGAACCTCCAAACCATTAGGGGGCCCCAAGCACCAGCATTCTTGCAACTCATGTTTACAAATCAAATGAATGATACATAATCAGTAAGTTAAAATTTGTTGCAACTCACATATAATGTGGTAGGATTCTAAAGAATTTGTTTAAGTAAGACACGTTGTTAGCATTTTAGATCAAGAGTGGTGTTTTTATGCCTAATGAACTTTTTACTTGAAATCTCATTTATTTCAGCAATTTTACCCAAAAGTTATATCTACTTTTACACACAGTTTATATATATAATTAGAAAGGTTCACTTTTGTTGATTTTGATGAGAGCATGCAGCTAATGAAAACATAAATTCTGAAAATGAACGTAGTGTCACGGAGAAGATTGATAGACTTAGACTTAGACTTAGACTTGTACTTTATTGATCCCTTGGGAAGACTCCCTCAGGAAAATTACAAATTAAATACTAAGGTACACACTAAATGTTAGTAACCAAAACCTTAAATTATGCAAGAAAAACCTTAAATTATGCAAGAAACAGGGAATAGGAATAAAGAATATAAGAATATAAATAAATATAAATACAACACAAAAAAAATATAAGAATTTGGCGGATAGATTGACCAGTGATATCGTATTCCACTATGTGGTTTGACCTGATAAGTATGGAGAAAAATACAATAGATATGTAAGTCCTAAACTCATTCATTATGGGTTTAGATGAGGTGAGTTTGATGGTCAGTCAAGACTGTGGACATTATAGCAGGCATTGTGAGGTCAGTATTAGCCCCCACTGGACCCATCAGCATGGCCATAATGTTTGTAAGCAGAAAGAAGGTTAGAAGAATTTAGAATTTTTAATGAAATATTAAATTAATTTAATCTATTAGATCATTAACAGATAGGTTATTTTTCTCCTTAGCCCTGGCAAGACACCTAATGTTGTCTCTAGTTCAGGAGTGTCTTAAATTATGAAGTGTCCTGGATATGTCATTGTGTGGTTACTCTCGAGTCACTGAATCCAGTGACAATACTTGATTTATGAGTCTCACCTAAGCTATTAAGTGATCTTTACTCCACAGAAATCTAAAAGATGTTCTACCACATATTTTCCTTCCACTAAGCTTTCGATTAGTATGTCTGGATACAGCATACTGTGAAGAAACAGCTTATTATAGCAATTGTCTTTTGTGCCTTTGTTATCTGTCAAGTGAGCAGTGTGGGCCACAACATGGCCATAATATAACGTTTCTTTATATAAGAAAACACGTATTTGTCTTATATTAATATTAATATTTGTCTTATATAATTTTCCGATTTTCTGAGAAACTGATATTTTAAGGTTTCATTCACTGTAAGCCATAATCATCGAAATGTAATAAGTGCTGGTAATATAACACTCTGCTTGTAATGAATCGATATGAAGTCTGAGTTTCACTAAACATAATTACTGAAGAAAAGCAACCTTTGACAGTTCGATTTACTGTCACGAAGAATGTGTGATATAAAATGGTGGATTTTTGTGTTATGCTGTTGCGTGTTTGTGCCGTCTTACCTCTAAATTCTCCAGCCGACCCTTCAGAGTCTGCATGGTTTTGCCCAGTTGGTCTATAGTCTCACCGGGGTCCCGGGGCAGGTCTCCCATGGTGTTCTTCCCGTACTCCTTCCTTCTGGAGCCCTGACCCCGGGACTTACCCTGCGCCATCTCATCGGCTGACGCCTCGCAGCGCGCCAGCTTGGAGTTGAGCTCTTTAATGGTTCCCTGTTGGCTCACGATGGTCTCCTTCTGCTGCAGGATAGTCTCCCGAAGCTGGATGATGGTGTTGCGCAGCTCATCCTCCACGGGGCTGCTGCTCTGGACGCGGTTGCCTGTGGGGCCATACCCGCAGCCGGGTTCTGCGCCCGGGGGGATTGCGTTACACACGAACCGACTACCTGTTACATCTTGGCTGCTCACCGTGCGCCCGCTGACCAGGTACAAAAGTCCAAAAACTAAAGTCAGCATCTTGGATGAAATGGGAATTACTAATCCCTTTAGGAACAGGAAAGTAAAAATGTTTCACAAAAAACAACAACAACAAAAAACACCTGAAATTATGTAATAAACTTTTTACACCGATTTTATTAATTTAGTATATAAAAAAAAATTAACACATCCAAAGTTTTACGGGGAAAAAAAAAAACACCTAAAATTTATGAAGCGATTTGAAGAAAATAAATCCGCAGTGAAAGCCCATAGTATTACTTGTTCATCAACCACATGGTCGGTCTGCTATAATATACACACATACACACAAAGACAACCAAATCTTCCAGCATTTAAAACTCGGCCAATTCAGATTTTGATAAATCTACTCCAGAGAAAAAAGAAAGAAAGAGAAAAAAGCAAAAAGCAAAGTTGAACCCTGTTGGGTTTGTTATCTCCAGCAATACAATCCTCAGAAGGTCGCAGAGAACTCAGCTGTGCCTGTCTTTCCTCTCCGCTCCGCTGAATTGTCAGTGAGCGGTGCTGAAGAGACAGCGACGGCGCTCAGCAGATTATTATAGGGGAGGTGCGCACTGGCGCTTCCGTTCATCACTTCGTGCGCTCCGGTTATTCAGCCTCAGCCTGCGTCATCCGCCGAATCCCAGCGGATCCAAATCACGCCATGACATGCTTTGAGTACATCTCATTGACTATACGTGAGTTCTTTAGATATGTGCTGAAGATGGCAGATGTAAAAAAAAAGAGGACTTCACAAGGTTGTTGTTTTTCTCTCTCTCTCTCTCTCTCTCTCTCTCTCTCTCTCTCTCTCTCTCCCAGCGTTCCTCCGTTTATTCACGATAACAGCTTGACTGAAGAAAAGTGTTGCTTCCTTTTTTTGGTCGCCTTAAAGTACGCAAAGTTTCACATGGAACATGTTTAATTCCTTCTCCCGGTACCTTTGAACATTTTAGGCTGTAAAACAATATGACAAAACTTAATGCTAACTGACTGTTTGGGGAATGTGAGAGTCAGTCAGAATACCCAAACCCGTGGTGAAATTTTGAAGTAGCTACAGAGATCCCCAGCTCTGATTACCTAATTGAAAGCAGCTATTTGAGGAGGAGAATTAATGTTGCAATTCAGAAGGCATTTCCACCCCATTCACACCTCGGTGGTAGCAGAATGGTGATGGCAGCATCATGCTGTGGGTATGCCTTCTTCAGCAGCGCAGTGAAAGCTGGAGAGTTGATACTAAGATGGATGGAGTTAAACATGAGGCGATACTGGGAAAGAAACTTGCTCGAGGCTGGGAAAGAACTGAGATTGGGACTGAGCCTCGCTTTAGAGAAGGACAAGAATCCTAAATATAGCAGAAACATTAGAATGGTTTAGTCAAAATAAAGAAGCCATCAATTTTTTTCTGTGGCATGTTTCATAATTGAGCTTCTCAGATCCTCTCCCTCCACTCTGACTGAGTTGAAGCTGTTTTGCAAAGAATTGGCTCAACGGGCAAAGCTGCTAGAGACTTGAAAAGACTCGCAGCAGAATGAGGTTCTATAAAGTACTTTCTCTGGGGAAAAAGTGCAAATGGCCACTTGTATTTGTAAATTAAAACTGTCACATTCAACTTCACAATTATGCAGTTCTTTGGATTCGCAATAAGCAAAATGCTGCTGGACAGAATACTACATTATTTAAATTAAAACTATAGTTCGGTCTGGTGCCCCACTGAGTTAAACCAAAATATCCATTGGCCAAAATATCCAGGTTAAGACTGGAAATGAGAGAGTTATACAACTTTTGATTTACAGTAAAAATGTTTTTGTTATTCTGGTGTCAATTTGGGGTTGAGGTTCATAATTGCTTTTATTTAAATAACAATTTTACCCTGCCCTTTTACTGAAAGAAAATTATATGATCATTTTCACAGAAAACAATGTTTTCAGTGAAAAATATGTCAGTGTTGTTTGATTGTGGTTTAGTTTTTGTCCCAGGAGGATAAAATCTGAAAGGAAAATAAAAGTAGTTTTGAGAGAATCATTTAGCGCCCATCTTCATCTGTCTAGGAAGTTATTTTGTTACAAATAGAAAATTGAACAGGTAAAAAAAAAATGTGACTTGCTTAGTTTGCTCAATCTGTCAGCCGCAGACCAAGTAGACCTCATGTAACCATTTATCTTTCACTCCAGTCTCCTACATTTGTGTGGAGACATGTGAAACTCTGAAAACTACGGTTTCCAATTCTTTTCTCAAGCTGGGATCATTTCCCCACTTATCCAGGAGAAATCCCTCCGCAGTGCCAGAGCATGCAATGTACACGATGATCAGATGGCAACCTAACAACGCATTTCATAAATCTGCAAGCAAATATTTGACAGTGACAGATGAAGCCATTAGCCCCTTTCACAATGGGACACATCATAGCGACTTTTGATTTGAGCTCCAGTCATGTTTTCTAAAACTGAGACACGGCAGCAGCTGTCTGTCAGAAATCTTGCAAGAAGTGTGGAGTGGGGAAAAAACTTCAAAGTGAGACGCTCTCTTCAGTCAGAGAATGAACCGAGCTCGGCACAGCTGTCATGTAGCTCAGAGACATATTTTCCCTCCCGAAACAGCCTCATCAATCTTTATTTCCTCAATATATTTCCTTAAAACCCGGAGCCTTGAGACAGCGACAGCCCTAGGCTTGTTGTGCAAAATTACCACGCTGCCCATCAACGCCCATCATATCAAAATCTCCTCACAGAGCCTTAGCAGCTAAATGTCAGCTGGCATTAATACACAACCAGCATACAAAGGGAGCGCAAAGAGTCTGACCTGACAGGGAATGGCTGTTGAAGTCACTACCAGAAAAAGTGGCTTCGGATATGGAAGGTCTCATGGGAACGGGCAGACATTCACCATGGTAACCTTATCCTGCACTCACCCCCTTTTTCCCAGTTACCCTCAAATCCAGCACGCCCCGCCTCGGTGAGGAAGTAACTGGCAGAGGTGAAGAGGGAGACATGCTGAAGACTGAGCAGAGATGACAACTTTCACTTCAAAGTTGATGGGATAAAGTTATTTCCTTTCATGTTGCAACTGGTGAACGTGGGGAGAAAGAACTTTACTTTCTTAAGCGCTTCAGGGAGGTTTAGGATGTCAGCGGGGATTGAACTTTTTTCCCACATTGAGTTTCAACTATCCAAATTAATACGTATCAAAACTGGGTTGGTTTGGTGATTTCCGCTCTTACAGGCTGTGGCATTGATTCCCACAGTGTCCATAGAGCTGCAGTAATAGAGTGTAGTGTAACTCAATAGAAATAAATATTTAATATTTTAGAATCCTGTTGAGAATCAGAGAAAGTAAGAATTTATGGTTTTCAGATGGTAACGTATCTGAATCAGTGGGAATAAACACACACCACAAAGAAAACATGAAGAAAAAATCAATTATGGTGAAAATGGTAAATGACCTGACCTTTATCAGGTCCAAAAGACCCCAAAGCGCTGCACACTAGATTCAATCATTCACCTATTTACACACACATTCACAAGCTGATGGAGGTAAGCTACTCTGTAGCAACGGCTGCCCTGGGGCTGCCATGCACGGGGGCCTCTGACCACCAGCAGCAGATAAGGCAGATGAAGTGTTTTGCCCAAGGACACAATGACAGAGAAAGACAGAGCAGGAGCTCAAACTGACCACCCACCAATTAAATGATGAATTCCTACTTGCCTTGCCAACATTGTCCCCATCATAATGAGAACTGGTAGTCATAACATTGACAAGGTTCCAGAAAATGAAAGATCACTTACAAATGATCAAAGAGGTAAACCAGAAATAAAAAAAATGACAAAGACAGAAAAATAGCTTAAAAAATAGAGAAATAAAAAAAAAAATAGCTGTAAAAGTCTTACAGTCGTTCTATGCTTTGCCTTTGCTTTTTAATTTCCTCTACTTTCTAAAACCTTTTTTGTCTAAATATTTGTGGTAATGCCAATAATCGAGAGAAAAATCTCACATCAACAGGAAAATTTTGCTACATCAGTTTGAGTCTGCGATCAGTTTGCTAATGAACATAAAAATAAAGATGCCTGCTTTAACTGCAATCGGTTGCAGCTAATTTAACCTCCCTAGTACAGTTTGGTTGGAAACAGATCCGTGTTGAAATGCATAAGTGTCCATCTGGGTAGCCACAAGTTAAAGTTTCTTTCATTAAAATCACAACTTATGGTTTCACTCTGCTTCTCTGAAGTAGAAAATATCTCGTCCTAAAAGAAAGCATTTGGTTTCTTTTCACCTCAAGAAAATAATCAAATCTTCCTGTTTTTCCCGACAAACAGGCCTTTAGACAACGACTGTTAAGAAACCAGGTGATAAATACCAGGAGAGGTGTTGAACAGAAGAAGGAAGCAGGTGAGTCTGATTAAATTAATGAGAAACATGGACTAAAGTGTGCTCTTTGATCACAGGGGAATAAGTGAGAAGAAGGATGAAAATGTTTCAAACAAACACAAAAATTGAACAATTATATCTATAAACTAAACAGAAGGGGATTGAAAATGCAAAAAACTGCAAACAGATAAAAAATGTGAATCAAATAAATATAGCCTCGATGTCATAATGCTAGCTACTGTGTCCCACTTGAGCTGAATACACAAAGCTCCTGTTCCGCTGAAATCAATTCATGTTGCATTACATTTGCTCAAATAAAAGGTCCCTCATTCGTGGGTATTTATGTTCTTCTACGAAGTTATTCAGCCGCAATGGTGCACTGCAATTTAGAAGTCCACTGGACCCTCCTGAAGCTCATGTGAGTCAATTTGATCTCTCCTTGCCTTCCATCACTCATGTATCATGAGAGAATGAAGATAGGTGAAAATGAAAGTGCTTGACTTTGACTGCTGAAGTTTGCTACAAGGTCTGAGGAAAGTAAATTATTTATAAAGCTCAAAATGTCCATCTGCCTTTCCCCAACAAATCTTCCAGTACACAAGCTTTATATTTCCTTATTGGTTCCAGGGTCACCCAAGCAAATATACCTGAAAAAGTGTGATATCCGGTATAAAACCATAGTTACGTTTTTGCTGATGCAGTAGCATCAGCAAAAAAAATCAAGGTGCAGCTCTATGCACTTGTTGCTTCTGGCAGCATTGCCTCAGAGATGGAAAAACCATAAGGAGCATTGATCCCCCTCCACACACCCACACACACACACACACACACACACACTCTTATCATGTGTGCTCTGTCTCACTCACCATGTGATGTTTCTCTGCTTTTAGTTGCACCGGTTGAGTGTGACTTGAGTGCGATGGATGCCGAACACACAGGAGCTCTCATGGGAGCCACGCACAGGCTGCATGACACAGTACAACGGCTGTCGGATCACTCAGTCGGTCACATTGTTCAAAACAATGATTCTGTCTTCCTCTGTTCCTGCCGCCAGCTCTTTCCCCTGATTCGGAGCCACATGCTGCTGGCCACCTCCAGCAGCATGACTGAGGCCAATGCTCCTGTGAATCAGAGTCCATCACGGCTGCCAGCTGCCCGCAGAGATCTTTCGCAAACAAGGGTGCCCAGTTTATTCATGCTCACAAACATGGACTCACACATGTAAATGGAAGGACCAGCAGAGAAGATATGATTAGTGGAATTACGAAATAAGTAACATTTTTGTGAAATGAGCTTTAGAAAGATTTCCATTTAATGTGCCTCCCGTCAAAAAGAGACAGAAGATGATAATATGAAATGCATTTGGCTGATGTAAAATGTAAAATAAGTGAAAGGAGGAACAACGAGTGGTGTACTCACATAATGTGTCATACTTGTCAGACTAATGCACCTGTGACGGTCTGAGGGCCTGCCACCCCCTTTTAGATCTTTGCTCAGAACCCAGAGCACAGAGCATTTCATAACCTGGCACATCTGCCAACAGTAGTGTCGCTTGAGGATTTGCAGGGGAATAATTCTGTTTCCTACACGCTTCCTGCTGCTGCTTCACTTATTGAATGACTTCATTCATTTCACACATCAGCTGTTGCCTGCTTGTGCCACAACAACAAAGAGGAATATTGTGGGCCGATCTGTCAGATTTACTCATACTTGGCAATATGCTGCTGACTGTTTTAATGTTTTGCAGCAAATTCATTTGAATGCTCCTTGTGCATAGCTGTTACCATATGTTTAGTTTGTGTTTTTCCTTGCTCTACTAAGTGTGTTTATTTGCTGATGATTTTTGGATGTCTGAATTTTGCTCCTATACTCTTATCTTCCCCCAAACCGATCTGGACAATGCTGGGCAGGCTTGTGGTACTCTTCCTCATAATAATTGGATGTACCAAACTAAATTATTAACTTAACAGTCCTTTGCATTTATCGCCAGTTTCTTGGAATGTCCCTTTAAAGAGATATAGAACCGATGTTACACTTTTCTAAAGAAAAATCATAAATTGCAAGCATTTTCTGTATTTACATACTCATAGTGAGAAGTATAATATTTACAGAAGTGTTCTATGATATTTTTTGTAAAAAAAAAAAATATGCAGCCCTGGTTTGAGGTTTCCAAATAATTATTTGCTTTGCTATTTGATTTCAATATAATCTACAACACAATCAGTAATAACAATTTGGGAAAGTGTAAAAATATCAAGTATTTTTGTCTAAATTATGTTTTGGAGTAGGATTTGGCTTCCTGTGAAATATACCTTCTTTTTAAAAACATATCTACGTTATCTCCTATTCTTTTTTGGAGGTAAGAAAAACTATAAAGCCAGTACTAACTATATAAACCAAATCACAAGCAGACCTCTCAAGGCACCCTGTTTTTGTCTTATTGAAGTGTGGTTTCGTAACACCGACATGCATCCCGCTCATGAAAGGCTCTTTAAACGAGCTGGCGGAGGAGGATATGGCATAGAAAAATAGACATGTTAATCTCTGCTCCCTGCTAATTCAATCCCATGTAGAACATCCAAGAGAAATCAGGTAATTATTGCAGCTCGTGTTTATATTTGTTGGCCTTTTATTCAGGGTTTTGCTCTTGAATGTGTTGCAGATTTCTTCTGCAAAAAAAAAAAAAAAAGTAACAAGGACTGATTGACTTTCTCATAAGCCTGCCATTTTCTTTGATGTGAAGTGTGGCATTGAACAGAGGCGATAGAGAGATTCATCCAGTTCAAATTGAAAATAACTTAATCTCTGTCTGTTTAGAGAATACTATTAAACTGTTCAAGTGCTTACCTTCGAAAAAGAGTGTGGGGAAGAAGATTGTTGAACGTGTATAAACTTATCTTGAGCTCACTATAGAGGCGTGACATGAAAATTGGGACCACTGCGTCCTTTATTACTACCCAGATCTTTAATGCTCCTAAAAAGTTCACTGTTTGCACTTATTTGATCAGAAGCATATGGTCCTTGTACTAATACTCTGTGCTGTTGTCAAAGCTCTGAGAATTGTATTATGCGAAACAGTAATAATTTGCACCTGCAGTGCAGCTCTGTCTGTAAATGAAAACAAACAGGGAGCCGCACAGGCTGCAATTATGTAATCCACATGCTGCTATAGGGAATGGCCGCCCACAAATGCCACATGCTTCTCCATGAACGCCGGGCCGTAAGACATGAGCCTGCATCAGTCTGTTTGGTTTGTGCTCTGATATATATGTGTGTACCCTCAAGTCTGTTCTTTTAAGATGAATTTAAAGAAAAAGAGACGTGTACTTTTTCCAATTGCAGTGTATCTTTTGTTCTATACCTTCAATGTTAAATATTAAAAATACCTTCTTGCCTGTGTGCACGACCATCACAGTTATTGTTAGCTGCAAAAGAACTTTTATCCCTTTCTTTAGTTTGAGCTCTGCAAAGTTTAGAAGGATTCACACGTCGTCTGCTTCCCAACCCTCGGAGATCTGCTGGCCTCGTCTCGCAGCTTTGTGATCAGAAAAACAACTCGGTCTGCAGGAAATCAGTTAACCTTCAAAGCAAGAGCAGTCCATCCTCATGAGTCTTGAACCTCTCCTCCTGCAACAGGATTAAAGTAGTTTTCAATCAAACGTGATAAAGAGATAAGTGAAATGAACTTTTTGTATTTTTGTCATGTTCTTCATCTTCGGTTCTACATGCCATCATCAGATGTAAGATTGTTTTTTTTATATATTTTTATATTTATATATTTCAAATGAAGATACTACTGACAGCAGGTGTAAAATTCCAGAAAGACTGATACCAAAATAACCTCAGATAAGCACTTGAAACAGACTTCACTGCAGTGAATCAAATCAGTATCCAGGGCAGGGTGCAAACACGACATGTTAGCCCAGTTTTTTTTTTTGTTTTTTTAACTGAGGAACTTTGGTGATTTTCAGCTTAAGATGTTGTAGAAATGGGCTACAAGTATTATCTATGGAAAATGACTGAATCTAATGTATTTGAGTACAATTATACTGTCTTAACCATGTATTAATACCACTTAACTTTTGAACATTTTAACATTTTGCAACCAACACAAAGTAGCTCTGTTCATCACTTGATTGCAACAATGAAACACGATGATGGCAGTATTATACTTTTGGAAGTTTTCTTAAGCAGAAACAGAAAAAAAATAATCAGAACAGTTAGAAGCTTAAACAGTTAAAGTGGGATACATAAAGGAAATGTTAAAGACAGTAGACAGCCAGAGATATCTTTCAGAAGGACAACTGCCACAAGCACGTAGAAAGTGCCAAAGTGTTCAAGTGTCGGAATGGCCCAGTCAAAGTCCAGAACTTAAGTTAATTAAGAATCTGAGGAAAAATTGGAAAACTGATTGTGACAGATTCAATGTATTTAAGTTTGAGATATTCTGCAAAAGAGAAGTTTTAGTTTCTACAGTATATGGGGAATGTTTGCAGAGACATACTGTTTGTGGATGAAATGGCAGAAGAATGAAGTCATTGAGTGCAAGGTGTACTTTTTCACATTTTTATTTGCGTGTTGAAAAATGCAAATTTTTTCCCTTCTACTTCACAAGTAAGCACTGCTTTGTATTGGTAATTCCAATAAATAAATTGAAGTCTGTGCTTGTTAACCTAACTAAATATAAAAAATTTCAAGTGGTAGGGCTAAATTTGCAAGATATTGAATGCTATATAAACATTTAGAATTAAATGTATTCTAATTTCTACTGTTTTTACGGAAGTTATTTTGTATATTTCTTTGGTTAATAAAAATATACAAACTCCAGAGTGGAACTTGTAAATAAAGCCAAAGTAAAAACCAACTCCAGTAAGTCACATCAACACCCCTGTGAATCTCAACAGGTTCTGCACTCTGGGATCCAGACAAGTTTTTCCCTTTCATGCTCCCAGCTTCTGTCAGGTTGGATGGCTAGCACTATGTCCATCAGGTCTTTCCACGGATATTCCCTGGGGTTTAAGTCTCAGCTTGTAACTTGTTCTGAAAGGTGAACTGTCACAGCAGTCCAAGTCTCAGGTCACTGCATACTGAATCCTATTTTTTGTTTTCAGTATCTGCAGTAGCAAGTCCCCTTCTGTTCGCACTGTCAATGTCCTCCAAAGCAAAAATAAAATATTATGAAGATTTCATAATGATGAAGATGGGAAAACCTGGATTCATGATAAACTCACTGCAAAGCAGCACAGGACTGAGGTAACTGATACTAATCCACCGCTCCTAAGCTTTAATAACAATGCCATTTAGGTCTCTGAAAGTGTTAACTCATGCTTAAAATTCTCAGCCCAAATAACATTTATGAGGATCCCAAATGGTCTGCTGCTGTTCTCATAAAATCCTAACTGCAGGTGCTGCCTGCTAGCCATGGCTGCTTTTGATTAGAAGTTGGCCACAGGGGATCAAGCGTGCCAAGGTTCAGCAGCTGCATGTTGTAGTTGGACTCGGGACGGGCAGGACAAAGGGCATATGGAGCGGAAGTGGCCTGCAAGAGTCCACACCTTGGGGACACAACAGATTGAGACGGGACCTTCTGGATGTGTGACGTTGCCAGATGTTGTGTGGACCAACTGTGAAGCAGTGCCGCCCGGCAGGCGGAAGCCAAGAGAAAGGCAGCAGCCGCTCCTTTGTCATGTCTTCCAAATAGGCTTCACTTTTTTCGGTACACCAGCTGCCGAGTGGATGACTTTTGGACTCACTGCAGCATGAACAACTTCGGGAGTATTAAATTCTAAGTTTTTTTTTCTCCACACAGATTACACCGAACTTACTTTTCATGCTGTGCACACTGACAACCGCTGTTAATCCTGTTCAACATAACCCCAGAAACTACAAAGAATGAATGAAGAATGTTTTATCCTGTGACAACTAAGCAAGACTCCTCAACTTTGCCTGACGAGAGATTATGCAATTCTTGCCACACAGCTTTGTAGTCACAGGAGGCTGTAAGTGCCACGTCATGTCAAACAGGATGCGAGTCTGTGATCTTAGATCATAGTTCTCACATCGCAGGGAAAAGGTCAGAATCTTACCAAAGATTATCATCATCTAGTTTCAGTGCACATTTAAAGTTATGCAGTTGAAAAAGTTATTTAATTTTATATAGGTACATATAGTTTTGTTCTTTGTAACGACGATCCATGGAGAGAAAGATTTACATAATACCTGACAGGCAAGTTTTTTACTTGCTTTGCTTACTTTTTTCTCTTTTTTTAGCTGTACGACCTCCTCCTGCTCTGCTAGTGTCTTATTTTATCTTGGTCCCTGGTGTTCAGTCACCAGTGGGATGGGGTGTGTGAGTATTTGTGTGTGTGTGTGTGGCAGGGAGGTGAGTGAAAGGGGGTGATGAAGCTGAGTTAGATCTTATGAAAAAAGTTGTTCTATACTAAAGACAGCTGAGTTAACTGTCTCAAATACTCCATAACCAGTAACTGGTTATTGTCACCAGTGATGGTCTTTGTAAATTCGCCCTCATTAACCATTTCAATAACAGATTGCTGTGCAGTCCTGCAATAAGTACATAAGATGCCAGTTTTGCTATTCTCTGCGTCCTGAAGACATGGGGGGGATGCCAATTCATCACTGACTGCACATGCATAAAAGCAATAGCAAACCTGCTCAGAGCACAATTAACACAGCCCTGGGCAAGTGCCCACATGTACATCCAACTCCAGTTCTTGAGAGCCACTGCACTGTATCTTTAAAGTACAGCCCTGCTCCAACACAATTGTTCACTGCTGATTTTTTTTAAACAAACAATTTCACAATGTGGTATTTTCTACCCAGCAGAATAAATGTTAAATAAAACATTAAAAATTAAATGAATCAGCTGAAAGATGATGCATCCCTGAGGATGGATAAAAGTGAAAGCACACTTAATTCTTCACTTGAGTTTATTATCTTTTCATTGTTGATTGTTAATTTTTATTTAAATTGGTCAAACAGAAGAACTGGACTGTAGTGTTAAAGCACTTTATGTGTAAAAGGTAGCTGGAAAAAAAAAACCTGATCAGACTTTTAAAAATGATGTATTAACTTACGATCAGTCACTCTAGAGCCACACTGAGAGTCCTCGTGTTGATTGTGCAACAAGAACAATGAAGGAGTCCGCTCTCCTTCTAAGTGCTCTCTAATCTCCAGCTGCTTGAATAAATTATATGGACAAGAGAACTGCGTTATATCTCTCTGAAATATAGGAAATAACTTACATTTTTATTTGCATTGTCGTCTGTATGACTATTGAGAGGCCATTCAATATTTTGAAGAATATGCAAGTTGGCAAAACTTATTGCTTCAGAAATAATGATGAATTTTGATGAATTTGTAATCCATGAAACTCCGGTTATTCTCTTACATACAGTGTTTTCAACTGATTAATAGGTTTCTTGGTAGAATATTTAGAGATACATTTTCTGTTCATTCTGTGTTAATTTTCTTTCTAAAATGCAATTTGTCCTCTTGATAAAACTCAGTACAATAATAGTTTCAAGGCACTGACCCTAATCTAGTTATTCTCTTCACTAAAAGCCTACATTCATATTTTTGAATCTGTCTCATGAGGTTAGCTAACGAAAGAAAATAGTTCATTTTTATCAGTGTTGCAGCATAGCGTAATGATAATGTTCTTTGTAGGTTAGGCTGCATCCAAAGCTTTATATAATAAATGAGCTTGTCTGCCTGATGTCTGATCTCACAGTGGAGACAAAAAAAACAATGTCAAAAATGTCATAAAAATCTCCTTAATTTGACGTCTTTGAGTTTTTGTTATCTGCTTCAAACGTCTTGTCCTCAGTGCGCAACTCTTCAACCTATATTTTTTGTAAAAGGTAACACACACTCACTTGTCACACAATGGTAAATATGCAACTAGTAATGTTGCAGCTGCAATTTCAGCTTTAGCTGGACAGCTACAGATAGTTTTAAAATTTTTGACAAAATCCCCACCATGAACACTGAAAGTTATACAGACTCCGTATATAACACACAAACAGATCAATGCAACAAAAAAGCTTTTCTTAACCTCATGTCACACAACGCACACGCTCAGTCCTTACTGATAAAGATGAACTCACTTCCATAAGCTAAATGCCTGAAGTGAGTCCAGCGGTACAGCAGTCCAACAGTTTTTGTTACTAATTAGAGAAATAATAATTTGACTTTGGAGAACTTAAAGCCCCAGATGATCTGAAAGATTGGATAGAATTAAAGTAACTTATTTGTCCAGAGTATTTGATAAGAAGATAAGAAAAAGAGT
This sequence comes from Xiphophorus maculatus, assembly GCF_002775205.1. Lineage (NCBI taxonomy): Eukaryota > Metazoa > Chordata > Actinopteri > Cyprinodontiformes > Poeciliidae > Xiphophorus > Xiphophorus maculatus. The sequence goes on along the minus strand of NC_036458.1, from coordinate 14,261,720 downwards.
GACATCACCTTAAAACTGACTCTTGAACTCTGATATTTATGTTGCAAAAGTCTTTTGGGGTGAGTTTTCCAGAACTACATGCTAATGTTACAAGATTTGAACTAAATATAATCTAAATGTTTGAGTAACATTCTTACGTAGATGAAACAGCAGCTTGTTGACTTACTGATGTTGATAATATGAGTTTAGCCTGTAGATCTTTAATTTAATTTATTGCATGGCCATAACCAGCCTGCCACAACATGCAATGTCAAGCTTTTCCACTATTTCAAGATTTGTGCACTACCAAGCTGTGCTTTACCTTTGTGTATTCACTGTTATCTTTCTGCTGAATGGCGAATATTGTCAAGTTTCCCTTGAGTTTGTCAGAATCCATCATCTGCACCTGGGATGTGGTTTTATCAGCAGAACTAGCAGATGTTTTCCCTTCTCAGCAATCACTGATTAGTGGCTGACCTGCAAAGCTGAAACTTCCAATGATTCCCATCAGGTCATATTTTAAATTCACCAGAATTATTGTTTGGATCTTTTAGTTTTATCTCACTTACAACGTTGTGCTAATTCGGTGACTTGTACTGTTTTTCTAGAACTAATAAATTTAAAATCCATTCACTACTCTACATCCCAAAAGCAAAGCAAGTTGATCTGTTTGCTTTTCTGATCAGAGCTTTGCCAACAAATTTCGTATAATAGATGCAGAGGGCTGGTTCTCGCTCAAGCCCATCAGACATGCCAGACTGATGGGCTTGGAAAAGGCAGCATGGGGTTTTGATTTGATTTGCAAAAAACTCACAAACAGATATAATGTTAACACAGTGATATACAAAGAGCAAGTTGTGTTTTTGCTGATAAACAGCTTGAATGTCATTGAGCAAACATTATTGATGCTCTCCATCGTGTGCTGGCCTGCAGCCCTCTGTGTTCTTGGCAGCCTCAGTGGTTGGTGTTTTGGGTGATGGCATCTGTTTCTGTGAATGTGTGGATGGTGTTTACTATTGTGTAATTGTATGTCTGCACACGGTTGTCCCGCTGAACTGAAATTAAGGTTGCACACTTGCTAATGTTTCAAGGATAATTGGAGGATTTGCAAAGACATAAAACGCTCTGGCGTTTTCCTTTGTATTTTAACTTATTTGAATTAGAAATTGTCTGTTTTAAGCAACCAGAAGCCCTAGCCTTAATGAATATGTTCTACTACATTTCCACCCTCCATATTGGGATAAAATCCTGGCAAACTCAGGGAACATTCCAAATTAGACCAAAATATCTCAGTGAGACACTTTTGTAAGGTTTTGCGGATGAGTACCCACCCTTCCAAATAGTCAAATCATCCCTGCAGTTCCTGATGCTGTCAATGTGTGGGTGACAGCTCATACTAAGAAGTTTGAAGCAGCTCACAAGCAGACAATTAACCTAAACACCCAGAGAGAAAATATGCAAATCTACTACTGGCAGCACTAAGCAGCACCTAATCGAATATGAAAAAATTAAGCAGAGAAAAAAAGTGAAATTTTAATTAGCAGCATGGTAAAACTTCCACTTCTCTTCTTCTACAATTGGCCCTTCACGTCTAGCAGCGTGGTCATCATTAGTGTGAAGCGTCTCTGAAAGTTGTCAGAGTTGCTTCCATCCCCAGAAGGCCGCATACCTCCTCTGTGTCCTCCGTGCTGCTGACTCAACCTCTTTCCTTCCTGCTCCTGCGTTCTTTTGCCCACATCACACACGCACCCCAGCATGCACTCACACATGCACAGTCGTCTCTCCCTCCATCCGGTATCCGCAGGGTTTTGTTGTCTGGCAGAGGATTTGGCAACGACCGGATTTTAGGCAGCTGTGAGACAAATAGAGCAGAATTTATCCCAGAAATTAAATGATAATGCTGTGACACAGATGTGGCACCACTGGTCAATTTATCTGGGCACGTTTCTGCTAAGGTGCTCTGCAGAACAGTTGATAATGGCTGGCTAAACCTTTCATGTGTAAAGGAATGTTTATTATAGTTTATTTTAAAAAATAAGAGCCAAAGTGAAACACTGGTTGTGAATAAAGTGGTATTTTATTTAGGAACAGTCAAATCAAGTTTAAAAAGTACAAAATTACAATCTTTTCAAATTTCTTGAAAGGAATATTGCTAAAACCTTCATACTTTGAAAAGACTATAGAACTGACTGCATAAACATATATATATATAAATATATATACAGTACAGACCAAAAGTTTGGACACAACTGTGCGTCCAAACATGCCTAAAATGTTCAGGGACTGTTTGGGGAAATAATACCATTTTCTAAATATTGTCAAAACAGCACATGCTCAAACTATCATCAAGCAATGATTTTAAAGTCTTTACACGGCTCCCTGTAGCTCAGAGAACGGACATAAAAAAAATGATGACAATCTATAAGTCACTGAATGGCTTAACACCAAATACATAAAAGGGCTGCTGTTGTTGTATCAACCTTCCCGATCACTCGGGTTTCTTGTTCAAGTCCCCAGAATCAGAACCAAACATGGACAAACAGATTTCAGTCCTTAAACACGTTTAATCTGGAACAAACTTCTAGAAAGATGCAATAGCGCTGAAACATTGAGTTCCTTTAAATCCATACTAAACACACACACACATAAACACACCCCTGCCTTTGATTAATAATAAATGGAACATAGATATTTTGATAACTCTCTGTTTTGCTACTCTCATGTAATGAGTTTCTTGCTTGCTGTGTTCCGTTTTTTATCATGTAGAGCACTATGAGCTGCCTTATTGGTGAAATTTGCTATACAAATAAGCGTGACATGAATTGATTTATTCAGACACTTTTTAATGCAAACTTTATACAATTGCAAACCAAAAAAGTGAAAACTTATTAACTCTAGTTTTAAAACAGCATTAATTTAGGACGAAGGACATGTGTCGTCCCCTAAGTTTCCATAACATCACTGTGAGAAATATTTCCAAACAGCTTTATTTTACTTTCTCGTCCTTTTAAGTCCGTCATTATGCAGCAAAGGAAGGGGGAGGAGTGGCACAGCACTACTCTATGCTTTTTACTGTTAGAGGAAAACTTCGGTCACTCCAACACTTTCTCTGGTTTCTCATTAAGAGGACCTTAAACTGTCAAAACAGAATGGTAAAAAATGTTTATGACTGCAAAATGCAAGTTTACAACATTTTTATATTCTTTGGTACTAATAAACAGCATATGCCTCCTCACCAATGATGCTTCGGATACTATAGTCACTTTTATCCTGTTTCCCTGACAGTTATGGATATTTTTGCTTCAGCAGAATTTTATACAGCCTTAATACGTCACCAAAACATGTTTTAATTCACTAAAACACGGTAAAACTGATTTGAATTCGACTACAATCTTCTTACACATCGTTATCTGAATAGTACATGTTCCTGCCTGTGTTCATTTGTTTCTACACATGTACAAGGCATGGCACTGAACTACAATGGTCAGAAGATTAAAGCCATGGTCCTATTAAAAGTGTTTTCAACAATTTGCTGAAGTATTAGCATGCAACATACGACAAACACTAGGGCCGTTGTAGATAAAAATAAAATAAAATAAAAACAATGTGGTCACAGAGGAGTATCTTTCAGAAAATGTGTAGAATAATTTTACATATTTACAAAAAAACTTGGATATTATCGGATGCCAAAACAAATCATAATTAAAGGCTTAAATTTATGATAGCAAACCTAAGATATTTTCAGACATTATATAGTGAAAAATCTGTTATAAAAACCTCTTTAAAGCAGATTTTTTTCTTGCAAGTGAATATTCTAGTTTAATATGGTAAATTGTGGACTTGAATATATGTTTTACTATAGCCAGATTTTGAAACATGACTTTGATAAGTTAACGTAATAACCTTGATATTTAACAACTATGTAAATTTAGACATGAAAAAACAGTCATTCTTAAGGTTTTTATTTGCATTTTGTCCCGTTCCTTCAGCCATAACTGTGACTACAAGAGAAAAAGTCACTATTTCAACTAAAAAGGATCAAATTTTAGACACAATTCAAATTAACACCTATTGTGATCATAATTAAGTTTCTTAAATAAAACCCAAAATATGTCCCTGAAGAAAACTGCGTTTTAAAAAAAAATTGTGTAAAGTGAAAAACCTCTGGGTTTTTTGATGATTCGGGTCAATGTCAATACAATAGGTCAACTCTGCGTCGCAGTGGTAAAGTACTAATTCAGATGACAAAGAATCTCTCATTTAAAAGCTGCTTTTATCCTTGCTCTGTTTCTAAATGCAGGCTCACTCGCAAAATAACTTTCAGTTTCATAATTGATCCATACATTTACAAACTAGGACAAAGCATCAAAAAACTTCATCAAAGCGAGTATAATCCACGCCTGTCATTCCTTCTCATTTCTAATCTCCTAAATGCCATCACCAAACAGCGTGACTAATCAAAATTCTGATTTCGCGCATTCATGTGTTGCCTGTCTATCCTGAAATTGATTTCAGCATCTAAATGATGCACTTTGAATCTCAACTACAACTTGTGATTACACACTTTAATGGAATTTTAATCCCATATGAGACAGAAGACATCATCTTCTGGCTGCACCTCAGGGATGAATAAGGATGAGCAACAGCATGCCAGAAAAGCAGAAACAAGCTGCCATTGAAGGAAATGTTATAAAGACTCTATTTGTGTAAGTCTGTCTTTGAATGCAATCAATGCATGCTACATTTTTAAAAGTTATCTTTCAATTTTACGTTAGACCACCCCTTCATGTAGCAGAGAAAATATGTTAATGCCCCTGTCATGTTATTTGCTGAAACTCATCAAACCTAAACTCTACCAGTGTAAAAACAGAGCTTGAATTATTCAGAATCAAAGTCCTTCCTGTCGGCAACAAACTCTTGCAATGGATTTTACATAAATCCCAGCCTTCCATCTTTCCATCTCAGTCATAATAACTTTCTTGCACTGTTTTTTTCTCTCTGCTCTTTATACCCCCTCCCCTAAACCCCCAACTGTACAGCATTAAACCAAATGTCTTAAATAGAAAGTGTGGAGATTGTTGGCATAAAATAACACCCACTGGCTCTGAACGCCAGTGATATCTTATTCTTTTTGTCCTCTCAGCCTCTCCCCTCACTCTCTGCATCACCATCAGATATTCTTTTACAGCGGTCTCCGAGGGAAACAGAGAGGGAGGCTGCGCGCTGAGTACTGACCCGCACCGAGAGTCCACAGAAACTCTCCTCTCCACCCTGCTCTAATTCCTAATTTTACCCACAGTGTTACACGCTGAGACTAAAACACACACATGAAAACGGCTCAAAGCCCTTGTGCTCTCTGCCTGTTTTTTTTTTTATTATTATTATTCACCACAGCATTCATCCCACAACACACCACTGCGCTGATTTTCTTTGTCTGCTTCACTCTCACCTGTTTGAACCTCGGGATGTGGATCTTCTTTTTTTTTCCCTGCATGGCTGAGCCACATACAGTGAGGCTGTTATTTTATTATTTGTATCACTGCTTGTCTGGAATGCATATTAGAACCTCAATCAGTCGGTCCTTGACCACCTGCCTGATTATCATCTACAAATGAACCCTTCTCCTTGAGTTTTTTATTTTATTTTATTTTATTTTATTAATTCAGGTTCTACGTTTGGAGAAATAGGACTCCATAAAATTTATGCAAAAAAAATCAACAGGTGCCTACTTGAGTTTTTTTCATTTTAGTCCCATGCTCTGAATCCTAAAGAATTTTTCAGATTCATATTTTTAAAGTGAGGTTCTTTGAAGTTATTTTCGGTTATAGCTCCTTTATCTGTAGTAGAAAGATATAATTTCCCATTGAGTTTGTATAATTGCTAAGGTGTCTACAGAGAAGTCAGGCTACTCACTGTTTACATCAGACATATCAGGCTCAAGGTCTGTGATACAATTGTATCCAGCCTGGTCATGTATCTATTATTAATAGCCTGCCCTTATATAAAACCACTGCCAGTCATAATAAATATCCCATATTGCACCTCATCAGGTGTCCATCAGCCATATGCGGCTTACAGCCAGTTCTTGGTGACCGCATTTCCATGCCAACAACAATTTTTTAGCTTTAGCTATAAGGATTTTCTTTCTACAAATTGACCGCAATATGACTTTTTTTTTTTTCTTAATATGGTTAAGTTAAGGGAACTATTACTATTATTTACAACAAAAAAACTTGAATGAAATCTGAGCTATCCTTTTATTACTCTTCTAATTAGGGAATAATAAAACATACTCAGTCTTTGGGGTTTGGCAGAATAAGGCATGTTGATATTTTCGTCACTGATGGAGAAGCTTGTTGCCAGTGGCTGTTGTTGAGTTTTGTAAGGCGAAGGCTGTGAATGAACCGAAACAATAAGAGCAGAGTGCGTAAAGATTATCAAATGAAGCCATTTTGAATTTGTTTTAAAATGCCTTGCAGACTAAGTTAATATAAGTACTGTAGTGGATTTGTTTAGCATTTACAAGCGTCACTGCAACACTACAGTAGTTTGTGATATTTGTTAGATACACAACTTCATGTCAGAGATGAGCAGAGGTAAAGTGCTGGCCACATTTATTGGCACTCCTGTTCAATATGTATATATTCATTTTTACTGCAGCGGCACACACTGAGGCATTTAGAAAAATCAAACATTTAATCGAAGGGCATTTATTTATTCAGTAAGAAAAAAAAATCCCGTCTTAAGAAATTGTTCTTAATAACATTTACTTTAACAATCCCCTTTACCAACAAGGCAGCACTTCAGTCTTCTTAAATAGCATTTAGCAATGTTGGAGCACATTTAGTGAGGGATCTTTGTCCATTCTCTCTAAATCATACATTTTTTCAATGGGAGACTATGTTATTGCAGTGAAAAAACATATTTCAAGGCATTTTATACATCATCAACAGGCCCGCTACTAATTCTGTATTTGATTAATAATTCTGTATTTGAATAAAATTAGCATAAAATAAGAATTATTGTTTATTTGCTATTACAACTCTTCTAATTTAAACATATGTAGAAATAAGTAACCACAACACATCTATATTGAATATGCTTTTTTACATATATCCATCAACATGTTTATTCAGGATAACTAAGGGGAAGAAAATAACATTTGGTTCCTAATCCACCCTAAAACCATTCAACAAATAAATGCCTGCAATGTGAACAAAGAGAACCCACCACCTGTCCTAGCTGAAAATTAGAGCATGCACAATAGATCCAGAAAAAAAGCCATTGCAAAGCAAGTCAAGAATGAACAAAAATGATGTCCAGGCAAATAAGTAGATAAAAAGTAAGCACATCAGGTAGGTCAAATGGCCCTACAGAAATTGATAGAGTTGGGTAAAAACATAACAAAATGAGCTCTTCTTATTTCTGAAGAGCTTGAGCTTTAGACCAAGCATTTATTAAAGTGCTTGTCTCTTTTGGGACACATTTTCTGAATTAGAATTACCTATTTAGCCTTTTTAAAGTAAAGTAATTATTTCACCAAAACCCTTGGGTACAATAGTAAATTACAGAGCAAATAGATGCCAAAACAGAGCAGCTGTATAGATCCAGCATCTCTGATTTGAATTTTAATGGATCATTGATCCAATAAAAGATAAAGCTATTAATTTTCTGGTTGCTGTTGCATCTGTGGAATAACACAATTTTGGCTACTTTCCAATTTAAAGGGCGATGATAACACGTTACAGGTCATTTCAATGCAAATTCTCCTTAATGGAGATGAGGGAAAAATCTGGAAAATTTAGCAAATGTTCAGGCTTTAGGTATATTTTTTTCTTGAATTTAGAAATACTTCACTTGTGGTTCTTTAAATACATAAAGCAAAAACTAAGGGCATTTTTAGATCCCATAATTCTGCATGAATTCCCAATGGTTTCCATCAAGTTCGACTTTCTTTATTCCTTTACATTTCTTACCAAAAATATTAACTTATGCCTTGCTGCAGAAAGTTGAGGTCATGGATCCTTCATGCAAACAAGAGCAGCCAGCACAGCCTTGCTGCCTCTGAATCTTGAAAATCTTTAAAAATGTCAGCTTTATCAGAAATAAATATGTAACAACGTTGCTTAACTTTTTTTTTCCAGTAAGAAAACTGCTAGGATCCTGAGTTGTTTTTGAGTTTTGTTTATTCTGTCTTTCTTAGTTTCTTTTTTGTTACATCAGTCTGGTTTATGTCTTACTTTACACCCCAGTATAAACGGTCTGGCTGCACTTTCTTTGCTTTCTACTTCAATTTCATACCTGTAGGTAAACTACATTACATACCTAACCCTTCTGTGTAATCTTGGCAAAGTGCTCTAATGAATTATGATAATAACTAATATTAAAAATAGCAAAAGCTCACAATTAGGATTAGTGATCAAACCAATAGCAAACTCATGATGGTTGATAATTTTTATCAAAATATCATGTAATAAAGCACTGCAGAAGTTTCTTTTTTTGTTTGTTTGTTTTTTGTTACAGTATGTTATTATCAGGTTTTTAGTCATGAAACTAATTTAGATGGTAGAAAAATACTTGACATTTTTGGTTAGGTTAGGCATGAATTTACACATAGTTTTCCTGAAATTGGTTTGTGACAAACATCTACAAATAAAATGTTGTTTTAAGGTTTTTGTAAGCATGAATATATTTTCCATTTTCTCAAACATTACAAATAAAGCCAATTTAACAAAAGCATAACAATTTTTTTTTTCACATTTACCATTATTATACACACAATCTTCCACAGCTCAGGACTAGAGCTCCTTCAAGAGAAAGAGCCAAAATTTGGTTTTAAAAATCAATTTCTAAACTTCAGTTTAAGGTCTGAAGGTCTTCTGAAGTGTTTGCAGCACTACCCTGTGTCACCCCCCCTATCAAGTGTCAAGTGCTGGGATCAGCAAATTAGGTGTGTGTCAATAGAGTTGATTCAGCTCTATAGGCCACCTCCGCTGTTGGCTCATAATCTATTTCTTCTCGCCCACATTCTGCCTCTGCGTCTTACAAGCTAAACAGGCAGACACAATAAAGACACAACAGCTCGTACTTGAACAGGCTCTGAAAAAAGCACCAAAAAAAACATATTCAGAGCAGTAGTTTGCTTGGAATTATGATTCAGCAGATGATGAGTCAGTCACTGATTGTGGAGGGTGTTTTGGATGTGTTTTTTATATTTCGTTTGGTGTTTAGACTCAAAATGGGGCATATAAAGTGTTGAATTTTGTGTGTGAAATGTTCTTTGGCATTCTTAAAAACTTTTGCATAAAACGTATCACTAAAAGGGGGGGAAAAAAGGATCATTAAGTTAGAAAACATTGCCAGAGTGGCTGTCTGTACTTTTAGCTTCTTTCCCGAACTCTTGTTTTGTCTTCAGCGCGTGTTATTCCTGTATTCCCAACTGGGTGCAGCAGCGTGTATATCTGGCAATGTGACAAGTGAACTTAAAGACAGAAGTTCTCCTTTGACTTCACAACGACTAGCTCCGTGGTGTGTATCCAGCATGTGTGCATGCATACGTGTGTATTTGATGTTCTTGCTCTTTCAGAGTGCGGCTAGGTATCATTGTCTTCGCCTGCTGCTAGAAAGACTTATCCCCTTCTGCTGAGGACTGACAGCAAGGACGACAGGTCACTGATGTCTGGATGATCTAAGAGGACAGTCTGTGCTGTCTCTGCCTCCAAGTCTCTCTGTGTGTGCACGTAAGCATCAAAGACAAAGTAAGTCTTTAAGAAGACTTATTGCGGATTGTGTCTTTTTGGAGTAACTGAGTTCTATTTCACACCAAGCATTGTATCTGAAAAATGTCCCTAAAAAATCATTTCAGCATTCAGCTCTCATGGAAATCATACTGTACAGTGTCAGGGGTGGAGGAGGAACAGATGACCACATTCATACCAACCAACTGCTACTGCTATCTGTAATAAGACGGGATGAAAAAACAAAACAAAAAAACAATTCTCTTACATACAAGATACTTACTCCCACTCATGTAAACAATACAGCACATGCCAACTAGTATAAATTATTCTGGAAAAACTAAATTGCAAGGAATATTTTAACCTCGTTCTCTAAACTTTTCTTCAGAAGGATTAAAAACTTAAAGTATAGGAAACAGCAGTGAAAAGACATTTTTAGATTTTGTGAATTTTCATGAGACTCTTTCATAGAAAGTGTAGCAATGTGGCTGGCTTGTTACAGATTTAGAGATGGAAGGCGTAAAGGAAAGAGACTGCAATATAATGTGCAATGTCCACACTGTAATCAAGAAGGGGGATTTAAAGGGGTTTTGCTGCAATTATTTTACTCTGAGTAAGAACAGGCAAAGCAAGAAATTGAGGACAAACACTGAATGCTGAACTGCATGAAAAGTTTCACAATCTCCTAGATGAAAGTTTCATGGAGAATATTGCTTTAATTGACTTTCGCCTGAAGCTCTTTTGCCTTGCCAATATCTCTCATGATGGATGGAAAGTGGAGGAATGTGTGAAGTTGTAGAGCTAAACATGATTTTTTTCCCATGTGGATACACAAAAAATGTCTAACAATGGGTATGTCATTGGGTGCTAATTGATCTGTCATATTTTAGAACTGTAACAAACAGCTTTGTTTTACTCACAACACTAGGTATAAAAGAAAGGTTGATAGCAATACATTCCGTCCTTCCAAGTTTCCTCCTTTATTTTCTTTCTTCCTTTGACTGGGTGAACACACTACCAAATTCACCTAATAGCAATCATTAGGTGAATTGAAACATCATTTACACCAATTTTAGTGACCAAACTGTAACCAAAACAGAAAAATAAACTTTTATTTATTAAAGAAATTGAGTCTTATTTATGCATTATCATGTTACAAATAAACTGAAGGTATTACAGCTTTGAAGTATTTCGATGCAACTATATTCAGAGCAAAATATTATGTATTTTTTAAAAAAACACTTTCTTACATTACTGGTGAGTTTTCACATTGTTATTACCTATTTTGTTATTTTGTCATTATTAGATTATTTGTTGCTCCAATGAGTGAAAAAAGTCTTCATTTGATTCATCTTTTGTATATGTGGCATAAGTTCACATTGACAATTTTAGACAAGTCCTACCTTTAGTTTAAGTACATTCAGTTAATTTATGAAAACAATCCTAGACAAAAATCAATAACCAGTGGAAGAAAACCACTTACTCTTGTCCAATAACACTTCACAAGGCTGAGTTGCACAGAAGGATTTTTTTTATCATTTCTATTTATTTAGTTCCTACAGATTGTCCATGAAAGACTTCTTCCAGGAACCAACTCTTTAACAACTCACTGTTACAACAATCCTGTAGTGGTTGTTTTGAAGAGCTGGTGACCTCACAATATCCCAGCTTTTAAAATATTACTCTGACTGCTCATATCACCAATTCTGGCATTAGTTTCAGAGCTGTAACTCCTCCCACAAGAGTGTCACATGGCACATTAAGAATAAATGCATGTAAAGCATCTCGATAGATTCAATACATAAAATGCCGTGAAGCATCATTTTACATGAACAAAGTGAAGCAGCACTAAAGTGATTTGAACAAATGTAAATAATGAAAAACGATAAATACAAACGCAACAAAAACACAAGACATGAACATGTTCAGTCTGTCACATCAGTCCTGCTTCAAAACCGATTTACTTTGAGTGGTGTTTAAGTCTGTTAATCTAAAATATATTCCAGCTTAAAGAAAGAACATAAACATTTTTACCAAAGCAAGTTTGTCTTTTCCATCTTCCATTAAAATACAAGTTAATCTTTTTCACATTCTTATAACCATGAACTTCAGTGTAACCAACACAAAGTAGTGGACAAATGTGAAGTGGCAGGAAAATAATTTAAAAGCATGTTACATACAGCCCCATGGTCGATGCTAACACCAGACTTTATTGCAATTACAGCTGAAATCTATCAGGATTAAGTCTTGCAGAAATTTCTTTGCCATTTCTCTTTGCAACACAGCTTAAGCAGTAAGACTGGATTGTGTCTTTGAAAAGTATTTTTTTAGTCTTTGCCACACATTCCTAGTTGGATTTAGGTCTGAACTTTCAAAGGGTCATTCCAATACATAAATATACTTTGATGGCTTTATGTTAAGGGTTGTTGTCCTATACAAAGGTGTACCTCCACCCCAGTATTGACATGCATTTATTTCCACCCATCTCCAACTCTGACTGAAGTCTTTTTCTGCCAGCTTCCTTTTCTCTGCTAAAAAAAAGCATCCTCACTCCATGATTCTGCCACCACCACATCACTTTAAGAATATGTTTGCTAATTTCTCCGACTACTTTCCAATTATGCCTTAATCTGGATTGGTTGCTACCATTAATTCCATTTCACTCTGACATTTTTGTTGCGGCTTAAACTGCATCAAAGCTACAGTAAATCTTCAAGCTGAATCTGTTTGTTTTGGAAAGTGGCTTGAGGTGACATATTGAATTGGCATGTTAAAAATAACTAAAAGAAGCGAAAATGTTCTGGTGTGAAGTTTTTTTGGCCACAAATACTTATTACCTAAAGAAATGGTAGAACTTGACGTTTCACGATGTTTTTCAGTTTGTTCATTAACATACGTGCAAAATAGAAAAGTGTTACTGCAGTTTTATGTAACTCCCACACACCAGGTTGATCTGTCTGTATGTTTTATGTGTTTTTTGTTAGTTCTTTGAATGTCCTGTAGAGGGCGCTAGACCCAAATGTCTCCTGTGTCAGTCAGAGAAGAAGAGTGAGGCAGAAGGAAGAAGAAAGAGAAATGGTAAACTACGTAGACAAAGCACGTTTAAGCAGACGTAGAGAAGTTTTCTTTACTAGGATTACTCTTAAGTGCTGCTGTGATACGAACTAATTCTGTTCTGGGCTCTACAGGTTGAGATGGGTGAGATTCCAATGAAGATTAGAAGAGAACAAATAGCAGTAACATATTGGGCGAATATTAAAGGTCATAGCAAAAATTATCCTCCATATTTAACACTAAAACCATGTCAGGAAAAAGAAAAGAAGAATACAAATAGTTTTGGATGGGTAATTTTAAGTAAAATAGAAGAAATTGGGATTGATAAAGTTCAAGTTAGTTCAGTAGTTGTCTCTCCTGCCATCCCACCATGGGTTTTAGAACAGGCTGAAGTTGACTTAAAATTATTGGAAAAGGGAAGAGAGGTGGAAAAGAATGAAGTGGAAAATTATATAAATAAAGAATATTCAAAGTATATCCAAGTATATACAGACGCTTCAAAAAAGTCAAATAATCAAATAGGGATAGCATTTATTGCTCTAGATTTAAATGTTATGGAAAATAAAAGAATTAGTGATAAACTAACAGTGTATACAGGCGAATTAATGGCAATCTTAATAGCCTTAGAATGGATAGAGGGAATAGGAAAAGGAAAGTTTGTAATTTGTTCAGATTCTAGTAGTGCATTAATTAGTACACAAGGAATGAAATCGGAAGTTAGACAAGATATTATAGAGGATATAGTTCAGGTAATTTTCAGGATTAAGAAGAAAGGATCTCAGATTAAATTAATTTGGATTCCTGCTCACATCGGTGTTGTAGGAAATGAATTGGCAGATAGTTTTGCTAAGAGAGCCTCTAATAAAAAAATTGTTGAATTAAATATTAAAATAAGTAGAAATGAGATAAAGAGTGTTGCTAAGGAGTATATGAAGGAAAAATGGCAACAGCAGTGGGATAGAGGAGAAAAAGGGAGATTTTATTATAAAATTCAAAAAAGAATTGGGGGGTATAGAAAAGGTAATAGGAATAGAAGGGAAGAAGATATTATTTCTAGAATCAGATTTGGGCATACAAGGTTAAATAGTACTCTTAAGTTAATTAATAAACACAGTACAGGTTGTTGTGAATATTGTGGAGAGATGGAAACAATACAGCATGTATTTTTAGAATGCAATAAGTATGTAAGGGAGAGAGAGATGTGGGTTAATGAGATGAATAATTGTAAATTAGATTTAGAAGAAATATTTCAGAAATCGTCAGGAGATATAATATTTGAGAGTGTTTTTAGATTTCTAAGAAGGACGGGTATTATGGGGAGGGTATAAGCGTGTGATCCATACTCCAACCTGGAAGGTGGCGGTAATGCACCTGTAAGTTGTTTGCCAACCGCCATAAAACAAGAAAAAGAAGAAGAAGAAGAACTAATTCTGTTTATTTTGAACTGGAAGATGTGCATTCTGTTCTGGGATTTCTCCGGTGAGTCTGTTGTTTTATTTTTAGCTGCTCACTTACGTGGAATGGCTACCTAGCTTCAGCTAACGTTGCTCAGTTTTTTTAGAACCGGAGTACAAGGTGTAGCTCTGTAAGTAGCATAGCTGTGTGAAATTAGACTGTTTTATGATGAAGTGACGTTTGTAACCATTTCTGCTAATGTTAAGGTTTTTTTTTATTACTGGGCGTTTTTTGGTTTATTTTAAATGCTAATTCAGTTTCCATACCTGTACCTGCATGACCGGTTAACGCTCTGCATGCAGGTTGGGGGGTTTTTTTACGGCCGATATCTGAACGAGCCAGTGGAGTTCCGGAAGCAGAAGGGTCCCGCCGCCATCTTTGTGACTGTGAAGCCTGGGACAACGCAGAGGGACTGGTGCTGCTGGACCTAGCTGTTTTAATGGACAACAGATAAGTTTACTGAACAAAAAAAGGGGGGCCCCAATCCTTTATTTTTTTTTCATTCCACAAATTAGTCCTTCATGAACATTTTCAAAAAAAACACTGAGAACTTATGTGCACATTGACTGAGCTGACTGAAGGAAATGTTATATTAAAGGGCTAACTGGAAGATGTAATTTTCTCCTCCTGGGAGGGGGTGCGCAATTGTGGAAGTGAGCTTTAAAGCTACAGTTTAGAAAACTATCCTGATTTTTAAACAGCAATTTTATTTCTATAAGGGTGGACAATTTATTTTTTTTATTTGTTGATAATTGGTGTTACCTGGATTATTATTTTTTTGTGGGGGAAGGGAGATAAACTTGAGTTGTTGAAACTTATTTGCTTATCATCCTCCTGTGTGACCCTAGAGCATAAGTAACTTTACTATGAGTTCTTTGCTAATTCGATTAAGTAGTGGTTACATTTAGCAAAACGAACGCCTTACATGCAGCAATGTTAATCAACACTATATTGAAAACTTACCTTCCTGACCAAAGTGGCTCTCATTATAAAATCCCTTCATCCCTTCACTTGCATGCAAATCAGAAAACCAGACTTCAAAAACCTCTAAGCAAATAATGATCGCCAGCTAAAAGGATGCAACGAACAGTACCCAAGACTGTCCTTCAAAATTAATTTTTAATTGCCAATAAAATTAAATCAGAATGTGTAATTGTCTTTTTATTTATACTGCTTGACAAATGTGAAAGTGAGGCCAAAGTAAGCTGTCATTGGTGTTGATTAAAGGCTTCTTGTTGTTACTGATTCCCTTCTGAGGAAAGCTTATGATTCGGACTTCAATGCAAAAACAAACACTTAAAAATGAGCTTCAGTGCACCCAAGCTTTGTTGCATTATTAATGGTTTCATGGAGACCAGATAGCAGTGCTGTAGGGTGGAAAAGAGGTGGGGAATATAAGACAGAAACGAAGGCACAAAGCAGAAAGACGAGATAATGTGAGAAAAATCAAAAAGAAAAATAGAAAGGAAGGTGAATAAAAGCAAGAATTAAATCAAATAAGAAAGTACGATCTGAGTTCTTTAGAGAGAAAGGAGTGTGTGAAACAAAGTCAAATCCAAGTTACAAAGGAAAAATAAGTCGAGAGTAATTCTGTGAAAAAGAAGAGAGTTGATTCATCTTATCTGAGTTCATTCAACCAATTAGACCAAATCTCAAAAGCCTCTATCTGAGCCCAACAAGAAGGCCTCGCAGTTTATGCCACTCACCTGAAGCAAGGAGCTATTTAAGCACCCAGTAAATTATTCAGACGCCTCAGCAGTATGCTGACAAACCTAAAAACTATCCGTATCTAAACTCTTCGATCGCAACTTTTAGTTTTTCTTCTAGATTCTCTTTTTCTTAGTCACTTATATTCCCTATTGTTTATGATATCATAATGCCATTTTCTGGGACAAAATAAGAACAAAATAAGCTCAGATTAATTGTCATTAGATATCTTTGAATTTACAGATTTGCTAAGTTGTTCCTCCTTATCCCCAACCGAGACACATCATTGGAATATCAAGCTCGAGGCACAAGAGTGAAAAATAGGGCATACGCTAGAGATACAGTATGAGCTCTTTTGATCTCGGTAAAAAAAAAGAGAAGAAGATTCACAGCCTGGAAAATAATATGTGATGGGAACAGAATTGTTTTCTGGCAGTGTGTGAAATAGATTCACTGCTTTGCAAGCCAGTGATTATGTCCCAAATAGGGTTTTTATAAGACGTGTCAGAACGTAGCCAGACTCTTTAGCACTGTTAAACACTCACCATAAATCAGATTCATGTGCAACTCCGAGAAAACCTGAAAATCATCTCCTTTGTTCTGTGACCCAGTTTCTCTCTTCTCCATCCGATCAGCGCCACTGCTCCAGACTCACCGTGGGGGCGCCCTCCCTCTGCCCAATGATCTCTTTTTCACAAAGGGTGCAAACAGTTACCCCGAAAGCTAATTCCACTTTTATTTCCCTTGAGTGCAGTCTCTAAATCTGATATTAAATAATAAAAAAAACCTTCCCTCAATCTGGAAAAAAAAATTATATATATATCTTGATCCTCTAACCCTTGGTCACTTACTTTTAACTGTCCTCATATTGCCGGTGATATCAGGTCTTTGGTGAATTGGAGGATTTTTTTTATTGATGCTGTATTTCACAAAGTATCAGTACTATAGATCTTAAATGGGTGTCCTTTAAAACTTAAAATTGATCACGCAAATAAGATATGCAGACTCTGTAAAGTTGTTTTTCACTCCATGGATGTGTCTACGGTTTCATTTATAAAAAAAAATGTACATTATAGTAAGAAAAAACCTGTAGAACATGTCAACTTTTTCCAGTAAATGCATTTTATTAATTTATTAAGTGATTTGTAGAATTTTTTTTTTTTTTTGTAGGGACAACTTCAAGACTATTGCAGAAAGCAGCCTTATCCATTGATCAAATCAGGTGATTTAAAAAAAAAAAAAATAGTTTGATTTTCTTAATGGGATATGGTTTTGCCTGACAATTCACCTTTATTTCATGTTCATCTTCTTATCAAAAGTGTAAAAAGTGCCTCTGTCAATTTATTTATTTATTTTTTTAATTACCATACTTTACTTACAAACAGCTGGAAAATGTATGAAATTTATGACAAATGCAGAGAGTCAATGTTACAGTGATTATAATGTTTTGAAAATAAGACAACTTAAGTAGAAGGATACAATTTGTATTCTTTTTTTTACGACAATTCAGTGAAACATTTCACAGCAGGGACGTTTTTTATTTAAATGTGGAGATTGCTTTAGTGTTCTCCAAAATCTAATGAGAATTTATTTCAGCTGCTCTACTATAAGTATCACTACAGAGAGAAAATTGACATGTTTGGATACTCATTTTCCTGCTCTTTCAGAACAAATAATTTTTTTTCCTTTTGTAATTGGTCTTAAGAGTCAAAGTTGGTGATGTTCAGTCTCCATCTCATGACAGTGGTGCAGGCTTATATCACCTCCTCCCGTGACAGACAAATTCATGGGAGGCATTCTCTGCTCATCACAGGCAACCGTTCATCTTCTCCATCCAGCTTCTGTTGCTAGAAATCTGTCTCACTCCCTTTATTAAATTGAAATGTTTTCCAGACAAAGTCAAAAAGCGGTGCTTGAGATCCAAAGTCGGCTTTGTCAACACATATACAAACTATTTATCATAATATGTCATATGGGACCATCTCACATTCTGATGGGAACAGCTCATATTTGTTGAATAAACAAGACAAATATTACAATGCAGGATATTTACATTAAACTACAACAACCTGATTTTCCTTTTTTGCAGTCGATGACGGATTTGGTAGCGAACACTGCATCGTAAAGTTTTTTCTGCATTTATTTCAAATCGTTTTGCTTGCAAATATGCATCAAATCTGAAGTGTTGCTTTGAAAAATAAATAAGTCAACAAGAAGATTACAATTAAATGAAGGGTTTGTGTAGCCTTGTGTTACACAAATCCTCAATCAAGGCACACTAAATCACAACTGTCACCTTCCTAAAACAAATCACTTTCATTTTTTTGGCAAAAAAATTACTTAGGCCATTATTTTAGGAAGGGGACAATATACTCAGTCGTTGCAGTTGCAGATATACCTTATTCGCAAATCATTTATCTATAAATTGTGTATATTCACATGTCTTGCATTGATGTTGTTGGGGGTAATCAGGATGGTGCTGAACTTCAGGAGTTACTGATCAAGAGCAGGGCACACCTTGGACAGGTCGGCAGTCCATCGTAGTGTCTTCTAGTTTTAGAAATCAGATATAATTTTAAGTATTTTTACATCGTAAGTAAGTAGTCCTTAGAACTTGATGATGTTGGGTCGTTAAATATGTGGCAGTCTCAGTGATGAGCAGCACACATTTTTATGCATTCCACCAACACAGTTTTCACTCATCTGTCTTCTTTGTACTAACAAGTGGGCCATGTGTTTATATTGGCAAAATGTTGTCTGAGCTACCAGCAGTGAAGACTGAGTGGACACATGTGGATAAGAATGAGTTCACACTGTGGGAGGCATGAAACTGAAACAGAGAGCTCGGCAGCCAGAAAGCTGCATGACCAGGATGATTAGTTCGACTAAGACAACTGGGATAAAGACATTCTGCGGTTCATGCAATGAGGAGTAATGTAAATATAAATTTATGTGCCTACAGATTGGCAGGAAAAGCTTGGAATCCCTACTCTCATACATCCTCCCAATTTAATGCCACCGCTGGTAATAAAAAAGAAGAAAAATCACTAAAATGGTTTAAAATAAATTCATCTTTTCTATAGTAAGCATAATCTCACACTATTGAATGAAGATACATTCAGTTTTAGTTTCAGTATATTTATTTGGTGTAGAACTAATCTAATGTGAAGAAATAGCTGAATTTTACATAATCTCTGGTCCCTTGATTATAGACACTCCCGAGCAGGTACTATAAACCAAATGAATCTTTGAGATTTATACTTTACTTTTACTTTTTTTAAAAAAACTATCCAAGTGTGTGGGAATGTTCTATTAGTTCAACAACTATTTTCCTGATATAAATATTTTGTGAAACATAGGCCTATTTTTATTAGCCACTCTTTAAAGTGGGAAAGTCAAGAGAACATATCTGTCGACGTCTGTGTAATGACTGTTATATTTTTGAAAATTTCTACGAGAAAATAGCTATTGTCCAGCAGTTGCTCAGATCTACATTGGACAGACTAATTAAAGGTAAAAAAAAAATAAAATATGCTGGGCATAGCAACAAGTGTGGGATATGTGCACAAATGTGAGCATGCTCAAAACTGCAGGCGGCTAACTATGCAAAAATGTTGTGTGTAAAACACATTTTACACACAAATAAAACATATTGCAAATTGTCCTTGAGCACAAAATAATTTCTTCTCTAATACATGTGATTTATTTATTTATGTTCAAGATAAAATTATGGTTTTGAGAATATTGCCATTGCCAAACTGATTTTGTCCATCGGGGGGACAGGTAGCTCCAGTTTTATGGCTTGGAAAAAATAATTTGCACAGGTAACGTCAGGTTGAGTCACATTTTTGTAGAATATTTTTGATTATGTAATGAAATATGAACATTCCTTTTAACATTAACACACTATTATAACTAACATGCTTTGATTCATCAATGCATTTTTTTTGTAAAATGGACAGTCTTCAAGTTATTTATTTGACAAATTAGTCTTCCTTTGACCTAACAGCTCCTTATTTATCCTTCAGCCACATTTCAGTTGTGTCGATGGCACCCTCTGCTATCCGGGAGGATGCTCAATTTCATTTTAAGTAATCATGTGACTCTTGACAGAAATCGAGTGTTGAGTCTTTATTAATGACAAGAGATAATTTTGTCCTCCAGGACAGTTTGGAAAATATGGTTTATATTTTACAACATTTTGGCTGGCAATTAATGTAATAAAAATGGAACAACACCAAGACCACAATCACCTAGCATAACACGGTCGTGGTCAATTAAGCTAAACGTCTGTGAAGAATGGTCAGAATTGGTTTGTGCTGCCATGAGTCATCAAACATTTACGATAACTGTGAAATAATCTTTTTGCAGATTGGTTTTAATTAAGCCTCATTGGAAGAATTTCTAGCATAAGCTTTATGCAGCATTACCAGAAATTAATGGAGCATGATCACAAAGTGGGCTTGCGGAAGGTTGTATTATTGGATTAGGTACACGTCCAGAATGAAGGGTTTACTGCCCACCATGTGATGTTAAACAATGAATCAGATGGTACCACAGAGAAATAACCAGACCTACCATTACTGCGAAACAATGCAACCGCACTGTTCCAAGCGAGATGATGTGGGGAGCCATAGGATATTTCGCTATGTCATGTCTGAATGTCCCAACTGTGGGTAGTAAGCCTGAAATGTTCCACAACGTCTATTCAAGCTTTAATGATTGCATTGATTTTTTTTCAATAGAAGCTCTCAATGAGTCAGCTCGCCTGTCGGTCTCCTTCTTCTGTTTAACTCGTCTGCTCTCTGTTGTTTCTGGCTCCTGAAATTGGACGTCACCTGCAGTAATGAAGAGGTGTTTTATGAAATCAGCTTGAGTGTCAGGTCAGCAAGCGAGAGTGCGTGGGAGAAGTCTTTAGAGGGCTGTTACAGAGATTGGTGAAGAAATTACTAAGGGCCTAATCATCACTTTATAACACTGAATCCTGCTTCAACCAGGCTGGGCAGGTTTCAGTATTTTCAGGGAACAGCTCTGCAGATTTGACCTGAAAACATAGATTGTTTTGCAGAGCAGCTACATTGTGTTGGCAAAGCATTGTTGCTTGTTCATGCGGGGTAAAACCGAGACAGAAAAAGGTTTATTTACTCCCATGTGAAGAGGGAGTGCAACCTCTTGCAGACCTGTTTGCTCAGTATTAAGTCAGCGACATATGTGTGTCAATATCTGAGCCCCCCTGCTGGGATTGCATGCTCAAAATGAGTGAACACAGTGTTATGAGCACTTCTAGGACGTGATTTTGAGAACAAACGGGACATTGCTTTTGCTGAATCCATTCAGGTTAAATGCAGTTTTTCGCTTAAAATCAGGAACAATGTAAGTGTCTTAATAACAAAGATATTGCTTTGATTATTTTAGATAAAAACAATGTGATTTGTTGACTGTTAGTTTTATATTAAATATCCTCCAGGAATATTTGCTCTGCTACGCAAACTAATGTGTGTGCGTGTACACAAATCAAAGACTTGTTTCATTCTACATCAAATACTTAATGATTCAGAAGCTCTTTCTAATGAAAGTGCAATAACCCTGCAGAAACACTATTTATATTTAAATATGCTATTTGTTTTTCTTTTTGTGAAACCTGTCTTTTAATGATAATAAAGGGAAGCAGGCAAGTTATAAATAAAGTACATGTGAGTGCAGTTCCTGGTAAACAGTGCTGGATTATATTCACCTTAGATCAAAAGTTTGCAACCTTTGTAATCTAAAGATATTTTTCACTTTGTCCAGCTAAATAAAATGTGTTTAGGACTGCATGACCTTTTGAAGAAAAGACTCCGTATCATCTTTGATTAATATCTACTATGGAAAATGTTTTCAGGCATTTAACGGACCATCATTTTATTTCTCTTTAGGTTTTGAAATAAAGAAAAACACAAGATTTATTTAAGTGAAATTGATAGATACATTTTCTTGTACAGAATATTGATATTTGTAGAAAATGCTATAAAAAATTATAGATTTCCTCTAAAGCTAATATGTTTACTTTAATATATATACTTTCTTAGGATATCAATGAATTGCATTTGATAGAAGCCTCAATTCTGCTTTTTATTAAATAATCCTAAATAATATTTTCTGGTCATCAGGTTTTGACTTTCAGTTCAAGTGTAATTGTTTCATGCCAGAGGGCAACAATACAAAGCACACCTGCAAGCTGACCTCTGAAAGGCTCAGGAAAGGTTCTGAAGTGACCTAGTCAAAGTCTGGGCTTAAATTCTAATGAAGTTCTTTAATCCCACTTAAAACTGACTATTATTTAATGTTTAACGCCAGCTGTTGCCACCAAAAGTGACAAAACCAGTTACTAGGATCATCTACTCTGAAAGTCTGACCGTTAAGTGCAAATATAATTTTCAATAATGTTTAAAGCCAGACACTGATGGCATTCTCTTCTGTACCTGCTTTGTCTTAGTCACAGAGACCACTTATATATATATACACACACACAGTCTAACTGCTAAGCATAGCTTAGAATGACCAATTAATGTACCAGAAATGATTTAAGATGGTGGGAGGAAACCAGAGAATCATTCGTGTTGAGAGAAACTCTACTGCTACAGAAAATGAACCAGATTTACATACATGATCTGCATTTAAAATCTCTTTTTGGCCAAAGTACTATGTTGGCCAAAAAATTAATGCTTATTTTGGGAATGTTTCAATGGCCTCTAGTCATTTCAATTAAATGTTTTTGTGTTTGCTGATGTTCAACATTTCTTTTAATGCTCTAAACACTCTCTAAAGATGGCATTCTGTGTTTTCTGTAGCATTTAAATTTCATCCACATAACACCTGCACACATGATACAGGCAACAAGGTGTACAAATGTTTTTTTGTTTTCCCTACTCTGTATTCAAAAGTGGGTATTTTCTTAGCCCCTACAGAGAGAAGACAGAACTAGAAAAAGATACAGCACATACTAAACATCTGCAGCTTTGGTCAGCTCTTCCTTTAGGGATGGACAAAGCCTCTCTACCCCTGGGTCACCAGCAGGTAGTCATAATGTTACGTCTGACTGATGTGCGCACATACCATGAAAATTATGTAAAAGGTAATAATTTGTTGCAGCACTGATGGTCTGTCTGTATTGGATGTTATGAGCCTGACCCTCAGTCACCTCAGCATACTTAATGCTTGAAGTGGCTTATGCTATGGTGGCAATCATGGAGTGTTTATATAACACTGAACTTTCATCCCCGTACTGACAGACAACAATTAAATTTGACAAAAAAGAAATGACAACATGATAACTCACTCTGTTCTTAATAACTAACCTGTGAGACTTCCAGATTCAAACAGGCAAACTGGTAATAGCCAGCCAACTGGACAATGAAGTTTTAGAAAACACTCTACAACATTTTTTACTCCTCTTTGTTGCTTCGGTCACCTGTTGGGCATAAAGTAATGAATTTCTGCCTATTTGCTAAAAATTACATACCTTTACATATAATACTGACTGCTCATAAATGCACCACAGAGAAACATCTTCAAGCTCCTGTTTTAGTTTTAGGTCTTTACCACTTTCTACAATGCTACATCAAAGAAAGATCTAATGACAAATTCCAGCTTTTGCAACATGTTTTGATGTCTCCAGATAATCATGAAATGGCAAATTTGTTCAAGGATCAAACTTTTTTTTTTTTAGTGAAGTTTGGTTTTGGTGTCGGAGTTTGATCAGAACAACCACTTTGAATGAGTCTCCTCTCTGTCAGATCATGTTCCTGTCCCTCTCTGATGAATTCCCTGAGCCAGCTACATGGAAACAAAATTGAAAAAAAAAAATAAAATACTTCAAGGCCTCTGCATCTGTTTTTTATGTGTAGATGTAGATAGAGAAGTGCCAGGATGTTCTAATGAACACAAGAAGGAATGCCTGGAGATCTTCCCTTTTCTTGGCTCCTCAATGAGCTGATTAGCCATTCCCTTTTTGAATTTAAACTCCAACTAGTTGATAGAGATTAGTTACTTGATGTTTCCTTTCATTTTCACACATTTCTTCAAATGACATTTAATTTTTTGTTTCCGGTTTTGCTCAAAGAAACTTTTCCTCCTGGGGGTTGCATTTGAAAAATGGCTGTCTCGCTGCTAAAGAGCACAAACAGGAGAAAACAAATAAATCTGCTGCGGTCGCTTAATTGACACATGGAGAGATAATAGCTCATTTCACCAACTGTCTGTGAGTGACATCTATTAGTAATGATAACCCATCATGTGCTTTAATTAGAGAAAATGCATTCATCTTTCAATGTGTTCTCTTGCTCACAGTTTCTCAGTCTCTTAGGGCATCGCTGAGGTTCTTAATTCCTCCTGTCTGCCTCCTCGATCTGTCGTAAGACGATGTAAGAAAAGAGGTGCTAATGCTAATACGCTTCAGTAATACATTAAAATGTAATCATAGGAAGTAGAGCTATTTTTTCGCTTTGAATTTGTCCTGTGGCAACACCAACTCTGCTAAAATATATCTAATCAAATAAACAAGACGTATCTCCGAATTTTCACTGGTGTAATAGCCAGCAGAGGAAAAAAAAGGTTGACATGAAGACATTTTTTTAAATTTCTATCCTTTAATGGAAATGTTGGGATTCTTTACACAAAAACACAACCTAGGCTTGACATCTCAGGCCGATAAGATTTGAAATTTTGTCATTCTCTGAGCAGTTCAGATTTGCAAGGGATTTTCTACATCACACTCCCAGCTCAGAGTGGAATTATCCGTCTTTTTCATCTTTATCTCCAATCAGTTTCAACTTCAAGTCATGGAGGATTTACTCTGCCAGGTTTTGCTATGCTATAAAATATAAATTCTCTTAACCAAGAATATAGCTCACCCAGCTTACGGATGAAATAAGATAATATTGCTGTGGAAGTGGTCTGTGGGTTTTTATTTCTTTAATATGAACTCTGACTCCTTGTAGGTGTTTTCGTTTATGTTTTCATGACAGGATGACAAAAATCCCCAGGTGTTACTGAGCACATGACATCAGAGGCCCATCTAAAGTTTGGTTAAATGTTCCCCAACGAGCAGCAGCTCTTAATGATGGCCTCTAAAAAGTAAATGAAAGCACAAAGACGGGCATGAACAGTGTAGGCAGGGTTTATTGAGGCACAGCTCCACAGAGGAAATAAGGCATGACTCAGAGCAGTCATGGTTCTTGCATGAATGGCACCCCAGGCAAGCCCATCCTTATGCTATCCTCCAGCCAATCAAAATGAAAAGAATCATCAAAATTCTGTTTCAGATCAGAATGCAGTGCAGTCCTGCACAAAGCATGTGACATTTTCTCCCTGTTCTAAGCAGCAAACCACAGAGTGTCATCTCTCTAATCTGCACATGCATGAAAACAAAAACTAGTTAAGGCTGCAACACCTAAGTTATGCTTTCTATCTGGTTTTTCTACATTTCTCCTTCCTATTGCGCATGAAACATATCAGAAACCACCACTGACTCAGTAGCATCATCATCAACTATCAGAAACCAAACTCCAGAGGAGTAAATAGTAGATATGCAAATTAATAAAGGTTTTATATGTATGAGTGTGACCTTTAGATTTTTCAGGGTTGTTTGACCAGTGCAGTTCCAGTTTTTAACAGAGACTAATACTACACTAAGTTCTAAAATTGTTCTATAAAAATAAAGCTAGGATACCTGGAGAGCCAGCACAAAGCTTCACAATTACATGACTAAAAACAGGGAATGTCTGATCCTTTCCCTGGTATGCATTTTTCAGAAATGCGAATTCATAAACTTCAATCAAACTACAATTAATTCAAAAACATCAGACTGTGATTTTAAAAACCTTTTGAAGTTACTATGTATGTATTTAGCAAACAATGGCAACTGTGATGGCAGGTGAAAGACCATGATGAATCATTTCACAGAGTTTTTTTACTTCTAACAGGACATGTATCCTGTATAACCGAAAACCATAAATGTAAAACTGTAACATCAGTTTGCACAGCCTTAAGCTGACAGTTTTTCAAACATCTTTTGATTTAATTTGAGAATTAAATCAAAAATGGACATGGACCTTTTTGGTTAAAGTCAGTCTCCATTACAATTTTAGGCTTGATAATGTTTTCCTTGAAAACTTTTCCAAATCTAATAGAGGACATCTTTTGTCTACAGCCCCCTTCAGATGACACACACATTTGTATCTTTTCTGCAAACTGTTGCTTCAGCTAAATGATGTAAAAGGAAAGAAAAAAACTGAGGGACAGCTAACCTTTAATTTAGGTGCATAGAGCCATTTCAACTGATGCCTGGTCTGAACCTCCAAAGATAAAATGCTGGAATTAAGTCAAAAGTTGCTTCAACAAAGTTTGCTCACATTTGTGCAATCAGGTTATTGCAGCTTTTATATTTTTTAAAATGATTTTTCGCAAGAGGCGGATGTTTTGGAAATGTTTTCTCAAGGTTAGATTTTTATCTATCAAAAACCTGAAATATTACCTGGATTGTGCACTTTTGAGAGGTACTATATCTAAAATATGTGATGAGTGATATATAGAAATAAGCATAGAAAAATAATAGTGGGGTTCTGTTATGGCAATGGTATTTTGACTCAGGGTTGTTTATATGCAGATCAAAGTGAAACTAGCTAAAGGCTTTTTTAACATTGCACCTTGTTGATGTCAAACATTTCCACTCCTTTTCAGTTTCAGTGAAATCCCCTCTAGTGCCTGTAAAAGGAGCATTTTCCTCTGTTCTAACTAAAACTAAAAGGTTCTACAGAGGGAGCATATAGTTTTAGTGGTGAAGGCAGAATAAAACTTCTGTAGCACCAGCACTGGTTTTGAACTGGGATCAGTTTAATGAAAGAGTGTAAAAGTTCAGTTTAAATTTGTATTGATATGAAGTTTCACAGTTGATTGAAAACCCAAAAGCTGATTCATTTCTGAATCAAAACAGGCACATTTTAGTTCATCGCTTATATTTTGACATAAGCATGGCAGAAATTGCATTAGGAAAAAACGATATTGAGTCTGTCCATTATGTATGCTTTGCTAGCTTATCTGTGTAAGGTGTCAGGGATCTCATTCTTGTCTTCAGCCGTCATTGGGCGAAACGAATGTATAGGGCAAGGTTTTCTGCCCAGGTATAATATGTGTATACCAACCATGGCCGGGATCCCAACCCAAGACCTTCCTGCTAAAATTAAAGACAAAGAACAAGGGTTTGATTTGTAAACATTTCAAACCCTTGGCTCAAGAGAAGTTTTTGTTTTAATCTGCATCTCTGTTTACTACTAAAGGGATAGTATCACACGTATGAGACTGTAAAAACTTTAGTGAAGTCTTGGATTTAAGCAGGATCTTGACTTAATAGCAAGGATAAAAGTTACTGACCCAACTGCTAACATTTGAACAGCAACTTAGTTTTTCTAGTTTGAATCTTTGTCTTGTTTTAAACCCCATAGATTTAGGCTGTTCGTAATTTGCAGTATGTACTAAAATGCATAGTTTATTAACTTCGCAGGGGGGTTTTTTGGTCAGTTTTTAATCTAAAGAAAACTTTTCTCAAATGTTCTGCTGGATCAGCTCGTAACGTGACTATTAATCTAAATTCTTACAGCGGTGTACGATGTGTGGTGTTCATGTTCACACAGAGCTATACCACTGATTCTTCTTTTTTTCTGACAACTATGCTGTTTCTTTCAGACAGCTTTCATCAGCCTTGTGTCCTGCTCCACCAGGCACAATAGATTACTCTTTTTCTTTTTTAGTGAACAAGCTTGGGTTGTTCCCAGAAAGCACCTTGCCATTTGAAACTGCAAAACCATATGTAACAGTTACGGTGTTATATATTTCCCTTAGGGAGACCAAAATGGAGCCAAACAAGGAATGAGTATTACAGTTTTACAAGGTGACGTGGAAAATATATACCATAACCCCTAAAGTTGCTGTGTGAGAGTTATGCAGCTGTAGACAACTTTATAAGATTATACATCCAGCTACTGCTTACCCTTAGGTTACCTAAAAACATAAAGGTTGAATGTATAAAAGTGATGTAGCTCAAATAAAAAAAAAAATCTTACATCTCTTCTGCTCATTGTTGCTGAAAACTTCCATAGAAGTTACATTTTCAACGTTATTTCAAACTCACTAAAATCTGTATGAATAAAACAGGAAGGCGTACAGATTGTTGATTCCCCTATCCATTTACGGCAGCCATCTCCTGGCAGCTGTAATATGATCCTGCCCATCCATGACATTTAGCAGGTTAAACCAGGAACAGAAAACAAGCAAATATTTTTAAATGCTTAAATGCTGTTGAGTAATTGAGGCCAACTCTGGAGAGCAGCACATCCATGTCTGTTATTACTAGAATTTAATTTAAAATATTTATTATTTTGTATATTCTGCATATTGGAAGAACAAGCTCTCTCCACTGAATCTGAACAGTGTGCTATGCATGAGATGTCCATAAAAACACCGTGTGGAACCCACAAGGTGATCCACAAGAGTACTTGGTGTTAGGAAACCCCGGTGTTGCAACCCTTGTGTAGTCGATACGGACTCGAAGCTGACCTTTTCAGGCTTTATCTGTGCAAAGGTACATTTTTACGACACCATACACATACTTGGTGTTGCACAGTAAACTCCTCAGCGGGAAACAGTGTTCACATCAAACAGTTTTGTGTGTGACACCAAGCTGATAAGGTTAAAAATTGCTTGCAAACAGTCGCAAAGACACACAACAACCTCCTGAACACTTTGGAAGTTTTCTGTGCAAGGTTAAGACCCTGGAAACAATCTAGCACTCACAGGTTTTTCCCAGCTTGGGTTTATTCAGAATGACCTGGAGACTTTTAGTCCGAAATCCCCACCTGCACCTTTGACAAGGGGATGATAGTTGGTGGACAGATTAAACTAATCATATTATTAAAAGCTACAATGCACAAGAAACCACTGAAACAGAAGTCATGTATGGAATTTATGTATAAATGTAGGATTATAAACGGTTGCAAATGTAAAAAATTCAAACTAGCTTTGAGTGTTGCAATAGCTCTTGCTGCTGTAATGTCACCATTTTAAAAGACAAATCTATTTCATCAATCTCTAAGTCAAACTGATTGTAGGAGCACACTTACAGGCATACTAATGTCAGCTGTTTAAACCAACATTTTTCAAGTATATTCAAGGATATTAAGAAGGTGATTGAAATGGAATGTATGCATGTTATCTAAAGCTGAGTGGCATAAATACACTTGCAGTACTGTTAGATGGATTTGAACAAAAAAGAATTACATGCAAAATTACTTGCATATTTACAATATGTGTGTTTTTTTTTTTGTTTTTTTTTTACTGTAATCTTGGGGCTGGTGCAAAGTAGCCCTAAAAATAAATATCACAGTCCTTGAGTTGATTTTATATCAAGTCCCCAAGCTTAAAAATGAAAAAGATGGAGTAAAGCTTCTTCATCTGAGTTTGATCTTCAGGGGTTTTTTTTACACTACTGAGAGTGAGGTTGTCCAACAAAATGAAGCCTTGCTTTTTTGATGAAAGGGAAATTGGATTTCCCAGAATGCTGAGCTGGTGGGCAAGGCTCAAAATCAGCTGAGCGCTGGATTCTGGAAACATTTCAATGTTCATAATGAAAACCTCTAAAACTGTGGTTAGGGCATGTCCAAGGAGATTCTGTTTGCTACGTTGGAAAATCTACGCTCAGTTCACAAACAAACAAGTCTGCTGTTTGCGGTTAAGGATTCTTTGAAAATGATGCATAGAGTAAGACAGTCATGTGACCTGCAAGTGAAAGCAGTGGCTCTTAGTTTTTGTCATAATTGATATAGAACTCTGCAATGTTTTTAAATATTAAGGTAACAAAAATAGGTGGGTAATTTTGTGTGTTTTCATGCAACATATTATGAATTCCACAAAAATACATGAAAATCTTTTTTGATTGTTCATGTATTTATTTTTGTCATAATACCACAACTCATGTTTTTTATCCTCTTCTATAAATATGGATTGTTTCGTGTAAGGAAATTTGATTTTCTTTGTAAACATTTTACATATTGAGAGAAAAACTTTCTAGAAGGCTCATGTAGTTTTTTTGTGTGGCTGTAGGCCATTTCTGTCAGTCATGGAGATTTGCTTTTTGAATAGCAAAGGTTGCTGAGCCCTGACCAAAACTGAAAAGCTGGACAAAAATGGCATTAATCAGAGAATCAGCCAGGAGATCCATGCTAAATATGGGAGGTGCAGAGATCCAAATCCAAAACTCGCCTCCGAAAATCTAGCCAGCATGCTGAGGGGCACAGGAATGGAAATCGGTCTATAATCAATAGGAACATGATTAAATACAGAGAATACTGCAAGAAAACGTTTGAGGCACTGCAAAAGACTTGAGCCTGGGGTGAAGGTCCAACCTCTTACAGCACAATGACCCTAAACATAAAGGAAGAGCAACAATAGAATATTTTAGGTTAAAGCATTCACATCGATTGATCAATACTCTCTGTTCAGTCAGACTGACCCTGAGCTTTTCTGCATATGTGCATATGAGCTTACTCTGTATATGTGCAGACATATCTCAAAAAACAAGAGATATAAAAAATATGCATGCAGCACTTTTTAAGAGTTTTAAATCCAAAAAAACAAAACAAAAAAACAAGTAACGTGTATTACGCTTCTTCCAATTCGCTGCTGTCTGTCACACAATAAGATAAATTTAAGTTTGTTGTAACTGACAAGTGTGAGGACATTTTCAAGGGTTCTCAATACTTTTACCGTGCGCTGCAACTTCCAAATCTGTAACTTGAGCAAATATAACACAAGAAAAGTTTTAGTTTCCAAACATTTGGAAGAAATTTGACTGTACAAAAGGTCATACAGACTCATACTATCTTATCACACAGCACAGAATCACAGTTCGACTTCTTTGGCCTGATTTCTTAATATCGTTGGCTGGAACACAGACTGCTCCTCATCAAACGTGATACACTTGTCCATTTGGAAAGTTTTCAATCCTGATCAGGTAGAACATTTTTGCTTCTACTATAAAACCAAAAGCAATGAAAAATCAATTGTGAATGTGTTATAAACCTAAAAGTAAAACCAAAAGTAGCTATTCCTATTTGTGCATGCCTCACATTATTTAAAGTGCCTGTATTTGCCTGAACATCTCCAAGTTGCTTATTTTTACACTCAGCTGAAATATTGATTCTGCTGTCTGCATTCTTGTCACATTCTCATAGACAAACCTCTGAGTTTGTTCCTCACAGCACTCGGCGACGTTATTGTTTTTTCTGAACCCCTTAAATTTCGAAATGGGCCATTTTGCTAAGCGCTGAGATCAGGTTGTTAAATTAGCAAATTTAGTAAATAATTTACAGCTCCTTAAGCTCATTTTGGAGAGGTATGTCTTGTCGTTTGAGTGTGTAATTGTACCCCCCAAAAACAGAAAAGATATTTGTTGACAATTTCATAGTTAACTCCAGCTGTCATAGTCAAGATTGTTGCTGCAGTGTTTGCCTAGCTAGAATAAACATTTTTCCAGCATTTGTTTTTATCCGACATCTCTCTATTTGTTTCTGTTCATACTGCTGCACTAGTTTTATTTATTTATTTTTTTTGGTTCGATCTTTTTTTGTTGTTGTTGTTTTGGGCGCTGAGATTGAATCCATCTGATTCTCAATAACATGACAGTATTCCCACTCGTCCCCTCTCGATAATTTTACCAGCGACTGGATGCTCTCTCCGCTGTGAAAAGTTTTGTATGTTGTGGGGGTTATCAAAAGATCCCAAGTGGTCGGAAGAGAAGGGGGGAGATGCTGAAAGATTCATAGGACCTTCGCTCAACAGGCGTTTCCATGGCAACACAACACTCTCTGGCTTAAAGAACCGAAGGCCTCGATGCAGATGCGGCTCAGCCGCCTCAAAGACCCTTTGATTTCTGTGTGCACAGGAAAACGCTTGCACGCAGACACAGCTCGTGCCTTTTTCTGTGGGCGTGTGTCTGTGTGTGTTTTGTTTTAATGTAATGTCACGAAATATCCGCTCTCATTTCTTGCCTCCCCTTTGAAATCACCGTAATCTCATTCCTGCTCTGCAATAAACACTTGACTTGATTTCCAACAACTGAAAGGCAAACATTGTTTCTCTCTCTCTCTCTCTCTCTCTCTCTCTCTCTCTCTTTTTTTTATTTCTGGCTCATCTGAATTCAGCAAAGGTGTTTAAACTGATTTCACAGAGTCATAGGATTGATTGGATGTAATTGCTTTGAAATAGGAAAAACCGAGTTAATTGAGTTTTAAATGTATCATCTCACTCAAATCTACCATCATTCAAATAAAAATAAAAAAAAAAAACAGTAACACATCAACCGCCAATGGGGTTGATTTGTTAAAATCTGACTGCAAGTAAAGATTGTAGCTTTACTTATTCATTTCTTCTCCAAACATGCAGTGACTGTACACACATACACACGCGCAAGTCATGATGCACTCGATCGTCCACCCACAGAGCAAGTTTTCTTTATTTCATGAATAAACCATTCTCTTAGTGAAACAATTTAGCGCATAAATAAGGGATTCTTGTTGCAGCAACTTGTTACCTCCAGCTAAGATTTCACTGAGGTCTTCTTGCATCTGTCTCAAACTGACTGGCACGGAGAGCACTCAGAGCAACATCTGCTAACAAAGTGTTCAGCCTGAACTACAGAATGCTAAATATGTTTACGCCTGTGAGACGAGACAATCAGGCGATTAGAGAAGTAATAAGATTTCCTACGTTACTGCAGTTTGTGAAGCCTGAATGGGTAAGGGTTGCTCTGCATAGTAAATATTAAATATTTTCTTACAGCATTTTAAGTGCTTCTTGTAACTATAGCTGCTGTGGAAAAATAAGCATCAGGTCATCAACAGTTTCAATTAGTAGTCTCGTAGGAGAACAATAATTTAAAACAACTTTTCTCAGACACCTTACAGTGATTTGCAAAAAAAAAAATAAAAAACCTGGCAAATATCCCTTGAACTTTCCCAATTTGATCATGTTATAAAGACAAGCCTCAATGTATTTTTGGAGCAATAATCTGAAGTGCGATTTTGAGCCAAAATTAACATGAAATCTTATTCTCAACATGTTTTCAACTCCATGTTTTTTGGAACCACTTATTGGCGCACTTTCAGGTGGAAGTCTTTTGAACTACCAACTTTGAACACGTACAGACTGAAATTTTATAAGTTCTACTTATCAAAATAGTTTGAACTCCATCCGATTGGATGAAAACCATCCATCCTGAATCATTGGCAGAAAGTCTTAATTACATTAACATCCTTTTTTTTTTGTCATTTTAATGCTTTGATCTAAACCTGGGATGTCTAACTTCAGTCCTCTGGGGGCAGTGTCTTGGATGCTTTAGATTTCTTCTTGCTCATAAAAAACATTAAAATTGCATGGTCCAAAGATCAAGTACAACTTCACGTACTATACACATGGATATACCAGAGGTCATACAGCTTTGCTTTCTCCTCTGCACCACACACCCACCCTGATTCTCACTGGACAGATTTAGAGATTACAGAACTCTCTCGATCTGTGTGTGAACAGTGCGTGTGTGTATGTTTGTGTGTTGGAAGGGTGGAACTGAGAGAAGGGGGCATTTAAATCAAGGTGAAAAGGCTTGGAAAGTCTCCTTTTCATTAGTTGTATTTTACCCCTAGACCACAGCAACAAAACCTTAAAGGTTAGAGGCATTGGTGTCTGCAATATGTAACCGGACTAGCACTTGTAGCTCTCACTGCAATGAAATGATATTTGTTTTGAGGTTTTTTTAAAAATGTTGACAATATAAAAAGAACACGCATAAAAGTCTTTTGCAGAAACTTGTTAGAATGACTAAAGAAGAGTGATGACGCTGTACTGAGGAGATGTCCAAACATAATTTCACATTCTCCAACACGAACAAAACAAATTACAAAGGCTCAAGGACAGATTCTTCTCCAGACTCTTTGTATCGGATAAGAGGATGAGTTTTTTTTTTATGCCACTGAAAAGGCAGATAATCTGTAGACGCAGCCAGAAAAATGTTTAGGCTTGCACTGACCCCTGGTGTTGACTTCCAGACATTACAAGTCTGAGTTTGTTTTTTTTTTTAATCCAGGCTGGTATTACTGCTAGTAATGCCAGTCAAATGCTTCTGTATATGTGTTCTGTATAATTACTCCATGCTTACCCAGAGTACATTTATCTGGTTGCTACATTTTTCATCATCTAAAAGCTGTAACGGCTGATTTGCATATTTCTAATTTGACATCACTTGTATTAAACATGTAATAAGTCATGTTTTGACTTTACTTTTTGTTCAGTCAGTTGTGTCTGCTGTAAAGCTTACCAGTTCAGTGCATTGCTATAAATCTTACATATGTACATTCACTTGTTACAAGTCTAGCTTAAAACAGGTTGAAGGTGGATATTTCAAACAAAGCCAGTAAAGACATGTACATGAATGACAGAGTACTACGATGATGCAGATTATTAAAAAAAATATCCAATATTTTTAGAAGTTGCAAATAATTGTTAAAAGTCCACTTCTCGTTTAAAGAGACAATTTTATAAACATTGCAATTATAGCTACATAATGGGATTTCTTTTCAGGGTATCCACATTAAAGTTGAATGACAACTTTAGAAACTTTACTTCCTTAATCTGAGCCACCCTCTTTTAAATAGGGTCCAAATTAGTTCAACAATTGACTCAACAGCTATTTATTTCATGGGCAAGTGTGGCCAATTCCATCCTTAAGTTCCTGTCAATTAAGCATATAAAAGGCCTGGAGTTGATCTAGGGTACAGTGCTTGTATTTGGAGGATTTTGATGTGAACAGACATCCATTTAAAGAAGCTCTCCATGCAGGGGAAACAAGCCATGGAAAAACATAACAACCACACCCAAGAAATTGCTATAATCTACAGTTTGTTGCATCCTGAAAAATAAGGCACTTGTGAACCCAGCAATGCATAAACCCAGACGTCCACGAAAAACAACTGTGGTGGATGATCACAGATTCATTTCAGTAATTAAGAAATATGGACCCAACCATGTATGATCCTATAGTGCTGCAGGTTGTTTATCGACTGCCTTGCACAACAGAATTAATTTGATCCAAAACTGTTTGTAAACTGATGATTTAACAGATGGGAAGATTTGAATAAAGTCATGCTAAGGCAGCTGGACATAATTTCAGGTCAATCACTCACAAAACTCAAGACTGAGTGCTGGCATTAAATCAATATGTTCTTAAGTATTAGCTTAGGGTGTGCAGGGTGGAACCAGAATCCTGCACATTTTTTTTTCTCACTTTTCATTGTAAACCACTTGTTCTGTTCAGCTGCAATGTACAGAATTAATGTCACACTAAAGGTGGAAAAAATCTGAAGATGATTTACCTTGATCTCCAGTTTTTAAGTTTTCAAAAACGGAATTTCGACAGAGACTTTCTTATCCGCTTGTATAATAAAGG
The DNA here is from genome assembly GCF_002775205.1 of Xiphophorus maculatus. NCBI lineage: Eukaryota > Metazoa > Chordata > Actinopteri > Cyprinodontiformes > Poeciliidae > Xiphophorus > Xiphophorus maculatus. The sequence goes on along the minus strand of NC_036458.1, from coordinate 14,226,260 downwards.
ACAGATTTACTGATATAAGTTGTCAGACATTCAAAAAATGTGCTTCTTAAAATTGAGATAGCAATATTGACTGGCGGGATAATCTTGAAGGTAGACTATGGGTGTCCAATTGCAGTGATGCCAGTTTCGGATTCAAATGGTCAAACCTCCTCCTCAGCATGTAAAGTGCTACAGGAGTCTGATAATAAACCACTACTTGATTCAGGTGTGGTGATCCAGGGAAAGAACTAAGATTTACAGGATACCGACCTTTATGAACTGACTTTGGGTCTTTTTAGTCATTCTTTTTCATTATAATAAGCAACTAAGCCCCAGTGTGTAAAAAATCTGAGTCAAATTGTTTGTGAATTCTGGAAACTTTAACATAGCTTACCAAAAAATAATAATTTTACTTGTTTGCTATTACTTTAAAATCACTTCAGCATTTTAAAGCCATTGCATTAATCTTGGAGTAAAAATAATCAAGCAAAACACAAATATAGCACACATATGACATTTTGCCACATTCTATTATATATATATATATATATATATATAGTTCATTGTTGTTCCTTATCAGTGGTTTCTCTATGACTTAAGGTTGTTCTGTGTCTCAAAAAATGCTGCTTAAGTTGATTTTACTTTTGTATTTTCTTAGTTTAAAGATACCTGATGTAGATGGCCAAATATTTTCTATTGTGAGATGTAGATAGGACACACAGCCGATTCTCTATTCTTGGGAAATACCGAGTACCAAAGAAATGTAGAGGTTTTTTGATGAGGGTTTGTGAAATTGAATTTTAGCTGGAAAAACTGCCAATCACAGTCGGCAAACAGAACTTCAGCACTGCAAAACGGTCAAATTCCTTTTTAATGCACACTTTGTAAAATTGCGAAAGATAACATAATGTGGTATGACCAGCATGGATTGAGAGGCAATGTGCTTTCTTCTTTTTTTTTTTCAAATTTACCTTTTACTCCTCTACTGTTTCGTATTGACAAATATATATTCGTCAAGATGGCACTGGCGCAGCTGGCTGCCTGCAGACGCAGCTCCCGTCGTGTGTGTTTGTCTGTGTATATTTGCTGTAACCGATTAAGGATCCGTGCTTGAAGAACCCATGGATCATCAGTTGGGCTTTCCACAATGGCTGGATGTGGTTCTGTCGATGTTCTCCGCGTTCTTCTGCTACTTTTAAATACTCTTGGTTGCGGAGAACCTCGCTGAGTGGAGTAGCGGCATTGTTTGCTTGCGTGAACGGCTGATTGCGCTGTGTGGGCCTCTGCTGCTGCCCGGGGCCTGTGGTCCCGGAGGAGTTACGGAGGAGACGACGGGGCTGCGGGTCTGGAGTTAAACGGAGGTAGAAGAGGAGACGGCGAAGGCCAGCGGTGAGGTCTTTGGGAAATAGGACAGACGAACTCACGACGCTGGTTAGGACCCAGAAGGAGTACTCGGAGTGCAGTATCTTCTGCTTCACGGAAACCTGGCTGCACTCGCTTATTCCGGAATACAGCGTGGAGGTTCCTGGATTTTCCTTGGTGCGCGGGGACAGGGACTTTTCCAAGAGTCGGAAGAAGAGGGGCGGCGGCGGGATTGCACTTATGTGAGTGAGAGGTGGTGTAATCCCGGACATGTTAACATGAAGGAACAGATTTGTAGCCCGGACATTGAACTTCTGGCTGTGGGAATGCGGCCGTGCTATTTACCGAGGGAGTTTACGTCCGCCATTTTGATCGCTGTTTACATTCCCCCATCAGCTGATGCAGTGGTGGCCTGTGACGTCATCAGCTCTGCCACAGCCAAACTCAACACCCGGACGTTGTTATCGTGTCTTGTCTCTTGTCTTGTCTCTATGCTGTAACTGCGAAGTAATTTCCCTGCTGGGATGAATAAAGTACTTCTATTCTATTCTATTCTATTCTATATACTAAACATATCACTTAAAATATATTATTTTAAATATTTTTTTTGTTTATTTCTAGTAAAGAAAATTATATTGTTTACACCATAAGTACCATAAATCTTGACTCAGATTATATGAAATGTAACTGCTTTAACAATTACATACTATTATTTCTGGTATATTGCTGTTAACCTTTGTATTAAATTTAAAACACTTTTTTCCTGACTTCTTAATTTATATTGTGAAAATGCTGAGAAACTTTTGTCAGAAAAAAGATTTAATCAGGTTCAGCTGCACCCATTTCTGTGGATTTCTCTCTGTCACCCCAAATCTTTGATCCCCTTTCCTCTCCACTCTTGACAATTTTGTCCCATCTCCTTAATAACAAGTCTTTCTCTCCTTTCTTCCTTTCTTCCTGCACCTTAGTGACTCCACATGTCTCTTCCTTCCACCTCCCTACAGTTCTGGCTCTTTCTTCCTCTGCTGGGCAGCAGGATCTCTCGCTCTTTTTCCTTCCTGATGCCTGTCCCAGACCGAAGGCCGGGCCAATTAATGGCTGTCATGTTTGCTCTCTGCTGGAGCTGCCGTAAGTGGTGCAGACAATTTGTATTACAGAGGGTCCATCACATGCATGGCTGAGCTGGGTGATGGGGCCTGCCTGTGCTAATAGGCTGTGAATGGAGAGGCCGTAGACCCCGAGCACTACATAACTGGGAGGCTTAAGTTAGTTCTTGGAAAAAAACCAAAGCATCAAGCTGGGGGGAGAAAAAGGTAGCGAGCTTACAAGGCAAAGCAAGACAAAGGCAAATGATTTGATGTATTCTTGCTATTCCTTGTTTGTGCCTCTGCCTTGCAGGCTCTCTACTGTTTTAAGTCTGGGAGATCAGCTGTCATTACTCAGGCTGACAGGGCCTGTCTCATCAGCTTTGTAGGAAGACAAAGAGAAAAACAAAGGAGAACAGGCAGTACCATATACAGGTGTTGCGTGACTGCATGCACTCTTTGCACAAACCATAGTAAATGCTGTTGGACTGAGGGGTATGCAATCACACCGAAAAGAAAGATGAGATATGTACATAACTTGGCACAAAACAGGGACATTTTGTTATACTATTGCATGGAGGAACAGCTCTTTGAAAAAGTGTCTGGCCCATAATAATTTATTTGTTTTTGGTTTTAGCTTTTTTGCTACACTTAAGTGTTCCAGATAATAAAACAGATACCAGTAAAGGATAACCAGAGTAATCCCAAAATGCCGTTTTAAAATAAATCCAAAGTCATCTGTTTTTCAGGGTGATTCAAAGGTGAACTTACTGTTGTCTTGTCTTGTCTTGTCATCATTGTCCTGCTGTATACCCATAGTGCACTAACGGCAGAGTAAAGAGCAGAGTTCCATGAGTTAAAGAAACTTGTCCAGGTCCCGAGTCATTAACGCAGCTAAAGATGTCACTACCATCACAATATATAACTTTTCTTTTCTGACAGGCTGTGTCAGTTTAAACACCAGATGTAGTGTTCTCCATTCGCGGATTATGGCTCTCACTTTCATGAGCCACATGTGTTTGTGGTTTGAGTTTTTATTTATGTGTACTTTCTAAATATTACTGTTTTATTATTGGCATTAAGGTCTTGCCATATCATTTAAATCTTTTGTCGTGGAGCTTTTTACTTATTGTTTTCTATTTTTGTTTACACTTTTATGTCAGTATTAGGCTTCTTCCCTTTGTTTTATGGTACATAAAGGATATAACCGGTTCGCCTTAGGAAACCCTTTTCACTGAAAAAATTAAATCATAATTTGAAGAATATTTTTTTATTTGTCTCTAAACAAAGCCAAACATCAATCAGGTGAAAGGTTTAAATGTGACAAAAAACCCCCACAAGAAACAAGAAATCTATTAGGGTACAAATGCTTCACCACATCGCCGTAATTAAGGTTACAGCATTTTGTAATGCAACAGACAACGCAATGGTTTTCTTGATTACATTACAGCAAGTTATTTACTAGTCCCACACAAATAAAGCTTCACTTACAGAGTGTTTCTGGATAGGCATCATGGCTGTCTTGTATCAACCATATTGACTACCTTGTTTGCTTTGTTCGTGGGCACATTTGTGCGCTGTCTCCACAAGTGTCTTTTAAAACTACAGAGAGCCAAGGGTTTGCGAGAAAGATTAGACTATCTGCATAATTTCATATTACAAGTAATATGAGTAGTGATTGGATTCAGTCAAGCAGCAAGTGAAATGACACAATTTGTTATTTCGTGTGCCTCCAAATGAATGATTCATCACCAAGTTGAGAGTGTGCTTGATGTGCGCCTGGAAGTGTTTCCACAGAGCTGAGTGTGAACATGGTGACAGCGTAAGTGTGAGATGCACTAAGGAAGATTTGGGTTTAGGTCATCACAGCTTATGTTTTCATTCTTTGAGACTTAAGCAGTTTAGTAACACTTCACTGTAATTGAACAATTATCCGTTTGGTCTAATCGGTCCAGATTTCAGATACTCTTAGTTAGCACACATACTTTATTTATTGTTGGACTCAGTGTCTCACTTCAAACTGTGGGTTCAATCATCGTCGATGCAAGTGTTGCGTTATTCGTTGCAAGAAATGCTATATATGGTTTCCAGATGTATTTTAGATGTTTGAATGAAGTGCTAAAAAGGAGGCAAACAAACGTATAATTCAGATTCTGATCATCGATTGGTGAGGTCATACAGAAAAAACAAAATCCCTGAGTACTATAAGGCCAAAGTCTGACACTTCAACCTGACTCCACTGAATTGGAAAACATTTGCAGGTAGAGTACCAAGATTTTATCAATTTAATTTTGATGTGCTATAAAACTCAACCTGAATCAAAATGATAAAGTCACAACACATCTAAAAATACAAGAATGTTCTTTAAGCTGGATTAAACAAGCCCATCAACAACAAAAACCAGCAGTGGAGGCTAAAAGGTGGAGTTCTTTGTTCCTTTATGACATCTTGTCATATTTTATAGAAACAACATTGATGAAGCCATTATATCCATGTTAAATTTCACTGAAATAAGATTTGTTTACCACCACAACACATTAAATGCCACAAGAAAACACACAGAAATCCAACTTATTCTTGTGTTCAATTTGCACTGATGTAGAGAAAAGGAAAGAGTTCCCATTTTCTTTTTTGTTTGTTTTGATGATCTCACACTTACGGACATGTCCTTGCGAAACTTGTCCATTTCCACTTCCACTCTCATTTGATTAACTTTCTCATGTTGAAGACCTTTTCTCCCATAATTAAACACTATTGTTTCATATTTTTAGAGGTTTTCTGCAGAAGGTTCTTATTTTTACTCTTCTGAAAGAACAGCCGAACAGGTCGAATTTCAGTTTTCTTTCTTTTTCTGTTTTTTCCTCATCCTGTCTACATGTCAGGGAGAAACAGACTGAAGACAGAAAAGTGAGAATTTTGAAGGGAAAGTGATGCAGTCAGAATGCATCATGAATGAAAGTAAAAGGGCAAGTTGTATTATAGCTGGAGGGAATTATTTCCCTTTACAATTTTCCATCTGTGTATTTGTCTTAATGGCTCTATCAAAGTGAATCCATCACTGCTGGACAGAGTAAAAGATGCACAAGCTACCCATGAGTCTGTGTGCAGATTGTGTATATATTTTGGAAGTGTTTGCAATTATGAGACAGAAAAGACATAAAGTGAGTAGAAAAGGAAAAAAAAATAAGCTAGACTGAAGCAGTATTGAAGTTATTACACTGTGTGATTTGCATCATCCATTAGCATCACAGTGAGTCATATTCATCAAGGAGCTGCTGTGAGGCTCTCTGTGATTTACTGTAACTGTGACCCTTTTTATGTCTTATGATTACTTTACTACATTTCCTGAAGGACTCCATTAAGTTCCAGAGCAAAAAAACCAAATATGTTTGTTATATATATTGATGTGCTTCTGTGATATTTTATCATGACACAATCTTATGAACCCGAGATATCATTTTAAAATAATTTATTTAGTTAAGCATGCAGTTTGGAGCCAGTTGTGCTTGCATGGCAGGCGATTGTGAAGGTGTGTCGTTTTATTTCATTTGTTTTAAAGATAATACTGATGTGCTCTTTTGTTGCATCAATCGCCCAATGAGGTTTTCAAACATGGGTTCTGTGACATCAATGTCAGACATCAATGCGGAGCAATTATTAATGATGTGAAGTCTGAGGGTTGCCTTCCTGGACCACCATCTCCCACCTTTGTCTAATTAGTCTGATACATGTGACATTCACACACTAGAGGGCGCTCATAGCTTAGATCAGAAACTCGCATAGAGCCAGATTTCTTATACTGTTTCTAAACCTAGCTATTGAATACATTACACAATTTTGTGTAACCCATAATGTAATCCATATGCAAAAAAAAAAAAAAAAAGGAAACACTTTAACCCATGTATCAGGTTTGCAAGAAGTTCCATCAAGGTTGCAGAGAGCCAGAACTGTTTGATAGAGCCACATGCTGTTATTCTCTGGGGCATGGCAGTGTGCTTGTTTCTCTCCTGGCATGCTGATGGGCCTAACAGAAGAGCTTTGCTGATCATGCATGGAGACATTGTGCCCCCTACAGGCTTTCTATAGAGGTTCAACAGTCGCTGCAATGAAATGAGAAACACAGGCATAGAGAGACAGAGAGAAAAAAGGTAAAACTAAAACTAGAAATCAGCTGCAGAAAGGCTAGGAACTGTAGGGGTGGTGACAATGACAATCACATTTCTTTACAAACTTAGATTGTCAAGAAGGCATACATAGTTCAAAGTAACATACAGTATAAGGAAAACCTCAGGTATTTTTAAGTGGTGTTTTGTGAAGAGGTTATGGACAGTTAGTATCTTACCTGACATCAATGAAACTTTTAACAACCTGAAATTGGATCTGACTGTAGGGCACAGCAGGGGCAGAAATTTCTACTAGCTTCCACATGAAAAGCATTAAAATCCAGATTATGTGATGCTTGACTTGTCAGAGACTATCTGACGAAATTTTATGCAATGTACAAATAATGTTCGGTTGAACTGCTTTAAATTTTTCAGTTTTAAGCACATCAATTTTGCATCAGGTGGTTTCTCTGCCAAATTATTTCTAATGTTTCTTTATTTCACATACAATGTGCATTTTATGTGAGTAACCATCAACTGTGACCGCAGGTTGCAGTGAAGATACCAACAACAGTTGACTTCTTCACAGAATCCTACTTTAAAAGAAATCCAAACCTTGTATTGTAGGAGGTGTGCCATAAATTATTGCTAAGTAGTCTGAAAAAATTACAGCAGTTTGCAAATGAATCCATTGTTAGCTGTTTCTTTAAATCTGAATAATATTCAAGTGGGTCAATATTGTTGCATCACACAGGTACTTAACCTTGATGCATCCTACTACTAGAAAGAGAAACAGTACGGATACCATCGTTATATAATCTGAGTCACGCTTGTTCAGAACATGAACGTATCCTTTTGTCATTCTAATTGTGTACGGATGTCTAAAATTGCACCAGTCGCATAACATGATAGCCATTTGCCTTGTTGTGTCTTTCACCTTAAACATTCAATCTGACAAACCCCCTTTCCTTAGGTTTCTAGATGTCTGAACATGTGCTGTGGTATTTGGCACCAAGATGTTAGCAGTGGGTCATTTGAAGGAGGATATTTTGTAAGATAAACTTTTTGCAGCTTTATATCATGGTGTAATGTTATCCCCTCATCAAAAGCATACAGTACCTGGAGTGTTGCTTTGATTCTTTCATTCATGCACATTGAAGGAACCATTGACTCTCCTGTAGAAACTATTCAGGGATTCCTAAATGTTTGCCCTCAGAATTTCCACAATGCTCCTCCTTGGAGCTTCATCTTCCAGCTGAGCTTCCAACTCACAGGGCAAACCCTCTCCCGCACTTTCCCCAGACCGGCAACTTCTGGATTATAAGACAAAAACTCTTGCTACACCCTAATCGTTTTTGTCTGTTGTAAAGCCTGTGAAATGAATGGATATATGTTACTGATCAAATGTCAAAAAGATAAATCAGAAGAGCCATGTCTGTTTGCTCTTAATAAAGATGTCACACATAAGTAATATTGTTTCACTTGACACAGAGGATTGATGGGTGAGCTCTGTAAATCTTGTTTCACTTCCCTTGTTTGCTTTTCCTTCACCAAAACGTATGATGGTACCATATGTTCAGTGCATAGATTGTACTGTAGTCCAAATGCATTGATGTTTTAGGGTCTATTCACACCCAACACATGTGGGTCACTTTAAATGGACCCTTATTGGTCTTTGAATACACTCTGGTGCAAACAATTGGATCAAGACCCACTTTCAGAGGTGGTCCAAACAAACTCTGGTGGGGTTCGTTTCTGGTGTGAATACAAACCGACCTCAATCTGAACCGACTACAGGTAATGTATGTATTTTTTTAGACTTCATAAGCCCCAGCTAGGCATTATGGTATAAAAGAGCCCTTCAGTACTAATGCTGCTGAAATCATACCTTATCCCCTGGAATCCAGGAGCAGAACGCAAGTCTTCCACTAATATCCAGAAACCAATTTGTTCCCATAACAATCATTGTTATCAGCCAACACCTGACATTTGCTTTTCTCAGGCTGACATTTGATCAGCTGACTCAACGATTTAACATGAAATGCCATATAACACATATATCTGTCCAAATGAAATGCAGAATATTAGGTTTGTGTATCTGTGCTTGATTTTTTCCTTTAACTATTTTATCTTTTTTAGTGAAGTTTGATGGTGAATCTTCATCAGCATTGTTTGTATTTATGTATAGTCTTTTGTCTAAAAATAAGCTTGTTAAATCTGAAAAACAAATGCAGTTGCATGGAATTTGGTTAACTAATAGAACTTAGGTTCCTGACCATTTTTCATGTAAAAAATGGATACCTTGCCAGGCTGCGTTTTTTAATTCTTCTCTGTCATTTTAAGGCTAGATATATGAATAGACAGTCTTATCTTAGTTGACAAGTAACTGGAAAATTTATAATTGTCAACTACTAGATAATGTTACAGGTGTAGGTAATCAGCATTCTCTAGGATTTATGTAAATATTTCTTTATATTTTATTTATTTATGTACTTGGGCTTAAATCTTTGTTTCTACTTTTTACTTTAATTAGATATTTTTCATTTTATTTCACACTTGAGTAACCAGTTATCTACTGTATTTTGAATGTTAAACATTGAATTGTGAACCTTTTTTTTTTTTTTTTTTACTTCTGGGTGTAATGCATGTGTTCACCAGCTTTTGAGCATGCTAAGCAGATGTTAATATCAATTGATAGAGATGTTCTTAAAACAGTAATCTTCAATTGAAAGTGCAGCCTATTTTAACTGAACAGTGTTGACAGAGAGGTAGGTAGATAGATAAACATTAGCTTTATAATTACATTATTGGGGGTAAACAGGAAAGATTAAAATAATTTTCCTGCCATTGTTTTAGAAATGATTTCTATAATTGAAAGGAAATATATTTGAACTTCAGAACTAAGAAAACAGTGGAGACAAAATACCTCTGTTAATGTGCCTCCCCTCCACCCTGACATATTGATTTAAAGTGTTTCAGGACTGCCGATAGAATCCAGGTCCTGGGTGTATTACAAACAGTGCAGCTGAGTGCAAAGAGTTTTAAAGCTCGGAGCTGGAAGGAGGTGACCGTTTAAATTGACTGGGTCAAAATGTGAGCGTGATGGTGTGATGCCACGGGGAAATGGTGCAGCAGTTTGACTCTTGAAAGCAGAGTGGAGAGCACTTTGTAAGTAAATTACCCTAATGATTCAGCCAATAGAGCTATAATTACCAGTAGGCAGGGATGCATGGCTAAATGAAGTAACTTTTCTTCCTTACAGAGAATATTTGCACCCAAGACATTCAAGCAACTAGAGCACTGGTGGAAATGCAGCAGCAATACCAGCAATGTACAGTGTCCAAAAGTGTGCGCTGCTATTGAATTCAGTTCGTTCACATTTTTGTGATGTTACAACCACAAAGTTTTATGTGCTTTTTTAAAAGTTTTAGGTGAAAATAACCCAAAGTATTTCTTACACAGAAGGAAAATAAATACAACGTTCTTAAGCATGTCCACATACGAAAATCTGAAAAGTGTAGCATGATTTTTTTCTTTGCAAAATAGCTCAACTTCTGTCACACTGGATAGAGGGTGTCTATAAAAAACAATAATTGCCTTGACTGAGGCATTCAAACACATGAATACACTTTGATCTAAACGATTTTTCTGTAGCTCTACCTGTGTGTTTCCCACTGGAATGTGAACCACCCCGGTTTCAAGTATTTTCTTCCAGGATTGTCTTGGATTTAGCTCTATCCATCTAAAGAGAGGGAAACCTCTCACCTTGATGCTCTCACAATCCGGCCCATTTTATCACTTCTTAGATTTGCGAATGTATTGAAAACAAAAGCTTTAGACTTGAAGCTGGTACACCATTACGGGTGTGAAATTAACTGAAACTGTTAGATGTATTTTCTAATGTCCGCAAACTTCAATTTAATTTTAATAGCAAGTGTACACAGCTGATCTAGTGTCTATAAGAATGATGCAAATTAGTATTTTATGTTGTTAATGGTCGTAACAACACAACATTAATTCTTCAATGATTGATTGAAGAATCAAACATTTCATTGATTGATTCTTCAATCAATGAAATGTCCAAGTTGTACTCAGAATAACCTGTGAGGATTAATATATATTGGACAGTTACCTGCACACAGTTGCCTGAAATGAAGCCAATGTCACGTTATATATAACTTCTCAAGCTGCCCACAAATGGAGAGCTGAATATAGCACAAGAGCGCAAACACAAGAGATGACAACTGTGACATGCCAACTCTGAAAAGCCAGTCTGGCTCTTTGAGTGATGAGGAAACCAATATGGCAATGTAACAGCTCGTTAGACTATCCTGAATTCACCACAGGCAACATACAACTTTAGAACAATAATAAAAACTGTGCCCTCATGCTGCCCAATGCAGGTTCAGACCTCCTTCTTAAAAAGAAAATAGAAGAGATAGAGAAATAAGGAAGCAAGACAAACATCATGATTGAAACCACTTATGTAAACCCTGAATAAGTCTGAAATCTTCGGTCGAGGTTTTCTGGAGGTTATCTGTTGCTTTGGTGCTTCCAATGTTTGCGAGTTTTGCCCATCTGCAGCACAGTTGTTCTAGAGTATTGCCTTAGGCTCCTTGTTTTTCTCAAGTCACTTCAGTGTAGCTTTGGTGCATTTGTCACTTTGAATCACAGTAAAGTGTCGTTGACCTGGCTGCAGTGAATATAAGGACAGTGGAATCTGTCAAAGAAACATTGAGATATATGCTTGAACCTGCATGGAATTGCATTGTAAGGAACAAATCAATGTTTTTTACTTCACCTGTCAGTGGTTTTAAAAGGTACTCTCTTTGCGAACTGAACTAGTCTGTTCTATCGAATTGAGTCCTCCTTCGGAATCAGTGCCCCTTTATGCTTCTTCTTTGCTAAGTCCCACTCACTGCAGGCTCCCATGGTGCTATTGGTTCCCTAAATTGCCTCTCAATTTTCATTTGGCCCCTTTGATTAGTCAGTGTGCCATCTCCCCTTGTGCACTCCCAAACTACTAGAAGCTCTGCTCTCAGACAGATCAATGGTACAGCCCCTGGAGAGGAAAGAGTGGGGCTTACTGACAGTGTGGAAAGTCTCACCTTTTCCTCTCACTGATGGTTTTCCGCACTTGTTTTGGAGAGACTACAATTCTGTAAGACATTCAGTACCTTTTTGTTCAATGTACTTTGCTAATTAAGAAGGTATTTGTCATTTAAACAATAATGAATATAAAGGATTACAGGCTTGTTTGTTCACAGATGTATCGCCATTACCTGCCTAATAATTCATATAGAGAAAGTATGCATGCATAATACATACAATGTCCTCCATAACTACTAGCACCTCTGCTAAAACTGCATAGAACGACACTTGATACCATATCACAAGTGATTGGCAGCTACCTACATACTGGAGTTCTTAACTTAACCGTCTGATAACACTCCTTCAGGTCTACCTCAACCTTTTTCAGGGTTCCCCAAGATTACCTCCTGAAACTTTGTTTATCAGTCATCTTAATTGTTTTAGACCGATTCCAGTATTGATGTTAACTGCTATGCAGATGACACCCAGCTCTATCTTTTCAATTAACCAAAAGTCTCTCCCACCCTGTTGTTTTAATTAAACATACAGTTCTCAAACAGCATCTATAACGCTGACATTTTCCTCATAGGTTCTCAATCCAATTATAATAATCAGAAAAAAAAAAAAATCACTATTTGTAGATTTGCCCATTCCCTTAGCTTAAGAATCTGGGTGTCATCCTTCAAACCACATTACCTTCCCATTGTCATATCAATAGCATTCTTTGTTCTGTATATATTTAAGCCTGCATTATATCATCTCAGTCTATCCCTTATAAATTCAGTCAGCACAGACATTAGCTGTCCGTCTGATTGGCATTGCCCTATCCACTAGCCACATCATTCCTGTATTGCGGCGGTCTGACTGACAGCCAATCAAAAATCGCATCAATTTTTAAATCATTTAATATTGTTGTCAATTAGTAACTTCATCTCTTAATACCTCAATTAACTGCTGTACATCCCCATAACAACTTGTTATCTCACATCCTAATCCTCAATACTCTTTGCCCCTTGACCACCAATTATATGTCTAATTTAGGGGAAAAAAATAGTTATAGATTGATAATCAAAGCTTCCTATGGACTATGATCAAGTTTAAAATGAAGAAAAGTATGTTTTATGGAAAGGCATCAGTTAAATTGTATTTATAAGAAATAATAGGGGTGGCAATTATCATTTCACAATTAAAAAGAACAAAAACCTAATATTAATTTAAAATATATATATAACATAGATTGATTCTGTGATTATTCTGCTTTATGTGTCTTCAAGAGGAGTGCAAATAATTGTGGATCTAAAACAGTAAATATTTAATCCACTGCCATATTTCATATCTAACAGCTGTGTTTATTCCTGGTGGATTAACTTCTATGTTTGGTAGTTTTCTAAAGTGCTCTCCCTTCTTCTTATATTGCAGCAAAGTGAACTGGGTTCACCGTTCTGAGTAATGTTGAACCAAAAAAGCTGCTGACTTTAGGTTACAAATGCATTCAAGGCAGTTATTTTGCCTCCTTTCAGAAATATTTTTGTTGATTTATTTCCTGATGCCAAAAAAATTTATTTATTGGGAGACAGCTGTCATACATACATATCAAATGTCAGTTATCTTGCCTCATTTAGATACATACTGGACCTCACATTATGCTGTGCATTTTATATCACACCATTACAAGATAGAAGCCAAGCTTTTTAGCCTACCTCTTGCAGAAGCAGCTGTAAAATAATGATATTCATCGACCCATAATATTTGACGCAAAGCAAGACGTGTCTCTTTCCATTCTTGGAGGCCAGGTTCCTTCCTCATCTCAGAGAGTGTTGTTTAGATATTATGTCGGACAAAGGCAGCATATGATTTAAGATTGCCGCATCTACGGTCGAAGCGACTCATCTATCACATCTGGAGCTGTACAGGCAAAAAGCCCTGAAAAAGGACTGACACCAAAAGAATATGAAGCAGAGAGAAAAGAGGCAATTTCTCCAGCTGGTTTCTACTTATCAAGCTATTTTCCCGTCACATGAGCTCCACCCAAGGCTCCGTCCCAGCGGAGCTACACAGTTACACTGGAAGTGTAGTGGGCTCGTGTGCCCACCTCAGAGTTTCAATTCATTTTTAGATATTTTGGGGCGGGGGGTGTTGAACAAGAAATATGAGAAGCACACAGAAGGATGTAATAACATTATTCAACACCTAGAGTTGTAAGGGACTGTGTGCCCTAAAGCTGAATGTAGATGTGCTGTTTTTTTGTTGAGTCAAAGCTGGCTTCTTTTGCACTTGAGTGCTGTACACCATCGCTCTAGAAATTTGCAATCATTGTGTCCTAAAATATTCGTGAGTGTGTGCATGGAGCAAGAAGGCTGGAGGTAATTTCAGACACCTGAATTAAATCAATACAGGTTTAAGAACAAGAGAAGAAATCAATGTCTTAATTTTGTCGGTAAATAGAGAGGATGGAGGAGGAGCATGTAAGGCTTTCTCTGCAGCCAACAAGCAGAACCGTGTGTGCATGTATGTGTATAAAAACGTGCACGTATAACTGTACATACTTTTATGGGTGAGTGATTTGATAAGACATTATTGAAAGACATGCAGTTCTTTGTTGGATTAATCAGAACCGGAAATGTCGAGACAACATTTTTCTTAATTGTCTTTCATGTTCGCGATCACTAGTTACACACACAGTTAAGCCCAGAATAATTCATGCACCTGGCAGGTTTAGGTTTATAACAATCTTTTAATTTTATCAAAATGACCATGTGTAAAATCTGAGTTTTGACTTTTATCTGATAGCGAATCCGTGGAGGAAGCAAAAAAATAGCAAGGAGGTTTTCCAACCTTAAACTGTTGGAACTCGTCACAAAAGATAAAATATAGAATTCCATTTGAAACCAGACATGTTCACAGGGCATCTTTTCTGAGTCCAAGTCAAGTTCAGACTTTAGGTTGCAACTCCAATTCTGGTTTCAAGTCTTTCACCTCTAGTCCAAGTCAATTTTTAAATCTCCAGAAACTGAAGTAAAAAAATTTTTTTCAATCCATAATATCCATTGCGTCACTAAGCCTGCATCACTGTAGGTTAGGAATCTGACCCTGTTCTGTTTTTCCTAAAATTAAAACCAAATTAAAACATGAATGTTTAATTATTATCTTTAAGAATCTTAATATTATAACAATCTTTAAGTCCTTCAACATTTTGTCATGTCATAGGGTCTACCATCAATTTATCTTTGTTACTCCTTTATAAGCTCAGTCCAGGCTATGTTCTCAATCTCTTAATCATTTCATCCATGAAGTTGGGATCGCTATAAATACAAATTCACTAATCATCCAAAAATTAATTGCATTTCACCAGTCACTGGAATTTTTCTGCAAATCTGAAAAAAACTCTTTAATGTTTTCCATATTTCCTTATTTCTGACAAATCCCCTTAGCTCTCTTATAATTTAACTTCCTGTTTCACCTGGCTCCTGCACTTCCCGCGCCCTCTGCACCCTGCACTTTCTTCAGCCTTTACAGCAGTTTGATCGGTTATTAAAATGTGATAACGTGATTTTCTGTCTTTAAGTGCACCATGAGCGATACCTGTGGATTTGATCACAGAGGGGAGACCTACTACTGAGCAAAGCTGCATGGTCTGTGTCATGTTCAGCAACTAGTCAGAGCCAAAAGGCAGAAGCCTTTGCATAGTTTTCTTCCAAACTATTGGTATTGTGTAAGTTGAGTGGATACAGATAATGTTAAGAAAATGATTAGTTAATTGACACAAATATATCATGTTAAGCTTGTTAACAAGGATGCTAATATTGTTCTTAACTATTTTATTACATCCCTTGCCAGTTGTCAGAAATACATACAATCCTCTTTAATGCTTGTTCAGAAGTTGTGCTTACTATTGCTTCCCACGTATTAAAAATAAATCCTTTTTTGCCACAATAGAGAGAGCAAGGACTCAGGGGGCGGAGATATTCGACCAGAGGCCAGCAGCAGGATGATGATGCAAGGTCTTCTCAGGTGGAGGGATTATAACTTGATGAGAAAAAGAGTAGGAATGGAAGGTTATGTGCAGAAATGTAAACTTTTTTGTGAGATCATGTTATGGCAAAAATGGAAAAAAAAAAAACCCAACTTTGAATATAACTGCAATTTTTCAAAAAAATATTTTAGGTTGCATCAAAACAAAAATAAACATCCCAGACAGAAAGAATAATGTCTAAAAGCATCTTTAAACTCCAGACCTCAATTCCTAATGAAATCCTGTGGTGGTACCATAACAGAGCTCTGCATAAACAAATGTCCACAAAGATCAATGAATTTCTGCAAGAATTTCCCTACCGGGAACAATTACTTTTGATCATTGCTTCCAAAGGTGGCTACATCGGATATGAAAAGGGATTCATAATTCAGTGTATGAATCTATTCACTGTTTCAGTATTGCATGTATGATACCAACTATCACACTTTTGTCTGTGTTTTGAAGCAGCTCTTTAGTGGGAGCTGTCCGCCCCTCAGGTCTGGGTTTCTATGGCAGCTGTTTGTCATGTAATAGTTATCAGTTTTTTAATTGCCTCTGTGTTTGGTCTTCAGAGGATAATGTCTGTGTGAATGCGTATTCCACCTCATGTCCCGACTAACTCATCATGATTAAGTGTACTCATAAGGGAATTCTGGTTTGATAAAGCTTTGGCGTCTGTTTACTTGAAGATGGTAGCCTACAAAACAAGCATCATTTCACCTCAGGTCTCAGGTTTAGGCCCAGGGCATCTGCACTTCCTGACTAACTTTTGGTTGGTGATGTTAATAATTGTTAATATCACGTGTTCATTGTCAAACAATGTGATTAAGTTCCATTTTTGATACGCTTGATCTAACATGAACAACATTTATATTTTCATATGCTAAGTTTTATGTCATTTACAAATGTGCAATGTGTAAATAATCTTTTAGGGTTTATTCACCAAAATATTCACCACGTTTCTTCATCTGTACCAGGCGACTAGGGACCATCCACCTGCGGTTCAGATTTTTGTGCTAATGCAGACTGCGTTGCACTAAACTCCAACCCTATAGGTTGTAGCTCAACTCATAAACAGGAAAAAAAGGAATAAAGATCGCACCTCTTTTTTTCCAGAAAACTTTGTCTGAGAAAGTAGATAGGATTCGGTTCACCCCAAAAACATTTTAACATGGGAGCTTCTGTGAGGTCCCAATGGCTTGCACATGGGGAACAAAAGCATATAGACATTTTAACATCCTAAAGACATTTGAAAATAACTTGGTTTTGTTTTTAATTAGTTTGCTTTGCCTTCCTATTTCATTGTGGAGTTTACAGAGTGAAAAGTAAAGGTGAGAATACCATGCCCTGTGGCGGTCCTGTTCAGTTGACCACCCAGTCACACACACACACACACACGCACACACACACACACTCTCAGTCTCACAAACTGTTGTCTATTTGTCAGGCAGTCATCTATCAAGGAGGTTGCTTATGTTATTTTGTTTGGCGTTTGTCTGGATTATAATAGATGGCCTGCAAGACACACTTCAATTAAATTAGGTTAATGTGTGAATTAAAATGAATCACAAGGATTTCCATTTACTTTATTTATAAAAAATATGTACTACAGTGTGATTTTGGTTGATTTTTAAAGGCAAATCTAAGTTTTAGTTTTCAGTAAAATAGGACTACAGACATATTTCTGTGGATTTGGAGACTGCAGAAACCTTCCATCCAGATGCTTTTTGAAGCTATTCATAAGTTTGATGCAATATTTCTCTATCAAAACATAAGTAATAAAAAAAGCTTATCATTGCTCTGTGTGAATTCAAATAAAAAGTAGAATATTGTATTTGAATGTGTATTTTATATTGCTCTGTGAGCTTTTTCAGACTGGTTCTTTTTGCTTGAATTTCTTCTGAGTCAAAATGTTTACAGGGTTCAAATTTGTATCAACAATATTTCTATTTCTATTTTAGTTTTGTATCAGCTACTGTAATACAGTTGCAAATGTCACATTTATTTTCAGCTAGTAGTCCTTTAATGGAATTTCATGCTGAGATGCAGTTGTACCGTTGTACATTTATATCTCAGTGACATACGTGAAAGGAAGTTGGATGTTGATTGGCTCAGTTTATTTTCAGATTAACCTGGGACAGAACAGTTAAAAGTGAAATAAAATGAATGCTTTAGAAAATTTGCTGTGACCTAGATAAAAAAGGGGGAAAAAAACAAAGAAAAAAAAAACATTTTCAAGTACCCACTCAAAAAGCACATTTTGAACAACTGCTTATATTTGATTTAGATTCCGTTTTGTGTTCTTTGGTATTCTGGCTGGTTTTGGTTGAAGTATTTGGAGCTTTGGTGATTTCTATTGTTGGAGAGCACTCATGCTGAGTCACAGACTGTTATTTTGAATTTGTGGATGATTGAAGGTCAAATGGACCCGCTGAAGTCAGAGTAACACAAACAGCTCCATCAGAAAAGAAAGTGTTGATGCAGTGCTGCATTCTCATAGTATACGTCTTTTTGGGGGGCGGGGGGGCTTGTATGTTATTTTATCCTCATAAAAATTGCTTCATTCCAAAGCTGTTGCACTTTTGGACTATTACACTTCTACAAGTGACAAAACATTACAATTTTTGGTAGCTTCAACAAAATTAAAGTTAAAATTTTTTTTATCAATCTCAGTTTTCTATATTTTGTTAATTTTTCTAAAAATTAAACATAAAAGTTAAATTTGATTTACTTCAGAGTACACGCTTTAAACTAGGAATCTCAAAAAAAGAACAACACAAAACTGGATGGGTTTTCATACTGACAAAAACCCTTGAATATAAAATAAGTACTTTAGCATATTGTGAATAAACTGCAGTTTTGGTCCAAATTACCGTAACTACACTGCTTTAATTATTAAATGAAATTAATAAACGGCTGGGCATTAATGTTGGCAAAATTTGAATAAAAACAAAATAAACAATCCCAATATACTAATGATGATGTGAAAGTATCGAGTTAGGAGAAGATGGTTCCCAATTCAGGTTTGTAGGAACAGCTCATAATAAATTGTGCACATCTCATTTTTTTATGTTTTCACATTTTTCAGGGTTATTTTGTGGTAACCACACATTTGTTCACTTTTTATCAGCAGGTGGTGACATAAATCTACATTAATGACTGACAGAAATGGTGAAATGGTTGGGAGTTAGTTGGGAGGATAACGTGTATGGATGTGAGGGAAAACAACTGAAAGGCCATAGCACTCTACCTCCCCTACCCCCATCCCCCTGTCCTTGTGCAGAAATTTAATAGAGTCATAAATACATGAAGATGTCCTGCATTTCACAATTGCAGCAGTGGACTGCTTCAGGGTTATCATACATCCATGCGACAGACAGGCCAGGTAGACTGGAGCCGAGATCTATCAGAAAACATCACAGGGCAACAGTACCTCCATAGGAGAGGTTGATGGGGGCGGCACATAATGTGAGGTATTGTGAAGGCCTAAATATAATGTGTGAACACATTTGCTAAAGTGTTAGAGTCACATATTCTCCTTACATTGTGCAACTTTTATATGGAATCCAAAAAAAACCCCAATCGATTCCCTCTGAATAAACCCATTTTGCCCCAAATTTCACACACCGCTTAAAAGATTAAACTGACACTCAGAGAATCTAGGATGGTGGAATTATTTTCTTGCCTCCTCCAAGTATTCCCCATTGCACATGACTTAACCGTAGCTGTGTTACGTGCAGTTTAAGTTACAACCAGGGAGTCACTGCTCTACTTACTCACAAAGAGAAAACAATCCAGAGGACGCACGAGAAACAAGCAGTGCACGCAATGGAACTGGTTATTCATGGAAACTGCATTGAGCACAGTCATCTGAAAATAATGTCTAAACAAAGTAGATGAGCTGTATAGGGTGAAAATGATGGCATGAATGCATGTTGAAGGAAAACTATTGCACAACACTTAGGAAACAATAACTTTCAGTGAATAAAACTAAAAATCAGCAACACAAGCTGCAGTTTTCATAAGAGACAACGTATGCTTGTCTCTTAAATTTCTTCAAATTATGCCTTTTAATATCACTATGCAACAGACCATTGTTGATACTTTGGGATGTTCTTTCAATGGCAGGAGGTCTGGCTCTTTTTAAAGATTCTGCTTTTTTGGCTCTTTGTTTAATTTCACTCAGAGATTATATTTTGGCCTAATTTAGCAGTTACAAGTGTGTGTGGATGGATGGATGGATGGATGTCCCACCTATTTAATGATGCCAAGATGAGTATTTTTTAATAAACCTGCTGGGTTAATCATTAAGTCTTTCATAGGTTATTGCTAATAATAAGCATGAAAACATTTGTTGGTGATGTGCCAGGCTGCAGCAGAAGGCTCAAGCCAGCTGCCACTATCCAGGATATGACTGCTAAGGTTGACAGATGGGCTCTGTC
Source organism: Xiphophorus maculatus (assembly GCF_002775205.1). NCBI lineage: Eukaryota > Metazoa > Chordata > Actinopteri > Cyprinodontiformes > Poeciliidae > Xiphophorus > Xiphophorus maculatus. The sequence goes on along the minus strand of NC_036458.1, from coordinate 14,206,186 downwards.
CCTCCATCCTTGCTTCTCTTTGATCTTTGCGGTCTGTGACTGTCGGTCTGCCCCACCTCCAGCTGTCGTGGCCAGGGTGAGTGCCAGACAACGCCAGTCGTTTTGCAAAAATGCCAGATGCCCGGATGCCCTGAAAACAGTGTCGTGCAGCAAACCTGAAGAGAAGATTGTCACCACACTCAACGTAGAAATAAGGAAATAAAACTTTTCAAAATTCATAAAAACAAAAAATCTATCTCCTTCTGATGTTGTTCTGCTCTTCTCTATTGTTATCTGTGTAGGATAAGCTGAAACCTGTATATAATATGTCTTATCTATGGCTACATTGTTTGTCTGATGCTCGTATACAAGAAAGCAGATGCTTCAGAGATTTTTATACATTATAAGTCTATAACAAGACCATATCTGCATCTACATAAGCTTGCTCGTTCTTGATTTTGCTAGTAACATAGAACCAGGCAGTTCAAGTTTATTTAGCAGTTTTTGGGGCCTGTGTGTCAATAAACAAATACAAAATTGTTCTTCTGGTTTAAAAAACTTTGGACTAGTTAACTATGCTGCGATCATTACTTTTCAGTAGGAGGAAACCTACAGTCCAGCACACGAGGAAGCTGCAGCAGGACGCCCAGACAAATAATTTTACTGCTCTTTTACGCTAACATTTTGTGTGAACCTGGGTGACCGCTGAAATGGCCTCAGCCAACAGAGTTCAGGTATGTTAAACTGATTTGATTTATCTACCAAATAATGTGAATTATATAATATTTTGCAAGCCATGCATACAAAAATAGGTTATTAGTTGAAGAAAATAAGTTTTTTTTTAAATCCCTGACAGAATGTAAAAGTCAAACCCAGTCATTAATGCTATTTTGCAATAATATTAGATTTGTGTCATTATATATGTCTGACACTATTTTGTGTGCATGAAATAGATAGCAGGTAACATCTTGCTGCAGCGACGATTGTGTAGAAAAACTGCTGGGTTTCATATAAAGCATTAAGATTGGCTCAGGACTTTTAAGAAAACACGAAATTGCAAGACATCTGTTTCCAGAAATTTAGTTGTAAGAGTGGCTCTTCCACATTTAAGAGAAACTGAACTTGTGTCATTGATGCAGCTAGGTAATAAATCAGCCTGGAGAAAATAATCTGTAAAACCAAGTGACATGTTTCAGCTCGCTCCTTCCTGACAATATTAATTTGTGTTTTGAACTCACATAAACATGTACGTCTAATATTAGCAAAAACTAAGCTGATCAGTGGAAAGCCACTGGAAAGAAAATTAGATTGTTTGATAGAGCACTGTGATGCGTGACGAGGCTTTACTTATTTAATGTGGCTTCTCTAACTTGCTGACAGACACATTAAAAAGACATGACAGCCTCAGACAGCTGGGACTCACCATCTGACTTTGAAGGATGTAACAGGGTCATGTATTGCACTTGCATACAATATTTACAATGTCTGTTCTCCAGTATGAAATACGGAGCTCTCATATGTGAAAAGCTGCAAATTATGCAGATCATTTTGTCGCACGGTATCATCGGCACACTAAGTAGATGCAACTTAAAGCAACAGGGGGTCATCTGGAGGGGAAAAAATCACAGATGGATACAAAGAAGGTGAGAGCTCTCAAAGCATGGACTATTGAAGGTATCAGCCAAGAAGTGGGTGTGAGGATGAGAAAATAGAAATAGAAAACCACACAAACAAGTAATGTGAGAGCCTGGTATCAAAGAGACGATATTCCTGCCAGGCCTGGTGTGACTGCTGAAATGGCCTCAGCCAACAGAGCTCACTGTGTGTTATCTTTTTTTTTTTTTCCCTCCAGGAAAAAATTGAACAAAAATCTCTAAAATCTTCGTTCAAACTTGATGTTTTCGATGATACTTGCTTTGTTTTCTATCATTTTTGTGTTTTTTTTTGTCTTCATGTGTCTTTCTCCCTCTTTGCACAAGCACTGCTTTTATTTATTCTCCTCGAACTGCTTACTCTCCTAATCCTCGTTTACCTCCGAGACTTCTTTCCTTGCCTCGCTTCATTTCAGGCTTTAGTCTGTTATAATGCATCAATTAATCTGTTGTCTTGACTCATAACAAATGAAAAGAGGAGAGTGTGTAAATGGATTCACTGGAACAAAAACAATATTTTTTACATCCTTTTAGAGCTAACACACATTTCAGTGGAGTGAAAAGTAAAAAGTAAATACCGAACAAAAAATGAACCATCTTTTTGAGAGGGATTGATAATGAAGTACTAACACCAAGTTTCTAGGACTGAGTATTGACTCTTAGCAAACGAAACCTCTGACCTCGGTCTTGGCCAGGTGGAATCGATTTGATTGGCCTTTGGCTCCGTTCAGCCTCCTACCTGCCCGGGTCATTGATTCATTGACCTCTTGCAAAACCACGGCAAGCTCGGGATCTCATAGAAATCATCTGTGGGCTGCTATTTAACAGAATCCACTGAGAGATAAATGCTTTCAAACCATGACCTGCCCCTCTGACATCTTGGAAGATACCTTATGCTGATATGAATATGGTCATGAATATGCAACAGTCACTTTCACTTTCTCCTGATGGAGTTGAGAGAGGAAGCGTTCCACCGGCTGTCCTTCCCTGCACACTTAAAGAGGTGCCATATGCTTTGAAACGTCAGTCCTGACTGCAGATATCTTTCTGGTTCTTTAACAATGTCAGTCTGAGCTTTCAGAAAACTGCTGCTTATGCAAGAACATTTTTCCTGTACTCCTCCTTTATTCTGTGACGGATGTGTGCATGAGAGGTCAAAATCATATTCATCAACACTTGGTGCTTAAGTTCTGACATTCATTTCATAGCCTCAGACTCTCTTATGTTGCCTTACTTTGCCCTCCTCTTGGTTGCAGTTTTGCCTGTGTTACTCATACATTTCTGCAAAACGACATAAAAGACAAAGAAAATGAAAGGATTAAATGAAAATTTAAAAAGTTAAAATATATCATGAGAGTATGATAGTTCAGAAGATCAAAGTTTCTTTTTCCTAACTTTCAGTTTATGCAATTTGGAGTTTAATTAACGTACTAAAGACCCTCTTTGCCCCCCACCTCCACCCTCCAGCCCACAGAGCAGTTATTGATTCCCCAATTCATTATTTTGATCATTTTGAAATAATTAATGTCTGGTGGTGAAAAATAATCCCCCACTCTTCTCATCCTTAGAACACAGATTTACAATGAGATGGTATCTATTTCCTGATTCACATAAAAAATATGCAAAAGCTAAACTATATGCGGTGGACCTCGACGGCTCAACTATTCAAAGATTTTACTGTGAATAGGTGACTTCTATTCACCTACTGAGTATTCTAGGAAATATTCAACTGTTTCCTTGAACAGTTGTGTAATTCAAGGAAAACACAACTATTCTCAGATTTTATTTTCTTAGAGCACATCTGAATGTTCAAACAAAAAAGTCAGTTTAGGAAGCTTAAATACCTTTACACAATGTTAGTTGATACACCACTATTGGCTGCTGTTTACAAACTGGCCAATTAAGGAGTGCAATTTATCTCCCTTGGTGCTGATTGGCTGTACCCTCATGAGCGGAAACAAGGAAGACTGTAGATGTTTGCATTTTCCTGATTTTCCTTACCACTGTATTATAATATGGATTGTGATCATACTACTGCTATAATCCATCGAGCAAACACTTCAAAATGTGTCAGTCCTATTCTTATGTGGAGGCATGTGTGTCTCTGTAACCATGATTTTCCAACATAACACTTAAGTCTGACACAGGACAAGCTTGTAGTCTGTCATAACCCAACTCCTTCAGGCCAGTTCAAACACCAGATAACAGAAGCACAGATGAAAAGTGATGAAGGAAGAGAAAATGGAAAGAAAACAAACTGAAGGAAAGTGCTCAGAGACCCATCAGATCCCTGGTGTTTGTTGATTTATTAACCTAACCTTCACAGCAAGACTTCACCCTCTCTGTCTTGCTGCTGCGTCCCCATTATATTAGTCTTGGACCGAGTGTCTGAAGTCTCTGTGCGGTGGGAAGTAATACTGTTAGTTTTAATCCCAGATCCTTTTAAATTCATCTGTCATTTCCAACTGCCATTCTTGGCTTGATTAACAATTTCATAAACCAGCATCTTTATTGGGCAATGAAGACATTGAAAGAAACCAATGTTCTCTACCCAACTTTTGGGTTCATAATGGAGATAAAGTTGTCATTATCTCATAGGTGTCCTCACATATTGTACTGGACACTGCACATTAATTAAAAAAAATCTTTTATGTAAATCTTTAAAAACAATGTCTAAAAATTTGATTCAAACAAAATTTTTGCATTCTTAAAAGAATTAAATCCCTGTGTCAAATGAATATTTTTTACATCAAATGTAATGGCAATTGTCAACTTTTGAACATCAACAGTTTTTGTGCTTGACAATTTTACATGTTTGCTTTTTCAAACTTAAGACGTAAGGTGTCTCCAGCTGTGGAACACACACTCCCAGATGTTATTTTTTTCACCTATGTCATTTTACTCTCCCGTTTCAATGAAAGGGGTCGCTAAATGTGTGCAATAGTTTACCTCTGAGCCAGCCTCACTCTGGCAGTCCTTGTCAACTGCAGACCCATCCAATAAATTAGAATAATGAAAAGTTCATGTACCTCAGTAACTCACAAGTTAAGCACATTGCATACATTAATTCCACATAGAATTATGTTTTAAATATTTTATTTACGTTAATAATAATAATCTCTTGCTTGCAGCTAATGAAAACATGACATTTAAGATTAGAATATTATACCAGAGCAATTAAAACATCTTAATACAGAAATGTGTGCCTAATGAAAAACATGTTAAAACCATGGTTTCAACATGTGAATACAAGTTCACTGTTTCTTCATGCTGATCTGTGTGCTGACATGGACTCAGCCAGATGTGAGTTTAGTGAAAGCAATTACACAGATTGAATGTAAATCAATAACACACAAACACAAAGGCATACACCTACACATTTATTCATGGAGGCACACACTCACAAACACACACCACATAAATAAGAAATTAAGTGATTACTATATTGAGTGATTACTCCAGGAAGTATCTCACTCTTGTGGAAGTGACAAAGTGATGGAATGTATTGCTTGTCTTTTAATTAACAAAAGGCTGATAAGACGTTATTAGGTGCTAAAGTTAGTTGTGTGTGCATGTGCTTTAGTGTAGTTGCATTTCCGTATTTTGTTCAATGACGTTCGTGTCATTTGGCCATTTCACATAATTAACAGGCATTTGATTTGAAGGACCTACAAAGACATTAACCCACGTTAATCCTCCAAAACCATTTACGCTACAGCTCTGTTTTTTAAAGCCGGTGCTTTATTCTGTATTAGTGCCTGCTTTATCAGCCAGCAAGCCAACGCTTTGCTGGAAACAGTGAAGGAGTTTTAATGACACTGATGCTGTTTATTTTTTTAGTTTCACATTGGAAACCCAGGCCTCTCTGAGGTTTACAAACCATTTTCTTTTGTAAGGTTTCAGAAAAACAACTAAGTAAGTCTTTGTTGACCCATAGACATGCTAACTTCTCCAGAGATTCCCAACTTTTGGAAAATGTGGGCAAATAAAGCTAAACTACTATGCTTCTTGAATAGTAAAAGAGGTTCTACAGAAAAGCATAAATTGATAACTGAACTATGGAAAGCAAAAAGTAACTAAAGGTCCATATCCAATCTAACAATCTCACTTTGTTTTGACAAAGATCACCAAACAGCCAGTTTGTGAACAAATGGACCGCTTCATTATAAAATTATTCTCTTCGGTGCTTTCCAGTCAGGTTGTAGACCACATCACAGTGCCGAGAATGCCTTTGTAAGAGTTTTGAATAATCTTGAGAGTGATGGATTTAAAATTTCTGTCTTAATAATATTCAATTCCAGTGCTGTTTTTGACATGCTTGTTCATAAAATGCTGTTTGAAAGACTTGAACAATAGTTGGGAACTGGTTTCTGTGTTCAAATGGTTCGGCGCAAAACTGATGTTACGTGTACAGCAGAGTTCTTCCTGCTGATCTAAGATAAAGCCAAGTCTTCCTACAAGTTCTTTTTGTGTAGTTTCGGGAACTGACGGTCTGACAGAACAAGCCCCCACTTCCCTACTGTCTGCACTCCTGCTGAGCGTCACGCTAAGAAAGTAGCATGTAATTATTTTGCATAAACATAAAAAAAAAAACCCAAAAAAACATTGTTCTTGTGCACGTCAGTTAAAATGACTTCAAAACTCTTCACATGGTATGACTTTGGGAACAAAAAAACATTTCAATCAAAATCAAAATGTAACATTGCAGTGTTTATTTTGATGTAAAAAGGAATTTGTCCTGAATTACCAGAATGTTTTCTAACTTAAAATGTTCTAATAATAAAACAAGTTTCCCAACTTGCCATTAAAAATGGGACCCAAACTTATAATTTCCTAATGTTAGAGGAAAGCACCGCATTTCATCACCAAGCATGAAAAAAGCAAGTAAATAATGACACTCTTAATGAAAAGTTGCTCTAGAATTTGCATTGAAAGTTCATTAAAAGTGCCAACTTTGCATTAAAGTGGAATTATTTACAAAATAATGCAAAGTTTAGACTTTTAATGGACTTTCATTAAACGTGTCATTATTTACTGAATGACGCTTCATGACAACAGTCATAGACATTCATAAACTCCTTTATGTTCATAACAGGTGTGTCATGTTTATAACAGTGTCATGTCAGTCTTATGCACACTCTGTCAAATAAAGTGTTACTGTTTCTTTTGTTTATTTGTTTTGTTTTAGATTAGCATTATCTAACATGTTAACATGGAGAAATATACCGTTAAGACCAAAATCCCTCATATCCCTGTCAGATTTAAGTTTAAAGTAGTTTTCTAATGTTTCTTTTGATCAGAAGTAATGATAACATTTCGGAGCAGACAGAGTCCTGACTGGAATCCAATGCAAAATCTGCAGAGGGAAGATTAGGATGATTGCAAGGAGGCCTTTAAACCTTAGAGACTTGGAACGCTTTTTACAAGGACAGGCAGGACAGCTGAGAGTAGCTTGACCTAATTCCCTCTTTCTCTATTTATCTCATTATTTCCGCTCAAAATGTACCATTGAACAAGAAATTTATGTCCAAATGTTAACATTTGCATCCATTTTCACTCGCCAGTAGATTTTTGCATTCATTAAACACTAGTCTTGTGTTTTGTTAATTATTTTCTTCCTTTGTTTTTTGTCTTTCCGCAGAATTTGAACCGGAACAATAAAGCCTTCGAATGCACTCTACTTGCACATTTTTTTTTTATTTGTGTACAAGCTATCTGTTCTCACATCTAGTCTGTTTTCTTGATGGGAAACAATAAAAGGGATTAAAAAAGAAAAGGGTGGTACAGAAAAAACTTTGGAGCAGCTGCCAACCTCCCAAAAAGCTGTAATTACTTTTCCCTTCATCTTTCCCTCGTTCACCTTCTCCCCGAGTCTGATTACTTACCTAGGAGAAAATCTAATTGACACAGCAAATTGGCAAACACACTGTGAGAACTTCAGCACCGAGCCAGTCGATCCCAACTAGATAATTGGGAGAAATATAGCTTTGCACGGTCCCAGGTCTTTGTAGGAGGATTTTATAGGTGGGGATGTGGTATCTGTCTTTTCAGCCTGGTGATTAGAATCAAATAGAGTCTGTAATTACAGATTGGTACACCACTGGGAAGGCTAAAGAGCAAGGGGGAAGAAGGGTGGAGAGACTTTTTTCACTTCTTTGTGAAGGTGCACGCAAAGCTTAGTTTGGAGCTACTTTATAAAGTATTTCTTAAGCTGACTCTTTGTGCCCGTGTAATACCTTTGTTTTTCTGCTTGTCCTTAGCTTGTGGCTGTTAGAAGTGGGAGGTTTTCTCTCAGATGCCCGATAAGGTCAGTCAGTTTAACTTAAAGGTTTTACCTTCAGGTGGTGGAGTTTTTAAGTCACCACAAACGTAAACACAGTTTTTGTTTTGCTTCATGAAATATTTAGTACGGTGGCACAGAAGAGTCAACGAGATGCAAAAGACTGTTCTGTTGGGGCTTTTGCATTTTCTTGACCTTTCTGAGCTACTGTTGCTTGAACAAAACATTAGCTTCAATTACACATCCAATCTCTTTTTATTATGTTTGTTTTACTATTTTTTTTAACTCTTTGCCTTAAGAAATCACAGATTTACTATTAAGAGGCAAATACTATTTTTTTCTCCACATCCAGGATTTATTGTGTTTTAACAGATATTGTGGTTGGATGAAGCACTACTATGCTAACATTTTACTATTCGTTTAGTTTCTAGTTTTCTGCTGGATTATTATTCGGAAAATATCAAGCACTTTTATTAATAAGGACTTATTCATATTCAATACATTTTGTCAGCGTAGAAGTGCTTCACAGGTGAAGTTCAACAAATTGTCATATATCTACGATATACTTGTGTATGGGACAAAGAAGTAAAGCATGAAAATATTATTTCTATAATCTAAACAAAGACAATTTGTGTAAAAGACTCTAAATAAAAATCTAATCACTTTTAAGAGACAGAGTGAGGCAAATCAGTTATTTTACTCTCAACAAGTTTCACATGAAAGCATACTTTTCAATAGCTCAATGAAAAGATGCATGACAATTGGTGGATCCAAATATTTTGTTTGCATCTCCATTTTAAAACCCGGTTGCTGTAAGGTTTATCCTCCTCAAGTTGACATCCAAACAAGAAGCTCAGGGATTGTGACTCTTCACAGCTAAAGAATAGCAAACCTTGAAAACCATTTTTTCTCCTTAAGAGAGTTTTAAACCTTTTGTCTGTTTATTTGACTCGCAAAACACAGACAAAAAGTAAGAAACCAACAGAAAATATTCTTATGAAAGAGACATTTTAACCATTTTATGCAAAAAAAAAAAACAAGAACTGAGGTACTGATTGCACTTCAGTTCAAGGAGGAATTACCTCTCACTTGATTCTATGTGCTTTTCCTTCTATCATTCATCAGTTTCACTTTTTGTAAATCAACATTTTCAAGAAGAAGATCCATTGAACATGCAAAATCAAGATATTCATCAGAAGGGGCCCAAACAGCAGCAACAGTCCCCACAAATGGATCAGTGCTGCTTCAAGTTCACAATATAATTCCTCCTGGAGTATTTGACCTCTGCTTGCTCCCTGTTTCCTGCTTTCTACACAGGAGAGCTAAAAGGGTGGGGTCAGTCCGGTTAATGCAGAAGACCCATACCTGCTCTCTGTTCGTTCGAGCATGTGGCAGCGGATACAAACCCCCAAAACCCACCCCAAGGCAGCCTGGCCAGCAGTGACCCTGCTGACAGAGAGAGCAGATGAGACTGAAAAAAACCCTAAAAAAACCAAGAAAAGCTATCAAACAAAGAAAGTGAGAGAGAAAGCTAGACAGGAGGGAGAGAATGTGAAAATGAAACAGAAATGAAATGAGTGCAGAACGAAAAAGCCAGAAAGAAAAGTGACGGAGAGAGAGAAATGTGTGACAACTAGAGATAAAATCCACAGAGACAAAGGACTAAAAAAAAAAAGAGAGACGAAGGGAGGGGTAAAGCCGAGACAGGCTGGGGCAACAACAGGCTGCTGCACAAAGCAGCCCTAAAGGCCATCACAGACCAGTCCTCCAAATGTCAGCCAAGTCAGGACCACCCTGGGAAGCCAGCGAGACCCTCCAGGGAAATCCACTAAAGCAGATAAGTTCTGACAAGAGAGAGCTGACCAGCATCTTACCCACACTTCCATGTTTCCCAGAAGTTACTGCGTTTGATGCACTTGTGTTGCCAAACTTCATTTCACCTCCTAATATTCAACACAATTCTCACAGCAGCCAATGCCTGCATAAGTCCTCTTCTAAACCTAATGTCATGAGACTTGGAGGACCCTGTGTCTCAATAGATTTAAACGGGCAAAAAAGCATGGATGGTGGAGGATGATGCTAAAATGGCCCCATTCTTTCACTCTCCTATTGATGCAGAGCTGAGAAAAAAAAAATAAAAAATTGCTCAGTCAAATGGAACCGTCGAGGAGAATGTGAAAGAAAAAGTAATGAGTTAACATGGAGATGGAAATACACAAGCAGGGACAGAAAAGCAGAAAACAAGACTAGAAGCAAGATGCTGTCTCCCCCTCAAGGGATGGAGATGAGGGCAAAAATTAGAGCCAAGAGGAGAATAAAGTGGGAGGAGGAGAGAGAAGGGGAAGTAGGCAGGCTGGAAAGAGCAGTCTGATTAATTGAGACAGAGTCAACTGACCGCAAGTCATTAAGCTGCCACAAGACTGAGCTCCAGTCACTATTCATTCTCCTCACTAGCAGTCTCTGCTTCTCTACTCTGAGCCTGGATCATCCCTGCATCACCTCCCTGCCACTTTCACACACTCACCAAAAACATGGGCGTCCAGACAGCAGGATGCTCTGAAAAAAGGGAGGTTTTGTCTTTGATGTGGCCTGGGAGGGATGCCATAAGGGATTGTTTGTCTGGAATTGGGGATGATGGATATGGATTATTCCACTACTTCAGCACTGAAACACACATGACTTTGCAAATCTGAAGATTAATGAATAGGGGCTGAATGACAATAAACTTTCCTGTCATGCGAAAACTGGAACAACATGGGTTGAGTTGTGAGGCTTGCAAGTATATGCATATGGTTGCAAAAAAAAAAAAAAAAAGTTGACCAAAACCAAGAAACGAATGGAAAAATAACTCAAAAATCTTCAAAGTAATAAAATGGAAATTATAGCAACATTTGCCCTTGGCTACTGAGCTCTCACAGTCTGTGCATTTTTAGGCACAGACTGCACAATCCTCATGAGAGATCTTCTACTCCAGGCTTTTGTACTGGAAACTCCTCCTACACAAAAATGGGCCATTCATTGGTACATAATAACATTAGCACAAATGATCAAAAATCATCCGGTTAAAATGAAGAGAGCAACACAAACACCCCAGTGTATTAGCAACGGAGTACAAGGCTTCACAGGCCTGGAAGCAAAACAGCATTTGGGCATTTTTCCCATTGAGATCAAGTAACCAGCAGGTGAACGGAAATCTTTCCATTCTCCATGGAATACAACGCAAACCAAGCAGCACAGTTTTGTAAGCCAGCCAGATGTAAAAACTGTAAAATCATTGGTTGTTTGCATACAAGTGTGCTCTGTGGAAGTTAGTCCACCACTGCAACTACTAAGCTTTTTCCTTAAACAGCTTGACCAACCTCTGAACCTGGTAACCTGATCTTAACCTGAAAAACTGTGACGATGCCCATTTCTACCTTTCAGATGCTGTACGATACCAATAGATTTGTCATAATGGTAAAATGCCAAAGGTTTCACCATCCTCATGTAGAAGGTGGTGAAATGTAGCTAGTAATTTGTTAATTTACTTTAACTGGATTAAGTAAAAATAACAATAAATATATTTCTTAAAATTGTGGTACATATCCATATCCATGAGACTTCTCTGCAGTCTCTCTGAGACCACAGAGAATACTGAGGCACTATTGCTCAGTATTTTACAACTTAGATGACACCAGAAAGCAGAAAAATTAGAAATAAAATATTTGAGGCAAAATATATGTCTGTATATGTGATTTGATGTGTTTGAGTGAAAATTATAATTTCTCATCAGTTTGTACGGGGTGTGTGTGTGTGTGTGTGTGTGTGGGTGTGTGTGTGAGTGTGTATACCCTGCAATGCAGCGTGATGTTTATTGTCTGTCTTTGTGAGAGTAAGTTCTGGGTGACGATGTCTCATTACGTTGTAGAGGCTTGTTCTTTGCCCTCCCTACCACCACCTGACGAGTGGATTCAGTTACTGGCTAATGGGTCTCTCCCACCTGGCTTCTTCACTGGGGACAACATGACCCAGTTCTTCTCTGCAGTCTGCAAATCGCACCATCGAGCCAACTCAGGGATATCTGGATAACACAAGTAAAAAGAACAGATCGTCAAAGCTTTCCTAAATCAGGTCTACTGATACACTCCTGATTTAACAGTAGTTGCAGTTTTTATAAGTTAGTTAACATGTGTTGTCCATGTGGCCATATTTTACTATTGTAATAACTGTTTTCTAACTGTTAAAATGCATTTCTGATTGAACAAAAGAAGGATACGGTAATTTATCAAAGTGTCCCTTTTGAAGCTTTAAAATCTTGGATAGTATTTAGATTATTTCTGCTCTTGAGCTAACTACAGCACAAGGGTTAATCTCAGCCATCAAATTTGGTCTTGGCGTCCATCAAAACCAGATTTTACAAGATTGTGTTTATTTATAAACTTATAAATCCTTGACCTTGTTGATCAGTTAGAACCACATAATGATCACATTTATCCATTAACGCAGTTAAATGTGTTTTTTAAACAAATTCAAAAGCAACTTAATTACAACACATCATACTGGTTCCATTGTGGTGCCAAACCTATATGGATAAATACTGAAAAGTTACTCAAAAAGTCTTGAAAGATCGGGTCGAAAATAACCTAACCATTATAATATATGTAAATGCAACTATTCATAATTTTGAGTGATGGGATTTCCCTTAAGGAAACGCTCCAGAGAAAAGTTAATATATGCTCTTGCAGCTAACCCATTGAAAGTGACTGCATTTAAACATCTTGCAAAATGTCACACAACACGCTGGGTCCAGGTTTATTAACTCTGACAGAAAACATTCTGCTTCAGAGTTGGTTGTGCATTTAAACATTTCAATATTGGTGCCTTCATTATGCAATATGTAATTTGCAATGCAAAGCCTGAGGAAGAACATGCCGTGCTGGCTTGCATAATGCTTCCTAAAACCTTCTCTCAGATGAATAAAGTCCTTTAAACCTCAGCACACCCAGTATAAAAACATTCCAACTTCTTGGCAGTAAAAATTTACCATTAAGATCTTCAAATTAACTTTGACCAAATGTCCAATAAAAGTAGTATTATTGGACAGAACAAGTGCCACGTGAGGCATGCAAATGTCTGAGCAGAGCAAAAATGTGGCACAGAACTAAAGAGAAGAGTTGAAATTCTGATATCTTAAACAAACTTACAAAAAAACCTTCAACACTCTATGAGAAGATTTGCATCTCGCCTGTTTGTATTTGGTAAAACTAAGATATGAGATTGTGTGCCCATTTTGTTTTAAATGTTTCCTTTTTCACCAAATGCCGCATAAGGTTGACCTTAACTCCTTAAATTTTGTGGTCTTTCTATGAAATGTCTGAAATGTCTGACATGAGATAATTTCATTAATGAAGCATTTAAACACAACAATAAAGCTGGTCAAAGTGCAGCATGCTTTGCTAAAATTTAGTAAACTTTACAGTGTAATATGAAGAACCTCTAGTTAATCACAGCATGAACTGACAACCTCAAATAGGATATGACATTTTTTTTTTGGTATTTCTCTTAGTTGAGGCTGCATCAATTAGGCTTGATGAGGCATAGCTATTTACAGTTGAAAAAGTTGATAATATTCAATAAAACTGGTAAAGATGAAACGGCAAATTCTCATTCAACAGATCTATTAACAGAAAAATACAATCAGATGTAAACATTAATTACTTTCCGCTGAGATGTAATTATTATTTAAGCATGATGCTGCTGGTAGTTGGTTTCATGCTAGGATTTGCCGTAAACCTTGGAGTGAAAATGGGAACACTCGGTTTCAAGTGACTTTCTTCTGCTGCAACTCAGGAATAAACATGAAATCCAGAAGGAAACATGAATTGTGACCTCAAAACTGAAATAACTTGCTTCAAAGCAAAGTGCGTTGTGTTCTTTGTCAGCTACAATGGTGAAAAAAATGGGCAACTATATGGGACATACATTTTTGTCTTTTTGTGTTCTGTTTAAAACTTTCTCATAAAAAAGATGTATTTGAGATCTATATACTTTAACCTGCACTTATTTTGCTTTTTTTTTTCTTTCATACTTGAATTTCTTTACTGCTGTTTAAGGTTCAAGATAAGGAGCAATAATTATTTTTTTTTTACTACAGTTTTTTTTAATACCTACTTTATGCAGGTGTTACTTCAGCTCACATCCGGAGGTGATATTTCAAGTTTGAGAACTGCCTTACTCATCTTTTCTCCCTCATTAAAGCAGTCCAGAATTTCTCACGGCAGCTAATGAAAGCCGTTTCCATTAGCTGTCCTGCTCTGATGTAGGCTACATCCACTGCTCAGCCTAAAGGGAATCTAAGTGCAGGCTGCTTTATTTCACTGGAATCCCTGAATCCGATAGTAATGCTTGCTGTTCAATGGTGGGATGAGTAATCAGTACCCCAGGGTGGGAGTTGCTCCCAGCTGTCTTGCAGCACGAAAGCACTATAAAATAAAAGTGAAATCCCTATCCCAGCAGCTGCATTAAATAGCTAACTAATACAAATCAGAATGATCCAGCAGGATGGCCATTCTAATATGTCAGCAGGAGAATTAAATCAGCCTTTAAACACCATAGCATAGTTTGTTTCTGTCTCCGATGTTATTTCTTTTGTTTTGGTGTCCGTTTCTCAGTGTAGTCTCCACCATTTCCAGTGTTGTAGTTGATTTTTTTTGTTTTAAATAATTTTTCAGCCATTCTGGTGCCATCTGCAATATCAGATGTACGACACACAGGGATGTCCCAAAGCAAAAGTAAAACAAAATAAATAAATAATCAAACTCTAAATACCTTCCCTCCTTTACCTATATATATTTCAGGACAACTAGTGTTAAATTATTTTCTTAAAAGTAGTGATAATTTCTGAAGGTAGTATGTTTCACTTTTTTTTATAATGAGTCTCTTGTAATTAAAAAGGCATGCATGTTTTGATCGGCTAGACCAATGGGGATGGATTCAGAAAGACAAAATTAATTATTAAGATAAGAAACCATGTACAGGATCCGCCTCTAGTCTTGATTTGATTAACAGAAGGGGATGTCGATAAAATAATTGGTCTGGCTTCATTGCCTTTGGCATGTTTTAAGATGAAATAGTCAAATAAGCATAAAAGAACAATGATTAACACTTATCAGCAGAAGTGTGATTGCTGTTTATTTATGCATAAATGTGTTTCTTTACAACAGTAACATTCAAATGTTTTTTTGTTTGTTTTGTTTTTGTTTTTTTGGCACTCTCTGTTTATTAGGGTTTTTCCTTGTTTTTGTGACATCCATTTGTTTTGAATGTTTTAGTTTAAGCAGCAGGTGGCACCAAATCCCAAACACTGGACCTTTAACTGCTAGCAGACCAGAGCCATAAATTCTAGGTCCTTTGACCATCTTCCTCAATATAAATTTTAAACATCTTCAAAGAAAATAACTAATTTAACAGATGGAGCAGATTAAACAAATAAAAAAATCTGATATTTTTGTCAAAAACCAAATAAGAAAATGTAACAAGCACAAAATTCACTACATTTGAGACAAAAAGCCTACAAAACAAATACTTAAGCAGCAGTCTATTCTATTGAAACTTTATCTTTTTGTTTCCAGGAACCTAGTAATTTATTAACACATATCAACTGCTGTAAAAAAAAATAAAAAAAACTCTAAAACAGAGGTAAGAGAACCAGAGTTAAAGGAACTGATCCCTCCCAACCGATGGTATGTAGCATAGCAAATTAACACTAATCTCAAATATTTCAATGTATTTAAATGTGAATGCAGCAAATTCACATTTCACATTCACATAAATGTTCTCATTTGTGTAAAATAATTTCCCAATTACAGCAAAATACAATATATGGCATCAAAATAATTATTTCCAAAGCAAGGGATTTTAATACATGTCTTTCTGGACAATCTTTATATAATCTTTATAAAATATTTTGTTTTCGTTAAAATATCTAAATTTGCAGCTTCCACAACAAATTACACAAGGGGGGAAAAAAAACTAGGTGGATCTGAACCTTTACAAAAAACGGTTCTGTTGTTTCATTATTAATACTCTCAGCACTCAAGAAAAGATATGGTTTCAATGCCCTATAAGAAATGTAATATGATGAAATGTGAGCTTGCTTTTGATGTGACGCGTCCTCAGCAGTGTTGTCTCAGTCCATCTGCTTCAATTTCAGAGTTATGCTCAGTGTCAGCGCCGCAAGATGTCTGCTCTTTGGGGTATTGATGCATAGATCAATGAGGGAGACATATAATCCATGTCAGTGCTGCAGGATTACATTATCCTGTTTTAATCGAGGGAGCAGCATCCTACTGTAAAGCCACTGCAGCTCCATAAAGGAGGAAAAAAGACATTGATTGGCACACATATGTAGAAAAAAAAACAACAGAAAAGAATCCTCTGTATGTTGTGTTTGACTTGGGTGAGGGAAATTCCTCACATTCCCATAAAAGGTAGTGAACATGGGAAATGCTGTTAAGAGATTTTTTTTGTATAAAACACAAAGCAGTCGTGGAAACACAAATGTATTCATACAATCTGCTACTCTATTCTGTTCTATGAGTCTGTAAGACCTTTAGCTGGATAGATGTATAAAATGCCTTATAATAATCCCTGGCTGAGGTGCTCGTGAAAGGTGGCATTTGTATTCAAAGTCAAAGTGCATTTGCCATCAAAGAGTTTTATGGGAAATCCAGTCGTCTCTCTACTTCATTTAGGCAGCAGAAAGATATGAAGGAGTAGAGATTAAGGGAGAGCAGCAAAGAGGAAGACGTGAGATAAAAAATAACCTTCAGGGATTAGCACTTTATACTTGGAGCAAATTAACCCTTTCACTACTCTTATTCCCTGCTAGCAGTAATTGGCTTTGTTTGGGTTTCCTAAAAGTGCTACAGCAGTATTTTAAAGTGTGCACATCCGTTTTGAAAACTCCACCATTATTATGTTGCATTTGTCATCTTATTACCTCAACAACAGGATTTGCTAAATCATGCTTACATTTGCACACAGGCAACTGGTTATTAGAGCTTCCTTCTAAGACACACCATTGTTTTTAGAAAACACTCTGTTCTGACCTCACCGTCTTCTTAGACATTAAGTGGATTGCTTTTTTGCAATTATGTCAAGTAATAGTGTGGACTGCTCATAAACACACACCTTTGCATATAGCAACAAGCAGTTTATTAAACAGAGTTGTTTCTCTGTTGCTTGGTGTTCATGTTTTTGCTAGACATTTCAAACTTTGCCCTAAGACTTCTACCCCTGCACATTGAACCTATTTCAAGAAACTACATACAGACAGAGCAAACAATGTGAGTAATCTGATTATAGTTACTGGTCATTAAGGGGTGGCACGCATGAGCTATGTAAGGCAGGAATAAGGTTTAATTTGGCATTCTTTATGATTGACAGCAATAACATTCAAAACATTAAAAAAAACTGGAGTCAACACCAGGCCTTTCAACTGCACACTGATTATTCATTCCTTTCTTTTTAAAGAAAGTTAAAATCGATCTATATTCAATCTGTATGATTTCTGTCTTTCTTCAGGAGTCATGTATTAAGATTACCAGTGCTGAGTGTATCCAGCCACATGTCCAGTGAACACTAGAAACAGGCATCAGCCTATGGTGCTTACGCTGTCAGAGAAGATGAATGTTGAATGGGAGAAAGGTGCAAAGATTTGTTAAAACAGCAGCCTAAGATTTGTGGTTTTTAATATTATCTTTTGCCATTAACAGAATGAAACAGAACGGGTGCTACATACAGTGAAGGGTCAAGCCTGAATTGAGGTTTTATATTTTGATTACCAATTCTTTCAAACAATGTTAGTGATTTATGAAACCTTCACGCTATCTTGAAAAAAGAGGGGAATCTTATTTATTCATTAAAAAGAAATCTCATATTGTCTTTGCAAACCCAACATGGTGCACATGGTGTCATTTGTTGAGCTGAATTAATATTTACACCCCTTTCCACAAGAGATTAACAGCATTTTTTTTCCCTGATTCCTACATTTTCCTTTACAGGTTGTCATCAACTCTGTTTCAGTTTGTCCCATTTTAGAGAACTGTGATGCGTGCTAACAGCACAAGTCTCATGGGTGTTTTGTAGCAGCTGAAGGTCAGATGGATATCACTCAGGTCATGGATTAACAGCCCTCTGGAGGCTTTTCATCTTTGTGAAACAGAGGATATATACTTTGTGGTTTGACCTTAGGAAGGTTGCTTTTGGTCTCAATGGGATCTTACAACATAATTTCATTGGTTCAGTGTCCAAGGTGAATTTTCAAGAAATAAACCTGCAAAGTAAGATAGATTCTCTATTTTTTTCTTTCCAGTTTCAAATTTCAAAACAAGGAGTCCCTTAGCAGAAACGTAAAGCCTTTATTGTACAATTGGACAACCAAGACATGTTCTATATACCAGCTTATTGTGTGTTTCGCTTGAAAAATATGAGCTAGGAATTGTGAAGGCCTTTCTTTTCTGTAGCCAAGCTGTATGTCAGCATTACACAGTACGGCAAAGGCAACTACTGTGACTTGCCAGGCATTCTGCAGGGGATCAACTGTTCTTAAGGGATCAACCGTTCATTAAACATGGAAGAATTTCAAAAAAGAATTTCCACATCTTTTATGACTTTTCTTCTTTTCTAGTTTTATTCATTCACGACAGAAAAACCCAAAGCTTCTGAATCTTCAGGTGGGATATGAAAGATTTCAGTGCTGAAGAAAGTCTTGATTTCTAAAAGCCACTATTTTGTTTCATCAGCTTCAAAAGACAATTTTAAGAAGTCATACGAGCCTGCACAGTCTTTACCTGATTGACAGGCTGCCCATCTATGTTCAACCTCCTGAATGTTGAGAAGTGAAAACATCTTAGACTAATAAAAATATTTGCTTCAGACTTACTGACAATAAACTAAAAATGATAAGATCTCTTAAATCAAATATATACTGTACATACATTTTTCTTTTTCTTTGTCTTTCATGTTTTTAGCCAGACTTGCAAGAAAATAATTTATTCTGTCACAAAAAGTCAATTTTCCATCAGTGACCTTTGTAAAAAAAAATCTGCCACCGATAGCAGCCAGCATCACATCATCAATGCTGTTACTTTGGGAAAATTACTTATTGTTATTGTTCTTAGATTGCTGATAGATTTTTTTTCTTCTTTTTTTGTGGTCACCGATGGCCTTGTATCTAAAAAAAAATAAAAGAAATCAGTTTTAAAAACTGTTTTTAAATGTGCTGCAACTTCCATCTAACTTCAGGCAGAATAATGTCACAGCAATACCCATGAAACCAGTGGCACAAGAAATCAGTGGTGTAATTGTTTCCAAAAGGGCTGCTCTGTGTTGGGCCCGGCTAACAGTTCTGCTGGACAGCCTCAGTCTCTGAGCACAACTTATTCTGTGAGTTCTTGCTCAGCTGGTTGATCATGCAGCTTATCATAGCAAGCTGTCTATCATCATCCTTTCATCAAATATTATTCTGATTGCTATTGAAAAGACGAGATAAAACAAACAACATGAAATAAAATATGAACATCCAGACCACTGTGAGCGGGCATTCTAGGAATGGTTTGAGTGGACAACTCTTTTCATGTTTAACTTTTCATTATCTTTAAACTGTAAAAGCTATAAATGTGCCGCTTGAAACGATTTTCTATTGGCCGAAGCCAATATTTGTGCTCTCTACTGAATCTTTAGTTCATGATATGTACACAAGTTCTTACTGGATGCAAAAAGGGTGTTTAGTCGCTATGTGACAGACAGACATCTAAAATCTAGTTAACTGGAGAGTTTAGCATAAGCATAATATTAAAATGTAGTACTGCCATATGTCACATATGCAATTCCAACTCAATGGTCCTATATCTGTGAATATGTATCTGTTAGGTGGTAAAAGTTATTCTTCACTACAAGGCAGTCAATAAAAAAACAAACAGATAATAGCACAGCAGCTCAGGATTTTGGTAACTGCAAGCATGAGAAAGAAAGTAATTGCTAAAAACATCAAGGTTGTATCTTATTTTTTTTCCTCTGCAGAGCATGCTGTTACAGTTGAAAAGAAATTCTTGACTAGTTTACTTTGGTAAAATTTTCATTTTTGTTTTCTATGCCGGGCAACAATTAAAAGGACAGCATACAGGTTCCTCATTAATATCAATCAGTTTTCTAATTCAAACAAAGCAGTTCATAGAAAAACAAAATCTGCAATATAAAAAGAAACTGAATGCTGTGGTATGACAAATGCATTTGTTTGTTTTGTATTTCAGCCCTTTTCAGCTCTTCAGTCTAAAGAGCCCTTAAGAGCTCTTTAGACTAAAGAGCTCCTGTCTCTATTTTGTACCTTTATCAGAGACTCTTCTCACCGAAGTCTAACAAAAAGGATTACTTCTGTTGTTTTTAAGGGTTTGCAATAAATTGGGCATTTTGCTTCTTAAATAAGCTTTTTTTGTCATTCTAACTACTACAAAACTAACAACTTTTAAGTAGCGACTTTGACCATGTCATTTCTTGTCCTTCTCCAAAGTCAGATAACACATTCTCTCCAACTTTCTGAGCATTATCTGTCCCACTTACCATGAACTAAAAACGAATTTCATCTCAATGTTGAGCTGAGTGCAATGATCACATGATTTATCTTTTTTGTAAAAAATACCATATTTTATATTTACAACTGGATACAAGAAGCCATTTCATTTGTTACTGACATTGTCAGGCCACTGAACAGGCATCCCCCTGAAGTATTGTGTTATCTAGGTGATATATGAGGCAGAGAGTGAAGGTCCCTGGGTAGTTTGACTGAGATGCAGAGATGGGTTGGGGTGTGCGTGTGTGTGTAGGCGTGCGCGCGTGTGTGTGTTTGTGTGTGTGGGTGTGCACTCAGTACAAAGCTCTGTGTAAATGAAACTGGTTATAGGGAGGCTGGAATCAGATTCCCATATTGGTTGTGATGAGTGTCAGCCTAACATTTGCTGCTGGCTGAGCAGCAGACTGATGCATTTTAACAGCAGACAGCAGCATATGGACAATTTGCTCCTGACAGTCATATGTGATAACAGTTTGTATGATGAGAAGAGATAAGTAAACATAAAGCAGTGCTATCATCAATTTCTCTTGACAGAGTGTAATGCCATTTGGCTTAAACTACACACTGTAGAGAATCATTTATCATCAAATAATAATAATAAAACATTGATTATATTTTCTTTCACCTAAACTTTCTTGTTAGAGAAAAAGAAAAGTTTCCAAAGTAAGAAAATGTTGTCCTTTTATACTTTTTTGTTAAACAATAACGCTGTTGAGACAAAAAACTCAGCTGAGTGCAGCTGTAAAAGTGGCTCTTCAGCACAACAGCGATTCAGTGACAGAGATAAATAAGTCATAACAAAGGTCCATCCGTCCGTCCGTCCATCCATCCATCCATCCATCCATCCATCCATTCCACCGCTGCAGAAGTGATCTGTAATTTTTATTTATCTGCTGTTTTGTCAAAACCCAAAATGTTTGGGACAGGGAAAACCTGTCGATTACAGGTTTTTCATAGTTTCTTTAACATTCATTCGGCAAAAAAGGTCTTGTAATGATTTAGGTCCTTTTTAAGGGTAAGCAGTGCACTTCAAACTCTAGTTCAATGACAAATGAAGTAGAATTTCTATAAAACGTACTAAACAAGACTGGGAAAAATCACCCTAAAATCAAAAAGTGCAAGTGTCAGAGACTAAGTTCACTCCCCTGGTCTTAACATCCTCAGTTTTTAAGATCTTGATTTGCTTTGTTCTCTCCTGGTTTCTTCTGTTTCACTCATTCTGGTTTGAAGATCTGCTCTCTTTGTGTAATACCTGTAAGTATGCATTTTGTTTTCGTTATATCCTCTTGTCAGCATCATCCTCATAAATTCCTGTTACCATTTTTGCTATTACACATGGCATGCTCTCTTTGTCCAGCCTGTCGATTTAGCTGGATAGACACGTTTTCGTAGGTTCGCCATTGCGCCATACATTTTCTGATGACTTGCTGAACAGATGTTGAACACTTGGTATGTTGTTTATATTACCTAACAGTGCTTATTGAAAATGTTCTTCCTGACCTTTCTGTAGTATTTCCTGGTCTCTAAGAATGTGTTAGTTCACTAATTGACACTGTTTGCTCACAGATTCAGAAATATTTTATTTTGGGGGGGTAAAAAAAAACTGGACTGAACACAAACAAATTATATCCTTTTCATATTTGTATTTGTAAAATTCATTACAAATGAATTCATTACAAATGAATTTTACAATTAATGGAAGGAAATTACATAAATTTCTTTCCATTAATTGTAAAATTAGTGGAAGGGAATTAGAAGGAAATTAGTAGTGACTTTTAATTATAAAGTCAATCATATAATATCTAAACAAAATCATGTATCAAATTGAGGAAGGTTTCATAGGTTATGAATATTATGCACTGTATTTTTAATGCAAACAAGCCACTGATGATTTTGTAAACCAGAAACAGGATTTAAACTTCTGCCTCACTGCTGCTCCTATAAAGTCTTTGAAGATCCTGGCAAGAGATGAAGGCTGTGGGTCTGCTCCCATCACAAAGCTGTATAGGTGGCTGAATGCTGATTCATTGCAAATCATTCTTAGTTTTTATCCAATGTGAAGTGGTGCCTGGGCTTATGGTATTAAGACCGGCTATCTAATACCTTCGATCAGAATTTTGTGCTGACTGCGCAGAAACTGGTTAAAAGTGTTTTGAGGGGGCTAAGCCAGTTTGATCTCTCTCTCTTCTTTTTTTCTTCCCTGTGAATGGAGGTGGGAGAACAGATTGTAAAACTCTGCTGTTATCCATCACAGACGCATGTGAGATAGCAGGGGTCCAGTTAGCGAGTGTTTTTATCGTATTTAGCTGAAAGCGTCAGCATAATGTAATGACAGACGCTCCACTGGGTTCTTTTCTAAATGCTGCACAGCAAAAAAGAAAAAATTGGGCTTCAGTTGTTTGCTTATACCCTTAAGAAAGAAAATTCACTAGCTTTCATCATCAACACACTGCTGATCATGTATAATGCTTGTTAGTGCTGCACAGTGTTGTATATTGATTTAAACAAGATTTAAATAACTGAACTAAATGGGGAGAAATTTATTATCTTTGTCCGGAAAAATCTATTTTGTTCAGATTTCTGGTTGAGCTAACACAGTATTTGATACAAATATTATTCCTTTCAACTGAATCTATTGACATGGCCCTTACTGCGATTCTGTTCAACAGCATTATTTGATTGATAACGCTTTCATAAAAACTGGAGTTCTCTTGGCACTGTTGGCTTGATCTGTGGTTAATAATTCTTATCCTTATCAACTGCAGACTTTAAAAAAGATGTGCTGCTACAATTGAGACAACTCTTTCAATATTACGGCTTTGAAGTAATGTAGAATTTTTGCACATCGCCTATTATAAGTGACAGAAGCTGAAAAATTACACCTTTAGTCTGCTGTCAATCGGGGATGGAGAAAGGGCAAAACCATCAACAGTGGCTTGGGAAAAAAGATAAAAGTCAGTTTCTAATAAGATTAGTTGCTTGATCCCCTTGTTTTTCCAGATTGCATGTTAAAATATCCCTGGGCAGGAAACCGACACCAATATTGTATGTGACATGTCAATGATGTGTGGGTAAAGGCAACTTTATGTGGCCATTGTAAGCAAAACTATACATGGTTAATTAACACCAGGATTAGTCATACTCCAGGTAGATTCAGGTTTCAGAATAATCTAATTGTGTGTGTGGCCTTGTATTTTACACAGTGTAAGGTCCCTATTTCTAACAAATACTACAATGTAGGGACCGACTGCTCCTTATGGGGCCCAATGTTCGGGCCTCATAAAAAAAGATGCTGTTTTGTGTTAAGAGTTAGAATTAGGACTGAGGTGTGAATTGAGTTTAGGTTAGGATTAGGAATGCACTGGTAATAATTTGGTTTAGGGTAAGGACTGAAGTTAGAATGGAAGTAAATGAAAAGTCCAAGATCGGAAGACATACTGTTGTGTGAACAGTGTAGTATTGATAACACCTGTGATTAACAGTTTTTGAGACGTTCGCATAGCTTCTGTTATTCTTAACTGGAAAAGTGTTACCTGAGCAGGTTATAAAACTTTTTCTCTCAATAAAAAATATTAACCTTTTTATTGGTTGTAATAGTAATAGAAAAAATCCAAAAACCATAGCCTTTTCAAATTCCTACACATATAAAGAACTGGACAAAAATCTTAATATGTTTTCCTAAAAATGCCGGAAAATAAACCTGCATATTTCAAGAAAATCTCTTCATGTGCTGTTCTTGTTACAGTTTGAAAAAACTCAAAAGATTATCTTGACTCATTGAGCATCTAAAAAAAAAAAGCTCAAGCCACAAAAAACGTTATATCATGTAAATGATTAAATTTCTTCATCACTTTGAAAAGAGAGTGTTGCCATGGAGTTTCAAATGGAGCGCACTGAGAGGTGTGAACGCCTACTCATTCCAAGAAATAACTTTCTATGTGGAGTTATAATCAAGCAAAGAAAGAAAGTCAAATTAGGAGCAAGTCACAAACAAACACCTACCCTATTCATTCTTTTGCACGTAAATTCATATTACTATAATTTTCTTCTTGATTTGAAAAGTTGCCTTTCGATTATAATTATCATGCTTGTCTTAATGGGCTTCTAACTTTGAAATTTCACTTTTATTTAGGACTTCAGTCATCTAATTTATTCAACATAACTTAAATTTTAGGTTAAACTCCCTTTTTTCCCCCCTATGTTCCACACAGAAAGGTCCAAAATAAATGCGTAGAAAGTTGGCAGACTTTTTATATCACAAAAAAATGTAACTGCTTTAACTGTTGATGTTAGTTGATGAGATTTTTTCTGATAGTATAGTATTTTCCATTTATATAGTAGACTGATCAAATTAGTCTCCATTCTGACAACTGAGTTGAAATGATAATACTGAAATGTTTGCACATACAAGATTTGACTATATTTCAACAAACAAAAAAACTCAACTGTCGGAAGCTCTTAATCTAATAAACAATATTTGATACATGTTTGTTTGAGTTTATCCTACCAGGAGGCCACATAACGCTTAACGCACAACTCATTAAGACTTCTGACACCTCCTCAAGAGTGTACATGTGAGGGGGAAGAAATGTCTCACTCAAACATATTCAATGTGATCAATGGCTCATACAAAATAAAGAGCCAGATGAGACAAAGAAGAACCATTGTCTCACTTTAATCATTTGTCTTATTGTGCAGAGAAAAAAAGCAGAGCAAGGACATGAAGTTTTTATAGCAGCTGCAATTTTAGATTATCAAAAAGATTTTCTAATTGCCAGTCTCTGTCCATTGTACATTTTGAAAATATCTAAAACAGTAATCTGTTTTAGCTGAAAAATGTCACACTTCACTTCAGATCAAGACTCAGAAATGAGCTATTAAATTATGGGCAAGAAAAATTTTTTAAACACACCTGTTTGTGGATAAAATATATTCCTGATGATAAGGTTATATAAAATTGTTCTTATTTATTTATTTATTTTTCTCCAAATTGTCCCTGTGGTTGTGGTTTAAGAGCCCCCCTGCTATGGAAAGCCAAATGTGCTGCAATTTATTAAATTATAGTATCCCAAAATTAATATTTGTACAACTGACATCTCCCAGAGGTGCTAGAAAAGTAGACGTAGCCC
Organism: Xiphophorus maculatus; assembly: GCF_002775205.1. Lineage (NCBI taxonomy): Eukaryota > Metazoa > Chordata > Actinopteri > Cyprinodontiformes > Poeciliidae > Xiphophorus > Xiphophorus maculatus. The sequence continues at coordinate 14,180,536 of NC_036458.1, read as the reverse complement.
CTCTGAGCTACTTTGATCTTTAAACCAAACTGCAGGTGAGTCGCTGTGGAGGTTCATCAGTCAGATACTACAAGAGGCAAAGTCAGAAGAAATACTTATGTAATAGAGGATTTACATTTTTTGCATTAATTTATAATTAGTTGAAAAACTTAGTTTTGTGTTTCATTCACCTCTATGTTATTTACTTAAGATTTCCATCATGTTTCTCTCTCCACTTGCTTTCTACTCTTGCCTGTCTATTTTTATTTGTCTGCCATCCTGTGTGGAAGCACACGCTCCGCTGCTCTTTATGACCTGTAATCCCAGCTTATTAAACAAGGTGTCTGTGCCATTAAAAGAGGAAAATGATCTTTAAGAGCAACACCACTGCTAGTGCCTGCTAGCTCTGTGCCATTTTGCTTTACCAGGCAACGCCACATTAGAACCCTAATTTGAATGGCCTTGCATCACTGCCTTTGAAAATGTTTTCATCATTTTCATCTCCTTCCACCAACTCTCTCCTGTGTCTAAATTGGTGGGAAAGGCTGTCCTGGATTACTGAACCGTCAGATCTTCATATGTGCCTGAAGGTAGAGAAAAACTAGTTGAACCAAAGAGAAGCTATGTTCTTATGATGAGTTTATCAAGTAGGGACTCACTTCCTCTTTTGTTTGTAACCTCCTTTGCCCCATAAGGGAATGACCTCAGTGAATCATGCAAGAGAGTAATAATGGTGAGGTAGTGAAGTAGCACAGAGAGTTGAAGGTTTCATATTGTTGCAGATTCATTTATCTTGTAGTCACTTATGCTTTGGGTGCCGGATCAGCGAGGACAGCGGAGCACTTCTGGGAAAACAGTCATTATATGAATTCTCCCGTGCCTCACGAGGATAACGTCTCGGGACCTCAAAGGCAATCGAGGCACCATGCATGGATTTTAGATTGCTATCAGCATCATATCTGACCTTATTAAGCTGATTGGGGAAGACAGATATGAGTGATTCAGACTGAAGTCAAAATAAAAAAATGCAATAAAATAAGGAAATACACAGTTTTCTCCCTAGATCTATGTCAATAAAATAGCTTACTAATTAAATACTAAAACCATGCAAATTATCTTTGGTAGAAACATCTCCCTTTTCTTATTCACAGTGATATTTTGTATACAGTCAATTATGTAGATCTGATCTTCTGGCAATTTTGTAGTTTCTTGTAGTTGAGTAGTTATCAAGTCACATTTAATTACGAATTGTCCTGTATGTGATTTATTTCACTGTTTTTTCAATCCTTATAAAATATCAGCTGTTATGTTACAATAACCAGATTATAGAACTGTACTTTACTGATCAACATGCCTATATTGGTTGGCATTCTTGTGGTATTACTTGCAACATGCAAGTAATACATAGAGGATAGAGGATATCTATCTCTATATAGATATCCTTGCCGCTTTAACTTCTCAATCACATTTATTTGTTGTTTCAGTGGATGACAATTTCATCTCTAATATGAGCAGGAAAATCAAAGACATAAAATAAGCTCCAGTATGTAGAACTAGGAACTCAAGACATTCTGAAGCTTCACTCAACCAATAAGAATCAAGGTTTCTTGTCTGACAGCTCCTTATTTGACCTCATATTGGAAGATGTCACCATGGCACACACACATACTAGGATCCTGACAGTAATTGGGCAGATTGAATATCTGCTGTAAAATAAATGACATAGTTTGTCCATGAAATTCTATGGAGCTATGAAATTAGAGCTGTGAGGTAGCAGTAATATGGTATGGAAGGAGCTTCATTATGCATAGCACTTGGTTGCTAATAATGGCTGGTCAGAATGAGTTTCCCTGCTAAGAGCTGCTCTTAACTGACCCGTTTTTATGTTTGTTTGTTGTTTTTTTTTAACAACTGAATCTCTGTTATTTCAAACTCAAATTGTTCAGGACACAGTTTAGAAGAAGCTATGTCCTGAATAAGCTTCTTCTATATATTATGTGGAATATGAACCCCACATGACCTCCCCTTCAGAAATGGAAATAGTGAGAAAAGATTAATAAAGACAGCTGGGGCACTACTTCTCTTCATTTGCAATAGAAAACAGGTCCAAACTGAATTAGCTCTTCTTTATAAACTTTGTTTGGGTTGAATGAATTATGTAAAAATTAATGTCATACACGTTGTGGCAACAATATATTATGCTTGTTAATTTTAGCTGCTTTACATCCTTCTGTTTTCTTTTTACAGTTGTTGTCAGCATTAGTAAACAACAATTGCACTTCATATATTTCAATGTCACTGAACTGCAGTCAAACAAGAAACGTGAAACAGTAGCGCGGTTGTAGCCTCAAGAGCTTGATTTAATTGTGTTGCTTCATTCTGTTCACATTTGTTTTAATTTTAATTTTGTTTACATTTATAGTAGATTAGTCTGACACTGTTAGCAGGTAAAGTACCATGGCTCATTAATTAAAGTTAATTGGCAGCTAAGGGAGTGGGATGTGCATGCTCCCGTCAAACAAAGTAAGGTTATGTGAAAAATTACAATCAGCTCCCTTTTACTTTGTACAGAAACACACGATTTTGAACTGAGACATAGAATCACACAACAGGAGGTTAAAAGTGGGCTGAAGTTAAGAAATGAGTCATGTAGGTTTGGAGGTTCTGAGAGCATGTGTGTGCGTTTACTCTGTATGTGTGAATGTTTTCTCATCTTTGGGCGTAGGAGTGTTGGTCTGTTTTGAATTGAGTGTGTGTACAATATGTGAATTGTTGCTTTCATGTCTCTGTATGTGCCTGATGTTTCATAATTTTAGAAACCCATTTTGACTTCTTACATGAAAGGATCAAAGGACTGGTCTGTATTTCTTTATTCTAGCGGCACTGGATTTTATCTTTCAGTCTCTGAATACATCTACTGTTGCTTACTCTTGCTGATCTATAATTCAAGACAGCTCGGTACACATTGTATAATAACTTATCAGTATTCCTGTAGTAGGTGTCTGTTTGCAGTATTTCACGCTGTTCACATACAGAATCTATGCCATAATGTGGATTTCTGCTGTGTTGTTTCTTTAAATGCTTCTCTGGTCAGGTACATTGAAATATTGATGTATCCTATTTTCTACAGTAAATGATTTGATAAACCACTTTGTACATTAAGGACGGTTTCTGTTAGACTGACTCTCAATGCACTATTTTGCTCTCTAACATGCACTGTATGTGTTTTGTTTCTTGTGAAATATTCATAGCTAGTCTTCAGCGAGCAAAGTACAGTATTTAGACTGCTAATTGTTGCATGAGTGGACTTTAGGTTGTTGTCATGTGCTTGGCTTGGACAGTAACACATGACACTAGTGATGTACAGCTACTTTACAAGCATAAATCTTATCAGAAATTAAAATTTTTGGTAATTATTACTAAAATGAATAACCTATTTCCTTAGCAAGTTCAGCGTAGCACACTTCTCACTTGGCACAACTTCCTACTTGTAAATCCAGCAAATATTTTCTTTCTTGCCAACTGACTGTTTTGGTTGTTGCCCAAGAAGAAGCCAGCTGCTCAGATGTAGATATAGTTTCTGGCATTAAACAATTAGGTCTTAAGTATCAATACACAACATCTCTTCGACATTTGAAGAGATGTTGAAAGGTGAATGAGATTTTTTGTTTTGTTTATAGTTTTATGTTGTTTTATTTTGGTCATATAAGCTTACCCTTTCCTAAAGCAGCAAATTTGCAATTTGAAAGCTGTTCAGAAGATATTCTAACTTTCCGATTAGTACTCCCTAAAGTTCAACTTGTGTCTAGCTGCTGGTCTGATTTACCAGATAAAGAAATAGATACAATTTCAAACTGACAGGGTCTCATGATAAGAAATTTGACTGTATCACAGCTACTCTATGGCTGTTTTTTTTTCAACCACTTTTGTGTACGATGTTGTTGTTTTGGTAGCAATATGTAGACCCGGGAATTACTTAGCCTCACAGGACACAATAACTGGGTGCAGTATATTTAACAACGCTGTCTTGTTTCTTACTTTTGTTCAAAAATCAGAACATATGCGTACCAAACGTAACTACTGTTGAAATGTGGCAATCTCTAAAATAACAGAGAAAATGCACAAAAAAGAAAATGCAATATATAAAAGACAAGAAAAGAAATACGGCAGTGGCCTCTGGCTGCACAAACAAAATACAGAGCTGCATTACATCACACTGATTTAGAGCACATGGAATTGTGATATCACTTATTTTATCAACACTTACATTCCAGTAACATTTCAGTTCACTCTTAATACTGGAGCGCATCGATGATCAGACATCTTATTGTCACGTGCAGGAAATGGACATACAGGTTCCCTGAACCATTCTGTTTCAGAAATACACCATATTATTAAAATACTGACTGCTCAGCACATAAACGAGAATGTACCGACATATTTCAACAAGTCATGTATATATTTACCGATTTTCTGCCAAATCCCGCACATAAAACACGTACAGTTCACATCCAAGTTCAACATGTAACATAGCAACACAGGAAGACAACAAGATGCATTTCCTGCCCCGTCTTGGGAAACAGTAATCACCTTGAAACACTGCTCTCATGTGGTCAAAATGTGCAGCACCCAAGACCAACTACCTGCATATATTTAAATGTGAAAAACAAATAAAATTACATAACTGAACCAAAAATAATTCAGTAGCATTGCTACTGTAATATAAAAGAAAACCAACACTTTGAAACAGTACACTTATTCGACCAAAGTTTACCACCCGGCTACAAATATAACATATTTATGAAAACAAATGTGGATTGGAGCATATAGATGGATCAGTACGTTTAGTAAGTTGCTCGTCTGACTGGCACAGTTGCCTCAAGACATTACTTTCCATTATTCTACAGAGTCCCAATCTATCTGTCCCCCATAGACTTTCAACCTCTCAACCTGATTACTTCACACACAGTTGGGAGTTTTGGCCTCAGACCCTTTGCCTGAAAAATCAACAAAAAGCCCCATCACTGTTTAATGTCTTCAAATGGAGAAAAAAATACAACTCAAATAATGCAAAAGCTTTTACAGGACAGATGTGAAGATTTTTGCAAATTTCCTTGAGATACTCCAAACAAATTTGGAAGTAAAAGGATTAATCTGAATTGCAAAGTAAAGTAAAAGATTGGACTTTGACATTGACCATTACTTATACGGTAAAATATATTCAGCTTATTGAAGGAATATATCCTTCAATAAAAAAGAATGTATAAAAAATTTATATATTTTTATGATACCTTTGGTACAGTGTTATAACACTAAATGTTGAGTGCAAAAGGAGAAGATGGGACCTGGTGCTGATACCTTGATGCATTACATAAAGACCTGACTCTTGAGGGTCTACTAAAATGTTTGTGGACAGACGAATACTGCTGAAATGATCTCCAAATGATAAACGTTTCTCCTCCTGAGGGGGTTTGTTTGATTATTAATGACGGGAGTGGAAGACAATGGTCGTGGAAAAGTGAAGCAGAACAGGAAATAGTGTAAGTGTATAACTGAAATTATGAAAATCAAAATGGAAAATTAGAAAATGAATTAATAATTAAATCATATTTTGCCAATCCTCATCCAAAGTTGCTGAACCAAGCACAAGATGATTGTAACATGTGGATGTTTGAGGAGTTCACCCATGTTTCTCATTCTATAGTTGAGCTTGTTTCTCTTGACTGCCTTAATCAATCCTTTATTATATTCAGCAATTACGATACACCACAGTGATCAATATTTGTAATAAGCCCCCCTGGTATAAGTGTTGGTCAGACTTTCTTGCTACCTTACCTTACCTTCTCTTTCTCTTTGACCATTGTTTAACTGTAAATGCTCACAACGTTCTTCAAGCTAACACTCAACCACTTTAAAACAAAGTGTAACATAAATTGCCTGGGACGGTATGATGAAATGATGAAAGATAATTATGGTTAACATATTAAGGGCTTTTAAACTAAAAGTAAAAAAATAAAAAATAAAAAAAGAATAAAGAGAGCATAAACATAGCATAAAAACAGAATGGTTGGAAATGTGCAAAAAGGGAACTCAGCATCATGGGATGATCAGAGGCCCAGAAAGTACTTATCTGCAGTGTGGCTTCATGATCGATAAGAAGAGGAGAAATTCAACAGTAGTAATTCAGAAAACTGCTGATTTTTATAGGGACTGTCAGAGACCGATGAACAGAAAGTCAGGACAGATGAGATTATCAGCCTGCTGACTAAACACCCAACATGAAATGGACTTCTGTCTAGGCAGCCAGGAGTAGCATGTTGTGTTTCAGTTGTTTTAATTTTTATTATTATGTGAGATATCTTGTAGACATATTCATGTTTTGTCAAATTTTGCCATTATTTAAACAATAGTTTCCATTTACAGCCATACATTCACAAACTGTACATGACAGCAGCTGCCTCATCACTGGCATACAAAGCTTAAAAGAGAATGACTAGAATGATGTTTATGGTTACATGTTTAACAACTGAATAATACTAATAATTAAAAATATAATTGTGAGAAAATCTACTGGATAATATAGAGGATAGCCATCTGCAGCTCATAGCAGAGAAAAGTTACCATACTGCTTTTAGCTACAAATATGGCTCTGGTTCAGTTGCCCCTTCGTCCTTTCCAATAAATTTTTTTTTAAGTATACCAGGACTGAATGTTAACACCACCACATATGCTTGCAGCTTGTATATCTGTGTAACTTGGATTTGAGGCACATATCTGTCCTAAAGCCAGAATTTCAACTGAAGGAGAGAGGATATTCTTTCAGTGACAGAAGATTTGACAAAAGCTGCAAAGTTCACATACAGTTAAGTCAAACTTTATCGTTTGTCAACTCAAAACCTAAAACATGATTTTGATGGATGAGGATAAAAAAAATCAACACCCATACATGTTATCTGATGCCAGAATAAAATCTCTATTTTGTTCATTTTGCAGAAGTAATTTTCCACAGACGTTAGGATTAAGCAATTTCTCCATCTTTGCAAAATCTAACAAATATTTTGACAAAATTGTCCAACTTATAAAATTGTGTTCATCTCAGTTGTTCTTGTTATCTTATTTTTGGATTGTGGTAAAAAACAACAACAAAACAAAAAGAAAATAAAACAAAACAAAACAAAAAAAAACAATGGGAGAATATGTTCCCAAGCAGATGTCACTGGAATGCAAAGCAGATTTGCAGTAATGGGGGTGGAGTTTTCATAATAGTGCATAAGAAAGTGATACAACAATAACAATTATTAAAAGAAACCGTACATAGAAAGATAACCCCTTAGACTTTGCTTCACACCTAATAAAAGCTCAGTTTAAAAAAAAAAAAATTCTAGCCCTACAAAACGCATTGCTCTCTCACTTGAATATGTCCTCAGTCATTTAACTGATGTCTCCTTGATCACTCAAGAAAAACCCTTGAGAGGGTTTTTTTTTCTTTGCTTTTTCTTTGTTCTTCACAGGGAAGAGAGAAAAACCTTAGCTATTACCATAATAAGGTAAATTAGAATGTAAAGTCTTGCATTGCTTCAGCAGTGGGTCTGAGGAAAACTGCTGACAGTGGTGTTGGCAGATCTTCTGGGGGAGAGCTTATAATTGCCTCAGCTACTACGTGCTTTCCTCTTAGAAATATAGGCTCCACATAGCTGCTACGAGCTGAGTCAGTCTGGGCAGCTTTGTGCTATTGTAAGAGAGCGGTTGTCTGTGAGAAGTGGGTTCTCTTTCCTTTGAAACCTAAAGATGATAGCTAAATGGATACTTCTTTATAAACGTCGAGGGTTTGTGAGTAATAAGTATCTTACTCTCAATTATAGTCAGTCCGAGCTTTTTTTGGAAGCTAGGAGAAATTCTCTTTTTGGGAGTTAAGCTCAGTGCAACCTATTTTAAGAGTAAATTTCCCCAATTTAAAAACAACATCTCAAACATTTTATCAGGCAAGCAAAATTATTACGTATTTGTGCACCTTGACAGTTTTGCTTGACCAAACTGGGTACATTATTATTGCTTAATACTTTGAAACTGTGTAAGAATTTATTTTATACATTTAAATATTGGCTGACCATCTTGGGATTGATGTTCAGTGGTCTACGGATCCTTAGTCTACTTAAAAATATGTTTTGTTTTATATGTGTCGTAACCCAAATGTCTGTCATTAAACATTTGTCTGGATATTGCCTGCAAATAAATAATTTATAACTGTGAATGTTATGATTGCTTGTTTTTTATTTAATCAAAGTGATTACTTTCAATGTTCGTGACTGTAAAAACATTGAGTTCTTGTATTTCCCATTTTCCACATGGTAGATTTGCGTAGTACGTGTTGGTCTATCTATATTACAGGAGTGGAAATAATACATTATTGAGAGGTTGAGTAGTTGCCAGAGAAAATCTTTTGTCACAGATAAAATATGTGTATATCAGTCTGAATATTCAGCTTTTCTGGGGAACGACATTGTTCTTTTCCTGTCATCTGCACATTGACTAAATAAAACTTCTTACTGCGTCAAACTCCACTCTGCTGTGTTTTACCACTGTGCTTTACTATTCGACTTTTCCTCTGCCATATTTTTCTGACTTATTTTTATCCTGAGTTTTTTTCATTAGTATAAAACTTTGACAACATTGATTTTGTATTTTTTTCTGACCTCTAAAGGAAATTAAAGCAGATACATGTGTAAAAGAACATTAACAATAATTGAGAAAAATGGCACTGTAAACAAATAAATTAAAAAAATTGAATGACATAATTATTTACTTGAACTACAATTTTTTATGTTTCAATTTTTCTAGAAGGTGGAAATTTGTCCTGCTCTGAGTAGCTTTTAACTTAACTCCCCAGTGGGAATCATTCCGGTTTGTAAAATTGTGCTTGTATTGAGAACTTAATTAGATGCATAAGTAATAAACTTTAATTATACGCTGCATATACAGAGAAAAAAAAACATTTCTTTGGTTGTAAATATAAGCTCTTGAATACATTTGAACAAAACCAAAACAACATTGGTTGAAATTAAATTATTAACCATCCATTTTGCAGCAAATCACAACTGGAAACAGTTTTGGTTTTTTTTTCCTGATTTGTTTTTAAAGGATTTTGCATATTAGAGGAGATGAAAAGGCTCCCTAACAAAACACAGAGGCTTTTAACTCATTTTATTAAAATTAGAAAATGCTTAACAGCCAACAGTGCATTATCATAATTACATTTCCTTTGCAAAATGCAGTAATAAGCAAAATATGAAATAAAGTGGTGATCAATTAATGTCATCAGCAAAGTTTTGGAAATAGCAAGCCAAGCTTTCTTTCAAACTTATCCCCCTGACAAAACAACACATTTCCCCCCCCATGCCATGAACTCTTAAACCGCTCCAAGACCCTCACTTTCAGGCCTCATTTTGCAGTCCTCTCCATGTTCTGACTCTTAACATCCTGCTGATGGAGGGAATGCGATCCAGGTCTGACTGTGAGCAGGCTGGCCACTCAACCAGGACTGATAATTCATACCCACTGCTGCACCTCCCAGGAGTGGCTCAGTGCCGGCATTAACCTCAACATTTCACTTCTGAGCTCAATCTCCTGTGACTCCATGGAGGAAGGGGTTTTATATGATGTTTGATATGGTTGTAAACAAAGATGACAAATTGATGTGTCGCTCACAAATCTGAAGGCTATAAATCTTTGAGAAGGCTAAAAGATTTGGAGAATGGCCACTCCATATTCTGTCAAGATCTTTAGAAGTTTCCAGATAATGCTCACAATGCAAAAGAAGAAAAGATAATTAAACATGATGTTTCACACGGAATGGCGATGAATAAAGCATCCATCTGGTATGATTCTGTGAAGGGAAATCCCTACGTGTGAGTTTTCATCTTTCACTCACAGCAAGTTCTTAAAAAGACAGAGTAAATTTTTGATCCAGCACCTCTACATATAATTTCACATTCTCGCCGAACAGAACAAAGTCAGAAGGTCCGTTCTTTTGATTTAGTACAAGGCAAATGTGATTCTTTCATTCAGTGTCCAACAGATACTGTATTATGCAAGATAAATCAATTAATTTTCTGCATGTTGGTGTTACACTTCAAAGTGATAAATAGTTAAAGCTTTTTAGGTCCTACCAAAAATAATAGTTAAAAATAACATAACAATAGTCTTAATTCTTATCAAAAAGATGTTTTGTGTTGTTCAAACTAGGTTGAATTTTTAATAACTATTTCTTATTTACTAAAAGAAAGAGGATTTTAGATGCAGAATTGTACAGTACATCATAAATGTGAAGTTATTTACCTTCTGGCTTTATTGATAATAAAAACACTGATTAGATTGTTTGTGGTCTGTCAACAGCAACTTAAGTCAATTCTGATTTCTGTTTATGAGTAATACAAATCTTTCATTATACCAAATACAAATATGTATTGTATTACAGTATACCAAATATAAATATTTCTTCTAGCCTTCTAGCCATGCATGGTCATAAATCATATATATTACCATCAGGTTTGTGAATGAGTATTTGCTTTAAAACTGGGCTTCCGGTCCTTTTAGGCTAAACCAAAAGCTAAGCTCTGTTTAGCACACCTTAAAGTGGCTTTAGCTTCTCGTAATAGGAATTAACTCAATTACTATTAATAATATCTGTATTTATGTATATTCTATTTAAAATGTAGATTATTCCCCCAGCCCCAGCTGTGAGAGTTCTGGAAGATTGCTATAATGTTCAAGTTTCTTATTAGACCTAGTTTGAAATCTCAGAAGGATAAAACAGCAACATTATTGTAGTATACATAGCGAGAGTGTCACTATGACACTCAAACTTTGTCACTAGGAGACAGAATAAGAAAGTTCCCTCTTAAAATTATGCTATTCTGTTGCTCCCCTAATTTTGTATATATTGTAAAGAGTTAATGTTATTTCTTCCTCATTCAGTAACAACTTCTTCAGAAGTGGAGCAACGTGTTAGCGGTCAGAATGGTGCATTTACTGACTGGAGAATGATTAGATTTTTGGGTTTCAATCTGCTCAATTTCCACTGGGCCTAAAATCACCTAATTTCCATCAACAGTGGTTTTCTGTGTGCTTCGCCATTGCTGTGATATATTTATCACTGGAGGTGTGGCTAAAAATTGCTTGACAAATTATTTATTTATTTGAAGTGTAATCAATTCTTCTTATCAATAAATGAAGTTGATGTCAGAAGACTCATCCAAAAAAATCTATTTGATCTAAAATATTATTTTTATATATCTGTTGACAGAACTTTGGATGTTTAAAACTTTTGCGATTTAAAATTAGCATGGGAGATTAATATCAGACACAGGCATAGGATTTGGTTAAAGTTGATATTTTGCAAAAAACTGAGTTTTGATTTATGTTTGAACTAGGTTGGTATAATGACAGCTAAGCAGCCAAAGCCTCTGCTTCTGTGCAGTGAAGAGGAGAGAGAAAAAAGGAGCTAATCAGAATGATCACAGGGTAGCTTTGTAATTATTTACTCCATTAGCCACTAGTGGTCGACACGAAGTGCACTGACTCGCAAAATTAGAATCCTTATCTGAACGGTCCAGAACCTTCACTGTATTCTGAAGCGATGTGTAAACGCAACGGGATGCGCCCTAACCTGGAAGCACCATGTATGCAAGGACATTCTGAGGACATACCAGTACAGTGTATGTGACACCAGGATGGTTCCTGTCGGCATTCAGGGCCACAACGAAACTGAAACTTTGCGAGGTTCCTTACTGAAAGCTGAAATCAGGATGGAAATCATGCTAAGTCAATTGAACATTTTGCTTTTGAGTTTACTAACAATCCTCATCATTATGCCTTCATGAGGAACAGATTACCCAAGTACTCTTTGCAGCAGAGGTCAGAATAATTTATTACAGATTTCCCTTTTTTCAGTCGTGAATCTCCTGAATACCAAATATTATAGGTGGAATTTGTACATTTCTTCTTTTAGAAAGAAATGAACAGTAACTTAGCAACCTGACCTTAAATTTACTTTAATTTATAATGGCTTTGTGTGCCATCGTAATCTTAGCTTTATCCTGCCTGCATTTGGGTCCAATACTGCCACAAAACTTAACTCAGGATTCACAGCATGTCATTTGTGACTTTCCAGGGACAAACATGGCTTTAATAAGAGTCCTGATTTTAGACTGCAGAAAGTCCTTTCTTCTGCTCTCAGAAGAAAATAAGGCTGAAATTGCGACCAGTATTCAAAGACAGTTTGCGGAATGTCCTGTTTTGTTTTTAGAGGCTGGAGGCAAACATCCCACATGCTGTGCATGATTTATCTCCTGTTGGAGTAGAGCACAAATTAAATTACTTCTTACAACAGTTCAGATTTAATTGCTAAAAATAGACACCAATTAATTTGGAGGAAAATATGGGAGTGAGGTGTGTTTCTATTTGAACCAACAAAAACCTCCAGTTTTTCTGTATGAATGTTCATGCAGCTGTTTGTGCCAGAGAAGCCAACAGAAGGGGATTATGTCCTAAGGGACAACAGAGACATAAGGACCTTGTAGAAAACTTGCACTTTGTGTGCCTCCCTTTCTCTCTGCTGCCTGAGGAAACAAGGACCTCATAGACTCAAATTCTCTGGTGCAGCTGATGCGGGATAGCGCAATCTTGTGCAATTTCTGTACTTTATTGCAGCATACATTAAGTTTCTGATGTGGCTGACTTTAAACTCATACTAACCAGACAAGTGGGATTTTGAAAGTTTACTTCAAAGGTCAAAAATATTTAAAGGTTTTATAATGAGAGGATCAGGACTTGTCCCAACAACAGTAAAAGCTTTCAAGCTTTAAAATATGAGAAAGGTTATCCTTTCTCCATCAATTTTCTAAAAAATATGTTCCTGGTTAAACGCAGGGGGCATTAAATAAGCAATAAGTATAAAACATAATGTTGGTGTTTGTGCAGGAACTCTGTTATGATGTGGATAAAAAATGATAGGCCAATGCTGTAGTTCACTTCAGATGGTGTTGCTTGTGCTCATCTTCAGGTAAAAATAGCTGGAGAAGATGTGCAGTATGTTTACAATGGTCATCCAGGGAGGTTAAAAACAGACCAAAAAAAAAAAAAAAAAAAAAGCAGCACTACCTTCACAGCAGATCAGTCCATCACCTTCAGTTTGACCAGAAGTCTAAACTCAGACTGACTCCCTGCGATGGAGACAGTTTTTGTAATCACAGGCTCCGCCCAGTCACGAGAAGACAAAACAAAACCAACAAAAAAACTGAACAATTATTTCTAACTCAAGTAAACTCTTATCAAACTACACAAAATAAATAAAATAATCATAACATTTAAAAAAAAAAAAAAGAAAAAGAAACTTGTGACCAAACATATAATACTCAAATTAATAGAAAATAACTGAATTAATACAACGTCTTGGTGACGTCATTACGTCGACAGGTCACTCCCCCCGGGCGTGCTTTAATCCGGAAATAGCTTTGCTTGAATATCTGAACCGGGAAAATGTTTGACACTGAAAAATTACACACTGGGACGACAACTGAGGCAGGAACACCGCGTGTGCACCCACGACGATCCGCGCCAGTTTGTGCGGAACCAAAAGTAAGTTATTTCCGGTGTGTGCTTGTATATCGGCACAGACTATATTGTAGGACTAAGTCCCAGCTGGTGACGGCTCCTTCATCACAGTGATAAATCAAGAATTTTTAATTCAACGGTTTACATAAGGATGTCTGAAGATGTTCTGCCAGAGAACTTAGTTGACATTCAAGAATATTTGTTCTCAGTTATTGCTCTGGAAACATATTTATTCCCCTAAGATTTTTTTTTTTTTTTGCCTTATTAGTCGCACTATAATATTTCAAGACATTTCAATTGTAAAAGTTATTTAAACCGATCTTAGGTGAAGAAAGACAATTACACCCTTTTGTTAAAGGTCAAGTAAGCTGTAATTAAACATTTTGTTAGATGTATAAAATTGAGTTCAATGAAATTAGCTGTGCTCAAAGCCAAGGACCAGTTAATGACAGAAATGTAGAATCAAGAAATAGCTGACCGAACATTTCTGACAACTTGAAGTAAGCTAAAAAGTCTCAGAAAGAAACAAAACATTCCCCAAATTAAAGAAATATAACATTACACGAACTGTCCTGAGCCGTATGCAACAAAATTTCGTTCTGTATACACCCTGTGCATGCAAAATGACAATAAAGTCAGTCTAAGTCTAAGTCTGACATTTGTCAGTTTGGAATTGTTGTGAACTTTCACAGGAGTCAGTCTGCAAAAACCACCCTACGAAGAGCATGTCAACAACTCATAGCAGAGATCTCAAAAGAACCTAAAACAACATCTGATGCAGGCCTCACTTGCCAAAGTTAAGATCAGTGTTTATGAATCAGCAATGAAAAAGAAAAAAGGAAGACTTCCAAGACAGAGCGACGTAAGGTACCATCTCACATTTGGCAAAAATAGCTTGATGATCCCAAATTTTAATAAAAAAAGTATCCTTTGTCTGTGTTTGCATTACTGTAGTTCTGGCTTAAAAAAACCAACATAATTTCAAAGAAAAAAAAAACATAGCTTCAGGACCTGAACTCTTAATTTTGCTCTCTACAAGAAAACCTTGAGAGACAACATCCAGCCACCAGTTAGTATTTTTTTAAAGCAAAATAAAGTGAGTTTAGATAATGGCGAATGACCTTAAAAAGGACATTCATGCTTGAAAACCCTTCAGAGTGGCTAAATTAAATCAAACTTGCAAAAAAAGTGTAAATTTGCTTGTTAAATACTACTAAATATTTCATCTCAAGATTAAGATGCTTTGTAGAAATATGAAAGAAATTAAATATTAAAGCAATTAAAATAGAATGAGCTCTCAAAATCAAGTGCTCGAACAAAATACATTATGTTGTATAGTTTATTAATTAATTGTCACACTGACTATAATGGCTGCGAAGCAAGCTGTGGTGGATGTAAAAATGGTGAAACATGAACAATGTACAAGCGAGGTCCGTGGTATGGTTGGAGTTGGGGGGCTTAACTGCAGATGTGACTCCATCAATTAAATTTTGCTTAGGGCAAAACAACCTTTGGCTGCCATTGTCATGACCTTTTTCTGAATAAGCGAACATAAAATCAATGCACATAAAATTAGACATACTAGCTATGAAATCCTGCTGCAAGGATAGTTTGCTTACAAATTTCAAGTAGAAATGTCTTATGGATGAGTAATATAATTGTTGGTTCCAGAAATTCACCATTTTACATTCTCTTGTAAAATGTCCACCTCTATTTATTTTTTTTTAAATGAAATAGATTTGTGTTTTATCAAATATACTTTATTTCTGAAGTTGTTTCAAGTGAGTGTCTGTTGATGATGACTGAAGATCTCTGCAAGCAACTTGAGGCAGGGAGGAGAAGCACACAGAGGGCAGCTCATGTAAAATAGAAAGGTGTTGACCTCAACACATGGCGCCCGCAGGGGAGCTTAAACACTCGGGCTAAACGAGGACCGCGTCAGAGATTCACTAAAGGGGAACACTCCAAGCCCGTCTCCATCTCCGTATCCCCCTGAGCCCCGCTGCAACAGCATGTCTTCCTCAGTTAATGCTCCGTACGCTTGGACACACTCACTTAATGCTTGCACACATGCACTTTTTGAAGTCGCTCTTTCACACATTCACAGAAACTAAGGTTACTTTCTGTTTTGTTTCGCAGCTGTGCTCAAATCGTTTGTGCTTTGTCGCAGCAGGTTACATGCTCGTTTTGAAAGGTGTGAATTAATATGAAACAAAGCAGGGCTCCTTTTATAACGGTAAACTGAATTCACACCTCCGCTATGAACTGGATGTAAAACAAATGAGAACAAAAGTGTTAGAATAAAGCAACATCATGTTGTGTACAGCGAGCATATGTTTCTGCTTAAAATTCAATTGATGCAAGCTGAGCTTTCTTCTTTTGTCTGGATAGTGTTTAGAGTAAATATAAACTCGTTTACAGCTGCATGGTGGAATAAATGCTGTGGCTTTGCAGGAAGAAGGTCCTGGGTTCAAATCACAGCCTGGGGTCTTTCTCATGGAGTTTGTAGTGTTATGTCAAACTTTGTTTTATTTCAATCAGTCAATCACACAATCAATTTTAGCTATAAAGCACCCTTCATGTTGGAGGCAGCTCGCTGGAAACGCATAACAAAGGACATTTCTGAACTGGGTTTGAACCATCCAGGGTCACAGTCTGCAGGTGCAAATACCAGAGTTGTGAAGTAAACTGAAACTGGTGGGATACTCCCTTTTACTCCCATCTTTGTAAGAGGGCTGGTGGATATTAAAGCGATGTACTTTTATCTTTTCTTCACTGCCCTGGACTAGCCAGGGGAGTCATTGCTCATATTCTTTGCTTAATTTCTTAATAAAATAATAATCAAAATGCATTTTGATTCATTCTTGATTGACTCAGTGTTTCACCTTAGATAAGACTTATTTATTTCCTTAACATTAGGTATTCTGGCTTCTTTCTATAGTTAAAAAAAAATCACTATTGGGTTAAATCATCTATGTTGATTACCCTTGTTGTGTGCTTGAATGTTTGTCATGTGTGCCTCTGAGTTGTCCTGAGATGGACTGAAAAGCTGTCCAGATTGGACCCTGTCTCATGTATGGGGGAATTTTACTGCCATAAGTTGAAAGCACACTGCATAGGGTATTTTACTGAAGGTCATCTTGCTGGTGATAACCTAGATCAGTGGTGTCCCAAAGTTGGTTCCTTGAGGGCCTGCATCCTGCATGTTTCAGTTCGCTCCCTGGTGGTAGTAACAACCTTTTCAGCATGTCAATGTTCTTCTTAGGCCTCTAATGAGCCATCATTGGATCCAGGTCCATGTCAGCTACCTTTAGCTTTTTAAGCTAATTTTACCGTATAAACTGCTGGGACTCTACAGTTTAGCTTTGAAAGCAGTGTTTTCCACCAATTTTTCAGAGTGTTTGGGTGGGATTTTTGCATTGACTGAATATTTTCACTCAGTTTCAGCAGCTTTTCAATGTGCGTTGTGCAGATTTTGGCTTTCTTCTGCTACTCCTGCGCATTTCATACATTTCTGCAAGTCTTCTGCTGTTTACTTCAAATGCTTTTGCAATTTTCACCAAAAATATTCAGCTTGCAGCATTCACTCTGCATTTTTGCAAGAAATGCAAATTTTCTACCTACATTTTAAATTATCTGTCTAGAACTGAGGCTTTTGTGCATAAGAACAGCATTTTCCTCCTCTCAGTGTGTTTTCATCATCTCCTCACTGAAACCTGCAGTTTTGATTTTGCTGCTGATTTAAGTTGGAAACTTTTTCAAGTTTCTAAGTTGGATGTTGCTCCTGCATCTTGTCTCTCTGAGGTGCTCTCTTCATTCACAATTCATTATTACTTTAAACTTTTTTATATAAGTTGCCTTCTCTCCCCTTCACAGATTTTCTGAGAGATTTTATTATTCAGAGAGCAAAATACAGGTATTTCAGAGTTGCCCACTAAATTCTGCACTTTTCTCTCTCACACAGAAAATACTTTGATGGTGTTGGACTGTCCCTCACACAGCACTTAATGATGAGCCAATTATCCTCACTTTGCATCATTTTGCCTCTTATCCATTTTACTGTATTTTCTCCTGTTGCCACCACATTTCTAACATCAGTCTCAATATTTTCTGTGGGTGTAAGAGAAGAAAAAGAGGTGCACAACTCCTCATTAGGTGCATATGCATATCAAGTTTAAATGTGCAGATAAGTGCTTCTTTTTATCTGAACAAGAACAAACAGTAAAGTTTTTCTTAAGCAAATTTGAAGTTGATATTTAACATTTGTGTATCTTTTTCTCATTTTTCAGTAATAATCTGAATTCTTTTTTGTATTGAACTCTTAAATAGGAAATGTACAACTTGCTCGTCTCCTCTCAGCACCACACCTGTATATAAAATTTCTATCTCAAACATCAGTCTCAAATATTTGTAAACCACCAGTCCAGGAAGGAATATCACTAAGGGGAGTCAATAAACATTGCATCATATGTTTTCAAGTAACACATGACTTAAAAATGTCCCAGCAAAGAAAAGCTACAAGAACATGACTCATTTTTTATATGTTGTGATAGAAAACCCATCTGTAAGACAGTGACCTATAGCATCAAAAAGCTTTAAATAAATGACACACTCTTCATATGTAGAAACACATTTGAAAATATTCTCAACTAAGAATTGTTGTAAATTTTAAGAAACTTCTACAATATATGAAATTATATATATTTTTTAAATGTAGCCACCTTTTTTTAAAAAAATACCACCCATTTATTGCCTATGGACTTTTTCTTGCAGGATCACAGGGTGGCAGCTGTCTGAAGCAATCGTTAGGTGGGAAGCAGTGTACAACCTGGACAGGAACTGATGAGGAAAGAACTGGCAGGTTTGCAATTCCTGGGGGAGGCGATCAGTGACGTATGAACCAGATTTAATGCAAATGTGAATACAAAGGATTCAAATATTAGAGATCATCACAAAAGTGCGAACCTAAACAAGCACACAAAGTACTGAAAAAAGAAATAAAATGAGCAAAATAAGTACGGAATACCTTAAGTGAGAAAATCTAAAAACAAACAATAAATGGACTTAGCTTGAAATACAGGATGTTGAAATATGGATAAATGCTTCATGCCCATTCCTAATCACTTAAAGATCCTAAGTAACTGTACTGCTGGATATACTGTCCACTGACTATGTTGAGGCTAATGTGAGATTTGGCTGATTCGTAAAGACCATGTGTTTCATACAAATAGATAGCTCTAATATGTAAATATATAGATCCTTTGAATCATTTTAGAAATAAATACATTAAATATCTTATTTAATGATACCTGATTCCCTTAGATAACATGAAATACCCAATTTGGCAGCTTTTTTTTCTAATGAACTACTTCTAAACAGATAAGATAGTCAACCTCATCACTTTCATTGACCAGCTGTCCAGTTGTCTAACATTTCCCACTGCGCCCTTACTTACTGCCGCCCTTATATTTCTAGGTGTGGTAGTGGTACTGACCAAAAAAAAAAAAAAAAAAAATCAACTGGGAGAGTACATTTAATCTGTGATGCATTACCGCAAAAGGTCAAACTGAAGAGGCTCTTTATATCTTCTGCATCCTCCACTTAAGTGGCTGCTTCAAGCTTTAAAGTGTTTCGTTCTCAGTCATTTTCAAGCGCACATCCATTAAAATCACGTAAACCGTTTGAAATAGAATAGATTGCCTCCACAATATGAAATCTTCCAACAGTCAGTTGGCAGTCTCCCAGTTTGTCACCATACCACTCTTTGTAGACGCCACTCAGCTCTTTCTTGGAGCTTCTTCCCATCAGCATGAAAATGACTTTCCAGAATAGTAATACTTGAAATCTGCAGACTGATTTAAAAGGTAATACAAGCCCAACAAGCTGAATACAATTGACGCTAACTTCATTTTGGCTTAGAAGGGACTCTATTCATATGACATAATAACAGCCATTCACTGACAGAACAAAGCGTGGTCAGCTAATAAAACTTTAATAATAGCTTCATGCAAGATTGTTCAGTGCTCAAAGAGCTGCATATTGAAATCAAATAGAAGACATTTCATTTGAATGGGCCACTCTCTATCATTAACAACATGTATATTTGTATTGTGATTCACATATCTTCTCTCAGCAGCAATATCAGATTTAGCAAACATTGGTTAAATGTTCAGTCTGTGCTCTCTGAGGTCAGTGATTATGAATAAACTGTCAGTAAGCATCAATTGAACTTCATTGTGACAGTGTATGCAAATTGTTGTTGAAAGCTAGCTCATATGATGTGAAAGCACTCTTCTAGTAATCTTTAGCATGAAACCGTTTGTAGACAAAACATGCCTTTGCAATAAACTGGTCCCTTAGGGTGATAAGGTAAAAAAAAAAAGACACAAAAATATTAATTGTAGTGCATTCGTAGCCTGAAAATCATTGTCCAAGATAAATAGGTTATTTCTTCTGAAGTTTTTTGTAAAACTAATTTATCCCGAAATGCACTTCAACCTGTATGGAGGCAAACAACTTTTCTTAGCGTTTCAGTTGAACTAGCTGCACATGTTGGAAAAAATCTCCCTCACTAGCCAGACAAGTTGAGTTATGAGTTGACTTTGGGAATCAGTAAGTCAAGTTATTTGTATAGCATATTTCAGCAACATGGCAGTTCAAATTGCTTTACCTCATAACAACACACAGTCAACAATCGAAACATTACATTATGCAGATCAGAACCAGAAAACCTGAGAGGTCTGGAAGGTTGATAGAACAATAGCAGATCTTTAATGTACTGTGGCGCTAAGCCATTCAGTGATTCATAAGCTAAACCAGGATTTATTAGGCCAAGTTGTGACATTAAAAAGATAACGTATGAACACAGAGACTAACGAACGTTATCACCACAATTTAATAATAATTTTCCAGGATTCCGATAAGAAGGAAGCCGACTGTAAATAGCACACTATTCGAGTAAGCATAAAACTGAGACTCATCTTGAAAAGGTTTTGATTGTTTGAGTGTTTTGTGATTCATGTTTATTTTTGGCTATGTTATTTATCTGTATTAGTTGTGTTTCAAATAATTAACTAGGCACATCAATCACAACCTCAAGACAGATTCAGACATTTCATTCTTCCAAAGGTCCATTGTTCTCTAATATGCAATGAAATGCCAATGGATTCAGAGCAGATGGTCTCATGTTCATGTTTTCCACCCGATCCAACAATATCTTTTTTTAGTAACAGCAGACCCCTCTTATAAGATTAGAGTGATTACATAATAATGTAATCTATATGAGCCTGTGTACATGATCACACCCACACATACTCATTAATATTCAGAGCTTTAGGAAAATTGTACATATACAAACTACTGTATCTGAAATCAGTTTTATTACATTTAGTATTTACTTTAATTGCTGATTGAAATGTAGTAAAGTAGTATTATTTGTGTATTGATACATAAATGCCAATAAACACCAGTGACTAGTACCATTATTGAAAGTTATTGAAAAGTTTATACTGGTGTAAATAGTTAATTTCAATAATAATGGTAATACTATTAGGTACAAAATTTCTTTAGACTTTAAGCCTTTGATGCACAACATAGCACCTTTATTAATTAATATTGTTACATTAATTCAGTGTAATTTGATTACATTTATGTAATGTGATTTTTTTATGTTAAATTGTTTGTATAAATAATATTTTAGGTAGTACAGTGAAAATAAGATTTCTGTACAGTCAGAACTTTATTCCAGAATAAAATGAGAAAACACATACAAACAAATTTTAATTATATGGTGTATTATCTTCTTAACACAACATTTTAAAAAAAATCATTGAGTTGGATGTTTTGATGACATTTAACCAAAACATTCCTGCTCCTTTTTAGAAATGTAACTGTTCATTTTTCTGTAACAATCCATCCCCTTGGATGTTGTATAAAAATGAACACAAAGCAGTTTGCTTTCTCTGACTGTTTTGCTTCCCTGGAGAGCAGCTTGTGATTTCGAGATGACACAAAACAATATGATACACAAACACACAAAAACAGAAACGTTCAAAAACAAAACAGCGAAGCATCCCCCCGTAACTCTGTTGGATCTGACGACAAAAACGACTCAGTCTTGATCCAGTTGAAGCAGTTTCAACATGATTTGAAAACTGGTGAATATTTAGTAGCTGGCACAATTTTCAGACGCAAAGAAAAGCTAATGAGGAACAGTTCAAATCAAAGCTTTCTGAGAGGAAGCAGATACAAGGCATAATGCAAGCTTCTTTTCTGAATAAAAACCTCAGAAAGGCTTCAACAGCCTCCCCAAAGAAACTGAGACAACCCAGTAAAAGGTTTTTATTCTATACTTTCAACAGCAAAGGGGCACATTATTTGTAGGTTAAAAAAACAAGTCATTTTCCTTTCTGTAACATTGTTATTTTCAGTCTTGTATAATAGAGAACAGTGTTTTACCTGTTTTGTTTGCATTGGCCTAGTTCTGGAGCACTGTATAAAGCCAAAATGTTTCTTATTTTTGAGTACCGTCTTATTTTCAGTATGTTACTGTTCATGATGCCATGCACACTAACAATGATTAGGCATGTTGATGAACAGATGGAAACTGTGAGAAAAATTCACAAAACTGCTCTTCTGCTAGAATAGAATAGAATAGAAGTACTTTATTCATCCCAGCAGGGAAATTACTTTGCAGTTACAGCATAGAGACAAGACACAATAACAACTACCACTGAGTAGTAGTTGTAGATAAAATAAAATATAAAATGCTATAAATTGTAAAAATATAAAATGCTGTTAATATAAAAAGCAACTTAAGAGCAGTCCTTGCAAAGATTCAAAAAATGCAGATATGAATATGTAAATATATGTACAGCAAGTGTGCCACAGTGCAGTTGTGCAAAATTGGACTGATTAGTGCAGAACAATGATTTATCTTTTATTCTACAGTGAGATGGCATGTGGCAGAAAGGATTTCCTGTATCTGTCCCTATGACAGCGGAGCTGGAGCAGCCTGTGTGAGAAGGTGCTCCGCTGTCTGTCCACTATGTGGTGGAGAGGGTGCTGTTTATTGTCCATAATAGACAGAACCTTCTTCAGTGTCCTCCTCTCCACCACAGTTTCCAGGGACTCCAGCCTTAGTCCAAGTAATTTCTTGTCCTTGCTTTATATATGCTATCTGCTTTATCTCTGCCCTGGATTCACAAAGCGAGCTATACTAAATACAAGATGCAAACATGCCCTATAAATCCAAAAGAAGCAAACTGTTTTCAGTTTTTTTTAGGATGCAGTCACAGTCAAAAATATTTCTCAACAAGGAGCTTCAGGTCCTTACACAATACAGGCACTCCCTAAAACTGTGGAAAGAGCTTGTGTACCTATGGAGTGATGATATTTAATACCAATAATTGATATCCATGGTTTTCTTGTTCGCTACCCCAGAGGGTTAAAACATTTACTTTATTTTGATGACAGAACAGCATGTGATTTTTCCACCTGTATCAAGCCAAGCATTCTTTGATCAGATATCCAAAGAAGAAAAATGAAAATATCAGGCATGTTGATGCCACAAATTTCTGGGACTGGTAGTCATTATTTTGAAAATGGGAAGTGGATATCTTTCTCAGCTTATTATGTATCTTATGTATCTTGCTGAACATTCCTCACTTTACAAAGTATTGAAAAGCACATTGGTTGAGGGGTTGAGAATAAACATGTTCATCATAGCTTTCTTCAACAAAAAGTAAATCTTTCTTCATTTCGGCATTTACAGTTCATCTCTACATTAATATAAGTTAATGTGTGAATCTAGCTTCTAATTCTTCTCATTCTCTCTGCATTGGCGTTTTCCTTGGACCCGGCTTGCTCCAGTGGTAATTGTGTGTCTGCAGGATTTTAGCTAAGCTAAGCTTGAACATGTTGCTGGAGGGCAGAGAAGGGCTGCTGTGTTTTGCCCTTAATGAGTGCATTTTCCAGTAGCTTTCCAGTAGCTTCTTGTGAAAACTATCAAAAGATTAATTTTGAAGTGCTGCAGATTGTCCTGTTATTTTTGTGTTAAAGATGAAACGTAGCTGCTGTTTGCTAACTTTCTTGCTTCATGTCCCTCATTTAAGCCTGGTTTGAGAAGTCTGATCTGTTGACATTGTTCTTGACTCATGAGTATAACAACTTTGCAAAAATCATGTTTGCTTTGGGGTAAGTTGAAAAGGTTTTGAAGTTTTTAGATTTTTGCAAAGGTTTAATATTTCAGCTCTGGAACCCAAAGGAGCAACATGCGGAGGAAGTTGTAGTTGTGATTCTCACACAAGCAACAGATTCACAGAAAAGAAGGGGAAAAAAAACACAGGAAAATGGGAAGTGCAGGCTAAATCACAATAAACAATAAAAATAAACATAGTCAATGCAACGTTGATGTATTGAATTTTTTCATCTGGCTTCACATTTGTAAAACTTCAGACAAGGCAGAAATGGACATATTTGCACATTGGGTTGGAGTCATGCTCACTGTTTGGCTGGCTTTTTAATAATTTCTTCGAGGTCTAATGGGATAAACCACCAAAGGATTCAATCAAGCGCGTTTCATCACACCAGACGGACTTTACACCAAGCTGAAATAATGCGCTTTCTAAAATCACTGTCATCTCTCGACCTTTTTCCACTTTTTATCATGTTGCAGACACAAACATCACTGTATTTTATTGTAGTTTTATGTGATAGACAAACATAAATCTGTGCATATTTTAAAGTGAAATAACAAGTATAAATTTTTGATTACTTATTTTGTTCCAAATAAAAATCTTTAAGTGTGATATTTGGGGATTCATATTTACTATTATTTTCATTCCATCACACAGTACTTGAGCAATATTTTTTGCTGATTTTTCCCATAAAATCCCCAAAAAGTGAATGTATGTTTGTGATTATGAAACATTTAAATGTTACTACAGTTAAATAGATTTACTACTTTTACGAGGTATTGAGAAATCGTTTTGTTTTTGTTAGAATTTAGTGGTACATAGGTGGGAGGAAATGTAAGGTACAACATACTAATTTTAATAGCCTAATTAATCACTCGGCGGATAGCTGCTGAGTGATTTTTTTGGTTGTCTCCAGAGAATGACCAGAGTTTCAGGGAAGGTATCATTTCTCAGTGCCATGCCTTTAACAAACACTGACTCATGTTTATGATTCAGTATTATTGTGGAATTGTTTTTGTCTAATTTACTCATGCTTCAGTCCACACTCGGTTTGTCACATCTTCCTTTACAACTACTTAGAGTTTTGCGTTTCACAGTGTTGCCAAACAGATGCCCGTAGTGTGCATATGTATTAGAATCTAAAATGGACCCATCCATAGTTGAGTGCATCTCCTTCAGGCTTTGTAAATATAATAAGTACTCAAAGAGACATTTTTCCAGGCCACTTCCCACAGTGCCAATGAAGAGTTCACAAGCTCTGTCACGTCTGTGATTGCAGCCTACGCTCCCAAGCAGCCAAACATAAAGCTTCAGCGCTCACCAGTCTGTCCTCGGCACGTCCTGGCAATTAGGGCTACAGCCCTGGGGGAAAAGCATGACAGATATGAGAAACAGTGCTGCTTTAAAGACCACCAGCTGTTTTTGTAGGAACACAAAGTAAACTAACTTGGAATTTCACATCTGGCCTTCTCTTACTTGCCTTTCCCTTTTCCCTCTGCCTCAAGGAAGTTCATGATATCAGCAATCAGACTAAATGCTTCCTATTATTCCCTTTTGAATGAAAGATTTGAGAAAAAACTGACTTTAAAGGCTTTGTAATTATGGAGCTAATATGAGAGAGTAAGTCAATGAAAACATGACAGTGTTTGGTGATGCATATTACAACAGCTTTGAAGCTAGAATTTATTTCAATTTTATTTTTACTTAAGAAACAATGACGAGAATTGTTTTTGCACAATGGGAACTGTAAGAATAGTTACTTTGAAATCTTCACACAATAAAACATCTTAAGTGTCAGTAACACATCTGGGACCTAAATTTCTTATAAAACATTAGACTTTATCAAGTCAGAATATTTTTCATTGCATTGCTCATCTCAGTTTTCCCTCTTTTCTCCCACTACGTAAAGGTGTTCATCATGCTCCCTTCCAGGACTACGCTTCACTTTGTATGATTGATTGATTACTGTGCTAATTTACAATATTATAATTTGTAATAAATTATAAATTCCTACTATGAGCAGCACAAATGACAAAATGTTGTAGAGGTTGAACTAGCAGGAATGAGAATTTTAATTCTGATCAGAGAAATTTAAAAACTTTAAGTAGACTCTTACTTTTTAGGACAACACTGATATAGGCCAAAGAATCAATCCTGATAAAGTTGCACATTTGCTTTATTTTGTGGAAAAATGTGAGGTTTTTTTTAGTGGCAGTGGGTTATTTTACGATAAAAAAGCTCTGAACAGCTCTTATATTTCTAATGAAGGTGATCAAAATATGATGCTCAAGGGAGGAGGGAGTTTATTATTTATGGATCTTTAAGTGGCGTACTTTTAAGTGAATCTGGTGGAAACTGACTTGTTCTGACAGCCTCTTTATATGGCAGCACTTTGACATCAGGGAATGAACTGACTATGCTGCCAGCAAGAACTCCCTTTAATCCTTCACTCGTTTTTTTCTCCCAGTTTATCTTTTCAATTTCAAGTTAAGCCTTTCTATTTTGCTGGTTTCAGACTTCATTTGTCCGTTCAGTTTTTTGTTTTTTTATTGAAACGCGGTACATACCAGAGGTTAAATATTTGTGTACATAGGATTTAGCATGCTATACCTTTTCCGTTGCTCTTTCAGGAGTTTTCATTCTTTTGCAGTAAAATGTCAAACTTGCTCAACAGTTCCAAAACTGTGTCCCAAGAGGTGGTGCCTCACCTTGTCTTTCAAGGCAACACCACTTATGATTGACATGTCAACACTGCTCCTCATCCCTACAGACAGCAAGTGACACATTGAGTGCAGAGAGGCATCCATAAATAAAACCCGACCATCTTCACAACAACTTTGGTTTCTGGGTTTCATAGCAACATTTATTTTCATATTTGTAAGGCCTTCAGTTTTTTGTCATAGGTTTGCCATATTTTATATCATTTCATGGTAAAATATATATATAGGCGCTATATATAGATAGAATTTGTTTTCATAAAGGATGATGAATTTATCTGTTTTAAAAGCATTATAGGCAAGGTTATGTGTGAACGTTTTATGTTGCTCGTCTTACTTTAGTCTATATAAGACAGGCCAAGCGTGGAGAACCCCATTTCTTTGCTGCAGCAGGAGCCTCCATATGAGCTGTCACTTCGAATTCTATCAGAAAAAAAATGGTCGATTTGATGGGATTGCTGTCCTGAGCCAGAGATCTATTTAAACTTTTTGCACAAAATGTTTGTTTGATTACTCTCTCCGGATTGTCTTACAAAGTCTTGCAAAAGTAAATATACCCCTTGATTTTTGTTGCATTTTGTCAGCATACAACCACAAAGTGGTGCATGACTGTGAAGTGGCAGGAAGACTTTACATTGTTTTCAGAATGTTGTTCAAATAGAAATTGGATATAGGTGGTGTGTCATGTGAGGTGGAAACTAACTCTAAATCACCAAGAACACACTGTGAAACCGTGGGGCGAGAGCAATGGGAGGATTTTCTGCAGCAGGGACACGCTGGTCAAAGTTTAGAGAAAGATGGATGGAGCTAAATACAGGGCAATCCTGGAAAAAAATCTCTTAGAAGCTGGAAGCACTTGAGAATTTGATGGAGGTTCACTTTGCAGCAAGAAAATGACCCTAAACATACAGTCAGAGCTATGATGGAAAGGTTTAGATCAAAGGAAATGAAAATGTTAGGATGGCCCAGCTAATGTCCAAACTTCAATCTTACTGAGAATCTGAATCCTGAGGAATTATTCAAAAAAGAAAAAGCAAAAATGTCTGTCTGCTGATGTGCAAAATCTCAAGAGAAGACTGTGAATTTAGTGCTTGTAGTCATAGAAATAAGACATACAGTATTTAAAAAGGTATGAATAGTTTTCAATGCACTAAATACTTGAACCCATATGTCCAACATTGCTTTCAAATAATAGTTAATGAAAAAAAGATTTTAAATCAATCAATTGCTTACATTGCTCACTGTTGAAAATCCTTAGAAAGCATGTGAGTATGGTAAATTATATTCAATTGCCCTTTTACATAAAAACAGATCAGTATCTTGTTCTTACTGTGAAAAATCTAATTTCATAACTGGAAAATATTTTAAAAAATAAAAGATTGCGAAGAGAAATGTAAGTGATTGGTTTCTTGCTTCTACCCCCTTAATTAGGTGTCATAAAATGTTATCTTGCATTTGTATATATTAACGTGAAACAAGGACGTACACATCTTGAATAGTTTCTGTTCAAAATAAATAATAAATCTATCAGACATGTGGTGACGAAGGAGCCTTGTGTATTGTTCAGTTCCAGATTTGCACTGCTGTACATGCACCGTGCAGCTCAGTCTACTATAAGAAATTATATAAATTTAAAACAGCTACATTTGCTTTTGTTGTTTTAAGTGCAATATACAGATAATGTTTTGTGCGAAGTCATCTGATGTACTTTATCTCACTAGCACATTCTAATGTCAACAAGAACACTTTCAGACACAGGACAAGTGCATCAAAGTTGTACTTTGAATGAAAGGGTTTACTACAGAGCGCAAAAATTGTCTGTGCTCAACAAGAAGTAGCAGGGAGAAAAAAGAAGCATTTCCCAATCACACTGCTTGGATTTACAAGTTTGGCTGTTGTGTGTGTGTGTGTGTGTGTGTTTTTTTTTTTCTTTCTAAATTAACTTTTTGTAATAAATGTTTCTTCCGTGGTTGCCTGCAGCAATATATGTGCTCTTAAACTGCACTGTCTGTTTAAGAGCACATATGTTGTGCATGGCAAGTTTGAAAAAAGGGGATTATTATCACAGTTAAAAACACATCTGTAAAGAACTTCTCCATTAATTTAATAACATGACGTTTTTCATGAGATCACATGGGGGATGGTATTTTAATTTAAGTTAAGTCAGGCTAATATTCACATTTATATGCCAAATGAACAGAGCCAACACAAACTAGTTCAAGTGAATTTCTATTTTTTTGTAAAAAGGCTTAAATGTGGTTGTTAAATGTTGAGCATGAAACTGTTACATCTCACCAATTATTAGCCAAAGGTTATGTGAGTTTACACTGAATCGGTTACACAAACAATTCACAGTGAAGCAGTAGAAGCAGTTATATTACCATTTGAAAATAATAGTAAGTTACAGTGAAAATCCATCGTTGCACAACTAGTAAACTTTCAACTCTTGTCAAAGAAAGGGGAATATTCTGCAAATCATCTCCACAAAATACCTGCTTGACTTTGTCTTTCTGTGGCCTGTAGTTGCAGACTTGCTTACAAAGCCATGGCTCTGTAGTTTATAGGCATGTAAACCCTCAAAAATATTATGCACAATGGACCATGTAATTTCTGTTCCTTTGCTTATTATCTAATTATGCGAGCGCTGATTTGACTTTCTAGAATTATGACAATTCCCACATTAGCACAGAATGGCAAAATTAAAGCAATGCACTGATTCTGACAACTGTCAGCTTGAGAAAATTAAAAAGGGCCAATCGAGTAATCAGAAACTTCATAAATACAATTATAATGAGGAACAGCGATATTTAAAAGGCGGTCAGGGAGTATTATGTTTTCCAGGCATGTAGGTTCACTTTATATCACAATCAAGTAACTGTTACCTTTAGTTCTTATGAAAATAATGTATATAAAACAAACTGAAAAGAAATTTGACTTCACACTGTAGTCGTATGGGATGTCTGTCTCTTTAAGAACCTCCTACCCTTCCAGCACTCCTCCTTCAGCATGCCATCACAATGATGCCATTTACAATCGTTCTTAGGAGCATGGTAGTCTGTACAATAAGCTCAGCAGACACAGAGTTCCACATGGAGTCTAGTAATTGCTGCTGCCCCTAGTCTGATGGAACTGAGTGGGGTGTGTTCAGGGGTGCTCTGTGGGGTGAAAGTTTGGCTGCAGACTGAATCTCTAAGGCAGAGCTTTGTGTAAATAGGTAAATAGTGCATTGTATGAACAGGTGCTTAGGCACCCTCAAATGGCTACCAAGAGAGGATTTCTCAGCCATGCATGAATGAGTTAAAGCAACACTTTGCACTTTGAGTATGTGTTTGGTGAGGAAATAACATCGTAACATGACATAAAGCTCAAAAAGTCAATTCAGAGAGTATTTTTTAAATACTCGTAGACAGTAATTTACTGATTAAATGACTTCTGAAGGCAGTTGTTCCACTGGACTTTATTTAGGAGTATCAGGGTAAATGCACAGTGTTCAGATTTTTTTCATAATTACGCTCTACTTGGTAATGGTTTCTCAAATATATCCCAATAAATATACTGCAGCGTGAGTTTCTGAATGTGTTTAAAAGGCACTGTTTATAGTCGCATAGTTAGCGAAGTTATACTAGACTTGCTTCTACTATGACTAGAAGCAATTGCAAATTGCAATTAATTTGCAAATTGCCTTTTTGCTTGACTGGCACTATATAATATATGCAATCAAAATCTGTTAAAACAATAAAAAGTGTCTGCATTACATGGGGAACATATAGATCATTGCCCCTTATATGATGAGGGGTTACTTAGAATAAAGCTTTGAGTGGGACACTGGAGCTCTTGCTCTTTTAAACAAGAGGCCATTAGACTTCCAAATAATGTGCTTGTTTATCATAATAGCCAAGGGTGTCCTGGTCAGACAGGCTTTTTTCTTTATCCTTGTCAGTTGCTGAGTGTCCAGGCTTGATAAATATCCCATTAACGCTTGTGCTCCTCTTGGTGGCCTGGCCATGTGGGAATATTGTTTGCCTGCGCACACACACTTTAACATCCCCACGTCTATCTAAATGTTCATGCCAACTCATGTCTCCTAGGGAAGCTGCAAAAAATATCATTAAGTCTCCCTGTGTTTTGTGACCACACAGCCAAACAGCTATGCATGTGTGTGTATGTTATTCAGAGCACTAAACTCACTTTCACTGGACCTACTTGAGCACCTAGTTTGCAGGATTATATAGCACTGCCCTGCAGGTTTTTGTTTTTTTTTTTTGTTTGTTTTTTACATTTCCAAATCCGTCACTCCCCTTCAGTATGCCCCATAACAACTCCCTTACAATGTCGTCCTGTTTGCTACATTTATAACAAGTAAATATAAAACACTCCGATTTTATACCACACTCTGTCTCAGCGGTCATGTGGCTTTTGCCTTTTTCATAGTTTTGAAATGAGAGGAGAAATCAATTTGTTCCTCTGTCACAACAAGACATGTATTTCAAAACCAGCAGGCAAGATCAGGTCGTTTGTTGCTTTGCTCCTGGTTCCATGATGGCTAAAAAAATGTTTCCTGTAAAGGAAGAAATAAATAATATGCCACTCCAAGTAAATTTAAGTCCAGCAATTTAATTTCACACAAAGCCAGGTTTGTTTGGGTAGCTTTTTTATTTTCTTCAATACATGTAATCATTCATTTGAAAATGGTCTAATGTCTAATGTTTAATAATATTAATCTGAAACATTTAATGAAGAAAACCTCTTAAACGCAGCAATTACTTTTTCACAAAACTTAATGTGCAATAATGCAGTATTCATAAATTCAGCATGCAAATGGTACAAACAGAGTGGGTTTAAAGCAAATATTTCACTTTAGTGACAAAAGTTTTAATATTGGCTGCAGATGACTGTTTAAATCTACACTGATAAAGAGACGCAGCTGGCTAATATAATGTCCGCAAGTTATTCTGGGTGAATTCAAACTCTGCGGTTTTGATTGTGAGTTCAGACTTCAGTTTCCATTTGACCAGAAAGCAGACAAAATGGCAGGTTATACAGTATTTAATATTCCAAAGAGGTGCTATCACAGCAGAGGGGATGTGCCCTGCATTGATGCCCAAAGTTTTCTCGGCCCCATGCAGAGAATAGCAGCAGAAACTAGGAATGAAATCCTCCGGATCATCCATTTTGTTCATCTGTGCACTGCAGATGTAACTGATAAATGGGTACATGTGAATGTTGTTTTTATGGCTGCTGCTGTGACCATGAAGGGGTGAATTTTAAAGAGGAGATATTTTTTTCTTACCGTTTCTGCGCTTTGTTCATCTCATAGTGGAATGAAGCAGTTCAGTCTGAAACGTAATTAAAATGCCAAGTAACATCGTTTTAAATTAGCAATTTAATTGTGTTTGGATTGCACAACCTTATCTTTAACGTGTTATCAATATTGTCCTTTTTTATTTTTATGTTGAAAAGAAGCAGATTATTTGGGCTCTCAGTAGGGAGGTGGTGCTTGCAGAAAGTGCCTGTCAAAGTTCATCCTGGTTAAAATTAGTTTTTAAAAAATGTATACACAGTGCCAGTTAGAGGTTAGCACGCACTCATCATGTTCATGAATCTCATATTCACTTTTGGCTTGCAGAGATCCATTTAATTTTCATTTCCCTTTTGGAATGATGGTGAAATGTACAACTTCAAAGAATTGTAAAAACAGAAACTGGGTGGACAAGTTTGAATTTAATGCAGATTTCTCTATTCCCCGCACGTGCAAAATTTATCATTCAGGCTCAAAAATTATGCATCAATCCCACTTTTATTTATTTATTTTTTTTAGACAATCAACAAGTTATTCGAAAAATTCTGCCTGGATATTTCAGTATCTTTCTTGGCAGAAATAGCTTATTTAAAGTTGCTGGTCCCCAGCCATGGACACCGTTTTTAAGAGTAGCTCATAAATTTTCCATATGTGTTGAGGTCCAATAGGTTTAAGATCCAGCTAAAAACAGTTTCAAGATGTGCTTGGGATCAACCTCTGACTGGAACATCCAGTTTTGTCATGACTTCACTCAGATGAGAGGAAACTGGTTATGATGTTGAAGATCAATCGCCAGCTACAACCAAGAATAAAGCCTCAAATATTTTTTAAGATGTTGGAACATTAGTATCACGCTGCACAGTGAAGTGATGTTATCAACCTGGACTAAGGGGGTGCTCAATGTATTTGAACTTGTATACTCAATTCTTGCTTTTAAAAGTCAATGAAGTTGCTTTTTTGTATAATCCTACCAACCAAAAAAGAATGGTTCAAATTATTATTAAAATAGTGCTGGCTGTGTATATTTCCATAAAACCATAAGTTTGTGCATCTGGGAGAAATGCAAGGATCAAATGACTTCCTGTTGTTTTTAAACTGCAGAGAACACTTATTTCCTAATTATCAGAAGAGACTCGGTATACAGTCTAGAGCCTCTATTCAAAGTTATCTCCAAAATCTTTCTTCTGATTGAAATTCACATTAAAACTTCTTGGTTTTAATTATACATCTCAAAGGAATATGAATCATTTTGACCCCTAAGTTAATGTGGCAATCAAATTTCCAGGCACATTTCAAGGAATACTTACTGTAAGTCCACACTGTGCATTCCCATACTACGAAAGTCACAGTCACACAACAGGAGTAAACAGCATGAAGCTTCTGTACAGAACGAATAAATGTCAGGTCCCCAAATACAGCACTGTCTAGAGAGCACAAGATTAATTGTAGCCATTTGTCAACTTCCCCGAACCAGGTGTCTGAAGAAGTCAATAGTCTGCTAATTACATGGTGTTAGAAGCCAGGGTCTGGCACTGTGAGTTTGGCTGGAAGTCATTATCGGAGGTCCCACGCGCCGCAGATCTATTGGCATGAGGACCAGAGACGAGAATTAGTTGTGAGTACCAGAGAGCGTCAAAGCACAGGGGGTGGCCACCACACTGTACTCTGTGAAAAGGCTAAATTATATGCTTTATGCAGAAGTAATGCACATATCATGCACAGGTGTGAATTGCAAGCATTAATAAGCCTTGTGGACACGCATCACATTATTAAAGTTGAGTAACAAGTTCCATTTAATAAAGTTTAATTTCTAAACCAAAACATGATCCCTGATAATGTGCCACTGAATTTTATTAGTAAGAGAAATACGACCTCATAAATTATTTCTGCTGTTTGCGGAGAAATAACACGTTTCAGATCAGTGACAACTGAATGTCAACCAGATATTTGCTCCAGCTGCAAGAAGGGAAAATGCTAGCAGGTCTGGTTTATCACTGCTACATCTGAACATAGTGCTAACTCTACATAAGGCCACTCATTTGCATTTGATAGTATTGCTTTCTCTGCATTATCTGCTAATGATGCCTTCTGTTTGCATGTCATTTCTTTT
Source organism: Xiphophorus maculatus (assembly GCF_002775205.1). Lineage (NCBI taxonomy): Eukaryota > Metazoa > Chordata > Actinopteri > Cyprinodontiformes > Poeciliidae > Xiphophorus > Xiphophorus maculatus. The sequence goes on along the minus strand of NC_036458.1, from coordinate 14,146,624 downwards.
TTTTCCTACACTGCATTCAATAACTCTTTTAGGTTTGCTGTCATTCGGTATTCAGCAGCGCAGTATTTTTACCAGCTGAGAGTCATATATGAGTTTGTGTGCTTTGATGCTGGCAACATTGATGAACTGAAGTTAGTTTCAGTGGCTATTCATGCTGGACATTTTGGTTGAAAGGGGCCATTGATGTGTCTGGCACCAGAAAAAAGATGTCTGACATCTATTTTTACTTTCCTCCTGCTTTTAATTTGCTACTCCTGTGTTATTTACCTGCTTTGAAGAAACAATAACAGGTGCTTGTTAACAACATTGCAATTTCATAGGATGTCAGAGAGACCGGCTGCAACAATACGAGGTCTGCTGTTTACTGAAACTTGGTGCCAAAAAAATTAGGATTTATGAAAAAACCTTTTTTAATTTTTGTCCTAATTTAATTACAAACTTTGATGTGTTTTAAGGGGATTTCATGAAACAGACTAACATAATATTTAGCATAATTGCAGAGTAGAGTGATAAAATTACAAGGTTTCAACACTTTAAAAATAAAATCTAAAAGAACAGTGTGCATTTGTCTTCACTAACACAGTCATAACTTCTGCATCCCTTTAAGTTTCAGCAGCAATTACTTTATGGGGAAAAAACAGAAAACCTGTTCAAGTGAAGCTTAAACATTACTTCCAGAGAATCTATGAGTCTCCGTAAAAACAAATTCAATAAATGTAGTTAGTTTGACTGTACTGTTAAGTTAAGAGACATTGCACCACCTCATTAATATTTTTATGTCTCTTTAATTGAGCTGATTTTATAGAAATTCAGTGACTGATATCTGGTCAGCCTCAGCAATACTTTCTTTTTCCCCCATCATTGTGCTGACTCCACAGAAGTGTTGTTCCACCCCAGGGGTCTCTTACACCAGGCATTTTTGTCGTCGTATTCACTCCAATCATTAATCAGTTGCCTTATGATCAATCACATGTCAGCTACACCTTGGCAAGTCTTGCATTTGTGCATCATCTACAATATGTAATTGCTTGCTTGTGAATGGTCATGAATTATTGGACAAAAGTTGTCCCCAAGACGGAACAAAACTTGAAAATCCTTCAGAAGTGATGTAGCGTCCCTACGCTGCAATTCAAAACATCAAAAACTGAATTATATGCACATACTGATGCTGATATCTTTGCTATTAGCATAAATAAATGTAAACAGAAAGCTTCTATATGATTAAAAAAAAGGCAGCAGTGGGATTAGGTTGGTGGGCACGGTGTGGGTTAAATTCATGTTCACTTCCCCAGAGAGAAGGAGGAGGAGGAGGAGAGTGGGAGGACTAATTGTCTTTGTAGAGGCTCACATAAAGTGTAGGGTCATTAGTGTTAATTATGCTGTGCTGTCACCAAGGCAGCTGTGATTATCTGACTTATATTGTTGGTGGAACTATCATTGTCCTCACAGTGTCTGTGTGCACGGATGTCTTCTCACCTGTGTGTGCCTCGGTGCTTCTGTTGTTTTCAGAGCCAAATCCAGGCTGTTCACAGCTTCACTTACTGTCATCAGTTTGTCAGCTCCTCCTCTGGGTATAATTACAATTCCACCTGAATGTTGATGAAAGCATTCACTATTTCTTTTGCATTTTGTTTGGCTGATAGGGCACCTACAGTAACTCTCGACATACAACTCTGTTGATTCTGATAACCCAAGCTATTGCTAGATGTCGAATCGGTCCAGTGTGTAATAACACTGACGACTGGAAGTCTATGCACATACTAATATTTCCAAATGTGGCTGGACGTTGGTGCATGAAGGCAACAAGAATTAAAGTGTGTGTTTCTGAGCAGAACTATTCTAAAACACACATTATGTTATTGCACTCTGCGTGAAATGGTTCGTAGGCATTAGCCAAATCACAAAATTGCTCAGCATTTATTGGTCTTGAATGCTTATGCAGAACTTCCCAGAGTTTTTCATGAATTAATTCTACTGTTTGTGAAGGTCACAATTTTAGAATCATATGTTATGAAAAAACGTTTCTAACTTACCAAGTTCACCAGGAAGAACACGGCATTGAAACCAATATTTCCAGTAATAAAACCTAATATCTAGTGGATGCAGAATTAATATTTGCGGCAAACTTGTAAAGAAAACAGCCTGCAAATTGGTATAGACTCGTAAAGTCAATACCACCACGGGGAAATAAAATAGGCTTATTATTAAATTAGTCCATGTGAGTTCAAGTTGTGGCAGATTTATATTTTAAATGCCTATAACTGATCACACATTAATGAAACAATGAAACACTGAGCATGGAAAAGTTTTTTATTGTATATACTCAGAGCCATGAGTGTTTATTTAAAGAGATTAGACACCGAACCTTTATTCATTAAATATATACATGTTTAATGTTAAAAAAACAGAAACAATAGTTTGAAATATGAATTTTGAGTTAGTATGTTGAATGCAGAAATGTACATATATATTATTTAGATTACCATTGGAATTAATGAAGTACCTTTGAACTGAATTGTAATTATAGAAAATCTGTTATTAGAGATTGTCACCACAGCACACATGCTTTGTAATCTATCTTGTTTTATTGTATAATTTACAAAGTGATACAACTAGATTTTATATATATATATATATATATATATATATATATATATATATATAGAGTGTATGGTAAATCAAGTAAAAAAAACATTATGAACCAACATGAACCTGCTCATAACCACCTACACTGCAAGACAGTTCTCCAAACTATTTATAGGCATAGCTCAGTGCTCGATGTACAGTTCATACTAGAAAATAGCTCAGGTTTTTGGAATGTATTTTAGTGTCACTTTCCAATTGTTGCTTCATTTTTGCTTTCATAAATAAAGACATGGATGAAACATTCATGTGCATGTGGTTAGGAATTTTAGAACCTCCCCAAGTCTGGATAATTTCTATCTAAAAACCTTGGGTTTAACAGAGTTCACCTTCTATTGACCATGGCCTTCCATAATGAAATCTTTGACCCAGAAATTGAAGAAGTTTATCTTTTAGTCTCTCCAGCTATTCAGTTATCTCTTTTGTACTCTAATAAACATTGCAGTTGACGTTTAAATCACCAGTCTTTTGGGCACAATGTCGATTTTAAAGATGTTTGAAACATTTACACCACACCTTAAAGGCAAAAATACTGAGGCTTTGAACCTGTCGTATATTCAGCTTAAACACTTCTTATATTTCCTTTTAAATTGTATTAAATTTTGAGTTTTTTAACTCCTAATTTAACTTGTTCCATAATTTTACCCCATGAATTGAAATATAATTGCTGCTGCTGCTGCTAGTCTGGTGGAGTTATGTGGGAAAGGCTTGAGGGATTGGTGGTCTGGAGTTCGGCTTGAGACTGGAACTCCAAGCTGAGTTTACATCGGTGGTGCGTTCTATGATCAGGTTTTCACAACTCTTCCCACCAAAACCAATAGTCAGAGGAAAAAGCAATAATTGGCTATGACTGAAGTGCAATTTTTTAAACCACAAAACAAAGACAATATTAAGTTTTGCTAAAAGATAATGTGTTCTCTTCTTCCACAAATTACCTTAAGTGTAATTAAGTGTAAAGACATGTTTATTAACAGGAGTGTCTTGTCTAACCAATGCAGAGAGGTTTATGCACCCCACTTCTTATTTACAAGCAAATAAATCAAATAAAACCAGAATTCATATCTGGGATTTTTTCTTATTTTATGTACATTTTTATTAACATGCATTTGACTTCATTTATCAAAAATAATTTATTTCAACACACAATTATTCAGTTCTGCATCCCTGTTGGTGAACAGGCCTACACCAAAGATTTCAGCTTTGTTCCAGCAGCCTCACACTTTTGTCTCTCTTCTGGCCTGTGAGCCAAAAGCTGCAGACAATAGTTTTAATGGGATTAAAAAGGGCATCAGGAGGAGTTCCCATGGATCACAACACTCTCAACAGATACAACACCGCGAGTGCCAAGGAAGACAGCAAACAGGGTGAGATTGTTTGCCATTTCCTGCAACAATAAAACTGACCTTCCATCGTCTCCACAGGAGTAAACAGCCTTTGGGACCTGGGGACCTGGATGGAGGGCCAGGATGGGGTTTTGGATCTGTGTTCTGGGGGCCCTGAACTAAAAACCCAATTAACCCCACATTTCAGATAGACCTAATTAGGCTTGTCAGATGTGTGGCGGATTCATTATGTTTCTAATTAAGTCCCTATCAGACCCAAAGAAATAATGGCTTTTATGGTGCATCAAAGTGTAGCTGCACTGTATGACATGAATGGAAGACAATCTTCTGGCAATCTTCCTGAGCTTGTTCCATGGAAGTTGTCTCCTTCACAATGCACTCCGTGGCTAGTCTTTGCCCTTATTATTAGAAATGTTATTTTAAACTTTACAAAGTTCTCAAAAGATGAATTATATCTAATTTTGCCTGATGCTCCTTCAACTGGGTGCCACAGAAAAATATTTCTGAGTTGATTCAAGGACAAGCAAACAATTAAAGCACTTGGAAAGACATTTTGACTCTCAAGCCCTTTGCTATCCTCTTCAAAACAGACTTATCCTTGTGCATTCAAACACAAATGCATTCATCCCACAATGGGAGCATCTCAGCAATGATATAACACAGTATTGGTAAACATGTCACAACCGCTCAAACAAAGCAGCATTGCTAGAGGGGCTCTTACCCTTTATCTACTTCATGAATTTATATGCCACTCAAGGGACACCAAAGAACGGGAGTCTTTGGTTTTTCTTTAAAGATATAAGAACAAGCAAAATACAAGCTTTGGATGAAAATGTACTCACCAGCGCAGATTTAAATAACTTGAAGATGTTATACTCCAGGGAGACGAGGAGGGGGAAAAAATGGAAAGAACCTGCAAAACACTTGGAATGCAAACAGAAAGTTGAGAAAAGACGGCCCCAATGGTCAAAAAAATAAAGTAAAAATGGAACCATTTTTATGGCTCCATTTTGAATACAATATTTTTTTGTATTCAACAAAAAAATATATATTTTTTTGTTGAATACAATTTGTACCAGCTGTAAAAATTCTATTAAGATATTTGTAACATATGTAGGCAATTGTCACTGAAAAGCATTTTATTTCAGTAATTTAATTCAAAAATCGAAACTCAAACGCATTACACACTATTAAGTTAGATGCTAACAAAAACCAAAAATTCACCTTCTTCAAAATGTCCCTAGTGATACCATAGTTATTGAAGAAAGTATTGGTATTTTTGACAATGAAGTCAACCCAAGCCTCTTGTTCTGGTCTACTTAAAGCTTGTCGGTCAAAGAAACCACAATGTGACATAAGATTTTGTTGATTTTGCAGTTACTATAAGCCAGTGGACCAACAGCACCAGATGACATGGCTTTGCAAATCATCAATGAGTTAGGAAACCTACCACTGGACCTCAAACAACTGGCATTCGATGCCTATTTACCATTACTTCACCCTTTATTTAATTAGAATGATTACAGATTACAGCACATTTCTTCCAAGGGCTCCTGCTCAAGATGGTGGCATAAATGTAAGCTAAAACAGTTCCTAGTAAAAACATAAACAAAAAAAAAACAGACTTCAATAAAATACTTCCAGTAGTTAATGCAAAATTTAGAAGGCCAATGTTTAATATTTAAAATTATACCAACTGAAGTCCAACACAATTCTTTACCCGGAAGAGTAAAAAGCATTCTTCAAGACTGAATACATTTTTAAGGTAACTATTGATGTGAAGCAAAAAATAAAGTTTCTTTTCACTCTGGAAACATTTAACAGATATTTATTATATCTAAACCTGATATAATAAATAATAGAATCGTGCAACAACACATTTGAAAGTTAAGCAGTTCTATTACCTAACTAAAGCTTTTGAAATAAGCAGCAACAAGGGCGTGTTTATCCTCTGATTTAGAGAGATCCGTCCCAAGGATTCACAGAATGAGTCAGAGGCTGAATTTGTTACAAAGTATAATCCTTCACGATATACGTAGTCCAGTGTTTTTAAAAGGGAGGTAGAAGCTTGCATATAACTAATATCACCAAAACCAGCAATCAGAGGGAAGAGAGTTTTTTTCAAGCTGCAAAAGAAAGCTGCACTTAACATATTTAAAAAGCTATTTTAAGTCAGTTTTGTAGTTTTCAACATGATCATCAAATGATTATTTTCTATCAAATTAGATCCCAAATTATTTAAATGAAGTCACAACTTCTGACATTGTTTTTGGTTAAGGAGTGGCTTTAAAAAAAGCAATCCTCTGCTTATATCCAGAGTCCTTTAAGAGCCGCCGTCTGCGGGGCGTGATTGATCCTGATGCTTATCCACCTATTTCTGCGAGAGTTTTTCCTTCCTCTCAACTTTTCATTGACATGTTTGGATGCAGCATTCTGTAAAGTCCCAACTTTTCTTAGTAATAACCTTTTATGATTTAGTGTCCTTTGACCGTACATGACCATAACACAGCATCTTTTTTTTTTTTAAATCAAGCTACAGTATGTCTTTGAATTGGTCTTAGTTAGTATTCAAATCCGCTGATAAACTAAACATTTAGTTTTAATTAGCCTGTAAGCCATCATCATGACTGAAAACAGAAACATAAGAAGTATATCAAACTATACATAGTAAATTCATGTCAAATATAAGAGATACACTTTTGTGTTGAATTCTTAAAACAAATGGCCTTTCAAGGGTACTTCAGTTTATTGGCATGGCATCTGTATGTCATGTCCTGATGTGGAATATGACATGATTGCCAGAGTGATGGAAATCAACCTAAAATGTTGAGAGAAACGTATGGACGACCTGTAAGATGAGAGTGTGTGAAGGTATTAATCTGCCCAATGTTGTAAGGAAATCTTCATGACCTAAAGAGCATCCACAGTAGCTTTCATCAGGGGAAAATGAGAGAAATTTAGACCACCAACAGACATCCCACATCTGTCCAACCAGAGTGCTTGGGAACAAAGAGGCTTGGTCATACAGGTAACCAAAAACCCTATGATCAGGATGAATGAGATCCAGTGTTCCTTTGTAGAGAAGAGATAACCTTATAGAAGGGCAACGACCATCAGCTCACCTGTCAGATTATTGCAAAAGCAGCAAGAAAAGCGTGATTCTTCACTGAAGAAAAAAATGTGTGACAGGCCAGTCATTATGTGGTGCTATTTCTCTGTAGTGAGCCTTTGACTAGGCAAGATAAATGGACAATGTGTCAGGCAATCTTAATTAAAAACTACGGGCTGTTTAGGACCTCAAACTTGGAGAAAAGTGAACTTCTCAATAACACTATTGCAAAAAATAGACTGTTTATTCAGAAAAGGTCTGTGAAGGTTCTGGAGATATTAGCTGTGTGCCTGAATGCACCAATTCAGTTGCTACGTAACAACTAAACACTGATATGGCAATAATTAGTTGAAGAGAAATGGAATTACTGAAAACCTATGAATATATATATATAAAGTCAAAAATACATTATTAATTAACATCAATTTACCAGGAGAAAAGTAATAACATGTTTCATTGAAACAGAAAAACATTCGACAACTTCTGACATCAAAAGCAAATGGAGTTCTGTGTCTATTTATGTATAAAACGCAGTCTCCTCTAGCACTAATTTTGTTTTGATAAAAATAAGAAAATTGTTTGTGAAATTTTAATAGGAGCTGCTGTAAATTTATTGAATTCTTTGAACAGAGTTGGCATCAGGCTTTGCAAACTAAGATTTTTGCTTAGTGTACAGCAGGTTGATCAAATTAGTCATCAATAAATAAATAACATCAACTCTTGTCTGACTCCTGGGAAGGTAATTGATTTTCCAAAGAGGCCTTGCTTTATTGGTGAGAAATATATATATATATATATATATATATATATATATATTTTTTTTTTTTTTTTCTGGTTAAAATTTCTCAGATTCATTCACACTAATTACTATGACTTCAAACAAAGCTTGTCTTGAATTGCTGACTTGAGTTCTGCTCCAATACGTGGTCACACATAATGTTTGACTAACCACAACTTTAATCACATGGCCCAGCTACAACTGCAATAAGCCCACAGCAAAATATTTGAAGCTCAGTCTGCCGTGTTGACAAGTGACTTGCTCCACTTCAAGGCAATGGATCACTCAAGAGCCCACTTTTGCATTCAGTAAGAGGAGTCACTGTTCCCTTAATTGTAAATCCTTCTTGCAAGGCTCTTAGTGCTGTATATCTCTGTGTGTATGCGCGCGTGTGCCTCGGCGTGCGAGTGTGTGTGCAGCTGGGAGGGCTTTTATTTTATCGTCCAGTGGAGCAGAAATATGGCAGCAGTTGGAGAGCAAAGCTGCTTGGAGACATTCTGGGGAGTAGTGCAGGTTCCTCCTGGGGATAATAGGTACTGGGAAGCAGGTGATTGCCTGGATAGCCCAGAACTATTCTTTGTTTGTTCCCTAATGGCGCTTTCTACTTCACTGAAGGTACTTAAGCTAATTCTGGGTTATAAGTTTTACCTACGGGCATAAAAAAGTACTCCCCCCTCCAAAACATGCCTCTTTTTTTCTTCATTTTGTTTTACTTTGTTTTGTTTTTGCTAATATTCCATACATACTAAAGTGAGGATGACACAAATTTAACTGTACCCTCTGTCTGGTTCGTTTTTAAAGGCCTTGGCCTTGCCTGCAAACTTGTCCAGTGGCTATGAGGGTGAGCAGCTGTGCTATTTTTTTCATTCATTTGAAAAGGGACTTTTGACAGTTGTGTTTCAAGACACTGGTTTCGTCTGTCAGTGTTAATACAGACACAGCTGACAGCTAAAGGGATGCCTGTCAGGGTGATTGAGTGGTTTATCACGTTATAGGCAGGTAGCTGTGATTCAATTACAAAAGAATGAAATCAAAAGCAGTGGATTCAGAAAAAATATGTTCATTCAATATGTCACAAAAGTTCTTCTGATCGATGTCTACGCATGGGTTCTTTATAAATATATTTGAAATACTGTAAGTTTATGTAAGTCAGCTAAAACTAATACTTTTCTAAATCTAGTGAGACATTTCATAAAATCAATGCTTTCATTTTTTCCCTTTGTGTTTAGAAATAAATTAAAACTCACTAAGTTTAAAACTCCTTTTTTTAAAAGGAGTGTATTTTTTTTGCAAGAAATTCAAAAAATGGCATTTCGTAGTAAAAACACATAACCTCCACAACCCAAAAAATTAATTATTTATTTAATTACCAAAATGAATTGCTAAAAGTTTAAATAAAACAAAAGTTTGACAACATAGTTTCAGAGCTTTCCAGACTGCAAGAAACAGTGCATGTGCAAAGCCACTTCAATCGGATCCCACCCACAATTAGGGTCTTTAAAATTGTTATTGCATTACTTTGACTTGACCTGCAGCCCTAATTGAACCACTGAGCTACGAAATCAAAATCAAAAGAATAAAATTCATTTGCAGCACTATTAATGTAGTATTTTTTCCCAATTTTTCTCTCCAATGACATTGTTCTTTTCTCTTACAGCTTGCATCAAAATTATATGGATGTTGCACTTTATGTAAATTAGACCACTGTGTGGTTTTTATAGGCTGGTTTCTGGGAGACTGAGAGAAGATTTGAGTTTTTCATGCTGCAGATAAAGTGCAAATTGTTTGTCTCATGCTGTCCGAGAGCGGCCGTGGCATTGCATTTAGCAATGTGAAAAAAGACGGGGCAAGCAAAAGCTGGACCAGCAGGTTACAGGGCTTATGACATAATCTATCAATATTTTGCAACATGACTCAATAACGTCGATTTGAGGTTTCAAAAACCCTGGAGTAATCTATAAGTATAGACGTGACAAAGATAAGCCTGCTTAGTGAATACTAAGAATGAAGTAGAATCACAATTGCCTTGAAATTGAGTTGAGATTTACCAAATGTCCTCCAATCTAATGATGTTTTTAATCCTATTAATGTAAACATGCTGGTGTGAAGAGACCAGAAAGTATCTTTTATACTATATGCATTTTTCTTTCTTTTCTTTTTCATTCAACCTCAGATTCAGAAATGTAAAAAAAAGATTCGGTATAAAAGATGAAAGAAAACCCACAATAAGAAAGTGAGCCTTCATATGATGGATCTAAGATAAGAGCAAAATTTACAAACCTCCAAAAAAAATTTTAACAGCAACAGGGTGATTGTTTTTCCATTGCCTAAAGGAAGCAAGTCTTGATTTCTTTTACATCAATCCAGTTGAGACTTGCAGTGTCTTGAAGGAATTTTTATTTTAGGTTGAAAGAAGAGTTGTTTCTTTTCAACATATCACAAGTTAATACTGGTAATTTGTTGGAACATTTCCTTTGGTTGTGGACAACTTCACTCAGCCATCAGGGATTCTCATTTTCTCCTCTTGAAAGCTTTGGACAAAATCACATATTCAGCTGACCACAGCTGACCTCAATCCAACACAAATATTGAGCAAATCAAAGCATACTGACATGTCATGGCTTTTTCATAACAGCAATTTTGCACTCCGTTTTGAACACAACATCACTTTGAATTTTCACCACTGTAATGCTGAGGGGGAAAAAAAAGATGTTTCTGTTTCTTTGGAAATCATTCATTGCACCTTATCAAATTTCCCATAATGATTGTGTCATGGCAACAATTATCTAATTTTGTGGAATTTTTTTTCCTGTCAGTGTAAGGCTCCATCTTACTTTTCATGTAAGGGGACTCACACCCAGCTGCAAAGATCCAAACCAAACCATTCTTTCATTAGCTTGAGGAAGTACTGTATGCCACATTGTAGCTTTCTTTTTAGTTTTTGATGAAGATGAACATAACGTTTGAAGGTGTGAAGTAGTATAGTCAGTGGCTTGTTACGGAGGAGAGGCTTCATGACTAACTGCTGTGGAGGCAGCCACCTGACTGGGTTGACTGAATGCAGTTTGCTTCTGATGGTTATGCCTCAAAATCTGTGAATCCTGCTGCATGCGTTTCCACCCTGCAACTATCCCTTTCGTCCATCCGGACAGATGCTGCCTATGATGTAATTTATTTAAGATGCTGATTCAAAACCCAATGGAGTAATGGAAGTAGTAGAGAGCACCGACACCATCACAGTGTTTAATGTACTCTTCTTGAGCGAGATTACTGACCAATGGGTCCATTGACTCCTTAGGCAAGTTTTCCTGATGTTTCATCAAATTATGTGGTCAGTGTTTCTCTCATCTCTAGTCGTACTTGATCATTGTCATCTAAAGAAAGAAACTACTTCATTCATGGCCTCCTGACCAGAAAAATGCAATTAGATTCCACTATATACTTTTTAAATACATATGAAAAAAGCCAATTAAGAGCCAGAGTAGTGACTGCACTTAAGGTTTTTTATTATTATTATTACATCTTGCAGCATAATGCTGCATTTCTATCAACCAATATTAATACAAAGCAGAGAAAGTGAAACTCATTCTAGAGGCACAGCTGCATTTAACTCAACATACGGGAAAAACAAGCCATGTTCCATTTCATTTTACAGCTCATTTGGTAAACTAAGCGGACAGTCCTTTATTGGCTGGTGGCTGTGGGGGAGCAGGAAGCAGAACACAACCCTGCTTGGATTGTAGCAGAACTGGAACAGATTTAGAAAGTGTTTTACTCTTGGAAGATCGCAAGTTGTCAAAACTGAATTTTAGTTTATTTAGAGCAATAATGAATGAATTAATCACATCGGTTACCATCACTGCCTTACAAGCAATCAGAATAGAAAGGTAAATAAAGTAAAATCTAGTCTAAATTGGCTGCATATCCTCTGGACCAGCCAGGGCATAACAGCAACGACTGCAGGTTATCCTAATCTGGTCATTTTATTGTCCTATGATCAAAACCAACACTGACATAAACTGTTTTCTTAAATTACAGGTATCCACTGACTTAATTACACACTAAAACACTCTTTGTTCTCAACAAGATTTTAAACAAGAGATTGAGAAGGTTTCATTGTTCTGTGGTTCACAGAGGCTCTTTGTTGTAATAACAAGGGGCCTGAATGTGTTGTCTGAACTCTGTGCCAGTGCTCTCTGTGGAAACCATTAGTCACCACCGCTGCTTTTGTATTTGCCTACCAGTGTGGTGACTTTTTACTCTGTGATCCTGCTGTCTTTGTCAGCCGGTTTCACACTGGCATTTTAAGCTTGGGTTTTCATATTGCAGACAAATGCTAGAGGTCAGGGACCAGTGGTTCAGATTTAAAGAAAATCTGTCTTTTGAGCCACGGTCACTACTGAATACCTGAGATCTGTGAAGATTTGAGAGATGAATGGAAATAATTCGAACTCTGAATGCGTATTAAACGTGGTTGAAATACTTAGAGAGAGGTCAGTGTGAAGGAATTAATAGCAACGGTCCGAAATTATGAATAAAAAAAATTACTGTTGTACTTAGGCAAAATGTCTCTGTCTGCACTTCAGTGTATGTATTTCTTCTTTTCTTCCTCTCTTCTATTTTTCATAACAAGATCCATGAAATAGCCTTCTTTGTGCCGCAGTGTTTAATTTGGCCACAGAAACCTTGAGGCACTTATCCCAAATAGCTGTTCTTACCTTTCAAACCTCAAGATACTATTACGGTGGTATTTTTGTCTAATTTGTTGCTGCCTTCCAGATACACATCTTGCTGTCTGATAAAGAAATATGTGTAGCAAACCTAACTTTAGGTTTTCTGTTTGCAATACAAGATGTTACAATGTGGGTTCAGTTTAGTCGGATCCTATTTTAGTCAAATAAAGCCAAGTAATTAGCATAGTTTGAATTGTTAGCGTCAACAACTTTAACAGCAGTGTGATTTCCTATGTTGTGTGAAAGTCTTCCAACAGGATGCAGAAATTTCCAAATCCTTAGGTAATGTGTTCATTCTGCACTGACTGCTTTCTAACAGGTTGCACTTCAAACATTGGACTTATTTTAGTGCACAAAATGTTATTTGAGCCACAGCTTAAACATCTAGAACAGAATTATTCATATTATGACATGGTGCAACACAGAACCATGTGGTCTAGATTGGTGGATGGACCCTCAGTATTCGATACAAGAATAAAATCAAATTTTTTTCAGCTTAAGTCATTACGTTTCTGTTCTAATGCACCATTACCTAGTATGTCACCAGGAAAGTACTCTAAACTGGCAGTCAACATCCCAAATGTTGATTTCACACAATCCTCTTTGTTCTGTGCAAAAATAAATCCCAAGGAACATCATACAAACATATCAGCTTTGATACATTTACCAGCTTTTAAATATTTAGCTTATTTTTATTTGTTTTGTATAAAGCCTCAACTGTTTTATAGAAATCTAAGAAAAACACCACGTTAAGAGACTGCGCAAGTGTCAGTCAGCTGTGAAATGTGTTGACTTTAAAGGAGTAGAAAAGAAGTTAAACCCACTCTCTGGTCGACTGGCACCACAGGAATTCACAATATGGCACAAAAGGGAGTATTTTGTTTATCTTTCTCAACTAGATCCTTCTGCCAATCTTAGTCCCTCCATAAATGTGGTTAGATCTCCATCTGTGGTTTATCCCCCCCACAGATGTTTCCACTGGCCAAGTGTTTTCTAACAAACCAGCCTGTGCCTTGCAGAAATGTATTTAGAGTCTAATATAATTACTCTATCCTCCTATAATGTGTCAGTCTAAAGAATTTCATAGACAAAACTGCATGAATTTTATATTCTGAGCAATGTTTTTGTTGGTGTATCCAGCCAACTGCTGGGCTACATTAAAGCAAACCTTTTCAAATTATTAATGTTAGGTTATTGTGCCTCCGTTGAGATGCCGCTTAGATTAGTTAAGTGGCTGTAATTTGCTCAGTATTTTAATAGGTTAGCACTTTATCCAGTATCCTGCTAAAATACTTTCAAATGTGTAATTTAACACTTTTCCACATAGAGGAACTTAAACCATGACACTATATTGAAAAATATCATAATTATTTTTACGTTGACTATTATCTAATATGTTTTTAAGGGGTACGGATTGCATCCTGAGTCTGTGTTTTTATGCATTATTCCATACAAAGAATCTTTTAAGACATTATACACACTCGCGCACCCCCGCACACACACACAGACATATATATATATATATATATATATATATATATATATATATATATATATATATATATATATATATATATATATATATATATATAATTAGTAGTACATCCTGATCAGATTTTACTGAAATATATTTAGTATAATCTTAACTCTAATGCTCGTTAGTTACATTTTTGTGCTCCATGTCTGTATCTAAGTCTATAGATGCCTGTGCATCTCTTCAGGCTGCATCGCCATTTTTGCATCTGGGAGGCTGCATACAAATATCAACTTCTTACAAAGAGTGTTTGCTTTCTGAAATGAGCCGTCATGCTGAGTGAAGCTTCAGAGAAAGTGACCAAATATAACCTTGATTCTCTGCGGATCTCAAAATGCTGTTTCAGAACCAATGCAGTAATCCCATTTTAACTGCTTATGTGGAACATGGGGTAATTTGAAAGACTTAAAAAATCTTAATGTTAAAACGTTATTTGAGTGAGAGGAGATCCTATTTCTAAATTTAAAACTCACGTGTATTTTATTGTGATTTTTTTATATGCACGCATACAGTGTGCGAACAACAGTATTCCCTCTATTTAATAGTATGTTTTTACCAGAAACATACTATTAAATAGAGGGAATAATTGTTTTTACCAGAAACTGAGTGAGGCATCAATTGCTCCATGCTTTATTTGTCAAAAGTAATTTTTTATATATATATTTTATTAAAAGGTTAACGTGTCTATGGTCCTGACTATGATCTTTGACTTTTTTTTTTTTTTGGATCGTTTGTCAGAAAATTTAATTCATATACTTCACAATATAATTTTAATGTTAAATTTGAATTTAATTTGAATGCTTGAGGATAATTTGTGAATTATCCTCAAACTACACAGAGGCCTTAGACCCGCGGACGTCGCGGGTTCGACTCCCGGTCCCGACGACCTCGGCCGCATGTCCTCCTTCAAAAAAATGGCGCCGGCTCAGCTGGCTGCCTGCAGACACAGCTCCTGTCGTGTGCTGTAACTGTGAAATAATTTCCTTGCTGGGATGAATAAAGTAAAAATTATTATTATTAATTATTATTATTATAAGGGAACATACAGAGTGAACTACTGAGTTATTTGTTGGAATATTCCATAATATTAAACATGTAATCTGAATTTTAAAACTGTCAACTACAACGTTTTAACACAATTTGGACAATGTATTTCATATAAGAAATTATTTGCAGAAATATTAGGTACATAATATACATTCTGTAATATCCTGTTCAAAGACTGGATATGTTTTAGAGAAAGGATACTTGAAAGTCAAGACTCTATTGATTTCTTGTTTTTTATTTTGTAATTTTTTTCCCAGACAAAGGCAAGTAACCCACCGACAATGGGTCCGGGACCCACTTTTGATCAGAGCCCACCGTTTAATAAACACTGACTGAGGCTACTCGGGTTGCAGGGGGCTGGAACGTTGTTGATGTCTGTGCTAATAATGCTGTTCTGAACAAAAGCTGAACATCTACCTGGATACTACCAAATTCTTTGTGTTTTTCAATTTATATTTTGTCACAAGGGTTATTTTATAAATATAGCTAATTGTAGAAAAGGTAGACTCGCTACAGATTGCTTTTAAATCCCTGTTTAGGGTGCTGGTCTGTTAAGTCTCTGTGCTGTTGCTCTCAGATTGCATTTCTTCTAATTCCTGTCTTCTCACTGGATAAATAACCATGCAAATCTTAATTTTAATATCTCAAATTTGAGCTTTGCCTTCTGTACTTTTCTCTTTCGATGACATAATGAAATGCAACAGGGCCCTGTTTATTTCAAACATATCATCACTTCTTCCAGGCAACATTCAGCATTTCCTAGTGCCTCCTTCTTTTTTAACACTTCTTAAACAGACTTCTCTGTTCCTGACAATTTCAGTGTTAGATTTGCTGTGTTATTGTTATGCTTCCTTGCCCTTCTCAACTCTGTGGTGTCACCCTCTGAGTGTATGCGGCTGCTCCTCCTATGCTTTCACCATTCCTGTAAGCAGTCAGGCTCTTTGCCTACATGTTCATGGCTGACTAGAGTAGAAATCACAACTAACTAGATTTATGTCTCATTTTGATTTTGAGCTACTTGACGTTCTTGTTTGTCTAGGATCAGTTAACGACAAAGAAATTCTGGTTTTCACATATTTAGTTCATCCAGCAGCTTTGTTAATTTGTCCCTGTGTGTCTAACACAGAGACAAATTAAATTTCTTCAACCCAAAACGTTGAAGAAACATCTTCTTCGACCTTTTGAGTTGCTGTACACATCTGTGCTCTCCTCCTTCACTGCTGGTTAACTGGGTCCCTCTTTACCTCCTCAGGAAGGAGAAGTGGCAAGTGTTGATAGTCTGACAGATTTGATTTGTCAAGTCATTACCCCAGGTATGTACTGTGGTGGTTTTGCCAAGCGATGTTACTCAATGAAATAAATGCACATTTCCCCCCGTACAGGCTCACAAATTTTCTCGCCGTTCATTGCATTCCTCAACCTCGCGCATGGCAAATTACAGTCAGTTGGGAAAGCTCTGTTCAAAATCTAGGATAAGTAAGGAGTCGTGATGAGGAGGCATTTGCAGGAGCGGCGAACACTTCAGCTGTGATAAAAGCATTATTGTCTTCACTAGGGTGGAAACAGCGTGTGCATGTGTGGCAGTGTATGGTTGGGCAAGCAGAAAACACAGGT
Source organism: Xiphophorus maculatus (assembly GCF_002775205.1). Classification (NCBI taxonomy): domain Eukaryota; kingdom Metazoa; phylum Chordata; class Actinopteri; order Cyprinodontiformes; family Poeciliidae; genus Xiphophorus; species Xiphophorus maculatus. The sequence continues at coordinate 14,129,823 of NC_036458.1, read as the reverse complement.
AAGGCTGAGCCATAAAAAAATAACAAACCAACCAGGATTATCACATAATGCTTATTTGGAAATTATTCTGCAATGGAGCTCTAAATTTAACCAATCTGTAAAGTGCTGTGCAGTTCTGAACAACTTGAACCATGAAAGAGGTTATACTGAGACAAATTCAGACTGAAATTTGCTTTAAACTGAGGACTGAGGGATTTTTCTCAGCATGTCAGTGGTGACACTGTAACCACATCTGTGGTTTATGACACATGTCGGAGAACTTGAATGATTCAAGCCATGTCAATGTTTTTTTTTTTAATGTTTATATAAATCATCTAAATGCACGCACCAAAACAAACTTTCCATATGTCCTAAATAGAAGTAGCAGACTATGTTGTTTTTGTAATATTTTGCCTGTGTGCTTGTGAATTTCCTATGCATGTGTACGTTTGTGGATACATGCGTCTGAATATTTATCCTTTTACAAGGTCAAAATGAGGGTCTTGAGTCACAAGGGTTGTGTGTGGGTTGCAGGTTGATGCTGTTTTTGTTGGCCTATATGTGACTTGCAGTCATAAGTCTGTGTCGACTTGTTTGAGGTCGAGCTGTGGAATCCAGACATGTGGGTGTGTGTGGTCAGCTGTGGTAAACGTGGATTTCCCCGCTACAGTCCTTGCCAACCTGAGGTGCTCAAGAGCCACTCTGACCGTTTTTGGAAATTGGCCACTGGGGAGGAAAAGAAGAAGAAAAGGCTCATGCAGCTCAGGAACAGGTCAGGCTTTCTTTTATTTTTTGCGAGCAGCATCAAATATGATAATTGTTGATACGCCAACAATTCATTACCTTTCTAATATGATTAACATTGTGGGGTTTATTTACTTGTTTTGAGTGCGTTTTTTTTGTTGTTGTTGGTGGATCAAGTGAATCATGGTCGACATTGCCAATTAACAAACCACTGACGCCTTCGGTACAAATGACGACAAAACAGCTGTTTTTATTCTGAGACAAATTACAAGCAGCTACATCTTTGGTGCTGCATGAAGGCCATTGGTTGAATTCAAGAGCACTGAACACAGTTCAATGTGAACACTCTTTTCAGAGTGTTCACATTGAGCAGTTTTGAAAACAATGTGTAATTTTCCTTCAACTTCTTGATAAATATGCCTAGCACTTTGTATTGCCTTGTTGCTGAAAATGTGCTATATTAATAAAATTACCTTTACCTTTATACTTTGTATTAGTATGATGCTCAAAATCTCAATGAAATGCAGTGAACTTCTCATTATTTACATGTAGCTGTTGACTATGAAACTCATCCAATTTTCAGACACAAGCGAAGTTGGTGCTGAAAGACTTGAGCTTTGTGATAAAGCAGGAAATAAGTTTTAAGTTACAAGACATCTTTTTTTTTCCAGAGAGAAACCTCAAAGCTCACAGATAAATCAACTTTATGGTTTTGTATAAGCATATATAATCAAAAACAAGAGCATTTCTAATTTGAATGGTAATGGCTGTCCCTCCCACATAAAGACAATAAAAAGGTTGAGATTCTGACGTACAACCTGGCTGATTGCTGGCATTTCCACCCTTCTTTCAACTCTCCCTGGCTGGCTTTCACAGCTTGCCCCAGACCTGCAGAACACGGAGGCCTAAATGTCACGGCGCCTTCTTCTCCACAGAGGTGAGACAGCGGGGGCACCATAAGTGCCGGTGTACCCACTCAGCATCCAGCATCTAATGCTTTTAGAGGAGAGAATGGGAGGTAAAATTACATGAATTAAACGATTTAAAATATGAGACTTTGACAGTGACATAGAGTATAAAAGCATTTTACCTAAACATGATGACTCTGAGGGTCACTCCAGCCTTCTTGTACTCATTTATTTCCACCTGAGGAGGAAAAAACTTCAGCTGAGTGTTTCTATCTCTTGTAGACTACTTGGGAGTAAATAACTTTTTGGAGAAATCTTTTATTCCTAAAGAATGCATCAATCAATCAGAAATCAATATTGGGTGGGTGGAATAACCACAAGGTTTTCAATTGGGTTCAGTGCAGTGATCTTTTCATTTTTTCCAGAGCTTGAAATATATATTTATCTATATATATTTTAATAAACCAGACAACAATGATATATTAAATATATTTGCTTTATATATGTTCTCTTGTCCTCAGTACATTTCACAAGATAGATCAAAGCTCTGAAAGAAATCAAGTTTGATCCTCGTGTGGAAGAGAGTAAGAAGAAGCTAATGAGGAGGTTAGAATAAATAAAAAGCAGTCCAGACAGCAGAGACAGATGAAGCAGCAGAACAGAGCAGATGTTGGGCTAATAGTCCTCTGCTCTCATTACGTTTTCTTTCCCCGACATTATTGTTTGTGAAATTGATATTACAGTAGACATAATAGGCTCCATCTGCAATTTTCTCCTACATAATTCCCTTGATTTTGCTCCTTCAAAGGCAAGAGGATGTGTTCACTGGACAGAAGAGAGAACTCATCCATGAGTGTAGACACACATGGTGCAATGCATATGAAATCTAAAAAGCCATGAAAAACTTCATGATTGGTAAAAGACTAATAAGTTCACATTAGGGCACACCACACCAAATATCAAAACGCGCCATTCCTTGTTAGAAACGAGACAGGATGTATAATGTTGTGGGCTTATATCTCTGTTAGATATAACTGAAAATGGGGTCATGATTAGTTTCTTTAGTAGGATAACAAACTACATAAAGAATTACCAGGCTCACAACAGTCTTCCATGTTTTTCCTCAGTCTTCATCTATCTAAAATTGTGTATAATTCTCATCTTTTTCTTTTCTTTGTAAATTGGTGGTTCAGGTATAAATCCATGGCCACTTTTAAAGCCTTAATGCAGATTTCGTAAGAAGGAAAGAAATTTCTATCCCTTATCTTTTAATCACCGTACGTTATTTTAATTGGATTGAGAATATCCACGAAGGATCCACAATGGGCAGCTTTTGGAGTAGTGTAACGGTAAAGACAACCAGATTTCTCCCTTAATTAGCGAATAAAAGAATATGTTTAATATACAAGTGCAGTGGGTTTTTGAGGGAGGATGACAAGCTTAGTGTGCTCTTTCATCAGCAGTTTGGTGTGACCAGAACAACGCTTCGGGCCTAATTGGAATAATTTAACTGCTTACTTTGAAGTGTAAAATACATGTGTGAGAGAGGGAGGCTCCTGAAAGGTCAGTGCCAGAGGCGGTACACGAGGATGGTGGAGCTGTTGAGTAGCACAGTGAGATGATATCATTATTCCGTTCTCTGTTTCATTACTAATACAGGATTGTATCAGAACCACCTCTAATGTTCAGATAAACATGCATTTCCTTGCTTTATTTGCACATAATTGGTTAGACACTATCGGCATCAAACATTCATCTGCAAATTAAATGTTTCATCTCGTTTCTGTATAAAACCCAAGATTTGCAGAAGGAGCGTACAATTTTTAATGCACTCTTAGATGTGCAAATTAGTTCTCAGAAATGTACATTTGCATACAACCACTGAGTCGGCCATTGACGCCCTCTTGACCAAGAAATGTGCTGCGCATAGTCGCTGAGATTTGAGTGGACATTTCTGTAATCAAACATCTGTTTACAAATTCTTTTAATACAAAATCCAAAGTAAGCACAAATATTTGCACAGCACCTGAAATTCAAATACTGAAGAAACCTCTTGATTTAAGTCGTCGTTTTGAATTTTGGTTTTGCTTTAGATTCTGATTATTCATATCAGTCTGAGCGCTATTCTGTGAGTGTCTTTTTTATAATTCTTCTCACAGCCTCTCTCTGTCCTTAGTTGCCATGTTTGTCTCTGTTTCACTACCAGTTACCTGTTCTTACCTGATACCATCCAGTAGAAACAACCAACAGGGCCTGCAGCAAATTATTATCTATTCCAAAGAATACAGTGACTTGATCAAACACATAACAATTAGAATGTACTGAGCTCTATGGAAAAGGGATTTTAGCTGGGGAGGAATGCACACCCCTCCAAATTGTACCTAGAGTCTGATTTGTTTTGAGAGGTTGAAGAAAATTTAAGTTTACAGCAGTTTGAAAGCACCATTGACATGTCCATAAAACTCATCTGCATTTCCTTCAATAATAAGGTAGAAGGAAGAAACACGATCAGAAACCAACAGGGGTTTTAATATAATTTACAATAGCAGAAGCTTTATGGTTGTCTGATACTGATGAGTAAAAAAAACAAAAGAAGGATTTGGAGAATTACTGTGCAGGCTGGAACATTTAGCAGAAAACCTGTCCTTCCTATGCAGTACTTCTTTCCTTCATTTTGAAACAAAACTGTATTCATATAGTATTTACTTCTTGTATTCCTGCATTTACTTAATGCTTTGTTTGCAGCTTTGTGTCTTTTGCTAAGAATAGGAACATTTTGTGATGTTCTGAAAGTTCTTGTTTCAGTTGTGTCGCATTTAAAATTTCAATGATCCACAGCCAAGCAAAAGCATTTATTGTAATCTGTTGCAGGTTGTTCCAAATGTCCAGTTTTGCTTTCACATAAAGCCATTGCACATTGGCCTTCAAAAGATTTTGAAATGCCACAAGCAACTCCCTGATTTGCAGAGCTTGTGCTGCTTTGTAGCTACAGTGCTGTCTGACTTCACATTAATTCAATATAAATGATGATACCACTTTCTGATACATTAGATGCTCCAATTTTATCGTCCTTAGGGGCTAAAATGTTGGGGGGGAGGGGGGGGGGGTTATTTAAGTGTTTCCCAGATATTCTGTCTGCTCTGAGGTTTTAGCACAAATCGCTTATGTTTTGTATTTAAGAGTACTGCATTGTCAATGGTGTTAAAACTAAAGTTTGGTTTTGCTCTTGATTCTTAAGGCAATTCAGCACGCTACAGATGTTCTGACTCACTGAATTAATATATGTACAAGGATGAAGCAACAAAGAATAATTTTATAGGTCATGATATTTATAGATATTCAAATATATATGAAAACCAAACATGTTTGCATTTCTGGAACCATGCAACCGTGGAAATGAAAAACAAATGTTTCTGATGTTTGAAGCCACACAGAAAGAGAGAACCATGTCAGAATAACCTGTTCATCCAGAGTAAAAGTTATTTGACTGAATTGACACTGTTGCAGTTCTCTTCCAGGTGTATTTTCTTTATCATAAAAAAAGATATGCCTAAATTGATCTATAAACATGTCTTATCTATATTCTCATAAAGTGTTTCATACCAACCCGATAAGGGGCTTTGCAAACTTCATGAACAGAACCTGTAAGTAAATAACAATTGACAGAAACTGTGTAATAAATACATATTGTAGATTGGCATGCTTGTTAGTTCATACCAAGTTGTTATGAGTCTCCTCTGGGTTTTGATGTATTGTGGGAAAATAAATTGAGGAGACTGAGACAGTGTAAAAGATAATCTTAGGTTGTCTTTCACAGCAAAGCTTGATAGTGTGGATAAAATATTACTTCTCTTGACATCTGATTTAAAGCAGGCAATTAAATGTTTGGAATGTGTCTGAGTCTCTGGAATTGTGAAATATCAGCAGGATGCAACCAGACAGGATAACATGCATAGACATGTTATCCCACCGTTTAGTCTGATCCCAGCAGTCTGTCAGACAGCACTTTGGATGAGCTGCTTTATCTGTGTGACATTTGGAAATGACTTTTACCTGAAAATATTCTCCAACACTTTCATAGCTGACAAATACCAGTGGATTTTCACTCAAAGGAATTCGTCTAAAAATGTTAAAGCAAAGTTGTATATTTTTATTCCTTAAATAACGTTCTACTAAAACAGGTATAAGTATTTAATGTGAACTGCTTGGCCACAAAAAAGGCACCGCCTGGATTTAGCTAAGCAAATAAGACCCTCCTATTGGATAATTACTGCGTCTGCAATCATCTCTAAGCAGGCAATGAGTAATTTAACCTCAACTGATGCAATAATTAGCTTCTATTTTCTTAAGCAACCAAATGGAACAGGATGTTTCCACAAAAACATGGTGGTGTTGTGGATAAGATGGTAGCCTGTTTAAGAAGAGTCCGAATCATTGGCATGCATCAAGCGGAGAAAGCCTAGAAGGAGATTGCAAAAAACTATAACTACTTCATAAGAATGTATAATGGATGAGTTGTTCTAGGACACAGATTTTAGTTTCAGTCAGGAACAAAAAACAGAACAGTGCAATGGAAAATACGAAATAAAATACCAGTATAAACCAAAGAAACAAGAACAAGTATTAGTTGCTATTTATTTACATCTGAATATGGATCTGGGAATAACACTAAACTCAATGTCCTAGATGCAATTGGGTTATCCTAACTACTGTGCTTACTGCCAAGCTGAATTCATAACACACAAACTATAAGAAGTTCAAATGAACAATTCACTTCTGTGTCTATCCTTTTGTTTTGAACCCACAGTAGCCATATTGGATTATAAGAAAGGCATTGGCAACAATTGTCCCCCTTTAAAATTTGACCTCAGTTGACTTCCTGTCTGTTTTGTTTTTAATTGGTACATGAAAAAGTTACTTTGCTGTTGTCGAGGACCATCACCAACACGGGCAGGAGGCAGGCAGAACCATGATTAAATAATTTATATTGGAAGTGAAAGGAAAATTTACAACAGAAAAATGGAAGAGAACACAGGAGGATGCAGGTTTCCTCTGGGTAGCAACAAAACAAACCAGCAAGGAGTGACTGAAGATCAAATAATTGAATACATAGATCCAATGTTTACTGGAGTGAGTAACCAGTGTGTCAGCTTACCTGAATACACTGCAGCTGTCAGGGAGGGCATGACTGCAGGAGCTGGAGGAAAATGGCTAATGAACAGAATGAACAGACCGAGAAACACTGAGATCAGGAGCCCAATTAAAACAGAAGAAAAGAAATGAACATAACCAAAAGCAAAAGTTAACAAACGATGAGCAAAAATGCAACACAAAACTGAAAACCAAAATAACTAAGCTCAGAGTTATGAAGGTTGTGACATAAAGTAAGACATATAGACATGGATGGAGGATTTTGCTTCTGTTCTACTCCATGGAGAAACTTTTTGTACTCGTGGCGTCGAAGAAAACAGAGAACCAAATAACAATTTCAGCAATTTTGTCCACCTCCTCCATACCTCCTCCAGCCACATTTGGTGTCAGTATTTTTTAGCATCAACCTCCTCAACTACACTTATCGTTGACATCAGTCATTTTCACTATAACAATTTTTGTTCTCCCTTCCCTGTCTTTTACCCTCCCTTTCAGTTTCATCAGCTGGCCTGTCAGTCATGTATCTGTTCAATAATTCAGAACTATATTTTTCTTTCTTCATCTGATAAAGGCAAAATCACAGCCCGTTGGTGCTCAACCCGGGACTGGGCCGTGAAATTGGAGTGCCAGGCAGGCATTAACCTGGCTGCCTATGTACATATTAATACGCTCATTATCTGCAGCAAGAAGGGGGGACACGTGGTCCGCAGCAGCCCCGCTGACATTCAGAAAGGACACAAGGTAAAGGCAAGTGTTTGCACAGGAAAGTACTGCAGCCACAGAGCATGTAGACAAAGCTCTCCGTCCAGAGCCGGAGCCACACAAAGCAAATACGACCCAGTTCACTTTCTAACACCTACACTTATTTTTACCAGTTGCCTTTAATTCCCACTTGTAGTAGATGCTGGACAGTGTTATTAATCACTTCCAGCTCCTGACAAAAAAAAAGGCTGCCAAACATCCCCAGGAAACAAACAGAGGCTTGTTTGTGCTGAAAATTAATTCTCTGTCATGCACATCTTGTTTAAGAATTAAAGAAATTGGCCTGGAGTGAGGACAGAACCATGCTTCATCTCGTTTGACCTTGTTGTTATGGTTATGCTGCAGGAGAGCAGAGACTGAATGAAATATGCAGCTTCTCTAAAGGACAGGAAATGTTTGGACACAGGGGAGGCATTTCATAACACAGAGTTTTGGTGTGGCTTGTGTTTTTTGTAACATTTATGCCTTGGAAGCTATCAGAGAAAGCTTGTTTTGCTGTTTGAGGTCGTGTTAATGTGTCACACTGTATTAGTTTCTGTAGCTGCCCACTTTATTAACTTTACCACTTATAATTAACTCAGGTTGATCTATATCTAACATGTAGAATCTCCCAGAAAGAGATGAGTTCTTTATTTTATTCCTTTGTAGTCCAGATTGCAAAATCAATCTTGGCCAATATTGCTGATTATGATTGTAGTACTTATTAAACTAGAATGTCATTGAAACTATATGTTAAGTAAATTAATTGTACAAGTGAAACCAACCAGAAGTTTACATACTGTATAAAAAGACATACGCATTACCACCTGTCCCTTGATACCATTGCCGCATTTCTTTTCCTCCTTCTCTCTGGCCTCTTCCTGTCAAATTACTTACAAATAAAGGCCACGAGGACAGCAAAAATTCTTTAAAAAAATGCTGCACCATACAGTACTCTGTGAAAAGCCAGCTTCATTAGCAATGACCTTACCTTGCCTTTCCTTACCCTCTCTGGTTGGTGTCAGTAGCTTGTGTTTCCATTACAAATATGTTGAAAACTTTGTCAATATTCAACAAAAAAGCACAATTTCACAATTGCAGTGTTTCCATTTAATAAGAAACAATTAAAATCACACGTGAGTAAGTTTGTCCATGTGATCAGTCAGTGAAAATATGCCACGCCATAATCCTCCAAGTATTTTCTGTCATCTTATTCTTTGTGGTTTGCTGGACACCCATGGTAACAGCCGGTTAATTATCATGTGATTTGTATGTTTTCAATGCAGTTTTGGGAAATAAATCATTTTTGATAGGGCCAAAACCTTTCATCAAAAATTGAGAGTTCTCTCGAAATTGGCATGTTTCCATTAAGCAAATGTCAAATTGTGCAATTACGTGGTCAGTGAAAATACATCTGTTGCCACTTTGCTGGATATCTGTCAAGAAAGCCATCTTTCCCATTATTGTGTGGAACTAAAGTAATGTTTCTGTTTTAAAATATTCTCAAAAACTATAGCTGAAAGCTATGACCATTAAGATTAATTTAAAAAAAACCAATATGTCACCTGTATGTAACTGCAGACTTTCAACTCTATTGCATTTGTTCAAGTTCTCTTCTGGTTGACATAGGATATAAGCAATCTATAACTTAACAACCTATCAGTGTAGATACAAATTAAGGGGAAAGTTCAATGGTCAGAGATCAACATCTGCAGTCAGATACCGCTGGAAAATTATCCTGGATGGTTTTGGATCAGCTGCAGACTTTAAGAGCTAAATCTGGAAGTAAAAATTTGACTCACTGAAAACCCTGCAATGTGCCCGCCTGCCAGTGCAGCTTAAAAGCAGGATGACCTGATAAAAACAAATCCAGTAAGTGAAAGAGGCCTTCTCACTTACTGGAAATCTTTTTGCTCAATCTCCTTGTCTTCTCCTCTACATCAAGATAACATTACCTTGCAAAACGGTTATGGAATACTCTTGTGATTATGTCTGTTGTGCTTAAAGATTTTCCATTCTCATAGAGGACAAAGGCACTTTTTTTCCTTCTTCTTTTGGCCTCCCTCTTTGTCCAGTCTATCAAATTTTCTCCCAGTAGACGGGAGAAACATTAGCACAGCTCACTCAGGGCTTTTTTGGCCTGAGGCGACAGGATAGGAGCGATGGGACACGGATCATAGGAGCGGCCGACAGTCCTGGTGAATAAAAAGAATTTAGGGCTGCATTTGTGTTGCTGGACCTCAGGGACGGCTGTGGGTGGAAGGCATTTCACACTTTCTCAGTGAGTTGCAGAAAGCTACTTTGTGCTACTTGTATACCGCATTTGTGAATGTTGCGCATGAAATATGCATGAAACAAACAAATGTAAGAAAGATTAAATATACAGGCTATGAATAGCTCGTACGTATCATATCAAAATAATACATCGCGGCATGTGAAAATGCACAGTGGTGACTAGAGTTGCATCGTTGTAAGAAGGTTCAAGGTTTGGATCTGTTGTTTGTCTGAGTTTTTCTGTTTGGTCTGCTGCTTTTTTTTTTCTTTCTGACTTCCGCAGTCCAAAGACATGCGATCCTGGTTAATTGGTGACTTTGAATTGGCCTCAGGTACAAGACGAGAGTGCATGGTAGTGTCTGTCCTTCAGTGTCAGCTCTGTGCAACATACCCGCCTCTCATTCAGCGTCTGATAAGAAACAGCCCCCCTGGGCAGAAGGGTAATGACAAAGTTTGCTGAACCGCTGCCTCTGTGCTGCTGTCATAGATTGCCTTTTCTAACTACACAAAACTATACTGTAACGCAGACACTGATAGAAAAACATCCGATCTATAATTATTTCAGTCCTCTGAAGTTTCATTGTAATCATTAGTGATATAAAACAAAAATAAACCTTTTTTTATTTGGATAACTTTTAGAAAATCAGAAAAGAGAGAAACTAAAAACTTCATATTTTTAACGATGTAAATTTTGATAAATAGGGAAAGGCATGCATTGAATATCAATGGCATAATAATAATAGCTATTACACTTAAGAGCTAAACATCGATAAATTACTATTGCTATTCAACTGCCTCTGAAGAGACAAAACACTTAATCTGATATTATAATTTTATCTATTATATTGTTGTCAGTTTTTCCTTGTGTGATTTTGAATGATAGCAGAAAGTCAAGATAATATTTTATGTTCAAGAAATTGTCCCCTTCAGGCAAAATCATTCAATCCTATTTTGGTCACTTTTAGTGTTTCTGTAAAATTAAACTTTTGCTCACTGTCTATTCAAATAAACAAAAAATGTGAAAATGATAAACCATTTATAATGTGCTTTGCATAAATCTACAGAATATTAATTTTGGGGTTTTTTTAAATTTAAGATTCACTTTTAACTGAATCCCCTCAACATTAAGTGTCATTTTTACAGATTTTACTTTAAAATACAAACACATATTTCAAAAGTCAGGTTTTTGAGAGTAATCAAAACCCTGCTGCAACCCAAATGCAAGTAATACCAGAGAATGATGCTGCCACCACTATGCTTCACTGAGTGCATCATGGCGTGTCATACCCCTCATTTGGTTTACCTCATATTTTTTAGTCCACACTTCATCCACAGTTCATCCAATTTAAATCACATTCTTCAAGGACATTTCCTGTTTCTGGAGGTGCACCCCAGAATTCAGTACTTTTATTCATTATTTACATGCTCCCTCTTGACCACATATTCAGGACATATAATTTTCATTTTCATCATTATGCAGATGACACCCCACTCTACATCTCCCCAAAACCCAGTTCCTCCTTTTTGGACTGCCTCATAAAGATTAGATTGTGATTTTTGTCTAATTTACAGAAATTAAACAGAACTTTTAGTTGTTGGTACAATCTCTTCTGTAACCAAACTTCATAGTTCCTCCATTGACATTGATATTTACCCGTTCATCCTTCCCCACAGGGTAGAAGTCTAGGAGTCATACTTGATAGTACTCTCTCCTTTTAGTCCCATATTAATTAAATTACCAGTCTGCATGCTGGTAATATAATTTGAATTTGTCCCATCTTTAGTCTCAATTCTGTTGCCAACCGACCAATTATTGCAGCTCTCTTCTTTTTGGTCTCCCATGTCTGTCCATAAACTCCATCTCCCTCAGAACTCTGCAGCAGAGGTAATAACTTATATTCTCTCAAGAGAACACATTACCCCAGTTATTCAACACCTTCACTGGTTACCCATGGAAGCTCGAAAAAAAAACTTTAACATTTTAATTCTCACATTAAAGCGCATCCATATCTCCTCATGTGACCTGCTTCACATTGCCACTGCTTCCTGCTCTCTCAGATCTTCGTCTGCCAATCATCTTATTGTTCCTTTTGCCCATCTTATCGCCATAGGGAACAAAGCTTTCAGTCGCTCTCTTCCTCACAGCTGAGACTCACTTCCTCCAGTAATTAGGAATATAGATTCTCTTGCCTTATATCAGTCACAGCTCAAAAAACACCTGTTCAAACTGGATTACGTTCCGTAAGCACAAACCTTAACTGTTGTCAAATCTTGTTTTATTGATTTTCTGTTACTGATTACGTATTTATTCTTCTCTGTAAGGTGGCATGGGATTTCAGAAAGGCGCCCTCAAATAAAATGTAAATACTAACCTCTTCTACTACCATCATCACTACTAGGGCTACCTTTGTGATGTTCAATGTTGGAATTGTGACCAAAATTTCCAGTCTGGTTTGACTTGATTGTGTCACAATCTTCCACAAGATTTTGAGAAATCTAAGCATAGCCTGGACATATTAGTTCATACATACAGAGAATACAGATAGATGACTGTCCTCATTAAAAAACATGAGTATTAACCAGAAATCCCTCCATCATCTCTTGTGTCACTCATCTTTTGTACTTTTGGCAACATCCCTGTCCAGATTCTATTTATTTTTTCAAACAGTTATGGACAAACGCATAGTTTCAGTAAGTTTCTCCAATTTATTCATCAGGGTTTCCTCTGTGCCATTGCATATTTATGAAGCTGTGGATTTTTTAGACTCCTCTCCTGATAGGTACCTTTGTAGAATTTTATCATTTTGATTCTTTATAAGCTCTTTACAGACTAAGGCTTTGCGAAATGTTGTAAATTTATAAATGTCCGGAAAAAAAAATCGTCCCACTTTCATTTGTGGTTATGTTACCAAGAGAGTTAGTTTCAAAAAGATTTATAGCTTAATGTTTAATGCAACAAAAATCAAGCATTGTAAAAGAAGTGCTTAGACAAAGTGTAAAACCTTTACACTAAACTCAAAAAATAAGGCAGAAGTGAGATAAAAGTTGGTAATTACACCTATATTAGCTGTTTAAATGAGGAAATCTTAAGACCACTCATGTTTAACCTGTCATTCCTTGACACATTTAATACATTTGACACAAATCTTCTGCTGAAAATTTCCTTAAAACGCATGGTTCATGGTACATAAATGTCTTAATAAATTTGACATATCTGACACGATATGAAATGATTACATTTTATTTGAGGACACAAATTATGCAAATGAGTCATCATGGAGTAATTCCTGGAGTTGGCAGTGTCATGGCTAAGCTGATTAGATTAAAATCCATCTCTGTCTGTTTGTGTTGCATGTTAATTTGATGATGGGGAGCTCGTGTATGACGACATTGCAAATGATAGGCATAAATGTCCCCTAGCAGCACTTCAATGTAATATCATCATCTGAAAGTACTTTTAGAGCCTGTGATGAGTTGTACTAGGAAAAAATAATATTGAAGAAGTTTGAGCACACAAGTTGAAAAATGTACACCATCACTGTTCTCAGCTGAGACATGAAGCAGTCAACACTTTCTAAAAAGCTCCGGGAGACAGCAGGTCATGGACAAGTCTGTAATTTTTAGACTCCTTGGCACAAACACAAACGCACACATAACACACATGCACGGCCCTGCAAACACACGCCCTTCTGTTGGCCGCCCCGCAGCTTTCCCCGGACTAAAACCACTTGTTTATTCTGTGATCCCGTGTTGGCTTCCAGACCGCGGTGACCTGGGAGCGGGGCAACTTTCTGCACTATGGCCTGCCCTGAAGCCGCTGTCCCTGGCTGAAGATCAAAGCTGTCTGGTTTGCTCAAAACACATCCACTATGAGACGTGGACAGAAATACGGAGCTAGTGAACAAGACAGGCAAACATGATGCTGCTGACAGCACAATTACCATATCTGTTACTGCAGTCCTGTCTTCTAATAAACTGTTTGTGCTATGATTTCTAATATGAAGGAAAGCTATTTTGAGGTATTACTGTCTTTCACTCTGGTATGAATTTGCATTCTGCTCCTTTTACTGTGACACCCTTAAATAAAACAAGCTTTTGATTTGACCCCTTATTTTAGTAAACAGAGTCTTGAGTGTGATTTAATCTCATTATGAATCCTGTTATTCTGTGAAGCCTTCTGTGGTTTTTGTAAACAAAGCTTCATGAAGCCCAAGAAGCACTTGAAAAAATAACTTTAAATAAGGGTTATGTTACAAAGCTATTTCTAAGATCCAAATCTTAGGGAGTGGGATCTATTGACATAACTAGCATTAGATGTGCAAATCTGGGTTTCATAGGAGACAGGCAAAAAGAAAGAAATCCATAACAGGTACAGTTTTCCACATGCTGCATTGGGAACACGGCAGACATCTGAAAGACCTTAATCTGATTAGACTGTCCAAAAGACAAACTTGGTCTTTTTGGACTTTCAATGGTAAAAGCCATTTGTGGAAACACTAAATACCAGGAACCAAGGTGGTGGTAGAGAGGCTTCCCTTAAGCAGAAACAATCAGAGTTGATGGGATCATGTTAAATATAGGGCAAAACTGGTGCAAATACTGTGGCCAGGAAGTATTTCTCCTCGACATCAAACATCAAGTTAGAGCTACAATTGAGTGGTTTAGATGAAACTATATGCAGTTTTTAGAGTGGTCTAGTCAAAGCACAGACCTTAATTATTTTTCCAAATCTGTGGTAGGACATGAAGATTGATGTCCACAGACTTTCTCCAATTTCTGTTGCTCTGCTGCATAAATAAATAAATAAATAAGCAGCTCATTAAAAACACATGTCCAAGAGTGTGGTTCAGTCTAACTTTGGACTACTGTTAAAGTCAAACCACCAGAAAGCATATGTAGGCCTTTTTTCTACTCTTGTTAGAAGAATTTAGATCTACAAAATCATAATGCAGGAGAAACTTCCAAGCCAGGACTTACATCCTCAATAACGATTGAGTGATGCACATGGTGACCCAGCACTTACCAAGAAATATATTACTCATATTTATGCTCATGCCTACTTGGCAGGTTTCGAAAATTCAGTTGAAACTTAATGTGATTCATCCAAGGGTTTTAAAGAGGGAACAGTTACACAGTTTAATTCCTTTAAATGTGGAACAAAATTTCCTTATATCTGTAGATTAGGGGGTAGAAAATAGTCCTGATATTTTATGTCTTTTTCTAGAATTCCTGGACTGCGAGACTTTCAGACCTGATGAAATTAACTCACCACATGGTGAGGTCAAGTGAGTTTTCCAACTTTCTGGCCACTGTGGCGTAAACAAGTTTCACACCTGACAGGCTACAGCTTTATGATTAGCGACAGGCCTCACCCCAGTCATCAATAAGCAATTATTCTAATGCAATTAAACATGACTTTTCCTCTCTTCTTACAATCAATACCAGTCATTTCCTGTAATCACAGGAAATGTGTCATTGAGGTCCAGCAGGGGTGTCTCTCCTATAATTACGCTTCATTTTAAAAACCACAGAGCAAAACAGGCCACTCACTCCCACTCCTTAACCTCATCCTTCCTTGGCAGAGACCGGTCCTGTCTAATTACGGGCTTCCTGGATGAAAAGTCGTGGCCAAACACAACAGGGGACATGCCATCAAGCACACACACTGGCAACTGTAATAAGGAAAAAAAATGCCTATTGCTCTCTATATTTGAGTGTCTGTCACATCATTTTATGTCTGAATCTTAGTGCCAAAGTGAATGCCCTGCAATGACCTGTGTGTCAACAAGCGAGTGGGAGCAAAGCACCAACAGGATGTGGCCCACGACGGATTACTGTAGAGTTATGACAGACTCTTGAGCAACAAACTGCCTGTTAAAGTCATGGGGAGGCGGTGAGAGTGAATGGCTACCCTGTTGTTCACAAACTGAACTGTAAATACACAAATCAGCGTGGAGAGTGCCACATCAGCACACGAGCTGTTTTCCTGGTCAATGACCATCAAGATGTCATGATAACCCTGCCCTGCAGATAGAAACTTCAGCGGCGTATTTCATCACACTTTGAGCCAGAGCAGACTGTCCTTACCTTTAAACTATCATTTAAATAAATTAAACCTTAGTAAAGTTGCTCTTGTTTCATTACTCACATCCTCAAAATCTGGATTGGTTTAATGGGTTTGTTGTGTACTGGCATTATTGATTAAATCTTTTTTTTTTTTTAAACTTCCAAACCTCAAAGAAAAAAAAAAAAGTCCTTACATTTTCTGATTAAAAGAACCATATCTAATGATCTGTAGGTCAAGTTTAATAGAATAGAATAGAAGTACTTTATTCATCCCAGCAGGGAAATTACTTCACAGTTACAGCATAGAGACAAGACACAATAACAACTACCACTGAGTAGCAGTTGTAGACAAAATAAAATATAAAATGCTATAAATTGTAAAAATATGAAATGCTGTTAATATAAAAAGCAACTTAAGAGCAGTCCTTGCAAAGATTTAAAAAAAAATGCAGATATGTATATGTAAATATATGTACAGCAAGTGTGCCATAGTGTAATGTACTCTTGTTATGACCCGTCTAGGGGTGGCCAGATCACAACATGAAGGATCCATCCTCTTGAGATCTGTATAATGCCAAAAACAACAAACAAAAGAAAACTATCTGAATATTAACCAACTTACCTAATTGAAAATAAATAAATAACTCAGGAGGCCACCAATTGGACTTCTCCGTCGTCTTCTAGGAACCAATCAGGGACGGGACCTGCACACTCATGTTTGCATAATTAACTTTACGACACCAGTCGTAACACCCTTCATGCGTTAGGGGATTCAAATGCTTTAAAACTAACTAAGGAACAGAGATGAGAAACATTTTAAAAACAAGAAAAATATTTAGCAAGAAAAAAAATTAAATATCAAATAAAAAGAAATATTTAAATATGTATTTAAAATGCTGAGACAGGATAAAAATGACTTGAAGCAATCTTTGGCCTGTATTTGTAAGCTGCAGCTCACTGTGATGTTTTCTGTCTAGACTTAAGGAAGCCAACAGTTTATGCACATTTCAACATCTCATGTATTTGGTTCCAGAGCTTAACTAACTCACTAAACACAGCCTCTGAAAACAACTTTGAAAGCTGTGCTAGACCTTTCAATTAAACTGTATGTATGTGTTCTTCTTGGCGGGTCAGGCCTGGCCTGTTATAAGACTGTAAAGTGTGATACTTTTAAGTAATAACAGCATTTAAAACAAAAGAGTTCTATTACCAAATTGCTTTTATCTTAAACAAAAAGAAAATATTTCTTCTGTGGCAAAAATAATTGGTTATCAGGAAGATTAATTATTGCTATAAGAAAACAGTAAGTAGGGTTTTCAAATGCTTGTTTAAAAGAAGTATTATAAATTTTTTTGTTCAATGCGAGAGAAATAAGTCTGGGTTAGTGAGCCTGCACTACTTTGCACATGCTGCCAACAATTCTTGAGTCATGTTAAGTCTTTGTTACACCAAATAGACATTAATTTTCAGAGTTACACTTAAAGGAACCTTGTGTTTACATATACAGTATTCCAGACATGACAACGTCAGAAGAAGGAAACAAAAATAAATCCCACGTTTTGTTCTTCAACTTGTAAGATGCTGATTTTTAGAAGGTGAAAATCAGACATCAGACATCGATCATCTGCCCTTTGATTGTGCAATGAATTGGGACAGTGACTAACATTGTCAGCTACACTGTCAGCTGATGAGTGGATGACAGACAGAAAAGAGTTCACGCCCAAGTCCTCTGATGACGGACAGGTCAGCAGCTGCAGTAGCTGTCATGTCTCTGGGAACACACACCCGGCCTTAGAAAACATAAACAACAACACACATTTCAAGGTCAAAGCCTGCTGTCCCCTCATTTCCTTTATCGTACTCTGCTCTGTGAGGGCTCAAAATACACCGATCAGCACAACAGGACCACCAGTCTTGTTCTGTTTCCTGTTATGACTTGCAAATTAAGAGCAACCCATACATGAAAATAATTTGTTGCACAAACTTCAGTGTATTTTATTGAGATTTAATATGACAGATCCACATCAGGTTTTGCAAAACTGTAAAGTCGAGGAAAAAAAATATGCATGGCTTCCAAATTGTTTTTCCAAATAAATATGTGAAGACTTTTGTAGCAATTTGCTTACAGACAGATTGAATTTGATACCTCTAAATAAAACCCAATGCAAGCTGTTGACTCTAAGAGCGTCCTAATGGGCAGTTTGTGTGTAATTGAGTCTCAGAAAATGACCTTTGAAGGCCTCAAAGTCATGCAAGGGCTTGAAACTGAGGCAGAGAATCACCTCAGTAGCCTAAAGCACAACCAGAGCAACATGACAGTGTTTCAATCAAACCATATTAAACGTGTGGCATCGTCAAAGTTTCAGACCTAAATCCAATTAGGACTTAATTGACACTCTCTATCCGCTCTTTCAGAGCTTGAGCCATTTTGCAAAGCAGAATGGATATGTGTAAATGTTGGAGCCATACCCCCCCAAAAGATTTCCGACTATAATTTCAGGGAGAAGTGTTTGTGCAAAGCATTAACTTGGGCATGGGTTGAATACAAATGTACACCCTACTTTTCAGATTTTTGTTTGTTAAAATGTTGAAAATCATGTGTAGTTATCCATCGACTTCTCAACAACATGGTACTTTGCAAGGTTCTTTTGCATAAAACCCTTTTTGAATAGCTTGTGGTCGTAACGTGGATATTTCAAGCAATTCAACGCAAATGAAAATTTCTGCCATGCACTGTAAGACCGATGAATTATTCATTTTTGCTTGATGTCTTTGTTTTAAGCCTGAAAGCTTGAGAACAACATTGACTTTACAACAACAATTAAACTCCCGACTCATAGAAATGAAACTTGTTTCATTGATAAAACAGATTTTATGGGGGTTAGAAGATAATTTTTTAGAGTATAGCCTAGAAATTACCATCAACTATGGCCTCCTTTCACACAATGTCCCTCGCATGTCGCCAAAGAAGTCCATTTTCCAGCTTGTTCTCAGTCAAGTGAATAAATGTGTCACTGCTCAGCACACACCCTCACACTCATTTTGCTTCTCTCCATTTCAGTCACCAGCTCAGAGTCCCTCAGTCAGCCTTTCTTTTCTTTTTTTTCCTGTTATACCCAACATCAAGCCATTTCTGAACATTTTCATTGCTTTACTGCCTCAGATTAGTCCCCAATTATAACTTCTGTGCCTAGAAAATTTACACACCCATTTATCTTTCATCTTGAAATGAACTGTTAACAAATCATCACACTCGTATAACTGCCAGCCCGAGCTTGAACTGATGGAGTTTTTATCCTTTCATGGAAGACAGTCATAAAAATGTTTTTTTGTTGTTGTTTTTATTTTCTCAACATTGCTCCTTTGGGAGATGTGTGTATGTCTGATTCACTGGATCAGACCAGTGATGTGACTTCATCTCGGCCAGAGTTATTGGTCTGCATTACTTTGTAACTGCTCTTGTATCTTGATCCGTAGGTCTGGGAAATCAAGTTGAACTTTGAATAGTCTTGCTGCCTACCTCAGGAACAGACAAGCCCTCGGGTCAATCTTTCAGACAGAGAGACAGACACAAACATATTTCTCTGAGAACTCCAATGTGCCAAATAAGACCTGAATCCTGAGTATCTTTTGATTTTTTCTTTTTTTCCAATCCTTGATTTCAGGTCATCATTTTTTCTCTGCTCTCCTTTTCAAATATAAATGAG
Organism: Xiphophorus maculatus; assembly: GCF_002775205.1. Lineage (NCBI taxonomy): Eukaryota > Metazoa > Chordata > Actinopteri > Cyprinodontiformes > Poeciliidae > Xiphophorus > Xiphophorus maculatus. Next base: position 14,110,253 of record NC_036458.1, on the reverse strand, counting down.
TTCATTTATTTTCTGTTCAGTTTATTTATGCAGCACCAGATCACAAAAATGTCATATTTATTGAGTGTATATACATAAATATCAAAGCAATCTAGATAAGGACAGAAAAAAATGACAAAGTTAATGTAATCACTGTAAAGTAATCACTGCAGATGCATCATTGGGAAGTAGAAGGAGAAAATAGCAATATGAGGAAAAAGTGGTAAGCAAAAAAAAAGTAATTAAAAGTAACACTCTACACAACAAACAAAAAATATTAAGAAAAAAACTGTAGTTTAATAATGGGGAAAGCAAGGAGACATTCCTTACCTAACTTATGAGAGGATTGTTGACAACATGTACCAGTATCTGACATTGGTTGAAAGAAAACTTGTTCCACTCCTCACTTTCCACTGTGTGATTTATGAGGGATTTCTGGCACGTATGCCTCAAATAACTGAGTTCAAACTTATGCTCTTTGTCATTCTCAGTCATTGAATGTCCAGGTATGTTTTGGGTTATTTTTATGTTTCAGGATCCACTGCTGCTTCATCTATTTTTTTTCTAGTGGGCTTTACATTTCTCTCAGGCATCCTGTGATTCACAATATAATTCCTTACTGTAGCATAGCACCTCCAAACCATGACACTTCCACTTCCATGCTTCAAAGTTGCTTTGTCATAGTTCTTTTTCTTGAATGCTGGATTTTGTCTATGCCAAATATTTCCTCTGCTCTGGTTACCTCCTGTAAAGGTTTAACTAGTCTATTTACTTTCTGATTGCAGAGGCATGTATTTTCATATAAACATTAGCAAGAGTCTGCATTAGATGCCTTATTGACATCATAGTGATTTTAGAGACCTCTTTAACATCCTGCAGTCTGCTTTCAGAAAAAACTTTCTTGGATTGCCAAGCCTGGGTAATTTCCCTGCTGTTTTAATGTCCTCGACTTGTACATTTTTTTTTGAACAGTTGAATGCTTGATTTCATATTCTTTGAGGCTTCTTTGAATCCCTTGCCAGACCTCCGGCAGTCTTTTTGTGGTGGTTTCAGACAGCTCTTTCATGATCTCACCGTCATGTTTGTGCCACATCAAATTAAAAGACTGAGGAATAAACAGAGCAAACATTTTTTCCCAAATCCTGAATAGCAAGGTTCTAGTGATCATCACTGGATTAACCATTTTTAGTGGAAATTCATTTCCTAATTTCTGGAGGAAAATTTAGCAGATTCCACTGAACTGGGATCCAGAATTTACTGGAAAGGATATATTTTCTATCTGGAATGAAAATGCCAGAAAATCCCCAAGAATAAGAAGGACAGTGTTATTCTGTTTCACTTTTGTTACCTCTGCAGTCCTATCTGGGATAAGTGGAGGACAATGGATGGATGGAGTGCTATCCCAACCTATGCAAACTAGTTCCTGTTTCTCTTTCATCTGTTTTGTAATGATTGTTTTTTTTCTTTCTTTATGTACGTTGTGTTACTTTTTCTCTCATTCGTTTTTTCCCATTACTGTCATAATGCGAGGTTTCGAGGACTCTTAAGGCAAGCAACAACTACGGACACCCAAACAGTTTTAACAGATTTATTTGGTAACTGAATGTGCTGGAGAGTGTGTGGAGGGGCGTCGATCAGCGGCAGCAGGGAGGAACTGGGCCAGCGGAGGAACTGCAAAGGGCGAGCGGTTTAAAGTGAGAAGTAATGAGGGGAATGATGGCGTAACCTGATGGTGACTTACAGGCTGCGGGTGGAGGTAAGCAGAGGAGGGTACATGGGGGTCCGGCAGGGTTTTCCAGATGGGGGATGTTCCAGCAGGCGATTGAGGGCGGACAGGCAGCAGCTGAGTGGCGGGCGTGACGCACCCAGGTGCAAGGCCAAACAGAGCAGCTAGGATCCGATTCTTCAGGTGGGGCCGGTTCGGAGAGTGTACAGCTCGGGTTCACTGTAGAGGGAGGAGCAGACGAAAAGGTAGTGATGTTACGTGATGTGCCGAGGCTTCGAGGCGTGTGTCGAGTAATGGAGGGGGCGTTTCCGTAAAGCGCGTATCGAGGCTTGCTTCATTTAGGGGAGGAGCCGAAAACGATGACGTCCGAAGCCTCGCTGCCTGGCTGTACCACGTGACTGCTTCGGGAAGTGGCTCAGATGTTGGCGCGGGGTTTGACAGCTTTAGAAACCCCACAGGATCCATTCAAAATGTGGGTTGTTGTAGGCGAGTTGCGGTCAGTTGAGAGAGTGGAAAGAGTTTTGATAGTTTGGATAGCAGAGGTTGGATAGTGGCTATTTAGTTTGAGACAGTTAGTTTGGTGTTTGGAGAGTTTAGGAGAGAGATAGATAGATAGGAGATTTAGGAGCCCGAGGACAGGATAGGAGTAGGATGGAGCCGGCGAGAAAGAGGAGGATTTCCCCTATGTGGGAACATTTCGATTTGATAAGCCCTAACAAGGTAAGGTGAACTGAACATTTGCAGATGCATTAGGTTTGCTTATGAGGAACTGTATTTTTCACTGTTTCTTATTTTCTGTAAAGGTGAGGTGTTTATTGTGCTCCAAGGAGTTGGGGTACAATAATAACACCTCATCCATGTAGTGTCAAAAAAGAGAAATCGTTTGAAACCAAAAACTGTGGAGAAATTGTTGTTTCTTAATAAAAATGCATGAAATCATCCAAGTTACACAAGCATTAGCCTATTCACTACCCCCTCCCTATTTCACAAGCACTTTAACTGTCCTCTGCCTGATTAAGCCCAGGCCATTTTTCTAGAGTCACAGAAAAACTTTACTGTGCCAACTTTACTGTGATATGGCATGCCAACATGCCATATCACATGACACTACTATTTTGGGAATAATTACACACAGAGAATGCATTCAAACAATATTTTATTATACACATATGTGTATACATAATTTATGTAGACAAATTATTCCGTCCTACATCTTTTGTGAAGTCATTCCCAAGAGCCATAATAGACAAAAATTCAATGCATCGCACGTGTTAAGATACAGCTGGCTGTGATTATACACCTGGCCAGTAGGTGGTTTCGTGTGCACATGAAGCCTCAAGAAATGAACCCTTTCTCGAACCAGTTGGCTCAAGTGGTTCAATGCCTCATGAGGCTTCATCTCACCATCACTACGAAAAGGAGTCAGAAAAAGGAGAACACTGGGAATACAGCACTGACAGCTAGAGAGTACCACTGTAGAAGCGGAACCATCTGGCATCCGACTCTGGAAGCCGCTCCCCTTTTAAGGACCTTGCAGATTGGAGGTGATGAGCAACAGCTGGATCCCATCAGCCTGCCACCCTGTGAAAGAGAAGGAACCACTCCCTGCCGAACCCAACAATTACTAGCTATTTCATACAGAAAATCATGAAGCTATCAAAAATTCATTAGATTACAAATTATTCTGTTCAAATTTATGTGTTTATTCATTTGCATTTGTTATTTTTCTCATCATATATATTATTTATTGGTATAAATATCCGTAATAGTTTGCCTCAGAAAAATTCAAGCAATTTTTCTAAATGCTCTGCGTTGTCATCAAAACAAAATATGACCACAGAGCCAAAGCAGCCGGGTAAATGTCTCTCCTGTTTGACGAGGAGACTCTGAAGATTACGAAGTGCCGTATTTCTGCGCCATCAATAGAAGAAACGACTTTGATGCTAGCGTCAGCCTCAAATGCAGTTTGTTGTCTCAGGATATAACCAATAAACCAACTTCACATAAATACCACTTGATCACAGCAATAATTAGACTAGTCTGCATTAAAAATATATATATATTTTTTTTTCCTTCCAGATACAAGTCAAGGATGAGCAGTCTATCTATCCAGTAGCTTAAAACACAAGTACATGTCTGTTTTTAAGATACATTTTCTGCCTTGAGATAAGAAGATATTCAGTCTGAACATGCCCTTTTGAAAGAGACAAGAAAAGTGAAAATGACTGAATCTGTTCTCTTCCCACTGGCAACACACATGGATATTGTGTGACAAAAGCAACTGGTTCTCAGTTGCTCCTCCAAATGATACAAAATCCCTCATGTGTTTTTTATTATTGGTATTTTTCAGTCTTGTGTGGCTGAAAATTATAGAATTCACAGATAATAACTCTGGCACTGGTAGCATCCAGTCATGTCTGTGCATATCTTTTTTTTTTTTTTTGCTAGGTGTACATTAGGATGCCAAGCTTGTAATAGGGATGTCATTTCATGGGCTTGTTAACTTTCAGATCCTTCTTTATTTGGGTGAACAAATCTAGCTGTGGCTACACACTCCAGCTCACCACCTTTGGGAGGAGAGACAGAAGCCAGAAGAAACTCTTCCAGTTTGGCCCAAACCATGAGTCGTGCAAAGCAAGCACAAACAAGCCAAGAAAATATGCATAATTTGCTCAGATTTCTGTCCTTGGTATGATTTGACTGAGCTAAATACAAAGTGCTTAACTAGACTTTTGCTATTGGTTTCTGGCAGGCAAAGTCTGCATTTGGCAAACTGAAACTTTAATGCTTTAAAGTGCTGGTCATTTATTCCAAGTTAGAAAGAAATGTAGCCCAGCCCAGACCCAAGTGCCAAATGCAGTAATTGCTTTCAGTCTGCAACGTTCCCATAGTTAACATAAAAAGGTTTTCCAATTCATCAGGAAATAGACAGATAACCTCTGCTGCAGCAGGTGGGTGTATTTTGACTGCAAAATGTCTGAAACCAAGGAATAATATGTGAGGAATGTAGTTAACATGATTTAAACCTTTGATTAAAATTGCATTCTTTATATGCATGTCTGACAAGGGTCTCTGAAATAGTTGAAATAGTTTATGCTTTTTGGGGGTTTCGTTTTTCCGAAAATATTTTAACTTTTTAAAGTGTTTCAAAACTCAAAATTCAGTCTAAAGAGAAACATTCTCTCACAGAAGAATTAAAAGTTTTGGAATCAGATGTCCGGTTTGTACTCGATTTGGAGAGAATTAACTGAACCCTTGCATAATGTTTTCCTGTTTTTTTATCACTGTAATGTCTTATTTCATAATTGCCTACAACGTTTTTTGTAATTTTATGGAAGAAGATGGAAATAAAAAATACAGCACAGTAAAGAATCTTCACTTGTTCCTGTTTACACTGCACTACTGTTTGCACTGCAGCATAGCTAGGTGTCACAAGAAGTTAGAAAAGTGGAGGTTTAAACTCCCAAGAACATTTGCTTAAAAAGGAATAGTATTTTTAGTGAACGTGGTTGGTGGTCTTTAGCATTTATGTTCCCAAGCAGTTATTAGTCGTGTAACAAAAGATGAGGCTGCAACAAGTCCCATCCTGCCGGAGCTGCTGGGGAGGAAGGATAAGTATAAAGTCTGCCCTTTTGATACATGTGAAGTCAATAATTGTACTATTTTAGTGTGGAATGATGTGTTCATGGTTATTTGGAATGATGTGTAAAAATGGTGTGTAAAAATCCTTAAGATCAGTCTCTTATTGCTATAGTAAATTCTTTCAATTTAACATTTTTGACAAAAATCCACCTTTGAGTGAAATTAATCATTGAGGCAAGAAAACGCTGAAACCCAATGGTTCCTGTAAAAACATGTAAACTGAGCATTTTTTAAATGACTACATTTTCATGTAAGAAATAAACACTGAATTAATTTGTAATACATGAATTGCATGTTCTATGTAATACAAATGTTTCTTTTTGCCAATGCACAGACAGTGGAAGAGGGCCCATAATTATTTTGCTTACAGTGTGAAAAATTAGGTTAAAAAAATTTTTTTTAAAACTTCCTCACTGTTAGAAAAACAGGAAAAAGTGGCATCTACAAGCCTTTATTCCTATCCTTTGGTAGCCTACGACTTAAATACAGCCTTAGACTTTCTCTTGGATGGGCCCAGATTGAGGGTATTATTCTGACATATGAATATTTTCAACAAACATACATTTTGATGTTTACAAAGGATAAAGTTTCTGCACATCACTTTACTAAACCTCCACTGTTTTATTCACATTCCTCCAGCCGTTCATTCCTCAGGACCTTCTGGTCTGGAAAACAAACTGTACAATACAGTTTGTTGTTATCCAATAAACCTAAGAGCCATTTGTGTAAACGTTACAAATAGAAAGGTTACTAACTAATAGTGAGTGAAATATTACAACAAAAATACTTATTCAGGCACTTTCTTGCCCTTGATTAAACAAGTGGCACAAACATCTATAGGCTAACACTAACTCCATCGTCAGTGTGTTTTGTATGTGTTACTGTGAGTATAAAGATTCTCCTGATTCATTTCTCGCTTGCTATGTAATGGTACACTTTTGGTTATGCTATTTAAAATGATTAAATTAACAAATCATCGCACACTTATGCTTTATAACAAAGAAAAACTAGGAAAGAGCAAGAAAAAAACTGTTAGATGGAAAACAATACATTGTCATATTTGGCTTGACTGTTTGAAATTTAATTGTAATAATTACAACAAAACAAAAGAAAAAGATAGTTTCTCCATCACTATCATGACCGGCCTTTAAAACACACTCCTCTCCTTTAAGCTTTCAACTGACATCTTACTTGGAGAGTCAATGGTTTTGTTGTTTTTGCTGCTGGAGGCTCCTCTGCAGCCAAAAAGCTCTTCAATGGTTCTACTTGTAGGATTAACTCCCTTAAATTTCTCCTGCAGAGGAAAGCAGACAGTAAATCAGCTTCTGGGTTAACCTGTGCCCACGCTCACACACAGCAGCCACACATGCTCCAGTCTGCATGCTCACTCTCCTGGGCTGAACTGAAACGTGCCGTATCAGCTGCTGTTATTTGGTCTCCTTATGTTCTGGTCAAATCAACGAGGAGAAATTGTTCATCAGCTACAGCATAAAGCTTGTCCCGTTATGCCTGTTTCAGTCCCCAAACCATGAGCTATCAAAACTTGTAAGGAGAACCAAAGAAACAAAAACATAAGAGAGAATTCAGTATTATGGATGATCTGCAGCAGTGGTTCTCAAACTCTCCAGTTTCTGAGTCAAAAATAAAAACGCGCAAGAGACTTTTGACTTTGATTCTTCATAGAAGTATTGTCCTTGAGTTAGTTAAAAAGAAGTTCAATAGCTGCAGAATTATCATCGACAGTTAAAATACTTGCCAATATGTTGATTTTATTTGTTTAAGCTTGGTTTTGTATCGTTTACAATATTTATAAAATGCCTGTGCTTTCTTATTGTTGCTTTTTTGGTATATAGGTTATATTTTCAAGAATATCTGAAGATGGTACACCTATCTATCTGTGGTCCCAAGTGGGATCCCGACCTAAACCTGGGGACTAAGGGAGACTGTGCAAAGAAAAAAAACTATAAATGTGGTCATAATTTTGCTAAATATTGTCTTATTTTAATGTTGATATTTCTCAAATGTTCACTCCAATAAAAGATTAATTTATCTCATAGAACTACAACTTTAAGAGTTGTAACATAATAGTTATTACACTAAAGTAATTAAATATTCAGTGTCCAGAAATCTCACTTTTAGAACCAATAGACTGAACCTGTAGGAGGCTGGAGGGAATAAATGAATAAATAAGAATTGGACCTCCGGAAGTTTCAGGTTGCGCCAACGCCCTCTGGCTGCTCACCAGAGAGTTGCAGCCTGTCGGCTCCCGGAGCGTTTCATCGCTGAAGCTCGCCTTTCATGTCACAGTGGCGCTGCTTGTATGTGCGGGGACGCAGCCAATCTCTTCCTCATGACGCCACCGAGGCTGGGCTCAGATGTCTAAGATTTAACGGACCCACCCTGGATGAACACTTGGAGGGAGAGACAAGGTGGTGCTGAGAGGACAAAATCACGACCTGGATCGCAACACCTGCCAGGCAGCATCTGATTTCACTTCAGCGACGCTCGCAGCAGAAAAAGAAGAAGTGGGGCAGCATCCGAGCATCTCGCCGACAACGTCCTCTTTTTGCGGAATGTTTTTCTTCTTCTTCTTCTTCTTCTTCTTCTTCAATTTTTGGTCTTAGAAATTAATTGCAGCTATCCCTGGGAAGCGGATTAAGTGAAATCTACCTCTGTTGCGACTTTACATTTGAACAGAAAGCAGTTATGGCTCGTTTGATGTCTCACTCCGCGCTGGGAAGCAGGTTAAAGGAAGAGCATCGATGCGTTTAACGGGACCCCGCTCCCCTTTGTTACATCTTCTGAAACATTTATTCCCACCGCCGTCCTCCTGACACAAACATCCAGCTCCAGAAGGCAACACATGAAGAGCGCTTTACATGCAAGTCCACCTGTCAGGACGTGAAGATTTTGGACTACTACAAATTAAACATGACTCTTAAATATGATGGGATTCCTAGCGCTTATTGTGAGTAAAATGGTAATAGAAGATAGTTATATTGCTGCTTTCTCATAGCATACTACTGTTGGACCATAAAAGCCTGATCTGTTTGTAGGGAGACAAAAAAATAGCCCATAAATAACCATGATATTGTTTCGTAAATTCAGAGTGTTGATCCTCATGGTGTTTTTAGTTGCGTGCACTCTGCACATCATGATAGACTTGCTGCCGAAGCTGGAGAAAAGAGCTGCCGGAGCGGACGGCGAGGAGGGCGGCTGCCAGTGCGCGCAGCACCCGGCCAGGGACTCTCAAGGCTGGGGGAAGCAGCGCGCCAGGTCGGCCGCCGAGGCGGGCTGGCCTAACAAGCACACGTTGAGGATCTTGCAGGATTTCAGCAACGAGCCCAGCTCAAACCTCACGTCCCACTCGCTGGAAAAGAGCGCGGCGGGCGTGGACAGAGCCGGAGACTCCCGCGGGCGGACGGGACCGTCGGCAAAGGAGCACAAGCCGCTCATCGGTGACGGGAGCGTGGGTCGCACCGCCTCTGCCCAGGCTCTCTCTCGGTTGTCGGCTTTGTTTGAGCATCCCTTATACAAGGTTGACCTTCCTCCACTTACGGATGATGATACTTTGTTTAACGTCAACAATGATATCAGGTTTTATCCGAGAGCCACAGGAAACCAGGGATGGTAAGTTGAATTTTCAGGAAAACAGTGATCAGTTCTTTATATGTCTAACTGTTAATGTTAGGAAGATGATGGTAATAGAGAAAATACTTAACTAATGTTAATGTTTTTAAAGTATCTATCTATCTATCTATCTATCTATCTATCTATCTATCTATCTATCTATCTATCTATCTATCTATCTATCTATCTATCTATCTATCTATCTATCTATCTATCTATCTATCTATCTATCTATCTATCTATCTATCTATCTATCTATCTATCTATCTATCTATCCACATTTCTGCTGAATGAAAAACTTTCAGTTTCTGCACAGTCTTAGAATGTTCCTCTACACATTCCCTTACATCATTAAACCTATGTGGTGACAAACTCCTGTTAAACATTGTCCTCCCCTCTCATTCTTGCTTCATTGTCCCCCAGGCATAACGAGGAGGGGAACGAGGACGAAGACGAGTTTTCTCCAACTGCTGAGGCGACAGCAGAATCCTACCCCAACTGGCTGCGTTTCCACATCGGGATCAACCGATACGAGCTGTACCCCAGGCACAGCCCCGTGCTGGACGCCCTGCTGAAGGACCTGGTCACTCAGCGGATCACCAGCGTTGGTGAGTCACTCAGACAGAGCCATGTCATAGGGAATGGTGAGGCACAGCCAAGTTAGGCCAAGGCGGTGAATGTACATAGATTTCTTTTTATATATATATACTTCGACATATTTGCTGGAGTATTGTGGAATTTGCTTAATTTTCCATCTCTGGATTGTCTGGAAAAGGAAACAAAAAGAGTGTGAGAAAATTTCATTTTCTTGCTGAACTCCCCTGATTCTATAGCTTCTTTCTGCCATTCAACTCTAACCAGTTTCCCTCTCCCTGCTGAAGACAACCACTCCCACATCATAATGCTGCCACCATCTCTTTACTGTTGATGTGCATTCAGTTTTAGCTGTCCATCCATCCATCCATCCATTCATCCATCCATCCATCCATCCATTTATTTTGGGTTGTTCCATACTTAAAGCCTGACTGCTGTAGAAATATCTGAGATAAATATGTTTTTACTTTTGCATTTATTAGTCTAAAATGTCCAAAACAATTAATTAACATGCAATGTGTGTTGACATGCAAAGTGCTGGATCTCGGTGTTTGGTAGTCCATAAGTAGTAGTGGATAACAGATCAAATTAAAGCGATGTGGTGAAAATATGACATAATATGAGAGAGGAACATATTGGGAGAAGGTTTAACCCTGAGCAACTCCATCAGGTTATTTCAAGCTGGTTATCTTGCTTTTCAGTGTCCTTCTATATTATGGTAATAAAAATGCTAATCGTAGCTTTTTTTTTTCCACCTGTGGTTTCTTACAATGTCTGCATAATATAATTATAACAGAATGACAAGAATGAGGCAATGATTTTCCTCTGTCTTTTGTTATAATTTTGTCTTTATTTATTCATAAACTATTCTCCCTCTCTCCCAACCCCAAATTAATACATTCCATTATTTCGAAAGGGCAATATAAGTCTTGTTTTTATTCATTCAGAACCCAGAAAAATGTACCTTTGATAAGATTACTGCAAAGATTTTTAGAAGTAATTCTCTAATTTCATACCTTTATGGTGATGAGTCCTTGCCCTCGATTAACCTACAAACAAAAAGTCAAAACCCTTACATATTTTAATTTTTTGTTGTATTTGCAATTTAAATAGATATATAAAGACTACATAGAAGTTATAAATATTTATAACATGCATTAAGTATATTTTTCATCTACAAATTTGAGCCAAATTCATACTGAAATGAGCTGCAGCTGTTTTCTTTCTTCTTTTTCTACTATAATCCAGCACTCTTTTGGATTATTATCTAGCAATTGTATTATTTTCATTTATATCCAAGCCTTTTTAAGCTATCTGCCTGGCCGTCGTCCCTCCATCTCTTTTGTCTGCTATAAAACCCCGTGTAATCTGTGTGTCTTCAGAAGCATGTTCAGCAGTGACCCACATTGTTGAAAACAGCCTTTATACTCATATCTGCTTGGCTGAAATTACAAAAACATATACGAGCTACATGGCATTAGAAAGCCTCCCTCGTCAGCATTTTCTTCCAAATCGTGCTTGTTTCTTTTTTCTCCTTTGTGTCTGTCTTTGCTGGGAAGCGTTTGTGGCCTTTTGTTCGGGATTCAGCTTAACTCATAAATCACAATCATGGAAGCACAAAGAGGCACAGGTGAAGGTACGATGGATTTATCATCACGGCGCGGAGAGTGGGGTGCAGTTTTGAATGCTTCTGGGGGCTGGGAGGCCTGTAGAACATAAATGTGCAGGTAAATGTTATTGTAAATTCATGTCAGTGGAGATAACATCCAAAAAGAAACAATCACTTAAGCTATGCTCGGGCTTTTTGCATGGGGGATTTCATTTAATATTCAAATTATGGCAACAATTGGAAGCTCGGCTTATAAGACTGAGGTCATAGCTTTCAATTTCTCCAACGCTGCACGATCCAGCACTTCATGATTACATCAGGAGACTATCCACCCGACCTTGATTGAGTAAATTTATTACATGTAGAGATGCATCAGACTTTTGCAGCTGATTTCCAATCTCAATTTTCTGTAAAGCTTTGACCTGCTGATACCAAGGCAATTCTAATTTCTCTCTAAGAGCTATAATACCGGACAATATAAGAACATCAGTAGAAATATTTTATTGCCCTCCTGTCAGAGGAGGTCAGGAATTATTTATATTAGGCAGAGAAGTGCTTTCACACAGAGCTGTACCTGTAAAACAGGGTTTTACTATATTCTTTTCTTTTTTCAAAGACTAAATTATTAATATGTTGATATTTAATAGCCGCTTCAGCATCTGATATTTGCAGGTAACATGGTGAGAGTGGCTAACGTAAAAACAGCAGTTTCAGTTTTCGATTTCAGATTTTCCAAATTCTGTCAACATTTCCAAAAACAGCAATGACGCATACAGAGGTCAAGAGCTAAAAAAAAAAAAGAAAAAGATGAAACGCAGCAACTTTGATGTACTACATTCCCTCTTCCTGTCAGCTGCTGAATGCCTTGCTCTTTTGAGCTCTTTTGCAACCTGAATAAATGACAGACGTGTCTCATCATGTAATATAAAATATAACAAACAACTTTCTTTTAAATAGCTTCATCTGGTTGTTTTAGATAAAAATACCTCTCAACAAAGTTTTATTGGTCTTTTATGTATGTATGTATTTGCCACAAAAGTGACAGTTTTTGTTATGTATGATTTTCTAGATATTTACTTCAAGTCCAAACATTATTTTAACTGTGATTGCTAACTAGGATAAAAGCAACAAAAGGGGCTTGAAGTCAAGAGCTCTCAATATCGCACTAGATGAGCCATACATGTGCACACTACATACAAATAAAAATAAAAACTATTTATGCTATTATTTTAAGTCTAAGCTTTGGCCATAAACATAGGTATAATATTCATGCTTAAATGGGGACTTTGAACATGGAACAACATGAAAATCCATTCTGTTGCTTCATGGTCTGTCTTAATTTTCAATGCTTCACTGATTCTAAAAATAGCTCAAATTGAGATGAGCTCCTCTGAACTGCGTCTACTTCAAAGAGCACCACAAGTTTGACCTGCTGGTGAGTTAAATGTGCACTTAGTGATCGGATTTTTTAAATTTAGCCTGGGCAGTCACTAGTCAGGGCTGATCAGGCTGGAAAACAGCAGATTTTGGTCATCAGGGTGCATCTTAATTCAATGTGCAGAATTATGTCCTGTGTTATATGGCTTTAATCCCAGAATGTTTTCTTCAGAAGTAAAAAGGTGGAGCACCTGAGGTTATGTACTGCTGGGTGAAACAGTGTATATAAAATAAATAAAATTATCCAGAAGCCTTTAAAACTGAGTCACAGCAAGAGGAAAAAAGCTTGCCGGCGCTGAGTAGGATGGATTGAGACAGACAGAGCATAACAGAGAGGATGTGAATACAAGGATGACATATGCAAACAAAAAAAAGGAGAAGCAAGGAGAAAATAGAGAAACAAAATGTTAGAGCTCTCGAGACGACAGCACTAAGAGAGTCAGTAAACACAGAATACAACTGTATGCTCGTCCAACAATCTGGCCCACTACAGGGAGCTTACACTGATATTGGGGCTGGGCAGCGGCACAGTGTTTTGTAATTTGCTCAAGTTAATATGCTGTAATAAATGAGCAAATCCCCTCAAAAAGCAGGTCCATTGTGACAGGAAGACAAGGCGTTTTGGACTAGCTTAGCCTGGCAGTCCTTTTGTTTGAGTCAGAGGGAGGCAGGAAGCTCGCCGTCAGAATCCATCACCCCGTGGGAGACAACGCGGATATGACTGATAGTCAGAGACATAAGCTTCCAGCGTACAGGAGGTCAGCGTGTCTGAGTGACAAAGGAAGTGGCTAATGTGCACAAGACGTCACGAGTGATGTGAGCAATCAATGGAGGCTTGCAGAGAAATGTCAAGCTATTGATTCTAAAAGGAGAAGGAAACTTCTCTGATTAATTCAGATCATTCTTTATTTGCAAGTTGTCACGTTTGTTTTACATCGCACACAGCTTCAAAAACCCTAATTGTTTCTATTTCGTTACACAGTGTCTGCTAAATTGTTTAACAGACACGCAGATCTGTTGTGAATTCACACAAAGCTTCACTTTTAGCAAACACAGAGTCATTTGTGCAGATGTGATGCCGTCTCACGTTAGAGTGTGTGCTTGCCTTTGTTTACACTTTCAACGGTGTGACTTATAGTCTAACATCTCACTTGTTTTCCTCCCAGCCATGAAATCCGGAGGCACCCAGCTGAAGTTGATCATGACTTTCCAGAACTATGGACAAGCGCTGTTCAAGCCCATGAAGTAAGTAGAACCGGAATGGCTAAAATGATTTAATAGGTACGCTACAGTCACGTGGATTTTTATAAACATTGGCCTTCCAAAGGTTTTCATACCCCTCACAACCTTTTTTTTTGTTGTTGTTTTGTCATACATTTTAAGAGTAAAAATGTGAAAAGTGTGGTATGCAGTTGTAGCCAGTCATGTTGATATCACAGCACAGCTGAGGTTAGATTAAACTAAAATTATGGTCTATCATGTAGAATCTCGTTAAAACACATTAAAATTCGTAACTGTAACATGACAAAATGTGAAAACACTCAAGAGATGGGATGAATCCTGCAATCGTAGGTGAGTTGAACAAGGTAATAAGTACTGAGTGCTGACACTGTCTCCGTTCACATAGACACCTCTCTCCTCTTTGTGAGTTTTTATTCTGATTGGGGAATCGCCTGTCTCCTTTTTAATTAACATCAACAGGCTTATGTGTTAATTAAAACGAGCATTGAGCCATCCCATAGTCGTCTTTGGGGAGGCCTGATACGCCGGCAGAGGCACTTTGCTCTTGAAAAAGAAATACCTTTTAACTCTCTGCTGTCTTGAGTTTTTCCCCATGAATTCCCATGTCGGCACGGATAAACAGAGTCCAGGCCAACTGTGCGGCGATCAGAAGTAATTGCTCACAAGCCCAGTTTGATTGCTATGAAATGCAAAAAGGTTTTCAGTATGAGAGCCCCTGTGGAGAACATTAGATATGGGGAGTAAGAAGGGAAAGGAAAGAGGTAAAGCAATGAAGACATCCATGAGAATACGTGTGTATGTGCGTGCTTGTGTATGCATCTCCCTGCTCCAAGAGTTATGAGTGAAGCTCTGAAAGGTTCAAAATAACCTAGCTTGACAACTTGATCTTGGGATTGGCTTTGATGTTCTTTATCAATTCAAGAAGAGAAGAAAAACATCATTGAACCAGCCAGAGCTGGCCCCAGGCATAAGCAAACTAAGCTACTGCTTTGAGCCCCCAATCCAAAAGCAGGTGTCCCCATAAGATTCTCAAAAAAGTCCCAGGAGTTGTTTTGTTGTTGGTTGCATTGAGGGTTTTAATGACTGGGAAAACTTTTTAAATCTGCTCCAGTGTTAGAAAACCACACAGTCTACAAAAGTCTTAATTTAAATAAATTAACAGTAATATGTAAATCAAGGTTTAAAGGTTGCCTATTGCTAATTGGTGTTGGCCCGGTAACTGTTTCAGGGTACACCAAGACCTTCAAACATTTAAAATTTCAAACCCACACAAGTTTTTCACTTTAGAGTCCTTAAGTCTATGCCAAAGTAGTTGTCAGAGTGAGCATAGAGTAATGTAATGCTTTCGCTCCTCCACCTGTTGCTACACTTTGCCTATCAGGTGGTTAAAAGAAAGCGACTACTTTTGCATGTTGTCTTAAATGTACAATATTCACACACTTAAACAGGGTGGCTCCGTGGTGGCTGGTTGTCTGAAACTGGGATCCCAAATCAAATTCTGCTGGGGGCTCCATTCAACATTGAGCCTGCCTTAAAAAAACTGCCAAAGTGACATTACATCAAAGTGGCCTGATGGAGTCAGACACAGTTTGTCAGTTTAGTACTATTTTGAGAACAAATGCATGAATGTAGAGAAGTTCTGGTAGGAAATGTTTTGCGTTTATTCTGAGCGGTGGTTCCTGAATACGCAGAACTCCTCAGAAATTTGGTGAAACGGTGGCCCCTGCATAGGGCTCCGACTGTGACAACTAACAGCACAACAGTCGATGCTGTACTGTAACATCCATAAATGTGAATCTTTTTGTCAACAACAACACCCGGCAGGCACCATCAGCGTAGTCACATCTGACAAGAACAAAGATCACCCTAGGTTTGTGCATGTCTGTGTGGGTGATTCACAGGCAATCGGACGATACATGTATGAGTTGAAGAGGAGCGTAACTTTGGTGGTAGGCAAGAAAACAAAAGAGAACTGCAGGGTTTGTTGAAGTCCTGGGGTGGTTCTCAGTGCAGAGGTTGGTATTAAACAGCATTATTAATGGCCATGTTCATTTTTGTCAAGCAGTTGAATCTCTTTGGTGCATTATGAAGATGCATTTGCAACGCTGAAATATGATCCGTTACAAAAAAAAGTCAACTTCAAGCAGAATTGTAATGTAGAGGTTAAATGACTGAGTACAATAAATGCTATCGTAAAGCTCAAATTACCATAGGACTGATTGAATGAAAAATTATGCATTTAAATTGGAAATGAAAAGCTCTGGTTTCTTACTTTAGACATGACCGAAGCTGTCTTTCTCAGATACTGCTGGAAACCGTTTTGACAGTAATTACATGTCAGTTTCTGAACCACGAGCTACAGATTCCTGCAGCTCTTTGTTTGGCCTGTCATATTTTATTCAGGCTTCTTGCTTTGACTGTCACAGTCATCTGTCTGCAGTGTGTACAGATATTATACAAAACTCCTCGGAGCAAAATTACTGCAATAAAGACCTTTCTGAAAAACAAATCCTTGAGAAAAAAAAAACAAACTTTTCCGTTGTTGTTAAAGAATACACTGAGCTTTTGTTGTTTCTGTCATACTGATCCAACCTTTACTTATTTTAGGAATTGTAGGGATAACAGAGGTTCAGAGCATCCTTGTAAAGCAGTGTTTGTGTTGACCCATCCTGCTGTACAGCATCAAGTGTTGCTTCAGAGAGGGTTTGATGTTTCAGGCCTTCTTTGAGGTGGATGCAAATCTCTACAAAGCCATAAGCCTGGAGTCTATACAAGATGACAGCTTGCCAGCCAACTCCACAAGATGTCTCCCCTGTGGAGCCTTCAGAAAGTATTTGAAGCTTTGTTTTATCTGGCTAGCTAACTTTTTGACTGAAAGTTTGAGCCCACTTTTGAAGAACAATCATTTAGATTATGAAGTACTGTACATCCTCACCAAAAACAGTCTCTTCATGTGAAACCATTTTTGCTACAAGGTGATGGTTTAATTGCTTCTGATGGATGAGACCCGAACACAGTTCATACCATGACGATGACAAAATGGGCACAGTCAACTACCAGAACATGAAGATGACGGTGTGTGGTGTTTGTGAGCATAAAGTTTATCTATCAAGAAAATTTGAGTTTTGCATTTTATATAGATCCTTTGTCAATATAAAAGCTCTCCTGATGTCTTTTGATTGCTTTAAGCAAATTCATAAATGCCTCTTCCTCTGCATATTTACCAATTATAATAAGCAAAGTCAGCAGTTCATGTTTTTGTTCAAAGTTTGAGCCAAATGAATGAAAGACAGTGTATCTGATTTTAGTTTCTCTTCTAAACAAGACATGTATAGGACTGGAATAGGGACAAACAACCTTTTTGTGAGAAACCTAAGAAGTTGTCTTTGGAATAAGGCTTTGGTAGTTATATTACTATGAGGCTGTTAAACTATAATGGTGTAATATGGACTGATATATGCAGAAAAGTTACATTTTAACCTACTTTAATTCTGTGTCCACTAGGCTTGCCACAGTGAACTTTTCAATCCCTAAGTGAAATGCTAGTTTGTTAGATCTCCAGCACTGCTACTCAGACAATATTTCACCTAATTTTCTTCTTCTCAAAGCTCAAAAAAACCTTATAAACCATCACATTTGTGCTGGATGCTTTACTACAAGACCAAACACAATAGATTAGGTGTCTTAACCAAACCAGAGAATATAAGATGGCTGTATCTTGAGATAATCAGAGGCTGTCAAAGACTGAAGAAGAAGTGGCATCTGAACAGAGAAGAAACAGATTTAGGAAGACATTTGAGAAGTAGTTAAACCCCAGAGGGCTGTAGCACTGCCAACCTGTCAGGGAACTGGGTCTTCCAGCTGGAGCCAGGTCACAGACCAAGCAGAGCCCCTCCCTATGCCAGATCTTTGTGTCTGTCTGGCTCAGGTTTCTTTTGCCTATCTGTCTCTGCCAAAATCCTGGTTTTAGTGTGCATCCAGGACCTTAATGTTCATGTTCACTCTAAATGGATTTGTCAGATGGCAGGTGGAGAGGTTGAGGGAGGTGGTGTGGACCTTTCGTATGGAAAGTACAGGCTTGTTTTCACTCCTCCTTTTTGAATATTTCTGTTGTTCAAAATAGCTTGTGTATTACAGGATTCCCTGAAAAGGATTTCTTTACTGATGCTGCCTTTCTGCCATCAGCTGTAAAATTAATGCATGTAGCAGACTTCATTGTGTACCCACATCTGACATGCAGCACAGGTATATAGGACACACACGGCAAACCCTTAATACCACAGGAAATCTAAATACAGCATCTACAGAAACCAAATCAGTTTTGACATGCTTGAGCTCTTTGTATTTGTGTCTACCCTGAAATCTAATAGCTGAGACAAAGAGGCAATTTTCTTTATCATCTTCAGACAGTTTGTGAACAGGCACGTTTATTGTAGCCCATTGTTATATGAGGCTGCCCCCTTGGTTCAGTTATAGCATCTTTCTCAAAGGTATTCATGGAATATTAAGTTATTAAATAAGGAGAAACGAGCCCTTCTTTGTCTGAAACAATGAAAGGTTAGTGACTTTATTATGAATTTTAATGCTTTGTTAGAAAAGCTTGGGATTCTTTATCCGCTGAGAGGACAATAAATATTGCTACGATGTAAAAACTTTGGTTACACAGATATGAAGGCCTTATAAAGTGGCTCAAATGACAAGCAAGCCTGGGCCAATTGAAAAATTGTGTTGCAGTTGAAAAAAGATACAACCTATCCTTAATTTGCTTAAATAGCTGTCTTCCTTAACATTGACCTTTTGTAGCTTTCTATCCCTATGGAGGGAGTGAATGACCTTCTGCTGGATAATTACCTTCCCCATGATTGCCCTCCTTAAAGCTTTTCTGTACATCCAAGTAACTTTTCAATGAATTGCGATGCACCTGCATTTTTGATGCATGTGAAGTGAAAAACTCTCCTGACATCTTACATTTCGAGTTGTTTTTCCTCTGCTGCTCCCATCTCTCAAATTCTTCTCAAGGGCCATCGCAGCTCCGCCGGCTATCATAAGTTAGACACGGTTTTAGGAGCTGCTGTCTGAACTCATTGTTAAATGTATGCACGATCACAGACGAGTCACATTACTATAGACAGCTGTTCGTGCAGCTGCTGTGCACACACATGTAGAAATACACACATACAAGCTGCAAAGAGACATTCTCTGTGAAGGTTACGGAGTTTGTGCACCCTCTGTCACCCACAACTGGTGCTGGGAAATGCACGAACCGCGAGCCAAGTTGCAGCTGTAGCCGCTCACTCAGAGCGCCCGCTCTCGGCATGAGGAGATGACTGCAAACCCACACTGTGGATATGACCACAAAGGAATACCAGCTTGCTTGCTCCAAACTGCACACACGATTTAATCATGATTATTTTTCCTGCGACAAGTCAAAAACCCTTGAAGATCTTAAAATCATTCTATATTAGCAACCTAATTCAAGACGGTTTTCACCCAGCTTGTTGTGCAAAAAGCTCTAGCTGAACTGACACATCCATTTTTCTCCTTATTTGCTACTTGCGTACAGCTCTGCTCTTGGATTTCTTGCAGCTCATTCAGCCTCTCGATCTAAAATGTGCTCGTCAGGGAAAGAGTCTTCGGCTTGTCTGCAGCCTCTGCTTTTGCTGCCTTGGCTGCCAGGGGGACGGAGCAGCACCTCAGGATGCCAGGCAATTTCTCTGACCTGGCTGTTCCAATCAATGGCAATCTGCAGAGAGCAGGTGTGGCTCATTCATGAGTGGGAAGAGATGAAGCAGGCAATAAATTTCAAGTGAAGGCTGTTTGTTTGGGTGTGCGCCTGTAGCATGTTAGTTTCACAGCTTTAGATGAGGAAACATTCACGTTCATATTTCTGTGTTTGGAAATAATTTTGTGACCAGTTCACTTTATTTTTGAGAAAAGGGATGTGTTGATTCGTAAATAATAATGCTAATGAAGGATACTGTTCAAAATTTCTTCAATTTGTGTCGCTAAAAGCCAATCTGACTCGCAGTTAAACGGAACCTTGCAGTGCCGTAAAACATTTCCTAATGAATCCAGTGGACAGTTTGATTGCGCTGTTATTTTACTTGTTTACGATTTGGCATTTAAGACAAGTCAAGTTTATTTGTATAGTTTATTTATTTGTACATCTCAGCAACAAGGCAGTTCAAAGTGCTTCACATGATTTAGGAGTAGAAATAGCTTTTGAAATATTAAAACTCATATCTTTAGGTAGTAAACATAACGAGGTAGGTAAACTGTTTATTTAGATGATTAAACTGAGGCTGATTTTAATACCCAGTGAGGTAGAGCTGGATAAGGTTGTACAGTGTTTCGAGCAAAACGTTACAGCACATATCCTGCGGCATATTGCCCATTTATTGCCTTATCTGTCATTTCGATCAGACTCTGTCATCTAATGGCTCTGTGGTTTGAACACATGGAAAACAAGGAATAATTAAAATAGATCATTGTTTCACAACCCTGGTCCTCAGGGCACACAATGTGTGTTCTAGGTGTTTTCCTTCTGCTATAAACCTGCCTTAAATAAATCCTTGATTAACAGGCATCTGCAGCACTTGACGGCATGCTGAGGTTGTTCAATCACTTGAAGTAGGTATGCTGGAGTAGAGACACATTTAAAACGCGAAGGACTGTGGACCCTGAGGACCATGCAGAAACACCGGTAGAGATTATAGCTTTCATCAGAGTAGCAAATCATACTGTTTTGCTTTTACATTGTAAACATATTTGTTTCTTTTTTTTTGACACAACATTACACCATTAGGTATGTGCTCTGAGAATCAAGCAGAAAAAGAAAGCCTAAGGCACATGCAAACTGAGCAGCTGTGAAACAGAACATGTGTCTTATTTGGTAGCTTTCACCCTCTCACGTTAAATGTAAATTTATATTCAAAGTGCTCTCAGCGTCAAAACAATTTTTGTAAATTGATTTTAACTGATTTAAATTTTTTATAAAAAATCTACAGGAAGAATTAAGAAAAACAACAGAGTGTCATAGCTGTTACACTGGGTTTTATTCATATCTCAGACAAGAAAATATATTATTAAGGAGAAAATTTTTCACAATTCTGGCAGTTAGCACCACTGGGACCATCATTTGTAATTTCTATGTATTATAGCGCAAGGGCCTAAAACTTCAACACTTGATGTCTCATGTACTGGTCATTACAGGAGCTTCACTGCATGCTAGGGAGGCAATTCAGCCATTTTAAACATGTATGTAGGACAAGGTAAGCATATAAACACTACAGAACCTTAGCCCTTGAAAGCCTTGCTCTAAATGTTGATCTTTGCATCAATTTTGAGATTTCCATAAGTCCAGAAGTCCTAAACATTTTTGGCACAACTCCCAAGATGCATAAAGAAGCTCAAAGATCTGCTAAACTCATTTGGGCTTGTGGCCTTCACAATGATTCGTAAGCTGTCAAACGTTTTGAAATCCAGCATGTTTTATGTCTCAAAAGGACAAAAGAGAACAACTTTGCTTTACTGTGTTAAGCCTTCCTGTTATCTGCTTCCAATCTTGTTCTTCTCCCCAGCCTCAATGAAACCACAGACCTGTCTTTTAAAAAGCCATTATAACAGTAGATGTATTATGCACAAACATTCAAACATAGGTGATATTAAGTTGGTATTAGTTGAGCTGTAGTGACAAACAGTAGTTGGCTCCTTAATTTAAATTCTTTTCAGGAAGCCTTATTCGCTTGGAACTACTCCACAAGCGAACAAAACCTCAGGAAGCTGGTTTAGCATCTGCTATCAAACAATATTTCCATTCGTCTCTCCTCTATCTTGTACTTCTAATGGTCTTTCTCACTCACATACTCAGGCACACATATATTGTATTCTAGTCTGAGGCATCCATCCTCAACATCTGTTTCTCCTGCAGCTTTGTATTTGGACTCAGGCTGCCAGCCCCAGCAGCTCTTCTCCAGGCTCAGAGCGCTGCTGACTCCCTCCTTAGGTCTTTAAGATTAATTTGGGTTTTAAGCCGCTCTAATGTGGATGAGGCTTGCTCATCTCACAGCACCTCCTTCTCCCCCACCCTCTCTCTGCTCTCGTCTTTCATCCCTTCTTCTCCCCACTCAATTCTATGTGTTCCATCAAAGACTTTTGTGTAGTGCCGCCTGAGGCTGACACCGTTGTAAAAGTCGGCATTCTCAACACAGCCTTCTGCCACAAAGTTGGTTTCCAGTGTTTTTCTTTTTACCTCCCCTTGTTCTTCACTGTGTATGTTTCCTATTTCAAGCAACTATGTATGCAAAGCCTTTTAATAAAATTCTCATTCTTGTGGCTGCGGATGGTGTTGCTTGTGTGTGTTTTGGTGTGTGAATGTGTGTTTGCTTAGTGCAATCCAAGTGTGTGGGCGCCCTGACCTCTTGTGGGCTCTTGTGAGATGAGCCAGTTAATTAGTGCTCAGTTAACAGTCATAAAACCAGCCACATTGAGTGGTCTGTCATATCTGCATGCTCATCATCACACACAAACACACAAACACACACACAGTTTGAATTGATAATTTGCGTGGCAGAACTTCAGCATGAGATGCTTTAATTGAAGTGTCAGTCATCTTCCTTCGTTCTGCGCATTATCTTATTATGTGTCACCATGTGTGTGTGTGTGTGTGTGTTTGGGGAGTTGCAAAACTTCTGAATCTGCAAAAATTAGTCATTTTGTATCAGTCACATGAGTAATGATTATGAGTACTGCTTGTGTCATCATCCGGTTCCTTTTTTTTTTATCTTCTTGGCTTCTATTCCTGGTTCTGGTTGACAGAAGAGTTTCTGGCTCTGAATGTACCTGTTTGTCATCTTAAATCTCAAATAACTTTTGTTTTTTGACAGTTGCACTCAGACACAGACTCGCTGAGGGCTGTCTTATTTTAGACTCTCCTCTTATCCTTCTCACACACTTGTCTCATTAATGTTTTACCCGGTCGATTCCCAAGGATGAGTTGTGTTTTTTTTTTATCGCCATCCCCACCTTCTTCTCAACCTTTGCTGTCCATGCTCCTTCCTGTCTCCACCTCCCATCCATACTTCTTTTCGGGTGCTTTTGTTTGATTCACCGAGGCGGCGCTAATCCCGGCTTGTCACTCTCTGCCTCTCAGCTCTGTATTTTTAGATCCTCGCTGTTTTCGCTCTTGATTTAACAAAGTGTTTATGCACTCACAGTATACTATGACAGAGCTGGGAATAGCCTTAGCATAAAGTAATTAAATGGCAGCCGAAGATACCAAGAGTGCTCGGAATGATTGCTCGTGATACAACAATATGACCATCATGATTACATCGCTGTCATTATTACCATCAGCAGGACTCTAATTATAGGCATGCATTATCCACGAATTCTAATTACTAAGCCGAATGTATATGAATCTAAAAAATGAACTTATAATTGTAACTTTTTGTGTTAGGACATTAAAGAAATGATATAGTCTCCAACAGATTTGAAAGTTATTCAGTTTAATTTAAAATGTTTACCATTTGCAGGTCTGATGCACACAGCTGTTGATACAACAGTGTGATTTTTGAAAAAGGAGTTACTGCAGCTCATCAACCTGGGCGTATTTGTCATAGTTTTAGTCGACAATTAACACTAATTGCTACTAAATGTTGCTCTGCAAGCTGCTGAATCGTAGTCAGACTGTTTTTAGCACAGAGAATTTCCATTTTGGCATAGTCTTCATTTAATAAATTATGAAATATTGGATTTTGATCAGAGTCCAATATCTTTAGAATCTGGAAAATACTTTATTGTTTTTTTATGTCTATATATGTGAAACCCCAGAACTTACAGAGCACTATGTTGTATACTTTTACTTTTCCCATAATGCATCTGTGCTTGAATACGATCTTACTAAGTATCTATTAAGTGCAGCTAAATGTGAATATTTAAAATGACTGTAGAAAGTAACAAGGGGTGTAACAAGATCTAACAATATTTTTAAAAATTACAATATTTCTTGTTGAGGTGACTGCTAGCTTACAAGTACTATTCAGCAGCGGTCAGCATGGCGTTGCCTGGTAATGTTGTTTTAGAAGATGCCCCAACAATCTTTATATGATTGACAGCATTTTGAGTTTCCAGTAGGAACTGTTAATGGTGACAGAGTAACAGACAAGACATGATCAATATGTAAACATCGCTATAACAACTAATGGTTGGATGTGGGGGTGCGTTGAGCTACATCACAATCACAGTGGTCGCTACCATTAGCAACTGGGAAATGTACTGGAAGAAGACACCAGCTTGTTGAATCTTTAAAGCATTTTAACTGGTTGTTGTGAAATATGAAACCTACCTATGAAATATTTTCATAGGTTGTATCTCAGCGATTATTAGCAATTAGCTTTATGTTTTTATGCCTGATTTTAACTTTTTATATGTGCTTCACCTTGTCCAACTCTGTGTCTACTCATTCTTTACTATTCTCATTTTTGCATTTCTGTGTGCTTTTTGGCAGCTAAACTGCACTTGCTATTGCTTTGTGTGGGTCTTTTCTTCCATATCATATGATTATGGCTTTAAATCCTAAATGGGTATTCCTAAACTTCCCACTCCAAGTTCCACATTTGAATGGAATGGAGAAAACTTACTATATACAGCTTAAATGAGTATTCATCTAAAATACCAGGAAAAGCAGGCCAAGTTTTGCCTTGGATAAAAATATCTAATTTGAGCAAGCATAGCTGCTGAAATGATGGAAGATTTCCCTAGGTAGGTATTTTAAATTAGAATTCAGAAGGTTGATAGCCATCCTCTAAAATGGTTTGATTATTCCTTATCTATGATTAGGAAACTTGCCTTTTTGCAGTGAGCCTAAGAAAATAGGACTTCTTATTATGGGGCCCGTAATATTGCTATTGAGTCTTTCTGAAAGGAAAATGTGTGATCAGTTAAACAGGGACAAAAATTGGACTATTATCTTTGTCATCGCAGCTGTTTGAAAATAACTGCATACACCTGCTTCATTCTTACTTGTCACCAAGTCTCAACAAAAGGACCGCACGCAAGGCACAGTCCGTAAAACTGAGTATCATCAGTAGTGAACAACCTTTCCCAGGTAGATCTGTCGCAGCCCTGCTGAATGTCTGTCTGAGCTGCATGAATGGAGCAGTTCTTCAGCAGAGAGAATGAGAGAAAGCATTGTAGCTCTGTAAAACTCTGGCTCTTTATAATAGCTATGCAAAGGTTAATACATCCATTGTGAGCCAGGCCTGTGCCTGTCTCAGCCTGTCCCGTGCAAGGTGGTAATTAGGATGTGTGTGACTCCCCTGTCCCCTCTGACAAAGGCCAGCAGAAGAGGAGGAAAATGCGTTCATTGTTTACCAATTAAACCAGAGGAGAGGAGCGGGGTTTGCTTTGGCTTTGGCCATTGTCAGGGCAGGATGTGGGAGGGTCTGTATTCTCCAGGTCTGATATCACCAGGATGGGGAAGCAGGAACCTGATCCAGGGGTTTCCCTAAGTTGCCCCTCCTCCTCCTGCCCTTCTTTTGGTAGCTGTACGTAGAAGTGATGCAAACAGAGGATTCTCTGTCCTGGTTCAGAGGCCCACAATTTTGCCACGGACATAAAGGTCATTCTTCTCTCCGTCTATCATAAGATAGATGGAGAGAAGAGATATATATAAAAAAAGAGTTTAAATCATGGATATGTAAAAATGTCATACTGATATGTGGGGAATGCGTAGCTAACAGGGTGAGGATGTTGTCAAATAGCGGCTTCTGTACCACATCAGGCCCAAAAGATCAATCCAGCCTTAGTTAGAGGGAGTCTTTGTTCAGCCCTTTTTCAGTCCATCATCCAAACATGATCAGGGTTTGGCATAGTCCTTCCGCCTTTCACATGTCGATGAGCCTCTTAGCAAGGCATTTAACCCCAAGTTGCCAACAGATAGAATAGAATAGATAGAATAGAATTACTTTATTCATCCCAGCAGGGAAATTATTTAGATCTCTGTATGAGTGTATAAAAGTGTGTGTGTTTATGACCTGGTGAAACTTTTGAAAGCCAGATTACACTGTATTTAACTGTAGTGCAACAGGATTGTGGTTTTGTTCATATCATACACACAAGGATGAAACAATTGAATTCCACAAAGCTTTACAATGCTCTCTCACCCAATGCTCAGGAGAGCAACCAACCTCTTTGTCCTGACTAGCAATAAGGATTATAATGCGTTTTTCAAATGCAGTGGATTCTTTTTCAGAGTTCATGCAGTACTGCCTTTTTGAAATTTGATCCAACGTTTAATTAACTTTCTTCTATTCAGATCAATTTTGTCGTGCAAGAATCTTTGAGTCACGGCCGAACATCTTGAGATTTGTAAGAAATTAATTGTGGTTTTGGTGGCAAGTCTCCTCCTCAGTTGTTGCACATACTTATTAGCTCGATTTATCCACCAATGCACTGGACGCATCCCATCCCACTTAGCTCTTACACAAGCATAAATGCAACCCTGGAAACTGTTTTTCCAGACCTTTCACCACTTTGCCCTTTGCCACCGTCACCCACTCATGACCACAATGACATCTCTCAGCCACCACTTAGCCTCTGATAGATGGTTTCTATTTAGGAATGGCATCCGGCCTCGAACCACAGAGCACAACAAGCTTGTTGACAGATCTAAATAGAAAAGTTCATTTATGGAGGAAACAAAGCTCAATTTGGGGGCCTGGCACAGAAAATAGCTTTCCAGAGGGGTCTTTCGATTGCTTTCTGGGCGAAAGTATCAAAGCTTTGAGTTTTATTTAGTTGAGTTTCATGTTGCTGTATTCAATGAATTTTGGAGACAAAAATGCCGTCCTAAAAATATCTGACAGCCTGGTAAACCTAAGCTTTTCACTCTCTGAGCTGCTTCCTGCCGGAGTGTGTACATTTTAGCAATGAAAACCACAGGGTTTTCTAACTCAAATAAATGTTTTCAAAAGTGGCCAAATACTTCATTTTTGAACAGTTAGCCAATTGTTTCAACAGCTTCATTGAAATATATTGGGAGAATATAAACACTCCTAGAATAACGTCTTCAGCAATGATGGAGTTGCTTTTGTGGGCCTGTTTATTTTTGCTTGTGAATGCAATCATGTTTGTGCCTAATGGTCACTGTGGTGAGTTTAGAAAGGAAATCAGAAGGAGGATGAATGGAAACTAAGGAAGAAAAGGAAATGGGTGCAGGCTGATGGGTTGGCATGGCGGATACAAGAGGGATAATTCTTGTTTCTTTAGCCAAATGTACTAAGTGTAAAACTACCACAAGATTGGTATTCATATCTTGTTTTGGGTCACATCTAAGTAGTTCTTTTAAGAAAAACACTTCACCATGGAATCAGGGATACAATGTGAATGATATTTAAACTCCACAAACGAGTTTGGCTTCCCTCTGCTAGACGAAAAGAAACAGTTTTCAGATTTAAACTTAAAATAAGTCATTGACTTCCCAAATCACCGCCAGGCATGGAGATGTGCTGTACGTTCTCTCTGTCAAAATGACTGACAGTCTTGCAAAAACAGAAAGTTTAATGCTGTTAATATTTTAAGCAGTTAATGTAGAGTTACATAACACATAACCTATCCCCATTGGCATGGAAAATGTAAAATTCTGGGAAGTTTACATTTCAATATAAATAATAATTCACCTCTGAAACCATTGAACTAGTGCCATATATAAAGTCCTACTAATTTAGTAGTACTACTTAAAACTATATTTCCATATTCTCATCCTAACAGCTTCCAGTGATGCCATTTTTGAAATAAATCTCTGGTGTCGTGAGTGTTTCATTCTATGGATGTAAAGAACAAAAAGGTGTGTATTTGTACAGTATGTCCATGTGAACAATGAATTAACATGACAAAACAATTCACTTTGAATGAAAAGCAATGTCCTATATTCTTGTTATTATGTGTAAACTTAAATTGAAAATTGTGCTACTTATGGCTAACAAACTTTTAGTAAACATTGCAAAATGTAAAGGTGCAGGTTAAATGTAAAGGTAAACAAAATGACCAAAACAGATCTTGAATTTTATAGTTTTATGATTCCCACATCATAAAACTCCATAAATGAAACAATACATTTTGCTCTCTACCATTGAGAAAACTCAACGGTTCTTGGGTTATGCAACACAACACGACTGGCAGATCCTCCTCTAAATGGTTCTGGATTGGTCACCCACTTTTTGATGCATTGAAACTATTCTGCAAAGAAGAGTGGGTCAAGATGATCACAAAACACATGATGCCGGTAAATATCTGAAAGCTGGCAAGGTGTTTTCACTGCTGCCCTTGAAAAAAGCACTGCGCATCGTTCTGTCTAAATGCTTATAGCAGACCTAATGTGCGAACTCTCTTTTTAACTAAAGACTAAGAGAAAGAACATTTCTCAAGACAAGAAATTGCATGTGTCTCTGTCTGTGCATTTCTTATCTTTGTGTTGAGATAATAGGATTGCTTTCATTGAGACACCTTGAGATGCTCACCACACCGATGGGCAAAGATAAGGGAGGTCCAAAATGTTTTCACAATCCGACTAACTCTTCTGGGCGCAAGCCACACAGGCTCCATGAACTGGCTGAGAGGAGTGTTCTTGTACACTATAACTCATGTGTTGTAACAGGATAATATGGAATGTTTCTAATATTAGAACAATCTAATTTATACATGATTTATTCCTCAAACTGCTTTGAAGGTTGAACTTCCTTGCTGAGCTTCCTAGACAGAACTCTGCAAATTGCAGAAGACAGTTTAACTTAGCAGAAGAAAGACACAGTAGTATCCTTACTATCTGCCCTTTCTAGAGAATAAAGAAAAGTCTGCTGCTAACCCTGCACATTCTCAACCTAACTGACGCGCTCAAGCTGGGATTTTTCTTCTTTTTCCCAACGGCTGCAGCTTACAAGTTGAGCTAAATACCACGGCTTCTTACTCAGCCTCTGTGACATGAAGACTGGTGCTAATGCTCAGTTTGGATTGCAGCTATAAACAAAACCTTTTCACACACATGAAAGAGGGAGAGCTCTTTAAATCACCACAGATCCTTGCAGGCGGAGAGATTTTAAGTTTGTTTTTTATTATCGAGGTAAAGTTGGCCTTCACAAAGAATGCTGATCTCTTGTTTGCCCTTCAAGGTCCCAAATGTGTCAGGGTGGAGCCATCCTATGCTTTTTTCCCACATAATTAGGTTTACAGCTAAGATTTGGGTACTTTGAAACTTTATTCCTCTTCTTTTTCTCATCGCCCGGCTCCCGTTATGAATTCTTGAGTTGTGAATGATGGAGACAACTGTTTGAGTGCAAAGCAGTGTAAGTACTCTGTCTTGTTACCCCTCCTGTGGTCCTTGTCCTGGGAGGTGATGACGCCTTGGGCTTGAAAACCTTTTTCTCATCCTGAAACAACCCATCCTTCAATTCCTGTGGCAGCTGATAAGAATCCTGCCTGCTCTCCCTTTTGATCTCATCTGTAGAACAGAGTTGACCTTTATACTTCTCATAAGTAGACCTAATAACAGATATTTCAAATTATTACAGAATTATTATTCTACTACAGATGCATAGCCATCATCGTGCGGTCACCTAATGTTTATTATTTATGGCAAATCTGATTCTCCAAATAAGAAATCACAGTTTGATTTAGTGATTATATGTCAGGTAGAGAAAAAATTAAACATATAACAAGAAACAATAGTCCTATCCCAGTTGCTTCAGCTCTGTAAGAAAAAGAACAGACATTGGTTCATGGTTCTGGCCTTTGGCCTTAATCACTCAGAGAGCCAATACTTTCTGTCTAAACTGTGCGATTTGTTAAAATAGTATGCATGGAAACCAGCATTCACTCACCCAATCTTAAAATATGCTAATGATGATTCTGTGTAAACTTATGACTGGAACTCTACGCAGTTCAGCCGATGCCTTCTGAAACAGACTTAATGCAGATTTTGGCTATGTAAAAAAAAACAAGATAACAAGAAAATCTTCACATGGCCTGACCTCAGTGTCACATTTCACGGCTTATTGTTATAGATATTCTCATGCTTGTGCTTTCTGACATTAAATCACTGTTGACCCAAGAATACCCTTGACATTTTGTGCGCTCTGCATAATTCAGAGTTCAGATTGTGTGCTAAGCCTGCTGTGAATCTCGCACTCTAAAGGATTGGCTCAAACTATTGAAAACAGTTAATCCACTGTGTGAATGTGGATATGTAAATATAACAAAGTACGGCTCCGCGTTGCTGGAACACTTCCGATTGTTGGGGATAAAAACGATGTGTATTTGTTGTGGGCGATGGTGTGGGAGAAAAAGACAAAAGAAGTAGCTGCAAACATTAAGACTTGCCTTTCTTTGAGTATTTAATCCCTTTCAGTGAATACACTCAACATATATTTACTACATACATTATTCCAGTATATGAACCTACACTAATCATATCATTCTCTGCAGCATCATCAAATCCTACGCTTTCTAACTTACTGTATGTCGTGTATGTATAGGAGCTCTGCGGAAATGAGTCCCCTTCTATCTATCTTCAGTGCTATGAATGTTAAATAGCTGAAATAGTCCTTCATAAGTGAGTCAAAACAGCTGCAGACAGGGAAACTACATAACTTTGCAATGTTTAATACCCCAAGTATCCAATTAAGATATAAATATGAGCAACTGTTGCATCACTAAACCTCAATCAAAGTCTCTTGTGAATATTCTGAATGGACAAAATGCATGCAGTTTAGTCATCAACCTTTATTCCATTCATTCAAGAAGGCTACCATTTGAGAGCACATCACTAGTAAATACATTTTTAGTAACAAGCTCAATTGAGTTATTTCAACATGGAAACACAAGAATGCATTCAGTGAAATTGGGCTTTGTGGAATTGAATATAGCACAGCAACGCTAATGAGATTTCCTGCTTCCGCATACATATTTTAAAATGTGACTCAGTCCTGCACAGTGACTGCAGGTTTTAAGCATTATGCACTTTTGAGGCATAAGCAAACTGAATTATTTCTGGGCTGGTTAAAAAGTGCCAACAAACAGGCATTTAGGAATCTCCTGTGCTGTGTTTTGGAAAATTAGCTAACCCACGTTTTAAGCCAGTTTGTAAAGGTATTGCCTGTGGCAAAAGTATAATTTTTTAAAAATGCACAAATATGTTTTTTGTATTATTATTATTTACCAAAGATCAGTTTATATAATTATACAATCATCTGATTAAGTGTGGCCTGCTTTTGTCTCCCACAACCCAACAACCAATCATTACTTTGTAGAAGCTGAAAGTCTTAGCTGCTTTTTAGTTAAGGGTCTCATAGATTGAATCAGGACTAGCTATAGGTTCTTAACTGGAGTAATGGACTTATGTAGGATATTTTAACACAACAATGTAAAATAAATGAGTTCAAACATCTGATTTCATTGTAGCTCAAAGTTGTATGTTATCCTGCTGGAAGGTGAACCCTCCACCCTGGTGTTTTCAACATGAACTATAGCGTAAATCACCTCTTTAAGACCTGAAATAGTGAAAAGCTTCGACAACCATGTATCAGTTTCCCTCCATTTCACACTTCTCTACTACTTTATGTTGCTATAGTCCTTAAAATTCCAGTGAAACACAATGAAGTCAAAATTTGACAAACTATAAATATGTTTTCAGAGTAATGTGCAAAGAGAAGGAACAATAAAGCTGCAACAAATGCAGCAAAGTAAACAATGTGCAGTGGCCTATAAAGTGTTATTTGTCTGTATATGTAGCAGAAAAGCCTGGATCTTTACATTTTATTGCACCAGTGATCTATTTCAATCTGAATCACAGTGCCTCTCTCCTCTCTCATTTCAGTTCACATTTGTAATTTGTCATTCCACTCAAGGTTTGATAATATATATTTTATTATAAAGTAGTGTCCGCAAGTTTTACACTAATTCTCAGTTTATTTTTTTTACTATTAACCAAAATGTTATTTTCTTTTTCTTGTCACTCCTTTGCTTTCAAGGTAGCTGGGTTGAATAAAAGTTCTTGAGGCTTTCTGAAGGCTTAAAAATATTTTTCATTGGACTAATTCTTTTAGCAGCACAGAACATTCTTCTTTGTTGATAAAATAAATATTCACTGCAGAGATATTGTTAATATATATTATATTCATAGTGTCTTCTAGTGTTGCAGTGCTTTAGTTCCCTTTGCTGTATGGTCCAAGTCCTCCTCAGGGTTAAGAAATGTTCTTTTTAATAACTTTACACATTTTAAATGAAAGAGCTTTTATTTTTGATACCTTTTCATATTAAAGTTTTTCTCCTGATCCTCGGCCTTTTAGTAGTAATGCAGTCATTTTTTTGGTTTCATTTTTCATTTTTTCCACTGCACTGTTGAACAGTATGCATAGAGGGTAGTTAGAGAGCAGCAGGGATTTGCAGCCCTGTAAGCCACAGCCTGATCCCTGACACATTCAGACAGAGATTTGCAGCCATCTGGCCAGATGAGACGCTTGTATTGGCACATCCTCTTTGACGCTCTGACGGGACTCCACCCCAGGCGAGCATGAACACACTCTCACACACACGCGCACACAGAGAGAAAAGCTATTTCCAATGGTTATGAGGGCTAGTGCCATTTACCTGAGGGGTTGCCAGGGAGTTCTGGTGGTTACAGATAGTGACCTAGCCCACAGCACTGCCGCCGTGCTCAGAGATGTCTGCTTAGATTCCAAACTCAACCTCACAGATTTTGCTCACAGCCTCTGTCGCAGACAGAAGGTCAAATACACTAAAGTTGTGCCATGTGTGCATTCAAAAACGTCATAATATGAGCATCAAGATTTCTAATCTGATTGGACAATTATGACTTGGCCACACTATTCTGGAGCTGTAGTGAATGCGTACGTTTAACACAGCTACAGTATATGCATGCCCGTATATGTAAACGGGAAATAAGTAATTCCAAACAAGAGCATTTAAATTCTATGAATGCTGAACTAAACCCTTGTAATTCAACAGGAAGTGAGTGGGTAATGACATGAAAATTCAACATTGTGATGTTAAATGACTTTAGGCCCTGCCATTCTTAGTCCTTTTCTGTCTCATATACTCACCAAATTAATTGGTCTGACTCCCTCTGGAGCTTATAGGTATAAACCTGACCTAAACACTTATTAAAGTCTTCGTATTTCTTTTTTATGAATGTTTTTAGTAATATAAAACCATCACGGTGCAATCCAGTCTGTAGGTACAAAGGGGTTTGATTTATTGACTGCTACACTTTGTGTCCTTGCAACCATAATCCCATGATCCTCCAGTAAAGCATCATAGGATCACCTTCAGTGATCCGTGTTTCTTAAAAATACCCCGGGGGCTTCAGGCCTGCCCTTCTTAGTTGGAAAGCTGCCCTGAACTCCAGCTAAACACCTTCAGCGTTTCCCCCTATTTCCCTTTCTGTTTCTCCTTTATTTTTAGGCCTGGTCTCCATTAATGGTTACCACAGATAAGCATTTCAACTTAAGTCTCATTAGGCCACAGGTCATCTCCACAAATTATGCTTATTGTCCTTTAATGCATTTTTAATTATAATCTGGCTTTTTATGTTGCTTTTTGATGGATTGCTTCTTTCTCAATGTGTGACTTTTCAGTCCATGTTGAAGTAAGACTCTTTCACTCTGGTTAATGATATTCTTACCAGCTTTACCAAGCGACCTCCTTTAGTTAACTCTAGCAATGTCAATTAACCGTCACATCATCACCTATTCTTTTCCCAAATAGTTTAAATGCAAATGGTAAACTTATTTACAGGAATTTATTTTCAAGACCTAAATTTTATTACTATTCTGGTGTTTAGAAAACCAAAGTAATTTGACTGATTCTGACATGAAACAAGAAAAGCACTGTCTTGGTTTATTGTCGAGCAGAAAAGAAAAAGTTGTATGCGTCAGTTTGTATAAACACAGTATCTAGTTTAAAATGCGATCACCAAATTATCGAGTTTCTTTTGTAACATGGTTTTCCACCATGAGTATTTTGTGGATGAGCTTCCAGTCTGCAATAGCTGCGTCGTTTGCTTCACTCAGCAGCACGACCCCAAGAGCACGCATTGCTGCCATGAAAGCAGGCGTTCCAATTTCCTTGAAAAGATATTACATTTACTGTCTAATGTGTTGTTTTAATTATGGTGCTAAATGTTTCATATGAAGTGCTGCGGCTTTAATTGATCATATAGTTTTAATTGCAGTTCATTAATGAAGCAAAATAGCTGCCCAGTACTCTCTTCTATTAAAGCTCAATCAAAAGACGTTTCCAGCTCCAAACCAGTGCTTGGTGCAGCCGAAGGATAATCACTGATGGTCTTTTTATGCTCTTATTAATTCCAGTCTATCTCCCCTCCATATGAGCATCTAATAACTTTGAAATTGCAGCACTGACTTCAGCCTTCATCCATCTTCTTCGTGTCAAGTCTTTTCCCTTTTGCATTCCTGTGATGATATCACGCACACTGCGTCCCACACATGCAGATGACTTGCCTTTCCCTCGCGGCACTGTCTCACCCCATGTGTTGAAAATAGCTGAGGCTAGAACACAACTTGTGCAATGCTGATTTGAAATTCAATCTCGACAGCTACCTTGGGGCCGTGGGCCGACTCTTAGATATTTCTCTGGTGACGGCGTTGGAGGGAGGAATAAAGGAAAACGAGCTGACAGAGAGTGAGGAATGAACCACAAAAAAATGCATATCACCCACTCGATAAGATGCTGTTTGCAAATGTAAACACACGTATGGATTCACAGAGCCTTGACAGTTACATCTCTGATAGGCCCATGCTGGATACTACCTGTAGAGCAGCACGCTCTGACACAAATCACCTTCCTGAAAAGCTTTTTTTACTCCTGTCCTCCATTCCTCTTACCTGTCTGCCTCCTAAAGGTGATGTGAGTCCTTAACAAGATGTCATTTACCCAGAGATGCTCTGTATAAATCACACTAATCATTTCTAGTTCTTCCCAGAAGACCTTTGGGGTTTACACCCCTCAATGACGCCCACTACTATATATCTTTTTTAAAGAAATTTGATACATTTCAAGTGTAAGGAAATACGCATCTACATATTTTTGTTTTAATTAGGTGTGATACAACAGTGGACAATAATGTAAAGTCAACTAAAAATGTACATGGTTTTAACATGCATTATGACTAGAAGAATGCAACCA
The DNA here is from genome assembly GCF_002775205.1 of Xiphophorus maculatus. NCBI lineage: Eukaryota > Metazoa > Chordata > Actinopteri > Cyprinodontiformes > Poeciliidae > Xiphophorus > Xiphophorus maculatus. The sequence continues at coordinate 14,075,175 of NC_036458.1, read as the reverse complement.
GTTGCCTTCAGAAATCAACTAATTAGGAAGTAGAGTCCATATGGGGTGGCACAGTATCAGGAAACCATATGACATGAAATAGAGTTGGTGAGTTCTGTGATAATGCGATAACTTTCTAAAACATTCTTATGCCTCATTAAACAATTAGCATCATCCAGTATATTATTTGAGAGCCTGATTGACGGTACCTAAATAAGGAGCTGATGTATTAGAAAGCATATTGTAATATTGCAAAAGGAATAAATATTTGTGATATATTGTGCAGCTCTAAATCCACCTATGTGTAATTTAATCAGTAAAATATTCCCTTTGTTTAATGAAGACATCAGAGGTTATAGAAAACAGTGAACAGACAGCATCATGAAGACCAAAAGGACACAACTGAATAGGATTCAACTGGGCAGTTATGGTTCAACTGGGCAGTTATGGTTCTGGTACTTCACAAATCCTCATGGAAGAGTGCCAGGAAGAAATCTTGTTTAAATGTGGCAAATGCCAAGTAGAGGAATTGCAGAAGGTCATATGAGTCCAAAAACTTTAGCTTTTTGGCTAGAAAAAATGATGACTCTGAGCACATACCCCACATTGAAATATGGTGGTGGCATCATTGTGATGCCATAACGCTTTTCTTCTGAAGATACAGAGAAGGTGGGAAAAGTTGATTAGGTAAATAGACCAAAAAACAGGAGAATAATGATAGAAAAACCGACTGGAGTTAACTGTAAAGTGACTGCCATTAAGTTCCAGTGTAAACCATCGACATCTCTGTGACCTGGATGTTCAGAAGAAAATATGACTCATTATTAGTTTGACGCACATGTAAGTTGTATGGAAAAAGATAACAAAGGCTCATATCAAAGCTGCAACTCCAACAACAGTGTGGGCGAGCAAGTAATAAATAGAGTAGTAGTGACAAGATATGTCATGCTTGTTTCATCCATTGTTTAAATTCGATTATACCACTCTCTATCTCCACTGGTGCAAAATGGAAAGTCTGTCACATCCAATAAAGTAATAGTCACATGAAATGTGACACAAATTTTTATACAACATCTCTTTGAAAAACAATATATACATATCCGTTTCAGGACTACATTTGAAAATATCAATCATACTGTTCAGCTCAAGATGTCATAAAATAATCAGATGCAAGATTAAAATGGCAAAGGCAGTCAGATTTTGATCATTTTTGCCTGTAGTGTTTGAGTGGCTCTGCTTAAATCATAGAGGCTCACACTACAATCAGGATGAGCTTAATCAATTTTACAAAGAATTATTAACAGAAAAAATAATGTCCAGATGTCCAAAATTGGAAAAAATTGCAGTTAGTTAATAGGAGCGAAGTACACATTTTTAATTCCTTAATGTAAAAAACAAACAACTCTATAAATCCATGTATCATTTTCCCTAACTTTACAATCATGTACTGCTACATAAAATCCTAATAAAACGCATGAACTTCATTGCTGTAATATAAAAACAGTTTTCTAATGTCATTCAGTTGTGCAGGTTAAAATTAAGAGGGCAATGTTGCAACACTGTGAGAAAAACAAAGCTTGTATTGGGCAGTCGAGATGCAACACTAAGAACAGGCACAGGAAAATAATGAAAAGTGAAAGAACATTTGAGTTTTGAAAAGACGGTGATGGATACTTGATAATTAGTGTTAAAGAGGGTCAGACTACTTGAGAGCGTTGGATTTGGCCACTCTGTAAGAACAACTATTGAACTGGTGCAGGTAAGAGGACACTAAGCAGGCTTCAGTCTTCTTAATAAATCTTCTCTTCTGCTCTCTCTTTCTTCTGAATATGAAAGTAGAAGATTAAAAGCCACTTAAGCTACAAGAAGCGAGTTGTTATACCCTTCAGTCGCATTACCTTTTGTAGGAAAATGTTCCATCAGCAGGAGGCTTTCAAGCCTGCTATTCGGTGTTTATCTCAAAACCTTGCCAACATGTCTGCGTATTTATATCTCTTTGTTCCCCATTTACATTAGAGGCACCCTGCCCACGTCCTCACAGACTTTTAGCCCAAAACCATGTGCAATTCAGGGCCAGACAGCAACACAGCAGTTCGCCAGTGGGGGGTCTCAGATCGTCTGTGGATTACTAGTATAAACAGGTTTCTCATCTACCCTCCTGCTGTCTCCTTGTTGGATCAGTATTGAAGTTTTTTGTAGGACTAAATCAGATTAGTTTATGGATTCAAGTCATTAATCATTAATTCCCTTCAACTTCTCCAACTTTCCAGTGAAATGCTGATGAACTTTTATACTTAGAGTGGACTAGCTGGTGTGCTTTGAATCATTTCCTGTTGCCTAATCCAGCATTGGTTAAGCTTACAAACTAATGGCCGAATAATATTCTTCTAGGGTTTCTGCTAGAGAATACATTTCTTAGTTCCCTCCATTATAGCAAGGCTTTCAGGTCCTGGAGCAGTAAAGTGGGCCCAGATCATCTTACAACCACCACCATGTTGTGCAGTATATAATATTCATTTTTTGAAAAGCAGTGTCCAGATGTAACTGGACACACACATTAAAGAAATTCAGCTTTTGTCTTGTTGGTCCACACAATATATTCCCAAAAGTCTTGGGAACGATGAATGCCTCATTTCCACTGGGTGGTGCAGTTCAGCTCGGTGCCGTTCAGTACGTTGTTTTGTCTCCATTGTAAAAGCGGCTCATACAACCAACCTGTGCCGCACCATGGTTCACTTTCAGTTGTAGGTCCAGAGCCCTACTGAACAGTACAGTTAGGACGGCGATGCTGGTGTCACACAAAACAACCACCACAAACAGTTTGTTGATTGGAAGACAGAGAAATTTCACTGCTTGCGACAAGCACAGCACATACAGGTGCGTCATGTTTTTTGTTGTCGCACTAGAAACATGCAACACTAGGAAATTGGATTTAAGTCCAAGTGGTGGTGGAAACACTCCTGAATACGCCGGGCCATAAAATATCGCACTTTTATTTTTACACAGAACCAGTTCAAATTTGCTTAATGCTGTGAAGCATTAAGGCATGACATAAAAGCAAAAACAGAATTAACTTAATGGGGGATATACAGTACATGTTTACTATTTATACTCCATAGAACTTCAAGTGATGTAGCATTTGTAAATATGTTTTAACTTAGAGTATTTTGAATTTTGAAGGTCTTAATGGCTTCCTCTATCAGCATTTCTTTCTGATTCTACAAACTGCATCTGTGCGGATTGCTGTCTACTACAGAACCAAAATAGATATGTAGTAGCCACTTAGTTCACTAGTTTATCAGAAACTAGCCTTTTCTTTTATTTCATTAAAAGAGATGTTTATTTCAGTTGCTTATTTTCCCTCCTCGGTTTTTTCCAAAGGACGAGATGGAGGTGGCTCGCACAACGATTTTCTTTCATTCTGTTTGTCTCTACTGCCCCCTCTCTGTCGCCAATTCATATCATAAGTGTGGGAATTTATGAGAGAAAGCAGAGTGAAAATGTGTGAATGTTGAGTCAAGAGCCCCCCTTGAAAGTCTTCTAATATAACCCTCAGTTGTGCAGGTTTAAGCTCATGAAAGGACATTAAAACCGCAGAATCAGCACAAACATGGTCCATGTAGGCAAGTAGTTCAGCTTCATCACTTCACACACACACTCACACGCCCACCCCCACACACACACTCCTGAGCTACATGCAGAAGCTCTGCGGCACCCTCAGCTCACTCTGCTTCAAATAAAGGCCCCTTTTTATTAGCAAGGACACTTCCTCATGGAGGGTGGTTGGCTGGTTGCTTTACTGCAAGGAAAAAACAAGATTGTGACTCTGCATATTGTTTTTAGATCTGTTGTCTTGTTATAGGTTTTCACATCATATCCGTTCGTTTCCCTTGGGACCATGGAAACCAGATCTGCGGTGACCATCACATGGCTTTTTGTGGCAGTTCATTGAAAGAATACTTGCAAAGAAGCTCAGAATGAATTGTGTCATTGGAAAAAGACTTCAGAGACATAGAGGAATTTTTTCATTGCAATACCACGGTTGTCTTAAAGCATGCATTTAAAAAAACATCAATTTGTTTGACATTTTGCCTCTGAAAATGATCTTATTTCATTCCGATTCTGTGTAATTTAAATGCTGAGTTCATCATGTCATCCTTGCACAACATTTTTTATATATGATTAGGATCTGAGGAATGGTTTGACTTGGTTTGGGTAATAATTATTGGATATATGTCAGTTTTTAGATGTCCCTAATGAACGTTATGTTTATGTAAGGGGTTTCCCAACGTTGTGGATTTGAACCCGTTTGGTTCATTTCGATTTCCCCAGCAGGGCTGTTGATGTGGGTAGTTGCTCCAAACCATCAAACGTCACATCTTGATGTTTCTACCATCCTTTTTTAACCTTGGGGTTGTTGTGTTTAGGGTTATAAGAAGCATTAGGTTCCCACCACGCATGATGCATGTAGGCCTGTTATACTTAAACAGATTTTAAAAGTGGTGGTACTGCTAAACATGCCATGTGTGGGTTTATTTTAATGGTTCCAGTCTCAAAAGGCACTTAGAAACGTCTCTTCATCTGAAAGGTGCTATGTAAATAAAGCTCTGTTGATGATCTCCTAAAACTTGCTGCTGATTATTTCCTTCTACGCAGAATCTACCATGAAAATAAACAGATCATTAATCCCCTAGTTGCTTTGGGTGGCAAAGAAGGGATCTCAAAGGCAGGAGTTGATTTATGGGTAAATGGTTGCTTCGATGACAGGTAAAGTAATGGGAGGAAAGATTTTTTTTTGCTAGCGGTGTTTTGCCTTTGCGGTGCGACATGAATATAAGACGCGAAAGAGGAGGTAACAGTAGCACTTGACTTAACCATGTAGTTTTCACTTTAATACAGTGGAGAATTGGTGCAGACATAAGAGATGGGTGCGTGCACACTTCGTCTGGTTTGTGCTAGTGTAAGCTTTTACGGAGAAGGTTATTGGCAGGTGGGTCTACATATGTACTGCCGAGATAAAGAAAAATCAAGCGAAAGAGACAAGTCCGCTGTCAGACAGCCAGGGTGAGCGGAAAGGCAAAAGGGAAAGACAAGAGAGTCAGATACAAAGAGGCTTCTAACATTTTCTGACTCAGATCCATGACTTGGTTGGCAGAGCTCCATATCTCCTGAATGAGAGTGCGACTGAATTTGTGGGTGTGTGTGGGGGTGTGTGTGTGTGTGTGCGTGTGTGTGTGTGTGTGTGTGTGTAGGTGTGTGTGTGTGTGTGTGTGTGTGTGTGTGTGTTCATGTTAGCTGAGAGGAGGCTGCAGGACGTGAACAAGAATTCCGGCCAGCTTCCCTACAGCAGACTTGTTCACACAGGCTTTGGTCTCACACGTCAGCTTCTTTCCTAGATATGGGTGCAGGCCTTGAGATGTGTTTCACCTCACAGAAGAGTAAAAAATATATATATTTAAAAAACAAACTGATGGAGGTGAAACAGTTTGCACATAGAGGGGAGAAAATGTTTCAAATTAAAAAAGATTAAAATAATATCAAAAGGATAAATCATTCATAATGTGTTTTTGTTCTAAATGTTTTTAAACTAAACTCTAATTAAATTGTCTCAATAAAACAAAAACATCCCAATTGTTTTCCAGGCAGACCAGAGAGCAGGAAACGCCTCCAGATTTCTTCTACTTCTCCGACTTTGAGAGACACAATGCTGAGATTGCTGCTTTCCACCTGGACAGGTGAGTTTTTTTCATGTGGTTTGCATCGTTCGATCCATACAAATAATCTGGAAGCGGTGGATTTGTCCTGCGACAATTTCCATAGCATTAAGTGCGGGGGATTGAATAACATGGTCGGAGAAGGGATCATCCCTTCTTTTTGCAATTGAGCATATTGATTTCAGTGTGATCCTTCGACTCCGACGACTTCAGGGGACACAAACTCAGCACTAAGAAGAGCGATAAATGAGAGAGGAGGAGGATGCTGGGAGCATGATAATTATTTTCAACGTTCTTACAAAGTCGAACTCTCACTCTCTCTTAAATTTGCTCTTCCTTGCACCTGTTTCAGTGGGCAGGAAGAGCCAGACAGGAATATCACAGGTGTATCATTACCCACAGAACATGAGTTTAACCCTGCAGGGAGGCGTTCTGAGTTACCATTAAAGAGCAGTTTTCCTGCACCATGCGGGGTTGCCTTCAAATTAAACTTTGTGCACAACCATTGAAGCTTAGGATACCTGTCTGAGCCAAAGCTGTCTTGTTAATTCAAATTGGATCATGGAGGAATGGATAGGAGGACGTGAGAACACCTAACTCCTACAAACAATGAGTATAAGCTCCATTTTTGCATTCTGTCACACTTACATGTTTAAAATCATATCAGTTCTAATATCAGAACAAAATACCCTGTGTAAATTCAAAATAGAAGTTCTTAAATGATTATTTCATTAATCTAAGGGAAAAAAATTATCCAAACCAACTTGACTCGATGAGGATAAAAAGTCGCCCTTACTGTTAAATTACAATTTTACTCTTCTCTAAGTCCACTGAAGCACAGACAGAGCTATTATCTAAAATTAAAGCAAATATGCAACAGCAGTCTGACAATTCCAAAAACAAATTAACACATTGATGAACCTGAAAATATTCTTTTGGCTAAAGACACAATGTTTTAGAAAAATAGTCATATGAAAACTGGTACCTGTAAAAGGCACAAAAAAAACAAACATCGTGTTTAGTGAATGTTTTGTCTTAAATACTGACATAGATGACTCTGACCTTAAAAAGGTCATTCACGCTCAAAAACTCTTGATCATTGCTGGATTTACAATAATAATAATAATAATAATAATTCTGCAGAGGGCTGCAGAGTGTTGCAGTTGGTAGCTTTTTTGCCTTGCAGCAAGAAGGTGCTGGGTTCGATTCTCTGCCCGGGGTCTTTCTGCCCGGGGTCATGTTCTCCCTTTGCATGTGTGGGTTCTCTCCAGGTACTCTGGCTTCCTCCCACAGTCCAAAAACATGACTGTTAGGTAAATTGGTCTCTCTAAATTCTCCCTGTGCATGGTTGTTTGTCCTGTCTGTCTCTGTGTTGCCCTGCGACAGACTGGCGACCTGTCCAGGGTGTATCCCGCCTCTCGCCCGGAACGTTAGCTGGAGATAGACACCAGCAGCCCTCTGACCCCTGTAGGGACAACGGTGTTAGAAAATGGAATTCTGCAAAGAAGTGTGGACAAAATTCCTTCCCAATGATGTAAACAAAGACTTTATGGTAGATTTTGCCACATAGGATGGAAAAATCTGTTATTAGAGGGGACATTTACTTTTATATATTGGGCCAGATAGTTTTATTTTATTAATGAATAGAATCATTGTTTAAAAAGTATCTTTTTGTATTTACTCAGGTTTCTTTGGCTGATGCTAAGATAAGATGTGTTTGAGGATTTGATCCATTTAAGTGGGACAAAAGAAATTGAGAACATTTTCACAGTAATGTACTGTGTGTGTTTCCTACCCCTGAAAGCAACATTAAGAGTTAAAATGCGGATTTTTTTTTTAACATTCCACAAATCTGCTCATTAAGACATTAAAATAAATATTTTTTCATCAAGGCAGCGTAGCTCACATACATAAATAATTCATTTTTGCTAAATCTATTCAAGAAGAAAAAATGGTTTTAAATGTTAAGAAATAATTCTCTAAAAAACACTGATGTGAGAACTAATTTAGAATAGAGGTAAGAGGAGCTTTTATTATTTATGCTTTACTTTTTTCACATGATTCAAGGTTTCCATGAATCTCTAATTAGAACAGCATGGCTCTACAAAATAAACATGATGTGAAAAAGAGGCTCATTACTTTTAGCCACAGGCCACATGAATACCAAGAAGGATTATTTGTAGAGTTATATATATAAAAAAAACAGTCTCCACAGCTCACACCCAGAGCAGAAGGTGGCATTTTGAAGTTGTCAAGTCTTATTAACAAAAGTTAAAAGAGATCCACGTAAAAAAAAAAAGTTGTTTGGTAAGAATGCTGGGGAAAAAAAACAACAGTTTTCTTTCCAACCGTCACAAATAAATATTAAGTTTACTAAACACGACTGAGAATTTAACTAGGACTCTGTGCTTTGGTCACTTGAGACCAAGGTTGAGATAAACATTGCAGACACATTTTGTATATAACAAAGAGGAAAAGTACCTCATGCCCACTGTTTAGCATGAACAGTGGGCATGCTGTGGGCTGGTTTCTCTTCAAACAGACCTGGGAACCTCGTTAGAGTGCATGGTTCCATCTGGAACTTAAAACAAAAATCTAACAAACTACTAAACTGAAAGGGGAAAGTTACTGAATCGTTCACCAGAATAATAATACATTTTCACTATTCCCAAACATCCATCCTACAGAAAGGCTGATTTAGTGAAAAAAAAGCAATTAATTCCTAACAGAATTTTTTTTTCACCACTAAATAAATGTACTTAAATTAAAAGTTGTTCTTTCCTAGTTTTTTTTTTTCAATGTGACTTGCAACTCATGCAATAAAATATAAATTATTCCAAGGCTCTTTTTACATCTTCACTAAGGGTACCCAATGTATGTTGCCAATAAACACTCATGCATGCATGCATACTCACAGGTGCTCCTTTGTCACTTGGACCCAACGTGACGGTGCAGTTTGCAGGCGCTGAATGATATCTTCTGTAAGGTAAAGTTTCACACACTCAGCCGGGCTGTTTGTGTGTCCGCCTGCTCCCAGGAGGCTCACTTTTGGTCTCAAATGGTTTCAGGGTCATTGGGGGCGGCAAACATACAGTGACGCAGGCTAAACAGGAGCTGAATAGGTATAGTGTTCAGCTATAGAAGCATTAAGGAATAAAACGAAAAGGAACAAGAACAATGGACTGGACCTGTGGAGTTTATGCTAAACTTGATGAAGCTAAAGAGGAAGAAATGAAAATGTCTGGTTTTTGGAGATCTTGCTGATTGTGCTGTCTCTTTGAGAAACAATAAAACTAGACCATAACATGCTCAATGGCCTTATGGGTTGAGTTTAACTTGAGCAAAAACACAGAAACGTTGTAGGATGATGTATTATCAACATCAAACATGTAGTGATAGATTTTCTCATGGTTACTGTTGGGTATCTTTATTTAGATGAACATAAAGATGTCTGCACATGTCCACACAGTCAAATCAATGGTGTTTTTAAAAAATAAAATAAAATCCCATGTAGAAAGTAAATGCCTAAAACGTTTAGTTTTCATTTTAGCTTTAAATTCTAACTATCATTTAACAGAACTCCCAGCTGTGTCTGAGAGTCTGAGAGATCAAAGCTAGGGTGCAACATTTTGAAATCTGGATTTTGCTGCAATCAAACATTGTCACAAAGCCGAATGATCTCTAAATGTTTGTTTGTCCATCTTTGTCATTTTAGGATCCTTGACTTTCGCAGAGTGCCTCCTGTGGCGGGTCGACTGGTCAACATGACAAGCGAGATCAGAGACGTGACGCGAGACAAGAAGCTGTGGAGGACCTTCTTCATTTCACCAGGTAGAAACTCTGACCGTAGCTTGATGGGTAGGAAGATGTGTTAAGTAGAAACAAACACAGAGGAGCCATATTTAACTTCTGCTGCAAGTGAACTGCAAGCGCAAGCAGTTCGACCAGTCAGTCTGACAATCTGCTGAGCTCTTCAAAGCAGTGGTGCAGGACTGAGTGTACTGAAAATAATATAGCAGAGCATGACAGAAACTGTCCACATGGTGGCACTGTGAGTCCACAGTTGATGAGTGAAATTCTTTGAGAAGGAATTATAATCATGGTCTCATTAGGCAACATAAATAAAGTTTTTGTAAATAAAAGAAAATGAAGGTAAACTATTTAGAAGATCACTGTTGAATAAAACTTTCTGTAGATGTTTCCTAATTATTATGGGTACGTTTTGTCAAAAGGGAAATAACAATCTGGTCAGAAATTGACTGAAAATATGATGAATTTATTTAATATTTTAAAAATTTAATATTTTTATTTATTTGGAAAATAATTAAAAAAATTCCAAATAAAATGTCAAACATAAAGCAGTTGATTCTGTTTGGTTTTTTTAAAATTTATTTTAAGCAGATTTTGTCTGTATTATTAAAAGTGAAAGGACATATGAAACAATTTAAAATCTATTCAATCCTTTATTGCCTGAACAACTGCATGAGAAAATAATTTGTGTTTTTGCTATGAAGCAGATTCTGAATGGTGTAGAGGTTATCAATTTAAACATAGCAAATACTTTGTATTCAATTCACTTCATGTTATTAATTATGTTTATTCACAACAAATGTCATCTTATGGCACTTTATGCAACAAACATATTCAGTTGACAAACAAAAATAGGTTGTTTTTAAATGCATTTAATTACACAGAACAATTATGAATGATTGGCAAGTTTTCCTTAAATGACCCAAGGTTTATTTTGCTTTTTATCATCCTGCCTTTATACCATTTTCTCATAATTCGCTTAAACATTTTTCTCCTCATTCATATTACATACAAACAGAACTAACATTAATGTGACTAAAACCCTTCCTTTTCCTTTCTCTGAGGTCTAAATCTGTCTCCCCTTTTCCTTCTTCAGCCAACAATGTCTGCTTCTACGGCGAATGCTCCTACTACTGCTCCACTGAGCATGCTCTGTGCGGTAAACCGGACCAGATCGAAGGCTCGTTAGCAGCTTTCCTACCAGATCTGAGTCTGGCCAAACGCAAGACATGGAGAAACCCCTGGAGACGCTCCTATCACAAGCGCAAGAAAGCAGAGTGAGCAAGTTTTATCATGATTAAACAGTCTTTAATTCTGTAAAAAAAAAAAAAAAAGAAAGTTAGAAATTATATTTAACAATTTATCAACACCTTTTCCCTTTTTACATGCTTTTAGATGGGAAGTGGATCCAGATTATTGTGACGAGGTGAAGCAGACACCTCCATATGATCGTGGCACCAGGCTGCTGGACATCATGGACATGACTATCTTTGATTTCTTAATGGGTAAGGCTTGATAATTATTTTGTTAAATTCATAGATGTTTTTTTTTTAAAGACATCCCACTCATGATTTATTATTATAAAAGATGAGAAATGTTTTGTCACCGTAACGCTCTGCTTTTATACAGGCAACATGGATCGTCATCATTATGAAACTTTTGAGAAGTTTGGAAACGAAACTTTCATCATTCACCTCGATAATGGAAGGGGGTAAATACATTCAACTATCTTTTGTTGCACCCGTATCTATCTCAATGCAAGGTTGGTGGCAGCATAGGATACTTCAGGCAACCTGCAAAAGTATTTATGCCCCTTAAACTCTTTCACAGAATCTGTTGACAGAACAATAATTAGTTAATTCCCCACCATCTGGGGACAGAAACAATAAAGAGAATGAGTAAGCATTTGGAAAAATGAGTCGTGTTTAGCCAACTCAGTCACTAATCCCCTTTATGAAACATGATGGTGGCGTTCTCACATTGTGGGAATGATTTCTACAAGGCGGCTGGTTAAAGTTGATGGAAAATTAGATCGTAGGTTTTCTTTTTGAAAACCATTATCATTTTACTTCACAATTGCTCACTGCTTTGTGTTTGTCTATCACATGAGCTCCCAATAAAGCACATCAAATGTAATGTGACAAAATGTAAAACTACTTCAATGGGCCAAGAAACTGTAATTTACTTATTCTAATTTATCTCTGATTCAAATAATATTGAGCTTACTGAAAATATCTTGTGACTGATCACACTTTTACATGTTTTTCCTTTGCTTGTAGATTTGGAAAACACTCGCATGATGAGCTGTCCATCCTCGTACCGCTCAGCCAGTGCTGCAGGTCAGATTGGTGGTTAATTCTGTGATAGATTTCCATACGGTGTCAGGTTGATTGTTGGACACAAAGTAGTTCAGATCAAGACTTTGTAAGGGATGTTGTAAATGTATCCTATATTTTACTTTCTGTAGTTAGCCTGTTATTACTGATTACTATTCAAAGTAATCGTTTACTTTCCGTTTACTTTGTGCAATCCAGGGTTTTGCAATCTCTTCACATCTTAATTTTACTGATCATGATTTACAGATAATTTATTTTTTTTATTGTTTAATTCCAATTAACAACGTGCCATAGTGACTGCAATCTCATCGGAAGACTTTTTTTTAAATCTTGTGCCAACCAGTGGAACCTAAACAGCAACCTCTCAGCCACATGACTTAGCAAATATCTCTGAATGGAGACAATGACATTGGTTTTCTTTCAGGAATCTTTTCCTACTATACAGTTTGTTCCCATTTATGCAAACCTTGTTTTGTTTTTTTTTCCCCCCATGGTAAATGGTTAGTTATTCCGGCAAAAGTTGTCAAAAAAAACCTGCTTACACATGCGATAAGAAGCTCCAGTTAATAATGATAATTTAGTGTCACTTTTAAATTTTCAGCTGGTTTAATTTAATTAACTAAATTCAAATAGATTTAATAGGGTCACAATAAAAATCTGGATGTATAGAAACATCTGGGGGGTTTTTTTCCCATTTGCTTCAGGGTCAGGAAGTCCACTCACCTGCGTCTGCAGCTGCTGGCCAAAGAGGAGTACCAGCTGAGTTCCCTGATGGAGGAGTCTCTGCTGCGAGACCGCCTGTCCCCTGTCCTGATCCAGCCTCACCTGCTTGCCATGGATCGGAGGCTCCGGCTGGTTCTGCAGGTTCTGACGGGCTGCATAGATAAAGAAGGTTATGTTAACGTTGTGGAGGAGGACCTTTCTGGGGACACGGCCACTCACAGGGGCCCAGCCCACAGGTAGTGGGGGCAAGAATCCTCCAGGGTGACAACATGGACACCATGCAGCGTTTGGCTGTTTACCTGTTGGGATTGGACCAAAAATCCCACCCCTGAAATCAAGCTGAATTCAGTGAATTCCAAGACTGCCGTCATTGCCTCTATAGAAAGTGCTTTTAGGTGTGTTTATATAGAAAAATTATAATAATATTAATAATTAAAAAAAACATGTTCATGTGGAGGCTTTATATTTGTCATATACAGCCATAATTTCTTTTGTTTGAGACATAGAGGATCTCCTGAAGTGTTTTGATTTTTTTTTTTTTTGTCCTGGTATGTTTTATGTGTTTTTATAAATACATAACCAAATGCAACACACTGACTGACTGAAGGGCATATAGTCAGACAATATAAGCTTTATCATTTATCACAATATATCAGAAGACTTTGTTAGAAGCTAAGCAAGATTTATTGTTTTTAGTGAATGTTCCAAAAACTATGACATGCCTGGAAACTAACATCTTCTAGCCAGGAGAACATGGGTGTGTAAAAACATGCGTTTGTAAGCTTTATTTCCCTTGGCACAGACTTACAGAAGAACAAGCTGGATATTACTACTTACTTCTGAAAAGTATAAATCACAGATTACGTTTGTATTTTACACTGTAGTACAGTAAGAATTTTGACTTTATTTTTCTTGTTATTTTGTTGTTCAGATTTTTCCTTATTTTATTTATCCTGCACTACATGCAGAAAGCAAACAACATAAAACATGAAAAAATAAATTTAGCAAAAAAAGAGAAATTTCTGGAATACAATCTTTAATTAATAACAAACAGGTCCTAAGTTTGTGTTATCATCTTAGATATAATCTCAACCTCCCTGTCATTTTCCCTGTATATTTTTTGGCTTAGTAAGCTTTGGTGGTCTTTTTTTCATTATTTATTTGGTGCGCCAAAAAGGGAATACTTTGCTGTCATTCCTTATATATTGTACTTTTGCTTAAGAAACTGGAAAATACAGATTTCATCATAAATACTTTAGCTAAAACAACTAACAGAACTTAAAAGTTAATTTTCAGAACTTACCTGGAACTTTCTGAATCTTTCAGAGGACCTTCCCATCATGTATCAGGTACTCTCATTGATCTTTCATTGACATTTCTAGATACTTGAAGGAACTCTCATGATTTTTTTTGACCATGTTTTTTCAGGAACATACAAGGTACTTTCTGGAGCTTTCGTGAGACTTACTGATTTCTTTCGTACATTTTACTGCAGACTTGTAGGAATTAGGCTTTATTGTGGGGTGACTTCTAACAAAACCTTGACTGGGTATTCCTGTAACTGTCCCAGAACTTTCATCAAACCTTTCAAATACAATTACCAGGTTCCATGAAAGTTTTGGAACCTGGAAAGTACCAAATTACAAGTCAGCTTCTAATACAGTAAGTTGGAAGAACCAAGTAATGTCTAGTACAGCAAATAGTATTTTTCAGGACAGTGTTTGGCAAGTTCGGAGAGGTTCCTGAATGTACTCTCTAAGATTAGGAAAGTATGGGCAGCATCATGCATTGCTATTATTCTTTGTAATTGTTTGGCATTGAGACTGACATTCTATTCGATCACACATTTCTGTTCAGATTATACAATTTTAGAGATTAAGTTGTGCAAGTGTTGCCAGTGCAATTGTATTTTTTTTCTTCTTCTCCTTCTAAGAGTCCAGTGTATTGGCTAACCCAGTACTTGTGCAATGCCAGAACTACAGTACTTGAATGTGTTTGGGTTGGCAGTATTAACAGGATTCCCAGAGCTACAAGCGGTGTGAAGTCGACTTAAAAGAAGTGCTTCTGGGCGAAAACAAGAAACTAAATGCCTCATCCACACACAGGTATATCCATGGGGCACTGTTTCATGTTTTTGATATTTTCTGTGTAAATACCTATAAATATTTTTGAAGAGCTATTGAGCTGCACTGCACAGTGGTTTGCTTCTGTTTCCTGCTCTTGCATTGTTACTGTGAAGTTTACAACATGATTAAAGTGTGCAATAAAACAAAAAGGGACCACAGTTGTCTTTTTATGTGGATGCTGCTGGGGATGTGTGAAGTTTTATGCCCGAGGCGTAGCAAATTGCTGTCAGTGGTGGGGGCAGGACGTATGATGCTGTCCATGGTGCTGAAAAAACACAGCGGCCACTCTGTTGAGTTACAGATGCTCTGTCCATGGTGCTGCTGGTCCATCATATCACCATCAAAGGTTGAGTAATACTGCAGTGACAGAGACCAGCACCATGGACTATCTGTCCTTTTGATTCAATCAAAACAGAACCAGACAGAGCATTTTAGATTGACTTTAGTAATTATGTGCCCCATCTGCAGTGCCATAGTAAGATGCAAATTATATAAAGTTGGGGGTATATTTTTTAAATGTCTATTATCAGATGTTTACTTGTTGATCCTGTTTTCTGCAGCAACAGAAAAATATAAATGTTAAGAACTTCCGCCTTTTCCAATTCGGAGTAAAAAAGAAGACAAAACAAAAAACGATACTGTTTCTTTGCCAGTAGAGGGAGCCAGTGGGCAGCTTTTCTGATTGAAAAAGAAGTACCGTCATAGCTCACTTGGTGGCGGTAGAGCTTGGTTAAGATGGCTACCTTGTTTACATCTGTGACGTGTTTTTGTTTTTTGTTGTCCTGAATTGACATCATAGCCGGAGATATACTTTTGCGTTTCGCAGTAAGTATTCTTTGTGACTTTCATTTAAGCCCAAGGTCAGACTTTAACTGGACTTCAATTTAATGAGGTAGCACGACAACACTACGAGCAAAGCTTCCTCATTTTTGTAGACAGAAAGACACCTGTTGGCTCAAATTAAATCTGAATATTAAAAATAGGCAGAAAAGCCCTTAATAACCTACCCATGAGGTTGTGTACTAACAGAAAAAGTGAAGTTGTCAAATTATATGTGCACAGCTTTTTTGTAGGCTACATAATTTGTAAGAAAAGGTGAAAGTTCTCTTCAAACAGTCAGAAGTATCAACACATTTATGGATCACTCAAACTGAGTATTGGTGTTGTTTACCGTCCACAGCTCACGGGCCATGTCCTCTCACCTCATTCAGAAGCAGCTTATCCTGCCTAGTAACAGCATCAAACGCCAATGTCCTGCCTCTATGGCAACAGAGAGCCACCCCTTCCTGCCCTGCCTGCGATTGATCTGAGGTACAGTATGTGTGTTTGGATCCTCAACCAAAGCCCATTTTCACCTTCATCCTTATCCGTCACCTGGTAACTTGAATAGATGTTTCTTTAACACTAAAGTTATCACAAAATTATTTAGCAGATGTTCAGCAGAAATACTTCAACATTTTGTGAGTAAATATTCAGTTCATCGTAAGGCAGGAATTGGAGGAAAATCTTGCTCCAAGAATAATGCACTTTAAGATGCCTGCCAACATATTTTGATTACCTTTAGCATTAACAGATCCACTGAAATCCAGTCCCCCCTTATTGCTGTTTAAGTAGAAGCTGATGTTAGCGATGCAGCACAGCTAGCTGCTGCAGGAAGTAAAAAAGTAGCTGTTCAAAACTTGCATTACTTTGAACGATTGCTTATGGTACAAATGATATTGCTTGGCCACAAAATTAGCATTTGTTTTATTTAGTGGAGTAAAGGTGCATTCAACTGCAGACCCAAGTCAAATAAACACAATTTTAATAAAATTTCTACGCAGACTGAAATTATTTAGTCTAGAGTTCAATGTTTTCCATAATAATTAGAGATAATCAATAAAACAGTTCTTTAGTTTAGTGTCGACCAACGCCTAAGAATAAGATGCCAACTTACTGGAGCCAATATCAGTAAAACTGATTTGTGTCAGCCTTGCAGAAAGTTCTTAGACTCTGACTGTATCCACACAACAGGGAATTTATTTTTCATCTTACTTTAAAATAAGAGCCTCAAATGAATATAATAAAGAGTCGAGCTTGAAGCACAATGTAGTCATATCTGGGGGTCTTAATAATAGCATGGATTTATTACAAATAATAGTGTAGTATTTTACAAGAAGAGCACAGGATTACTACAGTGAATTCAGTGGATTTTAAACATCAGTACCACTGCTTTAATACTGCAAAGTAGTTATATAAATAGTTTCAAAACTGAGAGAGCCTGTGTGTGAATGAGAGGGAGGTTGATGGAAGAGTTACAGGATGGAAGAGAGTAAGTACCTGAGTTCAACCATCAAAGCACCAGGCAGTGGACCAGAGAGGTAAAGCAGAGTGCAGGCAGGGTGAAGTGACAGAAGAACAGCCGAGATTGTATTGAGAGAAACTAATCTTGTGGGCTTTCTAAATGTATTTAATATTTTAAATGAGGTTGGCTCAAAAATCTTCTAGAGGGCAGTGCGACAACAACAGCAAGGCTAGCTAAGTTGCGTACGGGAGACGTCTGGATACTTCCTGTGTGTTATGTCCTTTCCTTTGTTCTTCTTCTACTGCTAACCTTGTGGGGTGACTCACATGGCAAACACCATTTAACTGACTCCAGACTAGAATATTTCCACAAACATACAGTACATTGCAAAGCAATGCTTTCATACTATTATGAAAGCAAACATATAGATGATCTGAAACTCTCTAGCTCTCTAATATACAGCAGCATTGGTATAAATATATCTGGCTCTCTTTGGCAAAGTAGGTTTAGGCAGCTGAACATTGCCTTACATCCATCTTCCTTCTGTAGATGCCTGTATTGTAGTTTAATTTAAGCCCTTTGTATTGTGCCTGGTTGTATTTGGGAGAAAAGAACCTAATAAAGAAAGATGCTGAATGCAGTTCTACAAACTGAATAGTGCACACCTGTGTGTGCGTGTGCTTGTGTGTGTGTCTTATAAACTGAGATTAGATGTGCTTTCAAACGCTACTTCAGAAGCAGTCGTGTTTAACCCCCGTCCATCTCAATTGATGGCAGCGCTGTAGGCAAAATCACGTCTAGCTCAGATTCGCATTGATCAAAACAATTGCATCCCGTGGAGGATAACCACACCAAAATGATTCGGGCGCGTGAGTTCGAGCAAGTTCTGCATCTATACGCATTGCTTGGTTCCGTTAGTTTGTTGTTATTGAGCTCCAGGCTGCACAATATTCTTCAGAGCATTACCTTTAAATTAGATTGATGTGATTCTATGCTTTAAGGGGTGACCAAGAGAAAAAAAAAGCGTAGAAGACCCATGACATGGCTGACATATACACAGGCCACAACACCTTGTTTTTCTTCTCAAGGTGATTGGTCAACCTGATTGGTTTTAGGAGTAGCTTCAATGAGAAATGGTGCCTCTATTTTTTGTTTGTTTTTTTAAGTCAACAACACACTTCATCTCAACCTGTGAGTTATTAAGACGGCTATGTAATACATACGTACACACGTTTCTGTCAGTCTGAATGAGATTCAGGCACGTTAACGAAACGGTGCTGGTGTTTGTGTGTCCGTGGCGACAGAAGCAAACCTCCAGTCTGCTGTCAAGGTCAGACTGAGGCGCATCCTCTTGCGTCAAGAGCACCGGAGGAGAAATTAAACACCGAATCAATCGCCCTTGAACGGCGCGAGTTTGTCACACGAGGGTGCGAGCAGACGCCGCTCGTCTCTCTGTCTCGTGCGTGCGTCTGCGCGCCAGGAGCGATCACGGGTTAGCGCCTCAATTGCACGCGAGCGCCATTTTTTATTTATTTTTTATTTTTTTGTAGGATTTTTTGCTCTGTTGGCTTAGTGGGAGATATCCAAAATGACGCTGTGACGTGCGCACCATCTGCTCGAAAGAACAGACTGAAACAGGAGAGTGGCGCTGATGCACCTGGGCAGCCCTTCCCTCTGGGGAGTTTGTGGAGGCATGAAAGGTGCCACAAAAAAAAGAAAAAAAATCCTTCACACTTGATTTAATCCATTGTTAGTTACTTAAAATTCTAACAAATATTGATGTGCTTTTATTATGTGTATATATTTAGAACCCACATGGCTATTAGGATTGTCAACAGAAAAACACTTTTGTAATCTAAGTTGGGACAGTTTTACAGAGGCAGACTCACAAACCCCTTCCCCCCATTTGCAGCAATTTACTAACTGACGACTGACTATAAAAACTGAGATGTTGCAGGAAGTTTACGTCACTTTTAACATGGCAAGTTTTGCCTTTAAGGGGACCTTCTGACTGTCTTTAGTCACAATTACTACTAATTAATTTATTAATTTATTTATAATGTGGCGCTTTTGGCAGATGGAGACGGCTGCAAATGGGAGGAGAATCTTCCTCCCCTCCTCTCCCTCTCATTTCCTTCCTATTTTCATTCATTGCACAATCAGTGACATACACATATCTCCCTCATGCAGTGCCTGGCTCAGTCCCCATCCATCAAAAGACAGACTCACACATCTTCACACGGGGACAAACACGCATTCTCGCTGCTTCCTCCACCCCCCCTTTTGTTATCTAATTTTCTCCTAAATGCAGAAAAAACATTGCGAGCTCCCACTCATCTTTTTCCTATCACTGTCTCTCACATTGGGATTATGGTCATCTCTTTTCATACATGAGTAAACAGATTTGAAGGAGTTCCTTTTTTTCACCCATAGACACACACACACGCACACACCCCTTCAAGTTAATATACAGCCATAAAAAAATAGAACGGAACCAAAACAGGCTTCCAACCTCCTCGCCACTCTCTCTCTTTTTCTCAGACACACTCACACACACACACACACACACTCACACAGCAGGGAGAGGAGGATGAGGGAGAGAAAACCGGAGATGGAGAAGGCTTTGAAGCAGCCGCCTCCTCCCTCCAAACAGCACATCAGCAATCTCTCCATCGCTCTCTCTCCAGCCCTGACACACACACACACACTCACGCACACGCCTACAAGCAGGACGATTGCAATCACTCCGCACACATCCTCCCATCTGCTCTCTCCCACTTTTGCAATTGGTGGCTGCTAGACTCCCCAGCAGAGGCTGCAAGACGAGGCACCCCAGCACCTCCCTTTCCTCACCTCCCCTGACCTCCAACCCACACAGAGACACACACTTTTAGAGCTAATTCCATTATATATTCTTGACTGGAAGGAAGAGGGGTTGTCTTCTAATTGCTTTCTTATCCCCCTGAGTCCCCCTCACTGTTCCTCCTTTCCCTTCACCCCTCTCTCTCCTCCTTTTCCCCTCCTTTGAGCCCGCCCCTTACCCTACGTGCACTCAACATGGCAGCAGACAAGCAGAGGAGTGAGGCAAGCTAGAGCGCCAGAGAAAAAGAGAGAGAGAGAGAGAGGCAGGAAGCCTGCTGCTGTCAGGGAATATTGGTGCCATTTTCAGCATCGCAGGGTGAAAGGATTGAGCCTCGCCGCCGTACGCTTGGCTCGGCTCGCCTCTGCTCGGCTCGCCTCTGCTCAGACCGGCTGAACAAGAGGGCTTTAGGAGGGAGAACTACAAAAAGGAGGAGAGAACGGCTGACCCCCGCCCCTTACCCCTACACAGGTACAGAGCTCTCACCTGTCATTTGTTTCCAAACGTTGTTGGGGAAGGCAGCGGGATGCAGATGGAAGTGAGGGCAGTGAATGCAAAAAAAAAAAAAAAAAAAGGGGGTGTGTGTGTCTGTCTTGCTGTCTGTCTGCGTGTACATCTGCAAGCCAAATAGAGGACAGCTGGCTCTCTCCCGGGACTGCGTTCTATTTTCATTTTGCTGGGGCAGAGCATTTGCCTCCCACACGAACACGCACACACACACAAACATACACTCCTCGACACCTGCCTCGACCTTGTTTTCCTCCAGCATCTGTTCAAACAACCAGCATGGAAAAGCAGCTCTATAAACACATGAATGTGGGAAGGATGCGAGCTTTTAAGCCTCAACTCTTCCCTTGCAGCAGTCGGCATCTCGAGCGTGTGTTACGTAGCCTCATAACACGGCTCTATAAGTTAGAGCAGGGATGTGTCATAGCATGGCTGTTTACTCTGACCATTGCATAAGCAGGGATCTGACACACACCCACATGCATGGGGTGTGTGTGTGTGAGTGAATATATTTCTTTATGGTGTGTATTTCTCTTGCTTGCTTTTGAGGAGTTTCTCTGGCTTGCATGCTATTTTTAGTACAGCATGGTCTTACATGTTTTGCCCCTTTGCATACGATTTGACTCATACAATTTTTTTTTTTTTTTTTTGCAAAAACCCACTTCGGATGCAGCTTTTATTACTATAGTGGCATAAAAAAAATCTGCACTGAGACTGTCACCGCTGACTGAAAGTGATGCTGCCCCACAGCCTCACTGACCCGGAGGAGACAGGAAAGGAGAGGATCCGAGAGGGGGAGAGATGGATGGAAAGAAAGAGGTGTGACGGAGAGGGAGAGTAAATAAAGCTGGAAGGGAGGTGGAGAACATGTGAGAGCGTGTGGGTGCGCAGCGCAACAGGGAGAAGGGGAGGGTGACGGCCGAGATAACGCAGAGAGAGGGTGCATAGAGAAGCGTCTGGGAGAGAAAACGGGTGAGATAATGTTTGTGTGTGTGTGTCCTGGAAAAGCGGAATTAGGCAATACTGGTGTATCTCTATATAATATATACTGCTTACAGATAATAAAATAATGATATTTTAAATTTGAGTATGGCATAAGAATGATATAAAAGGGATTTTTAATGCTGAAATTCAGCATTGAGGCCTATGCAATCAGTCACTGGCAAGGACGGTTGGACACCAAAGGTCATCGCTGATGAAGCTCGCTACGTTCGGAGCATTGTATCCAAGAATAATAATGAAAAGTTTAGTGGTAGGAAAAACTGTAGCGCTCAAGCAATAAAGAGTCTTTTGGAAATCAAGATCCCAGGATCTGGAGGCAGAGTGAAGGAACGCAGGAACCAAAATTGGAGATGTGGGTGATGATATAGGGAGGCCAGCTTCTTTCTGTTGAAAAGCTTTATGGAGATGCTGGTTTCCAATATGACGCACCACAGCGAAAACTATCAATGTCTGGTTTAATATCCATGATATAACTCTGCTTGACTAGCAAGCAAACTACACGGACCTAGACCTCATAAAGAATCTTTTGAGTATTCTCAAGAGGAATATCAGCGTCAGCAGTGCTGCAGGCTGAACGCCTCCATGCCACACTGCATTGATTCAGTAATTAATGCAAGACAAGCATCTAGTATTGAGTCCATATGGTGGTCGTCACTGCAGGCCAACACTTCTATCATAAAAATCCACTTATTACTTGTGTAATATTCAAGTTCTCAGAAAATGTGGAGTTTTAATAAACTCTAACCCACATCCATCAAAAATGAAGAGAAATAAATACGTGAAATTCTCCCTGTGGAGCAAATCTGTATATTTGAGTTTCAATTGTCGAATTGGATTACTGGGATAAATCAGCCTTTCAATTGTATTCTGATAAACAGAGAGGCACCTATATGAATGGAGGTGTGTTTTGGTGTAAAATAAAGCACAATAATGGCAGAAAGTATCACCTTTTTGCTATTGTTTCGCGTGCAGCTGATGGTGGAGAGAGTGTGTTTCTTAGAGATATGTGGAGCAAAGTTTGGTGTGTCAAAAGAGGCCGATAAGACACCAAATGCACAATCACAGATGCAGGCCACAACATCAAAATGCAGAGGAGCGCCCAACTTCACCTCCCTCCTGCATGATGCAACACAATGAAAGGAAGCATCACCGAGATGGGGAGGAGAGTTGGAAAAAGCAGAGAGCGGGTGTTTTTTGTTGTTGTTTGTCTCTCAGGTGGTCAGTAAAAGACATGCTGAAATTGGAAACATGCTGTTGTGTTGAAATGAAAAGCGAAGGCTGCCCTCTGTGCTTCTCTCCTCTTCCACCTCCTCTTCCTTCCATCCTCCTTTCCGCTCCTCTGTTCCAGATCAAAACAAATACATGAGGAAGGGAAAATCAGCTTCTTTTCTTTAAGGCCCCAGCACCCAGTTGTCGTCTCTCCTCTTTACACCTAATCTCCCCGCCTGTCCATGTATCTGCACCTGCATTTAGATCTGCTTGCTCCATTGCTTTTGCATCAATTATAACCAAGTTCTCCGTTTGTGTCTGTGTGTTTCTAAGCAACACACTATAAGCCCCCAAGTGCCCATGTAATTGCCCAGATGGCTCATGGTCATCTTTTTGGGCTTGTTATTAAGCAAACGGAGAGATAGACGGAACAAAAAAATGGGAAAAAATAAAAAACTGTTTGTCCCTCATTAGAGAAATGTGCCACAAACACAAACGGGGAACAGCACATCCACGTATGACTCACAGCCTTTCATTGTTATTCATGGTTGCTGACAATTTGTGTTTCCTTTTTACAAACGGGTTCCCTAAAACCATCGCTCTTTAGGTGTTAGTAAATTATCTCCGTTGATTTTGTGATGCAAACGAAACCGAGCTGCTCCCTTTCAGCTTAGTGTGTGCAAAGAGATGTGTGAACTTTCTGAGGGCTGCAGAGGGTGGAAAACAGTGTGTGCTAATTTCGCCCAGAGACCGGCAGCCTCAATTTATTAAACTTCTCAACGTATTTGCTACGCTGCAAAACCTGGTAAATGACCCCATTTGGTAATCCGGGCTTCTGCATGCTGCAGTGGGTTTGTGCTTTGAATTTCTGTCCAGAAAGCAGCACAACGAGGGCTTATAGTTTCTGCAAGCAGAAGGAAGATAATGTGAAACAAATCAATTAGCCAGTGATGTCTTTAGCTTTCCCACATGTTGTCACGTTTCCTCAACAAAACAAACTAATAATGCACGATTGTCAAGTTGAAAAAAACCAATATGACTTTCAGTATTTTTACAGCTAAAGATCTAAAACGTCCAATATGTATTTGTTTTTAGCTCCTACCCTTGTTATGATACCCTAAATAAAATCCAGTTTAGTGAATCGCCATTATACGTTACTAAATACAGTCAACCTGTGCATAATTTTATATCTGGACACAAACAGGTATTCTCTGAAAGCCTCAGATGTTTGTTAGAGAAGACTAGGTCACTAACAGCATCATCAGACCACAGAAGACAGGTCAGGGAGAAAGTTGTAGAGAAGTTTAAAGCAGGTAAGCAAACAAGATGTCAATAGCAACCCAGTAGCTATCCACAGCTCAGGAAGGAAAAACTATTTTTCACGGTCTTCTCAAGTTTGACCCATTAAACTGATAAGAAGTTTGCACAGAAAGCAGATGCCCCAGAAAACTAGTGCTTCACATCATCCTTACCCAAAGTGAAACATGGTGTGGCAGCATCATGCTTTGGGGTTGCTTTTTTTCTCCAAGGAAAAAAGGGCTGATGATAAAATGACAATAAACTTGTCACATGGGTGTACTTGGTATTCATTTAGAAGTACACACTACAGAGAACTGCAAGTTTGATTCATGTCACATCTAAAGCGAGAAAACAAAGGCTCAAGGCTAGACTTAGACTGATGCTTTTAATACCAACATCACAACTCAGACTTGTAGTCTGAGTTGCTCAACTTGGAATAAAGTTCTTCTTTCAAGCAATCTGGATTTGAGCATGTAATGAAGGTTGTCCGCTTGGAGTAATCTGTACAAATGGCTTTCTACAATGGAAGATACACCACACTTTTCAGATTTTGTCCAAAAATCACAAACTCTCAGCCTATTACTTAAAATCCCAGTAAAATACAAGAAAGTTTTTGGTTGCATTGTTAATTTTGCAAGGCGCTGCGGCTTGCATAATCACACGGCAGCTTATGTGTTTATGAAAAATAACGCAGCACTTCAAAACTGCCAACACGAAAGTGTTTTTGTCGCTTCATTGTGAACTACAAGCAAAAGTGTAAACACATGGTGTTGGCAACACGACGTCGCAACCAAAGCCCAAACACAAGGACAGACCGAGAGAGATCTTGGTCTTTCGTCATCTCAGACGCTTGGCCTCCATCTTTATGAGCTTCCTAAGAACACAAGGTTTATATCCGGGGCCTCAGATCGGATGCAGTGTGACAGAGCGGGTACATGCTGTTCCAGTGAACAGAATGCTATCTCTGCTAACCTAGATCTGATTACATACAGTTGCCCCTTCGCACACACACACGCGTGCGCACCCAGGTCGTGTTTGTGTGCATCTGGCCCACACTTGGGCCATAATGCAGTTTGCAGGTAATATGTTTTTATTGGACTATCCCGGGTAGTGTCAGCGCAGTGTGTTTGTTGAGTGATGGCCGATGTGTTCCCCTCTGCGAGAGGAGAGGGAAGGAAGGGGGAGAGGAAGAGCAAGAGGTTACTGCAGGGGAGAGAAAGCGGAGGAAGAGGAGGAGGAGAAGGAGGAGGAGAAAGAGGACGGGAGAAAGGCTCATCTGTATGCTGGTTACTGTGAGCTGCTTGTTTGATCTTGAGGGAGTACTTAGTGCTGGATGGCGGGATGCTGCAGAGTATGGGAGGCAAAAATAAGCTTCCTGCATCAATGTGTATGGTTCAGTGTGTGTATGCGTGTGTGTGCAATTAGGTGTGAGGTGTTGGGTGCAGTACTTTGCTCATTAAAAGCATCTGGCTGGTGTCCAGCTCTGTGCAGTTCATCAACTGTCCTTCACGTCCCTCACCGTCTTCCTCCTCTTTCCTCTCCTCCGAGTTGTTTTCTACCTCTTCATCGTCTCATCCCAGCCTCACTGCATCAAAACAACGCTTTACATCGCGGCTGCTGATAGACAGAATTAGGAGGAGGCTGGTGGGGGTGGGGGGGTGAAGGATGGAGGGGTGTCGAGGGGCGGTGGTGGGCCATCTTTCATCGCTGATGAGTATTTGATCACATGTGTCTCATTAGAGAGGAATAAATAATACTTGTAAAAGATCAGTAATCAACACATTTAGTGTGTATCCATGCTAATAAGTGTCGGCACGAGGCCTTAAAGGCACCTCACGTGTGACTGTGAGCACTAAATTTTGTAAAACAGTGTTTCCATGAGAATGACAGCTTGTTAGCAGGATGCTGGGTTTGGAACTTGCTAAATGTTCAAATGGAAAAGTCTGTATACATCACACGTGAAAAACAACACATACAGGTGTGTGTTAATGGCTCAATGCTGCGTGTGTGCTTTCCTGTGAGGAAATACATAATCACAGGAGGAACAAGGGGCAATGATGCACCTGAAGGCAGTGACATCACTCGCACTCCCCTTTTTTTCTACAGTGTGAAGAATTGTATCTGCGTTTTTTTTAAAGGTTTTTGGTCAAATTTTGCATATGTAGGACACATCCAGTTGGCTGTACAGCTGTCAGCGCCAAGCGAGGCTGTAATTATAGTAATCTAGTAATTTTAGAGTGTGTTTTAAGGTACTTAAGTGTGAACACATCAATGTGTGGGAGAGTGCAGGGAAATGAGAGCAGCAGCTGGTTAGCTTTATCAAAGAGAAATGGCACCAAAAGCGAGAATTCAGAGACCAAAAGCGAGAATTCAGAGACCAAAAAAAATACATCGTTTCAAAGTGGAGATGCACTGACCAGAGTTTTTCCTTGGCAAATTTCTAAAAAATATTTTTATAAGGTCTAGAAAACATAAAAGAGAATTCAGTCTATTCAAAATGTGCCACAGGTTTGTTAGAGATCAGTTTAAAATCCAACAGAAAATAAAGGAATTACAAGATTATTTCCATTTATCTGCCAAATCTTATTTTTTTTAAGCACACACTAAATCAGTTTATAAGAGTGCATTCTACTGGTCAGTGCAAAACACTGACTGGACTGAGAAAAATTGTACATCTCAATTTTAGTAGATCTGAATAATAATTAAGAATAAAAAAATATATTTTTACTATTTTGTGTGAATATCACCTGGGAGAGGCAAAGGAAACATCTTATTTTATGTTATCTTACTGTGCTCTGTTTGTTTGTTTTTTTAAATGTTATGTTTAGTTAGGTTTTTTTTTAATTAAAATGCCATTGATACTATTTATCTTTGTACCTGGTTTTTTAGTATTATTTTCGATTACATTTGATTCGTTATAGACTTTATATTTTGTCATTCTAATTTAAGAGTTTAATAATTCAAAAAATGTAACGTTCTACATCTGGTGTTTTCTCATTTCTAAGTGCATTTATTCATTTCGGACATTTTAATATAGTTGTTTAACTTGTTAGATTTTAAAGTCTCATTGATTGACTGAAAATAGGTCAATTAAAATCTTTTGCCTATTGATTGGTGCAGTTATTGTTTTCCCCTTCCATGCATAAATGACCCAAATTTTGTTTAATTCTTCTTTATTTCACCTTTGTCAATTTTCATTGTTTCTAAGCATAAACATTTTAGTTTTTCATCTGTTCCTTTAGGAAGAGAACTTGCAATTAGACTGAAATGTGTATGTGACAAACAAATAAACAATACTAAATACGTGACATTACTAGTATGTCCCAGTCCTTTTCTCAAGTAAAATTTATTGTTGTTCCTTCTTGGCTGTTTTGGATCTTTCACCTTGTGGTCGTTAGTTGTATTGCACCTTCCTGTGGTTTTTCTGTGAATAGTTTGACACACATTATACACAAATTGTCAGACATGCAGATTTTCACATGCTTGTTGAAAAGAACAACAAATAGTTGGGTATAAAAACCGAAGCTCACAGGCAGAATGTGTGATGGGACCAGGCGTTTGTTTTGGAAGCAGACACTGTCACTTGCTTCTCCCCTGTGCTCTGATCAGTGGCAGCAGCAGCACTTTGAAAACTTTTCTACCCATCTTCCTACCCTCTTGCGACTTCAAACAGCTGCTGCGGTTACATAACGCAGCATTAAGAACAAGCCAGAGAAAAGATAAAAGGAGCAAAGAGAGAGAAATGTTGAAGAACGTGACATACAAAAAAAAAACATCCTCTCTCTTACATTCCTCACCTGATCAGTCACTTCTGATGACTGACAAACATCAAGTTGCTAAAAACTATTTCACTTTGTATTGTCTTTGAGAATGATTCCTCCAATTTTATCATTGCTAAATTTAGGAAAACCTGCCAATGACGAAAGATGATGAGATCTGAACTTTCTTTTATTAATTAAAAGTTTAAGAATAAAAGGGAATTTGACTGTCCAGTTATTGTGGACAAATTCATCTTTTACAAATGTGAACATTTCTACACTCTTTATCTTAGGTAGTTGTAGTGGTTTTGCTTATTGCAGATAGATTTAAGACATTCTCTGAAATAATGATTTAAGATGCAGCAGACTGTTTTTGGTTTTGATTTCTTATTTTCCATCATAACCTCCAAGCTACACATGGGTAGTGGAAGCACATCCTATCTGGCTGATCTGAAGTTGTTTTGCAAAGAAGAATTTTTACACTTATCAGATGTTTGATGCTTAGAGTTGGTACGGACATACATTAAAAGGTTTGCAGCTGTAAATGCAGAAGAAACTGATTGTACAAGGTGCTGAGTGAAATGCTTGTATTTTTCCTCCAAAGATATTAACTTTAATTTTAATCTTAAACCTTAAAAAATGACAAAAGCCTTCTTTAAAAGTTGGAGGTAGTTTTGCACAAAATGTCATGATCTTGATCGGCTATTACTGTAAAAATACAAAGTGTATTTACTATTTGAGGAGAATAATTTATATCTTTTGAAGCAGAGCCGGCCCAAGTCATGAGCAGTCTAATCAGCTATTTAGGGCTCCAACAAACCAACAGAAGTGGCCAAAAGATCAGTAAAATTATGCCACAAATAAGAGGTATAAGTACTTATAAATATTTTTCACGGATGATGAATCAGTGGTAGTAATGTGTGTGATGCTTGATTTTCAATAATGAATATTTTTACTGCTTCAAGTATTGTTGTGATACCCTGAAAATGAAATCTGGTTTTTGGCCAGCTTTGCAGGCCAGCATGTGAGCATTTCCTTCAATCCTTGTGTACGTGACAGCTCCTCCTGTGATTTGCTTGTGTCTGTGCTGCAAAGTGAGTTTCCTGCCTGTGAATTAGCTTCCATAGCAACCGGTGGCACACAGTAAGCCAGCCAGGTGGTGAAACCAATGAACGCTGCTCTGCATGTGGGATCTGGAAGTAAGCAACGGCCCGATGCCAGATCTGCATATAGCAGCCTTGCTGGCATGCTGATAGGGTTTGACAATATGGTGTTGCTGTGGTGATAGAAGGGAAGCTGGATTGAAATTTGGGCAGCGGACAATATAAATAAACAGCTGCCAGTGTGATAATGGGGTCTCTCTCTGTCTGACACTGCTTCGGCTTGTTTTGCTACCGTTTCTCGCCCTGCATTGCTATTTTAGCTCACTTCTGTTTACAGTCATGTAAAAATCAAATTGCCCCCCTGCAGATTTCTTCTCTTTCTGCAATTTATCAAATATAGTTTTAGATTATCAAATACATTTCAGTATTGGATAAAGTAAATACAGAAAAAAAATTTAACCATGATTTAAATTGTTATGTGAACAAAACTTGACCCAGGTGGAAAAGTTATCACTCTCCAAACATAACATCTATAATCACATATAAACTTAGGCCACCTCTTCTTTGCCTATTTTTTTTTTTTTTCAAATTTAGCTACATTAGAAGGTTTATGAGCATGAACAACCTGTTTAACGTCGTGTCGCCACAGTATCTCAATCTGATTTATGTCCAGACTTTAAGTGTCACAGTCCAAACCCTTTGGTGTTGTTGCTGCTGTTGCTACAGTTTCAATCATTTAGAGGTGGACTTGTTGGTGCTTGTCAGATCATTTTCCGTCTGCATTTTTTAAATACACTTGAGATTATGGCAAGTCGTCCTGATCACGAAGAGGCAAAGCAGCCCCGGGTCACCACTACCGCCGCCATGTTTCACTGTCAGGTTATTTCTGAATTGCTGGGTTAGTTTTAAACTACACATTACTAGAAGCTAATTTTTCCACAAAAAAAGGTTCCACTTTTGTGTCATCACATTTTCATAATGCTCTTCGGAACATGTTGGACTGACCTTTGTTCTTTTGGTCAACAGTGTTTTTGACCCTGGAAAACAGATGCTTTTTTTTTTTTGCTTTCTTATTATTGAACCATGAACACCAGTGTAACTGAGGCAAGAGAGCTATGAAATGTTTTAGCAGATGAGTCGTCCATGCACTCTTGGAATAATTCTGGTAGACTATCCACTCCAGGAAATGTTCACCATTGTTCAATGTGCTCTTTTGTTTGTGGACAATAGCCATGACTGTGGTTTAGGGGACCGACCAAGCCTCATAGCTGCAGTGTGTAATTTTATAAAACATGTTTTTTTTACATATACTTTAAATGCTCACTGTATTGTGACAGTATAACATGAGATAGATAATCTGTGAAAAGATCAATCTTTTCTGCAGTCTCTCTGTGGTCCTACTGCCATCTGCAGAAATACACAACTTGGTCAAAAACAACCAATCAGAGCCAGGAGGAGTGTCATCACATGGTCAGTGATGCTTGTGTACACCATGTGAAGACCCTCCTCCTGGCTCTGATTGGTTGTTTATGACCGAGCTGTGTATTTCTGCAGATGGCAGTGCAGGGAGGAGGCAGAGGAGTTTGATTTTCTCACAGATTATCTGTCTCATACAGTACTGCCAGGACATAGTAATTGTTTTAATGAATATATAAATAAAATGTTTTTCATAAAAGCTACTTTTAAAAATGATTTTCTGACCATACTGTACAATTCCACATAGGGCATGGTTAGGTTTCATCTTAAATCAAACTGTATCGTATTTATTCAGGTCATGTTTACCTGAAATTATTTTATTTCTGAAACGCTTAAGTTTGACAAAAAAGGGAATGATGCAAGAAACTGGCAAAAAGGCAAATCATTTTTCAAAGCTCTGCAAACTTGTGCTTAAAACCTTGTCCTTATCCGTTTTTCTTTCCCTCCTTGTTTGCTTTCTCATCTATTCTCTTCATGACTCTCTGAGGAAAAGGTTGCCACACTGCGGAGGTAGATGCAGAGCGGGGGCAGAGGAGTTTTTCATTTGTTTGATTTTTATTTTTTAATCAGTTATTATGAAGGCTGCCTCTTTACCTTGGGCTTCCAGAATAATCACCCTCGCACATACACACTCGCTTTTGACGTCAAACACGAAGAACTAACCATCTCCCATAAGCTGGACCCGGTGTTCAGCAAATCGCATAATGAGCTGTGTTGATTCAGTCAAACTTTCTCTTACAAGGAACAAAGCAAAATATGAAAAAATATGTAAACAAAGCAATCACTCCAAACACGTCAGAGGCGGACCTGCATTCGCATCCCCAGGAGGGATGTTCAGTCACCTAGATGGAGAACTGAACAGAGTGTGTTTGGGATCTGGCTAATTGCTGATGTTCTCATGCAGAGAAAACATGAGAGAGATGCTAATAACCTCTTCCTTTCCGCCTCACATGTCCATCGACTGACCGAGCCGTAGTCATGGTAGCCGGGAGGAGAATACACACATATACATACACACAACTGCACGCACAAACCACCTGAGGCTTAAACGGATAAGCCTGGGCCGAATTTTCAAATTTAATTAGAATTTTGATACGATCAATTATCAGAGTCTTTACAATATATTTCCACCTCACTAAGCAAAACATAATGAATACCTTTCTTTATTTTTGAGTCAGAGCAAGCAGCAACGCAGAGGTATAAAAAGGAGGGGGGGGACTGCCCAATGTAGCAGTTGTGTCTGTGTTAGGCTTTAGCTCTCATGTTTACCCATGCAAACAGAATCAGGATCAAGACCCAAATCACGATGCAAAAAGTCCACCTTAAGCCTGGATTTTCATGTATGCACACTCCTGCATTCCTCCTCTTACATTCACCTGTGAACTCAAGCAGAAGCAGCGACTCTCACCTACACAGGCCACACAGCAATGCATACTAAAAAGACCAGGGGAGGAAGAGGGGCAAAGAGCACCGGGAGATGGAGTGAAGGATAGATGGATGAAGGTGGAGAGGCCAGCGACAGGGTTTCGTCGAGCTGGAGAGATCTGTAATGAGATCTCTGTGAGTCAGACAGGATGCTGCATGCATATCCTGCACGGATAAGAGACGGGCAGCAGAGAATGTATTAGAATACATTAGCCTAGCTGGCTAATAACAAAATCTGTGTCGATCTCATTAACATGAGGCAACATCTAGCGCAATGGCACACATCGATCACCCTAAAAAGTAACCGAGACGGTAATCGGGGTGGTGGGATTACTTTGGGCTGGCAACACTTTGCAGCTACCTAAGCAGTTTTCCCCTTCAGCATTAAATTAGAAGAGGTAAGCGCTGACCCGGAGTTGCTTTTAGCGCGTTAGCTTATATCAGAGAGTGAGTCACGAGCTTCACCGGGAGAAGCCGCGGCACAAATTTAAACATCAGAGCAGTCAACAAACCCTGGGCTATCTCTGTGGCGATATTTATTCATGTGGTTCGACACCCACGCACACACGTACACGCACACGCAGACGCACCAACTAAAGAGGCACATCTTCTGCGTATATAAAAACTGAAGCAGAAAAGCAAGTGTACAAAATGTATCCGGTACAGGACTGAAAAAAATATTGTAGTGATTCCATGTATCGTGTCATCTACTGTACAATAACAAAATCTAACTAGATCAATGCACCTCGTAGATCTGAAGCTCCAGTTCATATTTTTCATTTCATCCCAGTCAAAACATTGTCGTCACCTCCCGTTTTTGCAGTGCCGTTGGTGTGTTTCGAACACCAGCCGATCTTTATTCTGAAGCCTTCAAAAACATCTCTTGGTGTTTAAAATAGTCTAAATTTATTAAGATGGTGATATTGAGGCTTCTGTTTCCACAGATATTGTGACAAATCATCGGTTTGTGGCTTGGATTATCCACAAGTCAGCTATAGCAGATTGCAACCAGAAATCAGGTTTGCAGTGGGGTCAACAGGGCTGACCTTTGTTCTCTCATGGACTCGTAAACATCAAGGGTCAGAAAAAGGACCAACTAGCATCTCTGCAGACTCCACACATCCTGGACACAAATTCTTCCAAATTTTACCTTTAGATCTGCACCATAGAGCGCTATTTGCCTAAACCATCCATCACAGAGACAGTTTATTTCTCCAGGTTGTCTCTCTGCTGAACACAATGAATACCTTACAGCCTGAGTAGTCAGATGCTCTGCTGTGAAACTAAATAAGCATTATTGCATTGTCACAGCAATCTTTTTATTCTTCTTTTTATGTATATAAAAAATGGCTGAAAATACAATTACAGTCTGCTCTTTTATCCTTCTTCTATTTCCATTAAAGTTTATATATTCATACCTAATGTCTGTGCTGTGGGGACTTGCAAACCAAAAAAAATTTTTTTTTTTTTGTTTGTTTGTTCACAAACAGCCTTGGCTGATTAAAAATGTTCAATGAAATTTCCAACTATAAATTTTATCTTAATTTGATCAATTAGATCTAAACCTGGACAACTTCAAAGATCAATTAAAAGGTTTTGTTCTCTAAAGAAGGCATGGCCTGAAAACTATTAAAGTTGCTAAATATAGCCATCTCCCAGAGGGACGGCCTCTAAACCCTTTTTAAGCGTCGTGTTGACCGCTGTTTCTACCCTTTCAGCTTCAAACTGAAAACATAGCTCACCACAGCACCTGCTGCACATAGACGTCAGTGTTATTGGAGATCTATTGGTGTGCTTTCCAAAGCTCTGGAAATGGATTTCCTTTTTTTTCCTCACCTGGCACCCTCTAGGCTCTGTTGATCTGTAACAAGTAGACTTTCCTTGCTCACTGTTTAAAACGAGTAAGGAAGGTAGGTTTTAAAGCCTCACCTTGGAGATAAATGGGACTCCTTCTGACTCTTCCTCATGTAACTGTCTTCCCTGCACCACTTCCTTTCTGTTTCTAGCCTGCAACAGATCCATCTTTCCTCGTGGCAATCTGCTTCCACCTTTCCGACTCATTCCTTGCTTCTTTTTGAGTCATCCCGTTCTCCCCCCCTGCCTTCTCCCTCAGAGGCTCCGTTTTCCACTGTTTCTGTCTGCCTCTTCCTTGACCCAACTTCTCCTCCCCAGCTCCCTTTCCTTTAACCTTTTATGCTCTCCACTGCTCTCCTGGTGTGCACAGATGCCACTCTTTCTCTTTCTTGCAGCGTGTCTCTCCGTTTTGCTCCGTCAACATCCGACCCCATGCCTCCTCCCTCTCGCTCCTACCCCTTCTGCCTCTTCCTCTCTGTTTTACCCCCTCCTGCTTTTTTTCTATCTTCATCTTACATCTGCTGTTCTAACGCCAATCTTCTTCCCCTTTTGGTATGCTCCCCTTTAGAGTATTACGCCACATTATTTGGTCTGCTCCCCTTTTTTTTCATTATTCATCATTCTCGGATATCCCTCTATCTCTCTTTCTCTCTCCTGCATGGCGCATAATTACACATTCCCGTCTCAGCGGAGTTTACAAATTCACATTCCTTCTCCTCGTTAATATATTCATTCTGCATTATGTCATTATTACAGTTAATAGTTGAGGTGCATCCGTCGGAGGAGCCAGCGCTTTCGTAGGAAATCGAAATGCGTCATTCAGAATTTAGCAGCTGATTTCTCTGCTTTTTGAGAAAAATGTTGGCCGATTTTAGCCAATTCCAGTTTCTCTTTGGGAACCTAAATTTAAGCAAAGACTATTTGAGATATTTTTTTCGTTGTTCAGTTTTTTAGATTAATAGCAGAGATTATGTGGGAAAGGAAGGATTGAAAAACATTTACTTCACAGTGTAGACATTTTCACTGGTCTTCAGCGTCTTAAATTAGCAATTCTCTAGAAAAAGGATCTCCATTTTCTAGAGAATGGAGATTCTTACCTTGACTCGGTCAATGTTTTCCAGATCCAGCCTGTTTCAGGTTGAAACCTCAAAAGGATAAAGAACATTTTTGTTGCACCCTGTCCTGCCTTCTTGTTATCTGCTAAAGTAGCACTCTCTCACAGCCTGATTGAACTACAGACATGTCTGAACGTATAGAAAATATTTTCGCCTTTTAAATAGTTCCTCATTGTTCTCTTCTTCATCTGATTCCATTTTAAAAACCTCACTGATGCACAAAATAGCTACCACCAAGTAATTCTTCCTGCAGTAACGACATCCACACCAAAGTTTGTTTCTGTTATCGAAGCTGGTTGCATGTACACCAGGTGCATTTGGACATTTTTTTTTATAGTTTTAGGTTTCTGACTAGCCTGATGAAGCTCAGGGTTTTC
The DNA here is from genome assembly GCF_002775205.1 of Xiphophorus maculatus. NCBI lineage: Eukaryota > Metazoa > Chordata > Actinopteri > Cyprinodontiformes > Poeciliidae > Xiphophorus > Xiphophorus maculatus. The sequence continues at coordinate 14,040,218 of NC_036458.1, read as the reverse complement.
TAGTTTAAAAGCCGCAAACTTTTTGGTTTGTCCCTCACAGGAAATATTTGGTATGGTCACATTAGAAGTATTCAAAGGGTTAAAAAAAAATTTAAATGACCTTCTATATTCATGGTGTTTTCTAATCAACTTCCCGTAAATGGGTGGAACTGAAGTAAATCAGAATTTTCTGTCGTTTTACCACCCAGCCTCTTATGTTTGTTGCATCCTTAATGTTCATTATTAATAAGGAGCCACCATTGTTCCATAGATAATTCATTGTCATGCATGGCAGCGGCATCCATGTGTTTGATTGTGCGTGCACAAGCTATGAGCGTCCATGTCCACCACAGCAGGCGACCAGATGCAGAAATCTTACAAAAGAGGAAGAATCTTTTTCTTTCCTTTCCTCATCTCTTGCTCTCTCTTCCCCCTCTATTTTTATCCGCTTTGCACCCCACGCTGCCACCATCGCCCTCCTTCAGTCTGTCTCACTCTCTCGGTGTCTATGTCCTTCGGTGTCTGCAGCCAGCTGTGTCTTCGGGCCATTAGAGCCGCCCACCCCAGCTCCTCCCCCAAGCCCCCGTTTCCATCCATTTTCCCCATCACTGATTCCCCCAGCAGACCTCTCTCCCTCCCCCCATCTCGCTCTGAATCCTCCACCACCCATCGCACTCCTCTGTCCCTCTGACCACCGGGGCTCCATTGTCACAGCAGCTGCTGATTGCAGCCTCACCTTCGGTCCAGCTCTTGCCACTGCACCAAATCAAACATCTGGGTGCGGATGCGCGTGTGAATTTACAAAGAGATTAAAGGAAATGTGCCACAAATCCACCGTCAAACACAGATTTCTTTCTCTATTTTTTTTTGTTTGTCAGAACACAGCATCTCCACATCGCGCTCTTGGAAGCTTCACACACCTCCATAAACTGTCAATTCCACACAGTCAGCATCCTTTCCGTTATGTTTATGTAAACATCTCATTGTGCTGCTCGCCTCTTGCGGCTGCCTTTCCGTTATGGAAAGTTATTGCACTGCATAATGTAGCACCATTTACTTTTCTGCGCAGCCACCCCAACGCACTCATCATAATAAAACCGTGATTGATCCAGTTCCTCGGTGGCTTACTGATGCTTAGATAATCTTGGGCTTTCAGACACAGCCAAGCAGAGCGAAGGCTGCCTTTCAGAAAATTGGCCGTTGCATATCCAGTGAATCTGTGTGGTCAGCAAGAGAGAGTCAAAGACGATCAAAATAAAAAAAGTTTAATAAGATCACACCATGCAACTATGGATCTTTAATGTTTGATAATTCAAGGGAATGGTTGTACCGTGCAGTAGTTTTAAGCCCCCCTCTTTTTTGTTTTCTACATTTCTTTCAAGAAGGAGTCAGACTTTCTCACAACCGTTCAAAGTTTTTGCTGGCCTTCTGAAGGTCTTTCACTTTTTTTCTTGGATTTGCTTTATCACACATTTTCTGACCCGTCCTTGTACCTCACAGTGGCAGCTCCCTGTGCAGTCTCTGCTTTTAAAAATAGGAATAGCGGACTAGTGGGACAAATTCAGCATAGACCTCACCCAGCAGGACTCACGGTCATTCTTCAGTGGACATGGGATGCCACATTGTTAGAGCTCTCTGGTTGGATTCCCTCTAAACACAAGGAAGGGATAAACTGATGCTAGTGCTAGCTGGGGACCATTTTGTTTCAGCTTTCACCACCAAAAGCAGCAACTCAGGCACCAAAACACTGGTGCTTACTCATCATAGTTTGTGTGCTGAGGGTGAGCTCACAGAGATCAACAACGAACCAAAAACATTGTGTTCAAAACTTCTGAGATAGCTTTGTTTTTAATCTGTCATATTGAATACCGAAGCGCTCCGTTGAAGTAATATGGCTTTAGCAGTGGTACTTGTTTAGTGGGAAAAAATATCTTAGTTAGTTGGTGCTTAAACTGTGTTATTGTTGGTATTTTTCGTAAATTCAGCAACATGACTTCAACTTGTGCTGAGAAGCAAATGCCCAATTTAAAATGTTTCTATTAAAATCTACTGATGTCTGCTTTTTTTCTTCAGATTACATAATTGACTACAAAACGCTTTCTAACTCCTCATGTTAAAATACATTTGCAATACAAGTTTACAAAGCACTAGTAAAGTTAATGTGATGTTTCATTTGTCTTCGTTTTCATTTTTTTTTATGCATGTGTCATCCGTTATCCACAATAGGGGGAAGCTCCCCCCTTCTCAGCTCATCTTTGTTGATGCTTTCTTGCATCTACACAACAGGTAACTTGAGTTACATCTTTTCTTACATTAAAAGTAGAGTCTCGAACATAGATGAAGCACCCAACTCTATACTTGGGGCTTAAATTATTAGCTCACACTTACTTCATCAGATAAAGTTGGATGCCCATTATTGACAAGAAATACCATGATGAGTGCCACAATTTCTTCTTACACCATTTTGTGCAACTAAATATTTAAAAATGTTTGCCCTCCAATTTTTCCTTCCTCATATTTTTTATGTAACTTGCTGTGGAAGTGTGCGTACTAGCCATGGTATGGCTTTAATCGGAAAACACACAAACCGGTTTCAATTTGTACCCAAAATGCTGGTCCATTGCATCATCTGCACTCCGATTTACCATCAGCTGGCACGCCCCTCTTCCTCCCAGCTCGCTTTCCCCTCATCTCCATTCTCCTCTGTCTGTCCTTCCTTGCATCCATCCATTAAGTCCACCCTATCGATTAGGTCATTCAATCACTGTAATTCAACCACACTTCTGCACTTGAATATGCAAATGAGCCCATGGGGGTTGCCGCTGTTGCTGTTCTCATGGAAACCTCTTATCCGACACTGAGACACGCTCTCACATTGGCCTCTTTTGGGCTGAGGAACGAGAGTCAAGGTGAACTGTGTGCATGCATAGATAAGTGTTGTGCTCATGTTAAACCGAAAGGAAAGCGGAGCTAAAATGACCTCACTGCAGCCCTGGGTGAGTGTTAACATTTGGGTGAGTGCGTCTGAAAAACAGAGGCAGAAATGCTGTACGTGTCAGCCGCCTGGCCGCATGCTCTTTGAAGACTCCCTCCCTCAAATCCCCCGCCTCGGTTGAAAGTCTTTCCCCGTCTCTCCGCCGCTTTCTATCTCTCCCTCTGGTCTCTCCATCGCTGCTCTGTCAGTGCAGCCGTCTAATCACACTGACAGGAGAGCAGCACTCTGTGTGGCTTCTGCCGCCGCACAAGCGCGGCAAGGCACACGGACATAAACACATGCAGAATTAATATATTCTCCGCATTTTCTTACTCTCAAGCTCGCACGTTACCGGACTGCAAAACATGAACAAACACGGCAAGATGCTTCCTCTCAAATCCGTTCATTCAGCCTGAAGCTCGTAAATGTCTGTCTTCCGCTTGTCTGTCTCTATATATAGGTTTTAAGGACAGTTTTGGGTCAACAGAACGTAAGTGTGAGGCCAAAATGCACAGTGATGTGATAATGAAGCAGAAATTGATCGACAAAAATACGAAAACCATCAGAGAAGCAACTACAATTAACTCCAACACTACACAATATATTTTTTGGTTTCCAGTTAATCTTTCAAATCAGCCTATCATCCCATTTACTTATTACAATGTTTTTATCGTGCACTGTAGACATTTTTATAGGTTAGTGTTAAAGTTCTCATTCAATTTTAAGTAATACATTGAAATTTAATAGTGCCTGCTGGGAAAAGCCAGCAAGAAGAGTAAACCTTTATTCCTTCTCTTCTTAATGTAACAATAAAAGCATCCAAGTTTTTAGCTAATAATTTAACTAATTAGCTTGCTAATTAGTCAGGGCATTTGCAAAATTGTCAAATCTGGAGTGGACTGTTTATTAAACAGATGGGCACTATATCTTTCATAGCTTGATGTGAATGTTTGGTCTGTGCCACCTTAAGAAAAGTGACGAGTGGCATCTTTTCTGAAGCCATTACTGTGTTTTTCACTATTAGACAAATTTCCAAACATTCAACTGGAGGAGCGGGTATTTTTCTCTCTCTAGCCATCATACTCAGCTGATCTGCAGAAACAGGAGGAGGGCTAGAGCTACATATATTTGCAGTCTATATAACCATGTATATAGCCAGAGAAACCCCTTCCCTATCTCTGGTCACTCATTAAAAGTCTTTATAACCAATAAAATGCTATGATGCATAAATGTATTGGGCTCTTAAAGGTCTCACTTTTTAAAATTGTCATAAAACACCCAATGCCTACATGGATACTTTACCATGTTCACTAATCAGACACTAATCAATGTGTCCAGATGGTCAGAGTTGTAAGATGGGATTATATGGAGATTTAAATTAGTCAAACCCAACTATTAGATTTCCAAGACTTGAATGGACAACTGTGGTTAAAAGAGTTAATTGTCTGATTATGGAACAATGTCAGGGACAATTATCATACAAACTCAAGGTATAATTTCATAATTTCATTAACAAGTGAAAAGCAGTTATAACTAATGAAAAGAATGCCCCTCCCAGTATGTATTTAAGCATATTAATCATTAATTTGACCAAATACACAGCATTCCTGTCATGCAGCTTGAATGGAATAGAAATACCCTGCCCCATCTTGCATTTCACACATAAATCATTTCTAGTATTGCAAACATTTATATTGTGATGAAGATTGTGTTTGAAGATATTGCAGCACAATTCAATATCATCTGCATAAGTGCATCATACAGATGTTAACAAATGTATTGATCATCAGTCCAAACATGAGGCCACAAAACAAACAAAAACAAAAAAGAGTGGCTCCATACCAGAACCCTGTGGGACTATTTAACAAGGTAAAAGTATTGGAGATGGTCTGGTTTGTACAAGCACTGCAACTATGTTCAAAAGATTAAGTATAAACTGAAATCGCTGCCAATTAATGCACATTTTTACTGTGGTGTGTATGAAAGGCATATAGGTAAGATCTACCAAAACAAGATATCATGCAGAAATATTTTTTTTATGTTTATCTTGCTTTCTGTTACTTTTAATTTTTAAGATTCAGAAGAATCACTTTTGAGTCAGTTGTAAAATGTAATGAATCAAATATGACAATTCATCAGAAGTAACCTTTTCGAACGTATCCACACACGGGCAAGATTGGAATCAGTTCTGTTCTCTGATCAATGGAAAGCTTCAGTTGCCATCAACACCGGATGAATTTTTAATGCAACTCATATAGGGAATCTTAGCCGTAATAAGTAATATTTGATGATCCATTTGGGGTAAAGGTATTCATCTGACTGTGGCGTGGAAGAAAAAAATGACACTTCAATTTGGCAAATAAAAAAAAGAAGGAAGCATTTTTTCTCACCTGCGCAAAAAAAAAAAATCCAACAAATGTCTCCCACAGTGGTTCTATTTGAACTCAATTTTGGGAGAAAGTGGAAAGCCTGGAGGGCATAAGTGAGCGTGCACATGCTCGTGCGTGTGTGCATGCATGTGTGTACACAGCACTAGGCAAATGAGCTTGTCAGTATGCAGCTCAGGCCTCTCTCTGGTGGCAGGCAGATGACAGTGCAGTGATTGGGCTGATTTCACCGAGGACGTGAGGGGAAATCTGAAGGCCGCCTCGGGGCTCAGGTGCTTATCATCTCCACACACAGGCTCCCGCACAGGTTTGGATGCACGTGCGTACACACAGATACGTATGTATGTACATATGCACAGCAAACTTTGCGACTGATTGTCAGTGCAAACAAGTGCACAGACACACACATTAAAGTCCAGACAGCAAACATTCATCAGACATTTATTGTGAATGTTGGAAGAGTGACCACCCAAAGTAAACCACATATACTCAGGAAAGTGTGTTTTACAGTTCAGGGAATGTGGCTGTTAACCTAATGCCCTTTTCATACATCTATTTAGGTGCTTCTTTCTTGCTTCCGGAATCTAGAGTATTCTACAAAATGTTCAAAATATGTCTCCAATAAGACAGATTCATAAAAATATAGATGTAAACAATGTATAAATAGGGAATCTTTTCAAAAGCAGCTACTTGTCCTCTTGGCAAAGTTGAAGTCATTTCAAGACCTCTCTGGATGTCCAGCATCATAACGTGACTTAACGTTCATCGGTTAACATTCATCTGAAAGTATTTCTTCATTTGAAGTTTTCAAGGCCTAGATGAAGTTGTGTTTTGCCATTATTTATCAGTAGATGTTCAACTATGGTGCAAAATTTTATCTCAAGATAACTTCAATAAATATTTTTTACTCTTTCGTAAAATGACCGAGGAAGTTAACAGTTAACCCCAGAGCCACCCTCCCAGTAACACTCTGTCCTAATGCCTGGCTTTGCATAGTTCGTCTCCAGAAGCCATTTGGTTCCTGGACCTTGCCTAAGCCAAGACAGTAATGCAGTTATCTTCTAGTTCCAGGAGTTACAGCTGTTTGTAGTAGATTACCTGAGATGGCTCTTCAGGGACTGAAGTAGCCTAGAAGAAAACATGACTGACAAATGACAGGAGATAAATTGAGCATAAAGAGGCTGTGAGAAGCCTCTGATCTCTCGACGTTGCTGTCAGACAGAGAGGGAGACTGAGATTTAGGGCAAACGGTCTTCACTCTGGATGTCTGTTGATGTACCTGTCTTGTGTCCATCTTTCTGTCCGTTTATTTCTATAAGCTGCCTTTGTCAGCTCTGCCACATCTGTCTCCATCAGGACATACCTTTAATTATACATTTAACATTCAGTCTTCTCACCCCTTCTTTGGCTCTTATCTTTTTCTCATCAGATCCTCTCATCCCTCTTGCCATGCCTCGCATGCTCATTCAGCGCTCCCTGGGTCAACCGCTGACTGTATTCCTTCTCGCTGCTTTCATCTCCGTCCTTCCCGTCTCTTCTTTCTGGGCTCGGTAGATATACAGCGAGAGGCCAGGGGACGGTGTGAGGAGGCGGAGGACTCTGGTGGGTGGAGATCACAGAGATGAGGCTGCGCACAGCGAAAGGATAGACAGATCCATTGATAAAGGCTGCAGAATGCCTGCTGCACACCCAGTCTCTCTCTCCCTCTCTCTCTTTCTCCAGATCTGTCTCTCTTTTCATTTCAAGACTAATGCTCCTGCAGCCTTCAAATGTCAGTTCAGTATGGGAACCTATTAGATGCTTAGCCAGAGCGCCTGACAGGTCTCTTCCTTCCTTCCTCACTCTCTTGCCTCCTCGCACACATCCACCACAGAGTGACGGTCTGAGCTGCAGTCATTCAGAGGCGGAAAGAAAGACGTGAGACAGACAGTGAGGGAGCATTACAGCCAAAGACTCCCATCTGCTTTAAGAACACCCACTTCAGCTCCTCTTTACTGTAGCTAAGTATAGCACATTTGCTAAACCACGCTGTTGTATTTAAAGCCATAGTCATCCATTATTAATGTTAACAATAGAGGCAATGACTATTCTTAAACAAAAAGCCAGAAAATAGGAACTTTTGTAAAACGTTAAAGAAACAGTGAGCAGAGTTACAGCAGGTAAAAGCAAATAAGAATGGTTATTCCTTACTTATGTAGAATAAAAGTAACATACCCTGCTATAACCTAGTGATCCTACCTGAAATTAACTGAAATATTACCCTCAGTAGCCTCAAGTTGTTTTCAGAAAGGATTGACAACTTTAAAGCGGGTGTAGCCTAAAAAAGGGTTAATTGGATTTTTAATCAAACATCAATAGTTTGAAAAACAGTTTGTTGTTGTCTGCGCCCTAGTTCACACGCAAACCGTGTTCTCATTAAAAGCTTTTAAAAAACAGTTTCAAAAGCATATTTTTTTAAAACTCTGTATGTGGAGTATATATGTGGATGTGTAACCTGATAAAAGCCAACCCCTTGTTCTACACTTTGCTTCGTACAGAGGGTCTGGACTCTCGGCTACTGAGAAATGATAGCTTGCTGGAGGCGCGGACTCTGTTGAAGTTTTAAATTTTACCCAATCTCTAAAGTTTGGTTGTGGTGTATGCAATGTGCCAGCTCCAGACTGAAGCCTGAAGCTTACAGGAAATTGCATGCACTGTAAACAATGGCCCTCCACTGCGAAGAGAGAAGTGCCAAGCCGAACAAGATGGCTGTTAATGTTAATTCAGTATTTGAAAGTGTGGCCACATGGACTTAATGTCTTTGTTCACTTCCTCCGCTGTCATTGCTAAAACTACAAGAAGACTGCCAGTGCACTCTGTTATCATTAAATTTAAACTGTTAGCTGAAGAGGATTTTTTTGTCTAAAATATCTTAAATCTCTAGAAAAGCCCTTCTTTAGCCACGCTCAAGATTTTCTCTCATATCAATGTGGTTAATTTGGACATTATTATTACTTACTTCAAACTGCATAGGTGATTCAGTATTTTTGATTAGAATCCCACAGTTTAGTAGATAAATTGAGACCATAGTCCATCAGTCCATTTACTTCTGAGATTGGGTTGCAAAGCTAACAGGTCCAGGAGGGAAACACAGACCATTGTCAGAGAAACATTCCAGCTCAGTTTGGAGGATCCCAAGCCATTCTCAGGTCAGACGGGGAACATAATCCACCAGGCATGTTCTAGGTCTCCCACTGGGATGCGCCAGATAAACCTCTAAATTAGTAAGGCATCCTGATCAGACGTCTTAACCTCCTCAACTGATTCCGTTCAATGCGGAGGAGCAGCAACGCTACGTACTTCTCGCTCCCCCACTGTGATGGAGCTCCTCACCCTTTTTCAATTGCTGACTTTAGTCACCCTATAGAGGAAGTTTTTTTTTATCCATAGTCTCATTCTTTCAGTCATGATCCATTTCTCATGACCAGAGAGAGAGTCTCAACATAGAAGGACCACTAAATATTTTCTCAGCTCTTTCTTCACTATGACAATAACATAGATGAGTCTATCAATCAGTCATCCTTTAACGTAAAGTATTAAATCTTTTTGATTTATTAATATAATCCCAATGCCAAGGTGAAGACTGGATGGCACAGAAGTTAAAATGGATGCCTTCATTACATTGACATGGCCATTCTGTTGCAGTGCATGCCGTTTTGGAATACAGGGAATAGCATCACATTCGTGTATCGGAATACCTCAGTCAAAGTCCAGCTATAAAGCCAATTGAGAATGTAGAATAAGATTTGAAGGTTGCTGTTCACAGGTGCTCTCCGTGCTATCTGATGGAGCTTGAGCTAGTTTGCAAAGCAAAATGAGCAACAAATTGCAGTGAAACGTAGTTCAACAAGGTGTCAATTCAGAGAGCTCGAAAATAAATGGTCAACAAACTTCTGATTTTTACTTCTAATAAATGATAATGTGCTATAATATGCAATAAACTCAGTTGTAAAACAGCAAAATGTAAAAACGTTCAAGGGATACAAACAGGTTTGCAAGTAACTATATGTGTAAACCTTTTAGGATCCGTGATTAACCTCAATTCATTCATTCATTCATTCATTCATTCATGGCTTTGCCAGAAATCTTCACACACTTTATGCTGATTAGGTTAGCTGCAAGCCTAGTTACTGAATATCTACAGATTGGAATAATCTTAATACTTCTTTCCACCAAGGCAACTTGGTGAAAACGCACAAATTTCAGCAACCCAAAATAGAGAGAGTGAGACAGGGAGACTGGCATGAAACAGGGGATTAGGGGCTTAGTTAGCCTGCATGAAATCCCCTTTTCCTCTCGCGCCCTACAAAGGGAAGAAGGCAATTGGTCACATTATGCAAAAAAGTAAAGGAGAGGGAGGGGGAAAAGGGAAAGATTGAGCAGAATTGCAAGGAAATCGCTGAATACTGTACTATTGTTTTCAAACATGTGACATCACATTGGTACATGTGATGTCACATTTATCAATACAAGTGTTTTGTTTTCTGCTTTCATTTTATATATATATATATATATATATATATATATATATATATATATATATATATATATATATATATATACACAGTGTTGTTGGTTTTAGACAGAAAATGGGGAGTAGAGAATGATGAAGGGGAGGAGTAAAAAGTGACATTGGCCTTGATACCCGCTATTGTCTCGCCTCCAGGACAGCCAGCCAACCAGGCGGCTCAGTCAGAGAGAGACGGAGTGAACCGGTGAGGGGAATGAAAGAGAGGGAGTTGCCATGGTAACTTCCTGGGAGATGTGAGCGCACTTGTTTATCTGGAGCGTGCGTGGTGGGCGCTCTCGTTGAGCTGATGTGTGCAAGTTTGTGCGGATGCAAGCGAGCACAGGCGTCCAGAAACACCGGTGGCGGCGGCGGACTGGCCCTTCCCACAGCTTCCTTCTCAAAGAAACGTGTGTCAACAAAGACAAACAACAAACCCATGACTGCGTAAAACAACTCTAGCCTACCCGCTCAAAGTTATCAAGGCAACGGGAGTGGACTAAGCTAATGGGCCGTGGTGTTAGCCGAGAGACGATAAAAAGGACAGAGAAAAAACAAACGAGGGGAAGGGAAAATGTAGCAGAAAAGAGAATAACAGGTGACAGCGACAGGGGGACGCGTATTGACTGGAAACCAGACGGGAAGGGGGGGGAAATAAAAGCCTACCTGGTTTTTAAATCCAAAAATAGCATATGAATGAGGTGACATGGGAAAATGAAAATGCGAGGGGACGGACTTGACGAGATGCGATGCGGCGAGTGGGAGCGGAGGCGTGCTGCCGTGCTCTCAGAGCGCAGTCCGGGTCCCGTGGAGCAGACACTGCGGGCACTTTAGTATGTCAAATGTCACACAGAGTAAGTCACAGGCCTGCACGGCTGCACCAGCGTTTCACACACGAGTGCGCACACGTCATCGCATACAGACCTCCCCCTGCCCCCAACCAACAAACACAAAAAGATACACAGGATGCTCGCATACTGATGAAATTTTATACACGTGGTTTCTAGAAACAGATAAGGTCGTTCATATTTCCACACGGACGTAGGTGTTTGTGTGATAAGGGGCGAGCTCACAAAAGGAATGCAGAAGGTGACCATTACCTGAGACAGATAGACCTCTGCCTGCTGCTGGATAATGTGCTGTCAGCCTATTTTGCACAGTGATAACTTGTGCAGCCTGGACTGCGGCGTTCCTATTTATTCTACGCGTGGTGAAAACCAGTGTCACCCTCCTGAAATAATGAGCGAGCCCTTTCTTTCCCTTAGGACGGCAGACAGCCACCCTGATCCTGAGCCGCCCCAGATCACAAGTCGATCCATCTCCCTCTTTCTCATTCTGTCTCTCGCTCCCTTTGTGTCTTCGTTGCTCTCTCAATGAATCACATGCACGCTGCAGCCAGTGGTGCCCTAATAAGCAGACTTTCTCTTCGTCCGCTTCCGTCTCTCTTGATCTGCTGCTGTTTGTTCTGTGGACTCAAAGTTGCAATGAAAACAATGCAGACAAGCTTTAAAAAGAGGCAGAATTTTACAGGTATGTTTTTCTGCTCTGCCATAATAAGGCAGGTTAGTTTCGACTCCTCGTAATAGACTGGGTTCAACATTTAAACTCTATGCACCCTGCCACGTTGAGGTACTAGACTTCAGTGGCACAGCCCTAATTTCTCATAAAAGAACAGGTCCCAAACTATCAGTCACTAGCGTTCCAAATGCATAAATCTGAACCAGAGTGAATGGCATAGATTTTGCACACATTTTAACCTCAAATCTCAGTGCTTTATATTGGGATTTAATTTGATTCAGTAACACAGCAGTACATAATTGTGAAAAGTGACATGTGTTTTCCAAAATGTTGTTTTTTTAAGTGTAGTAGCTTACCATGAGTGTGTGAATGTGTGTGTGGTTTTGTGAATGCAAGCGAAAATCTGAAAACTGTGACATGAATTTGTATTCAACCTTGATTTACTCTGATACCCTTGAATAAGACGCAGCACGATCTTCCCATTGCAGGCTCCTTCTCCAATGAATACTCTCTCCATCTAGCCTCTTAGCTGGATCTTATTTACGGCTCCACAGATCTTCGTATCAACTCTAATCAGCTTCTGCATGATGCTTCACCTACCATGTTTGACAGTAGAAGGTGTAGTTTACTTCAACAGGTCAACAGTAGGTGAGATGTATGGAATGCGCAACTAATAGTTGTCTGACCTGCAGATTATCCCACCTGAGCAGTGAATCTTTGCAGCTCCTCTTTACCAAGATCAGAGGTGATCTTGGCTTCACCTCTGAATAATGCTCTCTCCTTGCTTGACTTTTCAGTTTAGCTTTAGTATGTAAAGGCTGAATACAAATGCAGATATTAATGTATTAAAATTATAACATTATTTTGTCATGCTATCTTCCAAAAAAGTACAAAGAATTGAGGCAGGTGTGTCCATCCATCCTGGGTTCGATCCCGAACTTGAAAATCTTGCTGCATGTCTTCCCCCCTTTCTGTGTCTGTCCATTTGATGTCTGGTAACTGTCAGTAACGGCTATTGGCACCAAGAAAATGTACCACGTAAAACAAGAAATACAAAATAGGAAAAAGTTAGCAGTCAAATCTCACTGTATAAAAGACCTGTGCGAGTGCATAAACACTTCACGTGCTCATCTTCCCTGACCTCTACGTTTCAGGATGGAGGAATGCGTGCTGCGTCGATTCGTGCGCATGTGTGAGAAGACAGGCTGGTTTGCCTGCTGCAAAGCTCTATGGAAATGAGGAGATTCACGGCTGAGAAGAAGGTGATAGAGGAGCGAGAAGGGGGAAGGGAAAGAAAAGGAAGGAAGAAGAGCGATGGTAAATAATGAGAACTCCGATGAGAACGAAGGCGAGCCATGAATAGGGACTTCTCAGAGTTGACGAGGGGAAAAAAGGAGAAAGTAGAAAGATGAGAGCAAAAATATCGAGACAGTAGTGAGGAAAGGGTTTATGAATGGAGCGGAAAATAGGAAACAGCTGCCACTAGTGGCGGCATCCGGAAAATTAATTATTGATGTAGGGGGAAAAGAAGGAAGAAGAGAAGATGACTAGAGGATTATAAAAAAAATACAGAGAAGAAAAGTGGTTCATTTCAAGGTGGAAGGTAAAAGCAAAAAATGTTTAGAGCGGGAAAAACAGAAAGGCTGTAACGAAATGTGGCGTCGGTGCATCAGATGGACGCACCGACAAATTAGTGAGACAAATTAGAGGAGGGCAGGTTGAGCTTCGACTATTAAACAGATTCAAGGATGAGAGGGCATCAAATGAGAGGGAAAAAGGGAAGAGCCGTCTTGCCGGGAAAAAAAACTGAAAAAACAAAGCGATTTAACATGAACCAGGGAAAAAAGAAGCTGGAAGGATTGAGGAAGATGAGAAGGAGGAGGCCGACAGAGGGAAACGGAGAGATGAGAGGCGAGGGGGCTGGCAGTGGCGGGACACGGGTGCAGGCGTGGAGACTGTGGCATGCAGCTCCAGTTGGCATGGACTCTATCAGTCACTCTCAGGCCTGGGCAGGGGGCCCTGTGTGCTGCACACACACATGCATGCATGCACAGACGTATGCACACAAGCAGATCAAACGCAAGGACATTCTCTCTTTCCCTCCTCATTACGTGAACACACGCACGCACGCACACATAGCAGACCGAGACAAAAAAAACACTGCGCCCAGCCTGACGCACTCTCTCAATTAGTCTCAGCCACACACACACACACAGAATCAGGGAGCAGAAAGATGGATGTATGAATGTGTGCATGCGTGCGCGTGTGTGTGTGTGCGTGTGTGTGTGTGTGTGTGTGTCTAATTGTGCCAGCGCTGGCAGAGCAGAATGAGGGATGGTGTCTCAGAGCTGCTGCTGCCGCTAATAGCCGCTGACTAGAGGTGACAGGCTCTTTCTTTCCCTCCTCTGCTCTCTCCCTCGCTTCTCCCCTTGTTCTCTGTCCAATCAGCAGTCAGTGCATCTGTCCTTCCCTCTTTCCCTCAAGCCGGCTCGGCACATCCTCTCCCCTTTGTTTCTCCCTTCTCGCATCCCTTCTCTGCCCTTTTTACCCTCCATGCTTTCATCTCTGCTCCTTACCCCCTGCCACCTTTCATCACTTTCTCTCCCTTCCCTTCCCCCTGCAGACTGTCCTCTCTCTACCCGCTCCTGATGGTACCCAGGAGATGCCTCACACACAAGTGATCGCATGCGCTTGTGCGCGCACTCTCAAACATGTACAAACACAGATATTTGTCTGTAGCTTGTAGCACGATTGGTCCGTGTAGCATTCCTCCGTAAAAGTTTACAGAAAAAAATCTTCTGGAGTCCAAATTTTTTAGTTTTAAAAAAATCCAAACTTTGTTGGTTTAATGCTACCAGGTTACATGGACCTAAACACTCTTCGGAGCAGAAGTTGTTACTACAAAAAAGGAAATTCAAAGACTGGATCTAATTTATATCGAGAACTTTTTTGTCTGTGAGCATATTCGCTGTCACGGCTTCTGCTAATTTGGTTCTAATTGTGCCCCTGAAAAATTATAGAATTAAAAGAGCAATACTGTTTAACCTGTAACATATAATAAACCCAAGTTTTTCGGGTGCTAAAAGAAGAAGCCATTTTCTTGTGAAGCCGCATATTGCGTAGGCCGAGCGAAAACAGACTTGCGTCTCTGTTTGCAAATATTTACATTCGTAATATATTTATGTTCGTGTTTGTAGCAATCACCAAATAAATTGTGAAACATCAGAACAGAAGAACAAGTGGAAGCCACTTCGAATCAGGTGTTATTAACAAATGTAAGCATTTTGAGTACAATTTTCTTAGAAACCATGCAATTTTTTAAGAAGTTCTTGGCAAGTCAGTGTACTTTAACTTAGGCCTGCTTATCATTAGAATGTAAAATACAAATTTGTTTATTATTTTGTCTTTGTTTTAAACAAAAAACATTGTTTCAGTAGCAAAAAATGTCTAAGCTTTATAAAAAAAAAAAACAGAACAGAAATAGGTCACAAAACTGATCAGTGCATTGTTGCTCATGTCTATGCATGTGTGTTGCACGAATGCTATTCCAGTGTTGCTGCACCATTTTGGGCCCGGCTGTAGAGATCAAACAAAGAGCAGAAGACGAACACGCACGCCAACGCACAAACACACAAACAAGACACAATCATCTGTATCTGCCCTTCTCTTATCTCCAGCTGCCTTTTCATATTCCTGGCTTCTGCAGTTGCCTCACGTCTGGACTCTGTCCACGGGGAGACGAGAGACAAGAGAGAGCACTGCTCTGTTTTCTATCTACACCAGGTTATTAGAAGCATGCAATTAGCAGGAGCGAGCGGGATAAATATGGCTGTTTGTGGGTGTGGGGGTGTGGGGGGGCGTGTGTTTCTGTGTGTGAGACGCTAAGGTATTTGTGTGCAACCAGGGACGGATTTCATGGGCTGCATCTGGGTTGTCCTGATGTGGAGACGTAGGAGATGGGTTGCTCCTCACGTTTTCCTCTATGTTTCGTTCTTTTTATGAGCGGATGTGCGAGGATATTTTGCTGCACCCTCGGTGTACATGTTTAATGTGCAGCTGAAGCAAAGGGGCTTGTCATGTTCCGTCCTTTTCAGAGGGAAGCAGCTCACCCCGCGGGGCTTACAAAACGGGGGGATTTACTTCACAACCAATCAATGTTGCTCTGCCGAAGCAACCATCCATCGCCACCACAGCAACAGCAACGCCGCAGCAACACAGAGCCAGGCTGCTGCAGGGAATATATGGCTGATACGTACACACAAGCTCCTTTGCCGTATTTATCTGTCAGCTTTTTCTCCTTGTTTTTCTTTTCTCTTCTGTTTTTATCCCCCTCTTCTTACTTGGCCCACGCTGCATTTGCTCTTTTGCTGGTTATTTGTTCCCCTTTTCTTTCTCTCCCCCTCCCCGTCTTCGCCCTCTCCGTCTCTTGGCCTGATATTTCACGTTAATGGGGCCTTTGCAGGCGCTCTCTAAGGTGCGACCTAAAGGGCGAGAACAGAATTGAAAGAGAAAAGGTGGGAAAAAAATCAGGAGAGACGGAGAGAGAAAGAGAGGGAGAAGGGTGGCGGATGCAGCTTCCTCCTGAAAGGCCCCTTTTTCATTTCTTTTCATCAGCAGCCGCCTGCCTGCATATCTCGCCTCCTCCTCTTCCCCTGTGTTTTTTTTTTCCTCCAGCTCCCAAATCCCCTTTCTCTTTAGCTCATATGTATGCAAATAAGGCATCCTATGCAAATGAGACAGGTAGGAACAGGCAGCAGAGAGGAAGAAGAAATGGACGTGGGATGGCGGGAAGGAGAAATAGAGGATGTCTGGGGGGTTAAAATAGGAAGTGATCATCTCTATGGTGGTTTAGGGAGTCAATGAGATGCTTTGCCTTCTTTTAACATGAAGCCATGAGGTTCATACATAAAAACTGAAATGACAGCTTGGTTCATTTTGGGCCTTAACATAGAAAATGATGTCTGAGTGTTTGCTAACTTTAACCTAAGCAAGCAGGAAAGTAGTGGCTTCTTTGGCTTCCTCCTCTTTCATCCATATGCACTTATTTTCAGTTTATAGAAGAGGATGAGTGTGTTGGAAGAGAAATTTTCCATCAGCCTTTCTTTTCGCCATCTGCCTGAGTGCGAAGCTCTAAGCAGTGTACTTCCACTTTTTACTGGAAGAAGAGCAGCATTTTCTGCAAAATCCCACCCTGTTGAACAGTTTGGAAACCTCAGCCAATCTTTCTGAGATGTTTGTTTATCTTCGCTACACTAATGTCCAAAATTAAGGTTTAATGCTGCCTAAAGTCTGGCTCCCGCCATCTGAAAGCGCTGTATGGGGCCTGCATGG
This sequence comes from Xiphophorus maculatus, assembly GCF_002775205.1. Lineage (NCBI taxonomy): Eukaryota > Metazoa > Chordata > Actinopteri > Cyprinodontiformes > Poeciliidae > Xiphophorus > Xiphophorus maculatus. The sequence continues at coordinate 14,023,483 of NC_036458.1, read as the reverse complement.
ATGTACATTTGAAGAATCGTGTTGCGTTGTCAAGGATACATGGAAGGAGGCGCACTGATTGGCTTCAGGTTGGTTGCTAGGTGCCGAATGGCGCAGCTTATAAGCCAAACACTTAACAACATTCACAATTCTGATGAAAAGTTTACCTGCAGTCATCATGGACAAGATTGGTGTTCACATTTGGGTCTTCTGCCGAAGCATTTAAACTGTTCCTTCTCCAGTGGCGCTGGCTGATAGGCTGATTATAAAAGAAAGTACTTTGTCTATTATTAAAAACAAGAATTGGCTGTACAAGTCTGGATTCATGTTGAATTTCCTGGAATCTCTATTTGCTTAAAAGTAACCCTACAACCATAAATATTTAGAGTAAGCAAAAATTAAAGCTATCCTTTCAAAAGTTATTGACGTTGAATACTCTGTAATGCAAAAATATAGGTTCAAATGCATTTTTAAGATCTAAAACTTATCATAAGCATTTCCATGATGAGTGCATGTAATATCTAACCCTAAAGAGAAAATTGGCGTAATGGGTTTGATGTTCTGATGTGGTTACATCAAAAGTTATAAAATCAACAACCTCCAAATCACACGAGCTGCTTGCAGGTCTCCGTGTTTGTGGGAGTTGCCTGCTAATGAACTTTCAAAGGCATCGCTTGCTCTTCACGTCTCTCTGGATTAAACTAAAACTTGGGCGTGTGTTAATGCAGCTGCACGGTGTCATGATCCAAATGCCTCTTCCTACAGATTTTGGAAATGTGTGTGTGTGTGAGACGCTGATAATGTCTGTGGGTGTTCAGATGACGCAAGCTGCATCTCGGTGCACTGACCAAGCCACCTTGTGGCAATGTCAGCTCTGCACACAAACTCACACCTAACAGACATCAAGACGCATCCGTACTAGAGTCTTATGAGCTTAATGTTAAAGAGTTAGGCTGCTTAACTAGATGCATGCATTTCACGGATAATCAGAAAAGTTGTTTTCTGGTGTTGCAAAGTTAAATGAGTCTTCTGAAAAACAGACGCACGGAACAAACTCGAAAAAGGGGATGGAAAAGAGAGACGCGTATGTTTTTTAATTGCGGAGATTATTTTTTCTGTCTTTTATGCTTGTTATTTTGTTCCCTTGTTCTTATTCCTGCATTAGCAGCATGTTTTTTAGTAAATCAGCTTCACTCGGTGCCCTCTGTGCCTGCAGGAGGGATGAAGTCATGCACCACAGGCATAGTGCACATCCCATCTCCGTTCGTTTTGCCCTCCCCGTGCCCGCCACTCAGTCACAAGCATATGGGCACACCGCTGTGCCAGAGCCCCTCCCAGAACACCTAACTCTGTCTAGCCACGCATGGCGGGCAGTGCGCACACACACACGCCCACACGCCAACACACAAAGAGGCTAACTCATACACAAAATTCCACACACTAGCATCCTTGCATGACGGGCGTATCCTTGATTGTCCCTGATACAAAACCTCATCTCCAACTATTTGTAACAGGAGCTGTGTTGTATGAATAGCTGGTATAAAAGGGTTAGGAGGTGGTAAGTTGTCTTTTGATCTAGCCTGTGGCTTACTTTTATAGGTGATAGACCGTGAAAGTGTTAAGAGCTTTTAAGGTTTTTTTATTGACACTGCAACTGTTACGAGTGTTGTCTTAGCTTATTGGAGAAGCTGAAATTGTAATTACAAACCAAATTCATGGCTACTAAAACTGATATTTAAGTTACCAAACAAATGAAAAGAACGTTGTGCAAGAAGAAGCTATTCAGCACTACAGAAAACAGCTGCAGTAAGATATGGGCATCTTCTAAGAAAAACCCAGCAGTCTGAGAAGAAGATTTAAATTATGAAAACTTGTATAAAAACATCAGCAAGTTTTAAAGCACAACACTAAAGTACGTGCTGATAATTTTACCCCCTTATAAGTATTATTTTTTTGTTCTACTTTCTATGGTATGAAAAGGAGCCAGCTGATGGGTTTTGACTCAACCCAGGACTTTTCATTTCTTAATTCTCAGTGGATTTACTGTTTAGTTTTGGGTTATTGTCATGTTGCAGGGTCCACTTCTGCATCAGTTTTTTTTTTGTTTGTTTGTTTGTTTGTTTTTTTTTTACAGATGCTCTTAGATTTTCTTCAAGCACCCTCTATAATACACAGGAAAATTTATGATGTGTTCTAAGATGGTGAGTTGGTCAGGACTTCCTGCTTCAAAGTATCCCCAAACCATGACTCTATCAGCTCCAGGCTTCACAGTTGGCATGAGGTTGTTTTCATGGAATGGTGCACTTAGGTTCCGTAATAATGTTTCAGACCTTATGGAGACTTCTTTTTGTAAATTTTGGTCTGCTTTCAGGTTGAACTCACTTTGACATCTAGACTGGCACACTGAATGGCAGATTTCAAGTTAATCTGAGACATCTTTAAACTAATACAACCTTTCTTTCTTGCGACTCATCATCACAGAACGCACAACACCTCAGTAAATTAAACTTCTGTCATTTTTACTCAGTTTTTGTGCATTTTACCGTGGTTGTGTACATTGGGGGTTTGCGTAGTCCTTTTGTGTGTGTTTGGGAACCTGTTTTTTGTTTTCTATTCATGTCTTTGTTTTCTGGATCAATTTTGTTTTGCCTCAGTCCCGCAGAACAAAAGTGTATTCTTCTCACGTTGTGCTATAACACATATACTGTCTCGCAATGTGACATTAATCAACTAAAAAATTATGAAAAACTATATAAATTCTTTAGTCTTAAGAAAGGAAAAAAAACATTTCTTTATATAGTTCATTTTCAGTAATGTAGAAATAAAAATCTTTAAAAAAAAATTTTTTTAAAAAAACACCGGCACATCAGGCATCAATACAGCAAAGTGAAATACTATATAGCCTGGGGATGGAAGATGTTTTTCTTGACTGTAAAATGATGACAACTGTTTATATTTCCTCCACATTGGTGGAAAATTCATCGTCTCGCTTAAGGCATCCAGATTCAGGGAAAAAAAAAAAAGTCACATTTTGCCACATTACAACCAGAAAGCAAATTTGATTGTTCAAAGTAGTGCATACAATTAAAACACGATACATGACTTTTTACAGTTTTTCTTTTAAAATAATGTAAAAAAAAAAAAAACAATAATCTATTTTGTAAAAACAATCATGTGCAACCGGTTTCTGAACTTTGAAATATCAATTGATAAATTCTCTCATTCCAACATGACTAAGGTTGAGCAACTTTGAAAAGAAGATGTTTTGGCTTTCAATGAATCCTGGAGACCATTTTGCTTTTTTGTTTGGTTTAAAATATTTCAAACTCAGACATTTAGACACACATAGTTGCCTAACTTTCATAGAAAGAGTTTGATGCAGCATGTAAGATACTGATCATTTGTAAGTCTTAACTTAACTTTTGACCAAACAGGCTTTTATCTTTGCCACTGATGGGATAATATGAACTATACAGCTGTGAATGTGGCATGTAGGGAGAGCTTTGGGGTTCCATGTCGGTAATTTTGCCTGCCAGTGGTTCACTGATGGACACTAGACCCACAACCACAAATATAAACTAACCGTCCAGCTTGGAAATAGAGGACTGGATGGAAAGTGGTCGTAATTATCATTAGTTCTTCGTGATTAACCATGTGCCACACACACCATCATGCACACACATACATACACTGATGTGGCTGTCCTCTGCTGTGTGGCACAAAATGGCGGAGAGTCTGCGTGTCCTAGCAGAGGATGTGCCTGGAAAAAGAGCGTAATGAGAACGAGGCCATGAGGAGGAGGAGGAGGAGGAGGAGGAGGAGGAGGAGGAGGAGGAGGAGGAGGAGGAGGAGGAGGAGGAGGAGGAGGAGGAGGAGGAGGAGGAGGAGGAGGAGGAGGAGGAGGAGGATGTGAGGACTTGACTGCAACTTTGCATGTGTGTGATAACATTCAGGTGTGTGATGCAACATTAAGGAGTTCCCAGCCCTCTCAACACACACGCACACACGCACACACACACACACACACACCTACACACATAAAAGAAAAAAAAAACATCTAAACACCATGGTAATGGATGTTGGCACACACACACACACAGATGCTCATTGCTCATACAGAGCCAGAAACGCACGACATTTCATTTTATCCTACAGGTAGCGTGACCTTCAATGCGCCTCATCTGTCCACCCCTCTCTCGCTCTTTCTCTTCACGTATTCCTGTTATCCAGCGCTCAGTGGCGTGGCAGGTAATTTGTGCGCAGCTATTGGAGATTAAAGTTTAATTAGTGAGCGGGGAGTCATTTGGGTCTTTCTTGAGTGAAATAAGGCCGCTGTGCATGCACCGTTGTCTGCCTGCATGTGTGTGCGTGAATGTGTGTGTGTTCGCTCTGCTCACTCGCTCGGCCCTAACGCATCAGGGCTCATCAGTGAAAGCTGGAGTGGGAGTAGAAGATCCGAGTCCGTCTTTCATCAGCGAAGAACAAAGGATGGGACCCCCCCACCTCATCCCCTCCAACTTCCCCACCTTTCCTCCATCTCATCTCTTTTCCTCTCCCCCTCTCCAGTGCTCAGTTGGCAGAGTTCCACAGTCATATTCACACTTTCCCAGTCCCTGGTGAGACACACACGCTCATATCACCTCCACTGCCACCATCACACTGCACCACATGCGGGAAAAGAGAGGGATGACAGGGTGCTCACTTTGTCTTCCTTCATCTTAGTGTGAGAAATGACCGATATATCTGTCACCCGAAGTGAAAGGAACGCCACATGAAACATCGTAGCATGATTGTTTCTTCTTCTTCTTCTTTTAAGCATCTTTGTCTGTCCGTCATTCTTCCTGCCACAATCTGCTGGTTTCTCACGCAATCTGCTTTTACTCTGCCAGCAATCTGTTTTCCTCTCCTACAAAGTGCTCAAACTTTGTCATCTGTCTCTCTCTAACGTGCTTACTGGTCTCGATCATGGGGGACATCAAACGTGCCAGATGGTCACACGCTGCTGACACGGGCGCGAGCCCCCGCCGCACACCCAGGTGTCTTCGGAGCTATGTTTTTTAGCTAATGACGGCTGGTGCCTGCATCTCAGCAAGCGCTGTTATTTCACCAGGGCTCGAGACACTGACGCAAATCGATAGGCAGCACGGCCCAGCGATAACGATCTCCGTTTCTCCTCTCCTCCCTGCATCCCTCCATTCGCCTCGTTGCTATGCCCTCCCCCTTCTCGCCGTAAACCCTCCCTCACATCTGCCTTGATCTTGCAGCTTCAATCTATCTCTCCCTAACCCTCCCACTCTTTTTCCTCCCTTGTCTCTGTGCCCTCAATCTCACATCCGTTCCCCCAATCCTCTCCTCTCCTTGTTGTTGTTCTGCATCTTTTCCTCCCCCAGCTGCCTTGATCTCACAGCATCGCTCTGTCACTTTTGCCCTTCGTTGCCTCGCTCCAATCCTACGCCTGGCTTCATATCTTGCCACTTATCTCCCGTTGCTCCCTCCGTCTTTTTTTTTCACCCTCGCTTACTCTCATTTCATATTTTCCCTTCTCCCTCTCCATCACTGCACTGTTTCTCACCTATCCCCCCGCTGGTCTTCCATTTCTTCCCAATCTCCCCTCATGTGCTCTTTTCCTCTATATTTGGCCTCTAGTTCCTCAGTAATCCTACTCTCCCACATTTGCTCATCTCCTTTCCTTGGCCGTTGGTTCACACTCTCCACTTTTCCCCTCATGTTGCTCTTTTATTTCAGTGACCCACCATCACTGATTTGGTGACTTGCCTGTGTTGGATAGCCTACAAATCCGAAAATGTTCATTTGGGGATTGATTTTTAATGGCTTATTTTACCAAGTTAGAATAACTTTACAGCAAACAACTGCTTAAACCTTTCAAAGCAAGTAGGATGCTCAAGTTTAAACTATTTTTTTCTTTCTGTTTTTTCAAATCCACACAGATATAGTTAACTGTCCTGAACTTCCTATAAATGTTATTCTTAACATTTTCAAAATGGGTTGAAAATGGGCCAGTTCCCAACTTCCAGAAGCATCATGTGAATTTCCTTTATCCGCTGCAAAATACAAGAATATATTTGTGTTTGTGTTCAAGTTTCATATAACTAGTTGTTGACCTTAAATCAACTAGTTGTTGATTTGAGGTCAGTACCCTCAGTATGATGCTTAACAGTTGGTACTTGACTGCCTTAACTGTACTTCATTCAGTCAACCGTACCCAAGACATTGGGTTTGACTTTAAGAGCAACTGCAAATTTCAGTCGTGCCTGTTGGTTTTGGATCTGGGGTTTCTTTCTGAGTCCAAACTTTTACTGACTTCACTGTGGATATTGAAACTGGTGTAGCGGCAGTTTCCAGATCACAGCTGGCTTTTCCCTTGCTGGTCTAAGCCAATTTCCTTTCTCTGGAGGGTGGTAGTTTGTGTCAGATGGTTGAAACAGGGGTGTTCCAACATCACAAAGCTCCCAACACACACATCAAAACTGATTTTGGGATGGCTATAGCATGCTGACATCAAGCTCCTGCAATGACCTCAAAGTCATTTTGATTTGAAAATTTTTGTTGAACTATGCTCATAGGATGGATCCATGCGAGTCGCATGGTCAAATAAATCATTTGAATTTCTCTCTTAGAAATTCAAAGTGATATTGTCTATATCAGTGCCTTATCATTTTTTATATCGAGAGTGGTCAAATATCCAGACAAAGCTGTGTTAAAAGCTGGAAAAAGTTTATAGTTGAGGTTCAACATGCCCAGATACAGTATATGTGGATAAATGTCTGTGTTTTGGATCTTGAGTCAAAGGAAATATTGCAGAGGAGGACAATATTCCATAAAGCATTTCTTAATCATCATGTGTACAAATACAGACATAAACACATTGTTATCTGCATGCACACACACTCACAACCCGTAAAAAAAAGTTGTTGGGCTTTATAGGGGTGGTCCAGGAAGAAATTGTAGTTTGCACTTTGGCTGCTGAAGCATCCTGTTCAGCAAAGTGATAGGCCCCTTAAGAATATATATATATATATTTTTTTAAAGTTAGACGCTGTGAAAAACGCTGGCTCCTCAAAACTGTTCTCATGCACACACTGTTAGGACTGTTAGGAAGGACTGGCAGTGCAAGACACCACAAGTCAACTCTGGTAGATATTGTCCACTAGATTCTCTGTCAAACAGATGTTGGCAACATCTGTTGGTGGTGTTGAAATTTTGAGTGCCAAAAGCTTGTTTTTGTTGCGGTTCGTAATTGGAGAAATATTTTCTGCTGAAGCCATTTTGTAAGTGCTTGCAGTTGTCTGCCAGTGGTTAGTGTTGTTGCTGTCAGATGATCACAAAACAGGAAGTTAAAAAAAAGTTGCTTGGCCTTTAAATATTAAATATCACCTGCACGCTCACTCAGCAGACCGTAGTGTGATTTGAGCTTCTACTGGATGACAATATCCTCAACAAAGAACATTAACCATTAAACTTACTAAATAATCCCTGTCAGTTCTGAAAACTGGATGTTGGAGCTGACAGTGATGTCTACCTCTTGTTCTCAACAGTTAATTGTGGTTTGCTCTCGCAGAAGATTTACTAAAAACTCCACAACAAGTCAGTAATGACTATCTGGATGCAATCGCCTTCAAGAAGTCGAGGTCCACATTAGGCTGGTTGCATGTGAAAGTAAAGAGTAAAGGAGACATTCTGATCAGATGTTTGACCCCCACAACTGATTCCTTTCAATGCAGAGGATCAGTGACTCTTCTACAAGCTCCCACTATTTAATCTATCTAGAATATATCTCGAGAATCATCAACTGTGCCCTGACTAGCAGGAAAGATCCCCTTTCCTATTTTTATACTCCGTTTTTATGTCCTTGCCACTGGTATTTTTAGCTGAATTTTAGAATAGCCGCCTACCAATGAAGTTGTAGTTTTGGATATAAACATTTTTGTGAGGCTCAAACTCCTGGTTCACCAGTTAATGTTTAAGCCGGTTAATAAAGGTTTTCTATCATGCCTTACTTTCTTTTTTAAAAAGAAAAAAAAACAGCAAATCCATCTCATTTTCAGACACAAAAGCAACAGCCACGATGGAGGACACACATTACCAGCAGCTTGAGTTCAGTGCGCCAGACCAAAAAGAAGTCTGACCTCTCCCAATCCAATACAAGGTCACACACATGCACACCTCCAGTCAGACAAAGAGCATCTGCACATTTGCTTCAGGGCAAGGAATCACTGTGGAAGACAGAGGTCGTGGATAGGACAACCTGGAGGACAAAAAGAGAAGGGAAAAAAAGAGCAGACAGGAAGAGATAGAATGTGTGTTTTTATGCATGTCAGAACACCGACACAGAAGGAGTGACGCAGCGTCATCAATGAGAGGTACTGAAGTGGCACAAAGCGGGAGCAGGTGCAGATCAGTGTGTGCGTGCTGTCTGGATGTGTGCCGGTGAATTTGTGAACACTTGCACATGTGTGAGAGCCGGGTACGTGCAAATGAGTTGAGGGATGAGCAGACATGGGAGGGGAACACACTGTGGAGCCCAGCGGGGACGTCACACCAAACCTGCCCCAGCTCGGCTCCCTCTACAAGGGGGTGCGACGCTGCATCCCATTACCTGAAAAAAGACATTCGTGTGGCGTGTGTTTTGTGTGTGCATGAATGCATCGCTGGGAAATAGATCAATGTTGCATTTTCCAAAGAATCAGCTTGTATTCTAGTCCTGGATGTTGACGGGGACTGAGCAGACGCTGATTACTTTGCTTTGTCTTCACTTGTCCAATCTTCCTTCTGCATCCTATTTCCTCTGCTCCAAAGTCTCCTTCACTGGATGATTCTGATTGAATACCAAGTAGGCTTGTGCCCCATTTAGCAAGATCCAAACTGCCTCGCGTGTGTTTTGTGTGTATAAGAGAGAAGTAAACCATGTACACAAAATGAGAACGCATGTGGGCATTAGTGAGGTTATTGACACGTCATAGAGACCACAAAGCATGTTTTTCATACTCTGGAGCAAGAAAGGTTACCTAGAGTCTAATATTCACAAATACCAGCATGGTCATGTCTGGGACAGATTTCAGAATGCTTGCACACACATTTGTTGTCACCTGGCTTCAGAAAAACACAGACTCTCTTTCACAAAAGCACAAAGACGCACAACAGGGAGTGAGCAATCAGTTTTCTTTCTTCTTATTCCCATCACATGCACAACCTGTGCCTATACCAGAGGAAAAAAATGCCCTTTGCAGATGCCATGTGCTTGATTGTGCCTGCGTGCCTGTAATTCTCGATCGCTCATTCTTCTCTCCATCCCCGCCCCATCTCATCACTCTGTCACCATGTCAACAAAGACCAGGTTTAGTCCTTCAAAGGGCAACGCTCGACAGCTGCCGGATGGAGGTGACCGTGCCGAAAGACGGCGAGAGAGACGGAAAGAGAGAAACGGATTGTGGAGGGAAAAAAAAGAGACAAATGATAGCTGTGTGGAGAACCAGAACAGAGGAGGGCCGAATGATTTTGGGTCAAGGCTATAGGAAAGGAAAAGAAGGAGAAGGGATACAGAAAAAATAGGTGAACAGGATTTTGTCCTTTCACAAATCACATGCTCATCTCCTGCCCATTGTGCAGCACCAAGCTGAAGTGCTTCTGTTTCTGGCTTTTGAAGAACCATGAAGTGATCTATCTTTCTATATAACCTTAGTTCTGATGGTCTGATGTCCAAGTGACTCAAATGACTCAATTATTTTTTTTAAAATGGAAGTAAAATGTGTGACTCGATGCTTTGCTTTTTTCCTACAACTTGAGCGGTCAAATGTTTTATGGTGGGGACAGCAATGGCTGTCACACAAAGGACCGCTGATTACATCAGGTGAGATGACGTAAGATGAAAAATAAGGAGAGGAAAATGTGAGGAGAAAGAGCATTCATTGCCATACGTTTAGGACAACATCAAACATCAAGGGGGTAAATTTACTCTGTAGTAAACATTTATTTCAGCACAACAACTAGATGTCATCAAAGACTAGATGGATTTAGAGAGGAGAAGATTCTAAGGCCCTTCATGAGTCTGGCCCGTTTTTTAATTCTTTATGTATTTTCTTGGTTACTGCCCTCACTTCATTGCTCTCTTGGTGTGTGAATACCATGGAAACTGGACTCTTTTGTTGTTGTCTTAACGTGCTAAAAAAGATGCACCTCTCCCAAAGGTCACTGGACATCACCTGAATGTGTCAGTCAAAGAAAGGCAAAGGAAAAGCAGAGATGCAACGTTCATAACAGAACCCCTAATGAATTAACGTTTTTGTCTTGTAATAACTGATTTAGAGAGAGATTGTTTCTATGTGCATCAAATCAGGCTCATTTGTGCATCCTTCTACGAGGTGTTGAAGATCTGCCGCTCCTTCTCCAAACTTTGTCGTTTTCTTCCAAACCTGCAGCTCTGTGTCTGTCTGTGCTCCTGTTGTCTGCTATTATACCAGCTTTGTGTATTTAAATAAACTGTGTGCAGTGCGCACGGTTGGTATTTTTGGTTTTGAGAGTGTTTGTGCAGACATCTGTGTCTCCGATGTTGTCCTGCCTCTGTAACGGAAAAGCCAGCCATGTCTGTGGCTGTGGATGAGTCATCCCTAAACTCCAGAGAGGAGGAAAGGCAACATTGCTCAGACATGCTCAGACACAAACCTCACATTAGCTGGCCTTCCTCACCGAATCAAAATGCTCTCCTGCATCAGGGCTTGTTGTTTTCCTCCCTCATCAGGTTCACGGGAAGACAAATTATCATTAGAGGCTGTGAACGAAAATGTCCATATTTACATATGGTCAATCAAAAGAGTTGTTTGTCAAAAAGCCCGTGAATTTTGAAGGCATAGTGCAATGGACTTTTAAACTGCAGTTGTTCTAACTTATCCTAGTTGCTAACTGTGCTGCACTCCAGTTCGTAGACTGTAAGGGCGTAATGGGTACATAGCAGGCAATTTGGTTATAGGTTTTGTTTATAAGGTAAGGTTTGGTATAATTACGGGATAACCGTATCCCTGTATGACCGTATCCCGTATGACGGTGCCCACAGCCATTACGGGATAACTGTAATTATACCAATAACTACTAGCAGTTCATATGCAGCACTAACAAAATTTTTGTAAAGCTAAATGTTTGTGTGTTTGAAATAAACATGTTCTTATTTCAACTGATTTAGTCAACATGAAGCAAACTGAGAACCGTATTGGTGTAGGACAGAAATTCAATATAAATGTAATATAAATGTATATAAATCAAAAACCTGTTTCTTACCCTTTATTACAGTTTGTCACTAGGTAGCAGTAGATTTTATCTTGCATTTTGTGGTTCTGACATATTTAATGAGGTCACGCCTGATATCAAAGATTTGAATAAATGCACAGTTTGCAGAAGTAGAACTTAACATGTTTTTTTTCTCTCTAAAAGGTAAGATTATCACCATCAGTCTTGCATTAATTTGGCGTGGATTGTTTTGATGTGTCACTTAAAAAATGCCATAAAAATATACATCCATGCGTAACAGCTGTATTGTGATTTGCTTGTACAGATACTTGTGCCATGTTAGCTTTTACATAAATGAAACCAACCGAAGATTTGCGATAAAATTCACTAAGTAATGCAGCTTTGCCTTTCGCTGTTTTTGGTCACCAGATTCACCAACACACCTATCAGTTTCAGCGGACGCAGTAGTTTCCACCTATTTTTGCATTTGCTATAGTTTTGTGGCCAAAGACGAGACTCTTTTCAACACTTCAAAGAATGTCTTAAATCAGATATGTGCCCACTACATAAATGATCAAAACACTCTCACTCCACTGTTGCTGTTCTCCTTGGAAACTAAAAAATAAATAAAAAAATAGATGTGCATTTCTGGTTTATCCACCCATTTTGCATTATCTTGGTGTGGACTGCTTTAGCCCATGTCTTGCATATTTTCAGCCATGTCATTTAACCAAAAGCTATAAAACATTATACCTGCAAGTTATGACTGTGCCCATAATCGTTCTTCACCAGTACATCTACCCTGACACCCCTGTTTGCTGGTTAGTAAACAGGACTAAATGAAGATATTGGGGGGAATTTACAAAGAAATTAAATTGCATCACTTTGCCTGTTTTGTACATGAATCTGCTTTATTTCTGTATCATATTCACAACTCAGATTATAGGGGCAAACACACGTATGAAGCTCACCTGAGCATGTTTTTTCTTTCTCTTTTTTTGGGATTATCTCGATTAGTTTGGTGCAGATTTCCTCAGGTTATAGTCAACTCATTTTCTGTCATGTCACTTAACAAAAAGCAATAAAAGATGTGTTCTTGCAAATGACTACAATGCATTTGGGTTTGGTGATAATGCACCAATGTTAGTTTGTATTTAAAGAAGCACAAGCGAAGATTCTGGGAGAAATCCACCAGTCAATTTGACTAGCTGCGTTTTGTAAATGCTCTCTGGTTTATTGTTCCACCAGGGTCACAATGCAGATTGCAGACACTAGCAGAGTCCAGTAGATGCAGCAATTTTCCACTATTATCATTTCGCCTTTTTTATTGTGACTGAGGAAAGGACAACTGTCTTAAAGTCAGTAAATTAAAATAGAAATCTTAGTGATTTATACTGATTTTAGGACAGATGTATATACCCTTACAGCCTTATCCCTTGAATATAAGAAAGAATAAGTGAGGATTCAAGAGGCAGGCCACAAAGCATTACAATTTGAACCACTTTGAACAATTTTGACTTGCTATTTTATTTCTGAATCAGATTTGCAATGCAAATTGCAAATATATGCAAATAGAAGCACAGCCATCAAGTCCAGGAAATGGAATAATTTTGTGTTTCCCTTTTTTTTTAAAATACAAATACAAATTCTGTATCCTGTGGCCTCACGTCAGCATCCCTTTGCCTGTCTTTGGTGGCACGTCTCTGCCCCCCTCCATGTGTCTTCCAATAATCTATGTGACTGGCTGCTGGTGACCCTCTGTGACCTCCAGCTGAGTGTCATGACAACGGGACACTGACAAATGTCGGAGTAGATATTGGCTGCCTCAATCTCCTAAGCCTCTCTCCTGGGTAGGAAACCACCCACGCAGTCTGGCCTCGACACTGCAGAGGAGCGAGACACGGGGGGATGTTGCGTGTTTGCCATCCGGTCGGCCTGTCAGCCCGTCCGTTGCATTGAACCCGAGGTTATCGAATGAAAGGGCACGGGAGGTGCAGAGAGGAGAGGATGCAGAGAGGAGAGGATGCAGACAGGAAATAAGAAAAGGGAGCGTGATGTCTGAGGCATCTGAATGCTCTCCGTGTCGCGTTGCTGAAGTGTGTGTAATTGGGAAGGGGATTGCAGCGTGCTGATTGGAAGCAGCGGCGGGGCGGGTTTCTGCGTTATTTTGGAGCACGCTGCGTTAAGCCCAGTGTTAAAGCAAGATGTGTTAGGCACGAGAGCGTGCGCGTGTGTGTGTGTTGGGGTGCGTGTGTGTGTGTGTGTGCTAAAAGAGAGAAGTTAGAGAGCGTTTCGTGTCTGGTATATTTAAGTGTGTTGTCAGGTTGTTGAGGAGCATGCGAGCTGAGCTTTAGTGAACATGTGTGTCGCTGGGCCGTGTAGTTCCAGCGGTGGTGTGTGACTTTTTTTTTTTTTTTTTTTTTAGCGAATACTTGTGATTGAATGTGCAAGCGTGCGTGCGTGTGCAATTCCTCCCAGGCCGCTCCACCTTCCCAGCAAACTGCCTCTGCATGCATAATTAACCAGGATGACTGGGGAGGTAAACACACAGAGAGACGTTCCATCCCTCCGCTCTCTGTGTGCCTCCGCTTTGTGCATCCGCACATGTGTGTTTATTGGTGTCAGACAGACAGACGGACCAGGAGCAGGAAAGAGATTTGAAGCCAAAGTGCTTCAGAGCCAGATTTGATGGAACGAGTGAGCTGTCTCTCTCTCTCTCTCTTTCTCTTTCTGTCTCTCTCTGTCCCTTTGTGTGTGCATGTGTGTTGAGAAAGCAGATAAATCCCATCTCAAGCTGCCTCTGAAGATGATGTGATGAAAAAGAGGAAGAGAAAGGGGGGGTACTGGAACCAGCCACAGTTCTGCGCATTATGAACCATTCAGCGGAACAATCAAATTCACCCCTCTTTCTATTCCTCCCGCTCCTGCTTTTCCTTCTCCTCATCCCTTCCTGGCAGTGTTTAACTTGGAGGCAGATGCATTTTAATGCTTCAAACGAATAGATCCTCCCCAGGTGTGATGAAGCACAAAACTGTTCAAATTATAATAGTAAGGCAGCTGAAAGGGGAAAAGACGTTGGATGCAGCAGTGGTAATCAATGTTGGGTCTTGTTTGTCTGTAGGGCTCAAGAATTTGTCTAATTGTCATTGTAGAAAGAACCATTTGCTGTCAAACTGGATGGAGAGCATTCAAAAACATACATTTTCAGGTCTCACCACAGATTACTTGGAATCACATCAGTTGGAATTAGGTCTTGACTTTGACTAAACCACTCTAACTCATACTTGGCTTTCATCTATGGTATTTAATAGGAGCTATGGTTGAATGTTGTTTTCCTTTGCCCCGCTTCCAAGTCTTTTGAAACCGGTAACAGGTTTTTTCGTAGAATTGCCTTGTATTTAGTTCTATGCAATTTTCACTCAAGAATTTCTCACATCTTGGTGTTACTACAACTGTGGTCTGGTGACGTGAAATTCTAGGTTTTCGAGGGGTTGTCATTTGAGGCACTTTATTTTATTTTTCTTTCCTTAGGCCTCCCCTGAGATTCTGTGTTGAAGGGAAACGGTGGCACTAGACATAATCTACAGCAGTGGTCTCAAACTGCAATCCTTGAGGGCCAGAGTCCTGCAACTTTTACATGTGTCCCTTGTCCTACACGCTTGAATTAAATGGTGAAATTGCCTCACTAGCATGCAGTCGAGCCCTACAGAGCTCTGCTGATGAGTTCATATTGGAGCCAGGTGTGCTGAAGCAGAGACATCTAAAAGTTGCCGGTCTCTGGCCCTCGAGGAATGCAGTTTGAGGCCACTGACCTAGAGATAGCAGAGTAAATGGAGCTAAGTGTAAAAAGGATAGCACGTTTTTTTCTTATTTTTATGAGAAAAGAAAATTATACACACTTAACTCTGTTTGCCTATATGAAATGCTATTAAATAAGCTTTGTGGTTAAACTTTCAAAAAGTTCAGTCACTCAATAAATCTTTAGCTGCTGTGTAACAAAATGCGTCACAATGGGTAAAAGCAGATGGAATAACAAAAGAAAAACTGCTAGAAATGATAAATAAGCAAACATGCACAGAAAAGTTAAAACAGATAAATAAATCTAATAGTTTCAGGAGATGAGAAATTGAGGGAATACAGCAGATTAGCCAGTTTCAAGGGATATGAATGTGTTCGCAAAGCACTATAAACCCACCTTGTGTGTAATGTGGATGCAAGCGGATGTGTGGTATTTGCTGCAGTTTGTATTTCCCATGAGCTCAGGCTGTGAAGCCCACTCACTAAATCATGCATTCTCCTCTGTCCTCTACAGCCCCCCTTCTCCTTGTCTTCCTCATCAAACTTATCATTCTATCACTTCTTCCCTGCTGTTGCATCCCCTCACCGTCCGTCTCTTTAGTGGCTTGAAATTTCTCTCTCTTTCTCTCTCTCTCTCTCACCTTCTATTAGACCACCAACGCCATGTTGTCTTTTCCCCTCTCGTTGCCACCCCCATCTCTATCGGGAAGGTTGAAGACAAAATAGAAAGATGAAGAAGATGGAGAGATAGTGGAATGGGAATGGGAATGGGAATTATCTTTCTTGTGCAGATATCACTTTGTTGAAAGATGCAAAATACGATCAGCTTGGAAAAGTAGAAGACGAGAATAGAGGGGGGAAAATGTGGGTGTATTGCTGGATGTCTGTAATATATAGATGTATAGGCCTGCATGGAGATATAGAAAAAAAAACATATGCAAGTTTGCTTCTCCTTCAAACCTCCTCCTCTGTTCTAATGCAAGCCCTGAAGAATGGGCAGACAAATAAACAGGGAGGATTTGGTGATCTCAGCATGTGTGCTCCATCCTCTCTCCTCTCTGCTCCTCACTGAAGCGGAGACGTTGTGCATCCACAAATACGGCAATCGGTCGACACCATGGTGCCGCGCTTCTGTGCGGAAGATAACAGTGGAAAGGGAGGGAGGTGCCGAATGGAGGTGGAAGGGGGACGTGACGGGAATGTAGACGCCGCCATACACACACGTGGTGTGTGTTTGAGAAAAAGCAAGCGCGAAGTAAATCGATTCGAGGGAAGGTGTCTTTGGTTTCTTTGTTTTGTTTTATTGCAAGATGTAATCAAGCACAAAAAATATGATTACAGTGTCATGTCTTGTATGCCCAACCCCAGGAACTTTTTTTTTTTTTCATATTTTGTCATGTTACAACCGCAAAATGCTGTTCATTTTATTTTGATTTTATGTAATAGACCAATGTAAAGAAGTGCTATAATTAGAAAGTCCAAGTAAACTGAAACATGTTTTCCAGTTCTATATAGAAAACATAAAAGTGAAGAGTAAGGTAATCAATCCCCCTCCTTTAAACTGATACACACACATAAATTCAGTGCAGCGTCTTAAAAGGTGATTAGTATATAGAAATTCTCTGTTATTTCATCTCAGTCTAAATAGTTTAAACACATTTAGCTGTGTTTCTGCTTCAACACACCTGAGTCAAATAATCAGGTCATTAACAGGGCTCTGAAAAACTTGTCTGCATACTAATGAAGTAATTCGGCTGTATTGGACCAGGGACACATCTTAAAGTGGCAGCCCTGGAGGACTGGAATTGAAGACCTCTGGTTTAGACCAAAACACATTCTTCTTTTAGACCTGACCCAATTCAAGTTCAGAATCATCGCTCACAACTCTGCTTTGCATCCATTCCAACTGAGGTTGAGTCATAAAACTGCCTGCTACAATTTTTAGATTTAACTTTTTTATTCCACATCAAATTAATCACATTATGTCCCGAAAAGCACAATAAAGTTTACGGTTGTAACTTGGAAAACATTCAAGGAGTGCGAAATCTATAGTAAAGCAGTCGACACTGAAACATGTGCAATGTGGAATGAGAGGGCCTACTCCAAAAACAAATAATTTGTGTCTTTGCTGAACCCGCCTGCTGTTCTCAGCATGCTTGGTTTTGGAGAATCCCACGTCTTTTCCTTGATATTGTGTAAACAAGTATGCCCACACGCACGTCACCCCAGGTGGAGCGGTATTGACCTGAGAGTAGGGGAGCAAGGATGGTAGGAAAACGCATATTAGGTCAATAAATGTGAGCATTTGTTTGTAGTATTTTTAAAAAGACGGACCAGAGCTTTTCTTAACAAGAAGTGCGCAGGTTTAAGATAGTCTATTGAACTCACACAAACATACACACAGAGTATTCATAGGTGAATGTTGTTGTGTCTGGTGAGATGCTACACAGTCCCAGAGTGGATTGAGAGTGGGGACTAAAACTGACTCTCTCGGACACGCACATACACACCGCAACACACACACGCACTCTGATGCTCACTCTGATGCTCAGTGTCTCCTGGTGACTCTTTTGCTTTTATAGATCGGCAAAAGTCTCCACCTCTCCCCTGTTCATCTCTGTTCTGTATAAACACATTCACACACTTACGCACACCCCCACTCACACTTGCATGCAGGTGAAACCGTATAGTCCCAAAACGCAGTCACATACTGGAAGAAATGCAACTTACACTATCAACACAACCTCTCTGCTGGCGCATTTAGTGCATGCACACACACACAGTGTGTAAGTGACCACTTCTCCTGGGAGTGAACTAGAGTTTCTATCTGACCAGAAGGCAGAAAAGAGTAAGGGTCCCAGCTCAAAATTTCATAAACATCTGACCAGAAAATAACATAAAATTACTAAAGGGTTGAAAAATTAAAGAAATTAAAATTTAAAAAATGGCTTACTTATCAAGTAGTTCAAATACACTTGATAGATGTACAGTTAACCCAAATAATGGCACAGAACTATATGAGAACGAAAAATAATACCAAGGAATGCTTTAAAATCCAGGTTTTACATTGGTCAATCAAACCAGACCAATAAAACTGAATATGTGTGTTTGGGAATGCATGCAACACATTATCTGCTTTGGATCTGAATGCCTGTGTGTCTGCATGTGTGTTTTTCTCAGAAAGAGAAATTATTTGTTACTTTAAGTGTCTCTTGAAATGTATACTCAAGTTCTCTTTAGACAAAGAAAAATGCTTATACCCTAGAACCTACCTTCATAATTTCTTGTCTTTTTTCTCTATTTTCTCTCCTTCTTCCCTCCATACCTTCAGACCCCTCTTCCCCTTCCTCCCGTTTCACCTCACCTCCCCCTCCCTGCTCAGCCTACAGACGGAGTGAGTTATGCAGTCCTTTCGTGAGCGCAACAGTGGTTACCACAGCAACCAACCCTGCTATCAGCAGGAGCCCCATGAATTATCTCGCCTGGAGACCTACCGGCAACACCCACATCATCCCCATCCGCAGCATCCACACCCAGGCCCTGGTCCACATCCAGGCCCTGGCCCTGGGCACAACAGGTCAGGCTATGAGGCTATGTCTAATGCAGCAAACGTGCCCACAGGTGGAGCAGCTGGAATTGGAGGACCCAAGGACTGTTACAGCCAACAAAACTATTCTGGGTACCCAGGAAGTACTGGAGGCAGTGGAAATGGAAATGGTAGCTCATCAGCCTCACAGGCAAAAAAATCCTTTAGAGGAAGCAAAGTTCCCCCACCAAACCCCAGTCAACACCTGCAGGGCCCTGGAGGCTATAGTAATCACATGGGCCCAGGAAATTATTCTGCCCAGTACATGAGCGAGGGCCATCTCCAGCAGAAATGGGAGGACCCTGCACAGTTAGCACAGTATGAACAGGAGATGGTGGGGCGACTGGAGGCTGGTGCTTCCCCTGCACCTGGATCCTCCCAGTACATAGACTCAAACATGTTGGGGCACTCCCAAACCCCATGCCACCAGCCTTCTACCCCAAGTTATACAAGTCCACATCACCAGTCTCACCCTCCTAATCCTGCTCCCTCACCTCTCATGTATCCCCAAAGTCACCTACACTATCCTCAACCCTCCCCCTCTCCATCCCCATACATGGAAAAATGCAGTCCCATGCCCCATTGTTATAAAGGCTACAACATACCTCCAAATTCTCAGTATAGCAGACAGCTAAGTAGTCATAGCAGTTTGAAGCAGGGGACTTACAGGTCAACCCAGAACAGCTATGGATACCAGCAGTCAACACCCAGAGGTTATGAGCAGCAGACATCTTTACAGGCAATGACCAACCCCCAAGAACCCCACCCTAAATACCAACACTATAGCCAACCCCAACAAAATTACTGTCTGTCAGAGCTCCCTGTCAGATCTCCAGAACAGTATTATCAGACTTGCAGCCCCTCCTCAAGTCATTCCCCTGCTCGCTCTGTCGGACGCTCACCCTCATACAGTTCCACCCCTTCACCACTGATGACTAATCCAGAATCATTCCAGTATGGCCAACCACCAATGACACCTGGGGCAGCCTCGTCGTCGTCATCCTCTTCAGCTGGTATGCAAGATCAAGCCAGCACAAACACCATGCTAATGCCCCCACGGTCCCACCCTTCACCCAACATATCCCACACAGCATCCCACAGCTACACTTCAACGCCACAAGCGCCCACAATGAAAGAGCGCTTCTCAGAGAAGCTGTTATCAAACCCCAGCTTGTGGAGCCTAAATGCTCTCACCTCTCAGGTGGAGAATATCTCCAATAACGTTCAACAGCTCCTGCTTTCAGAAGCCCTGGTTGCAAACAAGAAGGGCAGCAAGCGCAGCAGTGGAGGGAGCAACTGCAGCACTGGAAGTGGGGCCTCCACCAAGAAAGGTGAAGAATACAAAAGCCCTCCATATCCAGACAGTGGTGGCAATGTGGGTGGGGCCCCCATGCATGAACCTTACTCTACCCCACAGCACCAACCATTGCCTATGGAACTCCATGAGGGTGGCTACTCCAGCAGTAGTGATGAACCATTGGACAGAGGTTTCTATTACTTTGGCCAGGGTAGAAGTCCAGCCCAGGCCCACAACAACACACAACTCAGCCTGGACACAGCCTCCTCTTGCTCCATTGCCTCTCCAGATGATATGTCTACTAGGTCTGGGGACTCGGGGTTGCACAACCTTACCCCTGATCCTATAAGATGCACGGCAGGGCAAGGAGGAGATGGCATGAATACCCCAGTGAAGAGCATTGGTGATGAGAGATCTCCAACAAGCATTACAATACCAAGTCCTATGAAACAAGAAAGTGATTCCCCATCAGACACACAACACATCAATCAGCCTGTAAAAGAGAACTTTGAAGAGTCAGCTTGGACTGAAAAACCTGCTGGAAAAGAAGAGGAAGCAATGGAAAAAACTCTTGATTTTATAAGTAATTCAGACTCAAGCAACCCTACAGAGAAGCAAGGGAAATGGACTGATGAGGAAAAATGCCCAAATTTCTACAGCAAAATAAACACGAACATGGCAGAAAAAGGCTATTGTTATGAAGACACAATGTACCAAGAGGTCCAGAGCAAATATGACTCAGATGCAAGAGATTCCGTTGAACAGTCCCCAGCTGATCTCTCTGATTCCAGTAACAAAGATCACTTTAGTCAAGAGATGAAGTCAGGGATATTCAAATCTGAATCTCCAACTGCATCTGAGAGCTCTGTGAAAACACTGCCATTCATTTCAAGAGGAGACCTTGAGCAGGATCCATATTCCACAGAGAAAGATGACAGTTCAGCAAATACCTCTCCAACCCCACAAACTGAAGTCCTGGAAGCTTCTAGCTGTGACAAGAAGGAGAGCAGAACTCAGGAGAATGACAAAGACGTAGTAGGAGATAGGGAAGAGGATGAGATAAATGAAGATGAGAAAGAAGAAATTGAAAAAAGTTCTCTTTCACAGCTTTTGTCTAAAGAAGTTAGGGAGGAAGCAGAGGAGGAGGAGAAAGAAAGTCAGTCATTAACTGAAGAGCACACAGATGACAAAGACATCCAAATGAGTCCCTCTGAAGATCTCTGCAGCAGAACAGAAATCCACAATTTAGCTCTTAAAACTGACAATGATTTTGCAGGGGGACCCGGTCATCTTAATGCAGCAGCAGCAACGACAGCAACAGATGTTTCAACAAGGGAGTCAGCCATTGGCGACACAGCACCTCAGCCACAGTCCGCTATGCCAGTCTTCTCTGCTCTCAATGATAAGGCAGCTCCTCCTGCTCAGGCTAGAGATCATATTGATCACAGCGATGCTAAGGTTCTGGAGCCAGACTCTCCTCAGCTGCCAGGGAAGTCAATACTTCCCTCTGCCCCTTCCTGGGCTGACACTCCACCATCTCCTCAAAAAGGGGATGATGATATAGAACCAGGCATAAGTTGTTCCAGTGCTGTGACACCACTAGCTAAACCAGAGCCTATGGTTCCATCTGCTCAGCCAAGGACATATGGGCGTAAGCATGTTAGGGGTAGAAGGAGAATCATACATTCAGGTGTGGCATTAAGGCGACAACTGAGCTTGAAGAAGGAGGAAGAAAAGGAGGACAAAGAAACAAATTCCTCTCAGCAAAAATCGAGCATGGCTCCAAGCAAGACTGTTTTATTCTCAGATCAAACTAACCTTGCTCATCAGGATTCTATGGTGAGCCAGACTCCTAAAATGCTGACAGATGGTTTTCAATCCAGAATGTGCACTCGCTCTTTTAATGCACCAGATATGCAAACAAAAGTTGAACCTAATGTGAAGAGAAAACCAGGCCCAAAACCTGGATCTAAGCCAGGGTCAAAACCCAGTGCAAAACCAGGGCCTAAGCCAGGTGCTAAGCCTGGTCTAAAGTCAGGTCCCAAACCTGGACCAAAACCTGGGAAAAAGACAGGACAAAAGCCTGCATCACGTGAATCAGAAGTGCCACTGAAAATTGATACTGTTGTAAGGCAAAAACCAGGGCCAAAACCAGGTTCAAAATCTGGACCAAAACCAGCCCTAAGACCAGGTCTAAAACCTGGATTCAAGCCTGCTGAGGTTTTGCCTCCTACTGAGGCTGCTCCCATCAAAGCTCCAGTTGGTCGCCCCAGGGGCTCAATTTCAAAATCAAAATTGATGGACCGGGAAGATCCAAGACAACAAGTCCCAGAAATGCAAAGCAGGACCAGGAAAGCTCTAAAACATGCAACACTGCAATATAACCAAGACGGAAGATCTCCTACAGAGGAAAAGCGATCTCTCCCAGAAATAAAAGTACAAGAAAGGGAAAACAACAATATGGTCTTAAGATCCAGAAAAGTCTCACAGGATAAGCTAACAAAAGAAAAGGAAAGGGGAGGGGAAGATATTCAAACTTCAACACCAACAGAAAATAAAATCAGCGATATCTCTCTAAAAGTTAAAGAGGTCATAGTTGTAAAAAAACTGCTAACTCCAAATCCTGATGCCATGATAACAACAAATGTTTCCCTACACTCATCTGTACCACTTGCAAAGCCAGCCCTCTCTGAAGAATCTAAAGAAAAGACATTATCAATACTAAAGCGCACATCTAGCCCAGACATTTCCACACCACCTGTAAAAAAGAAGAGAGGTCCAAAGCCCAAACTAAGAAACTTACCATCTCAGTCAGTCCTGTTTGAAGAGATTCTACCAGCACGCAAAGAGAAAAGTGTCCGAGGCCCCAGAAGAAAGCGAGGACCACCCAGGAAAGCTTCTCTTGTCAGTGCCTCAACAAAAGATGCTCCTCCTAACAGCAGTGGATCTACCAACAGTGACATGCCTGTGGTGCCTCCTCAGTGCCCCACCAAAACAAAAGTTCTCCCCCCACGCAAAGGCAGAGGACAGAAATATGAGGCAATGGTACAGAAGATTACATCTCCCAGCTCAAAAAAACACTTCCCAGCTACGCAACAAGACAGTAGTCTAAGTGAGGATTTTACGTCGAAGGCTTTTTCTGAATTTGTCTTTAAGGAAGGTGAGGCTTTTATTCAAATAAATAACACAGAGACACTAAAGTTTACAAAGGAGGAAATGAAAGAGCAAGAAGAAGCAATGACAATGGAAGATGTATCACAACAATGTGGCAAGCATGAGTTAAGTCAAGAGGAATCAGCAAAGGATATAGTGAGACCATTAGCGGAAGAAGATGTTACAAATAAGAATTATGGAAGACAAGAAAAAGGTAAAGTAGAAACCAAGATAGAGGTTGCTGACAATAAGGCTTCGTCTTCAACAGAGACATCATTAGAAGTTGGAACTCTAGACGAGAGGACACAACAGACTTCCAAGAGTGATGCCACAAAGTCTGTCCGAACGAAGAGAAAGAGATGGGCCATGGTGGAAAGTACAGATGCATCAGTGGTAGCTTTGGAAGCAGACAGCCTCATTATTACAACACCAAGACTTGCTAAACAGAGAGCTATTAAGAACAACCATGAAATGCACCTTAAACAGAGGAGGAAGAAGAGAAAGGGCAAAGCCAATTTAGAGGAAACTGAGACACTAGATGAGCTCAACACAACAGAAACGCCAGAACCTGTGGAAAGAATAGAGGAAAAAGTCACCACCACAAAGTCCACAGAACCTCTACCAACTAACGGGGATAAATTCACAGAAACCCCCCAAGCCATCTCTGTAGAACTTATTCAAAAACCTCGAAGAGGCCGAAAACCATCCGCAAACCCAACTAAACAAAGAAGAAGCCAAGCCTCAATGGAGCATGCTCCTGGGAAGCCAGTGAAGATCCACAAAAAACCTGGGCCAAAACCTGGAATGAAAGATGCCATTGAGGTAATTGAGGCAGTTGTAAGGGCAGCCGGATGTGAGCAGGACCAAAAAGAAGAAAGAGAAAAAAGAGAACGAGAGAATATAGAAAGTGAAGAGACTAGTATTGTGGGTCCTGTGGTGACCGTTACAGAAAAGCAGATGGAGTTCATTTCTGTGAAAAGAATCAGAAGGAGACCAATCAACAGGAATTCCAAACTATCTTTTTGTCCTTATGTACGTATCAATAACTCTAGAGACTTTTCTTCTTGGTGTGCCATAGTCAACAAGCCTGAAGACGCTGTTGTATTTCAGAGACGGAGAAAAAAGGGCATACTTAGAATGAGGAATCCTTTCACAGTTGCTAAAGTAGTGCCACATACTGCTGCCATGCAACTAGGACCATTGGTAAACACAAATCTATCTGAAATGCGTCTTATGTGTTGCTTGTGTGGGAAACCACCAAACTACAAAGACCTGGGTGATTTGTGTGGACCATACTACACAGAAGATAGTATTCCACGGAAAATGTTGACTATCACACATACGCAACTCTTCAGGGAAGATGACAGCAAGACCCATGAGAATGACAGTAACAGCAGTGAAGAACCAGGGACGTCCTCAAAGACTGAAGATAGAGTGAACTCAGAAAAGGAGGGAAATACAGAAGCTACCACTGAAGAGGCTGGAAACAGCAGGCACCATCACCGGCACTACAGACGGCTACTGAGACCAGAAAGACCGTGTCAGGAAGGTGGTCCGAGAAGAGTTACCCTCAGACAGAGATTCAGGAGAATGAAGCAGCTCCAGAATCTCTGCACGGCCACTTCAAAAGACCAAGAGGGCAATGAAAGCATGTTCCAAAAGCTACAAATGGAGGCAGTGGCCAAGGAGCACTGGGCTCATGAAAACTGTACCATCTGGACCAAGGGGATAATTATGGTAGCTGGAAGGCTGTATGGACTGAAGGAAGCTGCCAACAAGTCAGTTCAAACGGTATGTTAACAATCATAAAGAGGCTCAATATACGGTCAAGACAATCCTTCTTTGTGTGTTATTTATTTTAGAATGGTGCTTTACTGGTTTTGTTCTCTGTCTGATGAACCCCAGAGCTGTCACAAGTGCCAGATTTCGGGAGCGTCTCTCAGCTGCTGTTGGAGAGGCTGCTCTTATAAGTACCACTACATCTGCGCCAAAGAGATAGGTAAGAAGCTACGGTAGGAAACAATACCAGAGAACTGGACTGAAATTAAAACAAAAGAAGCCCATGTGGACAGATGAAAGTGAGGTCAAGCATGAGTTAAAATAAAAAAGAGTGAAAAATTAAACGGTGAGTCAAGAGAAGAAGATGTGGGTAAACCGAGAGGGAAAATGCATAGAGTAGTAGCGATATTGAATGCAAAACGATACGTCTGAGAGCTCAGAGGAAGAGAAAACCTAAAAGAGAGCTTTGATTAAAGAGAGTGATGAAAGTGTGAGTATGAAAGACAGAGAAGGGAACGAGACAGGGGTAATGGGTGGGTGTGGGGGGTTGGGGGGTTCTATGTGTGCATTATTGACTGCAACCCCTGTGGCTCCATCCATCCACGCGGCTGTCGGGGCTCTAAATGTGGGTGTGAACCTCTACTGACGTGTGCAATGCTTGCTTAAATAAAACAATAAAACATTAGTTGTTCATCTCAGGAGCATGTTACGAATATGTACGTCCCCTCAGCTCACCCATTTGTGTGTTCCTGTTCCCTGTTGCTGTTGGAAGTGTCAGCATGTGTGTGACATGGCTTACCCTTGTGAAACTTCATGCCAGAGAGGTACAGTGTGAGGATTAGAAGGCCTGCCACGTCTGCAGAGCCACCAGAGGGAGCGGAGTGAGGCCCTTTTTAATCCTGCTGAGTGCACCAGCCATATCTGCCTGCCCGCTCTGCAACTCATCCACTCACTTGCGCCCATCTCTCATTCTTACTTTCTGTGCAATTCTTTCTTTTGCATTTTCATCGTTTACTGGCTTTTGCCATCTACGTGGGGTTCAAGGGTGTCGTGCGTCTGTTTGATTCATTTCTCTTGTTTAGCTGCGACGCAAGCTTATCTTCCTCTTTGCCTTTTCTCTCGCTGCCTGTAGGCTGCACATTTCATGAGGATGATTTTTCCATCAAATGCCCAAAACATGAGGTAAGACAAGAAAACTGTTACTAGTAAAATTTATGCATTTTAATCATTACAGTGTTTGTTGCTGATGATATTTTACAAGAACTGAAGAACTTCTAGTCCTTAAAGTCGACACTTTACAGCATCGTGTTGTAGAGTATCTTATAGTGCTTTGCAAAAGTATTCCTACATCCTAAAATTTTAGATCCATTGTCACATTACAATCACAATGTATTTCAGTGATATTCAAAAGGTACTGCATAATTATTTGTTGGAAGGGAAATGACAAATAGAGTTCAGCATTAGTTTACAAAAAGAAAGATCTGAAAGGTATGTTATGTATTTTTGTTAACCCCCTTTTACTCTGAAACCCCAAAATAAAATTCAGTGCATGGAAAGAGTCCATGTATGATTCAAGTCTGAATGAATATTGTGGAAGTTTCACTTTTATTTTTATTTTTAGAAGGCATATGTGAACAAGCAGAGCTCATACTTTAGCTTTTCTTCTCATGACTCCCTTCCTGTCCTACTTTTACTTTTCTAAAAGGAACAGTGTACACTTGTGCACATCCAAAATGTGAATCCCCTGGATATACTGCATGTCACATGCAGTGCAGTTTACGCAGCTCTTCCTGTCCCTGTTAGTGTCCTTTAATTACAAAGGACAGATTCATCATTATCATCCCAGACTCACTAATTGTTAAACATTTCCAGCAGCCTAGACCGACCCAACACCCTCAGACCTCCACAATTACAACGGCTCCCTGCTTTTCTGGTGAACATTAACAGTCTGCACCACACCTGCTTTTCCTGTGGGACAGACACCATCTGCTGGTGATGAATGGACAGTGCAGCACAGCGTGGAAGGTCAAATGCGAGTGGGGTGGGGGGGCTGGTAGAGAGAGGCAGAGATGCTGACATTCAGCAGAGAGCAGCAGTGCATTGAGGCAGCGGTGGCACCAGCCTCACATCCTCCCTCCCTTCTCTGCATCTGCATTTTCTGTTCCTCCCTCCCTCCTTTGCTCCCTTTCCCTTTCCTGCTCTCCTCTGTGCAGACTGGCAGGGATGAAAAGCTGGCAGCTGATCAAAACACCCCACCCACCATCGCTGCCTGTTATCCTCCCCACATGCTCTCTCCACCATTACTCTCTACTTCTTCCTCTCATTATTTCTCCTTCCTCCTTCTTTTTTCCTGTTAGCCTCATTCCGCTTCTTTGCTCCCCCGCTGCTCCGTCTCTCCCAGCGTCTCAATCCGTTCACCTTCTGATATCCTATAAGCTCCCCGATTTGTTTTTTTCCCCCTTCCATCCTCTCTTCACCCTTCCTCAATCAGCCCCTTTCTCACCCGCTTCCTTTCCCATCCTCTCTCTCTCTCTCTCTCTCCCTGCGCCTCCCCCTTCACCTCCACTCCCACGTCTGAGCGGCAGAGACGAAGTGTGAGAAACAGAGAGAAAATGAGAGCAAGTCAGAGAGAGAGAACGTTATTAGCTGCGCTGAGGCAGAGCTGTCATCAGGCTGAGGGATCTGAGAGGCTGCATGTCTGCGCCGAGCCAATTTAAGCTGAGCGGCCCAATCAAAGGGAAGAGGAGACACGGATAAACATGCAAGCGCCGCACCCATGGGTTGCCACGTCAGAGGACTCTCTTTATCCCTGTGTTCTCACTTTAAGGCGGGATAAAATTCACCTAAACGTGACGCATTAATAGCAGGTTAGCTGTAAGCTCACATATGTCCACTTGGGTGCAAACCCCCACCCCCTCAAAAAAATTAAGGAACAGGAGAAACGCAGACAGCTTCACGCTGAGGCTAAGCTGGAATAAAAAGAGCCGAATCAGGACAGTTACATCAGAGAGCAGCAGACTGGAAGACGTCGAGGTGGTGCAAGAAAGGAAAAGCTACAAAAGTGGAGAGCCTTCGTGTGATGGCAAGGTGGAGAGACTAAAGGTGTAAAAATAAAACATCATGTGTTACTCCAGAAAGCAGACAGAGACAGAGAGAGAACAGGAAGACCATGAGGATGGGCAGCTGGCGGACTGAAGTCAGAAGGAGGAAAATAAATGAAGAATACACTGCTTTTCAAATGTATGCAAATAAACATAGAATAAAATCTGGAAGAGACTATAAAGATTTGATACTGGACGGAGGCCTTTCAGCAAGTTAACATGAAATACTGCCACAGTGTTAAAATGTGTCAAAATTGAAAATGACCAATAAATGTGTATTTAAAAAATTGACATGCACAGATCCTCAGAGTGACTGGGAGTTATTTTGCAAAAAAGGAATGAACAGAAAATTAAGTTTTTAGATGTGCAAACCTTTTAGAGATGTAGCCAGAAAGACTTAAAGCTGCCTGGAGCCAAACATGTTTCAGCACATTAAATACAAACTCATACAACCTATTTCAAATTTCTATTTGTTACGAAAACTGAAATTTTGTGTGTGGGGGGGGGGCGGGGGGGCTTGTTTTTTTTTTCATCATGATGCAGCACTTTCTTTGTGTTGGCTGATAAAAATTTAGGAAAATACACAGAAACTTGTGACTGTAGCACAACAAAAACAAGAAGAGGCTCAAGCGGTGTGAAAACTTTTGCTAGTCACTCTAAGTGCATCTCTGCCTCTTACATGGTTTTCTTTTTACAGCCAAGCTGGTCAGCTGAATTCATCTCCTCTTTCATGCAGCAGCCTCGCTTTGATGTTTTCTGCACATTTCTGCAGGAAAAGCTCCAACTCTCACCGCTCAGAGTGGCCTGGAGGCTCTCTCCACCTGCATCACAGCTGCCTGAAGCTTTTTCTGGTTCAAACCAAAGGGGGGGGAAAAAAGGGTCATAAGACAGGATGAAGAGAGTCGCTCTGAACGTCTCTAAATTTCTCCTTTCTTCCTTAACAGGATCTGTAAGATATCCCTGCATTCCATCTTCACTACCAAAATCATCACTCTGCCACTTGTCCTGCAAGCCAAATAAATAAATAAATAAAAATAAAATACATGACAGTAGACGAGCACGACGGTGAGAGGCTGCGTCGAGGTGTGGGGCTATGGAGCCGCTTTTTCCCTGGAGAGCTGAACAGCTGCTTGGTGAAAAACAATCCCTTGCAGCGAGGCAGGGGGTGGTGACGCCGTCTATCAACGGGAGGGGACGTGCTTTTTGTCTGGACCCCAGTGGAAACTATTTGAAATGCAGAGCGAGGAACGTTCGTGTGAGTGTGTGTTTTCGGATGGGCTCAGAGAACTGAACAGAAAGGTCCCTTTGGCCGCCTCGTCCAACAGGATCCCACAGCAGTGTCCTCCCGGTGCGTGTGTGATTACTCATTCCACAGCCACACCCTCGCCATGTGTTTGTGTCTGAGTGCATCTTCAATTCAAGATCTCGTCTGTCTTGGTGGGGGGGGGTGGTGATGGGGGGGAGAGGATTATATATACATATATATAAAAGAAAAACGGAAAAAAAAAAAAAAAAAAACACTGTACCAAGTGTCAAACATGGTGGCGGTAGCATCATGACGTTGGGCTGTTTTTGTAAACAGCCTAATAAACAAAAATACAGCAACCAACCAGTGGATGTACCATTTCAATGTCAGCATTTGTGTTTGGAACACGAGACGAAACTAAAAACGATAAACGAGGAAACTGTAAATGATGTGCTTTACAGGTTCTAAAAGAAAAAAAATGTATTTTAATATAATGCTCTTATCTTTAAAGGTGTATATTGATGTGCATTATGACTAGGCAACATCATTGCGTCACCCTTGTTATATGTCAGACTTTGTGTTACTCAGAAATGAAAATATACAGATATATATGTAAAAAAAAAAAAAAAATGATAATAAAAAAAATATAAAATTTGTTGAGTTTAATTCAACTGTGTGCACATTCAGTATGTACAGCAGACATCCTCATCGTACCGGATCAGACGAGGGCTTGGATTACAGAAGCGGAGTTCGGTTTCATGTCACTTCACATCAATGTACAGCTCAGAAATATCCAATGATGTGTAATTACTCCACAGCCACGCAAAGAGACGCTCCACCTGTCTGTTTGTGTATCGAAAATGTAGCCTATTCTTCTCTCTGCCGGGCAATATAACGCTGCACCGCGCAGAGAGACCGTTAACGTTCTAGTCATATCAGAAAGAGACATATTTAAGTATTAACAGCAGAAAAGAAAGTGCAAAAACATCACACCAAAACATTCTCTTTTCGAAGCTCATTATTTAATGGTGTACAGAAGTATTTGATGCTGTTTAAATGTAAGATGTGATGTACTAATATAATTGTGTATAGTATTTCCTAGAGATGTTTATTTTCTATAAAATGGAATATGTTATTGCTTATAAAACGTTATTAAAAGAATCCACTGATGATACAAAAAAAAAAAATAACCCCCCTTTTTTGGAATGTCACTTGTCTTAAGTGGGAGCATGCCGTTTTATTGATTTTCATGTCTGTTTGTTTTGGACTCGATGACACTACAGCATCACTTGGTTTGAAATGTTTTTTGTAACGCCAATGTTAAATATACCAGCACCTTTCAATGCTGCTACGACCAATGCCTGATGTTTTTGTCTTCCCTCGACACGCACACTTTGACACACTGAAGAAAATACCTGGACTAACGGCGCACGGCTAATTTATGATAAAATAAGGGGGCGGAGGGGAGAAGTAGCATGTTTTCCATTTCGTTTATGTCAAAGGTTTGAGATCATAAAACTTTTGGCATTTTTTTTTTAAGCATATTTTTCCCGTCTAAGGATAAATATTCACTGAGACTTTCTGGGAGTGTTTGGCCTTTGTTGTGTGCATTAAACACAACAAAAATCTGAAGAGTGTGCAATACAATTTTGAAACTGCTTAAAGGACCTAAAATGTCAAAACCTACAAAGTAAGTACATAGGAACATATGTCACTCTTCAAAAGAGGAAACACAAGAGATCATGTCATTTTAGTTTAATACATATCCAGTCAGAACAATTATTGAAGTTTAAACTATTAGTTAAATTTTCAAATTAAGAAGATTCACCAATAAATAAAAAAGCCGTAAGTTTTCTTTAAAAAAATTATTTAATATTTACATGCAAGGATGAAATAATAGAGAGGAAGGAGGAAAAAAACGTTAAATGTCAGCTATAAGACAATACCTTCCAACAAGGTTGCTACACAAGCTCTCTCCTCAGTTTTCACATGACCAACTATATATATAAAAAAAAACATATGTTAAATGGCAAGCATTTTGTTGAAACTTTTTACAAGCTTTTAAAAAAATCATCAGAAAATGATGTGGTCCACCTAGATTATGAGAAAAAGATATTTTCTTGTATGATAGTGTTACAAATGGGGAAAACCCCCTCGAATATTTCACTTTTTTTACGGCAACAAATGATCTTCAGAAATGTCAAAGCCATGTTATAGAAAATCGTTTTTGATTTCATAGGTTTACAAATGTCCAAGACCTAAAGAGTCAACCCCAGCTCAGATCTATGCAGTACAGTCCTGACTCGCCTAAACCTGGTCTAAGAATACTCGAGATGGATTCAGGGGGAGGAAATGAGCAAATATCACTCTGCATATGGAAAAAAAACAACAACAAAAAAAACCGCCTAATCAAAGTTCCTCCAGATTATAAATATGGTGTAAAATATGTACACAGCAAAAAACAAATACACAATAACTATGAAAATAATTTCATAAAGCCTTATTGTTATTGTTGTTTTCCATTAAGAGCAGCCTCAGGCTTAGTGCAGATAAGAGATTGAGGGGGGTTGAGCCAGATGATGACCTCAAACCTTTACAGTATGTGGAGAGGCTTTTCAGCACGCATGTCCACGATTAAACCATTGAGTTTGGTTACTTTTTATTTAATAATCCCCCCCCCCCCTTCCCTTCCCCATAAACAAAGAGACACCAAGACCCCCACACGCCTGGCTGTCCGATTTGGGGAGAAAAGGTGCATTTCTGCCAGGCGGTCAAGGAGAGGGGGAGGAGCTACACATCTCTGCTCCCACCTTCGGGAAGTGGTGGCTCCTCACTGTGGTCAGAGTGGGACACTGCAATCAATTCTCACAAGGGAGTTTGGCCTGATAGGAAAAATGATGCCTTGTGTTTTTTCACATTACTTCATAATTTAAAAAGAAACAGAGTGCATAAACTCTAAAAGTGCCTTAAGATGTGAGGCCGGGTAGGCAGGAGGAGCAACCTGTGAATTTCAATAGAGACTGGAAGGTTTCTGCGGAAGCAGGTCTTTTGTCCACCTGTTCCTGCGCGCGTTTGTACACAGGAGGTGTTTCAGTACACAGTGTCGGTGCCAGTCTCCCTCGCCCCACCTCTCCCTCGCTCTAGCTGCTGGTGACGGTGGTGCCGCTCCCCAGCTTTATGATCATCTGCTGGCAGTCGTGGAGCGTCCTCTTGTCGCCGAGCTTCTCCAGGGTGCGGGCTGCGTCGGCCAGCATGCCCACCCTCTGGCCCGGGGCCGACAGGAAGGAGGGAGGAAGGTAGCGGCAGGCCAGCATCACAGCCTCGGCCTGCTCCCGCTGGCCGGGCCGCGCCTCGCACTCCTCTGCACACAGAGAAACCAAACATCTGGTGAGCTATGGAGCTCAGGTCAACTATTTGGATTATGTGTGCTTTTATTTATTTATTTATTTTATTTTTTCCAACAACCACCATGACATTGACATATTTTATTGTGATTTATGTCACACAAATAGTAGTACATATAAATGTTAAGTGGGTACGTTCACTTAGCTCACAGTAAAATTCAACGACTTTTCAAGAATTTTAGAGGGAAGTTGTCAATCTTTTCTCGCACTACACTTTGGAGATAAAAGTGTACACTTTTTAGTTAATTTGTTAATACAAATTAACTAAAAAAATAGTTTTAATTAATCAATATATGACAATTTATTAATGTTAATATTTTTTATTATGGTATTCTACATTCTACAGCAGGGACAGGGTGAAGTAAAATATAACAAAATCTTATGTTTTGAAATGTCTCACACACACACACAACCTACACACCCAACTAATCTAAGAACAAAATTTTAATTTAACAAAAAGAAAATCCCCTAATTTGAATAATTTTGCCAAACTATAAAATAAGACAATCAATAACTTGTTGAGCCATTGGAAATAATAAATGTTGATTACATTGAAACAATCCAAACAAAAGTAATGTTAAGCTAAACGACCTTCCTGCTCAAATTAAATGCTTCATAGGAACACAGGTCAATAAAGAAACATACAAAGAAATTCACAAAAAAGTGTTCTCCTTAAGCTTTCTGGCATTTAGCAAATAGAAATAACTTTGGTAACTCTAACCGACCTAAAACATGAAATGTTTCATCTGATTCAACTTCAGACAGTGAGAAGAAATGTATCTGCGTCTTTTATTATGTGTATGAAAATATCTGGTTTCAGCTGTAGACAACAGTTTCCACATGTAGGCTTTTAATCAACTATTAGATTGAACTTTATTGCAAAACTGTTAGGTTTATGTCAAGCACTTCAAGGACTTTCCAAACCTAGAAAACACCAAAAATGAAATTCAAGCATTTTCAACGATTTCAAGCACCCCGAGTCTGACATACGTTTGCATTCAGCCCCTTTTAGGTCCCTCAAAAAAAATCTTCTTTTTTTTTTAGACTTTTATCAGACAAAACAGACCAAGCCAACCCCCACACTGCAGATTCTCTGACCATAAAACATTCGTCTCGCCAAAAGTGTCCCGATTACTTGCACGGGTCAGATGACACCTAAAAACCCACTGAAGTCTCTCCATTGACACGAACGCACCTGTCTTGGCTCCAGGTGTTGCTCGGCGCCGCAGTGAGCGGTCCAGTAGCTGATGGGTTCTGGTGGGACTGGCCCCCGCCATCAGCCTGGCAGTGGCTTCGTGAAGGAACAACTGGAGAGAAGCAGAGGGCAGAGAGAGATCAGAGCCAAACAGGAGGAACAAGAGCGAGAGACGATGACTCACACCTAATGCTCAGCTCTACCTCAGAGAGTCTCTGTGAACAATGCTGCGACACACTTGCCTAAGGCTATGTGTGGGCGTGTGTGTTATGAGTGGAAGTGAGTAGAATTTTATTTTTTTTTTTACTGAGAATTGCTCCACAGACTCCCTGTAAACGATCAGCTTCAGTCAGAGCTGCTTTGGTTTGTGTTGCCGATTTAAATACGGGGTTTAAAATGCATGAGTTTGTGTTTAAATGAAGCAACAATGTGCTCACCATCTCTAGAGATTCATTACAATGGATTTTGTAACGACACAAAGCGTATTTATGTGTTGTTATAGAAGCCCTTTATTGGATAAGAAATCTGAAAAATCCAACCTTCAATTTGAGTACATTTATGCAGAAAGGCGAACAAAATTCTTGCAAAATTAAAAAAGGTTTTTATAGTTAAATAGAATGTCTAGAGTGGGAGTTTGCTGAACTGTAGTGGGACTATAGCTTTGATCAGATAGAACTAAGATCAGGTGGAATTAATGTGAAACAAAGGATACATATGTAGAGAAACACCTTATGCCCACTGATAGGTACGGTGAAGGATCTGTGATGCTGTGGGCCGGTTTCTCTTCCAAAGGAATGACCTTGTTAAAATGATGAAATCTTTAGCAGAGTTTTGATCCAAACCAACCGCGAAATGGTTTCACCAAACCCAAAATCAGCCTTTCTGACTGGCCACATCTTTACCACTGGTCACATAGCAATCGATCTGTTAAAGCAGTTTGTCAGCCACCTGGAAACACATGGGTAAAAATTGCACGTACTCTTCGCATTGCAGGTCTGAAGCTGTGTGCCAGCTTGCGCAGGGAGCAGAGGTCTTGCTGGAAGCCCTGAAGTTCTGGTGGCGACGCCTGATGAAGGCTGGCAGGACCGCTGGAGCCCACCAA
This sequence comes from Xiphophorus maculatus, assembly GCF_002775205.1. NCBI lineage: Eukaryota > Metazoa > Chordata > Actinopteri > Cyprinodontiformes > Poeciliidae > Xiphophorus > Xiphophorus maculatus. Next base: position 13,988,605 of record NC_036458.1, on the reverse strand, counting down.
GCCGGACCCTGTAGGACTCGTTCCTTGCTGCTGCAAGCGCCAGATGTTGGTCCTCAAAACCAGCAGGAGGTCGCACACCATTAACTCGACGACCTGTAGAAATATCGACCGGATTGGTTGAAGTACGCAAATAGGATGTGTGTTGGCATCATGAAAATGATACGAGAAATCGACCAGGTCACGAAAATGTGTTACCTAAAATATTTCATATTTTTAATGGTTGCTTTTGCCTTTCACATGTAGACTGAAAGGAAAACCTACAGAGATTTTATGAAGCAGAAACAAACCCTCCCTTCTCCTCCATCCTGTGTGTGTGTGTGATTGTGTGTTCTGCTGCTCTTGGTCCAGCTCTGTGTTGCACTGCAGGTACATTGCACTCTTAGGAGACACACATGCAATGCAACTACAATGCACTGCAGCTCTGGCCATAAACATACACACACACACACACACACAAACACAGCACAATCATTTTGTGCTGCCAATCCACCAGAATCACCATCTGGTAGAAACCACAGGGAGGGCCGCCACAGCGCCCCACAGAGGAACCGAGGAACTACTGCAGGGGGGAATCTGGAGATCTGAGGCCAGGTAAAAATCCTGCGGCTTTGTGTGCAAATAATATCCTAAAAGTATTTTTTTCTTCTGTTTTTTTTTTTTTGTATTCCACTGTAAGCTTTTAAAAGATAAATCAGCTCGACTCCAGCATGTGCGTACCTTGTCTAAGCTGGAGCTGTGGCAGTGCGGTCCCAGGTTGAGGCTGTCTCGGAGCAGGGCGCTGGCCTTGTCAGTGTGGCTCAGACTCAGCTGGCAGTTTTCTGGCTTGGACAGCAGAGCTCTGACTGCCCTGAATGTGTTGAGGCACGCTTTGGGCAGAAGACTCCTGCCAGAACCAGTGGCAAACCAGACAAAGGACACAGGTTAAAGCAGTGCAAGTGTGTGACGGTGGTCGTGTGTGTGGGCATGTGCGCGTGTGTGTGGAGCAGTAAAAGAAGGCCAAAGTTCCATAAAATCCTCTCGAATCGGACACAGAACTTACTCTGCGTTCTGCAGGCTGCGGGGCAGGTGCTCCACAGTTGGATAGAGCCTCTCTGCTGCAGCATCATCTCCTTGAAGCCAATTGATGATCACTATGGCAACCGAGGACCACCACTTAGAGTGGGGGTCGCAGCCTAGTGATTGGAGAAAAAAATTTAAAAAGTAAAAAAAATGAGACACCCTCCCATAGACATGCAATTATGCAAATATTCAAATCCCCCACTGGCTTTTTTTTTCCCCCACATTTAACATGCATCACAATACACAAAGACAGCTGCTGTCTATAGTCCTGAATCATTCTCTCTGAGTCCCACCTTGCACCCACAGCGAGATCTTTTAAGGAGGGTAATATATTCTGCTGCACACCCATGCAACCTCCACAAGCACATTTTAAAACACCGAGAGCATCCTCATGCTCTGCCAAGAAAAAGTTTCCGATTAAAAACCCCGGCACAGCCTCGCTTCCCTTCCTCCTTTCAAGGTGATCACAGATTTGACAGTGCTGAAGATAAATGAAGCAATCCGGCGTGCCTCCATTTTACCAGGTTCCCTTTTTTTAAATTTCTTTTTTTTTTTTTTTTAAGCTTAGATTAGTGGAGACGAAAGGAAGTGCTGTGGGAGTGAAAGTCAAGTGGAAATCAGACTATGTGATTTCTAAAGAGTATAAATGGACTTTGTCTGCTGGTTATTTGATTTAGTAAAAACACCCAGGTAATGACACAGCTGGGACATGTAAAGGCAAAATGAAGCGATGCATTAAAGGGTTCAATTAAAAGCCATTTCTCTGTCGTGATTTTCCAGGAATGTTAGAATTTGTAATTCTGATTTATCAATTGCTTGAATTATTGCAGAATGGAATAAAATTAGCCTTTACTGTCCCGCAAAGGGGAATCTGGATGTAAAGGTTCTCAAAAAAAGTTCTTAAAGTGTTTAAAAAAAAACAACACATAAAAAAAAGCTTAATAATAACAACAACAGCATAATCTACTGTACAAGACTGTAACATGAATACATACTGTGCAGTTATTAGGAATTAAAATGCTGCTATAGTAGAAAATAATAATAATGCTTGTTATAATTATTACTGTATTTCATGCATTTTCTGCTCAACATTCAGATAGGTTTAATTACTCAGTTATTATATTTTTATTATTACAGCATTATTATTTACAAAGGCGTGTTTTATTTATGCATTTTAAATATTTAATTTGATAGGTTTATTATTTATAAAGATGCTATTTTTAATTATTATTAATACTATTAATGTTAAAATCGACAAACATTTTTTTATCTTTTTTTTTAACGTGTGAATATTCCAAATGAATAATTAACTATGACAATCATCATCATTTACAGAAAGCAAAAACAGAAAGTTGTCATAATTACCATTATTTTCAAAAACTTTTGATCAAACTTTTAATATTCTAATAATTTTTTAACCTACCAGTGACTATAGCCATGTTGGAGACAATTGCAAAGGACTGGGATGTTGCACCGGCGGCATCAGACGCACTAATCAACAGCTGGAGGTACTCCAAGGCATCGGCGTACTCCCTGATAGCAGAGACCAGTCAATAGGTCAACAAGTGCTCCAACATTCTCATTTATTAGGAACTTTTTCACAATAGGGAAACTAGAAAAAATAATGAATACCGGTCAAAAACACAGAGAAATGTTTAAAAGCCCCCGGTGTTTTCTCACCCGTCAGCCTGGTTGGGACTCTTCTCTCCGTGTGGCTGGGCAACGCAGTAAAGAGCTTTTTCGAGGAGGTGTTCTCTGAAAGCCTGAGTCACCTGGGCCAGAGGGTCCACTGTAGGAACGCCAAGCCATTTCAATTATTTTAGAATAGCTTTCAGGGGAAATGGAAGACAATTCAAAGGACTAAATTAGGCTACATTAGGTAACTGGTGGCCTACCAGTGTTTCCAGCCTGGCTGTAGATGCTTTCTTTAGGCGTGCTGCGAATGGCCCAGTCCCCGTCCACGAAGAAGCGGTGGCCGAGAGGGTGACAGAGCCACTGCATGGCCGGAGGCACGCAGCCGCTGGACGACAGGCACGCCTGGCGGGCGCTGCTCAGGAACACACGCTGTCGGGAGAGAAGACGGAGCTTGGTTCAGTGAGGTTCGCTTTTTTTCAGTCGCTGAAGGCTTTGACTGATTAATATAAGCTTGGAAATGACGACTCACAGAGGTAAAATGGAGGATCCTTGGCAGGCTGGCTTTGACTCGTAGCGCTGCAGAGACGTAGACCTCAGCCAGACTGGCTACAGGCAGGCATGAGCCAGCACATTCTGCCAGGTTCACCGCACTTAAAGCCATGTGGACTGCTGACAGGTGGCTGCCGTTCAGCTTCCCTGCACAAACACACAAGAAAAGGTTCAGAACATCCAAATGTTTTCCTGTTATTGTAGATGATATTAGGATAGATCAAAAATGTTGTTTTAAGAAGTCAAATGCGATTAACATCAGCTAAGTTGTGGTGTTAAATCTACCTGTCATGTGAAGCTGATGCAGGCGGTGATAAACCAAGGCGGCATCACGACTGCTTTTACACGCATCCTCCTGCAGGGGGCGATCGCTGCGCAGACCTCCAGCCCTTGCGGCGAGCCAGCGGCCGACCCAGAGGCGCTGAAGGCAGAACCTCAGCAGGGACCAGAGCACTGCGCAGGCCAGGTCCAACTGGGAGGTGGGCAGGGGGCGACCCAGCGCCTTAAGACAGGTTCGTAAGTTATGACTGGCCTGAGCAAAATCCCCCTGAAGTGAAAGAAGACAGAAAAGCTAATGTAAGGCATGGATGAATCGTTATTCAAAAGGCTGATTTTACCAGACCATCTTACTCTGGCCAGGTCCAGGTCGGCCTGTTTGCGGTGTCTCCAGAACAGCACGGACGACCCTGAATGTGGACGGGTCACGGGCTCGCCGTAAACCAACAATCGGATCAGAACTCCTGACACCAGAATACCGTTCAGCAGCCACACCAATATGGTGGGGAGCATCCAATCCATCCAGCCCCAAGACTCATCTACAGACAGCATGGATACACTCAGTAATGAGCAAAAATAACTCCGGTAGACAACTGCTACAACGAACCAGCAGGTTTACCTGGAATATCTACACCCAAGACGCTTCTTCCGGCATGATGGGGGTTAATGTCTGCATTGTTTCCTGCAGAGCTGCTGCCGGATGAGCAGAGCAAAGCAGCCAGTGGGTTGAGGGAGAGGAAGAGGAAGGTAAAGGCGCACAACGCCATGCGGGAGCGGTCCAGCATGCCTCCGACCACGCCACCTGCTGCAGATTGGTCCAGCAAGCCTAAATTTGACTGCAGCAAAGGAAGATCCAGAAAAAGACAATTAGTGTAAATTTAACCTAAAATAAAAATTTACTGTCTCGCAACTTTCAAAATCGCTGCCTGGCAAATTAAATGTTCGCCACACACCTTTGTGTCCTCTCCCATGGGACTGTCAGGCTCCGAGTCACTGCTACAGCGCGAGAACGAGGTAGGGGAGCCGACGTCGGAGGCTGGCGGAGTGGGCAGCTCGTTCTTCACTTCTGCCTGAGTGTCCACCTCCATGGCAACCAGGTCTTTGAGAGACTCTTTGAAAGGAAGGAGAAAGCGATCACACAAAAAAAAAAGAACAGTCAGGAGTGTCGACCAACAGCTCAGAGGGCTTTAGCCTGGCTTAACAGCGCGCCGAAGAACACGGACAGGATGAGGGTTCAAATGCTCACTGTTCTTCTGAGCTGCCATTTTCAGAGCCATGTTCTCCTGTTTGAGCTTCTGATTCGTCTGCTGCAGGTAGCGGATGTAGTCGATGGCTTTCCTGAGGACAGCCGACTTGTTGAGCTAAAGAAGAGGAGGAATGTTACAGAAAACGCGCCGTGAATTTTCCAACTTTAAACACAGCACCTACACCAGTCAGTCATTACATTACCACCAGAACCAAGAACATCAAGCAAATACTTTGGTTTTATTACAATGAAATAGCATTGCAGCGTAGTATAGTAGAGCATAGAATAAACAGTTTCCAACCTTGGCTTCAGTGCCAGCGACAATATCTTTCAGCTCCAATATTTTATCGTTGATGGAGGAACGATAGCGTTTCTCGATGGCGTTGTGAGCGGTGCGCTTCTCCCCCTTGTGCGGCAGGCCTGACGGCTTGCCGGCGATGGCGATGCGGTTGATGGGAAGCTTTTCCGCATCCACCATCACAGGCACGGTGGTCAGGATGGTACCCCCACCCATAAAAGCCTGCAAATGGATAGAAATCAGTAAAGTTTTCTCAAATGTAAAATTCACAATTTACATTGACATCTGGCCTCTTCTGCTACCTGCAGGGATGTGCTCTGTACCGAGCTGGTGGTGGTCACTAGAGACGTAGGGGAGGCCATGGTTGTGACCATACAAGGGTCAGGCTTTAAAGTGGTGAGCAGCACGGATTCAGCCTTTATGAACTGGGGCTGCAGCAGCACCTGATGCAAACACACACAGACCAATGACCCATAAATAAGGCATCTTTTATCCAGTCCAGGAGCAATCAAGGAGCAGCTTCACACACTTACAGGTACTTGTTGTACTTGGGTTGTAATAGTCTGTGCTGGAGGGCTAGCTGAGGCAGCCAGGAGGGGGGAGGCAGTGGTCAGGCCTTGAAGCTGGGTCTGAATGGTCACTGGCTGGACACTTGGAGGCGAGGACGATAAGCTGGTGGCAGGAGAGCTCACGCTGCTGCGGCCGACGGCTGAAAAACAGGGACAGCACCGTTAAGCCAAGCAGGTTAAACTCGATAAAATATCTCTTTAATGCATTTTCTTTTTCAGATGAATTAATATGGGTATTTGCTGTATTTTTTATTGCAACTGAACTGCTGCAAATGTGGAACATCAACACTAGTAATCAAGCAAAGTCTAAAGGTGGCAAAGGTTTTGTGAAAAAGAGAATCGTGGAAGCAATTCAAATTCTAAAACTTTTATGTCTTTACACCTACTACAAAGTATTTATTGTAATCTTTTGTTATCGGTGTGTATCTTATCATTTCTTTAAAAAGCCTATCTTTTATTTCACTAAAAGAAAGGTGGCAAGTGAGTAAACTTTATTTATATAGCACCTTTCACAGACAAAAATCACAAAGTGCTGTAAAAAGTCCACGAAAAACAAGCCGAAGCAGCCGACAAAAACAATAAGAGGTGCATTTAACTAAAAGCTTCTCTAAATAAAAAAAAAGTGTCTTAAGCTGCTTTTCGAAGGATTCAACAGTTATAGACAACGCATCTATGAGTAACACCGTCTCCCAACAAACAACTAATTGATTTTAGTTGTAGTTTTCTAAAAATGTGTCACTTTAGCATAAGAATTATGCAAACTAGCATGAAGAATTGAAACAGTCGTGGATGAAAGTGGTCTAAAAATACTGATATACAAGCAGAAAGCAGAGGTTCGCCAACAGCTTTAAAACTTTTCTGTCATTAGTTGGGGTGGAAAGCAGTTGGAAAAAAATATCAGCTGAATGTCAGGCAAGAACAGTAGAACAGTTTGCTCAGAATAGACATTTATTATTTAGCAATCAGATCATCACTTTCTCTGGAAGGCTAACAGAAGTCAAATGAATGTAGAAAGTGATTCAACAAAAATCCCAAATCTAGACATTGCAAAACATGAAAGAAAAGCACCATTAAAGTAAAGTAATAGCCAGAAAAGCTAATTTGCTATCAGGGTATTGTAACAGATGAAGGACTTCAAGAGGCGACACAAGAAGCAAACCGTTTTCAGCCCTTTTGCCAATATCCTAACTAAGCTTATAATTTCATAAAACGATTTGTTAATAAGTGTGTAGACTGAAGATAACCTTTTACCTATTTAGAAATTTCAGTGAGTCATTCCATACCTCCTCTTATCACGTAAAATTGAGATAACGGTTTCATGTGCCAAATCGCACCAGGGTCAGAGACTTTAGCCATGTGGTAATAAAAAAAAGATAAAAAAGAACTATAAAAAAGAACTACATCATCCTAACCCCAGCAAACACCTCATAGTATCTCCTTCAATCAGTGAATCAGAGAGTTGCTTCTATGCTAAACTAATTATTGCGTATGCATGTATAATACACTACACAGTAGCTACTGCACTCTGCTGAACCTATATCTACAGAGGGTTTTGTGCAAACACAGAACTTTGATAATAGTTTTATTAATTTAGCCAGGGCTATTAGACAGAAATTAGTTGCAATATCCAAAGGCTTCTTTGTCGTCACACCTCAACATCTAATTAATGATTGTAGTAGAAGACACATGACAAATGTCAACATTATTAAAATGAACAAAACCTATTAAGCGGATATGAGCAAAGGATAAATTGACAGCACTCGAAGAGCTTATTGTGTAATTAAGCAGCGTTACAACACTAGTCATTATGAGCCAATAACACAGCAATTCGTACAGCACTCACTGAAATAAGCCCATACTAAGACACTGGTGACATAGGGACAACTTTTTTTCTTTAACTCATATTACGTCTATAGAGCAAATCAAAACATTGCGAACGTCAATTCATGATGGATATTAGACTGTGACACACAAAAAAAACGATCGTGGAACTGCACTTCAAAGTATCAGAACAATTTTTCCCTTACAGAGAATTTCTGATTTTCCAGCTTTTTCGAGCTACACGTCTTTCTCTTCGACACGTTCGTCACCTTGCAAAAGACTTACCCGTAAAGCTACTTTGGCTCTGAAAGTTGCTCTGGGCCTGAGGTTGTGCCTGGGGCTGAGGCGCAGTCTGAGGCGCAGGGGATGTGAAGAGTGTCTGTGTCGTGGAGCTGAACGCCGGATTTGGACCTGGCGAGCCGTGAGGGGACGCTGCTGCCTGCGCGGCGGCAGGCGGGCTGACGCTCGGCTGGGGCTGCTCCACCAGGGGCTGTCTGAGGCTCTGAGCCTGCTGGCTCGACGACGGTTGCTGCTGCCTCTGTGCGGAGCTGGGTACCTGAGCCAGGGGAGACTGCTGGAAGGTAGCAGGCTGGAAGGCCTTGTCCGGGGCCGAGGAGCTGCGGCTGATAGGCGGGCCCAACAGGGCGTCTAAGTGGGGGTTGCTGCTCAAGATGGAGGAAGTGGTGGTGGATGAAGGTGTGGGAGTGGTGGCAGGAGGTGAAGCAGAGGTGATGGTCTGGGACAAGGCATTCATCTCTTGGGTGGAAGGGCTCCCTGAGAAGGGAGTGGGATCAAAGAGTCCTCCAAACTCCATGTCCTGGTTGTTGATGAGCTGAAGCATGTCTGTAGAAGTGCAGAAAAACCAGAAAAAAATAGGAATGTTACCCATAAACCAGAAATAAACCTCATAATTACTCCATTAAAAGCTAAAAGGCATCTGTTAAAAATTGAAATACAAGTGTGATAAAAAGGTGAAACGGCAAAGTGACAGCTAAGAGGGCCCTGCAGATCAGAGGTTTAAAAGGCGTCTGGAGTGTGTCTACTCTCTGTCCTGGATCAGGTCCAGTGTAGCTATGGGAGACCGGTCCTGAACATTAATAGAGACCCCTCACACACTCAACATGAACTTCCTGGAACTGTTGCTACCAGGCAAACAGTACCACATCAAAAGCAGAACCTTCCAGACGGACGCACAGCTTTCTGCCTCAAGCGGTTTAAACGCCAAAGTGAAGTGAAGTATATGCGCTTCACCTTACCTGTGTCGTGTTTTTTCCATCTGCGTTTCTCTTTAATAGATTTTTTTACACTGGTGGAAATTTAGAGAAAATTCTGCCTTTTTTTTCTTTGCTAAATGATATGCAATTAATTGGTAGTATATCAGTCTGGGGCTGGTGGAGAACCTGGATGACTTGCAACCTTCTTTTGAGTCATTTTTGTATTCCAGAAAATAAGAATGTGCATTAATAAATCATATATCCAGCTGCTTGTATTTATTAAGCTTTTTTAAACCAAAGTACTGCTATTTAATTTGTAAATAGTCAATACCAAAGCTTCTAGTGATCATTGGATTTCCAAGGTATCACCGGTTTGAGAACTCAAACTCTCTCTTGACAAAGATAAAGTGTTCTTTGCATATATTGAAAATAATTTCCCACTTCTAGATTTGACTGGTAAAGTATAGAATAATCGCATCCCTGAGAAACGTAATCAATTACAAATGTATTGATGGAACCTGACTTAATGTCGTGTTTTGATTGTTGATTCTATGTTGCATTGTGTTTCTGTGTTTGATATGATGTAAAGCACTTTGAAATGCCTTGCTGCTGAAATGTGCTATACAAATAAAATTTTATTTGATTTTGATTTGATTTAAGAAACGCGCTACCGGGTGTATGTTGTGTCTGCTGTGCAACGCTGAAGCCTGAATGTATAAAAACCACTGTTGTGTATGAGGTGATCGCTCTTGACCAATCAGAGCGCGGCTCTCAGACTTGCTATGCCGATCAGACCAAGACAGCGAGCAGAGGGAGAGATGCTCGGTTTCCACTGGAGGTTACCTCCGTGCAGCGTCACCAGCGGGTTACAGTCGGTCAAATTTAGGAGAGCACGACCCAATACTGTTTACCCACACCCCGTTTATCATGTTACACTTTGGCTGTTCTCATAAAACACACATTGCAGAACGGTGGAAAAATCTTTAGGACACAGAAAATCTGGCATTATTGATAAAAAAAAAGCAGTTTTCCCCCTCCTTAAACTGTGGAACATCTCATAATTCACAAGGATTTAAGATAAAAGACATAACTAGGCGTAATAATGCAGAATGTCGTATTGCATTAGGGCAAAACCGTAAAAACTTGTTAATTCGTCCCAACTGAGGGAGCTGAACCCAGGAAGGAGGAATGAACGACAGTAACCTCTGTCGGTGAGGCACGCGGGGGGCGGGGCTCACTCACAACCGTTAGCAGCACATTAGCCTCACTTGCTAAAATTAGCAACAGAATAACCAATTTGTGCACATTTAAGTTATAGTAAAAACCACTTACAACCGAAGGGAAGCATTTTTAGAAAACTCACAAGCTAAATAGCTCATTCTAGCTATGTGTCTTATTAAAAACACACTATAAGCTGTTTGAGTCATTAAGTTTGTTTCTGCTGTTTGCTACAAAGTGCACAACACACATTACTAAAACAAAAAAAAAAACAGAGAAAAGTCCATGCAGTGCTTACTCTCGCAGCTCTTTAAACATGACTGACTTCACAGGTATCCATATAAATAAGTGTACAACTCCTTACCATCGATGTCGCTTAAGAGGACCGTGTCAATTTCACTTGGGTCGTTAAGAGACAGTGTTGGGTCCAGATCCAGCGAAGGATCGTCAAAAGATAGGCGGTTCATCTTCACTCTCGTCTGATTCTATGGACCACAGAATCGGCTCGACGCGCTACCTGATCTCAGGGAACTGGAGGGTCTTCTTACCGTTTACGTCCCTACATTTGATAAACTGTCGGATCCCAAGTCGACCTAAAACTTATCCAGGATGCGCTGTTTGCCGATACGTCAACTAAACTATACACACCAACCCGCCATGATCGCCGCTGGGAAACTTGTCAAACCGAGTCAGACACTGAGGCTCATTCAGCACCAACAGAGGAACCCACGCAACCCTGAAGACTGACAGGCGAGCCAGCCAATCAGCGAGCTTCTAGCAGATTCCCACGATTCTCATTATTGTTTTGATTGCTGAGCAAATTGATGAAACAATGTGGAGTGCATTTCAATCATTTTATGAGACTGTACAAGAGACGTTATGGTTATTAATTTGTGATGAACACGACACAATACTCTACCGTATTCATTATTAATCCAATGACAAGAAATAACTGAAAACGCCAACTAAAACAATACTGTGCTATGTATTGATATACATTCTAATATTCAATTCAGTAATGTTTACTCCATCTTAAATTATGATAACAAATTATTAATATTGGAGCCAGCAGCGTGCATTTGTTTATTATGGGCCTGTTGCGAAACAACCAATCAAAATCCCATGTGGGCGGGAGCTGCCGGTAGTTAAGTTTGTCTGACCGGAATCAGCACCTCCTGCTGTAGAACCAGCGAAATTGTCCAATGAGAAGCTGAGAATCGGAGTGGGGTGATTCGACGTCACAGCTCTGAATCTGAGCGATTACATCATGTGCTGCTGTCTTGCAGGAGTGGAAGTAGCGACACTAAAATGAAACGAAGGTACTTTTGTGAAAACAAAAAACTAAAATTGTAGATGTAACCTATTTATTGAAACTTACAAATAAGCACTTTAAATCCCAACATAAAAATAACTTTAATAAAAATAGACTAAAAACGATATAGTTCAGCAAAACAACAAACTAAAATGTTAGTACTTTTGATTTTTAACAAAACATTAAACAGGTTATGGTTAAAAAAAAAAGCAAATACATGCTAAAAAGATTGCAATTAAAACAAAATATCTTCTATAAACAAATAAGTACCTTTAAAATTTTATGGAAATAGGTCAGTGACCTACAGTAGCACTACATTGACAGTGGCTGTCACTGTGGCTAACCTTGTACTTTTGGGGTGGGTTGTTGGGCATGTCACGCAAATTTTATACACAAAAGTAATTATTTACACAAATGACAGATTTAGGTTTTATTCTAAAATGTATCTTTTACCTTCATGTTTCTCCTGATTGGAAGTAATATGAGAAATTTTGGAGTGGCAAAGCTAGTTCCAACTTGAATCAGAGAATCTGTGAATGGAGTTGAAGATTTGGATGATGCCAAGACTCATTGCCAAATTAATTTTAAAAATATCAGTGGAAACAGGTAAAAGGTTATTCAGGAATAATAATAAAAATGTTCGATTACTGTAATATAAATAAAAAATCTTCAATTGGAGAGGATGAATATACTTTAAGACATTTTTGGTTTTGTTGAAAAGTGGATAACAGATAAGTTGTTTTTTTTAAACCGATACTTCTTTTACGTATTATTTTGTCAATCTCAATATCAGAATCAGAAAAAAATTACCCTGAAACTCTAATCTGTCAAATGTATGTTCAGTCAGAAGCTTCTTCAAATTTGATGTAATACAGACCACTACAAGAGATCTTTCCTGCCAACAGCCATCACTATTTACAATAACTCTTTGAAGAATTTTAATTAATATAAGCTACAACATTTAATTTCTCTTTGGGATCCATCTTTACACTACACAAGTACACACATTAATTAGATCCTTTAGTAAACAAAATAAACCAGTAATGAACTGCACATCTTTTATAGTACTTCTGGGGAACAAGATGTATCTTAAATGTCTGAAAATTTTCTTAAAGAGTATCCCTTAAGGTTTTCTGGAGGCTTTTTAAAATTTCTCTTTATAAACCAGTGATTTTAAGACCAAGTCAAAAGAGATGAAGTTTGATTCAGTTTTTTTGCACAGCATCATGTGAACAGAATTTGTTGCTGCCTACACGACTAGTAGTTAAATGGACAACGTACCCATAACCTTAGGAGGAAGAGGAGGAAACACCCATGTGACAGTAATTGACCAGTAAGATGCAATATTAAGGCTTGGCTGCTTTCAGTATTAAGGAGTAGAAAACTGTCACACAAGACAAAAAACTAAAATAAAAACAGAGTAATGAGGTAGAGGTCACACATTGCTAGTGTTTTATTGGGCAGTCACACACGTGCAAAGAGTCAAATACAAATCTGATTGTAAGTAATGGCAGCAGACAGTAAGGTACAGCCACACAGACGTCGAACACCTGAGATGTCCAAACTTTGAGTACACACATTGTGTATTAATCCAGTTAATGACATACTGTATCCAAATATAGACAGCTAAGACATTTGTGAGAAACACTTTTGCAATCTTCAAAGAAAGTAACAAAAACACTGTTACCATTACTTATCCAAAGACTTGTGAAACACAAATACTGAAAATAGCAGAAGTTTCATTTGAAATCACCTCTGATGACTTTCTTGGAATCTGTCATTGAACAACCTGCACAGTAAGAGTTTTCAAAAAAAAACAAAAGGACTACAATTAATATCTCAGTTACCTGGCAACCATATTAAAACAGTTGTAACGATACAGCATTAATACCAAATAAAGATCAATACTACATTTGAACCAAGTTACATTTGAATATTACAAGGACTATGGAGAAAATATTGAGACTTTAGTAACTGTGAAAATAACAAATCATAGTTGTTTCCCCATAAGAGGTTCAGAGGTTCCGAATGAAAACTATTGATTCTAGTTATTAGGCTGTTATAGTAATTAAATAAAATTAATAATAGAGTATTAAAATAGGGGGGATTTTCTTATTTTTTGTTGGCTTTATATTTTCCATCTAAACCAAAGGTAAACTGTGGTTGGAAACATCTGTAACATAGGCAGAAATGTCATGCTAGAATAAACATCTGCCTCCCACCGCACCTAACAATGTTGTGAATGATACATGAACTATAATAATAAAATATAAAATAAATTTTAAATATTAAATCAGGAGAGTATGTTGACGTTTATAGATTTTATAGCATCAAATGTACGGAGATCCATCAGTGAGAATGCACATTTTTAAAGCTTGCATCATTCTAGTTTCAATACGTTGTCATGTAGGCAATTTTAAAGTCAACACTATTCATACTGATCATAAAAATAACGGCGGTTTTTCTATGCGAATGTCTAATATTGATGTTTTATCAAACTTAAACTTGACATCCTGGAATGAACCCAAACAAAAACTGGAGAGATGAAGAAACAAAAGCAGTGTGAAGTCATTTTTAAGATTCTTTCCCATCCCTAAAAAAAATATTAACTTTACAAACACAAAAGACAAAAAAAAAAAAACATATTAGTTTTTGCATCAAAGTGCAGGTATCATAATTCATAAAAAATAGTATATTCTTTTTACTGTCCATGCATGTTTTGGTAAGTAGATCTTATCAGAAATGTTAGGTAAAAAGTGGTTATTTTGTTTGCTTTTAAAATAGAAAACGTTCAATTAAAACACATACTGTGATCTTATGCATTTGTAGCCAATATTTGGGCAAAAATTTTAATTTAGATTGATTTACTTTTTTATTATAAAATGACATTAATCCCTAGCAAAAGTAAATAGAAAATTGTCCCTTTTTGTCCCATGTCTTGACACAGGCAACTAATCTTGCATAAACTGACGATGAGCGATGTGGGACACCTAAAAAGGTACAGTCCCACCTTCTCCTCCCGCCCCCATCAGAGAACAAATGTGAATGAGCCCATTATTTCAAAGCTTTACCCCAACCATATATATTTGCAGTGATGTTACGATATAAAGCATATATTTTGCTTGTGCAAGTTGACGCTTGGACGGTGTCGTAATATGAGAAAACGAGACAACATACGTTCATATGGTTCATGTTATATATGAAAAGAAATCTGCTCATTTATTATAGACCAAAAATGTTCATACTTCAATTTAATATTTCATACTGGATTTTAATTTTGTCAAAAAAAAGGAAAGGAAATTTGGAGCTTTTTGTACATGTCCAGAGAGGCATGTAATTCTTCAGTCATCACATTTGCATATTCGGAGGAGATTTTTTTTCTTATGTAAAAGTTTATTTTTCCTTAAATTGTGAAGAGTTAACAGTAAGATATATATTAACCGAATCCTATGTTTTCTTCAGATTGTGAGAATGTCAAAAACATTCACCCGTCCCATTTATAAGCTTTGGAGACGCTGAGCTGCACAGAGTATAAACAAATCTGGCCTATTTTAATATCACTTTGCTTGTGATTTTATGGTTTCATCACTTGAATTACTAAAATAAACAACATGTTTTTCAATCAATCACCAAAACAGGTACTGACTTCCACAGTTTATCCCTAACATTTTATACATTCTCTGTGTATAAATAAAATCTTAGTTGGTCATTAAAGCCTTAACGTTCTTTGGAATGGCTAAAAGGTGCTTGTAGCTGGTTGCTGTTCCCACTTCATGTTTGTATATATTTTTTCTGAATCTATAAAATATTCAATGGACAACTCTCTTCCCTTCAGTGCTTTGAAATGCGTTAATGAGTTTCCTTTTGTTGCCGTTACTATTACATTTCCCTTTGGTTAGAAGAATGCTGTGAATGCTTGGTTTATTGTGTTTTTCCAGAATATTCCTTTTTAATAACAAATCAGCCTCTTGTTTTGCAGTGTTATTGGCAAGCAGGGCAACACAGCACTTTTATCCACATTACTAAATTTTGCTATTAAGGATTCTTAAATGGAATATTTGCTGATTTAAAGACATAATCGATGAACCACAACTGCCACTGTAGTACATTATACAGCTTAAACCATTAGAAAAACAAATGCAATTAGCAATTAGCTGAATGTAGTAAAATAATATTCTAACTGAATGCTTCCATACAAATTCAATGCATGAGCCTGCAGTTTCTATTCGTCTTAGCAGTAATATACCACATTCTTACAGCACATGAGACGAGTTAGGTTGTCTTCACTTGGTGGGACTGCTGCAAATGAGCTGCAGGCCTGCGAGTTTTACATCCCACGATAACAGCCCTATACATCCATTCATAGTAAAACTCAAAGGCAGAGTGTGCAGTAAACACCATTGGCCTCAATGGGTTTAAGGGTAGGAGGAGCAAGGAGGTGGAGCTCACTCGCCACACCACTTCCATCCAGTCTGCAATAAAACGGAACTAGAAGAGCTGCTTTGGAGGGGAATTGTTTGCGATGACCTTCCGATTCCCCGCTGGAGAAGCTAATGTTCGCTGCAAACAGTCTACAAGGCAAAGAGGGCGTCCTCCGTCCGCTCAGACTTCTTGTGGGAGCCGGTGGGGGGACGAGTGGGGTGAGGAGGGTTAGCTCCGTGGGGAGACGGCAGAGTGTCCGCTGCCTTAGCTCGCTCCTCCAGGAACTTATCAAACTCTGTAAGGAAAAAAAAATCAATTCATCTTTGACACATATCAGTGGAAGGACAGTTCCTACAAATTTGCACAATGTTTGGACGATTGGGCAATACAAAGATTTGCTTTAACCTTCTTGAACTTTTCCACATTCTGTCACAACACAACCATGAACATATGGTGTTTTCCTGGGATGCTATGTTGACACGTGGTTTTCAACATTTTTCTGTACGAACAGAAATCTGAAAAGTGTGGCATGTTTACGTATTCATTCAAGTACCTTCACTGGTCACTCCCTCCTCAGCAGCATCTCCTTTCTATTCACAAGGGGGAAAAAATGCAGTTATAAAGACACAAACCTTTGAGAAACACCAGGAGGTCACGAAAGTCAAGTCATAAAATTCACACCAAGTGGCTCATATTCATGCAAACCCATCACACCAAAAAACCTCCCTGAGCCCCTCTATATCCTCAACAGCATTCAACCAGTTAACTTTAGTAGGACAGACCCAAACGCAGTGTTAGGTCCAACATTTGTGGAATAAACAGGCTCAAAATGAAAAAATAAATAAATAACATGAAGTTAAAGGAAAATATGATTAGTAACATAAAATGGATGGGTAAAATATGCTACCAAGAAAACAAGAGAGATGAGGAAAAGAAAAGACGGGGACAAAACAAAGAAAATCAATGTATAAAAAAAAAAAGTCTCACCACGTCAGCACAGAGCCACTCCTCTATATCATCCATGACAGAGGACTGCGATACGGGGATCTAAAGAGCAAAGCCATGGACAAACCACAGGGTCGCACCAAAGCCACAAAAATAAGAGACAAGCAAACCCCCAAAAAACATAAAACAGAGATACAACACACACAAATAACAAGAAGAATCACCAAAACCTCACAGACTGAAAGGATAAAAAAAATAAACAAAAATAAAAAAAGGGACAAAAACAGCTTCTCTGGATATAATGAGCAGCTAATTAGCCAGCCTACATGTGAGAACAGGATCTCCCAGTTTGCATATGGCTCTCATCGATTTCACTGCGCTTGCATAGCTGAACAGCCGATGACTGATGTCGCACAGCCGCAGTCCTTATTCCACATCATTAGTTAATCAGCAAATCGCTTGAGCGGGGATTCAGAGATTGATTGGATGCGGAAAGCTGGGAGCACGGGGACGGGCCGGTTGTACGGAGTATGCATGCTCACGGCACGGAGCGCAGGGAGCGAGAGTGGTGCTGCATGGCGTGCAGTGGCGGTGACGATGGAAGCCATGTCAGAGGGGGTGGCATTTTGGCTCATTTATGTCTGAATGAGGAGCTTGCTGTGCTACAAAAGTTTTAAAATCTTTCACCAGATTAAAAATAGAACATTTAAAACTACTTTGTATTTATTAGAGCAAAATTTGCCTCATAAACCCCTTTAAAATTATTCCGATCTTATGAAATATTATCAAAATCAAAGTTTTCATTCTTGGCTCAATCTCACTAAATCATCACAGGTAACAAAAGCCTTATTCTGAGGCCTTTTCACAGTACAAAATGCCGGGGGAGTTTTTTCTTTTTGTGAGAGCACAGTTTATGCAAAGGAGGAGTATATTAAAACACAGCTTGAGGCAGTAGGGCTAAAAAAAAAAAAAAGCCCTTCAAAGGACAAAAAAGTCATGCATCTATGAGAAGAGAGGAGGGAAAATTGCAGAGAAGAGAAAAATAACACATCTGTCCCTAACACAAGTTAGGAAAATGCAACATTTTGTATATAAAGTGAGATTAAACTAAAAGAATTAAACTCATATGGCTATAAGTATCTATGTTAGTTGTTTTATTGAGATTATTTACAAGCGAAATGTGCAAGATCTTATAAAACTCCCCACAACACAGCAATCAGTGCCGTACCATTAACTTTCTTTTCAATTATTTTCAAAAATACCAGAGAGAGTATGAAGACTAAAAACCTCTGTTTGATTTTATGTATGACCTTGAGGCAGGTCGGTGTAGCCTGACATAGACCATTACCTTCAACAGAACTCTGTCTGCTTTGTCCTTGCACTTTTAGAACAGATACACTCCAATGTCAGGGCCGGCCCAAGGTTGGACGGGGACCAAAGCTGGATTTCATTTAGGAGCGTGCCTGTAGAGACCACTGCCTCCCAGCAACCACTGTCTGTTTATTTGTTTGCATATTACATATTAAAGTACTGTTTTTAGAGTTAAATACTGAGACAAAGATGAATTCCCAAAACTGAAAGTAGGGTAAAGTGTCTTGGAGTCCAATGGACTAGATAAAGCGCTATACAAGTGCATAGTGCTCGAATTAACAAGCATCATTAGACCCAAAATTGTTCATACAAAGCATATGTATTATGTTTATGTGTATATCTTTCTCAATAGTCAGCGGCATTACAGGAATCAAAACCATTTTTGTAATTGTTTTAACAAGTTTCCACAAATATTTTGATGATTTATCTTTGGTGATGAGCACAAACTCCTTGAGGCTGCCATCACCCTCATCCTTCTCAACGTTAGCAAATTCCCTGCCTCCAGTGTTGTAGTACTCGAAAACGGTCTTGGTCTCGAGACCGGTCTTAAGACCATTTTTTGATAGTCTCGGTCTTGTCTCGGACTCGACCACATTTGGTCTCGGTCTTGTCTCGGTCTCGGACATTGAGGACTCGGTATTTTATTTCAAGACCGGTCAAGACCACAACTGTGAAAATAACGCTAAATCATCAGTATCAATTTCTTTAAGATCCTTCTTTTTATTGGATGCACTCCTGATTCAAATCCAAGCAATAACCCGTCTCATTGGTAAAAGCATGTTGTTGTTTTTTTAACTGCTGTCGCCCCACCCCCTTTCACCTTGAGCGCGGACTGCAGCACTTCGATTGAAAGTTACAAGTGGTTGTCTGAGAAGGGGATAAGATGTCAGCCAAATCATCGGTTATAAAATTTGGCTATTTAAATCACAAACAATACATTTGTAAAGCAACATTGAGAAAAAAGCATACAGCGCAATGTAAGTTCTGCAGTGCTTCACTATCAGAGACGGTGGGGACTACGTCCAACTTTTATCGACACCTTGAAAGAAAGCACAAAGAAAGGTAAGCTGTGTGTAAAAGTGATATTAGGAAAGCTAGCAAGTTAACGTAAGCAATTTCCTCGGTATCAAAATTATTCTACCCGGCCATCACACAGTTTTTATTTCAATATTAGCTACACATATTAAGTTAGCTAAAGTTATATATGTATGCTTTATCTTTTAGGGTGAATGTTCTCCTTTCTTATCCGCTATTTGCCACCTAGCTTGATGCACAAGTTGTCACCTAGTAGTGTTTGTGAAAACATGTCGGACATTACTGATTTAATTTAAAGAAGTGTTGATTCGTGTTGTGCATGGACAACGCTGTTTCAATTACAGCTTTCCTGAACATGTCTCCGTATTTCTGTCGGCTTCATGAGTGGATTGCAGCACATAGGTGGAAGCAGAGCAAAAATAAAAGTCTGAATAGATAATCGTAATATATTTTGGTTCTTGTTCAATACTTCTCATGAAGGAGAAGACTGATGTGGAAGTCTCTACCTATGTTTATTAATAACCATAATAAGGTGACGTACGTAACCATGACAGAACAATGGTTCGTAATGGTTCTGTCAATAAGTCACCATGACAGAACGTAATGGTTCGTAATGGTTACGTTCTGTAACGTAACCATGACAGAACGTAATGGTTCTGTCAGCATGTGCTGGCTTGTGCTGGTGGGTAACCCCAATGTCTCCAAAGCCATCATATATAATTTATTAATGTGCCAAACCTGATATGCTTAACCTTAAATAAGTTGTATTTTCTTGCATTGGTCCTACAATTAACATTATTAAGGGAAGTAAGCAAATGCAGTTAACCTTGAGAGACTGAGTCGACTGGACATATAATAACATCCTGTTCCTAAGTTAGATTTTTTCTTTCTCATGAAAAACAATTATGAGACAGTGAATGAATTCATTCACTGTCTCATAATTATGAACTAAGGTCAATGTAAGTTACATTGACCTTAGGAGCTGGATATAGCTCCTGACATTGAAGATAAGACGTGGAGGTGATGCTCTGTTGTTTGGCTGTGGGAACTAGTCTATAGATATAAGCAGAGAGTGAAGAGACTAATATGCCTCACCTTATGAAAAATTAATAAATTAGTTGCTTTGTATGGATATAGGCAAATTACTTTTAGAAACCACATTGTTATGTTGCCATTTACAATTTCAGGTCAATAAGTAACTTTTTACCAGTTCACTCTCTATGGTTCATACCATATCAGTCATTTAACTTACTTGTTTATCCATTTCAAAAATGTGATGGCCAAAATACCATTGATTTGCATTTTGTTTATCTACATGCGTTTCTAGTAACATTACATTACACATATTTGACATGTATTTGTAAACAAACCATCTGATCCAGCAAAAGGGTCTTAGAACTGATAAAAGTCAGTCATGTTTTTGTGCACGTATTTCAATGGGGTTTGTATTTCTGCAGATGGCAGTAGTCGCTCAGGGAGGAAGTGAAGGAGATCAATCTTTTTTTCAACAAATTATCTGTCTCATAACATATTGTCACAACTTGGTGATAGATATAGATTTATTTAAGAAAAGTTATATAATGTAGCTATAATCTGTATACGAGAGAGAAACGAGAGAAATGATTGGCATTTTTTCAGTTTTACATATTTGCACATGGTTTTGAAATAGCACATTTAAAAACAACATAAATGTATGTACTGTTCATGAAAGGCAGAGAAAATACTATTTTGATCGACTTTGATTGTTTGAAATTCTGTGATTACAACATAGAAGTACTAAATAAAGATGTTTATGTTTATTCCAGTTCTCTGTGTAAAATATCTAGGTGTTTTTACGTGAATGTGGGTCTTTTAGATCAATTTTAGTGATTTTGATCATGTTTCACATTTTATTGTCACATACTGGCGCTGGTCTTGGTCTTGACTCGGTCTCGACTTCCCTCGGTCTTGGTCTTGACTTGGTATCGGACCCTAAAAGTCTTGGTCTTGTCTCGGTCTCGATACACTCTGGTCTTGGTCTTGTCTTGGTCTCGGGTTAGGTGGTCTTGAACACAACACTGCCTGCCTCACTATCCAATGACATGTTCCTGGGCTACTTCAAAGTGACTAAATACAAAAATAAAATTATGGTATTTTTTGTATATAAAGTGTCCGTTCTTTAAAATCATATTTTCAATGTTAGAATAACAAATAGTTTCAATTAATTAAGAAGTTTTTATTCTTTATATAAAAGTATGTATTGTACTCAACTGCAAAAATAAGTTGGCTCATTTACTTTTGATATATACTGTTTGAGAACTTAATGGCTCTTCACTCCCCCCTGTTGGCCTGGGGTCCTGTAAGCAGCTTTTGAGTCTTCTTATGTCTCGGGTCAGACGCTCTGTACAAGATCGTTCTTGGATTTTTCCTAATTCTGCTTTTTAGCTGATTAAATCCTCAAATTGTTCAGTTTTGCACCAGAAGACCTTTACAATTTGCAAAAAAAATTGAATCGTTGGTGTGATTTTGCTGCATTGGGGTTATTGTGTAAGGTAAAATGAGTTATGTCCACTCATTTTGTTTTAGTTCATGACTGCTAAGTGGTGATGGAGCATATAAAAGCTTGATAAGAACCATTGGGTGCATTGTTAGAATTTAACACCTACAACAATGAACACAATGTTTAGTGCTCTGTCAAAAAACAAACAGACAGTATAATAGAGGTGGGCAAAATTTGTTGTATCTTGAATAATTTTTTCATATTTTAAAAGAGGAACACAAAATGAAAACTTTGCATGCATAAAAATTTTATATTTTCTCTCAACTAATCCACTTAAAATAAATTGTATAAAGTTAGTATTGTCACTTTGCATTTGACGTTGTTTTCATTTCATCATAATTTTCCCCCACCACTAGAACACATCTGCATTTAAAATGAAAGTGAACGCTAAAGGAGATTAAACACTGTTATTGGGATTGGTTAAGGATTTTAAACCACAGTGGCGAGGCGAGGCAAAACAGCAGCTGATGAAGATGGTAGATGATGCAAACGTAGATGCTGGTAAACAGGACGGGAGGGCTAGGAGGACACACTGTGGATAAGAGTCCTCACCATTCCTTGGGTAATAAGCCAGCTGTCTATGGGCAGCTCCTGATCTGCTGGGTTATCATCCCCTTTTACCCTCAGCTGAATCAACAACAGAATAAGACCTTACACAAGAGAAGAAAGGCCCCGCCACAGCAAAGCACACAGTCCAGAGGAAGAAGACACAGGAGAAGTCAAAAGTGCAAGAGGCGACTTTCATTCACAGAGAATAACGTTAAAAGGAGAACAAAAAGAGAAATGTATCATTCCGTAAAGATGGAAATGAGGAAAACAAAGTGGGGAAAAAGAATTTGAATTCTATAAAAAGTGAAATATCCTAAAAGGAAAAACTTGACGAAAACTACTCAGAGTTTGGAAACACATGACGAGATAACTTCCACATAAATTCCAACGTTTGCTGAGAAAAAGGACAGAAAATCTTGAAACTAGTTTCAGACTCCTGAGTTGAAGTGTTTGGGAGAACCAACTGCTATCATCCATTTTTAATCCATCCTTTTAAATGATAAAAAGATCCAGAGTGAACATGTCTGTGGCCTAAAACATGTCACTGGTTTAATCTGCTTCCACAATCCAAACTTGTCCACTTTATTTCATCTGGAATTAATGTTGTAAATATAACCACCAGCTTCAGTTAAATAATTATACGAAAAATTACACGGTGCAAAACCGAAAAAAATACAGTATGACTTACTATAAACTGTAGGGACCCAAAAATCTGACAGATTTGTAAAAACATCTTGACTTCTCATATAAATATTCCCCTCCACGCCCCATACATGGTAAATCTGACACAAAGTGGACGCTTTGATGTACTCACCCCACTTGTGTTTTGTTGCCTCACATCCAAAGCAGAGGCCAGGCCTCCCAGAGCATGGGGGTCTTCATATTTTACACTGTGCACCAAAACAATGAAAACTAAAGTTAACACTGGCAATTCAGAAACAGAAAAATAAACAAAAACCAGATTAGATTAATTCTGATTCAGGCAATCGGACCTCTAACCTCTGTGGTATTGGCGTTAGTGATATTATTGTGTAAGGTAAACATCATAAAGGAAAGAAACCCCAAATGTGGGAGGGAAAGTGTGGCAAAGAAACAAAGAAGCTTAAGGCAGCATGTAAAAAATCCTGCTTCATGGTTTGAGGACGATGATAATGAGAACAGTGAGGGATCAACCCACAACTGCATAATTGGCACTTGGTATCGACCTGACATCTATGGAAATGTCCACAAGAAAATATAAGGAAGGAGGAATTTGCTAAACACAAAATAAAGACCTTACTGATATTAAGACTTACTTTTTGCGTTGCTCCGCCAGTGAGCTGCTCCTGGTTTGGGCAAACATGTCAAAGTCGTCCTTGTTGTGGCCCGACAGAGCCGTGAGGGTACCGCTAACACTGTCAGAACTTACATCTGGAACAAGAGATGAGGAAGGGAAGATTGGATGATTTTGACAAAAATAATTAGATCCTGAATGAAAACACACTTAAAAAAAACCTAAATCGGGAACTAAACATTGAAGGAAGAAGGTTCTAGGTATACTGACTAAATTATATGAACTGACGCTCATTCAAAGTCCTCCTAACAGGTACTTTTTCCTGTTCTTTGGATCTTTTAGAAAACTAATTCTAACTTTGCCCCTACCAAGACTAGCGAGTGCAGTAGATATGGAGGCTGTGGAAGGGTTGTGGGCAGGGGAGGCTGTGGCTCTGTGGGCGGAGCTGGACGAAGGGCTGGACACAACCCTGGGTGTAACCACGGCAGGGGAGCCTGGGCCCAGGTCTATGAGGTTGTCTTCTGTAGGCTCCGCTAACATCTGAGAGGACAGACAGGAAAACAGAAACTTTAAACATAAATATGTGTGAATATGCAATGTTTAGGTAACAGAATAGCCGACAACTGTTTTGCAGATCAACTATAATTGTGGTTTATTTAAGTTTTCGTTCACAGATTGATTGATTTAAAGTGACTTCTATTAAACAACACTCAGGTTTGACCACTTCAGCTAATATTTTTGAATCGGCTTTGCAAAAGAACAGAGGTACAGTGCCTCCCAAAGTACGCTTTCAACTTGTAACGTTTCTCATTTAGCAGGATTTAGTGCAATAGACCAGCATAAGTATGAGTATGATGATAAAAGTGACCCTGGTTTATGAAATTATTCACAATCATCTCAATTTGTTTTAGCCACATCTCCTAAAACTGCCTTCAACTAAACTTTTGAGGTACATCACTGACTACACAAACAAACAAAGAAAGCACAGAACCAAATATCAACACAAGCAGAAACATGGAGGGTCATAAGCGCTGATGGTTTTTCCTTCAATTCGACTCTCCATTTTCACAGTTTGGAACATTTTTCATATTTGTTTGTAATTTCTTGTGTAAAGCATAACAGAAAGCCAATAACAGTGAACGATTCAGATACTAATGAAAACAAATTAAGCTTGAAAAAAAGTCTCAATTAAATGTCAAAAATGTGCTGCTTTTTTCCACAAGCACAGTCTCTCTTGATGACACTTACCCCGTTGTTTTGTGCAGCCCTGCCCGATCTGTATCTCTCATACCTGTGAGCAACGGAAAATCACTTTCATATTCAAAAACCATATGACTAAGGTATTTAGCCAAAAAAATGCTTCAGAAGAACGAGTTCAATAATTAGAGCACGTTTTGTGACATTTATGCATTAGGGCACCTCTCATATCGAAGGAATATATTGTTGAGGTCATCGTTGACGTGCAGCAGCTCCTCGGTCACTTCCTCGTTGGACACACGACTTATCAGCTCAACCACTCTCTGCTGCATGGCGCGGCACGTTCTGTTCAGCTCCTGGGTGGAGGGACACGCCGACAGATTGACACGCGCGGGGAAGGGACACAGAAAACAAAAGAGCTGTGAGGACCACACAGCGCGGTGAAAAAAAAAAAAAAACGCCAATCCAGAAACAGAAATCATGTTTGATGAAAACAAAACTGCGCCGAGGTTTAACAAACAAATATCCGTAACAGAGATGAGAATATTTGCTCAACTTCATTCAGTGCGGTTCTGTAGCAAAAAGATATTAACATGATTATAACTGGCAGCAGTTTGTGAGCAGCAAGCCAGATCTGTCAGGCTGACACGAATACCTGAGTGGATTTGGCCAGAGGAGATTAAACTCTGCATGGGTCCCTGTAACACTGGCTGATGGCCAGTTTAGAGAATTTCACCTCTATTCCTCAGTCTCACACCTCTTTAAACTGCTAATGGTGTGAAAACTTGACACACTGCACCTCCTGGTGGACGCTCAGTGCTATAACAACTCATTTTGGACACAACAACAGGAAAACATTTTTGGTCAAAAAACGTTGTAGTAACACACACCTCCCAATTCTGACTAAGATAAAGAAACTGCTAACACTTAGCAGCTGCTCAAGCTATCAGATTCTGTCTCAGAAGCCCAAACTTGCTGACATTTAATGCATTTCTCCTTGTCAACTTGTTGCCATAGTTTCACAAATGTCAGTTCCTGACTGGCTAATCAAGTCTATTTCCATGTGGACTGGGAGAAAATATTTTCCTCAAAAGAGGAGAGAGTTTTTCCTTGAAAGCAGCCTGACCCAATCTGGTGAAAAGCCCTGATTGATCTGTGGGGTATGAACTGAACTAAATGCCTTTTTTCACCGCGTGGTACGCTAACATGCATCTTGTTTTAGCGAAGATCACAAACCAGTGAAGCTTACCAACTGGTAACTCAATGGCTAGGGTAAAGAATTCATTCTTCATGTGTGTTTTTGAGATTATACGACTGTTCACATGTGGACATTAGTAGAGTTTGAAGTATCTGAGGATAAAGTTCAAATGTTACCTGGAGCAGTTCTAAGTCAGAAGCGTCTTCCTGGCCGGGGACCAGCTCCGTAAGCATCTCTGACATGACTTTGATGTTTCCTCTCACGATGTCCAGCTCACTCCGCAGCCGGGCGATCTGAGAGCACAACAACTCCATAAAGGCCTTCCAGTCCGTTTCTGCTTCAAATCGCATTTTATTCATTGCACAATTACAAATCCGTGGCTAAAAATGCAGCTATGGAGCTGTGGGTCATCACCTGTTCAGGTGTGGCAGTGACGGGGCTGGGTATGCTGGAGGCCTGCGTGGCGGTGGGAGTGGGCTGAGTGGGTTTCGGATTGCCAGGA
The DNA here is from genome assembly GCF_002775205.1 of Xiphophorus maculatus. Classification (NCBI taxonomy): domain Eukaryota; kingdom Metazoa; phylum Chordata; class Actinopteri; order Cyprinodontiformes; family Poeciliidae; genus Xiphophorus; species Xiphophorus maculatus. The sequence goes on along the minus strand of NC_036458.1, from coordinate 13,962,377 downwards.
GCCGACGCATTAGGAGCGAGGTACTTCATCATCCCTGGGTCCACTTCAGGTGTGCCCTGCGATTCGAGAGGAAAAACTGAGCAGAAGTCCTCTGCTAACTAACATGCAGAAAGAGTTTTTATTCTTGCCCTTTGTGGCGTGTGGATGGGAGACAAAGCATCCAGGTCGGCCATTGGAAACTCAACACCTTTTCTCTTCAGCTCCTCATAAATGTGGACCACGCCAGTCAGATCAGGACTGCTCCTGAAGGCATCAGCCCAGGACTGTTAGGAAAAATAAATGAAGGGGGCAAATATTTAGCTTTTTTTCCACTGAAAATGAAGGTGAGTGAATAAAGCATCTTCCTCTATAAATACTTAACTGTGTAAACATTCCTTCTGCAAACACTGATAAATAAGTAAACAGTCGCCATCTGTTGGCTGAAGTGACCTCATGTAGTAAAAAAGCAACACTAGAAACATCTTACAAATGGGGCATAAGGGACTCACCTGACCTGCAGCAGCTTGCAAAACTAATCTTGAACTTTTCAACACTTTGTTGTCATGCAACCACGCATTTCAATGAGCTTTGAATTTTAAGTGACAGATCAACACAAAGTAGCACATAATTGAAAAGTGGAAGATAAAGATGCAGAGTGTTCATAAAAAAATATATATATATATATATATAGCCATTTTAAAAATTTGCCAATTTCCTTCAAAAGACAGAACAAAATATAGAGTAGTTCTGGAAAACAACATGTTAGAGGATGCAAAAGATGTGAGACTGAAGCTGAGGTTCACCTTTCTGCAGGACGACAACCCTAAACATAAAGCCAGAGACTCACTGGCCCAGTTAAAGTCCAAATCTGAATCCAATTAACAATCTGGCAAGACCCTCTTCTTAAAATCTGAGTGAGCTTGAGCTACCTTGCAAAGATTGGGCAAAACAAAATATGAAAAAGTTCTATGAAACATTTGGCAAGGTAATGTTCGTTCTGTACCACAGAACCGCTGATTAGGGCAGCTGTAAACAGGAAAAAAATAACAATTCACTTATAACATTATAGAAATAGTTACAACAGGGGGGAAAAAAATGAGAGAAAGCTCCATTACTTGTATGAGGGACAGAACTTTGTCTTGCACTATTGTGGGAGGATTGGCTTTGGGAGAGATGATTTTGACCAGGACGCCATCAATGAAATCTCTGTGGGCCACGTGGATGTGAAACCTGTGACCGCAGTTCTTTACACACGTCTCCAACACCTGCAGAGAGCAAAACGATCAAGCAGAGACGTTACAAAATGAGAAACAGAGGAGGAAGTTGAGGAATTTACACAGCATCAAGTTTGGTTTGGAAGAAGCTCGGTGTTCTGCTGTTTGGCATAAATGGTAACTGTCTATGTTTTTAACAGACATCCGAAGTCTTCTAGAGGCTTTTATATGAGGCACAGAAGGGACAGAAGGGAAAAGAGGACACAAAGAAAAAAGGGGAGGAAAAAAAAGAAGGATCAATGTAAGGAAGAACACAAAAAAGAAAAAAGAAAAATTGATAAAAGGATGGAGGTTGTATGACACAACAGACATGCTTTCCTGTCAATACACTATCAAACAAAGGTCAATGGAGCCAAAAAAATCCTTTAAGAATGGAAGTGAAAACACAGGAAAGAAATAATAAAAAGACATAAGGAAGAACAACATTTGAGATTGTGAATGCAATCTTTTTTCATACTTAGATGTTGAAAATATTAAATTAAAAACTTTTCCAGGCTAAAAGTTTGGAAAGTTCACTTATTGTTGAACTTTCTGCATACCACAGGAAGTGTAGGAAGACACATTTCTACAGTCCATTAACCGAACAGGAAAACTAATTGACTAACTCATTGTCTCATGTTTTTCATTCAAACGTGTTTGTGTACATTCAGGTTTTTCTGCAACACATTTAAGTGCTTTCCGAGCTTTCTTTGCACAAAGCTCAATGCTATCTCTGCGGAATTGCCACATAGGCCTTCAAATCCAGCTGAACGCATGAACAACCTACCGTTAGCACCAGCATGACCTCTCTGTAGTTCTTGTTGCTGCTCAGTCTCTTCTTCAGGGCCCGCATGGCGTCTTTTGGCCTGGAAGGAAGAACAGCATTGAGTGCCCCCGGCTGCGAGCGAGCAGAACACCACGGACTTCGCTGGAATGGAGTATTTTCGGGGTCGCGATAACAGATGCCGGTCTGTCTGTGAGTGAAACTATTTGAGTGATACTGAGAAGAACTGTCACACCATCTGCCTGTCTCTTTTTTTTTCCCCTTCTGAATGACGACAGAAAGCCTCTCCCAAAAGGCAAGATCAAAGCTACCCATGCATAAAGAGCTCAGGCTGGCTTCCTGCCTAATACTACCCATCCCTTCAATGAAGATGGGGCACAATAAGCTCTTATGAGCTCATTCATAAGCGCATAACAGGTACTTAGCAAGGCTGCTGAAACTGATAGAGATGGAGGTAGACAAAAAAATAAGTCAGAATCTTCTTTTTTTGTGTGTGTGTACGAAGCACACGAGTGCAATCGGAGGACATATTTCAGATTCTTTTGTTATTGGGCGTTGGGTCTGTTTTGTTTTATCTTGTTCAAGTGCACACCATCTGCTGTCACACTTTTAAAAAAGCTTTGTGTGCAAAAGGCACACACAGCATGTTAGGATGACAGCTAACAAAGGTTACTCAAAACATATTCAGAATCTCCCGAAATTCAGGTTTTTTTTGGGAGTTTAACAGTTTCGCTGAACATCTTGAAGACAAAATGTTCTTTTTTTTTTTCTTTCCCTCTCCAGATCTGCTTTTGTTGAAAGCTGGCAGTGAGAGTGGCAAAACGAGAAGGAGAGAGAGAAAGAGAGAGCGTCTGCACTGGAACCAATCTGCTAAATCTGCCAGCCTCATGCTTCACTGCAAACCGGGCCCGGCTGAGGATCTGAAATCTTTCATTCATTCAGTCAGTGACACAGGAAAACAACAAACAAAAGGGGTTTTTGTCCGGTGTGCCGACTTCTGGCAAAACGACAGTAGGCAGTGCATTATTCGCTTCAGTCACTCGCTCCGCCCGTCCGTCCGTCCTTCGATAAGACGGTGGAAGCTCCGTCACAAGCTGCCGTGGGAGTTTAACTGTTTTTGGACCACAGAGCGATAAGAATCCGAGGCCAATAATAACACCGTTAATGAACAAAAGTTGCTCACCCCTCGTCTGTCTCGTTTATGATGTCACAGATCTCCATGTTCAGAGTCCAGTCCTCACTCTGTAGGCCTCCGTCTGTGGCTCTCTCTGGAGGAAGAACACAGAGACGTCAACCAGACTTCTAGTGACTTTCTGCATACATGAAAAATGACACCATATATAAAAAAAATTAATTTCATATTATAATATAGTATTATATTAACCAATATAATAAGTGTTATGGTTACTCTAAGTTTACAACCTAAAGATCAGCAAAACCAGACACCCAATTAGCCAAATGTGGTTTGACTAACAATCAGCAGGTCAAATAAATAAAAAACTACAGATTATTTTTATTTATTAAATGCATTAAAACACTTTTTGCAAGTCTGTTAACACAACACAGCATGATGTACTTGTGGGGGAAACAGGCGTGTTTGGGAGCAAACTTGTTGACAAATCTTTTGCTTCCCTGTTTAACTCAAAGCAATCGGCAGAACATTTTTCCTTTCAAAGTGTCTTTGATTGAATTTTTGAATTAAGCCATAATTTCAACAGAAATATGATGCCTTAAAAGCAAATATGAATTCTAAAAATGTACGGATTAGACTTTTCTTGTCCCACATTGATTTCCAGCATCTCTGAGGTCGCACCTATCGATTCAGTAACGTTTTTCCTCTTGAGGACTCGTATATTTCAGGGGGGAAAATCTGCTCCATGTTCTGAGGTAGATGTTGCACTGTTAAATCCAACACCTTATTAAGGAATTACAAAAATATGTTCATTTATGCATCATTTCTGCTTATGTCCCTAAATTTGATGAGGCGCTTATTGAAATCATGGATCAATGCATTCTTAACAGAAACAGTGATAGTTTAAATCCATTGACTGAAAGTAATTACTATCTACAAATACACTAATCCCTCAAAGCGCTTTTCACCCAGCTGCACCCACAAACATACACATTAATACACAGATATAGAGATAAGTAGGCAACTTGGGGTTAAGTGCTTTCTCAGGGCCACATCCACAACAGCTCATCCTACTGAATCATACTTGGTAGCATTTAATTAACAGGAAAAAAAGAATTTGGGATTTTTCAGCATTTCGCCTGGTGGTTTCTGGTATAATTCTCGTATCTGGAAAAAAACAACAACAAAAAAACGGTAAGACCTCAAAGGTGCTGTTCAGTAAAATCCTGACTGATGCATGTCTAAAAGTCACACTTTGTAACCAATCCAGTAAGCAGTTAAGAGCAAATCAAGCTACAGTAAGTAGTTCATACCACATAAGATTAGAACTTGCTGCAAAAATCTAATGTTATTTTTATGTACTTAATTGTTGAACATTAAAGCACAAAGCCCTCATCAATGCGGTCAAGTAGAATGGTTGTTAATGCCTGGGTTGAAATGTTATGCAGATGTTCACAACAAAGCAATATTCTTTCTGGTCAGGATGACCAGAACCAACAACTACATTTGAAGAAGACATTCTCACTTAAAAACAGCCACATAAAGTGATGGAATTACATTTAGCAGAAAATAATGAAAACAAGCTGATGGAGTCTATTTGTTTACCATCTCCGTTGCAGATCAGCAGAACACAGACATTACAATGAAAGAGGCACCAAAGCAATAAAAAAAAATAAATTAAAAAAAAAGCACATTAGTTATATTGCTCTGAGGTTCCTCTTTTAGAGGCCATGTGTAAACATCATTTGTTATTTGTCCTTACTGGAAATGACCTCCTTTTGTCCTGTTTAACTTTCACAAACTGCACATCGGCTTTAAATACTTTAAAGCAGTTGCCTTTGAAATGAGAAGTCAACACACACACACATTCACTCTTCGCTTTTAAAAGCATTTTGGATAGAGGTAGGGGATGATGATGAGAACAATGTGATGATCTGAAACTTAGGGTATTGTTGTTCATCGCCTCTTTTCTTTTTCTGTTCTGACTCTTAGCAAGATGTCTGACCTATTACTAGTTACTATTTATTGTAATTAGTTAGGCTATAATTTATTCCAATAGAAATAAGCTTTGTCTTTGTTTCATTTTTTTTTAAGTTGGCTTGCATTCGGTGTTGTCTCCCAGCCTCTCTTTTTTTATTGGCCCACAGCAACACGCATGTGAAGTTGAGTCGCTGATCGCATCTGCAAAAAAAGATGGAGTCATGTAGAAAAATTAAACCAAAACGACACCTAACACTGCGTCCAACTTCTGCGTCTTAAGAGCATCTAGAAGTTGAGTTTGGAGCAATTAACCACAACACCCTTCCTTTAAGCTCCTCAAACGGATTGTGGAGTCAGGGCGGGACAGAGCACGAGAGAAGGAACGAAGAGGAAGAACAAACAGGAGAGAAGAGTCGCAATGGCGTTAAGCAAGTTTCGGTAATGAAATAAAGCACATTGGTTTAGTGTCAAAACCCTCCCAGCCCCCACAGGTCTTAGTAACTGATAGCAAAACTGAAGCCAGCTGATCACGTGTATAATGGTGACGAGCTGTACCACGTACTCGCCAACAAAGCTGCAAAGTTCCTCTCCAGCCCATCTCTCCTTACAACTGCTTGCCTTGTCCACATAATTGTTTGTCATTTTGTTCAAATGTTTCATCTTTGCTGCCCTAGCCAGCAATATTAAATCTCTGATACCAGTTGTTCAGAGACAACTGAACAATTGTTTTATTAAAAAATAAAAATATAAAATAAAATAAAATAAATTTAAAAAAAAAGACTTGACATGCATCGGTCGTCTAGTACCATCTTTGGGCCAAGTAAAATGATCGGTTGCCCGTCCCCTGCAGGGTACAGATCACAATTACTTGGTCAGAGCCCCACAGGGTGCAGCAACCCATCTGCTGTCTGCCTGGGGATGCAGATAGCTCTGTGAAATGGTGAAACTCAAGATGTGCAACACAATGCGAACTACTGCATGAAGCAGGGGGGCGACTCCACCGTAAAACACAGGAGATAATGATCATCCTTTTTTATTTACATTCGTTAGATTACCAAACAATGAGTAAAAAAAATGATTCTAAAACATTTTAAGCTGTTTTGTATGCTTAAATCGTGTTGCTGATAAAAGTACCACAAATAGCCAATAACCCAATGCTAGTTTTAAAAAGAATAAATAGCTCAGTTCTATAAATCTGCAGATTTGTCTGACTGTTTTAGAAATTTAAATGTTGGACATGTAACAGTTCCACAACACATATCTGATATTTGATTTTGCTTGTAAAAAAGAAAAAAAAAAGAAGTGGCAATGCTTTGTCCAGCACTTAAACTGAATACAACAGGTTATTTTTTTATACAGCGAGTGTGGAAGTTTATCTCTGTCTTCTTCTAGCAACTAAAGTAGTGATTTTGACAAAAACCTAAACTTATATATGGCAAACTGAAATTAAAGCACACAATCTAAATAGAAAGACAACAGAAGACATTCTGAACTGCAACAATGGAACAAGGAATATTCTTTTTTCCATATTTGTCAAGACTTGGAAAATGACCATATCAAATTAAATATCTTTTTAAACATTGTCATGAAGTTAGTCAATGCAAAGTTGGCACTACTAATAAAAATATCATTTTAAACAGCTCAAATGAATGAGTGTAGATATAAAATCTACAATATAAAATCAAAACATTGAAACACTGCAATCAGAACCTAAACTCTTGCATTAAGATTACAAATATGAGTATATAGATGCATTTCAATAAATTATTAAGTCATTAAAAGGTTAAGCAATATAACTGAAAAAGGGAAACTTGTTTTATAGTTTTACTTACATCAGTTTTCCAAGTTTTCAGTCTCAAGAAATAAGAGTTTAGGACCAATGAAAACACCTTTAAAATTCTTACATATTACATAACGATGCGAGTGACATTTATAAAGAAGACAGGCATTGACACCCTCTATAAGTTTTGAAGAACAATAACGAGAAGTGGAAGGAAAAAGAGTGTTAGAAAAAAGTTGCACAAGTGACAGGGATAATCACGGCCTCGAAAAGAAAGTGAAACAGAGAAAAGAAAAAGGACTGGACTGTAAGTCAGTTGGTTGAGGCCGAGTATGAATTTTCAGTCAAGCGATAATTTAGGGAGACATGTCATCTGTTGGTGTTGGTCTAATTGTGTTTTATGAAGTACAAAGTTGCCAAAAGGGTAGAGTCATTTATGTTTCCCTCTGCCAACAAGAACTAATGCGATGTTGACTTCATTTTCCAGCAGCACTTGCTTCCTGTTTACACTTCCAAAAATGTAGTACATTTGATTAAAGAAAAAAAAATACCTGCTTTAATGACTGTTGTTATGCTAGAATGGCCAGAAATCTGGCCTGACCTAAACACCGTAGAGAATTTACAGAGTGTTGTCAACAGGAGGTTGCAAAACATACAATCCAACAATGCAGACCAGCTGAAGCTTAAACAACCTGAGCTTTCTTGACACTAGAGCGTCTGTGGAAATACTTCAAATTTAATGATCATGGAGCCTCGTCATGAAATCTGCGCTTGATATTTCTAGCAAAAATATTCTGTGATGCAGCAAAGTACTGACTAAAAGCGCTAAATATGGCATACGTCTCAAAATCTTATGTATAAAAAAATGTTGTGTGTGTTTTTCTTTGTGCAAGTCGATGACACAAAATCCAAATGCGATGTATTATATTTATGGTAAAATTAATGCAATAGGAGCACTGATCAAGTATTGTGTGCATATACAGCGGAGTACATTTGATTAGATTTAAAAATTCTAATTGAAGAGTACATTATTGATACAAAAAGAAAATTAAATGTTGTAACTTATACTATCCAAGGCTCTTTAAAGAGTTATTGTAGATACTGATGGCTGTGGGCAGGAAGGATCTCCTGTAGCAGTCTGTATGACAGCAGTTCTGACGAAGCCTCTGAAGACTCTCTATAAAGAGGATGCTCAGGGTTGTCTGTAATTTTCTTAATTTTAGAAATAATCTTTCTTTGCACCATAATCTCCAGTGGTTCTTCATCGGGTTGTTCAGCCCTGGCTCTGATGCTGATGGCAGAAGAGATTACACTCTCCACAAACAGACCGATAGAAGATGTGCAGCATCTCAATGCAAACACTGACGGACCTAAGCTTCCTCAAGATTACAGTCGGCTCTGTCTCTTTTTATAGATGGCTTTACTGTTGCGCATTTATATTCCTCAACCACTTCCATTTCTTCTCCCGTGATGGAAATAGGATTTGTCTTCTGCAAGTTTCTTTTGAAATCTACAATTATCTCCTTTGTTTTGTTTACTCAGCTTCTCGTCCATCTATGGCACACCTGACGATTCCAGGTCATCTGAGTATCAGGAGTCTGATTTGTGCTTTAAGTACTGGACAAACATTTCACTTGCTCAAAGTTTCTGTATTGCAAATCATTTAATATTTGTTTGATGTACTATTGTTATTTTTAAAGAAACTTAATGTAAGGTTTTGATTTGTTACAAACCATACTCTTACCAAAAATAAATACTTGAAATGTACTCTGCGTGTAGAAGAAAAAAAAAATCACATTAGTTCCACCATTGAAATCACATTACTGAAATAAATAAGCGAATATACTGATTTGCACCCGTTTCATCTTGCTACATGTTTTTTTTATGATCAATCAAAACAATTAATTTGCCTAGATGGAGTGTAATTTAAAGCTACACCAACATGGGGTGGGGAACACCAAACTGCTTCCTTCTGTGCTTCAGTTCTGTAATAAGTACCACATTATTAGACGGTCTGGGTGTTTTACATTAAAAACGACAGTGACCAAACAGTCTGGTCAATCTCGGCAAGCTATCTTAACAGTCAAATATCATCACTTGCCACGAAATCTCAGTGATTTATTTTCCTTAAAACCTGCAAGTCTCTGCTCTCACAGATAAAGGGGGATTTACCAGAACGAGAAAAGGCAGTAAGGAGAAGTTACTCAGATTTTCTGGCTAACGTTAGCTGAGAGCTCATTCCGAGGGGATGACGTTGGCTAGGAAGATGCCAGCAAAGCGCGCTCTACTCTCACCAACGTAAGAGTGAATTATAAATATCTCGATGTATCAACAAAACAACACATCTCTAATAAACACCGTCGCAGCTTCACCTACCTATACACTGGCCCACAGGCGTGCTGTAAGGATTTCCAAGTAGAAACTCCATTTTGACAACAAACGATCCGCTTTGGAAATGACGGAGGCTGAGGGCGAGAGGCTGCTGCACGGGTAAGCCCCACCCACTGGTAAATCCTATTGGATGAACTGACATAAGCCCTGAATCTGATTGGCTGAAATTGTGTCAATTGTAAATATATGGTAAAAAAAAAAAATCTACGTAGTCCTGAATTTCTCAAAAGTATCTAACGAATTAAACAATACGCAAGATAAGCTTCAGCATAAGAGATATTTCATAGTTTTCCTTAAATTTTAATAAATTAAAATGAAATAAGTTTGCATTTTAACGGCTCGTGAATGCACCTGAACGCATCTGAAAATCAACCTGTTGATTGAGGAAAGACCGTTACAAGCCAACCGTTTTTTTTTTTTAGAGATTTAACGTAAAGGTAATGTTTCACAGTCAACTTTACTGTTGAGTTTTATTTTGCTTTTCGCATTTATTTAATGACGTTAAAAATAATTATTTGTTTGACGAATTTACCTGTGGCGTTAAACTGTTGCTAAGTAACAGGGTATAAACAAACGAAACAACGGGACACAAATGTTTTGGCTGTTTTTGTAGACCGTACATTGGATACAAAGAGTTCATTCGTTTGTTTTTTTTATAGTTTTCATTGGTAAGTAAGAACGTTACACATTTGCGTAGTTAAAATGAGGGTTATAGTAAACTTAATCTCTGACTTGCCTTGTTGCCTTCAACAGAGGGAAAATTGCTAAAACATGGATACTGAATCTAGCTCGACGGACGATGAGTATACCTTGCAGGAGATGTTACTCGAGCAACACACCTCAAAAGAAAAATACTCTCTGCACAATTACAATCTTGGGAGTCTGGATCACAGAGAACACATCCGTTTACAGCTGGAATTCAAAAGTATAAAGGATAAAACAAAAAAACAATCTTGTCAAAAGTTTTGGGTCTAATTTTGTGCACTGATTCAGATTGTTGTTGTTTCCAGGCATGGTTAAGATGGATTTCCTACATGATTTTACATCTCTGATAAGGTTGGATCTCAATAACAATATCATACAGAAGATCTGGGGTCTGGACCGTCTGACTAATCTGACCTGGCTTAGTAAGAGACAATTTCATTTATTTTTAGTCTGTTACTAAAATAAACACTATAGTGTGTTCGATAAACAGCAACAACAACAAAAAAAAGCAAAAAAACAATTTTTTAAAAGCCATTTAAAAGTATTCATACCTGTTAAACCTTTTGTTTTTTTCCTTTCTTTTTTTTACATTTGATTATGTTACAGCCGTATACATAACTGTATTTTATGGGGGCTTTATATAGTAGACCAACACAAAGTGGTGAATAATTATGAAACATGAATGTGAAGGATATGAAGTTATCAATTTTTTCCCCCAAATAAAAATAGAAATTTATTTCATGTCCTTTAAGCCAGTACTTTACAGCACATTATTTTGCTCAGTACAGCTGCTAGTGTTTGGGGGTACTTCTTTAACAATTTCACATAACTAGAAACTGAATTTATTCTTTAACTATGGGGCCTTTCTAACACATGGCTCTGTTTTGGTCAAAACCATTCCTTTTTAACTTTGACTGTATGTTTAGGGATGCCGTTCTGCTGCTGGATAGCTTTATAGTTCATTACCAAGTCTTTTATATATTGCCTATATTTTTTCTCCTGGATTTTGCAGTTTAATGCCTGACCTCTCTGGTGTGTTTCTTGGTCTCCATGTTGCTGTTTATTCATTAGTCTTCATAAACAAACATCTGAGAACTTCACTGATCAGGTCCTAAGCTATTGAAACTGATTTACACCTTGGTCAACTCTGTTTACTATGTTTACTCATAGTAAACATGTTCCTTTTCTTTTAATTTCACAACCATGCACTGCTTTGTGTTAGTCTATCATAAGCAGTAAAAAAGAAAAACCCTAATAAAATATATTCAAAGTTGAGAGTTTAACTTGTCGAGGGACATGATGGCTTCCACAAGGCTCTGTACGCTCACACGTTATAGAAGTTTCTTTCAAATGTGTTTGCAGATCTGTCATTTAACAAGATCGAGAACATTGAGGGTTTGGACTCCCTGCTGAAGCTTGAATTGCTGAATTTGGCCTACAACAAAATCTCTGTCATCAAGAACATGGATACTCTTGAGAACCTTACTCACTTCTTCATTTCAAAAAACCAAATCATACACAAGGAAAGTGTAAGATTATTTTCTTTATCCAAATGACTGCAATACTATGTAAAATTATGGAACGTTTGCACTGCATGACATTGTGTACATCTTGTTTATTCATCTTCATCTTATTTAATTAAAGGTGCAGTACCTCGTGAAATTTAAAAACTTGTTCAAACTCTCCATCGGTGGAAATCCTTTCACTGAGAAGGACGATCACTCGCTTTATGTTGCTGCCTTTGTTCCAAATGTGACCCTCTTAGACAACATTTTAATTACCCCAAAGATGGTAAGTCTATGTTCATGCGCATCTTTTTGGATTTCTCTATTTTCTACATCCGTTTTGCATAACGTTTCCATTTAAAGCATCAGTTTATCCAGGTATGCGGTGCCATATTGATGCGTCACACTGTAAGTGAGACATTTCTGTCTTGTGCAATTACAGCGAGAGGAGGCTGCCATCAAGTACAAATTTGAGCTTAAGAAGTTCCTTGAGTCACAGAACGCTCAGGAAAAAATAGGCAAAGTATGATAATGATCGTATTTTCAAAGGCAGTTTTTTTGCAAATGTGCACATTTTATTTCTTGTACTATGTTGTCTGATTTAAGCTCTTTCCTATAACAGGATGCGGTTGTGGACAGTGCTGTGCCAGTTAAGTCAGCAGACGAAGCAGAGGCGACGAGGCCAGACAGCCTTCGAGGAGCTCCGCCCGCACAGATATATCCTCTGTTTTCTTTGCTGATGTATTATTTCATCGAGTTGCGCAAACTGACAAAATGCCTCAAATTTCTTAACATTGCATTTACGTCTCAGAGCAAAATTGTGAAGCTGTGCTCACAAATATTTGCTATAGACTCAGACGAGTACAAACAACTTGAGACAGAGTTGAACTCTTTCTTCGCTGGCCAGATTGAGACTGATGCTTACTACCAGCAGAGGTCATCACAGATGCTTGCAGACTTCCATGAGGAGCACACAGTGGCAAGTAGATCAGATATCTCCAACTTAACGAAGTTAGAGATATCTAACTTTATTAGAGCAAATTTGCAGCAAATCTTTGTACATATTCACTGCTGTTTTGTTCTTTTTTATTGTCATCTAACAAGTTTCAAATGTTCTAGAGGATAAAAGATATAAAGCAAATACAAGACCCCGATCTACACCGTCTCAAAATCATCGATTTAAGAAATGTAACCTCCACCCTGTTTAAAAATCTCATGACTCTGGAGTTTGAGTTTGTCAAAAATCTAGATGTAAGTCTTCATGAGATTGTGTTTGATTTCTTTTCTTATCACCTTGTAACCTAATACGTGGTTTTGTTGTTGTTTTTTTAAATGAAATCCTTCATTTACATCTGTGCTGTTGTTTCTTTTTATGTTAGGACAACATCATGCTGCTTGACAACTACATCTCAGACAAGGTGGGTAAATTTTTGTGATAATATGCAGTGCATACATACTTTTCTTCTTTGCTACTCAAGAGGTGAATTATGCTACATTTAGAAAATATTGATTTTTAACCATATCAAAAGTGCAACAATTATTCTACTCACATTGAGAGCAGTGTCAAAGACAGTGATTACAGGTTTTTAGACCAGGTGAGTGAGAGGGGCATGGAGGTTGATTTTGTGTCTGGCGAACCCTTTCTATGTTTATTTAGAAATAAATAAATAAACGGCATTTGACGGCATGTTTTAGATCTGGCCACATATTTTAGCATTATCCTGATTAAAGACCCAATATTACCAATATTAGGTTGTCTGCTGGTTCTAGAAGTGTCTGAGGAGCAGCATGCGCAACCTCTTTTGAAAGGGCACCAGATTTTTTATTTTTTTATGTATTTTGAGACTTTGTGATGCTATGCATTCTAACGAGGCTGACATTTGGAAGAGATACAGACCCACAGCATGCTAGATCTTTCACCTTACTTAACAATGGGATTCTTTTTGTCATGAGTTGGGATTTGAAGTGGTGAGGATGGAAAACCAAATCCCCACACTTTTTCAAATATTCATTCCTTGATTCACATGCAACCTAGCCTAAAATTGTTTTTTGCATAAAATACTGAATTTCCTTTCATCTGATTAAAGCATACAAAGTGTACTTCCCATTGTCCCGCAGCTAAAAAAATGGGACTGCGTGCAATGTCTATATACAAATAGTCACTAATTAATACTTGGCAGTCTGTGAAACCTGTTATCAACCTGAAAAGTAAAGTATAATTAGAAACACATGCCTCAGATTTATTTTAAAGGGACCAATTGTACCTCCAGAGACTTTGTTTCTGTACAACTATTAAGGTTGAAAATTCATTTTAAGGTTTTTTTTTACATGTTTACCAGAGATGTCAATGAGTGTGGTCCAAAACGTTCTTATTATTGAAATGTAAAAGAAATTGCTGCTCAGACTGAAAATGTCGTTACATGTAGTTGTCTACAGGCAATGAGTCACCCGATCAAGATGAGCCCCCGGAGACCATCAATGACACAGAAAATCAAATGGATACACAAGTTAATGACTCGAAACAACCTCTCATCAGAGAAGTAAAGAACTTTGTAGTAAACACACAAGTGTATGTTCAACTGAAATGACAACCCATCCACAACCCCCATCTTTATGCACTATTGCAGATTCAGGAAGAGGAGGAAAGGAGGAACCGTGTGCGCATCTCAGACATCTACCGATTTTATGACTTTTTGATGCAAACTGTGGAGGAGTTGGAATGAAATTTTGCTATATTTCACTGACAGCGTCTGCACTATTACAATATTTAGCAGATAATATACATATATTTACTTTTCCATGTTTTATGTAAAATATATATATATATGTCTACATATAGATACAGAAATGTCATATTTCTGTCATTGATTTCTATTTTCTTTATTAAAAATTACAAAAATAACAAATTGAAAATGTAGAATGCATATTCAGGCCCCTGTACTCTGATCCTACTAAATAAAATTACACCTTTCCACCTGAGTGCAACTTAACTGTAGTAGCAATCCAGTTCTGTGAAGGTTAGGCAGAGAACATTAGGAAATAAATCACATCATGATTTTGAATTGTTCGTAACAATGCATATTTATGTGTTAGAAGGGCTCAGTCAAAGCCCACAGCTAAATTCAACTGAGAACCTGCTGCTGAACTTTAAAATTGTATCTGATCAAATCTGACCAAACTTTTTCTATTTTGAAAAGCTGTTGGTGTGTCACAGAAAATTTCTTCACATTTCAATTGAGCTACGTTGCAATGTGCAGTTGTCCCATAAAAAGAAAAACTTCAAGAGATGAGCGACTGTAGATAAATTATTGCTTTTCAAAACAACAACAAAAAACTCCTAATCTCAAATTTTTAATAAAACTTATTTTAGCCCTTTTTAAAAATATATGCATATGTTTTATATTTAGCAAAAAAAAAAGTAAAAGAGGAAACTGTCACAACACAACTTAATAGTTCAAAGCGATTTTCATCTGTCGATTAATTTACATCCTCTTTATTCTGACACGCTCTCTTCTTCTCTGTAAGGAGATTTAAAATATTTCTAGATCATTTGTTTTTGTAACTACCTTTCAAAAGGTGGAAAGCGTCTAACATACAATTCCCAGAATGCATATTGGCACATCATCCAATAAGAATCGTGCTGCAACCAGACGTTTGGTTTTTAGCCAATAAAATACAAGAAAGCTGAGCGATTATAGGAAGACTCGCAACATTTATTCAGTCCGGCAGTCTCATGAAAGCTAATACTTTTGGGCAACCTCACCGTTATTTTTTACGGTGATAAAACTTCTGCCAGTCCCGTTTTTTGTCTCCGGTTGTGGCGTGCTCCTTGTTGACGTTCATGACGGTTGCTGACGGTGTTTCCTTAGCGCTCGTCATGCCTGTCCGAGCAGAGTGCCACTGTCTTGCCGGCGCGGCCTGTCCATCCTCGGCCTGTCTTGTTCCCCCTGCGCCTATCAACACCCAGCAACCCGGGGTGGCCACCTCTCTGCTCTACAGCGGCGCGCAGTATAAGGGTTATCAGAGGAGCAAAGGGAACTCGTATGATGTCGAAGTTGTTCTGCAGGTATTTTTGACAAATATTGGGGGGTTTTATCCTAAATTTAGCTTGATTAATATTTTTAATTATTTTAAATTTTTATATTTTTGTTTTGAATGTAGACTAAAAATAAATTGTTGACACCTGTCTTAAAAGTTTACGTTCTGTGCACCAGACTATCTACGTTTTTTTGTAATATTCTAGCTGCAGATGTTTATTGAATAGGAAGGAGAGCAGATTTTCAAATATATAGCTTAATGCGTACTAGATTCTGTGTTTAAAAGGGCAATTCTTTGTTTCAGTGCCTCCTGCTGCCATTTTTACATCATGCATTTGCACTTTTTATGTCAACCCCGTGAGACATTACTGAATGTACCATAATCTGTTTGCCTTGGACAGCATGTGACGATGGACGACTCATATTTGTGTGGATACCTGAAGATCAAAGGCCTGACTGAGGTAAGCTACTCAAACTAGGTCAGGTGTAGTAAGACTAACCTTTATGCTTCCACAGGCTGAATCTAGAGAAGGTGAGATTGGTCAAAGTGAGATATTTTCTGCCAGATACGTGTTAAGTTATGCAACATGTAGAACCACTTTTGCTCAAAGTGCTCTGTCTGTGAGAGGACCTGCGGTTTGGAACGCACTTCCTGTCAATTTAAAGTCTGTAACCAGGTTTAGTAGTAGTAAAACTCTGGTTATGTCAAAAACAGAACTGTATCCACACTTAATGTTTAATGTCTCACTGTTTTATATGCATGATTTTGTATATGTTGTCAAGATTATGTTCTGCTATTTTAAATGAATATTACTTCAATTTTTACTAGTTTTAAGTTGTACTGTTTAAAAGCCTATTTAGGGACAAGTTCTGCGAATTAGAATTAGCTGTTGCTATAAGCACTATGACACAAACATGGAAGTGCTGTTCTGTTCTGTTTGTCTATGTCGATGTGTGTCTGTCCCTATCGAATAAACTTAAATAAATAAATAAAAGGCCCACAGCTGGGAAAGGAAGGTTGTTGTGTGGAAGATGAGCAGTCATGTTAATGAATAATGGTAAAATTTGAATGTTTGTTATATGAAAACAAATATTTCTCCTTTCTTAAGAAGAGCATTTTTCATTCACTTGAAGGCTAGAAGGTTCAGCGTATCATCTTCATCATGGCATGTTAGTAATAAACATTATCCCAGAGTTTAATATATTTCAATGCAAAATGTGCACATAAATTTTAGAACAATAGCAAAAGACCTTGTAAAGATGCTCACTGATATTATTTCTTATTGTACTGCATAATCATTAATCCGTTCCTTTCGGTCTGTGAATTTTCAGACTAGATATGTAAAGTTTAATCTCTGGTCAACTAATCTACCTTAAGTCTATTGGTTTTATTATTATTATTATTGTTGTTATTTATACTTTAAGTTTAAATAAAGGATGACGGAAAACTATGGAAATATGATTTTAGAAGAGTCTGGACTGTTGACCTGAAAAATATGTGTTTGAACCCTGCAGTTTATTAGCAATATGAACCTTTTTTTTTTCTTGTCCTTTTATATTTTGTAGGAGTTCCCCACTCTCA
Organism: Xiphophorus maculatus; assembly: GCF_002775205.1. Lineage (NCBI taxonomy): Eukaryota > Metazoa > Chordata > Actinopteri > Cyprinodontiformes > Poeciliidae > Xiphophorus > Xiphophorus maculatus. Next base: position 13,945,249 of record NC_036458.1, on the reverse strand, counting down.
CAACATTCTTTGTTGGTGAAATAATCAGTCGCAGGCGGCCTTTTTTAACCCGGAAGTGGGATGCAGACGAGGATGTGGACAGAAAACACTGGGTATGTCTGTCCAGTTTTTTATTTTTTTATTTTTAAGCATCACATTTTACGTTTTTTACTAATGAAATATTGGTCTATAATTTCATTCTTTTGAACCAAGTTTGTACTTCACCTAAAAATAATTTACATTTTTTGTGCCCTGTATTAAACCTTAGATTAGTGAAAAGCAAAAAAAAAAATCAATATGTGACGTCTTTTACCTAAATTTTGGAGTATAGTTTACATTTCAGATGATATATTTTTAAAGAGCATAAGTTTAAAAATGTATTTGAACCTATTATTGATCCCCATATTTCCTATTCTCTTAAAAGGGGAAGTTTCAGGCTTTTTACAAGCATGGCAAAACCTTTAACTCGGACAACTTTGACTACAAGGCGTTGGAAAACAGTGATTACATCTTCATGAGGTGGAAGGTGAGCAGATTTTACGTCACCATTTCTCCGACTTGTTCGAACTATGCTTTGGCTTCAGCTGCTGTTGGTCTTCCAGGAGCAGTTTCTTGTTCCAGACCACACGATCAAAGACATCAGCGGGGCCTCCTTCGCTGGCTTCTACTACATCTGCTTCCAGAAGTCCACAGCCACCATTGAGGGCTACTATTACCATAGGAGCTCAGAGTGGTAATAAAAGTGAAATTCCCACAAAAACATTTTTTTGGGGGTGGGTGGGGGGGTACAGTTATAAATGTGAGTTTTTATATTTCATTTCTGCAGGTACCAATCACTAAGTCTGAATCATGTTCAGGAGCATAGTATGCCTATTTATGAATTTCGGTGATATGAAGAAACTCTTCGTCAAGATACGGCTAGTACCGCTCTGGAGTTAACTGGAACATGACGCCACAACACCGATGGATAACCAGTTTTCCTCTCTTGGAGGAAGCTAACAAGTGGCCAGGTGCTCATTTCCTGATTTGCAAATAGGGAAGCACGGATTGAAGAAGAGCTGGACGAAAGATCGATAAGGCATGAACAGTCCAGACTGAGCTGCTGACGAGAAAAAAACAACAATTTGTTTCTTGTGTGGCTTTATTATTATTATTATTATTATTCCTTGCCATGAAGTGTTTTTTGCGCTCTGTGTTATTGAACATCACAATAGATCACAATAGATTCTTGATTATGGAGACAAGTTGCACTTTTAGTGAAGGTTTGCAAAGGAAAAAGCTAATTTTGTTCAACAAAAAAAATCTTATATTTAATAGAAAATATGTTTAATTACCCATAGTGATTTATTGGTGGTTTGTGGCTAAAGGATTCTATTATAACCGAGAGGGTTTATTTTATGCAAGACGACGAATGAATTTGATAAGAGAATGTTTAGTTGAAGTGAAACAGATCCACCTGGATCAGAACGGGTCGGCGATAATCATGGTTTCCTCCCATGGTTTTCTATGCAAGCCAAAGAACTTGAGTGGAAAGATTTTCCCTTGCCTCTTAAATGTTTAATTTATTAGAATTCAGACTGCTGCTTTATTTATGCGACAAGGCATTAATGATTTGTCAAATAAGATGTTTCTGAAATCCCAGACCCAAAAATAGAGTTTTCTAGATTTTGGGGGAAGGAAAAGAAAACATTTGGTAACTTATCCTTTGAGAGTTTTAGAGTTTATTTTTTAAAAAAATGGTGACGGTAGTGAGGAAATGACAAGTGGGAACAAAAATCTAATATCTTATTTTTCAAAAAATCTGTTGCCTTACACTTGTAAAGTTTTTCTCCTTAAAGATACAGTTTTCCGGGATGATTTTGTGCAAAATATCTCTTCATCGTTTTGTTGGGATCCTTTTAAGTTTTCCTGAACCGGGATGATGTAAAAGCCAAATTGCGTTTGGCCTGCTAGCCTACAATTTTACAGCTGGGTTAAAGCAAGCTAAGGTTTCTTGTAAAGTAGTGCAATGAAATGCATAAACACAATCAGAAAATGTTTCTTTTTTTAAATTCATTTTATTTATTAACCATGTGGCAAAACAATGTGCAATGTAAACAAGCAAATGTTTAGGAGAGTATCTCAAAGAGAGCGTTTCTAATTTGACAAGAACATTGGGCTTTGTGAATGTTGAAGTTGAATAAAATATTTGATAGAAATGTTTGTACATGATGTTGCTTCTGTTTCCTAACATAAAAATAGACTCATTACTTCTTGTAAGGAGCCCTGGGTTATTACCTTTTGAATTTTGGATATTTTCTGCAATATTGCCAATGAATGAATCCTAAAAATTAATTGTAATATGTAAAGAGTAACAGCAATTATATATACAATACTTTTCTCTGATGGCATAATATAAATGGTTCTTATAATCATGCCAGCCATGTTCTTCCATGCCATCTCCTTGAAATCCACAAACCTTTATATAAAATCTGCTCTTCATGTAGTATAATTATATGTTCTGGATGTTTTGATGCTGTCCAAATGCAGCATTTTCATAAAATTCAGTTTTATTCTCAGGTGCTGAAATTCTGCCGCTAGATGGCAGCAGCCACAAAGTCAATCAAAAAACAACCAAAGTTTAAGACTTAAACTTTAAATCATTCACGAACCGGAAAGTGTTGGATGTGAACTTGGCGCAAATAGTTTTGCTCTAGGAATACCTTCGTACTTGGTATGAAGCGCCTGCTCTAGAACCAGAATGTTGTGGTATCATAATACTTTGAATTTGTTTGACTTCTTCATTGGTTTGTAATTTTCTAGCTATATGAAATATTTTATTCCTAAATTTTCAGATTGAATTTCCAACACGAGGCACGCACGTCTATTTTTTGGAGAACAGCAGAAGCAGGGGCTTAATTTAATTAAATTATATGGAAAGTAAGTTGTACATAATAAAAACTGAGGAATATATTTTCATCCAGGCTTTTATACATGCTTTACTTTCTCAGTGATTCGTTCTAAAATGTATTTATTTAAAAGGACATGAGCAATATGTGGGACATAATTGGTTATTTTGCATAAGAACTGCTTTATTTTGTGTATGTTCCTTGTATAGCTTTTGTAGCTGCCAAACTGGAAAAAAAAGCTGTCTTCATCACCCTAACTGACTTAAAGAGAAATCTATTTTTAGATACTTTATTTAAGGAAATTATTTGAGCCATTCTCTTCCTGTAAGGGCACATGTGGCTGTGGGAAATAATTACTGTGTTTATAGTGGCTGAGGCTTCACTTTTTTGTCATTTCTACTTTTGCTTTCATCCAACTCAGACCTAAGATAAATAAACTGCGTTCTGAGCAAAACTGTAAACAAAAGTCAAATATTTTCTCCTACCATCACGCCTCCAACCCAGCATCTTAGCCCCTAATAAGCCAACCTGATTGTTTCTTTACATTTCTCACTGTCAGCCATGCTGGTTTTGGAACACTGCAGGAATTCCCTTTATGCAGACGATCAGTGATTTCGCCTGCACAAAGGGAGACGCTGCGTGAGCGGTCTAACCACGCCTGTGTGTGGAGGAGGAAATATAAATTCACCTGCAGGACGCCTCCTGCACATTCCTGAATGAGGCTGAGAGGCATCTATTGCACATGATCTCCTGTCCAGTCGTCCAGTTGTCATGGCGTCTGAGCGTTTTCCAATCAGCATCCGTCTAACCGGAGTCCTTCACAAGGAGAAGAACAAAGTAAGGAGCGATGGTGCCTTTGTCTGTAGGAATTAATTGTAGAGGAATTTTCTTCTTTAAGAATATGGTGTATCTTCTTTCAGATGTACATAACATCTGTGCTTTGGTCGGATCAGAATGAAATTGTAGTTTACAGAAGCTTTGAAGATTTCAAAGAAATGCATGTAAGTATTCAAAACTGCACTATTTACTCCCTGAGCTTGTGCTAAATGACTTATTTCATTGTTTTCTCTCTTACAGAAACAGCTGAAGAAGAAGTTTCCCTCTGGAAGTAAAACGAAAAAATCTGACAGAATCCTCCCTAAATTTCAAAGTGGGTGAGATTAAACAATAAATAAATGCTTAGCTGGATACAGATGTAACTAAATAAATATACATTTTTGTTGTTTAGGCAACAGAGTGAAGCAGAAGAGCCAAGGCAAGGGGCCTAATAAATCACTGGTGCGCCTTAAGTATTTGCAGAAATACTGTAATGAACTCCTGAGCTGTGATCAACACGTCTCACAGTCTGCTGACCTGGCAAAGTTCTTGCAACCAAATGAGAAAGAGCTAAAACCAGAGTTCACCAAAAACAGGTAGGAGTTTCTTCAGCAACAACCTCTGCAACAATTGGAGCTGTTAAAATGCATGCAATGAGATGAGAAGACTAACAACATAGGAAAAACTTTCAAAAAATCAAGTAAAAGGAAATATTGCTACTTCTATTAGTTATCAGGGCTTAATTACAACATAAATCTGTCATTTTCACATAGTTTGTGCATCCTGTCTCAGTTCTTGCTATGAGACACCATATCAACGTCCATAAATCCATCTGATATTAAATCAAATCATGTGAAGTTTTCGCAATTGTGAGGTCATTGTCACACATTTAAAAAAGAAACAAAACCTTTTTTTCGTTAAAATTGCAACTAAATATTCATTGTTTTGAAGATTTCTGAACTTCCCAATTATCAAAATGAGATCACTCATACCAGAGAACTTTCATATTTACTCATAGGCATTTAGACAAAAATAATCATTTTGGCGCCGTCATAAAAACAATGACATTTCAAAGGTTCGGGAACAGCACTTGTGGTAAATAGAAATTGTTTTTTTTGGTGGCTGGATCTGATAAGTACAGAGAGGACATCTTGATTTGAAGGGAAGGGAACACAGGTGAAAAATGTCATATTCAGCGTTTTTGTGTGCGCTACAGCACATGGCAAGGCGAGTTACTGTAATTAGATCTGATTGGAGAAGTTCATAAGTATGCATTGCTTAATTCCCATTTCCGGATGAAAAGGCAACTTAAAAGTTTTGATTTCTGATTGCACAACAAACTGAATGTCTGCAGATGAAAAATAGCTTTGTGTATTCACCTTAGTATCATCATCATACCCTCTGAGGAAGAGATCAGGAGCTACGGGAGACAGAACAGCAGCGGTAATGTGACCCAGCCATTTGTCACAGAGACCTACAGATGTATAGCCCCATACGAGACCAAAGACACCAAAAACAAACCTTTCAAAGTAGCTGTGAATGAGATGCTTGACGTTCTTATCAAAGACAAAGCAGGTGAGCATAGCATAACTCCAGCAATGTTTAGAACATTCAAAATCCAATCGGGGATCCTGTGAATGTTTGTGCAGGGTGGTGGCTCGTAGAGAACGAGGAGAAGAGGATGGCCTGGTTTCCTGCACCCTACCTGGAGAACCTAGAAGATGAGGAGGATGAAGAGGAAGTGCATGGTACACCGTCAACAGGTATACGAACAGAAATCAACATTTTGACAACATTAGTTGATGAGTTAGATGAGATTATTCCTAAAGTTCTTTATGCCTCCCATAGGGATGTTTTACATAGTTGTCAAGAGCTACAATTCCAACATAGTGGATGAAGTAAGCGTGAACATTGGTGTAGTGGTCGAGGTCCTGCGGACCCCGGATAATGGCTGGTGGCTCATAAGGTAACATTTAATCCTTCTACAAGGGATGGAGATGTCCTTAATTACTGTTATATGGGATCTATGTTTGTGGTTGCTCTATGAAAGCATTTGAAGTTTGCCAGAGTATATCAGTGTACATAAAGCATTGTGAAGATCAATAAACACACCTCACAGGTCAGGGATAAACTTGTATCAGATTTAAAGAACGTTTAAGTTATAAAACAAACAACAGCTCAGTTCTGAGTAGCTCAGTAACTGTTATAGTTAACATCTTCTTATCCTCTTTTATCTTCTCTGTATTTTGACAGACACAAAGGAAAAATGGGCTATGTCCCATCTCTGAACCTGCAGCCCTACATAAATCCTCAGGTTCAGATGACGTCTCAGTATAATGTCCAAAACTCCTCTTCTCTCCTGCCCCACTCCTCTACCTTGCACCACAGCCGTTCCTATGGCAACCTGTCCCAGCATCCTAACCCCAGACCCATCTCCCCCAGCCTCACCCCAACAGAAAGCATCCACAGGTCCCAGTCTCTGAACCAGTTGTCCACTCAGCCTGCAGTGAGCCTCCCTGCTCCAGCAAACAACCACCCCACCTCCCCAACATCTCCAGTACAAGCCCCTCTTCCAGAGATCCTGGTGCAGAGTGACGAAGACCAGGAGCAGAACGGACGGATCCTCAGAGCAGAGTCGGTGGACAGCTTTGAAAGCGACAGTTTCAGCGATGATGCCCTCTCCATGTCCACTGGCTCATCCCTCAACCTGAGCTACAGCGCCAACGACCAACAGCTGCGAGTCTCCCGCACGCCACAGCCCACGGTGTCCAACAGCCTCAGCCCAACGAGCAACCCTGAGGGAACTCTGCTACCCAGCGTCTCCGACCCCAACCTCTACAAGGGGCCCCAACCCCCGAGGGTTCCCCCGAGACCCCGGGCCCAGGAGATTCTCACCCGCTGTTCCTCAATCACCCGTAAAAATGCGACTAAAAGCAACCTGTCACCAACTTCGACTGAGGTAACGGGTCGATGAAAGTTAAAGCTTTTTGTTATTGTTATGCTATTTTGCTCTTTTGCATTAACTGTGCACACTGGTTTCTTATCCTTCCACTTATGTGGCCAATACTTTGATTGATATATATATAAAATAATCAAGTAACCAACAACTGGATGCATTTTGTCTGAATGACTAGGTGCTTTAAGTTTTATATCAACTCTCATACCAGATAATACCCCCATCTGATATCTGTACATATTATATTCAGTTAATTGTAGAGATGAAATGAATAAAATGATCGTGTGGGTTTAATACTGAATGCTTTTGTGTCACTCCTGAAAGAAAATGTACAACACATGGAGTCTTCACATGTAAAACATCATAGTGAGAAGAGTCTCTTTTTTTTATACTTTATTTCTTTATCAGATTTGAACATGTAGACTAATTTTTGTCCGTTGTTCTTTGTGAAATAGCCTGGACTAACTCAATGAGGTTCTGTAAACATCAGTTTTCAATTTTTTAATTAAGGCCTGGACTTTGGCTGGACCATATTAACCCTTCGACTGTATGGTAATAGTTGTGTTCTGGATATAAGGCGAACCTCTGCCTCAGTTGCCAAGGACAGTAAGCCCAGAACACGATGCTGTTCTGAAATACGCAAGACTAATGTTACAAAATGTGAAAAAGTTAGAGGAATATGAAAACTTATGCAAAGTACTTAGGTTGCACGAGAGCTAGTGGAGTCTAGACTTTCTTTCTCAGAGATGAAAAATAACCAAGTCTTCTGTTTAGCAATCAGACAAATAATAGGTAAAAATAAATAAAAAAATCAATATTCAGTTCAAAACCTTTACAAAATAGGCCCATAAAAAGAGATTTATTTATAAACATATGAGTCACTACATTAGAAAAATGTTGGTTCCTTGACAGGTTACATGAGGAAGCTGCAGATTTATAATCCTGTAGACAGGCGCTATGTACTGCTGCATACCTAGCTTTAAGAAAAATCGCCCTGGCACACAGCCTATATGCTTATGCAACCAGTTCTTCCTCCCCAAGGCCTCTTTGACATTACGTGAAATGAAATCAGGATAATTCGGTCGTTTTGTTTCCAGTCTAAAACCTGCATAGAGGAACTGATTAGGGGCTTAGGCAGCACAGAAATAGTTACAGTGAAACCTGTTATCTGCTTTGCATCAATTCCCCCTTTGTTTCCCTGACGACTGCAGTCAGTCAGCTAATGATCTGCAGAGTAAAACCTTAGGAGGTTTCCTTCTAGAGGCGAACTCACTGATCCTGTTAGCTTAAAGTCTGGAGTCGGGGAGCAGATGAAATCGGGAGATTTCGCATCACTTGCATTATATGATCGTCCTCCTCTTCCTCCTCTGAGCTCTCCTCGCTCTCTGACTTGCGGCGCCCGTTGGTTTCTCCCTTTTTCTCCCGTGCGTCGTTAGCAGAGGCTTTCTTCGAGGCGCTGATTTCTTCGGCCTCCTCTTCATCTTTCACCTCAAAACCAGACTCCTCTTCTTGCTCTCTATCCCCGTCATCGCCTTGGTCTTCCCTCTCGTCGGTGCCGCCTTTTGCTTTTTTTGCTTTTTCTTTATCGAGGAAAAACAAGGGATGCATCTGCGTGAGAGGAGTGGTGTCCATGTCTTCATCCTGCTCCATACTAGACGAGATGGAATAAAATGGATTAGATTAAAGATCTAGCTTGCAGATGTTTGAAGCAATCACTTGCAGTAGTTCCTGTCAGCAAGTTCAAACTGGGAAACCCTCAGCTAGGTATTTATGGATTTACAAAAATGCAGCTCAGCTAGCAATCCTTGGTCACCGTGAAGAGGAAACACTGGCACACAGTCTGTGTTTTAATTTATGCAGGAGCCAAGCTGCACGTACTCATCAGGAAGTAAGATTATTGGAAAGCTCCACATAAACCAGCAGTCAGTACAGAAGAATTTCAAACTGAGGAGTGAAACAGCTCACCCAGATGAGGCTCCAGCTACTCGCATTTTCTGCCACATGTAGTTGAGAAACATGGACGCCTGCTGCAGGCGGCCGATCCTCTCCATGTGTCTCTCTGTGGGAAGAAGAAGATGAATAAACGACCTGTTTAGTAAATTATATACACGTAAAACCCAAATAAGGGTGCCAATATGCCTAGGTACTGATTAAAATGCAACAAAATACTTTCACCTACACTAATGGCTGTTTTATTATTATGATTTCAACAGGAAGGAGAATGAATAGCTAGGGTCAAGCTTTCCACTAATAAAGTTCATGTCGCCGTCTTTCTGGCCTTTGTCTTTCTAATAGAGAGCAAAAGGTTTTCTACTTGCACACCTGCCATTAAATGTAAACTTGCAGATCTTTCCTTGATTGTCTCTGTTGGGCTATTGGGACCTAAAATGCTGCATACCTAAATTTTAGGGTTTTATGTTCATTAAACAGATCAAAATTAAGAACTCAGACAATTTTCACCTTTAAGAAAAACCCAATCTGTGCATTTTTAACTGCTTTCTGTTTCTACAAATTTAAACACACTAAATATCAGGGTGCTTGCAGTGCCAGTGTTTTACTCTAGATGCAACATGTTGTATCCATTTTGCCGCCTGCTGACCTGTGTACGGGAGGAGACCCTCCAGGTGCGTCCGGGCCCCCTGGAACTGCAGCAGCTCTTCGGGTGGCAGGTGGGTCAGCAGCACCTGGAGGACCGCCTGGGCGTCCAGACAGTTCCTGGCATTGGTGTTCCACACGACACAGTAGCGCAGGAGCGACTCTGAGTGGGACAGCAACCAGAAACATTAGATGCTGAAAAAAAAAAACATTTCAGGTGTCTGTTTATTATTAGAAAATTAGCATATGTAAGACATTAATTGCTTCCAAATAAATCAAACTGGACTTATTGTCTGTTTCAGAACCTTCTAACAATCCAAAACAGATTTATTTGTTTGTTTGTTTGTTACCTTTTTGATCTACTCGTAGCCGCAGCAGCGTCGTTTCCAACAGATCGCTGCTGTCCTCCACCTGACGAATGGCTAAAAACAACACAGCAAGACTTGAGTTAGCGGCCAGGTTTAAAACAAACAGAATATTTTGCATACAGAAAACGCACTGGCTTCTTATTTTATCAGATAAACACATTATTTTTTAAAGCTGTCCATAGAAGGACAGTCTCTTGAGATTTCTGCAGCAGGTTTGCCTCCTGTCAACACTCAGAAATCTGAACAACAAGTCATGAATACGTTTCTTCACTTCCTGTTCAAATTCTTCAGTACTTTAGCAAAAAAACAGCCATTGTTAGGAAAGAGTTTGTCTTTATGCTTCAATGAACAAGTGAGTCCGTGGGAAGCCATTCATGACAGATGGAAAATAAACGCAGTGCAGTGGAAATACGGCAAAGACAGTTTATATTGTCTTTTTATATTTTGTATATTGTATTTACTTAGCTTAGAAGGAAAACAGAATAAAGGTTGAAAACACAAGTTAAGGTCGACCTTTGATGACAGTGAGCACTGTGTGAGGCTGGTCCAGTGAGATGGCGAGACCCAGGGCCTTCAGGTATTTCTTCTCGTGCAACAAGTTGGACAACTCCTGCTGCCTTTAAACACAATGGAATAAAAACCTGAAATTGGGGTTTTTGTAAACTTTCAGCCATAATTATCAACATGAGCAGAAATAAGTAGTTGAAATCAATCAATATGCCAGAGTTTCCATATTGAACTGAGTTTCTGCAATAAATCAATCCTTTGATGATATTTTAATTTAGATTACCACTGTAAAATATACCAAATCTCAATCTCCATCACAATATTAATATGTGTAATACAGCAAATGCAAAGGATGATTTGGACACGATATTTGATAAGATTATTTACAAGTGTCATTCTTTCAAACTCTGTTTTTCAATAACATTTTTAGATTTAGGAAACTTTGAGTTAGTCATAATCGAAACTATTACAGCATACAACAATAGTATCACAAATAAAGCTTTTCTGCTATTGTGCAGCCCTTCACATCGATGGAAATGTTCAGGAAAGATTTGGTGATTTAACAAATAAATAAACCACCAAATGTCTGCAGTTTTAGGGAAAGTAAAAAGACGGGGACGAAAACCAAATTAAAGCAGCTTGATCTGTGACAAAATAAAAACAAGTTGTCCAAATCTTACTTCAGTATCTGGTCCTCTTGTTTGGCTTGTTCCTCTTCCAGCTCCACTTTCGTCACATCCTAATGATGCAAATAATGACACCAGCATGAGAGTAAGAACTATATGGTGGTATATTAGTGAACCTAATACACTCTGACCTGCTTTTTTGAGCATCAGTGAACTCTGAACTCACCAGCCACACTGTGATGTTTGAGTCTGCCGAGCCTGTCACCATCTTGTCGTCCTTACGGCTGCCGTGGAGACCCCACACTTTATCCTGGTGGGCATCCAATGTTTTCACACACTCATTGGTCTTTATGGTCCACAGCTTCACTAAACCATCTGAACCACTGAGGGGAGAAAAAGTTAATCAACAAGGTTTTCATGCAGCTGTGTGTATTGAAGACAAGATAAAAAAAGTCTTTTAAAAAAGCTTTAGCAAAAATCTCACTGCTTAGTATGTATACTTAAATATCAATTCTGCTTTTTATCCAGTTATTGGGGCAAAATACAAATGCAAGCCACACTTTTCAGTTGTTTAAAATTCAGATTTCTTCCATTAAATATTATACACTAATACTACTGTGTTCTGATCTGTCACATAAAATCAAAATAAAGTTTGAGAGAAATGTGAAAAGAAGTATTAAATATTTTTGCAAAGTTCTGGGTAGCTGACCTTTATTGTTTTACGCAATCATTCTTTACGAACACCACAATGCAGTCATACGGCGATCTCGTAAAAGGAATCGGCAATAATGGGAACAGAGGTAAGTTAATACCTGGTCAGCAGCTGGGTGCCACGGCTCACAAAGATCACTTTCAGAACCGATGCGTCATGGCCCTCAAATGTCTTAACAGGAAGTAATTTGAAGAGCAGTCCTCAGTTATCTTATCGTGCTTTGAAATGAAACACACATCATAACAGACATGCGAGATGCCCTGATGCTGACCCACCTTGAGGCAGCTGAAGTCCTGCAGGCCCCACAGCTTGGTGGTGCCGTCTGCAGAGGAGGAAGCCAGGATCTGGTCCACGGGAGAGAAACACACACTCCAAATGCCCCGCCGGTGGCCCCGAAACACACCCAGGAGTCCCAGGTTTCCGTCCCCCGACAGGGACCAGAGTTTGGCTGTGCGGTCCTGCGAGCCGGAGGCCAGCAGTTTGTCGTTGGGAGACACTGAAACACTGTTTACATCCTGCAGAAACAATGAAGAAGAAAACAACAGGAATCAGCTGGAATGGAATCAAAAAAAGTTCAGAGCCCTGAAGATTAAAATGTTAAAAATAAGGATGTGCTTCGAAGTTTCTCTTCCTGACTGAAATAGATTCTTATCATTCATGCATTCAAGAGTTGCTTCCAAGGTAAAAGGGCTTGACATTTTCACAATGCGTTAAAGGAATGTGACACAGAAAAAGGAAAGCTAGGTAACCTGGCACAGATAATACTCTGATTGTTCTTTTGTTCGTCTCATGCCTGAAAGTGTGCGTGTGTAGCGGGAAAAAGTGCTGCATGGAAATTTTTCTTTCCGGTATCAGGCTAATGGGAGACAAAACCAGGAGTGAGCAAAACTCCAAAAATGATCCTGCATTTCCTTCTGAGCAGAGCTGCCATGCATGAACCTGTTTCCATGACAGACATCTGGACTTGGGATTTTAGCCTGCTTTGGGTAAAGGGAAATATCTTGTTCTACAAATAAAATCTGTCCCTTATGAGCTTAAAAAAACACATATCAAACATTTACTTGTTTGTGGATCTAGAAAAGGTGATGCTCAGCTTCTTCTTCCTTAACTTCAATATTTGACATGTAATTAAGGTAAAATGTTGGATGGAATATGCATTAAATCAACAACAAAAGACTCTCTATGTCCTGTATAAACATCCACACAAAGATGCAGACAAAGACAGGGTTTTTTAAAGATGAGAATAAAAGGGCCAAAGAATAAATGAATATATAGCATTTTCTAATATGGTGAAACATTAAAAACCACTCTTCAAAAAACCTACACAAAAACTGCACTATATGTGTTGGCACCCTTGGTAAAGATGTGCAAAAATTTTTTTTATTAGAGTATCACAATCTCACATTTTGGGTTCTGACAAATCTCCATTTCAAGATTTCCGAATTTTCCAGACTGGTTTCTGGATTTTCAGATTTCATGAGATTTACTAAGTTTTATTTTTATTTATTTTTTCATCAATCATAAGGTAAAATACTATTCCAATGTTTTCTTCCAACATCTGGATACATTTAGGTAAGACATAAAATATATACAAAAATATACAACACAATATAATAAACAGACCACAAAAATACTGTGATTTTTTTGTTGTTATCTTGTACCTTGTCATGTGCTTTCTCTGTGCTGCGGGGGCTCAGCTGATGGATTTCTTCACTGGAAAACTCGGCTGGCAGATCCCACACCTTCACGGTGCAGTCTTGGCTGCCGGTCACAATGAAGGACGCTTTCATCCTGGACACGAACAAAAATGGAAATTCACTCAAACAGCTGGATTAATCAGCAGCTGTCACAATGTGGGTGTGTGTATGTGTGTGTAAAGGAAGACGAGAAACCTCAGCAGTCAGAGAGCAGCTTTACCTGGAGCAGCTGATGGAGCCAACAGCATTAGTGTGGCTGGATCCCTGAGCTACACATCGGACCTGACCGCTGTCACTGTTCAGCTGCCAGACACGCACTGACCGGTCCTACGCACACACACACAAAACAGCATGCAAATGTATATGGCTTCCCAACAATCTGTAGGTATATGTGCTACATGACAAACAAAGTCAGAGTTTGTGTTTACCTTTGCGCAGCTTGCAAACAGAGAGCCTTTTTTGAACACATCCAGAGTGAGGACAGTATCTGAGGAAGATAAACAAATAAAACAAAGCAGTGATAAACATCTTCATCTAACCTGCTCAGCAAGTCATAAACTTGACTATTACAGACCTGATCTGATTAGACTCTGGCACACAGATTTTATTGCTTGTCTTTTGTGTAGAAAGAGTAAATAATTTAAAATTCTCACAAATGTTTGACGCCTTTTTATTTGTTAGCTGAATGCTTGTAAAAATCAGAAAATTCGACTCCAAACAAACTTAAAATCATCTCGTTAGGGAAGTTAGAAAACCCTGTTAATGCACATATGAACACTTCTGCACTGACTGGCTCGTTTCATTGTTTTAAGCAAAATCCTTTTGGAGGCAAACAGCCAGAAAGTAAAAGATCATGACAGAGCTCAGTGAATCAGATTAACACCCTGGATGTGATTCCCACCCAGCCAGAGGACAGGTGCTGCCCTCTGCTGGTCACTCACCTGTGTGTCCGTAGAGAATCTGGCAGCTGTTAGTGAGCAGCTGGAAGACCTTCAGCTGACAGCTGTTAGTGGCCACCACGATGTGAGTGTCATCTTTACCCAGGAACTTCACGTCCAGCACCTCGTCGTTGTAACCCACAAACTACGAGAAAGAGACACGTTTCCATGAACTCTAACATAACCAATATCTGCATAATCTAGCAGATATTACCTTCTTAATACAGCAAAATCATAAAATAATCCAACATACAACTTCGATGAATTTTATAAACCAGAATCTGGTGCACAAGTTTGAATTAACACAAGTATGTACAAGCAAATTCATACATACACCCGCTTAAATACTTGGATTAATTTTCCAGATGGTTGCTAAGAAACCTTATGCTTCTTTTAATCATCAACCAGCATCTGGACTAAAGATTTGAGCCATCTTCTAAAGAGTAAAGGTGGAACAGATTTGAAGTGAATGTTTTCACTTATAAGAATGTTATGTGAATATTTCTATTCACGTAAGGTTTATTATAAACCTGCATTATCAATTCCAAAATGGTGTCACTTCTCTGCTGCAACACCCAACTATGTCCAAGTTTCAACCACACAGATGTTATTCAAGGTATAAAGTCAAAGGTTACAAGAACTGTCGCAAAATCACTGCAATGAACAACTCTAATGTAATTCTTAATTAATTCTTATATTACTTCTGCAGCAGTAATATAAAGGCATGATGGCACATGAAATTGTTTGCCAGTATTGTGTTTAAAACAGTCTAGACGATTTATGTTATAAATAACCTTCCTCTTATAATTGTATTTTTTAATTAGCAATAGTAGAATAATAGATCAGTCTGGCTAACAGGCTTCCTAAACAAGACAGCACATGCAGCATGAGTCATGACTATAATCAGTCAATAATAAGTAAGTTGCAGTACTGACTTGCTGCTGTGTGGTGAGACTGGGCAGCTGGTAGAAGAGTATGTTGTGCTCTGCAGTGACCGTGGCCAGTCTGGAGGAGGCAGGCAGGTGGAAAAGGTACGTCAAACTGCGAGGGTCGTCGTCCTCTTTGTCTTCCTCAGAGGAAGGAGTGAGGGTCGAGGGAAGGCTCTGGGTATAAACACAGCGAGCAGTGCTTGCCTCCCACACTCTCAGCACACCTGCAGGGAAAAAGGGGAATAAATGTGAGGCATAGAATTGTAAAAAAAAAAAAAAGTACTTAAAGATAGTTGTGGATCAAACCTTTGCTTCCAGCAGTGACAAAATGCAAGGTTTTGCTTTTTACTCCGATCTGAGATAAGTCTGTCTTCTCAGGCAGCAGCACAACTCCCTCAACAGTCTGGAGACAAAAATAAACAAACACTAAGTTTATTTTTACTGAAACAGAAAAAATGGGAATGCTTTCTCACATCTTACCTCGTAAACAGGAACAGTTCTTTTAGCCTGGCGAGATTTGAGGTCCCAAACAGTACAGATTTTATCCCTCCCAGAACTACAAGTAAAACATTAAGACTAATCAGTGCCACATCCGAAAAGCAGTTGTGTAATAAAAACAAACTGCGTAGGTGCTGGCCATTTTCTCCATACCTGATCATGGTGTCACCGTCTTTGCTGAAGCTCAGAGAGGTGACGGCGCTGTAGTGGCTGTCCAGGACACACACACACTGGCTGGAGCGCAGGTCCCACAGCCGAATGCCGCAGTCCACAGATGAGGAGAACAGCTGCAGTCGGCTGATGTCAGGGTGGAACTGGACCAAGCTGCACAAACACACAGTCGAAAGCACGTTTTGTTTTCTAATCAAAGTCATGATTCTGTGTGGCTGGATGATGTTTAACCTTCACAGGGTGTTGCAAAACTATTCATATTCCTCAAATTTTCTCATATTTTGTCATATTACAACCACATAATATCAATAATAACAATATCCAATAAGGTCCACCTAAACTAACAGACTGAGCAAGAAAATTATTAAGCAGAGATCAACTGCAGGATGACTACCCCAAACATCCAACTAGAGGTACAATGCAAAGGTTTAGTTATAGATATGTGTTAGAATGGCCTAAACCTAAATCCAATTGAAAATCTCCAGCAAGACTTGAAAATGTATGTTCACAGAGGCACTCCATCCTCTGAGCTGCTTTATAAAGAGGAATGGGTCGACTTTCAGTCTCTAAATGGGTCAAGCCAGTAGAAAGACTTTAAAGGACTTGTCTCTCTATTTGAAAATTATTATGTTTTTTTACACGCTTCACAATTTTGCACCATTTTGTGTTCATCTTAAAGTCTTAATGAACTGATATTTGTGGCTGTTTTGTGACAAAAACATCAAGGCAATAGCAGCACTTCTGCAGCAGCAATATAAGAGCATGATGGCACATGAAATTGTCTGTTTTATCCTCATCCTTGGGCCTGGTCCATAGTAACAGACACTTACTGTACTACACCGGATGATCCTTTGAGGTTGTGAGTGCAGTACTGCTTAACCACATCCCAAACTTTTATGGTAGCGTCACAACCGCCTGCAGAACAAACACAAATCAGAAAAACATACTTTTTTTTTTTTTTTTTGATGATGATGATGTAGCAGGGGTCAGGTGATTTGTGTTCAAATCATGGCATTGCTGACCTGTGGCAAGTAGGGTGGAGCTGGGGTCAAAGGTCATGCTGGCCACAGGGATGGTATGAATAGCCTTCCAGGAGCGAGTGCAGGTACCCTGCCTCCAGTCCCACTGCTTCAGGAGCAAAGCTCTGCTGGCTGTCACCAGCAGCTGGACACAAAGGAAACATGAGTTTCTGTTTTAACCTGATCTGTTGATACACCCTGAAGCTTAGGGGAAGCACTCACTACCGACCTCATCATCACAGCTGACTGCAAATGATGTGATATCCTCTTGATCATCCTGCGGGGCGTATTTGGACAAAGTTAGGAAAGAAAAAGAACACAAAATGCTTTTATCACTGAGTGCATCTAAATGTAGTTTACTTACATTAACAAAAAGCAGACAATTACATACAAGTTGTTGTGTTTGTGACAAAGAACCACAAGGAAAAATGTCTGGGAAAAATTTATATAGCCAAAAATAGTTTTACTGATAAAAGAATTTCAGCTGAGATTTTTATTTCACTTTGAGCTCGAATGTGACCAAGTCAAACTACTTTATTGTTATATTTATGCCTCAAAGTCGATATGAACTCACATGCTCCACACAGTGGACAATCTTGCCCGTGCTGATCTCCAAAACATTGACACGGGATCCACATGTGCAGAAAATGTACTTCTCATCTTTGCTGATCTGGAAAAAAACACAGATAGACAATTTCACATTTAGAGTCCAACTCACTCACCCTCCAACCAACACACAGCTCAGCTTAGACAAACTTCTCAGAGCTCACCTGCACTTTCCCTCCTTTGTAAAACGGCTCAATTTTGCTGGAAACAGCGTAACTGAAACGATATTAAGACGGAAATGCATCAACGCGAGGTTACAGCTTTCCATCACACACTTTCAGTCGGGTAAGAGCGACGCAAGATAAACTTACTTCGTCTTGAACTGCAGGTTTGTGTTCGCCATAATGATAGCCGGAACCTCCAAAGCAGAATATTTTTAGTAAACAAACACGATATAAATCACCGGTTTCTCATTTCACACGTTGACTACAGCCGCCACCATCCGTTCCGCATGTTGTTGCCCGAGTCGCACGCGTTGTACGTCATCTGAGTGAGCGGAGCGGTGATTGGTCAAACGTTCAGGACGTAAAACACTACGTACAATTCTGTTAGAAGGTTGTTTTTTTTGTTTGTTTTGTTTTTTTTTATTAAACAAACAGTATACAAAGACTCGTTGAGGTATACGAACATTGCAACATAGGTAGAAAAAAAATAAACAAAAAACAAGGGGCTAAGACTAAAGATAAGCACATAAACAGTAAGGCAAATGAATAACAATAGAGCAAGATTTTAAAACAAAAGAAAAGTAGAGATACTGGCAGTTACTTTTTTTTTGCAGAAATAGATTTCAAATGTTTCAATGAGGTGTAATACAATTTAAATTGGTTAAGAAAAAAATCAAAACAAGGTGTAGAATCTCTCCATTTACAGCAGTGTGTGTGATATTTAACAAGCAAGAAGACAATATTTACCATGTCAGATATTTGACTATCAAGGCCATCAACATAGTATAATATGTGGGTGATGGTTATCTGTGGGATGTCTTCAATTTTAAGGGACGACCTGTTTTTAATGTCTCTCCATAGTTTAAAAGAAAAAGGACAGGAAAAAAAGAGTTGATTAAGGGATTCTTCTGGACATTCACAAAAGGCACAACATGTTGAATCAAATTTAAATCTTTTGTGCAAAAATTCAGCCACTGGGTAAAAAATTGTGAGAGATTTTGAAGTGAGTTTCCTTAACCTTTGGTGAAATCGGCCATTTTACATACTTGGAGAACGCCTTCTTTATAATAGACAGATTGGTTGTTGTCAAGATACTATCGTTGTAATCATCCTGTTAGAAGGTATGTACGCTAACTCGCCGGCCACGTTTGTGGGGGAGGTTTACATGGAGGTTCTTGATGTTTCTGTTGTAGAAAATAAAATAACTTAGAACCTCGAGAGTTACGCAAGAAACCACAGAAAAGAAGTGGTTGCAGTGTTGACCTCGCAATGAGATAGTTTTAAAATCTTGATAAACTCTTTAAATATGTTATTTGCACAAAATAAACACACCGATGATGTTCCATGTAAGATAAGCTATCAGTGGCATTGATTTGCAAGTGAGAATACATTATTATCAGTAAATATATGCATTAATTTGCAATAAATAACTTTTTACTTAAAAATATGCGATCTTAGCAAGTTGAATAAAATACACGATGAACCCCTCTCTCTCAAAGGTCTACTGAAATGGGGTGGTGAAAGACTTTTTAATATGTGATCACAGGTGTCCCTCTCCAATATGGCGGCTTCATTGTCGTGCCAACCTGTTTGTTACCTTTGCTAGAAATAAACATTATCCCAGTCCTAGCTCTGAAATGTTCTTTTTAGACTGAGTAAACAGAGTTACTAAGATTACTGCAGACAGATTTAAAATGTTTTATATGGGTTCAGTTACAACAATAGGCAAGTGCAGGTTTTAAAAGTCCCCGTTAGACACGGGAAGCTTGAGTTTGATGCTAGAACAGCAGGGAAAGGACGCTGCTTACAGTAAAAACTAAAGTCTCCATTTGTCCGGGCGCACTCTCTTCTTCATGTTCTGTCAGGAATGTTCATGTGTGTGTTGCATTGATAACAAGGGTGTGTGTCTGTGTGTGACATGTGAGAGATCGATAATATGGAGTAAAGCAGCACCGAGAATGGAAACACCATAAGGGACGAGGAGTTGCCATGGTAAGTAAACACCAGTTTATTTGCTTTAGTTGTATTTTATTTATTTATGATGGACACCATAAACAAATTATATTTTTTTAAAAATTATAAACATAGGCAATGGTAAAATCTTTGGGAAAGAAGATATTTGTATTTTGCTCTAACTAAATAAGCAAATACTTCTTTTATCATTACAGTTCATATTTGAATTAATTAAATACTTAATAAGCCAAACATGATGTTAAAATAATAGGAGCTAGTTAATGACAAAAAGGGAAGAAAATTGCTGTGTGTAATGTTTATTTTTTTGTAATCATGTGATTGGTCATATGACTTTCCAGAACAATTCTGTTTTGTTGCCCCTTCCTTTATGCCAAAGAGCTATTGTAGGGAGCTGTGGGGACATGATGTTAGAGAGAACATGTTGCTTCATTTATGATTGTTATCAGTTTTCCTATGTTGCTTTTATTCCATAACCAAATGTTATTCAACAAAGTCTATGCTATAATAAAGATTTGACACTGCACTAGGCTGACCCAGACCTTTCAGCACAGAGTGGGGGCTACGACGTGGAGCTGTTTGTAGACCCTCCGGACTACGATTTGATCTGCACCATTTGTCAGGGGGTCCTCAGATGTCCAGTAAGAAGTGCATGCCACCATATCTTCTGCAAGAAATGCATCTTACAGTGGCTGAA
Organism: Xiphophorus maculatus; assembly: GCF_002775205.1. Taxonomy (NCBI): domain Eukaryota; kingdom Metazoa; phylum Chordata; class Actinopteri; order Cyprinodontiformes; family Poeciliidae; genus Xiphophorus; species Xiphophorus maculatus. The sequence continues at coordinate 13,925,112 of NC_036458.1, read as the reverse complement.
AAGGTCTACAATACTTTACATCTAAACAGTTTTGAAATATGAACTTTAATTTATTGCTCAAGTGGAGAAGTAACGACAAGCTGATATTTATCTTGTGCAGACAGGAGACCTGCCCCTGCTGCAGGAAGCCGGTAAACCCAAGCCTGATCTTTGTCATGTTCAAGTTGAGCAAATCGATTGGACGCTTGAAAATAAAGGTAAGAAATTAAAACCAGTTTAAATATGTTTGTGGGCTGTCATATCCTTTATTAGACATTTACTTCAATATCTTATTGGCTGAAGAGTATTTTATAGGGTTTGTTTACACTTTATATGACTGACTACTCAAACAAACTTGACATTGGGAATGTAATGCTTAATTCCACATTTGCTTGGCATTAATTCAATATGAATTAATTCCTTTGTTTCCTGAGTTACTCTGCCAAATATTGCATGCCTAATTTAAATTATGTAATTGTTAAAAAAAAATCTGTGTGTGTATCTCTGTCACAGTGTAAAAATGAGATCCGTGGCTGTGCAGAGACCTTTTCCCTCTCAGAGCAGTACTGTCACAGCATGACATGCCTGTACGAGCTCATCCCCTGCCCGTACCAGGGCTGCAGGGCGCAACTCCTGCGCAGGGACATTGACACTCATGCGCGCCACTGTGAGCACTGGCGGCAGCCCTGCCACATGGGCTGTGGGACAATACTCACTCACAGCACCCAGACTCAGCACAACTGCTACAAACAGCTGAGGCAGGAGTACGAGGCCAGGCAGAGGAACCACAGGGCCATCGCCACGGCCCTGCATAGGAAGATGAAAAGGATGCAAAGCACCATGGCCCACATGAAGAGGCAAATAGGGTTAATATGTGAGAGCCTGGAGGTAATGGATGACCTACACGAGGTGGAAGAGGAAGTGGACCTTGGAGAGAGCAGCGGCAGTTCCAGTGGGTCTTCAAGCAACAGCAACTGCTAAGGGAGCAAATTGCTCATGTGTTTGTTTTCTTCAGGTGATGTGCTTAAAATGAGTGATTCTTTGGCCAGTTTGTTCTGTAGACCTAATTATTTCTTAAATAAATTATTCAGTATTAAATTGTCTGTGAATTTTACCTTAGGAATAGAGAATGAATCAATTTGTTGTTGATTGATAATTAGTACAAACACTTTAAATGTAGAATTATGAATACTTTGACTATTTATGAGCCAAGCAATACTAAGATTGCTTGGCTCATTAGTCATTTCAGCAAGACTAATGAATTAATAGAATACAAAATATGTAATTATGTATAATAAGAAATTATAATAGCATTAGTAGCATTGTGAATAGTGATAACAATAGTACTAAAAATCATAATACATACCTGCAACCTTTAAAACACTTTACATTTCAAGTTTCCTAAAACAAAGGTGGATAATATCACCTTAAAAGAAAGAATAATGTGTGTTGTTCTTTCTTTTAAGTGTTTAAACCATAGCAGAGCATTTTAAAGGGAAAAATTATATATCTGCAGCAATTATTATGTCATAGTATTTTTATTATATTTGAAATATTATAGCATTTTTGTAAAATATCTATTTTTAAACATATGTAATATTAAGTGGGGTAGGAATCACATTTGCAAAAGCTACCACTAGAAGCAGCAGAGAGCAGATTCTCTCCTCACGGAAATATCGCGATGACACGATCCAGACAAAACCCGGCGGAACTTCTCATGGTTCTTCTTCCTGTTATACTGATCACGTAAGTGGACGTGCTGTTTATCTCTTGTGTTGAAATCTTTAATTATCCAATGCATCGTTCACGTAAACACATTATTTTAACACCCAGTCAAACATATAGACGTCCGTTCTTATTTATCTGTGGATATTTAAGTGCAAATGGAAACTAAATGTACACTTTTAAATGAAAGAAAATCGCAAAACATGGCGGCGATGCTCGTGTCTTGTAGAGATGATTAAACTTGTATTTTATCCAGGTATAGCAGATAATCCAATGTTTGGGTTTGATTTGAACATTTACAGCAAATGGCGGACGACGCCGGTGGTAGAGGAGGTTTTCGCGGAGGCTTTGGCGCAGGTGGCCGCGGTCGTGGCCGTGGACGCGGCAGGGGCCGTGGAAGGGGCCGCGGTGCTCGGGGTGGCAAGTCCGAAGACAAGGAGGTAGGATTTTTATTTGGATCAAGCTAAACTCGGTTGATTTAAAGTGTTACTTATTAACAGTGATGCTCTTTCCTTTTAGTGGGTTCCCGTCACCAAGCTGGGCCGCCTTGTTAAGGACATGAAGATCAAGACGCTGGAGGAGATCTATCTCTACTCTCTGCCCATCAAGGTAAGAGCATCAGCTATTTTATATAAAATATGCAGTGAATATTACTTCCTGTGTGATTCTAGGGAATGTGTTTTTTTTAATCTAAGCTTTTGTGATCTGTCCCTGTTATATATGTGACATATTACCTAATGTATGTAGTTTTTACCGGTTTGTGTGTTTAGTGATAATCCCCATAGCTTTTTATTTTCATATGCCACATCTTGAATGCAATTTCAGAAAGTTATCAAGCTCTGTCACTTTAAACTTATCCTTCTGTCCACCTCTCCATCTGTCCTACAACTTTCCATTTGTTCAACCAGTTGCTTTTCTGTCATGACAGAATCTGTTACATCCTTCCACCCACGTTTCCCATTTCCATCTTTTCTCTACATCTGTTAGTTTGTCCAACGCATCTCAAATCTATTATTCTGTGTCATTGTCTTTTCCTCCAGCTTTCTCTTTTTGGTGGTAGTCGTCACCAAAAAGTCTCAGCCTTTATAAAATATTATTATTATTACATGATGATGAGATGTTGTTCCTGTTTGTAGGAGTCTGAGATCATTGACTTCTTCCTGGGTTCTGGTCTGAAAGACGAGGTCCTGAAGATCATGCCTGTCCAAAAGCAGACCAGGGCTGGTCAGCGCACAAGATTCAAGGTAAACTGAGTGTCTTGCGACTCGTTTTGTTGAATAGTTGCCCTCTAATTTTGTCCGTCCTCATTTACAGGCCTTTGTTGCCATTGGCGACTACAACGGCCATGTTGGTCTGGGAGTGAAGTGCTCCAAGGAGGTAGCTACAGCTATCCGTGGAGCCATCATCCTGGCCAAGCTGTCCATCGTTCCAGTCAGGAGAGGTTACTGGGGTAACAAGATCGGCAAACCCCACACCGTGCCCTGCAAGGTGACGGGTCGCTGTGGCTCGGTACTGGTGCGTCTCATCCCGGCTCCCCGTGGTACTGGAATTGTGTCGGCGCCTGTGCCCAAAAAGCTGCTCATGATGGCTGGTATTGATGACTGCTACACCTCCGCCAGGGGCTGCACCGCCACGCTCGGCAACTTTGGTAAGTTGATAAGTGTTTGGAGTTTAATGCAGAACAAATGAGTCTTTGAGTTTCTTCTTTGCTCTGCTCAGCTTCACCTCGGCAATGGTGTTGCTGTCTTTATTATCAGGAGAGAAAAGAACGAATACCATACGTCTTCTCTGTTCCCAAGCTACTGTGTTGAACATCTTTATTTTTTAGAACAGATTTGTGTTTGTTTTGTGCATCATCCACTAATTACCTTTATCTTTACTAGCTAAGGCCACCTTTGATGCCATCTCAAAGACCTACAGCTATCTGACCCCTGATCTGTGGAAGGAAACAGTTTTCACAAAGTCTCCATACCAGGTCAGTGCAATGGATATTTTTAAAAAATTTTAATTTCTTTTTTTTAAAAGTTGTATATGTACAGTTTTGGTCAAAATCTTTTTGTTTTTTCAGGAGTTCACCGACCATCTGGCTAAGACTCACACCAGGGTGTCTGTGCAGCGGGGCCAGCCTGTGCCAGCTCCTACCTCCTAAATGTTTTGTACAGAAGATCGTTGAATAAACGTTCTGTGATACCACTTGATGCGTTTTGAGTTTTGCATCATGCACAAGTTTCTTTTGCAATCTGAAAAATAATAGTGCTGCTGCTGACTTTGTACTTTTAACTTATTTCACCGTAAGATTAAATAATTTGCTTGGAGGTGGCAACATGGGGATACAAATATATTGGGATTTATTGATCCATTTCATGGGCAGGTGTTGCTCAGGAGCTCTTACTGAAAAGTGTCAATTTTTGAGAAATTAAAGTTTATGTATTTTTCAGCATGCATGTTGAGTTTTTGAGCAAACTTGTGATTTAAACATACCTAGCATCTAGAAAATGTAAGCCCTGACAGGAATACCCATGCTAAATATGTATGAGAATCCAAAAGACTTTATACCAAATGATTACCGATAGTTTAAAGATCAGGCTATAATCTTAATGCATAATTAGTTCAGACTTTCAGGGTAGTATTTTATAAATAAATGTGGATATTTCATTAAGTGACCTAAAAAACTGGCACATCTTCACTTTAAGAAAAACCTGTATATGGGTTTAAATCCAGGTTTCTAGATTTTCTTCTGTACTGTCCCTGGGGAAAAATCCAGAACAAAAGGCATTCTACTCATTTGCCACATTCCAATCCAAGTTGTTCAGCTGATAGATCCACTTGGTTCGAGTTACTGGTAGATTAACTGGATTGCAGATGAACCATTTTTAGTATAAAATAACTCAGCGTAACTTTGAAATTGAGCACATTCAAGGATGTTCAGGTAACTATAAAATGGTAATTTAACACTGAATTAAATGCTACAGCAGAATTCTATATTAACAGAATTTAAAAACCCATTTGAGTCTTGACCTCTTCAAATAAAAATATAGTATTTTTCAGATTTTTTAAAATGAATATATATATAAATAAATCTCAGCAATGAAGATATTTTGTATGTGAATGAACTTAAGGACAATGACAAAAACAAACCAAGCTGAAATAACTCAGGAAATCGGCTGAACCGCTCAGATTTTTTCACAACCTGGCAGAACTGGTCAAGTTAGCAGCCAGTTGACATTTATGTTGGAAAAACAAATTGGGCGGGGGGATTTAAAAAAAAGCACACAGAAACACATTTTACTCACATAAACTTTATTTTACAATTCATACACTAGACAGAAAGGACCATTTTTAAGCACTTTGGGCCTGAGCGGCCATCATTCGTTCTTTTTGCTTCATTAGACATTTCCTCGCATTAGCGTAGGCCCCAAGGTCTCCATCTGGGGAAGAATTAGGCCACAATTAAAACGTGCAAGGATTCCCTAAATCTAAACATTCTCATGATTTGCTTGGACTCAAAGTTATGTTTTTGTTTTAATTTTAAAACAAGCAACAAAAGTCATTTTAGAGCCCAGGTCCTTCCAGTCTTTGCTCTGTTTGAAAAAAATGAAATGCACATCTCTATGCATAACAATGTAAAAATGTAATGCACAGTAACACTGTGGCTTAGCTGTAATGTTGCACTAAATGTGTCCAGGTTTCAGCAGTGAGATACTTACAGCGTGACTGGAAGTTCTTGGTCACCTCATTGAACTGCTGGATTTCTTTGGTGCAGTTCTGCTGGTAGCTGTGCCCTTCTCTCTGCTGACAGGCCCTCATTCGTTCCTGGATCACCTTCACAATCTCCTGATCCACTTTACTGTGGTGAGAAAAATGATAACCAAAAGTGGTAACCAAGTTCACTTTCCACAGAGGAACAGAAGTGACACCTTTCCTTGATCCTGTTCAACATTGGACAAAATCCGAACACTTTGGAAGTATGTAAGTTAATGGCAAGACACACTTGAAAACAACAAAGTGAGAAATATCACTGGTCTGTCCATAAAATGTAATTAAATGTTACATTTAAACTCTTCATGGCATTTCAGTAGTATCTTAGCTTCCACTCAGTACAGTCTGTGGACTTACTGTAGAGCTTTATAGCTAGATTAGAGCCAGAAAACCTTATTGATTCTTCAATAAAAAGTAGTTTATTCATTTATATCTGCAATACCAAATTTGTTTTCCAGCTGAAAAAACATGACTTAATATATTTGGGTTTTAGAGGAAAGAAAAGTACTAAACTTCCACAAAAAAAGAGTGAATGCATTTTCTTGAAAAGAAAATTGCTCATTTGTGAAATAAAAAAAAAAACAACAGAAATGAGATTGGTTGCCTAATGAGAAAAATAATGACAAGACTCACTGTTGTGGGATTTTTATTGATATACTGCATGAATGAAAATGCATAGAAACCCTGCTAATGCAAGTCTTTTAGACTTATTTTTTGAAAACACTGATTATTTCTATATCAGCTATTTAGAACCGCATTTGGCCTCAGAGAAGCCGGATGAAGACTCAAATTGAACTCTAAACAGATTCACGCCTCTTCTGTGGACTCCATTGCTCCCAAGAGCAAATTCATAAACAGGCTTAAATGCTTTTTTATATTATTGTTTTGCAGATTTAGAGCCTTAAGGTTCCTTGCGTCAGGATTATGTCTCATATTCCCACACACAGTGTTTTGCAAAAGTTTATATATTATTATATTATTTGTTCCAACTCACTAGTCTCTCCTCCACTGCATGTCAGCCTCATAGTAGCAGGTGAAGTCTCCCTCCTTGCAGTCCATCAGGTCGGGAACACGGCGAAACTTCTGGTGGTAGTAGACCAGCTTATTTTTAGACCGAATGCTGTCGATAGTATCTGGATAAAGAGAGAAACAAGCTTCATGCTGAGGGAAGGAAAACCAAATGAAGGCTATGTTAGCTTGCACTGTGTCCTGTTGTTAGCCCCGTTAGCTTCTCTTACCTCTAAATGTGGTGACAGGAAGGTCCACGGTGTAATAGAAGAGTTTAGACAGAATTAGAGCTGGGTTTGGCAGCGCCGTCTGCTTATCCACGGCTGGAGTTTGTCGCGGAGGCTCGGGGTATGCTGCTTTATCATAGTCGTCGGGCATTTTGTGTCTTGTTTTGCTCAAGATTATACAGATCCTACCGTTCGACCTCGACAGAGTTCCTTTCGAGGTGGCGCATGCGTAGCAGACACACCACAATGGCGAATTAGAGGTCAGCAAAATATATATATAAAAAATAATAATTTAACAGCTGCGTTTTTTGTGATTATCTTGGGGAAAGGATTTTGATGAGGAATAATGTAAAAAAAAATAAAATAATAAAACGACATTTTTCTCGAACACAAAGGTCGAAAAATAAAGGTTGAGCTGTTGTGCATTTTAAATCCACTAGAAGGTGCTAGAGAGCTAGGAAGATCTCAAAAGCTACACATGAATAATTACATTTTTAACAAATTATGGAGGGAATGTAAACATGAACATATTTTAATTATTTGATTGAAAATAGGCAAATAATCACTGATTAAAACGTTAAAAGTGTGTGCATAATTGTTTTAGTGTTGATTTAATTATCTCATTCTTCAGTTTTACAAAATTTCTTATTTGTTAGCTTAAGTAATTAGAGTCTCTCAACGGATTTCAGTCTATAATAGAAAAAAAAGTTTTATAGTTAAAGTGCTATGCAGAATTAATTATTGTATTTATTCCAGCTTTATTTCAATCATCACAAACATTGATATTCCTTTGACAGATTATTTATTTGTTGGACTGTTGACCTTTGATAGAAAGCTAAATGTAAGGTATGACAATTTAAAAATTTAAAATGAAGGAGATTCATATGATTTTGTCTGCTGTTTAATTAGGAATATTTTTCCTGACAGAGCATCTTATCAATTTTCAGGTACATATTTGTACATCAAAAAGTACAAAATCCAACATTTAATTTAAATCCATTTATTCATTCTTTTGAAAAATCTCCAGTGCCTTATTTGTTGTTAATCTTGTGTGTCTATTATCTTCAGGTTATTCTGCTGAATGATCCTCTAATGACCCTTTTTCAGTTTTCTGATACAGTCTAACAGGGTATTATTCAAAATGTGTAGATTTGGAAAGAGTCGTGCTTAAATGATTTTAAACAAGGATCCTAGGGTTATTTTTGAAACAGGCCCACAGCATAATAGATCCTTCACTGTACTTGAGGTACTTTTCTGCATATCCTTTGATTCTTCAAAATATCACCTTGGTTTACCAAACAGTTGTTTCACATTTGTAATGGTAGGACAGAAGAGACTTTTATTTCTGGCATTCTTGCCAGAAAAAAAATCTATCATGTGGATTATTTTCAAGACTTGGTTACTCAAAAAATGTCTCTGAAAGACCTCATTTTGTAGCTTTCTCCTGACAATATTGTTTTCTTTTTACCTCCCTTTCCATCCTACTCACTGGTGGCTAATAGATAACCGTGATTCATATTCAAGTTCAGTAACCAGATCTTTAAAGAAAGTTTAATTTTCATCTTTGAATTCATACCCCGGAAAAAGAAAAACTTGTGAACTACTAATTAAAATCTCCTAGACAGTCTGATTAAAATACAAAAACCTATCAGAGAAACAATTCAGTCCCTGAGCGCTGATGATTGCCATAGGTTCATTTTCAAAGGAAACTTTAGGAGCGAGCTGTGTTTACAGAGAAGTAATTAAACTATTTGATCATATCTGATTCATGTCTTCTCTTGGATGACTCAGATATTATTGTATCACATTGCATCTTCTAGTAGGTCTATCTGATCATATGAGTAAGTACACTCACAGAGCCCCAAGGAATTGTCTACATTCTGATAGTTGTAGCAACAAACAGAGTCCATCTCATATTAGAGCAGAAAGTAAAGACTCATCAGGGTAAGGTAAAATATTTAATTTGCTGGCTGGGATAAATAAAGTCCAATTAAACCTTAGTTTCTTGACAGTGAAGCCCTTGTTGTCCTCCCTCTCTCCTTTATCGGTTGTAAATTTGCCGTCTACTGGATCTCCCAACCCACCTCAGACTTTTCGCTTTACCCTTTTCCCTGTAGTTGTCTTCTCCTGTCAGAGCTTGGCAAAGATTGCCTTGTTTGAAAGAGAATATGTCTCTTGGACAGGGCCAAACACCAAATTAGAGTGCTTAGTCTGTGTATCATCTTATGTGTGACACTTGCAGCAGTACAGGTTCCTTTTTCCTGCTCTCCTTTGCCTGGACGGTTGCAAAGTGATGGTCAGTATTGGGTCACTGTTTTGCTTACTTTGGGTTATATTTTTGTACATTTTTTCATGGCTGTATCCCATTCTGTCCTTGACATGAAAGTGTGTGTTCTTTTGTATGATGGATTTAAAAGAGGGCACTGTTAGATTAGTAGCTGGTTATGTATAGAGTGAATTTCTAGTTCTTATTTGGACACATTTAAAAATATCAGAATGTGAAGAATGTTTGTGGATTAGTTCAAAACTATGACTGGAAAAGGTTGTTTTAATGTTTCAGTGCAAATCTCACCCACGTCAATTGAATGTTCAGGTGGTCATCGGCTTCTATTCAGCACTACTTATGGTGTTTTTCAGTCTCATCATAAGTTCCACGCCCCACGCCACGGGCACATGGGGTTCCTGCCCCACAGGCGCAGCAAGAAGCACAGGGGCAGGGTCTGCACGTGGCCCAAAGACGACCCCAGCCACCCCGTCCACCTCACTGCCTTCCTGGGATATAAAGCTGGCATGACCCACACTCTGAGGGAGGTGCACCACCCTGGCCTAAGTATGCGCATATTAGAAAAACAGTGAAGTTGTTTAGCTTCTAGACACAGAAACGTAGTTAGTACGTGCTATTCTCTGTTATTTGAATGCCAATAATTACCATCTCTCATAATTACCAAGGATTTTAATCTGATGAAGAAGTACTGTTCAGTCATCAGGGTTATTGTTCACTCTCAGGTGGGCTTAATTCACCTGCGCCACAGTGTAATGACACCACTTCAAAAGAAGCAGGCAACAGACAGAACAGCTTGTAAATCCTTAGCACGTTGGCTCAGGCCACGACACTGAGTCTGAGGAGATCTGAGGAGTCCAGTTTCAAATATCAGTTTAAAAATATTTTTTCAGGGTCAATCCTGACAGCTGAAGCAGATTATTTAAAGCTTGGAAAAGTTGTCAGATCTTAAAATGGCTTTATGGATCCTTTTTTCTGCACAAAGCTGATAACAACATGACATGTTTTTAAATATGACTTCTACTAATCCTAATTATAGCTGGTTGAAAGCCAGATGTCTTTCATCCCCACTTAAAGGCAACACAATTGCCCGATATTTCAGAGCTTGATTTACTTGTTGCTCTTTTGTCTTGTCTCTAGATGCGACTGAGGAAGGCTCAGTCACATCTAGACTGAGCCTTCAGTCTAGATGCGACTAGACTGAAGGCTGTAGTCGCATCTAGACTGATGCGACTAGATTCAGTCGCATCAGAAGAAGAAGAAGAAGGCTCACATCATGGAGGTGCAGCTGAATGGAGGCAGAGCCGCAGATCAAGTGGACTGGGCCAAGGAGCACTTGGAGAAAGCCGTGCCCATTTCTGCAGTGTTTTACCAGGATGAGATGATTGATGTCGTTGGAGTCACCAAAGGTCATGGCTTCAAAGGTAGGATCTGTGTTATAGCTTGTTGCAGTAACAGGACTGTCCATAATACACATGACAAGATAGATTGGATCTGTGCTTCCTACATTAAGGAGTTACAAGTCGCTGGCACACGAAGAAGCTTCCCAGAAAGACCCACAAGGGGCTGAGAAAGGTGGCCTGCATTGGTGCCTGGCATCCTGCATGTGTGGCCTTCACTATAGCTCGGGCCGGGCAAGTTTACCACATCATGTCTTTGCAATTTAAGGATCAGAAGCTTTTTAAACATTTACCCTCTCCTCTGTTCATAGGGGCCACTGAAAAAAGATCCTCTAAAGACCATGCCGCAACCTCTGTCAAAGGAGGCCTGAAAGAATGGCTTCTGATAATCTACTTGCAGAACAATAAATATATTTTACTTATTCACAACATGTTTTTTTTTTTAGTTTGTCTGTCTTAAAATATTACCAGGAATAGAAATATGTTTTTCTATTATGTACATGTATTATGTGCAAATAAAACTTTAAAAAATGAAAAATTTTGAAATTTTAAATAATTTTTAATTTGAAAAGAACATAAAATAATATCATGCGAGATGGATGGATGGAATGATGAATGTCTTTTTGTGTTGTGCAGTTTCTGTTGATCAGTTTTGCACTACTTAAAAAAAAGACATTTGTTAGTTAATAAAATGCAATTGAGTAAACTCCCTGAAGGGGGTTGGGGGGCTTATCCTGGTCCCCACAATTCTGGTGGTCCCAAGGTCACAGTTTGAGTTCAGCAGGAAGCATTTTTCCTTCACTGATTACAAGGTCATTTAGGATGACCATCAACCTGCTGCACTCTCAAAGCTTCATCACAAAAGATGCACATCTAGTTTTCTTCAACATCACATGTGCTCTGCAGCCACAAGGTGGCGCTATTCTGACATGTATTCCTGAGACTCCATGGAAGACTGGTGGGAAGTTGAAATCACAGAGGAGTGGAGGGATGCAGGAGGGTTTTCCAGGCCGGATGTCATCAGGGGCAGATATAAATCATCCATGTTGGGCATGACAAATATTTTCTGTTCAGATACAGAGAGTAAACATATTTACTAATCAATACAGGGATTATTAAATAATATGAAGGCAACACAGATGGTGAATTGATGTACTGACCTGGAACTCGCACTGGAGTTTTTTCTCGATCCACTCTGTCACATGAGTAAAGGTGACCTCCCTCTCTCCAAGCATGGGGCGCACATGGAGGTCTAACCTGGGAGGCACTCGGAAACTATACCTGAAACCAAACAAATGTTAGCTAGGAAATTGGCGGAAGATGAAAACATATATGAGGTTTCCTGTAAATATGAAAATCTTAAAAAGAAATTAAGATCAGGAGGGTAAAGGTAAGTACCAGATTCTATCAGTCGGAGGAGGAGGTATGTTGATGGTGAGTGTTCCAGAAAGCTCCAGGACCTCGACACTGAGCATTAGGGGCATGTTGGAGACCTCAGCTATTTTCTTCTTGATGTACTCGTTTTCGGTGGCCTTTTGGAAGTATTTGGATTTTGCTATTTTATCCACAAATCTCAGGATTTTCCTGCCTGTACTACCACCTGCGTGCCTGCAAAGAAGAAAAACTGCAAAGTTGGCGAGTAAATCAATAGCTTTGCACAGCTGATATGCCGTTCTTCTGTAATTTGATTATGTTTGTGGCAAAAATTCACCCATCAGTCGCTGCAGGAGTGTTCTTATCACCCAGTGAACTCTGTGGATCAAATGGGGGTATTTCCTCTTCGTCAGAAGACCCAGCACTGCAGGACTCTTCGTCGCTATCTGCTAGTAAACACAGCCTCGGCTTAGAGCTAAAAAAAACACAGTGGCATTGGTTGCTGTGAACCTCGAGCTCTGAACATTTTTCTTCATTAAACCCCAGCATATTTCATGTAAAGTTTCCAAGGGGCTCACCCCATTTGCAGGTTCTCGGGAATACTGTGAGCTTCAGCCTCTCCCTCTTTGCCCAGCTTACACAGGTTCATCTTAGTCTCCAGGGTCATCTGAAGGCAGCCTGTGTACACTAACTCCACGTCCAGCCACAAACCTGGAGGTAAAACGGGAGGAGGAAGTTAAGTAGCGGGAATACGGACAAACAGTGTCCTTAATGGACTTTGATCTAAGCCATGAGGTTATCTTGGAGCATGAGCCAAAAGCTAATCTGGCCGGAGCGATGCTAGATAAGTAGAGCCTAGCTTTGACATGTCATGGATGGAAATGCTTGATTAAGAGGATTGCTAATCACTTCACTAAATGAGACAATGAGAGAGTGCGATCCTATTTGTTACACAACAAACAAGATTATGACCTGAACCATTTGAGTACACTTGTTTTGCTTACTAGATAGAAGTAAAAATTATAAGGGGATACTCTTTATGAAATAACTATGAAAAGGTTAGGTTTATTTTTAAGAGTAATTAGAATTTTCATGTTCAGCTTGATCATTTTGCTAACAATTTAAATATTCGTGGCTTCGTTCCAAGAAATCAATACCAAACTATGATGTTTATCTGCTCATAGTAAACCACATTTGGGAAAAATCTATTACCATACTTCCCAAACTGGGGTACAGGTCCCATTAGTGGTACTAAGAAGATATTTTGAATTATTCTTTCAGTGAGAGTCGGGGAACAACATGGTCAGGTCGCTAGTCCATCACGGGCAGCAAACAGGCACTTGAGATGAGTAATGAAGCACTGATGCACCAACTCCTAGGGCCAATTTAAACTTACATACATACATTGGGACTGTTGGAAGAGGACATGATTATATATGATGTCAAATTAACATTGGATGCCCTTAGTTTGGCTTTCTTGAGTTTCTAGATCACTATGTCATGGCTGCTCCTTCTTTCTAACTTACTTATCTGTATCGTCTGACTCTATCCTCAGCCTTACTTAAGCTTATCTCTTTCTGCAACAATGGTCTACCACATTGTTGTTTGCCAAGATTTCCGAGTTTGGATTAATCAGTTTCACAAACAAGCTGATTCCATGTTTATTTTTTTTCTGTCTGTTTAGTACTTTCAGTCTTCATTAACAAAGTGTTTTGGCTTTGTTCAGAGGCACTAATAAAAACAGGTGATGTATCAGTTACTGAATATGCAGTGCTGTGGTTCGGATGAACTTTCAATGCCCTTTTTGACCCACAACTAATAGAGATCCTGGTGACCTAAATCAGAGAGACCAAGGAGAGAAGTGTGTGACCTGGGAAGATGAGGGAAAAAAGTAGAGTTAGGAAAATATTACTTAATTTCAACCGATATTGTTATAGTCACGTTTAGCAATAAAACCACATTGTCATGTTTTGCATGATACCATGCAAATCTTGTTTTGAAAATAAATCAGAAGTAATGCGTAGTCTGATTTTAGTTGTTGTGAACCCCTGTTGAGTTTTTTTTCTATCTGACTGAAACTGCATAAAAGGCTAAATCTAAATAATGTATTTGCAAAATATCTGTCTGCCTATAGATGGCTTTTGGAGGTTGCAAAGCTCTTTCACAATTTTTCTTTTACATTTAAGATGACAACAATGCTTAACAGCCCAACTGATCTGAGAACTGGATTTACCTAATGTACAGAGGTACTTAGTGGTAACGCAATGAACCAGGATTGATAGAAATGTTGAAAGTTCCCAACAATCAAAAAGCTCCCTGGGATGAAGGTTCAGGGTAAGTACAATCAATATAAACTGGCATAAAGCATGCTGTACCTCTGCGATCCAGTGTAGGTGTTGATGTGGTTAAGACTTGAGGAAGGCAGCTTCCCATGTCCAGATCAGCTAGGGTCAACTCATTCATGAAGTAAGGCAACTGTATAAAACAGGAGGAGAATTTCATCTGTAAGTATGGAGTGTTGATATCAAAGAGAAAAACCTCACAGATTATTGCTTATTGGTTTGAGAGATATCTACCTCTTATTGGTTTGAGAGATATCTACCTCTCAAACCAATAAGCAGAAAGGGTTAACTGTAGCGTGGATGAATGTGTGTGCATGTAGGAGACTAAAAGGGATGGTGTGAGGCAAAAAGAAGAAGAAATGAGTAAAGAGTGATGCAGTGTCATCATTTGTCTTCTGTAGTATCCCACCTGACTTGAAAACCCGGAAGAGTGCATTGTCAGCAAACGCTTTCGCTCTCATGTAAACAAAGAGCTGAGGAGTATGTGTGACTGTCTTATGATCTTGTGCAAAGCAATACTTAAAGACAAGCAATTTATCATTGTTAAACCTTTAACATGCCCGCTGCCTATGTGATAAAAATAGATGAGCATCTCATTTTTGCTTTAATGTAGTCAGGATCAACAGGAAGTCCTTGAACACTTGATGTGTACTGACTCATTGATGGATCAAATATAAATAATAAAAAAAAAAAAAACATCTGTCAGAAATACGAAATTAGTCAGCTTCACCTTGATCTTACTGAGTTTCTTCTGGATTTTGTGAGCCACTTGATCGGCCCAGTATTTTTCTCGGAGAAAGTCCCAGAAAATCCTCCCCACCAGAGAATTTATCCATGCAGACTGGCTGTCTGTGGAGCATCCACCCGACTCAGTGACCGGCCCGATGTCCTCTCCGGCTTCACTCCCAGAAACACAATCTTCAGTGGAAATCTGTGGATAATATAAAGAAAGTTATTATATTGGGTGACAAAATAAGCTGCTTGATCTGGTACTTTGTTTAATCAGCAGTTCCCATTACAGTGCCTTGCAACAGAATTCCCAGGATTTTAACTTTTCACATTATACCATGTTACAACTTCAGCATGAACAAGGAAGCTGGTTACAGTGACAGCTAGTAGTGTGCTATGTGCATTTCACTGAAAGATAACATTGATATACTAAAGCAAATTTGCAAGAAATCTGCTTGTCAATTTAATGCTAAAATATATAGTATTTCCTCAAACCATATTTAAAAAGCCAAACTTTGATATTTCAAATTCCAGATTTATTTCTTTTTATTCCACTGATTCCCATAAATTCCCCCCAAAAGTTAGCAACTTTGAAAATTCTCAGGATTTTATGCAAGGCACTATATGTGTCATAGTGGAGCTAAAGCTAAGTACAAATGTAGCTTCTGGACCTTTTTGCCAGCTGAGGGGCTTCCTTTGTCACTGCAGCTGGGGCTGAGAATAGGACTATTTCTGTCTGAGCCAATCAGCTGCATCATGTAGGTGCTGTACTCCAGCAACATTTTTGTTTTCATTGACAAGTCGGCGAACTCCTCTGGGGCTTCCTTAACAGCCTCTCCGCCAGTCTGTGCTTCTGTATGACAGATAGAAGATGACAGCTGGTTGATAAAACCCTGATCTTATGCATAAACCCTTATCAAAATAAGATAAGTTGCTCACCAGGTAAGTACATTCTTATTACCTGTGTTCTCCTCTGGGCTCGATTCACTTTGGGGTTCAGCCTTTGAAGCAGACAGAAGGTGCTGAAACCATTCCTCTTTCTCTCTTCCTGTGCGGCCAAATAGGTACAGAGTGGCAGGAGACCGATGGCTAGGGATGCTGGGTTTCTCTGCTGTTTCACCCTCCTCCTGCCCTTCCAATAGACTCTCTACCTCCAGCTCCTCCTCAGCCAGAGTGATGCAGATGGGGTACTTCTTGTTCCAAACCCTCTTACGAGCTAAACCAGGAGGCACCAGAGACACCTGGGAGAAACACATTTGCATCAGCCACTGACAAATAGCAATCATTTCCATATTATTTTCATTCTTCTAAACCTTCAATGTGCATGTCAAAGAGATGGCATGCAAAATGTTTATCCTGTCATTAAGCTGAAACGCTTTGCAAGCCTGATAAGTGCAGAGAGATCAAGTTTGTTCAGTGCATCATCACTTGGTCCTGTAGGTCTGTCACCTCAGTGTTAGGTGACAAAGTGGGTGCAGACAGGTCAGTGTGAAAAGTTCAGTTCAGAGGTCACCTCTGCTTTCTCCTTTTTCCCCCATCAAGGTCTGTGCTCTGTTCTTCTGAGGTAAACAGGTTAGACTTGTTTGAGCAAACATTCACCTTGCTGTTAGCCAGCTGGTAAGTACGGCTGTGCAAAAACACGGCTTCATGGAGTGGCTCATCAAAAGCTGCCCACCGGGGGATGCTGGCACGGGGGTTTGCCAAGTGAAGCCTGCTCCCATCCAGCGTCACATAAACTGAGTGCAGTATGGAGGGGTGGAAGGTGTCAGGATCATAGCTGTGCGCCTCATTCATCCAGCCCTGAAAGTAGAAAGATACACCTCCAAATCTCAAATCATAAATAGCAATGCAAGCAATAAATAACCTGTGAGTTGGTGATAATGTCTCAGTGACAGAGCAAAATGTAACAGTACAGCTCAGCAGGAGGGGAAACATGAGACCCAGCAGAATGCCTCCATCTCACCCCACAGTAGATGTATCTGAAATGTCACTTTGTTTATCTCAATAACTCTGTGTTCATTATGACCTTCTCCACGATGCTGAACTTGCAGAGCCTGCAGGCAGTTTGTTAGACAGAAATAGCCTCAAAAATAATCTATGATGGGCTGCTTGTGCTTTACGGCATCTCAAATATCTGCTGCTGTGCAAACCTTCCCTCATGCAAAGCTCGTAATACAGCTTGTTTTTATGTAGCCAAATAAGTAATGTGACAAAGAGTAAACTCCTAAGGAGATCAAGCAAAGGAATAATTTCTAAACTTTCTTAGAGATTTAATTATAAAAACGGAAAAAAGCAGGAGTAATGCACCTTAGACCTCCAGCACCACTGGAGAGGAAGAACTGTCCAAGATTTAGAGTTTGGGTCTTAATGACTCCAACTTGTATAAATACAAAACATTACTAATTCCAAAAAAGAAGTAGTAACATATAATCAAAGTGTTTCTCAGGAATTACCTCAATGATTTCTGTGTCCATGGACTTTCCATCCAGCAGATCCACGTTCATGGGAGTGGACTTGCCTTGAGACCCCTGTTTGTTTCTGCTGCGGACACGTCGGGGGGCAAACACGAAGACCACCACTAAGCCCAATATAAAGCCACATGCAATCCCCATGGACAGACCGGCAAAGTATGGTGGCAGAGGGAGAACAAAGAGTCCGTAAGCCAGTAGACCTATGGGGATGAGCCAGTAAAAAGGCAATGATGTTCCTGATACAGAGACTTGAGACTGGAGGTTAGTTTTGGGATATTTCCCTGTGGAAATCGTCTGAAGCTCCATTACATCCCCATAGGTGCAGATTTCTAGATGCTTGTCTCGGCTTTGCATGTTTTGTTTTGGGAAGTCTGAAGATTGCATCAATTGATCTTCTTGGAGTCTTTTGAGTGGAGCGTCACACAGAGCTCTGTTCTCACTGTCCGTTCTCTTTCTACACCTGAGGTCTAAATCTTCACTGCACCCGTCTCTTTCACTGCTTCCCTGGGAGGCTGATGAGTCTCCTGTACCAGATGCTCTGCCCTGCTTGGGGCTTCCAGAGCTCTCATCCCCCATGATCTTACTCAGCATGCTTAATGGATCCTGCATGGCCTCTGAAAACCTCCTCCTGGTGTCCTCCAGTTCAGCTATTAGGGAACTGCCCCGGGGTTCAGTGGGAGACATGCTGCCGGCAGACCGGGGGGATGCCCAGTCCTCATTTTCGCTCAACACCCCCGATACAGGCCCACATTCTGGCATCTTTGGATGAGTAACTTGCTTCCAGGGATGCAGATGCAGCTTGGAGTCTGACTTTGACAGACTGTCATCAGGCTCACCCCGGCGGGAGATTTCTGTACTGAGGGACTTGACTAGGCTGAGGAGGGGCTTACCTCTCAGGGTGCTGCTTTCCTTTGGCTTCAGGTCTGTGGAGGAGGATTTGACCAAGCCAGTTGAGATGAGGAGGTCTGCTGATGCTGATGTTAAATCGGTTAAAGAACCTGGAGATAAAGGAGAGTGCGGCAGGTAGAGAGGCTGGGGGTGGTGGCTTTGGTTCAGGTCTAGATTCATCCTTAAACTGAGGTCATGCTGGCAATCCAGGGTTTGCAGTTTGTCTTTGGAAAAGACAACAGAGGGACCTTCATCATGGTGGTCCAGGCTGAAGATAAGCTTGCTCTCCTCCATGATGAATATAAACCAGGAGCTAATGTCATGAATGTGAAACTGTAGGCCTAGCTGCAGTTTATCCAGACGTACCTTGCAAATGGAGTGGAAAAGGGACAACATGTTAAACGGTGGCTAATGTATCTGCAGCAACACATCCACTTTACACTTTACGTTCCCTTTTAATTGCACTGCCCTTGTTTCCAATCCTCTCTGTAGATTTCCTTGATTTAAACCTACCCCTCTGCAGGCATTCAGGGAACCAGAGATGGCCAAAGTCGAATAAGCCGCCTTTTAATGCCTCCAGATCAGCAGAGGCCCTTGTGAGCTCTTGAGTTCTCCCAAAGTGTTTATCTCAGAGCTTTTTTATTTTTTGTATTAACATTAGTCTGTTGGTCATTTTGGAACCTCACCATATATTTTTTAAACTCAAAAAGTCACGTTCAGGTGAAACAAAATCTATAAATGGATTGATAACTCCCAAACCAAGACATAAACAAACTATACTATTGCTCATAGCCTCAAGATCAGTAGGGGGTCCCACTCTCATACAATGTCTCAGATCACCATCATGACAATGTTTTTTCAAATGAACAAGAAGACATTTTTGAAATATGTTACTCTATCATTAGTGATTTTATGTGAATTCCCCCCTTTAAATTCAAATACTAGAAAAAAAGAAACCTTTTGATCATATTTTAATTTGGTGAGATGGATTTGTATTTACAGAGCCAATTAACAATTACCACTTACATCAAAGCTGAGCCAAAACTTCACTTTGTTGCAAACATAAAGAACAACAACAACAAAAAAACCCTGGCTTTTAGAAACTATGGCCCATTAAAGCTTTGAAAGCACAGCAATTAGACCAAGCCCTTGAGAGCATGCTGATCTATAGCAAGCCTTTTAAAAGTTTGTTTACACTGAACATCCACAGCCATGCAGTATGTCAGGGAGACTGGGCAGAGTACACAATGTCATAAGATCCAGGCTAAAAGTGGATTAACTGTGAACTTCAATATTTTTGCATTTAAGAGCTTTCAATGAAAGATTGAAAGCTTTAAAGAACAAATGAAAGATTCATTTGTTCTACCAACAGATTTTCATGGTGTAAATATTATTTTTCTCATGTGCATTCAAATATTACATTTGTGCAATTGTTTATCTAAGTGTAAAGATTGTACATAATCCACCACATTTACTGGTTTTGCAAAAAAAAAATAAAAATAAAAATATCACTCCAATACATCATAGTAGGAATTCATTAACAACTTGTACAACTTACTATACGTTTCCACAATATGCCTCCACTTCATGAACATCATCAGGACATCAATTTGAACACAAACACGCTGGGCTTTTTCGTTTTCAATCTAATTAACCAGAAGTGCTGCTCTGCATATGGTTGAGCTGCTGTTGCTGCAGACAACCCTGTGTCAGGCTAATCAATTATGACTCACGAGTCAATTTGGAAAAAGTTCCTGCTGACATAAGGAGCAAAACGTTAAATATCTTTGCTGCTGAGTGGAGTCAGCAGAGGCCTGGCAGCTTCCCAGGGAGGACTCTGAACTATTTTCAGCTCAATTAAGAGGAGAAAGAAAAACACTCCTACCTGAACATCAATGGTAAAGTTTTTTAAAAAAAATTTAATTATTGAAGACATTATTTTATCTGTTTCAGAGAGCGGTTCCCAGACAATTCAGCTAACCATGGAAGAGACCCATGACCAAAAATAAAGGCAACAAAAAAAGCATCAAGAGCCAACTCACCACTCTTATCTGCAGTCAAATCCCTATAATTAAATGCACGGTGTAAAAATACACATAACATTTCTTTGTCATTGTGTCAAATTAAATCGGACTAAGCATTTACTGTTTTAGATAGATTTAGTTAGGATTTAGCTAAATTATTTCTGATTGCTAAATGCTAGAATAAAAACAAGTTCTTTATATTCACAGGTTTACAAACAGTAAAATTATTACAACTTTAAATAATTTGGGAAAGGCCACATGATGATATCATGGCCTTGTGAGTTTCAGGTTAATTCCCAATGTTTGAGTTAACTGGAGACACAGTAATGGGTGAAGTTTGTAAGACTTCTACAATTCTGGGTCTTTTTTTAGCTAAATTTCCAGATATCTATAGTGCCAAGTTATAATATACAAAAAATAAAGATATAAAAGATTAAACACCACTGGCATGGATTGAAAGGAAATGCGTTCATGGGACAAAGGAGATATTTCGTCTTGTCTGATGAAACCACAATTCAAGCGTTTGGTCACGATGACTATGGGGGAAAACAGAAAGTTTCAAGGTCTTTGGACACCATCCCAACTGTGATGTACCGGAGGGGCAGACGCATGTTTTGTGGATGTTTTTCTGCAGGAGGAACATGTGCACTCTAAAAACCGATCATAATTATCATGAGTAATGGACATTATGTGAAAAATACAGAAACAACAACTTAAGACATTACCCAAGAAATAAAGCTTGGACGCGGATGGTTCTTCCAAATGGACAATGACTCTAAGAATACGGTATACTTAGCTACGCAGTGGATTAAGGTTGACAAAGACCAGGTTTTGAAGTGGCCATTGAACAGGCCTGACCTCAGGTTTATGGAAAATTTATAGGCAGACCTGAAAGTGAGCATGAGCAGGATCGACGGGCAAACCTGACTCAGTTACACTAGATAAAGCTTGAGGAGAAAAGATACAACATTTGACTCATGTCATGCACTTAAAAAAGCAGCTACACCAAATACTAAGGAATTGTGTACAAATCTCTGAATTTTGAAAGTCTTTGATAAAGTCTTACTGTTTTCAGACAAACAGATGTTTATCAGAAATCAGATCTTTACCGACACACACACATCCACCCCTCCCACACACACACCAGGTGAATTGGTAACAGAAATCCAGGATGCAGAATGAAAACTAGTTGTTGAAGGCATGAATGATTGGTCAGAATCAGCATCTGGATATCTGATAATCAATTTTAATGTAATACTGAGTCATAAACTGAACTGATCTACTGCTATCGGTGGCACAACACAAGCCACATTTTTTACACCCCCAATCTGCCTAATTCACTTCTTATTTTTAAATACAAGCAGAGACGAATAAGGTAAAATCTTGATGAAACCATCTGAAAATCCCACACTGACCTGACCCTTAAATCAGCATTGTGAATTTATGTGCGTGTCACTCTGTCTATCCTGGATTATGAGTTGCAGTGGGATAAAATGCAATGAATAAAATAAAACGAAAGATTAGTTTTTGCATAGCAGACATGAGAAATGAGAGGATATGCCTCTGGGATGACACGATGATTGCAGACTAAAAATAGGCAGAACGTTTATCCCAATGTTATCAGAGTGAAATCTACCTCTAATGTCTGCCACAGACATTTTGATAATTATATTAAAAAAAAAGAAAAAAACTTTAATAACTGGCTTAACGAGAACCGTTTAGTACTATATGACACCTTTCATTAAGAAAAAGTCGTATTTGAAGACAAGTAAATGATCAGTTATTGGAGATGTTTTCTGACTCCACATTTAAACAATTCTACTACTTTTGGAAAAACCGCCATCTGCAGTGCAAGTGCCAGATTATTTGCACTCCTCAATAACAGCAGTAGGACCTACTCACCTGATTGTGACATGCTTAAGAAGATGGCGTTGTTTATTCGGTAGCGATGCTCTCTCATCGTGAAATGCAGAAGCGTGCATGGAGCGTGGGTCTGCAGTGTTCAGCCCGCCTGCTGCTGCAGAGCGCAGTGTGTGTCGCTGCTGCTACGCGTCGGTATCCATCCATCTATGAACCAACAATTATTCAAGCAACTTTACTGCCCCAGAGGTCCTTCTCGTCTCAAAAATTCACTCAAATTTAATTAAAATTATTCAACCCGCCGCAGTTTAAGCGTCGCTGCTGACTGCATGAAGCGTCAGACCAGTTCGGTTCATCATGAAACCATTACAGGGAATCCTGACCGCAGAGAGGACTCTTTAATCCAGATTAGATGCGAGCGGCGGCGGCGGCAACTCCTCCTCCTCCTCCTCCTCCTCCTCCTCCTCCTCCTCCTCCTCCTCCTCCTCCTCCTCCTCCTCCTCCTCCTCTTCCCCCCTCCTCCACTGTGCTGCCTCAGCAGCGTCAAAACACGGAGTGAGTTTAACTCCAACACCGCAGTCCTGTACGCAGAGCAGACTTACGCACGACCTGGAAAAATCTGGCCAGGTCGCACAAAATCGCTGCTAACGCAGACCACTGCAGTCAGACATTTTCCTGTGCTAGCTGCCTATAAAAATAACCATCAGGCTGCACCAAGAACCTCAAGCCTAACATTTAAACAAGACTGCATACAAATGGTGTTAATGATTATTATTTTAGGATTTGTTCCAATTGCACTTCAGCCTCGTGGCCGCAAGGAGGTAACGCTTTTCTATTGACACCTAATGCTGATTATGTCTAAATTAAAAAAACAAAACATGTTTATTGTATTCCAGGTGGCCACTTTAAACCAGTTAGTAATATTTTAGTAAACGTAGCTATCTGATCTTTGAATCCATACAGTTATTCACACCGCGAGCAAATGTATATGTAAAGTTATTTTTATTCAACTGAGAAGCTTGTTTCAGATTGAAAATTGTAATTAAACAAGTATCAGTTTTGTCTATGCTTTATGTGCATAGTTTTTTTTTTTTTAAATAAAAAACAACAACTGGAATGACAAAAACTATTCACGCACTGCACAGTAATTTATTTTTGCATGCTTCCGACAGTGATGATGTCCAAGAAAAGTCAAACACGATAATTGCATTCTGTGTCGACAATAAACATTCGGAAAGCTATCTAATAAAATCCGCGTGTGGCCAAAACTTTTTGGCAACGTTTTAGTTTGAAATTCAAATCGAGCCGGAAGTTACCGGAAGTGGCGCAGTCTCGTTGCGTTTCGTCTCAGTGCGGCAGGAGAGCAAGGGATTAAGTTCACCTGCAGTGATGTCGTTTTGCTCTTTTGTCGGCGGAGAGGTCTTTAAAGACCACTTTAAACCAGGTATCTTCTTCTCTACAGTTACTCCTTACGACGTTTTTACGCTTTCTGGCCAACCTAAGCTGTTTGTCTACCTGTTATGTTATTGCTTGCGTCACACGCTATGTAACTTTTAAAGTGTGTCCAATAAATGAAATTTAAATGCGCCTCGGACCGAAACATAGTGGATGAGTTAGTATTATGCTTGCAGAAAGGCATTAATCCAGCTGTAGACGCTACCTATTTTCGCTGTTGAGGTTTTGTAATCCGTGTTTTGGTTACACTATAACATAACTCTTACACAAGTCTTACAAAATAAGTTAATTATTACTACGAGTTAGAGAATTTTCTCTAAAAAAATGTGGAATCTGGATCTCAATGAGATTTAAAAAGAAGAAAATAGTAAAAAAAATATGTAATCATAATAAAGTTTTAATCTCATTTATAATCTAATCCACTTGTGCATTATTTTCTGAAGACTTTCTATCGTTACCTCTTTTTTCTCATTTATGATTCTGATCGCCATTTTAGGATATGTCAGGAAATCAATCACTGTCCCAGCAGACAGACAGGACTCTGTCAAAACTACACCCTTATCCTTCTTCTACATATCTATTTTCATGACTATATGTGACCAAACCGGCCTCAGCTATTTTTAGCAGTTCTATGTTTTTTTTTAGCAGTTCTGTTTTCATTTCTCTATAAATAAGTCTTTTGTCCAGCATTCCTGTTCCAAGCTGGAAGAGTAAAATGACCCTTTAAAGCACATGTGTCAAACTCCAGTCCTCAAGGGCCGCTGTCTTGCAACTTTTAGATGTGCCTCTGCTGCACCACACCTGAATAGAATAATTAGGTCATTAGCAAGGCTGGGAGAACTGATCTACACAAGGAGGAGGTAATTAAGCCATTTCCTTCCAGCGTTTCGTACCTGTGGCACATCTAAAAACTGCAGGACAGCGGCCCTTGAGGACTGGAGTTTGACACCCCTGCTTTAAAGCATGCTTTGTATGAAGTGTGTGTTATTTGTGAATAAATAAAAGTTGAAATTACTTGATCCAAACAATTCATTTCTTTACTCTAATATGCTTTTTTCCATTTTGCCTTGCATTTGCTCCCCACAGCATCATGCAGCCAAAACTACTTTTTATAGTTTGAATACTGCGCTCAGGTTCTATTTCAAACAGCAAACTTCTTGTAATTTATTTTTTTCCAAAGGCTTTGTTCTTGTCAGACTTGTGCATGATTAAATATTCCCGTCTGCTTTATTTTGTGTTCGTCTGTCACACAGAGTACCTAAAATGACATGAAACTTGTGTTAAAAAAAGTTCTTGGTGTGTGAATACATTTGCAATGGATTGAAACCACAACTTTTGTAAGATCCCTTCTCCTTTTTTTCTCAGGGATTTATGTTTGCTCTAAATGTGACCATGAGCTGTTCTCCAGTCGCTCCAAGTACGAGCACTCGTCCCCCTGGCCGGCCTTCACGGAGACCATTCATGAAAACAGTGTATCCAAATTTAAGGAGAGGCCCGGGGCTTATAAGGTACCTTCAAACTTTGAGATTATTAGCAGAATACTGCAAAATGAATAATTTCTCAAAGACAATATTTACATGTTGTTTACATGTTGTTTTGACTAATTGGTGTAATGTTTTCCCAGGTGAAGTGTGGGAAGTGCGGAAACGGACTGGGACATGAATTTGTGAATGACGGTCCAGCCAAGGGCGTTTCTCGCTTCTGAATCTTCAGCAACTCACTGAAGTTCGTCCCTAAAGGTAAAATCTAGTTTAGTCTTTGTTCTATTAGCAACATATTATAACAAAACCAGGCAACCTTTGTGTAGCAATGCATTGCCAAACATCTTTCTAATTTGAATAAGTTGCTGAATGTCTCGTTTTTGTCCCCATCCTCAGATAAGGTCGATGGACAGTAAAGTGAGCTGTGATTCAGGAGACTGAAGGGCCAGAAGCCTGTCTGTGCTGCTGCAGGTGCGGAAAATGAATGAAGTGTTCTGGGACAAAGTCCTCTCAGGGAGCCCCAGGACTCTGATGAACTATGACCTCACTGGAGAGCAAGGACAGAGAGACGGTGGAAACCCTTTGATTATGCAATTATCACGGATTGAGCTGCAAGATTGATCACACCAATCACATCGTTATGCAAACAGACTGTTTATATCAACTCTGCTTTTTATCAGTCTCTCTGAAAGAAATGGGACAAGTTATTTTTAGAGATGAATCTACTGTTGAGAAACATGTGACTTTTATGTAATATTTAATCATTTATCAAATGAGAAGAGCATTTTATGCAAATTGTTCACAGTGTTTAAAATAAAAGTCAAATAAATGTATTTAATCAAATTTGTTTGTGTTTAATATAATACCAGCCTTGTAGAAAAGCTGCCATTGCTTTAAATGCAAAATGTTGCCACTAGGTGGAAGTAGTGACATTAAGATCAGGCATTACACAAGACAGCCAGAGCTGTTGATACTTGATCTGGACTCACCAGCTGCTTCCAGTTTAAGCTGGGTCCGTTTTTGCAAATATTCATTTCCAAACTAAAGCGTAACTAATGTAAGATTTAGGCAATTGACATCTGAATGGGGGAGATGTCGTATTGCTCTTTTTCTGTGGGAGAAGTTTATAGAAATAACTTCCAGCCAGGTGAGTGTCAGAGCTGCATGTTGCAATCGCTGAGACTCCCAAGATATTCTGTTTCTTTTTTTTTTTTTAGGCAAAGACGGCTTTTCATTTGGATATTGTTGTGTAACATTACCTCTTAGTCTCAGTCCAGTCTTTGTTCTGGAGAAAAACTTTGAACTTTTTTAAAATCTTTATTCCATCACAGATTCTCTGTGGTGCTCTTAAACTTTTAAAACTTTCCTCTGAAAATGAGCAAAATGGCTGAACATTTAAAATTCATTGAAAAGAAAGTCTGTTTCTTTTAAAGCATAATAGAAAGGAATTGATTGAGAACCAAATACTTTAGTACAATTGTATGAATGTCCTCATGTCTTTATGTGTCTTTAGGTGTGTATGTGTGCTCTGAATGTGGTCAAAAGTTATTTTCCAGCACCTCAAAATTTGAGCACTCTTCTCCAGAGACAGCGTCTCAAGACATCCTGAGGCATGGTGACCCATTAAGCGCTAGCTTGATTTTTACTCTAATAACATCAAATGTTTTCATGAGGACCTTCTAAAACTACAACCCTCAGATTTGCTGTGGAAAGTGTGGAAATGGACTTGGAGTTTCTACACGATGGACCAGACAAGGGACAGTCGTGCTTCTGAGTCTTCAGCAGCTCACTGAAGTTCATCCCTAAAAGGGATTTTAGTTTATTTATTCAAACGAGACACTGACAAAATCTCTAACATTTTTCTACAGCAGAGAGTGGGGAACAGAAAAGTGAGGTGTAGAAGTAAAACTTGTTCCTGTGTCCCAGGGTGGATGATGTGCTTCAGAACAACAAACCCTCATGGATCTCCTTTGCACTGCAAGCAACAAGACGCAGACTGAGAAGCTTATTGAAGAACCCAGAAACCCAGAAAAAAGGTTTCCATTAATGCTTTTTTTTTTTTTTAACATTTTAAGTTAAATCACAAGTATTAAAGTGTAATATTAGCAGTATGGGCAATCATTCCGTTATTCCAAAGTGAGTTTTTCTGAAAACAGAGAATCAAATTTATCGGAACGTCTTGATTTTTTGGATGCTGTCTCTCTCTTTTTGCCACATTTTTTTCAAACCAGACTTTTTCTATGAGTAATTGTACAATCACGCGTCACTTTCTGACCTTTATCCATTAGTAATTTCACAGTTAAAAGGGCAGCAAGGAAACGTAAGTAAATATTCCCAAGTTGGGAATTCAATACAGTGCAGCTTTCCACTACATTTTTATTTTCCTTTTTGGAAGCTTTGATTGATCTTTTTAAATCAAAACTACAAGCACATGGTTACTGTGCAGTAGATCTCCACTGCATAGTGCTACTTCTCTGCATTATCCCGTATTAAGATAAGCTACAGATGTAAAACCTCTGGAAAGCACCCTCAAGTTAAACTCTTATGAGTTCATGTCACAGACATGAAGGAATCCTTTTCTCATATAGAGAGGCGCTTCATTGATGCAGTGGTGGAATTTCAAACAAAGCGGGGATGTGGGGGCACGCTCGACAGCTTTCATGGAGTTTTTAGGTGTCTGGGAGAAGCAGGTGTGGAGCTGCTTGTTTTAAAGGCCAGAAGATCAGAGCAGGAGATGAAAGTGTCGGTGTCAGCCACAGGATTAGGACAGGAAGTGCAAACATTCATGGAGAGCAACGCTTAGATGGGTTCTTCGTTTGATGTTGGATGATTTTGTCTGTAAGGTGTGCAATCAAAACTCCTGAGCTGACTTTGAAGGCAGCACTTGTGGAAAAAGCAAGAAGTTTTTTTTTATTTGAAGTGCGTCCTTCTCCGAACCAAAACCCACAAAACTATCAGTTTCCGTTCTGATGCTACCTCTGACCTCATCATCTCAAGCTCTCTATCCCCCCCCATTAATCAACCAATAACTTCCATGTGACTGATTGGGCATCTTTGTTGTGCTGTCTATAAATGTGGCCAGCTGGAACACACACACACACACACACACACACACACGCACACACACACACACACACACACACACACGCACACGCACACGCACACGCACACGCACATGCACACGCACACACACACACACACACACACACACACACACACACACACACACACACACACACACACACACACACACTACTTCTGCGGCATCTTTGGGAGTGGGAAAGATTGAAAAAGGAAAGAGTGACATCCTCACAAATGGAGACTAAAGGAAGAACAAGATGAACCACATGTGAGATTTAAGGACGAAGAGGGAGGAAGAGGACGTGGGCTCGCAATTAGCATCTGCTATCTCTGAGAGCAGGCCTTTCTGCATGGCATCGGAGCACAGCTGTATGGCCGAGAGGAAGCAAACAGGAAGGAGGAAGTGGTAATCGTCTGATAGCATCACTCTTCCCCTGACCTCTGGGGCTCATCCTGCTTTTAACCAAATAGGATCTTTAATTACATCAAAACCGCTGCTCGTCCAAAGTCTCCCCTCGCTCCCACTGGCCGACAGCCTCGAGGCCTGACCGAACACACTGACTCATGGGCGGGACATCTTGTTTTAATTGGAGCATATATGAACATGTTGCTTAATTTTAGATGTTTACAGGAACTGCACCTGCTTCTGTTTTGCAGCCGCAGAAAATGGCGTGTTGTCATAACCAGGTTGGTCCAGAAAACATCTGTCCAGCAGCGCTGAGCTCTCCACCAAGGCTGTGATTACTTTGTTAAAAGAATAAAGCTCCTTAATGCAACATTGTAACAAAAATACAGAAAGCTCCTTTCATCAGAGACAAGTATGTAGGCTGTATGGGATGTCTTCATACATACACAGAGGGGGCTGCTCTGCACATGTTTCAGCATTACTGTACATGTGCTGACCAAACGTCTGTCTGAAGACTTGAGAAGTAAATAGGGCTTTATAAATGACACTGGAATAACTTCAGAGAAACCTTCTGGGAGCACAAGCTCATTGTTTTGTTTCTGTCAAGACAGAAATAAAGTTGCCCGTCCTTCCAGCAACGTGCAGTTTACTCAGTTTATATGGTGTGAGTGAGGTCGTCACAAACACCATGGAAGGTTTTGAAAAAGGCGCCGCAGTTTCAGAAAATAAAAGCTCCATTACGTGAACCTGTTGTGGAACACATAAAAAAAAAAAAAGAAAGCAAAGTAACATCTCAGAAAATATATCAACGCTACATGTCAAATTAACATTTTCAAAATGGCAACACGCATAATTGGTAAGCTAAATAGAAAAAAAAAAACAAAGAAGAGAAGAATTAAACAACTCAATCAGGAGAAAGTAAAAAACTAAAATGTCAAAATCATGATAAAGATTCTACAACCAATAAATATTTCCATAAACTCCTGTTTTAATTGGCTGTTTTAATCCAGTCAATTTAAACAAATTTATATTGCAAACTATAAATTTGTTTTTAAAACCTGTTTGAAATTTTAAATCCAGGTCAATTTATTTTTGCACTCGTTACGTACACATTTAATCCTCATTCATTTAATTGGTTAGACAAACACATCCGGATTCTTGCTTTTCTTAGGTTCATATGGACACGTGTCGTCATATTAACATATCTTTTGTACCCTCAGAAAAGTTGTAGATCAGATTGCAACAAATCATTGCAATCAACAACAAAAAGCCTGAAGTTCCACTTTAAGAGATCATAAGGAAATCAAAGTGTCTGGAAAGAAAATACAAGGAAAAACTAGAACAATAAACAGCCACATAATGTTGCTCTGTAATACTTGCACTACACTATAAAACTGAATTTTAAAAGTTCAGTTTTAAGAAATGTCACACAGGCATGTTATCATGGAGTCACAAAGTGGCGAAGACTTGTATTTCAACTCTAAATGGAACCAAAGTTTTACAAAACAACCACATTCTGCTGAAGAAGACTTAAATCCAGTCACTTAAAACATAAATTAATTTGGGGAACATGTATATACATTTTTCCCTATAAAAGTTGTTCTTTTTGTACTCAACAGCTGGCTGGATCCCCCTTAAATCTCAGATTTATTTAATTTTTGTTGTCATTTTTTGGCGAATCTTCTTATTTTGCACCCTGACCCCAAAGAGAACCAGAAAGAAAAACGCTTAAAAACAATCAACTTCAGATTCATAATTGTATTGCGAAGTATCACTTGACAGCGCAGAACGCAAACTAAAGCCTTCTCCAAAAAAAGCCCACTCTGAAAGCACGAGGGCTGCCAGTGAGAAAATAAACAAAATGTAAAACTCAATGAGCTCTCCCTCTGTATTGCCAGCTTTATCACACATTCATCTTCGTGCTTCTGAGAACTGGCAGCTTCAATAACACAGACAGCCTTTGGACATACAGCTGTTTGCAAACATCATTTGCTATCTGCACTCTGATCGGTTTCAGGCAGATAGGCCCCTGCAGACGGCGGCACAGTTTTGTCTCGAGGCTTCAAAGGAGTACTTGAGGTGTGTGGTGCTGTTATTGTTCTCTATCATCATCTGAGAGAGGGGGTCCTTGTTTTACTTGGACACTGCAGAGGGTGAGGGATGGGTTAAAAGAAGTTGAGTGATTGTCTCGAATGTTTAATACCAGACCATCTGGGGCTTTGAAAGACCTCAAAGGTGAACCTCCGTGAAATCATTTTCCAGCTTTGAGTTCGAGTCAGAGACCATGGCTATCAAACAGAGTGCAGATTTGTCCGATGAGGGATTTAAGTCACACCGAAGACATTCTGTGGACAAGGCTGCAGCACATGCCCAAAAATGTACACATCTGCATCTCTTTTTGGTAGACAAGATTGCCCCTCAAACTAGCCCCCTAAATTCACCAGAACTAACAGCAGAATCCAATCTAAATCTAATCCAGGCTAAATGTACAATGGTGTAGGAAAAAAAAAGATACAGTATATACAGTATATATACACATATACGTATATTCCTTTAACCTTTTCAAATTTTGTCATGTTACAAAAATAAACGTAAATTCTTCCCATTCTCATACAGAAACACGGTGGTGATAGTGTTATACTGTGGGAATGTTTTTCTTTAGAAGTGACAACTTGGTTAACTTGGTGGTAAGGCAAGGTAATTGTATTTATATAGCACATTTTCAGCAACAAGGCACTTCAAAGTGCATGAACTAGAAGGAAAAACAACAACACAATAAAACCAAAGCAAAGAGCAACACCCCCCCCCCCAAAAAAAAAAAACCCAAAAAGTGTAAAACTACATATTAGTTCTCCATGTTTAAGAAGAAGTAGTTCGTAGTTTATAAAGTAATAGGGGCTTCTCTGGGTTTTTGTTCTGATAAAACTAGATGGTACTTTCTAAGTTTGTTCTAGATTTGTAAACTCACAGGAGTTTCTCTAGGTCTTGCTCCGATATTGGAAATTTAATGCTAAATGTTGATATAAGGTAATGAGTAGTTTCTCTAGATAAACTAATCGGAGTTTCTCTGGATTCTAAATTTGCTCTAATTCATGTTCTCGGTATTCCTGATAGATGAAGCTGAAAATAGGATGAAACTGTATGAAGACTTGCTAAAAGCTGCAGAAGACTTGGGACTGGAAGTTCCCTTTCTACCAGAAAACCCATCCTAAAACTACAGTCAGAGCTCCTACAGAATGACTTGGCACAAAGAGAATTCATTTGTAAGAATGTTCCAGTCAAAGCCTAGAAATAAATCTGTGAACAGGCATGAAAACTTCTGTTTGTAGAGGCTCTTATGGTAGTCGAATTGAATTTGGGCTATTTTTGAAGCGGCGTTGTGATTCAGTCTGGTATAATATTAATGGGTGTGAATACTTTTGCAAAGCACTGACTTTTAAACACCTTTGCGAAAGTTCCTTCCCTGTTTGGTCTTTCGTTTCCCTCTTAGTGCTTACCCAAACTTGCAACTCACACACACACGGAGCTGATCAGACCTTGTGACCCCTCCAAATCCGCACGGAGACCACCACCCCCTCACCCCCGATGGGTGGTCTTGATAGTAGAAATTGCTCTTTCGGTTTATACTGATTGCTAACTCCTGTGTCTAGAGGTGCTTGAGCTCTTTAAGCTGCTCGGTGATTACAAGCCAATCGCTGCCTTATAATCTACATCACTCCTGGTGTTTAAAGAGAGCTAAGGAGGTGTTCTGACTCTGCCTTTCACTCGACGTGATGGCAACATTTTTGGAGAAAGTATTTCAAACTCAACCTGTGTGAAGGCAGAAAGTGAGATTATGTATTAAAGGAGCATTTTATCAAATAATAAATTCAGAAGCTGAGTTGTCAGTTGCTGTGTTTGTGTGATATATTGTACGCGGATCCTTGTTAAATCAGGGGAATTCCACATACCTTTTTTCAGTTTTATGGCCTTCAGCACTTACGTTGTGCAACATTTGCTTTCTAAACTCGACAGCATTAAATCATTCATCTCCCTCCATATCAAAAATAATCATCATCACAATTTTTTTTATACATCCTTCCATTCCAAAAAATCAAATACCCCATAATTTCCCCTGTCACTCATTGCACAGTAACTCTGAAGTCTGTCTTCATTTGCTTGTCAAGCTGAGAACACTGCCAACATTAAACACATTGAAGTTAGTGGTTTGCAGTGCCTATCTGCAACAATTACTGCAGGAAGTGAATCCTTATTAACTTCTAATCTGTTTTGGGCTCGCCTTCAGAAAAACCTCCCTGCTCTCATGTGGACCAGCAGTACTGTCGTGTCCCTAAAAATCACAAACCTCAAAAGCCTAAAGTGAGACCAGATGAGGGCTTCAGGAAGGGGAGGACGAGTTATGTGCTTTTGAGCGCTGCGCTTCCACTGGCGTGGAGGTTGAAAAAGAAGACGACTCCGGATATGTTCCCACAGGAATGAAGCTCCCTGACAACCTCTTGTGATTATCAGGCCAGCAAGAAAATGAGCTTGTGGTCACGCTTTGAAGACAGAGGACGGATATGTGACTTCATATTACCACAACTGAAGATGTGCTGAACCTGCGCTGACTTGTGAAATTACATTTGGAGCCTGGTTGGCACAAAGACCCGACGATTCAGTCAAATGTAATACAGTTCAGGTACATATGGATATATCCGTTACATTGCTGTGGAGGAATTTTGGCCCACTCTTCTTTGCAGAATTGTTTTATTTTAGCCACACTGGAGGATTTGTGTGCTTGAACGTCCTATAAAGCGTAATTTCACAGAATTTTATTCAGATTTATATCCCAGACCATCGCACTATCACCACCGTACTTGACACCAGGTATGGTCTTTTTTCTGAAATGCTTTGTTAGTTCTATGTCAAGTGGAAAATGACACACGTCTTCCAGGAAATTCCCATTTGTTTTGTGAGTCCATGAAGCATGTTTTATAGGACTCTTTGGGAGCGGCAAGAAATTCTTTATCAGACTTTTTTTTTGTCACTCTCCTACACTGTTGTTTTTGTTGTTGAATCTTGAACACTGACCTTAACTGAGGCAAGTGAGCCATGCAGTGCTGCAGATGTTTTGTTTTCTTTTGATGAATATCAACTCTGTTTCTTATTTGCTCTCAGATTTCTTCAGATCAGGACATAACATGTTCTTCATAATCTTCTAGCCTTCTTCATGTTGTCAGATTTGTGTATTTCAATAAAAAAATGAAACTAAAATAAATATGTACCTGCTTTTTTCCGACTATTAATAAAACATAAAACGTGCCTGCTGTCCACGCTCTAGTTGTTAGGAAGAACTTTTTTTATAGCAAAAATGAAAAAAGTATGTTTCCTGATTCTGACACCTCTGACTGTGTTGACACTTTTGGAAAGACCAAGATGCCATTATACTCATGGTGACTTGTGAGTGTCAAAGCAATTAAATTATCTATCACCTTTGATTCATCTTACACAAACTAATCAACGTGTCAATCCCTGAGAAGAAATACCTCATTTATCTCCCAGCAGGTCTGTTTTTTCCCTTCTCCTAGGCCACATACTTTGGTACACTCTTGTCCCTCTTGGCCAAAACAACTTTCGGCACCCGAGCTGCTGGTTTGCTCGTTTGCTTCTCACACAAATTCACATTCCTGTGAAAGATCCCACAGGGTAGAGGCCTATCTCCTGTTTCTGCTGCACACGCACACACACACACATACACATCCCTCCCTCTGGCCTGCAGGATCTAAGAGGACAGGTGATCCTATTTTAGCATAACTGACTCAACTGTGAGCCCATGAACCGAAGAAATTTTTCTCTCCTCCTCTCTTCTTTTTTAGGATGATAGATCCTTTTTTTTCTCACAGTTACTGTGACAGATTGGAATTCGAAAAACATTGGAAACTCCAGGAAACGGACAGACAAACTGCTGTGGTTTTGCACCAGTAATTACGCTCCGTTAACACCCATCTGATGGCTGTTTGTGTTTTTATTTACAGAAACCAGGCTGGACTTGTTGACATTAATGGACCCGTTGGATCCGGCGAAATTACGCGGCACTCTGCCAACCGTGCACACACGAAACTCCACGCATTTTAGCTGTTTTACACGTTTGGCGAGTGTGAAAGCTGTCACACGCCCCCATCTGGGTGGAGATTCTGGCCCCAGCAACAGAAGCTCAGTGTTCAATCTGAGGGTTCACGTTAAGGATTCACTGCAATGGAAAGAAAAAGTTGTTTTTCGCTCACTGGGCGGAAATAGATGGTGACGGCGACACATAAAGGGCAGGCCTGAGGTTTTCGGCTGACGTCATGGCAATCAACATTTAAGGCGATGAGGAGTTTCAATGAAGGGAAGCCACACAGAGCAACCCACAGGCATTTCTCTGAGAAACCATATAGAGGACTGGGTGCCACAGATAGTTATAGAACGGAACAATAGGCCTCCATAACACATGCATATATGTGCAGAACTGGGCAGAAGTTTTAAATTGCTCCTAATTGCTTCTTATTTTCATTTCAAAGAATCCAACTTTGTTGTTTTCTTTCAACGTGGCCTTGATGATTGGTTTCATCAATTTAATATTCCAGTCTAGACTCTGGCTAATTGTCTCATCCATGCATGGAAAAAGTTGCTAAATTCCAGGGATGAATCATTATTGTGTCTACATATTTTTAAAAAAAACATAATGGTGGAAATTTTAATGTGGCGCCCGAGTAGAAACTTCATAGAACCTTTTGTGCTACGAATACAGCTGCAAGTCGTTTTGGGTTATGTTTCCACTAGATTGAAACGTCCAGAGACTGCCATTTTTTTGGCCAGATTTCCTTGTGGAGTAGCTCGGTCTCAGTCAGATTGAATGAAAAGCATCTGTGAACATCAGTATTCAAGTCTTATCGCAGATTCACGATTGGGTTTAGTAGGTCTCTTCTATGACTAGGCCATTTGTAAAAATGGCCTGGTCCAGAAAAGTCAGAATTGTAGGCGGGTAGCTGTCTGACAACACTTTCTCCCACCTGAGCTGAGGATCTGTGCAGCTCCTCCAGAGATACCAACTACTTCTTTGATTTACACCCTCTCTGCAGGATCGAATCTTTCAGTCCCAATGGAAAACTATAGTTTGTCCTTTAAAAATGTCAGTCCATTGTTAAAGAATGAACTGAATAGTGTTCTGCGAGATGTTTAAAGCTTTGTACGTTTGACGACATAAACCTTCTATAAACTTTTCTTCAGGTTTCTCCCTGCCTTGTCTGCTCTGCTCTGTTCTTTGGTTTTCATGCTGCTGCTTGTTCACTAATGTTCTCTAACGAGCCTCTGAGATCTTCAGAACAACTGCATCCAATTATGCACATTTAATTACTCACATGCAACATAACACCGTTAGACTACTTTCCAGTTATTTTACACATGGAAATAAGGAGCGACCTCACCTAATTTTGACAAGGTGTGTCAGATATAAAAGGGACTGACTGTCAATACGTGCCACACTTTTGGAGACTTTCCCTATGTGTCACAATTATGCATTAATTGGTGTGGGTCTGTCTCATAAACTCCCGATAAAAGATGTTGAAATCTGTGGATGTGAAGTGGAAAAAGTTCAAAGTGTATAAATTTTGTAGTGAGGCCCAGAGACACTGGATGTCAGTCATTCGCATGCTTCAGTCTGTAATGCCTGCTCCATCTTTGCACCTTTTGTCAGACCTACATGATTAAAACTCCCAAGCTGAGCTCGGGGCCATGAAATTGTATACTTAGCGAATGACAAGAGCCTCCTCTTGAACATCTCCTCTTTAACTTTGCTGATCTGTGTCTCCCACTTATTACGCAGGCACAAACACATACACGCCTGCTCCACCCCCCCGCCCGCCCTCCTCCACCACCATCTCACCCCTGCCCTCGCTCCTCCACCCTTCCTAACACACCCAAAGCCACTTTGGAGCCAACCACCAGATCCCACACTTTTCACCGCAGAGCTGAGGATTAGAAAAGAAGGCATTTCCCGAACGGTCTGCGGCTTATGCGATGACATGATTGTCATTCACTTTAATTCCCTTTGGATTCCGTCTTGCCTGATTCTCCTGCTATGATAAAGCACAGACAAAACAGTAAATAACACTTTTGAAACCGTCCGAAGCTCCTGTGTAGACATGCTCTCTCTGGAAAGGTATTTAAGTTTTTATTGTCAAGATGAAAGACATATCAAAAACTGTTCCCAACAGCTGGTTATTTGCTGCTGGAGAAGGCTGATATTTATTTATTTTTTTTGTGCGTGTGTGTTTGTTTATCTAAAATATTTTTTCTCAAATACAAAAAAAAAGCTATAATCAAACAAGTTGAATTAAAAGTCAGTAAGTTCTCCCACAGACATAAATTACTTCCATGTTGCACTCTGAGGCATGATGTGGGTCTGCTTTCCAGGCCGCGCAGACGCCGAACATGTCTCCTCTCTGATCTCTGCTCCACTGATCCATCCAGTGATGTCTCCATGAAGCTGCAGGGCAAGAGCGAGAGTCTGGAAGTCAACACGGAGATGAAGCCTTCAGCGCACCTGTGTGAAGGCAGCAGGACGTAAGCGACAGAGGGTGGGAGGGGGGACAGGAAGAGGCTTTGTGTGCGTGGCCGGAGAGATCAGAGGGACATTTTTCCTCCCTTTTCTATCAGACTTTATCACTGAGCTTGTTGGGAAAAGTTGGGGAGGTGGGGCTTTGTAGCTGCTTTGTTGTGAGGCTTTGTGCTCTGAGATCCTCCCTACCTGAGGGCCTGGCTGTTAAACATCTTTCATGTCTGAGAGAGAACGTGGCATCTGTTCTCTCTTCAAAGAGCCAAAGCTGAGACAGAACAATATGAGGATTGAAATTTATTTTTTGTGTGTGTGTGTTTAACATCCTTTAGATAATCTGCTAAAGGCGAGGGAATCCACAAAAAGCTACAATGCCTTAAAGTGTATATTTATTCCCTTTGAACCTTTTTCACCTTTTGTCATGTTGCACCTGTGTAGTAGTGAACAATTGTAAAACGGAAGAATTTTCTTTACATTTTACAACTGTATATCAGAAAGAAATGTGAACATTTTGGATTTGTATTCAGCCCCTTTATATCTTATACTCAGATATTCCTAAATACATTCAAATAAATTGTTTCCAGTAAATACCTATTATGCAAATATTAGAGTATTTGGGCTCCTAAACAGAAGTTGTCTAGAGCAGTGGTTCTCAAATGGGGGTACGTGTACCCCTGGGGGTACGTGGAGGTACTGCAGGGGGTACGTGAAGCTTTTCAAAATATCTTTAAAAAATCAGTAGGCTCCTCATAATAAGTCTTGGGAAAAATTATTTTGTGAAAAGTTCGATAAAATATAAATGTGTGTTCATGCACTGAATTTTATATTCAGTATTTAGTTTCAATATCCTTTAAAATAAAACGGTTTGACTGGTTTTATACCTTCCTGGTGGTCACCGTCTTCTGTTTTTCTTTTGTGTTTAACCATGCAATGTTTGCAATATGGATGTATTTGTCAGGTTCACTGATATAAGTTGTTTGGCTTTAATAAATCAGACAGTGATTTTACAGCACTGTACCCCTTTTTAATTCCAAAAATGTTTTGCCCGTGTCAGGGGGTACTTGACTAAAAATATATTTTTAAGGGGGTACATCACTGAAAAAAGTTTGAGAACCACTGCTCTAGAGCAACGCATGGAAGGAGCAGAGAGTAGAAACGGTAGAAAGGTACTCAACTTTTTCTACTACTTTTACACGACTTCACAGGCCCTCGCATACAGGTGCTGGTGCGAGGGCTTTCACAGGCCAGGGCCTTCACATGCCTTCGCATCCAGGTGGCGGTGCAAGGGCCTTCACAGGCCAGGTCCTTGAAGGATCCCTGGCCTTCACAGGCCCTCGCGTCCACGTGGCGGTGCAAGGGCCTTCACAGGCCAGGTTCATGAAGGATCCCTGGCCTTCACAGTCCCCTCGCATCCACGTGGCGATGCGAGGGCCTTCACAGGTCAGGTCATTCAAGGATCCCTGGCCTTCACAGGCCCTCGCGTCCACGTTCGGTGCGAGGGCCTTCACAGGTCAGGTCATTCAAGGATCCCTGGCCTTCACAGGCCCTCGCGTCCACGTTCGGTGCGAGGGCCTTCACAGGCCAGGTCCATGAAGGATCCCTGGCCTTCACAGGCCCTCGCGTCCACGTTCGGTGCGAGGGCCTTCACAGGCCAGGTCCTTGAAGGATCCCAGGCCTTCACAGGCCCTCGCGTCCACGTTCAGTGCGAGGGCCTTCACAGGCCAGGTCCTTGAAGGATCCCAGGCCTTCACAGGCCCTCGCGTCCACGTTCGGTGCGAGGGCCTTCACAGGCCAGGTCCTTGAAGGATCCCAGGCCTTCACAGGCCCTCGCGTCCACGTTCGGTGCGAGGGCCTTCACAGGCCAGGTCCTTGAAGGATCCCAGGCCTTCACAGGCCCTCGCGTCCACGTTCGGTGCGAGGGCCTTCACAGGCCAGGTCCTTGAAGGATCCCAGGCCTTCACAGGCCCTCGCGTCCACGTTCGGTGCGAGGGCCTTCACAGGCCAGGTCCTTGAAGGATCCCAGGCCTTCACAGGCCCTCGCGTCCACGTTCGGTGCGAGGGCCTTCACAGGCCAGGTCCTTGAAGGATCCCAGGCCTTCACAGGCCCTCGCGTCCACGTTCGGTGCGAGGGCCTTCACAGGCCAGGTCCTTGAAGGATCCCAGGCCTTCACAGGCCCTCGCGTCCACGTTCGGTGCGAGGGCCTTCACAGGCCTTCACATTACCACGTGGTCGTCTTATTCAAGCACTTCTGAAGGAACAGCCTGCGATGTCATCGATGACATCAAGTTCGTTTTGTCGGTCTGATGTCATCAGTGACAGTCAGGGACGGACGTGATGTCATCGATGACGTGATGTCATCGATGACATCGCAGGCTGTTACCTCAGAAAAAATGTTTTTTATACCTATGTTACATGTCTCAGCTGTATTGAAACAGTTGTAACAATTGATGTTTGTTTTGTTTTGTCTCTTCTTCTCCTTTCTTCCGAGTGGGAAGCCTGGAAACAAGAACAGCTTTAGCGAACGAAGAACGACCGCCGTTTTCTTCCCCAAACTCTGTCTGTTTTATTACAAATTGTCAAAATCATGAAATCATGCAATCATACATTGAACATTCCTTTGTGCATTCATGTCCATGTGTCCTTCCGTTGCTCCAAAACAACCATATTCCATCTACTTCAATAAACAACATCAGCCCACACCAGCTGTGACAGCATCCATGGGCCAAATCAAAACAATTCAACAATTGATTTAAATCTTACAGATTTACATAAAAAGAAAACTATTCCTCAAGTTCAGTGAAATTGTAAGGCTACTAATTTCTTTGAATTGTAATAACTCTGAAAAATGTAATCATATTATTAGTTCTATAATTTAATACGGGCATATTTAGAGGACTAGATCTAGCTTAAGCTAGTACAGTAGAATCAATTACAGGGATGTAGGGGACAAGTGGTAACGTCTATAATAAATGTTTGAAACTGATGAGAACTGATTTCCGGTACATGTAACAGAGTAACTTTAACACTTCCTATCAAAAGATAACACAACCCGTCAGGATACCACCGAAATCTTAATAAGGTTGGGTCGGAGAGTGTATCGAAGTTTAGATACATGTAGCAAACTTCTATAACGGCTGTTTTACGACCGTTATAGCTACAAACCGTAATTATGAAACAAAATCACTCTTTTTCCCTCGAACGTCTAAACACGTCTAGCAAGTAATTACGAAATCAGCACCGAATGAACTTGTAAATTTACATTTTAGCGGGGATAGTTTCCACCAGCTTCACACTACTAACCTGTAAACAAGAACAGCTTTAGCGAACGAAGAACGACCGCCATCTTTTTCCCCAAACTCTGTCTGAGGCGCAAGGGGGAAAGGGGCGGGGCTCCTCACTCTAGGTCTCCTGGTGAAACGCTGTCTATAATTTGGCTCTAACAAAACTGGAAACATCAGTATGAGACCTGAAAGAGCGTAGGGACACCCTAGAGCAGTGGTTCTCAAATGGGGGTACGTGGAGGTACTGCAGGGGGTACGTGAAGCTTTTCAAAATATCTTTAAAAAATCAGTAGGCTCCTCATAATAAGTCTTGGGAAAAATTATTTTGTGAAAAGTTCGATAAAATATAAATGTGTGTTCATGCACTGAATTTTATATTCAGTATTTAGTTTAAATATCCTTTAAAATAAAACGGTTTGACTGGTTTTATACCTTCCTGGTGGTCACCGTCTTCTGTTTTTCTTTTGTGTTTAACCATGCAATGCTTGCAATATGGATGTATTTGTCAGGTTCACTGATATAAGTTGTTTGGCTTTAATAAATCAGACAGTGATTTTACAGCACTGTACCCCTTTTTAATTCCAAAAATGTTTTGCCCGTGTCAGGGGGTACTTGACTAAAAATATATTTTTAAGGGGGTACATCACTGAAAAAAGTTTGAGAACCACTGCTCTAGAGCAACGCATGGAAGGAGCAGAGAGTAGAAATGGTAGAAAGGTACTCAACTTTTTCTACTACTTTTACACGACTTCACAGGCCCTCGCATACAGGTGCTGGTGCGAGGGCTTTCACAGGCCAGGGCCTTCACATGCCTTCGCATCCAGGTGGCGGTGCGAGGGCCTTCACAGGCCAGGTCCTTGAAGGATCCCTGGCCTTCACAGGCCAGGTCCATGAAGGATCCCTGGCCTTCACAGTCCCCTCGCATCCACGTGGCGATGCGAGGGCCTTCACAGGTCAGGTCATTCAAGGATCCCTGGCCTTCACAGGCCCTCGCGTCCACGTTCGGTGCGAGGGCCTTCACAGGTCAGGTCATTCAAGGATCCCTGGCCTTCACAGGCCCTCGCGTCCACGTTCGGTGCGACGGCCTTCACAGGCCAGGTCCATGAAGGATCCCTGGCCTTCACAGGCCCTCGCGTCCACGTTCGGTGCGAGGGCCTTCACAGGCCAGGTCCTTGAAGGATCCCAGGCCTTCACAGGCCCTCGCGTCCACGTTCGGTGCGAGGGCCTTCACAGGCCTTCACATTACCACGTGGTCGTCTTATTCAAGCACTTCTGAAGGAACAGCCTGCGATGTCATCGATGACATCACGTTCGTTTTGTCGGTCTGATGTCATCAGTGACAGTCAGGGACGGATGTGATGTCATCGATGACATCGCAGGCTGTTACCTCAGAAAATTTTTTTTTTATACCTATGTTACATGTCTCAGCTGTATTGAAACAGTTGTAACAATTGATGTTTGTTTTGTTTTGTCTCTTCTTCTCCTTTCTTCCGAGTGGGAAGCCTGTAAACAAGAACAGCTTTAGCGAACGAAGAACGACTACTTGACTAAAAATATATTTTTAAGGGGGTACATCACTGAAAAAAGTTTGAGAACCACTGGTCTAGAGCTACAATAGCTACATAAGTCCTAAGATAACACCATTGTCTATGAATAGCCATCCTAGAACTTGGTTAGAAAACGGCCATGTTACATCTGGGATATTAAATATTTCTGCAAAAATAAAATGGCAACTTCATCTTGAATCGTGAAAAAAAAAATCTAAAGGTTTTTTTTTTTTACCATTAGATTTCAAATCAAATGGTAAAAAACAAACTACTATGCCTCACAACTTCAGTGTTATTCTGCTGTGGAAATGTAATGTAGATATTGCATTAAAAGCACAGAAACAGGACAGGAACTAGCTTGTTTATCTGTAACATTGGTTCTTTAAAAAACCATCTGTTTATTTTCCATTTTAGCTTGAATGGTCTACGAACTTGCAAAGTTGCAAAGGACCAAACTAGCCATGTAGGTTGCAAACCTCAAAGTAAGTATTGACTCAAGCGGGCTTTTCAGATATTTATTTGTAAGCAATCAAAAAGACAAAAAATAATTTTTCTTTCACTTTACAAATGTGTGTCACTTTGTGTCTATCACTTGAAATTCCAATAAAACAAATTAGAGTTTGTGTTTGTAGCATTGAAAAAAGTTAAAGCAGCATATAAAGACTTTAAAAAGCAATAATGTATTTAGTGGTCATATTTGATGCAAACCAATGGGAATTGTCTTTATTTTGAATTCCATATGTTTAATGTGTCGTAATGGCGTTGTAGGAAAATGCAGCCATGGATCTGCTAAACAACTTTCTCCTGAGTGGTGATTCTAACACTGACTGCAGTGGCTCCAAGGGTTCAACAGGGAATCGCAAATAGGTGACAGCTTCTCCCTCATCCTGGAAATTACAAAATTGGAGTGGAACATTCACCCATGGCTGCAGAGGATTTCTAATTTGCTGTAATGGCTGACACATGTACATGCCATCGGCAGGCCTCTGGCCATGGAAATCTGTATCTACTGGCACACGCAACAGGGATGCAGCACCAGAACAAACCTGCGGGCGGGACGGCTGGAAATATCGCCTGGATTGCACACACGCACGCATAAACGCCTGCACATGAGCGTGAGCTCACCGATGTGCTTTGGTCTTGCTGCGTACACACAGGCGCAGCTCAGAGCTTGCATATCTGTTTTCCACAGCCCTGCCTGTGTGCTTCTTTAATCTCTCTGTTTACACTCCAAGGTCCAAACCTGTCAGTGCAGCTCAAGACGGAGCAATTATCACAAAGGGTATAGAAATTAATACGTCTAATGAAAGCAAGGCCGAGACTGTGACCTTGCTCCCGCTGACTGGGCTAGAGCAATTACAAAACATGTCATTATTGTATGTTTGCTTTTACACAGCGCCGTGTTTGAGTTGGAATCAACAATCACCAGCTTTTTTAATGTTTAACATGAAAACCTTTTACATTGTTGAAGAGACGAGTTT
This sequence comes from Xiphophorus maculatus, assembly GCF_002775205.1. Classification (NCBI taxonomy): domain Eukaryota; kingdom Metazoa; phylum Chordata; class Actinopteri; order Cyprinodontiformes; family Poeciliidae; genus Xiphophorus; species Xiphophorus maculatus. The sequence goes on along the minus strand of NC_036458.1, from coordinate 13,881,737 downwards.
GACATTTAGAAGAGAAATTTTGCTGAGATTTTTTTTTGACAAAGAACTGGATTCCATTCTCAATATAATAAAAGCGAGCTGCTCCACCTGACGACTGTGGGGAGGGGGGAAAGCAAGACTGGCTCTGTCCACTGGTAACATAATACACCTACCAGGATCTCTAAAGCTCTCTAATTAACATTCTCATGCCTTGTTTGTTTGCTTTGTAGAGCCTGAAATGAAAACAGTACTTTCACTTGAAATAAGGGTGGTTTATGAAATATCAAATAGTCTTTTAGATAGTTTTATTATTCTGATTTTAATTTAAAACTACTGTAAGTCTAATTTTATTGGTCCAATGTCACATTCTGGTTGTGAAAATTTCTTTAGTATCAATGAGGTTTTGACATGTTTACCATTTTCAAAATTAAAAACTTAAGATGTTTATTCAGTCTGAGGTTTTCATCACATTATAGGCATTTGATTATATATACCTTACTAATTCTTATAAGACAGACTTTCTATATAGTTGTTGAGGATGGAGTATAACATGTTTCTAGTCACTTTGAGACAATAGCTGAAGAAAATCTCCTGCAAATTTTCAAGTAGCTCAAAAGTTTGAGCTTGGTAGACAATATTGTTTTTCAAATACTTTGATCCACTGAATTCAGCCTTATGGGTCATTAGTATCTATTATATGTCTAAAAAAACCCAGAATGGAATAATGAATAACAAAGAAAGGGTGAAATGCTAAATATCGTTAAAATAAACTGGTAAACATATAAACTGAATAGAAATGCCTGGAAAATTACTACCGATGGATGAAAACAGCTATGGAAGTACCTAGTCAACAAACTCCATCGCTTCATTGGAAATTTAATTAATAAAGATTAGTAGAATACAGAAATCCTTGCTAAGTTCTAGAGTTTTTTTTTCTATAGCATGTTCTGTTTGTCTTAACTAATATATGCTTCATTTTATTACGTCCGAGCTGCAGCCCTAACTTTAGTCACTTTAAAATACACAAAGTACATTTCCTCTTGTTTTTTTTCTTAAGTCAGAAAACATCAGTTTTTAAAGACTATGAACTAATGCTATTGAATATGGATTAAAACACACAACAGTCCAACTTTACAGTGAGACTGTCAAATGTATTCATGATCTCTCTCTGAGTATTTGTTGCTTAAGGGTTGAGTTGTTCACCTCTTCCTTAGATAGTTTATCCAGACATTTCTCCACCCTCTTTTTTTATCCTCTTATCCTTCAAAACCGATTCCACAAAGTCAGTTCAAAGTCTAAACTTCGCCTCACTGTCAGAAGAAACCTTACACCTGCTTTACAAAGTCAGAGAAACATCCCAGCGCTGATCCCTCCTGCATGTAGCCTGAAGGTGACAATCTCAACCTGTCATACTGTATGAGGTAGTGAGCTATTCCTCTGCTTTCCTGGGCACTCCGGTTTTAAATTTATATTTCAGACGTCTGTGTTTTGGTTTAGTGTTGTGTCTCAAGGTGCAACCAGAGCACAAAAGGAGACAAGAACTCTCAAAGGAGTCATGTCGATCGAGGTGCAATGAGGATTTTCCTCTGTGTAGGTAACAATCATAAAGCTAAAACTTTAATACTAAAGTGGGTTGAAAAAATTATTCCTGCATCTGGAAATGTTCCATATTTGCTCACATTGCAACCAGAAAGTTCAATGAAACGAGAAAGCAAATGTTGAGAGAATACCATAACAAGTCTGTTTAAAGTTTGTCGCAAGCTATGTAAGAGATACAGCCAACATGCAAAGAGAGATGATCAGCATCATGGTGTTATTCTTCATAACCTACTGGGAAGATGCTCAGAATTGATGGGAAAACGGATATAAAAGACTTAAAAAGACTCCATACTTATACCGATTTGGTATTGATATATATATATATTTGGATGGATTCACCCAACTCTAGTATCAGAATAAAGGCGGCTGAATAGAAATGCACGCCACACTTTTCAGGTTCTCTGAGAAAGCTAAAAAAAAGAAAAAAAAAGTGTAATTTTACTTTTTTGTGTTAGTTTATGCAGCAACGTTTGTGGCATTACAAAAATGTGAAAAAGTTCAAGCGGTGTGAACACTTCTGTTAGGTACTGTGAGTTCTTCAGGCTTTTATATATGTTTTTATTCTGTTTTGGGCTTGTTATGATGCACAGCAGATTGTAATATGAAACTTGTTCACACAGTGAACTGTAAGGGCCTGTCATCTGCCACTGGAGTGAAGGGTGGAGACTTGTGAGGCGTGTCGACCGAGGGGCAAATGAAGAGCGCCGAGGAGTGAACACCTCAGAGCGCACCAGCGCGCTACCAGGTCTGGGCATAAAAACAAGCTTGAAGATAAAGTGATTTCCAATTAAAAGTGATTCTGTGTGTACGTTTCATTTTCATTTGACAAGCATTGTGAAGTTCACTTCTGACAAATAATCGCTGCCAAATGGACTGCTGAGCTGAGGGAAGTTCTACTTATTTGCGCAACAGGTTCTAACTCATACAGATCCGATCCATGTAGGAGGAAGAAGCATGTTGTCAAGGTTTCGGTCATTTGGCGTCCAGCAGGAGATCAACTCATGGGATGTGGCGGCTGCAGAGTCAGGCTTAACTTTGGAAAGGTGCTCTCCAAGGTCTCCGTGTTCCTCACCATGGTCCTAATATTCACTTATTTCTTCTACTGTCTCACTGGACTTTGCGACTCGGCTCCGAGGACTTTATACAGCCAACAAGGTGCAGACGGGGGCGATGACAACGTGGACGACCGCAGCCAGGTGCTGGTGGACCTCCGGTCGCCTCCGCCTCACCACTTCGGCGCGCAGCGGCAGCTCCACAAGCGGACAGCCTCTCCGGACGCGTTGCAGGTGGACGCGGAGCAGCAGCTGCAGCAGCAGCAGTACGACCAGGGCAGCAAGAAGGAGACAAACAGCATCCCCGTTTCCAACACCTACGGGACTAAAAAGCTTCCAAATGCCATTATCATCGGGGTGAAGAAAGGAGGAACCCGCGCCCTGCTGGAGTTTTTGCGCATCCATCCGGACGTGAGGGCGTTTGGCGCAGAGCCACATTTCTTCGACAGGTTCTATGACAGAGGGCTGGAGTGGTACAGGTAGGCTGCTTACAGAACAGGTTGTTGGTTCACATCTAAATTTAATGGAAACACAACTGTTAAAGTTGCTTTAAACTATTACATTAAATAAAGAGTTTTAAAAAACAGCAGATCAGTTACATACAAAAAGTGAAGGACAATAGACGTACCTTTTCTCATTACGTTTTTGTACACGATAGCTAAAAGGATATACATGTGTGCTGTGTGTTCGCTTGTTCACCAAGTGGTAAAGAAGGCACAGTAAATAGAAATGAACCTTTCGTTCCAATGGAAGAAGTCTCATTTGCTCACATAAACTGTCTTAAAAATTATATTACTCAAAAAAGTCAAAAGCACTGTTAAATGTGCATGCTTTTACAAAAACGTATAAACACAAGGAAATGTAACATATTAAACACATGCCAAACTGCCAACCTATAATTACAATACACAGAGTGTTGAAAATATTAATTAAACAAACAACGAAAAATATTAAATATCAAAATCTCTGCAATCAATCAACAAACCAGATGATTCTAAGAAATTGAATATTTGTTAAAATAATTTTTTTTGAGAACCAGATATTTAAAGATACAGTCCAGTTTTGGATGATTTTCACTAACAAATATACACTGGCAGTTTCCCCTGTTTGTTTGTGTCTCTGGTTTGTTAAATCTCTGGTTTCCTTGTTTCCCCTTTTTGCCTGTATTTTCTCTCAGACATTTCTCCTATTTCCTCTGATCAACTTCCGCTACTTGCCTTCTTCCCTCACAGCTGCGCACAGTTTCTAATCAGCCACCTGCTTCTTGTTCAGCAATCAAGTGTCCGGCATAAATATTTGCTTTTATGCCACCAGCCTGTTTCCTCGTGGTCTCCTACTTTTGATTTTGTTTGGATTCACTGCTGTATATTAGTTCTTGGTTTTACTTAATTTTATGTACACCTTTGACTTTCACCTGCCTGCCTCCTGTTTCCTCCCCTGCATTTTGGGTCCCAATTTACAATTTTATGACAAGTAGCTTCAAAATCTAGATGGGGTTTAAAGGTGATTTCACATCAAATAAGCATAGGCACTGAATTATAAAGTGAAAAAGAAATTAACTTCAAAAATGTGTACAAGAGATGGTTGTGGCAATTTGTACTCAGAGGATTGCTTAGTCTTGTGTAAAAGGATAGGAAAACTAGTTTAGATCCTACTATTGATCCACAATACTTCATAGCAGGAATTAAGGTGACAGGAACAACTTAAGGTTTGATAATAAACACAAAACATCAAACCATACATAGGGACCACCATCCTGTTAAAAGTTGAGCCTCCTACGCATATGTGCTGATGTGTACTGTCAATAAATGAGCTAGAACACAAAAAGATTGATGTACTCAGATCAGCTTCACAAGGTACGATCCATGTGTTCTGCACTGTAGATCAAAGGGTCCTCGGGGCCCCAGAGGAGCCATTCATCATCTTGATGCCCATTTATAAACCATTTACAACCCACACTTCCACCTGTCATCCTATGTTTGCTCTGGTTGTGCTCCGCATAGGAAACCAACTATGATCACCCTGCAATGTCAACAAAAGGTCTAAGTTGGATGTTATCTTCAGCTTATGCAGATGTGATGATTTGATTACAGTGCGTGATTTTGGGGGGTTTCTAATTAGTTTCTGCTGTAGTGGCAGCAGCTGATTATGGATTGACCTGTTTGACCAAAACTGTAATTTATATCTGGGTTCAATTAAGGCTCTGAAGAGGGTTTTAGCTCACGATGAAGCTGATCCTGATCATATCCAGATGTTCTGCAAGCTTCTGAACCTGGTCCCAACTGAGCTCTCATCAGGCTGACAGGACAATAGTATTGTGAGACCTCTGAGCTAGAAAGGTGCCATGAGGAGAGGTGAAGGTTATGACAGGGTGAGGAGCATTAACAAACACAGATTTCAGAGGTTTCTCAGATGTAATTCCACCCCGTCTTGCCATAAACTCCTCACTCCGCCTTAACGGAGCACATTTGGCCACATGGAAACAGTTTCACTGCTGATAATTTTAACATGTTGAAAGATTTCTGTTCCTTGTCTGTCTCTTTATGCACCGTATGAATTTTTCCTCCCCCCCGTATCCTACACTTTTACACATAGGTTCCCTCCTGTTTCTAATTACCACATTTGCATCCCAGTTTTCACACATTCTTTTCACATATTTTACCCCCTCTTCCACACACCCCCCTGTCTGATGCGCTTCATCCTAATCCCACCTCGCTTCACTGTATTCCTCTCTGACAAAGTTTATATGTGTGAATACCTGTGGCAGATTTGGTGCTACTTATATTTTGTGTTTTTATGTGTTTAAATGACCCTGTATGGTTCTATAAACCTTTTAAAGCAGGGGTCTCAAACTCCAGTCCTTGAGGGCCGCAGTCCTGCAACTTTTAGATGTGCCTCTGCTGCACCACACCTGAATAGAATAATTAGGTCATTAGCAAGGCTCTGGAGAACTGATCTACACAAGGAGGAGGCAATTATGCCATTTCATTCCAGTGTTTTGTACCTGTGGCACATCTAAAAACTGTAGGTCTGTGGCCCTCAAGGACTGGAGTTTGAGACCCCTGCTTTAAAGTAACTGTTTTGTTGCTCCACTAATTTTGTAGTAACACCACCGGGGGCTGTAAAATAGATTTGCCATACAGTAAAATCTGCAAAACAGTACAAAGCAGATAAAATATGGTTGAGGAAAAATATAAGCTATTTGATTTCTTTATAACTCATATGTAAGACCTGCATTAGAGGTAAAGTATGCCACAGAAGGAGTAAAAACCGAAAACTTGGTTTATTAGTGTAACTTTGCACGCTTGTATTTCTTCAGATATGGGTTTGTAAAGATATAATTTTAGCTGTCATTATATGTCATATACTGTTGAGATGTGTTTGCAGTGATACCATGTGTGTGTACAATACTGGTTGACAGTGTGTGTACATCAGTGACTTATACATATAATATGACTTATCTATTTGAACAAGTAAGCTTTTCACAAACACTCTAAGAAAAACAATTGAAGTCTTTATTCTTAATTGTGGATACAGAGAAAGTGTTTTAATCTTTTTTTGTGGCTTTCATTGCATGTTCACATAGTGATTTGAAAAAGTTTTCTTCCACTTACATTTTCTACATTTTGTAATGCAACAACCACAAACTTCAATTTCTTCAATTGAGATTTTATGCGACAGGCTGATGCAAGGTTTAAAGCATATAATGCATAATGAAAACAAACGAAAGCAAAGTTTTCAGTATTTTCAACCAATGATATCTGACAGGTGCATGCATTTTATATTTAGCCCAGCTTTTACCTCCAAATATTTTGTGATTTGGAGGCACACGTTACTATTGGCTTGTATTACTAACAGTAACTAGCCTTGTTAGTGTGTTCAACTGGAAAATCCTGTTTTTCTGACTTGCAACTAAAACACTGCCCCAGTGTCACGTCTTTTAGAGCCTCTCAAAGATTTCCACTGAGGATTAAATGACCTGTACAACGATTTTGGAGAAGCTAAAGATTTGTTTTATAACCGAATCTTTCTTTAAACATTTATAAAAAAAATAGACTTTATTTATGATAGCACAAAGAGTCTGCTACCACATGTCCTGGATGGAAAAAAATATTAAAATGACATATGAGTTTAATGGAACTTGTAAGCTGTCACAATATGAAAGTTTGATGTCAGTTGTTGAAAGTATCAAAGTGAGCTGCACTGGTTAAGACACACCATAGATTATTCTGTACCCTTCAGTAACTGTGTTAGACCCATTCATAAATGTTTTCTCTTGCTTTTATCTTTTTTTGTGTGTTACATGTCTGTATTTCCATTCCATTCTTTTGTTTGCATGTGAGCACTTAACTCATTACTGGGACAGAAAACCCACAAACATTGCATTTAAAATGAGGCGAAGGTTTAAAGAGTTTGTGATGTCGTATAGCTTACATATGGGATTTGTCAGCCACTACAGACAGCTAAAAACCCACAGCTTTTCATGAGACAATGGCATTCTATTTTTTGTCTTGACATATGAAATGCTTTAATTGTGTTTCTCATTATGTTCTCATTGTGTTTTTAAAATTTATTTTAAAAGAAGCCAAGAAGCCAAGTACATCTTTAAAAAGCAGCTTTCGATTTTTGAGGGGAAATGTTTAGCTATTTGGAAAACTTGTTTTTCCTAAAGTAAAATGGGACTAACTGTGTGGATGATCCACAGGCTTAACATGTAAGATTGTGACCAATCAGACTGTTGCTAAAAGATAGCATAAATCATTTAAATCAGGACCTGTGAAGGTTGCGAGAGATGCTGCATGAGCCGACTCTTGTACTGTTTTTTTTTCCAACTGCGTTTTAAATTTCTTGATCAAATAATTTTATTTTAAAAAGAAAGGTAAACCCAACAGAAAAAAACTGAAACAACACAAGATATGACTGTATGTTATATCAAAAAAGATCAGCTGTTTCTTTCATGCTTTGAAAAACATCAAACCAAAAATTGTATGTCTGTCTCTCTCACACACCTTCTTCTATCCAGGAGGTCAAGTTCAACTAATCATCGAGCCAATCTTGATTTTTGACAGCTGAGGTTTTGGAGGTGGGCTTTTATGGATATGGGGCAACATTTTCCCAAGTGAGGGCAATTTTACCAATGGCTCCTTCAAAATTAAGCTCTAAGGCCATTAGTGATGGCGGTTCAGTGCCCCTGATTGGCGTAGCAGACCAGGAAGTGGCTTCCACAGTGTATAGCGGTAATGTGTTTTAATGATGGTGGGTTTTGGCCGTAGTTGGGTTTAGGTGGTGTTATAAGGTTTGGGGAAAAGCCCACACTCAAACCCCAGATGGGGTGAATTATTATAATTTAAGGCACATTGTGGTTCATTTTGGGGTGCTTGTAAAAATTTTGGAATAGTTTCACTTAGGTCGTTTTAGGTCTGTGAGAAAAATAGTCAAAGAAATGATGGTTCTGTTCCAGCGGATGCCTCAGATGCTTGGTAGTCATGGTCGGTGGCACTGCAATTTCCAGTGAAGGTAGCATGGGCCAAGAAAAATCTGAAAACAATGACACAGTCAAGAGTAGCTTGGTTAGAAATCATATAGATATGAGTTTCATCATCCCCTAACCTTTTTCACCAGATCTATATCAGAGTAAACTTAGACATCAAATTTCAATGTCAAACCAATTTTTTCACTCTTTCATGCCCTTACCTTATTTATGTCTTCTCCTGAAATGGGAAATTTATATTAACTTGGGGTGAACTGATTGCAGTTTTCTGCCTGATCATCAATTACCGATTTTTAAAAAGGTCTGATCTGCTGAATTCAATTTTGGTCAATACCAATTTTTTTTTTACTGAAATGTTGCTAAACATAGCAACGTTGCTGAATTGACAACAGAGGAGAGACAATTGTTAAATGCAAAAATAACCTGGTGGTCTGGTCTATCAGTCAAAACTCTCTCATGGGAGAACAGAAGAGGAGAGTGACTGATTTTTAGACCTTTGCTAAAAATCAAAGATCTAAATCAAAACTCGGGGAATAAGATCAGCTTCACATTTAAGTACTGGCTGATCAGCGATCTCCCAAAATTAAAAAAATTGGTGCCTATAAATTGGTGCACCCCTAAATTAACATTTTATCATGCTGAAAAAGCTTCTGCTGGGTCTATTTTTTCAATACTAACACACCAAGTCATTTATCTCTATTTAATTGTTGATCCACAAACAATGCTTTTAGTAAAATTGGTCAAAATCACTTTATTTGTGGTTTCTCACTGGTAAACAAGGATACATTGGTCAGTTTTGCAATTTGTTTTGTTCCTTTACATCATTATTTGATCAGAATAAAATCTACAAGCTTCCAGTGAATTGTATTTTGCACAGCAGAGGGTCTGAGCTTTATGCATACATGGATTTTTGACAAAAATCACATGAAAGTAGGTTTTCAAAGAGGACATGGGCAGACTGGTGTAGAGATATTTCCATATAAAATCAAATGGTCTCGTCATTTTATTCAGCTAAGATGATTCACAAGTCCAAAAAATATTTCTAGTGGAATTTCTGTGTCACCTGCTACTCCAGCCATAAAGGATTGCCTGACAGAAAGACATGTAATGAGCCCAGTCCTACCAGTTAGCCCCACCATGCATGCACCTGCAGGACAGTCTGTATCATCACCGCCACTCCAGTTAACTTCAGTGTTGATGGGCAGGGATTCGGTAAAGCTAAAATAGTCCTTGATTCAGACTGCGTGTACTATATTGAAAATCGTCCGACAACCCAGCCAGCGCTGAGGGCTTTAATCCATAAACATTATAATTACTTTTTACATAAATACACTCCTCCTAAATGCAAAGTCTCCCCATTATCTGCAGTCGTTTGCTATGTTTGGAATTTTGCTAGCATTTGCTAACTTACGCTACAAACAAAATCACCTGACTAGAAACTAAAATGTAAATGTAATCAAAACTTGATGATCACATGAAAAATATTCACCAAAGTTATATTTTCCCCCTGGAGAGGATATAAATGTCTGAGTACTTCAGGTTACTCAAAGTAAACTTTATGCCCCTTAATTGAATACAAGAGAATAAACATCCTGATTAAACCTCAGGAGACCATGAATATCTACATTTAATGGCAATCAATTAAATTGTATTTCTGTCTAGATCAAAATGGTGGACCCACTTATACTATCATATTTATAGTTTAAAGATTGGCCATCGATGTATTTGCCAGGTTTTCTGCGCTGCTTGCAGATTTTCCTGGATAATTGCTAAACCTCTACAACTTGTCTCTGCCTTAAAGAAATTGACATTTTTGCTTTAAAATAAAACGTTTACTTGTGGATTTGTGAATCATTCCCTCATCTCTTCACTGCATTGCTAAATTACAGGCTCTGGAAAGTCAATATTACCATGTGGGTTAGTTGGATTTGTTTCTTAGACTTTTCATACTACTCCACTTTAAATTTGTGTTTTAATAACTTGTTCAGCAGCCCTGAGGCTGAAATGACTCATTGTTCTCCCTACCCACCGTCAGCCACTATGCAAACAAATAAAACTCAGCTTTAGTGTAGTCGTTCACAAAAGTATTCAAAATTAGACTGATGTCATTATCATTCATGATAATGGTGGTGCATGCATATTCTGAGTGCAACAACTACATACATTATTGAACTTCCCTGGAAGGTCTAAAAACTCCTAATTATAATGGACACTACTTGTCTTTCCACAGGCATCAACAAGCCTAAAGTACCAACATACATTACTCCTTTCCTTTCTTGATGGCCACTTCAAGTAGTTTCTGTGAAAATTCAGCACTTAGGTTTTCTCAATTGGAGGTTAGCTTTTCACTTAGTCCATTAATGCATTATTAATCGTGAGGGTAAGCATCTTCTAATACCTGCGGTATGAACTAGTGACAATATTATTACTTGCCGTCAACGTCCCGGGACGTAATCCTCCACTTAGAGCCATAAAGAGATTCATATTCAGCTCATAGCATCAAGTGAACATATTCATACTCCTTGAACATTTCTATCACTTTACACTTAACAGCCACAAACTTCAAAGTATTTTATGTGACAATCAAACAATAGTTTATAATTGTGAAAGGGAAGGAAAATTCTACATGATGTTCAAATGTCTTTTACACTGTGACATCTGAAATGTGTGGCAGGCTTTTGTATTTAGCAATCATTAGTCAGTACTTTGTAGAACCATCTTGTATTGTTTCATGAAGCCTGTTTGTGCTTTAAACTTCACCAGTACTTTGTCTTTGTGATGCAAGTTTATTTATTAATTAGGTGACTCTTAAAGGCACGCCATTGAAATTAGTTTTATTTAGAGGAATATAAATGAAGGGAGTCAAATACAAGTGCATGTCAGACTTTTCAGACTTTTGAATTTCTTCTTTTTTGGGAAAATTAAATGAAAACCGTGTTTTATCTTCCTTCCACTTCACAATGATGTGCTACTTTGTGTTTGTCTATCAAATAAAATCAGAAATAAAATGCATAGAAGTTTGTGGTTGGAACTGTGAAAACACTCCAGAACTATGAATGCTTTTGCAAGCCACTGTAAAAGAAATAAGTGGGCTAATTCTGTACCTCAAAAGTCTTTGTTTTTAGTTATTTGAACAGGAGCTGATTGGCTATTTTCCCCCCCTTTTAATCTGTACATTATGCTGGAATAAATGCTGACATAAGCTAATGGGTGACTAACTGTGACCAGAGTGGATGAAGAATCACCAAAAGTCTGAGAAGAGGAACCGACAGCCACATTTTTTAAAAAACATGTTAGACTTCTTTTCATTTCCAAACCACACTGTCACTTCACTTCCAGTATTTATATGCCCTCCCCCTCCTTCGCTGTCAGAGGTGATGACAAGCAGTATTTCATTTAGATATGAAAGTTCCCACTCATCCTGTTGGGCAGTCCCTGGCCTTAAGGCTTCCTCTGTCACCCTTTGAGCACAACAACTCTGCTGAGAAATGTTTCCCTCACATTGTTTTTGGGGGCTCTTTTAGTTTTATTGCCTTGATTTTCCACCAGCCTTTTTAATTGGGTCCCTGCTATGAACAATATCTTGGATGAAAAGACGCTGATTGTAACAAAACATTTTTCCAGCAAAAAAACAAAACAAAACAAAAAAGAACAAAACAGTTTTTATATAAATGGTCCAGTAAATGACGTTATAAGCCCTAAAGTTACCAACCTGTTTTTGATTGAGAAAAAGACATGGTAGATTTAGATTTTTAATGGTCTTGTTTCCTCTGATCACACACACTTGATGTGCAGCATGCCTTTTGCTAAGGTGCTGCAGGGGTGTAAGCTGGAGCACTTCAGTGGGAGAGCCCGTAATCTGAGGGACAGGAAGTCTGTTGGCCACATCCTCGCAGAAAAGTTTGTTGTTTTTTTTCTTTTTTTTAATCTAATTGTGCGATCCAGACTGCTTCCAGCATATCAGCTTTGTAATCAGCTCTGTGGCACTTCGGGGAGGAAAAAGCGTTGCATTCTTTTAACAGCAGGGAGTTCCAGACGCGTGTAGTTTATCAGCAACGCTTTTTTTGATGGGCTAAATAGAAAACATATTTGTTCCCCGAGCCTCACGTTTAGGCACAAAACTAAGATTTACAAGTTTATTGCGGGTTAAACAAGAATTTTGATTTGCACCTGGATTTTAAATGAATCATCCTTGACAGATTTACAGTACTCCTTGTCGCCATATGCAGACAGATTTATGACAGAAGTTGCTACTTATTGATTCTTGGTTAATGAGACTGATTGATCAATAGGGGGACAGGCACTTGGAGGGAGAGGGGTAAAAGCCACAGCTCATTAACTATGCATGAGTATGGAAAGAAAACTAATGGTCATTATCCAAAGTGTCACTCAACAAGGAGGAGTGAAGGACAAACCCAAGCCCACGCATGACGAATCAGAGGGCAAACGCTAATTCACTTATCAGTAAACACCGTTACCGCTGTGCCCACGTGTGTGCATAGTGAAAACCACACGCATTGCAAGCACTGAGCACAATCTGTCACACAGAGACAGACTTATTGATCAGACCCAGATAAACAGAGTAAGGAGGCAGAGGATAGCCTCGTGCAATTGGATAGTGATCAATTAGTGGTCTTTTATTATGGGCATTGTAATGGGCTGAGATGGCTCACCTTGAAGTAAACGCAAAAGACATAAAACTTTTTTTAAAAAGTCCTCCATCCAGAATATATTAGGATTGACAGGATATCCAACCCTCTGTGGAACAATAAAGGCTATTTCTAATCTATTTGTTATTCTATTTGTCCCGCAAGAATTTATTCACCTTCATCCATCTCTGCAATCCACATAAAGTTTTATTTGTGCTCCCTCTTTAAGCTACATCAGTTGGTGTTTATTACAAGGCCGTTTTCCTGTGGATGGGAGACACCAACGTGGCTGAAAAAGTCTGTTTCAGAAAAGCATCCATGTCAGAGTGGACTAAGCGTCTTTGCTAAATCCACTCTAAGTAATGATAAACCCATTTGATGCCATATTTAAAGTGATAAAATCAAGTGAATTCCCTCCGATAGTTGAAACTCTCAATCCATATATTTGTCTGTGGATTTGCTTGATCCACCTCTTTTCTGAGACTTTCAAGATGTTTGCTTTTCACATTCATGAAGTTACACTCATGTACTCATTATTCATCCTGACTAATGCTGCTTTTGACTAAATGATCCCAACTGAGGCTTTAGACCACTGACATCTGCTTCTATCAGCAACTTAAAAACCATAAGTAACATGTTTAAGTGATATCACCCAGTGCTAAAGCGAAACAGATATTTCTCTCAAGAGCTCAAAGAGTGAAGATTATTTCTTTAATTAGTTATCTTCCCAATGCAAACTTATGAAGAGAGGCTGCAGTATTAACGCAATGCAGACTTTTGTTTGCTTTTCACTAATCATCAGATCAGACTTTGATCATGAAAAGTTTCACAGGGAAAATAAATTCCCCTCAAAACTCATCTACATTTCTGAACGACCTCTTATTACGGCCATTTGGACTCAATTGAGGCTTCCAATGTGAAACAAATAAAGCCCAAATGCTCCATTACTTGTTTATTTTATAGGAAACCACATGAATGCTTTCCATTTCCAGTAACACAATAAGATGTATGAAACCAAAATGGCCAATAGACAGTTCCTCCTCCGTTTTAATCATTGCTCATCGCCTGTTTCTCAGGCAAACCGTCTCGCTTCTGAAATCTTAGTCTGCCACAAGTCTGGCTCACACAGCTCTTCTGTCAATCACGAGCACATCTGAGACCTGAATGGTGCCCACAATGCCTGTTTGATAGATGGACTAGAAATCAAACCACAGAAGAAGAAACAATGTGCTCAAACGATACCACACATATGTTGTTTGTGAGCTACCCATATAACAAAAATAAATAGATAAATCAGTTTATTGTTCTATGGACACAGATTACTTTACATAACTCAGAACATATCATGATATTCCAGCTCACACAATACTTGTATTGGTCTATTGTGCACAGTCTCTCCCTCCCTCTCCCCCCACCTCACAGCCATATGTTTAACACACTAGCTGAGCTCAGCAGCTGGACAGCCTGGTCACACTTCCTGCAGACATATTGGGCTCTTTAAATATGTGCAGTAACAGGCAGGGGAGGCGAGGATGAAACAGGGTGGGCGCTTTGCTCTTGCAGGAAGAAGAGGGGGTGGAAATCTGTAGGAAATTGCTGTTAAGTGGTTCTTGAGGTTTTGTGGTTTTAGACTCATCAGACTCCAAGTGAGCGGATGGTCCTACTCTGCAGACCTTCAAGTGAGGTTTCGAAGGGGCTGCAAACAATAACACGGTCTTAGATCCAAACCTTTAATCATACATGAATTGAGGTGATTTAATGAAAGAAGGGTTACGGCTACTAAAATAAGTGTGTGATCAACCTGGCAAGTTTGGCTGTAGCTTCACTCCTTCAGGTATAAGAGGTTAAAAGCACATTCCTATCCTTTGAACTTTTCACTTTTTTTTCTTTTTACATTTCAACCACAAACATCGATGTATTTATAAGGGGTTTCATAAGACAAACCGACTCAACATAGTGAACCACTGTGAAGTGGAAGGAAAAGAGACACATTGTCTTCAAATATTTTTTATAAATAAATCAGAAAAAGTGTGGTGTGCTTTTGAATGAAATCCGCTGAGACCAAATTGCTGTACTTGTCACAAGACTAACAACAAAAACACACCATCTTAACAATGAAACGCGGTGTTGGCAGCATCATGCTGCAGACATGCTTTATTTTTTAGCAGAGACATGAAAGGTGGTCAGAATTGATGTGAAAAATGATGCAGCTAAATATAAGGACATAGTGGAAAACCTGTCAAAAGCTGTCAAAGATTTGAGACTAGTATGGGAGTTTAATGACTAAATATTTCCCCATAATCTTGTGTTAGAATGGTCTAGTCAAAGTCCACATTTACTGACACGGCATAGAAATCTATGCCATGTCACAACAAAATAAGAAAAAGCATAAGAAGTTGGCGTGAAGGATGTTAGGCTCATTGAAGAAACATTCTGATGAGTGAATGCGTTGGATCAAAATACCTAACTGGAAATTTCTTCTTCTCATCTAGAAACCTGATGCCCCGTACTCTGGACGGCCAGATCACCATGGAGAAGACACCGAGCTACTTTGTAACCAAGGAGGCTCCCAGTCGTCTTTGCACAATGAACTGCCACACCAAGCTCATTGTTGTAGTGAGGGACCCGGTAACGCGTGCGGTGTCCGACTACACCCAGACACTCACCAAGAACCCGGGACTACCGTCTTTCCAGAGCCTTGCCTTGAAGAACTCCTCCACAGGACCGGTAGACTCCACTTGGAGCGCCGTGCGCATCGGCCTCTACGCCAAACATCTGGAGAACTGGCTCCAGTATTTCCCCCTGTCTCACTTTCTGTTTGTCAGCGGTGAGCGACTCGTGTCGGACCCCGCCGGGGAAATGGGACGGGTTCAGGACTTTCTGGGCCTGAAAAGAGTAATTTCAGACAAACATTTCTACTTCAACCAGACTAAAGGTTTTCCCTGTTTGAAGAAGCCAGAGGGGAGCAGCAGGCCTCGCTGCCTCGGGAAGTCAAAGGGCCGACCTCACCCCCAGATCCCATCCGAGGTTCTGCAAAGACTCAGGGACTTCTACAGACCGTTCAACCAGCGTTTCTATCAGATGAGTGGACAAGACTTTGGCTGGGACTGATAAACGACGATCAAGTCTGCCTTAAGAAAAGCCTCTTGATGTTTCTTTGAAATTTTGGAAATCTAAGATTCTCAGGGAGGGGTAAAGGCAAAAATCGTTTTGCCTGTAAATGCAACCTGACATGCAGCACTCATAAACTGCAGTAGTTTATCTGTAGAAGTGGAGCTGAGACAGACCCAGTGCTGCTAATATGCAAGTATACACATTGAGGACTTTAAACCACTCTCATATGGTTTGAAGGGTTTCATTGTCTTTCTTTTTTTTATCTCGTTTTTGTTTATAAGATGACATCATATTTATAGTTTATGTTTAAATGTTTTTATTAAAAAAATAAACCTTTTATTTATTACCATGTACTGTTTATTACATGGCAAAGAAAGACAAAATGGCTTAGCTGACAGGACATTGGGAATAATGTCATACTACAGCAATGCTTTGACACTTTTATTTTTTTGTTCTGTTTTCTGTTTCACCCAAAACAAGACAATCAGACGATTTGCTACACAGTGCAAAAAATTTGTAATAATTGCAGTTGAAATACAATTTATACCTCAAATGTAAATATTCAATTAAATCTACACATACAAATGTTGTATTTAGTGTTAATTGCGAATTTTTCTAAATTTCATGTGTTTCACAGAGAACCAGCTTTATCTGTTCATCACAAATGGTTACAAAGTCATTAACTATTACAAAAAAAACTAAACAAAAAAACATCTGCAAACGTCTCAATCTGCCAAAATTCTAGTGGTACATGTAAGATATGAACTTGAACTACCATTCAGATTATTTACTGTTTCTGTGAAGGATTGACAGAAACAGTAAAGATAATAATTAATTTGTTTCTTTCAGATGTTAGTGGATTGAAAAGAATCCACTAAAGTAGAGCAGCATATCAAATTATTTTTAAATGCCCAATCAACAAAGTGGAGTTGCCTGAGTACTCAGTGCAAGACCTGAACATGGGTAGAAGAGAGACTCGTCTACCCATGTTCACTTGTCTTAAACAGTGTGGCACTTTGGTATAAATGGTTTTGTTTGTTTGTGTTTTGGAAGCCCAGTTTTGTGGAAATAGCTTGAAGGATAAAGGTCGGTACAGACAACAGTCTTGTCTGTTGCGTCTCCATGGTAACCAAATGCTGTAGATGCAGAACAATTGCAAGAGTCTCTATTTATTTCATTACTGCTTCAGACTTAGAATATGAAACTTTGTCATCTACACAGAAGGATGCTAGCTGCCTTCTCGCTTAGTAGAGGTGGTATCAGTAGTCTGGTTGTGGGTGTCGCCGTGAATAATCTATCCTGTTACCCATGGGATGAAAACTTGTGAGGTGATGTTGTTCCCTGCTGCTCTCAACCATATCTTCCACAGATCACATATTTCTCCCCAGTGAAAATGAGGAAAAACTCATTCTTCCTAGAGGTAAAAGGGAACATATAGAGATGTAATGCTTTTCTCAATACTGACGGGCACTTCAGTAACCGAAATGTAAAAACTCTACTTGCAATAACAGAATCCCAGCACTATAGTTTGTCTGGGAAATGGGCAGGAAACACAAGACAGACTCAGAGTCAACATCACTCATCTCTGACTTTATCTACTACAGTATACTGCTACCTACATTCTCGCTAGTTTTTTTTTTTTATCGTACTATAATCAGATGAGCTTTATCACCACCTATGTCTGATCATCAATCTCATTCATTACCATCCTTCTGCTTTGCAAAATAAACCACTGCCAGCATAAACGTGTGCTTTGATTCGAACAAGGCTGAAAAGGGCCACACTGAAGGTAATTTCAGCTGGATTTTAAAACAAAGAATAAAAACGTTCTTTTCCTTTGCTCCATGAAGAGAAATAAAACCTTGCATTTGAATGCGGTTGATTGAGAACAGTAAGCAGCAAGTTGGAAAGCAAACACACACAAAAATCACAGAACATTTTTATCAAACATTTAGGAACAAAGAAAAAACTAAATCTAATCTTTAGATTTGGACTTTTTTTAAATAGAAATTTTAGTCATTTAAACAATTCCTGATTTCACATTATTCTGAGCTAGTTTTGCTTCATGTGGAATAAAATAAAATAACTTCACTATTTATCATTGTTTTATTTTGTAAGCGATCGATTTGTTGTTAATAAACTGATCAAGTAAGTAAGTATACATCTATCCATCCATCGTCTATACTCGCCTTGAGTTTTGAAGCGCTGGTGTTGATGGTGAAGTCCAGGAGAGAACCAAGATATAAATGGTTCATTTTACAAATATCTTTTGCTTTGATCTTTCACAAAACAAATACAAACAAATCACATTCTTTGCTTATGAGGTGAGATGCGAGTGGCTCAGAATTTCCTCTTGAAAGTCTTTAACAGTGTGGCACTTTGGTATAAAGGTTTTTGGGGTTTTTTTGTGTTTTGGAAGCCCAGTTTTGTGGAAATAGCTTGAAGGATAAAGGTCAGTACAGGCACTTCTCCAAAATGTGCCATGATCCAGAGAAAGTAGGAGTAATTTGTCCAAATGAAGCACAGAATTTCGCTGCGCTCCAATCAAAATAAATGAACTGGTTTTCGTTAGTGTGTGCGAGTCTGACTCAGTATGAAGGTCTTTCCCAGCCTTGAACTGGGTAAATCATGTGGCACTGGCTCTGCAGCTGTGTCCCCATAGAGAAACCAATGATCCTGTTTTCATTCATTTGGAAAGGAATAACAGGATGTAATGAACCAAGACTGCTTTACCAGAAACCTTGTTGGAATTCTCCTCAAAAATGGAAAACCCTCAGTAACAGGTCAAGATTTTATCCATCAGAGAATTACAGGATGCAGAGGACAATTGTTTTTAGCAGCGTTGTATCAAATAATCACAATTAAACCCCGCAAAATGTGCAATTTAAAGGGTTTTAGTAGCAGTAGAGTGCTTGACATCTTTTGTCTATTAGTGTTGACACTGAGCTCTGTAGTTTTCACTCTTCTCATACCACAACAGTTGATCTGCACTTTTTAAGTTCATAAAAACTTTTGTGCTTAAAATTACTTTCCAAAAAAGTGACTTTAGCCTAATTTGTTACAACAACGTGTTTTGTTTGTTAAGAGGAATTAAACATGTTCTAAATTGAGACAACCACAAGCCCCACTTGAATCTGGGAAATTTTGTAAAGAGAATTAAAGATTAAGGTGATGGCAAGGCCTTTCAGGCACTCCTCACAAAAACATAAACTGTGAAAAAGAATACCTGTGAAAATATACCAAAAATTGGTTAACAATTATAAGGGTGTGACTTTTAAAATGCAAAAATGCAGGTTTTTTTCTGTTGAATAATGAGAAAGAGAAGAGTATTGTGGTTTGAATACATCTCTTCCTCTTCGTCATCGCTCGGCATTTATTCATTTTTAGCAAAACCAGCGTACTAAATATTCAACAAGTACTTCATGTTTTATATACGTAATTTTGCTCCTTTCCAGATTGATTTCTTAACTTTAACTGTTTATCGTGGCATCATTAAAGAGAAATCACAGGGTCCTCTTTGTTCCCTCCACAGTGGAGGCCACATGAACAGTTTAAGGCCTGCGTGTGTTGTGGCCTTTAATTACAGAAGATGTGAGCTCACACAGAAACCCCTGCTTCTTTCTTTGTGGGCTCAGAATTGACAACAGAGCTTTTTTCATTCGCATGTACAGGCCTTACAGATGTAGTGGCCTGTAAGGTTAAAAAAGGAACAAACATCTTCACTGGTGAAACAACCAAGGACAGGAACCCAGTGGAAAAACCAAACCTACCCCATGCTCCGTAACGAGTGGAAATTTGATTGAACAAAACAAAACAAAAAAGACTTCTAAGTGATTAAGACTGAGCTTTTTTTGTGTGGAAATGTCTGAGTTGCAAATGAAATGACGTGTGTATTTATGAGTTTCATGAAACGCACATCACACACTCAGCACCTCCTGCCTCTGTAAATTTCAGTCAGGATTTCTGTTTTGTTGCTATTCCCGGCTTTAGTTTTTAAAGACCCACACTAACATTTTAAATGTCCAACTCTAACTTCCCTCCTGAAGTGTTTTGCTACTCTATAATAATTACGCAGCATGCTGCTGATAGAGCTGTTCTGTGCCAGCCCAGCAGCCGAGTTGAACAGATACACCCATTTTGCCAGCTGGAAAAGACATTAATGTCCTTAAAGGGTAATCCCCAGAAGTAAGCTTTCCCTAAATCAGCATAACATCATGGCACTTAGGATAATCTACAGCTTTCACTAAACACTTTTAATTATGTGAGAAATTCAGCTGAGTTGAAGGACAGGCAAGTAGTGGCCTGTTGTGATAGAGGTAATGTGGCTTACTGCTCAGAGCGCTATGATGTCAGTGGGCAGCTTGAGTGGTTGGGTAAGAAAGAAATTAGCCTGATGTGGCTGGATGTGCTTCCCGTTGCCTTTGTCATGTAGTCAGTGGGTGTTGGGGCAGTGGCAACCCCATTCATATGATTTATTGAGTCAGATGTACAAATTCATAATCCAATATAAACTTCAATTTTGACCCTATACTGCATGAAAGCTTGAATCAATTTCATGCAATCTTACCTTTATTTTTACATGAAGTCACTATACTTATCCTTCTCCACAAACAGCTCCATCACACTGCTCTAAATTTTTTTGTTTGTCTCTCATTTTTGTCTTCATCTTTTTAAAAGTATGGCA
The DNA here is from genome assembly GCF_002775205.1 of Xiphophorus maculatus. Taxonomy (NCBI): domain Eukaryota; kingdom Metazoa; phylum Chordata; class Actinopteri; order Cyprinodontiformes; family Poeciliidae; genus Xiphophorus; species Xiphophorus maculatus. The sequence goes on along the minus strand of NC_036458.1, from coordinate 13,861,169 downwards.
ACATCAAGGTGATTCCTATAAATCCGATATAATTTCATAGCTCAGAATGGTTTCTAAACCCTACTACTCATCCAGCTATTGGATAAAACGGGTTTAAAAAAAAAAAAAGCATTACAAAGCCAACCAGAGAAATAAAACGCATTAAGTTTAAAAGTAGGAATAAAATATTAGATTTCCAAGAGGACGGATGTCTGGTAAAAGAAAGAAAGAAAAACACATTATAATCTCCCTTTATTTAGTAAAAACTGTTAGGATTTAGTTTCTTCTTCATGATCAGGGACCACTACCATCTTGTTAAATCCTGGGACTCCAACTTTATTTGATGAGAGAGCGACTTGAGCTGGAAAGATTTTGGTCACAGCAGTTCAGTGAAAACAGGAACTCAAATATGGGCTTAGGGAATTTTATTGCAGCGTTACATAAAATTGTTTTTCTGGACACACATGCTTCTGGAAAGACCTCTGCAGTTTTTTTTAGCCTTTAAAATGCCAACTCTTGTCTGCTCATGGGGCCCTGATTAGGAAAAGATGGAGGATGAAAATTCACAGACATGCTTCCAGTCAGTTTACGAGGTACGAATGGAGACGCTGCTGCCAAGTAGAGGGAAAGCTTTCACACTAAAAATAAAAATCTGTGGAAATGCTTTTGGAAAGTCCTTTATTTTCATTTGGCTGTGGCCACATTTGAACAAAAATAAAGTGCCTCATATTTAGCCAATAAAACCATAACATGTTCCCTTTACATAACTCACCTGCATCTCTGTTAACTAAACTGAAAAGGTTATGCACCAGTGTTTATTGCATAAGTTTTTTTTTCAGTTGTCAAAGTCCTCATTTGTGTAATTATAGAACCACAGTATTTAATGACTAGTGAAATAACTTCATCAGCTTTCAAAACTATTCCTGCTTCTTATACTTTAAAAAATGTTCATCAGTGTGTTTTATTTTGGATTTGGACCAATAGACTAAAAAGTGTGGTACTGTATACCGGTATAACTCTGCCCCTTTTCCACTAATACCTCAAAATAATCAAATTGATTATCTTTAGAAGTCACCTAAAGTCTTTCTTTGTGCAATTTGATCTGAATAAATGCAACTTTTTACCTGTGGGATTTGTTGGTGAACAGTATTGAACCAGCAGCATAATTAGGATCAATGTATACACTGTAAAAAAATAAAATAAAATAAAAATCTGTAAGTTAACGAGCCTGTAAGTTATGGTAAAATACCGGCAGCTGTGGTTGCCAGAACTGTACTATAACAAATACGGTAAAATTCTGGCAACCTCAGCTGCCGGTAGTTTACCGTAAATTAGAGACTTTTTTTTTTTTTTTTTTACAGTGCAGCATGCAGTTTGGCTCTATCCACACTGTGCAACATGGTGGTGGTAGCATGATCCTATGGGAAGTCAGAGTTCAGGGGAAGATGGAGCTGAATGTGGGACAATACTGGAGGAAAACTTCTTAACAGCAGCAAAACAACCCCAAACAACGAGCGCTAAAATGGAATGGCTTAGATCATGTGCGATCAAGTCAAAGCCCGAACATAAATCCAACCAAGAATCAGTGGTAAGACCTGAAAACCTATGTTTACTAACGCTCTCCATCTAATCACCCTGAGCCTGAGCTGTTTAAAAGGGAAGGATGGGTCAACCTCTCCTGAAAGACATGTGGCTGCAAGAATGTGGCTCCTCAAAGTACTGACTCAGGCTGAATGTGAACGCAAAACACAGTTTACAGTGCTTTTACTGTCACTAAAATACATTAAAGTTTACTGCTGTAACATGAAAAGGGAAGGAAAAGTTCAAAAGGGTGTGAATACTTTTGCGAGGCACAACATTAACTAGATCAACGGGCAAAAACTCAGTCTTCAGATGTTTGAAGGTGGTAGTGGCATAAGTTAGCAGACAGTAAGTTGTAATAGTGAACAGTGGCTCTAAATTCCAACTAGGGGTTTTTAAATGTTTGTGGAATGACACAGTGTGAAAAATCTCAAAGGATGTGGATATTTTCTTTTTTGTAAAGCATGGTAATTATGCATGAATATCAGTTACAGCCTGTCAAAATTTCAGGATACATTAGAAGAAAACAGTGGGCATGTGGTTAACGTGCTACAATAACACATTTACAGTCCTGACATGCAAGATAGCCCTTCTGCGTGTCGACAAAATAACAAATTAAGCCAATTTGCTAACCCTGAGCATGATTCCCGGTGATGTTCCATGTCTTCCATATCCTCTCTGACTCAGAGCCTCCTAAACTTCTGAGTGTTGGTGGTTGTGTCCTCAAAATAGCCACACCACAGACCCGTCTGGTGGCATTCAGAGCAGCACGCAAAGCCAGGCATCACAAATTGCCATTCTGAAAATGCAGACAGACAAGATGCAGACTGCCAGACAACAATGGCATTTTGATTCTTTCTTCCAGGGGGAAATGGGCCTTCTTCTGCAAAAGAATGGACAGTTTTAAGTGTCATTAATGGATTTATTTTAATAATTTAAGTTCACATAAGTTCACTTGAATTTCGTCAAAATGACATTGAGTTATGCGTCTTTGTCAGGGTTTTTGAACTTACAGTACAGACCAAAAGTGTGGACACACCTGTGTGTCCACACTTTTGGTCTGTACTCAGTTCAGACCAAAAGTGTGGACACACAGGTGTGTCCAAACTTTTGGTCTGTACTGTATATTAGACCAATAATAGAACATTTTACTTTTGAGTAGAATTAATCCATATTCCATTTATTATTAATCGAAGGGAACTCTTAACAGATGCGTGTTTGGCCTCAGTGCTTCAGCACTTTGCAGTTTTCTGGAAGTTTGGCCCAAATTATTGTAGCATAAAACCTAAAATCTGCTTCTTAATGATTGGTTCTGATTCTGGGGATGCTAGAATACATAAATAAAACGTGCATGTTTCAGATCATTTCTGCTCATTTTTCCGATATATTGCTCTATTTATGATTTATTGTAGGGAAGTGAAACGGGTTAAGAGTTACATTGTTCATAATAACTACACAGATGTTGATCTAACCATATCTCATTTTAAATTCTCTTTGACTTTTGCTTAGATTTTTATGCTTACCTCACTTTTATTTATATATAGGAATATTTATATATTTACTGCTTTATATTTCTATTTACTTGTCAGCCATACATTTATTTATATTAATAATTTATTTCTAAAAATGTTTATGTATTGCCTATATATATTAATATTTATTTATTATACTTTTTCAGCGCCACGGTTTGGCTCTGTTTTCTCCAGGCTGACGTCACCGTTGGCTTGTGTTAGATCGGAAACCTGTGGTCTCCGTGTAATCCAGACTCCCCTCAGAAGAGTCAAATGTACCTTTTTGGGCCGGGTCTTGATGACAACATCCCCGGTTAATGTGGTGAGCGTTAAATCAGAGCCGGGCTCTGGCTTTGAAGCCTTTGTTAATAGCCGGGAGAAGGTAATACCTCCAATCACACAAAAGAAGAGGAGTTGTATGATTCATATCTCATAAAAGACAACATCTGCTGTGAACATAAGCGACACAAAGCTCCACTCTTACTCTGTGGTGGGGGAAACTGGTCTGTGGATATGCTTCCCAGCTCCCAGCTCTTATTAAATTTTGTGATAAATGTTAGAATGATGGACACATGTGTTCCCTGACGACCAGGATAGGTGAGTCTTCCAGACAACATGCCCTACAGGTGAGACATGATGATGTTTTCTGACTCAGGTTACAGCAAAGGAGCCTGGGACAGGTTGATGGAGACTTTGTTTGATGTTGAAAAGAGAGAAGCCCGTGGGAGAACAGCGCCCGAACCTGGGAAAGCTGTGAAAAGGCACCTCTCAACAATGTGGTTATGTTATGTTAAAAGCACACATCAATATAGCTATTTAAGCACTGAGGCGTTGCTGATAATTTGTTACGTGTTGGCATTGTTTTTCTCACTTTGAGCAGAGGATTTCGTGTGATTTAATCCAACCATTGCAGGAAAACTGATCTCAGCAAATCCAGCATAGAGTAAAAACTTTTCCAAACTTAAGCAAAACCAAAGAGGATCATTTTCTAGCATGTGTCCTATTCCCAACAAAACTTGGGTTGGCACTCAGCTTTGAGAATTTGTTTTATTGGCAAGCATAGCAGTGAGATGTTTTTTATAGTTGGTCACCAGGTTTGCACACATCAGGGATTTTGGCCCACTCCTTTATCCATCCTGTAATCCTTCATGGTTTTTGGCAGCAGCTTGGCACCTCAGAGCCTCAGCTCTCACTACACATGTACTGTAAGAATGAAATCTGGAGACTGTCCATACTTTACTAATATCTTCAGCCACAATTTTGTTGCTTTAAAGGTGAATTTTGCCACTTCTCTCAAAATCTTTGTCTGATCGTAGGATTAGAAAGCTGGACAGTGTCGGTTTTAATCAATTTTAACTATGTAAAAATGAGCACATTTCTTTATATTTTCTAGAAATTTAGCATCAAATTATTTGGAGGAATGGAAATGTATTGAAGTGACTTAAAGGAATACCTAAAATAATTTCATGCCACAAACATCAACATTTTTTAAATTAAAAAACAATCTCAGAATCAGAAAATAAATCACGTGTAAAAAAATATTAATTTTACTTATAGTTGAATTTCAAATATTGAATCTTTGTAATAAAGCACTTTATCAAAGTGTGTGTCAACATTTTTAAATCTCTGCTGATACATCGTCCATTAAAAGATTTTTATATCCTTGACCCAGATTTGAGTTCAGTTAACAATACAAAATAATAGAAGATAATAAGAGTCAGGCTTAGATTAACCTGATCACGCAGCAATCTCTAAATCAACCAAATCCCAATTAGGGAAACTAATCATAGTTTGTGGCTCAGTGTTGCCATCTGCTGGTTTCTCTCAGTCAGTTAGCGCATTTCTCCCTCCTAGTGCTCTGGTCTCTCCACTTTGAAATTCATAGTAACTACGTCCTCGATGCCAGCCTGCAGCTCATCGTGCTCCTGCACGGCGGAGACCCCTTTAGGGGTCCCGGTCAGGATGAGATCCCCTTCTTCCAGGCTGATGAATTCGCTAATGTAGCTGATCAGATAGGGTACCGAGAAGATCATCTGCGAGGTGCAGCCGCTCTGCCGAAGCTGGTCGTTCACTTTCAGCCAGAACTTGACCTTGCCCGGGTCAGGGATGAGATCTTTAGGGATGAAGTCGCTTACAGGGCAGGAGGTGTTGAAGGCCTTGGCCAGGGTCCAGGGCAGACCCTTGGACTTACACTCGTCCTGGATGTCCCGGGCTGTCATGTCCAAGCACAGCGCGTACCCCGCTACGTGCTCCATGGCGGCGGACTGGGGAATGGCTGTACCCCCTTTGCCGATGACCACCCCCAACTCCACCTCGTGGTGCAGGTTGCTGCTGTAGAGAGGCACCAGGATGGGGGAGCCCTCTCTCACATATGCAGATGGCGGTTTCAGGAACAGGACAGGCTCTGTAGGAATGGCGTTTTTAAGCTCTTTTGCGTGCTCTGCGTAGTTTCTCCCCACGCAAATGATCTTCCGTCCCCATTCCCAGAACCGAGAAATATTCCGTGATGCCATCATGGGAAAACTTTAACTTAGTGAGTATAGTTTGAGGCGCTACGAGCAGGTCAGCCCTGGAAACTTTGACCGACCTTAAATAAAACCATAGACATAGAGGAATGAGATGCCGCTCTGGCCTCGTTTACCCGAAGAGACGATGCTTCAGCACGCCCGCCATGTTACGAGTGGCAGGCTTGCCTTTGAAAGAAAGAAAAAATATCAGTTCATTCAGTAAATTCCATAATCCACCCATCTGGTATGTATGTCTGTGCAAGGTTGGGTACACACTGGAAAAGTCCCCAGTACATTGCAGGTCAACACAAGATACGCACACACACTCAAGCCTCCCCTCGCCCCCTCCACACACACACCCACACACACCCACACACACCCACACATATGGACTAAGAGGACCATATTATCCAAAGAAATATGGAGAACAGGCTGGGACTTGAACCCAAAATATTCTTGTTGCAAGGCAACTATGCTAGCTGTTAAACCATGCAGCCTAAATTTTAGAACTACCTGGAAATCAAAATAATTTGTTTCTGAAAATATACTATCCATCCATTTCTCCACACATCTATTATTCTCTCTGTACCTCAGTCAAGTTATATATTTGTGAATAACTGTCTACTCATCTATATCTACACTACTTTCTACACCCTTTTATCCATACAGCGTTATAGTACATTTACAAACGATTTTAAGGTGATTAGATTAAATAAATAAATCAGTAAGATAAAATAAAAAGGTGCAATGGAATGAAAATGAACAAATTCAACTGAATATAACAAAAACAAGTACACTGACACAAATATGATCTAATAATAATAATAAAAAAATAAGTTTAGGACTTATTGAGTTAACTCTGACACCAACAATATGGCGGCGACGTCTCAACCAGCAGATTATGCAGCATCTAACGCGCCTGTATCTATGCCAAAGAACTTGATCATCAACCTACGGCAAGCCAGAGGAAACCTATGCATAAATAAAACTTGAGCTCAAAACCATTCATTTTCACATTTGATCTGTTTATATTTGTCACATAAATGTTTATCACGTAAACAAAACAAACGGTAAGTGTTGATCAAATGCGTAGCTACAGACTGATTATCATCATTTAGGCAAAATACCTTCACGATTTGATTGGTAATGTCTAGGAGGATGGCGCTGATAAGGAGGCGGAGGCGGAACTGAACCAAAACCAAACTTTTCTGGTTAGTTCAGCCGTGATAAGATTTTAGTAACTGTAATGTTAATCAAGTCACTTGTGGGGAGTGCCTGCACTCTGATAGGAGCAGCTACAGCGATAAAGTTTGGTATGTCCGAAATGTTCTACAGTTGGCTAGCATGTTAGCCCGATTAAGTTCGATGTCACGTACTTATATGCTGATGATGTGTTTATGTTTGTGTCTCCAGTGAGGCGAGTGAACACAGCTGGCCTGTCTCTGTATTGTTGTTGTTACAATACTTGTTTATAAAATCGGATACAGTAAAGTTGTAACTGATGTTCAAATATTAACTAAAACAACAACATCAACACAAAACGATTGTGTCTTTAAAGAGGATGGTTAAGCTAACGTTTAATTTTAGGGTCGTCAACACGTCGTCCTTATGCTTTTACTTTTAACAGCATAAAACACGTTTTAATGAGCAAACTGCGGTCACAGTAATAGATATAAAGTCAACCTCAGAGTGTTTCTATCAACACATGTGGTTTTGTGTCCTTCCATGAAGCGCCTGTGGAAGTGAAAGCCCAGACAGCCGCTCTCCTTCACAGCACGGCGAGGAAATCCCACCTGGTCCAACAAGCCAACATGAGGGTCGAACTTCTGCCGGCGCTCAGTGACAACTACATGTATCTGCTGATCGATGAAGAGTCAAAAGAAGCTGCCATTGTTGATCCAGTGGAGCCAATAAAGGTCTGTACTTATGATGGCCAAATGAAATGTGTAGGTAAAGTTTTTGAATAGCAACATAAGCTGGTTTTATCAAACTTTTTTTTTTTTGAAAATCATTTTATTCCTTTGTCCTTGGTAGGATGATGAAATATTAAATTAGCAGATTTCTCTTGGAACTTGAGAGCTTCTTCTCTCATGGTGAATCAAACATGAGAGAGATACTGTAAGCCAGTGGTTCTCAAATGGGGGTACGTGGAGGTACTGCAGGGGGTACGTGAAGCTTTTCAAAATATCTTTAAAAATCAGTAGGCTCCTCATAGTAAGTCTTGGGAAAAATTATTTTGTAAAAAGTTCGATAAAATATAAATGTGTGTTCATGCACTGAAATTTATATTCAGTACTTAGTTTCAATATCCTTTAAAATAAAACGGTTTGACTGGTTTTATACCTTCCTGGTGGTCACCGTCTTCTGTTTTTCTTTTTTGTTTAACCATGCAATGCTTGCAATATGGATGTATTTGTCAGGTTCACTGATATAAGTTGTTTGGCTTTAATAAATCAGACAGTGATTTTACAGCACTGTACCTCTTTTTAATTCCAAAAATGTTTTGCCCATGTCAGGGGGTACTTGACTAAAAATATATTCTTAAGGGGGTACATCACTGAAAAAAGTTTGAGAACCACTGCTGTAAGCTGCGTGGCTATGATAATCCAGGCACAAAGCATGGACATTTCTGCAACTTGCGAAATTGAAGGGATTTTGAGAGGATGACTCAGTCAGTCAAGTGACTGGGGTAAAAACCACAACTGCAGGCTCATTGATATGAACACATCTGCTTCAAAAAGCATTTTAAATTTGACCTTAGAACACTTTTTTTGGACAACAGAAAATGAATGGAAAAGCATCCAAAGTCCAAACAGAAAGTTTGAACTAACTTCAGATAACTTGGAGAACCATTAATCACACTGAAGACCAGCTGCAGACATGTTGATTTAATACCTAGTTTTAGATTAACTTAAGAAGTGAGTGTGCATGGTTGTTTGCCTTGTGTCTTTCTGTTTGTCCTGTGACGTTCTCCACCTCTCACCCTATGACAACACAGACAGACTCTAGACCCAGCCCTCTTCCACCCTACAGCAGATGAGGCAGTAGAAATTCGTAGACAAATTGGTAGATGATAAATAAGATTTTTTCAACTCTGTTTTTTTTATGCGTCTTTGCTTAAACACTACTATATTAAGGACTGAATAACCTCAGTCTGCCATTACATTTTGAAGAGGCCTGTTAATAAACCATTCATATGGTATGGATTTTATTTTTTAAGTCTCTTATTTTACTGGGGTTTTTTTTTCATTTAGATGTGTTAAACAGGGGGATGCTGGATGTTTAGGACTGTAAACACCTCGTATTCTCAGTGTTTTTGAACATATTCAAGGCTCTATTGACACAAACTCCTTTTACTTAAAATCTTCTTCACACCAGGTGACTCAAACTGACATACAAAGCCTCCACTATCAGTCTTTCCTTGCTTGACTCACAGCACGAATGAATCCCATTTTAGCTCTCACCAGCCGTTTTTGCGCCACTGACATAACCTTACTCTCTAACATAACATCGGTTCTTTTTCTGTCTTCATCAGGTTGTGGAAGCTGTCAGAAAGCACGGCGTTAAACTCACAACCGTTCTGACCACCCATCATCATTGGTATGCTTCGTATTAACGTATTAGCATTAACAAGTTTAACCCAAACATGTACTGGCCTTACACAATTCAGGCTTTATCCATCCATACATGTTTTATACCTGCAACACGCCTCTTCTTCTGCTCTTGTAGGGATCATGCAGGTGGAAATGAGAAGATGGTGAAGCTGATGCCAGGGCTGAAGGTCTACGGAGGAGATGACAGAGTTGATGCAATAACGAAGAAAGTATCTCACTCAAACACCTTCAAGGTAACAGCGTCGCATTGTTCTTTCCTTATTATAATACTACAGTAAGCTCCCCCCGGCTAAAGAGCTCACCTTTTATTCATTTTTTATTTTTTCAAAGCTTGGCTCACTCATTGTGAAATGCTTGTTCACACCCTGTCACACAACCGGCCACATCTGTTACTATGTGACTAAAGAAAGCAGCTCTGAGCCACCTGCTGTTTTCACAGGTTTGCAAATGCTATGACCTTTCTTACACTTTCTGTTTAAATGCAATGTAAGTTGTATCCCTCTTTCTTGTTTGTTTGTTCTTTCTTTTTCTACATGCAGGTGACACGTTATTTGTGGCCGGCTGTGGTAAATTCTTCGAGGGTACGGCAGAGCAGATGTACAAAGCCTTGATAGAAATCCTGGGACGTCTTCCCCCTGAAACGGTAAATGTAGCACCATGTAAATCAAATATTTGTGTATTTACTTGGGATTTTATATGATAACCTGACACAAAGTGGTTATTCATAACTGTGGAACTAAAATAAGGATAATGCACCATTTTTAAAAGTGTATGTTAGAAATTGTAATTACAAAAACAAATCTGAATCTGAAAAACAGATCCCATCTATCTGTATTTTAATCTACTTTACTACATTATCCAAACTGTACTGATGGTATGTACATGATAATTGCACACTGTTGTACTTTAAAACATAAACGCATCAGTGCTGATTTTTTTTTTTTCCCCCATAGAATCTTAAAAAGTAGACTACTTGAACCAATAAAAGACCATAACCTTTTATTGTTTTTCTGGTGTTTGCAACATAACCTGATAGTGTCTAGTTGTTATCGCAGGAGGAACCTAACTTCTGTTTTTCTTTGTAGCGTGTTTACTGTGGCCATGAGTACACGGTCAGCAATCTGAAATTTGCACGCCATGTTGAACCGCATAATGAAGTCATTCAGAAGAAGCTTGCATGGGCAAAGGTACTGGACTTTTGTGCCATCGCTTCAATCAGATGTCTAAAAAAAACATCCAAGTCTTTGTCAAGATTAAAGCTTCCTGTGTGTTTGCTTTTTTTTTTCTGCAGGAGAAATGTAGTGATGGAGAGCCAACTATCCCTTCCACTTTGGCAGATGAATTTACGTTTAATCCCTTTATGAGAGTGAAGTATGTACAGCCTGACTGACAATTATAGGATTGGAGTTTATTTAAAACTAAATAAAGAGGTGTTTTTTTTTAAACTCACTCACATTCACTTTGATGTTTCTTTTAGAGAGAAGTCTGTTCAAGACCACGTGAAGCAGACCAATCCCATTGAAACCATGAGAAGCCTTCGGAAAGAAAAAGACAGCTTCCGGGTCCCGAAGGAGTGAAGTCCAGTGTGTTCCTGTTTTTACCCCCTTAAAGCACTGCAAGTTCTACATTATATTAAAGAATAATTACAATTCAACCTCAACACCATTTAAAATAGATCCACTACATTTACCCCTTACTGAATGTACCCAGTTATACTACTTTAGACTGAGATGTATGAAATTACTAGATGTTCTCATCCTGTTATGTGAGGTTTGTTTGGCTGATGGTGATGGGACTGTTTTGAAGAATATATGGCTTTAAGAGATGAATTTATTGTAATTTGTAAATGCTTAAAATATATATTAATATATTGATGTACTAACAATTTCATTCAGTGTTTAAATTGGCCCATTTCATAAAACAGGGAGCCGTGTAAGGAACAATCAGCCATATGTGTACATGGTTTCTGTAAGTGGATTTCATATGAAGTAATAATATCATTTAAGATCAACATTGTTTTACTCTGATTGCCTTTGTGTTGGTTCTATATTTGCTTAAAGCCTCATTTGAGTAAAATGCAGCAGAACCTATACTTAATTTCTCATTTTATTATGAGTGGTTGGTGTTGTCAGCATTACTGGTTAGATTTCCTGAATGTTTGTAAAGCACAATCTAAAAAGAACACCGCATGATGTTCTTTGGAAAAAGCAATAAAACACATCTGTTGGGAGAAAGTCAATGGAAGGATGTTTTTTGATGTATCAGAAATCTTTTTTATGAGACAAGGTACTTCTTTGGTGTTTGTGGTGTGCATGTACAGTATGTGTGTGGTGAAATATGTCTAATAGTGGCAAGGAAGCAAATAGAATTGGACATTTTTTTTACCCTTTTTATCCTTCAACTTGACTGCCGGGTCAAATTGATCCGAACAGTATGTAATATGTAGATGCAGGGAGGTTACAAATGTGTAAAATGAACCATTTTCAATTTATATGTAGAGTGTATCTATTAAGACAAATAGAAAAAGTTTCATGCATAAAAAATACTTTCAACTATTTAAAACATTTTTTACCATACCATACCATACCAACTTTATTTATAAAGCACTTTAAAACAACCACAGCTGATACAAAGTGCTGTACATCAAAACACAACATAACAATAAAAAAAAAACATAAAATAAAAACTTACAGTTTAAAAACAAAAACATACAATTTAAAACTAGATCCCACTAGAGTTAAAAGCCAAATAAAATAGATGGGTTTTAAGACGAGCTTTAAAAGCTCGTCTTTAACGAGCTTAAAAACAGGTTTTAACTTAAAAACAGGTCAATTTGACCCGCAACATAAAAGGAGGGTTAAATATACTAAGTGACTCTGAGAGAATAAATGTTTTTTGTTTGTTTTTTGTAAATTTAAAATTGATCTCTAGTACTAAATAAGTCCCAGTAGGTGTTTACCTGTGTGATTTTATTTTATTACGCATAACTTGATAAACTTGTAAATTAAATGTGAATCAAGTAATGCATACTGCGGCTGATCTTCCCATTTGTAAAAACATAGATGTTATGCTTTTTAATGCATTTATTTTTCATCAATTTCTGTTAAGCTGAGGTGGCTGATTGTGGTTTGGGCCTCATACAGCCTTAAGCTCTGACTGACATCATGTGAAAAGAACTTATACTAATTTTTAAAGCCCAATATTAACTGCATATCAGCAATAATTCAAGCTGATATGCAGTTAATATTTCTGTGATTTTTACCAAATTGGGTATTTCTGCTAACGGTTGGATTTGTCTGACTCGATTAAAATGTCTGCGTTATGACGTTTGACGCAATGGCTTTATTAGGGCACGATAACTTCCTGGTCTGAATGCAAAACTGAGCTTTAAAAACGTTACCTTTTGTTAGTCGATGCGCTTTGATGACATTATTGTCAAACAAGCCGGAGAAAGCGTTTAACCTAGTTAATAACCGAGCTGGGTTTACAGAGTGTGCTACACAGTGTGGATTGGTTTATAACCAATTAGCACAGATATTACAGGACGTGTGTTGTGGTTTGTGGAAACGTCGCGTGCCAGGGTGCGTGCATGCGCGCGTGAGAGCCATGAAGGTGAAGGTGATCTCCATCCTGGAGGACAACTACATGTACCTGGTGATAGAGGAGCAGAGCAAGCAGGCCATAGCCGTGGACCCCGCTGTACCTCACCGGGTGAGACGTGAAAGGGATTCACGGTGGAAGAGAAAAATAATGGCACTTTTACAAAAAACATTTTATTACATTTTTAATTGAGAAAAATTTATCGATAGGAACACATTGAAGTGACATATTTTACGAATAAATAAAAAAATAAAATGAAAGCCAACTATAACAAAAATATTATGTTGCATTTTTTATCATTTTATTTGTGTTTCTTTAATGTAATGGCTAATTTTTAATTTTTTTTTTTTTTTTGACAGCTGCTGGAAATTGTGAAAAGAGAAGGCTTGTTTCTCGTTGCTGTTCTCACAACGCATTGCCACTGGTAAGGTTACAATATGGGTCCAAACAAACTACACATATTCAGTCCGTTATCATTTTAATTTGACAAATTATCTATTTTATTCAAGTGTGATTAGCTATGAGCCATAGCTCATATAGAATTTGATGAGCTGATTAGTTTACATACCTACATTATCTTATTAAGAGTAGTTAGTGGTGCGTATAGTGTAGGAACAATATTCAGAAATATTTGTAAATTTGTTCTTAGAAGCGTAGTATAGACGTAATTGCTTTCTGACTGACTGGTCATCTAAAGATGTTACTCTCTAGCCTAGGCTTGTGAAAATAACTTTTCTGTCATTCCCTGGAAACAGTATGATGGAAAGTGTCAGCAGTTTTGAAGCCATAACTTTTTAAACCTCAGTATACCCTAATATGGGTAACTGCATCATATTTGTACAACTGAGCTGTGTTTCTTTTGTTTTTGTTTGTGCTTCCAGGGATCACGCTCGTGGAAATGAGGCTCTGGTGAATGAGGTTCCTAGCCTCAAGGTTTATGGGGCGGATGATCGGATCAAGGGGCTCACAGATAAAGTCACAGACTCTCAGGAACTGAAGGTAAACAGACGTCGTCTTTGACACTAAAAACATTTACCAGTCAGGGTTGCAGTTTAAGACGATATTTTCTCCATTTGCAGTTTAACTCTATCAATGTGAAGTGCCTGTTCACTCCTTGCCACACTTCTGGTGATATGTGCTACTACGTCTGGGAGGATGAATGCACAGACGCGCCCGCTGTGTTCACAGGTCTATGTTTGTACACGTAAAGGGCTGAATAACCAGTTAAATCTCTCATTTCTTGCATTAAGAAATTACGCCTCCGCTAGCTGGTTTTGTTTAATGTAAAGGGAGAGGCACCATAGCTCTCTTTGTCATCTAGTTCTCTCTTTTGGCTTTCAGGAGACACGTTGTTTATTGGTGGATGTGGGAGGTTTTTGGAGGGCACAGCAGAACAGATGCACCACAACCTCACCAAAGTGATTGCTTCCCTACCTCAAGAAACAGTGAGTTAGTCAAACAAACAAAAAATTCCTACTACTTAATTTTAGGCCATTTTTGCACCAAATTAGGACTGGCACACTGTCACTGTGTACTGGCATAGAGATCATGTATGGTTTCAGCTGCATTGTTGAAATCCTTTCAGTTACTTCTGACGGGAAGTAATGTGGAAAGCTCCAATGTCACCAAAAGTGGTGGTGTGTCTGATATTCTCCTTTAACCACAAACATTTTTCCTATTATGCTCAAACCAGTCGGGAAACTTTCAAGCACAATAGACAGTGTGTTGAATTCTTGATGCACCAACGAAAACCTCTCCAAGAATCTGTTTAAAATATATATTTTTTAAAACAGAAAGTGTTCTGTGGACATGAGAACACTATCAAGAACCTAAAGTTTGCACTGCTGGTGGAGCCAGAGAACGAGAAGGTCAAAGAGATGCTGAGCTGGGCCAGGGTGAGTAAGATACATCCAAAATGTTAAATAATAATACTGTTTATAATTATTTACTTTAGGTCAATTCTGATACATTTTTACAGCATTTTTGGTCAAAAAAAACAAGCAAACAAAAAAAGCAAATTGCTTGAGTTTAGAAAAAATATGCCTCATTCATAGGTTGACTGATTTATTTAATTAACTTTATGATCCATAAGGCATTTCATTTAACAATACTCAAGCTTTTTGTGTTTATTTCCTCATAGTTGTTAAAATACTGCTTAGTATAAATTAGATTTAGTCATTTGTTAATAATCTATGATATAGTAATAGTGTTAGGTGCTCTGCGTGTAATTTAAATCTTTTTTTATTTATTTTTTCCATATGTATGCTTTGCTCTCCATTGCCAGGCAAGAGATGATGACGACAAACCCACTGTACCATCCACACTAAAGGAGGAGTTTGATTACAACCCTTTTCTCCGCCTCTCGTGAGTTTTTATGTTTAGCTCATATACAGTGTTTATGGCACACGAAAGGTATGCCTAGATGAGTATTTTTTAAGTGAAAGAATGTAGAAACATTTTTTTTATTGTTTTAGCTTTTAATATAAGAAGAATGTGAGCTGGAATGTTCGGTTTCTGTGTTTTTAATTTGTCCTAATTTATTATTGTTATTATTATTACAGGGAGAAAGCAGTGCAGAAATTTACTGGGAAGATGGAGCCTGTAGAGGTGATGAGAGTCCTGAGAAAGGAAATGGATACATTTAAGAAGCCCAAGGAAAGACTTCCGCCTCAAGCCATGTTGGCTTTGCAGTGGGGTCTGCTCATGAGCTCTAAGGACCATTTAAGTCCAGCGATCAAAGACAGTGACTGAATGTTGTATCACGCTAAAGACCGTGGAAGCCCTGTAGCTGTCTCTCTTAAATTAAGAGATATTAGTGGGATTTTATTTTTGTTATAAATCAGCATTTTTGCACATTTAACGCAAGGTTGGGACACAGAACTGTGCTAATTAGCTCGACCCTGTTCTATAAATCCGTTTGCTTTTATGGCTCATAATCTGTGGTCAGACCCATTCATCCATAGCAATACTAATAAATGTAAAGTTTGAATGTGGAGTAAATGCCTAAATGTACAGGATGAGTTATTTTCATAAAAGTGTTGAGGACATTTTCGGAAGGCCAAATATTAGTTCTGATTTAATTATGCAGAACATTTTATCGGTAGAAAAGTCCTGACATTAAAGTGAAATTTAATGCAACAAAAATTGCATATAAATATTAAAACACAAAAATGTCACAAGGCAATAGAATATTTACTGTAAAGTCAGCATGGGCTAATGAGATTTATGCTATATGATCTCGGTTCATAGTATTCTGATGCAAATATTTAAAACAGTTCGGATTGCTTTTATTTAATGCAAATAAAAAAAAATTCTATTGCTTCCAAAAACATATAGAATGTTGCTCACGAGAGGTACAGTAAATGTTGGCTATTCACATTTTTGTACATGGATAAAATATAGAAAACTCCACTGAATTTAACACTAAATCACAGGTAAATATAATTATTGTGCAGCAATTTACAGTAGGACCTCTAAATATGAAATTATCTGAATTCAGATGTTTCCAGATGTGAATGGCACAAACACTAGCTTTGTTGTGTGAGAATACTGTTTTTTCCAAGGTGCCCAAACTTTATCCATGTGGGGTCAAAATTGTCAAGTTAGAAGTTCTCAAAAAAGTATTTTTTAAGCTGCAGAAGTAAAGTCATTGTGAGTTGTTTTTTGTTCTTCCAGCAGCTAAACATGCCATGTTTGAATAAAATGAACAAAGTAGTCTGATTGTTGAAGAAATGTGATCTCAAAGTTGCATCAATCTGGAAAAAATTGTAAAAAATTGCCTAGATGCTTTATTTAAAAAAAAGGGGCATATACTTTCCTAATTCTTTTTAGGTTGGTTTCTACATTTCCTCAGGAAAAGTAGAAAACAACCTAATTCCTGTATCAGGGTCACTCTTGCTCAAAAGCAGACTAGAGCACACTTTGGTACGTAACACTGGAATAATTAAATAATTGTTTATTTTGTTTTCAAACTGCGCAAATTTACATAAATAACACAAATTAACAAAGAGTGATCATATTTTACCTATTTATGATTGGAAATGACATGTTTAGAGTGTAACAGGTTCCACACAAAATACATCACTAGCTAATTAAGAGGACAACGGGTAGACAGTTGCACTTATTCAGTTCAGAAGCATTGGTTTATAATCTGGTATTCCACCCTACTAGGCCCACAGGAAAAAAAAGACCTAAAAGAATCAAAATGTGCATCTCTGTCAGGACCAAAGCTGAATGCAAAATTAAAGTCTGCAAACATCATCTTGGCTAGACAAGAGCACAGATCACCACTTTATAGTGAGCCCGTTGGTCATTTTCTC
Source organism: Xiphophorus maculatus (assembly GCF_002775205.1). Classification (NCBI taxonomy): domain Eukaryota; kingdom Metazoa; phylum Chordata; class Actinopteri; order Cyprinodontiformes; family Poeciliidae; genus Xiphophorus; species Xiphophorus maculatus. Next base: position 13,844,058 of record NC_036458.1, on the reverse strand, counting down.
CACAGCGTGGAACTGTGTGTGTAGCAGCTCTTTGGCTCTCTCTGCTCCCAGGGTGTGAAGCCAGCTTTCATACAACTCAGCCACACGGGTGTCGTTTTCTGGCAACAGGGGACGCTCTGCCCTGTAGAGTTCCTCGACTTGTTGGAGAAGCTCCTTTTGGTTTTGACTGGATGAGGGCCTCACCTGCCCACCACCATTTAGACAGCCTGCAGGACAACAAATGAGACATGTTAAGCTTGACAAGAACTTATTTTTATACACGTGAAACATGTTGAACAGGGCTTAATGCAGCATAGATTGATAAAACCAAGATGTGATTCCTTAATATACAGAACTATGAAAGAAGCTCCTGGGACTAGAACTAAAACTATTCTGGGAATGTTTCTCTCAGAAAAGTCCTTGGAATTTATAAAACAGCTTAATACAATGTAAACTGTTTATCAAACTTTTCCGGTTGAGCATTTATTGCATGCAGAACCACGATCTGCAGGAAGCTTCATATGTACAGCATATGTTTTGGAACACGAAGGTAAGACTTCAAGGCAAACATTCTCCCGTTTACCTGACGGACAGGCCATAACTTCCACAAAGTGGTAGGGCGACTTTCCCCTCTTGAGTTTCTGCACGAGGTTCTGAATGTTGCGGAAGCCATAAGTTGAGGCGAAACACAGCAGGACGGCACCGTCTTTCTCCAGTCTCACCTCCTGGAAGTCTTTATTCCTGCATCACAGAGTGGCGAATACAAAAATAGTGAGACATAATCATGTTTTTTAAGATTTGTAATTAAAAACGGATCCTTTATGATCAGAAGGTGTGAAATGATAAATCATTTTGAAGGCCTCCTTCACCTGAGCGTCTTGTAGGTGAGTTCTTTCACCTCCTCCCCAAACAGCTGCTTGGCAGCATACGTGAACACATGCTGGAGGTAACCTCCTGAACCACTCCCAGCATGGCTCAGGAACTCATCCCCACACACACTGCTGAACCTGCGTGAAACACACAGCATGTGGGTTTAAATTCTGCAAGGATTGAGAGCAATACTTCAAGACGGGATAAAACTTGCATTGTGTCCAGGGCTGCAGGCTCAACATCAGAAAGAGACACATTCTGCTCCTCCAACATTTTCTGAACCTCTCCTGCAGCAGCAGCAAAGGGAGCTTTTTTGTGTTTTATTTCCAGAAGCATAAAAAAAAGACAGAATGAGGGCAGCTGGTTTACCTGAAGTGATGACACAATCCACTTCTCGGGTCTCGGCTTTGCTCAGGTAGAAGTCGGAGCGTGATGCCTCGAGTTTCTTGTCGAAGCAGGGCATCACAGCCACGTGGTAGATCTGCTGTGGACTAAGACCCTAACAGACATACAGATCAGCAACTCTTCTCTATTAAATGTAGTTACATTTAGTGCCTTGCAAAAGTATTCATGTCGCAGTTTCACAATCTCTTTCCAAACTAGATTGAGCTCAGTCAGATTGGATGGACAATATATTTTATAGTCCTGCCACAGATTCTCAGTTTTATTTAGACTTAGACTAGGCCATTCTAGCACATAAATATGCTTTGATATAAGTCAGTTGTAGCTTGGATTTTATGTACAGGGTGATGGTTTGAGATCCTGTTTCAGGATTTTGCAGCCTCCAGAGGCTTTTCTCCCATATTCCAATCTATTCATCTTCCTTTTAACTCTAAACCGCTTCTCTACCAAAAGCAGCACCACCACAACAGTGGTAACATTGTTGTTTGTAACACTGGTACATCATTTCTTGAAAGAAGATCATTAAAGTTTAAGGTCGCAACGTGACTAAATGTTGCGATACGTAAGAATACTTTTGCTTGGCAATTTATAATCAGGTCCAAAGCATACCTGCTGTTCAGCAAAATAGCTTTTCACCAGAGAGCCCATCATCTGCTGTGGAGAGCGAGTGGTGCTGATGTACGGGAGAATATAGTCGCCGTGAGTCTTCTCTGCATAACAGATCCATCCTGCATGCATTTTTGTAATTTTCATTAGTTTTATTTTATGAAGTAGTGTATAGATTTAGCATTATTTTCTGCTTCAATAAATTATTTTAGTATTTTCTCCCCCCCCCCCCCCCCCCCCCGGCTGTACCTGGGCAGGCGGATGTCAGCATGGGCACGGCTTTGCTGTCCTGTTGTTTCCGACTGAAACGATCCACAAACTCCCTCTGACTCTCCAGCAGGCTGAACGTTCGACTGAAGCTGGTGTCAAACACATGATGAACACCTGGAAGACAACAATACACCACAGAGACAAAATTATTCTGCCTCAGTTAGGTGTCATTTAGTAAATGATAAATAAACAAAAAAACAAAACATGTACACACCAAGGCCTTTGAGGAAAGAAGTGAGCTTTCTGCCAGCCTCACTACTGCTGAGGTTGTAATGTGCTGCAAGGGAGGCTCTGGACTGGGGCGATACCGACACCACTACAGTCTTCTGCTCCGTCTCTTTGGTCTGCGTGGGAAGTCGCCATGATGCAGACAGAAAACAATAACAGCAAATTCAGGATCAAAAACACTGCAGAACTATTCCCAGTAACACAACGCAGCTCTACCTTGTTGTTCCGCAGCACTTTTAAAAGCTCCTCGTGGCTCTGCTGCGTGATCAGGACGCTCTCGGCTGAAGTGATGCAGCCACTGCAGGCCAAGCAGTCGTTTAGCGTGATCTTTGCTCTCTCCAGTTTCTGTTTTCCTCCATCCTTAAATGACAAGCGGGTTTAATTCAAAAACACCAATAAGAATGTAATGATTCCCAAAACAGATTGTGGGATAAGGTCCAGTCATACAGGATCGAGAATCATCTATTGTTCAAGCACTTCTGTGCCATGAGAAATCTAGACAACTTTATTTAGAACATTCATTGAGAAAAGAATTATGGCACTCGTATACTTTCAGTACTTGGCTTACATGTCAATAAACCCTGCAGTTTTACTATCATAATGTCATCACCATTGAAATCACGTCTAGAGTCAGATGTGCACAAGAATTTGTACTAAAAGTATAAAAACTGTATGCCTCTACCATCAGGTTCAGCCAACACAGCTTTGATAAACAGCAGCACCCTGAGCAGCTGCAGGTGAATAGATTTTTAGCACAAAGTGCTGTGCATTGCAGCATGTGCTGTCTTGTGCAATAATTTTGACCTTGCACATTGCTCTGTGTAAAATTGTTTGCAAATGAAGTAAAATGGAGTTATGCAAACAAAATTAAAAACCAATGTTTTTTCTTTCTTTTTTTTTTTTTTTACATAAAACTCTGAAAAGATCCCACCGATGATCTGAATTTGCCTTTTTGTAAAATTGTATTAATATATTAAAAGCTCTGAGCTGCTTCTCCCTTAGGCTGAAGGTTTAGCATTAGGCCAACACAACATTTTGATAACTAAGCCATCCAGGTGTGCAGAGTACATGCGCGCTCTATTACAGGCAACAGTGAGCACAACGCAATAATGATGCAACCTAGAGACTGTTCATGTTCTAGCTGACATAGTTTTTAATGTCATGATGCAGTCGAGCCATGATACCCACCTGGTTGACTTGCACATAACTTCCATCATCCTCTATCTGTATTTTGGCCACAGATTTACCTTTTTTCTTCTCTACTTTGACTGGTTTGACACATTCCTACAAAAAAGGAAACAAATATGAGGGCAAATATGAAACAACATATTTTTAGATTTTTTTTAAAACCACAAAAATAGGGTTTTCCATCATTTCAACAACAATCAAGACAGAAAAAGGAATAAGAAAAAAAAGTGGAACCTTGTCTCACTTTTCGTTTGTGCATTCATGTCATCACGTTCTAAAATGTGTCAGCCATAAACAATGCTGTATCTTCAGATTAACAGGATTCTTTTAATCAAGGTAGCTTTATTATAAGCATTGGTTTATTCCATCTTTGATCTGATCACATTTCTATCGATGAGAACAGAGTTGGATGGATAGAGTTATAAGGGGAATGTGTATAGTTCTTTTGTTTAGATAGGATTTTAAAATATCAATTTCGTTTTAAACTGGTCACGTTACCTTTTAGTTCACTGCTATAACCTGTAGATATCAGTCCAAGGAGATAAATGGTTTCATTAACATACTAAAAGCTTTGTAAGTTACCTCATTATTTGTGTCAATATACCAGATACGTTATCAAAAATGTTGATGAATAGAAACCAAACAAGGTTTATTGAACATTTGAGCTTAATTGGAAAATATGTTTTAAATAAACTACAGTATTCCTGATTGGCGTGCTGAATGTTTCTTAATTCTTCTAACACAAAAATCTCCCCCAGTGAGTCATCACAGTAAAATTGTCAGTGCTCTTAAATGATCTTAAATTAGAGACTTCAAGTTACCACAAGCTAGGAGAGTATCATTATCACAAATTATCAGAGATGGGCTGATTTCAGTCTTTTTAGATCATCCCCCTATCATTAGCAAGCTAACGGCGGCTTATTGTGTTTTTAAGCCTGTATTTTGGAGGAACCAACGCCCCAACCAAACAGTAAACATCGATTTATGATTATCTTTAGACAACAATCGTTTACTGTTGGTGCTGCGTTTGGGTCGCTACTCAATCAACTAACACAGGCGACAAGAACAACTACACATTCGATTGCTGGCTACTTCACCATGTTTTTACGCTGTTAAAATCAGACTCAAAAAGCCGACGAATCATTCATATTTATCTCATTCTACCAAAATTAATATTCTGCAATGTTATGTTGTACATGTTGAAGTTTCCGACCTGCGACGGTGTGATAAAATCGTCGAGATCCGTCAGCTGCAGGACACCGCTGAAGTGAGACGCCATACTCACTGCCGTAAAGTTGTTGTTTATATTAGTGTCGTGAAGTCTTGATTCAACTTTATCCACAACTGGAAAAGCTGCGCAACAGCTCACCTCTGAGAATGTTTTTCACTTAGATCCTTCATCATATGTACTTAAATGTACTTCTACATTATTTTACAACAAAATAGTAATCGTAATATGGCTTGAATAACTAAAATATGCTTTAGGTGCTTAAATACACACAAACAAAAAACAACATTTGCAATGTTATTCGTTGAAAATAATATAAAAAAACCTTTACTACCTTTACTAAACGTCTGCTTTAACTTTCTTTACAGATCATATCAACGTTACATTGTGAACTCTGCAACAAATGTTTGAAGATGAAAGAAGGAGGGTTTGGGGAAACTTAGATGATGTTTGCCATATTGTGTTGTTTCCCAAAAGCAAGTTGTGAGAACCACAACAAGACTATTTAAATTGACCATTGAGTTGTTCAAGATCACAGCCATCATCCTGATATCATTGATCAAATGTTTACAAAACATCTCCTAATGTTCAATTGTTGAAACTTGTTTCTCACCAAAAGTGATCAGATAAGATGCTACCATGTCAACACTAGATTCAAAATGTTTTAGTCTGTTTGTTTATCTTGGTCACATCTTCTTTTTTTTTTTATCAGTCATGTTTTCAAGCAAACACACTAGTACTGAAAAGAACAAAGACAGAGATACCTCAACTGAACAACACATATATCAATGTAAAATTAAAACAATTAGCTCAAAAGATGATGGTATGATTAAGGGACCCTATTGAGTGGCACTTTTTTGTTGACTCCTAAACATTTCTCTGTCTATCTTTTAACTTGCTTAATTTGCTATGTATTGCAAATTTTTGCTCAGGTCCCTCTTGAAAATGAGATCTAGATCTCAACGGGGTTTACCTGATTAAATAAAGGAATATATATATATAATATATAACTATACAGCCAGACAGATATTTACAGAGGAGCAATAAAAGTAAATGAGGTGAATTAGAAAACTTGCCAAAACTTATGATGTCATCCAGGGCTTGTTACTGTGGAAGATCGTCTCTGCTGATCGTAAATTGAATTCTAAGTATGTCATGACACATAAGAGACTGTCACACAGAGAGTCTTCAGTCAGAGGCCTCCTCAGATTTGTTATAAGACTGACTGCTACTGCCGATTCCTGCCCACAGCATCACCGTCCACTTTTTAAAGATACTTATAAGTTATGTCAACATTTAATTTCCTTTTGGGATAAACAGTGTTTTTTAATTGAATGTATTCTTATGTTATAAATGCTGTTGTTTTGACCAAGACACCCAGGAAATACCATTGCTTTCTCTAAGTGAAATCAATAAGGTTTTTTTTTTATATTCCTGCTATGATAACTAAACTATGCACAACCGGCTTGCCCAGTCCAGCGGGGGTCTCAAACTCCAGTCCTCCAGGGCCGCAGTCCTGCAACTTTTAGATGTGTCTCTGCTGCACCACACCTGGACAGAATAATTAGGTCATTAGCAAGGCTGGGAGAACTGATCTACACAAGGAGGAGGTCATTAAATCATTTCATTCCAGTGTGTTGTACCTGTGGCACATCTAAAAACTGCAGGACTGCGGCCCTCGAGGCCTGGAGTTTGAGACCGAGTCTATCTGATGTTGTGTTCAGTGAATTCAAAACAGAAGGTTGTATGGAGTGTTATTTTAACCCAAAAGTCAGATTTTCGGGTTTCAAATGCATCATTGTCCAAATGTGTAAATTATTTCGGAATAAGAGTCACCTCTAAAGGGACACGACGAGGAATTAGACAGTTTATGACCAAATCCCTCGCAGAAAATCTCTTTATTTCATTCCACATGTGCACGAGCCCTTCAGTTGTTATGACTACGCGGTCGTAAATCCGCCATATTTGCTCCCGCCCTGCTGCTGCGTTGCGACAGAGACGGAGAAGTCAAACGACATGAATGCAGAAAATAATCATACGGCAGAAACAGAGAAGGAGCAAACGACGAACGGCACCGACACCATCACCATTCAGACTACACTGGGAGATGAAGGTTAGACCCCTGACGGCATAAAACAAGATTAAATTCTATCTCTGTTATCACGTTTGGGCCTTGCTAACTTCCTCCATAATGAATTTGTGCTAGTAGCAGCTAACTAACGTTAGCAACATTAGCCAATTTGCTGCATCGCTGTAGATTTGCCCAGTTGTTGTTGGCATTTGAAAACGGTGCACCAAACATGCAGCCCCCCGCAGTAGTAAGGCTCGAAAGTCACAAGAAACCCCAGAAGTCTCTCACATTTACATGGTTGTTCTGCGTCCTTTTGTAGATGATGATGTCCACAAGTGCGGTCGGTGTCAGTGCGAGTTCTCCAGCCTGGAGGCTTTCATCCAGCACAAGCTGCAGCAGAGCTGTAAACGCCCGGAGACCAGACAGGCTTCCCAGGAGGCCAACCAACAGGCATGTCCTCAGACAGTTTTAAGCTCAAATTATTATTTTTTTCCCCCGTATATCCAAAAGACTGTGTTTTTGTGGTCAATACAATTTTGATCATCCACTTGGAAATCTTTCAGATTGATTTAATGTTGATACATTCTAGAGGAATATGTGTTCACTTCAGAAAACGTAATTCTTATTTAAAAACAAAGCTTAATTTCTTCTTTTCTTACATATTGCCTTTAACAACAAATTTAGCTGTCAGATCCAGTCCAGGGAGATAAACAGTCAAAAAGCAAAAATACTCCTATTAGCAAACAACAACCTGGAGCAAGTCTTTTTTTCTGACCATCAAGATAAACACAATTTAGAACAAAAATGTATATGTATGATTATGGTACGACTATGTTTTTCTCCCATCTGTGCACATGTAATTAGTCCATGAAACTTCATTAGTATGTCATTTTGTTCTGTTTACTTTTCTGTAGGTCTCTTCAAGTACCGGAAGCTCAGCGTTTAAGGTGAAAACTGAAGGCATATCTACAGTTAAACCAACAACGACCACCGACGGTAGGTTATCAACCTTAGTATGTCTTTTTTTAAAAACTTTTTTTGCTGCTCTATAGAATCCTTGAGAACCTTAAAAACCACAAAAGATGCATGTTTTTAATTGGAGTACTTAGTTTGAATTACTAGTTTTGCACAGTTATTTATCAGTTTGTTATCCATCTATGTATTATGTTTGCTCAGTTAATTTGATATCTGAATTTCTCCGCGGTACTGCGCTAAATTTCTGTTATTTTGTTCTCCACACAGATGAAAGAAATGGTCCAATGGGTCGAGGTCATAGGAGGAAAATCGCTTCTATTAAAGTCACCGACCAGTCTGATAAAAGCACAACGTTTGTATCTGACAACGCTGATGGTGAACAGCAGACTTTCAAAGTAAATCAGGAGGGACGCTACATTTGTTACCTTTGTGAAAAGACATTTAAAACTGTGAGTCAAACAGTTGATAAGCCACATGATGCAATTACCTTAGTTGTTGCTTGTTTCTAACTTTCGTTCACTCTGTGATTCTGTTTCCCTGCGTAGACAAACATCTTGAGGACTCACATGAAAACTCACAGTGACCAGAAGAACTTCTCCTGTGGCCTGTGTGAGACTTCGTTTCGTACCAAAGGCTCGTTGATACGTCACAACCGTCGGCACACTGGTGTGGAGAATGAACTGGAGTCACACAGCACTGTTGAAATGAACTCACTTTGACATGTGTGCCAGAAATCAAAACTATTCTATTTTGCGTTCTTCTCCACTGCTTGCAGATGAGCGGCCGTATCGGTGTACCCTGTGTGGGCAGTCTTTCAGAGAGTCGGGGGCTCTCACCAGACATCTGAAATCCCTGACTCCATGCACAGAGAAGATCCGGTTTGTCCAGTACAAGGAAATCCTGGTCAGCAAAGATGGAGTGCAGAAAGGTCAGACTAATTTCAAAGGGAAAGAAATGCAGTGCAGTCACTGCACAGTTGCATCCATTTATACATCCGTCAAGTCCTACATCCATTCTACATCCATCCATCAGTCGATCTGTCCATATATCCATCCACTATTTATCCATTCCTCTAGCCTTCTGTCTGACTGTCTTTTTGTATTTTCTACAGTCATCCATCTGGAAATAATTTTTTTTAATATTACAATTTTTTGCAGGTTTCCATTTTAAAGCCTGAGCTAAAAAATGATGGCCAATTTATATATAGAAAAATATTGAACTTTAAATTGTATTCAATATTTGAGAACTTCCAATATATAATACAGGTTACAATAGTTACTCTAATGTAATTTATTAATATTTCTTATTGGTGGTTATGAGTTAAATATACCTATAAATTAAACTCTGGTCAGCTTAGCAAATCCAGCAGTGTAACAAGCTGATATAGTCATGTTAACCTAGCACCTATTTTGTGATCAGCCGTTTAACATGAATGCTTCTTGTAGTTTGTCAACAGCAGTGATGCTCCTTTTAAATTCATATCATGATTTTATGATTTCTATGTGTTTTTCACTGCTGACAGTGTTTCCAAAGAGCTAAATTTGTCTTTTTTGTAATTGTGGGAAACTGTGCCTGCAACATGTGGGGGAGGGACACATCTATGATCTATAGAGTTGGCAGCAACATGTGGGGGAGGGACACATCTATGATATATAGAGTTGGAGTAAACTCAATTAGCATTTACATTTAAAAACTCTCAAAATTGTAAAAGCTTTAATACTTTAACTTCCTAAAACCTTACAATAACTTAGTTCTAGTAAGTCTCCCAATGCAGAGTTCCATCCATTCATTCATTCATTCATTCATTCATTCATTCATTCATTCATTCATTCATTCATTCATTCATTTCTGGTGCCTATCTCTAGCTAACGTTCCGGGCGAGAGGCAGGGTACACCCTGGACAGGATGCCAGTCTGTCGCACCAATGCAGAGTTATTTTCATAAATATTATGAAGTGGGTTATAATATTTTAATTTATTTATAAAATTAGCAAAATGTCTCCATGGTTAATCTGGCTTGAAGTGCAATAACACAGTAAATGGAACAAATCCTGAGATGGTGTGAATGTTTCAGGAGTTGAAACTGACCAAGGCCAGGTAGTGGCCCAACAGGAAGTGGTAGTCGTGGAGCAGCAAGCTGAGGAGCAGGAGATGGTGGAGGCTCACACTGCTGTCGTCAGTGTGGTGGAGGCTGGCTCCCAGGAGGTCCTCCGTCAGGTTCACTTCACAATGGAGGTGGACGGGACCACACAAGAGCAGCAGGTGAGAGCGCACGCTTTAAGTCTTTTGTGTGTTTCTCTTTCGGTCGAATCTCAAGTTGCTGTATTTCTTTTGCTTGAACCAGGTGGTGGTCGACCAGTCTCAGGCGGACGCTCTGGCTGCTGCCGCCGCCGCCGGCGACAGCCTCATCTGTCAGGCCATCATCAACTCCGGCATCGCCCTGGGCACCGAGGAGACGGTGGTGGAGGAATCCTCGCCAACAACGCAGGAGCTGGACAAAGACATTCCAGATGCTACTGATGTTGATCAGAGTGTGATTGAGATCCAGGTTAAAGAAGAGTTTGACGAGACGGAGGAGGCATGTGCATCACAAATTTTTGTTAAAAAAGGTTGCTTTAGAGAAATTTTCCATGAATCATAACTGTTTTCTTGTTTCTTGGACAGGAAACAGCTGAAGATCGAGCACCCTGTAAGCTCTACAATTGTCCACACTGCAGCCGGTCGTTCAAAGGCGTAAATTATTTCCGTTTTCATGTCAAAGGTCATTTAGGTAAGCCCTTATTGAATGTTGCAGCTCTTTCCAATGTCATACACAAGAGTCGAGATTTCCTAGTAGATTTTTTTTCTTGGAGTGCAAGATATGAGTTACTAACTTATTGTTAAGCTTTTTCACATGTTGTCATGTTACAACCACAAACTTTAATGTATTTTATTGATGTTAGATGTGATAGACCAATAGAAAGTGTAATGTAGCGTAGTGGGACCCCATAATCAGACACAGTCAGTGTTGGTTCTTTTGAATACAAACATAAACTACCATTTTCTGATGCGTGGGACAATTTATAATAAGAATACAGATACAAGGTGGCGTAGTGGTTAGCGCGACCCGTATTTGGAGGCCTTGAGTCCTCGACGCGGCCGTCGCGGGTTCGACTCCCGGACCCGACAACATTTGCCGCATGTCTTCCCCCCTCTCCTTCCCCGTTTCCTGTCAGCCTACTGTCATTTAAGGGACACTAGAGCCCACAAAAGACCCCCTGGAGGGGTAAAAAAAAAAAAAATACAGATAAAAAATGTTTTGATTCTTTTTTTTATTTTTTTATATATGATCTGTGCCTTTATCCCTGTTTTATAGGTTATAAACCGTTTAAGTGCACACTATGTCAAAAGGAGTTTCTCACTGGCTACCTGTTAAAGAAGCACATGGAGGTCCACGTCAGTGAGAGGCGGTATAAATGCGGCGAGTGCGGCAAGCTGTATAAAACCATCGGACACGTACGCGAACACATGAGAGCCCACTCGGATGAGAGGCCCTACCACTGTCACAGATGCAACAAGGGATACAAGACCAAGGTGGATTACAGTGGCTGTACATACACAGCTAAAATTATGATTGTTTTGGCTTTTTTTTAAATTCTTGTATTCATTTTTCTCAGAACGCCTTACAAGTTCACCAACGGACTCACGGCGATGAGAAACCTTACGTGTGCGAGTTCTGCTTCAGAGGCTTCAGAGAGAAAGGCTCTCTGGTGCGACACATCCGCCACCACACAGGAGAGAGACCTTTCAAGTGCCCGAAGTGTGGGCGGGGCTTCGCCGAGCACGGGACGCTCAACCGGCACATGCGCGCCAAAGGTCAGGGTGACGCTCAGAAGCAAACTTAAACGACTCAGATGTTTATCACTCTGACACAAGCTGATGTATTGCTGGTTGTTTCCACGCCAGGAGGCTGCAATAAGGAGAACTCCAACGAGCAGCAGGGCGTTGTGACGGAGGAGCAGGCGTCTGCGGACAGCCTCAGCGCAGCAGAAGTCATCACAGAAGATCCTCACGCCGTGCTGGTGGAGTTCTCATCAGTGGTGGCGGACACGCAGGAGTATATTATAAAGGTGGGAGCAAAAGCTCATAAGTTTGGAGGAAAATTACACAGAAAAACCACTGCAGCCGTTTGTTTATTCTGTGAAATAGTTTATTTTTACAATGATGAAAAAAGGCTGTTGTATGCCTCTCTATTTTTTACCTTTTACTTTGAAGTCATGTTTTCATTTCATATCTAACATGTAATGATTTTTAGAATCGGGAACTAATTAATCCAGTCGTTGGTTCTGGTTAATAAGTTTTCAATTAATGACCTTCTTTAATCTGCTCTAAGCATCTTGACTGGAACACCATTTATTATTTTCCATATTTTATAATATCTTGATAGTATTTCAGGGGTTTTATGCAGGAAGCCTTCCGGTCTGGAGATTTACATGAAAAATATAACAAAAGTTCTTCTACTTCTTGATTCTTTCACACCATCTAGACTCAAACTGAAGAGGAAATGCAGCAAGAAGTTACACTCATTCAGGACAGCCAAAACGAGGTCAGTGTGCACGTTTGGGGAGCTCTAAAGAGAACCTATGCATTATCTATATAACTGTTTCTCACTTCAAAACGTAAGCTCATTAATACATAAAGTTAAGTTCTCGTTAAGCCCGTCTCACAAGTCCTCTGACGTTTTTTGAATTTCTGTTCTTCCAAGATGGGAAACCAGATTATGAAAGTGGTGCAACAGATCGTCAGCCAGTCCCACGGCGCCGCCAGCCACCAGATCATTGTGCGAAACGTCGGGGCGGACGAGGAAAGCGCTTCCATCTCCGACTGCGGGGATACCATCACCATCGCCACGCCGGAGAGCCTGACGGAGCAGGTGGCCATGACGCTTGCCTCTGCCATCAGCGACGGGACGCTGCTGGCCACGACGGGCACCGCTGAGGACGTCGGGGGGACTGTTACCATGGTTACCACAGAGGAAGCAGTGGAGGGAATAGAGATGGTGCAGCAGCAAGAGGAGTATGTCATCACCTCCCCGGAGGAGGTGGAAATTCAGACTGTAGTTGTATGATCAAAGAGGATTCTACCGATGAACTCGTCTGGCTTTATAGTCCGTTTGTGTGTGGATGAGTCAAATATGAAGTTAAGGCCAAAGTTTTTATAAAACTCATAGTGATGGAAATAATAAAATACACTTTGGATGAAGAAACAAATGTTAACAGGGCGTAGGTTTACCCTATTATTAGTGTTCTTAACTGGCTCAGTAATATAAATGCATTCAATGTGACTTATTTGTGATCCAATAAACAGTTTAATACATCTAACGCTAAATTCATTTGAATGTCAGGCCAGAACATATCCAAATTCATCTTTTCTCCCATACATTCCACAGGGTTCCTACACTCTTTGTTGGACGAGGAAAAAAAAAGAAAAAATAGAATCCTTCGGCTATATTTGTTTTTTATTTCAGAATCTGAATGTTGCAAATCAGAATTTCTAAAAGAGAAAATTCTGTTCTTTATGTTTAGTTTGTTACATCCAAACTTTAGTATTTATCAAACTTGGTAGTCCAAAGTGAGTTCTGAATACCTGGTGTCCCTCATGTTTTAGAATTTTTCCTGATTGAACACACCTGAATAAGATGAACAGTTGATTGACAGGCTTCTGTCTAGCAAGGTGACAAAGACGGAAGAAAGAAAACATCCAAAACCCGCGAGAGTCTACCTCCAGGACTGGAACTGGGTATTCCTGAACTCATTTTGAATTTTGAGCGGAGTTGAGTCCTGGACTCAATGAATGAAGTACACCACACATTTCAGGTGCTTGTTTGTCTAAAATAATAGATGCAAGAAATCAATGGGTGTATTTAATTTCTACTTCACAATTATGTGTTACTTGTGTTGCTCGATCACATAAAATCCCAGTGAAGTTGGTTTCGACGCATCTTTAGCAAGATGCTGTAATCCTTTCAACAGTTCAAACAACTGCTGAATTGTTGTTTGAACATTCAGATAAATAACCTCAAAAGCAAGGGTTTTTTAAACGAACGTGCAGCATGTTTTGAGATCCTCCCGAGTGCTGAGGATAAGGTCTTGTAATGGAAGCCTTGCATATTATAATTGTATGGGATATTTTCCCAGTTCCCTGCCTCAACCGCAGTCACGTTTTTGAACTTTTTATCTCGGATTTGAAGTGCGGTGCCCTTTAAAGGCTGACATGATACAGTGTTCCCGTTTGGAGAGGTATTTTGTTCTTTTGCATATCGCACAGCTGCTTAAATGTAAAATGTGTTAGCCCAAGCACATTACATTTGAAATAAATGCTATTTTCTTACAGCTTTTGTTTCTAAGTTTGTTTTTTTGTTTGTTTGCTAGAACCTCTGCTTGGAAAATATTGCTCCAGTTGGTGCTTGTAACCTTGAAGCCCATCTTGCAGGCGACAGCTCTAACTGGTGCTCCAGTACTAGACGCTATAATCAGAACCATCCCTGGCTGGGCTGCTTCGCGGCTCCGTTTCTGGGTCACTCCTCAGCCCTCAGAGAGGGCTTCATCCACATGAGCAACAGAGGGAGACAGTGAGAGAGAAGGAGAGGCGAAGGTATTTATAGAAAAATGGGGCTTCGCAGTACCTTTCCTTGCAATGAACCATTTCAGGACCAAGTTACTGTGTCCCAGTTTTATGCTCGCTGCTCAGCCAGAGGGTTTGGACCGAGGCTGAGGTTGGACAGCCTCACCCAGGATGGAGAGCCCGACTCTCACACGCTCTCAGCTCCTCAGCTTCTCCCAGCTACTTTGCTGATTCAGAGCAGAAGGAAGAATTGGCCCTCCCAAGCCACAAATGTGACCTTCTGGGGGGCCAGCATACGTGTAGGTGGGTAGAGGCTTCAGGGAGGAGGTGAGTCAGGTCAGGTGGAGGAGCAGCTCTAGGGTGTCCAAGGGGCACTCCTTGGCTGCGTCGACCCCCTAGTCGGGGGGTGAGGAAAGGCTGGCTGGAACGTGCCCTGCCGCAAGCCGGGCAAGGATGAGGCGCTTCCTGAGCAGAAAGGGCCGCTTCTCCCTGCGCCAGAGCAAGTCTGGGACCCGGAGCGCCGCCAAAGATTTCTGTAAGTCTTGTTTCTCTGACTTGATCTTTGTTGTATGACGATATTCCTGAAGGGCTTCTTTTGCGAGAGAGAAGATAAAGAAAAGCTACAGTAGAGCGTGTATCTGGGACGGAGGGTGGAGAAAACAGAAGATGAGTCCTGACAGTGCTGCTCAGTGTTACGAGAAGGCAAATAGAGGATCCATCCGTGATGTCCTTATCTATTTTAAATCAGTTTTCTTCTGATTCTCTTTGATGAGCTGACAGCAGTTTCTCCATCACTGATTCTTTGATTTATGTTTCATACAGTCGGTCTGAAGGCTGGTGTGCCACTGAGATCTGATTTGCCCTTCAGCAGAAATGACATCATTTCCAATTCAGACTCTTTCTATTTGACTTTTAGGAGAAATTGTTGCACCCTTTTTTTTGTGTCAGTTTTCATGTCTGACCTGCTGAAACCTATAAAAGAAATAAAACAACTGCATGCAATTTTACACTTATGCAACTATGCTCTGTTGATTTGAATTCAAATTGTTTGACTACTTTCACTTTACTTAGGCGATTAAGTTACAAAATTCACAAATCCCAAGGACATCATTTGAACCACAGTATGGTTTATTTTAAGCAAATCTACAAGGCAAAATAAAAAAGCAAGGGCACAAGAGACTAGGTTTTGATGTGCTCCTTTAATACAAAAATTGCTATAAAATGTACTGCGTGTTCACTGTGCTGCACCATAACCTGCATATTTTTAATGTACCCAGATTAATGTCCTGTACAGATGAAGTCAAGACTCTATTGGGACACTTTGTACAGCAGCAAAATGAGGCCAGTGACCAGGGGAAGGCCAGCGGTTCAACATGTGGTCCAGATACCAACAGTCACAAATAACCTCCTTCTCTGTTAAACTTCTCATCTTGCTGTGATTTGTTCGACTTACAAAATGTTTTTTGTCGCTCCAACAAAAAGACCAGTGTACCTGCTCACAGCCCACTAGGCTAATCAGATTCTTAATTAGCAGGCCTCCTTTATGGTTTTATTGCAAGCAGACATTTTCTTAAAGGAACACTACCCAAGAAACCTGATAATGTCCCTTATTTAATGTAAAGTAAAGAACAGCGCCATGCTAAAGTATTCCTACCCATCAAAGCTTTTCACATTTTGTCATGACACAAGCACTAATCTCATGGTATTGTTCAGGGATTTTTTGTTGTAGCCAAACATAAAGCGGTCCATGTTTTTTTTATTTTTAATTCCTAAAACCCTGAAAAGTGTGGCATGTAACAGCTACTAAATTTTGGGGTACGTTTCTGGCAGCTGTGAACATCTGGGTGAAAATCAGCTCAAGCTCAGTCATACTCAATGTCGATAATCTGTGAACAGCATTTTTCATCTCTTGCCACTGAACTTCGAATGAATCATTCTAATACATAGTTATGTATTTAGCTTAACAATTTCATTGTAGCTCTGGCTGTATGTTTAGGGTATTATGCTTCCTAAAAATGAACCACCGCCTCCTTTTGCAGCCTTAAACAAGTTTTTGATTTTTTTCCAGGTTTGTTGTGTATTTACCTCCCCTTATCTCCATCAATTGACCAACTTTCCCCATCTCTGCTGCCCCCCAAATAGAATCCCACGAAGCATGAGGCTGCCATGTTTCAACGTAAAAATAACGACAATGATAATAATAAATGATAGTGACCTGGAAACCTGGTTTGTTTTAGTGTTCAGTGCACAACTACTGTTGTCCTTTTAGCATATTATCCTGTGGATATGTGCATCTCCTCCAGAGTTACAATAAACTTCTTGGCTGGTTCTTTGATAAATGATACTCTTCCTGGCAACATCACACATACTGTAGGTGAGTGGACATGCCTTGATAGGGTTGTAGCTCTGTTGTTCTCTTCCCAGTTTTAGATGATGGATTGAAAAGAGCTCAGTGAGACATTAAAAGCTTGGGATGTTGTTTTATCACCTAACTCGGCTTTATGCTTCTCTCCCACTTCACCCCTGAACTCTGCCGTGGCCCTTGGTCTTCATGATGCTTTTTGTTCACTGATATTCTCTGTGAACCACTGAAGCCTTCATAGAATGGCTGGATTTATACTAAGAGCAAATTACACAGTGAACGCATCACCAATTAGGTGACTTCTGTTAGATTAATGGGTATTAAAGGAAAGAAGGATGACTACTAACACGCACCACACTTATTTTTCTTTGTAAAAGGAAATTAAAAATGATCTATTCCTTTTCTACGGCTTCGCAATTCTGCACTTATCTGTGTTGGTCAATAAAACAAAAATAAAATAAGATAAAACAGATGATGAAAATATGAAATAAAACAACATTTGAAAAGTTTTAAGGGGTAGAAATATGTTTGTAAGACACTATGTATCCATCATTCAAGCACCATATTAGTTTGAGCCTCTCCAACTTCTGTGTGTTTTTTAGACCTTGGTCTCCCTGCCACCAACCAGAACTGGCCAGAGGCCTTTGGCTTTAGGCTCGGAGGTGCTGGGCCCAGCTACATCCTGTCCGTAGTGGAAGGCAGTAGTGCCTTCCTTGCCGGCTTGCAGCCAGGTGACCAGGTGGTGGACATTGAAGGCCAGGATGTGACCAACCTCAGCACACCAGCTCTGATTGCTCTGGCTCAGACCCTCAAGACTGTACCCCCCAGTATTGGCGTTGTTTCACGGATTGAACAGGTCAGCCGACGCCTAAATATTTCAGATTTAGTCTCCGCTTTGTAGAATCTGGAATAATTTGGCAAATATCAACATACTGTTCCTAAGATTGACATCACTCCAGGCCCAGATGGCCGTTTTGGCTTCACCATCGTGGGGGACAGCCCTCTGATGGTTGAGGAGAGCATGCCTGGTGGTCCGGCTGCACGCAGCGGCCTCAAAGTCAATGATTACGTCATGGAGGTCAACAGCATCCCGGTGAAGCATCATGAAACGGCAGCAGCCATGATCAAGGCAGCACAGGGCCGGCCCCTCCGACTGGGAGTGCTCAGCATGGCCCGCCGGCCCAAGCGGCTGAGCAGCAGCATGCGGGTACTGTCGCAGAGCGGAGACAGCATCAGGGAGAGTCGAGCTCACAAGGCTATGGAGTTCAATAAAAAGGTGAGTGTGAAGCTACTTCTTTCGCTCACATGGCTCCAGTTTTATTCTGTCATCATGAGTCCTTTTAACATTGTCTTTATCAAATCAGGTGGAGGAGGTTCTTTTAGAGGAGCCTGATGTGAAGGAGCAGCTGTTTGAGGTGCTCAAGCAGTACGCTTCTGACAGGGATGTGGAGGCTCTGGCTGAAGCCTTGCCTGACATTTTGATCACAGAAGACCATCAGCAGCTGATCGACAGCGTCAGGTAGCTGCTTACTTCTAACTGTGGCGGTGTTTTTTGAGGGTCACCCCAACGCCTCTAAAAACTGAAATGTCTGGCTGGAGGCGTCATTGTCAGAACAATATACAAAAGGTTGTCAGCATATGTAGAGTTGTGAAGCCAGAACAGAACTAAGGTTTTCCACCAGAAAGAAAGTAGCACATGAATTCAATGGTGTTTCAAACTGGGGGTCCTTAGAGTGGGGTTGGCTGTTAGGGTGCGGGTGGGAATGGGTATCTTTCTCCAGCAGTCATTGGACGAGAGGTGGGGTGCGCCTTAGACAGATCGGCTATATATTCCACTGCAACACAGAGGATAAACAATGCATACGCACACATTTTGTGCATCAAATTCTTGATTTTTAAAAAATCACACTAGAAGAAGAACTATTCAAGTATATTATTAAAAGTCCACGACAATACAACATTCATTTCATAGATGAGTGTAGGTAAACTTCTGATTCTCTGTATTTTTCTGTCCATCTGTATGGGCAGAATTGATTTTGGTTTGATTGGGTGTTTGTTGGGTTGTGTGTGGGGAACGCTGCCCTGGGCAGCGTTCATAAGAGGACTGCCAGTAATGCTTTCTTTCACATTCAAAAAGAGTTATGCCATAATAACTATCCAGTTGTTCCATCCTTGTGGGGATTATGAAAGCCATGTTATATAATGTAAAATGTGTGCAACTAAAACATAGCAGGAAAAAAAGTTGATTTTCATCCCAGCTTCACTTATTGGGAATAGTTTGCATGAGTAAAGCAAAAACAGTTTTAGTTGTAAATATGTGACAAAAACATACAGATTCCTCTATTAGTGGATTTCTTTCCAGCCAATCCACTGTTTTTGTGAACAAATAATCAACTGATTGTGAAGTGAATAAAATGTCAGAAATATTTCCAACAAACCAAACTGACGGATGTTCTGTCATCTCTAGTTTCATACTCCTGAACTGTCTAGCATATTGCTTCCCATAATAGTATAGACTTACACGACAGTGGAGCTCACTGAGGCAGCAAAACCCGCTTAAATCCACAATGAAATAAATAATTTAGACCCACTCCACCCCTTCATGATTTGACTGGGAAATCACGCTCTCCAATGGATGAGTTTGCCCAAATATCAACCACTCACTCTTATCCTCATATGCGTGAATGTCACTCATCCGTTCTCACCTTTCAGGAACTGTTCAGTATGATTAGAAAATCTCTGCCGTGTATTGCATTTCTTCTTCCTCAGCACTGATTAGAAAACCAAACCCCCTAAACACAACACCGCTGCTCACGTTTGCAGTTTTTTTTGTGTGTCACTTCACCTCACTCTGTCTTCTTCGCACTCACTTTGACTTTCTCTCAGTTGATTTCTTTCTTCCCTGTTTCTCCCTATCAGCTGAGATTCTCGCTCTGTGAAACGCTCAATCTGTTTTTTTTATTTTTTATTATTATTTTATTATTTTTGTGGATCTCATCACTGGATGTTCATATTCCCTCCTCAGCAGACAGCTCATAGCTGCTGCAGCCAGTTTGCTGCTGGTGCTTGAGATGTACACCCGTATGAATGCAGGGAATCATGCAGATGCTCCTCACACACATGCAGACGTAGCCGCTTTGAAGTTCCATGCTGAGGGAAATTATGGACTGCTGCCTCAGGTGAGTGCTGGAAAACAGTTTGGCGTAGCTTGGTGTCAGTTTTTCATGCTGTTAAATGCAAACCGTGGTGAAGTTTGCTGTCTAAGCTCTCTGTTCATGAGGCAGTTTGTGGTTTGTCATTAAAAAACCCTTTTATTGCTGTTTTTATGGCTGATTTTTTTTAGAGGGTAATCAGTTTCTGTCTTGAGCTAGAGAATATAGTAGTTGGTGTATATCAGTTTCTCACAATGTGCTATCCTCTTCCTCATAAAGCTGCCTGTGAATATTCTTTCTATTCTTTGTTTTGCATATGATTTAATTATGCATAAGTGGTGCTGAGATTTTTTCCTTGGCTGTTTTTTGGCATATGGAATAGAACATACAGAAACTCTCCCTATGTGAGACCCAAACCGTCTGTAGAGAAATCAAAAGTATATCCAGATAGTTTAGTTCTGAAGAAAAACAACAACAACAACTGTGAACTGGTTTGTTTTGTTCAAATGGGCAAGAACTAATGAGCCATCTTCTCCTCGGTTCATGTGTTTGTCCCAGGTGTCCCAATTTCAAACAGAGTGCAGATTTTGCTAAATGCTCCAAATGAGCAAACCTTTCCAGTAGAAACTCAGGATAGCTGTAGTCTGGCATACTGCAGGGGGTTGGGCTTCCAGGGTGCCCACGAGCCTTGCCTCAGGGTGTTGTGTTGATGTATATTGTTTCCCCCGAATCTTATTTAGAAAAATGCTTAAGATGAAAAAACTCAGTTTCTTGGGGCTACTTACATATTTTAAAGGCATCTTTCAGGTCTGCTTGTTTACTTAAAATCATGAGTTTGGGGAGGATGTTTGTTGATTTGTTAATCACTTTATACCTGAAATTTTCATGAAATTAATGGAGAAGATGCTCACGCATCTTTTTAAGAGAGATGAATATGCATATTCCCCAATTCTTCATTGTGTTTTTCAATCCATTCAGTTTATTCCTACAGTGCAAATTTCGCAAATTCAAAGCACAAACAGGTCTGATCCTGTCCATTAGAGAAGGACAACTAGTTTCTTACAGGAACAAATCTATGCTGTAACCATGTTATGCAAATGGATGGGTTGATAAAATCTCCACAAAATTACTGGTCCAGGATTACTTTTTATGTAATTAAAGATGACACAGAGTTAATGGCAGCAACAGGCCACTCAGAAATTTTTGGCACATATTGTTCTTGTTAATGCTATGAGTTCAAGGCCACACCACTTGGGTTCAGCAATCTCAGCTGCATGATATAAAAGCACATACAGCTTACGATCTCGCTGGATTGACATGCTTGATGTGCATGACAAAGCTATCTGTAAAGGAGTATTAGTGATAGTGGGTTTATTACTGTACAATGATCTGAAAGTGGCTATAGTCAATGGCATTAATGGATATATTGATTAATCCTTCCAGGAAAAAGACACAGCTAAACAGAGATGTAATCAGCCAGCAGTACTTACTATGGGAAAGAAAAACAGAGACTAGTAATGGTTAATTGCAGTAATAACTTTGACTAAGCAAAGTGATAGATTTAAACACAATTTGCAGGGTTGTCTCTGGGTTACCGTCAATGAAAGGAAAACACAAAGTGGGAGCAACAACTGTGTTAATGAATTTGTTCAGGAAGGAGACAGATTTAAACACGTAAGCTTTTAGCCAGGATACTGTGACTTTCTATTGGAAAAGCACTCAGAGTTAGTGAAAGAACTTAATCATTAACTTCATATAGAAAAGATACACAGTTAAACTTATAATGACTGGGTCGATTTGTCTTCAGTGGAAAAATAATACCAAATGTTGCTCCTGTTGGGAAAGACCTTCCAAGCCAATGGATTATTCGGCTAAAACTGCGATGCAAAAGTCTCTTTAAAGTATCCACATGATGAATCTCAATGAGTCTCATTGATGGAAAAACTGTCTTAAAAGGAAATTGTCTAAGCATGCTAAACTGGTAAAATATCACCACTGCTAACATACTAAACTGAGGTAAATAATTTATTGTCAGTTTGAACAGTCAGATAGAGCAATCTCAAAATTTAGTTACAGCTCTTTTGAATCAAAGCATCGCATCGCAGATCTGTCAGCTTGATAGTCTCAATATGTTGTGTCTGATTAAATCTACAAATTACTCTCCAGTAGATCAAATAACCCAACTCCAGCATAGTGAATTAAAGATTATTGGGGTGCTTCATCACCATCCGAGTGCCTAGGATGTAAGTTTTAGGTGTCTGTTGCTGTCACCGGATCGCTCTCTTATTTTCCCCGCTGTCGCCTATCCGTAGCCGTGCATCACGCTCTGTCAACATCTTCCTCTCAATCGCTGTCTCTCCCTGTGACAGTCTTCAGTGATGCGCTCTGCACACAGCTGTCAAAGCTCTCCCGTCGACCTCTGCGGGAGGTCTCGTATCAAAAGACATGAGGTGTGTTTAACAGCTTATATGAAGTTTTACTTTTTGTTTTCATGTCTCATATGGCCTGACCAGCTGGGCCATGCTGTGCTCCGTCTGCCGCTGCCTCCCACAGGATGTTTTCTATTTTTAAGCAGCCTACTTCTTTGAATAAATTCTCTTTTAGGTTTCTGAGTCACTCGCTGGTGTCAATTCTTAAATTGTGGCTGAGCTCAAAGGTCACTGATCATTGGATCATTGCCACTGCAAAGGATATCTGCAGTGGCAGATACCCTTTGCTACTGCAGGGTAACTGCAGTGGCAAAGGAGGCAAGCTTGAAAGACCTAGGAGCTTTTCTAATATAGTTTCATTATCTTGTAATGAATTTCTTGAATATATAGGAAAATGTATGCTTTATTCTGACAATGCATCTCTATGTGGTGCCATGTTGACAAGTTACAATAAACTATAGTAATGTTTACATATAAATCAGATTCAAAATGTAATAAAAATCAGTAAGACTGATTTTTTTTATGAACAACTTTCTTTAAAAAATGCAAATAAACAAGAAACACTGGATTGCTGGAGCGATCATGAACACATCCAGGGAATAGGGGCGAGGGGACAAAGTAAAAAGTGTCAATATGAAGAAAAACTTGACCTATTTATTACAACTGAACCTATTGGGGGCAGTCAGGTTGGACAAAGCTTCTTCATGCGTTCACTGGTTCTTTGTTGCTTTCTGTCACAGTCAGAACTCAGCTTGAGATAGTAAGAGATTTCAAGGAAGACAATGTCAAAATACTCAGAAAAGTATTTGGAGTAATCTGAGAAACTCAGATTCATAATCTAAGAAAGAAGAGAAACTCAGATTACCCTGTGTAAACAGTAAGTTTTTAAACCACATTGTTAGGCTCAAGGAGAAGCCATCAGCACAGGATAGATGGTTGTTATGACTACATCTAAAAAAAACCCTCGAGGAAAGCAGTTTTTGCACATAATGCATCAAATCTCTGTGTTGGGATTATGGATACATCCAAAGCACACCAAATGTTTGTTTTTCGTTCTTTTCTTTTCAAAAATGTGATTGGATTCAATAGAAAATATGACTAAGAAGAGGCAGAGAAATCTGTCAACGCTCCTTTATGTCTGCTTGCGAGTGTTACTGTTTCCTACACTGATCCACTCATTGTGCCGACCTGCCTATGAAAGTCCACAGGGACTCCTTTCTCTTTTCCACTTCTTTCATCTCTCCCTCCCCACTTCTGTTCATCTCATTCTTTCCTTCCTCCTCTGAGGGGCTGGATGATTTGTCACTTACTACCTCTGACTGCAGAATGATGGACAACCTAATGGGGAGGATTAGCTTCCAGCTGTTAGCGAGAGGGTCGACCTGTGTTGAACCTGACCCTTACCTTTCAGTTAGGTAAGGTAAATGGGACAACGTAAAGAGAGCTGCCACCAACATGAAGGTGGACAACAGCTGAAGATGCTGCATGAGGATGTTTTGGAGGTTTAGAAGGATGTAAACTACAGCCACTCTTCTGGTTTTCTCCCTCCCTGAGTCCCAGCTTCTCTCTTTCTTCATTTGGCTGCTTCCCAACCCTGCAGCGAGTGCTTTTCAGATCCAGGACACCTTCCCGTTTCTCCTTTGCCTTATCTTACTCCTTTGTCCGGAAGAGTTCCAACTGCACGGAGAGCCACCGTGATAAGGACGAGGCATTTGCATTGCTCGACTAAATTCAAGCACTTCCTCATAGCCCCGAGGAGCCATGGGAAGGGACAGGAGCCTTTCTAGACACTTTAGGTATGACGGCTTTACTTTGATCTCAGAAATGTAGACTGTGCATTTTTTGTGCTTTGTTGTGGGGTGTATTTGAAGTTGCTGACTACTGTCCTGCAGTTACATTAATTAAGCATGTTTTGATGATACATTTCACACTTCTGTATATCTGTAAACTTACACTACCTGAAAGCATTTAGCGTTTTTAAATCTGCAGAAAGAAAACTTTGCCATTCTAGAAAAACTCTAAAATAGAAAACGTTCTGATCTTTTTACTTTGAAAGATTTTTTTTTTTATTTCCACTCCTTAGAATTGATATCTTTGGGCCTTTGAATGTGCCATGCATATGCACACTCATGCTTGGCCCAGCTGTCAAACTGGCTGATCAGAA
Organism: Xiphophorus maculatus; assembly: GCF_002775205.1. NCBI lineage: Eukaryota > Metazoa > Chordata > Actinopteri > Cyprinodontiformes > Poeciliidae > Xiphophorus > Xiphophorus maculatus. The sequence goes on along the minus strand of NC_036458.1, from coordinate 13,819,532 downwards.
ATGGGTCTGCTAATAATTGGTCTTGCAATGTGCTTCCCAGCTGATTGCAGTTGTCATTCATTCCTCTGTGCATTGTGTCCTTGATCCACCCCTCCCTCAGACCCAATTATAGACTCTTCTCGGCCTCCTTATAATTTAGGGCATCCCGGAGCCTACATCCAACTTTAGTGAAGGAAAGCGCTAATGTTTGAAAGGGATGTTTTTTCAGGTCAAATCAAAACGTACAAGTCAACTTCCTTAGTTTTATACTTCTAATTTATTAGCACCCCTGATTTTAATACTTAGTAATAACAAAATTTTCTCAAATTCTCTGGAAGAGAAACCGGCCTGCAGCATCACAGATCCTCTGTCATACTTAACAAAAAACACACTTTTGCATATTTATCCTTCATTTCGCACTGAACCCACCTTATGATTGTTTGTTGTCTACAAACACAAACTTTGTCTAATCTGACCAAGGCACAAAGAAACATTTAGCAACATTTGCGTTTGTAATGGTAGGACAAAAATAACTTTTTTTATGCTTCCAAAATAATCAGTTGCTGAAATGTCTAATGGATAACCATTAGACATGATCAAGGTTGAATGTATTTTTTTTTTTTTACAATTTAATGCTTATTAACAAAGATAATAGAAACATAACATTAGTTAATTATGAAACTAGACATTATAATTTGTTGTTGCAGCAATTGTACATTTTTAGTAAAAAAGGTAGAGTGAGGTTCAGTGCTTTGAGCAAGAGGTAGAAATTGATTCACCCATTAAATGAACTCAATTAGTTTCTTTCCCCTGTTCATCATTTAACCAATGATGGACGGCAGTGATATGTTTTTCAGGAAAGTTATATGGCCTACATAAACTGTAAACTACAGGCGCCACAGATATATTTCCGAAAGTTACATGACCCTGGCCTAGAAAGGGCGTCAGTTCTCTGCTGTGTCTCTTTCTGCTCTCGTGGTTCCTTCAGTCAGTTGTGCCTCTTCAAATGCGTCTTTCACTGAGATTAAGACAACTTCCTCTTATTACATAAAAACAGGTCATGAAGATGGGGTTGTATCAGGGTGTGACAGATGACTACCCCATCGGGGAAGTGTTGACTGTTTTTCTGCAAGAGTGCACAAAACACTTAATCACTGTCACCTACTTACACAATCTGTCTTAGTTTGTAATTTACAGGGTTTTGCTTTAACACAACAGAGAGCATTTTCATGCAAATATCAAACACAGTACCTATTGTAGATTACATCCTAAAAATGCTGTGTGTAATTATAGTGAGCGTGTCGGCTGCTGCGTGAGGCTAAGGAGACTGTGGCTGTCAATCAGTTGGAAAAAAATACCCTCGTGAATCAGCAGTTATTTAAGGATTCCCTCGATGATTGTATTTGACGTTGTGAGTCTGCAGACTGACAGAAAGTGTGGAAGGAGAAAATTGCAAAAGTTGCAGGAAAGCTTTTTGCTTATAGGTGATCATAGGATAAATGTGTTGACCTAATCTGAAAGGAGCATTAAAAGCACAACAATCAAAATTTTGGAACTTTCCAGTCCATCTTTCATGGTAGAACTCTATCAGAATCCCTTATCTTGACTTGGTAATATTTGCCCATTCTGTCTAGCAAAAGCATCATCATGTCATCACTGTGTTTCACAGTGGGATTTGTTATTTTTGATGATGCTCAGTTTTAAGCGACCTTTTAGAACTGGTAATCAACATACTCTGTGTTATCAATTGTCTGTTTGTGTATGCCTGTTTGCATAAATCTTCTAGATTTGACTGAAAATGAGATTTGTGTTGTTAAAAATACCTAAAGTGGGAAAACATGTTAGTTCTCTTTAACAACAGAAGATATAAGAACGGCAGTCAAAATATTTTTTCTAGTCATCTTGACATGAGTGATCATTAATTAAGTCAGAAGCAGATTTAGCGCTTGTAGAGTGCTAAATCTGTTTTAAACCTAGAAAACAGGCTAGCCGTCGTGACCTTCATTTGGGTTATTTGTTGAATGACCCTGATGTAGGCCACAAGCCAAAGTGCTAAATTGTTTCTTAGCACCTCAAGTGTTGCTGGAGTCTTCACCTCACCAGATCGGTAACAGTCTCCCTGCACCTTAGAAGTTGTTAGAGAAACCCTTTTGGCTCAGCATTTCAATGACTAGCATCTTCCACAACAGAAAAATTTGAAAGCTCAAACAGATAACATTTACTGTAAACCTTCAGCCTACCTTACATCTGTTTTAAGTCTTGCTTTTTCTCACTGTGTTGCAGCCGGAATAACTTTAAACATCTCTGTAGGTCCTCTGACTTCATTTTAAACATGTCACAACAAAATGGATAACTTTGTGTCTTCTCCACATAGTAACAAAATCCACACTGAAGAGTGTTGCTGTAAGTGTAATCTGTATGTAGTTATGAATGGTGGGTTCACTGACAAGGAAAATATCTTACTTTTATGTTTCTGTACTGTTACAGATAAGAGGTAATTAAACTCAAAATCAGTTGCATCTCTGGAGAGAACATATTTAATTCATCACAAAGTTTTCAGAAATAGCTGTTTAGAGATTTCTACTTCATTGCTGAGCCTGAATAATGAGTTGTGCAGTGTACAATGGAGGCACACTGGAATTAATGCAAAACCAAAAGCTGTTTTTCCTCCTCTGCACAACTGAAGCACCTGAGAGACAAAGAGACACAGATAGAAAAGAGAGCGAGTCGTGCTTATGATCGAGGCAGCACAATTTTTCAGGTGGGACAGGAAAGATAGCATGCAGAGATAAAAAGAACTAATAAGGAGTGTTTGCCCTTCATTTACTGAAAACGTATACGCACTAAACCACTTCTCATCACAGTTTGTGGTAATTCTAATTTCTCTCATTTTGCTACATCTTGTTAATTCCCTTGTAGATAACTGCTCAAGGAAAACCCATGCAGCACACAACTGAGCATTGGGGATGTTTAATGGAAGCAGACTTCATTTGACCTTGAATTCCTTTGCAAGAAACATTTCTTTATTTCAGCTGTTGGGAGATGATAAACTGTCCTGCAGGGAGGAAACTGTCTTAAATTTGATCTGAACAATATGATTCTTTCACTAGGCTTCATTCTGTATTGGAAATAATTATTTGCAAACTTCTCTTATCACTTTCCATTTTAGAACCCATATTTTAACCCTACATATACTGTAAATACCCTTTTCTGCACAGGAAAGATATGAGTTGGCTCACAGAAGCACCAAAAATCACAGACTATAATACACTCTTATTGCTTCAGTTATTAGTTTTCTCTTCTTTAAGAGGAGCCAAATGTTGAATAATAAGAGGAGGAAAAACACTATAAGGGAGGAGTGCAGTGCTATCTCCCAGAGGTAGCTCATTCACCGAGCTCCCTCCTTTTTTGTTTAATAGCTGTGAGCTGTCACTGATTCTGAGCACTCTTACCTACAGCTGCTGTGATCTCACAACAAAGCTCCCCTCCTGCAAGCATAGGCACTCTTATTCAAACGTTGGACCAGTTTCTTTCCTTCTGTAAAGCATGTGGACTGATCTGTTTTTCATGAAACCCTGGAGTGATTCGTTTGCAATAACTTGGACTTACGAGGGGATTTGCGCCGAAACGATAAAGTGAGCTTTTCCCAGTCAGTTTGTGATTGTTTGTGTGGTTCCTCAATGTTTGCCAGGATCTTCATTCCCAAAAAGCACCGGGAGCGTTTCGACGAGGTGGTCTCCCAGAGCTTGATGAGCAGGCTGAAGGGCCGCAGCTTCAGTGACCCCAGCCGCAGCCACCTCCGCCGCAGCCGGAGTGAGGACCACCCTGAGCGTCTCCTCGTCTCCACCCGCGCCAGCTCTGTGCCACGCACCCATGCAGAAGAAGGTGTGGTCCCCCCTGCCAGAGGCATGCGCAAGACCACCTCCCTCATAGCTGGCCACTCGGGTGGCACCACCACCAACTGCAGGTTTGCATCAAATGGCAATTTGGGTTTTCAGGGGCAATTAGCAAAGGAGGAAAGTTTATAAAAAGGCCTAATTATAGCTTATTAAGCTGTAATAAAAGGCCATTAGTTTGGGTAGCTTTTTTCTTCATTATTAAAGCACATCATGAGTTGAAATTTGCTTTTTGTATCAATCCAGTATCAATTAACATATTTTTGTGATGTTAAAAATTTGTTTGATAATCTGAAACATTTAAGAGTGACAAAAAACCCAAACTACAGTAAAAAAAAAAAAGTAAAAATTAGACCCTGTTGTGATAACACCATTCCTTTTTTTATCAATGTCAATGTTGTCCTTCACTTCTTCTCAATCACGTGGTTCCAGAATATAAACTAATTCTGGAGACATTTTAAAGAATACTTTCAAATGCAGAGACCTCCCCTGTAAACATCCTGTCACCGTCTTTTGAAAACTACAGGCTTAAAACCATCTTAGTAAAACCTTCTAAGGCTGTAGCATCATTAAGCTCTTGTAAAGAATATGCTGTCCATGCTTAAGTAGAAGTTCGCATTGTGGATGTAAAAATATAATGTCTGCTTTGATAAGGAAATTATGTAAAAACTGTGATTTGCACTTTGATCCAACTTCACCACTGTGAAACGGTTAAGGCAGGTGAATACGAATAGTTGCAGTTATTTCATTTTATAGCATTTCAATTTAGTTTTGATTTCCTAGAGACATTGCAGACAACATAGTAACAACAGTTAATGTATAAAATGTTGATTTTTCTATTCTGAAATCCATTTCTGCAGGACAGTCAGAGTTTGTAAGGGCAACATGAGTTTTGGTTTCACCCTGAGAGGCCACGCTCCAGTGTGGATCGACTCTGTGATCCCCGGTAGGTTTCAGTGTTTGTTTTGTGTTGCAAATAGCAGTTCACAGAACTCAGTGACACATTCATGAGGCTACACATCCATTGAACAGTGGCCGCTTGAGAATTGTATCCCCTTGCATGTTGTTTTACTCTGCAGAAAGTCCTGCAGACAAGGCCGGTTTGAAACCAGGAGATCGGATCCTGTTTCTGAATGGGCTGGACATGAGGTTGAGTTCCTGCTCATATTCATTTCATTGATGTTATCCACGTGCATAAACAGCCTGTTGTACATCAACAACTTTACCTCAAAATGAGCAAAAAATGCCACAAAAGATTAACTGTGTAAAATATGTAAACATGTTGTCTGACTGTCAAAGATTTCCTGTTTGTAGGTGTTACAGCTACTGCACTACATATTCCCATTTGTGCCTAACAATAGCTCAACTTTAAAGACAAGAGATAAAAAGAACACAGATAAAAGATTGTAGAAGTGTCTTCTGAGAGAAAAGAAAACGTCAGTACTCGGTTGCTATTTCAAGCATAAATAAAGCAAAATAATCTGCTGCTTCTTCTTTAGTATATTGTGATTTGGGGGATTTTTTTTCCTGTCTAAATCGGTGCTATTCGAAAACAATGTCCTAATGTTTCTACATTTGTTCTTTTGTGAAAAATATCATTTTCTGCAGAACCTCTTCTCATGAAAAAGTTGTGTCCATGCTTCAAGGAAGTGGAGCTATGCCCACCCTGGTGGTGGAGGAGGGTCCTCCTACTTTTCCTCTGGCTGAGCAGGACCTCGCAGGAGGCAGCGTTCCCACTGAGCGGGCGCGCTCTCCAGTGCTCAGCTCCCTGCAGTGGGTGGCTGACATCCTGCCTCCCAGCATCAGGGTTCAGGGACGTACCTTTGGACAACAGCTGGAACATCTACTGACCATCCAGGAGCGGTATACCATCTGCAAGGCTTTGGAGAACTTCTTCCAACACAGGTGAGCTAAAAGGTTGAGGAGATCATGAGTGGAGAGATAAAAAGAAGTTAGACAAATGAGTATATGTGATCCAGAACAATAAATAGATTTTAAATTAAATGTCTTCAACTATGGTAGAGTAAACATTTGAGAGATGTTTATGGACTTTTTAGTTGTGGTCCTAAGGTGTAAAACAACAAAACTGTGGGCACAAAAAGGAAAACTAAAAGCAGAAGACAACGCAAAAAAATGTTGGACCACAGCAGTTATTAAAGCAAAAATGAGAGAAGATCTGAGGGGAATATTGTTGTTTGCTGCTCTATTTTTTAAACATATTTTAGTCTTTTCTTTCAATTGTTTTTTATATTAAAGTTCCATTTTTTTTGGTTTTATGTAGTATTTCCTAATTAAAGGTTTTCATTACATCTTGTTCCTCTTTACTGTTGCTGAGATTTATGTTTTCCAACCACCATACTTTTTATTATCAGGGTGTTACCATCTTGTCAGCATATCTTAAACTACAATATTCATTTTTATTCTATTAATGTTTTACATTTTTAGTTTTGTTTCATTTTATTTAGATGTCATTTTGTAATCCTTATTTCTTCAGATTTAATAATAATAATAATAAAAAGACAGTTCATATTCCACCTATTGAGTAACATCTCTTGCTAACATCAAAATTTGGAGCATATTAATCAATTTGAAATAAGGCAAGGAATTCTGTTTTTGAAATTCAGAGAATTCAGATATTTCTGATAGGCTACTTATGTTTGTCTTAGCTCACATGTCTGCATGGTCTGTCCCTAAACTTAAGCTAAGCTTTCCTTATTTTCCTCTTAATCAATGTGACCGTTAATTGGACAGCCAGGTGATTGCTTTCACCCTGCCCATGTTTCCATGGTCACAGGAACGTCGACACGCTGATTGTGGATGTGTTTCCGGTGCTCGATACTCCAGCCAAACAGGTGATCTGGCAGTTTGTTTACCAGCTGCTGACCTATGAAGAGCAAGAACACTGCCAGAACAAAATTTCACGATTTCTTGGATACAAAGCACCAGGTTTGTGCACATTTATTGCAACAATTAACGTCTATGTGACTCATTGAGGACTGTCTTGAGAATGTGATGGGAATCTTGAGCAAAATCAGTGGTTTGCTGAACTGCTGCGACCCTTCAAACTTTGTTTCCTCTTCCTCTGCATGACCTGTATGTGTGTTCCAGTTCCACCACCTCCTCCTCCTCCCCCTCCTCCTCCGGAGCCCGAGTCTGCTGCCCCTGAACCCCATCGCCGTAGCAGCTCCATGAGGGTGACAGGGACCACATACAGGAGTAGTGTTAGGGGACGTAGCTCTGATGACCTGGTCATTGGCACACACTTGGGCATGGGTACTGACATTCAATATCTCTGCATCAGGAACAAAACTAACACTGAGACCACTTAAAGCAGTGTCAGTTGTCTTTAATGTCATTATCTCTGTTAACAAAATTGCACACACCCATGTGTAGAATGCCAGGCTTTTGTGACATAAAAAAAAAATCACGAGGTTATTTCAAAACTTGTATCGTCATTAATGTAACATAAATGACCTACAATTCTACTTAAAAACATATGTATTAACAACAATAGGGGCAAAAAGTTCAAAAGTACAACAACCTGGCTGCTAGGTGTACACACCCTTAAACTAATCTTGAAATACCTTCTGATTTATTTTAAGGATTCAGTCATCTTTGGTCATGGTCTGTCTGACTCTACAATGCAAAAGGTTCTTTTCTGAGAAGAGCTTGTTGTAATGCTTCCTCCACTGCCAACAATATCCCAACAATATTTTATTAGACAATTCCCCTGCCTAATCAAATGAACTAAAGAAGACTGAATGCTTATTTTTGTTTTAACATTCATTTTTTATGTGTTCATTGTGGCTTATTTTAGTTCATATTTACCATTGTTTTTAGTCATAGTTTTTCATTTGAACCTTCTATGTTGTCAGAGTTGCTTTATCTAAAACTGGGATTTGTTCACTTGCAATGTGTTGCTAAAAGGGTTCAAGAATTACCCCAAAGTTTGTAAATTCAATAATACTACCAGGGCATATGGGTTGTATTAAAGTTATTCTAATAAATGTATTGACATAGGCGTGCGTGCAGAGCCAGGACAGGACAGTGGTATGAGATTGGCCCCCGGAGAGAGACAGTCAGGAGATGGAACATCTCTTCCTGAGACTCCCAACAACCTCACCAATGTGTGTATCAATGCCAGATTTTATTATAAAATATAGACTGTTTAGGTTTTATTAAAAAAAGTCTTACTCTAGTTCATATGTATGTACCCCTATAACAGCTGTCAGCTGTGTATGCTGAACTGGAAAATATGTACTCAGCCAAGAGGTCCAAGTCTTTGAAAAGTCGCCCTCCTCCTGCTCCTGAGAGTTTGCTGGATCTGGAACCTTTATCCCGCACAGGGTCTCCTACAGGGAATGCAAACACAGGTACCCACAATTTCAGTATAATGTAATTTTGTCCAATAAAAGATAAGATACATTATAGCTGTCTTTTGTCTCAGGGGCCCGCAAAGGTTCCTCACCCCATCCCTCGTGGCCAGATCCTCTACCCAGTCCACCCTCAGGCCAGTTCTACCCACCAGGGTTGACGAGCCAGACCAGTGGGGAGTCTAACCCCTACATCAGCCTGGACAGTCCCCCTCCCTCACCTCTGGAACCTGACTTTCCATGCAGCCCGCCTGTTCACCGCAACAACAAACGGCGGTACACCTTCTCAAAACCTCCTCGTTCAGAAGACACAGATCGCTTTCTCGATGCTCTGAGTGAGCAGCTGGGACAGAGGGTGGCGATTGTGGATGACTTCCTGACCCCTGACAATGACTACGAAGAGGTATGGTCAACACAAGAAAATTTGTAAATTGAATGGCATCTTAATAAAAATCAAATAAATTAAAAATCAATACCACGGTCATCTCTCAACTAACATTTCATTTGTCTTTATTTAAAAATTTGGACACAACTCCTTAACCTACCAATGTACAGAGTAAGCACAGCCTGGAGGGCCATATACTTGCCTCATATATTAAGCAAATAAATGAATTGCTAAATTAATTCTCAAATTTCTTGTTAATAATAAAAATATTAAATAATTTCATTAGTACTTAATCACTTAAGACTGTTTTTAATAAAAATAACTGTTTAGAAAAAGTGAATATGACTTTGACACTATTTAATTATCAATTTAATGGTTTTGTGTTAACAGGCTATATGAGGAGCCAAATATGTGAAACCATTACTGTGTCACTTTTAACCCTTGATAAAAGAAGGAATATTTGAATGAATTATTTTGAATGAAATATCTGAAGGAACATTTTCGTCTGTAAGTGAGCAAACTTACAAAATCATCTAAAATTCAACATTTTTTTTCACTGTGGCTTATAGCAAAGTGGTCCATGTTTAATGTATCAGCTATATAAAAAGGCATTACTTTATTTATATATATTGTGTATTTTCAGGGAACATCCAGCCTAATCATAAACTAGTATATGGTTATACTAGTTTATGATTAGGAACTAGTAGTGCCATTATATATTGAACAGTTGTCAGACCTGTTTAAAATTTTACGTTTTCCATAATTTCCACTTTGACATCAAAGGTCTAATGGTGTGTACTTGGTGTTAATGTCAGGATGTTGTGCAGATGGACTTCCCAGATGAAGAAGATGAAGATAATGAAGACGAGCTTGGTGTGGATGAGGAAGAAAACGGAGGATTCGTAGCTCCAGAGCTAAGCAGCCCGAGTGACGTTCAAAGCAGCAGCGGTGAAGAGAACGCCTCCTCCCTCACATACTCCTCTTCCTCTGATCACATTCCTCCTCCCCCTATGACACCACCTCCACCTCCACCTGTTCAGTTCAATGACCCGCCTCCTCCACCTCCTCCAGCACCCCCACAGAGTCAGCCTCAACACCAGCCACAGCAGGAATCCATTACCTACACCCCTGAGCACATGCCGAGGGCATATGTGCCAATCCGTCGGAAATCTGGGCCCCCTCCACCACCTCCTCCACGAAGCAATCCACCACCAAAACGCCATTCTTTCCATAAAGTCCTACCTACAAGAGAAGATCTACATGTTCAAGCTACCTTACAAGAGCTAAAAGCATACCAGGAGAGACAACAGGCATTTGAGGAGAGGCAAGCATATGAAGAGCAAAAAGCTTACGAGGAGCAACAGCTTTATCAGGAACAACAGGCCATTAAGGAGAAAATTTTCAAAGACAGACAAGCTTATGAGGAGCAGAAGGCTTATGAAGAGCAAAAAGCTTTTGAAGAGCAGCAAATGTATGAAGAGCAGCAAGCCTACCAAGATAGACAAGCCTATGAGCAGCACCAGGCTTACCAGGAACAAAAAGCACATGAGCAGCATCACGCCTACAAAGAACAGAAGGCACTTAAAGAGCTTCAAGCCTACCAGGAGCAAAAAGCCTATGAGGAGCGTCGAATTTACGAGGAGCGTCAAGCATATCAAGAGATGCAGCAGATTTACCAGAGTCACCAATCAATGCCTGCTCAGCCAACACAACAAAAGGCCCATTCACCTCTTCCTCTCCAACAACCACACCAGTCTTTACCTCCGCTCCCCTCTCAAGAGACCTCCCATCAACATAACCACCACCTTTATATGATGCGACAAGTACAGCAGCAGCAACTGGCCCACCAGGGCCTCCACCACAGACGCTTGTCTCGTTCAGCACCTCCACCACATCAGCCATCACCCCATCCGCCACTCCACCCTGGCCAGCAAGGTCAGTATACAGAGGGAATCTACCAAAGTCATCAAGGCATGAGACCCCAACCCCACCATTCGTCAACAGAGATACTCCACCAAGGCCCAGCACATCATTCCTCCTCTGAGATGCTCCATCAGTTGCACCAATCACAGGCCCACCATTCGTCCGCAGAGATGCTCCAACAAATGCAGCAGGCTCAAGCTCTCTACTCATCATCAGAAATGCTTCATCAAATGCACAAAGCCAAGGCCCATCACTCATCAGCTGAGCTTTTACATCAGTCTCAGCAATTGCAGCAAATGCAGCCTCACCATTCCTCAACTGAACGTCTCCACCAGGCTCACCAGATGCACAGAGGCCAAGCCCACCATTCTTCAAGTGAGCTGCTCCATCAGATCTATCAATCCAAGCCCCATCACTCATCTACAGAACTTCTCCATCAAGTCAATCAAATACACCAACCCAAAGCCCATCACTCCTCCACAGAACTTCTCCATGAAATCCAGCAAGAGCCTGCCTCCCTCCCAGTCCAGTTTACGCGTGAGAGCCAGTCCCATCAGAGTCGCAGGAGTGTTAAAGGTCATCATCAGACAGATGTGTCATTGCAGGGAAGACTCAAAGACCAGCAGATCCAGCAAATTCACCAACCCCAGCCAACCAAACCTTCTCCCCAAAGACCTCATTCCATCCAGCAGACTCACCACCATTCCCGTACACCTCAGATCCACCACATCCACCACATGACCCCACAGCCTCCTCCTCCCCAGAATTACCAACACCAGATTCAAGTCATCCATCCTCCTCAGCAGCCCCACAGACCTCAGCCACTTCTTTCCACCTTTCAGCCCCTCCAGCCTCACCAGCCCACCCTCTCCACCTTTCAGCCTGTGCCCCAGCTCCACCAGTCACAGCATCAGGTCCAGTCTGCCACCCAAACTGGTCGTCCACAGTCACAGCCCTCACATCATCTCTTGCAGTCCCAACAACAGCATCAAACCCAACCTCACCACAAGCAATCTCACAACCAGAGTCAGCCCCAGTCCCTCCCTCACTCCATGTCTGATCCCACAGAGAATTTGGGATTGCCTCCTCCTCCACCTCTTCCACCACCATGCTCTCCTCCGCCATTGCCAAGACCCACTCTGTCACGAATGGACTCGCACCATATGAGTGTGAAGAGGCTGCGCTGGGAGCAGGTGGAGAATTCAGAGGGGACCATATGGGGACAGGTAAGTTATGAGACATTTCTAAAAGTGACATTAAAGAAGAAACAGAATATTCCCTTTTAGACAATAGTATGCCAGATGGCTTGGATCAGATGTTCAAGGCCTTCCACTTGAACATTATAATTACAAACTTATTGGGATATTATGTGATAAACCAATACTGTGTAGCTCGTAATTATGAAGTGGTGCAGGTTGGGCCACAGTATAGCCCAACCTGCTTTGCACATCTACAGGCTAGAAAGCTTTCTTTTTGCAAAATAGCCCAAAAGCCTCTTAGATTGGATGGAGAACACTGGGGAACATCGGTTTTAAAACCCTGACACAGGTTTTCAGTTGATTTTAAGTCTTGACATTGGGGCAATGGTGGTAGGCTGTTTACTAATCATGTGGCTTCTGAAAGCAGTTGGAGTAAAGAGGGAGTACTACACTTGACAAATTTTACTTGTGATTTTTTTTTTCTTTCCTTTTACTTTATGCACAATGTATAGCATGATATTAACATTCCAACAAAATACACTGAAGTTTGTGGTTGAAATGTGACAAAATGTAAAAGAGTTGAAGGGGTATGACCAGATTCACAATGCACTGTCAAACATTTCCACTGAAGAGTGAGACTTGACCCCTATGCACATGGCCAACGCCAAACAACCCCTGAAGGATGTTTTTCAATGAGAGCGCTTACCTTAAAATACACAGTAACACACAAATGTTTTATTTTCTATTTTAAGATTCTAAATTTCTCTTGTTTATACTTCATCAACACAGATAAGCTAGATAATCTCACTGCAAGACAAATGCTGGTTTTCTCTTTCTCTTCCTTTTGAAGTTGGGGGAAACTTCTGATTACGAAAAACTTCACAACATGGTGAAATATTTGGACCTGGAGCTGCACTTTGGGACACAGAAAGGCTCGTGTGAGTGGATGTAAAAGGATGTTCTTATCGTGCTTAAATTTGAAGAGTCTGTACTCAGACCATTACTTACCATTATATAAGATATGTAAATGAATGAAATAATTTTTATAAGCCAAATATTATAAGGAGCTTTTGTTTTCATTCATTAGAAAACTCTTTACTACTTAGTGTAAATCTTGATTAGTTGGATTTGGAGGCTAAATTTGAAGTCCAAGAGCAACCAAATCCAAATCAGGCTTCAGCTATAATTCAGCTATCACGTTCATCTTAGAGAAATATTTGTTATTTATGTAAACATTGTTTTATGAGCAGTGGAAAGTCACTGAGCCTTTTCAGGCATGTTGATGTTATATATCTTTTAAATCAAAAATGTACTTAAAAAATATTCCATCCCTTCAAGTTAAACTTGTAAATCTAGTTTCAATAGAAATAAACATAAATGTTGTCAAATTTGTAGTGCCCGTTCCAGAGCCTCTGCCGCACCTGGAAACCCTCAAGAAGAAAGATGTTATAGAAATCCTCTCCCACAAGAAAGCTTACAATGCCTGTAAGTATAGCATTGTGCCCCTCATACTAATATTTACATTTTCCTCATTTTAGTTTTCTATCCAATCTTCTGTTTTTTGTTTTTCATCTTACAGCCATCCTGATAGCCCACTTGAAGCTTTCTCCTGGAGAACTGCGTCAGGTGCTGATGAACATGGCTGCAGACAGACTGGAAGCAGCTCACATTAAACAACTGCTGCTGTACGCTCCTGATGTGGAGGAGGTGAAAAAATACGAAGCGTACAGAGAGGACCCCAGTAAACTCAGTGAACCAGACCAGTTCATGTTACAGGTAAAGTCCTGGCACATTGTGGAGCGAGTGTTGTTGTTGCCGTACAGCTGTGAAGGAACAGAGTTTCATCATGGTGATGATTTGAGGGTTATTGTTGATGTCTGTCAGATGTTGTCTGTACCAGAGTATAACACCCGTCTGCAGAGCCTCCTGTTCAAGTGTTCACTTCAGGAGAAGACAGAGGAGCTGAGGGGAGCATTTGACTGCATCATTAAGGCCTCTATGGAGCTGAAGACAAGCAAGAAGCTAGCTAAGATACTAGAGGTACCCTTCTTCCAAGAAAATGAATTAAAATGACAAATGTGTTATACATTTGTGAAACTTTCACACATTTGGTAGGAGAACATTCCTACTCACGACTCTGTAATTCAGGATACAAATCCTTAACCTTCCACCGTACAATTTTGCCCTACTTGGAATTTTTCTATTGCCTGAAATCCCAATAAAGCACTTTGAGTTTTGTGCTTGTAATGTGACTAAGTATAAAATGTTCAAGGAAAGTATGAATTTTGCACAGTGCAGTTGATATATTCAGTTTGTTCTGTGTAGCTGAAAAAGCATTTCTTATACCACTTTTCCCCCATAACATTAATCTTTTATGTAGTTTGTGCTGGCGATGGGGAACTATTTAAATAACAGCCAACCTAAAACCAACAAGACCACAGGCTTCAAGATCAACTTTCTGACAGAGGTATTGTAGTTTGTATGCCATAAATTGTTTGTTACAGTCCCGACATCTACTTTGCATATGCATCAAACATCCTGCCTATGTCCTGTTCAGCTGAGCACTACTAAAACTGTTGATGGGAAGTCAACGTTTCTGCACATCCTGGTCAAGTCGTTGTGTCAGCACTTTCCAGAAGTGTTGGACTTTTCCAAAGATCTTAATATGGTCCCTCTTGCAGCAAAAGGTGAGGGAAACACATTAGATTTCAACTTTCATTTTAAACCCCTTCTCCAAACAAACTCACACTCCTTTCCAGTGAACCAGAGGACTATTACATCGGATGTAAGCGACATCCACACAACGATACAGGATATCCGCTCAGCTTGTCAGAAAATGCCTGCGACCGCAGAGGATCGCTTTGCGGTCGTCATGAGTGTATCCTTTAGAGAGATAGAAAAGCAGCAGAGGGAATTTTTATCTACTTGGAGAAATGAGATGCTGTAGTTCCTTAACTTTAATGTGTGCAGAACTTCCTGGAAAACAGTCATCCAGCAATCCAGTCCCTGGAATCGCTCCAGCAGAGGGCCATGGAAGAATTCAGCAAGACAGCCTCATACTTTGGTGAAGATGGCAAAGCCACCACTACAGAGGCTTTCTTCGGCATATTTGCAGAGTTTATGAACAAGTTTGAGGTAAGGAAATCATTTTTTTCCATTAACTATTTAAATGACTACCGAATTTAAACTTGGATGCATCATATCTTCTCCCTTTTATGTAGTTTATTTTGCACATGTATCTGGCATAAGCACTTTTTGAACTTTTTCACCTTCTATCACTTCAATATATTGCATATGAATGGTATGTATTCTCTTACTCAAAATCCCCAAAATATACATTATAGTTTGTGTCTGCAACATAATGATATGTGAAGAAGTTCAGGGAGTACAGATTTACTTTCAAGCCATTAGACATACAATGATTTAATGAATCTAACAGATATTTTTGTGTGCTTTTTTCACTCCAGAGAGCTCTCAGCGATCAACAAGCGGCAGCAATCCCAAAAAGCCCCAGGAGTCCTCGAATGGCCTCCCCCCAGGCCTGGTAACACACATTCACATTTGCAGATGAGACAGAACATTGCAGCAGCTGAGACACTTTACACACACATACAAACCCGACGTAGACATACCATGCACAAACATGTGCACACAAGCGAAATGGAAAAGAGAAACTAAAGATGGCCGTTTCTGTGCTAAACCTGTAAACGTTAGTGTTGTTCATGTTACATCCTGCAGAGAGAACAAAAAGGATTGTGATCAAGAACCTTGTTCAGTTTTCAATACATCTGTCTAAACTGTCTGAAAGTTCAGACAGATACTGAGTGTCTACTCAGTAATGTACCTTAGTTTAAGTTTCATTTCCATAATCACCCATTAGTGAGGTCCAATGACAATAAAATAGAATATTTGTAGCAAATCTTTAAATAAGATGTATTTATATATTTCATCTTGAAATAGATACAAGCTTTAGTCAAAACTTGTTCACTGCACTCTGTGGTTCTGCAGAAATCACAGAAGCTGTGGGAACTTGTTCTTTACTTTTGTCAGACACCCACCACTTTGAATGTAACATAAGCTCTTTACTAAGTGTTTTCTTAAATAAATTTCCTCAGATTAAAGGCTGTTTTACTCGCTTTTGTGTACCTTAACCTCCCTGTCTGCAGACTTTTCTTCTTTTGGATGATACTTTGGATGATTATTGCAACTTTTATATAGGAGGTAATGTCTGCACGGGCTGCAGCTGGCTATTTGTTTCATAGAAAATAATGTAATTGTAATCTGAATACAGAGAGAAGATTGCAGAAGTAGGAACCATGTGAGTCTTAAATCGGGCGTGTTGCAATTTCCAATGTTTAACTGTGCTGCACTGTTAGATACTGCACTCATTAATGTGTAATTGACATGTATAATGTGATATCTGTACAGAATGAGAGTGTAAAATATGTATATGCTGCAACTCAGAGCACTGTTGTTTTCTCATTATCTTTACATTTCTTTATTTTTGTTGTATTTAACTGGATATTAATGTGTTTCTGGGCCAAGCATAGTAATACTCTACTAAAAGAGGACAGTGATGTTCTTTAGTTTATAGTGAAACTGATTTTACCTTCATATTAAAAATAACTACAGTATTTAAACCCATTGAGCTTTTTCAAATTTGTCACACTGCAATCACAAACCTCAATTTCCTATTATTGGATCTTATGTGACAGAGACAGTGCATCGCTGAAGCAGAGAACAAAGAATCAACCAATTTTTGAAAAAGATAAAAGATATGAAAAGTGCAGCATGCAGTGTTCTTTAGCCAATGTTGGGTCAATATTAGTGAATTAAAAAAAAGTTCAAGCCTAGTCAAATCGGATGGAAAGTGTCCGTAGCGTACCATGGATTCTCAATGATTTGGGTACGGACTTTGACTAGGCCATTCTAACTCTGGGTGTTGTTACCCAGACCAATCTAGGAGATGAACTTGTGCATCAAAGTTGTTTTCTTCAATTTCTAGGCATCTCTGACCTGTTTTCCTCTCGCCACACTTTTCATTATTTACATGAAAAAAGCATGCATCATTTTCATTTCCTTGAACAGTTATGCACTGCTTTAACCACGCATAACTGTTAAGACAGTTAACAGTTATGCACAGTAATATCTGTCATGTGAAATTACAAAATAGTTTATCAAAGTTTGCTGTTGTGACATGATATAGAAGAGAAAAAGTTCAAGAGGGCAATTAGTATCTTTGCAAGGCCCTGTACATAAATGCATGCCTTAGTTTTTACTATTTGAAGTGCAATTGTTAAAAAAAATGTTTAAACCACTGTAAGCAAAGTTTTCAAATTATGTGCTAGTACATGCTGTTTTTTGCTTGAGTACTAAAAAGCTATATTTAAAACACTGCTCTCCAGTTATCATATATAAAATATTACATCTGTATTTTTTATTGTGGCAAATAAATTCAGACAAATATAAAGAGTTGTATGAAGACTGCTTTTGTTGCATTTTTGTAACATTAACTCTTGTTGCGCCAAAGAGAATAGACTGGTATATAATGTCAGTTTCTGTAAGTGCATCTGCCGACCTTTTTATTGTATGAATCTTTTTCTTTACAACTGCTGACGTGTCTCCTGCTGTCGCTGCAGTGGACATAAATAGTATTTTTTTTTTGTGCCTGTAAGTGTTTTCTCTGATCACTGCTGACATGAACTCAAATAGGTATTCCACTTATTCTGCTCTTACTTTGTCTCATGAGTGATTTGGATGAATTTAAACCTCTTACAGCAATCATTTGGCTTTTTACAGACATGAGGAAATTCTCGTTCACACGCCTCCCAGTGAGGTGTAATAAATCCCTTACATTTTAACTAAACCTTGTTGTGCATGTTGGGAAAGTGGAGTTTGAACCTTATGATGTGTAGAAGACGATACAAGACAAAAGCCAGAATACAAGGATTGCCTGAGGGATATTGCTGACATGCTGTACTGTTTGGATGCAAGGCAGACCCATGGTATGAGACTCAAGAAGACAAATTACTGAAAGGTGAGTTTATCAAACATTTTGAGACACTGTAGTTTAAAGACCCCTTTGTAGCTTTTACTGCAGTAACTAATAACCTACTTGCATCAAAGGTTAAAGCTGATTCTTTATTTTATGGTACAAATCTGCAAGAAGTGTCAAAAAATGAGAAGGTTGAGATGATCGCCTTTACCCGTGGAAGGTTTAGAAATATTAAATGTCAGATCATGCTGCCAGGGAGTAAAAAGAAACAAATAAAGCAAATGCCTTCATACAAAAGACTGCAGAATACTGTAATACTTCATATGGTTTGAGAAGTGTAATGAAAATCCCCTTTTCTGTTTCATCTGAGTAAACTTTCTTCTCTGTTCTTAGTATAAAACAATCTTTGTTGCATTTTCCAGATGACCTTCAAACAAGCAACTGGTGAAAGAGCACCGACAACCAACATGCCCCCAACCCAGAAGCCCTCCTTTGGGAGCAGCACCCTGGTCACTGTGGATATTGTGGTCCTGGTTGTCTACTTCCTGCTGATTCTGGCTGTGGGTTTCTGGGTAAGAAGCCTGTCTTTATCTTTCCCCTCTTTGCTATTGGTGATATAAAAATGGTTAAGATACTAGGCTTTGTTTTGAAACAGGAACATACTGAACCATGCTGGTTTTATCAGTTGTGTTTACCCTTTTACCAAGCCTTGTGCAGCCTTTGCCATCCCAAGTTTATCAGTCTTCAAACTGTTTTATTCACATGTACGAATGTCACAGATAGAAGGGAAAAAGCAACTCAAACAAGTGTGAAACAGGAAATTATGTGTTGCTTATTGGTTTACATACATGACCAAGGATGCATTAATTACTTAGTATCTTGTAGTGTAGAAAATATGGTCATGTGTGGAAAAAAGTGCAACAGTTCAGTGAAAAAAAAAATTATAACTACAATCTGTTAATGTATATTAAAAATTGAGAAGAAATGTGCAAGTTGTTAAATATGTTGTGATGGAGACCATGGGTTCCATCCCATGTTGATTATTGATATTATGTTGTTTTCAGTTCAAATGTGTTTGTATTAGTTTTTGTCTAGTTATATTGTGACATTTGGTGAACATTCTTTGTGGGGGGGAGACTGGCCATCTTTCCTGTTCGGAGAATGTGGGAGAGAGGGGGAAATGTCAGTTCGTTTTGATTTAGATTAGTTCAATTTGAGTTAATTGAGTATTTGCCTTTCTGGGTGTGTCTCAGCAAGGTGGATCAGAGAGGGAGACGAATGCTCCTGGAGCATACCAACTTCCATTAAGAGGGGGAATACTCTGAGGATTTATATTTAGTTATATTTACTTTTGATTGACTTTAGATTAGTTTAATTTTAATAATTTGCATGCATGTAAATATTTGTTGGATCATTTATTGTGAGGTTTGTGTAAGTAGTGTTTATTTGTGTTTTCTTTTTGGATCACCCCTTTACCTGGTGTAAGTGTTGGAACTTGCCTCAGGTATAAATGTCAGCTTCTTTGTTTCACTAAGGAGGGAAGGGTGCTGGTGTAATGAAGACTTGGAGCTCCCAAATAAATCCACCTCAAAGACATTCGTTGCCTCACTTCCTTCTTTAAACGCAGAGCCTCCGCCGGTCAAAGTGACAAATGGTGTCAGAAGTGTGGCTTTTGGAGGAACAATGAGACGATGATGACAAGAGGTGGTAAAAGAAGTAATGAAACTGAGAATCCAGAGAGTAGTGCTGCTATGAGTGGAGCTGAAGCAGCTACTGGTGCTAGCGCTGATGACAAACTGGATCAGCTGGCTAGCCTCGTCAAGTCACTGATGCAGTCTCAAACTGCCCGAGACCAGCAGATTGAGAAGGAATCAGCACGCCAAGAAGTAAGATGGAAGAATTTACAACAACAGTTTCGACAACTCCAGACTCATGTGGAGGAATTGAAGGAGGAACGACAACATGAGGGTGACTTTTTGGAGGAGGATCCTCACACTCATGATGACGACGGCGACAGCCATGATGATGGACGAAGTCAGATGTCTTTCCAGCTTCCAGCCACACAGAGGGAGCCAAAGCTGCTTCCATTGGCTTCTGATGATGATGTGGAGCACTTCTTGACAACTTTTGAAAGGATAGCTAAGGTCTGTCATTGGCCTAAAGAGGAGTGGGCAGTCCGACTGGTTCCGCTACTTACTGGGAAAGCACGTAGTGCTTATGTGCTGATGGACATTGCTGATTCTCACATGTATGACAAGGTGAAAGATGCCGTTCTGACCAAATATGAGATAACTGCCGACACCTATAGAAGGAGGTTTCGATCCCTGGACATTCATCAGGGTGAGACGCCAAAAGAACTTTATGTTCGGCTTAAAGACATGTTCTATAAGTGGGTTAAACCAGAGACTTCTACAGTGAAGAACATTTCAGAACTGATGATCATGGAGCAGTTCCTGAGGATGGTGAATCCGGACTTGGAGGTGTGGATCCGGGAACGAGCCCCAACATCTGCAGAGGAGGCGGCAAGTTTGGCAGAAGTCTTCTTGTCAGCAAGGACAGGGACCAGAAGAGCCCACTTTGGCCGTGAAAACTTTCCTACGGGAAGAAGTAAGTCTGATGGGGGTGAAAGGGGTGGTGCGCTAGGTCAGACTAGGAGTTATTCAGCTACAAAGTCATTTTCTGTTGCTAAACCCAACCCTGCTAAGAACTACTCTTCCTCAAGACCAGATGTCAGGTGTTTTCAGTGTAACAGAATGGGTCATACACAGTACACATGTCCTGCCACTATACGAAGTAAGCCCTCTCTTCTCTGTTCGGTTCCCAGACCACCCTCCCCATCCCCTGCCCCTGAATCTGCTCACACAGTCCCTGTGTTGGTTAATGGTCAACGTGAAACAGCTTTGTTAGACACAGGAAGTTTTAAGTCTGTGGTCCTGTCTAGCTTAGTGCCAAGAGAACTGTGGGGTGATGCTAAGACAAAAATAAGTTGTATTCACGGTGATGAAATGGAGTATCCTGTAGCTGAGATTTATCTAACTATAGGCGGTCAGACATTTCTATTACCTGTAGCATTAGCTTCAAGGCTTCCTTATGCTGTCATTTTGGGCTTGGATGTCCCCACTTTGACTGATTTAGTGTCGAACACTGCAGCTGGACATTTGACTCAAACTGATGGCCATGAGGGATCCCAGGTCAAGACTCAGAACACTACACTCTTCCAAAAACATGTCCCCATAGTGGCAGGAGCAGAACTTTCCTCTCCAATCTGTAGCTTGGTCACTACTAGAGCCCAGGCAGTACAGAACTCACTTAAGGAATTACCATTCTATGATGTAGAACTGGAGGTGGGTGGTGTAAAAACATCCAAATCCAGAGCACAAAGAAGAAAGGAGAAGTTTTTGGGTTCGGCCAGAATGGAGGTGGAAGGTAAAATGAAACCTTGCCCTTTATTTGACTTTGATATTCCTTCAGATATTTCTGCCCATCAGAGATCAGACCCAACATTAAAACCATGGTTTGATAAGGTTACAGAAGTAGAGGGAAAGAAGCAGGGTAAACTAAATGCCTTGGAAGATGCAACTTATGTTGTGAAGAATGGTGTCCTTTATCAGGTTAAGGGTAGATCGGAAGCCATTGCTTTACCACAGCAGCTAAGGGGAAAAGTGATGGAACTCGCTCATTCAGTTCCTTGGGCTGGGCACCTGGGATTTCAGAAATCCCTTCATAGAATAGCGAGTCGGTTTGTGTGGCCAGGCATGTACACACAGGTGCAACAGTTCTGCTCTTCCTGTCACACGTGTCAGTTAACTACGAACAGGGGTGTTTCTAAAGCACTTCTACAGCCATTACCTATCATAGAAACACCATTTGAAAGGATAGGAATGGATGTTGTCGGTCCCCTGGGGAGAAGCTCCTCTGGTAACCGTTACATTCTGGTTATCTGTGATTATGCTACAAGATACCCTGAAGCTTTTCCTTTGAGATCAGTGAAAGCTAAACAAGTAGCTAACTGTTTGCTTCATCTGTTTTCACGGGTAGGCATTCCTAGGGAGATCCTTACAGACTGCGGGACTAATTTCCTGTCAAACCTTTTGAAGCAGGTCTATCAGTTGTTGGGTATAAAGGGTATAAACACCACCCCGTACCACCCCCAGTCAGATGGACTGGTTGAACGTTTTAACCAAACACTGAAGAACATGTTGCGCAAGTTTGTTACAGAGACTGGCACAGAGTGGGACAAATGGCTGCCCTATATGCTTTTTGCATATCGAGAAGTTCCACAAGCGTCAACTGGATTCTCTCCATTCGAGCAGCTGTATGGACGACAAGTGCGGGGGCCGTTGGATCTTCTTAAAGAGCAATGGGAAAGCCCAAGTCCATCGGGTGAGCATGTGGTGTCTTATGTGATAAAAATGAGAGAGAGACTTGAACAAATGGCTGTAATGGCACATCAACACATGACAACTGCTCAAGCAAAACAAAAAACCTGGTACGATAAAAAGGCCAGGGAGAGGAGTTTTCATCCTGGACAGAAAGTGGTGTTGTTGCTCCCCACCAGTGATAATAAGCTTCTCACGAAATGGCAGGGACCTTATGAGGTCACACGATGTGTTGGGAAGCTTAATTATGAACTGTATATGCCAGACAGGAAGAAGAAACATCAGACTTTCCATGTTAATCTTTTGAAACAATACCACGATTCACCACAACAGTTTGCAATGCCGTTTGTTTCTCAGTCATCTCAACAGGTCCCAATGCAGAATAAGGAGCATGCAGACACTGTTGTACCGCAACTCTTTGTGCGTGTGGTGGACGATGAGGAGGAAGATGAGCTATTTTTTCCAGCCTGTAGCTCCGCACCTGTTGCAATTTCTCTCTCTCATCTTCAGCCATCCCAACAGCAGGACATGAAACCCCTTTTGGATCCAGAGTTGTTTCAGGAAAAACCTGGGTTCACAAGCCTGATGAAACGCAGGGTTCACCTCAGAGACGATGCTGTACCTCGCAGGAAGTTCTACAGGGTTCCGGAACGTCTCGTCCCACAACTCAAGAACGAGATACAGTTCATGTTGGAGCTGGGGGTCATTGAGCCCTCTGTGAGTGAATGGTGCAGTCCAGTAGTGCTAGTACCAAAAAAGGATGGCACTTTAAGGTTTTGTATTGATTTTAGATACCTAAATAGTGTCTCTAAATTTGACCCTTATCCAATGCCTCGCATTGATGAACTGTTGGAGAGAGTTGGGAGATGCAATTTTATTACCACACTTGACCTCAGTAAGGGCTACTGGCAGCTGGCTTTGGCATCAGAGGCGAAAGAACTGACTGCGTTTAAAACACCATGTGGGGTTTTTCAGTTTAGGGTGATGCCCTTTGGCCTGCAGGGGGCACCAGCGACATTTCAGCGCCTCATGGACCAGGTGCTGAGGGAGGCATCTGACTTTGCTGCGGCATACCTGGATGACGTGGTGGTTTTCAGCCAGACGTGGGAGGAGCATGTTCATCATTTGCAGCATGTTTTACAGCTCATTAGATGTGCGGGCCTTACCATTAACCCTAATAAATGTAAGTTGGCTCAGAGGCAGGTAGAGTACCTGGGCTATGTGGTGGGACATGGCCAAGTTAGACCTCAAGTGGGAAAAGTAGAAGCGATTCATGCATACCCAGTTCCTACGACTAAAAGGAAGGTCCGTGCCTTTGTTGGGTTAGTGGGGTGGTATAGTAAGTTCATTCCCCATTTCGCAGACAGGGCTGCTGTTCTTACGGATTTAACAAAAGTCTCTGCACCAAATAAAGTACAGTGGACTGAGGGGTGTGACAAAGCTTTCAGGGACCTGAAGTCTGCAATTTCCAGTGACTCTGTTCTCTACAGTCCAGACTTTGATGAACCGTTTATATTGCAAACTGACGCCTCTGGAGTGGGCCTGGGTGCTGTATTGCTGCAGGACATTGATGGTGAGAGACATCCTATTGTTTTCCTCAGTAGGAAGCTTCAAGACAGAGAGACCAGGTATTCCACAGTCGAAAAAGAATGCCTTGCAGTTAAGTGGGCAGTGGAATCACTGCGGTACTATCTGTTGGGCCGCCATTTTACCCTGGAGACAGATCATCGGGCGCTGACATGGCTACACCAAATGAAAGACTCTAATATGCGCATTGCAAGATGGTATCTGTCACTACAACCTTTTGATTTTACAGTGCTGTACCGGTCAGGGAAGTCTAACCTTGTGGCTGACTCTCTGTCCCGGATGTTCGAGGACTGAGTACTGTTGTCCTGGGTGACGGGGGAGGAAATGTGATGGAGACCATGGGTTCCATCCCATGTTGATTATTGATATTATGTTGTTTTCAGTTCAAATGTGTTTGTATTAGTTTTTGTCTAGTTATATTGTGACATTTGGTGAACATTCTTTGTGGGGGGGAGACTGGCCATCTTTCCTGTTCGGAGAATGTGGGAGAGAGGGAAATGTCAGTTCGTTTTGATTTAGATTAGTTCAATTTGAGTTAATTGAGTATTTGCCTTTCTGGGTGTGTCTCAGCAAGGTGGATCAGAGAGGGAGACGAATGCTCCTGGAGCATACCAACTTCCATTAAGAGGGGGAATACTCTGAGGATTTATATTTAGTTATATTTACTTTTGATTGACTTTAGATTAGTTTAATTTTAATAATTTGCATGCATGTAAATATTTGTTGGATCATTTATTGTGAGGTTTGTGTAAGTAGTGTTTGTTTGTCTTTTCTTTTTGGATCACCCCTTTACCTGGTGTAAGTGTTGGAACTTGCCTCAGGTATAAATGTCAGCTTCTTTGTTTCACTAAGGAGGGAAGGGTGCTGGTGTAATGAAGACTTGGAGCTCCCAAATAAATCCACCTCAAAGACATTCGTTGCCTCACTTCCTTCTTTAAACGCAGAGCCTCCGCCGGTCAAAGTGACATATGTAATTACATATATGGGTTATAATAAATTAATGTATTTTAGTTATTAAAGCCCTTATTATCAGGGCTAGGGTTATTTAACTATATTTGATTATATTGCATTTAATAGTCACATGTTGTCATTATTCTTATTAAATATTATTATTATTCTTTCATAGTGACTTGCGGTATATGAATAGATTATTTTAATGTAAGACTTTCATGATTTTAAAGCATAACATAAGTTTTTAATTGAATAAATTTCACATTTATTAAATTCTGCCATTCAAAAATTATGGACATAATTCTGAATGTCTTTTTTTTATACAGTTTTATTTTATCATAAGATATGTATGGTTACGTAGCGATTGTTGATATTTAATTCTTTACATTTCGTGCTTGTGAATATAGCAATGCAGATTTTACATTTTAAGCTATCTTTATAAATGTGTCGAATAAAACAGCAGCAAAACTATCTTCAAAAAGGTTTCAGATCTGGCATGTTGTACAAGACAGATGTACCACATGAAAAGATGCTTATAGGCTTTATTTCTTTTTAAAGAAATGTTTTATAATATTGGAAGTAATTTTTCAGAATCATGTCGGACTACAAGATAGAAACAGGAGCTGTTAAAGTATCAGCATTCATGGTTCACAAATCACACATTTTTTATTTGCTCTCATCAAGAAATGGAAGTGACAGAGCAGTAAACCACCAAACAACTTTGGCTAAACTTAGAGGGAAACAAAACTGGTATGATGTTCAAGAGCAAACTGCACACCAGAACAAACAGGTGTGCAGTTTGCCCTGAACACAAAACAATTTCCTCTGTATGCT
This sequence comes from Xiphophorus maculatus, assembly GCF_002775205.1. Classification (NCBI taxonomy): domain Eukaryota; kingdom Metazoa; phylum Chordata; class Actinopteri; order Cyprinodontiformes; family Poeciliidae; genus Xiphophorus; species Xiphophorus maculatus. Next base: position 13,794,031 of record NC_036458.1, on the reverse strand, counting down.
CTAAATTATCAACTTTCTTTTATTTTATTAGTCCATGTGGAGAACGAAGCGCAGCACAGTGGATGGATACTTCTTAGCTGGCAAGAGTATGACATGGTGGCCAGTAAGTAAAACACCATCAAATCTTTGGAAAAAAAAAAAGATGGACTGATTTTCTGATTAAAACATTTGAAGAAGAGCTGTTTTCCTCTTTTAAAAAATGAGGCCAAGTTGATCTTAATCCCAATTTCCTCAACTATATTTAGGTTGGGGCCTCACTGTTTGCCAGTAACATTGGCAGTGGACATTTCATCGGTCTGGCCGGGTCAGGAGCTGCAGCAGGAATTGGGGCGATAGCTTATGAATGGAATGTAAGATATAAAATTTAATGTTAAAAAGAAGGTCTGAAGAAGAATAAATGTTAATGTCTTCGCATTTGTTAAAAAAAACAAAACAAAACAGGGAATGTTTATGGTGTTGCTGCTTGGATGGCTCTTCCTGCCCATTTACATTTCTTCTGGGGTGAGTTTCCTACACACCCAACTTGCACAGGAGTGCACTCGTGGTGTGAGAGCAGCTCCCAACACTTTCTCCTCTCCAGGTTACAACCATGCCAGAATATTTGCAGAAGCGCTTCGGTGGAAGAAGAACGCAGTTATTTATAGCCGTGCTGTCCCTGTTTATTTACATCTTTACAAAAATATCGGTATGGCATAAATACAACAGGCATTTCTGTGTCTGAGTGGAAAATTGCATAAATCTGCATGTATGAACTCAAATTGTTTACTGTTTTTTTGGTGTGGTCAGGTGGACATGTATGCAGGTGCTGTGTTCATCCAGCTTGCTTTGAAATGGAATATCTACCTGGCCGTGGTGCTGCTGCTCGCGGTGACTGCCCTGTACACTGTAGCAGGTAACTTTTCTCCCTCAATCACCTAAATTGTGTAAAACATGTTATGTATTTGCATGTAGGAGTCCCATGCGTTGCATCTTTTGTTTTGCATTAGCTGTTGAGAGTGCCTAATGAGCCATATGTCGTGTTCTAGGCGGTCTTGCTGCAGTTATCTACACTGATGCAGCTCAAACTGCAATCATGCTGGCCGGAGCTCTCACCCTCATGGGTTTTAGTAAGTCAGATGCTACTGATTCTGTCACTTCCCATTACTTAATTTTACACACCTATTTTTGTTTCTGTCTCCACTCTGAGGTTTTGTTGAAGTCGGAGGTTGGAATGCGTTGATGGAGGGATATTTCACCGCCATTCCCTCGGTCCGCGTCCCCAACTCGACCTGCGGCATCCCTCGAGATGACGCTTTTCACATATTCAGAGACCCGGTGCACTCTGACCTGCCCTGGCCTGGTGTCATCATCGGCATGTCCGTCCCCTCCATGTGGTATTGGTGTTCTGATCAGGTACTGCAATAAGTTTATTTTTGAACTGATCCAGTCACATACAAAAACATTTGCAATGTATTTTATTATTTTATCTGACATACCAACATCAAGTATCATAATTGAAAATGATTTTTCAAAATCTACTATTGTATTTAGTCTTCCTAAGCAAAAACTGTATTGCTTTAAATACAACTTCAGGTATTTGGGGTGTGTTTCTACCATCTTTGTACATCCAGAGTGAAAATGTTGTCAGTTCTTCTCGAAAAAATATCTCAAACTCGTGGAGAATCTCATTAAGTCTTGCTATGTGCTGGCTTTAGCTCTGAGCTTTGACACGTGAATATGCTGTCAACTGAAAGCGTATTTATGTGTATTTAAGCAAATGATCCAAAGTACACAAAACTGAATAATGAATACATTTGCTTTATCAGTGAAATAAATGTTTCCGTTGTAGTTTTTGTTTGTTTTGAGTAAAGCAGAGTTGTATTATTAGAAGAAGTAGACTTAATGTATGGTAAAGTACAAAATTATATTTAAGAATCATGATTTCTAGAATAAACATTTTATGATTGTAAAAAAATGGGATGTTTTTCATCTTTAAAAGACTAAATGAAAACTTCTATTTATTTATGTGCTAAAATTTTCTCCTGGATTTAGCTTGTTGACATATTTTTCTGCTCAAAACTTTCCACTTCACAGTATTAGTGACCTAAGAGAAAAATGCACAAGCAGTTCAACTGATCATTTACTGACTTATCAGTTAAGTGACAACATTGAGTTATAGGATTACTGTTCCCATTCTGATTTATGCAAAATAGATTCTTCCAATGAAGATCTCGGTTATTCATTCACCAAAGCCAGGAAGCTGAGTCTCTCTTGGTTCTCTGCAGGTGATTGTGCAGCGCTCTCTGGCTGCAAAGACTTTGACCCATGCTAAGGGGGGGTCTCTTCTGGCTGCATACCTGAAATTTCTGCCTTTCTTTGCCATCATGCTCCCCGGGTTGATCAGCAGGATCCTATACACAGGTTCAGATTGGGCTGTTAGGGGATCAGTCAGTGTATTTCCCTTTTTTATTGTGTTCACTGTATGATATTGTGTCTAGATGAAGTGGCATGTGCAGACCCTGACCTGTGTAAACAGATTTGTGGGAACTCAGTGGGCTGTTCAGACATTGCATATGCCAAACTGGTTATGGAGCTTCTCCCTGCAGGTGAGACGCTGTTTCTGCCGTTACTTGCCCTCTTCCCCATCTTCCTTTCACACAGACAGTTCCCTACTTGCCACTCTTCCTTCTCAGGACTGCGAGGACTCATGATGGCAGTGATGATTGCTGCTCTCATGTCGTCTCTGACCTCCATCTTCAACAGCTCCAGTACCATTTTCACCATGGATTTATGGAAGACCTTCAGATCTCGTGCTTCTGAATGGGAGCTCATGATTGTGGGGAGGTATGACTCACTGTAGCTTCCAGTCTTTTCAACTTATGAAAAGATTTTATTTTATAGAGAAGAAATACAGCTTGATAAATGGCCGTTTTGTCCATCTAACTCTCTATACACCAAAGTATTCATTCCCCTGGATCACTTGAAGTAGGGCATAATTGTAAAGTTAGAGGAAGATAAGACACTTTAAAAAAAAAAAAATTAATGATGAAAATCTGAAAAGTGATTGTATAAAAAAATCACTTTTTGATTTTACTCTATTAACCCTAAAACAATCTGGGGCCATCATTTGCCTTCAGAAGTCTTATAACTAGCCAGCTCTGGTGGGACAATTACAGCTATTAGTTGTGCATTCTATCTAAAAACCTGGTGTAGAATTAGGAATATGGGATACGACTTAAAAATTAATATTAATACACACTTTCCATCCAACATAACTGAGTTTGACCACAAAAAACCTGCAGCTCTAATTGCAGCAATATGCGACGCTACAAAGTGTTGACTCTGTCATACAAATATGTATCATATTCTTCAGTTTTTTGTTTCTGAAAAATGTCAAATTCATTTGTTTTACTTTCGCTTCACAATTATGCATTACACTTTGTCTAAAATTTCTATGAAATCCATGCATATTTGATATTGTGATGTACTGAAGTTCAAATGGTACTTTTAATAGGCACCGCACTTCCAAAGTCATGACTTTTCCAAATGCTTTCACCTTAATCCTTAAAAAAACAGAAAACATTGCAGCTTAAAAGCATGCATATAAGTTCAGCAGACAGCTAATTTGCTTATTTAAGGCATTAAACTACATGTTGACCCTGCAGGGTGTTTGTGCTCGTCCTGGTGGCGGTGTCAGTGCTCTGGATTCCTGTCGTCCAGGCCAGTCAGGGTGGCCAGCTCTTCATCTACATCCAGTCCATCAGCACCTACCTGCAGCCCCCTGTAAGCATCATCTTCCTCATGGGCTGCTTCTGGAAGAGGACTAATGAGCAAGTGAGGAGCTTAATCATCAGACTGCATTTAAAAATGAGCCCCTTTGTTCCAATTTGCTTATGGGTTTGTTATGTCATGCAGGGCGCCTTCTGGGGTCTCACTATTGGTCTCACAGTGGGCTGCATACGCATGTTGTTGGACTTCATCTACCCTGCACCACTGTGCTTTGAAGAGGACGACAGACCCGGTGTGCTGAAATACGTTCATTACCTCTACTTCTCCATGCTGCTGTCCTTCATCACCCTGGCTGTGGTGGTTGTAGTCAGTCTGGCTACCGAGGAGCCCAGTCCAGAACAGGTGAATTACCGATAGCACCACTAGATGTCAATAACGTGCTAAGATACAGGCAGACTCCAGCCGTGACATGTTCTTACTGCTTTGCTTTCTAAACAGATAAGTCGCCTCACTTGGTTCACAAGGTTTGATCCGGTGAAGCCAAAAGAGCAAGAGATCCCAGAGGAACACAGACGTACAGAAAGCAGAAACGGACAAGCTGTCGATCAAAGGAGAGGTCTGTCTCTACTGCACATCTCCCAACTTCTACTTCCAAACTGCCTAGTTAACGCTATTTTTCACTGACCTCTGCAGACTCAGCTTCGTCTGTGTCCAGTCCTCCCAGTCAGTCCAGGTTCATGTCTGCCATCTACTGGTTGTGTGGGATGGAAAGACGAAGTGAGGCGGACAGCAACACTGTGGCCCCGGCTGCGCCTGAGCAGATCATCTGCACTCTGGATGAAAAGCCAAGTCTACGGCACCTTGTCAATGCCAACCTCATCATTTGCCTCTCGGTAACGGTCTTCATCATCGGCTACTGGGCTTGAAGGGAAGAACTCTAAACTTTATGAAAGTATTCCTATCCCCTCAGACTGTTTCACTATGCAACCACAAACTTCAATGTATTTTATTGGATCCTTATGGGATAGACAAATATGAATGAAAACATTTTACAGCATGGCCTGCATTTCTATTCAGCTCCTCCCCTTACTTTGACACCCCTAAATTAAAACCGATTGCCTCTAGAAGTTTGCCAATTAGTAAACAGACTGGTGTGTGATTTAATCTCAGTATAAATCTGTTCAGTGAATGCCTAAGAGCTTTATTAGGGAACAAACAGGATCATAAACAGCAAGAAAGGAGGCATGGCCTAAAGTTGTGGAGAAGTTTAAAGCAGGTTTAGATTGGCTTTGAACGACTCATGGAGAAGTTTAATCTATTACATGACAAAGAGTACGGCACAACCAACACCCACTAGCACCATGGGAATACACAGCAGTGGCAACATAATACTGTGGGAATCCTTTTTTTCCAGCAATGACAGATGAGCTTTGGAAATACAGTTGGAGAAAATCTTTGTGATATTTTACATATTATAATAATGCAAGTCTCTAGTTGTGATTGATTGTTTACTCATCATTTTCTTCCTATTTCATTATTATTTTACTTTGTGCTGGTCAATGGTAAATAAACTTAATTTATAAAGCCCTGTTCGCATTCAAACACAGATATTCACAAACAGGTAATCAGTTTAGCACACAATCTGGGGTTAAATGACAGAGGAGAAAACTGGAATCAAGCCCACAACTTTAAGACTGAAACACCTATTTTATCCATTTAGCTGCAGTCGCTCATAAAATGCACTGAACTATTTGGTCATGTGGCTGTGAAAATGTTTGAGGTGGTACAAATGCTGCAAATATAAAATATGTACATATTTTAATGTATAATGTTAACCTGGAGTTAGCCGAAATTAACCAGAATAGTGATATTTTGTCCTCTAAAATACTGTTTCTATGTATTATTTGTAAACTGAATTATATTCAAAGTAAATCCCAAGGAACAATCTCATGAGTTCACATTTAGTGGGGTTGTTTTTTATACGTCTTACTGGGTAAATATCTGTACTTGCAACCTTTTTTCTAAAGATTTGAATAAAACTAATTATATAGAACAATGATGCATGGTGTGCCGAAGAGTAGAAAAGACCACAAACAAACTCGTAGTAAATTGTACTCAAAGAAAAAAAAAAAAAAAGATTTTAATGGTTTTTCTGTATTTGGTCAAAGCTTTGATTTTGGAGTAGGAGTGATTACAAAAAGAAGATTGTCCCTTTTAACAATAAGAGCAAATATTAGCTCCTCAAATAGGACTTTTCCCATTTAAAAATCAGCTTAGTGGATGTCAAAAAGGAATCTTGATTAAAAATGAGACAATCAAACCTCACCCTGTTGTATTCTTCAAGGTATCTAAGTAAAACCACCTGAAAATGCAGCAACAAGCTCTGAAAGGCCATCAGCGGAAGACAACTGCATCTCTTATTGCACCCTTCCCAATGTATTTGGTCATCGCAACTCTTAATCTGTGCTAAACAACTCACAGTTATCTTTGGCCCTTTAGCTATTTCTTAATACCACCCTGCAGACTGTGAACATTTCATTCTGTCAGATGAAACAGCCAAATTTGGAAAAATGAAAATTCAGTTTAGCGTCATGATAAATAAGTGACAGTTTGAATTCAAATCCGATGTCAGAGGTTAAAATCTCAAAACAAAAGCTAAAACTGCACTCGGATGCTTGTCTCCAACAGGATTCTTAGCTTTGACACTTTGGCATAAAACGAAGAGAGGCACAAAAAGGTGAAACTTCTCCAGCATTCTTTTTTTTTCCTTAGTTAAGCTGCTATATAACTCAAGTCCTTTAAGCTTTGGCTCTGCAATTCAATTTTTAGACACCTAGCAGAGCGTACAGCAAAAAGAGTTCAATGTTGGAAGCGATGGCTGCACATGGGTTTTATGGTTTAAGCCACCACTGTACGACGAGGCTTCTGGTTTGACTCAGTGGAGCAGACAAAAAAAATATATATATATATATACGTATAAAAAGAAGCTGTTGGCATCTTGTAAGCAGAACTGGTGCCTTGTCTTAAATGAACAATAAAAGCTGGAGTGCATTCTACAGAGCAGTGTTCTCTGCCTTGATTTGGGGGGTTGGGTGCAGGGTGGAGGTTGGCTCTTGACCAGCAGAGCCCTTCACTACTTGCTCCTTGATCACCTGAGGGACAAAAGCTCTTGTGATCCCCTTCATAACCAGGCCTCCATCTGCAAAAGAGAAAAACCCAGATGGAGCAATCACCAAACACATCATGAAATAAAGCAAACAGTTGCACACATACACACACACACACACGCCTGCAAACTCCACATTCTTTAAGACACCAAGGACTCTTCTACAATTTAAATATAGTCAATTCTGCTAAAAATTAGGGATTTCTTTTTCAGTTTCCTTGGTGTGTTAATCTGTAAATGCAACAAAAATTTTATGGAACAGATGTGGCTAAGAGCATTGACCACGGAAAGTACAAAAAAAAAAGTCTGATCCTGTTTAGAAGCCTGTTAGTTAGTGTCACAGCAAACAGTTAAGAGACCGCTCGGGGGTTTAAACCTAAATGCAAGCAGGTTATGAACAGACAAATGCACAAAAACATGCCTTCACACATGAACATTCAGATGCATCTCAATAAATTAGAATATCATCCAAAAGTTAATCTGTTAGCTAGCTGCAGACTCCTAACAGTTTTGCCCACTCTCCTTTCCAAAACTTTTTATTCTTTCACTCTAAAAGCTTTTCTTTCAGCTTTCAGCACCATTCATCTTCCCATTATCTATAGAACTTTCTGTCCCTGCTAAAATGAACAGCATGACGCCGCCACCACCATGTATCACCGTTGGTGTGGTGTGATCAAAGTGGTGTACAGTGCTAGTTTTCTGCCTCAATTAGTGTTCTGTACGCAGGTTCAGTTTTTCCACATTTTCACCCCTTTTTATTTGTCAAAGATTAATTACATTATGTTCTTCCTGTTCTAAATTACATGCACCATTTACTTCAGAAGTATCGTGTTATGGTCTACGCAATCAAGAGGGAGACTGTTCACTTGGCATTTAACATTTTATGGACTGTAACCCTGAAATTGTCACTGTTAAAAAGTGCCATCTCCAAGTACCGTATATCATTGGAAAGTTGAGTGGAAGGGGGAAAAGTGTGGTAGAAAATTGCACACCCAACAAGAACAAATGAAAACCCCTGAGATAATTGTGAAGCAAAAACCCAGAGTCATTCTAATATTGGTCTTACGTAACATTTTTATTTTACAAGTGACTGTCTTTTGTCTTTTCTAGACTGTTAGATATACATTTTTTAACACAAAAACATTTGAAATACTGACCTCTGTATTGAATCTACACTGCTTCCACTTTTGTAATTGAATTACCAGAAACAAATTAACCTTCTAATGATAGCACAACGTATTGAGATGCACATGTACCCATCTGTGTTACATGTATTAGACATGCAACAAAGCTCTAGTTGCTTTTTTCCCCCAAAATAGACAGACAAACATGAAGCAGCAAAAAGTGCCAATACACCCAGCCAATAGGAACCTTACCATCACCTGCCCGGCAAAGCTCATCTTACAGGCAGGTCAGCAGCTCAGACATCTGCAATGTTTACACACATTTCCTGTCATGCTTCAGATCACCACAGTTCCGTTCAGAGTGACACAAATCGAGACAGTGAAACCATAAGAAGAAGCTAGAGATCTAAAAACAGCAGCGCCCTAAGAGGAAGCTTCAGACGGTTATCGGCAGACGAGCAGAAAGGGGGAGGGAAAAAAAATTGCTTGAAGTTGGCTGGAGATGTTGTTTTCTTCGCTTCAACTTGAACCAAGAAGAAGAATAATTTGAGTAAAAGGTCAAAAAATGTGAACAGCTTGCAGAATCTGACGCAATCAGCTACCTTATTATCATAAACATGCATCTGGAGTATTGTTAACAACCCAACACACTTAACAGATGTGACAAAGACCCTGGACTAATTACAACTTGATGTTAAAAAAAATAAAAAAGTCTACCTGATAAATTAAAATGAAGAACTTTCATTTTGATAAATCAAATAACTTTTAATATTCTGCTTCTGAACCTGCAGAATAATGTCATTACCTGTTATGATCTTGGATGCAGAGCTGCAGATGCCATTACCGTTGTCATTAGCTGCGGGCTGCGGTGGCGGTGGCATGCTGGGTCGCACTCTTGGCTTCGGGGCGGGCCTGGAGGGGCGGGGCAGAGATCCAGTGGCGTACGGTGGCGGAGTATCAGGCGGAGTGGGAGTTGTCGGGGGCGAGGGGTCTCCCTGGGCTGGCTGGTGGGCTTGAGGAGGCTGCGGCGGTGGGTGGTTAGGGGCTTGGATGAAATCTTTGCTGGAGTGACGACGGACTGTGAGGGGCGGGTGACCGGGAGAGCCTGGAGGCTGGGGGCTGCTGGACTGAGAGGCGTACAGGCTGGGCTGCTTGGGCGGAGCTGGTGCCTGCTTTTTGGTGCCTTCAGTGCATAAGATCAACAAGACATTATTTATTCCCTTGACTTTTTAAATGTTTTTTGATGCTACAACCACAAACTTCAATGCATTTCATTGAGATATTAAGCGATAAATCAACACAACAACATCAACATATAACAAAGTAAAAAAAAGTTACAAAAGTGTGAAAACATTTGCAGAACGCTGTAAACTGAATATGAGCGTGCGCTCTGTTCTCACCTCTGCGGACCATATGTGGACTCGGCCCTCTTGACCCACCCTGAGAGTGCGGGGTCCCGACTGTAAGATGGGGTGAACCATTCCTCTGCTGAGGAGGGGTGGACAAGGGTTCCCGGGGTTGGCTGTTAAAATACAACAGAGCAAAGCATTAAACCATATCAATAATGTACTTTACATGACAACACTTTTTAATGGTGCAAAATCAAAAAATAAATAGATCATGCACACAAACATCAACATACATTTTCCATCACGAGATTGGACAAAGGTCAAAACAAGAGGAATCACTCAGATTTAGGCAAACAAGATGCAAAAACAGTATAAGGTCAGTAGATGCAGACATAAAACTGTTTCAGTAATGTGTTGAATGCAAAATCGAAAAAGCCCAAGAAGCAGACGAGCACTGGAACGTGCTGGTTAGCAGGCGGAAAGAAGCGCATTGTATTGTAAAAATAGGTTCAAAATCGCAAGCAGAACAGAGAAAAAATAAACGCACGATCAAAGCAAAACGTGATTTTCATCGCATTCTTAATCACGGAAGCCAAATTAAATGCTGTGCATGAGGTGGAGATTATTAATCTAAGAGATCCAGAGTGGTTCTTACAGTTACCAATCAAACACATGGCAAACACAAAGGTTGGGCGGGTTCCGGACTGGTTGATTGGTTGCGAGCCGACGGTGGAGTACTGTTGCGACCTCAGCTCGCTCCTTACCTGCTGTCCTCTGCGCTGGGCTGCCTTACACCCTGAGGCTGCACTGCGGCTGCCTGGACCCCACCCCCATGAGCCTCACCGCCTCCATCACCACCAGCAGCAGCAGCGGTGAACAGACCCGGCTGCTGAGCCTCTGGACCTGGCGACTGAACCTGGGGGGACTGCAGCTCGGACTGGGAGGAACCCTCAGCTTCCAGAGGAGGCAGTGAGGGTTGGAAGGTGGGTGAGGTTAGTTGTGTCTGCTTTCTATTTACAGTGCCGATTCTGCGTGGAGCGGGCTCCGGATGTTTGTTAACAGGGCTACGAAGGAGGGGGAAAGGGAAGAGAGTTCAGGAGGGCAAAACCACACGCCAACCAAACAGTGACGGGGAGCAGGAGACCGAGAGAGAGAGAGAGACAGCTAGGAGCAGTGAGAGACGATGTAAGACATACGAAAAAGAGAGAGAGAGACGGTACTTCCTGAGAGCAGTGAAACCAGGCCAGCAGGAAGAACCAAAGAGCACATAAAACCACACCACAGTCATCTCTGAAACTGAGCACTTATCTCTGAAACTGGGCTGCACTCTATAAAAGTTACAGGCGACACCAGAGATACAAAAAGTAACACAGGAAGCCCACACAAAATATAAACCTACAGACAGACCTAAGCTTTAATTGGAAATTAAAAAGATGACAAGAGTACAGAGCAGTAATACAAAGAGAAACAAACAAAATCATGTCCCGACAATGAAAATTTCTTCAAAACATAGAAAGAAGCAAAAAATGTTTCATTACCATGAAACGGTACGTGATTAAATTGTAGTGAAATCTTGCAAACAGATCAGGAAAAAAAGTGCAGCGATAAAAGAAAACATCATCCCTTCTTTCACTGGTCAGTAACTGAATTCATTAACGCTACATGCTGCTATGGCACAGCTTTGAAGTCTGGGCTAGGCAGATCTTCAGTGGGCGTCTCAGTGACCGTGATGGACTCGTCGGCCACTACGTAAAGGGCCGAGACTGCCGGGCCCCGCGACTCCTGCCTGCTCAGTGTCTTGGGGCGGGAAGGGAGGGCGAGGGGCAGGCTGAGGCTGAGGTTGGGACGAGACGGGTACCTGTCTTTACGGGGCGTGTGAGCATCCCCTTCATGCCCGGTGCTGCCGGGGCGCTTCCTGTCCAGCCCAGGCTCCAGGTCTGGGGTCGGCGGGTGGCTGGGCATGGAGAACATGCCTGAAACATTAAACTCCACCTCTGAAAGAAAGAAGAGATAATGCGATTAACAGAGGTAAAATCTCCTATTTAATTCAGACACAACACAGAAAGAAATGGAATCAACTGTTTACTGTCAAAACTCTGTATTTGTTGTTGGTGGGGAATGATTAAAAAGTATATCTGATTAATTAAGTGCTAATTAGAGCTTATTTCAATTTACCTCCAGGAAAGAACCAATCAGCATGCTGGATGATGGGTTCTATGATGGCCCCAACATGGACAGATGTAGCTGCTGCCATCTCTGCCAGCGTCCTGAGTTAGCAGTGACATAGCAGCAAAATAAAACGAACAAAAGCCGGGAATAAATGTACGTACTAAGTATTCAAGAGAACTGTAACAAAGAACCTGTCTTTTACCCCTCTGTTTTTGCCCACAGCAGGTTGGGCCCCAAGACAATGGCGATATTACTGGGAGTCATTTTATTGACCTCACTTTCCTGAGCCAGTTTGGCCAGGAACTTCACCAAATACCTGCAAAAGAAACAACCAGTACCCCAGTAAGCATAAGAAACGGTTTTGCTTTTACAATCCAGTTTATAAATTGGTAAATAAGAGACTTGTGTTGGCTGTAATTTCATAAAATTACTGGAGCAACCATGAAGCTACACAGTCACCTTACATCTTCAATGACTGGGCCCTTTTATTGTTCTACTGGCATATTCATAACTGACAAGTAGAAAGAAATAATTTGCCTATAAATGCATTTAATAGCTACATTCATAACATATGAGATGCTTGAAATGCCTAATATTTCAATAGTTTTGAAACACTGGCTCTTGAGGGCTGGATTTGGGGACCCCTGCTCTAAAGGGGCACATAAATATAACCTTCAAAATAAAGGTTGTGTGTTTAAATATTATTTTATCAATCATAACAAAGCAGCTTTATCCGCACACAGCCAAGTTACATCATTGTGAAAAGACGTTCAATTTTATTTAATTTTAAGAATTACTCACTGAAGGCAGAGACTGCTATTTACTAATCTTTTAACAGATTATCAATGTATTTTATCAATATATTCTGGCACACCGACCTTAACGCAACATTATTGAGTTTGTTGCAAACTACAGTCTACAGTTGCAAACTTGATGTCACTGTTTTCCAGACTAAAACAAAAAATTTGCTGCGACCTCTGATAATTTCAACTGGCATAACTTTTCTAAATTAATGTAAACTAAAACTACATTTTTTGTAAATTTAATTTAGATAACATTTGTTTTTCAATTAGCGCTTTATAAATAAACTGGTTCAATCGCTTTATGTTTCAATTTGGGTCTTGGGACATGTGAGAGAAACTAGCTGACTGTAGCAGTCTGAACTTTAAGAGTAAGCAATAAAATCTTAAAATCAATTGGGAAACTGACAGAAAACCAGTGAAGAAATGCCAAGAGTGAAGTAATGTGTTCAGGCTCTTTAGCATCAGTTATAAAAGGGAGTTTTGTGACATGTGCAATTATCTGTTCTTTTGCTACAACCACAGCCACTGCTTATTGGTGATTAATTTTACAACGTTGAAACTGTTCCAAGATTTCAAGATCCATAATTAAATTACTCTGACTTTTTTATTACCATAGTTTCTACAAGTTTCTACAATAAATTCTCGACAAAGGTGTGGCATTTAAAGTGCAACTTAAGTTCTGGTGACGTAATTTCCAAACATCGAAGTGAAACATTGCTGAGCGTTCTCATACCTAAAGTTAGCTTTGTGAGCCTTTGGCAAATTGTCACATATCACCCAGAGAGCCTGAAGCCTTTTGTCAGGGTCAGAAATGCTGAAAACACAGAGAAAACAGTTGCATTAGTTGCAGGGAACATGTCTTGCAGGATATTAAAAATCCCTTCTGTGCATGTGTATGTATGCTTTATTACTTGGAGGCCTGTATCCACTCATCATACATGCTAAATGTCATTAGAGGCTCAGGTAGTTCCCTGAGATAAGACTTCAGAGCTCCTGTGAAAAGCACAAAGATACTATGAGAAATCAATTTAAAAAAAAAGGACCTTGAGAAAATGGTTTTACTTTTCACTAAACCACAGTGGAAGTTGTACCAGCGACTGCATGTGGATCTGAGTAGAACTCCTCAAGTTGCGACGTGGAGCAGTCCAGTGCTGCTTTCAGCTTTTTAAGTTTTGAAGCTCCAGCAGCAATCCGGAAGAGTCCCTTAGAGGAACATGAGAAAGGGAGGGGAATAAAAAATCAGTACTGTTGCACCCAGCTCTGGTTAACACCTTAAAAATTCAAGAAGCTAGAGCAGTGCCGGGAATAGGAAAGGAGAAGTAGATATCTGTCTGAAACAAGAGAGGAACCGTTCTGTTATCGTCAGAATTGTTTGTCTCTGTTTGACTGAGCACCAGACAGACGCAGCACAATGGTTTGGTTTCACTTCATAAAAATGCTTTAAATCACAGTCAACAGGGAGTCCAGCAGCACTGTTACATTTAAAGTGTGCAACAGCAGAGAGGCTAATGGCGAACAGATGTCCACACACATACACATGTTTTATCCCTGCAGGACCAAGACTAGCTGACCAAAACCTGGCAACAGATGTTTCCAGACTGTAGATGCCATCCTTTATGGAGCCTCCTCTCCTTCCAGCTCAAACGGAGATGAGCATTTACATTTTTTATGGCCAAAGATTTATGTTGAAATTCTGGTTAATAAGTATCAACTTTGCCCCTACTTTAGTGGGTTTTTTCTGACTCATGCCTTCCCTTCATCTTTACCTCTTCCCTCATGCCGGTCTCCAGCAGCATCATGACACAGGCCTCTAAGGGTAGAGCAATCTCTCGATTGCTCTTCTTCAGGTGTTCCTCCAGCGCCGTGCCAAACGCAGGCTTCTCCATCCATGTATCTACATAAATGAAATACATTAACATGTCGGAGGCATGATAAATGTTTTTTTTATGTGGCTTTTAGTCTGACTCAAAGGCTAAATGAAAGTCCTTCAGCCTGATTTATTTATTTTTTTTAATGAAGAATGTGTTATTCAAATTATTTTTAATCTTAGGCTCCATTTATACTCTCACAATTTCATGGTGTTAGTTTCTAAGATGCATCTATACTAAAATAGATTTTAAAATAAACATGTCTGTGACTTCTGAAAAACTGATTAACTTACTAATTGTGAGTTTAAACCCAGCCACAAATATCTGAAAAAAAAAAAACTTTAGAGAGAAGAAAATAATCACTGGAAAAGGTGTTGAATTACTCCATTATTTTCCCATCTAGAACAATTTTACTTCAATAATTATTAGGCATAAACCACAGACATGGATTGGGATCTCAATCAAGTTTTTCCTTTCAATAATCCCTACGAGAGTCCATGACAAAACTCAACTCATGATACCCGTTGTTGGCCTATTCTCATTCACTGAACAAAAATATTTGTTGATCTAACAAATATGGGTTTTTATTCCACTATTATCCAAGCACTTCAGCAGTGGAATAGACGGTACTCTGCTTTCTCTCTGTCCGTGTCCCGTGACCTGTTCTGTGTTCAGATAAACCCAACAGAACTGTGCAGTCAGCAGCTGAAACAATGAATTTCACGACTTATGAAGCAGCATGCTACTTTAATTAACAGAACAACTTTTCTTTACGGTTTGTTTGAACACAATATAATAAAACCACAGTGAAATATGTGATGAGCCAAATTATCAAATGGTTTTATTAAAACATAAACAGATAATCTATTCCCAACCTTTCTATAGAAACAGGGTCTAACTATTGCATCAGCTGATAAACTGACTGATTCTGACTTAGTGCTTTCACTTTCTTTTGTTGGGTAAAACTCAATTCTCTTCTGTTTGTATTGAAAGAAAATGAAACTCTCATTGTGATTTCACACCAAGAGCTATCGAGCTGGCTTAGATCACAAGCCCGGTTGGACTATTTTCACGCTACTGCAGAATAAAGCAAACTCTCATGGACCTTACTATAAACAGCATGTCCTCACCTTGCTGCATTTGGATGGTAGGAATAGCTGTTTCCAGAGCTGACAGAGACTTCCTGTGATACTCGGCCTGGGCTTCTAATAACTGCAACACACAAAAATGCAAAACTTTGCCATCCATGAATCAGTTTTTTGGATTATGAGGTGAGCTACTAAACTTTTGACACACTCACCATGATATAATAGCGTGCATAGTCTCCCTCTTTTGAGGCAAAGTTGTACATGTCTGCAGACAGCTGGTCCTGTGGGATGAATGAAGGTGACAGCATCCTTAACCTTTGTTCTGAGCATTAACCATAAACTCCTCATTACGACAACGATGAACCCCACATGACAAAGCTTTGACCTTTAATTACACTAATGATCTTCCTGGCATGATTGCCTTGAGCCATTCTTGCAAGGCCTTCTTTGTTCAGCCACTTCATTAAACCAAGGAATGCACACCTATTAGCTCAGACAAGCCTCCATTAAAGTCCATGAAAAGTAGATTACTCTATGGTTACTGATTGTTACCTTGCATATTTCTACTTTATTGAGAGCCTCATCCATCTCATCCTTGAGTGAGTCTACTTTAGCGGCCATGGCCTGGTTGTTGGACTTTGTTGACTGAATCCACCTGAAGGACATAAAACAAATCACACTGCAGCTTACAGTAAAAAAAAAACATATTTATATACACTACATAAAAAAACACAACCTATTTTTCTCATTGACTGATATTAAATCTTTCTTGCTTTAGATAAGTTAGAATTTAAAAAAAGAAGATTTGCTAAAATGACAAAATAAGACCATATTTAATATATTTTTGCTTTAGCTCTCTTCAATTATAGCTTAAGTTAGCTTAAGTTAAGGACAATTTAACTTAAGTGGCAACTTTTCTAAGTTGCTACTTTAAAGCAACTTGGAAAGGTCCAGTTGATGAAGCTTTGCAAGTTTCATAAGATTAAATAGAGGCACATTTGTGGATGTATTTTAAGGCAACATCTCAATCACATCCTGCCTCTTTGTGTGACATAATGTAGAAATTAAAAGCAATCAGCCAAGAATTTAAGAGAATTCTGGATGTCCACAAGATTGGTTCATTCTTGGATACAATTTCCAGATGAATATAAATTATAAATGCCCCGTACATGTGTTCAAATAATTATATGCAAGACCAAACAGCTTGGGAATCTCCAATGATCAATTTAGTCTGAAAGGAGACGGGTTCTGTGTTACAGGTAAACAAATTTGGATCAAAATGCGTGAATCAATCACACAAAGATCCCCTGTACCAACATGGACTGAAAGACCACTAAGAGAAAATGAGGCCATTACTCCAAAAGCAACAAAAAAAACCACCAGATTTCAGTTTTTTAAGATGTACTGATTCATCCATACTAGGATGAAAGTAAAAACCCTATCTATCCATAATGACAACTTTATATGAAGGAGAAGACTACCAGCCTCAGTACATCATCCCAACTGTAAATAATGGTGGTGGCTTTTCAAAAATGGATGCATCATGGGAAATATTTGAGCAACACGTGAAGACATTATTCAGGAAGTTAACACTTGGGTACCAGTGGGTCTTCAACATGGACAGTAGACTTTACTGTATCACTAAAGTAGATGTAAAGCGGAATTAGCATAATAAGGTCAGTGTTTTGGAGTGGCCATCTCACACTCCAGACACATAGAAAACTTGTGGGCAGAGCTGAAAAGTGTTTGACATTAAATCAGGCTAAACATTTTTTTTGCTCGTTACCAAAGTGGAAAAATTAGGTTACATCTCTGATTTCAACTGTATTTCCAGGATCATCTCCAAAGTTAGCCTTTTTAGCCCAAACTATACCTACAACAACCAAGCCTTCATCTCAAGTTGAAAATGTAAAAACTATAAGCTTCATAAATTGTGGATTAATTAATAAATAGGCATCAGTCTTCACACAAATGCACCTCGTCTTGGCCGAATCGTAATCCAGAACTAGCCTGGCAAGTTGCTTCCTCTGTTTCAGTATGTTAGGAATCTCCACCTGTGGGAAAAACATTCAGGAATCATGAGAAAGACTTGACTAAACACGTAACACAGCACTGAGAACGTCTTTCCTACAAGTCTGTAAATTACACAGTAAATTTAATGCTTAAGTGTACAGAACAACTGTTACAGAGCAGCTGCATGACAGATACCGAATAGTTTGTGGAACATAAAATGAGTTATGTCTGTGTTTTTTTTTTTTACCTCTGCCAGCTGGTTGAGAGGATCCAGAATATCTTTTTCCATCTGCAATTCATGCTGCATAAGTTCGGTGGCTAACCGGCTCTCGGTCTCCCCGCACACCTCCAACATCTTGCTGCAACACACACAAATATATGATAATTTCACTGTTTTCACAATTCTACATGCAGTTTCTACCAGAGACAGGTGATTTTTCAGTCATTCAAGTAGTCACAGTTCTGGTTAATGCTGCTGCTTCACAGTTCCTGAAATTCTGTAAACCTTTTCCCCTTTTGTGAAGCCACAACAAGAAAAGAAAAAAGTATTTCATTGGTGATTTATGTCATAGACCAGCATGAAATTGGGTATAAATGTGGCGTAGAAGCAAAAGGTTTTAAAGTGTTATTACAAATAAAAAACAACCGAAAGAGTGTGGTTCAGGTTGTCATTCAGCACCTCTGAGGCAGTACTTTGTAGAGACATCTTTTGCTGCTGTTGCAGCTTGTTTGTACATTTGACCAACTTTTGCCCATTTTGTATCTGAAAAGGAGCTCGTGTGAAGTGCTGCTGCAAATTTACTATTTGCAGCTAAAATAGTAAATTTCCTACTGCAAATTAGACTGAGATATGGAATATTTGACTGCTGAAGAATTCCCATAGCTTGATGATGACTCCTCCATTTTTTATAAAATGGTGAGCAGATCTCTCTCCTCCAGAGTTACCACGGACCTGTTCTGTTCTGTGTCTCTGATTGATGCTCTCTTCATCTGTGTATGTTTTCTTCGGATGATGGATTAAACAGAGCTCTGTGTTAAAAGTTTCGAATGTTGTTTTATAACCTTACCCCGCTTTAAACTCCTCCACAATTTTACCTCTGACTAGATCTTCATAATATGCTTTGTTCCCTAACGTTCTTCAACAAACCCCAGAGGCACTCACAAAACTGCACAAAAGGGTTAAATAAATAAAATCCCGATAGAATATGTTCCTGTTTATGGTTGTAGCGTGACAAAACATGGAAATGTTCGAGGAGTGTTACAGTTTTTCCTCACCCAATCAGGCCCTCGTCTCCTAGCTGAGCTCCACCTTCCTGCATGGTCTGGGACAACCCCGTCAGCGGCAGCTTTTTCTGCAACAGGACATAAAAACAAAGTCAGGCTCTTATAAAACAAAAACGACTTGAAGCTGAGTTATAACTTTAGGAAAGTCACACAATATCCTGTTTGGATAATTTAGGTGACAACAACATAAACAAGTTTGGCAGAGGAACACAAGAGCAGTTAGTTTCATTGGTAACACCGACTGCAGGGATTATGACTTTGGCAGGAAGCCATTTTTCATATCTATGTGTTACATAAGAACAGATGCCATGTGTTCACTGCACAAGATACCGATCCTTGTTACCATCACCCTAAGAGGTGGCCGGAGCCATAATCTCAGCACAGGCCATCCATGTGGCACAGAAACATCTGTAAAGTTTTGAAGCAATGCATCGAATGTTTATAATGTGACTTGACAGTAAAGTTGTGTTTAGTTTAAAGTTCAGCTCAAGTAATAAAGCAAAGGCTAACAGCGATAACACATTCTTCTTACATGTCTCTTCTCTGTGTCGGTGCCAAGTTGACCCTGCAGACAGGACACCAGCCGCTTGTGCATGTTGTGCGACACCAAGCGCACCAGCTCCATCCGCCTCTCGATCTGCATAAACACACAAGACAAAAAAAAAAAAAAAATAGAAAACACAATTCAATATGTGAACAAAGAAAACAGTAGGAAAAGATCAGTGCACTGGTTCGAACCAGGATGAAGGAAACATAAACCTTCCATCTTCCTGTTCAACATATACGACCCAGGTGAAGGCTACAAATCAAAACACAGAGGCTGGATAAGCCCACATTCATCTGCAAAAGTTTCCATCCTGTCCTTGGTATTGGGACGTCATGGAGGATCTGACTGTGTTGGCAGCAGAACAACAAGCAGCTAAGACACAAAGACACAAGGATGAGTCAAGAGGGAATGCTGTGACGGGGCTCTTTAAGGAGGGCAGGGAAAGCTTTTCTGACAGACATGTGAAACTTTAGAAAACAATCATATTGACCGCAAAACTGACTTAACAGGTTATCCATCCTGAGCAGTTGTTATACAGATATTCCCTGCTGTTTTACATGCCTTAATGCTGTAACGACAAACAGTGCAGTGTACATTATAACGAGCCTCGTTCAAACAGTGAAAGACTTGAAATGTTAAAGCATGCTATCTAAACGTACACGATGTCACATTCAGGTTCTCTTTTTGCTTTGATATTTTGTTGCAACTCATTTTATAGTCTAGATAAAATCTAGACTCGAGATTTGATAGCAAATGCATCTAGTGACAACACATGAGGTATAACACAACTAGTTTCAGTTCTTTGAGCAGTTAAACTTGTTTTTTGTTTGTTTTTCTACTTTAAGCACCAGTTTTTCACCAAATTATTCTTGCAAAAGTTGTTTGCTTGTGTCCTGCGCTGCTGCAAGAAGCACTTGACTCATATCTAAGAAGACAGCATTGATTTCAGGATAATTTTACAATAATAAAACACAAGGAAGTGCATTATAAGGAGAACCAGGGAAAAATTGGTACTGAACAATTTTAATTTGGCGATATTAGTTTTTTTATTTACTTTATGATATACATCAAATTAGTGGAAAATAGTCAACAGTTGTATCAGTGATGCTAAGTCTGTCAGGTGAAAAATGCAGGTGTGTGGTTATTCAGTAGGTAAAACAGTGCGTCATGTTTGTAAAATAATTATTGCATTTCTTTTTCTTGAGGTCTGGACATGCTGTTTTTGTTTTTTTGTTGTTTTTTTTTACATTAGATCACAAATAGCTCCCTGCCTGTTGAGTATTATCTTCCTCTTCCTTTCTTGATGTAAACATCCAGCTGCACCCAAAGATCTGAGTCTATTTGCTGTCAGATCTCATCCTCTTCCTTCACTTTTATCCTCTCTAATTCATTGTTCCCTTTTAGGGCAATATCACAGCTGGATTCCACTTTCTACCCTGGAAGATACAATAGAGACAATAAATACAATCCCTAACTCTAGGAATATCTGATGATGACTTGATTAGTTGCAGGTTTTCCAATAACGTCTGCCAAGAAAGAAAAGAAAGAGCTCTGAGAGTCTGCACTGTGGGTGAGACGGCTGGGCTACAAACATATTGATCACATCCTGTGTCTTTAGTACAAACTCTTTCCATGCATATAAGAGATGGAAGTTTATAGAAAAGGGAACACAGAGCAAACAAGAAAATATAAAGATTAGGTACAGAAGTAAGTCTCTCAGAAAAGGAAAATCTTGGTGGGTTTCTCAAAGATTTCTGGCTAAGAGTCTCTCCCGTGTTTTGGTTTCACCGTCCTCCCAAACTCAGACTTCTATTCTTGCTCAATTAAATATTCTCAAGCACAAGCTCAACCACACGCCCTGATAAACGGTGGATTAAAAGTTGGATGAGAGGGGAAAAAAAGGAACAGGCCAAATCGCTTGATAATTGTCTCAGACAAGCCCACACACACTAAAAATTAAAAGAGATGACTGCTTCCACTCTGCTGTTACCACACTTTCCAAAGGTTCACACTCACTGCCAACTTTTCAGTTGTCTGCTTTTTCTTTTCCAAACAGTGAAAACTGAGCATAGCGAGCTCCAGTTGCTGACCTCTGACCTACAACAGCAGAAATGTGGAATGTTCAGTGAGTGACTCAGAAGCCGTGTGTGGACGGGTGCATTTTTACTTTGGTAGACTGAAAAGCTGCATCATCGAAGATGATTAGCTGGATGACCCGACAGGCGGGAACTAACGATTACGACAATAACGATGAACCAGAAGTAAGAAATTAATCTAGAAATCTTCCAGAGAGCTAGACTAGCTCAGAAGAAAAGTTGCTTTAGTTAGAAGTAAAAAGAAAATAGAGTAAGCAGCTTTACTTTAAAGTCCAAATTCAATTAAGCTAAGTGTCTAAGTGTTTTCATGTGATTCTGAACATCAGAATGAAAAAAAGAAAAAGAAGGAAAGAAAGGAAACACTTTCCCCCCTTTCCTGGGAAATTACTTAGGCTAAAAACCAAGGAAACTTTTTTCAATTTGTAGTGATGAATCAAATCAGACCAGATACATTTTAATTAGGATGCTGACTATCATTACAACCATCCATCCATTGCTTTCTGCTCATCTGAGATCAGGCTGCAGCGGTAAGAGATCGACCAACATGTTTCAAGGTCAAAATGGACATATAGCCGCTTTAGTGAGCTCTTGGTCTGCCTTGTGATCTCCTTCAAGTTCCTCATTCTGTCCTAGGCCAAATCCAATTAAAATATGACTCATCTGTCAGTTTGACCTTTTCTGTTACTTTCAGTCATGAGCAGTAAAACGGGGACTGCCACCCTTTGCTTGCTGCAGAGAATAGGGAAACTATTTTATGTGCTTTGTGCAGGACTGCACGGCATTTTCTTCTCTCCCAGAACAGAGATGAAGTTTGAATTTGATACTATCCCCCAGCTGACAACCACGACCCCAGCATAAGAGGTGGTGACTAACATCTCCCCTGAAGAATAACTGTACCTCTGAAATATCACCTTGTTAACTTAATGAAACAGTTTGAGTTCCAAAAAACATGCACACACACACTTAAAAAAATGTCTTGCTTGCTTGAAATGTTGATCTGCTTATCCCTAAAAATATTTTTGCACTCAGATGTAATGCTTCTTGTTTCTGATGTTTCTGCTTCTCTCGTCAAACTTCCTCTGATTGCGGGCACTCTCATCTCTGTCCTACATGTTCACGAATCACTCTATGGTGAAAACGACGTAGTGATGTCAGTAACACTGTCTTTCTATTAGCTGATACTGTTACCATGACACAATTTTCCTCCATACGAGAGCGTAGATAATCTGCAGGTGCAGCACATAAATGAGTGCTGGTTTCATTCCTACATACAAAGTTAAAGCATGAAGTGCATGACTCGAATAGGAGCAGAAGATACTTGCTGAACACAGAAACATTTTTTAAGGGAAACAGAGCATGTTTGTAAACAGGGAAGATTTTTTAGTGTGAGAGCAGAGATTTAAGCAAGAACTGTGCAAGTGAAAACAAGGAAACCTGTTCATTAAATAAAAATGTGCACCCTATTTTTATTTCCTTTTTTTTTTTTAAGAAAGAAACAGGTTTAAAGTTAATCTGTAGATCACATGCCTGTCGGCTGGTAATGGATGATGTGCAAAGTGGAAGTTGCCTCAAACAGCATCTTTAAGTAATTTTGGGATTCCAACTCTGTTTGCCAGAACTCTCTAATGATGCCTTTAGGCTTAAAGACATCAGTTTTATGCAAACGCAAACTGGCTCTACTAGGTCGTGGTCAGATCTCCAACAGTTTTAAATTCAAACTATCAAGTGGTTATGTAATTAGGGTGAAAGCCACTCTAATTTGAGAAAGGAAATCTTAACATTGAGAATCGACTTACTTTAGATACAACAAAGAGCTGATGTGAAATACAGCAGGTTGTTTCTCATTAACTGCTTCATCAGCAAATGAGACCACCTCTGTAATGGCAAGACTTTTATTGATTTGGACTTTGTTCAGGTGTGTTGGAAAGACATCAGCAATCAGTTTAGAGAAGCAATTGTTGCTCCCCAAAAATCCAGAAAGGTTTGAATAGAGAGGAATGGATACAGTAGACCTCTCTGAAGTCCATCCTTTCAACAGAGAGAAAGACTATTAGCTGCTAATTTTCCTGGAGTGATCGTCCTAAAAGTCAGGACATTCAATGCTCAGAGGCATGACAACAAGCAATACCTAGATCTATGTCAGATATTTTGGAGACCTCTCCTAGCACAATGACAAAACTAACCGTACAATTAAAGAGTGTGTGAGAAAGCTTCTACTCGCTAAAACAAATAGGGCAGCAAAACTTAAGTTTGAAAAGTTTGAGATGAAAAAGAAAAAACACAAGACTTCTGGAGAAAATATTGTTTGGATTGATTGAATCAATTGAGATGCTGAATCACATACACAGTATGATGAATAATGAAAAGCCTATCACCTACCATGCCAAGTTTAAAGTGTGGTCGTGCTGGTGTAGTGATGTGGGCTGTTTTGCAGTCACCGAGTTGAGCAAAGTATTCTATAGTCAAACATGAGGACCTATGTCCTGAAGATTTGGGCCTTCAACGGGAAAATGATGCAAAGCACAGCAATGAATATACAACAGGAGGAAAATAAAAACATAGCCAAAGTGTTTCAATGGTCCAGTCAAAGTCCAGACCTCAGTTTGACTGAAATGCCCCAGAGAGCTGTGTATGTAACAAACTTACTCAAATCTAAATTAAATGAAGCACCACAGTCAAGAGTGTGCCAATTTCACACGACAAATAAGGCAGTGGATAAGGTCTAACAAAAGTAAACTACTTGAAGTTATTTCTGCCACAATTTGTTAAACAATCCATTAAGTCATAGAGTATAGCTTATCTTATGACTATATCTGCATTTTGGAAAGTAAAAAGTCAATTTCTTGCCCACTTTTATTCAGTGTGACATAGTATATGACAACGCAGAATGTCCATTCTCTGTTATGCAAGGTTAGTTTATTTGTGATGATCAGTGAAAAAAAGAACTATACTGAACTACAACATAGAGTATTGTGGTTTGAATTCACCTGTGAGAACAATAATATCTATGTTGTAGGTTTAAACATGTGCAAGCTGTTTAAACCTACATCATACACCACCAACAGTGTATGATGATGCACTTTTGATTATACCAAAACTGCATGATCACCAAAGGTTTCCCTCACCAACTGACCCAATGCAATACTCGCTTACCATACAACCATTAAATATGAGCATAGTAGAGCATCTAACACCCCATTTGGATATCTCATCTTCAGTTATATTCAAATACTGACTTCAGGAACCAGTTCCAACTCGATGCCCTTCACTTTGAGATCAGGCAAGGATACAATCCAGTCTGACAGCCTCCCAGACCCTCCCACTGAAGCAGGACGAGTCCAAACAAGAGAAATGTCTTACCCAATGCAAAGCATTATGGAAAATGCAAGAGAAGAGAGTACTATGACAGCATGGAAATAACAGAGTCGAGTTTCATATTGGACTGTTCGTAGAAAAGGGGAGGGGGATGCAGGAGATTGTGGGAAGTGGGTTAGGAAAAATTATCCCCTCTGCTCTCATGCTTGGAAGATGGAAGAAAAGCTTTTCCAAGCAGAGTGATTAAATAACAGTGTTGATTTACTCTTGCATGTGTGTAAGCCGCACACTTTACTCAGATCATTGCAGATGTAACAACTGACTATTAGCAACATGCAAATCAGTAGTCAGCAGATGTGCAAAGAGCACACAATCCCGTTAATGTCGCCCATTTTTCTGATAGTGACTCACAACTTAACTGAAATCTACACAATTAGAGAAGGAAATGTGAAACATAAAAAATGCAATTACCTGGTTGCATAAAGTTAAACTAATACCTTGCTAAGAAACATTTTGATTTTGTTTTGTCATTCTAGCAGAATGATCCTGACATTTGTCCGACAAAGCGGTTTCTCTACCTTTCCAAAGCAAAAGTCAATGGCAGCCAAGAATCTGGTTTCAACTAAACAAATAACCATGTTTGTAGTAACTATCCTACAGATTATTGGCTGTGTTTCAGCAAGTAAAAAAAAATAATAAATTTTTAGAAATGCACTGAGTAGCACCTTATTTCTAAAACTAACCATATGGGAAGACAAATCCTGTTCTTGTTTCAGAAAAGTCCAATCATTGCCATGCAGCAAGGGGAACAAAAACTAACAAATATTGTATTACAGGCTGTTTAATGAATTAATAAAAACTGGAAGAATTGTGCGAAACCATAATACTTGTGGAAAATTTGTGGTTGGAACAAAATGAATGATTGTGATCGGTGATTACAAGAGCATGTTCAACAGTTCCACCCACAAAATATGAAGGGAAGGGACTGGGATTCAACAGCTGTGTAGCCTCAAGCAAACTACTGATGAGCGAAGGTAATTGGAAAAAAAGGGCTGCAATTTGACAAGGGAGCATAAAGATTGAACTCTGGAGTAATGGTAGAAGGTTTTGTGGTCTGATGAGTTTAGAAATGCCAATACAGAGGTATTGGCAAATCAGTTTAAGAAGAGAAGTACATGAAGTGATGCTCCCATCGTGCATATTGCCTACTGCACCAGGCTGGGGTGCGGGGGCAGAGCTATGAGCTGTGGTCTTGTGATTTTGGCTAAACAGCAATAATTGTCCAAAGATATGAAGTTAACAAATTATATAATCAGTAAATTTCTTCTTTCCTTATGGCTCAGGCATATTCCTAGATGACAATGCCCAAATTTAGCAGTCATATTGACTGATCAAAGCACTAGAGTTTCTTTCAACAAACCCCACATACAACACCCTCACATTTATGCATCAATGTGCAGATAAGATGGAAACCTTGCGCTAATTGCCTTCTCCAAGGGAACCCACAACTTTCCAACTGCAAGACAACTACTCCACACTGAAACATGGTGGTGGTTGTATCATGGTGTGGGGTTAAATTCTATTGGTTTGGAGCATCGTCGGCCTTAAGATAAAGAGGAATTTTATTTGTTAGTATCACAGCAAGTCCAAGCATATGTCCAAATACACAGAAGAATGAAACAAAATCTTTATAAACCAGAAACGAAACAAAACTTGTGCAGGACCAGAGGGAAAAAATATCCCAACATATTTGTTCATGTTTCATTACAATTGTTACGTTTCTGAATTTTGAAGAAATGATCCAGCATTTGTGTTAAATTAAAGGTGGAACAAGATTCTAAGTAATCCACCGAGGTCTGGTCTTTTTTAGGTCACAAAGACCTGAAACTTTAACAGAGATCTGTGCATGATGTGTTTTTGCCATTTAAAAAGAAATCCTGTCAGAAGCTGGAGCTGCCAAAAGATGTCCAAGCTACTTTAACAATGCTGACCTCCTGACAATAACATTCCTCACCGAGAGCCGGAGATTAAGGAATGTCTAACGCAGCACAAAACTCCCTGACGTTCAGCGTCAAAGACGGGAAAGAGTATTCAGTGGGACGGCTGAGTCTGTTCTCTTCTGTTGGCTTATAAAAATAACAAATATATTTAGCTAGAAATGACAGTACTATTTATGTGGAAACATTTATGTTTAGCACCAGTTTGTGTTGGGAGTTACTGGGTGTGAGCCGCATACGGTTCAGAGTTCACCGCTGCTGGTCATAAAGCCTCCACTTCTGAGGCCGAATGACGGTTGTTGAAGATTTACTCTGCACCGATTAACCTTTCTGCACTGCTTTTCTTCATTTCCACTGTATTTATTCCCACTTTTTTTTTTTTTTTTCAAAAGATGATCTCACCATTTCACAAGCCAAAGTGTTCCCATCCCCCAACAACAACATACGCACTCAGCAGCGTGCATCCACTTTGATTTCCTAAACACGAAACTGACTTCACCGTTGAAGTAGTGAGGCATTTCTCTTGAAGCGCTCACCTTGTGCTGGTGTAGCGTTACTGAGCGTACGACTGCACACAACCGCTTGTGCTTAAACTTTGGTGTAAAGTTTAAACGCAAGCGGTTGTACTCAAAGCCCAGAGAGTTTGGCTTCAACAAGCAGCAAAGGCATGATGGCTTTAACAGAGTTTTAGATGGGAAAGCTACACTTGAAACTTCTGCAGTTTTTTTTCCTCTCCAGAAAATGTGCCCCACCAAACAAAAAAAGTTTTTATACATGCAGATTAGTTCAACTAAAGCTGATGTAACACAAAGCTCAGACCAGATCGCTTTTTAATACAGATGGATGTTGAATTACAGCCACATAAAAAAAAAACTAAACAAACTGCTTCAGCTCCTCCTGCTAAGGCTGCAACAATTAATGCAGCTTACATTTCACTTATATAAAGTAGCCTTTCACTAAAATATTATTCATGGTCATATATTTTAGTAATAAAAATCTTTATAAAATAAAAAAAATATGTTTACTAGCTGAAATGAAATTAAAAACAAAACAGAACAATGGATAAAACAAAACAAAACAAAAATAAGATACAAATATAAGCAAAATTAAGACAAAGTTAAATAATAAAATGTCAAATGATAAATCAAGCGAAGAAATACAAAATAAACCAACGGAAAATAATAAAACAAATAAAATCATAGATAGAGCCATAATAGCAGATACACTTGAAGACGTGATATTTACCTGAAGGAGGTCATCACTCAGGACTTCTGTTTTTTCAGCTCTGTGGAGGAAAAACACAGATCAGAAGATTTATCCGAGAGCCCATAATGCTGCCCGACGTATTTGCATGTGTTTGTGTACGTAAACACAGCATTCACTGACATTTTTGAGAACAATCCAATGTTGTTTCAACCACACTGGTTGGAGTTTACTAAAGCAGGTTAGCAAAAACAGCTCCTCCTGTGTGCAGGTTGTTACAAATACCTGCAGCGAATAGAAACCTGGTATTAAGCTTCACCTATGAAGACCTGTCAGAGAGCATGAGAGCTTTAATTATCGTGCATCATTTGTACAGCCGAGCTCCATGAGTATGCACCAGAGGCCAAACTGAACCCGTCAGATTCCTCCACCCAGTCTGAAAAGCACACTTCTTGACTCATCGGCAACCTGTTTGTTGTGGCAACAGGGGCCGATGTGTGCATGCATGAGGGTGAGAATTGCCACAAGGCTTGTTGATGTCAGAAACACATTACGCTTTTTGTGACACAATCTGGGTATAAACAACGTCATGTCATCGCTCTAAAAGCTTCAAGGAAATGTTGACAGGATGCCAGAATGCCTTCTAGAGCACCTGGAGTTTGCAGGCGGAAGAAGCCCAATGTGTTTTAACCTGTATCATTTCCAATCGATATCTGACAAATGTGCCGCGAGTTGTGTCTCCATACAAAACTCCCCGTGGATCTCGTCTGTCTCCGCAGCAGTCTGAGCGCACACCGTGAATTTAAACCTCGCAGGGATCAATTAACCATCTCCTGCTCAGACATGAGGTATTACACAATGCTGTTATGAGCTTCTGAGAAAATGATCCTTATGTTCCACCCTCTGCATACAGTAAAGGCTTACATCACTGGGGCCTCAGATGCCCTCGCTGTTCATAAAATTAAAAAAAAGGAAAAGCTGATATTTAAAAAAAAAAATAAATAAACATTTAGTCAAAGAATAGCTGAGAATTATATTGCATTTGATTCAATTTTAAGGATGTCAGAGTAAATCTAAATGCACATCTGCAGATGGGCATTTTGTAAAAATAAATAAATAAATAATTAAAACCTTTATTTTTATTTCACTCCCTGATTACTGACTGGTTTGCTGGACAGTAACACGACATCCCAATAGAAGAACTTTAGTTTCCGTTCTTATCACATTAGGCATCAGACTGCAGCGGCGAACCTCTCAAGGAGTAAGCTACAAAAACAATCTCATGATTCTTATCAATACTGAATTAGCATTGATCCGGCTTAGAGTTGGGCAGCAGCTACTGTTCTAAGAATAGACTCCTTCAGACAGAGGCTTGGCGTGGGGCGTGCACTGTGCATGAAGACGTCACGTGCAATTTACTGATATTATGAAACCACGTTGAGCAAATGCAGTGAAGAAAATATAAATCCAACCACATCCCTGAGTCACTTTGCAGCCTCTGATTTTATTAAAATAACTCGGTAAAGCTGTTTGTAAACACTGCTATGTTTGAACTCTGGTGATTCAACTGCCTCCTCCTGTTAATCGAATGGAAATCCAGCTGGCTTCCTCCTTTATGAAAAGAAAGAGACTTTGTTTGAGCCAGGGTCCCCCGGTCCTCAACGCTGGGAATGCTTACTCCACAAAATCCCCTCAGTGTGCTGCCCATAGCAAACTGTCCCAACCTGCTCCACCGACCACACACTGTCTGCAAAGACCAGCTGTGTTGTTGTTTATGTGTTGTCATATCTCATGCAGACTCTTTTAGCTGTGGTTTGTTGCGCATTAGAACCAACTTTCAATTCAATTTCAAAAGGATTATATCAGAACCAGCTGGCTGTGGTTTTAATTAAGCATAAGAACCTAAGCTATTTATGTTTTTTCTTTTTTAGCTTGCACTTGTACTTTTTAAGCATTTTGAGCAGGGTTAACCCTTCCCGGGCATAATCCAGGGAGGGCGTGTGCTCGCAGCAGTTTTGCTTCTCAATAAAGCAACCTCCGAGCGGGGCTTAGTTGACTTTTACTGCCGTTGCACAACGTGTGTGGAGCAACGACTGGAAGGAATCCATGGCCAAGCCCCTCGGAGTGATGGACAAGTCATTCTGAGGAAGCTGTTGCATGGAGAGGAACCACAGATTTATTCAGCGGTGTACAGTAATAGGTGGAAACACTGGCTCAGCTGTGGCTGACGGAGGACAAGGCGAGGTTGCCCCATAGGGACAGCGAAGAGGGCAGAGGCCGGGTTGGGTAGTCTAATCAGCTGTGCTATCAGGAAATGAGTCCTAAAGCACATTTCTGAAGAGATTCCGCTCTAGGAGAGTATAAAATCTAGATCTGGGACCTTTAGATAGATATTTTATTTTTTAGTTCTCAGAACTAATCCTGGTAAAACAAAAAGACTGATTAAAGTAATTAAGTTAAGCATTAGCCTAGTATTAACAGCATTAACACTGTAGGCAGTTGATCGTGAAGTTTTTTGTGTTATTTTATTAAGGGACAAAAAAATACATCTCTTTCTTATAGTACACATATATGGAATATGATATTAAAACAGTTCCAATATAAATAAAATTATTCATTTAAAAAAATGGAAATAATATGAATGTGTCTGGCCACATCAAGTCTTTTATGTCTTTGAGTCATAATTCAGAGTTAAAGCATGTCCAGCCTTCATGTCAGACATTTGAACATGTGTTATATTTCTTTATGTGTGGATTTAAGAAAGAAACAAAAATAAATGATTTGATAATACTAATTTATTTATTCTTTTTTCCACCCATATGCTTTCTTATTATAGTTCCAGTCTTGAATGTCTGTCAACAACTCCTGGCCTCACCTTCCAATGATATCAGTACATTTTTGGTAAAAAAAAAAAAATTTAAAAAAATGGGAGAACTTGCTGAGTTTTAAAGTCATGGACAAGAGAAAACGAGTACATAAAAACATGAACTTAAAAACTACTACAGACTATTTATATCAGCCCAATTGTTTTTAATTGGACACAATTGCCACAGCTGCATACATTAGAAAAAATCTGTTTGGGTGTGCCACCACAGGATTATTATTGGCCCCCATTGCGTCGCCCATTGGAAAAGGTTTTGGAGACGCCCATGTCCCATTCAAAAACACTGTTACATACCGCGGACATTAGATAGGTTAAGTTAGGACTGCCCCCTAGTCATTCTGTTCAAGCTAAAATATCCAGCAAGATTGTGTCCAGTTTTGCAATAAACATAAGCTAAATTCAAAAAGGGTCAAATTATGAATAAAAATATAAGATGCGAACCTTGAGGAAGCGTTGATTCGATTCAACTTTTACTTTTTCAGGGATTTTTTTTGTTTAAGAGTTAAACGCTTCCAGTTATTAAACATTTTACGCTTGTAGACGACAAAAAAAAACTACATAAAACATGTTTTTCAACTAATATATAAACTTTTTCCTCCCCTAAAATCACGTCCGAGTCCTTCCGACGCCGCCCACAACAACAAGCAGACGGGCTGACAACAGAAGACCCAAACTAACCACATCTAACATTATTACCGTCTGCCAGTTTAAAGCGCAGCATATGCCACCAGATCCGACACTCACCTTCCAACAGTCTGGTTGGCCAGCTGCTTCATGCGATTGAACTGCTTCTTCATGCTGAAAGTCGTCCTCCAAGTCTCCTTCTAGTCCGAAAAAAAAAAAAAAAGTCACCAACCAGCAGCACCGACTGAGTCCGACTCTTGATCATCCACCCCTGGATCCAAAAGTTGCGCTACGTCGCAGCCATTGTTATTTTCACTCCGGTCACTTTTTCTTTTTACGCACTAAATCTGAGAGGCTTTCAGAAGCGATCCGGCTGACATTCGCCGCCGCTTTGGGTCTAACCTCTCCTCCCTCAAACGAAGTCAGTGTTTCGGAGCTTTGACAGGCCGCTGGCTCCCCATTGAAAATATCTGTTTCAACAGACGGGGTTTCGGAACAAGGAGAGGTAGGAAGGAGGAAGTGCCTCTACTTCCCGACTGTAAGCAACCCGCATGGCCCCCTGGTGACATGTGACACCTCTGCAAGAACAAGCCATTGGTCTCACTCTGTTGCTTTGTTGTCATTGCTAGTCGGACTTCTAGTAGAATAAATCTGCTTACAATCTGTGCACAGTTTAACAGTAATAGAAAAACACGTAAACTGGGCTAAAATAGTTGCTCAGCTGGGAATTTTATAGCTGGAGTTGTTTGGAGCCTCTTCGTTGCGCGTCTAAAGTCTCTTTTAATTCTTTTGTTTCTGATCGGATTTATTTTTGCAGCTTCTATGATCGTTTTGAACAACTGAGCAGAAATCATAGTGACCTCAAGCAACTTCTGTGAATGGGGGCCCCTCACCTCCTTAGTATCTGGGTTTTTGCTCCATATAGCTTACCTGTAGCTACTCTTTCCATGCTTACGATGCACAAAAGTCTCTCCCGCTATTATTTTCTGAATAAGAAGATGCATTTTTTTCCCGAACATTTGCACAATGTGTTCAAATCAACAGCTGGTTTTTAGAGTGAACTGCTGCCACCTTGTGGATACTGTGTGTAATGACAGCTTCTAGCCAACCGCTCCCCATTCTAAGGAAGCCAAGTTGTAATTAAATTCCTACTCAGTCATTGTGAAAAGCTGGACTGAGAGCTTCTGTGAACGTAAATGTAAAAAAAAAAAAAATTAAAAGAAATACGTTTTTCTTGAAAAGCGTAAATTTTTTCAACTTGTGGCAAGTTGAGAATCCTGCCGCAGATTCTCAACCGGGTTTTAAATCAAAATGATTTTAT
This sequence comes from Xiphophorus maculatus, assembly GCF_002775205.1. NCBI lineage: Eukaryota > Metazoa > Chordata > Actinopteri > Cyprinodontiformes > Poeciliidae > Xiphophorus > Xiphophorus maculatus. The sequence goes on along the minus strand of NC_036458.1, from coordinate 13,761,472 downwards.
TTGAAGCATTTTCTATAAGCTCAGATTCAGGGTTATTGATTTCTATCAACCTTACCTTCATCTCCAATCAGCTTCCCCCAGAGGAGTATCTCCACAACCAACACATTACAAAGCTAATGGTTGTTTTGTCAACCAATTAAGTTTCTAGTTTAAATCTGAATAAAAATAAAAATGTTCACGACTATAAATACTTTAAGTCAGAAACATACACTTTAAGATTTATCATAATTTTTCAAGAACACAATGTTTCTTTTCAGAGCTGCTGAAAATCAACTCAGCCTTTGCTCTGTCTATTAATCCAAGATGGCAATATAAATATATTTCCATGAATGATAAATTACAAACTGACCTTCACAAAATCTCTCAGACACAAACTCCTTTCAGCTGTAGATTTATTTAAAGTATTTCAGTCAAAATTTGATTACTTCTCGCTTTCAACCACAAATGTTTCCCACTTTTTTTCGAAAGGAAAAAAAAAAACCGAAAAAGAGACCAAATAGCAACCTTTTCAAAGCCAAACAACATGTCTTCTGCAGCTTTGTGCTCCTGCTACTCTATCCCAGCTCTCTATAGCTGCAGAGGTGAATGCCGGCACGGCTCTGGAGGGTGTCATGCTGTTTCCATATTGTACCCCTGGGCCTCCCCACAGCAGTGGCCCACATGGGAAAGCAGGCCAGGCAGTGGGATAAACCAATTACTCCCCAAGTCATAGCGGACTCCTGCCGCTGCACCATGCCGCGGCTCCGGGCCCCGAGCCCTCCTAGGCTCGGTCCCTGTGAGAGCCAGCTGGAATTCCCAGAGATGGGAATTGTGTGGTCTCAAAGGCCTGCAGAGAGACTATATTTCGCTTGAAAAATTGACATGGTGGCCTCCTGGGAAAGAACTGGGGGAGGCGATATCATACTGGGTTTCTGCAGAGTTTATTTAGGGGGAAACATGATGTAGCTATGATAAGCTATATTAGTCTTCATATGTAAATGTTTAGTTACATTATTATTAGGGATGAGTGCTTAATCTTCACACTGAATGGTCTTTATCACAAATAGAAAAAAAAGAAAGAGATTCTGCAATAATCAGGGAGGAAAACCATTTATGTATAATGTCGTCAATGTAACTAAGAATCACATTAGTCTGTTCCGTACTGATAGAAATAGGTAAAAAAGAGACACAAAAACAAGAAGATAAAATCAAGTCTAATCTCGAAACATCCTCTACAGTAGCTGGAGTAAGAAAAAACTTTTATGAATAGGGCACTAAACATGCAGAGTATTTATTATCTATGCTGAATTAAGTGTCAGTTTTAGCCAAGATTTTTTTTTCATCTCTTGGAAGTTTAAAGAAAGGAGCTTCCATGATAAATGTAAATGTATTTAAATGTTGAAAATGTATGAGAGAAAAAAAAAATTAATTAAAACCTCAGACTCACATTTTATTGTGGACTTAGAAGAATGTTAGACATACATCACGTAATACAAAAATATGAACTAATGGTTTTTCTTGCGGCACATGATGCATGTTTATTATGACGCTGGCCTACATTTGGGTTCTATTGAACCTGATTAGAGAAATAATTTGAGGTCCTGCGGTAGCACAGGGCTACAGCACCACCCATGTATGGAGGCTTTACTCCTTGACACGGCAGTCACAGGTTTGATGACCTTTTCTGTATATCTTTCCCCTTTCTCATCACCCACTTTCCTGTCTGATCATTCTCAAATAAAGGGCACTACAGCAAGTAACACCTTTAAAAACATAATTCAATTCAGTAAAAATGAAAAACCAACAGGGAGAAATATTGTTGCTAACGTTAACCCCATTTCATCCTCCTTCTTTCTTTGACTTTGGAACACTGATGGCCTTTTTCTTTGACCACCGCTGGAACAATGGTTGTTATTTCTGCGAGAGGCCTTGTCACCACAGGGCCATTGTGCGCTCGTCATTCACCGCTCAGTCATTTACACTTTCATTGGCAGCTATTTAGTTCTCATAAAAAGTTTAGCACACCAATTTGTGAGCTCAGCCCAGCCTGGGAGAGAAGCGTGGAAGAGCTCAGAAAGCAGTTGCTTTAAAAGTCAGTTAATTGTTGTCTTGGCTGGGTGGGGACGGGGGGATCCCTGGGATTTGAGGGGCCTCACATCTGTCTGTTTGTCTTCTTGAGCCAAGAAGAAAACCTAAACGGAAAGTTCTGATTCTGATTCGGACTCTGACTTGTGGTGATCTGGGAATACTCTTCAAAACTGTTATCATAATAGTGTTATCATGTAGGAAAGGGGACGTGTTGGACAGTTCTGCAGGAAATCCCTTTCTCCTCAACAACCGGATGAGGAGAGAAGGTGGAGATTCTGAGGAGAAAACAAAACTTACACAAAGAAAGAGGAACTAGGGTTTAATTTATTGATCTAGGGGATTCTGAATGAATGATTGGAATGGAAATATCAGCTTTATTACTTAATAATTGAGTAATCACAAATATATATTTCAATGTTTGTAGGTGTTTTAATTAAAGATACAAGTAAAAAGTTACAAATTGAACACATTGAAGTACTTTTTTATTATTATCTCTTTCCTCAGGAAAGAATTAAACTATATTCATCTAATCTGTAAAAAAACACACACATATAAACAAACAAGGCTTTAAAAAGTATTCATATTTTGATATCTTTTACACATTTTGTCACATTACAACAATAAACCTCAGCCACCTTCACTCTGATACCCCAAACTAAAATCCAAGGCAGAAGTCACCAAACTACTAAATGGATTTCACCTGTAAGCAATTTAATTTCATTGTGGATGCTATTGTTCTGTGTGAAGGAATCAGAGATTTCTTAGGGTACATTAGTGACCTAACAGCATCATAAAGGCCAAATAACACAACAGCCAGGTTGGGTATAAAGCTGCTGAGATGTTTAAAACAGTCAGGCTATAAAACAATGTGTCAAGCTTTCAACATCTCACAAATTACTTTGAAATGAAAAGAAATCCTGTCGAGATGGCTGTCCAATTCAACCAACAGACCAGATAAGGAGAGTATTAACCTAAGTAGAAACCCTGGACCTGTGGTGACTCTGGAGGAGGTGCTGACATGCTGAGAACTAAGATGGAGTTATTTAGATCAAATAATTTTCATGTGTTATCATGGTCTAGTCAAAGTTTAGACTTAAATCCAATATAAATCTGAGAAACACTGTTTAGAGATGCTCTCCATCCCATCTGATAGAGCTTGAGTGATTTTAGAAAGAATAATAGGGGGGAAAAATCAGTCACCAGAGGCAGAAGGTTGATTGAAGCATAAAAACAAAAGAACTGCAGCAAAAAGTATTTCCACAAAGTTGACAAATGGACTGGATATACATGTATATCTAAACCTCCTATTTTATCATCATGCATTACTTTATGTTGGACTGACTGTGTCACAAAAAATTAACTAAAATACACTACAGTTGTTATTTGACAAAATGTGGAAAACACTGTATAAACTTCAAAAAAATAAAATAAAAATGTGAATATCAGTAACTTTTAATTTTATTGTCAGTTTGGAAACAAATAAAACTAAGCTAAATTGTTATGATGGGAAACAATATAACATAAACTTATACAGGCATATGTGTGTACAAGCCTAAACTCACAAAGCCAAGCTGTGAGGACAAATAGCCCACCTTTGTCTTCCCTCCCTCCTCAGATCATAGAGCACCGTTTGCACAGAGACCGCAAAGTGAACAACAGCTAATGTGAGGAGAGCTTAAAAAGAGAGCAGCAACCCAACCCCTCGTAAGTCTGCCAGGACTAAAGGCAGTGATTGGAGACAGACAAAGGCGGCCACGTTCTGAGCCCCAGTTCAGGAGGCCCTGCTGTTCTTCTCCTCCACATGTGTTTCTCAGCAGCATTTCAACAGTTGTGTCCCTGCTGCTGAACCTTGATGCCACCTTGTTGGCACATGACAGCTTTACAAGGTTCCCGCAGTGCCATTACAGAGTTCATTTGGGTCCAAAAAACACACACCTCTTCAGTCCAGAGGGAAGTCGCAGGAAGTCCTTCGTCCTATCCTGGCCTTGTGGTAGACGGAGAGGAAGTCTTTGTAGCGTGGGGCGCACCCTAACCAAGCTTCCCCAAAGTGCTCTGACCCTGTGAAGAGGAACTGTCCGTCCCCAGGCTTTACGTGGCACTGCAGGAGCGTCCGGATGTGTCCATGCCAGGACTGAGGGGACATAGATGGACGCATTTGTTGCACAAACACTCCACTACGCTGCCAGTAAACCTTTGTTGTCAACACCTCCACTAGTGATGACTGCCTTCTAGAGTCATGGAAGACATTCTTGATGTAGCCTCGAACCACTGCAAAAAAAATTAAAAATACATCCTTAAAAAAAAAAAAAGAAGTAAAAACATCACAGGTGCCACTACTGTTTGTGTAAGATCCCCTTTTCTAGCAGGACAGTTTTTGACACCTTGTAGACAATTCGTAGCAAACACACTTCATCCCAGGTAGTATAGATATAGTATACCACTAATGCCTGTTGAGGTACATTCTGCACATACTAAGAAATCACTTTGCTGACATCTAGTGGTTGGAGTTTTGTCCAAAAGTGCCTGTTTTTACTAATGTGCATGCTGAAAAACTAAGTGTGTTTTATGAATGATGCTCAACTTGGATAATGTTGATTCATTTCAGGATGTAAGGAAGTTTTCACATTGTCTGATCATACATGGAGAGAGCATTCCACTTTCTATAGTCTCTCTAGACGAGGAGTATCAAAATCAAGTAGACAGCAGGCCAAAATTAAGAACTTGCAACACGTTACAGCCCAGCTTTAATGTTTATCTAAAATCTCATGCTACAATACATTTTGGTGTTTCCTCCAAACACAATACTAACAGCTCTGTGCTTTACCATTGTGAACAAATATTCAGCTTCTTACCCTCCTTCTGTTTTCCATCCTTGATTTGGCCATTTGTAGGAGGTGTGGCCCAATGTGACTGGTAGAAGCATGAGGTTGCTCAGGAGTGTCAAACTCACCAGCATAATTGTGGCAGTAATTCTGTGGTTTCTCTTTTAAAATAGGATTTATTTTCCCTACTAGATAAATATACTCAAATTGGATATGAGATTATGAGATTATGCTGTTGCAATACAAGATATATATTTTTTTCAGTATTATTTTTACAAACTCATGGAGTGTGACTGTCAGTATTAATAAATAGTTTTATTAAAAATAATATTTTGTCATCTTCTGCAGTTAAAATACAGTATGTGAATAAAGGGAACCACTTGTAAAACTTCAGCATTTGGTGTTTTCAGTTCCCAAAACTTTGGTGGGCCGCTACAATTTATTTCTGTGGTGGGTTGCAACAAAACAGTGATGCAACTCAGAGGTAAAGTGTTGAAATTTTATCTGTTTTTTTTTTAACTGTTTGGCTCAGCATTCTGGAGAAATCCGTTGCATTCTGTTTTAAGATAAATATTGCAACTCTGAATTACACCCCAAAAATTATTCATTTATTGTCTGACTGGCTATAGACATAAAAAAATATACTTATTGATTAATGTCTTCATCTTCACTATGAATAAAGTGAAACATTTTGATTTGTGAGTGGTTCCTCAAACAGATGTGGGTTACTTTGTGTCAAATCCTGCATGTACTCACCAAAGTCACTGCTGCAAACAGCCATGAGCAATTCTGTGTCATTGCAGGGTCGGCATGAAGCTGTGGGTGGACAGAATGGGCACAACGTGTCAATAGAAGCTGTTTTCTGACTCATTTTTCCACTGTCAATCAATACATCGCTCCTTCCCTCTGAAATGCCTTTACCCATTATGCCTGATATTGATTGAGAGTAGGTTGTCAGCTCTTCCCTGACCTGCACACCATCTCCATTCATCTCCAAGCACCATGGTTTAGTTAGTGGAATGTCATTTGCTGCTGCGTTTGCACTCCGCCTACAGCATCACCTCCACATATAAACCCCACGCCATAGTGACCCCGTGTTTGACTTCTTTTGTGCAGACCTAATTGAATGACCTCGTGCCGAAGCAGAGGACTGCAGGAGTCAAATGCTCTGCTAGCCTGCTAATACAGAAAAGATAAACAGGCAGCTGTCTATAAAGGGCCTGGGATGACATCAGCATGCCAGGAATGGCCCGCACACTTGGATACATGCTAATAAACAGACAGGCACAAAGATGAGGCATTTGTGGAATCTGCAAAGTATTTTTGTGCTGAATGAAGGCCTGCTGGCCCGGTGCCCTCCGACCACCCTGTGGTCTGCTGCGTCCTCTCTGCTTTGTGTCCTGATGGAAACCAGACAACCAGACAAAACACCAGACTGACCAGCAGCTGCTCGTTCCTCTCAGCACGACTCGGCTCTGTTAAATTAGCACTATTTCTGTGCCTGGCTTTAATATATAATCATGTGTTTTTAATCACTTTTGCGTCTGTTTCTGTTTTTGTTTTGGCTTCTGCAGACAATGACTTGGGCCTTGTCTTTTGTGGTGAAGGAAGAACTGAGACTAAACACCCAAGGTCTTGTTGGTCTACAGCTGAAATTACTTCACTAAGTGAAAGATTATCCTCCGCATAGAAAAGAGTCTGATAAACATCTGATCAACTGCTTGGGCGTCTTCATTTGGAGGTTTTCCAAACACATACCTCTGGAAGAACAGACACCAAAGGTGACCTAAAATATTAAATATTAAATAAATTAAATGTTCTTTCTCGCCTGGGAACACATTCCTAGAATGAGCTGGAAGGAACCAATATAGGAAGATAAGATGTCCAGATTTTCCTCCTGGACTTTTAAAACTTTTAAAACTTTTGATTATGCACGTTTAGTTCTTTTACACCCTAGTGTAGGGAGACACCCAGATATTTATATCAGAGTTCTTGGCTTTGACAGAAATGTGTAGCTGTGCCCTCATATGTGAAGGTCCTCAGAGATCTATTTTATGTCCAGTACTTTTTCTCCTTTTGCATAAACTCATTTTGCTTCCGCCCAAAGAAAAAAAGAAAATAAATCATGATATTGTCATCCTGCTATTCCTTTTCAAATGTGACCTTCAGCTCTCTTGAAAGTCTTGCTGAACTGTCCAGACAATTTTAAAGATCAAATGGGAAATTACAAAGAGCAAAAATTCTGTATTCATGTACATTTTGGTCCTTATGCTGTCAAATAAAAATGATGGAAAACAAATAAGCGAAGTATTTTTTTGACATGCAAACTAACTTGTCATCTATTTTACTTTAAGGACTTAAAGTGACTTAAAATCAGAGTTTAAATGCTTTTTGTTTTTGTTTTATATTGCTTGTGTGGCTCCACATTTCATTTTGATCTATTTTTTTAAATTGAACTTAAAATACTAGTTGTAAATCTATTTTATTGAATTAAAAGTGTACTTTGAAGACTATTAATATTAGGAAAGAAAAAGATTACCATATATTTATGTTTATTACAAGATTGGGATTTTTTAAAATCCAGGATTCCATATAACTCACTTGTCCCTTTATTTGTTTTAATTGTATTTATTTATTTTATTTATTTAATTTTTTTCTCTTTTTTTGCAAAAACGGTTAGCGTTAGGGTTATTGACATTATTTAAGCTGTCAATATTAAGCTTAAAATAATAAGAGATAGAACATAAAACTTCCTTTCTCAACATGGGTTAAAAATGGTCATTTATTTAGATTTATCTGTCCTAATCTGAGTGCCTGTTCAACTTCTTACAACGAGAAGTAACATTATTACACTGAGCTCATTCATCTGTTACTTTTAATTTACGTTAGAAACTGTCCTTACAAAAATAAAAGGTGTGATAATTGTGTTATTGACAAAACGCTTTCTTTCTTTCTTTAAGATTTTTTTTTATTGACCAATAAGCTACTCCTAAACTCGTGTTCAAACAGCAGCACCAAATTAAATCTGTTAAACTCAATGAAAAGTGTCGACACTCACGCCCCAACTCACCGTAGACGCCCCTGTTGCGCAGCAACTCATATCTGAAGCCCACTGTGCGTCTGATCCACGTTCCTGGACTTTGCGGTCCGGCCTGGAGGTAGATGACCGGACTGTGCGGCTCATCCGCCCGAAAACAAAACACCTGCCGCCCGGTGCGCCCGCCGTCCTCCGTCTCCAGCAGGTCCAGCTCTCCGGCCCGCTCAATGAAAACGCTGGCTCCGCTGAGGGATGGAGACGGTTGGATGCAGACCGTGTTGTACCGGATGGACGACAAATTGGGCTCGAGCGCCACTCTGAGAGCCTGACCCGGGTAGACCCAGCTCACGAGACCTTCCGTGCAGCGAAGCCGCACCTGGAGAACGATCCTGCGGTCAACGCCAGCTGCAAAACCGCTGCACACAAATGAATGGGTTTTAGCAGCTTTTTTTTTTTTACTCTAGCGACACCGAGGAATGGACAAAGGTTATTGCGTGAAAAGTTTTTAAAAACTACCCGCTGACGAAATATAACAGCTGATAGTTGCAGTAAAACATTTAAATAACTTATTCCAACACATCAACAGCGACTGTGAAATGTTAAAACAACACACTCAACTGTTAGGATCATTAAATAGACTATAGTTTTCTTTTGTTGTACAACTACCCAAAACGTTTTTTGTTTTTTTTACTTTTCTGTTTATGTTGCTATTTGACCTGTTTTCAAACTGAACCCCCCTTTATATATATATATATATATATATATATTTTTTTTTTTTTTTTTTTTTTTTTTTTTTTTCCTGTTCAATGAGTTTACTTCCACTCTGTTATTTTTAATTTCCCAACTTAAATCTGAGAAGCTGCTCACCTTCCAGTCCAATTGCACAGATCAGCTGCACAATGAAGAGCCAGGACAGGCAGACAGGCGAGAATGATCACAGCTGGCAACATCTCCAGAGAAATCCACGGAGAGGCCGACAGTGGTGCATGGTTTGAAAAGTCGGCGAGAGAAACCTGAAGAGCGAACTGAGAGGACAAGCAGAGTGCGCTCTCTCTCTCTCTCTCTCTCTCTCTCTCTCTCTCTCTCTCCTCTCTCTCCTCTCTCTCTCTCTCTCTCTCTCTCTCTCTCTCTCTCTCTCTCTCTCTCTCTCTCTCTCTCTCTCTCTCTCTCTCTCTCTCTCTCTCTCTCTCTCTCTCTCTCTCTCTCAGGATCCAATTAGTCCTGATCCAGTTGTTGGGGGTCTGCTGGCCTCTGCAGCCTTTTGTCTTTGCCTCTCTTAAGACCCGGTCGGTTTGAAAAGGCTTCAGCCATCTGTTGAGAGCAGTGCGCTTTTCTGCAGCAGCATTCACTCACTCGAAGAGGTCCATTATCTTACTTTTAGACTAGTCCTGAAGTGTCCATTCAGGTTCTTTAAACTCCTGAAACTGTTTAAGGTCTGCTTATGAAGCTGAGTTTTCAGAGTTAAGTGCGTCTATAAGGGCTAACAGGCTGCAATGGGAGAGAAGCCAAAAACTCCAATTGTTTTCGCCATAAAATGTGTTTATTTCTGGGCAATTTCATTGCAGCTGCATGATCAAAAAAATAAAAACATAAAAAAAAGCAAATAAATAAATAAATCTAATTTTAACTGGTAGACCCAGAACTCAGAACAATACATTTATAAAAAAAAAAAAGATAAACGTATAATTAGTATGAAATCTAAGCACCTAATTAAATAACATCAATTATGAGCACACAAAGAGCATGGCAGCGTGGAGTGGTGCGTGGTGGCGTTTGTTTTCCACCTACTGGCATGGAGACGCACAGGCACACTTTTGCTCACATCTGGAAAGCTCAACCTGCGGTGGTCTAAAGAGGAGGAGAGCTGTAACTCATCGGGCTGCAATTTTGTAGCTGCAGAGCCTTGTGGAATTAGTTACCAGCTTTCATCAATGATTAATCCAGCCAGGACCAGCAGTTCCACTTCATTTTAACCTGCTGCGGGTTTTTTTTGTTCTTTTCTTCTTTTTTTTTTTACACACACGTACACACAAAGAAGTTGGCCATCTTTCAAGTACTTAGTGGTGCCTGGCGACATCTTGTGGAGGTTAAACCCAGTGGCGCGTAACAGTTCATGAAGACTGCTTCTTAGAGGCTTTAAGGAGGAACAAAAAAACTGATGAAGGTTTCGGGGTTCATGTCATGTTTCTGCGCTGAACTCTGCGTATCAGAGTAATGAAAACATGCAGGAATCTGATCATATTTGTCGGTTCACCGGATCAACTGTTAGGTTTATTGAGAGCTAAAGTTAATACTGTTAGATTATTATTATTATTATTATTATTATTATTATTATTATTATTATTATTATTATTATTATTATTATTATTATTATTATTATTTATTTATTTATTTATTTATTTATTTATTTATTGATGGCACATTTAAGTAAAGCTAAAAAGAACAGGCATGAAGCCAAAAGAAACTGGTTAGAGTGATTATCCAGGATTGCGCAGAGAGAAAGTAAAGTCAACTGAATGGCGGCTTTGTGCCCAGAGTCACAGAGACGCCTGGCTTCCACAGCAGGCCTAATGGATCAAGGTGATGCATGACATTAATGGAAAATCCCCCCCGATCTCAACCCGAAGCTTCCCTTCAAACATAATTTGATGCATTAAAAAAAATAATAATAAGAAGAAGAACGCTGAAAAAATCTCGTTTATCCAAGTCGCGGGCTCAGGGCTTCCTCAGGCGAACAATACACCATGGTTCACTGGGTTTTCAAACTATCACATATTATAATTCAATGTGTTTCACTTGAAGATATCGTAAAACGGCTGTTGTGTTTACAGCCACGTCTGACCTTTGGAGTCCTTCTGAGAATTGCCTTCGGTGTAACAATCTCTTTTAAAGCTTAAAATGTAGTCAGCAGCGATTCTATAATTCAATTAAACAAAATTAAGTAATTTTATTCTGCCGACCCTACATGCGTCGCATTGTGCATGCATACCCAGATTCCACACCTCTGCGCCAGTAAAATTACCCTATTTTTTTTTTTATTGTAACGCTGCGACTCTTAAAAAAAATGAACAAAAAGTTTCACAAGAAACTCTGACTGTCGTTAAGGATTTTCTAAATGAAAGACTAAAGCGTTATGCGTTCGGGCTCAGGGTTGGTAGTAAAATCTTAAAAGTCTTGATAAAAGAACACTAGGAAAAATCTCATAAGGTTGCTAAAATGTTTCTTTCAACTGGAATTTCTAATGTTGTCATGCTGTCACATTCCCGCGGCGTGATGCTTCCATCACAATCTATGTAGCTGTAGATTTACATATTCATGATGAGACAATGAGACAACTTTAGAAATGATCAAATATATTGAAAGTTAAACGCCATGATTAAAATTGTTTATACCCTTCTCGGTAATTGAAACAAAAACCTTATAACTGTCGGCCAGCTGTTTGCTTATGTCCATTGATAGTCCATTGATTTATCTTTGGTGTAGAGCTCCAGGTCTTTGAGTTTGGAAGGCGTCTTTGCCATCACCCTAATCTTTCCTCCACAGATTCTCTATCAGACTTAAGTCGGACGTCTAGATGGACCTGCCTAAAATGTTAGCACAATTAAGCGAGGGTAAAATTAGTGGATTATTTTAGACCTTAAAAGGATTTGAATAATAATAAAAAAAGACATATCAGCATGCCATGGTTCTTGAAAGTGATGCATAGATCTATTGAGACTTTGACTCCAGAAAATCTGTCTCTGAAAGATCACTTTGCTATTTTAGTCCAAAAGAGACTATAATTTGTGATATGTTTTTTATTATTCCTTAAAGAACAGATTTAAAAACAACGCCGAGCCTTAACTTTACTTTTTATTGAATCACTGCTTCAAGCATGATCGGTGTATGTGCGTTAGTTTTAGTTCAAATTTAGTTGTTAAAACTACTGTATACTGTAAAAAAAAAAATGGTCAAAACGAACAACACGTCTTCGTTGTACAATTCATGTTTCTTTTTATTTTCTCCAGCAGCGTATTAAATATCTGTATGTACACGTTTGAAAGTTACATAGAAAAGATATAGTCTTACAGTAGGCCTGTTTGTTGGTTAGTGGCGCGTTAATATTCCACGGTGAACTACAACATGAAAATACTCATCTTTAATCTCTGAAAAAGCCTTTAGCGGTGCTGCTCTCTCTGATGGTCACAGTCAACAGGTTCATGGTGACATCCGTCACCGTCACAGTGTCCCAGTTGGTGTAACAGGGGGTCCAGGTTGGGGCTGAGGGCGCGGTCGGGTCGGCCTGTGAGGACAGCACAGCGGCTTGGTGCCCCCGCTCCTCTGCGGAGCGCTTCAGCTTCCCGTGCTGAGGAAAATCCAGCCTGCTCAAACTGTAAGTCCTGTGTCCCTCTGGATCCCTTTTACGCTCGCCTGGACTGAAGGCGCATGTGTACGACAGCCCTGCGTGTTTCTGCTCGCTGTTGGATTTCGGCGTGATCGTGGTCTCCTCCTGAAACCTCTTGGTCAGCTGCAGGAGGCTGTGATCCGACGTCTCTCCGTGATGATGCAGGCGTCGAGACATGATGGACTGCTCCTCCAGTGACCTGCTCCGCTTCGGGGCTGGCTCTGAGGAGCCACTGGCATCATGCGGATCATAATGCGGGTGTAGCTTCGGCTTGCGACCTCGCTTTTTGGGGGACCCCCTGGACTCCTGGTCCAGGAGAGCTTCCAGCGGAACCGGTCTGGGCCTCCTCTCCGGCTCTGGGGGTCGAATCGGGACGCTTTCCCCTCTGTTGACCGCGCTCGGAGGGAAGATGGTGGGAACCACTGCCCGTAAACCCTCACGGGCCCTCGGTGTGATGACGTGCTCCGGGATGGGATAGGAAACCTGGATTCCTCTGGGAGCCTCTCTTCTGAACTCATACGTCTTCTCTTTAGCTTTGGCTTTGGCCTGAAAACAAAGAACGAGTCAGAAAGGAAAATTTACCAGGAACAAATTAGATTATCGTCATCTAATCTGTTTCATCAATCCAATTTAAAAAGTAAAACTCATGTATACTTTAAACACAGAGTTATATCCTTATATCGTTTTTTTCTTATAGTGGTCATAGCTAAAACAATTTATAAGACAATTAAAAATATTACAGAAGCCCTACCATGATATGTAAAAGAATATGTTGTAATGGACAACAAACTGCTGAGCTGACAATTGTCCAGTCAAGCTAAAAAAAAATTTAATAGCTAAAAAATTTGTTTTCAGCAAGCATCTTAAAGAAAAGTTAAGCGGAAGGAAGAATGCTGTTGAAAAAGACACACGAGGAGGTGCTTTAAGCACACCATTATCCTTGAGAGAGGATTGTGAAACAAATAACCTTCTACAGTTTGGGAGAAAGAGGAAGCCAAAAGAGGTGGGCAGAGCTTCAAGAGCCACACGCAGATTTATCCATGCTACAACTGAAAGCAGTCCTGAGCCAGAGAGAATGACAGAAGTATCGTAAGAGGGAAGGAACTGGGCAGTTACTCACAGGATCCTTTTAGAACAATTCATCCTGCTGACAAACCACAGAAGCTGATTTCTTTCTACGGCAGGATTTGGGACTCGCCCACATGCTGTCTCACCATGACATTCATGGGATTTATTGGCTAGCAAACTGGTTTGTCCTGATCTCAGAAACTATGAAGTATTGTCAAGACGAATATGATCAACACGAGGCCAAACAATGCAAATGACCTGAAGGCTACTATTAAGGTAATCTGGGCTTCCATTACACCTAGACAGAGCAATGCAGTTCAGATACTTTTCAGTAAGTTAAGACTTATGTAAAAAAAAATTATATTGGTTTTATGTAATATTGTCATTCATTTTCTTAGAAACTGTATTACATGTTTTCATGAACTGCAAGTAATTATTATTAAAAGAAGCAGAAATGAAAGCCTGGAATATATCACTCTGTGTGAATCCATATGTCACAACATTTCCATTTTTGGTGGTTATGGTTGTTCAAAATGTCTAACCCAGATTTTTAACATCTTTGCTAGGCTAAATTTGGGCAGAAACATTTTTCCATATTGACATTCAGGGTTTGCAGAGCATAGTTGCACATTTGCTTTGCTGCTCTTCGCCTGTTTACCATAAAGTGCAGAATAATGACAAATATTTTATTATTGCAACAGATTCAAAATAGATATTTAAAATGAAAAGAGAAAAAAGAATGTGTGGATTTCATAAAATAAAATTAGAGGTCAAATGGAAGATGTTTAGGTTTCAACAGAGAAAGTGAAGTGCAGACAAGGTGAGAATTAGGGGTAAGGGTGGTCTTCAGCCCCCTAATTAAGGCCTTCAATCCCATGAAATGTTACTAATATAAATACATTTATTAAATATTGAATTGGGATTTCAGCCCTCCCTAAAAGTGGAGAATAGAAACTCTTAACCTTTCTGCAACTTTAATCTTCCATCTCTGTCAATTATTCAAATAATAATACAAATAATATTAATATCAACAATAATAATACATTTGTAGGGGACATTTTACCAAGGAGATAATTGTGTGGTTTATGTCCTATAAAACTTGGTATTGATTGGTCATATGTATTTTTGACAGACTATAAAACTATTGCGCATGTCTACTTAGAAATTCTTAAATAAATTTAATAAAAAAGGTCAATCCTCTCCTTCATAGTTAGTCACTTTCTCTCCCTGACAGAATCGGTTTCACTATTGACATGATACTTTAATATAACTCAGCGATAGCTTGAAATGATTCATAAAAAAAGTTTGAGAAACGTTTATGAAAAGATTTCCCCACCTTCAGGAGAAAAGTCTCGGGTTTGGGTCCCCTCTTTTTGGGCCCGAACAACTCCCTTTCGCGCTCCCTGGGTGATGAGCACAAATCACAAATCAACTCAATTGCATACGCGCGTTTCTCATCAATTCTACGATTTTCCGAAAAGTTGAAAACATCTGCAAAAATGTCAAAACTGCCCCGAGATTAAAAGTAATGTTTGCGGGGTTTCGACAGGAAAATCCAAGACTCTTAACAAGACATTCTTGCCTGAGACGATTCGAAATATGTCAAAGATTAGAATCTAGACCGAGAGATTTTATTATGAGTGCAAGTTTTTTTGCGGTGCAGATCGCACGGTGCTATCTCCTCTCTGCAGAGAGGCCTGCTGGTGCGCTGTCAACCATCTCACCTCTCCTCGAAGGCGGCGAACAGCCGCTCGTCCAGGATGTTTTCCTCCGGCTCCCAGGTGCTGTACCTGTACCACAGAAACCAGAAGGGCCTTATTTATTTGACTCAGAACTCGTGTCAAACGTTCTGTCACGCCGTGTGTGCATGTGTGTTGTTGTCTGCTTTCTCTTCCCCCCCCACATGTGAAAGCTGCGTGAAGCTGCGACCATAGCGGACCATGACGCATGCTGACTTCTTGCCTCAGCCGAAGCGCGTGGACGTTACAAAACGACACAATCGGGTGTTTTTACCAACACCTGACTGGCGCACACTGCGTCACCGAGAACACAGAACGCAGAAAACGCAGAAAATGCGTGCAAAACGAAAAGAAAAAAAAAAAATAATAGCATGCCAGGCGCTGCAGTTGTAAGATCGACCAGGATGGAGCGCTGTCCTTCGCTGCTGCCTCTGCTGTTTTTCTGTACTCACTTCTGAGACCAGCCCTTCCATTTCACCAGATATTCCCAGCGACCCTGCAAAAAAAGGGAGAGAGAAGCAGATCCAGAACAACATTCAGGTTATCGGTTAACTGGCCAGTCGAGCCCTCACGGACACATGTTTTTGCGTAACAGATGCTGTCGGAGCGGTGTGGGTGGGAGAGAGAAAAGCGGCGAATACCCGTCTGATCCGCCGTTTGATGATGGACTCGGCTGCAAAGACGCTCTCGCCGACAGCCGACAGCTCCATGATTCACCATGCAACCACGTCGATTTCTGCCGCTTTTATTATTTCTGCCTTCCCCCTTTTCGCCCTCTCCGGGGCTGTTTAATTCCGCACATCCCATAATACGCAATCTGGAGTGGACGTCATCACGTCTTTTTCTTGTTGCCAGGCACCGCGGTCTGGGTAGGACGGATCGCTGGTGGAGCACATTGGCTCAGTTGTTGCTACGTGCTCCGGGTCTCTGAGCGGAGGGGAGGAGCCCCGGCGCTCTGGCTGCTGTACAGGAATGTCTGGCACAGTGCGGGGAGCCAAGCCGAGGAGAGTCCCGGAGAGGGGTCCGCTGACCCTCGATCTCCCTATGGGGGGGTCAGGAGGGAGGGCAGGGGGGGACCAGACCCACAGCGGAGAGCAAATCATTTCATCATCTTCTGTTGTGGAAACTATGGAGAAGAGAATGTGTTTAATTAAATACACAAACACACACACACACACACACACACACACACACACGCACACACACACACACAATCCACAATTAAAAATCTGAAAGACATACATGGAAATAAAATAAAATACGAAAACAAATAAACAGCATACAATCATAAATAATATATCCACATTCAACAACCGGTCCTGAAAAAACAAAACCAAATCAAAGTTGACTGGCCTCACAGTTTCACAAATGATTAGTTAAGACATATTATTTTATAAATTGTGAGACTGAGGTTATTCATTAACCCTTCTGGCAGTTTCTCTTGCAACATCTAACAAGGCCACTGAGATTCTATGCGTAAATGGACGTCTGCGCTTTAGGGATTAATTGGGATTTTGCGCCGTGTCTCTTTAAAAAAAAAAAAAACTCAAGAAGATGTTTAAAAAGACACGATCGCACAAAAAGAGTTCTGATGACAGATTGTTGGATTTTGTTACTGATTTTTTCCGCTATAGAAATTTTCAAGTCAGATTCCAACAATTGCTTTATTTATTTATTTATTATTTCATTTTGCTTTAAGGCTACTCAATGTAGTAAGTAAAAAATAAAATGTCAACTGATTTATTTATTTTTTTATTTTTCAGTTTAATCATAATCTAATGAGACAAATATATGGGACAATTGCCTGAAGATAAACTACATGAACCTTATTTCATGAGGAGAAAAAAATCGTTTAGCATTTCAGCAAAAAAAAAAACAACAAAAAAAAACTCAGAAACTGTTTCTTATCTTCAGGTCTAAAGTTGAACGTGTGAAGCTGAATGACGGGAGAAAAATCCCGAAGTTGCATAAAATTTTACATTTTGGGAAACCAAACCAAAAAACAGTAAAATAAATAATAAAGAGAGTATAAAAGAGAAGATGGCTAGTGGGTACTACAGTTTAGTCTTAGCGAGTGACACTGGGCTCATTAAGGTTGTTTTTTTAAAGTCTGACACATTTCACGTTTAACCCTTGCAATCATCTCTGGCTTTCTGTAAAGCTCCACATATGCACAGTTTTTCATAATGGTTGGGAAAATAATGCAAAAATGCGCAGGGTGTTTTTTTTTTATTTTTAACAATAATGATATTTTTCTTTGTTACTTATTTATCTATTTATTTATTTAAACTTAAATATTCATTTGCTTTCCTTGTTTTCTGAAAATATGGACATAACATATGTAGATATTAAATGATTATAATTATTATTTTTAATTAAATATATTTATTTCTGAAAATTATTATTATTATTATTATTATTATTATTATTATTATTATTATTATTATTATTATTATTATTATTATTATTATACACCATGGTTAATTTAAATGTAGGAACTGTTATAGGATACCACGATTTGTATTTGTTTTTTCTTGACTTCTTCACAGAGCGCTGTTTTGTTTTTCTTTTTTTTTTTTGCTTAATTTCTTACTACTTTATCCAGGTTCATTACAGACTGTTTTTCTTTTTGTGGTTTAATTAAGCTTCTTTCTGTGTCCCAATTTTCCGCATTCCAGATTTACAGTTAAACTGAGCGACTACAACAACAATTTCTGCCTGTGGGAAGAAGAAAGTCCTTTTATTCCAAGATTTGGGCCAAATCTTGAAAAGTTGCGCACAATTCTTTACTTCCCAAACTCATTACATCGACCAGCCTTTTTAAATTACGAGTAAAAAATAAATTAAGCTAAATTCACGGGTCTGAAACATCTTAAATGTTGCTATGAAAACAGTCTTATTTGAGTTGACCTACGCTGTTTCTGGTGAGCTAAAGGGAAAGCCAAGGAGCTTTATTCTGATAAGAACGATCCAAAGTCAAGACAGCATTTTGGGCAGTAATTGGAATATATTGTACTGTGGCATACTCCTCTTCTTGAGGTTTTTTGTTTGTAACGAGATTAAAATGTAGGCTGGGCAGCCCGTACAGGCAGGCCTGTGTGAGTCGATTAAGTGAATAAATAAATTTTATGTCGCTCAGTTAAATAATTAGTGACTATAAGTTTTCAGAAGATTGTTGTGACTGTCTCAACAATAATTTGAATTTATTATTGTATAATTTGATAATTTAAAAAAAAAAAAGCCCTTTTGGGGCTTTGAAAAAGCTGAACTCAGAGGGATTAAACTGACGGGGTGGCATCACGTTAGGAGAACTTATATTTTAACAGTTAAAGAAATGAAGGGACAAAAAAAAATTCGATCTGTGCGAAGTTGATCTTGTTCTTTGCTCTTGGTGTTGTCGAATGAAGATGTACCTTGCCGCAGATTTCCCCTAATAGGATGTTTTCAGTCAGTTTCTATCTTTCTAAAACATATTCCAAATCAAATAGTTAAATTAGGACCCTGTCTGAGCCAGAAGACAGTCTGTCTGCACCGTTTAAAGCTGCAGGCGGCCGCATGTCTCTGGTTTTATCCCCCGATCGTTAACGCGAAACTGACATGTTCGCTGCTCTATCGCGTCTGATGAAACTCTCCCCGGCAGCGGCGCACACGAAGACGCGGGGCGGCGAGACACGGCGTGGACAAAAGATGCGCTGAGGCAGCCTCCGTCGACATATGAACCACCATTTTGATACTCTCAGCGCGCAGACCGACATTTCCTGTCGGTGCTGGAATGGCTGAAGCCTACACGGTTTTGCTGCGGAGGCTGGTGCTGGTGCGCGGCGCGCACACGGCTCGCCGCTTCTGCCGCTGCCGCGGTTCTCCATATTTGGACGAGAGCGGGAGCCGCAATGGCGACGGGCGCACATGAATGCACAGAGCAGGCTCTGTGAGAACATTATTGGCTCTCTGGTTTCTGGGCAACACGCTGCTCACCGCTCGCTGTCCCACTTACTCTCCGAGCGACATTTTGTGCTGAAAGGTGCCTCAGACACAAAACCACACGGCAGAAACTCGAAGCCGCGTGACCCTGCAGCTTTGCATGATTTTCAGGGCGAAGCTAAGCGTCATGTGAAGAATGCACCGCGCTTGTCATTTATCATGCTGTAGGTTTGACATATTCCGACATGCACCTTGATGACAATGCATCCCCATGACTCATAAGTTAAAGCTTAAATTAACTCGTCAACCAATGCAACAGAGGCATTATTCAAGAGAAGCTTCATTTTCATTTTCCACATAATAACCAAATGCATTTCTGCAATCTTGAGGCCATCACAGGCCTGCAGCGGGTCACACGTAAGCCTTAAAATAAAAGCAACTTTATGCAGACAGCAGCAGCCGCCGCCGCCGCCGCCGCCGCTGCAGCTTGGTACTATGATAAAAGGGGAATGTGAAACATCACACTTCGTCTATAAATACGTTGGTCGGCTCAGAGATGTTTCAGTTTCCTATACAGCCGCTGATGCATGGCGGGCTGACGCACACATGGTTCAAAGCCATAAGGGCTCTCATCCAACCAGTTACACACCCCCCTCCGAAAATGCCTCTGGAACTTGGCTTTTAAGAGTTAAATCGTGCGTGACCGTTTTAATCTGCGACTTCAATGTGCCTTGCTTGACGCATTTGATACACCTAATTGTTTTAGTCCACTTCCTGCAGAACAAAACCCGAAGGTTTTTTTTTTTTTCTGTAGGTTTATTTACTCCGTTTACTTTGGGGAAGTTGCATAAATTCAAATGCGCCAAGACATATCATCAGTCTCAAGTCAAATTTCCGATCAAATTTCAGTCACATGTTGAGATACTTAAACAACAAAGTTCGCGAAGATTCTCTTTGAATGTGTGAAGAAAATTAAAAAAAATAAAAAGGTTATGAAAGTTAAGAACATTGCGAAAATGGTGTTTACTCATGACCAAATATGGAAGTCCTAAAGTGGCCAAAACGCATAAATTCACACTGAATAAGAATGTTTTGACAAAACACCCCAAAAAACAAAACAAAAGCAGGAAACAAAACTTTTCTTTGTTTGTCTGACTTCTTGCTGGTTTAAAATTTCATTTCTGCTTATGTACAAGTGCAGTCCAGTTTCTTTTTAAATGATAAAGTGTTGAAGAACATTAAGAGGAACGACAGACCAACAGTACATATATGTATAAAATTTGTGATGGCAGCATCATGCTGTGGGGTCCAATTTGAGACCAAACATTAGCAGGTCAGAACTGATGGATGGAGGTGAAGACAAGCATAGCCTGTAAAAAAAACAAACAAAAAAAACAAATAAAGGTAAAAAAGACTTTGAATAAAAATTGTAATTAGACAGAAAACTTAAAAAGATGGCCCCTATCGTTATTGTAGCAGCTGGGATACAATGCTCAAGTCAGATAAATTAAGATCATCTTACTTAAAATAGATTCAGATTCTGGGAACATTTTTTCACCTGACACTGACAAGGTTTTGAGTGTTTCAGTCTAACCTTCCCAGCTCAGGGGAAAGTTCATGAAATGCACTAACTTTTTAATGTCTGTATCTAAACTGTAGCCTAATTAGCAACGAGTTAATAATTCTTGAACAACTTCTTGTGAACGCAACACTTGCTTTAACTTATGAAAAAGTGGATGCAACTTTACCACATTTGCAGAATTTGCTGGTGCAACTGTAAACCATGCTTGTGTGAATTCAAGTTCCAGTTGGGCACAGAGAAGCTGCATAGTTCGCTGATACCTCAGGACGACCTGATCGGTTCAATCCCAGAGGTTTGTCTAAAATAATCTTACCACTTTAAAACTCACCCGACCTTTGAAAATGCTCAACATTTAGACTGATTTACAGTTTTCTGAGAAAATGAGGCGCCAGCTCGTCCTCTATATGTCCATAATTGATGCTGTTTTGAAAGTCTTTTGCATGCGTTTTGTCCGTTTTGTCTGCCTTTTAAAGCTGTCTGAGTTGTCTAAGTCAACATTCTTTGATTGGCGCCTCCTAAAAGACACCTTGCACACATTCCAGGACCTTTCTGTCTGAGTAAACGCATTCAACAGTTAATCTTTCAGCCTGAGATCTCAGTTCAGCGCAACAACAGAAAAACTATTTCCGTCTGTGCCCTGAGAGCAGACTCTTGGCTCCAGGCCTTCAGCAACCTTTTATTGAGGAGGCCCTGCAACATTTGGCTGAGGCACGAAGAGGTCAGAGTTTGCAGTTCATTCAGCTTTGTGATCCTGCAGAGTGAGGATATCTGACGATATTGTGGAGTAAAAAAAAGCCAAGAAACTGCTCTGTCACTGTGACAAAGGCCACCTAAACACAGTCTTTTACAACAACTTACCCACTGTTCCAGGAAGAATCGGCTACATTATAATTAGAAGTCATCCCAGCACCATTTCCTGCAAAGCACACCCCCATTGACTGATTATTCACCTTCCATAAAGGTTTGTTCCTCCATGATAAGATTTAAAATTACACAATCGCTTCTTCTGGCCTCTTCCACTTTCCGATCGGGTTGGATGTTTACATTCCTGCTCGGGTTCAAGTCGAAGTAGGGAAATAATGCACAGCTGAGGTTTTAATAACACGAGTGACCGGTGCAGTTACGCAACACAGAAAGCCCTTTGTGCAGAATAGTTTGTGATTATGCAACTCAATCTGTTTTTACAAGCTCAGCCTCATAAACACAAGTTATTTTTTCTTTTAGCTCTCAGTTTTTGTTTTGTTTTTGCTTCCAAAATTTGTTTCTTTTTGGAAATCGGGAAAATACCAAAGTCTGCAGAATGAAGAAAAAATAAAGATTAGAAATACCAGTGCGACAACATGCCACAGGTCAAATCTCCCGTTTTTATTGTGAGACATACCATCCAGGGAGCCGGGCATACATGGTCAGCCAATACAGCATACTTTATAACAATCATTTCCACTTTAAACAGAGTGCAAAGACGAAGCGAAGGAAAAACAAAAAGGAACTCTGGAAAATTCCTCGAGATGAAACTGTTTGGTGAAAACAAAGCACAGAACGCAGATTCTGCTTTTTTTCTTTCTTTTTAACTAAAACTTTAACATCAATAAATAAGCACTCTTCATTTTCATCAACACAGCCTTTTGTTTTAGCATTCTGACTGGATTTGCATTAAATGTGCGGGAAAGGCCATTAGGACTCAAACGTTGCTGTAGCTTACATCCCACAGCTTTGTAACCATCAGCAGCATGAATAATCAAAACGGCTTGGACGCCCAGGACATCACTGGAAAGTCCCATTTAGTCTGTATAATTAACAACCTTGGTAGCTTTCAGAATGTTACAGTGAGCTTTGACAGATAAAACAATGAGATGAGCTCTTGCATTTCAAGAAGTAGAAAGCAAAACTTTGATTTAGCGAAACTCAAGTAACAGGAGTCATTTATATATATTTTGATTTAGCAAAACTCAAGTAACAGGAGTCATTTATATATGTATATATAAATGACACTATTTTTTAGGAGCTCTGGGATTTGGGAGTAGATTAAATATATTAAAAGGAATAATTCTGCTTTTGTAAAATGAGGTTCTGAGCACCTAAAATCAGTAACATCTCCATTTCTGGTAGTGGGAAGAGATCACATAGCAGTGAGTTTGTTTAAAAAAAAAGTTAATAAAATATAAGATTAGTAGAAGGATAATAGTTAGGCAGACGTGTCTCCCATTTTTGCATACTGTAGCAACTTAAAGCAAATTAAACTCAAAATGGTTGTTCACACTACCATAGAGGAGAAATTTCAAAAGTGTGCCATGCAAATAACGCAAGACTCCAGAGGGACAGTCGGAGGAAAATATCCACAATTTGCAAGTCATATTTGGTCTGTGATGGGTCTTGTTGAATAATAAATCTTAAATTTATTATGGGTATAAATGGGTATTAGGACAGATATGTGTTTTTGACTCAGAGCCAGCCCAATGTCTGAGGACCTTAGCAGAATTTAAGTTGGGGGCTCAACTCAATTAATCCTCTTATATTTGCTTTCTTGGTGAATTTTGCAATTTGCATCTAACACAACTGAGGCAGATTGATATTGTTTAGCAATATTCATGTCTGAATATTTCAAGCTGAGAAAACATCACAAATTTAACAGCATTTTTTAACAAGTGGCAATTTATATCTGCTAAAAACATCATTGCATCTTACAGATATAAACATTTGAAGGGTTAAGTTGATAATATAAACTAAAGGCAAACCATTAGCCTGACAGGACTTATTCTCCTTTCCACAAACTTTCAATAAAATCATTTCTTTCCCCAACAATTACCGACACTAACTTTAAAGTACCTCACTTGAAAAGAACATAAGCAATCTCTTTAACACCTCAAGCATCTCCTAAAATTAAGGTAGATAAGTTTGGCTTGTAGATCTGATTCATTTCAGTCTGCAGTCAGATTGCTTCAAAGGAGCAGACACATGCCTGTGCCCAGCAGCTCATGTTTACACTGTATCCTGACACACCCGCTTTTTGAATTTGCATGTCACGGCGAGTAACTTTTTTCTTTTTAAACAGCCCACAAACAAAGCACAAAAATAATATGCCAATCCACAATAAGGGGTCTGTCTATTACAGCAACAAAATAATCTGTGACTGTTTCTCCAACGGCAGTGACACAAGCAAAACATATGAAAATGCATTAAGTGCTTTAAATTCGATCTGCAACCGCAGTCCATTCACAAATCTTCTCTTCGACCGACATGAACAGATATTAGTAATACGAAACATGTATAAACCTTCATATATCTCAGGTTATAAGTTTGGTACAAGTATGAAAAACGGCGATAGTTCCCTCCTTAAGCTCAATATGACAAAGATTTTTTTTGTTTGTTTTTGGTGGAGAATCCCCCATCAGAGTGATGCATTCGCTCAAATAGTCGAGGGCACTTTCTTGGCTACAACATCACATTGGAGTTACAGTATAAAATGTCATAGGAAACATACTTGATTTGACTTATAAATTATAAATTTCAATATGTACAAAATTCTTGTGTTTTTCTTAATTTTTTCTACATATGCACATATTCACAAGATCAGCCAATCAGAAGCTGGGAGTCCCATTTTTTTTTTTTTTTTTTTTTTAGAAAGAAACGTATTCCTTAAAGGTGACTGTGAGGCTGTTTGTCGTGATGTCAGTGATGATGATGTTCCCCATAAAAGGGGATATTTTGTTCGCAGGTTCCTCTGGAGATTTTTCACAGGATTTCTGCGTGTTCTCCTTTGGAGGAGGTGTGTCTTCAACGACAGGCTCCGCCTCCACCGGTGGCTGGACTTCTGCCTCCACCTGCCTCCTGTTTTTGGGACAGCTGAGGTCCATCGGCTCCTCCTGGCTTCCATTCGCGTCGTACATTGTACACATACTGCTGCGACGTGCCACGCTGCAGTGGAGGTCCATGGGTTTGTCCTGAGGCGGCGTCACCGCAGCCGTCGGTACGCTCAAGCTCCTGGACGCCAGGAGGATTTTACCAAGGTTCCTGTCCTCCACCGGATCCGACAGCTTCCTTTTCCGGTCGCAGGGGAACGAGGGGATCCGGATTTGGTCAACGGCAGTAGGCGTCGGGATGGCCGTGTCGGCGGTCCAAGATGTTGGGGGGGAGCTGGCTGTCAGCTGCAGGGGCAAGTCGTCCGGTAAATCCGCCTGGCCACGGGCCACTTCGGTGTTGTATTCCTCAGCTGTGCTCGGAGATGGTTTGGAAAAATGCCTGTCTTTGGGGGAACACTTCAAGGGATGCTCCGCAACAGACACGGAGCTGCCCTTACAGATCTCTTTGGGAATCCCGTTCTCCGGGTGTTCAGTCATTTTGGCCCCTGGCGGCGGATTGTTCTCTTGTGTTTTGGAGCTTTGCGTTTTCTCGTCTCTTGATGATTCCCTGTGTTTATCCTTTGCTCCATGAACCTTGTTGCCGTCCATGTATTTGCTCATGACAATAACAATGCGTCCGTTGTTGTTTTTGTTCTTGATTATCTTCATTTTGCTGCTCACGGCACTAGGCAGAGTAGCCTCCTTAGGGTTGGGCTTTAGTGCATTCTCACTTTGCGCATCTTTAACCGGTTTCCTCACCTCCACCGCCAACTCTTTGACTTTGCTCAAGCACCCAGTGTCTTTGTTCCGGATCCATTTCTGCTGCAGGGCCAAAGGTAGGTTCCACCCAGGATTCGCAAGCTTACTGGCTGGCTCCTGAACTTTGACCACCTCCTTCAGCCTCGAAACCTGTGCATCATACATGTGTGGGTCGGGCTCGTAATGGTGGTGCTTCTTGCTGTTAAGCTGGTAGATGAACTTCTTTTTGCTGTTGTTCAGAGAGTCAGCAGGGATCTCCTGACTGTTGGGTTGGTACTGATGGTGCTTTTTGCTGTTCAGCTGGTAATGCTGCGGCTGAGGACGCTGGACGGGATCCAACTTAAAGGTTCCCTCTGTGTCCTGGACCGTTTCCTCAAATCCCGCTGGGATGTTTGACCTCCGGGCAAATGATGGCACCTTAGTGGAAGACAGGAGAGGTTTGTTAATCATTCTACCCACATTCTGACACCCTTATTTGATAAAACCTCTGGAAAAATGTGAACTACAGGCACCAAAATTTAAAGAAAATAATAACAATAGCCTCCTCAACTTCTCTTGTCTGTAATATGGGAGAAAATAACCCTGCCAAAGGATGATGAGGGGAGCTGAAAGGGTGATTTTTTGTATCTTTATATATATATATATTTTTTTTTTAATATATTATATTTATTATAATAAAAATATATTTATATATATTTTTATTTTTCCATTTTTTGCTCTAATCTGTTGAATAATCTCACAATTAAAAAGTGGGTCCTGCAAATAGTGAGGGGATCTAAACGGTCACTTGGAGTCTATGCAATCTGTCACATCTGTTTTATACACTTTATATGTTTAGGTTTTACCTTTTAAATCATTCATTTGATGTAATTTGTTGGACAATCCCAGAAAGGCAAAATGAAGAAAGGCCTGCAAAGTATAGTTTTATCCAATTTTTTTGTTATTTGTATTTTCATATATTATCTTTAAATTCCTCCATTTGATCTAATCTGTTGATCCCAAAAAGCAATAGAAGGCATGCCCTGCAGAGAACCTGAACCTTTTGATCTGCTGCCATTAGGCAAATGGACCAACATCAAAAGCAGAACCACCTGCTACACAGATTTCTGCCTTAACATATTAAAATAGTGAATTGTTGAAATGATTATGCGCTTTGCATCGATTGACTTAATTTACGGTTTATTTATGATGCATGCTAATGCCTTTTACAAACTAATCTCTTAAATGATCCCAGATAATCTTCTTTTGTTGTGCACTAGATGCTTTACAATTAAATAACCGGACACCCTGCAAAAGAAGGTGATGCAACATTTTCATGGTTTGAATCCAATAAAGTCTGTTTTACAGGTGGAGCTGCTTGATTATCCCCCATGAAATAAGGTGGAAGAGTAAAACGACCAATCAGGACTCATTTTAAAGCCTACGCCCCTTTCGCCCTCTACCCCTGACTGACCCCGCAGCCGTCAGAGGGGCACTGCAGCGGAACGATCAAGACGCTCCGAACTGCGACCTCCAGGTCACACAAGTGCCACCAGACATGTCACGCTCTGCCCCCGATTGCCGGCCACGTGGCACGCCTCTTCGGGAGCAATGCTGCACAGCAATTGGGACAGACTCGAAGTATATAATCACACTTGGCTCTAAAAGCGCTGCTGTAAATGCTTCAGCGAAGAGAGTCAAAGGATTATGATTTGTTTGTCCCAAAACATGATATAAAAGAAAGACCAGTTGGTGCAAAAAGGAAGATTTATAGTCGCTTTGAAAGGTAAAAACCAGGTTTTGCATGGTTGCTTTGCATGAAAATTAATAAGCCCACAGATAAAATGAGTACACTCGAGCAGCATGTTTTGAACCTCAGGCAAGGTTCATAGTTTCAGTTTGAGTGTCAAGATAAATCCACTGTGGAGGGCTCCCTCCCACACTCTCTTTTGCACTTAAAGAAAAGCACACTGACAGCAGGTGTGGCGCACCTGACTGTGCTCCCATTCTCTCGAACCGCTTACAAAGTGAAACTCGCTGATGTGTTTTTAGTAGTCAGGCTATTTCCACAGTGTGGTGATGAATCATCAAGAAAATACCTGAAGCAGAAGATGTTTTGGTTTCGGCCCCCGCTTTCGGTATCCCATCATCTGCTCCTGCCTCTCTCTGAGAAAAGAAAAGATCATTATATGAGCATTACCAGACACCTTCAAAATCTAATTATTCCTCATTGGAAACGACAGGTTTTCGCTCGTTTTCCTCCACCTATTATTCAAGGTCAAAAGTGGAGCCGTGATTCAGAGCAGTAATGAATGTCCAAATGCTGTGAAGCATTTTGATCCCTATTTGCATAGCTCTCCATGGTAATTAGCCCATTCCATATTCTCATTATCCTCAAGAAATTCAATTAGGGGACGTCTTTGAAGCGTCAACCCTTCCTCCTCTGACAGTCAGACATTGAAATCTTCCACATTTTATGCTGCAACCACAAATTTAATGTATTTTATTCCCTTTTTTTAGATGGAACAAATCAAAACAGCCTGAACGCGCCATTCCCACTGCAAAACATGAGGGTGGCAGCAATATGGTGTGTGTACATCTGTTCTTTAGCAAGGACAAAGAAAATTGAGTTAATGAGAAGACAGATAGGGCAAAAACCACGGTGATACTTGGAGAAAAGCTGTTAGAGGCTACAAAAAATAAAAGCGCATCTCTGTTAAAATGGTCCAATCAAAGTCCAGCCTGAAATCCAACTGAAATTCTAAATCTGAAAGAGTTGAGATATATTTACCACAGGAACGCACAAGAAAAGATATAGATATCCAAAGACGGAAGAAACATACTCCACATATTTCTTATATGAAAAATCCAAATAAAACATGAAGGTTTGCAGTTTCAGCGTGACAAAATATGAAATCATTTAAGGAATACGAATAGTTTTGGATTGTACTGTAAACTTGGTAGTGAAGGAGCACAGAAAGTCTATGGAAAACCTTTCTAAACCATTTCTAATGAGAAGGGACTGGGACGCGTGTTATTATAACAGAACTGGTCAGATCAAGGACAGCCCCATGTGTGAGAAATCGCCCCCTGATATAAGCCTTGACTCAGCATCGTCTCATAAACAAGCAGAGGTGGGCGAAGGCCAGCTGTAAATATGCTTCCCCCAGGCGCGCTCCAACACCCACCCTCATTGTCGGCCTCGTGCTGCAGATGTTCAAACGATCAGAGCTGCCAGAAGATTGTCACAATAAACAGTCCCCACCGCTGTAATGCGTGCAATTTGGAAAACGCCGTCTAACAGGGTGACCCCTATTCACACAAGGTTTAGCAATTACAGACTCGGGTCCCCTTCCCCCCATCCGATGAGAGCAGAGAGGAATCCGCTACACACACACACATGCAGAAACAGAGAGTGCAGAGGCAGCTCTCCATAGCCATCCCAGCACACAGCTATACACTCAGGCAGGGGAGGCAGGCGGACTGCGGGGGAATATGAGAGCCGTACACTAGAAGCGTTGAGAAGCGCTATGTGTCAATTAGCCTTTTCAGAAAGGCGAATTCCTTTCCCCAGCCATCACGTCTTCACTCGGCCCCCTGAGCAGGCTGCTGGCCTACAGAGGGAGCATATGTCAGAGGCCTCATGGGTCTGCGTGAGATACAGTTGTGCAGGATTAAGTGACACTGGCATTTGAATTAATTGACGTTCTGGCCTCTGAAAGTAACAGTCGAGAGATTCTGTTTGTTTTTTAAGGCCTGTGTTGAGGCTGTGACCTCCGTCTGCAAATATCTGGAGAAAAGATATGCTATCTTCTGAAAGGTAGTTGTGAAGGGGGTGGGAGGCAGGGGCGGTTCAAGGTAATCCCACTTCCAGGTCAGTGCCAGAAAGTTTTGAAATGGGTGTCCAGATGGGAGAGGATTTTTTTTTTTTATGTCTGGCGTCTTGCTGGCTTTGACATAGTACAGTAGGTCTGGTTGCTGTGCAGCATCAGCAATTTTTTTATGATGGCATATTTAGGGAAGGCAATTATTTATACCCATATGACTTTGCAGAAAGATAGACAGACATATAATACATTTAGGGAAGACAGGGAAGTGAGTGACAGACAATCACAACTGCTACTGTATGATGGAAGAAAGAAAAAGGAGAAATTTGTGACAAAGGTCAATGACAGGTCAGGCTGGAGCATTATTACTGAAAGAAGAAAAAGCAGAACCGAAAACAAAATGTATAAAAAGACTAGCTAGATGGACACCACATTTAATTAAGTTAAGGCTTGATTTTAGTTTTGTCTGTAGTTTTGTGTCCCAACAAAGCAGCATGGGCTTGGTTGCTTTAAGGTGTTAGTTGCTAATTTGCAACACAATGATCTTTATCAGGTTTTTGTCATATTTAGAGAAGCCAGCAGCTGGGAATGAATGACAGACAGACATACAAAACACAAATAAGTAACATAGAAATAAATAATTAACAATAAACACATTTAAATAAATAAATGTGTGTCCCAACCCTTTGCTTGACCGCTCCCCTGAATCTCTTTTAAAGATGAGACTGTTTAGTCAGCCCCTGCTCTCCTCTCATGCGTTGGCGCCACCGCCATCTCCTCCTCCTCCTGTTAAAACCACAATAAACAACCAGGCTCCAGTCCTTCAATTAGGCCCTCCAGTGCAGATCACCTCCTAAGTTACCACCTGGGATGCAAAAACAAAGGCATCTAATTGTAGTTTGATCCACATGGGAATCCTCCCTAGCAGGATTTTTCAGTGGGCAAGCAAACTCTCTTACTTCATTTTCTCTATAAAAACGTCCCATCAGGACCCACTGGCATTGGTTGGGCATTAATTAACTTCTGATTTAGGTCCTCTGATATCAAATATCCATGCTTATTCCCTCAGATCCAGTCCTTCCTTCAAATCGCTTGATTTATGAATTCACACCATCACATCCAGAGTATTTAGACCCCTCTGCCACCCCACCTTCCTCTCCTGGGCAAGAGAGCAGGGAGTGAGGGGGAGGCGGAGGGAGTGGGGAGAGGTTGAGATATTACATCGCCCCTCCTCCCATGCCCTTATATGGTCATGGTTGAAGTTGAGGCTGCGCGGCCTGGTCCGGAGTCCACCACTGTGCACAGAGTCGCTCACCTGTGTTGAAACGCGACGAGGAGGCGCGGGTCCAGGATGTTTTCCTCCGGCTCCCATGTGTTGTACCTGCAGAGAGGAGAGGAGCCAACAACTGTCAGGGAGCTGCTGGGCTGTCACGTGCAAACTTCCTTTTTCAAACTGTCACACATGTCTCCCGCGGACACATTCCTTGTATCTTCCACAGTGTTTGGACAGTTGAAGCAGGGACAGAGCGAAAACAGAAAAACTCCTTGGATACAAATGATCCGCTAAATCAACTGATAGGTTTAGGTTTTTTGTGTGTCTTATTTCCAGTGTGAATTATAAAAACAATGAAGATGTCCAACCGCAGAGGCAAAAGGGGGGGGACCAACCATAATTGAATGTGTGTGAGTGTGTATGTGTTATCCAAACGCTCCTTCAGCTCCAACATCGAGTCGGCCATTTTAGCACCACTATGTCTCGTAAATTCGCTGGCAGAGCAGAAATAATTAAAACGGGATTACATGGCTGTGCCTACCCCCCGCCCCCCATCCCTTTCCCTCGCATAAATTAGTG
Source organism: Xiphophorus maculatus (assembly GCF_002775205.1). Classification (NCBI taxonomy): domain Eukaryota; kingdom Metazoa; phylum Chordata; class Actinopteri; order Cyprinodontiformes; family Poeciliidae; genus Xiphophorus; species Xiphophorus maculatus. The sequence continues at coordinate 13,730,596 of NC_036458.1, read as the reverse complement.
AAGGCATCCGCGGATCCACTGAAACACACACTCACATAAACACCCGCGGATTCGTGCGCGCAACGCCCTTCATAACTAGGTGCAACACTTGCATTCGTTAATGATGCTTTTATTTATTTATTTTTTGTTTGTTTGTTTAATGACTGCGCTGGTGCAATTTGTCGGGCGTGTTTCAGACTTACTTTGGAGACCAGCCGCGCCACTTGACCAGGTACTCGATCTTGCCCTGAGATGGTGGTGTGAGGAGGGAAAAAAAATTGGATTAGGCTCGCCTTCAAGCAGATGCAACATTTCGACGCCGTGCACGCGTCGCTTTCCCCCGCTGTTACCTTCCGAATGCGCTTCTTTTCGATGCCCTCCACCGCGAAGACGTGCTCGCCGGCGGCAGGCAGCTCCATTCTCGGCTCCGGTCCGATCCGATCGCAGTGAGGAGGCGAGGGGAGGAGAGGGGGTGTGCGCGGCGAAAACGTTGAAATGCCCTCCGTTCTGTGCGTGCCGCGCCGTGCGCGCCCGGTAGTTTTCCAGTTGGATCCAAAAAAATCGACTTCTCTTCACCTTCTCTCCTCCTCTCTCTGCACACTCCTCGGTCCTGGCAGTGAGCGTAGAGATATTCACAGCCGTGCCGCTGCAAGCAGCTCTTTTCGTGCAGTGACGTCAGGACGGGAGGAGGGGAGATGGGTGAAGACCTTGCAGAAAGGTTGTGTTTTTTTTTTTTGTTTTTTCTTCCTTCATCCAAAAGCTGGACTTCAACGGTCGACGTGATTTGAAATTCAAAATTCATCACCTGATCTGAAGAAAAGTGCACAAAAAATAAAAATAAATAAATAAATCCACAGTAACATATTCGTTTTGTCCAGAGCTGGATTATGTGTCCTTAAGCACATTTTTACGTGAAGTGCCTGCTCCAGTTGCCATTATTTATTAAAATAAACTGGAAGATAATTTCTCTGACTTACACTCATCTAGACATTAACATCACCCTCCTTGTTTAACATGGTAGATACAGCGTCATGCTGCGCAGACGCGTTTACTCAGCAGAAACAGGAGATCTGGTCAGTTTGATGAGAGGACGGATGAAGCTGTATGCAAAAGACTTCTAACAAAATGTACATAAAACCACATTTGAAAGCAAACTCGCTCCTTGTGGATATAATGTAACAACTTAGGCAACAGTGTGAGCTTTTCTGGACCTTGGGAAGATCTAGACAATCATATAAAACAACAAAGTGCCCATAAATCCACTTAAGTCCAGCTGTTTGGCAGTGAAACATAAAAGAAAGACAAAAATAATAATAATAATTATGCACAGCAGCGTGCTGCTGCAAAGCACATAAAAACACCATAAAACTTCAGAACATCTTAGAAAGGTTGCATATGCATGTCCAAACCTGGAATTCATAAAGTGGGCAAAATACGGTTGGACACAGAGATCCAGTTGTACTGAAGAAGGCGTAAAAGTCATTAAGACCATAAGAAAGTTTTTTTTTTCTCTCCAAAGTTTTGGTCCCTTCTATATTTTCCTAGCTTGTTGTGTTTTCGGAGCACACTGAGCACAAAGACAGACTATTTTACTGAATGTTTTTATTTGGTTAGATCGCGATGATACCATCATGGTAGTGGCAGCATCATCCTGTGGGGAACCTCTTTTTCACCAGAGTTGGTGATGGGCTATTCTGGAAGAAAGCGTGCAAGCTTTACATTCTTATCGCGTAGATCTATGTCTACCTACACCCCTGCTGCCTTACTACTTAAAATGATTGTTCTGGAACAAGGCATTAACAAAGATGGTGGTGAAAGTCTAAGTGTGACCAAAACTGTTGTTTTCACAGTAACTGATGCTGTCGCTCCCTCCCCGCAGTTGTAAATGTGGACTCAGTTTGATTTCACATGAGAGCTTTTTGCAAATGTAGGTCAGGCACAGTCTGATAGTCAAACCATGCGGGGCACCGTTAATTTGACACGCAGCAGAGTCGCAGTGCAGCCATCGGTTTACCTGAGGCAACTTTACTAATCCGTTGCCACGGCGCTCGGTTCGTTTGCCACCTGAAAGCCATCTTGTTATTGGTTGAAATATTGCTATTTAATCCACATCGGGACAATCTAAATCCATCAGCTTAGAGCGCAGCACCGGGGAGCTTGTTTTCTGTGTTATAAATGTCACCAAGTGGACTGATTTATAAGAGAGTTTAACATGAGCACAAAAAAGCGCCTCTGTGCGCAAATCCTCCCATTTACTGCGCGCAAACTGCGCTCCGCCTGTACAGCTGGTTCAGAATTAGTAAATTCGTTACTTTTTTCGTCGCAGAAAGGGCGTGAAAAACAATTAAGCGGACGGTTTTCCTTGCTCCAAAAATAATTCAGCACCACAAGGGTTAAACAACTGAAGCCGAGGAGCAGAGCGGCAGCGGCCAGCCTATTAAATACAGGCACGATATATCTCTGCCCTGCCATATATGGTAATGGAGAAAAAGCGCCGAAATGTGGCTTTTTGCGTTCGATAATTCCCGGATTTGAGTCATAAATTGGGTGCAGTGAGGGTTTAAGATCGTGACTGTTGCAAAAAAAAAGCTCGACGAAAGCCCCTAATTTACGCATTACGTCTGTTTTTATCCGCGGCCAGGCAGCGAATACGCCCTGCTTCCCTAGCAACAGCATGAAAAAAGGGGGGAAGAGGAGCGCAGTGGGGGACATGGAGAGCAAGAATTTAAGTTTGCAACAAACAAACAAGTGCCTTATGGTCGTGCGCAAAGGAAAATGTGTTATACAAGGTTATTTTATGCTTAAACGAAACGCGGGTTCAAACGTCAGTTTTTGTTGTTTTTTTTTTTTTTTGTCTGGAGCTGCGGTTCTTCATTGTCAGCTCTGTTTATCCAGCAGGTACCCAAAATACAAATTATGTATCATTCCGTGTTTGCACTAAAGGAGAAGGACGCCTGGAGTCTGCGTCAAGACAAAGATAATCGTTTGAAAGAAAAATCCTCTGACTCAGACTGTCGGATCAGATCACAGCGCAGTCACTCTGATATAACCCTCACAGATCTGTGACACTGCTTATTGCACTCATTGGGTCTCAGTAATCTCTCGGCTGTTTAAGGTGAAACAGTCTCACAGAATCGGAGAGTTTCCGAAACAGTCAGAGGAGATGAAAATAATCATATTTATTTCAAATCAATACCCCGCATTTCTTCCGCAAATCTGTAAAACCTGGGTGAATTTGTTATCTGCATCACTCAGAAATCCTTTTCACTTCATGAAGTTATCATATCCTGCTCGGCACTGAAAAAAAAATCTTCTCACTTTAACCGCATCTGTTTCTCTGCACGAGTGCACATTTGCGGCATTTTTTCTTATGCGCTCAGGTGAGCTCATCATGTCTTGCTGCACTTAATCCACCTGTAACGTCTGCGCTCAAGATGGTGAAACCGAGAAAACTCTGCCAAAAGATTAGATTACCGAGCATCAAAACAAGCTCTGCAGAACACATTCGATGAGATAAAAAAGAGAGATTCAAATCGGATGATTGAAAACTTTTTAAAAAATGTGCGTCAGTGTTTGAAACAGAGCGAGTGGGGTTTCTATTTCTTCTTGATATATTTTTTAATCTGTTCAGATCCGATGTAAAAAAAAAAGAAAGAAAGAAAGAAAACCTCGTAAGGGATCCAAAATAATTATTATCTACATCCAGAAATCTCGTGAAAATCCAAATTTGCGCACTTGATGATCCCCCACAAAAAAGAACCGCACATGGGCGCGTTTGCGCAAACATCTGCAGTTTATTTTGTCTCACATGCGGCTGTCAAGGTTAAATGAACTGTTATCTCAAACGTGAGGCTAAACTCAGGGTCAGGCAGTCCACCGTTTTTAATCTCTTGTTTGAAGAGACTCTGTGAGAAAACCTCGATGGTTGTATTTATCTAAACAAAGCTATCAATACAATTTCAGGGGGCCGTGTTATGTTAGAGCTTGTAATTTATTTTTGAGTTAAATAGTTTGTCTCATAGCGTGTGCGTGGAAAAAAGAAAAATAAGGGGGTTTAAAGTGTGTTTGCTGGAGATATTCCATATGTGTCCATGTAGGAGGACAAGGGTCAAGTTAAGTCATGATCTCTGGTTTAGTTTCTACAGGCAGAACAGAAAACTCAGCGTCATTAGTTTTTTATTTCCTGTTTCAAGACCAAATTCTTTCACCATTCTCCCTGTTTCTAATTCCGGACAATGCTTTGCATGTACAAAGTTTTCCCTACTTCTTTTTTATATGGGTGACATGGCTCACCACCCAGGGCGGCACAGCCTTTGGGGTACGTAAAAAAAAAAGAAAGAAAAATCATCCATCAACTGCTTCATGTTGGCTTGTTTTCATGTCCAATCAATGGGGAACCCTGTGAAAAAATACAACAGTCATAACCATGGCTGGCTGATGTTGCTAAAGTTAGTTCACAGTTAGTTCACAGCTTCTTAAATTAAAGGGGAATTTCACAGTTCTTTAAGGAATCTGGGGTTTAAGGAATCATTGTTAAGTCCTAATAAAACAATATCTTGTTCTTAACTGAACAAGCATTCTTTAACACACAGCTTAACACAAATGAATCCTTTATTACAACGAGAAAATCTTTTTCATGTTTTTTTTAGTGTAGGGATTAAAGGCTGTAACTAAACATTGACTAGAAAAGAATTGCAAAGACAGTGGCGAATTGATGGGACTTAGTGGAAGAATGAAGTCATTCTGGGCCCCTCAGGATTTGGTCTCAAGTCTTTAACAGCTTCTTAGTTTTCCTCCAGGATCACCCAGTATTCATCTCTAACAGGCTTTACTGACCCTAATGAAGAAAGCCTTCCCACAGCATTACTGCCACAAACATGAACATATAATGCACCTTAAACTAACTAGAAAGAATGGCGTAGTGCTTAAATTAGGAGGCCTCCTGCCCTGGGGCTTTGACCTGTACAAGACTCGCTGTAGTTACAAGTGAGTGGATGAGGAAATGATAGAATTAAAATGAAGGGAGACGAGACGGGGAAATCCCTCTCACTGCTCTTCTGAGTATCTGAATAATTAATCTAAAACAAGGAAGGAGTGAGTTTCTATGGTATAATTTACAAAAACACATGAGTGCTTCAAAAACGTTTAAAGGGCCCTTAAACATTTTTGATGGAGCTCAGCAGGTGCTCCTCAAACAGGCAGCAGGGACACGAGGACAGAAAAATGAGGTCCGCTGTGTTGCTGCAAACAGATGATAGAAAGTCTGAATTACTGAATCAGAGGGTCTTTAATTACTGTAAATATGCTCCAAGTCTATTCTGACTAATTATAACATAACAAGAAAAGATCCCTTTCAGGTGGCTGCATCCCTCCGCCGCCTGAGGTGTTAACACAGAAATCTTCCCCCTTTCCATTGTCTGCCCCTGACATATGTTTAATTATGATAATTGTAACAAATGAAAGCTATTAGGGACTCATTCATCTTGCCTCTGCTGATTTTAATGCGCTGCAGAGATTGGGAGGGGACGTGTGTGTGTGTGTGTGTGTGTGTGTGTGTGTGTGTGTGTGTGTGTGTGTGTGTTGGGATCGGTGATGGTCGGGAGGTGTAGTGGAAATTCCTCCTCCAGTGTCATTGTCACGGCCATTGTTGCACTGAGGCGACAGGTCTGCAGAGAAGAAGGGTACTCCTCTGCCAGGATCTTCACCCCCCCACCTCTTCTTCCTCTCTGAGCCGTCGTGTGGGGTTCACCCCCCACCCCACCTTCACTACCATACACTTCTCACATTGATCCCCCCCACCACCACCTCCTGCCTTGGCTCCTGGGCAGGAGGTTTGGGGTGCAGGGAGCCTGGGAGAGAGTGAAGAGTAGGAGGAGGAGCGGGGGAAGAACTGAGAGCACCAGGCATTCAGAGAGTTAGGGTGGAGGCGAGGGCCGAGGAGGAGGTGCACTGGAATTCTGGGAGCTGTGGGCGAACGCTCGACTTGTCCGTACCGTATGAAGCTGCAGGTTTCTGTCCCTGCTCTTTGCATTCAGCGCAGTCCACGACACTCTGCTGCTACATGCTTGGAAATATTTACTCGCTGCCATCAGTGATAGATAGGCTGCACTCTGCAGCGCTGTGCTGAAAAAAAAACACACACACACACACAATGGCGAGCTTGTTCTCGAGAACAATAGCAGAATAATCCACGGAATAATTGTTTGCTCTTGAAGCAAAAAAAAAAAAGACTTCCTCAGGATGGGCTGGTTATTTCCCATCTGTGTGGCAGGCACAGCTCATCTAAATGTGCCCGTGACCCAGCGTTCAGATTTAGCTCCCTTCACTCTAATGCCATGCTAATGATGAGTGACACAGGCCCTTATCCTGAGAGCTCCTCCGCTCCTCTCCTCCTTGCTCTCTTCTCTCATCTCCCGGGAACGGCTTATTTGCCCCGTTTTTAATTGCGTTTTAATTTACATGTAAGCCTGGAAGCAGCTGATTTTATACATGAAGCAACCTGCTTCTTCCTCTTTTCTTTTTTTTTTCTATCTCTCTCTCTCTCTCTTCTTGGGTGGTGGAGGAAATACAAACGGCAGCTTTTGCAAGAGGAAGAATGACTGGATGGAGCAATATGAACCTGTGGACCACAAATGGATGCAGGAAACTGTGGCTTGTTGAAATAATAAAGCAACCATAACAAAACAGGCACAGGTTCCTTTTTTATGAGGTCAACTAGACAGGTGCCAGTCATTAAGCGATGCTGGGACAGAAGATAATTTTTTTTTTTTGCAAATTTTGATATCCAGCTGAAACAGCCTACATAATAACAAAATGCAGTTTTCAAATGATGGGTTTATTAATTAAGGGAAATAAGATATTCAAGCTGACCTGGGTTTATGTGAAATATAATTGCTCCCTAAGCCTGACAGCTGGTTGTGTTGGCCTTGCCAGCAACGGCTGCCATCCAGTATTTGTGAAGATTGCTGATGAATCTTTTTTGTCACTGTGGAGTTTTGGCCCACTCTTCTTTGTTGAATTGTTTCCTTCAGCCACATTGAACAGTTTTCTATCACAAAGGTCCAATTTAGACCTTTGTTTAAAAATCTCAACTGGATTTAAATCTACAAAATTTGACTCTTTTTAGCCATGAAAGTAGAGATTTCTGACATACATTGGATCTTTGTCCTGCTCAATAATCCAAGTTGACCTAAAGCCACAAACTGATGGCTGGACTTTCTCCTTCAGGGTTTTCTCAGTTGAATTAAAGATCCTGAAGCAGTTCCATACCATGTTTGACTGTTAGTATGATGTTCCTGTTTTTGAAATGCTTTGTTAGTTTGACACTACCAGTATCTACGTCTATCTACACCCACTTTCCAACTAAATTTACTTGTAAATCCTCTAAAGTGCGAGAATTTGTTGCCAGACATTCTTTTTTTTTTTTTTTATTTCATTGGGGGTTTTTTTCTGGAGCACAGAAGATATATCCTGGGGCAGTAAAATGGGTACAGGTCAACAGCGGTTCAGGAACAATCAAGTGTCCGGGTCAGATAAGAACATCAGAGGAGTAATGGGATGATGTAGATGAAGAGCCATCTCTCCATCAAAATGTAATGAGAAGACGAGTGGACAAGGAGCTCACAGACAGGCAAGTAAAATGTGCTCCACTATCTATATGGAAATTTAGCTATGCAGGCGTTCACTCGCAGCTGCCTCTTCTTCCGTTTTTTTCATAATTCATTTTGGTTTGATTGGCTGCATGGAGAGCAATGAGGAAAAAGAGAATCAGGGAGATAAAGCGGGCTTCCTTTACTTTCACAACCGGGGTTTTAGATTTGTATTCAATTTAGAAAGAGATAATCAGCCCACCATGAAGCGTCTGCGCATTTTCTTTTTTCTGCAGGAAAGGTGGCAAACTGCCTTCCGCAGCAGTTTTAAATCTCAAAGTAAACAAAGACAGTTGCTTCATATTATCTTTCCTTTTCCAGCTTTGTTCTTCTCCTTTTTTTGTCCCGTTTTTATTCACGTCAGCAAGTTAACACCGCTGCCTCTATAACTCATCTTTCCGCCTTTCAGATTTACATAAAACTTCTCCACATGACTGAAAACTTCTCAGACAATAAGCCAGGATAGGCCCACTGCTGTATATAATCACCTCTCACTCCCACACTGATAGCCCCAAGGCTAGGCTGTCAGGACTCAGGAAAACAGGGCTGCCAGTGTGTGTTCCTGTCAGTCAGCAGCCCGCCACTCTAGAGTGCGTGCAAAAGACATCATACACTCAACACAGGAACTCGGTGTGTGTCACAGGTACTGCAGCTCGCCACATCAGAGCAGGGAAGGCCTCTTCCTCCTGAGCACAGCAGCACAGACGGGTCTTTGTCTGCTGCATGTCCTGTAGTGTCCCCCCCACCGCCACCTTTTCTGCTGTCTGCGAGGTCCGGCTGTCAGTGAACTGTGTGACACTAACACAACAAATACATCAATATTAATAATGCTGCAGGAAGACATGTGTGTAATGATGGCATACGCTTCAAACTTCAGCTGTATTTGCACAAACTTTGTATGAACTTGCTCAGGAATATGTGTTTCCTCATGGTCTGATCCTGGTTTTGGGATTTCTGCTTCATTCAACCGGTTATTTTATGACCCAAAAAACAGTAATAAGCAAACTTTTACATTTTGTCAACATGCAAGTACAAACTTTTGTGTAATTTATTAGGATTTTGTGTAGTAGGCCAACATAAATTGGTGCAGAAATGTGAATTGGAAGGGAAACGATATGAAGAACTATCTGAAAATAGCATGCATTTGAATTAAGTTTCCTTTACCTATAAATAAAGGTATTACAAATGTATAAATACATTTGAATTAAGTTTCCTTTATTGTAATACCTATAAATAAAACATGTTTGTGCTGAAGGCAGCAGTAATTTAATCTCAGTGGAAATGCCACTGGTCTGTGAAGGCTTCCAGTGTATGTTAGAGAGCATTAATGAACAAAGCGCATCATGAAGACCAAGAAACACAGGACCAAGTCAGGCCAGGAAAAAGGTTGTGGAGAAATTTAAAGCGGGGTTATATTATAAAACAACATGCTTCAAGGCGTTAGCTGACATGCTGAACTACTTATACAGGCTAATCATGGAGAGTGTTCATTTTAGAAGCATTTAAGAGACCTACTGTCAGGATCTGTGTTTTCTGTGTTCATTTAGAGTTTTTTGTGTCCTTGCGTCTCTTCGTTGTCCTGTCCTCCCCTTGATTGTTCCCAGGTGTGTCTCGTCTCTGTGATTACCCTCCCGTGTATTTAACTCCACCTGTGTCCCTTGTTCCTGGTCGGGTCCTCGTCAATGTTACGTCAATGTTAGCTTCTGTTTCGTCTGTGTTTCCTGGTGCCTGCTGCTCGTTGTTGGATTTATTTATAATTAAACTCATCATATTCATCATACCTGGGTCCGCTGCATCTGCCTCACCACCAACACCACCGCACCTCATGACAGAAGGACCCGACCAGACCGATCGGTGAGGCTGCTAACATGGACCCAGCATTCAGGAGGTTACCTCCTAAAGGGCAGAGCGGCCCGAGGCGGAGGTCCGGCAGGGAGGACAGGGAGCTGGCTGAAGCCCTCGCCGACCTGCAGCGGGAGCTATTCCGGGGGACAAGACTGGTGTTGGCACCCCCCGGATATGGCCCCCGTCGATACCTCCGTCCGGGAAGCCAGCGACCTGAGCCGCCGGTGGAGCCGGCCCCTCGTCGCTTTCCGGAGCCGCCACCTCCGCTGCCCGCTCGGAGACAGCGACGTGAGCCGCCGGCAGACCCGGTCCCTCGTCGCTTTCCGGAGCCGCCACCTCCACGGTCAGCCCGGAGACAGCGACGTGAGCCGCCGGTGGACCCGGCCCCTCGTCGCCTTCCGGATCCGTCACCTCCGCTGCCATATCGGAGACAGCGACGTGAGCCGCCGGTGCACCCGGCCCCTCGTCGCTTTCCGGAGCCGCCACCTCCACGGTCAGCCCGGAGACAGCGACGTGAGCCGCCGGTGGACCCGGCCCCTCGTCGCCTTCCGGAGCTGTCACCCCCGCAGCCGGTTCCAAGGCTTCGCTGCGGCTCGCCCCCGCGGCCGGTTCCAAGGCTTCGCTGCGGCTCGCCCGGTCCAGCTCGCGGCCCGGTTCCAAGGCTTCGCTGCGGCTCGCCCCCGCGGCCGGTTCCAAGGCTTCGCTGCGGCTCGCCCCCGCGGCCGGTTCCAAGGCTTCGCTGCGGCTCGCCCCCGCGGCCGGTTCCAAGGCTTCGCTGCGGCTCGCCCCCGCGGCCGGTTCCAAGGCTTCGCTGCGGCTCGCCCCCGCGGCCGGTTCCAAGGCTTCGCTGCGGCTCGCCCCCGCGGCCGGTTCCAAGGCTTCGCTGCGGCTCGCCCCCGCGGCCGGTTCCAAGGCTTCGCCGCGGCTCGCCTACGCGGCCGGTTCCAAGGCTTCGCCGCGGCTCGCCTACGCGGCCGGTTCCAAGGCTTCGCTGCGGCTCGCCTACGCGGCCGGTTCCAAGGCTTCGCTCCGGCGCACCCGAGGCCGAGTCAGCCGGCGTTCCTGCCGGCGCACCCGAGGCCGAGTCAGCCGGCGTTCCTGCCGGCGCACCCGAGGCCGAGTCAGCCGGCGTTCCTGCCGGCGCACCCGAGGCCGAGTCAGCCGGCGTTCCTGCCGGCGCACCCGAGGCCGAGTCAGCCGGCGTTCCAGCCGGCGCACCCGAGGCCGAATCAGCCGGCGTTCCAGCCGGCGCACCCGAGGCCGAATCAGCCGGCGTTCCAGCCGGCGCACCTGAGACCGAGACTCCCTGCGTTCCTCCAGAGACCCTGACCTCCAGCGTTCCTCCAGAGACCCTGACCTCCAGCGTTCCTCCAGAGACCCTGACCTCCAGCGTTCCTCCAGAGACCCTGACCTCCAGCGTTCCTCCAGAGACCCTGACCCCCAGCGTTCCTCCCGAGACCCTGACCCCCAGCGTTCCTCCCGAGACCGAGACCCCCAGCGTTCCTCCCGAGACCGAGACCCCCAGCGTTCCTCCCGAGACCGAGACCCCCAGCGTTCCTCCCGAGACCGAGACCCCCAGCGTTCCTCCCGAGACCGAGACCCCCAGCGTTCCTCCCGAGACCGAGACCCTGCCTCGGGGGGCTCGTCGTCGCCGTCTGTGGGCGGCCCCCGGGACTCATCGCCACCTCCAGCGCCGCGGACGGCCGCCGGACCGCCTCCGTGGTTCCCGCCTCCAGCGCCGCGGACGGCCGCCGGACCGCCTCCGTGGTTCCCGCCTCCGGGGTTCCCGTCTCCGTGGTTCCCGCCTCCAGCGCCGCGGACGGCCGCCGGACCGCCTCCGTGGTTCCCGCCTCCAGCGCCGCGGACGGCCGCCGGACCGCCTCCGTGGTTCCCGCCTCCAGCGCCGCGGACGGCCGCCGGACCGCCTCCGTGGTTCCCGCCTCCAGCGCCGCGGACGGCCGCCGGACCGCCTCCGTGGTTCCCGCCTCCGGGGTTCCCGTCTCCGTGGTTCCCGCCTCCAGCGCCGCGGACGGCCGCCGGACCACCTCCGTGGTTCCCGCCTCCAGCGCCGCGGACGGCCGCCGGACCGCCTCCGTGGTTCCCGCCTCCGTGGTTCCCGCCTCCAGCGCCGCGGACGGCCGCCGGACCGCCTCTGTGGTTCCCGCCTCCAGCGCCGCGGACGACCACCGGACCACCTCCGTGGTTCCCGCCGCCGCGGACGACCACCGGACCACCTCCGTGGTTCCCGCCTCCTTTGCCTCCGCCCACCCTGTGGGTAGTTTTTTGTTTGTTTATGGACTCTTGGCCCTTCTTGTGTTTCCGCCCACGATGGTGGGTAGTTTTTTGTTTTTCTGGACTCTGGCCCCCCGTCCAGCGCCCCTCCGCCCACCCTTGTTGTGGTTTTTTTTTTTTGGGCGTCTGGTAGCCGCCCTTGAGGGGGGGGGTACTGTCAGGATCTGTGTTTTCTGTGTTCATTTAGAGTTTTTTGTGTCCTTGCGTCTCTTCGTTGTCCTGTCCTCCCCTTGATTGTTCCCAGGTGTGTCTCGTCTCTGTGATTACCCTCCCGTGTATTTAACTCCACCTGTGTCCCTTGTTCCTGGTCGGGTCCTCGTCAATGTTACGTCAATGTTAGCTTCTGTTTCGTCTGTGTTTCCTGGTGCCTGCTGCTCGTTGTTGGATTTATTTATAATTAAACTCATCATATTCATCATACCTGGGTCCGCTGCATCTGCCTCACCACCAACACCACCGCACCTCATGACACCTACCATAACTTTGGAGGAGCTTCAGGGATCCACAGCTCAAGTACAAGAATATATCTCCACAACAACTGCCAGTCCCTCATCCAATAAATAATTTCTTTCTGTTTCTCAAGAAGAAAGTTGTTGAAAGGAAGACGTTTCTTTTCCAGATTGCAGAAAATCGTCAAGGAGCAAAAGGAGCTACAGTTCTGTTGCTCACAAGCAGGCTGAGCTTTAACGACTCTGCAAAGACGAATGGATATAAATGGAAATCTTCAGAAGAAATACCCCCAAAAGATGTGTGAAAGGTGTTTCTACAGAGTAATTCATCAGGGGAGCTGAACATAGCATGTTTCAGCTTTTTATATTTATATGTAGAGAGAGGGAAAATTGAAAACCTGCTCCATCTTAGAATGTCACATCAAATTCCAATAAAATCCAGTGAAATTTGTGGCTGCAACAAGACAAAATGTGAAAGAAGTTCAAGGTGTTTGAAAATCTTCTAGCAACTGAATGTGGCGCAGGACAGCAAATGTCGTACTTTCCGTTTTGAAAATCTCACAGGAAACCTCAGAGTTCACAGCAGAGATATAAAGCATGAATATGTACCTCATGCATGTACAAGCAAGAGTATTACATTACTAAATGATCTTCTTTGACTTGTACTGGACTCATAAGTGCACCGTTGCTTAACTGAAAGCAACATCAAGTACAAGTGTGCAGAAGAAAACTCCCACCATTTCTCCACAACAGCTGAATTATTTATTCATTTACAACGTTCCACTCTGTTCAACTCTAATTAGCCCGTCGAGACAACAGAGGGGGCATACATACATTTTCTCCCACAAATCCAGGCTTGGTACGTCCTCCTCCACTTATTAAAGGGATTTAACCATGTTCATCTGTTGGCACTAAAAGGAGTCTACTGTTAAGGTGTGAACAGAACTATGTCAACAATAAACAACAATAAAGAGCTGTTTTATCAAAAAAATAAATAAATAAAATGTCTCCTGATGCAGCATCCATTGTAATTATCATGGGTTTTGTGCTTTTGTGATAAATTATGAAACACTTTTCATTCTTATCACCAGTCCAGGATGTTTGAGTTCTTCCTCCTCTGCATTACTGTAACTGTAAATGAGAAAATAAACAACTATGAGACAGTAATGTTACCAAACCAGTTTCCAAAAAGGAGGCTGCGGGATGTTTGTTTCCAGCAATCATTATATAAAACTGAAGCTCGACCCATTTCGGTAAAACCTTAAGAAAAAAAAAAATGACATTCTGCTTGTGTTTTGTCACAAATGCTTTCAGGTCATGCAGGTAATCCCAGCATACCAGAAGATTAAACTTCTGTAATCTGAGTCCTGAAAGAACTGAAGATAAAGTCAGACGTGAAACACATGTTTAGATAATATGATGCAGTGTATCAAAGTTGGAGCTCTCTTTTAGAATATGTAATTCTATTAGAGACCTAACCCATTTATCCAAGTCAGAAAGTCGGGTTTTACATCAGATTTGGCCGAAAATCAAGCAGCTTTTTTGGCAGAATGAAGGCTGTAAATGTCTCCCATTAGAAAAATCACATTAGAAACTGATTTCTTCTCAGAGAGATAGGTCAAGCTGAAGCAAACAATAATTCCCCCACTTTGTATTTTGCATCAAAGCAAAAATCTCTGTTTTGGAGGCACTTAAAATTTTATTCGAACCATTCTTTTTCAGAGTTTAATGGCTGTACAACAAATAATGTAAGTGATTGTTTTTTAAAAAACAAGGTGTGTGTACACAAGTTATCTGATCTAGCACGTTACCACCCAGCCACATACCTTTTACAGCCATTTACAAGCTTTTGGCATAATTCTGGTTGGATATTTGCTAATTTTTCTAATCAGAATAGGTAATACTCCTAGGTAATTAAGAAAAAATCCTAAAAATCGGTAATTCCTTGGTCTTCTGCCAGAGATTAAAAACTTAATGTCAGGCCACTTTTTCCATCCTAAATCCAGTTTAAAAGTGTGTTTGACACCCTTGACCTGTAGGAACATCACATTGTGTCCCAGGTTTAACTATTTAACCCAAATTCTAAAATAAATATAAAAAAACAAGTGAAAAGCCAAGACTTTCAATCAATAAATTAAAATAAATCAATAAATAAGAAAACTTTGGCTTCTACGAGAAAACAACAGGTAACAATTTCTGCAAATTTTTGACTCTCGAGCTGGAGAGCAAAGAAACTCAGTGCTGCTTTCCCTTGTTTAGTTCTGTCTAAGTTTTAGATGATCCGAAGAGTCTACAAGATTCATACCTGACCAAAAAACTCTGAGAAACCATACAAGCCCAAAACCATTCTGTGCCTTGTAGACCATCAACACATTTTAACCTAAATCCTTTGACAAATGTGGAGCCTTTGCAGTGATCTAAGGGCTGGAATGGTACGATTCATTTTCCTGTTGTCAGTCAGGACTCTGGCAGCAGCGATTTGCATCCATGAGGTTTTCACATAGAACAGGAAGTGCACCATTATAATGATCAAGTTTCCAGAAAAATGAAGCATGCTCAAAACTAATGATGGAGGATTTGCTCATAATTGTTTGATTTCATCTCTAATCTCAAAAAATCAAGCAGGGTAACATCCAGGTTGACCTGAGCTATTTTTAAATTGATTGAACCATACTTAAGCACAAAGGAGTCTGCTGATAGCTGCAAAAAAGTGTGGCTTGTAAAGTGACCTTTAGCCCAAAATGAGTTGCTGCGTCTGTTTAATTCAGAATTATGAATAATTTTGACCCAAGAATTGCACAAGCTTCTAAACGGCACCATATTTCATGAGCAGACACGTGACAGAAGCACAGTTTCGTAACGCAACATGTCCTCTAGAACAACGTGTCATGAAGAGTTATGTTCCCTCCGTCCCACTCTGTCTTGTATTCACCATGCTTAATGGGGCAGATAACAGCACTCGGATTTCTTTGGTGGAGCGTCTTTGTAAAGAAAAATCCCTGTCAAGTCTACACACAAACAGGGTCTGCAGAATATCCTGATTCAGCACAGGTTACCATAATACACCAAAAGATGGGCGTCCCGAGTGTTCCTGTTCGATATGGTTCCTCCATGATGTATCTCTCTTGTCTTCATGTGATGGTTATTTAAAGGGAGACCCATGGATTTTTCTCCCCCATGCAACATAATGGCAAATCAATATCATACAAGGCGAGTGAGCGTCTTACAGAGGAGCCTAAAGAATAGGTGGCTAAATTGAAGAGTTCTTGTGAAAAAGAAAAAGATGAGGTGGAGAATTTTCTAACATATAAGGAGTCTGACAAGAAATATCTCATAATTATATGACATAATTGTTTAAAAGTTTCAAATTTAGTGCATCTTCACATCCTTTTGCATGCTTTTCCAGTTTTATATAGCAACAAGTCAACAAGCAGGAGGTTTTCCACAGCCAGAGTGAAAGTGTTTGTGTGCGCACGTAGGCGTGCATGTGTGTGTGTGTGTGTAAGGAAGGAAGGAGGAAGACGGTTGTTATCATGACTTATGGATTGGACACCAGTTTCCTACTTGGGCAGAGAACACTACCCAGAGGAATGCTGCTGTTTGTTTAGAGGAGACTGTTTTTATATATAGATATATATAGAGAGAGAGCAAGAGCATGGCAAGAGTAAAAGAAAAAAGGGAAACAAATCTCCGCTAACCCATCAACAATGATGAATACACGACAAGAGGAAGCTGTCAAACAGACAAGACACCTGGAGGTCCTCTGTGTTTACACTTTCCCCTCTGCCCCCTCCACCGCCTTTATCTGAGACTCGGCTCCCAATCCCTCAATGACTCACCGCACTCTGAAGTGCTGTGAACCTGGCTTTGCACAAGGAGGCGGAAGAGAAGATGGACGGAAAAACAGCAAATCCTGCTTAATCATTCCCTCCGGCAGCGCCTCTGATAGCCTTTGGGTATGAATGAAGTTTGTGGATGCAGTCAGTGGGAAATAAAAAAAAAGGGGAGTAACGCTACATTTCCAGATATGACGACAGCTGAAGCAACATTTTAGGAGCTGCTCAGCTTTGCCCACTCTCTCCCACACTGACAAAGGCCCAGTTGTCTCCCTTGAGCTGCGAGTTGGAGAGCTCTTGTCACGGTGAAAGCTCTCACTAAACTCTTTGGGTCGCGACGGCGGCTTGTTTTAAAGAGACTCTTTTATGTTCTCGCATCCTGAGAAGACCCAGTGATTAACAAGCCTTCATAGCGATCCCATGGTTTGCCATGGAGACGTGATCCGAACAAATCTGCACTGTAAAAACTACAAATGGTTTCAGCTTAAAAATATTGCAGAAATTACATTGTAATACTTTAAATAATCTGGGTTAAAATTCTAAAAGTTGGTCATTTAAACTTCCTGAGCTGATTTGGATTCTCTTAATAATTGAGATGCAGGAGGAATATCTATAATTGGGCCACATGATAAACATCCTCTGTGAGATTTTTAAGATTTACACTAATAAACAACAGAGAGCCTAAAGTTGCAGTTCACATGATTACAAGAACATCTGTGTTTACAGGCAAACATAAAAGAAAGATTAAAGACAGTACAGAAGATCTGAGCTGTTCTGTTACATAGCAATACATTTAGTAAACACAAGAAAAACATAACAAAACAAAAAATGAAGCAATGATGCATGCGAATGAACTTTTAAGTTTGGTTGGATAAAATAATAAATTCTAAATGGGAGTATGACTTTGCAAACAGATTATGTTGTGATGAAAAACACTTGAAGCCAATGACTTACATCATACATTATTTCTGAAAGCAGGTAGCAGAGTTGTTGACTTTTCCTTTTCTGTTATTGCTGTCTATTCATTTCCAAGTAGTTTAACTTCTTGTTTAAATGTAAAGTTTTTGTATATTGGTGGGGTCTCTATTTTTAACCACATCTCTTGCCGTATCACCTCTAGCAAAGGGTATGTTTTAAATTATAAAAAGTATTTTAGCTTATATAAATGTGAAAATTGATATGAGTGAAAATGTATTACCAAAGTGAATCAAACAACATTTCTGTGAATGTGTCTCAATGTAACGTCTAAGCATAAGACATAAATCTTCTACCTGTTGTTTGGTCAAATGTAATTTTAAATCTAAGCTAAAAATATTTTTTCTCACATTTACAGAAAAAAGGAAACAGATCAACAAAACGTAATAGAAACATTTTTACTAACATTAGCTTGATTCACTTTAAACAACTTAGTTCAACATGTTTCAATTTAGCATTTCTTTTTAGAGTTTTTAATTGAGGTTTAACAACAACTCATTTAAAGCATTGTACACAAGTGATTTGTCACTGAACCAGTAGCAGACAAGAATGATCTTGTTCATCACTGTGGTTTCTCGGTTCTCTGTTTTTTCTCTCTTTTGCAGTTGTAGAAGCAGACTTCTAGGTTATCTTGTATGAACTTCATGCTTCTTTTCTCTCATCTACTTCTATTCTTATTTCTTTCTTTCTCTTTCAACTTTTTGCCCCACCTCTCTCCCTTTCTTATTTTTTTCCTGAATAAAACCTAAAGCAAATTTTTAATCAAGTTTATATATATATATGAAGTAGAGCATTATAGCAAAAGCTGTAATGCTCCATTTGTGGAAGTAAATCTGTTGGACTCTCATTGTAGCACTCAGAAAAAAAATTCTGAGTGCTACAATGTTGGGCAGGAGATGTTGAAAAAATCAATTACTGCAAGGTTAATACTGTACGTTAGCACAATTTTTATTATTTTAAAGTACATTATTATCTAATAAAAGAAACACCATTTAGGTAAGTAAAAAATATACTAATGGCCAATTAGAAATGTCAGAGTCCTAAAGTATGTCCTCAAGATATCCGCTGCACTTTAATCTTCACTCCAATGGCTACAGCTTTGCCCAAATTTATTTACACAGATGTAGTTGGAAGTAGCTTTGGATTGACCCAGCCACAGTCCTGACTCGAATCAGACAAAAAATCTGTGGAGGGAGCTAAAGATTAAGGTAATGGCAACCTGAAAGACTAATCCATTTATCACAACTAAATATTATTATTATATGTAACAAATAAAGAGCCATTTTCCAAATGTATTCTCCGTTCAAATAGCTTCATTATTTTACACCAGGTGCCGATGCTATTTTCTATCATAAACAGATTTATTGAATAAAAATAAGGGCTGTGGATAAATTCCAGATTAAATATACAGGGAGGGATACGAACTGACATCTTTATGACATCCTTATGCTTAAAAACTGAAGATTTGTTCCGCAGTTTTTTAACAAACGCATTATTAATATTGCTAAAGTGATCTGCTTTAATTCTTAAATACAAGATAAAAACCTAAATTGGTTCCCAACTAACAAACACATAGAAGATACTCATGAAAAGTTCTCATTACTGGGTCCATTTTGGCTCAAGAACTTTAATGATATCTTATAAAACAAGTATTGTAAACAAATATTACAGTGTAATGAGTTATGGAAGATGTGTTAAAATTATGAGGGGCCGTTTAGGACAAAATTTACGTTTTGTCTCTCACACACTACCAAAAAGTCTCGCATACTCCAAAAAAGTAGCCACGCACACTCCAAAAAATTACGTTTTGTCTCTCACACACTACCAAAAAGTCTCGCATACTCCAAAAAAATAGCCTCGCACACTCCAAAAAATTACGTTTTGTCCCTCACACACTACCAAAAACTCACGCATACTCAAAAAAATAGCCTCGCATACTCAAAAAATTACGTTTTGTCTCTCACACACTACCAAAAAGTCTTGCATACTCCAAAAAAATAGCCTCGCACACTCCAAAAAATTACGTTTTGTCCCTCACACACTACCAAAAACTCACGCATACTCAAAAAAATTACATTTTGTCTCTCACACACTACCAAAAAGTCTCGCATACTCCAAAAAAGTAGCCACGCACACTCCAAAAAATTACGTTTTGTCTCTCACACACTACCAAAAAGTCTCGCATACTCCAAAAAAATAGCCTCGCACACTCCAAAAAATTACGTTTTGTCCCTCACACACTACCAAAAACTCACGCATACTCAAAAAAATTACATTTTGTCTCTCACACACTACCAAAAACTCACGCATACTCAAAAAAATAGCCACGCACACTCAAAAATTACTCACGCACATTCAAAAAATACTCAAATTGCGTATACACACACTACTAAAATGTCACACACACACACACAAACGTTAACTTTCTCGCTCACATACACTACTATCAGCTCGCTCACATACACTACTACCAGCTCGCGCACATACACACAAACGTTAATTTTCTCGCACACATACACTGCTAACAGCTCGCACACACACAGACGTTTATCTCTCACATACACAAGACTAAAGTTGAACACACACACAGTACTAAGACTCGTTTTATGTATGTGTGAGAGCGAGACTTTTTATGAATGTGTGAGAGCGACACTCTTTTTGAATGTGTGAGAGTTGTCACGGAAGAGGCGGGGCATAATTTTTGGATCAAACTGCGCATGCGTAGATCCTAAACTATAAGTTTCGATTGTTGACTCACTGTATGTTCTATTACTTAGTATATTTGTGCTTTTAAATATATATAGAACGTTTAACTTTCTTGTAGATTAAATGTGCTATAGAAATAAATGAATCTGATTGATTGATTAAAAAGAGCAAAATTGCTGTAGTACAATCTGTCCACTGGGTGCCAGTATTACAGGAATTATTAACCGGCGCCAACTAGTGCCGAAGAAGAAAGAGTTTGCTATACCGAACATGGCTAACTCTAATTCGAAACGAGAGAGAATTGGTCAGGCAGCTGCCATTTTAAACACCATTCTATCTTCTCCGGAGGCAACCAGCACTTTGACAGGCGCATTAAACGATTCAACGACTGCCCGCAGTGCTACAGTAGATTCAGAACTCTCATCTCTGTTCCGTTCCGGAGCGGTGTTTAAAATGGCAGCTGCCTAACCAATTTTCTCTCGTTTCGCAAACTCTTTCTTCTTCGGCACTAGTTGGCGCCGGTTAATAATTCCTGTAATACTGGCACCCAGTGGACAGATTGTACTACAGCAATTTTGCTCTTTTTAATCAATCAATCAGATTCATTTATTTCTATAGCACATTTAATCTACAAGAAAGTTAAACGTTCTATATATATTTAAAAGCACAAATATACTAAGTAATAGAACATACAGTGAGTCAACAATCGAAACTTATAGTTTAGGATCTACGCATGCGCAGTTTGATCCAAAAATTATGCCCCGCCTCTTCCGTGACAACTCTCACACATTCAAAAAGAGTTTCGCTCTCACACATTCATAAAACGTCTCGCTCTCACACATACATAAAACGAGTCTTAGTACTGTGTGTGTGTTCAACTTTAGTCTTGTGTATGTGAGAGATAAACGTCTGTGTGTGTGCGAGCTGTTAGCAGTGTATGTGAGCGAGAAAGTTAACGTTTGTGTGTATGTGCGCGAGCTGGTAGTAGTGTATGTGAGCGAGCTGATAGTAGTGTATGTGAGCGAGAAAGTTAACGTTTGTGTGTGTGTGTGTGACATTTTAGTAGTGTGTGTATACGCAATTTGAGTATTTTTTGAATGTGCGTGTGCGTGAGTAATTTTTGAGTGTGCGTGGCTATTTTTTTGAGTATGCGTGAGTTTTTGGTAGTGTGTGAGAGACAAAATGTAATTTTTTTGAGTATGCGAGAGTTTTTGGTAGTGTGTGAGAGACAAAACGTAATTTTTTGAGTATGCGAGGCTATTTTTTTGAGTATGCGTGAGTTTTTGGTAGTGTGTGAGGGACAAAACGTAATTTTTTGGAGTGTGCGAGGCTATTTTTTTGGAGTATGCGAGAGTTTTTGGTAGTGTGTGAGAGACAAAACGTAATTTTTTGGAGTGTGCGTGGCTATTTTTTTGGAGTATGCGAGAGTTTTTGGTAGTGTGTGAGAGACAAAACGTAATTTTTTGGAGTGTGCGTGGCTACTTTTTTGGAGTATGCGAGAGTTTGTGGTAGTGTGTGAGAGACAAAACGTAATTTTTTGGAGTGTGCGTGGCTATTTTTTTGGAGTATGCGAGACTTTTTGGTAGTGTGTGAGAGACAAAACGTAATTTTTTGGAGTGTGCGAGGCTACTTTTTTGGAGTATGCGAGAGTTTGTGGTAGTGTGTGAGAGACAAAACGTAATTTTTTGGAGTGTGCGTGGCTATTTTTTTTGGAGTATGCGAGACTTTTTGGTAGTGTGTGAGAGACAAAACGTAAATTTTGTCCTAAACGGCCCCTCATATAAAATAACCTCTTCACAAACCTCCATCACTGCATGCACACCAGCCATTACAAAGCGCGATGAAGAGCTGAAGTGTAATTTCATGAATACAGCTTTAGTTTATCATGCCTCAGATCTTCGAGTGTACTTCATAGCTCTGCAAACACTACTCATCTCTGCGCATTCAATACCCAATCATGAATAACGTTACATGCACTCGCACACCTACACACTACTGTTACTGCAGGTAAAAGGGAATTATGAAACAGATCAGAGTTTCTTTCTGTAATTCTCTCTGGCACACAAACACATGCACACAGACGTTGCATTGCTGTGGGTGACGGAGCGGGTGGGAGAGTTGGGATGTGTGATGTTAATCTAACACTTTTTGAGCTTGAACTCAAGCACAGTAGCTGAACTCACACTTATTCATCTCCCTGCAGAGTGCACCTCATCATATGCAGGGGCACATGCACGCACAACAAAGATGTGCATGCTGCGCCATTGTTAACCCTTTTGTCTGTCTGCATAGCTTTACCTGTAATGCCTTCAAGCCATAGAAAATTGAGATTTTTTTTCTGTAATATTGCAGATTTTCAGTTATAGTGCTAGAAAAATTATATGCTAAACATTTTGCTGACTAGATTGGTAGGCATGCTGTTGTGAAAGTAACACAAGACAGCGCTTTGTGGCCAAGGCCAACCCAGACCACAGGTTCAACACATTCTGCATGACGATGGATGCAGCTTCTCACGCAACTAACCCAGCTTTAAAGTATATTTAATGGTGGGACACTGCATGCAGTTTCATACCTGGTCTTATTTTTCAACCCAAAAAAGCTTAGGATTTTAACAGAGGCAGAGACAGGTATACTCTGCCAGAGAAATGAGTTTTATTGCAGTGAGCAAAAGAAAGTGACCCTGAGTTTGAGGGCACATCATGCATTGACCCAAAGTCACGCATCAGCAGAAAAATACAAAATATATAACCTACATACTGAAATAAAAAATTGTATCATTGCTCAAGTGACTAGTGGTGTTTATAAGCATCATACATGCATTTACGCTAGCTTTATTTATTTTTAAACCTTTATTTCATCAGGAAAACTCCATTGAGATTAAAAATCTCTTTTGCAAGAGAATCCTGGACCAGGCTGGCAGCAGCACACAGAGTTTACAGAACATTCCCAGCAAAACATAAAACGTTAACACCATCATAAATAAATTAGCTAAAAAAAATGATAATGGAAGGTGCAAACTTCAAATTAATAATCTCTATTCAACATGTCTTGATAGCGAAAACACAAGACATAAATTTTTTGGCCAACTGCAAATAGTTGAGGCATTAAAGGGGTTAATGTGACATTAGGACAGTACAAGTCAGCTTATTAAAAATTTGGGGAAGTGGAAATTAAACAAATTTTAAAAAAAAAACTTTGCTAACCTGATTCTTGCATCCAAACATAGCTGCATCTAAAATTTGAATGCATAGTTAAAGTTCTTCTCAAAATGAAATTTTCTCATCTTGAGCCCTCTAGGTAACTTAGAACTGTTTTTAATTTTAACCCGATTTGGTAAAATTGCAGTTCCACCAGAGGAAAAGCAGCGCCATACGGGACACAACGCTTCCACTGTTCACAGGATTCATCATCTGCTCAACCCAGTTTCACTATGTGAACGTGGTGTTTGTGTTTTTGCACATGGTGTGTTGTTTTTGTGTCAAACATACCAATAACACTTCAACATATATTCCCCAAAGACTTTGGCCATAATCCCTTTCTGCACATTAGCTTCCAATAAATGATAAAAAAAAATAAAAAAAACAGGAATGGTGAACTTTATTTCAGGTTTGTGAGACTCAGTCTAACTGATGGGAAGTGTGAACTTAAGAGGACCTGATGAAGTAATAAAATCAAAAGGTGCTTCAGCAAAGTGTTATACAAGTGTGCACTCTTATACAACCTTTTTTAGCTTCTCATGTCTCTCCATGCAAACACTGATTTGTTTTCTTAAGTTTAAATTCACTTGACATATTTTACAAGGAGAAACCACTTTTGAAATAATTTGAAGTCTTATAAAAAAAATACATAAAATGACAAGAGAGCGCTCTGTGTTTTTAAAGTAAAGACGTCATCTGATTATTTGGGAAAATTAGCACCAAAAAGTTACAAGTTGAAACACTAACCACTCTATCATAAAAATAAAAAAAAACCATAAGGTTCTTCATTTTTTTTCAATTTGTAGAAAATTTAGTCTAAAGTGCACAAATTGAGTTATTCATGCAAAACAATTGTTAAAATATGGGCTAAACGTCAAATGTAAAGTTTTAGTTATACATAACCATGATTTACATGTAAATACAATTTTTTATTAAGATAAAGAAAGAGATATTATATAATATTTTTATTTTGACCCCACATACTGAAATAGTCCCAATCAGACTGTACACACAAGCCCATTTAAACACCCAGCTGACAGCCATTTGTGAACTTCAAAATTATAAAATGAACTGAGTAATGATGATACCTCACTGAAGCGGAGTTTGACTTCAGCTCCCGTGAAAGTATTGATAAAAATGGCTGCATGAATGATTGCATGGCTTGGATTATTGATGGCCATGAGGAGAATGCGTGTAATTAAATAGTCCCCTGAGTGTGCTCGGGTCACCCTGATGGCTATCAGCAATAAACAGGAGGTGGACAGAGAGGGGATGAGGATCAATACGAGAGTGTCGGATTTCCAAACTGGAAATCATGTCAAACTAATTCAGGGAGATTAAAGGATCATTCTGGATTTTTATTCTCAATATGTTAACCAAAATCCTGAAATGAAGACAAAAACTGAAAACGCAGAAGAACATCAATAAACGTAGGTGATTCTTCTTCATCTGAGC
Source organism: Xiphophorus maculatus (assembly GCF_002775205.1). Lineage (NCBI taxonomy): Eukaryota > Metazoa > Chordata > Actinopteri > Cyprinodontiformes > Poeciliidae > Xiphophorus > Xiphophorus maculatus. Next base: position 13,706,213 of record NC_036458.1, on the reverse strand, counting down.
TAATTTTCTGTCATGTTTCCGTGTCACACATATGTCCAAACCCCCCACACCCCCACCCCCAGGCCTTCAAGGAGACCTCCTCCATCATCGCCACCAGAGAAGGACTTTGATTCCTATTTCAGCGCCTCATATCATCCATCTCTCACATCCCTCCTTTGTCAGAGGCCGCATTTAAATGACAGTGATACATACGGCGCATTACAAAGACAAAAGGTCGGCACAGCCTGGTTTCTCTGCTGGCATAAAAGCCGTGACAGGACCATGCTGTGGCCAGACCCACATTAAAAATTCACAAAAAAAAACTTTAAAAAAAATATATATATATATATTTATAAATAAGCAGGCCCTAATGATGGCATACAGACACTTAGCTGGCCGAGGTATGTTCGAGGATCCCATTAAAATGCACTATAGAAAATGAGATCTGGGGGAGCCCTGTGAAAAACCATGCGTGTAATCATCTCTCTTCCTCCACCAGTTTATCTGCCAAGGATTTGGAGGAGGTTTTGGTTCCCCCTTCACCCTCCCAAACCCCCCTACACCAAATATTAATATTCATAGAGAAGAATCTCTCCTCGCTGTCTGCTGCTGCCTGTGGCCCACAGAATTATTTGGAATCTAAAATATGGCTGAATCTCTGCTGGGAGAAGCTGTGTGAACTATTCATGTGAGGGGGTGGTAATAATCCACAGTTCTGTTAGGCCAGTGGTGGTAACACTCAGTGTGTGTGTCTTGTTGTTTTCAGTAAAATGTTAAGACTTTGTTTTGCTCTGCTGTCGGTTTTGTTCTAAGAAGTAGCACGTTCACGGTTCACTGCTGCAACACAGGTTCACAGGCCAATGGGTAGATCTTGTGGCTTGTTTTGGTCAAAACCGCCATGGTGGAGTGAGTCAGAGTGAAACAGAGTGCTCCAGTTTGCCTTTCCTGCTTTGGTTGAAGATGAACATTAAAGCGACTCAGAGCAGGACGTGACTCATGCCTCCCATGATTGCATGCTCAACTTCTCCAGTGCAACTTGCAGAAGATGCAGCAGGTGGAACACAAAACCTCAAATCTTAATAATGCTACTCTCGTTGAATATCTTTTCTAAAATGTTATCCTAAGCTGTACTTCAGTCTCAGGTCCCCCCCACACACACAAACACACACCTCTTTCCCTCACATCCTATTTCAGATTCTGTTTTGGAGGATCAGCTGTGACAGATGCCAGATGTTCATCCACATGCAGTATGCAAAGCTTCCAGCTGTCTGTCCACACAGTGAAACCCAGGTTCCCATGTACACTCCAATGAAATCTAATACTTCTCCACAAACAGATCCAGCAGTGAATACAAATACACTGAGACATTCTGACTCTTTTTATAATGTTAAATTCTCTACTCAATGAAAATACATGTTGATAGCTAGCTTATTTGCCTTATTAATGATCAATAGTCAATGAGGTTGGTTAGGAGAGGAAGCATAAATCATAGCATTAATACATCTAACCATTTTTAATCTGAGAGTTTCAACCAGGGGTGGAAATTAGCACCCGCCACTGGCCAAATGCGGGTAAAAGTATGAAGTGGCGTGTAAATTGGACCAACTCACCCGCCACTGTGGCGAGTTGACAATTTGAACAGAAAAAAAACAGAAGCTCCATTCAGTTTGAAAGTCTGTCCAGGGGAGGACTGACCATCTGGGATACAGACTAATGCACATACTGTATATGGGGCGGCCCTATGCTGTCATAATTTAACAAAAAAGTACATGAAATATAATTTTTATCGACGGCGACAGCCCATTGGTTGATTTTATTGACGGACATTGGGTTTATCCAATGAAATCCCTCAGTCCTCCTTGGCCCGCCCCTCCCCTCTAAGTTTATGAATAGCGTTATTTCAGCTACCGGAGTCAGAGCAAAGTGAGCGGATACGAGACCGGGCGGGTCACAAAAACTACGATAACAAAGCTAACAAGCTCATAAGCATTTGTTATGCTAAATTAGTCTGTATATGTACATATGTCTGGTAAACTTATTGTCAGTAAATCGGTTTTCATAGAGTTAAGAATAAATCATATATTTTATATAATTTGTTATACAGATGGGGTTTGTAATCAAAAGAAAAAATCAGTGGCTGGTGAAATGTCTGAGTGGCCGGTAAAAAGAATTTCTCTACCAGCCACTGTGGCTGGTGGAGAAAAAATTAATTCCCACCCCTGGTTTCAACTGGTTTCCTCTACACTGTAAAAAAAAAAACCAAAACGTAAATTTATGGAAGAATATATATATTTATTCTTTTTTTTACGGTGTATAACAAATTGAGTGTTGTGTCATCTCATACTGTATGCTGATGATAGTCACCTTTATTTTTCTTTGTCACCACTTGATCAAAGTCCTTTGCAGTAACTGATTAATTGGTGCCGTTACATAATTGAATGAATGGGTTAGACTTTCTTTTAGTTTGACATGGAACATTTAGAAATCATTGCTTGTGGTCCCAAAACTCAAGTAATTGAGATGACCTTACTACACAAATAGGTTTTTATCTAAATCAGGCAACTTTCCCCAAAATATTTCAGAATTAGGGGATCTTCTTGTTTTCAGCAGGTTAGATTGAAGTTTTGGTGTCTTTGAAGTGTCATGGCCAAAACCAGGAAAATATTTCATACCAGCTCTAAAGTGACTGCATTGAAAAGACTTTAAAATCATACTATTGATCAATAATTCAGTGCAAAAGGTACCCATGGTTCATTGTTATATAGGAATAATTAACACCCAGTTGGTCCTGCCTGCTCAATGTTCACAGGACCAGAGCTTTCCAAGGAGAGGCAGCGTTGGATCCTTTAAATGAAATGATTAAAACCAAAAGTATATGGAGATGTTTTCCTGTGAAGGGAAAAGCATATTGATTGATTTTGATTAATGTCATGTTTTAGCTATCTATTGGTTTTGATTTTCCACAACTGTTTCTTTTTAAAATGTTCTATGCCTTTTAATGTAAATATGTCAATATGCTTTCTTTTTAAGGTGGTAAATATAAACTTGCTTCATATGGAACTACCAAAATGTGAGTATAGATTCCAGTTTAGTCCTTTAAAGTGTTCAATATGCTAAATCCTATCTTAAAGTTTGCAAATTTGACTTAACTAAGCCAGTTGGCTGGTTACCGATTACAGCCTATAGGCTAACATAACCTATGTTACCTCTTCTTTTATTTTATCCAAATAAAAGAAGAGGTAATAAAATAGTATAACATTATAATACTTGTTTTAATCACTTTGTGTTATAGTAGAATTTGTGTCTTTTCTGTTTTACATAAAAGCAAATAAATTGTGCTACATATGTCTTTATTTTTGAGAAAATATGGAAATATATTTCATAAAACCATGGTATTTTTTTACTCAGGGTTATTGGTTATTAGATTTTAAGAATTCCATGTAATAATTTAATAATCTCATAAAATGCACAGTTTCATACTGTTCCAAGTCAAAGCAAAAATGCAAAAAGTAAATCTAAGTTGTGTGTCTATTGCCAAAGTTCCTGACAATTGTAGCAACTTGCGACAAGAAGTCTCGGTCCTAAAGCTTCCTAATGTGCCATAAATCCATAAAACCATCCACAACTGCCTGTATTATCATTTTGGAACATTTGCATTAGTTTTGTTGAATTTTGTGGAAACAGCTAGAAACAAGAGTGTTTGTTAAAACCAGGAAGTTATGCAACTTTACAAACATTTTTGGTGTTCATTTCTCTGCACCATCAAATACACAGTGGAAATGTTTTTGCCCCATTACATATATCTTCAGTTTTTGTTCTTCTGTCACGTGAATTGTCCATATCGTCAAAGCAAAATTCTAATATTTAGCTTAGGTAAGCAAAGTAAATATGAAACCCAGTTTTATATTTATTTTGGATTTCATTTTCAAACGGGAAAAAGTTCCACAAACCAACCTGCTTCTGTATTTCTTTAACATTTCTGCACTTAAGCCTGACTACTGGAACAGAACCTGTCACACATGAAGGAAATAAAGTGAAAATCTCAAAAAGCAAAAAGCACACCCCAATCTAAAGCAATTAAAAGGCATTAACTACAACTGAAGAAAACATGGAACATTGCAAAGTGTCCAACGCCCCCAGATGATTACAAGAGCTCATCCATGAGCCAATAAGGAGGTCAAAAAGCACATAGAAAAACCTACAATACACTACAGAGCTAGCTTGCCTTAGTTAATGTGAGTCTTCACAATTCCACAATAAAAAGGTGACTGGACAGAAATTATGTCAAAAGAGCTGTAAGGTGAAAATGCTGACCTAAAAGAACAAAAACCGTTCTCATTTTTGCCAAAAAGCATTATAATGATCACTCGGTGGAAGATATTTTGTGAAATGAGACGACATTAACACGACCAATGAAACGACGAGGATATCTGCCTATCAACTTTAAGCTCAAGCGCTCTTGGGTTTTGCCAAAGGACAATGATTCAAAACACACCAGCTAATTCACCTCTGAAACTGTTGTGATGACTTTAAACAGGTTTTCATTCTCGAAAACCCTCCACTGGGGAAGAATTAGAACAAATCTAAATGGAAGACAGGGGAACAATTCTTCCACAGCCGCGTAAAAGACATTGCTGTTTATTGCAACACCCTAATGGCAGTTGTTGCACCCATGAGTGGCACAACCTGATATTGGATTTCGGGTCTAATACTGTTTCACACAGTGACAGGTTGATTCGGATAGCTTTTCCTTCCCCCTCATAAATATAATCATCACTTGAAAAGCTGTAATCTTCTATTTACTCTGTCATCTTTTGGCGATCTTTGGTTTTACTCGATGTGTAACAAAATGTAAAAAAAGAAAGAAGATGCTTGTAAGGGTATTACTTTTTCACAACAAGTAATGTATGCAGAAGCTTTGTGTTTATGAGACATTTTGCTCCCAGTTGACGCTACAGACAAACAGGAAACATGAGGAGCAGCAGAGTAGTTCACATGCAGCAAATTACAGGATGAGCGTCTCAAACCACAAGCCACACGGGCCCTCACTTGTAATAGTTAGAATCTGGTTCAATGTATTCAACTGCGATAAAGCTAATGCAGAAAGCCATGGCGATTGCATAAACTGACACAAGGGTCAGCGGAATATTTTGAAAGCCAAGCCACACACACTGATAAACGCTAAAGGCCGAAATGTTGGCTAAAGCCTCTGCAAACATTCGCCTGAGGGGCTACGTGACCCTCTTCTCTGCAGCACACTCAAGTGAGTTGAGAGCACTAGTTTGTACTCCCTCTCGCTCTCCTTTACTGCTCTTCTCTTTCACATGTAAATGAGTCTTTAATCTCCGCTGCTCTAATAGACAACCATGGCAACGAAGGCAGGCCTAATGAGGCAGTGGCGCAGGTTAAAATGAGCCTTGCATGTGGGCCTCCACCCCCACTTCCCCCCAAACAAACGCAATCAACAGTTTAAACATACACTCCCTCGCTTTCTCTCACATACATTCACCTTTTGCAATAATCTCATATGAATGTGTATCCATATGTGCTTTATTTTAATACCACCGGTCGAGATATTTGCATTTTAAAAACATGCAAAGCAGAAAACCAAGAATATGGATGAATTTTTAATGACTTAGGTTGCAAAATAAGAGACGGGCCCAATGTAGGTTCACCTTCATTGGCATTTACATCTATTTTGGTTGATCTGTTGCCTGAATAATTAATTAATTCAAATGAAGCAATAAATTAATCATAGAATAACAAGAAGTACATGCTATGTGCTTTGGTGGTTGAAAGCTAACATGAACTATGGGTAATTTTAAAATATGAGGTGAAAAAAATAACAAGCCTGTAGCTACAGAATAGAATGTACTTAGCATGGATATGAAGATGGAGTGTGAAAACTGCTAAAAAGCACTCGAGTGGCGCTCATTTCCATTCGAGTGGCACTGATGCTGCTGCACTCTGTTCGCTGTAATTTACAGCCATATTAAATCTATTAGAACAACATGTGTTTTGCAGAATAGTTCAGCCCACAGACAAGCCTCTAAAGCGTGCTGCATCCCCCAAACCTCAAAAGGGCACGGAGTCAGGGCTGCACAGGGAGGAGATGTTTGTGTGTGCATGCATGGGAGCAAGTCTTCTGCTATTATTGACTCCTGAGATCGTTATGAATGGTGTTCTTTGAAAATGCTATTTTGTTTGTGATTTGCGACGCATTTCCCCTTGACCTTTACACTCTAACCCCCAGTTAAACACGTGTATGTCTGGTTATTTTTCTGACGGCTTCAATTGTCACCAGGTATTCCCAAACTGGGTCAAAACTGAACCTTGAAATCCAGTTTCAGCTCATGCGTAGCAATGTATATGTGTCCATTTTAAAGAAAGAAACATTTTAGTATATATCGGTGCGTGCGTGAACCACTGGTTTTAATGGCATGAAAACGGTCAGAAGTGCTAACAAAATCATTTGTGATGGCATCTTTCACTATGTTTTATATTCATGGCAGCCATATTTCACATGTAACTGGAGGCTTGCTTGTAGATCTCTGACTTTCCAAGGCAGGAATTCTGTTTTCAGGCGACGTTTTCTCTTGCATTTCCACCTGGGATGTAGGGAACGCAGCGTTATATATATACTTGGCATTTCACCATTGATAAAGACAAATTTGATGTACTTTGGTAAATTCTTATTCTCTGTGTTGTATGTTGTTGCAAATCCTTTGGATTTGGTTTGCAAAATAAGAGACAGGCAAACAGAGACACACAAAAAAACCCTCCATGCTTCCTGACTGAGGGCAGTAAACAATCCGGTTGTAAGAAATTTAAAAGCTCAGCTTTCAGTTTTTCCATAGACCTCTAAAAAATGACCCTGCCAAACTTGGCTTATTAGTTCCTTCAGGTAATAAAAAAACAACATTCCTATTAGTTATCCACCAGCAGCTATTTATATTTAACAAGCCTTATAGTCTTTGGATGTGCAATCACTAGCTTCACATCAGAGCTCAAAAACAGCAACTTAAATTTATAAAACTATGTTGCAGTTGTTTAAGTTATTCAGAACACTAAATATGTTAGTAGGTAATTAAGTTATTACATTAACATATTAAGTCTACATTTTTAATTAATAAATAAATGAAGCTTGCAAAAATCCTGTGATTTGTGTCGGTGTCTTTTAGCTGCTAAACCCTTAGCTTCTTCCAGGAAACATTGATGACATAAAATATACCAAATAAAATATATACATACTTTTACATCAATTTAATTGATCATTGCCTGATATTTGTTTAGTTTTTTTTTATCAGTGCAGAGGTTTGGTGTTTTTATGGGATGCAGTTTGGAAGGATGAGAATGTGTGTGTGCAAAAGCACATATAGTGACAGGTTTTCCCCGTATGACCTTACTCAGAACAAATTCATTAGCCTTGTCTTGTTAAATCGCCCCCAGACATCATATGTCCTAGAACAACACCATGGGTTCCCAACTGCATGACAATTTCTGCAATAAAAGCCTTTACAATCACCAGCATCAGAACATTCAGTTCACATAAACCAACACGTGATTGTTCTCAGTGGTTATTTTATGCACAAGTTTGGTTAAAACCACCGCTGAGCATTCCCCTCAGTTCTCACCCCACCAGCACGAGCTCAACCCTGCCATGTTTGTTCAAGCCCCTCTCAGAAACCTTTTTTTTTTTTTATATATATGTGTCTGGCATACAGGGAACAGATGTTGACACGTTCCTCCAGCACCTTTCATTGTAATTATTCTTTGTACAGCGACACAGTGCCATCACCTCACACAGGAGTCTGTTGCTACACTGGCCTAATTAGCAATTAACAGTCATATAGTCCTGAAAGCACCCTCTACAGGGACTCACTGGGGGATTTGAGGTTTAAATAAGAAAAGAAAGAAAACGTGGACAAAAGGTGTGAAACTAAATTGTAATAATCATTTGCATATTTTTGAAGAAGGTACAGTTTATCCCCACAATTTTTTATGAGACTGTTGTTTTGTCTTAACGGAGGAGGAAAAGAAAACAGAACGCTTTCTGCCTTGGGTGTAATGTTATTTTTGCCCTGAGGCCCAACACAATTAACACCCACTGCTAACCGGTAGTGAACGTGTGCATGCATCAGAGAGAGTATGCATTAATCTGTCGGCTGTGGCTGCATACAAGACGGCAACTGGTTTATTCATTCTAGGGAACATAAAGTACATTTTCTTGGCAAATTTTAAAATTCTTACAAATGTACATATGTGCAGATAAATATTTCAGAATTTTTTACATGTATATCATTTAATTTTAATCAATTTCCAAATTCGAGTAAAATTAACCCACTAAACGTGTTTTTAATTTTCAACACAAACACTTAGAACTGTCTGACATCTGATAGAGCAAACACTGATTTCTTCCAATTGATCACTAAAAAAACAAATCAGTGCGATTCAGGCAGCCTGAACCATATCAGTGAATTATTGAACTGCCTGCAACAAGAAACAATAAACCTTTCTGTAGAGGTAATGAAAGAGTAAACCCAATTCTGTGAATTTATTGCTTCTCCTTCTGCGCTCATGTGTGTGTGTGTGTGTGTGTGTGTGTGTGTGCTCATGAAATATGAGCAGATAATCACGGACCAGAAATTCTTCCGGCGGCCCGACAGGCAGGTTGGTATGCTGTACAGAAGAATGCGGAACCTGGAAAGCCAAAACAATGTTGCAACAAAGGAATGAGAGGAAAAACTGACGAAGTACACAGGGTGGGGTCCTGAAGGACAGGACAGTGTGAGAGGGTGAGGGGAAAAAAAAAAAGAATGTCCAGAAATGGAGGAGGTGGAGATGGAGGAGGAGGAGGAATGAAACAGGGAGTAGTTTTTATCACAATGGAATGAAAATATGCCCAAGCTCTGAGTGCAGTTCAGATGTGTCAGAGTAATGAGAGAACAAGAGTTCGTACGTGAATCCTCGCTGGTATTTGGAGCCAAACAGAGAGTCCACCCTGCCTTCAGGGAACATTTTCAGCAACTAAAACAAATGTAAACACTCTCTTCAACTGATCTCTTCACTGTAGTGCTATGAATAGGTGTTTTTCAAGGCTCTGGATTTTTTTTATTATTATTATTATTTTCTTGCATAATTGTGAAGTGGAAGGAAAAATAATACAATTTTAACGTTTTATAGTAATAAGAATCCAAAGAATTGCATGTGTTTGTATTCATCACCACTGAGTCAGTATTTCTGTGGAAGTAGATTTCAGTAATGAGTTCTTCTCCAGCTTTGAGCTTCTAGAGACTGAAATATGTTCCTGTTCCTCTTTGTGTAACAGCTGAAGCTTGGCCAGCTTGCCACATATTGTCAAATGAATTTAGTTCTGGCCTCTAACTAACACATGTGCTTGCTTTGCTTTATGCTATTCAAATGTAGCTCTGGTTGAACATTTTAGGCTGTCATTCTGCTAAAATGTAAACCTTCCCTCGCCCCCAGCATTTTGCATTTAGTCCAAAAAGTGAAACTTTGGTTCCATCTGTCCAGACTACATTCTTCCACATATCAGCTGTGTCCTCTACAAACGAGAGCAACTTTTTTTTCTTTTTGCTCTATCATATAAAATTCCCCTAAAAACATGGAATTTTGTGGTTGTAATTTTGACAAATTGGGAAAAGGTTCAAGATGTAAGACACTTTAAAGCCAATCCAATGATCCTCCATTCAAAACCTCTCTCTATATAATGTTGATTCACACTGCAGCTGAAAAAAATGCATGAGCAGATGAGTTATCCACTGTAACACAATGCAGTCGAGAGGTGTGGAAATCTCCGCTGCTTAATTCAGAAATCGGTGCAGTGGAAAGAAGGATTCTGGGGCTGTCACCGCTAAGCTCCTTGTTCCCCGGTGTATTACTGGAGATGCAGAAACACTGGGAGGAGGGATGCCACCGCTCACTGCATTGTAAACAGGTTTTAGTGTTGGGAAAAATAGGCATGTAGTGATGCGTGTGTTTCTTGGAGCAACACAAGAGGAACGACGGCATCAATGGCAGTGGACGCTTATCCGCGTGCTGCATCTGGGGTATATGTGTCGCCTTCTGAGAAAGAAACTGGAGATAAAAATGTAGTATTTGTGGATATGTTTGTCTGGAATGGTGGACTTACAGGTGGAATTATTCAACATGTTTTTCATCCTTTCCTCAATGTGATCTGCAGAAAAAGTGTAAAAAAAAAAAACCCAGTACAATCCACATTTGAGAAAACTGCTCAGATAAATGTAAAAATTACATATTAAAATCAGAATAATGCTTAACCCTCTACAAGGTATGTCTATCTTAAAGAGAGTTTGGGGCTGGACCAGATTTTTTATTTATTTTTATTTTTTTCCCAGAAAAACTGAGTCAAAGCAGAGCAGCGAGGACAGCAGTAAAGTGATTCTGGCAGGCAGGAGCAATACATAAGACATGAGCAACACGGAGGAGGTGAGCGGGTCGCAGCTCCAGCCCCGTTCTATTCATAGACCCTGCCGATAACAGGTCGACTTCTCTGGGAAAGCAGCAGGCAGAGTGAAAAAGGGGGAGGGGGAAGGTGACAGAGCAGAGACAAAGAGGGAGGCTGCAGGGTGGAAAAAATATCACCTGTGGAAAAAAGAGAAAGAACCAAGCTTAAAGAGGAAGAGATCAAAAAGAGGATGGGTTTTGGGTTAAGGCAAAAAAAAAAAATTAAATAAAAAAAGATAAGAGCGGATGATGGGGAACCTGTGAAAAAAAGGCGGTATATTTCGCCCACACACACCTGACAGTGATGGGGAAAGAATGGATTTCCCTCGAAAAGGTTGGAGTGATTTGAAGTGAGGCGTGAAGAAAACAATGAAAAGGAGGGAGAAGGAGGATTTCCAATGAAGCAAACAAATTCTAGCAGTGAAATACGAGGGAGACATTTGAGGATAATCCGGAAATAAAAAGGGAGATGAGTGCAGGTCAGGTTAAAATCAGACATGTGTAGTGTCAGGTGTTGACGCCTCAGGTTGGAATTGGAGCACATTTCTTAGCCATATCCAGAGAGTGACCAAAAAAGGCAAGCTATGACTGCCTGACAGTGCTTATGGTTGGAGCTATATGCTAGAGCTAACAAAGCCGAATATGGGATGCTGTCTGTACGTCTACAAAGAGCTCATGAACACAGCCTCTCTTCACAGTTTCTTCTACATTCAACCTCAGATCCTGTCAGACTGATGCACAGATCTGTAATTTTTTAAAGTATTGCCCAGGACACTGTTGTAAAGTATAAATTTTTCTTAAAAAAAAAAAAGAGAGATTCTAACCTGGTGATTAAAGGTTAAATGAAAAAATTCAAATGAATTAAAATTCATTTTAGTTCAAAAAATGTCTGTGTCAACACAGACTTCTTCCTGGAGCGTCTTTAAATCGCCAGTTTGAAGGTGAGGAACCCCATAGGAACACATGCTCTAACACTGCAGTATGCAATATGTTCTTTATGTATTTACTGAATGATAGAGATGATCTGTGAAAAAATCAAAGTCCTCTTCCTCCTCCCTATAATCAGAAAAAACAACCAATCAGAGCCAGAAGGAGGGTTTTGCGTTGTCAGTCATGCTCATGTATGACTGACAACGTTTTAGGTTGTCATTATGCTAAAATGTGAACCATTAGCACTGAATGTGCTAATGGTGGACTAGCAACTTACCATTACAGAAAAACTGTTTATCCACTGTCAGTGGTGGCCATGCTAACTAGCCTGAGCATTCATAGCAGACTCTGCTGTGGTGAACCAGCAGAGAGAAAGGGAGACGATGTGAGCAGCGCATACGTGAGAGTGACTGACAACCGTAAGCTCAATATTTTCACATTTTATCTGTCTCATGTTATTACCATCATGGCATGGTGGCAGTTTCAACAAATTTATTTTTAAAAAATTTTCATAAAAGTTACATGTGTTAAAGTTACTTTAACACATTAGATAACATGCAAAGAGCAGTCTAAGAGGTCACTGTTGCTTCAAAAATAACTTCAAAATAATAGAGTTTGAAGTTGGTAAATAAATGCACATTATTTACTGGTCTGTGTAGCATATTAGGCCCAAGCTGTTGTCTTTCCTTTAGGACATTTTTCCTCTTCATCACACTGAGGATGAGCACAACACTGCTGAGTGCCTTGAGGCTGCTACACATTGCTGCACATTTTGAGGGGATTTGAGGAGTGAAACAAAAACACTTCAAAGAGGTTAAAGGAGAAAAAAGAACATACTTCAGTAAGTACAGCAGGCACACAGCAGGTCAAGTGTTTCTTGACGACTCCTGCTGATCCTGCACAGTTGACTCCAATAGATAAAGACAAAAAGTTGGATCAAGACATTCTGCTCTGGAGTGAAAGGAAGAGTCTGGTTGTTTAAAGCGCTGCTTCAACGAGATTAAAGTACTTGTGGCAACAACACCACAGCTTAATTCCTTCTATTATACTGATACTAAAACATCGTGATTGTAAGGAACAAACTATCTATCAGAAATACACACCTACAGAAGGACAGAGACCCTGTTAACACACTCATGGCTGTGATGGGTCAAATCATATTCAGGTGTTAAGATGGCCCAGTCAAAGTCCAGACATAATGTTTCACTTGAATCATGTTTTAATTTTAATGCTTTGTCTTTGTGAAGCACTTTGTGACTTTTATATATCCTACTATCTGCATGAAAGACACTTTATAAATAACATTTAGTTACTTACTGGATCTAATTGAAAATATGTGGCAAGACTTTAAAAAAATGGCTGCCGACTTGAGCTGTTGAGCAAAATAAAATGGGCAAATATCCTGACAATGCGCAAAACCAGAGGAGACACACTCTAAAAGATTCACAGCTGTTGCGGCTGGAGGGCTGAGTAGATGTTCACACTGCACCGTCTTCTAAAAAACCTTCTGAAAACAATGTATTTTTTTCTTTCTACTTCACAATTATGCACTACTTTGTCTTGGTTAATCCCAACACACCATGCTGAAGCTACAGAGATACTGGCACTTGTAAAAAAAAACCAATAATAATAAAATGGTTGAACCAGTTTGAGTACATTAAAAAAAGGCAATCTAAACCAATCATTTGCTTATTTTGATCTTCACTGGTTGTGCAGAGGAGTTTTGTCCTCACTCAGCTGAATCATCTGGTTTTCCTCTGTAGTGATTTGAGCTGCTTTACTCCATATCGCTTGATGGTCCCCCCTGCACCCCTCCGGTCCCCATTCCCCCCTCACAAGAAGCTCTGCCAATCTAGCCGAGGACCCATGCCAGCGGAAATGGCCACCCTTTCATTTAGCTGGACCGGCTACATTCCTCACCTAAAACAAAGCGGTTGCTGTTCACCATATTAAGGCAATCTTGCAACAGATACCAGCTCCGTGGTGAAACGGACTCCTAATCCCTCCTTTCAAGCTGGCCTCTTGGTCCTCATCCAGTTGTAGGAGAATTGACAACTGAACTCCCCCAGGGGCATGTGCACTCGGATTGTTTTTTTCCCCCTGCCTTTAATAAAACGAGCAATAATGCTTTTTTTTTATTTTTATTTTTATAAAAAACACATGTTTCATTAGACACAAATCTCATGGAGACAACAAGAGGACTAAGATGGATCCTGATTGAAAACTTGGGAAACAAAGAAAACGGTGATGCACTTGCAGATAGCTTCTAATAAGCTTAGAGTACTGTGAGGCTCAGCTCCCTTTAGGTGGTTCAGAAATGTGTTGCCGCCATGCAAATTCCCTGACGTTCATGACTGACCTGAGTCCAGGAGGATTAGAATGGATGCCCACTCTAAAAGGGATTGCATCTCCCTCTCTTTTTTCCATTCCTTCCCCTTTTTTTCCTCTTGCTTCCCGTTTCTCCCTGCTTGAGTTTGCCCTGACCCAGACGTCTGTTCCTCGTCTGAGCTCCTGCCAGATTCCTACAAGGAGAAGAATGCAAAAGAGGGCCTCACCAAGGCGCAATTAACATTTCGTCAGTGCCGTGCCCACACCTATGCAAGCGGCTCAATGACGGCGTTTTCATGAAAAGCAAATATTTGCACAGAAAAGCTGTCTCCAGGCGACCGCCGAGAGGACGGGGAGGATAATTGAAAGGGAGCTTGTGGCTCTTCTTTCAGAAAGAAGAGGAGCCGAGATAAATGAAGACGAGGGTGGTGGTGGCGAGGGAAGATCTTAGAGGAGAGGGAAGCAACGGGAGAGACCTTGCTCTGTGTGGGGGGAGTGGGAGATGCTGAGAGAACACCAGGAACGGTAAGGAGCCCCTCCTTCTTCTGCCCTGCACTCAACTAAACACACACCAACTCCCCTGACACACCCCAATGGGAAAAAGACACATATATGTACAGGAATTTAAACAACCTCTGACTAAACAAAGAATTACCTTCATTAATGAATGGAATAAAGATATCTATGCTTTCTTAGATTATGAAAGACTTTAAACCGTCTATAAGCAACTTCTGGTAACCGAGTTCAGGGTTTTCCGGTCTTTGTCCCATGCTTTTTACTTGCTCAAGCCTCTGCGTTGCTTTAGAAATGTCTTTTGTCAAATAAAAAAGGGTTAATAAATCTCAAACTGTTTTTCAAAGAATCTGTTCAGCGTAGATACATCCATTTGAGGTTTTCACTTTTTTCAATATCTGTCAGGTTCAGTCGGTGTAACTTTGTATGGGAACACAACTAAGCTAATCAAAACAGCACCAGGCTAACAACAGTTGTGAAATTATGATTTACCAACATCAGCAATATTTGAACATTTTAATTTAAATTGGTTTTAATTAGCAAAACTCAGCAAAGCAGATAATGTACAGTATGTCTGACTGGCTTGAAGGGCATCCATCATTTTATAGAATTATTTAATTTCCAACAACCTCACAGGGAATATGGCATCATTCTACTACACATAAGGGAAACATTACAAATAAGAAGTTTATGAAGTCTATGCTAAACTGGATTTGCAGATGAGACATGAACAACTGGAGGAGCACAAATGAAGGAACTTCTTTATTTTTAAATACATTTTATCCAGTCAGTAACTGTGCCACCCATCAGGATATGCCCCCCTGGGTAAAAAGCCACATCACCCATAAAAATACCTGCCACTGACCAGGAAGAATCGCAAAATAATTACTGGTGCATCACTGAGGATCATGGGAATATATAAGAAGACAGGATGAAAAAAACGTTCAAATATACAAAGGGCGTGAAGAACGCAAATGGGAGATTTTGTTTGAAAAAATAAGGAAATTTGAAGCTGACAAAGGACAGAGGAGAAGAACTGATGCTTTTCCAAGCAGAGCAGACTGCATATCGTCCTTCATTTCCCCAAAGAACATCCCTCCCTACTGCTGCCCCCAGCTGGGAGAACAAACACGCACACACACACGCCTGCACACATGAGCCTGACTGTCAAGTTGGGGGAAGGGTACACTGTGATGCAGGAAGATGGAGACGGATAGTGATGGAGAGGAGAACAGCAGATGAGAACAGATGCAACAAGGACCAGAGGGAAAAGGAGGCTTTCAGTAAAAGACAAAAAAAGACCTGCTCCTAAAAAAAGAGAGAATAATTTCGTCAAAGGATATCTGCTGTTCCACCTGCCCACTCGACTCAACGCAACCCTCTGTCCTCACGGAAACACTCACCACAAATTTTCCTGTTTCTCATTCGTGTTATCTCCCTACCGCACACGCATAAATACACACCACAAACATTTCCACAGAAATCCCCCTCAGAGAAGTAACTCAGTGGTCAATAATGTGGTGAGCATCGCACTGTGCACCCCAGATACACACACGCCAGCGCGCGCACACGCACCATCCCCCGCCCTCGGCAGCACAGACATTTACACATACATATATGTGCACACATGCAATCCTAAACTGAGACAGCTGGAGCAGTCACACCAGAGCCAGAGAGAGAGAGAGAGCCAGCTTTCTTCAGACAGATCTGAGACTTGGGCTTTACCATATCATCTGCCAGGGTGCTGCTGGGAATGAGACGTCACAATCATAACAGCCCACTGCCTTATAAGGCAATTATCTCTCTCTCTATTTCTCTCTGTCTGTCTCTCCCCTCCCCTGTCGTTTTTTTTCTCCCCTCTTCTTCAGACAGGGGCCGCGGGGGGCAGGGATGAGTGATTTCAATTATCTGTGACAAAGACCAAATTAGGTACCTGGCAATTTCAATATGGCCTCTTTATCTGCATTAAGTAGATGGGATGTGGTTTTGATGGAGAGTTAATGTAGCTGCAAAGATCTCACACTCCTGGACGCATTTGTTTCATGCAACATTTGCAGTGAAAAGAAAACCTAATTTGTTTATCTTGCATAAAAAATTTTTATAGTAAATTTTTTTTTTTTTGTCTTATCATGAAGGCAAACTTTGCACTCTGCCATGCACTTTCTTTCCCGTACTCTGGTCACACAAAGGCTCGGCGGCAGCAGCAGCAGCAGCAGCAGCAGCAGCAGCAGCAGCAGCAGCAGCAGGCCCTAATCGATCTGTCAGCAGCAGCTTTGAGGGCACATTGAGACTTTACTCTCATTGACTACTTCACAATCAATACGCACTGATTAGTGGCTGGAGGAACTGGCGCTGGTGTCTGCTCTGCTGCTCTGATCATGCACTCGCATTTCAACAAACGCAAGCCCCAGTGAACACGAGATCCTCAGCACAATGGTTCGCTGTTTGGGAATCGCTGTGGTGATATCAGAGAACAAAATCCTTTTTATTGGTTTCTCAAACTGTGTTATTGTGGATATTTTTCAAACATCCAGACCAGTCAAATGAACTTACTGCCACCAAAAAGTATTCACCTTGTTCTTTTTTTCTAATTTTTCACACTTAAATGTTTTAGCTCATCACTCTCCCATTAGAAAAATATGGTTTTTAAATCATTATTTATCCAAACCATCCTAGACTTGTGTGATAAAGTAATGCCCACCTCCTTTAAATCATTAAGTGTGATTGACCATCATTTCTGGAAACTTAAGCTCACTTTCAAGAGCCACACTCACATCTGATTACTGACAGATGCATAGAATTGAAACAATGACCTAAATAGAGCGTCTGTCAACAAGAAGTAGGTTAAAGGCATCCCAAAATGCACGTGTTATGTGTTATGTGTGGCACAGATTGTAACCACACCACCGTTCAAGGGCCTTTCAATGGGTTTTAAAGAAGGAGTGTCTAGTCAAAGTCCGATTGAGACTTTAAACATGTTGTTCATAGTCAAATTGTTCCCGAGTAACTCAAAATTCCTACAAAGGACAATAGTTGGAAGAATCATAATTTGAAAGCTGCATTCTGTACTTATTTTACCTCGAATTTGATTATCTCAAACATTTTTAAAAAGCAAGCGTATGAGTCAGAGTTTCTTTGGGATGTTATTTGGTTTTTAGATAAAAGCCTGAAACAGATTAACGCAAACAAGATATAAAATGTTTCCAACAAAATGCTGTGTGAATATTATTTGAAAGTTATATCGGTGAGTTGACTTATTGAAAACACTGAACTGAAACGTGTTGAGTAGTAAAAGTTGGAGGAAATAAAAATTGCAAATGAAGGGTTATCTGACACAATTCAATAGAGACGAACATCATTCTCAGCACAATGCTGGACACATGGACTGAAAGTGGACAAAGTGACATATGTCTGGATGTATTTGTTTGTGAAAAGAGAAAATTCAAGGAGTAAACAGATTTTGTTCAGAGAACATTGAACTGTTCAAAGGTTGGTGTGTGCAGTGTGATGTCACTGGCTCTAAGAGCTTACCTAACAACAATCGATGTTTTTGGAAGAAAATATTGGGCAAGACAATGGGGAGTTATGAAAATCTGTAGAAAGTGGAAGAAGCTATTGCGGTGCACAGTGCACAAACTTTAGTATTTTGAAGAATCTCCCTGCATTTCTTTAAAATTCTGTAATGTCTTTTAGTGTAACAGAAATGAAATTTAAAGACCCTGCAGAAGTTATAGCAGATATGTCCTAAAAGAGTTGAACATTTTGATATTGTAAAGTCTGAAACAAACAGCACAGTGACTGCAGAAGTACTTGCAGACCAAAATAGCAACAGAGGCAGCTTCGACTATAATGAGAGAGAAGAGTGAATTTAGAGTAAAGGTTTTTAGTAAGGTTGGTAAGTCTAACAAATTAAAATGTACTGAGAATGATCTGGTACTGAGCAGAAAATATTTCAAAAAGCAGCAAAAGTTTAATGAAAACCTTGGAAAGACTGATCTTGATTATTTAAAAGTTACACAACAGATTCTCCTCTACTTGATTTTAATCAACATGGAAGGAAATGATAGACGTCTACTAGCCTATGCTGTATGACTTGACAAAATAACAAGAAATGTCTTCCTAACTGTTCTGCTCCTACAGGCCCAGAGACATGCTTTCATTAGAAAAACTATTTGCATCTAGCCCAATTAATCCATAAAAGCCATTGTCTCCCTACCCCACATTTGATCGCTCCAAGTCAAGAATGGAAAAATCAACTCTACGTCGTGTTTGAGCATGCACTCAACCATCCCCCGCCGCCCCCAACTGCCATGTATGGTGCTGCAGAGTAGCTGCTAGGGGACCGGCGAGCCTCGCTGCACCTCTCAGGGCAGCTCAGCGTCTGCAGCGAGTCTAATCCACTGAGCTGCAGGTGGAAAGAGTGCTGATGGTGCCCTTTTCCACCGACTAACCCCTAATCCAGCTGGCTGCGGGTCTGGAAGAATAATCCTGGATTAGGAACTCCTCCCCTGTGGAGCGGGCCATGGGGTCCCTTATGAGAGCCCCACCGCCCCCCCCTACACCCCGCCACCCTCCGTCACAGTCAGCTGTGCCTGAGGCGCCCAAGAGAGGACAAAACGGCCAATCCGAAAAAGAAAACAGGCAAACACTGACAGATTAGGCCTGAATTGCTGCAAACGTTGCCGTGTCACCCTGAGGGGAGCTGCAGTGCTTATTGGAGAAGAATAATGGTTAAGAGGGATAACCGAGGATGGGCCTTGTGATGTTACAAGTGCTTTTCTTTCGAGGTGACAAAGATGAGGATTCAAGACTGGGGAAGGGATGGAGCTCCAAACAAAGCTAATTGTTCACACAAGACACACTCTAATTGATGCATTGTTAAAAGTGGCAGCTATTGTCTTAATGAGAAACCTCACACTTGTGTGTGTGTGTGTCTGTTCCTACCTTCGCATGAATAATCTAAACAGAAATAGAGCGCTATCACAGACACACATGTGGCAGAGACAAAAGTAGAACAAGACAGAAATAATGTGTTCATGCAGACGTAACCCAGCTGAGAGCAGCCACATATGGTCACTTGAAAAGCTACAAAAATGTCAAAGCGACACAGAAGAGTCATTAAAAACACTACGTCAGTGATCATACGCCCAAGAGCTGTGACTCACTAAGGTGAGATGAGTCACAAACTCAAGACTTATAGGAGTAAAGAGACAATCACAAAGTCCTGAAAAGTCATCCACAGAAACAAAAAGACTGAAAATGAAAGAGTTCATGTTACTGGCTGATAAAAAGAAAAAAGTAGAGAAAATTCCAACAACTGCAAGTTCAAGTTATGAGTTGAATTATTCAGATTTAGTTGCTCAGGCAGCAATCAGCGGGTCCTTTCATCTCTCCCTGTGACGTCTCTCCTCTGCCCACAACCACCGGTTTATTTACCTGCATGGCTGCCCGCGGGAGACGGCCGCTTGCGTCAGCGCACAAATCCCTCATCCCCAGTGAGCAACAACAGGCGCTGCCGGGAGTCCTAATGCACCTGCATGTGGACACATCATGGCAACGCTGCTAATGGTTGTCAGGATGAGTCACGGCTGCAAACTCTGAATTCGATCAGCATTTTAATGCACTGAATCATCCTACGAAAAGACGAGTGCCTTCTTTATGTCTGTTGCTGCTAAAGATAACAGCAACACGTCTTCTATAAATATGAATTTTTGTCGACAGATCCTCTTTAAATTTATAACGCAGGGTGTTGCCCTAGGTGTGAAATCAAACAGCACCTTCTGATGACAGATATATCAAAAAATAGACATTAGTAAACAGAAACAAGATCTGACATGCTCCTGTTTTCACTGTCTGGTATTTTAAAAACGGATAAAAATGTTGCGTCACTGGTTTCATTTGTGGATTAGTAGATACTGCAGATTTGTCATATATGTAAAAACATTCAAGAGGTAAAACTTCTGCCATGCTCCAACCAGAAACATCACTGTATTCATTACACCAGCAGCTTTGTCCTTTAAGAGAAAAAAGGTCATACTCTGTCAGATTGACTGGAGAAAATGTGTGGTCAGTTTTAAAGCATTGCCATATATTCTCAGTTTGAGTTAGGGCTGGACTTTGATTGGACCATTCTAGCATCCATATTCTTTGATAAAAAGTAATGGGCCTGAATCCCTGTCCTCGGGGACAGTCCTGCATGTTTTAGATGTTTCCCTGCTGATACACAACAGACTTATGAGTTTTGCAGATACTGATGACATGCTGACGAGGTGAAAATGTGTTCAGCCCCACAGCATTATGCTGCCACCTCCATGTTTTACGATTTCAGGCCTTCTCACACATGTGCACTCTATTTACTATTAAACGCATCTTTGCATTTCTGTTTCCACTACTGTCAATTACATTTCTTTTTTTATGTGAGGCTTTAATTTTAGTTTGTTTTTGTTTTTTTGTCAATTTTTTCCAGTAAATCAGTTTGATGGGGTTCTTTTATGCACAAATGTGTATCTTGCACAGTTTTCCTTTAATTTATCCTTCTCAGCAGCTCATTTCTTTTAACCTAATCATGCTATTTTTGTTCATTTTTTTAATGTTTTAAATTTCCTGCATTGTAGAGTTTCATATCCTCATATAATTGTTCTGTTTTGATATATTTTTCCTTTGACCTAAATAGAATATGCATGCTTCTATTTATTTTTACCTTGCTGCTGGGATAGCCAAATTTCCCCACTGTGGGACAAAAAAAGAATGATTGTTTCTTATGTTTTAAGTTAAATTCTGTACGTCTCTTCCCTTATTATCCTGTGAAGCAATTTAAATGACCTTGTGTGTGATAACCTGTAGTAAAGGTCTAAATACATCAATCCTACACTTCTTTTATGTAGATTGCATTAATAGAATCCACATTTCAGATTATTAAAAAGATTCCATTTAACTTATTTATTTCTCTTTTTTTGCCCCAACGAAAATATGACTATGTGCTCATAACAACACACCCTTCTCCCTCTCCCTCTCTCTTCTGCATGTCACACTTGCACGGTGTGTAAACTGGTCACAAAGTTAATGTGGCGCACACGACACCCTGCGATCCATCATAACGCCCGTGACACATCTTAGAGGCGTTCAAGAAGTCCAACAACGACTGAGCTCTCAAATAAGCAGAAAGTCGCGTAGCACACATCTTCACCCCTGCTCCCTCCCCGCCCCACATAGCTATTTTGAGAAATGCCTCATTTTCATTTCAATCTTCTGTATGATGTGCTGCACAGCTGCCATAAGCTGACTCCTTCACCTAAATGACAGTAGCAGTTGAATGGAGCGCAGACGAGGCAGGCTTGAAAGAGCGTCTATTGTAATCATGAGAGGCCAAGTCAATCTATTTGCATTCAACAGGAGGCGGAGGGGGGAGAAATCTATTTTTGTGCCTTCTCGTGCTCGAACAGAGGGAAGAGAATGGGGGATAACCACAGCATTGATCAGTCCATGTCTTCTGTCACGCTTGATGAGTATTACTCCAAGAGAGAAATAAGGCGCCTTAAGCACATGACATGCTACGTGAGGAGTAGAATTTGTGCATGGAGGAGCTGCAGCACTGGAGCAGCAGACTTTTTGTAATGCTGCATTTCTATTGTGTGTTTTCTGCATGTAATTAAGGAGAATTGTGAAGAATGAATTAAAACACAGTGAGAGTTACAGCAAAGCAGGAAGGTGGATTTTAGAAAACATTTTTTTCTGTAATGCAAATGTTGGAAAATCTGTCCAATTTAGGAAGATTTACCATAAAACTCGCTAAATAGTCTAATGTAGTTTAAAATCTTCCATTAACCCAATTGAATCCCATTTCTCAAGGTACACTCTATATTATAACAGATGTTCATTTTTACTAGATTCCTCACTTCAGGTTTGCTTTGAACCGGGTTTGAGGAACACCAACAGCAGCAGAACCAGAATTTAAAAAAGGTGTCCAGTCTTTTGCAGCTTCTGACAGTTTTTCTTCCAGAGTTGCTTCACATTTAGCTCCATCTGGCTCCGGCAAGGCTTGAAAACCAGGTCCTTCTCCTCCCATTTTACAAATATGCAGCACATTCAGCTTATCTACTGCATAAAATTCCAAAAACAAAAAAAAAGGACATTGAGGTTTGTGGTTGTAATGTGACAAACCTTTTACAGAACTTGTATATGAGTCTGTATGACTGATTCTGAATAGACTACACCTTTTTTTTGTTACAGTATCTCTATTCACATCTCCATTCCAGTCACACAGTTTGACTCACTTGTGTGTTTTATTTAAGGCTTCTACCTGCCTTGATGTGCTGGACTGAGAATTGGTAGAAAGGACAGGAACACAAACAAAAGAGCATAAGAACTGCAAAGCGTTACAGGAAGCTTCTATTTAGTGCTGCACTAGTGGAAAATATATGACTTATAAATTGTTTTCATTAGCATGTACCAACCAGTCATTTGCTATCAAGAGTGACTTCAAGATTGTGCATTACACAGACATTTCTTTTTTTTTTATTTGGGGGTTCAGTTAGGACTTTATGGGCAGTTATCGTTTAAAGTCTGTAGCATTTTCAGTTTATTGTTGGTGTTACTTGCAGAAAAGCTATTACTACTACCAACGTGGTCTTTTATTTAATTAACTGTAAACTTCAATGTCAATAACCGTCTACTATAAATGTGGTGGCACATTAAAGGTTTATAAAACAGAGTCACACTGAACTGTTTTGACATGTTGAAGATTAGAGTTCTTGCATAAAGGCTGTTGTCCTTGTTGCTCTTCGCCCAGCTTTAAATGTCTATGAGATGAAAATTAGTCTCTGTTTTATTACAGTGAAGGTCAAGAATGTTACTGAGGCTGGAACACAGCTGGGGATTAGCCCCCATGTCTGTGCAGGAAATTATGTTGTGTGCAGCCAAAACAATGTTACAAAAGGTTAAATTAATTATTTATTATTAGTAGTGGGGAATTTATTAGGGAATGTTTTTCAGCCTCTAGTAAATCATATCTTCCCTGATTTAGAACAGTCTACATAATTCATGATATTATTATGTGTTTCCAATATGTTCATGACATTTTAAAACACTATTGAATAGTCTTTGTTTCTGTGGTTAACTCTGTTGGTGGTGGAATTTTTACTGTGGATTTTTTCTCCTTCTATTTAACTTTCCATTAATATGCTTGGATGCAGCACTCTAAATAAATAGCTTCTTTAGAAATGGAAACATTTTAAGGAGGGTTTAGCTTCTTAAATGCAGTACTGTGCATGGTGAAAACATTAGGGGAATAATTTACAGGAAATAAGAGGACTCCTAATAAAGTTGTAACCAAGTTCCACATCTTCTAAACATCTAACTTAAAATGAAAGGTAGTGTCTTTAAATTGCAGCAATGAACAAAAATATTAAAAGCTGATTGGTTGTCATGGTAAGAAGAAAATTCACATTATGATTTACAAACAATCAGGTTTCAATCAGGTACTAAAATGAATGATTTTTAATCTAAACTGTACAAATCTACACAACAAAGATTATTCCTTGTAGGCATTACACAAAAATGGCACCCAATTGCTGAAATTAAAATTACATCAGCACATAAATTGAAGCGAGCCGGGACAGGCTTCCGCCTTTTTACATGTAAAACATCTTCTTAACAAGTACATAATGGACTAATATTCCAAAATGGTAGGTTTCATGAAAAATTGCTTTGGACCATCATATGAAATATGACGAGTTGATCAGTCAGATTAAACTGGATTTGTTGTGCTCCAGAAAACAGATGCATTCATGGAGGATTAGTAAGTTAGGAGAAGAATGCACACGCCTCTTGAATTTAAACTTTTGGTTATGAGAGGTGAATAAGGTCAGAGTTGAGACCTAAAGGCATCAATAATACTCAAAGACAGATTTATCCGCCGCTTGCTGACATATGACGGTGTCTTTATCCTTGTTCAACACAGCAAACCAATGACAAACAGCATTCTGAACATATCAGAGCTTCATGGTTTCCTAGGAAGCTGCTCTTCAAGGACAGAAACTGGACACCCCCAGATCTAAGAAGATTAGCAGATTGAATCAAATCTTCACATTGATTTCATCTCCCTTCCTAAGAAAGCGTAACGTCACAGTGGAGAAGAATGATTCCCAATTCAACAGGAAGAAACATCTTGGAGACCCAGGCTTTAAACACTAACATCAAGAACAAAATGACTCTTAGTGTACACTGCAAGAATTAACAACTACTTTTATCAAAAGGAAAAGGTTTTAGGCTAAATGTATGACAGATATTTAAATCTGTCCAAATATCTAAATGTAGCCATATTTATATTTCTGTCTCTATAGTTCAGACCTAGAGCTGATTCCAGAAAATAAGAGTCTGACTGTAATGTGTCTCTTTGGAAATATGAAACTATCAAACAAAATCTTTCATCAAACCAAAACAATAGATTGCGTTATATCTAAGACATTTTAACATCTTTTGACCAACATCGAATTTTTAAATTATTAAACACTTTCAAGTGTATGTCTTTCTTTTCAAGTCTTTTTGAATAAGTAAATCTATTCCTGAAATGAGACGCGTTCATCCGCTGACTTTAAAACAAAGGGGCTTTGATCTGCTGCCGAGGATCTCCACTAAACTGGACTTTGCTTAAACAAACACAAAGTTATTACATTCTGTTTGTTCTTCAAGTGAAAAGTCCAGCTCCATTCAAAACAACCTCTAGATTTTTGCCATTAAATTAATTTCCTTTTTCTGTCTGTTTGTATGCCTTCTTTGGCATTGCATAAACCACAATGCAAACAGCCACATGCTACATCAGAAATACAGATTTTTCAAAATGTGAGTTGCAGTAAGATCATGGGAATTCTCACTCTTTTAAGAAAGGGATGCGCTTCGATTGAATTCAATCCAAAAGTCAATTCCAGAATACTTCATTAACCCAAGCGGGAAATTAAATGTTAATAAAACAGCCTATTCTGTCTAACATTTCAGCTTGCATCTACTTCCTCTGGTGTTAGACGCCCTGGTGAACCAGCCTACTGACAGTACCCCTGAAAGACCCATTAACACCTCCAGAGGGTTAAAGCCCAGCCCCCCTCCATAAACAGCCCAGCCAGAGGTCCATCCTAATGGGGCTAAGCTCATTCCCAGCCTGGCCTGCTCCAGGTGTGGAAGCTGAGTGCAGTAATTGATAATTAGAGGGTAATAACTCAACATTCAGTGCTGGCCTTGTGACAGGGGACCAGCCAGGCCCCCACACTATCACCCAGTTGGAGGAGGATGTGGAAACTGGAAAATTGAGGAGGAGGGGGCAGTAACTCCACAATGAGAGTATTTGATGGGTGAAAGAAAGAAGTGGTTGCTTCAGAGCAGCACTCAAGTGAGGTTTCAGTGTGATGTGTATGCAAAAAGACGATAAAGCAGAGACGGAGTGTTTGAGTTGCACTACAACACAAAGAGCCTCCACATGTGCTTTGCGTAGGTCACTGATAGTATGTGAGTGTGATAGTGGAGGTAACAAAGAAAAGGCTGTGGCACACTGAGTGCCACAGGTTAGGCATGTCGTTTGAAGCACACGCATATTTCACCGTTAAACCACAGATGTTATCAATCAAAATGATGCAATGAAATCTTTCTAATCTAACAGAGCATGAAAATAACTGAACCGGCTTCAGCAGGGGCCGACAAACTGATGCAACGTTTGTTTTTAAGTGCTGTGGCTTGAAAAAGTACTTACAGCGCCAGAACATTGTCACACTTAGTGTGATTTTATGATGCAAAATAACACAATTATTGCGTAATTATAAAGTAGAAAAAATAGAAATAGCTATTAAAATCTTTAATGAATAAAAATCTGGCCATTTGGGCAAAATGGGCTCTAACACCTGACAGACGTCACCTACTTGGTAAAAAGAGTCAACCTGTGTAATTTAATCTTAAAATGAGAACACACATTTTCTAAAGACCCCACATAGTCCTGACTGTGAAACACGGTGGGGACAGCGTCGTGTTGTGGGGACGTTTTGCTTCAGGAGGGACGGAGAATCCGGCTACTGATGATGGGAAGATGGATGGGGCTAAAGACTGGGAAAAACTGGAGGAAAAAAGACTAGAAACTGGGGTTTAGCTACAATGGGTTGGTTTAGATCAAGGTTACCAACTTCAGTCGTACAAAGCTACTACCCAAAAGTTACAGGATGTTAGCTCTCAAGGAATACAGTTGGACATCACTGGTTTAGATCAAATCTTATTCATGTCAGGAGATGGCTCGGTCAAAATCTAGACCTAAGTCCAGTTAAGAATCTGTGGTAACTGTTAAAATCATTTAAAAAATATATTCAGCCACCTTTACTGTCATACCACTAAGTAAAATGCAGTGCAATAAATTGCCTTTGGAAGCTGATTAACACAGTCGATATCAAACTGTGTTTGTTTTCTTTTTTAATCACAATGAATTTAAAAAGTTACAAACGCAACAAAACGGACTAAGAGGTGATATTTTTGCATTCAGTTTTCTCAAACAGAAATGCATTATCCTAATGAGTGGCCATTATTCCAATGCTAATGGATGGTAATTAAAGGCAGGTTTGCTCACCAGCAACAGAAAGCAGCAGGGTTACTAAATAAAAGAATAATACTGTCTAGAGTACAGGACTTCCCCTAAAGACACTGGAGATTCCAGGTTATTGGTTGGGGGAAAAAATTTCCATCTGATTTTCATTTGAAACTCATTTTGTTTATGGCCAACATTGGTCATCAAAGGTGTAAAAGAGGAAGACTGGGGAAATAAAAATAAAAAAAAACACTTCTCTGCTTAGTCACAGAACAAAGTCATTAGTGTTTGAAGTTTCCAGAGGAAAACATTTTAAATGGTTGTTTTTTCCTGAAACGACAAAGTGACTGAACAAAAACGCACGCACCAGCACAGTCACTCCCCACAGACACCTGCCAACCCAAATACTTCCTCACATTTTTGAGAAACCAGCCAGTTGATAATAAGGCCTGATAGCATCTCCACAGCTGTCTGTGACAGGCGGTTGGCTGCTGTCGTGCACCTGAGCCATCACACACAGACTGTCAAAGAGCCACAACAAACAGCAGTGCTGATAAGACTGAAGGGTTAAACTCTGGGAAACACACCGTCCAACTCCTGCTGCTGCCGGGTTTTTTTTGTTTTTTTTTTTCCCTCGTGTTAGGCCTCCCAGCTCGTTGCTCGTCATTTAACTGGAATGCAAATCCCATGTGAGGCAGAGTTCACGCCTCATCTTTTCCGTCTTTCCAGAGATAAAAGACAGGAAACCAGAAGCCATTTCATGTCAAAGCGACCAGTTGCATAGAGGAGTGAATGACCGGAGCAAAGGTGCAGAAATAATGTCACGTTTTAGGGTTAATTGAAAACCAATATTTGTTTGCAACGAAAAACATATTAAAAAGATAAATGTGTCTCTTATGTGAAGGCAGCAGCCCCTTCACCAACGTGTTTTAGGGTAGAAAGTAAATTTGGTTTTCTCCTCCTTTGAATGAGGCATTTTAAATCTTAGTAACATCTGGCTGGAAACAATTTCAGGAAGTTGGCAGCTCTTCTTTTTAAGTCAGGTAAAACTGGTTTCATAGACAAGGAAACAAAACACAAAACAACATGTATTCATAAGAAACTACTAAATTAGTTACTATGCTTATTCCTAAAGAATAATCAATGTACATTACATTAAAACTAGGCAACTCTTTGAGAGAAAAACCCTCCTCTTTTGATTGTCAAACCTATTAAAGGCCAACTAAATAACCTAATTTGGGTTCTATTGCTAAACTGATAAAGTATGAACCAACCCAGATGTAGGTTGATTAAAAACTATCAGTAAAAAATGAGCTAAAGCAGGTCTTGCAGATATCTTTGCCATTCAAAGTAAATAAAAGAATATATTGTAAACATGCATTTATATTTAAACGTTTTACAAAAGTTTCAAAAACACAGTGCTTATATGTATTACTAACAAAGCTTGATTTTAAGCAAATGGAAAAAGACATTTCGTTTCTCATCATCACTGTGAGCCTGAGCATTTAATCAAACTCAAAAAAGAATAACTTCCTGAGAGGAAAATTTGTTTTGGAAAGGTTCGGTCAGAATCCAGAGCTACAACCTGAACTTAATAGAAACAACGACCATATTCCATCTAAATAAATTGTTTGAGAACATCCAGAAATCAGTGAAAGGGAAACGTGTTTTATTATATCCGAATATTCTTTTGCAATATAAAGATTTTTAGCACACTAAAGGATTCTGTGTCAAATAATAGCACATATACAAAATGTGAATACATAATTAAAAGCTGAAAAATGGATAAAGAATATTTGGCATCATAAATCATACCCTTCATACTTTCCTTTTGATCAAGAAGTGTTTTGCTGCTTCAGGTAGCCACTGCCGAATTATTTGTCATCAAAATCTTCTAAAAAGAAAACCCTTCAAGCAAGGACATTTTTTTTCTCACTTAAAAAGCTTTCATTGCAATCTGAAATCCTTACTAGTCAAGTTTACAATAATAATCTGTCTTTCACTCTCAAGTGTTTCTTTGTACCATTGATAAAGCATTTGAGGTTGTTTTTTTCATTTCTTTAATCTTTGTCACTGTGAAGTTTGACCTGTTTTCCAACCTTTTATTGAACAAAAAAAAGATACATCTAGCCACATTCAAATAAAAATGAATGCTCAAACATTGGCCAGGCTTTTTTAATTTTATTTGAAAAACAGTTTGACAAAAGCTTGAAATTGTTTTATAATTTTTTTTGTGAGAGTTGTAAATATCGCTAAGGAATTAATCCTAACAGTTTATTCTTTGATATAGTAATTTCGGATCAATTAAATAGTCAATAAAGCATGGTAAACTATTAATGGTGCCACCAGTAAAAATTGGATAAAAACATAAATTCATCTCATATTGCAGAATAATCTCACACCATACAACTGAGAAAAAAATGTATCACTAATTTGATTAGATCTAAAAAATGTGGAAAAGTATTGATACCCCTTACTGTTAATACTTTGTGTATCCTTCCTTACTCAAATAGAAAGACAACAGAACAAACCAATTTTGAAGAGTGGCTTATTAAATTATATTTGTGACGTTACCCCTCAAAAAAAGAGAAAAATCCAGTGTTGAGTCACAAAAGCACAAATACAGTTTATTGATGATCTTTTTATTAACACCAGTAATAAGAATAGCCTTTAGCTCTCTTGTGAGGTGTGCAGTAATACGTCAACATAATATAGAAAAGAAAAACAGCAACGTTTTACATTCATGACCACAATTCATAATAACAACCCCTTTCCAAAAGAGGCAAGTCAACAATAACGACTGTGATTGGTGGCTTTTGTGTAAACAACGTGATTTAAATGTTAAGAAATCCATGAGGTCACCGTCTGAACATTACCCATCATCACCTTCAAGACAGCCTCCATGCCTTTTAAAGCACTTTATGATAGCTAACAGGAATGAAGAAGCAGGTATAATTTATCTGCAAAGCTGCCGGAAGGCTGATTAAAGGAATCTGTGGTACATTATAGCAGCGTTTTGCAGATGTTACAATCCTGCGGGTGTCACTCAAAGGCTCCTCGAGGGGAAATCATCTTCACACTTGAGGCAACATTAATTTATAGTTTCTCCCTGGATGAAGCCTAAACGACAGGCTCACTGCTCCACTTTCCTCGATGCGTTTTCGGAAAATGGTCGCAACAGTAACTTCAGTTTACAATCACACACGTATGCGTGACTTTCATTGTGTTGATGTGAAAAGCTACATTCATGTGGACTCGTTGTTAGACTCGTGTGCCTTTTCGTGTACTTAAGTGTAAAGATGGGGGGTGGGGAGCTACAGAAAACAGCTCAAAACACCAAGGATGAAATTCCAAGCATAGAAGAAGTGATCCGAAAATAACTTGATCTACAGCGCTTTGCAAAAATATTCATACCTCCTGCAACTTGAGGGCATTTTGTTACACCATCCAAAGACTTTGGTGTATTTTATTGGAATTTCACTAATATAACGTAATACATAATTATGTAGTGGAAGGAAAATGATTGACTAGTGTTTGCAGTTGGTTGGGTTGGTATGTAGATGTTAAACCCAACCTGAATGACTTGCAAATATTCTGCAAAGACAAATGGGCAAAAATTCCAGGGTCAGGAGTGGATAACTAGTAAAAGCTTTCGGTTCCGCAAAACTAAAACAACGACTACATAATTATACACCACTTTGTTTTGAGATAACCCAAAATATACCAATGAAACACACTCAAGTTTGTTGTTGCAACTTGACAATATGTGAAACATTTCAACAGGCAGAAATTCTTCTGTAAAGCACCGTATCTTTGGTGAAACTGCTACTAAATAAATTCAGTACTTTACTCGCAGATATTTTACAATTAATGGTGCTAATGTGCAAATGTTGAAGCTCTTTCTGTTCAAGAAAGAGAACTTATAGGATGGGAAGATAAGAGGAGCCCTGTGGTGATGCTAGTGTTTGTCACATAAACACACTCTCGCCTCTGTTTGGGATTTTTTTTTCCCCCTTCACAACAAATATGTTGTGACCTCTATATGCAAAGAATTGCTCATGCAAAGATAATATTGCTAAATATTTAGAACAAAAACATTCATTTGTTTTGGAAAACAAAAGCTAAAGACAAATGTTTTTTTTCTACTACTTCTTTAACAGAAAGAGTTTGGATTCGAGGTCAAAAAGACTCTCAGACTCTAAATATGCACATTATATTTGACATTCACACAATTATGCCATTGTGAGAACCCAAAAACATTTTCCAAGAGTCCAAGTTCAAGTTCTGTGAAAGACGCCCCCAGTTCGCTTTTTGACCCGTCAGAGTCTGAGAGCAGAGTTGCGTGATGACCCCACGGTGACCTCCCCGGTGCCCACAAATCTTGTGGAAGAATGCCAAACCAGCAGCAGACTTGAACCTGAAGTGGCTCCAGATCGACACGGCGCCTGGTGATTGTCTGTTCTGCTCCGAGGAGAAAGCAGCCTCTTGACCTCCGATCCGTCTGACTGCAAGCTGCCCTCGTTGCAGAATCATGCGATGCTGAACGTCAACAGCAACGCCCTGGTAAGGCAGTGTTCAACATTGCACCAAATGAAAAGTTCAAGAACAAAATAAAAAAGGAAAAAAAAATCTTGTTGTAGATAGTGAAACTAATAGTAAAGTAATAACCCCTCAGGACTGCTTCCGGAAGGTGAAAATGTCCCGTTTTTTGGAGCCCCTCTTGCCGTCCGGCGTGGGCGTGTGGTTTGGAGAGGACGACGGTGAGGGGGAGGAGGGCTGTGGGGTGGAGGTGCCTCCATAGGGGCAGCTCAGGGAGTCTGGGTGCTCGCCTGAACACTCCACCGTGGGGATGTAGCGGCTGTCCCACATCCCCGGGCCGCAAAGCTTGCAAAGGTCGTGCAGGCTGCAGGGGATCCTGGGAAGAAGGCGGAACTGGTAGAGGAGGCTGCGGGCCTGGAAGAGAGCGGCGAGCGCGATGAGGGGAAGCAAGCTCAAGGAGAGACACTTTGGCCTGTCAGAGAAGGCAAACATTGCGGATGCATGCATTGAAATAAATCAATGCTCCTGTTATCTCTTGGCTACAAGATAACAAAAGAATGTCAAGGTCAGTCTCGTGGAGTTTATTTTTTTCTTTTTTCTTCTGGCTGTATCTCAAAAGCTCTCATGCCCGCTGCTGGGTTATCATATGCAGAATACTCAAGCATCAACAAAACGCGTTACGACAGCTGCATGCAAACAGAAATGTGCAGCACAAACAGCATCCATAAAGATGAGGCAGCAGGAACAGCAACTGCAGCGAGCGAGCAGATCATTAATCCTCTGCATCCTATACTTACTCTGCAGCAGCACCAGGCAGGACTCTTCAGTGCAGACTAAAGTGAATTTAAATTTTATCAGGAAGAAATGTTGCAGATGGATAGATGTCTGATCATGTTTATTGACTTTTATAAATGGATGTGAATCGAATCAACCCTGGGTGTGTTGATTCTGCAAAGAATGAAGGCTGAACTGAAGTTTTTGCAATTATTTTCAATACTTCTGTTTATGTTTTGATGTTATATTAAAATAAGTACAAAAAGAATTGACAGAGGCTTTATTAATTTGCTGGATGTGAGGAATGATCAGATTTCTTTGAGCAAAAAAAAAGAAAGAAAGCCAACTTACAAATGGATGGAACTTATTTTGGAAAACTGAATAGAAAGTCAAGTGTGGAAACTTGCAGTTTGCCGAGCAGCCGGTGAACGAAACAACAAGGAAGAGACCAAGCCTGCCGACACAGAAGCAGCAGCGTTACCTTGCGCAGCACCAGCTCTCCGTTCATGTGCATGGAGAGGTTGCTGAAGTGGAGCAGCATTTGGTCGGTGGCGAGCTGCTGCTCCGTCACGTCCTCCCCGTACAGGACAATGATGGCCACGCACAGGAAGAGGTGGAAGTAGTCCGTCTACAAAGACAGAGAGTGGGGTCAGAGGCAGAAGATGAATGGAGCAGGATGTGCACGCTTAGTACCCGACGTCCTGTCAGACTGATTCGATTCAACTCATGTAGTTCCTAACACTACCAACGGCCTTTCATACAATAAAATAAAGACATGATAAATGTTAACGACTAAAGTTTAGAGTTTTATACCTTCTGCTTGGGCAGATGTCATCCTTTAACTAGTATCATGTAGCAGATCTGAGAATGGGACATTTTCTCTCTGCCTCAAAGAGGATTAATAGTTGAGAAGAAATTTTGAAAGGAAACTGCAAGGTCAGTTAAATCTGCAACTTATTTCTTTTCTACATACACCTTAATATTAACATGCTTTAAAACATTTATTGATGATCGATTTTAACCCAGACAAGCTTGATTAAATCTGCACACATTTATTCTAGGAGCAGAGTTATGTTGCAGGCTTGTTGAATGTCTAAGCACATTTTGGATTGTTGCCTTGCTGCATCATGGGACTTGTAGTTTTACTTAACAACAGTAACATCTACGTAAATCCAAAAGGAAAACTAAAATTTACAGATTTTTCGTTTCTACTCAGCTTAATAAATCAAGACGGGGAGAAAAACATGAACAACCACAAAATTTTAAAGACTAAACAAAATATAATCTAAGATATAATCTAATAAATAAATATATAGAAAATTTATTTATTTTATTGGTACAAATAGTTGTGTGTATTTTATCAGTATCTCAGTTTGCATTTAGCTCCTTTAAACCAACCTGATGACGGTTGCTCTGCAAACTCTAATTCACACAAGAACAGCAGAAAACAATCAGCTGCCACCCAGAGTGACATGAAACGTCCTCTTCACAGAAAAATCGGATATCAATCAGAAATTCTTACTTAAAGCTCAACTGCTACATGACTTTTAACTGTCTAACCCAAGGTTTCACACACACACACACACACGCACACACACACATTATCTGCTCTATCGCCACCTGGAGCAGCACATACGAACATCTTGCAGGGTGTTTGAACAGATGGCGTGAAGCAAAGACATTTGACTCGGCCTCAGTGAGTGGGAGTGTTAAACACAAGGAACGCATCGTGGGTACAAGTTTCCAGCGCTTCAAAAGACGTGGAACTGCACCGAGTAAAATATACCCAATGCAATCACCCTTAAATTAAATTGCATTTTAAAAAACTAATATGGCTGCATAGTAGGCGGCAAAAATGTGAAATATGCAAAGTCTTAAATCCAACTGGTTTTTAACAATGGAATTAAATTTCTTTAAATATTAATAGACATTTTTACATTCACTCAACAGGATTACAAGTCAGGCTTTGAAAGAACTTGTCCTACTTTGTCCTTGCAGACAATAGTTCTATTTCATTCCTGCACACTTCCTGGAAAAATCTATACACTTTAAAGTGGCTAAAAAAAAAAATTACCACTACATTCCTCTGTATCACTTACCAGCGTATGCAAACCTCATCTTTCTACTTTGTGCATGCGGAGGATCAGTTTGGACTTTGTCCTAACCTGGTAGTGTGCCCAGCAGGCCTCCCACATGCGCAGTGCCTCTGTGTCGGGGAACTCTCTCTTGAAGCAGAGCAGGATCCAGCGGTGGCAGAACAGCAGCTGCAGGCCATCCTCTCCAAGGCGGGTCAGGTGCTGGTGGAAGCGCGGCAGCATGAGGCGCAGCAGCTCCCGCAGGTACATCTGCAGATCGAAAAGTTATTTTCCTCTGTTCTGCACAAAATCCGACCAAGTTGATGGTCAGAAACATCAGCTTGTCGAACAGCTTATATGTCTGCACATGAGCGATTTAGCAGGATTGATATCAGAATCATTGAATGTCCCACAAACCATTATTTATGTGCGAGTTTACACATCCGATTATGGTGTTGTCTGAATGTGATAGACATGCTGACCGTTTCTAAGTTGTTTAAAGTTAGCTAAATATATTCTCGCTCTAAAAAAAATATAAACCAGAAGAATCCTTCTAAGCAGTGTTTAATAACTTTCTTGGGACTGTTGATAAAAATTATTTATCATCATGTACTTTTCAGTGATTATTTAAGCATGTGCTGACACCCTAAATAAGATTGGCACAGATTTGTGTCAAAAGTGTCACATTTGCATCAGCTTCAAATTTATTAAAGCAGTGACCCGATCAGGTAATCACTTATTGATGATTTCATTTACAAAACTGCGGAATATTTGACATTTCCACATTACAACTTTGACAAATGTTAGTTGAAATATACAAACATTGCAAATAAATCAATGAAACGAGACACAATTGCTTATTTTAGCTATTTTTGTTAACCTATTATCTGTCACAAACTCTAACTTTAGACCAAAGCTTCAAATTTAGTTAGAAGCACTAAGAAAAACACTGAAAACCTCATTGTAGACTTTAAAGGTTAAAGGGCTACTATAAACATGTGAATCATTTACTATTTACCACATTGAAGGTTCTTTAAAAAAACACACTTAAAGGCTAAAGTACAAAGTCTATCATGGAGAGGAGACAGGCATGATGGTCCGCTAGATATGATGAAAAGCATGTTAAATATTTAGTGTTTTCATTCCCTTTTAGCTTTTCACATTTTCAGCTTTTCAGACACATTTTAGATCTGTGGGACAGCAACTCATCACTAATCCCAGAACGTATCGCGATGAACAATAATATTGTTGTTTTGAGACCATTTTCCATAATAGCAATAATGGCATAATAATACGAGAACACATTCATTCTCAAAGACCAGTAAACTTTAAATTCTAATGAACATTTAAACACTGGAACTGGAAGACATTTGAAATATCCTAAATAAATACAGAAACAACAAATAAAATGAATTATGAAGTCTGTGTAAACAAAATTGTCTTTCAAAAATAGCGATAGTTGAGACCAAAGCACCAAACTGAAAGACTTTTATTGTTCTATTTTTGGTAAACAGAGAGGGAAAAGAGAAAAACAATAAATCAAGCAAATGAAAGTTAGAGTTTTAATGTGATTAATTGATTTATTGCTTATTGCAACAGGCCTATGTACTGTACAGAAACTGCTGCTGGCGGCTAGCATAACGACTCTCCTACCAGCTGCCTCTCCATGTCTTCATCACGCGGGGAGCTGATGAAGATGGTGTTCTCCATGAGGCCGACGAAGCACCAAAACGTGTCGCTCTCGTCTTGGATCTCAGTGAGCAGGGGGGCCACCAGGTCGGACATGCCCTGGCAGTAGCCCATGTCGGGATTAAACACCGCATAGTTGAGCAGAATCCGCCTGGGGCAAGAACAAACACACACATCTGAGTTCTGGCGTAACATCTGCCGACAGAGTTTCTAATGAAGAGGGCCAAACAGGAGAGGAAGCCCTGAAAAGTTTTCCTCCAACCCAAACACTTTGAATGCCTTTCATTGGGGGAAAATAACACAACAATCCACCCTCCACCTCCCCCACACTTTTTTCCTCTTCTTGCAACCAGGGAGCTAATTACTGCCATTTCTTTCTTCCTTCTTTTTTAAGACCTGTTCTACTTTGAAGAAAACTTCCCCGGTCGTCTTCATGCATTAGTAACGAAAGTACAAACAAAGCCCAAAACCCAGAGGACATTACATTGTTCTAGTGCAGCATTAGAGTAAAAATTTGATGAGTGTCTGCTAAACAAGGACATCAGGACCTTCAGCTCTGCAGCAGTTTAAAAGTAAATGAACCAGACAAACATGGGTGAGACTTATCAGCACCAGAAAACCACAGGCTGGCTTCAGATGTAGAATCACTCCCAGACAAACACCAGGCGTCTCAACGAGAGTCGCAAAAATAACTAATTCCCTATTTAAATCCTCTTGCTCCTCATTTAGAAAGCCATTAGCCGCAAGTACGAGTCGAAAGTGCTCAGACGGCTTAGTCAAAGTCAATAAAGCATGAAACTCATTTGCGGCTCTGAATATGAAATAAACGGTGTAGGTGAGTGGACGGGTGGGAACGATAGAGGGTGATGGACAAAAAGGGGCAGCAGTGTTGGAAAACCTCATGATCTCCACGTTCGGGTTGTTCTCTCCTCTAAAGAATTGGTTGCTGCGGTCCGTTCTGACCACGTCTTTATCCACCGTGAACTGGACTTTCCTCCAGAACTCGCTGTGCTCCTCTGGGCTCATGGATAATCTGAGGAGTCAAGCAAATGGAGCAGGAACCGATTATGAAGGGGGAAACAATGTATACTTAATACACAATAATCCTCATAAACACATAGAAATGACTGTGCTGCTATTCTACTCCTAATAGCTGCTGCAGAAGGTCCCCAAAACATATGAGCAGTGGACACAAGTGTTCCTCGGAGGATCCCACCACAGCCATCCATCCTGATGTTAGGGAGCACATTACCAGTGTTCTCCGTGTGTACTAATGTACTCAGGTCCTAACAAGCAGAGGGGATTTAATTAACACTGTTTGTTTTCCATGCGGCCCCACCAGGAATAAAGCCACCTCAGCTGATGCAACGCCACGCAACTGTTTGGTTTGAGGTCTGTGTGTTTGTGTGGCTGGACCCTCCCCAGCCACCGTCCTACTCTTCGCTTTCTCAGGAGGAAGCTGCTCAGGAGTTTGGAACATGTTTGCACCACTTGAGTGGTTTTATGGGTTGTGCAGTAAAATAAAAGCCAGGCTCATGAAGAGCACGGATTAGCTCAGCGAACTGCCTTGCAAAAGTGTCCCTGCACTTTAAACTTTTTGTGACGCTGCAAACGCTAA
This sequence comes from Xiphophorus maculatus, assembly GCF_002775205.1. NCBI lineage: Eukaryota > Metazoa > Chordata > Actinopteri > Cyprinodontiformes > Poeciliidae > Xiphophorus > Xiphophorus maculatus. The sequence goes on along the minus strand of NC_036458.1, from coordinate 13,668,727 downwards.
CTGTTGTGTATTTTAAAGGGGCAGACCAACACAGGGCAGAGCATCTCTAGGAAAAGGAAGGGAAATGATCCAGTTTTTCACAAAAAATTTTTTAAATGTGTATGAGATTGAAATATTTTCCCAAGTATCTCAAACTCCTACAGAAGGAATGAAGCGTTTAGGTGAACAGCAATTTTTAAACCTCGTTAAAGAATCTTAATTGGATTTATGCCTGGGCTTTGACTGGGCCGTTCTAACACATAAGAATACTTTAATCTAAACCATTCCTTATATCTCTGGATAAGTGCTTGAGTTTGTCACTTTTCTGAAAGGTTTTCTTCCTGTATTTCATCCTGTATTCTGTCTTCCCATAATTTTTGACCAGCTTCCCTCTTAATGATGAAGAAGCCGATCCCCTCAGCATGATGCTTCCACTGCCATGTCTCACAGTGGGGATGGCATGTAACGGGTGGACAGGAAATATTTGTCTCCTCCTCAATCATTGTTTGGCATCTGGAACCAACAGTTCAGTTAGGTCAGGTGACTTCTGATGGCATTTGGATGAACTTTCTTATATCAGAGTAAAATAGGTTTAAATACAAATGTGTGCCTTAGTCATGCACAATTATCTGCAACTTTACGTTGGTGTGTCTCATAAAATTCAAGTAAACGGATTGGAGTTTGTAATCTGATAAATCCAAAGGATACAAATACCTTAAAAGGGATTGTCAGATATGGATAATAAAAGTAAACAATGCCTTTCTTTTCATGCGTCTTTTAGCAATTTACAATATCGGAAACGGAACAAATTCACCCATAAAATACTAAAATATGATCATAGATTGATGAATGACTATTCACAGAGATGTAATTTATTCCATTTAACAAACTGAAATTAATCTATTATGACTCACCCAGAAAGACTAAATAATAGTTCATAAAGTTTTTAACAGATTATCTTTAAAGAAAAATCCATTGAAGATGATTCAACTGATCATTTTCTGTCAAAACTGAGTTCAAGAGTTTTGTAATAAGCAGGAGCAGTCTGTCTATTACAAAATTAGGATTGGAAAAAAAATCACATCTATAAGAAATCAAGAAATACTCTTACTGTAACCTGGAATTTACATTTCAACAAAAAATAAAACCTTTCAGAATATTTTTGGAGGTAAATAAAATATTAAAATAACAGACAATATGGCTGAATTTGTTTATGCATTTTTCACAAGTGAAACATGAAACCCATCACAGAAACAGAAAAACTGCAGTGAAAATCTTTTTGTCATTTTATTAAGACATACTTTCTGCCTGAAAAATAAAGCTCTTTATCGGTAGATCAGATCTTCTGTGTCAAAGAAAAAAAAGAAACATCTTAGGGTGAGAAAAAAAATGTAAGAAAAACAATAACTCTCCTTGAAGAAATCTGTAAATATTTAGCAGATGAAGTGGCCAGTAAGGAGTCCTTTGTCAGATAATTATTTACAGAGAAAAGGAAACCAGATAAAGTTAAAGTGTTTCAAACAAGAATTTTTTATTATTATTTATATAAAAAGAGAAAATAAAGGAGATAGGGACTGTGACATTCAGCTGAATGTTTCTGCAGATATCTTTTTCATTAAAAAAATACTTACAAGTGAAAATGACCGTCTTCTCTGAAACAAATTTAACTCGTATTGGAGCTTTGTTGAATTCCAGACATAAACAGCATTATTTTACAGATTCTAACAAACTTAAATATCCAGATTATATCCAAGGGAAGCTGCACTCCTATGTGCAGCTGCTGAATTATTATTGTTAGAATGAGGACACAAGGTTGGGGGACAAGGTAAAGCCCACACACTGGCCTCCTTGCTCCTAAAGATCAACCAGTGGCCTTGGGGGGCTGCCGGAGGCTCTTTAAAGGAATCAACATCAGCGTCACTTTAACTTCTGGTGCACTCAAAGCGATAATAGCCTGTACAAATGAAATCTGTCCAATTATCATCATCGTAGCACACAGAGATGATGAAAAATATAACATGGAAACCTTAACCCTGAGATGGAGTTGTGTGGATAAATAAAGACTCTGGGATCTAGGTTGGTCTGTGCATACCAAAGTTGTGGTTTTTCCCTCCCCTCTCTCTGACATGTGAGCATGATCTGATCTGATAAGCGCTGACATGTTTTCTCTCCAGAGACCTTTTATATCACACCCGGCACCTCCCCTTAACACTTCTCTGACTGTGCCTATTGATTGCTCCGCGCCTGCGATGGGAAGCCGCAACAGACTCACATATGGTTTAATGTTTTACCAACTGAGCTTTTGGCAGCCAACGCTGCAGCCGAGTGTCTCAGACATGATTTCAAAGTGGTTTCCATGTTATCGAGCTGAGGTGCAGATGTTATCAGCAGGAGATCTTCAAGTAAAATAAAGATTTACAGGTGCATCTTTATAAATTAGAATGCAAGTCTCTCATTACATACACGGTGATATGTTTCAGGTCTTTAATTGTGTTAATTTTGATCATTATGTTTTACTGCTAATGAAAACCCAAAATTCAGTTTTCTAGGCATAAGATCAACAGAAATTTATTTTAATACAGAAATTATGAGGAAGACTAATGACTTGATAATTGTCAAACACACAGCCTCCACACGGAAGAATAAGTCACAGAGGAAATTGGATGTTGAGAGTGTCTAAACTTTTAATTGAAAGTTAAGTGGAAGGAAAAGCTGTGGAACAAAAATGTGTTACAACAGCTCCATGGAAAACACCGTGACGCAAACGCAATTAAAGGATTCACAAAGCCATTACTTGAGGTCCAGTTGGCTTTTTTAAGATGCACACCACACAAAACCATTCAGGAAGTGGGATACAGGTCTTGCTTTCATTGTGTTAAATCCAACCTGAACTAGAAGCCGCATAAGTCTTACTACCATTACCAGTTACCATTACCCATTATTCACTTTAATGAATAATGTGCCTGGGACCATGGGAGGTGCCTGGTTGACAATCATTGTTGCTAGTTGTGGCAGATGTTGTATATTAAGTTGGAACTTAAAAAAAAAAAAAAAAAAGTCTGTCCATTTCAGTTTGGTCCTATTTTATGACCGGCTTTTATTGCTGACTTATCCAGACACACACCAGTCCTCTCAGCATATTGTTCAGGGAATTTCTGCAGTGGTGCAAAATACAAGCGTAGCCATGTATGTAGCTCACTGACCTGAATGGGCTACATCAGCGAAGCTTGTTTATAGTAGTTATTTATCCAGTTAAATTACAATTTACAATCAAATAATGACCAATTTGAAAGGCTGACTGTGATATTTTGTTTTATAGAAAGAGAACTACATGTTATGCAAACTTGACATTCAGTTTTATTTTGGTTAGCTTGTTGGCCCGTCAGAATAGGAAATTTTACTGGACAATAAATTGTCCCACTAATTGTAACGATAATATTGTTGTTTGGAGACCATTTTCAAGTAACATACTGATAATGGCATAATAACGCAAGTTTTCCCTCTCAAAGACCAATAAACTTTTATTTTGTAAAGAACACTTAACACTGGAACTGAAAGATATTTTTTAAAGCACAACCAAAATCATAAATAAAAAGGATTATGACATCTCTGTAAACAGATTTGCCATTTAAAAAGCATTAATGACCAGAATGGGAATTATCAAACTCTTTTTAATTTATCATGCGATTAATTGATTAATTGCATATTCAGCTGATCATATCCATCTCACAGATAAAGGAAGCAGTATCTTATGCTAACGGAGCCCAGACCAAGTATTGAGTCCATCAGCTGTGCAGTACATGGTTATACCTCTCAGTAAGGATATATCATTATCAATCTTAATACTATGCATAATATTTCAGGCAGATTTCTACAAGAATGTTCTTCTTCCTGTGTACAGAAAGCGTTGTAAGAGAATGTGCTTTTAAATTAATGATGAAATTTGTTTGATTGATCGATTTATTGATTGATTATGTAGCATTTTTTCACTGCCCACCTTCTCTGCTGGATGTCGTGGTAGTGAGCTCGTTTCTGCAGCCTCCAGGCCTCTCTTTCCTGAGAGCTGGAGTCGTAGCTGTAGTAGTGCAGCAAGAAGGGCCACACCTCGCCTCTGATGGATGGGTCGATGCCGCCAAAGAAGATAGCCTGTCGAAGAAGCGGCAGGTGGGTAAATACGGCAAACACGAAGGGAGGGACATGGTCTGGCAGCAGGGCATGTTGACATTTCCTGAGAGCATGTCTTACTTTCTGCATTACGCTGTGAAAAAAGAAAACAATGAGTGTTTATTCAGCACATCCAGCAAAAACAGGACTCTTCTGTTTCCTTATTTGAACTTTTACTGAAAAAAAAAAAGTCTTGGTCATGGTCTAACTGCCACTGAGTCATTACAGTAGACGGGTAAACCAAACAGCGACTCAATTCCAGAGAACGCAAATGACTCAGAGGGGGTACACTGGCAGGGACAAACCCTTCCATTATTTACAGGCCAAGCTGATGATTGAAACTGAAACTGAGAAGCTTGCAAGCTGAATTTTATTATGACTTGACTAACAAATATAAAAGAAAAAGGTGTGAAAATGGCCACTTTCATCAGTAGTGAAACATTCTCTGACTTGGTTTCTCATCCATACAATGTAGAGGGAAGGAGCCCCGACTTTCTAGAGTTTAGAAGATGCACAAAATGTAAGGAAGGAAGAAAGAAAAGAAAAGAGGTAGGACCCAAGTTAGATAGGGTGGACATAAGAAAGCAACAAGAGGACAGAGACAGACAACAGGTTATTATGAAAACAAAGAAACAAGGTGTGGAGTAAATCAGGAAAGAAAGAGTCAAGGTAAGACAAAAGGAGAGAAAGGAAAGAAAGACAAAGAAGAAGGACAAACATGAGAAACAAAGAAAAGAAGATACAAAGAAGTATAGAAGAAATAAACAAGGGAAAAATAAGGAAGTAATGAAGGACACAAAGGAGGAGGGAGACAACATTTAGATGATACAATAGGGGATAAAGTCCAAACATACAACTATTTGTAAAGGCTTGTATGTTCCTTATTCAACCGTATCCAGAAATGGAAAACACACATCCATTGTCTACGTTCGCTCATTCTTGCAGGATCGTTGGGTAGGGCTATTTTCTTCTTTTCGACTGTGTGAGGAAGCCAGAGTACCCGGAGAAAACCTAATGCACTCAAAGCAGAAAAACCCACAGCTTCAGACTCGAATGCAGGACCTTCTTGCTGCATGGCAGTCTTTCCACCAAATGTGCGGAAAATGTTTGGTGGCAAATGTTTTCCGCAATCTCCTGGAAAACGCTGAAATTGTATTTCCAACTCTTTAAGAGTGTTAAGAAGATTTACCTTCCGCAGCTTGTACTCCTCCTCCACCTGCCCGCTGTGGTTGATGTGACGCAGCCAGGCGGCGACGTCCACCCGCCTATAAAGCCTCTCCTCGGGGTGCGTCTCAGCTGATGGCAGTGTGGGCCTCCGGATGGAAAACTGCATGCAGGACTTTTCATCCGACAACTTCACACAGAGTAAGGAAGAGGAGTAAAGCGATGAATCGAAGTTTTACCAACAAAAACCGAAAGGAGAGGTTGACCTTCGCCTAAGTCTGACCTGGTCTTTAGGTTGGGTTTCCCTGCAGCATTTCCACTGCTGGAAGACCTCAGCCAGCTTGTCCAGACCAGCATGATGGAAGTGAAGGATCTTATACTGGCTCTCCCTGCTAGCTATCACAAGCTGGCCACTAGTGCACGCGTCATCACTGCAACAAAACAATAAATGATGCAAAGACAAGTTCACAAGCGGTTCAACTTCATGACCCTGTAAGAATCCCCCCAGGGGATTTTTTCCATTTGCTCCCCGCTGACCTGAAGAAGAGTCTCAGCGACCTCATGTGACCCAGGTCCACCCTGAAGACTCCACACAGCTGCTCCAGAGCCAGCAGCTTCTGTTGCTCCTCCCAGCGCATGGCCTGCGACTGGCCGCCACCCTCAGACGGGGCGTGGCTGTCCAGACTGGATGCAGAGCTCACAGAGTGGTTCATGGACTCCTCACACAGTTCCCTGCAAAAACATGACCGAGATTTTAACGAGTTTCACACTGTGCCCCACATGTCCCTCATAAAGATGTCCGTACTCATCGAACGTTTCCACACATTGCTGCTGTAAAACCACAAATTTTAATGTCTTTTACACAATTTCATGACAAACCAACACAAAAAAAAGAGCACAAATTTGAAATGATTTTCAAATTGTACAAATTGAATTGATGAAGTATGGGATGCATTTATCTTCAGCTCCATTTACTCTGAAGCCTCCAAATAAAATCCAGTACAATTAACCCTTCACTGCCTAACATGTCATTTTTGATACAAGTTCTTCAGATGCCTTGAGTGTGTTAAAAAAGTTTTGTGCGTTCCAGCAAACATCCTGTAAACAGCAAATATGTTGCTGATTATAACTTACACATTCTGTGCAATAAAAAGCAAAAAGCATAGAATAAAAGTGTAATATACTTCAAAAAATTACTGCTAAATGCTTGTGTGGAATATTTTTACATGCCTGTAAAGACACATTTTTTTCATATGATGATACATGATATAATAAAAAGTTGCTACATCAAAGCTGTTATTTGATTACTCATACTTATTTTTGTTTAAAATAACTGTTTCCCTTTCAAAAATGACTTATTGTATCAGACTTTCTGCAGATACAGATAAAACATTTTTACTAATGTTTTATTAGTTAAAAAAAAAATCCATCGTTACATCTCAGTCTGAACACACCATTCTCACCATGAGACATTTTGGTGGCAGCATCATGCGGTGTGGATGTTTTCCTTTAGCTAAAAAAAAGGAGCTAAAAGAAAATGGATGCTATTAAAAAAGAAAGTCATGAAGAAAACCTGCTGCAAATGCCTTGGTGTTCACTATCTAGGAGGACAGCAACCTTAAAACATGTAGCCGGAGCGATATTTTTAGTGGCCCAGTTAAAGTTCAGACTGAAATCTGTGAGAATCTGTGACAAATTATGAAAACAGAAACACTCTCTGTTGACTGAGCTTGAGCTATTTTGCAAAGAAGAATGGACTGAAATTTCAGTCTGTATAAAAGCAAAACTGCTAGAGACAAATCCTATCAGCTGCGAGTCCCTGCAGCAAAAGGTGTTTCTGGAAAGTATTGATTTAATTAACTGTACACACATGCAGGGGTGTACAGTTTCATATTTTCATTTGGTTACTCACTATTTTGTGTGTGACAGAGTTCACACTGCAATGTTTGATTATTAAGCACGTCAGTAAGTCATCAAACCAAAAAGGTTCATCTAAATAATTGAAAGTAAAAAATCTAAAGGATAAAACACAGAAAAAACAACACTTAAAAACAAAATCAGTCAATTTCTCTTAAAATTCATTGTACATTTTGCATTATGTACAATGAGAAATAATTCCAAACAACATGTGAAGCAAGACGCATCACAGTGATTACAAATCTGCAGCTCAGGACTGCATCTATGTGTGCATCTCTATTACATTACTCCAAGAGGTTGCGAGTAGGAGGAATGCATGAAGACTACCAAAGACAAATACACACTCACATATACGTACAATAAAATCTGAGCACACACACACAAATCACACTGTCCACCATCCAATTTCCCTTGTCATTCCCCTCATGGTGAGTGTGTTGTTCCCGGCACTGAAACCTGAGCTCAGGGTTCCTCGGCTTGCAGGAGGAGACACACAATCACACATTATGCATACAAATACATGGAAATATGCAGGAAAACAGGAAAAATATGTTGGCAAAAACATGCATAGCACACAACAGTAAAATATATTATAAGAAGCTTTAAATGACTTGATTACTCTGAGTCTTTCTCTCTTTCACACACACACACACACACACCCCTACACATAAGTGAATGAACCATGGCTAATGACCATAATGCACTCTCAAACACGAATCTAGACATGGTAACGCAGAGAGAGGGAGACGTGTTAAACCCACTGACATTTGAGAATCAGGCATCTGAATAAAGATTTTCAGCATTGCTTGCATGGAAACACACCAACAGAAAACCAAAAACCAGATGTTCCCCAATTTAAAAATGGCATTTCAAATATCGGAGGCGTGAAAAACTAATTATCTCCCAGCAGTGAAATAGTTTTGACATTATTTACTGAAAAGGTGCGAACACATGTGGCAGCTCGGTGCTCATGTGAAAAGGGTGCAGCCAGTTTGATTTTTTCCATCCTGTCTCTGTCATGTCTGGCTAATCATTTCCCTGTTAGCAGATGGGAAAATAACAAGCCTGATCAATCCAGGCTGCAAAGCTTCCCTGTGTTATCTGCTGATTTACTGCGCTCCGTCTCGTGTATCGCGCCGCAGAGTGAATCATTGGGGTAGAGGGGGGATGGAGTAGAGGCACAGCGAGGTCTGCTAAGGGAGTTAAGTAACATGAAATATGGAGGGAGTCCTGTCTTCATAACCCCAGTGACTGTCAAGTTAGGAGTGTTTACAAGGCCCTTCAAGTCTTGTTAATTCCATCTGTCCTTCATGCTTGGAGCACATAAAAGTGCTAAAACAAGGGAATGGACTGAAAAGCACAGATCGCGCTGAAAACTACAGAGACAAGCTTATGTCAGAATTAACAAGCCCATTCTAAACATTTATCAGGCCACGCTGTGCAAAGTGTAAACAAGCTGTTTTGATGTCGTCGAGCCGCTGTAGCTGGCACGTCCCATCAGGCCAGAGCGAAACGAAACGGCCCCGAGGCCTTTCATCATAACACTTTTCCTCTCCAGAGGAAAGTGCTGCCAGGTCACCCTGAGAACCACGGCCGAGCACACACACCCTCCCGCCCTCACCCCCAAGCCCCCCCCCCCCGCCGGGACTTCCAGGTCCTTCATCTAATCCCCAAAAGGAACAGAGTGTCAGAGGAGAACAAGAGGGCGGGTGGTGGTGGTGGTGTGGGCCACACTGCAGCCACATGCTGGAAAACGGTCAGTGCGGCTCGCCAGAACCCGTGATCTACCAATAATCCCAAACGGACGCACATAAAAGTCAGATGGAAACTTTAATGGCGTCATGAGTCAAGATTTGTTTTGAGGAACATTAGTTTAACTAAACAGCAGATCACTTAAAAACACTTTGCAGAAGTACTCAGACTGCTTTTCACAAGCCCTCGCTTTACAGCAACAAACTTCAAAGTATTTTTGGGAGAGATTTTCATGTGATAGACAAAATCGTGCGTCATCGTGAAGTGAAACGTAAATAGTATGCTGTTTTTAAATTAGAATCTTATATTGTGGCATGGATTAGTGGTCAATTATTTGCAGAAATGCCTTTTACTGCCATTGTGACTGAACGTCTTTTGGGCCGTGTTTCTACCAGCTTTTCATAGACTAAAACCTTCATGTATTCTTGGCAAAATAGCTCAAATTCAGTCAGATTGGTCAGGAAGCATCTGTAAAAAAAACAAAAAACAAATTACATCTCATCTACTGAAAAAAATAACAGCCATCAGCTCTTGCTTTATGTTTCAGATCACCATCCCTCCACCCCAATTTCAAGACTTTTGTTGCATCTAACAGGTTTATTTCCATCGATCGTCATCCTCTCTCACCAGCATTTCATTGCTAACAAAACATGCCCTCAGCAAGACGCAGTCACCACCACACTTCCCCATGGGGATGATGTGTTCAGGTCCATTGACTTGTGGAACGCTGCAGCTCTTCCCGAGCTACCATGGGCTAATAGGACAAATGTAGACAATTGGTTTTTCTGGGTTTTATTTAGAGCCATCCGAGTCAAACTCAGCCCCACACCAAAGTTCAAGTAGTATTAATACTTTTACGAAGTACTATACAAAACTTTTAAACTTTAAACATTATACTTTTACTCCGCTCAGCCAGAGTTTAAAGTCTTTTAAAAGTGGCTTTGATCAATCTTCTCTAATAGGTCAGAGTTAAGTGATTTAAGAAAATGATCTGAACAAAAACAGAGTAAGAACAAAGTTCAAATAAGGTACTTATTAAAGATTACAAGACTGACAAATTATAACAAAAATCAGACATGGCTTAAAGCCTCTTTATTATACTAGTTGTGAACTGCACTGATAAGTGTTTACGAGTTGAACTTGCCTCGTTTTCTAAAGTCAGAAGTCAACACCATAGCAAACCAATGCGCTGAGCTTTAATCACATGTTCACGTTCCTTAAGTAAAGCCTTGGGAAGGCAGTACACACTGACAGCTCCATAATCTACAGTCAAACTTTAAAGAAACTTGTTAAGAATCTTGACAGACATTGCTGTGGATTTCTTCTTTGCTCTCTCCCTCCCCTCTCCTCTTTTCCTGCCCCCCTTTTCATCCACTCTCACTCTCCCATACGCGGTTCTTTCTCTTTGAATGATTCCAAGTGACATGTTTCCAGTTCCTGGCCCCTTAACAGTGTCAATTAAAGCAAGCGAGAGAGAGAGAGAGAAAGAGAGATTGAGTGGGTTCCAGGGTTTTGGCTGCCACTCCGCTCTCTTCAGCACTCTAATCCGGAGAGCTGACATTCAGCCCAGCACAACAACCCTGGGAGCAGTGGGAATCAAAGGGCTTCACACAGACTTTAGGAAGAGAAGGGGAAAAAGGTGGAGGAGTTTGTGTGCATGTGAGGGGCTGGGGGGATCTGAGAGGTGGGTGACGGCTCAAGTAAAAGAAGAGATGCAAAGTAGATAGTAGTGGAAAGTGATGGACAGGAAAAAACATCTGAGTGGCAGAGAGTTGCAAAAACAGAGACTAACAGCAAAGAAGAGTAAAGGTTTGAGTCTGCGGGGCGGACAACACTGCCAAGTCACACACTAACAGTGCTTACAGCCAGCTGGGGTCAGAAAAAGAGGTTAAAAATGCTTCAAACACACACACACACACACCCACACACTGACTGACTCACTCTCTCTGACACAGGCACACACATTCTGGGCTGCATGTCAGGCCGAATAGCTGCGTGAGGAAACAACCACGAAGGGAATCATAAAATTAAATGACTCCGAGGTCCAAACAGCAACACAATCGCTGTCCAGATGGCTCCCCCAGATTAGAGAGCAGTCTGTGCAGGCACCACAGTTTCAGTGGTGTTTAAGCTTCGGATGAGGGGAAACAATCAATGTTCCTGTGAGCTGCTTTGAATAAGTCGAAAATATTTCTAATCCCTCCTGCTGAAGTCATCTACCTGCTCTCAGTCCCTCAGGGGCCTCGGGCTGCAGAGCCTGGAGGCAAAAATGGGGCCTGAGAATAGCAGCTCCAAATGCCTTCAATTCTTTTCTTTCTGGCTCCACCTGCTGGAGGATCAGAGCAACTGAAGGAATGACAACTGGTTGAATATTACAACAAATTATAACCATGGTTTCAGTTAGTTATACAAAAAAGTCATTACTACCTCTTCATATATTAATCTGCAATTTAAAACAGTTGTATGTCTTCAGAAACTGCTTTTGCACTAAACTCATAGGAAGCATATTCAGACACCATTTAAAATGTGATCAAAGCAAATATGTGCAACTAGGCAAAATTAGTGGCACCTCTGACTTCATTAAACACAACTTTATATGACTTATGACACTTTTAATTTTATATCAGCTTGGATTAACTTATTTTGAGGCAAGAAGACATGAGCTGGATAACAGGATTTTAAAAAGATCTCAATATCAAATCTCTGAAGTTCTAAGTGCATATAAAGGTTTACTGAAACAAAACACTCATCAAGTCTTAAACATGTAAAACTTTCAGTCAGATTCACCTGATAGAACTTTGTGCCACAATGACTCTCTGTCTGAAACAATGAATCCAGTGTTAAGGAATGCAAGCTTCTCCATTCTCTATATCAGTGGTGCCCATAGATCTTCTTCTGAGCCCCCCTATGGATTACAATAAAATCTCCCCTCAAAAAGAAAAAAGAAATCAACTGGGCACACACATCGTTCAACCAGACATAAACCTATACACATATTTTGTTTTCAAACTCCATTGAAGTTTATTTCACACTTCAGGTTGCAACAAAACACATTACACACCATCTCTACAGTGAAACACTTTTGTGTAACTGTTTTTGATTTTTTTTTTCATTCATCCATACCGCTTCCTGCGCCCCCCTGCAATGGCACTGCGCCCCCACCTAGGGGGTGCAGCCCACACTTTGGGGACCACTGCTCTATATAATCAAAAGCAAATAAGTGCAAGTAAGTAGTAATACAACAAAATACCCAACATATTTTTTAAATGAACGCTTACATTTTAACCCACTTTGTAGATTTAAAGTAACAAAGAAACAAGAAAATTGTACAATCTGTTCTGTGTAAAAGTTTCTATCAATAAGAGGAAAAAAACTAAACCTGAATCCTGCAATTTTTTTCTATATTTAATTAATTTGTTTATAATTTATCTACAGGAACGTTTAATACAGCGCTATGTAGAAGTATTTGCACCCTTATAGATTCTGTTTTTGCTGGTTGATTTTGTTGCACTTAAATGTTTCAGATCATCAAAAAAACTTTATACTATCCAGAAAAGATAACCTAAGTACAAAATATACAGTAGATTTTATATTATAGTATACTTTACAAAAACAGTGTACTATAAGAGTTTTAATAGATGTAGTGCTGTTCATGTTTTGAACATGAACAGCAAAGTAAATGCAATTGGTTGAGGCATTTGATATTTTAAAAATAAAAACAGAAACACAACATATTACTATTTAATCTGCCAGTCACCGATCAGAGGCAATGAAGGGAAAATTGGCTGAAAACTACACATGGGGCAGGAGCCAAAAAATGCATCTACTACCAACACCTATGAGTTGTAAGTACACAAATACTATAAACTTATAGTTGTGGAAAAACTAGTATGCATCATCAGGAAATATTTATATTTTTCCCTCCAAAATAGTAATAAAAAAGCTTATTCTTAGGAAGGAAGAAGTACAATGAGTGAAATGTTTCTAAAATAAAAATATTGCACACTGATGTTGTAATAATGATATATTTGTAATATTTTGTGCAGAAGTATGTAAAAAAAAAAAAATACCCCAAACCCATGTCATCCACTGTCTCACTGACCTGCTTTCTGGGTCCAGGAAGACGGAGCCGCTGCTCTCACACAGAGCCTCGCTGACGGGCGACAGGCAGAACGGCGAGGAGAAGGTGTCCGAGTCGGAGCCCATGGTGCTGTCCCGGCTCACCTCGTCCGACAGCTCGTAGGACCCTTCGTCACCCTCCTCCCCGGCTAAAAGAAGCTGCTGCTGGTTAGAGGAGGGGTCTGAGCCGCTCTCACCCACCAGGCTGTGGGCTGAGGTGCTGCTGGTGATGTTCCTCTCCTCATCATCCTCTTCCTCTGGAGCGGCCGCTGGAGGACGTGAGCGCGGCCTACAGAGGATGGTTAGTTCGAAACACCACAAACATGATCTTCAGTAACACTTTATTTGATGGGGTGTGCATAAGACTGACATGACATTGTCAAAAACATGACATAACACCTGTTATGAACATGAAGGAGTCTTTATGAGTGTCTATGACTGTGGTCATGAAGTGTCATTCGGTAAATAATGACACTTTTAATGCAAAGCTGCTCTAAAAGTTTCATTGAAAGTCCATTAAAAGTGCTAACTTTGCATTAAAGTGTCATTATTTACAAAATAATAAGTTGGCACTTCTTTATATGCTTCTTTATTTTCAGTATGCACCCATATTGTGTTAATATGCACTGATCTGGTGCCCACTCTCGTACCTCCTGCCTCTGCGGCGGGCGTTCCTGCGCACAGGCGAACTCTCCGGAGTGATGTATCTCAGCGCCTCCTCGTCCTGCCTCTGGATGCGGGAATTCGGCACCCAAGTCAGAATCAGCGTTGAGCCCAGGCACTCGTCTTTCTCCACATGTACGCACAAGTAGCCTGCAGGGGGCAACAAAAACCATGTTGGTGTTAAGAGTGATTTTCTTTATAAAAGAAAATCTCCCTTTTAAAAATTTTTTAGTTGAACTCGATACTAAAATATGTCTCATAAAAAATAAACCCTTGTGCACACTCCCATAATGATCAGGACATTAGTTCACTTTTATTTATGACTCTGTCCCAGACATTCATTGAACTACATGACATGCTGGTGTTTTTATAAAACTCTCTAGCCCTGAGCCCTGAGCTGAGCTTCAAGTTTTTTGGAGGATGTTGGACTCTCAGTGAGTTTTTTTAGCCATTGCTGCTCAGTTTTTTTATGTCTATGTGAAGAGAAGAGCTGAGCTGAGCCAAGCCCCACCTTGTAACAAAAAGTACGGGAGCTGAAGAACCCAAAATACAACAGAATCCACTGCATAGCTTTTCCTACTTAACAATATCAGTGAATTCTGTGAATTTCCACCTTTTATTGTGGACTGCATTTTGTTTATTATCCCACATCCCAGAAACCAGTAGGCCTTCAAATATGGAGTGTACTTCTAACTGAAACTGTATACTTACTTATTACGGCTCATAATAATTAATTATTTGGTACATTTTAGGTAATTGTTTAAATCCAACATAACGCATCTCTATTGTCATACTAGACAGTCAAATAACCTCCAACCTCAACAGAGCTCTCCATGATAAACAGGTGTAAGAAAAAGCAGGTAGTTCTGTATCTCTGCAGCCAAACCTGGGTGGTGCTCAGCCAGGCCCGGGAGGGGCTCCGCAGGGTGCACGCAAACATTATTCTTTGAGAAGATGATCTCGCCATCCAGCCCCGAGCGCAACGATGAGCCCCCCGCCCCGGGGTTTAAGGTCAGGAGGTCGGAGGCCTTGGAGGAGGCACGCCGAAGGAGCCGACCCAGAGACATCTCCTCAGGCACTGGGACACTGAGCCCATCCTCTGAAAGGAGACGGAGAGCAGAGAGAGACAAAGTTGGAGCCTCATGTGGTATTTCATAAGGATGGAGCACAGAGAAGAAGGTCGGGTATCAGGCAAAATCATTTCTGTCTATTTAATAGACACAATGTTGACCCAGTTTCAATGAACATCGTCACCCCAACAATATTGCTATTTAAAATTTCAAGTGTTTCCAAGAATTGTGAAGCCATGCAGGGATGGGAACCAGAGCCACAGCATCACAGATTATCTTAGGAAATACCCACCTCAAATGGTTGCCACTGAAAAGTTCAATCTTACTTTCATTTTTAGAAAGCGCAGCTCAATTGTCACCCCAACAAAACCAGAAGCTGTCAACTGAACTCTGAAGAGAAACCAACCAAATAAAGAAGCTCCTAGCTGCTCTTCTTACTTTTGACCACCAGATGACACCAAAGAGGACTGTGTTGTAAACTAATTTTTTTTTTTGTTTTAGCAAAAGCTTCAATGCTGCAGAAAGCATCCTTTTGGCTTCACTAGAACAGCATTAAAAAGTGCCTCAATCTTTCTCATTCTGAAGCAAATTAAACCAATTCTGCTGCAGCTGTCATAAGGGCAGAAAAAGCAGTGCGTCCAGAAATAAACTACTGTAAATATAATTGTAAATGCACAGGTTGAAAATGAATCCTTCCATTAAAACCTAGCAGTTGACCAGGGTCCAGACCACAGCTATGGACCTCTGACCCAAACATTTGTTTGGGTCAGAAATATATAAAAAGTCATTTCTATGTGCAATATAGATGAACAAAGTGCATGTGTAATGATCCTCCGGTGAGAGGATGAGTTACTGATTAAAAAGGTTCCTGGAAATTCTGATAAACTTAAATGTCAAAAACAATTATTGCTTACCACTGAATAGATATGATCAAATTAAAAGGCAGGGTTTTTTAAAATTATTTTGGATGGAATTAAACATCAAATTACTTTACTAGGCGTTCGACTAAATATGGCTGACCATGTAAAAACTTAAAAAGACAGATGAGGTGTAGAGTTTAAGGTCAAATGCAACCCAGCCTGGCTCTAAAGTTGCAGAAATCCTCAACAAACTTCCCCTCCTCAGACACACATGTGCTAATATTTACTGCAGTGTCCTTACTGCAGAGCTCCCCTCACCTCTCCTGACTTGTTCAGCGATTCTCAGAGCTGTGCACCTGCATCTACTAAAGCAGCTTCAGCGCCTGCATGTGTGTGTGTCGTAGTTGTGTGTGACTAAATGTTTCCCACCTTCTGCAAACAGCAGAGAAACACAGTGATGGACAGTGAGCAAACACACTCTGCTCCATCTGTGTGAAATTCCAAGCTGTTATCAGGAGCCAACAGATGTCGTCCACGTCGAGCGCTGAACTGGGACCAGCGGGTGACGCTGCCTGAGTTTGAACTGTCCGCTCTGGAGAAAGCTTTGTGGGATAAACTAAACTTTCACTTGTAACAGAAGGAACTCCTTTGATTTAAATGGGTTTTTTTATCCTCTAGTATTAAAAGAAAACATAAAGCAATTAAAGTCTAACATTTTTTCCTTTAGCTTCTGCTTTTGTAATCGGTTCATCCCACTGATCTCCTCTTGTATGGTTAACGTTCTCCATGTTGGATCAAAGTCATATCTGTGTAACCTTGCTCCTTACTTGGCTGAACACTCTGACACATACTCCCCACTCTATCTCTGGAATGTTCCCTCCTTTTTCCTCAGGGAAAGAACGCGGGGGGTCGGGGAGGGGAGCATGTTTACCACCACTTGATTAAGCAGGCACCCCACTTCCTGGTGCCAAGCCTCACACAGGAAGCCTACCAACACAAGATCTGGGCATTAACTCAAAGAGAAGCTATGTGGTTGGCAATCATTTCACTTCCTTCTAAAAAAGTAGAAGTGTAGCTGTTTTTGAGGTCAGAGATTTACCGTTGGCACAGAAAAAAGTGTCTTCTATCTCAAGAACCTTGGTAAGCTAATGCTGAGATTCATATCTAAAAGTAAGTCTTAAAGTTTTGATTATTTGTTAATGCAAAATTAAAGAAAATATTTGAAATACTCAGATCAAATTAAAAACAGATAATTGTGTGCAAACTGATAAAAAAAAGTTGAAGAACCTTGATAGGTATTTTCCTTTCGGAATAATAAAATGATAATACCAAAAAATCTCTAACAAACCTAGCTAAATGCATCGAGACTCTTAACAAGAAGTGTCTATATGTCACGACTGGCTGGAGGCTAAGAGAACAGGAAGCAGATAAAAGAAAAAAATCAAATACAATACAGTTTAACAGCGAGGATTACCTTCAATAGAAAGGGGAATAAACAGAGCACATATAGATAGTGACAGCGTTAAAAGGGTTATAGGTTGGGTTAAGGAAAAAAGACAACTAAACACAGAAGCAAGAGTACTTCTGACAGCAATAGCTTTATTGATTGCTCAGCTTAGTCCA
The DNA here is from genome assembly GCF_002775205.1 of Xiphophorus maculatus. Lineage (NCBI taxonomy): Eukaryota > Metazoa > Chordata > Actinopteri > Cyprinodontiformes > Poeciliidae > Xiphophorus > Xiphophorus maculatus. The sequence continues at coordinate 13,651,416 of NC_036458.1, read as the reverse complement.
TCGGTAAAAACAGAAGTACTTTCTAAGGAGATTTTAAAAAACTGTGTGTGTACTGAGAGTACACACAGTTCATGTCAGGAAGGTTTCAATCAATAGCTCAATCCAGAATAAAAAGAACAATTATACAAAGAAGCACTTAGCCAGGGATACTTTCTGTGAGACAGGAAACTAAATATACATACCTAGTGGTAGTAATAGCTTAGTCAATTTACCTGATTCAGGAAAAAGACACAGCTAAGCAAAATAGCACAGAGGGAGGAGTACTTTCAACAACAAAAAGAAAAGAAAAAACTGTAGACATCAGTAATGGCAGTGAATACGCACTGGCGATAGCAGAATATGATTGGTCAATATGTTTGTCCAGGAGAAAAAAAGGCTGGCTAGCCGCAGAAGTACTGAGAAAGGAGTACTTTCTATAGGGAAGAAAAGGAAGGAGAGTAAGCACAATTTAGTCTGTGCAAAACACAGGAGATAATGGAAGCACTAGTTTTTGTCAATTGCCTCTGTCCAGAAAACGAATACTAATAAACACAGAACCACTGAACAAAGAACTCTGGTTCAGAACCAGTATATTTGTACTGAAATATACAAAATAATGAATTTAATTCAGATCAAATCAGACTATCAACTGGACCCGAGTCTGAAATAATCCAACTTTTCTAGACAAGTGCTGTGGCCTCTCTATCCTGCAAGCCACCTCATTAACTACATCTAGGCATAGCAAGGCCCCAGATGTATACATTCACTGTGAAAAACAAGGTGCTTCATCAAATAACACCAAACAAAACTGCTTGCTGGTATGAAAGAGTAACAGCAGCAGCTGTACGACATGAAAAATGTTGGTTGACCCTATGTGAACTTTCTGATTATGTGGAATTCAGATCTTTGTACATTACAGTTTTCTGCTGCTTCATAGCAACGAGGAGCTATTTACTGCTGAGCTTCAATGCAGCGGGGTGACCAGGGTCAGTGTCAGGTTCAGATTCAGGTTCACACAGGCTGATAAGAAAAAGTGGCCTCTTGCTCTCACTTCATCCTTAATCCTGTCAACACCTCAGTGTGCCCACAGAAGGACTCTCCCCTCTGACCTTTCTGCGTTTCATCAGACATCTCAGGAGTGAGACCCCTTCCTAGATTCACTTCCTCTGTCCAATAATCAATGGAACATTTTTACCCACTTCTTCTTAACCAACTCTCTGACATATTTTTTGAACCTTAAATTAGAGAATAAAAACTACACAAAGAAAGTTCAGCTGTGAGGGCAGCAGCCACAGATAGCTTCTCACTTCTGTTGACATGTGAATGGAAGATCTCTCTTTCATATCCACTATTCACGAAGTTGCCCGGGGCAGCTGAAAACAGATCACCCTGAAAAACAAGATCCTTATGGACTCTAAGTCGTGATTAAACTCTTTTGGGTGCTTCAAAAACATGTTTCCTGTTTCAGGAGGAATGTTATCTTAACGATTATGTCATAAGCTAATATACAGCATATCCTAAAGGTTCAGGACCAGAAATTAAATCCAAAGAAGACCTAGAAACTCAATTGCAAACTGAACAGCAAAATGTATAGCCCTGCAGAGGTTAGACAGCCACTAGTATATTGTCGTAAAGCATTAGGTGTACGATTGCATCTGGTCTCTTTATCATCATCACAGCTTTTCTTTAAATTGTTATAATAATGACGGAAGAATCTTGAACAAGTTTACATATCTAAGATCGGAGTGTGTCAAAATTTGTGAAGCAAAAGTACAAGGTGTAGAATATTAGAAAGCTAGTGCATTTTTTTTGCTTCTTTCTGAAGTTTTTATCACTTTAAATATGTAAAAGGAAACAAAACCAATCCTATAGTCTTGTCTGTTCCTGACAACTAAAAAGAACAACGACTGGAATTTCAATTTGATATTTATATTTCAAAGCAAACATTTTTGTACATTTTTTATGCTTTGCTTTTCTATAACTGGTTTGCAGTGATCAAATTCAGTCACCACAACATGCATTTTTTTAAATCACAAAATAAATATAGCTACCGGTACATTAGAAAACAAAATAAACAAAATATTTTGATTTCACCCAGGATAAATATATTTTATATGTCTTGTTGCTTTTCCTATAGCCCCATGAGCCACATGTAAAAAAAAACAAACACTCCTCTCTAAGTGAAGCAAAAACTTTGCAGGGTTAAAGTGCGATTGACTCCTCTTTGAGAGCACAACCCCCATCCCCAGAACCGAGAGACACGTCAAGCATGGGGATGAGTGGAGGGAGAAAACAGGACGGTGGTCTTCCTGTCCTGCAGAATAACCGTCAGAAGTCAGAGCAGAGGAAAGCCATTCCCTCTGTGTCCACACTAGAAATAAATCACACATTTGTTAAGCTGAGTAACGCAATCGATCAAAGCTGGCCACAGCCATGCACACTATTCCAACTCCTGACTCTCCACCAGGTGAGGCAATGAGTGAGATGGTTTTATACCCGGACTAAGACTGTGATAAGGTTGTACTAAGCTGTACCACTGCAACCAATAGGAAACTTTGACTGTTTAGGCACTGTTCGACCTAAGGAGGCCAGCACCGAGGCAGTTTTAGGCAAAATATTGCAGAACTAAACAAATTTACACACAAAAAAAAGCCCAAATTTGCTCAAAAACATGAAGATGGAGCGCTACATACTTACAGTTTATCAGCAACATAAAGTTAATATAGGGGTTTGTTACACTATAAATTGTGGATTTGAGGGTGTCGACTTTAACAAGAGGGATCAATGTTTTTCTCCATTTTGGAGTCTTATTTTCATTCAATTTGAAGTTATTCAAAATAAATACTTATGTCGATGCGTTTAAAGCTCGAACAAGGAAGGAGTCTCAGCTTTCAGTTCAATGAAGATGGAAATCTAGCATCTGTATTTTTTCTCAGCAGCAATTCTTAGTATTTGCTGGGTGAGTGAGGATGTTCTCTCCCTGTCAGCCTGCTTATGGCGGGACAAGCCTCGGCAGCATCCGCCTGACAGCAGCAGATGGACAAGGCTATTTACACCAGGCCTAACATTAGTTCCTCTGGGTTGCATGTCCGAGCAGGGACTCTGTCAGTACCACCTCTAACGTGAATATTTTAGCTGTCAGAGGCACGCCTGAGGTTCTTTGCAATACACACTATGTAAAAAAACACACGTTTATCGGCCACAGTGAGTGATACAGTGACTGGTGTGCATACACCTGCTCCAGCGACAAGAATAAATGAACAGATATAGCAGCAGCATGGAGAGCTCTCACCTTCAGTCCCGCCGCAGGAATCTACAGCCCACTCCGGACAACCATCTCTGCAAGCGGACAGAGCCCCAGCGCTACGAACCGGGCCTGGGTTCGGCTCCTTTCCACGGGTTTAGCTCGGGTTAATATCAACTCAGCTCTCTTTTTTTTATCGCAGAGGTTTATCACTGTATGAGGTACCGCCGCACGCCTAACTGCTGCTGTTTCAATGGCAAAAGTACACACTTCCGCTCTGGACTTTCAAAGTAAAATGACCTTTAAGAAGTCATATGCCTTTATATTTGAAACATGCTTGACACTTTAATGTAAAATACAATGGTTTTTACTTCCTGAAATATCTTTGCCTCTTTAATGTCTTGACTTTACGTCACAGCCCCTAACCAATCACTCCTCAAATATAGCTACTTCCGGCACGTTATTGACGCATAACTGGAAATTTGGGTTTTTATGATGGATTTTAGATCTTTTGTAACTCTGGTCCACCATCAGGACCAGAGCTGGATTCAGAGCATCATCACACTTCTGCTGTCTTCAGCTGCCTGTTAAAAGCCGGTCTCTGACAACACAACAGCGACCTCAAAAGATATGCATAACGAGGGATATTTTTTCAGAAATTTTCAGGTTACAACCTTAAATTTCAGTAGGATTTTGTTTACTACATCAACTCAAAGAAGAGGATGAAAGAGTGGAATGTATTTGGATTAATCTGTCTTTACTCTGATGCTTTGAAATTTATAAATCCATAAATTCTGAGGGCAAATTCAGTAATTTGTAATTTGAATTTTTTAAATGCATTTATTTTTAGTAATGCATCTTGCGGTGGAATGACTTGACTTTGAGGAGTAATAAAGTATTACCAGCAAGCAAATGCAGCATCTTATCAAGGTCAAAAAGTACAATCACAAGATACATTTTTTTTGCATATTTTACAAACACTATTTACAAAGCAATATTTACAAAACTATTTTTATATATCACTAACTGATCCTGATTTAAAAAAAACAAAAATAAATGACTTTTTAATTTACATTCAAAGGCTTAAAGAAAATCTGCTGGTGTGATGACAGAATAATGCAGCTAATCATTTTAGCAGGACAGGGCAAAGGCAAAGAATATGATAAATTTGGTGCATCAAAGAACCCACTGGACTGTAAATGTCTTTGACATAGGCAAGGCCAGAGGAGTCACTGTTAGAACCTACAAGAACAAGCACAAAGATAAATGTGGTTCAGTTTGCAAGATGGTGAACTGGAAGGCATTATTATTTTTGCTGTAATTGAAAAGCATCAAAGCAAAAAGTACTGTCTGACCCAGAACTCACCTTTGTGTCAGTCTTATACGTAAAGTCTATAACTTTCTCTCCATTAACCAAGACATAAAGAGGTTGTGAAGGCATTCCAAACACCTGGACGCCTCCCAGAAGAAGACTGGCCAAGGCTCCATTGAGGTTGAGAGGGTTGCTGACCATCTGCGACTGAAGTAAAGCAGAAATAATTTAACACATCTGTTAGTCAGAGTCCAAATAAAATCCTAATCATATTTAGGATTTACAATGATTAAAACTTCCAGATCAAACACAACTTCAGTCTCATCTTAAGGTGCATTAAACAGACTTCAAACGTCTCGAAAGGGTTTAGTTAAGGTGGTATGAATACTTCTGCTAACCACTGTACCTACCTGTCCAGCAGTGAAGTTAACATAACAATAATTTTGTGTTTCAAAAGTTCTAAGGCTGTCTCCGTCATCCCAGAACAACTCCCCCCGTGCCCAGCCACCAGTGGACAGCGCCACCGTCAGGAAGAAATGGTTTTCACGTGAAGCTGCTGTGGTCAAAGCAGGTTCCTTCACAGAAAACAAAAGAAGATTATGCAGTATTTCAAAACAGTTTTTGTTTTTTATTGAAATACAGCAACACGTTACGAAAGACACTATCAAGCTAATGAACATACCAGAATTAACCTTCAGACTGATTTGTGCAGTTTATCAAGCAAATCCTGTAAACTAAAACACGAGGAACAAATTTTCACTTTATCCATTAAGCCGAGACAAAAACTGAAATAAAATCCAAGCTACTTTCTCTGTAATTCTGTAGAGCTGACTCCCACCTGCTGGGGGATGATGTGCCCCTCCCTCACATGAACATTGATTGTTCCCAGCGGGGCCGATAGCTGAACGTACTGACCGTTACTGTGGAACGGCTGACCCTGTGAGAAAGCAAAAGAGATATAAGTGAAATAGAAAGGTCTTTTAAATTTTTACATATGGCATTTCATATTTTGTCTAACCAAAAACTTCAATGTATTTTACCAAGGTACTACGTAATAGACCAACAGTAGTAGTGTGTAATGGTGATGTGTAAAAAAAAATTAGGTATGACTTTTAACATTTCTTGCAATTAAAAAAGTGAGAACATTATTTTGTCTTTCAAGACATTTCTCTACTTGCTTTGCCCTTTTAAGGGCTGATCTTTTTTGCCCGATATTCTTTGCAAAATAGCTCAAGATCAGTCTGAATGGATAAAGAGAGCCTGTGAAAAGAATTGATTTTAATCTTTAGGCATTATGTGTTACCAATTAGCACTGATCTTTGACTGGACCATTCAAACACATGACAACTATTTCATCTTTTATTATAGTCTCAGATATTTTGCAGAGGGCTTTCCACCACATATGGGGTTTTGCACTTTGCCCAAAAGGTTTAATTTTGGTCTCATTTTAGCAGAGCACCTTTATTCTGTGATTTAAAATACACAAGTGGACTCTATTTACTACTTTTGGTGAGTTAGGAACCAAATTGGTAGCATCGACCTTTATGGAGGGTTTTGGAGTAAAGGGAGCTAAACACAAAAGCACTTATCCAATGTTTTGTGTAAAAAGATTTCCAAAAAAAAGCACATCAGAGTTTGTGGTTGTAGTTGTAAAATGAAAATATAAACAGGTTCAAAAGGTGTAAACACTTTCATAAGTAACAAAGACTGCACTGCTACTTACACTGTGCAGGTGGTACCAAGTGCCAGCAGGTAGGTACGCACTCAGCTCTACTGCCCCTTGCTCTAAAACAGGACTGATGAGAAGTGAACTCCCCCACAGGAACTGCTGGTCTATGGTCCGACAATGAGGGTCGGTGGGAAACCTGAGAGTTACAAAAACACAGAGAAAGGAATGAAAAGGGGTTGAGATATTTTAGTTTCATGTGACATTAAAAGGACAGAAGAAGAAAGTACATACTCCATGAAGAGGGGTCTAGCTACAGTGTCAGCAGATGTGTGTGCACGATGGAAGAGTGTATAGAGGAACGGGAGAAGGGAGTAGCGAAGGTTCAACGCAGTCCGCATGGCTGCTTGGGCTTTCTGCCCAAATACAAACGGCTCCTGAGGCTGAGGGACAGGACAAGTGAAAACAGGGAAACTTCTCATAATATGAAACAAACGCTCACAAATCCCCATTACACTATAAAAACAATCACATAAACTTTGAGTCTCACAGCATTGGGCTTGTCATTGTGGTTCCTCATAAACGGATAAAAGGCGCCAAGCTGCATCCATCGCACACACAACTCCTCGTTGGTGTTGCCTTCAAAGCCGCATATGTCCGCTCCCACCAGGGGGACTCCAAACAGGCTGAACTGCAGAACGGCTATGTAAAAATAATACAAAGGGAAACCATTGTACTCTGGCGCACGTTTGTATTGAGACTAAATTTCCACAAATATGCACTGGCATGACCTTTGACACTTGGCATTTACTCACCAGGGATGGAGAACCGAAGTTGCTCCCAGTCACTCCTCACATCTCCTGTCCACACTCCAGAAAATCGCCCGATGCCAGGGAACGAGGAGCGAGACAAAACAAAGGGTCTCTTCCCCTGAATGTTCATGAGAGCGCTGAGAATGAAAACATAGTAAACAGGATTAATGTGAAGCAAAACCAATACCTACTGTACATTTGCATGTTAAGAAGTTGCTTTATTGTAGTTTTTATCTCTTTATTCTTGAATTGGTGAATTTGTGTTATTTTAGAGTAACACCAATTCAAGTAATAATAACATGGTTATAGTCTGACCTGTGCGTTGCATACGCTTCAGTCAGTCCGTACAGATTGTGCAGGTTGTAATGACTGGACAGCTGCTGCTGTGCCGACATACATATGGTTCCTGAGTTCAATTGGCCTCCAACCACCCCTGTTTGTGTGATATTTGGAGAAGATTTATAGCTTCAATCTAATTGGGGGAAAGAAAGTTTTTTTTTTTTTTCATTTCCAGCTATAAAGTATTACTACCCCTTCAACTTTTTCAGATTTTTTTGTTATCCCAAACTTCAAAATATTTTATTGTAATTCTGTGGCATAAAGTAGTGAAGAATTGTTATGTGAAAAGATATACTACATTAATTTCAAATAATTTCACAAATAAAAATCTAAAAAAGCCTTTTTATTCATCCCTATTGTGCATTAAATTTAGTTAGTTCATTAAATAAAATCCAAAATATATACAGATTCAAGAGGTGTGAATACTTTTTTGGGCTACTATAGTTGCAAGCCAGTGATAAGTATCTAATACACTCACTAGGTGTGTATGGTGGTTTCTCAAGCTCGCTGTCAGGGCAGCCCACCACTGATCCCTGGACAAAACTGGACGGTTCATTCATATCCTGGTAGGAAGCAACAGCACAATGTCAATTATTTTAGAGATTTAAGCTTGTAAGTACTCAATCAGAAAATATGTCCTTTAGATGTAAACCAATGATCTGTTTAGTATGCTTCTTTGTTTTTGTGTACTCACTATCCACAGACCATCTACAGGAACTTTAGAGAAGAAGTCTCTGATGCAGTCCTCCCACCACTGCCTGGCCTCGGGTTTGGTGAAGTCAGGAAATGCTGTTGGGCCGGGCCAAACCTGTGTGCACGGGACAAACACCTGGCTTATATGAAGGTAAATGAAGAGCTTAGTACTCAGGTGACTCAATATAATGATCTAAAAATGGGCTCAAACCTTGCCTATCAGAATGTCTCCAGATGCATTCTTAATAAACACGTCTCGTTTCACACCATTTTCAAAAGGCGGGTATGTTCCAGGGGGGCTGGTGCTGCTAATGCCCGGATCCTAGGGAAAAAACAAACCAAGATAAAACACTGGAGTTTCACTGTAAAAGAGTTTTTCTGCCATCTACTGGATAAGTTGGTCAACGACTACTTTTACTTTCATTTTATTGAAGTTGCTGTGAAAAAATGGTTGTAGATCCTGCTTCCTTTCTGAACTCTAATAAAAAAAAAACTGTAATAGTTAAAAATGTCAAATTTTAAAGATGTCTTACCAGAATGAGAATGTATTTTATGCCTTTCTTATGAAACTCCTGGACCATCTCCGGAAGATCACCAAATCGCACAGGGTCAAAGGTGAACACCCTTCGCTTGTCTGCATAGTCCAGGTCATTCCACTGCACATCCTGGAGGTGAAAAACATGAAATACTCTCAAAAATAAATGAAGCAACTGCATCAAAATATTTGTACTTTCGACTTTTACAAAGTCCGACTGATTTTGGTATAACTGATCCTGTCTGTATTATTATAAAAGTAATAAAATTACTGATCCTTTTGCAATATTTGCAAACTTAATTTTTAAAGTTCTTTAATATGTTTCTACAAAATAAAACAAAAATTTTCCAGATCACTTCTCTCTGCATGCAATCAAGATTTATGCCATAATTAAGAATCTAACATATTACTAAACTCAGATATGTGGACTTTTAACAATCCAAATGTGTAAAAGACTAAGTATATTTTTTCCTACATACAAATAGCAGGTGGTTTTGTTTCATTTACCATAGGAAAGTTTGCACTGTGCATGCGTTCTGCAACCATGCGGGTTGCATTAGTAGTTGTATATCCCCAGCGACAAAGATGAAAGCCCAGAGACCAATAAGGAGGCATCATGGGATACCCTGGAAAAAAAACCATAATGTCCACTCAAAAGCTACAAGTCACATACATGCTTGTATGTCTCGTACTATTTGGATATGTGTTACTAGAGCTCAGTAAAACAGGAAAATGCATACCAATGACCTGGAGGTATTGTCGTGTCACACTTTGAGGGTCAGGACCCAAGAAAATGTACAGATCCAGGATTCCACCAGTGGATACCCATGTGAGAGCTGGTGTTGGCTGCAGTATCACTTCTACAGAGACATTTCAAAGGAGTTGCATATACTATATATAAGATACAATATGTCCGCAGAGTAGAGACTTTAAAAAAACAAACATCACAAAAAGATTACGGAGGTTTTTGATTAGCTTTCACTGAGTTTTATTACGCATCTCAGTTTACATTTAAAAACCTCTGTTTTAGGTTACTTTTTTGTTTTCCATCTACATCCAACATCCTCCAGTCACACATTAGTGCATAGAAGTGACACAAATATCCATAGTTTCAAAAGAAATTTTGAAAAGTGGGGTTTTCATTCGTATTTATTTCCTTTGTGAAATGTAATTATTGTAAAGAAAATAAAACATTGTGAACACATTGTCCCTATGTTGACACATAGTAGTAGCAGCATCATGCTGTGGTAATCTTTCATCAAGGACAGGAAAGCAGGTCAGAAATGAATTGAAGATAGATGCAGTATTTTTTTCTATGATCTACAACAGCCCTAATTAGACTTAGACTAAGTCTAAGTCCATATGTTATTATGGAGATAATAACGTAAAAAGATGCTAAAACTCTAAAGGGTATGGATACCTTTTGCAAAGCACTATAGAATAGTATGTTTATTATCCAGTAGGAAAATTATGTGAAGAAATTTGCACCAGTCAAATGGAAAATAATCAGAAAATGTTTGGATGATGAGATGAGACAGTACATGAAAATGTATTATTTTGCACATGTTTCAGAGAGGTAAAATAATTTATGTCAACAACAATGTGCAGAGGGAAAGAGAGGACTACCGATTGCATTGCTGTTGAGAAGAAAAACCCCATGTGCTAAGCCGTCATCTTCCTGCACTATGTAGAATGGATGGGAGCCGTAGAGGTTAGTGTCAGCCTGTAGTGAAAGACAGAAGTTTATATATATAGCAGGAATGCATATAATTCATTCTGCTGAATATCATTCTGCTGCTAATATTTGGAAACCAACTTGGTGCACTCAGGTTGGTGCACTCACTGTAACAGACTCACATGTGGTGCCATGTCTCTGTTCCAAAGAGTCCATGATGTCCAGTTGAGGTCCAGGACGAGAGAGGTGTAATGTTCTCCAAGGCCGGACACCAAGGAGGAGGCCAGAGAGGTGGACAGCTGCAGGTATTGGTCAGCAAACAGCAAGGGAGCAACTGTGGTGTTCATACTAAACTCAGAAGGCAAAGACACAGATAATCTTTGATCAATTTCTTACTAATAATGGCAGCAGACAGGAAAGGCTGAGCATGCATGACCTCCACAGGGATTAAAGACAGAGATACATACAGGACCTTTCCATTGGACTTGCGTCGCACTATGAAACCGAAGGGATCATGCTGGAATTCGGTTGTGTAGAGAACATCCTGGGCATATGCTTCTGTCTGAAAGCTACCTGCTGGGAGGGGGACTTCATACCGCTGAGAGGATGGATCCTTTAACTACAGAGAAAACTTATGTCACTCAAACCCAAAAACATTCACATAATCACAGGTGAAGGATTAAAAGTCCTGAAAAAAGTTATTTAAATAGAGCTTGTCTTGGAAGAGACATTTATACACTTAAACATTTCCTTTTTTTCTTTGGTTATTTCATTTCGTGTGTAAATAATTATCTGCAGAAGTTACCCAATTAAATAAGTAAACTGAGTCAATTAGAGGTTTTATTTAAACACTGGAAATAAACCGGGTTCACCTTCCATCATCACAAATACTATAAAAATTAAGTGGCTTAATTCAAAAGCACATCTCACTTTACTTATTTTCAAAACCACATATCATTTTTATTCCACTTTGCAATAATGCACCACATTGTGCTCCTCTAACACATAAAATCTCATAAAATAAAAAGTTAATGGGTGTAATGTGAAAAATGTGGAAAAAGTTCGAGGGGTATGAATGATTTTGGAGGGTACTGTAAAACAAACTCAGAATCAGGCTATAATAACATTTAAATCTAATGCATTATATTCAATTACTGGCAGAAACAACCACAAACTGAAAGAAAGCTCTAAGCAAAGCAAAGCACTGAGAAATCGTGTTGGGTGCAAAAACACTTTAAATGATTAGAATTGCACACATTTTGATTTTAAATACTCACAACAACGTGAAAGCAGCTTGCAGTCTCCGCTATGACTTCCAGGCTCAGAGTGGCGATATCTTTGGGGAGGTAGGAAGGGCTGGCCCTGGTCAGGGTGGCAGTCTGACCCTTCTCACTGGGGGTGAGGGGTCCCATGTCATAGCCTGGGTACAGGGCAGGGAAGAAGCACCAGGGTGGTCCTGCAGATCCAGGTAGACGAGCATAGCAGCACCCCCTGTCCTCACACTCCTCTTGGCTCAACAACCTGTCCCTGCCACAGTCAAACCGACTCTCTGGAGCTGTGGTGCATTCAGTTTCTCTGGAATTTTCGGTTCTTTGGAAAATATCTCGGTGGATGTCACTCTTTGGTTCTCTGGGATAAGAATAACCAGGCTTTTTACGTAGCATGACTTCATAATGATCAAAATGACCTGACCTAACGAGTCTGCCTTCATTGCTGAACAAAAGATCCTTGTATAAACACGCTAACAAAGACAGAGAAAGGAGGAGCACTGTGGTAGACAAAATACCCATCCTTTTCAAAACACTTAAATAAATTCCTGTTTAGCACACCGTGCTATGTCAAAGCTATTGCTGCTAATTAAAAACATATGACTCGATAAAAAAAAAGTCCCAAAGCACGGCGGCATATGTATAATTGAAATTAAACTGTTATTAACAAAAAGAAACCACAGGAGTAATAAAGCCGTACCGATGTTAAAGCCAACAGCAGCTACAGAGGTAGCAACAGAGAAGCTAAAAACAGTAAGGCAAGCGTGCTAGGACAAACAAACTAAAACGCAATAAATCTGCCTCATAACCTAACCAAAACCAATGGATCGATTTTTACCTTAATGTTGAACAATATTTTTGCTACAAATTTATAGAAACAATGTATATATTTCTCAACTTTAGATTAATTTGCATCAATAAAAAATAATGAAACATTCAATCAAAAATGGAAAGTCAGAGGACATCCACATCCAAGTCTTGGAGGAGAAACAAAAATCTAGATGCTAGAAGGAACTGTCCTTATTATAATAATGCTACTGAACAAGAACTTTAGGCAAAAACATTAAAGATAAATGTCACTTCGCTACATCTTTAATTATTTTTCTCTCATCTTCTTTATGATTGACATGTCTATCTTTAAAACATGGGCTTAGCTGAAATAATTTGTATCAAATTCGATAGATTCAAAATGATACAACTTCAGTTTTTAAAAAAGCTTTTTAATGCATGCAGATATGTTACAAATAGGGCTTTGAACAACAAACACATTTAAAAGCTCCGACGATTCCTTCATGAGACAACATAAACCTTTAACATGTAACAAAACCAGTGCTCATTTAATTTGACATTCAGCATATTCCAGCATGATAATTCATTCAATTAGCAAAGTTAGGTTTTTCAGTTTTCATAAAGTATATTGGACACTTAAGGATTTTCTTGATTTAGCCATGGAAAACATTGTTATTCAGCTCACAAACATATTGGTACAATACAATTACAAAACAGCAGATAGTGGTCAACACTTTTTATGAAATTTTCTTTATGTAAATACATTGAGAAATACAAAAAAGAGCAAACAGTGAGAAATGTCCATAAATAACCTTACCACTAACAAACAACAGTGCAGTACTCGATAACTAACATAATAACTTGTGCATCAGCTTGTTTTGTGAGATTAGCATTTAATAAAATGCTAATCTCACAAACAATTCTAATTGTTTTGTGACTGCTACTTTTTGACAAGAATGTTGCATGCAACGGGACCTCTAAAGGTGAATCCCAGGTAGAAGGTAATGTTTTCATTACCATGAGGCACCGAAGGCACAAAGAGAGGGAGGATATTAAACTTTTTTTTCTGGGGACCCTGAAGGTACACCACCCTGTCCTCCGTCCATCCAGAAACACGTTTCAGCATGGTGGCAATTTCGGGACTTTTCCATGCCTCACCGCTGAACCACTTCAGGCGCTTCTCAGAGACCGAGAACCCCTTTGTGATTTTGTCAAACTTTCTCTTGTGGACAAATTTATCCAGCCCATTCCCGTTTCCCAGGAAAAAATGGGTGTAGATTCTTCTTTTCCGCTGGGGAATGTCTTTCATCTTGGCCCAGTAGCCTTTTTCAAGGTGCTCAACTGCCGACTGCACAATCTCATATTTGCTTTGTCTCTCTTGGTCTGTATCATTATCCTCAGGCCAGAACAGTATGGTAAGCAAGAACAAGGCACTTGGAAAACATTTCTTTTTATCAGTTGGAAATTGGCGACAAAGAGCTTGTAGCTCTTTCAGCGGGTCTGCTTTTTGTGGTTGAAGGGACAGACAGTTTAGGGAAATGTGTGCTGCTATGTAATTGACAATATCCCCTTGTGTAAATTTGGCCTTTAATGGGTTGCTGGGATATAGAGTAAGGATATGCTCCAAACGACGTACTGCATCCTTTTGGTCAGCTAGTTTTGAAAGGATCGATATTATGTTCCCTCCACCAAGATGATAGATAATCATGCGTTTCTGAAAAGGTGTAAGTTTGCTTTCAATCGGCTGGCATTTTTTCAGAAGCATAGCAGAATCTGCTTCACTGAAGTACTTGCCATATTCAGCAGATTTCTTTGCCAGCCATGCGAGTGGATGACTTATCTTTTCTTCAGGACTCTCAAGAGTCTCCTCTTCATCTCCAATGTCTGTCTGGAAGTAGCTGAGGTCCTCTGAAATCCATTCCAGGGCATCTTGCATTGTTTTGTGAAGTTTCTTCAAACGGCCATGAAATGGTTCCCAGGCACGGTCGAGTTCCTCTGGGATGTAATCTGTTAACAAGTACTTCATACATTCAGCGTGGCCATTGGTTCTGTTTGCAAACACTTGAAGAGAGGAGATCAGTTTGAGTAGGTTGCACCCAACTTCGACCTCAGAAAAAAAACCATTGCTATTAACATCTTCCATCTCTGCATTGGCTGCCCTCTCACATTCTTGAAAGCACTCAAGAGCTTTCAGGGCGGTCTCCACTGCATCCACTGTGTCTTGGGGCGTCTTTGGTTTGCTCTCATTTTCTATTGCTTTGCATTTTGCTTGGAACCATTTTCTGTACACCTGCCCTTTTGTGTCTAGTATGTATGAGTTATTGGGCAGCTGCTTAGCTGCTGTCTCCGCCCAGTGTTTTGCCTCTTCAAACTTCTCGTAGGTGTAATGAAGTCGAGCAAGCTGTTGTGCAAAGAACGGATCTTGATTGAAACACTCGAAGGCTTCTTTTAACAACTCAATTGCTTTGTTGGGGTTTTTCTCAATGTTACACACATGCTCAATAAGGGGAGAGAAGAAAGTATCAACTTCATCCCCTTTACTGATTCTGGACCGCCTTAGGAAGAGCTGTCTCAAAAATGTCAAATACTCCTCCCTTCCAAATCGGTGGTCAAACAGCACCTTCTCGCAGAGCAAATTCATTGCCAGTCTGCTTTGGGTCTGTTTGCCCCCCAGAAGTTGTTGCAGAATTTCTTTTGCAACAAGGGGGTGGATGATTCTGATTGATTCAATGTGCGTCTTGTCATCTCTGAGGTGCAAGAACACCAGCTTGGCCTGATCACTGAGTAAACTCTCAAATGCATGCTGACGGAACCTCTCTAGGTGAACGGTTAAGGCAAGCAAAGCTTCACAATGAGACTGAGAGATGAAAGAGTTTTGAACATAAGTGTTCAGCAAAGCAACATAATGCATGAGATGAGTCACAACAGATTTTTGATCAATATCCTGAAGTAAATGTTTCACAAAGTCTTGAATGTAATCCTGGGAGAATCCTTCACTCATCAAAACAAATGTTAAAATGAACTTAGGTGCATAGCGTTCCTCGAGAGTTTGTCGTTTACCAGCAAACTTTCTCTTTTCCTGATCAGACAGTTTGTGGGTTACAGACACATTCTGTAGCGGAGACTCTTTGCATTTCCTCTCTGGATTGTGGGAACGTCTGCAGCCCAACAAGATGAAACAAAGGGTTCCATATTGGATTTGCTTAATGTTCACAGCAACCTCCAGTTCATTCCTCAGATCATCTATATATTCCTTCTCAGTGTCTTCAAGAAGAAGCAGCACAGGGAGGCACATCTGTGTATCTTTTTCTTCATATTCTCTTAGCTCTACAGCATGCTGAGCAACAACAGAGGCTGGGTAAGACTTCACAACTGCACATCTCAGATCCTTTCTGTTGTGCCACAACACCTGTCTTGCCACAGTGCTACCACCACTTCCTGGGTGATGGTAAATGTTTATACAGTTTACAGGAGTTTGATCAGCATTGAATTTCAAGACATCATTAAGAAGTCGGGATGTCTCATGGTAAGCATCTCTTTCAATTACGTCTTCAACATACTTGTGGTCAGCAAGCCAGAAATTGAGCCAGGTGACTCTCCCACCTCGGTAAAACTGCTGTTCAATGTTTTCTTTCTCCTCCTTGATGAATTCTTTGGTGCTTTCATCACAATGGTTAACGGTGAGAATTTCCAGGGAGTACATTTGCTCTTCTATCTGTGTTTCAAGAAGACATGTCCCTTTCACAAAGACAGGCAGGTGTTTCCTGACGTGTGCTTTGATGGTCTGTACATGCTGCAAGGTTGCATTAACATGACTCATCTTCATCCCAACAATGCTCGAGTTGTTAACAGCTTCTTTTCCACAGGAACCCTCTGCAAAGCTTTGCCACTTGTGGTAGTTCTTTTCACATTCACAGATACAGATTATGTCCTCATGACCTTCCATGTCTGTGAAAAACTCATAAAACGTGTGCAGGAGTGGCTTTTCTACAGGGGATGTTAGCAGAAAAATGACTTGAAATGTCCCTTTTGGGAGGATTTGTTTACAGATTAGAGACACAGATTCCCGCAGGAAAGTCATTTTTGTCTTGATCCAGGTCATTTCATCACATGACGTTTCATTCCCTTTGAAATCGGAGCGGCCATTGCAAAAGATCCAGCTAGTCTGCTCAAACAGATGCAGGTGGTTGGTGAAATCCTTTATGTTCATGCCAGCAGGCATTCTGTAGCTCTGCAGAAAATGCATGTTTGCAGCATGGTGCTCAAGGTACTTGCTGCACAGACCTGATATCTTTGAATCTGGGTCAAAGTCAAATACACAGAACACATTCATGTTGAGCAGCCAGTCGATATTACTGAGATCGCTGGATTTGAATTTGTTTGTGACTAGTATGAACCATTTGTCTTTTGTGATGAATTTCTTTCCACTTGTCAGGAGCATTGTGAGCTTCCTTCCAAGATCTTGGCAGATCTCTGGAGCAATGAGAAACTGCTTTTTCTCTGCTTCGTCTCTTTGAGTGTCCCGATCCTTGACTCTCTGGTAGAAATCCCCTAAGTCTTTGTCACTCACCGGCTCAGTCTTTGAGCCAACCCTTCGAAAAATCACTTCTTTCTCAAACTCTAATTTGTTGGTCGCCTCTTTAAAATTTGGCAGGCGCACTGTATACACCCTATTCTTCACAATGCTTAGTAAAGGCACAATGTCTACCTCCACCACATATCTCTTTTCTGTACTTTCTCGATCCATAACTTCAATGAACCTTGGCGGCCGCACACACTGAAGTACTTGCTCCTTGTCAGAGCGGAAACTTTTTTCACTGAGGTCCAAAGCATCCACAAAGATGTCCTTTTCTTTTATGAGAATCCCAATTATCTCACCATGCACATATCCTTCATTCTCCTTGCTGTCCATCACGCCAAAATGTATGGTGCCATTTGATCTGATATTCATGCAACCAGTTGCGAATTTAAAAACTTCCCTGGCAAACTTTGCTTGGAGTCTTGTACGGTCCAGTGTGGCAGCTGTAGCAAAAGACTTGTATTCATGGCAAGGAGATATTAAATTGAAAGCCCCTGATTCAGGTTGGAGGACTCTGTGCTTTAAGTAGATAAAATCAATCTCATCTTCATCAAACGGTCTTGGTTTGCAGTCCTCCTTTGAAGACAACACACATTCTTTCTGAACATTTTGTCTCTCTTTAGAAACTTCTCTGTCTCTGACAGGAGCTTCAGAACCTTCCTCTGCTGTTTGAGAACCTTCAACTGATTTTTTTTGCTCCAACTCAGACCTTTTGCCTCTAGTGATTTGTTTGTTCTTCTGAGAGTTAAGCAATGCATCTCTTTTTTGAATAACCAAATGAGCAGGTCCCAATTTCATGCAAATCTTTGTTTTTAAAAAGTCCTCTGTCAGAGCAAGCAGGGTTTGTCCATCTACTTCCTCTTCATGGAGCTTTTTTATATATTGCTCCTTCACTCCAATCGATCTCAGCCAGGCACTTACATCAGACTCAGTCCAGTTTATAGGTGACTTCTCAAGGTGTTCTGCTAGAAAGAAGAGACAAAAATACTTAAAGTTCTATTTTTTGTAGAGATCAGAAAAACTATTTTTTTTGTAATGTTTACATGTTGACACATGTAAGCATTACACACATACCCAAGTTTGTATCTCACTTATTTTCTAGAGATTTTTATTGACTTCCTTCAAATTCAGAAGTTTACGTAAGTCTACTATGCCTTTAGTGCTTTGTGAAAGCCCAAATGATAACATACAAGTTTGATTAGCCTCTGACAGGTTAATTCACAAGAGTTAACTGGAGACACACCTGTAGATGTTTTGAAGGCAATAACTGGACCATACCACTTCCTTATGTGATATCATACAAAAGCAGAAGAAATCAGGCAAGATAAGGGAGCTAACTGTGAATCTCTACAGATCAGGTTCCTCCCTGGAGGTGAATTACCAGATGTCTGAAAGCACCACACTCCTCTGTTCAATTACATGCAAATATTAACACCAGGGATATGTTTAGGTATCATACCATTTAGGAAAGAGATGGGCTCTGTGTCTCAATATGAATCAAATGAAACACATTTTTTGTTTAGGTGAAAAATGTGCAAATCACCTCCAGACCAAAACCATAAGCCCTTGTTTAAAGGCTGGCTTAAGCTAGCAAAACAGTGTTTTAATCCATCGCAAAAAGACTTAATTGCTGAAAAAGCCAGATTACAGTTGGGCAAATGCATTCAGAAGGAGAAGATTTGCATTAAAAGAACACAATTTTAATTGTGGTGGGGGAAACAGCATCAAATTGTACAAATGTTTTGTTGTAAGAGGGACCGTTGTACTTTACATAATAAATTGAATCATGGGGAAAGAACATGTTGTGGAAACACCTCGTGATTATCTTTAGAGTCTCAGAAAGTTTAAGCCTGACCACAAATAGCTCTTCCATATGAACAATGAACCCAAGCATGCCGTCAAACTAGTTTCAAAGAGGCTTACTGACAACACAGTCAAAGTTTGGGCATGGCCAACATACCCAAACTTTGGGCGTGCTGGTCCAAAGTTTGAGCCAACACGCCTGAGTCAACTGAACACAAAGCCTTGAACTTAGTCCCATAGAAAATCTAGCAAAATAATATCGACAATATTAACTGACCTAAAACCAGAAATGCTAAGTCAAAATTCATGTTAGACAATGAGAACATATGATAAAATGATTTAACTGTATATTGAGTGCAGGTAAACTTACCCATGGTTCTTTTTCTTTTTCACTTCCTCAGTTGTGACATTTGCATCTCATTATCTCCACCCTGCAAAAAATATAATAATGCATGAATGCAGCAAAGTATGATTTCCAACGTCACACTAACAGTCAAACTTTTAATTCAATTCACTATATTTGTCCCTGTGGGGCAATCTCAAGGCACAAGTAGTACAAAAAAACACAAGAGTATTAACTCACACAACAGAATTCATAAAATTCACACATAAAAGTCTAAATATATGTACTTAGTACTATAGTAAACATGATGGTATCAGTGTTATGATCAGGCACTGCTTTGATGCCTCAAGTAAGGAAAATCCTGATGGAGAAAGTTAAAAAGTATATACTCAAAAATACAAAATGAAGGTTTTGAAGTGACTTAATCAAAATCTGGACTAAAATCTGTTTGTTGTATGACATTAAACAAGTTGTTTTGCTTGAAAAGCCTTTACAATGGGTGAATGTAAACAATTTTGCAAAGAACAACCAGTTATTAGTTTAGGGTGGGGAACAAACATGGAGAAGCAGCATTCAGCTCCTATGCACCACAAATCTGGAACAAACTTCAAGAAAACTGCAAAACAGCCAAAACACTCAGTTCCTTTAAATCTAGACTAAAAACCCCACCTGCTTGAAGTTGCTTTTGAAATATAATCATGAAACATTAATTAATAATCTGATGTGTAATGACTGCAAAATGTAATGTTGACTGTGTGTTCTGACTTTGTATTTTTGTGCTTTTATGATGTAAAGCACTTTGAAATACCTTGTTGCTGAAAGGTGCTATACAAATAAAATTTGATTGACTGATTTTTTTTCACATAGGGCCACATAGCTTTTTGTTTACAAATAAATGAATTTTTTTTTTTTTGAAAACCTGATTCTCTATTTACACAAATTATCTGCGTCTGATAATTGTCTGATTGTCTGAAACATTTGTTGGACAACAAACATAAAAAGATGCAATCAGTAAAGGAGAAAATACTTGTTCACACCACTTTATGAGAGCAGACAATTCAAATCATTATCTGTAACACAGTATCTATAGTTTACTTCTAGATAAAAGAAACAAAGCAAAAAAATGAGCTGAACATAATGCAAAGTGCTGATTCATGCTACAAGCAAAAACATGCTGCCAGTCTAATTATATTATCAATACCTCAGACAGACCACAAAATTAGATAAAATTCCCTAAATGTACAGAAATACTCACTTCAGCAGATTTCCAGAGTGAGTCGTGCGTCCCATGAGGCTCGGTCAAGGCTATAAAAAAAACAGAGGAGGATTATATGAATGGTGAGATGCGGAATGTTAAATATGGAAAAAGATTAACAAACCCGTTTCTTACGTTGGATGGAAAACGCGAGAAAAACAGACGGTTTTAGTTACTTTGCCGCCCAGAGCTGCTCTGTCTGACCAACCGAGTCTTTTCTATTCAGCTGCAACTCGAGTCAAATTCCGGGCTCCGGACCGTACTGCGCATGCTCAGAGCCTCTGATGCCTTGAGTTTCGGTTTTGAGGAAACTAACAGGGCGGAACATCATAATTATACCTTTATAGGACACAAAACGTCATAATATAACGGGGCAATTACAGTTCTACTGAATATATTTACTGATAGGAACTGTTATTGAATTGCCTTAAGATAAAGAAACAAGCCTTTAACCAACTTTTTCTTTTTTAATGCTACAGGCAATTAGGTAGTGGATTAATATTTTATAGTATTTCAGTGGAATTTAATATGAACTAATACAAAGTGGAAGGAAAATAATGCTTTCAACTTTTTCATTACTAAAAATCTGAAAAGTATAGCATGCATTTTTATTGCGCTCCCCTCCAAGTAGCCGATTATGGGATAAAATTGGTTGGAACCATCAGATTTTGCAGGTTTGTAGGATAGGCTCATAAAACTGCATGAAGAGAGGTGATCTAGCTTAATATTGGGTAAAAACTGGGACTGGGCACTATAACAATTAATACTTCCTTAATACCCACCTATGACCTATGTAACCAATTGTTATAGTTTAAATAGGTTAATTTAGTTAACCCCAACAGGTCCCATACATTCCTTAGAGAAATTGCTCGATCAAAATAGATGGAGATCACCTTTGAACAGCAATATTGTTTTTGCAGATTCTAAACTGGATTTATGTTTGGACTTTGGTTAATCTTATAGCATATTCTCTGACCTAAAGCACTGAATTGAATTGTAGCTCTTGCTGTACGTTTACAGTCATTACCTTCCTAGTGGAAGGTGAACATCTGCCCCGGACTCAAGACCTTTGCAGATTTATGTTAATTTCAAAAAAAATTCCCATAAGTGCCCATCTCAAAATAGAGATGAGCACTTATAGTGTCCACGATTACTGACAGAAAAAAACCCTCACAAGAATTTTGATTCATCACAACATTAATCAACTTATTCAATATTTTTGCAAGTACCAAAAACTAACAGTATGGCGAGACTGACATTTTTGGCTATTTTACCCACTAGTGGTACCAATAAATACCAATATGACTAAATTAATATGATTGAGTGCAAATATTTATGCCGTTTAGTGGTGCAGTTACAAACCATATATTACTAATGTGCTTAATTTATTAAATTAAAAAAGCATTCCCTCAGCACGATTCTATCAGCACTGTGCATCAAAACAAGGATAGAATTTTATTCGACAACGTAGCATTATCTATTTAGAGAAAAATGTTACAGATTTTAGCTTTAGCACATTCATTATTGTTTACCTACATGGCTAACATGACTTATGATTTAATCTGACTCAGTGGAAAAGCGGATGGCAATCATTTAGTTTTCAGCTAAGCTGAAACCAAAAACACTTGATAGGTACATTTTTGATTTACCATTTTATCTAGGCAAGATGAAAAGCAAAAAAGGGCCATATTTTGGTGCAATCTTGTTGCGACACATTCGCCACCATTAAACAGGGAGGTACAGTTTATCCAATTTGGTACCAGTCAGAGAGGAAAAAAAAAAAAAGGCCAACAACTCTACCTTGGTCAGTCTTACAAATCTGAATCCAAACAGACACTGCAAAACTTGGTGTGGTTTAGTAGATGCCAATTTCATTTGTTTGTAGTTAAAGACAAAGAACCTGCTCTTCCATATGTACACCTTTCTTTCTAGACTACAATACATAAACATATTTCAGTTTGGCCCAGGCTCTGGTTGTTGAATACTCTATTTATCCCCAATAAACATCAATACTTCTGCCAAATAAATTCAAAACCCTTCTGAAACCACCATAATTTAAATTCAAAACCTACATCAAATAAAAGAATGATCAAAAGAACAAATATAGGAGTAGACATAATTTATGAAAAACCTGGCATATTTTTAAAAAAATATGTAAAGTTTGAAAATAGATTTCTAAAATCTTGCAGCAACCCTGTAAGACACAAGATGAACCAACAAGAAAAATACGAGTAGAAAACAATAAAGAATTTAATATGTGCAAGTCATCAACATCACTGACACTAACAAGAAAAGTCATACATTACCATTTTCTGGCTTCACTTTTTAACTCATTCTCAACATCATGATGAGGATTAAATCATTTCCTGGATTCAGATACTTTGGAACAGTCTGAGTCAGCAACACAGATTAGATTCTAGCAGCATTTAGTGAAATCAAGCACATGAAGCATAGTCTGTTTAATGAGCAGGACCCATGCAGCACAGTGATGGGTTTATATATAATAAACCGTTCTTTTATATGTATATATATATAAAAAGGCACGTGGGTCATATTAAGCAATTTATGACCCAAACTTTAAATCTTTCTGTACAAATCTACACATACAGCATCTTCAGCAAATACCCTTACTGAGAAACACACAACATTGCACAATAAAACTACCCAATTGTTCAACGACATTTGCAGACATTTCCCACAACAATGAGCAGAGAGCTTTTGGACACTTTTTTTGCACTGTGTAATAAAACACAATTAACATTAAAAAGCAATTTCTTTGTGCAGTCCAGCTACAAGAAAATATCCAACACCTTGTAGGCAGTTAGACGTCTGAACGGAGACGGACAAACCTGAATCCAGACCAGCAGAAGGCACTTTTGTTTTGTCTGCGGCGCTTGCATGCGACTCCAGGCACTGCAGGCCTGGACCTCACAGCAGCACAGCAGCAAACCCCTGAATGTTCTCCACTGTTTAAGGCAAAGCTCCCTTAGTTCTGGGTCCACTTTGGCTTTGGGTCAGTCCGCACAGGTTTTGTTGTCCAGGGTAGCGAGTACCTCCGGCCTGAGAGGAACCGTAGGACACTGAGAGACATTTTCGCAGGGAGGAGTCAGCCCCAGGTCGTCTGTGTGAGCTGCGTGAACGGAAAAGTCTGAAGGTACCGGATGTTCTCTGGACGAGGGCAGCGACTGCCCACACGGTGTCAAAGGAGTCGATTCCTGTGTTTGCAACGTAGGTAGTGTTGTATGATCTGGCAGGGGTTGGGTGCATGGCTCAGTGAGTCTTTGCAAACCCTGGATCTGTGTTTTTTGCAGCTGCTCTGCAGTGGGGTAATAAGGCAGGAAAGGCCTCTCAGGCGCACAGGTCCTCATGGCGAGATAAGTGTGCATCAGGAGGTGAGGAAAGCGGGATGTGAAGTATGAGACAAAGTCGTCGGGGATGGAGCCCAGGGTCTCCTGTACCTCGACGGGCAACTCTCGGTAATGATGTTTCTGTTGAGATGAGAGAAATCCTCAAAACTACAGCAGTGAGGAGTAAGATTATTTTAAATTATGCAACAACTGTGCCTCACCTTGTTTCTCATTGCACGCAGAAGGTCTCTGACTGACCCGCCCTTATAGGAGCGAAACTTCCGCAAATCTACCACAGAGAGAAAAATCAAACCCATTGAGCTTTTTTACAAAATAAATCCATTATGGGGTTAAAATGAATAAAAAAGCCGAGAAATCTCAGAGATTTATGCTTTATTACAAGAGAGTTTTTTTCAGTGAGTCAGTAATAACTCCATTAAAAGCTAAAAGATTTTCCTCATATAAAAGGTGTACATTTGATTTCATCATGTAAAGTTATTATGGCTCCACTGAGTTCAAAAGGACAATCGTCAAGCAGAGACATTAAAAAGTTGAATGCTGTTCTATGGCTCCTTAAACGAGATATAAACAAATTTGAAAAGGTCTGACAAAAAATATATTTTGTATACTTTTGAGATCATTGGTAAATGATAAACATACAACCCAGTCACTACTTTTTTGCCCTTTTTATGACTTGAATATAAAATGGTAGTTCTGAAATATTTAATCAAACCACTGTTCTAGGTTTTGATCCTCAAAGTGTGGCACTGCAGACAGAAAGCTGCCTACTTCACAGACTTCTTCTTTCCTGTGACAGGAAACATTCAGTCCTGTCTGTGAGAGCAAATCAAAGAACTACAACACCCAAAATGAAACCGCACCACATGTAAGAGATCAAGGTGCCAAACAACACCACACCAAATAAGGCGACTTCTTTAGAAGACGCTTAATTGCGGTATAGCTTGCACCGTTTAATCAGCCTCATCATACCTGTCTGCAGTGGCACCGTGATGTGCTCTCTCCAGTCACCCTTGACAACAGCCCTCCCTCCTCGCTCCAGCTGCCTCACGATTGGTCCGTCCAGCGGCTCCTTTTCTATTCTATCACTCACATCCTGACAGAAAAAAAAAAAAAGCATTATTTTA
Source organism: Xiphophorus maculatus (assembly GCF_002775205.1). Taxonomy (NCBI): domain Eukaryota; kingdom Metazoa; phylum Chordata; class Actinopteri; order Cyprinodontiformes; family Poeciliidae; genus Xiphophorus; species Xiphophorus maculatus. The sequence continues at coordinate 13,626,632 of NC_036458.1, read as the reverse complement.
ATCTGCAGCAATAATATAAGGCTGAATAAAAGGATCTAATGGATCACTTTGTGCTGTGCTCTAATTTTAAACCTTTTTAAAAATACATAGCAACCACATAAATACCTTGGGAGATATGTCGATGGTGATGACTTTTGAGGAGATTACACTTATATATTCAGTTTTGTATTAGGAAAAAATGTGCCTTCTACAAAAAACTTGAAATTTTTTTGCTAGCATTAAGCATTAAAATACCAAAACAATACTAAGTTAGCCTGTATCATCTCTGTTTGACCCTGTACATTAATCTGCATTTATGTAAAATAGTACAATCGGTCTATATATGGAAACAAATGTTGCTGCTTCTCTTCATAGAGTGTGCAGGATTGCAGAACCCTGATTGTGAAGTCCAGTGTGTGAAAAGAGCCCAAACCTGGAAGAACTGCAACTCCTTCTCTAGAGTCCAGAAGAAAGGATGTTTGAGAACACTTTCAGCTGAAGGTCTTCTCTGGGGATCCATGCTCAACATCTGTTCTATGAGATCTCTGGCAACAATTTCACCTAGGAAGATAAAAAAAAAACAACAAACACAAATGTGTTGAGTTAATTATGAAAAGAGAAAAAATTTTTTTTGCCATTCTGAGAATTAGCAACAAAAACAAACTAATTTACTCCTCTTGAGTGCATTTCTCACCGTGTTTGTCACCTTGCAGATAGTCGAGGCTGTATCCTCCCAGTAAGATATTTGCCTGCCTCTGTAGAGACTTCCCAAATGGGTGACTTCCCTGAGAAACCACGTAGTAGAAGACACAACCGGCAGAGAAGATATCCACCGCATAGGTCTACAGGGATCACATTAGAAGAGAGACATCACATAGTTTGAGATGGCTTCACAGGAAAACACTAGCATACATTTCAATACTTGTGACAGATGTGCATCCCTGACTCACCGGGTTGTCCTTGAAGTCCTCACTGAGGACCTCTGGAGCAATCCAGCCCTCGGTCCCTGGAACCCCGGACCTTCGACTGAAACTGTGACGTCCCACTGCCAGTTTCTTACACAAGCCGAAGTCGGAGATCATCGCCCGGACTCGGCCGTGTGCGTTCGGCATGGATACCAGAATGTTGTGGGGCTTCAGGTCTCTGTGGACTAGAGGGAGAGGGAAAATTATGTTTCAACAGCAAACAAAGACATGAAGACAGTGAAAGTATTTTAGGTTTTAGAGACACTTACCTATTTTGAGAGAGTGCAGATGGGCTAATCCGGACATGGTTTGCTGCAGGAGCATGGCTGGCTCAAGTCCATGACGGTTGAAATCCTTTTTCTCCACATACTAGCAAGAGGAAAGAAAACGATGTTGAAAATAGAATTTAAATAAAAAAAAAAAAAAAAAAAAAAAGCATTCTGTGGAGAAAACATTTTGATGGGAATTTCTTTCTTCAGGGTGGTGAGATGGTCAGCCTTGGCCTGGATGAGGCTTTTAACTGCAGCCCATTCATTTTTAATAGGGCTGAGGTCAGGGCCTTTATAGAAGTTTAATATTAGCCAACTTTATCCATGGCTAAATTAATTTTGATGTTTTTTGGGTAATTGTCCTGCTGGAATGCAGAGATGGGTTTAGTTTCAACAAGCTGACAAAAACCATCACCCTCATATGAACGGAAACTGGCTAACACATTTAGAAGCATCCCAGGAATCACCAAAGGTCAAGTCCATCATACACTGGAATCTGTAAGAACTTTCTACAGTGAAGTGAGTTCAACATTACTATAGATTGAGAGGAAGAACAATGTTGCAAGACATTTTATGTCACATTTTTTAAACAAATGTGGGTACATTTCAAACCCACAAATTAAGACAAAACAAAAAGACATAAAAATAAACCAGAGAGAAAAAAACAACTAAATATGTGAGAAAGGGAGAGCTTTCCGCAGCGTAATTGTATTAGTTTTTAACACACTTTCACAAGCTAACACATATCAGCATCAACCTGTAATGGAATGGTTGTAGGTTCTATTAGCCATTTTAATATCCCATATTTATATACACTATCTATATCTCTTGTTATAACCCCTTATAGTCCATACATACATAGTCTTGTACATCCGTAAATAAATATTTATATCTCTTAGAGCACTTCTGGATAGATGCAAACTACATCTCGTTGCTTGTACTTGTGACAGTGCAATGACAATAAAGTTGAATTCTATTCTATTCTAATACTGTTAATATGTTTGTTCAAATAGTGAGAGGGAGAGTGGACAAACTCGTGACAAAGAACAAGTTGGAAAAAAAAACAATCATTTGTTTTCTCAAATGCATTGTGGACAGATATAAGATTGTCATTCATGACAGGAAGTTATGTTTCCAATAGCTCCAGTCTGGTTGGGGTGTAAAATATTGGGGGTCATTGGTCTTAAAAATGGTAAGCTATAGTGGGCAATAGCTAGAGGTAGTGCGAGATATTAAACAGGCTTGAGGATAAGTTTATGTTAGCGCAAATCATATTTGAAGAGAGTATCAAGATTTCCTGAATTTCTCTGAGCATCCTTTGTAATTTATAGAAAAACAGTGACAGTGAAGCTTACAGGTCTAGGAGCTCTGCCACTGAGCACACTTTTAACAGCACCTTAGGGGTCAGTTGTTGTTCAAGATCAGAATAACTTTATTTTAAAAAAAAAGAAAAAAAACATGATTGATTATTTACCTCCTGAAGCGTGGCAGCACACAGCTCTATGGCGATGTACTGGAACTGGCGGTCCCGCTCAGTACAGAAGTAACGGATAACATTTGGATGCTCATCAGACTCTCTGAGCAGCTGAACCTCTCGGTCCGCAAAGCTGAAGCACTCTGGAAGGATTCTTTTCACTGCCACTGGACGGTTGTCAAAATGCCCCCTGTTGGAGAAAAAGTGGAAATGTAATACTGTGACGTGAGAGAATATATGAAATTTTACTTTGATTCCCTTACTTATAAACCATAGTTCCCTCAGCACCATGGCCCAGCACCTGTTTGGGGTGGAAGGTAATGTTGCCGACTCTGACCGTAGAGAAGTCTTCCTCTGACAAAAACAGATTTCAAGCAGTGAAATCAAAGCCACAACAAACCAGCTGATGTACAAAAACAGAATTAGAGCCTTACCTCCATCTTCATGCTCATAAATTGAGCTGCCCACCTCAGACACAGATAAGTTGGAGTGGTTGGAGGCACGGGGGGTGATGTTGGGGCTGCTGTGGTCTGAGCAGTCGGAGCGAGTGCGAGCCACGTCCAGGAAGTCACTGTCGGGAGCCAAACCCACGTCTGCAGGGGGGAAAGGCTGCTGCCGCTGGAGTAGCTCCAGCCGCTCCTCCATTTGTCTCTGGAACTCCTGGTGCTGCAGCTGCTGCTGCTTGTGCACACTCTGTCGCAAAAACAACAGAAAACATAAAGGATGCAACAATTACAAAATGTGTTCTTGAACCTTTTTAAGCTATTTGAGATCCAATATATAAACCTGTTATTATATAAAGCTAATAAAAAGTCAGCAGGTACAACTTCCACAGGTTAATGCTGAGGTATTTCCACACTCAAGCACCTTGTCCCCTTATTATTTTCTAATTCGGTACTAAATTAGTTTTGAAACTTTGATATATTTTCTTTAGTCAAATTTAATAAAGAAATCTTCATTGTTGGCACCCCTTATAAAGATGTATAAAAATTCTTTATATATTATTTTTTTTGACGCACAAAAATCTTGCACTGAAAAATACAAAAAAATCCAACCATCCATATGTCAAAACAAGGATGTTAAGAAATAATTGGTATAATAAATGTGCTTGCTGCATGGTGGAACAGTTAAGCCTGTAGCAATAAGCAATAACTCATTTAATCAAATGCTAAATTAAGACAACCTCGATAATTTCCGTTTGCATGATGTGTTTTTCTTGTTTCTCTCTCTTTTTCTATCAAAGACTGGATAACAAAAGGCTTCTGTCAGAAGGACAATTTTGTTTTTATTTGTTGTTTCAGGTGTCTTGTTTATTTATTTTGATTCTTTAAAATATCTTCCAGTTTAAGTGTTAAATGTTCATTATAAATTAAATTTTATTGATGTTTGAGAGGGTGTACTTGCATTACTATGCCATAACCATTTTATAACTTAAAAATGGTCTCAAAATAATATTATTGTTTATCGCAATAACTTCTGGGACAATTTATCGTCCAGAAAAATTGGTCATCATGACAGGCCAATTCATGTAGTCAGAACTCTACAGGGTTTATCTGTAGTTATTAGCTACAGCTGTGATAGAAATCCTCTGTAATAAGTACATTTGATGCTTTATAAAAGGTGAGAATTTTTCTTACCTTGGGGTAGATTATAACAAAAGCCACCCAGCCGGCGAGAAGGAAAGTAGAGAAGATGATGGTGGCCATGTCTTTTAGCATGGAGTCCACAGGGGCCTCTGAGCGAGCCGTGCGGCTGCTGGTCCCTGGTTCCTGGATGGAGGTTGAAGGTTGCCTATCATCCATGCCACTGTCATTGACTTTCTGCAGAAAGGAATCAGAGGAGCAGGAAAGATGTTAAACAGAAAAAGAGTGCATGGAGGGTCAGGATATTTCCATCACACGTGAGATGACCCGGACCTCCTCTCCTTTCTTATCCGTAGTAGGTGGGATGACGTTGCCTTGGTTACGAGGGAAGTGTTCAGGGAAAGTTTCCAGGATCTTGGTGTGAGCTTCCGGGGGCGTTTCATGGTGACCTGAAACGGAATACGGAAAAAACTTCACAAACAAAGAAACTCAAGTCTAAAGTATCAAAAACACCTACAGAAACAGATTCATTTCAACCAAACAATGAATTTCTTTTTAAAGAAACCAGTTTAAGGAGTGGAGACTCCACCCCTCACCACACCGGGTTATAGAGGTGTTGTCAACATAAGAATGTTCTTATGAGAATGCGTTCATAAAGTAGCCTTAAAGCACACATTAAACAAAACTTGTTCTATTCAGCTGCAGTTAATATAAAATAAAAGAGAAAACAGCTACTTTCCATATTTCAAACACAAAGTTATGCTTTAAATTGTCCCATGTTAATAAAAGTCAGCACCATGGATACAGCCAGCAAAACATGAAGGCAGCTGAAAAATGGAAGATTTGAGATTTTCAAAACAGATTAAACAAGCAATGTTAAAGGACAAATTATTGGCGAAACATTTCACTTCTGTTCAGGCCAATATTAACAATACAAAAACATTTCTGCAGTTCCACCAGTCACCCAGTAGATGTCAGGCACCATTAAACTTAAAGCATAAACATTTCTAAGTACTGATTAAGTCTTTGGTTAAGCGTGCCGACATCAAAACTTGTTTAGGAAAGTGGATTTTTAAACCATTATGACATCAAATCTCTTTTTCTTCTCCCAGCTTCAACCTAAAAAGATTCTAACGGCTGTGATTTGTTTTGTGCCGTACCTATGAGAAGTAGATAGTTCCTCATAAAATTGATCCGGTTTCGCTCTCGGAGGCCAGCGTTGAATTTCACACTTGTGCTGGGAGTGATTACACACTCCTTATCCTCCTCTGTCTCCTGGCTATCGGGGCCTTCCAGCAGGGGGAAGGTGCTTCCACGAGGCTAAAGACAAACATACACTTCCTGTTATCAGACGCCTCATGAGCTTCTATAAAAAGGAAGTCTGTAGAAATAGCAGCCTCCTACTTCAAACAATCAAGTCTTCAAGTTTTATTAACTAAAACAGTAAATAAAAACCTTGGCAGAAATCAAACTTAATGCAAATATATAAAGACTGATTTAAAATAATCTAAATCATGTCCATGCTGTTCACGTGATCAATGTTGTACTTGATTTAATATGCAGATTGTGCTCACCACCACTGTGACTCCATCATGCACCAGAGACGGTGATGCATACAGGCTAGTCGAGTATTTGCCCACATATAAAGTGGCCCTGAAAAGAACAAAAATAAAAACCGCCAGTTAAACCTGTTACTTCATGGCCAAAAACATTTCAACATGTTTGACAATAAACTGTGCAGTGACACAGATAAAATCTTGTCAAGCCAAATGACAAGGCTAAAACAATTCAGAGAAAACCAACGAGTCCTGGTTTTACTTTTCAGCTTTTCCCTCCAGGCTTTTGGAGCTTTATTTCCGCAGAAAAAATAAGGATTTACTTCATTTCGAAAAGAGGCCTCTAGAAGCTCCAATTCCAGCCAAAGAAGTGATTTTTCAACCAGACATTTTCCTTCCACTTAACTTTTTATGAATTTAATTAATCTAAGACTGATCAACCAGCTTTTTAGCTACATTACATAGCTTATTTATTTATCGCTGAACATATATGTAAAATGGAACTAAATACATAAGGAAATACAGAAGATAAAATGTAAAAAAATAATCTAAGGCAAATTAAGCTTTTCCTTACATGAATTTATTTTTGGGCTTTTTCTCTTTTGGAAACGGATATTTCCATTGGGTTATCCGTCCGACCTCTCCGGACATGAAAGTGAGGTACCGCAGTGTTTCCACGGCGACGTTGGTGTGGGGAACTTTGCGAAGACCCTCCCGCTGCCAGATGTACATCGCCACCACAGGAGAATTGTAGTTCTGCATCCACTGAACGTCTCCCGTCTCACTGTCCACGGTCACCACGAGGCCGTCGCCGTTTGAGACAAAATGAGCCATTTCTGTGGAGGGAATAACGAGATGCAATTAGCATACCCAGTGTATTACAGAGTTAAGCTAACAACGAGCATGCTTGCGTAGGAATCTTACTGTATTTCATGTCATCATCAGGGAGGGTGGAGGCATAGTCCGAATAAGTGGCATTCCAGCGCAGCTCTCTGTTTTTTGTGTCGTACATGGTGATGGTGTACTCTAACAAAAACAGAAACATGCATGGTTACATAAGAAGCACACACTGCAGGGTTTCAGTGTCAGTTTTATTAGAAAACTGCAAAGCTGAAGCGCGTAAAATTTCCTTAACAATGCTCAACAAAAGCTAATGTGAGCTTTCAACTTGCAAACACTCTTAGCCCCTTAAAATTTAAGGAGATAATTATTGGTGAGGTAGTTGTCTTGTTTGGAAGTTAAATAAATTGGCTGCACTAATGAGTAATGACTATATAACAGTCTCACCAAAAAAAGGTAATAAATGAAACCTTCTGGTAAACTCAATTAAATCTTGTGTGTCATAGATTCTGGTTAGAATAAAAAAAACAGCTGAGCTAGTTTTGTTTTTACCCGTTCGTCCCAGATAGAGAAGGGATGAAGACGGACAGAGCATTTCAGCGAACGATGACGTCAGTGTCTGCTGTTTTTCACCTGTTAGCAAATCCACCACATACCACAAGTCCTGCTTTTTACCTGCAGGAGAGCACATAGACAAACACACACAGGAAACTGATTAGTTGGGTGATTTCAGCTTTAAAACTGCACCCGGCGATAGTTTTACAAAACATTTTGTCGCGTTACAAACTTCAATGTACTTTGTTGGGATTTTATGCGGTCGACCAACAAAGTAAGGAAATAGTTTGTGTTCAGCCCCATTTAGTCTGATGGACCTAAATGAATGCCGATTAGTAAACTGATTCCACCTGTGCTCAATTTAATCTCGGTATAAATGCAGATATTATTTGAAAGCTTGTTAGAGAACAAAGAGCATCCTGGAGACCAAAGATCACAGCAGGCAGGCCAGGGAGAAGTTTAACACTGGGTTAGAAAACAAAAACAGAAGCTGGTGAAAGCTGATAAGATAGGTGGCAATATAATAAAAAGGAAACACTGGAAACAAAACCTGTTGCTGGCTGCAAAATACTTAAGGTGGTGAAGCCTTCCATCCAATGTGACTGAGTCTAATCAATTTTGCAAAGAAAAATAGGTAAAAATGCCCCAACAGGCAGAGACATGCCCCAAACAGCAAGCCTTTTAAAATACTGCTGGTCCTCAATAAAACACATTGAGGTTTGTGGTTCTAATGCATTCAAATGTGAAATTGTCCCACTTGTGAAAAAACCCCATTTATAGCTTTCCTGCCAACAGAACTGTTAATCTGATTAAATGAGGCACTTTTTACAAGACCAGTTATTCAAAATAACCTGCGACCGTTTAACCTTAATGTTAATGAGTTTTATCACTCCATAGTGAGGTAGATAGTCCTTCAAAGTTTTGCATTTACACTTTACACAGTAGTTTCACAAAATGTGAAGCCACACACATGAAAAGTAGTTATCTATTAAAGTATTCAACCAGCAAAAGTTTGCATCTATATAATTAAATGCCTGACTGATGATGATAATAAGCAGGCAAATGTGACTAGCTTTTGTTCAAACAATGGTAGATCAACGTTCCTTCGTTAACACTTAAAAATTTAAAAGAGCTGAGGCTGTAGATTTAGTGGAACCAGAAGACAATGTGTTGTATTGTGCTGAAACCAGATAACACCCACTCCTTTATGAAAGGAACACAGGCGGATCTACAAACGTGTATGCGTATGCCATGACCACAGTGTGGCCAACTCAAAGAGAAATTTATGATTGGGTCTTACCCATGTAGAGGATTCCATCAGAACTGCGACATGGTGAGGCTTGGACCAACTCAGGGATGGTGAAAGGTAGTTTCTGTTACAACAAAAAGCCTCAGATAAACCTTGTGGTTTTAAGGATTAACAACAAAATATAGCACCACGTAGTATAAACAACCACAGCTGCAAACTCATAATGAGAAAGCATGACTATTTTTCTACCGAACAAGGAACTGAGCGGTGGATCATACCAAAGACGGAAGATTAAAATGCTTTGACAAAACGTATTTCCTTTTACCGTGAGGCCTTCGTTGTTCTTTCCACCCAGAGAGTACAGGCTGCCGTCGTTGGGGTCCGGCAGAAACGCTGGTCTGGTGAGAAGAGTAAAGGCAACGAGTTTATTGTTAAGTCACAGGTCGAGCTCAACATGTGGCAATACTGAATAGCATATACTGTCTTTTGCTACATAGAGATAAGATACAGTAGAACACAGTGTCTTGAAAAAGTATTCTAAAAAATGTAAACTTTTATCGCATTTTGCCACTTTACGGCCATAAATGTGACAGACCAGCACAACATGAACTGGAACAACCAGAGATTTTGTGTCATTTTTTTAAACCAATAAACATCTAAAAAGTTGAATGACTTAAACTCAGTCAGCTCAGACTATCAGACAATTTTCAAGTCTTGCAGCTTTGGTTGCATGCTTAGAGTAGTTGTCCTGTTGAAAAGCAACCTCCACCACAGTCTGAAGTCTTTTTCAGTCATGGTGGTTTGTTTTCCCCAAGGATTTTTCTGCATGTTTCACTGTGGGAATGGAAGCTTAAACCAAACCGCTGAGGCCTTCACAGAACACCTGGATTTATTCTGAAGCTAAATTACCTCCCTGTTAATTAGATGGCTTTTAAAGACAATTGGTTGCACTGCATTTTATTTATTCCCAATCTAAATGCTGGCTATCTTAAAAAAATATTTTGTATCTTATGTGACAAACTTTGAGAACAGCCAGTACGTTTAAGGGGTGTGAACACTTTTGCAAAACACTGACTTGTATCAAACAAAAGAAAGAAAAAAAAAGATAACTTGGATACATACTCTGCTACATGTGTCGGGACCTGAAGAACTGGATCTGTGAGGACACAAAGACGATAGTCAGGACTGACAAGAATATCATCCGGCAGACGAAAACATGGCCAGCGGCCGTTGAGTAAGTGAGCGACATGAACGCTGGAGACGTCGGACTGCAAAGGACACAAAGTCCAAATGGACATGCAAGCCCCAGTGGCAAACATGAAGGGCAAACAGATAAGCTGTCTGTGAGTAAATCAGGCATGACACACCAGCAATGAGAACAAGAATAACAATCATTCAATGTGATCGCAACATCCGACTGACCTATCCTAGTATAAATGCATGGAATAAAGTCTTGCTAAAAGTTGTCCTCAACAAAAGAAGATAATAATCTTGTTGGGAGGAGCCTACATAAGATTTCTTCCATCTTTCAACGGGGTTACCAAACCAGTCAAACCCCAACCCTGAAGTGTCTGTTGCAAAAAGACAAACATACAAGTCCCACCAGTGTGAACAAACTGGGTGTGGAGCAGGTGGAGCTGTAAGGTGTCCACAATGGGACGGGTTAGGTGTGAGATAATCCAAAGATGTTAAATAACCGTTTTATTCAGTTAACATTAGTCTTCAGCAAATGTTTATTGAGGGTTAAATCTGACTGGCTGAAATATAAATACATGTCTGCAAAGAGAGAAGCGAGCAGCATTATGACAGGTTTGATATTAAACTGCACTGTTCAGTATTGACAAAGGTGGAAGATTTCTGCTTCCCTCTCATCGTTTCCTGACTGAAATGCAACAGGTGTGTGCAAAGCCTGGTGAAATTTATATTCAGTAGCTGTTCCAGGAAAACAGATGATGCGGAGGAGGCAGCCTCTGCCTCATCATCGCAGATTTGGTTATTGAGTAGAGCCAGGCAGGATTAACAAGCACGAACTAAATTTGTTTTTACCTAAAAAGTCAAGCCTAAAATAAATCCACAAAAATAGGAGAATACACACTTAAAATTGTGAGTTCATAGACAAACACCCCTAAAATCTTTCTTTCGCTAGTTTTCTAAGCCTCCTTAATGCAATTCCAGAGCATTCAGAGCCTTACGATGGTAACCATGGTGCGGGCCATGAGTGCAGGTGACACTACAAAGTTGCTGATCCCGGCCCACTCAGACCTTGATTAGAGGCAGCATTTCCCTCTTTCTCCGTTAATAATTACCCGCTTCCCAATGCCAAGAGAACCTGAATGAACAGCTTCTTCTAGTACCGTCTAAAAACAAGACTTGACCACACAATAAAAATAGGAATAATAAATCTAGGCACCAAGGCAGTAGATGCGGCTCTGGAAAACTTAAGAGACCACTTAAAATGATCAGTTTCTCTGGTTTTACTTATAGATATGCGTTTGAGTAAAATGAACATTGTCATTTTATTCTATAAACTACAGACAGCCTGTCTCTGAAATTTCGAGCAAAAATTTAGTATTTATTTGCAGAAAATGAGAGATGGTCACAATAATGAAGAAGATGCAGTGCTTTCAGACCTCAAATAATGCAAAGAAAACAAGTTCATATTCATTTAGAAACAACAATGATAATGTTTTTACTCAGGAAGAGTTCAGAAATCAACATTTGGTGGAATAACCATGAGGTCTCTTAATTTTTTTCAGGACTGTAAATATGTTTTTAAAGGAATACAATTGATTTGACACACAACGACAAGCTCTGTTTTTAGATTCCAGGTGTATGAAGCATTAGAAAGTCCTAATTACCCTGGCTAGACCAGATGATCCAGGGAGTGATACTAATTACATTGCATAAAAAAGTTCAGGTGTAGACATGCTGTAAGGACGATTCACATTAGCTAAATACAATAAAATGTTGCCTACAATGTGATCAATTTATTGCTTTAGTGCAATGAAAGCTGCATCCCAACAAAGCAAAACAAGGATTCCACTGTTTTCAACCGGGCATCAGGACAACAATTGTACTTTGTGCATGAAATGCGGTATGAATAACAAGGAGAAGAGCATACAAACACTTTAACTTGACACCAGTCGTCTCCTCTTACCTTCTTTCAGAGTCCACTTGATAGAGCCAGACTTTTTGCTAACAGCATGCAGGTTTCCATCCAGTGTGGACACAAAGAGCAGGCTTTCAGGAAGGGCAACTGTGCTAGCGCTGCAAAATCCCTACAAAAACAGAAAACATCTCAAATAAATGATCATCATGCAACACTGACAGGATGTCTGGTTCTTAACCAGTAGATGTGTTTATGCATGCATCCTGCCATTTAAACCACCAGGTTAGGTTAGAACATGTGCGCCTGCATTTGGGCAGTGGATAAGTCTGCAATTGCTCAACTATTACTCAGCGTCACACACAGCAAACAGTTTCAAAATGTTGAAATAATCATGTAATGATCTGAAGACACCTGGCTCAGGATAATAGACTTGTGTTAGCTAGTCTACTGAGCTGCTGCAAGCCTTAACTAGCAAACTAGCAAAGGGTGGCAATGGAGAGGAAAATTTAACATGCTGAACTCATTTAATCTCTATTCACATGATGTGTACTTTAATCTTGGACTTGAGATTCTGAATAACATACTCACAAAAATATTATGAACAAGCATTTTTTGTGTACAATATTAGACCTTATTAACCATTCTCCTTTTTACAGAGTAATTTTAGTTGTATAACAAGCTGATATTAGCTGGTCAATCAGTCAGACTGCCAGCATGGGTGGAGACTGTTCAATGGACTGGCCCCTATTAGCTTTCCAACTGTAGTTAAAAACAATGTCACTTAAGAGTTGGGAGTGGGGCTACTTTAGTTTCCATAACATGTTTGTGTGTTTATCACTACTGCAAATATAAGCAGCAGAACCTCTGCCCCTTCTGCCCTAATGTGCAGAAGGGGCAGTGCTCCACAATAGCCTCCGAAAACTTTATTCACTCCTGAATTTTCTCTTGTTCCTTAAAAAGTACTTTAATAGGGGGCCTATTCTCGAACAAACGTCTATAAAAAGCACATTTGTTGCATTTCTTTTCACAAAATCTTTCTCGGATGATCAGATTTCACCTGCTCAGTTCTGCCTATTTTCAGCTCCTTTTACAATTAGCTGTTTTAAAGCTCTTTCACATTAAATCAAAATGAGTTGCTGCTAGCCACACCTCCCAACTCTATGTTTACACCTGCACACTTCCTGTGTTCCAGTTATACTAGGAACTGGAAACTTCTGATTTCCCAGTTGGAAAAATCTACCGGGAAGTCGGATTTCCAGCTGAGAAAAGGGAGAAGCTCTTAAGGCCTAGTTTCCTAGCCGACTTGTAAGGTCGACTTCGTGTTTCAATATGGCTGCTTCTCACATCTACAGTGGTAAGATGTGGAGGAAACATGTTTATTTCGCAAGACACACATGTAGAAGTGTGTCTAATATTAATGTTACATATGCAACCTGCAACTTCAAAATGAACTCATTAAAAGTGTTTTTTGTTATGGAAAGAAAAGCTTAAAATGCTACTAAGGTACTGCAAACAATGTTTCTGAGTGTTGCCATGGTGAAATTCCAGCCTGTCAACTAGAACGCCATTTCCTCGGGTCTGACATCAAACCCAGCTCCAAGTTACAACTTCCGAGGTAATTGGAAGGCAGCACTAATACATGTGAAAATGACTGCAAACTGTTGCACAATGATACAATGGGACATCTTTGACCCCGAGTCATACCCAGAAGCAAACAGAAATGGAGCTTCCTGCACAACCATCAAGGACGCAGCAACAGTAAGTTATCAATAAAACACTTGTCTTTTTCAGCACCCATTGCACAGCTCATACAGCGGTAAAACCAGCTGACCAGACTTGCTGGAATTCCACCTGGGCTGGCATCAATTTGGGTTGCTAGGTAACAAAGCAGCGTTCACTGATAGTGACTTAATAATCATACACCAAACTTATTGCCAGCAAATGGTTAGGGTTTTTTTTCTTTTTTTTAGCGCTTTGACTGTTTCTAGAAGCCATAGAGACCCATAAAGGTACTTGTACAAACAGTGAATTTTGCACAATATGTCCCCCTATATAATATAAGAACAAAAATGTTTGTGTTTTGATTTTGACTTCTCTGTCACAGGAAATCTAAGCAGCGGAAGCTGTGCTCATTTGCCTGTTAAACCACAGCAATATCGATAAAAGGCATTACCTATAAAGAGCTTCCTGGACAACTGAAAATAGCTTCCTCAGAGAAATTATCCTGACTAAGGGAAGTATGCTTTTACATCTATTTATTGGTCCCAGAACATGTAGTTACCCCAAAACTGGACAGTTCCACAACTGCTAAAGCAGCTAGATTTTCACAACGGGGAGAATCATGTAATGCACCACTGCATCCCCTCATGATCACCTGATCAATCTGCAAAAGGAGCAAAAAGACATGCAGTGTTTGGTTTGACAGAGTGGAAGATTTCTAACACATTGTGTCTCCAGCTTTACTGTTCAAACATACTATAATGGTATAGATGGTTGGTAAATCCTTACAGGGTAAAAGTTGCATTCCTGCCTTCCAGTAGATCTTGTAACGTTGGTTTTGCCTTTTGAAATGTATCTAAGGACTTCGCCAAAGGAGCTCTTCAAGTTTAGCACACACAGCTGAATAGTGGGCTGGCAGCCCAGATGGGCACTCCTCTCTCCAAACCCTTCAACGCCTACTCACATACAAGTGACACTGGAGCGCACATGGCACCAGGGCCAGGGTCTGCCTCAGATGGAGCCCTATCTGGACCAAATAGACCACCACTAACAGTCACAGAAAGGGGTCTAATCTAAATGCAGGAGTCGTCTTTCAGCCAGCTGACTAGCAGTGTGCAGCTTTCTCCTGCATCTTATTAAGACATGGGAACAATATGCTGAGAAATTTTGTGGTTTCGGAAGTATATCTTTTTAAAGCCTCAGAAGCAGAAATTAGCTAATGGCTCCTCCAGTCAGGAGTTTGACAAACACAGTCTGCTTACCAAACCACTAATATTCAATAAGGTCAATCAGATCATCCTTTTGATATTTTAAGATGTATTTTTAGAATTCTGAATTTTTTTTTTTTTTTGAAAAATAAAAAATGTTTTTAAAGTAACAGAACCAGCAGGGTTTCCATCCGTCCAGCCTTTAATGCACGTGCAATGAAGAACACGTTGAACCACTACTGCAGTTTGTCTCCACCTTCAGTGACACAGCCTACCATTCCTCTGTAAACACCGTCAGTGACCAGTGGCAGACACCCTTTAAAGGTCATTTCACAATAAGCTGTGTACTCTAGTTATTCATCACACTGTTCTGAAACTTCTAGCACCAAAATGAACAGAAACTAAGACAAAGAAAAACAACTGAAGGTTTCAGATCATCTGCAGAGAGAAAAGATATCGTTCAACTCTGGCCCTAAGTTCTCTCCCTGTGGTCTCATCCATCCTTTATGAGCATGCGTGTCAATAATATGCACCTGCAACTGTTCCCACTGGGCCTCAACCTCACAAAGCACCGTACAAGCGTGCTGGGAAGAGTCATAACTAATCTGTTCTCGCCCCCCTCGTAACCTCCAGCAGCTCTCTTGGTTTCACAAACAAATGAGTTCCCAAACATCTGCTGGCCCTCTAGGTTTGCATGGACACCAACATTTAGCAGCTGATGCATATGTTGAAGTGTTGCGTATCAGCGACATCTGCTTCACAGTTTCTCTGCTCAAAATGGATGTGATTTACAAAAGCAACGGTTAAAATAATGCACACCCTTCCATTTCCTCATTCTGTGCGTTACACAGAAATAGCATTGCAAAATAAGGGTTGCATAATACTTGCAAACTGGGTATTAAAAAACTCTTCACTCTTGTTCCTAAATCTAAATTTTCAACCTTTTTTTAACTGAGGTCAGCTTCAAAAGGGACTTCAATGCTTGTGTTATCACCGGCAGCGGTCAGCGGAGGGTCACCGCGCCTCGCAGCCTGCTGCTTGGCAAACCAAACCGAACATAGAGCCGCTCAGAACTGTCGGCTTTCTCTTCAAGTTTCAACAAACATTTTAAAAGAGCATGAAAAAAAGCCTTGTGGTCGAAGTATGAAACGGCAACAACAAAAACACCAGGGTAAAAAGTGAATTTCTTGTAGAAGCAATCACATTGTCTGCTGCCATCAGCAATTTCTGCAGCTTGCCTGTGTGCAGAACAAACCAACACAGGAACCAAGAAAAAAAATATATTTTCACACATCTGTGTATGTGTCATGGGAAGTGCATACTGGCATCAGCTTCAACTAATCAACAAATATGTCAAATTATACATCCTTCTTCTGTAAAGAACACCATAGCCATTTCATAAGAGCAGGATCAGATATTTATTGCTAGACATCTTAATAGCAACAATAAAAAGGAAATAGAATGCTATAATATTTCTAAAATGACAAGTCACATCTTTATAGAGAACTTTCGGGGTTTTGCTACAAAGAAAGCAATACCACGTGTTGGCAGACTCAGATAAAGCACAGCCACTTCCATTACATCTACTTTTTCTTTAGATGTAGCAATTCAAAATATGTTTGCACTGAACAGAAAGTGTGTAAAATTGACCTCTGTGTAGTTTTGAGCAATTATAAACTTACAACATTTATTACGCCTGTCAACCATTAAATTCAGTTTGTGTAAGTATAAAGTACAAAGGAGTCACTGATGTGTCATGCTTTAAAAGGAAGAAATGTGTCAACTGTGACAGAAAACACTGTCAAAAAGAACTTTTCTTCTCTAGAAATCCCATGAAGTTTCTCTCAGAATATATAGTTGGACTATCATTTGTCACCCACACTACACCTGCTTACTCTAATAGGCTAAGAGAAGAACCCGAGACATGACAAGGGATTATAAAGCCACTTTAATCTGCTTCTTAGCTGAGCTGGTTTACTCATGTAGCAGTGAAGGGTCTCAGCCTCGGGGCTTTTAAGGTTTTGGCTCATTTTGAACATGTTAATTACTTTTGATCAAGATTAAAGCCAAGATAGCAGATTATCAATGCTTTATTCCAACCATCAAAAACCAAGGTGTTAATGTACTTCACAGAGCGTATACCCAATACGATATTACTTCGATTTGCATGAACTTATAGATGGTTTTTATAAATGGTCACAGGTCCATTGTCTGTTATGGATTCATTCCTCGAAACAGAAGGTATACACACCATCAAGGTTTCAAAGTATGAATGACCAGGCCTTTATAGGGTTCTAAATTATTTAAATCTAACCTCAAGTGTACACAACTACATACCACAGATTCCACCAAGTCATTATTTATTGAACACTCAAAACAAGGCACGTGTTATGTATATTTCCAAAAATTTAAATGCCTGAAGAAAACAATGTAACAGTGTAATGCCCTAATATAATTGAAAATTCTGAAATTAGGGGGAGTAAAAACTTTAAAACTACATGATTATTAAGAGTTGCACTGTTTGGGTTTTTTATGGCTGGCACCAATTTTTAATTGACTTTAATTAAGGACTTTGGATCCTTTAACTATACCTTAATATAGACAGACTTTCTGGTGAAACAGTACCATATTAAAGTTTCCCTAAGAAGTCACTATGTGCTACTTTTACAACGAGCATCCCTCAAAAACACCGAAACATCCTTCAGGAGTACAACTGTGACTTGTGCACATGCATCAAGTTGTTGAATTCAAGTGTTGAGATAAGCAAGCCTTTGAAACATCATATTGACATCAGTACACAATTAATGTTGTAATCGGACTCAAAATTACCTAAAATTTTCTTAGTCCTAATCAGCAAATGGGCTTTACTGGATTTAAAAGTAGGGGCAAACTTTTGATATCCACTGTTTGTGTTAGTTGAGGGTAATTGTGTCCAGTAATATTGAAACTATAGTCAAAAATCTGTACACAAAATCTTGCATCTGTTATCAAAAAGGAACCTATCAAAAGTTCAACCCTTGACTGCGTATTTTTACCATCACATGGTGTTGGGCTGTCAAGTCTATTCTAAGCTGAACTGAGTTTTGTTGTTGATCACTGCGAAGAAACAAAGAAAAATTTAGATTGTGACGACATCAGAACTGCATATGTTTCTAATATCACGCAGCCTAAATAACAACTAAATAAAGCACAATGCAGTATTAGTGAGTGGTAAAAAAATGAATGTGATGTGTTACAAATCTGAAATTGTACAGACATAAGGACAAATGGTTTCCCGTAATTTCCTGGAACTCGACAGATAAAAAAAACAAACGTATCTACGCAGGTTGTAATGCGTCAAATGAGTTTATTTTAGACCCCAAAACTTGTCAAAGGAATAGTTTAGCAAGCTAGCTAACGTACGTATGTAGCTAACCGCTGTCAACACGCAGCATATGGACTGAAGTTTAGCTTCATTGAAGCACAAACATTTTTATTAAAACGTCCCAAAGTAGAAAAAAAAATAATCCCACTATAAGTTATACTTGTTGTTTAGTCGACAATAATAACCTCATTCCGTCTAAGTTAGTTTATTCAGCTAGCTTTCTTACCTTTTGGGGACCAGCGTAGAAAAACAAGGCTAACATGCAGCACAGTAGAGCCCGTTTTCGCACTGGCCAGTCCATGTCAGCATCGGGTCTCAAACCGGGACAGACTGACTGGGTGGTCCAGGGCGGCTGGTCGCTACATAGAAAATTCGTTTCTGACTTCCACAGACAGATGGGTCGTAATGTTTGCTACAGCTTTGGTTGAGATGCTTCTTCCTGAAATTACCACTGCGGAGGTTGGACTTTTGGATTCATATCCACAGGAGTGGAGGAGGGGGAACGCTATAGGCCTCTCAGCCAATGAAAACACGCCTCCACACACCGGATGTGCTATAAAAAAAAGCAGCATTTACATCCGGAGCCATTTTATTCCGCAAGAGCATGCGCTGCAATTGTCATGTGCTGCTTTAGCTGAACTCTAAATTTTGCAATAACTGATCTTAAGTATGTCTCTTCAGCTACTTGCATTCATATTGGGTATTAAAGCTGATGTGACGTGAATTCAAGCTTGAACAAATTACACGTACTCGCTTTGTAAATGAGCACGAGCAGCTCACGTGGCAGCAGCGTGGGCAGGCCGTGAAACACGAAGGTAAGATTTGGATACACGCTTTTTAGGTGTTTTCACAAAACGGGGAAAATTACAGTGATGATATTTTGCGTGTTAGACTTCTGATATAATAATGAAGTCAATCTTTAACATCTGACATGGTTCTACTAAGAAAAGCCTCTACTCCGTCCCAATAACTAAAAACACTGAAGAATATGTGTATTCTTTCAGGAGCTGGAACCACAGATTAACAAAATAACATGGTAAGTAATGCTTAAAACTCATGAATCATAATTGTCATAGGTGACTTAGGTGTTGACTTTTATTTTTCTTACAGGTTGTGGCTCATCAAATGGAAGGTGACTAACCTTGAACTGAAGCAAGTTTCCAGTGTTTCACATAACTTTACAATGCATAGTCATAATAAAGAAAAACATTCCCGTTTACCTTTGTCTGAATTTGATTTCTTTAAACCAATTTTTGCACTTTTTGAACTGGAATGGCCCCTTCCTTAGCCACTTCCAGTAGTGAAAATAAGTGCTACATTAAAGTCTTGTCATAACTGGGGTTTCTTGGCATTTTCTACCAAGATGCTCTTTTAAAGCAAGACACAAATGTAAAAGTTGCATAATCTCTACAAATGGAGAAAATTCTTTGATTTGATTCAAGAATATTTTATTGTCCTGCCACCTGGCTTGTTTGTGGTATGAGATTTGGACTTGGGTCCCAGATTAAGAAATTTACTACATAAAAACAATGTAATTGTGATATGTATGTGAATAAAATAAAGCATCTTATTAAATGGCATTTACAATTAAGAACCTTTAATTGCCACTGCAATCAACACCACTAAATGAAGCTCAATGGTAGAAATAAATCATTTTTTACCAAGGCAGGGAGTTTCAGAATGTTAACTTTTAGATCTGTAATTTTTCTCCTGTAGCAATTAAGCTTAAAGTAAAAATTGCTGATAAAGATTAGGCCCAATCTTTTTCCATCAGTTTTTAGATTGGAGATGGTTTAAGTCTAAATTTGATTGGCAACCATAAACATACCAAAGTAATCTATGGTGTTGTGAGATGGTACAGTTCCACTTAAAGTTCACATTCACACATTGAATATTATTTTACTTTTTGGGGCTCTAAATGTTTTCAACGGTTTTCTTTTTTGGGTGTCATAATGCAACAAGTTATTACAATGATTTTTAAAAAACTGCACAAGTTTTACTTTTTTTTCCTCTACTCCACATGGATATCTGCAGTATACTTGCAGATGTCCAGGAATTACTCCTAAATGCATGCATTTTATATCCCTCAAGAAGCTTCTTGTATAATGGTGCAAGATATTTGACTAATATTCTCCTCAGAATAACGTAATACACAAACATTTTAGTATTTTTATTAACCATAAATTTGTGAAACTTCTAAAATTATGTCCAATAGCAAAATGATTTTTACTTTTAACTTGGAAGAAATAAAGTCATTAAAATACTTTTAGAAACGTGACACAAAATTTTATTGTTTCATGTTGGAAATCTAAGGCAGCTGAACCACGCATTTGATGTTTCGCTGAATCGCAAGATATTACGTGTGTTTGCATGCCTTGCTGCCCAAACATGGGTGTACATCTTGAATCATTTCTCATTTTTTCCCCAAAATCAAGACATTTCTTTTCCAAATAAATTGTTTTTATTGATCCACAATAACACAGAACAGTAACATTTCTGCAATATCACAGAACAGAATAGCCTGATATCTTGGTCAATGTGCAAATGAACCGCAAAGAAATGTGAAAAACAATAGGCATGTCTTAACAGACAGTGATGGCACAAGAACAGTTCATTAACTGATGCAAGAAATGAGGTGGCTCACTATGAAGGAATGTTTGATTATCTCAAAGGCACTTTCTGCCTCATTTGCTAGCCAACACACATCTATTTGAACATAAAAATACATAAAGTCACCTCTGAAGTAGACAGGAAAAGTTCCAGGGGTTTCTAGATTATTGGTGGCGCTGCTCTTTAAAGACAAATAACAGAACAGCAAATAAATGAAAACGAAACGGCATTCTTTAGCTGTATGACCGCAGACAACACTAAATAATATGGCTGATATCCAGAATGCTGTTAATTTCAATAAAACTAGATTTATTACACCTAAAACTTCCAGCTCTGTGTTGCTGCTTGAGGTTTCTGTTTCCTGCTGTACAGATAGAGTCTCACTCTCTGATTTATTCTCATTTTTTTCAATTGCAGTTGTTGAAACACTGGCTGTGCGTCACCTCAACGAAAGCAGAAAGTTTTTAACAGATTGCTTTATTTCACACCTTCTATATTCCCTTTGGCAATACAAATAGAAAATTATTACTTTTAGTCAACTCTGGGTGTAGCTTTAAACATGTTGCTCAGAAACATGTTTTCAGTGAAAGTGTTTCCTGGGAGAGCCGAGGAGTTCTTTTTATTTATACATTCAAGATACCAACAGAGGTTGAGCCATTTTGTTTGCCTCATTTCCTACAACCAGCCCATTTTAGCTCGAATTTCTATTCCATAGTACAAAGCACACATGCTGTATGACAGCATAATTGCCATGATGGATTTTAATGGACCACCTGTCTACTATGAAACCATTTATAAACCATGGATTAGTTTGCATATATGTTCCAGGCAGCAATGTGGTTTGCTGATAAAAGAATGGTATGAAAAGTGCAGTGGATCTAAAAATGTTCATACCCCTGTTGGGATTTGTGATGTAAAAAAAAAAAAAAAAGAATCGTCTCCAAACTTTTTCCACCTTCAATGTGACATTATGTACAATTTCACTGAAACAAACTAATAACTCTGGGAAAAATTAACAAAAAAAGTGCAATAACTTGGTTGCAAAAGTGTGCAGACCCTGAAACTATTATTATTTTGATGCAACTTTTGATTTACAGTAGGTGACTGGTATGGGAAACCAGCCAGACAACTAATGCAATTTGATCTGTTTTTGCACCTTTTTTAAAATTATTTACCTCCAAAAGATTTGAATGATTTTCAGCCGAATTGTACAGCATAAACGTTGCATAAAAGGTGGAATATTTTTTGTATTGCAAAATCGTACACCTTTGCAATCCACTGTATGAATGATAGGTGATCGGGTCTAAGCAAACTCCTCAAACGGGGATTTTTAAAAAAATATTTTACCCTTGGTCTTCATCGGTGGCCACAGTTCTAGCTAATCCTCATAACAGTAACAAAAGACACTCATCATTTAGCAACTTCACAGAAAAAGTTAACACTGTCCAACAATCATGTTAGGTACAGCTACACATCACAGGTTATATGGTTCCTCTTGCTGACTCAGGATGGCTATTTGTTGTGTTACAGTATCCTCCACACTTACTGGTAAGGAGGAAAAAACATAAAAGGAATTGCACCTTTTGTTGCAGTAGCACAACATCTCTGAAAAAAATAAACAAAAAAAACCAAACATTTAATTTGGGTACATTGTTTGGGAGGTGGGGGCAAACAATTATTTACTTTTCTAACATTAACAATTTGCACAACCTTACACATGGTTGATCTATGACCTTACAGTCCATTTTTAGTTTTCTGGCAGGGCACTCCAGATTTTGATAGAAAAGCTCTTAGCATTTCCAGCTTCAATGGGCTGTAGAAGGGAAACAGACCCACAGTGTCACATGTCCACCCCCTTGTGTAAGAGTGGACATGAAATGCATTTTAAGATATTAATTTTTTTGTGTCATGGCCAAAACCTCATGAAGTGTTTGCAAAAAAAAAAAAAATCTTATTAGACCAAGCACATAACTCCACATAATTATGTATATTATGACAGGACAGAAAAAGCTTCTGCCCTGCAGTCCTTTGAAACAACTGGTTGACGTCTGCATGGAGTCTACTGGTTGGTACAAAGTCTTGGTAACCCCAAAATGTCACCATTTGTTGAAGGGGGTTGGAACATGATGACAAGACATTTTCTTTCCCTCCCTTCCAATCCTACTCACAGTGTTGTGGCAAGAAATGGAAGATCATCATCCATTCTCATCTGTCACACCAACTGTTATCTCAAAAATTTAAATATTGCTCTCATTGTAGATATTGACGAATTAAGCAAAGTTGGCATGTCTTTAGTTACGCAGATAAACACATTCCTGTCACATACCTTAATGAGATGCTTTCTTGTCTTTCCCATTTTGAAAAGTACTTCAAATATATATTCTTTTGTGTCATATGTTTTACAGAGAAACCGGAAGTTTCGTCATACTTACCAAATGTTTCTAAGTACTGATCAACCTTTAAAAGTAAAATGTAAAGTGAAAAAAAGAATGTTAGTTACTTTTTTAAAGGAAGTGTCAAAAATTGTAGCACCAATTATTTTGTGAGGTTTGTTTTTCTTGCCATGTCAAATAAATGCTTTCAAATTAAGGGTTGGATTTTTTGGGAGGTTTTCAGCATGAGATTATGTAACTGTAGTAATAGATAAATGGCATTATTGTGAGATTTTTGCTCAGTTTACTTGACATTCCAGTAATTGTGGAGGTTGCTGTATTTTAGCTTGACCCACGAACCCTGCTTCATCAGACTGAACGAATACTGAATGTCAGATAAATAGATCAAAGAAATGTAGTCAGATGGTAACAGCATCACATTCTCCTTCTATTCTCCTGCTTTTATTTAAAAATAAGAGAACTCGTCATCTTGCTTTTCAGTTTTTTTGGATGATTTTTTTTTTTTAACTGTTAACCGTCCATTGAAACAGTAGCATTGAAAAACAAAGAAAATAACCGTGGAGCTGGCCAGGGTTGCAGCTGCACCTTTAGTTTCCAACAGACGTTTTGGGCGTCCTGTATCACCGTGTCATAAAATGCCTGCCGCCCCACATTTGAACACCTCTCACACATCAGAGACCTCAGACTCTTCCGGCTCTGGATCCTTCAAGGCATCGTTTGTCAAAGTCAAGTTGGCATTTGAGCGCATATCCATGGCAGAGTGCATTATGGGTAGCCATATGTCATCCATGTTTGGCATCACAAATATTTTCTGCAGGAAAAGAAAGATGGTTAGCTAACAAAAAAAAAAGAAAATTGAATTTTCAAATCCAGTTTTGTTGCCTCTAAAACAGAAGTTAGGATTTTTTTTTTTTTTAATAAAAAAAGACAGACAACCATGTGCAGCACAGTGGTATATTTTACTGGCGCCCTGATTGAAGGGGGTTGTACATAATAACAACCCTAGAAGAGTCAGGCAGAGGTAAATGTAGACATGTGGTGAACATAACAGAGACTCTTAGCAGTTTGCATTCACATACCAGGCATATCATTAATCTGGTTGCGATTATTGGTAAAGAGTCAAGACAGACAGACAGCTTTTAAATGCTTCTAGAAAGCAAGAAATCCTCATCTAAATCCTTATAAATATCCCAGGAGCTGTTCTTTTTATCCTTGTGAACTAAACAATTAGTCTCTTGAGCTTGGAAAATTGAGTTTTGATTACCTGGAACTCCTGATCCAACTTCTTCTCGATCCACTCCGTCACATGAACCAGAGTGACTTCTCTCTCACCCAGTTTGGGTCGTGCTTTCAGCTCCAGATGGGGAGGACTCCGAAAACCGTACCTGAAAATCAATTGGACATATTTTTCTTGCCACAAGTTGTTAAAACGTTTAGGTTACAAGATCTTTGACTGACTTTTCATATCTATTGATCTAATCCCAATAGGTATTTTATTGAGATTGTATGACTAAGAGTGATGCATAATACTGAATTGGATCATAAACAATGCTGTTGTTGTTACAGTAGCATTCATATTTTGTGAACGTATGTGTGCCTACAGGTGTCCAGCAGAGGGCACACTATTATGCTCTTATGATAGGACTCCCACTCAATCCCAGCTCACAATAACCCATTTTTTGGTGTGCTCCTGAACATACCATATCCTGTCCGTAGGGGGAGGTGGGATGTTGACAGCAAGCGTCCCCCTGCACTCTTGCACCTCCACAGTGAGCAAGAGGGGTGTGTTAGACACCTCCTCCATCTTCTTCTTGATAAACTCTGTCTCAGTTGCCTTTTGGAAGTACTTGGACTTGGCTATCTTGTCCACAAAGCGCATGATCTTGCTGGGTCTGTGGCCTCCTACATAGCTACAAGGGCAGAGGATGGAAAGAGAGAAGACGGAGGAGGGGGGGTTTAGAAAAGGAGTGAGTCAGGTTCATCATTTATTCATAACAGCATCTCCTGCTACTCAGCACCCACAATGGTGATGGGGAGGGGACCGGGTGATACATTAAATCAGCAGCAAGCCTTCAAACCTGTGGGAATGAGTGGGTGAATGGACCTGGAGTGCTTTAAAACATCACTGTTGATTTAAATCTGAGCAGTTTTTAATTCAGATTTGTGTCCATGTCTCCCGTAAAGAGACACTTGCTCACCCCTCTGATGCAGGCAGATTGGGTTTGTCACTGAGCAGTTCAGGGGGATCCTCCTCATCTGATGAGCCAGCACTGGATGACTCCTCATCGCTGTCGGCCAGACAGTACGTCCGTGGCCTGGACCTGTCGCGGCAGCATAAACATACAGTGACTGTTTGAAGGTCAGACCATGATAGCTTCACACAAAACAGTTTTGGACACGACCCACTTCTATTTAATGAACTGCAACTAAAATAAATCCCTAGAGGTAAAACTCCACTGATCCAAAGTAAAAATCCAAAATGTCCAGTGCAAAAAACAAAAACACAATATATTGTTTCGTTGACAGGCAGTTATAGGCATCCATTCCCAAACTCACCATTCATTGGACAAATCCATGAGTGTAGGCGTCCAAAAGAGGGGATTAGTGTACAAAGAGAGGAGGAGGAGGATGAAGAGTCAACACGAAAAAGGTAGGAATGGTGAAAAACACACAATAGCAAATATGGTCCTATGTGCAGATCTGCAGAGTTAGCATCCAGTTTGTTTAGGGCTTGGACTTCCTATGGTGGTTTCAATGGTAACTTTCTTTTTATCACTCCTCCATAAAGACAACATTTGTAGAGTGTACATATAATAGTTGCCATGTAACAATTATTGCACATTAGCTCTGGATCTCAGTCATTTGGCTGTCTTCTGAATGCAATTGATTGCAAAAAAAAAGTATTAAAGGAGGATAAATGCATGTAAATGCAAAATTTCCTAGACTTTTTGCGTAAATTGAGTAAAAGTAAACAAATTTGTTCCATTTCACAATATACTTCACTTAAAACTGTCACATATAATACCAGTAAAACACATTGAAATTAGTGGTTGGAAAGTGCCATGGTCTCTTAAAGTTAAAAGTTAAAATTGTAAGTAAAACTCTCACCATTCTTTGCCATGATCCCCGAGTCCTTCGCCTTCTTTCCCCAGGCGGGCCAGGTTCAGCTTGGTTTCTAGTGTCATGAGGAAGGAGCCTGTGTAGGAGACTTCCAGATCAAACCAAAGACCTGGAAGGAGAATGAGGGAAAATACAGAAAACATCTGGTAATCAAGCGTTTACCAGATGCAGAAAGCTTTACAATTGTCACTCATTAAAATAAGAGAGACTCTGATGTGCAATTGCTGTAAGGCCTTTAATAGATAAAGGGAAGAATGACCATTCCTATTAAAAACTGTACAAAAGCTCTGCGGCATTATGCTTATCGTTAGGTGGGGGGATAATAATTCACATTTTAATACCTGCTGCTTGCTCAGTGAGTCCTCATTTCTGCAGCAAGTAATAAAATTATTTTATTTAGCTAATCTTCCTGTGTTTTGTTTTCTCAGCCTTGCAGATAGTGCAGAAATAAGGCTTAGATGAAAGCAAGTCGTTCATATTACACTGTCAGCATTTATGTTGCTTCTCTTAACTGAGTTCAACCAAACCTGAACATTTTTAACATTGGCTAACAATCCTGTGCGCCCTGTTACTTAAAAACTCAGTTTCTTGGTCATAGCTGTGGCTAAGGGTGGCAGGAGGAGTCAGCATTTCAGTGAAGGATCAAGGGATCCAAGATGAGAAGTTTAATTACTGTGGCTTTATATTGCACAGCACACAAACAGGCAGGACTACAGTGGAGGCAGGATGTCTTAATCCACTAAGATGAAAAGTAAAAAAAAGAAGAAGAAAAAAAGCCTAAACGTCGAGAAAAATAACATATCTACATTGCATTATAAAATGCAATGTAGATATGTTATGTAATGAATCTTAAACCTTTCTGCATTTTGTCACATTATAACCACACATTTTAATGCTTTTTATTTGTATTTTGTGTGGCAGAATCAACACATATGAGTGCGCAAATACACTTCTAACATTTGTGGCATACGTATGTATTCTACCCCATTTACTCTCTAATCCTTAAATCTAACCTGATGCAGTCAGTTGAAGTCTAGTTAATGAAGAGTGACGCAAGTGTAATTTTACATCAGCATAAATTCAGATCATCTGGGAAGGCCTCTGAAGTTTTTTTTTATAGAACAGCAGTGAACAAACATCTTCAGAACCAAGGAACTCGGCAGACAGGGCAGTAGGAAAATTGTGGACAAGTTTCAAGCAGGGTTAAGTAAGCACAAAACAAGCACAAAATATCTCACAGAGGACTGCTCCTGCAAAGGAAAAGAGTTATCAAGCCATAGCTGTCCACCTACACTAATGGACAAGGCAAAGAGAGCATTAATCATAGAAGCAGCCAAGAGGCCCATGATTATTCTACAGAAGATACAGAGCGCTACAGCACAGGTAATGAGATCTCTTGACAGGCTAACTATTGATCACACAAAACTTGGCTTTTATAAGTGAGTCAATAAGTAAACAATTGTTGAAAGATGGAGGAAGTGCCATTTGTAGTTTTACAACACATCATGGTGGGGCTGTGGGTGTACAGCAAATGTGTGAAAGGTGTTCTGGTCAGCTGAGACCAAAACTAAAGTTTTTGGTAGGCATTGAAAGTGCTATGTGTGGGGGCAAACTAAAACACCCTCACCATGCTGAAGCATGGTTGTGACAGTATGATGATGTGACATGTTACACACCTCACCCCATTGAGGACAGGACATTGGTCAAAGTTGGCGTAAAGATGTATGGACATAAATACAGGGGAATATTGAAAATTAAAAAAGTCACAACTACAATGGAATAGCTATTGCATGGTTTAGCTCAAAGCACATTCCTGTGTTACAGTGGCCCAGTCAAAGTCCAGACCTAAAACCAATAGAGAACCAAGAATGACCTAAGCTGTTAGATAGAAAGATCAATAAAAAGAATTTCAGGAAATTGCAGCAAAAACTTGTTCTACAACACATCATCTCTGGTGTGCAGATTACAAAGGCAAGCCACACTTTTCAGGTGTACAGTAAATAAATAATATAAAAACCACATGTCTGGTTTCTTCTTCCTCACATGTCTGAACTACTTAGTGTAGTCATAAAAATAATACGTCCCCTACCTTGATGGTCCACTGAGGGTTTGGAGGCACGGAGGATCTTAGGAACTGAGAATCCCATGTCCAGCTCCGTCAAAGTCAGCTCATTCATTACATATGGCAGCTGAAGCACAGGGGTCAAATTAGGAGATTAAGAGGTGAAAAACAGACATCAACACGATTTACAGTCACACAACTGCTTGTAGAGTTTTTATATGAATTGCTTCTGCTTGTTAGGGTAATTTATGCGGACTTGTGGCACAACTCACCCTGATTTTACTGAGCTTCATTTGGATCTTTTTGGAGACAACATCGGCCCAGTACTTCTCTCGTAAGAAATCCCAGAATATCCTCCCCAGAAAGGCGTTGACCCAGGCCTCTGGCTCTGCAGCCTCCTCTGAACTCCTGGGTAACTGAAGGAGATGCACACATCAGCTTTCGTCTTCTTAATACAAGGTTGCCAGCACATCATCATTCTCCTCCATGGAGACAGTACCAGTCTCAGCTGCCTGGCTACCTCTGCAGTTTCTCCTTGCAACCCAGCTCCACCTTATCAAACTGCATCTGATCATGTCTTTGTTTGTTGTTGCTTCTCTGCTGCCTCAGGTGCTCTATGTTGTGTCTGAAAGGTCAGATAGCTCTCTAAAAAGCTATCTGAATTTAAAAGGGTTAAACATACCATGTGGATGTATAACAAACAGCATATGGCATCAAGCAGCAACAGACAGCACCTATGAGCAGTGAAGTGACCCTGCTAACCATTTTGATAACCCTGCCACCCTCTGTTTCCAGCATGCTCTTGGAAAATGTCACAGTGACTTGTTCCCAAGAAAATAAACCTCAAAGAAACCAAAATGTCATACAAGAAACCAAAACTGAATTGAGATTGTTCACATTATAAACAATAGAGCCTAATGAATTTTATTGAGACTTTATGTGAAACAATGGTAGTAGTATATTGTTTAAAACTTGTAGATAAAGAATACATGAGTCCCGTCAACAGATTGCCAAGTGGAAACATGAAGAAAAAGGTCAGATGTGACCAAAATGAAACTTTTTATTGGTTATTTGCAAAACACTGTTTGGTGATGAACTAACACTGAAAATAACATAAAAAACAGTTAAATGTCACTCCATATTATTACTTCTCTCTTTACTGTGGGCATTCAACAACTTTAATCAAATGTTAACTTCAACATCAATACTCATTTGTGGTTTATAGCTATATTTAATGCTTACACTGAGCGTAACAAAAGTAGTTCCCTTTAGTTAAACGTGCCACTAAAAAAATGTGTTCAGGGTGCAGCTAAACATTATTTTGTTTGAGAGCTTGTGCAGTCATCAAACAGTGATGTCCTGGGTGGGAAGCCACATTGCCCATAAACAAGCACGACTCAAAAACACTTTCTCCAAAAGAACAAAAACCGAGTCAAAAATTCACCTTCCAGCAGGATAATAAGCCTGAAATACAACCGGAGCTACAATCAAATGGGTTAGTTTATAAAATGCATTAGAATGACCTAGTAAAAGTTAAGTTCAAAATCCATTTTGTAATCTATGGCAAGATATGGACAACTGCTGTTCAGAGTTTCAATCTACAAGCTAACTACAAACCTGACTGAATTTGAGCAAAAACGATGAGACAGAATTTCTAACTCTAGATGTGCAGAAAATGTGGAATAGTTCAAGGGTTGTCAAGAGTTTTGCACAGCTCTCCATTTCAATCTAACTTATTTAGAGCAAAATGTCAAAGCAGGACAAAATTACTATGAAAGCTGGACACACTGGGAACCCCATTGGTCTACTTGTGGGCAGCCCCCGAGCAGATGTTCTCACTAGGCATTTTCATTTTCAAATGAACCCATCATACCTTTTTGGTAGCTTTAGGGCTGCTCTCAGGGGTGTGCCCGGGGCTGTCGACAGCTGGCGGGCTTCCGGGCGGTGCCTGGGGGTTAACGTATTTGGCCATGTAGATGCTATAGTCCAACAGCATCTTCTGCTTCATCCCCCCAGCTGAGCCACTGGAGAGAGAGGCGGGGGTCTCTCTGTGCCGAGGCTGAGACAGCTCCTCCTGGCTTCCCCTGCTGCTGCCCCTGCTGTCAGCCTCAGGGCCTCCGGCCGACTGGATGCTGCCACTGCGGCTGTGAGCAGACAAGAAGGCTGGAAGAGGCAGAAGGAAAAAGCGGAATGTAATGGAAGCATAGGAAGCAGAGAACTGTGATACAGTTTAGGCATCAGGAAGAATTATTCCTTCATTCATTATGAATTTCTTAAAGATTGTGAGAAAGCTTGACTGATTAGCATCTCTTTTGTATTCCTTATTCACAATGCACTGCAGCACAATATTAGCATAATCTATTTATATTACCTCAGAAACGGCACGTATTTAAATCATCTACAGTAATTGAGTCCAACTTGTTCTGCTTACATCACTGGACTCAGAAATGCTATGCATCGTTTTGTATGAGGTCTTATCCTTAAAGGCTTATATCTCACTGAGGAAACCAATGCTATAATATGCTACTCCCCTGTGCATGTAATCCTGCTGACCCTTTCACACTCTGCTGTTCGCTCAGTTCAGGGGATTGGTAGTCCCTAAGCTGAGGCTTACACACAGATCTGATTGCAGTGCAGTTACATACTCAAAATAATGGTGATTCTGACTGTGGGGAGTGCTTAGGAGAAAGATGGTTAATCTAAAATACTCCACTGTGCATGTCATGCATACGCCTCAAGAGCTGTGACCGTGAAGTCATCTCACCACTCTTGCAGATGCCAGACAGGCTGCCACCTCTCCCCTCCGACTTCATCTGGGATGCCTGAAGAAACCTCCGAAACCATTCCTCCTTTTCCCGACCGGTCCTCCCAAACAAGTAGATTGTCAGATCCCCTCCTCCGGCGGTCGGCCTTCTCTGCTCCTCCGCTGAAGTGCAAACTTCTGCTTTTTCAGCTTTGTCCGTTCGTTCGAGCTTCTCACCCAGTCCAGTGGTTCTCTCGTCCCCAGCTTCAGATCTTTCTCCCTCTGCTTTTGACATGAAGTCCTCCTGTTTTGCCAGTTCAATGCAAATGGGATACTTCTTGTTCCAAACCCTCTTCCTAGCCAAACTCTGGGGCATCAGGTAGATCTGTTGAGTTGGGAGTGAAATAATTTAAACATACAGGTTAAAGATTTTTGGACACTTGAATGCCTATTTTTATATACTCAAGTTTTTGCATACAGGTAGGGTTCTAAAGATGAACTGGGTCTTTTTATGTCCCCCTCTGATATTTATGTTGAATTAAGTTTTCTGTAGGATTATCTGGGTCATCGTCAACTAATGACTGATGTTTTCACTTTTGAATGAAGTGAAACAGTTTAATTATAAATAATCATTTAATGAGGGACACCTATTTTGAAAAAGAGGTCCAAACCACGATTTACAGATACATACTTTATCCAACCAGGCTTTGCTGGGTTTAGAAGTCTCGGATTGAAAGAAAGACTCTTTTTCTAGCAAGACTCTCGGGCTCATTTTGGGACATTGCCAGGCGTTTCCAGGTCAGAAGGAATATAAAGTTTCTCCAGCAGATTCTGTGTATCCTACCATTGCTACTGCTCATATCAGATCTTGTTTTTGAAACATGATCATAGAAATCAGGAAAAAAAATTTAAATTTAAAATACATTTCTAAGAAAACATAAATCCTACAACCTAAGTGTTCAAACACATTATATGTTATTGTTTTATGGGCTCATTTTAAACCTTTAAATGTGTTTATTTTCTGGTTTTGACTGCCTTTAAAAGACAGTCATTTTAAACCTTTAAATGTGTTTATTTTCTGGTTTTGACTGCCTTT
Source organism: Xiphophorus maculatus (assembly GCF_002775205.1). Taxonomy (NCBI): domain Eukaryota; kingdom Metazoa; phylum Chordata; class Actinopteri; order Cyprinodontiformes; family Poeciliidae; genus Xiphophorus; species Xiphophorus maculatus. The sequence continues at coordinate 13,594,738 of NC_036458.1, read as the reverse complement.
AAAAGACAGTCATTTTAAACCTTTAAATGTGTTTATTTTCTGGTTTTGACTGCCATTCCTGGGCCACAGATGGGTCGAGCCAATGGAAATCATATTTCTCCCGTTTAAGTGTTTTCATTCTGACCTCTATTGAATGAAAACTTAAGGCTTCTACTGCCTTCCTGGGTGTTCAGTCAGATGACTCTGTGTTGAGGCCTAGTAAAATTTGAATTGCATCTAGTTTTTAACAAAGATCTGTTCTACATTAAGTATCACTGTGTGCTTAACCCTTTTGTGCATGAATTATGATCCTTTGTGTCAGAATTTTCTTTTCATTTTTAAAATTTTTTTCTTAAGGCATAAAAAAGGTAGGAATTTTTTTTTGTAAAAATATTTTAATTTTAATTTTAATTTTTATGTGATCAATTGTAATTTTGTCCAAATACAAAGTTGTTATTTGAAAAATACATCAGTAGTATTGTTCCTTAGGGGTTATCTGATGTCACAATATTTTTTTTACTTGGAAGAGTCGTCTACAGCAGAAGGAGGGACCGGGTCGGTTCTCATGCTTTTTTGTCTGTCGGCCATATTGTATTTAACAAAAATAATTTCTTGCATTTGCAGCTGATGGCCAGTAGTTGATGGTATATTTTATGATGCATTAGTGTCCACCAGTGGTCTGTGTGCATTTATAACATAAAAATCCACAGGAAGCACAAGAAAATGGCTTTTAGATAGCTGTCCACTGTAGTGACCACTATGTATGAAAGGGTTAAAGCTTTGTTCCATTTTATTGCTTTTTATTTTGCTGCTGTTTTAAAACTCCCGTTTGTAATGTTTATTTTTGTGTTCTGCCTTTGTTTAAATCAATGTAAGCTGAACAAAAGTTGTTTTAGTTGTACAATGAATTTCATTTCTAGATAAGACATTAAAATTAGTAGATTCAGCAATGATTTCAGCCAGTTAGTAAACACACAATCAGGTGAAAGCAAATATGAGGCAACTTGCTTAGTGTTACCATCTGTTGTGCTTGTAATCCAACACAGAAACAAATTGGACAATAAATATTTCATGTCTTCTTGCATGCAGACTCATGTTTTAAATCATTTAAAAAATAAATAAAACCTATTTTAATAAATAGCATGCCTCCATAAGCACCTCACCCTGCTGTCGGTCAGATCGTAGATCTTCTGACTAATGTAGGTGACGTCAGGTTTAGGCTCATTGTGTGCGGCACGGCGGGAGATGTTCCTGTTGGGCTTGGAAAGACGCAGAACAGAACCCTCCAAGCGGACGTAAACAGAGTGGGTCAAGGTGGCGTGGTACATCTCTGGGTCGTAGCTCTGGATCTCATTCATCCAGCCCTGCAGGTTACAGCGAGAGAAGGTTGCTATAACAACCGATACTGGAAACAGCTACAAACAGAAAGACACTCTTGTAGGTGCAAGACATGAATTCTCTACTACAAAATCGGAACAGATTCTTTTGTGCCACATAATATAAAAATATTGTCATAATCCTTATTCAGGCTTAGAAGAAAAATAAAATAGAAACGTTATTCCTCCTGCTGCTGCTTCTCTATTCTGATCGCTGTCGGCTCTATCATCAGGCATCATGTTTAACATATCCACAGAGCTCCTGTTTTGGAACAGCTGTGCCCTTTAGCCACGAGGCTCTCCTTTGCAACAAGCTTGGCACCTACAAGTACACATGCTTACATAACTTTATCGAAGAACCAAGCATTTCTCCACGTACTCTCTGCAGAGTTCAATGGGTTTGACTAAGAATCTAAAAATAATTGCAGTGATATCAATATTCTATTGCAACTTTTATGAGGATGGATACAATTTGATTCTTAGATTACCACTGCACACAGAAAAAGATTATTTATTTAAAATATCAGAAGGGATGTTTGTACTTCCGAGACAATGGCAAGGGAAAGTCCAAAATTTGAGCTTCTGAGGAATTACAGTTACTCCTGCTATTAATTTTGTGGGCAATCACCACACCAAATGTCCAAAAACTGTAGATCAACATCCAACTAACCCAAGATTTGAAATAAAAGCACAGGGTGCTTCAAATGTGCTGCACTGAACAAATTGTTCGGGACAGCAGGAGTCAGTACTGGTAAAATATTGTTTATCCACAGTTGAAATAAAAGCAGCGGAAATAATTTTTCATCTAAACAGATCTGAACTTAGCTATGCAAACATCTGAAAGCTTACGTAGCAAGATGTTATCTTAAAACTGCCCTGAAATGCTGCTTGGATGGTAAAACTTGACTTCCTTTGTAGTTACACTCAAAACAAAGACAAGACGATCTTCTAAAATCCCTGCCTAGACAAATCCTTCAAAGCAGGTTTTTAATTTTCATACGATGTCCCTTTGATTACTTTGTTTCCCCTATCTGACTCTGTGGTGCTTTGTTTGACTCTCACCTTGAATATTCCTGGTTCTTTGACATCCAGCTGGGGAACATTTCGCTGGTCTTTCCTCCATCTCCTTGTTCTGGTCCCTGATGAGGAGCATCGAGGAGCAGACAGCCAAAGGACCAGCAGGGCCAGCATGAACCCAACTACTATCCCATGTAACACAGAACATAGACATGGAGGCACTGGAAGGACTAAGTACAAATACAACAACTGTGTTAAGAAGATGAGGCCAGTCACAGGCACATTCTCCATTTCTTCCACCAGTCCTTCATCTTCTGCATCCAGTTCACTACCCAAACCAGTGCTACCAGTATGAGGCTGCTGAGACATGGATCGCTCACCATCTGGTGTCTCAGTATCTGTACACAGCTCAAAGTCCTCGCTGTACAGTTCACAGAAGTCCTCATCTTCCTGTCGAGCGACAAGGGCTGACATGGAGCAGCGTCCCAGAGTGAGAGAGGGAGACCTGTGGAGAGTAGATGACGAGGCCTGGGTGAGAGCTGGTGCAAGAGACAGTGATGGGAAAGAGAAAAAGGACGAGTCGGGGCCCTTTTCCGTAGGAGTCTCCTCCTCTTCTTCCCCTTCAGCCCCCTCTTCTTTGATGCTATAGTTGTTGTTAGCTTCTGTATGTCCATTTACCGCAGTCACTCCACTGAGCTCCGATGCACTGGAGGAGAGTGACTTGGCCCGATGAGCAGCACTCCCAGTAAGCCCCACACCGGACTCATCCCCAATAATTTTACTAAAAAGCTGCAAGGGATCTGACATCACCTCTGACAACCGCCTCTTGGTGTCTTCTATCCTGGCCTCCACCTCCTGGACCTTAAAGAAAGATCTCCCATCTGGGGACATAATAGGCGAAGAAGGTGCTGTTTTGGAGTCTCCGCCTGCTTGAGTGACTGCGACAGGGCAGGAAGACAAACGAGGCTGGGAGAACTGCTTGAAAAGCTGCATGTTGCGAGGCGGAGTGCGGTGGGTTGGCTGTGTTTGCTGGTGGTGAGAATGGTGCTGAAGAGGCCCTTCGTGATGTTCGCCCTTTGAAGTGTCCGTGGAGAGGGACTTAACAAAAGATTTCATTAAGTGTCTGTGTCTGGCATGTGGGGGTACGACAGTAGCAATTACAGGAGCAGTTTCTCGAGAGTCGACATCATTTGACAAAGATCTAACAAGGCTGAGAAAAGGCTTGGAAGAGGAAAGGGCTGCAGATTTACAAGGAGAAGAAGAAGTGGAACTAATCAAAGGGGGCTGGGCTGGTCGATCGGATGCCCAGGAGGAGCTGGCAGGAGAAGTGGAGCTCAGGTGGGAGTGAGTTGAAACAGGGTTAACAGTCATTGCAAGAGAGGGTGTGTGTGGATGCGAGTCCAACGGCTGTGCAGGAAGGATGGCAGATGAAACGGGCAGTAGAGATCCAGAAAAGATCTCCGCATCAACAGACTCCAGCCCTAGCTTCTCTTCTGCCTCCAAGCCTTTGGCAAGAGATTGGCCATCAGTCCCTGTGCTTTGGCTTTGAGGTCCTGCAGCACCATCGAGAACAGATTTAGCAGCAGCACATTCAACAGATAACCCATAGAGTTCTTCTTCCTCATCTTCCTCCTCCTTTCCCAGAGCGGAGAAGTGGATGGTGATAGTGTCACGAGAGTGGGAGCGCTGCACCTGCAACTTGGGTCCTGGTGCATGACGTAGAGGAGTGTCAGCATGCTGGCCACTTCCCTTTCTGCTGTTGCCGTGGCTGCTCATCGTCACCCTCCACAGGGCTCACAGCCTGAAAGAGACATAGGGAGATAGCAACTGTTGAGCACCAAAAACAGCTTCAAAGATGAATAAAAGTAAGGAGCATTGAGAAGTTATGGTGGATGTGGTAAGATTCCTAGAGTCCTTGAGCTCCCTTCATCTTAATATGAAGATGAAGAGTATGTCTGTGTTCCCCGACCCATTAGGCCTCATTATAAAAAGATGAAACTGGCAGGCTAGCTCTGTATGGGGTGTTGTATGTAAGATTACACAGTAAAAAGAAATTAACAGCAATATTTTTGGTTTACTTAAACTGCCAAAAAAATGCAGGTGTTCATTTTTCAAAGTCATATTTTTGACATGTTCTTCACAATTCACAAGCTAAATATTTAGCTTGTGAATTAAATATTTAGTTAGGAAGCTGAAAGTTTTGTTTCAAACTAAAAGTTTAAGTCTGAGCTAAATATTACTTTAAAACTAAATGTAATAATTTAAATATTTTCCAAATTAAACCTTTAATTTTCAAACTAAATATTTAGTTCATAAAATATTTAGACTCATTTAGCTATAATGCAAATTAGCTTGCTGATAAGCGGAAGTGGAACATCAAAATAAAAGCTGAGTTTTGTAGACCCCTGTATAAACTCTGCTGCTGGCTGAAAGGCTTCAGTAGTTCAAGTAAGTTTTTAAAAATATAATCAATTCTTTACCTCTCGACATATCCGACATGTTAGTTGAAAGCATAGGACGTGCCTCTTTATAGGACATACAGACAGTTGTTTACTGAAACCACAATTGCTGCTATTGTTTCAGTAGCAGCAGCTTCTCCATCAGCAGCTGCCAATGTGATGAAGTCAACCAGAACACTTCCGGTTCATGTTCGTTTCACCTTCTGCTTTAACAACAGTTTTACACAAACAATATGTTGTTTTATTTCATATAAATGATCTTGATTTATGAATGAGTACTAGGAGGTCTTAAACTTTGATAACCACTCTCAAGCAAATTAAGAGTGAATAATAATTCTAATCTGGTAAAACAAAAATATCCATGACAGATTCAGGGAAGTGGGCAAACATCCAATTAAAAAACACTAACAGGCACACACATATGACAATTGGTTCATCCGTTGATCCACAACCTTTTAGTTTTTAAAGACAACTACAAGCAAAACTAACCATAGGACATGATGTTGCAACAAAGTAAAAAAGTATTTACTGGATATTCTGAGTAAAGTTGGAACAAAGTCATTTGTCATGCAAAGAATTTGCAAAATGAAGCTGTTTTTTCATACTATTTTATTACGCCCATTTATTCTTCCACATTGTATAGAGTCCATCATCCTTGGTTAACATTACACATGTGCACAAAGAGACACACACTCTGCAAACAAGCCTGTGGCTTTCAGGCTTTTGGATTGAAGATAGAAATGGTTCGTAATGGAAGAAGGGGGAGGGACGGAGCAAAACAACATAGCAGTTAGCTCTTGTGATTGCCTGCATTTCGGAGAAAGCCTCAGTACCCCTTGGGGGCTCTCTGGTTGGCACCGCATCTAGAGAGATTGTATTTTCCCTGGGTGAAATAACAGAGCATTTGACTTTCCCGGTCAACCTTTCAACTCTATTGTGGTACAATGGGGTTTTCTGCATGTGCATGTTTTTATTTTGGTATGGCTTTGCTAAGGGCAGATCAGACAGAATAAAAACGAGGAAAGGGAAGATTGGTCAAGAAAAGGCTGAGGGGGGTTGAGGAGTCATCAGAAGACCTTTCATGGACAAACCTCTTAAGAGAAATTCTAAGAAAGGCAAGGGGAAAAGCAATGACCAAGAGAGAGAGAGAAACAAGAGAGGCAAAGATGTGTGCAAATAAAGGACAGGGGAATAGACAGAGGAGACAAATGGGCTGGAAGACAGGGCCACAGAGATGGAGATGGTTGTTGTGGTGTCTGACGCCTGAAGGACTATTTGAAACATTGAGAAGGTTGATAGGGTGAGCAGAGAACGACGGTTTCAAGCTTTCCTGGAGTCAAGTTCAGCAGGGTGCAGTGAAAAGACAAATGAGACACAGCTTTGCCCACTGAATCAATGTAAATACAGGGTTCTGATGAGTAAATATCCCTTTAAGAAAGTGGATAAACACAATTTATAGCATGGGCCTCAATGTTTCTGCTGATTTTTTTTAACTGTATATTGATTTCTTAAGATGTATAACATATTTTGTAGTTTATATGACATCTTCTCTATAAGTATTACGTACTGGCTAAAAGTCTTCTATAAAGGCCACAATCATCATTAGAAGAAATACTCTTTATGTTTGCTGGCTCACCCGGAGCTTTAGTTAGTCCGTGTTTTCAAAGCACCATTTTCATTAAAAGCTTTGTGTTTGTTTTAGCTGCCTGTGGATGAGAAGGAGACAATTGGAGAGCAGCAGAGAGGAGAAGAGACTGGCAGTGAGACAAGGCTCATCCAATTAATCAAAGCAAGCAGGGCCGTTCTAATCAGCTAAAGCCAGAACCCGGGAGACGAGAGAGAAAGGGAGGGAGGTTAAAGCAGCAAGGTAGAAGAATGATATACGAGACTGAAAGACTCTATAAAAGAAAGGTGACTATATTAGAGACTTGGGTTCAGGAAGAAAAAAAATGGAAAAGAAGGAAATAAAGCTTTGTAAGGAGTACTTTGCAAAGTAACCCAGAAAATTTCTATATATAATATCCATTCCAACACCACTGCTAAAAATAAATTCAAAACATATTACTTACTACTCTAGTTAAGAAAATGGGCTTACTAAAGCAAAAATGGAAATGTATTTTCTATAGCAGGGTTCTTCTTATTCTTGTTGGATTTATTGGAAGTTGGCAACAAACTTTTAGTAGCATTACCGCCACTTACTAGTATGGAGTGTGGTTCGTGATGGTTTATCTGTTTATAAATATATATAAACTCCTACTACTACTAATAATAATAATAATAAAAAATAAATAAAATAAAATTAATAAATCCTTCCTATACATATACATATAAATATTTATACATATCTATACTCAGACACGCATACATACTTATATGTAACTTTATATTCTACCCATCTATATCATGCACACATTCACAAACACACCTACTATAATCAAATTCTATGAAATAATTTTGTTTTCTTTAGAAATCGAATAACTATTTGTTTATGTTTACTCCCCAAATTCTTTCTCAGAATATCCAATAAATTAAAATTTTCCTTAATACATTCAAACTCTCTCCTCATATGTCTTCTCTCTCTTTCATACTAATGGCATTCTAATATGACATGTTCTATTTGTTTCATATTTTTCACAGTAATCACATTTTAAAAAGTGTATCATTAAGTCTTGTATGTCCAAATCTTAACCTTATCACTCTTTCCTCCTTTCTATTTAGTCTTCCATTTCTTCTTTCTCCTACCATCTTCTGAATTTTACAAAACCATCTTCCTGTTTTTCCTTCATCCCACCTTTTTTGCCTTTTTCCATCAGTTTTCCTTTAACCATACTCTTTCCCTCAGATTTACTTGTTTTAACTGTAAAACTAATAGAATTTTGAATTGCCCTCTTTGCCATTTCATCTGCCCTCTCGTTTCCTTCTACCCCAATATGTGCTGTAACCCACACAAATATAACTATCAAACCCATATTTTGTATTCTGAATAATGTATGAAATATTTCTAATAAAATGTCCATCCTACTATGTGATTGATTATATTTTAAACTTAATAATGCAGAGCTATAGCAGGGTTGCCTAAGCACAGTCCTCAAGTGCTACCATCCTGCAACTTCTAGATCAGGGGTGGGCACTCCTGGTCCTCGAGGGCCGGTGTCCTGCAACTTTTAGATGCATCTCTACTTCAACACACCTGAGTCAAATAATGAGGTCGTTAACAGGACTCTGGAGAACTTGACTGCACTTAGAAGGAGATTCAGCTGTTGGATTCAGGTGTGTTGGACCAGGGAGACATCTAAGAGTTGCAGGACACCGGCCCTCGAGGACCAGGAGTGCCCACCCCTGTTCTAGATGCATCCCTTATTTAACACACCTGGATCAAATGAATGGCTCGTTACCAGGCCTCTGCAGAGCTGGGTTACTGCTGGGGAGGGAATTCTGGCTTTTGACTCAGTTATTTTATAGCAGGAATGCACCTAAACGTTGAAGGATAACATGTATATGTTGTTGTAATTATTGTGGGCGAATAGAAACAGTATTTTAGAATGAAATAAGTATATTCGTGAAAGAAATGTGTTAATTAGAAACTTAAATAAGAATAAAAGTAAATCAGATATAAGAGAATTGCTTCAAAAGCCACCTTGGGATATAGTTTTTAGCAGTATTTTAGTAAGAACGGGTATTTTGGGAAGAATATAGTAAATAAAACATTTGATCCATACTTAAGGTGGTGGTAATGCACTGTAAGTTGTTTGCCAACCACCATAAAAAAAGAAGAAGAACGTTGCAGAACGTTGGGGACTGGACTTGAACAACCCTGTTTTATAGTTTGTCCAGCCATTCTGTGCACCAAAAAGGGATGAGATCCACACTGATGTAACTGAGAGTCTTTCCTAAAGCAGTCTGTTTATTTTATCTTTTATTGTTAAATGAACCAAATCGGTACATGAACCTGAGAAATGCAGCAACATGTCTGGTTTTTTATGGACCTAATGTTAGTCTCTCTTTGATGGTCTCTCTTTGCGTAAATCTCTACATGTACGCAAGAAAAACTAATCCATCAATCTGTTGCACATTTTCTGCTGTGTTTTAAAGCGGTGTTCTACTGATGAAGTTTTACTTTTAATGTTAAATTAAGCCTGCAGAGTCAAATATGTTTATACATACATGCATAAGAAACTTGTCTTAAAGGTTGTAACCTCGTGAATATTCACTCTCACTGCATATAGATGGAGGTAGGCCTGTCACAATAACAAATTCTGGTGGACTATAAATTGTCCCAGACGTTATTGTGATAAACAATTATATTGTTTTGAGATTTATTGATGAAACCGCAGGGAGATGTATAAGGTATAAAAACAAAAAAGAAACAAAACAGAGATACAAAATATTTGCTCAATAGCAACAATTTTCACAATCTTGCATGGCTCTTCTGTCAGTTTGGCCCAGAACAGAAGTCACCAAAATCGGAACAAATCAAAGAAAAAGAAAACAGGCTGGGAAACAACCGGAAAAAAGGGAAGTAATAATGACACAACATTCTATGCACCTGCACATAAAGGGGTAACGAGACAAAGGTGGAAAAGCCAAGAGAACTATTACAATAGCAACATGGCAACCACAGGAAGTGAAAAAGAAGAAGAGAGCCAAAATTTTCATGATGCTGCCCATCTGTACAAACTCTGCAGGGTTTAAAAATAGCTTAGAGTGGCTGTGATGGTGCTGATCTCCTGACACCTCCATGCCCACATAAAGGACTCACTATAGGAGACAAAATGTTAATAGAAAAAGCATTTCATTGCTTAGTGATGATAAAATATCCTCATTCAGAAAGCAAATCAACTTTTACAGATTGATCAATACCAAAAATGACTGAACATTAAACCACGAAAAAGGCTACAAATATTGATTGTTTCTGAAAATATTTTCTCTAAGATTTCTAACACAATGAGTGCTGGCCATTGTTTCTAAAGAACACACACACATACGCAAAAATAACACATGATAAGACTTTAACTTTATGAAGTTGTTTTTCTAGAGGGGATTCTCAACTATTTTAACAGTATGCAACACAGATGGCCTTAAGCTCAGGATTAAAGTGTCATAATTCTGGTTAAACTGGTATAATTGGGTAGCACGAACCTGTACAGTGTTTTGTAAACCCACATTTTTCATTACAACCACAAACTTCAATGAATTGCGTTTAGATTTGATGTTTTGCACAAACACAGGGAAGAAAATGCATAATTGTGAAGTGAAAAGAATCTTTTTTACAAAGCAAAATCTGAAAAGTCTGGCATGCATTTGTATTCAACCTCCCATGAGTCAACAGTTTGTAAAGCAACCTTTTGCTGCAATTACAGGTGGAAGTGTTTTTGGATCATGTTTCTTCAATATGTATGAACATAAATATAAATCGAGTCTTGACACAGACTTTCAATTGGATTCAGGTCTGAACTTTGACTAGGCCATAATTACACATAACCATCCTCTGAGCTACACTATGCAATAATAACTTTTTTTCTAAGTTTAGTGATGTTTACCTGGTGAACATATAGCTCTGTCCATCTTTCAATCAACCTTTCTCTGCCTCCCCACAGCTGCCACCATAATGTTTACGGGTGGTCATGGCATATTTAGTAGTTGTCTGTTTTCTGTCACACAAAGCATTTAAAGAGCTGGCCAAAAAAATTCAATTATAGACTCATTTAACAAGAGCACCTTCTTCTACATGCCTGGTGTGACCCCGACATGATTTGTGATAAACCTCAGAAAGTGTCTGTTTAGTCATTACCAGACTTGGGAAGGCACTTAGTTTCCTGGACTTTACTTAGGAAGTTTTCTTTGTGAAAATACACTGCCTGCGGTGAATCCTTCCCACATGGGAGGAAAGACAGAAACCAATCCTAACACAACCCTAAATCTGGGTTCAGAACAATGAGCTTCAGCAGGCCTCAAAGGAGCACTTTGACGTTGAGCATCCATGCTATGAGTCATGGATCTCCAGCAGGACAACAATAAAAAACAATTAAACAAACAGAGATGAAGAGCACTGACAGTACTCTGCAGGATGAAGCCAGTTTTCCTTCCTCTCCAGCCGAGAATCTACCATCGTCATCACTTCAAACATCACGATGCACATGATCGGGTGGTTGCCAGGCCAACAGTGAAGCTCTTTATCTGAGTCTGCACTTATCCCTCTGTCCTCCTTTTGTTCTGTTCTCCTCACTTTATGAAAAGAGAGTTAGAAGAAGATCTGCAGTGACAGACACACAGCGTGCGCTTTTCAAATATGTTTGGATTGCAAAATAAATCCTCAATCTTAGATGAGATGGATGGAAGGAAGAGAAATATTTTTACATCATTTCAGTGAATTTGGGACACACTTTCGCCAGACGACTCCCGCTCTTCACTTGCCTGTAAACACTGAGATAAAAAGGTGCTGATTTTCATCATTAGGAGGAGCTTATTTGCTCAAGAGGCGCCAAGCGGATTTCACGCCAAGTAAAAGATTTGCATTGGATATTGACACATAACCCATTTTGACAGTTTAGAGATCAAAACATGCAAACATTCGAAGGCATTAAGAAATTTATAATCTGTGTAACTGCTGCTGATGAAACCCAAACAGCTTCAGGGTTTTGGTTTTAGATGTAATCCATTCAATTGCATAACACACAGAAGAAGGAAAAAGAAAAACAGGAAAACATCAAACATGTGTGTGGATTTACAGAATGAAAAGAATAGTTAAATATGTTTTTGCCTTTAGGCCACCAACAAGTGCTGGATGGTACTTCAACTGAGGCTTTGTAGCACAGAAAATGAGATTTCAGATTAAAAAATGAGGCCAGGCAGTTTTAGTAGTAGTCTAATAAATATTTCTGTTAAGAGCCGTGATCCCTGATGTGGAGGTAACTTTCAACCCTGCCACTCTGAGCATGTTCCTGGCCTGCTAAAGGTTAAATTACCAACACAACTGCAACATCTGCATAAGCACAAATGCAACTGTCTTCCCTCGAAGACTACACCTGGAAAATACCAAGTATTTCAGAGCAAAGTCAAGCCCCAAGTAGAAATGAGCTCAGGTTTTACATAGAAAATCTGGATTATCAATGGCCCACATACAGTATATCTTCAATCAAAGGTTAATAAATCAACCTGTAGATTATTTAAAATGAAGTTCTGAAGCATGGCCTTATTTTAATGCTACTTCTGTGAGGATGAAGAGCGAAACTTATCAGGTGTATTATAAAACAATTTTCAAAAAATACAACAAAGCGGGCCCATCCTCTTGAGCAACTAAAACCGTTAAACCTAAATGGTGAAATAATTCATGCTAATCCAGGCAGTTCATTTCCCCAGCAGAGTAGACAACACAACACAGATGCAAATATATCTTTCTCAAACAGTAACTTTTCAAAGATGCTAGATCTCATCAGTGTTATGTAAGGAAATTCTGAAAGAACCGAAAGTGTGCACTTCTGTACTCTTGAGTCAGTTCTCGTGAACTTTATCCCTAAAGGTTGTATTTAGTGTGTTGATAAAATATTTGTGTAAGATCGCGCGAACTTCCTCGTTTCTATCTGATGCCGGAACTTCCTGTTTGCTGCGATAGTCACAACAGGAGGGAAGCTCCAGCCCCTAACCGCTTCCTTTTAAGTTTCCCATTAACAACAATCTTCTGCTTAACAGCTTTGTCTTCCAGCTGCTAAAGATCTTCTGAAAGTAGAAGTGGATTATTTATTTGTCATGGCCCAGAATGATTTATTTCATATCCTGGCAAAGAGCAGTTCTCAGCTCTATATGTGTACTAGAAACCAAACTAGCAGCTGTGGCACCATTAAAACTCATGAGCTGTAGTAGTTGTGGCCGCCCGTCACTGTGACGAGCGCTGACGGATACCCCACAAGCAGCTTCATTTTGACAGTGAGAGTGCTATAAGCTGCATGCTCCATGTATACATCCTCTCGTGCATTCATCCGTGGCAAAACTGTGTTGCATGACAGCTTCTTTTCAGCAAGATTAAAAAAAAGGAAATCAGACTGTCTGCTATGTTTAACATCAGAGCGTAGATATATGTGTGACGGAGGGGACATCTGATATTTAGCAGCTGCAGAGTAAAACTCCCAATGTAGCTGCATTCTGACAGGTTGCATGATATGAAGCAAATGTTAGGACTCCTTCAAAAGCTGGGGTTATTTCTTCTCCTTCATAGCTCAGATATATTTATTTTGAGACCCTTAAATCAAATTGGGTGTATCAAATTGAGTTGAAAGACAAGACCATCAGTCTAATCCGACTGACTGTTCGAGGACAGGATTATTTAGAGTAGCATTCAAGAGGCCTCAACATGTTGGGGCTCAGCAAAATGTGTTGCACATCAAATATTTGTCAGGTAAAACACCAAGAGGTTAAGCATGTGAGTATGTGTGGCATCCTTTCACTTTTGTTCAGTTTTCAAGCACTGCTACGTAGCTTAACTGAGGTTTTGTGTATCACAGTGTCAATGGCAAGAAAGGATGTGCATCAAATATGAGGTGTTTTCACACAAAAGAGAACTGTTTCCAAGAATTGCATTCAAACCATTTCTTGTCTTTGCCCACAATGTGCTACAGTCAAACAGGAGATATAAATCGGCACCAGTAAACTTCAAATTCAACACCACGGCAGCAAATATGAAATATTCCAGCCCCGACACATGGCTTTAAAGATGAGGTGGATGGAGCATAGGGCTGACGGATGACTAAGAGACAGCTTGCCAAACACCCTGAGGATGAATTTAACAGCATATGAGCTGCAGCTAAAGATGAAACGCTCACTGCCCGCATCACAGAAGCCTGTAAACACAGACATGGTATAAACACAGGCAAGTCCCATCAGCTTTAGTGTCCTGCACGCCCTAATCTACTGTTATTTCTGTGTTAACTGGACACATTTCCCAGAATCTCCTGGGTTACAGAGGCCACAACCTGCCGTCGTCAAAGCCATTATTCAACCAACAACAATAGCTAATTCAAATGGCCCAGACGCCACTGTTTGTTTCTATCCTCACAGGAGTTTATCCCATCAAATACAGGAAACGCTGTTCCATATCAAACTTGTTCTTCATCCAGAAACACAACGCAGCGTGTTGTGTTTCTGGACACAGCGACGGAGGAGAAGTTAAGATGGAGAAGATTAAAGTGAGGAAAAGTGATTCACGACCTTGACCAGCCTCGGCTGGTCAAGGTCGTGAATCACTTCCCACATCACCACCAACACACATGAACACTCAAGGTTAAAGGAGGAAAGCACAAGGGTGTCTTGTTTTTACCTTGATGTTTTAGAGGCATTCACTCTCCTCTTGAGAGACACAATCTGCACCGACAGCCTGGCCACGGATCAGAGTGGGAATGAGCCTGCACATACAGAGAGAGAGAGAAAATAAAGATAATCTGCTAAATTTGTTACTCGAGGGCAGGAAATTACATAATTAAAATATATTAGTGGCAGTGTGATCCATCTGTCTGAGATAACTGTAATTACTCTCAATCCTCATTTGCTGTGAAGGGGATAAAAAAGATGTTTGGATCTGAAACAAAGAGCTACGTCTAACCCAGTACATCTAGGATGCATCTTCTCTTGATGCTTCCTGATCAAATTTTAATCAGAAGGTTGAACCAACAACAATCCACTTTAAAAGATTACAAGAAGGCCTGACTGAAAGGAAAATACAAAGAGAAAGAGTGAAAATATAGCTAATGCTAAGTGGTTTATAATCTAATAATGAAAAGATCAGAAAAAACAGAAATGTCTTGCTTCATATTCCAAACAGGCTGGAGTTTAATCTCTTCAGACACCGCATCCACTGTAACAGGGCAGAGCACATTTCTATGTCTAAAGCAATTTAAACAACGGGTACTTCAAAAGCTTAACAAGGCTTGTTACTAATTGGTTCCTGATTATCCAATGGAAATCAAGATTTAACTAACTTGATCTGAGAGAGCTGCTGCCAAAAGACATTAACCATTTCAAGTTATTTAATAAATAAACCTACTTTTTTGTCTGACAAAAAAACAAGTAAATGTCACCAACACAATCCTCACAGTGAAGCACAGTGGTGGCAGCATCATGCAGTGGAGATACTTGTCTTTGGCAGGACAGGGAAACTGGTGAGAATTTGTGGGAAGCGTGAAGGAGGTAAATACAAAACAATACTGACAAAATATGTTAGTGGCTGCCAAATCCTTAAGAAAAAAATGAATGCAAAAAATTTAGAAATTTCAAATAGATAGATAGATTAAATATTTTAACATTTTGTTGTAATTAATCAGACTTATGGAAGAAGTCCTCTCCCTCCAGACCTGTAGAATGAACCCACCGCTGATCTGTCCAGTGGCTGTGATTCTGTGGCCTGCTGCTCAGAGGGGAACCCAGAGGAGGAGACAGGACTGAGAAGCAGCATCAGTAGCCCTTACCAACCTGAGCAGCTCACAGTGGGCTGCATGGGTAATGAGGAGCTCACTGAGTTCACCAGTGACACTTCCAAGAATAAACCCATTCTCTATGGCAGGCGTGAATTATTCGGCCCCACGCCACAGAGCTAAAAAGACAATCCATGGCTTACACAGTGCAGGCACAGAAACATGTTTCGTGATGCTGGACAGCACTGTGGCATCCAGAAACAGCGAGGCTGGTGCAAAAAGGAGGACAACATCCCTGTTGATTTCTCTCCTCCTGTAATTCGGATCTATTTAAAGGTCCTCTCCCCATTTATTTATTGTTTGTTTGTTTGTTTGTTTTGCGTGTGATCAGTCTTACCTTCCACTTATCGCATCCCCATCCTCAGTCTGCTGCGTTGCTCAGCATCGAGGTTCCGAATCTGCGTAATGCGATGAGATTCCCCGCTTGGAGCGCCTTCCTCTCCCTGCAGCCTGCAGAGGAGAGGAGAGGAGACGGAGGGCGCTGAGCTGCTGAAGGCTGGCTGATCACACCTGGCTCCTAGTTCCGGCTTTATTAAACGCTCCACATGCAAGGGACATGGGGTGTGTATTGTTTTGGTAAACGGGTGGGTTGGTTGGCGCCACACCCCCCTCCTCACCTTCCTTGAATGATTCTTACGGAGCGGTCGGACCGTCGGCGCACTGGCGATTCATATTTTATTGTGTTGCAGCAGCGGAGCGTGGATTGCGTCACGGCTTTGCAGCGTGCCAGTAAGACGCGGATTTCCCTCCGCTAACAAAATACGTACCCTGCGCTGTCTTTAAAAAGCAATAAAAATGTGGACAGTCATATTCGAAAAAGCCCCCCCAAAAATATGACATTTTCTTTGCTCTGGGGGAAAAAAAACCCCGCAAACAAATAAACTGTGGAACGAAATCAACACGGAACACCAGCTTTCATTTTTCTCTCCGATCAGCTGACAGAATTACTGGCAGACAGACAAGAGCTCTGTCCAAGTTTGGGTTCGTTTAATCTGATTAGATTTGCTTGGAAATGGCGCCATCTGCTGGTGTGATGGAGAAATGTCCACCCAAATTTGACCTGAAAGATAGGACGTCAGCTCTGATTTCTCTGTAGCCCACACACATTTCGCAAACATAACTTAAACAACAGAAATAACCGAGTTCATTGATGGTGTAAGCGCAGTTTTAATCTACGTCAGGTGAATGCATCAACAGCCTGTTTTTCCCTCATCAGCACGAGAGCAGGATTCCTGGGGTGGTGTAGGGAGACACCTAGTGGTCACGCTTGAGATTTGTTCCATTTCTTTAACATCCTGAACTGATTTTGATTTTTTTTAAAATGCTTTTTTTAAAGTCAACATTTACTCAAATGGCAATTGATTTAACATAATTGTAGCTGTAATTGCTGCATCACAACAAGCTGGATCTGTATTTTTGTGTTATTAAAGGATTCAGCATTTGTGTATTACATCTGAAAGTCATTAATACAGCCTCTAAAGAAAAAGGCAAAGACATTTAAAAAAGTATGCACACTTGTGGTAAAAAGAAAGGACACCATCACCATGATAAAAAAAAATAATTCATCAGCTTGAATCAGTTTTATGGATTCATTTTGATTTAAGTTTGCAGATATACGCCCCAGTATTTTAATCAGATGTAGGTTGCAGGTTTCTACTTACTTAATTTGGTTATTCGGCCTCCAAATAATCCTCCCGTGATGGCAGCCCTCAATCTTTAGAGTTTGAGATGTTTCTTAAGTGTCTTACTTTGAAGCCAACTCAATAATTTCTAGTACTTCTTAAATATTAAATTCACATGAAATGTTTGAAAATATATAATCAAGCAGTAGCCTTTTTCAGTGGATGCAACATTGAGCATAGATGACAAACAAATAAATAAACAAGATCAAGTATATTGATTGGGAGGTTAGTGGTGTTATGGTGGGTTTATGTGCAGGTGAACCTCAAATCAAGTTAAGCTCAGATCCTCATACCAGATCTGACCCGGCTCCGCTGACTCTTAAACTGATTGGGCACAGAGCAGAGTTTTTATCTGACGTATTATTAACCTTGTAACTTTTTAAATGCAAATACAGCTAAGAAAATTTAAAAAAAATAAAATAATTGGTGCTGCTACTGCAGTAGAGGATTTTACTTACATAGCAGGTGCTTGGCCTTTTGTGAGGCTCCAGGAGCTGCTTCTAGCTCTCAGAGATTATTTAACAGTTTGTTACACATCAAAGCACTCGGGACCCCCTGCTGTTGGCCTCAAAGGCCACCGGGCCAATCGGCTCTCAGCTGCTCCGGTAACTATCCTTTAATGAAGTTCATGAAGCCCCGTCTTCCAACAGCAAGGCGGTGGGCTGGGCTAGCAGCTGGAAAAGCAGCTCAGACCTCCACTCTGCTTTAGCTCTCTGAGCAGAACTATATGGCCACTGAAAAGAGGGCTGTTTTAAAACGTAAACATGTCTGAGCATGCATCTAATCAGCAGTAAAGAAGAGACTTAAAAGTCTTCTGGAGTGATTGGAAACTGGATTCTGCTACAAGTGACAAGTCGACAGGTCTCTTCGGGACAGTTTCTCTTTTTGCTTCAACACTTTTCACATCTTATGCTGGCTGACCAGTCAGTTGTTTTGACAGTGTAAAAGTAGATATTAGTGTGTGCAACGTGCTTTTTCTTCCCCATACAAACCTTCCTTTGTTGTGTGTAACCTTTTGATCTAAGTGTAAAAAGGGGCTTAGGTAGGCCAATGTGTTGCAGAGGGGAGTTTATGCAAAAAGAGGCAGAGGAGGGGGAGAGTTGCCACCTTTTCATGTCAGCGCTCCTCCCGTTTGGCTTTATAACGAATGTCAGCGATGATAACAAAGTCTCATTTGCATATCATAATCCCCCATCTCTCGACCTTCTGATCAGGTGTACTTGGAAGCACGGCTGTGTTCTCTCAAAAAGAGGCAGCGATAGGGAGCAAGAGGAGGGAGGGGGGAAGGCAAAAAACTCAGCTCACTTTGAAAGCTGTTTGAAGTTCGCTGCCAGAGTTCAAATAGCAGTAAAACATGTGCATGACATTGAGTGGCTGATTTGTATAAAAAAGAAGAAAGGCGGAGGGATGAAGGGATGAAAGGAGGTCAGGGAGGGGAGACTGAGGGAACTTCTGGGAGCTAGGAAGGCCAAAAGCCTTTGGATCTTGTGTCACTACACATGTAGAAGAGAGGGCGGTTTTATATTCAACCTTTGAACTTGATGCCCCTTGAACTTGCTCACATTTTGCAACGTTACAACCACAGACTTCTATCGCCTTTTCTGGGTATTTGAGTCACAGATCAACACAAAATGGACTGAAATTGTGCAGTCATTATGAAAGAATGGCATCAGGAGATCTTTTGTTGAAAGAAAGTCATTAGAAGACAGGTTTGCTGATTGCCATAGGATCCAAATGAAAGAAGTCACAGAACACAGAAGTTGAACGTTTTGGCCATTATGCAAGTTGCAACCTTTGGCAGAAAAATAACACTGTTATTCAACATTGTATTCTCAATGTGAAACATGGTGGTGGCAGCCTCATGATATGGGATGTATTTCAGGCTTTATGGGAAAGTTGATGGTGCTAAATACAGAGCAAATCTGTTTGTGGCCACAAAAGACTCAAGACTAAAGCGAAGGTCAAAGACCTGCCAAACCTTCTAGAAGAGAAGAGGAGGATTAGATCAAGATCACAGCATGTTCATGTGCTTTAATGGCCCAGTCAAAGTCTAGACCCAAATTCAATTGAGAATTGATGCGAGATTTGAAATGTGGTGTTCACAGAATCTCTCCATCGGTCATAATTTACTTACTTTTTCAAAGAAGAATGTGCTAAAATTTATTTTCTAGATGTACAAAATGTGTGAAGTATTTCCAGTAGACTGCATGGCATCTGTTTTTGCAACCAAAGATGATTCACAAGATCTTTTCTCACAGTGGGAGGAATATATCCATATGTAACACCTTCCTTATAAAGTACATTGCAGTTAGTGGTTGTCTGGATATATAAGGTGTTGAACTCTATTCCTCTTAGAAATAAATCACTTTTTTCTCACATCCCTCAATCTGCAAGGATGAAAGAACATTTTACTAATTCTGAGGATTAGAAAAGTTTTGTTTTTTTTAAATCTCTGGCTTCTGTCACAGACACCTCTGCTACACTTCAGCGGATCTGCCACTAGATGCTTCAGGAGTAAGACAAAGAGGCTTGAATTCATGGCAGCTCTCTCTGGAGAGGTCAAAGTATTTGTCTGAGAGTGAAAGTGAATGTTATTAGCAACTCTGCATGTCATGGCAACAGATCCAAAGGTCATGGACCACCCAGCTGTGCGTTCACACGTTTCATCATCTATATACCACACTGATCAAAACTAACTGTTCACAAGGAACAGTTACTTTTGGTTGACTCTTAAAACACAACTTTGTGGCGTCTCACTGTACTTGGCTCAAACAGCAAGCTGTAGTCTTTTGGATTCTGAATCCCAGTTGTAAAGACCAGGCATCCTTTCCCATGTGTGGAGAAGGCCTCCAGCAGAGCTGCTGCTGCTCTTCAACGTTCTCATAGTCCTCCGTTTGGCCAGAGTTGTAAAGCCAGGCCCTGGGAGTCACTCGCCTCCGCTCTGATCCACTCAGCTCGGCTCTGCAGTGGACGCGGTGGCCACTCCAGCTCCTTTATCCCAGTTACCTCACAACCAGGGCAGGCAAAGCCAGACTGGCGGTCCCCCGCTGCCCTCTGAGCCCCTGTTTCATTTCCCTCCACAGCCGCCCACCGACCCTCCCAGCTTTTCAATCTTCGAAGCAATTAGAAGGAGATCCTTTTCCTTTGTTGTCTATCCGTGGAAAGAGAGAAAATGAAAGGATGAGGAGAAGAGAAAAAGGATGGCCAAGCTGTTGTTGGTGGTGGAGCTCAGGCCCAGCCAGGAGCCACTTGTGAAGCTCTGGGTATTAGGACTCACATGGTTTGTTTGGAAAGGCTTCTCCAGGGGCCAAACTAGGATTACGTTGCAGATTGCGAGTTCCCATGGAAGAGGCCTGGACCAGTGAGGGGTTCAGTGGGTGGGTTTCAGGTTGGGGGCCTTAGAGAACGTCTTTATGAGTTTGGGGTCTGTCTGAAAGGAGAGGGCCAACTCCCAGCATGTTAGCGCTCCATATTAGATGGACACAGAGAGGCTATTGAAGGTCCCCAGACATCCTCTTTATTTCTCTCCTTTTCTCTGCTCCTCTCTCTCTCTCTCTCTCTCTCTCTCTCTCTCTCACTACTCTTGAAGCCTAATCTGTTTGTGAGGGAAGAAAGGAGTAAAAGATTGTTCTGGGAGCTGAAATAATTCAAGTGTACATTTTTGTGATCGGAAAGTAGTCTGTGAGTTTGACTATTGGCGATCTTGGTTGGGTTTTCACCACACTGAAGGGCAACAACAACAACATGCATTTAGCAACAAGGAAACTTACTTTTTATCTGTTAAATTTACCAAGATCATATTTAAATGAACATTTTCACAATTTTTGCATGTCAACTGCCTATAAATCTACTGGGACAATATGAAAATGGTCATTTTAATTTAAAAAAATGGCACAAACAAATCAAACGTACATATACACAGATGCAGATCAGAGTTTGTTCTGTTTACAATCTCTTTACTACTAAAAACTCAGCTCACAAGGTTTGGACAATAGCCCTTGCTCCAAACCCAAGGCAAACATAAGAACTATTTATGGTCAGTAATCAAGATCCCAATATTTTTTCCATCAGAGAAACATATTCAGCCAAAATTATTTAGCATAGGTGGGGATAATAAAAATACAGACTGCCAGAAAACAACTAATGGTAAGGAAAAGTGCAACAACTGCACAACATATGCTTACATAGTATATCTACCAGTGTGTGTGTAGAAACTGCCACTGGTCTGCATTTAATACAATCCTACCAAACACACTGATCAGCAATTTGTCACACCTTGTTTTCTTCTTCTGTTCTCTCCCATCCCTGGACCAGACCTCCAACACCCGGTACGTCAGCCTCTGCTGTCATCAGTGACATCACTCATCCAGGTCACAGGCTGTTCACCCTGCTGTGCTTTGGGAAGCTTTGTAGATCCGTTAAACCTCGGGCTAACAGACTCAGGCAAAGTTTATTTCCCACAGAAAGATGTGCCTTGAGTTGATTTAATGACATGTTTAATTGTTTTGGAATATGGCTATTCATTCTTAATCAATGGTACTCTTGTTGTTAGCTTCCCAAACTGTAAATTTAATCTGATAGTTCAGCTAATTTTTATTCATCTTACTGTTATATCATCAACATTTTTTCTTTTTAATCTTGTTATTTGCAGTTGTGTGTACTGACTGTTTTCAAGTATTTGTGTATTTTCTACGCACAGTAACAATTAAGGACATTTATCAACATTTAACTACATTTATCAAAGACATTTCTTCACTAGGCTGCATATTTCTGAGCTCAACAGAAACATTACAGCAATAACACTAGGTGGCGCTGACAAAACCTCTGTTAACATTTACTCATGTTGAAGTGTAGCCAAATCAACACCAGGTGACACTTTTAACAGATGCCATGTGCTGCTGCTTCAATGAAATCTATTAATTTGTCCAAACATTTTGGATCATTATCCTATTAGTCTCCATGGCGACTCATTTTCACTTTACTGGTACAGTCCATCAGCTCACTGCCATGCAGTCTAATAAGTTGCAAAGGCCTTTCAACAAATGTCCACAGCACCACAGATCCTCCACCTTGCTTAACAAAGGGCATAATTTACTTTTCCACGTTGTTAGATTTTATTTCACTCTGGACCCAACTGGAGTGTTTGCTGCTGAAATAGTTTTGTTTATATACAAAACGTTTGAGTGAAAAATCACAGTAGCACTTAGCAAACTGAGCATTTTTATTCAAGTTGATAGAACAGATTTTTTTTTTTCAGCAATTTTAAATAAATGGTTGGATTGCAAATTGTTGTTAATAGTAATTATGGGAACTTATTGGCTCAACAAACTGTGACTTAAGAGCTACATGTGGTTCTCAAGGTACTCCACAGTTGCTGCTAATACCTTTGCCTGAAAACAATTAAAAACCAAACAATGCTTTTAAATTTGAAGCTAATAAGTTTAAAAGTATAATGTAAAAAATTGTTCACAATTCTGTGGCAAAATGTGCTTTTTTAAACAAATTTTCCATAAACACAGATGTAAAAAAAAAAATGCATTCATTGACTTTTTGTAAAGCTTGATGTTTTTCTTTACAAGAAATTTGCCGTCCTTTAATTCAGTATTGAAAACTATTTTTCTGTGGAAGGTATTTAGAAAAAAATAGCCAAGTTGTGTTTTTCTTTTTTTTTTTGTGGTTGGACATATTTTATTTAGATAAACCAAAGACATTGGATAAATGTTGCTGTCCCCTGTTTTCAACATTTAAATTATTGCTTTAATTGAAGGACAAGTTAAGATGAGTATGAATGAACACATTCCTTACTTAAACAGCATGTTCTCTTGTCTTTCCCATTCAGGGAACTCTGTGCTGCAATATATTTATAATCCAGCAAGCAAGAAGTAATGCACGACAAAATAGTAATATCAAAACATAAAAATAAAAAAAAACAGTTCAAATACATCTAATGTAACAGGGAGTTTTAGTGGTGCCATGAGTTGTTGCACTAGTGATTCTCCAGAACAAAAATATATATATATGTTTTGCACATTGAATAAATAAATAAGAACAAATGGTATGAAGTATTAGGAAGTGCTGACAAATAAGTAGGATATGTTACAAAATTCAGTAGCTCATTAACATCATATGAAAAGAACCTTGAACCATTTAAAGTGCTGACCAGATGAAGCTCTAGCCTATGAATCAGCGTCATCGCTTACCAGATGTCTCACACCCCTGACCCAGTTCTTCATCCTGTCCTCTCAGCCTCTCCTGACACCTTTTAGCTGTCTCCTAACTCATCATTCACCATCTGCGAACCAAGCAACGCTGTTCCCTAGCAATGCATAAATACATAAATCTTGCGTCACTGCCAGTGTGTGTACGGGTGAGTGGGAGGGCGTTCGACAACATGCCGTTAATGGACCAACAGCCCTAAAGTCGTTCCCTCTTTCATGTGTCTCTGCATCACAGATGCTTGGTGTTAACGTACGACCATCCAGACTCTTTAACCCGTGCTCACAGTCGCTCTTCATCCTTCTCAGAATCTGTCACCCTTGCTGGGGGGAGGCTTGGGGACAAAGAAAAAAAAAACTGGGAGTCCAACCCAGAGGTTGCGGTGCCAGACAGGCTCTTTGAACTGGCCGGCTGCCACTGAGCTGATGTGAGATACGACCAGGGGGCAGAGGTCAAAAAGCCTGGAAAAAAAGAGTCAGCTGACCTTGTCTCATTTGCTGTCTGTCTTGACCAAACTCATATTTCATTAAATGTTTTTTTTTTTGTGATTTCAGCAATAACAAGTGAAAACATCACAAATGTAAATGAAACAAACTCTATGATATGATCTCATAATTAGGTACAAATTTTATTTAATCTAACTCAGATTAGGATTTAAAAAGTTACAGCTGGGCTAGCCAACAACTAGCTAACCATTAGGAAAGGCAAAGCAGACATCTTTGTGCAAAACTCTTCATCCGAGATAATTCAACATGTTTTACGGGGAAACAAAAAAACAGATAAGACACATGAAATACATCAATTACATACAGATACACCTGTTAAAGAATCTCTAAAATGCATATCTAAGCAAACTGCGAAAATTTGATTGGCGAAATTACAATGCGAATACCTTAAGCTGAATATTTTTAATGAGACTTGCAGAAGCATTTGAAGTCAACTGCAGGAGACCTGCAGAAATGTGAGAAATGGGCAGAAGCAGCAGAATAAAGGAAAACAGAAAAACTGTAGAAGAGGAGTGAAAACTTTCAGTCAACTCAAAAATCATCCCAAAGAGTATTAGAAATTCATGCAGAACATGTTTTACAGATCTAACCGGTAAAGTCACAACAGGAATGAGGGCTGGAAAAAGAGTTGGAATTAGGGTTGGAGTTAGATTTGGAAAGAGAATTGGAGTTAAATTTAGAGATAGTGGGCCATTTGTTTTCTGAAGATTGATATAATGCAAGCAAAAACTTGAAGAGGGATTTTATAAAATCTTTAAAAGTTTTTTCATTCCACCAAAAAAATTCTATCTAATAACAAATGACACAACCATCTCTCAAACAATAAAAAAGCAAAAAGTTACTGTTGCCATGTTTCCTTTATTATGTTGCAGATTCATCTGTTGCAATGAGCTCATGGTCATTAAGGTTGGCCGGCCTCCATCCCATCGCTCTAATATTTTCCTCTGGTTCAGGTCAGGAGGCTTGTGGAGAATTTACATTTTCTCCAGTCAGAATAATTATGTTGGTAGAATGAAAAAAGTTACTTTAAACCCAAATGAGCCAGAATAATTACCTGCATCTGGGCCCCATTGGTAAATGCTTCCTAGTTCTTTGCTATGTTTCATGAAAAGGTGGAGTCAATCCACCACAAAATGCATCATTATGCCAACATAAAGAAAAAAAACTGTGATCAAATTCTTGAATAGAAAAACGGATTAGTACGTGATGATTATGGGCCAGAAAAGTAAAGCACAAACATGATGACTTTGTGCTGACAGACAATTTTTAAACATGAAAGATTGCATCTGTATCAGCGTAGATTGAAGTGATAAATGAGACAACGGGAAGAAAAGATGAAAGAAATGTCAGATCAAAACTGTGACACTCGATGATAACATCTCAGCAGAAATCCTTTTTGTGGTTTATAAAACATCTGAATCCAACACAAGTTTTTGCCGTAACAACCATAAATCGCTGTCTTCCTTCCTGAGATGCAGAAAAGTAAGAGGAAGCGAGATGAAGGGCAAAATGGAAGGAAAACAACAAAGCCAAAGAAAGCATTTTTATCCTGCTGAGTTAAATTGGGTGTGACTGTGAACGAAGCCCTGAGAAGGATGAGAAAACACACCCACGCCGGTGCACGCCCGCACACAACCCGCACACAACCCACACGCCCCCATGCAACAAAAACAAATTAACATCTAAAATGCTCCGACTCGTTTCAACCGTTCACTTCAAACCGTCATCAGGCCTCTAATGGGGGCCAAGTTCAAAGCTCCACTAGACTCCCGCTGCTTTGCTGAGATGGAGGAACAACACTTTCGTCTCCCTCTCCCTCCCCGTGTTTGTTTATCATTTGCTTTGCTCTCTTTCAACATTTCCTCTCCTGCTTCAGCCTCTTTTCTTTGCTTCACTGCTCCCCTCCTTTTATTTTCATCCCTGTTTTATTTTTGGAGCAAACCCCTCACAGTCGGTGCCTCGTTGTACTTTATTTCCCTCTCATTGCTTTTTCAATATTTAATGTAGCGGGTACAGTGCCTTGCAAAAATATTAATACGTCTTCAGCTTGTCTACATTTTGCCACGTTACAAGCACAAATTTCAAAATGTTTCATTGGGGTTGTGTGTGATAGGCAGGTTAATACAAAGTAGCATATGATTGCATAATGGAAAGAAAAGGACAGTTATTTTTGCTCACTGTTTGCAAAATGGTTGAAGTTTGTTCGGATTTAATGTGTCTCAGTTTTCAGATCTGGACTTTGACTGGGCCACATCAAAGTACAGATTTGGACTTGTAAGACTGCATAACCTGGTAACATTTTATTTGAAGCGGTGTGCATAAGACTCACATAAACATAACATAACACCTGTTATGAACACGAAGGAGTCTTCATGAATATTTATGACTGTTGTCATTAGGTGTCATTCAGTAAATAATGATACTTTTAATGTAAAATTTCACTAAAAGTTACAATAAAAGTCCATAAAAAAAAGGTCAACTTTGCATTATTGGGCAAATAATGGCACCATTAATGTACAGTTCCATTAAAACTTGCATTAAATGTCCATTGAAAGTGTCAAGTTTGCATTAAAAGTGTCATTATTTACGGAATGACACTTCATGACAACAGTCATAAATGTTCATGAAGACTCCTTCATGTTCATAACAGGTGTTATGTCATGTTTATGACAGTCTTATGCACACACCTTCAAATAAAGTGTTACTTATGACTTCAATCTAAACCCTTCCATTGAAGTTCAGGCTGTATGTTTTTCATCTTTGTTGTGCAGCAAGATGAATTTCAATCAAGTCTTCTTCATCCTCTAGCAGGTTTCCTTTCAAGATTGCCTCTTTAGCTCCATCCGTTTCCAATAAGCTCTGATCAGCTTCTATTTCCCTCTAAAGAAATAGAAGCTGATCAGTAGCATGTTTTTGATATTGGCAATATCAAAAACATGGTCTATAGGGTGGCACAAATTTCTGACAAATGAAAAAATACGTTGAACACAAAACCAAGTTTTGTTTTTCATTGGCACAATCTGCAAATGTACTGACCAAAGATGAAATTATCTGATTAATAGATCTGAGCATAGTACATTTGTGATGTACCTTTGTCTTTACATTTCTCTCTCATATCTAGATATGGCCTGCTTTGTTATAAATTTCATTCTATTTAAACATTAAGCAGCATAAACTACCATAAACTACAATGCTGTCTATTCCTGAGAGGCCAAGTTGCACAGAAGGAAAGCTACAGGTCTCAGTCAGCAGCTCAGCATGGCTTGAATTCATCTGTCAGGATTACAAACTTCCCTGTCTCTACTTTCTTCTCCTTCAAAGACAGTGGACCCACACATATTGAAGCTCCAGCAATCTGCTCATTAAGATGTCCATGTAGCTTTCCCCTGACGTAAAAGCAGTATTTTAATTTGAAATCATCCTTTAGTGATCTGCTGCTGTGCTCAGCGTAATTTTTCCTTCCCAGATTTTCTGATACTCTACTGAAACACGCCAACAACCTGCTTTCTGAGC
This sequence comes from Xiphophorus maculatus, assembly GCF_002775205.1. Taxonomy (NCBI): domain Eukaryota; kingdom Metazoa; phylum Chordata; class Actinopteri; order Cyprinodontiformes; family Poeciliidae; genus Xiphophorus; species Xiphophorus maculatus. The sequence goes on along the minus strand of NC_036458.1, from coordinate 13,567,530 downwards.
AGTGTGCAGACAAAAGAAAAAAGGTCTTTATCAGACTTCTGGAGGGAGAAGGATGTAGTTTTTTTTTCTTTTTGCACAGGCTTCAGATTTTGTTTATATATGCTGACAAAGAAAGTGAGAATATATAGAAACCCACGTCAACGACAAAGCACATAAGAAGATAAGAGCGCTGAGAAAAGCTCTTTGGAGCCGGATAAGACCACGTTTGAAGATTAAAGTTGTGTTGCATTCGCAGGACGGCCTATTTCCATGAAAGGCACTTAACTGGTCCCGAAATTGGTTTGTCTATATGGAGCTTCAGCGGGAGTCACTTTTAATATTCCCGTCACAAACTTAAAGGCTTCTGAAACTGTAAGAAAACACACTTTTCCCCTATGAGGAATTTCAATAAATGCATATATATTTCTATAACTTGTATGCACACTCTGCAGGTTCAGATGAGGCCGGCTCTGTCACTCCATCACAACACCAAGAAGAAGAAGAAATGCGTCAGATCCTTCAGGCAAACGAACATGGCTTCACATCTGGATTCCTTCACAGGAAGAAGTTTTTGAAATCTAATACATAAACATTATTCCCCATCACTGCAGTTTTTCTTCCTTCACCAAAGGAAAAGCGTGTATTTCTTCTGAGCCACTTTGGGGAGTCTTTTCCCCAACACCCTGCTCCATCAGTAGGTTCAGTAAGAGGGCTGACTGGGATTTGGCTCCTGCCATGTTTCATCAAAACACGCTTGTCTTCAACCATAGCTGCCGGATTGTCTGATAAACATCTCCTTATAAAGAATATCTCGGTGTTCACTACTCCCTTCAGATTTACGACAATTATTGTTTTTTACTGATTTGTTCTTTCGTGATCTTGAAACTTGTGTATTTTACTCACGTATTTTTGCCAAAATATCTAAAGTAATAAAAGATAGATCTGAAGGAAAACGTATGGACAAATTTGGCAATGTTTATCCAAGCACCAATAGCTTCCAATGGATTCTTTTTGTTTTATTTCTTATAGAAACTACTCTTGGCTCACTGCTCATGGGTTTGAGTCTGTCTCTTCCCAGAACAGTCATTGACTAAGTTCTTACTACAAACAACTTAATGTACTCTTAGTTTTTACCTTTCCAGTTAGTCAGGACAAAACCGACAACAAACATTTTTATACGCTCAATATCCCAATATATGACACAGGCCTGCATCTGCAGTGGCGCTTCCTGATATGGGTGGTTGCCCAAGGTGGCATTAGCAAAGGGGCGCAATGTAGCTTATCTGCTAGAGTTGCCTTGAATAGTTTTTTTAGTGCTTTCATGAACATGCAGTACATGGAGAGTTGGTGCCTGTTTACCGCTAAGAAAAGTGAGACTATTTTTCAAGCTTTTTGTGGAAATACACTACGTTTTATTTTACCCCAGAAGTTCCTGCATTTTGATTGGTTGGGGAACAGCAGAAGGAGGGGCTGATCCAGGATGCCAATAACGTAAGAACTGTGCAGCTGCAAGTAAGAAGGTTGTAGCTTTAGCCTGAGGTTGATGAAAGATGGTTTGTGGAGGTTGATACAGACAGACACCTTTTACTAATTTAAACCTCTGGGGGGGGGGGGGGGGGGAACTCATGGCAACTATTCAAAACTGATGACAATAGAGGTGTTATGTTTTAAATAATATTTTACTGTTTTTAGGGACTAGAAACCTTTGGCCAGTTTGGGCTAAACTTAAAACTTGGCCAAATTTCTGTTTATTTTTAATAAAATTAAGAAAAATGTATTTTATTAACCGATAGCAAGCAAAATTTACATACAAATTTGTCCTCTTTGCTACTGATTCTTCAAAGCAAACTTTTTTTTCCAGTTTTAGTGACAAACAGGAACTTTCATGACAGATCATTCATTGTTGTGTGGGTCTAAAAACAGTTTTGAAAAAAAAGAGGGAAACAAACAATGAGGTTGAGTTTCACCAGAGAGCCAATGAAATGAAGGATCACATTGTCCTTTTATTAACATTTTCACTTAGCAAAATGACTTAAATTCTGCTCTGTTTCTGGAACAACAAAACAAAAAACAATAAAACAAATAAATCCAAGAAATCTAAAGCTTTCCTTTGAGCAAAGCAAATATTTGTTAGCCTTACATAGCTTAGATCCACAACGTCTCTGTTCACCAAAATTTTTATATTTTTGTCATTTCACCACCACATTGGGAGTTGTTGCTGCTGAAAACTTTACAATTAAAAAGATAGAACCAAAAATTTATGAATATGTTCATTAAATTCAAAATTCTTATTGTTCTGGTTATTTTGACTAATGTGTCAGAAAGCTTGGACACCACTGCCACAATGGCCATTTGCAAAAATACAGTATATAAAGAAGTCAGGAGTTTAGCAAGTGCTACATTTTACTAAATACTTTATTTGGATAAAAAATAATAATAATTTCGGCACTGAAGGTAACAACCGAAAGAGTATCAGGAGCATTTTCTGGGAACAATTGGAACCATAGTTTTCTAATAAATACTGGCTCTTCAAAGGAAGACATCTTGTAAAACCAGCTTTAATCAGCTTCCATCACCGGTAACTAAAAGCACCACATGTAAGTACTGATGTTCTTTTAGTTCATCCTTAGGCTCGTAAAAACGAGTGAACTTGTGCATTTATTTGCATGTGTGTTGTGTGCATCTAGGATCATTGACTCCAGCCTAATCCCTTCCTGATGGCTTTTTCTTTAGACACAGATGGCGACTGGAGGCTCTTGACCTCTGACCTGTATCACTAAATCACATCAGTCGTTGGCTGCGACGGCCGCAGGGCCCCACGACTCCAGCAGGCAGATGGGCTGCTGCCGACATGCATGCACTTATCTGACACTCACACAACCAGACAGAGACATAAACACCGCTGAACAATGTTCTTTTATGTGCCTGATTGTTCTCTGTGATTTTAGCTCTTTTACTCAGTCCACATCAGTCACAGTCTGCAGCTCTGCTCTGTTTTAACTCTTCTCTTTAAGCATTTTGCGGTCCTGTTTTGTGTCCTTTCTTGTCTCTGCTAAATAAAGCACAGACAATGAATGAAGGGAAACTGAAAAGTCCTAAGGAGGTAATTGCTGATTGAGAGGAAGAGTTCAAAATGATGAAGAGTGGATATGTTTCTCTCCCTAAACATTCCAGGATTTACATGAAAGATTGAATCAATATATAGGTTCTGCAGAAAATACTATCTATTTTCTTTAATTTTTATGAACATAAAGTACATAGAGGGTTGTGCTGTAAAAGCACATGCAACATGGAAAAGCTCTATTAATGTTTTCCAGTTTAAATAGCTTAAAACCAAAACCACATGTCATGACTGGTCATTTTTTCTTCATTCTTCTAAACCTTTTCTTTGTTCTTCAGTTGAGCACTTGAACAATAACAGACTTGCTTTAAATCAACCATGAGAACAAATCTGTTGAAAACGTTAAATGAGCAAATCATAAACGTTTGTTATTTATTTTCACACAAAACACTCACAGTCATAAATCAGTCAAACTGCTGGTGAAACAAACTTCTATTTTCCTTTATGTGTAATTATGGACTGAATATTATTTTTATGTTAATTTGATCACATTTGCAACACTTCAGGATTTTCTGGCAATCTCTTCATTATAGTTGCATTGTACTTTCATTGTATTGTGAATCACGTAGTGAATGTCTTATAGAATTGTATGATTTTCTCCCTTTTTAAATAACTTATAATGTAGTCTATGTAGGACGTCCAAACCCACAGACCTCTGCTATGGAATACTGTTCTGTAAAGTAAAATAAATCATGTTTATCTATAAGACAACAATTAAGATGTTTGATTTGCAATTATATTCATTAGATCCTTATTGGGAACATCTCAGGTCTATGTTATCTGAGGTGAGAAGGTAAATAATACATGTTTCCAATTACTCTGGCCATTGCCTTCCTATGCAATTCTGCAAAAAAGGAAAAAGAAATTCTCATTTCTAGCAGTCTGGGCTTTCTTTCATTGACTTGGATTGTTTCAATCAGGTCAGTAAATGAACAGAAGTTGTGAACGATTTAGAATTGTAGTCTGCCTGTAGTTTTAACATTGCAAGTGGAGGAAATAAGCTAAGCTGTTCAGTCTGTGTTTGCCACACTTCAAAACTAACATTAACAGCTGCCTCGTTCGGATCAGCTCTTCTGAACGCTGATCCGAGGAGGATGAGGATGGTTGTTTACAGCACAAGCTTCTTAGCATTGAAGTGGTGCATTACATACATCATAGGCAAACATTAGCAATTGTGTAAAATTTAAAACGTCAACAGATTCCACGTCTCCATGAAGCAATCGTTTCTCAACAGCTGAGCGCCCAGACCCTCTGTACGAAGGCAAACAGGACAAGGGTCTGGTTTTTACAAGACCAGTTTTTCAATAGTCCCAGTGGAAATTTTCTCCATAATCTGATCGCTCTTAAACCTTGAAGCGGAATGCTCTTCTTCTTTTCTGCTCTGTGTTACCACCTGTTAACAGCAACACATTACAGCCAGTTTAACCCGAATAAGTCAAGATGACTTTTCCGTCTCCATAGTCCTTGAAAACATGCTTCGTCTTTATGTCGCATGACAGAAAGGTGCAGCTATGCAAAGCTGAATTGGACTTAATTTGTGATCTTTCCAGCATCACCTGCTGTCTCATAAATGCTGTCAAAGGTGCCACCTGGTGCATATTAATATTGTAGCGGTCATAAATAAATGCCAACAGATGTTTAATAGGCGTCAATTGGCGATTAAAAGGTATAATTCCACCAAATGTTTATGAAACACCTGGTGGCGTTAAACAAAGGCCAGGCGACATTTATTAGTAACTCCACCCTCTGATATTTGACAGCCAGTGGTTTTGAATTGTTCTTATCCAATCAGTAGCGAGTTGAGCTGAAATCTTTCAAACCAAGCACTGAGTCTCACTATTATTCCAGCAAATCTTTACCTGAACTTTGCACATTTTTTGAGGTACAACTAATTTTGTGTCTATTAAGATAACCTGACCTTCAGTTATTGGGGTTTATTTGATAAGTCATGGTAATTTCATCATATTTATTTGATAAATTATTTGTTAACCAGAAGCATGTTTTAACCCTTGATATTTAACAACCCATAATTAAAGGTAATTTTTTTTTTCTCCAGCTATTTTAAAAGCAGGCAGTAAAGAACAGGATGTTTATGTGCAGTTTAAGTCCCGCTATCAAATGATATCTTGCAACCTCAAAAAAAAAAAAAAAAAGCCGCGAGCCGAAGTTGTTCACTCGGCTTAGAACAACTTGTTCACATGAGAAGCAGCTGAGCAGAGCAGGAACGTGGGCTCGGTTTCCTCACACCGACGTGCTGCCTGCCCACACTGCTCGGCTTTGGAAGTCCGCACTTTGTTGTCCTCTCAGCAGGCACCTGCATTCTTTGCATAGCTGTCTCAAAAGTTTCAAGAGCGGCTCACTATCTCTCTCTGTCTGCCGGTCTCCGTCTCTCTGCGGGTCTCCCTCTGCGCTTGGACCGCCGTTGCCTCGTTGCTAAGAGATGAAAAGGGCCGAGAACTGGGAAGATGGAGCGAGAAGAAGAGGCGGCCATACAAGAGGAGGATGAAAGAGGAGCGAGATCAGAGGGGAGGACAGGCCAGCAGGGGGGCAATGAAGTTTATTTGGCATACTTTGGATTTTTAAGGCTATTGTGTGATGCCAATATCCGCTCTTTGCTTTCTAGCTCTCAGTTCTAGGAAAAGAACTAAATCCTGCATCAAAAGAAAATCCTTCAAGTAGCCGGTAATTAATACTCTTGTCGCTTCAGCGCTAACTTTGTTGATCACATTTTTGATATAATGTAAACAAAATGATCAATTTGTATGAGTCTTAGTAAGAAAAGATAACAGGATGTCCTGACCAGAACTTTTTGCCCCAGATTCTCATCCAAGCCTCTTCTGATCATTCTCTTTCTAATCTGATGCATCTACAATAAAGTAAAAATAAATCTGTGCCACCAGCCTATTTAAATAAAACTTAGTAGGTTTGAAATGCAGAGAATTAACACACTACATCTACAGCTGGCAGTGTTTGAATACTGAACTGTTTTTTTTTTGTTTTTTTTTTTGAAGGGCAAGGCTAAAACTAGCATGCCTGCTCTTTGTTTTGATAGGACTCGTCATTGATTAATCTAGTTATTCTTCCAGTTATTCTTTTATGGAATAAAATGTGCGTGAAGTTCTCCTGTCTCAGAAGGACTTTGATTTTAAAAATGTTTTATCTGCACTTTTTGATGCAGCTACTAGGAGTTTAGTTTGCACCAACACATGTTTTGCAAAAGAAAGACGACTTTTTTGCGTTTACACCTTCCATTCACATGCAGGTGGATTCTTTGGGAGAATATCTACACTTCTAGGGGCGATTTCTTTCAAGAATTTATTTCAGAAAATTATATTTCTCTTTTGGTTTCACAAACACCTCATGACTGAATAACCTGACTGATTCCCAAAACACTGCATGCAGTAATACACCACATAATAACCAGAACTTCTGCTGTATTTGTGTATTTTCTCTCCAACCTGCAGAATGCGCCGTGTGATGAGGAACATATTCTGTCTCTAGAGGAGAACAGATGTCATAGGCTGTCATTTTGAGAACAAATCCATAACAAACCACTACACCATGTTCCAGGTTTACAAAACACAAACACACACATAGATATATATGAAATTTTAGCATTCCCACTTCTGTGTTTCTCTGTTTGCAGCCATTGTGTCTTGTTTATATTTCCCTAATATCCCAAACATAGGAAAGCTCCACACATTGCTCTGATTTTATGAACAAAACGACCCTCATGACCCCAAGTGCTCTCCGTCTGTTTCCCCTCTGCTCTGCTTCAATTTCTCTCAAACCTTTTATTTTTTATTTTTATTTAGATCCTTTGTGCTTTTGTCCAGTAAATGAACTCAGTTAAACATTCTGTGCCTTCATGTCATTGACTGTGGCATCAGAGCAAAGAGATTCACTCGAAAGAGGCATTTGCTGTGTGTGTTTTTTTTTTGTGCACTCCTTTATTCGGCCCATTTCATCCATCTGTGCAGCTGAGGAATATTCCCACAAAAACATCTTATTTGAGCAATGATGTCACTGCTGCTGGGTCAATTAAAGGATCAGTTAAACAGCGGCAAAATTTGTTTGAAAATTAAAAATATAAAGGACAATAAGCGGAACCATAAACCAGATTTCTTTCTAATCAAGCACACAAATAAAGCTAGAGCTATGATATCTTTCAGATTATACCCCACTTCGCCTGATGAGGTCATTGTTAATCCAAAAGATAAAAGTGAAGCAGCGTGCGCTGCCCTGACTGGAGCACTTTTAAATAAATCTCCAGAGCAATGTGGAGCAGGCACAGTAGACGCCCATGTCCAGATCCCAGTCCCTGATAAAGAGCCGGCTGTATCAGCGGCGTGCCCACCCTGAATAAAGCCTCCATTGTTTCCTGCAGGTGTGTGTTTGTGCGTATCAGGGGCGCCTGGCAGGGAGGCAGGGAGCAAAGCAAGGAGGGTAAGTGAACACCTTGAGTCAGCATTTGGAGGGCAGGGGTCAGAACGACAGGTACGGCTGACTGGGGTGGGGCTGGAGGGATGGGGGGGTTTCAGGAAGGAGATGGAGATAATGGGAAGACATAGAGAAATGCATTTTACTGGAATGTAAAGGTGGGTAGGATTTAAAAATTAATGAAATCATTGGAGCAAGACTTGAAATGATGTTTGGGATATTTTCCTGCTGGTAAAACCTGTTGTAGTCTTTGGGATTGTGCTTTTAATTTCAATTAATTATATAGATAGCTACAATATATTGTAGTTCAGAAAAGTCTAAACTATATGAACTGTAAGATGGTAAACTGGAACACACTACATCTGGATATTAATTTCTACTCTTACACTTTTTCACATTTTTAAGTAACTCCTTAGGAAATGAATGATTAAAAGCTCAAATTCTCAGCAGAGCCACAATCTCTTCCATCTTAGTTACCTCCACCTGAGTCTTTATGTGCCAAAACAAATATTAACACATTAGCTTGTCCAAATAATCTCACAAAGTTGTTTCTGTTTATGCCCGATTCCAAAGCAAAAGCTGGTGAACCTATTTTGGCCTACTTCACTTTTAGTCATTTTTATTTGTCAAACTTTAATTTCCCAAATCATCAAGCTAATTTTTACTACTAAACAAAAATAACCAGAGTAAATACAAACTGCAGTTTTCAGGCAAATATTTAATCTCTCACTGTGCCACCTTTAGCAACTGCAAATCCAAAGCAATTTGGATTTTGCAGCCACATTATGGCTGCAAAAGCCTCTAAAAACCCTCCAATGTGGTTCAACTAATACATTTCTTCAAAGAATAGAGGGTCAAAAGTAACTTTGAGATCTTTTTGCTGCACTTTTTGTTACATTTTAATAATCTTTGTTGGGTTCTCCTGTAAAAAAATGTTTGGGATGTATTTAGGATCAGTCAGTCAGGTTTCTTCTACTGACATAGAGCGCAAAAATATAAGAAATATTACGTACAAAAAGTAAAAATAAACATTTCTTATAGCGGTTGGAGAAGCACGCGCTTCTGGATTCCATAAACAGACTGCAGGAAGCAAAAGGATGAAGAGGATATGTTTACAATTCCAGAGAGAAAATGAGGACCAAATATGTCTGTGTAAGCTACACCAAAATGTGCTGAAAGCTGGGTTGCTGAAATTCAGTAAGGGCTGGCTCATAATAGGAGGTGGTGGAAAGCAATGAGGGAGACTAATTTGAGAAGATGTGGGTAACGGTTATCCTACCTGGTCAAACAGGTCCGGCACACACGCAGGTGCTCGGATAAACGGACATGAAGCAGTGCACACACAGTTCATTATCATGTTTAATGACATGGTAAAGCTTTCTTTGGCATCTCAGAAATAAATACAATTGTTTTTTTTGCCCCCAATTCTGGGACTTTTAGTCTTCATCAAGTTTGAAGGTTTTTCTTCTGCATACATCCATTTGACCTCTAATGGCCATCTTTAAAATTTAAAGTGCAGTGTTTCCTCAAAGGATTGGCAGATTAAAGAAAAAGAAATTGGAAGTTGTGCCAAGCTCCAGTCAGAGACAGGCCCTCAAGCTGCTGCGTTCTCACATTTCAGCGAGCAGGAATGGGCAAAGGTGAGACAAGAGGTAGATTCTCTACAAAGAGTTGTGTGTGTGCGCGTCTGTTCATTTAGTAATATAAGCCTTCCCTTCCACATAGCTCCAGGGAAAAGGACATTCTCTCTTGTTGTTTCCATTCCCCTGCATTCCTGCCTCCCCTTGACATGTGGCTCCAGAAGGGTGCAGCCGGAGACGAAGGGAGGAAGAGATGTGGCGGATCGTTCCATCCAGACTGAATACCTCGGCGTTGCCTTCTAGTAACTAATTCCATTGACAGAGACAGACACCTGCTCTCATATAAAGCCCTTCAACTCTTTTACATTTATGTAAAAGGTCCTTTATTATGGCGCCCCTGGAATGCCGGCACCCCGTAACATTTGCCTATGCTGCCAATGCCACAGGTAGGCCCTGCATGATCAACCCACACAAAGTTGTGAAGTGGAAGGACAATAAAACAGTTTTTAAAATCGCTCAAGAATAATAATCTAAAAAAGTGCTGCATGGTTATACTGTATATTAACCCATTTTAAATCAATTCTTTGTAAAAACATTTCTAAAAAACAACATGAAGTGTGTTGGTGTTGGAGGTGCATGCTGTTCTGAGTTGCCTGTCACCTTCCCGCCACGCAGTTCTGCTGTCAAGACTGAGAGCAAACTCTGGCTCCAGGAGAGAGAACAGCTCCTCACTACACTGTACGGTGACAAGGCACAGTAGCTTTCAGCCAACAGTTCGAGGTTGGAGGAGCTAAAAATATACAATAACAACAAAAAAAAAGTCAAAAGTGACACATTGCTCAGGTGTTGTGAGTTAAGCCTTCTGGTGTGTGCAACCGATTCAGAAGTTTGAACGGAGCTCCTGAGGGAAGCTCGACATCAGCCCACATGTTCTGAATTACAATTTCACTCAAAGTATGTAGATACAGTAGAATTACAAATATATTCAAGTCACACTCTGTGCAGGCAGCGCATTTCTATAAAAGGGAAAGTCCGCTGTGATTGCTAAACACCGTGTTGAAATATTAAAAACACAACATGGCGAAAGCTTTTTGAAAACACTTGGTCATTTTGAATTTGATTCAAGCAGCACATGTGAAGAAGAAATATTGGAACTTGGAGATGTTTACAACCGAGTTGCATCATTTTCTTTCTTTTCATTTTTCTTACAACACACTCCGTTAGCAAACTGTAGAGACCAGAGGTTATGCTGTTGAAAGGGAAATGTTTCCACTTATTCCACTGCAAATGTTTTCAGAGGGGGTAAACCTCAGTCTCTTTTACTCCAGTGTAATACTAATGGCTAATTTCAGAAATGATGCAGCCTGTTTGATTATAGATACCATTAGATATCGCTTTTCAGCACCGTTTATCGCACACATGCAGATAAAAGAAAGGGGGCTGAGTTAAATAAGTCTGTACTGCTTCCCACTTCAATTTCAAATAAATTGTCTAAATATATATCATTTGTTTTGAATTGCAAATGTGAATAATAAATAAATAAAATACAACTTAACTAAAATGTTCATGATCTGAGCCAAAGATATTGGTTCCCAGACTCCTTATGAGAAACATTAATACATGAAAGTGGTACTTCTCTGTTTAGTTAAAGCAGAACAAACTATGATGGTGTGTGTCGTCTGCTTGCTGTTTTCATCTTTGCAAGCATTAATAAAGCACCTTTTTAATGAAAATCGCCAGTCTCTGCTTGGTAACTAAGAGTCACAGTTAATTAGGGAAACTTTTTCTCAATTTACAACAAATGGACCAAAAAGTTCAGTTCTCTCCATTTATTTGACATCTGCAGCCAGTTGGTAACACTGTATTTTATTTAAAGGCATCAAAGTAAAGTGAACTGATCATAACCTGATGCTAGATTTTCCAGATTATCTGTTGTAATCTGGTTGTAACATGACAAAATAACTCCAGTCTAGTTCATATATTCTTCTTTGAAAATTTTTTTTTTTTTAATAAAAAAAAGTACATGAACCATTGCTTTTTCGCTTATTAGGAAAATCTACCATGAATATCTATAGTGGAGCATCTCGATCAACAGCAAAACATCATTAAACATCAGCAAGTTACCTAAAAACACTGAATGCTACTAAGGCATCTCCTTTAAATAGAAAATATTCATGAGGTAATACATCCAAAGGAGCATTTTAACACCAAAACAAAACATTTCCCTGCAGTATTACTATGCTTCACATGACACAAAGACAGCTCAGCTCAGATCAGCTCTTCTTTTAAAAGCTTTCCATTAACGGGTTCAGAACCTTATTGTGGCCAGAAGCTTCCAGGATTCTACAACTTTTCTCTCAAACACACATCAGAGTGTGACCACTTCCACTAAGCATTTAATCACACACACTTCAGGCAGCTTGGTGATCTGACAGCCCCATCAAGTCTTTCAAGAAGTAAGAGGATTGTTATTTGTGTGGTTTTTAACTTGCTTGTTGTGCCTTTGTGGGTGCGGTGGATTTGTGTGTGTGTCTGTAGAATTGGCTAATTAAAACAGGACAAGTTGGACCTGAGTGAGGCGTCCCCGACATGATTAATTGTGACTGTCAGGGCCCTCAGCTGGGTGTCTCCCTGCTCAGGACCCAGACAAAGGATTACACAGACCTTCTGTAACCTCGGCTGGCTATTTTGTGTCCCTGGGTCTTGCATCAAAGCCCCAATGGGAGACATTAGCATTTTTAATGAGCGGGCCGCTCCCTGTGCCGACACATTAAGTCGGATCGCTTTCATTTGGGCCACAATAGAGACTGGAGAATGGAGGGGAGGCACTGCTGGAGAGGAGAGAGACATACAGACGCATAAAACCAAACAACATCTTATGGCCTGAACAGTACAGAGTCCATGCATAAGCGCTAAAGAGTTTCCAAAGATACAGGAGAAATTCTGACTAGTAGCAAATCATGGTCTAACACACAAGCATGAATTAAACATTGGTTGTCCATTTCAGCCCAGTTTTACTCATCAGACCAATACTGTCGTGTTAAAAATGGCAAAAATCAGTTGATTGTTTCATTGAAGTGTTTTAGTAACCAGTATTCCCTTTGTCATAAAATCAAAATATGGTCACCATACGATATGCACTTTCTAATTTGAACATTACTTCAGGAAATCTTAAACCAGCAACAATGCTGCCTATGCCATCAGATAAACACATTAAATGTTCGTCACATAAAAAAAACTGACTTCACTGGCCGCGTTTGTTTGAACTCAATAAGAAAAATCAGAGGAGGAAAACAACTGAACGCGAAGAAAGAAAGTAGGATAGAGGCAGCAGGTTCAGAGCTGAATCCAGTTTTGGAGCTTGATGATGCCGTTTTGCTTAGTGTGGTTCACATCAGAGAATCCTTGACTGCGTTGATTTAATCCAAAACTGCAGTTTTAAAGTTTGTGGTGCAGATTCACACCAAGAGACAAGATGACAGGATACCGTCTGTCTTGCAAGGTTTAATATCCCTTCAGAAGTTCATTATCTCGGTCAGACAGTTTGCATCTGCCCCAAACACAGGCCGCTGTATGAGCACTTGCCACATCTGGGACCTTTGAACCTTATCAACAGCTGAGTCCAGTAGAACAAGGACATCATTTATGTGGATCTTTGTGAGCTTGCTCCGCTTCTCTTTGCTCGGTGTGTATCTGTCACACACACACACACACACACACACACGTCCCCACGCACGAATACATCCCCCAGTTTTGCCTTTGAGGACGACGCACAGATAGGAACTTGTTTTGATGTGACCCATCAAAGCGGAGATCGGGGTGTGACAGGGGCATCCCCTGATGTTTCCTGTGCTCTCCCGCTGTCCGCCGAACAGAAGCGCGGTCGGGAGCCGGGAGTGAGCCGCTGGAAATTTTTTTACTCCACCGCCTGATGAGCACATCCAGGAGTTTTAAAACACAAATCAGGGAGATTGGAAAAATCTCAGTGCTTCACACAGGTGCAAAACAAAGCAAGCGTGTGTCAGATGTTTGTGTGTATGTGGTGGCCTTTCCAAAAATATTTGCACTTTTTTCTCTTGAAAAGAGATGGAATGAGCCAAAGAGGCTAGAAATCATGTCAAACTCGTCCAACCTTCAAATGACAGATGAGATTAAGGAATGTCAAGAGGCCGCCAGCTGTTAGAGGTCAGAGTTTGTGTGGATTTTATTAAAATTTAATTATAAATCTAGCTCAGACCACTTTTAAACCAGACAACTTTGGTTGGTCTAAACCAAGATGAATATAAAAAGCAGACATTTTTTTGTAGAAAAAAGCTTTTAAGTCAGTGTTTATTTTGCATCACCGTGTTTTTAAGCACTTTACGCAGCACTGAGAGGTGGTATATTATATCAATAAAGTTTACTTGGATATACTGCACTTGTGTAAATCAGGACTGCGTATCGACTTAGCATTGACTCGTGTAACAGCGTTTGTTTTATTTTGATCACAAATGTAAAAGTAAATATTAAGTGGTAACAGTTTGGAGCTTGTTGTTGTCTGTAAGGAGTCAGACTACCAGTAGTTGGGTAATGCCAATATGGTGGCCAATCAGATATCAGCACTGCTCACCTCCTCTTGGCCCCACCTCTCCATTTACAGGAATGTGCATCTGCACGTTCTATACCTTAGCACCACTTATCCACCTTTAATATTTAATACTTTTCTCCATCTTGCCATTTTAAGGAGTCTGTTTTACTGTGGAAGATTTGAGTCACTGTCTTTCTTTGGCCTGATGGCTCACAGTCATCCTGCATGGACTTTATGTAATCAATGTGCAAACGTCCTTCCATCATCAAATTGAATATCCTCATGTGATGCAATTTGATTTGCAGTCAGCAATAGAAATGTGTCACTGCTATACAACTTAAACCTTTGCTTATTATACATTTCCTCCAAGACTAATAAGGAAGAGGTTTTTATTTCCCAAAGGTCAAAGTTGAAAAACAGTTTGAACTAGAATTCAATAGTTATTTAATTTAGTTTCTTAGTTAAAAACATCAAAATGAGCAGCTATGGTTTGCTATGGCAGCAGTGGTAATGGGAAGCATAATGGGAACTTTAACTATTCCAGCTAAAGTGGTGAAATAACTGCAGAGTCCACAGCTGCAGTTCAAAGCCTATCAGTGTTTGAATCTTAACAAGAAGGGGGGAGGAGGGGAAGAGACCCCTGTGCATAGGGAGAGAGGGCAGAGCCAGGCTTAGATCTTCAACCTCTGCACACACAAACACGCATAAATTCACATTCACAGACATCAAAAACACAAACATTAAAGGGCACGCAGACAATCACATCAAGACACACAGAGAGGAGAGCCACAAGAGTGCCTGCACACAAACATTCAAAAAGCAAACAAGCTCATGTGCAGACATCAAGAAACCACCAAACACACACACACACACACGCCCGCACGCACACACAGAGGCACGGCGTGAGTCCTGTGTCCCCGGCTGGCCAGCTGTGGGAGGTCACACAGACGTGACAGTTCTGCTATCAGGCCAGCATTAAGGCCTGCCGCTTTAAACACAGCCTTTTGAAGTCACACCAAAGTCAGACACTAGGATCTCTCATCTCCCATCTCCCTTTTAACACCGCAGTGCCGACATTTCATTCTGCCCTCCTTTTCATGCTGCCAGCTTTGAATTCTGCCTTTTAAAAGACTAATTTTAACTTCTTCAAGGTTTGAAAAAACAGGCAGAGGCACACTGTTAAGATTCTTCTTCTTCTTTTTTTCTTCAGATGAGTAACGAGCAATCAAAGGTAGTCAAGGTTCACCAAAGTAACGCCGAGTCTGTGATGCTGGATGTCAGGAGGCTGATAAATGGAGTGTCGTGTTCCTCTAGCTTTGATCTGCAGCTTATTCTGATGTTTGAATTGTTGAACGAAATGATTGAGGTGCACCTTGATTTGTTCGTTCAGCTTCTCGCTGGCTAAAATATGAGGAGAATAAAAATCTAATCTTACATGCAGCTACAGGTACAAGCATCAAAATTCCTGTCAACATGGAGATTTTCTTCTACTTCATTTACAAGTCTGCATCTTTTTGGACGTTTTCTATAAATAGATATTTTTGAAATCTTGTTTTGGTGTGTTCATGTCCTTTGCACTCACTCACCCTCTGTTCCTATATCTGTTGACTATGCAGCGTTTCCCCTTTGTTACCATTCCTGGCACGGTTCTCTTTAAACTCGGGTTGTGTGTTGAAAAAGTTAGGACGTAAAATAAATCCTAAAATTATTTCAAAGAAAAAAAGAAAGAACATGCTAAATTTAGCCAAATCGCAAATGATTAGTTCACGTTCATTTGTGATCAAAGTTTTATCTTGGCATGCAAAATTTGCTCAAAATTTATAATTAAATCAAGGTTCAAATATAAAAATGGATGGATGGAATTTTTTTTATACATTGAAAGTATTTTTCACCAAATTTTCTATGAACAGAAACTTTTCCCAGGCACTGTGATGCCAAACATTTAGTAGTCTTGTTTCTAGTTTTATTTCTAACTTTTTTTGTTTGTGAACTTCTGTTCAGTCAGTTTAATAATCCAGAAGAGCAGTCCAGACCCTCCTTAACCAACCAGCTGACGTTACAGCTGCAGACTAACTTAATTAGAAACGCTGTTTTCCGACTTGCTGCTGAAATATAAAAAATTACAGGTAAATGTTCCAAGACAAGACAAAAACATGCAGCTTTTTCAGCAGGGGACATCCACTACAATCATATAATATGTTGGACTTGAATATCTTGCATCAAAGAACAGGATCTGAGTTTCATTTTGGAGCATTTCAACATAACTCAAAGCTAAGTGATGACGTGCCAAGATTGGGGTGCTAAGAAACAGCTTTTTTGGGGGGTTTTGGACCAGGCAACTTTTTATGAGGTGTAGTTACTAAACGCT
Organism: Xiphophorus maculatus; assembly: GCF_002775205.1. Lineage (NCBI taxonomy): Eukaryota > Metazoa > Chordata > Actinopteri > Cyprinodontiformes > Poeciliidae > Xiphophorus > Xiphophorus maculatus. Next base: position 13,551,475 of record NC_036458.1, on the reverse strand, counting down.
CACACTCCTCACAGCCCCGTCCTCTGTAGCTGACCCAGCCTTATTTTTCTGTTTACTCCGCTCAGTGTTTCGTAGTTGAGCAGATCAAACGCGGTGCTAAGCTGCGGGTTTGTTTACTCCGGCTCTGATCCACACCCAGCCACAGACGCACACACAAGCACTACAGCTCATTTTCCACATTTGGAGATTTTCTTTTTCATCTGGATCACAGATTTCTCCTCTCTCTTCCCTCTTAATCAATCTGACATTAGGTCACTCCTCCTGGCCTGTTTGCCTTGAAAAACATTTTATCCAAAAGATTTTCTTAGGATTTTTTTGTAAATTAATTTAATTCCTTTTCTTCTGCATCTGTTCGCTATTAGGTGTACTCCTGATGACTTATTTTCAATGCAATTCTCACATGTTGCATCAGATTCTCTCTAAATCTCTGTTTTGCAACATATTTACGACCCCCTGGAAGTGTCACGCAGAGAAATCTTCAGTCGTTCACACTTTTTCTTTTTTTTTTTCCAGAAGAATCCAGATAGGCACGTCCTTACAGTTCATGTTTTGTAACCATCAATGTCCAGTGGGTAGTGGTGTCACAGTACAAATATTTGAGTGAAAAATATCCGGTACAACAGTAACAGTTCGGTGTGCGAATGTACCAAACAAATGCAGCACTCTTTTATGTGCGACACAAGCAGAATTATGCATTTGTGTGGCAGCTTTAAATCAGGGGATCAAAACAGAGGAGACTCCATTAAACTCTGCAATTTGGGTACATTAAGGTTTTCCATGCAGCTACAGCAGGGAACTAAAGGTGGACCAAACCAAAACATCATATCAACATCTGCGTCTTTCAGCATCAACAAGGTATATGTACTGTAGCTCCCTCTGCACTCGACTAGAATTAATCAGCACCAAGCAACATCACCCTAAACATAAACATCAATGGTGCTGGAGAAAAAGAAAAAAAAAATCTGCTGAAGTCCAAATCCAGCTGAATGCAGCATCTGCTGGCTCAAAACGCTGCACAGTTTAAGAGATGAAGAAATACTCTGGTACTGTCATGACAAACCCCGCTGACCAGAAGGGATTTCCCAACAATTGCACTTCTGTGGTGCATTCCAGTACATCATGTACACTGAAGTGCCTAAATATAAAAACAACACCAACGTGATTTCAACCTTTATTGTTGTCAAATGTCTGCAAAGTTTTATTTAAAAAAAAAACAAACACATTTTCCAACCATTTTCAAGTCATATTTCCCATCCATCATAAAGAATGGAAGCTCCAAAGGATAGAAAACAGTAACTTTGAACAAAACTCTGAAGAATCAACATGACCAACACCTGCTGAAGTTTTGCTCTCTTTTGACGCAGCCTGGATAATTGATCACCAAGCCTCTGTAGAAAGAACACTTTGCTTTTATGTATCTTTTTTTGCTTCATCCGACTTTATTTTTATACAAAAAAAAACTTCCTCCCATCATAGCCAAAATTGCCAGCATAATGTATAAATCTGGATTATCTTGTAACTTCTCCATTTTGTAAACCATCACTATCTAAAAACCTGAAACACATTTTTTACATTTTATTCTTGATTGTGCTGAAGTTGTTGTTTATATGATTCACTGCACATATTGTGAATTCATAGAGCCCAGAGGAATCATGTTAATATGCTCGCACACAGCTGCAACCAACATGAAACCTCATCTTGGATCATATGCATATCTTGGATATACATACAGACAAAAGATAAAGTAAAGATGTGAAAAAAAAACCCTATGCTTCCAACAGTTTAGTTCCTGCAGAAGAACGCGCAGCTAATGTGTGTTTATCTGTTTCTGGTTCACATCGAGGGAGCATTGAGGGCATCCATATAGTTTAATAATCATCGGGGTGTTTAGGTTGCGAATGCAAGTCAGAGCAAAGAGAAACCAGACCCACCATCGCTGCACGCTGAGCCCCAAACAAGAACCACATGTCCCCCCCGTTTGGGCTTTTCCTCTCTCTCTACCCGTATTATTCACAAACCCTTCACCCTGGGAAAAAAACATGGAAGCTCAGAGATTGAAAAACACATGTGGTTAACCATAAAACTTCACATGCACTCTATATACCCCAACACCCAAACCCTCCCACCCCCGCCCCATATTTGCTCCAACGCACAAACATCGAGAAGAGAAGTCATACTTAAGAGGAGACACTGAAACAATGGGACAAGAGGAAGGAACATCAGGCAGCAATCTAAGCCGTTTGAGGCCAGGAGTAAAAACAAAGATCATGGGGGGTCTGTGGAAGGGCAGTGGCGGCGGTAAGAAAGAAGGTGACTGCAGGCTCCCAGAACAATGCCAGCCCATCCTGTGGCTGAGAGGGGCTGCCCCAGGCTCAAAGCAAAATTTAAGCCAAGAGTAAACGACAAAGTAGGACAATGACGTGCCCTCGATTTTTTACTAAAGATGTTTTTCCTTCACTTGCGTGTAAGGGGTGCACGCATAGTTCCCCAGCAAACATCACACTTCCTATCTAATTCTCTTCCTATATCTGGGAAGATTAAGATGTTTAGGTGAGGTTTTCTGGAGGCACAGACAGATCAGTCCAAAAATATCAATACCACGTCGATATCATTGTCAGATTGATACTTTAGTTTCAAATTCCATCTTGAAATTTTAGTTTATTTTTGTAATGTCCTCTCAACTCTACCTTAAAAAGGCTTTGCTTTGATTTGCTCTCAAATGATACGTTTTTTGCACTTTGTTTATCTAGAAAGTAATGCACACAAATTTGTTACATCTCTGTATAATTTCGATTAAGATCTTAATATGGTATGAAAGTATTTTGTAGATTCTTATAAACTTCATCCAAATCCTGTCATAGGTTTTTACAAAAATAATTCCACCACAAAATCACCAAAAAGTCAGAGGTTTGATGATATATAAAGTAGCGGTGGGGCTTGATTAAAAATTTTAATTGAGTTATAATGATCATTATTAATGAACTAATAGCAATTTTAAAAAAACTGTGTACTGGCAAAATAAGCAATTTTTTTTATTCAAAACTCCTTTGTGCTTTTAATTTATTTAATAAACAGAGATAATATACATATATTAATTGTTTTACTATTGTGTTATGACATTTAGGTTGTTCGACTTTAAAATGATGTTTTCGCTACATTTCAGCTTTATTGCATTTTACACAGTTAACCCGATAGGAAATGTTTTACACGGTCTATTTTCAGCACGAGTTTCACACAGGACGATCATTGTTGGCGCACAGCCTCTAACCTCCATTTCCTGTGTAAATAATCTTTGGTTTCTGTGTGAATAACCTCCCAAAGGGAGTGTGAGAACGGTTTAAAAGTTCATAAAGTCTCTTTCTCTGAACTACTATGGCGTTTTTTTTTCTCTGTTTCGCAGTTGTTTCAAGACAGTCGAAGCCTGATTTGATCTCGTCTTCTCTGGGATTAGCCGTTAGCTTCAGCCTCAGGGAAAGGCTAATCTGGATTTTTGCTAAATAACGATGCCAAGGGAGTTACATGCTGCAGGTACATGCTAAAGAGCTCAGCTACCAAACCAAGAAAAGTTAAATCCAGCAACCTCCAATACCTCGCCTCCTCTTCCTCTCGCAAACGGCAAGAAATAAGACAGAATTTAATCAAATCAACTCATTACAGACTTACCTTGCATCTCCACTGACTTTCCTTTCCTCTGCTGCAGAACAATCCCAAGAGTGACAACTGTGTGGACCCTGCAAAACTCCCACCACCGTGAATAAAGACTATTTAAAGCACTATCTTTAAATTTGTGGGACCTCTTTTCTGTTTGGTAAGCAAAAAAAAAAAACAACAACAATTTTTAAACTCTAATCCCTTTTTAAATTTTGTTCTAATAAACCAAATATTATGTAACTGGACGCATTGTCAACCGACAGTTGCGGCTTTTTAATGTAGCCTCATCTTAAACGTCTGAACTATCCCTTTAAAATCACAGCTGCACCAGCATGAAGACGATTAGATTTCTGACCCTGAAGCCTTCATTGTGTTCATTTCTCAAAGTGATAGAAAGATAGAAATCTCCACGGAGGTTTGTGATTGTGAATTAAAGTATGAGGCTTTTATCTGACAGAAGCTCTTTGAGGAAAAACTAATTATCTGGAAGGTTAATTTACAGATTTTGTCACATGTATCAGTAATATCTGACCAGCTGTTTGTCTGCTCTGAATATTACTGATTCAATGCTTGGATCTGAGCTAGATGGCTTTTACAGCCTCTTGAAAAGTGAACACCAGCATCTGTGGATTTTAAAGTGAAGTCGATAGAGAACCAATCTGGTCTTCTTTTTTTTTTTGAGCCCTTATATTACAGCTGTCTTATTCTAGGAGCAGGTCTCTTTATGCCCCTGCCAGCTTCGCACACCTATGACTGAAGTTTTTGTCTATTCATCTATGCAAAGCAGCTCCAACTCTTCACTTTCCTTGTTCCTCAATTTGATTTTGGTTTGGACTTTGAGCCGTTGTCTCTGCGGCTGCAGCCTCCCACAGCTTTTCTTCCAGGATTGTCCTGTATTTAGCTCCATCCATCAACTCAGACCAAATTCTCTTTGGCTACAGAAGAAAAGCATCCCCTTAGCATGATGGTGCCAGCACCATGTTTCAATGTGAGGGTCGAGTGTCCAGGGTGATTTAGAGAGTTTGTTTTTTTTTGTTTTTTTTCCCCAACAAATACCGCTTTGGGCAAAAAGTTACATTTTCTACTCATTTCTTTTCCACATTTGCTGTGTGTGTGTGCTATTTGTTCACTAATGTTTATATGTTATCCAATTACACTTGGAGAACTGTTTTAATAATTAGGTAAGCCCTGCAGGTGTTAGATTTTATTTAGGTGTACTAGATAAAGGTGGCTGATTTGAAGTTGTAAAGACATGAAACTATTACTTTTTCCTTCCACTTTGTGTGAAAAAATCCCAATAAAAGACATTGACCCTACAGATGTAACATGACGCTTCCTATCGGTCTGTAAAAACCTCCAGCTCTAATGTACAGCAGATTTTTTATATATATATATATACTGTATATGTTCTGGTTTATCTGCGAATGTTTAACCTTGGAGTTTGCCGTCGATTAGAGTGCGGTATCGAACTGAAATCACGTGACCCGGTCATATGGCGCTGCTGGAACCAGCTTCGTCAGTGGCGCCTGACCAGGATCCAGTCGAGGCCCCCTGGTTGACCACAGTCCTGCGGCTGTCTGGGTCGGTGCCTCGTGTGGAACAACTTGCACTGTCGGTCCAGGTTCTAAATGAAGGGCTGCGGGACCCAAAATTGGGGGTCTCGCTTTCTCATATCCATCCATAGTGGGATGGCTGAAGTGCATTTAAATGAACCTGAGGTTTGTGGTGGCAGACAGTGAGCAGATTTTTCCCAGGGTCTCTGTACTCAGCTGTTCTTTGACTTATTTAGAATTTTTCTGTTTTTTTTTTTTTTTTTTGCAAGGTTTCACAACATTTGCCCCAAATCTTAACAAATGTGGGAAATGAAAAGCACATGGATATGAACAAGGTCCATTCAGCCCTCCACTTTTGTTTTATGCTTCGTTTTTCATTTCCTTTATTTGGGTTGATTTGGGAAGAGGGGCAGGCGGCGGGGTGGGGGGGCTTTGGATAAGATCAGAAGAAGTTGATTTACGAGTTTGGCTCGCAGATGTCCAGGAAACCTGTGAATATTTAGACACACTGCGTCCATGCCAATACTGATAAGTTTGACTGTGGCGTAACGGTTGAAAGGATCTGGATCATTCAGCTTACAGAAATAATCTGGTAAAGTTCATGATCAAACCTTTAAGTGCCCTTAAATCTTCATACCTCTCTATCTATCTCTCTCTCTCTCTCTCTCTCTCTCTATATATATATATATATATATATATATATATAAATAGCGGCGTAAAGTTTACCTAACCCTGGGCTTTCTTCAAAAAGATGACCCCATCTAAAATAGCTCTCTGCACAAAAATGGGTTCAAAAGGCCCCTGACAGCGGCGCGCTGCTGAATGAGAGCTTCTAAAGATGATAAAGGATGGCCTTCAAGTGTATGCACTGACCTTTCCTGATGAAAGGAGTCCAAAATGCTATTTTAACAATATCATGATGCCCTTTCAATATGAAAGGCAGCATAAGCAACTCTCTCAACCAATGAAAGTTGAAAGGACGCCCAGCGACGGCGGAACGAGGTGTGCAAGAGGTGTGTGAAGATAAGAGACAGCAGGTGTGTGAACCTATAAAGCCCAACTTATGAATGACTGTGTAAAGTTTTTTTTAGAGGACATAGCTTCTGCTTGATTCACGTCAGTCCTAAGTGAATGATTTGAAATTCATCAGCCTCAATTGAAAGAGGTTAGAGAAACGGAACGTCCAGTTCAGAGATTTTTGGTGTTGCTGTTCCTGGGAAAAGTCAACTAGTTTATAAGTTTTCATGGGTTTTCTGGGATGCATTTACACTTTTTAAAAGGGTATTTCTTTTTATTTATGATAGAATGAATGAGGAAGAGTTTTTCTTAGGGCAGGTTGCATGTCTTCAATTGCTGTAAATTGGCCAGTGACTGAAATTGGTCAGTTCTTCAACTGGTTTTTTAAAACTATTATAAATAGTAGTATTAGTATTGTAATTTACACCTTCTTCTGGATGCCGTATGAGGTGAATATGCACCTGGAAAACTTTCTGAAACAGGTAAAAACTCCGGATGTATCGCTTAAACCTTGGAAAACATCCAGATGTATATTTGATAAATTTGCCACTTCTTCTGTCACTTATTTGCAAATGTCTGATTTTACAATTTCAATAAACTTCAGATTTTTTTTTCTGCAAATTTCAAAATTTTCAGAAATATCTTCATTTTACTATAAATTTACAACTTAATCATGAAAAACTAAGTTAATTCAAATTTAAAATCTGGAAAGACAAAATTCTAGTTTTTCCCTGTAAATGAGAAATTCTCTATTTGAAATTTACATCCTTTTTTCTTCTTTCTACATGGGCGCTAATACTCAGAATAAACATTTATTACTTTCACGTGTTTGACTAAAAACTTCTACCGATGTCAAGATGCCTTTGGCACATTTTGTTCTTTTATTGTTGTTTGTTACACTTTTCTGTTTCGTTAAAACAAGATGACCTTTTATAAAATCCACATTTCCAAGCTTAGTAGATTAAACCAAAAATTGGTATCGGCCGTCTAAAGTGCAATCGGTGCATTTATTTCTAAATGCCTCCTGTGAAGATTTCTATTGTTATTAGAAACCCAGTGAAACCACTTTTCACATTTCTATCTTAGACTTTCACAGAACGGCTGGACTAAACTGCCACCAGACTATTTACTATTTAAATCACTTCTTTGGTATGACGAATTTTATTTTGGAGCACCACCGCAAAGGGGGTAGATCTAAAAAGGCACTAAATGCAATCGACATCACAACTAATTTCGTTTTGTTTATCTCATAAAATCTTAAGTTTGTTGTAATGTGAAAGAAATCAAGGCGCATGGGGATTTTAACAAGACACTGCAGCGGACGCCATGTTGCTGATAAAACATTTTCATTCCTTCTTTTACTTTTTGTTTTTTAAACCAAGTAAACCCAACATTCCTACACCTACAGGTGATCCATGTAATCTTAACATCTGTGTCTTCTCCTCTCCTATTGGCTCATTTTACATCCTTAAACTGAGTGTACCAAGCTGTCTCTGATGAAGTAACGTCTGCTGGATGTTTTCCTCCGTTTCCCCTCCGTTACACTGACCTGTTAATGTCAAAACCAAGACGCCGCATTTATTCTTCAACCATCCCTAATCGCTACGCTGCTGATTGTTTTAGGGGGAAGAAGAAAAAAAGTTAAAGTGGATTAAAAACAACGCCTGTATTGAAACATAAAATGTTGAGTTCATCAAACAGCAGACTGACTTTATTACCCATTTACCCAACAAGGGTCTGGGAAAGAAAATTGAGTTAAATCCCCTTCCTTCATGGTACATAAAGAGCCACAGGAGGCCGAACGTTTAACCATGTAAATAGCTGAGTGAAATGTACTCATGACAAACTGTATAATTACCAAACGTCTCATTAACACACACTTAACTCCCTCCACCCCCCTCCTCGCGCCATAAAAACACACAGAGGCTCTAGTGGCCAAATTAATGCTGCATGTTTTAATTTCCAGCAGAGAGCGCGTTAAGAGCTGATAATGGATGTAAATCTATCGGAAATTTCTCACAGGACGAGACGAGTTGCACTCTGCGCGGCGGGTGCGCGAGGAAACACAAACACACAGGAGGCAGCTTGCTAATTTGAAAAATAGAGCATTTTAATAAAGGCTACATCTCTTTATAATTACAATAATTAAAGTACCGAGGCATCTTTTTAAACGGGAGCTCTATGGAACGCATAATTTACAGTTTACACGTGGAGCTGGAGAAGCCATGGAAAATATCAGAAAACACAGGACGTCGGGATGAAACGGGAGTACTAAAAATAAAAACGGCATAAAAAATATCTTTTTCTCCAAACATGAAAGGCCCCTTGTAAAAACCAAGGGAGTAAACGGACCCTGAAAACTGGGTAAAAACATGGCAACAACCCATGTACGCACAGTTACTGTACACTCGATGAAAACAGCATGAACATCATCTTCATCTGCAGCTCAAAGTGCAGAACACACACACACGCACGCCCACACACACACTGAGATAACATTGATAACATTGGTGTAAACACATTTTCAGGGGGGAGCTCGAGGACCCGTTTCCTCTACATATGTAGGCTGTCTGTGCGATGCCTGCGCCACGGAAACAAAAGGCACTAAGACGTGACTGATCAAGGCGAGCTGGGCAGAGTCCCAAAGCAGGGAATTAAACATTAATAGCATCTTTGCTTTTTTTTCGTGTTTTTTTTCCATATAGGAGCCCTTCAGAGCAGATGGGGAACACATCCACAAATAGCACTGCAGCAGTAAATATGTGATCAAACTCTGAGTCGACGCTCCGGCAGAAAAAAAAAAAAAAATTAAACAAAATGACAAAAGGAAGAGAAAGCTTTCCTTTTGCTCTGAAGGGAGGAATCTTGGAGTTTTCCAATGCAAGCGATTTGTCTCTGGGATATTTGCAATAAATAGTAATAGATATCTATACCATGTACAATGTATATCTGCAGATACATACTAGTAATGTGCTAGTGAGTGCTTGTGGTCAGCACAGGCGGGGTTCCAGGTGGGCTCTCAGCCTCACGGTAAACCCACCGGCCCACGTCGCTGACAAGTGGTCGTTCTCCTCCAGTCTCTAGAAACTTCAGCAACACACAGTCCAGGTTCCCCCTCCGTCCCAGCCGGGTCCTTTAATTGTCCCGTAACATCCGTGTCTTCTTCTCTGGCCTTTCGCCAGCCCTCCTTCCATCACCCCACCTCCGGTCCTTCAGTCTCAGCTTAGTGACGGGTCAGTAATCCCCGGCGGTTCCGAGTCAGTCCATCCGCTCCACCTTCCCCAGGATCTTCCCCTCGTACGTGGGCAGCAAGAAGCCGTCGTCCGACACTTCCTCGAACACGGCGCCGCACTCAAACTCGTCGCTGGCTTTTTTGAAGTAGTACCTGCAGAAGCAGAACAACACAGAGCTCAGCTATTGTTCATATTCTTTACCATTGAATGTCAATTTTTAAACCATAATTCGATCTGGACCTGCCTCAACTCAAACGTAAAGTACCAACTATCCTTGAGCCTCATCACATTTCGATGTAAAGAGTTTTCAGGATGTTTTCAACCAGACTAAAGTTGCAACATTTGTTACATTTTCACCCGGTGCGGTTCACTTTCACACTGCACCGTGTCAGATGAACCAAAACCTGTGCACCCACCTCGCCTGTGGTGGCGCTACACCAAGAACCACTGAAGGAAACAACACAAAAACCTCTGAACATGACATTTGCAAAACGTCCTTCTTCAAAAAATATAAACAAGAATGGAGTGACATCACATTGTAGGATTTCTCATGTTCTCTTTGACAAAACACCATGAGTCATTTCTCCCTCGCGACACTTGTGCTTGTTTTGGTTATATTTACCCAGAATGCCTTGCACTACAGTACATTTCCCACTTTTGGAGCGGTCTACGGTCTGCTTGTCGTTCACAAGCGCACTCAAACCACACAAGAGTTGACTGCAACCAAACCGAGACCGAGGTTTTTAGCCGCTTTTTTTGGTCCGCAGCGTTCGACTGCGCATTCACACCTCGACCCTCCTCAAACAAACCAGAGTCCATGCTGGTTTTTTAATATACATATTAAAAAGAAGTTTGTTAAATCTGTCACCATGTTGTGACACTATTTACTATGGCCGATAATCAGTGAAAATAAAGGAGCTTCTTCTTGTGGTCCTATTGCTCAGTCAGAAACAACCAATCAGGAAACAGATTGGAGTTTAATGCAGATGTTTCTGTTCCTCCATCACACAGTATCATAAGTCTGTGGTTGCAACCAGACAAAATGAGAGGACTGCTGTCCCCTCCTCCTTCTCCTGCCCGGTTTATTCCCACAGCGATAAAAAGATTTTTAATAAAAGTGAACCAGGATGACATGTTGATGTCTCAGCTGGCAACTTTATGAATGCAAGTAAAAGAAAGAAAGAAAAAAAAAAACACAAGCAAGGAGGAGCTTCTCTTCAGCCATGACTTCACCACAGGATAATGACGCAACACACCCCCCCCCACCAAAAAAACACACACACACCTCCCAAGCCCTTATTTAAGAGGAAGAGAGAACAGCAGGGGTGGGTTGGTTGGAGGGATCTGGGAATCCACTCATTAACTATGTAATGGAAAAACAGCTCAATTTGCCCCATATGTGGGGGTCTCTGGAATGTACGCGAGGTTTAGGAACATGCGATGCGTACAGGAGAGCGGGAGCCCACGTGGTGCAATTAGCACGAGGGTGGTCGCTAATACATTTTTTTTTTTTTTTTAAAGTAGTTGAGGAAGACTTGAAGCAAATGAAGAAGGGAAAGAGAAGAAGCAAAACCACGCCGACCGTTTTGGAGAAGTCTACGGCGATTCCTCCCGCTCTTTAAATACAAGAAGTCTTCAAAAGAGCTGTGATGTTTTTTCGCTAGGAGAGACAGAATTTCCACTGGAACATGTTTTATGTGGCTAGATCCGCGCCGCCTGCACCCCCCCTCCCCCTCTTTCCAGTTTGCTCTGACATCTGGCACCAATATCGTCTGGCAGGGCCAAGCAGTACTGTTCTTTGTTGAACCGCTGCCATGTTGAAATGACCCAACTCCACACATTCTCTGGCTGCTGTTAAAGCACCGCGCAGCTCGCCTTCCAAAAAATGAAGAAGAAGAAAGGGGGGTTATAGGGGAAAGTAAAAAAAAAGGTGGATGGTATGACACAGGAACTGAGACGGCGAGCCAAAGAGGAAAAGAAGACGAGCGAAGGAGCCGACAGATGTGAAGAGCCGGGAGTTTGTCACATCTGTTGATCCAAAAAAAAAAAGGAGAACGGAACGCCGTTCACATCTGGACAGGAAGAACTTTCTTTCCTCTCGGTTTCATACCTGTAATTACAAACACAACACCGTGGCCGTGCCTATCCTCAGCACCGTTAATGGTCTAAACACTAAAATGTTTGATCTTTTTTTCCCTTTAATAATCGCTGGATAAAACCAATCAAAGTTTTAAAAAAACTAAATAAAAATCTCTTTCTGAAATGCACGGTGAGGCGGTGGGCACTCGACGGGGCCTTGTGAAGCGAGCGGACCTGGCATTTAACTATCTGCCTCGCCAAAATATCCATAAAACGATTACAACATGTGTAAACACCGTGTGCATTCAACCCAGCACACACACACACATACGGGCAGTGGGAGGAGGGGAGAAAAAGGAAAAGAAAGAGAGGCCCTGATAGCATCAGTGAAGAATTTGCACACTGGCCATTTGTGTGAGTCTTTGTTGGTTGAAATGAAAGAGGCCGAGGCTTCAAAGCCGTGTGTATTAAGTGTGCCTTAGCATGGAAATCAATACCAGATGGGACCCAAATCGCTGCAGTTCAAACTCTCCCACTAACCCCTGCGCCGCCCGCCCGCTTGTCTTTCCCTTTTCTGTTGCTCAAAAAGCCAGCCACACACACACACACACACACAACACACAAACACAGAAACAAAAACACAGACAGCAGGACTCATCACAGAAATATATTCAGATATTTAGAGGTTAGCTGCTTTATCCAACAGGGTGCAGCTTAATGGAAAAACAGTCATTCCTCTGAACCTTTTTCGCATTTTGACGTTTTTAAACCACAAACCTCAGAGCTCTTTCAAAGGGGTTTTTTGTAGCAGAGCAACATACGAAGTGCTACGACCCGCCATCCCAGTACTGAGACACGGTGGCGGCAGCATTAAGCTATGGGGATGCTTTTCTTCAGCAGGGACAGAGAAGCTCAGGAAGATGGAAGGAGAGAAAACTGGGGACAAAAACTGTTCTATATTATTTCTTTTTATATTTTCTAACAACCGAGTGAACCAGCGATGCTAACAGACGTCAAGGTTGCTGCGAGGATCCTCAACACCATTTTTCTTTTGAATTTCACAAACTTCTCTGTCTCTTCTCAGCTTTGTACAACAGTGAAGGCGACTTTTTCTACTGGGACTAAGAGCAGACCGTTGACTGCTGCCACCTAGTAACTGGAGGCTTGTTTAATAATCCTAAGGTCCTTCAGACACCTCACCGCAATATTTGAGAACTGTGTTAGAGGCTCAAAATAAAGAAGAAAAGGAAACCCTTCCACCAGAACAAGAAGCTAAAATGGTGGTAGCAGCATCATGCTGTGGGAATTAATTGCTTCTAAGACCTACAATGGTAGTTTAGAAGAAAGTAACCTTTTAGACTGGCATATTCAAAGTTCAGACCTAAATCCAAATGAGAATCTGTGATAATAAGCGATATATTCAGGCAGTAAAACACCCTGAAGTTTGTGGCTTTAACATGAAACTAATCTGAAAAAGCTTGGCGGTGTGAATACTTTTGCATTCAGGATTCTAACTCTTTAACTCTCTAACGCCGGCTTTGGTTTGTTGCGTCTCCAGCTCACCTGTAGTTGCCCTTTTTACGGAGCTGCTCCTTGAAGTGACCCAGGGTGAGGCTGTGGCTCTTCATGGTGCGGCGGTACGGGATCTCCTCACCGCAGAAGAAGTACGTCACCACCGTCTCCCCGCTGCACGCCGCGTGGCCGCCCAAGACCTTCTTACATCTGCCGGGACACAAAAACGGAGACGGAGAGCGTGAGAGAGACGACACGGAGACAGGTGGTACAGTAACCCCACGACAAAACTCATCCAGATGCTGACTATGCAAGCCTGGAAATATGAGGGATGCCAGCGAGTGTGGGAGTCAGAGTCATATGTGTGTGTGTTATCAATTCTCCTTCAGCTGGGTCCAAGGCTTTGTAGGCGGACTTCAGAGAAGCTCTCTCTGAACTACACCAGCTCACTGAAGGACAGCCAATAATAACGATACGAATAAATCTCCATGAAGAGGAAGAGCCAGTCCGCTGGTACCGTGGCAACAGCCTCCAGCACACACATGACACTGATGCACACATTAAGACTGAAAATGTGTGTGTGTGTGTTGTTCTGTTTATGGTGCGGGTGTCAAGTAGGAAAAGTTAAAAGGGTTTATGTACGCTGGAAGTTGGATGTTAAAGCTCAGAGCAGGAGGAAGAGGAGGAGGAAGAGGAGCAGAGAGGAGGAGAGGAGAGGGAGGCCTCGTACTCTTCTGATTGGAGGAGACCCGGGCAGGTGGAGATGAGGCCAGGGGGACCGAGAGGGGCAGGACTGGGGAGGGCTGACCCCCCTGCGTGGACTGTGACTTGGTGGGTCTTCTCTCGTTGAAGGCTGGCCAAAGAATGCCTGAATAAAAAAGAAAAAATAAGTATTGGTGGTGAGAAAATGTCTTGTTAAAAGTGAAATAATGTGCCTTTTTAAATTTTATTTATTTATTTTTTATTTTGTTTAAGTAGAACTAGAACCTTTTTTAATCAAAACAAAAAATCTTGCTGAAAAGTTACTTGTACGTTAGCGTTGTCATATTTCAAGTGCAGTAAGATATTTAGAGTAAAAACTAGACCAAACATAGTTGGTAAGGTGTTTTTGTGGAGCAGAGCTGCTCCTCTGGGGTCCGTACCTCTGTTTGGGGGTCTTGGTGGAAACCTCCTCCAGTCTGCGGCAGGCCTCCTCCAGCTGGGACAAGGTGTTGGGAGGGGGTAGGGGCGGCATAGCAGGGTCTTGGATGAAGGGCTGAGCCGGTTGGTGGCTTCGCAGGTGGCCGCAGCTTCCTCCGCCGCCCCAGGTGTGCGTCTGTGTTGACGAGCCTCCGAATTTCTTGGCGTTCTGGTTACTGTAGGACAGAGAGGGAAATGTTTACCGACCGAACAACGAAAAACGACGTGCTTTCAGACTCGCTATGCCTGCTCACCTGTGTCGGCTCTGCCGTTTGCTCTCCAGGATCCACTGGCGAACGTTCTCGGTGGGGTCCGTTGTGTCTGTGGGCAGCTGTGAGATCCCACAGTCGTCCATGCAGCCGTCTGCGACCCCCTCTTCGGCCCCCGAGCGACACACGCGTCTCGATAGGGAGCTGGAGCGCCTGGGAGACGGAAAGATTCCAGTCAGATCTTAAGCTAGCTACATTTCCATTGAGCATAAAACTGCGCAAATTGGAATTACAAAAATAAATTTGCTTAATAGAAGCACAAGATTTTTTTTAAAAAAACATACGCTTTTGATAAAAAGTTTTTCGGCTATATTGAAATATTTTGCAAAACCGCAATGGAAACACTTTTATAACATAATGAGAAAAATGACATCTGGTAGTAACATCCAGATCAACAACTGAATGTTACTACTGGTGGAAAAGCCAAAGAAGATGACAGGAAGTGGTAGGAGGATCACAGAAGAGAATGGTTTTTAATGACTTATCGCTTGAACAAACTTATTCACATGTGATAACTGGTTTTCTTATTTAACAGAAACACTGCAATTACAAAACAGTTTTTGACATTAGCGGAATATGAAAGTTTTTCATCACATTTGTAATGGATTCACAGCTAGAGAAAATCTAAGATAATCAGACTGCAATAGCATTGGAGAGAAAGATTTTGAGAAGGTAATAAGAAGGTTGAGCAATTTAATCATGCTCAGACTCACCCCATGCTGCTATCGGTGGAGACGGAGCCACACATCTCTCTGCCCAGACTGCGGCTGCGTGGATAAGCCTGGCAGGACTGACAGCGGCCGGCGGCAGAGCAGACGCCCTGCACCCTGAGGGCCGCCTCCCGTTCAATCTGCTCCTTGGACTTTGGACTGGCGTGGTGATGGATGTAGTGGTGGTGGATGTGCTTGGTGCTCTGCCTACTCAACAGGGTTCTGCTGGAGCCCAGGCTCAGAGCGAAAGCCCCTGAGTCCGGACTCGACACAGGAGAAGCGGACGACCCGGCCCTGGGTTTGCCTCCGCAGGTGTACGGTCGGTTCTCCGGGGAGCTGGAGCGAGGCGAGTGCTGGACGACGGTGGGCGACTGGCAGCCGGGGGTCTTGAGGACCCGAGACAAGTGCTCATCCAGAATGGCCTGGGGGTCTTCGTCGGAGGAGCCTGACAGGAGGGCCAGAGGATGCGGGGAGAGCTGCGGAGCGCTAACAGAGATCTCTGAATCCTCTCTTTCCTCCTCCTGGGAGACAAAAGCAAGAAAAAGATGAATTCACAGAAACACGAAAGGGGAAAAAAATGAAGTCCAGAAAGGAGAAGTCAAACCTCCTGAATCTGCTGCAGCCGCTCCTCCAGAGAGTTGAAGGTGTCCTGCTTCCTCTTCAAGTTCTCCAGGCGGGAGATCAGCTGGGCTGCGAACTGCGCCGGCTCCAGGGGCACCACCTCTTTTGGAGGACGGGTCGTACGCTTTAGGGGAAAGAAAGTGGATACATTAGCTTGTGTTTGATTCCCAATCAAGGTAACCTAACTCCACAGCTTCCACATCGTAAAGCAGGTAATTGAATATTTCAGTAAAAATATTCACAAAATTTCCTTTAAGAACGGTGAGCAGCTGAAAATTTAAAAAATTTTTTGTTTTGCATTAAATTGTCAATATCACCAATGCATCCTTTTGGTATCAGATCACACATAATTGGACCCAAAATAATTGTATTTGCTGACAATGTTTTCATTTTTCATCATGGTTGTCATGGAAAATTTATTTGAATGTTTTTGGTGTCAAATCACATCCTACATATTTTGAACCATAGAAATCACTGTAATTTTGTTCATCTTCTGTTTCCCCTTCCTGGAGATTTTTCAAAATGGCCACCAGAGTTATAAAGGTGAAAATATATTTGCACTAAAATCAGCAGCAGCTTTTGCCAGAGATGGCCACAGCTAACCAAAACATTAAATTCACTAACCACTAATTCGCTAAACAAGAATCGTAACTAAGCTAATGCTAAACTTTTATACCCATTAAAATTAGCAGAAGCTAACGCTAAACAGTTTATATGAGAAACAGAACCTGTAGGGTTGAGCATCCAAATCTTTATGCTTGTATCCACACTTTAAATATTCTTACAGTAATATGCTGCACTAACACTCAATTTAAACAACCAGCGTTAATAACCAGCCTGCTAACTGGCCCCCAAGGCTTATTTTAGAGGGCGGCGGACCCCGGCCTCAGCTGGTTCCCTCTGTCATCATCAGCAGGCCTCCAAAGTCAGCTCACTTCAAAGACTTCCTCGTCAAATATCAAACACTCAGTAGGGGTGGTGGAAGGACGGATGGAGGAATAGACTGATGGGAAGCAGTGGCTTTACATCTAGGAATAAAAGCCGTGCATCAACAGGGGGTGAAAGAGAACTCCGGGGAGGATAGGATGAGGGATGGAAAAAAAAAAGGAGTAATGGGAGAAGTTGGGATGCAGATATGTGCGCTTTCAGGTTCAAATAAAAAAAGACAGAAGAACTGAGAGGAAGAGATAAAGGTACTAAAACACGGGGTGGGAGATCAGAAAGGTTGAGGAAATTTATTCCCCCACCTCGTCACACACTGGGCACCTTTGAGCTACGGTGTTGTGACAGTGAGCAGCTGAACACATCTTACAATATTTGCATTTTTTCTTTCTGCATCGAGGCTTTCTTGATTGTTCCTCCATATTTTTATACTTTTCCTATCTCTTTGTAGTCAGAATAAATAGGGACGGGGGGCTGACTGATGGTGCTGGGAGCTGATGCATTATGGGAATGGCAACCATCTAAAAAAAATAAAGAGGAAGTCAGATGGGAAACAAAAATAAGAACAAAGGCAAGAAGAGCAGCCCCATCTAATCTGTGCAGCTTTAAAAAAAACCCTCAAACTTCCTGATTCTTTCTTTTTTATAGATCATAAGTTTATGGTCACGTTTAGAGTACCTTTCAAAAGTATTCACACCCTTTAACCTTTATCACAACATAATTACCAGATTTAAACACATTTTATTTAGGATTTACAACCTATATCTAAACTGATGATAAGAAAACCAGCTCAAAGGTGAAATGTGACTCTGGAGGAGAAGCAGAGATCCAGAGCTCAGGTGGGACAATCAGCTGACAGACACTCCACAATGATGGGCAGCTAATGCAGAAAGGAAGCCATAAGAAGAAATTTGGAGCCAACTGAAGTAAGAAAACCTGCAAAACACTTCTGACTGTCCATCGTACAGCTGGACAAGGACCCTAAGAGATACAACGGAAGGGTATCTCATATTTCAACGTTATTTTGTGTTGGTCTATCATGTTAAATCCAAATAAAACATGTTTTAAGTTTGCGTTTTTAAAGTGACAAAGTTTCAGGAATACTTCTGCAAGGTATTGCTTTTATCAAGTTTGGTTAAACCTGCTCCCCTCCAGCCTCCTATTCTTTTCTCTTCCCAAAAACCTTAAGCTAGCATCTCCCCCCTGACCTGCTGAGAGCTCACATGACGTGCTCAGACTCTTCCCTCAGATCCTTCACTTTTATGTGAGATGGGGGTGTGTGGGGGGGGAGGTTTAGGGTCTGTTTGTGCTTGGATGGGGAAGGAAAAGGGGGCCATCTCAGTTGGAAGTTGTCACTTCCCCGTGCGTTTGCTTCATTCATCTGCAGATCAAAGCGCCGCGTTCGTGCGCGTCACTGCGAGCGTGCTTGTGTTTTTGTTGGGGAACCGGGCTGATTCCAGGGCCCCTGGGATAAGGCGGCAGAGATCTTCCTCATCTCTTCCTTATTCTCCATATTTACAGCATCGGCGGGGAAGAAGAAGAAGTAGAAGGAAAAAAAAGCGAGCGCTGGGGCGATAAACAGCTTAGAGACCTCCTTCCTTCCCCCTACAGACTTCAAGGTACCCTAATGGGGGGTGTAGGTGACACCAAAGGTAGGCAGGGGGCTTGTGTTTGGATGTGTGTGTGTGAGTGGGAGGCAGGGTCTTTGACGCCACTTCTTCAGATCTTTGCTGGTGTTGTTGAATCGAGAATGCCAAATACAGTTTGCACAGCACTATTCATAGAAGCGAGAGAGACCCGGAACGGAGGGTGGTATGGAAATTACACTGTGGGACCCGGGCTCAAAAAGACTTCAGAGTGTGTGTGTGTGTGCTTGTGTACTTACAGGGAAAGCAGGCAGAGAGACTTGGCTGTTCATCCTCATGTTTCGTTGCATCTCTCTCTGTAGCTGCTTCTTGGAGCCCAGTTTATATGGAGGGATGCCATCTCTGAGGGGGGAGGAGGGAGGAGACATCACAAAGGTCAATTACCCAATCAGATACATCATTAAAGACCGCTTGTTAGCCAAAAGGACGGATCAAACGAACTTCAAGAAAAAAAAAAAATCTAATTTATTAATTCCTCTTTCAGGCTTAATCCAAGGTTAACCGAGTCAGTGTTCTGGTCTACTGTATATGTGTGCGTGTTTGTTGGAGGCGTGTGGGTTTCATCTTCAAACTGAGATAGTACCAGGGACGTTTTATTTGCCCCAGAAATGACACTCATTGTCCCCAAAACATTTTTCAAGACCAAACTCCATCCTTTTCCAGACTCTAATGAACAGGAATCCCCCGTCCATTTTTAAGCTATAAATATGAATGAATGTTCACCAACTTTTTACTACAGTTATTTCTTTACACTAGAAGAGCCACAGACAAGAAGGAGTAAAACAGAAAGAAAGAGCAAACAAAAGAAAGAAACAACAAAAAGAAAGAAGTGGATGGATTGATCCAGTTCTTGGACAATGAGACAGGGAATAAAGTCTGAAGTTACATTCAATTCAATGTTTCCATTTTGTTGTTCCATGTTGATCTAGTCTGTAGAGTGATATTGTGTTCTGACACTTCGTAAATGTTTCTTCCCCAGCAACTGAAGTAAAGTCAAGGTTACAGCTGCTTTTCCCGACTCCTTACACCTTTCTACAGAGTTAGCAGATACAGGTTGAGTCTGAATTTCTGCCTGGTACAGAGCTGACTTTAGCTCAGTACGCCTGTGTTAAACAACAGCTCCCCAACCAATCTGAGTAGCACTTTTCTACTCTCGCTTTAAAACACCACATTCATGCGCATGAGCAAAACCCCCCACTTCCCTCCTCCACCCCAACCCCGTCTCCAAACACACTCCCAATCTTCATTTGGCAAGCTTTGCCGCAGCCAGCCTCTGATCTCGGCACATCAAAAGGCTGGTTTGTAAGATAAGGTAATGTTTGAAGTCTGCGCAGCTGCATTCCCCAGCGTCCAAGCAAATCCATAAATAAGATATAAGCAAAAAAAAAAAATCCAACCCCCCTCCTTCTCGCTCTATCACCGCGCACTTTCTCTTCCCAACCGAGCGCCTCCTCCCCCGTTACCATTTTTCCTCATTTTCTATTTGTCCCCGCTGCCTTTATCTGTAAATGCGATTCAAATGTTTATGGGTCTTTATAGCTGTGACCTACTGAGAGGCAGATATTGTGATCAAGGCCAGAGTGGGCAGGAAATGAGGCGGGGAAGTTGGTGTCCCTGCGGCTCGGCCTTTCAAACTGTGCTGGGCAAAGTACAGCAGAGCAGGACCGTATGTCCCTCTGACTGCTGTAAAAAAAAAAAAAAAAAATGGCTTTACAGCTGCCGCCTTTCTGCTCTAGCCAACCCCAGGGTTTGAACTGAATATCAGTGCTTTAAGCTCATCAGTATCTTTAGCTTCGTCATGGTTGATCTGGATGTTTCACCAGCATCATCCTGGCAGATATGAACTAAGGGTGAACTCTGGACAGAGATTCTTCGACTTTCTGTCCCAAAGAAAGACGAGCCCCTCGTCAGGTGAAGGTCATGTGATCACGCTGTGTAAACGAGGCCCACGGCACGTAGCTGGATGAGTTCATACGACATGTGGGCAGCCACGTTCATGAATGATTACCGTTTAGCCACTTTTTGGATCAGAGGACCCAAAGAAGGCTGATGATTAACGAGGTTGGAAATAGGGCTGGGCATTTATCGCATCGTTTGTCATTTATCGTGATAAATTCCTCGTCATGATAAGAATTTTGATTTATTGTTGTCATAATGGATTCCAATTAAGGAAGGTGTTTAAAAACCACCAAAAACATCCGAATTGTGTAGATTGTTAATTTTTGTGTTTTCTCCACATATGCAAATACGAAAATATGATTAAATGCAGTTAATATGAGCACCTTAGTGATACAAATCACACTTTTTTATGTGATCCATATCCTACAGAAGCTTATTAGAAGCTCCACAAACACTCAAAAGCAGTGTTTGTGGCTCTATGATACCTTCAGTTGCCTAAAAAAATAGTAGCAAATAGTTCTTATCATCAGTTATTATCACAATAGTATCACAAAATATTGTGATAAAACTTGAAGTTCACATCGATTCAGATCTTTGAACATACATTAGAAATTGGGTGGTGAACAGAATCTGTTTCAGCTTGAAAACGCTCTATGGCGTGAACGTAAGTGAGGGAAGAAGACTTATCGTTGGCTATTTTTAGTATCTGTGAGGTGTTTCAAAATGAAGGCAAAGAAAAGCACAGATATTTGTGTAGTCAGACTGCAGATATTTAAAAGGAAGCTATATTTCCTACAGAGGGAGAGAATAAAGCAGGATAACAACAGGAAGGCCACCGGAGTCTAGCAAATTACGTCTGGAACAAGCTGGATTTGGAAATGTTTGCGATCTCAACATCTCTGGGACAACCTGCTACATCATGCTAACAGCACTAATTACTAATATGAGATGCTGTCTTTTAATACAGCAGCTCTTGAAGATGAATCGATTTTTTTCAAATCTGTTTTGAACCTTTACAAAAACTGGTGATCGAAAAGCTAACTGACCTGTGACCTGAGTCATTTCCACACTGAAACAGCTGAGAAGCATCAACAACTTAAGCTCTGATAGACATTTGAGGATATTTTGAACGACACCAAACATAAGAAACATAAGAAAACACTAAACACAAGATTTTAGCAGGAAATACAGTTAAATTAGTCAGAATATATATTTATATTAAGAAACAGAATGGAGATATTTCTGAAATGCTTTACTAATCAACAGGTGTTGAAAACTTTAGTTTAGGAATTTTTTAGGACCTTGCTGTAACTGGACTCTAATAACTGACCTATTCCTGTTTGTCAGAGATGTTTTTTGCACTACTGGTAAATTTGGGATCCAGAACAACTCGATGAGGATCATTATCGACCCAAATTAACTCCTGTGTTTTATCAGGTGTTTCCCTACAACTAACTTGTCCAGTTTGGTTCTCAGCAGGTTGCTTGACCAGGGTTTCTGCAGAGTTCAAACTCAAATTTAAGTCCTCTTAAAACCTTGGTAAGACCATTGTGAATGAAATTACCCCCTTGTAGTAGTCCCAAGCTTTTTTGCACAAAATGAGCATTATGGTTTGGCAAAAGATGTGAACTAGTGGCAAAGACCAACCTTGTCCATCCAATTAGCTAGCTAGCTAGCTAGCTATCAGGGCTATATTAGCAGCTATATTAGCCGCCTCAAGTCAGAAAACAGAATGAAAACTCAAAGGTTTGCTTCACAGAAAAGTTCTATGAGAAAGTAAAAAAAACTACATAGATCAAATAGCCCTGAGAAAATGTAAGACCTGTGGTTAGCTTACCTAATGCCAACTTACATTTTAAATGAATTTAAGGCATTATAAGGCCTTCATTTTAGTTACAAGTATTTAAAGGTTTTTATGGATGCGCGGACACCCTGTTGACATACGAGTCATTTGATGTGTTCTGGACACACATGTGTGTGCACGTATGTATGTCTGATTAACATTCACTCACACACTGCCGTCAGTCACAGACATGGCGTCGTCAGTCAAGGCGTCGCTGGAAACCTCGCTGTCGTTGGTGCTGCTGACAGGGGCGAAGGCGCCTGCATGGTAGGGGTTGATCTGCTCACCTCTCTTGTAGGATCTGGGCAACAACAGATTAATATTAATATCACTCCAACAGGCTGACTGAGGTTCTTAAATCAAAAGAGGTTGGGTCTTTTTTTTTTTTTTTTGTAGGAGAGCTGAAATAAACGCGTGGATATAAGAGCGGCAAACATAACGAACAGATGTGACAGGCCAGTGTGGGGCCTGGCAAACTTTGTGGGAAAACTTCTTAAATGTCCCACAGTTTCTCTTTCCACTCCGCTCATCCACCCTCACTCTTTCCCCCAGCGTGCATGCCCCGCTGTGTTTGCATTCTTGCCATGGTACAGGAGGAGGAAAGCGGGTTGGAGGGGGGGTGGGGGGGGGGGGGGGGGGGGGTGGGCAGAGGGGAGTAGCACAAAAAGTTTCGGCTGGAAGCATGGGAGTGTGTCACAGAAGGAAAGAAAGGGGAGAAAAGGGAAGAAGGGGAGGGTCTCGGTGCGGAGGGAAAGAGACACAGCATGACTAAAGCTGCAGCCCCCCCCCGCCCACCTCCCTCCAGCTCCAGACTGACCTTCAGAGGGGCTCGCAAAGAGTCAGGTATTTAGCACAGCTGGCCCAGCATTCTTCCCTCCCTGCCTCTCTTTCACCCCCTCATTTATCCTTTCTCCTCCCCCCCTTTCATGAGCTGCAACCGTCCTCCCTCTCTCCTCCTCCCTCCCTCCCTCCCTCCATCCTTCCTTTCCGCTCCAAAAGCAGGCCTTGTAGTCCCCGTCCCTTGGTTTTCAAAAGGAAGAAAAGATAAAAGTAAAGAAGGCCGAGGGAGTGGAGGAGGAGGGGGTGAACGGCAGCAAAGGAGGGAATCTGAGGAGAACTGACACAAACAAGAAGAGGGGGAGCAAAAGTGACGGAGGGGAGGAGGAGGTCTTGAATCTGTACTGTAGCTGCTGCCATTAAGGGTTTGTTTTCGCTTTTAAGAGAACTTGAGTCGGAAGAGACGAGGAGAAAAAGGGCGGCGCAGGTTCTGGCTCCATTCGCTGGTTAGGCGCAGCCCAGGTACTGAAATCAAGCTACACAAAGGTTCTCCCAGCTGTGGGGAGCTTAAACTGAAGCTGAGCACTGCTGGTTAGCTGGCTGCAACATAGCAACTACACTTTTTTTGTTTAGAGAGTCAAATTTGATCTTTAGCAGCTAGCTTGTCTATTTAACCACTCAATCTGAGACTTGTATTAGCCTATATACAACAGAATACGTTACCAATATTGCCATAAATTTCAATTGATTATAATTATGTAGCGTTCCCACCTGTTGCTGCACACTCTGTCAGCCATTGCAGCTTCATTTTGCTGTTAAGACAAATTCAGCAGTTTTGAAATCTTTCCAGCCACAAATCAAATGATAGTCATGATGTTGAAACTTAAAGGAGTACCATTCATCCTTGTTATTAAAGGAATACTGTTTTAAAACTACAGTTTGAATGAGATGAGTGATCTATCTGTTAGGCAGCAGACTGCAGGCTAGCCACATTCCCGCTCTGCTTGTCTGCAGCAGATTTGGTGAAAAAAAGTCGCTAGATTCCTTTAATACACACATAGTTTTAGTAGCTGGGAGGCTAAGGCTCGTAGGGAGTGGTAGAGACAATATGTGGTGGTAAGGAGAAAGGATACTGTCTGGAAAATGACAGTTAATTATGTTATTACATTTAATAACAATGGTATGAAACCTGAATACTTTCCTGAAGCTGCACACCTTAATCAAAATAAGACCTAGAAAAAACAATCGTAACTATAACAACAAACATTAGAAATACTTTCAAGTCTGACCTGCTGATTACAATTTTATACGGTCTGTAGCACATGAAAAGAAACTTTGACTCAACTAAAGTGAATCAAAGATGGTCACTGAAGCTATAGACTGATGACGGTGGAACGTCTGAGTTTTGATGCATCAGTGAATAAGAAAAACAATATTTTGAGATTTCACCAATCTGATTCTCAATCAGAGCAAAGTAATGAGAACATGGTTGATTCTCATCTCCACACGATTGTTTGGTGGAATAGTTTTCATTTTCTGTTTGAAATAATAGCAATTAAATCGACTCATTAAGTTTTCGTGTTACTGGTATTGGTGAAACAATAACTGAATTCAGCAACAGACCAGGATATTGGAAATACTTGCAAACACCCTGCAGTTTTTTTTCCTCCCAGGCTCTAACTTAAAACAAACAGAGTAGGATAGAGCAAAGAAAACACATAAATGAAACTACCCTCACATCAAAGTGACATCTGAAGAGCCGCCGTAGATTTTTTATCTCTGCCTGAAGGCTTTTGACAGAGGTGGTACAAGAGGAGACATAGCACAGCAATGTCATCATCTATTATTTGCTGGCTGGGGCCAGAGCCAGCCCCTGCTCTGTGAACTTTTCCTCTGGAAGACGATCCGTCACTCTGCGGAACCATTTCAAAGCTCCGGAAATCCAGGCGAGCGCCAGCAGAGGGCTGCTGCTGCTGCTGGAGACTTTTGGAAAGGGGGGGAAGATGGCCAGAGAGTTTTCTGCAAACTTAGGAGGAGGGGAAAAGCTGTGTTCTCCCTCTCTTAGAGTAAACCTTTGCTCTAGAGTGTGAAAACAGGATGCAAAAGGGAAAAAAAGGGTGCAGCAGACATACCTGTACCCCTTCTCCATCATCTCCACTGCTCTCTGCGTAATGGGGACCCTCTGCCCCTTCAGTCCCAGCAGGGCTTTGGCTCTTAAGTCACAGCTCCACTCCTCTTCCTCGTTGAGCGTGGGCAGGTATCCACATACAACTTTCAGGCTGCCCAAAGAGCCCGGGCTGACGTGGCTCGGGTTCTCCCCGCCGGTCCGAACATACTCTAGATAAATGTCAGAGGTCAGGAACATCTGGTAAGCGTTCTCCTCCATGTCGATCTGGATCTCCGTCTGCGCCTGGTCGAACATGGCAGAGTCGATATGCTGCCTCTTGATGTTATCCCGAATGAAGGTTTTGGTGGGCGGCTTCAGCTGCTTGGCCACCACGCTGTTGTTCTCGATGTAGCGCTTGTAGATCGCCTTGGCGACCCGCTGCGTTTTGGTGTCCTTCAGGTCCATCTGCCGGAAGCCGTTGCAGGCGAACCAGAAGTCCAAGGCGTCCGCGCTCTTCTCCCGCTCCAGGAACGTCCGGAACAGAACGGCGCCATCCTGGTCTCCGAGCAGGGAGTGCAGGGACTTCGTCCAGCGGGAGAGCGGCGAGTCCGGCGAGGCGCTGCCCTCCGGCTCTCCGAGACCATCCTCGTTCCTCCGCGCCGAGGAGCCCGGAGAGCCGGCGAGCAGAGCGGATTTGGGGGCTTCGAGGGGTTTCATCACTGCGGCTTTGCTGGGGTAGCGTGGAGCATCGCCCTCCTCCCCTGGCACCGGGGGTCGAGGGGCATCTTCGCGGAAACTACTACTGGCGATATGGTCCATAAGCGGCCGGCTCATGTCTCTGAAAGCAGCAGGAGATAGAGCAAGAGAGAGCGCTGATCGCCTCCTCTGAGCTCCTACTGTAATCTCCTCACTCTCTTGTGTCAGCGGGGGGGCTTCTCTCAGGCTGCCCGTCTTCTTTCTGAAACACAAAGTATTGATCTAATCACAACCAGATCCGCCCCGACTTCAAAGAGACAGAGGAACGCAGTCAGAGCCTTTGCTGGATTTTACAGGAAAAAAAAAGAAGAAAAAAAAAAAGAAGGGGAAAAAAACCGCTGCAGCAGCATTACATAAAGCGGAGTTTCTCTCATCTAACCCAAAAGCAATGGGACTTCCACAAAAATAGAAGAAATAAGGGATCGAGTGATTTAAAGAATGCACTGGATTCACTTCAACGAGACCTTCAAATGGGCAAGCGCTACGCACAGACGTGTCTTCTTGCCCTCCCTGTCACTTTCTAGTTTCTCATTCCCAGGACTCTCCCCATCTCATCTGGGGCGACCAAAATGAAGCCTCCCTCTCTCTAGTACCTGTAGGACATCGATCAACCCAAAGAGATGAGAAAACGTGACCAAAATAGTGAACTGGGAGTTCAACTCCCCCTGGCTTTAGGGCGAAAACACTCAAATATTACTTACACCTGAGATTCCTGACCACTCTGTGGTAAATCGTTTGAGTTACTTTAATCCGAACATTAAAAAAAAAAAAAACACCCTTTCAGTTTCTCTAATGGAGAAAATTACAGAAAAGTCCCAAGAACATCAAAGTCTCTGATCTTGTGGGGGAGGAATTACTCAACAAGACTCGGGTCGGCTACTTCTTAAGAAATCTTCTCACGAATATTTAAGTCTTAAACCAAGCCTTTTCGAAAATAGAGGAAAGTGAGTGGCACAGATTCGAACCTGCGCATCGTTTGAGTGTCTAAACTGGGGGAAAGTGGCCAATTTCCCCCTGAACGTTACTTCAAAGGCACATCAAAGGGAACTCCAATGGGGGCGAGTTTGAGGAGGCACGCAGTCCTCCAACTTACCATCGATCCACGAGTTCGTTTCCCCCTCAAATTAAACTCCACAAAAAGCGCTTATAATCCACATTGCTGGCGTCCAAACACGGTTAGGAACATAGAAGTGCAGTAAAAAAAAAAGAGGGGAAAAATATATGTTTTTCTCTATTCCTTCCTTCTTCTTTTCCTCCTCCCTGGCGCCTTCAGGTTGCCATGCCGCACCGTAGGTCTCTCCTGTAGGCGACTCCAACACCAACTGAACCGAGAGGCTGGAGCAGCGCACTTCAAAGTGAGGAACCGACTGCCTGGTCCTGGCAGCTGCATAAAAAACAATCGCAGCTTTCTTCCTCCGGAATAAAAAAAGCAAAGGCAAATATCCAACACTCTTAGGTATATCTCACTCATGCGATGTGAGGGATACTTTAACGATTGTTCGGGTTATTTGGTGAGGCGTAAACTCTTTTTTTTACAATATCTTCCCAGATCGCGAAGTTGCAGCTCCAGCAGAGGACCTTATCAAAGACAAGCAATCTTGAGCCAACTCCCTGAGGGCTTGGAGCGTCAGAAGTAACTGATCTGCCGCCTCAACAGCATTGTCGTTACAATCCCTCTATTGCCACATATACTTTAAAGACACTGAGTTTGTTTCTTCAGAAACTCTCACAGATCTTGTGAAATTCAAATAAACCCCACGTACAGTCGTGGAGGTGAGTATTAATACAGAGGTCAGGGTTCCTGAACAGCCAAGTTAGGTCTTCTTTATTCATTTCGGGTATGTAATGAAAAAGTAGCAATGCAAGATTAAGTAAAAAAAATACATTTTAATCTGCTTGCGACATTCTTTTGACAAGACAGAATCACATTAGTGTCCTTGCAGCGAGAATAAAAGATCTACTCATCATTTCAAATGTTCTCTGTAATCAAGCTGAAAAAAACATTGTGATAATAATAAATGGCATGATCACTTTACATCTCATTCATTATCCAGGTTATTGAGCAGCATGCTGAATAACCATAACAGCAAGAGCGGTTATTACTCCACAGCTCCCACCAGTGGCAGCATGCAGACACGGCAGATGAGACATCTGCTCAGCAAAGGAAAAGTTTTCAGAACTCTATGGCAAGCTGTTTTAACATTTATTCAATTCCTCTGTAAAGTGAAAGTTTCTTAAAGTAATACATTTTTTTGTGACACTAGTTGAACAGACACCAACTCGAGATACTTTTGTCAAGTAACATCTCTGGAAAGTTTTCAAAATAGATACAGCAATGTTTTTGCTTTTTTCCACTCACATTTAAATGCTTAGACCACCAAACAAATTGTCATATGGAACAAATACAACTAGAGTAAATACAAAATGCAATTCGGAAATGATTATTTAACTGATTAAGATAAAAACATTTTCCAAATCAACCTGGTCCTAAGTGATAAAGTAATTATTCCCTCTTGCTAAATTGTGAATTACCCACATTTTTCCACTAGACACATACAGTCCTGATCAATGCCTGAACCACAGAATCAATGCATTTATTCAACAGAAGGTGTCTGACAACATGAAGTAGTGTAAAAACTCTCAAAAACCAACTAATCTTTCCTCAAGCAAATGAAACTCAAAAACACGTGTGAAATAAAGTTCACCACATCATAAAGGGTTACAAAGCCATTTCTAAGGCAAACAAACTTGAAACAGAGAGCCAGCATTCACAACTGAAGACGTCATGAAACAGTGGTGAACCTTTCCAGGAGGTCAAAGTTACTCCAACACGCATCAACGACTTATCCTGGAGTTCACAAAATACCCATTTAAAAATGAGACCGAACCAAAAAACCATTGATGGGAGAGTTACAAAATGAAAAACACTTGACAGTCTCACATTTATCAAAAAGCGTCTTGGTGATCACCAAACAGCTGAGAAATTATTCAGTGGACTGATGAGATGAAACTGAAACCTTTTGGCAGGTCGGCATTGAGTTCCAAAAACAACAATATCATTCTGACAATCTAACACGATGGTGGTAATGTGATGATCTGAGGTTGCTTTGCTACTTCATGCCTAAAAACAAAATTCTGAATTTCTTGTGAAAGCAAAATTACGGTTTTGGAATGATCTAGTCAAAGCCTGAACTTAAATATGATTAGCATTCTATGGGACGATCTAAACAGGCCATTAAAGCTGGAAATCTCTTCGATGCGGCAGAATCAAAACAAAGTTCCCAAAGAGAAGTTCACTAAAGTGATTTAAAAGACTCCTTTCTACAGTAATACTGATCCAGTCAAAGTCATGCTAGTGGGTTAAAAATGAAAGCAGCTGGAGTTTTAGAGGAACAAGTACAAAAACTTTGATTGCTGAGTACATCTTGGGTTTCTTTCATATACAACAGCCAAAAGAACTCATATGCCCCACAAATTTTCCAACTATAAAAATTAAAGCTTTCCACCCTCATATTTTGTTTTTAGTCAGTTATTCATTTGAGCATCTGGATCAGCAAAGATGATCTCTGTTTCAAAACCTCTAATACTCTGAGACTTGTCAAATATAGATTGGATTTTTCTGCATGAAATACAGAATATTTGAAGGTCAGCTTGGAACCTGGTACTACTTTAGTTTCTTAATAATCAAAAGAATAAAGAAGGGTCAGCACTTTGTTTGGCATCTCATTTGTCAGTTTAAATATTACAAATTAGACCCATAAAACATAAACTTTTCCAAAATGTCTTCAGAAGGAGACAGTAGTGAGACAGTGTGGTCTGTATCCTGTACCAAGTATTATTTCTTCTAGTGTCCTGGATCTGTTTCTTATAAATCACAAGGCCTACTTTATAATGTGTTTGCTTTAGCTCTCATCTGTTTGCTCCTGAATGTAAAAAAATAAACATAAAGTATTAAAAAGTGTTGGGTTGGATTGGAGGTTCCAACCCAGTTCAACTTAGAACCACATGGTCTTTTATCTTCATAACAACTTGTAGAGGAAAATCTCAATATTGAAGGTATAGACTAAATGCTCAAATGATTGCCATACAAATGGTATTTCATCTAAGCAGCACATGATTCACTCCTCTCAGTAGCTCTGATCTGTTCATAACTTCAACTGCTGATAATATTGAAAGAGAAAAATCCCTCAATGGTCTCAGGGATCCCACAAACATCCACTAAGTGTGGATGTTTGTTATCAATGATAGTGGCGTTTATTGACCAGCATCAACAGCGTTTTGGTTGGATCTGTGCAGCTTTTAAAGGGCCACCACAGGGGAGCCTTTGTTTCGCCATGACTGGATACATTCTTAAAAGAGCGTCAGTAGGTGCTTCTGGTCCTTTCTAGTCTCAGTAGACACAGATCCGAATACTACAGTACAAAGACAGCAAACGCTTTGATCAACCCATTTGTTAAAGGTGCTGTGAAACTTTTTCCCTTGATGCCTACCTTCCCATCAAGGATAATAAAAGGGAAATTTCTCTTGCAGAGGGCAACGGTGATGCTGGGATTACTCATCGTTCAAAGGGCACTTCATTGCCTTCAAACTCTCTCTGTTCTCATTCTGAACAAAAAGTAAAAAAGCCAAACATCAAACTTACTGTCCCAAGTTAAAGAGCAACAGCTTGTGGTATTTGAGCTTCAGCAGGCGCTTCCACCGACCATCAAGAGTTTGTAGAAAAGCTTGTCTGATCAGAAAATATAAAACATCAGTCTGGCGTGGAATAAAAGAAGAGCTGTGTGACCCGCAGATGAGAGAAACTAGCCTACACAAGCTAAGTTTATCTCATAAAAACTATCTGCACATCCAGCTAATATTCAGAGTCCTGTTCAGACAATGTCAGCCTTTGTTAACTTTGAAGGGCCCAGGCTGACCTCTGACAGTATAACACACCAGGGTGAAAACCATCTCCATGGTGATGGCGGGGACCCCCTGCCAGTACCTGGGGCCAGTCGGGCCCTCATGTCCTGCCTTGTCAGCTCCCCGCACGGTTCCTGGGAGGTCCCCACGGGTCAGGTCCTCCCTGCTGCCCCTCAGGAGCTGACCCCAGGTCTGTGCCCGGCCTGGGACCTGGGTTGTCCTTGGTTTCTTCCCCTATAAAAAGACGTTTGAAAAGAGTGCTTCAAGGAGAGAGGTTATGGGATGTTACTCTCCGTTTATAGGGAGATTTTATTACAGGGACAGGTCAAGCTCTGACTTCCTACAAATAGACAGAGAAGGGGACATATAAATCACAAGTAGGCGAGTCTTTTCTTGTGTGCATCAAAGAGTGCCTTGTAAAAACATTCATCCTCCCTCAACATTTTCACATTTTATCACATTACAAATACAGAGTTTAATGTAAGGTTTTAGGATCAAAGAAAGTAGTGCATAACTGAGAAGTGAAAGTTTGTTCTTACAAAAAAAGTCTGAAAAATGTATGAAATGCTTCATAGAAAGACCTTCTGACAAGGGCCGGATCTACAAGGATGTGGATCCCTGGGCTGCAGCCAGTTTTGGTGCCCTATACACTGAGGAAAATTATTTTACTAATAAAAATTACAGTACATTAATAGCAATCTTATATATCAGCAGGCATGAATTGATGCATGCTAGGTTTAGTTTGTCCCTTAGCCAATAACTCCATCTTTCCCAAAAAAATCAACCACAATGTTATACTTTTTCAAATACTTGAATATCTTATATATTCATAAAAAGCAAAAAAAAAAAAAAAACACCTTTGGGACCCCAAAATATTGGGGTGCAGTTAACTCTTTCTAAAGTCTGACCCAGCTTCTGAGCACAGCTACGGGCTTTTGGGACCTATCTAAAGCAATTTTGCAATTCAAGGGCTGACATGTATGTTTTATTTGGAAAACAGCTCTAGATCGGGCCACAAAATCCTGGTTAGTTTTAGATCTGGACTTTGACTGGGTCATTCTAGCACATGAATTTGCTCATAGTCACCCTTCCAGATAGAGTGAGTGACTATGAGCCTCCTGACTGATTCTCTGTTCAATGCCCTCCTAAGAGTAAGGTGGATACCATGACTTGATAGATGTGCTGTTGTTCCACACTAGTTTGTTTTGCAGATAATGGATTGAGCAGATCTCTGTGAAATGTTAAAAAATTGGAATATTGCTTTATATTCTGCATTAAACTTCTCCACAACTTCCTCTCTGGCCCGTTGGCTGTGTTCCTTGGTCTTCACGATAGTGGCTACTTAATTTTTTCCAGGAGCATCTACTAATATATCACATAAAATACATGACCGTGAGTCACAAGTGGCCTACACCTTCACTGAAAGACGTATCAGATTACAAACAATCAGATAGCTTTGACGGGCGGAGGTTTTTACAACTAAGTAGCCTCCAACCTGTCGCTAGTGCTGCCGGCCGCCTCAGCGGTAGCCATAAACACTCCCCTCGGCATGCCGTCCTCTCTGTGCTGCAGCTCTGTGATCAGTAACTCGCTCTCAATTACAGTATTGTGTGCTGTTCCTTTTCGGCTTGGGGGTTAAACTCTTCGCAGCAACCCCTTTGAAGTGCTCATCCCTTTATCTCGAGCCAGCGCCAAGAATTTGGGGGAGGACAATGGAAAATGAAACCAAGAGGGAAGCTTATGGCAATTATCAACCAGAGCCATGAGGAGGAAGTCAGCTTGCTCATAGAGAAGATAAAGAAAGAGTAGGAGTCTGCCAGTGCAGGACAGGGGGTTACTGTTTCAAGTTTGTTTGGTGTGTACACACCCCGGGAGACAATCGACTGCTGAGAGAGAGGAAATGGAAGACTACCTCTTCAAAGTGAGTAACAACAGGGGGGACAAAAGGCTCTAAAGCTGATGAGAGGAGCTGTGATGGTGATGGTGATGGTGGTAGTGATGGCGCAATGGGTCAACTTAAGCCAGGACCAAACGTTGGCATGAGAAATATGGGGCGAGAAGAGAGGGAGAAGTGCTGTTGTCAGCAGAATCAAATAGTACGCAGCGGGTTGGGGAAGATACAATTAAAGTGTGGAGTTAAGACAGGCTTTGAAGTCGGACATGGTGCATAATAGCCTTAAAAGTTAAGGAAGGGCAACAATTCGCAAGTATGTTATGGGGGCTGTTTTGAAATAGGAAGAAGTGGGGAATAAAAGAGCCAGTGGTGCAGGGGGTTTGTTTTCGAAAGGGTTCAGTTTGAGGGGAATGAAGTTGGATTTCAGGCGCCAATTGGCCCCAGAAGAATGTTTTCTCTTTCTTTTTTTGGTCAAACATGAAAGCAGTGAGAGCGAGCGGCAGCCGGCGCCTCACCTGTAAATTCTGATAATGGGGGATGAGAGTGTGAAAGATGGAAGAAGACGAAGATAAACGTGTCAAAGAGAGTGGAATTGGAAGGGAGACAGGTGAAAGAGAATGAGACATGAAAAAGGAAAGGAATTGGTAGGGAAATAAGGCAGAGAAGAAATACAAGGCAGCAGCAGAAGAAGGGGGGGGGGTTGGTGGGTGTTGAAGGTTATTTATTGGTTTTTTCCCCTTGTTTTAATCCTATTTTGCGCTTGACTTTTAAGTCTACCAATGTATAGAAACAATGTCGGATGCACTGTTTAATCCCGTTTGGGCCATGAAGCTCACTCCACACTGACAGTAATGACTTTTATTTCCTCTGCCGCTCGCAGTCAAGCACCATGCAGGCACTTCACAGGCCAGACGCCCCAGTTCTGCCATGATTGACAGGGCGGCAATTTGTCTCTGAATCAGTCTTAACCTGGACTCCTTCACTCATCCTTAATCTATCACCGTAACCCCGTTGGCCTTCTTCCTAACCCCCTCGTTCCAACTAGGAAAGGTGATTAACTCGCTTGCCCACACATCAGAGGCCAGATTTGTATCTTTTTTGATACTTCCTGTTGCCCCATGCACTTAACAAGTCTGGCCTTTAAAGAAGAAAGACAGAAGAGGTCTCATGTAAAGTTACACATAGAGAAGATAAAGACGATACCTTTGAGGAAGGAGACACAGGAAACATGCAGAAGAGTGTTTTCAGGTCCAATGAGAACAAATCTTTTTGGGCTGGATGTTGGAGGGGAAACGTAGCACTGCAACACATCATGGAAGGATCGGAAGCAAAAGAAGTATTTATCTTAGGAGTGCCCAGATTGTGGCTCTGGGGAACCATTTGTGACCCTTGAAAGAATTTTGCGAAACTCTTAATTGAAAAATGGACCAAATTTGGCCCAATAGCACAGCCGATAGTCCGGTAGACTCGGTTCAATTGGGGACCAACATGTATACCTCTGAAGAACAAATGAGCGCAACATCCTTCTTCACAAAATGTGAACAAAATGGAGTGGTGTGAGATCTTAGCAGTTGTAGGATTTCTTTTTTGTCTTTAGTAAAAGAAAACAATCTATTTCTCCCTCATCTTGTATGTTATTGCTGTGTAGGTAAAAAGAAAATTGAAAAAAAAAACTGCATTAAAAAAAATTATATAACTTTTTGTTGTCTACAAGATAAAATTCCCAGTTATATAACTTTATTAAATGAGCAATACTGCATCCAGCATCAAAGTAGGCAGGCAGGAAAAAACAAAATAGACCAAACCAATCATGAAGGATCTGATTGTTTCGGCATCCACTACAAAAACTTTGGACAGCACTGATGTACATATTTTTCCATGTTATATGTTAGCCTATAACATAAGACACCAATACAAGTAATTGCAATATGATAAAAAAGAATTTGACCATACTTTTGCGAGATCTTGTGCAAACACTTTCCCTAAATATCTTCATCGTGTCACTGACCTCATGTCGAAAATCAGCAGAAATTTTTCACTTGTTTACATAACTTATGCTGTATTTGCATTTTAAACTGAAAGCAAACTTCTCTTCAATCTAAATGCAAAACAGCAAGACTATGTGGGAGTCCACAGCATCGGCAATGGACACATTTGGTGGCTCAGCGCGGCTCGGTGAGGTGGCACTGAAGGTGTCTGATCAAACTGAGGTTTCAGAGAGGCCGAGGTTAACTGCATCACCTTTAAAGGTCTGGCTAAGAACAGACAGACAGAAGCATTTTCAGCTTTCATTAGGATGGATGGATGGATGGATGGATGTCCCTGTGGTCTGCGTATCCACAGCCACATTAAAAGCAGACACTGAGTAAGATAAATAAAAAAGACATAGACAGAGGGTCAGAGATTCAGACAAACCTCCCACACTGTCTTGAACGCCTCTGTCCCTCTGCTCAGCCCACATCATCTGATGGCGGATTTCTGCCACAATCACAAAAACACAACCTGCTGCGCCTTCTTCACAGAGTCTGTATAGCCTCTAACCCACTTGTCCTCAGATCACTCAAAGCCATTGCTGTTTCATAGCCCCTGTTGTGTTTGAGTGACAGCACTGGGAAAAGAGAGAGAGGGGAAAAGAACGCCTCATAAATACCATGTCAACAAAGAGAGAGACAACACAGAAACGGAGAAAGCGTGAAGGAAGACGACACAAACACAGGAATGTGTAGCGGGTGCTGTGTGTGAAGTGTTGGCAATAAACAGGTTTTAAATATGCAAGCAGTGTTGCTGCAGCCAAGCACGGGCTTCCTGGGGTCTGACTCAGAACAAAAGCTCTATAAAAAGATCCAGCGGCACGCAAGCTCGAGCAAACGATGACTTTGTCAATCATCTGCTGATGTACAGTCAATCCCAGGAGCCTGTCACGGGACTGAGGTGCACATATCCACACGTCACATGTTTAAACCTTACAAGAGGAGCGGAGAAGCAGCAGAGATTGCTCTAAAAAATAAGAAAAAGAAACTCTCCATGCTCTCCATATTCATGTATTTCCTCAAATAATCTCTACGATAAAGACAATCAATGAAACTCTGGTTTAAATGTTTCAGAAAAACTTCTTCATCTATCATCCAAACACACTTACGACTCAAATTCATGCATGACTTTAAATTTTCTGAATTAAAAAATGATCCAGCATCACAACTTGAAACTAACCTCTAGAGCTTTGCAGAATTATCCCTTAAACTTTTGTTGTGCTAAAACCACAAACCTTAGTGAGCTAAGAACAAGGAAAATGCGATGTGGATTTGTATTCCGCTCCCTGTGTTCTGAAACACCCAAATAAAATCCATGGTAACCAGTGCCCACATGTATTTAAAGGAGTTAATCTGCGTGTAATTTATTCTCAACATAAATCCAGCTGTTCCAGAGAAAACCAGAGAACAAGAAGCATCATGAAATCTAAGGAACTCAATAGATAGGTCAGGGACAAAACTATGGAGAAATTTAAAGAAAGTTTAGGACATTAAACATTGTTCCAAGCATCAAAGATCTCACTAAGAACTTTTTAAACTAAATACATGGCAATCCCAGAAGAAAACCAGTTAGAGGCTGAAAAAAATTCACAGACATACAAACAGAGCTGCTACACAATGATCTGGATCAAAGGATATGTCTTTTTCAGAACGGCCCAGTCAAAGTCCGGGCCTAAATCCAATTCAGAATTTGAAACTAGAAGAGCCAAGTACGAATATTTACACAGTTACATTTACTTAAGTAACTTTTTGTAAAAAAAAAAACAACTAAAAACTTTTAGGAGTAGTTTTAATCCACCATACATTTTACTTTTACTTGAGTAAAATGTCACGAGTTGCTACACTGAATGAAGAACAAGCTTATTTTAAACAAAAACTACATGAGACACAAACTCTTGCCTACAGTTTATGTCTATCTGCTAGACATTTTGTGCTGTTAGGATACCAAGAAGATGATGCATTTATACCTTACTTAAGAATGGGTTTCATAAAAATTATTTGGAAGAATGTTTCTTCAGTCTGTGTTTGTTACTTACATATTATTACATTATTTTGGTCTTTAAATTCACATAAATCTATATTTTTGTATATCAGATCACATCATTTTCAAATAATAAATCAGATCTTAAGATGAGTTAATTAGTACTTGCGTATCATTTTTTACCAAAAACTTTTCACTTCTTATTTCTTGAACGGTCTCTTGGACATGTTAAAGTAGTGCTACTCTTTCTTGAGTCCATGGTTTGAGTTCTCTGCAGATACAGATCAACCTGAACCTTCATAGATGCCATCCATCTAATCTAGCTGAGCTTGAAAGAAGATTGGGCAAAATTTCTGTCTCCCAGATGTGGCAGCCGGCAGAGATGTACCACATGTACCTTTTGTTTTTTGATCCGTCACATAAAATACCAATACAGTACATTACGGTTGTAGCTGTAATGTAACACCATGTGAAAAAGTTTCGACAGGCGCCGTTAAATTTTAGCACCATGAAAAGTGAGAGAACAGTAGATGAGTGTAGACCTTTGGACCTCGCTGACGGCCTTTGGACAACAGTCCGCTGTCTGATGTGGAGATAACGGAGAGGAAGCGAAGGCTTTGATCCTTAATGGGGCCGTGGCGGCTCCGTGGAAATGACATTCAAGGCTTGTATTTACACAAGCACAATTATGTTGGTAATTTTGGCGGTAGACAATCAATTAGAGTGAAACTATGTCACAGATTAAAGGAGAGGTTATGACTGAATCCTGTTTGGGTGTCAATGAGCAAAGCAGGAGTCTGCCTAATAAGCCAAAGAAAACAGTTTTAGATCTCCGGTACCAGCAGCTGTAAACCTTTCATGGATCTGAAAGTTTGTAACAAAGTGTTCGTCTCGTCTGCTGACGGCGCAGTAGACGGGCAAAGTTAGCACAAGGCGCTCTTTACTACTGAGCCACGCTAGTTTTGATTAAAAATGGGAAGTCTTTTCAAATATTTGATTTCTCAGACCACATCTTTACTTAAACTCAGTGATCTTTGACATTTAAACCCTTATAATATTTCTGATTTAACTCTCTTGACCTTATGGTGTTACTACCATTAAGGAATAACCTTTTCCAAACGTTCTGGTGCATAGAGCCCAGAGGACAAATCTGCCACCGTTGATACTGAAGATCATATTTATTTTTCGGCATCAAAGGCAACGTTCTATCAAGAACCAAGGCCTTTTCTGTTTATTTGTGGGTCAATTCAGATTTTTTTGGTAAATTTTAACTTAAGAAAAAACCATGATGATCAAACTCTATCTGCCTCCTTTCAATCATCTTTGGGACACACTGCATGGTTTAGTAAAAAAAGAAAAAGAAAAACTTTTCTACATTTTGTCATGTTAAAGCTACAAACATTTTAGACTTATAAAGTGACACAGAGCAGCACAGGTGGAAGAATGTGTTCATGTCAATTGACACCCAAAATTAAGCTATTTTGGTCATGATGCACATCTCTAGTGGGGGTGGGGAGGCTACCACTGGAGATATAATTGAACACAGTGTGGGCAGCATTATGCTGTGGGCATGCTTTTATTTAGCAGAGATAAGGAAACTGGACAGAGTTGATGGAATTTACAATGTCTTGGCAATCTGGCAGGAAACCACGCTAGTAGCTTCAGTGCAAAGCGATTAGAGACAAACACTGATGACTGTGGCTGCAGCACAGCAAAATGAGAAAAAGTTCAAGTGGAATGAATAATGCTGCAAGACACTGTACATGTGCAAAAGGACAGCCCCCATATTTTTGTGTCTCTGATCAAAATCTGGACAAAGGGAAGAAGAGTTAATGATGCATCCCATTCCTCCCTTCTTCAGACAAAGTCCACAGCAGAACCTCTCTGGTTTTGCAACTTGTTAAAACAACCAGGTGTGATTGAAGCTTTTACTCGCAGCACAGCACGGACAAAAGGCGGTACATATAAGAAAACATTGCATGCATGCCTTTAGATGTATACAAATGAGCATGCAGCTTGGATGTAACGCTGCAATAGTAATGACTCCTCTGCACCTTCTGCAGAAACAACAGAGTCTACAAAGCCTTTGCCCTGAATGACTAAACTCCAGCTTCTCAGATCTTGGTCTGACAGACTTCTCTCTCTCTCTCTCTCTCTCTCTCTCTTCGCCTCTCTTTCTGTGCTTTTCTTCTATTCTTCTTCTCTCTGCATGGGCAGCAGAAATCAGCACATCAAATAAATACGGAGAGGGGAAACATGTTTGCTTTGGAGACGGCAGAGCAGGTCACGGACAATGGGAACACGTAAAGTGTGGGCGTGAAAAGAAAGCAATTCCAATGCAAATAAGTGTGGAGGCCTCTGAAATCAAAACTGATCCAGGGATGTAATAACATCTTTAAATTTTATTCAAGCGAGGGAAAAATAAATATTGGGATGCTTCGAAAATGATCAGTATTCAAGCCCCTGCATTCCTTGTCGACATTATCCACAACCTGATAGGAGATTATTATAATGCCCCATCATATGCGCCTGTTATTAAAAGCCTATAAATTCCTGGCGCTTCTGGAGGAGGCTGAGAGATTTAACGTGTGAATCTCTGAGTGGGATGGCGGATAAAACACAAAGCGTTGGCTGAAACAGAAACATCAAGGCCTGTGGCTGCAGCCTTAACCTGAGGTCCAAACAATCTACTTACAGCGCACGTTATCCGAACCGACCACAAACCCCTGGCTGCTCTCCGCTCTCCAAACCAGGGTTTGGCCAGAGACACGGTGTCAAATAATGACGGAGGGGGGCGATGGGAATTCAAGGACTCTTGCTCTAGCCTAATCTTAGTTAAAGTACACACTGTGGTCAATGAGAACAGCAAAACTTACTCGGATGGAGGGACTGATTAAAGACGATGAAAAAAACCAAGGGATGGGGAAAAGACAGTCAAAATAAAACAAAACAAGGAGAGACAAAGTCTTTTATTACAAATGATGAATTTATAAAAATATGAACATTTTCATGAGAAAGTCAGGCAACTGATAAAAAGACACAGAAATGAACATCAAAATGCTACATTTAATCAATGTTAGACTAAAATGAGGTAAACAAACTTCAGAATGACCGGTCCGGTGGAGTGAAGGATGAGAGGGAACTACAATGCTCACTTCTGCTGGCCGGCATCATCCTTCATGTCCTGGAGTGTCTGAGCTTCATGCTGTTACCTGTGAAAAAAAGAGAATATAAAAGAAGCATTACTGCTGAAGAAGATGATGAATGATGATGATGAATTTATAAAATATAAAAGAAGCATTACTGCTGAAGAAGATCAAAATGGAACCAATGCCTCAGAATGAGCAAAGTAACACGTTTTCTTCTTCTTACTTTGACAGCACACACCCAAACGAACCGAAAGTACACAGTGACTTGCAAAAGGATTTGAACAACTTGAAATGTTTTTGCCTTTTATCACGTTACAACCACAAACTTCAGTGCGATTGATTTGTTTTATTTTTTTTTGCGACAGAGGAGCACATAATTATGAAGTGGTGGAGGGAAATGAAGCCTGGTGTTTTACAAATGGCCAAAGACTGTTCGGGTCAGATGTGACCAAAATGGAAGTTTTCAATGCCAGTCACAATGAGTGGCACAAAACCAACAATGGATATCTCAACAATGGATATCTCTCTCATTATGAGCGAAGCAGCATCATGCTGTGGGGATGATTTCATTTGTTAAAATCCGTGTGACCTGTGTGCCGCCATAAAAGAAAAGTACTCAGGTTTAAAAGGTGGTGCCAA
This sequence comes from Xiphophorus maculatus, assembly GCF_002775205.1. Classification (NCBI taxonomy): domain Eukaryota; kingdom Metazoa; phylum Chordata; class Actinopteri; order Cyprinodontiformes; family Poeciliidae; genus Xiphophorus; species Xiphophorus maculatus. Next base: position 13,511,086 of record NC_036458.1, on the reverse strand, counting down.
AAACAATTCTTATGTTCCCTATTTGGAAAAGTAATTAACGAAACCTTTAGGATATCAGCTGCATTTTTTTGGCTAGTGTTAATACAATTGAATTTTTTTTCTGTTTTCTTCTTCTATGAACATACTGGTATCATCTCCTCTTATGATGCTGTGGTGAAGTACAGCGTGTGTTCAGCAAGATCCAGCTAGCAAGGCGACTTTGGCAAGATGGTGTGTGTCCTCATATTAGACCTTCTTACCTCTTAGACGCATCATCAGGAAACAAAGTCCTTCTTATAGAAAAGAGTGAAACACAGAATAATCTAAGATACTTTACAAATCTATACACAAAGCTGTAAACAAGCACTCTATACCTCCTGTTGCGGCAGGCATCCAGGTCTTCCTGCAGCAAAGAGGCCGTCTTCTGGAGAAAGCCGACCTACAGCACACACACACACGCACGCACGCACGCACGCACGCACGCACGCACGCACGCACGCACGCACGCACGCACGCACGCACGCACGCACGCACGCACGCACGCACGCACGCACGCACGCACACACACACACACACACACACACACACACACACACACACACACACACACACACACACACACACACACACACACACACACACACACACACGATGTAAAACATGGTGCAGCGAAATGGTGCTGGAAATAACTGTGGGTGTAAACAGAAAGGAGGAAGCAGGAGACCGGTTGGTGTGAGCTAGGTTGTGCTTTTGGCTGGTGTTGGGTAGCGCAACAGAGGAGAGTGAAAGAAAAGGCTGCTTGTTAAGTCCAAGGGTCAAGACAGCCGGGGCCGAGGGGTCAGGAGATCAGGGCAGCAGGGTTAAGGCACACTGGGACAACAGGGCACATTATGGGCCAGAGTTTGGACGCTGTGAGTGGAGGCAGTGCAGCTCTTTTGTTTGGCTACAAATTGTAAGTTTATTTATGAAGTGCTGCTTTTGGCTGGAGTGAAAATAAACCCCCATCTACATTTACTTGGCATCCAGCGCCTGGCAGAATAATCACAGCTCCAGAAGAATCCGTATTGTTCTGGGACTAGCGTACTGGAGCCGAGGGTGCATTCCTTTCTGTGGGGGAGACCTCAGCTCCAATTCTAGCGTTTCATTTAAAATATATGCAAAACTCTACCAAAATGTGGTTTCAATCCTCATGAGGCACAAAAAAAAAAAAACCTCTCCGTACCTGTTTTTTTTTTCTCCCTCTATTCAAGAACAATCCATGTTAATGTGTAAGAACCCGAAACGCTGTCAATGAGACGAGAGGCCGCTCTGGTCACGGATTACATTTTATAAACATTTCTGATCATAGTGCTGTGGTCTGTGTGCTGAAATGAGATCCAGGGAGATGTATTTAAACAAGGGAGGGTTGAACATGAGCCCTTTTTACCCTGAAAGCTCTTATTAACAAAATTATTTACAGTGTAAACACTGAGAAGGGGTCCGCAGGTTAAACTAGCTCAGTGCTCTAAAAAAATAACTATAGAAAAGGGCGAGATTTCACTTCATTTATAGCTCTGTGCAAATACTTGGGTTATCTCCAAATCCCTCTATGTGATAAAAAAAAAATATTCAGGTGGTTTTATTACCAGTTTATCTCTCCATTACATACAAAGTGTTAACTATTTGGTCCCAACATTCCTCCATTTTGGACCAATAACCATTGCCATAGCTTAATTCCTCATGCTGGTCTAATGTTTTGTTGAATTGTTTTGATTAATGATCACAATAACATGAAATAAATGAAACTATCATCAGATACATTTATATTACACCTACATTTTAATTAATTGTGGTTCAAATCCATATTTTTTCAGTCAACCTACAGAAAAACTTACATCACACTCTAAACACATCATGGAGTAAATGTTTGATTCTCTATTCATAGATGATTATGATGCGGTTTGAAAACAAAAGTTAAATTGTTTATGTCAGCATCCCTGCGAATTTTGTAAACGCTTTTTACCACTTTTTATTTTTAAAATGTAGTGTGAATGAACACTTCACAATCCTTTCTAGCTGATCTCTGATCTGTACAAGCGGTGCTGCAGAGTTACGCAGAGTTTATAGAGGGATTTCATAACGCTACCTGATGACATTAAAACACCAGCAGTGTTTAAGAACTGAGCTGGAGCTTGTGTTAAAGTATTCAGCAGACAATTGCAGCTTTATACGACACATTTACCTACTTTACTACCCACTGACTGGTGATGCAATAAACAGCAGGGAGACAAGAAATGGTGAGCTTGAGTTAATCTGACTTTATTTCTTTACAGATTTTTGTCTGTAAGACAAATTTTAGACAGATTTTTTTTAGGCATTGCATGCCTCATATTTGACTTTATGGAACAGTAGTTTGACAGGACAGAGGAGAGAGGAGGACATGATGCGCCTGCTCAGCGAACGGAGCCACTCAGCGCTTCAACTCTGGAGTTTTAAACATGACAGAAGGACGACATTAAACTGAATCTTTAGCGACTAGAAAACATTTAACAAAACTAATTTTGTTCTCACTTCTTTAGTTTAATCTAACTCATATTGTTATAGAAGCAACATAAGCCGTTGTCATCAAGAGGAGGGGAGAGTCCACACAAGTGGCCAAATATTTGATTAGAGATATTTCCTGCCAGGTTCCTGCTGGATTTTTCCCCCCCTTTTTTCTTAAAATGATTCTGCTCAACTGTTATAAGTGAACTTTTAGGGGCCAGACACATATTCCTTAATCCTCACTTATCTACAATCCTGATTTATTAAAGCCCACACTAACCAAACAATATGATGAGAGAAAAATAACCGAAAGGGCTTCCAGAGAGCCTGGAGATCAAGACTATCTTAAATAACTACAAGAAACTGTAGTGCACTGGCAAACAAGAACATAAAAGTTGCAGAGCTTAAAACTTCAGCACAGTACTTTACGTTTCATAAATTTATAATGTATGAATTTATTAGACCTATTTTGCAGACAAATCCAGTTTCCAGCAAAGAAAGAACATACTACTAACACAAATAACAGGATGTACTGATAGGTAAAGTTTTCTTTTAAACACCATTAAAGAACAGCTTTAAAAATATGGGAAAAACAACAAGCTATAAATTAGGGCACGCTGTGCACATATAATGATTCTGTAATCAAGCAGAAACAGAAAAAAACATGGACCTGTCACCCAGTGAAAATATTTAGGGAATAAAAACTAGAGAAACAAAGGCCTCAAGATATTGAGGGGCTAAACTTCTAAAATAAAAAAAAAAGTAGAATAAACGAATAAAAACTTTTAAACTTAAAGCAACTGATCTCCACCAAAGTGCTGTTGCTAGAGAAAGTGATGCAACGTGTGAAAGCAGACATTAAAAAAGCACAATGCCCATTAAAATAATAATAATAATAAAAAAATCATTCCTGTATTTTAACTTCTATTTATTTTCACCAAAAGTTCTCACCTGAGCTTTCAGGGAGGTGATGGTGTCTTCCAGCTCCTTCCTGAGATCCGCTGGCATCAGACCTTTGATCTTCTCCTCATACTCTTGATGCACCATTGTCACCTGGGAAGACAGATCCTGTTAGATCAAACGCCTTCAAATCCAAGACCAACACGATCACAGGGTGATCGACAGATGCAGCCGAACAAGGGCATCTCAGTAACTTAGAATATCCCTGAAAAGTTCAGTCATCTCAGCAATTCAGTTCCTAAAGTGAAGCTCAGATTTTATAGATTTATCACACATTGACTGATGTGTCAATGTGTGACACATCAGTCAATTCATTAAAAAAATGGATGCTTTTTTTAAGCATTAATTTTGGTAAAATTCTATGATTATGGTTTACAGCTCATGGAGACATCATAATAATATATAAAAATAAATAAAAATGGTTTTCAATTCAACATGTCAGCCTACTGAAAGATATGTCAGTATGCTGTGCAGTGTACACACAATTCTTGATTGGGGGTTTGAATGAATTTGCTTTGTAATCCTCTTAATTCTCTGTTTTGAATTTCAGTTTTTCCTTCCACTTAACCTTCCATTAGTATGCTGGTAAAAGTCTACTTTGTGTTCTGTAGGAAAAACATTTTCGTGGACTGTTTGCAGGACAACTACAAGGTCAGCAATCTCCTTTGTGATTGTGCGGAACATAATACTGGCATGTCATAGCATTTCTGCTTTTAAAACAAAAACAAATTAATCAGTCTTAAGGAATATAAACATTTTTCAAAAACGATTACGTTTGTCTTTGCTGCAAAACACAATCCTTAAAATTTGCAGAAATAAACAGATTATACATTTATCATTGCGTGTCATATCTATAAAAGTCTCCGTTTTTGAACCGAATCCCTGAAGCACAAAACATTTTGACGATATTCTACTTTACGGAGATGCATCTGTACATCATTAATCTGAGAATGTACCTGCTGAGTAAGTGTTTCTGCATGTCTTTGACTCTGAGGCACTGTAAGCCAAGTAGCAGCTGACACACACACACACGCACACGCACACACACACACACACCCACACGCGCACACACACGCACACTGTGTGAGGGTATCCCCTCTTTATTCATGCCTCAGAGTTCCCTCGCTTTTTACAGCTCCTTCACATCTCCACAGGGGGTCCAGGGCGGCGTTGGCATGACTTGGCTCTGCACGACACCCCCCTACTGGTTGTTGGCCACTACAGCTGTATCCGACACAAAGCACTGACGGGGGTTTGGAAGAGGATGGATCGCATTAAACACAGCAGCAGCAGCAGCAGCAGCAGCAGCAGCAGCTCAATAGCCAGTGAGCTATCTCCACTGGGGAGGACGGGAGGAAGTCTGTCTGGGGCTAAATTACACTCTGCTAAACCAGAGTCTGATTATAGAAGTTGAAAAGGGTTTGGTTAGTGCAACCCCCACTTTTTACCCGCAAACACACATGAATGGAAGCGCTCGTATACGCGCTGCAGACATGCGAGCACAAACTAGGCTTTTTACGGTACTGTAAAAAGAGTTTATGGCATTCAGAAGAGCTGCTGAATCAATTAATTCAGAGCTCGATGAGCGCTTTAGCAGAGCTCAAAGCGTCAACAGGAGTGGGGACGCAACAGTTTTCATCCGCATATTTCAAGGTGTAACCAGGGGGAGAGTCTCTGTGTGGCAGAGCCAGAGTCCAGCCAAAGTCCAATCTGCTCTTTCAAGTGAAGAGAGCGTGAATGAAGTGATGGGGGAGGGTTTAAAGACGAAGAGGAAGAAGAAGAAAAAAAGATCTGCTCCCCTAAAATAATCTTCCTGTTGTGGATTTAACTGATTGTTCTGGCTTTGGCTAATTAATCTTCCTGGGCACAATGAAAAGGATTGGGGAAGCACTTCAAAGCAACCCTCAGCATAAATGATCCCTACATGCGGCAGCTCACTTTGTCTCGGCACAGTGTGCAGCAGATTAGTCTGGCACAACTTCGCCAATTTCTCCAGCCTCCTTCCAAACCTATTCATTTGAAAGTGTTGGAGCAATTACAGTGGGTTAGGAATCCATCAGTTTAGAAAAATATGTTATTTTCCCCCTGTTGTGTGAGAAAGGGGTTGAGGACAGTTTAAGAAGTGACCTTTTTAAACAGGTTGCAAAAAACCCACAAAAACAGAACAGGTTGTAGAAGCTTTAATTTCAATGTCCTGAAGACGTCTATCTCTATCTATAGCAGCTTCTGTAGTCATAACAGAACGGGAGGCCAAGACAAAACACACTTCGCTGCTTCAGACCGAAGCAATAAACAATGGTTGAATAAACACATCCCTTACCAACCGCTCGGAATACAAGTCTCAGATTCTTCAAAAGCCAAGCTCCTTAGTTTTGCATTCTTGATTCGTGTATGGTGCCGCCGCCGCGGCAATGAGAGGTCCGCTCGAGCTAAATTATAAGCTTTCTTGTGGCAACGCTGTCTCCATCGTCTGTCCCATACATACATTGGAAGGGGAGAGCCTACAGGAGCATATTCTGAAAAACTTCAACAGAGCTGCAGGGGAAACTGGTAACCTTGTATTACCTTGCAAATATATTCGGACACCTTGTTTTCTCTCCTTTTCTCACTTTACGACAACTGTGTTTAATGTATTTTATTAGCACATAAAGGATTTCTAAAGGATGCATAGTTTTATTAAAAAAAGAAAGAAAAGTATCTCCAGCATCAATATGCTTTGGTCTAAACCATTCCATTAAAGCTCAGGCTGTATATTTAGGGCTGTTGTCCTGCTAGAAGCTGAACCTCCAACAGCTTTTCTTCCTGTTTTTGTTGCCTTCATTTTTCCATCAGCTCTGACTAGCTTGCCTGTTCCTGCAGAAGAAATATCCCTACAGCATGATGGTTACACTTCCATGTTTCACTACAAAGTACAGTGTTAGATTTATGCCAAACCTAGAGTTTTCTACATAGTTGGAGAGAGGAATTTAGGTCTTCCTCTATACTACCCCTACATGGCTTGTTTTTTTTCTTGTCACTTTTGCCTCCTTCAGAGTTACTATGGTTCTGTTGGCTACTTCTCTGATTAAAGTCCTTGTTCACAGTCAGCTTAGGTGAGTGCCCAGGTCTTCGTAGGTGTGTAGTTGGATCATACTAGGCAGGTTACAATTTGACAAATTGATCAATCTTCATGATGCTGTTTGTTGTTTATTACTGCTAAAAACCTGAGGCAGACAGCTCTATTGAAATTAAATGTAGTTTTTATTTAGGGGAATCAAAGTGAACAGAGTTGAGTATAAATGCACACCACATTAAGATTAAAAAATAAATAAATAGAAATAAAACAAGGAAAATTGAGCATCCTTTTACTTCTTCCTGTTAGTCAATCACATAAAATCTCAATAAAACACATTAAAGTTTTGCCAAGACCTCTCACATGCGCTCAGTGTTTGGTTATTGACAAAGTCCATCTATCTCAGAGTGTGTGGATGGAAGCAGCAGTCTTTATCATAACAATATCTCTGTTGTTTAAACCTGACTGTAGCTAACACACACAGAGACTTCGCCGTTTCTCTCGGTGGAGTTAGAAATGCAAAACAGAAGCATCCGACTCCCCAAAAGACGACAGACTTGTTTTCTTAAAGACATTGTTCCTCCAGCTTTGGATTCTGTTCCAAGGGTCCTCCCTCTGCATCTTTCCTCTTCTTTCATGAAAACGCACAGTTTTTTTTCTCCCCTCTCCCTTTCAACTTCTTTTTTTTTTACAGCAAAGGCATGTTTGTTTTCCCGACAGGCAGAAAGAGACATGTGATGACATCTGAGGGGGGGAAAAGGCTTCTCACCAATTGGAGAAAAAGTGAGATGTCTTTGAACAACGCTGCTGATCAAACCCGTCACTAGGACTTGGTCACTGACAGACTCCAGATGTGAGCAGAAAGGAAAGAAAGGAGAAAAGGACAAGGGAGGGAGACACTGCAAACAACAAAAAAAAGTGTGCCACTATTTCAGCTTGTAATGAAAGACGACTTTGAATTTCTAAAGACACATCAGGTTTGATCTGTTCAGATCCCTTTTTAAAAATGGGGTGCTGTTTGTTCCTGATGAGGTGCCGATTTGAATACTGCGAGGAGCGGCAGTCATTTCCCCCTCCCAGTCATCTTAAAATGACAACATTTCATCTATATATAGTCCTCAGATTGTGGTTTTGACTTTCTCTCATGTTTAGCGCCGTCACATGGCATGGCTTCTGACAGCTGCCAGCAGAAAGGAACAAGCCCTAAACACTTTCAACATTCAAATGAAGTTTGTCACATCGCTGAAGAGGCTTGATGAATGCTAATGAAGCTGGTGTGTGTGCATGAAACAAATAGTGTGTGTGTGTGTGTAAGGTGTAGAGAGGGGGGGGGGGGGGGGGGGGGACTTTTTTTTTTATATCATCTATTGTTCCCAGGTGACAAAACCCTTGTCAGGAACAAGAGGATACATCAAAAATGCCAATGTTCGCAAAGTTTGCACCTCCACATCCAGAGTTGGAAGTCAGTGAGTTCATGAAAGAGCGATTTGGAATCAAAAACGCTTTGTTACGAGATGAAGGGGGGGAAACTGCTTTGAATGAACCAGAAATCTCTGTGGAGTTTATTGAAGCTACAGTAAGACAGGGATCCTACTCATTATGAAGGCAAAAATTCCTGACTTTTCCAGACTCAACTTCCCAGAGTTCCCAGTGGTTTACATTCATCTTAAAGTATTAAATACAAAAATCCACTTTCGAATTATGTCTGGTATTCATACAGGCAGCAGGCTTAAATATGGAAAGTGGACAAGGAGGAACAAGGGTAGAAATAAGGAAACAAGGAAATATTAAGGTAGGACAAAAGAAAGAAAGGACACAAGGAAGGAAATAAAGGTAAGAAAAAAAGAAAGGGCATAAAAAAGGACACAAGAAATGAAGGAACAAAGAACAGATTGAAGGAGGCTAGGATACAATAAAGGAAAGAAAGAGGACAGGACACAAGCAAGAAAAGGAGAAAAAGAAAAAGAAGGAACAAAGGAAATAGATTGTGAAGCTTTGAGACATGTGAGGGAAGGAAGAAGGGAAGGAAGAAGACAACACTAAGACAACAGAACAGAGAAGAAAATCTCCAAATCCAGACCTTTCCAGACTGTAGCTAAAAACTAACTGAGGGCAAGTGATGTGATAGTCAATTATTTGTATATTTACTAAAAACTACATGACTTTACATTTTCAACCACCTAATTGTCATGATGACCTCATGAACCCATTGACTTACATGTAAATACTTTAAGGGTGACAGTTCCGGGGTTTAATCAAAGTAAGCAAATGTGGTGGAAACCAGTGCTAAACTTTTACAGTTTGCTGTGTCTAGCCTGTCATTCATAGGAAGAGCTGCTCTCTACAGGCCACCATCTTGAAGGAGAGCAGAACCACGCATTGAGCTGATGAGATGCCGTTTTGGAGGCGAGGGCCCCTGTGAGTGCGCGGCCAGCAACATCTGTGTGAAGTCTGGGCAGGAAAGCTGCTTCAGCATGTGAGAGATCGGATTACAAAAGATACAAGAAACATCTTGGCAGATAAACAAGAGCAACATGTGAGTGAGGAGGAAAAGGCGAATCGGTGTGGCCTCAACTATTAATGTGCATGAACCGAAGAGGGCACAACTACCAACTGAGAAACATATACAGTAAGAGAGATTAGCACAAAACACACACCAAGCAATGTGATTCAGACGTGCTTGCTCAAAGCCTTTTCTCCATTTATCTCTTAGCAGAATGTCAGGGGGAGAAAATCTGTTCAACGTGTTCAAGACTGTGAATCATGAGCCATTGAGAACCTAAAATGGGAACCAAAAGGCTTTGTCATATTCATCGTGTTGTTTACTCTTCCTCTGCTTCAACATGCTTTTAACATACAGGTGTTAGAACCAAAATGAAAGAAAAACAAGAAATTCCCGTCTCCTGTATTTTACCCGACTCAATTTGTTGAAGGGGCAGTATTATGTAAAGTCGACTTTTTTGAGTCAACTTTTTTTATATTGATGTTATAATGTTATTCCCTCATCAAAAACATACCTGGAGTGTTACCTTGATTATTTCAGGCATGTTTGAGAAAACCTTTAATCTCCCATGGCAACCATTCAGCTCTGTTAAATGCCTGGGTGGACCAAGCCCCGCCTTTGAGGCGCAGCTCCTCCTTGGAGCTGCAGTATCAGAGTTTCCACCTTACAGAGCAGACATCACCCACAACTCCCTCACTCAGTTCCTTCAGACTAGCCAGTAGCAATTAGCAAACACCTGGTGGAACTGCAAATCCGCTGAGCTCATTATATGAGCTACTTCTCAGTGCAATGTTGATACAAATGTATTAAAAAGTTAACAGAGAGACAAGGTTGCTGAAATGTGCAAGAACAATAAACCTGATTGATTTATTGATGTTGTGTTGACTTCCTGAAGACAGAGTATTGGAAAAAGCAAAAGTCAAATTCCTTTTAAGTGACATATGCAGCATTTTTATAACAATTGAAAGTCCATGATTGTGCTATAAAACCCTTCTATATGGCTGAAAAACACATATTACTGTTCCTATAAAAAAAATAAAAAACAACTCTTTAGACTGCAATCTGGATTTGTGATAGGCTGAAAAGAACTTACAGAATTTAATCATACTTCATCATTTCAGGCTTGGTCCAATATGGCTGATTTTGTTTAATTTCTCTCCAATAACAATAATAAAAAACAATCAGATCAACAAAAAAAGGATGAGTTAAAGAACATCTTAGGCCCATTGCATGTGAAATATGTTAAAAATAATGTGAATTTCTTATTCATAACGCACTACCTTGTGTGTCACATAAAATTGTATGAAATTATACTAGATTACACTGTTTTAAAAAGTTTAAAAGAAGGTACTAATTGCTTTGCGAGGCACTGTATGCAATAATTTAATTAAACTAAGACCACCTTGCAATAAAGAGCAAGCAGAATCCCCTGCAGCGCAGCAAGGTGTGGATCAGTGACAAGTGGCTCCTGAAAACCGGTGACCCCCATCGACTCGATTTATGACGGCCCGACGGGGAGACGTGTGACGAGTGTGTGAAGTGTGTGCAAGGGTCAGTGGGCGGATCAGATGGAACACAGGAGAACGAATGCCTTTGGTGTACATACCGCGGTACAAAGACCAACCTCCTGCGTGAGCACAGTCATTAGTTCTTTCTTCTCTGTGTGTGTCAAGGTCAAAACATAGTCTGATTACAGGGCATTCTCCACAGCCACGGGGTGTGTGCGCGTGTGTGTGCGCACCAGAGCTTCCCTTTTGAACACAGGCGGCGGTGGCCCTAGGCGCTGACTCTGGAGGCCAGATCTCAAGGAATTTGGGAAATGTGCAAGGGAGCATATCACTGACTCTGAACAGGAGAAGGAGAGACGGTAGGTGGAAGGGGGCAGAGGAGGAAAGGAGGCCAAGAACATTTTGTGTTTATTTTGCAACCCCCTGGAGGAGGACTGAGTCAGAATAGTAAATCAGAAAGGAGGAGATTGCAACATGAAGTGATAAAGCAGCAAAAGTAGGTGTTGTGGGACAGGATTTTACGAAGGCATGATCAAGAAGAACATAATGGTTGTGATGCAAAAGGCTGAAGGTGAAGTTGGAAAAAAAAGTGATGCAATGATGACAGGAAGCTGCAAATTGTGCAGCAGAAAACAATGGGAAAGAAGAGATTGAGGGAAGAGGACAAACAAGTTCATTACCCTCTCTTCTGTCTCCAGCTCCTTGTTGAGCAGCTTCTTCTCGGCACTGTGCAGCTGTCTCCGCAGAGTCTCCAGCTTTTCCTGCAGAGCCTGGGGACAATAAGGGGCGTTCAAGTCGGCTGACAGACGCAAACCGATAAACAGTTCTGCCTGGTTTAACATGTAAGTGACGCAAACTGGTAGACACTGATCTGCAGTTTGATTTGAGCTGAGAGGAGAAGGCACGATGCAGCTAAATGAGAGGCCACAAGAGAATCACGAAATATGCAGATGAGACAGAAAACCAGAGCAGGAACAGGGGATGCAGAATTTCTGTTTTTGCATGTGAAGTGAGAAAGCCGTGACATCAATCACGGAAGAACTTTTTCCACAAAGTAGGAGCATGGGATAAAATGCTTCGCACAGAAAATGGTCAGATTGTCATACGTAGAAGATTTTGACAAAATAAAAACAAGCTCAGAGCGCATTTTCAAACAGGTCAGCTCTGATATTAAGGGGTGGTTTCTGAGTGCAACACCGAACCAGATCTTTTCAGCACACTTCATCTTTGATTACCGGTAGTCTACATGGAAAACGGAGGGAGTGACGCAGGTGTGAACGCATGTAGAACAGCACAGCAGAGAGTTTACACTTCCACACAAACACACACCTCCGTCAAGTGTGCGAGGCTCTGGCAACAATCAATATCCGAGGCGTCACCCCCACCGGAGCTGAGTGAGTGAGCCAGGTGTTGGCTTGTTGACTCTCTGAGCAGGAGGAAACACAGTCCAGGTGATAGGCATGACCACCTGATCTGCGGCCCACTCAACTGACATAAATCATACAGACTACAAAGCTTTAGGGCAAGAATGAGAATCTGAGTAGCACCTCCGAGATGCACTGAGAGGTAAACAGCTGAAACTTTAGTCAGGCGTGTTATTATATGCAGTCAAACAAACAGGAGCTGAGTCTGGTGGAAAAATTCCCCTGACCTATTTACTCAGTATTTGTCAGATGTAAGGACAAAATATATCAATTTACCTAGATATCAAATTGTTCATATTACAAGGTTTTTGGGGGGCAAACATAAAGTCTATACCTCCATAACATCAAGTTATGACAGGATTCGATTCTTACCTTAATAAACCATTATGTCTACAATGTGAAATTGCGCTCCTATTTAAAACAGAGGCTCCTGAAAAACATTCAGTCCCAATTTCGATCATTATTTAGTTTTCTGAACCTTGACCTCTTAAGTGGTTTAGCTGTAATGTTGATCTGGGGTAAGAAACATCTTAAAGGGGCAGTATTATATATTTTCCAGGCTTATAGTGCCATTTTGTATCGCAAACAAGTAACTATGTTACATTCAGTCATTACAAAAATACTGTACTTATCAAACATAACTTAAAAAGAAAAATGACTTCACAGTTTGATGAATTAAAACTGGTCACTGTCTCTTTAAGAAGCTCTGACTCTTTCCAAGTAAACATGGAAAAGGCGGTGCTCAGTGAGAGCAAGTGTTTAAGCATCCCCGAATGGCTGCCATGGGACACTCAAGGATTTCTCAAGTATAGATGAAACTCCAAGTATATTGTCGTGGAAAAAAAACTATTTCTAAGCACTGTTCAGGTAAAATCACTCAATCAGGTTTATTCATGAATTGAGCACAACTCAGAGAGCTTGTAGGACAATCAATAATGAAGCAAGTCTAGAACGGAAAGCTCTGCCAGGCAGAGACAATACATAAGTTTTGTCTCTGTGTTGTTATCCCTTCATACAAAAGGGATAACGGATCCAAAGCATGGGAAACGACTGGTTCCCATGCAGCTAGGAAAAACAACGTCCAACCTTGTACATGTAACCCAAATAGCTTATCTTGGTGGGACAGGAACTTAGAATAAACATACAACAATACAACTAGCAGGTGTGACCTTATTGTAATTTTTCCACATCATATATTTATGAAGAGGGAATAGCAAAATAAGATGATATAAAGCCCAAGCCCACCCATTTACTAGAAGATTATTGGTTTGACATGGAAGTACAGAGTGGCAGGTGAACTGACCCGAGTAGACCCCTGTGTTTTTATTAAAATACTGTATTGTCTTGAAATAAGTTTTGTTTTTGAGCAATGCAAAAGTTAAATTGTGTAAGAAAACTAATCTATTCTGTAGGCAGTGTTTATAAGCGATGAAGACGACAAAAATCAACCCTCCCCCCCTTTCTGAACCCACCCCTGATTTCCCGCACCGTGACGCAGGATGTCTGGTCCACTTCTTCTGGGAAGGATGGCTAAACAGAGGGCTTCACATGTGATGTACGCTTTCTTGTGGCATCTGAATAAGACGTGCTCAGAACACATCGGAGTTCACAAGTTCAACATTTCTCACATCATTAGCAGTATCATATGGGACGATTCTGCTGAACAACAGCAGCGCTTTGTGACTCAGAAGAAAAAAAGCGGCTTTGGAGTTATTTAGTCATTACTGGTGTCAGACAGGATGGAGGGATGATGTTACACACTGCCAACAACAGGCAGCTCACTGAGTTTAATAGACATAGGCAGCATTACAGGAAAACAACACGTTTGTGAAGTCACAAACATCTGCCCTGAGTTTGACTTTAATCAAGAAGAATCACTCTGCCACACATCTAAAGCGACATGACAGTGGGTTAACAAATTAAGGCTTCGATGAGTTTAATTCATGAGTTTCGATTTTGCTGGAGACTAATAAGGTGAGAAGCTTATATACACTCATCCTACGACATATGAATATCCTAAGGGCAGGAGAAAACGGCAACAAGTAGCTTTCTCTTCTGATCTAGCATGTGTTGTGCTGTAAAGGTGAAGAGGGAATAGCAAAATAAGATGATATAAAGCCCAAGCCCACCCACTTACTAGAAGATTACTGGTTTGACATGGAAGTAAAGAGTGGCAGGTGAACTGCCACTCGGCTTCTTGTGTGTTGGACAAGTAGCCGATCAGCAATCTGGCATTTATTAACCATAGAGAAAAGGATGATTGTAAGCAAGCCAGGAAGAGGAGTAAATTGTTTTCTTTATGAAGGGACGAAGGCAGAAGAAGTGTGACAGGAGTGAAAAACAGATTAAGGCATGGCAGAGAAAGTTATATGGAAATCTGAAATTGCAAAACAAGCCGTAGGAAAATAAAGAGACATGTGACTGAATCAGAAGGGGGAAAGAAAGTTTCGAAAGGTGAAAATGAGAAGCATCAAGAATTTGAGGAGAGAAAAAAATAGCGGGAGACGAAGGGGAAAGAGAAAAAGCATGTGGCTGGCTTGCAGAGGTTGGGTCAGCGGCATACTCCTGCCTTGCAGTTTCACAGTCGGGAGGCTTGAAGGTCTCGCTCTCTTTCTCTCTCCCCTGCCTCTCCATCAACAATCGGGCCTCAGCCTCTCTTTCATTCCAAACTTTCACCTCAAAAGGAGCAGCGGGGCACACGTGCACACAAGCACTGACAAACACTGCTTAGAGGGATTCATGCAGGTATAGGCACGCATCAATATTAACAGCACAAGTTCTAAAAATGCGAGCGCCGCGCTCAGTCAAATCAGTGCATGGTTATTGTGCGGCGCACGCACACACACACGCACACAGACGCAGCAATGCCTGAGTCATTCTTTCCTGGGTGGTCCTCCTGCACAGATAAGGCAAGCATGTTTCCCCAGGGTGAATCGAAAGCAACAGAGGGCAGGAGAAAACGGCAAAGGAAGAAAGAAGGGAGGGAACGATGGGAGGAGGAAAAAAGGCCAGGGGCCTCTTTAAACTTGCTGTTTTGTTAGGAGCCGAGCTGCTCTTCATGTGCGGCGGGGGCCTTTCTATTTGCAGCGTGCTGTCAGACGTTTCTCCCAAAGTCTGGATTAAAGAGATCCTCTAATGACACTGAGGCTGGACGACTTCAGACAGCAGCAAAAACCTCACATTGCACCGCCTCCAGCCAAGGACACACACATACACACACACAGAAAAGCAAAGGATGAGGCAGATACACACAGACATACATATACAAAGCTGAAGAGCCCACACAGACACCAGCTTCAGTAGAACAAGGCTTTGTGTGCACATATGGCTACTGATCTAATAGTAAATAATAAAAGAGGTGCTAACCTCAAGGAGAGATGGATGGTCAGAGAGATGAGCACAGTCTCTCTTTTATCCGCACTTTTATCAAAGGATTGTGGGGAAAGGTAAAGAAGAAAGAAGCAGTAGGAGGAGGAGGTGGAAGAGAAAGAGTAGGAGGAGGAGGAGAGGTCTCCCTCATGAGGTGTTTGAGAAGAGAAACTTTTGCTTTTGCTTTGCTGTCTTGTCTGCCTGTGTGTAGTAATAAAAACATGTAGTTTAGCAAGTCGACCACGACAGCCCCTCTGAAATGTAACTCAGATATTGGTGTGAATTGACTTGCCTTTGCAGCTCTTTGATGCTTTACAGCAGTTTTCCTGCTCACGAGTCGAGTGAGAAGGTACGCTGCGACGGCACCTGGAACCTTCCCGAACTGCGAAACGCCAAACACATGCATGGCACAGCTACGGAGGCGTCTTTGGGAGTGCTGATGAAAGTGCTGAGACAAATGCGGCGCTAATGAAGACATGCTGCAAATGAGTTATGCCCACAGGGGGAACATTCTGTACTCTAACTTTCAGCTGCTGCGAGCTACGGTAGAAAGAGAATAGGAAACAACTAGAAAATATGTGCCATATGCCTGTTGTGTTTTCCTGCGTATTTGTGTGTCGGCACTTATGAATATATTCTGTTTATCAAATGGTATAATGCTAAACAACTGTTAAGCTCAGCTCAAGTTTCAAACATAACTGCATGTTTAAAAACTCCAGGTTAGTGACTAATTCCTGACTTTTGTTCGCCAGAAGATGAAGGCCTCCATGAGCTGTTCCACTTCCCACGTTCCCTTGTAGCGTCCTGGAATGTAATCCCTCCCTTATTTCCTCCCTCTCTGATATGAGGATCAAACACTCCACAGAGCCGGAAAAGTAATCAATCAGCTGACGATGCAATGCACATGCGTTGAGTTGCACGCACATGCAAAACATTTGCAGAGAATAATTTTGCATATGGGAAAAATGGACTGAGATTAGGGATACTGATTAAATATCTATTGGCTGATTGATCAATTCAACTAAATTATTCAAAGTGAGTGAGCATGACTAAATGTTTTCAGTTCTCTATACTTCAAAATCTAGTCCAGAGAGAGAAAGAGGCCACATTGCGCAGCTCTGCAGATAAACAAAAATGAATATAGAAGTGGCGTAGCATGATGAGCCCGGTTATTACAGTTGGAGTTAGATCCTTACCTAATAAGCTATTTCCACAACTTCATAAAATTCAATAAGTTTTACTACAGATAGAAAAAGTTAGGTGCTGTAATACATTCACCTTCCTGTTAATCTTTCCTGCAATAAATGTGTGAGAAATTTCTAGAAGTTTCTCACACCTCATTTGTTTGAGTCTTTTCTTCTTTGTAGCGACTTTCACAGTAAAGAGAGGTTTTGTCAGGAGAAGACTGTATTAATTATTTATGACGAATTTTTGTTTTCAAACAGCTGATCGTCGATCTGGAAGATCAAGTTTAAAATCGTCCAATTCTAATCACCGCTAGGTTTGTTCATCGCTCTGTTGTATTCACATTTTGCTTTCATTACAGTGTTCAATTTTTCGAGATGCCAAATTTGATCAATTTGCTGCAGTTTCACAAAAAAAAAAAAAGCATGTTACCTGAATATTGAAAACCATATTTCAGGAGCTAGGTGGTCATTGTTGTGTCTGACTCTCCACTTTTCAAGATGCAGCCAACATTTTCAACAAATTTGTACTGCAGGCAGTCCCAGCTGAACAACATGTACTCTGTGTCTGTAAGGCTACAATGAACCTGTAAGTGATGCGGGATGAGGTTGTCTGCTGAAATAACCAAGCACCTCTTGGGAGTAGACATTACCTTGGGTGATGTGTCTTCAAAATATCAACACATGGCTCCGATGTACCTTCTTACCATCACAGAAGCTGACTTTTACACCTTTCACTGTCTCAACTTTTGCACATGCAAACTGATGAGCAGTTTCTCTAAAGCACCCTGGACTGATTTTTTTCTGAAAACAAAACATGCTTTTTTTCTGTCCATTCTAGAAGAAGACACACCAAAAGAGCATTGTAAAGTTTCTGTACATGTTCAGGTTACAGATCTGGATGAACTGCTGTGAACCACAAGAAATTTCCAAAGTAGCTCCGGCCATGTGGTTTTAATGATCACAGAAAGATAACATTGTATGTCTTCTGCAATATTGCCTTGGGAATAAATTATGCTAATTAATACCTTTTATTAAAGAGGGAGGCTCCACCTTGGAGCTGCAGTCTGGTCACTTTATTGCCCTTAAATCATCACAATGAATTGAACCACATGCATCTTCATATCCTCTATAATACATAAAGTACTGTTTTGATATCATATTTGGCAAGGTCATGATATATATGTAGACAAAATCTGTCAAACGCAGGGTAAACATGTGCAAAACCACTAACCTCTCTAGCATTTTCTGCTGTAGTCCACATTAAATGAAGGACATTTTCCATGACATACAAACACACAAGGCTTCACTAATGTGGTGAAATTCGCATAACAGCACTAAATATAAATTCACACTGTCACACATTTGTGCTCATTCACAAAAGCAAAACAAGAACAAAGCCACAGAAACACAGATGACTGAGAAACTTTAGTAAACAAGCGCTCGGCTCAAGGTTGACGCAAAGATCTGGCGGTTGTTTTGAAGGACGTGGATGCACACTGGAATGGTGGGGGGAGCGGACAAATGCACGCTTGCGTACACAAAATGTTTGAAGCAGCTCTTTGCCTTTGCAGCAGGGAGGATCCAGCACACCTGTTCTTGATCCAGTGCTGCCATTCCTTCCCACAGGCAAAGTCATCCTTTCAACCCTCTCAGAAACTAATGCATATATAACTACACAACTACAGATGAACTGCAGCTGCTACAACTAGCCACTGCTAAAGTGCGCATGTTTGTGTGGCTCAATGTGTGTGCACAGGACCTCCTGTTAATATTACGCATGCACAAAAGCCCAGCAACTAGTTCACAAAGACTACATCGACTGAGTTTGACAAAGACCACACTGTGTAGTGCACAAGCAACAGCACACCTTATATATTCCCTCTCATCCTCAAACACAGGGAGACAATGGTCACTGTTGCATTATGTAACGTGTCTACTGTCATTTCACCCAGAGGACCAGGACCTTCTCTTTGACTCGTTGCAGAAGTTGCTGCTGGATGTGCTGGGATCAAAAGTCTGTCTTCCTATGTGGGTGTGTGACACAGACTGTGTGAAGGTGTATGCTCAAGAATGCAACAGTGCCCAGAAAAGGGCACTAACTCAAAGGCCTGTTGTGTGAAAGACATAGACAGATAAAGACTTGAGGACCTGAGTTAGGAGAAAACTGGGGAGGCTGCATGTGGGCCCACAAAGACTGGGCTATAGGTGGGAGCGTGTGAATATGTTTGCGTGCGTGCATGGAAAAGATTCAGCAGGTAGAAAGACAGGAAGCACTGCTGTGGGGAGCAGGAACAGCAGTGCTGATCAAAGCCCAGGCGGGTGACACTATGGGCGGAGTGCCATTGTTTATTCACCAGCCACCTCTTCCTTTTGGCAGGGCGAGGTGAGTGCGTGTGCTTGTGAATGTGAGTGCAGAAACAGAGTTTGAGACAGAAAGAGTTCGGAGATACAGTGTTGGAAAGATAGGGTGTGCCAGAGAAAAGACACAAGGTGTTTGTGTGTGTACCTTACTCTTGGCAGGCTAATGTCGGCTTCAGTTCAGTGAGGTATGGCGTATGCACACTCATACTCTATATGCATGAATAAGTAGAAAGGCTATCTGTGAAGATAGTCATTAAAACCTGAAACATGTTATCAAAGAACCAGCATATAAACTTTTTCTTTATCAGATGAAGAGAAAAAAACATGTGGGGACACCAGTTACTGAAATCAGACAACAATTAAAACTGCCAACCAAACAGGATGTGTCTTGTTGAGTACACTTTACAATCTAGGCAGCATCTACTACATGGGCCAAAACACATTATCAGGGAGGGTATTTATCCCACGTAATGGCCCTAGTAAAGAAATGGTACTTTGGTTTTAATAGATGGAGAGTGCTTAGCATTTTGGATTCATTTGTTTCAGCAGGATAATGATCAGTCATTTTGTGTTTATTTCAACGCTTTCTGTCGCAGGACACCGTGTATAAATGTTGCATTTGCAATTAAGAAAAAGGATTCCAGCTGCACACAACTGAAAGTTAACATGTTGACAGGACAGACGTCAATTGTGGATGCTGTGTTTTTGTCTTTCTCGCGTGAATAAAAACACGGTTTAAGATTACGGATATACACAAAATGTGCCCTTTTGATGGCCACACCAAAACATTGACTTTGTTGTCCTTTTGCCAACAAAGCCAACACTGGATTTGGCAGACCAATCTGCACCCAAGCTTTAACATTATGATCCAGATCTAGCATCTGGAAATTGTTCCCACGGATGAATCAGACTTGTGCAGCTCCACAATTCTCTTCCTGAGATCTTGGCTGATTTCTTTTGCCTTTCCAATTGTGTTAAACAGCAGTGTGTTTGAGGTGTGGCCTTAAAATACATCCACAGGTGTGCCTCCAATTCAAATGTGTCAGTTAACCAATCAGAGGTTTCACATGAAAAGCCTTCACTTGATCAGCTGAGCTCTCCCTCCTTGTTAAAAGAGAAAGTAATCATTTTATATGGAAACTTTTGAATTCACAGAAAAAAAATGTTTTCACTAGGTTTCCTGGGGTTTAACATATGGAAATAATTTAGGTAATTCTAACTAACCTAGAACAAGATAAGTTTGGTCTCATTTAACTTCAGAGAGAGAGAAAAACGATGCATGTGCCTTTTTATTTGGTGTATGTAAATATCTAGTTTCAACTGTATGTGCATATTTTTGTTCCTGTATTCCCAACAGAATTCCAGAGGAATATTCTATATGATCATAATACTTATGAATGAACAGACCATTCAAAAATGTAATAGTCTGTAAGACAAGAAAACCGTTGCAATAACTATAAAAATAAATGTGTTCCTCCAGTAATAACATTACGCATACAAAAAACTAAGATAATGAGCATACTTAACTTTACTGCCGATTAACTAAAAAGGGCTTTAATGATGCGCAAAGGTCTGTGCAGCTAACACCCACATTTAAGAGGTCCAGGAGCAGCAGAGCCACAGAGGGAGCTAAATTCAGGCTAGAAACGACAGAATGGGGCTGCTAAAGAGAGGGGGAAAAAAGGACATCTGATCCAGTGCAGCATGCATTCAGAGCAACTGTTTCGGGATTATCCCAATTCAAATGTGCGGCTAACTTTGATGTTATTTTCTTCCCCTGCTATTGTCTGAAGCCCCTCGCTCTCTTCATAATCCGAGGCCTTTGAAGTGAGCAGCGTGGAAACAATGTCAGCAGGCGACACACTAACTCCGATGGCCCACTGACAGCTCTCCGCCGCTCCTTTCTTTCCCCACCTTTTGTCTCAACTTCTACACTTCCTCTATCCCTTCATTGCTCTTTCCCCCCTGTCTTTAGTCTCAAACGCTGTTTGTCACCTCGCCTCTTTCCTTTAGCTCTTGACGCTTTAAATCTTTCTGTAACTTCCTTATTTTCTCTCTTTATTACCTGTTAGGTTAAATCAACACCCTCTCTCCCACCACACATATGTCTGGGCTTCACTAAATTATTCAAGCATTAATTGGAATCTCATTAGCTGGTGTTTAACACAAGGGGATCGTTATAATGAAGACACAGATAATGAAAGCTGTTGTCTGCTCATAACACTGATGCCAAGAGAAATGTAACAGCTCATGACAGAAAGGACAAAATGTGTGTGTTGCGTCAGTGTAGACTATAAGCAATAAGAGTGTGAACAATGACGTTGATTTTCTGTGCTGTTTTAGAATTGTAGTCTGCATGTAATTCCTGCAATGGCAGTGGAGGAAGTGAAAAAAGCTGTTCAGTGCACGTTGGTCAAGCTTCCAAATACTGAACCAACATCAACTGCCATCTTGTTTGGCTCAGCACTTCTCTTTTCAAATTGGAGGATGCTAGCTTACAGAGCAGACAATTTCAGGTAAGCTTCATAGCGTCGAACTGGCGCACTACATATGTCATGGCCAAATGTTAGCAATTGCATAAAATTTTAAACTTCCACTATTTCAGCAAGTAATCGTTTCTCAATAGCTAGACTCAAATGATCAAGTTATTTGCAGGACACTGGAGAAGTTGTCTACATACTATAGAGATAATTTAGTCATTTGGTGTATTTAGAAGGACGTGGGACAAATCTAAAAGTGCCTTCAAGTTGCCCACCTCTACCATAAGGGTTTTTTTTAAATGGAGAAAAAACTTATTAGGATGTTCAAAACCTAAGACCACCTGCACCTCAATATACTGACACACCAAAATGCTTTTGTTTGCTGATATTTTCCAGTGAATTCCAATTTGGTAAAGTTTGCATCAGTCTGCACAGATAGGGGTCAGCCAGCCTACCTAGTTAGCCCTGGTGTGAAGGATAAAGAAAAATATCTGCAAATGTGAGAAAAAGCAATAAAACTGACCTTAGTGAGCAGTCTACCAAACACAATGGGAGTTGATTAGTGATACAATTGCAAGCATGTGTTACAGCCAATAAAAAACAGGGTAGAAGACAGAAATATCAAAAGACGAAGACAACATCGGCAGCCAGCTGACTGTCATCTACATTTTTTTTACCTTTTCCTCCTCATCCTTTTTTCCTCTCAACATTTTCACAATAAATCGGTGGATTACTGCCATCAACTGGTATGTCTGGTAATCCCTTCAAGTGTCAGAATCACAAGAATTTGCTCAACAGTACAATGTGTTCAGTTGGCCTTAGTTGGCATGGCAAACAATGTAACTCGTGCAACCGCTCATCTCATTTCCCAAGTGTGTAATCCTCAATCTAAGTATTGCAACACAAACATCTGCTGAAAGTGTCAAGCATGGTGATGGCAGAAAACTAAGAGTTTTGCAGCCGGAGGTACTGGTACATAGCATAAAGTGGGTGCAATGATAAAAACTGTGAGTTACAGACCAAAACGAGTATGTGCTGAGTGTTATGCAGGAAACTGGTGAACCCAATATGCCCCAGCAGAATTTAATTGAGCATAATGGAAAGGCTTTCAAACTAACAGTATGATAGGAATATATATCTTGATGATGTACCCCGGCTTGGGTTTGGCTCACTGCAAAGTAAAATCACTGTTGCCTGGCAAATAAAATACTGATAAATTGGTTTCTAACTGCATAGCAACAATGCTGCAACTGGCTCAAAAGCATCTTACCTCCAAATACCTAATCTTTAAATAATAAAAAAAAGCCATATGGCTGAAATTTGAACCCAAGTTTACAAATGTTTCAGAACACACAAATCAAAACAGGCTTCTGGAATGGCATCGATCTGAATGTTTTCCAAAAAGCCAGGGAAGCCAGAGGTCTCTATAGTTATTGACATTTATGTTTATGATGAGGCCATGTAAACTTCTGACCAGAACCGCTGTTTGTAATTTTAAAAAAAACTGAATAGGGTGTCTATATAGTTTTTTGACTGTCATCAATTAAATAAAGTTACAGAAGCTACACTAATTACATCTAAACAAATTTTTGAATTTGAAAATCTGTCAAATTTGTGATTTTATACTTCAACATGCAATTGCCTCTGGCTGTCACAGAATAATGCTTTTCTGATGAATCCTTTGCATTTATACATACTTAGATTAAAACAGAAGCTTTCCCTATGTGTGGTATATGGTAGTTACTTTCTGTTATGGAGTAAAATGAAAGGTTGTGGGAAAAAAGTAAACTCTGGACAAGGAGCAAAGATTTAAGAGTCGGCTCACAAACCTGCCTTCTTCCTGTACAAGGCAGCTGCGGCCACAAACAGACTAAGTTGTGTTTGGAAACATGTACTGATCCCAGACCAGACACAACAACTCTTTATTTAGGGAGCCACACCCAATCAACTGCCAGTGCAACTGTCTTCCAGCCTGCTTTATGCACAATAAAGGACCTTATGTCCAAAAACTAATTTGGTTGCTGCTTTGTCTATACATTTTAAAAGGTGAATTAGGTTGTATTTTAAGACATAAACAATCACAGCCTATAAGACTGAAGTCCGACTGTGAAGTTAAACTGTAAAACAGAGTGACAATGATGATCAAAGCATGGCATGCAGCAGGGGGATATATAACGTTCACTCAGACACTTAAAGACACTCTGGAGTTTGAAACTAGCCATAAAAATGACAAAGCACATGCAAACAGTGAGTGGGCTTTAACAAAAGAACAGCGACCCGTGTCTACTCTATTAAAGTCAAACCCAGACAGGACTTTTCTCTTACAGAATGAAGTTTGCAGACAACCCCCTACTTGACACAGTTGAGGGTAAATGTCCACAGCTGTATATATGAAAACACAAGAAGCAACACCTAGAAGGTGTCAACTTGGGTTACGAGAAAGCTGACTTGCAGAACTATTCAGATTTATGTTAATGAAACCATTCACACAATGATAATATATTCTTTTAAAAGATTATGGACGTTTCTGATGAGCTGATAAATTTATTTAGCTTAAAACAACAAAGAGAAGAAGCACACAGCTACACTTTGCACTTTTTATTTGATAAATTTAGGGATGCTCTGATGCAACCCTAAACCCAAACAGAACAAGTATCAGTATTACTTGATGAAATTCAAACCCTAATACCTGCTGTTGCACAATTAGCAAGCCATGAAGTCAGTTGCATTTTGCATGTGTCTGGCTTGAAAAGCTGCATTTCACATTATTTTTCTGCTTAAAAACCTGTTTCGCAAAAATATTGTTTTGTCTAACAATAGCTTTTTTTTCAAAATTCACAATGATTTTCACAGTTAAGGAAATATAGAAAAAGCTACAGACCGAAAAATGAGGAAGAACATGATGACAAGAAGGAAGGACATGATGAAGGAAGGAATCGAGTAAGGGATTAAGACACAGAAACAAAGTGAGAAAGAAGAGACGAGAGAAAAGAAGAATACAATAAAGGACAAAAACAAGGAAGAGAAAAATGGCATAAGAAATTAGAAAATAAAGATGAAAGGAGAAAAAGAAATGAGGAAAGAAAGAAACAAAACTACAAAAAAGAGAAGGATACAAGAAAGGAAAGACACATGAAGGATGCATTGAAGTACAGAAGAAAGAAAGGACACTATGAAGGACAGAAGAAAAGAAAGAAAGGCATGAGAAAGAGAAAAAGAGATGAAAAATCAAGTAAAAGTCAGAAGGGAAAGAAGGAAGGAAGGGCACAGGGAATAAATAAATGAAGCGAGATACATGAAGGACAACTCAGAAATGACAAAGATAGAGAAAATGAGTGAAAAATTCAGGAAAGAAAGAGAGAAAGGAAAAGAAGGGCATATGGGATAAAACAAAGAGTTCAGTAAAAAATGAAGACAGGCAGAAAGAGGAGAAAGGAAAAGGTAGACACAGGAAAGGATTTAAGGAAGGATACAAACAAGAAACGGTGGAGGGAATGTCATGAATTTAATTAATTTAATGTAGTATCAGATTAGGGCTCAGTCTCTGCAAATGTCCAAAAATGGTACTTAATCTGTATTATGTCATGCTGCCCCAGGGCAGTTGTGAATATAATCCAGTAACTTGCATCATCAGTATGAGAATGTGTGTGGCAATGGAAATGACTGATTTTATTGTAAAGCATCTTTGTTTTGAGAGTTGAAAAGCACTATCTAAATCTGATGTCATTTCATTTCATTAGTAAGAAAATATCCTGATTGAGATATCTCTAGATCAGACACTACTGCGAAGAAGTTGCCAGCACAAACCTTGTTGGCCTGCTCGGCATCGTGGGTAATTGCCTGTCTCTCTTCGTCCCACCGAGCATTGACCTCCTTCAGCTGCTTCTCCATCGCCTGCTTCAGGCGAACAGCCTCTTCTTTAGAGTCACATACCGACGTCTGCAGCTCTGCAATCAGCTGGCAAAAAAGGGGGAGAACAAAAAAACGTCATGATTTTACTTGGGACTCCACAAACCTGAACGAAGGAGTCAACGTTGAACTAGTCAGGCAGCTCTCATAACAAACATTTCACTTTAAAAACAGAATCTGAATGGCGAGCAGTCACCTTGAAAGGCAGCTTTTTTCTTACCGATCTCATGTCTTTTTAGAGACAAGACAGGAGACAAAGAATAGAAAGAGAAAAGGGGAAAGAGAGTTAAAAAAAACAACAACTTCCTTCTCTAAGAGCTCGTCGACTTTGTGTTGGTGAACTTGTGGTGCACGCTAAGATGAAAAGGAAGTGGCTCGTCTTTGAAAATCTCCCGTCCAAATTAACATTCTATTTAAGCCGCAGTTCGGGAGAAGATGAGGAAAGACGAGAGTGGGTGAAAGAAAGAGGAGAATGGGGGAAGAGGAGGGGAGCTCTGCGGTGGTTCTGGAGCTAGCTCTGGGCTAGACGGATAATTGTTTACCATGTTCACACATCGGGGGACTAGGCCTGCTGGAATCTGTTGGCTGTGTGGGAGTATGGCAGGTAAGCCTCTACAGGTCACTCACAGAGAGATGGCGATGATGAGGGTGGAGCAACGGTGAAATGTAGATTAATATTACTGTATGAAACCACATTAAAGCAACAAATAGCACAATATAATGGTAGCAACATTTCTCCACTCAGGAATTATTATTAGTGTAATTATTATCATCCTTACGGCTGTGGGTCTTCCAATCCCAGGCACAAGTGGCACTCTTAACAGAGCCCCAGTAAACTCAAGAAATACAAAAATTTGTTATAGAATTAGCTCACAGATACTAATATTGTTAAAGACCTTGCATTGTTCTTCAAAAATAAAAAATAAAAATAATTAGCTATATTTGCACATGAATTTTCAGCTCTCGTCCACTGGGCCCCCCTCCACAGCCTCCCAACTCCCTCTGTGGATGGTCAGGGATAAAGTAATGGTCTCTCATCCAATACCACCCACTATAACCTCATCATTAAGCAGCGAGAAAGAGTGCAGCCCTGTTTAGTTCACAGGTCACCCAGGAGGAGCACTCTCAGTGAGGTGCTTAACACACACGGCTGAATCTGAGAGACGTTAATTAGGTAAGTCTGTGTGTGTGTACGAATGAGCAAAAAGGGGAGACAAAAGTGAAAAGACGAAATATGCATGAGAGATGGTTGTGTGCGCTCAAGCACGTAACATATACTGCTGTATCTACTGTGTCTTTATTCCCCCTAGGATAATGTACGGTATGGTATGCTTTTAATTGGGCTATTAGCCATGCAGCTGAGCTCATGAGCAATGCCCCCCTGTCAGTCACTATGGGGTTAACAACTGGGGTTATCCTTTGAGTTTCAAAGACGTCTTGTTTACATTTGACTGAGTTGTCCCAAGGGGAGGGCTGAAAAACCTCAAGGCTCCACCTTTACATTTTAAAACAAAGCTGATGAAGCGCTAAAAAACACTCTGAATTAATCAAGCGTCTTAGTATTATTGCAAAAACCATGCGTCTTATCACTATTCTCTTTATAGCATGCTTCAAATCTTTCACACAAAGACTTTTCTTTAATATCACAGCGTGTTTGTTAAACATGTGCCAGCTTTTTGCTCCCAAAACAGAGGATTAATCACTTATTGCTCGTTTGCGGTGGCACACTTCGTCACCGAAGCGGCCAAACATGACTGAACTTTCACACAGCATTCGACTTCTTTTGAAGTCGAGCATTGTGTAACTTAATAAGCTACCGTTCTTTCACAACATCTGCTTGTCAACCTGGCTTTCAACTTGGAGCTTTTGCCAGCCAACCCAAAATGTGTGTGCGTGTTTGTGTGTACAGGTAGGGGAGTAGAGGAGGGATTTACAGGTGGGAAGAAAAAAAAAACAACAACACCCACCCCCTTTGAATCCTCTCTTTGAGGAACAAGGTGCAATTATGGTCAAATGGTTGTAATATTTTACCTCGACATAATCAAGACGAAAACCTTTTTCTTCTGTTGTGTAAACAGTACTTAAGGGTGTTTTAGATCTTTAAGCCGGCGAAGGGAAAAGTGCTTGAACTTCCCAAAGCATTTTTGCTGAATGGAAAATTTTTTAAAGGAAGCAATAGTTCTGCTTGGAGAGAAGAATTACCCTGAACTTAAATGGGCTGAGGTGACATGTCCTAATGGCAAACACATGGCTCCAAAAAACAAGTGCAGGTTCGGGTCGACAGGAGGGGAATAAAGGTGAAGGAGATGCAGTAAACGGGGATCAGAGGACAAGGAACACTATAAAAATATAAGAAAGAGAGAAAAAGACTTAAACAGATGTTTGGGGTGATCAAGTATGGAGGCTCTGGCGATATAAAGAAAGCACTGCAAAATGTTGCAGGAATAAGGCGGCTACAGCAACCTGAGCCACCACAGCCCTGGGCTAGAACGTGGAGAACTGGGATGCTCTTGTTTTCTCCAATGTGGTTTCAATAATATCAGAGGCTGAAGGTAGTAAAGGATTCAAATGGTCAAGTTTTTGTGAGTTTTGGATACAGTTTTTCTACTGCTTTCTTTCACCAACACACAAAACATTACATGACACAAACTGGGATGCATACATCTTTTACACTTGGAGAAGTCATCTACTGGTGACTAGAACTGGAGGATTTTCAACTTCATCTGCCCTGACTGATAGTGTGGATGTTACTGAAGAAAGAAGATGTTTTTTTTGTCTCAGCAAAGTGTTTAAAAATAACAGAAACACAAAAAACTGTAAGTAGCTTTTTAAAAGAACACTGTAATTTCTATATTTTCATCTCAGTTGAGCTGGTAATCTAGATTCTTGAGGGCATCCACACGGAAAATGATGTCATGCTAGCTAGCAATGCTAACCACACAGTGACATTGGTGCCCTCATGCTTCCCTGTAAAAAAGTTCAACCCATATACGTTTTTTGTGCACAGTCTTTTCCATTCAATAATTTTATCCATTATTGTTTGCCTTTTGATTATGCTAGACAAAAAGAGCAGAAACCTTTTATTTGACCTCTCAACTGGTCATGTGTGTTATTTTATTGTTTTTGTTACTTTTCGCTCTTTGTACGGTGTCCTTGAGTGCCAGAAAGGCGCCTTTGAAATAAAATGTATTATTATTATTATTATTATTATTATTATTATTATTATTATTATTATATAGCAACTGAGTGGATATGAGGTCTTGTCTGATGCTAAATTGGTCAAATCAAATTTGGATTCTGTGAGTGAATTCTGTTGGTCAGAAATTAGCATTGCAGATAGAACTCAGATAGGGTCTACGTAGATCAGAACACATAAAACTTATAAATGAGCATCTCAATGTATGAGTAATTTCTCAGACACAAAATGAACTACAACCACAATCAGAGCCAAGCAACACTCATTGAGCCATTTAGGATAAAAGGGTCTCCATCATCAAGTGAGCTACACCAAAAACCCCGTCTTAGCTATCAGTATGAGAGAATAAATGGGCTGTACCTGTTCTGATGAATCTTCCAGGAGTAAAATTCACTTGCAAATAAAGTTAAATTATATCCTGAAACATTGTGTAGCTCACTTTAGCCTGTTGAATTCCCAGGTATCCTGAAGTGTGGATACTTTAAATAAAGCAACTTGGAAGAATATTTGAAATATATCATCATCACTGTTTAGGTCTAGGCAGTAACAATGCCACAAAGAAATGTTTGCAGAGAAATATTTGTTAGTCGTTCCAAGTGTCAGGAATTCATTCTTTGCATGCCAAGAGTATATTTAGCCCGTTGGATGAGGCCTCTCTGCACTTCATTCTAGCAGTGTTAATAGTGTGCAAGATGCTAATGGTCACAGAGAGACTATGAACTATCGTCATGACAGACGAGAAACAAAGGAGTGAGGAAAATCGGGCATACATAGTGCTATATTTACCAAGAAAATCTCCATTATGTGAATTTCTGATAGTCTGCCCCCTGCTTGTAAGAAGATGAATAAACTGAAAACCAACAATTTATTTACCCATTAATGTGTGTAAAGAATAATTATATTTATGAAAAAATATCTCAGTTTTCTACTAAATTCTTTAATGAAAATTTGCTATAATTTAAGCTACTTTTGTAGGTGTGTGGATTTTTTTTTTTTTTTTTTAACTTTTGAACATTTTGCTTTTCCTTGAGGCCAGAGGGGAAAATGCTGCAGGTAAAAATTCCTCACCTTTCTCCCCCCTGCCCCCTATCAGTGAGTTCTGTGACAAAGTTGGGTGGAAAAGGGAAATATTAAATGAAAGAAGGGGCAGAATAAGGCGGGAGAAAAGAAACTGATTACCTGGGCAGACTTGGCAAGCTTTTGACTGTACTCCTTTTCAATCTGCTTCAACCTGCTGTTGGTCTGCAACAAGAAAGAAGAGAGAGACGGGTGTGAGAAAGAGATATGCAGACAGGTGGATGGAGGGACACAAAGAGACACAACTGAGAGGTGAAATTCAATCTTCTGTTAGGAAGTGCACAGAGGCACGTCACCCTCCCAACCAACCCTCTCTCTCACATACACACACACACACACACACACACACACACACACACACACACACACACACACACACACACACACACACACACACACACACACACACACACACACACACACACACACAGTAGTGTTGACCTCTGTCTGTTGGCAGTGTGTCCCTGTGGCCCCTTGGCAGTGCTCCAGCCTTAACGCCTATGTGTGCCAGAAGGTAGTGATGGTCATGGTGCCCAGAGGGCACCAGTCCCTTTTGATCTCCAACCAACAATCCATCACTTAACAAGAAAGGGGGTGTTGGAGGGGTGAATTAAATGTTGCTGCCAATTAACCACTGAGGAGAAAAAGAAAGGGATGATCGAGAAAAGCTTCAGGACTCAACACAGTGAATTGATGTTAAGCGAGTGCTGATCTTCTGCCAACCATCAAGTTGTTTACAATGATCTAAGAAAAGAAGGTGTATCAATGTAGAATTGAGATTTCCAACTCTTATTTAAAAGGGCAGACTTCATTACTGTTCCATTTCCTTTGCTTGTAGTTCATGTTAAGAGTAGATATTTCAATGTCCAAAATCAAGAAGAAAAAAAAAAACGCATGAAAGAAACAAACAAGGCAGTAGGGAAAGTAGATAAGCTGCAGAAAAGGAATGTTATGCTTGGACCTCTAAATTAAAACATCTAGGTGTAACACAACAGCAAAGCAAGAAGAAACAAGCAATAGGAAAGTCTTCAGTTTGAACTCGAGTTCATAAAGTGCAGAATGTCAGTCACTGAGACAATCCGTGAACAACAGTTTTGTAAAGACAGGACAGTCATAAAAAGTAAAAACCATGACCTTCTTTCTGAAACTTTATGCAAAAAAACCAAACACCTGTGGCCACTTCAGTTTGCCCTAGGTTGGTACATCCCCTAAAGCCACATTTATAATTGTTTCAAAAAGGACTCCAATGTTTTTTACACAATGAGATATTTAAGGTAAGAGTACTCACTTTGTCCATTTTTTATGTTTCTAATCAAGGCCATATACTGATTTGATATATTCATGTTTTGTTAGAGAAACAATCCAATTTTTTTCATTTATAATATGTTATGCCTATAGATGGTGCATCAAAGGCTCTTTTTATACCAGTAAGATGTGTAATAAAACGGCTTATTATCAGCATTGAAAAACAAAGGCAAATACATCTTTTGATTTAGTTGTTAAATTATATAAAAAAGTTAACATTTCTTTAAATCACTAATAATTTATGGCTTTTTTCAATTTTAAGACAAACACTCTTTGTCATATCCTGAGAGTCCCTGACAGACAATTCATGAGCAAACACTGCTCCATTGAACACACCCCTCACAGCCATCAACACCTAAGCTGCGTTCGGCCTCTGCACCCAATCCAAACACTTCCTGACAAACACCGCCGTCCGCTCTGAACGGACACACCTGTCACCACGGATACACAGAGCCGTCACCAAGGACACGGACCTGTCTTCCTGCGCCAGGATTCTTTGAGTGGCGGCCCCGCTTGTCCCCAGAGGCCCTGCTGCACCTGATGAGAGCGGGGAGGACAAAGAAGGGTGTAGAAAAGAGGAGAAAAGGAACTGTGCATGTGGGAAAGAGGAGGTGCAAATGGGGCTCTTATTCCTTACATCTAATGTATTTGTTGTCTTCTTTGACTGTGGCAGCACTACAGCTTTACTGAATAAAATCAGGGTTGTCAGTTTGTAAGACAATTTTGCAGGACAATATTTCTTAACCGTTTCACTCAGACAGTAGCTTTGTTGTCTCGTTTACAGCAAAAAATAAGGCATAATGTGGATGAGGAGTCAAAGTTGTACCTCATCATCACCGCAGTTGGTTGTGAATTAATAAGATGTTTGCTGTACTGTAAATGACTTGGCTTCACATCTAAACACATTCACAGACACACTGCCATACTGACACGCAAACAGTCTCAGATGTTTCATAAAAACATAAAGAGGCAGCTACTAAACTATTCCCTTTACTTACAGACACCCAAGGGAAGGCAGCAGAAAGCACTGTACAACATCAAGCATTATAGAGCCGAGCCTTGAAATACACATTAAGAAATGGCTGAAAGTAGACTGAGATGTAGATGGAACATGTGAGGAAAATAAAAAAGGCCCCGCTGGACTGCGAAAAACAAAGCTAAATTAAAAGTCCAGCCATATGTGTGCGAGTCTGTAAGAATTTTCAAAGAGTCTACCTGTGCCCTGCCAAAGGCATTTTTGTGCTGAAGGCACTTTGAGGCTGTATCAGGCTCTTCAATCGCCTCTTAATCCTAGCGGTGTGGAGTGCAGCTGCTTTGAAGTATGAGTGTGTGTACAGATACCTTGTGGATGTGTGTGCGTGTTAAAGAGAGTGGAAGTAGATCTGAAGGCAAGGCATGCACCGCTTACCAGAACTTAATTAATAATCTGCAGTGGGAGCCAGGCCAAACACACACACACGCACCCCCCGACAAAAGGACACTCAACACAAAGACTGGGACAGGAGTGGCAGAACGCAGAGTGACAACTTTCTCTAACACGCTTAAAGACACACAAGTCACAGTTGCTCAAACACAGATAATGGACAAACAGAAAGCCTGACTTTGATCTATGGCCATTTAGAAATACATGCTTGCTCAAGGTGTGCATTCCAGGAACACTCCATTGAATCGCTGCTAAAAGCAGGGAAGAATTTTTCTGTAGTGTTGACTCTGGTGGTTGACTTCATGAAAAAACACATACACACAAAAAAAAGTATATCTAGAAGAACTTTGCTTATACTTGGCTTTTTTTTTTTTTGCCAAATGTGTCTAATCTTTAATTTCTAATTGATTAGTTTTTACTGTGACTTAAAGATAAACTCTAAAAACATAACAGAAACTCTAAAAACATAAGAGGGTTATTTTCTTTAGTACAGAAAATTGTACTAAAGACCCCACACAGAGAGAATGTACGTGATGCGATCTCATTACAATCGTTATGTGTGCAAGTCACTCCCAGAAAGTCTCCTTCACAATGATTATCTATATTGCGAGTATTAAATCACTAAAAAAAAAGAGCTAAGGGAAACAAAAGTGCTGGCAGAGCAAAAGTTAATTTTTTCACACTTGTTCAAAAATGTAAGAAACTCAACCCTAAACTTAATCAGCATCCAAATTTTTTACATTTATTCATACATCCTTTATTGCTTTTTTACAATATGAAAGTGAGTTACAGATTAAAAAGACTTTTTGTATCAGGTCCAGAGGAAACCTGACATTAGCAGACATCCTGGCATGTAAACTATAAGGATGTCTCAATCCAATCTCAGACACCTACAAACAATCAGAGCTCTAGATCAAACTCAACTAACAATCCGTCTTACTGGTCTACTGTCTGTCATTTTGGTTCCTCTGTACTTACAGCCATTTTTTTTTTAGAAATTAATTGTCTGGAAATTTTTATGTGTGCCACTTGCAAAATGGTATTCCAGGCAAGACATGGAATACAATACATCAAAATAAACTAAAAATAATTAAGCTGGCAGTTCAACAAACTGAACAAAAGTCAACAGGGGCAAAACATGACCCATATGTCAAGTAGGAGACACTGAAAACAAAGATAAAGTTATACTTGCTCTAGGTGACAAAAGCAGCTTTTTAATTGAGCTTATCTTGTGCTGGAACTGCAGAACCTATAAAGACTGGTTTTAAAGATTAATTCCATAATTACAACATTTTTATTGAACTGTGTGACCAGGAATTTGTACCACTTTTCTGATCCTGTAAAGGTATTGAAATTTGATTTTTTTTAAAAGTTTGACAGATACATTATGCTTACTTATTATTGTTTATGTATTTCAGAAGGGACATTGCACATTAAAAATGTGTCACTGTTAATTATAAAGGCTATTTTTCATCTGTAGCCTCTCAAGGAACCATCAATATTAATACAATATTTTGAGTACGTCTTCATTTTTGCAATCTTTGTGACATATACAGAACAATTAACATTAACCATGTACAACATGGCATATTGAAGAATCACATGTGACTCAGTCACATGTGACTCAAACAGTCACTGTTGCACTCTTCAACATGGCATATTGAAGAACGCAACAGTATGAGGATGGAAAAAAATATCTTGCTAACTCAAACTAGCTTCCACCTCCTTTCCAAAGGAGGTGGAAAGGATCTAAACTTCTAAGCAATCAACTCAAACAGTCACATATGTTAAATCCCTGTTGAGAACTAAAAGAGAGAGACTTTTTCTGCAAAGATTTTGCTCTGCAGGTTTACAATCATGTAGCTACGCAGCATTCTGGAGCAGAGAACAGACAAAACTGGTTCAATATTGTTCCCTGACATGTTATTATCAAGTGTGCCAATACCTGGGGCATTGTCTTAAGATAACAATAATACTAATTACTACAAGTTCAGATTGCTGATTAATAGGTTTCACTCTGTCAGTAATAAAACTATAGCTCAGGATCAATGCAATTTACTCTCCAGGAAACATGTTACCTTTTAACATGATCAAATTCAAAAAAGGGTGACGACTTTTTTGTGATATTAATAGTGTGAATCCATCAAATACATCTGTGCTTTTGTTACTGCATAAAGATCTAAAGCCAGCTAAATCCCGTTTCTCCAGGAAACGTTTAGTGGATTCCAGTATGTGAACATATTCGGCTGGGATTGTAAAAGGCTGACCCCTGTCACGAAACACTGATGGGTTATATGTATACACACCTGCATAATATACAAAGCTGATCACCAAGGTTAAAGGTCATTTTCACACCTGGAAACTCATGCTTCAATGCTGAATTTCTGCCAAACTATAAAATGTCTGCATATTCGTACATAATCCTTCCAATAACTCATAGAAATGTACCTTAAAAGTTCTTGATCGTTGCAGCTTTGCTGCCAAAGGTTCCGTAATTTCATTCGGTTTTATTTACAACTCAGTTTTATTCACAAAGTCAAAAAGGCCACAATGTGTCATAAAACGCACTCTTAATTGGTGTTGTTTCACCCTGGTTACAACAAGCTGCATGTTGTATACTAGAGATTTGATTTATGTTGTTAGTCTTTGTAAAACCATAAAAAAGTCAGGCTAAAAAAGGTAATTTTCTGTGCTCCACCAAACGTTTCCAGTGGCAGCTGTGTTTGTAAGCGCTGAAAATGGCTCTCTGTTCACCGCACACGTCTCTCATAACGATTTGAGTTCAATCTGCTTGCGAGGAAGAGCTGGGGAGATGTTATTTACTCGTTTGTCTGTAATCATCTCCGTCTTTGCCCGTGCATCTTTCAGACTCTGTGCAAGTGAGGGGAGTTGGTGCTGTAATGACAAGAGGCTTTATTTTGCATTTCACAGTTTGCCATCAATGCCTGTCAGTAGTGATTTGCTTCATGCATGCTGCTCAGTGTCAGTGCTTCATCGTGAGTACAGAAATAATGCATCACGAACACAAGCAGGAGTACACGGATAAACATACATCAAAATGCTCCAACACATAGCAAATGTTCAGTGATTATACAGCGCTACTTCTTGTTGTCAGAAAACCAATTAAACCCATTTCCATCAGAGTGAAAGGACGTGAAATCTAACCTGCACTACAAGGTCAAGGGAGAAAGTATGATAGATGCATTAAACGCTGCTGAATCAGATGTTTAAACACAAGCAGGTGGTCAGACATTTAAAAATATGTCACAGTCAGGCTTTCTGGTAAACCATATGCAGTATTTTTATTCAAACAGCCAATGAATGATGACTTGAGCCTGATGATATTCAGGGTATCTGGTTTTCAGAGCAGGTCGACCTCACTTTCTATCCATTTATATCCCCATCCAGGCTTTGATCAGTAACAGTCCTGATGTTCAGATGCAGGCTGCATTTGAGAGGAATTTGGAAGTCAACGCAAAAAAAAAAAAAAAGCATCATGTCCCAGTTAAAACTCCACTTCAAACCAAAGTGTAATCTGTAGCGTGCAACATGATGGGAGCTGCCTGACGCCATGTCTTAATGCGATTGAGAAAGTGTGTCGCTTCCCTCCCTCCTCTTGGATGACTTCAAAAAGTGAGCAAGGGAGCTGTAATGTTTTTTTTTTTTGGGACAGCAGAGCTTTTACTCTGACTCTTTCATCTGCTGGCTGACTCACTCTCTACTTCTCCCTTTCTTTTTCTCTGCCGTTGGGCTGTATTGGCGTGCCGAACAGACAAATAGGCTGACGTAGGTCTGAGCATGCGTACATGTACAAAAATGCACAACACAACATACATTTAGACATAAAGACCTAATAATATACATTTACGCCCCAAAATCAGATTCTGCGCTTTGCCTCCTCTGTTTTATTGTCTCACAGTAAGTCTGTCAGGGTAAGCTGAATGTGGGCCCTCTTTGATCATCCCCCAGCCAATGTTTTTCTCCTCTTCGTCTAATCCATGACCGACTGAATAATATGATTTGGTGTATCTCCAAATGGCAGGGGACCAAACTATTAAGTCAGCTGTGGCAAAGACATACCTATGACGACAATGACAACAACCTCGTACCACCACCTCCTGGCTGAAGGAGTGAATGTCTCAGGGGGGTCAGGATCAAAGCTGAATGGATTAATTTCAATGTTAATGACATAAACATCACTTTAGTTTAAGATTCTGGATCCTGACTTGTCACTACAAAGACATGTTAGCATTTAAGACAATAAACTGTGTGACACAGATATATGTAAATGGGGTAGGCACAGTTTTAGAGACTTTGTGAGAAAGTCCATAGAAAGAGCTCTAGGAAACTTTTAGGTTTCTACATCACAAACCCTTTTTCAGTAAGTATGAGTTTTCTGGGGCCATAATGAAAATATTGTCAACACTTGTCAGTTTACACTTTTATAGGGAGTTTGGAGTAATTTTACAAATGTGTAAGAGTACCCACTGTAAACAATTATTGGTTATATTTTAATTCACTCAAGAGAAGCCAGTTTCTCACAATTCTGTATGGCAGTAAAACACAAGATCAAGAGTTCAGGCTAATTGTGTTCTGCAGGGATAAAGGTTCAGTGTAACATAATGGAATCAACTCTTAACGGTCCCGACCTTTATGTTTGATCCAGACCAAGTTACAGAGTATAAAACCAAAAGAAGCAAACAAAGGGAGGCTCTACTTCACAATAATGCCCAAATTTGTGTTGTGTTTGTCAGATCAAAGTGAAATGAGCTGCTGGAGGCTCATAATGAGCAGGATTTACTTATAAAAATGCAAACACTTCTTTTGAGTGATGGCATAAAAATATGGGTGTATCATCTTTCAAGACTTTGTTGTGCCAAGTCGTATTTATTATTACAGTAATATCTTTGAGAATGAAATTTTATTTTTTAATTTATTCAGCACTGAATGAAGTGTGGTGAACATCATGTCCATGTTGGTCTTAAGATAAAGCTGGCATAAGGACACAAAGCCTTAAGATGTTGATGGCAATATAAAAATCCATTGAATTTTTTTTTAAGTGGAAGAATTTGGTTCGAATTCAGGATTTGGTGATACATTAGGTGTTCTACAACATTATCATAAGGCAAAGTGATATCAATCATCACATTACTGTGAAAGACAACAAACAAAAGAGGCAGTGATGAGCAAAGTTGTACCAAATATTTATTAAATTCGGAGGAGAAAGTCACAGATTCCAACATCTTAATAGAACCGTTTGTTCTCATCTGAAAATCAGTACTCAAACTGTCTTGGGTGGTCTGATCAAACGTGTGCCGGTTTAAATATGCACAAAAACCCAAAATGGTCAAAGCACATTAAAATCCAATCTGTCAAACCGCATTAAAAGAAAGTGTCAGTGAGCTGTGGATGCACTCATGGAAAACTGTGTGAAAGCTGAGGCATCTCAGGTCACTTAGAACAAAAGTCATAAACAAACGGTTTCCCTGAAGCAAACAGCCAACAGGATGTTTTAAAATCTCTGTCCAAGTCGATAAACCAAGAGCTTGCTGCAATCCGCTCATCCAGCTTTTTATGGTTAAAAACTTTGTTCTTAGAAGTCAAATTCTAAAACAAATTTTTAGATATACGTCTTCCATACATATAATCTAAAAACAACTAGGTATTATGAACAGAAGACGCACATGATTTAATCTAATGTTGAAACACACATTTAATCTGAAATAGATGTAAAAGTTTCATGTCTGCAGGAAGTTAACGGTAGAACAAAACCAAAATCACAAGCGGTGGTGAAAGTTTGTCAAATTTCTTAAAAAGCCCTCCCTGCCTGAAACTCAAAGCTCTTGTTCCACATATAGGATATGGTAACATGTGGAAGAAAACAAATCAGCTTCAAGGATGAAGCTTTTAAACGTTTCCTATTTAGAGTAAAAATGGTATGGGCCATGTCACAATGAGACTAAATTCTCCTTTCACATGAAAATGTTCCGATGGGATACATCACAAAGGACACTAGTAAGCATTAAATAGTTAAGGTCAAACTATACCACAGTTTTAAAAAAAAAAATGATGGCAACAGAACTGCTGTAATTCTGAGATGGCATCTCATTAGTGAGATTTAGCAACAGTAAGAACGGCTGGTTCTTCTCTGTTTTACATCAATTAGATCCAGTGTGAAACCAGAGTGTTATTATTCAAGGTTTTCATACCATTAAAGTTTCATACCTGCCACAAGCCAACACATGTGAGACTGAGAAAGGAAGATTTGGTTACTCAAAGCCAAAAAAACAGCTTTGTCACTTGCTGACGTTTTGCCACCAGGTTTTTTTTTTGTGAAATTCCCACAACGCCCTTGATCTCAAGTAAAATTAGGCACAGGCACATTTTCTCACATTTCAGGATAAATCAGAAACTGCTCTCGTGATTATTTCTGTCATCTGTCACTGAGCGCAATACTTACAAATATACAAGGCGACGTATAAGCAATTAAATTCCATGAAAATTGGGGGTCTTTTTAGGTAACTATTAGTGCGACACATGCACTCGATGAATACTCACAAGCACGCAGGCTTGCATTGACACGAACACACACAAAGTCATACGCAAACATCTCAGATTTTTTTTTCTTCCATATAATCTCCTCTGGCAGTTCAAAGAGCCATCCTCTCCAGACTAAAAGTAAATATGAACTCACGGTTCCAGACGTTATTCATTTCCTCAAACCTGAAGCCTCTTGATCTTTTGTCTCACATTATCTCACCTCTCCAGCGTGAACACAAATTGTACTGCTGTGTTGCACAAGGAAGTTTTAGGCTACCAGCAAAACTCTGAGACACTTACTGCAAACATCTACTCTCCTTAATATGCCACGGAAAGTATGCAAAGTGTGAATTTATACATTTATACAAGATGAGAATTGCTTCCAAACTGCCTAGCTCAGATTTGTGGTGAAGACCAACTTCTGACAACCACCTGATGTTCTGAGCTTTGCCACAACTTAAAGAAGGTGGTGAGGATATAGGGGAAGACATAAAGATGAAGGGTGGAGGTGTGGAGCAGAGAAAGAAAGTTAGATAAGGAGGTGGTGTGGGTGAAAGGCAAGATTCTTGCTCACTGTAGCCTAGAGATGAGGCGTTTTTATCAGGCACAGAGGCAGTCTCACAGTCCCCTCATTGCAGTACGGGTGATTGAGAGGTCTGAGGTTGTGTGTACTCATTCTCACCCCAGAACATATGCGCACACACACTCGGATACACACCAACAAAGATAAACTTCAATAGTGTCGCAACTTTCCCTCAGCCTGCCTCCATCAGTTTTCCCTCTCTGCTTTCTTTCCGGCGCAGATCAAATGTGCAGGACTATCTCTCAGTCTGGTCTTATTTCCTCTGATTCTTCTGGTTCTCATTATTTCATTCCAGCAGCTTTGACAGTATACTCCCAATACGATCCACCACAACATCCAGCCCTTTTCTCTCCACTGCCTATCCCTTAAACTTGCACGTCTTTGATGAGAATCCATTCATGGATTTAATGGATTTCTCCTGCTTTTTTTCCATCAAAATTTTGAAGATGTGTTTAGGAAAAAAGGAGGTGGGGGAAAGCTGCCCTGCTTCTACTTCTAAGAGGAAAGTGGACTGCATAGGACAGCATTTCTGTTGGCATCAAAAGACTGAGAAATTTTTAGCTTACAAAACAGGGCGTTCGAGTCAATATGGATCTGAGGCCCGACTGACTTCAGTCCTATGGGTGCAACGACAAAGTGAAATTTTTTCTTCGTTCATCTGAAGTCAAACTTGGAGAAAGATTAGAAAGTACAAAAGGCGGGGGGAATAAGATGGTCAAACCTTTGCAGAGGATTTTTTTTTAGAAGCATCCTCTTTTAGTTGCCAAAAAAGGAGGGAGAACTCATTAATCTCGCTTATAAAAAGTGAAACTAGCACACAGTTGGTAGCGGTATCAGTCAGAGTTCAACACACGCCTGCACTGCTTTGAATCCTCTCCAGATTGCTCGACAACTGTGGCTTGTTTTTCCTTACGCACACAAAAAGATGTAAGAGAAGGAGATAAACTGAGTGTTTGCAACAAAACAGCTTTCAAGCACCTAAAGAAGAAAAGCTGGAGGCACTGTTTTTAGGATTTCTACCACATCAGTACTCTCGGTTCTGTGTGCCACATGGAGCCAAAATGGCGCCTCAGTGTTTTGGAGGTGCATGCATTCCGGAGCTAATGCTGTGCAGCTGATGTGGGATGGTGTCTAATGAAAAACGCTCTCTTTGAGGGGCCCTGTGGAAGGATTAGGTTCTGATCAGCATTACCTTAGGTCAGTTCCTGCTGGACTAGCAAAAGATTACGAGTGATTTTGCAATGTGGGTTGAGTTACGAAGGTGGAAAGAGGAATAATAAAAAACAAAAAGAAAGAAAGAAAGATCTGAAGATATAGAATGGCTGGTTTAAGTGTCCACACCCTTTGTATTATTTCACATTTTATCTGGTAGCAACCATAAAGTTCAATGTTTTTATGAGTGAAACAAAAGAAAAACGATTCATGCTTTTCAATACTTTTAAATAATAAAAAAATCTATCTTCATATATCTTCATCTATCTTATAATGGTCCAAAATGAAATCCACTGCAACCAAGTCTCAACTCCTGCATTTAATTTATTCTCAGGATGAATAAAGCTGTTCTTTCAAGACCCAGCTGAAAAGCAAAGAGCATCAGGGAGAGCAAAGATGCCCACCAGGCAGGTCAGGGATAAAGATAAGACGTTTAAAGCAGGATGGGTTTACACCAATAACCCCAGTTTTGGGAATCCCAAAGAGAACTGATCAATCCAAAAATAAATAGAAATGGACACAGGCAGCCACCTGAACTGACTGGCCAGGTAGAAAGAGCATTACAAAAACAAAGGTCACAGTTTGGACAAGTACGTGTGCAAGCCAATGTAATAAAAGTACTTACAAGATTTCCAAAATTCTATAAAGCTAGTGTTCAGCTTGTGCAAATGTAAATGCAAACTGAAGAAGCATCAATAACAAATACAACAGTTGCAAAAAAAAGTCTATTAGTAATTAAGAATTTTTTTTTCTTTTCATTTGATTTAAACATCTAAATAAGGTATATCATCGACACATTTTTTTCCTGAAAGCCTGTTGGAGGCACATCTTTCAGGAGAAGGTTGCATTCTGTCAACTCACCAGAAGGGGGGGACTAGTCTGGTTGCATAAAATATCATGTGGTGTTGCAGAAAATTAACTCGACAACTTTAATCTGTAGTTTTGAAGTAGAATGATTTACGATCATTTTACTTTTTTGGATCGACTAAATCGATCGAAAAATAAAAATAAAAAATCAACTTTAGCAGTGTGCCGTAATTGTTACCTCAATTGTTCATATGCACACAACAGACAAAGATTGGGAATTGTTGCATTGAGATTACTTGAAATGTACAGATTGGCCTTGTACACAGCTATAGAAGAAGTCTTGTGAAATGTCTGGTGCACATGCAGCATAATTTTGCAGATGAGTATGAATGGATGAACTTGCAAAACAGAATGTAAAATTACACACTTAGAGCATGTAGATAAAAATACTGTTAGCTACAGCTCAAAACAAACACACACACACACACATTTAAAAAAACAGCATTTGCAATCACAAAGATCCACACTGTGTTGCTAGCTGTGTTGTAAATATTACATTTAAAACCTTTGATTTCTGAAACTTTGACTGAGAACAAACTTAAAGTTGGGGAAATAGACTGAAAGAAGGACAAACATTTGCATAATGCACAGACATTAACACATGTAAACAATAATGTATAGAATCAAGGAGTAAGGTTTAGCACTTTAAGTGCAACATAGACATGGGATATTTCTACATGCTATGTCGTAGTGAAGGCAACCATTTTGGGTTAAAGCTGTTGATCTCCCAGGTTCCTGCTGCAGTAGCAGATTGATGTTAGAGGAAAATCTTAGTAGAATTTATCATATCTCCAGAATAGGACGTCTTAATTTAGTCACATTCAATTGTTTTTTTCTGCTTAGTTGCCGTCTCTAGCTCCTTCAGATTCACATCAACCCTGACCAGTTTCTGTCTCTGCTGAAGAATCAAAACCCACAGCATGATGATACCAACATCATGCCTCTTCACCAAAGGATGGTGGGTTCAGAATTTTATAGGTTAGCCAAAACCTTTTATTTTTGACCTCATTTCAATAGAGTAACTTTCTCCACAATTTTGCCGTGTCCCTTGCTTGGC
Source organism: Xiphophorus maculatus (assembly GCF_002775205.1). Taxonomy (NCBI): domain Eukaryota; kingdom Metazoa; phylum Chordata; class Actinopteri; order Cyprinodontiformes; family Poeciliidae; genus Xiphophorus; species Xiphophorus maculatus. The sequence goes on along the minus strand of NC_036458.1, from coordinate 13,468,571 downwards.
TGTTGATAAACATCAAACAATATTTATTATGTTTTTCTTTTTCTCCCCAAACTTTCATAGCGGCAACAAATGACTAATAGGTAACCCTGTTGACAGGATTTTCAAACTGAGCTATGAATCCCTGCAGCTCCTCCAAACTTACAATGGGCCACCTGTCTTCTTCTCTATTGGATGTTCCTCTTGACAAGTCTGTCACTTTAGCTGTAAAGACATTCTGTGGTAGGTTTGAATTTGTCCCACAGTCCTCTCATTTTCAGGTGCTGGATTGAACATGAGATCTTCAAAACTTGGGATATAGTTTTATAACCTAAATCTGCCTAACCTAAAGTGTTTCTGCAACTAACTCCCTGATCTGTCTACTGTGTTTCTATGTCTTCATGACCCAATTTGTTGTTCTTCAACAAACCTCTAAAGCAAAGGTGGGTAACTCCAGTTTTCAAGGGCCAGTATCATTGAACTCCTCAATGTGTACTTGGTCAAACACACCTAATAAAAGTCGCAGAATAATCTGAGAATATAATCCTGTTATTATTTGATTCTGGTGTGTTGGAGCATGACCATATCTAAAAGTTGCAGGACAGCGCCAAGTTGCCATCCCATTTTCTAAAGCCTTTATTGAACAGCTGGATCTACACTGAGATTAAATCACACACAGGTGAACTCTATTGACCAATCAGACGTCTTGATAAGGAAACTGACTTCAATGAATTTTATTTGAGGACATGACCCCCAAAGCGGTTGAGCACAAATGAGTGACACCTCATTTTGTAAAAAAAAAAAAAAAAATCGACAATTTCCCTTACACTCCACGAACTACTTCCAATAAAACATACTGAGAACTTACAACAGAATTCACCCATATCTCATCCCCTATTTACCTTCTCCAGATTGGCGTCCATCTCCTGTTGGTGGCTCTTCTTCAGATCGTTGGCCATCCGTTCCATGTCGGAGCGCAGCTGCTGCATCGCCGCCTCCTTAGCGTGGGTCTCTTTTTGCCTCTCCTCCTCCTGAAGCAGCACCATCTCGGCCAGCTTTTGCTTGTGCTGCTCATGGGCCTGCTGGAGCTCATCATGTAGAGTTGACACTTGGGCCTCCAAATCAGAAACTGTCTGTAGATTGACATAAAAATGCATTGGGAGGAGGAAAAGTTATTAGACTTTGTATATTTTTTTCTACTCAGTAGGTTAGGAATGAAAATGCATAAAAGTTCTTAAATTTTTATGCATTTTGCAAGGTAGAAAGTCTTTCTGAACATTTAGTTGGTTTATTGATTTAAATGAAAGGGTAATGTCTAAGAATAGAGGTGGGCTGATGGAAAGAGATAATTGGATACAGTATCAGAGAGAAGGAGTCTCTGTGGAAATTCAAGCTTTTGTATTGTACTATGCATGGATGTGGGTGGTGGCCTCTGCAATAAACTCCTCACTTTAACTCCCCCCTTTCAAACCTCTCAGCTTTGACTTTTCTCAGTAGAGCACGTTTAATAGTGTTGCCAGTGAGAGTTAACATAACATAGCGGAAATGCTAATAAGCACAAGTGAGTGCAAAGACTGCAAAAATAAACTGCTCAAACGTGTGCAGTGGGAGCCAGATCTTTGCAGTTTGGAAAATGTCAAAAATAAAGATAAAAAAACCCCAAAAACATCATATGATTAGAAGGATGGAGACTGTTTTGAAGGTGATGTGGCAGAGAAAACATTTGCAATGACAATATTTGTTCTTATAAGGAACATGGACCCTTAATATTTAGCTAGAGTATGTACTCAAAGTAATTGTACTACATCAGGGTAAATGTAGGATTCAGCAAGTCAAATTTAATACTTTTAAAGGACTTTTAATGTCACCTTGAATGAAATTTAAGACAGAAAAATCTAAAAATAAATGTACAGGAAGGTTGGGTGATCCTGCTGTATTACAATCAGATATTTTTGCACAGAATGCACCTAGCCTCGTATGGGTTGACAATAGAAATGAGTCATTGGTGAAAACAAACGTACAGCGAACTTGCACTCAGTTATGATAGATATAGAAAAGCTAGCTAGCTAACAAGCAAGGGTTTACTAGCAGCTGGTTACTGGTAGTTGCAACCGCCTCGAGTCACAGAAAGCCATGAAGATGTCTGCGGATGACTCAAACTTTGGCCTGACAGTCCCGGGAACCCCCCCAAAAAACAACACATACAAGATTAAATAGTTCTGCCATGACCAAATCTAAGACTTCCGAGCAACATATTTAGGGCAAACTTATATATTTCTAACAGATTTAAGACATTTCAAGGCCTTAATTTTAGATGCATAAATTTAAGGATGCACAGACAATCTATGAAAATAGGCGCCTGGTCCTTAAAGGCATTCTAGGATGACTCCACCAATTAGAAGCAATAAGCAATAAATATTACAGTGACGTTTTGAGAGGTCTAAGATGAAGGACACTGTTTCACTCCAACATACCTGTATTGCACCTATTCCCCAGTTATTGCACATCCTCATTACTTTCCTTTGTTTCAGCATGTGCTCTTGCCTGCTGCCCGGTCCCCAGCCGCCAGAAAGGCCCGAGCATCCCAGGACAACACCGCGTTAAGGCTATCAGACAGCGAGTGTCTGAAGTGCTTTTTATTTAGGGGGCACTGAGGAGAAGCAAAAGGGACTTAAAAGGAGCGCCACATAAACAAGCAGAAGCTGTGGCTACCAGCTACACTCTTGTCTACACTGGTTCATGCACACAGATCTCCCCGCGTGTTCGTGGGCGTGCACATAAAGACGAATAGTCTCGAGCTGTCACACACATTCAGAATAACAAGCAGCAAATTCAAAGAAAACAAACATGAAATCGTGTCCCCTAAATTCTGTCTGATCGTTCGCAATTTTCTCTGCTCCGCTTTTGCAATCAAGGGCAAGAAGCAATACCATGTGAGCCCTGGGGTGTTTTTAATGCATAATTCTCTGTTTGACTAAAGTTGATACTATTTTTTTTTAAGTCTCTTAATAACTAAGTATATAATCATCCAGAGCAGTAATCTCAGCATTGACATATAGCAAACACATGAAAGACTTTGCTCTGGGTACAACAGCAATTTATAATAAATGCATTTATTTAGATTAAAAATATCACATGTCATTGTCCAACCATGGACTTTAAAATGTTTTATTTAGATTCTATGCTCCAGACCAGCACGAAGTACTGTAATTATGATGGCTATACTAATAAAAATCTGAAAATGGTGGTGAGCATTTGTCTTCAGGAGGCCCTGAGTGAGTAGCCCCTAACAGATCAATCTTTTGTTCCATGGTCTACACGAGGTTAAAACTCTTCTCCATACCCCAAAGGAACAGGAAAGTCAACCGATTTGTAAAAACAACTCTTGCTGTAATTAAAGTTTGCATCAACCTGTTTTGGACATCAACAAACTGAACGTTTTGATAATTCGTCTTTGCAAAATAGCTTAGGCTCGGGCAGATTGGATGAAAAATGTTTTCAAATGTACATTTTCTAATCTTGGTGCAGATCTGAACTTTTAATTTAGGTCTGGACTTTGACTGGGCCATTCTAACGCATGGAAATGCTTTGATCTAAACCATTCCTTATGTTTAGGTCATCCTAAGCAGCCTCAACTCTTTGGCAGTCTCTAGCAGGATTGTCCTGTATTTACTTAGCTTTTAACCCTGAATTGAGGAGAGCTCTGTGAGATGTTCAGGGTTCAAGACGTTTTCTAACCTAACAGTTGTTTTAAACTTCTTCACAACATTATCACAGACCTGTTTGGTGTGTTCTTCATATTCATGATGACTTTTGTTCACTAATGTTCTCTGTGAAACGTCTGTACCCTTCAACCCTTTTTATTTGTTATATGAAAGCAAGTTGAAACACATCAGAGCACCAGCATTCACTGAAGACTTCAGCTGTGATCAGAACTGGGACGATGGGGGAGAAACTGAAACAGAAGTCATCTGAACTCAAATATGAATTAACTTTTCTAAAGAAAGACATTGATAAACACCACAGACAAGTAGACTGAAAGAGCCTAACACAGGAAGCTTAATATTTATAAGACATTGCAGAGCGAGACCCAGCAACTTTAAATATGCCGTGTAGTCAGAACACATGACCTTCTGCATATGTGAAATAGTAAATTGTTACCAAGTAACAAAACAATTTCTATGCAAGAATGACAACACATCAGAGACCATTCCAGCCTAGGCTATCCTTTTTATCTCAGCTTTGACACAGTCTGTCATCATCCTTTTCATTCGATGCGGTTTAATCGCGTCTCGGGATTGTAAACCTTGGGAAAAAAAAAAAAAGAAAAGAAAGCAACAACAAGGAAAAAAAAACTTCATAATTTAGTTCAACACGACTGAGGCAAAAGAACTCAAATAAGTTCCTACTTTCTCCTCTGCTATTGAAGTCCAGATGGTGTGTATGATCCTTCAGAAGAGAAATAATTACTGGAGAAAATAACAGCCACCCAAGAGATTGAGGGGAAACGGGTGGGAAATAATATTAATGACAAGCTATAAATTCGAAAGAAAGAAGTTTCTGCAAATTTCGATGAGTTTTACTTAAAAACTTATTGTGACCTTCATGATCCTTAGGATTTGAATGCGACATATACATAAATTAATTTAAAATGCATTACATGTAAAGTAATAAGTTAAGTCTGTGCTCATCAGATCCAGCAGATGCATTCATTGATTTTTCATCAATGTTACCTACTGTAGCTGCAGTACCGTTGCAGGGCGAACACACCTTCTGCTTGGCACAGTGCTTTTTTTTTTTTTAGAAGATATAATTCTTTTAATAGGAGCTGGGGGGAGGAAAAGAAGGCTGATTGGCACATTGTGGACTGCTGGATGGTGGCCAGACGGTACTGGTTTGGGTGGTAATAATTTAAATGAATTATTATGCATGTGTTTTTGACTACTTCACATGCCACCGAAGTGTTACAGTTACTGACAACAAGTTTAATACTTTATTTTCTGAATTAAATCCTTTTTGAAAACCAATTATATTGTAAATATAACCAGGATTTCAGTAATAATCATTGCTACCTTTTTGGCTAACTAGTATGATTTAATCGAACGTCTTAATGATACTGAAATCCGGTAAAAATCAACTGACACACAATTGTATCAAATGATATACATATTTTTGTTCAATAAAACATTGCATGTTTTATGCAAGCATTTAAAAAAAAATCCATAATCAATGAAAGTTCTGCATCTTCATACTTGTGTGTAGTCATATTTAACTTTGATCTTCCACCGGAGGGCAGTCGACAAGAGAAGGGGTCGACACAAACAAGCTTTTCGGGGAAAGTAACAATTTTGCTTAAGATGTAAAAGTCATAGAAATAAGCATGTTAAAAATAATACAGTTGGCATCATATGGCTAGAGTCCTATTTTCAAGCCTAATCATGTTGCATAAAGTTTTCTGTGATAACTGAGCTGGTAAAGGATCAGTCCATTTTTATTCCCTAAACAAACTGCACAAGTGTCCAAACCCTGTGGGAAAGACATTGGAATTGCTTAAAAAAGGAACCACAACCAATGCTGCCAGTGCCTCCAGTGACATTTTGGAACAAGCAAATGAAGAAACATACAAATTATGAATGTAACCAACTGTAAATGTTGACCAAGAAGAGAAAACCTGGATGTATTTCAGACTTTTTATGAGTTTGTGAAAACCCCAGGAGGAGGTTGTCTCTCTTTTTTTTGAAGTAGAAATCATTTTTAATTTTAATTTGAAAAAGCTTTATGAATAAGCCAACTTATTGTTTGGGTGTTTGCCCTAACTGAAAAAACAAAAACAAAAACAAAACAAAAAAACATGGAAAATATGAAATGGATTGGGGTTAAAATCAGGAGTCAGGAATGCATGCTGGTGTTGGATCACTGAAACAAATTAAGGCACCACTTCATCCTCTGGGGGGCATTAATCAGCTAACAGAAACACACATAGCTGGCTGCAGGCGGCGAGATATTGTATCATTACGGACTAATGACTGAAATCTCCTCATCACACTTTAGAAAAGTTTAAAACAAGGTGTTTACCACTGTTAGAGTCCATGCGGATACAAACTTAATTTTCTGAGCTAAGAAGAGGTCAATGACCATCAAAATTATAAACCGGAACCCTAAATTAAGTTCTGGACAATAAATAAGTAAGGATATATTTGTGTGTATTTAGCAGCATGCTAAATGATGTAGAAACCCCAAGCGAGCAACAGATGGGTGATGCAGCCTTTCTAATGAGTTGCAGCACAGTTTGCTGACTGACGCAGTCTGGTGGGATGAAGTCGTGTCCCTGTTCAAATTTTTTAGCTCTTCCCTCCAGCTGCTGCGACGACACATCCGCTCTCCTGCTCAAACACAAGCCGGGAGCCAGGAATGCTGTTTATTAGAGTCTTGCCACAACCAGGAGATGAGCAGCTATTACTCATCCTGGGAGAGAGTCACTGAAGTTGGCTGTTCTCCTTCTTTGCCAAGTTTAGACTTATTAAGCATGAAGACAAGCTGAGACTACAGCTTTGTCTATCTGAACCAGGGTACAAAATAATGCGAAACAACCCTTGCAATGTTTTAACTGGCTGAAAAACGCTCTGCATGCAAACACACTAAAAAATGTCTCCACCCAATCTGTAGTTGTCAGTGTCAGAGAAATTGCCATAGTATATTCCTTCTTTTCATGGCCTGAAACGTTGATTTTGACGCTCTGATTTTGACATTAGACAGCCGTCATATTGCTTCTTTAAACTGCTGAACGGGCGAACAACAGGAACTGAGAATATGAAATGAGGATTGGGGGAACTTTGTTTTCAGTCCACCATCCTCTCCAGCGTCGTCAGATGCCAAGATCTGTCAAGCCGTACGTCACTTTGACATGAGCGGAGCTGTGCGTTGTGAGCAGTCATGTCCTGTGGTGACGGCATCTCCAGAAATCACATTCTCACAAATGGGTCCTACTTTTACATGCTGTGAAAACAAAGCTTCTCAAGACTATCAGGTCATGAAACAAAACAATAACATTTTTTTAAATTACATTTTCAGAACGTCTATAGAAATATATTACTTTGGCACTTCTGGATGGCTTTTACCTATAAATTTGTTTAATGCTTAGGTGTGTCAATCAGTTGTAGACGAATAGGGAGCGGCAAAGTATTTAATGCTTAAATGTTTTTTTCTGTTAAGGAATAATTTCTTGAAAAAACATTTTGAAAAAATATAAAAATTTAATAAAGATTGTTTTTCTGTTTAACTCTTTTTTTTACTTTCATCTAAAAAAGTGCAAACTAACTAATTATGAGCAGTTTTAGCCAAAAGTGTCATCCCAAGTGGTTTCTCAAATTACTGTCTTCTAGCCAACGTCCAATAAATAAAAATTTTCCATGATGACAAATTTCATTTCTCCACGAAGCCTGACGAGTCAAAAAACAATCCCAGTTGGGGGCTGGTTTATCAAATAGCTTCCTACAGAGCTCCAATCTATTCCCCAGGCTGGAGAGCGCCCAAAACCCAGTGGAGGGGTTTAGGCTGAAGACCTGCTGTTTTGGGGGTAAATCGTAAAAGAATAGCCCCCTCAATGTCTGATACGTCCATTGATTCAGACCAAGAATTCATACAGGTCATTGTGCAAGAAAATGCTGTAATAAGAGAATAAACTGCGCTTTCCGGAGAGAGACGACTTCCAGCGGTGAGAGGACAAAGCCCTGTAAAATAGATACACTTCACCTGCAGATCGGAAAGCTCACCAGGGCGTCTAAAAGTGTGGATTTAAAAATAAAAACACAATAAAGCTGGGTTGTATACATAACTGATAACTTTAATGTTTTAAACGTTTATAGTGGCTTCTAGAAACTTGCTTTGGTAATTAAACAATTAGAAACTAACATCGAAACTTAGATTTCTAGCGTTTCCTTAGTTTGCCTTGTTTCCTTTAGTTTTCTCTGTATTTTTACCAAAGCTCGCCATCATTTATAAGTATTTTTCTGTTGGCACATCCATATTTAAAATTTGCGCATGAAATACGCAGCAATCAGAAAAATTATTCACACCCAGAGTAAGAACGTGCCTTGCTTCAAGTTAAAAAGTGTCTCAACCCGCTGTGCTTTTGAAACCCCAGGACAACGTCAATGGGCGAAAAGCGAAACGGTTATCCACGGGAGAGCGGCGGGTCAGCATGTGTTGATGTGTGTGTGTGTCTGCATCTGTGAAGGTTGATCTGTCGAGACCCCCTACCTGGGCATCATGCTTCCTCCACTCCTGGGCGTGCTGCTGGTGCTGTTGCAGGGTGGCCCTGGCCTGCCTCTCCAGGCTGCTCGCCTCCCGCTGGTGCTCTTGGACCAGGTTGTCCTTTTCCGCGCTGTGTTGCTGCTGTAGCCGCGTCCTCTCCTGCTCGTGCTGTGCGTGCTGCTCAGCCATCTGATTGGACAAGCAGGCAAAAAGAGACTTCATCAGCCAACACACGCGCTCCAAACCTTGTCGTCATGACAACTTGTCCATGTACGTTTTTCTTTATCTTCATCGTCCCGTTTCCACCAACACTTTCATCCAACCAGAGTGCCGGGCTAATTAAGCAAGATTAGAAGGGATGTGGTAGAAAAAAATTTTTTTTAAAAGAAAGCGGAAAGTTTTTGTGCATCCTCACATCGCCAGACACGAAAACATAATGTGACGTGTTTACATCTATCCTGCTCCCCACACCCCCAACCCTCAAACCTCCCACTGCTAATTGTAGGGACTGGCCCTTAATGTCCAAGTCTCTCCCTTGTGGCTGGTCTCATTCGTCTCATTCTGAGGTCGGCATATGAAAGGGTCGCCGGTTTCTGCTATGTAAGAAAGCTGGTAGGGGTTAGCCATCTGGCGGCAGTAACCACCATGCCCCATGCTATGCGCTTGACAGAATGTGAAAATCGGCTTAGGCGAAGAATATGATGATTATTATAATCCGAAAAAGTACGAAAGTTTGAGAGGAAGACGCTTAATGATTCTTGACAGTCCCTCTGTGACAGTTTCAATTTCAAAGTTTAAAAGATAATATTTGTGTGGATATTTAAAGTTTATCCACCTTGAGGGTGAAATCCAACATTCAAGAGAAAATATTTATGAAAATATTATAAATGGAATAGTTTAAACATAAATATCCCAAAGATTTAAGTCTGGTAAAAAATTAAATCCATAACGTCACAGTGTCATAGAGGAAAATGCTTCTAATGGGACCAAAAGCTTTAATTTTTCAGGGTTTAATCATCCTGTCAGTTGAAGCAAGTCCGTTTTCTAGCTGAGCTGTAAGAGGAGTCACCTGCTGGGATGTGAAGGCCGGGCCGGTGAAGCTCCCAAGCCTTTCCCAGACTCTGTTCCCACTCCCCTGTGGTGGAGTGAGGGAGAAGCAACCCCCACATCGTCCTGCCGCTCTGGTCCAGCCCGAGCCCTGAAAGGACAGCAGGGGCCCGGGGCCCACTAGCCTCCCTGCTTTGAAGCTAATCCGCACACATTGTGCATGACGGCACCCTACCTGGCCAACCAGAGGAGCGAAGATCGACAGTCTCTGTGCCCGATGTCTGCTCTGTACATGGCACTGGCTGTGAACACCAAGCACTATTCAGAGTGGGCGATGAATGAGGAAATATCTCCAGGAAGCTGGATTCCAACTTTAAAAAGTAGGGATGGCCATATAAATGCTCATTTAGGCATCCAAAGATTTATTCTTCTGGTTTTGCTGCACAACGACTGTCAGAGGTTTGCATTCAATCATCTCAAAATTCACAAACTTTGCCCAAAATTGACAACTTAATAATCTCAAACACACACAGCAAAAAAATATTGAGCTTCTGGAGTGGCCCAGAATTCAGCCCTGTAGAAAATGTGTGGACTTTTGCTGAAAAGGAAGAGTCTGTGCCAGCGTACTAATTTAAATGGATTCTACCATTTTTGGCAACAAGGACTAGAATATTCAGCCAGAACTACACTAGAAGTAGAAACTTGTGCACTCAATTCTTTCTTTTTTGAAATCACCCAAGTTGACTTGTAAATCATAATGTCAATCGACCAAAAAAAAAAACAGTTAAGACAAACAGCTAAAAACCAACAACATTCAACTCATTACCCCAAAAAGGATTTTTATGCATTTTAGATTATCATTTCAAAACTCTATACAAACATTCATAATAAATTAATGTCAGACATGTGTTGTTGGCAGTGTTAGCACATAATACCTGCAGGATCAGAAATGAAAGAAAAAAGAAAGACAGGGCAGTGGGTAGAAGTGCACAGTTCGAAGGGAAGTACAACACAAAGAAGGAACAAAAGGATCTAAAAAATTATGGAAAAAACAGAAGGAAGAAAAGAAAGAAAATAAATCAGGACAAGAAAGGAAACAGATAAGGAGGAGGTAGGGCACAAAATGAAGGGAGGGAAAGAGGAAGACGTAAAGAAGAAATTACAAATGATGCAATAAATTAACAAATGCAGGACACCAAGAAGATACGAAGGATAGAAGGAAGAGAAGACAAAAAGAGGGATAGAAGTCATAGCAAAAGGAAGAGCGGAAGTAAAGAAAAGGAGCATTAAAGAGTGAGGACAAAATTAAAGACAAATGCTCATAAATACTCAAAGAAGAAAAGAAGGAAGGAGAACATTTAGACAAAAAACATGAAATTAAGTCTGGAAATGCAAACGTTTTTCCTTACTTATTGTGACACAAAAAAAGGTGAAATCCAATTCCAGACTCTTCCAGAAAACAGCGACCCAGCCATGATGAGTTCACATAAACTTCTGACTGGCACTCTAGTTTTGCCAAACGTCCTGAGAGAAAGGTCAATACTAAGAGGTTTATAAGTGAAAGTGTATTCTGACAGTCTGTTGGATATGGCACATTTTTTTTGCCTTTTATTCCTTCAAATAAAATAAACACTATTAAAACATATATTATGCTTCGGGATTTTTTAAATCCAAAACTGGCTTAAAAATGAAGAAATAACAATGAAGCTAAAATATGAAGATCATCTTTTTTATGGTGCTACTGGTAATGTTGATACTATAGAAAACCCAACAGATAAAATGTATCACCTCTACTAACAACTCATTCAGACATGAAACACCTCCAAATCCATGCAGAATATGCTGCCTCACAGAAATCATTAGATTTATGTTGGAGGAACTCTATCAAACAATCTTTATCAATTGACAGAGATTGATAGACTTCATAACATGGGTGTTCTGGATAACAGAAATGGGCAACATTGATATAATGTGAAATCAACAATTAGAGGAGAGAAGCAAACAGAGAGCATTCCCTAAAAGGAGCCTGGATGTGACATTACGCATGAGATGCATGCAGTACAGGATGCTGCGGTTCTTAAAGGGACCAGCGTGGCAGTTTTCTAGGAAACAGTGAGTCAGTTAGGGCACAATTTGGAGCTCCAGAGAATTATGTGGTCCAAATTGAGATTGGACAGTGAGGTAAAAGGGCTACTTCTGCTCTGAAGAGGACTGACAAGACTGGTCTCGAGCGGAAAAATGGCTGGAGCTAAATTCTGAAATGGAAAAAAGGCAACCGTCTTCTCTTCATTGTAGGGTTTTTGATGGACAGAGAGTTCCAGAGAGAGTGAATAGAGACATGCTCTGTCTACTTATATACTTATACGTCTATAAACTAGATTTCTTCTTCATTTAATGCGCTAGTCTGACACATGAAGAGTAAAGCTGTAAAGCATTTCCCACAAGTGTTAAGCTCTCGACTCCAAACCAGCTATAAGACCGCTCTGAATTTAAGCTAGATCCAGAAACCGTGCCTGACAGCGTGGAGGGTCAGCTGGCCAACAGCTCCCCTCTGATCTATTTCTCCACTTGCAAGTATCACTAAAGCCGCCCTGGAGGGAATTTGCTTCTCCGAACGGACTCCAGCACCATGACCCCTTCAATCTTGTGACACCAATCTTTCTAGAGCGGAAGCAACAACACACACATGCAGGCCTGAGAGACTGGGAGCTCACAAAGAAAGTGTCAAAAATTGAACATGAAATAGCATTCATAAATAATAAAACAGTCTTCCTGTCCATTCAAATGCATTTCCATTGACTGATGTGAAAAACCTCTCATCAGACAGCTAAATCAATCGTCTGTGTTTTCATCTTATAGAGAAAAGCGTTCCAGATCACCACGTTTTGGCCATCCCAGCTTCACCTCCTCAGCAGACGATGATCATCATATAAATACAACTTGAAAATCATTACTTTGTTGCAGCAAATCAGAGTTTGGGGGAAACAATATTTACTTGTAGGCAACTTAACCTGCATTGTTTGACATCAGTTAAAATATGTTTATTTTCCACCAACACTCCAGTGTTAAAAGATTTTTGTTTTCTTCTTTTTCTAAGAAATGGTTAACGCAATTCAACACAGCTGTTCAGCCGTGGTGCATGTTAGTAAGGAAATGGTTTCCCCTCTCCTTGGAAGTAACACTGGCCTCATACCCCTTCATTCACATCAATCTACCGCAAATTACACGCAGCGTAAACTCCATCTAGCCAAAAAATGAGAGTTAGCATGCTTATTAACGCACAGGTTTGGTGCCAGTTTGGTGCTTGGGAAGCAATCACGCTCTGGATACGGAAGGGAAATGGAGACGTTACAGCAGTTAGTGGCGCACCCTTATGGTGTGTCACATGGTCACACTGTGCATGTCAACATGGGGCAATGCAAGCCCATTATTATTGTTTCTTTTTAAACTTAACAATAATTGTGTTATGGAATGAGACCAGTAAATTCAAATGCAGCACTCTGTGCCGTTTATTGCAATTGCATAATCTCACATTCAAAAATTGAAACTTTAATTTGAGTCAATTTATTTAGTAAGGAGAAAAAAAACATGCAACAATTAACATTTTTCATGACAATGTAATAAAGGTGATTACTGAATCAGGTGAACCGTTCCCGTGTTAATTTGACACATTAACAAGCTGAAAAATCAAATGTTCTGGCAGAGATCTTCAGAATTTTAAAGTAAACTCTAATGGCATCTTTAAGAGTTCATGATGCTATCATCATTAGGGGCCGTTAGGAGAGATACAGGCCCACAGCATCACAGATCTTCCACTGTACTCAACAGCACACGTGGGGTTATTTTCCACACTTTTATTCTCTGTTTCACATCAAACCAGCCAGAACTATTTGTCTAATAAAAAAAAATCTCTATTTGTGCTTCTATTTTTGTTTTGATTTTCTTATTTCCCCTACCATCCCCTGCACTAAATGTGGAGGCAAGACAAACTCTAATCCTTATCCAGACATGTTCGTCAAGCCCCAGTTTTTTCTGGCATTTTCAGCATGTACGTGAAAATGTCAAATCAGTCTCAAGTGTTCTTCATGGCTTAAATAATTAATTCAGCTTTGTGAAATAACATTCAATCCTATGGTTTAATTAAATATAATGTTTCTCCATCAGCCAGTGTGTTTTAAAATGTTATCTTGACTCTAAATTGAAAACGACCCAAAGAGATAAAATGACAAATGAACCATGCAGCCCGCATTAGTGTTCAAAAGGCCATGATAAAAATATTTTTTGGGTTGGAATCAAAGAGTAATGTAAAGCGTGTCCTTTAACATGAGAAATATCCGGCAGAACAGATAGGAAACAGCAAAGTATTCCTAATAGATGTCAGCTCTGACGGGCTAAGCTTTCACTCACAACACGTTACTATTTGGAACAAAAGCAGGAAGAACACAGAGTTCCAGCCTCATACAAACCTGCTGCTCGTATTTCTGTCTCAGTGCATCAAGATGTAGAGAGAACTCCTTGGCCTGGCTCTCCCTTAGGGTTTTGGAGCGGATCAAGTCCTCCTCTACCTTCTCCATCTGGTGGTGAAACAAGAAGAAACAACAAGATGACAAACTTCAAGATTTTTTAAACCTGTGAGGATGAAATCTTCTACAATTCACAATATTGAAAAACATGTGACATTCACTTTGACTAATATGTAGCAGAGTTAAATAACGTTTAAGTTCATTAATATTCATAAATTGCTTAATCTCATAACTCCACAAAAAATCTATGTGAATATTGAATCCTAACATTTCCTTATCCAGTCTGCATGTCACTCAAAAGATGAAGTTCTAAATCTTATTTCTTCAGACGTACTGAGAAAATTTTTTTTTTTTTATAAAATGTCAACAACTAATCAACAACAGAATCAAGAATCTTAGTTATTGTTTTCTCAACTTGATTTAACACAAAAGAAACAAAAAAACTTAAAGATTAATAAAGAAAAACAAACTTGAACTAATTTGTACACCTATTATAAAATAGGGATGTTTTTAATAGAAAATATTCAGAAGACTACTATCTAAACAAATTAACAAGCTAAAAACGGCCAGGAGTCTTGATTCGGATCTAGCTGAACCTGCTGAGGAAGTTGTCAGGTTATTCTGAAGTTGAAAATCTTCAGAATGTTTCTGAAGCCTGAAAGCATTTTCTTTCCTAAATTTACCCTTAAAGTTTAAAGTTGGATATAAGAACTAGAATTAGGTCACAGAATCTCTCTTTTCAGTAACTGAGAAAATCAGCAAGCCTCTGATAGTTTTTAGGTTTCTATGCTTGGTGTTGTATTTTTGCTTAAAACTGTTTTTACTCAGTTTTAGATAACTGCTAGTGATTATTGATTCTATTGGTTCTGTTTATATGAAAACATATAAAGTTTTAACATGTTTAAATAAAAAAGGCGGCTCTGAGGACTTAAAACATCTTGTTACTTAGAACCATATAAGCTAATAATAGATCCTAGATTTTTATTCCTTTTTAAAGTTTCGATAGTAATATTTAGATATGATACTCATTTTCAATTTATTAAATTTTCACCTTTTTCCTATAAAGCTAAGATTTGTTTCTGCTTTCTTAATCTTTTTTTCTATTTTTTAAGATATTAGCTAACTGTAGATCAGATTCATAATTTCACTGATGTTCTCCATCAATCTGTACATCTTTTCAGTGAAAATTTTTTTTTTGCACTGTTTCTCAATGAATTCTAAAGCATACTTCTTTCTAAAATGTAATAGTAATGTAGTATGTAGTAGTAAGGTTAAATGTTAAGGAGTAATCAGAGTGACTTATGAATAGTAATCTAGTTAAATGCAGTTTAATCCTGCTACAAATGATATTAACATATTCATTCAATGTGAAACAAATATAAGCTAGTCCAAATATAGTGTCAGATTGCAATCTTTGTGTATGAGGAGATATTAAACACAATCATCTCCTTTTTTCTTACCGTCCTCACAGCCAACTATTTTCGTTCTTTGTACAAGTGATGAAAAATAAAAACAGAAGCTGTAATTTACAGAAACATCTCAACGGTGCTGCTTGTAAGACAAACGAAATCCTGAATGTGTTCTTTATTAATCTGTTTAGAATCCTAAAACCTCTTTGAACTCTCCACGCAACACAGATTTCATTCTATACAGCAATGCTGCTTCTTCCTCTTTTCAAACCAAAATAGGGCAGGATCTTCGCTTTAACTGCAGTCTGAATGGAAGAAGTTGATTTTTTTAAATAGAGAAAGAAAGGAGTGACGCAGATAATCCATTTAGATATCACACCATCTGTAAAAAGAGAAACGGCGAAGGACGATGAAAGGAATGACGAGAGGATGAGAAAATAGTAAAAAACTTCTTTTGAAGTACTTTCCACAACATTAAAGCCTTAGCAGGAAGATGCACAAGCAGGGAGGGGAGGCGGAAGAGGAGGAAAGAGCGAAAGAGGGAGAGAAGATGACAGGGATGCAGAGGAGACTGCTCTACGCTCCCACGGCTTTGATGTGGGCTGAGGATAAAGTCAGATTGAAGATCGGGATGCCAGGGGCTCAATGGGAAAAGAAGGAGCAAGCGCGAGGATGGAAGGATGAGAGCAGCAGAAGCAGGAGGAAGAAGGAAAAGTACTGCATTCAAGAGGAGAGGAAACCAAGACTCCCAGTTCAAATATTTAAAAATACTCATGTTGAGGCAATCCTATAGGGGAAAAAAACTCCATCCAATAATATTTGTACCTAAAGTGGGGCAGGATTTTACAAAATAAGAGGAAAATAAAAGATGACATAATTAATTTCTTTAAATTAAGTCTCGGGGAAACAAAGGTTGTTTCATGTGCCAAGAAATTTCCGAGCATAAACTCGACTCCCACACAGTCTCTCATATTCCTACGCCCAGAGTGCCCCCAAACGCAACGATTAAGTGAAAAACTTCACTAATCGGCAACTAAAACTTGCAAATCTCTTTAACACGGAACATTTAAAACATTTAGGACCGCACAAGAAATAGCGCGACTTGTTCAACAACAAGAACAACAAAAAAAATGCCTATAGCAGTAGACAGCATCAGCAGTTGTACACTGAGTGCATATTGATTGGGAAACTTTTCCAATAAACAGCAGCCCACGCAACACCGACCTCTGATGGGAAGGCATCAGCCTGACTAATTAGCGTAACTGCTTATTGTGCGTGGTCCGTTCCCTACTGGAACCCGAACACCCGGTGTCCTGCCCACTTCCAACCTGGGAGGTCATTAAGTGTTAGTGGAAAAATTAAAGTTTAATGAGAAGAATTTTATTTGATTTTATTTGTACAAGTTCACCAAAGAAGAGCGAATGGCCCGAGGGTGATTATGTTTTGGCTCTTACATATAGATTGTTTGAGCGTAAAGCAGTTAAAAGGTGAAGAGAGTTTAATGATTTTACTGCAGAAATTTTTTTATATATAAACGCACAGAGTGAAATAATTAAGCCAAAAAGAAGACTAAAAAAAATTTCACTGGCTCAACTAGTGATGATGTGTGAAAACCCTTAAAATATATTCCGTTTTTATTGTATTAGCAATCCTAAAATTCCTAATCAAGTTAATTGCACGGTTTGTTCATTTTAATCAAAAACCATGTGGTTTTAACAAGCAGTGGGCTCAATTCAAAAACTGTTTTGGCAGCTAAATTATTGAATAATTATTGAATAATAATGAATAAGCTCTTCCATGTGAGCTCAGCAACAAAGACATACACACACACACATACTGTATATTTATATATGCATATATACTGTATATACCTACAGTATATATATAGTAAGATTGGTGACGTTAACTTTGGGGACGTCTGTGTTTGCTGCTGTTTGATGATGTTTTATACTGAGATGATATTTTAGGCTTGAATAGGTTATAACAGGCGTTTTTCCACAATTTGCACAGAACAATAGTCTTTTCCTGCATCCCATCAGATTGGATTTTGAAGCAAAAATGAATCCCCTGTGGGAAAAGAGAAGCAGCTTTGTTGTCCATCTCTGTTGTCACATGTGCGTCAGATTTATCGGCATATCAGAAACAAGTGAATACAAATGTTCTGCCCTGAACTTTTATATACAAAAAAAGCAATTAATTTCATAAAAAATTTCTATGTAATTAATTAATCAAACTTAATGAATTTATTTTCATTCTTAAATCCAGAGATTAAGAAAATCTAAGTTTCCACAACCATTGATATCTTTCTGCTAGCGTTTTAATGTGTTAAATGCTGTTTTGGCCTACTGAGCAGTACTTAGTTTCCAAAAGAGAGAAGAAAAGTGCTCTCTAGATTTTCCAAAGATTTGGGTTCTGTCATAGTGTGTCCTCTTCTCAACTCACCTCACTTACTTTCAATCCGAGTTGGTGTGAGGATTGATTCAGCCACCAAGGTTAATTTTCTGTGTTACGATTTTTAGGTTTACTCTGTGCTTTTGATTACTCTTCTGGCAAAAGACCAACAGTTCATTATGCAATGCACATACTGTGACTGTTTCTGCTTATAAAACAGAAACAGTCCCACATCCTGCACCGTAAGCGGTTGATTTCCCATGTATTCATCCTTCGTTGTTCCAAACATTCCTGGCGAAAAGCCCAAACCTAATCACATCTGAACAAATCCGAGTTATATTTGAGGGTGAGGATTATATTTATGTGTCCGACCTGGAGTTTCATGTCAGTGTAGACCTTCTCAGAGCTGAGCTCCACCTGCTTCTTGAACTGCTCCAGTGCCAAATCGGCCTGCTGGATCTGCTGTCTTTGGCTCTGTTTCGCCCTGTCCAGCTGGCTCTCCATCTCTCTTCAAAGCAAGCACAAGAACAAAGGAATGAATACACTTCACCCAGGCAAAGAATATCAGCTGCAGAAAAGAGGAGAGAGAAATGGTAAACTGAAGAATAGGCCGACTCCAGATCTCAAAAGTGTACAATCAATTATCATACATTTGAATGTGTTCCAATCGGCTGTTGTCTTTGCAGAGGGTAGCATCCACTTCTCATGTTAAGGAACTCTGAAAAAAACCTTAATTATGCAGTTAAATATGTAGAACGGGAGATTATTATTCATTTTTGATGGACAATATAGTAATTAAATGTGTTAATATAAAACATCAAAGTGATGCGTTTTAGGAAATTTAGAGGCCATGATCACACTAAACAAACACTGACTTTTTAGGTTTTTATGATAAGCTTTTACATAACATTCTGAAGAGGAAATCTCTTATCTAAACATAATCCCAATTACTGGCTCAACCTGCTTCCACTTCAGTATTTAGTCAATCCTGTTTAGGAAAACAGTCTATCATGACTCCCCTCTATCGTCTGGCATCGGGGAGAAATCTTACAGTCCATTTAGAACATAAAAATCCTGAAGTTTCTTTCTTCTGTAAAGAGGAAAATGTTTTAATAATTTGTTTTCTCTAATAGAAATCTGAAAAGTGCTTCTGCATTAAACCCATTTGAGTCAACGCTCTGTAAAACCACCTGATGTTGAGTTTACAGCGGCAAGTCTTTTTGGAGCCCGTCTCCACCAGCTTTACACATCTAAAGACTGAAAATTGATATGATTTACCAAACTGGTGGAACTGAATTTAATTTAGTGGTGTCAAAATAAAAATTTCAAAGCTAAAAAGTCAAATTCCTTGTTGCACACAATCTTAACTGTAAATTTTCTTTATTTACATTATTTGTTTAATTTGAAGTTTTACATAAATTCAATGTAAACTTAACAGGCAATAAATGGATTTTAAATTATCTTACAATTCTGCGCTATAAATTTGTGTGTGTCCTCCATGCTGGTTCGTGATCATAGCTGCCAAATGTCAGGTCACAGAGGAGCAAGTAGAAGAGGATTGACAGGCATACTGAGGGGGACAGCACCGTACCAAGACCTGTCAGAGTGCAGCCAGCATGCCCAGCCTCGACATCATATACAGAAGCAACTGAACAGCTGTCAAGCTTAACAACACAGGAGTGTGTGTGTGGAGGATAGGGCGGATGTCGAGGCGGATGGATGACAGAGGTAGGTATGAAGGTTGAAGGTAGATATGAAGGGGTTTATTTCTGTATCCATTCAAACAAATCCACCCTCCCTCCCACCACGGGTCGCGCAAGGCGAGTTTTTACTCTACCCCAGCTGACATCGGGGCAAATGGCAGAGTGCACCCTTGACTGATCAGTCAGTCACAGAGCTGAAATACTCACATCTAGACCTATAGGCAATTCCAGCCCTTCAATTATCCTAAATTTCTTCAAATATTGAACCTTTCTGCTGTGCTCCTAAAGTGCGGCTCCTTGCAAATTCATGCAAAGTGATATGCATCAAATTAATGGTGGCGAAACATTTTTAGAAACCTGTAATCAACACGAACATCAAACAGTTTATGACTGTCACACATAAAGTGCAGGGTGAACTCGTGCATTCAGTCACACTTGGACAGTAAAAAAAACCACATCTACTGGATCATGCATGTCAGAAAATTATGTGTGGCCGATTAATTGGCCTACTTTGTATTTGAGATGTCCGCCACACCACTCCTGGAAAAACTTGCAAGTAAGCCTATTCAATCCAGTTTTACTAAAATAAAGCAACAGATATGATGCACGACCGGCTCCCTGGAGTTACAATCCTACAGATCCTCATTCTGATGCAAAAATATGTCAGCGTTACAGACAACACTGCATGACCAGTTTTGCATTCTTCCTTTTCTTTGTTTCATAGTGTGAAATAAAGAACAGGACGTAACATGTGCTGGTTGTGTGTCGGTGCACTTTCTTCCCTATTCTTGTAAGTGAGCGCTCTAAAAAGGTGTGGATAATTATTCCCCCCTGGACAGTTGAACAACCGGGGAAGGAATCCTGACCAGTGGGGGATCCATTTAAACCCTTTAGAAGAACAGCTATTAAAAAGGCAGGGTACGAAATTTCAAGTGTGTGTGTGTATTTTCATGGAATGTGTAAGGTACAGAGTGTATTCATGCCCCTTAAATTTGTTCACTTTTTCAACATGTTATTGGGTTTTTATATAATTTGTAATATATCAACAAAAAGTAAATCAGAATCATAAAGTGAAAGGAAAATGTTAGACGGTTTTAACTTTTTTTCCCACTGTATGGAATCCAGTGCAAGGAATTCCTAACCTGATTGATTTAGAAAATTCAAAATTCCTCATGTGTGGTGGAGAAGTAACACTGCACATCAACCTGAACACACTGCCTCTACAGTGAAACATGGCAGTGGCAGCATCATGCTGTATGGACACTTTTCATCCATTAGGTGACCATCAATCCAAAAACGGATGGAGTTAAAAATAGAAGTACATTTCTTTGAAGCTGCAAAAGGTTTAAAATCGAAGATGAGGTGCATCTTCCAGCAGGACAGCCCTATACATAAAGCCGAGGCTACAAGGGAATGGTTCAACCAAAGAATAGTGAACCCAGACCTGAAAGCCATTAAGAATTTGCAGAAAGACTTAAAAATTCATCCTCACTGCCACTCTCCATCCAATCTGACAGAGCTTGAGCTATTTTTGAACATACCCCAAGAGACTTGCAGTTGTAATTGTTGTGAAAGATGCGTCTTCAAAGGATTGACTTGAGGGGGCTGAAACCTTTAGAAGACTATATTGTAAAGTAAGACTGTGATTGTGATGGGAAAACATAGAAGACTTTAACGGGTGTGGATACTTTTGCAAGGTCCTGGAACATTCAAACTATGTAGGGACATGCAACGCTTTAGCTTTTATGTGTGCTGTCAAGAAAATCCGAGCTCATCCCACTTCCCCATGCTGGAGATTTTAGTTTAACAGTAATAATAAATAAAGTTATCTTTAAAATGAATCACTCAAGTGACATCAAGGCCCAACAGTAGACTTAAGTGTCAATAAAGTTAGTTTAACAGTAATAATAAATAAAGTTATCTTTAAAATGAATCACTCAAGTGACATCTAGGCCCAACAGTAGACTTAAGTGTCAATAAAATAAATCTGGTTGTGTGTGTTGTTTTTGTCTCATGCAAGCTTTGCTTTAATTCTACTTTTCTCTATTTAATCATAAGAAATCATAGTCAGTCAGAGAGAGTCATTAAACAGGAAACGCAGGTTTCCTGGAAAAAGAGGAAGTAAGTTTCCAGCCTGCAGATTTATAAAAATAGCTGAGACTATTTCTTATTTTAAAGCATGAAAGTTTAAAGAATTAAATCTAAACATTTTGAGTAATTGGATAAGATTCAAAGTAAAATACTTATATTAATATTGGTTTACTTGTAATAATATTTACACTTACATTTGTGGGAACACTTACAAGAAAAACAAGTAACTGTAACTTTAGTATTAAATAATTAGAATCATGGATTATTCTTGGTTTCTTTTCAGAAAAACATCTGTAATAACTCACATTAGGATTATAATAAGTATAATTAATAAGTTATGGTTATAAAATCATAAATGAATGATAAATCAGAGAAGCTGAAGAAAATAAATGTGATATAAGTTATGGTTATAAAATTATAAATGAATGCTAAATCAAAGAAGCTAAAGAAAATAAATGTGATATAAATGTGATTTTGACATTGAACTTGAAATGGTGTAAAAGGTGTAACTGCAATTAAACATCACTGATATGTTGGAGGTAGAGAGTAGGTGAAAGGTGAAAGGCAAGGAACTAACAGGAGAGCAGAGATGATCAACGCCTTATTTAGAGAGTAGGTGAAAGGTTGTGCAGGCAATGGACATAGGAGGTTGAGCAACTCTGAGACATTAGCACAGACATCAGGACATAATGTCTGTAAGACAGTGATGGATATGAAATCATCTGAGCAGTCAGCCAATGAAACAAGCCCAGCAACAGTGCTAGCCAAAGAAACCCTATAAAAGGTGAGTGCAAAAGAGGAACCTTTCGTTGGATCCTCCGGGCAGCTTCGAGCCAAGATCGAGATGGACAAAGAACTCTGCAGCTGAAGAAGAGCCGGGGCCACGGAGCCGAAGACTGTCCGGCCATGGGGACCAACCCGTCAGCCCTACAACCTGTGGCTTCAAATCGCACTTCTCTCATCGGCTGGGTTCAGACCCCAAAGACAAAGATGAAGACAAAGGCAAAGACAAAGAAGAAGAACTGGTGCCTTCCTTCCTGCCAGCACCAAGTCCTGTGTGACCTCACCATCCATGCGGAGAAGAAGCTCATCAGACCTACAGAGATTCCTGCCTTCGCTGATCAACATCTTCCTCCTGCTGCAACACCTTCTTCATCATCAGACCTGCGGAGATCCTGGCCTTCATCGATCGGCGTCTTCCTCCTGCTGCAACACCTTCTTCATCATCAGACCTGCGGAGATCCTGGCCTTCATCGATCGGCGTCTTCCTCCTGCTGCAGCACCTTCTTCGTCGTCGTGCCAGGTCTGGGGTTCGAGGCGCCAGGCTCCGTCCGTCTCTCTCAAAGGTTCCCTTTTTTTAGTTTTCAGTGTCAGCAGTAGGGAAAGATAGACTAGATGATTGATTTTACTTATTTGATTATTTCTGCTACTGAATTAAGCTGTACTGACCCTTGCAAAAATGCCTTACTAATAAAATATTTAGCATAAAGAAAATCTAAAAGATGTTGTGGACATTCAGTTAATGAGTCACCTTAAAGTTCTTTGATGGTTGTAAAATAGCTGTGATGTTTGATTCTGGAGAGGAAGAGGGGGAAAATGTTTTATAGGTTGCTGGTAGCCCAAATTTAAAACAACATCCTTGGGACTCGCCCGAGTCACTAAAACCTACCTGGTTCAATAACAAATGCAAGTTGTAAAATAGAGAACGAGCGACCGTTAACAGGTGTGCTCTGTGAAACTAGTTGGCTGTAGGCTGCTCAGTCTGGCTAATTCACAGAGGGAAGAAGGGTGAGACACCTGGATGTAGGCCGTTAAAAATCAGGTGAATCGTTTCTCGAAACCAGCTTAAACAGAGTTTACTTCAGTTCTGGACAGGGTAAATCCCGGCAGATTTAGGAAACTCAATTAACCCGTTAGAAGGAGAGCTGGTAGCACATCTCCCCTCTCAGAAGAGGAAGCAGAGAGTGAGAGAGTAGAGACAGGAAGGAGGGGGGGGGGTGTTGCGCAACAACAAGTGGCGCCCAACGTGGGGCCCAGACTAGCGGAGTAGGAGGGCCCAGATACCAAGTCAGTAAAAACAGATGTGAGGATCTGAATAGCTCACTTGGTTTGTTAACTCTTAGGGAATAGAGTTAATGGTGACTGATATGGCCGTCAGTCACAACCCTTGCAGTAACTGTATGGCATACAGGTGAGGGAAAGCTTCTACTGAGGATAAATGACCGGATCCAGACAGTGAAGCTAGTAGCCAACATAGTCTAGACCCATCCCTGCTCGAGAGCGCAAAGAGAGGCTTTGGGGGATAGACAACTCGAACCGGCAGAGAGACGGAGTGATGGATGATCACTTCGAGGAGGAAAATCTGGGGAAGAAACCGGAGGAAGCCGGCCGCCCAGATCGTTTGGAAAAGGAGGAGACCTCAACAGAACTGCATCAACTTTCTACACAGCTACTGTGACTCAGACCTGAAGCAAGGGGGGACGTTGGTTCCAAGAATGAGGAACTGAAACATCAACCCCTGACAAAGGAAAGTTGGCTCAGTCTTGCTGGAGTGGTTCGTGATGTAATGCTGACAAGAAAAGAAAAGACCAGCCTGCAAGCATGCACAAGAAACACAGAAAAGTATCATCAGCTGACGATGGATGAGGAAGCACACCGCGTCCTCCACTGCAGCCATCGAGAAGACATCCGGCAACAGAGGAACAAACACCAGCAGCTGACATCATCACACAGACGCAGACATGGTTAAAGACATCCTGCTGGACCCGGAGCTTGAAATTGGGCCAGCACAACCCACCAGTAAGAAACGACCGCAAGCGACATCTGAGAAGCCAGGACAACTGGAAGGGACAATCTACACCGATGGATCCAGAAAGGGGTCCGACCAGTCGGCATACTGGGGATTTATTCTGAAGCAAGACGGCAAAGAGAGATGCCGTCAGAAAGGAAAAGCTCCCGGTAGTGCTCAAGCCGGAGAAGTAACGGCAGTACTGGAAGGATTGCTGGAGCTGGTGAAAAGGAAAATCAAGATTTGTGGAAGAAGAAAGCAGAACTGAGGCTCCGCCCGAAACTTGAGGTGCAGCGACAAGGCGCACACCTGAGAAGAAGCCCTATGGAGGGGCAAAGATGATGACCTTTCGTGCCACTAAGAAAGGTTGTCTCTGCCGGTGTCGAGGTGGGACAGAACACCTAAGGACAGGTGGTCCTAGAGTAGCACGGGGAGCAGGTAGTACGGTGCGTGCATAAGGCCCTCGAATATGCAGGCGTGCTACTCCCCCGTGAAGAACTGAGCAAGCAGGACTGCTGGATGTCCCTTCAGCCCATCCGATGCAGCTGTGTGACTTTGAGGTATGTGGTCGATACGCAGGGCACCCAGGGCAGCGGATGGAAGGTTTGTTCATCAAGAGCACAGTCCCATGGGGTTCAGTCTGCATGGATGTAGCAGAGCCAATGGGGATAACAGGAAAGAGAGGTGAGAAGTACCTCTTGGTGCTGATGGACACAGTGACAACTGCTAGAAGAGCAGGTCTTCCCCTGCAGAGGAACTCCGTTCACGTCACAGAAAGCAGGGAGGCGAAGACACTTCTCCTTTTTGCTCAGAGAAGAAAAAGGGAAGTTGCAGCTCGAAGTGTCACTGAAAACAGGGCAGAGAGTTTGGATTAAAGCTCAAGATCGGCCTGCAACTACGGTGATCAAGCTGAGATTCAACGCCCGAGTTTTTGTAAAGCAAGTACTGAACTTCAACACAGTACTACTGATGAAGAAAGGGGTCCATGAGGAAGCAGTGCTCAAGCCAGTTCTTAGCTACAGCGAACCAGAACATTACGAGAAGATGGCCAGAGAATCAAGCACCATGCCATCCTACAGTAGACTGGCCACTATTACGGGAAGGTTGCCGTTCAAAGAACAACTTCAAGGCTTTGGACTGGGAGGGCCGTGAAGAAATTGGACTATGCTAAAGAAGAACTCCTGTCACCACCTGATGGATTAAAATGGAAAAGGATCATGATTACGGATAAAGCGTCATGATGCTTATGCTTTTTGCTTTGCTCTGCTGAACAGCCAGAATTTTTTGTTTTTGTTTGAGGCCTTCTGTCTCAGCCCATCTTCCCTAAAGAATCATCCCACATCCTGAAGAACTGACAGTTCATCCAGCGAAGGTTCCTGTAGAAGAATCAGAGCGATCCAAGTTTTCTTCGACATTCATCACCTCATGGGGGAAATCAAAACTCCAAGGAGGGGGTGTCAAGAGAAGTGGAGTTTTGATGACTACACTGAGCCCTCTGTGACAACTGAGGATGAAGAATCTGCATCTTCACATCCCAGACGAACATCTTCTCTTTCCAGGGGATGAGGACGGCGAACTGCAGGAGGGTGATGGACTCCCAGCATGTGAAAGGTCTGACCTCGTGGAGGGGGTGTCAAGAAAATCCGAGCTCATCCCACTTCCCCATGCTGGAGATTTTAGTTTAACAGTAATAATAAATAAAGTTATCTTTAAAATGAATCACTCAAGTGACATCAAGGCCCAACAGTAGACTTAAGTGTCAATAAAGTTAGTTTAACAGTAATAATAAATAAAGTTATCTTTAAAATGAATCACTCAAGTGACATCTAGGCCCAACAGTAGACTTAAGTGTCAATAAAATAAATCTGGTTGTGTGTGTTGTTTTTGTCTCATGCAAGCTTTGCTTTAATTCTACTTTTCTCTATTTAATCATAAGAAATCATAGTCAGTCAGAGAGAGTCATTAAACAGGAAACGCAGGTTTCCTGGAAAAAGAGGAAGTAAGTTTCCAGCCTGCAGATTTATAAAAATAGCTGAGACTATTTCTTATTTTAAAGCATGAAAGTTTAAAGAATTAAATCTAAACATTTTGAGTAATTGGATAAGATTCAAAGTAAAATACTTATATTAATATTGGTTTACTTGTAATAATATTTACACTTACATTTGTGGGAACACTTACAAGAAAAACAAGTAACTGTAACTTTAGTATTAAATAATTAGAATCATGGATTATTCTTGGTTTCTTTTCAGAAAAACATCTGTAATAACTCACATTAGGATTATAATAAGTATAATTAATAAGTTATGGTTATAAAATCATAAATGAATGATAAATCAGAGAAGCTGAAGAAAATAAATGTGATATAAGTTATGGTTATAAAATTATAAATGAATGCTAAATCAAAGAAGCTAAAGAAAATAAATGTGATATAAATGTGATTTTGACATTGAACTTGAAATGGTGTAAAAGGTGTAACTGCAATTAAACATCACTGATATGTTGGAGGTAGAGAGTAGGTGAAAGGTGAAAGGCAAGGAACTAACAGGAGAGCAGAGATGATCAACGCCTTATTTAGAGAGTAGGTGAAAGGTTGTGCAGGCAATGGACATAGGAGGTTGAGCAACTCTGAGACATTAGCACAGACATCAGGACATAATGTCTGTAAGACAGTGATGGATATGAAATCATCTGAGCAGTCAGCCAATGAAACAAGCCCAGCAACAGTGCTAGCCAAAGAAACCCTATAAAAGGTGAGTGCAAAAGAGGAACCTTTCGTTGGATCCTCCGGGCAGCTTCGAGCCAAGATCGAGATGGACAAAGAACTCTGCAGCTGAAGAAGAGCCGGGGCCACGGAGCCGAAGACTGTCCGGCCATGGGGACCAACCCGTCAGCCCTACAACCTGTGGCTTCAAATCGCACTTCTCTCATCGGCTGGGTTCAGACCCCAAAGACAAAGATGAAGACAAAGGCAAAGACAAAGAAGAAGAACTGGTGCCTTCCTTCCTGCCAGCACCAAGTCCTGTGTGACCTCACCATCCATGCGGAGAAGAAGCTCATCAGACCTACAGAGATTCCTGCCTTCGCTGATCAACATCTTCCTCCTGCTGCAACACCTTCTTCATCATCAGACCTGCGGAGATCCTGGCCTTCATCGATCGGCGTCTTCCTCCTGCTGCAACACCTTCTTCATCATCAGACCTGCGGAGATCCTGGCCTTCATCGATCGGCGTCTTCCTCCTGCTGCAGCACCTTCTTCGTCGTCGTGCCAGGTCTGGGGTTCGAGGCGCCAGGCTCCGTCCGTCTCTCTCAAAGGTTCCCTTTTTTTAGTTTTCAGTGTCAGCAGTAGGGAAAGATAGACTAGATGATTGATTTTACTTATTTGATTATTTCTGCTACTGAATTAAGCTGTACTGACCCTTGCAAAAATGCCTTACTAATAAAATATTTAGCATAAAGAAAATCTAAAAGATGTTGTGGACATTCAGTTAATGAGTCACCTTAAAGTTCTTTGATGGTTGTAAAATAGCTGTGATGTTTGATTCTGGAGAGGAAGAGGGGGAAAATGTTTTATAGGTTGCTGGTAGCCCAAATTTAAAACAACATCCTTGGGACTCGCCCGAGTCACTAAAACCTACCTGGTTCAATAACAAATGCAAGTTGTAAAATAGAGAACGAGCGACCGTTAACAGGTGTGCTCTGTGAAACTAGTTGGCTGTAGGCTGCTCAGTCTGGCTAATTCACAGAGGGAAGAAGGGTGAGACACCTGGATGTAGGCCGTTAAAAATCAGGTGAATCGTTTCTCGAAACCAGCTTAAACAGAGTTTACTTCAGTTCTGGACAGGGTAAATCCCGGCAGATTTAGGAAACTCAATTAACCCGTTAGAAGGAGAGCTGGTAGCACATCTCCCCTCTCAGAAGAGGAAGTAGAGAGTGAGACAGTAGAGACAGAAAGGAGGGGGGGGGTGTTGCGCAACAACAGTGCATAACCATTTGCAAATTTTCAGTTTTTAAAGAGAAGAATGTTTCCCAAAATTAAAAGCAATAAAGAAAACTAGAAGAGCAACAGCAGAATGCAAAGAACAAAACAGCCCAAGAACAAAAGCAGCGGATACAGAAAGGAATGTGCAGGGTTTCTCTCCTCTTTAAAGTGTTCTGTCTCCTAGTAATTTTGGTTTCTCTCATGTTGGACATCAAACAACAAAGAGGCTTTTTTTTTTCCCGTTCCCAATTCTGTGTACTCTGTAATTATTAATCAAACTCGCTGCATGACTGCCTCTCGGACTCAGTCGAACACAAAAGAATTTGTGGAAAGAAGCTAAGAAGGAATAAGAAAGGAGAACAGGAAACGGAGAGCATGTCACAGAAATAGCTAACTTCCAAAGAAGAGCAAAAGGAAAAAAGGATTTGAACGTATGCTTCACTTGAGAGAGGAGAGAGAATTCATGCGGGTGTACGGGTGTGTGCATGTAGGCATGCACGGGCCTTTGTTCATGAGGCACGGTCCCAAACTCTCTCTGCGACTGACAATGCAACTCAAAGAAAGCACTACGGCTGTGTTGGAACTAGCTGCTGGGCTTACACCTCCAAGGATACAAGAGGAAAAAAGGAGGAAAAAATCCACCAGAGCTAACTTTTAAATGAAACTAACTGTATGAGGATGTAAAGGAGGTCAAGAATAACTGTGTGTGAGAATGTGTGTGGTCACTAGAGTGGCAGACAGCGTGTCACCATCAATAACAGAGCAGAGAGATGAGAAGAAGGAGGGAAAAAAAGGGAGTCAGGGTGGCCTGGCAAGGAGAAGTGGAGAAGCAAAGGAAAAGCAAAGGAGAGGGATGCCAGCGCCAGGGCGGCCTGTCGGCTTTAAATGGATATCTGGTCAGAAAAGTGGAAGGAGAAGAGGCTCAAATTAAAGATGTGCCTTCTCTAAAGAGGAAGTCTTCTCATCCCTCAATCCTCAGCGGCTGTTTTAAAGAAGGGGGGGAACGCGAGCGGTGGGAGGGGAGGATCGGGGGAGGGTTAGTAGTTTCTGCCATTCAGTCGCCCAGCCGACAGGGATGTGGTCGTTTTCCAGGCTGCTCTAACCACACAATGCCACATGCTGCCTTTGTTATTGTATGACACGTGGTTGATACACAGGGAAGTTATGCACACAGTCAGCAACAAACAAATACTTGTTTCCTATATGTTTTCACTTAAAATATCTAATAAGAACAAATGTCAAGAGTTCCCAGATCTTCATGGCTCTTTTAAAATAATAAAGACAAATGTTCACTATGGATTTATGGTACACATTTATACAGAATGTAGGATGTAGATATGGAAACTGTAAAAACTAGAAGTACTAAGTGAGGAAAAAAGAATAAATAAGGAATGTAAGAGATGGAAGAAGTGGACAAAGAAAGAAAAGAACTGTGTAATGAAGGAAGGACACAAGAATCAAGGTCAGACTGCAGGAAGGAAAGGTTACAGGGAAGGAAAAACATATTGACAAACAAAAGCAAAGGAAAGATAAGTAAAACAGAGGAAAATGTAGGAGAAAACTAAAGAAGGACACAAGAGAAGATGGAATACAATCAAGAATGGAACAAATGAAACATGGAAGAATGCAAGAACAAATAGGAGACAGAAAAGGGAAACATAGAAGGACACAAAAGAGGAAGGAAGGACAACACAAAGGGACTCATGGAAAAATATAATGAAAGACAAAAAACAGTCATAGGACATAAGAGAAGAGGGAAATATGGAGTAAAGGACATAAGGATGGAAGGAGGCTGTGAAGAGCAGATAAAAAGGTGGAGAAAGGAAACAGGGAGTTAGGATACTAGGAGGGAAGGAAATATTGAAAAAAGGACAGAAGTGATGAGGAAAAACACTAGAAAGGATCTAACACATGGCACATTCAAGGCAAAGAAGGAGACAGGAAAGAAAAGGGTGAAAGGAAAGCATGAAGCAATAAAGGAAGCATGAGAAAAGAATAAAGGACACAAGAAATAAAGATGCAAAGAAGGTTGGAAGGACACAAAGGAAGAACACAAAACAGGCAGAGGAAAGGAGGGGAAGAAAGAATGGACAGAAGGAAATAAATAAATGGAAAGGGCTGACGGACAAACAGGCACACACAAGAAAGTATAGAGCAAAGCACACATTGAAAGAAAGAATGAAAGAGCCAAGGAGAAAAAGGAGGTAGGACACAAGTAATGCAGGAAATATGGATGGAATTGAACAAGAAATGAAGGAAGGACATATTTAGGAATGCTACAAAGGACATGTGGAGGGAAATTCAGGGACATAAAAAAAAGGAGAATGTATTGGAGACAAGAAATAAATGAAATATTGAAGGTAGAATAATAAGGAAGGACACAAGAAAAAATGAAGTAGGACAAAGAAAGGAAATAATTAAACAAAGAAATGGATGGAATCAGCATAAAGGGAAAGTGGTAAGATAAATGAGAGGAAGGAGGGACAGAAGGAAAAATGGAAGTACTGAGATGAAAACAAAGAACAAAGGATGGGGATGCAGAAGGAAGGAAGGGAAAAAGGACATAAGCAAAGAAGGTTAAGAAAGGAGAGCATGATATTAAAACAATAAAGTTTAGAAATGCAAATATTATCCAAATTCCGATTCTTTTTTCCTTTACAGACCGGGAAGATAGTGAAAAATGACTCCGTACCTTTACAATATTTACAGGAACCCCATAGATATGCAATTATTACATGAGTACACAATGAAGAACCTCATAGCTTATGCAAATGTTCTTTCTTTCCCATCTGAGCTGAGCGTTTAGGAATTGTATGGAGTAATGTGGGTGGAGCAGCACATGGAAACAACTGGCAAACAGACCTGTATGTAAGCTTCCATATGGACGCCTCTGGTCTGTAGAATCAAAAGAGCCAGAGTGCGTGCATACATTGAATGTGTGCGTGTGTGAATGTGTGTGTAAGTGCATGCAAGAGCCCCGCATCTGCGTTTGTGAGCTCATCCACACGGAATGATAACGAATCCACAGACACATCAAAGAGGCCCTGAAAAAAGAGGGAGAACATAAAAAGAGAGAAAATGCAAAACTGAAATATTCAGCGCCCTCTGAAGAAAAAATAAAACAGGCTTCGTTTTCATCCACATCCCCAGAGAAACAGAGAGAGGGAGAGAGAGAGAGGGGGAGAGGAGGAAGAAAAAAAAGAGACTGAAACAAGCAGAGAATGAGAGACAGACCACAAATAAGTGAACACAAAAGAGAGACAACGCAAGGGCGAGAAAATATTAAAGGCAGAACGAGTTGAAAAGGCAGCGCGGAAAAGGAGAGCATCATTGAGCTGGATGGCTTTAAAGCTGCCAACAAATGTGGCCGGTTTGTTGAAAGTAGAGAACTGAAATAAAATGACTACAATGTGTAAGAAGAATGAGGTTCTTATTATCCTTCATCAAGAGAAATATCAGTGGGCACAAGTTGTCATCTGTGTGCTTGAATGGAGCGGTTTGCTAGTGTTCCTGCCAGGATTTCTTAAACTTAGTTTAAGCTATTTTTTAAGAACCATTCACGCTGAAAGCTAAAGCAAATAACAGCGAATTAAAAGAAACTGATACAAAATGTATTTTATTTTTCATAAGTCCCATGTTGAAGACTAACTTGGTGTGTTTTTTGTTTCTCTGTCTTGTCTGACAGCAAACTGACACGTGCAGACATCGCGTTAACTTCTGGGCACCTGACGTTTTATATATCAAACCTTTCTCCATCTATGAGCGCAGATATATTTAAGACCCAAGAAAATATGGTTTCAGACTGGATTCAAATGCAGGTCAAAAATAGCGCATGTTGAAATCTGGGGGAGTTGCAGAGGGAGAAGGGGCTTTACTCAAACACTGGCGGATGTGACAGATGACATTTCAATTCATCTTTGGAAAGCGTCTCTTTAGGATCCGGCGCTCTGCCACAGAGACTGAAAATGAAACCAGTGTTTTACATTGTGAATGTTACCCAAAAAGGAGGGGGGAATAAGAGGAATCTTGACTACTTTATGCTGAATTCCTCCATCTTTCGGAAAGTCAAATTCAAGCACTTTTCATCAATTTTTAAGGTCACTTTTTGAAAGATTTTCCAGTGAAATTTTCAATTGATGATTTCAATTGCTAGTATCAAAACATAGTTCACGTTGGCATACAGTTAATTTATTTTAAACATTCAACCACAAACTTAAATTCTCACAATATATTGATTCACTACACATGGAGTGATGTAAGTTAAGCATTTGTCTCTGTCATTTTTGATAATTATATCTTGAATCTCATAAAAAAGAGAAATAAAGGTTTTCCAATACGATACAATCTTGTATTGTTGGGGCTGTTATCTCTGGCAAAGACGCTTTTAGTGTTGTATGAAATCCTGCAACAGCAACAGAATACTGCAGTGACGATATCAGCAGCAGTAACTCATCATATTCCTCACTCCTCTCTCCCTCATCTGTCATTACAATGCTTCAGCCACTCTCTGTGACCTTCAGCAGCTTGGCTACTGCCATCTCTACCAGTATGAATCCACTGTTGGCATGCAGACTGGGAATTTGTGGCTCTTTTTATACTGCAGATGTCAGAATACATAGCATGCATTTATATTCAAGTGTATTTAATTCTATATACGCTTACATACAGAACAAGTAGAAATAGTCTACGTGTTTAAATATCATTGACACATAGCTGAACAGACATGCTTATTTTGATTATGTTTATGTTTAAACGGAATTCAGGTTTTTATTGGAAACACAGTTCCCAAGAAATATTACCGGGGGGACAGAAACCTATACTAAAACTTTCCCTCTTTTATGTATTAAACCTTACATAATTGCCTTTTGTGACCATTTTTAGAAATATATATCATGAGCTGTTGGGAGATGAACAAGATAAATAAGAGTAGAAATATAAATGTCTGCCTTTACTGTCTTTTTTCCGTAATTATGTGGAAAATACCACATGCAAGACACAATCCTTTTTGCACTGAGTAGGATGAGC
This sequence comes from Xiphophorus maculatus, assembly GCF_002775205.1. Classification (NCBI taxonomy): domain Eukaryota; kingdom Metazoa; phylum Chordata; class Actinopteri; order Cyprinodontiformes; family Poeciliidae; genus Xiphophorus; species Xiphophorus maculatus. The sequence goes on along the minus strand of NC_036458.1, from coordinate 13,435,383 downwards.
AGGAAACCTTTAAATTCCTGATTGGGTGTAATTAAGTAGACAAAGATCTACAATAAGGGAGCAACAATAAGATTTCCATTCCCAGAAAAAACAACTTTTAGAAGAAAGACTGAAATGTAAAATGTGTTAAAGTTAAGCTACGAGTTCCGTTATCATAAACGGGTCTACGGATCACTGATAATTGTCATTTATTCATCAAAAATATTGCTGATAAAGGAGACTTTTCCCACCATAAAGCCCAGTGAAGGAACTCAGAAATTTCCTTTTGCAGTTTTCTGATATTGAACTGATGTTTAACCCATCCCCAAAATCTCTTTTTATGCAGTTGCCAAGGGAAAAACTATTGAGCTCTGGATAACCTTTTTATTATTCAGGATCCATACCTCCACCTGCACCCGCACATGAACATTAACTGGGGTTGCTTAGATACTTCTGATCCCTGGCTGGACCAGAGCTTTGCTCGATTCTTGTTGGCATGCTGAGAACAATGAGTCCACTTCAAAGAGAAACACACACACATACACCCACCCACACAATCACAGGTGCATGATAAGTTTGCAAGTGGAAGATAATTGTTTTTCTTTATATGTGTTTTTTAAGAATTCTCAGTTCCTTCTGCCCATTTTAAAACAAACAGAAAATATTTCTATGAATAAGTATAAGGAAATAAGGACCCCAAGAATTAAGGAAGAAATTGAACACAAGGAGACAAGATGAACTTCCTGCTGAACTGACAGTTGTTCACACCACTCACCAGGAGGGAAGCAAAAAGGGACAAGGCTAAAACAGCTTCTTGTTCACAAATAGCTGAATCCCAGCCTATTAAAGGAAAGTTGAATGGAAGAAAAAAGGGTGCACAACCACTTTATAGAGATGCTGATATTTTCCCAGCAGGACTTGGCGCCTTACCTTCTATACCAAGTATCAGTACCTGGTTTAACGGTATGACTGAACTTGACTGAATTTACTTTAAGCGCAAAGAGAATCTACTGGTTATTTTCATCAGAACCAACAATGCAAACAAGCTGAATGCTGCTATTAAAATAACTTGGGATTTCCTTAATAATTCAGCAAAGAAACAGGCTAATTGTCTCTATGTCATACTGTAATCATGTACAAACTTATAAAAGTGGCCATACTGAGTGCATATACTGTACACAAACATAGTCCTTAGTTGGTCAACATTTCTGTATTAAATGTCCTTTTTTGGTCCCATTCGAATTTCCGGGTTTTGAAATTTACCTAGATGAAGGATTACACTTGGTAGACACAGTTTTGGATGAGGCCAACCTGGTGCCAAGTTGAAGGAAGGAAAATATGAAATATGAAAACAATGGAGAATTTGAAGAAGAATGGAACTAAAATGAATGCTGCCGTCATTCCCTATTTTTACCAGATGGGTGGCTTTCCGGAGTTGTGAAAACTGGGATTTTGAGGTCATTGTTGCAAAAAGTGGCAAGCTGCTCTCCCTCTTTATACACGACCTTCCCTCTCTCTGTGGTGCACCTCTCCATCTCTATGCTAATGCCCTGTAATGATCTAAGGCGCACCGAGGTGAAGGAAGTGGAGAAACTTCTTTGTTGTTGTTGTTGCCATAGTAACAAAGACTTGGCATAAATCTGATGCAGCAGTGCTTATTTGCACTGCAAGACAAGGTGCTGTTCTCGTCATAATAATGACATATATACATATAAAAAAACAGTGAACTGGTTGTGTTTATGAATTCAACAGCAGCATAGATGCAAGAGAAAACACATGCCACACAGTACCTGGCAGATAGAAAGCGTCTTGAGCGGCTCAATTTAATTTTATCATCCATCCTCATACTCACACACACCCGCACTAACATGCTCACACACACCTGCGTGCAGTCTTGCTTTGACTTTGAAGTTCCTCTGGATCGCCTTTAAAGGCCTTCAGTGTTGCCAGGGCAGCAGGCAGGTAGAAGACATCAGACTGCTTGGTGTGTGTGAGCGTGTGTGGGGGTGCGCGCGTGTCTCTGTGGAGGCCGAGTACTTAATTAGCAAAGAGCCCGGCGGGCCGGTTGCCGTTTCTCAGTGTTTAGCTCTAAACGAGGAAATGACTGGCTCGTTACTGATGCTAACAACGGGAGTAATTTATGCACCAACCGATCTGTCTGCTGTATTAAAGCTTTTTTTTTTCTACTTTGCCTGTCGGCTTGACGGCGACAGGCAAACAATAGGCAGGCACAGCGACTAATGTCCTCTTGTTTTGTTCCTGCTGTATTCTAAATACAACAGCGCTAAAAAGTCATTTGTTAAACAGTGACGGAAACCCACAGAAACAGTGAAATTAGGTATCCCTTAAACCAACAGGTAATTTCATCACAAACAACAAGAAAGTGCTCAATTTATTAAGACATCGCAACTAAAACCTTCCTACGGTGGATGACGGTACGGTGGGTTGAGCTGTTGTGTTCAATTGTGCAGAACATATTCTAAGTTTGGCAGGGGAAGCGTAATCTGCTGCTGACAGAGGTACATGATTCTGAAGGGGTGAGGAGGTTGTTCTGATTGGTTGGGAAGTTTAGTCTTTAGGCAAAGGGTTCATACAGTGCTAAGAAAAGTATTTACACCCCTTTGAACTTGATTGACTATAGCCCAATTGTTACATTGAAATACATTTTTTATGTATTTCAAAAGTGTGGAGCCCCTTTGAATTTGATATCCCTCAAAAGTGTAAATGAAATTCCTTTGAAAAGTCAGCTAAATAAGAACAAATAATTCAATATTAGTGTAAATCCTGCTGTTCTGAGGAGGTTTGTTAGAGAACATTAATGAGCAAACAGCTAAGCATATATTGCAAAGAATGGGCAAATATTTCATGAGCAAAACTAAAGGAGGGATTTAGGTAAAGGTAATTTCATTTATATAGCACATTTTCAGCAACAAGGCAATACAAAGTACTTTACAGGTATTAAAAGGAAATACAAACAAATTAACAAACCAAGATCATGGTATTTAAACTGTTCATTGTTGAACACAACTCATCATAAATGGCCTTGAATGAACTAATAGGAAAAAGGGTGATTTTATAATGCTATAGCGTTATGTATATTAAAAAGCCTCGCTGCTCTGATATAGACTCTACATCATGCACTCCAATGGCATTTTTAAGAATAATGACACTTCAGTGAAAATATGACACATAGTATAAAAACACAACAGCATCCAAATCCCAGATATTCTCTTTGAGGTAGTCACAAGAACTCACAGTTTTAAATGTGGTGGTTTAGCGTTCAGTAAAGGTTTCAAAAGACAAAAAAAGAAAAAAAAAGATAAGAAAGAAGAGACAGATTTGAATCAGGTAGGTCTCTAAGTCCAACACTGGGACGTGCAGAACAAACAACCATACACACACACACACAAATGCACACGCAAGAGGGCTGTAGCTTACCAGGTAACAAGAAGAAGCTGAATTTGACTCTCTTTATATTTCTATAACTTAAAACATAAGAAGCTATAAATGAAACAACTCTATCATTATAACCATAAACAAGTTTGCCTTGTATTTTTTTCAAATGATAGCAATACATCTAGGATTACTAGCTGGGTTTAATACAATCACTCATAAGTAAAGGTCTGATGTGAAACACTTTCAAAGCCCTCAGATGTAGCAGTTCAACTCTGTTATATAAAAAGATCAAAGGATTGGCTTGTTAAAGCCATACTCCACCTTAAATCAAAATTCATACCCACTGTTCTCATGATCAAAGACTCAAGTCAAGAGATATAAACAACTCTCTAATAAAGGCAGAATTCAGAAAGTTAAGGCTAAAGTGTGTGATGTAACTCTGAAATAAATAGCATACTTTATGGACTTTATGCACGTTTCAGAAAACTTAACATACTTTGGTGATGTTGGATTATAATACTAATGGTTAAATATCGCATTGGGCACACCCACAAACACACGCCCACATGCATATTAGCCAACTACTGTATTTCTCTGACTGCTTTGATTTCTGTCAGTCTATTGCTTAATGGTGTTTGTGCTTTGACCACCACAGTACGTCAAAAATTTGGCTAACTCATAAAAAGTCTTGTAAAACTTTTTTTGTTTTGTTTTTAAGCATATCTGAATGCTGCAAATGCATCCCAATAAATATTACTAAAAGGTACAGTTATTTTGATTATATAATTCAAAAAGTTAAACTCATACACATTCTCCACACACAGAGTATTATATTTCTAATTTTAATTGGTTTTAATTTGTTTTACTGATTTTGTTTGGTTAAAGAGTACTGTCTCCAAGCATTTGAAACAAAATGTTTGGAGACAATACTTGCTTAGTATAATTAAAATTTTTTGAGAAAGTGAATTTAGGGTTTTAATTTACTGCGAGTCAGAATCATCTAAATGAACCAAAAAAAAAAACATCTGAAATGAATCTTTTTTTCTGGTAACATTCTTATTTATTAAGATGAACCTAAATTTTGCTAAAGTTTAGCATCGACTGTGTTACTTCTAAACATTTCTTTTTAATATAAGCAACAAATAACACTTTTTGTTTTGCTGTACCTTAGTGCATCTTCTAGTTTGGCTATCTTCCTCTTGGCCTCAATTTTCTCCCTCTCAGCCTCACTGTGAACTGCCAACACCTGAAAGACAGAGAGAAAAAGTGGGACAGCGATAGAGGTTCAAACAAGTGCAAAAGCAAGACACCATCAAACATCACTCAGGAAATCCTCTGCTGCCTATGTGACCCTCTGCATAAGCTCTCGTCTCTTCTCCCTATCACCCCATCAAAAGTACCGTCTGGCTGCTCACAGCGTCTCACACTTTGGATCTATGGCAGCCATATGGGCTGTTCTAATAGCCAGATACTGAATCATGACAGCCCACACAGCACTCCAAAGAAGCTCAAATAAGAATCTTTACAGAAGAAACCAAAAAAAGTAAAATAAACTATTCTGTAACACTTTCCAAGTCGGAGTCCTGCAACCTGAGACAAGTTACAGGAAAGGCAGAAGAAATGCTGTCTGATTAAAGGAAAAGAATACGAAGCAGACATCAAAAACTAAACTTCTGAGAGGCCTAATTAAATATCTCCCTGACCCCGAATAAAGAGTACAAAGGCCTGCTAAGTTTTTGCAGGTGTATCAGTCAAAGGGCCCCACGTATGCTGGTCTGCCACCAATACAAACTTTTCAGAAATGGCACTTTGAAGATGACCCAGGTGCAGCACAGACTTTAACCAAGAAGTCTGGCCTCCACTGCTCTGGTCCAGCTCAGAGTAATTAACAATGATCCACGGACTCCGCGCTTTATGGCTGCACTCTGACATTGAAGTGGGCTTCAAAAGTAGAAAGCACGGGCAATTAGGTGTAGGTCTGGGCACACTTAAGGGACAGTTTATCCCTCAGAAAATGCTGCATGTCGTTTTTTGCAATGCAATCTTTAAGACTTTACTTCCAATTCCAAACTATTTTATACTATACTTCGAACACTACTTGTAAATATAACCTCTATGCATATTCCTGTTTATCACAAAGCAGAGTGCATTCCTCCAGCTGAAGCCCCAGAAGAATTCAACAAACCCTTCATGTTTATAATTGTGACTGTAGAAGTGGAATTATAGCTGATCCCTCTTTAAAAACACTTACTGCCTATTTTATTAGCTCAAACACCAAATATATATAAAACCTCTTGCCTGTGATCAGTATTCAAGCATTATTTTCATACGATGACACTAAAGCAGTAGAGTGCAGTGAGGAAGATGGCCCAACCTTTTTCTCACAGCAAGCCTGCAGATCATCTTTCTCTTGCTGGAACTTCATCTCTTGATCCTGAAGGGAAGGCAAGTTTTAAATAACATGGTGCAACAGATAATCCAACATTAATGCTACACAGACAAAAGAAAAACTGTGATGTGTTAAAGTTGATATTAAGCCCTCTAAAACCCTCGTTAAGCTTACTCTGACTTGTTGTTGTCTTCTATACTCGCTTTCCTGAAGCTGCTGCTTGAACTGAGCCACTGTCGTCTCCAAGATCTCTATCATCTCTGAAGCCTGCAAGACATGTTCTTTTTTTATGACAATGATCAGTGAGCCCTACATTTATAGAGAGGACATGCTGTGGTAATATAAACCTTAGCGGCAGACAGAGCGTGTTCCTGATGTAGGTGGCTCATGTCTGTCTCGTGTTTGGCCAGGAGATTCATCACTTTCTCCTCTTGTTGCTCGCTCTGCTGTTCTTTCTCCTTCTGCAGCATCATCATCCTGCACACATTCAAAAGCTTGGTTAAAACAACCTTGGCGAGTTATTTTTTAAAACATCAATTTGCTCCTTTTCAAAGAGTGAAACTAAACAGTGAGATGAGTCATTAACAACCCACTCTACTGCATTCTCCCTGAGAAAATCTGAATATGACTGAAGAAGACTTTCAAATAGAATATTTTATTAATACTGTTATAAAAGCCTCATTAAAGCCATTAGTACTGCTGCCACAGTACCATAAGTTTATCCATACTACTTTATTTTATTGTGATTTTACAAGTTAGAAAAACACAAAGTTGTGCATAACTGTGAAGGGAAAGGAAAATGATACCAGACATAAACATACAGCCAGAGCAATAATGGTCATGTGTTAGAATGTCCTAGTCCAAGTAAAAGCCAAAATCCAAATGGGAGTCTGTGAAAAATCTAAAAACTGCTGTACGAATGCTCCCCAGCCAATCCAATCGAGCTTGAGAAAAGTTGGAAAGAAGAACGTGCAAAAATTTCAGTCTCTAGATTCTAGATGTTTAAAACCTATAGAAGGTGGTTCTACATACCATGGTTATTTGCATTCACAAGTATTTACTGAAAGGGGCTGACTACAAAGGAGACTTTTCAATAATTTTACACATCTTAAAAATCCCAATAAAATGCACAGAATTTTGGCGTGATGTTGCAAAATACCGTTTGTTTGTCTCTTGCAATTCGGCACCAAGGGACGCGATGTGGATCTCCAGCCGGGCCTTCTCCTGCGTCACCTTTCTGCGCAAGTCATTGGCCTTCTCCAACTCCACTGACTGTTGCTTCACACGTAGCTCCAGCTCATGCATTATTTTTTCCTGGCCCACAAACATGCAAAAAAATCGAGTCAAGTCAAATATCACTTCAGCCAACAAGGGTGGCAGCATGAGATAATGTCAACAAAGATGATCAGTCCACTCCCCAAATCAGACAGAAATCCAAACTCCTCCACTCTAAAGAAGGAATATTCCTCTTCCGAGAACCCTAAAAAAGTGATTAATATCACAAATTAAATTACTAATTTCTACGTTAAGGGTTTTTTTCCAGTCTTGATTAGGATTTGAATAAAGTCAGCTATACGTAGCTGTTTCCAATAAAAAGAACTACTGTCCTTCAGCTTGCACGTGTGTTTCTACATACAGGTATGTAACAGCATGGAATGCGGCGTGAGCCTGGCTGACAAAGACGATGATGGGGCGCAGATAAGAGATGGAGCGTGCTAGCTGATCTACACGCTGACAGGGGCCGGCGATGACAGGAGGAGGGGCCGGCAGTGCCCCTCTGTTGGTGACAGAGATTCTTTTCTTTGTGTCAGTGCAGACGGGTGTTAAAAAGAGGAACAAGGGGCCTGTGTTGTGCTTTGGCCGCGTGCTGACACTTAGCTCCCTGGCAGTAGATGAGAGGAAGGCGCGTCTGCACACCGAGGCTTGACTGGGCGCACCTGGACACACTCGGCGAGAGCAAATTAAGTCCAGTAATTAGGTGTTTTAGAAGGAGAATTACTTGGTGTGAAGTGCAGGCTATGTAAGCTGCTTCAATCGCTCCCGCTGCCTTTCACAGATTTAGTGATACGGTCTTTGAAGTTTCAGCAGAAAAAGCCATTTATAGTGATGGACATACCCTCACAGTTTTTGTATCAGAACTGAGGCCAACAACTGGAAGGCAGCCTGCATCAACAGTCATCTCCAGAGGTTTATCAGGCTGTGTGCATGAATGTATAATGCGGATCAAACTCCAGTGTCCAAGTAGGAGAAACAAACCAAAGGACCGCAGAGAACTGAAAAATAACAGCAGGTGTGAAACTACTGCTTAAAGTTGATTTCTGATGCAGGAATTAGCTGTAATACAGACTTTCAGAATGAATTCTGCTTAAAGGAAGAGGCACAGAAAACCTGCAGTGAATCTAGCAAAGAGAAAAGTATTGCTTTATATGGTCAGAGTCGACCAGCACAACACGCCTGCAAAGTTTTATTCAGCTTATTATATTAGGTGCTGTATTCATACATGTAGAACCTTGTCATATTTTACAATTTACAGCCACAATTTACAACTTCAATTCATAGTTTTGGCCTTTTACTTGTAAAGTATAAGAAAAGAAAGTAGGACAAAATATCTGAAAAGTGTGGCATGTCTGTATTTAGGTCCCCTCAGAATACTTTGTTTGTAGACCCATGTGTCGCTGCAGTTACAGACTCAGGTTTTTTGGAATATGTCTCAACTTGCTTTGTACATCTAGAAACTTTTATCCTTCTGCTCAAGGTCAGTCGGATTGGACAGAACGTATCTGTAAACAATCCTTTTGACGTCTTGCCTTATATACAACATATTCTAAATTAGGTTTAGATCTGGGCTTTGACTGGGTCATTCTAAAACCTGAAAATGCTTTTGTCTAACTCACTCCACTAAAGATCTGGCGGGATGTTTGATATGTTTTGTCCCATTAGAAGGTGAAACTCTGTCCACAGCATGAGCCAGATATCACTGTATTGCACTATGGGAATGCTGTATTCAAAATGACATGCAGTGCTTGTTTTCTGCCTATTAATTAATTTTGGCCACATTTGACCAGAGCCTCTTCTTTTATGTTTGCTGTTTCCCATATATGAACAGTGCATAACTAATAGATGTCTTGTCAGCAGATTCTCCCACCTGAGCAGTGAGTTTCTGCAGTTCTTCCAAAGTCTTGTCAGCTTCTCTGCTCACTTCTCTGAATATTTTGAGGAAATTAAGGTCTAAATGTTTAGTGATTTATGTTGGATAAAATTCCAACTCAGTGCATGCTCTTTAAAAGAGAATAACTCATTAAAAAGAAATTCCCCATTATGTTCTCTTTATGATGTAGGGTGAAAGCAATTAAAAATGTATTTATTTATTAATTTATCTCTTTCAAGCATATTTTACAAAGCCAGAACATGTGATTAGGAAAAAAATAAGTTGTGTCAGATCTGTATTAAGATAAACTGCTAAATGACAATCAGCTAGGAGTAAGTGTAATTTTTTTTGCTAGAATATTCTTCAAGTCATTCAAGAGAATTAATCAGAGAAGAAACAAAGATGGTTACTCAGGAGCCACGACTCAGGAGAGAGAATCGGTTGACAGGACAACGGTTATCTTGCGCTGTATAAATCTGACCTTGTTGAAAGTGGAGGAAGAATAAAGCCAATATTGAAAGAAAGTCATAAAAAGTCCTGTTTGCAATTAGCTGCAAGCTAAGTAGGTGACACAGCAAACATGTGAAGGATGATGTTTTAACCTCCCACCCAAAGACAAACAGATCTGTTTGTCCTACATGCAAAATGCTATTTGTGTGGGGAAACGAACAGAGCAAATCACCCTGTACACCCCTCAAGAATAATGTGCAAAAATATCAGTCAAAAAATGTGCTGAATACAATATTTTATGCAGTTGGCACAAAGTATTGCTTCATTGGAGCCGCAATAAAGATGTAGCTTTTTATTCAAACATGTTGTAAACCATACATCATTTTCCTTCCACTTCACCATATTTCCTGATAGTCTGTGACTTTAAATCCACACCGAATGCTTGTGGTTGCAATGTGACGAAATATGAAAAACTCCATTGAGTAAGAATAATCCTGCAAGGCGCTGTGTTTAGAAAGCTGTTCATCTCAAGAGTTGGATTGATATTGACTGTTTTGGTCATCATTAGTCATTACGTCTGAGAATTACAGCGGGTTTGAAGTTTCATCCACTAAACTGTTCCCTCTCTGAGACATCTAAATGGCCACCAGACGCCTAATTGTCCCGGACGCTAAAATCTGCCCCTAGGAGGGGCTGCAGCGAGTCAAAGTCCACTTTAATAATGCCATCCTCACTATGTCTGAAGATCAAGCCAACCACATGGCAGGAAGGCAACTAATTTTCAGTGACAAAGAGCTCTTTTTATTCTCTTGGATCTTGTCTGTCCTTAATTATTAAAAAAAGTGCCTTACCATGGGCTCCATCTAGTGTTTGATGCCTCTGAAATGTCGGCCTGTTGATAGATTAAGGCCAGAAGCGATGCATGTGCATGGCTGATATGTAAAGAAATCCCAGAATGCTGATAATATATATAACATGAAAAAGCGCTACAAAATACTTTTTAACAGCAGCTCAATTAACTGTCTTCCTGTGTTGATGAGCCCTACTAATAAAATGTGCACAATCCCATTTGACACCACAGTCTTTTTTATAACATCAAAGACCCAGCAGCTTTGGAAGGTGTGTGTGAATGTGAGTGCGCACATCTTTGAGGACGATCTTAGCACTGAGTAAGATTTAATATGGACTAAGATCAAAGACATTTAAAGAGATGACAGACATGCAATATTGCAGTCACTCCCACCCAGATGTTAAAGGATGCCTCCTTTCATTCAAGGCTTGGAATGAAGAAGCTGGATGTTTTATTATTAGATTTGTGACTGATGTATACATGTAGAGCTAAACAAAGCCTGGGATTTAACCACTAATACTAAACCCTTGTCCTGTTCCTGTAGAAGTTGGGGTATTTAGTCTGAGAACAACTGTAGCTTTAAAAAACCTACACTCATAATTATTGTGTCAGCTAAAAATAATGTCGATGGATTATTGTAGTCAACTTCATGATCTCTGCAGTACTAAGCTAATATAGAGAAAATACATACCTCAGTAATAGTTATTTTATTCAAGTACCTCCTTTGGAGGTTTTCTGCTGTATATAATTTTAAGTGCAGCATTACCTCTGTTTAACAAAAAATACAAATAAAACAAAGGGCTATTTTTAATAAGAATAGAACAAATATAAACTCCAGAAGATCAGGAGAGATGAGCTATAGTAATTCATCTTATCTACTGGTTAAATTTAATGGAACATTGCTGATTTAAAGTCGCCTAAGGTCATTTGAATGTGATCAAGAGTGCAAGAAAACGCATTGCATGTATGCTCTGTGGTGAAATTCCTATGCCACTTATTGACCTGCTGTATATTGCAGCCTTCAAATTCCTGTAGGCTGATTAACAAATAAATCGACAAAGCTGGCCTGCAGTGAGAAGCTGCTTTAGAAAACTTTGCCCCCTTTATAAATTAAGTCATCATTTGAAAGTTGTTTTTATATGTATTCATATAAATTGTCTCTATGTGATACATTTTTATAGTCTTAAAGAGTTGAATGTGACCAAAGAGGCAAAATTAGAACTAATCTTCAACAGGACACGGACGCCTCAATGCACACTACATAGTTCTTACATTTAAAACCTTATAATATTCTATCGCTTCATTAAACATGTCTTTTATAATACGTACATTGGCCTGAGAACGAGTGTTGTGCTCGGACTCCATCTTAGCCAGCCTACGGTTGGTGTCGTCCAGCAGCTCCTGGATGTTTTCGGTGTGTTTCCTCTGCATTTCAAACTTCTCCTGCTCCATCTCTGCTATAGTTGCATGTAACTGAAAAGGCAGAGAAAAGCTACAGATTAGACAGTGATCTATTTTATTGGCACTGAGTTTAGATCAGTTGCCCCTGCAGACATAACTTATCCCAGAGAGACAATAAGGAACCGTTTGTTCCCACTATGGAGGGACTGCAAAGTATCTGTGAAAGTTCTCTGAAACTGGCACTGTTTTTCCTCCGACAATAATGAACACATTTAATATAATTTAATTCTGTGCCATGTAGTGTCACATCACATACATGAAATTGTATAAATATTTGCTTCAGTATTGAAAAAACAGCAAGAGTGCCCTAAGGACATCCATACATATATACTGTATGTATATATATATATATATATATATATATATATATATATATATATATATATACATACATACATACATACATACAGTATATACTGTGTGTGTGTGTATGTATATATATATATATATATATATATATATATATATATATATATATATATATATATATATTCTTCACCAGCAGAATTAATCTGAATGAAGATGGAGCCACATAATATGCAATCCTGGAAGGTTTGGAAAGACTTGAAGTGTAAACAATGGCTGAAGTTCCACAAAAACCTACATCCTAAACATGAAAGTAGAACTATAATGGAATGGTTCAGATCAAAGCACATTCATGTGCTACTGTGGTCCAGTCAAATTAAGGTAAATCCAATGTAAAATCTGTGGCAGGACTTGAACATTGTTCAAGCGTATGCATCAGTATGAAGGAAAGTTTGACAGGGTTATATTGTGAATAAGAATGGAAAAAACTGAAATGTGCAAAGCTGGTACAATTATAATGAAAAAGACTGGCAGCTGTAATTGCATTGAAAGTACTGACTCAAAGGGACACATTAAAAACCTCTAATACTGTGAACTACTTTTCTCCTACTTCACAAATATTTGTGTTGTTCTATCACATGCAATCCCTTTAGATTACAAAATGTGAAAAGCTTAAGGGGATAAACAAAATGGTAAATACTTCAGATAAAAAGGCTCAGATGTAAGCAATTTGTATAATACTGCTGGAAGATTACCAAAAAGTATTATTCCTAATTATTCTTAACATTCTGCATATTTAAAGACAGTCAGCAACTCCGAAGAAATTAGTGAATCAACACTCTGACTGGACCTCTAAGCCTTCACTGAAAGCCCAAAGGAAGATAATCAGAAAGAAATGAATCTGTTTTCTCAACCAGTACAGCCTGGCTCCTTGCAGAGAGGTCTCCCGCTAACCCATAGTTTCCCTCTGGCTTGAGGCGGCTTATGCAGCGCAGGACTGCAGAGTATCCCACCTTCTTCTCCCACTCATTTTTTATAGAGTCAGCACTCTGATCGGAGAGCTTCTTCAGCTCCGCTATCTGCTTCTCTTTGCTCTCACAGATGATCTGGGATTCACGCAGAACACTTTGAACTGTGGGAGAGTTTGGACACAAACACACAAAAAGGGAATCAGGTCTTTCCTCTAAGGGATGGACGAGGGGGGGAGAAATCAAGGATGTAAACAGAAATCTACCTGAAGGCATTGGTTGTGTCAGTACATGAAATTAAATCAAATGTTTTTAGTTAACAGAAAACACAAAGGAAACAAAAGTAAGAAATGATAGCTAAACTATTGGTGAAAAAAGGCAAAAATGATTTGCTTAAACTGCACAGACTGAGCAGCACAGCTGGAGAACATCACTCTGCACCAGCATGATCTCCTGTGGGATAGTACCTTCCTAGGCTTTTTACTCTGAGTGTTCAGAGACACTACTGTAAACATCCTTCCAGTTAGCCCTGCAATCATGTCACCTCTCACCTTTCTTTTCAAGCTTACGGCTCATCTCCTCAGATTCCTTCTGCTTAACTCTGTACACACTCTTTATCTCTTCAATCTCCAGATTTTTTCGGTCCAGAATCTAAAGAGTGTGAGAAGAAAAGGACTGATATCAGCACCATACAGATACTGCTAGGATGAAAGTGTGTTTTGTTTTTTCTGTATACTATGTCATGGCCATATTGAAGTATGTTAAATCTTATAAGAGTTAAGACACATTAATTGACATCTTTGCAATGCAAAACTAAGAAATAATAATAATTATAATTCTTAAACAGAATATTCAGTATGTCAGTACCCAAACAGTGTTTTTGGCAAAACATTGCAACATATAAGAGAGATTTGGAACTGCTCAAATCAACATTTTCCATCTATTTTAGCCATTTACAAAGTCATGAATCTCAGGAAGACTTTCTAAATCTATAAATGCATGTCTTAGTGCAAACTGAAGTGAAGATAGAGAAAGCATTCATAATGATTCATCCTAAGTGATTAGCCACCTTGCATAAAAGAGACGGGGACAATTGAATGTAGGGTAACTTTCTCTAAATGCATGCATAATGCCGCTTTTAAATGTGGGGAAACTGGATCAGAAGAAAGAGGGACTATTTAAAAACGCATACATGCATTTGCATATGGTCTGGAAATTAGAATTACCCAACCAAACACTGACAAGAGTTGGGATGCCATCTCATAGGTTCACAAAGCAAATTGAAGTTTTTGACAATGACTGCACATAGAGAAGTAAACCAAAGTATCTTAAAACTTTAAGATCAGACACACAAGTAAAGAGACTGTGCTTGTATTCTTGGCAATCAATAAATAGAAATACAGAAATTTCCTAAAATATAGAACCTTTTTTATTATTATTTGAAACTGAGCCACTTTTAAGAGAATACATCTGGATATGAACTGTATAATCGGAAAATACTATATGAATTTCAATTCCTTAGGAGACCAAAGACAAACTGAGTAAAATAGCAGCTGAATGAACCACCTGCACCGAGGTGATGAGGTAAGTGCATCTGCTTGCTGCTGCCATCTGGGTGTCATTAGTTAAATCAGGCAATGACGAGCTGCAGCTCCAGTAATGGAAATAAAGCAGAAAACTTTCCAAGCACTTATGCTCAGTTGCATTGCTTGTGCGTAGATATGCAAAGAAAAAAAGGCTTTCCCTTAACTTGTGCAATAATTTAGGGCTGGAATTCAAGTCTTTGGGAACTGTGGAATATTAAAATGACTTTTTAACAGCACAGATTAAATCCAAAAACAGGCTCCTCTTGCTGGGAATGGCAGAAAACCATAGGAGATGTTATTTTTGTCTGACTCTAGAAGCCCGTGACGCTCCTTATTAGCCAAGCCTGTCATCATCCCGGTGTGAATGGGATGGAGGAGATGAAAGGACGATTGGGTGCCTGGAGCAAAGTTCACCCAACATTTAGGGATAGCCAATTTTTTCCATTTCACCACCCCAAGAGATTTTTGTTTTTCTTTTTAGGGTGTAGAACAGAAGGTGGAGGCACAGGGTCAGGTTGAGGCAGAGTGCATTATTACCCTTTTTTGAGGTCTTTGGAAGACATCCTAATTCAAAGAGAATCCAATGAATTAAAGAGAGGACAGAGAACAGCAGAAGAAGAGAACAAATTTAGGATTACCAACTAAACTACAATGATCTGCCACAATATTATGATCAGAGCTGAGCTCAAACCTAAAAAAAGTCTAACTCAACCCAAACTCATAGACAGTGTGTCCGAGCCCAATTCAACCCAACTAATTAACTTTAATTAGAGGCCTGAGTCCAAAATAAACTTGACATATTATTTTAAACTGCTACCAGATTAAAAGACTTCCAGACCTCTGACTTTGAACGTTTCTGACTTGGTAGTGTAGCATTCCCTATTCTTTGCTTTTTGTTAATATCTTCCTGCTCCATTTTATCACTTGCTGTTCCGCAGAATGAGTAAAGTGCAAATCTTTTGGATGGCTGTCAAAGGAGGCATATTTAATAATCTGCAGAAGGAATCTTTGAAACACAGATACCCCCAAAAGAGACGCTGTCTCAATTTCTGTCTGTGAACCGACGGTGCTGCCCCACAGTCGGCCTCTAGCTGCTAGCAGAGCAGCTAACCGTTCCCTCGATGCTGCTGCCACAGCCACATGCTAACTATGGCTTCATAAATGCTGCAAAGGCTCAGCTTTTTCCATCCACTGGCCCCCTTCCTTTGGTAATTTGTTTGCAAATGTTTGTCCATTTGAGAGCATCTTGGTTCTTAAGCACTGCTCAAGTAAGGGTTGTGACTGGTTACAGATATACGAGTTAGAATTTTAAAAAATGTTTCTGAGTGTGTATTACATTGTGCTTTTTGCATTGTTTATGGTTAAAACTGTTCCAAATGGAGCAGGCCTAGAGCAAGCCAGAGCTGAGGCAATCAAAGCAAACTTTATTTCAATAAGCGGTTTGATCAACAATAGTCCAGTAACGTGAGCTGGTGCCAAAAAAAAAAAAAATAAATAAATGTTATAATTTTTATTCATTCAACCTTTTTCTCTAATCCAACATAATCTGTTTGAAAATGTTGGCAGGCTTTGGAAAATCTCAGGTAAGGCGAGATTCCACATTTTCTATGAAACACCCTTGGCGACAGATGTCTTAGGACTATTAGCTACACCAATCACAAGTATAAGTTATAAAAACTTTTTTATAAGTTTTTACAAAACTTATAAAAAAGTTTTATATAGGACAGCACTCTGTGTCACACAGAGTGATGTCACATCTCCCCATATTATGCATAATTAATGGCCACTTCCACAGAAGAAATTAGAAAACAAATTGTGCTGTTCTTCTTAAGTTATGATTCTCAAAAAGGAATAGCATAAAATCCAAAAAGCTAAATAAGACTATACCATGGAGGTCAGCAGCCATAAAATTTCGATCAGGACATTTCTACCAGCAGTCCTTTGAATACTGAAAAAATAACCACCAGTAAAAATGAGTACTCCTCACTTTCTATTAGACTTAAAGGTACTACTTAATCATCGTTGAACCAATATATGTAACAATCAATTTAAGATAACTTTCGGTCTACATTTACATAGGTAGAAAGCTCATCACAGAGTGTGGTGCCATACTGCTTATTGTGAAACATCTTATCGTCTTAAGTGAATGGTAAACTGTCTCCTTAAAAGCCTCAATGGCAGCAAAGGAAAGTCATGTAAGGACGAGACTGATTCCAGGTGCTTGAGCTGCAGCCTAAATGACAGCACTTAATGTTAAATAAACCAGCTTTAGTGCTGCTTTCAACATCTGACAAGAAGCTTTGAAGAGATGAGACCAGTGAGATGATCAGAGAAGCATTCCTTTACTTTTGACTTGCCTTCTAATGGCTTTATGATGGCAACTGCAGATTAAATGGTTGCACAGAAGATTTGCCTATCATGTTCAGATTCCAAACAGAAACTAAAGTTCTCAGTTTCCTCCGTTACAAAATTCTCTTGCAGATTTTGACTTGATTTAATAAACACTAAAACTGTGGGCAAATATAAACTATATTAAATTCAATGTTCCTTTCATTTAGTATTAAAAGTAAAGCCTTTCATTTAAAAAATCCAAGATAAATATTAAAAAGAAACTGGTGACATAAACAGAAGTAAAGTTAGTTTGTCATGAGTTCGTGTTTTTCATTCTTGCCTTCTCAACATCTGCATCATGTCTCTGTTGCATTTTCAGTTTCTCCTCCTGGTGCTTGGCCTCCAACAGTTTGATCTTCATCTCAGTCTGAGAACAGATGAAACATCATGTCATGCAAAAGAAAACAACCCTCTGTTCACACCACGTCTGCTACTCTATAATTTGGCTGTAGTTTCCAAAAACTGAACGTGAAAACCACTGCAAATTGATCTGTTCTCTGGCACTGGTTTGTTTTTGCAGAGACACTATAAGAGAGGCCAAAAAGATACAATTATCGTGAACCATCTTCCAAACATGAAACAATTCCCATTAAATTTGTGGAAATCATTCCAAAAATATTTACAAATACTTTAAATTTGCACATGTGCATCTCTAAATTGAAGATAAGCAAAACAACAAAAAACAAAAAGAAAACTGTAATTAAGATGTTGGGTGACTGAAACTTAATAGCACAAAATGGCTGCGAAATATTAGCATAGCAGCCAAACTGATGACCGTTTTTATTCAAATGCACCATTTTAAGAAGGGATCAGCTTCAACATTGTGTTAGGAAATTTTAGACCATATCTTCAAGAACTAAGGAAGCACCTTGATTTAAAACCACGTATACCCTACGAACCAATCATAGATCACTAAGTAAAAGCCTTTTTCTCATATCATTTATTCATGGTATATAAAGAGGATTTAATCATTAATATTTACCTCAGGCATGTCCTGAGGGCCTTCGCTGTACACAACTTGAATCCAACTTGGGAAAGACTGACTTGAAAAAGTACCCCATAAACTTTGAACTGTATAAACTTCATAAAAACTTGTGTCAGAGAAGAAAACATGCATTAAACATAAAAACAAAGCATATCTAAGTGATCGTATTGTGTTAATTTAAAGGTTGTTCATTTTCTCTGTTGTGGTCTGTGGTCAGGGAGGCACTGAGTGAAATCTTGCCAAATTGAAATAAAAAAACGTCAAAGATCAACGCCTCTATTTGAAGCATGAAGGACAGTCTTTTGCAATAAAAATAATGATTTCTTGTGCGGATTAAAGTCAGATCTGAGAATGCTGTTACATCAAACTCATGCTGCACCGCATTTTACACCCTTAAGTCAGAATTTCCAAGTTTCAAGCTTTGCACATAAAACATACTTACAGCTGCAGCAATAAAACAGTTTTATGCACTTCTGACAACTTGAATTTGTGTTAAACCAGTCACACACACAGTAATATAAGTCAACAAGAGAACATGTTCTTGAATTAGCAATGATAATAAGTTAGGTTAACTGCTACAGTTAGTAAATCCACTGGTTGTCCATCTTGAAGATATGGACATTTATCAGGTGTTCCTGTCATTACAGTACACCTGATAAAGATGGACATATATAAATTTATTCTGGAATTACAAGTAATTGTCCATACTTCATTTTCTTTATCCATTCATATCTAAAATTTAGGGGTGCACCGATTTATCGGCCGGCCAATTTATGGGCCAGCTGATTTATCGGTGCCAATTTCCTTAATTTTGGGAGATCAGTGATCGGTGGATTTTTATATGTGAAGCTGATCTTATCCACCGATCTTTGCAAAGGTCTAAGAAGGTCTCTCTGTTGAAAAAGGTTTAACTGTTAGACCGGCCCACCAAGTTATGTCTACATGTTTACAATTAACAATAGTTACCCCACTATTGCCAACTCAACAATTTTCTTGCTATATTGAGCAACATTTCAGACAAAAAGAAAATAGTATCGGCCAAAATTGATATCGGCAAGTTAAGCTCTTTAAAAGATCGGTAATCTGTGATCGGCCAAAAAACTGCAATCGGTGCACCCCAACTGAAATTGATACAGTTGCAATCAAATTTGATATATTTTAAGTTTCCAGGCTTAGCAGGATCCCTGGTAACATATTTGTTTCCAAATCAGCAATAATGCATTTCAACTCTGAAGCAACACAATCACTAACAGATGCTATCAATACTAACAGAACTATGGGTGTTTTAATGAAATCATGACAATGTTTATATTACCACAGCAAACTTATACGACCATTCAGCCTTTCTTGGATTTATTCTGGGTGGGAGCAAAACAATTTAGCAACTGAACATTTTCTTCAGTAAAAATGATTTAACTGCAATATTGTTTATATATATATATATATATATATATATATATATATATATATATATATATATATATATATATATATATATATATATAAACCTCTGCCAACCCCACTTGTAATATGACGAGGCTACAGTCTTAGATGCAAATATCCTGGGTTTGATTTCCGACCTTGAGACATTTACTGCATGTTTTCCTCTTTCTTGACCCAACTTCCTGTCCAGCTACTTATCAATAAAGACAAAAAGTGTTAAAAGAAATTAAATAAAAGTAAAAGCCATTTGTGTTTACAAATGGAACACTCCATAACTTAGCAGACTGTTCATCTACAAAACAAATGACCAATAAGAAGGCTTGTAAAGATTTACATTACATCTTTTTCTACAATTTGTATTATGTTCAACATTATCCGTTTATAATAAACTCTGGTACCTCACTAACTTACATATTTTTATTTGATCATTGAAAATCTTAGTTTTCCTCTTTTTTTGAACCTGCTGTCTTTAATTAGAGGATGTTTCTCTGCACAAACACACAGCACATGGAGGCACAAAGGAAACCTTTGACAGAAAAACTGTCTGGCTGTTTGCTTTGATGTCACCACTCATGTATAGTCTGTGTATCTTCTGGTACGTTAATCAAACCTGCAGCAGGGTGACAATGTTGCTCCTTTGAAAATGTGCTTGGGAGTGTGTGTGCGTGTGAGGGCGTGCGGGTGTGTGTGAGCGAGTCAGTGGTTAAAAACATCCCGAGGCTAAATCTTGTTTGTTCTAGTCATCAAAACCATTAAGCTGAAAAATTCCCAAAATGTCACTTGGCACAGGGAAAGCTCATTAGACCTTGTCTCTAAGATAAATATCAAAAGAAAACAACATGATTTAACTGCAGTATTGTTTATGTGTGTAAATAATGACAGAACACAATGAAGACATCAACAGCACACAACTAAATGTAGCCATGCTTCAGGACTAAAACAGTGGAACAAAACTAAAGAGCTCAGGTTTTCACTCTGAAGTCAGCAATTCCCTTCTCGTTTAGCACTCCTTTAAAAATAAAAGTCCAACTAAAATGCAGAAATTGCCTTCTGGATGCCGCTCCTCATTATAGCACTTGAGCTACATTCACACTGCATCCTTGACAGAGCTCGTTTAAGTATTCTGTTCTTTCTTCTCCATCATTTTTCTTCATTTAATGCTATTTCTTGTGCAATTGAGAGGACCACAGGAGACTTGTCAGAGTAGAAAGAAAGAAGTCAAAAAGAAGTAAGAGATAGACAGAGGAGCAGAAGGAGGGGGAGAGGGAGAGAGAGTAGTTGACTGAAAAGCACAATGTAAGGCAGAGACCTGATTCTAACGGTGCCTGAACAAAAAAAAAAAGGCTCATGTGGGGGTGTCACTTTCTTATCCTCGCTTCAAATGCTCTTTGGAGAAAGTTTGTCAAACTAGATCAGTGGTGTTTGAAACTTGTTTATAAAAGCCTCAGTGAAGGGAGGAGGAATGTCGTACACCTAAGGCTTCTGAGATGTCTTCAATCAACCCCGACTGGGTGGTACAGCTCCTTCCCTTTTCTCTTCTTCTGAGTTGAAGCGAGCGCTGTAAGATGCCATGTTTTTTGACACTTTGCTTTTGAGAGGATGAGAGCTAGGGAGGGAAGAAGAAGGGGTGAATGGGGGATCTGAGAGCGGGACTGCGAGCAGAAGATGGAATCGGTTTCTTTTTCCGTTCAATATCAGAATGCCAGGGGGCGGGAGGGTCAAGGCCTTTATTTCTAAAGTGGGGATACATTCACAAAATCGTCTTCTGCTTATGGCTCACTAGGCCTTTTCTATAAAAAGTAAGGAATTTGGTTGAAGTATTTCTATGGATAGCCAAATGTTTCTTTCCACACTTTTCCCCCTAACCCATAAAAATATGGACAAAAATATTATCCATCTGTACACGTTCCTCCAGTTTTCCTTTATTTATCTATTAATAATTCGACCATTATTCATCCCTTTGTCCTTCCATCCATCCATCTAACCTTTTACATCTATCTCTTCATCCTTCTTTTCCTCTATCAGTCCATATCTGCTATTTTGAAACCATCAAGTCAACCATCCATCCTTGCAATTTCATATTAAAAGCTTGACCCATCTAGCTTTTATGGGCTGAACTCTAGAAATTTGGGTTGTGAAAAGAATGAATTGATGACATGAAGAAAGCATAGCAACAGCTACGGACCATTTCCTAACCCTAACAGGATGTTATTTTATACCTTTCTGACCAAGTAAAAAGGCTGGACAAAGATTGTGGCTAAAATTTGATCTCCTATAGTTTTTGACAAGAAGCATTCTGAACAAAAACAAGAATGCGCGTATGAAACCGAGAGACTTCCATTCCAATTCTCTAAACCCATAAAGTACTAAGGTAACAAGAACAGAGGAGATATGTTTGAAATAGTAACTTTATTATTATGAAATAGTAAATCCCTCATGGCTCCATGCCTCAAGCAGGATCTTGAAAGCCAGCTGCAGAACTAGTCCCCGCTAAAACTACTGAGACTCACAAGGTTACCCTTTTTTAGCTTTCAAAAGCGATCAGATAAGACAGGCCATGGCCCTCTAAATCACAGGCACAGAACTCAAGCTTCATCCCAGAAGACCCTTAGATTAGAGAGACTGCATCATTATGGCATCAGAAAGCAATCCCCAGTTGGGGGCTTGCGACCATTAGACCATGACTGCTTGACACACATCTACCAGGCTGTTGCCAACTTTCCCTGAGGTCAGGTGCCGAGGGAAAAGCTTCAAGATGGCATGTACACAGAAAGTCTAAAAGAAAGGCTGTGTGATTTAATCATTCTGTCAGTATCTTCTGTAATCTCTAGCCTTAGGCCTGTGCTGAGCTAAAACTGACTCATCAGTCACAGTTTAATTGAATTTCCAAATAAAGGCCCGGCCCTCTTAACACTAAGCACTTTCAGAGTGTGCTGTAGGATTAACGGGACTTTGGCGCTCCTGCAATACATCCTCCACAACTCACCTATAAGCTGTCACATATGTGTAAGGAAAGCTTACGGGGAAATGCTCTACCTCAAGGCATGTCTTGCACACATAGCCTCCCTCTAAAGGGCATAAATAGCAGTCAAGCTGTATCAACACTGAAGGTGTTTTAGTTCTCTTATTTTATTGAATCAAGCTGTTCATATCTAGCGGCTAAAGCTCCTACTCATGCTGTGGCCACTGACCACAATCTGATGCAGACGTTACAAAAAATAAAAAATAAATGTGTCAAACATCTCCCAACCTAAAAGGTTATTCACATCAATAGAAAGTGGCATCATGTTGTTCTGTTTTTTAGTAGTATTCACCTCCTTGGATGTATTACCCTTGTATTGCTTTTACAAATCAAAGTTTGGCATTCCTGACAAAATCCAAAAAACATCTTTAATGTCAAAGTGAAAAGGGATTTCTACAAAATAATGACATAATGTTTAACATAAATTGAATGGTTGCATAAACATTCACCCCCTTTAAACTGACTGACCACATTCAACAGAGGTCCAGTCAAAAAGTAAGACTACAGTGTAGGAGACTGGAGAAGTGATATTATCACAATAATTTATCAATTTAACAATGATTAGGCAAGAGGAATAAACTGAAACACAATGATGTTAAAAAGAAATAGGTTTGTAATTGTTTGTTTATGGTTATGACATGAGGACAAAAACTCACACATGGCAATGTGTGAGTGTGAAATGCAGGTACAAATAGGCAGACGGATAAGTCACCTCAAAATACCTCCATACACATAACTTCCTCTGTTCCAAATCTTCCCCTAAAAGGCACTGATTTAAGTTGATGAATATAATCTCTACAAGCATTAAAAGAGAAACAAAATCTCTCAAGCTTAAACATCACAAATCTGAACATCAAAGGGAAAAGGTCTGCCCTGTTTCTGCCTCATTCCCTCCCATTTCCAGTGTGTTCATCCTGATGTTTTTCTTTAGCTCTTTGGAAAAGCTTGAAATTTTGGTTGCATTTTGTATCAATAGAAGTGAAACACCAGTTTCTACTTGAAAACGATGGTCTGCTTGTATTGAAGGCTTTATCACACCAGTCCCATATTTTAGCTCTTTTGGAACCATAAAGACGGGGTGTCCAAAGTGCAGTCCATGGACCAATTGCGGCTCAATGATTTTATCCAAAGCCCCAAACATAATTCTGTTATGGGACAAATCTGATCAGTAATCAATTTTTGTACTTTGTAGGATGAAATTTTTACAGTCAGATAAAAAAAAAAAAAAAACGTTGCTTGTTACAATGTTAGTGACACAACGAAATAATCTATGACATGCTACAGGAAAGCCAGGAACAAGTCACCAGAGCAGAACGAGAGAAAAAAACCTCATACATTTCTGAGAAAATTGTGATTTTTTTTTTTTTTTTTGCTAAATATACCAGCTGTTGTCATACTGAAACCACTTTGTGCTTTAAAAAGTAGTTTCTGAAGTTGTAAAATGGAAAAGATTGCATTTGAATACAGCTTGTTTACAGAGTAAATCTGAGCTGTTCCTCAACTCATGATTGAGTAACATAGCTGTCTTTATTTTGGATATTCACATGTTTTTACTACTGGTTTCGGCAAACAGGATGAAAGTGTGAAAAGAAGACACAGCTCATTTGCATAAGTAACACGTCACCCTATTCCACACTGGTAACGGGTCCTTGGAAAAACAAACCCTGGCACAAGTTCGTTTACGGGTTCAGGCCAAATGCTCATCGAAATTTTTCCAAGAACTGCCGAACATAACCTTTGCTGTCAGAGTAAATGCAAAACCGCCAGCAAAATTAACAAGCTCACTTTTGTCTGCACACTATCCCAACTTATACCTGTTTAAGGTCAAGGCTGGGGGGTTTGGTTATTAAAAAGTAATTTAAATACACATATTCAAGTTATTACTGAGAAGATCAAATCAAAAAGTCACCAGAAATTAAGTGATGTTTACTTTATAATTTTGGCCCTCATGGAAACATTTTGGACACCACTCACTCAAAGCATCATGACCCAAAACTTTTATAAAGGGCATGAAAGCAGTTCATAAGCTTCACAGCCAATTTGCAAAAGGGTTGAAATACTGAATAGAATTACATTACACAGGTGTAAACCCACAAGTGTTCCATGCAATCAGTGTAAGGTAAACATTCCCATTACATTCATCAATATTGAGCCACTGAGGCAGTCTAAGATACAATCAAATGGCAGAAGTTGCTCTAATTTTTTTGTTTTCCAGTGGCTAAGATGCATCAGTGTACAGACACCATGCCTTGCTGTTCTAGATTAAAGCATACACCGTGAACAATGCTCTGGGATGTAATGAACACCTCTTAATGTCCTGTGTGTCTATATATCCACGAACCCCTCCCCACACCTGCATCCATCAGAGCAGTCAAAGTGCCTGCAGCAGCCACTAAAAACCATAATGGTTACATACAAGTCATGCTCAGTTTTATATTTAACACTGCGTTTAAGGTGCTTGGTAGAAGGAATGACTGGAGGTTTGGGAGAGTTAGGGAGGGTCAGACGGGACTTCAAAGCAAGCTTTCAGAATAGGATTTTCTGCTTAAATCCACATACGGAAAGAAAGAGAGTCATCAGAGGAAGCTGGCAATATTTCTGTCTTCTTAGGGAATTGGCCATTCCACCAGTATAAGCCATGTATTTGGGTGTTTATAAATGACTGGGGTATCTTACACCTTAAAGCAGGCAGGTTTGGGTTTGACTTGTCAATGTGTTATTCTTGTTTTCATATAATCATATAAATATAAAGCATGCTACATAGAAAAAGGCAATGGAATGAAATGTACAGAACCTTAATATATTTTGTCACATCTCTACCACATATTTTTCATTCATTCAAGTTTATTTGGTCATGGAAAACACTCTGGGCTATGCAAAACTGTAACCACTGCTCTGAAAACTGATTCTAGCTATCAACTAAATTGAATACAAGTCCCTCTTTAGGCCTTCCTAATAAGTGCAGTAACCCTCACTTCTAAGATATCAATCAAAGGCAAGACAATAAAAACAAGTAACCAAAACTAAAAGAGCAGGGAGTCACAAACTTAAAAAAATATTAAGCAAAAGACATTAAAGAAAAAACAACTCACCAACTTTCAACAAATGTCACAAATGGATGACAGACATATTAAAAGAAAAATGCTAAATGTACTTTGTTAGAGATTCAAAATTGTGAATTAAAAGGAAAACCATGTATAAAGTATTTTTATTCACCCTTCAGTCAACACTTTGTAGAACTCTGCAGCAATTACAGCTAAAAGTGTTTCGGGGTATGGCTTTACCAGATTTGCACATCTAAAAAGGGAAATGTTTTGCCTATTCTTCTTTAGTAAATTGGACAAAAACAGTCAGATTGGCTGACGACAATCTGAGAACATCTATTTTATGGTCTTGCCTCATATTCTCATTTGATTTTCAGTGTGACCGAATGCCTTTAATACATGAATACATCTGTGTTTGGGGCTGTTGTCTGGAAAGTGGACCTCCACACCTCAGTCTTAAGTCTTTTGCAAACCTTAACAAGTCTTCTTTCAGGATATCCATCCCTGCTGAGGAAAAGTACATGACGATGCCGCCATGATGTACGTTAATACTTATTTGACACACCTAAGGCTTTTCTTTTCATTTCACTATATTTAAATCTATCCATCTTCTCAATAACTTTGACCAGGTTCCTTGCTCCTATTTCAGAAAAGCTTCTCTATAAAACATGACGCAGGCACCACATTTTACAGGGATATTCTGTTCAGAGAAATGTGTTGTAGTTTAACACAAAGCTCGGTTTCGTCCAGATGGCCAGAAAAGAGAAAGAAAGTTAATGTTTGGCTTCATCTCAACAGAGCACAACCTCCACATATTTACTTTTCCCAAATAGAATTTATTTGGGCAACAATGACCTCTCTTTGCCACTCTTTCATAAAGAACAGATTATAAAAGTAGATTTTTAAATGGAGAGCTAATTCTTGAGGTTTGAGGTCATAATGTGACAAAACAAGAAAAAGTTGGGTTGGGCATTTTTCAGGTTTAACTATATTCAGCTGCGTACCTCTTTGCTTTGTAGACCATGATCAATGGCAAAGGTGCTATTCGTCTCAATGGTTGACTTTAAAATCTACAGAGACAAAAGGGAGAACACTGAGGTGATGAAAAGATAGAAGAGGTCAAAGACAACATTTAATTTTCCCCAAGCAACAAATAAACAACAAAGGACCCTTGACAACTTACTGGTGACAAGGGGCTGGGCTTCTCTCTCAAATACCTGGGGTTTTCAATCTGAAAAAGCAAACAGAAAAACATTCAGAGTTCTCTTTCTCCTAAGCCTCTCCTAACAAAGCCCTAAAACGACCAGAATCTATCCCTGGCAGTGAGTTTGCCATAAACAATGTGGAAAGCACATCAAAGCCCAGTTTTGTGGCTGAAGTCTCTTCCGTCAACTCCTGTCTGTTTAGAGAGACAGAACCGTCGTGCAACTTCAAGGCTTTGTGTGTGTGGCCGGCTCTGTTTCCGCTCTCAGCTCCCCTTCTGCTGTCCCTTTTGTCAACACTGAAGACCGCTAATCTGTAAGCTATTCCCACTATGTTTACCATCACATGGAGGCCAATGTGTATACATCCCTGCCAAACACTGACTCGGCATGCTCTTTGCTTACAGTATGAAGCAGAGAGGACTGAAAAGTGTAAGCAGGTTAACCACCTGAAAGTAAGCGGGTCACAGTCCATGTGACATTAGTGGCTTTACATCAATAAGGTTCGCTAACTGTGACACAAGCTGCAAAAATATCATCATACAGAGATTCTTTCTGATGCTTTAGGGCCATCTGTGGGGGCTCACATCTAACATGGACATCACAGCCTTTCAAAGTAAGAACCTAAATCTCAAAATGACAGCAATGACTTCCAAGGCTAATCTCCAAAACAAAAAGACAGAGTGGGAACAGGAGAAAATAATGGGATTCAATTCAATGTTGTAAAAAAGGGGAATCAATGCTTTAAGATGGCGCAACCCACACAAAGATAATCCTGAATGAATGGGAGATGAGGGAACATGACCTGAGAGAATTTAGGGACTTGGGAGTTTAAAAAGCTGCAGCTATAGTGCCAGGATAAAGTCACAATCTGTTGCTTCAGGGTGAGAGATTCACAATAAAAGGAAAGCAGCTCTGCCTCACTGACATCTACTCAGGTTAAAACGAGCAAGATATTTTGCGACATACTGTTACCCTTAAACCGGAACCATTTGGTTAAAATTATTACTGCCATACATGCACAAGATCTGCAAACAGCTCCACTGTGTGTGTTGTAAACAGTCAAACGCAGCTGGATCAGGCATGATGAAGGAAAAAAATATATATTTTTACAAACTGATGCGTAGCATGAAACCTAAAATGGGGTTTCTTTTTATACCCACAAACAGCCAGTCATCAGGTTTGATTGAGCACGGGCCACAGGGCAAAGAGGACATGCAGACTAAATCATGTGGTGTTGTCTTGGCACAGTGTCACCCTAAACTTGGACTTCTTGTATACGTATGCCTCTGAATGTTTGTAAGGAAACAGACAGGGAATAATCACAAGGACTCAACATCGAAGCACATCTGCTGATATCAAACTAATTTCACCCTAAACTAAAGGAGATGCATAAAAAAAATACATTCTTCTTTTTACATTTCTTTTAAACAGAACACTGATTTCACAGCTGTACGAGCTAACTCCTGTTTGAGATTAAATGATGCTCCAACAAAGAAACTAAACTGAAATTTGAAAGGGCAACTATGGTTCAGACATAAAAAATTAAAAAAACTAAAAAGTACAAAATAAAAATAAATCAGTCTATTGTTTTTCCAAGCAAAAAATACCTTTTTAGATCCACTTTTGGAGCCAAACCTCTTCAAAATATAAAGGCACTACACTATGTATGGTTATATGTGAGCATAATACAATAATAAAATAAAACTATCTATTTTTTTAAATTGGTAAGAAAATGTATTGTTTTGTTATGTTTGTTTGTTATGTTTTTTGCTTCTTACGTGTCCTTTGTCAGTGTAAAATGTCTCTTAATACAGTATCATCAGGCTGCTTCAAGAAATAAATCAAGAAACTCTCCAAAGTTTCCTCCTGAATTTGTACTTACAAAAATTACATACAACTGCAGCTTTTTTTCTCTGTCTAAGCCAATTAAACAACATTTCAGACTTCCTTTTTTAACCACCACATATGCAGAATTAGCTTAAAGAGAAAACAACATGTCATTCCTTGAATGAAACATTCAGACAGACATAAATTTATATATTTGAGGGGTATGACAGACAATGTTTCCAGGTTAATCTATTTTTTTAAGTAAAAACAGAGTGATTGTGTTGAAAAATTAGACTTCCGTCAATTTCTATTTACTGCAGCAATGCTTGAATTCAAGCTCAAATACACTCAGGCACATAAGAGTAGCAATGCCAGTCAGAACAGGAGTACAAATTCCATCATCTAATTCCATCATTTAACAGAAGTACAATTTTTGTCACAAGTAACAATCTACTTATGACAAAAAACAAACTTTTATCACATTTAGTCTCCAAGCAACTTCCTTTTGACCTCATTCTGACTTGATAAATCAACATAAACTTTTTGCTACGTTAAAGTTGGAGACTATCACTATTTCCATTTTGAGTGGCTTACATGTCACGCATTAAGAGTTTGATGTTTTGTTGTATGTAATGTCACAGTCTTCTACAACTTTTGCATATGGTTTCCATGATACACTAAACTGACTATATTCCATTAAAGTGGAAATGAATGGCAAACCAATATAGCCTGCTTCAGAACATCTAAATGAAAGTGAAAGATGTTCCAGATAGAGCGATGCTTGGCTCTGCTGAAATTTCGTAGGAGATGAGCACTTTGAAGCCGTGCATCCATAAAACTTGAGCAGGGTTTGTGCGTGTGTGTTTGTGTGTGAAGGAACATCTGTTGATTTGAAAGATGCAGGCTTGGGGGAGTGTTGCCAAGCAATGCTTCTTATCAGTGTTTCAACACAGTGGAGAGCAGAGCGGTGCAGTGAGCGGCTTCACGTCTGCAGACAGATCCCTGAGATTACCTCAGGACTGGATAGGGAGGAGAGGGGGGACTATAGAGTCCGAGATGCACGGACAGACAGACAAGAAGAGATCAGATAGAAACTGAGAAGGACTACAAAAAGTAGAGCTGTGGGGGTTCTGCAAAAATATCTGTGTGTAGGCAATGTAGGAGAAAGTTTGAGGCAACAGGAAGGCACAAAATGAGAGAAAAAGGGAGTTGGAGTCATGCAGGTGAGGAGAAGGAAAAATAAAACATATGAGGGCAGATTGCTTATCAAGCCCTGACCTAGAGCTCTGCAGACGGCAGAGATAAAACAGGTGCACTCATCTTCCATTGCACAGTTTACACAACCCTCACAACCTACAATAGCAGTGAAATGCCAAAAGGAGGAGACTTCAAGAGGACTCAAGTAAAAGGCTCTTTTCATTATTTACTAAAAAGCGTCCAGGCAGCAAGGCTAACTCAATATCACTGCACTACTGCGGTTAAGAGTGCTTCAGTCAGTCAGTGCTCTGCAGGCTGATAACGTACTGCTGAAAGCACTCAGTCAATAGCAATTACAGGGTCTGTATGATGGCCTCCACTTATTATGAAAGTGATCTGGCAAGATATACTTTATACTAAATGTGTTGCCTCGTGTATTTTATTGACCAAAAACAAATGTAAATAAACAAATATAAAATAAAATAAAAACATACAATAAATTTTGATGAGTCTGGACGAGGATAATCATTTGAAAAACAACAAGAGGGCTGAAAGAAACAAAAGTAAAAGAAAAACTGAGGATTGTCAGATAAGCAACTATCAGGACATCAACAAGTCTGATGAATGCTTCACAGCTACATTCAGTTCCTAACGCTGCAAACATTACTTCAGCTGAAATTAACCCAAGTCATGTTTTTGTACAGTTATTTGGAAAAAAAGAGAAAACTGTAGAAAGCTTAATTATGGAACTTACCAATAAAAGTATGAGAAAACTAAGAGTGTAACTAAAATGTGTTATTTACAGAGCTCAATGTCAGCACACTGATAGAGATTTTAACTGCAGGTGCACCACCTCCATAAAACACCTTGTGATATGCCTGCAGCAGTCAGTTGAGATTTTATTGAGGAGACAGGGCTGGGTAAAAAGCTTATATTCACACATTGAAATGCACCATCAGCAGTGGGTTTAATCAGCTCCTATAACAAACTACACAAGGGAAAATTATGACATACATCGCTTGGTAATCCTCTGATCAATAAAATAATCTTGACGCAGAAAGTCCTTCTTCATTGAAGAGAATTCCAACAAGCTCCAATGAGTTTACTAAAACTTCTAACAAAAAAGAATCTTATGTGGAACATGCCCTCAGATACCTAATTGATAAAGGGCTCATGAACAGTTTAAAATTGTAATAATGGTGTGCAGAATTACAGATTTTCTTTAACTGGACATCGAATGTGAACTTGTAGATAAGCTCAGTTCATTGATTAGTTTTATTAGATCAGACTAGTCCAAGCTCTGTATCTTAAAAAAAAAAAAAAATTTCATGGGGGAAAAAAACTGTTTTAATTAATCTGTTCATTGATAGGATCTGGAATTTAATGTGAATTAAACCCCAGATCTGAAACTGGCATCGACATTGGCCTATTTGTCACTAGTACGCATAATGAACAAAAAGTAATTCTGATGAAAATAAAGGACAAAATCTTTTTTGATTCCTAACAAAACTAGACATCTTTACTGACTTTCAGATGCTGGCACCATTAGCACTAACTGCAGGAGAATAAAATTAAATGTACTGGTTGGGTCTTGTACATCTTTTGAGTTTTTCTGAACCTCTGTCCCTGAAGTGAGCCCCAATAATCAAAATGCTGACGGCATGCCCAAGGACTCACCCCGAGGTTCCAGCTGTTAAGGCGAGTCTCCAACTCACTGTCGCCAGCAGACACATTTGCTTTTAGCATCCCATCCACCTGAGAAGAAAGAGACGGGGTAAATGATGGCAGGATCATGATGGAAGTAAATAGTAGGGATTTAAACTAGAGGAAGTTATTGTAACTACTTTGATTGGCATTTTAGCCTGAAGAAGCAAAAAGCACTGATGGAGCTTGTCACAGCCTGCTGACTTGATATAACGCCTCTAAAAAACAAATGGTTTTTATTAAAGTTTAAAGGTTGATGGTAGAGTCTTGTGCTTTCCTTAAATACCAACAACACTGTATTTGTCTTATCTTTTCTGCTCAATCTATTCATTCTAACATCCAGTTCTCCAGATGTGCAGCAGCTCTACATAATATCTGTTCAACAATACATTCCAAGAGCTAAACTATCTTACATTGAAGATTTTTTCTGTCTTTTGTTACAGCTGGGTTCCGGATCTCTATTATGCACTATAATTCAAATGGTTCCAGGGCTTTTGTTGATACAAGATCGGTTTACTCAAGTCAAGCTTGGGCAGCAGAAGTAGGAAGACGGGAAATATCTTATAAAACTGAAGGAGCAATAGGAAACTGAGAGATGTTGTTGAATGTGATTAGGATCTGATGGAGTGTGGACCTTGGGAGGACCTCTGCGGGACAGTGCTGGCACAAAGAAACAGATGAATGGAATAGCTAAGGATTATGTGCCTCTTTTGATTGGAATGGCAATCCGACTTCCAAGCCTCAACCTCGGACAAACAGGATAAATGTTTCATTTCAACATATAGGAATGCTGGGAATGCAGTTCACTGGCTATTTAAACCAAAGTGTCCTAATCTGCGTAGGGCACAAGAAATTTAAAACATACATTTAAGAAGTTCCTAAACAATTTCTGGCTGCAGATATTAGACAATCACATCACTGACTTGGTCATGCATTTGTTAACAGTTCATTTTAAGAACAATACAGAATACATGCAAAGACATCAGAGCAACACTGAACTAATCAACAACAATAATGGTTTTTTAAGCTAGTTTACTCAACTCCTTGGCAATTGTGTTGATTAAAAAAAGTTCTAATATATTATTCTTATTAGGAGGCGCTCAGAGAGCATTGAAATTTAACTGCCAGAAAATCAGCTAATTCTTGAATGTAAAAAATACAAAATAATTCAAGATTGTCACAGAAAAATTAACTTAGCTCATCCTAAACTTGCATAATACTGTCAATCCACACACTTGATCCCAATATACATGCACTATTCAAAATGGAAATGAATGAAAAGTGGTAAATATACTTAAGACACCTGATGGAACCTGAGAGCAAAATCTTCTTCATCCCCTCACATTAAAACCTACTAATGTATTCTATTCAAAGCAATTTTACAGCAAGGTACGCATCAAATAACACATTTTTTTAATGATAATTTGCATCTAGGAAAGTGATTATAAACTAACCATTCTTGAGTCTCGTCTTGGACTCAGCTTGAATGAACTAGAGGACATGGGTTCAGGAAGGACCTTTTCCTCGTACAGTCTCCTCCTGAAAGAGAAACATTAGAGGAATGCATGTGAAAAGAAAATAACCTACAGTCTGTGAGTGTATAGTCCTGCGGTCTGTTCCCCTTTGTATATGAATGTGCTTGCATCGGCAGCCTCCTTTGACATATGCGCACATCAACATCTGGCACTGGTTGCATGGTTTGTGGTCTGCAATCCATCCCATCTGAACAATAAATGTCCACACCATTCTTCACTCAGTTTCCATGCACAACACATGGTGAGCATGGCTAAGACTTAAACCATCCCCTTACAATCAGACACGTCAATGACTGTCTCTCATCATGTCTGTCATGTGTAAAAAAAAAAAAAAAAAAAGTAAGCATCTTTACAGGAAATCTATGCTGATACACATACACCCACCCCCACACGCCTACACACCCACACACATGCTCACTCCCTTATATTACACAGACCCACATACTCTTACAAACCATCAGGGGCATAAGTATGCTAACAATCTCATTAGACGCAGGCACATGAGATGTTATTAGTCCACTAACAATAACTGAGTGAATAAATGCGGATGTGGAGCCACACAGTAAAAGAAAATTAAATAAAGATATTCTGTCATCTTATAAAGACATGGCTTCACTTTTTGTGGGTCAGAGAGAGATTGATTAGAACTCTATTAGAAGATCATTGGCTTTTCCTTCCTTGTATATGTACATTTCTTAGTACAAGGACCACTGAATCTCACTATCAAAAAAAAAGAGTTGACCTGTGAGGGCACTTACTGTGAGGATTATACAAAACAACACTTACATCTTAGAAGAGCTAATATTGATTAATATAATAATGCTTTAATTCATCCTCCATCTGTGGTAGTATGTTCACTATTAGACCTTGTGATCTAATAATGTACTACTAGACATACTCTAAGCAAATTAAGAGCTAGAAGTAGCGCCTTGCAAAAGTATCTCTACTCCTCAAACCTTTTTAATTTGTTTAGCATGCAGATGTACTACCCCTTAATTCTGACACCTCTAAATAACTTGTGCCTTCCTGTTGCCTAAATATCTTAGAATAAATATGAAGTATTTCAAAGGACTGATAAAGAAAATTAGAGAATAAATACCATCATGTTGTAGAGATAATGAAAGCTTCAATCTGTAGATGTAAAAGTCTAGTACAAAAAAACGTTCCAGGCCCAACTGCAAGGGGATACATACAAACACGCACCACACTCGTTATATTTTCATTTATATGAATTTTGAAAACCATGCATCCCTTTCCTTACACTTCTCAACTACAAAATACCTCTGTTGGATTTCTTATAAAATCACAGAAAACTACATAAAGGTTTCTAGCTGTAATGTGACAAAATGTGGAAAGTTTCACATAGTGTATTTTTGAATGGTAATGTAAATACATGGACAGTGATGTTAGTGTAATAATTACATTAAAGGCTTCTAGCAGTGCTGCATGGTGTGACCTAATTATCTGTTGTGCTACAACTTGTCAAAGGAACTCATAAAAAGCTAAAGTCATGCATATTTAGAAGACGCATTTCTAAAATAGCATCTCCTTTTATCTTGGTACATTAGGTTCTCCTTAACGTGTTATAATATAAATATTTATGTACATTGCAAATGTGTTTTTATTGTTCATTTTGGCAAACGAGCCATTAAACAACTATTAAATATATCTACAGCTGTCATAATATTAAAAAGATACATAAGGTGTAAGTCTTAATTTGCGACTTTTCGAAACATTTATGGTGAAAGATATTCTGATATGTAATTGTAGATGAACAGCTTGGTACTTTGTAATCTATTTCTTTACATGTCCCAGATACAAATGACACCTCAAGAAACAAATTTATGTGGGTTTATAGGTGCAAATCATCAAACACTATGGAATGATTGTTTGAAATTGCCAGTTTTGCCTACGTTTTGGGAAAATATACATTTAAAGGAAAATACATCAAAAAATGAACTCACTAAAAATTCAGGAAGTAAACATTTCTGAATTTTTAATGATTTCACAAATTAGAAATTTTACACGTCAGGACATGATAAAAATGATTCAGTGTTTTCCAGATTTCCTGAGCGTTAAAAATAGATTCCGAACTTTCATTTTTCACTTTAGTCCATTACAGTGAAGTTTATTCACGAATGGAAAACTGAGCATCTGAGAACAAGGTTTAAATGCTCTACTGGTTCTCCCAGTAGTCTGATAATGGAAAACCAAATTAGTCAGAAAATAAGTCAATTTCACTTTTAGTTTCAAGCATGTATGATGCCAAAGTGGGAAAAGTATTTGCATAGCACACAATGCAAATACTGCTGCAGTACTTGAAATGCCATTGTGTAAATTCTCTAGCACGGCCTCACGTCTCTGGATTAGTTATGTAGTCATGAATGATCACCGCCATTTATTTTATATTGAGTTTGATGGCTTTGAATAGATATTTTTAAAATTAATAACCTAAATAAAAACTTGTTTGAGCCCCCGCTGTCATATGAACCACATATCTTCCCTCTGATCTCTGCTGTCTGACATTTGGCCTAATTATTTTAATATGAAGGACTCAAACTGGACCATGACACCTTATTGCCAACTTTGTAAGAACATGAGTTCAAATGAATAAGGTTTGCGGAGAAAAAAAAAAAATCAACAATGTAATTGTTGAAAACTAAACATCACATTTGCCAACTTCCCTCTCTAGCTGTTACATTTCACATCTGGCAAGTGTTCAAAGTGACTGGCAGAACATATCATGATTTGTTATTTGAGAATTATGTGTATAAAAACTTTAGGGCGCAAAACCAATTTGGTTCAATGAGGAATATTAAATAAAACAGGCAAGGTACTGAGTGCTCACACAGTCTGTTTATCTCTCTGCATGTGCACACGTTCACATTCACACACATGAAGCTATGAAATTTGGATGGGGGGCCAAGCTTCACAATTTTAGGCCTCTAAGTCAACAGGTGGATGAGGATAATTGAATCAGATGTGTCTGGAGTCTGAGGCCCACAGATCAAAGCAGTGGCAAGTCAGGCCAGAGCAACACACACACACACACACACAAAAGAGCATCCACCACCTAAACCCTGAGAAGCTGCGCTTGGTTGATTAAAGCAACCTGACATCCAAGCCCCAGCCTGACCTCCAGGTGCAGAGCCAGCGGGCCCAGGGCTCAGCCTCAAGCACCCCCAGGAAAAGTCTGACCTTGGGATACAAACATCCCAATGTCCCTGCACACCCTCCTCTACAAACTAACACCGGGAAAGATCAGAGGAAGGACCGAAAGAGAGCAATGAGAGACTCTTATACCAAAATAAAAAACTAACTGCAAATAAAATGTAACTGTCAAAGTTATATAGAGAAAATAAAAGCTGAGGAGAATGAAGGGGGCAATAGGGCTGCCTAAGAGCTTTCTTATGTGGATGGAAAGCACACAGATGGAATACAGACGTCAAGGAGGGAAAAAGAGAAAAACAAGAAAATGAAATGTGCATGGAAGCTCTAAAACAGAAACCACAGCAAATATGAAGTAATATTAAAATTTGACTTTTAATTTGACTTTTTCTCAAATTAAGAACACAGTTTATATTAGACTGATCACAACAAGCACGAGAAGTTGGAGTGAATAAAATCATGAGGAAATCTTCTCAACCTGAGAACTTTTCTTCCAGATTCTTCTGAATGAAAGTGTGCTATGCACAATGAAATACCACCATCTTGTGGTTATATTTAGAATAGCTTTAATAAAGTAATCCCTATGGTTTACACAAAATTCACACATTACAGCAGACCTAATTCTGAGCACCATGGAGTAACACCTGAAAACATCCTAAAAGTTTAACTTTAAAAGACGGTTAAAATGAATCAAGCTGAAAAGTAGGTCTATCTCACAACTGACAGCTGGGGAGATCAAACATTGCCACATCATAGGGACACACTGTCATACCAGTCCATTGAGATCAATCATATCTAAATAGGACAAAAACATAAAAGGGCTCTTGGTGCTGTTAATTTTCTTTATCTGGATGTTTGTCTGTGATCTGAGAGTCTTTCATCGTCTTATCTCAACACTGTGGGACTCAGCAAACAGAAAAACAGGAAGAAGAATCTCAATGTCTCACCACAGATTTCGAAATAGCACCAATCTATTTTAGTCCACATGCCAAAACAAAATAAACACAGGCCCACATAAACCCCAGAAACTTTTCTGAATCGTGCTGGATCGTAATTTTTAGAGCCTATACGTATTATGGCCTCATTAAGTACTCAAGCTGTTCAAGTCCATTTTTTTTAATGTAAAATATGTTATGAAAAGTTTGAAAATTAGTCTTGAAAATTGTGGAATTTCAACATTAAAATGTGTGGGAACTCTGGTTGTCAGTGCAATCTTATAGGGCTAAGTATGACACCTCCACTCATCTGGAAAAAAAAAACTGATTCTGGTTACCACCCATTTCTCTGTGCATCATTATGTTCTAGTTATAAAAACATTTAGATGAAAACATAAGAAAATAAAACAATGCAAACAAAGTAATATAAAATAAAGCAAGTAGAATTTGAACATTTATGTAAAAACCTATTAAAGATTCATTTCTGTCTCTCTCTAAAGTCAAGCCGTTCCACAAGGAAACCTGTTTTAGCCACTGGCTTCATCTGGAATCTGGTTCTTTCAGTTCTTATCCATATCTCGTCCCTCGGGCTTAGGAGTAAGAGTTATGTCCAAAAATCAAGAAGAGAAATTTAGCATTTTCCATACGTGAGAAAAATCATCTTTGCAACCTGCTAAAGGTTTATTCAAATCCAGGAATGATGGACAACAAGCAGTAAAAAAGTTCAATCACAGGGCTGTTAGTACTTGGTAAGTTAACTCTAACATGTCTTTAGACTGTGAGAAAAAATGTTTAAATGCCACACAGTGAGGCCCCAGCAGGCCTTTTTATTGTCTATATCCATCTTCCTAAGAGGTGACAGCACTAAGTGCTGCTGCGCCTAATCGTAACGACATAATTCCACAGCCTCAACAGAAAACTTTGGATTAAATACGGCAGTGGTGGGCTTGTACTCCCTCTTATGCAGCGCCCTGGTGT
Source organism: Xiphophorus maculatus (assembly GCF_002775205.1). Classification (NCBI taxonomy): domain Eukaryota; kingdom Metazoa; phylum Chordata; class Actinopteri; order Cyprinodontiformes; family Poeciliidae; genus Xiphophorus; species Xiphophorus maculatus. Next base: position 13,397,416 of record NC_036458.1, on the reverse strand, counting down.
ATAATAATCTCTGCCTACTACAGTGCTCTCTTTTTATGATGCTAATGAGTATACGAAGCCACTGGGCCCCGATTTGCCTCTCCTTCCTAATTAAATTTGAAAAACCAAGAGCCATTGCTAACATCGCTTTGTGGAGCCCCTGGACTGCCTGCAGTCAGAGGAAATATCCCCGAGCATGTTAGGATGACTGATGACAAGTAAAGTAAGCTGCCTTCACATCCAACACATTTAGTTTTAGACAGTAATCAATGAGACAAGCAAATTGAATTGAATTACTTAATTATTGGCATAGAACAAATACATGTTTTTAACATTTTAGATGTTAAAAGATAAATCGCAGAAAAGATACTAAATATTAAACATCCTGATGATGTATTAAGCTTTATTCTTTGCCTTTTCTGCACTGTGGGGTTATAGCTCATGTTCAGCTGGTGGAGAAAAGCAACAGAACGATGGGTAGATTATATGAGAAGTTCCTTATTCTCTCATGCTGTTTTGAAGTGTTTTTCTTTGAAAATTCAGAATGGACAGCTCAAGCGGCCTGATGCAAGCACTTGGCAATGTCTTTAGCTTTTTAGATAGTGCTCCTGAGCAAAGACGACAGGCAATCAATCAGAAAAGCTATTTGTGTCTGTAGCTTCACAGCGCAGTTCAATGTCTTTAGACTGGTAGGAGAAGTTTTGAGTGGAAAGTTCCGACAGATGCCTTATCCATTAACGCAAATTTCTCCTGTGCCTGTCTCCCTAACAGACAAATAAAGCAGGTTTCCCTTCAACACCCTTTTAAACATTAACCTAATACTTTTCACGGCAGGGCTAAGGTATGTCTTAAAATTAAAATACAAAATAAATACTACAGAGGACATGACAGTTGTAGTGCATAAACATTTTGAAAATTGATTTGCAAAGTAAACAGAAATTACAATTTCAAAATTTTGACTTCTATTATTGTGGCCAGCTTCTTAAGTAGCCAGTCCTTACACTTCCAGGATCAAAAGAGGGTAAAGTGCTGTTCACATCAGCTCTTTCCCACCACTGAGGCAGGTAATGATTTGTGTCTTATTCTTATGGTTATTTTATTGATTGGTATACATTTTGTTAAACAGGATCTTGCAAGTAAACTAATCGTAGGAGAAAAAGGGCCTGCAACCTGTGACTCCGGAGCCTTAAGTTACTCTTTGGACCTCGTCATCTGTGTCCTTGGGCGAGAAACGTCACCCGCCTTGCCTGTTGGTGTTGCCCAGAAGAGCCGAAGGCACAAAATGGCAGCCTCACTTTTCTCAGACTGTCCCAGAGGAGCATCATTTCTCTACAGAATAATTAACATAGGCCAATAAGTCTAACTATATTGTTAATAGATATGAGTTCTTGGTTTCTAAATGTTATCCACAGAAATTTTGCATGTTATTTGCATTTGCATTATGTTGGATTCTGGGAGTAAATCATTTGCGCTATTTTATTGGATTGTATTAATTGGAGATTTGTGGATGTAAAAAAAAAGTTGTTTGTTTTAAATGGCTTCATTCTGTTAATAACATAAGGTTTCACATGGTGAGTTAACCATTATTTTACATTTTCAAGTGGTTTGATAAAAGCGTTTAGTGCATCTACATTCCAATACATCATTCGAAACTCAACAATGTTAGCTTTCCAATTATGTATAAGTATATGTCCATAGAAAGGATGTCACAAAAATACATTACATTGTTATGTCACACCCATGGGACAAAACTGAACTAATATGGAGCTCCTTAAGAATATTTCCCCAGCAAATAATATGTTATGTTATTGTTCTGTTGTAAAACCAATATATCCCCAGCTACAACTGTATTTGAAATTGTATTTGATACAAGGAAATGCTTAAGTAAATAAATAAATAAATAACCAGAGAGGACAAACAACAACATACTGGCCAGCAGGCTGGCTGTGTGGCTCATGTAAAGAGCAGTTAGCTTCTAACTGAGTTGACATATAAAAGGTTTGTTTCAGACCTGTGACACTTTTATTCTCAGGCAAGACGCAGATTCCCATGATTGCTTCTGATTTGATTATCACAATTTAACAGAGTGAAAACCACTGCATAAAGAATTAATAAGAATGTGTGTGTTTGAATGAGAAACATCTTACAAAAGCGATTTGGGGCGGCATTATAATTCCAAAATGAATCATCATTGCTATATCAAGAAGAGCAGTAGCTCTATAACAAAGAACCTCTTGGCTTATGGTCAATGATAGTTTAAAGTAATTCCAAGTCCCATTTATTTACTCTTTGCATAAAAACGACATATTTGGCCAATCAGATGGACTAATTTTTTCACATGGTGTCTGAGAGGACAAAACTCATGGAGAGAATTGTGATGCAGACGGGAATATAAGCCATTTCTTTATTGCAAAACCCTTATGGCAATATTTCGCAATGATATTGCATAATGTTTCCCATTCATACAACTCTAGAATAAAATAGAATAGATAAGGTTATAAGGCTTTATATTAGGGAGAGAGTGTTTACTGTTTCAGAGATTAATAACTAAATCTGACTGACTCAAATTAATAAATATGGTTTAGTAAGATTTTAAAATAAAAAATATATAAAGCATTATATTGGTTTGATTTCTATTGTCTTTGCACATATCACAATTTCATTTCTATTGATCAAAGTATTCTAGTTTCTTGACACATGGCTGGCTTATTTGAGACTCAAACTCATCACTAAGTCTGACGTATTAATAACTTCAAACACAAAAGGCAGTCATTAATACCATATAATCCCACAACATACAGTATGTGCTATTGCTAATTTAAAATATCTGTTGGGGTTTTCTATAAAACATATAACTCAATTAAGAATAAAACTGGCACAAATTAAACACAATGGACAACAATGGAAGAGGTGAGGCACTTACTTCAACAGCCATCAAAGTGATACAAAAATCACCCAAACATATATGTTTCCTTACACGCTATCAAATGCATTTTGTGTGGTTCTCACAGAAACTATGTTCAATGCCTTTATCTTTCATTTAGATTTCACCACACAATACGTCTATCAAAGTTACTATAAAATAATACTACAAAGAAGAGGAATGTGCATGTTTTAAGTAGGCTTGGGACAAATTATTTTAATATTTTCATTTGGTCGTTGACAAATATTGTTTCCATGTCCAAATTTTCAAGATCTAAAGTGCCTGTTCAAATTCAGTTTGCATGCTAGGGTTCCATTGTATTTCCAAGAAATTTATTCATATCTTTGCACTTAACAGATTCAAAGGAACTGACAAAAGGCAGACTCTGCTGCTGAATGCCATAATATTTGCTTTGGTATTTAACTTTAAATTGTAAACTCATCATGAAGCACTTGTGCTCCATGATGAGCACAGGTTCTAATAATACCTGTATCAAGACAAGAGGTCTGTAAACAAAAACTACAATTATACGTAATTATAGTTGTGACCCACCTGTGATGAGCAGTAATGGGTGTAGAACCAGATCGGTCCTTCAGAAGATCCATGGCCAAACTTTCATCAGCGCAACCACTCAGCTCTCCTGTGACCCAGTCAGGAAGACCTCTGTTGCTCTGCTCAGCCGATCGACCACTCAGAGGTTCATCAAAATAAATGGACTAAAAATTCAAATTAGACAGCAGAGTATTAGATTACCTGGAAATGTGTTGATGCAATCAATTTTGATGGTTAAAACATTTTAAATCACAAAAACAAAAAAAATAAGTCAAGAGTAGACCATGTTTCATACCATGTAGGTAGGAAGTGTCTTGAGCTTTCCGGGTTCTGGTTTGGCAGTAAAAGGGCCCTCCAGGATGCCCCTTTTGAGCATAGAAAGCAGCAAATGGGCATACATGTTGCGGTTCTTTCGATCCATCACACCCGAACCACAAGTTGTCGGGTCACACAGCTTCTTTATCCATATGGCACAATGCTGACGCTCTGGCATGAGATGAGAAAAAGGAAAATCTGTAACTGCATTTGAACTATGTGCCAAAATAGTATAACAGAAGAGGTCTACATCCCAGTTATTTGCATTAGAATACATGTGGAGTACACTTCCTCTTACATATAACAGTAACAAAAACGTAAACATTTTATAACTTATAAATGCTACATCGCTTCACAATCTACTTGTAGGTCACGTTATGTCTGTGTTTTTAAGTTTAACAGTTATTAATTTTCAAGACAGACATGAATATGATCTAAATATTAGGATTTGGAAAGAGTGTGTGACTAACAGTAGTCCTGTCAACTGATTCTGCCATCTATAGCTCTGTGTAGATCTCCACACTTCTTCCAGAGTTACCCTAATCCTGTAGACGGCTTCTCTGATAAAAAGATCCCCTTACCTGGCCTGCTATGTTGTGCTGTCCTAAATAAAGAACACCGACTGAGGTTTGCAGCCGTTATGTGACAAAATGCAAACACTGAAATATTTTTACCAGACATTGTGAGTGCACTATGAAGTGCTTTCTTCTGTTGCATCTCTACAGTATTGGTGCTGCTGTGATGAAATCTCACCTGTTTTGCTGGGATGCCTGAGAACATACGGTTTCATGTCTAGCAGAATGTGGTCAAACTCGGAGTCTAGCTTCTCCCACAACTCTTCTTGATTGCTCATAGTGACCTGAAAGGATTAGTTTGAGTAACCAGAAAACGAAATTAAAGAACATTAGACAGATTCACATCCCTGTCGAAAACCTGTCTCCACGATAAACATCCACCTGAAACTCGGGTTTGGCAATTTACTTATCTTCAACGCAAACGGTCCGCGTGTGAGACATGGGAACGTATTGTGTTGCCATGACAACTCAATACAGCATGAGCAACTATGATCTGTTTAGAGGTATTAGCTTTAATGTTAGCCGAGCTAAAGCCTAGCACCCTTGCTAGTCTTCACTCCTTATTGTAACGATTGGCCTCTCGCTTTCTATGGCAACCTAATGAGGTTTTGAAACGTACTACAACGTGTACGAAAACATAACCTCTTACTTTAAAGGGAGATTACCTTGAATGCGATTTTCGCCGCTCAAACGGCTTCAAACGCCCAACCTCACTTTACGACACATCCGTTTCCGCGGAGACGACTTCTCCCCCTTTCCAATAGAGGTCCCCGTCCTGCAGCAGTGTAATGTCTGACTAATTTTCCCTTAACTTTTGTTAATTCAGATTTAAGGTTGGCAGACCATGTTTAATACATATGATATGGAACCCTGTTTCCGCCACTCTGATAAAAAAAATAATAAATCATCCTAAGATAGTTATCTCAATATAGTGAGATACTATCATATTGTATCTCAATAAGTGTATTTATTGAGATAATCATGCTACTTTTAATGAGAGTGGCAGAAACCTTTTTAACTTTTTTAGTTCTAGCGTGTGTAAATTAGCATTCTGTGTGTGTGGTTGAAATGTTTGCTACCTTGTGGGTGTGTCTTTTGTGTCAGCCATATTGTGTTCCTGCTAAAGAGGAGGCCCACCTCCAGTCCAACTTTTTTTTATAGAAAGTGCAGTGATAAGAACTGGAGTTTGATTGGTGGAAGATTAAAGTAATTAAAATACAATGACTTGTAAATTGTGCATTTTTCCATACCTAACATATCTACTTCCTATTTTGATAAATTGCTGGTGTTTACATTGTGTATGAGGCTCAAGTCATCCATTGGCCAATGACACTACAAGTCAAAGGCTTCCAAGGCCTGGTGGTAAACTACTCAATTTGAATAGAGGACTCAAAAGTGACCTCCCGCAAATAGACAAGTAGTGTTGTCAAAGCAAGGTAGAAATCTTTCCAACTACACACCTGTTGTAGCTGACCAAACAGAGGAATTGAGAAATTGAAAAGTAAAGAAATATTTTTGTGGCAAACAAACACACATTAAGGATCCCTTATGTTCACAATTATAAACAAGATCTCACAGCAACAAAACATACCACAAAGGTTTAGAAGCCATAGATTTTGACTGAAAAGCAGCTTCCCTTGCTTCTCAGATGCTAGACAATGCAAGCAGAGAAAGAGTCCAGAATAACCTCTGCTGCTCTGCTTTGCTTAATATACCCTTTGATTCCTACAAAGACCAATTAGTGTGGTCTTTGTAGTGAGCAATTAGTGTGATTGTTTAATACCATTTAAAAATGTCCTACTGTTTCTACTAAGTTCTGTTATTGGTGACTCTTCCATCAAGCCATTTTAGTAAAAAAACAATTTCATTTTATTTATTTATTTTACCAGATGCCAACAAAAATGAATACCGGTCACAATGATGGAAGAGAAATTTACAAAAAGATCAAGTAATTTGATTAAAAAAAATTAAACCCAATATGGTTGAATGACAGGATGATTCATAGAAGATGTGAAAGGAAGCTTCAGGCTTTTTAGTTGCATTTAATTCAAAAGTACTTATCAATCCCACACGTAAACTCACCGTACCATAACAATGGCCATACTTTGCTTACGTTTTGAATTGACTTTAAAGTACATTTTATTTTTTGAAAATTAATTGAATTAATGTACATTTATTTGGAAGCTGTAGTTTTTTATCATGTCCACACGAAGGCGCACAACAACTGTAGGTTAAATCAGAGTTGTTCTGATATGGGGAGGCGTCGCCTTTAAGAGCAAGTCGTATTTTAACTCTTAAACGTCCTTCCGAAGTGATTTCTAGTTATTTTAAAGTGTACAATGTCGTCAGGCAAATGACAAATTGAGCTCAGTTAAAATCTGAAAAACAAAAATATACACAGCAAAAATAAACCGAATTTATGAACGTGGTAAATTTTTAACACAAACTTGCTGAAAAACATTAAATGCTTTTGTATTATGCAGACCTTAATTGCTTTACTCATCCGGATGTGTCACTACTTTACACAAAAGGCGTTCCTCCCATTACAATAGGCAAAAGCTCCATTGATGCTGCTTTCACGTTTCATACAGTGCATGCATTTTCATGAGTAAACGTGAAATATTCTCACGCAAGCTACGTAAACGCAGGCTGCTCCTCTCCAGCGTCACTTTGAATGAAAAGGAGCGCTCAGCTGAAGCGCAGTCAGAGGAGAGCGCCAGACGTCAGGAGCATCACCGACAGCCGTCGGTACTAGTAAAGTTGTGGCTTTTTAAACTTTATTCACTCCCCCGCAATGGCAGAGCATCTTCTACATTACAATGACTCGGCGGGGGTTGGGAACAGATTCGCCCGTAAAGGAGCCTTGCGACAGAAAAATGTGCATGAAGTGAAGAACCACAAGTTTACTGCGAGATTTTTCAAGCAACCAACGTTCTGCAGTCACTGCACAGATTTCATATGGTGAGTTTTTTTGTTTTGTTGTTGTTTTTTTTTAAAATACGAGTCATTACATAGTCAAACCTATGTGAATTTAAAGCTTATCATTTTAGTTTAACCAGTGCAAGTTCATCTTAAAGCGTTGTAAATATTCAACAACCTTATTTTGTCTCGTTGCAGGGGATTTGGGAAACAAGGATTCCAATGCCAAGGTAGGGCATTTTTGTAAAATTTTCCTCTTTGTGGGTTTTTAAATAGCCCCTCTGTGCCATTGATACATTCCTGAAAGGGGACTGAAGTGGCTAAAAGTTTTCTTTTTCCCCTTCAAATGAAGACTCCTCAAAGGCAGGCCAGTCTGGAGAGAAAAAAAAACAGACATTAGTTCACTTGTGAAATGCTGTACAGTTACAGTAACACTAGAACACAAGTACTCTCTCACTTAGGTTTTGCGAGATTTTATGCACCGTTCCCCTCAAGACCTTCACACTCTTGCCATATTTCCCCTTTGGGACCTTGTAGTCTGGTGTTTAGTTAGTTTTGGATTCAAGAAGCCTTCGGCGTTGGTAGGCATTTTTGGACTGAATGATGAAGCTTTTACGATGTGGCAGAGGTCTGGGTGGCTCAGGAGCTTTTGGGTGAGATCCAACTCTAGGAGCCATATAGTTGTATGTGAAGTCAGGCTGGAAGCCTCTTGAAGCGACGTACGGTTTTGGAAACCAGGTATCAGTATGAGGAAAGACAAGCCAGTTTGGGAGAGCAGAGTTAAATGAAATATCAATTCCATTACCATGGCCAAACCACTCTGGTGTACTCCAAGATAAACTTTGAGGTTTTGGAATTTCAAGTTCATATTGCTGAGATGGTTGTCTATGACTGGGGATATAGCTAGGTGAAACCTCTACCATATTTAAACCCTGGTAGAAAGAAGCGGTATGTAGGAATCCAGGATCTATCTAATCTAGGACCTCTTGGTGATGAGAACCAGTTACTGGTTCACCCACTCCTTCTCTGCTGGGAGACAGTTGCTGCAAAGACTCAGAAGTTGTAGTCTCACCAAGACTGGGAGGGGCAGGCTTTCTGCTTTCATGGACAGCTAGAGGTGTTGACTGAGATTTATAATCAAGGATGGGCTGAGTTTGATCTACCAGCTGGCTGCCAGATTGCAGAGGAAATATGATTGGCTCAAAGACATTTGACTCCCATTGTCTAGAAGCGCCATTAACAATTCTCTCCACATTAGCATGCGATTTCACAACCATATTTTGGTTGACTGAAAACAATTTCAAGGGCTGTGCTGTTGGAGATTTCTTGTATTCTTCGTTTACAATTCTGGGCAACTCGTTACTCAACAGCTCTCCTTCCCCTTCATTCAAGGACAGAGAGTCTGAGAAGTCATTTACATCCACAAGGTTTATCTTGTCATGAGTTTTGGCCCCTAAAATAAAATATATACACACAAAGTGTAACACATTGTACATGCAAGAGTTTTAACAAGGTTGAGTAAAGGCTTGCCTTGCCTTTTAGTAAAGACACTGCTAACTAACAGCAAAGAAATCCAGGCAACCTTGCAACAGGAAAACAGTAAGCTAAGGAAATTGCCACTGATACAAACACTGAACATAATTGGTAAAGAAATATACCACAAAAATAGTCCAAGAGCCATGGCTTTTGATTGAGAACAGCACCAAAGACTTCACAGGTGCTGGCAACAAGCAGACTGGAACTGGACCTGAGAGAACTCACTGTCCTGTAACTTACAACTTCCTGTCTACATTTTTATTTTGCTGGTAATGGCCACTTCCAGCTGCAACTCATTGAGCAATTAGTGCTTATTGTTCAGAGGTGTGGCAGCTGAGCACCGCCACCCTCTGACTCAATGTGAAAGCTGTTACACGTGACCTCATGCTGATACCATAAGTATACAATAATTTGATACGTTGACTGGCAAAAAGGCGTTTCACTCAATAGATGATAGATCTTATCCTTTACTTGCAACATGCTCCCACATATCTGTCCTGTTATATTTGCAACAAAGCAACCAGTCTTCTACTGCATTGAACAATCATACTGCAGCAAGAAGTCATGGCTTTACCACTGCACACTGAATTCCTTTCTTCCAGACAGATCTTCTTGTTTTATTTTTATGGTTTAACATTATGTTGTGACAATATATTCAAAGCCTTCATTGATATTACAAAAGGTTGGTGTTGAAGTGTTCATGCAAAAGTAACTCCATTGAACCATGATGTATTTTGAGCTCTGGAAGTTTTTTTCTTGTTCTTATAGACTGCATGCATAAAAGATCATTTGTAGTAAAAACACATAGTAAGTGCATGATATTCTCTAATCTGCCATAACAAGTTCTGTATTTGTTGGCAAACTCCACAGTACCATTAAGAGGCAAGAGACAATATTGTTATAGAGTATTAGAATACACATTTGAGAGATTTGTTTGTTTGTGTATCTCATTAAATTTGAATATCATCAAAAATAATTTATTGCAGTATTTCAGTTCAAAACTGAAACTTATGTTAATTTATGTTCCTGCCTTTTTTGATACATAAATGGCAGCCTACTGAAAAGTACATACATGTACTGGATATTATATGGTCTCAATATTTGTTTAGGGATTCTTTTGCATGAATTACTGCGTCAATGCAAAGTGGCAGGCCAATGCATGGACTTTGGTCTTAAAAATAAAACTTGAACCAACACCAGCATCCCTCATCAAATCATCATTGACTGTGGAAATTTCACACTATACCTCAAGCAGCTTGAATTACGTACCTCTCCACTCTTCCACCAAACTCTGGGACATTGATTTCAAAATGAAATCCAAAATTTACTGTTATCAGAAAAGAGGGTTTTGGATCACTGAGTGAAAACCCAGTTCTTGTTAGCCCAAATAAGACATGTCTGACAATTGTGTCTGGTTTGGGAGTGTGTGTGGTGGGTCTTGTGAATCTCAAGCAAACTCTCAAACTCGTTTTGATTTAAAATCTTCTAAAGGCATAAGAAGATTTTATCTCTGTTGTTCAAGAACCATTTTCTACTGCAGTTTTTCCTTCTTCTCAACTTTCTATGAATATTTTTGGGTACAACTCTTGTTGAACAGGGAGCATCTTTAGGTTTGAGCTTTTAAAAAAAAAACCCTATGTACTGTATATGATATTGTTCCGCTTTTTTGAGTTGAGTTAGTGAAATATGTTTTGCTTTTGGTAATATTTAATTCTTTTTAGATGCACCTGTAAATTTTCACATCTTACTCTATGTTAATGCTTACTGAAACTAGTTGACTTATATTGCAACAAATTCTTATATGGAACAATGTAAAGTTAAATACTTATGTTTCAGCAACATCGGTTGTGATAGTGATTCTAGGGACCATGTTGTAGTGGTTGACAATGTGCGAGACTCGGCTCCTATGCTGATTATTTAAGAGTTTTGTAGGCAGAGGAAGACGTTCTGCCTCTGGCTTCCTGCTGTGCATTGAAAGCTTGACATCACCTCTACTGCTCAGCTATGAGTTCCAGGTCAATGTTTAAGTAGAACTAAGTTGCAGGAATGTTTTTTTATTATAATTATTAACAAAGGGAATTGTGTGGGTGGAGGACAGAGCTCCTGCAGTCTGGTCTGTCTTCTTGTTTTTGAACACATCTTTATCTTTATTTAGAATAGATTACAAACAAATAAATATTTTTGAAAGATTGTGAGGCACGTATTTTTGATGAAGAATCCTACATTTAGTTGTTTTTCTTTAATTATCTGGAATATGTATTCATATTGTACAGGACCTTGGTATACAGTCGCTTTTTGGCTGTGGTATGATCTGCTGTGGAGAGTCAGCATCAGTGACACATCCTGTCATATGGACATGCTGAGTTATATACTACAAACTAATATTATTTAGACGTCACCACTTTCCTTTATGCTGTGCCCACAAGATTTTGATTTCTACCTTGTTTCTTTATTCTAGATTTTTTTTTAGCTTTATGGTTAATAAATGTGTTGATGTATATTGTTCGGAAAAATAAAAAAATATTATAGCTATAAAAGAGAGATTGTCATTCCATCTTGCTCGATCTAGCACTGTTTAAAAATGAAAAATAACAGTTTTGCTTGTAAAAACCATTGCCCATTCGAACACCTAATTTAAAATCTGAGACATTTTGATCATTATTATTGTTCCAAAGCAGCTAGGATTATATCAGCATGTACGAAAAGTATACATCCTCCTCCTACTTCATGTCAGGTCACTCAAAGAGATTGAATGACTGTGTCTCAGAGTTAGATCACTTGTCAGCATGGCGGATGCTTGGCTCCTTCCCCCTTGCCTCCTCCTCCTGCTCCTTCCCAGTCTTTGAAGTTGTGTTTCTGTGGAAAATGACTGTGCCATCTGGAGAGTTGAGAACCCAATGCTGCGAGGAGAGTCCCGTGTCTGGACACAAGAAAGCCAAGAGACGGTGGTGATAGAAGCGGTTGGAAGAAGAAAAGGATGAAGGAATAATAATATAGAGACTGTGGAAAGAAGAAAGGAGGAAAGGAGATGTGAAGGCATAGGTGTGAGACTAAACATTGGTGGATTTTGCAGTTGTATGGGTGGAAGTGTGAGGGTGAAGAGATTATGATGTCAAAAAATGGGCTTTTACACATTTTGGCTACTTGATGCCAAGCTTTGGCAGAGATGAAGCAAACAGTGTAACTACTCAGAGCAGTGAAAAGAGAACTGAATGAAACTGGTTAATAGTTTGTCTGGCCAGTTAACTGTGACTTCTTTACTTTACTTTCACACTGTTCTTTTCTGCAGATGGACTATAATTTGTAAACAAAGTCATGTGGGTGACAATCATTGCTGCAATTGATAGGGTTGGAAAAGAACATCTTTGGAAGTCCTGCTGCTGCATTTCTGTTGTGCACATTTGCACGAGTGTTATTGGAATCAGTTTTAATATTAAAGAACAGCTCATTCAGCGCAGGTTTCGGAATGGGCTATTTTTAATTTTGAAATAGTGTTGGCAAAAATGTGCCTCAACCCGAATGAGACAAGACACTCTGCATGGCCTGAGCCACAACATAATTGCAGCAGCATGCTAAGCAGAAAATGCCAGATCTGGTACTATTTTATCAACATCACTATGCAGTAGTAACAATAGCATTAGCATTAATACCTAAGAATACATTTTTACCATGATGCCCAGCGATGATGGCTTGCAAAGTCCTGGAATTGGTTCGGATAGAGGCAGGTCTGTATTCACACCACCAGCAAACTGCACCAGAGTTTGTTTGGTCCAGTTATTTGGTCCGCACCAGAGTTTACTTTAGTATATTCAAACTTGTACAAAAAGGTCAGAACCATCTGGGGAAATTAACTCTGATCAGTTTAGGGACGACCAAATGTGTCAGGTGTTAATATACCCTTAGATACACAGACTAAACTACAAACAGGTGAATTTTGGTTGCCAACATAGGAAACATAGATGAGAGTTGTTTTTACTGAATATTAATCAGGGTTATCAAAGAGGTTTAATACAAATACATAACACATTTTTCAGATTTAAATTTGTCAAAAAAGAAAAGTAGGTACAACTCTAATAAAATTTCTGAGGATTGTGGTTGCAATGTGGCAAAATATGAAACCTTTTTAACTGATGCAGTTAACACAAGCAGATTTACTAAAGGGCATTGGACACGCTAGATAATTTAATGATTGGAGACCAGTCCTTTTCCTTCCTTCTATTGTTTTCGGTCTCTATGCAGCTCTGTGCTTCCATGGAGACACCTGGTGCTACAATCAGACCCATTTTTTGCTGCGTTGTCTGAAAACCATTCACATACCTACTCTTGTTTCCAATCTAGTGCCTTTATCAGCTCATCATTAGATGTTAATTATTGTGTATTTATCACTTGCACAGATGAGCAATGAAGTATATGTTACTCTATTTCAACTTGGGGCATTTATCAACACTGTGGGCGATATTAGCTTGCATGTGTGCTGACGTGTCTGTGGTGAAAACTGTCACCGAACCTTAATGGCAGCGTGGGTGTGGAGCCAATCACTCAGGAAAAGATCAGTGCACCTCATTAACCAATCAAAGAACAGAAACAGTTGAAACAGGGCGAGAGCTGAGCAACTCCTGGAAGGGAGTCCCAAACAATCAAAGTCTTACTACATTAGGAGCTGGTGCTCACTTGGGCTGTTGTAGTGATTTGAAGGGCCCTCCTGCTGTGCTCTAATACAGGTGTAAAGATGTCTTAATGAGTAGGGCCTTTTTCATGGAGATATGATTTAACATAAATATTATCTTTTTTCTGAAGGTAAGTTGATTCAGAATTAGTTAGGAATTGACAGAAAAACAAAACATTGTCTCAGCATTCAAGCAGTTAAAATCTATTATCCCAGAGTGTTTTTAATGCCTCAGGGTGAACAAAAAAATAAATAAAAATACCTCTTAAGTCTTGTTAGGTACTCTTTCAATATTGAGTAAAATCAACAACCTTCTTCTTCCTCAAAATAGAGGAGAAGTAAATTTAACCGTTTAACTGGTATAAATTGGTGTAAGTCGGCTTCTCCTCAGTAAATGAGTCTTTCTGGCATGCCCCCACCCCTTCTCCTCTTTTCTCCCTACTTTCAGTCCCCCAGCCTTTCCTTTCCTTTTACTCCTTGCTTGGCTACTGTAGCAACAAAGTGGGCCATTTCCATTTTGTTATCATGGCAACAGTTCATCTGGGCTGTGTCAGGTTGTGTTTTATGAGATCTATTCCACTCCCTTTGGTTACCCTGTGGTGGTCTTCATCTCTCTTAGTTATACTGCATCTCCACCCAGTTAATGCTACAGTAGGCAACTTTTATATAAATATGTTTTTTGCATATTTATTAAAACTGTTACTATGTCCAGACAGTGTAAAATAAGACTGATCATCTAAGAAGAAAACCATCCCTCTGATCCTATTAGCATATTCAGAAAACACATCTTGGTCAGAAACAACCAATCAGAGGCAGGAGGAGAGTCTTAGCAGTGTCAGTCATGCTTGTGTAAGTACTGCTCACACCCAACCCCCACACAGCACATGCAAGCTATGATAATGGTGGATAAACAACCAAAATAAAAGATAACAGAAAAATTATATGCCATTATTGGCCATTCTTACACTAGTAAGAATGGCCAATAATGGCATATAATTTACGGCAGGCTCCACTGTGAGGAAGAAGCTAAGTATTTCATCCAGATATATTAATATTTTACTTGTTTATTTAAGTAATTTCATGTAAAAAATCTATTACTTCAATAGGAACATTTAATTTAATTAAGGAATGTCAGGTTGTACATTCAATACTTGAGTAAGGCCACTTTTGCATGAATTACTGTATCAGTTCATGTAGGGGCGATTAGCCTGTGGCTCTGCTGAGTTGTTAAACACAGATGCCATAATGTGACATTTTTCTGTGTAGTTTGACTGTGAGATAAACTGTTTGGAAAAAAATGTAAATAAAAACCAAAGCTGTTACATCTTAGGATGTATTAGATTGTGAAAACTTGTTTCGTCTTCACCATTTTTTGGGCAACCCCACAGATTTTTTCTCACAATTAGTACTAAAAGTTGAAGTTCTTCCCATCAAGTCATTCTTGTTGAGCTTGAAACTTGATACTGATTAATAAAATCCTTCCTCATTTCATCTTTCTTGGATTGACTGAAGTCTTGGTACCTCAAAGTGCATAATGATGTGGAATAATTTTGCACTCCCCTCTTGAGTGCAAACCTTTGTTTTCAAACAAAACCTTTGTTTTGTGGGATAATTTTGATCCTTTGTAACCGCTCTGCAACATACTACTATAGCTAAAGGATGTAAATGGCATTAAAAAAAGGATGGTTGAAGTTTATTTTAAGTTCATCTGATTCTCTATAATTAATAGCAAGTGTGAACTCAAGAAGCCTGAGTGCTAAAATTCAACCAAAAAGTGCTTCAACAACATATTAGTTGCATGTTGTACTCGCTTACAATTTGTGTGTGTGCATTTTGAGAGACTTAATATTGAAATTGTTGTAGAAACTAAATTTGTAGTTTGACTTAGCTACAATATATAATTATTAAAATGAACAGAAATAAACAGCTCTCCTAAATTAGGTAATCAGTCAAACAATAATGTCTTTATCAAGTATTGTGCTTAGTTTTCATTCTTTGCCGTTTTCTTGTTTTTTAGAGGTTTATTTCTTAGCAACTTCAATTCCAGCCTCAAATTGCATGATTATGTCATGGTTGCATAGAAGAAGAAGAAAATTGCTAAAAGAAACCCCAAACAAAATCTAAAGTAAAACTTAAAAAACAGTTTGCAGAAAGCATTGAGATCTATCTTTTAAATGAATACAAGGAAGTAGATGAACATATAAATAAACTAAGGGGTAGTTTGAAAAGTTTTAAGCAATATTTTAAAAGCATTGCGCTTCTCTGTCTCTTAATCATTTATTGTCTTTGTCCATCAGAATTCTAAATGTTGATGTTTGTGACAACCTGCATAATATTCCTTTTCCCATCATCAGCAGCTACTGTTAACTTTCCTTTCGCCAGATTTGCCTCTGCGGTGTGCCATTGTTACCATGGTGACATTCCCCGGCCCTCACTCTGCCAAATATTTGCCAGCAACAGCCCCAGGCAAACACTCCTCCTTTAAGAACTGCTTCCTCCGAGTAATCCCCAAATGATGATCCAACATGGGAGCGTGGCATCCCATCCTCAGCTTCCATTTACACAAGATGCTCCTCAATAGCTGTGACAATGCTATTGTTAGCCTGTCTGGGTGGATGTGTTCTGCTCCCTTAAGACAACGACAGTCAAGCCCTGAACGAGGCAGACCTGCAGCACTTGCAGATCACACCCCAGACACAAAAAAACCCCACAGCCGATGCATTTTCAGCTCATTTTGAAACCAGTTCATCCTTGAATCGCTTCGGCACTGACTATTGAAAGTGCACAATATTTTTCTTTCAGCAGACTGTCTCAGCAGACCGAGTCACAGTGTTGCGCTTGTGTAACGCAGTGTCATCTGGTGACATTAAAAAGGGGTCTCTTTGGAGGCTCGGCGGCATTACTCAGCCGAGAGTGGGTAGTTAATTGTCAGGGAGCTGCCTGTGTGTTTTTGCTGAGACACAATGCCGTGTAATGTGATGACACATTCTGTTCCCTCGTAATCTCTGTTTTAAAAACACAAAGGCAAAAGAACAGTTGTTGGAGGCCCCTGAAAGAGCAGTCTCAGAGGAGGCCGATTTTAAACACATTTTGAGGAAATCTGTCAAAAATAAATAAATATACAAAATTAAAAAAAAAAACTGTGCATGTGTTGTGTGCAAAATTTATATCACAGTATGAGAATGATAAAAGAGTATTTTACTTTTTTGTTTCCAAAAATGGCTCAAAGTGGCATAGTAGAAATATGGCACGTTGCCTCACAGCCTGCGTTTGGTTGGGCTTGATTTGTGTTTGTGTGTTTTTAAGATATTGCAGCTTTCTTCATGCTATCAGGCAAATTCTATTGAAGTTATTTATTGATTCTACGGGTCTGGTAGTAATCAGGCCTCGGCCTGGTTAATTGGTTTGGAAATCTTTTTAACTTTAATACTTAAAAAGATTATTTGAATTGACTCAGCTTGTCTTTGATAGTAAAATTAGTTTGATTTTAGCCATTTAAATGTGATAAAACACTGAAAAATGTCTGTGGGATCAAATACTTCTTAATTGCACTGTATGGTATAAGCTATTCTGCCGCAGATTTTTTTTTTTTAGTATAATCTAACCAACATTCCGACTAACTTAGTCTGAGCATGCACTCCGATTCGCCTTTTCTGAAGACGACAGCATGCTGAACCCGCCTTCATCCATAATAGATTAACACCAATGATTTATATAAAGGACACAATTAGAACATAACAGATGACCTATATTCCCGCCCCATTCGATGGTCGTGTAAATCTATAACGGTGTCACTCGGTCTCAGGCTTTAAGTGAGCAGATCAATACATCTAGTGTGTATTTAAGAGCAACATGCAGCTCTCAGCTGTCTTTTTCTAGACACAAAGACTCCTCCCAGGGGAATTATGCACAGCCGTGTTCACTTCCACTCGTTGGGCCGCTCCAGCTGTGCTTAATGAATTTGGTGGTGATTACACCCACAGCTATTTCGGGAAAGGTTTAAGTCTGAAACATCAGTCTTGACCCACATAAGGTGAGCACAATGTGCACGCAGGAGGATTCCAGCCTCCCTGGAATCTAGCAGTCTTTATGATTTGAAGGTGTTCAGGTGGGAAGCTTCACATGCTCTAGAAAAAAATTAATCTAAAAGGATGTGCCCCTACCTTTTAACAGTAAAGATCTTTGCTGAGTATTCAAGGAAAGAAAAATGATACCCCTGTGTTCAATAATAAGGAGGCAAACCTATTAATCATTTCTAAATGTTAAATAGGATGAATTTATGATGATCTTTCAAGAAAACCTTTGTTATGACATATTGTTGCCACTATAGATACAGCACCTGGCAAATATATTCCTTCTCCTTTGAACCTCATTGTTAATATAATCACAAACTTCAGTAAATTTCCCCATTCTCTTGTACAAAACGGATAAAGCTGAGTAGACTGTGTGAAGCGCATTTGTGAACATAAACTTTAACTTTATAAATTCTCAAACTGATTCAAGCCTGTACGTTGACTGGGCCATTCTACCACATAAATGTGAAATCTGTTCCTTTGTACCTCAGGCTGTGTGTCTAAGGTTCTTATTATGGTGGAAGATGAACCTTCACAGAGATTTACATGTATTTAGCTTCGTACATCTTCTCTTCATCTCTGACCAGCTTCCCCAACTTTTGCTGAAGAACAGTACCCCTCAACATTATGCTGCCACTGCCATGTTTCTTTATGGGGTTAGTGTGTTCAGATGGATTATCATCAGTAAAGCCAAACCTAATGCTTTGCATGTTGTTTTATCGTCCTACTAGATCACATTCTTCCAGATGTTGTATCCACTTACTGTTTTGCACATAATACTTTCTATAGTGTTGCTGCAACAGTTGAGTTCTGCTTGCAGTTCATCCATACAGGTCAGATTTATGAATTGCCAAACTAATTGTCCTTTCAACAGATCATCCAACTGAGCAACAGCAACATCCAACAGGATCTTTTGGCTACTTCTGATATATTGTCTTTGATTTCGCCAGTCAGTGTTGAGCCATATCCATGTGGTTTCCATTTATTAGATAATGCATTGATCTGTGCTCTTCAAAATTTGGGATATTGTTTTTTCTCCTAACATTTCACCAAACTCTACAGCTTAATCTCTGACCTGTCTAGTGTGTTCCTTACTCTTTAGTATGCTGTTAATTAACGAATGTTCTCCAGCCAAACTGGGTCACTTTCACAGCACCTTTTGATTTAGTGTCAGCATTCAGCCTCCTTAAGTTAACATTTACTATTGAGTCCAGGGAATCTGATTAATCAGAAATAAAGTTCAGCCAACTTGGCACCATAAGTATTATTTCCTGCTAAATATTGCATTAAAACAGCCCTTTGTGATTGTGAAATTGCACATATTGACATTGCAATGACAATTTTATACATTGTACTGTGCTAATTATGCTCTTACGTTTTTACATCAGAAGAACCTGGGACTTTAGGTGCAGTCAATAACCAAATTTTAAGGTGTAGAGGAGGTTCAATCTGAGAAAGGAGGTCTGAATAAGGTGCAAATTAAACGTGGAAAAGAGGAAAAAGCAGCAGCGTATGTCTAAGGTGGACACATGGGACTTTCCCATCTTTTTGCTATTTTTGTGCAAGGACAAAGATGCATGGAGACAGAGCAGCAGGGAAGAGCGAGGGAGAGGCTGAGGATGAGGGAATGTGTGTTCCAGTTTTCTGAGGCGTGTGCACCTCCTTCCTGCTCCCACTGCGTGACGGCGTGTGTGTCTTAGTGTGTATGTGTGTTGTTCAGTTTGAGGGTCACCTGGTATGAAGCTGCAGCACAGCTCTTAGTCATCCTCTCACCTCGGTCTGTTTTTACCTGACGCCCCATCTGTCAACATATTTAACCCCGGGGCACAGATTACTGACTGTAAACAAATTGAAGAATGCACATCTTTATTTTGCAGTAGAAATATTGGAGCTGCAGTAGAAACATTGGTTGGATAGACCTAGGTGCAGCAAAAAGGAACTCATGTTCATTTTTGGATTTATTTTTATCTA
Source organism: Xiphophorus maculatus (assembly GCF_002775205.1). Classification (NCBI taxonomy): domain Eukaryota; kingdom Metazoa; phylum Chordata; class Actinopteri; order Cyprinodontiformes; family Poeciliidae; genus Xiphophorus; species Xiphophorus maculatus. Next base: position 13,377,907 of record NC_036458.1, on the reverse strand, counting down.
CTTACACTGGTTTTATGAAGCTTTTTGTTGTCTATGTTTGTTTCTTCAAATTTACAGAGGAGAAACGACTTTTATACTGTGTCACCATGCAACTACCAAATTGATGAATGAAGTTTATCTTGGTTTCATCTGTACTTTTGAAATTAATTTGTGGACAGTTTAGTTTATTGCAATAGCCAACTGGACAATTCTCCAAATGATTCAGTCTTGTGATCTGGCAAACAGTTCGCTAGCCTTCCCATGATCTTCTCTCTGTCATCAGGGCCGCTCGAATACTGATAAATCATATTCCTTTTTAGTACGGTAAATGCATCAAAAGGAAAAAAATCTTCTTTTTGTCAGTCTGTCAGCAGGTTATTTGTTGCACTTTTTTTTAGCTTTGTAGAAATTAGCTAATTGTTATGCCCTTTAAATTTAAATGTGACTAATTTTGCATTCTTTTAATTTTCTGTCAGATTCAAAGCTTCTGTCTCTATCGAAGAACGCACAGGACATTTTGTTTTTTACATGTTATATGTAAATGTTGAATTAAAACTAAGTTTACGCAAATTGAGGTTGTATGTATTATTATTGTGTGTACTAAATCAGAATTGGCAGCTTGGACCTCAAAGAGAATCACATTAGCCTATAAAAGCCCAACTTTGATTCAGTCCGACACAGTCACATTCAGCAGGTCTTTATATCCCTATCAGGCCATCTGTACACCCACTCTGATGAATTAACTCATCCTAAACAAGCTTGGGGTGACAATGGAGAGGAATCACTTCCTTTTAACTGCAAGAGAACCAGACTTGGTATCAGTAGCCATTAGCCTCAACCAGTTGAGACACATGTTGAGACACACACATATATATATATATATATATATATATATATATATATATATATATATATATATATATATATATATATATATATATATATAAAATAGTATATATTCTATGCATGAATATAATAGCACAGACTGACAATAACATAATTTGAAAAAACAATTCTATATAAAAACAACATACATATATATTTTTTCTCACAAAGTGGAAATCCCATGAGACCTATTCTCACCTGGCGGTTTCTTGCTGCAGCGGGTGTGAGGGAGGAGATGTACTGTAAACCATGGCTCCTAATTGAGGAGAGGTCAGAGTGGCGTCTCCTCCTCGTCTTTCCCAGCCTCGCTGCTCGTCTTGGGGCAAATATAGCAACAGGCACCACAGGGGAGACTTAGCCTCTTGCAACCATGTTTTTTCAGGCTGCACGCCTGCTATGCGAAAGGATTTTATTCTTTGATCTGTAGCTTCGGAAACCCTCATGTCTGAGATTGACAATATGTAAAATTATTCATTTTATTTAGTACTTTCGATATATAAAATATATTTGTATTCTGTAGTTGTATTTTCTAACTTCTCAGATTTCTCTTAAAAAAATAAGAGTACTTTTATTAATAAAAAAATCTACAGTAAAATGAAAAATTGTTCACAGTGGCACTAGATTTAGTTTTAAAATAATGTTTTAACTTGACAGCACATTTCTTCTAATTGAAAAGGATATATAAAAGGATCAAAATATGATACTACAAGTGCGTCTCTAAAAATTTGAATATCATGAGAAGCTTAATATTAATTTGTCATCCATTTCTAATGGGAAACTTATATATAGCCATATACAAACTAGTACACATTAAGACAGAAGGCAAATCCAATCTAAATCCGATTTGTATGCCCATATGTGATCCACATCCAGCTTTTATATGGCAGTCTGAACGGTCCAGTTTTGATCTTTTCATATATGGTACTAAATAGGATACATATCTGATTGTATTGAAAGTGTCTGAAGTCTGAACAGTGATGTTGCATTTTACCCGGTTTTTACGTCATTGATGTGAGACATGCATCCTAATTTATCACCAGAAGATGCCAGACCCTGTAAATCCTGATGTAAACAATGACTGAAAATTATGAAAGAAGTCTGTGACAGTGAAGTGCATCCCATCACAATCCCACCACTTCTGGTTCTGACTACGTATCCAAACAGTCTTCTCTACAATAGCTGAAGTCAATTCTCCACACTGTTAGTAGTGATTTATTTTCTCTTGCCTTCCTTCCTTCATGATCTTGTGACAATACTGTCAAAGAGTTGAAGCGCATGACAAAGATGAACATTCAGTGGTTTCTGGAGATAGTCACCAGCCTCCTCATAACCTTACAAGAGTAAGCAGACATTGGATAGCTAGGAATGCATTTTATAGAATGGATATTTATCTTTTTAGCAAGGATAATGGCGATTTTATGGAGCTAGACCATTTTATTTAGACGGTGTTCTGCTTTTAAGAATGTAAAGGGCCTTGACCACTGATCTTGGTGGTTAAAAATTTTATTGTTTTTAAAATATTTATTGCATGACCATATGTATCCAAATACACATTTGTATGAATGTTCACATGTTCTACAGAAGCTGTTGATGGTGAAAATGTTCCAGCTCTGCTCTTTGTAGAGCAGAAGCAAACATCATACATCATACCCACCCCACATGGCACCAGTCAGCGGCGCAGCTTACAGCTACTCACATATTATAGACAGACATCTAGTAGAGTGCCTCTGTCTTTTTTTTAACTCCCAGCATAGTTTTTTTTCCATCCAGCAGATGTTACTAAAGCAGATCATTGCCACGGAGCTCTTTGCAGGTTCTGTAGTACAAACTCAGTGTCAGGCAGACACGGTAGCCTTGACAAGTCAGTTCAGAGTGTGTCAACAACTCTTTGATCCTCACCAGCTGCATGGACAGTTCAGATCCCCCTGGAACAGAGTGATGGTGGGAGCTGTAGAGAGACAAAATTAGACCTTCATCTGTAAGAGCAACTCTTCACCTACAGCAAGAGACAGGGAGGGAGAGGGAAGAACACAGTAGCAAAGAGAGAAGAGCAGGAAAGGAGGGACTTAAATATATCTAAAAGTGAGGTTAAATCTATATAACATTTCCAGTATCCTGATAAACCTGTTTATTGAAGATCTTAAGTGTGATGGATCAAGCAGTAAAACAGTCAGGCACAGGTCCTAAAAGTTGTTTTTTATCTAACCCAAATTTGGGTAAATAATAGAATATGACAATACTAGCCCCATAAAAGATGTAAAAGTAACTGAATTATACTCAAACTGACAAAAAAAAACAACCTTAAAGAAACATACCTACCTAAATGAAACAAAGAGGAAACTTAAATACTGGCTGATCAGCCCACAAAATACAGAAAGGGGAGAATATACAAAAACCGAACTAAAAATAACAAAGGAAATCCCATTTCCCCCCTATAGTTCTGGGTTGTGGTATGAACCAATCTGCAGGTCTCCATATGCTTGCTCTGCCCCTTTTCCACCTCTTTGTTCCCCTGAAGGACTGCAGCAGCTGGCACTGAGGTAACTCAAAAAACAGACAGATTAAATCAAGTAAAACACATAACAGTAGTGATGGTAAGATGAAGCCTCATGAGGCATTGAACCACTTGAGCCAACTGGTTCGAGAAAGGGTTCATTTCTTGAGGCTTCATGTGCACACGAAACCACCTACTGGCCAGGTGTATAATCACAGCCAGCTGTATCTTAACACGTGTGATGCATTGAATTTTTGTCTATTATGGCTCTTGAGAATGACTTCACAAAAGGTGTAGGACAAAATCATTTGTCTACATAAATTATGTATACACATATGTGTATAATAAAATATTGTTTGAATGTATTCTCTGTGTGTAATTATTCCCAAAATAGTAGTGTCATGTGATATGGCATGTTGTGTAATAAAGTTTTTCTGTGACTCTAGAAAAATGGCATGGGCTTAATCAGGCAGAGGACAGTGAAAGTGCCTGTGGAACTAGGGAGGGGTAGTGAATAGGCTAATGCTTGTGTAACTTGGATTATTTCATGCATTTTTATTAAGAAACAACAATTTCTCCACAGTTTTTGGTTTTAAACGATTTCTCTTTTTTGACACTACATGGATGAGGTGTTATTATTGTACCCCAACTCCTTGGAGCACAATAAACACCTCACCTTTACAGAAAATAAGAAACAGTGAAAAATACAGTTCCTCATAAGCAAACATAATGCATCTGCAAATGTTCAGTTCACCTTACCTTGTTAGGGCTTATCAAATCGAAATGTTCCCACATAGGGGAAATCCTCCTCTTTCTCATCGGCTCCATCCTACTCCTATCCTGTCCTCGCGCTCCTAAATCTCCTTTCTATCTGTCTCTCTCTCCTAAACTCTCCAAACACCGAACTAACTGTCTCAAACTAAATAGCCACTATCCAAACTCTGCTATCCAAACTATCAAAACTCTTTCCACTCTCTCAACTGACCGCAACTCGCTTTAGAAGCCTGTGGGGTTTCTAAAGCTGTCAAACCCCGCGCCAACATCTGAGCCACTTCCCGAAGCAGTCACGTGGTACAGCCAGGCAGCGAGGCTTCGGACGTCATCGTTTTCGGCTCCTCCCCTAAATGAAGCAAGCTTCGATACGCGCTTTACGGAAACGCCCCCTCCATTACTCGACACACGCCTCGAAGCCTCGGCACATCACGTAACATCACTACATAACAGTATATTGTAAACTGTGCACACTTCTTTTAGAATACAGTGTCATGATTATGTAAAATTTTAAATAAACAATTGTTAGTATGTTAATGAAATTCTATATTAAAAAAACTAAAAATTGACAATGATGTATTGTAGCAGAGTGATTAAACATTACCCCATTTGTGTGGCTGTAACATTGGTTATCAAAGTAAGTAAAAACAATATTCACTGCTAGATTCAAATACATTCAGAAATGTGTTCTATAAATGAACACTGAATACAGCTTTTAGCAAGCTAAAATTGGCTAATGTTACAAGGCTGAGTGGTAAGTCACCCACTGGGGAACACCAGCTCATTGTAATGAATATACTGTGGTTTTATTCTATCTTAAATGGCAACTTTGTGCTTTTCCAGCCTTTTGACATCTACTCCTATCTGCACAGTAAAGGTCATGGTTTATTCATTGGCACAGAGTGGTAAAGAAGTTGAACTCAGCAGTTACATGAAAATGGTAAAGGTTGTGCCATTTGCTTAGTTTTTGTCATCTTTATCCATTCACATTTAGAGGTAGATACAGTATCTTTGTTAAAGGATATGAAACCCCCTGCTAATGTGTGTTTATCAGAATGATCTGGTTTCCCCAGCAGTTCAGATACCTAGCCCAGATAAGTCACTGTTGTTCAAACTAAATTAAGTAGTTTATAGACAACACAGTACATTAGAAATTTGGAGGATTTGGTGAAGGTAGCAGGGTTTAATTGAAAGCATACTGCAAAAATCCCACAATGCCTTTCCTCCACAGCTGCTGCCTTTCGGGTTTCCTTCCCCTTTCTCAGCTCCAAATGTTATGTGAGCCATACACTCGTAAGGCTGACTAACCGCTCTACCCGGGGATGGATGCAGGCGTGTAGATTAACTAGGCCAATTAGCCAAACGCTGAAATGCCCAGTAATGATAAGAGTCATGCCCCTCACTGTTCCCTCTCCCCAGCCAAGTGCCATTAATCAGCAATAAGGGGGCTGAAGCAACACTACAGTGTACAGGCTGCTTCAGTGGCCAGGATTTCTGACTTGAACCTCTTGACCTCAATACCAAATGAGTGTCTTTATGTGAGCTTCTGCAGCTTTTGTGTGATTGAGATACACTTCACACTGAGAAGCGTAGGCTGAGGTGTGCCTTAGAAAGCTATTAAATGTTCAGATCATCAATTTTTTTTTTCAAGATCAGATTAAGACAACATAAAACAAAACTCAGTTTTCTCTTGCATCAGTTTTTGTTTAATATTCAAGATTCAACAATAAGAAAGAGACAGAAAAAATTGCCTTCCTACCTTCTGTTGCCATTCAGTTTGTAGCGTTAACAGTGTATCCTTTCTAAAAAAACACACCAAATCTCTTATCAGTTCCATGGTAACCACTGACATTGTACTGAACAGGAATTTTAAAGCCGAAGTATGTAGTTTCTGTGTAGTGTTACACCCTGGCAATTACTTTTTCACACTGGTTTATAAATTTTTTATCTATTATATGTATGGTATGTATTCAGATGATTTTTGTTAGGCATGTCCTGATCCAGTATTGATATATGATTTCGCTCCGATATCTGTCAAAAATTAGTATCAGATAATATCGGCCTGCATTTAAAATCTCAGATAAAAGGACACCGATAGAAGCACCCTGTTCCAACATTTAGTCTGCCCCAGCATAAATCTCCACCAGTGCATGTTTCCCTCATGCAGACTCATTGATTAGTAATAAATGGGTCAGTTGTTCTCATTCGTATTGTTGTCCATATCACTTGATCAAGCCATTTCTAATGTTCCACACTGCAACGTAAGTAACAAAAGTATGTTTGATTTTTATTGATATCGCATTGGGTCAATATCAATATCAGCCAATACTCAAAGTTCCAATATCGGAAGTGAAAAGCTGCATAGAAACACCATTGATCTTTGTCTGATATTGAATTTTTTTGATAATATGAAATAAAAGTGTGACGAAAAAAATGTCAAGAAATTTACAAAGAGACAAGTACATTTTCCCACCACTGTATGTGTGTAAGGGAGAAATATTTTTTGATGTCTGCACCTTCAGACATCAAAGAGTCTGTGCATGTGTAAGTGTCCATCTGTCAGATAATCCAAGGTTTTCACATCTGGGCTGTTTGCATTTATCTGCTGATGTACTTTTCATGTATAAATTCATGCTGGGGTGTGTGTGCGTGTGTGAGCTGCAGCAGACTCATGACCGCAGACCTCACAGAGAGAACTGTCCACTCTGCTCTTGTCTTCTTTGCTGACCCCAGCTGACTCAAAGGCGGCTCATCAGCTCAGTAAAACAAGACAAAAATGGAAGCCCCTAAATGTTCTGTGCTTCAGTAGCTTTTATCTTATCTTCCTTTTCGTATGTTTTCCCTCCACTCTGCCCTTTTCTCTTGACTTTCAGTTTAATTTAACTTTTAAATGCAAATGAACAATTCCTTAAGCCGTAGAGTTTTGTCTTAAACTGAAATGTATCTATTGCCTCTGCACATATAAGCTGAGATGCAGTCAAATAAATTGGCATTCAAAGCTTTTCTCCAACCTGCTGTTTAATATTCACAGAAGCCCAGCAATCCTGAGCTTAATTTCTATGACTCTCCCATCACAGTAGGGAGAGAAATAATTTATGCATATTTAACTTCACCATGATTAATGCTTCTTAACCAAAGCTATGGGGAGTTGCACTCAAAGGTTGTGCTAAAGCTAGTCTTCTGCCATTTTGCTACCTGGAGAATATATTTTGAGTTGCCATGTCATCATGCATTTGTCACTGATGCCAATTTGACAGTCCGTGAACAACAGGGAATCTTTGATGCTTTTTATAGAGAAGGAAAGGTTGTTAGCTGTGATGGTCATGGTGAGGTTAAAATTGAACAGAAAAGAATAGAGCAAGGATTTGATATTATTAAAAGCCTAAATTATAATTTAAGCTTTAGCTAGTGTCTCTCCCTCCTTATAGCACTGCCATAAGCATCAGCTATATAAAAAAATAATAAGAACTCAAGTTTTAAATGAGAGAAAGGTTGATTTTTAAACTTATTTTATCCCCAGGAAATACTCCACATCATTTTCTGTCGGAAACAACCTCTGCACATATGCATTACTTTGCATTTTTTAAAATGAAATCCGCTCTATATTTTCTGATGTTATAATTGCACATTTCAAAATCTTGCCTGTATTTGTATTTACACACACCATGTAGGGAATACATAAACATATAAACAGATTTGCAGCTGTAATTGCAGCAAAATCTGGTTCTATAGAGTATTGACCAAGCAGAGGTGAACCAAAACGTTCACCACCTTTATTTATTTATAAAAAACATTGAAACCATCTGTACTTTTTCTTTCATTTTACAATTTTGCATTGTATTGTGTCGATCTATGTCCTAAAATCCCAGTAAAATACACTGATGGTTGTGGTTATAACATACATTTGTAGACCTCTGTAAATACCCTCAACACAGGATTTATAGAGATTTTGTTTTGGTAACATTTCCAAGAAAGCAGCATGACATGAATGGACATGTTTTGGGTTATTTCACTCCATCCAGTCTCTCTTTTTACATTCTTGAATATCAAAGAGATTTGTTGCTTTAATATGTTTACTTTAATTAGCACTTCATTTGACCCGCCATTAAAAGAACCACATCTCATTTCCAGCCCTTGTTCTTTTGGCATGATGCATTATTTTCCAAAATGTTATATCTAATTTTGTAAATGGTAGTGCACTATGTAAGGTTAAAGAAAAATAAACCGCTACATATCAGCATAATCACGCCAACCTGCTTAGTTGCCGCATTTTGCTCGATGCTCCAGCTGGCTCTGCAGCCTGCAGCATCTGTAGTTTCACCAAATCAATCGCCAGCAGGGATATATACAGTCCAGTTGTTTCTATCTTACATAGCAGTGTTTTATTTCCCTAAAGTATAATCAATTACTGTTGCTGTTTCAGTTGTTATATTTTCTTTTGCAAATACTTTAACTTTTAATTTTAATTTTAAAAAAACAGTATTTTTTTAATGGAAAGAAGTGATAAAAGATGAATATTTTACCTTGGTTTCAGTGGTTCTACACAAATGAGTCTAGGACTAACATTGCTGCAGGAGTAGAAGATGTTCTGATGCTGATGTGCAGTTCCAGCCCTTCCCCAGGCAGCAGACTCGAGGTTTGTCATGACCTTTGCCTTTTGCCTGATCGCCTCGTCTGTGTGTAGGCTGTGCAAAAAGAAGTCGTTGTAAAGAAATCTCCGACCTCTGGCAGTAGATAGTGTGAAAGTGTGTGTGTGCATACACATGCTCCACACCACCCACTCATAGTCAGTCTGTTGTAAAGTCTACTTTGGTCCTGTCAGTGTACAGCAGTGTCAACCACAAACTTCTGGACAGACTGCAGTTAGACAGACTCATTACATTACTACGATTCTGACACTTGATACATGGACAGAGGAGGATCTGAGGCAGACCATTACAGGTGATTCATCATTGGCTGGATGCGTGTGTGTGTGTGTGTGTGTGTGTGTGCGTGTGTATTTATATGTTTCGCAGAACGTCTCTGTGTGTGTAACTGAGAAGATGAGACGAGAGACCCAGACGAAGTTGGTGTGTTTGCTGGCTGGTCTTAGCATCATCTGACAGTGAAAAAGCAGGAGGGCTCGGGTAGTACTGAGTGTGCTTATGTGCATGCTATTGCAGGCCTGCCTGTGAAAAATGAATGAGCTTTGGCATCTGTGTGCATCTATGTGCATATGTCAGTGTGCAAGCTCTAAATCTGTGGCAAGGTGGGTTCACATATGTGTTTATGTGTGTGCATAAACAAACATGTGGTGTGTGTGTGGGTTTGCGCGCGCGCGCGTGCTACGAATTATATTTAATTCATGAAGGAGTATCACTATTTCCCCTGTGTGACTCAGAGATGCCTGGCAGTCAAAATCTCCCACCTGTATATTGGAATAATTGATCCTGTCCCACCTGTGGCCATTTCCTATTACAAATACCATTAATGCCACAGGAGGCATGGCTCAGTGTCAGTACAACTGTCTGTCTTTCATTATACCTTGATAGTAAGTCAGATTGTGTGTTTGCCCAGACAGTAGCCTATTTGAATCTGAATACGTGCCTTTTAGTTTTCTAAGAACTTGGCCCAGTTTTTGGAAAACTGTAAAATGTCAGCGAACAACTACATACCTCCTAAGTCATGTCACAGATTCTAAGATGGATTTAGATGTTGACTTTGATTGTGTCATTCTAACATGAATAGCTCTATGTCTAGGATATGTCTAGGATTGTCAAAAGTTCAAATTTGTACTCATATGACAAGACGACCTTCTTCCACATGTTAACTGTATTCCCTACTTGTCTAGCAAACTAGCAAACTTTCAATTGGATTTCTCACTGTGTTTTGTCAACACCGGGAATCCTTCTTGTCACTCTTCCATTAAAGTCAGATTTGTTGAGTACCTATCAAATTGTCTTCCTTTCGGGAGATTCTCTCAACTGAGTTGTGGATATCTGCAGCTCTTCCTGAATTACAATAGGGATCTTGGCTACATATGATTAATGCGTTCGTTAATTCACAGTTTAGCTGAATAACCTTGTCTTTGTAGGTTTACAGGTATTCCATACAATTTTTATTTCCAGATGATTGGTTGGTCATTGCTCCATGGCATAATTTCTAAGAAGCTTTTGTGGCATTCATAGTAACAAATCAATGAACTACTCTAGGCAATTGTGTACACTAGATTTTATAGGAGTACTGGAGTTAAAGAAGCTATTTGTAATGATAGCTTGCACAGCATAATTTACAAACCTGTATTAACGAAGACAATGTGTTAACCAATAAAATAGATGTTAAATGAATGCATGTAAAAATTCAAAGGATGGAATTATATTTGCAAGACAAATCACAGCGCCTTATGCTTTATTCTGTATTTAATCCAAACCATCTTCTAGGAATCAGCAAAGACTTTTTTTCCTGAAAATAAATGTCAAGACAAATACAAAGTAAGGGAGGATTGATTGCAATATTTGGGCTATTTAGGCCTACTAACATTTTACATGTTGTTTTAAACCAGAAGGGAACAATTTGGGGGAAGATAATCATCACTTACAAGCCTTACAAGTGACACACTACACATTTTGCATGTCTGCTGCTGTGAAGTGTTTGGTGTGAAAGTGAGAGATGTAAGTAATAATATGTGAAACAGAGATAAACTCTTCCCCCGGGGACCACATCGCCGCTGTCTGTGTTTGCTGTAGCGAGCCATTCAGACATGTATAATCAAACAGAGATCTGAGGAGGCTCTGAGCCAAAGGGATATCTGCCATCACCTGTCATCCCACAGAGCTGTGTGAATAGGGACGGGCTGGGTCCACCTGGCACTGAGATCAAACATCACAAGGCCAAACTCACCTTGGACTCCATTTAAACTCAACTCGTATATTCATCCCTACTGAGATATGAAATCTTCCATATAAAATGAGCATAAAGCAGGTGTGTGCACCGGTTTGAGGAGCTGTTTTGCTGCTCTGTGTTGAACAATTGTGATTGTTGAGACATTTCACTTATGTGTCACAAAAAGAGAAAGAAATGCGCTCTGACTGTTGCTTATCAAATCTCACTTCTTTGTGTTTCTGCTTTAAATCTCTACTCTTGTTTTTTTTTCTTAAAGTTGACATCTTTGGGCTTCACAAATGGCTCGATTGTTGCTATCAAGGTTGCACATTCACTGCTTCAAGTCTTTGTGTCCTTATGGCCCCATTTCTGTCCTTTATGTGCCTACAACATGCATAATTGAATGTATGAGGTGAAATCGAATTTCCAGCCCCTTTGTTGTAGCTGCAACTCCCTTCATTTCCTCCCTCTTGCTTGCCAATATGCCACACATGCACTTCAGCTCCCAAAGGTGGTGGGAAGAGGACAGACACTCTCTGGATATTGGGCTACGTCAAAGCAGCTTGCTCTGCTTTTGTGTGGCCACAGCTTTTAGACACCAATGCTTGATCTTTTTATTTTTTTTCTTGAGGAAGGATTTGAAGGTGAACTGACTTTGCTTTCAGATTAGTTGATGTATTTTTATGTTTATGGTATAAAAGGCAGCTAAAGAGGAATTTATTTTGACTGAATTAAATGACCTTTCTTGGTAAAACTAATACGAAACTGGAGTCAAAACAAACAAGACAAAAACAAATTGTGATAATAGTAGGAGTTATTGCATAAAATGTTGCCATATTTTTCTCTTTTGTGACAGAAGATAATATATCACATACTTCACCTCATTATTATGAGATTAAGCTAAATTGTGAAGGCATGCATGACAGTTACTATGTTTCAGCAACTGTAGAGGCAATTAAATGAGTTTGCCATCATTCTAGAGAAAGCTTGATCTATTTGACCCTCACAAAAAAAGCTGTACTTGCTCATTATATTCTAAGTTTACGGATATGAACATTCACTTGTAGCTGCTAGCTGAGACCCGATTTGAAGCTCTGAGGATTTCACAGTCCATTTGAGGGAAGATTATGAGCTTGTGGTTTCCAATGGCAAATAATCTTTTTAGTGTAGTATATTAGCCAAAAAATGTTCGAAGAAAACTTTATAATTGTTCCAGGATGAATAAATTAAGCCACTGCTGATGACTTTGCGTCTTGGTGTTGGATAAATATACACCTCCAGGCCTCTTTCTCCTGCTATTATAGAGCAGTGCTGTGATAACGGCACATGGCTGCAACTTTCCTACTATAATCCTGTGCAAACAGCCTTGGTGTACATTATCCCTAGACTATCTTTATATGGAATATTACAGATCAGTGAATACAAATTTTAGAATAAAAAAAATTGTTTTTGGCTCTCCTGGAGTTGCACTTTCCTGTAATGTTTAATGTTTTCTCTGCACAGTTTTAAACTGCTCTGTGCAGTGCACATAGGGGATGAAACAACTTGATGTGAAAATACTACTTGACTTTCCATCATTATCTGCTGAGCTGGGATGACTACTCTGCTTAAGGGCTGCTTACTGTGTTGAGTGTTGTAAACAGTGGAGTAGGATTCACTTTAATGGAAGTGTTTTTGAATCACTCACAGATTCAGTTTCTGCATTTTACTCAGCAAAACAAGAACATCAATCTAAAAAACTTCTGCATATTTCCTAATTAATAAACTTGGCACATTGGAATACAAATTAACATTCTCTGAGCATTTAGTTGAAAATGTATGTAAAGAAAATTATTCCAATACTGCTTTCTCCCAAAACTCACAATTACCATCAATCTAAGCTTAGTAGACGGATTATTTTCGAAACAATTAAAAAAGACACAGAACGCAATATGGGACTCCTACCTGCTTGATCTAAGCTAATGGATTCAGTGGAAGAGGCACTGGGTTACGTTGTCTCATGGGAAACAAACTCCTCGCATCAGGACTTCAGATAAGTCATTGCAGGGTGCTCTCTATCATAGAGCCACAATGCTGAAATGTTAGTTTTACACACAATGTAACTGAAGTATTTTAAAAAGTTTCACTTTTGCCACTTCAATCTAAAAAATATTTTACCGGGTTTTTTTTTCAACCTTTGTGTTCCTTTAGTCACCAGTACTTTTGGTTGTGTGCTTCCATGGATGCTGTTTTCTTCCAGTCTCCTTTTTCTTATTTAATGTTGAACACTGACCTTAACTGAGGCAACCGAGGTCTGCTGTGCTTTATGTTCTTTTGTGATCTCTTGGAGAAGTTATCAATTTTCTTTTGGAGCAATTGTGTTTGGCTACCCAGGAAGATTTTCCACCATTCCGTGTTTTCTCCATTTGTAGATAATGCCTCTAATTTGAGGTGTTTGGAGGCCCTTTCAAGACTGAGTTATGTCAGTAACTTTGTTTCTAATCTGTTCTTAAAGTTCCTCGGATTAGAGGTTGCTATGATTTTGATTGTTTAACCTATTTTATGCTGTCAGATTGGTCTTTTGTAAGTGATTTGTTGATTCAACAAATCTGGGTGTGGCTAATAAAATTGCACAAAAAATTATTATGATTAACGGAGATTGCAATTATAATTCCATACAGTTCTAGGTTGGTTTGAATAGCATTTTCCTTAACAAATTAAATTATATTTCTGTTATGCTTCATATTAACTTTGCCTTGGCTGATTATCTCAAATATTTAAATATGACAAAACACAAAAATAATTTTTTTCCCCCCCTAGCACTGGGGTACACATAAATAAAAGGTCATCCATCTTGACACATTTTGTCACATGTAAAAAGTTAAAAACTTTGGCACTGGGAACTTTACAAAAGGTAGAAAGCGTGTGCATTGTTTATTGTGCCAAGGAGATACTCTGCTATACACCTGATCCCAGAATAGAGATAAAGAAGTGAAACAAGGCTTATCTGTAAAAGACGACGAACCAGCTTTTCGAGTTAAGATTAAATAAGAGCAGAAGGCTTGTAGAAAAGATTAGAATCGTATACCAGACATGGATGTAGTTTCTTTAAGACCTTCAAACTCTGTCAAAATAGTTCAAGAACTTAACATATACAGGAGACTGCACCTGTATTGTTCTTTCCACAGCTACTTTGCCATGTTTCCATTAGTTTGTTTCCGAACGGATACAGGCTGATGGCAGAAATGGTTTCCATTCATCATCCATCGCTCTTTCCCATGTATGCCGGCTTCAGACGTGTTGTCCTGTTTGCACAGCGTATGTTGCCTGTGTATTTTTAGTGTCCACTGGCAAGGTGTAGAGAGGAAATGTCTTCCCTCACATCTCCACAACGCCGGGGTTCAGTACACTCTGTTCCAGCCCCGGCCAGAATTGAGCCTAAAAATAACCAAGAGAGGACAATGCACCTCTCTCACCGCTCCCCTCCCCTTCTTCTCTGCCATTTTTCTGTGCTTTAAATGACAGAAAATCTACATCAAAAAGACCAAAAGGGTAGCTGCTGGCAGGGGGTAGAACATTTTTCCAAAATCACCTGACTTCTTGGGGGGGGGAGAAGGAAGCTTTTCTTTGTGGTTGAATGAACATCCAAAAGAGCACAGAAACAGCAGTGGTAAAAACCTGTCACCCAACTTCTGCCCAACAACTCTTTATGAAGCATTCTTCTCAAGACTAACCCTGCAGCCCTCTCTGCAAAATAATCTGTCAAGATTTTACTTCCTTTGCTCCATCTTCTTCCCATGAATCTCAGATCAAAGCCATCCTCTTTGTATGTTTGGAGGCACTCTGGGAGATCCAAATCGACCAAGGTTCTGTCTCAAGTTGTTTTGCTGAATCCCCAGCGCAACGCGGCTCTATTAATAGAGACTCTGTTGATTACTAGATAAAATGGTCTAAATACACTCTCTGGGGAAGTAATATGACCACATTTGTAAGAGTACGTGTGAAACATTCTCCAGTTGAAATGTTATTATGTGCTTACCATGGTCCACCACACAGCAGTGTACTTGTGGTGTAAGCTGCTTTATAATGTCAAAGCTCCTTATCTGTGTGGTTGTGTAATTAAGCAGGCGAAACAAAGAACATAGTAATTAATCATAATATCCCCAGAGAATGTGTCTCTGTGTCATTGGATTGCCAGTGCTCTGTCGCTCAGCACAACTGGATCCTCTGCAGAGGCTGAAGGTACTGCTAAGTGTCACATTATGGAAGAAAAATAGGACAAAAAAAGTATTAACAAAGCAACTTTTTGTGAGATGCAAAGGTTTGGAAGGTTTTATCTAACAGGTTTTAAATAGTTTTAGATCTTTTTCTGAATTCTGAAATAAGAAATGTGTCTTAAAATTCTAGAGTCAAACAGTGTTGAAGCTTCAGTTTAATCGACTATTTTAGCAAGCCCTTTCTACAGTTCTATGCAATTTTCTTTTTTGCATCTTTTATTTGTTAGCGTGTTAAAGTTATGACAGAAATCATTCTCTAATTTTGGGTAAAGTCTGGAGAGCAATTCATCATTCTAAAGGAGCTTTGAGAAAGTGTGAAGTATAAACTTATTTTTACACCCAAATCTTATATTTATTGCATCATCCAATAAATTGCTATTACTTTTCCTTCATATTTGTAGAAAAGTTGAATTTTGGCTGATTTCATCTACAACTTCTATATTTTTGACCCCTGCCAGTGTGGATCAGAATAAAATACTGGTCAGAAATGGGAATAATTTCACTATGGATACTTCTAGGAATTGTGCTGTTGAATCATAGTGTTTGTCACAGGAAGCCAAACAAATCTGTACTGAATTACAAGAAGACTGGACTCTCCATTGAATCCATTTATGCCCAGGGGAAGGTACAAATTTGTTCTTCCAGCTGCCCCATTAAAATTACAGATCCCCTTACTTCTTTCTACACATTGGATAAAGTACCTTTTTTTCCCATAACTGTTGTGTTATGTGTTGATGACATATTTCAGTGGTCCAAACATTCTATCTATCTTCAGCAATTCTTGGCTGTGCATCAGCTGGATTGGGCTTGTTTTCTTTTTTTTCACATTTTAATTTCTTGACTATGGACATGGAAATCAGCAAAACTAATGAGAGCTACAAGCCTGAACTGAAGTTCCAAAAATATTTTTTAAATTGTATTTGTTCACAATACCACAAATAAAACTCAACCTATTTTTTATTTTTTACTTTTTTATGGGGGTGGAGTTCCATGATTGTGACCAAACATGAGTTTGCAGAGTCTCTTCTGTTCAGTCATTGAACTACATTGACTCTTACGTTCTTAACACTGCTTTTAGATTTATGTACGATTCATTGGGCATGCATGCAGTCAAAAGTCGACGCCAGGGATTTTAGCCACAGGGAGATATCGTCTCTGTCTTGGATAAGCTTCACTAACACGCACACTGACTCTGACAGAAACATGCACTGCCCGAAGCTAGATTTATCCTTTCCAGTGTGTGCCGCTTACTGACCCCTTCATATCTCTGAACTGAGATTAGTGTCAAGTCATTCCATTTAATTCATTGGGAGAATCAAACAGGTCTGAGACCAACACCAAGCAATAGCAAGGATGTGTGAGTGAACTGTGAGCAATGCCAATAAATTGAGGTTAAAATGAAGTATAATAAAACCGTCATTACACTCATGATTCACATACTGTAAATAGGCTGCAGCAAGGACGACCCAATGGTCGCAGTCCCACATCCACATGTGATTGTACCAAGAGGTTATTGCAATGCAAAATGTTTTTGGTATTTTCATTTTACATACTGTAATATTTCAATAATGATAAATTTGATGATATATTGAGAACTCCTGCGACAGACTGGTGACCTGTCCAGGGTGTACCCCGCCTCTCGCCCGGAACGTTAGCTTGAGATAGGCACCAGCACCCCTTCTGACCCCTCTAAGGGACTAGGGTGCACAGAAAATGGATGGATGGATTGAGAACTCCTAATGTGAATCCATTCTTCCAACCATATATCCGTCCATCAGTCGGTTCGCTGCTTCCCAGAGTCTGTGAAATCCCGCACTGTTCCTTAGACTTCTGTGTAAACCACTTTCTGTTGTTTCATCTGCACCCGTCAGATTGTCTGGCAACAGCGACTAAGCTGGCACTGGGAAACACAGAAACCACACGTATTCTGTGGTGAGACATCACAAAAGCACACATGAACAGGCAGGCAGCTTGACAAAGAGCACAGCAGACAGATCGTGTGAGAATATAAAAAAAGACGAAAAGAATAGCAAATTTCAGATAATGACGGAGAAAAATACAGTCAGCTTGTGTGCAAGCTGTCACAGATGTCCACGGGTTTTTTCCTCTTCCCTCTGGATCTGCGGCGAGGTCCCAATGTAAATGCCACCATTGCTGACACTGAGACGCACAGATGTATCAGATGTATCCGAGTCCAGTGGAAGACAATAACACCATTTCCATCAACTCCATCAGATTACAAGTAGCCAATATCTGTAGAACACTGAATATTATGTGCCATTTTTTTCAATGTGGGTGTGAGTGTGGGTGTACACATGCATTTGTTTGTCTTTGTGGTTTTTCTTCGTTGTGCTCATATAACTCAGTTTTAGGTTGATTGATAATAATTTTCTTGCACAATCAGTGCCTTACCGCCATTCCTTAAGTGTTTATCTCTCCTGTCGAAACTGTTTGCTAAATAGTTTACATAAAACAGAACAAGGATAAAGTACTTTGTGTTTGTTTGTCCTCTGGTATTTTCCACTTCAGACGACTATCTGAAGATTATGTTATGATTATAGAAGAGAACGATGACAGAAACACAATTTTGTTTCACAAATTATGATTACTAAATACCTATTTTTTTTCTTCTACTTCTCTTTTTCAGTTTGTTGTTTTGTGGTCCACAAACGGTGCCATGAGTTTGTCAGCTTCTCCTGTCCTGGTGCCGATAAGGGTCCTGACACAGATGTAAGTTTATGGTTTGTGTTTATTTATTCAGCTGTTGCAATTAATGTCAGAATTCTTATTGAAAAAAAATAATTTACATAAAATATATGTCAAACTGACAAATACAGTACTTCATTTATTTCATATTTTCCACCTTGCAAACAATGAACCCACCTTGCCAACTATTGTGCAATCTGGGGTTAATTGCTGCAAAAGTCACAAAAGTGTTTGCTTTTTACTTGTTCTTGTCTTTCAATCACATTTCTAACTAAATTGATTGAAGTTTCTTTGTCCCTGAAACAAATAAGATAACTCAATCAAGAATAAATGCAAAATGACTTTCATGTTTTTTTTCCTGCCAGCCACTTGTTGCATAGAACCATCACAATTTTATTAACTGGCAGTCATTACAGGTTATAATTTAATTGTCTTCTGTTGCTGTTAAATCATAGCAGGAAGATGAGCGCAAATGGTTTAAGAAAATATAAGATTTAGGGTGAGAAATGTGGCTTCAGTGGTATTTTTATTCCTATGTTTAAATGTAGAATGGAGCAAATAATTATACTGATCATTCAAAGCGATCAATACTACAATAAATAAGCCGAGGTGAATTTAAAGTTATCTACATTAATTGTGAGAGTTTGATATAAGTATTTAGAGGTTTTATTGATTAAATATGTCAGTTCTGCTTTTGACAATGTCAGATATTTTTTGAAGGCTGCTTTCCAGAAAAGCCAAATGTTGGAAAGGATAAAGATACATGTTTATATGTGTGTGTATTTGGATAGATGGATATGTGGGCATGCAGGTAGGCAGGCTGGCAGTTTGTATTTTAATGTATTATTTTTGGCATCAATGCAGATCTCTGACTAGTATGAAAAAACACCCTTAGTCTGCAACCAGCTGGATAAATGGATTCATTGCATATATGGGTATTTTCACATTGGGTCTGTTAATTGAAAATTGTAACTGTCGTGGTTTTTGATAAGATTCTGGCCCACATGCAAGATTACTCCCAGAAGAACAATAAAACTTTTAAAATAGTTTATTTTACAAGAAGAAGAATAGTGAGACAGTTTTGGTCCAGAGTAACATCTTGTTGGCACGGGGAATCGGGAGCAGGGTGGAAGAAATGTCTGCCAGGGAGGAATGAGGGGAGACCGGGTGGTTGGCTTGTTTGGAGGTTTGAACGAAGAACCGATGAGGCTCCAAGATGTTGGACCAGAGGGAGAGCAGAAGGCTTGGAGCAGATGATGTGGGAAGAACATTGGAGGTTTGCAGCAGACTGAGCAGGAAGAGCTCAGAGGCTTAAAGCAGGTAAGTGTTTTGGAGAGAAGCAGCAAGTTGAGCAGAGAGAAGGCCTGTAGCAGGTAAGTGATCGAGAGATCATCGTAGAAGGCAGCAGGTTGAGTGGTGAGAGTGTTGAAGGGCAGACGGGTAGTGCGAAGGATGAAGGTGGAGATGACGAGGAGCCTTGAGGTTGCCAGCCGGGAAACAGTGATCCAGACGGAGAACCAGGAAACTTCTCAGACAAATAAATCCAGATTTTAGTCCTCTTTGAGTATGTTGTGCTAAAAGAGGAGAACAAACAGATCATTAGTTTTGGCAGGGAACATATAGAAAACACAAGAGAAAACACAGAGAGCTTGGTGTTACCACGAAGGTTAACAGTCAGGCACACTGGCAGCCAGCTCCTCTCACCCTCCAGCCGATGAATGGATGAATTGCATTTTGGTGGACGCCTGCTAGTAGCTACCTCAGCCAGAAATATAAAAAATTGACCTTGCAAACACAACACCCCAGATTCCTGATGGTAAAGACATGCTTTGCCATCAGTATGGTTAAGCATGCTGATGCTAAAAGACATAGCTTTTGTAAGCTATGTCTCAATTTATAGTGGAATATTTCAACCTCTACACCACATGACAAACAAGAGGCATGGGGATAGAATAAGGAAATAAAATTGACCTTTACTTGTACATTCAAAATATCTTATTGTGTTTAGTAATGTGAAAAAGGAGGCAGGAGAGAAAGGATACATGAATGCAGCTTCTCTTAGAATTAATGATGTCTTTAGAGATTCATAGATCAGAATTTTGCAGCTTATTTCATATCTTTTTTTGTGAAACTTTGACCTGCTTTTACTCATTGTGGACTATTTCAATTTCTCTTGAGAACCTATAAGACATATTAGTAACTTTTAAAATAGATCATTTTCTAGCGTTTCTTATCCGTCTTTGTTTTAAAAAGCAATGTCACAACAAGTGTTTGCGAGAGTAGAGGCTGTAAAGCAGGATTTTGCAAAAAGTAAAATTTTACATCTGAAGTTGTCTTCAGGATTCTATTTGGGAACAGAAATGTACAAATATTTGTCTTGGAGAATAGAACAGAATTGTTCAGGATGAATAGATCCTGAAAGTTCAAAAACATTAAACATAGTAACTTTTCTAGTTGGGTGCTCAGAGCAGCTCGCAATGCTGCAGAAGACACTTTCAGATGCATCCACTCATGCCACTGATTAGCTCATTAATCTCTTAATAGTGTTTTCCTCTAAAAAGCAACAATGGTACTGGTGGAGTCACAGAAACCTCTGCTGCGGAGATATTCTGCAGATCATGAGGAAACATCCTATTGCAGATGTGATACCAACAGTCGTGACATTGCATGAGGATTGTTAAGAAATCAGCAGGGAGCTGCATATACACAGTTTGCTCAATTTCCGGCGTTGAACTGGAAACATGTTTTGAAAATGTGCCACAATCCAGCATTTGAGGTCACCTTAATTCTGGAGGAAGGGGACATTAACAGTGAAAATACACTGTGTGTGGTAACACATGCTCTAATTAGAAGAGTTTTGTTCATCTCCGCTCCATGGCGCAAAACAGAAAAAGCCAATTAAGTCTCTGGTGGGCCCTCTCTTCAGCTTCACCAGGCTGAAAGTGCTGTTAATGAATTTTGCATGGATAAGCCAATTGAAGGATGTACATTCACAATAATAGTGCATTCAGAAAACAAATCGAAAACTGCATTCATAATAAGTGCATTGTTTTAAGTTCTTGATTAATTACATACTTTGTATGTAATGCTAGTTTCACACCTCCTACTGGTTTTCTTTGCTTAACTTCCTCTCCTTAAATAAAACCCCAAATAGTTTTAATGGTTAGAAGTGAGAGTACTTTATTAAAGCTATCACATATAAGGCAACTATAAAAGCATGCAATTTTAATGCTTTTTGTTTATCTACTTTTTTTGCCTTGTCTTCTCGTTTGCGCTTGCCCTTCATCCCTTATCATTTATAATACTTCTGGGCCCACTCTTGTCATTCAGAAGCATAGCTCTGTCTTTAAGCCCACTTAACTACGTCTCTCTTTCATCTCTCTCTCTAGTGCTCACACACCTACATCGATGGTTTAGACTTCCCATTGTGAATCTTTGCATGCCTGTTATTATGCCTATTATCTTTCAAACTGCTTCAGCTCGGAGTCAGTAAGGAGGTCTCTGAAGGATGAAACGCTTTGAATGCTAAATGAAGATATGGGATTCACCAGCAGCTCTTTAAAGATACAAAACACTTGATCTCATTTAAGCTTTCTCAGGATTTGACACTTTAGTCAATCAAAGCACACAAAGTTTGAAATAATAATTGAAAAAACATCAAACTTTGCATTCCAATCTCCTTCAGGTCCAGCATACCAAAATGATGAGCCTCTCAGGAGGCTCAAAATCTCTGAGTAAAACTAATTAACTCCTTTAACATATTAAACAACTTGCCAAATTTTTTGACTCAGACAATATGAAATTATTTCATGGAATCAAAATGAGCAACTCTTTTTATGTGTAATCCAGAAATGGATTACACATTTTGGAGCTATGAATCAAAGGTTTAAAAGATTTGTTGCACAATATCTTGAGATCTGATTTACTTTATTTTTAAATAGAATTTTTTAAATTGCATTTACAAATTGTTGAAACATGAATGAAAAATACTGCTTTATGATAATTTGCAGTTTCTTGTTTTAAGAGGAACAAGAATCAGGTGAATTATTAAGAAATGTTTCCTTAAAAGATGTCCATTTTTTTCTTTTTCCCCATAACATCTGGCAGAAAGCTGACTGAGCATTTCAGAAAAGAAAACGTCTAACCTACAGTGAAATGTGGTGGTGGTATTGTGGTGGTCTGGGGATGAAACTTCCCGAAACTAGATTAGGGGTGAATTTCACACTCTGGACTTAAATCTGATTGAGATTCTATGGCATGATCTAACGAACACAAGCTGAATTTGCTGAGTTGAAGTAATTCTGCAAAAAAAGACCAGGATTCCTCCACAGTGATGCAGACAACTCTGTGTCAGATATCACAAACACTTATTGGCAGCTGTCGCTGCTAAGGGTGGCATAAGGGATTAGATATAAAGGGCAATTACTTTTTCAAACGTTGGTTTTGTGAACCAAATTCACAGACTGCCATTGAAGGATGAATGTGTTTAAAAATGTGGACAACTACTCTGAAAAGTTGACTTCTGCCCCGTGGCATCTCTTATTGAAGTACACAGTACACAAACATTTACATACAGAAAATAACTAAATAAATAGAAAAAAATGACCAAAAGATGTTGTTTGAAAGATGACAAGCAATATATAAAGTGAGTTTCATTAATCTTTCCGTAAAGTCTGAGTAGTATTTTTGAAAAATAAGCTTTCACCCTTAAAACCACATGTCCAACTGACTCTTGGACGTTTATTTCCATCTCTCTGATATGTTCGCCGTGACAGAAATGATGATCTGATCTCTGCATACTGATGTACACATTTAGCTGCCATACACCAGTGCATTAATATGCAGCTCTGTGTAGAAGTGGGACTTCTTGTGGTTCTCTGTCCTCAGAGTAAGATGATGATTCACTGAAGCCTACCAATCCCTCCTTCTCTCCACCCTCCTTTTCTGCCTCAAAGCTTTCTGAATCAGTATGTGTGTGGTGTCATGACTCTGAATCTGGCTTTGGGCTTGGAAACACACACACAATGTCACTTTTTCTCTTGCACACATGTACACTGCCCCTTTGCTCTGTGGGCGGAGAGTGACCCTGGTGTCAGCCTCAATCTGTGAATGGCGTCATCTGTCCGACAGACGCTCGGATCCGCTCGCTCAACGACACGGAGAAGATGGAGAGATGTTTGCATTACCATCACAGGGAAAAGTCCTCTCTCCTCCTCTCTTCTAGCTTTTGTGTTTTTCATTCAACATGTTGGAGCGTTGGCTGTAGACAGCACTGTATTTCGAGTCAAGGATCTCTCTAGAACCTGTGAATGAAAGAGAGTCATCCATAGATGAACAATTTGACACTCACAACAAACTCACATCTTCTTAACTGACCTACAGATCAAATTATAATTACAAGCCAAGATGTCTCCAACTTTAATACAGCGCAGGTGGTTCTCTAAGTTACCGTATTTTCCGCACTATAAGGCGCACCTAAAAACCTTCAATTTTCTCAAAAGCCGAGAGTGCGCCTTATAATCTGGTGCGCCTTAAATATAAAAAAAAGTTTTAAAATATGCCATTCATTGAAGGTGCGCCTTATAATGTGGTGCGCCTTATAGTGTGGAAAATACGGTATGTTATTTGATAGCACTGCTGCGCTTGTTTATTTTAGCCTTTTTCTCCTGCAACTTTTAGATGTCTCTCTGCTTCAGCACACCTGGTTCCAGTATTAGTTTATCATCAGAGCAGCTATGTAGAATTTGACCGCATGCTGGTGCGGCAGTTTAGCCATTCATTTCAAGCGTTTAGGACAAGGGACACATCTAAAAGTTGCAGGACTCTGGCTCTCAAGGATGGCAGGTTGTGACCACAGATCTGGATGAACTTGATTGGCTACTGTTAATAGTTGCATATGCTGTTTTTTAAAAAAAACCTCTGACCATAAACTTTTTCTGTTTGAGGTTTGTTAAAATTACAAACATTAGTTCTATTTGCTAAACACCTGAAAATGAGAGATTGTTTTCCCTTACCTTCTTCAAATTCAGAAGTTAGCACATTCTCACTAATGGTAGAATTCTCCTTTAAACTCTATGATTTGTCATAGTTGTCCACAAACTTTGACTTCCTGTATGACATTTGGATATGGTGTTTTAATATTTACATTATTTTTCACATCTATTTTGTGAAGTACACCAGTTTTTCTAACAGTGAAGCTCATGAGGCAACAGGATGTTGCTACTGCTGTACTTGATCACAGGCTTTCAAGCTTCCCCCTTTTTCCTCCTAATGTGTTAGCAGTCATTATGGTGAAACACTTAGTTTTAATTTCATCAGGCCACAGAAAGGTTTTTTCCTCTATGCATTTATAAAACTGTAATTTTGCTATCTATGTCACTTTTGTAGGAAAGCTTCTTCCACTCTCAGTGGACTTTCAGTTGTTGCTGGTACAGCTCTTGTTTCACTGTGGATAATGATGCCATCTCAGCAGATTTACCCTGAATATTCACAAAATCTGTTGTTGTTCTGGGGTCAAAACACATGTTCTGTAACATTTTATCTCTGGCAGATCAGGAAATTTTGTCGTTTTTGTTGATATTCTTGTCCTGTGTCTGGATATTATACTCAAAGATTGACCAAATTAACAGTTCTCCACCTAAAATCTTATCTAATTTCTTTTGATTTTTGAATTATGTCACAAAAATATGCATTTGAAGTTTGTCTTCCAATGCATCCACAAGTGTGCTGCCATATAACTCAAATGTTGTGAATCAATCTATCCCATCAGTAAATTAACTCATTAACTCACCTATTGATAGTCATCTTCCACATGAACAAGATCTCATCTTCATCTGGACTTCCCCAAATTATGTAAAGGCATCTTAATGTATCTAAACATATGACTTTGCAGAAAATACCAAAGAAAGATTTCTTATTCTTACATTTTGCAAATAAAAAATATTTTCATAATCTTGTTCTATAATAAGAACCTTTTTATCAATGTCTGATTCTGAGAAACAAAAGCTGATACAGTGTATATAAATATCTCCTTTCATCGGTAGAAGTTGAAAGGAGTTTATCTGTTTATCTTTGATACAGTTAGTGGTGCCACAAATTTAATACTTGAACAAGTACACTTAGTCACCCTCCACCAATTTCCATTATCTCATCAGGTCAGGCCTGAACATTTTACCCAAAGATAACAGTAACAATATGTTGTTTAGCTGCCATTTAGCCTGTACTATTTAATCACCATTGCTGTATGCTGCTCAGTCAGAAGTGCATTCAGTCATTCTGCTTCACAGTCATAATGTATGTCGCTACCTTTTCCATTAATTCTGCACTGACATGATATAACTGAGCAACACACTGACACACTTGTGCAGGTGAGGCATCTAAACTCCTCATTAAGCAAGCATTTGTATAAACTGGTGCGACTCCATTCTGCCCTCTGTTCCCCATTAGAGCAGTCATCAGTGGTCGGGCCTGTTGACATTCGGACTTTCCTGAAACCTACTCACTCTGCTCAGCTGCTCTGATCAGCAGTGAGAGGCACCTTTAGCTTTTAGCTTTGATGAAAATGAGAATATTGGTGAGAAAATGAGAGGGGTACAAAAGCTGGCATGTTCTTAGATGTTTCATGACTCCTGTATCTTTACTGAAAGATTGTCTCCTTTATAGAACCTTTGTTACTTGGCCAGCACATTGGAAACTTTGCAGCTTCAGTTTCAGTGCTAATAGTCACTGAAACTATTAGTGACTAAAAGACTAAAAAAGACATTTTTTTGGTCTTTTTTAAGACTAAAAAAAGACTAATGTGCAGGGAGACTGCATATTAAGTCATTACAGTTTAGTCACATCATAAAGAAAGTGTAAATTACAACTGCAATCAAAAAGCAAACAGGTGGATTGCTACATTAACCCCAAAGAAACCTGTGGCACCATCAATTCTCTAAATCCAAATAAGATCTCATGTTGAGAAATTGCTGTTAATTATATAGCAAAAATGTCCATCTAGACATTTGTGTCCTTATGCAAAACGTTAAAAGAAATGTGACTTAGCCCATTAATTAGTAACTGTGTCAGTATAGTTGTGTTGCTTATTTTGGCAATGTGACTAGCAAGTGGCAGTAAAACCTGATGATATATCAACATCAGGATCTGATCTTGAAAATTAACTGAGAAGCTAATGCTAATTTCAGCTGCCAAATTTTAGCTAATTTCAGTGATCAAAGTGTTGTGTATACTGTATAAAACACAATTTCTGAACAGACAAACTTATTAATAGAAATAATATTTAGTGACTAAATGAAATCACTCAGACCATTCATAAATGATTAAATCTTTGATTCAGAGCTTTTATGTGGTTCTACACAATAAATGAGAACAAGACAAGTGAACATATTCTACAGTGCAACAGTAATAGCTTATAATAATAGAGCAACATTAGTAATAACTATGGACAAATGAAGGCTGATACACTACATGTGTATCAATCTTTACTATGAGACCACCGAGAAGATACAGCAACATCAATCATCATCCACAAACCAGGGTGAAGATTTAGAAAAATATTAATTGGATATTTGCAACAAGACACTGAACAGAAGGGTCAGTGCATTACTGTAGTTCAGAGTGTGCATTTTTATGTACCAATCTGCAAAGATGGTCTGAGAGCTTTGTGTTGTCCAACTATTCATTCCTGCAGATAATCAAGATCAAAATGCGAGGCAGATCCATGGTTCATGATATTGTTCACGGTATTTAAATAATTGTTGAATACTTTTATATGTGGCATACTTTTTTAATATTCTGTATCTTCAGTTCTAGAATCCTCATTGAATGAATATTTTATTGAAAATCTTTCTGGCCTTCTTGTCTTTCTTTATTCCAGCAAGAAGTAGGAATGAAAACAAGCTCTCTGCAATTGATGACCACAGGCATCCAAATCAATGCTTTAAATGATTTATGTTTTAGGTTAGTGGTGCTGCTGCAAGCAATTTTTGTTTGGCTAGGTTGTTGCATAGATTGGTGTTTTTTGTTACTTGGTGGTATAGTTTGTTTTTTGAATAATTTTGGTGGTTTATTGGTTGTAGTCAGATGGATAATTGTCTGGCTGGTTTGTTTGTTCATCAGGTATTTGCTTTGTTATTTGGTTGAATTGTTGGAGGGATAGCTATTTGGCTGGTAGGCTGGGATGTTTATTGTATATCGTTTATTGAAAATGGTGTGAAAAGGATTTCTAATTAGATTCTTAATGGTGCATGAAGTACATTTAATCACTAGAATAATTACTGGACATAATGTGAGCTGAATTAGTAAATTCTACAGTATCTGCATACCTAAAATAAAAATAAAAAATTAAAATAAATGGTTCTTAAATTAATTCTAAACCATCTCATTGAGACTCTTCTGACCTTCTTATCTTTGCACTTAAAGGAATCATTTTATGACCATGGTTGTTCATTTATACTTAATTCCAACAAAAAGTTTGATTTCCCTGCCAGTGGTTTAATTCACATAGACAATCTCTACCATACATGTTGTTAATGTTGCAGCTAACTGTGCAGAAAACCAATGTGGCTTCCATTTCTTATGGTGTACAATAACTGTTAGCTATTCTTCACTCTCTGTCCGTCTGCGCAGATAGAAGGATCTAGCGACTAGGCAAGGTATCACAATACGTCAGTGGGATTTTGAATACGTCAGTGTTGAATTTCTGCATGGCGCTGCCACAGTTTGACACACTGACAGTTGTTGAGCTGAAACATGGCAAATCCCTTGTTCCTTCCTTCTTCTTCTGCTCCTGCTGGCAGCTGTGACAGCTGGCTGATTCTTGTTGTTTTCTAGTTCTGAAAGGTTACAGTCTCTGTCCTCATACAGTTACTGTGGGAGTATTAACAGACAGTTAAGCATTTTTTTCTGCAGCTGATTTGCTTTTTTATGCTTGAGTACAAAACTTAACTCTCTCTCAGTCATTTTCAGGTGATTTCAGGTCTTCCTCTCTTTGCACACACATCAGGGATTTACGTAAGGATCTTGGTAGCCGTAGACCCGCCTGTTGTGGAGTATAGTTGCCTATATCTTAGCTGTTTCGTGGACAATTTGCTTTCCTTCCTTTCTTTATCTTCTTTGCCACTCAGCTCTGACTTCTAGCAGCAGAAATGAGAGCTAAATAACATTTCTATACTGAGTAGATATTACACAATGTCAAATTCCTCTTGGTTTTAATGCTGAAGTGCACAGAAAGCGGATTACCGCTTTGAGAGTCGAGCCTCTCACTGCACATCAACACAAGCTCTGCTGACAAGAAGGAATTCAATACAAACCAGCCAATATGTATGCGAGGCAGGTCAATTAAAGATGGACTTCTGTCTGCGTGAAGATTATCCAGAGGAACAGATCGAGTCTTTAGATTGCAGACGTTTTGATTATGCAAGACCAAAACACAGAGGGACTGCGGGCACAAGGCTGCTCTTTAGTCAGAATTCACAGCATGTCTGTATTCTAAGCAGTAAGCATCATTACTTTAGGCTGACCAGATGTCCCATACCAACGTACCGAGTTGTAATTCCTCACAGATTACTGTCAGTGAGAGAGTTGTCGTGGAAACTCTACTTTACAGTAATACACTAACAGCTACTCTTTTTAAAAACACTTTTCAAGCATTATTTAAAAGTTTTTAAATACCCCTCAAAACAAACTTTCAAATAAATTATTTTTAAAAATATTTGTTAATCATATTGTTAATTAGTTCAATTGGTTAGAGGGTGTGCTGATCGGATAGTTGGTTGGTTGGCTAGTTAGTTTCTTAACCAGACTTATAAGACTTGATGGTGTTTGGCTAATAT
This sequence comes from Xiphophorus maculatus, assembly GCF_002775205.1. NCBI lineage: Eukaryota > Metazoa > Chordata > Actinopteri > Cyprinodontiformes > Poeciliidae > Xiphophorus > Xiphophorus maculatus. Next base: position 13,349,123 of record NC_036458.1, on the reverse strand, counting down.
GTTGGTTGGACAGCTATTTTGTTGATTGGTGGGTTTGTTGGTTGAAGAGGTAGTTAGCTGGACAATGAACCAGGTATTTCTGATTATAATATTGCACACACTGTTATTATAGATAGAGTTGTAAATAAATATATTGGCGCATTAGCCATATAGTTGTTTTTTTATTTGGTTGGACCACCCATCAGTTTTTTTCCAACTGCAATATTGTGATGTTGGGCCATAAGTATTTACCAGATAGATGCTTGGTTGGTTGCTTGAATTGTTGGTTGGATATCTGGCTGGTTGGGTGCTTGATTGGACCACCCAACAGTGTGCAACACTGATTCTACTACTGCAACATACTCTTTTATCAATCATTACCATGTCCTCTCCGCTTTACTTGAGTCTTAGCATCTTGTCACTGACCACTATATCAGGTGTGAACATAAAAAACAATGACAACTAGTCTGTATAAAAGGCCAAATATTAATAGAAAGAAAGTTTGAATGCATCTTACGTGGAGTATGAAAGTATAAACGTTTTTTTTATCAAAGTCGACTTTTGTAATTGCAATATTACAAACGATGAGATAGTGATGATGAATATTATTCACTATGTTGTTCTGATTTTCCCTGGTTCTTGCTGGGTTGGTTTTCCAGTCTAGGATTCCGGCATTTGTTCTCTTATCTGATTTGAAGTTTAGCTTCTCCCTGTTGGTCTCAAACCACTTAACATAGAAATTGAAAATACTCTAAAACACTTAAAACACCTAAAATTGCTGTTCTTGGTCCGTGAGAATCCAGTTGATTTTCAGGTTAAAATTTGGAAAGGAGACAGCATCCATGCAAAGCAAATGAGCAGTTTACAATTTTCTGTTTCTTAAAATGCTGTGAAGTTGATATATTTTGCACAAATCCCCATGCTTGTATTATTAAAAAGTAATTGGATTTAGATGCCTGAACAACTGGAAAATGTGTGCAGCTTCATGTGCTGTTGATTTAATTACAGATAAAAAATAGCGTTCTGTATTTATGGGTTGCACACCTCATTACACACCCATATGTGTTAGTTAGTTAAGGGAAATTCCTCTGTTGTACACCAGCTGTCCAAAGCCAGAGAAACTAATAAAGACTTGGAAACTCGATATTAGGAGATTATTAGTTGAGTGCACGCATAAGCTATATGATGTCTTGTTACTTAGGATGTGCAAATCTAATCCTCACACAGCAACCTAGATACAATAGATATAAATCTGGCAAACACTGCTTTACACAGAAGTGACTTGATAATGCATGCAGTCTGTCTCTCCTCACGTCGGGCCTCTGTGTTAATGTTGTCCACCATCCTGCTTACGTCTCTAAAAAATGGCCTCTTTACCAGAACACCCCCAATGAGACGCCTGTCCTGTTGAGCAGCTACCAGCTGACTTTTGCAAACGCCTGTCTGTGTTGTAGCAGCATGGGTCTCTGCACAGCGGTGGGTGGAGACCAATTTAAACAGGCCTGAGCTAGTGGGCCAATAAAGCAGCTATTTGCTTCTCGCAGCAAGCGTTTTGTTTTATGAACTGTTTTATAATGCTTGCATCTGGGTCTGCTGCTAATGGATTTTTTGTATTATTATTATTATTAACAATCTGCCAGTGATATTGATTATTCAATTACTCCCATCCTTTACTCATTCTTTGAAATGAGCCAAACCTGCACAGAAGTAATTACCAAGACTTGTCGGAACGTATGGTGTTTGGATATTCCTTTGGCTTTTCCACAACAAACTAACTGCATGACAATCTGACAAGATGTGAACCATCTGTTAGGTGCCTGATCTAAAAACTGATTGATTCACTTCAACAAACAAAGGTTTATTTCATCAACTGAAGGACATAAGTGGAGTGTAGATTATTAGCACTTTATTAGCACTTTGTGAAAATATCACCAAACTACAATTTACAAAATTTCTTGTATCACAAATTTAGTAAAAGAAAGAAAAGAAAATAGGAAAAAAACAGTTTCTCCTTCAAACAACTAAACCTGTTTCTTCCATCTTCTTGTGTGTTCTCTATAAGGGAAACTTGCTTGCCACTGTGAATATATAATACAACCGTTTGTGTATCTCCACTGATGTTAATTTTGTCTGTATATTTGAAGGTAGAACGCTTATCAACAGATTCACCATTAAAATCTATTTGTACAGAAAGCAAGGGAACAAGAAATTTAAAAATAACCAGAAATCAAATTGCAATGAAAACAACTCAAAAATCCAACTGTACTTACATCAGTTTAACCTGCTGAAATGCTTAAATTAAGAATAAAAGGTAATAATCAAATATGAAAATATTTGCCAGAGAAAAATACTGGGAGTATTTGAGACAAAGGGAAAAAAATCAATGTATTGTGCTTCACCTGCATAATTATGCCCACACATAAATTTTATATTGTTGACATGGAACATTTTTCCTTATAGGGAAAAACATTAATAAATTCACATTTTTGCAGAGACCACCTGCTCTTATACTTTTGCATTTTTAAAGAAGAGTCACCACGTTTATTATAATTTGACAATGCGACCCTGCAACATTTACGAGTATCTGAACTTTTCCAGTTTGAGGTACTCCATAAAATTACTGAGAAACATAGAGGAAGAGTTTGAATTAGATTCAATGGCATAAAAAATGATAAATGGTCAGATTGCTGTAATTTATTTGAAAGGCATATTCTTAAAAAAAGATATCTCCAAAAAATGTACAATCTGAAAAAAAATATATAGAATTTTCATAAACACAGGCAAATTTTTTAAAAAAGGGATAGAGATGTTCATCTTGCTCAGCAGTGTACCTTGCTTTGTTTAACCTATAAAATGTAATTGGAAGCAGATCTGTTATTGTTGAAATGTTAGTACCACCTTTTAATGAGTGGGAAAAACAGATCTCAAAGTGCTTCTTTTGACATTTGAGAGTAATTACGTTTGGTTCCAAAAAAACGCTGCAGAAAAGATTGAAAAAGTCCATTAAAGATATCAAAGTGCTCAAATATTAGAGGAACGATTGAGACATCAAGAATTATCAGGTAAAATATGTACATGTGGAAGCAGCAAGATCCTGTCAGGCGTTTATTAGATTAGCCTGAATTTAGGGAAATTTTATACCAGGGGAAGCATCAGAGTTTCTTCATCTTCTCCTTTAAAGAAGCAGGGAATGTAGCAGAAGAGGATAATGAGGGACAGACAGAGGAAACGGAGCGTTCCAGGAGAGGCAATGAATAATGTGGGGTAGCACATAGAGGTCAAGCAAAAAGAGAAAAGCTGCAGTGTGTCATCTCATAAAAACCGAGGAAAGAATAGAAGTATTAGGAGTTGAAGCTAAAGGGGCTGAGCTTGGTAAAAGGCTTTGAGAAGATGAGGAAAAGGGGATTGAGAAATTGGGGAACCTTCATTCAGGACACTTAGAACTGCAGTGTAATTAACTTCAGACCTCACAAGGAGTCCAAATGGTGTGAAGATCCATGCATACTGTGCGCAGACCCCATACTGGAGAGCTGTTACGACAAATTCGTGCTTCGGTTCAGTCCACGATGACACATGCACATGTGACTGGCATGTGTTGCTGCCAGTGTCGGTGTGTTCCTCCTGTTGGTCCATGTGCGTGCCTGAAAGTGTGTGGGCACCCGGCCCTTCTGGGAAAATTTTGAATCAAACTCAGAGTTTATTGCTTGGTCTATTGTTACACCGACTTTTTCTTTTTTCTTGGTTTGAATGTTTTCTTTTCATTTTTAACATCTGTGCAAAAGGTTTCAAAGATGGAAAACAGCAGAGGAAAAATAAGTATTTAGACGCACAAGGTTCAAAACTGAGTGCAGGGACTTGAAAATATGCAAAAGATTACAAAAGCTAATTTATGAAGTCCAGTTTCTCAGATGTGTTAAACAGTTCAGCTCCAGCTGGGAAGAAACTGTTCCTGTGCTGTAAGGTTTTTGTTCTTACAGACTGCAGCCTCCTCCGAAAGAGAAATGACTCAAACGACATTATCAAGCTATTTCTGAGTGAATGAAATATGTACACTTATATTTTCTGGGCAAGCTTTATGCGCTCTCAGTAGAAAATAGTCCAGACATTTCTGCAGTTTGCCCATTGTTGCGGTTCAGGTTGTTTTTGAGACGTTTTTGTTCTGTTGTTATTGGATATAGCCTGCTGCTGCTAGGGAGTGTCTCCATCTGTGCAAATTTGGATAACAGAGGTGAGCTGAGTTACGAAACTGCAGATTTATGCATCTAGTCACTTCTAACTTTGCTCTCTGAGGACTCTAGAGAGAGAAACATCCAAATAGTACAGATGTTATCTATAATTTATGTGACAGGTTTGAGCAGAAGGAGGAACATATTTGTAATGGGCCAAATTAAAAGACGGTGTATGTAAACAAACAGGAGAGAATTATAAAGATAAATTGCAAATGCGGTGAAGTGGTATGATAAGTATTCTTATTGAGACTGGATGCTATGACATAAATCTTTAAACCTTTGCCTTATTTAAAAAAAATAGATGAATGAATAAGGACTTTTTAGAAACATTAATTCTGAACATAAGTTGAATCATTTCTTAATTTAGTTTTGATTTAGGTCTTGATGAGGCTGAGGCTTGGTTAGAGTGGAGTAGTAGTTCATGAGTTGATTCGGCAGATCATCCCTCAGTAAAGATGTAGAAATTCAAACAATATGAAGAGAAGTTCAGCTGAGCCAGATTTCCATCATGTTGGTAGAATATGGTGTTTGGACAACTGATAAGGGTTCCTCTCTATAAAGAATGAGGATCCTGATGCAGACTCTAAACTTGATGATGTGCTGGCGGTAAGCTAAGCTGCTTGAAAAAGAAAATTAAGCAAAGCTAATTAGTTTCAAATAGGTGCTACTGAACATCAGTTATCGTGAACATTTGGGTGCACTGCTACTAAAGTTAACTAATTTTGTTCTGTCCCTAATGCATTTTTATCTAGAGGTAGTCCATTTCTCTGTCAGGGACAAACACACCGGCACACACACGCACACACACCCATCTGCCCCAGAAATGTCAGTCTGAGCTTGCTTGTTGCTTTGTTGCTCCTGAAAAAGGAGTTGCACAGAAAGGTGGACTGTCAAGGAGTTTAGCCTATCTGACATGTTTACGTCTCTGAGGTTAACGTTGTGACCCACTGTGCTCTTACCACTGACCCAATTTGATCTCTTTTAGTAGAACTTCCACTTTCCCTGGAAGCCATTTCAGGTTCTACTTGTGTGGAGAGGCGGGTTCTGTCCTGGGCTTTCAAAATTAAGCATTTGACGCCACATGTTTTGATTATATCACAGAAAGTCTCTAACTGTGCTCTCTCTTTGTCAAAAAAAAAAGAAGAAATCATCAGTGAAACATGACGAATTGTGTAATCTTGATAAGCTTCACTCAGACAGCAGCGGAGTCTTTTGTCTTCTGCTCTTCATGTCTAAGGCATTGATTTTGGCTTTAATTATTCCACATACACAAACACTCGTAGACGGATGCGAGTGCATTATGAATGGGAGCTCATTTATTGGAGACAGACTAATGATGCTGCCAGATCCTGCTCCCCGCTGAGAAGAGCGTTGCAAGATAAATTGTCATTAAAACCTGCGTTCTCAGCAGAGAGGTGCTGTTTGAAAGTGTTACAGATGAAAAATGTGCAGCTCAGTGCAAAACTTGATTTAACAGCTTAATGCTTGTGTATAACTACCCTGTTTTAAATCCCATTTTAATATAGTGTGTCTAGGCATTGTGATGTCTCTTTGAAAGCTGGTTTCACAGCTCACTGTTAATTCTGATGTCTAGATTTAGTCCTGATTTGCTTATAATAATGGCAGACTGAACTTTTCACATGTATTTTAATGAAATCCTGTAACGTTTCCATCATTTCAGTGAATTCCCTGATGAGTGCTGAATCTCCCTTGTAACCCATCCCCTTTGAGCTATTTTCACATTTCTCTATGTCTGTAGTTTTCTCTTTTGCATTGTTGCCTTTAGGACTGACCAGAGAAATTACACTTGCTTTGCTGTTGTAAATTCAGTTGTCAACACACATTTTAATATGCACGCTCACATAATATGAGGTGTCATAATTTCTCTCAGCCTCTAACCTGCACTGTCTTGTCAGCAGTAGCAAATATGGCTCTGCATTCAGCAAAAGACTAAAGCATTTTTGAAGTACCAGCTAGAGATTATGATATCACATTAAATAAATATTAAGGTCATCCAAATAAAAATGACTAAAGAAGCGCTTCCAACTTGGACTTTAGGCTAATTTTACTTCTGTGTTTGTGCATTTAAACATCTTATATTCTACAATTTCCAAGTGTATGACAACTAAACTGAAATTTTGACAATGAACATCACAAACTTTTAGTCTGTGCCACAAATTGTATGTAGCAGTGTCACCAAAATTAAACAATTTTTTTAGTCAATCGTTTTTTTTATTCTCTAATGTATAATGAGCCGATTCTATCTTATCTTCACACACCGCAGATTCTCACAGACACAGGCCTCATTTTGTACACTTAGTGGTTGTAATCTGTTCTTTCATCTTGGCTACTTCTCTGGGATTTAAATTAAGAAACAAGATTTAGAGAGTTAGAAGCTACTAATTAAAGCTATTTGATTAACTGATAATGAGCAAACGTGACCACATGTCTAGAAATGTGGTCTGGTTTCTGGTTTGGAGGAAAAAGATATGTGTTTACACAATACCAAGAAAGAAATACATTTGCAAAAACATTGCAGATACAATTGTTTCAATATAAGAAGATTTAAAAAGCCATTTAAAAAATGTAAAGTAAAAGTATTTCTAAAATTCCAGTATAATACTTGCTAGATTAAGTCATGTAGAAAAAACACCTTAATTTATGGGTGTTAATGTGCCTCTGTAAGCTTTTGAATATCCACTGATTATAGCTTTGCCCTATAGAAATATTATTTTTCCTATGGATCAGGCATCTGTAAGGAGTGATTTGGAAGACCAGGAATAGTAGGATACAAACACCCCAGCACTTCAAATGTATGTGTCTGGATTAGAGATGATATAAGTTCAGAAATGTTGCATGAAATCCGAACCGCTCAAATGTTTTAAATCACATACTCAGTGAATACATCTAAATAGAGGTTTGCACAACTGACTGCATTCATTTACTTGTTTTACTGAGATTTTACACCTTCCCTACACTAAAGACTAAAGAAAGTAGCTTCTGTCTTTTTTCAGCACTAGAGGCTTTTATTGACAGTCACCAGACAGGAAATGAGCAGAGAGAGAAAGGGAAGACATGCAGCAAAGGTCTCAGGAAAGGTTGGGAACCAAACCCAGGCTTGCTGCATTGAGATCTCTAACCTCTGTATATGGGGCAATTGCCTTTTGACTCTGTATGGTCTGCAGTGTTGTGTTATAATGTCTTACAGTGTCTGCACACTGCTTATACCAATGCAGAAGTTTTCTAATGTTGAATGCTTGACTGTTAGTTGGCTATTCTAAATCTCCCAAAGTATTGTGTGTGAGATTGTGATGAATTTTTCTGTTTTTCTAGAGACGGCTAAAAGAGTGATTGGATGTGGAGAATCTCCGACAGCATCAGTAAAAACTAACACATCAGAAAAAGATATTCAAATATGATGAGGGCAAAAATAATGAAAACTTTATGCAGTTTGCTCTTTGAAGCCACCGAACAAACATTCATCATTAAAAAGGCCACTGCTGATGTCGGCTGTCTCATTAGCTGCTCAGCTGCAACACCCTGCAAAACCTGCTGCTCTTCCCCGCAAGCAATGCTTCATCCTTCAGAACCATTTTCTAAAAAAACACTTTGACAAATAAAGAGTCTGAGGATTATTTCAGTCATTGTTGTTCTTCCTGTCCATCAGTAACGAAAAACATGCTGGCTGGGAAAAGAGAAAATTTATTGCTTTCTGTCTTTCATCGTTTGGACATGAGGCTTATGTGGTAAAATACTGACATCAAAACAACCGTAACTGATTTGAACTTTTGTTTGTTTACTAATGTCACTTAAAAACTAACTTTATTCATTTACTTGTTTAGTGCTAAATTTTTAAATCCATGGTTATTTTGCTCTTAGAGGTAACAAAATTACTCAACAATTTTTCATTTCAGGCTGTTATGAATAATTCATGCTTCTGCAATTTACGAGGTGTGGGCATAAGCACATACATGTGTGTAGCTTCTCACAGGCGTACTCCTGATTTGCGTGTGTGTGAGAGAGCTTTTGTAAACTGTGTGTATTTCCTAGCAGACGGCAGCCAGGGAGCTGACCTATTCTTTAGTCCGGAGGCGGAGGCAGCCCGGTGTTTAATGTCACCAGCAGGGTGGGACTGCAGGAGACACAGGCAGTTGCTGAAGAGGGAGCTGGCTAGAGAAAGGTGGGATAGCAGGATTTTCATTTCAGTTTAAATATTTAAGTTCCTCTCCCTCATATGTATTGGTATTCGATCTGGCAGAAATGCGCTCTATCAAGTTTGCTGGCGTCGAAGTTAGACACAACCTGACTGTTTACTTGTTTGCGGTGATTTTTATTGAAGCATCTCTCACTTAGACTTACTCTTTACAGCTTGTTCACGCTGTATTCTCCTACGGTATAGATGTAGATAGGCCTTAAATTATTTTTGCTCTTTGTAAACTGAAAATAGAAATGTGAGAAAGTGCCACTTAAGCTTGTGAGCAGCTTGAACATCTTCAGCATTCTTGCTGCTCACATATTATTTTCTGGATGAAGTGCCTTGCAAGTTGTCTACTGTTCCACACCAACTGATATCTCAAGTTATGCTCACTTGCCTCACTTATTGCATCTCTTTTGTGTAAGTATGGGTGCCTGAAATAGTTTAATATCATCAAAAGTAAAAAACAAAACAAACCAGAGTCACCACACATCAAGAGGAGTCGGCTGAGGTGTCTTGGGAATCTGCCTAGGATGCCTCCTGGTGAGGTACTTTGGCCACATCACTGTGGGAGGAGACCCAGAGGAAAACACAGGACAAACTGGAGGAACTATGTTTCTTGGCTGGCCTGGAAATGCCTTGGGATTCCCCCAAAGAGGTGGTCCATGTGCTGGGGAAAAAACACTAGATCTGTCTGCTTAGGCCACCGCGCTTACTAGCCAACCCCAGATGAGGCATAAGATGATGTGGATGAGAAATTAGTTTGCTCTTTTTTTTCTTTCTTTTATTTGTTCCCATTTACTGGTTAACTCCTAAATAATATCCACTAAAGAAATTGCCTCCCGAAATCTTAAGTAAGTTAGAACATAGTCCCTCTTTGTGTAATTTAATCTCAGTATAAAGCCAGCCGTTCTGTGAAAGACCCAGAGATTTGTCAGAGAACATTAGTGAACAAACATCATCATGAAGACCAAGGAGCACAGCAGACAGAGGAAAAGTTAGGCTCTGGAACAATATCGCAATATTGGCCTCACACACTATAGACTCTTTAAGAGTAAAGTTCAATCAAAACTGGACAGACTGAAAAACAATTGCAAACCTTTTGTGTCAATGTTGTCCACCTAAACTAAAAGGCAAGAAGAGGATTAATTAAAGAAGCAGGTTCCATGGTATTGCTGGATGAACTGCAGAGATCCACCGCACAGGGAAGACAAAAAGTATTAGTATTTGTTGAAAAATTTGAAAACTATACTTTGTTTTCCTTTGTACTTAACAATTATTAGCAATTTTGTGTTGCTTCTGTCAGTGCATTTAATTTTATGGTTGCAGCTTTGTAAAAAAAAATAAAAAGTACTTTTACAGCAATATTTATTAGACTGAACTGTTACAATTAGAGCCTTTCCATCTTAGGAAAACATGCAATATTTCATAAAAATGCTGAATGTTGAGATAAGTATATAAGTTTTTGCTACAATTTTTTTTGTTGGGGTTTTAGCAACCAGATAATGAGTAGTCTATCCAGCTACTGAAAAAAAGCAATATTTCTACCTCAGCAAATAGGTTTCATTGAAAAGGGGGAACTTTGTGATTTTAGCACTTTCCCAGCTTTTTGCTGTCTAAAACATTTTATGCTGCATTAAACAAGCATCACCAGATATATAGCAAACACGGAGAGCCAGAATGCATGGTATTAAAATAATTACACAACACTAAAGGTAGTTTTATCAGTTATGTATGTTGTTTCTGTTGGTATTATTTACTTTGTAAAGGCATTTGAGCCAAAGGGATGCCCTTCCTGAATCTTATTTTGGTGGAGATTTATTTCTTTTAAAAGAAATAATTCCCATAAGTGTTCATTAGATCTGCAAATGCAGCTCTGAAATTGATATTACTGCCAGAAATCTTCAGCAATTTCAATTACACAATTGTAAACATTGTGTAAGCAGATGCCAAATCTAAGGTCATATTTCTCCATCCTAATCCCATGAGATTTCCTTATGCTATCAGCTCCTAGTAGCGTTCTATTTCTATGTCAAAATTTATAATCTGTGCAATGACAAGTGGTCTTTATCTTGTACATTTATTAGCCCTAGTGAAGCCATTGCCTCGGGTAACTGTACAGCTGAAACCAGGCAATCAATTTTCTCTGTGAGGCGCCAGGGGTACGAAGCCATGCTGAGAGCCGTGTCTGCCTCCATCTCTCCAACAAAGCCACAGCGGTTTGTGCTGCTTCACTGGCGCTGTTACCTTACAGGTCCTCTCTCGTCTTCCCTCATCACTGTTTCCTTTCCTCTGTCCCCACATGGCTCATCAAACACATGAAACAGGGCTGGAGTAGAAAAAGGTAGCTTATAATTGAGAGATTATGAGGGTGTCTGTGTGCGATTTAGTCCTGTGTGCATCACCAGGAGATATTAGGTCATTTTTGGAGGGGTGGTTACATGACTCCTACTATCTCTAAGGGGAGTATGTGTTATCAACATCCTACTTTACAATCTGTAGACTTAGGGAGTTACACCATTCCCACCCTCACCTGATCTCATTTGGTTTCAGTGTGCTCCTGTACCTCTCCAGAAGATTAGATTTCAGCTCTGCCATAAAATGTGTGAATAGATAGGGAAATACTCCCAGACGATGTTACAGGCTCAGGCAGATCTATGTTAATCTTTTCTCTGTTCTCCTGATAATTGTCTAACAACTGGCATTACTGCTGAGATCTATTTTTACATTTTTGACTCTTATTTTCAAGTTTTATGGCCCTGGAGCAAGGCTAGTTTATATGCACATAGCACTATAAGACACTAAAAGTGCTTTACATTAAATCAAAATAAGAAAAACCTTTAAGCTTTGATAACATTGCAAAAAGCCTTTGTTCAGTTAGTCTATGATCAGGCTAACAGTTCATTATGGAGACTGATTTAAAAAATCTGCAGAAAGAACCCGTTTTTAGTTCTCATTTAAACATAGAAAGAGTTCTTTCACATCTCAGATTTTCAGGGAATTAATTTCCAAAACCTTTGCTAAAATCACTTGATCCAAAACACTGCAGTAGAAATCTCATTTGTCTTGTTTTTGCAGCTCTTCATTAGCTCCCTGAATGATCTACATATCTATACTAAGCTCTAAGAAGTCCAAATCTATCTTATATTAAGGATTTGATTGTTCTATATGTTCCCAACAGAACAGTTTACTTTGAGACTGCCGTTTTATTTCTGCTTCCTATATTTTTTGAAAAGTACTGTAGGTTCAGTCATACTAGAATTTCACCTAATTTAGCATGTTGGCTTTTTATGTGCCACCAACAAAGGTCCAACCTGCTAAAGTTTATATTCTCATTTTTCGCTTTCCTTTTTTACTCACTTCCATTTCTTTTTCCTCTTTTATTGGCCCGTGTGTCTGTGTGCAAACATGCTGATGCAGACCTTTCCCCAATAGTACTCCCATGTTCAGCAGCAGTGACAGTAGTGATGGCCCATCTTAACGATTACTGGGGGTGACTCATCTAACACCAACACAGAGAGAAGAGGAGGATAAGAAATAAGAGGCAAAAAAGAAAATAAAAAAAATTTCCCACTTGAGTTGTCACTTTTTGATAATTAAAGGCCCTGAGTTGTTGGGAATGCTCCTCAGCCACACACAGTGAATCCCTTGTGTGTCAGGAGTGGGTGGACGTTAGTGGGAAACCTTATGCCATAAATCTATTTTAACTGCATGGACTATACTTTCTAATTTATCTGTCTCCAGCCTGTTTCTGTGCTTTGTCTTCTCCTCTATGTCTGCTTCTCTTCTTCCCCGGCTTTATAGCAGAACTGCGGTCTCTGCTCATTTTGCCTCCCAACCCTGACATTCTTCCTCTTTAGCCTGCTGCTAGAAGCATGGAAGCGCTGTGACTTCATTAAGATGTCACTGATCTCTCCAGCCTCAGCTGGGCCTACCGGGTCATTAGTCGGCCATGTTGGAGAAATATAGTCTCTATGAAATAGATTAGACTAAACCTCCAAATCTTTAATATTTTCCTAATCCCTGTATTGTAGTGGATTCTGTGTGAACTCAGCCTGTTTTCAAATCAGTTTTAGGTTTTTTGTAATTTTTAGTCTTTAATGAAAATATTGTTTGCTTTTCCTCTAACTTGCCGCAAGATGTTAGAGTAATAATAGTAATATTAATCTCATCATTATTAGAATTTCTCTGTGGTTTTTATTAGAGACTTTCTTATTTCCATTCCCCGGATTTTTATTAATTTTCAATTAAAAATACAGTTTTTGCTTTACTCTTCACAAATTTATTATGATTTTGTCAAGGTTATGTTATTTTATATATTTCTGTATCAGAAATCACATATGAATGTCTGAGTTTCCCAGCACTTTATTCTTCACTTTATTGGTCACATGTACAGTACCAGATGGTCTCATCGCAATTAAAGCTTATATGTTTTCTGTTGGCCACTGTCAGCGGCGATTGGTGTGGCCAGCGGCCCATTTTACCAAACCTAAACCTGTTTTATCTCAGCCTTGTCAGCCATGTGGCCTTGTCCAGTCATGAGAGTCGTACATATGGATAAGCCAGCTGAGGATGTTCCCATATCGCTACCACCCGCTGGATTAGCAGTCCGCTGACAGGCCAGCTGTTGAACTTTTGCCCCGATCTTACGGCCGCTTATTTCTCAGATAATGTGAAAGCAGTCAATCATCAAGAACTGTGTAAGCTGGATGTAGCAGTGTTCCCAGGAAAGCTGGGTTTTCACCAAAAATAAAGAAACCAACATTAGCTATGAGAGAAATAGTGTCAGACAGGTTTTCATATCCACGTGCACAGAAATTATGGAGGTGTGGAGCTGTAATCTGATGATTTTTTTTTCTTCTTCTTTTTGGATGCCGAGCAGAAACATCAGGGGCTGGAGTGGTGTCTGTGCCAGCTAGAGAGCATCTGACATAATCCATAGCCGCTCATACTGGTGCATGCAGGATCTTTGCAATCACACCCTGGATATCAGAGGGTTTTAGGACAAATGGCATTACACCAAACACAGAGAGATGCAGGAGGATGAAAAACATCAAAGCATCTGTTTACGTAATGCGACGCGGGTTTTTTACTTAAGAAAACATTTGATATGAAAACATTTTATAGCATTTATGTCTTATATTTAAGTATTTCTCTAAACTATTGAAGTATTACGTTGTTAAAGCTCTCTTTTTAATTTTTTTTCTGCTCTACATCTTTATTTTTAGTGTATTTGACAGAAAATATAAAATACAACTGAGCACATGTTCACTGTTTGCAAGCCATTTTTTAGCTATTAAAAAACAGATTTTGCTGAATTTGGATTATTTTTTGTACGTTACTGGCTTGCTAAAATAAGAACAAGTGTCTTTCAAATATATTTTTTGCTCCAGGTTGTCTCTGAGGATCACCAGCTCTTTAGTGTTTTTACTTGCAACTCGTATGTGCAACTGTAGGTGGGATTATTACATTCTGGGATTTGGTTGTTGAGGTGCAGCTGTGCATCTCACACTCATCACTGCAGCAGATATAGGATTTAGGAAAGGCTTAAAGATTAAATCTGTTGGGAATGATGAGCTTTGTGCTATTGAAACAACCTTTGGGTTGTGCCTTTTTCAGTTGAAATTTGCTTTTGGTCCAATTACTGTGTATATTGGTAGTAAGAACTATTAAGAAACAGGCTATTATGTGAGAAGATTGAAATAATCATAATAACTATTTGATTTAACACAATAACTTTAAGTTGTTAAGGCCATTTTGTACATGCAAAAGTGGATCATGATGTAAAGGACTGACTGACAACCAAGCTCTACAGAGAAACTCAATATCACATACTTAACATCAACTCAGATGACTAGAACATTAAGAATATTTTATTAATTAAACGAAACACAGTTGCACAAATAAACTGGAGTTCATTTTGCTGGATGAACTTTTTGCCAGTCCCCAAAACCTCAACTGTTAGAAAAAGACAAATGATGTTGTCTGCACACATCGAACTGTACAACCTCCTATGTGTCAATGTCAACAGACAGTGTAGAGGACAGATCAGGAATACCTCTCGGCTCGGACACTTGGTATCGTAAAGGTGAACTGCAGCATCAATAAATTGTGCACTTGCGGAAGTAGGATTATTGTCCAATGGATGTTGTCATGCAGAGTACCCAGATATGCATGTAAAGTGTTGAAGTCAAATTTTTTCTTAAAAATCGGGGGGGGGGATGTAGAGCAAGCAGAATATCCAGAGTTTGCTAATAAATGAAAGTGTCTTGTTTTATCATTTAGCAAAAAGAACTTGATGTTAATTGGCACACATTGATTTGTGTGTGAGACTTGAATCATGTCACATGACAGCAGTGGCCAATAAATTAGTATTTTTTTTGAATGGCTTGTCATAGCTTTTTAAGGCTGTTGAGCTGCAGGGGAATATTCAGAGATAAGATATTTTTTGTAGTATTTTTGTAAAAACTATGAATCCCCATTTGTTATTTTCACGAGAGTTTTGATAGAATGGTGTCAGAGCACTTTTACAGAAATCTTTGGCATCATATTTGATGTTGGATCATACGCGTATTACTTTGTTCACACTTGTTACCCTTTATGAATGTTCACATCCTACTTTCAGGGTTTAAACTATGCGTCGCTTAAATATAGTTTCCACCTGAGAAGGCCTCATGGGACTTGTCCTCATTGAATTCTGTACCCATTTCACAGTGATTAGCACACAGGTACATCAACAGCCACTCGTCCACTTCTCTTGGACTTAATAAATACACTGAAGAAACTGGGTTAAAAAAGAGCTGCTGAGGAAAACGGGTGATAGATGAGCCTAGAAGTTTGCTTACTTTCTTTTTTTTTCTCAAACTTTTATGATGGCTTGCATTTTTTAATTTGTTAGCTTCTGTTCTTGTAAAATGGAGACTGCGGTTCCAGTAACACAGTGTGTTTAGATATTAAGTGCTGGACTGAGATGGGCGTAAAAGCAGCAAAAAGTGAGCAATTATTTCATGGATATTCTTAGCCAACAATTATTCTCTGCATGTGTGCTACTGGACTCATTATTTTCAGCTCCACCTGCACAGTAAATGCTGTCTTGGTTTGCTTTCTGTTCTTCAGTTTTGTGGTGTTTTCTTTCAGTTGTCTAATTATCTTTAAGGATGTTTTTGTAGCTAATATTAGGATTTTCTTTTTAGTGACACCCCAGGAGTGACATATAAATGCAGAGCTACCTGGTGTAAATGATTTTAACCAGTAGAGGAAAACATTGGATTCTTCTCGTCTGGAATTTCCTAAAAGACGGGTGTAGAAGGTCTGGATTAAATTTTGTTCCTTTTAGCCCTGATAATAACTTTTGAGTTTGAAACAAAAAAATGGTGCACGTGTTTGTGAAAGAAGTGAGTCTATCCTGGAAAATTGAAATGTTATTTCAGCCAGTGGTCGTTATGTTACAGGTTAAAAATCAACTAGTAGAGACTTCTAGCATGACCCCATCATTTGTTTATGTAATCATCAGCTGATGGGTATAAACAGGCACAATAAGCCTACCTTTAAACTCTTGATTTGCTTGCTCAGGAGAAGGTTCATGGTTACATCAGTGACTATGTGATTATTGGCTCTCATGACAGTACTCTGAAATAATGTGCCAGTTCCACTTCTGTCTTTTTTATTGGCTTCAATTTGATGAGAAATACTGTTATACTCCTACTACTAGTCAAATAAATGTCACCGTTTTCTGCCTGAGAAGTGAAATATTAACATGAACGCTGGAGAAGTGTTTTGTCCTTTCACAGAAAGCTAAAATGTTGCTTTTAGAAGGTGAACATATCAGTCATATTTGAGATTGAACTATTTTTATTGACTCCAACTGTGCAGCATACTTGTTCCTAGTGTGATAATGAAATTTGCAGAGTGTGCTAGCAAAGAAAAAATACTTCTATACGAGAGTTCTCGTCTGATCCTGATAGATTCAAACTTCACTCTCAACAATTACCTCAGAGCAAAGCGGCAGCCATCATCAGACCCCTACTTTCAGGGTGGGGTAAACAGGAAGTGATCACACTCTCACAAGTTAAAGACCCCTGCTTGGCCTTTGTATTAATAAATCTGACAAAGGCCACCAGACATCGAAGCACTTGCATATAAAAGCAGACCTCATATCTCAGTCAGGCTAATTAAAGGCTGTGTTTGATCATGAAAGCGGGGTTGTGATGAAAGGGTGTGTTCAGAGGTGCAGTCTGAATGCATCCCAACTCTAGATCTCTCCTCGACTCCTAATTAGAGCACAACGGGGAGGGATTAACAGCTCGACACCTGCATCTGCTCAGTTTAATATCCCTTTATATGTATCAGTAATCTTAACTTAAGTTTAGTTTTATGGTTATTTTAGCTTTTTTTCTCCACTTTGACATCCTTCATCTCCAAACTGATGGCAGTAACATGAAGTGTGGGCAGAGGGAGAGATAAGCATCATTTACTATCATAAGTGTGTGATGGGTCTGCTGTTAATGAGGAAAAGATTGGGTGTAAAGAGGTAGATGAGCATGTGGGATTCCAGCAGGCGAGGACATATTACCTCCTTCTGTGATGATACGGAGCTGACTGAAATCTCTAATCAACAACAGGAGGACGAGACAGAGGGTTAGTCTAAGCTGCTCGCAAACCAGGGGATTCCTGCACTTCCTATTTTTAATGAGTCCTAAAAACAATCTTTTGAGACAACCACACTGTTGTGTAATAGTTTATTTCAAACGTCATACACCATTATGTACATTTGCAAAACTATTTTTGTGAAAAGGAGGTAGGCAGAAGTATAAACTTTTTTCAAACCGTAACTTTTTAATAAAATACAAAGATTGTCTTTTTTTCCTGGCAATGAATGACATGAGTGCATAGTGTTTATGAGTTAAGCAGCAGCATTAAAAAGTGGATAACAAAATAAAAATAACTTGATCATATGTTATAATAATAACTTAACTTAAAACCATAAGGAGGCTATTCTTTAGCAGCTTTGTGAAGGTGTTTGATGTGCTAATATTAGTTGCAAGTCTTCTGGTGCTTGTCAGATATTAATTTTTTGACTATTTTGGAAACTACCAACAATCTGCAAGCTATATCTTATTTATCTGTCTTTCCATCTACTCATGTAGAGTAGATAGAAAGGTACATCTTGTATTTTAAATCTGTTTTAAAATACTTCATAGATATTTTATCCTCTTATATTTTGCAGCAACTTATTGTGGGTGCGCCTCAGTATTCTTAAAAACTTTGCACACAACCAAGAAAAAAAAGTTCATGCAATCCTGTCCCCTCCAACTTATAAACAGGCCTTACATCACATGCTTACTGCTTGTGCACTTTTTTCTACCTCATATTTTTTCTTCTGCTCAATTTTCCAAAAATGTCTTTGGATAAAGCACTTGGTGGGGACCCAGCTTCTTTAGTACCGTAATTGTCTTTTGTAGTTTAAACTTCTCATGGATGGTGTTTGTGACTTTCTGCTTGATAGCTACCAGGTCATTTTTGTATTAAAAAACATTTTTATTTGTCTTTTGATAGTTTTAATTTGCTGAGATTTTGTGTTCTTAAAAGCTGTGCGACATAATCAATAACAGTATTACCTTATTGAGTAACAACTCACAAGTATCTCTTTATGAATTAAATTAAAATGAAGTTAACTTGTTTGTTTAAAAATAGGAAGAGCTTTTTTGTGATATCCTGCATGACTAGGTCACATAGAGGAAACGTTTCCTGAGCATTATTGTATATTGTAAAAAAAAAATTAAAAGTGCACATTACAATGATTATGAATAATGTTAATTCAGAAAAAAGGAAATATATCATATTATCTGTTCATGTACAAGAAATTCTGTCATGATCTGTTGATCTTTTGGACAGTGTTTTCCCATGTTTAACATTCTTGTGGCTATTTTAGTGCCTCCTCCTTTCCACAGTGCTTCAGTTGTCTTCATGATCCTTCATCTCTGTATCTGGGTTCACTGCAACTACCGCACAGGGCACTTTCAGCTGCAGGTCCATGTTATATTCCTGTAAAATAGACTGTGAATGATCTAACAAAAATGAAAAGCTCCTGCAGCAGCAGTTCTCCACATTATGACTGTCATTAGTCAGGTTTACACCTGTCCAGCAGCTGTCTGCCATCCTGCTGGCTGAAGGGGTTTGGTGTTTGTTCATGACAGGGGAGACTGATTAGAGCTGTCACATCATGTGTGAGAATGTTGTTCAGAGTGATAGCAAGGGTGTTAATCAGACAATAACGGCAATCAACAGAAGGTTCTTCTCAATAATTAGCAGTTAAATGACACTTTACCTGTAACTGAGGAGAGGCCAACTTCAGTCCATGAGAGCTAACACCTTACAACTTTTAGATGCCTGCTTTCTCCACCACACCTAAACGAAATAAACGCCTCCTTACCAGGCCCTCTATCATCCACAGTAACATGTTGAATTCAAATCCAGAACGCAGAGTTAATAAAATGCAATGAGCTTTAACTATAGAATTTATTGTTATGTAAAGCATCTCTGCATTTCCTTCTATTGTTTTTGTAATAATAACATTCTAAAGATATTTTTTAATCAATCCCTGCACTGCTTTGTGTTCATTTATATTCTGTTTTGGTCTGCTCACATGCATTAGGAGACACATTTGCATGCATGTCAGTGCCATGTTTGATATCGTAATGCATTTTGATGTTTAATTCACTAATGAGACTGGAAAGGCATGGAATCAGAAAGGGCACAAAACGAATGACGGACGAAAGGAACCCACATTCACCGCCAGGAGGACATACAGGCCATGGGCGGAAACACACAAGCATACCATCACTTCAAATAACATCAGCGAGGTTAGAAACGGCACAATATTAAAACATGGAGGCTCTCTGTGCATGAAAACAAGCTCGTCAGCTCGAGTGTTTCCATTGCTTAGATCTGCCTTTAATTGAATGGCTTTAGATGGATGATGTGAAGGAGGCTTCAGGTGGTGAGGGACAGAGAAAGAGATGTCATCTTGCTTACTAAATCAGTGATGAATTGTCAGTTCAAGTGTCCTTACAGCCATTGTTTGAGAGCTTAGATGAATCTAGTTACGGTAAACGCAGTCGCAGTCGTCGCCGTTAAAGTCTTTTCTGATGTGAGGAACGAAGGCCAGGCTGCTTTTAACTTACAGGCATTTCAAAGCTTCCATAATTTCTGCAAAGCTCTCACTGAATATATTCCTTATTTGTACTGTATTATAATATTTAATGTCAGTTCTCCCATCTTTGTTTGATGTTGACTAAAAAAAGAGAGACAACTGATTTCCAGCTACAAGCAAAGCATGTAATGGGTGGAAACAAAACTCCCCCGTGGGCTCAGGTGGTTGTGTACAGTAATCTGGGTTTGAATCACCTGCTGGGTGTGTGCAGACATGTTTGCATGTGAAAAGGGATGACAGATGTGTCATGGTGAGTTAAGGTTGTGTGATCCCATTTGACATTAAACACTTTGAGCTGTAACATTGCAAATCAAGCTAGATGATGAGTCGAATGTACAGTTTCTTACAGAAGTAAATTTTCCCTTTAAATTCTTCATTTTTTCTCATGTTAGAAGCTTATCTTCAAAGTATTTTTAGTGAGGATTTAACACTGTTGTTGAAAGGTAGCTAGAAGAAGTTCTGTCTAAAGCTTGTCACATGTAGAGAACACAACAAACCTGTGGAAGAAAGTGGTGAAAGCTGATTTCACAGTGCAACAGTATTTACATTGTCTGAACTTTTTCACAGTTTACAACCAAAAACGTCAATGTTTGGCCTATATGCTAAATCTTAGAAACTACGTGGAGAAAAATTAACACTGCACATCACCATGAACACCATGTCACAAGTGACACATGGTGGTGGCACCGTCATGCTGTGGGGATGTGTTTCTTCTGCAGGGACTTGGTTGCTAGTCAGAAGTGAAGAAAAGGTGGGAATATACAGCTTTAGCTAGATTGGAATAGTTAAAATCAAAGCATGTTGAAGTACCGGAATGACTAATATGAAGCCCAAATGAAATTCAAATGAGAATCTCTTAACACGACTGGAAAACTGCTTTTCACAGAAACTTTCCAATCTGGGAAGAACAGGAAAAAATGTTAGTCTCTAGAAATTGAAAGCTGCTACATTAACAAAAAGACTTGTTGCTACAACTTCTATTGTGTTAGATTGGCAACAATCTTTGATTTAAAGCTTTTTAAAATGGTCACTAGAACCACTTGTGATTGGAATGAATCAAAAACGCCTTCTTCTCTCAGCTACACTGTGGGCTTGTTTACCGAGGACCACAATGGCTAGCTGAAAGAGTGTCAACTCTTGGGTTGTAGATTTGACGCCACCTGTAGTTATCCACCCACATACACACATTCACATACACACATCCTCATCCCTGAGATCCATCTTCCTCATTTTCCCCTGTTTCCAGCTCTTTGACTCTGCTTTCTTCATTTTTATCTGTTAAATTGAGGCCATTGGTCTTTCTTTTTTCACATCACTCTCTTTCAGCATCTCTGGCAGTTTATGTGTAACAAGCCTCTCACTTTTAAAAAAAATATTTTTCTCCTTCAAAGTAAAGTTGATGTAAATATAAAACATCCAGGCAAACTGCTTTGCGTCTTTTTGCTCACTGAGTGCATTAGACAGTTTGTGCCCTTCACCATCAGACTTTTGGCGACTCAGTTGAGGCTGAAGGGTGAGCCTGACTGCATTTGGTTGTTTTGGGTCGGCGCTACCAGCAGAGAATTTCTGAGGATCCTCTCAGCTAAAAACAACCCCGTTTGGTCATTTCATTCAGCCGAACAGCTGACCTTCAGCCTATAGGGAAGGGAGCATTTCATTACATGTATCAAGTTCTCAGTCTGATCTTCATTCCTCTCTTCCTTTCCTTTTATCATCTCACTTATAAATGTGGCTCTCTTATTGTCTTATAACTGCTGGTCTGTAGACTTGTGCACATGATGCTATAAAGCCACTCAGTGATTTTCCTCTTGTTCTCACAGTTTCCTTTTTCTCCAGTGACTCTCAATCTATTGCTACATTTTCTCTAACCCATTATCTCCATGGCAACTATTCAGTTGTTCACTTTGCTCCCCAAAGGGCTTTTTTCTGATACAAATACACAGTCACACCATGATCCTCATCTTTTAATTAATTATTAATGAATTTGTTTTTTGTTAATCTGTTTCTTTTTTTATTTAACACCTCCGCATAATATTTAGCAAACATTTATTTATCACAAAGTGACTTGATTGTGAAATGCACATAGTGCTTTGCAACAGTATTTACATTGTCTGAACTTTTTAACAAAAACATAAATGTATTTTGCTGGGATCTGGGGCGATATATCAGCATAGTGAAGTGGAAGGAAATGGAAAAAAATGTTTTGCAAATAAAAATTTGAAAAGCTTCTTCAGCCCACCTGACTAAGTTCTCTTTGACACCGCCTTTTACCAGTGCCCTTACTTTTTTGACCATTCTGCATTTCCAAAACAACTTAAGCTCAGTCAGATTGAATGCAGAGCTTCTGTGAACATCAGTTTTCATGTCGTGCAAATATTCTCTGTTAGATTAAGGAACGGACATTGACCGGGCCATTCTAACACACTTTAACAGCGAAAACGTTTGGCTAACAACAGCAGCTGCACCTCAAGAATTTTGTGCGAACTCGCGGCTGAATCTGATGAGGTGATTTGGACAATGGCTCAGACTGGCTTCACATATAATTAAGCCCAGAAATGTTCATGTGCATGTCAGATTTAAGTTTAATGTGAATTTTACCTTAAGTTTTGCATTAACTGTAAATAACATTAACGTTTTGAAGTGACCCAGTTTGAGTCCCCAATTTGTGTGAGCTAAAGATTACGGTGTTGAATTTACGCCAAAGAGAAATGATTAAAATATCAGTGGAAACATGTAAAAGGTGGATGGATGGTTTTTTTTTTTCAGAACAATGTAAAAAAAACAAATTTTAAATGTTAGAGCACAATTACAATCAGGTTCAACTCAGAGTGTTTGGTTGTTTTCCCATTTATTTTGCTCAGCAAACTATTTGGTCATTAAATTACTTGATTGCTTCAGCTTTATTGCAAATAGACAATGCTAAGAGTTTTATTTATATTTAAAGATTAAATTAGAAAGAGAAGTCACAGCTGAATGTTAAAATCAGACCTACCTGAGTAGCATAAAAAGGTACAGTAGTTTAAAGCACTTTTTTAATTGTGTCACCTGATGAAAGTTTTGTCTATTAAAAGAAGCTAAATCTCAATTGTCCCTCTACTTTCTAATTTCACTTAACTAATTTCCAAATGAGACTAGATGTGCACTTGAGGAAGGCAGCACAGAGGTCATTGACCTGTGAAATAGATGTATTCAAATTGCCTTTCTTATACGTGTGCTAAGCTCATGTGCACTGCAGAGCAGGTGAGAGTATTCTTTGCTGATTTCTCTCCATTACTGCTATCTTCAGGCTTCGACCCACAATTGTTTATATGATTAAAGGTGAAAATCTTATAGAGATCTGTTGTTTGTCAAATTAGCAGCTAAGAAGAGCTGAAAAGCAGAAGTGGAGCAGCTTCAGTTTAAAGGTATTCTCCAAACATCAGTCATAGCTGTCAGGGCACACTGCTGGCTCAGTGCACGCACATACTGTATTTTTTTGTTCTAAAATTTCCAAAGAGGAGGAAAATGGTGAGCACAGCAGTCTTCACATGCAGTTCATTTAATTTCCAATGGGCTGCCTTTGATTGGGGAGAGTGTTTTTGTTTTCTTTTTCTTTTCTTTTTGTTGCAAAAGCACTTTTTGAAATCTCAGTTGTACTCATTGGAAGCATACCCTCCTGCTGCCAGTGTTTTACATTTATCGGTAAAGAGTTTTTGTTAAGGAAGGAAATAGTTTTCATGTGATGTTAGACTCCAAGCATTCACAGACTGGATAGGTCTAGAAAAGGCAATCAGAAAAAAAGTATCTACAGTTTTTCCGACCACTCATCCATCCATGAAGCAGATGTTAAGTCAGCTTTAGATAATATCTCCTCATTAAGACATGAATCACATAAATCTTTAACTTGCCTCTTTATGCTAATAATGTCTAATTATTAGGCACTGACAGATAATAGTACATTGGCACATCTGTAGATGCCTGAGTAAAATTAGCCTGAATAATGTTTGAGTCAGTGTGCTCGACTTCTTCCTCGTTCTTCTGCATGATGTGGCCCTTGTTTCACTCACATGGCTCATCATCTCGCCTCAGTGCAAACAGTGTCACAGGTTTGTCTGCTAGCATCTTACCCGCACAGCATGATGCCCTGTGTTTGAGTCATTGAAAGGATGTTTCAGGTGAAGTTGTTTTTAATGTGATTCAGCAGCAGTTTGCAGGCATGTATTTGTAGTTTGCATTGCCACTGTATTCATACTCATGATTAGGTGGTATAAACATTCAATAACTCTTGCAGATAAACAAACAATAATAGTGGTGTGTGTAAATTGGCACTACAGCAGAAGCAAATTTCTTCCAGTCTTCTTATCCTTTCAGTCCCTGTAGCATTTTTTCCACTGATGGATGACTGAACTCTTACAAAATGCCTCTTCGAAGCAAACTATGTGGTTAAAGCTGTGTTCTGAGCATTTGTGTTCATACAGTTCAACAGTTTCAAAAGAACAACAAAAGTGATATATTCAATAAAGTGGCATGAATAAGAAGGCATTATTACATTTGTTTAATGGTAGCCTGGTAAAAACCAACCCCTGGTTCTGGACCCTCACCTATTGCGAAATGATCGCTTGCCAGACTCTGCTGAAGTTTCAAATGATCTGAATTGATTTTATCCAATCACTAAAGTTTGGCTGTGAGGTATTTAATGCACCAGCTCCATCATAAAAGAAACTATGCTATGAAGCTTACCAGAAATCGACTGTTCTGTGAACAATCATTCCCACACTGCAATGAGGTAGGTGCAGAGCCAAAAGAGATGGTTTTAATGCCTTAAACATTTCTGTTGCTCCGACTTTGATTACTCAATATTTTAGAAGAGAAATCCATCTTAATGGGACAAATCCCAGACACAACACTGGAGGTAGATGAGAATCAAGTGGAGTGGCATAAGGTAATATCCAGGTTAGTTTCTCTGAAGATCTAGTGTAATTTACTGAATGTTGTCAAACTAAAATATTAAAATGTACCACTAAGCCAAACAAACATACTTAAGATAAAAATGTCATTCAGTTGCTGTGTTTGACACAAATATATGAATTCACAAAGCGTCTGCATAAATAGGAAGGTAAATGGATAATTTTGTTGAATAATCATGTTTACTGTCTCTTTATTTGCTTAAACCTGAACTGTGTTTGTTTTGTTTTCACCATACACTCCCTGTTTTATGTGCATTGCACAGAAGAAGTGTTCCCATTTGTGTAAAACTGTAGATTAGTTTTTATGGGTAGGCTGCTGGCACTGTGGTCCACTTACACAACTCGCAGTGTGTTATTGAGTGTGTCATGAGCACTGTGCTTATTCACAAATTATATCCATTAACAGATTCATTGTTTTATTTTATTGGCTGTTGCTATAGGGGTTTCATGCTTTTATATTCTAAAACCACATGTGTTTTAGGTTACTAGTGAAATATGTGTTCATAAAGCCACGAGGGAGCTTGTATGCAAACACTTGATAAACAGGGATTTGCAACCGTTTAATAGCTGTCAATTTCCTCGAAGGAAGCCGAGTTTAACCTCAAAAATGTTTCAGAAAATCAATTATGAACCACCAGTTGGTTGTAAAATTACTTTTCTAAATTTGTATGTTTATATTT
This sequence comes from Xiphophorus maculatus, assembly GCF_002775205.1. Taxonomy (NCBI): domain Eukaryota; kingdom Metazoa; phylum Chordata; class Actinopteri; order Cyprinodontiformes; family Poeciliidae; genus Xiphophorus; species Xiphophorus maculatus. The sequence continues at coordinate 13,323,882 of NC_036458.1, read as the reverse complement.
ATTTGTATATTTAGTTGTATATGTGATTTGTTAGTCATAGACATACTACAGTAAAAAGCTTTGCATGAATATTTTTACAAAATATTTGCCTTTTTCACTGTAATATCTAAATAACATACAGATCATTTGGCATTTTCTGAATGTCTTCCCAAACATAAAAGCTCCAGCACAAATTCTGAAGAAAATGCATGTTGGCATGCACACTCTAACACATGCTGAAGCCCTGGGCTCTGCAAAGATTGTACCTCAAAATGCATTTTTCTCCCGTCGAAGACTCACAACTAACTCCTCATTGTTCATTTTATCCAAGACCAAAAGCAGAAAAAGAGACAGTTACTTTATGTGAAGGGAATATAACATTGCAATTAACAGTGCAATAAAAGTTTCTAGGTCCTCACGGTTATTTAGAAAAGAGAGTGGAGAAATGTACTAACACAGACCAAAAGAAGACTCTGTCCTCTGCTCCTCAGGTCCCCACTGGACACTTCACTCATCAAGTTTCATTTAAACGAAAGTCAGCGTTCCCAAAATTAAATACTTGTTTAATACGATTCATGAGGGAAAACTGTGGTCGAAGGAGCATGACCACAATGATCACTTAAAAGCAAATACTGGGGGAATAGAGTAAAAAATAGATGTTCCCAAATAGAGTATGTTAATAAAATTTTTCAGAGAGCCTCATGCTCTTGACTCATACCCCTATCTGTCAAAATGTTGTACTCAGAAGTCCTTTCTCTATAAAACGCTGACATTCCCTCAACGTCTCCTCCTCTACCATCCCTCTATCCCACTCTCTGACATCATGTTGTTTACCTAATGCAGTCAGCTTGTGGAAAAAAGGCCCTTTTCAACAATGTAGGCTTTCTTACTCAGTCAGTGGCCTGTATAATTACACATACAGCCGTTCTGACACAGTTCAGCATGATGGAGGCGACGCTGATGGGGGTTTATCCACCCTCATTTGCAGGGCTTTAATTAGAGCCATGTTTGTTTTGTAGTGATTGCAGAAATTAGCTAACCTCAGCTAACACAGTGCAGGCAGAAAAATGTATGAATCAGTCCACAGCAAATGAGACTAAGCCATGCTGATCAACGGATTTTATAGCAAATGTTTCTGAAACATTGAAGATTTGTATTTGTGTAGCCGAATGAAGCTTTTTTTCTTTCTTTAGGCAGTAATCCTTATTGCTTATCGGACTGAAATTCCATTGGCTTAAATAGTTGCATTAGTTTTCCTCTTTCTTTATTTTTGTTTTTGTTCCTCTTGTTTCTTTTTAACTTGCGGTCACTTGACTTGAGTGACAAATTTAAGGACTTTAGACTCGACTTGATAAAATCACAAGGGACTTAGGACTTGGACAGTCATAGCAATGACTCACATAGCCAATTTATGGACTTGGTTAAAATATGTTGTTTTGTTATTCCAATGATCCGATTTTACTCAAGAAGTGCAAAAATATTCCTCTTGCAAGTAAATTTCTCTTACAGATTGTTCTGGCAACAAAAAACACCTTGTACATTTGAGGAAAATCTGAAATATTAGTAGCTCATAAATTACATATTAAGTAACATTTGTCCACATCACCATATTTTTCCTATTATATATATAGTTTTTGTTACTTATTTCTATCTGATGTGTTCAGAGACCACATCATAAAATACACAGAACCACGATGCTGGCTATTTTTTACGAGTCACATAATGCGTTTGTATTTCCCAAACTCTTTTAATTTTCTGAAGATTTCTTTAGCGTATATGTTCTCTTCAATGGTTCCTGTTTTTCAGTCAGGATAAGTGTGGACCAAAAAAAGTTACAACAGAACTGTATATTTTCATATAGGCTTTAAACTTCCTCAAAAACACAGGCTTGCTTTTAAATCTAAAGCTGCAGTTGCTGTATCACACTCTGTCTCCACTCCTGAAGCTGCTCCCCTCCCCATCTGAGGGGAAACTGTCACAGGTGGTAAATATAAAATGCATCGCTGCTGGTGCACCACTCTGGGAATGTCATCACAAAAACAGATTAGAAATTCTGGCAAGCTGGTGCCGATAGGCTTCCTCAGGCTCGTGTGTTGAGAAGCTGAATGTAAGTGGAGCTCATTTATATGTAAAAGTCCCTCAATTCAGTTTTAACTTTCCCTGTTATCCTTGTGGGAGTCTCCTTTTACGTCATGCTCACCATGTGGTTTCAGGGATGATAACAACTCTCTCTCTGCGAGTCTTTTGAGACTTTATTTGAACCCTAATTCAGGTTTATAATATCTTGTTCAATTGTTCTTTTTGTCTCGTGTAATTTCCCAGGACCCCAGAAGCAAGCATAAGTTCAAGATCCACACATACGGCAGTCCCACGTTCTGTGACCACTGTGGATCGCTGCTGTACGGACTCATCCACCAAGGGATGAAATGTGACAGTGAGTATTACTCCATCTGTGTGTCTGTTAGTGTGTGTGGGTGCACCTGTGTTGAATATGCTGCACTGCTTTTCCTTGAGCCAGTCCTAATGAGAACAGATGGGAATAGCCTGGTCCTGAAGCCCACAAAGAATTCACCGCTCTGCCCCACAGAGACCTATCTGTGATCCCATTCTTCCCACACACTCTCCACTTTTAACTTTTCTCCCCTGTCTTCGGCAATATGAAACTATCTGAACATCCTCAATTCTTGAACTGAAGTCATGGTTTTGCCCATTTATTCCCTGTTCTTTATTTTTAAGCTGATCAAGCCCATACAAAATCCTGAAATATCTTTAATGAACAGGTGACAGGTGTTCCACGAGGACCTTTTGTTGGACTTTTGTTGTTTACACTTTCTATAAACAATGTCCCTTATGTATAGCTATGTGAAAAAGTACTGTATCACCACAGATTTCTTCTCTAATAATGAAATGCATCTTACTATCAGAGAAAGATAATCCTCATAAATAGAAAAATCACTTTTTATTCGTCCATTAGCAAAAAAAGCTTTCAAAACCAGCCTGTGTCTGTGAGAAAATGTAATTGGTGCCCTTTGTATTTGGTACTCCAGTATATATTGTTATTATTCCCAGAAGTGACTGGCACAACAGAACAACATCTAAAACACTGTCAACCTCAGTTAAGGTTAGTGCTCACAATTTAACAAGAGTAAAAAAGGACATCCATGGGAGTGTTTCAAGGCCAAAATCTATGCAAAAAAAACACCCCGAGACCCGTCTAACACTAAAACACATCTTGATGACCTTCAAGGTCAAGGTCAAAAAAAAAAAGCATTTCAGGAAAATGACCAGCAGATCTCATGGGCGTTGTTCTCAGATGTCATGGTTGATTTGCTTCTTCGGGATTTTGAGGTACAATGTCCTTCAGCTTGTAACCTTAAACTCAAGCACACTTTAGTTATTCAGCATAATACAAAACACACCAACAAATCCACCTTCGACCTCTCCGATAGTGATGCTGTGGTATTATGATAAACAAGCTTATGTTCTTCCTTGATTTCATATGTTGTTTTCCTACCTTCTTTTCTTCCTTGTAAAATATAACTTATTTGTCAGCTGCATCCTTTATTCTGTTTGAAAACCTAACTCCCTGAACTTCTAGAAAGAGTCTGGAGTTTTCACATGAATACTCTGTGGGAACCTTGTATGCTAAATCTGCATCACTCTCTCATTTTCCTCTCACTTTCTGTCCCTCACTGTACCTCTTCTCTCATGTCCTCTCATCTGTTGCAGCTCCATCCTCATCTATCACCCTGCCTCCCTTTCTCCTCCTCATACGCGGTACATCCATCTGTGGGCTTCCAGTGGCGCCCTAATCGTATATGGTGATTAGAGCACATTGGAAGAAATGAATCTGAGGAGACCATGGCTATTACAATCTTCTTCAACACATTCTGTCTCACCTTTTCTATTCCGAACACGTCAGGCAGATGGATACACATAGAAATGTGATCAGGATAAGATGTAAATACTGTAGATGAGTTTTAAATGAGAAATAAAGTTATTTACATTGCAATATTTGCTGTGTCAAACCGAAACAAATAAAAATGGCAACAATTACCAGAGTCTGTGCTGGAAAACCTCCCAGGGTAGATTGCCTGCACCTGTGCATTTCTAGGGTGCAAATATTGACTAATGTTGAGAACAACAACAATTTTCCCCAACAGTCAGCAGATTTGATGTGCAGCAGCAGAGATGATTGCATCACAGTGCCTCATAATGCAGAACGTGTGGGAATAACTTCCAGCTGTACCATGAGGAAGGATGAAACATTTACGAGTCTGGGAATTTTTTGATTTGATAAACTTTTGCAGTCGTGTACAATGGGGTTTGTTTTTAAGTTTGCTCCCTTACAAAAGGAATGTACTCTCAATTTTTTATTATACTTTAATTTTACCATAGAGAGATTGCAAAAACAAACACACACAGCACATTAAAATTAAACATCTAATTTCATGTCATTGTGTGAAATTAGTATTTGATTTAACTGTTACACAGCAATTTCTCTATTATTTTAGCAGACATGTATTTTTTAGATTTGTATGTCTTGCATATTTATCAATATACAAAAGTTGACCTATCACTAATATTACATTCACATGCACTGTCAATGGTGCAGTCTTTTAAAATTACCCAAATAAAAGATTTCTTATTGGCCTTGAAGTTAAATTTGTACAAACCGAAGTACGAAACAAAGGTTGATGTTTGCCAGACTACAGGTTTATGTTTTATTAAGGCTAAAAAATTTTTTTATGGTTCCTAAACTACTTTGGTTTAGCTTCCTAGTTCATTTCTTTCTCATAACATCAACCCCTCAAACTTTTTTGTACTTCCTCCTAAGAGGCAGAGAATTGTTTTATTATTAAAAGATCACACATGCAGGAATCATGTTATCACACTCACCTGTAAGCTGAGTAGTTTGTTTTTGTCTTTTGTATTCCTGCAGCCTGTGACATGAACGTGCACAAGCAGTGTGTGGTCAATGTGCCGAGCCTGTGCGGGACAGACCACACTGAGCGTCGAGGCCGCATTTTCCTCAAGATCGATGTCAGCGGGGACAGGCTACACGTCACAGGTTGGTTTTAATCTCTACCATTAACTAAGTCTGCAAAAACAAAACAACAACAAAAACAGCTGACTCTTAATGTGACATTAGCCATTAACTTCAAGTTGGGTTTGTAAGATGCTGGACAAAATGCTCTTATTTGTGAACAATCCAAATATCAATGGAACTGTATTTGAAAGCCCTGCCTCATACCAAGGTCTGCAGCAAAGTGCTTCTCTTATGTGAATAAACAGCAAAGTACCACTACTGCAACTTTTTGAACATTACAGTAAAATTAATATGCATACAAATTGTTGCTGTAAGGAGGTTTACCATGGTGTTTATTGATTGCTATTATTAAAGTAAATTTTGTAGTAGCGTAAATAAAATTATAGGAAATATAAAAATTATTACCTGAGAACTTCTGGAAACACCTAAGACCAGTATTTCCATTTTGTCCAACGTGCAAATGTGTCAGAGCACCATGGATGACGTGTTGATGCCAATGTGGCAGAGAGTCAATGTGTTCATTGCTACTGACATCAATATATCCTGATTTGTAACTCCTTCATTGCATTACCTAAGAAAATTATTATTGTCACTTGGCAATTATCTTGAAATAATAACTCATGTAGATTTGAAACTGTTTTCTAACTTCTTGTTGCAACTAGCTGTGCTGAATGCTAAACAGCTCATTTTGACAAAGACAGAAATAGTCCACCAGAAATTGCACAAAATAACACACAGTCACAACAAACCAGCTGATTGGCAGAAGTCTGTAGCTTACAAACAACGCAGTTGAAGATGTAGATAGTAACTCAGTTATTAGGTATATAAGTTTTTGCTCAGATCCAGTAATGCTGTTCAGGTGTTTAATATGCCACTACCTTCACAGTTCTATTGGGCTTCAGTAGATGAGTTTTGGTGTCGTTTTCTTATAAATAGTGATTAAAGCCTAGCATGCTCTTAAATAAATCAAAGGTAACTCTAATTATGTGGACAGCTGTTGTTCAAAGTGTAAATATCATACAGGTCACGACCCTGATGAGTCAAAGACACTCAGTAAGATTAAAGGTTGAAGATGTGGACAGTAGTAACCCAGCAACTGATTCTAAAGAGCTCATTAAAACAAAAAAGTAAGCAGAAATAAAAGGGCGAAATCAGAAAGGCTTTGGCTTGGTGCTTTAATTTCTCTGAAAGGACAAGTAAACACATGTTGTAAAACAGGTGTCTCTGAGGTGAATCAGCAAAGAAAAAGTTAGCTGTTCCCACTCTTGCAATCCACAGGGCAGCCTCTTCAGCACAAAATAAAACATTAGCTTTCATGCTGGTTAGCGCAGAAGCTGTTTGAACTAAATAACTTCTAATGTAATGCTAAGCAAAACAGAACTTAGTCATCCTTTTTATTTCTATGTATTATTGTTGATCTCTTAATATGAAAGCAGTTTCTGTACAAAGGGTTTAGAAACTCCTTGTCATTGATTTCAAAACATGTATGTAAATGCCTTTTCCATTGATAAGGTTGTTAAGAAGTTGTTAGCAAAAGAAAAACTTGTTAATTGGTACAAAAAAAAAGTACAACAAACTTGTGGGACAGCATGAAATAAAAATCAGGGTGGCTTTTCCGGTCTTCAAAGCACGAATGTGTGCCTGTGTGTGTTTCAGCACTTCTAAATTATCCTGTCAGTCAAGAGCAGCACCTGCAGTGGAGAACTCTCCAGTGTTAAAACCCCTTTTGGCAGAGAGGAAAATGACTGCTGGGTCACTTCCACCACTGCTTTCCCCGTCACACTCATAAACTCACATTTTCACATAACAGCTTGGCGAGACAGTGGTGGACAGGGAAATTTATATCAGAAACCAATAAATAGAATAACTCCACACAAAGCACGGGAAAGGAAAAATCTCCAGCTGCTGCAGGAGGAGAGTGACAAGTGTGCTTGAAATTCAAGTCTGTTGACTTCATAAAAATTTGCTTGCTGTTGGAAAAGTGACAAAGCACAGGGTTTATGCTGATTACACAGTAGCTTTTTAACTGCTGTTCGGTGAAATCATTTTATCGGTGTGACTGCTAGAGCTGCTTTGATCATTTTCTATTGAAAGTTACATTTGTGGCACACAAATGTGAAAATAATTTGTCTAAAAGCATAAAAACAGTGAAATGTATTCCTAAAATCTTCAGCTTTATACATCTGGAACATGTAAAATAATGTAATCTAAATGCACAAAAGCCTGTGGGAAAATGGCTGTAAAGATGGCAGATGAACAGTTTGAGTATTATTTTTTAACTATTTTGCTCATCTAGAACTTTTTCCACATTTTTATCTATTTTCTCTTCATCATTTGTCCTGACAATGATGAGGAGAAAATCCTTGACTGTTAGCTCAAGGATGACAGCAAGTGGTGTTGTTGACATAATTATTAGGCTTGTCAAGATAACAAATTTTGCTAGATGATAAATTGTGCCAGAATTGATTGCCATAAACAATAATATTGTTGTTTTGAGACCATTTTCAAGTAATATGATAGCAATAATGGCACAATAATGCAAGTACACATTCTCAAAGATCAATGAACTTTAAATTCTAATGAACATTTAAAGACTGGAACTGGAAGACATTTAAAATGTCCTAAACAAATAAAGAAAACAACAGAAATGACAAATAAAATAATTGTTATCTTTCCAAAAAGGGCTAGTTGAGACCAAAACACCAGACTGAATACTTGTATCATTCAGTTTTTGGTAAAAAGAGAGCGAGTTTTTATAGCAAAAACTATAAATCAAGCAATTGAAGTTCGAGTTTCTTTTAATTTATCATGCGATTAATTGATTTATTGTTTATTGTGACAGGCCGAATGATTACCCAAGTCACGTTTGATGAAACAAATCCAAAGTAAAACTAAACTGACTCACACATACATGTTTTAGATCTTTTCTTTATTGAAACACAAAGCAAACTACGTTGTTTGTAAAATGTTGGTGCTTCATTTCATTGTGTTGGCTTCAGCAGGACATTAAATTGACATGTGTGTTGTGAAGTTGACAAAAATTAGTTGGAGAAATTGTCATATAGGGATTATGTAGTTGGAGACATTAATGAACATTTCGTTAGATTTGTGACCAACTAAGTGCCTCGTCAAAACAAAGAGTAAGCTTCTCAAGGTGTAGCAAATTCAAAAACAGAGCAATGCCAAATGCAAAAGTGCGTTTATTTATTTATTTATTTATTACAGAGACAGTGCATATTATTAAATAAGAAGGCCAATTTTTCACTTACAGTTCCTAGACAGATGGCAAAAGACATGAATAAAAGTAAAAATGCATAATTATATGAACACAATAACAAATACAATACTAGAATAGATTATGAAGCTGAAATGCACATTACTACCCTGACCTTACAACCTTTGTTCTATGTTTCAGTGGCAGTACATGAGATCAAGTAGAACTTGTTGACATCAGTAACAGTGCAAAATTATAACGTTTGTTACAAAAGTAAGATTTAATATGCTATAAACATTAGCAATTCGTCACAGAAGACCAGAATAACAAGCTGCACAAAGCACAATCCTTTAGTTTTTAACATCACCACAACTGTGAGGCCACAGTGAACAACCTTGTCCAAAGTGAGATCTGAAATTCCTCAAATCTTTTAGTAAAATAAGCTTTTGAACATTTGAATGAATCTGTTAGCTGCAACTCTACCAAATGGGATTCAATAAAAAATAAAATGCTAATTTTTTTATGAGCTGAATGAGCAGAATTTAAAACTCACCTGCATCTTTAGAAGAGAATAAGTTAACTTGAACCAACAAATATTTTCATTATTGTCATCAATAAGTCTCTTACTATAAAAAATATATACAGTTTAATTAATAAATCTAAGCAAGAAGAGAAAAGAAATGCTAACAGAGCTGCAGAGGCAATCATTGGGGCATGATGGACAGTTTTCTATTGGAGGGAGGAAAGATCAATACTGAGTACAGTGCTAGTGGGAACAAATGCAACACAAACATATGTTCTGAAGTGTTTTCTTTTATTTTTTTCCTCTTTTGTAATGGCAGTGATCTGAACAGTGAGGCCACATCTTGTTCTCCAGCTCCCCTCTGGCTCACACGCACAAGTGGCAGGCCTCTGTGGTTCACTGCACCAACATGAACTTGATTAAATCTTTCCGGCCAAGAAAACAGACACATCTCCTCAGGCCCACTCCTCCTAAACAGCTTCTCTTCCTCCTCTTGTTCTTACTTCTTTCTTCTTCTGTTCTTCCCTTCATCTGTCCCTTCCATCCTTTTCTTCCTTAATTCACTTTTTCCTATCCCACCTTTTCTTTTGAGACACTCAGACTCACTCATCCCTGTCATCACCCGTTTTTTCTTGATACCCGCTGAGCTTCTGTCTGTTACCTCGGATTATGCTTTATTCTTCCCTTTTCAGTATGACATCAGTTCTTTTTTTAGTCAAGAGACTGTTTCTTTCTGTCTTGGATTTAATGCTTTATTGTCTTCTACACTGTGGTCTTCCTGATCCTTCCCTTCATAGTTAAGAGTCGATTTCTCATTTAATCCCTTCTTTCTCCCTCATTCTGATCACCACCTTTATCCCAATCTTTATTTTTCCTCACAAAAGGCAGTATGTGAAAGCCGATGGGCTTCAGCAGACATTTCTCCTGGCTCTTTGATGACAGAGTTGTGACGAAACGTCCCTGGATGACCTGCCCACACACACAAACACAAAGCTTCTGACGATGGAGGTTTACGCAGCAGTTTGCTCAGGATGAGATTCCCCAATGCTGACATGCTTGCCTCCGCTTTGAAGCGCGAGTTAAACTGAAATATATTTATTGTCGGAAACAACGGGACGTTTCATTGAACTAAACCCTTCTTTGCTCAAAAATCTGCCATATTATTTTACTTCTCTATAATGTAATTGTTGCATGAAATATGAATGCAGATCAAATGTGGGGAAAATATGAGGTCAGACTTATTTGTGATTCTTGCAGTATTCTTGTGTTTAGATGTCTCAGTCTAAGTAGGCATGCGACTAAAAAACGCTCATTTTAGTAGGAAAAATAGCTTTTATTTTGAATGGAATATCACAATAACATTACAAGGACCATGTGGAAATGCAATATTTGTTAGTTAGAAGTTAGTTACTTCTCATTGCCGTGAATGCAACCTTGTATAGCAATAGGATATTAAGACTGTTGGATGGAGTTTGACCACAATTGATGCCTTCACCTGACTCAGATGATAGTAAATAGGAGGATGAAGGTCACGGAGATTGTTGGAAACAATAATATCACGATCCAATTTTCTTATATTGTGCACATCTACTTTTATTTACTCAAGGGAAAGGGAAAGGGCGATCTGTTTGTGGAAGGTTACAGCTAAAAATCAATGTTATTAGTTTCAAAATACCGGAAAATATAAGAATTTGTAGGCTTCTCTTTTCTTGGGATTTAAAAACAATATTTGTAACATAATATAAATCTTCAGCTGACAGTATTTCCTGTTGCACTTTATTCTTCAGTTTTAATAGCTATTGCTGTTAGCAGCTAAGACATATCCCATTATCACATTAAAACAATGGAAATGGTTCTCTCTGTGGTTCACCGGAGGTCAAAGCTCTAGATGTTAAAGACTTTGTCTCGCCTCTATGCTTGGATTTCTCTAGATCAGAGAAATGTTGAGATCTTGAGGCGCGCTCCATGTTGCCAGGCAGGTTCTCATTTCCACAGTTTTGACAGTAGTCAGACCTGAGTGGTAAATTTGCTCATTTTTTTAGTTCTCAAGAGGAAAATTATGTTTTCATAGGGAGAGTTTGGAGGTTGTTTTTCCTTTATAAAATGAAGTGCAATAATCATTTGGAAAATGTATTTTGTTTTTACCCAGGTTATCTTTGTCTGATACCTACATTTTGTTTGATGGAAAAAATAAAAAATAAAGCAGGAGAAATCTACATCAGAGAATAGTAAATAGATATAGCAAAATATGAATTAAGTTTACATTTTTTATCTTTTAAAATGTGTAAGGAAATTTAAATAACTGGGGGAGAATGGTCTTCAGCAGTTTATTTGCTTTTGGCTTCATTTTTATTTTTATTTTTTATAATTCCCTTAAAGTGTTTTTCCTAATCTGAAATGGACCAATCGTGTCGTCACAATATTTTTGATGCCCCAGAAACAGGAATCATAAATTCCCTCTGATTCCTCCTTCTGCCTCCACTGAGTGCATGACGTCTCCGTTTGGATCCCTGACACAGCTCAGCAGGGATCCATTCAATTCCCATTTGGCTGTGCAGTCTTCCCCCTCCAAGATTATCAGGCACTCATTGGCTGCACATGGCATTGTTATGCAACAACACATTTAAAACGCAAAGCCTTCTTTCTTTATGAGATTATGCAGTCAGCCCACCACAGCTCTGTTTGTATTCGCCCCTTCAGCCAGATGACATGTGTTTTTTTATTATTATATTTGCTATCTGATATGAAAAATGTGTTTATGTACCCAGGGAAATTATTGCTGCAATATTTTTGGGAGGGGGAATGACTTGAAACTTAAGGTGCATCAGATAAGATAGCAGTAGTTTTGAAGAAATAAACTCTGAGCAATTAGAGAGGGAAAATCAATATTACCACAGCATTTATTATTTTATTTGCTCTTGCTAAAGTCTTTCATCCACATCACATTAATAAAAACATAACATGTCTCTGCTGTGTACGTATCATGGCTGCTTCAGCCCAAAGCAAATAGTAAAAACTAGAAATGCACACAAACCGGGTAATTTTATTAACAGCTACCTCATAAGGAGAACACAGGACACAGACAGCAAGCAGCTCTTGTTGTATCTAAGCAACAACTGACACCAGAGATGGTCCTTGATGATGATCTTTTATTTTGTGTATGTATCCCTGTGTTTGTACGTGTGTGAGAGAGAAAGGCAGTGGCAGAATCAAGGAGACAAGGAATTGTTCTTGCATAAACACACACAGAGAACAGAGACCGTAGCGTCCTTTCTCATCTGTGTGTGCGAGTGTGTTTGCCTCATTAGTGTTTTTACAGGATTGTAGAAGTTTCTTTGGTTTTGTCTGATGCCGGTGTTGCCATGGAAGTGAGTGATGCTTGCGAACGGCGCCACAGCCAGCAGAAGGGAAGGCTTCAGAGAACATGGGATGAGATTTTTCGTCTGCTCGACATACTTCGTTGTGTGTGTGTGTTTGTGTGTGGACTTTCAGGAGAGCGAGAGGGATGGGAGAATAAGGAAAGGTGACGAGTTGAGAATTACCTTTAAACAAGTATCTAACTATGTAATTAAAACACCACATTCATAAATATTGGGGAAAACGTCTTACTGACACAGGGAGACCTACACTGCCCTCTGCTGCGTGAACCTGGAGAAGCACGAAGAAGCATCAAAGATGTCCACAAACAATCTTATGGATAATTATTTAAAGTATGTTTCCTCATGGTTTTTGTGGGAAATTTATTAAAGTATTCATTTTGAAGGGATTTTTGGTGACTTAAAACACCGCAAACTAACCTTTTTTGTCATGTGAAATAAATGTAGTGTGTTGTATTGATCCTTTGAATAATTTAACCTCATGAGTCTTTTCTTCTGTGTTAGTTTTATCAATCAGTGAAGGGCTGCATTAAAGATTAAAAATATATTTTCTAGAATTTGAATTGGTCCTCCTGACATAAAGGGGTCATATATTTTATGTGTGTGCCTTTCATCCTCATTCACTGTATAATTTAAGGTATTTGCATGCAAAGAGCATCGCTTTTACAAGCCAAAAATGCTGCTTTGACAGTCCTCACTCAAAGAAGGGCAGACTTTCATTTATGGACAGGTAAATTAAAGCAGACTCATTTTACATGCAGCTGATCTAAAAGGACACATTTCAGGGGGGAAACACAAAGCGGTGCCGCAGCAAATTACAACTAGAAGTAAAACTGCAAATCATTTATTGTGTGATTCACATGATAAACATATTGGTTTATTTATACTTCACATTCTGATCCTCTCTTGTTTGTGGATGTAATCCATCTGCAGCCTTTCTACCCTTTCGATGGAAGATTGTAGATGGCGGAGATCAGTACTCCTTCTGTAGAAAGGAAATTGATCCAGACACAAACTGTCCTGCACGTTTACAGTTCCTGGCACGTGTATTCTTACTGTGAAACATTCCGACCTGTTTTTACAACACAAACTTCAGAGTATTTTGTTGGGATTTTATGTGCCTGAAATAATTCAGTTAAAATGTATTTGTTTATTCTTGATTTTGGTGTGATGTAGTTGTCTGCATTTACATATGCAGAGAATGTCTGCTGAGAAACATAGAGATGATTCACTTTAAGCTCTTAGATTTGTTGAAGCTTTTAATATCCTCTCTCTTCTGGTTATGATTGCTTAGATTCTTTATGTGATATTGTTCTGTATTACTTTCCTAGAATGACATTTGTTTGTTTATTAACATAATGTTAGTGTTGAAGAGTCACAAAGAATGATGGCTTCTTCTCATTTCCTCATCCTATTACCGTACTATTCTTGGCTTTTTGTTGGTTGCTGTTCCGTTTACTCCGTTTGTGACAATAGAATGTCAACTTATACTATTCTATTTAACTTTTAAAGCTCCGGTGCACAAATGACTCTCTCTTTCACTTGTTTTTTCTAGCTAGAGTGTAATTTTGTCTTCACCTGTTGTGACAGAATAAGTGAGGCACACTTTAAGATAATGTTTTGCCTTCTGCTTTCTTGATTTACATGAGCCCGTGCTCTTACACCCACCGGGATTACTCCGCTGTTAGTGTTGTTTCACATTTAGCTAAGGGAATTTTAACCATATGCATTGCTTCACAGCTCATGTTATCAGCGTATGTGTCTCTTGTGATTGAATCTATGCAGAGAAATCACTTAGCAATACAGAGTCTGTCATACCCAGCTTGTAAAGTTGTGATGAAATTTTTACTTTGAATCAGTTATTAAACAAAAACGAAGCTGAAATGAAAAACTTTCTGATCCTAAAACTAGAAATATTTCATACTTTTTTTCTGCCTCGTGTTTCAGTGTCACACTAAGATAAGCTGCCTTAGATAAATAATGATCCAGCATCTCCTTCTTTCCAATGCCATATTTGATCACCAGATAAGTCATAAGGCCACATTTTTTGTACTGCAGCTTTCTATTCCTATCTAATGACCTACAAACCATAGACATAAAAACCTTCTAGAGCTTTTTGCTCAGTCATTTAGTCATATTGTCTGTAAATCTGCTTCAAACACTTTGACATTCTCTTTTATTATTCCTTCCAGTGGGTGAAGCCAGGAACCTGATTCCCATGGATCCCAATGGTTTATCAGACCCATATGTCAAACTCAAGCTCATCCCAGACCCAAAGAACGAGACCAAACAGAAGACCAGGACCATCCGTTCCTCTCTCAATCCCTGCTGGAACGAGTCGTTCACTTTGTAAGTACAGTTTCTTTTTTAGCAAATAATTTTCACATTTTCTGTAAACCAACAGTTTAAACAGTTTTTCCATTGTGTGTTTCTGTGCAGTAAGCTTAAAGCGTCAGATAAGGACCGACGTTTGTCCATTGAGGTTTGGGACTGGGACAGAACCACCCGGAACGACTTCATGGGCTCCATGTCATTTGGTGTGTCTGAGCTCATCAAGGCTCCTCACTGTGGATGGTCAGTTTTCTTGTTGTTATCCTAACCTTGTGTTTCATCAATGTCAAAGCAAATTTGCTTTCAGAGTAAAAACAAAACTAATGTAAAAACTGAAACTCAACACTCTTTAAGAACAGTGGTTTCATCATTTTTGTCAGGCATTTTTGTAGCTGCCAAAGAGAAGCTGTTCAATGTAGCAATCTGGGTGTGAATTTCAAAATGTATGGAATGTGGTGCAATCTGGTGTTGGTAAATCTGGGGCTGCAAACAATCTTCATTCCAATACCGCACCCTTTAGAGACATTTGCAAAATGGAGGAAGAAAAAACAGTCAAATAGACAGATTTCTGTCTATTTTTGTAAAGTGGCATCATAACAACACCTGGATAATTGTTGATAATGATCATTTGTTGATCACACATCTTTTCAGTTATGAAAAAGACTGTCTGCCACTGCATACTTCAAGGCCACCAGTGGGTGTTTCATACCTACTATGATGAACATGATTTAAAATGAATTTCTATGAGTTTGCCAAGTTTCTTAAAGGTAGACAATTGTTAGAAGTACAACAACCATTTATAAAATGTGTAGCTTATTCACAGCTGTTGAAAAATATTTCATTTTTTCACAAGGTAAAGGTTTATTTTATATCGACTACACTGACAAATAACTAAGGATGTATACGTTTTGTTCATCTTCTGTATTTTTTAAAGAAATTCTTGGTAATATAAATAATATATACACTAAAGCCTCTAGGGCAAATGCACAAAAACAAAGAGCCACCCTCTTAGTACCCATTAATATTTAGGCTACTGAAACAACATATTTTTGTGCAATTTATGCAACATTGATCAAATCAGCCTCTGCAATCTTTAGTAAACTAATAAAAAAAGTAGAGAGTGACGATTTCCTTTGCTGCAACAGAATCCCACCCTGACATTTAGTCAAACATGACCAGAGGCCTGGTCATATCTGACTCCCACTGTTATCTGCAGTCAAGTCCAGCTATCAAAAAAGCACCTGTTGGAGCCAATGGCTTCTCTCTGTGGATCTGTCAAACTCATTGTTTCTCAGTAGAGTCAACTTCTGCTCCAAAAGGAAATCAGGGAATTTCCGGCGTGTGAAATGTTGCCAGCCAACTTGGAAACTACTCCTGTCTGTGTGTTTGGCTGCAGTTTTTACTATAAATTACAGTTCATTAGACATTAAAGAAGAAGCAGAGTCAAGCTGGCAAGAGAATGCAGCCCTGAAAACATGCAGAAAATAGAAATCAAGTACTTTTAATTAAAGAGCTCAGAAATATGAAGACTTATATACGTGTGTGGGTGGATAGAGGGAGGAATCCAAAGAAGATTATTTAGCAAATAATAGTGTATTCAGTTATGCAACATCAATGCAAGAGAAATTACCTTCGTGCTTTGTTATTTTCTTAGGTACAAACTGCTGAACCAGGAGGAAGGAGAATACTACAATGTCCCCATTCCAGAAGTAGACGATGTCAATCTGGAGCTTCGACAAAAGTTTGAGGTGGGCAGCAGTGTCAAGGCAGTGTTGGTTTTTTTTTTATGGAAAAAAATATATATTTACAAAAGTCTTTTGTAGCTGATTCCATAGACGATAGCATACGACATACTTTTCTTTTTTGTCGCTATGGAAACTTCATGCTGTTCCCACATTTTCTTTTATCTATGGTTACAGAGATGGAGATGAAAATGATTGAAATTAACTTGAAAGTATTACCTGGAACAGAAGGTGTTACTCAAATGATCCATTTGATGTTTTTATTTTATTCATGCGCTTTGCATTGCAGTGTCACTTTGAACAAAAAGGACCTGCAAGAAATGTCTCAACTTCTTCCTTTCTTTGCAAACACAGAGTTGATGTTGGCACCGCGTGAATATTACTGCAGGCTGTCTGGATGAGACCTCATCATATTCACATTTTTATAGTTTCACTTCAACCTGCATGTAGCAAGAGGCATCATTCTATACCTTTATGTTATTGTCTCAACAGCTACTCATATATGTTTATTATACAATGATATCAACAGATGCTTAAATAGAACTGTGGCTTTTCCTAAGATGATAACAGAAAAACAAAAATGCAACAGCACAACATGTTTATCACTGCAGGATGACGTGATTTATTGAACTTTGAGTGCTTGAAACATTTGTCACAAGGCTGTCAAGAGTGCCTGTGTGATCATTACTCATCCTGATCATAATCCTGTCCTACTACACAGACATACACAACATTACAATGAATAAAACAATATTCATTCCAATTATAAAAATGGGATGTGAACGGGGAGCTTTACAGCATCCATTATTGCTGCAGTTCCCACACATTTGTTGCTCATGCAACAACACAAAGGTCTCTATTTTCAAACAAATGCACTGCCATTGCTGATGAAGATCAACCAGTCAATAATCTTTATCTATAAATACTTTTCATATGCAGTAAAGGCAACACAAAGTGTGTTACAAAAGATAACACACTTTCTGAGCAAAAAAAGAAATAGAAAACAAAATGACGTAAACGAGCATGAAAAAAGTACACAACTGTTTAGTTTATTGAGGGAGGTGACGTAAGTTACTGCATGAAATGTAGCCTTGCAGTCCTTTTGATAATTTTAATAATTATAATATGACGCTGAGGCTGAATTCTTATAGTATGTGGCTTCTAGGCTGGAGAAAGACTCAAATTTAAGCAGCATCTCATTCTCACTGCTAAGTATAGTGGTGGAGTGGTGATACTGTGGGCTAATTTCTCTCCCAAAACACTTGGGACTCTTGTCTGATCATCTGATAGATTCTACTAGTACGCTCGTATATTTACTGTTAGCAGTAAATTGATGCAAGAAATATGACTTAATTGTCAAGTTGTAAAAACTTTATGCATTTCTTAAGATGTAATTAGCTTATTCTTCACAAGGTAATTTAATCAAAGCAGATGAGGATGGAGACACATGATCAGACAAGGTCCAGTTCCAGGAAGAAAAAAATGACAAATTGAAAGTCAAAGTCAGTTTTGTTCAATACCGTCAACAAGATTACGGCTGTTGGTTAATGCATGAGGGGATATTAACTACTTTTTCTGTCCTAAATAAGCGCATTATTATTGCTTTACATAATTATCAATTAAAATGATCTGGAAACTGTTCTGAACAGTTCTGTTAGCACTGAAAAAAATTTCTGAAGTTGTAAGTTGTTTTTTTTCTGCTCTGAGGTTATACACCTGGAGGGCAGCATTAAATGTGGCAGGCTCTGCATGTTTGGAAACACAGATTACAACGGTATAGAAAACTAAAAATGTCTAGACAATACTAAAGTGGCTCCTTCTCTGGGAGCCAGAATCATTCCTTATAATGCTTTTGCAGGTTTGACCCAGTTCCCATACTTTGTTCATAACACTACCCACAACATTTGGAGACCCTCCTCCTGCTTTCCTGTAATCACTCTTTGCATTTCTTCTCGACAGATGAAAATCAGAGTGAAGTTATTATATTGACTTGATGTTTGCTGTAAAGTCGTTTTCCTGAATTGTTCCCATGATTTTTTTGTCAATATAAACAAACTTGCAGATCTTATCAAATCTAAAGACACAAACTGCAGCCAGTTATTGCTCTCTAGTGGTTGCTTTGCTAATTGCAGATGTCAGTGAGGTTCAACATGCAACCTTAATTAAACTCATATCCTCTCCAGAGATGGATACATAGATGTATCATGTTCTGAGAAGTGCAAAACTGGTTGGGACTTATAAAAGAAAGAGGGTAGCTTTAATAAACTCCAGCTTTTAGTGTGTAAGTGTGTGGCCTTGTATTTGATACATTGCAATCCCCACATTAGGAAAAAGTGCTGCTTTGTATTAAGGGTTAGGTTTAAGACTAAGGTATGATTAAGTTTAGGTTAGGTTTACAGTAAGGAGCAAGGTTTAGGCTGCAGAAATTAATAAAAGTCAATGGAAATGAATGCAAAGTCCTTGTGAAGACAGAAAGACAAACTGTGTGCATCTATAAGTGTGTGTGTAGGGGTGTGTGTGAGGGCACACAGGGTTTACTGAGCGTAAATGTCTTCTCCTCACTGCACTCCCCGAGGAACTGAGTTTTAATTTTCCTCTTTTCTTCATACTGTACGAACCGACCGACCTTGGCTTCTTCTCTGTCGCTGACGTCTTCACACAACCGCTGGTTGCCATGGAAACTAGGGCGGGATGCAAAAGATGTGAATGTTTTTCTTTTTATGCTTTAATATTTTCCAGTCGTGATTTTGATCTTTTTTTTTTTTTTTTTGGAGTTCACAGATAAGTGGTCGTCAGAGTAATCACTCTCCATGTTTTTGCCCACATGTGTGTCAGCCAGGTTTGCACACTTTATTTAATCACTGAGCCCACTAATGAGTGAGTTTCTTCTCTTTTCTAGGCCTGCCAGTTAAATATCCACTATCTCAAGGTAGCTCCCCTGCCTGCTTCTTCTGTTTCTCTTATGTTTTTGGCTTACATCTCACTTATTCACTTGCTGAACTGGGATTGTTTGTGGATCTCTGCTGGGACTTCACAAATTAATCTGATTTACTAACAAAGGCCTTCTGCATAATACACTTGTTCCCATTTTATTTGTTTTTTTATTCTTGTCACAGATTAATCCACTAGATAGAAAACTACCTAGTGTTATTAAACTTTAATGAAATAAACAATCCAGTCCTATTATGTAGAGAAATTGTCTCTAGGAGAGTCTTATTGAAAGCAAATATATTTGTACCAGATTTGACAAAAAATAGTTATACTTTTTTTTTTTTAGCTATTTCCTCAAGGTTAAAATGTTTAAACTTTTATGAGATCCATATGTGTTAGCTGAAAGGGCACATCTCATTTATTTTAACAACTTTTCCTTTACCTTGTACTTGGGTTTAATACAAGTCTAAAAATAGGTCTAAAAAAACAACATTTGGAAATGGTGACAGCGTTTTGGAAGTCTGAGATCAACACAATAGCAACCCAAGCTTTCAGCTTCCAGATATGGCTCCTAAACAATATTTGGCCTTTAGGTCAGATTTGAAGGACTAGAAAATTTTTTATTCAAAAACCATGAAGAAAACAGGCTCAAAATATAAAAATTATACTAAATTATATAAAATAATTACTATTTCTAATAGTTTCAGTTTTAGCTGTTAATACACACAGACTACTTATCAAACACACATAAACCAAACAGCATTGTTGTTAGTAAATTTGTGAAGCTTGCTGCCGTCTGGTTTCGGGGCATTTTCTTTACCTTCCAATGCTGCCGCTGGCCAGCAGGGCTTCACTCCCACTCCTAACTGGGTGATTACCGTCAACCTTCTACTAGTCTGAGCATGACTATAGAAGGCTGTGTGAACATTAAGCATGGAAATACACTAATTATTCTAACTGTTTGACTGGATACTCACAGCCTCTTATTCTGTGTTGTGTGTGCAGTATATGTGTGTGCGTGGGGGTGCGCGTGTGTGTGCCTGATGTTTCCACACAGTGGCACTGTTATATTTCTTATAAGACTCATGTTTGGCTGCACTGCATCTGGTGAAATGAAACTACTGAAGTATTTGCTTGTAGTAGAACTATAGATGTTAGTTGTGTTAAAAGTTGTCAGTTTTTTGTATTTGAGAAAATGTCCCTGCATTTTTCTGTTTTGTTTCAAAAGCGACCACTTGGATCTCAAATATGACGGGGTAATAATGAATAATAACCGGAAGCTAAAGAGAGACAATAATGAGCAAAACTGAAATGGAAATACATCTTGTGAATTTTTGGTATAAGCAACAGACATTTTACTGAGTATTCAAACTTTGTCAAAGATTTCTAGTGCAGAATGTTTGGGTAAGATTCATTTAGTGGTGCTCAAACTGTTTTATTTGAGAGATTTGTTTTAGTATTTTTGATTTCATAATGCAAAAAATGCCTGCTCTTAATATTTAAACAATAAGTAATCTGAACAGTCATCCTAAATATGTAGTTTTGAAGATGTTTCCACATATCTAATGAGGTGGACAATGCAAACGAAGGAAGGAGAACTGGAAAGTTTAGAAGTTGGACATTTAAAATATTAAGGTCAATGCTTATGATAATGACACAAGATGAAATGTGGGCATAGTGCGACAATATTGGACGTAAAGTATGATTTGCATTTATGCAGGAGAAGTAAGTGGGGTTATTTCCCAGTACTACAAGGGCAATTTGCAAGAAAAATAGTTTTAGGCTAATTTTTTTGTTCACAAATAGGCCTATTTTGAAAACAATACTTTTGACCATTGGATTTTGTAAGTTCTGTGTGTGTGTTTGTATTTTATTAACAATTATTTCATGGTTTAATGGGAATGTCAATAAATGTAAGAATTTTTATTCATTTGTAACTATAATGTTTTTGCATTATTTTCAGTTGTTAATTTATTTCAGGCAAAATTTAGTTTAATGTAGTTTTAAAAATAATAATCTTACCAGATCATGAACATTTTTTAGTTACTGAATAAATTTAAGTATTGTTTTTATCACTAATGGACAGCTGTGTAACAACTTTATCTGACTTAATCCTTGATATGCATGCGTCCTGCACCAACTGTTTGTCACTCACAAAAGTGTGGAAACTCAGAGTTATCGTCTTATTTCTTCTAGAAAGTGATAATATATTCGATTAAAACATCCACATTTTAGGGAACTTTATGAAAATTATTTTGTGTGGGTGTGTGTGTTCATTGTACATAACAGAAAGCCAAGCTGGGCCACGGTAAGAAAATGATCACACCAACAGACCACCGGCGGTTCAGTCTGCCCTCAGGTAACATGGACCGGGTCCGGCTCAGCGACTTCAACTTTCTGGCTCTCCTGGGAAAAGGCAGCTTCGGAAAGGTGTGACTTTATACATTTCATTTCAAAAGCAACAGCAACACTTTGAATAAAGCAACCAAAGTAAACTTTAGCTTTTTTTCTTAACCTATTGAGTGTGACGTCTTTGTCAAATGCAGGTAATGTTGGCAGAGATGAAATCAACAGAGGAGCTGTACGCCATAAAGATCCTAAAGAAAGACGTCGTGATCCAGGATGACGACGTTGAATGTACGATGGTGGAGAAGAGGGTGTTAGCGCTAAGAGACAAACCCCCCTTCCTCACGCAGCTCCACTCTTGCTTTCAGACTGTGGTGAGTACAAAAAAAACCCCTGCAGCTTTCTGCTGTCGTCATAGTTAATAATGCCCACTTCATGCACTGACGGCTTGTTCATACAGACAAAATAAGCTCCTTATTTAAAGGGGACCATTGTTCTTCCAAAGCAATTTCATTTCCACTGAGTGTAACTGTTATTACTTTTGTATTTGTGCTAACATTTCAGGGATGCCAATTTCTTTACTTAGCATCCCTGCAGGGAAAATTGAGAGTGAAAAAGTAGTGACGTCTGTACAGACGCAGCCTCACTCTAAGCTTTTTAAATAAAAACTGGAATCATAAAATGTTGCTTTACAAGGAGGATATGACATATTTCTTAAGCTTAGGTGACATTATCTACTGCATATCTGTCCATCTGCACTCTGGACAATAACCTGCTGTTTTTATTACAGGACCGACTCTACTTTGTGATGGAATACATTAATGGAGGGGATCTCATGTATCATATCCAGCGTATGGGAAAGTTTAAGGAGCCTCAGGCAGTGTAAGGACTCACTCTGACATATGCACATGGTTTGAAAATGGAGATACTATTTTACAGGCAGCTTCAATATGTAATGTCAACACCTCAGACTGGTCCTGGTTAAACTCAAACATTGAAGCCCTCATTATTTCTTCGTATGAAAGAAATAATACAAATAATTCATTTCTTTAAATGAAGAAATAGAAAAACAATTATCTTCTAGACATGCTGTTGGTATCAAAGTTCAAAAATGTGCAAATTAAATTACGTTCACTACTAATTTATCCTTTGATTTATTCATTGAGTTTGGAAGCCTGAATGATTTATTGCAGTAAAACTTCCTCCCAAAGTGGTTGGTTACTGGATCTAAAATTAATTAAAAGGTTTTAAAATCCCAGTAGCTTTCAAAGACATACTGGGAAATATATATAAAGAAATATTAAGAACTCTTTGAAAATTAACTCAGAGACTGAGGGAACAAAATAGATAGGAAAGAGCAATATTTACATAAGTAACATAGTAATAGCAGGAAGATTAAAAGAAACAAGGATGGATGCCAAGTTCTGAATTTGCTACCAATGTTTCACTAAAATCACAGAATTTTGCTTATAAACATTGATACCTGTTTCTTTATTAGATTCAGCTGAACTACTTCATTAGTATGTTAAATTTATCAGCAAATATGCTAAAATGTCTGTTACAATTTGTATTATTATTTTGCAGATTTTATGCAGCTGAGATAGCAGTCGGCTTGTTTTTCTTGCATCGAAAGGGAATCATTTACAGGTGGGTTTCTGGATGTTTCATGTATTCAGACTGAATTAAAGGACCTCTTACATTAATCATAGCTTGAAAGACTGAATATAGGAAAACAAGACTTTAAAGGAAAGGCAACAAGACAAAGAAAGTAAAAAGAAATGTGTAAATCCAACCAGTAAATCCATGAAGTGATGACTGAAAAAAAATACACAGCTGTATTCACTTCAGGGCAAATCCAACATGTCTGCAGTTGCACCTCTAACTTAATATTTTATATACGATGCAGATTGTTGTGTTTTTTACTTCAGGTAAAAAAGGGAGTGGTAGGAAGTAACCAGGGGAGTGATTTGAATTCTCACAAAGCTGTGTGTGCTGCAGGGATCTGAAGTTGGACAATGTGATGCTGGACTGCGAAGGCCACATCAAGATAGCGGACTTTGGCATGTGCAAAGAGAACATGTATGAAGGGATGTCAACACGCACCTTCTGTGGCACCCCGGACTACATCGCACCTGAGGTGAGATGTCTGATGAGAAAAACAAAGATTAAATAACCAAACTGTATTTTATTTTAACTCTCTCAGTTGTGATCTGTTGAAAAATTTTACACCTCATTAAATTTGAAAAATGTGTCTGATAAACACCAGAAACTCTTTTTACTGCAGTCAAAAGAAAGTTAATAAATAATTGTAATTATGCGATATTGTGCTGTTGAAATGACTTTCTATCAAATAAATTATTTTTTTTAAATAATTGAAACATTTTGTGTTGCATACATAATTTACCTGGCTGCATCAAATGGTTGCAACTTTATTTACAAAAACTACGTTAATTTTACAAGCACATCAGGAATGGATTTTTATTGTATTATTTCTTATGACGTGATTATATTTTTTTGTCATACTTCTGAAATCAGTTGGGTTGTTTGACAACGCCAAAGGTTTGCAGTAGCGAGATTGTTGCTTTTCCTGTTTAAGCTAGTTTTTCTGATTTTAATTCCCAGAGACCATCAATTAAAAGCAATAAATTTGAAAATATGACTGAATCCAATTATTCTGTCCTCTTTAGTAGTATGACAACTAATGAATGTTACTAGAGTCAGTTTTAATTTAGAAAAGCTTTCGTGTTTGTGGGACTCTGACTTCTTGCAGTGAAAGCTGTTTACCCAACAGGATGTGAGGATTTTTTTCCACACTGTTTTTCATCATAATTGCAAGGAATACTTTGTGATAATGATGTTTAAATCCTCCATCTCTTAAACACATAGTGAAGTGTTTGTATATTGCAGCCTCAGTTGCTTCGTTAAGGTTTTTCTGTACTGGATTTTTCAAGCCCACCTGCACACTTATTTACATTGTTTTTTCACACATTCATGGTGATATAAAACTGTACATATCGTCCATAAATTTTATTCCCCTGATATAGCCGAATGCACAACCATAGTTCAGCCATAGTGCACAGGAAGCTTTTTTTTCAAAAGCTTCCTGTGCACAAAAATAATTTATAATTTATGAACCATTTGGAAGCTGTTGAAAATGCTGCATTTGTGCATTTAAATGAAACACAGCTGTGATTTAGCTCTTTGCTTGTGCAACTGTGCCATTATTATGTCTGTGTGTGGGAGGGAGGCGTGGTGGGATGGCAAATTGGATGTTAGGAGAAAGTGCCTTTGTCGTGGCAGCTTAAAATATCTGGCTGGGTTTAATGGGGGCTGATTTAGTTTGGTGAGATTGGGGGTAATGAAAATGGCTTTTGTTCATTTTTTCTTCAGTAACTTTAGTGCAGATCTCATAGACTGTATCCAACTCTACTCTTTACTTGCTTTCAGCAAAGTAAGAATGAAGAAATACATTATTGTATTTGTAAATAAATGAATGTTTTGTCTCTTTTTGTCTTAGATAATAGCTTACCAGCCTTATGGAAAATCGGTGGACTGGTGGGCTTATGGAGTTCTCCTGTATGAGATGTTGGCAGGGCAGGTAACACATTGTTTCACTCTTCACTGCCTCTTTGCAAAGGATTTGCATCAAGATCTTAAAACTTGGTAAATAACCACAATGAAATAATCAAAGCATTTCCTTTAGTTTTTCTTATTTTTTGATTTAAAAATCTGTAAATGTTATCCATTGATCAGATTTTTGAAGTCAAAAGACACAATTTGAAACTGTTCCTCTGCGCTCTAAAAAAGTATATTTTCACAGAATTTTAGATTATACAATAGATATGTTCATTTTTAATTTGCACTGTTTGTGTTGTTCTCCTTTCTGCCACCAGAGGCACTGAAGAGAAGTAATACATCAAAGCTGTCCTGGGATAGAAAAAGTTTTTTTTTCTTTAATAAATGGGAAAAGGGTAAATTTATTCAGACTTAGATAACTGCTTCCTTTGAAATTATCTAGATTTTAATTTATCCAGACTTTCCTAACTTTTCTAAAAAATTCTACAAATCAAAAATAGTATAAAATATTAAAATAAAATATCCCTTTCACTTGCACATAAGTAATTGAAATCTTTCAAAAATTGACTTGCAAAGAAAGCAAGTTATATTTCAGGATTAAAAACAAGCTGACGCTCATTTAAATCTGTTATGTTATTTCATCATCACAGTAATAGAAAAATAAGCTTCTGCACTGTTTAATATCTGAAATGGGAGATACTTTCATAAATACAGTGTTAATAGTTTGAAGCAACAAAATATGACAGATATTCTTATGTACATAACTATCCATCTAAAATCAGTAGTGACATAATTTCCTGTTCCCTTTTATTTTCAAGATAGGCTAAAAATGTCACTGTTCTCTGCAGACCTTCAAACACTTTGACAGCAGTGTCACCTTCATCTGCAGACGTTGTCACCTCGGAGTGATGCACATGACGAGCCGTAAATTGTCGTCATTGCAGCTTCTGCCTGAGCTCTCTAACACTTCTGCTTCTGTACATTTCTAGCCACCGTTTGATGGTGAAGACGAGGACGAGCTCTTCCAGTCCATCATGGAGCACAACGTGTCCTACCCAAAATCCATGTCTAAAGAAGCAGTGTCCATCTGCAAAGGGGTAAGGAGAGAAAATAAATCCAGTGAGAAGGAAGATGTGCAGTTTTCCAAAAATGTTAAAGGTGCAACTTTGTTTAATCTGATAAAAAAAAAAAAAAAACAGACAGCAATTTTAAATCCAATTATCCGCCTCCCCTGAATGTGCCACACTGTCACCTTGAAAAAGTGGCAGTAGGTTGTGATTGTTTCAAGGTCTTGTCCTGTGGCAGTTCAGAAAGGCTTGTGTTTTAATCGTTTGATGACAACAGCAGAGTTGGGTCTGCTTGAAAACAGTTTTGACATTCAAGAGTGAGGAGCTCTGTTGTTGCTGTTCAACATACATCTGGAAGTCATAGAAACTGAGAACATGACAGCAGAAGCTTTGCAGCTTCTTGCATGAGCCAGTTTTCTGGACATTTTGCTTTGACAGGTCATTTTCAGCACCAACCTGAAAACGGCTGGCTTGGGAGAAGTTACGTAATCATCAGGGGGATTCACACATCCATACATTTTTCATTGGCTGCGGAACAAAATTCTGCTCAAACACAAGAATAATCACAAATGCTGTATCATCTTTTTTAATTACTGTATATGCATTGTATAATTAAAAAAAAGATGATGCAGCATTTATATTATAAATATAAGACATCTTTTCTTATATTTGTTTTATAAATATAAGATAATGACTCAGAAGGTAAATACCAAGTATTCTTGCATTTCACTCCATTTTGGCTAAATTTGAGAGGGAAATTAGAAATTAGAAAATAAAGCAGAGGTATAGGGTTAGGGTTAGGGTAATATTACTTCAGCAGAAATGTATCCATCCTCATGGCTCTGCTCCTTACATCAACTCTTTCTGTTGTCATCTTTCAGTGGATTCACACATTCATATTTTGTCTGTCTTCATCAATCATTGCAGGACATTAGGTGCTGATCTACATGTCCTTATCAGTCACTTTAATAGACATTAAAATACTTTTTTGATTAAAAAAAAGCAGCCATTGCAAATCTGCATCTCAGTGGAAACACAGATTTAGAAGGTTGCAATACGTAGAAGATTTTGCAATAGATCTGCTTGCTGATCTAAAAAGGTATTTCTTTATTTGACTTGCCATACAGGCATTGAGACACAATCTACTCATGCTCAACCTTTTTTTTTATTTTTTTTGTTCTCTTCCTTTAGAAACTACATTTTCCTTTAGAAACTACATTTTAGACTACAAAAGTCTCCAAAGTTAAAAACCAGAAAGAAACTATTTCTTCAATCAAACTAAAACTGATTTGATCATTCACTCTGCATGAAAAAGGAAACAAAAACTACACTTGTCAGTATGTTAATGACAGCTTAGTGCTGAAGTTTATAGTATATTAATATTATCTAATATCTTTTATTGTGTGGCTCAGAAGTTGGCCTTCTCACAGGAAGTTGTTTTGCACTGTTGGTGCTACTGAGTCACACATTTCCAAGGCATTCAAAAATATCCCTGTATTTATATGTTCACCTTACATCTGGGTCGTGCTTTCATTTCAGTGCCACACAGCAGCTGTGTGGTGTTGATTTATTTATTATGGTTATTTACTGACAAGGAAGTTAGCTTTTAGAGTTCATTTACAAACTAGAGAGTGTTTATAACATTTGGCTGCAGACTGATAACATTTTCTATTAACGCATCACAGCCTCATTTATTATGTTTTTATATCCTCAAGCCTGTCGCACAAAATATGTTTCATAATGTGAGAACAGGTGACAAAACAGATTTCTCTCCTGCTATTGTGTGATTCACTATTCATTAACAAAGAATCATCCATGGTTGAAATTGAAGGTGACTAAATCTCCTTTGTGTAATAATAAATTTGCCGTCAGTTTTGCTAAAATAGCTTGGTTCACGCTCCTTTTTTTCTTCAGCTTTGTCATTTAGTTTATTTTTTAAATCACCAAGCTGGAATTGTCTCAGCTGCCATTTCTCATTCGGTTTGTCCTCAGCTGATGACGAAGCATCCATCAAAGCGTCTCGGCTGCAGCATGGAGGGCGAGCGGGACATCAGAGAGCAAGCCTTCTTCAGACGTATCGACTGGGAACGCCTCGCAAACCGAGAGATCCAGCCGCCTTTTAAACCCAAAGTGGTGAGTAAAGTGGATGTTTGTTTGAGCAGAAGCTCACATGCCAGTAATCCCAAGGACATGCTTCAAAGTCTAGTGGCAGCATTTCTTTGACGCCTCCAACGCCGTGCTTTATTATCTGATAGTAAACACATGTCGGTGGCCCATCTTTTGTTTACACTGTAAACCCATACGACAGCACTTAGTTTTGTCCTGTAACATTCCTCAAGGATGGAGCATACAGAGAAAGGGACTTTTTACAATTTCCCATTAAATAATTTTTTAGATCATCCAGAGTTCAAGGTCCTCTCATCTCTTCCAACAAGTTTTCAATAAGATCTAGATCTACAGACTGAAATAGTGATGGAAGAAGATAAAGTTTTCTGTGACTGGTTTACAAGTAGAAAACTAAAACCTTTGTAAAGGTAGAAAAACATTTCTGGCACCACCTCAAAACAACCAGTTGGCATTTAGATGCCATCAATTCGATGTTATGGAGAATTTAGGAAACGAAATACCACCTTTAGCTGCAGTCCAGCCTCGACACCATTGTAATAGAGAAATAGCTAGAAGTGTTAATAATTGTGTTCAGTTTGACATTATGCTGCTCCAGTTTGATGAATATATTGTAAGGCATTTTACACATCTACCAGCAATGCCAACAAAGTACTATAGATATAAAACATTTCCTCACAGTGACCAAAAACTTTCCCTTTGATTTCCTTTTCCATACGAGTGTCTTTGGATTATTGAATGTCTTAATCCAAAACGTAGTTTAATTTTCCTAGACTGTATTGTGTTAGCTTTTTGTCTAATGCTATTATCTTGAGCAGGATATTTATTTGGAGTTTTTCAGACATTGCATTCATCACTTCAGTTGCTCTTAATTGTTATATTCTGATTACATTAGGAAATGAGAAAATGACTCAGAAAGCACTCCATCATCTCCTTTGAGCCCTCTAATGTAAATTATTCACAATTTCAGCATTCCAGGCAGCTGCATAGAGGAATTTGTAGAGGCTGAGTTGATTGGATATTTCAAATTTGGATCAGCTGGACTTTCCTAATAGTTTTTTTTTATCCACACAAAGTCAGTAAAGCTAAATTCTTATAGACCACCATGTTTTTACTGCCTAATTTCATAGGATCAAAATAATTCTTGGATAAATTTCTGATCCCTTGATTTGAATTGTACATCGAGCAATCAAGTTTTCACTACATCCTTATGAGCAGGAATGTCTGTCTCTAACTATTCAAATACAAATTGTAATTTTTGTTTCACTGGTTCCTGAAAAAGATGTTGGAGGTCGAAAAATGTGCAGAAAACTTCCTGCGTAGCAATTTTCTGCCTCATACAGAGTGTGATGTATGTCATTTTAAATCGCTGTTGAATAATTTAAATAATTTCCTGGAGGAAACTGCTTCTTGCAAACACAGCTCCTTAGTGACAATGCAGGAATCTGAATGTATATTATGTTTTTTTATGCATTTATTTGTTTTTCTTGCTAAACTGTAATATTTTATATTCACCCAGAGAAGCTGAAGGTTGAAAATTCAGCAGTTAGCACCTGCTTGTACTTCCTAAACCACATCCTGTGATAAAAACTTCTAATTTTCTGCTTGCTGACCGCCCCATCCTTCATCCCCTCGGCGCCCAAGAAGTCTGAAGTGTTGCCACTGATGGTTAAAAATAGCAGAGTTGTCCTTTACTTCCACACCAAATGAATGCAAAACTGCACACTGGATGTCACACATAAGGACTGGAAAACACTTCTAAAAGCAGGTGGTTCTATTAGAACTGTGCTGTGTGGCTTATTGCATTTGTGAGAGTGAATGCTGTGACATAAATTGGTCTGAAGTTACAGCAAACTGATCCGTCTGAGCTTTTATGGCTCTGCTTGTGTTAAATTATGGAGCAGCTGAAAATATCTGGAATGCCAATGTATCTCCCGAGTAGATGCATTGCAAAGAAGAAGTGCTGAAATTCAATATGACTAATTATTGGGTTTTGCTGTGCGTAACATCTGTATTTCATTGTATAAAAGAGCATACAATGCTTTGCAAAAAGTGGTCAGGCCCATTTGAACTTTTTCATATTTTGTTATACTACCACCTTCAATGTGTTTTATAGGGATTCCATGTGACTGCCCCCAAAAATATTGTGCACTTGTGAGGTAGTTTTCCAGAAATAATAAAAAAAAACCTAATATCTGTGTGTGTATAAGTGTGTGTGCATTTGCAATCAGCCTCCCACTGAGTAAATGCGTTGTAATTACACCTGCATTTTTTTTTTCTACATTGACTTGAACTTAGACAAACGTTATTGTCATTCAGAATACGGAAAGTGTACAGAATAAAAAATATATATTGGAAGTAGATTCTGACAGGGTGGCAATATTATGTTGAGTTAAAAACTGTATATATTACTCATAATATGTAGTATTTAAAAAAGGTGTAGAAGCATAAAATAAATAGTACCTGTTAAATAATGTCCATTGTTGGGACATTATTTAACAGGCAGCTTTTGACTGCAGCTTTTGACTTAAAAGGGATTCTCAATGGACCCTTCCTGTGGGTCCATTGAGAATCCCTCTAAAACATTAGGATGTTTGACATAACACCCCTCTCTCTCTCTTCTCTCTTCTCATCTCCTACAGTGTGGAAAGGGAGCAGAAAACTTTGACAAGTTCTTCACGCGCACGCAGCCCGTACTGACCCCTCCAGACCAGCTGGTCATCGCCAACATCGACCAGGGCGAGTTCGCTGGCTTCTCCTTCATCAACCCTCAATTTATCCATCCATCTCTGCACAGCGTGGTATGAGGAGGAAACATTCAAAACGTCCCATGACCAACAGACTCAGTTTGTTCTCTAGTTTCTGCATCTGAGAATCATGCAATTTAAGGGAACTGGCACTGATTTCCAACTCTTATCCTGTGGTGCATTATTTAGTCCAACTCCGTGTTTCCAGACTCCCAGCTGTGGTTTTCTGCAGACCTACAGCCTTTTATCTTGTGAATGAATGTGTCTCGGTATCAGTTACTATCTCTTTTGGTGTTAAAGGTACAATCCGGTTTTCCCTCACGTCACCGCAATGCACAAAAAGACAGAAGCATTTCTCCCCCACCCCCCTTGTTCTGCCTGAACTTTATCTACATGTTTGTTACATTTCTACACTGAGAAAAGAGTTAGTACACTGTTACACGAGTGCCAAAGTAGAGATGAAAATACATTTCTATTGCTTTTTTTTTTCCACCTTTGGCCTTTCCTTATCCTGTCAACTCACTAAAACGTCTCAACAAGAGGCCGTTTGTATTTGTCGTTTCGTAGAGCGTGTTACTACAGTATATCTGACGCGATTTGGACAGACTGTGTTAATGTTGCAATTCATCCTGGTCTTTTCAGCACAGCAGATGTTAGCTGCAGTGGACAAGTGTCGTTCAGAAAAAAATCTGAGTTAGCAAGATGCTATTTTCATATGCACAAAGCAGATCTCTGTCGCATGCTTATTTTCTGACTCTGTATGAGCTGTAGGGTCTAGGATGCAGTACACGTCTTGTATGACTATAAAGTTTAGTATACTGATATAAAATTCAACGATATACATGTTTACTCGGATTAAAAGTTTCTTACTGGGATAAAGGTTTTGTGTTTGACTTTTACGTTCAAAGAGGTCCAACCCCAACGTTATTTTTTGTTGTTGTTTTTTTGTGTAAATATGTTCAAGAAGAGATGTTACTTGCCAATTTTATACAACAAAATGAATGTGCTTTTACTACCATAGACGGTTTGAACATTTCTATGTTTAGATTAGTCCTGAAAACAGATCTATATGAATTTTGGCTGATTCTTTGGTAGCTTTGGTATCAGCAAACCCTGTCTTACATGTACGTATACCAAGTATTTATCCGCTGTTTTCTACTACTCAGTGTCACATAGAGAATATGCAGCACTACCTGTGCGTGGAGCGATCGAATGCCCCTCTTGCCTTGGTCCCGACAGGGTCGACTCCCTCTGTAGACAAACTGAATCCCAAACCGAACCGTAACGGTCCAACGATTCTGCAGCGCCCTGTGGCCGAAACGTGTCATGTCTTTATATTTATATCGTGTGCATGCGTGAGGCGAGGCCTGATCCGAGCATGAAAAAAGGCCCCTGCATGATGTAGAGACCGTGATGTCGTGCAGAATGAGAAAACCAGCCAGCAATGTGTACATTTTTTTTTTTTTTTTTTTCCTTTTACGTCTTTCCTCTTTCTCTGTCATGTAGCCTAATCTGTTTGGCTAAAATAGCGCCATTGTAAGCAGTGTAAGAAATGTGAATTGTTTGACATGGCTATTTGTATTCTCTGGTGCCAAGCACATTTTCATGTATTCAACACACTTAATTTATCCTTTTTGCTACTGAGAGATATTAACTTCTAATGGAAAATCTTCAAAAAGCTGCCACTTTTAGATTCTCGCACAACTCAAAACCCATGAATTAAATCTAAACATGCTGTCTGAGTTTGGACTTCTTAAAGTGACGTGTAATCATACACCTTGACGTTTTTCCACATTTTATTTCTATACAACAAGCAAACTTCAATGTGTTTCACTGAGATTTTATATGGCAGAGTAACACACACTGATCCATAACTGTAATGTAAAAATGATGCATTGTTAGATCTTTTCAGGGTGTTTGTCTACCAGCTTTGCTCACGCTTCGTTAGATTAGATTGGAATCACCTTTCAACATCCAAATTGTCTTGCTGCAGACTCTGAGTTGGATTTACCCCTTAACTTTGACTGGGTCATGTCTTGTTGGAAAGTCATTCTCTGTGTCACGGTTGAGTCTTTTGAAGTCTCTAACAGGTTTATACCCAGTTACTTTGTATTTAGTTATATTCACCTGCACATCAACTTTGACCTGCCTTCCAGTTTCTGCCAAAGAAAACTATCTCCATGTCATGATGCTGCCACCTCCATGGGTTAGCCTGTGTTTACGGTGCCCAGCATGAGTCCTGTTTGTGTAATAATCTTTAAATGGGACTTCCAAAGGCTTTCTTTCAACAACAACTTATTTCTTGTCACTTTCCTTTAAAGGCAGAGTGTAGAGTGGCGTCAGATTCTTTCCACCTGAGCTATGTAACTCTGCGGCTCCTCCAGTGTCTTGATAAAGGTTTTCCTTGCCTGGTATTTCCTTTCACTTCACTATTTTACACACTATGTTATGTTGGTCTGTCACGGACATGTTAGATCCTCAAGAGTGTCTGTTCTGTAACTTTCAGATGCATCTTTGCTCCAACACATCTGAATCAAACAAACTTCTCAGAACTAGATGGTATCCTGAGCAGGAAATTCAACCATTTCTTTCAGTTGTGTTAAAGCTATAATATGTAAATATTATTTTAAAAATTGTTTTTTTACATATTTGTTAACACTGCCTCTATGTTGTGACAGTATCATATGAGACAGATAATCTTTGAAAAAAAAAATCAAGATTCTCTGCCTTCTTCCTGAGCTACTACAGTGATCTACAAAAATGAGTCAACCTCATGTATGTTGTTTTTAACCGAGCGATATATTTCTGAAGGTGGTAGAAGAGCTTAATTTTTTCTTTTCACAGATTATCTGTCTTAAACTATACTCTGACGACAAAGTGTCGGTTTTAATAAATGTGCAAAAAAAAAAAACATTTTCATAAACGTTACAAACTGGAGCTTCAAACCAAGGATGCAACTAAAAGCTGCAAGACAATAGCTTTTGAGAACATGAGTTGATGACCTTGGTCTTTATATGAAATCACAATGTAATAAATTGAAGTTTGGGGTTGCGAAGCAACAAACGTTCAATGGGTATGAATACTGTTTCAAGGCACTGTATGTATCAGGACCAAAATTAAATCTTTTAAAAGAAACTGAATGTTTACATGTCTCATATTGAGAAACTATGTTGGATGGAAGATTGGAGAAAAACTTTTTTCAATCTGTTATGTGGGTAAAGAATTACTACAGGTTACATTTAGAGCTGCAGAGCAGTTTGTACGTCTCCCCTCAATGTTCCTGCTTTGTAACCTGATTCTTCTTGTCCCTCTGTTCTTTGTGGTATGATGGATACTGTGTATAAATAAAGTATGAAATATATATATAGAAATATATATATAAATATACATCACAATGTCTTATTGGTTGTTTTCCTGCTCAAATGTATTTGATTCTCTACTAGTTCAGCAAAACAGCAAAAAGAACCAGCTTTCAAAATTTTTGCTGATCTTAAAATAACAAGATATTTCCAGATATTTTATGAGTTGGGTGGTTATGTTGGTGTGAAAAAATAAAATGGCATAAAGTCCATCTTTAGGTTTTGACATCAGCCTGGAAGCTCAGGTGAGCTGATCTTCGTGCTGCATTTACAGTCATTTTTTCATAATTTAATCAAGATTCATTTGGAGTCAGGTAATCTTTACATAAAACAAAGCCTTTACCTAAAATCTAGGAATTCCTTTAGTAATTTGCTAGTAATTCTCAGTCATTTGAAGTTGCAGCTGCTGAGTTGCTCTCTCTCTTTCTGTGTGTGAGTATTTGCAAAATGAGCAACAGAAATCAGACAGCAGAGCAGGACCAAGTAGCTCTCCTCTCTCTCTTTCTCTCTCTCCATCTTTCTCTTTCTCTCTGCTTTTCTCTCTCTCTCTCTGTCTCTCCCTCACCCGTTTTACTGTAGCATCGACACACTGCTTCATCTTCTCCGTCAACTCACTGTTCTCCAGAGGATTTTATTCATCACTGGTGAATTTACCTCATTATTCTTCCATCAGGACTTTTTATTTTTAACTGTGAGCTGCAAGATTTTGTGGTTAACACTTTACAAACAGGTAGGAGAAGACTGAACACAATAGTCATTGTAAAAAAACGTCACAGGCTTTTGGACGTATTTGAGATTTTAACGATTTTCACCTTGAACTTGTCAGACGATCTTGTTGAGTGAGCTGTTTCATTCCGTTGTACTGTTCCAGCCTCTTGGACCTTAATTTCAAGTAACTATTTTAGAAATTTGTTTCTAAAGCTTCTTCAGGAAAAATAAATTTAAACACTTGCAAAGAAAAAAAAATCAATAATACAGTTGAACCAGAAGTTTACATACACCTTTTTTTCTCACTGTCTGAAGTTAAATCTAAACAAACTTCTATCATTTTTAGATCTTCTAGAAGTACCACATTTATTTCTATTTGCCAAGTGCCACAATAATGAGCAAAAGAATATGTCATGGAATTTTTTTATATACATTTCAGTGCTGTAACATCATCTCTCTGAGATTCATGTAATCACCCTTTTAATATAAAGACATTTGGGGAAATTTCTGCATCATTTGGTCATTTTAGCTCATTTTGCTATTGAATCATCTAATGATCCATTTTTAGTTAATAGCAAGAACTTACTTGATTACTATTTAGTATTTCAAAATTATTGAATACATTTTTATGAATTACAGGTATGAGAAACAGGCCCACAGTATCACACATCCTCCACCATACTTAATCCATTTGGAAACAAGCTCAGTGTTTTTTTGTTTTTCAAATCCAGCTGAAATGTATGTGGCCAAAAAACTTCAATCCAAGTCCCAACTAACCAAAAGACACCATTTTAGATAAACACAATTTATTTTAGCTAACTCCACACGCTTTTTCTTGGCATTCCTCATATCTTTTTAACTTGTAATTAACATCTAATGGTGGATACTAAGATTTTTTTTTACCTTCCATTTCATCCTGCTTTGTGTGTGTGCTATCAAGATAAAGATGAATCCTCGTCCATCCTTTTGTGTCCATTAGTTGTGTTTTTTAAACTTTTTAATTATCACTATGTCTGCAGATATAAACAAGTTTGTGCAAGTACACATTTTCCTGTTGCAATTTCCTAGGACAGGATGTTAATTATAATATACAACTATTTCATATAATGAATGTTTCAGTCACATTTAATTTACCAGAACTGTTAAAGGTGCCAATAAGTGTGGCACCAGTAGTTTTTTTTTCTTAACATAAACAATTATTTCTTAGTCGGAGATGTGTTGTTATGTTGAAAAAAACTCTTATTATGAAAACACTCTTAATGTAAAACAAATTTAGGCTCAAAGTTTTTTAATATTGAATTTTCTGCAGCTTTTTTTTTAAATTTGAGCTATCTTTTATTCTGTTTACACTGCTTTACAAGAGTCAATAATTGTTCACTGGTGTTAGCTGTAGACTGCATTTACTCATCACTTACAAATAGCTGATGAATCGGTTCATAAGTACTTCAATAAAACTTAAGAAACATTTAATGCATGTTATCCCATTGTTTTAATTTTGAATATTTTTTAAGCCTGTTTTGCATTCATTTTGAGACAAAATAATGTATTTTTGGTTAATAAAGCAGTAAAAAGCATCCTAGTTGGGCTGATCTGACTGAGTTGGTAATCACAGCATTCCCAGCTGACACCCAGGTGGTGCAGGACTTTAATCAGCTGTCTTGTTTGCTTGTGATGATGCATAACAACAGGAGGTTGGGACGCTAAATCTACATAACTTTAAAGCGCTGCTTTATTTTAAAAAAAACACAAACTTTTGAGAAGCTAATATCTGAAGTTGATAGATGAATGTCTTCAGGCTGTTATGAAATAAGCCAAGTTAAGGTTTAGGAAATGCATGTTTAAAAGTCCTATGTTGATTTGTACTGTCCTCTGATATTCTGTGCCTTAGTAAATCAGCCCACATTCATATGTGTCCCAGTGGGAGGTCTAAATTACCACTTTTCCTCTTCAGATACGTCTTGCTGTGTGATTCTTCACCCATATCTGCAGACTGATTGTGTCTGTGAGTGACTAGCTTCTACTCACTGGCTGAAAATGTCAAAAACGAGGAGTGGATTTTAAACAATGTGAGCATTTGTATTCATAGTATTCTGTCACGTATTTCAGGTCTTTTAGTCTGGAGGCTCAAAAGGCTTCATAAATGGTTTCCATTTTATTCTTTCTTTCATGGCGGGTTGCCTGGAGTTAGACAGGACATGAAGAGAATTTAAAAAAGGAGACTAGATATGGCAGAGGCTTGCTCTCTGGCACATGACTGAAAATACATCTAAAATAAACATTAAAGGTATTATTGATTTAGCCCTGCATTGTTTCAATGAGATTGCTTTGTAAGAATGCCCTGAAATGTCTTGTGGGTAACTGAAAGACGTGGCACTCATAGAGATTTTCATCTTCATCTTTAAGTCAGTTGTCTGTCATCTTTCCTGCTCCAAATTTTCTTACATTCACTGGTTTTTGCTCAGATGGGTTCACAGAGCTCAACACTTCCAGAAACATCTAAAACTCTGAATGAATGAGATTGCATAATCTTCTTGGAATACATGTGTAAGATTTTATTAGAATAGCTGTTTTTCTGTATTTTTTTCATGTCTAAATACAAGTATTTTATTTATTGTATGTACTTATATGACCAATATTGAATTATTTGGTATTTATTATTAAAAGAAAGTTACATTTAGATTTCCACTGATGCATTTTTAATTTTCCACATCTTTCTAACATTCAGTCTCTCATCACTTAAAAGCCTTCTTTGCTTCCTTCTCTCCAGCGTATTGTTCCAGGACCCAGTTTTTTTTATTTTATTTTATTTATTATAACAACAACCATCTTTTGGAAACCATGAGTGCGTGCGGCAGGAAGGCTCTGACTTTACTCAGCAGTGTCTTTGCAATCAGTGGCCTGGGGCTGCTGGGAGTGGCGGTGAGCACAGATTACTGGCTCTACCTGGAGGAGGGAGTCATCATGCCTCTGAACCAGACGGCTGACATCAAGACGTCACTGCACTCAGGTCTCTGGAGGGTCTGCTTTCTGGCTGGTTGGTAACATTAACATGCTTTAAGGAGTGATGCAGAAATTTGTGATGAATTTTGACAGTGAGCCATCTGCTAGTCAGGGTTGGTGAAAATGGATTTCACACTCTCACTTTGAAAGATGTTCATCTTGTAACTGGGGAGAACTGATCGTGTCGTCACTCCACTGCAGCTTTGACATTTGTTTAATTGACATTCACAGCGGCTATAAGTAAGTGTGGAACAGGAGCGTTTCAGTCACACGCTGTAATAGGAGGCGATTTCAGTGATGCACCATACTACGCATAAACAACGAGCTTCATGAGAGCGATGCCACCCCACTGTGCCACAGACAGAATAATTCCAGCTGGACTCTATATTACATCAACTGAGTTGCATCACATCCTCTCTCCACAGCATGCCGTGTAATCCACACTTCTGTAAAAATAAAAATACACTGAAGACAAACTGATAATCAATTTCTTATCAACAGCTAAAGGAGAGCTTTACAGTAACTGAGAGCAGATGGAGGGTATTTTATTATTTGTAAAAAAAAAAAAAAAACTACACTTTTATAAGTGTAGTTACTCTTATTATAAGAAATAAGTGTAATGTACAAAGTGAAAACATTGAGCTAAATATTATTCAGGTTGAATGCAGGTATTTGAAACTGTGAAAATCTATCATAAATTCATATTATTGAGCAATATTATTGATTGCACCCCTCCCGACCTCACTAGGGTCAAGGGTGTTACGAAATGGATGGATGGATTATTGATTGTGCAAGTAAATTCACTATAAAGACAATGAAAATTGTCGCGTCATCTAATTAGTGACGCGCATGAATGGATGAACGAGATTCCCACTGTCCCTAACTCCCATCCAGCAAAACCACAGCCAGGGAACTGGCTTGGCAGAATCAGCGAGGAAAGAAGACCCTGTTGAGCTTTTCCTCATTTTCCTGCACCATTTTAACATTTTCCTGTTTTAAATATAAAACTGCCTTACTTGATTTTAAGATTTCTAGAGAAGCAGGGCAAATGAGAGCTCATCATCTTCTTTCTACTTTGCTTATCATTTTCTTTTCTCAGGTGAGGAATCCGGCCGCTGCTCCACCATCGAGTACATGATGCCAACGAGTCTCCAGCTGACGTCAGAGTCCACAGGAAATGTACTCAGTGAGTAAAAAAAGAAAACCTACTCTTTAGGCAAATGCATCCTTCTGGTGTTGTTCAAGGTGACCAGCTGGAGTATTGTTCTGTGATAAGAGCTTGTTGTTTTCTAATGCATGTCCTTTCAGAAATGCCTGATCTGAAAAGCATTCTGACAAATGAGTCATCAGAAACCTCAAGTTCCTGCCTGTTTCTCTCCAGAATACTTATCACATCCAATCAACATCACGAGTCCTTCAGTGCAGCTGAGGACAAAATGTCTTAAAAAATGTTTACTAGTTCAATCCAATAAAGGAGTAACTTATCTTCACGTCAACATGAATGAAAACAATGCCCTACAACTTGTTTTCTCTAATTCATCTTCTCAGAGATGATCCGCTCATCGACCCCATTCCCTCTGGTTAGCCTCTTCTTCATGTTCATCGGTTTTGTCCTCAACAACATCGGACACGTCCGTCCTCACCGCACCATCCTGGCGTTTGTTTCAGGAATCTTCTTTATCCTTTCTGGTACACAGATCTGATTATTTGTCTTAAGTTTCTGAAGTATTTTTTTTCTTATTTCCTCACCATGTTCACGAAATGAGTATCTACTGTATGTTTCAGGGCTGGCTCTAGTGGTGGGTCTGGTATTGTACATCTCCAGCATAAATGATGAGATGCTGAACAGAACAAAGAGCAGTGAGGTCTACTTCTCCTACAAGTATGGCTGGTCTTTTGCCTTCGCTGCCCTCTCCTTCCTGCTCACTGAGGTACAACAATGACAGCAAAATCTTTGCTTTGCACCATTTTAGCTGTGGTAAAAGTAACATACTACTGGTTCCTTGTACTGCTATATTAACTGCAGACATTATTTCCACATTTTGATTAATTATCTTTGAAAATATCATTGAAATTTTTATTTTTCCAATGGATGTATTTCCCATTTTAAAATATAACATACTTGACTTGTTGACCTATTTATTTCATTGTGCCTATTTTGGCACTTTATAAATATTCAATAAGTTAATTACTCAGGAAAATGTACTGGACCATTCAAATAGTTACATTTTATCCGTTTTTTCGGTCTTAATCTTCTCTCTCCATCACTTTAAAACAACTCCTGCTAAAAAAGGCTGTGGAACCAGATGTGGTCGATGGGGAGAGTGACCTCTGCTGGTCACAATGAGGAACTGTAGTGCTACAGTGTTTCCCTGCCCTGGTTCATGTTTCAAATACCTCCAGACTCTTGTCCCACATTATCACACTTCTCCACAAGCTATTTCAAATAATTTCTTCTCTCCCACTGCAGAGTGCGGGAGTCATGTCTGTCTACCTGTTCATGAAGCGCTACACAGCAGAGGAGATCTACCAGGCTCGCCGCCCCAATTTCTACCGGCCTCGGCTTAGCAACTGCTCTGACCACTCCGGTCAGTTCCTCCACCCAGAGTCCTGGTCGCGTGGACGAAGCCCCTCTGACATTTCAAGTGAAGCGTCACTGCAGATGAGCGCCAGCTACCCCGCTCTCCTCAAATGTCCCGACTATGACCAGGTGTCATCTTCACCTTGCTGAGTCATCAGAGGTCGATAAAAGGTCACTGAGCAATCTCTTAAAGAGTCAAATGGCAAAGTGAAACAAATAAGTTTCATTGTATTGAAAAGAGACCAGCCAAATAAGTGAGTGCTATTGGTCAGAAGACTTGAGTTGAGTTAATTCCTATCAGGAAAAAAACGATTTCTTTGTAAATACAGTACGTTTCCAGCTTACAAGCGTATGCTGAAAAGTTTTAATTTTGTTAGGCTCTTATATGACAGACCAGTGTTTTCAATCCAAAGAGCCATTTTTACATTCAGTCATGCTAATTAAAATTTATTTTGATCCACAAATGTTACTGAATATAGTAAATTAATTTAAAGAGCCACAATTTTATTTCTATTTTTAGGTTTTACAGTCAGGAAAAATATAACTTTCCAACTTTAATGAAGTGTTGACATTTGCGGAAAATGAATTAGAAAAAAGCACATAGTTTCCAACTCAATGACAAGAGAAATTAAATCTAAATATATCATTACTAGAACTTTTAGTTTCAGTCTGTTGTGGAAATCAATGCAATTATTCCATTAAAAAACCTGCTAAAACCTGCATTTGTTGTTATATCTACATCTAAAAACATTAGTTGGTTGAAACATTAATTGAAAACTTGATCTAGTGACCAATGTTGAGGGCAACTAGATAAGAAGAAAACCAGATGACTCTTCTCTCTTGGCTTTTCAAACACCATTGAGAATCTAAGGTGTCTGAGAACCATATTTTTCCTTCCACTTCAAAAAATGACTTTCTTTGGTCTACAATGCAAAACTCAATAAAACATAATAAAGCTTGAGATTGGAAGGTGACAAAATATGAAAAGGTTTGAGAGTTAATTACTTTTTAAAGTACAGTACATAGTCCTTTGATTGCATTTTAGAACGCTATTGTTGAAGGAGTTAGCTTCGGTTAGCTATGTCTAAAAATATATATCACGATACCACGGCATCCAGTTAGTGCAGAATGTTAGCATTTATTTGACTTTTTTTCCGTTAGGGAAAATTATCTTTGTCCTGGAGACGTATATGTCCTGACACTTGTGTTAAATTTGATCGTTCTAGTTTCTGTCACATCTGTTGATTTTATTTGATTCTGCAATTAAATTACATTCTGTATCAGAAATATGTGTGGTATATTAACAGAAATTACTAGGTTTTTTGTGTGGTGTTATTGGCAAGGTCAAGTATTCCCCAATTCAAACAGGAAACAACGATATGTTGGCAAACATTTCCGTCCTGGCAAATTATAGAAGTCTGTTCTGTATAGATTAAGCATTTTAATAACAGATGTTGGAAATCAGAACAAGAATAGATGTTAATTACTGAGTATTGTCCATGGTATAACTATTTTTGTGATAAAAGTGTGTAGCACACTAAATCACCTGGGTAATAAATGATTTCAGCACAACAGCATACAGTAGTTTATATTCTTGAGAATTAACAGGTGTAATTTACACTTCAGCCACTAGGTTACACATTTGACATTGTTTTAGAGTGAGTACTCATTTCAATGCCATGAACGCTTAGTTAACATTTTTGGCAAAAAAGGGGGGGGAAAGTCCTATAAATTAGTTTTTATCACAGACCTAAACTTCAACTCTAAAATGGTTTGATTAGTGAATCATTCAGGATATCTGATGGCGGCATCTGTGATCTTCTACAATTCACATTTTCATTGCTCTGCACTAAGAAATTATCATAAGAATGACAGAAATTGTGAAAAATATAACTTTTTGCATAATCATGCCATAGTTTTTGCAAGAGACAGAAATTATCATCTTAAAAGGTTAAATTGTGATTTGGGTTGAATCTGATTGTTTTCTGTGTGCCTGTTTTTCTTTGTTCTCAGTCCTTTCCAGTCAATTAGGGGGGGGGGGAAATTCTTTTTTTACAACAGTGAGCCTTTAACAAAAATAACAGAAAATGATGGATGGATAGATGTGCTAATCTATCAAATTTAATTCAGTTTATTTCTATGGACGGATAATCAGCGGATTTGTGCACCATTTCAGTGAAATGGACACAGGATAGTTAGTTTAGACACAGACATGTCCTTTCTCCAGATATCACACCTTTTCCAGACAATGAACAAAACTCCAATAGTTGAAGTCACGAAAGGGTCTGTTTTTGTTTGATTGGGAAGCTAAATTTATATCAGAGACAATATGAATAGCTTCCATTGTGATCTTTTATTCTATATTGTAAAAGAACAAGATATGTTGTATTTTAAAAATACTCTGCATAGCAAAGTAAACTTTATGCAACACTGTAAGTTGATCATTCTTTGATAATTTAACTGAACAGTTTTCAAATTGTAATTTTAAGGAAAGCGCCTGTAGAGGGCACCAGTGTTCCATGTCCTGCCCAATAAGTGTTTTTGCAGAAACCCAACCGGTTTTTCCGAACATATCCTGTTCGGCTTCCTGTTTGCTTACCTTGGTTGCTTTTAGTCAGCCACGTAGCAAAACAGTCTTTCTCTACACTGGAAAAGTAATAAATATCTGCTGCAACGGGACTTAAAGCTCATTTATGCAAAGAAGTAGGTCAAGACGAGCGTCAATAATGAATATCCCAAGCTTTATGTATACTTTATGTAGATACATGTAATGTACAACGTGACCAAACAGCTCTTACAGAGATTATAAAAATTAATGCGACCACATGCCCACATAGGGCTGCAGAAGATAAAATTATGCCCTTATTTCACAAGGCCTACATTTTTATTTTACAATC
Organism: Xiphophorus maculatus; assembly: GCF_002775205.1. Lineage (NCBI taxonomy): Eukaryota > Metazoa > Chordata > Actinopteri > Cyprinodontiformes > Poeciliidae > Xiphophorus > Xiphophorus maculatus. Next base: position 13,280,330 of record NC_036458.1, on the reverse strand, counting down.
ACATACAAAACTATTTGTGTTTTTTGACATCTTTATCAACTATATAATCATCATCCATAACATGAAACATCATATTCACTATAATCTTTTCCATTTTTATAAATATAACAATCTTTTTCTCATTAGTCATGGCTTTTAAACAGCTTTGTCACAGTTGACCTAGATTTTCTTCATTACTTCTATCATTTTTTTTTAAATCAAATGATTGTTTAAGGCTTTTGCCAAGAAGATCCCAAACTTTAGCAAGATGCAAAAATGTTAGTGTGCATACTACAACAAAGACACTAAAACCTATACAATATATATACACATACATAACTTAGGCATACGTTATTTAAGATTTACAGGAAGTAATAATAAAATCATTTCACGAATAAAAATAAATACAAAAAAATGATAGCTGATTTTTAAGTAGAAAATCTTAAAGCAACACAAAAGCAAGCAAGGATCAAATGCAAACAGGATCACAACAATACACTAACATTCACCAACATAAGCAGTAGAGAAAAAAAAACTGGAAAGAGCTTAATTGGACTGGTACCAACTGGGCTGCTGCAGAGAGAAAAACAAACCCTTCTTTTAGACCGAAATGGCTTTCTGAAAATGAAAGCACTTTTGAAATCACAACCTTTAAGATACCCCAGAAATCAGATCTCTTGATATATTTTAGCACCAGCTATTGCCAGGTATTGTTGATTATAATTTGTCTTCAAAGCATGAGCCAGGTAAGTTAAATGCAAGTTTTCGGTGCTGCAATCGAGTGAAGCAATAAAGTAGAATAGGTGTTTCTAAAGTGGCAGGTCTATGATACTTTTCTAGGATCTCATTATAAAGCTTGTAGACTACAGGGACAGTGTAAAAGAAGGTTGTAACAGTTTTGAAACCAATCATTTAATGCTACTTTTGCACTATTTCAGATCTCGGCATGATGTAATCTATCATTTTTTAAACCTGGGGATCAACTTGAGGAAATATGCAAGATTTTGTATATCTTTGTATATCCCTATTGTACCTTCGAGTTATCTGTGCTTATTTTGACGGACTCTTGTTTTATGTTGTGTGAAAACCAACAACAGTAGAAACATCACTTCTCCCTGAAGTCGCCATCTTGGCTATAATTAGTTGAATTAACCAGACAGATTAAATTCCTAAGTTTCTCTTTCATTCTAAAATCTTCAAGATCTTCAGAAGGTCATCCTGCTACATAATGTAACATGAGTATGTGCAATGTCATTATTAGGTCATTGAATCACAGTTGATCTGAATCTACAAAGGTGCCTTTTATATGACATGTGAGAGCTGAAGAGCCTGTATTTTCAAAAATGTTCAAAATATCTCACAGCCTGGCTTATGTTGAGATCAAATTATGTATCTATAGTGATAAATGTGTTTGAAGGCAATGTGGGAACGTAGTGCATCACGTTTTCCAATGATATTAAAACAAAAAGCTGGTGTCCCAAAAGTCTGATTGGGGAATAAGGATTACAACTTCAGATCTGAAAGGGCTACGTTTTGAAGTCTCATATAAAAGCACCATTACTAAATCAAAATATAACAAAGTATGCACATTTCAAGTCTCTGCTCCCAAAGAAAAGAACACAGTCTATACTTTGACACCTTTTTTGAGGCTTCTCTGAGCAGGGCACCAGGAGAGACGAGCTCAGCACCAGAATGAGATGACGCCGCGGTCCAGCTGTGGTTTGACTGAACCACAACCACCATCCCTTAAAAGCGTCCATCTGTTTCCTCCTCCTGTCTATTCTTCTAACCTCGGTGTTGATGGCCATCCACCTGAACTCTGGTTTTTAGCTTCAACAACTTTTTTTTTTTTAAAGCACAGTGGAGGAAATACTTTCACACTGTATGCAAACAAACTTAACATGCACACTGCTGCACACACATACAAAACACATACATAGTTCTTTATAATAAGCCACATACATGCATGTGCACCTGAAACATGGCAGTTGTGCTTTAGGGGGCAACTAAAACATGTTTTGATATGAGTAGGGGCCGGTAAATGAGATGAAGAGGACGCAAACAGGCTGGTTCAACTGGTTTCTACATTACAGTAGAGATTTATATGTAGAGATTTATATGTTCCCCCCTCACTTACAGAGTGTCCAGGTTTGTCTTCAGGTCTTCAGTTTCACAAGTGAACCAGCTTAGCGCCATGCCATTTGTGTCTTCATGAACCAAAAGAGAGGAACATGGAGCACTTTGGAGCTTGACTTGATTGTCTCTCTTCACTTCTTGTTGGCGATGCGCCTTTTCCTGGTGGCCAGCATGTCGTAGAAGGGGTCCCTGCTAATGCTTGCCCTGGAGAAGCCAATCAAAGGACAGCAATCAAACAAACAACGCCACATGATAGAAGGGTCTCAAACATCTTTGATATGGAAATGGGACACATTTATGCAGACCCCTGCCTTAACCAGATCATAAAAAGGGGGGGAAAAAAAAAAAGTTTGCGCAGTGACCTAGTTAGGTTTCCATGGTTTCAGAAGATGAGCTCCCTCCCCATCCAGAGTTATTTTTTTTCTTCTTACTCCAATTTGGAAGAACCTCTTAAGAGTTCCCTGTTCCAGAACTCTGCCAGGAACGCAGTAAAGCATAGAATCCCACACATTCCCTCTTGCTCCCCCACAGGTTTTTTGGCCTCATTGGAGGCCAAACAATTGTGCTCAAGATTACTGAGTTTTTTCTTTCTTTCATAAAGAGCGATGACGGAAAGGCAACGTCAAACAAGAGTGAGTCAGGAAGCCAGTTGGGCTCTGCTCAGGAGCCCAGTTTCACGGCTGCTAAATCCTGTTAGCACCAGCAGCAAGAAGAGGCTAAACCCCCCATTGAGCTTATCGCTGATAGCCTTTGTAACTCCACAGCACCAACAAGTAGGCTGCAAACCATGACCATGCCCCGGATTCATAAAGCTTATTGTCATTTCTAATGAAACAATTACTCCACTGTGGAGTGATCAAGAACATGCAAGGCAACCCTGACCAACTGTCACCCTCCACCCCACAACACCCATTTGTGTCCTTGGAAACCCAATGCATCTAAAGAAATGTCAAAGCTGAAGAAAATGACAATTTTTTCAACATAATCTGGATCTAAATTATTGTGACTCAGTACAAGCAGAGTGTGCTTCCTTGGCAATCACATCTTATTAGAAAACTGGGGGGGGGAAATTAATGATGATTTCTATAAAAAGCCTTTCATCTCCCCAGGACCAGAGTCTTGTGTACCCCTCTGGTGAAGATGTGGTTCGTTACCCTCAGAGGCTGCGAATGCATCAAACCCATTTCGGAGCTGCTTTGCTGGCTCCCCCCTATGTGCCATACAAAGTCACTTATCCCTTCATCATTTCCAGAGTGAATAGGCTGTAATGGTATGTACACGGTGGATGAGGAATTGCAGAATATTACAGCACAAAAGGTGCTCTGTTCAGCTGAGCAAACTGCTTTTGACTTCACCATCTTCAGTAGAAGCAATTACACAGCAGTCAGTATTTAGGTCAATGACTGCCTGTCTAAACTGTGGAAGGAATACAATGCAAAAGCATTAATATTCCTTGAATCCTCCTTTCTTGATCCCACCTAGTGCTAGATGAAATGGCTGAAAAATGCATCAAATGCAAACCATTCTCAGAGAAATTAACCATTCATAAAACAAGATAAGGATTTTGTAGCAGAAACTCCGAAAAAGGTCAAACCTGAAAATTAAACTGAAATGTCTATCACATATGAAACCATAAAAACGTTGACACATATCTTATCTCTCTTTAAAGTATGACATTTCTGACAGAAAACGTTGTTTATTCAGTTGAGTAAACCCAATAACCACAGTGGCCTGGGCCGATGAAATCAACATTTATTGGTGTAAAGACCAAATATGTTTTCATGGTAGATTATCCCAATATTATCAGAAAGAAACTTACTTGATGGATTTAATCCACTCCTCCTTCTCCTCAGGCGTGGGTGCTGATATCCTGTATACCACATGGTTGCCCTCGACAACACGTCCGTCTGCCTCAGTCTTGCAAGCTTTGATCACCTGGCCTTTGTGATTAGGGTTGTATAACTCAAAGCAGTTCTGGTGGAACAGAAAAAAGCAAATGATTAGCTTTTTGCCTAGTAATATTTTCGTGTACCACTGTGAGACAGACATGCCAACACCGATTGTGGTCTCTGCTGAGGAAAGACTCACAGGTTTTCTGGGCTCTTCCACTTCCCTGATGCTGAGGTTCTCCAGTGGGATGATCCCACGAGGCTCTTTGTCCTGTAGGAGGGCAAAAACGAGACAAGATTAAACAAACAAGTGAATAGCAAATAAAATTTATGAAGAATCAGTAGTCAAAGTTCACAAACTGAAAAGGGGGAAAAAGAAAGGGCACACATAATTTTGTAAAAATCACATTAAAAATCAAGAGGGTTAGAAGAAATTCAGTTTGACATGGTCTATTAACTTTGAAATCCACCTCATGTTCTGTCCTCCACGTGTCCTCACTGCTCAGATGTTGAAGCGGATAATGCGTATTTCCAGCAGTCAGACAGAGGACAGGATATAATGATAGCATGCTGAAGGATAATACCGGAGTACGGAGAGGACATTGCTGATGCTGCACATACAGCCGCTTATAAAAATGATGAACTCCCTTTAATAAATAACGTTGTTGGAGGAAGACTCACTGTTGTGTATTCGAAGTAGTAGAGGCAGTTGTCCGTCAGGATGAACCACCTTCTCTTCCAGGTTTTCACTCTCCCCCCTGACAGGAAGAGACAGAGGAAACGGGAAGTGACACAATGGTACTAGTGACAGACTGGCTGTCTCCCTGTCAGGACAAAGAGCAGAATATGTGGCGCTCTAATGATCTACACCCCCACAGCTTCTCCTAAACTTTCTTATAATTATATTAATACTAAAAATGAGTTAATTTCTTTAATGGAACATTCTCCTTTCAGTGTTATAAATATATAATATGCCACATAAACATCTAGAAGTCATGTCCCCTTATGTATGGAGAATAAGAATTGATGTCTTTGAAACTAAATTAAAGATTTGTGCTCAGGAAAGTTGCTAATAACTCCAGGTTAAAATCAGATATAATTATCAATAAGGTTGATAATTATTTACTACCTATAAACAACAAACAAAGCTATTTTTGTTAGAGGTTTAGAGTTGTGTCTATCAGTGTGTCAGTGAAGTGATAAGTTTAACTATCACTATGAAATAGAAACTGAACTGTTATCCAATGATAAGAAGAAAGTTCACTTTGACTTTCAGAAGATTTTATGCTGGCTTGTTTATTTTACGATTACAATCTACAACCGTGATCTCTCCAAGCTTCAAGCTTAGTCAAACAATGACTCACACACCTGTTAAATTGTTACTGACTTTGCGTATTTGTTACTTATTTTTCTTTCTTGAGGGATCGCAAGAGGTTGATGCGGACCCAACCTGGCGTTAGGAAAAATCCCCTTGAGGTTCAAACCCCAACACAAACACATCAGCAAAAGCAACCAAAACCCCAGAGCAAGTTTGCCACTTCATGTGTTAATTTTCAGCAGGAAAAAAAAGACACAAAAGAAGAGTAAAAATAAATGTAGGTTTACGAGCAAGTTAAGCCTCTAGCAGCAGCTGTAGAAATTTAAAGTAGGAGCAAAAAGGAGGCTTTAATACCAGGATTCTAGTGTCTTCTCAGTTCATGCAGAATTGCGCCTTTTGCGTGAAACACAAATCACGGTTTTGGGCCTCCTTTAACTGTGGTTGCATTGCCTAAACTTTCTAGATTTCACTGCAGCATCCTGGTAGTCTCCGCAGGGCTACACATAATTACAAAACCTCTCCACTCCCTTACATATCAATAGACTCTGGCTGTTGAATTAGCATGGACAAATTTCCGCTCTGCACTGAGATGTACTTAGCAAAAAAACTAAAGGCATTTATTCCTCTGCATCCTCCAGGGTTTATTTTTAGACAGTTAAATTAGAAGTATCATTATCAAAGCTGGCACAGGGAAAAGGCTCCAGGGGGGAGCCGTACCATAATGTAATCATGTTAGGCCTATGAGCCACACTGGGACACTACGAATTCGCACTCACCAGCTAGATGAGACCACTGAGACATTACACAGAGTTAGAGGAATGTGCAGGTCGAAGCCAGGTGTGTGAATGGGGTCATAAACCAAACCACCTGCAGTGAATCTGCTCCTTAGCCCATGAGAAAACTGCATGCCGGCCATTAAACATTCTTTATATTTGGTTATAAAACTCGGTGTTAAATAACAGATATATAATTAGTTATGTAATTTAAGAATGTAGTAACCCCTGGGGTTACCATTCGGTGATGAAGTGAACTCTAAATTAGAAACACATGAAACTATAAAGCAGGAAATGGCAAAAGGGTACATGGAATAAGGGTTCCTTTACACACAAAATCTCAATTATCTTCCTTAAAGGCATTAGGATGCCTTCAAAAGCAACACAATTGTTAAATGATGTGACACCAATAACAATATACCACTAGTAAGGTAGTAAATAGGTTCCAAAGAACTCATTATTTAGTAGGATGATGGACAAGCGGGAGGAACGTTAAGAATGTTGTTTAGATGTTACTTAAAATCATGATTTTACTCTCACTACATGCAATAGGTGCCTCAACATACTTCCTCATGTCCGCTTAAGCAAGCTGTTGGGCCTTTGCTGTTTTGCACACTTATGTTTTCACACCATTTATGGGTCAGTTAAACCAAAAATAGATCCTCAGGTCTATAGCTTTCACTGTTACTGCAGAGGGTGATGATGCACAGGTTTATCAGTCTTTATCACAAAGGAAGAACATTTTGTATGTTGATATAGAAGGAGAAATACCAACTTTCTGTCATGGGATTTCTTCAAAGCAAGAAACCTGTTTTTCCCCTCTTGATCTACAGTACCTGTTGTCATTTTTATGTGTTAAGCAGCACCTTTTAAATGATACTTTATTGTCTCTTTAGGCACCGACAGACATCAGGTTTCCAAAAATCTTTATGGTACATGGGTGTACACAAAGGAAACTGGCAGAGCCTTGTGATCAGATACAGATGTTACCTAATTATTTGCGCATAAATAAATCAGTGTGGTGTCCCTGAGTGAACTCAACTCTCAGTTTCTGTTTCTGCAGTTGTTGTTATAACTTTCTGGGAATTATTCATTTGAAAATGAGTTCACCTTCTGTGGCACTCCTGACCCAATTGTAAAGAAAGCAGCGCAGTCTTTTCTTTTCCTGGCCTACAATAAATCCAGCTTCCAGTAGAAGAAATGTTTTTTTCTGGATAATCTATGTTAAACACGCAGCTCTTTGCTTTAGGGAAGACTGTAGTTGACAAAAATACTCTAATGTCTTAAATACAGGATGTACAGGATGTTTTTTCCAAATTAAGGTTAACTGTGTCTTCACAGAGAGACTGCGTTTACTCACCGAAACTATTTAAGAAGCATTTTGTTTCAGAATTAGAAAAATGCTCATGTTTAAGTAGCCCCACAAATACTTTGGTAAATTTGACCTTACATGCTTTTTGACCTTTGCAATGCCTTTCAATTTGAAGAAAACTGAAAGGCATTGCAAAGGTATTGGGGAAAGCATAGCTGAAACCCTACCCATTAAATTTATGATGTTCAAAGCAAAACATCACATTTATGAAACTTTTTCTTTTAGCTTCACAAACACAGGATCAAGTGGAACTAGTGAGAGGCAATAAAAATAGAGAAAATAACACTAGTAAGTGTATACTGGTAGGTCTTTATCATCTTGTAGAAATGCTTGAATAATTGGGTCCCAACATACTGCCTTTGAGCCATGAGTGTTGGTTTTATCCATTTTATCCATTATTGAATTTTAAAACTTTTTTTGTCTCCATAAAATAAATATTTTATTGCCCAGTGCTCATAATAACATGAAACCTTTATAAAGTTTCCATTTCTGTTTCAGTCTTAGTATTATTCTGATTGTTTACCCTTCAGAGGACATTTACTAAAAAAAAAGAAGCTCTTGCTACTATTTGGTCTGTGTACCGAAACACTTCACTTCCACCTTGCGTGACAACACTTTGCAGTTTAAGCTTTTGTCAGGAAAAAAAATCCCCAGCTGTAAGGCAAATAAAAATGCAAGAGTAAACACATTAATTCATCCAGGATGTCTTACACTCTCCCCACAGCTGAACAGAGGGAGACTCACACTAACCTAATTTAAGCAGCCATCCTTCTCTGTCTGGGTTGAAGAACGTGTGCGTCAGGTCGTTCCCATCATCCTCTGGAATCTTAAAGGGTTCACTCTTAATGCTGTCGTAGAGATTCTAGAAAAGAAAAGGGAAAACATATTTTACATCAGATTTAGCTTATTAAAACACAACTCTGACAACCTAGGTTAATGATGAAAATGAACTTTTTAAAAAACATTTTTAACACTTTTAATCCACTATCTTCAATAAAACAATTGAATGAAACAAGTGGATTAAGTTTAACCTAAAATGAATTGTTGACAAGAGTCAATTCTTTCTGTTGCTTTTCATAAATTCTATATTTAAAAACAAACAATTAAAAAAAGATAAAGAAAAACAAAGAGTAACACTTCTTGCAGTCACCAGCGCAGTGATTTGCAGTGCAGGGCTCAATATTTCCAGACATTCAAACTAAATAAGTCACCATTCTTACCCTGAGTAGCTCCTCGGGGAGATCTCCTCCCTCATTGATCCCCCTGTTCATGGAAATGAAGCGCTCCACCGGGGGCTTGTCTCGGACGTTGGGATTGTGAAGGCTGGTGTTCAGCATAATAATGGCAAACGAGAGGACGTAGCAAGTGTCTGTGGAGGAAATTGGACAGTTTGACACATTTGTCCTGCCTTTGGACGGGATTACTCTTGACATAATACATACTAATTCCCAGCATATGATGTTATTTAAGTACATGTTCATGATGGCAGACTCCTTTTGCAAAGTAGTCAAGGCTGCAGGACTTTTCATCGCTTCAAAACATCAATAGCAAAAACTACTACGCTAATTTATTACAATAATTGTCTGTTTAAATGTTTGCCAAATGACAATTATCAACATATATAGTTTTAGATTTAGGTTTTGGAATTTTTTCTAACTTCCTGTAGCAGTTAGCTGAGCTGCAATGCTAACAATAGATTGGAGGTAAACTCAAACAGCTAAAAGAGATTCAGTTATAGTTGTGTTTATTTCATTCCTGTCCCTGATTTTGCATCAGTACAGCTACTAACAGCTTAGTAAATGTGGTTCTTGCTGATACTCGAGTCAGTTCTGTCCATTTAAACACCACAAGGGGGCTAGCAGCCCCTTCAGTAGCTAATGAATCATCCTAGACATACTGTGTCTATATTACTGTGCAAATTGTATGCTTTTTTTATATTGCTAAATTACAGCAGCATAGTTAAGATGAAAATGAAGAGGCAGATGTACCTCATTTGCACAGTCCACTCTGTCAAATCAAGCAACTGTTTTAAACAAGAACCAGAGTGACCTGACTGAGATTTGTGAGTAAAACCTACAACTAACCTTTTTTTAAATAATTGATTGGGAGATATGTGAAATAAAAATCAAAGTATAATCAGCAAAAAGGGCTTAGTTTTGTTGACACAACTTTCCCTCCAATCTTTTTTGCACAAACACACACATATCCACGATCATAACTCCTACTCACCATCCTGGACCTCATACATCCACACACTACCAGCCCCAGTCAACATCCTCTCCACTTTGATTTATAACACTGCACAACCCGTTCTCAGGAAATGGCCAATAACTTAGTCAGGGTGTGTTGCTGCTTCAATAGTGATGACCTGAGCTGCCACCTGAACACAGGAGGCTCCATACAGGACGCAACGAGACAAGACTGTACTAATGACCGCCACTGAGCAGAGATCAATATTGCTATAACCGCTGGAGACACAGATGCTGATTACACAGAGGACAGGGGGAAATTTCAACATGTTAACTTTAGCTGAAATTTTGAGAAGTGTAAATTTATGCCTGAGGAAGTGAACTTTATATAGAGACTGAAATACTAATCTTCTTTTCTGAGACTGAACGTTTATCTTTGTGAAAAAATTAAAGATTTGCTTCGGCCACAGTAAAATTTAAACTTCAGATGCAGGTCTGGCAGTTTACTGGGAGCAAAACAGTCAAAATAATTGATTTGAGTTTGCAGAGGTCTTTCTGGCTCAAGTAATCCAGTCATGACAATGCTGCTGTGTGTGTGGAGGTGCGGGTATGTGTGTGTGTGTGTACCTGTGGACTGGAAGACACCAGGATTGCACTGGCAGTACCTGGAGGCAAACGCCTCCATCATGCGATCGATCTTCTGGGCTTCACCAGGAAGTCTGAAACTCCACAGAAACTGCCTGCAACAGCAGAAAACAGAAACATGATGATCTCATCATATAGTTTTGATGCAAAATTTATATTGGATTTTTAGCTCAAATCTGGTACCAGCCAGCACAGGATTTGGTCTAATTATTAGACCTTCTCCTATTAGACTCTAATAGTAGAAGAAGAGAAGAATAAGAAGGTAAGGTAACAATGCTGTTGTGAATGTTTAAAAAGCTACTCAGGATTTTTGGCAGGAATGTTAAGAAATTCAACACCATTGCTATGGTAAAATACGATGATGGTGATAATGATGGGAACATTGATGTACTTAAACTGTGTATTTTCCAGTAAGAAAACTGATTAGAGCTTGCCAAAGACTTGAGCCTCCAGGCGTAAATTCAATTAAAACGTTTGTGGCAAGACTTAAAAATTCTCTAAAAAGCTTCATCTTTTTATTTTGATCTTTTTCAAATTATCTGTCTTTATACTTTATGTTATTGCTTCACTATTAGCAGAATGATGTTCCTAGTCCCAGACGGTACAACATTCGTGTATGAAAACATGTGGAGATTTTATACATGTGGCTGTGTACCATCATCCCACCAGCGCTGTCCCCAAAAAGCAATATTTACAAATAATCCACAAGTTGTAGTAATAAAAATGAGACCTTTTTATCCAGGAGTAAATACTAAGGTTGTGAATATAGTTATAAGGTTTGACAGTATTAAACTGCTGTACTGATAACTTCTACTGGTAAAGGATGATACATTATATGCTGAGATCTGGCACATAATAGAAAGACCAAATTAAAGTGAGACCCAGTGTTTTTTAGTATTGTATATCTCACCTTAAGGCTTGAACAAGGTTGAGGTCTGCAAATTCATGAAGCTCCACAAATGCCTGAAGGACCTTGATATTAAAGTCATCCCTGTAAAAAAGAAAAAGAAAGCTATATTTACTTTAAACTGCTAGGGAAAATTGAGATAAACACTAGTAGTGCATTTTGTGGTGCATTTTGGGACTCTTAGAGGAAAGTTGAATGCGGCAGCCAGGATGCAGCACCTATTTTAGCTCCAAAACTGTTGAGCTGTCTAACCGAGACACTATTGCATCTGTATTTTGACAGCTCTACCCCGGCCCCAACATCTTTCAGATAAAAACCACATGTCCGCCCAGATTTTTTCTCTCTCTCTTTTTTTTTTTGTTTTAGTTGCACTGCCTCCTGTCACAGCTCTGCTTCATAAATTCAGGCTACTGACTTCCAGGAGATTTCTGGTTGGGTCAGAGCACAGGCAAGCAGAGCTCACAGAAAGACAGGAAGAGAGAAAAGGAAAATAAAAAGAAAGCAGAGGGAAAACTGGAGAGGTTACCGTTCCCCTAAGTAGTCCCCAATGACTGTTTTGTTGAGCCCTTCGCCTTTGTAGAGGAACTGTGCGATGTCCTCAGGGGTGTTCTGGAGAAGATCATTTTCCAAAAGAAACTGGATTCCCTGTTAAGATATTACTCTTCAGTTCAGTTGTTTTAAGAAATGTGATAAATCATTTTAGCATAATATAAATCACTTCATACAAATAAAATTCAAAAGCAAAGGTTATATTGATTCCGAAGTCTCAGTCGAAGCTTAGAAACCTGCCTGACCTTCTTAGGATCCATGTTGAATTTCTTCCTTCCCATGGCAATCTGTTTGTTTCTTTGTGAGGTTTTGCTGCAACAACAATAATAAAAAAAACTATTAGATATGAGATACACTTAGAAATTAGCTAGTGACCAGAATTAGATGATTTTCAGCTTGATTGACCCTGACTGTCATTTGTGAAAATTGTTTTACTACTGTATCTTTTCATATTGCAGATCTTTTGAAAACCTCTGAACCATCTAAAATCTATATGCCACAGAGGAAAAACTGTATCTATAAAGAAAAAAACCCATCAAAAATCATCCACAAAATTCTGAATAGTACAGTTATCTCATGTCAGGTTGTCTCACGCTGCTGTGTTTGCTCTGTTGGTCAATTCTGTTTTCTAGGTTTTACTGCTCAGTCAAATATTGAATCTACAGATTCCAAAATAGATAGTAGACACCACAAAGTGACAGCTGCAGCACTACATCTCAATAAATCAGCTCAACCCTTTCTACAACAGTTTCAGAAGAATATTATTTAGTATTTCAATGCCTTAATCCTTTGAAAACACACAGAATGTACACTCCATGGAAATCTGCACCTTTATGTTTCAGTGGATGCTCTCAGTGCTCCCTTGTGCCCAAAATAACCCGAGCCAAGTTTTACCAGCTGCACCTGAGACACACACAGCCTGACACATGGCCTCACTCCATCTCAGCCAATCACAGGAAAGCATCCACACAAAGACTGTTTGACTAATGTTTAGATAAAGGCCATTTTTTACTTCACTAATCAAACAATAGAGGATTAAACTGTTCACATAAAACATAAAATGACAGGTGTAATGCTTGGAGTAAAATTAACAATCTCTCAAAAAAAACCAAAAAGGAACTAGTTCCTGAAGTAAACAGATCCTGAACAGATCCCGAAGTAAACTTTAAAAAAAAAAAAAAAAAAAGATCAAATGAAAGCTGCTCCAAGTTTCACCTAATTTTAAGCTGAAAATCCTCTTGTGTCACAGGATTTGATGGACAAAATTAAAATTGCAAACCTTTCTTTACGGATTCTGGAAAACACTGTCGGCCCTCATAATTCTCTCACATTTTAATGAGGAAAGTATCACCCAAAAAATAATATATGTAACCCAATTCATTAGAATTAACATAATCCCTACTATCAGACTCATAGGAATTCAGTTTGCTATACAGTTCAGATGTACAGTATGCACTAAAATAAACCCAAACTCACCTCTCCCCAACACAGGTAAGCTGTTCAATCTCATTCATTACTTCAGCGATTTCAAATTTCAGCCGCTGCAATGAAAAAAAGAAGAAAGGATTCAGTTGACAATTTCATATGCATATGTATTTGATCCATGCTAAAACAATATTCTAAGAGACAACTAAGAGACTACATGTGATATGATAGACGTGTGTCTGCATGCAAATAGAAGTGGAGAAGCTGCATGCAGGGTTTAATGCATTGCATTATCATCTAGCATAACATCAAAAGAGTTTAAAATTTTTCATCCAATCCAAACCTTCAGCTCTCAAATGCAGCTAAATGAAAGAAATTTTGTCACTTACTTCGATATCATCAAGAAGCTCTTTTTTTCTGCGTCGTATGTTCGAAAGCTCATCTCTCTCTTCCAAAGACAAGTCCTCGGGCACTGGAAAAAAAAAGTGGGGAAAAATGAAACGGCATTTGAGTGAGAGAGAGAGAGAGAGAGGGGCTGGGTTATGACGATGGATTAAATTAATTCATTTTCTGAACAGCCAGTCAGAGTCATGGGGATTAAGCTCGCCAGTGCATACCTGGTTAGGGAATCCGTCTAAAAGACATTACATATGACCTACATTAGCATGCCAACGAATGGAGGTGCCATTCAATTTAGAAAACATAGATTAAATGCTGCAAACAGACTGGAAAGCAGGCAGCTGTGGGGCACCATGCTGTTTCTGCAAATTTTATCTAACCCAGCAGGTGGTTGCTCTGTTCAGGGCAACACATCCTGGCTTTTGAGCTAACAAGCTAGAAGTATAGTCATACTAACTCTAACCATGCCTTGCACAAGTATCAATACACAATTGAACTTGACATAGCTTTAAAAACAATCCCCACAGGGTGATGCTGTCACTACCATGACCTCTGTGGGAATGGTTTATTAAGTTTGATGTTTATGGTTAGTTTTAAGCTACACATTTAGTTTTACTTTAATAATTAGAGCACCTTTTAAAAAAAATCTTTGCTCTGTTTGCCTCTAAAAAGGATTTCTTGTGGCTTTCTTCCAGCCATATCTGAGATTTCATGATCAAATATTTGAGTCTGCAGTGTAATAAGCTGTTTTATGGAATATTATGATCAAGAGTGACAGGAAGCTTAGAAAACTGCATGTGGACTTGAACAAGTGGACACATATCCCGTCCCTTTAAAAGCCTTAAAGGTCTCTATCATAAAAGCACTGGGAAATAAGACGCTCCTGATTGGTTCTGCCACCTCCCCTTTCCTAAATAAATCCTCTTGTTTACTAAAGATATTTATTAAAGCTTTGAGAGGTTAATTAAAATATTATTCCAATTTGAGAGTTCTAGAAGGATGAAAACATTAACATTTAATCATAAAAGGCAAATAAACAATGACCACAGTATTACATAATTTCATCTACTGATCAGTAATCATGATTTGACAGTCAGGAGTCAGATTTTTTCAGAACTGGATCTAATCGTTGTCACTTGAGGCATCAAAGTTAAAAAGACAAATCCATAACATGGACGAGTGACTGTACCTAATGAAATAATAATTACTTTATTTGATCTACTTCATATGTCAAAGGAGAATTTGCAAGGGTTTCACTTTTTATGTCTGTACTGACTACTAAAACAGTAGTCAGTACAGACTACTGTGTTCCTTACACACGAACATATTAATTTGTGAAGTGACTATCAGAGCTGCAGCCCCCTTTTGGTGGCTGAAGGATATTACAACTCAGGAGAGATTACCTCAAGCAGCAGTGAAACCATAACATTTATTCAATAAAAGCAAAGATGACAAGCAAAATGTAAAATGTATGGTATGTGTCAATATGATCCCCCTTTGGAAAGTAACAATATAAATAAGCCCTCAAACACAATCCTTTATCAACTACAGAGATTGGTATATATAGGTAAACATGTTTTAACTAGAGGTGCAGGTTTGTTTTAAACTCCACAGTTTTATTTTTACAGTTCCTTATTACTGTACATTTTTCAATTACAGAGCAAGTATTAATGGCAAACAACATAAAAATATATTTGAGCTACATGTTTCCTTTGAAGCATTTTTTAACCACAAAAAACACTTGCAGAGGTACTCTGCGGCGGGTTGGATACAAATTTTCTAAATTTGTATCTTAAAAAAACATCTATAACCCTTAGACTTTTTGACATTTCATCAAATTATATCCACAAATTTGAATATGGTTTACTGGGATTTTATGCTACAGAACAAGACAAATTAGTACATAATTGTTAATCTTGTCCACCCCTACATAAACCCTCACCAATTCTGTTGTCCCTGCTGAACAACAACTTCCCACATCATGATGCTGCCACTACCAGGTGCTTGGACAATAGTGTGTTTTATTTGGATTTAATGTTTAAGACTAACCTAAAACGGTGCATCAAATTAGAAATTCCCTCTATTTAGCTCCATTCATTTTTCAATCCTTGGTCTCAGCTGAAGAAAAACAACCACACAGCATGATACTGCCACCACCATCTTTCACAGTATTGCTGGTCTGTTAGGGTGATGTACTCAAAACACACCACAAAGTGTTTTGTGTGTGGACTAACAGGTTGGGCGTGTTGGCTGTGCCCCCTGCAAGGCTTACAGGGTAAATTTGAGGCATTGTATTTACACTCAACTGGCGGACATCTGGCAAGGCTGGCTCTCTCAAATATTGGCTTACTGAGAAGTCAGCTGTCATCAACCCCTCTTTTAGGGTAATTAAGGCCACAGAGAGCATCTCACCATGCAACCCGCCTGCTTTACTGCATGTGCTCACATACAGCGTTAAGTGCACCTTACATATACAGTGCATGCAGAATTTACATTTCACACACATTACATTAATTTCACTCCACACAGAACGTCCCAGAGGCCACCTACTTATCCCTCATTTTGCCATGCCACGTCAGCCTCTCCCCCCACAGACCCCTCGGAGGACCTCCCATTCGCTCTTCTGCACATCAGAAAACAGCATTCGGTTTGAGAGCGAGCTAACAGGAAGTAGGTCATTTTCACATGGAGCCAAACCAGATTGCACTTCTCCTACGCTGTTTCCCACTATCACACACATGCACACACTCCCCCTCCATCTCACTTTCTTTGTCCGCCTCCACCCGGGTGCTTGAAGTGGGGGTGAGCACAGATTCAAATCCCCCAGCTAAATCATACCACTAAGCAGCTTTACAATCCAGGCGCACACCCCCATGACTGTAAATAATGGTGGAAAAAAAGGACAGTTATTTCCATCCCTCTGTATCTATCTATTGCATCTCCTTTTCACATCTTTTGACTCAATCCCCCTTCTTTGTCTTGCGCTGTGAGAAAAAAGTGACAGAAGTAGCAAGGACTATTAGGTTATTGTGTTCGAAGGGCATGAATCTTGTGTTATCAGAGGGGAACAGTTGGCCATGACAGCAGGAAACCTTGATGGATCCAGACACTGTAGACAGTCACTCTCAAACTAACCAATGCTCAAAGTACTGACAACTTAGGAAAGAGAGAGAGGAGAAGTAAAGCAGTTATTTTAAATATCTGTATAAAAAAAATTCACAGAGAAAAGCAACTTTTCCGTTAGGTTATCTGTGCAATAAATGTAAAGTAGGCCAAGAGTTAATGGCTTATAAATGCCAAGTCTAATAAGCAATGTAAGGCTGATGACTCACTCTTCACATGTAAAGATGTCAAAGGAGCTTTTTAAACGGCTTGGCTGCACTGAAGAAAATCTTATTTCACGTTGAAAGCCGTGACAGGCTTTAAGAGTGTCCTCTTTTCACTGTTTTTATTGACAAAGAATACATCTTTATTAAATAAAAGACCGGTAAATATATTGCTACATGTGGATTACTATGCACAGTTTAAAGTGACTCACCAGATTATTTGATGGACTGGGTTTCTGTGCTGATGCGTTTGCTCCAGAGGTTTTCTAAATCCCTTATCTTTGTCCATATAGTTTTATTGTGCTCATCCATCATGCTTTTTGTCATGATCTACATCTCATGACCATACATAAAAGATGGAAAGCAAACAAGACGGAGAGTTTTGAATTTCGGTTCAGCTGAAACTGCAATACAGCAGACTGGAGCCGCACCTGAAAAACGCCATAAAGACCTCAATCTGTTTGCCCATCACTCATGAAGACGACACCAAGATACTTCACCTCCTCCACTTGAGTCTAGGTTTCTGTCATAAACCTATTGCCCTCAGATTCTTGTTCAAATCTGCTATACTTTTAGACTTCTTCCCATTTCCATTTTTTTAAAGCTAGATTATGTGGATTTATAACTCCAACATCCTTTAAAATGCATATCTGATATGTTTCCGCTGCTGGTTGGTTTGTTCTTCCTGATGTGAAATGGACTTTTTGGAGAAAGATTTTGTTTTTGCTGACGACCAAGAAACAGGTCGTTAAAGGTCAAGTCTTCAACACGACATGTTACCTGTGGGACTTCTGATCAGTTGCTCTCGTTCAGTCGTTAAGAGTGTTAGTGTGTCTGCTTTCGATTTCTGTCATCCTGATGAGAGAGTTTCTGTTATGCTTTTCTATATGGGAAGATTTCACCAAAACAATCCCCACTTTCACTCATCCACGTAACAGGTGAAGAGTCTCCTGAAGCCACAGTCACCTGTACTGAAAGCAGGAGAAAGTATGGCTGACCTTCAGTCAAGAGATAGGCCACAAAGGAATTACATGATGTGGCACTAATATTTCACAGTTTTAATAGATGGAGGTGAGGTGTTGCAGTGCACTGGCAGGCTGTGACTCCTAGTTAGAGGAGAGACTGATGTCCTCAGCCACACACGTGGGATTGCTTAGATTTATTAGGTATAGTGAGATTAATAGACAAATAAGTCTACTGGGTTGTAGCTGTAGCCATTGTTCCTTCTTGCCACCAGGTTGACTCCTGGTCTTTTTTTATTATACATTTCATCGTTCATATCGGATTGATCACTACATTAATTAAAAATGAAATGCAGGAGACTGATTTGCTCAAACTTCCATGTGATTTAACACTAACAGTAATATACAGAGCATCCAATTAAAATCCTCAAAAACCAAACCTGCAAAAAAAAATAAATAATTAGACTCAGTTTGCAATTTCATATTGGCAACTGAAAACATGTTTGGAAAATAAAATGCCACCTTTTATGCATTGGATGTTCCTATGCCAAAGTGCAAAGAAAAGCAAAGAGTGACATGGGAACAAATTCGAGCCCACTGGGCATCTTCACACTCTTTGAATCTGTTTGTCTTGTTTGTTGGCTTCAGTTAAGTTGCTTCATAATGCAGCAATTGTAAAGAAAGGAGACCCTGCAGGCCATCTACGTCTGTAATGCGCACAGTCCTTCAGCCCTCCTACTCTGACTGGAAGCCCCCAGCTGGACTAGAAAAGGAGACAAACTGTTTGAGGAAACACAAACTGATTTTATTGTGAGGGAAACTATAACCCACAACACACATCTGATGCATCATTCATGAAAGCCTGGGAATCTCAGAGTATATGTTAATGTCTTTATATTTCCACAGAGAGAGGACCTTCAACAACAAAAAAAATCCATATTAGGTCATATACAAACACTCTAAAATTAACCCCAAGCACATCTACATAAATTTTCTAGGCCTGACTGCTCAGCCGTTTCATACAGTGTGTGGCTGCCATCAGCAGCAGTTTATACAGTTTGGGTTAATTTCATGATTCTAATTTGGTGTAGATAAGTTAAAGTGTGCAAATTGTTCCGAAGCGGAACCAATGTTTAATGTGATGTTTCATTCCGGGACTTTTTATGGTGACACGCAGCACTCTGTGTAAGGCAGCATGCTTCTTTTTTGCTGTTAGTTGATGGAGAGGTTTCGGTGAGGCATTAAGGCTCGTGTAGCTGATTACAAGAAGACGTTACACAGAGTTTTTTGTATTAACCCTTCCAGGTTGAAGCGGCCAATGAGGTACGCATTTTTTTGTATTTTAATTTGTGTCTAATAGTTGTTTATTCTCTAAGTGAATGTGTTTCTGTAAATATGTATTTTGTGTTTGTACAGTTCTCACGGCATAGTTATTAAACGCCAGTAACAAAGAAGAACGCCTTGTGTCCGTTTTCTGCTTGGAGGGAGTTACAGTGAGAACTCAGTCTGCTCGACATGAGGTGGCGAGATGAGGAACTGTGCCTTTCAGTCGCTGAGCAGGGGAGGATTCGTCGCACTCTAGCATCACGCAGATAAGATTGTGCAACACCAGAAACTGAAGCAGCAAGCGCTTTCAAGTTTACATTGATGTTCCAACAAGTGATACATTTAAAATAAGTTAAATGTTAGGAAGTGGATCAACTTTGTTTTAAGGAGACACTGCAAGTGTTAAAATTAAGTAATCTGGTGTTCTGCACAATTCTGTTTAAGTTCAAGGTTTTATCTAAGTTTTTGTAAACAATCATTTTACATATTTCTGTCATTTAGATGCTAAAAGTGTTGGATAATTAAGTGCTCAGTTTTGAGTTGGTTATTGTTAAGTCATTAGTACTGTAAAGCTATAGCTATAAGTCACCAAGTAATAAGTAAACATTGCATAATGGAGCAAATGACTGACAATGAAACTAAGAAGGGCGACTTATTTAAAGACAGTAATGGCGCAACTCTACAGCAGTCATCAGAACCGGAAGAGGAGCCAAGAAGAAGCCAAAGGACTAGAAAGCTTACTGAAAGGGCTCAAGAACTGCATGATACTAAATCAAAAAAACTGCAAGATCGTTTTACCAATACTTACGATAAATGGAAAGTGACGGCAAAGCAAGCTAAAAGGGTGATAAATGGAACTCCATCTTCTGATGTTGTGCAGGAATTGATGAGTAAGATAAGTTGTGCATCTGCAGATGTGAAGCACAGTTATGAAGAACTGCGCAAATGTGTTCTTCCAGGTAATGAGATCCGTCGCAGAGTAGACACCTGTGATGCTGTATCTGAAATAATCTTGAAAAATGCATCCACTTATCTTCACAACAAGGAAGACTGTGATGATCAGACAAAGGATGTTGTCTGGCCTGAGTCTGGTTCTGTGTTTCTATCTTCAGTCTCTAATACTACAAGTAAAGGTTCTCGAAGTTTAAACTCTGCTAGTAGTTCAAGTATGAAGTCCAAACAGTCAAGCCTTTCCTCTATTAGAAGACAGGAGGCTGCTGCAGAGCTAGCTGCTACACAGGCTGCTTTAAAGGTTCTGCAAAAAATAGAAAGTGAACAGCAGGAACTTGAAAATCTTGAAGAAGAAGATAGAAGGAAGATGGCATTACAAGAGGAAGAAAATGTGGCAAGAAAGAAAGCACTGGAAGAAAAACGCAGACAAATAGAACGTCTACAGACTGTTAAGAAGTTAAGTGCGGCAAAGGCACGACTGCAAGTTTATGAACAAGAAGCAAGTTCAGATGAAGAAGTTGCAGAGTTACTTCATAACCAGGCAGTTGAACGACATCGATCTTCTGGAGCTAAAAGAAGTTCCTATGAACATCCACACCAAGCAGCCAGTGCCACAGCTCTTGCTGAAGCAATAGCAGAGTCTATTAATGTGAGCCGTCTCCCAGTACCTGAACCTTCTGTTTTTACTGGAGACCCACTAAGATACAAGGACTGGAAGATGTCATTTCAAACACTAATAGGTAGAAAAAACATCCCTGTAAATGAAAGAGTTTATTACCTTCGTAAATACGTTGGTGGATCTGCAAGAAAAGCCATTGAAAGTTATTTCTTATTAGGAACCGATGCAGCTTATGATTCAGCATGGGTTATCCTGGAAGAAAGATTTGGAAGCTCCTTTGTGATAGCTAAAGCTTTCAAAGATAAGCTTGCATCGTGGCCTAAAATAGGACCCAGAGACAGTGTTGAACTGAGGGATTTTTCAGACTTTCTTAGGGGTTGCCAGGCTGCAATGTCCCAAATTAAAAGTCTAGAAGTACTGAACACCTGTGATGAAAATCAAAAACTTCTCACAAAGCTTCCTGATTGGTTAGTTGCTAGTTGGAACAGAAAGGTGATTGAGCTCGAAGAAATTTGCAATAATTTTCCTACATTCAGTCAGTTTGTGGAGTTCATCAAAAGGGAAGCAAAAATAGCTTGCAATCCAGTAACTTCTCTTCATGCCTTGAAATCTGGTGATGTTGAAAAAATAAAGACAACAAAGACACGAAATGTTGGCGCAAAGGTGTTTGTGAGCAACTCTGAAGAGAGTCCGGAACATAAAGGCTGCATCTTCTGTGAAAAACAAAATCATGGCATTCAGAAATGCTGGAAATTCAACGAAAAACCAGTTCAGGAACGTCTTAAGTTTGTCCAAACAAAAAAATTGTGTTTTGGATGTTTGCAACCAGGACACCACTCTAAGAACTGCAAAAGAAGAAGTATTTGTGAAACATGTAAAGGAAAACATCCAACGTGTCTGCACGAAGATCGTGAAAGAGCAAATAGGAAAGAGAAAAGCAATGATGAGTATGCAGAGAATGTAAAAGTCTCTAAACCCACAAAATCAAAGGAAAAAACAGAGCACAATCATAATGTTGAACTCTCAGATGAAGCTACATCAAACAGAGTAGTGCAAGGCATGGACGACATGTACTCTTCTACTGTTGTTCCTGTGTGGTTATCTACGTCAAGTAACCCAGAGAATGAAATTCTCGTTTATGCTCTACTTGATAACCAAAGCGATACGACATTCATCATGCAAGATAAGGCAGATGTTCTGGAAACAAAAGGAGAACCTGTGCAGTTAAAACTCTCCACACTTTCATCCAGAAATACAATTATCCCAAGTCAGAGATTAGTTGGACTGCAGGTGAGAGGTTTTTATTCATCAAAGAAGATTTCTCTACCTGTAACCTATTCAAGAGAGTTCATTCCTGCTAATCTAAGTCACATACCGACCCCAAAAACTGCGAGAGCATGGCCTCATCTAGAGCATCTTGCAGAGGAGATTGCTCCATTGATCGAGTGTGATGTAGGACTACTCATAGGTTACAACTGTCCACAGGCTTTGTTACCTAGAGAAGTGGTGTCGGGTAAAGATGACGAACCATTTGCTCAAAAAACAGATCTTGGATGGAGCATAGTCGGTTGCGTTAGCCCGTGTGTTGATTATGGTGATGCGATTGGAAGCAGCCATAAGATCATCATGAAGTCTGTGAAACCCCACTCTCAGACATCTAAGAACCTCACAACTGAAGTGAAATACATTTGTAGGACTCAAGTTAAGGAGTTCATTTCTCCACCAGATGTGTTGAGGATGCTTGAGTCTGACTTCAGTGAGAGAAGAGTTGAAGATGCAAATTTATCTCAGGAAGATTTGCGGTTCCTATCTATCATGGAAGAAGGAGTCAAAATTAAAGCAGATGGTTATTGTGAAATGCCACTCCCTTTCAAGAAGGATCGACCAAATCTCCCAGATAATAAGGTGTGTGCAGTTCACAGACTCCGATGCTTGAAAAGGAGATTTGAAAGGGATAAAAAATACCAAAATGATTACGCAAACTTTATGAGTCAAATCATAGCAAATGGTGATGCAGAAAGAGTTCCAGAAGAAGAAATTAACAAAGGTTCTGTGTGGTACATTCCTCATCACGGAGTCTATCACCCACACAAGCCAGGAAAGATACGAGTCGTATTTGACTGCTCTGCAAAGTTCGAAGGTGTGTCATTAAATGATTACTTGCTCAGTGGGCCAGAATTAACGAACAGTCTGATAGGTGTTCTCTGCCGTTTTCGTAAAGGACAAGTTGGCATAATGTGCGATATTGAGCGCATGTTCCATCAATTTCATGTTAAAACAGAGGATCAAGACTACTTGAGATTTCTCTGGTGGGATGATGGAAACATTCAGGCTCAACCATCCATCTATCGTATGCGAGTTCATCTATTTGGAGCTGTATCATCGCCAGGCTGCGCAAATTTTGGGTTGAAACATGTTGCGGCCCAAGGTCAAGGTCAATACAGTGAAACAACCATCCAGTTCATTGAACGAAATTTTTACGTGGATGATGGACTGACAAGTGTTGCAACCAAAGATGAAGCTATAAGGTTGGTAAAGGAAGCAAGACAACTTTGTAGTTCTGGCAATCTACGACTTCACAAGTTTGTTTCCAACAACCAAGATGTACTTGCATCCATTCCAGAAGATGACTGCGCAGATTCAGTAAGAAATCGTGACATGACTCTTGGAGAGTCACACATAGAGAGAGCTTTGGGAATTAAATGGTGTGTTGTTTCGGACCAGTTCCATTTCAGAGTGATTGTGGATGAACGCCCACTTTCTAGAAGAGGTGTTTTATCAACAGTGGCATCCATCTATGACCCTCTTGGGTTTGTAGCACCATTTATTCTGGTTGGGAAGCAAATACTTCAAGAGATGTGTCGAGAGAAGATTGGATGGGACGAGCCATTATCTGAAGATCTCAGACCACGATGGGAGTCTTGGCTGTTGGACTTAAAGAATCTATCCGACATCAAAATTCAAAGGTGTTATCTCCCAAAGGATTTCAAGGAAGTCGAAAGATATGAGTTGCATCATTTCTCAGATGCAAGCGTTAAAGGATACGGTGAATGTTCTTACTTGAGAGCAATCAGTATATCGAACCAAGTCTACTGTTCTTTAGTTATTGGTAAGGCCAGGGTGACCCCTACAAAGGTCACCACAGTACCCAGACTTGAGCTTTCAGCAGCTGTTATTGCTGTTCGAACAAGCAACCTGCTTAAAAAGGAGTTGGATGTTCAAGCCCAAGAATTCTTCTGGACTGATTCAAAGGTCGTTCTTGGATACATTAACAACGATGCTAGACGATTTCACATATTTGTGGCAAATCGCATTCAGCGCATACAAGAAGGTTCCAATCCGGATCAATGGAGATATGTGACCTCTGAAGATAACCCCGCGGATCATTCATCAAGAGGTCTGACAGTTAAAGGACTGGTTACTTCCAATTGGTTCACTGGTCCAGATTTTCTCTGGCATAATGAACTTCCTGCTAATACTGTTAAGGTGGGAGAATTGGAAGCTGAAAATCCAGAACTACGAAAAACTTTTGTACATAAGACCCTAACGACAGAAGAATCTTTGCTCAGTCGTTTCTTAAGGTTCTCAAAATGGACAAGACTGGTTAAAGCCATTGCACGACTCATACGATGTGTCAAAGAGGTCAAGGGTTCACTCTCCAGAACCAACAAAGTCACCAGTCTTGAGGAGAGGAAAGAGGCAGAGTTTTTCATCATAGCTACAGTCCAAAGGGCAGTATTTTCTGAAGAAATCCAAGACCTAAGCTCCAAAAGGGAGATAACAAAGAACAGTGCGAAGAGGCTGCATAAACTGAATCCTTTCTTAGATGAAAAGGGTGTGCTCAGAGTAGGAGGTCGGCTGGAACGTTCTTCTTTGCACACATACATTAAACATCCAGCAATCTTGCCAAGCAAAACCCATATATCACAGTTGCTCATTGACCACTTCCATCAAAGGGTTCATCATCAGGGTCGTGGGATGACCATGAACGAGCTCCGATCAAACGGCATCTGGATATTGGGATGCAGTCACGCAGTGTCTTCTTACATTTACAAGTGTGTGAAATGTAGAAAGTTCAGAAGAAATACTGAAATACAAAGAATGGCAGATTTACCGTGTGAAAGAGTGGAAGCATCACCTCCCTTTACCTATTGTGGAGTGGATTGCTTCGGTCCATTTTACATTAAGGAGGGAAGAAAGGAACTTAAACGCTACGGTCTGTTATTCACATGCCTGTGCTCGCGTGCTGTGCACATAGAGCTACTTGATGACATGACATCTGACGCTTTTATTAATAGTCTTCGAACATTGATTGCCATACGTGGAAATGTTCGGCAGCTTTGGTCAGATCAAGGAACCAACTTTGTTGGAGCAAGACGAGAGTTCTTGGAATCCGTAAAGGAAATGGACCAAGAAAATCTAAAACAATTAGGTTGTGAATTTGTCATGAACCCACCATCTGCTAGCCATATGGGTGGAGCCTGGGAAAGGCAGATTAGGACAATAAGAAGTGTGTTGACATCCATTTTGGATCATTCATCCAAAAGACTTGACATTTCATCTTTACGTACATACCTTTATGAGGTCATGGCGATCATAAATAGTAGGCCCTTAACAACTCACCTGCTCAGTGATCCCTCTGCTCCACAGCCTCTTACACCGAATCATATCCTGACCATGAAGTCTTCAGTGGTTTTACCACCACCTGGTGAGTTTGTGAAAGAAGACCTTTATCTTCGCAAAAGATGGCGTAAGGTACAATATTTGGCCAATGAATTTTGGACCAGATGGAAAAGGGAATACCTGCTGAATCTTCAGCAAAGAAACAAATGGTACAAGACACAGAGAAATGCCAAGATCAATGACATTGTGATTCTGATGGATAATAGTCTACCCAGAAATGAGTGGAGACTGGCCAAGGTCACTAAGGTGTTCCCTAGTGAAGATGGAGTCATTAGGAAACTCGAATTGTTGATGAGTGATGCAACACTTGACGACCAAGGAAAAAGAGTTAACAAGCCAGTATATCTTGAGAGACCCATCCACAAAACAGTTACTTTAGTCGAAGCTGAGTAGCTCAGTACTGTGATACATGACTTGTTGGATTACAGATATTTGTTGTTTTTCTTTGTATTCAGGTGTAGTAGGAAATCATCTGTGATTTGGTGGGAGTGTGGCTGCCATCAGCAGCAGTTTATACAGTTTGGGTTAATTTCATGATTCTAATTTGGTGTAGATAAGTTAAAGTGTGCAAATTGTTCCGAAGCGGAACCAATGTTTAATGTGATGTTTCATTCCGGGACTTTTTATGGTGACACGCAGCACTCTGTGTAAGGCAGCATGCTTCTTTTTTGCTGTTAGTTGATGGAGAGGTTTCGGTGAGGCATTAAGGCTCGTGTAGCTGATTACAAGAAGACGTTACACAGAGTTTTTTGTATTAACCCTTCCAGGTTGAAGCGGCCAATGAGGTACGCATTTTTTTGTATTTTAATTTGTGTCTAATAGTTGTTTATTCTCTAAGTGAATGTGTTTCTGTAAATATGTATTTTGTGTTTGTACAGTTCTCACGGCATAGTTATTAAACGCCAGTAACAAAGAAGAACGCCTTGTGTCCGTTTTCTGCTTGGAGGGAGTTACACAGTGACATATGGAGCTGCTGTTCTGGTATAATCAATACATCATCATAATATTTCAAAGATGCACACTTAGCCTCTTTCCCCTTTTCATGGTGACCAATCATTTATGCACGAAGAAATGCCAGGGAGTTGATCTTCTTCATTACAGACAGGCAAAAAGTTTTTTGTTTTTTTTTGGCTGTGCTCACACAGTTTTTATATTTGGTCAGTTATTGGTCATTTAAAGTGTCTGAATATAATTGGGTTATCAGGAATTACTTACGATGTCTTATGACCCAACTTTAACCAGAATGAGTGACCTATCCTGCTCTAAATTTTAACAGAGGTTGTAAAGAGGAAGAGAGATCACATGCAAATTATTCAAGTCAGAGTTAAAAGAAGCTGCATTTCAGTCTGCTAATCATGCACTCCTACACGTTTATATCCTCAAAGAGATTCTTTGTTCAAATTTCAACTGTCTTTAGTTATTAGCAAAATTAATGACTGTCTTGTTATTCAGCTAGGTAATTTTTGCAGAAGTGGTCAATGTAGATGCACAGCAAAATGGACTGGTTATCAGTCAATTTGAACTTCAAAAATCTATTTTCTTATTGGTGAATGTACCGTACTATAGTCATATTGGCAGCAACGCTAGTATAGGGTGACACTGCTGGACATTAAAGAAGATTACCATATGCCGCATTGATGAGGTCTTCAAAATAAAGTCAGATGAAGCAAAGAAATGTTACAGTATATTTTAAAATATATATTTAGACTGGTTTGCAGTTAATTTAGCCTGAAAATAGATGAAGGAAAAGCAAAACTTTCATTAGAAATTAGGAAGGCTGAACAGAGTACAGCAAAGTTCATCTTATTATCTTAAACTTTAACATAATGCTGTGGAACATGGTGAATTTGGAAATATTATAGTTGAAGTAAAATTCTCAAAGGCATACAGGAAGTAAATTTTATTTTTGTCATGCTAATTGTGCAAATTTGCTAATGTTTCAACCTATAGATAGTTTATAATATCAGCTCCATAGTTACCTTGTCTTTGTTTTAAAATAAAAGTAAAATCTGTACTTTCTGCTCCCAGATCATTAATTAAATAATTAATGACCACTCACAGAAGAAACAAACCCTGCTCTGTTTAGTGTTGATTATAACAATGACTGAGGACAACAGCTAAGTAAGCATTTGCTAATTTTGCCAGACTTTCAATAGTATGGTAGAAAGGTTGCATGCATAAATTGTGGCTTTTAATCATGACACAAATTAACAATGAAACCAGACAGTGTGGCATGAATTGAGGATAATACAAAACAGTTTAAAAACCTCTACGCACACATCCAAGTCTGCCAGATTTACTGAACATGGATTTTTGTTGACATCCTCAAACAAGGAAGACATACCAGTTCTCCTGTTGCTTCTAAGATCTCCACTTTTAATCTACAAATTAAATTGTTGACTATTCCATTTAGATAAATGCTTCCACCCTTTTAGCCATACTGTAAGATTATATTACAGCTACACTAGCTTTAACAGCTTGACACAACTGCAGCAGCTTGCAGTTATGTTTGGTAAGTGTGCAATAATTGTTTCCCCCCCTCTGTGTTACACCTACTCATAGCTCTCAAAACACTCCCATAGAAAGCACTTATACACACACATGCTGACAGCCTTTTTGCAGGCTCCTGCTTCTTGACAGATGACAGTAGTGGTATGAAAATAGCCAACATTCCTGCAACTACAGACGCCCCGTCTGGTTCAACCGGTTAGTTGTGCTCACTTTGTATCCATCCTCTCATTTGTTTAATGTATACACTTGAGTTTTGTTTCAAACATTATGTCTACAGAATGTTTTAAAGATAAATCCACAGCTGCTGCTTCAGCTCTAATATAGATGTATGATTATTTGTGAAACACAGACTTGTAGTTTGTTAGAGTCAGGTCATCAGTGAGGTTAGGTAAAGCAGCTGTTGCATTTTAATTTCCAGCATTATTTCCAAAGCCGCTGACACTTCAAGACCGGTTTCACAGAAATCTTTTTCACTTCAGATAAAACTCAAGTCAATAACCTGTCGACTCTCGTCTAATCTTCCTGCACCCTTTTCTTTGAATACTGGAAACCCTGCAGTAGACTCATGTATACCCTGGGAGCTCTTTGTGAAACTCCTGGAGGAAGAACAAGAAAGCAGAAATATGTTGGACTTCAACTTCAGATAAATAATGAAGATGGAAGGATTATCATGCCATATTCTTACAGGAAGATGTTCAAACATCTCAGAAAGAAAGCCGTTTTAATCACACACTTGAAACATCTAGCTCAGGAAGCAACTCAACTTCCCTTGATCTTGGATTAGATTTATTCAAAATCAGGTCCAACTATAATCTTGTTTCGATACAGAAGTGAATAAATGTTTCCAACCCTGCAACTATCACTTGCTGTTAGCCCATCTTATAGCACACACAAACAACATTTCCTTCATGAAAATTAGATTACAAAGCAAAATCAGAGGGAACATCAAACACAATGTGGCCTTTTTGATTCTTCAAAGACTTGGAGACTCTATAACACAATCCCCTTGAAGAAGCACAGTCTCATCACAGAACCCACTAGTTTCAGTCACTTATTTATGAACATGTCTTACATATGTCATGCTCCACTCTAAAGCTTCCTCTCTCCTTTGAGTGAGAGAATCCTCCAGTGATTGGTTTGTTTCTGGGTCATCATGCCAAAGGATTATACTGCTGTTTTACTAATTACCAACTGCAACTGCAGAGGCATTTTTCAGATAATCCTTGATCTAGCTTCACTTTTCTTTGTGCATCTTTTATTGCACTTAATGCTCTGCGCAATCTTACACCCTGTCTAGACAAGAACTTTCCTAATTGACCATGGATTTGACGGTTACTCAACAATACCCACCTAATTTAAAAAGCATGCCTGCGGTCGGGCCAAACTAAGCCCTGAAGAATTTTCTGTTAGGTGTAGAGTTAGATGTTTGGAGGTGAGATTACAGGTCCCCTCTCTGAATATCATCACCTCCCACACAATGCTGCTGTTGCCATTCTGAAAATCTTTTTTTTTTTTCTAACACTGGTTTCTGAAGTACAATCGAGGGCATCACCACAGCAGTCTGCTTCAATAAAGCTAACACTGTTACAAGAACCTGTCAGGAAAAGCAAGCAATGCTGAAACAGCTATTTACTCAACCTTTTCTTTAAATGCTAACTGTCCAATCCACCTAGGTTTAGCGAATTTAACTTGGTCAAAAAAATTAAAAAGACTTTTTGAATACCAGAGGATTACTCCAGTTTTGGGAAAGGGTTTATCGACGCTCAGTAGTGTAAAATTGAGCTCATAAAATGTTCCTTTATTTTCTTTTCAGACGTAGAAAATAGATACTTCACAAGATCTAACTCATAAGATTTCTGCAAAGATCTTGACAATGTTTACGATTTAAGAAATAAACTCAGACAAGCAACACAGCATGAATATCAACAACAGGCATGTGCACAACTGGAAAAGAAGGGTGCAAATTGTTGACTGGCTCTGAGTCTAAAATCTGAAAAACTCCCCAGTACACAGATATTTAAGAAGGGGGAAAAAAGTAATAAAAAATGAAGAAATTCTTCAGCTATGAAGCAAAAATCAATGTCCATTTTCATCTTTTCTAGACAGCAGGAAAAAGAAAAAGGAGAAGAAATTTAAAAAAGAGAGGAAAGAAAAACATAACCGGTTCAAAATCTAAGCCAAGACTTTCATGAGACAAAATATGTGGGTGGATCGGATCACTCTGTCCCAGGTTCAGGAAAAAGGAACTTTCCAGATTCTTAAATTCTGGGAAGGCCTTACTGTTTTATTCTGACTTGGATACTGGATAACATAACATCCATTAAAATGTTCCACAGATTAATGATAAAACTAAACCTTCTGATTTTTGAAGTTCATAGACATATAAACATGCAAGCTTTAACTTGAACCTTAATAATTATATTTTTAGAGTTGCTAAATGTATTTACAGCTGTGTTAGGAGAGTAGTTTGCTTTATTATCTTATCTGTACTTGCGTTATCTATTTTTTTCCAGATGTTAATGCTAAGTTTGAACCAAGTAAATTAAAATTATCCAGTTTGTATTACTAACAGCAGTTCATCATAATAATCAGTAAATTGATTTCAATGTAAATGAAAGGCAGCATAAGCACATGTCTGTCCAGTTGATAAGTTATAAAGGGTTTAATGTAACATTAAAGAGAGTATCAATATTTTTCATGAACCATTAAAAGGTAATGAGACTCAAAAAGCAGATTAACCATGTTAGACATGTTAAAGAACTTCAGCTCCAAAGGGAGAGGGTACAGAGGAAACTAATGTCTCAGGGATTTGTAAATGATGACAGAGCAGACAGGATGGGACTGGCTGGAATACAGGACTACAAACATTCACTTCCTCTTCAAATGCAATTGCAGAAAATAAAAAAAATATACTGACAAAATTGTCATAATATCTACTGTTCCCATCTAACCAAACGCCAGCACATTTATTTCCTCCTTTTTTGTTTAAACTAGGCATCTGCGCTGCCTCCTGATAGCTTGCAGGCATAACAACTGCATCTCCAGGGATTGCTATGCTGTTTTCAGTAACCCCTACATATTCCGCCCTATGGGAATCGCAATAGTTAGCAAGCTAGAGACCACTGACGACAAGTTATCAGGAGATTAATGATGAAGCAGTTGCATCATGTATATAAAATAACCAAAGTAAAAAAGTTTTTAAAATATTTATAGCACCCATGGTCACTGATGGTGATGCAACTCTAGCATGACAGATGTCAGCAAAAAGATTAAACGCATGCATCAGGAGACCTGTGTCCAGGAGCTACAGTAGATCACTCACCCTGGTGATAACGCTCAGCGGCACTTTACAGCGGCGCACATGCGTATGCGTGACTTTTTTACCCACTGGAATCTGCAGCAGATTATCAGTCACATCAAATCCTCAACTCTGACACTGATTTATGTTCTCTATGTGCTACGACTGTGAAAATGTGCACAGGAAGAGAGAATTTACACATTCTGAAGAGCAAAGGAAAGGATAAGGGTTCCTCAACAGGGGTCATGAGTTTAGCTGCTATCGTCCTGCTGGAAACAAGTGTTTATCAGAGCTCGTCCGGGTTCTTGAGCCCCTCACCTTTAAGGCTATTAATTTAATAAATTGCAGTCGTCAGAGCACCAACAATGGTCATCTTTCTTTGAAAGATATAAGGGTATTGAGAGGGTTGTGTAAAAGTAACCCTCTAAATTGTTAAAATGATAACAACGGATCATAAATCACACAAAAAACTGAAAACACAGGGAAAGTATTGATCTTTTTTCTCTGTTTTTTTGTGAGCATATACACTAACCACAACACTTGGTGGCATTCCAAGTGTTGAGGAAAGTCCCCATTTTTTCTGTATTTTTAAACACAAAAATGTTTTAAAAATATCCCTGTGGAATAAATGAATGGTTTATCGTATAATACCACAGAAAAAAATCAACTGAAAACTCATCTTTTAAGTACTTTTGGGAATTTCCTTTTATGTTAACCAATAATTTATCATAGAATGAGTGATGAAATACATTTTGGAACTAACAATTCTCAGAATATTTTTTTCTTTGACATACTAGGACATTTTAAATAAAGACCTGGTGGAATCTTCTAGTTTCAAGACTTAAATCATTTCAAACTATGAAAAATCCCTTTCTCTTTATGCCCCAACCTTGTGAAATTTTATAGGAACAAAGTAAGTGTTCCATCAGCAAAAGGCGATTGTAAAACTCTTTATAGATCAAAACATGGAAAATCCAAGAATTCATAATGGGTTCCTGTTCTTTAAACAATGACTGCACGTATTCATGTGTGTGTATGTAAAAGTCCCAAGAAGGTCTCCAGTCCTTGACCTATAATCCACCGCCATCCGTAGCTTTCCCTACTTGATCTTCTACATTTGTTTAATCCTCTAAAGAGGAAGGTGCGCACACAATATAAATGCATGTGAAAACACTGACAGCCATGCATATACATTTACTTTTGCATACAAGCTCATATAAATAATAAGAAGAGTAGAACAGGACATGCACAGCCAGGATGAGCCTTGTACTACTAACCCACTTTAGGGATCTGACTGCAGCTGTCAGTGGCACTTTTAAACTGTTCCACTTCTTCATCTCCCTCCACTGGGCATATATAAACTGTCTCAAGGTACGAACAGAACATTGTAAACACACACAAGCAGAAATGCACAGTAACAGGTTGCTCAAGAGTCTGTGCTCCTTGGTTAGAGACCTGCTGCCTTTCTCGGTTGCACGATGTCATTGATGAGACACGACGACACGACTGCAGCATCGTCAGATCTTTTCACTGCACCAGCAATGCAATTACACCCATTGTGAAAGCAATAAGAGTTTAAGATCTAACAGCAAACAAGACATGAGAGGCAGGATATTAAGTCTGGACCATTGCACAAGCTATGGGAGTTTTGTTACAGTTTACTGACACATTAAGCATGTTTGTAATTCACTGAGCGTTACTAATGTCTTTTGAGAAGCTGCTAGTCCAGCTTCTCAAAAGCTGGACTAGCAGATGGGTTTACCAGGCTTTAGAAGTTGGAGGGTGAGTGGGAGGTGAGAGCCTCTTCAAATATATAAACTAGATGTCCAAGAGTTGAATGGATACATAGAAAGGTGAACTGGAATATCAGACTTTGCTTTAGTAAAACTGAGATGAAGGATCAGTCTGTGTTTTGGCAGCCTGTGTCCCCATATGAAGGAGCCTGAGCTCCCATAAAGCATTAAATCCATACATACTATAGAATACCATTTAATTCTTTTGAATTAAATGGTATAAACAAGTATATGATTCACATTTTAATCAGAACAGAACCGCAGTGTTTTTCTCCTATTTGTGATCTAAATGCAGCAGCCCACAGATTTGGGGTTTTTGGACAGAATCTGACAAGTTCGGCCATACAGTCCGATAGAGCCGGTCAT
This sequence comes from Xiphophorus maculatus, assembly GCF_002775205.1. Taxonomy (NCBI): domain Eukaryota; kingdom Metazoa; phylum Chordata; class Actinopteri; order Cyprinodontiformes; family Poeciliidae; genus Xiphophorus; species Xiphophorus maculatus. The sequence goes on along the minus strand of NC_036458.1, from coordinate 13,246,914 downwards.
AGGTGCAGCATATGGTTATGGAGAAGTTTTTCTGTGCGGCTTGCTGCTTTATAGATCAACAAAAAAACAGCAGATAAGTATAAAGTGTAAAATAATTGATAAATGGTTTTATTTTTTTTCCAAACATGAGTCTGGATATCAAGTGAACCTTTATTTTTAGTTCACTTAACAATGTCACATCTAAATATCATAATTGATGGTAAAGTTGAATGCAGTTAATTCAGAACAATTCTGGCATGGAAACCTGACTCCAACTCCAGTCTTCTAGTACCACTGTCCTGTTCAAAGAACATAATCACGGTCCTGTATAGATGCAAAATATCAGTTAATTTATGACCAGCTTTGATTTTTTCCCCCCCCAAATTAGGCTCCCAAAAATCCAGCTGTCGGTGAAGGTCAGGGTCTACTATCGACATCCTAATAATGTGTTGCATTTGCAGAGTGCAAAGTCCTGAATCCACAAACACTCTCAAAGAAATACATATTTTCCTGTAGGTTAAACAATCTTTGTGCTCTTACATAACTGTTCCAGCACTCCTTTTCCTGCCACCTCTGCTCTGCTTCTCTTTCCTTTTTTCAATAAACCTAAACTACTTTGCCTACACACACGTTTAACACACTTTATTGGAAGCCATGAACCCAGACATTCCATAAGGGTCCATCAAATAGAGGAGGATACTACTTGTCCAAGTTTTATTTCTGTGCATGACTTTTGGGAGTTTTCATAGGCACTGCTTACACTTTCCACTGAGAAAATTAACCCTGTTTGAATCCCATCTATGAGCCCCTTGATAGACTTAAAATTACAAAGAATCCAGTGTGCGGATATGTTGAGTTGTAGATCCTTACTGCACAGCTAACTCATGAAGGGGAAACTGAAACTCATTTGAAAACTCCTACTATGTTTTTTTTCCCTCTCCAATTCTTCACATAAACATTGGGCCTAGCTATTGGCTACATGTTAAATGATTTAAAGTTGTTTACAAAGCAGAACTGAGCTTCAGAATTTACAGTGGCCTCATGTTCACCTGAAACATTTGCACAGAAGCGTGCAAACTCAAATCTGATTTCCATATGGGTCTGTCTGCTGCAAAGGTCTGCAGAGTGCCATGTAAGCCAATCAGGCAACGTCATGGGTAATTGTCACGTGCGATCAGATATCTTTTTGAAAGCAAAGCTCAACAATGGGCTCTTTGTGGTAACTGGCCTTTTCATTAGAGATGAAACGCAAACACTTTTGTGCCGAACTTCCAATCAAGCCAAGACGTCTTTAACCTCTCCACATACATCTAGGTATCGACTGAGCCGTGGTGAGTCAGACTGCTGGTATATGGCCACCAAGAGGAAAGATGAGCAAGAGAAAATAGCTGTCAAAACAGTGGACGAGACAAACTGTTAAACAGAGATGAATCATACTTTAGGGGTTCAAAATGCAGCCATCCCCCAGGAACCTCTAAAGCAGATGCTGGTTTATTTTGCACAGGTAAAAGGATAGTTTTTGGGAAGAACTGGCAGAAGAGTAGACTGAGAGAAAACACATTTTGGTTCAGTAATACGAGTCTACATACTGAGATGACAGGGAATTTTGGATTGACTGTGGTGGTAAGATGAAAAATTTCTATAAGTTTTGGAGCCAGAATTTTTAAAATGCCTTGACACCAGAAACTGACCAAGGCCCAAATAAATTTTATTGGCAATTTTAACAGAGTGCATGAGTTTGCATATTATTTGGTACAGCCAAATGTGCAAATCTCAGAAGCAAGAATAAATTTAGCGGTTTAAAGAGCAAATGTTCAGTTTAGGGAAATAAATAATTTTCATGCTGTCTTTTTAAGTAAATCGGAGACAAATACTATTCACTAAATCTTTGGGTCTCAAGTAATGATTCATAGTAGGACTGTATCACACTTGTTGAAATGGTGAAGGTCAGAATTCAAACCAGGTCAAATACCCGCAGCTGATTGTAGTGAGTGAAAGGGACTAAAAATGTGTCTCAGTGAGGGCCCCTTGTGTTTTGTGCACGACTTTAGAGAAACCCTCAGCTGAACTACATGCTCCACTGCTGCTCCCTGACATCCTGCAGGGCTCTCGTGCATTTCCACAGACTCTGTCTGCGTGTTTCTTTCTATCAGCTTCCTCAAACCAGCAGTTCTTTTGGAGCAGACACACCAGGTGAAAGCCTGGTCTAATGTGGACAAAGATAGAAAACAGGCTAGAAATTTATATGAAAGCATACTTTAATAGCAGGCTACTTGGATTGCTTCAGGGTGTCCCTCTGTTTATTACTGCACAAAATTAGTTTTTTTTTTCCATGAAGCAAGAAGCTGCTGGCTTGTTCCTACAGCTGGCAAATGAATGATTGAGATCTTAATGCCAAGCTCATAACAGCCCGAGTTCGCCTGTATGTGTCATAAAACCCTACAAACCACACACTGTAACGCACTGAAAGCTGCAAATTTTAAATTTCTGGTTCCACAGGGTGTAAACAGAGTGGTCTGCTGCCAGAATCAGAGTAGAGAAGCAAGGCTTTATCATAAAAACCCAGAGAATTGTTCAGAATTGCTTCCACAACTCAACGGGTAATTAAAAGTGGACACTGAAGCAGCAGGAGCAGAGTGTGTGTGTGTGTGTGCATTTGATGGACTATCACAGTTGATCACGCAAAACCAACATGTTTTGCAGGATGCTATTTTTTGCTTGATCTGTCTGACTTTAACAAAACTTTGTTGACTTTTGTTTGTCTGTAGAGCATTCATGGACAAGAAAAGAATAAGTAAAATAAGCCATTGTGTTGCTGAAAGTTGCACGTGTCAAACCAAAAACTTTAGAGCTTGTTTCGTGTAACTGTTCAGTTTTGCTTATACCATGACCAGCCACAAAATTATGCAGCAAGACCATGTGTTGTGTTTTTAACCCTTTTTCATTTCGGTAAATAATTTCAGATGCATATACTTAATCATTCCGGAACAGTTTATATCTCTTTATTCTGATAAATTATGGAGATAAATATTCATGACCATGGCCAGCTCTCTCAAAGTTGGCTCATTTTTGCATCAGTAAATCATTTAATAATGAAGTCAGAGGTGGTAGCAAGACTGTAAAGAACATATTTAGAAAGAGGCATTTTTTCTGCTTCATGCCAAGACAAGTCCACAGTTAGCCATTCTGTTATCTGCTCTAAATCTTACTCTCTCTTGCTGCCTGAATGAAGTTGCTCTGTTCGAGCTTTGAGCTTTCAAATTCTATCTATTTTGGAACATGCTTTCAGAAATGTTAGAAGTCTTTTGAAAATTTCAGCGTTAAGGGAAAGATCTTTAGTAACTTTAGTAGAGAAGTTTGAAATGACAAAGCATTTACATGACAAACACCTGATGGATAGTAGAAAAGGAAAGAAACACAGGGAAAACCTTTTTTTTTTGTATTAGTGGAACAAAACTACACTTGCCGTTTTTTAGGATAAAATCATACCAAAGGACACTTGGACATGTGGACAGATGACGATGGGAACCTAATTACAAACCATCTTTTTTTGGATGAACTACTCTACTTTTATACAGGAGAGTAAAAATAAACAAAAAACTTGATGACAGTCCATTCTACATAACTAGAACAACCTAAAGACATTGCAGCTCTGTTACTTGAATAGTTAAAAAGAGAAGATTGGTTTCACAAATCATTTTTCAAAGCAAATATTTCAGGCTTAAGTAGAAGTCATAAAGGGAGAAATTGAAAAAGAAATGAATCCCTGTTGAAAGCCTGACCTGGTCTGAGAGATGGTCATGGATGGCCACTTGCTGTTCGCCAAGTTAATTATGACAGAGCAGACGGACTTTTACTGACAGAAACTCTGCAGAATTGGTTCAGTCAGAATATCCAGTCCACTGCATCTTTGCCTCACTGCCTTTCCCTGGCATTGCTCCATACTTCATCGGCAATTCTCCATGTTGGTTCTGGCACTTCATCCCGCCTCCTCCTCACAAAGAAAAACACATCTCACCACTCAAGTTACAACTACACTTCACCCTGTGTGGTAGCACGTGTTTCCCATCTTCACCCTCGTCTCCCTTTGACACACAGTACCTCACTATGTCTGTCACTTTTTGTTCCCAAATTGTGGCCTGGAGAAGTGTGAGCCACACTTGTAGTGACGACAGTCGCATACTGAACCTTGTCGACCATAAGGCCACCAACATTAAGCATCACCCTGTACGGATTCAGCACCTGTAATCGTACCCAGCATGACTCCCCATTCAGTGCTCCTTCACAGCTCCCTGTTCTGCTGGTGACTCTGGTGTAGGCATGTTTGATAAGAGCATGTTTGAATTAAGAGAACAAATTAAAGCATTTGTAGGCAAAAAAAACCATATGTATCTATATAGATTTTTGCAGCATGTGGTAGATTATATATTCTACCTAACACTTTTGCAAAGACATTCATGGTCACTCTCCTTGTGATTCACATATCAGTCTCCAGAGCAAAATACTACTTGTGTGCTTTATCCTGTGGCTCTGAATATGTGACAATGTGTTTACATGCTCCGGGCTATTGTCAGCACTTCCTGTTCATCATCACAGCAGCATACGTCTCTCTGAGGGGGCCACGCTTATGTGCAACACCAATGAAAGTCAGGCAGACTGAACACAGCACAATCCAAGCGTTACGTCCAGGTGCAACTTATGCATCACTCCTGCAATTAGTCATACCCTGCAACTTTGCACGGACTGAACATGTGGTGCGGAACAACCTTTGATGAATAAAGGAGAGATGACTGGAGTAAGTGTGTCTCACCTGGAGATTATGACTAGGTGTTGATAACAGAGCTATATAGAGTTTGCTAAATTAGGAGCAGGACCAGTTAAGTGGGACAGGATCCCCTTTAGGTGAAATTGCTTGTTATTGGTAGGAGTACAAAATTTTATAGCAAAAGCATTCATACTGCATTAACTTTTATTCACATTAAAGCTACAGATGTTAATGAAATTTATAGGGTTTTAAGTGACATGAAGTAGCTCATTACTGTGAAGTAAGAGAGAATAGCAGTGTTGTGTTCAAGACCACCTAACCCGAGACCAAGACAAGACCAAGACCAGAGTGTATCGAGACCGAGACAAGACCAAGACTTTTAGGGTCCGATACCAAGTCAAGACCAAGACCGAGGGAAGTCGAGACCGAGTCAAGACCAAGACCAGCGCCAGTATGTGACAATAAAATGTGAAACATGATCAAAATCACTAAAATTGATCTAAAAGACCCACATTCACGTAAAAACACCTAGATATTTTACACAGAGAACTGGAATAAACATAAACATCTTTATTTAGTACTTCTATGTTGTAATCACAGAATTTCAAACAATCAAAGTCGATCAAAATAGTATTTTCTCTGCCTTTCATGAACAGTACATACATTTATGTTGTTTTTAAATGTGCTATTTCAAAACCATGTGCAAATATGTAAAACTGAAAAAATGCCAATCATTTCTCTCGTTTCTCTCTCGTATACAGATTATAGCTACATTATATAACTTTTCTTAAATAAATCTATATCTATCACCAAGTTGTGACAATATGTTATGAGACAGATAATTTGTTGAAAAAAAGATTGATCTCCTTCACTTCCTCCCTGAGCGACTACTGCCATCTGCAGAAATACAAACCCCATTGAAATACGTGCACAAAAACATGACTGACTTTTATCAGTTCTAAGACCCTTTTGCTGGATCAGATGGTTTGTTTTTGACCAAGCAGTGTATTTCTCCAGTTAGCACTGGGAACATGGAGAAAAGGCAGAGGAGCTCAATATTTTCACAGCTTGTCGGTCTCATAACATACTGACACAACATAGTGACATAAATATATAAAAAAAACTATATAACTTTTACAAAGATATTTTTTTGTTTTAACAAAGTTACATACTGCATCTTTAACTCTGCTGTTGAATGGATGTAGCAACTTATACATAACATACATAATAAAGAAATCTGACATTTAGAGGCCCAACTGCATGCGTTTCAAAAATAAAATTATACAACTGGAAGCAGTTTCATAATACGCCAAAGCTTTAGAAAATGTCAATGGCAAAACTCGAGAACAAGGATAACCATGTAGTTGAACAGTGGATGAAATAAAGTAGGTGATACATAAAATTAGTTTAAAGTAAGGTTTCATTGCACTTCAGAAAGATTAGAGACTGCAGCATTTTTGCACCTAAACGTGCACGATGGGGTCTCATTACAATGCCTCCTCGACTAAAAACCCTTTCCACTGGTGCAGAGGAGGCAGGGACGGATAGCACTTTCAAAGCCAAATTGTGCAGTTGAGGATATTTGGACTGGTTTTCTCCCCAGAAGGCAAGAGCATTGTCACTGTCACAGTCTCTTATATTATTAAAGTATCTGTTTAATTGTGTTGCAATACTTGAATTCTGGACAGAGGAGCTGTGCTTCTTATGTGCCTTGTAGCGTGACAGAAGTCGAGGGCATTTGGCTGGTGGCGAATGACTGGTTGGATCCACATTCATGGCTTCTGAGCACTTGTCATCTGTACTCTCCATGTTCTCCACCCCAAAGATCAATGTGTCTGAAAAACACAAACACAATGACTGTGTTAGTTTTCAAGAACTTTGAGTGTACAAAATAATGTTTATGACAAAAGTAAACTGATGAAAAGAAGACTATAAATTCCACTTTATGATTTAAGGCTTTATGTGCTACGAATTTGAGACATTTTAAAATTTATAATTTTGCAAATAAGACTTTTTTTTCAGCAAAGAAAAATGCATACCAACCTGTCAGTGTCTTCTTAAGTTCATCTCTGAACTTCTTCACCGATGCTGCATTACCTCCGTTGGTAACATCTAAATCCACCCAGCTTAAGCCAAACTGTGGATCCAGCATGGCAGCAAAGAAGTACACATCATGGTTAAAAGGTTCCTCTCTTCCACTGTCTTTGGCCATGTTTGTTTTTGTAAAGATTCCAGAAAATCTTTTCACCAGAGACTGCTGGAGGGCTCTGACCAACGGCCGGCACTGCATTCGGGTCTCCTCCATCTTGAGGAGGTGTGTGTTCAAGTCCAGTACAGTTGGAACCACCATACTAATAGTCACTGATCTTTCCCCTTGGGTCAGCTCTGTTGCTTCAGCAAATGGAGAAAGAACTATACATAGCTCCTTTAGCTGGTTCCACTCCCGCGCACTGAACACGACATCCTCATAGTCTTTGTTGCACATTTCACTGAGTGATTTGTGTTCTAGAGTTGTAAGGGCCTGTACTTGTTTAAATGTACTGTTCCAACGAGTTGTATTTGCAGCTGGAACACTTTTATTGGTGCCAAATGCAGCCTCAAACTTATCTTTAAATTGTGAGCTGCTATGTAAAAGGGTTGCGAACTTTGACGTTTTTGCTATGGTGCGAGAAATGGTCTTGACCTCCTTCATACCATCATGCACAACTAACTGGAGAGAGTGTGCAAAGCAGGAAAGACGTTCACCAGATGACCATGGTAAGTCAATGTCTTCCTCTGAATTAATGTCCTCCCACAAGTGCTCGTCATCTAAATTATCCTCTTCACTCTCACTGTCATCAGATTGCTGCTGGGGCATGTGTACTTTGAAAGCACATTTCATATTGGGTGCATTGTCTGTTATGATATAGCTAATTTTGTCACGAATACCATATTCCTCAGTGATCTCCTCAAAGGCAGACGCAATGTGCTCTCCAGTATGCCTCCCTGTAAAACGCCTACAGTCCAGCAGGTAGGATTCAAGTGCATAGCAATCTTTAGATTTGTAGCACACATGGGCAGTCACCCCAAGAAAGGAGCGTAGCCTGCGATCAGACCAAAGGTCAGTTGTTAATGACACAGACGACTGGGTCTTCAGTTTCTCCAAGACAGTTTCCTTGACTTTTCTGACCAATTCTGGAATTCGTCTCTCAGAAACTGTTTTTCTAGAGATTGGTGTGTATTTACTGTCCAGGACTTCAAGAAAGTGTTTAAAGTGTCCATTTTCCACGAGGGAGAGGGGCAGACAACATCCAATGATCAAATCTTGAACAATGGCTTCACTGATGGCTTGCTGCCTTGGCGATTGTGGGCTGTAGAGCTGCACTTTCTGTGTAAATAACGATATTGTTGGCTGTGTGACATCACTCTGTTGCCCTGCCTTGTATTCCAGGAACCTAATAAATAGGACATAGAAATCAGTTTATCTGATCATATGAACATCAATTACATAAGAAAACAACCTTAAAAATAAGTAGGAACTTTACAAATACATGTCAAATATGTGTAATGTAATGTTACTAGAAACGCATGTAGATAAACAAAATGCAAATCAATGGTATTTTGGCCATCACATTTTTGAAATGGATAAACAAGTAAGTTAAATGACTGATATGGTATGAACCATAGAGAGTGAACTGGTAAAAAGTTACTTATTGACCTGAAATTGTAAATGGCAACATAACAATGTGGTTTCTAAAAGTAATTTGCCTATATCCATACAAAGCAACTAATTTATTAATTTTTCATAAGGTGAGGCATATTAGTCTCTTCACTCTCTGCTTATATCTATAGACTAGTTCCCACAGCCAAACAACAGAGCATCACCTCCACGTCTTATCTTCAATGTCAGGAGCTATATCCAGCTCCTAAGGTCAATGTAACTTACATTGACCTTAGTTCATAATTATGAGACAGTGAATGAATTCATTCACTGTCTCATAATTGTTTTTCATGAGAAAGAAAAAATCTAACTTAGGAACAGGATGTTATTATATGTCCAGTCGACTCAGTCTCTCAAGGTTAACTGCATTTGCTTACTTCCCTTAATAATGTTAATTGTAGGACCAATGCAAGAAAATACAACTTATTTAAGGTTAAGCATATCAGGTTTGGCACATTAATAAATTATATATGATGGCTTTGGAGACATTGGGGTTACCCACCAGCACAAGCCAGCACATGCTGACAGAACCATTACGTTCTGTCATGGTTACGTTACAGAACGTAACCATTACGAACCATTACGTTCTGTCATGGTGACTTATTGACAGAACCATTACGAACCATTGTTCTGTCATGGTTACGTACGTCACCTTATTATGGTTATTAATAAACATAGGTAGAGACTTCCACATCAGTCTTCTCCTTCATGAGAAGTATTGAACAAGAACCAAAATATATTACGATTATCTATTCAGACTTTTATTTTTGCTCTGCTTCCACCTATGTGCTGCAATCCACTCATGAAGCCGACAGAAATACGGAGACATGTTCAGGAAAGCTGTAATTGAAACAGCGTTGTCCATGCACAACACGAATCAACACTTCTTTAAATTAAATCAGTAATGTCCGACATGTTTTCACAAACACTACTAGGTGACAACTTGTGCATCAAGCTAGGTGGCAAATAGCGGATAAGAAAGGAGAACATTCACCCTAAAAGATAAAGCATACATATATAACTTTAGCTAACTTAATATGTGTAGCTAATATTGAAATAAGAACTGTGTGATGGCCGGGTAGAATAATTTTGATACCGAGGAAATTGCTTACGTTAACTTGCTAGCTTTCCTAATATCACTTTTACACACAGCTTACCTTTCTTTGTGCTTTCTTTCAAGGTGTCGATAAAAGTTGGACGTAGTCCCCACCGTCTCTGATAGTGAAGCACTGCAGAACTTACATTGCGCTGTATGCTTTTTTCTCAATGTTGCTTTACAAATGTATTGTTTGTGATTTAAATAGCCAAATTTTATAACCGATGATTTGGCCGACATCTTATCCCCTTCTCAGACAACCACTTGTAACTTTCAATCGAAGTGCTGCAGTCCGCGCTCAAGGTGAAAGGGGGTGGGGCGACAGCAGTTAAAAAAACAACAACATGCATTTACCAATGAGACGGGTTATTGCTTGGATTTGAATCAGGAGTGCATCCAATAAAAAGAAGGATCTTAAAGAAATTGATACTGATGATTTAGCGTTATTTTCACAGTTGTGGTCTTGACCGGTCTTGAAATAAAATACCGAGTCCTCAATGTCCGAGACCGAGACAAGACCGAGACCGAATGTGGTCGAGTCCGAGACAAGACCGAGACTATCAAAAAATGGTCTTAAGACCGGTCTCGAGACCAAGACCGTTTTCGAGTACTACAACACTGGAGAATAGTAAGGTGGTTTTCTAATTTCTCAACTAAAAAGTGTGGTGTGCTGTTGTATTCAGATCCCCATTCATAGTACTACCTTTCATTACAGCTGTAAGTCTTTGAGGATACATCTATCAGCTTTTCATATTAAGAGACTGAAATTTCCTCAGATAGGACAAAGAACTTCTTTCAACAGTCTGGACGTTCACTGGGTCCATGTTTTAAGCTAAACCATCTTATTTCGGACTAAAGTGTTGTTGTTTAGGATTGTTGTCCTGCTGGAAGGTGAACCTTGAGTCTCAATGTCTTAATGTATAAGATGTTTGCTTCCATTAGTGTTCTGTATTTAGTCATTCACCTTCTTATCAGATCTGCTCAGTTTTCCAATCCCTACTAAAGAAAAGCAGCCACACAGCATGATGGTGCCACCATCATGTTTCACAATGGGAATGTTTTTGTTTATTGTGAATTCTTTAATGCAATCTGTTGTGCATGTTGGCCATAAAGTATAATTTTGGTCTCTTCTGACCTGAGCACCTTATTCCATGTTTTTTACATTCCATACGTGGAATGTGTATGACAAACTTTAAACAAAACCCGTTTTATTTTTACTTTATAGTTGCCATCAAAATTATTGTCCTGTCAACAGTCTTACACTTGAACAACTATTAATCTCTGAAGCCACCTTCGAGTTGCCATTGGCCTCTTGTCAGCTTGTGTGATTAATATTCTCTTACATTTTACTTGTCAGTTAAAGATTACGCCCAACATTTGGTATGTTTGTATTTGTGCCATACACTTTACATTTTCAGACAATGGATAAAGCAATGTGCCAAGAGATGCCTGGGACATTAGCTTACATGTGTGAAACATCTCAAAGACTTTCTCCCTGACCTGTCTGATCTGTTTCTTGGTCTTCAGGATTATGCTAGTTGACTAATGTTCTCTGACAAACCTTCAAAGGCTAAAACACAGTTTATGTACCCGGTCTATATTTAGATTAAATTATTCACAGGTGGACACAATTTTGTGACTTGTGAAGAGAGTTTGTTGGATCAGATTTTATTTAGGGGTATCAGATAGAAGGGGTCAAAATGAATGCTGCACTTTTCATATGTTTCTTTGATTAAAAAAAAGATGTTTGAAAACCATATATCATTGTCCTTCAAGATTAAGTCAAACTTTGTACTGGAAACAATGAGGCACATTGAAGTTTGTGACAAATTGTGTAAAAGTACAAGGGGTCTGAATACTTTTGCAAGGCACTGCTCCTTTATGCAAAACAAAAAAAAGGCTCTGCAAAATCTGTTTATTAAATATTTAAATTTTGGACTCTAGCCTGTGCCGAATCAGTTTAGGGGGAATTCCTACTTACTAAGCTGGCCATGACTGAAAGATATTTAGAGATGCAGCACAAATATTTATGGATCTAGTTTCATTGCATACTGTTTAGTCAGAGGGCTGGAGCTTGCACATCTGCGTTTACTTTAAAAGTGTGCTACACTTCCAAAAATTGCCCTGTATAGTCTACAAAAACACGAACATTTTCCAGGCAAATCTTTGGAATGCCTCCTCTTGAAGATCTTAACGCTTTTTTTATTCAGTCAGTATGAATCCACCTTATTTGCTTCAGTGACCATAAAAACATAAAGGAGACCTGTTGGCACAGCTGGCGAAGGCGCAGAGAAACACCTCCATTCACTTCAGCGCCAGTCTTCAGTAATGACAGTGACGCCCTGTCAATCACGCATACTTATCCATTCACACCGGATGGCCTTGCTGAGTCTTAATCATCACCTGTCAAGTCCGGGTCAGCCTTTCTGCCCTAATTAAACCTGTCCAGCACACATGGAGCGAGCCCGTCAAAGTGAACCTGAAACCATCTCACGGTGAAAATACCATTTCCATTTGGGACGTCAGTCCTAGAAAATACTATTAGTGTTGTGATGCTGCATGTGCTAATGACTAATAACAGCAATAATGCTGATGGAAATAGGTCAAAGCAGAAATATATCAGAGGTGTGAATTGCGTGGAATAATTGAGTCTACCTTGGTTATCCTCGTCCATGTCTGCAGCGGGCAAAAATCTAAATCTCCCGAAAAATCGTACAGAGAAACTTCCGATGCGTCTATTTTACTCCTGGGTGAACGTCCTATTTTCCAGGACGCATTTGGCGTTCAGGTAGTCTCATAGGCAGGAGCGTCTCCTCTCAGGAGATATTGTGGCCATTTACCCCTCTCACACAGTCCCAGGTCCCGTCCTCCGGGGCCCGTGTGTCCGTCCGGTACTGAACGACGGGTCTCTGCAGCGGCGGCAGATTGTCTTTAAGCTCACAGTGGCGCTCGTTATCCCTCTAAATACGCCTTCACTCCACTAGTATAGGCAGAGCGGCTGATGAGACGGCTGCAGTAAAGCTGTTCACGCTCTGACCGGAAATAGAGCCCGCTGTTGAGTCTGTTTGCATCAGAATAAAGGCAGCGGGACTCACTATAGAATATGCGACGGAGTCTTAAAACTGAGGCTTTTACTTTGAAGTTTTCCCCAGGAAACCAGTTTCTGATTGTTTTTGTGAGTGTTACGTGTTAATCCAATCCCAGCTATGCTGCACAGCTCTAGCTGCGCGTCAGCGTTGATCAGCCGTCACGTGACTCAAAGCGGCATTCACCCTAATAGATACTGTAAACTCGTTATATTTTAGGCAATGTATGGTTTGATTTTTTTTAAAATATATATATTTAATTTCAGAACTTTGAAATTAGTCATTTATATTTACCAGATATATTACTAATAAAAACAAATATTGTGCTCAAAAGACTGGATCTTTTTGTTTTTAGTAAAAATAAATAAATAAATAAAATTCCAGTCCAAAATAAGCAAATGGTCATGAAAATGACCAAGGACATACCAGGTAGTAGATGGAGGGAAACAAAGTATAAAATGGCTTCATTTTAGATGGAAATTTGAATAAAGTCAAAATTGATCAAGTTTGGTCTTCATCCTCACCATCCTTCACAAACTGATAAACATTTTGTTGTTAAAGTTTCAAAAACTTTGCGGGTTTTTTATGAATAAGGAGACGAGAGTTGACTCACTGGACATTTATTGGGAACATTAGGGTAAAGGGAACACATGCAGCCACCGGCAGTCTCAGTCTGGAAAAACAATGTTTTCTAATTAGATACCTCTCTAAATCATAACATAATCCATGACACGGTGGATGTCCTAAGTAGATACTCCAGTGATGCACTTCATTATCAATATACGGTACATCGTCTGGGCACTGTTCAGAACAATATGCACTTGGGGAGTTATCGTCTCTCTGTGTGCCTGTTGGCATTATCTGCTCTAGTCCTGTCCAGCTGGTTGTATTTATCTAAACCACTGAGTCTCAGCTGATTTTCCACATATTCCTTTCCAATTAAGCTGGCACTTAGAAACGTATTCATGCCCATCTATAGATATCTCTGGACCCCCTCTGAATAATGCTTTTTCTACCTCAACACTATTGATAAGTAAATTTATTAATTCATTTGTTTTCTATATAACAATAGAGCACAACACATTTGTGGGTTCTGAATGCAAGGAAAACCAACAACTGTGCACTAGGTAAAATATTAAATGCGACATAGCAAGGACATATGCTAAAGACGTGTGTGAATACTATACTAGGTGAATCTTTGGGGATCAAAAATCAGGTTTATTATGGTGCAATGTCTCAAGATGAAGAACAGCTCTGTATTTTATATTCCTTTGTATTATACTTTTAAGCCTGTGAAAACATGAAGTGCTCCAAAACAAAGTACTCTTACATTTATATGCTGTGGCAGGTTTTAGCTGATTAATTATGACAACATGTACATAATTGTTTGTTTTTTTAATTAGAATTAAATCTCATTAAATTAACAATTCAGTGGTTAAATAGCTTTGTAAAATATCTTATATGCAAGTAAATGTACTAGACATTTAACATCAAAACTTGTAATAAAGAGTTCAATTGATATTTCAGTCCAAACATGAGCTCTGGTGTTTAAATATGCAACACATATCAAATCCACCATGGAATGATTTTTGAGGATGCTGTGAGGCACTGGTGCCCAGAAATGTCTCCAAAAGTGATTCATCAAATTAATTTAACTACTCAGCTGCACACATTGCTGCTAGCCATCATGTACCACGCAGACACACAAATAGGTCACAGCCCAGAGTATGAAAGAATATTTCCAGTCTGGATTTTGGGCACTTCTGGATGACATCCACACTCAGAGATATTTTCAGAAGTTGTTTCTTTGACACATGTGGTTTCAATTATAGCATTCCTTCCTCCACAGGCAAGGAGGGGGTCTCACTTCCTGTGCACATTACTCCAGTGGTCAAGCATGAACAGATGTTGTAATTTATTCATTCGTTTATTCGTAGGTGTCACTTTGAGAAAAATGTCTCCGCCTCAGTCTAAACAAAAAAATATATTATCCAGCCAAACATAAGCAGTCCGTCTGACGTTATTTCATCTACAGGAAGGATTGCTTGTCTCCGTTTTAGAGGAAACATATTTTTCTTCTGCTTCAGATATGATCAGACCGAGATTCCCAATCTTTGATGCAAATGTCAACAGTCTTCTTCACCTTAACCTTTAGCTTCAGTTTTGTTTTTTTGTTTTTTGCTAATGCAGAAAAGAACTGAGCAGATACAGAACAACTCAAACTATTTACTTTCTGCAAGTCCGAATAATTAGACAATGCATGTTGGGTCCAGTTAAATCACTCCTGATTTATACTGGATAACCCAAATCCAGATCCTAAAAATTAGATTTGGATGAGGGTCATGCGTGAACAATGGAATATTTGAGGGAAAAAAAGCATCAAGGAAAAAAAGCACTTTCACTTAACCATGCAAGGAATGGGACAGAAAAATATAGAAATATATGTACCAGAGGAAAGGCTAGGCTCTATTAGTTTGGGACTGAAGAACAGTTTCTATATTGGATGAAGATTTATTGCACAAATTTTTATCTAATATTGTTACACAGCTGGCATGGTCATTAACCAGATGAGTTAGTTAATTGCACTGGTTTTCCAATTTGCAGCAACAACACAGATAAGTTGGCTTGCAAGTGATTGAACTCAGCATAAAAAGCTGCCATCACTGTTGTCCACTTTGACTCACACTGGGAGCTCTCTAAATAACCTCAAATTCTCTTTTGAGTATGTCTGAACCAAAGATTAATAGTCTTCAATAATGTTTTACCTGTTGGTTCTGATTAGCTCTACATGAATTTTTCTGTTACATTGTTTAATGTTGATTCCAACATTTCTAAGGATAGTTAAAGGACCACTAGGACTTGTGTCACAGTTGGAGAATAATGAGGTTACATATTTTACAGCCCACTTCCCTCACAAAGAGCATGCTTCTTCAATTACAAATAAAAAAAAAAACAATAATATTTCTGGAGCTTTCAAACAATGTTGATGTGTTGATGAGTTATAATTAAAATATCTGTCTGGCCCAAATCCCCTCTGCAGTGAACAAAAGTCAACAGATACAGAATTTAATAATAAAAACAATAAATTCTCATTGTGTAAAGTCTACGAGGTTGTGTTGAGATTTTTCAAACAGAAGCCCTAAAGTGACCCCAGTTCAAGGGGCTTGAAGTGAACATGTGTGGGGATGCGTCGCGTCCTGCAGAGGGTGCGTACCCTGAGGGAGGAGCATGTCTGGCAGATTAGGCCAGCCATCATGGGAAACGTCTGCTCTGCTCCTGACCGATTTCACGTGACCTGATTGAGCAGTCAAAGCACTTCATATGCTCCAATCACCACAGAAATTCCCAGAGGCTGATCACCTCTTGCATTTAGAGCCTCTTGCCCCTCATGTTAGTAATTACTCATGCAATCAGCTTCCTGACAACTCTACCATAAATCGCAGAGATGTTTTCCGTCTATGCTGAAATGTATTTTAGCATATTAAGTCTTTCAATAAATGCCTGTAATTTGAAGCTTATTGTAAAACTCTAGCAAGCCCTAATGTAAATACACTTATGCACTTCACACACTCTTCCTTGACTTTTCAACTACTTTAATTGCTTTTCTGCAGGTCAGTTCTAAATGTCCTCGCTGCACTACAGGATTGAGTCAAAATAAAACTCTTTTCCTGCAAGTGGTTTACGGTAATTCAAAATATGACAAATACACAATCTTGATTTTTGTTTGAAAGCCGCTAAAAGATAGTAAAAGTTTCTCCTAGCCATACAAAGAATCTTTTAACCTTATGTCATCAAATTTTGTTAACATGAAACCTCATGCAGTCTTTAAATATTTCATGACTAACTATTAAATTTGTCTGCATTATTATTGATTTATTAATCTTTAGATGTGAAGATGTTTTTGGGTTTTTTTTTCATGAAATGATTACATGTTTTAGGAAATTAGTCATTCAAAAACCACCCCTACTTTGAGGTGATATGTCTGAATATCAGATATGGCCATATTGTCCCTCTGCTTAAATAATTTGGTTTTGACAAAAATTAAAAAAAATCTATTTCTTTATGACTGTTTGATATTTGCTTCTGTTGTTATTTTATTTCTTTTTGTTTTCTTCAGAAATCTCCTCGTGCTTCATTTATTTAATCGAGATCACTCAATGGAAACTTTGGGAACTTTTCTTTTTGATTGATTTGAAGATTATAATACTGATTGATTTTGGATAAATTGTATAATTTAACATTGCCTTATCAGTCTACACATGTAGCCAAACCAAAGGATGTGACCGGGTCAGGCATGTCCTTCCCGCGGTGACCATTGATCAGAGTGGACTTTTAGGGTGAGGCCGTGTGTTTTTTTTTTGAGTGTCAAAGGTCACAGGACGCTCAGAGTGGCAGGATTTCCTCTTTCAGTCTCCACATTTTAAAGCCCAGCTCTGCACTCTTGACCATGCCTTTCCTGCCACCATCTCACTGAAGGGGAATGTTGAGTTGATTTTCTTGCGTCCAAGGCACATATGAGTGGAGTCTTTATTTGGGCTCACAAAGGCAGCAGTGTTTGTCTGAGACCTTGAACGTAAAGCTGGGAGTGAGCTCCTATTTCTGAAGAATATGTCTTTCAGATCCTTCCTCAATTACAAAACAAACTATAGAGTCAATACTAATCGTATATTTCAGTCTTTACAGGTTTACATATGCTGTATTCTGAATGGTAAAACTATAAAAAGAATAAATATGTACATATTATTGAATACACTTTACATTACAGACCTTGAGAGCATGTCAGCAAGAAGCAATGCTTACATAAAGGTCCTAAATGAAGACAAATTTCTGAAAACATTTAAAGTATTAATGTACAATCACATAAAAAAAAAAGAAACACAAACTGGATTATAGCTGTCCAGCTTTTTCTAATTACAAACAAGAAAGTTCAAGTATGAGTAATACAAAATGTCACACTGACACCTACCAAAATACACCCATATTTGCATTCTCTTTTTTTTCCTGACCTATTTCAAGCCTGCAAAGTGACTGCTGCAAATAAATAAAAAAATACCCCACCTCCCTCTTTCACATTTCCTTTTGCTTCCTTCTCTTCTAGTCCTTCAGCTCTTTGATTTCATTTTTAGGTCAACTTTGAATATCATAACGCCTGATATTCCTTTGATTATGCATCGTCTGCCATGTCCATTGAAATTATTGATGTTTTTTGAATTTATCAAATACATCACAACCTAGTGATTTTGTCAGCTCGGGTATTTATATTCTCAGAAGAGATTATTTTAATAGACAAAACTGACATACAGTTTTTAACATAACAAGAAAACATGTTTTTGGGAAGTGGCGACACTTATATATGGGTAATACTTGGTTCTGAAACGCTATCTTTGGTAGTTGTAACATCTCAAGGGAGAAAAGGCAACAGGTTTTGCCATTTTGTGAAAAAGGTAACTTGATAAGCATGTATGATGATCTACATTAAACAAATAAGCAAATATTATTTTGAAAAGATTTATATCAATACCACAATTATCAACACAAAAATAAAGATCGGATTTGTAAAATTGTCTTGGTATTTTGTATAATTAACCAACTTTGAGAAGAAATTGATTTGTAAGTAGTTTTAAAAGAAGAATTTTCTTTGTAAAAACTGTTTTACAATTGAATAGGGCATATGCATTGGGAATAAGGGTGTGAAATTCACAATGTCCAGCTGTGCCAGATCTCCTGTACATAACATACTGTAAGGAATATGGGGATTCAATTTCAAAGCTCTATTACAGCCCCAGAGTTATCATATAGCTCAGTCAATCAGAAAATAGATCATGACGTCAGTTCCACTTCCAGTATGAAGCATCCAGTGTGAAGCATGCAGCATGCTGAGGTGAGGGAATCTCCACAAATGCAAACAGAGATCTCTTGGTTTTTCATTAAATTCACTAATTCTATTATTGAGACATTGTTTGGATTTTTCACAGTTGTGTAAGCTCTTGAACACATGCAAATGATAAAGGGACTAAATTTACATATAATTTTTTTTTGTAAATAAACTGAACCGAATGTATTTAAACAATATTTATAACACACTTTAAAACCCTGGAATTAACATAGAGTGTACTTTATTTTTGCCATGACTGCATGTGATAACTGAGTCATAAAAACATGTGTTTTTTTTTTTACTGTAGCTGTGTCTTGACAGTACAGCTTACACAGAGATGACTTGTTTCCATAAATCATACTAAAAAGGTCTTAGAATCAGTGAATAGATACGTATGTCACACAACAAATAATTCACATCTGCATTGCAATTGTAACTGAACCCCTGCCATTTCCTTTTGTAGCTTTATCACTCTATAATACTCCATTAAATAAAACATGCAAGCTGCTTCAGATGCTAAAAATGCTAAAGGCTTTTTTCTAAGAGTATGGTGGCTGGCAAAAACTAGGATGAAGACAAAACAACGTTTCTAGAGCTATTCTTTCATCTGTCCTCTTTGATAACCCTATTAAAATTCCCCCCACCAAATTTCTGAGAAATAAATTCTGTTTCTAACAGAAAAAAATAAAGATAGGCATGCTGGATAGTGTGCTGCAAGGTCTGGTCGCCAATCAGACCGAGACAGACAGTTGCCGGCCAATGATGGTTTTTATGCTGCTGTCTGCCGTCAGAGCGAATAATTTAATAACTTTACAGATTACATTTTGGCAACTACATGAGGGAGTGAGTAGTTATTAAATTGACTTAAATTGGAAGCTTGTTTAGATAGGGCCTAATAATTTAGTTAAGTATGGGAAACAGTTTTAGTTAGGCTTTAAATAGGAAAATTTATTATATTCTAATTCTTTTAATTTTAGCTTCAGGAACACTTCACACACAAAAATGTTAAAAGATGGTAAACGGGACTCTTATTGTGACTAGCTGCTTCTCTCTGGTGGTCAGCTGATGTCACTACATCATCACGTCTGAAAAGCATATCTGATTAAGCTGGCTCGCAGCATAACTTCATAAATGTTAATGAAGGAAAATGTTTCCCATTTTAAATTCACTTTTGTTCATTCGTAAATTAATGCTGTGAGATATTACTATGAAAAACAAATGGCTGTTATTTTGACGTGTAAAAATACATAATAAATCGTTAATGAAAAAAAATTGCTGTTTAAAAAGTAGCACAAGTCTAACAAGGTATTAACTGCTTTATTAGTCAGGTTTTCTGCTCCGGAAGTCAGCTTGCAGTCAACTGATTAACAAGAAAGAAACTTTCCAACTTTTTATCATTTGTGGAAAAAAAAGTATGTTTTTTTTTCCACACATTCTATCTCAACATTACAACTGACTATCTTTAAAAACATTATGTTGTATTAGTTAAACATTGTTTTTCCAGACGTGTACCTTTTTCCTTTAAAGATTTCTAAAAATAACAATTATTAAAAATGAACAGTCAAATATATCAGATAGTTGTGATATTACAAATTTATTTCTTCCAGTTTGATCATTCTCACAATCAGTTCTGACAGTACAAATCTCCAGACCGACTCGCTCAAATAAATCTGCAGCATCAAAATGTTTCGCATTATTTTAAATTATTATTATTTTTTTTTTACTAACGTGTCCCCTTTTGTGCTACTGGTTTGCAAAAACAGTAACCGTGACGACCTGCAAGTGCAATCGCCAGTGCAAGACATGGAGCATCGTCTGCGTGAGAGAGAGAACATGTACCGTTTGTTCAGCTGAAGCCAACCGCAGTGTCACGAAGACAAATTAAACATGCTTGTTCATGTCATGCTGAGATGTTCCTGTTGTAAAGTAAACTGAACTGTGTTCAGGTTTTAATTTTGAGATGCAACACTACTGATAAACAAACATGACTGAAACACACTAAAAAGGGTAAGCGACAAAGTTTCACAGCCACAATCGTTTTATTTCATGTTTAAGTCCCCACGAACAGCTCCTGGTTCAGCAGCTGCAAGGCCTCTTTTCCCTCCACGTGTCGCTCGTCACCTTGTCTCACATTGACAAACATCCATTCTGTCCTTCTTCTGCAAAGGCACCGAGCTCGTACGACAACTGCTGAAAACAAGCAGCCGCCTCACTGTATTGCATTGTCACACCGGCATGCAGGATTGGGTGTCCTCTCCTTCGACGTCGCTGTTCAGATGTGTCGCTTGCACATCTTTTGATGGCTGTAGCATGGCAGTTCTTGCTTTTCACAGATTTAAGTTTTTTTTTTAAAAAGAAAGTAGGTGTTGAGTTTTCAGTGGATTTCAATATGAACCTGTGAAGAGATAAAGTCTTTGTTTATATTTAATTTTGGAAGTTATTTGCAGGTTATTGGTCAAAAAGACAGTATGACAAAATTTTGCAAGCCAACTTCATGCGAATCCATAATGTTTAAGTGTTTTTAAGTTTTAAAATTTCAGTCATTGTTAATTATTTCTTTTTCCAAAACAACAACACAAACAAATGTAATAAATTAAATGAATACCAGTAAGTTTTTGTTTACTTTTAATTAATTTTTTGGTAACCATTTTTTTTTTTTTCAAAATGCAAGCATAATATAACAGCCAACTACAATGATCTTTAAAACCATGAAATGAATGGACACTTTTCCTCATCTCTAATCCAAACAGAATCAGAATTATATATACAGACATCCACTCTTATTTTTAGTTAAAATCTTTTTTTTATTATTTGAAAAGTTAATTCAAAATGTTTTAAAACATAGTCCTTAAATTTTTTCCATGAGGCTGAGGTGGGGCTGTGGAGGGCCATTCCAGAAGCATGATTAATCCATTCCAAAACCAGTTCTGATGTTTGTACTCGCTGCCAAACAACAGCTGAGTTTTAACTAGTTGGAAATGGGTAAAAAAAACTGCTGAAACCCCAGTGTGACTATCCAATTAAAGTCTTAAATTGGACTGAAATAGAGTAAAGGAAGAAAGAAACCCTTTCTCTAAAACCGGTACATTCAAGCTTTACTGACATTTGCGACTACACATGGACAAACCAAATGCCTTCTGAAGAAAAGTTTTGGCCACCACTTTTAGAGAAGCTAAGGTGAAGCTCTCAGTTCAGAATATTGTTTCAACGGTCAAGTGTGGTGTTGGCAGCATCATGCTGAGGGTCATGTCTTGATAACACATTTCAAGCATCGGATGAAATCCTGAAACTCATTAGCTTCCCCTCAGGTCTACAACTAGATGACAAAATTTAGACATGACTGGATGTTAAAACACCACAATGATACCAAAACACAGAACAAAGGTGCTTTGGGAAAGGATGGAGCAGGCTAATGTTAGGCTTCTGAAATGGTCCCAACATCAGAACCAATAAAAATTTGCAGACTCTACTTAAAAACCAGGATTACAGAAAATCTGCAGGAAATTGAAACTTAATTTAATTCTTAAAATTAAATGATACGTTCTTTCATTAATGAACCCCAAAAACACTGTTAAAAAACATTCAAATTAATTTATAACTTACATTTATAACCAATAATTTGGTTCAGTGTAAAAAGATAAGTAAAATATATCTTAGAATTAAGCGTATCACTAAACAGAACAAAGGAAATATCTTAAATGTCATATTGTAAAAATTTGGTGTTTGGCAATTACATTCAATATATGAGTTAGTTTTGCTACATTAAATATCCTTACATGTTTATAACAAGAAATTGAATTTAAAAATGGGCAAATCTTCATTAACAGAAATTAAAACAAAGAGTATAGATTAATTAAACTACAGCCAGAACTTAAAGTAAATCCAACTTTAACTTCAACTAATCTAAGATGAATTGAAAGTTTAACTTCAAAAGGAGACACTTCTTTAAAAGCTCAGCAGACATTTAGTCAGCAACCACAACGACAACACAAATTCAACACTAAGGCCTTTTTAACAGCTGTTGGCATGGTGACGAGCAAAGCAGGACTGCCAAACCAGAAGTTTTGGTATACAAGAAAGTAAGAGACTACTTACTTGAAGTCTTACATTAAACACCATAGAAGCGACGAGGTATATATAAGGAAATCTGATTCTCAGCCGCCATGCCAGATCAAAAAATATCAACAAAGTCCTCGTCAAGCCTTTGCAAAACACTCCGTACGTCCGACCAGCGGAGCCCGAGAACCGGAGCACTAGGTACG
Source organism: Xiphophorus maculatus (assembly GCF_002775205.1). Taxonomy (NCBI): domain Eukaryota; kingdom Metazoa; phylum Chordata; class Actinopteri; order Cyprinodontiformes; family Poeciliidae; genus Xiphophorus; species Xiphophorus maculatus. Next base: position 13,224,151 of record NC_036458.1, on the reverse strand, counting down.
ACAGACCCGCCATAAAGGATCAGTCTGCCCGGCGCTACGTTGGCTTATTAAGTCAACTGACAAGGCGATGCGATATAAGCGACAAATGGTGTGAAATTCTTCATTATTTCTTATCACTGACTGACACCGAGCTCCATTTTTAAACATTAGCTGCTGGCAGGGCTGCTCCACCCCGAAAAGCTTCTCCGAGGAGGAGAGAAGAGGGTGCGACACACGGAAGAGAACAGGGAATTGGGTTAATACGCCCCGAGTTTAGACTCACAGGCACGACCAAAAGCGCGTACACGAAATTGATTGACAATGCTAAGACCCGCCTCCTGGCCCTGATTAGTGTATTTCTGCAAACGACTGTAGGATCAAGGGAGGAGACAGGGGAGCTAGGTTTTTTTTTTCTCATATTATTCTGTCAAGAGGACACAGTGACAGTTTTAGTTAATATGTTAAAAATACATTTTTATAAAAGTTACCTACTGCAGCTTTATAGGTAATTTCTTTTAACAACTATACTGATGATAATAATGCTATTATTTCCCCAGTGTTACTGACAATCCATTTGTAATTCGTTTTCCTTGTTTTATCTGAACAATAAGACGTATTCCTATCTTCCAATTTCAACTTCTTGATGCATCTGTGTAAGTCTGCCTATTTTTCATAAAATTCTTGTCCAATTCTATGTTGTAGATTTTTCTTTGATAAAAAGTTCTTTATCCAGTAAAATATTTCCCAGTAATACCCAATTTATATATTCAAGTGATCTATGCACAACCAGTCACATGCTTTATCTGCATAATATTTGAATTAGTAATCTATATGTTTTTTCCATTATTTTACAAATATCATAAGTTAATGCAATATTTTGGGGGGTTTTGTAGTTTCACCAGCAAATTTGATATTTGCATGTGCAGGTTTTTTTTTTTTAATTGCCGTTTTAAGCACCTTTAAGACACAACTCAGGAAATACCCAACTGAACGAATTCCATTGTAATTGGTAAAGAACGTCACTTCCTTCCCCCGTGTTACACCCTAAGTCATCCGTCTTTTGTGTTTTAGATTTCCTTACAAATGACAAGTTTAAGCGTTTTATTTTTATTTTAATCAATAAAAAAACATTTTATTTAGCATGCACGCTTTCGTAAAAAACGAAAAAAGTGTATTTCTGGTTGTTTGTTTCTTGTGAGCTTGCAGTGAGTTGGAGTGTCTGAGGGCGTATCAGGCCGGTGTACCGGATGCTCCATCTGCTGGTGGCTGACTTCATTTTTTTTTTTCTCAGGGGTGGTGGCCGCTGTTTTGCTCCATAGCTCCCATAGTGAACCCACGAAAGCATGGGAATGTTGCGAGGAGATTTCTGAGGAAACTTGAGATAAAGTGTGTAATAAGTTAGCGTAAGTTGCTCAGACGCTGTTTTAACATCAGAGGAGCTCAGCGGTAAACACCGGAGGCCGTCAGCGGGAGCCTGTTGGGACGTTTCTCCAGCGAGCAGTTCCGGACAAAGGAAAAGAAACCTGAGCTAAAGCTAGCTGGCTCTCTTAAGCAATGCAGGCCATTAAGTGTGTCGTTGTAGGGGACGGGTAAGTGAACATAGTCGGGCTTTCTAAAAAAGTTTGTTTCTACCATTTTCTATTTGAAAGGTAACGTTTAATATTAGCTTAAATGTTGTCACCAGACTGGCTAACGTTAAATCACTTTGCTTCCCAGTTTTTCATACGGGCAAAGTTAGCTTCCAAGCTGTAACTACCTGTTAATCTGTACCACTTGAATATTGCAGTTCACTCAAACTTTTTTATTTCTTATTTTGACTTACTTGACATTCGAGTTTGTATATTCTGTGTTGGCATAGAAGAAGATGGCTCATTATTTCCTTTGGGTTTCCACATACTTGGTGAATCAGTCAGATTTAATAGCGTAGTTTGTTTATTCAACCTAAACCCGTTTTTTTTTTCTTCTTCTATTGTCTTGGTTAGTGAGAAACCCAAGAAGCTGGGATTCAGTTGTATTGTTGTCTTCTTCACACTTAGGTTAACTTGGGGCGTGCTTTCGTTTTCCTAATAATAAATGAGGGTTCGGCTGCACCATTTTAAAGTAGAGGATTGGCCAAGACTGCCAGTCAGAAGTGTAATAGTATGTGAGGTAAACATGCGCATACAACCTCTTGATCAGGGTGTGGTGGAAACCACACAGCAGTCATTCAAGGGACCTTTGATTGAGGAGCTTTTTTCGATTCAGATTAAAGGGGAAGCTCAAGTTTCGTGATTGGGAAATATCTGTTCCCCTGGGAGCTGCGAATATCTTACAGGAACTGACCCCTGTCTGGTTTGCCTTGCCAGTTTTCCTGAGATCAGGGCTCATTTCTGCTTTGAATCTTTTTTTTTTTTTTTCAGTCGATTATGAATTGAATTTAAATCGTGTTTTTGTTATTTCAGTTAAATTAGTCATGAAAATCAAATTTGATCATGTGAACAATTTGATTATTTTCCTGACTAAGGTGTCCATAATATAATAATCTACATTGATTTAGTGCCATGTTTTCTCTTGTTTATTATCCTTAACTGTGCTTAACTAAATTAATTTTGCTTAACTAAGTTTAAAAAAAAATCAATGACAATTTTATTTGTAAATTAAAGGTTTTTCCCCACTAACTTAAACTACAGCATCTTCTTTTAGCAATTTCCAGGTCTGGACAAATAGTGGAGACTGAAACTTGATTCTGTAAACATTTTGAAGTTTCCAGATTTTTTTTTTTACATATCTAAATGTATTTCTGATTTGCCAAGAAAGGCAAATCTGGTGTGATCTATGATCAATAAGCCAGGTTTTAAAAAAATGTATTCAATGAACCTCAACTATTTTATATAAACGTGTATTTCGATGCATCTTTTTGAGTTTAATACATATATTACAGGCTTGGGACATGTGTTTTGATTTAAATCGTGTCATTCCTTGCTTTTTAATTGGATTTAAAACATTTTCCCCCATTTAAGTTAATAAGACATGGGTTCTTTTTTGTGTGCTGTATTCCTGAGACGAAAATAAAACTACTTCTACCTGACTTTAAAGAAAATAAGGCATGTATCAGTTAGGAATTGCATGTTGGGTCAATACATCAATATTTGAGTTAAACCCATTGACTGTTTTGACTTTCCTTTTGTTACTGACTCAATGCTAAATGATAAATGCAACTTGCACTTTGTAGAATGTGAAAGTCTCTTAAGTTACTGAGTTTAAAAGTTGACCTATGGTTTAGAAACTGAATCTGGTGTAGACCCCAGGAAGGCACTGAAACCACTACTTGATAAATATTCTTAATAAAAATCAATGTCTAAAGTTAAAAAAAATAAAAATGTGTATAGATCAAGTAAGTTAGGAAAAGTACATAATTTTAAAATTTGAAATTTACAGAAATTTGTGAACTTTATGTTAAATAATTTTAGATGTTTGGGTTTAAAAAAACAACAACTTTTTTACATTTTTCTTTTTAAAAAGAAAATATAGAGAAAAGCAAAGGGGGGAAAAAGCCAGTTGGTTTAAGATTTAAGGCTCTAAAATGTTTAGATTAGTTGGTAATGCAGAACTGCTCTGACCACTCACTTTAAAGCAGGATTTCTTTTCTTGTTGTTTTCCCTAATCATTGATCAAGTCTCTTCTCATTTCCAGTGCTGTGGGTAAGACATGTCTGCTCATCAGCTACACCACCAATGCCTTTCCTGGAGAATACATCCCCACAGTGTGAGTGTCAGAGACTGCAGTGCAGTTTCTGTTTATTTATTTATGACAAACCTTGCTGTCCATCATGTTTCTCCACCCTTTGTCTCTAATGCGGCCCGTGAATCAATGAGACGACTTCTTTATTCCGCTGTTGTTTTTCTAACTAAAAGTTGCCTTGGTTCTATGCTTGAGGTAATGATCAAAGTGGCAGACTGTAACTAAGATTGAAGAGAGCAGATATTGCTGGCAGTAATGATGAAATTCTGCTCCTTATCTGATCAAATGTACATTTTTTTGTTTGTTGTTGGGGGTTTTTTTACCATTGGTTTCTAGAGAAGTCGATAAGGTACTTTATATTCAGGCTCTTTTTCTATCAGAAAAAAAATCTAAAATGTAGTGCATGATTTTCTCTGAAAAAGAATTTATGTTGATCTATTCATATTTCAATGTATGTTTTTTGTTTATTTGCACATCATCGTTTTCCCCAGGTTTGACAACTACTCCGCCAATGTTATGGTGGATGGGAAACCAGTCAACCTGGGCCTTTGGGATACAGCTGGACAAGAAGACTACGACAGACTCCGCCCACTCTCCTACCCCCAGACGGTACAAAAAGGACATAACACAATATTATAATTCACTTATTAACCTTTGTGAATAATCCACTTGGAACATTCGGGTGAAGACAGCGAACAAGGAAGTTTGGAAGAAAGAAAAACACACATTGATAAGAATAAGACTTTACAGTAAATTAAAACCTCAGGCTTTGATTCCTTTGCTTCCTTTGTCTTATCAGGATGTGTTCCTTATCTGCTTTTCACTCGTGAGTCCTGCCTCGTTTGAAAACGTCCGTGCCAAGGTGAGAAGTGCCCGTGTGAACAACATGGCAGGTTTTTACAGTGTCTTACTACAGTACTCACTTTATCAGCGTTTAAAAAATCTTTTACTTCATGTTAGAACTTCAGTTTACAATTTTTTTATTGGGATTTAATATACAGAACAATACACAATAATGGGAGGAGATTGAAAGTGGTTTTCAAAATTTAATACAACTAAGAGAGAAAGAGTGATATCTATTAGTATTAGCCTCCTGCAATTAGCATATATATTATTAAAGAGTTTGTTTCCATTTTGCAAGGCACCATAGCACATGTGCATGTAGCAAGTTTTAGGAGAAGAGAAGCATTAGGACAGTTTGCATCATAACATAACTGTAGGATCAGTTAGTGGGTCTGATCCTGCAGAGAATGACTTACTATGCATCTTTGTTGCCTGACTAATCATTTTCAAGTACTTTTAGATAGGAACAGAATCTTACATGCACAAAACTTTTCAAACTGGTGCTTTTTGTTGTTCTATACTGTGAATTATCAGGCAATTAAAGCAAGAAAATGCAACATAATTGAGGTTGCTCCCTGATGCCCCTATGCAGCAATTACAGAAAGCACTTGTATATGTTTGCTTCAAGTCCATAAAGTATTGGATAGTTGTTATAGTCAATTTAGTTTTTTTATGTAAGGCTAAATAACAAAAATGTATTTGGAAGTCAAAAGTTCCAATTCATTCAATCTAGGTCATTTCTATATAGTCGTGTCTAAAGTAGCTACAAGCTCTGATGTTTATCGATGTTTCTTTCATGCCCTGGAGTGAAGAGGGTAAACAAACACTCACTGACTCTTAACAAAATGAAATGTTTATTGTTTATACATAATATACAAATGTTATTTATAACAACTAAAAGTTACCTAGTACTGTACTAATTTTCAGCTACCGTTATAACTTTTGAATAGGTATTTTTTGTTTTTTATACTTTGAATTTTGCTTAACTAGAACTTTGTGTTAGTCCTCAAACTAACTTTTAACATTTAAAAAATCTTGTCCACTCACAACGTAATAATCTTTTTACTGGATAAAAGTCAACAGAGGCTTTATATTGTTGTAAGAAAAGCAAATACATCATCACTTATTAATTCAGGACACTTGAACTGAGCCAAATAATTGAATTGTTAAAAATATTTCTTCCATCTTGGTTACATTTTCAAAACCAAGTTCTTAAACAAGTCAGGTTTGTGTTTTTACAGTAAATGTATTTCTACCAAATAGAATGGTATAACTGAATCTTCCAAACATTGACATTGTGTCGTAGGGATCTTTATTGTACTTCATCACAGTACTTTGGACAGACGCATGCTTGCAGACGTGGATCACATGATAGCCTGTAAGCAAAGGGAGTTTCTCTTGGTGATAAACACTCAGGAAATTATTATCTGCCCCTGCAGTTCCTCCTCAGCTGTACAAGAAGGGAACCAACATTTGTTTTCTTTTTCCATCTCACCACTATACCACTGTTTTTCTGTTACTGGCTTAATTCTAATGATTAGAATTGTATTTATTTACTTGCTTCCAATTTGAATGTTATGTATGCCCATAATTTGCAGCTATAACAGCCTAAGTCAGGCATGTTTATGGACATTTATGACCATCCTTTCAGATGCACATTTGTGGGGTCTGATGTTGATTGAGAAGGTCTGACTCATAATCTCCATTGTAATTCATCCCAAACCTGCTCTGTATTTTTGAGGTCAGGACTCTGTGAGGTCAGTCAAGTTCTTCCACAACAAGCAGACTCATCTGTCTCTTTATGAATCTTGCTTTGTGCACTCATGCTTAGTCATGTTGGAACATGAAGGGTCCATCCCCAAACTGTTCACACAAAGTTGAGTGAAGGAAATAGTCTGAAATGTCTGGGTATGCGGAAGCATTAATGATTCGTTTAAGTTAAACTAACATAATAACCACCTCATCATAACCCTCCCTTTACCAAACTTTACACTTGGCACATTGCAGCCAGGCCAATGTGGTTCTCCTAGCAGCTGCCAACTCTAGACTTGTTCATTGGATCTGCAGCCAGAGAGGCAGAATTCAACTCTCCAGAGAAAATGTTTCCACTGCTCTAGAGTCTAGTGGCGGCTAGAAATTTTGTGGTTTGACTCTGCAGAAATTGATGGCCTCTTTGTATTATATGCCTCAACATTCAAGGCACAGTACTTTCTGCCTGTGTAGCTTTATTATAATTCTACTACTCACTGACTGTGGAATAATTAGTGGTGAGTAAATTTTCAGATTTCAAGATTTACTTCATACTACAAATGTTTCTAGAAGGAGTCTATGCGTTTACATGCTGGATTTTATCAACCTGTGGTCAGGGAGGTAATTCAAACTCATAAATTCAATAATTTGTAGGGTTGAAGAAAGACTTTTGGCAATGTGAAAAGTGACGTACGCAAAATTAGACGTAAATCTGAATGAGCTTGAAAGGTGGTTGGTTTTTGTCAAACAAGATAACCAGGTCCGCTTTAATTAAACTTCAGTTGGTTTACCTAGAAAGTCTGGTTCTTTTGGGGAGGTGTGATGCGCTATCGAACTCTAATGCAGACCAAAAAGCGAACTCCCAGCTCTCGGTTCGGTTAAAGTGAACAGGTTTTGGTTCGTTTGACACAGTGCAGTGTGAAAATGTAACAAGTGTTGCAACTTTGTTCTCCAATCGAAAAGTGAAGTTTTTAATACTTTTTAGTGGGCTAAATGAAGACAAAGAAGCTTAAAGATGTATAGAAAAGGCACCGTTATTTGTATTGTAGTCACAGCCATAAAGTTTGATACAAAAATGTTAAGGGACCCTGTTTATAATGAAATGCATCACCTAAAGAAGTTAAAGCTGTACCTTTCTGTTCTGTAGTGGTACCCTGAGGTCAGACACCACTGTCCCAACACTCCCATCATCCTGGTGGGCACCAAGCTGGATCTGAGGGACGACAAGGACACCATGGAGAAGCTGAAGGAGAAGAAACTCTCCCCCATCACTTATCCTCAAGGGTTGGCCATGGCCAAAGAGATTGGTAAAAACTTCATTGAGCTCTTTCTGACCAACTTAGATCTTATGTATTTTTATTTTTTTTTATAATTCACAACAAACAGAAGTAAATAAATTGCTGCTCTCTGTCTGCGTTCATTAGGCTCCGTCAAGTACCTGGAGTGCTCAGCCCTGACTCAGCGTGGCCTTAAAACTGTGTTCGACGAGGCCATCCGGGCCGTTCTGTGCCCCCCACCCGTCAAGAAGAAGGGCAAGAAATGCTCTCTCCTCTAAGGCCGCCTGCAGTTTGAACGGTTACAGGGGAACATGAACGCTAGCAGTGAGAGGGTGGCTAAAGGCACAGGAGAAACACACCAGTATACACTCACAATCAATGTACTTCAGATTCTGTCCTTAAGTGTAGCTCAAGCAGTTTTCATGGAAATAAATCAGATCCAGGTTTAGGCGAAGGGTTTGGGCGATTAACAGTCCTAATAACTCTTTACTGTATAGACAAGACTATGAACTTTTTGAGGCCTTCTAAAATCGATTGGATGTTTTTCTAAAAATGGACTGCAGGTTGTCTTTAATTTCCTCTTCCACTTGTTGTCCACGTTTTTTTGTTGTTGTTTACAGTCGGGTTGATTGTTGTAAGTGGAAATAATATTGCCAAATACATTCTGCACACATGCTGGTTTTTAGCCGAAAATGAGAGTCTAGATCTGTCGATTCAGATCTGTAACGTTTGCTGTTCATTCAGCTCCTCCATCAATGGCATTTTTAACTCACAAGTTCACTTCGTCCTTGACAACAAGGAGTATGAAGTAACCTGGAGGATCTGTACAGTTTCAAATGAGTCCTTGAGTAACATAACCTACTTACTTACCATCAGTCTGTCAACCCTAGAATGATTAATGACGCCTAAAACAAAACGGGGAGAAGATCAGATACCAACAGTGCTGTAACTCCCCGAAAAATGTAATGAATCCAGTATTTTCTACATTTCATCTAATTAAATTTGTAATTTTCTTTCTGCTTTCCCTAAATGCGTCTCAACCGAGCGGCTGCCTGTGAGTGCAAAAGCTGAAAACATGATTACATATTGGAACAGAAATGTTCAGATGTCTTGGTGATGGGGGGAACAAGAGCACATCTTTTAATGCTCTGTGGGCATTTACCGAATACCTTTTGTGCAACACTTTTGATTTATTTTCTTTACGCATCACTACTGGCTAAGCAATGTCACAATGAAGAGCATATATGCCTGCTAATAACAGTAACACAAAGCTACTGTCGGTTATGGTGTAGTAGACAGTGTAATCATCTTTTTGTTATAATCGTGATTTGACTATTTTGTATCTTTCTTCATACGTTACACACTCACTGTATTGTTTAACTAACACTATGGATATCTTTTTTTTTTATTATTACCTCTACGGTTAACGCTACCTTAATCTCCCTTCAAGCCTAGCTTTTTGTAATTAATGCTGATAGCATGTCTGTGCATCATATACTGAAAACTAAGATTAGAATTGCTACAGTTATATATATTTTTTGCCTATTTACAAAATGTATTTGAACTACTAGATCAGGGGTTAAGTACACGTTGCTCATCGGTATTCAGAAATCAAGCTGTGCTTTTATCCAAGCCAATGTTGTGACTCTCTTAGTTTTGAGGATTAAAAACTATTGTCACTTTTTGAAAAAGCCAATAAATTCCTGTAAAAACACTTCCTCTGTTGTAAACATCCATTGTTTACCACTTTTGTGCTTTAAATTAGTGTTGAGTAATTATTTGACAATATAAGTTAGATCATCTGTCTGAATTGCTAACTCTTTTTTTTTTTTTTTTTACCTTAAACAATTATAACTATTAACCAACATATTCCATATTTTGTTTCTAAAAATAAACTCTTCTAGAGCAAAGAAATTACAAATAAAATAAAATGCCTTTAAACTGGTTTCCCTTTACAAGGCAAATATGTGAGATGCTATTTATGTTTTGACTTTACAAAGATTTACAGATTTTCTACAACATTCTGACTTGCTTTTATTATTAAAATGCAGCCAGTTTAGGCTTTTGATAAGATAGGAACACACCATTTCCAAAATTTTTAACTAAAAATATTTTACTGAGTACAGTCAATATATGACTGAGTACTTTCAGCTGTATAGCTTTGGCCCAGCAGATTAGAGGTTTGGACACCAATGATTCATTTCTTTTCTTTTTTCCTTTGTTTTTTTAATGGGATGATTATTTAGCATTTTTAATTTTTAAAACATTGCTGCAGAAATTTTATTTTATTTTTTGATTCCTTGGCACATATTTACATTTTAGACAATTACGCTTAAGCTTATGTGGCTTAGAACATGGAGGACGTCAATAACTGTCAAGTCAGCCGTTTATTCACCCACACATTTCATACTGACTGATTCTAAAGGGAAGTCATTTAACTCATAAGACTTTTTAAACTGAAGGCAGTTAAAATGTCTTGGATGAATACATATGCATTTGGCACCACGTACGAGTTATTCAACTCTTTCAGCTTGGAATTAATCTTGCATCTCAGAGAAATGTCTACAGTAATTTTTTATTACAAGAATACCCAACATTTAACAATCTCATGTCAATAAAATGTACAATTCATTGACCCACACAGGGTTGATAATACATGTGGCACAAACTTTACATCTTAAAGTGAAAAGATTATTTACTTAGTGGCATCCCAAAGGTTTCAGCCTTTCGATGTTTTTCATATTTCCCATCTTCAGAAACTCTCCAGCTGCTCCATAGCAGCTCAGGAATCTGCAGATCGTAACAAAGTCCCCGAAGTTGTAGGTATGCTGACGAGATGAAAGACAAACTGTTAGAAAATCTGAATATACTCTCTCCGGAAATAATCTCAATAACTCATAAAAGTTCAGCAGAAAAGAATAGACTGGATTTTGTATATGTACAATTACACAGAACCCACAAGCATTATCAATTGATTGGAAAGGAACAGACTAAATCGTACCTTTCTACCAATTCTGCCCCAACAATATCATGGACATGATATTTCATAGGAAATTTCACGTGTGAGGTTGTTCGTCGTTCCTCTAGATCGACTCGTAACACTTCGTTATATTTAGACTTCTTCACCATGCCAAGCACTGCTTTACGTCCTGGAAAAAAATGTGTTGGATGATATCAAACAAACCTCTAAAGGGTCAAAGGTAGAGAATGCCAAAATCTTACAGAAGTTAGATACATTTATGGTGAAGGTGCAATAATTATCCTAAAATACCAACCTTGAATAAAATACTTTGTGAATTTGCCAGAATTGGGAATGGAAAGCCACCAGCTGCCAGCATCCCTCACAGTCAGGACCCCGGACTTCACCAGCTGCCTTAGTGGTGAGAAAATTAACAATGTGCTCATGTCTGACAGAATTATATGCAGATGAAAAACAAAAATCAATTTTTTCCAGTGTTGAGAATCTTAAACAAGATTCAATAGTGCGTCGCAGTCGGAGTTCCACATACGTTATCTCAGAGTCTGTGAAGAGAAACTCTCTCAGCATCTTGTCTTTGCTGAAGCTCAGATCTGTGCAGGAGGACACCACTTTCTCCAGGAACTTTTCAACAGTTGCTTGTGTTGCTTTCCCCTCTTCGCCAGCCAGTACTTTGGTCTTGTAGTCTGACGCAAACACCAGCCCGAATGCTTCAGAGTCAAACCCGAGCTGGAACATCAGCAGCTCCCCACTCTCCTGGAGTTTATTCTGCTCAGACAAAAGCATGGCAGTCAGAACTTCAAAAATAGTTCAAATCCTTTTTTACATTTGGTCACCTTTTAATAACAAGATCTAGTGGATTTGATGTGCTACACTAAGACAAAGTATTCTATGCTTGTGATGTAGAAGGTATTGACGTTTTTTAGTTTTGCTTTTTATTATCTGTTTAACGTTATCATGTGTTGTCTGCAACATAAAATCCCAATGAAATGAGTTGAAATTTGTGGCTGTGGTATGACAAAAAATAAAACTATTAACAATCAAAGAGCTGGCTCACCACTTCCTTGTCCACCAGGGTCTTGTCATTGTGTACACTGTACAACTGATGCTTCAGTACAATAGGAGGCAATGCGTCATTAAAGAGCTTTCTGGGAAATAGAGTCATGAGGTTCTCCAAGGTGGATTTCATGTCAGCTGGTTCTTTAAGAGGAAACATGGACGTTTGTACTTGTGGCATCATTTTTGTTTCAATAAAAGTGCAAACCACTTTTCAAAGACACTCACCACCACCATCGTCACCAGCCCCAAACCGTTCTGTGTCATTTCTCCTTTTCTTCGCTTTGAAAGCGTCGGAAACCAGAGCCCGTTTTCTATTCATACCTGCAACAAAAATAATGTAGAAATGGTCCATTCATCAAGATGACTGGATAGTATTTTCATTTAAAGGCTAGGTATCGTCTTACCCGAGGTACGACCTACTAGATGTTCTTGTAAGAACCAACGTGTCTCATAGAAAAAACCTTTTTCGTTGTCTTGTTCTTTTCAAAGTTTATAGTTGGCCAAGCTAACAACCTTAGCGGTGCTAATTTACGTCTAACGTTTTGCATAGATACCTAAAACAGTTACCTTTTCATTACTGTGTAGATTGAACGCCGTTTCTTGTCATTTATTGAATTAAACAACCTATTAGTTCGTCATAAATGTTCTCATTTAACAACAAAATGTAACGCTTCCTCTTTTCGCTGTCATGTTGGTTCTATTTAGATAAAATTTCGCTGCTGCCACCTAGTGGATGGGTTTGGAATAGTAACACCGGAAGTTGCTTAAAGTTTGTTTGTAGCATGTAAGGCTAGTTAGCAGCCTCGCAAATTTAAAAACACGTTAACTTTATTTAATGGTTCAATTCTGAACAAATATTATATAGTTAAATACATCCATTTTATTATTTTATAGGTGATAGATGAGCAGTTTGTGTTGTGTTCTTTGATCAGAAGGTAGGTTTTCATTTATTCGTCAGGTTGCTCAGATGCGTCTATAATGAAATTAAATGAAAATATTAAAAATATAAAATTGTTAATATAAAAAATATATGCATATACAGGTGGTGCAGTGGAAGTAAGCACCCGACGCCACATTTTTATCACACAATTACGAGGTGTATATATTGCATATGCATAAGCTATTAGTTCCGCACACATTATCAATGCATGATTACAACTTAAAAGTTTTGAACTACAGAGATAATCGGGGTATGCACTCACATAAATTGAGTGTAGGTGAATCGTTATGGAGTAATCTTGCAAATCGTTTATATATCACAAATACTTTATTTGTGATTTTATGTAGAAATGCACTTATCGGGGTTTTCCTAGCTGATATATTTTCTGTGAAATTTAGCCTTCTGATTTTTTTAGTTTTGAAAAATCTGATCATCTGTGTCTAACTCGCCAATTGCAAGTCAACACTAAACAGTCAAGAAATAAAGGGGCAGATTGTGATAGGTAGCCGATTCATTTTTGTTTGTTTAATTTTACAATTATGGATCTGCAAATTGTATGTTATGCTTTCTGAGTTACTCTCTTGTAAAAAGACTTTTGTGTGTACTTTTGTTTTAATTGTGTATTTCCCACTTTGCATCACTGTGTATGTATTTGGTGTTGGATCTTACTTTGTTGTTTGCATTTCTTGGATCTGTTTTGTTTTTAGTTGTGTTTTAGATCAATCTTTCGATCCATGGTCAGTATGTCTCATAGGTCAAGTTCTTTTCTGCATTAAGAATGGACAGGCACAGATCCCGCAGCCCTACTACCAGCTCCCACCACCACTATTCACCAAACAGACGGGGAGGAGATAACAGAAGACGAAACCACTGTGACGGTGCACAATTCAGACCCTCAAATCACCACCTGCATCAGTCCAGTTCAACTCCAAGGCAAACCCCACCAAGGTCCCAGACCTTAAGCACAAGAAGGGAAGTGTATGAGAGAGACTTTCCATTGTACAAGCAGCCTGTGGAAGTGGGCTGTTTCTCCCTAGACTCTCAGCGTAGGTTTTTCAACGACAGCAGGCAGATGAGATACTACGTGGAACCTGAGCGAAGTCCCAGTTTTGATCTGAGGGATGGCTACAGGGAACGATATGTGAAGAGGGACGAAAATGTCAAGGAGAAGCTGGATCACATTCTGCGGTGGATCGTAGCCAACAGGTCAAAGCTGAAATCCAAGCTGACCACAAATGCCTCATGGTGAGTTTGTGCATAGAATATAGAATAAACACTTTTAATTTAAGAGGAAAATTGGTTAAATATTGGCGTTTCTTAGTTGACAGAGGAATAATATAAGAAACATTATTAAGCTGTGACACCAGGCCGAAAAGTGATCCACAACTTTTACTTGACCCACCTCTGCTCCTCGCAGCCCTTTAGACTTTGACTTTGTGACCTGGCGGGGCCACCTGACCAAGCTGCTCACTACGCCATACGAGACCAGAGAGGGCTGGTTGCTGGCGGTGACCAGGTTTAACGGCACGCTCTACATCAGCGAGGTGGAGACCGAAGCTGCTTGCAGGGAACGAGAAAACCGCCCAGAGAGGAACAAGGAGATGATGTACTGGGGATACAAGTTTGAACAATACATGTGTGCAGGTGAGGGGCTGTTTACTTTGCTTTTATGTAAGTCGATGAGCGTTACAAGCTTCCTTATTACATAGATTCAGCTGTGTTGTAGTTTGTAAATACTTCTGATTCCATCTGTTATTTTCAGGAAAAGAAAATAAGTGGGATGAGGTGACGCTTCAGAAATATATTCAGATGTCAATTAAATATTTAAAAACAAACAAGAAAGAAACACAAAGGAATCAGACGTGGAGTAAATAAAGCTGGTTCAAAGATGGATCCTTGAGGAACACCAAAATGTAAAGCATCTTAGTGAGAGAGAATTTTCCCAATTTAACACATAAATATCTTTTAAAAAATACACAAATCATTAGAAGAACTTACTAATTTCACTTTAGAAGCAATTGTAAATTAATGTTTCACCAAATCAAAGGTATGTTCTTAAAATGACTGAAATCAAAGCATTGTTTTCTGTGAGATCATTTGTCTCAGTTAAAAATAAGAACAGTTCCAGTATATTAGAATCAAATTTTAGAAGTACGAGCTAATGCTTCAGATCAGTTTATTTTTTAATAGATACATTATAATATAAACACATTGGAATTCTTGTGCTGGACCATAAATTCATGGTAAACATTTGTGTTTTTGTTTATGTTTTAAAAGGAGTTTGGACATTCACAAGAAAAACGTGTAGAACTGTCTGACTGGACTCTGATCATTCTTCTGCTTTGTCCTCCCCTGCAGACAGTACAAACAGTACGCCTGACCCCAGCGGAGTGGTCAACACCAACGAGGCCTTCTGCACCGTGGTCCAGACCCGGCTCACAGATCACAAGCTTCTGTTCTCTGGTGAGGTGGATTGTCGGGACCGAGATCCTGGTGCTCCACCTCCTCCTGCCTGCTACATGGAGCTGAAGACCTCTGCAGAGATCTGCACTCCCAAGCAGCGCAGCAACTTCCACAGGTCTGAGAGACAATTTGAATTACCTGATCAATAGTCTTGATCTGCTTACACAGATGCTTATGATGCCTTTTATTATATTGGTGTCTGTTTCAGGTTTAAACTGTTGAAATGGTGGGCCCAGTCTTTCCTCCCTGGCGTCCCTCGGGTGGTTGCAGGTTTCAGGGATCATGACGGGACCGTCGTTTCTGTGGAGACTTTTCAGATCTCCAAGATTTCACAAGTCATCAAGGTATGAAAAGCTTTAAAACTTTTTTCTTTTCTTTTCAGACAGCAATGACATTAGTCAACTCCAGCTGCAGATCTGAGTACTTGAACAGTCTTGTCTTTTTCCAGAACGAATATAACTGCTGGAAGCCAACAGTGTGCATGAACTTCTGCTGTGACTTCCTATCTTTTGTGAAGCGTGAAGCTACTGAGGACAATCCTAGGTGAGTTTATATGAAAAGATATGTTTGTTCACAGTTATGTGGCAGAATAACAGACAGAAATTGAAGCTGATGTCCCATCTGAATAGGTTTTAGTTTGGATGAGGATTATTTGTTCAGTGTCCATTTGAAACATGCCTGACTGGACTGTTTTGGTCCAGTCTGGCAAAACTGCAACATTTTATCATCTACATTAATGGATGTTAGCTACCAACATGGCTAACATTACTATTTCTGAATGGTTAGGTCTGATGTTTGTAAAATATTTCTGTTTCAGTGTGGTGTACTTATTTTCCTGGGAGCCACACAACGATGTGACCTACTCAGTCCACCGGGACTCCCGATATTCCTTCCTGCCTGACTGGTATATTAAGGAAATTACCAGGTCTCCAGAATAACAACAGCCATCCGCTTTCAGGATTCCTACAATGTTGGAACATTATGGAATTTATTGAAGTAATTTCCAGATCTGGAAGTTTTTGAACTTGCATATTCTACTCCCTGTTCACTCTGTCCGAAAGTTGCATCCTTTTAATTATTGTTAGTAATTGCTTGTGGGTTTTAGAACTAAAACCTGAGTGTGGAAAACGAAAGTTTTGTAATTATATTTCTGAAAATATATAAAAATGAAAAAAAAAGAAATTGTAAGTCTGGGAAAATACATTTTGATATTAATACCTTATAGGAGCCCTGAATTCTAAAATTTTCCTCGACACAAAAAGTTCAACAAATGTAAGCATCTGTTGCTTCACCGTCTTCTGGGAAGATTTTTTTAAATAATAAACATTGTTCTTTGTTTTGTGCATGGTAATTAAAAATAAAACAATCTGTAATATTTTCATGATTATTTTATTGCTTCCTTGGTTTAACAGTCATTGTGATCCAGAAACCATCAAGTTAAGTAAAACAAAAAAATAAATCTTTTAACAATTGAAATGAAAAAAAAAAAGTCAAATCACATTTTATTTCTTTAACAGTATGTCATGTAAATCTACATTATTTTTTTCTTAATAAAATAAGTAAGACAGTAACTGACACATGTGATTTAATGTAATAATTATCCAAATGTGTTCTTTTGTCTTGTTTGGATTTATGTATTTCTATTAGACTTCAGCTCTGTACAAAGAAACATCATGAAACGAGTATTACAGCACATTGTGATACATGCGCATGTAGCACCAGGAAACCTTAAATAATGGAAGACAAAATGCTCAGAGGATAGAAAACCATTTCCATGGTAACCCCGCATACTTCCAAAGCTCCGAGGCACTTGAGTACAATTAGCTCTGACCTCCACGTCTGTAAATATTAGCTTTAAATACTTGCACTGTTAAAGAAAAAATGAAGTGATTTCTGTCAAAACTGCTGATCTGGCAAAGTGCATTGAACCATTAATTTAGTTAAAAACCATCACAGATATCAAAGCTAATTCATGACATTGACATCCACACTGCATCTATTATTTTTAGCAGTATTTTTCTAAGCAGAAAATGTAAACTGGATAGTTTCACATCTTAAAGCGCAAGTTAAGAAAAAAATCAGTGCCTTAAAATAAGACCACAAATAATTATTACTCCCTTAAATTACCTCTTATAATACAGACATTAATTATAGGTTTTTAAATATATCAAAAACAGCAAGACTGGCCCTTTTCAGATTAAACAGAATTGGTCCTCGTCTAGTACTAACTAGTAATAGTTAGTTTTTTTTTCTTGAGGAAGGCTTGTAAACAGTATTTGATTTTCTTTTTTCGTTAAGTATGTATCTAGTAGTTGGTTTTATTTAGTTAATACTCACTTATATTAACTATTACAAAACAGTAATATAGCAGATGTTTAGGAAGGTTCTACTGTGAAAGCAAAATAAAAAAATAATCTGCATAGATGGAAGTTGTCATAAAGTTAAAGCCCAGATGCCATTGTGTGTTAGAAAGCCACCAGTGGTTTGGATAAATATGTTATGAATGCCCAGAGGTCAGTCAAGTCCAACTCCAGTTAGGTAAGACAATAACACACATCCAAGCGTTAATATAAATCAGTAGCAGGCACCGATTAAATCTGTACATTCAAGCAGAACCTCAGTGCTTCAGCTTTTTACTCAGGCCCATGAGTCTGAAGGTAGCCGCTGTGATCTTCTCATAAACCACAAACATCAGGGCAGCCGTCAGCACCGTCTGCAGCAGCTTGGCCTCCAAGCCTTTGTATAACCCAAGAAAGCCGTGCTTCCTGCAAGAACACAGAACCGTCAGCGACCGACGGCCCGTCTGTCCGTTTTCTGAGCCCATTTATCGTTGAACTCACTTGATCCGGTCCATGAACAGGAAGAAAATGCTGGAGACGCTCCCCATCAGGCCTCCTTTGCCGTCGCCTCTATACTGACCGAACTGATGAAGAGAAAAGCTGAGGTTATTTTTCTGAAGCTAATGAATTACTGCTTCCAGTTAGCATTTGTGACTTTTGCAAAATCAGGAACCCAAGCTAATGTGTCAGAGAAGAAGAAGTATTTACCCTCAGAATGGCCTGGATGGTTTGGAGTGGGTACGTTGCTGTGGTAGCGATTGCCTTGGCGATTGCTCCAATGAGAAAGATCTTTGCTGAGGATATCTGTGCCAGGAAACAAAGATTTAATAGAGTTCTCAGTGACTGCAAGACTACAACAAAACTGAAATCACACAAATGATCCTGAAGTATTGAGGTTCATATTACATGTCAAAAATATATTCAGTATTCTCTCACCTTTTGGCCGCCCTTACCCGCCTTCCTCTTCATGGCTTCATAAATCATGAACTGCACAGCCGGGTTGAGGACGAGAATCAGAGAGGGCAGAGTGCCGTTCCACAGTGTTCCCACTCCCTCGTTGGCAATGATCTGCAAGAAAGCATCTACAAGAAAGAAAGCCAAAATGTTGGGACAGCTCGGTGTCACATAAAAAGCACATCCGACGGGTTTTAATTGAATTACAGAGATTGACACACACCAAATATGCCTCTGTAATGGGTTTGGTGGAGGTCTTCGTTTCTGAACCTCACTCCCTGCAGCTTCAGCCGGGTGTTGACGACCCACATGGGAGTAGTCAGGATCACATTCACCACGCCTGCATGAACACATGACAGTCAGATGGCACACGTCCCAAAATCATAGTACGGTGGTGGCAGCATCATGCTTTTCTCCTCACAGTAGAAATGTGGCAGGAGGTGCTCAGGTTCAAAAGTTAACACTTTTGGTCTGCATGTTATAAGTGGAAGCAAATTAACACTTGACAGTCCCCTAAACACACAATCTCCAAATGGAAACTTGGTAGTGGCACATCATGCTATGGTGGTTACTTTTTCTTCAAATTTTATACTGGAAATGAAGAGCTTAACCAACCCACGTTGTGAATTAAAATGGTTCAAATTCACTCTGTGGAAAAACCTAATTAACAACCCCGGATATTTGGATTAGAAAAAAATAAAGAAAAAGAATCTATGCATGGATTAGTTGGACTATGAATACTTTTTCAAGGCAAGGTAAATCAACAATAAGATAAGAGCAAAAAAGGCAAAAAGTTCACAAATTACCTTTAATACTACAGCATGCTTGATTGATTAAAGTGAAAAAGAGCATCACTTTATCATATTTACCTGCTACCATCCCCATCAGCAGGTCTTTACTAGGTCTGGGCTTGCCTGGTCCAGATGCAGCCACTTTCTTCAGTGCATTGAAAGTGTAGAAGTAGACAAAGTTGGAGCAGCAAAGGCTGGAGATAACTGGAAACCAGCCTCTGTACAGAGCCAAACTGAGAGAAGTGGTGGAGAACTTAAGGCATATACCTCTACACATGTTTTACAGGAATCACAGAAAGTTAAGTGATATAAGATCCTAGTTTAACTTACAAGCCCTCTTCTTTTGCAATTTCAGCCAAAATGACAGGAGTGGACTGGGCTTTTCGTTTATCATCCACTGAGAGGAAAACGTGAAAATATCATGATTCAAGTCCAACAAACTACAAGAATGTTAAAAAGCAACAATTGCAGACATATCAGCTTACTACATCAGGTCATCTCTACTTGTAATTTGTAACAGATGCTCAATAGCCTATGGGTATTGAGTCCGTACAACAACATTTTTTTATACTTTGCCTATTTTATTAACATATCAATCAAAAGAAAATCATGCTAAAAATTTTATTTGTGTATTATTAATTTACATGTTCAGACTTATAGTGATGGTAAAAAGAAAGTCCACCCTCGTTCAGTTTGAGAGTTTTGCATATGAAGACATAATAAAATAATCTGGTCTTTACAAGGTTCTTTATTGAACCTTTCCCTGTGTGTAAAAGAAAAATACAAAGAAATATTAATCATTTATTAACAATAAAGGGAGGTGAAGTTAACAAAAGATGTTTGCTGAGACTTCATAACATTTTGGAGGTAAAGTAGGAAGAGTTATGAGACAGTGTAGAAACAATTTCAGGAGTGGAAGTTAATCTCAAAGCATCAACAGAGGCTCAGACCTAAACTTGAATAAAATCCTGTGATGGAACTTTATCAGGGCTTTACTGAAATATATATGTCTGTAAAGAATGATTAATTAAAGCAGTGTTGTGAAGAATAGTGCACAAAAAATCATCCACAATAATGTCAGAGACGGCATTAAATGACTACTTAGTTATTGCTGCTAAAGGTGGTTTTACCAAGCTATAAAATGATGGAGTGTATCTAATTGTTGACACACAACTTCTTCACTTTGGCATTATTTTATTTGAATAAATAATGACAACATGAACCATGTTTTAATAAAGGGACAGTTGGAATGGGAATATTTATCATTTTTAAATCCTCATAAATACAAATCTAAACTGTATGATTACATAATAACAACTCAAACTCACCCTGCAATCTGCTTTTAGCTGTATCCAAAGGGAAGAAGACTGTCATGGCTGTCACACTCCCCTGGAAGATAAGACATTGCAACATCAACACCTGAACAGGCATCCACCACTGCTCCGTCTGTCACTCCATGTTTTCATTTCATTCCTTATTCTTCCTCAAATGAAGACGCTACTGAAGTTTTAAATATTAGGAGAAGTTTTAAAACTCACCGTTGCACCTGCCACCGCATGGACCAGCGTCTCGTAGGACAGGAGGCCGACAACAGAGCCACCATTGTGGGACATCTCTGCAGGATGTTGTCGGGGAGAGCTCAACAATTAAAAAGCCGGGCGAAGTAGCCAGGAAGAGACCCGGAGAGGACAGACGGACGTCGGCCTGGTTCTGGCGCGGTGAGCGCGGATAGTTCTCACTGCTATAACTGCATGATGTTGTTGCGAAAGGTGAAAATAGGGAAGAGAAGGAGTGAAGACAGTGCTGAACGGTGGATCCAATTGACAGATTCGTCTTCTGTTTTAATCAGAAAATCACAAAATAACGTGTTGCGCCACCTGCTGGACAGGAGGGTTATCACAACCCCTACAAAGCTATTGACTACAGTAAAACAAAACAGTTTTTCCTAAAACTGGTGGGTTACAGATCCCTACAATGAAACATGGTAGTGGCACCAGGGGCGCCGTGTAGGGGGTTATGACAATTCTAAGGGCCCCTGACCAACAGGGGGCCCTCCACAATTTATTTATTTATTCTTTGTTCATAGAAATGTAAAAAAAAATAAAATAAATTGGGGCCCTGTCAATTACAAAATTAATCATATTGCATTTTCGAAGATTGTTTTTAGCAGTAAATATTTTATTTTGTTAAATTATAATCATTATTGTGAGGCAGGGTTTAGTTCTGCTTTAGATTTTTTTTTAACTATATCATTTTTTACTGACTTTCTGACATTTTCCTTAAGTGCAACATGATATAATGTTGTTGCATGGTGGAGATCCCCAAACGATGAACAATGGACTTTATTCCAGAAGTGATATTTGTCTATGATCTTTCTGGCAAACTTCAGTCTGGTCTTCATGTCTTCAGAGAGCAAAGGTTTCCTTTTTACACACCTCTCATGAAAGTTAAAACTTATGCAATCTGTTTGTGATTACACAGACAATTTCATAGAAAGAATAGCTAACCTGCTGCGGCTTTTGCAATAAAATATAAGACCTGTTAGATACTTCTTTCAGCATCTTGCAGTCTGGTGAAGTTGCAGGGATGGCCTGAGCTGTGCATGTTGGCAGTTGTTTTGAGTCTTCTTTTCTTACAGACGATTTTTTTCCCCAGTAAAATGTCTGATTTCAAATAATTTTAATATCTCTTTATACCCTATTCACACTTAAAAACTGTGAAAATCTTCTCTATGGGCCTCTCAGACAGTTTTTTGATCTCAATAGGAAGTTTACTCTCTCTTGAACAGTCAGAAACACACTAGTGTCAATTCACTAAATTCAAATGTCTGAGTTTTTAAAGAAACCTCCTTCAAAATGCATGGTAATAGTATTGTTATCCTGTTGATGGAAAGCATTTGTGTGTTTTTTTTAGTAATTTTAATGGTAAATAAATGTATGGGCATAATAATTTAATCTTCAGAGATTGCATTTAAAAACATTTTACAGAAATTTCAAAAAGGTGTTTTCTGCGTTTTTGCATTGTTTTACATATTACTTAAATTTCTCAAATGTCTGTTTTAGATAGATTACGAATTGCAATTAGTTCAAGAACAGTGATTTTGTACTAATATTTTATTAAAATCCTATTAAAACTTGTTGGATTTGCTGAACAGAAATCATTCTAATAATGTTCCTTTAAGATATGAATTAAATGTAGCGATGATAAAGCAGCGGAACATGTTGTGTTCAAGTGCTTAAGATCTCATTGTGAGTTCAGGGTAAGCTGCGTTGATAAATGGGGCAGGAAGTGATGCAGCTGACAGCAGGGAGCTGGACTTTGCTTTTGTTTTATTGCTGGGCAGCTCACACACCCAGCGATCACTTGGCTTGTTCGGGTCCACAGTTTCTCATCTGACACAAGTGAAGAGCAGAAAGAGGAGAAATACCAGGATTTTAAAACATTTTTAAAGATGTCTCGGTATCACAAGGCAGCAGTTGATGGCAACGTAGATCTGTTGAAGGAGGCCACAAGGAAGCACCTGAACACGGCTGATGATGATGGCATGACTCCCACCCTGCTGGCTGCTTTTCACGGACACGTCGATGCTCTTCAACTCATATGCAGCAGAGAGTAAGCATAATTGAACTTCTCTATTTCACACACCTTTGTCAGACAAAGTCCTTCTCATGAATTTAGATGTTGAAATTCTCACAATTTAAACAGATCAGTTTTCATTAAAGCTCGAAATGGCTTCTAAAGATCAAAAATCACCTAAGCGAAAGCAGATTCTACTAAAATGTTAACTTTTGATGGTTTATTTTGGCAATTGTTATTCACTACAGTGTCATGAAGAAAACTTTAATTTTGTACACTGGACTCCTCTCTCATCAGCTGACCTAAAAGTTTAGTCATCCAAATCCATCCTGTTAAACAATAAAGCTCTTTATCTTTGCATGCCCACCACCCCATCCCACTGTCAGGACAACAAAAGATGAACGAAAACACTCAGAGTTGATGGGTTTGAGAAATTTAACTGGAAGTAACCTGCTTATAATAGAGCATGTGGTCAAAAACATTTTCACAATTACAGCCAGAACTGAAATTTATGATAAAAAGAACCAGTAAATGTATCAATAACGTCTAGATAAATGTGACAAAAGTAGAAAAGAATTAAAATTTCTAATAGCTCATTGAGTATCTTCAACCTCACTCAGTTTTTAGAATATTGGTATTTTTACTAACATATTACTTAACATTTTTAGATTTCTGTTTGTATTCTTGGCGAGAAAGGTGGGAGGCTCATTGACAGCAAGGTGAGATCAGGAAGTGATAAGGCCTTACAGAATGTAGAAACAGATATGAGCAGGTTATGTATTGTTTTATGGAAACAGACTCCAACCAGCAGCACATTTATAGCTCTGCTCCAGTGGTTGTAATAAAACTTTATTGGCTGACAAGGTACACACTGAAGGTTGCCATAGCTTTTACAGAGAAACATTTAAACTTGTCATAATCAGTCATGTAAAACTGTAAGAAAAGTCTTTAAGAAATATTAGTGTACTCTGAAATTTGTTCCCCACATCTTTTGTATCTGATCACCTCAAAAAAT
The DNA here is from genome assembly GCF_002775205.1 of Xiphophorus maculatus. Lineage (NCBI taxonomy): Eukaryota > Metazoa > Chordata > Actinopteri > Cyprinodontiformes > Poeciliidae > Xiphophorus > Xiphophorus maculatus. The sequence continues at coordinate 13,200,469 of NC_036458.1, read as the reverse complement.
AGATATGAACAAACATTTAGAACCATAAATGTGCATGTTCTACTTGTCTTGGTATTTCTTAACAGGCAATTTTCAATATTTTGAGTTCAAAAGGAGCATTAAGTTTATATACTTTGATATTAAATTTCTTTTCATTTTGGACAACTATCCAACTGCACCAAATTAAAGCTCAACAAGTACGGTAATCTCATTAACAGTGCCCTCAAGCATTCATACTCCTTTGATGCTTCCACTTTTTGTGACATATGAACCACAAGTTTTAATGCATATTTGGGGTCACCTAATGTGAAAGACCAAAACGAACCAAAACAAACTAGTGAAAAGTTGTAAAGTGGAGGGATGAGAATAAATTGTTTTATCTTTTTTTTTAGCATAGAAATCTGAAAAGTGTGTCATAGATTTTTAGTCTTTCCCCTTTACACTGACACATCTAGATACAATCCAGGGCAAATAAATGCTTCTATAAGTAACATAATTACTGTAGTGTAAATACAGTGTGTATTTTAAAACCTAAAGTCTTAAATTGCTGCAAAATGTACCTTTAGTTTTACTCAAATTCTATTTTAGGTTTTCTGCTTGTAGGAAAATGTAATAAAACAATGACTTATTTTCCTTTCACATCACTATTGTGTATTGGTCTATCATATACAAGACCATTAAATAAAATACACAGTTATAACCTGATATAAAAAGGCTCAAAGGGTTCGAATACTCTGTCTGGGTTATCACACTAACATTCTTTTACTGTGCAAATTATCTTCTTCATTCCAGAGCATTTACTGCTAAAACAGCACATTCTAACTTTGGGTGTAACCTCATGATGTAGGCAATAAGGGTACCTGATTTATGGTACTTATAGTATAAGTACCATAAATCAGCATATTAGCAATATTAATTACCCTAAGTCACAGTTTGTCTACCAAGTGAACTAGTATTTTTCTTGTTTTGCTTTATCAAGCAAACTGCTTTCAGGTTTAGGAAATTTTCAGCAATTTAAACCACAAATTCAGATTTGATTTCCCTCTCTCTTTGTGTTTCACAGAGGAGATCCCAACAAGAGTGACATCTGGGGAAATACGCCGCTACACCACGCATCTGCTAACGGCCACATGCACATCATCAGCTTTCTGGTGAACTTCGGAGCCAATCTTTTTGCCCTGGACAATGATTTCCACACACCTATGGACGTTGCTGCGTCTCGAGGCCACATGGACTGTGTGCGATTTCTGGATGACGCCGCCTCACAACAAACCAACCAAAACCCTAAAAAGGTCGCCAACGTCAAGAAGGAAGCCCAGAAAGAGGCAGAGAGACGAGTGAAACTCTATGAGAAGGTGAAGAAAAAGCACCAAAACAAGATGGATAGAATGAGCCGCGGAGGAAGCGTGAATGGGTCGGTTTCTGAGGCAAGCATGGGATCAGGTTTCTCAGATGATGGCACAATGAGGAGTGAGCAATTCTCCAAACTTATTGCTGCAGACAAATCAGGCTCTGTTACAGCTAGAGTTAAAGGCACTCTCCAGAAGATGGGAAAGAAAGAGAAGGGTACACTGCAGAGATCAGGAGGAGATGGGAATGTTATTTTCCGTAGGCAGGAGAATGAATCCTCTGACAAACCAGAGTTTCTGGATGTCTTTGAAGAACAAGATGAGAGTGATCCAGTCAGCGGAGAGATGGAGGGATATGAAGATGATGACTCCAGAGACGAGCCAAGCGAAGTCAAACAATCCATCTTTAACCGACCTGGCTTTGGAGGCCTGATTTTTATGAAGAAGATGAACATGGAGACAGAAGATGTTGTCCCCACAGGGAATAATGAAAGTCTTGGTTACCTCGTTGAGAACCAGTTGTTTGAGGCAGATGAGGACGCAGCTGGCTTTGAGGAGGCTGGTGATGGTGACCTTCCTTGGGATCAAGAAGATCTGGGACTGGATGATGACGAAGATGAGGAAATGTCTCCTTTGGCGGTCTTCTTGTCAACCATCTCCTTGCCAGAATTTGCCCCCGCTTTCAAAAGAGAGCACTTGGACTTGGAGGCGCTCATTCTTTGCTCTGATGATGACCTGAAAGGCATTCGCATCCAGTTGGGACCCAGGAAGAAGATCTTGGAAGCTGTTGCTCGCAGAACAAAGGCAATGGAAAACCCTGGCGCCATAAAGGACAGCAGCTTGTGATCTACATATCCATCATATTAAAATTGTGTTGTTGCAGATTAAAATGAAACTGAACATTTTGTAGAGTTTGATTTTCTGTATTGTACTGAAGATGATTCTTTAAACTCTTCCCATAAACACTTTTTATTTTGAAAGCTATGAAGCATAGTGTACAGCCTACATTTATACATAACAACCAGTGTGAATCTTAGTTAAATTCTCTACAGACAAAAATGTATTTTGATGAGTAGCAGGACATTGCAGATACATAGATGAGATGTACTAATTCAGAATTGCCAGGGATTTAACTTAAATGTTTGAGGTGCACTAAGTCATAAATCATTTGACTATTTTGATCATTTTATCAATAAACTACATGTATATTCAAACAATATGTCTCATTGTTATATTTAAACCTTGGCCACAGAAGGACTGAAGATTAAGCTTCACTGGTTAAATGTACCTGGGCCCAAACCGAGCAGGTTGAAATGCAAGAGCATCATACATTTTGAAGGTTTGATTTCCAAGTTAGTAATTATTTACATATATATATATGTGTGTGTGTGTGTGTGTGTGTGTGTGTGTGTGCGTGTGTGCGTGCGTGCGTGCGTGTGTGTGTGTGTGTGTGTGTGTGTGTGTGTGTGTGTGTGTGTGTGTGTGTGTGTGTGTGTGTGCGTGTGTGTGTGTGTGTGTGATAAAATAGGCATAAAATATGTCTTTGATTCAAACTCTGGATAAAAAAGACAACCCATATCAACACAAAATAAGGCCTGAGTAAATCAACAACTTCTTCAATACAAAAACATTTTTTTTATTGGTCCTACAAAATAAAATCTAAATACCACTACAAAGCCTTCTTCAAACATTTAAACAGATATTGAATTAAAATACAAGTTAAAAATGGAGGGAAAAGCTTAATGCCAAAACTGAATAAAAAATTAGTTCAAGAAATTATCAGCAGGTGGGTGTGCACACAGTGCAAGCAGGTTATTTCACTGTTTTAGTTTTTTAAACCCAGTTTTGTTCCTTGTTACAGATTTATTTGCTGTTTGTGGTTATTGTACAGCAGCCGAGCTTTCTGTCTCTTGATAATTGTCACAGTAGATAAAGCTTTGAAATGATTTATCTAAGCCATCATACAGGAATGTCTACACCTTTGAGCCCCTGTACATACAGTAAATATTAAAAAGTTGCATTTTATGTACTGCAATGCCCCGGCTATTTTTGGTAACTGTTACTAAGAGCCGCGGATCAGTGGAAAGTGAGCCGGAAGCTGCAGAACCCTACAATAAACGAATAACTAATTATGAACCGTAAGCATCTATTCTTCCAAAGGATACTTTGAACCAGGGAGCCGAGCTCAAAGAGCTAATGACATTTTGCCAGAACACTGGGTATAATTTAAAGGGACGACGCCAAACAGGAAATACTTCAAGGTGAACCGTCTTGACTAAGCAAAGGCCTCTCGAAATATGATTGGTGGTTAGTTTCTGACGACCTCAGTGATTGGTCATCACTGTCACAGGGATGTAACCTCAGCTGATCCAATCACCGAGCAGCTTGGCGTTTATAGTGGAGATGGGCGAGGCTTCAGTTGAGAGGCGTAGCTGAAACTGGTTTGTCTTGTATGTGGGAGAGTATTCCTTCTGTTCCTGTCACGACTATGTTTTTCAGGTGTTTTATGTGAGTATTTAAATTTCAGCGTATTTGATAGCTTATGTTTGTTCATGTTATGCGTGGTCTCCGACATCAGGAGAGGTTTAGGTCGACCTAAAGTAGCTTCTTTTCCCTGGTGAATCTGAGCTAAGCCTAATTAGTGAGATTGCCTTTGGGCTTCTGTACGTTCAACGTTCATGTTTATTTAGATTTAATTCTAGTTTATGCTAACTTTTAAGGGTGATACTTCAGACGTTTTTTTTTTTTTATAAATCATGGTGTAAGCTGTAGTTTAAGTCAAACATAACTGTATTTTACCTCAGGAGTGCCTAACAAGGTCACAAATGGCTGAAGTAATACCCGTCGGCTCCCCCTTGCTCTTGCCATCCGTCATGAACGCCATCTTCCAGGCTCCGGAGGACTCAGGCACCGCCGCTGCTAGCCCTCCCGCGGACCCTCAGAGCGGGGAGGACTACTTGTTTCTGGAAACCACTCATCCCAACACAGTCCTACGGGGCCTGAACAGCATGCGGCTTAACAAAGCCTTCTGTGATGTGACTCTGTGCTGTGGAGGACAGGAGTTCCCTTGCCATCGCATTGTACTTGCATCCTTTAGCTCCTACTTCCAGGTGGACATCTCTTAGGGTCACAAATTGCACGTGATGTACTATAAAATACTGCATTTTGAGCTTTTCGTTCTCCCTCTCTGCAGGCAATGTTTTCAGCTGACTTGCTGGAGTCCAAGCAGGAACGTGTTGCCATTAACGGAGTTGAGCCCCAGATGATTGGCAAGCTGGTGACCTATGCCTACACATCTCAGATCTTCATCACTAAAGCAAACGTACAAGTAAGCGATCCCTCTTTTTTTGTTGCCTTTTTCCAACCAGAATCACTTCTGACGACGGATTTTGCTCCTGTGTAGGCGCTTCTGGCAGCGGCCAATTTATTGGACGTGATGGCTGTTCGAGAGGCTTGCTGTCACTTTATGGAGCGTCAGATGGACGAGACAAACTGTGTGGGAATTCACTGCTTTGCCGAGGCCCATTCCTGTAAGTTGCTGGAGAAACGTAGTATGGAGTACATTCTGGAGAACTTCAGCACTGTTTATCAACAGGTGATGACATACAATTTTGCCAATTCTTAGTCGGATTTGATTTAAAAAATAAAAATGTGCTAATCGCTGTGATCCTTTGTGTATTCTTCTTGCTCCAGGAAGAGTTTTTATCTCTCTGTGTGGACAAACTTACAGAAATCATCTCTAGCGACCTTCTCGATGTTCCTAAAGAGGAGATGGTGTTTGAGGCCGTCATGTTGTGGTTGAATAAATGTCCTTCTCGCAAGCAGGGGTTTGAAAAGGTAATGTTTCTTTGAGATTTGGCAACGTTTGAGTTTTTATTGTGTTTTCCATAAAATTAAATTGTTGCGATTACACCTGTTTCATTTGACAATATGGACAAATACAGTGTTTTGAGGAGAATACATGTTATATATGCCTGCCCTTAAGGTGTCATCTGAAGGCTTATTTGCTCCCGTTGGAGCTTTTCACAGAATTTTTTTACAGGTTGTAGTCATAATTTTTTTCTTTTTTTAGTATATAAAACTGATTTGGACTTCTACCTTTTTGTATGAAGATTTGTAGTGGTTTCAAGGTAAAAGGAAACACTCAATTAAAAACATAATGTATTGTCTAATAAAAGATGTCCCTCCTTTTGTTTGTTCCTCTAAGGTGCTCGAGCACATCCGCCTGCCTCTCATCAGCCCTTACTACCTCCATGACCTAATTGAGTCTTTAGATGTCGTAAAAGAGAACCAGGCTTGTCAGAAGCTCATTTCTGAGGCCAAGGACTACCTGCTGCTGAAGGATCGCCGAGGAGAGCTCTACAGCTCCCGAGCAAGGCCACGTAGATCCACAGGTACAGGTAGCTGCATCTGTAACTCGGGCTCCTAAAGGAATGAGATCTATCTGTAAAATCTGAATTGCCAGAAGACATTCTAAAGTAAGGTGCCCAGGGGAGGTGTCTTCTGGGTGTAGTTTTAGTTTTGTGTTTGTTTTTTTGTTTTTTTTTCTTCAAAATGTTAAACATTATTCCTATCAGAGCAACTTCTTTGATGCGTCAACCACTTGACTTGCGGTAGACAATGTGCTTCTGTACAGATGGAACTTCTACCTTTCTTTCAACAAAGGCTTTCTGCCTTTAAATGGTTGTGCTGATGATGGATTTTCCAACCTGAGGTTATGGATGTCTGCTACTACTGCGGCATTACCCTAAGCCTACCATGTGCTCCTCTGGTTACTGCTCCCTTCCCCTCCTTGGTCAGTTTATGTTGACCACCATGCCTTCATAGATGTTACAATTACTTTTTTCAAATTATTTCAGGTGGCTGAAAATGTTTCTGTTATTGTTTGAAGCAGTAAATTGTCTCCCATGGACAGAAGTTTGGGACCACCACAAAATGAAAGATGGAAGACATTTTCTTTACAGTTTCCTCAAGAAGAAAGTTGGAAGGAGTTGGTGATCCAATAAAAAAAAAAAATCTGACATTTGTAAAACTCGTTAGAAAAAGGCATCGTTACCCATTTAGTTACACTGTAAGGTTTAAAATGATATGCACAGATGGCACTGGCTTTTAATCTTCAGATCTAATTGATAAACTTTAAATATGTTTATTAAAAATACTTAAATACATTTTTATATTGGCATTAGCAGAGAAAGGGAAATTACTGCAAGCTATCACATTTTAAATTCAACCAAGAAAGAAAAAAAAAAACAAACCAAGAATATGTTGGGAATTAATTTTTGAAATGAAAACTGTTTTGTGATTATGTCATTGAATTAATAATCACACAGGCCTTTGACTTGACAAGCATTATATTTTTAGATGTCGGCACATCCTAAAGCCATAACCTCTTGTACTTGTTGCCGTGCCAACAGGAACTGTTGCGGTAATAGTAACTGTTGGCGGGGAAGACGACAAGGTGGTGCTGCGCAGTGTCGAGAGTTTTGATCCCACGACCAACATTTGGAAGAACCTAGCATGCCTTCCTTTCGCAGTCAGCAAACATGGGCTTGTTGTCTCAGGTGAGGTGCAGACTCATTTATCCATTATTAAATAAGATACTGCACTGAATCCTCTCCAGAATTGTTTGTTTTCATGTTCCTCTTCCATCCTTTTGCAGACTCAACTCTGTATTTGGCAGGGGGAGAGTTTCCTGATGGCTCAGCAAGCAGAGAGATGTGGCGTTATGACCCCTGCTTCGACTCCTGGATGGAGATGGCTCCCATGAATGTAGCTCGTTCCGAGTTGGGTAGGAAAACCTCAGAATGATGCATTATATTCTACCGTGTTCTAACAACTTACCCATAACAAGTTAGCGTAATACAAATCAGTTGATTTGTATTAAAGCACAATTTATTCCATCAAAGGAATTTTAGAAACTGCAACCTAAAGAGCAGATTTATAAGTAGGTATTTTTATGGGGTTAGAAAAACTTTTAAGACAAAGCAGTCAGATTTACCAGACTTTACAGTGATTATCTCTAAGATTACACAAAAGCCTATATGAAAAATTACTTAAAGATAAATGTATTAAATCAAACGCAAATAAACAGAAGTTGCTGAAATTACTAGAAGAGGATTGCGATCTCTAAAATTGATGCTGCTTCTTTCGCCTGAGTTATTCTGACCATGTTTGTGTGGTGCAGTTATAATAAAAGCTTATTAACAGTGCAGAAACCTGTTTCAGGTCTGGTCATGCTGGATGGCTTTGTTTATGCCGTCGGCGGATGGGAGGGCCGAGGTCGTCTGGACTCGGTGGAGTGCTACAATCCCCACACAAACTCCTGGCAGTTCACGCCGTCAGTAAAAATGGCCGTTACCAGTCCTGCAGTGGTAGCCCTGGATGGTCTGCTATATGTTACTGGTAGGAAACTGGTGCATGTGCTTCTTAATGAATATTTAATTATAAAAATACGTGTATAAAAATTTTCTGTTGATGCTGGTAGGTGGTGCAGTTCTTGAGGATGGAGACGGCACTGACCTTGCCCAAGTTTACAACCCAAAAACCACAGTGTGGACTGAGGTCGCTCCAATGCAGATTGCACGCTCGGGTTCAGCTGCTTGTACGCTCAAAGGGAAGCTATACGTTATAGGTAATAATCATTCCTCTATCTTTGAAGGTTTGTTGTTTTTTTCCAGATTGGAGTCGTTTTTGATTAATTGATTACTTTTCAGGTGGATGGCATGCCTCTACAGAGAACACAGATAAAGTCGAGTGTTTTAACCCAAAGACCAACCAGTGGACTATGTGCGCTCCAATGAAGGAACGCCGCTACCGGCCAGGGGCGGCTGTAGTGGACGGAAAGATTTATGTCTTAGGAGGCGAAGAGGGTTGGGACAGGTAAGCTGATTTTTTTTTTTTCAGTTTTATATTTTAATCACAGTTCTTAGAAGCTACATGTGAGTGCACTTTTTTGCTGTTTTGTTTAATGCTATTAATTTTTTGTACAGATATCATGACACTATTGAGCGGTACTGTGAAGAAACTGATACTTGGGAGATTGTTGGGGAGATGCCTACCAGTCGCAGCTGGCTCAGCTGTGCATCTCTCCAGCTGAGGAAGAATGTCCACATATGCAGCCGTCCTGGTACACCAAGCGAAAATTAAATCAGGACAATGAAGGGAGACCCTGCTGTGGTTTTTAATCTTTTGCACACTGAATGTCAGCAGTGTCCCATCATGCTTGAAAGGTGTTGAGGCTTCTCAACCAAGAAGCCTGAAGGACTTGGCAAAACAGTGAATTTTCATGTGGGATCTAGACAAAAATGCCTTTTGGAGTTAGCCTTGGACACTTGGGTTACTCCAGGATACTTTCATACAGGATCTCAAGTTACTGCGACCCACAGTCTAGTCTGCAGTTGGAACTCGTGCTCTGTTCAATGTTGATGTGTTTAAGGAACCCTTGTTATGTCTGGGCACCTCATACTGAAGATGTTCCTGCCCAACATAGTGTATTTTTCTATTGTAATGTATTTTGGAGATTACCAGTCTAAAGATGGTTGACTTCTGTGGGATCTATTATATTGTGAATATTTTTAAAGCTTGCCTGTGGGAGAAAAAATAACCTGTGAGCAGTCTTTTGAAATTGAACTTTGTACTTTTAAATGATTGTCTTTTTAACCTGTGATGTGTAGAATATATTTTTGTAATGTTGTGAGTCCTTCATGTTGGTGAATTTATGTAGAGTTCATTTACAGTAAATAAATAGCTTTATTATAAATGGGTGGGGTTTCTTTTGTGTTTTATATTTGACTCTGAATATTAAAGTTTGCGGATTTTGGTGAGCAAACTGAAAGAAAACACTACAACTTAAATGATCTTTTTTCAATATATAGTATTACCCGAAAAATAATTGAAATTATAACTTGCAATTGGTTGCACTGGATTTGATTCAAGTGTGAGAGTAAATGGGGTCGAATGCAAAAACACAATTTGGCTTTCAGATTTATATTTGTAGGGAAATATTGAAAATCACACAGCATGTTCCTTTTACTTAACAATTAGCACTTTCTATTGTCATATTCACTGAAGCTGTTGGTTATAATGAAACAGTATGTGGAAGAGTGAGTTAACTTAGTTTCTTGGAGGGGGCAAGAACATTTCTCATACAAATTTACCCTTTCCCAAACAACTTAACCAAAAACATGTTACAGTATGAGATGGGGGAGATAAAGATTTTTATAGGCAAGTAATAAAACTCTTTCTTATTAGACATCTACATTTTGAAAACTTTATTAAAACAAATTAAAGCGTGCTTGTGACATTTGGATGTTTTCAAATCATTAAGGGATAACCATAATTAATTTTTAGGTCACTTTTTTCCTCATTTACCATATCAAAAATGCAAAATATTTGTCTTGGAGAAATACCTTTTTCATTATTTCTTTAGTAAAATAGAAATAAATTGTGCCTCTAGGAGTCGCTGTTCCTTCTGCACATCTTGGCTTCTCTGAAACAGGAATGTGAGATTAGAGCTGGTTTAAATAAAAGTAAATACAGTAAAGTGCTTGTCAGTTCACCGTATCCAGAAACACAAATCAGCCAGGCTGTCAGTGTGCAGACTGTATGCAAAAATATATTTGACTGCAAAAAACAACTTTAACAATATTTTCAACAAAATATTTGCTGTTTTTCATCTGTATTTCCTGTGATGTCACACATGGACCATGCAGCCACATATCATAAGCATGTTACTTCTGGCTTGTAGAGAAGTCTTAAAAAATGTTCATAAAAAAACCCCAAAAAACTGGCATTTTATTTTGAAAAACGGAGGGGGTCAGAGGGCGCAGTGCATTGTGGGTCAGGCCGCCGCCATATGTGTCTTTCTGCCGGCTGAAGGAGAGAGCTGGGAGTCATGAAAGGAGTCCGCTCACTGAATCATTTCTCGGTCAGTTGTGTGTCTTTTACTCTATGACCAACATAATAATTCAGGTTTACATGCATTTCGTTCTTTTTCTCAACCTGCTTATGAGCTGACACAGCATTTAGCTACCCTCTGTTAGCACGCTGGCTAATTAGCTTCCCTAATGTTTAGATAAACCAGGATATACTTGGTCTCTGTAACTAGATAATTTAAACACAAGATCATTCACAAAATACGAGTGGTCGTTCATGAAATCCATATCAAATCCCGTAAAGTACATTTAGAAAACTGATAGAGGGAGTTCAACTTGGTTTTGTTTTTTTTTGCTCAGCTGGATGCAACCTGAAGGTCATCTCTGAGCTGGTTTCCCTGTGAAAGATTATCACAATGAAATATTCAGAGTACAATATTTTGACTTCAACTAAGTGATACCCTGACAGTTATCTTAGGTTATGTTTACAGAAGAGATGTTGTTATTGTCCAGAAAAGGCTGTGAGGGATTTTCAGGTGAAGAACGTTCAGTATTACCACCTGCTATGGCTTCAATGTAAAAAGAAAACAACAACAAAACACAGATCTGTGGATTTTACTCTCATTGACACGGACAGCTGAATTTATTGCTTTATGTAGAAAATATTTACAAAAGAAAAATAGTAAATATTAATTCATGTTAATTTATCTATCAAATCATATGTAAAATTATTTGCATGCCTTAAACTGTCAACTTTATATTTGGCTTTAAAAAATAGGCCAAAACGAGTTAGTTCATAATTATAATGTGGAGGGACAATTATTGTTTTTAACTTTTTTTTTTATGAATAAAAGTAAAAAATAAAAGGAGTGGCATGCATTTGTATTCTGTCCCCTTGTGTCAAGCTTTTGCATTATCATTTTGCACTGTAGTTTCAGTCCTTTGGGACATGTCTCGACCAGTCTACACACTGAGTATTTGCTCTCTCTTTTCTGTAAACCATCTCACCCTCATCCAGATTGAATGGAAGTGTTCAAGCTTAGCCACAGATTTTCAATTGGATTAAGATTTTGGCTTTGCCTTTGGAAGCAGAGATTTAATGCTTGAAATATTACAGCTAACAAAAGGTTGCATACAGGCACTCTTATAGTTTTAATATTGCTATGACTATAATTAGCCATTAGAAAAGTCATAACATATTTTAATTAACTACATTTTGGGTTTTCATTAGCTGTTAAAAATAAAAACTTAAATTTTACTAGTGGCATTAAATGTATTTGATTTATGGATTGTGAATTTAACACATATTTAGGGTTCTCTGTTCATATTTCTCACAGAAACGCTGCTACGCCTCTGCCAGGCGGGGCCAGACTCTAACTGAACCCTTTTCAAATGTGAAACCTGCCCAAGCTGCACCTTTTTCTCCTCAAGATGTGCAAGTATGTGCTGCTCTCTTAAATGTTTGAGTATTTTTATGTGTTTTAATGGGAAGTGTAGTTTGCCAATCAGTGACATTGGAAATTAGCAATTGATTATAGGCTCCCAATAAAAAAAAAAAATTCTGCTTCCTCAGGTGTCGAAACTCCCAAATGGGCTGGTGATAGCGTCGGTGGAAAACTACTCCCCTTTGTCAAGAGTCGGGGTGTTTATAAGAGCTGGGAGTCGCCATGAGAATTCGGAGAACCTGGGAGTCTCTCATGTGCTTCGGCTTGCTGCTAACCTGGTAATACATACAGGAGTTAGTGAGTGATACTCCAAACATATCACTGTTTAGGTCTATTATTTAATCTGAAGCAAATTATTTAGTCCAAATTAATCCAATCCCTTATAAAGTAGGTCTAGGTGCAGTACCGCTTTTATATTTTCACAGGTCATTGAAGTTTTATCAGCATCTCATTGAAGCTGAAAGTGTCCTTTTTTTTGGGTAGACCACAAAGGGAGCATCTGCTTTCAAGATTTGTCACGGTGTGGAGGCTCTGGGAGGAAGCCTGAGGTAAATATGGTCTCTCTACATGCAGTTTCTTTTCTTATTAAAATAAAGCATGACAATTTGACTTAACTGTGCTCTCATTTGTTTACACCCAGTGTGACAGGGTCGAGAGAAAATATAATCTACTCCGCAGACTGCCTGAGAGATGACCTGTATGTTGCTTTGCTTCTGTTTTTTGACATACTATGCGTAGCTTACTAAAAGGTTCTCAAAACTACAGTTATTGATTTGTGTTTGACCTGTATCGTAGAGGTTCGTTGCTGGACTTTCTGGGCAACGTGACTACAGCTCAGGAGTTTCGGCCGTGGGAGGTGGACGAGCTGACATCCAGGGTGAAGATTGACAGGGCTCTGGCTCAGCAGTGTCCACAGATAAGTGCGTATCAACCATCCAACTCCTACAAGTTCTACTGTATCCTGTTGACATTTAAAAGTGTATTTTTCGTTTAATAAAACCTTGCAGTATGCATTGCAAAAATATTCATACCCCTTTTCACATTTTGCCACGACCACATAATTGAGAAGTTGAAGGAAACTTATTGGTTTGGGGAACATTTTGGAAGTCTTTTGGAACATGTCTCTACCAGCTTTACTCATCAAGGGTTTTTCCCAATTCGTCTTCCTAAAAAGCTCCATCAGATTGGATGCAGTTGTCAGGTTTTTCCACAGATGTAGGTATGATCTTTGACTAGGTCATTCTAACATGTCCTGCTGGGAACTGACCTTCCCAGCAGGACATGTTAGATAGATTTGAGACTGCCACAGTCTCAAATCTATGGCAGCCTCAAACAGCTTTTCAGCCGGGATTGCCTGGTATTTAGCTCCATTCAAATTGCCCATCAGCATGATGCTGCCACCACCATGTTTTACCATGGTGGTTGTAATTCAGTGACATCATGCACAGTTTGTAATGAAAGTTCAATCTCCAGTTAAGGTACCTCCTTCCAGATGTTTGCTGTGTTGAGGCAACCATATAACAGGAATTATTACACCCTTCTTTCATCTATGGCTTTCTCTTCCAGAGTTGCTTGGATATCCTATCCTCTTTTCCTAAAAGTTGCTTCTCTGTTTTCCTTTGAAGGTGTAATTGAGAAGTTGCATGAAGCAGCATATAAGAATGCCTTGTCCAACTCTCTGTACTGCCCTGACTTCATGGTTGGTCGTATCTCCTCTGAACAGGTTTGGATCTGTTTTATTTTGTTTAAACTAAATTGTGATTTACACCATTCTATGCCACTTTGTAAGCAAATGATTAATATGAATGTCTGTGCCTGGTGAAACGGTGAAAAAGCAGTGCTTGGTAGTTGATGTGTGGCTCTCACACACTTTTCCTGCCCTTTCTCCTCCCCTGTAGCTCCACTCCTTTGTTAAGGATAATTTCACCACTGGCAGAATGGCCCTTGTAGGAGTAGGTAAGTGTTGTCTTGTCTGTGCTGCTTTACTCACCTCACTCTACTCTAGCTTCCTAACAAGTTTTCAGCTTTGCTGATGTGTGCGTTTGACTTATTTGGTTTCTGTCTAATAATGCACAAAGGCATTCCAGAGTCTAAACCTGGACGTCTGTCTAATTCATGTGTCCAGGTGTCAATCACTCTGTCCTGAAGCAGGTGGGTGAGGGTCTTCTGAGCACTCGCAGTGGAGCCGGAGCACCTGTTGCTAAAGCAGCTTACCATGGAGGTAAAGGCTTGTATAAAGCGGGAAAGAAAAAGACATATATTTACTGCAGTTTTTTTTAATGAACCTCTAATTAGGCAGCCATATTCACAGATATTCAGATTTTCCTTTTTTGAGTGGAAGCATACAACTTTAACTATTAATTAATGAATTAACTGACTGCATGAGTTAGAATTTATTGTGACTTTTCTCCAATCCATAGAGGACCAGATTTAAACATATAGATGCATCACCCCTAATGTTTGTTTAATGTCCCTAAGCAAGTTGGAGAGAAAATTCATGGGGGTTTTTTGTACAGTGGAGAGGTGGGCCACAAAATATTGTTACTTCCTATCAGAGGAAGCAAGTTTGTAAAATTTAAAAATTCATTTGAAATTAAAACTTGCGGGGGTTATTAATCATTTTGGGATGAACTGAAAATTTTTAGCATGTGCATGTATAATTTTGATCCATGAGAGAAAATCCATGATTACACCTAGCTTTGGTTCTTGAAATTAATTGGTTGCAAAATCATTTCATCCTGGAAAAAGACAGCTTTAGCTTTCAATACTTGGATTTAATTGGTCTGGACATAATCGGATTGATTTCTTTTTTTAAATGAGTTGAATTGGTTTGTTGTGAATTGCTGCTATATAAACAAACTATTTTAAATAAATTGATATTTATTAGCAGCTGTGCCATAACGTCTAAGCCAGATCTGAGATGAAAACTAGCCAATTTTAGCCTCCAGCTAAGCAGTTGGCGCCGATATGCAACAAATGTTCTCTTCTAAGTTTCGTTTACAGTTACATTCTGTGTGAAGGTGAACTGCGCGTGCAGAATAGAGATGACCTAGTCCACGCGCTGGTCGTTAGCGAGGGTGGTGTAATGGGCACAGCCGAAACCAATGCCTTCACCGTTCTGCAAAGGATTCTGGGAGCCAGCCTTCATGTGAAGCGGGGCTCCAGCATCACCAGTAAACTGAGCCAGGGGATTGCCAAAGCTACCGCTCAGCCATTTGATGTAAGCTGAAGAATAGTGATACTGTGCTGGCATCCTGTGAAACTGAACAACGCTCCTTTGTTTTCTGAGAAATGTGTGGTCAGCAGTTTTTTCTTTTTTCATGCAGCATGCTTTCTAATGATTGTGCCCTCTGGTTGTCTTCAGGCCACTGCTTTCAATGCCTCATACTCTGACTCTGGACTGTTTGGTGTCTATACCATTGCACAAGCTAACTCTGCCAGAGAGGTAAACAGCTAATTTCATCTCAGATAATCACAAAAGGCCAGGATGTCCTTTGAACATACCTCATCCTTGATAAATTTTTTTAATTCAGGTAATCAGAGCTGCCATTGCTCAGGTGAGAGGTGTTGCAGAGGGAAACGTAACAGAGGCAGACATCATCAGGGCAAAGTGAGCTCACTCAGAAAATTGAGTAATCATTCAGATGCAGACTTTGTAGCTGTTCTTAACCGTGTCTTTGTCTGCTGGAGCACAGAAACCAGGTGAAAGCAGAGTATTTGATGTCCATAGAGAGCTCTGAGGGCCTGCTGGAGGAGATCGGGGCTCAGGCTCTAAACACTGCAGCCTACCAGGCTCCTGAATCCGTCCTCCATGCTATCGATGCCATCACCAGGGCTGACATAGTTAAGGTAAGAGTTCAGAGAGCAAGGTATCATCCTCTACTTCAGTGATTCTTATTCTTTCCTTGTTTCATTCACTTAATGTGTCCAACGGAAGGTTGTTTTCAAACCACTGAGAAACAACATTTAGACAAACATTTCATAACTGATGTTTTGTTTATGTGCAACGCCTCCGCTTCCTCATTTGACCTCAGGTTTGTTGTCATGGTAACAGCACTGTAATGTGCTTCTCTTCTGAAAAGGCAGTTCATGTCCTTACCTTTTATCATCAGCTCTTAAATTTCTCTTCTTGAAATCTCTTTGTTTTGAAAAAGAAAATAATATATTTGTTGGAGACAATATTCAGTTAAATTTAACAAGTTTTTTCTTCTTTTTTTTTAACAAAGTGCATCTATAGATGTGGATAGCTTATTCAGATAGACTATTGAAAGCCTGATTTCTTAACCAACTTCATAAGTATTAGATGCTTAATATTTTTTTGAGATGATTCAAAATGATTGTGAAATATATCAATTAAATCATATCCCTAATGGTTCTTTCTTATCTTTGTAGGCTGCCAGAAAATTTGTTGATGGCAAGAAGACCATGGCCACAAGTGGACATCTTGTTAACACACCATTTGTAGATGAATTATGAAAAAGAAAATCATGTGAAGACCATTTATATCGCCAGTGTTGGTGCACTGGCATAAATAAGAGAAAACAAAGCGAGCTGCAGAATCATAAAGCATTTTATCTGTTTATCAGTGTAAATTAAAGTACAGGCAATTAAACAGCTGTTTGTCGGATAAAGTCTGCATCTTGATCTGAAATTGATCTTATTCTTATGTGATGGAGGTATGATGGATAAGACAACTACTCTTCTTTAAATAAAAATAGTCCATGCCAGCTTCTCACATGACATCAACACTTTGCAGACACGGGAAGTGGAAGCATTTTTGCTTTTATTCAGCATAAACTGTCAGCATGAAAATGTACTGTTTTGATCCTCGACCAGCGGAGGGACCCAAAAGCAAGCACAAGGATCAGCTCAGGTGTGAGAATGAGGGACGGTTAATCCAAATTTTTGCACCACGTTTGGTTGTTCTTTCTTCAGGTTTCACACCGGTCATATGTCTCTGACATTTATTAGTTCAGAGTGTCATCATTGTCAAAATGTACATAAAGAAAATAAAATCATTATAGATTCATTTTACTTTTGTGTTTTTACTTCTGTTTTTACATTTTTATGGTTGTTTGCTAAATGTTCTTAGATTTTATTTATTCTACATCTAATTTTCTGTTCTGAAAAACATGAAATACAATAAAATGAAAAAACATATTTTCATAAGAAATCGCTTAGAAAACCAAGGCAGCATTGAAAAACTAAAAGCCCATAGCAAGCTTTACAAAAATGCTCTACAAAAGTATTCCTGACCCATTCACATACAAACTTGCATAGAATATTTTATTTGGATTTTATAAGGTATACCAGTTCAAAAATAATGCATAGCTGTAGTGTGGAAGGAAAATATGTTTTTCTTTCACAAAAATATCCAAATATTAAGGAGTGAGTGCGTTTTTAGCCTCTCCTCTGCTACCCCTAAATATAATTTCATAGAACCTTACTGCTGTTAAGTGAAGACTTCAGATGTATCTTGAAGAACATTGCTGGTTTAAATCAGGGATAAATTACACAACAATATGCAAAGAGTATTTTTCAATCCACCATCTGAAAATGAATTGCAAACCACCAAGACGTGACTGCCCACCTAAGCTAATTGGGTGACTGGATAGAGCATTAATAGGAGTCATGGTTAATAAGGCCTTGATAACTGAAGGACTTGCAGACATCCGCCCTTCAAGTGAAAGAAATCATTAAAGTGAGATGTGTTAATTGTGCATTCAACAAATATGGCCTTCATGCACTATAAATAGAAACCTACAAGGATAAAATCCTGTTTTTATCTTGCTTCAGGTCAGGTGGGGGACATGGTAAATGTGTTAGTGCTCTATTCATAAGACTGAAATGAAATCTGTAAACATGCAAACACATGTGGAGATGAAAATTAACACATCGCCCTGAACTATCTATTAAACAAGACGTTTTTCTTCACGAGATGGAAAAACACACAAAACAGAAGAAGAAGAAAGAGAGTTGATGAGAAGATGAACTGAGCAAAAACAAACCACAATACCCAAAAGAAGAGCACAGAGGCTAGAAAACACAGATTAAGACTGTGGTGGCTCATCTTCCAGCATGACAAATACAGCACATGCTCAGCTACAGTGGTTAGGTCAAAGCATATTCATGTGTTATAATTGCCTAGTCAAAGATCGCACCTCAGTCCTGTTTAGTCTGTGGCTAATACATATATATTATTTTTCCAACATTACCCTTTTTTGCATGGAATGCACATCAGTGAGAAGCCTGTAACATCACAGATTCGCCCTGCTTGGTTTTTATGTGTTGCAGCTTAATTTGTGCTGATTTAATTATGTTTTTAAGTCATGCCTTACTGGTCCCAATTTGAATATCTGGTATCATTGTTATTATTTTGTGTTTTGCACATCACTTGCTTGTGCTTTCTTAAATAGCCCTGTAAACTACGTTGCTTTCTTTTATTACTTGTTTTTTTGTTTGGGTTTTTTTTTTTTTTTTTTTAACGTGAATGCTTTGAGACACTATTGTGTTTTGCACCATGGGGCTACTGTACATCATGAATAATTGCCTCAAACCTGACCACTCATGAAAACACAACCCCCCATTCTTCCAGAGTATCGCGAGAAGAGAGCCGCAGCCCCCCTCTGAACGCTCTGTGTGTGTTTGAGGCTGTGTATGGGGGGGGGGTCCGCCTGATGTCATTTGGCAGAAGGGGAGGCACAGCTAGTGGTGGGCACACGGGTGGAAAGCATAACAATAACGGCGCCGATTCATCGTTCATGTTGGGGCGTTTAAACTCGCAGTGTTTTTAAAGCGTCTGGCTGTGGTCCGGAGCGAGAGAAGAGGAGGGCAGCTGGCTGGCTAATGGGCTGAAAGTACCAGATGCTATTCCAGCAGAGAAGGAGAAGAGACTCTCTTCAGCGAGACAGGGTGATGGGTTCTCGTTTTCCTGACGGGTAACCGTGAACCGACGCTCGAAACGCGGATATTTCGGAGAGTGGGAACTCGCTCCGCATCCCCTGGACTTCAGTAGGTGTGACATTGAGTGCGAAATGCCGTCGAGCAGCCTCTGGGCCGCAGCTCGGCTCATCGAGCCCGAATCTGGGAAATAGCTAGCTAGCTGTCTGCTAGCAGCAGCTGTACCCGATGCTGCTGCTGCTGCAGCGGCTGCTCCTAAGCGGATCCGTGCCACAACACAACCAGTCCGGGGCCTCGGCGCAGAGTGAGCCTTTGTTTTACATTACTGGACTTCAGCGGGGCTTTTGAGATGTGATGCTTTTGTGCGTCACGTCAGAGCCTTTTGTAGCTGGAGGCTCTCGCTTGCTTGACGCGAAGGGGCTAACATTGCTGCAAAATGCACAGCGGACCCTCAACAGCGGGCTCCTGTTGAAGGGGGCGAGGTTGGACAGATAACAGCCCACCCCGAGTCTCTCTGAACAGCCGGAGGGGGGTCCCGTTTGGACAACCACTACCACGTTTCCCCCCCGCGCCGAAACTCGCCGCTTCTTCTCCAGGCGACATGGATAAACTGACGATTATTTCAGGATGCCTGTTTCTGGCTGCAGATATCTTTGCAATAGCCAGCATTGCAAACCCAGACTGGATCAACACTGGTGAATCAACAGGTAAACCAACAGCCTTCTAAGTTCTTTCGATCAACAATATTCCGTGCGACTTAATTTTAGTTGGAGAAAATTGTTGGAATGAATAGATATGAGATATGAACTGCAATAAATATAGCTTCAGTAAATAAGTACCATGGATTCATGGTCGCTGTATCAGTAAAATATTTGGTAATGTTTGCTAGTTCATTGCCAAAGTTGCAGTTGTTGCCTGAAACTACATGTTTAATTGAACCATGTAGTTTGTGCTGGTAGTAGCATTTCTTTCTTCATAATAACTAGATGGACTTCTCGCTAACCTAACCTGGGGTCTATGTTAAATTTGAACCCAAAGCAGAAAGACATTAAGTTGTTAAGTATTTCTTTATTAAAAGGCCCAGTAGTTGTCAAGTGTGTATTGCAAAACATTTGCAAAAGTTGAGCCAGTATTATCAAGTTAAGCTGGCAACCAGACTTCTTAACATACCCTAAAATGATATTTTAACAAGAGTGATGTGTGATGCTCTGTTAGTATCTTGACTAAGCTAAAAATGCACCACATGATCTGTCAGAGGCTGACAAAAAATGAAAAATCAGAAATCATCCAATCATACTTAAATGCATCAAATCTTAAAGCCTCAGTTTTTAGGTCTGTAAACCAATCAACAAATGGCATGCATTATTGATGCATTTTAAGCTTAGTTTAATCAGCTAATGATCAAAGAAGTATGCTCTAATAATGCACAAGTGGGTATAATATTGTAATTCTTTTAAGTTTATTGTTTCATTCAAAACTGCTACCTCTATCGGAGAATATACAGCTACGTTTTTCCTCTTAACATCCAATAGTCCTCAGAACAGTGAGTAAATTCTGCTTATATAGCCAAGTGTTGCTCAAAGTGCTTTGTCATGAATGTGACCTGATAAAATCATAGTGAGTTAAAGTCATGATACTGAAAGCACTGAAAAAATAAAACAAAATCAAATGAAACATTAATTATAATAGAAATACAGTTTAAGTGATTTGCACTTGTCACCATGTTCACTCTTAGCTGTTTTTTTTTTTTTTTTGAAGAACAACCAGTTGTAAAAACAATCAATATTCAAGCCCTTTCATCTCTTGAGCTGTTTATCGATAAAAACCCTTTTTACAAAGCCATCTTCATTCCTATGATATGTAATGATCTCTTGACATTTGAAGTGACCTTCGAGTGATCAGTTGAATCTGCGAACGTGTAATCAGTCAAATCAGACCTGCTGGTGCTGACGGCGAGTGTGAGCACGTGTGGCTTGTTTTAAATGCGCCGTTCCTGAAAACACATCCAGCCTATTGACGGACAGCTGCTACTCTTTGTTCTCTTTGTAGAATGACAGCTTAATATGTGTGTCAGGGAGGATGCTCCATCCACCAGTCAGCATATGACTGTAACTCGGTGACATGAGTAATCTGTGCAGAAGCAATAATGGGATTTAATGAAATAGGCACATTGTCCACAATGCGGCTCGTTTGATTCTGTTGTGTAATGGGCCTCTTATTGTCCACTTCTTCAAATCCCCAGAGCTGCACTGGCTTTATACAGAAAATTGAACCTTTGCTATTTTAAACTGCAGTGTTGTGGTTTATGTGGGTGTTCTTATTGGAGTGGAAGTTGTCCAGCTAACAACTTCCAACTCGCTGTCACTCTTCTCACTTCCTCTCACAGAGGCTGCCTTTCTCTCATTTGTCCTGTCTTCAATGGTCTTATCACATGTGTGGGTGATAAAGCACTGAGATTCATCTTCACATCTCGTTTTTTTTCTTTGATGGCTTTAATAATGTTCCCGCTTCTGTCTAAAATGTGCAATTTCCATGCAAACAGAATCAAATGTTCTTTGTTCTCTGACAGTGCTTTCATTGTAATGTAAATGTGTTTTTATTTTAGATTAATTGCTTTGGGTACTGTGTTTCTATATAAAGCCTGAAAAAGATCTTAGTTGTGTAACGGCATATTTATAGGAAAGCAAGATATTGCACATTTATATTGAAATGCATTCCTTACTAACGCAGCTCGTTTCGTGAGTACGAACAAGTTACGCTGAATTTAAAAAAGCTATTGGCTTTGGGAACACTGAAAAGTAAAATATAATAACCATTGATGCCTGGGTCATTATGGTATTTTCACCATATGATAACCTTGGGTAAAGTACCACAGTATTAATCATTTAAAAAAAAATCATATATAGAATAATTGGACTGTGATGGACACTAGCTTGCCCTTGACCCTGCAAGGATAAGTAGGCAGAGGTGAAGGATGGATGATGTAATAGCTTTTAAAACAAAAAGCAACAGTTTCTAGATTTCTGCCACTGAAATAATATGGATTATTATAGGTATAATGTTTGTCTTTTACATTTATTATTGAGAACTTGGACGAACCTGTTGACATTCAGTTGCTTCATATATACATGACAATAAAGTCAAAAGTTTATAATTATGTATTTGGCAGACACCTTTATTCGAAGTGACTAACAATGCAGTTAATATCAAAGCTACTAATAACCAACTTACAAGAAGGAACTCTAGCAGGGTAGACATGGTGCAGGCATGGAGGGAAGTGAAGAAAGACACGGTGCAGCAGAGGTGTAACGAAATACAGTGTTGCGCTGAAAAGTTATGTCTTTTGTCTAAAGAAAGTGTGTATCTCCTAAAATCTGTTTTGTTTCATGAGCTATACAAATTTACTCATATGTTACATTTAGTGTACTGTTATTATTTCTATAACTTTTTTAAAATGATTAAATTAGAAAGTTTTCAACATTTCAAACATGAAAATAGAGTTTATATTCAGATATTGTTGAATAATCTCTAAATCTCTCTGTCTCATCGCAGGCTAATTTTTATGCAGTTTTCAGTTTAAACAAAAAGGTTGACACCAATCCGCTGAGTTCAGCACCTAAGCTTCTGTTGTGTTATTGGAGGTTTTAGTCTGACATGCTTTTTATCTGACTGACTTTGTTCTCATATTATTGAGAAAACAGCCGACTTTGATTAAATCCGTCTTTGCTTCAGGTTTTTCCCACTGTTTTTAAATCTGTTTTTCTTTTTTATTTTGTAATAAAGAGTAAGCTAACCATTGATACAGCCTGATTCAAAAATGGCTATAGCAATTTTTTTTTTCTATACTTTAACGCCACTTAAAAACTCTGCATTTTACAGTGCAGACAGAATTCAGATGCATAGCATAATCTCCACGAAAGCTGCACATTTCTGCCGTTACCATCTAAAGCCAACCTCCTGCAGAGCTTCGAAGCAGAGCCATTGTCACAGCAGTGTCAGACATAAATTGCGATTTTCTGCTGCTCAGAGTCTACGACTGTGTGGTGCACATTTATGTCCTTGTGGTGGATTTAATGGTTCTGAACATAAATGATAAGTAATGTTATTACATTTGCACCACCAGGATTATTTGTAGCCATTAATCAAAGCCGACTCTTAAAAGTCTCCAGAACATTTTGAAAATTGTATAGCCCTAGTTTTCACTTTTTGATGATTTTTTTAAATGAATAAAATGTACAGTATTATTCAACCTTACCGTTTCATTCTTACCACATTATTATTATAGATTGTTAATATTGCCTCCATTTGAAGTTTTCCTTCAGATAGAAAAACCCTGATCTTTTCCATGTGCTTCTTGTTCATATGTGTAATAATGTGGAAACATGTTTTGACCCCTATGTTATAGGAACAATAACAATAACAACTTCAGCTCCATGTTGGATGTGGTTTGACAGTCATGTCAGTAACTTGGGCTATGAAAACATGCCCCCTTTTACAGACTTTTTGTCAAATAAATGCAAAAATAATGAAACTTTTTTTCTCCTATGGGCAACTTGATTTATATGCCATTTTCCCCTTGATAAATTATCTTTTGCAGACAGTTTTTGTATTGACTTAAGTTATCTTTGACATTAAACTTTGCTTGCTTTGAGACATTTGTGTAAGAAAAAAAAAAGAAGCAAAAACACAAATCTGTAAGAGGGTGAAATAAACATTCACACAAACTGCAACTTGTTCTAACTGGTCCACAGTTAGTGTGACGGTGATTTAGCCGAAAATAGATGAAATGGGACACAATTAAATTGTCTTATTTTAAGTATCACTTTTCAAAGCACAAGGGCACAGTGTTATTACTACAGAGCAGCTGAAACCAGGCCAGCCATTATCGTCCAGTTACAGCTCTGCTGTGCCAGCAGTTCTCACCTGCAGTTTGCCCAAAATTGAGAGAGTTTGACAGGCAAGGACAGAGACCGCAAACTGAGCTGCCATTGACTTGAAAATCTTTATTGGCCTCAGGTGAAGAAAGTACCATTTTGAAATGTGAAATATCTTTCATCTGTTGACTGTAAAAACCTGGATTCTGTGCAGCTCCAGCTGAAACATTTAGCCTGCAGGTTGATGGAAATGATCTATGAAAAGAAATGATTTATTTCTTGTGTTGCAGGTGGAAAATCTAAACTATATTCTAATGTTTCGCAGGGCCTGAGGGTTATTATTTTATTTCTAAACTGTCATCTATAATTTGTGCTTCATCCTAAAATAGAATAGATACCTTTTTATATAAGATGGAAGAACTACTGATTGAAGGCAGGAATCAGATTTTTTTTATTTAATCAAGGTTGATGGATGAACCTTTAACAATTAATCTGATGGTTTGTATCTTTGGTCAGTGATATTCAAGAGAAGGTAATTAGGACATGATTAATGAAGATATCCATGAAGACATTCATTCATTGATGCTATTTTAAACACTGTATTTATATCTAATGTTGTTGAATTGTCCTCATTTCAGTGTTGTTCAGAGAGAGACTGCACAACTTTTCAGCAAAAACGTGCTGCTTCAGTGCTGTGTTTGATAATCACAGCTGAAAACACATCTTGCGACATTATGATAATGATCCCTAGTATTTGGCATGCAGATTTATTCTTTTGTTTAAGGTGTTATTTTGACATCAGATCTGCCTAATTCAATAATGCTTCATTCTATGCGAGAGGCATTCTTAAAAATGTATTTAGGTTATTTTGTGATGACAAATTCATGCTATGCCTCCATAAAGATACTTTCTATTTATTTAGGTGTTTTCGCAGTTAAAATATATGGACATGACATGTTTTTCATTATAAGCACATGCACTGAAAATTATATTTTAACGTCATATATAAGTGGATTTTCTGTGTTTAATAAAAAGCAATCCTGTAAAAATCAACACTTATTCAGACCTCCTTCCAGAGAATATTTTTGCTGTTCAACAAATAAGAAAAACCATCAGGGATGTTTTTTCTTTTCTTTTCTTTTCATATTGCTTCACACGAAGTGCAGAGGGTCTCCATGTTTACAGTAGTCTTGTATTTGCCCTAACCAGTTGGTTTTACACCGTTTCTCTTACCATGCAGTTTGTAAATATGCAATGTCTATTGTTTGTCAGTCTTTAAGGATTTTTAGACTTATTTAAAGTGTGAGCATAGACTTATCACAGTCTGTGCTTTGGGTAGAGCTACTTCAAAATTTGAATGACCAGATATCACTGCTTTTCAGATTGTTTGACCCTGACTGGTGACTGACTTGTTGTAAACTCAAATCCGGTCATTTCCCGATTGGTGAAGTCACCGTTGTTGGCTTTTTTTCTCCCCTCAGCATTCATGATTTTATGTACTGTGTTTAGTGTGCGAATTTTGGTTCTGCACAGCTGCGCGTCAGTGCCCCAATAATAAAAGCGGGCAACGTTAAAAAGCCTCCAGCTGCAGAAAAAGGCAGCTGTCTTGTGCGTTAGCTTACCTCTGTGCCGCCCACCACAGTTCAGAGGCCATTTGGACTCATCCCTCCTGAGCCTGCAAACAGCAGCACCCCTGGTGCTTCACTAATGACAGCATCATCATCTTGCAGTTGAGCAGACGCTGCGCTCGTTTCCTCTCATTTGGGCCAAGATATGGTGAGAGGAGTGTTTTGATCATTGTGAGTGCAGAGCTGACGGCAGGGTAGCAGGGCATGATGGGGGCGTGAAAAAGAGCAGGGCCTCAAAATCGTAAATTGGCCCATTATTTTCTGTAAGTAATAGTGAGCACTACAGCGCGAGCGAAATTTGTAGACTATACATATTATTTTTTTATTTCTAGCCAAAAGGCACACTCATGCTGCACTCATGATTATTTGTTCTACCTTGCATTAATTTCAATTGTAGCGTTTCATTTCTGAATCCAAACATTCCTATTTCTATTTAGGTTTATCACATGTAGGTTTAAAGGGACATGTGCCCAATCAGATAAAATACAAGCTGCTGCTGCCTTGTACACATTTAGATTGCTTGTCTGCGCATTTATTACCAACGCCTCAGTTGGAACATTACATCCGTTTTCAGTGCAGAGTGAAATGAGGGCTAACTGGATGTTTTTCAGCACCTGCCGGTTGTTCAATTCGCTCCATTAACTCTACATCGTGTCTGCGCCACAGCATCCTGTCATCCCCGAATAAAATCAAATCACTGTTGTCTTTTTCCATTGTCTCTGATGATGTACCAGAAGCAGATTAAATTTTTGAAACATCTCTTTATAAGGGGCACTGTGTCTTACCACTGAACTATCTGACATCATTAGCGTTTGGAAATTTGCAGCGTCATGGAAAATGGGAAGTTTTTAATCATTGCTGTCTGCTATTTCTATACTATGCGAGTAAAGTCAAATTTATATCATGTAAATTGCAGGATGATGGGAATGTCCTATACATAAGGTTACAATGTAGTTCTAAATTTGCACAATTTTTGACCGAGTTGAAAGAAAATCTTAGCATTGCTTTTATATGATATTTTTGCCTTTGGAGAGTTGGTCTTTTCAAGCCCTACTATTTTAGGTTCAAAAAGAGTCGGAACATTTTATACAGACCAGACATCAAGTTATGCTTATCCCGTGAATCCTTCATATCTGCTATGACAACAGATAATTTACTGTAATTACATATATTCTACTTATAGTTTGCCTTAAAGGAAAACTATAAAGCAACTAAATCCTGCTGTGACTCCAGCAGGAGTTTGCTCATAGTTATTATGGTTTGATCAATGGTCTTAATCTGTTATATTGCATGAGTCAACTTCCCCAAAACCGAGAGCAGAACCGCAATGAAGGAAATGTGAGTAATACAAAATATTTTAGAAAATGTTACTCATTTAATTGTACGTGAGATTTGTTATTGTTTCTGTACTTTGTACAAATAGAACAAAGAAAAAAACTTGATGCATGATGGTTAATTACAAAAATGTACTAATTACAAGAGTTTAAACCCTACAGAGTTACTATTGACAGCTAGGTGAATTTGTCTGATGCATTCACAGTCTGGAAAAATAGAATATATTCTTAGTTCCCGACTAATCCTCTGTCTGTACTGGTCATACTTAAAGTTAATGACTTTTGGTCACCGGCTTTTCATCTGTGGTTCTCTACATTAAATGAACCATTTATACCGCTATGATCTCTTAAGAGAGTTATTGATTACTTGTCATGTAAATGAAATAATTTTTCAGTGTTGTTTATTTTTGTCATGCAACATTTGATGACGCCAGAACTAACAGGCTTGTGTTCTTTAACTATACCCTTTGACATAGTGAATGAACAAGATGTCACGAAGACAGTTTTGTTGTTATGTTGTGTGACGTTTGTGGTTTAACACCTGGAATTGCAGTGTGAGCTCAGCTGTCCCTCTGACTTGTAGAAAACACCTAACAGAGCTTCTGTCAGTGTTTTTACACTAAGGAGGCGTGAATGTTCCTGTTTTGTTTTGGGTAAAAGTGATCATCCCAGGAGGAATTTGTGGATAAAGCCTGAATCTGCTGTGTAAAACCAGGATTACTTTATTTAGAGCAACCATTCAGCTTGTTTTTGTCTTCTTTTACTGTTTCATTGGCATTATTGAATTGAAAGCAGTAAAAGGATCCTCTTTTGAGTGTTTGTTTTTAAGTGTGACCAGACAAAGGGGGGAAAACGGCTAAATGCGTCATTGTCTGTGCGTCCTGGCAGTGCTCATTACCTCCGTTTCTTTATAGAATTACCCAAGATGCCTGTGAGTGCCAGGTGTGAGCAGGGCATGTGTTAGTGATTGTCTGTAAGCTCAATCCAGGCCTTACTCTTCATGACAGTGAAGTGGATGTTTTAACCCTTCCAGTTTGATAGAAAAGTACATTTATCTGACAAATTATTGTGGCTACGTAAAATTCAGCAGCTAATATTTTTATGAAATGTTTTGTTTTTGGGGTCATATTTTGTGTGACTGTCTGATTAGAGAAACGTATGCATTAAAAATACACCTTTGTTTGACTAATACTGATATTTAAACAGGAACAGTTTGTGTTTGTTGCTGCTGGCTGAATTGTTTACCTGCGTTCATTTAGCATAGCGTGCCTGCCTGTTGTATGGCAGGAATCCCACTGAGTGCTGGTAAAACAGCAGGAGGTCAGGGGATGCAGGGAAAACAGTCGTAAACCCTTCTATTACCCGCAGCAATCAAACTTTTGTCTAATTCCCCTTCAACTTGTCCCTGCCACTTTCTGCCTTGTTTATTCAACGTTGTTCTATAACGCCAAAATGACTTTAGAAAGGTGTTGTTGAGTAAACTAAGCCTGTCATGTACCAGTTTAGTAGGGGGTGTTTAACATGTCCAGTAGTTACCGCATAAGTGAAAACTACATTAGCATCACAGAGTTAGTGAAAACATCTATTAAGTTGCCACCTTTTGTGCTAAATTCGAAGGTTTTTCATTGTAAGCTCATGTAGATGTAAAGCTTGCTGTTCCTGCAGTTCATCAGAGCCATTGTAGACATCTACACCATTTTCTTTTAAACCACAGGCATTGTTTTTTTCTGAGCTAGCCGAGCTGGGGAAGCTGGTTGCTATACTATAAAAGCATGTTTTCTCTGGGCGGTATAAAAGGGACAGGATTTCCTCTGTGGAGTCTGCATAACCCTCAGCACTCACAGGCCCGAGAGAGCACACAGACTTCGGTTGTTTATTGCGGTTAAATTGATTTTTGATTCATATTCATTAAACACAAAGTTTAAAACTAACGAGGAATAAATTGTTCATACATTTGCCAGACAAAGACTGAACCTGAAACTCCAGCTTGCATATTTGTCCCATTCTACCTTCCACCCACCTACTGAGCCTCTGAACTTTTATGATGCTGCCTACAAAGGCCCACCTCTTCAGTGAAGGGGTTATTTTGTGTTTTTATTGCTCATTTAAGAACAAATGTGTTCTAGGGGGGAAACGTTTTTAAAATAGGTAAGGATCACTCTCTCTGACTCAGATATTCATTCTGTGTACCTGTTTGACAGTGAAATTAAGTTGCCACATATATTTTGATAAACTCCCATAGGACTCGAGAATTTAAACATATTATTTTGTTATTTTAATGAAGTTTGCCATACTACCTTACAAACTAAACCATAGAATACAGAAAGGCATGATTAGAAAAAAAGGCAAGGTAATTTTATGTATTTATATGGTACAAGAAGGCAATTCGAAGTGCTTTACATGATTAGAAGAAAGAAAAAAAAAGACAAACAAGCAGGTGCCAGAGTGATTTAAAAAAGTCACTTGAGACTATTTCTAGTTTAATAGAAAACTCAAATTACACTCACTCAATACATTTCTTTAACTGAAAATCAGATTTCCGCTCAGCAAAAATCTACTTAAACCTGTTTTAATTACACATTCATACAATAAAAGAGAGACTGTGTTGAATGGTGCAGTTTCCTCTCTGTCTGCTGTGTCCTAATATCCATGTTTAGGGGAGGGCAGGTGAAACGGTGATTAGGTTTTCCAGAGTCAAATACTTCTTTGTTGAGCTGTAGGTTGTTACTTTAATACTGGCTATGAGATGCTGATGTAAAGTAGTGGGCTTTTTCCTGCACTTTAAGGCTACTGATATGAATTGTTGGGACAGCATTAGGCGTTATATTAAACAACTCTAATCGGTATCTGGGACATCTGGATCTAAAAGTCCCCAGTAGCTAATGAAGCATTGAGTTGCATGACAGCCTGACAAACCTTATTATCCACTGTCCAGTAATAGAAGAAATCAGTCTTACTTGACGCTTTGTTTTTCAAGTGAGTACTTCTTGCCTTGTGCCGTATCCTAGAGGGCCCACCTTTTATTTAAAGAGACCTGTGGTCAGCAGAGAGGTAAACAAAGTGAAGCTGTTCTGCTTACTCAGGTAGAAAATCCCCTTGAGGTTGTGCTTTTAATTGAACAAGATGCCTCTAGAGAAGCATGGGTCTGCTTTTAGCACCAGCCTTTACACTCTGTCAGAGCTTGTCTCATGACTCGGTTTGATGCTCGCATCCATTAAACGTCTTGTCTTGATTAATCATAGATAAGTACAGTGGAGCATTTTGATCGCAGATGTGTGCTTGCATTTTCCATGACCTTTAACCGAGATCTTGGGAGATAAAGTCAGGTAGTTTGAGCTGAATTTGGACAGCTTGCACATTCATATTTACTGAACCTTTTAAAACTGCGGCAGCTCTGTCCAACATGACTTGAAATGTCACAGCTGTGTGGGATGCACTAACTGGCAGGATAGATCTCATCTTCGCCCTCGCTGCAAGTGTGGAAAACATTTTTCGCTGTCATAATGGTTGAAATGGTGACAATTCAAAATATCATTTTTCCCCATTCCTCCTCCTTCTCTTTGTTCATGCTCCTTTTCTTTCATACGAGACAATTCCTGTCTGTCTGTCTCAGACCTCACTATATCCTGTGAGGTCTGAGATTCTGATTAGATCAGGTATGCAGGTAGTGGTGTTGACTTTATTTAGAAAATTTTAATGGTGTTGGGTACAAAATCAGTCAGTCGTTTTTTGGCAATAAGTTAGTTTATTGGTTTCTGGAAAATGGGATGTTTCAAAAACTTCCAGATTGTTAAGAAACAATAAATGGGCACTGCAGCGTTAGTCCAGCTTGTCACCTAGCAACCCAAGCTGAACTCCAGCACGTTTGGTCAACTGGTTTTCCCTGTATGTGCTGTACAATTGTTCATGGAAAAGACAAGTATTTTGTTCTTGACTTACCATTCAGAAACTACTTTCTGCATTCATGTTGGTTTTACAGAAGGCTCCACTTCTGCTTTTCAAGGATGTATAGTAATTGTGTATCTGTTTGCAGCCATTTTCATGTGTCAGTGTAAACGATGAGTGTGGATTTAAAGTGACAAGACGCTCTAAATCAGCTTATTCTGCAAGAAACTTAACTGACTAGATTCAAATCTCATTATCTAAGAATTATTTGTGCAAAAAATGTAATGGACATGCTTCATATAGCCTTGTAACATGTTTAAGAAACCATAATAGAACCCTTTATTATGTGGCTGTTACGTAATAAAACATAAAAATGTAACGCTATGTTTCTGCTTTATCGGGTAATACTACGAGTAAATTAAAGCAAACCTTTCCATGTGTTCCTCTCCCCTGCAGGCGCCCTTACGGTCGGTCTTGTCCGGCAGTGTCAGACCATACACGGACGAGAGCGGACCTGTATCCCGCCGCGACTGCCCCCTGAGTGGGTCACTACGCTCTTCTTCATCATCATGGGCATCATATCCCTCACAGTCACCTGTGGACTGCTAGTTGCATCGCATTGGCGCAGAGAAGCCACCAAATATGCCCGCTGGATTGCCTTCACTGGCAGTAAGTGAAGAAAATTATATTCAAAGATTTTCCTGAGAAATTATGTTTCTCAGGAAACTAAAGTTGAATTACTTGAGAAAATATAAATGTATATAGTCCTCTTGATTTTTTGGACAAACATAGAGGACTGCGGCTGGTTTGGTGCATGTGTAGGTGGACAATATAACCGCAGCTCCTCTTCTTTCCCTTAAACTGTAAAGTTTTTTTTTTTTCTCCAGACAATATTTCTGTATAGATGCACTTGCAGCACTCCACAATAACTCTTCCATCTCACGCATTGTGCCTGGGCTGGTTTTACAAAGTTGTGTGGGTTGGTGGAATTCGATTGGTCAGTCAGTTCAGGGAAGCGGCAGCTTCGAGCACTCTCACACTGATGGAGCAGTGGTATGTGAAGCCACAATGGCTCGCATTATTGTCTGAAAGCTGGAGGCATTTTTTTAAATGGCTCAGACACAAAAAGGAAAAACACCCTGAGGATTTGCAAAAAGAAAACATTAAGGTGAATACTTGTTCCCTGCCAGGTCTTGTTCAATTTTATATTTTCTTTCAAACACTTCCTAATCACCTGGTAAACTAGCACTCTTTTATATCCCAAGTTAAAGTGTCGTGTAATAAATGTCTTAGAAGCACAGAGAACACCCGAAGAAACTCGGGAAGAAAGAAAAAATGTGCAAGATGGATTTGACAATGAAGAGTAGTTTCAACCTGTTCCCATCTCACCTAATTCTGCTCGGATGCAACAGAATTAGATTAAATTGAGCATCTGTAGTAGTGGTACCCAGCTACAGTGTGGCAAAGTTGTCCCTGTCCAACTCACCACATTTAAATGGTTGAATTTGCATAATTGTCATTTCTCTGTTCTCCTTGCATATCACTTCCATTAAACAAACCTTTTCAAATTATTATCTTCAACTCATGGTCATATTTGTCTTTTTTGCCTGTTGCTACCACATTTTCACAACATATGTGACAATAAGGAATTGACAGATATCCCTAAGACATATTATCCTGCTTTATAAAACTATTAGACTATTGTTACTCTGATATAGAAATTACTTTGAGCTTAGCAACACAAACAAAGATTAGAGTAAACAACTGGTAACTTACTGCAAGTCAGACTGAAGTGGTAATTGTTACTTTTGTATTAGCTGTTAAGCTGCCTAATAAGCCTTGTGTGGAAAAAAGCAGTTTCATAGTGCTACGGTATTAAAACTAAATAAAAAATAAACTAAGATTTATAAAATGATCTAAATGTTTTTAATTTCAGACAGAAAAGTAACACTTATTCCTGTTGTCAAAAGATAGCATGTTGATTATTGAGAACATTTTAATTATATGTAATATTTATGTTATTTTGAATTTGATTCATGGACTTGAGCAAAAATATGGATTAATTAATCACTAAACTAGTTACTTATTGAGCAGAAAAGAAAAAAAAAATCTTTTTTACAGTTCTGCACTCTTTAAAATGACACAAGTTTAAAAAGCTTTCAGTAGCTCGATAACTAGTAGGGCTATGTGCTCAGGTAGCTGCCATGCAAATGACTGCTTAACTAACTATTTTATCTAAACAACAGTGATTGCTGGTCCTCCTTCAGTTTATATGTCATTAAAATATTTCAAAACAGCCACATTTGTCTTTGAAAGTCACAGAAAAGTTCGGTAGCCTTTTTTCAGTCAGCTGGCCAGCAGCGCTCTGCTGCAATTGGGGGTTCTGCATGACTCTTGCACTCTGCTCTAAACAGCAGCAGAAACTTCTGGTTGTTGTATAATGAAAAATTTTACAGTTCTGAAATGTAACGTTTGAAATGATTCAGTCCTGGCCTCTGTTGACATTGCACAGCAATTTAAAAACCCCTTTTAGCTGTGATGATTTTCAATTCGCTATCTATATCTTTCTTCTGCAAATGTATTCAAGTGCAAAAAAGTGGAGGCGACATCACAATCAGATGATTGTTTTTTGAATATACCTTATTGTCATGATGAAACGAGTTGAATTTCTTCATGCTTGATTTGCTTTGTTTGCTGGCCAAAAATTCTGCAATTAGAAAAGCATCAGTAACATGGAAAATCAGATGTTCTGAGCTAAAATGATATTTACTTTATAGCCAGATTATGCAATCAATTGTTAGACAAGGGTGGTATTTTGTAGCTGTATACCCGGTACTATAAACCATCATGCTGATTAGGACCCTCAGGGTTGTTTGGTGGGTAAAATATGAGCTGAACACAATATTTTTTAGTACCCTACTTTGTAGTGGTGAAACTATTTCTAAATTACATCAGGCTTGTCTTTCACATTTATTTATTTACTATTTGACAGATTTATAACACATAGCGCCGTCCGCAGAGATGATTGCTGTTAAGAGACGCATCGTCGTGAACCGCACACTAACAATTAACGTAGCTGTCACGGCTCCTATTAGCAGAACTGCCTCTTATTTAGGCATGTTTTAAGTCATATTTTCTGCATCACTTTATTAAAGATAGGACAGTTTTTACTGCATTTCATGAACTAACCCTTTAATTTTTAACAGTCTTTAAACAATATACTAATCTTTAGCTGACCTGCTAGATTTTATGTACACCAGATAAGCTGTCTTACCTCAGAAAACATACAGTTAGGCTCTCCTGAGTTTTTCTGACATTCTGAATTGTTGTCATCCTGAAAGCCATCTGCAGATACTAAAACTTTTTTATTGAGCTTTATTTGGTTGGAAAATATCTTCAGGCTTGAAAGAAACAAAGGCCAAATTCAAAGCATCAAATTGTGAAATCAAATTTCTTTTAAGTTATGTTTGATATGTACAACATTAGTATAACAAATGAATGTACCATAGTAATGTGATTGTGCTATAAAATGCCACTATGTGCCTGGAAAACATATATTACACCACCTTTAAATTTTTATAGTTGAT
Source organism: Xiphophorus maculatus (assembly GCF_002775205.1). NCBI lineage: Eukaryota > Metazoa > Chordata > Actinopteri > Cyprinodontiformes > Poeciliidae > Xiphophorus > Xiphophorus maculatus. The sequence continues at coordinate 13,166,615 of NC_036458.1, read as the reverse complement.
AACTGTATTGATATGGGACAATATTGATCTGTTATTAACTACTGTTAAATGTGGTTGAGTTTTGAATATTACAGTGAAGTTGTTACAACATTTTATGTTTTCTGGGGATGTTTTTTTACTCCAGTAGATGAAATGGAAACAAAGGGGGCCTGGACCCAGAACATTAACCTTGCTCCTGCAAAAGGTCTCCGAAGTGGAAATATGCCTTCTGTGTGTAAAATCCATCTAATCTGAAGGATGACTGGGCAACAACAACATGAGCTGAGAAACTGTACTGTAGATTAACCAGCAGCAAGTGCGCAAATTACCATGTGTCACCAGTTGGGGCTTTTAAGATGTCCAGTAGATCACAAAAAGTGCACTTAAATTAAACCTGAGCAGAAGCTGAAGTTGTATTTTCCTAACTATTGGCTTGTTTTTTTTTTTCTCTCATCCACAATCAATGTCTCCCTTATTGTTAATATTTTTTTTCATTTCCAGAGTGATGACAACTAAAGAAATGAATATAAATGTATTTCCTTCTAATGTATGTGTTGCTTCTCATGATGTAACATGAGAAACAATGTTTTTTTTTTTTACGATATTTTTTACAATATGTCTAACAAATAAATATATTTGTTAGAGGGGAAATGGATTTTATTTTAATGATGTTGTAAAATGTATTCGGAATAAAGTGCATTGTTAATACAAGTTAATACTTCTAAATATTTTAATTTGCAGAATGAAAATATTTTGGGGGGATTTTATGTTCAGTACAAAAAACGCAAAAATAATTCATGTTTTTTAACAAAAATAAATCAAAGAGTGCACAGAATATACACACAATCTTTGCATGACATTAGAAATTTTTATAATGGTAATAATGCTGACAGATATTGAGATATTTGAGTATTTTTCTCTTTCCTCTTTTTGTCATCTGTGCTTCCATCATGCTGTCATCTTTAGCATGCATCATTTGTGTCCTGTGTGAGTCTGGATGGATGAAATTCCCACTTGATTAAACCTGCTTGGATAATATTTCTTTAACAAATCAGATAGAAAAAGTTAGAATTTTAACTGTGCTTTCAGCTCTCAAAAGTCTGTTTTCTGGTTAATTTGAGCTTTTTGTCTTAGAGAGAGAAACGTTATTCATGTAAAAATAGATTTCTTCTGCTTTTTCATCCTCAGCTTCTCTCTACATCTATTCGCATAAAGATTTTGCTCAATAATGAGACTTTCATTAAGAATTAATGCCTCATACTGGTTAAAATGTCAAGGTTCAGCCTCATGAAAGCATTTCCCGCCTGCATTGACTTTGGTATGAGTTTAAATAAAGCAGTGTGGCTCTGAGGCAGAGCAGACGGTGAAAAGCTGTTCAGACATCATCTATTTATTTTTAATTCAATGATGGTATGTTGTACGATAAAACCCAGTTGATTCACATAATGGTTTAATTTGCTGCATAATTGACTTGTGGAATCAGGAGTAAACATGCTCAAATATTGCTGTGGCTTTATTAATGTAAAGACTCAAATAGAAAAGACATTTAGCAGAAACTGACAAATCACTGAGAGTTGAAATACTTTGAACTGTAGTCGAATATCCTTCGTCCTCACAAATGAACACATTAATGATTTGTAGAATAAATATCACAGTAATGTGTATTTTGTCAATGGGCTTTTGAGTTTTGTGAGTAACAGTTTATTTTCTGTAAAATCTATTTGAGGCAATTATATTTTTCCTAATTTCATACTCCAATTATGGAAAGCTGCTTTTTCATAAATGTTTAAATGTGATTGAAGCAGCTCTTCAGTGATTTGTAAACCCTATCAAGGATTTGCAGTTTTTATTTCTCTTCATGGTCTTCCCTTGCGAGCTTCTTCATGAGATTTGATTCATTTTTGCTGCTATTAATGAAGCTTCACGCATCACCAAGGGTTCTTTTCACAAAAATTAGATGAGGCATAGATGCAACATGGTTTCACGTGAAGTCTGTGTAGGCGAATTTGTAACATTTTGAAGAAGCTTGGTTGGGATTTAACATTACATTACTGACACTTCTTTCTTTTACTTTAGCTGAGTTGTTTTCTTGTAAAACCTGACATGCTGGCCAGTGCTAGACGGCTTCTGAAAGCTGTTTTGTGGTGAAACATTTATCTCAATCACTTCTGAAGTCAAAGGCGTGGAAAAAATGAAATTACTTTTGAACTTGGGAGTGTAATTTGTTGATTTTGTGTGAATTTCCACAATAATTCTCAAGAAACTGGAGGGACCGATTGATATAAGTTGGCAGTAAACAGATAAAAACTGCATTGAATTGATTGATAACATAATATATAAGCACACTTGGTGTTTAGTCTAGATTGTAGAGGGGCACATAAAAATGTAAGGCGGGCCGGATTTGGCCTACAGGCCTTCAGTTTGACACGTGCACTAGAATGTGGCTTAGTAAATTGTACACCAACCTTACACACTTCTTTGTAGGCTCCAACAAGTTTTACTTAACTTACACTTGACCAAGTTTACCAGCCTCCATAAATTTTCATTTTAGTTAAAAAAGAAAGAAAATGTTTAGTAATAATTCCTGGAGATGTGGTGATTTGTTTTCATCATCGCTTCCACCACTGACCCCAAAACAGCATGATGCTGCCACCACCATGTTTGTGAGTTGGTACTGAGCTTCTGGGGCTGAAATCCTTGTCTTCACTCTACTGCAAAGCTTGACTCAAGTAACTCTGCCAATTCTGCTGAGAAATATTTTGAAGTTGTTTCTATTTGAATGAATCTGAACTTAAAAATCAACCATTTAAATGCATCTTAATGTCCAATGTGTACAAATTTTATATAATTATCAATTTGTTTTGCTAAATACAGCCAATGATTGCATGCATGCCGTGCAGAACCCTCTGTGTTGTTTTTAGCTTATCTCCATAGGGTTCATTGCAGACTCCCACAGCAAACACCGGGAATGCTGCTTTCAGAGTGCAAGCTCTCTTCATTTGGAGACATTAATCTTTAATAGATTTTTACATAATGAATCATTCCTTGAACTAAGAATCCACGTCATTCTACCGTCTCTATTTTCAGCTTTCGGTTCAACTCTAATTGAACTAAAACCTTGTTTAATGTGAAAAACCTATAGAAAATTACAGTATCTTTGAGAATATCTAAAGAGTTTATAGACACTATGTTTTCTACAGACTCTGCATGAAGGTTAAATCTCTCCTGATTCAGTTTTGATTGAGCACAAAGCAAGTTTTATGCTGTATCTGTTACAGACACATTCAGTTTTTATTCTGTGCCATATTTCTGATTTATTGAATACCTCTGCTAGACGTTAGTCGCAAAGTAGGGTGTCGATTTTCCCATCTAAAATATTATCAACAAAAGAGTGAAGGATGCTTGTTAGAGCTGTTTGAAATCTCTCACTCTAAGCCGTCCTTCACATCCAGTATCAGTGAGTACGGTACACTGAACTCCCAAGTTAAAAAGAGCCCATCTTTTTAAAGTCCTCCTACAGACAACTGCTGTTTAAATGATCTCTTGGTGAAATATGAAATGAGCAGCGATGTTGAGACACACAATCAGTTTTGAACAACTTAAATTACATGAATGCCAATTTAATCTCTCCTAGTCTTCCATGTATTCAGGAAGGATTAATCATTTTTAATTTAGCTAAATTTGTATCTACAGTCTAAACCTCAACCTGGAAATTGAGATACCTTTTTGAACAAACGTTTATCTGAGTACATTTATTCAGCAGGAGAGAAAAAAAATTATGTTAGAATATATTTATCTTTAATAAAAATCACTGTGGGCATAATACTTTGTCTTCTCTTGTAATATTTTACAAAGTAAGAGCAGACAGAGAGACGGATCTTTGATCATTTCTCTTTTATTTATATACAGTATTTTTATCTTCCTTACCGACATTCTCACTTTTGCGTTGCGGTAAAATAAAATGGGGGTCCTTGTCGAGCCGGTAAATAAAAGAATTAGACTTTGTTTAATATTTTAGTTATATTCCAGGAAAACAGAAACTCATAAGAAGTTCCAAGTAACTCTGATAAACCACAATAACAAGGTGCAAACAAACAATGACTTACATTTTTAGTGTTGGTTAATAGTCATAGCATGTTCAATCATTTTATTTTATAGCTTTTTACACATCTTTTCTAACTCTGACAGTAAATGTTGCCTGCACTTGGACTATTTGAACTTGGAGAGCGGAGTCTGGTCAGATTCTTATTACATGATCTGAACTGTTTAGCGAAACAAAAGGATGTAGGGAAATAAAATGATATTTCATATGACACAACCAATTAATGTTTTTATTTGCACATTTTCGGGATTTGAGGATCATGGTAATGTTACTGCTCAAGACTTTTTCCAATTGAAACCAGATCTTTACTTTTAAGATGAATTACTGATTACTCACTTTTTTGTTTTAGGGTAGTTAGCATGATCAGAATCAAACTTTCTAAATTAGAAAGTTTTAAGAGTTTTAGTAGAACTTCAAAGTGTTTATATTAAGCTTTTTTAATCATTATAACATTTATTTAGTAAAGTCCACCAGTCACCAGAAGCAAAATAGCATGATTCAGCGACCACTGTACTTCACTGTTGGATTGGAGGTCTTAGGCTTGGAGGCTTCTTTCTTTTTCCTCCAAAATGAAGAACACACTGGCCATTATGGCCAAGCACTTCAATTTTAATCACACCACAGGAAATGTATTTGTCTTCCACTATATTTCAAACGTTTTCTGGCTTTATGTTGCTTTTGGAGTAATGGCTTCTCCATCGCCGAGTGGCCTTTCAGACCATGTTCATACACAAGTAATTTAAACAGTTTTTGAGTTTTGATAAGGGGAAGGAGATGGTTGAGGTTCATAACTGTCTTCCCGTTATCATGGATGATTTCTTTTGTTTTTTCCATTATGGTTGTCCATAGGTTGTCCATGAGACTATTTAACTCAAACCCCTTTCCTGCATTCATAAAATATAAATAATTGTGACCTAAAACAGGAAATGTTTTTTCTGATGTAAATGTCTGAGGGAAAAAAAGGTCATGTGTGTTTTTAATACAGCGCAAGTAAACATCTGGGTTTAACTGTAAAGAGAGATTCGTAATGTTCTTTTTAATAAATGATTCAGTTTAATAATTGCATCCTTGTTCTCCCCCCTGCAGTGATTCTGTTCTGCATGGCAGCGCTCATCTTCCCAATAGGCTTCTACATCAACGAGGTGGGAGGTCAGCCATATAAGCTGCCCAACAACACGGTGGTGGGCTCCTCGTACGTGCTGTTTGTCCTCTCCATCTTCTTCACCATAGTGGGACTGCTGTTTGCAGGAAAAGTTTGCCTCCCAGGCTGAGAACTCCTCCACCCTGGCCTCGGGACTGACTCTGGAGGCTCTGAAAGTATTATGGGAATTCCAAAACTACAGACTGAAAATCAAAAAACGACAAACTTTTGCCCTCAAAACCCGAGACGGGGAAGGCGATGCTTACGTTTCAAGGGACCGCAGCTCCACAGAGAACTACTTAGAGATGAATAAATGAACAAAACACTAAAAGGGGACATGAGCACAACAGGGTGGAGGCTGTCGCAGTTCCCTGCAGTTCACTGCTGATTTTAGATACAGCCGATTCTCTTTCTCCCTCTGTGTTGTCGCTCTGATAGAACGGGTGCTTAATGTGCCACTGTCATGGCAGCCGCAGTAACAACGATGGCACACATCTCCGAAGGACCACTACAACCACTCCTCAACTTGATTTCTAACCGCCCGTCAGCACACATTTGCTTTGTCATGGCCGCTTCTGTTGCTATTTATAGCTTCTCTGTGCTATTTTCAGTTTAACTGTTTTTTTTCTGTACAATTTCTTCTTCTTTCCTTCTTCCAGGTCCCACCACTCTCCACTGAGGCAGTGTTATTGAGGTTATTCAGGTTTACTGAACTGAATCCTTTAAACAGAATCGGGTGAAGTGTCTTTGTCTGCCATATTTCACGGTCCCAGGTGTGTAGCCGAGGAGAGCTGCTGTTACGGCACACACTTTCAGCCTGCTGTGGATGAGACATAGATGCAGGTGTGCTTCCTCTTCATCTTATCCAGCCTGGTAGGCTACCAGAACAGGAGGTCAAGCATCATAAAGGAGAATGCCACTCAATCCAAGACCATGCATAATGTTATTTCTGCAGGCAGCAAAGTAATAGTTAGACATCTCAATTAAACTGGTCATTCTCTTGCACAGCTTCAACTATCAGCCGTTTGAACATGAACTCACCTCTTATATTTATGGCAACATTTACAGCGAACAAAATCTTCTCTAAGGTTGTAAATCTCTGCAGCACTGAGATGGACCCCTATAATCTTGACAGTACGGATTTTTTTTTTTTTCAATAAAAGATTATGAAAACATGTAAAAGCTGATATTAAGTGGTATTCTCCTTTAACTTTTGATGATGGATAAAACGTGAGCCAGGGAAGGTTTTTCTGATCTTGTTTTGTATGACAGTGAAGGCACTGGGACTGCAGGTCAGATCCATGCATGGCGCTGTGCCTCTTAGTGCTGCTCGGCAGGTCTGTGAACGCAACACACACAAACACACCTTCACGCTGTCCGCACTGAAGCTGCAACAGTTGGTTTGCTTCCATTACAACCCCCAAAAAATTAGTTTTCAAAAAATGCTTAAGAAGATTCTACTTTTTCCTGTTTTTTTTTACAAAAGAATTCACGCCTCTAGAAACTTCAGTGTTGTGTTGGGGAGACTTTATGTGAAAGACGAACACACACAGGCATAGTGGTGAAGTAGAAGGTTCAGCTTTAATGTCCCTGCTGATTAAAAGCTTCTCACCATAACAATACTGCCACTGCCATGTCTTATAGTGGTTGTGGATGAGTATTAAGGCTTGATGTCATGCTGTCCTGTGAACGTCTACTCAGGTCACTTTTCTTTTGCACCCTCTAAGTGACTTCCCTCTTGATTTTTCTTTATTTAGTCTGTCTTCCCATCATCTATCACCTACTTCCATGTCCCAGCTGAAGAAAAGCTTCCCCCTTGTTATCTTTGGGGTGGTGTGTTCAGGGTGTTGGTTTTCCACAACGACCAATGTTTCCATGTAGCCTGAAAAAAAATAATTTTGATCTCATTCAACCGGAATTCCTTGCTGCAAGTGTTTGCTAACTGGAGACGATTTAAAAAAAAAAATGTTCAAGAGATAGGAATACCTTTGCAAAACGTGTGTTCTTCTCCTCCTAGTAGGTTTTAAATGATTAAGTCCAACTTCATCCTTTTGTTACATTTTATGTGTCTTTAGTTATTAAATTGAAAACAGAAAATTTCTCAACTTGGTTTCTTATAAAATACTTTCACACCGCAGCCTGAAACTTTCTAGGCATCTGTCAAGAATTGCATGTGAGATAACACGTCTCCGTTCGCCGCAACAGCTTTCTTTCTTTGTCAGCAGTGTTCAAACGTGTGAATATAACAAGCTATTATTGAGAGAGAAAAAAAGCGGCGCGAGCGTGGATATTAATTAATATTAATATTTGATTCAATGCAAAAATTGTATATATTTTAAGCTCTTTTTTAAAACATCACATTCAGTTTTATTGTTGGACTTTCTGCTTCCACTACCTTTCCTCAGCTTAAGTTTATTCTGGGCTTCCATTTGAGTATTTTACTAAACTTGGAGTGTCTGTCAGGAAGAGCCATTGCAGTTGAACTCAAGTCGTACTACATCCTTAGACTAATGCAAACACAGAATTTCTCACCTCATGTGGCTTTTATTTATGGATCTGTGTTACATTAAAAACAACATTAAACTCAGAGTAGTCGTTAGGTTAAATAATGTAGAGTAGATGAACAGCTGATATCTGTTGAGACGGGTTCAGCATGTGGTAGGGCTGATCAAGTACAGAATTACAAATAGACATAAAATTACTCAAATTAACAACAAACCACTGTAACTCTCATTATTTTTCCATGTTCTGCTTAGGTAAATACAGATAAAAATTTGTTTTCTACACCTGGAATGTAATAAAAGCTTTTTAAAATGGGAGCCTATAAAAATAGCGTGTCCCTAAAACCAAACAAAAAAGTTTCTCCGTTCTTTACAGTGAAGTTCACAGTGAAAGAAGACGAGGAGGAATGTATTTGTTGACGCAGCTTTCTGCCTGTGTGATGCAACACTTTTTAGGCTGTTTTCCTTGAAATCTAGCAATATTTTCCTGTTGGTTTCTTGGAGATTATATACAGCCAACTATATTTTTACCCCTGTCAGATTTAGATTTATGTTCTTTCTTGTTGCTCGATTCCACTTCTTATTTTGGGCCATTCGTCTTTGGTGATGAGTGCCAAGTGTTTGACATTAGAAGGCCTCTTTATCAGCACCCTAATTTTTAGCGTCCTCCACAGATTCTCTATTGGAGAGAAACATGCTCATATTTCTTACAATCAGAAGAAACATTAGACAAATAAAAACAACAAAAAAACTTAAAGCCTAAATCTTCTATTTAATTGGAAGCAAATTAACTACATTTTAGAGTTGTGCTGTATATTAAACTATAGTCACCAATGCAATAGCAATGTGTGCATTGTTGTAGTTACAAAGGACAGCCTGTATGCAGAATTTGGTAAGAAAAGCTATTTAAAGACCCGTGTCTGAAGTTTATGTTTACCAAAAAATAAAAAATCGGTTGGGCTGCTGGGAATACTTTTACTACCATTGATGCTCACACTGAGAGGTTAAAGGTTACAAAGAAAGACAGAAAATGTGGGCTAATCATCATTTATATTGTCAACACAATATTTAGCACTAGATTCTCAGGCGTATTTAAATGTAAAAAAAAAATCATTTTTAGGGGGGAAAAAAACCCCAAAATGCCCTTTTCAGTGCAAAAAAGCCCTTTCTGTTTCTAAACTTCAGGATAAATCAGGATGGGTCGTTATAATTTCAGCTGTAAGCAAAACAACCTAGACTATGAGTTATTTTCTGTAATCAACAACCCTAATAACAGGACAGCAGGTGCATATTTCTACATTCGCCGACTTTTCAAGTGATTAATACGTTCATTTTATCCTGTTAAAGTTTTTCTTATGTGCTCATTAATTATTGCATTTACAAACCTTTGCTCTGTCTTGCCTAAACATGCTTGGCCATGTTTCTATCTCAGACATTGGAGTGATTTCTATACGTTTCAAACTGAAGCTTCTTCCTCATCCAGACGCTGATCATCTACCACCAAATCACTGTTTGGATAGTAGATGGCTTCCTCCTCACTAAAGTTGTTTCTTTCTCTTCCATTATGTTTAAATACCCTAAATCTGGCATCATATAAGCTACTGAGACACAGATCTTTCATTCACCGTGTGTGTTTGTGTGTGTTGAAGCAGTCACAGCCGCTCTGTTTGCTAAGTCTTAGGTATTTGTTTTCTATTTCTGTTTCCTGCTCGGCTTCTCTGACTCTTGGTCTGATGATGTGTACTGCTAAACTATACACTCTGCCTCTGGTTGGTCTAGTATTGTGCCATGACCTGTTTCTGTTTAATAATGTACAAACACAAAAAAGGCAAGATTTCTGTATTAGGAAGCACTGTGCGTTCAACAGTATAGGTAACAGACATAGAAGCACCACAAATGTATAAAAAAAAGAGAACTTCTTACCTCATTGTTTTTTTGTTTCTGCTATTATTTTCTAATGGTGGCAACGTGTGTGCCCTCTAATTTGTCTCTTGCCTTGATCGGATGTCTACACATAAAGCCTATGTTGATAGGAAATTATTTATCACTGAATAAAAAGAGAAAAATGGGTGTGTGTGACTCTGACACAGTCTGTTTTGTGCTCATTTGAAGTGTTAATCTGAATGTCTTTTTTTAGCCCATTTAAATAGAATCCCATCAAGAAGTTGTACATTATTGTGAAAGCTATACATGGGCAGTCATATTCTTCACAAATTAAAATATGAAAACTGATTTTTATTCAGATACTAGACCTAATTCTTCTGTCTCATAAAAACAAATTGAAATTTATATTTGGAAGACACTATAAATGTGAAACATCCCCTCAGACACTAAATCTTCACTGCAGTTAAAACATAAATACTGTTTAAATCCATAAATCTATATTAATATCTGAGCACTAATTAAATCAGGCATCTTACATCGATCTTATCTGGATGTATCTATTCATTCCTATAAATCGAGCTCCACCATTCTGGTCACAGCAGCTGGATAACAGTTTCTTTGGCAGATTTTCTTTTTCTTTTCAGGAAAAAACATAAATTTTTTTTGGCTGCCTTATCTCTGACAAACTGGCCCATTCACCGTTGCACCACGTTATTGCTTCTGGCAGCAGTCACTGTTTCAGCACTATAAGCGTCAATACTGCTGTACAGCAACTGAAAGAAAATGTCTAAATTATAGCATTTTCTGAAAATGATCAAAACTCAGATATTTATTCTACCTCATTATTCCTCAGCCATAATTGCAAACTTATTCATTCTTAAGAAACTTTAGAAATATGCCTATTAGGAAAATGTCTACTGTTTCAGTTCATTTCTTTGCAAAGAAGTTTTCCTGTTTTTTATTTGTATAGTTTAATGGATCTGACTTGGTAGTAAATCAGCAGGGAATGGTTTTACCTGCTTGTTCTCTACCTGTATGTGTGGAGCTGATGCCCAGTGCACCTCCATTAGCCTTGTGAGTCACCTGAACCTACAGCTTAGGCTTTCGTGGCATGTGCATTAAGTTTAATTTAATTAATTAATTTATTTTATCGCAGTAATCAGCTCCATTCACTGCAAACTATTGCAAGCGGTTAGCGGTGACGTCTCTCACAGCTGCGCTTCAATCCAGGGATTTAGATGTTTTCCTGGTTGATGGAGCCAACTGCTGATGGTGTTCCTAAAAACAGTAAACACATCAGGAGCCAAACTCTCAGAAATCTATAGTAATTACTGATGCCATCTGCTGCTGCTGCAGTTAAAACTCGAGGCTGGGATCTCCTCAACATTTGTATAATCCTGAGCACCAATTATTTCTCAACACATGATGCCCCCTTCACTGGAGAAATCAGATTAAGGAAAGTTTTTCACAGAAATTGTTGTGTTGAGTTTATTTATGTTATATAAGACTAATTACATAAATCTTATCAAACACAGCTGTACCCTGAATCAACGACCGGCATTGACTGACATTTTAAAATTACCCAAGGTAAATTTATCTGCAGACCATTATTCATGCACAGGGTAATTTAAAGTATTTTAGATAAAAAAAAAGGTGTATAAAAAGAAAAAAGAACATCTAAAGAATTCTCTAAAAATTTAAAATACAGCTTTATTATCTGTTGTATATGTATATATATATATAGTCAGACAATAATACAGAGATAAGATGACTCTCAGACCTCCCTCAGGTTTGATTCAGGCTGTTATCAGTTTTCGAGGATTAATAGTCTGAAGTAGCCATTGGCTTTGCAGTGCATCATGATGGATCACTGCAATATGACTGGGACAATTATGATCCCCCCTGTAAAAACATTAAACCTTCTGCTGAGAGCTTCAGGTTTATAATGAGACATAAATCTTTTACTGCTGCTTTTGCTCAGTCATCTGCTGAGCTAAAGCCTAATTTCTGGCTTGTTTTGACCACTACTAACATCCTTTCAGCTCCATAAAGCAGAGGAAATGTTGCTTTCTCTTCAGTCCGCTGAAGACCTTCCTATCAGGTGCCTCAACGTGACGTAGGAATGGAAGGTGTGTGGGTGGAGGCAGAGGCAAGAAATTTCTCAGTGTGCATTGGATGCGTGTATTACATAACCTCTCTGAATATGTATATATACCATATATGTTGTTTTCATGAGTTAGAATTTGTTGTAGTTTTTGTCAGTTTGATTAATGACAGTGTCAGTACTCTGCCAGGTGCAGTTAGATGGAAATATGGCTGCCATCTGTTAGTGAGAGGCAGCACAAAGCAGGCCTGAAGTGGAGGTCAACTCTTGTGACGATGGCATAATCTCGCAGTCTGAATAGGTCCAATTTTCATTGAAATGCAAGTGCAGATACAGAAGAAGAGGAAAACATCTACAAGACTCCTTTTGCAATCTAATTCTTTATCTGATGTTTTAATTTCAGTGGTTTAAAGAGGCTTTTCACAAATTTATACACAAAGTTTTAAAAGTTTGCTAATTGGGTTTTTAAATTCATGCCCAGACCCATTCTCAAGGCCTATTTTGGCATTAATCTCCATTCATCTCCATCTATCTTCCCATCACCTCTGAACCATGTCTTAATTTTGTCAGGTTTCATCATAGTTTTTGTCAAATACATTTTTTTTTTGATAAACACTAGATAGAAACAGCACAAGATAAACAATTAGCCAATGATACCTAAAATTTTTGACCTGAAAGTGAATGATGTGATAACAAAGTACTTAAAAGGAATATTTCAGGTGTACACTGTTCAGGTTCTGCAAGCATCAATCTGCAGATGCAAATTGATGCACTATCGGCACATGGTTTATAATTTAGTGAAGAATATTTTATCCAGTTTGAATCTTTTTATGAATATTTTCTCTTGAACATTCTTTTGGTAAAAATCAGTAGAAACTATCAATAAACTGATGTCTCTGTGAAATTTCTTTCCATCCAAAGATAAAGGAATCAGTGTAAAGAAATAATTTTTCTGAAGGATACATTAAAAATGCATTCCTCTCTGACATTATATTTCATCCGTCCTTTAATTTTTACTACAAGGCTACTATGCCACTGTGCAGCCAACTTTGTTTCTGATGACTACATTTAATCAGCTGAGTAAGCGAACATTAAAATGTGCCATCAAAATTAACACTGCTTGAACCAACTTCACCGTTGCACCACTTTTGGTCTGATCTAAATACAGTGTCTTTTCCCCCTTGTTTGCTGTGTTTCCTACAAGCCTTTGGACAAACTTTAAACTTGCTCTCAACAATGGCTTTCTTCTTGTCATTCTTCCATTTGTAAATAATTGATAGTCATCCTCAGAAAGGATTCGCTCACTTGAGCTTTTGATCTGCAACTGTTTGCACTGGATTTTATGTAGGTGTGGAAGAGTAAATGGGGCGGACTCACTTTTCAACTTTTTATTTGTTATAGATTTTCCCACTTCATGAATATACACCACTTGCTATCTTTTTTTAAAGCTATTTTTATGCTCTTTCAAATAAAAATGTGAAAACGTTTAAGTGTCACTGTATTAGTGACGTCTCATGGACAGGCGAAAATTATGCAAATAACCTTTTTCATGTTTTGATTCAAGCATGTTTTTTGAAACTCAAACCCCATATTATTTCCTGGTGTTTGTAGACCTGGAACATTATTTGCAGTACTCTGCATATAGTCTTTCACTAAAAAGAAAAGATCTTGCTGAATTGAAAAACTCATTAAATAGATAAGTTTTAATCTCCCTTGATACCAGCTAAGCCAGGAAAATGTTCAAGATTTCTCTCTGTCTTTTAAACAAACTTTTCAAAAATCGTTTAGATATAAAGGTGTGAAAGAAAAACTATGAATGTTTATCATTTGAAGAGGCACCACGTTGCTGTGTTTATTTATACAATATACCAAAGGGCCTGAATCCCATCAGTTTCATTGCTCCATTAATCTTAATACCATTAAAAAGCCTCAGTAAGTACTTTAAGTGCAGTTTACACTCAAATTCGGAGCAAAGCACATTATTTGAAGCCTTGGGGAGGCTTTGATGTTGCTAACTTTAGCTGCCCTCAGTACTGATTGATCTTAAAGTGGGCGATAGATGCAGTGATGTTCCCTCCCGGCCGGACGTCTGTCAGCTATGTACGTCAGCATGGACCTTAAAGCAAATCTGCTGCCTAGGCAAGAAAAACAGAAAGCTGGGAGGAAAGGGCTGTTAGTGGAATGACCACAATGTTTGCAGAGATTTATCATTTCACCTTTAAAAGCTGCAAAAGATTTTGTTTTTTGAAAACCCGCTCCTACATAATTTCATATTTAATTAAAAGAATAAGAATAATTGTAATGCTCTTTTAGATTTGGATTCTGCCATTCTGCCACAAGAATATACTCTGATTTAACCTGTTACACTGTAGCGCTGACTGTACCTTTAACATTGTTTTCCTGCTGAAATAAAAACTTCTGCTATAGCCTCAGGTCTTTTGTACCTTTTTGATTTTTTTTCAGGATCTCCCTGTAGTTAGCTCCTTCCTTCTTCTCTTTATCTATCAGCTTCCATAATGAAAAAAGCTTCTCCGCAGCTCAATGCTGCCACGTTTTAGCATAAGAATAATGTATTTATTTGTGAAACCGTTTACTTTTTCCTTCCACTTTGCTATTATGTGTTAGCTTGTGTTGGTCTTTCACATAAAACTCCAATATATAGCGCGATGTTTTTGATTGAAGCATGACATACTAATTGAAGACACTGCTTATCTTCAATTGTTTCCTTGACCAAACTGTACTAAACGTTTTGTCAGTGTGCAGAACCCAGTTGTATGGAATGACAATGTTGCAGCACTAATTTATAACGTCTGATCTACTGTACATCTGCAGCTTTGACAGATGCAACATTCTCATATGGCTAATTTGTTTATGACAGCTGTGGGCAGAGAGCTGACTCCTGCTGAGAGCATCAGAAGGATGCACGAAGATACAGTCTGCTGTTGTATGGAGTCATCACTGCAGTAAGAGCATCTAACAGGAAGAACCGTTAGACTACGGCTTCAGGCTTTCTTAAACCAAACTTCACATCTATGTGGATTTATATGTTGGAAATGTTGAAGTTTTTGCTTAAAATAGGGTGAAAATCTGATTTTAAAAAGCACAATTCTTGAATTACAAGTTACTCGTCAGTATTTCCCAGCAAAATCACAACTTTTCTATGCTGAAGTTTCATCTGAGACTGACAAAGTTCACTGCAGATCGGTGTTATAGAGTTTGGTTGCAAAGGTTATGATGGATCGTTCTTTCAGACTTTAAAATAATCTGTCCGTCCATCCATGACTTTGGTGCCAACAGCGTTTTTCTTGTGTAATGGACCAAATGTTTTTAGAATCTCTAACATTCACAGTTGCACTATTGTCTGTCTTAACATAAGAAGGCAATCTTTCTCAGACCACGGAAGCTGGATGTTTTTCAGAGCTTTTGCTGAACAAAAACAGTGATTGACAAACACAATATATCATCAACTTCTAGCAAATTTTGTTTTGAGGTTTTAAGATGTATTTATGGTAAATCTATCAAAGTACAAATGATGCAGAAATTTTGTTAATGCAGCGTTATAATATGTAGATATTAATATATTATATTAGATATAATATGCCCCAGAGCTCAGCTTTGATTTTAACCTCCTAAATGGTAATAAAATACATTGTTGTCTACACACAAATAATTAGATTACTTAAGGATTTACAATAAAAAGGCCTGTAAGTCAATAGTCCATTTTAATGCTATGAAAACATTTGACAATCACATTTGTGGTTTTTATTCAAATTCAAATTAAAATTCTGTTTTTGAAGCACAATTTAGTGAGTTTTATAGTAACTCAGGCTTTTGCTCAGAAAAGCAAAAAGAAAGGTCAACATTTTATTTTCTGATCCCTTTTACTCACAGAGTGCTCTTGGTAATTTTGAAGAAGATTCTTGCAGATGACTGCTGGTCAGTATTTGCCACACATGTTGTGGTTCCTAATATAATATCGCATTTAAATGTCCAGTCAGTTAAAGGTGCGCTTCTCTGCAGCTTTTCTTTTTTTAGCTTCCCCAGTAGCTGCTTTACCGTTAGCCCAGAATAATCCAACCTTTCACCGCTCTCCTGCTGCTGATCCACATGTCTCCAATGGTTCTGCTGACACATATCCTTCCCATTATTAACAAAACCTTGTTTTATCCTCTAAAGCTGTTCAGTTCCTTAAGCCAGCTGAGCCGGTGCCTGTGTGTTTGGTATGTTGTTTAAACAGTGGGAGCTGCACTCTCATGGCCCTCAGGACCAAGCCTGTCGACCGGGGTTTATTTCTGCAGGGCCTCCCTGTTTATTTTCAAGAGGGTATTAATTTCTATTTTGATTTGCCTCTTGTGTTATTTTAGATGAGTCATTTGGGAATGTGTGGGCACATGTGAGAACAGTCTGTGCCTCGGCGAGAACGGCAAAATGCACACACAACAGGGACGACTGTGAATGTGTTTGTTTGCTCCAAAACATGCATATGATAATTTTATGTATCCTGCTGTGAAGAAGAGACTTTTGTTTTTCATCTGAAGTCAACAGACAGAGCAGATTGCTTGAGTTCATTTTGTACCAAGACTTAAGAAACTGAGCTTTGCAACTATTACATAATAAATTCATTTAGAGGATATTTTAAATACTTTGTTTTCTATGAAACATACCATAATTTCTCCAAGCCAAATAAACATCATTACCCTCAAGATAGGATTAAACAGAAGAGTCCCAGAGCGAAGGGGGAAAAAATGTTTTAATACCTTATAATCTGCAGTGGAGTTAGCCTAGGACTGAGTAAATTAATTTTCTTACCAAACTAGAATTAAATCATAAACTGTGCAGTGGTGTTTAATTCACCTTCCAGTTGGAAAACAACACAAATATTTGCAATTTTCTGGGGTGTTATTATAGTTTTATAATAAAAAACAACATAAAGTAGATCATGATTTTGACTGGGCTATCTGCATGAAAGAGCTCTGTTTTTATTTTAACCTCCTAAATCAGTGGTTCTCAAACTTTTTTCAGTGATGTACCCCCTTAAAAATATATTTTTAGTCAAGTACCCCCTGACACGGGCAAAACATTTTTGGAATTAAAAAGGGGTACAGTGCTGTAAAATCACTGTCTGATTTATTAAAGCCAAACAACTTATATCAGTGAACCTGACAAATACATCCATATTGCAAACATTGCATGGTTAAACAAAAAATAAAAACAGAAGACGGTGACCACCAGGAAGGTATAAAACCAGTCAAACCGTTTTATTTTAAAGGATATTGAAACTAAATACTGAATATAAAATTCAGTGCATGAACACACATTTATATTTTATCGAACTTTTCACAAAATAATTTTTCCCAAGACTTATTATGAGGAGCCTACTGATTTTTTAAAGATATTTTGAAAAGCTTCACGTACCCCCTGCAGTACCTCCACGTACCCCCATTTGAGAACCACTGCTCTAGGGTGTCCCTACGCTCTTTCAGGTCTCATACTGATGTTTCCAGTTTTGTTAGAGCCAAATTATAGACAGCGTTTCACCAGGAGACCTAGAGTGAGGAGCCCCGCCCCTTTCCCCCTTGCGCCTCAGACAGAGTTTGGGGAAAAAGATGGCGGTCGTTCTTCGTTCGCTAAAGCTGTTCTTGTTTACAGGTTAGTAGTGTGAAGCTGGTGGAAACTGTCCCCGCTAAAATGTAAATTTACAAGTTCATTCGGTGCTGATTTCGTAATTACTTGCTAGACGTGTTTAGACGTTCGAGGGAAGAAGAGTGATTTTGTTTCATAATTACGGTTTGTAGCTATAACGGTCGTAAAACAGCCGTTATAGAAGTTTGCTACATGTATCTAAACTTCGATACACTCTCCGACCCAACCTTATTAAGATTTCGGTGGTATCCTGACGGGTTGTGTTATCTTTTGATAGGAAGTGTTAAAGTTACTCTGTTACATGTACCGGAAATCAGTTCTCATCAGTTTCAAACATTTATTATAGACGTTACCACTTGTCCCCTACATCCCTGTAATTGATTCTACTGTACTAGCTTAAGCTAGATCTAGTCCTCTAAATATGCCCATATTAAATTATAGAACTTATAATATGATTACATTTTTCAGAGTTATTACAATTCAAAGAAATTAGTAGCCTTACAATTTCACTGAACTTGAGGAATAGTTTTCTTTTTATGTAAATCTGTAAGATTTAAATCGATTGTTGAATTGTTTTGATTTGGCCCATGGATGCTGTCACAGCTGGTGTGGGCTGATGTTGTTTATTGAAGTAGATGGAATATGGTTGTTTTGGAGCAACGGAAGGACACATGGACATGAATGCACAAAGGAATGTTCAATGTATGATTGCATGATTTCATGATTTTGACAATTTGTAATAAAACAGACAGAGTTTGGGGAAGAAAACGGCGGTCGTTCTTCGTTCGCTAAAGCTGTTCTTGTTTCCAGGCTTCCCACTCGGAAGAAAGGAGAAGAAGAGACAAAACAAAACAAACATCAATTGTTACAACTGTTTCAATACAGCTGAGACATGTAACATAGGTATAAAAAACATTTTTTCTGAGGTAACAGCCTGCGATGTCATCGATGACATCACGTCCGTCCCTGACTGTCACTGATGACATCAGACCGACAAAACGAACGTGATGTCATCGATGACATCGCAGGCTGTTCCTTCAGAAGTGCTTGAATAAGACGACCACGTGGTAATGTGAAGGCCTGTGAAGGCCCTCGCACCGAACGTGGACGCGAGGGCCTGTGAAGGCCAGGGATCCTTCATGGACCTGGCCTGTGAAGGCCCTCGCACCGAACGTGGACGCGAGGGCCTGTGAAGGCCAGGGATCCTTGAATGACCTGGCCTGTGAAGGCCCTCGCACCGAACGTGGACGCGAGGGCCTGTGAAGGCCAGGGATCCTTGAATGACCTGACCTGTGAAGGCCCTCGCACCGCCACGTGGACGCGAGGGGACTGTGAAGGCCAGGGATCCTTCATGGACCTGGCCTGTGAAGGCCCTTGCACCGCCACGTGGACGCGAGGGCCTGTGAAGGCCAGGGATCCTTCAAGGACCTGGCCTGTGAAGGCCCTCGCACCGCCACCTGGATGTGAAGGCATGTGAAGGCCCTGGCCTGTGAAAGCCCTCGCACCAGCACCTGTATGCGAGGGCCTGTGAAGTCGTGTAAAAGTAGTAGAAAAAGTTGAGTACCTTTCTACCGTTTCTACTCTCTGCTCCTTCCATGCGTTGCTCTAGAGCAGTGGTTCTAGTGATGTACCCCCTTAAAAATATATTTTTAGTCAAGTACCCCCTGACACGGGCAAAACATTTTTGGAATTAAAAAGGGGTACAGTGCTGTAAAATCACTGTCTGATTTATTAAAGCCAAACAACTTATATCAGTGAACCTGACAAATACATCCATATTGCAAACATTGCATGGTTAAACAAAAAAGAAAACAGAAGACGGTGACCACCAGGAAGGTATAAAACCAGTCAAACCGTTTTATTTTAAAGGATATTGAAACTAAATACTGAATATAAAATTCTGTACATGAACACACATTTATATTTTATCGAACTTTTCACAAAATAATTTTTCCCAAGACTTATTATGAGGAGCCTACTGATTTTTTAAAGATATTTTGAAAAGCTTCACGTACCCCCTGCAGTACCTCCACGTACCCCCAGGGGTACACGTACCCCCATTTGAGAACCACTGTCCTAAATGGTTATAAAATACATTGAGGTGAATGATTGTAGTTTGACAAAATTAAAATCTGTTGTTTAGATAATGTGATTTAAAAAAAAAAAAGAAATCTGTTTGGCATTGATCAAAACAAACAGGATCACAACACACCCATTTAGTGGAGAAGCGTGACCACACCTCATTTTCACCGTTCTTTTATTCTCATCACCTTTTCCAGTGAATCTTTCCTTTTGTTTCGCCTTCAGTGGCGCTCCACACACTGAACTCGCGCTGGACCAGTGCATGCTGGGACTGCAGCAGCAGCAGCTATAATTAACAGACCTCTGTGTCACAAACGATAAGAGATTGATGTTCACAAAATTCATGTTTTTTCCCACTAATAGATGTGAAACATCATTATGTCCTCTGTTTCCCAACAAAGTGAAATTATCTCATTTAGTTTAAGATACAAAGAGCCTCAATCACAGGATGTTTGATCTACTGTGTCATTTGTGTGTGTGTGTGTGTGTGTTTGCATCATGGAGAGAGATCGGATCTGAGCCAAGCTGATGGTGTCTGTCAGGGACGCCTGGAGGACGCCGCAGTCATTATGATAGTAGACGACCATAATCCTTTTTGTCCTCTCTTCTTGTCTTTTATGCAGACTCAAAGCGCTTCCGTTCTCTCGTTCTTTGTTTGTGTTTACGTGTCCCTTTCTTTCAGCAGTAGATAAATCAGACAAATGCAGCATTCAGGCTGAGGGTTGTGCACTTCCATCAGCTACATCAGGGCCGCTCTTCGGCTGGTCGGCTGCTGGAACGGTGGACTGAAAGTTACCTCGCCAAATATCGATTACCTGCAAGCCTGTGACTTCAGCAACAGCAGAGATGGAGTAAAACCTGTCGAAGTTTGCCAGGATGAAGGCAGTACTGATTTTCAGCCCCCTGTCAGTTGGATGAAAATATTTTCCCTTAAAAGCATAAAATGAGGGGGGAAATACTCTGCTTGTCAAATTCTTTGCTTCTAACACATTTAGGAGCATTTTTTTAATTGTCTTTAGGTTTAAAGCGAAACTGGCTCTTAAAGAAAATGTCATTTAGTTCCTCGAGCGGATCTCTTTCTGGCCTTTTCATCTGTCCTTGAAGCCAGCTAGCTGCCATTATCATCATAGTCCCCAGACTCCAGTTCTTTCCGCTAAGGAATAATGTGCGAGCCTGCCATCAATTTAATATCTATCCTCTGTGTCTGTGAAAGAAAAATGACACGTGTTCAAAATAGATGTTGAACTCTAAAATCTACTGCAGCAAATTTCCTTTCCATTTTGCAGCTATTTTTTTCTGTTGGAAGAGTAGCACTGCAAACACCTTGAAAACACATTCCCAACAGAGAAATACAGCGGCGGCAGCTTCATGTTGGGATGCGTTTTGTTCAGTAGAGCTTAGGATGCAGAACATCCTTCATTATGTGTTTTTGTATTATTTGGAGAGACGTCAGTATTGCACAATCTGATTGTTTTATTAATGTTAAAGGTTTTTTCTGGTGATCTTTTCGTTGGATATGAGAAATAATCATGCCTCCTAGAAAACTCTGACAAGAAAAGAAAACATTAGTTATCCAAGAGGTTACTCTTGGTTCAAGGTAGAAGCGAATACTTGCTGCTTTCAAACAACCCCAGAAAAACAATCATCACTGTTGTATGTGAAAATGCACATTTTCATTATATTACTATTGACTTAAGGGACTGTAATTTTTAAAACCTCTAGTGTAGAGATGTCAGAAGATGCCAACAGAATGGTCGAGTTGAGGTCGTTTTTTTTATGTTTGCTTCCAATGAAATGTGGGTATTTCAATGTTGTGATCGACTATGATAAACAATGTCAAAATAAATTAAACAATAAAATAAAATGTGCTTATATAGCACATTTAAAAATACATATGTTGATTAAAGTGCTGTAGCTACATTTGAAATATAAATAATGGTAACACTTTATTTGACTGGTTGTGAATAAGATTGTCATGACACCGTCATAAACATGACATAACACCTGTCATGAACATGAGTAGGTCTTCATGAATATTCATGACTGTTTAAATAAAGTGTCATTCGGTAAATCATGACACTTTAAATACAAAGTTGACATTATTCAAAAATGTCTTTGTTATGACAACTTGACATTAATGAAGAAATCATGATCTGACATAAATTTGTTATAAAAGTATTACTGATTAAACTTTAGCTTTAATAACATAAAGTTACATAATTTTTAAAGTTTAATATAAAATATTCATTGAGCAGCCACAATCTAGTCTAAACTCACTATTTGGCATGTTATAGAGATCCGCTGTGTTATTACATTGTTACCCTGGTTTATAATTAGCCTATCTTCATCAAACAACAGCTGTTAACACTTCCTTGTATTTGTTTTCCTTCACGTCACGCATAGTTTTCTGCTGTTTGACTTCCAGCACAGTGTTTTTTAAATACTACCACTTAAATACTATCCTCTTCTAATATAGTTTTTTTTTCCAGGTATGGTCAAGATGAACAGCTAGATAATGTCTGACAAATGAATTATAATGAAAATAAGTTGCATTTTTCATGTTTGGATACAATAAGAAGCAGCAGAGAGCGCTGGAAAATTAGGTTTGATTTCACTAACAAGTATTGCTGCTGGCTCATTGTAATTTCCTTCTGAGTCAGAATGAGGGTCAACGAGGATCACTTCCTCCTTCCTATCTGTCCTCGATCCTCTCCCATCTCATTTATTCAGCTGCATGCAGAGTCCGCAGCTTTTCCCCTCCTGCTTTAAGCTACTGGATCAAAAGAGGGAAGAGTTTGAATTATCACAGAATTAAAGCCAAAATCCTATCCTCACGTGTCACATCTCTCACATATTTCTCTTTTTTTTTTTTACTCATATATTTTCTGTATTGCAGAACCCTTTTGAACCAGCTTTTCTCATCGTTTCTACCAGACCTCACATCAGGGTCAAGGCTTTAGTTGGTGCAGCTGGTTTTCCTTTCCCACCATCAACTATTCACTGAGCTGCCTTGAACTTTGCTGCAGACATAATCAGTCTCCCTCAGGGTACATCAGACCAACCCTTCATGACTTTTTAATCTGACATCATCACGAGTCAGATCCTGTCGTTTTTGTTTCCACTGATCCCAAATAAACACAGTTAATCGGAGACTGAAATCTTATTGGCTTATTAAAGATGTCAAACCTGATCTCATGTATCTATAAATACAATTCCTCTGCTTCTTTTGGCCAACCTGTTGTATTTTACTCAAGTGAACTGGTTTATTTTAAAATAGAGTTTTCAAGGTTTTGAAGTTTGCCTTATAAACTTCTTGCCTCCACTGTTTTCTCTTCTAAAATGAGCCTGAATTAAATCTGCTGCTGACATTATAAGGATTGATAACAAAGTTAATGATTTCAATGCATTTAAAAAAAAACAGTAATTAAGTTTATTTTAGTATTTATTTATTTTATTCTGCTCTCTTCTCTGAGAGAAGAGAGCAATATATACATCTCAATATATGTACATATTGAGAAGTTGAGTTGAAGCATCGTACCTATTGTCAAGCACAGTGGTGGCAACATCATGCATATGTTTTTGTTACGGGAATAACATTATAACATGATAGAAAGTTAAAAAAAGATTTTACATGATACCCTCCTCCTTCACTATCCTTCCAATGAAATTTCTAGAATGTGCTTAAAAGCAGAGTCCATGGTAGGAAACAACTAGTTTGAATTAAACCTTGACAGTTCTGCCAAAAATAGTCGTCAGATATCCAGCAAGGATAGAACCAGAACCTTTTGAACACAAACATCTAGTTAACCTGAAACTGATAGAAGAGGCGTTTAACTGAACATTAATGAGGGTATATGTTTGAGTCTATATGTAGCCCACAACAATTTTAAACTTGTGCACCCAGTTAATGAAAAATAAAAATTTGGTAACACTTTATTTGAAGGGATGTGCATAAGACTGACACGAGACTGTCATCAACATAAACATGAACGACTCTTCATAAATGACTACGACTGCTGTCATGAAGTGTCATTCTGTAAATAATGACACTTTTAATGGAAAGGTGCTATAAAAGTTGCATTAAGAGGTCATTAAAAGTGTCAACTTTGTATTATTCAGTAAATAATGACACTTATAATGCAAAGTTCCATTTAATCTTGCATCAAACGTTATTTAAAACTTTGTATTAAAAGTGTCATTATTTACCGAATGACACTTTATGACAAGTCATAAGCATTCGTGAAGACTCCGTCATATTCATGACAGATGTTATGTCATACGTATAACAGTCTTATGCAGTCTTAAATAAAGTGTTACCAAAAGATTTATCTACAGTTATTCTGCACTGAAAAAGGCCTAACAAAATATTTTTGTTTGAATTGTCTGTAAACTTCTGACCAGAACAGAAATACCTCTGGTATTTGCTAAAAAGCTACAACAGGCGGTCGTCATAAAGTGGATCATATGTTAGAAATATATCCTTTATCGACTTTCATGCTTTTAGGATTTCATTTTGGCTCATCTTTCCCCTGACTGGTCATAGTCCAACATTAAATTAAGAGGAAAAATGGTGAATCCTTCTCTTCAGGAAACTTTTATGACTTTTTCATCGAGTGGGAATGTTTCGTGACTGAGCAGCTGTTTTGAGATGCTCTGTCAGACTGTGACAGCTCTTTGTTGCTAGTGTTCTCCTTGGCCATCTCAGCAGCAGAGCTGCGCTGCTGTCAAAAACCTGCTTTGTGCACCTCTTGGAAAAAAAATATTTCATTTGCAGAAAATTCACACTGAAAGTTTTTACTGAATTTTGTCAGTGTTCAGCATCTGACTTGCAGTTTTCAGGGCTTATGAAAGTAGATTTCAATCGGCAGCACAGTGCCATCATTATGTTTTGTCTGTCACTGTACATGCAGCTCAGTCTTAGTCTTAGAAAACGGTAGACACTAATCAGAGGTCGGAAGTAACACATAATAATAATTAAAACAACAACAACAACAACAACAATAATAATAATAATAATAATAATAATAATAATAATAAATAAAACATGAAATCAAACTATAAAGTGGACTATTTATGGATGTACAGTAAACGTTGTTGCTTAGCGCCCTCTGCTGGTTAAAGTATCTGAAAGAACTCTGGATGTGGACAGAACTGCTTTCTTGTGTGTCAATCATAAAAACATAATGCTTTTCTGAGAATGATTTCAGATTTGTGATGCAAAAATGTGTAATTGATCTGGAAAAGCTACACCAGCGTTACCATTTATTCAGTTCTTGACCCTTAATGATAACGTTTTTTTTTTTTCAAATACTCATTTTGTTTACCAGATCAGCTCTGCCTGCAGGGGGTTGGAGCCAAATCCATCAGCCTTAGAACAGGAGACTGGATACACTCTGGACAGTGAAGACCAGAAGGAGATTTTCACATTTACTTAACCTTCAGTAAAAAATAAAATTATTTCTTGACACCACGGTAAATAAAGAAACATGTAGATCAGAAATATGTGATCGGTTGTGTTGTATTTAATACAGAGGTAACAATTACTTCTACTGCTGCAACGTTGTTGATTTTATGTCGATACACTGACTTGAAATGTATGAGTAGTTTTCAAGTAAACATCCCTGTTTGGCATTCCCATCCTTAAAACAAGTACAGCTGCAACTAAAGTAATTCAACGCCCACGGCTCATTTATAAATTTGAATTCAAATTAATAAAGCCGCATTAGATAGTTAAATAAAACAAATGCTACAAGAAGACTATCCAAATATAGCACTAAATCCTACGTCCAGGCATTCAATGAATTATTCAGTCTCCTGAACAGACATCCTAATTAGCTGTGGTCACAGACAACACCTAAAGTAACCGATCAATGGTTTCATTGGTTGCATCAGGAGTGCTTTGTACTGAACATCTGAAGTGCCTGAATATATCCCATTTTTTCTGAGAACCAATGCTATTGCCCCTAAATTATTTGGCCTTTAGGGAAGAGGGGGTTAAGTCCAGTAAGTTATCACTGGCCTAGCACAAACAATATGCAAAAGCTAATAATAAAAGTTCCTGTAGATACAGCTGGAAGCATAATTTGCAAGTTTAATGATAAAGGAACAGTGGATATACCACGACAGAAAAAAGCTGCCATCAATTGCTGCCGCCAGATTTTTGAGTACTCGTGGTCAAAAACCCCTAAACCATTTCCTGACTAAAACTGCACAAACAACATAGTTATTCTTCTTCAATATTAGCTATGAAAATGGTTGGATTATCTGCTGAGTAGCTATCTACCAGTTAACTGCTTAACAGAGCTTAAGATGATAGCTTTACAACTGTAGATTTAAAAAAAGCATGACCCAAATACCAGTGATGGGGAGTGATTATTTGATTTCTTTCCATGAGAGTCCTAAACAGCCAAAATGACCTATTCTGTAATAAATTACAAATATTACCATTACATCAAGGTGGATCATGGTCAGCTTCAAAATACAAGAACATCTAAATTAGAGGTCTATTCAGCCAATCATACTCTCATTTATACACCAATTGCTGGCCAATTTGGAGTTAAGTAGATAGAAGTGACAACAGGAAGCTGTTCTTTATACATCTCTTATGTCCTCTGTGGTTTCACCCTCCACTCTTTACTTGAATTTCAGATTTATCGCTCCCTTAGAGCTCCGGCTGTACCTGAGCACAGCTCCCAGTGAGCAGGTCAGCTGGGGTGACGGTGAATCAAGGCAGTGCAGAACGTTTAATGAGGAAGTAACTCAACTCCACCATTGTCACACCGAGTGCTGAGGTAACAAACGACGAACAGCAGACAGACGGTACATATCTGATGGCCAGAAGAAATGGTATATAGTAATTTAATGGTGTTAAAAATACAATCTTCTCTCCTGGGGTGTGTAGGTGTAGCAACATACCATGATTTAAAACAATGTTTTGAAAAGGGCGCAGAGGACCAAATGGTCTCTTCTGTGTTTGTATGTCAATAAATGTGGTTGGGATTAATGTGACAAACCAACGCAAATAGGTTAGAATTCAATAAAGTCAGATTTTGGCACCGTTTGTTTCTCTTTCTACTCCTAAATAAAATCCCGTCCAACCATTTGCCTTCAAAAGTCAACTCCTTCGCAAATAAGGTCCACATGTGTACAATTTAACCTCAAATCAAATCAAGGTGTTTTGTGCAGGCCTCACATGTTTGTTAGAGAACATTGGTGATCACACAGCATCATGAAAACAAAGGAGCAGAACAGAGTTAGGTTTTAAACAACATTCTAGTTTGTGAACCTCTCAAAGAGCATTGTTTCATACAACGTCTGATCACAGACATAACTTGTAGATGCAGTTACAGCTGAACATCAGTTTTCAAGTCACAAATTCTCATGATGTTTTGCTAGACAAAGAACCGCCGCTCTACTCATAACGGTATTGCATCACTAATTAATGAGGACATACCAATAAAAAGGGGTTTTTAGAACCTTAAGTGTTGTTACATCTACAAACTGCATCAGATCTCTGCAGCTTAAAGCAGTTTCCTCTCCTCTCTTTAACTACTCGCAGTGTATTCAGCCGTCATCTCAGGTTCAGCTGCTTGTCGGCTGCCAGCTAAATAAAACATTAAGCCTCTATTTCTGTTGTCCCCAAAACCACTGGGCTCAGGAAGTGACTGCAGCTGATGATTTGGCCTTGGTCGAGTTACTTGCCCTCCAAATGATACGGCTTTATTCTGTTGTCTTATGTTTTCCTTTCCATCTCGTCACTGTTTCTATCATTTTTCTTTACTATCATCATGTTTCTCAGCAGATAATGGAGGCAGAGTTACATGATGACTTTTTGCTATCTAAATGATTACAGCAGCAAATGGTTTGTTTTCGTCTTAACACAGATCAATCTCATGAACATTTTTGACAAATTTGATTTTTCCCTCGGTTTTTATTCTTTATTAATCAAATGTTTGGAGATTCATAACAAAACCGCATGCTGTAATGATATTTAGCTTGTAAATGTTCAGCATTTCAGTCAAAATGACGTGATTAAAAGGAGTTGTCCTGTCATTTGCATCTATGAATAAAAAGAGACTAAATTCCCAGTTAAAGTTTAAAGCCTTAAAGCATATTACGCTGTGTGAAATATGTGAACTGAAACCTGAAGAGGTTTTCTTTGCTTGCCATATTTTTTATTTTTCCAAATGTAGATACTCTGTAACATTGTCTACTCTATGGTAGATAAAGTTAACACAAGCCCTTTAAATCATCACAGTTTCTTTTGGCTTTTTTAAGGGCACTTGATCATCGTGCATTGTAAAATTATGAATAGCCCTTGCATTTTTTCACAAAACCCTGATTTATTTGAATGTATTTT
Organism: Xiphophorus maculatus; assembly: GCF_002775205.1. NCBI lineage: Eukaryota > Metazoa > Chordata > Actinopteri > Cyprinodontiformes > Poeciliidae > Xiphophorus > Xiphophorus maculatus. The sequence continues at coordinate 13,138,820 of NC_036458.1, read as the reverse complement.
TTGTAATAGACTGACAAAAAGTGGTACATATTTGTAACTTCAAAGGAAAATCATACAAGATTTTCTAAATTTATCACAGTTTCCTGCAGTGTCTGCACCAGCTTTCCTGTGAAGGAGCTTTCTTTTGACAAAGGTAAGAAACCTTTGACAAAAGAAGAACTTGTGAAATAGAGCGAAACTTTTATGTTTGGACATGTCCTCTTTAACTCTTTAGGTAAAAGGAGTAAAAGATTTCTGAGCTCAAAATAGAAAAATCTCTGAATTTTCGATGACTCTAATAAGAATAAAAAATTATTAGCAGTCCATTTAAAGCATTATATCAGCTGTTTTGTCTCAGTAGTGCATGTCACATTTTTAATCAGTTCCTCTTCGTATCAGAGAATGTCAGTTCTGATACAAAAGCCGTAAAGTTATAATGAGTTAAAGTGACTGATTTTTACAGAACATTGGCAGACTTTTCCAGCTGGCCTCCTATTTGATGTTCTGAAATTATGATACCGTATTTTTCGGACTATAAGCCGGTACTTTTCCCCCCACGCTTTGAACCGTGCGGCTTATAGCCCGGTGCGGCTTTTCTGTGGATTTTTCTTCAACCACCAAAGGGCTCTTTAGCAGGAAGTGAATCATTGGAAGTCAAAATTGGATATATTTTAAGAAAGCACTAATTTTCATTTAGAACAAGCACATGGTAGCAGCAGGCGCAACGGAGAAAATTCTTCAAACTCATACCCCCTCATCATGGAAACCACACGAAGAAAAAGATGCCGCTTTTAAATTGAAGGCTATCGGTCTGGCAGTACAGGAGGGAGCTCGGCGTGAACGAGCCCATGGTTCGGCGTTGGAGATGCAAGGCTTCATCCTTAATAGCAGATTTATTGAAAACCGATCGGCGGAGATATCAGCAATTTATATGTATGCTTCCAATTTCTTTAAAAAAATTTGTAGGTGTGGCTTATATTGAGGTGCACTCCATAGTCCGGAATATACGGTAATTACTGACAATGTCGCTTAGACGATAAACAAGTTTGTTGTTATCAGAGCTCCTGGTGCTCCCTTTAAGAAGACACACTTTTAATTGCACTTTATAAAGCCAACTCCAGAGTTTTACTCAAAATTTGATATGAATCGGGAAAAAAAAGTTATGCACACAAAATCCTTTTTTCTGTTATTTAACACGCATCAAACATCTAATATATGACATTCTATTTAAATGTTGGCCCGTGTTATTAAATGAAAGAAGAGGCACTGCTTTTACAGCAAGGATTCTCCCTGCACGCTACATCCAGACATTACGGTAGGAGATGCTTCAGGTGGCTGATGGGCGGGCTGAAGGGTGGAGTGTTTGGAGGGCCCACAGATACGGCAGAGCTGGAATTTCTTCATAAGACAGCTGACAGGCACAGGTATGGATGTGAGGCGAGGAGGAACGCAATAAGGTGAGTCAATTCATGAGAAAAGTTTCCCAGCAGCTTAAGATAATTTTTTGGGAAAAAGTAGCAGACATTTGGAGTAATTTAACAGGAGAAGTTCTTGTAAAATGTTCATTATTATGTGGAAATTTAAGCTTTTTGTATTTACTTTAAAATTAATGATATACAAAGCATCTAATAATAACATGTGTGAAACAGCTAGGGCAGTTTAAACTTGTCACATTCAGCTAACTGAAGGTACATTTCAAACAAATAACTCAAAGATTTGGCTACCCCTCAGTACTTTCCCTGTTCCCTCCATCAGGATGTCTATTGACCTGTACAGCCCCAGCATGGGTGACAGTGGGGCCTCCATGTGCCAGATGAAGCAGCTGCCCTGCCACGGCGCCCCGCTGCTTCGCCTGCAGTCCTGTGGGCATCACACACTCAACCACTCAAACCTCCCTCACAAGCCGTGCTTGAGCGATCCATCCTTGGTTGCTTCCTCTGGGGCCACGCTGGCCCTCCGCCACAGGGTCAGCGGGGCCACGGCAGGCACCTGCAACAGCCTTAACTGTGCTGCTTCAAGACTGGCACAGGAGGTGGGAACAGCAGCCTGGGACAGCTGCAAAGGGAAGGTGTTGGTGACAGGAGGAGGGGGATATTTCGGCTTCAGGCTGGGGAAAGAGCTGGCCAGTGAGGGGATGACTGTGATCCTTCTGGATGTCAACAAGCCTCTCTGGGATATTCCTGATGGAGCGATCTTCCTTCAGGTAATTCTCACCGGGGAAGAAACCCCAATCCTTCTGTTTTTTCCCGCTATCATGCCTTTCTTCTTACAGGTTTTCCACCAATAGAAATATTCTGCACTTATAGTGTTAATTAAATTTTATTTTTTGGCTCTCATTAATGTGCTGTACTGGGAAATATGACTTTTTTGGAGTGGTGAAATAGGGGAGGCTGGTGTTTCTTTTGAACTATCATCACATAATATAATGAATGATTAATTTATTACCCTCAAGTTGAATGTTTTCATCACTAATGTAATTCAATGAAGGTCCATATATATATATATATATATATATATATATATATATATATATATATATATAGATATAGATATAGATATATATAGAGATATAGATATATATCTATATCTCTATATATATAGATATAGATATATATCTATATCTATCTATATATATATATATATATATATATATATAGATAGATAGATAGATAGATAGATAGATAGATAGATAGATAGATAGATAGATAGATAGAGATCTATATCTGTGTATATATATATTTATATATATATATAATAGTTTATTCATTTGTTATTTTTTCTTACATTCAAACATAGAATATAATTTTTATTTAGTTTTTTTGTTTATTCAGTTTATTATTTATTTATTTATTTATTTATTTATTTATTTATTTATTTATTTATTTATATAGTGTGCATTGTTCTTCCTAATTAATTTTTTTCTTCATTATTGTTATTACTTTGCAAGGACATGTTTCCTTGAATTAATTAGTTTATTCGCTGAGATGATTTAGTTTGGTTCGTATTCGGTTTGTAGTATTTGCTCTCTTGCAGCCAAACAGTACAGCTCACTCAGCTGTTAGCTGTGAAGTTGAGCTCTAGTGTAACTGCGTGTGCGTCAGGTCAGTGTGCTGGCTGGAGACGCAGGTGAGCGATCTGTTTCAAAGCACCAGCTGTCTGCTGGGTCACAGAGGGAGGAGACATGAATCAGGTTTCACCTGCGCACCGCTGTTCGCAGGTTTTCACTTGACAAAAAAATATTTTTAAATGTTTGTTGTGTTGGGGTTTTTTTAATTACACATGCAGCAGACACTACCCCCTTTTTGCAAAAAAAATAACCTCAACCTTTTTCGCTGTTTCTTTCAGAGCGACATTCGGGACTATTCCTCCCTACACAAAGTGTGTGAAGGAGTGGACTGCATATTTCACACAGCATCTTATGGCATGTCTGGACCAGAGCAGGTGATCTTCCTCTTCCCTATTTAAATATGAGCTAGAGTTGGCCATACTGAATGTCCCTGAAACCCACAGCAGCCAGACAAGCCTCTAAATTGTTAACACGTTCTCCTTGCACCGAAAAAGTCCTCCAACCTGAATGACAGGGTGTTTGCCTCTGTACCCGTCAGTACATACTGCTACGATGCTCTCGGTGGATTAGTCATAAAACGACTTCTTAAACAATAAAATTGTTCAGCTGAGTGAAGCCTTTGGGAGTTATAAGCTAAGGTCACTGTGAAGTAGTAATAATTAAAAGGACTGATGATTTTGGTTTAAAAACTCACAAGGAAGTCTTGATTTGAGTCCATCATAAAAAACAAAACCCTGCTCTTACAGTAAAGTATGTGGTCTGAATTCCTGTTGGAGTCATTGTGAAGTGATGTGTCAAGTGTGACTTGCGATACTTGAAGAACACGTGAGTTCATTCCTCACTGAAAAGTTATCTGTTTGTGATTGAATACATCCATTTCAAGATGCTCACAAGCCTTGAACTTTATTACTTTTTCAGTTTGTTTTGTTGGAATGTGATGTGACAGACCAACACAAAGTGCAAAACTGAGAATTGAAAGCAAATTATTAAGTCATGGTTTTTGACAATTATTATGGATAAAATCTTAAAAATGTAGCATTTGTTATTAGTCCCTGTAATCCGACACCCCCAAATAAAATTCAGTGATTCTGAAGAAATCACCTGATTTCACCTCAGTAGAAAAGCAGCTATACTGTGGCAGCATCAGAGGTTTATCAGCTGGCAAAATGTAACAAAAATGAAAACTCTGGTGGAACTGCAGCGTTCCAAACCTCGGGTGGAAGAATTTGTTGATAAGACTTTGTTGATAGGACAACTCTTCCAAAATATGGAAGAGTTGCAATTGACCTTGTTGAAAGAAAACCATAAAAAAAACAAACAGGAGAAACAACAAACAAGTGGAAGAGGTTGCTCTGATTAGATGAGATCAAATTGACCTTCTTGGCTCAATTTAAAAATCCAATGTAAATCCCAATATCAGCACTCCTCATGAAGTGGCAGCATTATGGTGTTGGGACAGGAAAGCTCATCAGAGTAGATGGAAAATGAATGGAGTAAATACAGGGGAATGTAAAAGCATCAGCACATACCAGACTGCATAAACCATGCAGTTATGTAATTCTTTGTTTTGGTTTGTCACATAATATTCTAACATAATTCACTGACGTTTGTGCTTTGGAGACTTTTGCAAGAGACAAAGTCTATTCAGATGAACTTCATTTGGAATTAAAATACTCTGGTACTTCTTGAATTCAAAAATTTTACTACAAAGTACACCTCTAGTTTTGCACCATGTTCTTAAATTCATTAAATTTGCAATAGATTTAACGTTTCTCTTTGTTACATTCTTTCATGAGAAAGCTTGTAATGCCACACAATCCGATCACCATATAGTTTCTGATCTGGACTAGAAACAGAGGCCTTTAAACAGGTTATGTTTATTATGTCAGTGTAACGTACATAAACTTGATGTGTTCCTTTAGCAGAGCCCTTTTAATGTACCAACTCAACATTTTAATCAAGTTGAGATCTGTATTTTAAATAGTTTATTGATCCACCTTGATTCTATAGTTTTTTTTAACCACTTTAAAGGAGATTTGTTGCTGTGTTTGAGATCGTGTTCATGCTGCCTGAGATATGGCCTGAGATTTGACTATGATAGTGTAATTTTTAAGGTCAACTCTATGACTAAGTTAGGATCCTGTAGCTGTGCAAGAAGCCCAAATCATCATCTCACCTCCACCGTGGTTAATAGCTACTATTATGTATTTTATGCTCAGCTTGGAAGTGTAACTTTTTAAACGTATTCTTTTTAGAATATGACAAACCTCTCAACAAATCATTACCTTTTCATTTTTTACAAACTTAATATGGTGAGTGGGACCTGCAGTATTTGACTTGTGACTCATAGTTCACTTTTAACTTTGTTGTGATTTGCTGAAACCTCTACCCCTTGTAAAGATTACCAGAAAGGTTTCTCATCTTTGAATAGATGTAGAATAAAATACTTCAATTAATTTAAGAATTACCTTTTCCAGATTGATTTAAAGCAATAATTACTTCTTTAAAGTTGTTGCTGATGCTTTTCCATCTTTGTATTGTGTTAACACTCGCCTATATGCATACTTTTAATACTGCTCCTATGAGTATCAGTTAATCAGATTTGCAGCTTAAGACAAGTACTTTCCCATTCAAATCTTATAGAAGCAGTAAGAGTGTACTTAGCTTTTTCACACAACCTCTTTTAAGAAACGTGACATAGTTTTTTTGTTTTTTTTTACTGTTTCTCTGAAACCCAGCTGAGGAAGGAGCAGGTGGAATCAGTCAACGTTGGAGGAACCAATAATGTCATAAATGGTGAGATATTGTTCCTCGACGACAAGTGCTGCACTAACTTCTGTCTCATGCTTAAAATATGTGCTAGTGTTTCCTACAACCGGTGTCTACATAGTTGAGTGTAATTTTGTACTGTCGTGTGAAGAAGTAACCTTTACCAGCTGTCATTTGTCACAGGTGTATAACTTTGCTTTGTGGTGTGATCTGCTTTATGTCAGTGTGTAAAGAGAGAGGAATCCCCAGACTGGTCTACACCAGCACCATCAACGTGGTGTTTGCTGGGAAACCAATTGTGGATGGGGATGAGGCTTCAGTGCCATATGTACCCAGTGATTTGGTAAACAGTAGTCAAACACATCTTTAATCTTGCACATATACTGTATTTTTAGACACCAGGACATGTAAGGAATCTGTGTGTTTTTTTTCCCCAGCACATCGACCACTACTCCAGAACTAAAGCAGTGGCAGAGCGGATGGTCCTCTCGGCCAACGGGTCCTCAGTGAAAGGTGCAGAAATATCAGTGAGAGAACTGACAACCTGAGCGCAGATTTATAGAAACAGGTTGCACCTATGGGAGAATGCAAACAGTCTTGTATGATCAGGTGTCAGAACTGAGAGGGAAGTTCAACTCATTGTGTGCAGAAGCAGCCACTTGATGCCAATCTCTTAAGACAGTCATTTGTAAAATGTATTTATCTGAACATTTTATGAATTTGCAACAAATTTGAAATTGTTCTTTGATCCTATGTGTTAGACCAACACAAAATGGTGCATAATCATGAAGTGGAGAAATTATATGAAAGAAAAAACTTGCCATTTTCAAATAATGCTCTAGATGTCCGGTGCTTGATATATTATTTTATGAAGTAATCCTACTTTAAACCTCTCTACAACTTTCCTGCAGTTTTTCTGTGAAACTCCTGAGTTCTTCAAAGAACGGCTGTGTTTACAATGACTGACAGGTGGATTATGCTCACTGATGATGTGACTTGTAAAGGCAATTGGCTGTACTGGATATTTTTTTACGCAGGAAACCAATGAAAAGGTGTTGAATATATATGCATACTATACTTTGGGCTGGTCTATCACAAAAAACTAAAGTAAAATGAATTAAAGTTTGTTTTACTTTAGTTTGTCGAGGAAACTCAAAAACATTTCCTCTAAACTTTTGTGAGGAATTGTGCCTTATATGTATGCTGTATAGATTCTTATTCCATTCCTCAGTTTAAGCCAACTCACTATGACTGATCATTTTCCTATACATTTAATTAAGCATAAAGCATGCAGGTGTCACGTTATATACTGCAGCTTAATGTGCGTGTATCTGCTATCAGAGGACGTTTTTTCCACTGGCATTAAGTCACCTCAGCAGCAGGGGGATGTAACAAAGCACATTTACATTCTTACCTCACTGTAGCTGCTCTGCTCTCACGCTTTCACGCTATAGTGTTGTTCTTGTAGATGTTACGCTTATTTGACTTTCAGAATGATACCTTGCATAAAAACCTGCCCCAGCCCTAAGCCCTTTTTTTGTTTGTATGTTTTGTATTATTTGCATGAGTCTCGACAATCCATCATTGCAGAGCAGTCAAATGATTGAAACCAAGTCTTTGTTGACATATTTCCTTACATTGGATGTATGAGTTTTGTTTAGTTTGATCCCCCCAAAAAACTTGCATATTCATTCCTGCTCTTATTTCCAAAGGTGGAGGGAAACTGGAGACCTGCGTCCTGCGGCCGTGTGGCATCTATGGACCTGGAGAAAGGAGACATCTTCACAGAGTGATGGTGAGCAAACAGCCATGTCTGGGGGCCGCCGTGGCAGCACACACTCCTGTTAGAAGAGTTTACATTATTGATGGAGCTCTCCAGGCATCCAGTTACGATGCCTTTTCTTCTAGTTTCTTTCCCCCCTGCATGGTAGCAGTCGTTGGAGGTTTGGATGTAGTAAGGGATTTAGCGTTTGGCCGAGATCACAACTTTTAATTTTCTGCAAGTGATGTATAATTGTAGCAACCTTGGCAAAGAATTTGTGCTATACAGCGTTAAATCTGCTAGAACTTAGCCAATAAAGTTGTTGTGCAGTTTGGTTTTCTTTGGTACCTCTTAATGAACATAGAAATTATTTTGGTTTGACAGCTACAAAGACATAACAGCAAATTATTTACATTCTAATCAACTTATAATTAACCAAATGAATTACATCCATACTACCACAACTACTAATAGTGATAGTAGTATTTATTTATTTATTTATTTTGGTAGAGGTTGACCAATAATATAAATTACTTTTGCAAACTAACTATTTGATCAAAATGTAAACACTTAATCATTGGCTAATATGTGTCCTGAATCATTTTTATTGTGGAAAACACCTATTAAAACAGATATTTTAGAACATCTATGTATAGCTTAACTTTCTTTTTAACAGAAGAGACACAAATCTCTGTGCTCATTGGATAAAATGTTCATAAAATGCTGTTGCTTAACTACTTACACAAAAGCTAAAAGAGATTTTTAAAACAAAATCTAATCTAAGAGTGAAACAGCATAAAGTTAGATAGCTTCTGTACCTTTGGTTTGCTACATATATATATATTTTAAATGTAGCAAAATGTATAAACGTTGAAGTCTGTTGTGCTAAAAAACGAAAAGAAATTGTGATTCAAGGCAAAAATTTGTTGCTGACATTAAGTGCGTTTTAATAGAAAATACAAGGTTGTAAATTGTGAGATTTCTTTTCTGGCATACCTAAATTACATCCACAATAATTATGTGTTCTTGATTTTGTCTTGCTTTTAAAAATCTAATTGATTTGAATATAACACTGGTAGGCACATTTTATAACTTGTACTATGTCACATGTATCTGGTGAAAACTGGATCTGAAGCTGCCTATTTCTTGTTCTTTGTGTCAGATGAACGTAGAGCGGCGCTTGTTCAGCTTCAGGTTTGGAGACTCAGCAGCCAGGATGAACTGGGTCCACGTAAATAATCTGGTCCTGGCCCACAAGCTTGCAGCTGAGGCTCTCACAAAGAAGAAAGGCTGCATCGCTGTGAGTAGTAAAGACAAAGTTCCACACATACTTTCATCTCTGCCTCAGTTTGAGTTACTTACATGTCCTTTGAAAAATGTTTCTGCCATTTTGCAGAGCGGGCAGGCATATTTTATTAATGATGGTCTTTCAGTCAATCTGTTTGAGTGGCTGACACCTTTGGTGAGTCAAAATCTGTGGGTTAACTTTATCCATTATTGTGAAGTGAACCTATAAGGACTTGTGATGACACACAAACGCAATTTATTTGAGAGTTTAGTCTAAGGTGATTTTTTTTTTTTAATCTTCACAGTTTGAAAAACTGGGCTACAGCAGACCATCAATAACCCTCCCAGTTTCTCTTGTCTATTCAGCGGGTAGCTCACCACTCCTCTTTTTTTTTTTTTTAGACATTTTCATTCAAATGTGAAGATTTACCTCTGACTCTCTGACTGTCCTCTTTTGAAGCGATTCTGGTGGAGTATTTACATGTGATTCTGAGTCCGGTGATCCAGGTGCCTCTGCTTTTTACCAGGAGTGAGGTAAGCCCACTTCTTTCTATTTTTTCTGCTTTTCTAGGGTTTCTATTTGACTTAGGAGAAGTCAGAGAGAAGGAAAGGCTGTGCTTCTAGCCCTAAATACAAAAAATGCTAGTAGAAAAAATTGGCTGAGAAATGGACGTCACAGTCATTTAAATAAAATGCTGAGACTCCTGTAGTAAGATCACACACTAATTGACTCACTATCAAGACGTAGCAAAGCCAGTTTTTACCTGGTTTTGATTTCTTTCCTCCCACGTAAGAAATATTTCCTGTCGTAATGCTTGAGGAAAGTTGACTGTATTGATTATTTTTTAAACCAAGCAGCACTTTTGTCTAATATCACTAAGTAATAATAGTGAGTCCTCCATGGGACTCACTGTAAAGTCCTCCTGTGGCTGCTGTGAGGCTGAATAATCGTCTGGAGGCCTTCACTGTGAGTCCTGAAGATTCTTGGTTGCTGGCCCGTCGGGTCTTCATAAATGTGTCATGAAGCCGAAACCAAAGCTGAACTTTACCTGGCACTCATTCTGTCAGACTGCGGCTGCAGGCCACTCGGATCGATGGTTGCCCCGTGAATAAAACATAAAGTGCTGTGAGGTCAAAGCAGAAAGTTTTGACATGCTGATAACAGGAAGTGACATCAGTGGAGTGGCTGTTGCCAGTGTGCCATGTAGAGTTTTATATTTAAATTTTTTTGTGTCTGTAATTCTTTAATCACATGAAGAAACTTCACATGCCAAATCAAAGTATTTGTAGTAAGTCTGTGTTAATCCAGACTCTGTAGTCCTTTACTACTTGGCTGTACTATGTCTTATACAAGATCACATGGATTAACTGTGCATGAGTCATACAGACAAAGCCTTATGTTGATATTCTGTAAAAGGTGTGAGCTTTTGAGAATAGAAAAAAGCCAGTTATGAAGACGCAAAACTAGAAAAACTCCCCTTCTCTGTCTGGACTTCACATGGATGACATGATAGTGGCAGCATAATTCTGCGGGTTACTTTTCTTCAACATGATAGAAATTAGAATGAGATTACTTTTACCTGCAAATGCTTCAGGAGATTCTTGAAATGATTTCTGAGGGTTCCATCTTCTCTTGCAGGTCCGAAACATCACAGTGAGCCACACCTTCAAAATCGACAAGGCCCGTCAAGAACTGGGTTACTGCCCACAGCCGTACAGCCTGGCGGACTCCGTGGAGCATTACCTCAAGATCCGACAAAGTCGTGACACCCCAATTTCTTTATCCCTCCCCTCCGTCAGGCAGTTGGCTGAAAGAGGCGTTCTGCTGCTGCTGATGGGACTCTGCCTGGTGCTACTCATAATCTATGGCATCCTCAGTTAGAGTTAAATAGTTGTTGCAATGTCGGATGGAGAGGCTTTCAAAACTAGTTGTTGCAACAAATTTCAACTCTTCTCTCACTTGTGCAGAGTTCAACTCATCAAGAGTCCTTTTTTCTTTTTCTCCTCTTCAAATAAGACTTAATTTGTTGAATGTAGGTTTAGAAAAATGTCCTTTTCTTTTAAAATTATGTAAGCTTGAAAGTATTAAAGGAGATTTATATTTATGAATTTAATAGCTTAGTTTAATTTTTGGTCTATGTGATTAATTGTCATTTATTGAAGCATGCTTCCAGTTTGTATGATAACATTCTTTCGTGACTGCTATTTACTACAGAGGTTGTTATTTTGTACACTTTTAGAAATAAAGTAATTATAATGAATGAAATGTTTAATGGATGTTAAAATCAAACATTTTCTGTTACTAATAAAAGTAATGAAGATATTCACAATTTAAATAATTTATTTCTATTTAAAGAAAAAAATCTTAACTCTTGGGCTTGCTTGCATTTTTTGCTACATCTCCAAAAGACACCCTTTTAAAGATTGTCATAGAAACATATGTTTTATTTCCAAGTTCTTTCCTGATTATCCTTTCAAAATTCAGTTCTCACCATGTAGAAAATAGCTGTGAACATTCTGTAATTAGATCTTTTTAAATTCTATATTTAGTGAATAAAATGCCTCCATATTTTCCCCTCTTTCTGCTTTATTTTGTAAAAAAAATACAAAAGTTTTTTTCCGCTAAATGCATATTTATTTATTTATTTTGAACACAATCATAATCTTTTAAAGCAACCTTAGCAAATTAGTAATTATGCTAAATACTAAGGTAACCTTTAAAACTGACTACAAAGAAACCTACTGAAAGCTAGCTATAAAATAAGACATGAAAAAGCACAAACATGCATACAATTGAATCAAAAGTAGAAAAAAATGCAAGCGAATTGGATTATATTGAAAACAATAAAAAACATTAGCATAAAATGTCAAATTCTGAAAGGGTTTCAACAAAAGGGAATGAAAAGAACAATCAAAATCAAATTAAAATAATAGCTTATTTATGTATTTTGAATTGGAGTTAATACCACAATAAATAACTGACAGAGATTGCCGTTTTTAGTTCAAACATGGTTTACAGAAGACTTTAAATTAAAATAATGAAGAAAATATTACCAAAATACACAGTCTTGTCAAATCGTCTGCTATATGCATCTACGCAGCCAAAGTTGTTTAAAAGCATAAAAGAAATATTCATTGACTCAGAAGAGGTCTTTAAAATTTCTACTGCTATTCTAAATATAACCACCAGAGAGCGCTGATGCACTTCTAATCATTTTAATAGCCAATATACTGTAGCTAATAATAAGGAATTTATCGAAGTCAGCAGAGCTTTTATGCTTAACATGCTTAATAGACATCATCGTACTAGTTATAGTTACACTTTCAAGTAAAATGGATATTAACGGGGGAAAAAAAGCTTCTTGGCAGCGGTGGGATTCGAACCCACGCCATCGAAATGACTGGAGCCTAAATCCAGCGCCTTAGACCACTCGGCCACGCTACCTTGACTGCTCGAGCTGTGAAAACCATCTTAGATAACAGTAGAAAGGGCAGAACCTTGAGTCCAGTGCAGGGAGGTTTTCATTTTTGACTAAAGTTACATAAACTTACATAGTACGGTTTAATTAAAATGGTTTAATTAAAATGGATGTTAGCTTACTTTACTTCCTTTTAAGGCGGTGTACACAGGCTCTTTTTGTTCATAAGGAACTAAGGTCCAGGAAATTCAAGGATGAGGAATGTGAGGAATCTGCGCTGAGTTGGAGTAACAAATATATCATCAGGCGTGCAGAAATGTGGTTGATTCAGCGTAGGGTGGCACAATAATGTAGAAACAGTAGTTACTTTCTGTCACCCATCTTTGCTAAGCTAAAGGGATAACTATAGCTCTACAGTTTAATTTTCAAAACAGTTCTACATCAAAACGGCTTCCATACTTCCATACAAAACAAACGATTTAATATGAAAAAACAGATATTTCAAATGATGACTACTTTGACATATAGCTTAATTACTACTTAAAATATTTCACCTTCTAGTCGCATGCTAATTTTGGCAACTGAACAATAAGCACATAAAGCAAAAACATTAAACGACTACCAAGCAGATCTAAAAGAAAACTATATTTTTCAAATTAACAGACAGATCCAATTTCATAAATTTTCTTTTTTAGAAACACTAACCAGATACTGGCATATGTGTCCTTTTTTAATCATTAATTAACAGTCATTAAGCACATTTTTAGTTGTTTGAGTAACCACGCCCATGTCTGCCTGAAAAATCAAGAAATCAACCACATGAAGCAGAAACAGAGTCATTTATTTGTCTGGAAAGGGTTATGCAGCCATTTCTAAGGCTTTGGGACTCCAGCAAACCACAGCGAGAGTGGCTGTCCACTAATGGAGAAAACATGGAACAGTTCTGATAGAAACGCCCCATGAACAGTTAACCAAACAAAATTAGTCTAAAGGCACCCAGATGACTCATATAGGAGGTCATAAAAGAACCAAAATCAACAGCTACAGCACTGGCTTCACTTGCCTTAGTTAACGTCAGCTTTTTTTGACTCAAAAAGAACGAGACTGGGCAAAAGTTTCACAAAATCTCATATTTTCCAAACACCTTGATAATTCCCAAGACTTTTGGGAGAAATATCCCAAAGCAATCAAGCAAGCATTCCTCTTAATTAAGACTTTTGACTGGCCTAGTTAAAGCCTGAATTTAAACTTGAGATAGATACTCTGGTATATTGTTAAAGCGTACCCACTAAAGGTGGCACAACCAGTAACTGCTTTTTCTCCTTCATAAATAAAACCATTGTATGAAATCTGCTATTATGTATTTCCTCATGTTAGCTGTGCCTTATTGAAATTTGTTTCATTATTTTAAAAAATTGAGAAATGATTAATAGAAAACAGTTTTTTGTACCACTTACCAACTAAGAATACCACAGTACATGTTGTACATGAAATAAAAATCTTGCACAAATTTAAAGCTACAACATGCTCTATCTGATGTCTGCTCTTTTGTTGTGACTTTATCCCTCCTGATTGTTTTGTGATCTGAGCCTACATGCTCAGCTTTTGCAAAGACTTGTCTGTCTCTGTGAGCTTGGTATGCAATCCTCTTGTTAGAAAGGTTTGGTGGATTTGGAGGCTGATAGAAAGTAGGGTAGGATGTTGAAATCACTTTTATGAAAACACTTCATTCCCAAAACAGGTCAAATGATGATTTTTGTTTGTTGGTAAAGTAAAGGTCTTGTGGTATGACGACAGCTCATGCAGACTAAAAGGACTTAATTTCCACTGCTTTCCTCTCACGATTACCTGGCAGGAATATATGCAGGAAGGAGAACTCAAACTATGACCCCAAAACCCAAAAACCCAGATACTCATGATGCTACATGCCAAATAGTTTTATTTTCGAACAAAACACGTAACGAGAGGGCAAAAACATTAACTATGTGACATAATTGTTCTGATTTCAGTTTTTCAACAGCTGAGGTTCTGAACATTTATAATTCATCTATTTTTGTTAGAATCGTCTTAAAGATTAGAACAAAATCAGCTTATATTTTTTAAATAACATACATTTACAACACAGTGCTGCTACGCTGACTTGTTTAATTAGTTACATACAAAGAAAATACATTTGGTAATAAGTACACAGAAGTTGTGCAAAGCTTTTGCATCTTGTAGTTGAGCAGAAATGTTGCTACTGATATGAAATGAACAAAAAAGAGATTTCGCTCTAAATGCTTTATATTAACACCCCAAGAAAGGTTTAGAAACCAAACCATCACCGACTTTCGTAAAACCAGCCAGTATTTCAACTTTTAGAAACTTCTGATTACATTTCTACACTTTTCCGTCCTTATGCAACACATCTACTTACACACTGCCTCCATAAGCTGTAGCAACACGTAAACCTTTCTACTCCAAACACCAAAAAGATCAAGTGAGTTCATATTACATAAATACAGCAGAAAACAATAATACTTCTGGACTGTTGCACTGAAATGTAGTTTTAAATTTATCCACAAACATAATTTCATCATACATCATATTCTTCTATATTGTTTTCAGTTTTGTATAAAACATAACCATTAGATTTTTTTTTTTAACCAACCATTTTTCACCCATCGGGACAGATGGGAAAAAACTGTGCAAACTAATAAAAGTGTAAAACATGTAGCTTGTGCACCCTCTGTAAAGCTTTACAGAAAAGCAGCCTCAGTGCATCTCCTGAACAGAAATCAAAGCAAATCCAGGGAAGATGGACGCGTGAAGTTCATTCTGCAGAATCATTGTTGCGTGCTGGGTGCCTGTCATCGCTGAGGTCCTCTTTAGTCTTTTGGATGCGGGTGAAGATCTCCTTGAACAGAACCTTGTACTCGGGCTGGTGGCCGTCTTCAGGAAGAGCCTTTAGATCGGATGTTGCAGCTGAGCCGGAGAGGCGGCGGCGCACCCAGGCGGTGGCAAAGGAACCGCTGGAGGACTGGACAGCATTGTGGATCAGTCCATCTGTTAGATTATGGTAACGCTGCAGCAGCTCCTCATATTTTACCTGGAAAACACCAACACATTCATAATAATTCTGCAAGAGTCCTGCTCTTACGGTATGTAACTTGGGGGATTGACACCATGTCTGCTTCTCCCACCTGGAGGGCACTGTACTGTGCATCCACCTCATTGAGCAGAGAGATGCCTCTCTGTTTCACTGCTTCTGTCCGCCTGATGCACAGCTGCTCATGACCGCGACGGAGCTCATCCGTGTTCGTGGCCTTTAAAACGCCGTCGCTGTGACACCTCTGTCGGCTTCGCCTTGTCTGCTCCTCTTCCTTCTCCGATGTCTCGTCTGCCTTACTCTGTCTCTCTTCAGAGGCAAAAAACACAGTTTCGGGCAACAGCAGCTGGCTCGGCCTCCTCGCACTGCTGAGAGCAAAAAGAAACGGAAACATAATCAAACAAGATGAATTCACAGTTCCTTGTTATCCAGTTAACTTTTTAATATTTGGTCCTCTTACAGGATGAACATTGATGACGGCATTTGACAGAATGTGTTTATTGCTTGTTTCATAATTGGTTATTGTATTATGCTTTAATGGTGTGAAGCATTTGGACTGCTTTGTTGCTGAAATGTGAAAAATAAAATAAACAAGTTTGACCTACAACCCTGCTACCCCAGATAAAGTGAAAAAAAATGGATGGATGGATGGATGACCTACAACCATAAACTGTACTGTATTTTATTGGAAATTTACATCATAGACCAACTTAAGTACAAAGACAGAAAAGCAATAAGGATTTAATATTTTTTTTACAAATCAGAATCTAAAAAGTGCAACATACAATTGTGTTCAAAACCCTTTACTCTGACACTTCTAAATAAAATCCAGTGCAAATAATTAGCTTCAGAAAGTACACAATAAACATTGGCTTACATGCAAAATGCTGTGAGCGACTTTTATCCCTTAAATCACCATCCCTAATGTAAAGCATGGCAGGGGAAGCATCATGCTGTGGAGCTGCTTTTCATTAGCAGAGACAAGAAAGCTGCTGAGTTGATTAGAAGATGGACAACTCTAGATAAAGGGCAATCCTGGAAAAATAGGATGAAAAACCCAAAGCCTCACTAGAAAGAGATGTTAAAACTTTTTGGTTTGACTCAAAGAATATTTATACGTTAGAAGGGTCTAGTTAAAACCCAGATCAGGGGTATTTTGCAAAGCAGAACAGGCAACAAATCCAATCTCTAAATGTGCGAAGCTGGTAGCGAGGTGAAGCTGTAATTGCAGCAATCTCTGGTTCTACAGCAGTACACATTCATCATGGCTGAACAGGAACACAGCAGCTCTAACCTGTTGGCTCGCCACAGAAGCCGCAGCTGCTCCACTTCCTCCTCCAGCTCAGTCTGCCGGGTCCAGCAGCCCTCCAGCTCGGCCAGTCGCTGCTCCAGGCCTCTGTTCTCCCTGGATGTGAACTCGATCTCTCGCTCCACAGCCTCCCTTCGGCTCTGCTCGGTGGCGATCTGCCTCTGGAGGGTTTGGATGGAACGCTGCAGAGCTTGGTTCTCCTCCTCCGGGTCCAGACATCTGTCTCTGTCGCAGAGGAAGCTCTGAGGCGACCACAGTCCATCGCTCTGAGTCAGATACCTGGAACAGAAATGTTTCTTTATTGCATGTTTACAGTGACAAATAAGGTCTTTATGTAGAGTGAAATAAAACTGTCACTGATATTAAAACATTTACTATTCTTAAGTTTACTTTAGGTGAAGAGAATATAATCTGTGAACTATAGGTGACCTCTTATGCTTCTTTGAACAGGTTAGGAAAAGTCTATGGTTTATACAAAACATGTTCATTACATGTTTTGCACAAAGTCATTCTTAGATCATGATAATTTAGTCTGCTCAGTTCTGCCTATTTTGAGCTCTTTTCAGAATGGGGCCTCTTGTCTCTTTAAATCCAAATAAGCTGCAGCTGGCCACGCTCCTCCAACTCAACGTTTCTGTGGTTGGTGCTTTCTGGTTGATAAGTCAAGAACAAAACACTTGTCTTTTCCAGCAGCCATTGTGCAGAGCATACAGCATTAAAAATAGCTGACCAAATGTGCTGGAGCTCCGCTAGGGCTGCTAGGTAGCAGCAAATTGTGACTTTATATTGACTTTATATTCAAGTCAGGAGGTTATTGACTTGAAAACACTTGAAAACTAAAATTATTTGACATCACATGGTCTGTTACAAGTCCCAAGAGCAAAGTATGGAAACAGTACTTTTGCAGTGCACGCTTAGTGGTTTCCTAAAGTGGCAGCTGTATGTCTGAATGTATTTACACAGTGCTGACAATAGGCAAGGATTAACTTTCCTGTCCTGCAGATTAGCTCTGAGGTAATGGCTCTGCTCTGGGTGACCTACAGATGTCAATTCAGCATTCAAAGGCTGAGAGTATTGCGGATCACAGAACAGGCCTTAGCACCATGTTGTAGTTATATTACGCTCTTACGGACAGAGTTGGGTATAGAAAGACGCCTCAGCTGATTGATGTTTCTGTATTTTACACAACACCAATAAACTTATGAACAGAGCTTCTATGACACAGCATTTTTGCTTCGGTCTACCACACATCTTCCTCTTTGAGAAGAGTTCCTCTGTCACAGCTTGAGGCTCCACCTCCATTAGCGTAGGGTGTAATGAAGCTCTCTCTTGAGTATTACCTGTCCCGCTGGAGGTCATACAGCTCCTTGAGACAGGACACACTCTGTGCACTGAAACCACGCCGCTGCTCTGCCAGCTCTCTCTTGTTTCGCTCTGCCTGAGCCGCCTTTAGCTCGTCCATCTGGGTCTGCAGGTCCTCTAGGAGGGTCTGAAGGGCTTCGATCGTATCCGTTAAACTGGTGTAAGAGAGAACAATTAACCGTAAGGATAGATAATGAAAAAATAACATAAGGTTTGCTGACTGGTTGGTGAAGCAACCTGTTGATCTTGGTTTGGGCCAGGCGGTTGTCCTGCACCAGCCTGTGATTGCTTTCCTCCACGTCCCTGGCGGCCATGTCCAGCTGCTCGTACAGTTTGGCGTGTTGATCATTCATCTGACGTAGCAGCTCCACCTGTTTGGTCAGGTACTAATGCACAAAAAAATATATATATATTGATATTCTATTAATCAAACAGCAGGTAAATGTTTAGATTCACATTTTAAAATGATCCCAGCATCATCTCCATTTTTACTCGAATTAAAGAAAGAAAGAAAAAAAAACAACCTAAAGTTTCCATTTCAAAATAATTATTTGATTTACTATGGGGATTTTGCCTTTTAAATACAGAGTACAACAGCAAATATACAGGAGATTAATTCAAATTTATTTTATGCTTTAAATAAAATTGAATAGCATCTAACATTTGGCTTTAGAATCAAGATCAATCCAATTTATCACAATAAGGCTGAATCAAACAAAAATGCTAAACAATAACCTTCACCAGGGAGCTGAAAAAAAATGGGACAGTAACGTAAGTTGGTGGTTTGTATTTTTCTCAAAATATACATATTTACAGTTGTTTCCAAGATTAACTTTTAACCGGAAATAAGTTCATGCTTGCTCTCCAGATCTGATAATCATAGTTTGGGAAATTCACACTAACATCAGCCTGGACATCTGTCTCTAAGCAAACATCAGGTGCTGCACAACTGGTTTTAGTCAAACAGAAACACGCTCTTGCTCCACAGAGCCCCACTCACATGTTCTCACAGCTTTGCGGTATTTCCAGTGCCAGATTACACGTTAGTACGAGGGTCATAGAGAAGTATTGGGATTAGCATATCAACTTCAATAAATCCTCAGACCACAGCTCTCTCTATGCCGTAAACACATTAAGACTCTTACGTTTGCTGACCCACTGAGTGGCGTGTTCTCCAGCTTGTACAGAGCAGTGCTGTGTGGACATGCTGAGACGTCTTGGCAGTGAAATATAAAACCTAATTTTGGCCTTTTTGCAAAAATAACACTATTCAGCTAGAAAACTCTGACTTTACTAACTGTTATATCCAGTAAATTACATAAATTGAAATATTGCATATCAATGGATGCAAAGAGGTGGCAAGTGATCTACAAAAACTTCCATACATAATTAGGTCAACTAAGATTTTGCCAAATGGTTCATTAGGTCAGACTGGATTAGATTTTACTTGACCCTATTTTTCTCCTTTTTTGTTGATGTAAACTCCTCTCGATCCCATTGCTGCAAATTGCATCATGCTCACTAATGCAATTCTATCACAACTGGAGGGTCAAAGCAGCTGTTGTTTTCCTTTCTCCAAACATTCCTGACCTCGATTTCCTGCAGCTGATCCTGGTTGGTAGAATACATCTGCTGCAGGGCCTGCTCCAGGTCATGGTTCCTGTCCAGGAGAGTTTTGCCCAGCTCTGCTGCCAGATGGAGATCTAAACAAAGCAGAAACAAATTCCCAACCATATCATTTACAATGGAAACTGACCAGTATAGGCTTATATAAGGAATACACACAACAAACACATAACTTATTATACACTATAAATATTCTGCACTCGTGGAGTACTCCTTGGAATGCCTTTGTCTGCTTCATTCCCACCAGCTCTGGACCTTGTTAGCTGTCAGTGTTTCCTGCAGATCTGCAATGAAGCAGGTCTTACACAAACATATCGGCATATTTTCAGTACAGCTGAATTTCCTTTCATTCTCATGTTTACACAAGACATTGTCTAATTGTATAGGGGGGGAAAAGTATCTTTAAAACAAGGGTTAATCATAGTCAATATAATTTTTTGCAGTTTTCAGCATTAGTATCACAAATATTTTTATGAAATTATGCAGACCTATTCAGAACAACTACTATGCTCTAAAATGTTTAACCTAAACCTGTCATGTCTATATAATCTTGAGATCTGCCCTGGTGCCAGCAGGTGGATGGTTCAGTGCTAAATTAGTTATGAACATCTCAGTGACTTTTTACTAATTACTCTCTCCAAACTCTGAACCCATCAAGGTTCATTCAGCGTCCAAAAGTAGCTGCACTCCTGAAAAAGCACGACCATAAACATTTTATGATATGTTTATAATAATAATCATCAAAATAATGTGCTGATACATGTTGCTGAACAGACAGAGCAGGCTTTGTTGTTGATCTGGTAAAATTCTCATTTCAAAATATTCAGTATGTTATTTTTACTATTATTACACCAATCATCATTATAAGACCCAGAGGCTGTAAAAAAGTGTACACATACCGCACAAATGCTATGTTTTTTCTGATTATTGTCAGTTCAGGTAAAAAAACAACAACAAATCTATAAGAGGAAAATGTGCAAAATAAAAAGCTGCAATCACCTGGCTACATAAAGGAACAGACACATAAACTAATTCTTGGATTAGGGCTAGCCCTGGCTTTAATTATATTAAATCTGATTAACTAAATTGTTCTAGTAAGAATTTCAGGGAATTTTCTCATTTGCATCCAAATGTCTAAGTCCATAAGTTAGCAGACATGACCAGATGGACTTTATTGTGCAAAGCTATCAGTCAGGAGAAAATCCACAGTATTACATCATAACACAGTGGAAGCAATAATCAGTCATTGGAGAAAATATGGGCAACACTAAGATGCCAAAAACTAGATTCTTCTTAAAAGCTGAAGAAAAGACAATACAGAAACTGGTCAGCAAAGCTGCCAACGAGCCAACAACGATACTGAAGTAGCTGCAGGAATTTTCAACAAGTGTTGTTTATGTTTCACATGCAATTACGATCTTCTATGTTCACCATTTGTCTAGATAAAGGATTAAGGTTGAGAAACACCATTATTGAAGAAAACTTACAAGTCTGGCTACAATCTCTGATGAATTTTCTGATTATAATTGGCATAAAAACAACATTGTACATTATTGAAGAAAAAACAACAACCTCCATGCAACAATTTAGTAGATTTGGAAGACATAGTGAAATAAAATAGTTGTGTACTGACTGTTAATATGACATTTGCTCTAAATTGGTGCTACATAAAATTTTGTATTTAATTTACATGAATTCCAAGTAAGACTGAGTGTTGAAGTTGAATCAAAAACATTAGTTTTAAGGATGCACACACTTATTCAACAGGTTTAATGCATTCGCCCCCCAAAATACTTTAGGTCTGTTTACTGTTTATTGGAATGTCAAATATACACGTTTTTTATATGGAAAAAGTTCGGAAAATATTTATGATGGCGTCAACAAATGCATAAAAATGTATACTATTTGGAGTTTTAACAATGTAGCCTAGTTATTTCTTTCATTTCCGTCTTCCATTCAACATTTATTCCTTATATTTAGAAAACAACGAACACAGGATGTGACAGCCTGAGGAAATCCTGAGCCAATTCCCATCTAATTATCAAGCTTCAAACAGATGATCACAAGAGTCCATTATTTTCTACATGGAGACATACGTTATACTTTTTCTTGTGTTGGAAGACGATGATGACTACTTTCTTCTGTGATCAATAACAGCTTAGTTTAAACTATAAAAGCTTGTACTGATGTTCTCCACTGGTTATCTTAAACAACACTTGACTCACATAGACTCAATCAGACGCGGGTTTTAGGGCGCGTCCTTACCGTCCTCAAGGTCCTGCTGGTTGTACCAGGAATCCCCCTTCTTCTCAAACTCTTCCTCCAAAATCATGTCTGTCAACATCTTTCAGCCTGAAGAATCTCCTCCTCACAGAAAGCGGGAACTCAAAACGGGAACTCAAAACAGCTCAGAGCCGCCCTGTGTCCTCCACCGGCTGTAGACTGACTGCATCCTCTACGAGTCTGAGAGAGGCTTTAACTTCTGTTGTCCACGGCAACGTGGCAAAATCCTTTACACACACCCGGCATCCAGTAGGAGGCAGAAGAGAGACACACACAAAAAAAGTGCAATTATTTTATAAGAAACATTTTAAAGTTGCCCTTATCTTATTTCGCCTCATTTAAATTTATTCTCAATGAGTTCATGTCAAACTGTCTAAAATGTTAAAACGGTTTTCGTTTTCGCAACTTCCTGCCTTCCTTGAGAGGCATTGGAGGGCGCCAACTAGCGGATAGAAATGAAATAACGTCAACGTCGCCGCCATATTGTAAAGGGCAAGAACCGGTAATAAATAATTCATGGTCTGTACAAACAACTCAATTTTGTCACTGAGGGGTCTTTTATTAAGTTTTGTTAGATTTATTTAAATAATAGCAACAGTCAGTTTTTACAGAAATGTGTAACACTGGTGATTTTGCTTTTATTTTTTGCAAGAATATCTGAAATAAAGCGGAAGTAAGAAAGTAATAATTATCTTTTTTTAAAACAGGTTTTGACAGACATTGTTAATGTATAAATAGCAGTTTATGGTGAAACAAAATAGCTAACCAATTATTAAGTAGATCAACTGCATTGTTTATGACTTAATGTCAGAGGTAGATTATGGCATATTTAAGTGCATTATCGATCATATATACAGTTATGTTCAATAAATTTCAATGTGCCATCTGAGAAGGCTCGTTTTTTTCTATTTTGAAAATAACAACATAGAAGCATACTTTTCATTAAGTCGAAGAAAAACGACTAAATAGGAAGAAATAAAAGCTTGAAAACATCCACGCGTGTAATTTAAATGTAAAATGTTTTTCACGTTCTTAAGTGAGTTACTGAAAAATAATTAACTTTTCCATTAATATCCTAAATTTATTGAATAGGCTATGATTTCCACGGGAACGGGCTGCTCCCATTATGGCGGACAAGCTGCGTCTTCTGTGTTACGGGATTGGCCTGTCTTTCATCCAATCACAGAGCACTTCGTGCAAGTAGTTTCTGCAGCCAATCAACTGTTTGTTTATCATGACGAAGGTCCAGTCAGACATCGAGTTAGACAGGATCGCGGATATCATGCAGTTTGTGAAGATTTTTCCTGTCAAACAGGCTTTCAGTTGTGGCGTTGACTGGAACAGACGCACGAAAAAGAGAAAACTACGAAAACTGCTCTGGGCGTGCTTTCCTCCATAAGATCAACTAACTTCACATTTTGAGAATGCTTTTTTGCAATACATGACGTGTATTTCGTCGCCCATGATACATAAGAGAGACCTCAGTTTCCGCAGGGTGCCTTCGAGGAATAACCAGCAGGATGGCCCGACAATGGATGAACTGTGGGATCAACCATGCTTCATTTGCATATGCCATGACTACACTGGGGTCATCCATGATCAACAATATTTTTAGCTTCTACTATGTCAAACTCTTTTTGAACAAGTACAATATATCTGAAGCAGCTTTCCACCAATCACAAGTGAGTATGTAAAAGTATTCATCTGTTTAAATGGACTCGTGTTTGCAAAAACTGCTTCCTGTTTTTGCACACGTAAAAGTTCTGTTATAGATTATAGCGTATACGTTGCCCTTTCTTAAACCGGTTATTTATACAATTAATCTTTTACAGTCAGGTTTTCTATTAATTAGATAGTTTTTCCAAAGATTATCATTTAATTTAGAATTTATTACAAAAGTCTTGCTGTCTGATTTGACCATTTCCACAGATTTTTATCATTATAACTAGGTTTACGTGCAGAAATTACATAACTTCTATATTTTATTAGAATTCCACATAATAGATTAACAAGGAAATGAGCTACAATGATCTTTCTGTGAACTCAGACTGTAGTAAAAATATCTACATTTTGCATTTATAATAAAAACATATTTGTCTGTAAATATGTTTTACCCGAATCTTCTCAGTTTTAACTTCACCCAGTTCAAATTCACTAAAGAAATGCTGTTATTGCATTTTGAGTGCATTATTATGTTATATATTACTTGAAAATGGTCTCAAAACATTGTTTGTCATATTACTGGTACAGTAATATGATAAACAACGCCAGAATATGGTGAGTAGGCAGCAGGGAGGTGTCCAGTTGCTGTGAAAACAGAATCTTTGCTGGCCGGTGGAAACTGGTTCAGAGCTCAAATTTTGGAAGCACAATGGATTAATTTCAGGTTTATCAACCCAAGAAATATACAGGGGTCAGAGGTCAGGGAGCCAAAGGTGACTAAGAAATGTTAGTTTTGTATGCTTGTGGTGACTTTAAATGGAACTTCCTACTCTTAACATCAATGGATGAAAAATCAGGTGACAAATCATGATCTAAGTGTGTTTTCTTCATGTTATTGAAGGGGATTTCTGAAGCGTTTGTAATAACAAAATAATAGTTGCTTTTGAAGGAACAGAGCAGCCATGTGTCCTTTAAACGTGTTCTTGGAAAATTTAACCTGATGACCTGAATAAATTCTGCCTTACCTGTTTAAAATAATATGTGCCCACAGGTGGTGTACATGGTGTGGAATGCTGTCAATGACCCTCTGTTTGGTTACCTGCAAGATAACTCCAGGGTGCCTTGCTGCTCTCAGCGACGTCTCTCCATCCTTTATGGCGCTCCTCTCTACTCGCTGTCCTTTCTCATTGCCTGGTTCCCATGGAGCACCTACTCTAGTGGTGACTGGTTGAGTGGCCTACACCTGACAGTGGCGCTGTGTGCCTTTGACGCGCTGTTGACTTTCGTGCTGCTCGCACAGTGTGCCTTATTTGCAGAGATTTCAAGCAACCATCATAATCGTTTAAGACTTATAAAATACAACCAGGTAAGCCCACTGTCTCTTCCCTAAACTCTTTAAAGTTAAAACACTACATCCTACTTATGCCTCTTTTTGTCCTTTCCTCAGCTGGCTTCTCTCATTGGGTCCTCTAGCGTTCTTTTCTGTGGCATGGTGTCGACAAACATGGAAAACTTCAAAGCTTTCCAGGCATTCACGGTGCTCATTGCTATAGTTAGCTGCATCTGCATGATGTACACTGGGATTTACAGTAAAAGCCGCTTTGATGGCAAAATATATGAGTTAGTTGATCAAGAGTGTGCCGACAAGGGGGCAAGTAAAACGGCGTGCTCCCTCTCCATGTTGAAGGCGCTGACATGGCAGATTCTCACCAACAGGGACTTCCAACTGTTTGTGGTCATGAACTTCTTCCAGGTGTTCATTTTGGCTTTCTTTAATAACTTCACCATGATATTCACTGAGCACCTGATTCCCCCAGATGCGCTTCCATCGCTAGCCAAGAGTTTCATGTATGGAGCAGGATTCATCTTGCCACAGGTAAATTTTCTAAGATGCTTCAAGCTTTTGCATAAAAGGATCAATTAGAACCTAAATAAGCAAGTTTGATTGGTTAAAACACATTTTTATGTGTTTTTTTAATGTCCATCTGTCAAATTTCTACATATTTAAAAAAAAAATATATATTTATGATTTTAATCCCTTGTTCCCTCTGTAGCTTTTGGTTTTGAGCAGTCAGAGTCTACTGCAAAGTCTTGGCTACTACAAGATCATCCTCTTCACATTTATTTTGGAGGCTGGGATGGCAGTCCTCATGTTTATACTTGGTCCCCAACGTTACTACTTCTTGGCCTTTTTCCTCACTATAAATATGTAAGAAGCTTTAGCTTTGATTGCACTGTAGACTGTCCTCTTTATAAGCTTATTTTGTGGTCTGATTCATTTATGCAGGGTTATAATACAAGCAGCCTTCAGTCTCTTTGGTTTGCCTTTGGCGGACATTATTGACATGGATATGCAGAAATACAAACGCAGGTAAGAAAACACACAAGTACACATGCATTTATTCTAAGGCATGTGTGAACATTTGGTTTACAGTATTTCCCAGATTTCTTGAAAATACCTTTATAGGTGTCCTTTTTTGACGACAAATGTTCCAACCATTTTCATGCGGCTTCCATTGGAAAATTTCAGAAAATTGCACGACTTAGCTTTTTATATGCCTGGTATCAAAAACAAATTCACTGTAGTTTGTTTTTATTTACTTTTAACGAACTGTGTTCCTAGTATATCTAAAAATCCAATTAAATTCCTGTATTGGGCATCAAATCAGCATTGTCTTGATTTGGTGTGGAAGAAGACGTT
The DNA here is from genome assembly GCF_002775205.1 of Xiphophorus maculatus. Taxonomy (NCBI): domain Eukaryota; kingdom Metazoa; phylum Chordata; class Actinopteri; order Cyprinodontiformes; family Poeciliidae; genus Xiphophorus; species Xiphophorus maculatus. The sequence goes on along the minus strand of NC_036458.1, from coordinate 13,112,506 downwards.
GTAGAAAAATTATGCAAAATATAATCTCATTTTTGCAAATGAAAAATTTAAGTAGTAGTAAAAAACACAGAGCATATGTGCAGTCCATTTGCCATTTATACTTATAATCCATATTTCCAATCAAACTCTTAACCAAAAAGTTTAAAAAGAAAATTGAAATGTGACAAATATTCTTGTATATAGACTGATATTTATCTTCCACCATGCTTAGTGAAGAGGATGTTAAAGGATGTAAATAAATAACTCCACAGCCCACTTCAGTGAAGAATGGTATTTTTAGCTCACCGAGTTTCCATAACAACCATTTATTTTAGAAAAGCTTTTCACTGGCTTCCAATAAAGGTGGACTATCATTCAAATTATTATAACTGTTGTTGTTCTTTGTGTGTTTTTTTTTAGCTCCCCTCTATCCTCCATGGTGTTTGGAACAAATGCTCTGTTCACAAAACCAGCTCAGTCTCTGGCTCCCATGATAGTCCTTAATATCATGAACCACTTTGGATATGAGAAGCTGAAAGATGTGGGCCAGGAGTCTAATCAAAGGTAGACAATTCATTGCACCGACAATTATTTATTTTATAAATAGTAAAAACTTTTACTGAGCAGTAAAAGTACAGAATTGATTTCTTTTGTGAATAATTACTGCCATATATGATTTTTTGTTTCGAAACTTAAATTGTTTAGAAGGAAAACTAGTTGATCATCTAGTAAAATCAACTTCTGTCACAGTTCCAAAAATTAGAAAATATTTCACAAAATACTCAATTAATCATATTGATTGTGTTTAAATAATTAAAAATACTGAATTTAACCCCTTAACTGTTAACCCAAAAACACATATTTGCAAGTAAACCATCGTCCTTGTGACAATTAAGACGTTTTAAATTTGAATTTGTTAAATAATTTCTAAGTTTATTTCCTTCTTAATTAAGTAAATTTTCTAAACTATTTTTAAATGTAATTGTTACTGTGTTTTCTTGTGTTTTAATGATTAAAAACTGTTATTTTAAGCATATTGTTCAAATCCCACAATTGATCAATATGCTTTAAAATGTGAAATTTGTGGAAATACATTCTGGTAACTGAACCAAGCACTGCTCCACTTCTTTTCATAGTTTTATCTTCAACTGAGTCACAGTTAATGATCTACAGATTGTGTCCTACTTCTTTCAGTTCAAAGGTCGCTGGTAATATAATAATTTAGACCTATGGCAATATTTACTTTGGAGTTAAATATAATTAATGTATATACAAGAAATGGCACAATATTAATGTAGTATTATTATAGGAAACAAGTGTTTTTGAAACCTTTTTCTAAGAGTTTGCTGGTAAACCAGGTTGAAGGGAGGACCAGCTGCAAATGAAAGTAACCTATGACTGTTTTGTATCTCCCTGTTTCTAGTGCTTTCGAAAGTCTCCACAGTGTTATGTTCTACTTGGTCTGTCTGATACCCATGTGTGTCGCCATTCTGCAAGTTCTGGCTTGGAGGCCATTTTCCATCCGCAACAGTCACACAGTTGATTCCAAGTACATTGACACCTAATATCAGTATCGTCAAAGTGTTAAAGATAAGCTTTCACTGGATGGTTTCTTTTTGTGACTGCTGGAGATGGGCACCAGACCCCTCACAACCCTGGAAGGATAAACGTGTTAGATAACGGAAGAATAGATGGTTTCTTTTTGTTGGTGTTCGGGGGCCTCCTTCATCAATCTTGTTAAAATGTATGTATTGTTAATGTGATAGGTGATGAGGGAAACATGGAAAAAGTGCATTTTTTTAAAGACATAATAAGGTAATAATTTGACCTCTACAAGTTTCTAAAGTCTAATGACAGATGCTGGTCACACTTGCTGTTGATCAGTTAGTTGCTACTTTCCCTGTTGAATCTTACAAAAGCTGAAAGGGTTTATGCAGGCTTCCATTTTGGTGTTGCTTTTCTTAAAACCTGGAGTCTGATGTATGTTTTGTACACTTTAGATTATATGTAAATAACGTTAGGGGCTGATGAAGACCAGATCAGCCTGATCCACAAAGCCTTGACCTCAAACAGGGTGTACTTTCTTTCCCTGTGATTATAACAGTTTTCAGTGAAATAATATTGAATTTTATAGAAATCAAACTTTTCTTAATATTTGACTTATTTTAAAAATACCAAAAAAATAAAGAAATCTATCAAACAAGAACAACATCCACTCGTGATTTCCAACATCCACAGTGTCAGGTTTCTTCCAGCTGTGGTGTAAAAATAAGATGTGTGTTAACAAACTGTGACTTTAAATGATCTGTCTGACAAACCCAGTCATGATTCTATGTCTATGCTAGTGCTGTCCTCTGTACAACATCTGTTAAGAAAAAAAATTCACAACCAGGTACTGCACTCACACTTTTTAAGGAAAATATCACTTTTTATTTTAGTCTGAGAAAAGGGTCCAATGCATTAAGTCGACAGAGCAAAATAACTCAACAGAACAACTGTATAAATCAAACTTATTTTGTTGCAAAAGAAATGCATCTTGAAATGTTTTTGAGTTTACAACCCATGACTCCTTAGAACTAATGCTTGTCTAATGTTTTACCTTCGCATTTTTGCAGTCACATTCCAGGTTTGGTCTTTGTCTTATTTCCATTTTCTGCCCTAATATAAAGCTAAAAACTGTTATTTTAAGTTTCTTTGAAAGCTATGCATTCATAAAATGGAAAATTAGTAGACTTTTTTTACTTATGTAGGCTCTGATAGCTATTTTTTTGGTGTTGAAGAAAATGCATAAAAACAATGCAAGCTATTTTTTTATAATAAATGACAGTGAGCTCAGTTGCATGTAATATTGACAACAACCTCCAGCATGTGTGTAAAAATAGGTTGATCTTTATTTACCTTGAAGAAATGGAATAAAAATGTAAAAAAGAAAACATGAAAGATGCAGACCTTTATGAATATAACTTACAAGTGAAATCATGCAGTACACGGTTTCACAGGAAAAAAGTTTAGTAGGAAATGTCACAGTGATTAAAAATCAATTGCAGAAATAAAAATTAAATACCAGATTTAATTCGAAAATGGATTAGAACCATTCCTTTGTAGGAGATGTATGTGTCAAATGAAATTTATGCGGAATGAATCTGTGTTGTGTATGCATATGGAACTTTAAAAGTACACTGGACTGGAGGCTTCACAGCTGAATTGTTATCAGAGTGGAGTGTTACCTAATATAAACTGATGTAATAAAGATGATATTTGCTTATTTTGTAATGCCAATATCAACCTGTTCTGCTTTTATTTGTTCAAATCATTGTGAGGTATTATAAAGAGATTTTAAACATATTTCTAATTTTAAACATGATTCTTAAAGTAACAACCAAAATTCCCCAAGGTAATCTTTATTTTTCTATTGTTTTACCTACAAGGAGCCAGACTTCCTGGTGTGTCTCTATAGGCAACAGCTCTTCTGACTGTTATGCATACAGCATATGAAGGATAGGTTCAGAACCTAACAACGTTTGATGCTAACAACCTGATTTTGAACACCAAAATAGACAAATTGTTGTCATAGTCCAGCATTATGTAACACAGAGGGAACATGGAGTGTGACCAGTTTTAAGTTCTCAAAGAGGAAGTTAAAGAAACTCCACCTTCTACTGAAACTGCTGATCAGTTATCACAAATGCACAACAGAAAGCATTTTAAAGAACAGCATGAAATATCTGTATTGCAGCAGCACCAGACTATAAAAGGAAAAAAGTGCAACACTTTATTTAACTGGTTGTGAACAAGACTGTCATGACACCGTCATAAACAAAACACCTGTCATGAACATGAGTAAGTCTTCATGAATATTTATGATTGTTGTCATAAAGTATCATTCGGTAAATCATGACACTTTTAATACAAAGTTGACAAAATGTCTTCGTTATGACAACTTGACATTAACCAGGAAATTGTGATCTGACATAAATTTGCTATAAAAGTATTACTGATTAAACTTTAGCTTTAATAACATAAAGCTACACAATTTTTTAAAGTTTAATCAGTAATACTTTTATAACAAATTTATTTTCCCTGACTACTTTGTGTCAAGATTAAAGTTTGGTGAAGAAGGGATATTAGTTCAACTGAAAGAAGATCCACATACCAAGACAATGTCTGCCTCTGTAGGAACAATTTTGGGATGTTCACTTGTGTGACTGGGCACCAAACCATAAACCAAAATCCATAAAGTGATGGATAATCTTGTCTGGTGTGAAAGAACTTGGCTGCCCTGCACAGATTACTGACCTCAGCCCGACAGAACACCTTTAAGACGAATGAGACTGTGACTAAAGTCGTCCAACATCAGTGTCTGAACTCATTAATGCACTTCTGGAATAATGGTTAAAAAATTTTTTCATGAACAAACTCCTAAATCCGCAATTAAAATGGGACATCATCAAAGTTCATATCAAAAGCAAGTGACCAAAACTTTTGTCAATACAGTGTCAATCATTTACAGAGCGTGACAGGACTTTAAGATTCACAAATTGAATTAAAAAAAGAAAAAATCAACCTTACAACAAAATCTGAGACTTGCGTAGGATCTTTGCACAGCACTGTTAAAATGTTTTATTTTACTAATGTTTCTATTTAAAACCACCTATTGCTTAAAACAACAATTTCTCATTTAATCCTCCGTTCTGCGCTGCATAAATGCCTCCAATTACAGCTCAAGAATAAACTTGCATGGACTAGTTCATCTGAGCAGAAAGTTTGAACAAAACTATGGAAAGAGACAGTCAATGTGACGCTGCTGAAAACACTGAGTCAGCATCCTTACTGTGCAGTAAATTTCTCATATCATTGGTAAACTTGAGCAAAGGGTCAACCAGTCTCCTGACTCATTTGTCCTTCCATTTGCAACAGAACAGTCACCTCAGACACATGTTTCATGTCTTTGTAACATCCTCCTGCAGCTGTTATTTAACAGGGTGAGATGACCATTAGACATTTTGGTAGATGTCGTCGGTAGAGATGTTGCCGTTCCCACTTACTGCCTGGAAAGACATTAACACATTTTTTTTTTACTGTTTAAACAGTAGATGTTATTGCAGTGTTTCTGTTGAGTAATTTTGACACGAATGTGCTGCAACATAATTTACCCCAACTTGGCAACCATTTCCTCTTGTGTTTTGTTTCCTTTTGTTCACCATCGACTTGCTGTGGAGTTCTTGCAGTACATCTCTGAACTGTGTTTTCTTCCTTACGCTATTCGGCTGGAAAATGTTTCAAATGATCAATAAAACATATGAGGAGGTTTCATTTTTTTCCGTGTATTATACGTCGAGTGTTGCAGTCGTGGTGTTTCTAGAGCCTTTTCTGTCAGGGACTTACTGCGCCTTCGATTTTGTTCCTCTTTTTACGCATGGGCTTTCCCCCCCATTTAGAAAACAGTTTACACAATAGAAACGCAATTAAAAAAAGAGACACTTCAATTACCGTTTCGGTTTTAGAGCTCTTTTTGCTGATGGTCAAGTTATAGTCATGCTGAAAACAGAAAAATAAAAATCTATTGCAAGCTTTCAGATTTTGTTTTGTATGCATCATTGTTGACATAAGAGAAATTCATGATTTACCTTCCTTACTATGATGAGCGTAACCAAAGCCAAGCTGTAGATGGCTAAGAGGGTAAATAACACCCACACAAGAATCCTCCACCGCATTACCTTAGGTCTTCCTGAGACATAAAAGAAGAAATTAGTTATCAGATTCACGTCAACAAAGCATCGATAAGCTATATTTTTTCCAATGCTATGGTCTTCTTACCTCCCACTACAAGAAGTGTCCCATTTGCTACAAAGGGTTGGCAGCATTCTGCCTCTTTTGCAGCACAGAGGTAAAGCCCAGTGTCGTTGCCATTAACAGAATCGATGTTTAAAAGATTTTCATGTATGTTATACCTATGGGTCTGCATAAGACGCTTATGGGAATCCTTTTTAACGAGAAACCATTCAAACTCCAGGTCTCCAGCTGAACAGTGTGGATTAATGCTGCAATTTAGAACAGCTTTTTCACCTATATTTTTCCACATCAACGGTTGCTGCTGAAACAAGCATCTCTCTGATTTTTGTGCGTGTCCTGGAATATAGAGCAACAAATAACCTTTGATTAACTTCCATCTTTAAAGTCTTTTAGAACAATAGCAGGTTTTCTGTCAAATCAAAGTTGCTTTCAAGGATTTACATTTTACTAATGTGAAACTAGGGAATCAATAGGTATGTAATTCACCAAAGATATGTTAATTTCTTACCTGTCTCGGCCAGGTGCATAAGCAGGAAAGGCAGCCAAAGCATTCGCTTCATGTCTGTAGCTTGACAGCTTGTGAGTGATCTTATGATTTCCTGAATGAGGTGATGAGAAATGACTTCAACATGGGAAGAAGGTTGTACTAAACTTCCTATTTTCTAACTTCCTTATTTAACTCTGCTAAGCAAATTACAGCTACAACATTTTGAGTTTAATATATTTCTAGGCTTATTACAATGTCACAAAAGTATTCACAGCCGCTTAACTTTTTCACATTTTGTAATTTTACAAAATTTCAATGTATTTATTTGGATTTTATGGGACATATATATATATATTTGACATTTCCAACATTTCTCAATTCCAGCCAAATTGGATGGAGAAAGTCTATGAACCACAATTTTTAATGATTGCAACAGGTTTCCTGTTGCATTAAGGCCTGTGTTTTGCCTGGATTTGCACATGGATTTACTTTGGCCAGGACCTTTTCATTATAGCTCCAGATGTTTGTATAAGGGTTGTTATTCTGCAGGTTTCTTCCAGAATTGTCCTTTATTTATAGCCATTTTCCATTAAGCCTGTCCTGCTTCTTACTTCCCTGTTCCCTGCTGAAGAGTCTCTATGTGAAAATAGTTTGCTTAGAGTAATCTGCAGTGATAATTTTGTTCCACCTTGTATTATAAGCCAGAAGGTTTAATTGCAGATATTCTTCCCCTTGTCGGTATACCATAACTCTGTGGCTCTCCTGTGTAGAAAAACATTTTCACATCATGATGTCGCCACCCTAATGTTTCTAGATATTCACTGTGAATGGTTTGTAATAAACCTTTTTTTTTTCTTTTTCTTTTTAACTATGGCTTATTGACACTTTTCCATAAGGATCAGATCTGTGATCTACACTGCACATAGTTGTCCTGTAGGTTTTGGGATACCTTTTCATTGATGCTCTCCTTGAACCTCATGCTCTTTGCTGTGCCACGCAGTCATGTGCAGGTACACAGTTTTCTCTATAACTGCCTTTTTTAAACAACTGCTTGCACTGGATTTTATTTTGGAGTATAAGAGTAAAAGGAGCTGAATACAAATGATTACTACACTTTTCACATCATCGTTTGTTTAAAAAAACATATTAATGGATTCTTCTTCACTATTGTACTCTACTTTGTGCTAATAAGAATAAAAAGACATAGAGCTTAATCTGAAAAGATGTAAAATTATCAAAAATATGAATTCACCCTGCAAAGGAGCCATCATTAGTACTCTCAGAGCTGACATATTGGCTTGTAATGCGTCATAACCTGCCGTGGAAAGCTCCTTTATCAGCTTTCATCCATCCATCCATTTTCTTTTCTTACACCCTTGTCCCTAGTAGGGTTGGGAGGTGCTTATCAGTTTTCAAGGTAGTGCAATTGTAGAACTCTGTTTAGAAAAGTGCTTTGCTACAGTCTGTTTCACAGAATAACTATATTGTGAGTGATGTTACTACTATTGCTTCTCCTGCTCTTTATATTACCATTACTACTAATAACAATGACAATAATAAATATAATAATGATTTGCTGTAAATTGATGCATTTACTTAAAAAGATTTTATTATTATTTTAACTTAACATTATTTTCTTTTTATTATTTTAATATTACTTTCATTTTATTTCTATTTTTATTATCATTTAAAGAAAATTTACCCAGCTATATCTCTGTGTATACTAATTCTTACAACCATGCAAATTATGAATAAAAATAAAATAAATTAACTAAATAACACCGTGACGTTCCCTCTTCTGGACAGTTCAATTTCTGTAGGCGGGGCCATTTGTGCTGTCGGTCACGTTTTCGTCCAATCAGAGATGGTCTTTGTGTTATCAGCCCGCCCCCTTCCACGTCGACCTGCACCTTCGCCATATTTTCAACCCTGTGGGTCCCGCAGATTTGTGTCCCCCCTCTAAGTTACTAAGAGAAAGACTTGTAGGGCAGCAGAACGCGTCAGTTTGAGTCGGAGTAAATAGTGACACCTTTATCTTCCCAGCTCTGTCCGCTTGTATTCCGCCACAATGAACATCTTCAGACTGACAGGAGACCTCTCTCATCTGGCTGCTATCATCATCCTGCTGCTGAAAATATGGAAAAGCAGATCTTGTGCAGGTGAGCTTCGACTTTAGTGTTGTCGTATTATCACATGCTACAACGTGGCGTCCCTGATTACATTTGTTAAGCTTGACCTGTGTCTTCAACTAGAATGTGTGTTATGAGTCTTGATCAGTAGCCTTTCTGCCAGCTAGCTTCACATGCTAATGGTACTGGTCATTCATTTGAGCCAAGGGCTAACGGCTAAAAGTAGAGCTAACTGCTAGCAGTCAAAAACTGCTGTTTGTAATTTCACACATCCACAAAACAGCCCACCTAATGCAATGATTTCTGTTAGTTTGAAGACAAATGTTGTCGCTTGGGGGAATGTCTGCTGTTGTAACGTTATATCGATGATCTTTGCTGAGTAACTGTGGTTTGATTTGCTGCGAGCTGCATTCCGTTGTATTTGTGCTGCTTAGTAGAGAGAAGTATTTTTATTATTATTACTATTCATGATTAGGTTAAGTTAATCTTTTAAATATAAACTACTGAAGTCACACTGGGTGGGCTTGCCAGCTCTGCACCCCCAGTGATCCTGCTTTGAGGTTTGGGGATTGACTTTTTTGGTCTGCTCTCTGACGTGGCGCTCCAGGAGAAGCTACGGAAGTTAGCAACATGCTAAAGCTTTCTCTTTTAAATTAGGGCGAGATGGATACTGTAACAATCCAATGAGGGAATTAGTTTTTGTCACAGTAGTTTGTAACACCATTTGTTGCAAAGAACATGATGTAAAAAGTTTAAAATGTCACAATATCATACAATATCCAACATCGGTGACCAACAGCAGAGATGGTATGAAGCGATGCAGTCCAGAGAACATCACTATGTACTGGACTTTGATTCAGATTGTTGAAAATTTCTGATTAACAGATGGTTTGTATACAAAACAAGGTTTTCAAATGCCCTCGTATTTTCACTTGTTAGATTACAGATATAGGGTCAATACTTTATAAGAATGTTAAAGTTGAGAAAACTGATTTATAGCCTTTTGAGTATTTGCTTTTGACATGTTTAAAACAATTCTTTGTTAACTAATTTCTGTAGTAGCAAATATTGAGACTGTAATTTCAGAATTATAGCTGCCTATTTTGTACATCAGCACCTCCCATGAGACCATACACCTCTATTTCTTCATGTAGAAATATTTACACTTGTATTTATCCACCCAAGCCTACCAGATATGAATTTTAGCAAATTCCTGTTGTTTGCACACAGTGAACATATCCATATTATAATTTGATATCTATTTCTGCATTCCTGTGGTTAACAAAGTTGGGTCTTATTGTTTTATCCGATTACCCGAAAAGAGATGGATTCTTTGTTTCCAAATAAATAAAAGTGTTTGTGAGTTATTGTGTTCAAACACCCACAATTTGATATGTGAGCATATGGTCAGTTAGCCTGATTAAGGCCCAGTTTCCAATAAAAAAAGCTAGAAGTATTTTTTCTTAAATAGCTTTACACAAGTTTCAAAGTTCAAAGTAAATTGAGGATCATATTCATGGGCTTTGATATTATAAAAAACATATATTTTTGGGATGGTTTGAAGTAATTTCCAGTAGATGTCAGTATGCTACAATGAAAAGCCTGAGTTGTGTGTTATCCAGACTGTTTTCCAGCCCATAGCTTAATTGAACTAAAACATTGTATCTGCTGATATTTTCCTGTTAAAGGCATCTCTGGGAAGAGCCAAATTCTCTTTGCCCTGGTGTTCACCACACGCTACTTGGATCTCCTCACCTCTTTCATCTCGCTGTACAACACATTCATGAAGGTGTGGTAACTGTTAACCAAACATACAAGTGCTGTTTCTTTGTGTGTCGCCACTGATGAGGGCTTCTTTTTCTGCTCGCCAGGTAGTATACATTGGCTGTTCGTACGCCACCGTTTACCTGATCTACATGAAGTTCAGGGCCACCTACGATGGAAACCATGACAGTTTCAGGGTGGAGTTCCTGATTGTTCCTGTTGGGGGTCTCTCTGTTCTCATCAACCATGACTTCTCTCCCCTTGAGGTGCGTTTAAACTGCTGTGGGGTGTACAGACTAGCTTGTTTAGGTTATATACGGCTATTCATAAAGAGAATATATTGAGTTTGTGGTCAAGCATGGCAGAGGATCAATGATGGTGGGGGGGCTTGGGTTTTCCTCCCACAGGAGATTTTAAATATAAAAGTGGTGGATTAACAATATTGACTTTGTCAACAATAATTATTCATAACATATTGCTGACTTGCTTTCTGTGGTGTTTTTATTTAAAATCTTTTTGTCTGCAGATCCTTTGGACATTCTCCATCTACCTGGAGTCTGTGGCAATCCTGCCACAGCTCTTCATGATCAGCAAGACTGGAGAGGCTGAAACCATCACCACCCACTACCTGTTCTGTCTGGGCCTGTATCGGGCCCTCTACCTATTCAACTGGATTTGGCGTTACTACTTTGAGGGTTTCTTCGACATGATTGCTATTGTGGCTGGCGTGGTCCAGACTGTCCTCTACTGTGACTTCTTCTACCTTTATGTTACCAAAGGTGGGTCATGTTCTCAATTTCTACCTGGAGATTGTATGAACACGTGCCAAATACGATGGCTCAAAACATTAAAAAAAAGGATGAAAATCTGTATTATTGTTTATAGATGAATTGAAAGTGAATTCTTGGTCACTTGTTGGGATAATTTGTTACTTCTCATTTGATGGAGGGTTTCTGGAATGTCTTTTCCTAGTACAACATTCATTCATGAGAAAGGTTATCTTCTCTGCTTGTTCCCTGAAAAACCTCACTGGAAAGTTCATCCTTAGCTGATCGGAGGTTTCAGTCATCTAAAATTCCTGAAAGGAGCAATTATTTTTTTTCCAAAGTCTCGAGTCATATTTGCGATTATGACCCTGTCATTCTGCAATGAACCAGAGGATAAATAGTCCCAGTTCCTTACAGAAGAATAGTTGTGCACACTTGGCATGCTCTGGTAATTTCCTCTCATATGCCTGAGATGTAGCTAAAATAATTTGCCTCAGTTCAAGATCTTTTCAAGGTATTGACATCACAACTATTCACTGGATACCACAGCCAGAACTTAGAAACATGCTGTTTTTTGGGTTTTCATTTACTTTTCCAGTTTGTGACTTACTATAGACAATATTTTCAGTAGAGACATTTCAGAACCCTTTACTTATTCATAAGTTTGCATGCAGGTTTTGAAGAAGGTCCAGGTGTCAAATAAAACTGGGAAATAGCCCTTAACCAAACCGTCAAATCAAAATGCACTATCAATATTGTGTTGTTTTTAAGATGCAGATAATAAAACACAACTAGGCCAATATTTAATAGTCAGTTGTACTCAATTCATATTTAAATTGCCACAAAAAATTTGAAATTTGATGCTGGGATTTTGAAATAAGAAATATTAGTAAACCTGTGCTGCGTTTTTAGTTGTCAGAGGTGATTGTACATTGCACAAAGTAGGATAGTGAAAGAAGGGCTACCTAAAACAAAATCATGTAGATGGTTAAAACGTGGACACTGTTGGGTGTTCCTAAATTATAATAAACCTAAATGCACAACTAAAGTGGCTAATATATATAAGCTTCAAGAATAATCATATTGGAAATTTATGAACTATTCTTAAAAACTGAATCCATGCCTTAAAACTAATTTAAAGCTTCTTAAAGGGCCAAAATAATGACCAAAATGTCTGTGGTTGCACTGCAAAAACAACCCACTTCTTATAAAAACAGTCAGTTCCATTACTGCTTAACTTTTTTGAATCTTATGTTTCCTTTTCATGTTCAGCACTTTGCTTCAGTTTGTGGTTTTAAATAATCTGACAATGATTTATGAAAAGGACATCTTCTAAACCCAGACAGTTCTAGTTATGGTTTCTAAGTGAGGTCTATATTTTTTTGTTTTCCTCCCTGCAGTTTTGAAAGGTAAGAAGTTGAGCCTGCCGGCATAAAGACAGACTGGAGGAGACGGCAGTCCCAGCAGACTCAGGGGGTGCAGAGATGACGTTGTGGAGTCTCATGAACGACAGCAACAGACGCCTGAAACAGCCAACTATTGGGGGGAATAAAAACACTAGTCATCTCGATGATTGCTCATGGAACTGGTAAATGCCAACAAAACACCGGCGCTGAACAAAGATCATCAACTTTTGGATTTCTGTGTTCAGCATCTTGCCTTAAAACTTCTTTTCATTGCTGTTCAAAATAGGATACATTGCTCCTTTCTTTTTTTTTTTTTTACATGTGAGGTGTATACCCTTGTTTTCTATTATTATGTCACACAAAAGGTAGACTCTGAGTACCTTGTTTGACTTTAACTTGAGAAAGTAAAAAAATGTACAGTCTTATTAAAGAGTGAGATAAAGCATAATGTATCAGAGTGCCTGATGAGGATTATGTCCATTTTCTCAGTGTTTTTGTTCATTTATCTAAAAATCTTTTGATTATTTGTGTGGATATAAGCAAATATGCTTTGAGGAAAAAACATCCAACGAAGCCAATATTAGAAGTGCATTTTTTTGTAAATTTTGCTTTAGTAAGATGAAACTAAACATTTTAACAGGTTATACTTGTTTAAAAATCACAGATTTTTACGGGGAACTCATAGAGGGATTTTGACTATAAGATGTAATGTATAGACTGGATGATCTAAGTACCAGCAATTATTTTGGCACATCAGTATTTTCAAATGGTGCTCATTTTGTTTAAACTTCCATTTCAGATAGATGTGTTCACTAGTCTTTATCACTTATATGTAGACTTCAATAAAATCTTAAAACGATGCATTGTCACATTTTTGGGGCAGATGGAGCCTCAGGCCTGGTTTTAGCTGTTATTGCACTCCTGAACCAAACTCATGAACACCTTCCAGTAGTTTCTCCATAGCTTTTCCAAACCTGAAACTGGGGTAAAAAAGAAAAACTTGCAATGTTTCTTAGAAAAATCCTCTGGCATATTGACTAACTTTTGTATCTCAGCTGATTGGTTTCTGTTCCAAATGAGCTTTTGAGCACAGCTCTGCCTTTTTTTGTTGCTTTCTAGCTGAGTAGGTGTGATGTTGTTCAAAGAGTGCATTTCTGCTAAAAGGCCCCGTCAACTTTATCTAAGTAGGCATTCCTAAAGGGTTTTTCCACATTTTGTCAAATTTTTCTTTTTCTTTTTGCATGATATCACCTCCATTAAAGATTTTATTATAATCAAACTTAAGTGGCTTGGTTTGATTACTGCAAAAAAAACACTGGAAGTTCACTTCATATAATTGTACACTTCCTTATGAAAAATATTCATGCTCTTTTTAAAATTATCTATTTTGTCACACGACCACTGATCTTGAGGGATTGTATTAGAATTTGATGTTTGACAAGTAGTGTATAATTTTTTTTCTCACCGTTTTTTATGCATTTTTGTTTATTACAATACAATTTTTAATCTGGTGCAATCAGTTGCCTTCAGAAATCATGTATACAGTCTTGTATTATAATTTAAGCTCAGTAGAAATCCAACCGTTCGATGAAGACTTTAATGGTTTGACAGAAAACATTAGTGAACCAACAGCTACAAGAAGACCAAGAAACAGCAGACCTAATTATGTTTAACCTAAGTGAAACATAAGGTTAGGTTAATTAGAGTATGAGAGATAAAAAAAAGTACCTTTTTAAAATTCACCATTAGGTCCCACCTCAGGTTTTATCATTTGGCTCAAACTTCAAATACTTGCAGAGCAAGCAAGCAATAAAAACTAAAAACTAGCTGCAGCAAATTCATGCTAAGGCTCATTCGTGGAAAGAGGCAAACATTAAGGAGAACCAAAGCATTTACATGGATATGGGGTTGGATGATGACGCAAAACCAGAGATGAAGACATGGAGGAATGTTCTTAAATGACTGAATCACTCAGCTGACCTCGACAGAAGAGAGGATGCTTTTGATAAATTTAAGAGAGGAAATCACTGAAGTTGGCTGCTGGAAAATCACAAATACGTTCATTGATTTTGATGTATGTTTTACCTTTTCTGTTTAATTCTGGTCTCTGCTTCAATAAAGTTTAAAGTCTACATTTTAAGCAAAATTTAGGTGATGGGAACATTACCGTTTCATATGCAAAAATTCCAACTTTGACTTCTAGACTAAGAAGCTCGTAAAAATGACAAAAACTTCTAAGAATGTTCAGCACAGATCGAGCAAATTATATTTTGGCCACTCCACGAATCCACCGATCGTTTTTTCACAGTAAAGCCACAAACTTTGATGTATTCCCCTGGTGTGTCATGTGACAAACACAAGGAGTGCATAATTGGGAGGAGGAAGGAAAATGACATTGTTTCAAAATTTTTCACAAATAAAAATCTGAGAAGTGTGGCATGGAATTGTCTCTATAATTTTTCGAACACTTTTACCTGCAATCACAGCTGCAAGTATTTGGGGATATATCTTTACCTGCAGTTTTTTACAGGTAGTCAAAATGTTATATTTTTGGTTTGATCTAACAGGAACACCTTCTTCCACATGCTTCCTCTGTTCCGTCCTTGTGTTGTGGCAGACTGGAAACAGGACTTGTGTCTTTTTTTGCCCCTTTATAATACAGACCAAATTTGTGGCCAGCAAAACACATTTTTCCTGTCAAGCAATTCTCAAGCCTTGATTCTCTGCAGCTGCTCCTCTTGACCCATTCTCTTCATATGTTGTCTTTTTCTAGACTATCATGGAACATTTATAGTTTTTTTTTGTAAAAACTTATTAAAACCATATACAATTTTTCCTTTCTCTGAAGTATTTACTACTTTGTGTTTGTGTATTGTATAAGACCACCTCAAAATCAATAAATCATTGTGCTGTATGAGTGCAGGTGCAAAGTACTGTATATGAAGGGCCATTTTAAACAAAATCCATTTATTTCTTTCCAATATGTGGAAAACTCAAATGAAGAAAGAAAGCAAAATATGTTAATTATGCACAAAATGTCTTAAAGCAGATTTTACAAAACTGTACTTCAAAACATGACAACCAATGTTTTAGAACAAACCTTTAGAAAAAGCAGCTTAGTCTGAAGTTCATGATAATAATCTAAATGAGGAACACAGAATTCAATGAACGTGCTAATAGAGATTGAAATCGGAGAATAATTTTTTCGTCAGTTTTCAAATGCTCATTCACATGATCAAACTTGTCAATATAGTCATGATGATTGATCATATGTTAAAGCAACTTTCTGCTGGAAAATCTTGGCTTTTGTCCCACACAATGCTGGAAACAAACACCTCATGTACATTGCAGGCAGTCTGAATGTTTTGACACTTCAAGTACAAATGATACAATAAGAAAAAAATAAAACTCTTTAATCATCAGCATTAAATGTTTTGGATTGGTTCCCTGAAGCACTACAATAAACACATTACTTCTAAATCTGAGCTGTTATTGTCAGAAAACAGTTTTTCCACATGTGCATTTTATTGAAAAACCTATGCAATTATGAATGAAAGACTGCAAGATAAAAATACTTTTACTTCATTGATTGATGTGTTAGTATTAATGCATTGAGAGCAAAATTGAAACTTGGATGATAAATATGATGCAAAATAACAAACAAACAAAATAACTGAAACAATTCTTAACATAAATGTAGAAATTTTGGCAGGAGATGGCACATAAAACATAAAATCTGGGTTACAATCTCTCCTCCTCCAGGCCAGAAAGCATCAAACATCAGCTCACATGAGGATGACTAAATGTTCAATGCTCTGATTAGTTTAAGTATGGTCTCAGGTCTTAGTACCACAACATTTGCCCCTAGGATTTCTTGTAAGGAAAAGGAATACTAGATTTCTAGAAATTATTAAAATTACCATAAAACAGCTTTATATCCTTAAAAATAGGAGACTAGTGATCTGATACCCTTTTCACTGTGTAAAATTATTATTTAACAAACTATATAAATATTATACATACTTTTTGTAACTAAAAATGGACCTAGAACAGATTTGGAGAAAATATGCTGCTGTAGCTGCATCACTGTCCTGAAACAGGATGAAGATTTGACCTGTTCAACAGAGATCAGTTCTTAAGCCCAAACTGGAGAAGTGAGCAGTATAAAAACCTCATACATATTGCACTGGAAACAAATAAAACTTCACACTCCTTTCACTACAGCAGCAAGGACACTTGCTGCTTCATAAAGAAACGACCTTGGCAGAGATTTTGAGCTTAGTGGCTCAGATCCTGACCATCTTCTGTTGAGAGGCGTCAAAACTCCAGTCACAGAGAAGACGGAGGCATTTCCCTACTGCTGCTTCAGTCCTGGAGCCTCTTCTTCACTCTTCTTCCTCTGGTTCAGGAGAAAAGGAAAAAAATGACAGTCAAAAGTAAATAAAAGAGGCCACTATTAATACAAACTGTAGATTTTACAATACATTTTTATTCTGGCCGCTTTTCACTGCTGAAGGGTGTGAACTACACTTTTTTACTGTAGGTCTGGCTGCATCTTCAGGGACAGAGCAAGGAGACCCTCCACTCCAGTTTCTAATCTTTTGCATCTTCTCGGATTTTTCTGCATTTACTTTAAGAGATCTTACCGCAGCATGTTTCACCATGGGGATAGCACATGCAGAGTTATGTGCAGAGTGAGTTTTCTGCTGGATGGTGTGTGCATGCCTGCAGAAAAGTTCACCTTTGGTCTCATCTGATCAGAACCCTCATGGTTTCTACACGTCTTGGGCCAAAATGCAAACATGACTATTTATAGCTTCCTTTCAACAATTACTTTCTTCATATTCCCAATAAAATAAGGACATTTCTGGTTAAAATGTGAAAAAGAGGCACTCTACAACTGTATGAGGTTGTTCCCTTTACCTTTGTCACATGAGGGTAGTAACGCTTCAGCAGGTTGGGAATGGTGACGAACACACCGGTAACGATGACCGAGACCACCAGGGAGAAGAGGGCAATGCCGGACAGCACAGACAGCAGAGTCATTCCTCCAATAAACAGCAGAAACACTAAACAGAAGAATTAAAATCAGCTTGAAGTGGGAAGAAAAAAAACCACATTGTTGAGTTTGAGATGTGCAACGTACCCTCAAAGAAAACAAATCCCACAACTGACATAACTATCGTAATGAGGGCAAACAGGAGGAAGACCCCAACAGGTAGAGCAGCCATGGCGCTGAACAGCAGCAGGGCAAGAGCTAAGAAAGGCCGACTGCGGAGGTACTGCCCAACCTTTGTACTTATCACCTGTGCAATCTGTAGGAGAGGAAACAACACACCTGGAAGCTCCAATTTGCCAAATAGAGAAAACACAATGGATGACAGAGGAATATCAGTCAAATACAGGTGGGACATTTGGGCTTACCTTGGGATCCTCTTGAAGGCGGTTCATCAACGTCAGCCATCTTTCGCCGAGCTGCTGAGTCAAGCTGCTGTTGCTGCCGTTACGCTGCATCTCAACCCACCTGGGAAAACAAAATCAGCCACAAAAATCTCTCAGAGAGATTCATAGTTCTTAACCTGACTGTGCCTCTGAATTCTTGTACAAAACTTTGAATTTACAAGCTTTTTTTCTTTATCTGACTGTCCAATGACACCAGCTGCACCTTCTTGAACACACAACTCAACCTTGATGCAGATGGGGAGACAAAAGTGTCAAAATTGTATTTTGCAATTGAATTGTAATTAAAAAAGTAAAATTCTTAAGTAGATTATTTACACACAAAGGGTTATATTTCAGTTCATTTTGATGAATAGGGTGTACAGTTTATAAAAAGTCAAAAATCGGTTTCTCAGAAAATTTGAATCTCCATTAGGTCAATGAAAAGAGATTTTTCTTTTTAAAGACGACTGGCTACGGAAAAGTATACTTATGTCATGTACTGTTGCGTGGTCCTTTTATATGAATTACTCCATCACTGCACTAGAGCATGGTGCTGCTTAAGTGTTGCATTAAAAGCAACCTTCATTTTGTCTGCACTGTTTGCTGAGGCACCTCATCTTTCTCTTGATAACATTCACATAATCTTTGTCAAGTTAGGTCAGACTGTTGTTATTAAAGCAAGCATTGGTACTTTTGGCATTGAGAGCAGAAACCAAGTTTTGCTGAAAAATTAAATTAGCTTCTATACAAAGCCTACGAGCAGAAAAGGGCATTAAGTTTTAAGATTGCTGCCCTGACTTTGGACTTGATAAAAAAATAAAAAAATAAATAAAAACATTTTTAAATTTCACGACAGAAATGAATTATTTGTTCCTGTGTATTCTTTTGACAAATTCAACTGTGCAGTTTCTTTTTTAAGATGCTTAGTCACATATTTAAAAAGGAAAAAGAGGAATAAACGTTTTCTGATTTAAATATTGAAAATGTTTGTTTCTTTCCACCTTAAATGAAAATTAGGAACCTAACTTTATATCTAAGAAAATATCCTTAGAGTTGCTTTCAGCTAATTCAGAAATTCCTCACAACAAAGATTTCAAGGTGGCGGATAGTGTTGGATCTTTCAAACGATTCACTATATAAGACAAATCTTAACTTGATTGAGGTTTACTAATACATCTTTCGGTCATAATAGGCTACAATAAATTGAGACAGGTCAGCAATAAACGACATCTCAGGACACTTTAGGCAAATTATACCTAGAAAGAGATACTAATTGAACCCATATAATCCGAAAACTTAGACACACTCAAAGTCTAAGGTTTAAATGCAAACATTCAAACGTTTGCAATTAAATTATTAATACTGTAAGAGGAATGAATGAGCTGCGGAGTTGTAAAACGTAAACAAACCTACAGGTGGTGAAGTGAAACGTGTTCATGTGCACGTCTGAAGAAGAAGAGTCATCACCAGTCCATCCAACAGGTATATTACAAACAGATGCTGTCTAAATTTGAATTAGTATCTATTTAATTAAAAATAATACTGAAATGAAGGCTTATGCAATCGGAAACACTTTACTGACACGTATACTACCAGTAACAGACCTAAACTTAATGTTTCTGGAGTCACGACGAAGTGCTGCTGGATCCACATACCTGGAAAAGGCGCTCACAGTGACCCTGCTTTGACCCTCAGCTCCTCGCTGCTCTCAGCATAAAACACCAAATCCTGAAGCTTCCCACCGCTCTTACAAACCATGGTGAGGAACACACCCTTTAAATACAAGCACTCCTCTTTGTTTCCTCCCCCATCTTCCTCCTCCGGATTCTTCATGCTGCGGCTGCTGGGGCTCACTGCTGCCCTCTGCTGTTGACTAAAGATACTGGAGCACAACCGGGTTTCAACAAGACAGTAATGAATTATTTAAAATCCGATTGAGAATATTTAATTTGACATTAAACAGCTAAACCGACAGGCTAGAATGTTTACCAAGCTATCGGGTATATATTTAAAATGATTATTATTACTATTATTTTTTAAAGACACAATTTACCATAAACTGGCTTGCCCAGCCCAGTGTTTAATGCTCTACTGCCACCTTGTGGTTATTATGAGCTCATATTTTCATCAACTAGACCTACAAACCTACAAAGCAATCATTTCATATTAATTTATAATGAATAATTGTTTTGCTTTTTCTTTCCCACCGAAGAAAATGTTTAATTAGTAACAAAGAAATTACAGCAGCACAAGTGCCAGAAACAGATGACAAGCATAGCAAATATTATTCTATTTAAAAATTTTTTTACAATATCTTCGCTCTGGAAACTTTTGTATATATTTTACTTTTAGTATCAGGTAGATTCCGGGATGATACAGAAAAGTTGCACATTTTTAAAATGAAATAAAATTGAATTGAATTTTAATTTGGATACATGAGCACACCAAAAGTCAGACCAAACCATGTTTTTCCCCAGCTATTTCTATAAATTAATTAATTTAATCCATGCATTTGTTTATTACTAATGCTGCTTTTCGTCCTTTAGTCAATTTTTTTTTTAAATTGGTCACCCAATCAACCCAACCTCGTTTAAACCAACAAAAGACAACACTTATGGGCTACAGTTAATTATGAAGTAAGAATTATGACAAAAAATGAATATTGATTCAAAATTAAATAATTTTTCTGATGATCTTTTTATTTAATAAAAAACAAACTAACCCTTTCAAATTAGCCAAATTTGTTATAAGGATTATAGGTGTAATTAAGAAAAACAATTGTGACATGAATACATTTGCAATGAAGTGGGATCTTTGCATGATAATAATGCTTAACAGTTGAAAGTTGATTGAACAATACAATAACCATGAAAGTCGAATATTGGCTTTGAACTGGATCAAACATTTCTATTAGACCATTTAAATACAAAATGATAATTAAAAACACACCATCCTGTACCTGCAGCAAGGGCCGCATTTAGATATGAAGTGTTTTTCTGACCCAAACAAGAACTCGTTGCTGTGTAAAGTTCCCACTGTTAACGGCCTGTACATTGCACAATTATTTATTTGCCCGATATTATTAATTAGAGCACGGCCAGGTTACCAATTAAGCAAATGGTTGTTTGGGATAATTGTTATGTCCCAATCTTTCCCTTTGGATCATCACACATTTGTAATTACTTGTTTCTAAATATATTCCCACAATTTTCTGATCGTACGAATTGTGGGCGTGGCTTCTGTCAATGTTCCGTCAGCGAGAACGCAACGAAGCAACCCGTCAACTTTATTCTGTCGCTTATGACAGAATGGCATTCCATTTTCTCTTCAACACTTGCTTCAGAAGAGCCAACTTAAGACTTGCATTTTGATTTTGACATTCAACCTAGAGATAGCAAAATTAAAGAATATCATGGAAGAAGAGGTAAAGCTCAATCTCAAACTTGAGAAATATGTGGTTCTTCAAGGTAAGCTGTCAGTGTACCACACTGAAGGGTTCCTGGGTGAGGGCTCCTATGGGACAGTGGTCAAATGCACCAAGCTTGACAACGAAGAGCTTGTGGCTGTGAAGGTTTTGCGCAAAGACTGTTTCAAAGAAGGAAAAAAAGAGGCAAAAATACTGAGGAAAATCCTACAACTCGACCCTGAGAAAAACAACTTGCTGAAGTTCATTGAAAGCTTCAAATATAAAGGGTACCTCTGTTTGGCCTTTGAAATTCTGGATGTGAGTGTCTTTGACTTTATAAAGAGCAGAGGTTTCGTACCGCTCAGTCTTTCTGAAATCAGAGTAATTGCTCAACAGTTGCTTGTAGCTTTGAATGCTTTGAAAAGTGCCGGTCTGGTTCATGCTGACATTAAGCCAGACAACATCATGTTTGTCAACCATAGGTCACAGCCTTTGAAAGTGAAGTTGATTGACTTTGGGTTGGCTGTGAAAGTGTCCAAATTGTGGTTTGTGGGCACTGTTCAAGCCATCGGTTACCGGGCCCCTGAAGTCATCTTGGGTCTAAAAATGGATGAAAGTGTCGACATGTGGTCTCTGGGTTGCAGTTTGGCCTACATGTACCTTGGTTACAACCTCTATCCTACACACTGTGTATATGAGGTCATTAGGGCTATCGTCCACATTCATGGTCAACCCCCAGATGATGTGCTGAAAGATGGCATGGATGTGCAACACTTCTTCACTAAACTCACTGACTCTTCTCACTGTAAGTTCAGACTGAATACACCAGCTGAATATACAAATGCAACAGGGTATGGAACGCAATTTAAAAGCGGCATTTACAACCGCCTACACAGCCTTGATGACCTGCTGAAGACCCGCCCAAGGCCTATGAACCCAATGGAGCGTGAAGATTCCCTTGGATTTATTAGCCTGCTAAAACAAATGTTGTTGGTAGATCCAGAGGTCCGAATCACCCCAGGAGACGCTCTCAGTCATCGTTTCATAACTATGAACAATTTCTCAGGTGAGAGAAATGACTCCTGTGGAGCATCAGCTTCGAAAATGGTGACTGACGGCAAAATTCATGAGTTTGCAGTAAACCATTATGTTACTTCAAGTGAAGAAGCTGGAAGAACAATGGAAGATACAGCCGAAAGACTGCCAGGTGAGGCTAGAGATTCTGTTCTCATAATTAATACAAAACTCCCATCATCAAACATCGCAACCACTTCATTCAAAGATTACAAACCCTCTTTTTCAGAAAAAGAACAGCCAAGAAGGGCCTTAATGACAGTAAGACCCTGTTTTAAAGCTCAGCAAGAAGGTGAGAATCAGACAGACACTGCAGCCGATGGAAGAAATGATGAACCCTCAGGTGAAGCATTTTAGCACTTAAAACAAAAGATGCACCGATCCACTTTTTGTAGAGTCAGACATAAATGTACTGAATTACAAACTTATTTGATAATTCTGCACCAGTACAGCATACTTACACCAATGGATTCATAATAATAAAACAATAGGTTGACTACCTTGGTCAACTGTGCAAAAATAAACTGCGACAAACCTTCTTTCAAATGGTTTACAAAGTGCAATTAGAAATTCTAAGTATAATGTAAAATAAGTAATAAAGTATGACATCACTCAGAACACAACACATAGAATTAGACTGAATAGATCTGCCCTTACGGATTGGGCACACTGACATGAGTGAAGTTGCCCCCCGCCTCCCCGCCCCCCACCTTCTTAAAATCAGACAAAATTGGTATCAATTGTTTGTGCTACATTTGTGCAGCAAAAATTTTCATTTGTGCCGCTATCATTTTAAAGATATTAAGAAATGTTTCCAGAGGTCATGAAAGGTCAATCAGCCCTCCCCACCTTCTTCAAATCAGACAAAACTGGTGTCTATCAAGTCGACTACGTTTGTATTGGTTAGTGCATCAGAATGTTTTGTTTGTGCTGCTTTGGCTTTGAATATATTAATGAAAGTTTAAAGGTCCCCCCATTTTATAAAATCAAAATGACCTTTAAACTTTCATTAATATTTTCAAAGTCAAAGCAGCACAAACAAGAATATTTGCTGCACAAATTAGCACAAACATACTTGAGTTGATTGACACCAATCTGAAGAAAGTTGGTGGGGCTGTTTGACCTTTTATGACTTGTGGAAAAATTTCTTAATATCTTTGAAATGATTGCGGCACAAACGAAAATATTTGCTGCACAAACCAGCACAAATATAACAAAACCATTTGACACCAATTTTGTCTGATTTGAAGAAGGTAGGGAGCAACTTCACTCAGGTGGCACATTGTCACGACACAAAATCTAGACGTTTTTTTCAATGTCAGGATCAATACAGATATTATTACCGGGTAAGCGCATCTCTACCTAAAACTGTTGAGAATATATATATATCTCAAACACTAAAGTCGCTTCCAGTAGAGATGATAAACCTTTTTTATTTCCAGAGAAGGAGCAGATGGGGAGGACCTTCATCAAAGTGAGGCCTTATTTTTTTGCTTACCAAGAATCAGCTGAAACTATTATCAAAACTTCAGGCAAGAGTAAATTTCTACCCCCAGGTAAGACCTTATCTCCAAAACCCTGGAGTATGTTTTTTCTTTTGCTTCAAGTTTTAAAACAACTTCTTGCATTTCATTTGATCCAGCCTTTGGACACAGAAGTAGGCAGAAGGGGTCGGAGTCAAAAGCCTCTGGAAAAGCTCTGAACTATATAGAGTGGAAAAAAAGGACCATTATCAAAGTAAAGCCATATTCTGCTGCTGATCAAGACAGAAAAGACAGAGCTGACACGGAAGATGCTTCGTCAAAAAAAGCCAGGTTCACTGATACTGAAACTTCCAAGAAATGCTCTGCTGCAGAGAGAGAAGCCATTTTCTGCATAGAAAGGAACACTTCTCATTTTGTGGAAGTTAAAGCTCGTAAGACATCAGCAAAGAAGACCTGGAACTTCTTCTCTTGGCTGATCAAATTCATCTCATGCAACAGAAAATGTGATTAAAACAGTGCACAGAACTCCACAGGCTAAACCTGAGCGTTGCGTAAAGACTCCAAAGATCAAGAATTGTGTATCTCTGAGCATAATAAAACTTCTTAATTCCATTAAAAGTAGATACAAAGATGTTGTTCCTGTGTTACCTTTATCACAGATGGTACATAAGTAAAGGTTGAATATGTTGAGTCTTTTCAGCAGTAAATACAAACAGTAGTGTGAGTTTCTGACCATGTAATAGAGGTGTGCAATACTGCATATTTTGGTATTGGTCCAATACCAACACCAATGCTTTTTATTTAGGTTTTAACATATCATTAAACCTCTGACCCTTAGGTGTTTTTGTACTTTTTCCTTTGAATTATTTTAGTTCAAACATAAGACAGAATTTTAACAAAATGTATAGGTTCCTGGGGTTCATTATTGTTCCTAATTAAAGTTAAAAATAATTCACAATGATGTTAGATACTCTTGGTTAATTATAGCAAATGCATGACACAACTAGATGATATTACTTCATTTTTTATATATACGACAACGTTGGTTTGGATATATTTTTCTTCTAAATAAAATAAATTATGATTTTATATGTGTAAGTGAAAATCTTAATATTTTTTCAAGTTGCATCACATCAATGATAACTGGAACATAAATCAACCCTCTGATTTAAAACTTTATTTTTATCACGTAAAGTACTTTGAAGTGCCTCGCTGCTGAAATGTGATGTACAAAAACAACTGACTTGACATTTCTATTTAACTGAATATACTGCCTGATTGTCTAATGGTATGCCTCCCTCTTGTGGCTAGTTTTGGAAGCTGCAACAATACATTATGTTAGTCCAGTTGTTTTAGTTCAATCTTCTCACTGTCTTGTACTCCTTGCTGGGTTGCTGGGAATCGGTGTGATTATCATATTGTTTTACAATCAGAATAAAGCAAAACAAACACAAAAGTTGAGGATATTTTAAAAGTTTTTATTTAGTGTCTTTTGCATGTTCCATGCACACTGTAAATTATTTACAACTTGATCACCACTTGTTGAACCAAATGTATTGTTTTCCATAGAACAATGCTGGCATGCACCCTGTCTGCCTAACTGTGCTAAAAAACATTAATTAATGGGCACAATGACAAACTATAGGATTGTTTGTTTGTGCATTACTGAAGGCAGATTGTACATTTTTCATTTACGTAATTAGGAAAATAAGTCAATTATAAATGATATTATCTTCCTTGAAACAGAAGCACATAATGTGCAAAATGCCTTAGGTTATATGTGAGGCAATATGTAGTTTCTGTGGAAAGTTTTTCATGAGGGAAATCAAAGCAGCTCTACAGGAAATTGAGAAACAGGGCTCCATTTTCACTTTGCAGTCATCAGGCTGAAACGACCGTCGGAAAAAAATTGTACCGCTGCCTTCATAAGATAACAGAGACATTTCACTACGAAGACCGTGGCTGATGAGAATCTCCAGGGACTGAACTGCGTCATGACCACTCATTACTACTTCAATCAAAGAAAGGAATTACTCCTAAATTAAGCCGAGCCATTTGAGTTTACAGCATTAAATGTGTGCTGGTACATACCTTTAAGGTCTGAGTGAGTGGAGGGGCAGTGTGATTGGTTTTGAATCACACCAATAAACACCCTGAGGGTCCTGCAATGACAACTTGTTTGGAACCTTTACAGCTGCTGGCCTTTCTAATTAATCACAGTGTTTTGTATCGAGTAGAGGAGGGGAGGTTTTGGAGAGAGAGAAATAGGAGCGAGCAGGCATCCATCCCTCCAGACTGTTAAACCCTGTGAACTCAGTGAACCAATACTGCAGGAGTTACAGAAGAGAGGGTTGTGCAAATGTGTATGCAGTTACCAATTATTGCTTTCAATATTTCTGCTGCTGTCGCCTTGACTTCCACAGTATTACTTTTATGCCTTTTTCTTTTTACATAGCTCAACTTTTCGAGAATCTGTACTGACTCTTTTATTGCCATTGGTACTTCAATAGAGAGAGATACGGCGGAGCACTTCAAAGGACATTTAAAAATATTTGTTCACAATATGTTTTTGACTTAGAGTAAGTGATTGCATGGAGGCTGAATCAAAGCAAAAGAAACTAAGTGAACTAAAACAGTTAAATCCTTAATTATCTTGTGAATCTTTTGGGCTTTCCCCAAACCGGGTGACCTTTTAATTGTAAGGTCACCTTTCAAAGTTACCTTGTAACCTTTAAGCAAATATACATGTTAATAAAAACAAACAAAAAAATACAGACAATATGTTTGCTTGATATTTTTTGAAATGAATAAACGGGAGCATTTACTTGCATTACTACATGATTTTTTCTAATACTTAGTATAGAAAGTAATATTGATCTACTATAGTTTTATCTTGAACATCTTTGTGTTATTGTTTTACATTTTCTGTGCAGGTTAAGGTGCAACTTTCTATGCTTTTGACATTAAGACACAAAATTAATTTCTAATACTAAAAATGATGAATTACATATATCACACTAGCCATTTAAGACCTATGCCTATTTTGTGGTGCTGTGTTCAAAAATTGCATTGCCATATCAAATTGAGTATGTATCTTCAACCACAGCAAGTCATATTTAAGATAACCCTTGAGAAGTTTGTTGGAAAATGTGCACATCAGTCTAAAAGTGAATGGTGTAAAAATTCATGAAGAAATCAGGTAGAACAATAAAAAGTATAAGAATACCTTCTTATACTAGCACATATAAATG
Organism: Xiphophorus maculatus; assembly: GCF_002775205.1. Lineage (NCBI taxonomy): Eukaryota > Metazoa > Chordata > Actinopteri > Cyprinodontiformes > Poeciliidae > Xiphophorus > Xiphophorus maculatus. The sequence goes on along the minus strand of NC_036458.1, from coordinate 13,085,524 downwards.
TGCAATTGACAGAATTTAAACATGGCATGTAGTATGTTGGAAAAAAGGATGCTTGCCCCTTTTATTTTTTAACATTTTGACAAGTTGCAAATTCAAAACCCAATACTTTTAATTTGAATTTAACTCATGCATCTGAATTTCTTGCCCATTACAGTGTGGAACCACATTTCACAGCATTTATAGCTTCAAGTCTTTTGGGTATGTCTAAAACAAACATTTTTGCTTATTCTTCTACAGATTGGAAAGAGAGTATATATTTCAAGTTCTAACAGATTTTAATTGGGCTTAAGTCTGAACTTTGACTTGGTCATTTTGACACATGGCTCTAAATTATTCCAATGTGGCGCTGATTATATGTTTCAAGCTTGAAGGTAACCCTCCACCCCAACTTAAAGTCTAGTACTATTTGAAATCTTAGTTTAGAACACAAATATTGAAGTTCATTTTTCTAACAAAATTAGTGCTTTTCCAAAGGAATCTGGTGATTTCTGAGACTCACAGGTATTTATTCTGTCAGATGTAACACTTATGACGTCAAGCAACAAACACTGTTGTTGTTGGGATTAATGAAAACTGAAAATATTCAACGAGTCCTACAAAGAAATGTGTTCAACTGTCTGGGAGCAAATTGAGTGTGTGATATATCTGCTAGGTTGCGTTGCCCTGCTCAACAGATTGCAACCAAAACATGATGGATGGGCTGTCAGCAAATTCCAATTTGCATCCCGTGATTGTAAAACCTAATTACTGCCTGGAGGAGAGGCAACGAGGAGCTGGAAATCTCCTGCAATAGCCAATCATAACCAGCTCACGTGCAACCTTATGTGTGGTTTCCAGACATGCATCCCACTGACATCTGTCCCTCGCTGACACTCTGCAGTCAAAGCTTTCTGTGCTTAATGAGAGAAATTAGGACAACCTGGTGCCTTTTCTTCTCCTCTTTGTACGTCACACTTGATACCCAAACCTCTCCATCTCGCTGTCTGTTCATACCTCCTACCTCTGCCTCTTTGCAAGTGCTCACTTTGTTCGTCTCTCTTTGTAGTTGCAAAAGGGTGTTCAGCTGACAGCTGGCCCCACAAGAAAAACAGATCTCCTTCAGAGTCATTCCAGGATAGCTTTTATTGATAGTAGTGGTGGTGATTTTGTTAGATGATAGGGGATGATTTTGGTACCTGCATTCTGGCTGGGGAGAGTAAATGGCTTAAAGGAAACTCTCTGGAGAGTGATAAAGGGCACTTTAGGTTGAGGTCAAAGACATAATCAGCACCAGAGTGACTGAATAAATTACTTTTCAAAAGCATTTGTATTACTTGAACTTTATGTCTTCTCATATTATACACAATCATATTTTCATGGTTTTTTGTGTGTGATTATGCTTGGTGTGCTTGACAAACCAAGAATAATCAAATATTTATATTTATATCCGTTTTTTAAATCTAATATTTATTATTTTTTGAGAATTCAGGTTTCACTTTGATGTTCAAGACTTTTTTATTGTTATTTTTTTTGTCGAAAATCTCTTATGTTGCAATAAAAAGGTAAAACATCGAAGGGGTTGAATACTTTTCAAGGAACAGTAAATATTAGATAGAGACCACATGGATGTAGTTTAATCTCAGTATAAATCAAGTTGTTCTGCGAAGGTCTCAGGTTTGTCAGAGGACATTAATGAACAAACAGCATCATGAAGGCCAAGGACTCTGCAGACAGGTCAGGGAGAAGGTTGTAGATCTGCGTAAAGAAGGATGAGGTTATAAAACAATACCCCAAGCTTTGAGCATCTGACAGATGATTGTTCTATCCATCTCCAAGAAAATTGTATAATATGGTACAGATGCAAATATACCAAGGAAAGGATGGACAGTGGGTTATGAAAAGAGAACATTAATCAGAGAGGCAGACAAGAGGGACATGGTAGCTCTGGAGGGTCTGCGCTGATCCATATCTCAGGTGGAAGAATTTACCGACAGGATTATTAGTTGTGAACTACATTGCCTCTCCTCCTTTTTTGGAGGAGAGGCAAGATAAAAGCCATTAGAAGTCTTTTTGCGACAAGTCATGTAAGGACATAAGTAGATAAATGTGTTAGGAGATGGAAATACATAAAATATAGAAGCTGGTCGCAGTGAATGGGAAGATGAATAGAGTTAAATAGAGGGCAATCCCAGAAGAAAATCTGCTGGAGGCTGCAAAGACCTTGAGACTGCATGGAGGTTTATGTACTCACAGGAACATAAACCGCTGTAATTGCAGTGAAATGTGGTTCAATAAAATATTGACTCATGGGGATGAGTTCAAATGCATGCTACAATTTTGACGCGATGTGTGATTGTTAAACAACCTTCAAAATAATTTATCATTTTTGTTAAACTCACAGTCATGGTCTTTGTGTTGATCTGTCACATAAAAGCTGAATGAAGGGGTGCGAGTACTTTCCCGTATTTTGCTGCAGAGGAGGAACTTCACTTATTGCTTTAAATAATGAATACACAGTTTTGTGATTTAAGAGGTAAGGAGAGGAACTATGGAGTATGATAAAATCTACTCTAAAGCTCAGCATCACCCTAAATCCATTTTTGTGTTATCAATTTGATCTTCATGTATATTTCATGAGCAATTTCCTTCTGCAGGAGCTCTTATGGTGTGCTATGACATTTCTTTTCCAAGCATGCTCATCTGATACAGTCAGAGAAACACTTGTTAGATGCTGTGTTGAGCCAGCAGGTAATTCTTGCAGTGAGAAAATCACCCAGCATCAATGACAGCAAGATGATCAGGAAATAGGATTTTATTCCCTGTGGAAATTATAGACTGACATCCAAGTGGCATCAATCTCTTTATGAACTCCTTTCCAATTAAACATCCTTCTGCATGTATGCTTTAGGTTGCCTGTTTGCTTCCATCAGCAATCTGCGAGTCTCTTTTGCTCAACCATCCTGCTCATCAAGCTTTTTAATTAAATTTGCAATATTTAATCAGTATTTTTCACAACATTAAATTACAACGAGTCAACACTGCCAGCGCATCCAGTCCAAAAACACTTTCATCGGTTACAAATTCAACAAGATCTGATTGAATTACAAAGCATGAGGGGAAAAGCTCCAAAAGCCTGGTCATCGGGTTTAAAAAATAAAAAATAAAAGAGGCTGAAGCCGATCAGCAAAATCTTGTTGCCTGATGGTGTTGTTTCCAAGCTTCGTCACATTTGCAGTTCGTCTCTGAGCATCTGGGACTTTGATGAATTGCTGTCGCTGCCTTGTGTTCTCGCATTCTGATTTACTGCTTGAATTATGATTAAAGGGGGAGATGTTTGAAAGTCCTTGCAGGATGAGAAGCCAAACTTTAAAACATAAAGAGGGAGGAATTAAAGGTGAAAGCGGGTGTTGCAGGGGTGATGTGGCCCTTATTCACTGGGCCTTTTGTGTTTTACAATAAGGAGAACAATGATGGATCACAGTAAAGAGAGGGGAATGGATGGGGTGTCAACATCCAGTAGTTCCTGTCACTTAACCCTAACTCCCCCAGGAAGGCCTGGATGCTTCTGCGGCCATGAATCACATCTTTACTGTTAGACCGCCGGACTCACGCAATATACCTTGACTTGATTGTTTTGAACCAACAGGCAAAAGGTTTACAGCAGATCTGTATCTTTTGTGTGGATTCGAAAAAGATTATTTTATTGTAGTTTGTAGAGTAAAATACATGTTTACATACACTGTAAGTAGACATGTTTTTCATTTAGAAGCCATGCAACAACTGAGTCAGATTTGTAGGCCGTCTTGCTCATATACACATTTTTATCTATGTCCACATATTTTTTATAGGGTCTAAAGCTTGACATTACTGCAATTAAGCCAGTTCATAAAAAAAAGATAGTATTATGTTCAAAACTATGGTTCATTTGGAAAACACTTTGGTTACAGAAGATTAAAAACACTTTAAGCATCTTGCAATGTTGCCTCAGTATTTCCACATAATGTTCTTTCCCTTTGATACCAAAAACATGACGCTGCCATCTCTTTACTTCACAGTTGGGACGACGTTAACAGATTTGTAAGCTCTTCCCTTTTTCCCACAAATGTCATGACGGTCATTATAGGCAAATTAAGTCTTTTCTCATGAAAATGCAAACTGTGTTCTGGCTTTTTATATTGTTTTAGGATCAATGGCATCTTTATTGCTGAGTGGTATTTCAGCACATATTGGTATAGCATCTTCAGAAGTTTTTTTATTTCTATTGATGCCCATATTTTGTTGTGAAATATAAAAATATGGTCTTAACTGGAACACACAGCCTATTTCCTTTCTGAATGATATGATGGTTGGACATTCTGGTGATGTTACACAGAATTGGTTAAACAATTGAACTTTCAGTTATCTGAAAATTTCAACCAATGATGGATAAGACTTCTGAACATTCATCATTGTTCTCCTGGAAACTTGGCTGATTTGTTTTGCTTTTTCTATGATGTCAAACAAGAAAACAGTGTGTTGGAGGTTTTAGGATATCTCCAAGTGGCTGTTTTTAAATATAAAATTTTGAAACTTAATGACCAGAACCACAACGTTTACAAAACCAAACATTATCGCCTCAGTTTTTTTAAAGTGTTTTAAGGCATGGTAATTGTGATGTATGTAACTTTTTCAATTTAACAAATTAATAAAAAATATCTAAAAAGATCATGTCCCAAACATTCAGCAAATAAACATATTTTGAATTGTCTTAACCGGACATTAATTCTTAATCTGATCTAATGCCAGAACAGTTACAAAAAAGATGGAGTTTCTTTTTATGCTGCATATCCATGTGTCTGGTTTCAACTGTACTATATGACAAATAAATCAACCCACCAAGCTGCAGAGCTTCGTTGATTTCCAGTGTTTAAACAAATCCTTCATGATGCAAACAGGCTGTTCAGGTGCAAATGCTTATCATCATGTGTCTCATCTTCACAGGTGATCCTTTGTTTCTGCTTAGACTTGCAGTGTGTTTGATGCTCAGACCAGCTCGAATGAAGCGCCACTCCAACATCAAGGTGATGTGGTTTGGCCGGATGAAAGGAGAGGGAACTGCATCGCTCGTAATACGCTAAACAGGCCGGCTTTCACAGTCAAAAGCAGGGCAGCTGCAGTAGGGATCTGCGTTGCATGAAAAGGAGGATTAGCATGGATTCATGATTCTCCACCGCGGTAAAAACAGAGTCATATGAAACTGGACTGTAAATGAGAGAGATGCACCAAGTTTGTTTGTAGACACAAAACACAAGTAACAGGTAAACCCTCCTGCAAGGGTAGATTAACGGAATAAACACACTCAATTTTGCAGGTTTTATTTATTAGTAGTTGGATTATAGTCTACAATAGCTTGACACGTCGCTAAACACATAGGATGGGTTTGAGTTCCCTGAATGATGCCAGGGGTGATGTTTTCTCAGGCTTTGACCCCTCCAGTTGCAAATTGGGCTCAGGAGAGGAGAAAGGTGAAGTGGGATTCAAAGATGATGGCGGCAGATGATTATATGGAACTGGTAGACCACCAGGACCCGTTTAATCTGAAAATTTTCCCCTGCAAAATAAGTGCATGAATTTCAATCCACAGATCTCCAAAACACAATATTTGTGAATTATTTCATTTTATTTTGGACATGATAATGAAAACACCTTCTTTAACTTTGGGAATGACAGTGATGCACAACACATTACTCTGTCTTTCTATCTGGTCTGGAAGATCTCAAACATTTTTAAGCTATGTGAAACTTTTGTTTAAGTTACATGGAAAAAAAATAGATAAATAGAATAAACAGCCAAATCTTTGACAACTGGCATAGCGCTTTCTGTGTAGCATGCTAACGGCAACAATCGTTGCCATGTTTACTTTTACTTGTCTTGTTATTAAAAGATGCATGCAGGGATACAATTTTTATTATACGTCATATGTACAAAATATTTTAGTTATGTTTGTTTTTGCAATAGATATATATTCAGCAGTGCATGAAATAAGTAAAGAGGTCTGGTCATGAGACCATTCACACTAGCTAAATTAAATTAATACTGCTTAGAGTAGACAACCTTTTATTTTATTTCTAAATTGAAATTAGCTGCCCAAAGCCAAAACAACACTTTTAGAGCTTCCAGAAGTAAAAAAAAAGTTTCGCAATAACATGGATTAAGTGGGTTTTCAGAGAGATCTACTGTACAATGATTTCTCTGAAAGAGGTTGATGTTGAGGGATAGGTTTTGGCCTAGGAGTACTTAAAAGAATAATCTGAGTAAATATAACGAGTTTCTGTTTATCTCAGATTATACATCAGGGATCTGATGGTTCAACCTATTCCCAACAGAGCACTTTGTTCTCAGACTACAGGTTTACTGGTGATTTCTAAAGCTTTCAAAAGAAGAATGAGGGGAGGGGAGCAAATCTTTTAGTCTTCAGTCTCCTTTCCTTTTGAACCAGCTTCCAGTTTTAGTCAATGAGGCAGACACCTCTACATTTCAGACTAGCCATAAAACTTTACCTTAGCCTTTAGCTTATAGTTACAGTGGCTTGGCTAATCTGTATGTAGCTAGGCTGCTACAAGCTAAGGTTGCTTGAGGACATCCTGGAACCAATAATGGGAACATTAAAACAATCTGTTTGGTTTTGTCTGTAAGGGCCCTTCAATTGAGAAAAACACGACTCCTTCCTGTTCTCTGAGATAATCACTTACTTTATTTCTTTCCCCAGTGAATTGTTCATGAAGCTGCCTGGAACGATACAGCATGTTTTGCCTGAGTCACTTCCTCGCTGAAAGCAGAATGAACCTCTCTGAAGAGAAACATTACCCCAGATTGTCATTTTGTCGCCCTCAAAGCGTAATTTCCCACCTGCGGCAGACACAGTCAGAGGGAGGGCTCAGGTGTGACATGCAGTGACTGTAATTTTGCAGATTACTGATGTGGATGACGTGCAAGGAACTGTCTCAGAAATCTGTTTCAATATTTTGGCAACTTTCAGTAGGAAAGGAAGCGTGAGTCACATTTGCAGGTCGTCGCAAGCGGAACCGCTCCGTTTTTGCATCTTATTTGATTTATAGTCATCATTCTTTTTTATATCAAACTCAAGGCCTGCACACACACAAAAAAAATCTTATGGTTATTGCTCAATAAGGAAGATTACTTGAGTATTTCAGAGAGTGAACCTGGAGCAATCACAGACACAGACACCTACTGTACATCACAGACAAAATGTAATACAGTGCTTCAACATTGCTGCAATAAAGATAGCCTCTGAGAAGAAAATATATAAAAAGAAAACATCCATGGATGCTCATAAGCTGCTCAAGATGAAATCCAAACAGAAACAGTTTTGCTGTATTTAAAACTGCATGTTCTAACATTTTTATGAGTGTCCTTGATACTCCATTAGCTAATTGTGGATCAAGCTTTTTTCTTTTTGAGGTGAGGTATTATTGAGGTTAAGTGCATGTGTTTATTCACTTTATACAAACCTGCCATCCTCCTCCTCTGAGTACTATCATGTAGTAAAAACTGCAAAAAGCAAATGACTTTGCTCAGCATATGAATAATGTTCATCAGCGCTTTAATTGAATCACTAAATCATGACAGAAATCTCTCTTGTTAGACCTCACCGTCTGCTCCTGGTGGTAAAAGTTCACTGTAAAACTTCCATTATGTACATTTCTGAGTAGAACATAGCAACTGTGACATTTGCTCAGTCCTTTGTTTTATCGATGGCATCATTTCATCTGAATTTGTCATTATCCACTTTATCATTTCTGTCAGAAGCTCTGAGGACTTCAGCATTAGGCATTAGGTGGAAAGCTTATTCTGGGCCTTAAGTCAAAGTGGTTGTCTCATTAAAATTTAACGCTCATTTTTTCATCTCGAACTGCTTAAGTTATAAATTTTTTGGGACTTTTTAAGACTTTTTTTTTTAAAGCCAGCATGTGCAAGCAGAGCGTTTCAGTCTCTGATAGAACTGAAAACCAAAAAGTCTTTTCTCCACAAGTGCAGATGTTTTTTGTTTCTTTCAAGGACTCGTTTTGGGAAAATATCAACACCCAGATGGCTGACAAGAATTCAATCAAAGATCAGCCTGAAGAACACATCACGAAACAAATCGTAAACAAAACTCTGAATGTGGAGACAGATTTTACCCCTATCATTGTATATCTTTTCCCCCTTTCACTTCAATTAATTTCAAAGTTTCATGAAAACTTGCCAGAATATTAGAAATTATGCTTACTTTGTTTCTAACTTTAAAAAAAAAAAACCAACAGAAATCGATCACACAGCTAACACAGTTTTAGAAAAATGTATATCTGACAAAACAGCATTTCTATGTGGAAGTAAAGTGCACTTTTACTTTCCATTGATCCGCGTTGCATCAGCGGGTCAAGGTGTGAGACGTGCGGTACATTCTGGACAGGACAGACCATTTGATCCCAGGGTAACACATTGATGCACCGGAACGACAACGAAGAACACACACACTCACACCTTGGATTGGGCTGCTGGAGTACATTGGGAGCAGATCCAAACTCTATGCACAGAGACAATGACTGGATGTTGTAACCTGGTCAGGAGTTTGCATGTTCTCTCTGTGCATGTGTAGACACTCAATGCAGTCTAAACTTATGCATTTTCGGTTACCCAGCTTAATAAGAATGATTCTGATGTGGAATAAGAGGATGTAGACAATGTATGGAGGACATTTTATCTGCATGTTAGGCTCGTGCTCAGCTTAAATATATCCATATTATTTCACTGAAATATTTACAGTCTTTGATTTGGATAATAACAAACAAACAGCAAACTGGTCCATGTTTCAAATGGTCTTTCCATGAGCCTGAGGTGTACAGGAATTGATGAATTAAGAAACATTTGCTCGTGCACTCACGCACGTGCACTCTCGTACATGCAATCAGCAGCAAACCCCATCACAGTGCAATCAGGCAGCCCCATCAATCTTTATTACTGCAGTTCCACACCAGACATAAAGCGCAGACACACACATGAAGCCACATATCTTTCCTCGATTTTTCCACCTCCCCCTCTCATTCTCTCTTTTCTCCTTGTTTTTCTCCTTACAGAGAAGCAACAGCCTCTCCTGGTTTGGAGTCGACAGGACATTTATCAGATGAACCCATTTTATATTACCTTGAGATGAAAAGCACAGTGACCTCAGCCCATATAATCTACAATAATGTGGGTTTATTGAAAAAAAAGGATAGTGAAAGATTGTCTTTCTGAAACAGACAAATGTTCTTTTATTTTACTGCTGGTGTTTTGTGCATAATGTTTGAAAAGAGCAGAATTTCTTCCCTTGCAAGAGGTGTTAATTGGTTTATCCTGAGATCTGTGATTAACAACTGGCTGACTGTGAACATGGTAATAAGAGAGGCTGACTCTGTGCCTGTGGATGTTGTTTTGGAAGGTGAAAAAAAAAAGTGTTGCTGCTTCAATTTAAATCTATGATTTTTGCCGAGTAAAGTGCTGTTTGTGTGTGCGTCATCTGATGAAGATGATTTTCTCCTTTTGCGCTCAGCTGAGTCAAAGCTGTCCAAATAATTATATTTATCACAGACAAAAATGCCTACTCTTGTTTCTAATCATCATAGTTACCTTTCCTGAAACTGAATGTAAGCTGGAGAAGTAATGGATTTATTATGTGAGTATTTGGGTTTTTGTTTCAAAAGGATGGCAAGTTCCTACCACATAGTTAAAGAAAAAATAAAGTTTATGTCCAAATCTGCCAGCTCTTTTCAATCTTTTAATAATAAAAACTAAGGAGGTGCAGGGGACAACAAAAGCCCCCAAGAGGGCAGCTATGAAGTTTAAACTTGGACCCAAGTAGGTCTTTCAAATGGACAAGAGGCAGTTCTCTGATTATTATTGGATTTGGCAAACTGACTAAAAACAGTAAGAATTTAAACTGATTTAATGTCTTGCAGTGAGAAATAAATGGATTGTGTGTCTTTTTCAAACAGTACATGTAAATATCTGGCTTCAGCTGTAAGCCACATGAATCAAAAGTAACAAGAAAACATTATTAGCTTCTGCATATCTTATGATTGCGTGTGATTAGAAAAAAACATTTTCTATGCTTATTGTAGAATAGCTTATTGAATTGAGACAAAAAGACACATTTTACCAACAGCTCAACCTTTAGACAAATTGGTATTTATTTCTTTATTCAAAAAATTTGAGGCAATAATTCACTTCATACTCTATGCAGCACGGTAATACATTTTGATACATTCATGAGGCAGAAAAAAATGTTCAATTATGCAAGCCTGTACAGTCACATAAAACAGTTTTAAATACTGCCATGAAGAGAAATAAAAAGAAAGTACTTCTGTAGAAAATCACAATCCCATAAAACACTGAACTGAAATGCAAGAAGCTTCATTTGCACATTCAGGTATATATAATGATGACAATGTGCTGTGTGTATTTATCTTCGTCTTATATTAAATATGTCATAGATTTTATATATTACTAGTTCTATGGCACAAACTGATTTAAAGCTTCAGTCTAAGACAAACTTTATTTGTGCGTACGCTTGTTCACCCGCGCACACATTCACTCACACTCACTCCAAGGAGCTGAGCTAGAAGAGAGAGAAAGAGAGGAAACTGAGGATGTGTAGGAGAGAAAATACAATTTACCCCTCTGATTGATCTATGCTTGGTTATCTTCTTAATATCAGGCTCCAGAAAATATAGATCCCCTATTTTTTTCCTTCATAATAGGAAATATTTCTTGGCAATGACCTCCCCTTACACACTTGTTCCCATCCTCTATGAAAGACCTCACCTTGCAGAGTGGAGGGAACTGCTGGATGTTACACTGTTTTGGTTTCCCAGCATGTCTGCCTCCAGCATGGCATTAAGGTGCGAGTCCCTCACAAATGTCACATTAACATGAGAGAAAAGCTGGATGGAGCCGACACAGAAATGAATGTCAGCGCAATGCCGATCTAGCACCAGCTCCTCAGGGCCGAGGCAGAAACAATGTTTCCGCAATTTTACCTTCCTAATGACCACAACCTGCTCATTTAGCAGTATTGATTAAAATAAAGCACATATTTTAGCTCCATTACATTCAGTGCTGGGAAGAGTGGGGGGTAGTTAAGGAGCTCACTGAGTGATTATTGGTTATTGACCTGCTGGTCATTCATCTCCATTAAATAATGCACAACATTCACTGGCTTCCCCTCATGGTCTTCAATTATGGGCATCAATTTTCTGATGACAAAACATGGAGTAAAATCATTAGTACGCCCATAGCATGAAAGACTCCGAGGTAATCAGTGAAGGAGTAAAAGAGGACACTTGAGAAATTAACTTTGAGCAAGGGCTTTAAGGCATAACGTGCAGGAAAAAGAGGAATGAGATGGAGGAGGTGAGAAACAGATGGCAATCGCCAATCCTTCATTCAGTTCGCAGTTGTGGAGAAAATCAATTAGAGAAGAGCAAAAAAAAAAAATTGGAAATTTACAGAAGACAAGCCAGTTTTAGGCTGTGTGAGCAGCAGAAAACGGAATATTGGATATTTTCCAAAATTAGGTAAATTAGAAAATCGGTTCATGCAAGGTAATAGTTATTAACTTGTCTCATGTTGATCTAAAGGTGAATATAAATATTTCCTCTCTAATAATAACTTTTATTTTTTTAATAGCCTTTGTGGCATTTTGCAATGAAACTTCTAAGGATTTTCAAATCAGTTTTCTAGAAAGTTCAATGCAAAAATATCTTTAGACACAATGTTGGCAACCTGTTCTATATATATTCTGTACATCTATACCTATTATCATGGACCTTCTGACTAATTACTTCAATCTATATATATCTTAATCATTTAAGATGTTTTATCTTATGTTAGATTAATATACAAATTCTTGTTTCTCCTTTTCTAAATTTAACATGTGGAAATGTTCTTATTTTTTATTTTGATGTATAGAGACTATATTCTCATTAAAATGTCATACATTATCAAGGAATATGGTTAAATACCATAGTAAAGCCTTAAAAATCCTAATTCTCGGATCAGTTTAATTATAAACATTTCAATAACAATGTATTTCTCTGCATTTCACTAATAGAGGTTATTAGGAATGTTCCTGTCAGGAACATTTGACAACCTCACATGTTTAAGATTAGACATTTGCTAATACCGCTAGTCCCGTTCAAGTGTGCATTAATGAGATTAAATTAATGCTTTCTTTAAATTTGACAACTAACTATAAAGTACAGGAAATACCCAAAATTTCAGCAGTATTGTATGGTCGACATCAGCCCTGTTATTGTGCAAACTTCAATTACTCACCATTGATTCTCTGCACTCTAGTAGCTGTTTTCTGTACAGTAACCAATATTTGTCCTATCTGCTGTTTCTCTAGGTTTTTTTATATCTATTTTTTCTCCAATATTAAAACCAGCATAATAGCCAGTTTATAACACTGTCCTGACAACGCATCACCTAAGATGGGCATAGCTTTATGATTTGTTTGGAATCTCTCCTTCTTCTGTTTTGTGCAGCACCATTAGGCTGCTAAGCTAATGTTGGCATGATTGCTATCTGTTTTGATTGTTGATAATTTTGTTTGTAGCACTTCAGTTTGGTTACAGTAATTGTGTGAGAACACTTACAGAAAAGGGTTTTCTCCTATTTCATACACAAACTTAGCCCTTACCTTGCAACATTGTAAAATATAATTTAGTAAATTTTTTGGATGTTAATATTTGCTCAGGCAGCTGTGCCAACATAGTTGAGTTAAGTCAGTATTTTGGACACAAATGTATTGAAACTGACTTGATGTGGAACCTAAATCCAAACGTAAGATCTGACTTTCCCACAGGTTACGCTATAATACTATGTACACCGCCAAGTAGGACGGTAAAAAAATCTTAAATCCAGCAGCTTTTTTATTATTTTGTACATGAAGGAGCCATACTGCATGTTGAGTTTTGGGCTTGTGAGAAAGAGAAGTTGTAATTGAACCTCTAGGGGGCAACACACCTGATTTTTAACTCAGAAAATCAGTCTACCAATCACAAACAAAGGTATCATCATATGTTTCTCCTAAATCTTTTATAAACATAGTGCAGTCCAACCTCTACTGGTAATCATTATGGTACTTGAATTGAAACAATTGCAAGATAATAGCAATAAAAAGCAACCATGACTGATTTAGGTCTAAAGTAATATTTTAAATTCAAAGACTTGTTTCCTCTTACTGTCCAGTAGTAACATTACCATTTTGGATGGTAAGGAGTCACTGGAACACAATACTAAAGACAGATTGTGAAAATACCAGTGGAGACATATAAAAAAAAACAATCAGTAATTATATTCAGTAAATTTTTCTATTGTTTATTTAAAAATGTATTCATTATTTTTACATGCTATTTTGAATAAAATGTAAAGTAAAAATGGTATTCTTTTCAAAGTCTATACAGCAGGGATCAAGATCTGGGTGTAAAGTTTTTCATAAATAAATAAATACATAAAAATGTATATTATTTAGTTTTTGCTAGTGTATATATTCTTGATCAAACAAAGCATCTCCAACTTTTAAAAATCTTTATGTAAGTTACTATGCAAACAGTCAGATTTTTGTCACTAAATCATTATGTTACTCGATTTGAAAGTCAAAATTAATCATTTGCCACAATCAATTACTCTGGCAGTGAAGCTGACCTGGTAACAGATTACATTTTCCCCTCCATCCCATATCTTCTACATACAGGATTCTAGCCTTCAAATATCTGCAGAAATGTAGAGAATTAGACTTTCATTTAAAACAAACAAAAAAAGGAAATAGTCTGAACATTTCTTTCAATTTTAAGACTCCGATCTCGATTCAGTGGCCTACAAAATCCATCCATCCATCCATCCATCCATCCATCCATCCATCCATCCATCCATCCATCCATCCATCCATCCATCCATCCATCCATCCATCCATCCGTCCATCCGTCCATCCGTCCATCCGTCCATCCGTCCATCCCTCCATCCGTCCGTCCGTCCGTCCGTTGCTGTATCTTCCATTTTTAGAGAACTCTTGTATCTATACCTATGACTGAAAAATTAATTCTTGCAAAATATGCATGAGAAATATGTAGGAACCCTTTAGAAGGTCTTGTTTAAAGAGGACAAACAAAAAGTGTCTCAGACATTGAAGCACTAAATAGGAGTTTTTTTGTCTCCTAAATACGCTCAAATCTGCTACAGGCTGAAAAGCTTAATATGTCTGATCCCTCTAGACATGTTTTAGTAGAACTCTGCCTTTCAGCAAAGCTCCATTAAATAGAAGATCCCTAATAATGTGCAATGGAGGGTTAAAGGATGAACGTGCACTGATCTCAGTGTGCTGTCGTTGGGCCACACAGCAAAAAAAGATGGGAATGTCTTTATTTAAATGTGTTCTTTCAACAGACCAACAATGGCATGAAGTTAATGTGACTGTGGTTTGCTGCAAAATGTGTAGAGAAAGCAGCAGAATGACGAGACCTGTAATGTGTCGCTTTGGCCCTGAAACCAAATTCAGTGTGGCATAATGGGACAGAAAGCTTTAGATGGGAAAAACAAACCAACAGGAAGGGAGAGCAAAATATCTAGTCCTCTCTACCTCTCTCTGTCTTGGTCTCCTGGAAAGATAAAGGGTTAAAGACATCTTCATTTGCTTTCATTATATGCAACTGGATGATGGCTAACAGTAAGTCATCAGGGACCATTAATAGTTAATAGAGGACTATCTCCTAGTTGCAGAAATTTCCTCATTCTAATAATGGAAAAGGTGATAACTAGTTTAATAATACCTCAGTGCTACACTGACACCAAGTCATATTTCTTTTCTTGTGTTTTTGCAAAGCTACAGTAACAGTCATCTCTACCATGAGTAAATATTTCACCAACAAACAGAAGAATGAAAACTCCTTCGTCCAATGACGGTGAGGGTTGAGTTCTGATGTGAGCGTTGAAATATAGGTGAACTATGAGCACAGCCCAGTCAGGAGAAGAGTCAGAATGTGTTCTTCATTTCGTAAAAGCCCTATTTAAAATGCATTTGAGACTCCTCTGCATATTAAAATGGAAATGACAAGCTGTTTTACATTTCTAGAGAGAGACAGTCACGACCGTGGGCAGTGGGCAGTCTGTCCGTGGTTCTGCCTGAGTGAATCACCCCTACAGGTGAGATGTGCAGGGGTCAGACCGGCAACAATCTCCCCAACAGATAAAAGACTCATGTGTAAAAAGCTCTTCCTCATTTTCTGCCATGAACATCCATGACCAAAACATATTTGATGATTCACCAAGGACTCATCATCTTGTTTTGTTATTTTATGTTTTGCAAATGGCGGCTCATTTTCACTGGTAGGTGGTGGTGATATGCTTTCATCTGTCCTAAACTTTACTCCTCAGCAGATGTGTTTTTTTGCATGAAGGGACCAAACAGCATCTAACCGATGCTGTTTGCTGCTTTATGATAACCTTGTTGATCACAAGAGGCTTTGACATTTTGCACCATGCATCTGATGTGCGTTGTTGCACCTTTCAAGCCATCTATTTTATTATCGCTAACAGGGTAAACTTGTGTGACCTCAATGAGTCCCATGTGGCCAAAGTTTGCCTGAAGGATTTGAGGGACCACTGCTGGTAGTGTGGACTCAAGAGGAGATGCAGATGGGCTTTCCATTTTTGTCATACTGGTACACCAACATCTTGATGCAGTGAGAGTTGGCTGGTGAAATCCAAGGGCTGCTTGTGATGGAGAAGTTGTGACTGGCGTAAAATGGCTTCGGCTGCTTCCGGCAGTGGATGAGGGCTCGGAGCATGTTGGTCGCCATGGCCCGGAAACGCTTGCTGATGAAGCAGTACAGGAAGAAGTTGACGCCAGTGTTGAGCAACGCAAGCATGTTTGCCACGTCGGTGAGCACGTGGAGCAGGCGGCCGGCGCTTTGTGAGGTGGGTGGTGGAGAGTAGAAGTGGTAGAGGATCAATAAGGTGCGCGGAGCCCACAGAATGGCAAAAACAGAGGTGATGGCGAGGAGAATAGCGGTGGTCTTGCCGGTGGAATAGCCCCGCAACCTGAAGCAGTTGCGGCGCTTTCGCAGCTTCCGCACGATGCCGGTATTGAGCGAGAAGAAGACGGTGCAGGGAAGGAGGTAGACGGTGGCGCAGTGAGCCCAAACCAGGACATGCTCGGCCACTGTTCTTCTGCTGCTTTCTCCTCCACCTCCTCCTCCTTCATCGCTTTTGCCCACCCCAGGTAGACTGTGCCAGAACTCAGGCCACCAGTAATAGGGTGCCGCGGATAGCAAACAGCCGACGTACACAGCAAATATCACCTTGCGTGTTCGAGCGGGGTAGGACACTGTGTGGTAGCGAAGTGGGTGGCAAACAGCGATATAGCGGTCGATGGTGAGAGGCACTGTTATCCAGATGGAGGTGTGGATTGAGGAGAACTCCAGAACCTGCACTGCGTTGTTTATGGATGGAGGGAGGAAGGAAGCCAAGATGAAATCCTCCAGGATGAAGTCAACAAACACAATGAGGAGCAGAACAAGGATGTCAGCAGCAGCCAGAGCCAGGAGATAGTTGTAGGAGGACTTCTGACGACGCAGCACCAGCTGGGACAGGATAACCACAGTCAGGATGTTAGCTAGGAGTGGTGAGTAAGAGGGTGATTGAAGGAATTGGGAAAATGGTGGTGTAGGTAGAAAAGAAATGGGCATAGGTTAGGGCAGGGAGGGAAACAGAGAGATTGATTGTTAGTGGACTCTGGTGATTGTAACAGCCAGCAGTAAACAACATAAAAATGTAGGAGCAGCTAACGGCGACAGAAATGCTGAAGACATTCATTGCAAATACTGACACAAGTTGCACAAAACAAAAGCATGCAAGCAATTTTAATTTGAACAAGATAAAAAAATATTCTGCGAAGCTAAAAGTGAGCCAACCCTATCTGTCTTTGTTCCTCCTATTTGTTTCTTCACTTCATTGACACCTGCTGGGTAATTCCAGGGGCAACTGCCTCTCCCTTTGGCCAAATTCTTATCTCCAATCAGGAGTAAAGTCACAACACAGTGACAAGGGCAACATGCAGCCTCACAGTCTTGGCTCTACTGTCTGCCGTCCATTCGCCAGTGATTTAGCTTCTGAAATGAAGCTCAAAGTCTGCCTCACCTGGATGGTTTCCCCAGAAATGATCATTAAACATTCTCACTGATGCTGACAAAGATCTTTGGCCAATTTGCATCTACCTTGCATTCATAGGTCAGAAAGTGCTGGTAAATTGAGGGTTTTTGAAATTATAATAAATGATAATGTAAAAAGAAAAATCAGAAAACACTTGGGAAGCCTTACATTTTTCATAAAATAGGATAAATAATACAATTGATCAGAGGAACACCCCCACATTTATTCACACTTAAAATGTTTAAATCCCACACAGGTATGTCATATTATGAGTGTCATTAGAGTAACCTTTACTAAGTATTTTGAAAGCAACTTATTCCTTATACTTAAATATTTTGCTTCGACAGTGTAATCCTGACTGTGGAAGTGAAAATGAACACCATTGTGACAGCAATAGAGCTGTTTGAAGCCTTACGAAAGAAAATTGTAGCAGTTTAATAGTCTATTATTAGATAAGGGACTTAAGTGGGTCTCAAAACAATTTGAAAAAATGGAGGGCATTAAAAACAATTGCCAGCATGTCCAGGGCGGGCAGTACACATGAGTTTCCCCTCAAAGCTGGCTGTAAGAAACCTCCAAGTCTGTGTAAAGAAGATCCTAAATGAAAATGTGACAACATCTGTGAAAAATTAAAGCCAAGTAGAGCTTGACCCAACAGCATAAAGATGACCCAAAACAAAGCAGTAAATCCAACGACGACAGACTCAAGTACTGGGCTGAGTTTTGAGATGATCAACCTTTTGAAACAAGGTATACATGTATATCTCTTGAAAATGAGATCTAGATCTCAACGGGGTTTACCTGATTAAATAAAGGAATATATATACATGTATATATGTACCGATGTCAGAGATTGTGAAGTCACTACAATTTCAAGGCATTAGACGTAGGTATGACGAACAATCAAATTTCTTTTAAGCCATTTTTGATTTATACAGCACTTTCATAACAACTGAGGGTAACCTAGTAATTTAATTGTGCTATAAATGGCTTATTGCCTCTTAAGTGCAATTCACTTCCTTCCATAATTTTAGTGAAAGGGTATAGCCATTTTGTGGGCTTTATAAAGAATTTCAAAATATTACAATTTTGGATTATTTTCTCTTCACAAACATTTACAAACAAATTAATAAATACCTCAAAAGGATAACTTGTAGTTCAGTTACCCAACTAACAAAAACACAGTACTGTACCTATCCTTTTTCAGTGAATAAGATGCATATTTCAGTGCAACCTGTTGGCACCGTGTCAAGTCATGTCTAGTGTGTTACCTCAAACAGAGACACTTCTGACATCCTACTGCAGCTTCGGAGACATTAATCCACTTAGCAGCCATCACTGTACATGCAAGCTTGTGTGATCGTGTCCCTGTCTGCAATAATGCATCTGGGATTGGATTAAATATGGCAGCTTGGAGTCTGGGAGATCACACTTCACAGCCTCAGCCACTATCCAGTGATTACAAATTACAAAGATGGCTCTGGATAATGATTAAAGATGTGCTTGCAAGGCTGGGAGATTGTGCAGCAGAGTGCGCACACATCAGCAAATGTTGGACTCTGAACATGTACACACAAACAAATCGTCAGAGATGAGCCAATTCATTAGGGTCTGATCTATCAATAACCATAAATGACATGCCGAAGCTGTTTGGAAGATTTAGCACACCAATACATAAAGGGCTACTCTCCAGCTTGGTTAATATCCAGAATATCCAGAAAAAGATATGGAAAATCATCTTTAGGACTGAGAGTTTTCTGGAAGACTTGAGGGTTTTTTTCATAAATGTTGCTGTAGTCTATGATGTATACTGCTATTAAAAATAAGTATTTTGGTTATGTTTTTGTGGTTTCTAACAGATGTAT
Organism: Xiphophorus maculatus; assembly: GCF_002775205.1. Classification (NCBI taxonomy): domain Eukaryota; kingdom Metazoa; phylum Chordata; class Actinopteri; order Cyprinodontiformes; family Poeciliidae; genus Xiphophorus; species Xiphophorus maculatus. The sequence continues at coordinate 13,066,451 of NC_036458.1, read as the reverse complement.
TAACATGATTGCACTCCACATTTGATTTGGAAAGTAATTAGGTCTATTTCACACATAATTCTTTCAGAAAAATATTGAATTAAGTTTTTGTTTGGAGATTGGCAGCTTTTATTCTGATGTTATGTCCAATACTAGTCCTTGGTCATAATTTATTTTGCAGTGGGTGCACAATTAAAGATAAAAGACATGAAGAACAAAAGAAGAAATGTTAAAACTTCAGTAATTATTGGAAAAGTCAAATTTCATGCTCCAGGTACTTGCTGGCTTTTTGTCCTGTTTTGACTCAAGAGAAAAAAACTGAAATTCAGATGGAGGACCTCTTGTTCTCATGGGCTGTGTCTGTCCACTTTTCGTTTGCAGAACACATTTTACATATCTTCTTTCTGGTTAAGACCATTTTACAAGATCATACATCAACCGGCTCCCTCTGCATCAAAACATGAATAAATTAGGCATGATTTAAACCTTTTCCACAGTTTTCTGCATTTAAAATGCCATCATCCTTTGTGACTTGACAGCACTTTGCCACAGGGACGGCAAAGCAAGAAGAAGAAAAAAAAGTTTAATCATAATTGCATTGATTACTTCCTTCCTATCAGATTTGATAATAACATCGAATCCTTTGGATGACTAATCAAATAAAATAGTTGTTCTGATGCAACAAAGGACTCAATATGCTATATGATGGGTCATTAGGGATTTTTGGTGTCTCATCAACATATTTGATTTTATGTAAAGAGTCATTGTTGGTTGCTGTGTAACAAAACTCGATCCAATATCCTCAAAGCTAATAGGATGACTTCATCCGTGTAATTTTGCATTAATTTTATATTAAACGGCTTTGAACAGCTCTTGTCACATCCACACACCTCAATGTGACAGTCCAACACAAAGCAGAACATAATTGTGGAAGAAAAATGATGCATGTTTTTATTAGTTTTTAGAAATTATAAAATTATTGCTTGGTATTTGTATTCACACCCCTTTTCTCTGACAACCATCGCATAAAATTAAACAGGGCCCACGTGTGTTCGTTAGTCTCGGTGGAAATCCAACAGTTCTGGGAAGACTTCAAGGGTTTGTTTGAGAACATTAATGAACAAACAGCATTAATATCAGTAAACACAGCAGATAGAGCAAGGAGAAAGTTGTGGAGACCATAGTTACATTATAAAACAGTAACCAAAACATTCAACACCTTGGAAAACTGGTTAGTCCTTTGTCTGAAAGCAGAAAGAGAATATCAACTGCAAGCCTACATGACCATCCACCCAAACCTACAGACTGGGTGAACAAAGCATCAATCAAAACAGCTGCTAAGAGTGCCACAGGTCATTTGGGAGAATATATTGACAGGAAAACTAGGTGTGCACTCCACAAATCTGGCCTGTAGAGAGGAATGCCAAAAAGAAAGCATGTTGCTGTAAGATGTTGCATTTTCAGTTTGCCACAAGTCACAAAGAGGATGCAGCAAACATGTGGAAAAAGGTGCTCTGGTCATATGCAACCTGAAATCAAAACGCTGTGTATTTACTGAACAAACCATCTCAGTGAAACATGGTAACAGTCAGTGGTCAGGGGTAATAGGAAATGAATGGACGTAGAAATCCTGGAAGAAAACCTTTTAGTCAGTAAAGTCTTGAGATTGGAGCAGAGGACAAAGACCCTGAACATACAGCGGAGTTACAATATGATGGCGTGGGTCCAAGACTGTTCACCCATTAAAAAGTGAAAGCCCAGAAAAAAAATCCAATTAAACAGATGCCCATGGGCAATCTCCATCTCCATCCAATCTGACAGAGCTTGACATGTTTGCTCCAGATTTGCTGCTGTCATTGCAGCAAAAGCTGGTTCAATAAAGTATCGACTCTGAAGGGATGAATACCAAAACCACTCACACCTTCCAAATTTTTATTTATGTAGCTACAATTTTGTGCTAATTTGGGTTTGTTCACCGTAAATTTCAAATCCTCTCTCTATAATATCTCCATCTATCAGAGCACTTGCAGCTGAAGTGACATAAAATGGGGAAATGTGAGATATTTACTGTCCCTGCCTGCACGTTATTCTGTTTGGGCTGCAGCAGGGGCCCTCTACAGATGAACAAAAGGGATCTCTCGTGAGCTTGACATTTTCCATTTAGCTGCAGCCGCCCTGCAACGGGGTTGCCCATCCATTTCAATTGATTCTGGCCTTTTTTTTTTTTTTTTTTAACGTTGTCTTTGTGGATCTGCTTGGCATTTAGCAGGGATGTTGGCGCAGAGGCCAGGTTTGTCTCAGCGGGGAAAGCCGAGGCGCTACACACAAATCAGACTCACAGATTGATGAATCCAAAGTTTCACCTTCTTTGTTTAGTTTAAAAACAATACAAAAAAACAAAGCATCTCCAACTGAGAGGAAAAATAAAACACAGGCTTTATCAGACCTCATTTTGCTTTTGATTGTGCATTTGTCAAGGTGGGAGTTTGTGTCTCCTCTCCCCCTGCTGCTCTATATTATAAGGACATCCACGGCCATTGACGTTGTGTATCAGGAAGAGAAAAGACACAGCGTGCTTCCTGATGCGTGTAACGAGGCTGACTCATCCCGTCATTAGAGGCGGGCTGTCGACATATGACCCTGAACCGTTTAATCCAGAAAAACCAACGTTAAAAACATGAGTGACATGAGTGACTGAGGCTTGCTCATGGGTCTCGTATCAAACACAGAAAAGAAGAAAGAAATCATTTGGAGCAATTTGCAGCTTGACAGCATGACTGGATGCTATGAAGAGCAAAGAAGGGCAAAGGAGGATGAGAAGAAAACCTTGTTCTGTTGAAGGTCGCAAAGTTAAGAAGAGAACAGGTGAAGAGGGAATGAGAGGTAGGATTATAAGTACTAAAGAAGACAAAAAGAGAGGTGGAGAGGAAAACTGTCGGGGCAAAAGAAGGGAGGCGAAAGACACAGAGAGGAGGTGAATATCAAAGCTGGCTTCAAAGGTCACAGGCACTTTGTTCCTGATGACAACCATTTCCCTTTTGTCTTCTCTTAAGTGTCAGAGCGGACATAAAGCGGGGGAATCTATTAAATCCTCAGAGCAAAACCAGGGGCACGTCCTCAGTGCAAACCCATTGAAAAGCTTTCATTCAGTGTTTAAACTCTGATTTATATGCTTTCATTGCATGGAAATGGAGTGATATCAGTGCAGAATATTTTAATCTGAAGATAAGTTTAACATGTGGGCTGAGTGGTGACGGGGTAGCACAAAAAAGGGAGGAGAAATGGGGAGCAGAGATTTGTGTTGAAGCAGGAAATTGAAGAATATTTTACAGACTGGGAGAGAAAAAGAAGCTGCTGCATCAAAGTACTGATGCAGGATTCTGCCTGCTCACCTCAGCACCTATTCATTTAAGAACAGTCACACTTCTGGATCAAGGGGATGCTTAAGACTTGGAAACAAAAAGTGCTTGCAGGAACTGTTTAAAAATCCTGAAAACAGCAGACCTTGACTGAGACATTAAGGAATGATCCAATGCTGAATCAACAAATCAAGGGAGTACAAAAACTGCAAACGACAGTCAGATGAGAAAGTGGCTGGAGAGAAATACGGATAATTCAGAAACATTTAGAGAAATGTCACTAAAAAAACAGGTTATAAATAATAAAACGGGATGTGATATTAATACTCCAACAAGGAAAAAAAGTTAAACCAAAAGAAATGAAAATATTCAAACGAAATAAGTCTAAAAATAAGTATGGACATGAAGTTTTTGTACAATACTATAAAAGATAAAATCAGAACCAACACTATTAGTATTGTTCAAACTACCTGTTTGATATGCATGGAAAGTGCCAGCTAAGTGATTTTTATGGGCTCTAAATCAAATGTAAGTTCAATTTTTCAATAATTTAATCCAAACAAAAAATAAATTACAGGTGAAGCAGTGCAGATAAAACAGAGACTCGAGGTAAAGTCAGAATTAAATAAATATAGATTGACTGAAAAGAGGAACGCGAATGACTTCATAAGCTCCAGATCTCTGTTATCATCCTCACATTGCTACTGCTGTGAAAACCAACAAACAAATACAGAGGTTTAGCTTGGTGCGTTTCCAGCAGCTGTGACAGAGTTTTCTGTGTCAGCTGGCCAAACAAAGTCGGCTCTGTCACAGCAGATCTCTGATTTATTGCCTCAAACACTTCCCTTGTCGGTTTTTTCCCCTCGCCAGCTCTCCATCCTCTCCTTGCAGTCCTATATTTTTCTAAACCACTGTTTCCAAGTTCAACCTACCTAATTTATTCATTTGCAATGCTCAATCTGTTATTGCTCCCCCTTTTTATCTCGACTATCTCAACCAATTTCAAACCCTGCTTTGAGAGTGATAGGATCTATTAACAAGACACCATCCTGCTCCAGATGCCCCGTCACGGGTGCAGATTGATGGATCGATAGTTCAAACTGAAAATCGATGGAGCCCATCTCTTCATTAAGTAACGGCTGACACTTGGCCCGCACCACGGCGCGGAAGAAGAAGCGGTTGTTGGCGCTGACGACTCCCGACCTTTTCCCCTTGAACGGGTGGATAAGTGGGCGTGGGAGGAGATGTTGTCCAGATTGCTCAGACACCAGTCACCCTTTGGAGGAGTCACCAGAGCGGTGACAACTGTGCAGGATCGGATCACTTTTTGTGCAATTAGTTGGAGAAATGTTCACTTTAGCAGAGCTGGTTGTTTTTACTACATTTCACAGCCTGGTTCTTTAAATTGGGGAGACACTCGCAGCTGTAAAAAGATACAAATCCGGCATGTAGGTGGCATGACTGCATGGAAGAAGCAAAGGAGACACAATTTGATTGCCTGAATGTTTCAGTGACATCAGACTTGTTTAAAGGAGTGAAATCGTTAGGCTGCTGTGTGAAAAAGTAAACCACCTCAGCAGCAGGACACTGGAAACAGAATAATGAGCATCAAGTGTGTAATTTAAAAGAAATGAAAGAACTCAGATTTAGAAGGACAGAGCACATCTTTCAGAAACCGATTTCCTTTTTTATATTAGTCTGTCGCTCATCCAGGTTTAACACCTTCTCTCCTCCTACGTGCGGCTGTAGGAGGAGAAATAATAGCTGAAATAATCTCCCTCCACACCAGAGCACCCATGCACCTTTTAAACCTCTTTCCCTTGACCCTTTTATGACTCTTACCCGCACTCTTCCAGAAATTATTTTACCTAATATCACAGTTTTGTTTGCTCCCTAAATTACACATTGAATGACTAGGTACATTAACACTGTCAGTTTTACAAAAAGATAGTTTTTGTAATAGTATAACAGTCAGATTTAAGACCTTTAAGTTATCGAGTGGAATACAGAAATGCACTAAAACATTGTCTGTTCATCATAACCACCTTATATTCTGCTTGATTAGTGACTGGTTCCTTAAAAATAAGAAAATACAATATTTTTCCAGTCAGTTTGACGTACTGTAAGTCTGATTTCAGTAGCTGGATATTACGGCGGTTAAGCAAATCTAGCCTCTTAGGGTTAAGGGTATTTATTTAGTTCCTGATCTCTCATCCTGTAATGCAGGGAGACAAACAGCATGTGTTGCTTAGCCTGTATCTTAATTAGTCAGTGCAGTAACGTCTAAACTCATATTAGAACCTGGTCTGGGTCCATTCTAACACAGACAGAACACAATACTGTGCTTGTTTGCTTCAAGTTCAGCACAGATAGAAGAACAACTTTATTGTTTTATAAGGGAAATTTTACAACTTTGCATGTCATCGCTTCTATTTTGAATAAGGGCAGATTTATATAATTGCATGTCATGACTGGATTAATTATCATTACGGTGTTTCGAATGGAGTCAGACAAAGCCAAAAGATGTAACAAGCTATTCAAAAGGAAACTGAATTTTCTTGATGCAAATTTGGGGTTTTGCACAATAAATGCGTGCGTCTGATGTGCTTGAATATAAAATTTCAATCATCAGTGGACAGTGTGCACGTCTCAAAGAATATTGAGTAATAGGAAGGCAGAGAAGTAGCAGTTTAATTAGCCTTTCAACTATTTGCACATCTTAGGGTTCAGGTAAAGAACTACGTCATTAGGAATTTACAAATGGAGCCTGCTGTTTAGCAATGCTAACAGCGCTAACATAAGATGGTAAAGAAAAGGTAAAACATTCTTAGTGTCTTTTTAAAAATAAATATTAGCCTCTCAGTCCCTCTGCTACTTCTACAAAGAATGAGAGCAAAAGAGCTAAAAATCTATTTTGAATGCTGCTCTTATATTATCTTCATAATTTAGCTCCTTAAATAATTTTACAGGTGAAAATTTTACATTCACCTTAAAAAGTAACATTATAAATTACAAAAAGTTTCAGTTACATTTTTCATTGTGCCACTTTGACAAAAAAAAATCAATTTATTTTGTACATCACTCATCTCTACCAGGGGTGTTAATAAACGTTGGAGGAGTTATTATTGCTGAAACTGCCTGGCACATTTTTCATTTATTTATTTCCCTTTTTAAATGAGTTTGGCGATAAAACTTCCAGAAGCACACTGTGTGCAGAAATGTCCAACCACATACCGAGACAGGGACTTCCTCAGACTCTTTTCGTGTCCCATAGAGTTGCTCATCAGCTAATGATTTCCTCCTGCACACAGCGTACTTTAGCACCCAACGTTTTAAGACACGGCGTACAATCCACGGAGCAGGCCTCACATCTACAATCGCAACATGTTAACGACAGCTTCATTACGCCGTTTGTCCTGCCTGCGCATGTCTCCACTGTCTCCAGTAGCTTGGTGTAGCGTGTAGAGACACAAACAGAAAGCTCAAGTTAGCAATTAATTAAAAACGTGGCAATTAGTTTCAGCTCTGTCATCTCAGCCGCTCTCAGTGCTCTGAGGTGCTACTTCTGCTAGATCTCTCTGCCTATTAGCACTCTGATCCCTCTACTAACACCAATGTTCTTCTCCTCTGTGCCCTTTTCTTCCCTTCTTTCCAGCCTTTAATTTTCAACATTTCCTACTTTATAATTTCCTCAGGTCGAACTGATTTATTTTGTTCCATGACTTGAGATGTATTATCCCTCTCTCATCGCTTTCTTACCTCAAATCTCCACTTCTGATGTGACCCCTGCCTGCCCCGCAGCATGCAGCTTTGAGTCAGTGTTTGGATGCATAAGGGACCCCATTTAGCTGATGAAAAATCTGAATCATAGTTTCCTGTCAATAAAAAGGTTTTATTGCATGTGTGTTTGTAGGTCATGCTGCTGCTACTCGCGCATGCTGCTCCCATGAAACATTCATGATTCAGCTTGAGTGGAATAAGCTGTGTCATAATGATTGAACAAGTCACTGCTGCAAAATATCAGCTTGCTGCACTTAACTTAGCCATCAATTCAGGCACCTTATTGTTGTACTCCCTCACTCTCCCCTGGTTACTCTTACTAGGTGATTAAATAAACAGCCTTGGTTGCATTTCTAAAGGCAACCCAGCAGCGGAATCAAAAGAAATGACAGCGAGGCAAATTGCTGGCGGCTGACTTAAATAATTAGGCAGGATTTGATCAGAAAGCAAGACTTATTTTTACAAGACAGCAAATCTCTGGGGCAACTGCAGTCTTGGCTCACAAAAGCGCTGGTCTTTGCATTGCAGATTTATTTCCAACCGAAACGGCTTACGCTCGTGATAGCATCTCATTTTCAATCTTTATCAAGGGAAAGCAATCAGATCTAAGGGAGATTTGCTAATCTGCAGCAATGGGCTGAGAGAGACATCAAAACCTGTTGAGTAAAATTGTAAATACTGGGTAAGTTGCAGAAGTAATCAAGCTCCTTGAAATGTTTGACTTTTCTCATATTATAACAAGAAACTGCAATACATTTCACTGGGGTTTTGTGCACAAGACCAATAAAAGCTGTTTACTGGTAATAATTGGTTCATAACTGTGGCATGCATTTGTAATTTCCCTCCAACAATATCCATCCTCCCATCAACTCCAATCAGTCTCTCTGCCCCTGCTGAAGAAATGCCTCCCCAAAGCAAGATGCTCCCACCACCATGTTTAAATATGGGGGTGGTCAATGCCAGGTGATTAGTTGGGTGAGCTTTCTGGCACACATAGGGTTTTGCATGTAGGTCAAAAAGTTTTATTTGGGGCTGACTAGAGCACCTTTGGTCACATTTCCTCCTTGGCTTCTCACGGTTTTCCTTCAACAACGTTTTCCTTCCTGCTGCTCTTAGATAATAGCTAGATGTGTAGAGTGCACAATCAATGGTTGTCGCGTTGTTAAATTCGCCCTGCTGTTCTGCAGATCTATGTAGCTCCTCCAGAGTCACCACAGGCCTCTTCTGTTGTTAATTTAGTCTTGACAGGTTAGCTTTGCCATAATCTTTCCATTCTATCAACGCAGATGATTGCACTGAATTTGATGTAATGTTAGAGTAAATGCAACTTGATAGAAATTCCCACCACACAAATACTTAAAAACATGCAACGTTTTCATTTTCACTTTGTGTTGGTTGATCACATACATTCCCAATAAAATATGCATAAGTTTCTCCTAGCAGCATGAGAAGTAAATATCAGAAAGCGCTCAGGAAATAAGTTTTGTTTAATCATAGATTTCTAATGTCTTGGTGTTTTTAAGTAGACTGGATGTGTATATTGGAAGGTTTTTGACATCTAAACCCTGACCTCCAGTCAGACATCAGCAAATTTAATCTTTAGTCTGACCTCTATTTTTTTTTTTTTTTTGCCGTCTGTGTCCCTGTCTCTGTTTCGCACATGCACAGACGTCGTTTTGCCTCCCTGTGTGAGAGCAGGTCATTGCTCATGAATTACGCAGTGGGACAGAGGCAGTAAATGAGTCTGACAGCGATGGTGAATGGACTAATCATTCAACAGTGAGGACAGATGTGTTATCAAATCGACTCCCTGGAGAAAAAGCCATGCAGCACACACCTGTCCTGGAGGTCAAGCCAGTAAGATTACTCACAACTTCTCCAGCAACTACTTGTACCTATTTACACCTCAACTGACGTTCAGAAAAAAAAAAAGACAGTAGTGGTGGAATCTAAAGGGGGAGAAAAAACAACAGGCACAAGTAGAAACAAATACACATAAAGCATATGCATGCATGACAGTAACAAGGTCAGAGTGACAAATCAACAGCGTGTGTGTGCAGCGGTGCACACCAGTCTTACTCAGTCGTGCAAACAAGTGCACAACAAATCGAAATGCAAAGCGTAACTCTGGGAGAGAGCAGCAATGCAGGCGGCAAAGCAGACTTTCTTACCAGGCAGGCCGAGACAGAGCAGGACGCTGTAGTAGATAACAGGCAGGGGTCCGAGAGGGCATCCCCCGGTGCTTCTATTGTGGTGGGACACAGGGAAGATGTGGCTGTGCTCCATGCCTTCTTTCCGTCCTTGTCCTCTTCCTCAGCTGAGCTCAGTGTCAAGAAGTCTAGCCAAAAGGATCAAACCATCGCCGGTTCAGACGAGAAGCTGTTCTGTCCTTGGGTGCCAATGAGCATGAGTGTGTGAATAGTGGGTGCAGAGTGTTATGAGAAGGAGGGAAAACCGGCGGGAGATGGAGGAGGAGGAGGAGGAGTAGGAGGAGGCAGAGACGAGACTCGAGGAAGAGGCGAGAAATGATGTGTGTTAGTAGGTGATGGAGAGGAGGGCGGCAGGCAGACGGAGGCTCGAGGAGGTGAGTGTGAAGGTAGAAGAGGTGAGGGAAGGATGCTGCATGAGTGTGAGAGCTGGAGGGGGAATGGGAGCGACAGGAGACAGCACAGCAGGAGGAGGAGAACGAGAGACGAGGAGGGAGGGAGGGAGGGAGTGAGGGATGAAAAGGGCAGAGAGGGAGAGAAAGAGAGGAGGTTGCAGGTGGGAGGTGGAGGAGGGAGACAGAGAGATAATAAAACTGACAGGAAGACAGATGTGATGGATGAAAGGAGATAAAAGGAGGGTTAAGTTGACTGTGGAAGAGGACAGAGCTGTTGGCTGTCTGTCAGTCAATCGTTTTATTGGTGGGTGAAATTCTGCACTTTTTAACAATTCAGAAACATCACAGCTTCCTTCACACATGTACATACGCCTCTTTGTTTAACATAAACATGCAGAAAACATACATGTGATCAGGGAGGTGGCTGCCATGCAATATGAACAGGCTGAACCATGAGCTGACCATGAAAATGAAACATTTAAAAAACATTAAATCTGTGGGTCTTTTTTTTTCTTTTTGGACTCTGTAGCAGGGACAGGCAGTATGTGTTCTTACTCCCCAAACTCAACGACAGCACACTGCCATCAATATCTTCAAGAATTTTACTTAGCCGGAATCACTGGGGAATTTCACACAAAGGAAAGAAATAGCAGGCAGCACTGTTTATTCCTATTCTTCAGATAAAATAATTTAATTATTTTAATTATCTGGAAATAATTATCTGGAAAAAAAACAAACAAACAAACAAAAAAACCTAATACCTAAAACAGCAGGAGAGGAATTTGTATGCAGTGGCTTCCAAGACTATTCACAACCCATACATTTTTCATTTTCTGTCCCCTTGCAGCCACAAAATGCATTTTATTGGGATTTTATATGATTGCCAACAGTAAATAGTGAACGACCTCATAGCAGAAGAAAAAATATAGACTGGCTGTGTATTTTGTTTTTACAAATAAGATCTGCAAATATTGCATAAAAAGCTACTCAGGCGCCATTTTTCTTATACATCTTAGTAAAATTGAGCATGATCGGTTGCTTTCAGAGTCCAATTGTGTGTCATTTTTATTTCAATTTAAATCCAGCTGTTCTGGGAAGGCCTCGGGGGGTTGTAAAAGAACATTAGTGGATAAACTGCATCATGAAGACCGAGGAACACAGACGACAGGTCAGAGAGGAAGTAGAAGAGAAGTTCAAAGCTATAAAATTCCAAGCTTTGACCTTCTCATCAAGCAATGTGTTATCTGCATTCATGAAAGAGTGGCGAAAAAAAGAAATAGCAGTTGAATGAAGGCCATGAGAAGTCCCATTTGAAGACTGACAACAGGTAAAATGCAGCATGTGGTGAAAAATTAAAATGGCATCCTGAATAGATGCCATCTTTCTTTAGCAGAGACAGGGGAGCTGGTCAGAGGGAACTGGAAGATGAATGGTGCTAAATACTGGTCTATACTTGAAGAAACTATGTTAAAGATGGGTTAGAACGGTGCAGTCAAAGTCCAGAGGTAAATCCAAATAAGAATCTATTGCATGATCATCTAAAAAATCTTAAGCTACTTAAGTGGGTAAGAATTTTGGTCTCCAGATAAACAAAAATGGTTCAGACATAGCCCAAATGTTTTTTTTATTTATTTATTTTAACAAAAATTGACCACACACACTTGGCACACTTTATAAATATGTATTCATTAAAAATGTTGAATATTTTTAGTTTTTTACACTTCCACAAACATGCAAATTATCTATCACCTAAAATCCCAGACAGCTTGTGATAGCATCATGAGGAAAGTATGAAAAAGTTCAAAAGGTTTGTTTTGAAAAAGAGTGCATGTAAATAGCACAAACAATCAGCACTTAAAAAACTGCGTGACGTGAATAATTTACATTTGGTGCCTTTACTTACCTTCTAATGAGAGAAAGCAGCAGTGCACATTCTTGAAGTTCACACCATGTAAATGCTAATTCTGAAACTGAACTACACTTTATTAAAACAGCTAATTAAATGAAGGCATTTTTACAGATTAGAAAATTTCTTTTTTCACCATTTGGTGCTTCAACAGCTATTCTCGTTGAGATTTGAACAGACTTTTCCCTACTGCTTAGGCTACTGTATGGCCATATAATATAATGTAACACATTTCTGTGTCAAATCAGAAAGAAACAGTGGGGACAGTAAAGGTCAAAATCCAACGGGGCTTTTTGTTCTTGTGGTCACAGGTCTAATGTAACCTCCTACAGCAATTACAGCAAATGTGTTGCTGAATGCAATCTGTTTCACAGGCAGACAATTTACTTGTCCTGAAGAGCAATGGTCACATTTGACTGCTGCAGTAAGAATCAGTACATAATGGTCTCAGGACCGTTTTGCTGCCGTTGATGTGCCACTGTGAAGTAAAATGTGTTTTTCTTGCCCCACTTATTCCCTTTTACAGCCTACACCAGTTTCAATCATGTCGTTGTGCAGACAAGTGAAAAAGATTTCATTTTGGGGTCATACACAGTTTATTTGAACTGATCTTTAGAATAGGTCACTGGGTTTGCAACTTGAAAAAGTGAGCAACAGTGAGCTTTCTGCAAAATATAGTTTCTATAAGGAGAAGCAAGTGCAGCAAAAACAGTTTTATTTTAGGTTTTATTTAAAGGTTTAGATATGGCATCTCAATAGTGAGTTATTTGAAACAGTGGGGGAAATAAGTATTTAACAAACTCTCAATTTTTCATGTTTCCTCACTCCCAAAGAATGAAGTGGTCTGTAGATTTCATTGTGGGTACACGTCAACTGCAAGAGACAGAATCTATTTTTTTTAAATCCATTAAATCAAATTGTATGATTTTTAAGAAATTGGTTTGCTGTCATGTATAAAAAAATTTGACCAAAATTCAGAGAAGAATTTGAGAAGTTCATGGTGAAAGGTTCAGTAAATAATAAATGAATAACAACTTATTGGTTAATGTCGAACCACTGCAAGACAAAAAATGAGGAAATGACAACGAATTACAGAAGTTGTCACATAAAGAACCATTTGGAAAAAAAAGTAAACCAGAGAGTTTAAATAGTGAGAGAGGTGGAAGTAATAAAGGAAGGAAACCAGTGGAGCTAATCAGAGGAAAGTAGAAGCAGCTGAGGGAGAGCACAGGCAGAGGAATGAGATGATGGAAAACTGCTGGACAGCCTGAGCACAGCTGAAAGATAAATTGAAGGAAGACTACTGAAACCTTAAATATAAATCTGAATGCGTAAAATAACAATAAGCCAATTAGGTAGCATACAATAAGTATGAAATTGGCCAGATTTAATTGAATAAACAATAAGGAAATTATGAAAACCAGAAACACAAATATTTAAACATCTATGGATAACTTTTTAGTCATCTATCAAACCGTAAGGATTCTGGCTTTCACAGCCCAAAATCCTCCTATCTTCCACTTATTACCTCCACTAATTGCTCCTGTTTGAACTTCTTACATGTGCGCTGTCTCTTTAAGTCCATGTGCTCTCCAAGGGGATAGAGGACTGGCTCCTTCTGTGACAACTTTTGTAGTGTTTGGGGATAAAGGATAATCTGTCTTTTTCAGATGGAGTCGAGTACCTGTTTAAATCTGAGAGAGAATTGAGGCTCAGTCACCTGTCCAGGCCGCTGTATTTCATTAGGGGGTTCAAAATGACCCAGATGGCCCAACTGCAACCTCAGCATCACTCCCTTTTGTTGAGTATTGCTGTCTCTGTGCCATCCTTCAGGCCCTGATAGTAGATCCTCCCAAACTTTCTTATCAGATCTTGTGACCTTCAGGTCATTTCCCACATTATATTGGATCTATGGTTCACAGGATGGCAATCAACCTGAATTGTATTCCCTGTTGGAATGGTCTTTGCTTTGCCTTTTTATGCAGAAGAAGGAACTTGTGTTCATTGTGTGGTTTTGTTGTGTACTTTCAGTACTCCATGTCTTGCATTGGGTTCTGATTTGTGTTGTAGTTGCTATTTTGGTTTAATAATCTATTCTTTCTTGGTTCCTTTATTGCTATCCACCATCTAAAGCCTGCTTGTCCCAGCTATCAGTGTCCCTGTTCATTATTCCTCCATGTTCATTCTGTGCCTGCCATATCTTCTTTTTCTTCTTCTCTATATTCATTTCTAGTTTGCCATTTGTCAGTCCCATTTATGCTTCCTGTGTTGTCATGTGTTATTTCCCCCTGCTGCCTCTGTTTAGACTTTTATATGTTTTGGGGCTTTATTTCACTGAACTCAAGCACTCTGTTTTCTTTGCAGCCAGTTGCTTACTTTCTCTTTCTTCTGGGTTCTTATTACTACACAACATTGCAGCTTTTTTCATGGATTCTGACTTAACTAAGCAGCAGTAACCAACTTTATAATTATGGGATGAGCATTAACAATTAAATGCTGTCTGTATTACTTGTCAGGAAGCAGTTCAGATTTTTGGAGTTTCAGTGTTATTTATGGTGCAATTTTATGGGAAATATGATAAGCAGTATCTCCACCTGTCCCTTAACTGTCATGCCCGAAATCTTTTGAAGTCCACTGTTCTGTAAAAAACATTTCTGTCACAGCTGGTGACTTTTGATGTTTTAGAAACTGCAGGAAACTTGAACCAGGACGTTGAAAGGGAAAACAGCAGTGATGTTAACATATTTTCTAAGTTATATTCAATTCCTTAAGACTTCATAATGTGTCAACTGGTAGTGTGTTGGTGACTGATAAACCTTAGCAATTTTAAATGCACTGCAAAGCCATCTAAAATTAAAAACTAAACAAATATGTCCTTCCTGTTTGAGTTTTCAATCTGCCACTTGTTAACTTCATTAAACTAATTACAAACTTAAACACAGTGGACCCAGTGTGGAACTCTGAGGTACCCCAACATTGATTTCAAACATTAATCATTATAAACATGCTGTTTTCTGTTTTCAGTGATTAACATGACAAATTAATTTTGGATAATGTGGCATAAAAACCTCTTGGTTGAATCTGTGACACCTTCAGCCAAATGAAACCCTCTCAGTTTGACTTTCACAGAACGGCTGTAGTTTTAGTGTACTGATGCTTCTAAAATGCATATTATATGAAAAAGGAGTATTCATAAATTGTTGAATTAAAGTTAGATTAAATGATTTCCAACATTTCTGTATTATTTTCCCCTCCCGCAACCATACCACATAACTAATTTATATGCCATGTAACTAATTTCTTTTTGCCAGTGCCTAGCACTTATTTCTTATTATATAATGATTTACAGTCCAGACAACCTTAGGCTTTCAGGATTTGCACAGAGTAGCTCTCAAAGCAGCCTTGGCAATGTGCACGGTCAAACACGTCCATTTAGAGCGCTGTCAGCTGAGTGTCTGCTCTCTATATGAGCCTCTTCAGCACAATCAGGGTCTACACTCCGTCTCCCCTGGGTCTAAAGCAGGGGTGGGCACTCCTGGTCCTCGAGGGCCGGTGTCCTGCAACTTTTAGATGCATCTCTACTTCAACACACCTGAGTCAAATAATGAGGTCGTTAGCAGGACTCTGGAGAACTTGACTGCACTTAGGAGGTGATTCAGCTGTTGGATTCAGGTGTGTTGGACCAGGGAGATTTCTAAGATTTGCAGGACACCGGCCCTCGAGGACCAGGATTGCCCACCCCTGGTCTAAAGAAACAGAGCTAGATTTTAATTTTCTCCTCCGTATATAATAAAAGTTGGGATGGGGCTGTGATAAGGACCTGAGGGCCGATGAGTTCAAACTGTTTTACACGGGGAAAGTGGAGTAAAAAGTTTGCTTTATGGAAGGAAATGTGTCACACTAGTGAAAAGCTTATCAAAAAAAGGAGAAATGTTCATCTTTACAGGTGTGGTGGTTATTTCATGACATCTTGATCCTTTATGAGCCTGCCGCTGTGTGAAATGAAGAATTGATTACAGAACCTGTCCAATAATGGATGGCCTGTTTCTGCCATGTGCTTCAGACATGGGACGCAGTGAGTGAAGGAGAGAGGAGGCACATGCTCCTAATCCTTTCTTCCTTCATGGGAACAAATGAGCTGCAAGGGACGTCGGATGGAGAGCACCACAATTATGTGTTAAATAAAATATGGCCAGATGACGTGAATTGATTACGGGGAAATGTGGAACAGAATAAAAAGTGATTCTTCAACTGTAAAAGACCCTTGAAGGGATGTGTATACTCGTTTTTTAGAGCATTTCCAGGCTGAAAGCTTCCCTTTGGTTGCCATGTATGAAGAAGGACACAGCATATAACACTAATCTACAAAAATGCATGTAAGGGGAGAAATTAACAGAAAAAAGGTTTCCATCAAGATTTTTTATGCATATTTTCAAATATTAGGGCAGCTATTATTTTTTCTGCTATTCACATGTGAGATTCGACCACCTGCTTACCACACAGTTCACTGCAGCTAGAGAGAATGAGATAGAGGAGGAGGAGGAGGAGGAGCACAATATTTTCTGGTGGAATTAGAATTTAACATCCACCTGGATGAGTTCAGTGGAAATAGCCTGGAGTTTGGTCTGCAGCTGCCAGACATCAGGCAGGGAAATTAAACTAAATGCATTTGTTGTTTTGAAAAGCTCAATAAAATCACTGGGAAAAAGCAGCAGTGGAGAAGAAGAGAATGAATAAGCAGCTTTACTGAATGTCACATTTATTGTAACTAAACTCTGGGATTTCTAATTAGGAAAAGAGAAAGAAGAGATCGGGCTCTTATTAAAATGTGTTCTGATGTTTATTTTTCTAAACATGCAGTCGAATTTGTATGTCCACAGCCTATAGTTGGTCACACAACCAGTAAAGAAAATCAAGGATGTCATGATGATGGATAAATCATCAATATTATCTAATTTCTTAGAGAACTATAATAAATATAGGAGATACTAAAATGATCAGTTATTGATGTTTGTTTTTTTTAATGCTAGAGAATCTATTTTACTTTTTTATCCCAGTATACTATACACAAAAAAGTAAACAGCACACATACTTTAAAGAAGAAACAGGGGTTGAAGTTCAAGAAAGAGATGTATCAAAACAGAGAGGAAACATGCTAGCATTAGCCTAGCACATTAGGAAACTGCATTTAAAATCATCATAAACAGGAGAGGGAGGTTTACTCAAGATCTATCTGTCAGGTCAGATATATATGTGTTAATTTAAATATGATAAAATTATGCCTGACTTAGTAGCATGTTTTCAGAACATTACCTTTGTGTGTTTTGCATGTTAAAACTGTACGGCAGAAACTCTACTTGGGTTAAATTACCTGTTGCTGTTAAGGAAAAACAACAAGAAGTGATTATTTGCTCTGAATGAAATGGAAATGGAACTGATTTTATTAACTTGGTATCAAACTGGGACTTGTTGTAAGCAAATACTTAACCTTGTGTAACCCAGATTGATACAAAGTAATCTGGACTGAGACGTCCATGCTGTAAATCACATGTACCAACAATACAGTTTTTCTTGATTGCTTTGACCTGCTTAAAGGAACTGAGATGCACTCACCTCTTGGAAACATGTTAACCCTTTCTCACTGGTTTGACACATTTTGCTCTCTCTTTTGCAGAACTGTTAACACAGAATGTCATAAAAGCAGGCAAAACTTAATTGCTTGATCTATGGTAGCTAAACAGAAATAATCAGTTCTTAATTATTAGAGGCTATCTAGATCAGTAGGGCTCTACTGTTTCACTCTACTTCCCTCAAATCTTCACTTAAAAATCAGTCTGCAGGCTTTAAAAGATGTCATGTATACAGTATGTTGTTCTTTACCAGTATGGATCCAGGGAAAACAAGACACAGTATCAATAGTGGAAATTTCTGTTACTGTAATAGAATTTTTTTCTACCCATCTTATTCTGTAAACAAAACTAATTTTGTGAATGTCAAGACTGAAGAAAATGGAACTGTCTCAGTAATTTCCACATTGTGGGAGAATAACAAGAGAAGCATGATTAATGACATAGCTTCCAGAAGGCAGGTTATTGCAGTGCATGTACATGCAGACCGTAATATAATAACCTGCATTAAGTGGTTTCTCCTAGCATTGTGCCTTCAAGTGCAATAGATTGAGCTCACGCTACAGTGTTTAGAGGATCACCCTGTAAAAAAAATGACCTTTTCCTTTCATTAGGTAGGAAAAAGAGGTCAAATTCTCATTCCATTCAATAATTCTGCAGTGAATTAGATTTGATTACAATACTTTTCTCCCTTAATATCATCATCCGACTCACCCAAGCTCTCTAGAGTTACATTATAGTACCGAAGATCTTTCAACAAAACCTGCTGTTATGTCTTGATACATAAAGGCAGACTCTTGTAAGTCGTAACTCAATAAATTTTACTAATTAAAGAAGCAGTTGTAAGAAGACAGAATGTGATTTTGTTAGAGTTTCAACCTAATTTTAATCTTGACTATAGATGAAAATCTATAGTCAAGATTATAGATTGACTATAATCAATCTTAATCATTAATCAAAAAATTAATCATATATCTCAATATTAAAACTGCTCAATTGTAAAATATTGTGTCAGTGTTGACCCCCCCCCCAAAAAAAAAACAAAACACTGTTTTACTTCCTTATTAGGTCTCAAGAGTAAAATGTGATATATTTTTTCCCAGAGAGTAACGTAAATGCTGACCATTTCAAAGCTAAAAGCTTTAAACCAGTCTGTTGTCCTTTTGGATAATGAAATCACTATATGTGCAATAAAATACACAAAACATAACCAAATCCTATCGAGATAGCTGAAAAATATGTTTCAGCTTGTGGCCTTCATTAGGGTCATGGGCCAGATGACGAAAGACCAGAAAAGGTTTAAATCCTCAAGTTTACCAAAAAAAAAAAACAAGTTTCAAACTCACTGACCCAATTATGGCAGCAACAATAAAAACTCAAACTGAGAAAAGGAAATTGTTCTATGAGTTCTTACCAGCAGATGACTCAAAACCTCAGGCTACGTCTGAGTTTAGCTCAGCTGGACTTGGATTAAAAAAAAATCACATTACTACCGTCAACGAGCATGAGCCAATAAAATTAAGATGCTGATGAAGCCGGTGAGGTACTATACAGAGGAAATTGAGAACAATTCGGTGACTATTGCGGGGCTAATGTTGTTAACGAACAACAGAGCTCCATTGTAAAAATCGAACCGGATGGTGGGGCTGAACTGCAAGCCGGAAGGTGGTGATAAGGTAGAGATGGAAAATAGCAGGTATTACAACTAAGCACTGGGAACACATGGATCCTCCAAGCAGGTGTCTTTTTTTTAACCTATATTTAATCCGATAAAAACCCATTGAGATGGCCACCAGCATGTAATAGTGGAAAAGACATGTCCAGCAGCAAAAGAGCAAAATGTATAAAGTGCAAACAATGCATTGAACAATGCATTAAAAGGATAAAAGCTGATGAAGCCACAGTACTTTGAAAAAGTATTTATAATTTCATTTTTGCATACACTGAAATGTTTTCAAATCAATTTTAATGTCTGACAAAGAAACCTGGGTTCAATACCACATACAGTTTTAAATTCATTGACTTATAAGACAAGAAATATGTTTCAAGATCCTAACACCTATGATTGAATGTATTTTAGAGAAAGAAAATCATACAGTCTTCAAATTTAGTGGTGGTCATAGTGTAAATGTCTGGGATTACTTTGTTGATTCAGGACAAGAGTGACCTAGTCAAAGTCCAATCTTCAATTCAATTGAGATTGTGTGGTTTGACGTCAACCAGGCCCCAATGTGATGAAGCAAAATTCCCCAATATGATGTAAACGACTCATGCAAAATAGTAAAATATTAGCTGACAGTAACTGGTTTTGCTCCAAAAAATGTGAGATATTTTTCCGTTTAGGGAGAAATTGTATTTTCACATATGGCTTAGTAAATTATGTTAGCTTTTATCCTGATAAATAATAATAAAATAAAAACAATTTTTTGTAGTTACTTGAATTGTCTTTGTGTTTCATTAAATTCTTTTTGGTGATCTGAAACATTTAAGAGTGACAAAAATGTTAAATCTGTGAAAAAAAAATTAAATCTGTGAAGGGGGAATACTTTTCATAGTACTGTAGAAAAATGTGATTAAAAATAATAATACAAAAAATTATTTGTGAGGAACAAAAGCAGAAAGTGGACATTACAAAATTAAGAAAAAACAAAACTCAGACAACACAAATATTCTGTACAAAAGAAAATGCAAAGTCCTGTCTGAGGGTAAAAACTAAAGCTAGGAAACCATGGCAGCAGCACAGTGAACCTGCAGAGATCTCACAGCTAAGTTTTAATATGTTTCCATTAAAAAAAACACTTCAAAAAAGACAGGATCATATTTAAACTTCACAAGTCCGAATTTGAGGTCAAATTGGAAGAACTGTGAAAAGTTAATTCAGCTCCAGAGGGTTTATCAGGCTGGTAGGCAGAATATGTCTGATCCCAATGTCTTAATTTTTTAAAGATTTTGTTGGCTCTAGTGGCCTTTATTTGAAAGTAGTTTGACAGGAAACAGGGTAATGAGAGAGGGGGAAGATATGCAGCAAATGTCACCAGGCCGGGAATCGAACCTGCGACCAGCGCCATGAGGACTAAGGCCTCAATATGTGGGTTGTGCGTTGCCCCTGCAACACCACAGCACCCCACTTCATTCTTAATATAAAGGTTAACTAAAGTCAGAGAGCAGCATATGTGCACGGTGCATGTCAAACATTACATAATAAACAGAGCGTACTAATTAGCAAGCAGCCTCCTGCCTAAAGGTGACAACAGGTGTACAGGTGACAACATAAATTTATCTTGCTCAGAAAACCTGCAGCCCTGCCTTAGGAGTGAAATTCTTATTATTATCATCTGTTTGCCTTTTTTCAAAGAAAGAGTGAGGAATATTATAAATTTAAAATGTTTGGATTCTTTCAACTAAAATCGTCGACTGCTTTATTTAAAAGATGAAACTACAAAAATTGAAGACATACAAAAATACTTACACACTTCAATTCTTCATTAATTGTAGCTAGACACAGTCTTCAATTTTGTTTAGCTATTTTTAGCCACTTCTCGAATTGGAAGCCAACTTGAGCTTCATCTTTGCATTTCCAAGTAGCAGCCACAAAATACTAGCCTTTTGACTCTTCATGTGTTTGGTCGTCCTTATCTCCATTTCCTCTAGTCATTTCTACGTTGTATTTCATTTCAATGTGCTTTGGTTCAAATTCAAAAGGTTGAAGGTTCCTCAAAGCACAAAACTTACTGTTCTAGCGGAATGGAGCTAGCGCTGTAACACCTAGAATACGTCATCTACCCAAGATGCATTGCAGTGTAAACAACATGGTGACATACAGTACATGTGACAATATTTTATTTAAATTTATAATAATTGAACAACCTACATTATTTTTACTGCATTGCTTTTACATCTTTTTTCTAGAATAAAGTCTATGTCTCATGCCGCCCTGGGTGACCGCCAATGCCTGCCCGGACAAATAACAAAAATAATATTCCAGAGAGAATTGTACTGTGTCCTCTGTCTAACCTCTTCACTTTAACACAACTCCTGATGAGCTCTTGGTTTATTGGAGACGAAGCTACACTTTGTGTTTAAGGCAGACACTGAACAGAGTTGAATTTGATATGTTAAATTCACACTGTCACATAGTTTCATGGCATGACAACTACTTGTCATGCAATGGCAATGCCATGCCATGCTTGTTTACAACTGTTTCATCTAAATGTGAAAGTTTTCTCCAATAAACATTCACTAATATCTCTAGCTGGAGTTTGACTTTTACATTTTTTAATCCATTGTTTTTATTTGTTTATACGGATTTAACTGATTTGCCTGCAAAGCATTCAGTTGAAAAACTGAATTCTCTAAAGCAATGGTTTTCAAAGTGAGGGACAGCTAGCTGGCCATCTTAGAGCAATTACAAAATTGTACCCCAAACCCAACTCATGAAAATCCCAAATTTTAGTAATTATGGTCATACTATCATTTTTTAATGATTATTTTTAATTTGATTGGCCCATTTTACTTTGTCTCTTAGATAGGCTTGATGAAGTTGGCTAAATGTTTGCAGTTACATTTTCTGGGTTTTTTTTCTTCTTTTTTTTTTATGTGACTCTCACCCCTAGCTATGGACACTAGACAAGGGAAACAATTACATTTGATGGAATTCAGGGGCAGAGCCTATTAGTCAATAGGCAACATCACAGGCCACTGATGACATCATCACTGACCTCATGGAATTTTGTTTAACAAAATCAAAAAAACAATTGAAATTCAGACCGGTTTTTCAAAAGTCGACATAAAATATTAGTCATATTTACTTATTTTGGAGTAGTTTCAAAGCTTACCAACACTAAGAGTGAGTTATATAGTTAATGGAAAAACATTCTAGAAACCTGATTTGCTATAGACAGGTTCTGGTCAAACAACTGGGACAGCAAGTTCAACAAGAAAACAGAAAGTTTCTATCATTTTTTTCTTCTTTTTTTTTTTACAAAAGTGACTGTCCTTTGAAATACATTGCCCTTACGACTGGTGAGTAAATTTGCTGTGTTTCTCTATATCTAAGTTCATATATCCTGACTGATTGATCGCATTCAGTAACAAATCTGCTCAGTTGCAGTTTATCGTACAAATAAATCTTTGCATCGACAAGACTTGTCAGGATGGAAGATACTTTTGAATGGGACCAAGTTTTGTCCCTTGACCCAGCAGGTCTTCGCCACTTGAAAAAAGACAAAGTTGACATGATTGTGGACATGTTTATTTCCACCAAAAAGTGGGAGGTTGAAGATAAACCTCCAAACAAAATCATACATATTTTCAAAGTATTTCAGGCTCTGTTAAGGATAAAGAATTATGAAGTTTGTGAAACACAAAGCCTCCTTGAGAAAGTTGGTGAAGAGCAAGTTAAAACTGAAGTCAAACTTCTTGCAAAAGTAGAGATGCTGGAGCAACGACTTCGGAGGTATTCTGAAGCAGAGAGGTACAAACATGACGTTGATTTAGAGACTGACGAGCTCAAAGAACAGCTAGAAAGCGAACAGGCAGAATTGATCAAGTCAACAGAAAAAATTGACAGAGAGAAAAGCAGAAGAAAGCAGTTGGCCAAGGAGCTGCAGGAAGCAGACACTAAGATCAGTAGGCTGAAACAGGAGGTAAGACAATATGAACAAACAATTTTTGAAACAGAGGAAGAGGTCAAGAAGCTGCAAAGAGAAATGAAAAGACTTAGGAAGGTTAATTTGGATCTCAAAGACAGCTTCAGAACCTATGGTGAAGACCTACATGCTAAGAGTGGAAGGTTGCTAATGAATAACAAGAAAGAGCTTGAGGAATGTTTAGATAAGCTTCAGGAAACTCAAAGTAAAAATAAAGAACTACAAAATGACAGAGTACGGCTGACAAACTTTCTTCAGGAATCAGAAATGGAAAGAGAAAGGATAATACTTAAGTTAAATTACGTAACGGACCAGATACTAGAAACTGATAAAACTTTGGATTGGCTAAGGACAGAGAAGGATGCAGCAGAAAATAAATTCAGAGACTTGAAAAAAGATATTTACTCAATGACTGAAAAGTTTGATGAAATTGCAGCTGACGCCAGTGAAAGAGTGCATGAATGTAAGAAAACGCTCCGTGAGAAGGAACGCGTAATCTTGGAGCAACAGAGAATAATCTTTGAACTGAAACACGATCTACAATTAACGAAAATTGACTTGAAGGACAGCTCTGTTGGTGTCTTGCAGCAGGCCATCGAAGACCGGGATAAAACAATTGATGTCCTTTGTGAGAAACTGGAGGACTACACTAAGCGAATTGAGAAAAATGTGCAAGTCTTTGAACAGCTGGAAACAAAAGGAAAGAAAGGCAAGATCATTCACTTCCTTGAGTCTCAGCTAGAAGTTGCAGAACAGAGGGCAAACAACGCAGAACAGGCACTGTATCAAGCCAAAGCTATGATCAAGGAAAAACAGAAAGAAGTCCGGAAGGTATCAGATATTTTGAGAAATTATTTGGCTGGTACTAACGGTCTAAATTCAGCCTTTAAAGACTTGGAGAAGTGGAAAGATAAAATGAAAGTGAAAGCTTGTGACAAGGAAGCATTTACCACAGCATTTAACCATCTTGAGATGAGAGTAAAAGACCTCATGGAGGAAAATTCGGATGTAAACAACATGAGGAAAGAAGGGACGAAGGAGTTCTACATTCCAAAAGGCCATAGACGGCTGAAACATAAAGAGGATGACAAGACTGAACAGCCTACACATGACTTAGGGGCAAGGCATAAAGCTAAACATTTGGAGAGACACAATCCTGCAGAGTCACAATTGGCACTGGACAAAGATGTTCAATGGCAATCTGCACTGTATTCATCTACAGATACCAGCACCAATACAGATGAAGAAACCCAACCCAGCCGGTTTCTTCATAATGAGATTTCTAACTTAAGCAAAGAAATGGAGCTTGTGAAGAGGAAGCTGGACAGATTTCAGAGAATGTGGGACAATTTTAGTCCAGTTCAAAGAGAAAACGCTGTTAGTAGGGCAAACATAGGATCAGGTAGTACGGGGATGTCATTTGCACCAAAACAAGTCTCTACTTTAGAGATGGAGCAAAGTAATGAGAGCCAGAGAGCAGTGGGTGGGTCTAAAATCATGACAGCCTCTCTCAGCACTTTGACAGAGCGAAATGCAGCACTGGAGTCTCAGGTTAAGGAGTTAACAAAAATACATTTGGATGATAAAAGAGTGGAGCAACAACTAAGAAGTGAATTGGCAAGCAGAAGCCACAGATGGGTTAGTGAAACAAACTCTGGTAGAATCACAGAATTGGAAAATTCTGAGGCTGAGCTACGCATGAAGGTTTTTGAACTTCAGGGGAAGTGTTCCACTTTCAATGAGAAAATACTAAGCCTTAAACAAGCCAGTAATGTGGCCCAACAGGAGAGAAGACAGGCAGAAGATGGACGAGTGAGAGCAGAAGAAAAGGTACAGGAGCTAAAATTTAAAAATGCGGAACTCCAGAAGGCTATAGCCAAACTGAAAGACAAGAAGGCTTTTCAAGACGAGAACACAGAGAGACAAGAGGTTTACCTACAAGAAATGAGGAAAAGGGAGATGGATAATAATAAGGTTATGGATGTGCAGAAAGACGAAATCACGTTCCTGAGAAGTCTTGTGAAAAAGAAAGAGCAAGCAATTCATTCACTGGAAGAGAACAAACTGGTTCTTCAAGAGGCGTGCCAGCTTGAAGAGGGTAAGCTGCAAGAGGAGTTGAAACAAGATCAACAGAAATATCATAAGATTCACACAGAACTTCTGAACTGTGTTGCAGCTTTTGAGGGAGATGCAATACCCTTAAAAGACACAACTCTGCTCCCTGTGGTTGATCAAGTAATGTATGCTTTGGGTAAAATCAAGGAACGTCTCAGCAGCACTTTGGGCACACAAGCCACATGCAAACATTTGGAAGAGAAATTAAAGGAGAAAGAGGATGCTCTAAAGAAGGCAGAGCATAAAATTCTTTCCAGTGATAGGGTCATCAATGATCTGCGTTTGGAGCTCTCCTCTTTGAGCAGACAGCAGCTGCAAGCTGACCAAACCATGGCCCAAGACCTAGCATCACTAAACAAAGCTAAAGAGACCATAAACGATCTTCAGCTTCAACTAGAAAGAAAAGATGACATAATAAAGAAAACCACCGAAAAATTAAATCGATCCTTGGATGAACGAAATGAGTTGATAAGCAAATATCAAAACGAATTAGCAGAACTTCAGCACAAACTTAATTTGGAAATGCACGCTGGCCAACGTTACAAAAATGAGATAGAGCAGATGCAGCAAGAAATAAGCTGTCTTAACAGTAAACTAAATGTCCAGGTGGCGTTACGCACAGAGTGTCTAAATGACAAAGCAGAACTGCAAAACAAACTTGCCCAGAAGGAAATAGAGCTCAAAACTGTTAATAAAGACTTATTGGAGCTTAGACAGAAATATGAAGACATTTCCTCACAACAATCCAGAGAAAGCGCTTCACAAAAACGGGAATTGGATTTCATACAGAAGCAAGCTGAAAGGGAGACTGAAGAGTTGAAAATACAGGTAAAATATTTTAAAGAGAAACTTCAGGCAGCTGAAAAGACGGTCAAAGAATTCAAAAGGAATGAAGACAGCCTGAGAAACAAAATGAAGGACCTTACTCAAGAAATCGAGTTTTTTCAGAACAGGCAGAAAGCCATTGAGGATGAAAAGGGAATGTATCGTCGAGAAAGTACTCGGCTCTCATTACAAGTAAGGAGACTGACCATTGCCAGTCAAAAGCAGCTGCAGCAAAATATCAGTGGTCCAACCATTGAGGAACTGCAAGGGAAGATCAGAACATTAGAAAGTGAATTTGAATATAAATTGAAAACTAAAACAGAAGTGAACAAAGAAATGATTGAATTTAGGATGAGAAAGACATGGCAGAAAAGGGTGGAGACGCTGGAAGAATGTCTTAAGCAGAAAGAACAAGAGAATGAATCTCTTTTAAAAAGACAATCTACTCTCAGAAATCTCTTTGAGAAAGTGGAGAAAGAGAAAAGAGTACTTCAGGATAAGCTCAGGGCTCAAGGGAGATACTGATGTGACTGTCTGCTTGCCTGAGTGGGCCAACAGGAGTCTCTCCAAGACCTTCAAGTCTTAGAGAGACAAGGTCCTGGAGAAACTCCTCTTGGCCCACCTGAGCAGACAAAAGCATATAGGGGTCTCCTGCAGTTTGCTTTTTGCTGTGGAGTTTGCGATGAAGATGCCGTCACGCACCTTCGTAACAAACCCACTGTCACCTGTCGCTGCTGTTGTATTGACCATCCAGACCACTCAGGTCTTCTAGTTCTGGTCCACTCTGCAGCCCTTGGATCACAATCAAACAGGAATAAGCACGATTCAGTTGTTATGCTCTACTAATCTGGAACAAGCCTCTAGAAAATAGAAAAATGTTGAAACAAGTTCCTTTAAATCAATGTTAAAAACCCACATTTAGAGTTGCCTTTAATTTATAACAGCTGAAAAATCCTAAAATGCTGTTTGTTTTTCATCTTGTCACCTTGTTCCATTTTTGTTTTTGTTTTTTGCTTCTGCAATGTAATGTTTTTTTAGGTTGTTTGTTATTTTATTTTTCTTCCAAACGTGCATAGATTTTGAATTATCTTGTTGTTGAAAATGTGATGGTGATAAACTGATGATGATTTTTTTTTAATTTCAGATATTTCACCAATAAAAAACAATACTCAATAAAAAGTATACATTTTATCTAGTATCTAGATAAAATGTATCTAAGTGCAGATACTTAGATATATTTTCTAAGTATCTTTACTTAGAAAATGTGAAAGTTCTACTATCACCAAACGTACATACTCAAATACATGCAAATACACCACTTGTTTGGTGGACTTGAGTGTGAAGAGGAGTATGACAAAGTTTGACTTATTTAATCATACGCCTTTTCTATCCTGTAGTTCATGACATGAATAATCTTCCCATTTCCTGTATCCCTTCTAAATCCAAAATAGTTTCTGAACCAGATATAAATAATGCATACACATATGTATACACTTACCTAAATGAGATATACATACACACACACACACAAACATCAACCTACAGACACGTGCCCAAGTAATCCACAGCGCTTTAATTTCTGTCTGAATTATTCACCCCTCTTCATGTGTGAACCTTTGGATACTTTGAGACTTTTCTTAAAAGGTTGATTTGCTTCAACCAAATAGCAATACTTGTAGCTATTTTAGATTGTTCATAATTAATATGATGTTTCCAGCAGATCTTATTATTAATCAATACGCCCAAAAACCTAATTTCAGTGACTCTGAAATTAGGTTCCTAAATAACACAAATTTGGTTTTATCTAAATTTAGTGATAATTTATTAATCTCAAACCACTTTTTTCAATTTACATGAAATTAATTTCTGTCAATGTTTGCGTCATCTGCAAATAAAACAAAATTAAGTATGTCTGACACCTTACATATATAATTTAAGTATAAAATAAACATTTTTGGTCCCAATACTTAGTCCTGGGGAACACCACAAACATTGTCTAATGGTGCGTTCACACCAAACGTGTTTTGAAAGTAAGGCGAGTCTGGTTTACATTCAAAGTATACAGTATGTGGAGGCGCGTCAAGGGCCGTGGAGGCGCGTTTCAAGTGTCTAGCACAGTGTGAATGGAAGCGTTTGGAGAGTTTGCCATGTCAAGAACATCCAACGCGTCCAACGGAAAAGACCGACAAACCCTCGACGCGCCTCCACATGGACTCTGAATGTGAACCAGTCACGCGAAACGATGGGTGTAGAGCAAAATGTCAAGAATCTCCATTCAAAGTGCACATGCGTCAAACTTGACGCCTCTGAGGTGTTTTTGATGCACTTAACGTGTTTGGTGTGAACTCAACGTTAGCATGATGAGGACTGGAAATCACTCATTTGCACAAATTGTTGCCTGTTGTGTGTGCCATGCTAATAAAATTGTTTGCCTTGGGGTAACTTTTTACGGAAGTAGCTCACATCACAGCTGGCTGGTGGTTAGCGTGTCTTCCCACTGGGCCTACTGTTTTTGTGGTTTGGGATGTGCATCATTTTTGCCCCTATTGTATACTATGATGAGGACCAGTATGAAGCATATGGAATCTGCCCAAGGCAGAAAAGCGTTCACAGAGCTAAATGCTAAGTTACATGCAACAAAAATTATTGTAAATTAAAATGAATCTTGACGCACCTCCACATATACTTTGAATGTAAACCAGACTCGCCTTACATTCAAAACGCGTTTGGTGTGAACGCACCGTTATACAATGTTTGTGGTGTTCCCCAGGACTAAGTATTGGGACCAAAATTATATATAAGTTTATGAACAATTACTCACTTGCGAAGAAGTCAGGCATGCATCCCTCAAAACTGATTTTAATAGGTTTTTGATTAGAAAATATCAAAAACATTTAGATTAAACATAAAGTACGGTTGTGTGTGGAACTCCAGGTATTTCATTTTCACCCTGGTTAATTTATCTGTAAGTTGTCGAGATTGAGGTGACATTAACTATTGATATTGTGTGTGTGATGCCTCCCTGGGGTGTTTGTTTTGTGTGCTTATAAAACTGGACTGAAGAAGAGCAGGCTAGACATGTGCAATGATGTGCTCTTTCCTTAGTGCTGCCCTGCAATTTAGAGCTGGCACTCAAAAAATAATGAGTGCAGAGGGAATAAATGGGAGCTACAATGAAAGAGAGAGAGAGGAGGGGCAATATGAGAGTTGAATAAAACATAAACAGTCTGAAAGAGATGGATCAGATGATTGGTGGTACTTTCCACCACTGCACACTGAAAGCCAACTACCGAATATACCTGCCAGCGTGCAAAGCTACAGTCTACAGGAACTACAGTCTGTGCAACATGTGTTCATGGATAGATATCTGTTGCACAAATCTCTACTAAGCCACAGTTGAGGTGATTCGATACACCAGAGAAATTACTACGTTAATCACTTATGCATCCAGCTGCAGCTCTTCATTCTTAAACATGCTCTTTGTCTAATCCACACTCAGCATTTGGTTGTTCTCCCTCCTCTGGCCACTTCAGCTCCTGTCCCCATCCAGCACCTGGGAACAGCTGGTCTGAGCAGGCTCCTATTATCTCTCTGTTATTAGACTGGGGAGATGGAGACATTTAACACGGTTGCTTCTAAGACCAAAGCCCCCACGGCCCTGCATGTAAATTGCATTGCTCTTGCAAACAGTCTTATTAAAATATGACCACTAAAAAGGGACTCTGGCTCTATCCTTCTGGTCCAGTTTCAGAAACATTTACTGTTGGATGGGTTTAATAATTTTTTCGGAGTATGATATCAAATATTTAATAACTCTAACGTGTCCTTGGATGATAATTCTTTAGGAGAATAACTAAATTAAAAATACTATTCTTACCAAAACTATAGATTTGATTTTCTGATACCATAAGTTAGCTGCCTCTAAAACAAGTTCTCAACAGCTTCTATATGATCATTTTGTTCACTCAGATTTTCCCACCTGATCTGATTAGTGAAGAGCCTTAATTTGCTTTTTGTTCTTTCCAGGCTGCTATGCATTTGTTTGTAGCTATACGGTTCTCCTATTGATCACAACTGATTACACCCAGTTTTAGTTGATCAGATGTACACACTGAATCATGAGAGAGAGAGAACACTGCTAAGGGTTATAGCAGCAATGGACAATGTTTTGTCTTTAAGGTGTGTTATTTTTCTGTATGAAGAGATTTCTATTTTCCTTTTTTGTTAGCATGTAGATGTCATTGTGATTTCTAAATTGAAATCAGAGAGGCTGACATTTTAATGTCTTCAAAACAAATTTCCCTTATGTATATCTAGTGTTTAAGAATTAAGCTGTATATTTTGGTAATTTTTTTTCTATGTTTATTACTGAAAAGGTTTAGTTTGAAAACATAGTAGACTGAAGCAGTGTCCATACCACAGCATCATAAATAAGTAATTTTACATGTGTAAAATGATATGTTATTGTTTCTTTTTTGCATGTTGTTTTTTCTGTCCCTGATGTGACTTTTGTTCATTTCCAGCCTTTTGCCACTTCAATTTTTATTTCCCTACTAGGTTCCAAATTTAAAGCTGTTTGAACATTTTTTTCCAGGTTTCAGAGCTCACCTTTGCACAAAAAACAGAACTATTCAAATGTGATAATATTTTTTTTTCAGAAGTATTTAAAAACTGACTGCTTGGCAGTGGTGAGATCCTAAGCTGCTCCACTATTTAGCAAACTGACTGTGATGCAATGTGACTGTTTGATTATGGAAATCTGTTCATAGATGCATAATCCCTATTTCTTAGTTGGTATATGTGCTAGTCTTTTGGGTTTTATTGAAAGTTGTGCTAAAGTCGTTCTTCTTTTAGGTACTTTTTTATTTCATTTGAATGACTGGTAAAAAAGCATAGAATCACACCACACGACCAAACCAACAACCACACAGTGTTGCACATCACTGAAGATAAGAATGCTTACTGATAAAAATTAAAAGTAAACAAAATGGTGACTGTGTAATTAGTCGTGGAAACAAATGTATCTCCTTCAAAGCAGTATCCTTGTTGTTCCAGTGAGAACATTTCCTAAAATGATCCAAACTGAGATCACGCTTGCTACAGCCTACCACTGGTAACATACTGACTGCTCATAGCATTTCCACACAAAAATTATCACTATGGAGGTTATTGTATTTTCTGTTAATAACAGCAATGGCAGTTTATTTTCCCTACCCATTCAGGAGCACATGCTACAGATGCCATGCTGACTACCATTAGGTTATCCTGAGGCACTTCTGTAGATATGCTGCTATAGACTTAGACTGCAAAGTCAGTGACTCTCCTGCACCAGTCTTGCATACACTTCATATTAATGATTAGTTTGTGTTAGCACAAATGTCCAATTGTGGAGTAAATACATCCACAGGTGTACACAGGTGTGCAAAACATTTCAAATAAGCATCTTTGATACATCAGCTCTGAATCAAGTATATGTTTGGTCTTTAAATCTAGACAGTTGAACAAATATTGTGTGTTTGATGTTCTGAAAATAACATAAAGTCATGTCACATTCTAATGTCTTTGTGAGGTATGATGACCTCACAAAGACATTAGGTTGTCAGCAAGATTCAACCTGTATTCAATATTTGGACGCACATTATTGATGATAGGACTAAAAACGGAAATTAAGCTAACAAGCTAATGCGTTTTCAACAAGTTTTCTTTGATTATTGCTGTGGAATTACCCACCTACTAACTCTGACGAGCTTCTTGGTTTCTATGAAGAACAAAACTACCCCGTGTGGCACATTTAAATGGTAATGTACTGTAAATGTTTGCATTAATGTTCATTGTAACTCATTAATCTCGTCAGATCCTGTCATGGCTCCTCCTGTCTCAACACTGTGTAACAGTGTCCTCTACTGGCGTCTCTTTGTCATTACAAGCACTACAAACAGTAAACAGAGGAAGGCGGATGTCTGGGATGTGACCAGAGCCCGTTATTTTGGACGGACAGGCCCGAATCCGTCCGGTTTGTTCCTGCTTTATTTCAGAACCAGGGGGGAAAGAAGCAGGTCATTGATTGATTTTGTTTCCCCAAGTAAGTATCGAGTATCTTCTTCTCTTTTTATTGTCATCATTGTCGGCAATGTTAAACGGTTTTCGGCCTGCTAGACTAACCCGCCCTGTCAGAAACAAACGAGGGATATTTATTTTATATCACAGGGGTTTCCCCCCCTGAAATCGCACAATAAATGACTAAAAACAAAGTACTTTGTGCAGGTTTTGTGTTGCACTGCAGAAAACTGCTTGATGAAAAGGATATTTCTAAGAAAAATATTTAGCTTTTTACCTTCTTCTAAGCCTTCTTACTGTATTTACGCAATGAGTGAGACATGGACAGAGTTATTTGTTTCAGAATACATAATAAAATAAAGCGCCACAAACATGGAAGCCCTTCAATGGGATGCTGCATCATGTCAGATGTCTCATCAACATCTGTGTACAAAAGATATGATGTCAAATTTCTAACAATAAATATTTCTATGAAATGTGGATAAAAACATCAAATTATTATATATTACATCGTCATAGTGTTGTTTTTAGATGTGCAAAAACAATTCAACTGAAGCATTTAAATAACGTATTTCTGACTTTAATACTGAAGCTGTCAGCATGCACAGTAACTCGAAACTCTATTGGTCCAATCATACTTTGCCATTGCTGCAGTATTTATGACGCTGTTAGGATTACAGGGAGCATAACAGATCAATTACTTTGCTCAGAATTGTACACAGTTTTTCACCTGTCATGTTGATGAAAGTGGTCACCGGGACACTTGAATGAACCTTGCAACGTTTTAAACATGAAATTATGTATTTCAAATGTAATGTACATGTAATTATGTATTATGTATTTAAAGTATTTCTAATAAATTAAATCCTTTTCCTCAGATTTCGTTTAGTTTCTTTTTATCCAACTGTTAAAGTCTAAATACAAAGGATCACTATGAATTTGCGTAAAATAATTTTATAGTGGGTAAGCTATAAGGATGTACAGTATGTATGTATGAATAGATGGATGGCAGATCAATGATGGATAGATAAACAGATTGTATTCTTTGCATTCATCATCCTCTTGTTGTGTTTCCAGGATTGCACATTGATCCCTGCGGTACCGACACGTCAGACGTCTGGGTGTTAACATGCATTCTTCCACTACATACGCTGCTGTGCTCTGTCTCCTTGCTGGGGCAGTGACAGCCATTCAGACCCCCCAGACAGGTGAGAAAGGCCACCACAAGAACCAGATGGTGCTGTAAGCTTCAAGAGTGGGTCAGAAAAAATACAAAATGGCAGCATCTGCAGCACTGACCTGTGAAAGGCATTAAATAAACAGAAACACAGATACTCTTAAAATGTTATATTTATGAGCACAAACTTACCCTCTTTCACCCTGTCACAGCCTGATTGATCCCTATTCTCAACATGTTTCAGCTGTTTTATAAACAATAATACAATAGAAACAATAATAAATAGGGTTTTTAGATGCTATTTAGAAGTGTAAATGCAGACCTGCTTTAGCTGAGATTGACAAATATAAAAAAAATATTTTAAAGAACTAGAATTAGATGGAGTGTTTGCCCTCTATTTGTAATGTGCACGAACTGTTCTACAGTACAATAATTTAAGAATGTGAATCATTCCTTTCAAAAAATTTGCTAATTTCCAAAGAAGCTTACTGGCTCTATACATGAATTGGCCATGCTGAGTAAAGTCACTGTTCCCTCAGTATTTCTGGAGAAGCAGCAGGCCACCTCTCTGATCTCCCGTCAGAAGAGAAATGCTGGAGCGTCCACCTTGGAGCAGGCTTGCATGGAGAGGGTGTGCACTTATGAGGAAGCCAGGAAGTATTTCCAGGACTCGTATCGCACGGTTAGCTTGCTGTGTATTTCCTTCATTTTAAATTTCTCTAAGAATCCTCATTCTAAGAACTAACAGATCAGGCCTTTCACGAGCCTGCTTCTCGCTTATCATGTGCAATTTTTCTTGCAGGACATTTTCTGGTCTGTCTACATCGGTAAGTTATATAAAGAACCTCCTGTTCAACAATGCGTTGCCTCTTCTCACAAACGTGTTCTCTGTTTAGATGGAGACCAGTGTGCTGAAAACCCCTGCATGAATGGAGCCATGTGCTCAGACAGTGTTGGAGGCTATGACTGCGTCTGCAAGTCGGGTTTCACGGGAGTCCACTGTGAAAAAGGTACAGATCTGTTGTAGGCACCATGTAAAAACTGCTGTTTGTTTATTACTTACACATTAGCGTGCACACTCTGCTACATCCCACAAACTAGATGAGACTCTTTGCACGCTGGAAAAGGACAAGGGCTGCTCACAGTTTTGCAAACCGGGCTACACGTCCTACGAGTGTTCTTGTGCCCGAGGCTGGAGGGTCAAAGACAAGGTCAAGTGTGAAGCTGCAGGTATGTTATCGGTTTTTCCTTGTGTGTATTTTTTGCAACTAAGACAAAGTGAAGCTTCCCACTTATTTATCATAGGTTATACTTGAGGAATCTATTTTCACCTGAAATGTAGTTTTGATAAATTGACTGTCAGTAAGGGAGAGAGACAAATGCAGATACACTTTGTTTTAACAAGGAATTTATTAACTTTGTTTGGCATTAAATCAGATTAAAGTTTTAACCTGTATGTCTTGGCTCAAATGTTTTGGTTTTCCTTCCACATGTTTCTCAATATAGTTTTCTGGTATCTTGGTCCATTCCTCCTGACAGAACTTTTGTGACTGGGTCTTCTCACACATTTTCTATAGGACTTGGTTTGGGGCTCCAAAACATTACCTAGGGTAATTTTGAGGGCATGTTTTTGAACAAGCTTCGACCTCCTGGCTGATGTTTTGAGATAAAACCTCAACATTTCAATCAGATTTTCTTGATGGCTTGCATTTGCAAACTGTGATCTGGAGTTTATTATGTTGCTTTTGGAATAATGGCTTCTTCTTCTTTGATTGGCCTTGCTGAAACATAATTTATTTCTACTGTAGATAAAGACATCCCTTTTACCAGCTTCGGACTTCTTAATCACAAGGTCTTCTGCTTTTGTACTGGGGTTGATTTGCACATTTTGCAGGACATGTCTTCTTTCTTCGCAGAATGTTTCCAGACTATTTATGTGCTTTTTATTGTTGGGTGTAATTGTTTGAAGTGATAAATGTGGCACCTATAGACATCTGGAAATTGTACCTAAGGATAAACCTAACCTTCAGAGGTCCACATTTATGTTCCTGATAACTCTGCCAATTTTTTGTAGATTTTCATAATGTCACACAAGAAAACAGTGTGTATAAGGTGTTTCCGTAAAATACATGTGAAAGTGTGCCTTCATTTAATTGACATATTATGAGTGAACTTGTAACTTATACAGCCTTCACCTATCATATTTTCTTTTTTTTTAAAAAAAACAACAACAAAAGTCTCTCTTTATTGTGGGATTTAGCAAATAGATATAATTTGGCTAATCCTAACTAACGTTGCTTTTGGTCATTTTAACATCGGACGATGAGAAAAAAAAATGTGTTTCAAAGTGTAAGTAAAAATCTGAATTCAACGATATGTGGCATGTTATGTATATTGTTGCACAGGAATCTGGTGTTCACCAACAAAAGCTACTAATCTAATCTAATCAGAACCATCTTCCCTTGTTAGTCAGATACCCGTGTGGTCAGGTGAACAATCTGTCTCAGTGGAAGAACAGACAGTCAAGTCTTTCTACCAATAACTTTGATGGACTTCCTTGTACGCCATCTGAGTGTCCTTGGCAGGTAAGGGGAGCCTACTCTAATGGACCACCTTGCACAAACTCCAGTAGATGCCCTTTTTGTGTTCACACAGTTTCTCAATCTTCTTACCAGGCTCTCTTAAAGAGTTCAGAGTCTGATGGCTTCTGTGGTGGAGTCATTCTGAAGGAGAACCTCGTCTTGACGTCAGCTCAGTGCGCCAACAAATACAGCAGCTTCCAGGTTGCAGTTGGTAAGTGTAGTGAACATCAGCGTTGTATTGAATTTGGTGCTTTGCACAACACCAAAAACTAATGTTGTCCATTCTGTCGTCTCATCAGGAAAGCGCAGCACCAACTTTGAAGACGGAGAGCAGACGCTGTATGTGAAGCTCATTCACGTCCATCCTCGTTATATGAGAGACCGTCCTGAAAATGACCTGGCTGTGATCGAGCTCCGCGACCCCATAACCTTTAAGTCAGATGTTGTTGCGGCCTGCCTGCCAGAGAAAGACTTCGCAGAGAGCATCTTAATGTCTGGAGATTGGCCGGCTGTTGTCACCGGCTGGAAGGAATCCACACAGATGTCCAATTTCCAGGGCCGGCTCACTATTAACCAGCTGGTGTACAATAAGCTGCCTCAATGCGTGGAAACTTACCCCAACCTGATGACCAATAAAATGGGCTGCACTGCTGCCCGGGCCCATGCTGACTGCAACATGAGCTCAGGCAGCCCCTTGCTCACAATGTACAGGGATGTGTTGTTTCTCACTGGGGTGGTGAGTCAACCAGAAGGGGCTGACTGCACTAAAGGCTACATCTTCCAAAAAGTGTCCCGCCACCTCAGCTGGCTGCAGACGTTGATGGGTTCACGTTAGAGAGGTGAAGTGAGGGAACACATCAAGCTTCATTATGAATTTAGCTTAATGCAGGTAAATAATTACTAAAACAGGGAATCCGTTGTATATATTTTTTTGTTTAAACTCAGTCATAAGCTTTTCTGCGTGTGTCTTTTTAAAATATCCGTAACATAAGAAACACTGTAGTTTGTTGGATTTTCTTCCTCTGTGTACTTCATCTTTTATCCACAAGGTGGCTCTCTGTTAATGTCAGTAAAGAGCTTTCCTCCTGCATGTGTTAAGTACTCAGAGGTTGTGAGACCTGTAAATTATTCAGCATGTTTGTGATGTGAACATACCTTCTAATACCTTTGAAGTTATGTTATTTCAGCAACAATGTAATGGCTGACATGCACCTTAAAGGAGTCCTGGTAAATACAGTTTCATGAATGTAATAAACCATAAAACCAAGATATTTTATTGTTTTTGTCTCTAATTTATAGTAATGTAAAAGGGTTTTAAGCTGTTTTGTATATTTATGGATATCTGAGATAATGTTCAATCTCTGTGATTGTCAAGGTCAGAAATATGGATATTAATGTACAACATTATGTATGTTAATATTCTACAAAACAGTCTAATCCACACTATACTCTGCTAAAATAAGTATTTCCACTCACACAGATTTTTTCCTCCAATATCAAACATAGGTTAAAAACAAAAAGCAGTTTTTCTGCAGTTTTCTCTTTGTAGAAGCACAAATCGCACATTATTGAGAAAAGCAGAAGTGTAAAAAGAAAAAACAAAGTATAGAAAATAAACTTTGAAAAGCCTTAATAAAGCATGAAGACCACTTTAAATATAATAGAACAGATTTCTTGTAACAAAGTTTAGGTGTGACTATGCAAAGTATGAATACTAAACGATTGTAATCATAAAATAGAAACATGAATGAGCCCACATTCTTTATCAAGCTTAGCTAATCAGGGGATTTATTTAAGATTTCCACAGAGAAACTTTGAAGAAGAAGATTAATAGTGAACAAAATATAATTTAGCTGCAATAAGAACTATCCATTCATAAAAGTTGGCCTGAGTTGCTCCGTCCATTGTAATGTTTTCCCTATTTGGTCCCACACAGACATTATTAGCCTGGCCTGACTGTCACATACCAGTGTGTTGTCTGGCAACATTTTCCCACGGACACTCACCCTCAGCAGTCTTCTCACAGCCTCGATGGGCTGGTGAACAAGGCTGGGGCCATGTCATGTGGGCAAAGA
Source organism: Xiphophorus maculatus (assembly GCF_002775205.1). Classification (NCBI taxonomy): domain Eukaryota; kingdom Metazoa; phylum Chordata; class Actinopteri; order Cyprinodontiformes; family Poeciliidae; genus Xiphophorus; species Xiphophorus maculatus. The sequence goes on along the minus strand of NC_036458.1, from coordinate 13,028,719 downwards.
AAAAAAAAAAAGAAGAAACAGAAGAATGGGCTGGAGAGACTAAAAGCAATAGAAGGCCCATAACAAAAAAAAAAACTGGCCTGCCACTTTAGATTGGGAGCTTGAAAAGAACATCTCAGGAAGTTGGGGCCTGTGTTGGCTGTTGCCATGGTACTCACCAGGGAGATGGCTCCTCGCTCCCGAAAAATGGCCGCGCTCCTTTACTGGGCCGTCCAGAGGAGATTCATTTAACAGAGCACCTTCCTTCCTGAGTGTGGTCCTGCTCTCCGGTTCTACCAGCTCAGTTTTCAACAGAGAAAGATGAAAGATTATATATACATAAGAGTATATATATAATTAATAATGACATATCACATTTTGTAATTAATACTAACACATTTTATGTGTTAAAATGGCTCAGTCAAAGTCAAGACCTAAATCAAGTCAAGAATCTGTGACAATACTTTTGCAAAGATGCTCAAAGATGAGCAGAAAAATCATTCACCAGATATACAAAATTTGTACAGTAGAGACATACAGCTCCACACTTATCCTAGAGATGCATAAACATTTATTTTCCCTTCACATTTGCTTTGGTTTCTCCAAATACAATACTATAAACTAAGGTTTATAGTTGAAACCAGGCAAAATGTGGAAAAAGAAAATAAAGTTACTATATAGGCTATGTGGGAGTTATCTGACAAACTGACAAAGTGCTGAAAATCATACAGAAAACAGTCTGAAGATGAAGTTTAGCCAACAAAATTATATAAAAAAAACTATCTGGTGATTGCAGTGTTGATGCTGAACAGAAGCCAGTCCTTGAGTGGACAGATTGAGAGATCTGAGAATCACTGAGAAACACTAGCAACCCGATCACAAGGGCTGCAAAGTAAATGGCAATACTATTTCTATTAATGGAAAAAGTCATGACAAACTTTTAAGAAACCTATATTTTTCTTGAACACGTCAGCAGAGCCCACATTTGACCAAATCCCACAACTTCAGTAATCCTTAATTCTCCCCAAACCCAACAACAGTCATATGCTGTGACCACATATTCTTGCATGTATATTGTGTGTGTTGGAAAGCACACCTATGAAAAACATCTCAAACATCTCATTGTTGGAAAATCTGATCATTTTAGTTCATTACTACTTGCTCAAACATGTCACCCGATCATTTCCAGTAACCCCATTCTCAAAATTTATGTTCCCAGTCTTTCTTTTATCCCACATTAGCTTGTCTCTTAGTTTAAATCAATGGAAAAGCTATTTCCTTTCGTCCCACCCCCATTCAGACTCTACCCCATGCCAGACAGAGCAGCTTCTACTTCACTGGGTAATTGTTCAGACGGGTGGAGGTAAAACTAGACCTCAAGAGGTTATAGCTTGGGCTGAAAGACATTTTTGAAAGCAAAAGAATTAGACAAGCTGAACAGTTTTATATAACACTGCTATAGTGTAACATCTCTCTTTATGTAAAACACTCATATACAGTAGAAATGGGTCCATCCTCACTGGGCCTTATGTTCCTCTCTCTTGGCTGAGTTTGGCTGCTAGCCTTAAATAATGAATACATTTTTGGATAACAACTTTATAAAACCAGGACTTAGTCTTCATGGCTAATGTATATTTTTATTTATTTGTTTATGTAGGATCATCTGTAGCATTTTGGATCATATCTGAGCAAGCAGACGTTATGTAAGACTGGAGGCTTCTGCTGACTATTTGTGAGTATTCCATTATGTGCCTTATGAATTTTATATAAACATGGGAGGAATAGGACCCTGGAGACAAAGAAATGACTCTGTGTTATTATTTTTAAATCCAGTTGGGGGTAAATGTGCCAGCATACCAACTTGCTCATGATGAAATTTTCATAAAGCCAATATTTAGCAGCCATTCTGTAGCACTTGCTCACAGTCTTAGAGCACAATAGCATGCTAAAATATATTCATTATGTCCATTGCCTCACCTACACCATTCATAAAGATGCATTACATCAGGTCCCACTGAAGTCTAGCCAGATATTCATTTGACTGAACTTCATCTCTCCAAGATAGTTTATGAGTGTCTGGCAAGTTTGTTTAATCTTACCTGACACAAAATCTAAGGGAAACAATAGAGCATTCGACCTGGATGAAATAGAAAACAATAATTATATGTAACAAGGTTTTGTTTGAACATTATTACAGTTGTGGAGATCGTCAAAACTGGTTTATTCATTCTTCAAATTAATTTTGTTGAGTCAAAAAGTTATTTTGTTCTGAAATTTACTGGTGTATAGGTTATGTTGTTCTTGACAGTTGGTGGTTACCATAGCAATCAGTAACTGCCAGCTCATCCCCTTATCCTGTTGCCATCTGTGGTATGTGCTTTCTTTACAAGTATTGTATTTTAACATATATCTTAGGCTAATTTAGTCAATTTTATGGTTTCATGTGTAATCTTGCAATGTTTCGATTATATTTTAACCATCTTTGAAATATATGCAGATATGCTTTGTCTATATTAAAAGTGCTATATAGGTTTGATGTATTTTACTGTTATTATTTTACTTTTATTTATTTTATTTTTAACTGTTATATTGAGTTTTGTGCACTTCAGATACGTTCAATTGTATATCTATGAACTCTTCATTAGGAACCATTTTTCTGTAGTTAGTTTAGATTTATTTATTTATTTTTTTTCATATATAGGGGCAAACGCTGCGGGACCGATGATAACCATCAACTTGATTTTCTCTCTGATGTATGTTTTCATTTTAATTTTTTACCAATTGTGTGATAGTCTTTGAATGTTAAATATTTCCTGTACTAAAAGCGTATATATTTATTTATCTTAAGGATAATATTAGTTATGCAAACTAATGATGTAAATTTATGTTATGTTCGACAATACGATCACACTCAGCTTGCCCCTTTTTCTGTTGCCGTCTGTAACTGTGGGGCAGAAGCTGTTAGACTGATGTATTTATTTTTTCTTGTTAGAATAAGTACCGTGAGCCTGAGTGTGCCTGTTGTGAAGTCAACCTACTGGACCATAGACAAACAGAAAAGACTCGCATATGCACAGATATAGGTAAATAGTTTAATAATATTTAACAGATCAAGTAATGTTTTCACTATTTTCTATGCATGTGTAAATACTAGTGGATGCAAAACAAATAGTGCTGCTTTGACATTTTTTGACATTTACTGTATCACTCATTGGTGTAGGATCCTTTAATATGGTGGCAACACGGATACTGAATACTACTTGTGAAGCGCTTTGTACTTTAAAGTTACATGCTGGATATGGTTTAGTATCCAATATAGCTGTCATTCATAAATTGTAGTGAAAATTGAAGGTTTCAACGATTTATTTGCACTTATTACAGTTTGTATCACAATAAACCAATGGCACACATGCTTTATTTTGGCACATTTAAAAATCTGCACAGCTGAGTAGTTGTTAGCTTTGTTGTTTCGTAGCAACAGGGTCCTTTGATTTTAACCAGACTATGGAAAGCTGATCAAAGATGCTTAGCAATTTCTTTATACGTTATTTATCTATCAACAACTCTTGTTTACTTGTGATAACACTTAGAATTTCTTTTTAAATATTTAGTTATTTTGACCTAAAAAACAAATTTTGTCATGAAAAATTTAAAGTATTTTGACAGCACAATTAATAAATGACTACCTCATTGTTCTGGCAAATTGTATTACAAATTGTAAGTTTGCCATCAAAAAACCTCACTGATCACATTAGTGTAATTGTTCATCACCAGATTTCAGAATTAAAGGGCGATTCTCAAAAACATATGAGAACCACAAGTTTTCTTTCTGTAAATCCCTTGTGGCTTTGAGTACACAAAGCTTTTATATATATATCTGACTTGCTTAGCTGTCTTGAAATGAATAATCAACTCATGATTCAGAGTAAACCACTGTTCATTATTGTGGGACCTAGAGACTGGGTGACAGAGCAGGAAGGCAAATCCTGGTGTTGCCTTTATTCCAATGCCCCCACTTTGACCTTCTGTGGGTTAAACCATGTTTATAGGGCCACTGGGAGACCGAATGAAAATATGGTGCATGGTGACGTCTTTAAAGAAGCCAGACAACACCATGCCTATAGTTGTGAGACTAAAAAGTATGTTTTACTTCTTCAATACAATTTATTGTTTATAGTTTATTTGATTTTCGGGCATCTGGAATTTGCATCATCCTGGCTTTTTCTGTCTTACTGCCTGGAGTCTTGACCTCGACAACTACTGGAGTCTGAACTGAATAGGCAGGGTGGCGAATGGGTGAGATTTGGATTATCTCACTTAACTGAATTACCAACATTAAGGGAAAAAGGAAGAGTGTATTTCCTTCTGAGTAGCTGTATGATTATATAGCATGATTATAATAGTAGCAGAGCATGGTGATACATTCTGAATTTCCACAGCAGGAGTTTAAATGAAAAAACTTAAAAAGTCCAAAAAGCCCTTGCAACAGTATTTTGAATAGTGAACAGCTGGTACCCGAGGGCCGAAGGACAAGTGAGCACTAATAGTAGACAGTGAAAATAAAAACTGTGCTTGACACAAAGTAGCAAGTTTCATGGTGACTTATCAGTTTTAGGAAGCACTGTGCAGGACAAAGAACCTTTGACAAATTGCTATGGATCCTGAAGCGTTTTCATCCAGTTCCATTGAGTTTTTCTCTGAAGAATGGAAATAGATATGTTGAGAATAAAACAAGGAAACTTTCAGCTACAACCTCATCTAAAATTGATCGATCTGACAATCCAAAAAGACATTTTTATGTCTCAAATTCTTCACTTTTTATGCGAACAACTGCATTGTGCTGGTGAGAGGTATTATAAAGCAGTTTTTCCTAAATTGTTAAGGCTGAGAAGAACTAGAAAATCTGTTGAGATTGTGGATCAGATCAGAGCAAAACAATTCATGAAACTTCCAGTAGGTCTAATGTTTTAAATGTTTCCTCCTGAAAAAGCACTGATATCTCAAACTCACATCGTTTCCATTACAGCCTGAGTAAAGTGGGATACATATATGGAAATAAAGTTACTCTATATAATTAGTCACTCTTCCTGCTAATTTGGACACCTGCATCCTGTCATAGTTAATGCATCCTGTAAGGTCACAGGTTCTCATTGTGATGCTAGTCACTGGAAACAGATGCAGCGTGCGTGTCTCCATGTCGGCCACCCTGCTGTCACTGCACTGTTTGTTGTGTGGAGGCCAAAAGGAGGCCTTGACGACGAGACGAAGCAACCTCCGGAGAAGGAAGAGGAAAGAAAGGGGGGGGGGGAGAGACATACTGCAAATGAATATGAATGGAAAGGGAGAGATTATATATATACAAATATATAGTAGATGAGTCAAAAATAAGCCAGAGCAGCACCTGTGAGCCTGCTGTTCTGGTACAAAAGAAGGTTTAGGAGTAACAGACAATAACTCACAAGGCTGAGCCACAGTTAGTACAGGCTGTCAGTAAGGCTATATTAGTCAGTGACTGAGCCTCGCATGTGATCACTCTGATCCAAGTTACTGTAGAACCTGCTATAAATACTCAGACGTTCTTGTCTAAACTTCAAACAAATGACGAGAACAAGCATTACATATGTGTTCAATTTCTATCTGAACCAGCCAGTTCAAGCAATCAGGTGTGGAATATAGACAAACTAGTATTCCCAGTTCACAGATTAAGTGAATTTCTGAAGCTAAAATACATCACAGACAGCAGCTGAAACCAGATATTTGCAAGCACTCAATGAAAAGACATATGACCCTTTTTCTCACTGTCTGACATTCAGTTCAATTCAGTTCCATTTCCCAAAGCTAAATTAAATGTTGCTACTTATATCATCCAAGTGTCTTCAAAGAGTCATGGGCTGCCAGTCTTGCAGCAAATCTAAAGAAGCCTCTGACTGAAGTCACTGCTGCTGTATGACAGTCTCATGACTGCCACACATGATCGTCATGACATACCAGAGGCATTATTTCACAGTAACATGTCCTAGAGGATATAATCGTCATGAACTGCTAGTCCACCTTTTTTGCTTTTGATGTTTGTATGGTTAGAGACCAAGAAAAGAAACGCATTTGGCACAGATTTGTGTTGCAGTAACTTTTATATTCTGAAAAAGATGGACTAATCACCGTGCAACACATGAAACATGTTCAAAGATTTTCTGCATTCTAGCTTCAAAAGGAAACTGGAAAAAAAATTAAATGCCTTTTTTACTCTCTATTTCTGCAGTCAGTCTTAGCAGAAAGTTGTTGCATCCCACAGTTCTAAGTACTCATGATAAATCTGTGTAATGATTTCAAAAATAAATTCATCTTCATTTGCAGCAATCTAATATCATGTTGAATATTTTTTGTGATTTCTCTTACTGTAGATGTGGGTAAATTTCGGATTTGGGTCAGCTGTTTTTTTCCCCTTCTTTGTAAATTAAATCAACACATGAATCATCCATTTACCTTGAGGAGCCCGACTGCTTGTCTTTCCTATTTTAAATGGCAACTAAACAGGAAATCATAGGTTGCTGATTAAAAGTTCCTAGACAGGGTGAGATTTATTTAAAAGGCATTTTACACGTTCTTCAGGCACCGTTTATGAGAGTGTTATGTCTAATCTAACTGGGTATCTCAGTAATGCCCATGTGTAGTAATTACATGGTCATAAGCCTCTCAATTACCTTATTACTTTAACTTGATGAGGGATGTTTCTTTGAAATCAATTTACTGTGATTAAATACGTGTGGTTGTTCAATGATTTCCTGTCCCTTTTCACATCTTCCACGGCTCATATAAAGATAATGAGAATGGCAGCACTACCAGTAATATACTGCAAGGGCCTGTCTGCTGATAAGTGAAAGAACCATTAATCTCTCCCAATCCTCCTGTTTCAAGCACTGACCCCTCCTCCACATGGTCCACCTCCACCCCCTCTTCCCATGCTGTCACTCTCTCAGGCTGCACCTGTCACATTAGTCTCACATCCTCAGCTGCCATTCCATATGATACGCCTCCTTCCTGCTCCCAGAGACTATGTGTCACCCCTTTTTGCCTGGTTTTATGAGTATGAAAAGGAAAGGAGCAGGAAAACAAGAGATTAAAGCTAAAAAAAAAAAAAAAAAAACTGCACGTGTCAAATGTAAGTGTACATATAATTTTCTGCTACAATTGGACCGGTGCCAATTGTATGTCCAAAAGCCAAAATATGGATTAACACTCAATCGGTGGATTAATTGTGATAAAATCCAGCACAAATATCAGCTTCCTGTATAGAAGTGACACGGTTCCTTCTGTTTGTCATGAACTGAAATGGCAGGAAAACGACAACAGATTTGTGCTGTGATAAAGGCAGAACAAGAATCAGAGAGGAGGAGGTGCAGTAGTGGTGGTGGTGGTGGTGGGAGGGGGGGTGGAGGGGGTCACCACTGAAATCCTCCCCGATAAGACGGACTGGAGCAGCTGTGGCAACAAACGTGTGATGAAATCGAGAAATAATAATCCTCGCAGCAGTTTGTTGCTGCGGCAAGACCGCTGAGATAACCAGTGGAAGCACAAAATGTAGGCCTATGTATGCTATTAAAACAATGGAAGGCTTGCATGAAATTGCATCTTTTTGAGGCAAGGATATGAACTATTAATAACGTAAATCAAAAATATGCAACTTATGTTAATGTTTGAAAGTCATTATATAATAGTAATAACTTAGAATGAATTAACTCGTATACGAGTTACGTTCAAATCTCGCTGAATAGCTAAATGCAAGAAAATATGTTAGATGCTGCAATGGAACAGAAGCTGTTCACCTTCCAGCAGGACAATAATGCTGCAACACCCGCATAGATCAAAGTATGTGTTGGTGACCCAGTCAAAGTCCACACCTACCCAAATTACACACAGCAAAACTTTAAAAGTGCTGCTCACAGATTTTCTCCATCCGCTACTTTGTCTTTATGTAACAAATTGGATTCCAATGAAATCTATTATGAAAAAAGTTCAAGAGTTATGTGTATTTTTGAATGGCTACGGTGGCGTTCGGTGGAAATTCAACAGCGTCCACACTTTATTAGTCTGAAAAACAACAGCTTTAGGAGCTGTCTCGCCGTCTCCAGCTGGGAGGTAACCTATAAGCTGAACACATGCCAGTAAACAAGTCATTTATCAGAGTGAGGCGGTTTAACAGGGAAAGGACAGGGAGAACTCCGCGCTGAGGGTGTGGAGAGATGTCACTTTCCGTGCGTGTGTGCGCTCTTGGCTGCGTGGCGGGATTATCATTACGCACGTTATGCGGAGCGCTGTTTTGGTGATGCGTTCAGTCGGGAGAGGTGCAGCGGGGAGCTGCGAGCGTCAAACCGGAGACTCAGCGGCAGATTCAGCAAAATAACCGGAGAGAGAAGGAGGAGGGGCACGGTTTGTTATGGGGGGAATTTTCACTCATTTTCAATCCCTCTATTCTGGAGAACATGCGCACCGTTAAACAAAGGATTTAGTTTTTTTTTCTTCTTCTTTGTAAGGATACGGAACCTGTCTTGTATTTTAACCCTGACACACTCTCGGGTTCGGACTTGCATCAATGCTTGTTTTGGCTCTGAGGACCGCGGACACTGGCTGAATCTCCGGGCACTCGTCTGCTTCGGAGTCCATGTGGAGCGGTAGAGGAGCATCAAACGCAGCGAACTGAACTCAGTCCGAAATGTGACATTTTTAAAATAATATTCAGCATCCAATCAAACCTGGCGACTGTGACTCCCTCTTTATACTAGATCACATCTGTTTACATCGATCAAGGTAGGTGCTGAACATAGAATGCTGATTGATTTAGTCGTGGGGGTGGGGGAGCAGTGTGGACATCAGTGCGCCTGGTTTATTTAGAGGTCTGTGTTTTAAATGTCCCGAAGAAGATCTGATTTTATTTGGAATCCGGTTGCTGTGTCGTAAATAAGATAAGAGCCGGATCAGTTGCAGTATTTGGGGGAGAAAAACGGGGATGTCTATGCACCAAATGCATAGGTGTGTGACGCGGAAAAGCTGTATGGACACACATGCTCTTGCTCTTAATGGTGCATTTAACAAAAAAAAAAAAAAAAAAAAAACTCAACACAAATCTGTTTAGAGCTCCAGTAAGATGTTTTTTGCACATTTTTTTCTCACGGAGATAAAGGCGCCTGTGTCTTTTGGCTGCGCCTCCATTTTCATCACACACTAAGGGGGAGGAAAAGAGGTTTCAGGGGTGTCAATCACTTCTCTATTCTCCAGCTTTGAGGTTGGATACCATTCCCTATTTTTGGATCACACACAGTCACGCACCTCAATAACAATGGCTCATAGCTGCTGCTGTCCCCCCACCCCCTCAAACAAACACACTCTTCTGGAACCCCCAGGGACCCTCCCATGTGGCCTTTATTGTTAAACGAGATGGGGGGGTGAAGAGAAAAGGAAAGAAAAGAAAAAAAAATAGCTTACTCTAAATGTTTGATTGCCTTTAGCTGCTTTTGCAGGTCAGCTAAAACCAAAAGGGAGACACCTTGGGATGTGTTCCTCCCAGCTCTGCACATAAGAGTCTAATTTGACTGAGGCATTTTGTATGGAAATGGATGTTAGACTTTCTGTAGGTCAATATATGACATAGGAGCCTGTTGTCAGTGCAGGATTTGCTCTCCAAAAGCTCCTAGACCTTTTTACATTTTTTTTTTTACAGTGTTCTGTTTTCCCTCATGAATCAATATTCAGCTGAGTGGAGCTGTTTATTCTCAGACTGTGCATTCATCAGTTAGTTAGCCCCCTCTTGGGAAAAGATGACACGACCATGTCCTCTGGGCTGAAGCCATATGTACCCATATGAAGAGCAGCTTACTACACAGTGTATTCATTCTCCCATTTTGCAACGTTAAACTTCCATGTACAAATGCACCATAAATGTTTCCATCATGGTCTTATGTTAAAAGCAAGGTGCATATAGAGTCTTAAGGAATTGGATCAGGAGGTTTTCACCAAGAGAGAACAAATGGGCAGATTTCTTATAGATCTGAGCTGTGAAGATTGAATGATTATCTCTATATATTATTGGGTTTTATATGTGATAACTCAAGGTAATGTATCAGATATCCACAAAGTGGTAAAAAAAAAATAATACATGCTTTTTAAATGTATTTATTTTATAGAAATTGTTGTGCCGTGCATATGCACTCAGCCTTAAGAGTCAAGAATCTTTTTTAGCTTCAATTTCAGCTGTAACTTGTTTGTGTCGGTCATTACCAACTTTGCACATATAGAGACAAGTTCTGGCACATTTTTGTGCAAAACACTGTAGATCAGTCAGACTGGTTAAAGAGTGTCTCTGAATGAACATGAACTTAAAAGTCCTGTCGCTATCCTCTTCCATCCATTTACAAACACAATTTCTGACTGGCTTCCTTTCAACAATGGCTTTCTTCAAACCAGATTTGTGGATGCAATGTCAATATATTCTTCCGTATGAGCTATGGATCTCTGCAGCTCCTCCAAGGTTATCTATTTCTGCATTTCACTGCATGTAGAGCTGAAACTCTTTTGGGGTTGGTCTTCAACAGCTTTGCACTGAAATCTCAAATTAGCTCAAGTTATGTCCGATTGGACTTAATACATATGAGAATATACATTTTTAACTCTTGTCACATATTCCCAGTGGATTTAAGTCTGGACATGGACTAGGCTATAATCTATACCCTTTCATTGTATCTTTGGCTATAATTTCAGAGCTGTTGTTCTGCTGGAAGGTAAACCTATGCCTTAGTGTCAGGTTTTCTGTGATCTCTAATAAGTACGATAGTCCTATTTGTTTGGCTCAATCCGTCTTCACAGCTTTCTTGTCAGTGCTGACTAAAAGCACTTCCACAGTGAGCTTGTTTCATTGTAAGCATAGTATGTGCTGGGTGATGTGTTGTGTTAACTTTCTGCCACACTAAATATTTTGTGTTTTGGGCCAAAATTTTTTATTTTGGTCTCATTTGATTCCTTCTTTCACATGTATGCTCGTCCAACAGAAAGACTGTGGCAAAATGTAAATTGAACTTCTGATGATTTTATTTTAACAATGGCTTCCTTCTCTGCCATAATCTGTAAAGATTATCTTAACTGACCTCTGGATCTCTGCGGCTTCACCAGAGTTACCAAGAGTCTATCAACTGATTCTTTTATTAATGCTCTTCTTGCCTGTCAGTTTAGATGGACATCTGTGTCTTTGTAGGTTTGCAGTTTTACATTTTCAAATGATGGATTGAACAGAGTTGTCTGAGTTGTTCAGAGCTTGAAATATTGATTTATAACCTAACCCTGTTTTAAACCTCTCCATGCTATAATTCAACGTGTTCAGTAATGAAACTAGCCCTTACAAAACATCTGTATTTATTGTGAGATAAAATTACACACAGTGACTTCTGAAGGTGATTGACTGACTAGGGGAATCGGAGCACATGCTTAGGATTTGTTTTTATATATATAATTAGGAAAACATTTATAACTTTTCATAAAATTACAATAAACAGCATTCATGGATTATAAAGGAACCTGATGTGTAAAATGTCCCTTTTGTAAGGAACTGCTTGTATATGTGCTTTTATAAGGTCAGGTTGTGCTGGAACTTCGCTGCTTCATCTCTCATGTATGCATTTGTGTTCATGCCCCCACTCCCTCTTCCAACACACATACACACGCATGCGCACCCATGTACACCAACACATGCACGCCCACCCCTGTACACACACACACACACACACACACCCCCTCATGCTCACGGCAAGTGGCTCACTCCAATTCCTCCTCTGAGCATCCGGCTGTTCCTCGCTCCTCCTTCTCCTCTGATCACTATCGTGCTCTCAAACCCAATCTGATCCCCTCCTACCCCCCGCCACCAGCCCACCACTCATCCTCTTTCCGGATGTCAATCTATAATTGAAGATGCTTAATCATATTGCAGTGAAGCAGAACACATGACACCGGAGCTGTGCATGCTCAGGATAGACTTTTTTGCGTGCCATCACATCCGACCAGTCATCCCATACTGTATCTGTTATGATGATAGAAGAGGAGGGAGGGGGTGAGAGGGTGGACGTGTAACACTGGCTCTGCTAATTGCGAAGTCAATTAGCATATGGTCTTGCTGTAAGCCCAGTCACATGATAATGAGGCATAATTAGGGGGACCAGGGATCTTTGAGGAGGCAGGGGATGAATATGTGCACTGACAGTTTCCATAAAATGGCTCCCAAGAGGTTGGAAATATCTCATTCTTTTTAAGAGTGCATTTAATCATCTGTTGCTTTTCTCCTTTCAGATTTTTTTTTTTTTTTTTACTGAACCTTATTTTCCAAGCTCCTTCTACATTTAAAAGCAGCTTTGCATCCAAATGTTACAAAACTCAGCAATTATGTCTTGGTAAAAAAAAGAAAAAAATCCATGGGAAAGGTCCACAATTGCTCACACCTACATTCAGTTTAAAAGCACCAGTTAACCAAGTGAGCATATTTTGGGAATGTGGGAGGAAACAGTAGTACTCAGAGGAAACCTACGCATGCAGAGAGTAAAACTGCACATGAGATTGGAGCTTGGAACAATCGGCAGCCTAAACTTCTGTATCAAGAACTCATCTGTTTTCATTTACCTTAAGATTATTAAAAGTACAATTATGCACCTTTAGGGCACCTGTCCAGGGCATAAAAACAAAAGATAACTTCCTTCAACAGGCAGAATCATTAAAAGGTCCCCACTCTCCAAAAGTAGCTAATGTGTACTGCAGAAAATTATTTGGAGAAACCCCCAGAAAGATTATAATGGAAGCCTGGGAGTTATTACATACACTGTAGATACTGCTCTTCATTTAATGAATCATTTTGGAGCAATTAGCAGGGAACATTTAATAAATTGGTTTAAGTAAATTAGACATTTTTTTATAATTAATCATCCCTCAATGGCTGTTTCACTTAGAAGGCAAACTAGACATGCTTTTTTTGAATGGTGATTCAGAGGCAGTAAACACAACTTCACTCCTGGAAGAAGTCAAAAAAGCTTAGCACAAAACTAATGGTCTGATTTTATTCATGATTAATTTGTGAGCTAATAACTCGGCCCTACATCTGAGTAAGTGGCCGTCTGGTCGAATATTTGCACATTTTTAGAAACTCTGATATTTTGTGTGTTGCTGAAATAATCTGGCCAAACCTGCTGCAGAACAGAAAGACACGAAGCAAGTCGTTAAAATGCAATAATCGTTCTGATCGTTACCACACTAATTAGACAGCATCTGGCTGTGTGTTGCGTCTGATAATTATAGGAGTCTGTAATTGTTCTGGACCGCTTGACTCATCGCCTCCCCACCCAACCCCCCATCCTTCTCTGTCCAGCCTGGAGCTCGTCTGAATGACTGCAGTGCTGCACATTTGTCCTCTCACGCCTGTATTCCTGCTCAGTGCTGCAAAGAATGCATGGTGCATTCACATCACAATGGGGATTTGTGTTTCAACCATGCATGTTGTCCTCATGAGGACATGTAATGCATGCAACCAAACCTGCAGCATGCCAACAGAGGCATGTTGGACATGCATGCAGCACGCATGCAAGCTTGCAACCTTGTGAAGTGCAGAATAAAGGAGCTCAGTGCCGCCCGGCTGTTTGCACTTGCAGCAGAACTGGCTGGAGCTGGATCGTTCCTGAATTACATAAGAAAAAGAACGAATAAAGACAAGTGGAAGGAAGTAGAGGAGGAGGAAGGACCACAAGGATCTAAGATGGAAGAAAGGGGAAGATGAAGAGTGTTCAGAGGTCTTTTTTTAAATGAGCAGTGTTTTGAAGGAGGAGGGGCACGGAAGTCTAGCAGAACAGAGAATTTGAAATGGAGAACAGAAATGGCTACAGAAAGGAACATGTATGGCGAGGCAGAAGGCCATCTAGGATGAGCAGACTATATCATCCTTCCTTTTCACATGACTCACTAATATGAAAGAAATATGAGGACTTAAGTAGCATATGTGCTGCATGTGCATGTCACGCTTAACGTGGGATTTTACACACGCATGTGCAGCTGATGGCGTTCATGTGACCACGCGTGTGTGTGGCCTGTGGTGGCTTCCGGCTCACAGGTTCTGCCAAGTCCCACTCAAAAAGCAGCCAGTGCAACCATATGTGCGAGAGGGAGTGATGGGGCAGGAGGACGAGTGAGTGGAAAAGCCACTAGTGTACAGGACACAAGCCTCTGCCTCTAGTTGTGCATCTGTCTTGACTACGTGGCTTTATTGCCTCTGTCATTGGAGCGAGACAAAGAAGGTGATGAAGATACAATAAGGAAGGAGTGAGCTTTTTCCCCATTTCTGCCCTTTGCGGCTCTATCTCTGTAATTTAGAGACAAGAAAGACTAATCAGATGTGATGTGCCACATTTATGTATAAATTTTGTTGTGCATAAATCTGTGCTTAAAAGCTTTGACTGATGATGGATTAATAATAAGTGGTTTCGAGTTGATGCAGTATTGCAGAAAGATGACAGAAGGAAAAAGGGGGAGTTTTGAACCTTAAATGATAATCATGTACGCAAATACATGCATTCAACTTGCACTGTTAGGCTTGCTGGGGCTTCCTGGGAAGTTCACTTGAAAACAACAGCTGCCTGTTCAAAATAGATGTAGGGGCACAAATAGCTAAAGCTTATAAATAAATATGGAGGAGTTGAAGTGCAGTGGAAGTAATAAAGAACAATTTCAGTGAAGCCATTAAGTCAAAAAGTAGAAATCTAATCTTCAAACCAGTTTTTTAATTTTTTTTTCCAATTGTGGATGTGCATTTCAAAAATACAATATGGTTTCATGATTTGACCACAGTAGATATGTAGAGACGCTCGTCATGCCACCACTGGTATCTGGTATCTGTGATCAACACCCAGAAGAGTGTACCAGTAAAGATGTTATTTCTCATTGACTAAATGGATTGTTCAAGGTAAAAACAACAATGATGCCTTATTATTGATTAATTATTTCTAAGCACGGGATTTTTTTCACATAGAAATATAATAAAGTATAAGTTTAAATTTTTATACAATTTGCCTTGTAAGACCATGAGTGATTCATTTAATTTAACCTTTATTGCACGTTACTAGGCATACTGCATTTACAACTGGCTTACAGTTTCTTGTAGTTTAGTAAATCAACCAATCACATGCAATGCATTTAGGCATCTGGATGTGGTGAAGATTTTTAAAACCCAGCATCTGGATGAGAGAGAAAGCAGATTTAATGAATGTGGCATGGCTGTTGGTGCCAGACAGGCTGGTTCGAATGCTTCATAAACTGCTTGTCTGCTGGGGTTGCCAGGCACAACCGTGTTTTGGGTTTCCATAGAATGGTCTGGAAGAGAGGAAAATATCTAGAAAACAGCAGGTGGCCTTGTGGGTGTCAAGCGAAGAAGAGAATGGACAGAGTGGAAATGTAAGTGTAGCTCAAATAACCACTGATTACAACCAAGTCAGAATCACATCTATGAATTCACAACATGTAAAAATAGATGGGCAACAGGAGCAGAAGAGCAAACCCATTTTGCTAAAAAAAGGAAATGTGGGCTAAATTTATACATTACTTGATTTATAGAATAACAGATAAAAAACACTGGGTGGCCAAATGAGTCTAAACTGTAGCTGAACCATTCAGATGGTATGTTCAGAACTTGGGGGGGAAACAACATGTAAGAATTCATCCATTTTGTTGTGTATCAACAGTTCGGGCCAGTGGTGGCGGTATAATGGTGTAGTGGATATTTGTTTTGCAAACTTTGGGCCCCCTGTTACCAACTAACCATTCTTTAGACATCATTAAATATCTCAAAGAGGTTTCTTGAACATGGCGGTGTGCTCACTGTACTCTGTGTCCTTCAACTTGGTCACATCTTAATGGAAAGAGAAATTCCCATAATTGGTGTGAAGCCAAGAAATCTGCAGCAACTGTAAATGGTTTGTGCTTGAATGGCACTTTCCAGAGCATCACACTGCATTCAGTCACATACACATTCACACACTGATTGTGCCACTCAGGGCAGAGCAAGGCACATGAAAGGCAGGTGAATGATGCAAAGAACAGGGATAGACCCGGCAATCCACCGATTGTGGGATGAACTCCTACCACTATCGCTGTCCTTTGTGATGCCATCAAATCCATAGGGTCAAAAATCTCTGACACATTGATAAAACATCGATATACCTTGAAGAATTGAGTCAGACCTGAAGGAAAAAGTGAGTCCAACCCAAAATTATCAAAATATACTTCATGTAGAGGCTGGTATTGCACAGGTATTTGTTTCACCTCTGGTTTTGTAATTTTGGGGTTTGTCTTCTTCTTGCAGTCTCCCCATTATAGCAAAGTATTAGTCTGTATAAGTCACATGCAGGCCTGCATGTGACCAGACTGTTTATTTGATCCTGAAACCCCCAGCAGTCTGCCTGCGTAACCCACTCTGACTCACTGACACTGGGAGTGGGAATATGAAGCTCAGGATATCCAGTGTCCTTTGTGTGGTATGCAAGTACTGCAGTAGTCTATTTGTGGATTACATTTCTCATGTCAAAGTTACATCTCCCTGAAACAAACAATTGAAAGTTTATCTACAAGCATAGAAAAGAGCAGAAAATACTTTTTGAAAGCTGACTGTTTAGCTCAGAATGCCAGGACACTTTGTGACAGCAACCTGCCAAGAGGATATGTTCATCTGTCTGGTGTTGTGGTGCTGTTCAACACACATCAGCCTTCTACAAAACACACTTTGTCAGGTGTGACGACAGCACAGATCTTCTCTACAACGCCAACAATTAAATGGAAAAACTCAGTATGTGTGTGAATGTGTGTGGTAAGAACAATAATCCTGACAGAGGGCAAAATGGTAGATGGACAGCACTGATGTTGCACACTTCAAAAAGTACTAACAAGTACTTGTATTTTTGCTCCAGGTGGGATGTTCTTGTGTGTAGTGCATTATGCAGCGTCTCACACCTTGCAAGAAGCCTGATAGTGAGTCACAATCTTTTCAGTGTATCTGTATTTTTTTCATGGAAATATTCATGAAGTTGCAGCTCTTGTTTTCCCAGTGTTGTAGCTGCTCAGACTCAAGTCTTACATGGTGAACAGGCTGCAGCCAGGAGATCTGAGCTCCGCTTGCACTCTAAGAGTTGCTATTTTTGCCTAAAGCTGTAGAAATATTTTAAAAGAAAAATGGCCACAACCTTCCACCGGTGAAACAGAATACATAGTTGGTTTGTGTGTTCAGAGAAGCTTTAGTCATTCACCCAGCATAAACTTTGGTCCTTTGTTCCATTTCTAAAACGCAGCAGAAGCCAATTGTCTGCTTTGTTTCAATGACAGACGATTGCTGTGGGAATGACTGACGGCTCAGCTATAATGGCTCACCAACTTTTGTGACTCATGACCCTTTTCCTGTCTCCACTTTCTGCCCTCATGCTCTGCATCATCTTCCTGTTCACCTCTCAAAGATGGCGTTCCCACCTGTGGTCCTCCTGCTGCTGGCTGTTACTCATCATGCCCACGGTCAGAATCCGGCCGACTCCGAGGCTCTCCCAAGAGGCTGCGGCTGGGGTCTCGTGCGACCCTACACTCTCCTGTGCGACCTGGAATCCATCTGGGGTGTAGCTGTCGAATCTGTGGCTGCTGGTGGGACACTGGCGGCCATCCTACTCTCTCTGGTCCTGCTGTGTCGTCTGCGCCACATCAGTGAAGCAGAGAAGCGCAGTGGCGTAGGGCCCATTCTCCTCCTGCTCCTTGGGATACTTGGCTTGTTCGGCCTCAGTTTTGCCTACCTGATCGAGCAGGATGAGTCTCTCTGTCTGATCCGTAGGGCTTTGTGGGGTCTCCTTTTCGCTGTCTGCTTCTCCTGCCTGTTGGTTCAGGGGGTCCGTCTGCGCAGGCTTGGCCGAGAACGGCGAAGCCCCGGCGGATGTGCTCTAACAGGTCTGGCATTAGGTCTGAGTGCCGTGCAGGGCATCATTGCCGCTGAGTGGCTACTTCTGACCGTACTGAGGGAAGGTAGAGCAGCCTGTCAGTACATGCCTTTGGACTTCTCATTAGCCTGCAGCTATGTACTAGCTCTGCTTCTCGCTGCCCTTACTGCCGCCTCCTTAGCCCTGTGTGGAAAAACACGTCAGTGGCGCTGCAATGCTGTCTGGCTGCTGGTGACATGCCTGCTGTCATTGCTGCTGTGGGTGGCCTGGGTGGGCTTCTACCTGTATGGTAACGACTGGCTCGGCAGGTCCCCAGAGTGGAACGACCCCGCACTGGCGATAGCTTTGGTGGCTCAGGGCTGGCTCCTGCTGATCTTCCATGCTATTCCCGAATCCCACATCTGCTTGAGACCCCCACCACAACCCACCGCCCCAGACTACTTTGACACATCCCAGAACTCAACACGGATGAGGGAGACGAGCTTTGATGAAGACATCCCTTTGTCTCACCGGCAGTTTGTGGAGAACCAGGGCTATGGATACAACGACGAGAACACAGCAGGTACACTACCGTTCAATATTCTAGAGAGCATCATTTGTGTGGGCAGCTTGTAGGACGAATGTAGGCCAAAGTGAAAAATGAAACTCCAGGAAAGGTTTGCCTGAGAGCCTAGAAATAGGTGTTGGAGGAAAATTTCTGTTGCGTAGGAAGTGTTTCAGGAGGGAAAGCAAAGTGATGAGTCAAAATGAGTAATCTGTGTTCCCCTCTTAGGCTTGAGGAGTGGTGGCAATGCCGGCCAACATAACAGTAACACGGGTGCCAGGCCCAGTGCTCCCTTCCGCAGCAACGTCTACCAGCCCACAGAGATGACCATGATCCTGAACGGGGGAGCGGTGAGTACATCTTCCCAGTCACAGGTACACGCCGCTTACACGCCGCTGTTACACTCCATCACGCCGACCAGACTGCATGTACGTTAGTTCCTTATGGATCATGCGTCATTGCACAAGGAGAGAGAGGTGTGTGCCTGCATGCTCATGTCTCTGCAAATGCATGGACTGGTTTGGTCGCTCATCACTCAAACTCACAAAGTGATTTGTGTGAGTGATTGTGAGGGAGCCTCAGTGTCTTTAACTTGCCCATAAATTTTATTCATTTGTTGAGTGATACAACTGCCTGCTGGACTGTAACGTCAAGAGGAGTGTACATCCTGGCTGGCACAGGATGACCACTTTCATAGATGATTTTATGTTTAGTCCAAAATTATTCAAACCTGGCAGGTTCAGGTTCAGAGAAATCTTTATAAATTTTTTAAATGCGTTCCTTTTTATTTGAAGTAATATTCAAATTTGGATTTGTCCAGTCAGAGAGCAGATTTAATTTTTGACAAAGAATCTGTGGTAGGAGCTAAAGATTAGGGTGATGGCAAGGAGCCCTTCCAATCTCAAAGACTTGGAGCTCATCACCAAAGATAAATTGTCAAAACACCAGTGGAAATAATACAAAAAGTCGGTTCACAGCTACAAGAAGAATTTGATAGCTAAGGGTCTGAGAACTTTCACAAGCAATATTTTTGACAAAATGTATACAAGACTGCTTTAAATTTTTTGACATTTAAACTCCTTCTGCTTTGCTTATTCTTTGAGAAATACCCGTCTTGTTTCCTATCAGAAACCAAGTTCTTAGTTGACAAAAATAATTTAAAATCCAAATCTGCCAGTGGTTTGAATAATTTGGGATTTAACTATAGGTTCCCTACACAACAGCGCTATAACTGAAATCCTACATCAGTAGCCTAACTATTGTTTAACTAGTTTGCATAATATTACTAATTAATGCATTAGGAATACTGATTTTACTGACTTAACCTGTTTTGCATTAAGGAATATAAATTCATGTTTGCTAACAAATATTTTATGATGTGCAAAAAAGAAAAAAGAAAATCACTTAAATTTATGATAAATTCAAAATCAAAGATTGCATTCAACAAGCCTTTAGTTAAACCCAAATATTCTTTAGTCTTTGGCAAAGTTCCCGTCTAAAACTTTAAGCTAGTGTAACGAACCAGGGGAAATATAGCATTTAGCAAAACATATTTGACTACATGATGTTTCTAGGCTGTTTATCATTTACACGCCAATTTCATTTCATCCACAGGTGCCCTCTGCCCCTCCCACTTACACTGGCAGGCAGCTGTGGTGAACAAGAGGAAAGACGATGTTTGATGGAAAATGGCGAGAAGAAGAGGACGGAGGGAGGAAGGGGTCCAGGACTGTCTGGGTGGGGCAGGCATCTAGTTGGACTGGACTTTAGGCTTGTGTGCCTGCAGGGCCCTTTCATGTACAGACTTTATCACTGACTGTGTGCCAAACAATTATGGAACGAATGTGAGTGAGACTGAGAGAGGGTTGCATATGGAGGACAGAGCTAAAACTTTTCTAGTCAATAAGTATTTATGGAAGAGTTGCAAAACGTGAACTGAAATGTGTCCAGTATGATAGTGGCCAAACAGAACTCACAATATTATCTGAAATTATTATTATTATTGTTATTACAATACATTATCTCTCTTTTTTGGTATGATTGGTTCCGTTGACACTCCAGCACTGCAGGCATCTTTGAAAACTGTGAAAGCAAACTTCGTCCTGTTCTAGCTCTTATCCTGTCAGGTGCAATGTTTTTCTGCTTTACGGTGCTGGCATTGAAGCGGAAACCTTTAACTCTGTCCTCCATCCATTCACACTGTAAGAGTGCCGCTCTCTTAAAAACAAGTCACCCTCTGTTGGTGTCTATATACGGGAATGAGTGCGTTTGTGTGATCTGTACAGCTCTCACACTCCAAACCCTCCTTCTCCTCCTCCTTTGGACTGTTAGCCCTGGCCTTTTCCCCTCCTCTTCCCTGCACTGTCTGTGACTACAACACATAACTCTCCTCACCTTGCGTCATCATCCCACTTGCATGGACACATTGCGAATACAAACTGTGAAGCCTGAATATAAAGGGGACAGTTACATGAAGCGAGCACAGACATGACAAAAGTAAATCTGGAGGGCCTTACCCATCATGCTGCTATTGAACCGCTACTAGAGATTTAAAAAAAAAAGCAGAGCGGCTCGTGATTGGACAAGGAAGGCGTCAGTCGTCAGCAGGGGAGGTGCAGCTTTGGGAATCTGGGTCAGACTTCTGCACTCTCCACGCATCTCCGGTGGCCAGTGGCGGATGGAAGCAGCCAGGAGAAACCGTCACATTAGATCAGCAGGAAGCGGAGCGAGGAAATGAATCGGCCTCTTGCTCCCGGTTCCTCTGTCTGTGTTTGTGTGCATACTGTATGTGAGTTTTGTGATTTCGTGAGGGCTCACAAGTTGTTTTCTGGTGCTAAAATTCTTTGCAGTGAGGTATAGAAATGACAGGAACAACGCCGGTGTGGATCCACTCGTCAAAGAACAAGTGACAGACTATATTTAGAGCTGCTTCTGCTGTGTGGAGATCTTATGGAGTCTCAGAGAGATCAGGTTTACACTGTGTGGTGGAAAGAAGAGGATCAAATGCAGAAGAAGATGCAGGAGGGGGCATATAGAGAGGGATGGTGTTGAGGCCAGATCTTCTTCAGTCACTCTCAAATCTATATGAGAAAACAGCCTTCCAGTCTCTATGTGTGCATGATGTGGGAGCCTCTCCTCCTCCTCCTCCTCTTCCTCCTCCTCACTTTCTCCCAGTCTCTCATAGCTTAAGTCCCTATGCCAAGAAGAACTCCATGTTTCACTGGAGTCTCTGTTTTACACACTTTCCCTACATCATGACACCAGCTCTGTTTCACCTGAGAAACTGTGTACATACTGTAGTAGTGCTGTAATGCTTTGCTTGCTCGTTTACATTTTTTTCTCCTTTTTATTTTAATGATAGGCTGAGTTTAGACATGGGTCATGCACTGGAGAACTGATTTTAATTTGGATTAACTTGCTTGCTTTGTGTTCATGCTCTGCCTTGTTTTCATATGCTTTTATTTTTCTCTTGCTGGTGTCTTTAATTCTTTTCTTTTAGCTAGAGTTTTGAAAATGTTTTTGCCAACGCTAGATGTGCTTTTATTTTTTTCCTTTTGGACTATTGTTCATGAATATTTTGCAATTCATTTAAAGGGATTTATGTTGGTTGCACCTACTGATCGCTGTTTTTATTTTCAGAAAAAAATGACAATAGCTGTGAATAACTTTGGCACTTCATGCAGTAAACAAAGACTATTTTTATGAAACTTAGAGCAGAGCAGGATGGGTCGACCACACTAAATAATACAGTCCCTTGCAGAAGTATTTTTATTCCCTGAACATTTTTCACAGTTAGTCAAAATGTAACCGTAAACTTAAAACATATTTTATTGTCAAATCACAGCATATGACTGACCAACATAAAGCAAAGACAACTGAGATGGGGAAAGATAAATGTTATTAATTATATATTTATGAAAGATTTTCAAAAACTGTAAATAGTGGCATGCATTTGCATACTTGAGTCAGGGTCGGGTTAGTCTATTGGAGCCTCTACGATTTTCCTCCAGTATTCTATTTCCACATAATGATATAGTGCTGTGTTTCACAGTGGAGATGGTGTGTTCAAGGTGATGTCCAGTATTAGTTTTCCGCTATATTCAGCATTTTCATGTAGGCTTAAAATCCCTATTTTGGTCTAATCTCTTCTGATAAGATTAAATGTCTTTTTTTTCTTGTCAATTAAAGGCCAACAAATTCTGTCACCTGAGTTGAGGATCTCTGCAGCACCTCCAGAGTAACATACTGTATATGGTATTATTTAGAAACATATGATTGATCATTGATCTGTCTGGTGCATTCATGTTGTGAGACCTTCATAAAACAGCTGGTCTTATATTCATTTTAAATTGGACTCTATTTTAATTTGGTGGATTCTGCACTGAACCTTTTTAGGGAGGACTAAATACAAATGTATGCGACATCTTTCTGAATTTTATTTGTAAAATAATTTGAAAGCCAGGCATCAATTTCCTTTACTTTACAACTAAGCACTACTTTGTGTTTGTCTGTTAGATAAAATCCCAAAGGGAATACATAAATGTTTGTGGTTGTAATATGAAAGTTCAGGGAGTATAAATAATTTTGCAAGGCACTGTAAGATCACCAAAAGCCATGGTAATGATATCTGAACTTGCATCAGCCCTGAGCTAAGAAAAGTTTGGGGGGTTAGCCCCTGACTGCTGCTGTACGTTTATGTCTCAAACTATGGCTACTCTAAAACAGGACAACTACTTGCAGGCCAGCTTCATACCCAGACACAGCTTGTCGTCTCTGCCTGAGCCGTGTCTGGGCCAATCCTGGTCAGAAACAGATCAGTGCAAGGAGAAGAGTCCTCAGGGGTTTTCATGGTCACCAGTACATTTCTCACAATCGAGGAGGGATGTTTGAGTTCTCATGATGTTTTCACTCGGTGTGGACTACAAAAAAAAGGAAGAATAACAACATGTTGTGACTTTGTAGATTTTGCACTCGTCAACTACCTATCTGTGCATGCTTAATCACCATTTCTACATATAAGATCTTTCTCAGACGTACTTTTCAATACTAACTATTTATGTAACGGTCATGTGACAGCAATCATACTTTCAGTGTATATCAGAAGACACACTTAATGTCTGTGCTATGGAAAACACAAAAGCAAGCTGCTTGTTGTGAAGTAAAGAGATTAAAATCAGAGGTCGGTCCAACATAGAGTGATTCCCAATGAAGGAAACAACATGCCATCTTCAGTGGACCTAAGAATACTTTCCTCTGCTTGGGTTTGAAGACTTAAAGGTTTTTAAAAAAGAGAATCGTCTGACTGATATTGTCTCTGTGTTACAAATCAAGTAGACTGTGGTGAAATTTGCACAAAACTTCTATGTTGAGTTTGTTGTCCCTGGGCAGCCTATCTGAACAACACCCCACCCTCCTGGGCTTTCCTCTCCCGATTCTTCTTGCCTTCAGACTGTTCTAGCAGGGCAGCTGACAGGGGCAATATTGGTTTTCACAGCTATGACTGTGCAGTGATGAGGCATGCATATGTATAGAAACTTGATTTCTTGATTAGAAAAAAAAAGAGAAAAAAAAAGTAAAACAGTTAACTCCGTTGTTTCTGTAACCGATTCAGGACGAAAAAAGTTCAATAAAAGTGTCATGTTTGTAGTGAACTTTTACCTGGATATGGTGTTTTATTCTTGTAAATTGTAATTGTTTTGAAAAGTGTAAAAGAAGAAAAGCCAAGTTAATGTTGAACATTGGGAGGAAAGTAAAAATTGCAGTTTTTTTAAAGAAACCTAAACTATTAAAAGGTGATTTAAAAAAGAAAGTAACATCGTCTATCTTTGTGGATACAGTTTATAAAGCTAATCCTGTTGTTTCATAAAAGTGTATACACATTTTTAAAAGGAGTATGACTTTTTGTAAAATAAGTTTGGCTTATTACTTTATATTTTTGAATTATTTTCAGCTCCTAGTTGCCATGCATACGTAGCATCTTGATGTCCAAAAAGCTTTAAAATAAATCCATTGTTCACTGCAGTAGCAGAAGATCACACTAAAAAAAACTAGTCTGTAAAAACATACATGACCAGGATTTTGGCAACTGATGCAGAATCATTTTGCATTGGACTGAACCCAAATTTTCAACCAAACTGAAAGATGCTTGTTGTGTTAATAAAGTAATGAAGTGCTTTTGGAGTACGAATTAGATTATAATATTTTCCCACATAACAAGTAGATAAAATGGTTATTTCTTCATACTTGTACGCAAGAATTTTAACTTACATTTCCACCTCTCGCCTGGAAACCAGACCCACTTGATCTTCAGCTATGCAGAGTCGACCTTGTGCCGCTTCAACTCTAGCACCATGGGATCTAGTTTCAGTCTGATCCATAGACGCCAGTTTCTCTAGAGCTGGGTTCAGTATCAGATATCCCCAGAATAAAATGGGTGGTTTTATCAGCTTACCCAGTGGCAGCTGTCTACCATCTACCCAACTAGCCACTGCAGGAAGACGAATGTGGATCCTCTAAAGGCCACACTTTTACGAAATCAGAGAAGGCAAGGATCGAGAAATCCTCCCATCACTGGACCGCAGAGCATCCTCTCAGGTATGTTCAGTTTGTGTGGTGGTGGACATGTGCCAGAAGAGCACTTACTGCATGTAGCATTTTAGGTTAATTTGCAGTCAGGACATAAGGCAAACAGACAATTTTTCATTTTCAATGAAGGAGATCAAAGAAAAGTCCGTTGAGCATCACGTAGGGTTTTATTTTTGCAAATCAAATTTCATGAACTCATTCAAGGATGAGTTCATGGAAAGATTGAGACAATGCTTGATCACCACAGGGATTGCTGATAAATGCATCTGTTAGTGTTAAATACATATTATTGAGCAGGGCAACATGCTACAACAGCATAAATGATAAATATTTCAGGAGAATAATAGTTAATGTGTTCTGTAATACAGACAACAATCATTCACCTGTGATCTTTGGAGTTTAAAACATTGTTTTCATTCTCTGATTCCCTGACAGGGACATTTCTCTTCCTGGTAAACAGGATAGAAAGTGCTGCTGTGAAGGCCAAGTCACTCCTCACTTCGGCCTTAATTGTCTGCCTGAATGGAAAAGCTATGACCTTTTTTACTATATGTATTGCTGCAATAAAAAAGAAGACACAGAACGAGGAAATACGGTTGTCCTCTGGTGAGATATCAACAGGAGGTGCCAAGAGAAAATATCAGGTCTGTTCCAAGAGGTTTCCCTTCTGGCAGCATTATGGGAACTAAGTTATATGGAATTCATTTATTGGGTAAGACGCATGAAGGGAGGTGATAAGTCAAAGAGGCAATGGGAGCAATAAAATGATTAGACATGGATCAGATCATAAATTCTTGCTTGACCCTGTGGGCCTTTGTATAGCAAGTTTGATTGACTACTTTGGTCAGTTTGACTTCAGGGTAACAAAGTCTTATAGCCCTTTAACACCATAAAAAACACATAGAAGAAGGAGATAATTATTTCACAGAAAATACATAACAACACAAACAACTTAACTCAAGTGTCCAAGTGTTATTTTATCTTTCAGTGTAAAAGTAAGGATATTGCTCAGTCATTTTGAGGATGTTTCCATTTCCTCACCCGGGTTGGTGGTCCGCAACTCACCAGGCCCTGGGGTCGCCTGGTTGTTGTGATTCATGTTCAACTGAGGGACAGCGCCGTCAGCATCAGGTTTCTCTGGATGCGTCGCCTTGATCGTAGCAACTGGAAACAACAACAGTAAGGTATCTTTACTATGTTGGTTATTTTTCAATAATAACCAAGATGTAACCACAACAAATCAACAACGAAAAAATACATGCATTAGTGCAAAAAAAGTCTCTGCTTTTGCACCACAACCTTACTAAAGACATAAATTTGAACATTCAAAAACAAAACAAAAAAAAAAAATATATATATATATATATATATATAAAGGAATAGATGGAAGAATGCTGATTAGTTTTACCCTCAAAGCTTTTTCTGGTCTTAGAGTGTGAAGATTTATTTTTCACAATTGTTGGTTTCCAAACAGAAATTTGCAATTGGTTTTGTTAAGGTTAAAGAAAGAATAGCTCCAAAATATAGATTCAAAACAGTGTAGTATACAGCTTTAAAAACAAAACACCATTAAGTTTAAGCATCTTGTATTATAAGCTTTTATACAAGTACAATGCCATCATGGGATACCGTGGAATAAAGCACACCTTCATTGGACTCTACAACAATGGAGACATTTCCAGTGCAATAATCTCCCATGTGTAATGTGTTTGAAGTCCTTTGGGAGAGTCTAGCTTAAACTGTTACCAGGACAACTCTTGACTCACTGCATTATGCCAAGTTTGGGTGGTGGGAGGATTGTGGTATTGGACTGCTGGCCCATGACACTTCCAGTGAAAGAAATGTCTAATGTTTTCAGCATACCAAGACTTTGTGTTTGGAGATGGCTCCTTCATGCTCCAATGTAATGGTCCACCAGTGCACACAGGAAGCCCAGTAAAGACAAGGGTGAGCATAAATCAGAGGAGTGACTGCTATTCAGGCCTTCTCATCCAACATCAGTATCTGACCTCACAAATGAGCTTTTCTTTTTCTTCTTTTTTTATCTTTGGAAAAATGGTCAGAAATTCCCACAAACACATAAAATAAATAAATAAAAATTCACCCCAGGTTAAACTCCCAAAATAAATCTCACATGGAAACAAAAACAACTTTTCCTCTCAGGATTCATTTGATAAAGTACAATACAAACAGGGCATGTTCCAAAGGTAAACATCCCACTAATGATAGTCATGTCGTGATACATGTAGTGCCAACAGCTGCACCTGTTCATGGAGCTCCAACATTTTGACAAATGACTGTGTCTGCTCTTTGCCCTTTATCTTATTGTTTTTAGTTTCCGTCTCAGGCTAAATCCGATTTCAGACCAGAAAATACTAGAAGAGTTGATGCACGTTTGCTCCTTAGGTCAAATAAGGTGAGTGCAGCTGTTCCTGGATCAACTTAAAGAACTTCCATTCACAAGGGGGAGCTTCCCAAAATATTTTTTGCTCACACTCTGCTTCTGTCGCAGTGGTAAATGTGGCTCATTTATCTGTCAGTGCTCTCAACCAAAACAACACGCAGCACAGCAAAATCACCACTGTTAATCATCTCTCCCCTCCTTTCTTTCACACCCCTTAAAGAGGTCAGAAAATGATTTCCATTCTGGACGATGGGCCGGGTATATTTTTTATTTTGCACACAGTGTGGTACACCATACACACCCCCCCAGGCCCCCTTGTTTTTATGTCAGGTCAGCAGTGGCGGCAGTGACGCTGTGGCATCACAGCACAGGAATTTTTGTCGGGCTGCTGTGGCTGCAGTGGGCCCTTTTGTTATGTGGAATGTGTTACTGTGGAGGCAACCTGCAATCATGGTGGTTTTTGGCAGTGTTGGTAAGAAACACAAGCAGCAATATAATCATGATGAGCTTTAATATGCATATTGGAGAGGGTATGTTTGAAATAGCACACCCATAATATGAGATCAAACCTACGGAGAGAATTTGTGTCTGAGTTAAGGAGAAGTTTGGGATTTGTGAAATTAGGTTCTGTTAGAAGATTGGGAGAAATTAATATCTAACCTGCAGTAGATAACTCTCTTGATGTCTTCAAAACCAAACAAACTTCTTCAGTTCATATTAATACTATTTTATAAATCTTATGCACTTCCTCATATTTGTATTTGGCGGTTATTTACACAGAAGCTGATGGTTTGCCACCAATAGTCTTAACATGTGAAGTACAGAACATCTAAAGTATTGCCTGGGTTATATAAATATGAAGAAATGTAAAGTGTAACAAAATAGAGTGTACTTAAGCATATTTGCTTTATATATAACTATGCAACTACTTTGTTGGTAAATTACTCTTACTAGAAAGGGTCTTGCATGTTTTGTTCTCAGTACGTTTAACATTGGAGAATCACTGATGGTGCACGGACTTCAATTTCCCATTTAAATAATCAAAACTTTCACTGTAAATAACCAACCAGTGTAAATAAGACTACGAGTGCTATGACTGACCAGTAGTTCCTACCGCTTTATTACTGTTACTTTCAGAGACTTTAATGTTTTCCTGACCAGTTTTCATCTGCGTGAAATAATTTCATTTTTTACATAACTGCGAAATAATTTCCCTGCTGGGATGAATAAAGCAATTCTATTCTATTCTAATTATGAAGCATTTTAGGCTGCAGTAAAGGTTACTAGACACCTGGATAAAAGATGACATTAAAAGCACATCTTTAATGATTAGTGAGATTAAACAGCAATCCATCCAATAATGCATTATATGCAGCATCGAATGGTTGCTGGTATTAAAGTTTTAAAAGTTATGATTTCAAATTGGTCAAAGTTTTCCTTCGTAAAGTCCTTTCAATGAGGTATCAGAGATAGTGCCTAGCAACCAGAGAGATGCAGCGCTCCCTCCTCTCCCACCCGCTTCTGCACACTGCCAGTCATTCCTATACTTCTTCCTTGCATACACAAAAAACAAGTCTATCTGTTTCTGAAATATTTCAGGTCATGTAGACCGCAGGCAATCAAGGGTTGGAAACCAAAGAAGCAGCACCCATCACTCTCAAAGGTAACCTTGTTATGTCAAATGCAGGTCGACAACCACAGCAGATACCATTCATCCTTCATGTTAAAGAGCAGAATAGCATAAAGGAAGAGGTAAGCATTTTGAAACTATTACTGAATGAAGTGGGTGTTTTCCTCAGTCTATAATTTTGGCCTAAGCATCAAAATAAATGTAAGTGTTTATAGAGCAGTAATGATCAAAATACAGCACAATTTCACAAGATAGGGAACATTTGTTGCTATAATGTTTCAAATGTAGGCAGTTCGATCGGGTTATATGTTCTTTTTGAAATTTTACTATGAAAATTTTATATTTTTCCTGACAGCTGTCATACAGTGAGAATCTCAAACCAGTCCATGTTTGATAGATTTTTGATCTTTTATGGCTCCTTATATGCAAAATACAATGACAATCACGTTAAAAGACACTTTTTCTTGGTTTTGCACATTTCAAAGACCAAAGATTAGCCTTTATCCTTGAACCGTAATGCCAGTCACTCTGTCACACAGATATGCATTCTCAGCTGCTGTGTTTCATCCTTCATGTGTGCAAACCACAACTCTTAAACACACACATAGTCTTCTACTTCTCTGTCTTAATCCCTATGTAACTCCCTTCTGTCTTCACATGTACCCCCCCAACCTCCACACTCTGCCATCTCCATCACACAAACACACCCCAAGCCCTGCAGAGATTCTTTTTCTTTTTCATGCCATGTCTTTATCTCCGCCGCTGGCCTCATTCTCACTGTGTTCCGCTGCCGCTGCAAGAATCCTCGTCTCGGTTTTGACATCAAAGCCGTGTTAGGATGAATACTGTATCTCTGCGGCAAATTAGGTGCATGATGGGGTTGGCAGTATTATATAAGCATGTCTTTGCATAATGCATTTACTAATACTTCTATACTGTATAAACAACAACCACTGTCAACTACAGCAGTAGCAATATAGCCCAAGGACTGGTAATCAGTGACTAAAAGTGAGTATGTGATATGTGATATGATGCATTGTAAGGACCAGAAGGACCAACTGCTCCTTATTGGGCTTGAAACCCAGGATCCATAAGAAGAAGTGCTGCTTTGGGTTTAGGAGTTAGGTTGACAACTAAGTTGTGAATTGAGCTTAGGTTAGGTTTAGGGTAAGGATCAGGGTCAGGGTTAGGAAAAATTTTAGGGGTTTAGCATAAATTCATTTACTATAACAAGTGGAAGTCAATACAAAGTCCACAGGTTGTACAGGAGTAAAAAGATGTGCATGTATAGGTTTGCAGGCGTGCATGTGTGTGTGTGTGTGTGTGTGTGTGTGTGTGTGTGTGTGTGTGTGTGTGTGTGTGTGTGTGTGTGTGTGTGTGTGTGTGTGTGTGTGTGTGTGTGTGTGTGTGTATACCTCTGCTCTCTTGCCGGGCCCAGAAACGTGATACCGTTGTGGTAATGTCACGTCTCTCCCTCAGGTCCCTTTGCCATCGGCGTAATTCCTGCACATCTGGCCGTGCTCTGACCTGACAATAAATTATACATGTTAACCAAAGCAAATGTCACAATTAACATTTAAATGCATTAAGCTATTCATTACTAAACTGTTTCAAATGTTCAGAATAAATCTTTTTGGCTTGTTTTAGGCATACCTGAGATGAAAATCAGAGAAACTCAAAAACTTCCTACACATTCACAAGATAGTTCTTACATTGCTTTAGAGGTTTATCCTTTAAACAAGAGTTGAATGTTGTGCATTGTGAGGGTGCAGCTGGACCAAAATGCAGACAATGTTATAAAAATGGCATGGTGAGTAGAAGGGATAATTTACATCAAAAATTTACATTCACTGCATGAGGAGAACAAGGCAGAACTAAGTGGTATAAAATGGAAGAAGCTAGCAGTGAACAATGGACATCAGGAAGCTTAAATGCAGACGAGATGTGATCAATGACATGGGGACCAGGTGAGTTAAATCAGTGGAATGTTGATCAGCTATGGGCGATTAACGAGCACCATTAAATTAACTCAAAATGTTTAAATGGATGTTTTAAAATAAAACATTTGAGTACTTCAACCAGCTGATCTTCCACTCGTTTAACTGTTTGTTGAAAAACAGTGATGATCTGTTCATTTTAATGTTATAAATACAGTAATATCAATTTTTAATTACTCTCATGCATATAGCATTAATAAGTCAAGGTTATAACATGTTCAATATTCAATGAACATGAATATTCATTGAATATTCATGTTCAATGAATATTGTGATTCTCTTGTTTCAAATAGCTCACTACACATTTGTAAAAAATGGTTTCCATTTAACAGGACAAAAATCCCGTCCAAAATGTATTAATATGCTGATGCCATAATTGTACTGATTTGCTGCAATGCAACCCTTCTCCCCATTAAACTTTTGACCTTTGATCTCACAACAGAGGTTAAATTTGGTCCTGAATTAAAGCAGGAATAAATGAATGACTTCCAGTTATTCACCTTTGAGGACAAGTGATTGACTCTGTGTGGCAACAAATGAAATCTGCACAGTAGAAGTCGCTTATGGGGATGGATAGATTAAAAAAAGTGACACAGTGATGTGATGAAATAAACTTTGTGTTAGACTTTTTATGATAATAAAAATTAAATGCATGCCTTGCATACCTTATTTAGAAATATGGGCTGCACTTTGTTGCAAGAGCAGGCTCACTTTCTCATCACTGTATGTCATACAAATCCTCTCAAAGATAAATTAGTTACCAGGGAAACTACATAAATAATAAATAAAAATTCAGAAGGGATATTCAGGCCTGCCAGATATAGGATATATAAATAACATGAATAGAACCTGTCTGGCTACGTTACGGAGGCTAAAAGGTGTCAAAAAGCCACACATGCCCATTTTTGAATGAGTCAGATTAAGAAGACTTACAAAGCCAAGATGAAGCTAGGTTGTCACCTATATTCTAAAACAGATAAAAATAACTATAGCTTCACAAAGCAGTGTGTCATTTTATGAGTCACTGTTAAGGCCCATGTCTGAGTATGATTGCATCTGAATTGTGTGGCTGGCTAAATGGGTGAAATTCATGCAGCCTAATTTTCAACAAGCTGCCTTTTGATGCATCTCTGACTTTAAGTTGTTGTTGACATGACTCATGCTTTTGTTCTTGGAGGAAACCCCTGTAGTTGTTTTGTGTTTGTGTGTGGGCTGCTGAGAGATTGACTGAATGTTTGCTGTTTAGGATGAAAAGAAAATGTCCCTGCAGGGCTCACTTGCTTATTCCTCTCCCACTAAAAAGGTTTTCTCTTTCTTTTACTCAGAGAGATTTTCCTCTCTGCCTCTCCTCCCCTTCAGCTCCTCAGTGGCTCATATAACAACACCTCAGACCCTCTTGAGATTCTCCCCACATCAGTGTTTCATCCCTCTCCGTCCACCTCTGTCCTCTCTGTTTTGCATTCTCCACGTCTCCTCTCACCCATCTTTTTCCCCTCTGCTTCCAGTGAACCTCAACATTCTCTTGAGTGTCTGGTTGTGAGGCTACAATAGCGTTCATACTCAGGAGTATAAAAGTAGGCCTGTTATATAAGGCTGGCCGTGAGGCTGACGAATTGGTAAAACCGACTAAACCAGTGAGCTCCAACAGTTAATTCAATGGGTGTCATGGTGCCGCAGCAGCCCCTGTCCTGATGGGAGCAAACCATAGAAATGGAAATCAGGGGCGAGGGTCAGGACATGCGGGGGGTTGGAGCCGCTTGTGTTTGCTCACCATTGCTTGTTTTCTCTGTGTGTGAGACTGAATGTCAATTTTCACTGGCTTCCTCCATAAATCTTATACCTTGTTATTGTGCTTCTGCTGCCGTAATCTGCTTCTAAATGGTAAAAATATTCAACAGAAACAACTGCTTAGAAACAGGTCACACGTTTAAAATGCAGAATGTTTTTAAGTGTGTCTATGACAGACAGATAAAAGAAACTGAGCTGACTGAGAGGGTTTCATATCCCGTCTGTGTGAATAAGACCAGCTTGTCTAGTGGCGAAAAGTGCAGTTTGGGATTATATGTGCAAAAAACAATAACAAAGTTCTTTCACATTTTTTATGTCAAGAATTCATCTCTTTCTTTTCCAGTATCAAAGTTCTTGGTCATTTATGAAAAGCATTGTAAAGAATGATTATAATACTTCAAGATGAATTTATGGTGGATAACTTTACTGTCATGTGGCTTGAAATATGAAATCCACAAACCAGAGACAGTATGGATAGAGAAGTCTGTTATTTATGGATGGAAGGATGGATATGGAATATGACAGGATATATAGCTTTTAAATCAAAATATTTTCCATTTTGTGTTTTTCCACACTTATAGAAAATACTTATATCAACTTTTGCATATTTTTCCTAAAACAAG
This sequence comes from Xiphophorus maculatus, assembly GCF_002775205.1. Classification (NCBI taxonomy): domain Eukaryota; kingdom Metazoa; phylum Chordata; class Actinopteri; order Cyprinodontiformes; family Poeciliidae; genus Xiphophorus; species Xiphophorus maculatus. The sequence goes on along the minus strand of NC_036458.1, from coordinate 12,995,191 downwards.
TCATCTTTCTGTGTACTATAATGCAGTCTCTGACAATAGCACCTGATCTCAGGTTATAGCTTTAGAAATGTGTGTTTTTTCTGATGTAGTCATCTAAGTTGGAATCGTTTATGACTTTTTGCGGACACAGTATGCTGCTCTTATGATCAATCGTGTCACTGCACACGTGGCCGAGTTTAGTTCAGCGCATGTGAGTCACTCCTCTCATGCTGCGTACAATGCACACAGGCATGGATTAAAGTGATTAGAAAAATCGCCAGGACACTGTGATGCCGTAGCCTTCCACATGCATTACTTCAGATGTAAAATGCTAACACGGGCATAGACACACACCACCGAAATGAAACAGAAGAAGAAAATACTGCATGAAGACAGCCGCCAACTCAAGTCCCACAGACATCTTCATAAAAATCCCACCAGTGGCAGCACAAGATGAAGCCCTACATAAACCACACTCCCACAAGTTGCATAACTCCAACAAACAATGTACACACTCTTTCCAACACACATGCTCCAGCTCTGCTGAACAGCCTCTCAGGCTGCTCTCCTTTGCTGCTTGGGAAACTAAGTTTATCATTCTGTAGCAGCACTAAGGTCTGTGTTTACTGCAGTACTATCACCAACGTAGGCAAGTCATACAGAGACATCCACAAATCTGCTTTATCTTCCCCTTCATACCTCATCCACCCATCCATCATCTATTTGTTGCCCGATGCTTTCGTCAGAGTTCAACCAGCCCAGTGACCTGCAATCTGATACGTGCCTCTGCAGACTTGAACACAGTTAGTGGCTCCAGCACACCCCCACTGCGCTTTTTTAAAACACTGACAGGAATTTTCATTTTTTCCATATTTCCATATTGTGCATATAAATCCCATCTCATTTAAACGGTGCCTTGATAGGACCTTTGCTATAAGTTAGTAAGTGGGCACTAAGCAGAAGCAGACAGAATGGCTATTTAATGCACTGAGTGCCTGTGACATTTTTTCTGCATGAGTGTTGCTGCACGTGGTCGGTCAACTGACCTAACGCTGAAGCTCAGCTCAGACCTTTCAGCTATGGCTGCTCTTAGATCGTTGAGCTGGAATCCCAGACCTAATTCTCTGATCGACTACACTATTGTCTGGCAGAGATTCTGTGGGCAGAGTGGGTGTTAATATGTCAAACCATCAATATCAGGTCATGTCAAATGAAATATTACTCAGCACAAGGAGTGCCCCATTTCTTTTTCATTCTAAACCAGGCCTAAAAATCCAACAATGTTATACTATGAAAATGAAAACATTGTAAAAAATACATAAAACCAAAGATTCTAAACAGGAAAAAAATGCGGATTTCTTTCTATGTTGCTACAAGACTTAGCAATAAATGTGCAGTGGGAAAACCTGTTTTGATCATTTTTCTCATTTCTAAAAAAAAAATGCATTTGGAGGTTTAGAAGTATTTATTTCTCTATCAATGCCTTTCGGCAAATGCAAACATGCAAGTGTAGATAGCTTGATAAGATGCTATCAAGCCTTAAAACGTTATTTTAAGGGTTTCAGTCTTTTTGTCCATATTTATATTTTGCAAATATACCATGAAATATTTCATACTGGTGGTGAAGAGGCGGGGTAGTTCTAACCAAACATCGAACTGAAAATAGTGACCCGGTTTTTGAGTTTACAGATGAGATGAGAAAAAGCCTCAGCATTCTTTACTGATAGCCCTTTTAAACTAGCCAGCCCATGACTCCTAGTGGATTAAGCAGGAATAGGAAGTCCATGAATTGTTCAATTAAATCCAAGCACTACTTACATAGTAATAGATATTGGTCCTGTTTGCAATTTTTTGGGTTAAAACATAATTCATAATGCAGATTTTCTAGATTTAATCCAGGAAAAGTTAAACAAATATCACACACTGTGTTGTGTTTAATGAACCTACTTAGTGCGTAATAAACAGCAAGGAATAGCATTAAAATTTGTTTTTGTTTCAAGTTATTTTATACACACTTTTATATAAGTTGTTTACTTTTAGGGTGTTTTTATGTTTATGTTTGAAGAGTACCAATAAATCTCTCTGATACTAATGTGCAGCAGTAGTCTATAGAGGAAATAAAGCCAATCACAACCTCTTAGCACAAGTCGCTATAGTCAGGTGATTAATAGTAGAGCGTGTGCATGCTAAATAAATCGTAATAAACAAGAAATGGAAACAGTGGAAAAAGAAACTACATGAACACAACTTTATAGTATCAACAAGCTAACTGTAGTTTATTATACAACAGCTACACTGCTCCAACTCAGCTGACCACATTCGAGTAATCCTAATAAGTCTTAGTGATCATAAAAAGTGTTTGTGTGTGCTAGAGTACATGTGTGTTACAGCAGCAGGCATGGATGAATGGATTATGGCCGGGCTAAGGCACATAGTTTAAAGAAGATTATGCAGCATGTTACTGTCTTATGGCTCTTCCTGGTTATAGTGCTCATACCTCATGAACATTTTCACATGTGTCTCATTACAGCAACTAACTTCACTATGTCTTATTGATATTTTATGTGATTATTCACCACATAACTGAATGGTGAAAGAAAAATTACAATTGCAATTTTTTTTTTTAAACCAATAACAATCTGAAAAGTGTGGAGTGCTTTTTTAAAATATAACTTTACAGAACCTTTCACTTTAATTCCAGGTGCAGGTCATCAGGTTTATGTTTAAAATCAACTTTGGATATTTACAGACCTAAATTTTAATGGCCCAGACTTGACTGGGCCATTAAGACACACATTTATGCTTTGAACAACATCAAAAGCATGTATGTGTTGTGTTTTAATGTCTACAATAAAGACTAGTTTCTGCAGCCTCTAGCAGCTTTCCTAACAATCATCTCCTACCTGCTCTTTGATCTCAGTTGAAGAAAGGCACCCCATAACATAATGCTGCCATTTCCATGATTTACTGTGAAGGATGACTGTATTCTGAATGATGCAAATACCAGAAAAACTAAATAATTTGTGTCAGTCCATCATATAAAATCCCGATACAATACACTGAAGATTTTTTTTTTTTGTCAGGTGACATTATGTGAAAATGTACAAAGTGTATGAATGCTTTTGGAAGGCCTTGTATATGCAAGAGAAATGAGACACAGTGTCATTGTCTAGGTCATTGACGGGAGTTAATTTGTGTGTGTGTGTGTGTGTGTGTGTGTGTAAGAGCCAGCTCCACTGCTTCTCTACTACACTCCGCAGTGTTGCGATGAGAAAGATTAATCATAGAGGGATGAAAATTTAGGACTGCAAAAATACTCTCGGTCTCTGCTTCCTTGCGCTTTTGGCCAGTCTGTGTTTCTTAACCAGAACACGCATACTCGCACAAATCCACCCCGACAAGCACAGATAGACACACACTGCAGTTAGGGAGTCAGTGCTGCGTCAGGCGGGTTATATAACAGTTTTGAGCGTGAGACTGAGGGGGAACAAATGTAGGGATTTGGGGGGCTTGATCATATACACCGGAGAAAAATCTCAACATCAGATTAGGATTTTTTAGAAATTCAAAAACTATTTGCAATTACTTGAAAATCTCACACAGACATTGATTTTAGTAAACATATATTGTTGACTATCTCTGTGCTCAGAATTCTGTGAATTTATGTCTGGGTGGCCATAAATTATAAAGGTTCTGCAGGACTTGCACAGCTTCACAAATGACTTTATACATCTACTCCAGTCATGAAACATCACAGCCTCTGTCAGTACTCTGCAAGCCCAAAATATCCCCATCCTGTGAGTGTTTAATAAGTTGTGATCTTGTGTCTGTCAAAACCCCAATCTCTAACTTCCGACACTGACTGTACCGCATTTTTTAATCCTTGATCTCTGCTGACAAAGCTGTATTTCCTTCCATCTAGCTTCAGTCTCTAATCTGACACTTCTCTGCAACATCAGCATGCTTTCTTTCCTCCCCTTTGTCACCCACCCCAGAATTTTCCAAACATAGCTTCATCTTTCTACTTAATCCTTCCCGCTCTCTCCCTATCAACTCAGTTTCTCTCTTTGTTGTGTGGCTCTGCCTCAAGATCCCTGGGGCTGACCGTCTGCAGTGCCATCAGTGGCCTTTCTTAACAGTCTCCTAATTCAGGGTAAACACACTCCCTGCTGCCACATATGAACACTGGCTGAAAAGAGGGATACTATCTCCCCCTGCTGGTGGTAAAAAGCATCCAGAACAGAAAGCCTTCACCTGCACTTCCAGCAAAGCTTTTTAGGCACACACCCATAAATTCAGCTACATGTTTGAATAGGTTTGCTGATTTATTTAAAAGCAACTGCAGATGACATTAAGGTTGGGACAAACTGAAAACGACCCTTTTACTTGGCCTCACACCACAGAACATTGTGTTTATCTTTTGTCTGAGAGTGACGAAACTGCTGCTGTTTCCCTCTGGCTGTGTCTGACTATTTATATCATCGCTGCATCGCAGCACCCACACAGGAGGGAATTAAAGCCTGGCATCACCGATGACATAACCACGCTGCTGAATGAAACTACAGGCCCCTGTGTAAGAGAAGGTTTTTACAGCAAAATGGGATTATACAACAAGATTACGGTGTGGGCTAATTTTCTCAGACGCAGGTCTATTGTATCCTAACATGAGCACACAAACAGGGTTACTGCGGTCTTGTGGACTGACTAAGCTGTTCCTTTTCTGTTTTAAAATGAACCTTATTTATCCACTTTTGGGCCATATGCATTGATTTACTTTATCTTATAGTAACTTGACCTTTGACAGTTTTGGTCAGAACTGCCTGTACTATGAGGAAAAACTGCATGTATTTTACTTTTGTGGGCGGTGTGCAAGGAGAAAATCTTTGCGTTTTAAGAAAATCATGAAGACCAGACTAGACTTTGCTAGTGAGAATTGAGACCAGGACTTCTGCAATAATGTTCTTTGGACTAATTAGTCAATAGTTAAATCATGTGCACCTCAGAATAGAGAACATATCTGGCGTAAACAAAATAGAGAATTCCAGGAGAAAAAAAAATATCAGCCTTCATAAAATGTGTAACTATCCTCAGAAGCAGGATATGGGTTATGAAACCAACCAATTTAAATGAATGTTGCCATTTCTTCCCACAAGAGTGATCAAATGTTCATGCAGACTTATGCCAGATATTTGATAATGGCCACAAAAGTCATGTCAAGGTCCATCTAACTAACTAAGGGAGATTTATGTAAATGTTAGAGTGGGTGTATGTGTATATACAGTATATATATACAGTATATATATATAAGCTTGTGTTGATAAACAATAAGTATACAAAACATTCAAACTTGTGCACTCAATTCTTGCTTTAAAAAATAAAATTATTTGTTGTACAGCCATTTAATGCTGGAAAAAATTATTCAAATGCTTCATTAAGATGGTGTGATGCACCTTATATCCTCTCCAGAAAGACTGGACAATCAGGGCAGCTTGCTCCTCATTGAGCAGTAGAAACAAAGGGATGGGAGGTCTAGGACTGGAAAAATACAAGACAAGAAAAAATGAAGAAGAAAATATTGCAGGATATGATATTAACACATCAGAAATTAAATCATAGGCATTGCAAGAAGAAATGTAGCCATGTTCACAAGATTGGAACACACAGACCTTATTGACTAATATTCATTTTATCTGATTAAACATGCACAACATGAAAGAGCAAGTTTAAAGGTCTTTGAGTTCACATCTCAGTGAAAGGTGGTAAGACCCTCAAAGGACAAAAAAGCATCACTGTCCAAGTATTTCCAGAGCTAACTCTATCCCAATTATGTATAAGTGTATGTTTGCCTAATGCAATATACGTACTGCTCTTTCAGCCAGTCACTGACAAAGGGAATGTCAAAAAAGTTCACTGGATCCTGTCCCTGCCTCTGGGGGTTATTACTGAGAACAAATAAGACACAACATGAGCTAAGAAGGTTATTTGGCTTAGTCATGCGGTGTCATATAAATATGTGAGTGAAGGACTGTGGGGAGGGCTCTTACTTGTAGAGCCACTCAGTTAGGAAGTCACAGGGGAGAAATTTGGTCATTTTTCTCTGGAATAACAAAAACAATTTTTTGAATATTTACAATCTCTGTGGAGTAAAAGCAGAAACTTAAAAGTAAAACATTCCGGTTTGACACAAACCCTATCATTAAAAAACATTTTAAAGTCATGAGATATGCTGCTGGATGTTTTATAAGATAAAAGATTTTGCGATATTTATTTCACTGATGATATAAGTTGCAGAAAATTGTCTCCAGAATATTCAAATCACTCTCAATAGTGTCAGGTTCTGCAGACTTTGCTCTGTCTCAAATACTTTTTGAGAGCTCTGGTTGTCGTCATAGCCGTGGCAGTAAACAATAAATGTACTTTTGGGCCAAATTAAACCTAAATTTTTTTTAATGTGCTTAAATATTTAGTGTGATGTTTATCAGAAGAAATACAGACCTCAAAACACTCAGCTTTCTGGGCTTCTCTCAGCAAAGCTTCAAGACCAGGTAATAATATAGGGAACACTGTTTTCTCCAAGAACCGCTTGACCGGCCCTGAAACAGATGGATGTTAGTCTTTGCAAATACAGATCAGGAATGGAAGAATTTTTTTCAGGCAGGCAGTAAATCTTACGTTCATTATTCTGTCGAGACGATGTAGTTTCAGCTCTCTTAGCGTGCTTCTGATGAGGAACAGCTTTCAAGCCACCAATACTAGCAAGAGGGTCAGCGTACCTCGGATCATCATCATCATCATCATCATCCACTAATGCCTAATAAAGCCATAATTACTCTAAACAATCTTGAAGCAGAAAAGATATGTTCATCAAGCACATTGTAAACGTATTCAATCCCTTTAAGCGATTTTCCCCAAACTTTCTCATATTAAAATCTCAGACTTTATCTTTTCAAATTAGTCATATAGTTTGTACTCATAACAAGTGTATTTACTACTAAGGGGCAAATTGGTGCCCCTTAGAATATATTAAGTGGTCACACTTTTCAGAATTATATTTGTGAAATTTGAAAACCAGTTGTGTTGGTTTGCTACATGAAATCCCAAGAAAATTGAACTGTGAGATTGTACAATGGCACAACCTGGAAGCTCAAGGGGGTGTGAATACCTTTTCAAGGCACTACAGCTCACCTTCAGCTTCTGTCTGGGAGGACTGGGCTGCTCAGCTTCCAACTCTTAAAATACACACAAGCAATTAATTTTATCTACATTAAACTCAGACTTATATAGGCACATTCATCTTACCTTGGCAAATTTGTTCCCATAATGCTATATCAGCATCTTTTTCTGCCATTCTTTAGCTTGTGTTCATTAGCTGTTGTCAAGGAGTGTTGTTGCTAGGGAAGTGCGTAGAAGTTGACTTCCGATGTAAACATTATTGTCAATCGGAGCTCGCTTGTGGTATTTAATATCATTTCTCAGACAGGTTGTAGCTTTAAAATGTAGGTTAGCACCCGTCCGTCGACATAGCAGCTGCTTCGTGGGCCAATCACAAATTTAGATGCGGAAGTGACGGAAATGCTCTTCGAATGCTTAAATGATTCACGACATAAAATAATAAAATTCGCAAAGTGCATTTTAGTACTCCACACTTTTTATACAAACTACCAAGTAAATGAAAACTAAAAAAAAAAAAAAATAGAAAAAGACACATTTTAGCTATTATGGCCATGTACCACAAGATGGAGGCACATTGCCATTCATAAAAAAAAAATTGTATAGTACGTTGAAATAGAATCCAGTTGATCAGGAAAATACATGTTCAGACTTTTTTTTTTTGCTATGACGACACAGTGTATATTCTGCTATCTGAGTTCTTGCTTTTGAGATAGAGTACATTACTGTTTTAATATATGTCATACCACTTCTCTTGATCAATTTGCGGACCTTCAGCAAGCCATTTCTGTCTAACTAATGCCTATCTGTAGTTTTACAACTTTTTTTCATAACATTTTATATGCTTAGGCTTGATTTCTTCCTATCTTTTTTTATTGTCCTGTAAAACACTAGAAAATCTTTATACATGAATGGTGCTATATAAATAAACCTGCCATAACTTTGTTTTTGAGCTACAATAACTCAAATCTAATATAGAATCCAGAGAATTTATTCTGGAGAATTCAAGTTCCGTAAGTATTACCCAACAACACAATCATGCTTATAAAATCAAGTAACACATGAATGGTATAAAAGATCAAAATTAAAGTCTTTATTGGAATATATTCCAAAGCAATTAAGTCATCTCATGACTGAACAAAAATAGCCATTTATCTTAAAAAAAAAAATCCAAAATGCACTGAACAGCTTTAAATAAAATATACACTGCCAAAACTCATAATTTGCAGCCACTAATAACTTGTTAATAAATAAGATTGTGAGCAAAACGTTTTTACAAATAGTATTTTTGACTTACCCAACCCACAACTCTTTACATAGCCCCATTTTTTAACAAAAACACCCTGTGCCACAAACTTTTGTCTTACAAGTTGTTGCAGTGCATCCTGTGTTGTGAATAATCCCCCAAATTAAAACAAAAAAGAAAGCAAACACAATGAGAAATTTTTAAAATAGTTACATGATAATAATTATGACTGGATTTGTCTTAATAAAGCAACACTGATAAAAGTAGATATCATAAAAAGACCAACTATAAACAATGAAATATACAAATTACATTCCTTCAGGGTTTTAGAGTTCTAAGAGCCCATGTGAAAAGGGACATTTAGGTGAAGTAAAGGGTGAAAGAGCAAAAGATAAAAACCAATCTATGGTCAACATGATCTCGCAATTTTGGTTAGGATCTGAGCTCCAGGCGCCAGATTTAACAACACTTTCGTATACAGTGCCACATAAAAGTTTTCATGTTCCTCAAACTTAACATTTTGTCATCTCACAACCACAAACTTCAGTGCATTTTTATGTGATTTACCAACACCAAGAAGTGGAAATGGATCCATGTCTTCCAAATGTTTTACAAGTAAATTTATAGTACTGTGGTCTGTATATGTATGCAAGAACAGCATAAACAAAGAGTAGCAACCAGAAGCCCCATGCTAACTGTAGAGGAGCCCCAGATAGCCACTGTTTAAACTAAAACTATCCTACAGAAGAGAGACCAGATAAAACCACCGGTGAAAGAAATCATTGAGAAATTTGCCACAAGCCAGACCGAATCTGAACTTTTTGGTCTACAGGAAAATTCTATCTGTGACACAAAACTAGCACTGCCAATCATCATGAACACAGTTACCACGGTAAAATCTGGTGGTGGCAGTTCCTTTCTTCAGCAGGGACAGGAAAACTGCAAAGAATTAATTAGTAGGATTGAGTTCAAAACAGAGTGAAAAAAAACAAAACAATTAGAGGCTGTCACTAAACTTGAAGATTGATGTTCACAAATGCTTTTCTTAAAACCTGACTGACCTTGAGCTGTTTTGAAAAGAATTTAGTCTATAAATGTGCAAAGCTGGTAGAAAAGTACCCTCAGAGGACTTGCAGTGGTAATTGCAGCAAAAGGTGGTCCAACTAAGTAATTACTCAGAGCTTCAAATACAAATGCACACTTTACTTTAGGAGTTTTATTTGTAAAAATGTGAAGACTATATATCGTTCTTTCTACTTCACCACAACCTCTTCAGGATGTCTGGGTCTATCAGCTAAAATCCCCCCCAAAAAAACTCACTGGAGTTTGTGGTTGTAATGTGACAAAATGTAAAAAGTAAATAAATAAAATAAGAATGCTTTTGCAAGGCATTGTACATGATGGATGTAAAATCAGTGTATGTTTCAGAGGAGGAGCCACATGTTGGCATGATTTCCTACATTTAGCGTAGTAAGGAGCCTCCTAAAGGTTGCATCGCATAGAGATCAGTGTTTTATAGCGTTGCTGTATGATTAAAGGAAACTTGCGTTGAGCCTGCACTTAATCAAACATTCAGAACTTGTTCACAGGCAGCATGTTCAGTTCTTTAAAAACAACTCTTATGGCTATGGCAAAGCATTCGGAACCCATCTGTGGACTTCTCGGTTTAGCTGCAGCAACTAAAGGAGTGACATACCTGGCAAAGAGAGTGGTCTTGTTCCTAAAAATAGCAGATTCTATTAAGAAAGATTAAAAAAGAGAAAAGAACTAAAACAAATCAGATGCATATTGAAAATGTGGTTGAGATGAGTCTCTCATCCCCGCCCTAGTGAAGGTGTCCACCTTCCTGTAGAGGTGGGGATGGATTTGTCTGCTCAGGGAAGCCTCGCTACCCTCAAGAGCAACTCAGTGCAATGAAAAGGGGACTTTTAGCTTCTTTCGTGGTTCCACTCCTCTCTGCGTTCCTTTACAGTCCAGCTACAAAACTTCCCAGTGACTCTTCCAGGATTTCATAAACATACTTTCCTGCTTCCAACTCGGCACATTGCTTTCACACTCCACAACCTCTCTGTTTGCATGGCTTTCATACCAAACTGTCCACACTGTCAGGTGTCCTTCGTTTTAAAGAAGCTGGTGAGAGTTATTTACAGACAGAGTAAAATGATTATTTATTAGTGTGTCTTTTGGTGGTTGCTTCATTCGGAAAGTGGTTCTCCGTGGACCCTGAAGCGATATAAGCAAGTGTATTCTGGATGACCCCAGTTAGATAGAACCCGCACCTCTACGATCTGGAACGCCTTGTCGTTTTTCTCCTGGAAAGCAACAAAGGAATTTTTATTGATTTATTTTCTCTAAAGCTGACAGACTCGTTTTCTTTTTTTTACATTTAAAAGTTTAGAAAGTTGCTTTTAAAGTTACCTTAACGGGGAAGATCTGCAAAGAATCGCCATCTTCCTCGTATGTGTAGTGCCCCAGCAGCGTTCCCTCTTCTTGGTACTCATCATCGAGACCCTAAAAAGGAAAAAAAAAAAAAATCAAAAACAAGTCAGAACAGGACACTTGGTGTTTGTATTTGATTATTCCCAGGCTTCTTAGGTTTTTGGGTCAGTTTTCTTACAAAGACAGTGAAGTTGCGAGGAGCACTGGCGATGTTTCCTGTTGGAGAAAGCGTCTTAGGGATGTGCTCCACACAGAAGGATGTTGGACGAATCTTCAAGGAGAGCCTGATCACCAGATAACCTTGAGAGCCTTTAAATGCCCAGCAGTTGCCAGGATACACATCCGGCTGATGGTAAAGAAGAGCACAGTATTATTTTTTAAATCAAAAGTCAGCTGTTTAACAGTTAAATGTTGCTTTTATACATGCTTTTGTTTTTCCATGGTTATCAGACTTTGTTCCTCTGGATATCTGAAGGTGGGACTTACCTGGATTACAACACGTGGAGACTGGGAGAAGTACCAGAGTGGAAGGCCGAACAGACTCATGAGGGCTGTCTTTGTCTCATAAGTCTCGGAGCAGCGTGTGCTAAGGATGCTACCACCTGATGAAACAGAAACTATGTTTTTACCCAAATTTATACAAGTACCGTCCAGGGATCAGTCAGACAAGATATTGTTTTATAACCCAACCCTACTTTAAACTTCTCCAACACTTTATCCCTTAACTGTTTACTGAGTTCCTTGTTCTTCAAGAACATCTGAGGCATTCAGCTAAATTTATGCTGATCTCATAAATCAGCATATTCTATTCTAATCAGTATAATCTATTCTAGACTCGTGAGTAAATTCTCTAGTTAATAGAGAATTTGCCAAATTCTCTACTTTTTCATAATTTTATTTGTAAAAAATAATGATATCCTTTTTCTCCCACTTTCACTACTTTGTTTTTATTTTTGTCAAACAAAAATGCAAAAAAAATAAAATAAAACATTCTGGTTTGTTGTTAAAACATATGAAAAGGTTAAACAAATACAAAAACTTTTGCAGAGCATTGTGTTGCCTGAGAATAAGTGTAAACACCAGACGAAGGCAGACTTAGTTGCTACAACTAAAGTAATGCAACAAGAGTTTATTTATTAAGTCCAAACGACAAAATTCTTTTGTTCGTTTCTAAAGACAGAAAATATGAGGAACAAAAAAGAAGACCAACTCAGTACCAGAGCAAGTTAAATCAATAGTTTTCTCTACATTGCCCTATGAGTGCAACAATAATTGACTGTATAAAATGGATAAATGGATGGATGGATAACCAAAAAACAACAATGTTAAAGCACCCAGCCCAACTATGACAGTTAATATCATAAACAGCCAACAGATAACAGAGGCATGTAGCTTCACAACAGTTAAATATCCTGCAGACCTCGATGCTGCTAATGCCTTAGTCCTCATTGCATAAGACATGCGTTACAGAGTAATAGAAGTGCTAGACTGCTAATCCCCTTAAACCACAACAGAGTTATCTACTGACCTGGATACAAGCTCAGGGTGGACAGGTTTTCTACTTACCTCCAGACTCCAGGGCGTAGTCCACCTGACCCGTCCGGTCCTGAGAGTAGAGCTTCAGGGCGTTCTGAACAATCAGATTCACATCCTGGTTTGCAAACGACAAGGGAAAAAAAAAAATAATGTGAGACAAACTACTAAATTACGTGAGATGAGAATCTTAAATAGCAGAAGGTTTTGTGCATTACCTCTTCAGACAGTCCCTCAGTTGTAGAAGTGTGTCGGACCGTCCCTCTTACTGTCTCAAAGACGCTTCTGGCTCTGGATTCTGCCTCACCCAGAACCTGGGCTCGACTGTGCTCCAGCTGAAGCGAAATGTTTTTCAGGATGCTCATTTCGATGGAGGCCAGCGCCGCCTGCAGGTTGGGCGTGCTCACGTAACGCTGCGACAGCCATTGGATCAGCGACTCAGGGATCTCACCCTGCTGCTGGTCCGCATCGCTGCCGAAGAACAGATTTTTCAACTCCTTCCGCAACTGCGAGGACACTTGACCAGATATCTAAAGGGGGGGAATATAAAGTAAAAACAGAAGGAAATGTTTGACCTCGATAAAGTTTAGCTCATTTAAGGAGCATTGCTGAGTGGCTGGGACATTTATGCTGCTTACAGTCTGCTGCAGAGTGTTCAGCTGCTCGCATTTGCCCTTACATCCTGCAAAACCCTGCAGGTCTCCCCTGATTTTACTCAGCTCTGCTTCAAGTCTCTGCATCTCCAGCAATAGAGCATTATGGTCCTCCTGCTTCACACCCACACTAATAAAAAGGACAGAAACTTCATGTTTTACAGCATAATGGTCTATGTAATATAAGAAATAAGGTGTTCTCATGTCAGTTAGTATATTTAATCATTTCTCTCTGGTACCTGACAGGAGCTGTGTCTGCAGCCGATTTAGAAGCCGCTTTCTCCCGTTGCTTCGCCTCATCCTCAGACTGCTGTTGCTTTTGCTGCATCTCCTACAATACAAACATGAAAACTTTCATTTGGATCACTCATTTGCATCGTAAAGTTTGTTGTTTTTGCTCAATCTTAAGCAATCTCGATCCATTGTGTTCATTTGTGGAATTGCAGGAAATCTGCTGTGCATACCTCAGTCTTGGTTTCCAAAGCTCTGAGCAGAAGCTCTAAATTAGCCAGACGTGCTGCCTGACTTTCCTGTTGCTGTTTTTGCTGCTCTGAGCTCTGCAAAAGAAAGAAATTGAATCTTTACTTTCATACCCTCTCATAACTTTACTCATTACAATGTCAGGACTGTTAATGATCATCAACCATAAGTAGGCCTGTAACAGTAATACATTTGCTAGAGGACATATTTTCCTAAAGATAATTGCAGAAAATGATAATACTGTTGTTTTGAGACCATTTTCAAGTGATATTTTGATAACTCCATAATAATGCAAGTTCACTCTATCAAAGATAAATAGACTTTACTTTTGTAAAGAACACCTGACACTAGAACTGGAAAATATTTCAAATATCTAAAATAAAGCATCCACAGACCGATAAATAAAATGGAAATAAAAACCACTTACACCCATTAAAAAATGGGTTATTATTGTTCAAATATTAATCATCAGGATGGAAACTGAGCTCATTCTAATTTACCAAGCAATTAAATGCTTAATTGTGACAGGCTTACCTGTGCTATGTTTAAGTTCTCGCGCTGCAGTTCTCCTCGCAGCACACCCAGTCGCTGCTCCATCATAGAGGACACCCACACTTCGAAGCTCTCCCTTTCGTTCTGACTGTGGACCTGCTCTCTCAGCGAGCTGTAGAGACCGAGAACATTGCTGTGACGCTGATCCTGCTTCTGGTTTCCCGCCTGGACTTTCTCCCACAACATGGCCAGCTGTCGCTCAACAATTTCGAGACGGTCCAGATCCACGCCACTGTGGATGGCGGCTGGGGGAAGGATTGGCTGAGAAGGACGATAGGGGAAATTATTACATTTAAATTTAACTAGGCCTGTCACGATAACAAATTTTGCTGAACGATTAACTGTCTCAAAAATTATTGCAATAAACGATAATATTGTTTGAAGACCTTTTTACACTGATTTAATTGGAATGACGTAATAATGCATGCGATTTCCTGCCAAAGATAAATACACTTTATTATAAGAACACTTAACACTGGAACTGATAAACAAAATAAACAAAACAACCAAAAACACCTTAAGCAATAGTTCACACTACACGATTTTTGTCCCCAATTTTCCCCCTTACAACAATCTTAGAACGTTGGCCGTTCTCAGATTGTCACTTGCAATTTTGTAACCGATCATCCTGTAGCGTGTAGATCATCATGGCCGCTCCGATCTAAATCAGGGGTTTTCCCTGACTGGGAGCGTTAACGCAGACTGTTGAATGTAACAGGTAGCCAATCACAAAGCGCAGATTCCCTTCCGTGCTTTCTGAGGGGAAATTACGGAAGAGAATCCCAAACAGCTGACACGGCACAACCCGAAGTCCAGCGGCCATTGGAGATGATATGTGGAAACAACATTAATGTTTATTCAACATTTGGTGCAAATAATATAGAAATGACGAGAGGCATAAAAGCAAAATTGCTACTGCAGTTGATAAACCCGTTAACTTTTCAGCTGTTCTTCGTTAACGTTACATAAATAGGTTATAATGATTTTCATTCAGTCAGGACTTTACGCTGACACTAGCCACATGCATTGCAGGTAGATTGTAGTAAAGTATAGATTAATGCCTGGTTTTAAAATTAGTTAACTGGACTTGTAGCCATTATTTGGTGCCCATTGTTGGACACCACACGATCAAACCCGATCGAACCCTTATACCTAGGATTTCTGTCGGCTAATGTGTGGTCTGTCAGGTTTTGAAAATGGGCCGACAATCTGCCGACAACTCTAAGATCATGTAGTGTGCACTGGGCATTACACTAAGGAAATGAAGAAGAGAGGTTAGTGGAGAGCACCGGAGTTGAGCCTTTTTTCATTCAGTGTCATCAACAGAAAAAGACAAAGGCCGGAACAAACGATAAAGCCAATAATTAAAATGAAGTCGATAGTTTTAATTTATTGTGCGATTAATTGATTTATTGTTTACAGCGACAGGCCTATATTTAACTCTAAAGTCTGACTCAAAGTCAACCGTGTATGATTTCGTCTCTACTTTACAATTATCCGCTAATGTCTGATGGTCCAATCATTAACCAAACCTTGGCTGTGAGGAAGTTTACAGGGTATACACACTTTGTGAAAAACTGGTCTATAAGATAGTGCTACTCACTGTTGCTTGGGAGACCGGAGTGTTATGAGCCTGCTCCATGGGAGTCTCTGTTGCAGGGACAGCAGCGGGAACAGCAGCCAAGTTAGAGAAGAAGTCAAACCTAGATGTAGATCTCCACTCTGTGAGGTTTATGGCTGGAAGGTAGGTAAGCAGGGCACCGGTGAACGGGAGCCACCACCAGAAAACTGCAGGAGAACAAAAGAATGTGATGTTAAAGGTAACTCAAGAGAAAATGCTCTTTTATAATAATCCAAGTTATTTGGTTAAATATTAAACACTTAAAAAATTTAGAGTTAAACTGACATTGCAAACACTTAATACATTAAATTTAAATGTTTTTTTACTAAAACACACAAAGAAAATACTTTTTCAAACCCTTTAGGAGGATCAAATTAATGTTAAAACTAAATTAAGGTGATATTTTATTTTAATTGCAGCATGATTCAGCAGAAAAATAAGAAACTGTTTGAGAACAGCTGAGCTGCAGTGAAGACTCAGGAAGGTTGACCTGAATCTGCAGCTAGATTTACAGCAGACTCTAGAGATCTGTGCTGGTTCTAATAGCCATATATCCTTCTCTCTGTGCTGACTACAGTAAATGGGTTCAATCTGTTTAAAAGGGCGTCTGTTTACTCACGCAGAAGTAGTAAGAGGAGCAAAAGAGGCAACAGGAGCTTCCAGAGTTTGGGAAGGCATCTGAAACACAGAAGAAAACTTCAAATTTTACAAATGATTGGTATTTCACATTTTTAATGAGAAAAATATATATCTTTATTCATATTTAGGCAAGTAATTAAAAATTAATAATGTGACTGTTTAAAAAATACCTTTATTAAATGATAAATAAATCATTTAATTTTTCTTTACACCTGAATTTTTGTAATTGATATAAATTAAAACACATTTTTTCACACATCAGGCAATAGCAACATTGAGCAAAGCTTAATTATACTTACTGTCAAATGCACAGCAGTCATGTTAATTTTTATTCATTATTTCTATTAAACTTTCAAATATCTGTGATTAATTCATTGTCATAAAAGGTAAGAACTCTTACCGAGTTAGAAAGAAGACGTTGACGAGAGACATGAGAGACACCAGTTGGTACCATCCTCTTGCAAGAAACCACATCAGTCCCTTTCCTGCTTTTACTAGAGAAGCAGAAAAAAGAGAGAATATATTCAAACTATCAACCTAAAGTGGACAAGTATCCTAATTTGTTGAAAATGATAAACATCTGAAACTTACTTGGGGCTGCTAGGATCGCCCAGAAGCATGAGAGAAGGCTTTTTGTTGCTGTGATGATTCCTGAACCCAAAGCTTTACCTGCTGCAAGCACACAGCGACCAGGCAGCAGCAGATAGAAACCTATTAAGACAAAGCGAATGATGTTCACGAGTACAGCTACAGTTTTTAAGGAGTTTAGCTTACAAAATAATAAGAATATAAAAAAAATATCTTTGTAATGGAATGATCAGAGTTAAAAATGATGAAACTTCATTTAACCTGTGTAAGCTAGGATGCTCCACAAGCGCTGTGACTTGGAGAGTGGTGTAACGGCGACAGTGCAAGACTCAGAGTACTGCTTTCCTTTACAGTCGTCACCTGTGTGCGTCCAAAATGATGGAGAGCAGACAAGCAGAATGCAAAAATGAGCAAACAAACAAAAAAGACAATAAGCAGCATGAATAAACTCATTTATTCCACAATGATTAAATATGACTGATAATCAAGCAAATTTGAGAAAATGATTGCAAATTATAGATCATTTTACAAAGGCATGTGCCGCAAAGCTTGATGGAAAACGAAAACAAACAAAAAAATCTAATGACATCTTTCTCCAAGTAACATTTTTATTGGTTTTGTCACATTAGCTTGGTGTCAAATTATTTTAAATAACACAGCAGGTCTGGTGCCAAGGGCTAACAGATTATCCTGGTGGCTTTAAAACTTTGAGCTTCCTGAGTCCCTCCCCCCCTTTCTTTTTAGATATTTTATCTTCAGTTAAAATCTGGCAAGAAAGTTCAAATAAAACTATTAAAATAACCTTCAACTTGACATCGGAGGGTCAAACTAATTTATAATAAAGCTTTTAATTTGTCTTTGTTTTTGGAAAAAAAAATCTTCCTATTGTGTTTACCTTATTTTCTGCTGTTTTGCAACAGTAGTGAGGAGACATAAATTGAATAAGAAAATACATTTTCTTCCTCCCACAAACTTCAGTAAACATTTAGATTGGCAGTTTTGGCCCTTTCAAATATTGTTAATGTTCAAAAAATAAGGAGCCTCCTTTATATTTTAAGAGCAACTGTAAACTAAATAGAAAAGTACATAGAATACATTTTATTGACAAGTTAAGCACCTCTAAATTACTTTTCTATTTGAGCTTTGTACATTTGTTTGCATTGAATTTGAAATTCTTATTTAAAATATAGAACTAACCAAGATGAAGATCAACTGAAAAGCCATTTCACATCTTTCCTGCTTCTTTTTCATTTTGTCTCCATTTGTAAGTGTAAAGTATATAATTAACCAGTAAACATAACTAACTTTAAAATAATTATTTTTAAATACTCTAAATCATGGATTAGGACGATTTGGCTTCACTTTCTGCAGGTCATGAAGTTGAACAGGCTGCTGAGTAGTTAAAGCAGTTCACACAACCTCTGCCCACTGATGCTGACACAGGGCACGCATATCATTGACTTTGTCAATCAAAGCTGCACACCAGGAACCCTAACAAAAGGGTAAAGAGAACATGTGCTGTGTGTGCTTACACAGGGAACCATTGAGGTTTAGATGTGATGTTTCTTCAGTGACCAGGTCCTTCACATTCATGCTTCCACAGAAACTTGAGTGGCCTGCAACACATAGATAACATATTTAATTGTACATAAAAAAGGTTCGAATAAAAAAAATCATAGCAGAAGTGAAGGTGAAGATGGCAGATCCACCAGTATAAATGTGGAGGAAGCATAGCTCCTAAAGACGAGATTACAAGTAGAAGTTACACATGCACAAAAAAAAAAGAGAATACACACAAGTACCTGGTTGAAACAGCAATGACAGAGGTGAAACTAAACCATTAGAGCAAATGCATATTATCCACTGTGGAAAAAATACAATTAGGGAATATACTGGATAGAAAAATGTACTTTATATATTGAAACCTCAGCCAAATGGTTGGAGCAACTAACATTTTTAAGTTATAAAGTGCAAATTTGAAAAGTTTAGTTAAAGAGTTTTGGTAGTTCATCTTAAATGCTCACTCTCAAACTCATTTAACAAAATGAAGAAGTGCAACACATGTGACGGTGTTGTCTGGAGTTTTTAAACAATGGCGTGGCTACTTATTTCATTCCAATATAATTCCCCTTTCAAAATGAGAAAAGTGTGAAAGTGAAAGCTGGGTTAATTCAGGAGAGAGATAGGAAAGTTATGACATTCTTCAAAGGCATACTCAGTTTATGAGAAAGCAAGCATCTCTATCTCCTAAGGAAGGACTCTATCTTGATTAACAAAAAAGTAGACACTTAGAAAGGAGAAAAAGTTAATTAAAGGAAAAGAGGCAGCTAAAATCTGGAGCTGTGACTCTCCAGTGGACTGACAGCAGATACCTTGTTCTTCAAAGCCATGACCTTTGGAGCCCATCATCCTGTGAAGAGTGGTCTGCTTAAACAGCCAAAGTTTGGACCACGCTTGTGTCAAGGAGTCTGAGTACGAGGTTTGGACTCCTGTTGACACATCCGTTGACACCCCTGTCCACACAGCCATTGTAAGTCAAGATGGAAACTTGATTCATGATCAGAGGCATGCAAATGTGTTCATCCCTCTTCAGGTGTTATCAGATTTTGTTTATGTTTTTTTTCCATTTGTTTTCCACTTCAGCCTGAACATCATTCCCTGTCTCTCCTGAAGAAAAGCAACCTCATAGCAGAATGCCCCACTAATATGTGTTCAGAGGATGTTGCAGTATTAGTTTCCAGAAACACATTGTTTGGCATATTGGGCAAAGAATTAAAAATCAGCTCCAACTTGTGCTACTCCTTGCTCGGCCGGTCAATTTAGACTCGACAGGCTGGTTTTTGCTTGGTACTCTTTTCATTATCAGATGACTTATTGAACAATTTTCTGCAAAATGTTCCCAGCTTGGAGATTTATTTTATAACCTCAGCCTGATTTAAACTTCTCCAAAACTTAATCTCTGACCAGTTTGTCTGCATTCTTTGATCTTCATAATGTTGTTTGTTTACTAATGTTCTCTAAAAACCCCTTAGACCAGTTTCTGACTTTGAGATTAAGTGACTCAGAGATGGATTCTTTCTACCAATTATGTGAATTGTGAAGTAAGGGTGCGAATGATTTTACAAGAAACTGTAGAAGAAATAAACCTCATTATAAAAAGATATAGTAATTGAGATATCTGAAACTCATCAAAACAAATCCAAACAGCAAACATAGAGGAATGTAAGAATGACTAAACAACAGTCATTCTTACACCCCTGTCCACACAACCATTCATTGTTGTGAATGAATAGTTGAAATTATCGATGAAAATTCAAAATACCTTTTTCTGCTGAGTTCCTGGTTCTTGTACCCAGCCAGACCAAACTGCTGTAGACAATGGAAACTAAGGACACAATGGGGGACAGGGCTTTTTTGCTGTAGCGCACACATGAGTTAGATATTGACATCAGGACACCTGGAGGGAGACATCACTAATGGTTAAACATTCTCTTCGTCAAATCCTTGTTATGCCAATAAGACTTTAAACTATAAAAATGCAAGGTCCCAAATGTGGAAAGCATTTTCTCACCCGACTTGTTCCTTCGACTCCTGTCTCTGGTATAAATATTTGTGTAAGGTGAAGATATGGAGGTGAGGCCATCGGTGGAAAGTTCTGCTTCTTGGCAGGATGATGATGATGATGATAGCGATGTCAATGATGACCGCGTCACACGGGAGTCACTTTGCTGAGAGTGAAACGAGCAATCTTTGCAAATGTACCCATTAGGGACCGAAGTCTTGGACTTTGAAAAGCTGGCCTCCCCATTGGTGTTTGATGAGCTCTGGCTGGAGTGTTGCTCTGGAACATGACAGCCAGGCAGCAAATTTAACCAAATTTGATTTTCAAAATAAGACTTCCATTGCAAACTGTAGCTTTCCTGGGGTCATGAGACAGAGCATTCAACATTTCTTTGTGATTAAATCTATAATTTTTTGTCTCACCCCACTGTCCATCCACAGTAGTTGTAGCTCTGATGGTGGTTCCTCTGCGCTGCCTCAGGTGATACTGCTCTTGAGCTGATACGAGCCGCGAGACGTCGACCGTTGTGACGTTTTCATGACTTGTTCTGTCAATCGGGGTACTGGCAGCTGAGAAGGACAGGGTTTGCCTCGGTGTTGCAATTTGGCTCAGGGATAAAGACACAGAGCTGGATGTGGACTTCTGCTTTCTGTTTCGCGGTGTCCTAGAAAAGAAAAAAAGACTGTGTGATTACTACCTGAATAATATAAGATATAAATAAAATAGTTTTCAATTCTGCTTGACTGTTAAACTAAAAAAAAGAAATTGCGGAACCATGTTGTCTTGACTGTTGAGATGTTTTTTTATGATGTGTTGATTTTGTGTGAGTAAGGGAGAGGTAGGAATTTGTTCGATGATGTTAATGTCTGTTAAAATGAAAAATTGTCAAATAAAGACATGTCATTTTACTGGTGCACAATGTCTGCAACATAATAATAGAAATAATAATAATAAAGCTAATTTACTGATATTTTTTACTCTCCCCAAGAAATAATTTATTGTTTTTTCAGCTAACGGTTTATAAATATGCAGTCTTTTTTCAGCTTAGTAACTAAAAGTCAGTGTCTTCTTTCCCTTTTCATAATAGCATAGTCCATATCACAGGAAACATAAATGCGAGGGTGCAATGTTTGCCAACATTATGTAGTACCAACATTAAGAAAATTATCAGAAGCTTAAAAAAAGAAACAATTTAACTGAATGATCCAGTTTTACTGCCTAAATTGCTTACTTTTATGTACAACCAGCCAAAAACAATTTAAGGCGATTTTGTGTGATAAACCAACATAGAATATTTTATTACTGTGAAGTGAATGTACAATGACGCAGTTACATTTATTTTGACAAATAAACTGAAGTTTAGTGCACATTTGTGTTAAAAATGTGAACAAGTTCAAGGTCTATGGATGCAGGTTACTGTAAAATGGCTGTGAAAAAGAGGAAGGAAAACAATCTAAGTTAACGTGTGAGTTTCCAAAACTTTCAATTTCACAGGAACAGAAATAAATATTCAAATGCTTTCACTTGGGTTGTAAGATTGGGAAGATCTTGTTTAGTCATGATCTACAAGACACAAGTCTTTAGCAATGCAGCTGGTCAGAGTCAGATTGAAAGTGTTTACATGTTAACTCACCGCGTCTCTTTCCTGGTGTCGATGTAACTGCTGCCATGGTCCAGGGAGTAATCAGTTACACTCTCGGTGTTGTAATGACTGCTGCTGTTCTGCAGACGGAGGCTCCGCCGTAACATCTTGGGCGACTCGTACACAGGAGAAATCTGGTGCTCTTTCTCAAACTCTAATGCTGCAGTTGAGTAACTTGAACTAAGACAAAAGTGAGAAAGAAAAAGAGCGTTAGAAAGTTGGCAAAAATATTCTACGTCATGAGGCCCTACATGAGACTTAAGATGGTTTGTCTCTCATATTTACTGAACTGAAATTTTATTCAGAAACACAGTTGAAAGAGGAAAGGTTTCAACCAGCAAAGCATTTTAATTCCTAGTTCCTCATCCTAAACCTCTCAGTGTCAGATTTCTTAAATGAAAACAAACACAGGCTTTTTATAGAGCTGTGATGCTGGTGGGTGTTGGGTTGTTCCTCACAGGAAATGACTCACTCACATGGGAAAGAGAAAAAAAAAAGATCAGGATGTGTCTCGAAAATAAGAAATCGAGGCAAATATACCAAGTAAACATCCCCAACTAGGCAAGGAGAAAGAGTTCAACTCAGTTGGCTGCGGTTTCATACGTTAAGAGGAAACATGCTGTGAATGTTCGGTGCCATGCCTTACTGTGACTCAGAGGGCCACACCCACCCCAATGAGCAGGCTTTAAGTGCCAAAATGCAGGCATGACTAACAGGCAACATCTGCAACTATTCTCTCAGAGTTATTAGTTCCTCTTAGCTGGTGAATACAGAGCATTGTTAATGGAAAGATGAAATGTCAACGCTTTTTGCTGCAGTAGTAAAAGAAAAACACTTAATATTGAGAGAGGTAAGATACTAGGAGCCTTTGAAAAGATGAAAGATAGTATTCTTCCAATTATGCACCTGACAATCAGGTAGGCTCACTGTTTACACTAAAGCTGCCAGTTTTACAGTACGGGCACAAAGTCGCTGAGTGTGCACAGGAATGACAATATCCTGCCCTTGACTTCCCTGTGCAAGCTAATTAAGCTTTAAAGTCCTGCAGAAGAGCACATATGTGTTCGTCCCACACAGATCTCGTCTTTCTGCTAGTCTGTCTGGGAATAAAACTTGGGGATTACTCACCCTGACAAGGCCAATTATGAGCTTTTGTCTTGAGTCTGCCACCTGCCTGTTGAGCCAACTGCCACCTCTCTCGAAACCTGACCAGGACAATTTTCCTGCTCTGGGAGTCGTGGAGAATTTATCTGCTGCTTAACACTGGCCCAAGGATTAATAATAAAAGCAAGTAAGTACGGTTGTTTAAAAGACCACAAACCCAGACAAAAGCGCTCCAAATTCTTCACATATTTGTATATTTGCGCAGAAAGTTCATTCACTACAGTCAAGTACCACCTCATCCATACTTTTTGTCAAACCACTAAATCATTATTCTTACAAATTATCTAGTAGATTCTTCCAGGACAACAGTGTTCAACTAACAAAAGTTGTTGTTTTTGTTTATTTTTTATGTTTGTAAGTTTTATTGTCATATATGCTGGTCTGGAGAACTTCTTATGGATAGGTTTGTGTTTGTACATCTTTGATATTTTGTTGCTTCCTGACACCACAAGAGAAAAATTGAGCTCTAAAGTACTTCATCCGTTCTCTCTTCTCTGCAGCTAAAGACATAGAACACCCGATGCATGATTTCAGGATATGTCCTCCAGACCCGAAACAGCTGCTGTACAAAGAACAAAACTTTGCCAAGTCATGTGTGTCCCTGGCACTGTTAGGAGCAGGGCTGTGTGATAAGGAAACAAATATGTCTGTCTGTGTAGCCTGCAGGCACATGCAAACATTACAATACACTGTTCTCCAAAAGTATCCACAGCCACTGAACATGGCTGTGGATACATGTTCCACAGCCATGTGGAACATGGAACACTGCAACAGTGTGGATTGTTGCAGTGTGTCACACTGCAACAAATTTAAGTTGAAATGTTATGTAATAAACCTACAGAAAGTATTAAATAATTGTGAAGTGGAAGTAAAATGATTCATGATTTTCAATATTTCTTTACTTCTGAAGCAAATAGGCTACACCAGAATTTACTTAGAGGCATAAAGTAAGTAAATACATGTGCACTCACATTTTAAAATTTTTTAATTGTAAAGTAAAATTTTGTTCAGCTTTGTGTTGGCTTATCACATAAAATTATATAAAACAGTGCTTCGTTTTTCATGGAACCACTCCACATTATCATAGCGCTTTATAGAATTCTCAAAACAAAGACTGTCAGATTAAACAATGTTATAAAGCTAGCTCATGTTTCCTCAAAACCTCTTAGGAGTTAACTCCTCATTTGCTCTCATTCTCCAAGCTGATCAGTGCGTCGCTTTTCTCCCAGGCAACATTCGCAGCCCACATCAGAGATATAAATAGCGATAGACAAAGTCAATTTACAGACAAGAAGAGACGTATAACGAGCCAGACCTGAGCAGAGGAAAACACTTTCCCATATTGATAGCAAGCTTCCTATAATTTTATGTTACATAATATTATAGATTCAAATCCTCTTTCCACACTCTTCTCAGTACAATTAAACATTTTTGCCTTTCACGAACTCTTGTTTTGTTGTCATCATCATGATATATGCCAAGCAACTATGACTTTGCTGATTGACAATATTAGTTAGTAGTTTGCAATACATCCTTATTTTAGCTAAATTCAGAGGAATTTCAGAGCAAAATACTATACATGATAATGATTTTTTTTTGGCAGAACCAAATCCATTGAGACAATGATATACAGCAGCTCATCATAACATCCCAGAAAAAACAAGCATTTAATTTGTTTTTCCAAAGTTGTGGATTTCACAGCAGCTGCTATTTTAGCTGACGGAAAATAGAGGCTTTGATTTCTGTAGGATGCTTCCAAAGAGCTTGTCATACATTTTCTTGCTTGGTATACAAATACACTTCTATCCAAAAGAAACTTGAAAGACCTTAGATAATAATTTAGGCAGTCAGCTCAGTTGGTACACTCACCCCACAAACCCCGACTACCATTTGTGAGATATGCACACATTTATTTTAGCCTGGGATTATAAGAACCATGTGGGTCGTAAAGCTCCGCAACAAAACCACAGTGTGGAGTCAAAAGCTTGCCAGAAAAGTCTTAAATCTCACACACAGAAGTAAACAGAACAGTGAAAGGTTTTTTTCGGGTAACAATTTTTAAAAATGCTGAGTTGCTAAACAAGCAAGCAAACATGTTGCAGTTCAGGCTTCTGTAAAGGTCACACTGCATAGACTGAAACTTGTGTACAAGAAATCAAACATGACAAATGTAAATAGTTTTTAGAGGATAACCTGGATTTTTTAATAAATTTGTGACTTTGTCACTCAGTTCAGAATGTATTATATAGATACTGCACAAGCTGACACTTCTGTGCCAAAAGCTGAACGTTTCAGAGTGATGAGATGTTGCAATTCAGAACTGTGACACCACATGCCCCTGTTGCATTTGCTGGAATAACAAAGTTATTTTCAAACATTTGAACTAGGGAATACCCTGGGGAAGAAACCAGTATAGAGGTTTAAAAAAAGGGGGGGGGAATCTGTACCTTTCCTTTTCCAGAACTGTTATTGAGTAGTTTTCCACAAAATGTTGTGCCCTATATTTACTAGAGGACAAGAAATAGGGGCAAACGGAGAGTGTTCAAATTTTTACCCAACCATCTCTGAGTAGGAAGGATTTGGCTTTGTGATTAGGATCAATCAGGCTGGGCCTCATTTTCCCTCCCACTGACAGCATTTCCCTTCTGCCTCGCTATAAGAAAACGTTCTTCCCTCACCCAACTGGAGCACAACAACCAACGTCACATGTTACTGCTGTTACTATGGAGACAACAATAAACTAATCTTCAACTCAGAAAGACAGATCAGTAGATGAACCCATACCCCATCAGGAAGAAAGACGTTCTAGCACACAAAAATACAAGCCACGCTTTCAGTGGCTTGCAAAAATATTCACACCGTCTAAGCATTTTGTCTCAATACAAACACAAACTCCAATGCATTTTACTGGCATTTTGTGTGGAAGCAAACTATACAAACATTTTCACAACTAAAGTCTGAAAACGGGTGTACATTTTAAGTCATCATCCCTTAGAACAATACCCCAGTATAACAACAGTAGTTGCTCTCAGAAACAGAGAACAAACAGAATCAAAAACAGTGAAAATCTATCAACAATAATCATCAAGCAATCACAAAGCAACAAGACGACAGCCATTGTTATTAGAAAGCTTTAAGAAGTCCTATTAGCAGTTTACCAAAAGCTATGTAAAGCTCTGCTAAAATGAAATTTAAAAAAAAAAAACTTTCTGACCAACATACAAAAAACTCAATGGGTTGGAAAAACAATACTGCACATCACCCTAATCAACATGATACCACCCAAGAAACATGGCAGCTGCAACATCATGCTTCAGTTAAAGACAGAGAAAGTTGTGAGTACCGATAGGAATGAGGATGAGCTATAAATGGGGCAAATCTGAAACCTACAACATTCTTAAGACTGAGCAGTCAGTGTTACAGAAATGTGTATTATTGACCAATTACTGTTACAAAAAATATCTAGGTTAAAGGCCCCATCTCCCTTGAATCCAGCTGATGTCATCTGCTTGCCACTTGACCAGGGGTGCAAGTACTGAAGCGCGTGTGAAGCAACTGTAACGACAGGGTGCACAACAGCTGTTCAGCTGAAACTGATTAGATTCAAATGGAGCTTGATGGAGCTGCAGATCGAGCACAGTCTTCTGCATTTGACTCACAACTGGGGAAAAAAAAGATAGCTAGAAGGTTGAATTTACTATTCTTAGCCACTATATATTATCATTCACTTAAATGCAGCAGTTGATAACAATCAGCTATAAACAGTCTTTAGACAACCCAATCACTACAGTTCAAGCATGATGGTAGAAAAAGGAAGATACCATCCAGACGCCCCGGCCCCACTGACCCACTTCTACAATCATAAAATATGAAGGCTCTCTGGGTGGATTCTCAGCACACACACCTGTTTTCAGAGGAACATGGCTGCAGTCAGTCTGTTTTTCTGGAAGACGAGCAACTTGATTTTTTGTCGCAAGGCCCCATTAAAAATCAAATACCATTTCTTGCCCACAAGAATTTGATTGTGTGTTTAGACTTTCAGTTTAAAACCAGTTGTGCTGTTTATGTTGTGATAGTGGAAGGGAATGAGAAACAAATAAAGACTGAGACGCATCAGTTTTTCTTGTGTCATTATATTGCTACCTTCACTTGCAATGGAACATTTCTAAGATGGCTTGAGTTGCATTTTACGAAACTAATTCAAAAGAGACAGAATTAAAATTTGACCAAAAACAAAGCTATAACTGTCATGAGGACAAGGGTGTTCTCTTGAGTTTTGGGGGTGACAGTTAGGTGATTAAAAAAAGCTACTTTTAATTGAAGAAAATAAAATTTAAAAATACAACTAACAACTAAAAATGCATTGAAGCATATTCTCGTTGTTGATGTGTTTACAGACTGAAATGGTGGGAAGATAAAATTTTGATGCATTCATTTATCATGGGACACGATGCTTGGCAGGTTCTAATCACTGATTGATTGGTTGGGACATGCACAATATATCAGCATTAAAATCAGTATCACAAAACTGGCCTGATAACCAATGTTTATTTCCATCCTGTTGCCGTTTGTGTTACGGAGGGAGGAGGGGAGTGGGTTAACTGTTTGGTCATGTGACAGTGATAGTAATTAAAAACCCAAGTATTGTTGGGTTTTTAATTGAAACAGAGAAGCAATGTCAGCAGAGTTGCAATTTTTTTACCATGTTGAAAGGGAAGGAAAATGTATATGTGTAAATATCACCCACAAAGCAATATTAGCAGATATCGGACAAGATTTAAATGCAAGAGCATCCTCACTCCGTCACTTATAATAATATCCTTGATTCTATATTATATTAAACTAGAACTCAAGGATTATACACATGGTGCATTTTAAAACTGCCTTCAAACTTTTTATATAGGCCATATAAACTTCAATTTACATGCTGTGAGAAGTCAGCAAATGACAAACACCTGCAAGTCTTGCTTTCTAACATCTACTTTATTGTGTTTAAATTAAATTAGGGCAAATGCCTTTTAATTCACAGTTGGGATTTTTATCAAAGACTTCTCACACTGCTGCTTATAGGTCTGTAACTGAATGTCTTTGCTTTAATAGTCTCCCAGAGGACAGAAACAGAGCATAGTCCTTTTTCTCCTACACTTAGTCTATTCAGTGCTACAAACCTTGTCACTGCTCCTTTGAGTTTTGACAACAGATGGACCAACCGTTTTTGTCACCTGACCTTGTCTGTTGCTGCACTGCTCTCTTGTACTCACTGCAGACCATGCACACCCACTCCATTCAGACATGCAACTAGATTCATTAAATCTAGAATCTAAATACTTACTGCCTTTTGAGGTCTGTTTCTCAAGTTGTCAGGAAAGGAGAAAATTGTTACCAACCGGTTCAGCAGCCAGAAGCTAAAAGAATACCACAGAATCCCCAACTAGCTCATCAAGCAGCAAACTATTAGTCTAATCTGAGGATCAAGGCCATATCAGAAAGGCTCATTAATAGCCTTTCAGCTTAATTCAAAGGAACACGATTACTACTGGAGTTTGACAACCTTAAGCAACTATGTTGTGATTTCTTTGTCCTTTAAACTGGAATTCTAAATTTACGTCAGTTTCATTTTAATTCTTCTTGTTTCTCCTTCTTGTTTTATTGTTTCAAATAGAAGTTAATCTGTTTCAGAGTTTGCTTCAATTTGGTCTAACTTGCAAAATCTTAAAACTGCATGATAAATAACCTGATATCAATATTGACAACCATCACTTTTCTTAAGGTAACATTGATTTAAAACTACAGTTAGGAAGCTGGAAGAATGTCATAAGTAGCTGACTGCAGGTTCTACCTACGTAAATAACTTGACTAACCAAGTTAGTCAAATTACTTACTCTATTAATTATACATTTTTACTCTATTAATTTTACTCTAGTAGAAAAAGAGTAGAAAAGCAAAACTATGTGATATAATGCCCAACAAACATGTTTAACAAAAAACAGTAATTTTAATGAAGCATAAAGACGTCCAAGTCTACGATCAAAAGGTCATTTGCAAAAATGTATAAGATAACATAATTGTAACCTATATTTCAATATGCTAATATATGAAAGTAAGTAGATCATGTACATTTTTCATCTTGTATGAAAATCAATGCTATCATACAATAAGAATCTTATAGGGCCCCATGCCTAAAGCAGTATGCTAATTAGGATACAACTGCTCCAATCTTTCTTAGACTAACTTTCCTCAGACAGTACTTTCTAGCCAACAGTGCAGTAAACTTGATGAGGTCTTTGTTGAAACTCGATTTTCTTTTTACAAGACACTTGCATACTTTCCCTTGGGACCTGGCGGAGACAGGGGGCATGCCTTTAAAGTCAAGCAATCACATGTCAACTCAAGGATTGTCAGAAACGGCAGCATACACACCCGCTAATTCCTCACTCCCTGACCTACACACCCAAATGCCTTCCTGTGGTTTAACAGCTTCTGGCAAAGTAAGGTGACAGTTCTGGAGACAACGACATTCCTCCACATGCACACACTTTCCTGATAAGGTGCTGACCACGTCTAAAGCATAAGATGATAATAAAGGCGAGAAAATGAATGATGGTGGATTCAACATGCCTTATATTTCTATTTATACAACAGAAAACAAACTTAAAGATACCACTAAATGCAGCATCATAAGCATCATTTTGCAAGAGACTTTCAGATATGTTGTTTGGATTCAAATTGATTAGATTTCCATCAGATCCCAATAGATAAAAGATACCTGAGATAGAAACAAATGATGGAAAATCTTGCAAGAACTTCACTTGAAAGGTTTTAAAGCACATAAAAGCTTTTTAAAACAAAAGCAGAAGGATCTCTGAGACAACATTAATCCATTCTGAGTTAATTGCTGTGCTGCCCTGAGTAGCTAAAGATACATGCTGTACTACTTTTAATGCCATAACCTGAACATTTGATGCAGCAACTAGTGAACTGCAGTGCAACACTAAGATCTCACCTGAGAGAGTACGTATAGCCGGTGTTCTCTGGAGCACACTGTGGCGGTGTGTATGTGTGCAGCTGGGAAAAGTCCATGATCATTCTTCTTTGTTTAGACTGAAAAAGTTATTGTGCAAAGGATAGGACTCCCTTTAGTCACAGATGACATGTCAGGAGTAGAGTAACAAAGAAAAAACTACTTCTAGAATACATTTGCTGCCTTGTTCAGTCTGTCTCTTAGATGTACTTTTCTAAGTTGTAGTCATACTAATCTGAAGTTTTGGAAATGACTCACCACTCCACAATGAAAAAAACAAAATGACATTCCCCAAATCATTTCTGGTTTGAAAACAACTAATAAGTTCTACGCCGTGCAGCCCTGTCAGAAAACTCATTCCTATCCGACACCTAATGAGTACATGCGCATCCCCATTTCTCTGAAACACAAAAATGCCACTGTAAGAGAGAGTTGGCAGACCTCTTCCTGCATGCTGGCTCTGGTTGATGAGCAGTACGGACACCAGTGAAGCCGTAATGAATGGCCAGCCTCTTCTGCTCTGGTACGGAGAGTGGTGGAGACAGGGTGATCCTATTTCTGTTTGTATTAAGCAGACTAACCATGAGGACAGCCAGTCCCTACAGTGGAGATTTCAGTAATGCTTGGTATTACGAAAGCCCATAAAACAGCAGAGGGTGGGGAGGATCCTGAAGCAATGGGCGGGAACCAATGGGTGGGAGGCAACGCGCCTAAGAGCTGAGCTTCTGTGAGTGAAGCCTGCTTAGTGTGAACAGGCATTACTGCTACACTGACTATTTCTCTATGAAAATTAAGCCATACATACTTTCTGCTAGCTGGTTCTGCTTTACAGAAGCTTTAGAGGACATAGCAGCAAGTGGAGTACTGATAAAGACTGCTGTTATTTTGTACATCCTTTTTTTCCCAATCAATCATTCTCAACAGGACAGTAGAAACACTTCCTGTTTAGAGGAAATACCAGTAAATGTCAGTACATAATCATTTGGAAATTAACTTTAAACAGTGCCCTGCAAAAGCATTCATACCCATTTAAACTTTGTTGACCAAAACAACGGTGTAACTAATTGTAAAGTAAAACCTAAAGCATGAATAGTTTTTACTACTTTACAAATAATTTGGCAAAATACGTCTGGAATGTATTTAGATTCCAGACGTCTGGTCTTTTAGAGATTTTTCTCCACCAGCTTTCCACAGCTGGAGATGGAAATATTTTCTAACGTTGTCTTGGAAACAGTTAAAAGTTAAGATAAACTTATAGGACAACAATAAACTTTGAACAACAATTTTCTTGGGACACAAAATTAGATTTTGTTCTAAACCTTGAGTCGTCTGTCCTAAACTAATTTATCGTTTTATGTGTTTTGAAGCAAAGAGGGACTCACCCTCAAGGAATTATCTCATTTATACTAGATAAGTATGAATCTAGTGTGTCCCTAGATTCATACTAGGGTCCAACCTTTGGTTAGGTAGCTGGTCATGCCTTGGTAGGTTTGCCGTAGGACCGCATAACACATTACAAATTTCTCATTTCATCCTTAGAACAATATATTACTATATGTAATATGGATATCACAAACAATTACTCAAATACAATAAATGCTAATTGATCATTTAAATGCCATGCATCTAAACTGTCTAGCAAATAATATATCTTGTGATGCTTGTTTAATTCAGCATAAAGCATAAAACTCCTAATAAAATACAACAAAGTTTATGGTCATCATGAGACAGAAAACGGAACGGTTCAAACGGGATAAATGATTTTTGTAAGGAATGGTAGACATACACTGACAGTTGACCATTAGGCTGTTTGGCCAAATCGAGCTTGTATCACTTTAGATGAGAAAAATTGTACAATCAATTAATAGGAAAACAAATCTCCACCAAAATCCTTACACATAATCTTAATCAAATCCACACTAAAGTCCCCAAGCCGAAAAGGAGGGATAAAGGGAAACAAATACCCAAAAGCCAAGGGGACTGATTAAATTCAGCTAGGATTAGTTAGTTTCTAGACACAGAAAGAAATTCAATGAATCAATTCCAAAGTTATCATAATTTTCTATTTTGCAAAGCAATGACTATGAGACAGGCTGAACAATAACAGTAAAAAAAGGGCACCGCTACAGTTAACAAAGACAGCTTCCTTGTAGTTATATTAATATCCTGGTTCACCTCATATCACACAGATATTTTGCTGCCTCCTTTACGCAAACCACCTGCGACGAACACTGGAAAAAAAACAAAAAAACATTAGACCACCGACCATCAAAACAATGACCCAGACCAAAACGAAATTTAAATTCAAACATGTTTACTTTCAGAATAACAGCAGGCTGTCGAGTCAAATGACATGTAAGCCTCGTAACATTCTCACGTTGCCCTGCGCTATATTTGGAGCTGGCAGTATTTAGATAACAGCGTCACTCACACTGCGCCGCTCTGTCTTTATATTTCCCAATGCAAACACGGCTAACACACTTCAATGGAAATGTGGATCCACATATGTTTATATACGACACCATAAATTGAATAGATTCGTGTAGATTCGAAATAAATCAAATAAATAAACAAAGGCCGGATCCAGCGTTCGCTATCGAAACAGTTGGTAAAGGAGAGCAGCAAGGTTTATTTGAAATCGATTCAAATGCACCACAACAACACACAACTGTGGCAACAACAGGGTGATCAACTTGCCCGCGTCAGAATCCATGAATGTTATTCTTTAAACGCGTAATCCGAAGGAACAACGCAAGATGCGCCAAGTTCCGCCCGCATCCCGTTGCGGGGATCCTCAGAGGTTCCCAATCGCTGCGGACTAATCGATCCGCTCCGTCACCGCAAATTTCTGACAGAAACACTCGGAAGTTTGCAGGTAGCAAGTGTCTGTTAACTGCTACGGCACAACAAGCTGACTTCCAAAATGGCTTCCCGGGCGTTAACAAAGCCAGAAGGATCGTTCCCGTGCTGATCCTCCCACTCCCAGGCCCTCCATTGTCGGGCCGGAGCGCCCAGTTTGAATCTATTGGTGGAAAGCTGCAAAGGCTCGCACAGCACTGGAGCTGCTGCTCTGTGCACGGACAGGACTCACACTGAACCCCTGGGGAGCTCAGAGTCAATGCATGACAAGTGTCACTTCCAATTAATGCCATCTATTATCAGTCACAGGACTTTGTTAGTTATTTATTACGATCAATATGCAAGTTGGCAGGTGAGTTAATATGGTCACTTCTCTAACTGTTAAGCATCAACATTATAGAGGTGAAGCAAAGCTATTAGAAACCTGTGGAAGTTATCATAGTGCAGAAATGTAACAGATAGTCACACTGTTCTAATATATATTTTATAGTCATTAGGAAACAAAATCATGAATTACACCTGTCTTCTTCTCAGAGTATTATCCTAACCATTCCAGTTCCTTAAGCTTCACTTGTGACAACAAGT
This sequence comes from Xiphophorus maculatus, assembly GCF_002775205.1. Lineage (NCBI taxonomy): Eukaryota > Metazoa > Chordata > Actinopteri > Cyprinodontiformes > Poeciliidae > Xiphophorus > Xiphophorus maculatus. The sequence continues at coordinate 12,961,458 of NC_036458.1, read as the reverse complement.
GCTATTTTAAAGATGGATGTAAAGCTAAAGCATAAATTATTCATAATCTGGGCTGCTTTAGATTTAAAATAATTTCAACTCAGCCAAGTTTGTTTCCGATAGTAAATAAGGCAAGCAAAGCAAACAAACTCCAGACCCCACCTCAAAAAACATTAAGAAAAAATAAAATAAAATCACACAAACCTGATTTGTTTGTGTTTTTAAACAAATGTACTGTTTAAAAAAAAAAACAATAGATTTTCTCCACCGGAAAACAAGAAGCTTCAATAAAACTCTGTATTACAAATGAAAAGGAATGAAGTAGAAGAACAAAGCAAAGTAACAGGAGTTTGAAGATATGGTGTGATGACAATTTTTTTTTCTAACTAAGATGGAGTGAGGAACAGCTAGGAGCAGATATAATAGCTCTGGAATTACATTGAAGGCAGAAAACTTGTTGTACCAAAAAACAACTCAAAAGTTAGTCGAGTATGTTAAACTTGTTCCAAAACACAATCCTCTACAGTAAAAAAGTAATAACTAAGATTCCAAACAGACAGCGATGTTGTACATATCCGTTATAATGTGGGAGCAGCAGTATTCATTGTCATTTCCAGAAATGCAATCCATTGCTTCAGATGTTTATCACATGCCATTTGTCTCCAGTCATGATAAGATTCCATTCTGATATTGTCCGCTTTTTTCAACACAACAGATAAAGTATCTTTTTAAGCCTGCAGGAACTAACTAAACAAATTAACAGAAAAAACAAAAAGGACAGACATTCACTGTTAGCCAGGAAACACTATTCCTCCCTTTATATTTGTCAATATAAAACCATATGTTGCAACTTGAAAATCTATAAAATTACATAAAAAATAAACACTTTGAATTAGTTAAAATATGTGCTTTCATTTATCCACTTTTTCTTTTGGTTCATTTAACACTTTCATTTGCAAATGTATTTTTAGATAAATGTTTTGCTTGGAGTGAGTTGGCCCATTATAGGGCTGGCACTGGGGTGACGTTTCAGAAAAAAACAAATAAGTGCAAAGGGAATAGCAGGAAGCAGTGAGAATGGAACTTTGTTTAAAGCTTGCCCCCCAACGGATTAATAAACCACCAAACAGTTTTCATGTTTGGACAATGGACTTCTTTTGAGCCGAGTGCAAAATATGTCCATGGAACATTGAAAGCTCCATTGTTCTTCTCTGGATGTTTGATTTTGACCAACCAAAGGTAACATGTACTGTGTGAAGCTTAAAAAGCTCAACCTTTATCACTGCAAAGAATGCAATATCAGCACTACAGCAAAATCCAGATCAAAATAATCCCACTCCTAAGAACCTCATTACATCTCTATTTGGCTCTGCAGCACAAGTACTTGAAATATAGCACAAATAAATAAGGACCCTAACAAATAGCCATTTCTTTTGTAAGGGATAATCTAGGCTTAGAGTTTTAAAATTACTTCTGTTTAGCAGAGTCACTAAATGGCTCAACAATTGCTGTCCTCCAAAATTAAGGTTTCGGATGTGAATGACAGCTAATCTTGTTTTGGACAGATTGAAAAAAGGTTTTCATAACTAAGGCTCCATCTGCTCGACAGCTTATTTGTTTTTTGGACTATTTCAGACACTAAAGATAGAACGCAGCTCTTCCCCAAAGAATAAACATCTGAAGTTGGACTCTTGTTTCCAATCAACATAATCAATGACACTGATAATAATAATCTGTGGGCTTCAACATTTTTAGTTGCCATTAGACTTTTAGGGATATAAACGCAACTTTTTTGTAGGATATTTACGCATATAGACAGATATCTATCCTTTAAATATTTCTCTTTTCATTATTAGCCATTTTAAATATTTTGAATACATTATGTGGTGTATAAGACTTCTGATTCATAAAAAAATCAAATATAATTCATTCAATCGTTCATTTTGAAGGAAATAAAGTGAAACAGCTGGCAGAGTATGAAAGTTGCACAAGAGAAAACGGTTTTACAGGAATTACTGGAGTTCAACCTGAGAAACTGAAGAGCTAATATTAGCATGAAGGTAAATAACGAAAGACTGGTCGTTCTGGAACCAGTTTGTCTTTTGCCAGCACATTGTCTCATTAACATAATACTGTTGCTTAGCAAACAGTATTCGTTATTAGTATTAGTTCAAATACTAATATGGGTTTGTCACCAAACAAAACAACGATACAACTGGGCTAACAGAAAAGTGAAGAACTGCAACGTTAGCTTCAACTATTCATGACAGCTCAGAATGAAACGTGAGTAATTAGTTAAAAAGAGTAATAAAAAAATGTAAAAAAAAAAAAAAAAAAACTCCAATGTTGGCTTCAATTACTCATAACAGCTCAGAATAAAACGAGAGTACAGTTTAAAAAGTAACAGAAATTTGAAAGAACAGCAATGTTAGCTTAAACCATTCATACCACCTAATAAAACACGAGTAATCAGTTTAAAAAAAAGTAACTAAAAACACAAATAAATAGACTACTCACTGCGTTAACTCTGCCTGTGGGTATTTTTAGGTTGTATGTGAGCTATATCCTAAGCTCGCTCGTAAACATTGTGTCTTCCATTAAAAACATTTTTGGTCTAACGTTCGCTTTTCCCGCACACATGGTCATACTTTACGTTCGGACACGTACGTCACGCTGTCAGTCCATATATGGTAAAAATGCCCAAATTTGTTAAACAATCTAAGGCCTCAAAAAAATACAGTGACGACGCTCTCAACGTACAACAGTGCCACCTAGTGATCACTCTTGAAAACAGCAAAATACTTTTTTTTTCTGATTAAACAGTTTCAGAAGTTTCAGAAATTATGTTATTATTATTATTATTATTATTATTATTATTATTATTATTATTATTATTATTATTATTATTATTATTATTATTATTATTATTATTATTATTATACTAATATTATGCTACTAATAAAGATTTCTAAACATTTATTGATAATTAAAATAAACTATTTTGTCAAGTATGATGCTTTAAGGAAGTTTTTTTATTAAGTAAAAGGCAAAAATTTAAAATATAAATTTCATTGATAGCTTGAGTTTAGGTTTAAATGTAGAAGTGCTAATTGCTGGTAAAAGGATTCCTTCACAGAACCTCATCTGGTGTTCCATTCAGCACCTACTCAAACCCTGGGGTGTTTTTCAAGCATCCAGACAAAACCTGAAAAACTGGACAGTACAGTTGGCATTTGTCAGTGGTGGTGACGTGAACTCATTGTTGCTGAGATCACGTGACCAGACTGTATAAAAGGTAAAAAGCTTGATCTCAGAGTTAACTTCTGTTTTTATGCTTTTAGCTGGCACATAATGTACTCATCAAAGACCGTGACAACAATATTTTTTTTTATGTGTATGGGATCCTATCTTCCTGTGCAGCCTCATGCCACAGATCGCTGTAAGTAAAAAAAACAAAAAAAAACATTTACTGTTTTTAGCTTTGAAAGAATTCGTTGTTTGCATGTCTTGGTGTAAGCTTAATTGAATCTCCAGTCTGTTTGTTTGTTTTTTTTATTTATCAGACTCTTACTGCGAAAGCTGCCTAACAGCAGTACGAGGTATGCAGGACTAAACTTGCCTCACAACTTGTAAATGATTTATTTATTATATCTGGGAGGCACATGTTTGTGGTAAGACTTTTTTTATTTTCTTTAAGGCGTGGGAAGCAAATAATTTATGCTCAATGCTTTCCAGAGATTGAGAAAGGAATAAAAGAAGCCCCAGCTGGGAGCAGACACACAATGATAGACAAGCTCCTCAGTTGGCACCTGTGTGAGAAACTTCTGACTTCCAACCATGAGCATGTCTCCAAAGACACAATGAAATCAGCCTGCATGCACTTGTTGGGTAAAACTGTCACAGAAAAGAAAAAAAAATCACAATATTAATATGTGTTTCACGGGCTATTTTATTACTTATTTTTTATTCTTAGATTCTCACCGTAACCAGTTCCGGGCTGCTTTAGTGAAGGAAGAGCCAAAGAACTTGGACATAGTGCTGTGTTATGAGCTGTCCCATGCATGTGTTGGGGTCAAGCGCCGGACCTTTCAAGTAAGATTTTGAATTATTATTCAGACTCTATTGCTTTGTTCTGTCATTATTTGTTTTCATTGTTTTGTCTTTGTGACAGGATTCCAAAGCCACTTTTACAGATGATGAAATTGCTGCTATGCTTCGAGACAACCAGGAAAATGTGCGCATTTCTCAGCCAATATATGCAGCTTCTCCAGAACAGAGAAGAAATGAGTTGTGAAGCTGAAACATAATTTTGTTTTTACTGTGAATTGTATTTTGCATTTTTGGGGTGTCAATATAAGAAAGAAGTCACATAAAATACAAGTGGTTATATTCAGATTGTTGTGTGATGTTGCATTTTGTTTGTCCATTAGTGAATGTCTTTGTACCATGTTACACATTAGGGAAATAGGTTCTCTTGTATCATGCAACATAACAAGAAGAACATCTAAAATATTTAGGAGGAGACTATGAAAATATCCTTTTCACCTTTCTGATGGGTCAAAGAAAACTTTTTTCTCTTGCTTTCATAAAAAATTTATTTTGCATCCAGTGCTTTTAGTTGTGAAATATTAGACATTTTGCATGACTTGCAAAATGTTGAATTATTTATTTTTAAAAAACACAACACTGTTTTTCAATAGCACAAAAAGCACTGTAGACCTTACAGCACCCTCCACACTAATGGGCACCTAATGTGTATAAATAAAACATTTAGAGAGATTGAAATTGTTCTTATGCTTTGTACAAAATTCCCGAGGCCATAATTTTCTAAATTAGGTTAATAAATACAATATGTTTACTTTTAAGTTGTATACAATTTCTGATTTCTTTGGGATGAAAATATGACACGACATGGGCAAATTTCGCTTATTCTCACTTTTTACAACAGTGGTGACAAGAGAACAAGCATTTAAGCAAAGAGAAAATCAATGAAAAAAAGAGAACCCCCACAGAGCCTCTCAAAAATGAACACGTCTTATAAAATGCCAAGTTTTTGTGATTTAGAAAGGAGGCCGTTATGAATCATTTAAAAAAAAAAAAAACATTCGACAAATAATGTGATATTTATTTTTAATTAAATGAAAAATGATTAAATCTGTTCAAGATGTTCATTCTCCCTTAAGGTTTTACTACTTTCTGATATATTAAAACAGAAGCTTTTTGACGTACATGTATGGTGTGTATTAACATGATAAGAAATATGCTTAGCAACGACTAAACGAGGAAACGCTGAGACTGTTCGGCGCGTGCTCCCGTTGCTAGGAGGCGCTGTTGGAGCCCGGAAGGGTTGGAGACGATCATGACCGTAATGATGGTCAAACCGTGATTAGGAGCACAGACGCTAAACCATGCTGCTAAAACCTCCCATATTTAGCATCTCCGCGAGATTATTCTGCATGTAAGACTGCCCGTTGGGGCAAAACAACAGAAGATAGTCGACTGTTTCCCGTCTAAACTGCAGGTATGGTTACTCGCTGTTTATCGGCTGTCATTCTATGTGGCACATCTGGATTAAAAGATCTCTAACGCCTCAGAAGGTATCGGTGGTGATGTTTGAATTATAGTGAAGAAATTCGGTTAAGCATGCTCTAAAGTAGCGCGGGACAAAAAGGAAGCCATCCCCGCCCATGCTGTGCTGTGATGGGCTGCGTGAATCTGTGTGGTAGTCAGAGGTTGCAGCTTTATAAAAACATTGTCTTTAATTTAAACGTAATACCTACAAAGGTGTTATTACGATTATGTTCCATGGGAAAAAAAACAATCTTTGTGCCAATTGTCTTACGCCGTAAATCTGCATGGACTACTCTGTTCTCACAATTGCTGACAGATATTCCAGAAATACACTGTATTGATTTGACAAACAATCCCATCTGCATTTTTCACAAGCACCGGAAAAGGAAACGAGTCATCAGCTAAGTCCTTCAGAAAAGAATGGCAGGAATGTGATGAGACAACATGAGGGCAAACAGGGCTTCATTGTTATAGAGGACTTCTACTCTCCTGATTACATATGGTCATATAGTGCCTTTAAAAATGCTGACTCCCCTTTTCACAAAAATGTATATATTTATTGGAGATTTTATCTGATAGACCAGCACAAAGTGGTGCTTGACTGAAACATGGAGTGGGAGAGGATACCTGGTCTTCATATGGTTTTGCAAATAAAAATTGGAAAATTCTGATGTGTGTTTATGTTGGTTTTGACTGGCCCATTGCCATCCATGAATATGCTTTGATCTAAATCATTTCAGTGTTGAATTGGTTGTATCTTTATCTTTGTTGTGTCATTGTAGAACAGCTCTGTTTTTACCTCCATCTTTCTTCCCAACAACTCTGACTAGCTTTCCTGTGCCTCGTAAAGGAAATCATCTCTACAGCATGATGCTGCCACCACCATGTTAGACTGTTAAGATAGTGTGTTCAGTGTGATGTGCAGATCTCCACCACACCTAGTGTTTGGCATGCTGGAGATAATGATTCAGTCTCATTTGACCAAAGTATCTTCTTGTTTATTGTGTTAATATGACTTGTGAGAATGTGGAAATTGATTTCTTTAACAAAGGCATGTTTTGTTGCTTGCACAACTAGTAGATCAGGTGGGAAAATCTGTTGTTGAATTTTTCTACCTGAGCTGTGGATCTCTGGAGCTCTTACAGAGTTACTTTGGGCTTATTGGATGCTTCTTTAATAAAAGCTTCTTCTTCTGTAAATTTAGTTTTAAGTGGGTCTGCAGTACGTTTATGCTTGTTTTAAAATATAACCCTGCCTTAAACCTCTCAAAAACCCTGTCCCTGGCCTGTCTAATGGCTTTCTTGGTCTCCATGACACTAAATACAAAAGGAGATTTTTATTTGTCCAAAACCTCTGATACTATATCTTCTTCCTCCTCTTTCCAGTTACACACTACTTCATGCTGGCCTATTGCATAAGATCCAAGCAGAATATGCTGACTTTTGAAGTTGTGTGTGGCAAATATGTGAAAATAATACTTTATAGTCAAACTAAGTGTACAAGGGTTCACACACTTTTTTGTAATTCCAAGTCTTTATTTGATTTGATTTAAGCAGCTGGGTGACAAGGCTACATGGTGTGTGTTTCCTGCCCAGAGAGTGGATGTGTGGTCGTCCAGGGATGGAGAACTATGAGGAGTTCTGTATGCGGAGTTTGGCCATGCTGCAGGAGGGGAAACTCAAGAAGAAGACATGTGAGCCGCTTTGTTCCCTGAAAACATGCTCTGTCATCCGCTTTCATGGGAGACCTATACTTTTGCCTTTGGTAAGCAAGCCTGAGTTGTAAAATAATGAGCTTTTTTATTAGTCCAAAACAGAACCCATGACTAATGATTCGATATGTAACCAATGTTTGCAAGTTCCAGTACTAATGAGAAGTTTATTTTATGCTTTATATACATGAATATCATATTTATTTGTGGCTTTTATTCATTTGTTTGACTGCTTGTTTTCAGGGTGGAATGATCAACACAACTTCAATAAATTTTATAAAATAAAGAATCTTTTCTATTTCATTTCAAATTTTTATAGAATTTTTATAGAATAGAATCGTTTTTTTTCCTCAGTGGGGAAATTCAAGTGTAACAGCAGCTAAGAGACAGTCAAAATGGAAGCATGCGTCTTCACACAAAGATAAGAACAAAAAACAAGACATTTTATCATAAGGGCAAAATAACAGCAACAAAAAAGAAACCTGTAAAGTGATTAAGAATAGATTAAATGCTCCTCCTTGCTCTTGCTATTGTTGCAAATATGTATCTTATTGAGACATGTAATACAGTAAGGTGTATAAAAATATACTGAAGCATTTCTTTGTAAGACCTTGAGAATCTAATGTTTCTGTAAAACATGGTAATCCATCACTTCAAAGCCTATTTTGACTCATCGTTTGGCTTCCCTTAACAGAGAAAGCATGAGTCCAGTTTGTAGCTTTAAAAACAACATTCCATTTAAGGCATTCCACTATTTGAACCTGTGATTTTCTTGCTAAAAGAAGTCAGGAGTTCTCACGTAAGAAGAGTCTAATTACATCAGCAGTTGGCACAGAAAATAGAGAAAAGGTAATCGATGAGGAGCTGAATCAGGGCTGATTGAAAAACCCATTTGTTCCTCACTGCTGACAAAAAGTGTTCAGGAATCATCCCATTTCAGAAACTCTCCCACTGGATCTCAAAGAGAGAATCTAAGATTTTTTACTTCAAAAACGTTTTAAAAAAACCACATTTTGGTAAGGACTTTAACTGTGAATCACCTTAACAGAAGATAAAAAAATTGAACTTTTTCTTTCAGCTGCTTGCAGAGCAGCACACAGATATACGTGGCTACAGACAGAGGGCGATCCAGCTGGAGCAGAACAGAGAGAACCTGCAGAGAAACAAGCTTATGGCCCGAGTTCAAGTCATTCTGGACCAAGTACAGGTCAGTTTATAATGCATGTTCCTGGACACATAACTACAAGTTGATATGAAGGAAATGTTGCACTGGCAAAATAAAGTTCCCAATGAAAGCAAATTAGTCAAACACAATCTGAAGATTAAAGTCATAAATGCTTATGACAGCGAGAAAAGAAAAAGAGGAATGTTTTCTTCCATATAAAGATTTTATACTCATGCCTCAAGTGTAAAAATAGGTGCATCTGTGCCAGGATGTGGCACAAAAACTAAATTACACATTGCCCTAAAATCTCTGGTGACATTTGCAGAGTTAAATACAGAGTGTCTGATTTAAAATATGCTCCAGAGAGCTGAGATATTTTTATCTGATTAAAGTCGTGTTTTGTCAACTCATTTCGTAGAGAAATGTTGCTCTCTTGCTTATCTGACAAACTGGGACAGACATATAACATGGGGGATGACTGACAGATTATTCAAAAATGGGTGGAGTGATGATACACTTTGGATGCATTTAAAGAAACAAGGAATATGAATTAGAAAAAAACTCCATAATAAATTTAGTAACATTTTATTTTATTTGATTATTCTAGCCAAAAAATGAATAGTACAGCCAGACCAATAAGGACTCAAAGTTGAAGACATTCAAGCTGTTCTGAGTACATTTAAACTTTTAACAAGTTAAATGCAATAATAGTTGCATTCACTTTATTTCTGAAGCCGAAGGTTGGAGCCGGACTTGACTGCACACCCGTATTCTGTGGAACTTATTTCAATGTCAGAAAAAAGTGGGATTCATCATTTGTTTTGGTGCTAACTACTGTTAGCAGTGCAAGTTCACAAAATATTGTTCACAAATAGAGATTGTACAGCTTTATGTGCCACTGGTTTATTCAGAAACAAACTATCAGAAGTGCAAATAGTTTCAATCAGCAGTTTTCATAACATTCTTTATCTGTGTACCCAAAACTCTGGGCTGCTTGATAATTTCTGACTTTCCCCATCTGGATCCTCTTTTCTTGTAATTCAAATGAGAACCTCAAACAGCAGGTATTTTGTACAAGGTGAATAGCACCGTAATAGCTTAGTGCTTAAAGGAATGTTTGTATATAGTATTTCCTCTACTTGAAAAGTTTTTTGTCTGTGTATCTTCTCTTCAGGTGCAAGACGTGCCACTTGAGAAAAACATAAAGCCCCCAGTTTGTAAATCTGCGACTGTCAGTGGCTACACTTTGGTCACTGACTCACCTGGGCTTCCCAAAGTTCCTGAATTTAGGTCAAACGTAGTAGAGCCACCTTCTCATTCTAGCTCTGAGACTCCCATTGTTAATGGATATGAAGAAGAGAAGGAGTTAAAGGTTGAGAATGAAGAGAGAAGTGAAGAGGAAGAGGAGGATGATGAGGACATAAGCTTGGACAGCCTCCTTAAGAGATCAAGGGAGTACGTGCAACGGGAGCAGAATCAGCAGAGATCATCAGAGATGGTTGACCCGATCAGCAAGGCTCCCCCAGCAGAGAGTGTTTCTCTCAAACAGCAACAGAAGTGTAGCCCCATCAGGGACTCAGGTGTTGAGTTTGGATTCAGTCTGCACCACAGCCCAGTTGGCCTATCGCCAATGCAGCAGCAGCCTCTGTATGACCCCAGCCCCCAAAAGTCTGTCCCCCTCTCACCTGTCAAACCAGAGCGATATGCTCACCTCCCTAGTCCGGAGTCCAGCGTTAGCCCCCGTCCTTGTAGGCGCAAACCACGGCCAGTTTCTACAGGGAACATCCACATTTCGTTTCCTATTGGTCCTGCAGACCTAATCGCTCGAAGCCCGGGCAGGTTAGAGGATTGCGCTGGACGGGTGGACTGGTCAGAGACTCTCTCGGCTGGTTCCATCTGCAACTGGGGCATAGAGGGGAGGGATAGCGACCGTCGGTCCAGTCACTGTGGTACCAGTCCAGTGCAAGAGAACAACAGCCCTGTGAGTTCCTCTGTACCCAGCGCCATGACACACCACGATCATCTGTCTTTAGGATTTCGCCGGCGCTGCCACACACTGGACAGCCAGCTGAATACCTTCCAGTCTGGAGCTGAGCAGGTTGACCGGAGCCAGGAAAGGCTCCCTCGCTTCATGGCAGGTGTTACATGGCTTGCTCCAAGTAGACGCACCCCTGCTGCCCCTTTAAACCAATCATACAAGGTAGAAAGCCCTTCTCCGTGTCTGCTGAGGCCCCGTGGGAGTCCAGATGAGTCCCCGGTGCCGAACAACAGCAAGAAAACACCAGTTGTCCTGAGAAATACTACTGAGTTACAAGTCATGTCAGGTGAGTTTATTTATTGAATATTTTGTTTCTGAATTGTCTTATCTTACTCGGGTATCGCCTTTCCTCTAAGTGCAATTCTTCCTTTTATTTTAAAGTGAAGTTATAGGATTTTGCTTGTATTTATGTTTGGAAACACACAGAGGAGACGCAATGGCGAGCCCAGGCTCTGGAAGATATGCAAAGGCGTTTAGAGGAGGAACATGCCCTGCAGATGTCCATCCTTCTAGCTGAGCAGGAAAAGGAGCAACAGCGCCTCCATCTGGTGAGAACAAAGTGTCACAGAAGTACTTTTAGTAATGCAGTGATCTTTTTATCTTTTATTATGTCTCTCAAGATGCAGAGGCTAAATAAACTAGACTCAGATAGAAAAGTTATTTTAGTTCAATAATTTAATTTGAAACATATTTTTCTTAATTTCAGACACCATGGTTTACTTCTAGTAGGAAACAAAAATTATCTTTCTCTAAACCTTGCAACATTACTTAATGCTTAAAAGAAATAACTTTTAATGAAGAAATTTAATTTTATACCACATTTACTTATGGGTGATGTGAGAGTTGTACAGCAGACACTCATTGACACCATCAACAAAACATCATGGGAAAGAAGCCCATGATGTTTGTGTTAAATCCTGTATTCAAGCATATTAATGAATGGTTAAGTGTGTGGTTTGCATGGACTGCATCTGATTTCTGGACGGGGGAGCCAAAAATAAGCCAAAACCATTAGAATGAATTAGAATTAACAGAAAAATACATTTGAAATATGTCACTCTGTGAGTAATGAATATATAATGTATGAGTTTCACTTTTCACTATTACTGAATCTATACAAACATATTTAATTAATTGAGATTCGACTATTTGAGATAGCTATAAAAAGTTTCATTTTGTCAGAACACAAAGGAAACTAGTTCAGACTGTATTTTTAAGTCACAACCTGTGCATGTAGAGTTCACTGTCTTGTCTGTGTATCTTATTCAATGCAGAAAGCTTTCATTTTATCTCTGATGTTCAGGAGCTTGAGGAGACAGAGAGAAGACTGAAGAAGCACGAGTGTGAGAGGCCAAGAAGTGGGGACACATTTGACTGGAGCCATAGGCCTGTCAGTGGCAGCTGTCCCATTATGAGCCCCTCCTGTCCTGGACTGAGCCCCATTCACACATCCGAGCGACTGTCTGGGCACACGTTCGGTACCAGTTCATTCATTGGTGTCTTGTTATTTTAAAACATTCTGCTGCAGATAATAGTTTTAAGCTATATTTCTTTTCTTAAAAGTACATTATTTGATGTTCTTCCAGGTTTTCCCAGTGCGGTTCCTACTAGTGTGATGACTCCCCCTGTCCAGCCTGCTGCTTATCTGTGGGGCTCTTCACGGACAGCAAACAAATCCCGAGCGAGGCTAAGTCTGGTCAGCATAAACATGCTTCCTCCACACTGAATGAGTGCAACCTAGTATTTCAAGATGATGACATGGACATGTTACACTCTATAAGTTCAGTCACTCCCAGTTATATTTGCTTAAACAAACTAGATGAAAAATCTAGAAAATGGAAAATTATGTGATTTTTAAATTAAAATATTGTAGGAACCCTGACCCCTGTTTTATCTTTGATCCATTTGTATCAGTTAACTCAAAATTATCAGGTTGGGTTCAAAATTGATGAAGCCACAACTGTCTGAAGTGACTTTCACTGGTGCATAAACAAAAATAACTTCTCTTGAAATTTAAACTCTTTAAAATTTCCATTGCTGTTTATGCACTATTTGTATCTCCACATATGCAATTCAGTTAATTTTACAGATCAGTCACATCTTTGGCATTGAGAACATAGCTGGTTTTGTCCATTGTCTATGTTCTGTTTGATATTTTTGGTCTAATTTGATTTGAAAACAGCATGTTTTTAGTGGAACTTGTCCATCTTTATGATTCACCCTCTCTGTGTGAACTCGTTTGGTTTGCAGGTTCTAACAGCAGAGCATCAGAAGGCTTTTGGTCAAATTGGTGCCATGATTCGTGGCTTCCTCATACGCAGGCTGCTCAAAACAGAGAAGCTGAAACACCTGTGCCAAACCGTTGTGGTAAGATCACATCCAGACAAAAGCACTTCACAAATAAAAACATTAAAACTATTTGGAATATTAACTAGGCAAAAAAAATACTTTTTTAAATCTCTTCCTTAGGATACGCAAGAATTCATTCAATCATTTGAAACTGAAGCTGCACAGAAGAAAGGACCCTACACAGCACAAGATCTCTCCCTGCAGGAGAGAGTCAGAGCCCAGGTGTGGCTATGATATTACTGTTTGCAGCCAGCAGAGGTCCCCCTTGCCTTTTGTGTTTATATTGGCACATTTGTCCTTCAGCTACGTGCAGCCCAGTATGACATCCATGAGATCTTCTTTGAAATACCTTTGAGGGACCGACTGGCCCTTCTGCAGCAGGACAGGGAGCTGCGTGCAGAGAGGAAGCTTCGAGATCTGGTAATCTGAAAATACTGGCCAAGTATCACATAGAAAAATAAAGCAGAGGAAGATATTATTTAGGGAGAAAATGTTCTGATTTCGCTCTAGCGCCGCATTTTATTACATTTCATTCTAAATCTGCATCTCCCCTGCAGGAGAAAGCCAAGACCCCCAAAGACAGAGTGTCTCTCTCTGCTGCTACACAGAGGTCTCTGGACAGGAAGAAGAAGTAAGGAAAAACACATTTATTTATTCCTTACGGATAAATGTAAAGTTACTTACATTCATCAGTAGAGTATCTCTTGGGATTTTCCTCCCCAAATTCCTTACTGATATCAGGAGGATTTCAGATGATTAACTCTGTTTTTGTTCTTTACGTTTGGTCATTGTTCAGGGTCAGTGAATCGCCAGCAGCGGCCAGGAAGGCGCAGCATAAGCCAAAAAGCCCAACCACCAACAGGTTACTGATATTTATTTCCTTTTACACTTTCTTGGACATCATGTTCTCAGTGTTTGTGCAGTTTATCCTTAATCTTTTTCAGATTTTCTTGAAATTTCTGTTTTGCTTGTTTTCCAGAGTTCAGAAGCCAAGTCAGGGCCAGACCTCCTCTACTCCAGGCCAGCTGAACCGCCAGGGGTGACTTTTCTACTTTTTATGTTTTCTTGTTTTAGACCTGTAAAGTGCTTTAATCACATAAACAAATGTTTAATTTTTATTTACTTTTTTCAATTATGAATTTATTGATTGATTAGTTTATTGCTGTTACTGAGATTAGTTTAATCCATTCAAACTTGACTCAGCATATCACTTTTAACCTAAATCAGAGTTCTTGATGTATTTAATTGTCAGTTTAGGTACTTATTTTTGTTTACATGTCTTTTCTGAGGCAGTTCTTAAGGTTTGTCCAGTATTACTCCAGAAATGTACTTATAGTTAGAGACTTCCAAGAGTCTTTGTATCCATTGAACTTTTCCTGATTTTTCCACATTGCAATCACAAACTGTAATATATATAATTGGAATTTTATGTGATAAAATGTCAGATGAAGTCACGTGACATGTGATATTTTATCACCTAAGTCAGGGGAGTCAAACTCCAGTCCTCAAGGGCTGGTGTCCTGCAACTTTTAGATGTGCCTCTGCTGCACCACACCTGAATAGAATAATTAGGTCATTAGCAGGACTCTGGAGAAGTGATCTACACAAAGAGGAGGTAATTAGGCCATTTCATTCCAGTGTTTTGTACCTGTGGCACATCTAAAAACTGCAGGACAGTGGACCTCGAGGACTGGAGTTTGACTCCTGTGACCTAGGTGATACCACCAAAGTCCTATATACGTACTATATACTGGTAATTGTGAAGTGGAAGGAACAAGATACATGACTTTTGAAATGTTGTATTAATAAATCCCTCAAAAACGTGGCACACAGTTGTGTTCACCCAGCTTGTGGATCCACATTTCTCTGCGATTACAACTGCAACTTTTAAGGAATATGTCACATCTGAAATGTTAACCAATAATATATTTGATGGAGAGTATCTATGAACAGCAATGTTCAAGTCTGGCTGAATGTTTAGAGTTCTCCTTTTCTCTGTGTGCTCAAAGGACTAGATTGGACCTTGACTTTTAAATAAGTTACAAAAATAGAAATTTTTTAAGTGAGCATTTTGATATAGTAAAATGCTCACTATAGTAAATGCCTTTACTATAAGGACTGACGATGTCCGTTTGTCCCCAGGAGCTGGTACAGAAAGACTCCAGAAGAGAGAGTGAGGCGCTTGGACACCATGAAGAAGCAGCACTCTTTGGGTTAACAAACACATTAATGCCTGATGATCTGCTAACTTGAATTTTTAAGATATTTTATGAGATATCCTGTACAAGTGAAGCCACTACTGTCAGCGCTGCTAAATTCCACTCCCATCTGTGTTCACCATCTCACTGTAATGCCCACTTGTAATACAATCTTATTGTTCAAATTTGTTGTTAACTGCTGAAGCTGTGTCTTTTTTTCCAACAAATGATTGTATAACAAGAATGTAATGTATGTTGAGGAATTTCATAAGCAGGCTAGTATTTAAGATAGAGAAAGGCAGCTGCTCAATGGCTAGAAGTTAGTCAGAGCCAAAACACAATAAGTTAGAAATCTATCTGTGCCTGAGAACTACACCTTGCTGCCAGCATGTTTATTGTCTATTATCTCCTGTGATCATAAACACTAAGTGCTCGTGGTGGTAAGATTTTTTTTTCTACAAATATCAGTTTCATGATAAAATACTTATCTTAAAAGTTATAGTACACAGAGCCTTGCAAATTCATTCATACCTTAACTTTGTATTTACTTATAGTAAATACACAGTATTTACTATAAGTAAATACTGGTATATACACATTTACTATAAGTAAATACACAGTATTTACTATAAGGTAAATACTGGTATATACACATTTACTATAAGTAAATACACAGTATTTATTTACAATACAAAATTTGTATTGTATTTACAATACAAATTTTGTATTGTAAAATCACAATACAATGTTTGTATTGTGATTTTACATGGTAGGCTGACAAAAACTGGTGGATAATTGTGAAATTATACAAAACCATTTAGCGGTTCTAAATCTTTTTAAAAGCATCTCCAGTCTCTCACCAACTTTGACCAGTTCTTCCACCCCTGCCAAAGAAAACATTCACACAGCATAGTCTAGTTATTCATTAGTCTTGTTGTTTTTTGGGGTTTTTTTCTTTTGTGAAGGCCAAAGAATTATAAGAGTCTGGTTAACATTTGACTAGAACAACTACTCCCACATCTTTGCTGTGTTCCCTACTTGGCTTATGTAAACCCATGTTTTTTATTTCAATAGTGGATTTCTTTTGGCCTCTCCAGTTTTTGTGGAGTGCACAACTCACAGTTGTCCTGTAAGCGTACTCCTCCAGCTGAGCTGTGGATCTGTGTAGCTCCTTCAGAGTTACTGAGCCTCCTGGGTTCTTTTAGTATTACTCTCCTTGCCTGGTCTGCAGTTTTCTCACACTCTCTTAATTATTAGATGATGGATTGAACAATTCTCCATAAAATGGTGATAATGCCAACATAATGTTCTTCAGATAATGTTCCTCCAGTGTTCTTTAACAAACATCTGAGGTCTTCACAGAACAGCTGGATTTCTACCAAACTAAACTAAACTAAACACAGGTTGACTTGTTCTCACTATATATACATTCTATATGTGTTTGTTGCGGGGAATTTTACTTTGGTCTGGAGTGCAGTACAGATTCACATTGTGCTATATAAATAATCTGAATTTAATTAATGCAGAAAAACTTGTAATAGTGTAGGTGAAATGAAAGAAAAGAAAAAATGGGAAACCTGGATATTTGGTCAGGGTCCACCTGACTTTAGAAGTAAGAAGATGTTTTAGTTATGTGGGCAAACAAGTATTATTGGAGGAGAATGATGCAAGGATCCAAGTAAAGAGCGAGCAGATTTTACACATCATCTTTTTCCCAATATGTAACTTTTTTATAAGTCTATTTACAGTAAATGTTGAACACTGTATTTTGTGTTTCTTTCACTCAATAATTTTGCACTAATTTGTGTTTGTCACATAAAATCTCAGTAAAATACTAAAATGTGTGTTTTCCACTTGTGAAAGTGTGACATGAATAATTTTGCAAGGCACTGTCCACGTGTGTTTAATTAAAGGATTTGTTGAAGGGCTTTGAGTAACTTTCTGTGCTTTCTGAGCTCATGGTGCTGAGTGTACTCTGAGACATTTCT
Source organism: Xiphophorus maculatus (assembly GCF_002775205.1). Lineage (NCBI taxonomy): Eukaryota > Metazoa > Chordata > Actinopteri > Cyprinodontiformes > Poeciliidae > Xiphophorus > Xiphophorus maculatus. The sequence continues at coordinate 12,944,459 of NC_036458.1, read as the reverse complement.
CTGTGTTTCACTGCTTATCTCAAAGTCTACACTGCTGTGGTATTTTATTGTAATTTCACATGAAAATGCACAATAAAAGCTTTTTTTTTCTCTCTGAAAATGACTCAGAAAGAGATTAGTTGAGACTAAGACTTTTTAGTTGTGACTTAAAAAAGTTAAGGCAAACATAACTTTTTAAAATCATTCAACTACAGCTTACCAAATTTGAATATTGTGAAAAAGTTCAATATTTGTTTTCACTCATTTGGCTGCGTTGACTGCAGATTTCAGAAAACACAATGAATTAATGCCAGCAGATGACACGGCTTCCCAAATCATCACTGACAGTGGAAATTTCACACTTGACTTTAAGAAACACATTCAGTGCCTCTCCACTCTGCCTCTCCATGGGACCTTGATTTCAAAATAAAAATGCTAATTACTTTCATTTGTTTTTCTCCTTAGGCCAGATAAGATTGTTCTGAAGGGCTAGACACAAGATATGACATTTGTAGCATACGTGTAGATTAGTCTATGCATACTGCTGCTTGATGAGCTGACTGCAGCCTCAGTCCACTCTTCATGAAGCTTTCTCAAACTCTTGAATAGATTTTGCTTGTCGTTCCTTTAATAATGCAGTTACTCTTATTCCACATTTTTCTAATAGTTTTTCCTTCCACTCAACCTTTGTGGCTGCAGGACAATGTAGGATTATTCAGAGTGTATCCAACAGCTGGTGATGTTAATAAAGATCCACCTTTATCTTTCAAACACTTACTTGGTACCTGCAGTGAAAGTGATATAATTTTTTCAATAATTAAATTGAAAAGAGAAAAACACAATGTGTCATACATAACTTTATTTGTTCATATGTATTTCGGGTCTTTATGGTAGAAAGTTTAACAGGAATCATAGTTATGAATTTCCCAGTGAATAAAACTCAGAAAATTAGAGTTAAAAAAATCATCTGATATGTTCATGTACATTTATCTGATTATCTTATTAAATTTTACTACAAGATACCAAATCACACACATGCATTAGGAGTACAATTAAACAGCTAAACAATTGAGAATAATCAGGTTTAGTCATCTTCAGAAGCCAGAAATAATCATAACTTTGTTATATTTCTTTACATTTTTCATGTAAGCTTTAACAAAAGAGAAGAAAGGTAATGCAAACATTTGTAAAAATTAACAGAGTTAAAAAAGTGTAATAAACATGCTAAAAATGAATAACATTTTGTCACGTATAAAATATCAAAGAAAACTATTCAAAATGGAAATGTCTTCCATATATTTCCTGCAATTAGTCCTGCAGTACTAAGAAAAGCCACTTAGATTTGATTTTAATTTCAAATGTATTGCAAACATTTCTAAAATTATCAAATAGTAAAGTAGTGTAATCAACCTATACTAAAATTAATAAAAATAATGTCACATATAAAATATCAAAGAAAATTTTTTAAAAATTAAAATGTCTTCTATATCTTTTTCTTGTAATTCTTCCTACAGATTTAAGTAAAGACACTTTGACCTGATTTTATCTTCACTCTCTAAGTTTTCCATATTCAGGCTCTAATAAACAAAATGAAAATTGTTGCAAACACCCCTCCAAGAGAAAAAAATTAGGAAAGAAGTGGCAAAGAAAATTACATAATATATATTTTTTTCCACAATCCTACGGTTTTTCATCCTGAAGGGATGCAAATGCAGCATGTTATGATGGTGAATCCCTCCAATGAGAACAGCTGTTGAATTAAAAGCCACAATTAGAGCTGAAAGTTTTTGTTGCTTCATTCAGTAAGAGTGCAATTTATAGATTATGTTCTTTACCTCAAATATGTTCTGTGTTTTAGCAGCTTTTCAGCTCATCACATAGTTTTTGGACCATCTTGAGCTGTGCTGAAACATCTAAGAAAACAGTTTTAATCAGGTTTTTCTCTGAAATGTCTTTTTAAATAAATTTTTTTTAAGAGCTGACATTTTACCTGGAAATGAGGTGTCATCAGTCTTCAGGGACACCTCAATCGATTCCCTCATGGTATCCTCTAGTGTTTTCAGGACGTCCATCTGATTTAGAGTTATACCTTTTATTACTTGGTTCAGTCAAAAGTTAATTTCAAAATTAAATTACTTATGATTATTGTCAAAATGCCTGAAACGTGTTTTTATTCACACCACAGTGGAAAAGTATTTTTAATAAGGGATCACATTTTAGCCATATGCTCTCTCACATGTCAAGAATCTCTCCACTGATCTACAGATTGCACATGCATAGGATAATTCCTTAAGACACTTTAGAAAGAGAGAGGAAACAGAAACAAGCGAAAAAAGGCATGTAGTTTTTCACAGCTTTGCATGGATCTGTATATGGGTATGATAACAGAGTGGAGAGTCCTGAGAGGGAATGTAATTTATATTTCACTGTTAACATATTAAAAGTAACAAACCATCAAGTTGTGCAGGTGGTTCATCATGACCCTTTTAGCATTTTCAAACATGGTGTTCTTTGATCCATGTACGTGATTCTCTATAGTTTCCCGCATGTTCTGCAGTGTACCAGTTCCTGTAAAGGCTGCTGCTTCTGGAAAACATGATGTTTTATGTGCTAATAAATAATACTTAAGCATAAATGTAAATTATTGTAATAACTTGATCATTTTTTTACTTTTATAGCAGTCTTGCAGTGTTTCCTCAATGGTTTTTATTAGACTCCTGTAGACTGTTTTTTTGCGCTTACGAATACTTTTGTTCAGACTTGTCTTCAGACGTTCTTCCTAAAAGAAAAATTTAAAACGGATAGTAATTCTAAAAATAATTTAAGTAACACAGTTTTCCTACAATGTTAAAGTATTCTGCTATTGTCAGTAATAACACGTGTATGTGTTTACTTGTTTATTTTTGACATATTTTTTTTAAATCTCAATTTTAGCCAGCATAAAAGCCTTTCATTATTTTATGTGTTTCTAACAACGTATGTTTCTCATTTATTACCTCTGACTTGAGAGATACCAGTTGCAGTTCCACATCTTTGTACTTCTCTTTTAGTTCTTCAGTGACAAGTGAAAAACTATAGATCACTCCTTTGAATGGGCCACATTTTCCGTCATTTCTGCAACATAAATAATATGATAATAAAATAAAATAATAAAAAAATAAAATAATAAAATAAAATAATATTGTCAATAATATCAAAATGTGAAACTCATTCACTCATTGCTACCATGAATGATTATGGTGTGTCATAAAACACACCATATAATGTGGCATAATGTGTGTTTTATAACACAACATATAATGTGTGGTGTAATTGGAAACAGGAACTTCAGTGAATTTATTTGTGATCGATGTTGCAGTTAGATATTTGGAGAGGACTCTATGTTCTCATAAAGGTCTTACGGAAAAGTGGTTCTGAATTCCTCGTCAATGCTGTCAGCCAGATGGGAAGTCAAGTTTATGTTGATGTTCATTTCTCTTCCTTTCTTAGGTCGGTGGACTCCTCTATTTTCTACTGCTTTTTTCAGTTGCTTATGAAATCCCCGACCATCCCTTTTCTGGAGGAATGAAAAAAAGAGAGAGAGAAATTAATCAAATTTAATAACATATGTGACAAAAATATGCTACATTACAAAGATGTACTTCCTTATCAGCATACATACATGGGGATAGAGGGTAGACCTCAAGATGTTTTCGTATGAGTTTTTGGATCTCTCAACTCCCTCTTGAAGGTGTTCTTCAAAAACGTTGTAAATCTTCATCATTTCATTTGTGATTGACTCAATTTGAAGGGTTAGATTTTTCTCAAGAGCTTCAAACACTTCCTTAATTCTGTCATCCTGGAAAAACAATGTTGTTTAGGACATTTTCAGACTCTCCAAATTTATTTTAATTTAGTACCCCTGAAAAATATATTCATGACATGAATATTATATTTAATTAAATTATGTTTATTTGTGCTGTATTACAATTTTCTTAAAGCAAGTAAAACAGCTAAATACACTAAAAAACATTTAACTTGTTATTCTTACCTCTTTTCTTCTGCTGGCCCCATGAATCAAAGAGAGGATGCCATGAGCTCCAGACACATAGTTTAATGTCTCTGAGTGACAGTCATTGAGATTTTGCAAAAATTCTTGAAGATTGGGTATTTCTGTGAAAACAAATCATGTCTATAGTTATATAATAAATTTCACACAGTTTGTGGTTCTGCTGTTATGTGATAAATGTTTCACACAAATTGGCACAACATACCAGTGTCCTCTGGACTTAGATCTCTCTTTCGGAAAAATTCTCTGGAGCTCACAGTGAACACCTGAAAACACTCGTCACTGAAGTGTTTCTAGGAAATATCAATATCATTTGTTAACGTAGAAATTCATTTTATTTTTAATTGTAGACAAACAATGTGCTACACATTTTACCGGTATACAATACTCACTTTAATCTTGTCCAGTTTGTTGAATTCTTTTGTCACCCTTTCTTTGGTTTCTGCGTTTCTCTTAAGTATCAAGGCCTGAGTTTCAGCTTTGGTGCTAAAAGAGAAGAAATGATCTACTGGAGCTTAACAGACCTATAAATCTTCTGACAATAAAATAAAACATGTAAACAACGTGGAAGACAATCTATGGCCTTTTGCCCTTTGAGTTTTATTTAATAATACACTTTCAACACAGCAGTGAACTCACGTTACATCTGAATCGTCAATATCATCAGACTTGGTGCAGACAATGTGAATGTGTCGACACTCCCCACCGTTTCCAATCTGACTGGCAACATTTTTCAGGATGTCCCATGATTCTTGCTCTGCTGCTGCTCGATTGACTTCAGTGACAACCCAGACGGTAGAACAGTCTCCAACAATCTGAAGAAAAGCATTTTATATTTAGGTGCTGGTCAAAAAATTTGAATATTATGAAAAAGTTGATTTAAATCAGTATTGCCATTCAAAAAGTGAAACTTGTTTATTATATTCTTTTGTTACTCTCAGACTGATATATTTCAAATGTTTGATTTTTTCCATTTAATTTTGATGATTAGAACTGACAACTAATGAAAACCCCAAATTCAGTATCTCAGAAAATTTTAATATTATTTAAAACCAATACAAAAAAGGATTTTTTTAAGAAATATTGGCCAACTGAAAAGTATGAACATAAAAAATAAGATCATATGCAGCACTGAGTACTTAGTTTGGGCTTCGTTTGCCCAGATTACTGTAGCAATGTGGAGGGACATCTAGCTGATCAGTCTGTGGCACTGCTCTGGTGTTATGAGAGCTCAGGTTGCCCTGATAGTGACCATCGGCTTTTGAATTGTGTCTGGTGTATCACATCTTCCTCTTCGCAATACCCCATAGATTTTTTATGCAGTTAAGGTCAGATGAGTTTGCTGGCCAATTAAGAACAGGGATACCAGAGATACCATGGTCCTTAAACCAAGCACTGGTGCTCTGGCACCGTGTGTAGGTGCTAAGTCATGTTTGAAGATTAAATCTGCATCTCCATAAGTGCCCTAAAACTTCCCGGTAGATGGCTGCATTGACCTTGGACCTCAGAAAACACAGTGGACCAACACCAGCAGATGACATGGCACCACAAACCATCACTGACTGTGATATTATATACAAGCATATATATATATATATATATATATATATATATATATATATATATATATATATATATATATATATATATATATATATATATATATATATATATATATATATATATATATATATATATACTGTATACATATATATATACCCATATATATATATATGTATACAGTATATATAAAAATAAAGTACAATATAGTACTGAATAAATTACCCCTTTCCACATTGTATCTCTGCTTTTATTGCGGTCTCCATTTCCAGGAAGGTCCACAAGTGTGACGTGTTGGAGAGAAGGATGATTTGGTACCCTGACAGTCACACACTTCACAAGTGGCCAATACCACTGCTTTATTTTGTTATAGTTTTTGTTCTTTGGAGAGTCCTTTGTATATTTGACAATATCTGCAGATAGGTCTTTAGCCTGCAAAACATAATAATAGTTATATTAGTAATAAAAGCTGTGTTATTGTGACAGCTGAAAATAATGAAATTTTACATCTGTGTTGCTCAGTAGGGCTTTATTGTGTCTTGTATTATTAACCTGAAATTGAAAGGGTTACAGTAAGCTCTATGTAAACATGTGCATGTATTATTGTACGTATGTATAAGTGTATAATTACAAAATTATACAATTATGATACAGTACAGACCAAAAGTTTGGACACACCTTTTAATTCAATGAGTTTCCTTTATTTTCATGACTATTGACATTGTAGATTCACTCTGAAGGCATCAAAACTATGAATAACACATGTGGAAATATGCATTAAACAAAAAAGTGTAAAGCAACTGAAAATACCCCTTATATTCTAGTTTCTTCAAAGTAGCAACCTTTTGCTGTGATTACTGCTTTGCACACACTCTGCATTTTCTCGATGAGCTTCAAGAGGTAGTCACCTGAAATGGTTTTCACTTCATAGGTGTGCCCTGTCAGGTTAATAAGTGGGATTTTCTTGCCTTATAAATAGTCATGAAAATAAAGAAAACCCATTGAATTAGAAGGTGTGTCCAAACTTTTGGTCTGTACTGTATATATACATATATTGCTGAATTGCTGCACAAAGTTACTGTTAAAATCTTTGCATCTTACTGATTCAAAGATCAAGTTTTTGCTTCTTGATTGAAAAAATTCTGGAATTTCTTTGAAGTACTTTGACTCCATGAGTTGTTCACAGGATTTTTCCCTCCACTCTTCTTCATACAGAGCAGACAGCTTATCAACAGCATCATGGTATTCTTCATCAGAATCATCAACATTGTCTTGTACTTCTTGATTTCCTTTTTTAATGATACAATGCAGTGATCCCAATTCATCTTCCCAGTCCTAAAAAATAATAATAAAAAAGCTTTTCGAGTGATGTGTAAAATTACAGAAGTTACATTTTCATCAGACTTTTATAAGTATATTTTTAGCTTACCTCGGGTGAAATGAATTCAATCTCCGCCTCGTATTTTTCATTGTGCCTGTTACCCTCCACTTTAATCATGACTGAGGTACAGGCACTGACACTTCCAGAGGGCAAAAGATTTCTCTCTTCAAGGACAGCATTTATCAAAGACGTTTTTCCAGCTCCAGTTTTACCAAAGACACCAACCAGCTCCTTCGTTTCCGTCTCCAAATTCTTGATTTTAGTTCTGTAGAAAATTTAGCCATTGTTGAGCAACTCAGCTTTAAAATGCATGTCTACATATATATTCAATATTTAAACCATCTGAGTTAAAGGAAAAATATAGGCAGGTTTAACAAAAGCTTAAATGTAATGTCGTCTTTGACCGGCAGAGGCTCTGCATTCAGGAAAGGAGGTGAGGCAACACAATGCAGTCGAGATGGATTTATTTGAAGCAGCTGGTCACATTTGAACCGACATCCATTTCACAGTGAGACAAAGAAACTGGCTTTTATACTTTGGGCAATTCCAACACTCATATCAGGTAAAGGTACCAATAGAAATCAGGAACAAACTGACATTTTCCCCCACATTCTCCCTGAACAGGAAAGATGGCCAGTCTCCCTACCCAAAAAGAATGTTCAACTAAATGTCACAATGCAACTGAAATAAAGAACTGAAACAAAACGCATTTGGTCTGTAAATAAATATAATATCAATAATCATCATTAGGGATGGAGCCCTGATCTCTATCACAATAAAAAAAGGTACTTGGTAAAGTATAAACAATTACAATACATCAATTAAGAGGCAAAGCTTTAAGTACTCTGTGAAATTGCCTCTCTAGATTTTCAGGAATGTTTTTTCCAGCTTGAAACTTTATTCTTGGTTTATTTCCAACAGAGAATCTACTTACTTCAACAACGTATTGAGATCACTGTCATCTTGTAACATGGCACAGATGCCCCCCATCGTGTTTCTCACGTTAGTTAATATCTTTGCTTCTGTTTCTAGAAATAAATAAATAAATAACAAACTATAATGTAAATAAAGAGGATTTTTTTTAGAATTTGTTAATTTACAGGTAAAACAATGTAACATACATGATGTTAATTGTGAGACAAGATGAAAAATATTTTTCTACACAAATAATTAGTGTTGCTAAAATTTGCTTAGGCAATTTTTCAATTAGAAGCAGAATTCAGCTTCTAAGCACCATACATCTGGAACAAACTTCAGGAAAATCATAAAACAGCCAAAACACTGAGTTCCTTTAAATTTAGACTAAAACCCCACCTGTTTAGAGTTGCTTTTGAAACATTATGAATGAAACATTAATCAACATTTTGACTTGTAAGAACAGCATTTGAAAAAACGTAACATTTTAATTACTAACTGTGTGTTCTATGAATTTGTATTTTTAAGACATAACTTTGAACTGTCTTGTTGTTGAAATGTGAGATACAAATGAACTTGATTGATTGATTTATTGAATTAGAAATATAATCTGTCATGTTAATTAAAAAAAGTTTAGTTTTCTTCTAATAAACAATCAACTTTAATTGATCATTTAATACCTTGTCATATAAAGGCATTAAATAATAAATAAAATAAAATGCAAAGCATCTGGAGATTTGCAAACTGAGTCAGTATGTCAATCAATGTGAACATACAGATGCAATAGAATCATCATCAGTGACACTTAAATGAAAATTTAGTCCCTCCTCCCACAACCCTGCAATAAAAAGAAATCTGGAGGAAAAGTTGAGCTGTAATTTAAATATCCCAATAATATTATTTTATGTGGTACAGAGTGCATAAAAAGAAATACCTGCTGACGAATTTGTCTCACACTTCCTTTTTGCTGCTTGTTGTCCATTGCTGTCCAACTGTTGGTCAGATTTTCGCTTTCCTAGTTTAAAAAGAAAAGTCACTCGTATTGGTTTATACCTAACTGGGTTTTTTTAGGTCAATGTGCATGAAAGGGTTTGACTAAGATCTTGTATTTCTCACCCATGTCATTTGTAGAAGGTAAAACCTGAAGATGAACAGAAACGTTTGACTATAATTAAAAATGTTTTTCCATTATAACATAACTTAAAAGTTCATAACATTTGTTTTATTGCACTTGCATTTTCATTATACTAATAATAAATTAACATAATAACAACATACTTATGATGTCATCCTGTATGAGATTAAATACATACAGGATGATGTATGAATAATAATTATATTATTTACAATAATATAATTCAGTTAACAATATTAAATGTAATATCTTTCAATTAAAGTAGTAATATCCTTCAATTAAAAGATATATATATTTTTTAATTGAACACTAAAACTAAGCAGCCATATCACAGATGTTAGGATAAAATACTTCACTGTAAACTAAAATAAGAATATATTTGACTTACATGTGGTGGAAAATGATGTGTGCTCTCATTTGGCGTTTGTTCTGCCTAGTGATAAAACATTTTTTAAAACCCAAAGTAGGGAAAAAAATCTGTTCAGCCTTTATTATCAATGGACTATTTTATGTAAAATATAATAATAATAATAATAATAATAATAATAATAATAATAATAATAATAATAATAATAATAATAATAATAATAATAATAATAATAATAATAATGTAAAAGCATATCTCCACACCAGTGAAAGTTTTCATATCAAAAACATGTTTTAACAGCACAGGAACATACCTTTAACTGACTGAGTAACTTTTTGAATTTTAACCTTGGTCCCATTTTTGGAATCATCTTATCAATGTCTGCATCCTGAAGCAGATAAAAACTTTCTGTATCAATCCCTTCATCTGTAATCAAACAACATCGCATTAGATATCAGTCATGCCAATATTTGTAGAGCTGTTTATCCCTTTGTCCTCTGGGAGGCGCTATGTGGGCGTAAGAAGCTTTTTTTCTACTAGCACTTAAACGCCTTATTCATGGTCACATTTATCTGTGTGTTCAAAACATTATTATTGTAATATATTTAACAGGCATTTGTGAATCCATGTCTTTTTTAACTTTCTTGTGACATTGTTCTATGACAACAACATGTAATTAATTCAATTTTACATGCACTGGTACAGAACCACATATACATTTCCTCCACTGTTTTTGTCCATAACAGTTATGCAGTGTAATACATTACCTTCAAATGCTTCAATCAAGTTACTCAGACCGCTCTTGGTTAGCGTGTCACAAACAAAGTCATCCATGACCAAGAACAGAGTCTAGAAGATAAATCATAAAATCATGATATATCTAAGTATTGTTTCACATAGACAATTCAATTTTTAAATCTGATTAAAAAACCCACCTTGTAATGAATGAAATTATGGCAACAACACTTCAGTCTTCAGATGAAGAAGAGAAAAATTATCTCAAAGCTGTTCCACAAAAGTAAAGTTGATTGCTCAAAGTTCTATGTTCAAATGGTAGAAAAGAAGAAAACCAGGAACAGGGAAGTGTGGGTTGATTAAAAAGAAAGGAGTGGCAAACTATAAAACAGCAAAGGCTCCCACACTGTAAAACAAACTGCTTGAGTTTAGCCAATTTAATTGGTTCAAGAATATTAAAAGTGTATGAAAGCTGGACAAACATTTTAATTCTGACTCTGGTGCAAAAAAAAACAAAAATTAAACCAAAAATATTTTATGACAAGTTCTTATTTTATAATATGTCCATACATTTATAGGGAGATTAGAATTCGGGTATTGTCAAATGAAATAATTATTCATACTGTTATTTCTTTTATTAATCAGTTTTATTCTTTCATTTATCATGTGTGTTTCTTGAAGTTGCTCTGCTGCTCAGAGCTTCTGCTCAGAGCTGCACCTTTTGCTCTGTTGAGAGGAAGCGCCAAGCCACAATTCATCCTGCGAGGGCAGCTCGTTTCCCTTCAACAGTCTCATTTCTGTATAGACACCTAACTGCTGACAAAAATGAAATAGTATTTGCACCTGGTCTGTTTAAACTGTTGCACTCTCGGTGTGTGAAGTGAGTGAAGCAGTTATTGGAAACAATACTTCTGCTACCTACTGTGTGCATATGTGGAGTTGTGGGTTGCCTTTTGAATCCTGGTAATTGATCATTTTTTCGGGGTTAACAGTATTTTTAAAAGCAAATTCGACACACATTTATTCAGTTTGGGTTCTAGATGAAGTTTATAACTATTTCTTATATTTTAAGGTTTTTCTATTAAATTTTTATTTGAGTTCTTTGCAATATCGTCAAGTTTTCTAATATCTGTGTTTTACTTCTGTTTAAGATTTTAATAGTTTGGCAAGTCCTACTATCCCTTTTGCTCCCTCATTCCTCCCTCATTTCCTTAAACTGTTTGTTTTAATCTCTTTCATTTCTTCATCTGCTTATTATTTGGCATTATAAAAGGTGTTCTTGATCACGCTCTGTTGGCATGCTATCAGAATCATTCCCATAACTTATATCTGTTTCCTGTTGGGACTTGTCAAGATGAGTCACAACCGGAATTTAAAACTGGCAAGTGAATTTCTCAAAGCAATTAGTACAAACTAGTCTCGTTGATAGTTCATTCCTAAAAAATAAGAATAAATTAATATTTCGAGAGGGTCTCAAGGCAGAGAACTGGAGGAAGGCCCTCGGTGTCTGTTGGATCGATGGCCAGGCATGACAGGGCTCTCTAGGTAACAGCTGTAGAAGTATGGAGTTCTGTTTGTCAGGGATGTGACAAGAGCAAAGATGACACTGTACTCATGATGAAAGAGGAATTTGTTTTATTCATGGTAGAGGTAATAAATAGCACTGCCCAAAAAGAAAGGAAAACTGAAAAAAAAAATTCATATAATTGTGGAAGCAGCTCAAATATACTGTATCTTGACATTAAGAAAGGACATACTAAAAAAGTCAATCTTCTCAAACTCAGTTGTGCAGTGGTCTTTTTTCTTTGTTATTATATTAAAGTGAATTGCCAGAAGTCTTAATAGTAATGGTCAAGAATAATAATAAAAAACATTTCAGATTTGACAGACAAACCACATCTTATTTGTATTCAAGAAATTTGGTTTAAGCCTCAACTAGATTTTATAATCCAAGTATTTACAGCGATAAGAAATCACAGTAATAAAATACAAGGTGGGGAAGTGCCAACTTTCTTGCAAGACCTTTGGGAAAGAATTATGAAGAAATGTATAATATTGACATATTTCGATAACACAAAACATTTGTGTGTAATGACCCAAACAATTCAATTAAGATTTTTAGTTTTACAAGGAATTCCTCATTTATTAAATGTTCATTTTACTGACATGACACCAGTTATGTCAGTTATAAAGCAGCAGAGACTTGTATGGAACCAACTAATGCATGTCCAAGCATATTTACAGCTTGTCAGAAGAAATGTAAAACTGCTGCTTGGAAGTGGAAATAATAGTAAAGAACATTTTGATTCTGTCTAGAGAAATCCACCAAAACAATTTAGAAAAACTAACATCCAGCCAAAGAAGGGATGTTTTGCTCTGCAGAATGTCTTTCCCATGCATTGTTGTAGAGTCAGACCACATCATCTGTGTAACTTGTCCATAAATGGATCTGTGATTTTGTCAAATGTACCAGATCGAATAGAAATGAAGCCTAGGCGCAAATTCAAACTGGAAGACTCTTTAGCCCCACCTGCATCATCCAGTCGGCGCGTCCCGCTCATCACCGCCGACCTATCAACGCAGGACCAAGCCACGTCACGTCCACTCACCGACCAAGGCCCAGTTGATAAGGACCTCCATCCATGGCATCTTCCGCTTTCCAGCTGCGCTCAACCCTCCTCCACCCCTTCTCCACCTCCACTCTTCAGGCTCCCATCCTTCACCGACCCCCACCACCAGTGTCGGGTCCCGGGGGATGACATTCCTAACCTACATCGGGAATGCTCATCCGAGCTGATCGCAATTCACAGCTCAATGTCCTCAGCCGGGGCCCGAGCGCCAAAGAACTTTAAATTCATGCATGTCAATAAACCTGTTTAATCGCTGTTTTTTCCGTCTGAGTCTCTCCAGATTGAACTACTGATGTTTGGAAAAAGATGAAACTATAGTCTGTATAGTGGCAAAGTGACAGTAAATGAAATCAGTTTATGGTCACAAATGGACATTTTTAATGCCGTACAGTTTGAAAGCGTTAAAGCAGAGCAGCAGACAAGATCCAGAATGTGACCGTGGCTGTGTGTAGAAAAGTCAACATATTGCTGCATTCCAAAACTGTCCAACAAATAATAAAAGTCCCGCGTCAGAGTGTTGCTGAATTTGTCCATGTGAATGTTGAAATCACCCACTACGATAATATTTGGGGATAAGGACCACAAAAATGTTAAAAGAGAGGAGAAATCATTTAAGAAATCCTTGTTGGACTCAGGAGGGCGATAGATGGTGGCTAAGATGGTGGGTACTGATAAGTGGATTTGTAGTACTGTAGATTCAAAAGAGTTGTAAGTGGGGACACTGACAGAAGATACAAGCCACTTGTCTCTGAAGAGCACTGCGACACCGCCTCCTCGTCCTTCAGAGCGTGGTTGGCTGATGTGAGAATACCCATCCGGCGCAGCCCTTTTTAAATGTGTAAGGTCATTTTTCTTCTGCCAGGTCTCCGTCAGGCATAAGAAGTCAAACTGCTTTTCCCTTAGAAGCTTGGAAACGAAAGACTCTTTGTTGGTGAGTGAGCGGATGTTTAACAAGCTAACAGAGACGGTGATGGTGCTGAGAGACTTTATGCTGGACCTGGTTGGGTTTGATGTCACATTGTTGTCAGTGAGGAGACATTCTCTCAGTCGACCAGGTGATGATGACCTAATTGAACTGGTATCATCTCGGGTTGGACACTCTTCAGATCCAGAGTTAATGCAACACTGAAATACATATGATAAAGTATTATCTATCTATCTATACTCCTTATTCTAGGCAATGTTTAAAAAAACATAAAGTTAATAATAGAATTTAACATTTTACAAGTTTATATATACCTTTTTTAATCAAGTTGGTGTGAAAATGATGTGAAATGATTTGCATTTGCTCATTTTAGTTAAAAGTTTAAAAGTTACCCACTGGTAAGACCAGAATTATTCGTACCTCTGGGAGGATTAAAATTAAAAAATCTAATTGACTTGAATGGAATTAAATTGATAGGAAAGGAAAGTCTAATTCATTAATGCCGTAGTCCTTATTCCTTGGTGAAATTAATTGCTTCTACATTCTGCACTCCACATATTAGTTCATAAAAAGAACTGATCCAAGCAATGAAATATTATTTCATATTTATCTAGTGTAAAAGTGTTTGTACATACATGTGCAGGACATTGCTGCATCCCTGGATTTCTGCTTTGTTCTTCCTGTTGACAAGTACATTAGAAACCCAAAGTACATATTAAATAAAACAAAAGTTAAATAAAATGTATGAATGTGAGACATTTAGATTTATTTTAAAGAAGCAGCAAAAAGCATTGAGTTACAAAAGCAAGTATCAACAAAAAAATTTCACTAGGCCGAAAATGAGCAACAAAATGGCATAAACCAGGGCATTACCTTTAACAACTGAAATTCCTTTTTGAATTGAATCCTTTGGTCCACTTTTGGAATCAGTGTATCAATATCTCGGTCTTCAAGACAATAAAGACTTTCCGTGTCCATTTCTTCATCTGTAATCAAAAGTTGTGTTTAGTCATGTTGATATAATTTAAAGCTGCTGCAGAATTAAGCTTTGTGAACATGGTACAAAAATCATTGCAAGGTACTTCTGCTGCAGTGACTGAGGTTTGTTAACATCTAAAATGGGTGTATAGTAAACACTTGTTAAAAAACTGCTAATTTTATTATGCAGGTAACTGGATCTAATCATGGCCATGTGATAAAAGTGAATAAGTTTCTATAAAAACGTAATTATAAAATCATGCATATTCAACTTGTGCCTAATGTTGAGGTAGGAAATCAATCACATAGCATAGCTGTGACCATAACAAAGTTAAAGAACTTGGACCACTGTTCCATGATAATAAGTATGGTATATAACTAAAGAAGTTTCACACACATATGAACAACTGCACAAATACATTATCCATGTTGATTTTTTAATCCAGCAACAGTACATTCTTTCTTCCTACAGATTTAAGTAAAGACACTTTGACCTGATTTTATCTTCACTCTCTAAGTTTTCCATATTCAGGCTCTAATAAACAAAATGAAAATTGTTGCAAACACCCCTCCAAGAGAAAAAAATTAGGAAAGAAGTGGCAAAGAAAATTACATAATATATATTTTTTTCCACAATCCTACGGTTTTTCATCCTGAAGGGATGCAAATGCAGCATGTTATGATGGTGAATCCCTCCAATGAGAACAGCTGTTGAATTAAAAGCCACAATTAGAGCTGAAAGTTTTTGTTGCTTCATTCAGTAAGAGTGCAATTTATAGATTATGTTCTTTACCTCAAATATGTTCTGTGTTTTAGCAGCTTTTCAGCTCATCACATAGTTTTTGGACCATCTTGAGCTGTGCTGAAACATCTAAGAAAACAGTTTTAATCAGGTTTTTCTCTGAAATGTCTTTTTAAATAAATTTTTTTTAAGAGCTGACATTTTACCTGGAAATGAGGTGTCATCAGTCTTCAGGGACACCTCAATCGATTCCCTCATGGTATCCTCTAGTGTTTTCAGGACGTCCATCTGATTTAGAGTTATACCTTTTATTACTTGGTTCAGTCAAAAGTTAATTTCAAAATTAAATTACTTATGATTATTGTCAAAATGCCTGAAACGTGTTTTTATTCACACCACAGTGGAAACGTATTTTTAATAAGGGATCACATTTTAGCCATATGCTCTCTCACATGTCAAGAATCTCTCCACTGATCTACAGATTGCACATGCATAGGATAATTCCTTAAGACACTTTAGAAAGAGAGAGGAAACAGAAACAAGCAAAAAAAGGCATGTAGTTTTTCACAGCTTTGCATGGATCTGTATATGGGTATGATAACAGAGTGGAGAGTCCTGAGAGGGAATGTAATTTATATTTCACTGTTAACATATTAAAAGTAACAAACCATCAAGTTGTGCAGGTGGTTCATCATGACCCTTTTAGCATTTTCAAACATGGTGTTCTTTGATCCATGTACGTGATTCTCTATAGTTTCCCGCATGTTCTGCAGTGTACCAGTTCCTGTAAAGGCTGCTGCTTCTGGAAAACATGATGTTTTATGTGCTAATAAATAATACTTAAGCATAAATGTAAATTATTGTAATAACTTGATCATTTTTTTTACTTTTATAGCAGTCTTGCAGTGTTTCCTCAATGGTTTTTATTAGACTCCTGTAGACTGTTTTTTTGCGCTTACGAATACTTTTGTTCAGACTTGTCTTCAGACGTTCTTCCTAAAAGAAAAATTTAAAACGGATAGTAATTCTAAAAATAATTTAAGTAACACAGTTTTCCTACAATGTTAAAGTATTCTGCTATTGTCAGTAATAACACGTGTATGTGTTTACTTGTTTATTTTTGACATATTTTTTTTAAATCTCAATTTTAGCCAGCATAAAAGCCTTTCATTATTTTATGTGTTTCTAACAACGTATGTTTCTCATTTATTACCTCTGACTTGAGAGATACCAGTTGCAGTTCCACATCTTTGTACTTCTCTTTTAGTTCTTCAGTGACAAGTGAAAAACTATAGATCACTCCTTTGAATGGGCCACATTTTCCGTCATTTCTGCAACATAAATAATATGATAATAAAATAAAATAATAAAAAAATAAAATAATAAAATAAAATAATATTGTCAATAATATCAAAATGTGAAACTCATTCACTCATTGCTACCATGAATGATTATGGTGTGTCATAAAACACACCATATAATGTGGCATAATGTGTGTTTTATAACACAACATATAATGTGTGGTGTAATTGGAAACAGGAACTTCAGTGAATTTATTTGTGATCGATGTTGCAGTTAGATATTTGGAGAGGACTCTATGTTCTCATAAAGGTCTTACGGAAAAGTGGTTCTGAATTCCTCGTCAATGCTGTCAGCCAGATGGGAAGTCAAGTTTATGTTGATGTTCATTTCTCTTCCTTTCTTAGGTCGGTGGACTCCTCTATTTTCTACTGCTTTTTTCAGTTGCTTATGAAATCCCCGACCATCCCTTTTCTGGAGGAATGAAAAAAAGAGAGAGAGAAATTAATCAAATTTAATAACATATGTGACAAAAATATGCTACATTACAAAGATGTACTTCCTTATCAGCATACATACATGGGGATAGAGGGTAGACCTCAAGATGTTTTCGTATGAGTTTTTGGATCTCTCAACTCCCTCTTGAAGGTGTTCTTCAAAAACGTTGTAAATCTTCATCATTTCATTTGTGATTGACTCAATTTGAAGGGTTAGATTTTTCTCAAGAGCTTCAAACACTTCCTTAATTCTGTCATCCTGGAAAAACAATGTTGTTTAGGACATTTTCAGACTCTCCAAATTTATTTTAATTTAGTACCCCTGAAAAATATATTCATGACATGAATATTATATTTAATTAAATTATGTTTATTTGTGCTGTATTACAATTTTCTTAAAGCAAGTAAAACAGCTAAATACACTAAAAAACATTTAACTTGTTATTCTTACCTCTTTTCTTCTGCTGGCCCCATGAATCAAAGAGAGGATGCCATGAGCTCCAGACACATAGTTTAATGTCTCTGAGTGACAGTCATTGAGATTTTGCAAAAATTCTTGAAGATTGGGTATTTCTGTGAAAACAAATCATGTCTATAGTTATATAATAAATTTCACACAGTTTGTGGTTCTGCTGTTATGTGATAAATGTTTCACACAAATTGGCACAACATACCAGTGTCCTCTGGACTTAGATCTCTCTTTCGGAAAAATTCTCTGGAGCTCACAGTGAACACCTGAAAACACTCGTCACTGAAGTGTTTCTAGGAAATATCAATATCATTTGTTAACGTAGAAATTCATTTTATTTTTAATTGTAGACAAACAATGTGCTACACATTTTACCGGTATACAATACTCACTTTAATCTTGTCCAGTTTGTTGAATTCTTTTGTCACCCTTTCTTTGGTTTCTGCGTTTCTCTTAAGTATCAAGGCCTGAGTTTCAGCTTTGGTGCTAAAAGAGAAGAAATGATCTACTGGAGCTTAACAGACCTATAAATCTTCTGACAATAAAATAAAACATGTAAACAACGTGGAAGACAATCTATGGCCTTTTGCCCTTTGAGTTTTATTTAATAATACACTTTCAACACAGCAGTGAACTCACGTTACATCTGAATCGTCAATATCATCAGACTTGGTGCAGACAATGTGAATGTGTCGACACTCCCCACCGTTTCCAATCTGACTGGCAACATTTTTCAGGATGTCCCATGATTCTTGCTCTGCTGCTGCTCGATTGACTTCAGTGACAACCCAGACGGTAGAACAGTCTCCAACAATCTGAAGAAAAGCTTTTTATATTTAGGTGCTGGTCAAAAAATTTGAATATTATGAAAAAGTTGATTTAAATCAGTATTGCCATTCAAAAAGTGAAACTTGTTTATTATATTCTTTTGTTACTCTCAGACTGATATATTTCAAATGTTTGATTTTTTCCATTTAATTTTGATGATTAGAACTGACAACTAATGAAAACCCCAAATTCAGTATCTCAGAAAATTTTAATATTATTTAAAACCAATACAAAAAAGGATTTTTTTAAGAAATATTGGCCAACTGAAAAGTATGAACATAAAAAATAAGATCATATGCAGCACTGAGTACTTAGTTTGGGCTTCGTTTGCCCAGATTACTGTAGCAATGTGGAGGGACATCTAGCTGATCAGTCTGTGGCACTGCTCTGGTGTTATGAGAGCTCAGGTTGCCCTGATAGTGACCATCGGCTTTTGAATTGTGTCTGGTGTATCACATCTTCCTCTTCGCAATACCCCATAGATTTTTTATGCAGTTAAGGTCAGATGAGTTTGCTGGCCAATTAAGAACAGGGATACCAGAGATACCATGGTCCTTAAACCAAGCACTGGTGCTCTGGCACCGTGTGTAGGTGCTAAGTCATGTTTGAAGATTAAATCTGCATCTCCATAAGTGCCCTAAAACTTCCCGGTAGATGGCTGCATTGACCTTGGACCTCAGAAAACACAGTGGACCAACACCAGCAGATGACATGGCACCACAAACCATCACTGACTGTGATATTATATACAAGCATATATATATATATATGTATATATATATATATATATATATATATATATATATATATATATATATATATATATATATATATATATATATATATATATATATATATATATATATATACTGTATACATATATATATACCCATATATATATATATGTATACAGTATATATAAAAATAAAGTACAATATAGTACTGAATAAATTACCCCTTTCCACATTGTATCTCTGCTTTTATTGCGGTCTCCATTTCCAGGAAGGTCCACAAGTGTGACGTGTTGGAGAGAAGGATGATTTGGTACCCTGACAGTCACACACTTCACAAGTGGCCAATACCACTGCTTTATTTTGTTATAGTTTTTGTTCTTTGGAGAGTCCTTTGTATATTTGACAATATCTGCAGATAGGTCTTTAGCCTGCAAAACATAATAATAGTTATATTAGTAATAAAAGCTGTGTTATTGTGACAGCTGAAAATAATGAAATTTTACATCTGTGTTGCTCAGTAGGGCTTTATTGTGTCTTGTATTATTAACCTGAAATTGAAAGGGTTACAGTAAGCTCTATGTAAACATGTGCATGTATTATTGTACGTATGTATAAGTGTATAATTACAAAATTATACAATTATGATACAGTACAGACCAAAAGTTTGGACACACCTTTTAATTCAATGAGTTTCCTTTATTTTCATGACTATTGACATTGTAGATTCACTCTGAAGGCATCAAAACTATGAATAACACATGTGGAAATATGCATTAAACAAAAAAGTGTAAAGCAACTGAAAATACCCCTTATATTCTAGTTTCTTCAAAGTAGCAACCTTTTGCTGTGATTACTGCTTTGCACACACTCTGCATTTTCTCGATGAGCTTCAAGAGGTAGTCACCTGAAATGGTTTTCACTTCATAGGTGTGCCCTGTCAGGTTAATAAGTGGGATTTTCTTGCCTTATAAATAGTCATGAAAATAAAGAAAACCCATTGAATTAGAAGGTGTGTCCAAACTTTTGGTCTGTACTGTATATATACATATATTGCTGAATTGCTGCACAAAGTTACTGTTAAAATCTTTGCATCTTACTGATTCAAAGATCAAGTTTTTGCTTCTTGATTGAAAAAATTCTGGAATTTCTTTGAAGTACTTTGACTCCATGAGTTGTTCACAGGATTTTTCCCTCCACTCTTCTTCATACAGAGCAGACAGCTTATCAACAGCATCATGGTATTCTTCATCAGAATCATCAACATTGTCTTGTACTTCTTGATTTCCTTTTTTAATGATACAATGCAGTGATCCCAATTCATCTTCCCAGTCCTAAAAAATAATAATAAAAAAGCTTTTCGAGTGATGTGTAAAATTACAGAAGTTACATTTTCATCAGACTTTTATAAGTATATTTTTAGCTTACCTCGGGTGAAATGAATTCAATCTCCGCCTCGTATTTTTCATTGTGCCTGTTACCCTCCACTTTAATCATGACTGAGGTACAGGCACTGACACTTCCAGAGGGCAAAAGATTTCTCTCTTCAAGGACAGCATTTATCAAAGACGTTTTTCCAGCTCCAGTTTTACCAAAGACACCAACCAGCTCCTTCGTTTCCGTCTCCAAATTCTTGATTTTAGTTCTGTAGAAAATTTAGCCATTGTTGAGCAACTCAGCTTTAAAATGCATGTCTACATATATATTCAATATTTAAACCATCTGAGTTAAAGGAAAAATATAGGCAGGTTTAACAAAAGCTTAAATGTAATGTCGTCTTTGACCGGCAGAGGCTCTGCATTCAGGAAAGGAGGTGAGGCAACACAATGCAGTCGAGATGGATTTATTTGAAGCAGCTGGTCACATTTGAACCGACATCCATTTCACAGTGAGACAAAGAAACTGGCTTTTATACTTTGGGCAATTCCAACACTCATATCAGGTAAAGGTACCAATAGAAATCAGGAACAAACTGACATTTTCCCCCACATTCTCCCTGAACAGGAAAGATGGCCAGTCTCCCTACCCAAAAAGAATGTTCAACTAAATGTCACAATGCAACTGAAATAAAGAACTGAAACAAAACGCATTTGGTCTGTAAATAAATATAATATCAATAATCATCATTAGGGATGGAGCCCTGATCTCTATCACAATAAAAAAAGGTACTTGGTAAAGTATAAACAATTACAATACATCAATTAAGAGGCAAAGCTTTAAGTACTCTGTGAAATTGCCTCTCTAGATTTTCAGGAATGTTTTTTCCAGCTTGAAACTTTATTCTTGGTTTATTTCCAACAGAGAATCTACTTACTTCAACAACGTATTGAGATCACTGTCATCTTGTAACATGGCACAGATGCCCCCCATCGTGTTTCTCACGTTAGTTAATATCTTTGCTTCTGTTTCTAGAAATAAATAAATAAATAACAAACTATAATGTAAATAAAGAGGATTTTTTTTAGAATTTGTTAATTTACAGGTAAAACAATGTAACATACATGATGTTAATTGTGAGACAAGATGAAAAATATTTTTCTACACAAATAATTAGTGTTGCTAAAATTTGCTTAGGCAATTTTTCAATTAGAAGCAGAATTCAGCTTCTAAGCACCATACATCTGGAACAAACTTCAGGAAAATCATAAAACAGCCAAAACACTGAGTTCCTTTAAATTTAGACTAAAACCCCACCTGTTTAGAGTTGCTTTTGAAACATTATGAATGAAACATTAATCAACATTTTGACTTGTAAGAACAGCATTTGAAAAAACGTAACATTTTAATTACTAACTGTGTGTTCTATGAATTTGTATTTTTAAGACATAACTTTGAACTGTCTTGTTGTTGAAATGTGAGATACAAATGAACTTGATTGATTGATTTATTGAATTAGAAATATAATCTGTCATGTTAATTAAAAAAAGTTTAGTTTTCTTCTAATAAACAATCAACTTTAATTGATCATTTAATACCTTGTCATATAAAGGCATTAAATAATAAATAAAATAAAATGCAAAGCATCTGGAGATTTGCAAACTGAGTCAGTATGTCAATCAATGTGAACATACAGATGCAATAGAATCATCATCAGTGACACTTAAATGAAAATTTAGTCCCTCCTCCCACAACCCTGCAATAAAAAGAAATCTGGAGGAAAAGTTGAGCTGTAATTTAAATATCCCAATAATATTATTTTATGTGGTACAGAGTGCATAAAAAGAAATACCTGCTGACGAATTTGTCTCACACTTCCTTTTTGCTGCTTGTTGTCCATTGCTGTCCAACTGTTGGTCAGATTTTCGCTTTCCTAGTTTAAAAAGAAAAGTCACTCGTATTGGTTTATACCTAACTGGGTTTTTTTAGGTCAATGTGCATGAAAGGGTTTGACTAAGATCTTGTATTTCTCACCCATGTCATTTGTAGAAGGTAAAACCTGAAGATGAACAGAAACGTTTGACTATAATTAAAAATGTTTTTCCATTATAACATAACTTAAAAGTTCATAACATTTGTTTTATTGCACTTGCATTTTCATTATACTAATAATAAATTAACATAATAACAACATACTTATGATGTCATCCTGTATGAGATTAAATACATACAGGATGATGTATGAATAATAATTATATTATTTACAATAATATAATTCAGTTAACAATATTAAATGTAATATCTTTCAATTAAAGTAGTAATATCCTTCAATTAAAAGATATATATATTTTTTAATTGAACACTAAAACTAAGCAGCCATATCACAGATGTTAGGATAAAATACTTCACTGTAAACTAAAATAAGAATATATTTGACTTACATGTGGTGGAAAATGATGTGTGCTCTCATTTGGCGTTTGTTCTGCCTAGTGATAAAACATTTTTTAAAACCCAAAGTAGGGAAAAAAATCTGTTCAGCCTTTATTATCAATGGACTATTTTATGTAAAATATAATAATAATAATAATAATAATAATAATAATAATAATAATAATAATAATAATAATAATAATAATAATAATAATAATAATAATAATAATAATGTAAAAGCATATCTCCACACCAGTGAAAGTTTTCATATCAAAAACATGTTTTAACAGCACAGGAACATACCTTTAACTGACTGAGTAACTTTTTGAATTTTAACCTTGGTCCCATTTTTGGAATCATCTTATCAATGTCTGCATCCTGAAGCAGATAAAAACTTTCTGTATCAATCCCTTCATCTGTAATCAAACAACATCGCATTAGATATCAGTCATGCCAATATTTGTAGAGCTGTTTATCCCTTTGTCCTCTGGGAGGCGCTATGTGGGCGTAAGAAGCTTTTTTTCTACTAGCACTTAAACGCCTTATTCATGGTCACATTTATCTGTGTGTTCAAAACATTATTATTGTAATATATTTAACAGGCATTTGTGAATCCATGTCTTTTTTAACTTTCTTGTGACATTGTTCTATGACAACAACATGTAATTAATTCAATTTTACATGCACTGGTACAGAACCACATATACATTTCCTCCACTGTTTTTGTCCATAACAGTTATGCAGTGTAATACATTACCTTCAAATGCTTCAATCAAGTTACTCAGACCGCTCTTGGTTAGCGTGTCACAAACAAAGTCATCCATGACCAAGAACAGAGTCTAGAAGATAAATCATAAAATCATGATATATCTAAGTATTGTTTCACATAGACAATTCAATTTTTAAATCTGATTAAAAAACCCACCTTGTAATGAATGAAATTATGGCAACAACACTTCAGTCTTCAGATGAAGAAGAGAAAAATTATCTCAAAGCTGTTCCACAAAAGTAAAGTTGATTGCTCAAAGTTCTATGTTCAAATGGTAGAAAAGAAGAAAACCAGGAACAGGGAAGTGTGGGTTGATTAAAAAGAAAGGAGTGGCAAACTATAAAACAGCAAAGGCTCCCACACTGTAAAACAAACTGCTTGAGTTTAGCCAATTTAATTGGTTCAAGAATATTAAAAGTGTATGAAAGCTGGACAAACATTTTAATTCTGACTCTGGTGCAAAAAAAAACAAAAATTAAACCAAAAATATTTTATGACAAGTTCTTATTTTATAATATGTCCATACATTTATAGGGAGATTAGAATTCGGGTATTGTCAAATGAAATAATTATTCATACTGTTATTTCTTTTATTAATCAGTTTTATTCTTTCATTTATCATGTGTGTTTCTTGAAGTTGCTCTGCTGCTCAGAGCTTCTGCTCAGAGCTGCACCTTTTGCTCTGTTGAGAGGAAGCGCCAAGCCACAATTCATCCTGCGAGGGCAGCTCGTTTCCCTTCAACAGTCTCATTTCTGTATAGACACCTAACTGCTGACAAAAATGAAATAGTATTTGCACCTGGTCTGTTTAAACTGTTGCACTCTCGGTGTGTGAAGTGAGTGAAGCAGTTATTGGAAACAATACTTCTGCTACCTACTGTGTGCATATGTGGAGTTGTGGGTTGCCTTTTGAATCCTGGTAATTGATCATTTTTTCGGGGTTAACAGTATTTTTAAAAGCAAATTCGACACACATTTATTCAGTTTGGGTTCTAGATGAAGTTTATAACTATTTCTTATATTTTAAGGTTTTTCTATTAAATTTTTATTTGAGTTCTTTGCAATATCGTCAAGTTTTCTAATATCTGTGTTTTA
Source organism: Xiphophorus maculatus (assembly GCF_002775205.1). Lineage (NCBI taxonomy): Eukaryota > Metazoa > Chordata > Actinopteri > Cyprinodontiformes > Poeciliidae > Xiphophorus > Xiphophorus maculatus. Next base: position 12,919,569 of record NC_036458.1, on the reverse strand, counting down.
CTTCTGTTTAAGATTTTAATAGTTTGGCAAGTCCTACTATCCCTTTTGCTCCCTCATTCCTCCCTCATTTCCTTAAACTGTTTGTTTTAATCTCTTTCATTTCTTCATCTGCTTATTATTTGGCATTATAAAAGGTGTTCTTGATCACGCTCTGTTGGCATGCTATCAGAATCATTCCCATAACTTATATCTGTTTCCTGTTGGGACTTGTCAAGATGAGTCACAACCGGAATTTAAAACTGGCAAGTGAATTTCTCAAAGCAATTAGTACAAACTAGTCTCGTTGATAGTTCATTCCTAAAAAATAAGAATAAATTAATATTTCGAGAGGGTCTCAAGGCAGAGAACTGGAGGAAGGCCCTCGGTGTCTGTTGGATCGATGGCCAGGCATGACAGGGCTCTCTAGGTAACAGCTGTAGAAGTATGGAGTTCTGTTTGTCAGGGATGTGACAAGAGCAAAGATGACACTGTACTCATGATGAAAGAGGAATTTGTTTTATTCATGGTAGAGGTAATAAATAGCACTGCCCAAAAAGAAAGGAAAACTGAAAAAAAAAATTCATATAATTGTGGAAGCAGCTCAAATATACTGTATCTTGACATTAAGAAAGGACATACTAAAAAAGTCAATCTTCTCAAACTCAGTTGTGCAGTGGTCTTTTTTCTTTGTTATTATATTAAAGTGAATTGCCAGAAGTCTTAATAGTAATGGTCAAGAATAATAATAAAAAACATTTCAGATTTGACAGACAAACCACATCTTATTTGTATTCAAGAAATTTGGTTTAAGCCTCAACTAGATTTTATAATCCAAGTATTTACAGCGATAAGAAATCACAGTAATAAAATACAAGGTGGGGAAGTGCCAACTTTCTTGCAAGACCTTTGGGAAAGAATTATGAAGAAATGTATAATATTGACATATTTCGATAACACAAAACATTTGTGTGTAATGACCCAAACAATTCAATTAAGATTTTTAGTTTTACAAGGAATTCCTCATTTATTAAATGTTCATTTTACTGACATGACACCAGTTATGTCAGTTATAAAGCAGCAGAGACTTGTATGGAACCAACTAATGCATGTCCAAGCATATTTACAGCTTGTCAGAAGAAATGTAAAACTGCTGCTTGGAAGTGGAAATAATAGTAAAGAACATTTTGATTCTGTCTAGAGAAATCCACCAAAACAATTTAGAAAAACTAACATCCAGCCAAAGAAGGGATGTTTTGCTCTGCAGAATGTCTTTCCCATGCATTGTTGTAGAGTCAGACCACATCATCTGTGTAACTTGTCCATAAATGGATCTGTGATTTTGTCAAATGTACCAGATCGAATAGAAATGAAGCCTAGGCGCAAATTCAAACTGGAAGACTCTTTAGCCCCACCTGCATCATCCAGTCGGCGCGTCCCGCTCATCACCGCCGACCTATCAACGCAGGACCAAGCCACGTCACGTCCACTCACCGACCAAGGCCCAGTTGATAAGGACCTCCATCCATGGCATCTTCCGCTTTCCAGCTGCGCTCAACCCTCCTCCACCCCTTCTCCACCTCCACTCTTCAGGCTCCCATCCTTCACCGACCCCCACCACCAGTGTCGGGTCCCGGGGGATGACATTCCTAACCTACATCGGGAATGCTCATCCGAGCTGATCGCAATTCACAGCTCAATGTCCTCAGCCGGGGCCCGAGCGCCAAAGAACTTTAAATTCATGCATGTCAATAAACCTGTTTAATCGCTGTTTTTTCCGTCTGAGTCTCTCCAGATTGAACTACTGATGTTTGGAAAAAGATGAAACTATAGTCTGTATAGTGGCAAAGTGACAGTAAATGAAATCAGTTTATGGTCACAAATGGACATTTTTAATGCCGTACAGTTTGAAAGCGTTAAAGCAGAGCAGCAGACAAGATCCAGAATGTGACCGTGGCTGTGTGTAGAAAAGTCAACATATTGCTGCATTCCAAAACTGTCCAACAAATAATAAAAGTCCCGCGTCAGAGTGTTGCTGAATTTGTCCATGTGAATGTTGAAATCACCCACTACGATAATATTTGGGGATAAGGACCACAAAAATGTTAAAAGAGAGGAGAAATCATTTAAGAAATCCTTGTTGGACTCAGGAGGGCGATAGATGGTGGCTAAGATGGTGGGTACTGATAAGTGGATTTGTAGTACTGTAGATTCAAAAGAGTTGTAAGTGGGGACACTGACAGAAGATACAAGCCACTTGTCTCTGAAGAGCACTGCGACACCGCCTCCTCGTCCTTCAGAGCGTGGTTGGCTGATGTGAGAATACCCATCCGGCGCAGCCCTTTTTAAATGTGTAAGGTCATTTTTCTTCTGCCAGGTCTCCGTCAGGCATAAGAAGTCAAACTGCTTTTCCCTTAGAAGCTTGGAAACGAAAGACTCTTTGTTGGTGAGTGAGCGGATGTTTAACAAGCTAACAGAGACGGTGATGGTGCTGAGAGACTTTATGCTGGACCTGGTTGGGTTTGATGTCACATTGTTGTCAGTGAGGAGACATTCTCTCAGTCGACCAGGTGATGATGACCTAATTGAACTGGTATCATCTCGGGTTGGACACTCTTCAGATCCAGAGTTAATGCAACACTGAAATACATATGATAAAGTATTATCTATCTATCTATACTCCTTATTCTAGGCAATGTTTAAAAAAACATAAAGTTAATAATAGAATTTAACATTTTACAAGTTTATATATACCTTTTTTAATCAAGTTGGTGTGAAAATGATGTGAAATGATTTGCATTTGCTCATTTTAGTTAAAAGTTTAAAAGTTACCCACTGGTAAGACCAGAATTATTCGTACCTCTGGGAGGATTAAAATTAAAAAATCTAATTGACTTGAATGGAATTAAATTGATAGGAAAGGAAAGTCTAATTCATTAATGCCGTAGTCCTTATTCCTTGGTGAAATTAATTGCTTCTACATTCTGCACTCCACATATTAGTTCATAAAAAGAACTGATCCAAGCAATGAAATATTATTTCATATTTATCTAGTGTAAAAGTGTTTGTACATACATGTGCAGGACATTGCTGCATCCCTGGATTTCTGCTTTGTTCTTCCTGTTGACAAGTACATTAGAAACCCAAAGTACATATTAAATAAAACAAAAGTTAAATAAAATGTATGAATGTGAGACATTTAGATTTATTTTAAAGAAGCAGCAAAAAGCATTGAGTTACAAAAGCAAGTATCAACAAAAAAATTTCACTAGGCCGAAAATGAGCAACAAAATGGCATAAACCAGGGCATTACCTTTAACAACTGAAATTCCTTTTTGAATTGAATCCTTTGGTCCACTTTTGGAATCAGTGTATCAATATCTCGGTCTTCAAGACAATAAAGACTTTCCGTGTCCATTTCTTCATCTGTAATCAAAAGTTGTGTTTAGTCATGTTGATATAATTTAAAGCTGCTGCAGAATTAAGCTTTGTGAACATGGTACAAAAATCATTGCAAGGTACTTCTGCTGCAGTGACTGAGGTTTGTTAACATCTAAAATGGGTGTATAGTAAACACTTGTTAAAAAACTGCTAATTTTATTATGCAGGTAACTGGATCTAATCATGGCCATGTGATAAAAGTGAATAAGTTTCTATAAAAACGTAATTATAAAATCATGCATATTCAACTTGTGCCTAATGTTGAGGTAGGAAATCAATCACATAGCATAGCTGTGACCATAACAAAGTTAAAGAACTTGGACCACTGTTCCATGATAATAAGTATGGTATATAACTAAAGAAGTTTCACACACATATGAACAACTGCACAAATACATTATCCATGTTGATTTTTTAATCCAGCAACAGTACATTCTTTCTTCCTACAGATTTAAGTAAAGACACTTTGACCTGATTTTATCTTCACTCTCTAAGTTTTCCATATTCAGGCTCTAATAAACAAAATGAAAATTGTTGCAAACACCCCTCCAAGAGAAAAAAATTAGGAAAGAAGTGGCAAAGAAAATTACATAATATATATTTTTTTCCACAATCCTACGGTTTTTCATCCTGAAGGGATGCAAATGCAGCATGTTATGATGGTGAATCCCTCCAATGAGAACAGCTGTTGAATTAAAAGCCACAATTAGAGCTGAAAGTTTTTGTTGCTTCATTCAGTAAGAGTGCAATTTATAGATTATGTTCTTTACCTCAAATATGTTCTGTGTTTTAGCAGCTTTTCAGCTCATCACATAGTTTTTGGACCATCTTGAGCTGTGCTGAAACATCTAAGAAAACAGTTTTAATCAGGTTTTTCTCTGAAATGTCTTTTTAAATAAATTTTTTTTAAGAGCTGACATTTTACCTGGAAATGAGGTGTCATCAGTCTTCAGGGACACCTCAATCGATTCCCTCATGGTATCCTCTAGTGTTTTCAGGACGTCCATCTGATTTAGAGTTATACCTTTTATTACTTGGTTCAGTCAAAAGTTAATTTCAAAATTAAATTACTTATGATTATTGTCAAAATGCCTGAAACGTGTTTTTATTCACACCACAGTGGAAACGTATTTTTAATAAGGGATCACATTTTAGCCATATGCTCTCTCACATGTCAAGAATCTCTCCACTGATCTACAGATTGCACATGCATAGGATAATTCCTTAAGACACTTTAGAAAGAGAGAGGAAACAGAAACAAGCAAAAAAAGGCATGTAGTTTTTCACAGCTTTGCATGGATCTGTATATGGGTATGATAACAGAGTGGAGAGTCCTGAGAGGGAATGTAATTTATATTTCACTGTTAACATATTAAAAGTAACAAACCATCAAGTTGTGCAGGTGGTTCATCATGACCCTTTTAGCATTTTCAAACATGGTGTTCTTTGATCCATGTACGTGATTCTCTATAGTTTCCCGCATGTTCTGCAGTGTACCAGTTCCTGTAAAGGCTGCTGCTTCTGGAAAACATGATGTTTTATGTGCTAATAAATAATACTTAAGCATAAATGTAAATTATTGTAATAACTTGATCATTTTTTTTACTTTTATAGCAGTCTTGCAGTGTTTCCTCAATGGTTTTTATTAGACTCCTGTAGACTGTTTTTTTGCGCTTACGAATACTTTTGTTCAGACTTGTCTTCAGACGTTCTTCCTAAAAGAAAAATTTAAAACGGATAGTAATTCTAAAAATAATTTAAGTAACACAGTTTTCCTACAATGTTAAAGTATTCTGCTATTGTCAGTAATAACACGTGTATGTGTTTACTTGTTTATTTTTGACATATTTTTTTTAAATCTCAATTTTAGCCAGCATAAAAGCCTTTCATTATTTTATGTGTTTCTAACAACGTATGTTTCTCATTTATTACCTCTGACTTGAGAGATACCAGTTGCAGTTCCACATCTTTGTACTTCTCTTTTAGTTCTTCAGTGACAAGTGAAAAACTATAGATCACTCCTTTGAATGGGCCACATTTTCCGTCATTTCTGCAACATAAATAATATGATAATAAAATAAAATAATAAAAAAATAAAATAATAAAATAAAATAATATTGTCAATAATATCAAAATGTGAAACTCATTCACTCATTGCTACCATGAATGATTATGGTGTGTCATAAAACACACCATATAATGTGGCATAATGTGTGTTTTATAACACAACATATAATGTGTGGTGTAATTGGAAACAGGAACTTCAGTGAATTTATTTGTGATCGATGTTGCAGTTAGATATTTGGAGAGGACTCTATGTTCTCATAAAGGTCTTACGGAAAAGTGGTTCTGAATTCCTCGTCAATGCTGTCAGCCAGATGGGAAGTCAAGTTTATGTTGATGTTCATTTCTCTTCCTTTCTTAGGTCGGTGGACTCCTCTATTTTCTACTGCTTTTTTCAGTTGCTTATGAAATCCCCGACCATCCCTTTTCTGGAGGAATGAAAAAAAGAGAGAGAGAAATTAATCAAATTTAATAACATATGTGACAAAAATATGCTACATTACAAAGATGTACTTCCTTATCAGCATACATACATGGGGATAGAGGGTAGACCTCAAGATGTTTTCGTATGAGTTTTTGGATCTCTCAACTCCCTCTTGAAGGTGTTCTTCAAAAACGTTGTAAATCTTCATCATTTCATTTGTGATTGACTCAATTTGAAGGGTTAGATTTTTCTCAAGAGCTTCAAACACTTCCTTAATTCTGTCATCCTGGAAAAACAATGTTGTTTAGGACATTTTCAGACTCTCCAAATTTATTTTAATTTAGTACCCCTGAAAAATATATTCATGACATGAATATTATATTTAATTAAATTATGTTTATTTGTGCTGTATTACAATTTTCTTAAAGCAAGTAAAACAGCTAAATACACTAAAAAACATTTAACTTGTTATTCTTACCTCTTTTCTTCTGCTGGCCCCATGAATCAAAGAGAGGATGCCATGAGCTCCAGACACATAGTTTAATGTCTCTGAGTGACAGTCATTGAGATTTTGCAAAAATTCTTGAAGATTGGGTATTTCTGTGAAAACAAATCATGTCTATAGTTATATAATAAATTTCACACAGTTTGTGGTTCTGCTGTTATGTGATAAATGTTTCACACAAATTGGCACAACATACCAGTGTCCTCTGGACTTAGATCTCTCTTTCGGAAAAATTCTCTGGAGCTCACAGTGAACACCTGAAAACACTCGTCACTGAAGTGTTTCTAGGAAATATCAATATCATTTGTTAACGTAGAAATTCATTTTATTTTTAATTGTAGACAAACAATGTGCTACACATTTTACCGGTATACAATACTCACTTTAATCTTGTCCAGTTTGTTGAATTCTTTTGTCACCCTTTCTTTGGTTTCTGCGTTTCTCTTAAGTATCAAGGCCTGAGTTTCAGCTTTGGTGCTAAAAGAGAAGAAATGATCTACTGGAGCTTAACAGACCTATAAATCTTCTGACAATAAAATAAAACATGTAAACAACGTGGAAGACAATCTATGGCCTTTTGCCCTTTGAGTTTTATTTAATAATACACTTTCAACACAGCAGTGAACTCACGTTACATCTGAATCGTCAATATCATCAGACTTGGTGCAGACAATGTGAATGTGTCGACACTCCCCACCGTTTCCAATCTGACTGGCAACATTTTTCAGGATGTCCCATGATTCTTGCTCTGCTGCTGCTCGATTGACTTCAGTGACAACCCAGACGGTAGAACAGTCTCCAACAATCTGAAGAAAAGCATTTTATATTTAGGTGCTGGTCAAAAAATTTGAATATTATGAAAAAGTTGATTTAAATCAGTATTGCCATTCAAAAAGTGAAACTTGTTTATTATATTCTTTTGTTACTCTCAGACTGATATATTTCAAATGTTTGATTTTTTCCATTTAATTTTGATGATTAGAACTGACAACTAATGAAAACCCCAAATTCAGTATCTCAGAAAATTTTAATATTATTTAAAACCAATACAAAAAAGGATTTTTTTAAGAAATATTGGCCAACTGAAAAGTATGAACATAAAAAATAAGATCATATGCAGCACTGAGTACTTAGTTTGGGCTTCGTTTGCCCAGATTACTGTAGCAATGTGGAGGGACATCTAGCTGATCAGTCTGTGGCACTGCTCTGGTGTTATGAGAGCTCAGGTTGCCCTGATAGTGACCATCGGCTTTTGAATTGTGTCTGGTGTATCACATCTTCCTCTTCGCAATACCCCATAGATTTTTTATGCAGTTAAGGTCAGATGAGTTTGCTGGCCAATTAAGAACAGGGATACCAGAGATACCATGGTCCTTAAACCAAGCACTGGTGCTCTGGCACCGTGTGTAGGTGCTAAGTCATGTTTGAAGATTAAATCTGCATCTCCATAAGTGCCCTAAAACTTCCCGGTAGATGGCTGCATTGACCTTGGACCTCAGAAAACACAGTGGACCAACACCAGCAGATGACATGGCACCACAAACCATCACTGACTGTGATATTATATACAAGCATATATATATATATATATATATATATATATATATATATATATATATATATATATATATATATATATATATATATATATATATATATATATATATATATATATATATATATATATATACTGTATACATATATATATACCCATATATATATATATGTATACAGTATATATAAAAATAAAGTACAATATAGTACTGAATAAATTACCCCTTTCCACATTGTATCTCTGCTTTTATTGCGGTCTCCATTTCCAGGAAGGTCCACAAGTGTGACGTGTTGGAGAGAAGGATGATTTGGTACCCTGACAGTCACACACTTCACAAGTGGCCAATACCACTGCTTTATTTTGTTATAGTTTTTGTTCTTTGGAGAGTCCTTTGTATATTTGACAATATCTGCAGATAGGTCTTTAGCCTGCAAAACATAATAATAGTTATATTAGTAATAAAAGCTGTGTTATTGTGACAGCTGAAAATAATGAAATTTTACATCTGTGTTGCTCAGTAGGGCTTTATTGTGTCTTGTATTATTAACCTGAAATTGAAAGGGTTACAGTAAGCTCTATGTAAACATGTGCATGTATTATTGTACGTATGTATAAGTGTATAATTACAAAATTATACAATTATGATACAGTACAGACCAAAAGTTTGGACACACCTTTTAATTCAATGAGTTTCCTTTATTTTCATGACTATTGACATTGTAGATTCACTCTGAAGGCATCAAAACTATGAATAACACATGTGGAAATATGCATTAAACAAAAAAGTGTAAAGCAACTGAAAATACCCCTTATATTCTAGTTTCTTCAAAGTAGCAACCTTTTGCTGTGATTACTGCTTTGCACACACTCTGCATTTTCTCGATGAGCTTCAAGAGGTAGTCACCTGAAATGGTTTTCACTTCATAGGTGTGCCCTGTCAGGTTAATAAGTGGGATTTTCTTGCCTTATAAATAGTCATGAAAATAAAGAAAACCCATTGAATTAGAAGGTGTGTCCAAACTTTTGGTCTGTACTGTATATATACATATATTGCTGAATTGCTGCACAAAGTTACTGTTAAAATCTTTGCATCTTACTGATTCAAAGATCAAGTTTTTGCTTCTTGATTGAAAAAATTCTGGAATTTCTTTGAAGTACTTTGACTCCATGAGTTGTTCACAGGATTTTTCCCTCCACTCTTCTTCATACAGAGCAGACAGCTTATCAACAGCATCATGGTATTCTTCATCAGAATCATCAACATTGTCTTGTACTTCTTGATTTCCTTTTTTAATGATACAATGCAGTGATCCCAATTCATCTTCCCAGTCCTAAAAAATAATAATAAAAAAGCTTTTCGAGTGATGTGTAAAATTACAGAAGTTACATTTTCATCAGACTTTTATAAGTATATTTTTAGCTTACCTCGGGTGAAATGAATTCAATCTCCGCCTCGTATTTTTCATTGTGCCTGTTACCCTCCACTTTAATCATGACTGAGGTACAGGCACTGACACTTCCAGAGGGCAAAAGATTTCTCTCTTCAAGGACAGCATTTATCAAAGACGTTTTTCCAGCTCCAGTTTTACCAAAGACACCAACCAGCTCCTTCGTTTCCGTCTCCAAATTCTTGATTTTAGTTCTGTAGAAAATTTAGCCATTGTTGAGCAACTCAGCTTTAAAATGCATGTCTACATATATATTCAATATTTAAACCATCTGAGTTAAAGGAAAAATATAGGCAGGTTTAACAAAAGCTTAAATGTAATGTCGTCTTTGACCGGCAGAGGCTCTGCATTCAGGAAAGGAGGTGAGGCAACACAATGCAGTCGAGATGGATTTATTTGAAGCAGCTGGTCACATTTGAACCGACATCCATTTCACAGTGAGACAAAGAAACTGGCTTTTATACTTTGGGCAATTCCAACACTCATATCAGGTAAAGGTACCAATAGAAATCAGGAACAAACTGACATTTTCCCCCACATTCTCCCTGAACAGGAAAGATGGCCAGTCTCCCTACCCAAAAAGAATGTTCAACTAAATGTCACAATGCAACTGAAATAAAGAACTGAAACAAAACGCATTTGGTCTGTAAATAAATATAATATCAATAATCATCATTAGGGATGGAGCCCTGATCTCTATCACAATAAAAAAAGGTACTTGGTAAAGTATAAACAATTACAATACATCAATTAAGAGGCAAAGCTTTAAGTACTCTGTGAAATTGCCTCTCTAGATTTTCAGGAATGTTTTTTCCAGCTTGAAACTTTATTCTTGGTTTATTTCCAACAGAGAATCTACTTACTTCAACAACGTATTGAGATCACTGTCATCTTGTAACATGGCACAGATGCCCCCCATCGTGTTTCTCACGTTAGTTAATATCTTTGCTTCTGTTTCTAGAAATAAATAAATAAATAACAAACTATAATGTAAATAAAGAGGATTTTTTTTAGAATTTGTTAATTTACAGGTAAAACAATGTAACATACATGATGTTAATTGTGAGACAAGATGAAAAATATTTTTCTACACAAATAATTAGTGTTGCTAAAATTTGCTTAGGCAATTTTTCAATTAGAAGCAGAATTCAGCTTCTAAGCACCATACATCTGGAACAAACTTCAGGAAAATCATAAAACAGCCAAAACACTGAGTTCCTTTAAATTTAGACTAAAACCCCACCTGTTTAGAGTTGCTTTTGAAACATTATGAATGAAACATTAATCAACATTTTGACTTGTAAGAACAGCATTTGAAAAAACGTAACATTTTAATTACTAACTGTGTGTTCTATGAATTTGTATTTTTAAGACATAACTTTGAACTGTCTTGTTGTTGAAATGTGAGATACAAATGAACTTGATTGATTGATTTATTGAATTAGAAATATAATCTGTCATGTTAATTAAAAAAAGTTTAGTTTTCTTCTAATAAACAATCAACTTTAATTGATCATTTAATACCTTGTCATATAAAGGCATTAAATAATAAATAAAATAAAATGCAAAGCATCTGGAGATTTGCAAACTGAGTCAGTATGTCAATCAATGTGAACATACAGATGCAATAGAATCATCATCAGTGACACTTAAATGAAAATTTAGTCCCTCCTCCCACAACCCTGCAATAAAAAGAAATCTGGAGGAAAAGTTGAGCTGTAATTTAAATATCCCAATAATATTATTTTATGTGGTACAGAGTGCATAAAAAGAAATACCTGCTGACGAATTTGTCTCACACTTCCTTTTTGCTGCTTGTTGTCCATTGCTGTCCAACTGTTGGTCAGATTTTCGCTTTCCTAGTTTAAAAAGAAAAGTCACTCGTATTGGTTTATACCTAACTGGGTTTTTTTAGGTCAATGTGCATGAAAGGGTTTGACTAAGATCTTGTATTTCTCACCCATGTCATTTGTAGAAGGTAAAACCTGAAGATGAACAGAAACGTTTGACTATAATTAAAAATGTTTTTCCATTATAACATAACTTAAAAGTTCATAACATTTGTTTTATTGCACTTGCATTTTCATTATACTAATAATAAATTAACATAATAACAACATACTTATGATGTCATCCTGTATGAGATTAAATACATACAGGATGATGTATGAATAATAATTATATTATTTACAATAATATAATTCAGTTAACAATATTAAATGTAATATCTTTCAATTAAAGTAGTAATATCCTTCAATTAAAAGATATATATATTTTTTAATTGAACACTAAAACTAAGCAGCCATATCACAGATGTTAGGATAAAATACTTCACTGTAAACTAAAATAAGAATATATTTGACTTACATGTGGTGGAAAATGATGTGTGCTCTCATTTGGCGTTTGTTCTGCCTAGTGATAAAACATTTTTTAAAACCCAAAGTAGGGAAAAAAATCTGTTCAGCCTTTATTATCAATGGACTATTTTATGTAAAATATAATAATAATAATAATAATAATAATAATAATAATAATAATAATAATAATAATAATAATAATAATAATAATAATAATAATAATAATAATAATAATGTAAAAGCATATCTCCACACCAGTGAAAGTTTTCATATCAAAAACATGTTTTAACAGCACAGGAACATACCTTTAACTGACTGAGTAACTTTTTGAATTTTAACCTTGGTCCCATTTTTGGAATCATCTTATCAATGTCTGCATCCTGAAGCAGATAAAAACTTTCTGTATCAATCCCTTCATCTGTAATCAAACAACATCGCATTAGATATCAGTCATGCCAATATTTGTAGAGCTGTTTATCCCTTTGTCCTCTGGGAGGCGCTATGTGGGCGTAAGAAGCTTTTTTTCTACTAGCACTTAAACGCCTTATTCATGGTCACATTTATCTGTGTGTTCAAAACATTATTATTGTAATATATTTAACAGGCATTTGTGAATCCATGTCTTTTTTAACTTTCTTGTGACATTGTTCTATGACAACAACATGTAATTAATTCAATTTTACATGCACTGGTACAGAACCACATATACATTTCCTCCACTGTTTTTGTCCATAACAGTTATGCAGTGTAATACATTACCTTCAAATGCTTCAATCAAGTTACTCAGACCGCTCTTGGTTAGCGTGTCACAAACAAAGTCATCCATGACCAAGAACAGAGTCTAGAAGATAAATCATAAAATCATGATATATCTAAGTATTGTTTCACATAGACAATTCAATTTTTAAATCTGATTAAAAAACCCACCTTGTAATGAATGAAATTATGGCAACAACACTTCAGTCTTCAGATGAAGAAGAGAAAAATTATCTCAAAGCTGTTCCACAAAGTAAAGTTGATTGCTCAAAGTTCTATGTTCAAATGGTAGAAAAGAAGAAAACCAGGAACAGGGAAGTGTGGGTTGATTAAAAAGAAAGGAGTGGCAAACTATAAAACAGCAAAGGCTCCCACACTGTAAAACAAACTGCTTGAGTTTAGCCAATTTAATTGGTTCAAGAATATTAAAAGTGTATGAAAGCTGGACAAACATTTTAATTCTGACTCTGGTGCAAAAAAAAACAAAAATTAAACCAAAAATATTTTATGACAAGTTCTTATTTTATAATATGTCCATACATTTATAGGGAGATTAGAATTCGGGTATTGTCAAATGAAATAATTATTCATACTGTTATTTCTTTTATTAATCAGTTTTATTCTTTCATTTATCATGTGTGTTTCTTGAAGTTGCTCTGCTGCTCAGAGCTTCTGCTCAGAGCTGCACCTTTTGCTCTGTTGAGAGGAAGCGCCAAGCCACAATTCATCCTGCGAGGGCAGCTCGTTTCCCTTCAACAGTCTCATTTCTGTATAGACACCTAACTGCTGACAAAAATGAAATAGTATTTGCACCTGGTCTGTTTAAACTGTTGCACTCTCGGTGTGTGAAGTGAGTGAAGCAGTTATTGGAAACAATACTTCTGCTACCTACTGTGTGCATATGTGGAGTTGTGGGTTGCCTTTTGAATCCTGGTAATTGATCATTTTTTCGGGGTTAACAGTATTTTTAAAAGCAAATTCGACACACATTTATTCAGTTTGGGTTCTAGATGAAGTTTATAACTATTTCTTATATTTTAAGGTTTTTCTATTAAATTTTTATTTGAGTTCTTTGCAATATCGTCAAGTTTTCTAATATCTGTGTTTTACTTCTGTTTAAGATTTTAATAGTTTGGCAAGTCCTACTATCCCTTTTGCTCCCTCATTCCTCCCTCATTTCCTTAAACTGTTTGTTTTAATCTCTTTCATTTCTTCATCTGCTTATTATTTGGCATTATAAAAGGTGTTCTTGATCACGCTCTGTTGGCATGCTATCAGAATCATTCCCATAACTTATATCTGTTTCCTGTTGGGACTTGTCAAGATGAGTCACAACCGGAATTTAAAACTGGCAAGTGAATTTCTCAAAGCAATTAGTACAAACTAGTCTCGTTGATAGTTCATTCCTAAAAAATAAGAATAAATTAATATTTCGAGAGGGTCTCAAGGCAGAGAACTGGAGGAAGGCCCTCGGTGTCTGTTGGATCGATGGCCAGGCATGACAGGGCTCTCTAGGTAACAGCTGTAGAAGTATGGAGTTCTGTTTGTCAGGGATGTGACAAGAGCAAAGATGACACTGTACTCATGATGAAAGAGGAATTTGTTTTATTCATGGTAGAGGTAATAAATAGCACTGCCCAAAAAGAAAGGAAAACTGAAAAAAAAAATTCATATAATTGTGGAAGCAGCTCAAATATACTGTATCTTGACATTAAGAAAGGACATACTAAAAAAGTCAATCTTCTCAAACTCAGTTGTGCAGTGGTCTTTTTTCTTTGTTATTATATTAAAGTGAATTGCCAGAAGTCTTAATAGTAATGGTCAAGAATAATAATAAAAAACATTTCAGATTTGACAGACAAACCACATCTTATTTGTATTCAAGAAATTTGGTTTAAGCCTCAACTAGATTTTATAATCCAAGTATTTACAGCGATAAGAAATCACAGTAATAAAATACAAGGTGGGGAAGTGCCAACTTTCTTGCAAGACCTTTGGGAAAGAATTATGAAGAAATGTATAATATTGACATATTTCGATAACACAAAACATTTGTGTGTAATGACCCAAACAATTCAATTAAGATTTTTAGTTTTACAAGGAATTCCTCATTTATTAAATGTTCATTTTACTGACATGACACCAGTTATGTCAGTTATAAAGCAGCAGAGACTTGTATGGAACCAACTAATGCATGTCCAAGCATATTTACAGCTTGTCAGAAGAAATGTAAAACTGCTGCTTGGAAGTGGAAATAATAGTAAAGAACATTTTGATTCTGTCTAGAGAAATCCACCAAAACAATTTAGAAAAACTAACATCCAGCCAAAGAAGGGATGTTTTGCTCTGCAGAATGTCTTTCCCATGCATTGTTGTAGAGTCAGACCACATCATCTGTGTAACTTGTCCATAAATGGATCTGTGATTTTGTCAAATGTACCAGATCGAATAGAAATGAAGCCTAGGCGCAAATTCAAACTGGAAGACTCTTTAGCCCCACCTGCATCATCCAGTCGGCGCGTCCCGCTCATCACCGCCGACCTATCAACGCAGGACCAAGCCACGTCACGTCCACTCACCGACCAAGGCCCAGTTGATAAGGACCTCCATCCATGGCATCTTCCGCTTTCCAGCTGCGCTCAACCCTCCTCCACCCCTTCTCCACCTCCACTCTTCAGGCTCCCATCCTTCACCGACCCCCACCACCAGTGTCGGGTCCCGGGGGATGACATTCCTAACCTACATCGGGAATGCTCATCCGAGCTGATCGCAATTCACAGCTCAATGTCCTCAGCCGGGGCCCGAGCGCCAAAGAACTTTAAATTCATGCATGTCAATAAACCTGTTTAATCGCTGTTTTTTCCGTCTGAGTCTCTCCAGATTGAACTACTGATGTTTGGAAAAAGATGAAACTATAGTCTGTATAGTGGCAAAGTGACAGTAAATGAAATCAGTTTATGGTCACAAATGGACATTTTTAATGCCGTACAGTTTGAAAGCGTTAAAGCAGAGCAGCAGACAAGATCCAGAATGTGACCGTGGCTGTGTGTAGAAAAGTCAACATATTGCTGCATTCCAAAACTGTCCAACAAATAATAAAAGTCCCGCGTCAGAGTGTTGCTGAATTTGTCCATGTGAATGTTGAAATCACCCACTACGATAATATTTGGGGATAAGGACCACAAAAATGTTAAAAGAGAGGAGAAATCATTTAAGAAATCCTTGTTGGACTCAGGAGGGCGATAGATGGTGGCTAAGATGGTGGGTACTGATAAGTGGATTTGTAGTACTGTAGATTCAAAAGAGTTGTAAGTGGGGACACTGACAGAAGATACAAGCCACTTGTCTCTGAAGAGCACTGCGACACCGCCTCCTCGTCCTTCAGAGCGTGGTTGGCTGATGTGAGAATACCCATCCGGCGCAGCCCTTTTTAAATGTGTAAGGTCATTTTTCTTCTGCCAGGTCTCCGTCAGGCATAAGAAGTCAAACTGCTTTTCCCTTAGAAGCTTGGAAACGAAAGACTCTTTGTTGGTGAGTGAGCGGATGTTTAACAAGCTAACAGAGACGGTGATGGTGCTGAGAGACTTTATGCTGGACCTGGTTGGGTTTGATGTCACATTGTTGTCAGTGAGGAGACATTCTCTCAGTCGACCAGGTGATGATGACCTAATTGAACTGGTATCATCTCGGGTTGGACACTCTTCAGATCCAGAGTTAATGCAACACTGAAATACATATGATAAAGTATTATCTATCTATCTATACTCCTTATTCTAGGCAATGTTTAAAAAAACATAAAGTTAATAATAGAATTTAACATTTTACAAGTTTATATATACCTTTTTTAATCAAGTTGGTGTGAAAATGATGTGAAATGATTTGCATTTGCTCATTTTAGTTAAAAGTTTAAAAGTTACCCACTGGTAAGACCAGAATTATTCGTACCTCTGGGAGGATTAAAATTAAAAAATCTAATTGACTTGAATGGAATTAAATTGATAGGAAAGGAAAGTCTAATTCATTAATGCCGTAGTCCTTATTCCTTGGTGAAATTAATTGCTTCTACATTCTGCACTCCACATATTAGTTCATAAAAAGAACTGATCCAAGCAATGAAATATTATTTCATATTTATCTAGTGTAAAAGTGTTTGTACATACATGTGCAGGACATTGCTGCATCCCTGGATTTCTGCTTTGTTCTTCCTGTTGACAAGTACATTAGAAACCCAAAGTACATATTAAATAAAACAAAAGTTAAATAAAATGTATGAATGTGAGACATTTAGATTTATTTTAAAGAAGCAGCAAAAAGCATTGAGTTACAAAAGCAAGTATCAACAAAAAAATTTCACTAGGCCGAAAATGAGCAACAAAATGGCATAAACCAGGGCATTACCTTTAACAACTGAAATTCCTTTTTGAATTGAATCCTTTGGTCCACTTTTGGAATCAGTGTATCAATATCTCGGTCTTCAAGACAATAAAGACTTTCCGTGTCCATTTCTTCATCTGTAATCAAAAGTTGTGTTTAGTCATGTTGATATAATTTAAAGCTGCTGCAGAATTAAGCTTTGTGAACATGGTACAAAAATCATTGCAAGGTACTTCTGCTGCAGTGACTGAGGTTTGTTAACATCTAAAATGGGTGTATAGTAAACACTTGTTAAAAAACTGCTAATTTTATTATGCAGGTAACTGGATCTAATCATGGCCATGTGATAAAAGTGAATAAGTTTCTATAAAAACGTAATTATAAAATCATGCATATTCAACTTGTGCCTAATGTTGAGGTAGGAAATCAATCACATAGCATAGCTGTGACCATAACAAAGTTAAAGAACTTGGACCACTGTTCCATGATAATAAGTATGGTATATAACTAAAGAAGTTTCACACACATATGAACAACTGCACAAATACATTATCCATGTTGATTTTTTAATCCAGCAACAGTACATTCTTTCTTCCTACAGATTTAAGTAAAGACACTTTGACCTGATTTTATCTTCACTCTCTAAGTTTTCCATATTCAGGCTCTAATAAACAAAATGAAAATTGTTGCAAACACCCCTCCAAGAGAAAAAAATTAGGAAAGAAGTGGCAAAGAAAATTACATAATATATATTTTTTTCCACAATCCTACGGTTTTTCATCCTGAAGGGATGCAAATGCAGCATGTTATGATGGTGAATCCCTCCAATGAGAACAGCTGTTGAATTAAAAGCCACAATTAGAGCTGAAAGTTTTTGTTGCTTCATTCAGTAAGAGTGCAATTTATAGATTATGTTCTTTACCTCAAATATGTTCTGTGTTTTAGCAGCTTTTCAGCTCATCACATAGTTTTTGGACCATCTTGAGCTGTGCTGAAACATCTAAGAAAACAGTTTTAATCAGGTTTTTCTCTGAAATGTCTTTTTAAATAAATTTTTTTTAAGAGCTGACATTTTACCTGGAAATGAGGTGTCATCAGTCTTCAGGGACACCTCAATCGATTCCCTCATGGTATCCTCTAGTGTTTTCAGGACGTCCATCTGATTTAGAGTTATACCTTTTATTACTTGGTTCAGTCAAAAGTTAATTTCAAAATTAAATTACTTATGATTATTGTCAAAATGCCTGAAACGTGTTTTTATTCACACCACAGTGGAAACGTATTTTTAATAAGGGATCACATTTTAGCCATATGCTCTCTCACATGTCAAGAATCTCTCCACTGATCTACAGATTGCACATGCATAGGATAATTCCTTAAGACACTTTAGAAAGAGAGAGGAAACAGAAACAAGCAAAAAAAGGCATGTAGTTTTTCACAGCTTTGCATGGATCTGTATATGGGTATGATAACAGAGTGGAGAGTCCTGAGAGGGAATGTAATTTATATTTCACTGTTAACATATTAAAAGTAACAAACCATCAAGTTGTGCAGGTGGTTCATCATGACCCTTTTAGCATTTTCAAACATGGTGTTCTTTGATCCATGTACGTGATTCTCTATAGTTTCCCGCATGTTCTGCAGTGTACCAGTTCCTGTAAAGGCTGCTGCTTCTGGAAAACATGATGTTTTATGTGCTAATAAATAATACTTAAGCATAAATGTAAATTATTGTAATAACTTGATCATTTTTTTTACTTTTATAGCAGTCTTGCAGTGTTTCCTCAATGGTTTTTATTAGACTCCTGTAGACTGTTTTTTTGCGCTTACGAATACTTTTGTTCAGACTTGTCTTCAGACGTTCTTCCTAAAAGAAAAATTTAAAACGGATAGTAATTCTAAAAATAATTTAAGTAACACAGTTTTCCTACAATGTTAAAGTATTCTGCTATTGTCAGTAATAACACGTGTATGTGTTTACTTGTTTATTTTTGACATATTTTTTTTAAATCTCAATTTTAGCCAGCATAAAAGCCTTTCATTATTTTATGTGTTTCTAACAACGTATGTTTCTCATTTATTACCTCTGACTTGAGAGATACCAGTTGCAGTTCCACATCTTTGTACTTCTCTTTTAGTTCTTCAGTGACAAGTGAAAAACTATAGATCACTCCTTTGAATGGGCCACATTTTCCGTCATTTCTGCAACATAAATAATATGATAATAAAATAAAATAATAAAAAAATAAAATAATAAAATAAAATAATATTGTCAATAATATCAAAATGTGAAACTCATTCACTCATTGCTACCATGAATGATTATGGTGTGTCATAAAACACACCATATAATGTGGCATAATGTGTGTTTTATAACACAACATATAATGTGTGGTGTAATTGGAAACAGGAACTTCAGTGAATTTATTTGTGATCGATGTTGCAGTTAGATATTTGGAGAGGACTCTATGTTCTCATAAAGGTCTTACGGAAAAGTGGTTCTGAATTCCTCGTCAATGCTGTCAGCCAGATGGGAAGTCAAGTTTATGTTGATGTTCATTTCTCTTCCTTTCTTAGGTCGGTGGACTCCTCTATTTTCTACTGCTTTTTTCAGTTGCTTATGAAATCCCCGACCATCCCTTTTCTGGAGGAATGAAAAAAAGAGAGAGAGAAATTAATCAAATTTAATAACATATGTGACAAAAATATGCTACATTACAAAGATGTACTTCCTTATCAGCATACATACATGGGGATAGAGGGTAGACCTCAAGATGTTTTCGTATGAGTTTTTGGATCTCTCAACTCCCTCTTGAAGGTGTTCTTCAAAAACGTTGTAAATCTTCATCATTTCATTTGTGATTGACTCAATTTGAAGGGTTAGATTTTTCTCAAGAGCTTCAAACACTTCCTTAATTCTGTCATCCTGGAAAAACAATGTTGTTTAGGACATTTTCAGACTCTCCAAATTTATTTTAATTTAGTACCCCTGAAAAATATATTCATGACATGAATATTATATTTAATTAAATTATGTTTATTTGTGCTGTATTACAATTTTCTTAAAGCAAGTAAAACAGCTAAATACACTAAAAAACATTTAACTTGTTATTCTTACCTCTTTTCTTCTGCTGGCCCCATGAATCAAAGAGAGGATGCCATGAGCTCCAGACACATAGTTTAATGTCTCTGAGTGACAGTCATTGAGATTTTGCAAAAATTCTTGAAGATTGGGTATTTCTGTGAAAACAAATCATGTCTATAGTTATATAATAAATTTCACACAGTTTGTGGTTCTGCTGTTATGTGATAAATGTTTCACACAAATTGGCACAACATACCAGTGTCCTCTGGACTTAGATCTCTCTTTCGGAAAAATTCTCTGGAGCTCACAGTGAACACCTGAAAACACTCGTCACTGAAGTGTTTCTAGGAAATATCAATATCATTTGTTAACGTAGAAATTCATTTTATTTTTAATTGTAGACAAACAATGTGCTACACATTTTACCGGTATACAATACTCACTTTAATCTTGTCCAGTTTGTTGAATTCTTTTGTCACCCTTTCTTTGGTTTCTGCGTTTCTCTTAAGTATCAAGGCCTGAGTTTCAGCTTTGGTGCTAAAAGAGAAGAAATGATCTACTGGAGCTTAACAGACCTATAAATCTTCTGACAATAAAATAAAACATGTAAACAACGTGGAAGACAATCTATGGCCTTTTGCCCTTTGAGTTTTATTTAATAATACACTTTCAACACAGCAGTGAACTCACGTTACATCTGAATCGTCAATATCATCAGACTTGGTGCAGACAATGTGAATGTGTCGACACTCCCCACCGTTTCCAATCTGACTGGCAACATTTTTCAGGATGTCCCATGATTCTTGCTCTGCTGCTGCTCGATTGACTTCAGTGACAACCCAGACGGTAGAACAGTCTCCAACAATCTGAAGAAAAGCTTTTTATATTTAGGTGCTGGTCAAAAAATTTGAATATTATGAAAAAGTTGATTTAAATCAGTATTGCCATTCAAAAAGTGAAACTTGTTTATTATATTCTTTTGTTACTCTCAGACTGATATATTTCAAATGTTTGATTTTTTCCATTTAATTTTGATGATTAGAACTGACAACTAATGAAAACCCCAAATTCAGTATCTCAGAAAATTTTAATATTATTTAAAACCAATACAAAAAAGGATTTTTTTAAGAAATATTGGCCAACTGAAAAGTATGAACATAAAAAATAAGATCATATGCAGCACTGAGTACTTAGTTTGGGCTTCGTTTGCCCAGATTACTGTAGCAATGTGGAGGGACATCTAGCTGATCAGTCTGTGGCACTGCTCTGGTGTTATGAGAGCTCAGGTTGCCCTGATAGTGACCATCGGCTTTTGAATTGTGTCTGGTGTATCACATCTTCCTCTTCGCAATACCCCATAGATTTTTTATGCAGTTAAGGTCAGATGAGTTTGCTGGCCAATTAAGAACAGGGATACCAGAGATACCATGGTCCTTAAACCAAGCACTGGTGCTCTGGCACCGTGTGTAGGTGCTAAGTCATGTTTGAAGATTAAATCTGCATCTCCATAAGTGCCCTAAAACTTCCCGGTAGATGGCTGCATTGACCTTGGACCTCAGAAAACACAGTGGACCAACACCAGCAGATGACATGGCACCACAAACCATCACTGACTGTGATATTATATACAAGCATATATATATATATATGTATATATATATATATATATATATATATATATATATATATATATATATATATATGTATACAGTATATATATATATATATATATATATATATATATATATATACTGTATACATATATATATACCCATATATATATATATATGTATACAGTATATATAAAAATAAAGTACAATATAGTACTGAATAAATTACCCCTTTCCACATTGTATCTCTGCTTTTATTGCGGTCTCCATTTCCAGGAAGGTCCACAAGTGTGACGTGTTGGAGAGAAGGATGATTTGGTACCCTGACAGTCACACACTTCACAAGTGGCCAATACCACTGCTTTATTTTGTTATAGTTTTTGTTCTTTGGAGAGTCCTTTGTATATTTGACAATATCTGCAGATAGGTCTTTAGCCTGCAAAACATAATAATAGTTATATTAGTAATAAAAGCTGTGTTATTGTGACAGCTGAAAATAATGAAATTTTACATCTGTGTTGCTCAGTAGGGCTTTATTGTGTCTTGTATTATTAACCTGAAATTGAAAGGGTTACAGTAAGCTCTATGTAAACATGTGCATGTATTATTGTACGTATGTATAAGTGTATAATTACAAAATTATACAATTATGATACAGTACAGACCAAAAGTTTGGACACACCTTTTAATTCAATGAGTTTCCTTTATTTTCATGACTATTGACATTGTAGATTCACTCTGAAGGCATCAAAACTATGAATAACACATGTGGAAATATGCATTAAACAAAAAAGTGTAAAGCAACTGAAAATACCCCTTATATTCTAGTTTCTTCAAAGTAGCAACCTTTTGCTGTGATTACTGCTTTGCACACACTCTGCATTTTCTTGATGAGCTTCAAGAGGTAGTCACCTGAAATGGTTTTCACTTCATAGGTGTGCCCTGTCAGGTTAATAAGTGGGATTTTCTTGCCTTATAAATAGTCATGAAAATAAAGAAAACCCATTGAATTAGAAGGTGTGTCCAAACTTTTGGTCTGTACTGTATATATACATATATTGCTGAATTGCTGCACAAAGTTACTGTTAAAATCTTTGCATCTTACTGATTCAAAGATCAAGTTTTTGCTTCTTGATTGAAAAAATTCTGGAATTTCTTTGAAGTACTTTGACTCCATGAGTTGTTCACAGGATTTTTCCCTCCACTCTTCTTCATACAGAGCAGACAGCTTATCAACAGCATCATGGTATTCTTCATCAGAATCATCAACATTGTCTTGTACTTCTTGATTTCCTTTTTTAATGATACAATGCAGTGATCCCAATTCATCTTCCCAGTCCTAAAAAATAATAATAAAAAAGCTTTTCGAGTGATGTGTAAAATTACAGAAGTTACATTTTCATCAGACTTTTATAAGTATATTTTTAGCTTACCTCGGGTGAAATGAATTCAATCTCCGCCTCGTATTTTTCATTGTGCCTGTTACCCTCCACTTTAATCATGACTGAGGTACAGGCACTGACACTTCCAGAGGGCAAAAGATTTCTCTCTTCAAGGACAGCATTTATCAAAGACGTTTTTCCAGCTCCAGTTTTACCAAAGACACCAACCAGCTCCTTCGTTTCCGTCTCCAAATTCTTGATTTTAGTTCTGTAGAAAATTTAGCCATTGTTGAGCAACTCAGCTTTAAAATGCATGTCTACATATATATTCAATATTTAAACCATCTGAGTTAAAGGAAAAATATAGGCAGGTTTAACAAAAGCTTAAATGTAATGTCGTCTTTGACCGGCAGAGGCTCTGCATTCAGGAAAGGAGGTGAGGCAACACAATGCAGTCGAGATGGATTTATTTGAAGCAGCTGGTCACATTTGAACCGACATCCATTTCACAGTGAGACAAAGAAACTGGCTTTTATACTTTGGGCAATTCCAACACTCATATCAGGTAAAGGTACCAATAGAAATCAGGAACAAACTGACATTTTCCCCCACATTCTCCCT
This sequence comes from Xiphophorus maculatus, assembly GCF_002775205.1. NCBI lineage: Eukaryota > Metazoa > Chordata > Actinopteri > Cyprinodontiformes > Poeciliidae > Xiphophorus > Xiphophorus maculatus. The sequence goes on along the minus strand of NC_036458.1, from coordinate 12,895,971 downwards.
GAACAGGAAAGATGGCCAGTCTCCCTACCCAAAAAGAATGTTCAACTAAATGTCACAATGCAACTGAAATAAAGAACTGAAACAAAACGCATTTGGTCTGTAATTAAATATAATATCAATAATCATCATTAGGGATGGAGCCCTGATCTCTATCACAATAAAAAAAGGTACTTGGTAAAGTATAAACAATTACAATACATCAATTAAGAGGCAAAGCTTTAAGTACTCTGTGAAATTGCCTCTCTAGATTTTCAGGAATGTTTTTTCCAGCTTGAAACTTTATTCTTGGTTTATTTCCAACAGAGAATCTACTTACTTCAACAACTTATTGAGATCACTGTCATCTTGTAACATGGCACAGATGCCCCCCATCGTGTTTCTCACGTTAGTTAATATCTTTGCTTCTGTTTCTAGAAATAAATAAATAAATAACAAACTATAATGTAAATAAAGAGGATTTTTTTTAGAATTTGTTAATTTACAGGTAAAACAATGTAACATACATGATGTTAATTGTGAGACAAGATGAAAAATATTTTTCTACACAAATAATTAGTGTTGCTAAAATTTGCTTAGGCAATTTTTCAATTAGAAGCAGAATTCAGCTTCTAAGCACCATACATCTGGAACAAACTTCAGGAAAATCATAAAACAGCCAAAACACTGAGTTCCTTTAAATTTAGACTAAAACCCCACCTGTTTAGAGTTGCTTTTGAAACATTATGAATGAAACATTAATCAACATTTTGACTTGTAAGAACAGCATTTGAAAAAACGTAACATTTTAATTACTAACTGTGTGTTCTATGAATTTGTATTTTTAAGACATAACTTTGAACTGTCTTGTTGTTGAAATGTGAGATACAAATGAACTTGATTGATTGATTTATTGAATTAGAAATATAATCTGTCATGTTAATTAAAAAAAGTTTAGTTTTCTTCTAATAAACAATCAACTTTAATTGATCATTTAATACCTTGTCATATAAAGGCATTAAATAATAAATAAAATAAAATGCAAAGCATCTGGAGATTTGCAAACTGAGTCAGTATGTCAATCAATGTGAACATACAGATGCAATAGAATCATCATCAGTGACACTTAAATGAAAATTTAGTCCCTCCTCCCACAACCCTGCAATAAAAAGAAATCTGGAGGAAAAGTTGAGCTGTAATTTAAATATCCCAATAATATTATTTTATGTGGTACAGAGTGCATAAAAAGAAATACCTGCTGACGAATTTGTCTCACACTTCCTTTTTGCTGCTTGTTGTCCATTGCTGTCCAACTGTTGGTCAGATTTTCGCTTTCCTAGTTTAAAAAGAAAAGTCACTCGTATTGGTTTATACCTAGCTGGGTTTTTTTAGGTCAATGTGCATGAAAGGGTTTGACTAAGATCTTGTATTTCTCACCCATGTCATTTGTAGAAGGTAAAACCTGAAGATGAACAGAAAAGTTTGACTATAATTAAAAATGTTTTTCCATTATAACATAACTTAAAAGTTCATAACATTTGTTTTATTGCACTTGCATTTTCATTATACTAATAATAAATTAACATAATAACAACATACTTATGATGTCATCCTGTATGAGATTAAATACATACAGGATGATGTATGAATAATAATTATATTATTTACAATAATATAATTCAGTTAACAATATTAAATGTAATATCTTTCAATTAAAGTAGTAATATCCTTCAATTAAAAGATATATATATTTTTTAATTGAACACTAAAACTAAGCAGCCATATCACAGATGTTAGGATAAAATACTCCACTGTAAACTAAAATAAGAATATATTTGACTTACATGTGGTGGAAAATGATGTGTGCTCTCATTTGGCGTTTGTTCTGCCTAGTGATAAAACATTTTTTAAAACCCAAAGTAGGGAAAAAAATCTGTTCAGCCTTTATTATCAATGGACTATTTTATGTAAAATATAATAATAATAATAATAATAATAATAATAATAATAATAATAATAATAATAATAATAATAATAATAATAATAATAATAATAATAATAATAATAATAATGTAAAAGCATATCTCCACACCAGTGAAAGTTTTCATATCAAAAACATGTTTTAACAGCACAGGAACATACCTTTAACTGACTGAGTAACTTTTTGAATTTTAACCTTGGTCCCATTTTTGGAATCATCTTATCAATGTCTGCATCCTGAAGCAGATAAAAACTTTCTGTATCAATCCCTTCATCTGTAATCAAACAACATCGCATTAGATATCAGTCATGCCAATATTTGTAGAGCTGTTTATCCCTTTGTCCTCTGGGAGGCGCTATGTGGGCGTAAGAAGCTTTTTTTCTACTAGCACTTAAACGCCTTATTCATGGTCACATTTATCTGTGTGTTCAAAACATTATTATTGTAATATATTTAACAGGCATTTGTGAATCCATGTCTTTTTTAACTTTCTTGTGACATTGTTCTATGACAACAACATGTAATTAATTCAATTTTACATGCACTGGTACAGAACCACATATACATTTCCTCCACTGTTTTTGTCCATAACAGTTATGCAGTGTAATACATTACCTTCAAATGCTTCAATCAAGTTACTCAGACCGCTCTTGGTTAGCGTGTCACAAACAAAGTCATCCATGACCAAGAACAGAGTCTAGAAGATAAATCATAAAATCATGATATATCTAAGTATTGTTTCACATAGACAATTCAATTTTTAAATCTGATTAAAAAACCCACCTTGTAATGAATGAAATTATGGCAACAACACTTCAGTCTTCAGATGAAGAAGAGAAAAATTATCTCAAAGCTGTTCCACAAAAGTAAAGTTGATTGCTCAAAGTTCTATGTTCAAATGGTAGAAAAGAAGAAAACCAGGAACAGGGAAGTGTGGGTTGATTAAAAAGAAAGGAGTGGCAAACTATAAAACAGCAAAGGCTCCCACACTGTAAAACAAACTGCTTGAGTTTAGCCAATTTAATTGGTTCAAGAATATTAAAAGTGTATGAAAGCTGGACAAACATTTTAATTCTGACTCTGGTGCAAAAAAAAACAAAAATTAAACCAAAAATATTTTATGACAAGTTCTTATTTTATAATATGTCCATACATTTATAGGGAGATTAGAATTCGGGTATTGTCAAATGAAATAATTATTCATACTGTTATTTCTTTTATTAATCAGTTTTATTCTTTCATTTATCATGTGTGTTTCTTGAAGTTGCTCTGCTGCTCAGAGCTTCTGCTCAGAGCTGCACCTTTTGCTCTGTTGAGAGGAAGCGCCAAGCCACAATTCATCCTGCGAGGGCAGCTCGTTTCCCTTCAACAGTCTCATTTCTGTATAGACACCTAACTGCTGACAAAAATGAAATAGTATTTGCACCTGGTCTGTTTAAACTGTTGCACTCTCGGTGTGTGAAGTGAGTGAAGCAGTTATTGGAAACAATACTTCTGCTACCTACTGTGTGCATATGTGGAGTTGTGGGTTGCCTTTTGAATCCTGGTAATTGATCATTTTTTCGGGGTTAACAGTATTTTTAAAAGCAAATTCGACACACATTTATTCAGTTTGGGTTCTAGATGAAGTTTATAACTATTTCTTATATTTTAAGGTTTTTCTATTAAATTTTTATTTGAGTTCTTTGCAATATCGTCAAGTTTTCTAATATCTGTGTTTTACTTCTGTTTAAGATTTTAATAGTTTGGCAAGTCCTACTATCCCTTTTGCTCCCTCATTCCTCCCTCATTTCCTTAAACTGTTTGTTTTAATCTCTTTCATTTCTTCATCTGCTTATTATTTGGCATTATAAAAGGTGTTCTTGATCACGCTCTGTTGGCATGCTATCAGAATCATTCCCATAACTTATATCTGTTTCCTGTTGGGACTTGTCAAGATGAGTCACAACCGGAATTTAAAACTGGCAAGTGAATTTCTCAAAGCAATTAGTACAAACTAGTCTCGTTGATAGTTCATTCCTAAAAAATAAGAATAAATTAATATTTCGAGAGGGTCTCAAGGCAGAGAACTGGAGGAAGGCCCTCGGTGTCTGTTGGATCGATGGCCAGGCATGACAGGGCTCTCTAGGTAACAGCTGTAGAAGTATGGAGTTCTGTTTGTCAGGGATGTGACAAGAGCAAAGATGACACTGTACTCATGATGAAAGAGGAATTTGTTTTATTCATGGTAGAGGTAATAAATAGCACTGCCCAAAAAGAAAGGAAAACTGAAAAAAAAAATTCATATAATTGTGGAAGCAGCTCAAATATACTGTATCTTGACATTAAGAAAGGACATACTAAAAAAGTCAATCTTCTCAAACTCAGTTGTGCAGTGGTCTTTTTTCTTTGTTATTATATTAAAGTGAATTGCCAGAAGTCTTAATAGTAATGGTCAAGAATAATAATAAAAAACATTTCAGATTTGACAGACAAACCACATCTTATTTGTATTCAAGAAATTTGGTTTAAGCCTCAACTAGATTTTATAATCCAAGTATTTACAGCGATAAGAAATCACAGTAATAAAATACAAGGTGGGGAAGTGCCAACTTTCTTGCAAGACCTTTGGGAAAGAATTATGAAGAAATGTATAATATTGACATATTTCGATAACACAAAACATTTGTGTGTAATGACCCAAACAATTCAATTAAGATTTTTAGTTTTACAAGGAATTCCTCATTTATTAAATGTTCATTTTACTGACATGACACCAGTTATGTCAGTTATAAAGCAGCAGAGACTTGTATGGAACCAACTAATGCATGTCCAAGCATATTTACAGCTTGTCAGAAGAAATGTAAAACTGCTGCTTGGAAGTGGAAATAATAGTAAAGAACATTTTGATTCTGTCTAGAGAAATCCACCAAAACAATTTAGAAAAACTAACATCCAGCCAAAGAAGGGATGTTTTGCTCTGCAGAATGTCTTTCCCATGCATTGTTGTAGAGTCAGACCACATCATCTGTGTAACTTGTCCATAAATGGATCTGTGATTTTGTCAAATGTACCAGATCGAATAGAAATGAAGCCTAGGCGCAAATTCAAACTGGAAGACTCTTTAGCCCCACCTGCATCATCCAGTCGGCGCGTCCCGCTCATCACCGCCGACCTATCAACGCAGGACCAAGCCACGTCACGTCCACTCACCGACCAAGGCCCAGTTGATAAGGACCTCCATCCATGGCATCTTCCGCTTTCCAGCTGCGCTCAACCCTCCTCCACCCCTTCTCCACCTCCACTCTTCAGGCTCCCATCCTTCACCGACCCCCACCACCAGTGTCGGGTCCCGGGGGATGACATTCCTAACCTACATCGGGAATGCTCATCCGAGCTGATCGCAATTCACAGCTCAATGTCCTCAGCCGGGGCCCGAGCGCCAAAGAACTTTAAATTCATGCATGTCAATAAACCTGTTTAATCGCTGTTTTTTCCGTCTGAGTCTCTCCAGATTGAACTACTGATGTTTGGAAAAAGATGAAACTATAGTCTGTATAGTGGCAAAGTGACAGTAAATGAAATCAGTTTATGGTCACAAATGGACATTTTTAATGCCGTACAGTTTGAAAGCGTTAAAGCAGAGCAGCAGACAAGATCCAGAATGTGACCGTGGCTGTGTGTAGAAAAGTCAACATATTGCTGCATTCCAAAACTGTCCAACAAATAATAAAAGTCCCGCGTCAGAGTGTTGCTGAATTTGTCCATGTGAATGTTGAAATCACCCACTACGATAATATTTGGGGATAAGGACCACAAAAATGTTAAAAGAGAGGAGAAATCATTTAAGAAATCCTTGTTGGACTCAGGAGGGCGATAGATGGTGGCTAAGATGGTGGGTACTGATAAGTGGATTTGTAGTACTGTAGATTCAAAAGAGTTGTAAGTGGGGACACTGACAGAAGATACAAGCCACTTGTCTCTGAAGAGCACTGCGACACCGCCTCCTCGTCCTTCAGAGCGTGGTTGGCTGATGTGAGAATACCCATCCGGCGCAGCCCTTTTTAAATGTGTAAGGTCATTTTTCTTCTGCCAGGTCTCCGTCAGGCATAAGAAGTCAAACTGCTTTTCCCTTAGAAGCTTGGAAACGAAAGACTCTTTGTTGGTGAGTGAGCGGATGTTTAACAAGCTAACAGAGACGGTGATGGTGCTGAGAGACTTTATGCTGGACCTGGTTGGGTTTGATGTCACATTGTTGTCAGTGAGGAGACATTCTCTCAGTCGACCAGGTGATGATGACCTAATTGAACTGGTATCATCTCGGGTTGGACACTCTTCAGATCCAGAGTTAATGCAACACTGAAATACATATGATAAAGTATTATCTATCTATCTATACTCCTTATTCTAGGCAATGTTTAAAAAAACATAAAGTTAATAATAGAATTTAACATTTTACAAGTTTATATATACCTTTTTTAATCAAGTTGGTGTGAAAATGATGTGAAATGATTTGCATTTGCTCATTTTAGTTAAAAGTTTAAAAGTTACCCACTGGTAAGACCAGAATTATTCGTACCTCTGGGAGGATTAAAATTAAAAAATCTAATTGACTTGAATGGAATTAAATTGATAGGAAAGGAAAGTCTAATTCATTAATGCCGTAGTCCTTATTCCTTGGTGAAATTAATTGCTTCTACATTCTGCACTCCACATATTAGTTCATAAAAAGAACTGATCCAAGCAATGAAATATTATTTCATATTTATCTAGTGTAAAAGTGTTTGTACATACATGTGCAGGACATTGCTGCATCCCTGGATTTCTGCTTTGTTCTTCCTGTTGACAAGTACATTAGAAACCCAAAGTACATATTAAATAAAACAAAAGTTAAATAAAATGTATGAATGTGAGACATTTAGATTTATTTTAAAGAAGCAGCAAAAAGCATTGAGTTACAAAAGCAAGTATCAACAAAAAAATTTCACTAGGCCGAAAATGAGCAACAAAATGGCATAAACCAGGGCATTACCTTTAACAACTGAAATTCCTTTTTGAATTGAATCCTTTGGTCCACTTTTGGAATCAGTGTATCAATATCTCGGTCTTCAAGACAATAAAGACTTTCCGTGTCCATTTCTTCATCTGTAATCAAAAGTTGTGTTTAGTCATGTTGATATAATTTAAAGCTGCTGCAGAATTAAGCTTTGTGAACATGGTACAAAAATCATTGCAAGGTACTTCTGCTGCAGTGACTGAGGTTTGTTAACATCTAAAATGGGTGTATAGTAAACACTTGTTAAAAAACTGCTAATTTTATTATGCAGGTAACTGGATCTAATCATGGCCATGTGATAAAAGTGAATAAGTTTCTATAAAAACGTAATTATAAAATCATGCATATTCAACTTGTGCCTAATGTTGAGGTAGGAAATCAATCACATAGCATAGCTGTGACCATAACAAAGTTAAAGAACTTGGACCACTGTTCCATGATAATAAGTATGGTATATAACTAAAGAAGTTTCACACACATATGAACAACTGCACAAATACATTATCCATGTTGATTTTTTAATCCAGCAACAGTACAGTGCAATACTTTACCTTTAAATATTTCTATCAACTCACTCAGACCCCACTGGCTTAGTTTGTCACAAACAAAATAATCCATGACCAAGAACAGAGACTGAAAGATAAATCATAACGATGGGATTTTATATATGTATTGTTTCAGCAAATAGTCAGTTAGAGCTATGAAGTCAGATGAGAAGCTTACCTTGCAAAGAAGAAAGTTATACTTCAGTCAGCAGGAAGAGAAGAGAAAAAAAAATAAATTCAGACAACTTAGTGAGATTTCTGAGGTAAAGTTGATTCCTCAAGGCTTACAAACAAAATGGCAGAAAGCAAGAGTTGGGAAAGAGGAACAAGAAGGCGTGGCATGTCAGGACTGGAAATGCAAAAGAGGAAATGTGGGCTGGCTGAAAAAAAGAGGGGTGGCAACACTGAGCCGCTTCCACACTGTTAAACAAACTGTTAGTTTAACTAATTAAATTAGTTTAAGAATTTATCTGTGCAGATTAACCAGTATTTCTTTAAAAGAAGTACAAGTTTAACACTTAAATATTAATCTGTTAATCAACCTATTGTACTCGCTGTACAAAACTTATACTTCTTTTAAAGAAATACTGATTATTCTGCACACATAAATTCTTAAACTAATTAGGAATTAGTTTAAGAATTCTTAAACTAATTCTTAAACTAATTAGTTTAATTAAACTAGTTTAATAAGCGTACCTTTTGTACGCTCTGTACACTTTTGTACAGCAGCTTTCTCTCTCTGATGATGACACATTAACAGTTTTTCTGGAACGGTAAGTTCTCACATCAACACATTCAGCAGTCAGTACGCGAGCACAACTGACATCGGTAAAATGTCCACCTGCCTCTGGCTCATTGGTTGTTTTTGACTGGGAGCCGTGCATTTCTTCAGATAGCTATAGTAGCACTGGGAGGAGGTGTGTTTTTTTCTGTCTCATATACTTTCACAACATGGTGACAGTTTTAGCAAATATGTTAAAAAGAGTTTATTCTAAAAATTACTGCAGCTTTAAAGTGAGCACTAAAACACACAATTAGGCATCTTTTTCTTACCCCTCAGCTTTAGAGTAGCCTTCCTGAAGATCTGTTGATAGCTGAGAGTTTAGATGTTTTCATTGTAAAAGCAATGCTTTATGGTTTAACTCTTAAATTTTATTTATTTATATATTTTTTGCAATCTTAGAAAGAATTCCAAGATCCTATTACGTTTTTAAGAGTTTGGCAAGTTCTATAATGTTGTTGGCAATATTGTTATTTTGGATTTAGTAATTATCTTGAATTGAGCATTTCTATACATTTTGTTTATTTAATGTATTTACTTTTGTAAATTTATCTTCAGAGTTTCCACAATTTGCACACTTGTGTTTTCTCAGGTCATTCTATTCTGCATTTGATAGAAGTATCTGACACTTTTGTTTCTTCCTCTGCTTATTATTAACTTATATGGCACTGTAAGAAGTGCTCTTCAATATGAAAGATCACATCAACATCAAGCAGAGAAACCACTACTCTCTGCCGGCACGTTATTGAAACCATTCCAGTATTTTACATCAGCTACTTTTTGAGACTCGACTTACTTCTTTAGAACAAATCTACAAAATATAAAATTGCATCTTTCTGTTTCTTCCTGGCAGCAGTCAGACACTGCATGTTGGAAGTGAATCATTTTACTTGGTTTGTTTCACTTCACTTGTCAGTCATGATGAGCTGCAACAACCGATATTATCATTAAATTTCTCAATACTTTGAAGAAACCCCACCCAGAAAATTCAAAGGAAGTGGAATATATTACGTACATTTCTTTTCAGAAAACAAAACCATAAAACTTCAAAGGAAAACAGTGAGAAAAGTCTGCCTAGGGGGGTTTTCATCTAATGTGATTTACTAGATGGCACTGTTTCATAACATAACAGCTTGTATAGAAGGACAAAACAAACCCTAGGATGGTTTGGGTTTGCTATGCTATGCGAAGAATGCTGCCTGGCATTCTTATTTTTGTTATACATTTGAAATTCAGAGACCAGAGCAACATCACGTTTCCCATGTTGGGTCTTCTCTCAGTCATATTGTGAGTTTGAGCAAAGAGATTTACTGTTGTAAGGCTTGTCTCTGTCTGTATCAGTTTCTCCCGGTGTGGTGGAAATGGTAAGCAATCCACTGTAACTATACATTAAACTTACTCATAGATCTCAATTAGAAATGACTCAATGTCCCTGTATCCAGTCGAGCCGAGGACATAATGCAACACTGTTTTGCACGCACTCACTGGGATGTGTTGAAACAGGCAGCATTACGCCCAGCTTCATCTAGATGTTTAAGGTTAGCATGTCTGAGGCCAGGTATGAACTGGCTGTCTGGTGTAACTGGCAATGCCTGGTTGGCTGATGCCCAAACAGAAACTGTCAGAACTTAACCAATTTTTATGGCCATGGCTTTGTAAACTTTGTAATTATGTCTTGTTCAACTTTGTGTTAATTTCACGGTTTAATTCACTAAAGAAAGTTTGTTATTTCAATTCATATAACTGCCTTTGTATTTCATTTAAACACACCACTACGCTATACCCAAACCTATTGGCCCATTGGTTTAGTTTTTCCAGTATTCTTCATCAATGTGTTACAATATTATGATTGCTTTTACTTTAAAACCATAGATTGATGTTATATTTATAAATCCACAACCAATGTTTATAGTTTGTGGATCTATAAGTATAACTTCATTTGTGTTCAGTGGTTTTAATTTGTGGGTCCTAAAAGCAAACAGTTCTAGAAATGATAAGATTTACATATATTTTTATTACATTTTCCTATGAGTTTTACATTACAACAGATGATTACTTTTTTTAATGAAAAGACAACACAGTAGAACAGGTACAATTAAGAAAGCCCAACTGTTCACAATATTCATTTATCACACACTGTAAAAAATTATATTTATTGCCAAGATTGTACAAATTGACATTCATCCATTTATATTTGTTGCAGGATATGAAAGTTGACAGGAAATATTAGTTGCTGTGTTAGCTAATAACACATTCATACACATAAATTCAAACATCATTTATTTATTATTAATATTCAGAAAATACACATAAAAAAACAATCTTTTATGTGAGGAATGGTTCTGACTTGTCATTATTATGAAAATATATTTATATTATTGCTTAGAATTGACTTGCCAACAGCTTGCTTAAAATAAATGGTAATGCTGGCAGTTTTAAAGGACATATAAATCATATCTACAACACAGGCGCCAATAAAATCAGTACATCAAATCTGTACAAAGAGGATTTCATGTGGCCAATCAGAGCATTTACATCTGGTGATAAAACAGAAACAAAGACATACAGATATAAGAATATTGTGTCATTGCAATGATGCTAAGAGGATGATTGTAGGTCAGAATGTCATAAATGAAAGAAAATACAAAGTATAATAAATCTTTGCTAACATGTCTGGAAAAAAAGTTCGCAGTCACTGCCACTTATAAATGTCATGTCCATTTTAAGGATATTTATGCGTCCATGCTGCTGCTCAACTCCTCGCAGAGTTTCTGCACCATTCCAAGCTCAGTTGACACATCTAAGGAAGTAATTTTTGTCATTACGTGTTTGTTGTGATTACAGGAATGTTAGTGACATATTTCCAGTTATGACCAAAAATAATTCATCCCCTTGACAGATTTATATTCAAAAGTATTTTCAATCATTGAAAATGTTTGTATTTAATAGGAAATGAAAGAAGCCTTTCTCAAAAGATGATAAGACATAAAACAATTGATTTTGTTTGCTTCAGTTTTAGCAAATAACTCCAAGCATTAAATTATTTATAGTCTTAGTTAATACATTCTTAAAATATTAATTAAAATATCTATTGATACTCCACCAATCAAATGTTCTCATAATTGCTGACTACAGTTTTGTTTCACCTGGTTTTTAGACAATTTAATGAGCTCAAACTTTTTGAGGTTGGACGGCCATTTTCAACCTCCTCCGCTTGATTAAAGCTAAAACTCTGGTTGGATCACTTCAGACAAAAATTTTGTTTCCAGTCAGAAGAAATATCTTAAACCAAAGATTACTTTTAGCCTAAAACTGCCAAGAGCGGATGATGTGGTAATTTTACCTGGAATTGTACAGTCTTCAGTATTGAGGGACAGCTCAATAGATTCCATCATGTCTTTTTCCAGAAGTCCAAGGATATCCGCCTAATTTATAATCATAACAATTAGTAAGCATTTATTGCAAATATGATACAAGTATACAAATGCTTATAAATGTTGGAACGCCTCTTTTCAACACTCATATAGAAGCAGCTTAGTTTAGATTGAATGTAGCTAAATACAGAAAATCCTGGAAAACAACTCAAAAGAGGCTGCAGAAGACTGTACCTCACCATCCAACAGGACAACACTCAATATGCAGCCAGAGGTACAGAGGAACGCTCAAAGTCAATGTACAGATGTAAATCCAACTGAGAGCCAGTGGCAAGAATTTAAATTCAGACAATTCAGTCTGACAGAGTTTGAGGTATTTTGCAAGGAAGAATAGGAAAAATATTTAATCTCTAGAAAAGCAAACTTGGTAGAAAAATATTCTAAAATATACTATTACCTCAGTATAACCTCAAGGGAATGAAAACAAAAACAAAATCACCCTTTTTAGATTCATATTCCTAAACAATATTCAAAAAATAATGCTCCTCCCAATTTACAATAATTCATTTGTGCTAGTGTATAAATAAATAAATCATTTAGTCTTAGTGGTTGTAATCTGATAAAATATCAAAAACCTGAATGGATATGAATGCTTTTAAAATACATTGTCTTTTAAATGTAATCATGCAATTTTAATGTATAAAATGAAACAAACCATCAGTTTAAGGAGAAGCTCCAACATGACATTCTTGGCTTTCTCAAACATGCTGTTCTGAAAATTGTACACATATTGCTGTATTGTTTCCCTTATGTTCTGCAGTGTGTTCTTTCCTCGAAACTGTGCAGCCTCTGCAAAAAAAAAAGAAGTTAATTATTGTCCAAACAATAACACAAATTAGTAGCATCTGTTTTGATTAAAAATGTAGCTGTTGTTACTTTCATAGCACTCTTTCATGATTTCCTCAACTGTTTTGGTTAGACTCATGTAGATTACTTTTTTGTTGTCACGAATCATTTTGTTCAGTTTTGTCTTAAGCTTTTCCTCCTAAGAAAAAAATAGTCAAGAGTCAAACCCAGAGTCAATGAATTGTCCTATTACAAATATTTAGAGCAGATGGATTCAGTAAAAACGTTTTCTAATACCTCCGTCTTAAGAAACGTCAGCTGCAGGTCTGCATCCTTGTACTTTGGTTTTAGTTTTTCAACGTCAAGTGAAAACCTATTGATCACTCCATTGAATGGACCACAATTTCCTTCATTGCTGAAAATTTTCATCACATTTAAATTATTTATAGGAGTGTAAGTTCCTCAGTTTCAGGAAAGCATCTGTGTTTATAAAGTTCTTACGGAAAAGTTTTTCTGAATTCCTCATCGATGCTTTTACTCAAGAATGAAGTTAATTTCATGTTGAAATTTATTTCTTTCCCCTTTTTTGGTTTGTGGATGCCACCATTTTTGACGACACTCTTCAGGATGTAGTATTGGGCACTTCCACTCTTTCTCTGGGGAAAAAACAGATATTAAAAAGAAATAAATAAAAAGACAAAAATAGAAACCGTTTAGAACATAGATTCGTATAAATGCAACTATCAGATTACTTACTGTAGGATATAAGAAGAATTTCAGAATATTTTTACAAGAACTTTTGGATTTTTCAACTCCTTCATTGAGACATTTTATGAAGGTGGTGTAGATCTCCCGCATTTCATCTCTGATTTCATCAAGTTGACAATTCAGGTTTGTCTCAAGGTCATCAGACACAACTTTACAACAGCCAGCCTAAAAAAACACACATTCTTCATTTAAAGCACCATTAACTGAGTCATTTTAAGTTCACTGCATCCTGGGTCTCCACACAACAATTTTTACTTTATCCTATATTCTGGGTTTATGATATTGGGACAGAAATTAGCAAGTTTTAATCAAACACTAGATCAGAATGTTTGAACCACAGTTTGTTATGTTGAAAAAGAAACTGGAACAAACTTCAAATATAGAATTGCTAACAGATCAGTAAGAAGTAAGAATCTTTTTAGATGTTGAGGTTATTATTAAAAGCTGCAGTACATAACTTTTATAAAAAAAAATGTTTTTACATATTTGTTAAAACTATCACCAGGTCATCATGACTGTATGAGACAGATCTATGAAAAGATCGAGCTCCTCCACTTCCTGCCTGTGCTGCTGCTGCCTTCTAAATAAATACACTGCTACCAATCAAAAGAACTAACCTGAGCCAGAAGAAGTGACTTAGTGCTGTCAATCAAACTTGTGAACACGCTGCAAAATGTGCTAATGGGGGAGAAATGACTAAACATTAAAGGAAGACTGGTGGCCATTCTAACTATCCTTACCATTAACGACAGGCCCTGCTGATGGGGAGAAACTATATCATAACAAATATTAGGGGGGTTCAGGGAGGGTGAGCAGCGTGGACACAGGAATGATTGACAGCAGCAAGATCATCCTCTTGACTCTGCTTGGTTGTTTCTAGTTGGCTTCTATTGCCTTCTTGGAGAAGGCAGAGGAGCTAGATGTTGTCACATATTTTCTGTTTCATATTGTACAGTCATCACACAGTGACAGTTTCAACAAATATGTAAAAAAAATATATATTTATTTTTTTTATAAAAGTTACGTACTGAAGTTTTAACCTGGTCTATTTTTATCTAAAGGGAAGGAATTATAAGAAAAGTATATCCCATATAGAGGATGTCAAGCCACATTTGAAGTAAAATGAAGTGACTAATACTGTGTTAGGGCAAGTGGCTTTTCTGTAAATCTCTGTACCACAAAATGTGCGTCTTCTTTAGATATTCAAGATTACTGGGAAAATTAAGATTTTTCTTTTCTCAGCCTTACCACTTTTTTCAAGCTGGCCCCTTGCATCAAAGACAGAATCCCTTGAGCTCCAGAAACGTAATTTAGTGTCACTGAGTGAGAGTCGTTTAGATTTTGCAAAAAATCTTGAAGCTCTGGAATTTCTTGGAAAAGACAATTAGGTCATATTAGCATCATACTGAGGAATCTTCCATTTTAAGTTGTAGCCTACCAGTGTCCTCCGGCTTTAGGTTTTTTGGTTTCAGAAACTCTGCAGAGCTCACTGTGAAGACTTTGAAACACTCATTACTAAAATATTTCTGTGGAGAATTGAATTTGCTCATGTTATTTAATTGTAGACGGTCAATTTGAAAATCAGATGCAGTTCAAAGCTCACCTTTATCTTGCTTAGCTTGTTGAATTCTTTGCCCACTGCTTCCTTGGCTTTTAAGTTTCTATTTACGATTAAGGCCTGAATATCAGCTGGTGAACTAAAAGAAAACATTCACTAGTGAAAACGTTATGACAAAAATCACATCATTAAATGTAGCAACTACTACAGATATAAATGAAGCACCTTGAAAAGTATTTGAACCTTTTTTAATAGTTTGAATAGTGGAGACTTAGAATAAAAATCAGCAACATTTCATAAATGAACTTTCAGTGACGATAAAGGATAAAAAAAAACATTTTCACACATTTATTTTACTTTGTGGGGACCTTATACTTCCCGGAGTATCTATGTGTTCCTTTAGTCAGCTTAGTCATATTTTTTACTTGAAACTATAAATGTCTGTTCTAGTTTCAGTTTACTGAAAACCTCTTACAGATTTTTCTTTAAGTCATTTATCTACACTCATAAACCAGTTAATCGCTTTTGGTGGATGTTTAGCTCAATGTCCATGACAATGATTCCCAAAAGATAATGTACTTCATAGCACTGTTAGTGTTGTGTTTTTTTTGACACCATGTAACACCGTTTATAAGTACAACTATTGAGCCTTTGACCCATCCTCACTGATGTCTGAACTGACTCTTAAAATTTTCCACTTTTAGTATATTAGCAAACTTACGCATCATGTAACTCTCCTAAAACATCAGACTTGGTGCAGATGAAGTGAATGTTTCGACACTCGCCACCGTTTCCAAGGAAATTACTGGCACTTTTCAGGATCTCCCAGGATTCTCTATCAGATGCTGCTCGGTTGATTTCAGATACGATCCACACCGTAGAACAGTTTCCAACAATCTGAGGTGACGTTGTTACAATGAAAATGAATGCTTTAAAAATATGAAAGTTGAAAGACTGAAGACTACGGTAACAAGGTATAATGTACCTTTTTCCACATTGTATCTCGGCTCTTGTTACGGTCTCCATTTCCAGGAAGGTCCACAAGTGTGACATGCTGGAGAAAATTATTTTGGGGTACTTTGACAGTGACACACTTCACAATTGGCCAGTACCACCTTTTTATATCTTTGTCTTCTCCTTGTTTGGTGTACTTCATCATTTTTGCAGATAGCTCTATAGCCTGACGGAGCAAACAAAGCAGTCCATGAAATGGAAGGTGAAGCACACACGGTGTGTCTCCACCTCGAGGAAAGCTCTACTTAGATAGTTAGAAACCAAAGGTGTTCTTTGAACTGAGCAGCTAACGAAGAACTGGCAACATTTCAAACATTAATTATCAAGTTTTGCTACATATTCACATTTGGATTAAGGTATGGACTTATTCATGTTAAAACACGAGTATGATTCATACACCTCCACTTTTTGTATACCTGTCAGTATGCATTATATGAATGACCCCAAATGTTGTTTTTGTTTTCGACTGGGTCAATTTAGAGGGCCAGGTGATGCCGAAAGTCTATCGTTCAAAACCACAACCTAGTAAATAAAGCCTGGCCAGTTTTGATTTGTCACTATCTTTCCAGACCTAAAAGTCACATCTTACCGATTCACAAGTTAAAATCTTCTTTGTGGACTGAAGAAACTCTGGAATCTCTCTGAAGTATCTGTTGTCCATGAGTTGTTGTGATGATTTTTGTTTCCATTCTTCTCCATATACTGCTGTAAGCTTCTCAATAAGGTCATGATGACCATCGTTCTCTTCATCATCGTCATGCTTCTCTTGCTCTTCGTCATCCTCAAGAAAGCGATCTACAGTCCCCAACTCATCTTCCCACTCCTGAAAAGGAAATATTGTGTTGGGTTTAAGTGTGTAACCCCGCAATGCCTTATGTTAGATAAAATATGAACAAACAGTTTGATGGTTCTGTTTACCTCTTTGTTGATGAACTCGATCTCTGCTTCATAATTTAAGTTGAGAGCGTTCGCCTCCACTTTGATCATGACCGAGGTACATGCATCTACATCTCCAGATGGCAAAAGTTTCTTCACACCAATGACTGCATTAATCAATGAGGTCTTGCCAGCTCCAGTTTTACCAAAAACACCAACCAGCTCCCTTTTGTCTGTTTCCAAATCTCTAATTTTGGTCCTGTTAAAAATTAAGAAAAAATAAAATTGCTTCCACCTGTGTGCAGAATTATCTAAAAGGTTAACACTGGCATGTCTCTCTCATGCTTTCAGAATGGCACATTTTTGTAGATCACATGGTCATGGCCATAATTTGCCTGTATTCCTGAAGGCTTAGCAGCACCGGTGCACATGAACTTCATATTATGTAATCACTATCCACCAGACTAATTACTCTTCACAAACACTGCCATCATGATATGAAACTATTTTGTTTCATGAATTTCTGTGGAATTACCAGAGAAGCCAAATGATGACAGGAGGTAGGAAGTTTTGTGACAAATTGTGTCTTTAATTAAAACAAAATTAAACAAACCTACAAAACTCAGAGAAGAGAGAAAAAACCCACATAAACAGGGAAACTTTGAGCTCAAGCTTGTAATTATTTGTTTGTAAGGCATGACAAAATAATAGAAAATTATACTTACATAAGGAATTCATTAAGATCTGTTGTCTCTTGATTTTGTAGTTTAGCATGAACATGTGTCATTATGTTTTTCACATCATTCAGTATCATTGATTCTGTTAGTGAAAACCATACAAAGGCTTAGCAACAATAGTGAACATTTAATGCAAAGGAAGTTAATTTTGTTGCTCCTCTCACTTCATCAATGCAATCTTTTACCAAAGAAGTTCAAACTAAACATAATTTAAGCAAAATATATTTTGTTTATTATAATACACTGACAAAATATTTTCCGCTTACCTAAAAATGCGTCACATTTCTACATCAACATTATTTTGACACCATTGATCAAAACATATCAATACCTGTGAATTGAAATCTTTCATGCTGTCGCTTTGGTTTCTTTATGCTAGATTCTTCCTGAAGGTCAAGTTTTCGCTTTCCTTTTTACAAAAACATAAATAGATTGGATGGGTCTCTCAAAAACAATAAAAATATGAAATATAGATTGGATTTCCCACCTGTATTACTCGTGGAGGGTAAAATCTGAGGATGCACACAAAAATGACTTTTTTAGATTTTGTATATTTAAATTAAATATGTTTACTAGCTTTTTGGCTGGATATTATAAGAAACGTTATTTTATTTGACTTACAAGAATAAAAGGTTACTCTTACTCTTTACGTAAACATGGCTGTCACAGGGGCAATTTATTTAAAAAAATAGGACCAATATGGAGCATCCACCACATCTAGGAGTTATGATTAGGTTACTTCAGAAGGCAAGTGCCTGTCCTAGATTTATTCAGGGATGTCAGAATAAGGAGGCCCAAATATATAATACAAAAGATGCTTTTCCAGTTTTTGTTTGCAAAAAAAGGAAATAGAAACCAGAATTCTCCAACACTTACCTTTGTCAAATCAGTTGCATCTTCATTCTGCACTTGACACTAAGGTAAAAATAATTAATTTTGTTAGGCAAACACAGTTTTACTAAATTAAAGTGTATTCCCAGTCTAAGATCATGTAGGTATTGATAGTTAATGGATGTAATACTTGACATTTGTAGTCAGAATAGGTTTAACTTACTGGTTTAGGACAAACTTCTTTTTCACCATTAGTGTTTTCTTCTTCCTAAGATGAAAATAAAATGTTACATACACAATGGTTTTTACATAGGCACAAGCCATGGTACTAAATGTTTAATAACGTATTGCATTACCTTTAACTGATTGAGTCTTTTCTTGAACCGTGCTCTCGGTCCCACTTTTGTTATCAGCTTGTCAATATCTTGTTCCTCAAGACAATAAAGGCTCTCTGTGTCAACCCCTTGATCTGTAATCCAATGAGACTCTGTTAACAACAGCCTTAGAAATATAATTTAAAGAGATGCAAAAATCTATTTTATGCAGGAGAGGAAATAAACAATATTATTTATTGCTAAGAGACCATTTTTTCTATGCCATGAAGTGCTTGTATGAGAAAACCCTTTTCATAAAATAAGTGTAGAGCTCTTGTATTTTCAGTAAATGGAAAATACAATGATGGTGAAAGGAAAGGCAGAGGGTCACCAATAAATCATACTACTTTCCCTGTACATAGTTTATTTTGTAACATCACCAGCCTGAAAATGACTTTGCCTGGTACGTTAGTTTGTTTCATTTCTCCTCAAACTTTTCACAAAAGTCATGCTTCATGTTTAAATTTGGGCATTTTTACATGATGCTGCCTGGCTGTAAACATTTATGCTATTAAAGTAAAATTTGGCTCTCAAGAGCTGATTTAAAAAATAATAATAAAAACCATTCAAATATTTAGTAGATTTTACAGTGCCATCTAATGGAGAAACAAAGGTTGGACCCTTTAAAACACATTAACGAGAGGTTTGACAAAAACATTTGAACAAAAATATATGTGCACTTCACTTGTTAAACCACAGTTGTGATTGTTTTTAAAACTATGTCCAGTCAGGAGAACAAAGTGCTTTTATTTCTACAGCTAAAGTTATGCCAATGTTGGTAAACCAAATAAAATGGGGGAAAAAAAAGACATTTCCTCATTGGTAGTCAAAATTTGTCATACTTTACCTTTAAATATTTCAATAAACTCACTGAGACCCCACTGGTTTAGTTTATCGCATACAAACGTATCCATTTCCAAGAACCGAAACTGAAAGTGAAAAAAATCTGATCGTCAGGAAGAGCGATTACTACGCAGCATTACAGTTACTATAACATCTTCCCGGTAAGCTGGTGCTGAAAAAATGCAGATAGGATAACATTTTAAGAGTTCAAATTAGCACATTTGGAATGCTCACCTGCTTCTGAAGGGAATGCAAAGACTTAAGTCAAACAGGATGGGAGGAGAAGAAAAGAGCAAAACGACAGGGTCAAAGAATCCCGGAAAGTTGCGGAAAAAAATACAAAGCAAACCCTTTGAAGAAGATAACATGAAATGTTGCAGGTTTTCTCACAGAGAGGCAGATTACTGACAGAGCAAAAAAAAAAAAAGAAGAAGAAGAAAAAACATTGAAAGTAGGGGGTGTGGTTTGCAGGAAAACTCAGACACGTGAGGAGGCGATCAGAAGAGAAAAGCGGCTGGTTGTAAAATGGCAGAAGCAGTCATTAGAAAAAATACAGATGTCATTTTTACATATAAAAACGTAAAGGTACAAATACCCTGGCAGGTATGTTTTTACCTGCCAGGGTAAAAAAAAAAAATAATAATAATGATTTTATATATATATATATATATATATATATATATATATATATATATATATTGCATAAATACGCAATATATGTTGCATATTTCTTTAAATGTCTTTGTACAGCTATAAAACGTGCTACACGTCTTAGTTAAAAGGCCAGAATGTAAAATCAACTTTTTCTTTCTTCTTCTTCTTTTTTTTTTTTTTTTAGCTTTAAATCATGTTATAATGTTATTTCCAGAGTTGCACTGAGAAGTAGCTGGCATAACAGGTCTTCCACGCAGTTCCACCAGGTGTTTGCTAATTGCGTCGGCTTGTTTAGGATCTGGGTGGTGTAATGTTTGTACTGCAGTACATAAAGGAACCCTTCCTTTATGTTCTTTCGGCATCACCTTTATGTAATGTATTACATCTAATGTTTGTACTGCAGTACATAAAGGAAGCCAAGTCTTTTAAAGTTATCTGGTTTATTAACTAACAGCATCAGTCATTATACCCTCAGGTTTCTACCCCCTCCCATCACCAACTACGGGTGCTGCATATCATTACAGGTGGAGAAGTGACGGCGGGGGTCGGGCTGCTCTAGCTTGGAAACCGCAGCTCAAACTACAGTTTCAAAATAAAGAAAATGAAGAATACAGAACAAGTGATTAAAAAAAAACACAAGTCAAAGATAACTATAAAACTAAACCTAACTAAAAATATAGTAAGAACCAAACAACCACGTGATGATCATTTCCTCACAGTAAGTCCAGAGAAAACCTTTTAGTCTGTCCATGAAGAAATCAAAGGTCCACTAGTTGTTAGTGAGAGGTAGGACCTCAAGGTTCGTGGAGGTAGCAAACAACAAATCTCAGAAAGTGTACCCCAAAGAGGGTTCTGTTGCTCTCCAGATGTACGATGGAGGGCCAGGGCCGGCCCAAGGCATAAGCACACTAAGCAGCCGCTTAGGGCCCCAGGGTCACTAAGGGGCCCCTTCAGAGGAGCTGATTTTTTATTTTTTTTGTAATAATTTCTATATTATAATATCAAAAACACACAATATCACTATGAGGTGATTTGTTTTTACAATAATATATGTTTGATAATGTATGTAGAAATTATTATTTTATTGATAAAAAGAAAATAAATAAATAGCTCTTGGGGCCCCTGGTGACTGCGGTAGGTACCGCATGCTTCGCCGGTAAGATGAACTGCTGTGCAAAGAGCAGTGCACATTAAGATGTCCAGAAAACTTCGGTCAGAAGTTAAGTAAGCAAAACAATGTCTCAAAAATCCTTCAGGGAGGGAGGAAAAAAAGAGGAAGAATAGAAAAAGCCAAGATAAAGGTATGTTTTAATGTGCTTTAGTAATGTAATGTAATGTAAAAGATTTGTAAAGCTGCAAATAGAAAATGAGCTTGATGGAGACCTGCAACGGTCCAGTTCAACAGTCAAACATTTATGCTAGGGTCTTTGTGTTTTTGTGAAACTGAGTTTAAACTTTAAATTAGTTGATTCTCATGGTTGGCTCTGTATATTTCTGAGGTATTTCTGGCTACAAAACGCCTTGTTTGATAACGTTTGATAACAATAATTAAAACTTCTCAATGTTTGACATTGTCTAGCAAAATGTTTTTACGTCAGGCTACATAGCTGCTACATCGATGAGCTACTCTATGCTGTGGTTGGGGATTTGTTGTTTGCTGCTCAGCATAATCATTTTGTGGCTAAAACAAACATTATTTTTACATCAACTTCTAAGTTGTGTGAAACTTCTGTTAAAATCATTTGAAGGCTCAGAATCAGTCCAGTACCAATCCACATTCTCAGGGGAGAAAGAGTCACCTGGTATAAATTACATTTTTAGCTATTGGAGTTACACTTAAGAAAAAATTATTTAATCAAGGAATGTCATGAATATGTGTATAGGGCTGCACTGATTGCAGTTTTCAGGCCGATCCCTGGTTACCGATCTTCAAAAAGCCTGACCTGCTGATTTTGATTTTGACTGATATAAATCTTTTTTGTCTGAAATGTTGCTAAATTTAGCAACAAAGTCACTGAGTTGGCAACAGTGGGGGGAATGTTGTTAACTGTAAACATTCAGACATGATCTGGTGGGCCGGTCTGTCAGTCACACCTCTCACTACAGAGTAGAAGAGGACAGAGACTGATTTTTAAACCTTTGCTGACAAAGATAAGATGGGAGGGGATAAGATGGGCTTCACATGTAAGTGTTGGCCAATCTCGTGGTACTTTGGACCTGCTATCTGATCATAAAACATTCTACCTTTGGAGGGAAACTGTATTTATAAGTAAAATCTGACTGCAAGCCATTTGTTCCATCATTTATACATAATTCAGTGATTTTATGCACGTTCATGAACACAATCACATTTCTTTTTATCCCATCTCTTCACTTCACACCTCTGATTTGTGTAAAATCTCATTTGTATGTCATGATAAAAAAAAAAAAATTATCAGATGATTTAATATCAGCAGTTCAGTGTACCGGAAGCAATCCCACAAAATCAAAACTTGTTGACTTATTTTCCAAGTTTTTTGCATAAGGATATTCAGCATGTTCTTAAATACCTGGTTCCCATGACACCACACCCTCTGTTTTGCACACAAGATAACGACTCTCTTGTTTTCTTCCTGTTTCAGTTGTAACTTGTCTTAAGCCAACTATGGGCTGCTGCGTACACATTATTTAATTTATTCGACGCCACATTACATTGTATAAATGTACATTATATATATATATATATATATATATATATATATATATATATATATATATATATATATATATATATATACACTGCTCAAAAAAATAAAGGGAACACTTAAACAACACAATATAACTCCAAGTAAATCAAACTTCTGTGAAATCAAACTGTCCACTTAGGAAGCAACACTGATTGACAATCAATTTCACCTGCTGTTGTGCAAATGGTTTGTACAGAACAAAGTATTCAATGAGAATATTTCTTTCATTCAGATCTAGGATGTGTTATTTGAGTGTTCCCTTTATTTTTTTGAGCAGTATATATATATATATATATATATATATATATATATATATATATATATATGACTGAAATGAGACCTTGAGAAGAAGTCAGTGTTTGCCAATAGGTTTTTTCCCCCCATACAATAACAGACTTGGACTAGAGTTGCTTACTATCCACTTCTATCAAAAAACTGCAAAGAACTAGTTTGTCTTTTCATAACTGGCAGAGCAATGCAGAATGAGATCATAAAGTGACATTAAATGTCACTTCTAGTGTTCTTGATTATCCCACTGGTGCATTGTGAGTTTCTGGTTTGGTATAGAAGATGTTTATCATAACGACTATTCTTTTAGTTAGAAATTAATAAGGAACTATTTTATGAGCAGTTCCTTGTTTTCCCAGGGAGCGGTAAATCAAGAGGTTTCAGGCTCTTTCAGGTATTATTGTAATGTCCTGGGGCAAATGCTTTATGGAAGATGCCGTCTCTCACCCTTGCGTGCAACGTTTAACCTTGTGGTTTTGTTTTCCTTAGTTTCTTTGCACCAGGAAACATATGAAAACTTTGCTTTGCATAAACATGCACATTGTACACACCTTAAATTTCAACCTCATACATGGTTTCATCTTAGATTATTAATTTGGATAAATTTCAGCTTATTAAAAGAAATAGTCTACAAGTCTTCTTTTATGTCACCACCTCAGGATTTGGGTTGTATTTGTTTTGTGCATCTTTTGTTTTTTTTATTCTGTCTAATTAAAATTTACATAAGTGGATATAAACATGACCTGCTAGTCTTTTAGAGTCCTTCCTTTCCTATATCAAAACATGCTTGATCAGGAGAAAGGAAAGTTGGAAAAAATGTAAAATATTCAGGTATAGATAACTCTTCATTGTAGCAGTAACCGTATTAATCTTATATGTTGCATTCCAAGTGTGAGGCACCTATTTCCAAAATGTATCACTACAGCTATTAGTGACAAAATTCCCTAGACCTCCATCTTATCAATTGTCCCAATATAACATTTTTAAAGTTTCCTCTGAACCCTGAAAGGATGAGGCTGAAAATCCACATGGTGAAGATTCTGAAGAAGACTCTCATGATTACTGACCTGGAAACCCTTCTTCATACAGCGTTTAAGCGTATACTTAGAGGTGTGACACTTTCTATTAGTTAGGTTTGTTTTCAAACGATTTGATCATAGGGAGAAGTAAGTCTTGTTTGAGTGTGTTCATCATACAGTGTGAAAAAAAAATCAATTCAATTCATATTATTTATTCCAACTTTTACCAACAGCAACAAATAGCTAAAAATATAAACATGTACAGCCAAAACCGTCTATTTTTAACACAGTTTGAAACTAATTAAAATTTTTATTTGTTAAACACAAAAATGGTGCAAGTTTATTGGTTTTCAGACATCCTAAAACTAGCTTTGTGTAAAACATGCATAAAGCCTGAATTGGACAAGCTAAACCTTGAATAAATAATTCTACATTGATTAAAGAAAACTTTGATAATTGTTTGTGAAACTCTTAAAACTCTTTATCTTTATTATACAGTAATAAGGTTCCGTCTTATCTAAAGCTTCACTTGTGACATGTTTCTTTCTCCAGTTTAGCAAACAGAAGTCATTCGCTACAAAAAAGTCTCAAGTGTTTCAAAGTAAAAAAAAAAAAAATACTTTTTTGTTTACTTTTTTAATTATGTTTTTTTTTAAATCATTAATTACTATAATAATTTCTATATAAGAATTATTTCACAGGAAATGATTAACAAACATGCAGAAAGTTGCAACAGTGATACATTTGTTTTAAATGAATAATCTTGGAGCAAAGTTGTTTCAGTTGATGATGTCAGGAATCTGTACATTTCTGATTAGGTTAATTTACAATATTTGGCTAAAAATAGAGGTAAACCTTGTTGTTCCACCCCAGAAATGGTTACAAAAAACAAGCAAGAACTGCAAAGGATCTGCTAATGGAGACTATTTCTCAGTCAAACGCTCCCAAAATGAGCAGAATGAGAAGCATTGTTGCGATGACATAAAGACAGAGAGGAAGCTTCCCTTATGACGATCCTTGTCATGGCTTCGGAGGAGCTGTTAATTTGAAAGGAAGACATTTTATTCAAATCACATTGATCAATACCAGTCAATGTTGAAAATAAAATTCAATACTTTACCCTTTTCATGGGCTTTCCTAATTTGAGTTGTTCTTAAGCTTATTGTAGATTTTCTTTACCATTGCGAGCTCTGTTGAAACATCTAAGAAAGCAGTTTTTGATGAGATGTAGCATCATATATTTACAGAATGTCTTTCGGGCCACATTTCAAACACAAATAAGTCTTGCTTTACCTGGAATCGATTGACTGTCTGTCCTGAGGGAGAGGTTCATGGAGTTGTTCAATGTGTCGTTCATTGTTGTCAAAATTTCCACCTAATTTAACATTAAAATCTTTATTTTTAGGTAGAAGTCTAAAGCTGGATTCAAGACAAACTAGTTTACACATACAACACCCTCTGCAATTATTCATAGATGTATGAGTAATTATAGAGGGAAATCAATAGATTTCCTTTTTACATTCTTTTAGCTTAAAAATCTAAAAGAATAAAAAAATTCCTTTAGATTCTTTAAAAGAATTTAAAATATATTTTGCACAAAGCAGAATTTTAATAAACTCAGTTTATTAAAAGTTTTAATACACTTCGTTTTGTGCAATATTTTAATCTAACAGAGTGCCATTGGTCTTATGAAAAAGCATAACTTTTAGTCAGACATATTGTCTAGGATCTTTTACTACAAATTTGTTGCCAGAAAAACCACATTAAGGTTTTTGACTGGAACTGTGTAAATTGGTCATATAGAAATTGAACTTTCCAAGCAGCAAACACTCCAGGTTTATGTGAAGTACAACGAAGAATGTACCTCATGCCCGCCATTAGGTACGCCGCAAGATTTCTAATGCTGTGGGCCTTTTTATTCTACTGAATACTGTGGGAACCTTATTAGAGATATTCTCTGAGATATTATTGCCACATAGATACATTTCTTATCAAGACCGTTGAAATATATTGGGTGTGAGTAATTGTGGAGGACTTTGTTTCTGATATACCTGTTAGATGGATAGTTCAGATTTTGCTCTGAATAAGCAGCATAGATACTGTTTCAATATTAAAATAAGGACAAACCGTTAAGCTCAGGAGGTGGATCATCATGACGTTTTTAGCCTCTGCAAACATGGTGTCCTTTGATTCACGAACATGTCTTGATACTGTTTCTCTCATTTTCTCCAGCATACCAGGACCTGAGTATCCTGCTGCAGCTGCATCAAAAAGATCAATCGCAAATGGTAAGAAAGATTTTAAATATGTTTCATTGTAAAATATAGTTTTTGTAATGATAGAAATTCTCACTCTTGTAGCACTCTTGCATGGTCTCCTCAATTGTCTCTATCAGGCTGTTGTACATTATTTTCTTTTGGTCTCTAATCATTTTGTTCAGCTTTTTCTTAAGTTTTTCCTCCTATGAGACATGTAAGGAAAGCAATTTTACCGTGAAAACTAAAGAAAAATTGCTATTATTAAAATCTGATAAATTGTTGCAACGCTAAATGAAAAAGAGCCATATTTTCTCTGTCGTTTACCTCTGTACTGAGAAAGATCAGCTGCAGTTTCACATCTTTGTACTTTTGCTTCAGACTTTCAGTGTCAAGTGAAAACTTATCAATGACACCATTAAATGGTCCACATTTTCGTTCATTTCTGAAACATTTTGACAATGAAGTCATTCACAAATGGTACTTTATCATAATTTTCTTTTAATAAACCCCTGAATTGTGGATTTACAAATTTTACACTTTCATCAGAGTTGAACAATCCTTTTCATGGTGTATTAAGTTCTTACGGGAAGGTTTTCCTGAATTCCTCATCAATGCTGTCAGTCAGGAATGAAGTGAGCTTCATGTTGAGGTTGATTTGTTTTCCCTTTTTGGGTTTGTGAACTCCACCATTTTTGAAAACGCTCTTTAATGTTCTGTGATAACCACTACCACTCTTTCCCTTAAAAATAAGGCATTATTTCAGACGCAACAGAAAATTTAAATTAACTCTGTGGTTACTGCCAAGTAACATACCCGAGGACGTAGAAAGTTATTCAGCTTTTCTTCACATGAGCTTTTTGATCGTTCAACTCCTTCACACAGGCATTCCTCAAAAACCAGGCAAGCTCTTTCTATTGCTTTTTGGACTGGTTCAAGTTGGACGGCAATGTTTATCTCAAGCTTTTCACATACTTCTGTGTGTATTCCAGGCTGAAAAAGGCAACTCCTTGTTAGTACATGTTGTAAAAACTGGTAACTATTTATGATAGAGTAATTAATCTTGCCTATGAAACTTGTTTCAATAATAATAATAAGAAAAAAATAAGTAGGTTATTCAAAAACTTCTTACAAGATCTTAAATGATGCTGCACAATAATCCATCCATCATCCAACACAGAGACAGACTGGACAAACAACCATAAGCATACACACATACACACATACACACCCTAACACCTAAGGAGAATTTAGAGATAGTCATATTTTTTGACTGTGGGGGGGAAGAAGGAGTACCTGGAGAGAACTGCACAATAATTAAATTCATAAATAAAAAAAATCAAATGACATGCAGAAAATAGCAATTAAGAGCACTACATATAAAAAGTGAACTGGCTTTGAAAGTAGATAGAAAATTTGTGTTTCAGATGATACTGGAGATTATATGGCCTACTCAACTTTTAACTTCCAATCTAATGGTGGAAAGCGGAGAGACAAAGAAGTTGGGTCTCAGAGTCTGTGAAGAAATGATTATGTCACATCAGAGTGATGTGGAGGTGAAAGGTTATGGAGAGACTTGGAAGTTTGAGGAAACTCACCTGTTTTTTCAAGCTGGCTCCATGAATCAAAGAGAGAATCCCATGAGCTCCAGAAACATAGTTTAGCGTCTCTGAGTGACTGTCATTGAGATTTTGCAAAACATCTTGAAGCTTGGGGATTTCTGTGAAAGCAAAAACATTATTAACTTTATTTCAACAGTGTCGCAGTCAGATTGCTGAGAGGATCTTAGTTACCAACAAAGCATTCAGAGAAATTAGGAATTTAACATACCAGTATTCTCTGGACTGAGAACCTTTGGTTTCAGAAACTCTTTGGAGCTCACTGTGTACACTTTGAAAGAGTCATCACTGAAGTGTTTCTAGGTAAAACAAATTTTGTTAATTTCATTTATTTTCCAGAATTAAGATCCCAGCAACATCTAGAGAAACTCATCCATGCATTTGTCTTTAGTCACATTGATTACTGCAAGTGTTTTCACAGGTCTGCCTAAAAAGGCAACATTGCAGAATGTGGCTGTTCACGTTCTCACTAAAACCAGGACGATAGAGCACATCACCCCACTTCTAAAGTCCTTACACTGGCCCCCATGTAGTTCAGAGAATAGGCCTCAAGATACTGTTGTTAGCTTATAAATCATTGAACGGCTTAGCACCAAAATACAAAACAAGTCTTTTAGTTGCTTTGCAAACCAGAACCAGAACTAAACAGGGAGAAGCAGCTTTAAATCAAGACTTAAAACCCACTTGTTTAGAGTTACTTTTGAATCATAATAAAGGAGACATTGACCAACATGTTGACTGATGATTTTAAAATGGCATTTGACAAAATGTTATGCTTGTTTCACAATTGGTGAACTGCCTTGTCTTGTGCTTTTTAAATGCTTTGACCTAATGGCAGTTGTGAAACTATGAAGATAATATGCTGCATTATTAACTGAGAATAAAAGGACATTGAATATGAGTTGTTAAGATCACTTCTACCTTTTAGCTGTAATTATGATCACTGAAGCCTTTTAAAAGCTTTACTAGAAATACTAAATCACTCTTTACTGTCGACCAAAGGGTGATTTGTTTGCTACATTACAAAAGATTAAAAAGTGTTTGTCCCATTACATTATGCAAAGGCAGTTAAATAAATATGTTCATTCTCTATATAAATAAACTTGACTTGACTTATTTATTTTGAAGCTATAGACAGTATTTGTTTTAGTTATTGTCTTGACATGCAAAGCTCACCTTAATCTTGTGTAGCTTGTTGAATTCTTTGCGCACTGCTTCCTTTACTTTAATGTTTCTTCTAATGATTTCAGCCTGAAGGTCAGCTGAGCTGATGGAAAAAGACATATTGATCCTTAGAGTTGTTTCAGCTGAAGAATTTTGATTCTCCACAGAATCCCGATTCATCACAAATCCTATTTATTGACAAGTACAACTTTTATAGAACTTTAGTGGAAAGAGGATGAAGATTTGCGAACGAGACTCCTGTTGAGTTTTCCAATTACTAATTTTTAAGAACATGTCTTAAGTACTAAATGTATTGCACTCTTTTGTTGCCTCATTTCACTTACTGATCAGTAGAGTCCTCAATAACATCAGATTTTGTGCAGATAAAGTGAATGTCTCTGCACTCCCCACCGTTTCCTAGGAGACTACTGACACTCTTCAAGATTTCCCAGGACTCTTTCTCTGATGCTGCTCGGTTGATTTCAGTGACGATCCACACAGTAGAACAATTTCCAACAATCTGGAGCAGCAATAAAAATATAATAGTAATCAATAACATGTGTTCATATGTTTCTTTTTTTCTTTATATAGCAGTACATTACCCCTTTCCACATTGTATCTCTGCTCTTGTTACGGTCTCCATTTCCAGGAAGGTCCACAAGAGTGATGTGCTGGGGAAAATCATGAGGCACTTTGACAGTCACACACTTCACAAGAGGCCAATACCACCTGTTTATGCCTTTTTGTCCTCCATGATTTGATTCAGTTCTTGTGTATTTAATCATTTTAGCAGATAGCTCGTTAGCCTGTGAAAAAATGGAAATAAGGTAAACATAGGAAATTTTACTTTAAATCAAAAGTGCTTGTTTAGTTTAATTTGCAAGACCAAGTTGACAAATTTCATTGAGAAATGTTCCTCTAAATGAAGTATGGAGGCAAAAGACTTGCAAAACCAGAAATAATACGGATATTAGTGGTTGGGCTCAACATTTTTAATCGGAGGGTCTGTAATTAATTATTCGCAAATAATCACATTTTAATTGAAAACTATATATAAAATAAGCAACATTTTTAATTCAACACCCCGTTTTGCTTCTAAATTATTGAATAGACAGATGAGCTTGACAGGAAAGATATTTATTATTTTCAGTCTGTTATTTAGGTTATTCAACCAGAAACAGATGGGTGCGAAGTGCTATTATACCCTCTCAAATATTTCAGAAATTCCTGATAATTCCTGTAACTTCTTTGAAAACATACTTCTTTAAAAATATGAACTGTAGACACTGACATTATTTATTGACTTATTCCACAAATTAGTACTTAAACACAAAAATATATGAGCTGCTTTGCATCAACAATTTATGTTTAAATGTGGGTGTGTAGCTGGCAAAGCAGGAGATGGAACCTTCTGTGCAAATATTTAGCTTTAGGTGTGATTTGTAAAGGAAGATTGAAGAGTCATGTGTTCAGCCAGTTGCGTATGTACACCCCTTTCGGGTGTTTATATACACATATATACTTTTAGAATGGATCCTACACAATACTTTATAAATGAGATTGCTGGTGTTTTAGTTAAAGAGGATGAACGGCTTTAGATGTTCAGCTTGCACATTGTTGTCAGCAAACCCTCTCTCCATGTTTAATAAGTTCCTAACAATATTTGTGGCCATTTTCAAGTGGTTTAATTTCATAGATTAATAAAATATGACTAAAATACCATTCTCTCTTTATTATTTGTGGCATATAAATGATTAAATGAAGCCACTTATATATTTCTAGTTATTCCTGATGTTGGCTGTCCTGTTTGCAGCTAACACTTTCAGCAATTCATTCACCATCTCACACTTACTGTTTCACATGACAGTATCTTTCCTGTGGATTGAAGAAATTCTGGTATTTCTCTGAAATATTTGGGGTCCATTAGTTGTTCAGAAGATTTTTGTTTCCATTCCTCTCCATAGAGTGCAGACAGCTTTTCAGCCACATCCTGATAATCATCATCCTCATCCTCTTTTTTCTGATCTGCAGTATTCTCTTGAAATTGACTCACTGACCACAACTCATCTTTCCATTCCTGGACATAAAAAATGTTTGATTAACTCTATTACATTGTGATTCTTCAGTTCGCGTGAAACAGGAGGGAATATTTCTATAGTTCTTTTACCTCTTTTGTGATAAATTCAATATGTGCCTCATACTTTGTATTGCACATGTTTGCCTCCACTTTAATCATGACTGAAGTACATGCATCAACATCTCCAGACGGCAAAAGGTTCCTCTCATCAATGAGAGCGTTTATCAAACTGGTCTTTCCAGCTCCAGTTTTACCAAAAACACCAACCAGTTCTCTTCTGTCTGTCTTCAGATCCCTAATTTTATCCCTGTGAAAAAATAAAGGTGTGTTGATTTATTAACTTTTAAAACATATTAATGTGTATGTTTTAGCATTTATATTTATATTTAAAATTGCATTGTAACAAGAATCTGAACCTGAGAATATTAACTTTTGAACTCTTTTGTAAATACACAGAGGTTGGAAAAGATTTTGATCACATTGTAGAAAGGTACCAGTTAGGAAGAGGAGGCATTGAACTTGTTCCATCATTACACAGCAAATACAGTCATCAACAACGGGGGAAAATATAGAACAACAGTGACATCACATAAAGACTGAGACTCTGCCAATAGCTTGGTGATAACAAAAGCGTAGCTTCAGAAATTTCAGGATAGTATTTGTTGTGTTGTTAATGTAACAATAGTAAACTGTATTCTCCACATGCCTGGATCAGTGGGATTGAAAAACAGAAGCATCTTCAGGCTTGACTAAAACCCCCACAAAACTTGAAGAAGAGCAATTCGTGGTCAGACTTGTAGTTTGTAAAGTGCAGTTTTGCCTGTACATTACAAATATGTTTGTATCCTTCAGAAGTTGGAGTTTGGTTGAATGAAGTGTATGATTCATGCCATAAATGCTTTTAGTTCCTCAAACTCAAAGTTTTCAGTATATTAAAACTTCCTGACTACTTAGCAGTACCATCTGTGTTTCAATCCAGTGATCATAAAGTGAAGCAGGTCAGGTCAAATGAGCTCTCTTGCCTCCAGATTTTCTTAAAATATGTTAATCCCCTTACTTACTACATTTACCTAAAGTGATTTGGCAAACAAATCAGTCTTTACTAGAGACACTGTTACAAGAACTTTCTATATGAACATCATTTGGTTGGCAAATGTAAATTTTTTTTTTAGATTTTAGAGGCTAAAATCCTTCGTGTCTAGAGAAAGAAGAGGAGTTAAGGGGGGAAGCTGTGGGAAAGAAGATTGTATTTTAGACATGATCTGGAGCCTCACATATAAAGTGTGCATACGGTGCATCTTGTTCTGGTTTTAAATGGACTGAACTGATATAGCACTTTTCCAGTCATTTTGACCACTCAAAGCGCTTTACACTAGAGTCACATTCACCCAGTCACACTCACAAACACACATTTGTGTACACATTTATACACCAATACGCAGATCGGTAGGCAATTTGGGGTTAAGTGCCTTGCCCAGAGGCACATCGACATGTGGCAGGAGGAAGCTGGAATCGAACCTACAACCTTTCGATCGCAAGACAACTACTCTATCAAAGAGCCACAGTCGCCTATTTAACTCATATAGAAGTAGCCATGGCCCAAAAGATGAAGGTAAATTGAATAAAAACCATAAAAATTATTCAAGCAGACACCAGATGTACTCACCTTAGGAAAGAATTCAGCTTTGTGTTTTCTTGACAGTGTAGTTTATCCAGAACATGTCTCATTACATTTTTCACCTCAGACAGTTTTCTTAGTTCTGTTATTAAAAAAAAAAAAAAAAAGAGAAAAATTACATTTTCAGATCTAAACTGAGAAGGATTTTGAGCCCCATTCCATTGATACTGGCTTTCACACAGTGATAAACCAGACACAGTTTTGAATATTGCTTTGACAACAAATGCATCGTAAACTGTGTGATGAGTGGTTTAACACTGAGTTCTGTGTGCGATCATCTGAACAAGATGCTGTTCCTACTTTCTCTGTCTGAACTTGCTCACATTCCTGTGGTTTGGCGTTTCTGTTATTTTATTTTGCATTAGATGTGTTTCTAAACAACCTCCACCTCTAATTTTTTGACGATCACAAATGATATTAATTATAAATCATCAATCAAAAATAATTTAATTTGCAGCTGACATTTGCAAATTAGCATCTGCAGTAAAATGAACTCAATTTTATTGCTCTGTAAGTTGGGTTGTGACAAGCTTTTATTCTTTTAATTGCCTGTTGTCATTTTCATGAAGAATTACCTGGCAAAGATGCTGACATACTCCTGCGAAACCGTTTTGGTGTTGGTTCTCTTTTGTTAAACTTCTCCAGATCCAGCTTTCTCTTTCCTTTTTTTTGTATTTCCAGACAAAAACAAGAGAAAAATAGTTTAATGGATTTATAACTAGTGTTTATTTTTGCAACAAGTTACGTATGTAAGAAACATGTAAGAAACTGTAATTCTCACCTCCATCACTTGTGGATGGCTGTACCTGAGAATGAACATATTTATTTAACTGCCTTTGCATAATTTAATGGGACAAACACTTTTTAATCTTTTGTAATGTAGCAAACAAATCGACAGTAAAGAGTGATTTAGTATTTCTAGTAAAGCTTTTAAAAGGCTTCATTGATCATAATTACAGCTAAAAGGTAGAAATGATCTTAGCAACTCATATTCAATGTCCTTTTATTCTCAGTTAATAATGCAGCATATTGTCCTCATAGTTTCACAACTGCCAATCCCTTAGGTCAATGCACTTAAAAAGAAGCAAATTAAATTATAAGACGAGTGACATGATTTAATTTCCTGTGAACAGAGGAATGCACTTTTTTATTATTGTTATTTTTGCGCACACTAATGTAAACTGATTCACTTACATTCATTTTTTTGCCAACTGAGATTACCTTTCACTTACAATTTATGCAGGTTCTGAAAAGATAGACATTTCGTTTTGCTTCTATGTTTCTGAAAAAAAAAATAGTTGAACCAAACTGGTTTCCATCTATGTTAAATTTCTAAACCTGAGGCTAACCAGAAGCAACGCCGTCAACAGAGCCACATGTGATGTAAAAGAATGTGATAAGAATTGGATCTTCCTCCAAAGACAGTCAATCTTCAAAACTTTCAGAACTACTGGTGTAAACCACTTTGTGTAAAACAGCCAGTTGTCCATTCAACACAGATAATTGAAATTTAGCTAAGGACAAAACTGTCATACTTACCTCAGCCTGAACAGTTGTGTTTTTCTGCTCCTGTTCAATCTAAATTATAAATAATGTAGTGATATACGGATAAAACATTAATGTTAGAATTTCAATCCAACTCAGTGTTTTGTTGATTAATGTAAATAACATTTAGTGTAATCTGTTGATCTTACTGGTAAAGATAAAGGCAATGTGTCCTCATTTCTGTTTTGTTCTTCCTGCAGACAAGCACATTGATTTCATTTGCAAATGTCCAAGAATCCATAAGATTATAGTCAGCGTTGTGACTGGTAATGATACATTTAATTTTACTTATAAGCACCATGTAAAAGTTTGGTTGCAATCTAATATATTTACATAGGATGTGAATGGTGTGGTTAAAACACGCATGCATGTCATGTACTGTAGCTAATTACCTTTAACAGCCTCAGTTTCTTTCTGAAATGTGCTCTTGGTCCCACTTTGGAAATCAATTCTCCCACGTCTTGATCCTCAAGACAGTACAGATATTTCTTGTCAACGCCTTGTTCTATAATGAAATAAGTGGTTTGTCAACAATAAGTGATGAAAATTTACTTTTAAAGACGAAAAAGATGTTTCATAAAGAGTGGGGGTACACATGTCTTTCACTCAAAACGATAAAGACCATAGTTGGTCCCTACAACATCAGTAGTTTAAAAAATGTATGATTTGAAATTGGATTTTTCCCAAAAGGGTGTGTCAATGATTTCGTCAGGGCCTAAGGTCACATTTAAATTTTGCCTGAATTTTATTGACTATTTAACAGCAAAGTCCACTGGTATTGTTGTAACATCTTTGACAAGACAGTGACATTCAGTGTTTAACACTAAGATTGTTTGTAATGTCATAATTTGCAACCAGGATACAATACTCCTGGGATGGTCCACAATGTCCACACTTAAAGTCATTTACATGCTAATGATGTGTCCACAAATTTTTTGTTTTTATTTTTTTGAAGGAAGAAAGAAATCTGTTTACAAAACTTTATAAAAGTATGTTTAATGAATAGAAACATAAAATCATGCATCAAGAAATAATACATTTTTACAAAATTACTGATTCTACAATTATTAGTACCCCTAAAAAAAAACCCTTTGCTTTGGTTTACCTTTTATGGTCCCTCTGTATTTCATATAATCTACAATTCATAACCACAAGCTTTTATGTCTAGGAGTCCTGACCCTGTTGATGTAACTCAGGTGAAGTTATTTGGCATCTTGAAGATTTCTGTTTTAGGTCAGGTGTGTTACACACATTGTCTTGCTTAATAACTCATTTATGTCAGAGTCTTCCTTTACATTCAGAGCATTATGAGGTGCAAAGTACTTGCTGTAACAACGATGGCTAGTGCCACATTTATGAATAAAAAATTATATAACAGCTAGTTAAGTGGATTGCCGTTGGTGGAAACTTCTTTTGCAACATAAAGATCTTGCATTTCCTCAAATCACTACAGCAAAGAAATGCTATACTTAACCTCTGAATGTTTCTATCCACTCGCTTAGACCCCAGTCATTTAATATCGTGCAAACAAAGTCATCCATGACGTAAACAAGAAACTGCAAGAGAAACCATGATGTATTAATGAGCAGCTGAACATAATTTTTTTTAGGTAGTTAGAATCATCTAACATCCAATTTAAAAGGAAAAGTCTTACCTGTTACTGAAAATGATGAAGACACAAGAAGTTAGGTCAAAAAAAGGTGAGAACAAATAAAAAAGAGAAAAAACAAAACAGCAAAAAGCAAGTTTTGAAAACAATTTAAAATGTGAAGTGGAATTTCACCAGATCATTTGCAAAGAGGCGGTTCACTATTTCTGAGAATGGAGGTGAAGGAAGGGGTGGAAAATAAGGCTTCTGACAAAAAAGGAGGGAAAACGTTAGAGAGGAGTGGCTTCACAATATAAAAGTGTAGCTGAGAGCTTATTCTTTACAACAGATACAATGAGTCGTTTGTAAGGATAAGTTTTGCTTTCCTTTTCTCTTTTCCTAGTTAATCATTTCCATAACTTTGCATCTTTGAAATGTGCTTCTATATGACCGCTTTAAGTTATGTTTTCTTGACAAAGAAACACTTTGCAGAGGAATAGTTGGCATATAATTATACACATGTAACTAAATGTTTCATAATATAACATGCATCACTTACTTAAACAAGAGACTAAACAATACAAAGAATGTAAACAGACTGTGTTATTCAAAGATTTAACTTTCTCTTTCATTTCTGCATCTGCTGGAGTTTTGAAAAACAAATCAGAGAAGCAAAGCAAAAGAGGAACACCAACTGAATATTTACGCCATGGCACATAACATCTAATGATTTTCAATTTTGGGAAATAATTAGATGGTATGTGCTTAGCAGCCAAAATGTGAATAATTTTTCCATAAGCTATGGAAAGATTACGTCATGCCTAGATGAAAGAAAATGACCACACCAGATAATAAACATAATTAAGTATAAGGTAACTCAATGCCTAAAGTATTTTGAGTGGTGCATTGTTTCCTCCATTTACAAAAATATTTTTGATATCCTCTTTTATGCTGTACCTTACATAAAAATGCTTTAAATAGGACAAGTATTTGAATGAAGTTGTTCAGGATGTTGTTTGCTTCTCCTAATTTTATATCTGCCTTATCATTCAAAAATCCCTTCTTCATGCAATCAAGAAAGTACAGGGTGAAATTTGTGGTTTTGAATCTCTTTTAAATAAAATAATATGTGTCAAGCATTTTTTTTAATTTGAATTACTTGAATTTGAAGCAGTAACGTATCTAGCTGTAGTGTCTTGCATAGGTACCCCCCGTGAAGGTTACAGCTACCCTCTTTAGTGTATTTTGTTTGGAGTGTATCTGATCAGCACACGAAAATGACATGATTTTCAAGATATGCTCAAACATTACTTACCTCGTGTTTCTTACCCCATCTGCTGGAGATGTTGTGATACAGCAGCAATTTTTTTCACATTTTGTTTCCAGTACTGTACCTTATGTTAAGTGTCTCTGCAAGAATAGAAAAATAGAAGTTGTCCAAATGTTAGATGTATGTTTTAATCTCTGACCATACCTTTGTAATAATCAGTGGCACCAATATGACCAGGACACCTAGATTTTTATTACCAGATTCACCCCATGAACACAACAATGCAGCAGTCTATTTACTAGGCTGTTAAAACACAAGCAGGAAATCTCTCCTTCCACTTTTTTTTACTCTGCACACCAGAGGGCAGTAGTAATCAACAGCTGACTTGAAAGACTGAGCAACCATGGTTAGTTTTTCACAAGTTAGGTGCGTTATTATCAACATTTTAATTATTTATCAAAAGAAAAAGATACTAAAGAAGAAGAAGAAACAGATCGACCAGTATTTGTTTTTCTTTTAACCTAAAGTGACATTACCTGTTAACGTTCATGTAATGTAAGGCTTCTCTAAGACTCACCAATGTGTGGGGATATGATAATGACTCCATACATTGTGAACCACTATATACAGCGAATGCTAAATTATTTAGTAATATGTTTATTACAATCAGTTTCAGTGAACCAGTCTAAAGGAGCAAATATCAAGTGGTATTGGTTCCAAATGGAAATGAGTTGAAAGTTCAAATTACCATGATATGATCAAACATCTAGTTGCATCAAAGACTCTGTGATTTTCTCTCTGAGATGGAAAATACAGGTAGTTTTGTATAACTTTGAATTCTAAATGCATGATTTATTCTGTGCAGAAATTATAATTCAAAGGAATTTAAGATCTGGCATATTCTGGAACATATGTAGATGAATGGAAAGGACACCTTTTCTTGGCCTTCGTGTGTCACCTCTTATTAAAACCTGGAGCTCAGGGGCCCATTTATTTGACCTGGCATCAAGGTTGACTCTCCAGGAAGGTACCAGCTGATTTCATCTGATCCAGATTTTGAATTGCAGTGAACGTCCAGAATTCAAGACAGAGAAGCAGAACAGCAGAATAATCATTCTAGAAAATAGACTTCAATATAGAACATGGTTTGCACTACGAGTGCACGTAGGCCAGGGGTGTCAAACTCCAGTCCTCAAGGGCCGGTGTCCTGCAGTTTTTAGATGTGCCACAGGTACAAAACACTGGAATGAAATGACTTAATTGCCTCCTCCTTGTGTAGATCAGTTCTCCAGAGCCTTGCTAATGACCTAATTATTCCATTCAGGTGTGGTGCAGCAGAGGCACATCTAAAAGTTGCAGGACAGCGGCCCTCGAGGACTGGAGTTTGACACCCCTGACGTAGGCTAAACAAAATTAAACTTGCAAGAATATTAAACTTTGTACAAAAGAAAACATGACCATTTATAAAACAATGTAACCCCATCCAACCCTGGTTTCCTTCTTCATCTGATTCAGGAGTACAAACGGAGCATCATTGTCTCTGCAGATGTGAAGGAGTTTAGAACATGTTTATCGTGCCGTGGCTTAAAATAAATCTAACGCTCATTAAAACTTTTCTATTTATGCTTTAGAGGAGATTGTGAGATTGTTCCATGTTAATGTTAGCACTGACTGGAGTCAGGAATTGAACTCAAAGTTGCTGATATCTATTAAGAATAGAACAAGATTATTCACCTATAGAGCAATGTTTGTCACGTATTCATCTGCATACATTTCTTGTCATAACAGTTAATTGATCTAGCATTTGAATATGATTAAACTGTCTGATGTTGTCTGCTGGTCTTTTCTACAGGTCTTGGTCAGCTTGTGAAATGTTTACTCTACACTGACATCAATATTTATTATGAGGTACTTATTTATTTGCTTACCGGCTCATTAACCTTGAGAGAACATTATAGAAATTTGAAATATTATAACGTCCCTGTTCATAACTTCACACGGAGATTTTGAAATCAAAGATTGCATTTGACCTGGATTTTATATTTTATTTGCCTTTTAATAGTTTCAGTCTGATGCTCTCAGCCTCACAGGCCAGCTGTATTCATCAGCACCGACTTTACCGAGTCCGACATACTGAAACTTCAGTGTAACTCTGCGTATGAGCGCCTCTGTTCACCTGTCCTTACTGACCGGGCCCAGCTGACCAGACCTTTCCGTGAACCTGCTCAGTGGTGACAGCCGTACACAACCACTGCGGAACAGCACACCTCCTCAGAACCGGCCGGACAATGGTTCTTTCAAGACCATGTCCCCCAAGGCAGACATTCAGCCAAGCCAGATCGTGATGAGGCGCTGACTCAGCAGCAGCCACCCAGGTGTGTCATGCTCCTGCAACACAAGAGCACCTCTATGTGCCACCTGTTTACCTCATTTTACCTCATTTCCCTGCATTTCCATGGACTATATTTGTAGTTTGCTGAGCAGAGAGGGTATTTTCCTGTTGTCAGGTTAATTCTCAAACATTGGAAAGGATAGAAAAACATAAGAGACCACCTTCACCCAAAGTCACTGGGGACCAAGGTGATGCTGGAAATCCATAAAAGTTAAGTTATGATAAACAGAAAGCACAAGTGGAATAAAAAAAGCTGTATGCTAAATTTAAACAGTGTTTGCTGTTTGTTAAGGTCAGTCCATGTGTGTATGTGCTTGCTCTTCTGCTGGACTCCCTCAGCAAAGGTCATTTTCAGAGCACGACTTATTAAGAACTGCTGTAAGCAATAAGAAACCAAACCTAAATTTAATGTTGATTTTTATCTCAATGATTTAATTTACCAATTAAATTACTCTCATCTTATCCTTCCCAAATCTTAAGTAATTCTGCTCTGGCTATCATCACCTGAATATTAATCAAAGTAACATAAGCAGCACTGCTTTTCTGAGCTACTGTGATTGAATTAAGCCATTGTTCATGTCAGTCTATAAACAATTTGAGTACTGTATTACAGTTTAAATCTCTGGGTGCACGAATACAAGGAGATGTTTTAAAAGGGATTCTTTAAAATACTTATAGAAATGTCCGAATTTGTTTGCATTTTCTCCCATTGCAACTACAAACTTTAATATTTTTACTCATGTTCTTCTACAGTATGGGAAATTACCATATTATCAAAATGGTATTTTATACAGACATGTTCAAAGTCAGCTAAATTCATTCCAACTATTAAACAATGCAGTCAAGCTTTGTTCACTATTCAAGTAGATTAAAATGTTTTCCATCAAAGCAAACTCCAAAAGACAAACTCTGCTTCAACAGGAGGAAATATCCATCAGAATCTGCCATAGTGTGAGTGGCCATCTGCAACCACCAGCTGGGGTTTGATTAAGCCCATTTACTCTAATCCTCTGAAATAAAGTGAAACCAATTGTCTTCAGACATAATCTAGTGAGTAAATGAAGTTTGAAATCTCAGAATAAATACCCCTGGTGTGTGACACCTTAGAGGTTTGTTAGAAAACATTAGTGAACAAACAGTGACATAAAGAAATATAGGCATAAAAGTTAATTTAGTAAGAAAGAAAACATGTACACTGTGTTCTTTTTGTTTCTTTCTTTTCCTTGATATTCTTCTTCTGTGTTTTCAGTGACAGTTCTATAGCATTTCAACATTTCCATCGTTTCCAAAGGTGATGCATAGAACAACAACTAGTAGGAACCAATTGTCTGTCCAATGTGCTTAAAGTGACTTCCAACCATGATTTGGTTCTTCCTTGAAAGTTTGGGAAAAGGTCTTGGGTTTTAAGTTGAATTAGTATGAATAAAGATAAGAGTCTTGAAAAGGTATCGTGTCTTTGGACTGTTACCATGGGGATACAGAAACAAACGGCCATGTGTGTGTGAGAGCAGACATTTGCACGACTGTATCTGTCTTCTTGCACCAGGTAAACACTGCATTCAGCCAAGAAGGATGTCTTGGTTGAGATTTGTACGTGGCAACTGGAGGAAATACAAATCTTGGCTGGGCGTAAAGCGCTTTGATTAGCTGAACGTATTTAGATCCAAGAACAGCACAAGAGGTTCTGGGATCTGTTCGGAAGAGATACAGTGGAGGATGCCAGCGTTCGACTGAGGCATCCATGGAATGATGCTTCAATAAACTAAGAAGATGAGAATAACCTAGGAGGCTCCTTGTAGGATCCAAATAAATTAGATGGCATCTCTTGTTGCGACCTGGTAACCAAATCCAGGTCGCTGGTCAAACTGTCAAGAGGAGGAAAACAAAAATACATTCTTAACGTTCTTCGACTCCTATCAGGCCGTAAAAGGCAGAAATGTTGTTTAACGAACAGTGGATCTTCTGAATGAACAGGCTTCTTGGGTGCTGTGCGCTGTAGCTTCACTCTTCAGGTTTATTCAGAGATGACAGCATGAGGGAAAGCCCCTCTCCTGCTGCGTTAAAGCACCACGTCCTCCTGTTTCCTGGATCTCCTCCCTTGTCGTCAGATGCAGACATAGTAACACTGCTATATTTTTATGGTGTTTGACAAACTGCTCCTTAACAACCAAACCCAAACGCACCAGGGGTCCCATCAGTCAGACTCTGCAGCTATAATCACTTTCTCGCTGATAAAACTTGGTGATGTTTTCCTCTCATGAAAACCAAATATATAACTTTCCAAACTTTTATTTTTTCAAATGCTTAAAGTTCATTTTGACAGCCATAATTTATTTTTATTCACCTGCCAAATGCGCAGTTCAGTCACAATTAAAACATACAAAAAAATATTGGGTTATACATCGTTGACAGTTCAGGCATATTTTATGTAGCAATTAATACATAAACAGAGAGTCCTGCTAGACTTTATTATTCTGAGTGGAATCAAAAACTACTCTCTCTAATAAATCTGGCCGGGCGTGAAGTGAGAGCAGCTCTGTTGACAGCCAGTGTTTCACTGCATGGAAAAGCCAGCTCTGAACACACAGGGAAAACACACATCCGCACCCACACATTAACAAATGTTGATGGAGCCGCGGCTGTCCCACAACTCTGCGGGACTCTGGGAGCATTAACAATGTCCCCTTTGCTCCTGAAAGCTCTTCTTCCATCCCCTCTTTCCTTCCACATCTTTCCTTTCCTAACCCACATCCAGCCGCTACTGGTAGCCTCATCACCATTGCCATAAATATCAGCAGCTTTTCTTCATTTACATATGCTGCTGGATGTGTTGTATGAGACTTTCTGGCATTTTAATATGAAAAGTCCTTCATAAACTTATTAAACCCTTAGTTGGTCACAGCTTATGACCACTAACACTGAGCCAAGTTCAAGTTTGGAGGAATATTCCAGTTAAAAAATTGTTTTCCTTTCCACTTCCGCATCATTATATGCTCAGTATATTGGATAACAAAGGTTTTTAAACCTCAGTAAAGATTTTTAAGGTTTTTCATCTATGGAATAAAATTTCTTGGAGCAATTCTTTTCTCTTTATATATGTCTCCCATATTTGTTGTGATGTTATGCTGATGATATTTTTATTTGTATTCAAAACCTGGCAAAGCAAAAGTAGAATTGATGGTTTCTAAACTTTTCTTAAATCGTTTCCATTTTTCTCGTGTTTAGAGACACACTCTTGACAAATTTAAAGTTCTTCCAATAGCTTATTAAGTTATTAGTGGCACTGCTTCTGTAACATCTTTAAAATAATAACATCTGTTTTAAAGATGTTATGTCCTTCAACCAGGTAAGAGGGTTTTTCCTGTCATAGCCTCTTAGTTGTTTCCAGAACTTCAGCTTTTAGGCTCCTATCTCTTCTAGTCAGTAATTGGTTGTGTAGAAATAACGTTGAGTTGAGTTCATGTGCATCTTTCTAACATTATTCCAGTATTTAGCCATGATTCAGTGTAAGAGCTTAATCAGTCCATTCATTCTGAATCTACATGATTATAGGTACCATTACAGCCTTCCTAAGAATACCTTTTTAATTTTCTCTCACACCCACCACTTTCAGTAGTTTCATCAGCTGTCAGGTTTGTACTGAGAGTCCTTGTTGCCTTATAAAAACAAAATTCCTCCTCTCTTAATGGGTCAGGCTGGCACCGGATTATTTTAGCAACAGGTTTCAGACATCCTGTGTTTGGCAGAACATCAGGATCCATCCTATCTTACATTACAATACGTAACATTGCACAGCTATGATTTATCTTGTATTTGCTCATTACTTTAAACTTCCTGGCAGAGAGGACTGACACTCCTCTAAGGCGTGGAATCACATCCTTTTATTCCTTTTATTTTTGAAGACCCAACACTTATCCTGACATCACTGATGTAAAGTCACTGCATACCTGCTCTTAATTACAAAAATGCCTTCCACACCAATCATTATGTTGTCTTTTCAACATCAAAAGAAGATCAAAGTAATGCTGCACTTTGATTTTTAATCTGCAGTTAGAATTTCCCAAGGAATAATTTTAACTTTTAGTTCAGTATAAGGAGTAGGTTAAACTGTTGTCTTCCAGTATATGGAAAGTTTGATTCCTGTTGAGCTTAATTTATCCTTCTTATAATCAAGAGTAGAGTTGATTTGATCCTGTGAAGCATGGATTTTTTTTTTTGTCTTATATCTTCTTCTATTGATTTTTGAGAATTACGCAGAGACCGTGTTAGTTGTATAGATGAGATCAGTTAAAATGTTGTATGAAGGTCAACAAACATCACTCACACAAATAATTATACTATTATCCTTTGTTTTTCATTCAGTGTACAGGATATGGTTGTAGTTTAACACTGTCACTGTACCCACTTTTTGCAACCTGGAATGATATATTTCTTTTCTTTCTGGGTTCTTTGCAGAAGAGACTAAACACAGATCAGCATTGTTCATTAATTAAGTGATTTCTAACAATGGCCCTGAACTATATTTAGAGGTATCAGAGTACATGGGACGGATCTATATATGTGCCACCTTTTAGATTTGTATTGAGCAAAAAAAAGAAAACCATCCATCTTTTTTTCCTACAGTGTTAGTC
This sequence comes from Xiphophorus maculatus, assembly GCF_002775205.1. Lineage (NCBI taxonomy): Eukaryota > Metazoa > Chordata > Actinopteri > Cyprinodontiformes > Poeciliidae > Xiphophorus > Xiphophorus maculatus. The sequence goes on along the minus strand of NC_036458.1, from coordinate 12,851,526 downwards.
AAACACATACAACCCCAATAAAATATTGGTGCAATATCCTTGACCTGTATCTGTACTCCTCAGTCTGAAACCTTCACTTGTCAACAAACCTCTTCTCACTGAGCCTTCTTGAGAGATGGTTTTATTATTCTGCACCTTTGGCACATATGGATGGAGGGAAAGTTGGAGGGACTGGGAAGGAGAGAAGGCAGAGTTATTTTCCTCATAATCAAAATGAGACACGTTATTACAGGCCATTAAAATACGTAAACCCACCAAAGTAAAAACATGCTTTTATGGGGCGAGAGAACACATTTTATTATTAGCGGTGCAAAGTATTTGAGAGGCCTATTCATGGTCTGACCTTTACCCCTGCCCCCTGTCTCTTGTCATTCCTTTCCTCCTGCCATTAACACAGAAAACTAATCCAAAATTATTCAGTGGGAAAACATAAACACGGGCATATGGAACTTTACTGCTGGATGCAGCACACAAAATACAATATGTTGGTTTCGGTGCTCTCAGAGAAATCCTCGTTTTGTGGGCGAGGCTGTGTTTGCATTCATTTACTTTATTTAAAACTTTCCAATGTGCCTGCTGCATGTTTTAGGAAAAATGAAATCTTGCTGTGAATTATTAAAGGTGTAAATGCAGAAGGCTGGGAGGAGACAGCATCAATTTTCTCTCTCTACTTCACGCAAAGCTTCAACAGACAAATGGAAAAACTTACAGAGGCATTTACAATAAAACGTCACATGTAACTCATACTGCTCCTCTATGTGTGCTTGTTTTTTGTCTCTATGCACAAGAAAGATAGGATTTCCTTCTAATCAGAGTCATTTGGAGACATACAGGGGAAGCAATACGTGTAAGTTGAGGTCAGCTTTTATGACCAATAGATGGCGCAAGATAACCAGTCATTAAGCAATACTTCTGGCACTCTATTTGTCATTTAAAAACTTAAGCCAGACAGCAAATGTGCAATTTGCTATGTATTGCTATGCTATATATTTAGGTATGGCAGTTAGGGTAGAGGTTCATTTTTACACATTTCCCAGGAATTACAGCTGGAAGTTATTGGTGGGTTTGTCAACAAGCTCTGCAATTCTGTTAACTAAATGTTTTTTTTCATACATCTTTGTAAAACAGTTCAGACTGCAGAACCTCTGCAGACAGCAAATTTGAACTGTTGCCTAAGGTCAGACAGTTATATGCCATTTCATTTTATCCAGCTTCTCTATCCATATTGAACAATTCATCCCACAGCATGATGATGCCACCACCTTCTTTCTCATATTTGATGTGTACCCTGCATGACTGATGTCCAAATTTAAAGGACATCAGTCAAATTGAAATGTTTTTGTATGGCTTTCTTTCCGCGATGCTGTGCTTCCTCACATATGATCAGCTTCCCTGTTTCTACTGAAAACAAACGTTCCCGCTGCTTGACGCTGCCATCATCAGGTTGATGAGCAGTGTTAGTTTATCAAATACGGCAGTTACTCAAATAGATATCTGTTATTATGGATAATAACTATTATGTAGTTTTATTGCTATTGCTTTAGGGTGACTTTTATTATCTATCTAGGAATTGCAGCTGAAAATAGCCTTTGAGCTAACTGGCATATTTACGAAAATGTTATTAATATAACATAAATTAATAAATTCTAATTCAAAATTTATGACTACATAGCTATTCTGGTCCTTCATGACAAGTCATCAGCCACCTCTGTTATAGCTTGTTCTACTACACCCATTTGTTTACCCCTTTGAAAACTTTCTAGAGGCATCCCTACTAGCATAGCAAAAGGTTATAGCAAAGTATTATGATTTTATTTCACTTCTGAAATTAATGTAATGAACTCATTTTATTTGTTGCACATTGATTTTAAGTGAAATTTTATTTCTATTTCAAACAATCGGTCATTAGAGAGACTGATTAAAATAAAATAAAGTCTAACTAAAGTAAAGTACACACGCCTATCACCTTTAGATATTTGTACACGTTGACATTAACATAGACAAGACTGCGCACGTTTCCCCTCAGCAGTTTGTGTACACGCAGTCTCCAGTGACGGCTAAATGATTTCTATCTTCCCAGTGCAAACATATTAAAGCTATATCTGACTGTGGGAGCTCCTCTCTGACTGTTTCAATGTGGAGCTGCAGTGTTAGTGGAGACTCTACTGGCTACTCTGGTATCCTTCTACCAGCTCCTACACAAACAGAGTAACAACCACAAGGAAGAGCAACCGATTGATTCAGTTTCCACATTCCCTTTTGCTGCAGAAAGGCTGGAAAACTAAATAAGATAGCGTGAGAGGAAAGTATGAGGCCATTAAAGCACAGAGTGTCTCAAATAGGAGATGTACTCCTTCAGGAATTCATCCAACCTGTCCTAGATCTGACCACTAGAACCATGAAAACACAGCAGAATCTACATATGGAAGCACCAATGTTTGTAGTTCCAGCACACGAGTCTCTTCTTGTTTAAGCGTGAGCGAGTGGCCTCATGGTACCTACTTGTCCCTTCTTTTCCAGGCCAAACACTCTTTACACTTTAACAGATATTGACTAACATGTGATATAACTACTAGCATAATACTAACATGTATTGACTAACAATGAAGAGACTGGCAAGCATACTAGACAAAAATACAGAGGCACTACAGAGTCATTTTGTTGCTTTTATGCTAGGAAAAGTTTCAGGATTTTGTTCCATTCTTGAAGATTTCTACGTGGACAGAAAAAGGACATTTTGTTCTCAACTTTGATTTTTGCACAGACACTTCTTTGCTTCTCTATAGTCAGTCTTTCTGGCTCAAAGTTTGTCAACTATCTATGTTCTGGGGCATTTGAAAGACAGATGACATGCAATAAAAGCCCTCAGCCGGAGTCGAGGTGAGGATCACAGATTGGGCCTCTTTGACTGTGAGCCAATCACAACGTCCTGAAGCACAGCTCTTGGAGCTCTTGGTGTCCAAAAGGCCTCCCACCCAGGCTAGACAAATGAGCTCTCATCAGCTGTGGGCTTGTGGGTGGGATGCACCTGAGTCATAAAGCTTTTGTCTGTAACCACCAGCCCTTCAGCTGATGGCTCGTCAGATTGACTTGCTGACCCAGCTTAACCGCCCAAAGGTTCAAAAATAACATGAACTAAAAAGGAGCAATTAAACAAGAAAGGGAAAGAGTGAGGATGGGGAAACAGCAAATTAATGTGCCTCTACTGCCATTAAAGCTCAGAGTAACCCGAATGCTCCTTACAGAAGATTCAAAACCAGCTCTGGACTTAAAATAGTTTGAAAAATCAGCCCTTAGAGATTAAACTTCTAATATCATAAGCAGGATGTTAAAATCTGAAATGAACACAATGGGGAAAGCTCTTGCAGAACGAGCTGTACCAGATAGCAAACCAAACAACTAACTGGTTCTAATTGGCCTTAAAATGTTGCAACACTGAAGTTACAGAGGTAATCATCTCAACACCATCATTTTTGGACAGAATGCTTCTGATGTCTCAAGGCCTGCAGAGATGAAGGGAAGCAGAATTTGGAGACTTGTTTCATGAATCATTTAAAAATGTGTTAACTTACATGAAACTTTTAAACATATACCTTTCCAAACCACAAAGACAAATTTGGGTGATTGGAACATTTCCAGCAGTGACTAATCTTAGTGAGAATATCGAAGAAGCTCCACCCATTACTCTTATTGTTAATATATCTGTTAAATATCTCATGGCAGTCTCTACCCTGAGCTGAGCAACTAAGCAGCTAATATAAGCTTTATATCCTTGTGTTTCTTTATGGAAAGCAAAACGTCAAAAACGTATAATATTACCCACTCTAAAAACTTTAAAAGAATTACAAATGTAACAAGTGCTTTAGCTTAGTTTCCAAAAATAAAACACTTTTTGTTACATGGTTATTTTTATTATCAAATACCAATGTACAAAGCAGTAACACTTTATCTTGTTCTCAGGACGAACATCTACATACTATCATGTTTCATCCTGTAGTTTTGGACACAAGGGCCTGAAGGTGTTTTAAAGTTTTTCTCCTCCTGTTTCTTTGACACCTGTCAGGTCTGAGGAGATCACCAGTGTGAAAGGAAAAACCCACCAAAAGGCTAAATTCTGACACATTGCAACAGCAAAGTTCAATTTATAATCTTTTGGATTTTATGACAGACCAATTGTAAAGTGGAAAGAAAATGAAATATGCTCCAGGATAAAAACGTGGTGGAATTGCTGGTTAAAGGTTCGAAAATGATATCCCATCTTTAACCATTTAAAAAATGCTACTGCAAACTCAGAACATGATTATTCACCTAAACTAAGAGGCCAGACAAGAAAAGCTTTGGTCAGAGAAGCAGCTAGTAGGGTCAGGTGGGAAATTTCCACTCTGTACAATTATTAGTAAGACAATACTTAAATCTGACCTTAATGGAACTATGGCTTTCTAAAAAAACCCATTAAAAGTCATGTTTGCAGTTTGCCACTAGCCATGTAAGGTAAACAACAAACATGTAGACAAATTTGACCAGATGAGACCAACATTTACTTATTTGGTCTGCAGGCAAAACACAATATGTGGCTGTAAGCTGCTCAGAGCTGAGGAAATGACTAATAGAGCTAAACCAGGGCAGGCCTGGAAGATTATTTAGAGGCTGCAAAAACTTTTGACTCAAAGAAAGATTTTGCAGCCAGAGATACAATAGAATGGTTTGATCATGTTTGCGTTAGAGTTGCATATAGTCAAAGTCCAGACCTACATTGCTCATCACAGACAATCTACTGTACATCACACTTGACTTGAGCTGTTTTTCAACAAGAATCGGCAAAACCTCTCTGTATATTTGTCTGGTAGAAAGAGACACCATTGGAGTTGCAGTTAAAACTGGAGTGAAATGTGAAAAAGTGTATTTTTAAAAGAAAATTATGATCATGCAGAACTCTGAGTTGATTTATTACTTAAAATCCCATTAAAATACACTGAAAATTGTAGTTGTACTCCTGGAAGATTGGAATACAATCTGGCAGCACTTTGAGAGAACTTTAGCTTCTTTAGCAAAGAACCACATCCTCATTCCTTGCTCTGTCTGTCATCTCTTAATTGAGACCATTACGTTGGTCCTATTGGTTCAAGTGTTGTGTGACTGGGGCCAAATATTCTGGTGGTAGCAACACATGCACAGAGAGAAGTTCAACATGCAAACAAACTGCACACAGGCATGGTGTAACCACAGTTAAAGACATGTGTGACATGCGAGCTGCACATGCAATCCCAGATGCTTACATGTTTACACTGTTGGTCATCATGGCTGCAGTGATTTTACTCCTTGATCAACTGTCACAGCTGCTATTAGATATCCAGGAGATACATTCCTTAAGGCTGGAAAGAGAAATATATATGTGTGTGACTGGAAAGGGGCATGTTTTTATTCTAAACAAAAGAGAAGAGAAAAGTTAGTATAGCTAAGAATAACCTTGGAGTGAAAATTTCTTGTCTGTTTATTTTTCATTGGCTGTGGGCAAGTAATTCTTTTTGCAAGATCCAGTTTCTCAGTCTGCCTAGTTTATCTTATGCTCTGTGGAAAAGAAATGGTTAATGTAAAATGAAAAAAAAAAAAAAATCTAATGCTACAGAGAAACTCCTTAAAAGATGCCGCTAGCTCATGTCGTGTCGATACATGTGTTGAGTCCTAGTTCCTAGAGAAGTAGGCAAGAGTAAAGCCTCTATGGATAAGCTACTTTATCTCTGTGCAGTCTATATCTTCCACCCCGTCCCTCCTCCCTCTTACTCTCCTGCTCTTTGATTTCTCTCTTTCTTCTGCCTTCTTAAAGAGCTAAGAGTGCTGGTCTTTTGTGTGAGCTCCATGTGAGCTTGTCTGTCGTGCATTGTTCCCTCTCTTCCTCAATATGATGAGAAAAGCTTGAAATAACAACGTCTGAGGGAGGAGTAAGACCCTCTGCTCTCTGTTTCATCTCTCCTCTCTCTGTTCTTTCTTTTTCACATGACAGTGATGCTCTCTGCAGATCTCCCGCAGGTGTGGGCCTTCCAAACCCCTATGAGACAAATTGCACATTTATCCCCTCTGAAACGCCCACATGAAGGCTGCAGCATGTGCATGTACTATAGGAGAAATGAGGTAGGAAGCCATCTGTCTTATGAAACAAGGAGTGTGTTTTCCATCTTTGTCTGGGAAAAAAAAACAAAAAAAAACATCTTCATTAACCATTACATGACTAACTGGGTAAGAATAACACACACAAAAAAAACCACACACACACAAGAGTTCAACAACTTAAACCTGTGTCAGTGGGAGACAAATGCATGCACGCCATGCAGCTTGTAGCCAGGAATATCGGGATCTGACCTGCCGACTGTGGCGAGGTCATGTGTGAGACGAGGCCTACAGCCGCTGCGCCCACCAGCACCAGAATGTGTGACGTTTCAGGAATCTAAGCAGCCTCGTTTTGCCTGACCACACAGGAACAACACAGGAACAACACAGGACATCATGCATATTTTTTAAAACTATGGAAAGATAACGGTTGCAGTTTGAAACTTTAACATTTGCAGTGTCTACATTTTTTTTTTTTGTTTGTTTTTATTGAGTTCTTATACTGTACACTACATGGACAACATTCAGCAGATCAACATTTCCACTTGAAAAATAATTTGTATTTGTCTTTTTGGGCTTTTACTATTTTACGAGAAACAAAATTTGGATGTTTTATATGACTTTCAGATCATAAATTTGACTTGTCGAATCTAAGCACTGCAATAAATTAACTTTATGACAATATGCTAAATTACTGAGATGCACAACCTACTAGCACAGTGTAGATCAAAGCAGATTAAAGCTTCCTGGAGATGCAAATGTTATCTGCATTAATATGTGCAAAGGTAGCAGCTATGCTGTAAGTGCAACCTCATATACGTTTAAAGAAGGAATAGGGTCCCTCATGAAAGACTGAAGAAATAGTCAAAATCTCTCAGATTAAAAACAAACTAAATTTGCTGACCTGTGCAAAAGACATTTTTTCAGCCTTTCTGTTATGAAACACTATGCTGCACACATACTTCCCACAGGCTGTACTGTCTGTGTTCTCAATTAGCAACCTGAGCTCACTAAAATATCAAAGAGTAATGTGATTTATTGGAAGTATGTACTTAATGTTGTGTATATATTGTCAGGTGACCTCACATACCAAATTGGTTAAAACTAAAAACCTTCAAAGGCATTGCAGTGGTTACACATGGCTTCCCAAACCTCCCTGCTTCTCCGGAAAGCACCCCCTCGTTATCCCGCTACCATCTTACCAACAGCCCCACAAAAGTCCCCCTCTTCTGTGTGAGTGTGTGCATGCATGGATATGCATTTAGCATGTGCTGTCATGTGTGCAGGCTGGCATATGTGTAAGTGACATAATTGTGTGTGTGTGTGTGTGTGTGTATATCAAGCTGTGTTTTTGCAGGAGCTCGTGCTGGCCGCAGTCACTTTTGATGGATATCTACTCTGGCTTTGGAGAGCTGCACGTTTTCCAGTGGGTGACTCATGGGGCTTCTGACAGATGCCTGTACCAATTTACTGCTACTGCCACTGCTGCTGCTCCTTCCCCTCTACCCCAAATATGTGTGTTTGAGTGTGTAGCTCAATGAATAAGTGTCCTGTACGTTTGCTGGTTGTGGTTGTAGTTTCCAAATTGTGCTTATGAACTTTCCACTCATCTTTCGAACAGCAGACGAGGAAAGTAAGAAGGGAGAGCCAGGTAACAATTAAGCTGTTCTTTAATGAAATGCCACTCATTCTCAGATGCTCACAGAAATGCCTTGATCTGAGTGTTTTGGCGTCTGTTCTGTTGGTGTCAAACAGAAAAAAAACTCTTATTCTTTCAAACAAGCCGTTTCATATTGTGTTATAATTTTAAATATTCCATAACAAACACAAAAGTTAAAAAAAAGAAAAGCTGAAATGTTTTATTTCATAAAGATTACATGGATTGATGTCATTATCATTAAAATTAGTTTTACAAAACGTCTAGAAATAAAAAGTCAGTGATCTATGCTATGCATTTCTCAATTTAACCATTTTTAAGAACTTTTGATATGAACAATATTGCATTTTACATGTAAACCTGAGGTGAACCCTTGTCCTGATGCAATTTATTAAAAAACATTTTCAGTGGCTTATTACATATCAATATGGTATGATAATATCCATATTTCCTCAAGGCAAGCCGTAGGACGTTTTTATGAAACAAGCAAAATTATATAAATGAGAGAAGCTGTTTTGGGAAAAAAGATAGAATAAAAGAGGATTATTTTTATTCTCTTACATATGCATCTACAGTCATTCACAAAATATTCATACTTCATTGTATGTTATGTAATAGAGCTCTGTGTGATTGGGAATGACATACTAATGATACATGCAACTCAAATATTTCACAAATTAATTCCTGCATATCTAAAGATTTAGATCTGAACTTTGGACCAGAGTTGAGGATTATGTTTGTTTGTTTTTTTTCCTGGGTAAACAAAATGTAACATTAATAACCCAGAAGAGACAGAAAAATATGTAAACCATTTCTGATTTTATTGATAATGATTAACCAACAACCTTTGTTGTGATTAGCAATTAACAAACTACGTATTGATAATTAAAAGGGCTTGGTTCCCTTGTCTGACTCTATTATCAGTACTGGGATTTAGAAAGACTTTAATTTAAGGATGATATCCAAATGTGTTAATGGAAGCAAAATTAAATATTGCACAGCACTGAGCTAGGTTCATTTACTTAGACTACCTCTGTGGACCTTTTTGGATTGTGTACAAGAGAATGACAACTCAAGCAAAAAAAGAAAACGTATATCCCCAATGTTGACATGGCGATAGGAAATCAACTTTAATCGGGATTTTGTGACTAATCGTGGACTGCCGCACAGTAATTAGAAAATCTTGCTCAAACTTGTGGCCTGCCATGAAAGTGTCCCACCTGGGAATCTTTCGGAGGTTATGGAAACACTGCTCATCCCCAGCACAGCACATTCCTATTAATACGTCTGTCATTTTTCCAGGAAATGGCAACAGGAGAGTGAGTGAAATCTTCTGGGTTTGGTGTGTGTGTGAATGAATCGACCACCTAGGCGGGAGTCCTGGATAATTCTCTCCAGACGAGAAATGTCAAACTTCATTTGGCTGTTCCAACTGAGTCTGACATGAAGCCTTTTATCAGGGATAATCCCTGGGTGGAAACACTTAGTTCTGTTCAGCCTGTTTCAGTAAATCCCATCCTTATCTGTAAGCAAAGAAGTCACCACTTTTACTCCTGTTTTCATGGCGGACCCTTTTGGGTTGAGGTTACCCTGGACACCATGTGACTACAACCAGATTTAGCTGCCCACAGAATGCTTAGGTTATATAATTTGTGCTTGTTATACAAATACTAAATATTCATTAATGGTTCTTCTATGGTTCCTGAAATGCTTCCTCATTATTTTGTGTCAGCTCCGTAATCTCCACAGGGACCTATCCCTCTGGATTTCTAGAAATAATCCTAAACCAATATTGACACATGCTAAAGAAGTTCACCTGCGGTGGAGGAGCTGGGCCAAAGGACTGTGAAGAAGGTCGTGCAGCTGAGGCCAAACCACAGGGAGGATGGTCCAGCGGAACAACGCTGCATCAAAGACGCCAAGTTTGTCCACCAACCTCATCTCCACGCCTCTCCACCTCTGAAGCTCATGTCTATTTTCAGAAAGACAAACACAAGAGCAAACACCACAAACTCTATCATTGTTGCTATCATTTCCAAACAGCAATTTTCTGAGGGAAAAAAATATTTTAGAGAGCTGGTATGAAAACCTGTGTGTGTACTTTGTTGTGAGGCAGACACCTTTTCATAGCTCCCGGTGTGTTTACTCATGCAGGTTTAGAGTCAGTTTTGCAACAGCCAGTGAACCCCTACTTGGTCAACCCGGGACTCTGGCTCAGCTGGATGTGGACTTGGCCGGGCACTGCCACTCTGGGCGCCAGTTCCAACCTAGCACCAAGGTGATGAAGGAAGACTCTGTCCCCGGTAACCCTTCCTTTACCCATGTCTACAGAGGTGAGGAGGCACCCAGGGGACGTGTTGGCTTGAATCTATGGTTACATTCACACAACTCAAAGAGCATGTTTGGGTGTTCTGAGTGGGATGGTGCCAGCATGTCTCATCTCCTTCTGCCAATAAGCTTGCTCTGCAGCTGTCAGCTATCATTAACCAGCTCCATCTCTTCACAGAAATCTCCGGATTTACTTGTCCTGAAAAGGTGTTCTTGAACTTTTCCAAATTTTCTCATGTTACAAGCATGAGAAAATTTGTCAACTCTATTCGGAAAATAGAGTTTGTCCCAAGCATCAATTTCTTTCCCCTTCCCAACAAGGCTACCTCCTGTTGGTGTTTCACATTGAAGTGAAATTGTTTGAGTTGAAATTTGCTGTTGGAACATGAGAAAATAGCCATTATGGTGATTGAGTTTTGCAGATGATGTCTAAGAAAGATTCCTAAAAACCTTTTATTATTTGTCTACTTGTTGAACTTATTTGTTTCCAGAAATAAGAACATGAAAAACGATCAGATATAAGGTTGAGAATTTCCCTTTTTCCCAACTTTTCTTCTCTCTTCTTCACTCAATCTCATCTAAATTTCCCTTGAAATGAGGTCACATTTGTTTTCATAGCGCATCGGTGTGCTTAAAAGTGTGGACCTGCCCAGGTGCTGCTGAACAAGGAGTTATGACAATGGTCCATCATCTGAGCGGCATATCAAAGCGGCCAATGATGATTTGATGATGGTTGTTGGTCCCACCATAAGGGTAGGGCCTCTCGCTTCAGAAAGATGTGCGCTCATCATAGAGGTGCCTTTTGTCTTTGACTGAAGCCTTCATTTTAATGTCGTGCCTGGTTTACCTGTCGTAATCTGAATGCATTTCAACAGAGGAATTGAAGATGACAGCAAAATGAAAATGAGATTTATTTCCTTTTCTGCTTTGCTGTCCCACCAGGTTTCAGCCCATATGAGCACCACTGCCCGCCACCTGTTTTGTAGGAAAACAATGTTCAGCACAAGCATTCCCAAATCCAAAAGGGGATAAAGGGAAAGGAGAGGTAAAGGCAAAGCATTCGGTTTGAGCATGCTGAGCGCATACCGGGGCTCAGCTCACAGATTCCAAAGGCAAGCTGATGGAAGCGAGCCAGGCTCCTTCACACGGGACAGGGGCAGAAATGAAAAATGAGGGAGAGGACAGACAGAGATGGATTGAGCGGAGCTGCTAGAAGGGGGCATTAAAAAGATTTTCTCTTTAATCAAAACCCCAGGATGCTGATGGAAAAAGGGGGGAAAGATGGGGAGAAGGAAAGAATGACAAAGATAAAGGGAAGAAGATCGAGGAGAGCTGCAGCTGGAGTATCTCAAAGCCTCCCACCTCTCACCCCATAACCCCTGTCTGCCTTCTGTTTGCCCTCATACCCAACTATCTCAACCCCCAGCAAAAAGAAAAAAGCAGCTACTGTCTCCTTGCTAATGCCCCAAAATGTAGTGGATAAAAGAGAGAGATGAATCCGGCAGCTCATGGAATAAGGACGCAGTGTGAATTGTTGACCTCAGCTGCCAGGTGACAGAGAGGCTCTGAGGGAGCCAGGCACCGCTTCACCAGGATTGATGGTTCCAGGAGATTCAGCAAGACAACTGAGCTGCGAGTGGTTTCTCATGTTCTCTCCAGTTTGTCTTTCTCCCACACACGGTCACATCACAGCCCCGATTCCTCGGATCCTAGACGCTGAGCCCTTAGGTGAGACTTAGTGGACGTGTGGAGGACAGGTTGTGCTCTTTGTTCAGCGACAACACTATTCTTCCTTCTACAAGTAACTCACTGAGAGACTGTTCTGCTGTCACAAAAAAGATGGATGAAAACACTTTGTGCTCAAGAGCGCAGAGGACAAGAATGCCTCAGATTTGACCTTTCACCTACACAAGCACAGTTTTTCTCAAGATTCCTTCAGAAATCTTTTCTCAAGATTCTCAAGATTTCTCAAGACCTTAAATTTAGTCAAAATAAACTTCTCATCCACTTAGGTGTCATCCAAAAAGTATGTACAAGTTTGTCTTACATGGATGTATTGATTTTTCCCAATTACTGAAGCTTAGGAGGCTGAAAAATAATTCACAATAATTTCAAATATAGTTAACTTGTAAAAACGTGAATGTAAGCATGTTTTATTTACTCTACAGAATGAATACGTGTTTGTAGTATTCAGTCTACAAACCCCTAAGGGATTTGGAAAATATATAAAAATTTTAAGTGTTGCTGCTTGTTTAATTCACTGTATCTTTCGTGTGACCTCAAATATGCCTGATTGGTTGAGCAGTTGCTGCTGGTAACTCCTCTTTCTAGTGTTCATGTATCAGTTATTGTAAAATATATAATAAAACAGATATGTAAAAAAGATATATTTTTTTCTGAAAGTTACGTAGCGTAGCTGTAAGATATTTTTTTTGTGAGGACAAATCAGAGTGGACTATGCAAAAACTTATATAGTAATTCAACTTGAAAATCCTGTAGCAGCATAATTTATATACATGAGGCTGGAAAATTTAATTGCCATTTTGCCGCTATGACTGATGATTGTAAATTGAGTCATATCTAAATTTTGATTTTAATTTATATCTACTGCATGTGCTAATTTCAAACAATCCCTACTTAATTTGGCATCTACTTGACTGCAGAAACCCATTTTTTTTTATGTACATGCAAACGTTTGTATTCTGAGTGGTGAAGTGGAAATTCACTTGTTCCTTTCAGGTGGAATGAATATTACTCAGTTGTTTCCTCATGTTTCATCCTTCAGACTTCATTTGTTAGATTTCAAGGCTGACTTGTTAATGTACATTGACCTAATTGACACTCAATTTTGCTATTGAAATCAGCATAATATGGGAAATGGTGGAAAAGAAGAACAGCGAGAAGAAAACAGAGTCAAGGAAATAATACTAAAAAGATGCTGCATAAATTTGGGTTTAAACTGAGACCAGAGGAATATGAGATCCATCCTTTTGAGACAGAGTGTCATCTCAGGCCAGATTACTGTCTCCAGTGCCACTCAGCTGGACCCCTCTGACAAGGAATCCTCCATCTAGGAGGCCTTGTAAGCCATGCCATCAGAGGGTGGGGTTCGGGTCAGGGGTTGGAAGTTACAGGGTTGACAGACAAGAGAGATTGATGTCCGTTGACAAAACTTGAGCCCAGCAGACCTGCCTGTTCCCTGGGGGCCAAATGAGAAGGGGATCAGACCGATGCAATCCCCCCTCCCCCATCCACTTCTCATCCACACACACGCCCCCACACACAGTTTGACTCCCCCCAGTAAACCAACCCTTAATGCAACCCTTACTGTCCTGCTCTGTCTTGTTTGATCATGTACTAAACTGTAAGGGGAGGCAGCAGAAGGCCTCAGTAAAATTAGTGCCCTGACATATCATTACTTGTGAATGCCTGCAGTAAGTGTGGCTGTCAGCTAGAGCAACAGGCTGTCACAGGGAGAATATAAGATGCGAGGAGCTACAGCCCCTCCATACATGCTGTCCAGTACAGTGGACAGTCACTCAGACCTAAACTAAACAACTTGAATACCAATGATTAATGGTGATGTATGACATTTGTTAGTATTACCTCAAAATTAGCAGTGGTGGAAATCACCCTGTCATCTTTAGGATAAAAGACCTGCATGTTCATCGATTTGGTGATTTAGTTTTTTTTTTAATCAAATAATTGAGTGGTATATTAAAATGTATATAAATTAAACTATGTTTAGTTTTATATAAATTCCTTGCAAATTGATTTCTAGCACTTTTTTTCATGGCAAAACTAAACAGTGTATTTTTGTTGCTTTCTATGTGATAAACAAAAACTATTGTTTAATTATGAAGTGTAATGAAAAATATTTTTTAACATTTGGTTTAGGGATTCTGAACTGGATCTAGGTCTTGACTTTTACTGGGTTATTTCAACCCATGAATCTGCTTTCATCTAAGCTATTTTAATATTTGTGTTTCGCTTTCTAGTGGCCTTCCTGGAAGATGCACCTCCTTATTTGTCTCAATGAACCATTATTCATTAAAAGAAGGTGCACTGATCTGGTTTTATTTCTTTTTATAATAAATGGTCTTCATAAATTATCAGATTTATAGTTTCTATAGTTTTTAATTTGTCATTAGAAAAGCTATTCCAATCTCTTAATGTTAGAACATTTTACTTTATGTATAAAGGATTTAACAATTAACGTTAGTTTCCAGAGTTTATATTGTGTAACTCCTCCCCCCCAAAAGATAGCAATAATAAAGAAAGAATACTTGTACAAATATAACTTCCGCTATGGAAATTTGTCAAATGTGTCAACTTTCTTTTAATAAAATGCTTCTCAAATTACTTATAAAAAGCTAAGCGCATTTCAGCTATTACAAATTTGAAAGGTCAACGTCTCAAAAATTATTATAACATTTTGTGTTAGTGTTAAAAACTGAACAGAAATGTAGTTAAAGAGGTACAGTGGTGCCTCTTTAGCTACTGTGCTCCACAGTTTGTTGTGACATTCGATTGATCCAGCACTTCCCCTCGGAGAAAAAAATTTGATGAGGAGTCTTGGACATGAAATGCTGAAAGGCTGCTATTAGAGCAGATCCTTCACTCACCCGTTCTTTCTCTTCTCCTGTTACATGAAGTCATCGGTGTGGAACGCCAGAGCCCACTCCAGCTTACTCCTGAGGGAAAGTGACACACTGCTGGATATATATCGTTTGAAGATATGTAGAAAGTTGTAAAATCTCGTCTGCATGGTATGGGTCCGTGTCCCTTGACATGTGTCAGCGCAAGGCTTGTGATGAGTGACTGCACTGACGAGACATCAAGTCTAGCTATGCATTCAAGGGGGTATTCCACTGTTGGAGTGACTGACGAATGACCTCTGACCTCAAAGCACAAATTTTAAATGGAATTTGGATAACCTCATAAATATAATAATAAGCATAAGAAGCTCTTGAGGGAGAAAATTTGATGTATGGATACTCACATGCACTGATTTCTGTCATGAAGTGCGGTGGTGTGAATGGTGAGGCAGATGCAGCAGACCCAGGATGAGATGATTATGGTGATTTAATGATGAGAACAAGGTGCAAGCAAATCCAAAAACAGTCCAAAATCCTGGCAGCACAGCACAGCACAGCGGAGAGGAGCGGAAGGCAGAGGCTCAGCACTGGTAGCAACAGAACATACGAAGGACCAACGACAACACACGACTGCTTAGACACACGACAAGGACCCGACACAGAGACACAGGTGACACTAAATACACAGGCGTAATCAGGGAACGAGACACACCTGGGAACTAATCAAGGGAAGACAGGACAACACGGAGACTCAGAAACAGAGGAAACTCAAAATTAATACACAGAAAAACTCAAACCATGACAATTTCATGAATTTTTAGAACTCTTATTAACTACTAAAACATGCAAAGGAGTAATTCAAATTTCTTCTTCTTAAGAATAGCTAAGCACATAAGTAATCTTTATTGTAAATATGTGGAGAACTCCTTGAAAATGAATCTTTTGATGTTGACGTTTTCCACTCTGGTTCCTTTAAAATACCTCATATCAAGTAATAGACCAATACAAAGAGAGAGGAGGGAATTATACAATTTTACTAATCTTTAATACTCATGAATGTAGATAGATAGATAGATAGATAGATAGATAGATAGATAGATAGATAGATAGATAGATAGATAGATAGATAGATAGATAGATAGATAGATAGATAGATAGATAGATAGATAGATAGATAGATAGATAGATAGATAGATAGATAGATAGATAGATAGATAGATAGATAGATAGATAGATAGATAGATATTCCAGGTAATTGATAATTACAGAGTAAATAGTTCAAAGAAGGAGGTTGAAGATGGAGGTAGGCAAAGCTGTCTCAGCAAACTGACAGATGCTTTTGTCAGTTTTCAGTGAACAAATTAACAAGTGGGTTACATTTGTAACATTCTCCTGTTTGAACTACCTGACCTTCCTCCATCGCTTGGCAGAGCTCAACCAATCAGAAGAAAAGGGTGAGGATTTAGGTGTAAACAGAGAGCTGCTGGTTGTTTGAAGCCAACCAGAGAGGTCATGTTCGCTTCCCCAGCCACTTCCACCCTGCTTCCTCCATTGATTGGGAATATTTGTCACATTAGAGAGAGGTCAAGGAGGGGGTCAAGTTAGAGCAGGGCTTGCGGGTTGCCACCCTGTAGTCTGGGTAGTGATACTGTCCAGAACCTGATCACAGGCTTGGGAATATTAGTGAATGGATAGAACATGTTTGTGATTAATTGAGTGAGGAAAGATGGAAAGAATAATACACAAAGGAGAAAAGGTAACAAGAAATATCAAGTTTCTAATGTCAAGTAGTGTCAGCTCTTCAGTCCAATCCCCCTAACAATTATTTATCTCCTAATAGACTCAGTTTGCTATTAACCAACCAGATTCTATCCCTACTCTGTCATTTGCACCATCCACCTGGCCTCATATCAGCAAAATAGATACATGGCGCTTTCATCTACCGGTTCAGGGCCTCTCTGTAATCCAGGCCCTGCATTAGGTTAGCCCAGGGCGGAAAACCCTTTTCATGAGCGACAGGCAGAAACCTCCCCTGCCTCTCTATTTGACCTCCTTGTTTCCTTAATTGTGTGTAATGTCAGGGCTATACCCCACCCAATCCAAGGTGTCCCCACCTCCTGGGCGCACCGGCCACAGAGGCCAAGTATTTTCTTATTGTTGACACAGACAGCCAAACATTTCCCCTCCCACATAACTGCTGTCCTCCTGTCCACCCCGGTGTCTTTCTATTTCTTTCTCCACTAAAAACTTTTTCGGGACCACCTAGGTGTTTTTAAGACCTGGTGCCTGATGTTTCTTCATAACATGTTGGCAAGATTCTCTCCGTTCATGCTCTGCATACCAGTGGAGAGCCATTAACAATGCCGCCTCAAGGCAGGACCACGACGACGGGTGTGAGGGGGTCGAAGGTCATCTGCTGTGGGGCAAAATCCTTTGTTTGCTTCTTTCCCCCCCAAGGGTAAAGTAACAGGTAATATTATGAGAATTATATCTTCTTAAACATATCTCTCTTGATAGATGGTAATTCCCCTCTTACTTTATGTTCATTCTTATATTTGGTTTAGAAAAACAAAACAACAACGCTCCATTACAACAACATAAACCCATTAAATACAGTGACATCTTTGTCTCTTGTGTGGGGGGGTTCTATTATGAGCTGCAGTAAAGCAAACATCTCTTCACTCGAGGAATGGAAGGTTGGTTAGGATGGAAACTCATCCTCTATTTTCAGCAAATGATCTGTGTCAAGGTTTTTTCCTAAGTCAATTTAAGAGCCAGCAGCAAGAAAAAGAATCAAGTCAGGTTATTTTCTTTTATTCTGCCAATCTGCCTAAATATCCCATTGCACACCATCTTAACCAGGCTCTTTTGTGTGATCTGTAGTGCATGAAATGAAATATGTTTCTTGTTTTCTAAAAAAAAATGAGGAAATTATGCCATTCATTTGTTGGAACTAGTACAGGTGTCTCAGGGTTGCTTTGGATTCTGGTAAAAGTATAAAACAAAAAATAATAATATTAATAAGACAGGAATGTGACTAAAATGTAACTGGTGGCACTGATATTTGAATACAGTATATTGCTGACCTGGTCTTTCTGGATGGAGTTTGCATTCTCCTGTGCATGCATGTCTTCTCTCTGGGTACTCTGGCTTTCTCCCACTGTCCACAAATATGACTGTAAGGTTAGTTGGGGTCTCTGAATTCCCTTTATGTATGAGTGTGTGTTTCTATACATAATTTGATACATTTTTCCAACAAATACTAAATTGTGAAGACTGACTGTTCTTTACGGGGTCCAAAGCCGGGGCCCCGTAAGTTTGATCAAAGTGTGATCAGGACCCCTTATGGCTTTCTTTTTGCCCTTCACCCACATATGGCAACTTTTTGGAGTACAGATCTATTGAATGTCTTGTTGGTGGATTCTTCCGATCTATACAGCTCCTCATTGGCCTCTTAGCGTCATAGTTTGTTCTTGTTTGATTGTGAATCAAATGCAGAAATACTGAGCATTAATATGCATAAAATGAAAGAATATGGAGTTTCTGATGATTTTACGTTGCAAACCGTTTTGTATATATCAGTATTCTCTCTGGAGAGAAGAAGAGAGACTTTAATGCTGTTCAGAAAGTAACTCTTGTCTCTCTACAGCAGAAGAATAAAGGGACTTGGTAGTGTTTGTGGCTGCAGGAGAAAGGTAAGTTTAGAGGTTTGCATGTTTAATTTTATCCCTGACAGAGTTGTAGTCAGTGAAGACTTATGTATGCACAGCCAGAAAAGTGAACACAGGTCAACTGGAGGACCAGCTGCCAGGATCTACTGTAGATAGTGGTTAATATCCATATGGGTATTGCAGGTTGTGTGTTTTTCTCAGCAGGGAAATCTAGAGATTTCCTCTGTGGGGAAATTTGAGGAAGGTTCCAGGTAGATTGGTTGCAACCACATCTGACAGTCTGCGGTCGACAGGATCTCATGCATGTCTTTTTATCCTGTGGCTCAGTGAGGCTTGATCGTGGTTTTCATTTGCTCCACATGCACCATTTTATTAACCTTTGCTAAAACGCAACTTTAAACTATGCATGGAAAGCACTGATGGAAACACTATTAGCATTTTCTATATATCCACTTTAGCTTGCTATGGCTTGGTGACATTTGAAAATAAGAACCCATGGAAGCATGTAGATATGAATGACTCATTTCAGGGAAACTTAATCTCTTTTTTTCCCCCGTGTGACTACGTCAATAGAAACACAGTTATGAACATTTCTGCCAAGACACACACTCCAAGCTGCCAATGCCTCATGCTTTGTGTGAGAACATTACTATTTTAAAATCCCCCCCAAAACTACAATTACACACAATGTGGTGTCTTGCAGAGAGGAAGTAAATGTTAACTGTTTTCGCTTAAGGCAAGTTGTCCCACAATCCGTCGACAATAACAACAAGAAGATGGTACATAATTTTTACAAAACAGGTTGCACATTAGTTTTATTTTCTGTTTATCAATAAAAATATTAATATGTATCTTATATATCAAGTAAGGTAATTTACAAATAAATATAATTAAATCCATGATTATCTGACCTGTACTGAAAATAAACACAGCTGCATCTGTACTGTACAGGTACCTGTATTTGACTTAAGTTGTCAGATTGAGGAGCTGCAAAAACGGTTGATTGGATTTGTATGCATATCTTAGTTTGAACAATTATGGCTCTCATTTTTCAGGTATTTGAAAGAAAAATAGGCTTAGAGTAAATTTTTGTATTTTTCCATTTAAGTGTAAGCACTGGCTATGCTCAAACCCTGTGGAAAAGTCTCAGACTGTGTATGTAAGTATATGTTAGTGTGGACTTGCTGTGCAGCAGAGAAAATCCAGCTGGTTTATTGAAATATTCTGTGTAAAATGTTTGCTTTGCACGATAGGATGTCAGTCAATATTTCTATGGTGGATTTAAGTTGGATTATAGGAATGACTTTTACCTTTAATTTAATGTAAGATAAGAGAGACTTCTGATAACATAAACTTGCAAGTTTTAAGCTGAAAATATTGAAACTGTAGGCTACGGGGTTGACCAGAAAGAAAATGAAGCAAAAAGATTTTGAAAATATAAATATTTATTGAAACTTAGCTCAGTAGTTTTGAACATAAGAATACTATAAAGCATTGCTACTGGATACAAAAGTAAAAAAAAATTTTTGGAATAGAAAGTGAAAGGCATCATTCAGCCTCAGCTATTCTGCACAACATTATGCTGTACCTTTCCCAGTTGTTTGAATGGCTCTCCGGGATAGCCATTCCTTTTAATGTAACCCAACCAATCAAAATGCAGATAATCATCTAAATTGTGGGGCTGGATAAAATGCAGTGCTGAACAACAACTTCATAGATTGACTTTTAAATAGATATATTAGTCTATTATGCTATTATGATTACATGTTTTACATCAAGATGTTGCAAAACCTCACGGACCAGACAAAGTATAACTTTATAATCTTTTAATGATTAATGTGTCATTAATCCTTCGTTGTGGTGCTTTCTCTTTATAATACGAGAGGTATTTTTTTTTCTGAAACTGTCTTTTTCTCTTCCATGTCAGAAATTCTGTCAAACCTGTCAATAGATGAATGTTTACCGAAAATAGCTCGAGGATGCATGTTTTCTTTAAAAAAAAAACAGCCTCTATATAATTTTTGAACCAATCTGTGCCTGTTTTTTAAAGCGTGTGAATGCACAGCCTGTTAAAAGTTGGTCTACTTTCAATCTTCACTTCCAGGCCTATAGCAGAAAGTTCCACCTCGAAGGTTAACTTTTTTGATCCCATTTATGCCCTGTCCCTCTTCATCATGCCCTCCTCTCTCCTGTAGACTCTGTGGCTGAGCTGGATGGTATCTGGAGCACAGTGTACTTTAACAAAGCTGCCTTTGTACGGAGCCTCTCTCACTGTGGTTTGAATCCATAACCACCTCTGCAGTCTGGCCAAGGTTGAGTGAAAGAAAGTGTGTTGGACATTTGCTGGCAGGTCTGATTTGATCTTCCTTCGTCTGCCGCCCCGAACTTGTCTTTGCACAACATCCAGAGTGTGACATTTATTGTTCTGCAGGGATACGTCCCACCAGGTGTGTGTGATGACTGTCATGTCCATGATTTAGCACCACAGGTCTGTGATTTTTAACGAGTTAGAGGAGCCTCTGCAGATAGTTGGATAAGTTGTTCCCATGAGAGCCATTCAGGCTCCTATAGAAAGGCCACCTGACTCTGGCCAAGTGATGGTACTGGGAGCAGGGTGCTGGTCCAGAGCAGTGTGGGCCAGCGCTGGTCTGCAGTGTGACGAATGCGACACTTGAGCCAAACTGTAACACCATCATTGTGGTGGGTCCCTCTAATCACTCTGGCTCCCAACTTTCAGAATCAAGTTTCAGATTCCGAGTCGGGTGGGGGTACTATGGTCTGTTGGGACTGAAGTGTCTGGTTCACTTTAACAACAAACACTTACAGGCACTTCTACAGTTTCCCCACAAAATCCATGCAGAAAAACCCACAACAGAAAGAAATTAAAACATCTTTCCACTCACCTCCCAGACTGGATCTGGTGTTTACAAGACCACGTCTCCTCTTGCAAAGGGTGGAGAATCTGCTGAAATGTGATCACTTTTATGCAGAAAGATGGTCTGTCCATAAAGATAAATTTAAGTAGAAAAACAGCAAGCTGTTCCTCAGCAGAAAAATCCTATTCGAGACTAATTGAACCTTAAAATGGCAAACTGATTAGTATTGATACATCTTTTTCAGAAGCCTCTACAAAATCAAAAAAGTTAATGCACTAACGTAAGTATGCCATTTGTACAGAACACAAAATCTAAAATAGGGATGAGGATAAATGCCTAATGTATCTTTAAAATACAGCAGAATGTGTGTTATGTAAAAAGAAAATACATTTAAAAAAAACCAACATCCAATACGCAGTTCAAAATAAAGAAAATCAAGGGTTTAAGGCTCAAAGTTTTGGGAAGCTGGCAGCATTCTCTTGAAAATGCTTGGTAAATAAACAAAGCAAAGATTTGGTGGTTAAAGGTTGCTTTAAACATGTAAACCCTGACTCTTGGTGATGCAACACTCTGTTGACATGCCATGCTATCAGTTTACAATGTTAATTGAACATCTAATAGCTCGATAGAGCAGATGGCCTGAGGTTAAACGTGTCCTCTTGCCCCCCCTCTTTGGGTTTTATTTCTGGATCAGCTGGAGGAGGCGGGAATGAGGTGGGGGCAGCAGACGGTCTGTATGCCCAGAACTAAAGCCTCCCTGTTTGGGGACATAAGACCCACACCTCCCTCATCTTTGCCGACATCCACCGCGACCAGATTTAGGTGAAGGGGCGGGGGGTAACGTTGCACTGTGTGTCAATACCAACGTGGGCCAAACCAAACTCCATTTGCACTTGTTTCTCTACTTAATCGCTCATCTAAACAAGCTTGAGGGCTGGTGGGAAAGGAGGAAGAAGGGCAAGAGGGGTGGGAGGTGGAAAGGTGAGGAGGAAAGAGGAGGGGGGAGGAGTGAATGGGGTTTGCCAAAATAAATGCATGAATGCCTTCTTTGACTGACTGGCATCTTTGAAGTCAGCTATAATTGCAGACCTCTTGTTGAGCAGTGGAGCCTGTGGCAAGCCAGGTCGTGGGCAAATAAGATGTTTGGCTGCGTCGAGGAGGAAACGTCACTGCTGAACAATAAACAATATCACAAGGCTTCAGTTTGGCAAGAAATATGGCGTCATACTTATGTGGCAGCAGCGCCAAACCGCAAGAATAAAAGTCCTTTATTGCCTGTATATACACAGCGCCTTTCAAAAAGAATCATACCCAACCAACTTTTTTGTCACCATGCAACCACAAATTTTGTTACATTTTATTAGGATATTATGTGATATATTAAGATGGGGTAAAGAATAATTTTAAAGTGGAAGGAAAAAATACCTGAAAAGAGTGTGTATGTATCCAGCTACTCTTAGAAGAAGTGATCTAACTGGTTGCATAGTCCATCAGTATCCAATGCAATCTCTGAATAAATCTAGGTGTTTAGTAAAGGCCTTGGGGTTTGCTAGAAAACATTAATAATCAAATATGAAGGCAGGTTAAGAATAACTAGGGGAGAAATTTAAAGCAGGATTACTTTTTAAACCAACATCCAAGCTTTGAATATCTCAGGAAGCATCGCTTAGCATCCCATAATGCAAAGCGTATGACACAACTGCAAAACTACTAAGACATGGCTGTCCACCCAAACTTAGAGGCAAGGGAAGGAGAGCGCTGGTCAAAGAAGCAGGAGCAGCTAAGATCCACAGCTCAAGTAGGAGAATCTGTCGACAGGGAACTGTGTGTTTTAAGAACTACGTTGCTCATGAAATTACATTACAGACTTAATCCCTGCATAGGGCAGCAACTCATTCAGAAATGACAATGAAGAAACAAATCATCTCATTTGGTTGGCCCACTTGTACTGTTCTCCGAGAACACAGCAACCATGCAAGTATGAGCTCATGCATCCTCACGGTAAATCAGCAAGGCAAATGTGGGCTCCTGGGATGCGAGAGTTGGTCATGGAGGGTTTAGACCACAATGTGGGTTTTCCATTCAGGGTGGAACTGTGACAGGGTTGCTGTAATTAATACACAAATCCTCGATGTTTTGTTTAGAAAATAAACCCACCCAAACCAGTGATTATTAGACCTAAATCCCTGAAGTATATCTCACACAATGCACCTTTCAGTTGGTCTTTATGACATTATTTCTTTTGCCAAGGGTGTGTTGTCTTGTTATTTTAATGTTCCACTGCAGCAGTTGTGAAAGGGGAAAACCAAATGCAGCCTTGCCTTCAAATACTCGCTTGCTTTTGCAGTTTTTCTGAACACCAGAGAACCAACTGTTGCAAGTGTTGCAAGAGGCAGAATATGCTTGTAGGGGCAGAGCTTAAAGAGCCGGCAAGGTGTTTCTTGCAGTTTGTTTAAACTATGTAAAGATGAGAATCCATGTCTGCTCAGCGTGATGAGAAGATGGAATGGCTGATCACGCTGAAGCAGCTTTTTGATGTTTTCCTGAATTCCAGCTCCGTGCCAAACACGCATTCCAGGTCCTGCTAGTGTTTTGTCCCATGTTCAGCGTCTGAGTCTTTTCACACCCTGGGGAGACTGAATTGGCTTCTGTTTAGCCTGTTTCCATGAATATAAAATGCAGTCGTCCCTGCTTTTTTAATAAACTTTTATAAAATGTACTCCTTTAGTCACAGGAAAGGACCTGAGACCAGAGACAGTCCGTAAATGTGTAGGGACCTAAACAGAATTTGATTTCGGCCCCCGTCTTTCAGTAAAGCACATGGTTGTAAATTAGATTTAAATTTCTGGGTACTATCAGAAGCTGATTTGAGCCTCACAACTTTCACCCTGCCATAAAGATCAAAAGATAGAACAGATGAAGGCAAATATGTTACACAGCAATCACGCTTTGAAGAAAAGAACACTGATGCAGATTAAGACAAAGACAAAAGAGATGAGAATATAGCAAACATGATCTTAATCAACAAATGTTGCATAAGACAACAGAAACCAGGGAACAGAGAGATGTCCCCGGACAGCTACTGATGCAGTGCAGAGAAGCCAGTATAGCACATGTATTCCAGAATTGCCAGCAGTGCAACAATGTCGCCATCATACCTGCAGTTAATCTATGTGCTCCTTTGCAGACCTTTATATGCAAGGTCTGCAGCAGATCAAATTTGCAACTTGCAGAAGGAATCGAGGGCCCAGGTTGGGGGCTGGTGAGAACAGATCTGGCATCCTGCCAAAAGGTAACTTATCCTCCAACAGCTATACAGAGTCCTTCTCCTTTGAGTATACACACCTGTGCATGGGCCGGGGCTTTTCTCAGTAGCCTTTTTCTTCTGTTTGATCTAGCAAAGCCTGAGATTTTCCTCCCACATTCAGCTGTGGGGCAATAAGAGCAGTACAACAGTTGGATATTAACATGAACACATGAATTCAGCTATAAAATTTGGTTGCAGAACCAGAGCACTTTCATTTTTTTAAAAATCTGAGTGATAATACACAATCACCATTAGACTGAGCTATTTGCTGTACACTACACTGTACAACACAATAACTATTTGAGAGACAAAAGTGGGAACATTAATTCCCATACATGGTTGTTGGTTTGTCAGTTTTTCCTGCAAATGCTTTCGGGTGTTTTTGTTCTTGTACTTGGGTCGTCTTCAGTTCTAAGTATAATAAGCATTATATTTATTGCTTATTATTAACATTGAAGAATTTGATTTGACACATTTATTTTAAATGTAGCTATTCACTCACATTCCTCAAATATTCATTATTTAAAAAAAAAATGGATGTAAAAAAACCCTAAAAATAAAAACTAAACCTAAAAGACGAGCTTTTCAGCTTTTAATCCACATCATTTTCCTCTGGCCAAAACAATAACTTCTGGTTACACAAACCTGACAGTATGTCTTTCACTCTATTTTACTACATAGGTCTTTTTAAAAAAATATACACCTATATGTGTTATTATCCATCGGTCTTTGTAATTTGCTTATCACTTTTGTTTTGCAGTTGGATTATTTGGTTGTTTATTTGTTTCTTTCGCTCTCCGGTCTTGTACTTGTTCAGTGCTCTGTTTTGAGATTACTACCTCCATCCTTATATTCTCTACTTCATGTACTCGTTAGTGCTAGTCTTCAGAGTTTGGTTTTGTTCGATTCAATTTGTCATGTTACATCTCTTTAAGCTGCTCGACATTTCCTCTTGCGATTGCGCCTCATTCCGTAGTGATTTCATTCAATAAGTCTTCAAAATCTGCAACTTTAGACTTCTGCTTTCCTGTCAGCACTTAGGTCTGCAAACAACAAGTTCTCCAAAATGACAAATCAGGAACACGATTAAATAACTAACACCTTGGATAATGTTCTCAATATAAACATAAAATATAATATTCAATAAAAGTGTATTCCAGAAAGCTTTCTTGAACACAACATGACATTCAGTGTTTAATGAAATGGTGTTTAATGGTGAGAAAACAGCTATTGCAAAAGTGTATAAAGATCAAAGCAGTAACAACAAATTGTTATATTCTCCCAAATGTGAAACCAAATAAGCAGCAATTTATTTATTTCAACCAAGGTTGCATGTGAATGCAACATTAGCATTACATTATATGTACGTACAGATGACGCATATTACTTCTGTGTGTATTTGTGCTCTCTCTGCCTCCTATAGCATGCATATTAAACTAAATGGTGATCATAAACAGAAGGTTTATTATCACAGTAAATCACTGTGATCAGTGATTTACTGTGATGGACTGAAGAAGACATGCAAGAGACAAGACTATCTATATTTCAATACAACCCAGATAGTCCTATATTGGGTTGCAAAGAGGTGTAACATATCCTAGCACTTACTGGGAAAATCTGGACAAGTTCCACGTTCCATGTTTAAGGATTGCATGATGAAGAGTGCACCCTTGGTCAGCAGACAGTCCAAAGCATATAGTCCAAAGCAGATAGTCCAAAGCAGCTGCAGAGTTTGCCCAATACAGGCCAGCTCTCGCTGGCCTGTATTGAGCTTCATGTCATGAGTGAACAACAAACCTTAGTGGTCTTGTGAAGAGTTTTCCGTCTGTGTCATGCATTCTTTCAGCAGCAGCATAAGTAACGGCACAGTGAAGTCACTCAGAGCTATAAAAATTAAGATTTGACCAGCTGCTCCTGAACAAAGAAAATCACATTTAGCGTGCTGGGTAACAAATATCGACGTGTGCACCTTCTCACGCCCGCTGGTCTCCTCACCACAGATCCAGGATCACCTTCTTACTCCTTTTGGCTGACTTAGAAGCTAAAAGCTGAAATTACACCGGCGCAAGCTTCAAATCTCCCTCCATTCTCCACACATGCCAGACAGGGGAGGAAAGAATAACAGGCTTTAATGCATTTGGCCCGCTTTTCTCTCAGCCAGAGCAAATCCTCAGCTGCATCAACTGATAATTATTACAGCTCATAAGCATGTGAGGGAGGCAAAGAAAATGCAGAGAAAGACAGGGAGGAAAGAGGCAAAGGTGTTGTAAGGTGAAGGTTGGAGGAGGAAAACGAGGAACCGCGGCCAGAAAAAAAGGATGTTATGCAGAAATTGGCGTCTATGGGTTAAATGTTGAGAAGCAAAAAAGTGGAAAATTGGAAAAATTGCTTGGAAAAGCAAAATCCATTGTTGATTTGTAAGGAGAAAGAAATAACAAACACCTAGTGCGGATTTTGATTAGAACAAAAACAAGAATTAGAAAAGATAGTCAGGGCTGAATATCACATCAACTCAAAGAAAGAGGAACATGATGACAGACGACAGATCTGGATCATGCCCAATGTAAATAGAGCACACAACTGGGTATCTGTGCTGTAAAATGTGTGTTGTGTTGACTGCTCGTTAATCCCATAAGCCAGGAGCTTCACAAGTTTTCTTTCATCGGTAGAACTTAAGCTGAAGCCAGCACACATAAAACTGGGTTTCTAATAAAAAAGAAGGCAAAGGGGCAGCTCTCCAAGTCATCCATAGGTGCAGACAGCGTGCAAACAGATAGAAAGCCTGCATGTAAGCAACAAAGATGTCATACCTGAGTGGCAAGCGAGTGGAGACAAGATGAGGCAGCAGTGAAAAAAGTGAAGCAAAGAGAACGACATGAAAACATCTGGAAAACCCAGGCTTTATCCCAGATTAATAAGCACATCATTTTTGAAACAGACAAGAATAGTAGCTAAATTTTGAAGAAAGGGCAAAATTACCCTGCATTGTTAATGAAGGGATGTTTGTGTATTCTGCTTCAGAGAATAAAGATGGACTTCCCCACATTTAGCCCACCATGGGAGATAATCCCAAACGTGTACGTCACAACAATGTAAATACATGTCAAAGTTATCAAAACAATTAAAAATGATTAAAATAGCAAAACAACAAACAAAAACGGTAGTTTCCCATTTCAGTTTTGTCTGTAAATATGTTTTTAAATGCATTGAATGTCTCTACAGCAGAAAGGTTACAAATTGAATTCCCGGACATTCAGATCATGTTTGTTAACTTTGTATGATTTCTCTGTGCCTTCTAAAGTATGCATGTTAGGCAAAACAGAGGGTACATGCTTGTTTTCTATGCATTCGTGATGCACTGTAATGGACTGGTGAAAAAATGTCGAAAAACAATCCACCTAAATTGCAATACATATTTAGGGTTGTAGATGGATGTAGCATATCCCAACAGTTACTGGGAGGCAGTTCAAGTCAAAAATGTGTTTTATTTAGAGTTTTATTTTTAATTTTAACCAAACTTACTGCATTTTTGATGGTACACTTGAAGGTTAAAATAAATAAGTCAAAAAATCTATAAGCAATAGTAAGAGATACCATGTAAAAGTCTGAGTAGCACAAATAAGCCCACCATGTGAGTGCAGTGACAATTGTTTTTACTAATCAGCCCTTCCTTGCCCCTTAGGTACAATAACGTTTATCTAATATTTGCAGAAAAATTCTAAACAGCAATGTAATTCAGAAATATGTCTGGAAATATGTTAGATGTTTTTGGTGATAGTACAGTGAAGACAAGAACTCTGATTTTATGCAGCTTGGTAGTAAATAAATTATTCTTAGGGAGATTTTGCTGGAAAATAAATACATTGAATAAAATACATACCGTTAATAAATTAAATACTGTTCACTCTTTAATAACTGGACAAAGGGGGCAACTTTTAAAGTCATGAGATTGACGTTAAATGTTCCTGCGACAACTGAATGGTTTAGATCACAGGATATTTATGCATTAGAACACCATGGTCAAACTCCAGACCTAAATTCATCCAGGAATCTGTGGACAGACTTTAAAACATAATGTTCAAGGACACTCTCCATCAAACCTGACTAAGTTAAAGGTATTTTGCAAACAAAAATCAGCAAACATTTCAATCTGGGAATACTACGAATGATTCTATCTCTAAAATAAATCAATAAATAACAAATTGAAATAAAACAGACATTATTCATTATAGGTGTCACAGTCGATAATATAACTGAGCAAAAGAATTCTTCGCAGCCAGTGATTCTTAGAAATGTATCTATATCTTCAGACTCAAGAGTACAAAAATAAAGTTCAGCTGTCACTATGACACCACAAACAACTTTGGTGTCATTTTTGCAGAATGATGCAATACCTGCAGTTCTGTATAATAGGCATGTGTAATGTCTGTAGTATTGTGTTTTTTGTGATGACGGGGAATGTAAATGAGACAGTAACTATGGACAGAGAGGTGGCTTGAGGTGGTAGCGTGAGCAAACAGATGTGTTTTACTGATTTTATCTGATAAGCTCTAAACATTTCTTACTCAGTACAGATTGCCTGGGACACTGGCACAAGCTGAACACCGAGACTTGCTGATTGTAAACTAAAACACACCGAAACATGAATGAAGGTTCGGATGCCCACAATGTTGTTTTGTCTAAAGTTTAAAACTGTATGTGGTTGGGCCACTTTTCGTATTTTTCTTTTTGGTATTTACTTACACTTTTGCTAACTCAAGTTTTCAAAGTTTTGCAATTTGTTACTCTCGTGGATACCTTGACTCTGATGTGGATGTTATCGTACCGATTATGTTCCTTTTTTTTCTCTTTCTCTAGCTTGTCTTTCTGTGTCGGTCACAGCTCAGTGCCCCTCCATCACACGCACTAACATCATACCTCCCGTCATTATTTTGAGAAAAAAAGCTCCATCTTTCTCCCATCTTTTCATGCAAAACTGTCAGATGAAACATAATCGCTCTCTGATATGTGACCTGCAGAGTAATGCAAAAGCAATCTTTTTTCTTTTACATTTTGTAACATTAAAACCTAAAGCATCTGTTTTTATAACAGCCTATAAGGTGCATGATTGTGGAGTACATCACAAATGATACATATTTTTCATCTCATTAATGGAAAAAAAGGGGTGCATGCTCTTAGAAAAACCAGTGGAATTGGATGAGAGCATATATTTTCCCACAGATTCTTCACTGGATTACGATCTGGACTTTGACTGGACCATTCTGACACATGAATTTGCTTTAATCAAAACTATTCAATTTTAACTCTGGCTAGATTTTGCTTAGATTTTGCTTGTCAAGTCTTCAACAAGTTCTCCTCCTAGACTGACCTTGTGCTTAGCTCCATCCATCCTCCCATCAACACTAACCTCCCTGTCCATGATGAAGAACAGCACCATCATGCTTCACTAAGGGAATGCAGTTTTCATTAGAGATATTTCCGATCACTGCCCCACATATCCGTTTGTATGTTGGCCAAAAAGTAATTTTTTGAATTCATATGACTGCAGCACCTTTTTCCACATGTTTGCCTTGTCCCCAGTATTTGTGCCATACTTTAAATTTGACTTCCATTGTGACAAACAAACATTCCTCAGTTTTCTCTCTGGACTGGCTCGTCTCTATGATGCTGTTTGTTCATTAATGTTTTCTAATAAACCTCTTAGGCCTTCAAAAAGCAATAGAGTAACTTAAACTGGGATTAAATATGCACAGATGGCGTCAGTTAACTAATTATTTTACTTTTGAAAGTCTGGTTGGGTTATGTTGAGTTGGTCTGTGGTAGGAATACTTAATGAAACACATTGACATCTGTTGTTTAATGTGTCAAAACAGAAAATGTTTAATGGGTATAAATGCTTTTGGGGGAAGCTGTGCATGTGGTTTTTACCTTCAAACAGTCTACAGTTCATATTTCTGCAGTTGGCTCATGCAGGTATGTGTTTGTTTTAAATATATTTTAAATGCTCACAGTGCTGCCAAAGTCTTGTCACATGCTGCAACAGATTCACTGCAGTGGCCATGCCTGGCTTACTCCAGAGTCCAAAGACACAACTTTGCCAACCTTTTCCATTTAAATTTGTTGTTTTTTAAATTTTTTGTTTGTTGGTTTTCTGCTCATCTCAGATTTCAAATATGATATAATGACTTGATTTTGGGCTGCACTGTAGCACATTTGGTACCGCTGGCAGCATAGAGTTGGTGTTTTCTCCCTGAGCATGCATGGGTTCTCTTTGGGTACTCCAGCTTTCTCCCACTGCCCGAAAACATAAATTTCTATGTCAATCAGTCTCTCTAAATTGCCCTTTGGTATGAATGAGTAAGTGAATGGCCGTCCACCCTGTGTTTCCTCTGTGCCTGATGGTCCTTCCTAGGTGTACTTTGCTCCCCGTCCAATGACCGGTGGATTTGGAGACAAAATCCATCAAGTCTTTGCAGAGACGAGTAGATATCGACAATAGATGGATGGATGGCTTGATTTTCATGACAATTGGACAAAAACATGTAATGAAGGAACATCTTTTATCTATTAACTAATTTCTGGCGTGTATTTGTTTAACATCTGAACTTAATCAGACGCAATTAATGTTTCCTGTGCAGACGTTTCAGCGAGTAATTTATTGAAACGTCCTCTCCAACCCTTTCTTATCATTTGACAGTGCAAGCTGCAAGCTGTACAATAAATGTATTGTTGCAATTGTTCTGTGTTGCCTAATGAGAATTATTGGAACAGAATTGAATTTGTTTGCTAGTTTCTGCCCAGTAATGGCATTCCTCGCTGTGTCTGTTTCCCTCCTGTGACTTTCAGAGTTGCTTAACTCCAGACCTCAGCTTTTTCCATTTCCTTTTGATACAAAATACAGAGAAAAACAAAAAGACTGACGTGTTAAGACAACTTATTGGTACTGGACATGATGTATTTGGGAGAAGAAACTCTCAACAGGTGGGAGTGAAAAGAGAATCCAGTGTAAAACAGTGGGAGTATCATGAAAGTGACTGGTAAAGTGATGAAGGCATAGTGTTGGAGGAAAAAAGAGCAAAATGATCCTAAATGCACAGATGTTCTGTTTGTTGTTGAACTTGAAGGTAATGCTATATCCCTTCTGTGTTTTGATATCTTCTGGCTAAAGGAACAAGCCTTGACCATCAACCAGACAATCATGCCTCTTTTGACAGGCATAAATAAGCAGCACAACGTCATGCATTTTTTTAAATTAACTTTTTTTCCAGTTACACTCATGCTAAAAAAAAACAGTACACCCTTGTTTTACTTCTAAGGTTAAAGGAATTGGAGAAATAAAGTAATGATCTGGCTTTTACTTGCTTCTAAAGTTAACGATCATTCTTTATCTATTATAGACCAAGCAAAAGTGGAAAATCCCTATAAAATGTGAATATCCCAGGACCTTATTTTCCTGTGTGGTATCTTTCGTCTCTCTTGTTGCTGTACAGCAATTTGGATGATCTCTTTAGTATTACTTCATTGAGGTTCGCAGGCGTTTTTTGCTGCTCAACTTTCTCAAGGTGTTTCTGCCATTCTCTTCTAGATCTGCTGCTGTATTTGTAATCATCCTCTGTGTTTCATGGCCTAATATGGTCCATCTGTCAGGTTCCAGACAGATGGCCCCACATTTGACTTTGCAATAAGTTGGAGTTTGTAGTACCTTGACTCAGGGCTGAAAAACCAACCCAAATCGTGTTTGAGGTGTTTTACTTGTGCTCATGTTTATGCCAGACAATTACAGCTGGTATTTTCGCTTTAGCCTCAGTTGTCTCTTTCTTTTAAATCATTCAGGTGTAACTTTAAAACCAATGTTGTGCTTCTGTTTTCATTTTAGGTAGAAGAGTCCTGCACAATCTGTAATTAGGATTTACATCGACTCTTGCCAAGAATGACAGCTTTCTTGATTTTTTTCCACCTACTTTCTCTCTGTAGATTGTTAACGTTAAACTGTTTGGAAATTGCTCTAAAGCCCTTTCTCAGATTGATGTGTGGCAACAGTAGCTTTTTATGGTTATTGCTGATCTCTTTCTGTCTAGACATTGTGATAACACACACATTTATACTCACCAACACCTAAAATCCTGACTTTTATTTTTCAAACGACAGAGTGAAATCTGTTGTTTAGTTTTGGATACTGAGGTTAGATCAAATTTATCTAAAGTTCGTTCTAAAACCAACTTTACCTGGATCTTAAAGCAGGTAAAGTTGCGATGAATTTCAAGTCTTGAAACACAAAACCTACAGTTAAGGGAATTACTTTCTTTTTTTTCAATACTGCAATTGTCACATGGTTTAGTTTTACTTTGCAACCTCTATGTAGGAACAATAAAAAAGCCAATAAAATCTTTAAATGGTGAGCACTGTGTCAGTGTTTGACTGGAATTAGAAACAAAATGAGAAAAGGGTTCTCAGTCGAAACATATCTAAATAAGTTGTAGAAGGAAACTGTAGGTGGATGGATGAAGGGGCAATGAATGAGAAAAACATGTCCAACAATCATCATTAGAATTGTGTTTCAATGCATCGGCTATTTTAATGGAAGAAACATTAAAGACCAGGGTATCTCTCATGGGTAAGAAATGTGATTATGCATTGTTCATATGAAATAAAAAACAGTTACACAGAAATGCCTTACATAAGCAAACTAAAGCAAGGTTTCAGTTCAGTTTTTCACTTTCACAAGTCCTATCTCTTTTTTCTATGCCCAAGTGTCTCTCCTCTCTCTTCTGTTATTCAGTTTTTAGCGTCTAATTAGTCCACCATACTTCGGAGGAAGCTTGGGTACTTTGACAAAATCCGCCTATCCACATTGGGACCACGCAAACCTTATACAAATAAACCCACATTTCGGTAAAGTAAAACTTGGAAGGTTGTACAGACACTTTAAGAAATGGTCTGAATGAAAATAGTTGAACTAGTATTCCAGATTCAGAATCAGTCAAACTCATGTGACATATAATCTAGTCTCTCAGTAAAGTCATAGTGGTTGTTGCTCTCTAGAACAAAGTATTGATTAGTATGGATACTGCACTTCCTCTGTGAAATTAGTTTTCATATTTGTCAACAGAATATAGACAGGTGAATGATGGAGCGTGAACATATTAACAGAGAAACTGAGTAACTTACAGGAGCAAACTTAATGCTCCTGTAGAATCCAGCAATTAATCAAACAAACCAGAGAACTATTGTGGACATACGATCTGTGGCAAACCAGGTCAGTACAGTCCCCAGAATGAATGGTAACTGAGTGAGAAAGCAGACTGGAGTAGTGGCACCACAGAATCATGAAATAGAAGGCAATCCACCAGGATTTGCAAAGCAACTTCAGTATCAATCTCAAGTGGCAAAACTGCAGGCGGGACATGACTACTACAACCCCCAACTTGTTATGGTCAAGCCTGGACATTAAGTCCTCCACTCGGATTATACGCTTTGTTGAGTATCTAATAAAATCATTAGATATTTGTGACAGCTGTTCTGGCACAACACATAATTGGGGCAACACCAGTAGAATACAATAAGTGGAAAATGTGCAGAAAACAAGAAAATGAAAGACATAAAATTGGAACGATACCTCACTGCAGCGTTAGTGTTTGAAGAACAACATGCTAGCAATAACATGTTTGCTCATGCTGCCATCAACCAAATAAAAGTTTTACCTTTTATCATTTCATTGCGGCAGGTTCCAGAGGCCTGATGCGTTTTAAAGCCCAAAGTAGATGCCTTTCACGTCTAACTCAGCAACACAGTATTTGCTATGGTGCTTGTTGATATGCACCAAGAGGCAGGTACCAGCATAACTTTTTCAGGAATTTTTGTATTTGTCCTGTTCCTGTTATCTTCCTCTTCCATTCATGAAAAATATCATGACTTCTGTGACACTATGACATTGACAAATAATATATTAATGACATTTTTGTTTCTCATTTGTTGCTCTTACTGCAGTATTGTCTTTATAATCTCTTCCTTTTGCTGCATAAAATCACACCGGGGACTCTGTTCTAACAGAGCCGTGAAACATGACATGACACTTTCTCAAGTCAGAGAGCTGTAGTCTATCTCTCAAGTGCAGTATCATTCATCTGATTATATCCTGGAGACCACTAGCATCTCTCAGATATGGGTGTTGTGGTCGTTGCTTCCCGACGTCTCTGTTGTGGTCATGTTTCAAAGATAAACCATGTGGTATCGTGTTAGTCTTTTGGAGAGGTGATAGAGAGTGACTTCATAGTTGAGCTGTAATGTTATTTTGGGTTCATGTTACAGGTGCTACTCTTTGAACTCAAATAATTTGAATTCAATTTACTCAGGAGAGAATTATAGTTTATTGCTCATTGTATTGCAATTTGTTTGAACTCCATATAAACTCTTTGACACCTTGATCCTACAGGATCCTAAACTTCAAAAGCCCACTGTTCAAACATCAATTCTCAGACATACCTTTGCACTTTCCAGCTTGCTTTAACTTCTTTCCGTGTGAACATCAAACCCCCTTCCTCTGTTTTTATATCTCTGCCCCCTTACTCAAAACACAGGAAACCTGTCCTGGAAAATTCAGCTCATATGTCACTGCACTTTAAAGTGAGAGTTTCAAGCAGGAAAAATAAATAGGGGAAAGGGAAAGTAGCTGCAGAACAAAGTAACACTAAATTGGTGCGGCTGCATAGCTTCGTTCTGGCTGATGTCCATGCTGATAAAGAGGCTTAGAATGCTAGTGTTTCTATAAAACTACCTCTGATGTTATCAGAGACATGCTATTGCTTCACTATTAGACAGTGAATGCGTTGATTGTGGCTTTGATTATGCTCCTAGGCGAGTAAGGCAGTCATTCTGTATGTCTGATTCCTCACTGAGTAATCATTTGGAAAGCCAACATGGATTAGCATGTGCTCACAAAACAACAGCTGACTTTAATTGCCTATATGTGTCATGTTCCAGCTCTATCACGCTTGTGTTTGTCTCCTTTGTAATCATTAAAAGCTGTGTGATTTCTTTGTGAGACAAAGTTACATTTCTCTGTAACTTGGTTTCTTATAACAATTTGCTATAAGCTGTGCCACAACTTATAACAATATGTGTTGTGTCACAATGCCATGCCACAACCCATCATTGCTGTGGCGCATCTTGTCTTTGAAACAAAACAATGTGGTGGAGAATTAATTGGTGGCTCAGAGAACAAAGAAAGGGATGCTTTTCAGAGTTGATTGGAAAATTGATGTTGTTAAATAAATCTAAAAGTAAACCTTTTGGAGGTTGCAAACCCACCCCCAAAAAACTCATGCAATATATATGGAGCTATAGGATGTTCTCACATCTGATAGTCTGGTAGACTCCGTTCGACTTGGGATCAAAATTGCAACAACTGTTACATTTGTGTCAAATGATCCAAACTAATTGAAAAAACAAAAACTGTTTGGGGAAAAACTGTTGGGGGAACAGTTTTCCCCAAACAGATTGGTGGCGCTGCACCAAGACCCATTGAAAGAAAAGACACAAAACTTACGAAGAAGAAACTGGCCTGAAAAAATAAAGAAAAATGGAGCAGTGACACATTTTAGCAGTTTTAAGACTGCTGTTTTGTCTGTGGCACATGTTCCAACCAAACACTTTCCAACAATTGACTCAGGAAGAGCAGAACTACCTACCTAATTCTTTGTATTTTTGTCCTTGTAGGACCATGTGGCCTCAACCACACCATCAATATGGTGGGAAGCCGTTAACAGCTCCTAGGATGAAATAGATTGGCAAAACGTCAGGATGAAAAAAAACCCATTTCTGCATCTTTGTGACATCCTCCAAACACATTCGACATGCCATCACACTAGATATCGTAGTCCACTTTCTGTTGAGATGCTGGTTACAATGTCTATGGAAGCTTGCAACAAATCTGTGAGGATTTGAGTTTTTCTGTGTGTTTATTTAGGTTTCCGTGTTCTGTGGCGTCTCCGTTGTCCCATCTACCCCTTGATTAGTTACACCTGTCTCTTGTTTCCCCTGACTGTCTCCCTGTCTATTTAAACCCACCTGTGTTCCTTATTCTTTGTCGGGTCCTTGTCTAGTCTGCTGTCAGATGTCTCTTGGTTTCCAGTTGCTACCAGTATTGAGCCTTAGCCTTCCGTTCATTCTGTGCTGCCTGGATTTTGGACTTTGGATTTTTGTATATTTCACCATTACATCATCATTCTCACTCAACTACCTGGGTTCATCGCATCTTCCTCACCACCTCACACCGCAAATCATGACAAAATCTGAAGTAGGGGTAGGGTGAATGCACCCATAGATAGGAAACGTTAAGGTTTATATTAAATACCAAGAGAGAATGCCATTCTGAATGCAGCTGAGATTTCAATAATCATATTTGATGTATCCATTGAATCTGACAGTTCTTAAGCTGTTATTCAAAGAATGATTGGTAAAAATATTTATGATTGCACAAAGCTGGTAGCAACATACCCAAAAATGTTGCAGAATAAGGTCGTTCTACTAAGTAATGTGTCAGAGGTGGCTGAATGCAAATACATGGCACACTTTTTAAGTTTTGAAAATCATGTATATTTTTTTCTTCACTTCCCAGTTATTGCGACAGACTGGCGACCTGTCCAGGCCTCTCCCCCGGAACGTAGCTGGAGATGGGCACCGGCAACCCTCCCGACCCCATTAGGGACAATGGTGAACAGAAAATGGATGGATGGATGGACTTCCCAGTTATGTACTACTCTGTGGTAGTCTATCATATATAATCCAAATAAAATACTTAAAAAATTGTGGTTGTAATATAACAAAATCTGAAGAAGATCAAGAGTTATGACGCAGTGTAGAGACTGAAATCTCTGAGATCTAAGATCATTCGTCGTTACTGGCGGCACGCAAATAAAGCACCAAGATGTTACCAGAAAGATGTCTGAAATAATAGTGTTAAAAAAAACTGAAATTATGTTTGTTGAGACCTTCAAAGTGTGGAGCCTATCACAGAAAGTTAAACACTGCTCCTTTAATCATTCATCAAAGTCGTCATTGTTGTGGCACGTTCTGTCTTGTGCACTTCAAAGACAGAAATCTGCCCTGCTGCTACTTCTCCCAATGTCTCTAGACATAAACCAATACACTGGGGCAATTTCAGAGGTTCACAAAAACAGTGCAAATATTCGTCTGTAGGTAAACTGAGAGGAGTGGCTTACAACATAGATTGGCAGGTGCTGAGCTGAAAGGGGGAAGATTTCCTAACAAGTCTTAACGGCTTTGCTCTCCAGCGATGCAGAGTGGATATTTATCTGGTGGAATGTGGGGTGAATTCACAGCCTGCCTATTAAGCAGCCTGGCAAAAGGAAAAGACGATACAGAGGACAGATATGTTTAGGTTTAAGATGGAGGCGACAGTGGGGGGTTAAGCATTCCTGTAGAGTTGCTGTGGGGACAGTCGAGGCTGTGTTCCAGGACTGTGTCCACATGTTGA
Source organism: Xiphophorus maculatus (assembly GCF_002775205.1). NCBI lineage: Eukaryota > Metazoa > Chordata > Actinopteri > Cyprinodontiformes > Poeciliidae > Xiphophorus > Xiphophorus maculatus. The sequence continues at coordinate 12,813,489 of NC_036458.1, read as the reverse complement.
CAGCTTTACGCCTGTGGTCCTGGACTATAACTATAACTGCTGCCTCGGATAAACCCAGAAGCCTGCTTCTTTCACCAATTGGTGTGAATACCGAAAGGAAATTTGGTCTGAAGCTTGTAGCTCAGTGGAGAGCTCTTTAAGGACAGTGAATAGAAATACATTACAAGTATGTATTGTTTAAATAAGTTGAAAAAAGTAAAATATTTCTGTTTTCCACACTATTACAGGGAGAAGAAATCAGACGGTCATATTGCTTGAACATAATTTCTAAGTATCTTTTCTCAGATGCCGTGTTTGGTTACAGAAGAGGAGCATTATTGTCTTATAGGGGGGTTTTCCACCAGCAAATCACTGTGGAAAACTTGAACTAATGCTTGCTTAGCATCTGTTCTGTTTACTACCCCGTCCCCCCCAATAGAGACTGAAAAGCTGTTAGCTGAGCCTGAAGAAAGTAACTTTTTCATTGCAGACTGGAGATGAGGCACAATCAGAATGTTGTGAGAACCATTTTCAAAACTCTAACCTGAGGTCGGCGCTGCCAACTTTTAGACTTTGTTGCTATATTTAGCAACAATAGAGACGTCTATCAACCCCTTTAATAAATAGCTGCTTGTGACATATCTATTCACTTTTGTGGTGCTATTGGTGACAGGTGCAACTCTGGGCCTCGTCCCAAAGCACACAGGTAGCTCTGTCCTTGCATGAATGTCCTTCCCAGCTGTATTTAGTCAGACCAGGATATGTTTTCCCCTTTGTGTCTAGTGCAATTATGGCCACAATTTCCTCACATTACACTTTCTTCTATTCTCTTTTTGATTACTTTATTTTGTTCGTGTCAGCTGTGTACAAAACATCTTTTGGTTAAAAATGCTCATGTGATCCTGTTTAACTGCAAGGTCTTAAGTGGATCATAAGGCTGAAACCATAAAAATGTTCCTCACATTGCTTTTAAGGATGTATTTGGTCTCATCTGCAGACATTTTATTGATGACTGAATACGTATTAAATTCCTCACAATGTTAATTGGGCTATTAAGTCCATTTATTAGCTATAAACCTTTTTTAATCACTGAAGTTACAAAGTTACAGAGCTAGAGGAAGGTTTCAGTTTCATTCTTAGATTTTGTTTCACAGAAACAGGAAATTAAGGAAAACACTCTCTGTGTTTAAGATTAAACCCAAAGAACAATATGGATTCATTAAAACTAACGTATCACTGCATAAAAATAAGTGCCTTGTAACTAACACACAATATATACATATGGCTCTTTGCTACTTTAGTTTAGCCAGAGAACTTCACAGTTGTATGACTTCAGTCATGCCGCCTCATATTACTTTTCATGCATTAGCTACTTGGCAGCCAGCTGACTGAACATCTAAATATACAGATAGGGCATCTGTAATAATAACCTGTTGTTGTTGTGCGTGCTCATATTCTTTGAGAAGTACTGAAGTGTTGTAGTGTAGGGATTATGATTACCTTACATAGTCTACAGGCCTGTGGTGGAAATGTTTTTGATTTTTTTGTTTGTGTGTTTAAATATCTCTTTTTTTCTTTTCATTTCTGAATAAAATCTCTCTACATAGCCCATGTCTGTTACACAGCTCCTCCATCACCTTTACCAACATGACTGGTAAGAGCGGCGCCCATCATAGAACAATAAAGAGATAGACAGGACAAACTACCACCCACACACACCAGAACCAAAAAGACAATTTTTGAGGGGAAACCAATTAAGCATGTTTTTACAGTCATGTTTTTATGCTGTGGGAAGAAAACCAGAGTACCTGTATGCAAACTCCATGCAGATAAAACCCAGGCTGGGATTTTAACCCATGATCTTCTTGTGCAACTCATTTGTAAAATATTTTAAAAAAGAAAACTTTGGGGGAACCCCCGGAACTTGGAGGGCATACTGTTTGTGTAAGCCCAGCCCAGGAGTTGCTACTAAATCATCTTCACATAATCCTGTAGATTCTCTGTAAAGAGAACATAGGAGGTGTATTTAAATATTTTCTCTCCCATTTTTGTTGGTCATCAATCATCCTCTCAGCATCACTTCCTCTGTATATAACCACCTCCTATCCAGTTTGTTCTCTCTCATCCAGTCTAACATAGATTTTGATCAAAGTATTACATTTTCAAACGTGGATGGCTCATAAGTGAAGCTCCCTGTTTGGATGGGTTCGTCGTAAAGCTGCAGGTGTTAATTTTATACTCGTAAAGTTGTTGCTTTTTGACCTGTTCGTCCTCAAAGGGGGTGTGGACTGAAAGGCAAACATGCACAAACCAAAGACAAATACACACCTCACGGATGATGTTTTACAAAGTGTCAGCAGATGGACTCAAGTACTTTTGGTGCATTTTAATGGGCTACTATTAAAGTTGAGGGGGAAACATATTCTCTTGATTCTGGGAGGGAACGGTATTTCAGGCCAACTCTTGGTTTCAGCATCTGTTTGTGTAAACCAAATGGAACATTGCAGGAGAACACACAGAGCTTCTTATATTGAACAATTAACACAAGTAATGTTATCTCCGTTCTACCCTCCACACATAAAAGATTATTCCGGAAAATATACAATTTGGGTGGTTGTGGTAATGGAAAATAAAATGTAATATTCTGTACAGAGTTATCAATGTGTGGAGAAAAGACTTCCTTATAATTATCAGCACCCCTGGTGAAGATTGGCACAGAAGAGTAGAAATAAATGACAATGAAGATTTTTTTTATGCCACTGTTGAACCAAACTTCTTCTTATGCAGACCTATTTTAAGTTGAGGTTGTTTAAACTCATAAATTGCTGCTCTATCTTTAGCCACTGGCAACTAAAGGTCAGGCATCTTCCACAAAAAGCAAAAGTATGAATCAACAAATGCTTCAAATACGTTTATTTTAAGGAAACAAAATTTGAGGCATTATTTATTCAAAAAAAAAACATCTTAATTGTGTCATCACTGTATAAATGTAACTAAATTAAAGGCTCATGTAACCACTACTTAATTTAATTAGCAATAAATTCAGTAGGAAAGTTACTTTTGTTCTAGGGTCACACAGGAGGATGATAAGCATACAAGTTTTAACAACTCAAGTTTATTTTTCTTTCCCCACAAAAAAATAATAATCCAGGTAACACGAATTACCTTAATAAAATTAAGGTATAAAACTTAAATTGTCCACCCTTATATAAAAATATCAAAGTAATATATAGAAAATTGAGGGTAGTTTTTTTTAACTGTAGCTTTAAAGCTTATTTCAACAAAAGAAATTACATATTCCAATTAGTCCTTCAATATAACAGTTCAAGTCAGTCAGTTCAGTCAATGTGCACATAAGTTGTCCGTTATGAAAATGTTCATGAACAAATAGTTTGTGGAATAAAAAAAAAGATTTGGGGCCCCCTTTTTGTTCAATAAGCTTATCTGTTGTCCACGCAAAACATCCAGCTCCAGCAGCACCAGGCCCTCCGTCTTTCCAGGCTTCAGTCCGAGTCACAAAGATGGCGGCGGAACCATCCTGGTTCTGGAACCACTGGCTCGTTCAGGTATCGGTCGTCCAAAAAAAAAAAATCCAACCTGCATGTAGAGCGTTAACCGATCATGCAGGTATACGGAAATCATAGAAATCTTTCAATTACTTCTCATAAACAGTCTCATTTCACAGAGCTATGCTACTTATAGAGCGACACTTTATACTCCGGTTTGGTTTTTTTTCCAGTTCGAAAAAAACTGAGCAATGTTAGCTCCAGCTAGGTAGCCATTCTGCGTAAGTAAGCAGCTGAAAATAAAACAACAGACTCACCGGAGAAATCTCAGAGCAGAATGTACATTATCCAGTTCAAAATAAACAGATTTCTTTCATATCACAGCAGCACTTATGCGTAGTAACTTCTCTACTTCTGCTTAGTCTGCATTTCTTCTTCCCTTTTCTTTACTCTTCTTCTCGTACCGACACAGGAGAAATGTGGGTCTAGTGCTCCCTACAGGACATTCTAAGAACTAACAAACACATTAAACATACAGACAGATCAGCATAGTTTATGGGGGTTACACTCACGTTTTTCTAATAGTAAAATATTTTTCAGTGAGAGATTATACAAGTGCAATAATAGATGAGTTTATTTTTGGACTTTTTCCACATCTTAACCACCTGCAGTAACATAGTCAGAAGGTGACATGTCTGTGGGTGACATGTCTGTGTTACAGACATGTCACAGAAACTCAAGCAAGGCTTTTTAATCTTAGCAGTGAAGACTACCTGCAAACATCTAAGCAATATTTATGTAAATTCTTGGACCAATGTACATAAAAATAAATGTCATTTAAACACACAGATACTAAGTCTGTCATTTAGTATCTGTCATTCATTGGTCCAGTAAATACAATATTCAAAGAAAAACACGTAGTTTGTGTAAAAGTTAGAATCCACACACGTTTAATTTGAATTGCAAAGAAATTATGAGCCGAAATATCAATGAGTCATATCAAAACAAAGAGGAGACAAGCTAACATCAGACTAACATTTCAGCAGATGTACCCCAATGAAGACCCCTCTGTAGCCATAGATGCCAAGTTGCTCTCTATAGAAATAAAGGATGACACTTTATATGTGTTAGGTAAACTGTAGTTAGCACAACATAATAGTTTTCGACAACTCAGTATACCTAATATTTTGCCATAATACAAAAACAGAGTCCTGTATCTGTCAGTCACTTAGATGACTGAGAGACACATTTTAAGAGTGTATGTCAAATTATGTAAAACAAAACTAAAATGTGGAAAATTACTTTTAAATATCACCAAAATAATGTGAATAATGCTGTAAAATTGTACTCCACAAGTTTTCTTTCTATTACACTCAGTTTTTATTCTCTATAGCCTGTGCAAGACAGCGCAGACTTTCCTTTTATTATCACAGGGCAGAACCAACTGGTTGGATGCTTTTCTGGTATCAGTGAAGGACACAGATATTTGAGTATAAATAGCGTGAAAAGAGGAACTGTGCCAGACAGGAATGTCCTCCTCAAGGGCATCGCTTGGACAATGCCCAGAATGCCATGATGGGTGTTAAAATTTGCTGAACTGCAGCCAAAGGCAAGAGCGGGAAACAGTGGTCTGGAAAAAGACAGAGAAAATTGTCCAAAGGGAGGCCTGTATAATGTTTTCTCTCCTCTTTAATCTATTTGGAAGGGAGAAACATATCAAGATCCATGTGGCAACAGGTTCACACATCTGTGCAGCTCAGACTTGAAAGCAGGAATAATTACATTAAAAAAATTTGCAAAGAAGAAGCCAAAACAGACGAATCTGTTTTATAGACACTCGTGAAATTCTGTTGGAGAAATATGCAACAACCAGAGCGTAAACATAATAACTAAAAGGCAGAATACAAACCAGCCAATCAGAAGCTATCATGTTGATAAACAGACCAATAAGAACTCAATTTTAAAAAAAGTAGTTCCATCAAATGTTAGTTTGTTTTTTTTTAGTATGCCATATGTATTGTACCTTATAAAAAATGCTCTTTTAGATGGCTTTAAAATCTTTTTTTTTATTGTTGTTTCTTTTTTTTACTTTTCTTTATGGGAATTTTGAGCATTTTTGTCTGATTTTAAAACTTACAGATTATTTCAGAAGATAAGCTACAGGACGGTATTCAATTGGTTTCCTACTTGGTCTGGGAGACTGGCTTTGCTTTCACTCAACTCAAATAGCCACTCAGCTGTTCTTAGCCACCATTACCTGAATGTGAAAATCATAAAAAATGCACTTCTTGAAGAGAATTTTGGGCCACAATAAAGTAACATCCCAGGAAAGCCTTTAAGAGGGCAGTATTACGCATTTTCCAGACACAAAGTGCCATTTTATAGCACAATCAAGTAACTAAATTGACTTCAGTTGTTATAAAAATGCTGTAAATATAAAACATAACATAAAAGAAATGTGACTTTGCAAATTGAAGCCTAGAAATTTCCTCTGTCTCTTTAAGAATCTCCTATTCTTTCTGACACTCTGGAGAGGAGCATCACAATAATGCTCCTCCATTATGCCGTTTACAACAGAAGTATTTTGGCATGATTTTGTATCATTTGGTGCATACTTTCCAGTGTTGAAGTCCTGTGAGGTTGCACAGCTGTGTATCTATATGCATGCAACCAGTAGCCTTGTTGCCTTGTTTGTAGCAACAGGAGCTCCTGTCAGTCGCACAGTGAGCCTCCTATTTTACAGAGGTCAAGGGTGAGAGGTCAATGATGTGACACTGGGATTGTTGGAAGACATATAGAAAACCAGCCAAGACCTAACTTAACAGCATAGAGCAATGAGTTCTTTCTCTGTTAACATTTTGACATAGAGATGTTGAATCAATAAAAAAGCACCAGGAAATTTTGAGGACATTTGATCATTTTGCCACTGCTGAAAAAGGCCTGAGTGTAAACGAACAGTGTCATTGGCGTGTTGCAGCGTGACAACTTATGAATCAAATTGCTGACAATGTGGAGACATTTCGTGAGTTCTGGCAACAGCTATTCACTGAAAAATGAAGAAGTTATTGTCAGCGATTGTGAAATTTAAGATTATTTGATTGTGACACCAAAGAAGTCATTGACCTGGCAGTTCTAGGAGGAGTTCTAACTGTTTTCACCATTTCTTTCTTACAGTTATTGTGAAGGGTCGGTTTCCTCTCAGTAACCACTGGTTTATATTTCCAGTCCAAAATTACCTATATGTTTTTGGTCACGATTTTTAGCTAGATATTGCTGTAGGATGAGTTAACTACATTATAAACCCTGAAATTATCAAGAAGATATAAAACATATGAACAAATAAATAATAAAGACCAAGAATATTCTCCATTAAATGTTCAACAAATTGTTCTTGTACTAGGCAAACAGCAACAGAAAAACTCAGTCAATAATCACACAAAACACAAAAATATCTTGCATTGTTTTTTGAACAACAGCAATATTTGAATAAAAGGCTAAATACACTTATGTGATTCAGAAGGAAAAACTGAGAGCTTTGGCAGGAGTTCTTGGGTTTTTGACAGTTGTTTTCCTCCAATACAAATTTGATAAACATCTTCTCATATTTAGTTTATTTACAAAGCACAAATTCATAACAGATGTTATGTCAATACACTGTACATCTAAAAGGTTTATTAATTTATTTGCAAGTGGATTTTTATTTCTTTGGCAGTTTTATATGCAACATAATTTTTACCTAGAAGACAGCCATATTGGATTTTGAGATCAAATTTATTGTGCATCATTTGACTTCATTTTTGCCTCAGGATGGTTATTTTTTTCAACTTGAATTTTGACATTTCAATTGCCAATGGATACAAATGTTTTTCATCAAATAACATAACAGTCCAAATCCCTACAACTTACTGTAGAGAAATTTCGATCCATATGGTGGAACTGGGAAGCCTATTCCTCATAAAGTGGTATATGTGCTATATATGGTGCACAAAACTGTGCAAAGCTAACTTTCAGTAAAAAGTACAGGGAACATGCCACCCATACGTCATCCTACAGGTTTCAATGAGTTATGCTGCTCCAAGTGTTACAAAAAACACATTAAAGCAGGAAGAAGACTGGATGAAAGAGCATAAGGTTGCCATCAATTTCCAGTAATTCAAAGATTTGATTTCACATCTTTGTGTGTATCACAGTGTGGAGATCAACAGAGAAAGAGAAGAAGAGAGTGGGGGGGGTGTAATGAGAACAGTGTGGGCATGTACTGTATGTTGTTCACTTGATTATCTCGCTCCTCCATCAACTCTAAAACTATAAGGGTGTTTTTTACAGAACTGAGGTTGCAGCAAAAGAGCTACATAAATATTTAAACACAGTACATCTTACACTACAACTGCTCTTTTCATCTGTCTTATAAAAGTGATTTCATTCAATAAATTCACAAGCATTCTGTCTACTTTGTTAACCTGTCTTCAATTTAACTGGAGCTTCTGTTCTTTACTTCCTCCTCTCCTCTTTTTTCCATGTACCTCACTTCTATCTCATCCTGCTCTCCTCTCCTCTTACATGTCATTATACTGTACATTTACCCAGGTGGCTGCATGCCAAGCGATCACACACAGCAGCCATTGTTCCGATTTGCTCTGAGACAAGCGTTTAAAACCTTAAATATCCTCAAATTATAAAACATAAACATTTACCCATTGAAGTATTGGTTTCCGCTGTACAAACATGCTATCACTGTCTTTGGACTCCCATAAACACACACACACACAGACATAAGCCTTCAAGCATTGAGTCTTGGATGAACTTAGCGTTGAAATGTACACTTGTGCCACTGGCATTGGAGCAACAAAGGTCTACACAGGCCCTGTTGTCCTGGGACAGTAAGGTAGTTATCTGTGCCACAGTGGGAACATAAAGCAGTCAATAGATGAATGCTATCTTTATATCTACTGCACCAGAGGTGAATTGAAATGCTGCCACTGGACGTCATGGAGCCCCGCTCTGAAGCACTGCCTTTGAAGCACTGACAGCAAAGACAGAATCAGGCCAGCTCTTTGATACGGGTGTTGGGGGAGAGGAAAACTTGAACCTTAAGAGGGAGCATTATTTAGTTACAGCTCCATTTAAAATTCAGAACTTTACGGAAAAGCCCTGGAATAATAATAATAATAAAAAATAAAAAAACATGAGAGAATTGCGTTTAAAAAGGCTTTACTTCCAAGTTTGCGGCTTTTACAAGTAAAACAACAAGAATTTAAAATCTACTTTGGAAGAAATAATCTAAAATACAGAAAAGAGGTGTGCTATTGCAATCAACAAAACTGTGGAAAAAGTTCAAGGGTTATGTACTCAATTAGCCCAAAGGAGTTTAATTATCTATCTACAGTATGTTGACTTGTTTTACCCAAACTTCCTGTTTTTCAGTCCTATACCGTCTCTTTTTTCACTTCCTGCTAGTGGGGCTTCAGGTAAACCAAAACATTACATCATTATAAGGAAACCCTGAAGGCCTTTCTGAGAAGAAGGATAAACACCACTGCTGAGAGAGTTAATTGCGGCCGCTGATTCACTTGCTAATGGCTGGATCATTTTCTGCGGGGTGTTTTTAAAGGGCTCCAGGAGCAGCAGCGTTGTTTTTAATGGGACTCTGAACATTTAGAGCTGGGAACACAAAGTGAACCACTGCTTTTACTTGTGGTGCAAAGAGAATGATCTCATTAAAGGCCTGGTAATAAAAGAATCCCGGAGTGATTAGATCATAAGGAGCAGAACGAAACTTAACATCATTAACAGTTTTTTGCTACTTAAAACACACCCTGAAGCATTTCTCTCACCAAAATCACTCTTAATTTCTATTATTGTACAATTGCTCATAAAACTTTCACTTTATCTCAAAGTCATACTGTACAGTTTCTTGTCTTTGCAAAGAGAATACCATTCAGAGAACGAAAAAGGGTACACTACACATTTGACGCCAAATTTTTAGGGTATATATATCTGCCATAAATCCCTCAAACCAAATTAAAACGGACTAAACCAGTTGTTAAAAAGCATAATAAATAGTTTTATACATTTAAGAAATGACTGCATGAGATGAAAGCAAATCAGCATGGAAAAGCTTTTAATTCCACAGCTGTTACCATAAAGCAATAAATTCTAAATTTGGAAAGATGAAAGCTAAAAAAAAACAGCAGCTACAATATAATGTGTGTAACTTTTCTAAGTCTGGTCTCACAAATGTAAATTGACTTTTTAACGGCATATTTTGTGGTGGAGGCATGTGATGTGTTAAATTTATGTGCCAGTTCCACAGAAAGCAGAAAGAGTTTCCTGTGTTCACTCAGTTACCAAAGTGACAAGTCCAAACTATAGGCGGCATAAACCTGCTGTTTGAAAAGTAAAGATAATAGGGAAGTGCAAATTGTATGAAGGAAGGAAGCAAATGCAGTGGTTGAGAAAAGGATGTCAAATTCAATAGAAACATACAGAAGTGTTACTTCAGTTCTTGCTTTATTTGTCACTTTTTGAATACATTACTAATTGCTGGCTTTTGTCGTATTGTTTTTTTATTATGATGTAACTTGCTTTGTGTATTCTATTTAAAGAGTTGAAAATAGATATTTACATGCACTGTCTAAAAAATACACCCATTTTTTCTTCTGCAAGACTAAATATTTTATGTTAGGTAATTTATGATTACCTAAACTATATGTATTTGCGAAATTGCAGTAATTTAATTCAACACCTCCAACATTCTTGCTTCTTTTACAAAACATTTCCATCATAAACAAATCCTGCAAACCTGTGAACTTTCACAAATTAATCCATCAGTGTGGAACACCAGGAAGTGTGGCCCCTGGGAACAATTTGCAGATGACTGAAGGTGTCACATTAATCTGTTCAAATAATTATAAGCAAGTATAAACAGCATGGGAATGTCCAGTAATCATACCGTTAATAATGTTAATATATGCAGAATATATTACATCCTAAAACAATTTTAAACTTCAACTCCAGTGACCAAAATGTTAGAAGTCTCCTGAGTTCATAGTGTACTGGAGTTTCTGAGATTGATCTGCCCTCGTCTGATACACCTATTTTAAGACTTACAGAGGACCACAAGTCTTGAGGGAGCACTAAACTAAAATCTATGAATACTTGACACCCTCTTTAAAAATGCTAATAGCTGCTTATTTTAACTGTTCAAACACCAGGTATACCTTACTATACACTAATATGCTCAGTAGAAACTGTCTTACGCTAATATTTACACTCTTTCTTATTTGCGCTTCTGAGTGCACAGACAAGGAAAATGAAAGCAGCCGCAGGATTGGCTGCTTTGCAAATGCCAGCCCGTAGCATGTTGAGTATCATTGCAACTAGGTCTGCCAACTTCCAAAGTTGGATTTTCTTCCAAATATTTTAGTTGTTCTCTATGAAAAATATCTGTGAGTGAATGTATTTTCCTGCAGTTAACTTGGAGTCACATTCCACAGAAAAATCAGCAAATTAAAAGAAAAACATACAATAAGAAAAATAATAATAATGCAGATTTCATTTGTCATCATTAGAACCAAAACTGAAGAGGCTAGTAATTGTTGTATTAATCTTGATTATTTATTTTAAAAAAAGAAAAACATTCTAAAGGACATTCTGTAATATTCTAAACTTGACACTAAAGGCTAATAGTTTAACATCAGAAGCTGGAACATAGTAATACCATTAAGTCTAACCATTGTCACAGGTCTCAGTTGAGTTGAACTATTTCTTCAATGATGATAACATACCAGTTCAGCGAAGACAACGCATCAATTCAGCTTCAACTTCTCCGTGTTTGGGAAAGCAGATATTCATCTTGAATTTACTGTAAGGGATGATGTCAGTGCTTCCACCAATGAAAGAAATGATTATGAAAAAAAAATCTGTTGACACATTTACAGCTGAGGTAGTCACTTCACATCAGCACTCCGTCTGTGACGTAACAAGAGGAACGCCTCTTGTCTCAGTTCATTCGGCAGGTATTATAGTCTTGTTTATGCTGAACACAGCTTTCCTGTTTTATGGGAGTATCCTGAAATCACTTCTGAAGTCAATTGCTGCCTCTCCTCATGACTTACCTGTGAGTCATGAATCTTCACTTTAGTCTGAGCACGAGGCATATTTCCAAGTGGAAAATCACATTACAGTCTGGTTGTCAACAATAGTTTTTAGAAACTTAATAGTAACAAAAAGAGCCTGTTTAACCTGGTTTGGGCTGGTAGGAAGGAAATATTCAAGACTGTGTTTTACAAATGTGAAATTAATTACGTTTAGCACAGACGGTGTATGTAATGTCTGACTCTGACGGCAAGAGACGTAATCAGCGATTACTAATTAGAAACATGCTCATTGTGTCTCGCTTTTACTCTGAGAAGAGAAAAGGAGTCACATTGATCTGAACCCAACACGTCTGCCTCTCTGACTGAACAAACACATTTGCTTATTTACCTCCAGCTGCCTCCTACTGTACTTTGTGGTCGTCTTTATTTAGGCTTATATGAGCCTTAGCATCAGATCAAACTGAGACTGAAAGGAATGTTGTTTATTTTTTGTTTTATTGAGTGTGTTTAAAGACCATTACATTTTGCAATTTTCTGGGCGAAAATCGCATTAAAACTGCTTATGACTAAAGACAATAATTGTGCAGAGTTCTAAAGGATTTTATAAGATATCACTAAAGTAATGTTTTGATTTTTAAAGAATCAAAATCTTGGAAGCTTAATTTTGTATAAGTCATAGTGACAGCTGTTGCCAAACTTAATGAGTTTTTAGGCTGGTGTAAATCTGCCTAGATGCTGAAAATAGGGCACTTTCCTTAGAGGATGTTCTGACAGCTACTGAAAACAGATTGCTGTAAGTTTCTTTCTATACTACACAGCAATCCTTCTCTTTAACACTGACCTCAATAAAATTATATCCAATGTTTTGGGTTATATTTGAGTCAAATGAACAAGTCATATAAAAACAGAGACAGCATGCTAATGTTACCCTAGCAGTTCAAGAAATTTTCTCTGGCATCAATTGGAGAAAAGTTTGCCCCACTACTCAGTTTCAACTTTGAGACGTTTGAGGGATTTCGTTAAAGCTGGAAGCTAGTTTTAAATCACCCCACAATATCTTAATGAAATCAAGGTCGGGGCTTTGACTTGTCTCAGCACTTTCCATTCCTCATGTTTTTGCCATGTCCTCTGTGGATTTACTGATATATTTTGGGTCATTATAATATTGTGCGGTCCAGTTCTGCTTCAGCTTTAATTTTTTTCAGATGGTTTCAGATTTTACTTAAGCATTGTCTGATACAAGGTTCAATTCATGGCGGATGAACTCAATCAGTAGATGGGTTCTACTGCAACTCGGAATTACATGCACCACAATAAAAGGTTTTCACTAGATTATTGTATTTAGTTGAAACCGAACACGAGCTGTGATCTGTTTTCAAAAAGAAAAAAACTAATCTTAGACTCACCTCTAAAGAAAATGATTCCTAAAGTATTGATATTGGTCTGTGCTCTCTCAGACAAACTTTAGTCAGGTTTTCTGTTTTTTTCTTTGAGAGCAAAGGATTTCGCCCTCACACCTAAGAAATTTAAACTTGTGTAACCTGTTTTTGCCATTTTATATGGTAATGAATGTTGGTGTGTCCTAATGCTTTAGCTTTCAATTATACTTTGTTTTTTATTTAGTTTTTGTTGCTTATTTGCATTATTTGAATTTAGTATCACACATTCATGCGTCTAAAACTGTTACAAAAGTAAACAGGTTGTCATAAAGCATCACAATAATACAAAGCTGTTTAAAAAAAAAAGAAAGACAGAAAAATTCAGGAAATTATAGTAACATTAAGAATCTCTATGAACAAAAATATTGATGAAAGTGAATAAAAATGTCTGGAAGAGACAGCAGAGTCAGTAAAATCATTGATGTGGGAGAAAACGGGAAACAATCATAATGTTTATGTAATGTTGTCTTACTGCACTCTACAGCAGCAGATGTTTCAAGTAAGCACTCGAAACATCGCTACCTGAAACATACGAAACAGACGGAAATGTTCTTTGCCTGTAAAAAAAAACAAGTAACCCAATTTTAAAGCTGCTTTCTCTGATTCTTGTTCATGTTTCCTATTTTACAGAGGGAATCCCAACAAACACAATTAAAAATGCTGACCAGACAAAATATAACATGTGACGAATGAATGTGTGTATGCTGCTGAGTAGAGCTCAAATGCAAAGGGAAGGGAATGAAAAGGAAATTCCTGGATGCCGAGCAAAGACACTTTGCTCTGCTTTCGCTGCTCATAGGGTCGGGGATGTCAGTCATTTGTGCCTCACTCAGTCACTCACAATGATTTACACCTTCAACTCAACACAACAATGAATATGTCATTTAAAATAGCAGGTGTTCACATGCTGCTTAGCTCATGGAAAGCAAATTAAAGAGGAATGGGGTACAGTCAGAAGGGTGTGGGTGTCTGTGTGTGTGGGTGGGTGTGTGTGTGTGTAAGGGAATAGGACAGGATGGGGCTGAACCTGAATTAAACTCTTTAAATTGGTGTAGTCAAGCTGGCATGCAGGTCACTGAGTTTCCCAACCACCAGCGGGCCTGTTTCTCATCCCACCACAATAACTTTGCCAGGCGGCTTCCAGCAGCCCTGGTAGCACTTATGCTGCTGTTATTAGCTTTTGGTGAAAGTCATCTCAGAGATATGCGGGTCAGACTAAAACCGCTGAATATAAAACACCAGGGTTGGTGGGAACTGTGCATGCATGCGTCTGCGTGTTTTTGATTTTGCCCAATCTGCGATGACATCACCCTAAGTATTCCAGCAACAGACACATGAAAAAGGACTGCAGATAGAAGCAGATCAAATGAGCCAGTGGACAAAACTGCCGTTTTATTTCAGGGAGGGGTGGGGAAGGGTTGACAATATGACGTTAAATGGAAACCCCGAAAGAAAAACAAGAGAAACTATAAACCTTCTTGCTATTTAAGGCATGACAAGGAGAACAAATGGAGTTCTGTGAAGTCGGAGAATCACTAATGTTACCGCCCCCCTATATCCCCTGGCACAAAATCCCTTCAGAAGCCCTCCGTGAAGGCGGCTTCCACTCAGCATCTTTCAGCCTCACCTCCCATCAAAGACGGTCATATGGGGGGAGTGGGGGTTGTCTTTAGAAGATAAGTTCACAGAAACACATCCCAGCTTTTAAGTGGATGTGGCAGGAAATCCACAGCCAGTTCTGGAAGGTTCTCCAATAAGAGAGATCAAGAGGTTATCAGGACAGCTCATTCTTTTGCTCTCACACTGAAGTTCACAGGCTTCCTCAACATGTCAGACAATTCAAATTTACATAAATTATTAAAATTATACAATTATGTTTTAAGGGTGAACTAGAAAAAGGATATCTGACATCTGTATCTTTTGTATGTGTATGCCACACGATCACTTTGCATTTAATTTGAAAATAGAAAAAACCTTTCCTCAAATTTGGTGACTAAAGTGGCTAACAGGGCTCCGTTTTCACTTAGGGTTGTACTCGCTTTTGTTGCCAGTGGTTAATAAATAAATGGCAGTGTGTTAAGTTATTTTGAGGGGCCAGCAAATTTAGAGTATTAATATTTATGTAAGGGCTCTACTCGTACTCACTTTCTAAAAATGACTAAATGAAAGCAAATTAAAGAAGATAAAGAGATTTGACAATAACAATGAAGCAACCATTTCCTTCATGGGTAAGTCAAACAGTAATATTTGCTCTTCTGATTTGAAATAGCCAGAGTATCCAGATGTTTTTAAATGGTCTCAAACTCCCGGTCAACTATTTACTTAATAAAATAAGAAAAATCTAAATCCTGAAAGGCATACACAAGGACCACAACAACAAGATCTAACAAAAAAATCTAACTAACAGAGATATCTGGACTGGAAAGTTAATTTCTGAACAATGAGTAGGTGGTTAATTAGAAACAGGATGCAGCTGAGAAGGAAGTGAAGTTGGTTTAATTCAGGAAATAGGAGAAATTGCAGATGTTATACATGGGGAAATACAAAGAAGACTATAAATACCAAATTACAACAAAGCACAAAAGATTATAGTCTTTTGATTACTTTCACACTGAGCTCATTTCTGGTAAAAGGAAGTTTTCTTTTCTTCCGTTTCGTCTATAATGAGGGACAGTCTACTGTTGCTACATGCCTGTCCAGAAGGAACGAATGCTCCAAGTCAGTGACTTGATGCAATCTGCTTTGTTTTGTTAGATAGGAAACCTCTTGACCAATTTGAGTAATAAACTGAACTTCACTGCATTGTTTTATACCTACAGTCAATTTGAAATGTATGGAATTAAGTCTGAATCTGTCTGTACGATTGCATTGAATTGGATTGGATTTGCAATGTGCCTTGAGACAATGTTTTTTTTTTTTTCTTTTTAACTGGTGCAATATAAATAAAATTAACTGAACTGAATAATTACTAAATGTTGCCTCTTAATTGGTTCTCATCACAGAATGAGCAGACCTTGGATGTCCTGAGGGTTTAACATGGTTCATTTACCAACGATGGAAAGACTATAGTATAGCAACAATTTAAAGCAGAGTTTGAAAATGAAACATCCCAAGAACAAATAATTGCTGAGTACAAGAGCTAGAAGTTCCTGTTTTGTAGTTTACCACAGGCCAGAGGAAATGGCAAACATGTGAGAGAAGGTGCTCTGGTCATATGAGACTAAAACCGAACTTCTGTAAGTGATGGAAAACTAATATATATCATGTTAAGTGCTGTCTTGAAATTTTTTTTGTGTGTGTTCTTAACCCTGATTGTTTACCAAATAGTCCCTTGAGGGACAGTAAAGGTTTGCGATGAACACAACACAACATGCCATCCTAACAGTAAACATCTTTGGAGGTTCATCTTCCAGCTGTAACCTAAGCTACTGTGGAGTTGTTTAGCTCAAAGCATTTTTGTGTTAGAATGTTTTTTTTTTTTTTAAATACATTGATGCTTGTGGTTGTTGTGTGACACAACGTATAATGTTATAACAGCAATGAAATCTACCTATAAAGTAAATGAGATTTTTTTTCCCTCTTATTTAATTTGCACTTGAAGAGAAAACAGAGCAATTCAATTTTAAAAACCTGATCTGCTTCGGAAATGTCCACAACGTGTGCTTAACAACAGGTCCCACAGAGATGTATTTCAGATCTTTCTTTTCTTTGTGAACATGTCCGTTGATCCACTTTGGCACCAGGTGTGTTTGCCACCTGCCAGCTGGGCTGAACAGTGTGAGGTCTGTGATGCTCTCATCATACCCTCATCAGACAGATAGGAGGGCGCCTGCTACCTCACTTCTTCCTCATGCCATCTTTTCTTCTTTTTGTCAACACAATCAGGTCTGTGTGTGTGTGGGCGCGTGTGTGTGGGGGTGCACTTCTGCCCAGTTTACTGACAAGATTTTTCCTTGAAGATAAGGGAGTGCTGGGTTTCTGTGTGTGTCCATGGCTGCTAAACCAGGTGGTGTCATCAAACAGCTGAATTATGGGACTGTTCAATTCATGTTTTTACTTGGACTGCGTCTTGACGGGGCTCGAAATAACGAGACGAAGAACATCCTGAATATCATCATCTCAATGAAGTCAAGCATCTCTGGGAGGCCAAGTTCAGCTGAGTACATTACTCCTCTGATGATGACGGATCAAAGTAAACACTGATAATGGTTACACTGCAATCAATAATACTGCCGGCCCAGGAATGTCGGTTGCACTGGCTACTCCCGACCTCACACATACAATCGCACACACGCACATAAGTCCTTATTTCTCATCAGCAGTGACAGATTCTGAGCTCTCATCCTTTCTTCCCACAAGCCAAACACTCCTCACTCCTTACTTCTAATTGTAGACTTTTGATTTATTTGATGTGCAAAGGAAAACTGGCTTCTCCTGCTGCGCTCCCATCAGAAAACATGCACCCTCACACACTAATCCTCTCTCGAAAGCAGCCACTGGAAAGCAGCGCTTCCCCCTTTCTAATTACAACACTTGCAAGCTTTTTCGCCCATTAGAGGCTGACTTATCGCTCTCGAGAGACATCTACTCTGTAGTTTCTGTTCTACACCCGCTTTTTCTCCCTTCTTCTCTTAACTCTTCCTTCCTTGAGTTTTACTGGGACCGACAGTAGCCCTGTCACACTCACCTCAGCCAGACACAGAAAAAAAGATCTATTGTAAAAGGAAAAGAGATACAGTTTCTAGAAAGAAATTCAAAACCAATTTCAATACTGCTGTTAAAAAACTGCGTACACAAATATGAAGGAATCTGTGCTACTTGGCCGCAAGTTCTTATCTTTAAAAGTGCTACAATGAATCTATGGTCCAACTCCAGTTTATCAGCATTCTTCAGCCTCTCTTCACTTGACCGAGGTCAACACTGAATTTCTAGAGCTATTTCTTTCCTTTTTTCTCATGTACTGCTTTAACTTGAGTGTAGTGGCTCAGTAAGGTTAGAAGTCCATTAATTTTACTGCAAGAATATAATTTTATTTTATTTTATTTTTTTATGCAGGTGAAGGGTGAGGTGAGGAATGGGCAGTGTGAGAGAGGACTCTGGACAATCTAACAAGGTTAGCCAAAGAGGAATAGGAGTTAAATAAAATTAAATGTTAGATATTTCAAAATGTTTCAACATCAAATGCTATTTTAATAGAAGTTGAAATTATTTGAGGTATTTACTCATTGTTTAGATAATACATTGACATGCATCAATAACTTTTAATTGAATTTGTTGCCCTCATCTTTATACTATTGGTCTGTAAGCAGTAAGGTGCTTATATTATAAACTTATGAATGTTTTATTTAGCTCGTACCCAACATTTTGTGGCTTTTGGAGCAATGCTACAGTAATTCTCCGAAATGAGAAGGTGAAGGTTTTAAATAGAGCCCAAAAGGTCATAAAATAGTGTTTTGCATCAATACACATCTTTAAGTGATTAAAAGTTTGACTTTTTCTTTTAAACACAGTCAACATTGCTTCACCTGAATGAGGTAAGAGACTTAAGTGTTTCTGAGGGACATGCCACCCAGAGGTGAAACCAGAAAGTAGAAACTCCAGAGCACAGTCAAAAACCATAACCTCAACTATCTGTCGCTTGAATAAACCTTTCCTGCCCTAATCCAGTGTTTACATTCAACGCTGGGCAGTAATGATAGCCATGAGACCATGGACCACACCACGGGCCCTATACACCTTCCCCTCTCCAACCGCCTCGCCACCTTCCACCGCTAACCCCCGAAGCTGTTTCACAGGAGCCAAATACCTTAAATACATAATTAGCGGGGTCATTTGTACAAAGTGGGCCCCAGCAAGGGCATGAGTGTCTTGGTGTGAGCTTGTGGGGGGCAGATGGAGGATACTGAGTGAAGTAAGGGGGCGGTGGAGGGAGTAGGATATGAAGATGTAGGAGGACGGCGAACAACAAAGACATTCATTCATGGCTGTGGCCCCAGACAAACCCGGCTGCCGCCTTCTTCAAAGGCCACCTCTGCCTTTCCTCAAAACCCGGAGGCCACAGGTTGGGGAAGAGAGGAGAAACATAACAGGGGGGGAAATTGGGGAAAAAAGTTAAGGGGCAGATGGCGGGATGTAAGAAATGATGGTAAAAGCCATGGCTAATCCTGACAATGTTGCTCATTAAGATCTAGATAACATCTTCAGAGACATGCATTTAGAGTATTATGAGCTGTAATACAGAACCAGAGGAAGCTGATCTAAGCTTGACGATTCATTTAGCACCACTTGCCACATCCTCTTATGATCTGTGAACCCTGAACTCCGACCCTTTGTATTGTAGGCATTAAAATCTCAGTTTGCTCTTTGGAAGAGCCTAAAATTCCAGTGGGCCATGTTTCACACTGGGAGACCTCCTCTGTATTGTTCATATGCATGCACAATCACGCACATTTGCAGACTTTCGCATGCAAAGGCATACATGCACACAATGATATAAAGCCCATTCAGCAGCCCGCTTTTCACACCTTGCCTGACCTTTGTGCCCCTCTGGTATTGTTTATAGAAGCACGTCCACTTAAGAGCTGACCTGTCTGGCCTCTCTTGCCGTGGTGCCGATTATCCACATCTTGAGTCCACGCTGTTCCCTCTTTTCTTTATTTTCCAACCCCCTGTCTCCATCCTATTGCACTCTCACTCCTCGGGGTATCCCCTCTCCTCCTCCCTCTTTCCACACCATGACATATTGCTTTCTTTTCTCTGTGTGGTGAACACGCCATGCACTCTAAATCCCCACTTCAGCCTCTCTCCTCGCCTTTTTAAAATAAAGCCGTGCATGTCAGATAAAAACAATAAAATCAATCAATTCCTGTGCTCTTCCTTTTATCTCTACTTTTTTTGACTTTATCCCTCCCGTTCCCTTAGCTTGTCGAATTGCTGTCTCTCTGATCCTTTCTTCTCTTTCATGTGTTGCCTTTCTTTATCTGGCTTCCTATTGAGGTAATAAGTTGGGTGTATAGCAGGGAAGTGGAAAGGAGAAGGACTTTCATGTCCCTCCACCCTGGGATTAGGGTGAGCTCCTTGGGAAAAGCAATAAAGCCCCCTGAACCTTTCGTCTGTTCCTGATGTGTACTAGAGTAAAGCTCAGCTCATGCTCACTGTGCAAACCTGCAAAAGCTCTTATTTCCTTTACATCACCATCCTCAATTGTGGTTTTTGGGATGCCTGCAGCTGCAGTACTTGTTTAAGTAAACTTCACACATTTGACAAATAGTACACAATGTTTAGTCCTGTTAGAAGATTTTAAGAGCTCGAAGTTAATAAGTCTCCTGGCATCTCTAGTTTGGTATGGACCCACACCCAGGTGAAACCGGATCATATTGAATTTCTACTGTTGTGTACAGCTTCTGTGAATGCACAATCAGTAATAATTATAGCAATGAGTGTGTAGAAAAGAAATTAAATCCTCGTTTGTGGAAGGTTAAGAGCTATTCATATGGCGTTTTAGCTGATTTAATCTTTAGCCAAGTAAAAGAACTCAAGTGTTTAAAAGGTTTGCTGCCTCTTGCTCAATCAAACAAGCTACACTGGCCAATGTAACTGTAGAAGAGTTACATTCGGCAACTTTTTTTTTTTTTGCAAAAAAAAGTTGCAAAAAAAAGCTCTGCCGTAGATAGTTTATCTAACCTTTCTTTGGTTTTGCAACATTTTATTCTAAATTGAGGTCTGTTTGCTATTGTAACTATTTTGTACTTTGAATAACATGATTAATTAAATTGTCTTTTTTTAGCATGTGATAGCTTTCAAAAATACGTGGCATAAGTTTTGGAACTAAACATTTGACAGTTTCATTAACAGAAATGCATTTATTACTGAAAACAAAGGAATTATGATTATTTGCACATTTGTCCAACGGAAGTCTAACATATAGCATAATGGCATTGTTTAATCATGTATGAGCGCTACGCATGGATCCTGAGTTAGAGGAAATACGACCGTACATTGATGTAATCTTAATGTGAACAGTGTTAAATGATCCACCTCATGAACATGGCACTAGTCAGCTTTTCCAAAAATCACAAGCTGTCGTAAGATTTTTTATGTGATTCTACTCTGGTGACATTCCCTTTGCGTTGTAAAAATAATCCCAGTTTTCTGCTGTTGATCCACATTCATCACTGTTAGCTCACTGGTAAAGGAAGCGGTTGTTTGTTCAGATAGGGTGCAAGGTCAGGCCAGCACTGTAATGTTTTCAGACCACCTCAGTGAACTCATCATTTGTCCTGATTGTACATGAGTGCATAAAGAGCAAGCTCCCTCCACAGGGTGGAGTGATTTGTTCTCCTGTCAACACTGGGAGTAAAGCCTGACTAAACAAGGAGGGCATTCATGCAGTCGTCGATTTGCTTTGCTCACTCATTCACTCTTTCAAGGCGGACTTTGCTCTTCGAGGCATAACATGTGCACTTGTGAAGCTGATCGGGCGGGCATCTTCCTTATCAGCTTTCGAGATATGTGTGAAAAACAGCCTCTTGTTACAAATACACAATCTACGACTATCTATACAACACAACTTACCTTTGTGTCTTTGTGGAAATGTTTGCACTGCAAAAAGGTTTTGCTTATTGTGCCCCCAATCAAAGTAAAGGCAAAGCTAAACCCAGAGTTATAAACATGACAGAAAATCAATCCACAGGTATGTTCACACAAAATGTGAGCTCAAAATGTACCTCTTAAACAGGGCATATAGATTTTTACTTTCAATCCAAACCAGTATATCATAGATGTGTCTATCATTGTTAACCATTGAATTTTGCTCAACAGCAAGCAACACCCTGTAACCTGGATTAATTTAACCTTTAATTTATTTGTAGACAGGGATTTTCAGTTTGCAAAAAACAATCACTAAAAATATGTGTAAAAAAAAGAAAAGAAAAAGGACTTCAGTGACTTATATAGTTGTGCTTCATGATATGGACATAAAATACCTCTAACCAAATTTTCCTGTTAATTTAGATACATTTTGCATACCATAATAAGACCAATTTTATGGTATAATTTTATGTTATTGTTTTTTTTTACACATTTAGAAGTACAGATCACTGGAAACTAACAAGAAAGTCAGTATTCTAGTTTAGTCAAGGATTCTTAACTGGATTCTTTACTTTGTTTGGGCCATTTCAGCACATAAATGTGTTTTGATCAAAACCATTCCATCCTACGGTAGCTCTGGTTATATTTCTGCTGGATACTGAGTCTCTGCTGCATTTACAAGTTTTTAGCATCCATTAACAGATTTTTGATCTACAGGCATCCTTACACAAAACAAGGAATGTATCTTTAATTCAACACAAGTGCACATAAAATTTTCTTTCACTTCTGACATGGATGTCAGACAAAAATGTCTGTAATTTGGATTCAGCTCACTAACCTGTAGCATTTTCAGACCCAGCTCCAACTACATGTTTACTTAGATCTGCACACTGTGGTGCTTTTTCTGGTATAGTTATGAGATTGTCATCGACATATTGTGATATCTGCTTGTTTGTTTGTCTCAAAAAAGGAGCATGACTGCAGCATAAGGAAATGTAAACCACCACTAGCTATTGATTCTCCTTTTTTATACCCTTTGCACAACAGTGATGCAAACAGATTTCAACCTTACCAATTTGACCATCTGCTAAAATTATTTGCATTTTCAAAAGAAAATAAAGAAAACATAATTCCTGCTTGGATATAAGTATGCATAATATATTTCATAACAAAAATAAAACATCTTCCTTTACTGACTCCTCCTTGCACACATACATCTGAACCTTATGCAAGACTTGACATCAATCAGATATACTGCAATATAATACGAAACATGGTTGACGATGGAAAAAAAACTGCTAAAAAACAAAAATGACACTGAGATTGTGATACTGGTGAAAGCAAAGGACTGGACCAAACATATCAGTATGTCTGCGAAAATTAATAAAACATATTTTTTTTGTCCTTTCTTGAAGATTGAAAGTGACAAAAGCAAATGTCCACACGCATAAATAGTTTGTAAGCAGCGGCGCATCCTCTGTTTTTTTTTTTTTAAGATTTATATGTACATAGTAGGTAAGGCAATTTCAAAACCGGAAGTCTCTGTGGCTGTTTCTTCCTTAATTAGAACAAATTGTCCACCAGTTTCAATGTTTGCTGCCTCTTATAGTCCTGCAAAATGAACACTCCCAAACTGTTTCTTTGCGTCTTTATTCCCATCTTCCTTTTGCTTTCTTTTTATGAATGCAACAGTTTTTCTATACAAACAGGGCACTTTGAGTTATAGCACTGGATTCACAAAAAAAAAGTCTGATCCCACAGTCTATTTTCCATTTTGCGTGTCTTTTGAATTGTTCATCCCAAATTCCTTCCATCCTCTTGAAGTCTGAGCTTCATGGCATCTTCTTTTTTACTTCGTAATCAGCAGCACAGTTCAGTTGCCCTCATCATTACTAGTTTTGAAAGCACCTTTGGCATTCTGTATTTTAGTCTGTTGTCTATTTTTCAGTCTCAAGACTTTTTGGAGAAAGTATATTTTCCTTAAACAATGTTTGCATGGTGGGTGGAGAGACAAAGAAGATGGTGTCCTCTTCTGGTTTAGGTCCATCCCGTGATGCTGCCCCTTAGTCTGGGAGGTTTCACCTCACATCTGCTGTAGGACAGAGAGACAAAGCTGAAATTACTATCACAAATGCAAAAAGACTCCCATTTCATTATTACAAAAGAAATCTTTGTAGATCTCTGCAATCACATCCCAACCTCGGCATTTGAATCCATGCATCTCCTGCAAACTGACACAGCACACCAATAATGTTCTGAATTAAGTTTCCCCAGATACAGAACAACTTGATCAGTTGAAGCACAGTTATGTTCAGGGTGATTTTTCTGTGTACAAAGAATAGTACAGGGGAAAAAAATGTGATGATACAGTCAATCCCAAAAGTATTTACACCCCATGAACTCTGTCACATTTTGTCCATAAAGCACGAATTAGCAATGTACAGTATCTTAATAGTATTTTATACAATAAACTATTTGAATCTGAGAAATGTGATGAGCATTTGTTTTCAGTCCCGTCTACTTTTAAACTCTAAGTAATAAAACAATCATTTCCAAGGAGGATTATTTAAAACATCATCTGAAATAGAAAATATACAGTACAACTGTAATTGGCAAAAAGAAAATGAGCACATTACTCTAAACATACTATCCTGACAGAGAAATATGGGGATTGTTTTACAGTACATTACTTGGCATTTGTCTATTATGTAAAATTCCAATAAATGGAATTGAGGGTTTATGATTTTTAAAGTGACAAGTGAAAATGTTCAAGGGGTATAAATAACTTTGCAAGGCACTGTAACTTAAAGAGGAGCAAGATATAATTAAGAGAGAAGGGTGCCTTTTTAGAGGTTAGACAAAACAAACTGCTGATGCACTCAACAAGTCGCAAGACCACTGCTGTGAAACAAAACACATATAAAAAGTGAGCATGCTCAAGAGGCCACAAATTCAACATGCACAATTGGGACATGGAGGTAAAACTTGGTAGCCCTCCTTCTCCTCACACTGTGATTGGTGACTGTGATTGGCAGGCCCAGTTTTGGCCTTGGTTGGGCCAGTGTGACACCAAAAGGTGACTTCAGTGCTCTATTCCTACCTGTGTCCTGTCACAGCCTTGCAGTGGACTTTGGGTAATAAGAGCACCTTTATTATGTCACCAATAAGTCCTTGGTGGGCCTTAGCTTTTTAGGTTTCCTTTTTTTACCTTTAACCCTACGATGGCCTGAAAACACAAAAGTTGGGGAGGGTGAAAAGGAAGGAGGATTTAAAGCAAGAAGCAGGCTTTATGGAAACTAAAGATGCCGCAACAGCCCTGGGACAGAAGCAGAGAGTGCAAAAATTTAGCTCAGTTTAAATTCTTCAGGTGCCTTATCTGCGCACATTACAGCGCTTATCTGCACACAGATATAGGAAACCTTCAGATCAAGGCACGTTAACTGCTGTCATGCCAAGCAGCCCTTGAACACACACCCTTAACACACAAATTCTCACAGAGCAAGGCTCAAAGCTTTACAGTTTTCAAACAGAGAGTCACCTTGCAGGTGTGCATGTCTGCTTGGAAGCATTTGGAGGTAAAGGTTCATTTAACCCAAAGCAGACAGAGAGAATAAGGAGGTGTGCACAGTGACAAAAGTGTAAGTGCAGGATTTCGGCCATCAAACTTTAGAATAACAAACACAACATTTGAAAGGGACTTCGGAAACATCATTTAAGGAAGGTGTGAAGGAAATCCCAGCTTGTATTTATTTACCTGTTTCTGCATCTAAGTGTTCTACCACATGATGTTGTGATGTACACACACACTCCAGGTGGTCCTCTAACCTCACAAAGACCTCCTTCAGCTTGGGTCTCCTCCTCACGTACTCCACTTTGGCTACCTAAGGAAAGGAAGAGGAGAAAGATTAGCTATAGGCTCCTGCACATTTACTCTTCCCTGTGTGTGTCAATGAATGCACACTCTATTTGCACACTGGCAAACATCAAGAGGTGTAGTCCCATGACTGATGGCACATGCATGAACCAATTCATAAAAAACTCAGCTAAGGCTTTGCTTGTTGTGTTTGGAGTGTGACAGGAGCATTCCTCAGTGCCTGATTCATTAGGTTTCACTTGTTGTGTGCTCTATGGTCTGTAAGGATCTGAATGGAGTGTATGACCCCGCTATGAGTTGAAGGAAGAGGGATGAGGGGTAGGATAGAGCATACTGCACCCTCAGGCCCTGGGAAGGTTTGCTCTGGCAAAAGAAAAGAAGCTGGGAGATCCCCTCAGCTCCGACCCAAAGCATCCACATCCAAACAGACACCTAAACTCATTCACCTTGCCTCAACATGTTGATTTTAAGCCGTGTTTCTACATGGATTATGGAACGTTCTGCTTTGCTTGCATGTAGAAAATCTACAGTGCCTTCTAAAATATTTATAATACTTTAACCTTTTTATATTTTGTCACCATACAACCACAGACACTGTTGAAAGTAAGCCGGCCCTGTTTGCAACTTCCCACAAACTATGCAGAGCACACTTCTGACATATGCAAGAAGGCATTCCTTTGCTGATATTCCTTTATATCAAGCACGTCAATGAAGGCAGATGGATGCTTTCAGTACTACACACATAAAAGGAGACTTTTCCAGGACACTGAGAAAATTTAGACCTGTTTGGTGATTTGGTCACACTGTTCACAAATTGACTGGTTTGTGGACCTCTGTGTTGGGAGGTAGAAAAGATATGAGACTGTGACCAAGGTTCGCCATTTAACATGACAATTCCAAGGATACAGTCACAGCTACTAATGTAAAAGCTTAGATCAAAGTATATTATTAAGTATTAGATTGCCCTAGTCAAAGTCCAGACCTAAATCAATTTGGTTAGCAAAGAATTTGGGGAAAAAAATGTGCAAAGAGGCCAAAGACACAACTCAAAACATGAATTACTTAGTTTATTAACTCAGGGAAATCAAATGTGAGTTTGCACCCAGTTCCATGATTTAGAAAATGTAAATCACTATACATATTTTATTTGTACAAAATAAAATATGTGACTGCAATGTTACAAAATTTGTATAAAGTTCAAAAGAATATTTTTTCTGGGCTCTGCACTATCAGGTCTAAGCTCAGAAAATGGTCAAACAAGCACAAAAAGTGCAACAAGAATTCCAATCATTCCAAGGCACAGCTTGTTACAACTACCAATCCAAGGGTTATGAATGTTCTGAGCCTTCATCAACAATACACTACTGATTAAAGCTCAGATGAAAGCTGAGTAGAAAAGGTTGTATGGAGGTTATGATGATATTGTTGTGCAACTGAGAAGAAAAGTTGGGCACATACTGTTGCCCCTCTGACCTGAACACCAAGAAAGGTAACATCTCAAATCATCCCTGAAGGCTCTGGAACCACAGGGAAACAATTTCCTCAGCTTCACCTATGCCAGTTGCAGCACGAGAAAGGATATTGGCTGACAACCTCCCAGTACTCAGCAGCGATATGAGCAACCCAGTCCTGTACTCGGCATGAAGCTTCTGCACGCACAAAACCAATGAGTCTGTTTTCCTCTATCCCATGATGGCACAGTGCCAAGCCTGGCTCTTGGTGGTGAGTCAGTCATGCAGACAAATCAACATACCAATCCCTGTCTGATAAAACAAACAATAATGCTCAAATTCAAAAAGACAGAGAGTTGCTTTTTGTGGTGTGGGGGGCAGGGGGGACAGGGGGGGCGGTTCGACTGGAACTGCGGCAGCTAAAAGGCAAAGGGCAAGCAGTTTTTAGCAGCCACTCATTTGCAATAGTTTCTATCTGTGGAAAAGAAGAGAAGAAGAAAGGCAGTGAAAAGAGGATAAGCAGGCAGGAGAGGTATGTGGAGAGCAAACAGAGGACAATGGTGTCTGGGTTATTGGTGGATGTGTTTGCTGTTTCCGAGCCATGAAACAGAAGGGGAGCGGGTGAAAGGCCAGAGTGAGGAAGAAACTAGGAGTAGGAAGGTTAACCACCGTTCTCATTAGCTCTCGCAGGGGAGTACGCATGTGTGTGTACAAACAGAGGTGGTTATTTAAGGACGGGAAGGAGAACCTCACCATGATCATGACTTGCATTAGAAGGCATTCATGTGTTACCTATTAACACTGAGTTTCTGGGTTACCCATTTGGGAAATTTATTAAACCAACACTGACATGACAGATAGAAAACTTATCAAAGGTTTGCATTTATCTACAAAAAGTGTGCTAAACATCCCCAAATGGCACGACTTTCTCAGAAAACCGCTGTCAATGTTTAATCCAATTATCTTACTGGAAAATACGGATGAAAGGAGAAAGGGATGAAAGATGCAGCTGCCTTTGCGGACAGCTTGTCTGCTGATGCCGGTTACAAGAATGTCTGTGCTCGCAACTTCTAAGCGACTGCTCCAGAAGTTGCAAGCAGGAAGCAAAGAAGACAAAGTCTTGTCTAAGACTTACTGCTGACGCTAATCCTAATGACTAAGACACACACAAGCTCTGCCGGGCCAAACAAACAGCTATTGACAGAAGGATGAAGCTATGGCCTCCCTGGATGTGAAGCCCAGCGGCACATTTGTTTTGATGACCTGCACATAGCAGAACCATAATCACTCTCATATCAAGCAAACAAACATAATTTCTAATTATAGGTATACCTTCCTACACCATGTTCCAAATTATTATGTAAATTGGATTTAAGTGTCATAAAGATAAAAAATTTTGTTGTGCTATTAAATTTATAGATGGTATTGTGTTTGAATCACTATAATTAATTTCAGAGAACTGGGTTGATTAGTTTGTCTGGTGAGTTCAATTAAAGAAAATCTACTCAAGTAGGATGTTCCACATTCTTAAGCAGGCCACAGGTTTCAAGGAATATAGGAAAGAGAAAGGATCTCTCTGCTGACGAAAATCATCACATAGTGTAGTGCCGTATGACAAGGTAAGATGTTTTTGATTGAAATAGCTGTTGATTTTAGTACATGTGACCACTTAATACTGCACATTCACAGAATGACAGTTTGCAGTTCTTTATAATCCATAAAATGTTTAGAAAATCTGCTGTGCATAATAACTTGAAACAGTGCATTTTGAGTTTTTTATTTTTGAAAAAATACTGTTCTCCTGGGGAGCTTTGCTCAGTAAAATTTACTGTAATAGTTCATGACTTGAAAATTATACTGACCATTATTTGCATTGACCATTTAAGAAAATCTGAGAAAATACCACTTGCATAATAATTTGGAACATGGTGTAATACCAAGTAAGGCACGGGATTCTCCATCAGAACTTCCTTAAATATTCTTGGTAAAATTCAACACGATGTCAAAAACTTTCCTAGGAGAATGTGGTCCATATCCTGATTTGTCATTTGCATGTCCATGAAATTGATCTCAATTTCAATTTCACTGAGTTTGTGTAAAATTCTTCCCTCTGAGCTCTGACCTCAATAGGCATTTTCATCCACACAACTGCCCCTTGTATTTGTTTTAATCATTCTCTTTAAATTGACATTTTAGTTGAGTGTTTAAAAACCAAACATATCCAGCAGTTTCTGAAATATGCTGGGCTGACAATATAATACAAAAAGCCATATCACGTTTCAAGTTACATACATTGCTTTTCTTCTCAATTCCGGTGCACAGTGTAAACTTCAGAAAGTTGCCTTCATCACATCTAGATGCCTAGATGTATTCGGCTGCTTTCTTGTGTTAGAAGGGAGCGCTTATGAGAACTTTTGTTGCAGTCTTTCTGTGCATTGTTGTCTTATTAACAGAGACTTACACTCTGTTGCACAGTCAGTGACTTCCCATTTAAAACCTAGATAAGAAAGCACCCCTCTCCCATGCTACGACACAGGGCCCCACACTCTCTTTGTATAAATCAAACAGCTTTAAACTCCCTGGAAATCCAGGCCCTGAGAAAGAGTCCCCTGAGTGGCAGTGGAATGATATCCAATCCAGAGGGTTGGGGGTGAGGCTTGAGGGTCTGGGAATCACACCCCCTCTTGGTTTTGGCTTGTCCCCAGAGTCACCAGCAGCCCTTCTGTGTGAAGCCGTTTGTCCGAGTTGGGGCTAATTGGGAATTCCCTGAGCACAGAACACTGACGATGAGAGCATGATGAAGGAAGGGGAAAGTTTTGCTCCGGACTTCCAAGCAAAACAGAGCAGGGATGTGGATGTGCACTGCGGGCCATGGCAAACTGGAACAGTGACAGATTGGAGCAAAAATAAATAAAAAAAGTGCATGTGTATGTTTGCAGAATGGAGAGGGGTGGAAAGAGGCTGGGCAGGGTCACAATTCATCCATCAGGAGGGAAAACAGGCAACAGAGACAGTCTGTGTTTACTGCCCAGAAAAAAGAGGAGAAAGGAGCGGCTTTGTGCATCTCCATCTGTTACTATTTCTGTTTGTGCAATGACATAAATAAAAGAAAATAAATTACATTAACAAAGCACATTTGGTCTAACAAACATGCGAATGATTGAAGTCTGAAGATTCATTTCTTGCAAAATGTTGCATAGGCTTCAATATTGCCCAAAAGCAACACTTATAAAGTGAAAGTGTGTGACCACAGTTGTATATAGGAAATACACTTGTTCTAAGTTCTTCTTCAGTTGTGAATTACTGTTTACAGACTATGCAGTGACATCTACTGTTTGAAATAAGAGCTACAGTGAGCGTAGTGCGCCTGACATTGATGCAAGAACTAGCTTGCGCACAAAACCATACCAATCCATACCCCAAACTTTACGGTTTCAAAAATACAAAATTTTTCCTTCAACTCATCCCTATGATTTAAACTCCTTTAAAGGGGCAGCAAGGAAAAAATGACTAAAGTAACCTGAGTTTTATCCAGCTGTAGGGAGCACAAATTAGTACCCCACCCCTACATGTTGCTCCATCCTGCCAGTCAGATGATGGCTTTTAAGAACGATAAATACAACTGTTTAAATATATCCCCAATAGGACAATTAATAAAAGAATTATTATAGTTATTGCCTGAGTAAGTACCATTAAAATATCTGTTTTTTAAACTTGTGTTGCACTAAAGAGAGCAGAGTATTAAGAGGTATGTGAAGTTGGACAACACATAGCTTTAGAGTATTAATTGAAATTGAAATAAATGTTGTAAAATCAATATGAGACCAATTAAATCCTATTTTACATTTTTGTATTGAATTATCTTACCAATACTAAAATACCATGAGAGCCTCATACCAGCCCATGCCTTATTGCAGTAGTCAAAGGTGAAAAAAAAGAAGCAAACTCCAAGTGCATAGACAGAAACCATAATTTCAGAAAGGGACATTTCTAAGCAACGCAAAGGATGAAAAGTGAATGAGATTTAATGAAAGAGCACAGATGATGCAGAGACTTGACAAGTGGGGTAAAATTAGAGATTTGCAGATTCAGGAGAGACAGAGGGAGTGAACAACTATTTCACACATCAGACAATCAGACTCCAACACTGAAGTGTGCAGAGAGGAGATCTGGATGGGCTGAAGCATGAGGAGCAGGAGGGAGGACAGCATGGAAGGAGTGAAGTAAAAATACAGACTATTGAGTCAAATATGATTTAAAAAATACTGCTTCTCTCCCTGCTGAAGTGTTCCAGCCGCTGCAGCAGTAGCCAACGTCTCAGACACTCCCATGGTCTGCGACCTGCCCCGCCATGTTCACACAAACTCCCTCACCCTGCTTCATCCACCAGGAGAGTTGACTGAATCAAAGGGTAAATAATTCACAGCTGCAAGGCACTTCAAACACAGAGGCCCCTCACTCCCATCTGAACCCCCCCCCATCCTGTCCCTCACATAACCATAAATCATTCTCACTGTATCAGCGCCACACTTTTATTTATGAAACACCCTGTAAGTCAGAATCCCACAAAACCACAGGGGTACAGCTACCACTATCCCCCGGTACCCCGCCATGACCCACCGTCTGCTGGGATAATCATGTGTGAGTATGTTTGCGTGTAGGGGTCGAGGACCTGGAGGCTGGCGCTGAGAGATATGTGGGACCCCCACACTCTGTACCGGGCCATTTCCGCCTGGCCTCAATTGTCCTCCACTTTGATCCAGTAGCCATCAACACTTCATTACTCCTCAGTCTGTCTTCCTCTTGCTGCAGCTTCACACAAATGGCCTCATCTGGGTTTGCATCGTGTCGAGGACTCACTCTCCCTCACCCACACTCATGTCCAACAAAGATGTGCCCTGACAACCCATTCTAAACACTGCAAAATGCTTGCTTGGAAGCCAATTATAGGTTCCCAGCTATTAAAAGCTACTAAAAGGTAAAAGTGATACACCCTTTAGATTAGATTAGGAACATCATGAAGCTAATTTAATAGGTTGGTTCTCGTGTTTTGCTTATATTGTTGCAATTCAGTCTCCAAACTTCCGCTTTCCTAATGTCATTTGTAAACATAACATATAAACTCAACTTTTTACTCATTTCTTGCGATCACTCACTGCTGTATAATACTTTTTCTTTCAGAAATCTACTTGGTTTGTGTGCCAAGCATTTTTTTTTTCAATATGACTTTCTATGGGAAAAAATATATGTAGAGGTAATATAGGTCTAAATATAATCATCACAAAGCATGTATCAGTATGAGATGATCACAATATCATAATCTTACACAAAAATCCAACACTTTCACGGCTTTAAGTTGAACTATTAACCTTCCTACATTTTCTGCAAAAAATTTAGATTTCACCAGCTCATTTCTGCCTATTTCAAACTCTTTTCTGAATGAGATGTTTTTTGGCTATGTCACTATTATGTAAAGAAGATGTGCTTTCTCTCACTAGAACTTTGTAAAGTCACTACCCTGCCAATGAACAATACAGGCTTGTACAGAACAGGGCCTGCACAGACCTATCATGCTTCCTTTAAATACCCAGTCTCAAGTGAATGGGCAGAATAAGAGCAGATGTAGAGCTGATTTAGACAAATCTAGGTTGGTATAAGGTGGAAAGAAAACACCAGAAATCTTCTATGCTGATCCTTGGCTTACAGAAGAAAAACAATCCAGACCCCTTGGCAGTCTGAGAGAATTTTTAGCTTTCTAAGAAAAGAACGAAAATGAACAAACTGAGCCTCTGTTCAAAGTCAAACCTTACGCTGAGATAATGTTTCTTACACACAATGTGATGAATGTCACTTGATCAGAGAAAGCCCTGAGGGATGCCTTCCTTTGGGACAAAACGCCTTTCACCCTCCCTGCCACCCCCAAAATATCAGTCTGTTGTCTGTGTGCCCATTTTTTCACCCATGTCATGAGGGGGACACAAACAAAGCTGGATGGAGCATTCCGGGTGAAGCTGAACCGAACGTCTTGAAATGCTGTCGCCAGCGTCTTTCCATCCCTCTACATCGCTCCGATTACAGACAGAGCTCCTATTGAGGATGACATTCACCAACTGTTTGGCAAACAGAAAGGCTGAGTCGCTTCCATGCAGACAGACACAGATGATTGTGTGGTATATCAGAACTCTCGACTTTGACCGCAATATGAGTCAGCATTTCTGACCAAAAACCTGATGACCTTCGCCCCAGTCTCAAGTCTTTTGCGGCCTAGTATGCTTTCTTCTAGGATTGATCTGAACTTAGATCCATCCATCAAACCAGTAACTCTGTCCAACTTCAGTGTATCTGTTAAAGAAAAGCTTGTTTTGTAATGGGGATGTTATGTTGCAAGTGATGTGCAGAACAATTTCTGGCATACTGAACATTTTGAAAGTTGCCAAAAACCTTAAATTTTGTCTCACCTGGCCAGAGCACCTTCTTCCACATGTTTGCTGTGTCTCCTACATAGATTGCAGTTAATTCCACCTGAGCTGTGGGTCCTCTAGCATTACAAAGAGCCTTGCGGTTAGTTCTCCAATTAATTGCAATCTTGTTCAGTTTACGTGAAAAGCCATATCTTAGAAGTGACAGGTTTTTTTTTCCTATTTTGGATGATGTATTGAACAACTCTGCATGAAATTTTCAAAGCTTGAAGAACTTTTCATAACCATAAACTTGTATTTGTCTAAGCTGTTGAAAGCCATGCATCCTCAATGCAGCTTTGTGACAGCCTATTACACAAAATCCCAATAAAATACAAAAACTTCCATTAATAAAAGCTCCATAGCCCAGACTGGCATTTGTTTTATGACTAGACTAGTCTATCAGGCAGAGATCTTTAAAGACTTGGATGAAGGGCAAAAGAAAAACAACTCTGGCAGTCCCAGTAACTGGGCAATATCAAGCTGTCTGCAGCAATAATTAAGTACAGATATAGACAAACACAGTCAGAGTATTCTTGGCTACGCTGTTTATACCTTGGTTGTCTCTAACTTCCACAGGGCAGACCGCATAGTCCCCATACCTCCGAAAAGAGCAGTTGCCCACTCAATACCGCCACTGTAAATATAATGAGAAATTCATCTCATCTCCTGCCACCATGTCTCCTCTGATCCTGCGCAGAGGGACATGTTTTCAAGAAAGCTATGCTCCTCATTCTTACTGTCATTTTGTCTTCCAAGGGCACACTGTTTCCACAAAAGACAAAAGAATAAACAACAGGAAGACGTTGAAGCAGTCCTGCAGCATGTGACACTCTGACAATCTCAAATATTGTTTTTTTATTTCTTGAAACCTGGCATGAGCTTCCCTCTCTGGGCAATTCCTTCAACAGATATCCCAACCAACAGCTACCTCTTTCCTTTTTCTTTCATCTTCTCTCATTTGTACCATTCTGATGCTCTCACCTTGAACTTACACCAAGCAAGAGACAGAGTGATGGAAAGGGGTTTCAAATGGTAGGGAAAGACATTGGTAGAGGTCAGATGGACAATTTTGTGGGAAGGTATCAAGAGAGGTTCTCCTAAATAAGATATTGGAATGTGATTTAGTGTTCTGTCAAATTTTTCATGTCAGAATTCCTGACATCCCAGTCCTTTTTAGTCAAATTTTAAAGTAGAAATATAATTTCACAATGAAGTTGTGAAGTTTCATAGTGTTTTATAATTAGATATTTGAATATCATGAGCTACTCTAAAAGATTAAGAATGGGCACTATTGTTGGATACCCTAGATTGGATGGATGGATGGATGGATGGATGGATGGATGGATGGATGGATGGATGGATGGATGGATGGATGGATGGATGGATGGATGGATGGATGGATGGATGCTCTAAAATTACTGTAGTATCTATTTAACTTCTTTGGTGAATGAAATTAGAGAATGGATGGATGCAAAGGGAAGGTAAACATTTTTGCATTTCAATTTCTTTCTACATTTTGCCAGACAAACTCTCTACTTTTGCAGATCTCAGACACGTTGAATGCTAAAACTTTAAGGCACTGGATTTAAATTCCCAGATTTACTTTCCCAAAAAGCACAGAGAAGTGTGAGTTGTACAGAAAACAAAGCCAGACAGACTTACCACATGAGGGTAAGAGACATGTTTATACTTGGCTTGATGATGATAATTGGTTTATTAAGGAATCCAGTCTTACCTTAACGGTGCGGTGGTGCTTGCGTGAAGGGTGACAGCGCATGTTACTGGTGTTGCAGCATCCTGTGCAGCGCTTCACCTCCACACAGGGTGGCCATATCAGGAAGTTGGCAGATGTGGGATCCACCTGGCTCCGGGGGATCTCGTAGATCACCGTCCGCGTCTTGCATGCTGCCGGGACGGCCTCTTCGACTGGAAGTGAGACAGTGGCTCAATGCATTTGTTGTGCATGTTACAACATCTGGTGACGCATTTCCCGACCTCAACTAAGTGCTTATGTATTGTTGGAATCTGATCTTCACACACACAGCTGCTTGTACTCTCACTTGATGTGAGAGCTGCTTGTCTTGCCTCATATCGTACCTAGCATCTTTTAGGAGTGTTAAGAACACAAACTTTCCAAAAGCCTGATCTCATATCAGTTAAAAGTCCAAGGAACATGTGGAACTTGAGAAAACAGCTGCACTAAAGGCCCTCGCTGAGGTTAGCGTAGCATGACTCGGCAGGACAGCCATTACTTCAACAGGTGGGAAATTTAATAATCACAGATGTTTAATCCAAATGCTACATAAAGCATTTATGTACAACCCACAAAAAAGGAATTTTTGTGGGTTGTATCATTATTTAAATGAATCACAAAGGTTTGAAAACACAATAGGAAATTGTTACTAAATTCTAACAAGTTATTTTAAGTCTGTAAAAATATTGTACTTAAATATATTGATTAGAAATGGTTTATTCAAATGGGTATCTTATCTCATTGTTTATGTGTAGTGTCCAGCATTCAATGGCAAAGTAGGTATGTGTCTATTGACTATATTGTGGATGAAAATTTCAATTTGGTAAAAGTTAAGAGTCATGAAAAACTTGTAACTGGGAGAATTTTTGTGTTAGAGCAAGACGTTTGTATCCAGCATTAGATAGTTAAGCAACAGGGGCTGGAGGGGTGTTGGTATTGGATGCATTAGGCGTTGCCATGGCATCCGCAACCCAGATGGGGGGGAATAAGAGAATCAGAGGAACAGGGGGAGGTTTAGACAGGAGGGTATGTAGGGTAATCGCATGCCAAAGATGCCGCTCTGGGAGGTTGCCCATTTGTCTGTCAAACATAGCCTAATTCTTATTTTGTGCTTCTTTTAATCTTGGGAATATAAAATTGTAAACTTAAAGAGTTAACTGTAAAAGAAAAAAATAACCAATTTATTTAAGATTTTCTTAATTTAAAACACACCATTTTAGTTTCTTAGAGTTATAATTTCTTTTTAGAAATACTGATTAAAATATGCTTAAATAAAATGTTTGCAAATGTTACACTCATTTTGTTTTATAGTTTGTTTTATCTGTGTCCAATGGCTTGAGATGTGTAAAACTGTTTGCATTCTAATAATTATCCTGTAGAGATGAAATTCCAATCATGCGTTGAATGCAAGAGCTTCTGTGGAGAGCAGCCAAAATGCCATCTATCTCATAATCCTATGGTGCCGGACAAATACATGAAACATGACCAGCAGCTTCGTCCACGTCCAACTTCTCCACTGCTGGGAGTAACGTGGAGAGCATGCACTCTGCAGGCTCCACGCCTCGATCAGATATCGTACCGCGTGGCATTTTAGGAAGAAATCTGACTGAGGGAAGAGGCGAGCTGCAACTTGAACCCTGAATGTCTGGAATTTCCACGCTCGAGGATATATTTCTCCCTTGACGCGTGTGTCTTTAGATCTGCAAGCCTCGGGGCAATTAAAAGGCTTGGTGTCAGACGTCCCCGTCAACCCCGCGCTCTAGCCTCCCTTTCTCATGATTCCTTGATTGCAAATAAATACTGGGTAGATGACTTCATTAGGGTGCCTCTCATCCCCCTTAAA
This sequence comes from Xiphophorus maculatus, assembly GCF_002775205.1. Taxonomy (NCBI): domain Eukaryota; kingdom Metazoa; phylum Chordata; class Actinopteri; order Cyprinodontiformes; family Poeciliidae; genus Xiphophorus; species Xiphophorus maculatus. The sequence continues at coordinate 12,776,495 of NC_036458.1, read as the reverse complement.
AAGCAGTATAAAAACCACTAACTGTTAGCTTTGTTGGAAATTAGTGTAAAGCGATCTGTTTCATGTCCTGGGAACTTCTGTTTTAGAAGTGAGACTTCAGATTATTTTCAGGGCATGTTGACGCTGTGTGTGCCAAGTTGTCACGCATGTAATGATGCAACTTCTGAGCTCTGACTGGTCTTACCAATGCTCCTCTTGCGTCGGCTGTGCAACTGGGAGCTTTTCAGTTCATTGTAGTAACCATGATGATGGGACGAGTTCTTATGGTGGTTGTGGTGCTTGTGGTGCTTGTGCTCCTCAACAACATCGTTTCCCGTACCTCGTCAGAACAGAAGGACGGCATGTTAATGATGTCACAAACAGGTTATTCAACAAACAAGTTCAAGTTCAACTTTTATGTTGCTTGTCATGTTCACAGGAGAAACATTTTTACCAGAAGCACCTAGACCCCATTGAACAGCAGTGCTGTTTGGCTTGGTAGACCTCAACAAAGGATTACATTTGAACTGCAACTCAGTTTAAATAAGCTAAATGTTGTTCTGTACAATTTTAAGTCAGATCCATTTTTGCAGCACCAAATTCCAACAAATCTTGGCAAGGAGCGCCAATTCACACACATTTAAGTAGAATAAAATAAATGCAGTTCATTCCAGTACAGTGTAGTTACATAGTCACATTGACATTCAATTACACAGTGCAGTTCAATCCTAGTTATAACACAGTGTAATCAAGAAGCTCCTGAACAGATAAGTAAATGTTTATAAGATTGATTTGCAACTGTTTATTCAAGAATTTTAGATAAGAAGTGGAAGTAGGAAAAAGACAGTGATTTCTTATGTAAGAATTGAATTAAAGCATCCTTGTAAGCCTTTGATACTATATGAATCCTAACACTAAGCATAAGTTTATCACACAAAAAATAAGGTGGGAATGAAAAGGAAAAAAAATCTCCCTAAATAATTTCGAAGAGGCCTAAAGTGCAAATTGAAGATTTTAGATGAAGAGAACAATCAGTCAAAGACCTCAAGATGTTAAAAACTATTTAAATACAAATCATGTTCTACATTTTCGTCACATTAAGATCAAATTCTGCCTCTCTCAGTCATGACCTAATAATGATATTTGGAAGGATAGAGTGAATTTTATTTCTGATTAAACCAATTCTATATGTAAAGGTTTCTATGAAGGCACTGGGAGCTCAAGGAACACAACTGAATGTTTCTATGACTGGAAGCTATAAATTGGTGATACACTGGTTCCTATACTGGAATGAATGCTAAGAATTACATTTCTCAAAGAAACAATGTTATTTATAGAGAATCCTGTGACATCACTACAGCTCAAAGTTAAATGGACATGCGTCTCAACAAAGTTATGACTCAAACATATGACACATTGTTAGTCTGGCTACTGTACTGGGAAATACACTATAAATTGTATTCCTGATAGAGACAACAATGTCATGAAGTCATCACCGCAGAGATAAAGGAATACACGACTAAACAGAGATGTGACTCTTTGCTAATCTGGTGACTACAGCAAAAAAAATGCACTCTTGTTTTTCCCTTAATGATGAGCAATACTCTGTTATAAAAGCATTTTCAGGATTAAGTAAGAATCTTCAACTGCAATTCTAAGAACCAAGTATTGGTTGGCCACATAGCCATAATGAAATAAAGTATCTTTTATGTTCCCAAAGGGTTTATACAGTTCTCTTAAACATGCAAGCATGGTAACTTCTAGAACACTGGCTGAAGGTAGGAGGTTCAGTTGTACACTGGTTAATTGCTGGCATTATAGGTCAGCCTCCCTCAGTGACTAGGCTAAACTTTTTTTTAGCTGTAGCAAGACGAAGGTGAGTCAGCACTGACTTGAAAAAAACAACCAGCTTTCACAGACACAGAGGCTTAAAGTGGTCATTTGACAGGTAGGGCCCGGTCACCTTTATTTTAGGCCTAATTAGTGGTTCTGTGTCCCTCATTTACTGCAAATGTTTGCTTTTCAATCACTTTGTGGTTTTTTGGGGAAAGTACATGTTTTGCTAACATAGCCAGTTCAGTTTTTTCATGTTCACGGTCATCTGATAAGACGTGCTTGTTTTGGTCTCCACCCAGACTTTTAAGGTGGATTAAGAAAAAGTGCAAGAACAGCAATAAAATTTTAAAGCTTGTCTGCAGGATTCCAAGAGCGTCTGACTATATTTGCAAACTGGGTGGGTCTGCCTTTCTTATGGTATATCATGCTTGTATAGGATTATTCTACACATGTACACTGAACAAAAAGACACTGTATAACAATCGGAGAAACTCTTCTCATTATCCTACATAATGTGGAAAATCCTTAAGCACACATATCTGAACAGAGTTCAACTGTGGGCAAACACAGTCCACTCTCTCAGCTTTTTTGTGCATTCGACCAAAGTAATTCAAAGGGATTTCCTCAAACTATACAAGGTCCACCACTGGGATCGGTTGTTTATTTGCTTTTTGATCATTTCTTTTTTCAGGTTTGTCTGTTAGAGACAGTTCAGGGAATTTCCTTCCAGCTTGTCATGGAGTCAGTCAACCAGTTGGCGACCCAGGACTAAAGGTTCACTGAAGGGAAGTATTGCCTGCAGCTGAAACTGGGTGTCAAACAAAGGGCTGAGCTATCATTCTTTCAGACCATTACACTCCAGCGCACACATACTGTACATAACATCCCAATCTATAAATCTTTTCATCTCTTACTGTCAGAAATACACAAAAGGTAGGAGAAGAATATAGCAAATATGGAAAGTTTGATGTAAGGGAAAGTTATATTAGATTTGACAGAGAGGCCGCATAAGAAACAGGAAAGAAAGGGAGGTGGAAAGACTACAGCAGTGGAGTGAGGGGGCTTGATTCTTTCCCGGTTCCAGGTGACTAAGATGTATGCACACGCCCAGAGTCTCTAGACAAGAGACCAGAGGACAGGAGACAGTCTCTTACCATGAATCAGGCTTTCAAGACTGGCAAATTACTCCCTCCATTAGCTAAGGGCCTTAACTCCCTCCTTTTGCTTCTTCTCCTCCACTCTCTTTCATTCTCCCTCTCCTTGAACAAACAGCCAGCATGTTGTTGACTTTCAGTGTAAGGGACTCCCTTCATCTGTCATCCTTTCTCATTTGTCTTCTCTTTTTTTAACAGTTTTGTGGCTGAGTTGACAAAATGTAGGCTTAAGTCTAATAGGCAGCAGGGTATTTCTGCGGTTGTGGGTAGTAACAGGTGGCAAGCAACTCCCCTCTTTAAGTATCAGAGTTATCTGTTAACTGTGCGGGAGACAGAAGACAAAGCAGATTGCACAACAACCTGCGGCTTCTCCGATTGAAGCCGGAGTGCAGTCTCAAGATGTCTCCGACTCCCTCCTCCACCTCTGCCCCTTACCAAGAGTCAGGTTCCCTTTTCTGTCAAAGTTCTTCACTGAGAGAGATAAGAGCAGGCAGGCGAGGGGCCACCTCAGAAGGGAGACAGGGACAGAGAGGAGGAGGAGTATAACGAGGAGAGCAGCACCTCGGGGACCAGACAGCCATCTGCAGACTTCAACAGGGTCATCTCATCTGACAGTCAGAACTGAGGACAGGGACTTTGTAAAAACAAATCCAAGCCTGCACTGAGCACAGGGGTATTGCAAGCCACCCCTGGGCGCCCTATTTATCCTGCCACTTCCAAACTTCACCCCCTCCTGGGACAGAAATCACAGAACAATTAAAGCTAATTCTGAAAAGTTCACCTATGTTTTAAAATCTCCCCTCCTAGATGATGTCATGTTACATAGTATTTTGCCTAACACTGATAACTTCGCTAGTTCAAACAATCTGCAACAAAAGCTCTGAAAATACCCCTCTGGCTGGCGTCTGGGGTCTTTTAATGGGCTGGCCAGGGCTGACCAAGCTGACCCTCAAGACAGATTTATGTCCTCGTATAACAATAATTAGCCTACTGCTGTTACTCTGCAAAGCATTAATCTGTTTGAAGAAAGACACGTTAATTCAATTATAAACACCTTTTCTCATCTATGAGGTACCAAAGCGGTATGTTCTGGGCTCAGAGTAAAGCGAAATGATGCCTGCTGTGGAAAGCAGCCTGGTTTAATGTTAATTAAATCCATCACTGAGGTTGTTCTATTAATTAAATCCTATAAAACTTTGCAAAAACTTTCCCACATTTTGTTAGACTCCAACTACAAACTTCAGCATATTTTATTGGGATTTTATGGGATAGGTCAGCACATAATTGAGCTAAATTTTAAAGTGGAAAGAAATGACAATATGGTCTTCTGAAAAGCATATTTCTATCCAGGCCCTTTACTTTGATACCCCCAAATAAAATGTTCTGTGCAATTACCTTCAGAGATCACCTATTTGTACTTGTGACAGTGCAATGAAAATAAAGTTGAATTCTATTCTATTCTATTCTATTTCCAACCATGTGCAATTTAACGCCAAGCGTCTGAGGCAGCTGTAATTTGAAGGCTTCAGAAGTTTGTTTGAGAATGTTGGTGAGTAATAAGCTTGATGTAGACTAAGAAACGGAGAAAGTTATATAGATGTTTAGATCAAGGTGACGTTATGGATAGAGTTCATCATCACAGAATGAAAAGATTTGGCACAATTGCAACTGGTTCAACCATCTCAACAGTGAATCATGGAGGTGGTAGCATCATGATGTGGGATGGTGGTCACAGTTGACGAGAAGTGGGAAAACATGGGAATAATCCTAAAGTTGAGTTAAAAGTTTCTGGACTGGGCAGAGGTCCTCCTTCTAGTCGAACAGCAACCTTAACCATACATTCAGATCAACAAGAGATTGGTTTAGTATGTGTGGGAAAAGCCTAGTCAAAGTCTAGACATAAATTCAATTGACTTTGTATCAGTAGATGCTCTCCATCCAACCTGATTGAGCTCAAACTATTTTCCAAAATGGAATAGACAAATGTCAATATTTAGAAGAAAACATGCATCCAAAAGCATACAAAGTATTGAATTAAGAGGCGCTGAATAGAAAAAATCTCAACATAAGCACAAGTCAATTTCTGTCTATTGTAAAATTGTGCGCTATAAAATACATTGAAATATGTGGAGGAAGCTCAAGAAAACACAAAATGTTGCTATTACAACCTATAAACAACTCAAATTCCAGTCTCTGCCTTTGTTTGCTGAATGTAAAATCTAGAGAGTTGTAAAGCAGGAGAGATAATTACCCCTTTCTGTTGGCAAATCTGCACAGAGGGAGCCCTGAACTTGATATATGACAGCAGCCTGTGTAAATAGAGGCTCATGTGAAGGCAAACAAGTTCTTCCAGCACACAGATGTAATTTAATCAGTAAGACAGTCTGGGACACAGAGGGAGAAGAAGCCAACTTGACCTGCAACCTGCTACAACTTTTCACCGGATTTATGGCACAAAAACATGCGGCAGTCTGGAGGCAACAAAGCAAGTTCACTGAACTCACCCTTCATCACGTGTGCAGTAAATGCACTTGTCTTGGATCATGCGTTTTCAAATGTGCAAACTATTATTTAGGTTAATCATAAAGCCACAACATAAGAGTCTTGACTTTCAGGTTAGGTTTAATCAGATTAATATCCAAAAGCCGGGGTATCCGACTTGCAGACACATTCCGCGCAAAAAAAATAAATAAATAAATAAATAAATAAATAAATAAAGTATCAAGAGGCAGAATTTACCTATGGAGTCAATCTCCAGTAACCGCTGGAGGTCGCTGATGCTGTGGATTTCACTGTTGGAGAGTCGATCGATCAGCTCCTGTGGAAACTCCACTTCCTTCTGTGGCAGGGAGCGGGGCAAAGAAATCACACAAGAAAATAAGGTTAGAGATGTGTCGAGTGATTGGGAAGCACATGGGGATTGGCTGTATAAATAAAGGCTCAACTGAGGAAATCTTTTCAGAAGCCAACTTTGCAACAAGGTGCCAGAGAAATCCGTTGCGAATTTAGTGAATAATCAACAACATTAGACCCCTGAAATACACATCACTTTCTTCCTCTAAGCTGGAGCGCGAAACTCAGACCGCTGGCTGTAAGACTGCGGGAGCGGCAACCTCGCACCCTTTGCACTTGTCGCGCTTCATCCAGGCACCTCGGGTTGAGCAAGACATGCAGAGCCCTTACAGGAACAGGAACTATTTTTATCAGCCAGAGCGGTTCCCATGGACGCGCTTGGTCCAACCAAAACGTTTGCCCAGTTGCCCTCAAGCTACAAACAGATTTGGCACCAAAAAAGACCAAAAATAACTGCGTTGTGCGCCCAAGCGCATGCAGCGGTGTTTACTTTGAGAGGCGCACTTGTGAGAGAAGCTGCCTCAAATCATCTTAGTGGTGGTTTTATTGTTTTGATTTTTCTTTGCATAGGCATTAATTCAAACTTCATTCCTATGGAGTTTAAATTAAACATCGCGTTTCAGTGTTATGTGTATGTATGTGAGGCCCTTGAGGAGAGGACCTTTGCACTCTAATTGGAATAAAACCTGGTTGAACCTGGTCACTTTACCTCAGCAGTGGCCAGCAGGTACGTCGTCCACAGCAGGAAGCAGCAAATTGTGGCTCTCATCTCCCTTTACTGTAAAGTCTCCCTCAAACACGAAAAATGTGCTGCCGCGTAGGAGCCCCTGAGTCGCTCCTGGCTCCAGAGGATCCACAACCATCCCCTCAGGGAGGGAAACGGTGTCGTCAGAGCAGGTCGGCCAGACGCGCTGCTTGTACTTGCTTGAAACTCTCGGGCTTAGCAGTCTTCTTTTTATTCACATTGAGCTGCGTCCTCTTGAAAAAGCCCTGCGCTCCAGCACAGCATATACCTTCCTTACGCACGCGTGAGGCAAATCCAATAAACAAGTCTAGCGCACATTGCACTTGTCTTTCACCTTAGCAAAAAAAAAAAAAAAAAGACTTCACACTTTGACCGAATGCAATGAGAAACCACACATAAAAAACAGCTGCTTGTCTCTGAGGACAAGTGAAAGCGCACTGTTTTTTCTCTGTTCTGAAAGTCTTGAATGAAAAATAATCCAAAAGATGCCCTAATCTCCAATGGAGAAAGGAGTCCGTGAGGGGCTGTTCAGAGCGTGTCTGCGCGCAGGTCCTTGGACGTGTAGGACTCTGGAGTGAATGGTGTCAGAGCGCCTCTGAGCCGCTGAATATAGAGAGCCAGCAGCTCTGTGCCCATTGCGCCTCCCCTCGCGTTTGGGTGATCGTGCATCCATTCAGCAAGGGGAGCTGGTTGGCTGATGACTTAAAACTCCAAGATCCGTCCCCGTGCCCCTCTTACCGCCTCCCCCCTCCATCCTGTGTGAGCGAGTGCATGAGTGTCTATGTCCTTTGAAAAAAAAAAGAGTCCTTCACAGATTTGGTGTGTAGTCCGTTTTTATTTACAGGAAGACTGGAAAATAGATCAATTTTTCAAAGACATTTCCTTCATCTCATTTCCCACCACTGCACGGATTGATAACTGGATTAAGAAGAAGTAGGAGGATGCTCTGGGTTTATCTTTCTGCAAATAATAGATAAGTCGCTCCGGATGCTTTGTCTAAAGGACATCATGGTGAATCTTATTTTCAGCTGATGGTCATGACTCATGACTAGAGCTTTCTAGGTTTCTCTGTTTACTCCTCCTAACTTGTTTTGCTTTGCAAAAATGTTTCACCCACTTGAACATTATTACAGTTTCTTAAGTGAAAGCTACAAACTTTAGTTTAATTTTGCTGTTTATGTGACCACCAGAAGCAGAGCTTCATTGTCAAATGAAAAGAAAGGCATACATCTTTCTGAAAATACTTTTTGAAGTAAAAGCCTTAACAGTCCATGATGCATTTTTTGTTCAAGTGTCGCCAGTTTCTATCCCCACAGCATCATGCTGCCACCACGAGTTTTCACAGCAGAAATGAGGTATTTAAGGTGACATTTGTTTCCCTGCAATTCAGAAAGCTTGGTCATTGCTTTGTATCATATGTATGTACTGTGTTTATTTACTGCATGATGACTGAATAATTCAGCAATGTTTTTTTTTTTTTGGCCAGTTGTCCATAAAAGCTAGTTTAAAAAAAAATACATTTTAACTAATAATTTGATTACTGCAGTTCCTTCAGAATTGCCTTAGGTCTTTTCACAACTTCTGTTTACTTGGGGTTGCAGTTATGTCATAATTTATTTCCATTTTCGAGGATGGACTGAATAGTGCTACCTGTGAAGTTAAAAACATGTTGTTTAGCCTTTAAGCTTCTCCCCAACTTCATGCCTTGACCTGTCAGGTGACCTTTGTCAGCAGTTGATTGCATTAATTTTACAAAAGTTGTCAGAATAAATGGATCTGAAGAAAAAACTTTTAAAATCTTTATATGTGTAACTTTTGAAAACCACACATCACTGTCCTGCACCATCACTGTTACACAACATAATCTAAAATTTCAATAAAATACCTTTATGTTGGAAGTTATAATTTAGCTAAATGTGAAAAAAAAAATCAAGAAACTGTACTTTCTTGATTACGTAGGATTTCTGGACACAGGGAGTCACTGCCTGCAGATTCACAACCAACTGGTCTTATCTTGCTCGGGGTCTCTCGTCCTGCACTGGGAGGTCTGGGAATAAAGCCTGAGGGTCATCTCGGAGGAGACATGCATGCAGGAGCAGAGACACAGACAGACAGAGAGCGTGCAGACACATTATCAGCCAGAGGTGAGAATCGGCAGGGAGCTACAGGTCAGCCGGCCAGGTGGTCCAAGCCTACACCTCGTCCGCTCAACCCTGGAGGGTGTTGTGGCTGGAAATCCTGCAAAGAGAAATCACTCCAGCAGATGGTACGGTAATTAATGCAACCATTTTAATAGGCCAGTTGAGCTCGGTTGGTGTCATAAAATGAATCAAATATTTTTACAGTGGAATTCCCTCTGCTGAAGTAATTTATGACAAGTTGTTGCAACTGAACCGCCTTTCCTGAGGTGCATGTTTCCTTTTAAGAAGGCTGGTTTAGTATGCATGGAGTAAACAAATGCTATGGCAACAGGCTGCTCCATGATGTTAACATATTAATTTTACTCGAAAGGGTTTATTTTTAAGTTTAAGACATATACACGCGGCGCAGATAAAAGATAGAGAAAACCTCCGATGCATTATTCTTCAAGGTAGAAACATAATCTTTAGAGAGGAGAGATATGTTTAAAGAAACAAAAACAGAAAGATCTCTCTCCTTCTTTTGCTCTCTTCTGTGTGAGCTAATAAGCAACATGTTTACTGGCAACTGAGGCCTGTGTACCTAACAACATTAACCCCATTAAATGACTTTATAGATGCTGCTGCACAGTAAATAGAGCTATAAAGACTGCAGAGAGGACGTTGGGAGTGAGGTGATGACTCCTATTTTGCCCCCGGGCCACACATAGTTCCCAGTGATTGAGACAAAAGAAGACAGGGGAACATTTTTGAAGAATGCGTTAGATATGAGTTGCATAGCCTCTGGAGAGCTGATGTGAGCCTTTTAGTCTGGGTGATCTGTCAGTTTGATTAATCTTTTTCCATGCTTGAGAGATATTGAGAAACATTCAACTCTTTTTTTGACATAAAATTTTTATTCTTATCATCAAAGACCAAAAGAAGGATTTTATTTGGTATTTGGTATTTGGTATTAGAGTGCCCTCTCCAGTCAGTTTTGTATTAAGTAGAAATCAAGAAAGATTGGGATTGCGCTTAGATTGTTCTAACATGCACAAAATAAGATGAATTTAAATACTGAAACTGAAAATGGATGGTTTTTATTTGTGATATATAAAAAGGGAAGATGCTGGAACACCAGTGTCTCCCGTCCAAAGTTGAAACATGTTTTTAACTCTGCCTTCCATAAAGAATCTCCAAAATATATGCCTTTAGGTATGACTGAAATTTTAGCAGCGCACCGACAAGTCTTCTGAGCAAAAGTCCTGGTCTAAGATTGAGTTATTTATCATATCACAAGAAGTACTCTTAGGAGGAGGTCTTCAAACCCAAGAGACTGTGCCAGCTGTCAGTCATAGTGGGCAGCAGCATCATCATAGCATGAGTCAGTTTTCCTTCCAGTAGTCCAGGTACATTGCACTTTCAAATCCTGCAACTTCCCGTTTACTCAACAGGTAGATGTTGATTATTGTAGATGTGCAATTCTGTGTTTGCGTCACTCTTCCACCATGAAAAAAAATAGTAGTTCAAATGGTTTTGTGTGTGTTTTAAATGGTTTACTAAACATTTTGTGACCTGTCGCGATGACAAAAACATAATTATCTAGGGCTTCATTTTAGCTTGAACTTTGACCTGGCAACGAAAGCAAGGAATCTCACACTTCAGTGTGCCAGAAAATCATAAAAAAGATAGCAGGACTGACAATAGAAACTCCATGAACTGATAGCCTCATGTCCCTCATTTGTTTTACAGCTCTAACTGTGATATTTCCTTCAATAGAAAGTTGTAAAATGTTTTCCACAGGGCATCCCCCGTCTATAACACCTTCTGATGACAACAGAGACAGAGACTGGATTGCCTTGCAACAGAGAAACAAACACAGATCTTAACCTGATGTCCCCCCCCACCTCGAGCACCACCCAGCCGTATCATGAGTATGAGTCAGGCCCTTCGTAAACTACTGAGTGATTCCTTCCCTCCTCCCCAGGGCAGAGCTTACTAACTCGAGCCGTTGCCAGTTCATCACTGTCCATGATGACAAGGTTGATGTCATTAGTGGTTTGATGTTTTGTAGTTGTACAAATTAGGAGCGGTGGTACCGTTTATGGTTAGGTTACTCGTGTGCACGTTCAAAAGCACACGCACACAAGCTGAAGTCATTCAGGTGAGATTTTCCAGGAGCAAAGGTGCATTCCACACGCTGGCCATAATATAGATTGGACTTGGAAATTATCCAGAGCAGAGTGCATATCCAGGGCAACCTCTGTATTCATAAGCAAACACACAGTCTTACTTAAATTATTGTTGAGTATTGGAGACAGTAAAGGTGCAGCAGCCGCATTTGAAGTTGGTTCTGGATACAGCTGCTCTTTTATAGGGACAATTACTAGAAACCATTTAAGGGACTTAATATGTCTAACATGCACTGCAACCTGAATGCATTACTCTGTGGGGCCTCTCAGTAACCCTCCGAACCCGTTTCCTTCAAGGCGCTCTAGGTGCGCAGCCATTCGGGGGCACAGTACCCGACTGCTCTTTCATAAGCCACAATGCAGTCGTCAAATCGGCCTCAGGGATGAAAAAAAAAATGACACCACATGCACACATAAACGTACAAAGATGTCGGTGCAAGGTATGTGAGGCAGCTTTCCAGCTGCAACACATTATGCATTACAGCAGTACACATTAGTTGTTAAGGGACCATGGCATCCTCTCTCTGCGATCTCCAGATCTGTCAAAGTGGGGTCTGGTCTTGTCATAACTCTGACATGATTTTTTTTTCACTCTGACATTCTTGATGAAATGTATCCTCGGAGAACTATACTTGGTCAGTGAGAAAGAGAAACTGTAAACACAGTGCCGTGCAAAGGTATTTTTGAACCCCTTTAAAGTTTTTCACATTTTGTTCTATTGCAGCCCCAAATTTCACTGTAGTCTCTATAGATTTTATGTGCCACAAAAAGAAAAACAAAGTTGACAGTAAGTGTGGACTTAAGTATGGTTTAAAAAGATACTCAAAATTTCTAAACAAATATTTTCAAAACTTTAGCATACATTACCAGTCCCCTTTACATGGCACCAATAATATCCAAAACAAACATCAGATTCAGATCAAAACTCACTGAATCAGCAAATGGAGACAAGTGGGGGTTGGGGGTGTGGGTGTGTGTCTCGGTATAAATCCATCTGTTCTGTGAAGGTATCAGAGTTTTGTTAGAGAACGTTACTGAATAAACAGAATTACAAAAACCAAAAAAACACAGCAAACAAGTCCAGAAGAAAGTTGTGGAGAAATTTGAAGCAGAGGTTTCTTCTCTCAAGATCATCAGAAAACTGCTAGTATACTACAAGTCTAAGCCTAAAAAAGACATGACAGTCCACCTAAACTAAGGCAGAGCATTGTTAAAGAAATAGCTAAGACACCTGTGGTAACTCTAGAGGTGCTGCAGAGATGGAGGAATGCAAAGCACCATGTATGGTGGAAAACTAACACTGTGCACACAGCTGTATAATGAAACATGGTAGCAGCAGCATCATGCAGAGTGGATGATGTCTTCTGCCTGAAGAGGAAACTTGTTGATCTCTGTGTTGATCTGAGGATGGATGGAGTTAAATACAGGACAAACCTGATGGAGGCTGCAAAAGACTTGAGACTGGATAGACAGACAGAGCGGCAAGGGGATTGTTTAGATCTAAACATATTTATGTGTCTGATTAGACCAATTTTGCTTATAGTTCAAGCTGCATGAATATTTTTGCAAAGCATTCTTTATTTCATTGCTGAGTCACCATCTAAGTCCCATTAGACCCATGGAAATGGACTCTCGACCACAAAAGTATAAAGAAAACCTCAGGCAGCAAGCTTCAGTCAAACAAAATTATTTAAGGGATTTCAGTTCTCTCACACTTCCATATAGGCTACACTTGGGAAACTTTACACATTTACACACCTCCACCCCCTCATGCACATTTACCAATTTCTTTAACTGGACAGACAGACATGAAGCAATGTGGGCACAAGTCCCTGCAAGCAGCTACCCGTTCCCCCTGTCCCAGCTCATTTTCCCCTTAAAACACTGCCTCTTTATTCTCTATGAGTGAAAAAAAAACCCAACTCTTTCTTACTGCACACACACAAACACACACACACGCATACACTTTCTCGCACATGAAACAGGGGACTTCCAGCCTCTAAGAAATAGCAGTGTAATTGCCGGTGCTCTGTTGTCTATCAAGACCTGACCTTTTCAACATGTGTGCGTTGTGTTGGGAGCGATGGGAACCGGCGAGGAGGAAGACAGGGGTCTCCCCGACTCTGCGGTGGTCTGACCCAAATCCCCCTCCTCCTTTCTCCCCCCTCCAACTCCAACGAATCTCTGGGAACTCCCAGTGTGTCCGGGCATCGGGTGAGTTCGGAGGCTAGTACAGGGGAGGACGTGACTAACCCACAAATCAGGTTCTTGGCGGGGCAAACATCAAAGCTGGGACAGGACGATGTGGAAATGGCAGAGAGGGCACAGAGCTGCCCTGTCTCGATGGAGTCTCAGGGGACAGAAGAAAATTAGAAGTCTATAAGTAGAGTCCAGACTTTATGGTAGCAAGCTCTTTTACCAGTGCCAATGGGAAAGTTGTGGACCAGTATTGCCTTACATTATCTGGCCCTGGAATACGTGCTTTATAGAATGTAACATACACAAGGAAACATTCATAATAAATACCTAACAGTTTGCAAGATTTTGCATCAAGAGAAGTCATCAAAACAAACAAGAAGCAACCAATACAGAGCGTAAAAGAGAAGATATAGAGTTCATGGGAGAGCGTTCCTGAGGATGCAATAAATACAGCACAGGCAAAAGAGATTGTCCACAAACCCAATGAAATGCCATCTTCACATCCATACATGACAGACGAGCTCAGAGGGGGCATACAAAGCTGACTTCGGTGGTTTATTTGGAGACTATAAGCTCATGATTACTCCAATTTGCAAGTGTGGCTTCCACCTTCTTACCTTTCATTTTACTTGTCTTTCACTTGCTATAGTATAGGCACAATTTTTGGGACTTTAAATCGAGGGTAACCAAGGTGGTTGTGATGATGGTGGTGATATATGGGATTAAGAAAAAGATTTCTAAGCTTGGTTTAAGGGACAGAGGAATGAAGATGACTTAGCTGAAAAACAGAATGGGGTAAAGAGACTGGAAATGGTTGGATTCAAAGACGTCTTGAGAATCCAATTTGGTTGCTTTATGTCCTCAGCATCAGCACCAAATGTCCCTGGAGGCAGTTTCGCAAGAGTTAAACGGAGATTTTCCTCAACACACTGCAACTCCTATGGCAACCACACCAAACTTAGCTCAAAAAGCACTTAGACTCCAGGAGAGAAACCCCTTCCTACTTTATGGTCCGTACTGCAAAGCTGTTTCGCACGCATCATGCTAACGATTAACTGAGGCTAATGTAATCCTTCGACCCCCTGCCCAGGTAGCTGCTCTGAAAACAGCACCAGTGCTGCTTTTAAAAAATAATTACAGAAGGTATTTTATTGTTGTTATTATTGGAGGCCATAAAAGCAGTAGCAGCCATGATCCAACCTCTGGGATCAGGAAAGACTTTTTCTGGCATTCTTGTCTTCAGTAGAAGCTGCTGATGCAGGCACAAGTGTACTATACGTAAAATACGTACTATGGAGTTCACTGGAGGACCTGCATTAGAAAAACTAAATGTTTTAGGTTTTATTTGACAGAAATCCATTCTGTCATCAAGGTGTAGCAAGGTCTGCCGTCTCTGAACTTTTTTTTATAATACACTTCAAAACGTCTTTGTGGAAACTTAGGTCTAGTCAAAACAATGTTTCATTTGCCCAGGTCATGAGCTGCTATGGTTAAGGCGTATATACAAGTGTCAGACAGCAGCTATTAAAGATCCTCATAAAAGGGAATGAAGTAAGCTGGTTCAGTAAAAGATGCCCAGTGCATATGATCAGGTTTGAGTCTGTTCAGTTCTGGTATGGTGACTCTGGAGCAAAAATCTAACAGATGATCACTTATCAATAAGAACTTAGACCAGATCATGAATCCCATTTTTTAGGCTTCTGTGGGAATGGTAAACTCCATTTTGGTTTACTGATCAAATCCATAGTGCGGCATTGGAATAGAATTTATTATAACTACAGTGTACAAAGTACTGTTAAAATAATGATTTCTCCAAGGGAAACAAAAGCTTCCCAGAAAAGTTGCTCCCTAAACCTAATAACTGGGTTTGGGTTTTTTATGTCAATGTGGAGGAACTATGCCCTCCTCTCTTTTCCAGGATTGTTTTAATTCATCCTCGCTGGAGGGTTTTTAAGCACTAAGGCTGAGGAAAAGCATCTACAACTGTATTTAAGTCTGGACTTTGAATAGGCCTTTTTTTTATTAATTTATGAATTGGCTCATTCTCCTAACCAAAACCCGATGAATGTGCACACTCCTTCATGATTTCCTATGAGACAGTCCTGGAAAAGTAAAGCATCCTTTGACAAAGAAGTTCCACCTTTGTCTTATCAATTTCATATTTCCCCATCAGTCTTGGGGATCATCATGTTATTTTTTGGGGGAAAATATTTGCTGGGATTTTGCTCACTATATCTTTGAGTCATTTTGGTAGGAATTATATTGCTTTGAAGATTCACCACTGATTCATGTTTCCACTGTTTGTGGATAGTATGCCACTCACTCTGGAGTCCTGGAGTCCCAAAGTATTAAACATGGCTTTCTAGCCTCTTGCAGACTTTGTTTCTCATCTGTTCTTGAATTTCTGTAGATTGGGCTGCTTTTTGACATCTGTTAGCCTACTTCAGGTCGTCGGACATGTTAGTCTACTTCATGTGATTTCTTAAACGTGAATGTGGCTGGTTAAGATTAATAAGGTGGCTGATTAGTTTTTCACATGGCGGCAGCTTATTTTGGACAGGTTTTCTTTTTAATTTTCAAACAGTTATTTGCATTTATTCAGATTAACTTAGTCTGACATTAAAACTTAATTGATGAGCTGGAACAACTGTGAAATAGAGTAAATAAAAACCATAAAAAGATATTGGCTATTTTCATTTTCTACAACTCAAGATGAAGTGACTAAAGAGAGAGATCACAACAAGGTGATTATCAGCAGGAAGTGGCTCCATTATGGGCTTAGAGATGGGAGAGAGTGCTCTTTGGTTACAGCTCTCAGTCAAATCTACACATTCCATCGGGGTTTAGGGTAGAGCTGGGTCACCCCTCTGATGGATCCTGCGGGGTTTTAGGGATAGGTGGGCCACCCTCACTCTTTTCTCCACCTGCTGCCCCGGTACCTGGAGCGCTGCTTTGGGCACAGTGGAGGATGCTGGACGGATTCTAGGACACTTGAGGAGGAAACAGAGGGTGTGTGGATGTCTGTCAAGAGACACTTGACAGCTTTTTGCTTTGACCTTGTGAGAAGTGGTGTTGTGAAGGATGAAGGTTTTCAGAGGCGTTGGGAGGGGAGGTGAAGCACTCACACTTAATTATCCCTGAAATGTAGGAGTTTCTGCGGGGGCTGAACTTCTATGCATCAATCAGTAAAGATATACTGTATCCGATCCAATCCGGAGAATCAACAAGAACAGACAAGCAGTTTGGAAAGCCAAGGTGCTTCAAGAGTGTTAATCTGAAAATTATGAAGTAAATCACATCAAGTTCTAGAATATCTCATCTTCTGAGTCAGCCTTTGTGACCATTATCCTAACAACTCAGCAGGGACTTGTTTTTTTTTTTTTCTCATGGCATTCCTTCATCTTCCTGATGTGATTAGAAAAAGAGTGTGAGCACTTTTTACGATCTGTACTCCAATCCCCAACAATTCCCCTGAGAGCAGCAGCAGGGGAAAACAGAAATAATTGAGACAACCGCCGAGCTGCCTCCCCTGGGAGTGAAGTCAGAGCCCGACTGAAGAGATGCATTGTTCTGGGTTTGGATCGATGTAGGCAGGAGACTGCAGAATCATGTGCATGATGGAATATCTTACTCTGAAAACTGCTTCTGACTCTTTCCTTTTTTTTTTTCTTTCTTTTTTGTCCGTCCGCCTCGGCGATGCAGAATGTCGGGGGAACATTCGGTTTGTTTTCTCTACACGTCGTTTGGAGGCTGCGCTGACTGGGAAATAGCTTTGAAACTGAGGCCAAAACTGAGGCAAGATGGGGAGGCCCGGTCTCAGTGTTGGTACATGTATACATGTGAATTATTTACTTGTCGTCCAGCAGGAAATGAGGAACGATAACAAGCTTGGGAAAGAAAAGCAGAATAACAAACAGATGGTATTGCATCCACTTCTCTATTTTTTTGTAGTTTTCTCTTTTTGTCTTTTTTCTCTGTTTCTAGTCTTTAATTTCTTTTATGTGCCTCAGCGGGATGAGTTTGCTAACAGGAAGAGAGGAAAAAAATAACTTTCTGTATCTGATTCCCAGCTGCAATTGCTTGGTTACATTGACCAGAGTCAGAGAAACACCTTTCTGGCTGCGTCACTCAAATTTGAAATATTTCTTCAAGCAATTTAGAAACAGACCAAGTGACACAGATGTCTAAAACCAAAACAAAAAATACCCAGGATTTCAGCAAGTGGGCACCTGTGGTCCTTTGCAGAGTCATTGACAGGGTTATTTTTAACTATACACAATAATATTTTTTAAAAATGCAACAGAAAAATGGAAGTTATAAGCTCAATGAGAAATCTACAAAATTATGATTACAAATTGTCACTGAAAATGATAATTTGTTCTCAACCAACCTACCTAGTAACATAAAGATAAAATAAAATAAAAAATATAAACATTTTTAACTCCTGTACTGATGATACTGCAGCAGCATTTTTGAATGGAACCTTTTATGTGAAGTTTGTGAACAATGTTAAGGTTTATTGAATATTTTTATATTATTTCTACAGACGTACTGACACAACTAACAAACTATCTATATTTACGCTGTAGAGAATTTATTTATTTTTTTTAGCTCAGTATGGAGTTTTTCTCCCCATCATCGCTCATCCTTAAAGTCTCAATCCTATCAACCTCACTGTTGCTCATCCACCTGTGACAAGCCTTGGTGGTGGCCTTTGACCTGAGAAGGTCACGATTAGAGCAGAGAATTAGAACTGGGGACCCAGCAGAGGAAGAGGATGCCGCTGGACTGAGATTTTTTTCAACTAAACCCGGCTAAACCCGGCTCTGAAGCCAACAGGTCGCCACACCCAATATATCCTGACAGCTGAGTATCAGAGTCCATGATCATTAGTGCAGGTGGTTGGGGTCGGGGATTGACTCGGAAAGTGGGAAGCAGGAAGAAACAATGGAGATCACCAAGCATTTTAATTAGCCTGAATCCCTCTGGTGGAGAGGAGGGGGAGATGGAGCAGAGGTGGCATCTGTGGGAACACGGAGAGCAAGCAAAGAGGGCAGAAAACAAAAGAGGGAGAGTCAAGAAAAAGTCATGGGGGGAGGTGATGATGCTAACACACCCCATGGCACTGTGCCAGGTTTAAATATCTTCTCATAAAAAGAGTGTGTGGGTTTATACAAAAAAAAAAAACAAAAAATGCACAAAAAACACCAAATTCCTTCCGGATAGTTAATCTTGTAAATTTTAGGCACTCGTTATAAAACTTGGAATTTGGAGGGATGTGCATGAGAAGCCACACTGTAAATGAGTGGGGAAAATGTTTCCATGTCGGGATAAACTCTAAAGCGCTCATGTGAGTTACTCTCAGAGGAGTTCAGAAAAAACTAGAAAGCCATTGTTATGGGTCCCACAGTGTAGCTTATGTAATCTTTCACTTCTGCCTCTTCATTGCTCATTACCTCCTCTAACTCCATCCTCATCCTCAAGTCTCGTCCAGATTTTCGGAGACAAGGAGTCAGCAGACTTACTCATCAGTGAGTGTGAATATGGAACGGTGTAAGAAGTGGGAAAGGTTGAAGTAATAGTAGATACCAAGATCATCAGTAGTTGGCATCATAAAAGTATTTCTTAAAAGTTTACCCACAAACTTCAATTTGTTTTGGTGACTTTATGTGATAGACCAACACAAAGTAATGCATGTTTGTGCATGTTTTTCACATTTTCACAGATAACAGTCAGAAAAATTTAGTACATTTTTATTTTCAGCCCTCTGCACTGCATTATACCCAACATTCTCCAGTGGGAGAATGCAAACGACTTGAGGTGGGCTGGGCATTGACCTTCTGCCACTAAACATGCAATCAAAAGTTCAAAAATGACTTAGATAAAGATGCATTAAGGTCTCAGAACTGACTACTCGAAGTCCAGACGTAAATCTAATTGAGAAGCTGGTAGCTGTAACAGCAGCTCAGGGTTGTTAAACAAAAAAGCTGAACACAAACACACTTCCCATTTTTTAGATTTTTATTTGTTAAAGAAAAAAAAAAGGAAAAGGAAACCATCTTTCTTCAATAACTGCACTGCACTGTGGTTGTCGTAAAGATTCTAGAGCTGCTATTTGTTTTTTTTTATACTCCAACGAAGTCATGGAGAGTTGCGTGCCATTGAGAACCTCTGCAGCAGGACCAAGTGATCTAATATAAAAGTAGCACAGACTGAAAGTGTGTGTTTGTGTTTACTCCTATACTGGCTCTGTTCCATCGTGTCAGGGCTTCATAACACTGCACATGTGACAGTGCCAAGATTTGTCCTTAGCTAGCCCACCCAGGATGGCTCGGTAATGGCCGTGTCTAATCTGGTACTCTGAACACACACACGTATGCAAGCCCCCCCACACACACACAGATACAAAAGGGAAGGCTTAGGTGACCAGTTCTTCTTTTGTTAATTTAGGCGTACCCTGTCATACAAATGCTGCATTCTTTGGTAAATGCTTGAATAATAGTGGGACTTATAAGGTTCAGTTTCATGCTATTTCCAGAACTTTGAATCAAAATGAATGGATTTAGTGAGCTGTCAGCAGGCTGGGCTGTGAAATGGTTGGTTTGCACCTGTCCTGAGGTCAACCAAAGAGCCTAAAATACCTGGTAGCTAAATTCATTCTTTCCATTTCCTCACAATAACTTTAGTCAAGTTTAAACCCTCATTTATTGTTTTCCAGTCAGTCATGGAATGTAGAATGCTGTAAAAAACGATCTTTCAGACACAGACAACTAGACAAGATGCACTTTTAAATGATTTTTTTCTTTCTGTTAACAATGAAAAAGGACAGAAGAAATCTATCCAAACCTACGCTGCCCTGTGTGAATCCCCTCTAAGCCTAATGAACAGCTTTGCTTAATGAAAACGAATCCACTCTTATGTGAAGGATTGTTTTAATGAAGACACATTGTAAAGTTTCAATACCACAGCATCTCAGTCAGATTTAAGTCTGCACTTTGACTAGGCCCCACTAATACCTTCAATTTGGCTTTTGTGAGCCAGTTAGAGATGGATTCGCTGGTGGATTTTGGGTAAGCTGTGTACCCTTAATGTTCTTGAGCTCAAGGTCAAAAGCCTATGACTGGACTTTCCTCTTCAGAGGTGAGAGTGGCTCAGGAAATAGCAGAGCTTTTTGTAACTAGTAGGTTGCTGGTTTGAATGCCGGCTCTTTCTCTCTCAGTCATTTTGTCCTTGGGCAAGACACTTAAGGACCAAAATTCCAATCAGAAAATGTTGAACCAATAGCTTGACACCAACCTGAGGAAAAACCCAAACTTGTTAAGGTCTGTTAGCATACATTGTGAAAGCAAAGAAGTTGTGCCTGTGTGGCGAGGGGAATATTAAACTCAATGTCAGCGAGTTGGGGGCACATTCCTCAGTTGATTTAGTGGACATTAAGATGAAGAGGAATGTGTCAAAGCCGCACAGGCTTTGGTCCACGGTGGTGTAAACCGCCTGGGAGGAGCTTTGAGCCTTTCTGACAGCCCCGCTATGACGGATGACTGACACTTGGCTTAACGTGAGAAGGAGGACAGAGAGCAGACAAAAGACAAGAGCAGAGGGTGGGAAAAAGAGGGAGAAGCCCGTAGGAAGAAATATGAGAGACGTGACTGAGGAGGTAAACAGGAGAGAAAAGGAAAATTATCAAAGATCCAACAGCTAACAGAGTTTATGTGCAGTCAAGAATATGAGGTGAGGTAAAGAAAAGAGTAGGAACTAAGTCCAGTCAAGGGAGGCGGAGAAGGTGCCAAAAGCTGGGATAAACGGGAGGAAAGAATGTGAGGAAAAGTCACACCCCCAGGGACCAAAAGGACCAAGACGAAAATAACATCAAATCAAAAGAGTTTCTGATGCTTATCTTTATTTGCTCAAGATGGTTTGATAGTTGAAAAAAAAAAAGATACACAGAAGAGAAATACAGAAAGACTCTTTTTCTTAAGGTCCCATTTTTACATCGGGTCAGTTGTGCAATGCTGACAGAACTGTAGATCGAAGGAAACCAACACAAGTTCTTAGTTTTCTCAACTTTCTCTTATTGAGAACATTTCAAAACATTTGAATCAGACTACGGTGCTGTCCTAACGTTTTAAACTTGAAAGTGGTGCAAAAGTACTAAAACATCAAACAAAATCACCTCAAAAACAAGCAGATTTCTTTATTCAGTCCTGAGACAGTGTAAGCCTTTAAGGTTCGGTCGCATGGAGATGACACGACTGAACCTTTGGAGAACAACAGCTCACAGAAACATTAGAATCTTTACATATTTTTGTTAATTTTCAACTAACCTGACAGAACAGCTAAAAACAGGAATGAAGAAGTGCTCTCAAAAAGTACTGTCTGTGTATCAAAAGTGTGATGCTGGGCCGCAGTTTCTCATAAAGTGGGGAGAAATGGTAATCATATCAAACTGAGAAGATGCTATTATTATTTTCACAGAGCTGACATCTTCAGGCTCCAGCAACTGACATATTGACCAAGATGAACTTCCAGTTTAACACTGCTCAAACCATTCAAGTAAAGGGTTTAATAAATATGTTTCTTTTCCCCCAAAATAGTGTTAGAAAATTCTTCAAAAAATATTTTCTTTTAGAAGTGAATGTCACACTGAAAATTTAGAAGAAAAAAAAACTTGAGTACATTTATTATAAGTAGAGGGGAAAAGTATGTTTCCAGAATCCAAAAGTTTGATTATTTTTTCCACATATTTTAAGTTAACCAGAAAGTCTCTAAAGTTTTGATTAGTAATCAAGTAATCTTGTTTCACTGGGGAATAAATATGATGTGACTCAGAAGCCAAGTTCACACTGTGCAGGGAGAGCCTCTGGGAATAAATATGACAAGAAACAGAGCATAATTTCTCACACCCACACTTCATAAATGAATATGATTCAAAAGATGCAGGGTTTTCACTGAGCAAAGCCAACTTATAAAAAAATATTAAGGGGACATTTATAAAAGCTTATTACTTTCCTATTCCTCTCATCTAGGAAAGTAATAAGTGTCTCCACAATGTCTTCTTTTCTTCGTTCTCCACTCCTTCTGTCCATGATCCAACTCTGCTTTCCCATCCAAAACATTCCATTTCTGCTGTGAATCTGCATTTGCAGCAGCCCTGCAGTCTGCCATCTCCCGTCGCACAGAACGGCATTGTTACCAACAACCTTTTATATAATCAAGCTCACACAGTGTGACATGTTCAAAATCCATTTCAGAATCACTCGGTGTGTGCCTGTGTGTTGATCTTCCTAATTCAGGAAATGGCTACAAGTTAATAGCTTCTTGCCTCGACTTGCTCACAACTGCAGTGAGAGTAATAATTAAAAAGATTAAAACACCTGGAACTGTGTCAAGGACGGATGGATGATGATCCAAGTTTATCTGAGCAAGATGATGTGGGAGGTAAAAGAAAATATCTAGGAAGCTCGCTCTGAACATCAGCTTTAAAATTCAGATCCAAACTCCGCAGAGTGGTTTAAAACAGGCCCAGAGAGCAAGAAATCACCAACTGAAGAAAACTGAGAGAGCAGCATAACAGATAAAGTAGGTAAAAAAACAAAATTTTCTACACTGCAGTTTCTGACAGTAATTATCCATACCATTCTGTCAAATTGGCCCCAATAGCTGCTAGAGTTAGGAAAACCAGTGCAAGAAAGAGCTGCATCACTCTTTGGATGCACAGACAGTATATTTTAACCCAAATTTAATGTTTTTTTTATTGTTGTATATGTTAGCAATAATAAATCTACAAAGTAAGCCCCCAGCTACATCTAACAATCTTCAACCTGATAAGGATAACAAAGTTATTCCTTCGACACAAAGAAAATATTAAAACAGCCAAGAAAAGTTTTCTTCATACCTCTCTGACTATGGTACATTTCAGGGAAGATTACAAAGATCTGTGTAGTGCGTGTTTGTTTTGATCGAGAAAAGATGCAACGCACAGGCAGAGATAAAATAAAAAAATAAAAATAAAAAGGCATCAAAAAGCAACAATATCCAGCGAGCAAAGAAATGTGTACCCACTTCCAGACGCTTTGCGTAAACATAACTTCACTTCCTCCGTGGTTCCTGAATGTGTCCGCATGCTCCGTAAAATACATCAAAGTGCAAACACCATTTTTATGCAAGTCCCCCGTGCATCGTAAAGCGACTCATTCACATTAGATCATGATTTAAATGGTTTCTGTCCTCTTCTGATTTTTACAGCTACATGACAAGTAGTTTGAGTCAAAGTGCACAGGATAAAAAAACAAAAAGAACGTAAATTGAAAAAAGTAAAGGTAAGAAACAAGCTTTTTGTGTCATTTTGCATTTAAAATTGCTGTTCACCCTGTGTCCCAACACTCCCCCTCGTTCCCAACCCTGACGCTTAACCTCTGATGCTGCTGATGATGGTGCACAACCCTGCTGGTGGAGTGGGAGCTAAGGGGCCGAGCTCTCACACGGTGAGGGAAATGAAGCTGTTGTATCTCTGGATGTTCCTCTTGAGGATCTCGGAGCACGGCCCCAGCACGCGCTCGAAGCGGGGCCGGTCCAGCTTCACGCACTTGAGGGGTCCGCGAGCGACGACGGTGGCCGCCCGGGGACGGTTCAGCAGCAGGGCGATCTCACCTGAATGCAACAGGAGTCAGAGACAAAATCAGAGACAGATGCATCTCAGCAAATAAAAACATCACTAAAAAGGTCATTCATTTTGCAAACTAATTCCACACAGAGTAATACAATTTTGTTATCATCATAGGCCTACATATTGGTAAAAATGCTCAGATTGGTGCATTCCTAAGATAGCTCTAAATATGAGAAAGTAATGAAAAAGATTACACTCACCAAAGTAGTCTGAGGGTCCGAGGCGTCCGACCTCAACATACTCCTCATTGTCAGATCGGCGCTGCAGAACAGAGGCTATTCCCTGCACACAGAAACAGAAAGGTCCTCAGCTATGTAAAAGAAAAGCAAGACTGTGGAAAAAGTGGATAGGAGACTGAAAATCATGAGGAGGATTAGGCTGAGGAGAAAATTCCTCTGCTTCATAAGAACACAGGTGCACTGGATTTAGTCGTCTGTGCAGTGGGACGAACACCTGTTTGAGTGGGACGCACATGAACAGCAACGTCCAAGATGGGACAGGACAGAAAAATCAGTTATCTCTGCCCTGGTTCCTCCACTGAATAATAAACACAAACATCTAAGCCCACTTGGGGATGAAGTGAGTCATCACTGTCTCCATCACAAAATCCTCTAAATCAGAATTAATCCGTGAACTGGAAACTGCTGTATTGTCCAACAAAGAGGAGCTTAAAGTCCTTAAATGACCCTCAAAACACTGCACACACACACACACCCCTCCACACACATAAATTCTGAGCTAATATTAGAAAACTCTGAATCAAAAAAGCACTTTAGAGTGTAACAACTCCAGGTGATGCATATATTCATCATGCATTTTTGTTGTTGTGAGAAGCTTGAGTGTGTGATTCATCTATCAAGCAAAGGGAAGGGGAAATTATTTGGATTTATTTTGGCCAACAAAGGATTAGTCCTGCAGCTGTTAGCGAACTTCAAACTACATGCCTGAAAATGTATGTTTTTCCACAATCTCCCAGACATACGTTTGAAGCTGCACTCGATGCATGCTTTGCAAGCATATTCAGAGCTAATCTCGAAACATGTGACATTTAAAGAGCTGCTGTAATTGATGGCAGGTAAAAAAAAAAGGAAAGTCAGGACGGGAACTTCCTGGCTTGTCTTGGACTGCTTTAGAAGACAGAGTTGATTGTTCTAGCAATCCCTCAAACGTTTCTAATCCCTTTCTGCTTTCTGTGCTCCTGGTCGCTGACCAGGCTAATAATGCTAAATATGAATATAATGAGGCTTAATGAGAACCCCCCTCAAACTGCCAGCTACTCACTGCTGGCAGACAAAGGTGAGACTGTATTTCAACAAAAGGATGTGTGTGACTCTGTGAGTTTACGCTAGAAATGAGCTGTGCAGAGTATTTCAAGCAAGGAGTAATTTGCGAATCCCCTTTTCAAATCAGTGCTGGAAAATTTGTACTGTGCAGTTACCATGTTGACTATGCAACACGTTGCACAGTGTCAGTGACAGTAGGAGAGACCATGGGAAAGTCATATACCCTGTTGTGCAGCAGCACTGTCTTCATATGGCACTTTATTCAGATGACTTGAATGTGATAAAATGTGATTTATCTGATAACTAATGTAATCAGCCAGGAAAAGGAGAGTGTTAAAAGAGCAGCCAAGAGGTCTGGAGGAACTCTGGTGGGAAAATCTGTTGACATGACAACCACAAGTCCTGAACTCAACAAATCTGGCCTTCATGGGAAAATGGAAGATGTGACTTAAACTGTTTTGCTTAAATTCTAGCAACACCGGATATGGAGAAAAATTAACACTTCAAATCAATGGAGGTGGCAGCATCATGCGGTGGGGAGGCTTTTATTTAGAATATCGAGGGAATCTGGTTAGAGTTGACGGGAAGTTTAATGGAGTTAAATCCTGGAAGAAAATCAAACTGGATTTACAAATTTTATTACATTATCATTTTAGCAAGCAGGTGATGAGTTATATAAATATACTCATTTCATTTTTTGATGGTTAACACCTGGTTGTTTCGAGATTAAGAAATACTCATCAGTACTTCACAGTTTTTAAAAGTTTTATTGGCCTTTATTTAGCTGTTTTTAGACAGAAAGGTAGGTTATGAGAGAGGGGGGAGACATGCAGCAAAAGTCGGGCCAGGACTTGAACTCAAAACAGCCGCGTCGAGAACCAAGGCCTCCATACATGGGTCACGCTTTACCCCTGCGCCACTGATGTGGCCTAAAATTACTTCACAGTTGCTGTTTATGATGAGAAAAAGAATTTTAAATCCCAATAAATGGCGAATCTCTTTCAAATTTAACTCCCCATTACTGCTTCTTCACATTTTTAGCCCATTCCAGTACTATTTTTGTAACTTATAAACTGCATTTGTAGGATTGCAGTTGGATCTTTTTCAAGCTAAAGGAGAAATGAATAAGCTGGAAGGTAGCGCTCTTGTGTTTACAACCACTGTAATACTCTCCTTTCCATTCATGTCCAAACAAAGAGAGTGAGACAGTACAGCGCTGCAACAACAGTTGTTCATGAACAGGCCTCATCCAGTGTGGTCCAGATAACCATCTCATACTGTACCACCTCAGGGGGAGTGCTCTGCTCCACAGATATTTCTTTTATAAACATTTAAGAGCTTCGCCTGCCTAACAAAAGCCGCTCCAGACTGCTGACAACAAAAGACGACAGGAGAGGTCAGGCATAAAGAAAAACAAACAGAAAATAACAGGGAAACACAAGCGAATAAAGACTTCACGCCAATTAAATAAGAGACAAGCCGCCGTCTGTCCCTCAGCAGGTCCTTTGTAACAGCTCATGCACAGAAATACATATTCACATGCATCGGCACTTAAATAAATACGCCACAGGCGGAAAGTAATGAATCAACTTGGGATGACAAGTCAAAATGTAACAGCTTGCTTGTAGGAGAAGCATTGGAACTCCAACACGCTCAGAGAAACACAGACAGGGGCACAGGCCGAGATGGAGAAAGGTGATATCCGGAATAGCCTGTTCACGGGGCCACCCAGCGCCAGGAGTGTCTGCACCTTCTCATTCAAACACACACAGCTCCCTGGCTGCAAGCAGCACTGTTTCTAACTAAATTTGCTCTCTTCCATCCGCGCCTGAGGGCTACGCTAAAGCAATTCCAAAAATGGCTTTACTCCGTTAGGACCTGGTAATCTTTACCTTCCTCCGAACCACCTTTCGATATGAAAACCTCAAATAAAAATGACCTGCTTTATGAACTCCATTGATCTGCCCTCACTCAAATCAGGCATCAGCTGAACCGCACGTCAGGAAACAGGTTTGGAATACAGACGAACAGCAGATGATATATGCTGTTGGAAATCCACAGAGGGTCTTTGTTCTGCGTGACCCACAGGGACCCTTTAAGTCCCGTCAGTGTGATTACTCTTGTGGGAGGTCAAAAGACAAATGTGAGACAGCTTATGAAATACTGTTTAGAATGATGACTGGGGGAGACGAGGGCAAATATATGAGCAGAGAAGATGACTTCATGACATGTCTTACCTTTACAACCTCTGTGTTTTATTTACATAACGACATTTAAAAGAAAATTATAATGTTTTCTACTGAACTAACTTCATATTTGGAAATATAAATATAAAACCTTAAATATTTTCTCATTCAATTACATTATAACCACAAACTTCAGTATATTTTTGGGGATTTTATGTGATGGATCAACATGCGTTCACGTGATTTCAAAACACTGTGTGTGGGAGGAAACATCATTTCCACGTTGAAACACAGCAGTGGCAGCAACATGCTGTGGGTAGGCATTGGTTGGAGGTTATTATTTTGTCACATCACCACCACCTCCTATAGGTTTTCTTTCAGGACCGCACTGAAAGTAGTTCTGTCTGTCTTCCAATCAACTATTACCCTTTTCCCTATCTCTGCTAAACTCAGTCATTACCCCAGCATAATGCTGCCATGGCCTTACCTTGCATAAGGATTAAGGATTATTTTATTTGTATTCTAAAATGAAAAGGCTTCCATTTATGACCACAGAAGAAGAAGAAAAGGAAGAAGAAGAAGACGGGCAGAAAAAAGTAGCAAAAGTGGTTGACGTTAAGGAAGCTGAGATTCGAGACCTCGTGGCCCCTGGAGCCTGTGAGGGCTTGTTTGTACAGTGTGAGAATAAAATGTAAACATGTCCTTTTTCATTAAAGCCTCAATCTTCCATCCAGGCCACAAAAACATGATCTCTCTATAAGTTCTTTCTTTTAAAGCAGTACATATTTAATGGTGTTTTTTTTCTTTTGCTGATTCACAAATAACAGTGAGAGGAGACAGATTAGGACACAAGGGAGGTGTGAGCAAAGTCATTGCAATCATATAAATAGCAATAACAACCATAATATGTGCACATGAGAAGACAGAAAAAGGGAGAATATGGTGAGATTGCAGGGAGCTTTTCTTGCAATTAGTCACACTTTCAAAATCCTCCTTTATTTTGCGGTCTGCCCACATGGCCTGCCCTCCTTTACTCATCCCTTTCTGCCTCTATCTGTCTCCCTCGCTCTCTCTCGTCTCCCCTCCGGGGAGGCTGGGTCTCCTGACCCCGTGTGAAAGTCAGTAACACGCATTCCAGCCCAGTCCACGGCACGCTGGGAAAGTTGGGCTGCCATGAGACATGAGGTTACAAACGGAACCGAACCGCTACTGGGCGCAAAAGTAGGTGGAAAAACAGTGGGTGTGTACAGGCCCCGAAAGATTTAAGGTGGGAAACAGCGATAAATCTTGTATAAAATGTAGTCATCATCCTTAATGATAAGAGCAACTGATCTGTGATAAGCACAAGCTAAAGCTTGTTTGTTGAGTCGGAAAGCGCATTCCCTCTTTGCTCCTACTTTTACTGTATCTCCATCTTCTATTCCCCTCAGTCCACAACATATTTTTCTCCCTTTGGCATGTATGAACTCCCAGATCCGTGAGTCATGCAAAGCTGATTGTTTTTCTTTCTTTTTCTATTTTCTGCAGAGTTAAACTGACCTTTGAGGGATGTCTGCAGCTAAATTTGGAGGCCTCAGACACGACCAGCTGGTGAAATACAATGTTAGGAAGTTTAAAGAGCTCATTCAGCTAAAACCTTCCCAAATACTCTTGCATTATGACACACATCAATGCACTTTCTTGGCATTTTAAGTAATAGACCAACACAGAGCATAGGTAACTGCAAGGTTGGAGGAAAAGAATGATTTTTCAACATTTTTTGTCAATACAAATCCAAAAAGTATTGTGCATAAATGTAGACAACCCTTGGGAGAAAATACTTTTGCTGCAATGTCTCTGCTCTCTTTGAACATCTACAGACTGACAAATTTGTTCGTTCTCCTTCACAAAATAGCTCAGATTCATTTAGATTTAAAGGAGAGGATACTAAGTGTTGCCACAGAATCCCAATAAGTTCCAATATACTCTGGATTTTGATTGGCTCATCCTAACACATGAATTTGCTTCAATCTGAACTATTCCATATTACTTCAGATCGTATCTTTAGTCTTGTTGTCCTGCAGCAAAGTGAATCTCCGCCCCAGTCAGAAGTCTTCTGCAGGATTGCCTTATAATCTGCGCTAGTCATCTTCCCATCAACCCCGACCAGCTATCCCTGACCACACAGGAGATTACTTATCGATTCTCCAATCTGATCTACAGCTCCCTGGGCCTCCTGGCTGCTTCATGTTGCTCTGTCACATAAAATCCAAACACAAAGCTTGTGGTTGTAAAGTGTGCAACTGAGAAAAAGTGCGAAGACTTTGCAGAGTTTAATTTAGATTAAATATTTTGCTTTTTATGGAAGCAATAACGTGCTTAAGGAAAAACAGGTTCGGAAAATGAATCAACTAATAGCAGGTTGTTGCTTTAGTTAGTCTAGGTTTACAGATTTCTGATAGCCTTTAAATCATCATTTATTTGGGCACTAGCATTCTTTAAAGAACATGAGTAAGAGGAAAACAAGGAGAGGTTGGGGAGTGACACAGACACTAAAGTCACTGCTCAAATCAAGGATGGCTGCAAGTGCTGTTGCAGCTAAATATAATGTTTCACCATGTTTGCTAAAGTACAGCCTGTAAACATTACATGTGGCCACTGTTCACGAAGAGCTCAATTTATTGTGTGTGAGATTACAACCTGCTAACCTCATTTTACTGCTCCACAATAGCTGGTTTACTCAGTGTAGTGTGCGCGTATGTGTGTGTGTGTGTGTGTGTGTGTGTGTGTGTGTGTGTGTGTGTGTGTGTGTGTGTGTGTGTGTGTGTGTGTGTGTGTGTGTGTGTGGCATCCTGGGTGTTGGTCATTAGGGAAACTGGTCTTCATTGCCACACATTCAGTTTAACAGAGTGTGCACTTCTCAGTCATTATGCTGTCAGGCATTTTTTCCCCCCGATTCTCATGGCTGAACTGGAGCCAAACGCAAATACATGTCAGTGTCAAGATAAGACTTGGTAATTTTACGGCAACATCTGGAGGTCCTGTACTGACTTGTGGTCAGTAGTAAGAGTGACAATAAGCTGTCCTTAAGAAAGAAGATTGTAGCAGGTAATGTAAGGGACTTGTGGGGTGACTTTAAAACATTTCACAGCTGAAAGTGAGGAGTGGGGAAAACTTTCCACAGACTGACGTCAGAGGCTGGTGGATGTCTGCCTCACTGAAGTTGTTTCAGCCAAAGGGAGTAAAACTAGCTGTTATGGGGGAAGGTGTTCTAGCTTTTACTCAGTTAAGATACACATTTTTTGTTTATATTGCTTGACTAGTAAAACAAGGCTGTTTAGTTGCAATTAAATCTGTTTATTTGCAAGAAGCAAACAAAAAAATTACATATTGAGAAAAAAATCTCTTTTTTGGGGGGGGGGTCTTATTTTGTTCACATGACTGTATTATCATAGCAATCCATCCATTTCATTATCCAACATTATCTCTTGAGAGGCAGGATACACCTTGGACAGGTTGCCAGTCCATTGGAGGGCAACAAAGACAAACAGGACAAACAATCAAGCACGTACACACATACGCAAGCGCGCCTTCTGAGAATTTAGAGAGATCTGTCAACCTGACAATCATGTTTTTAGACTATGAGAGGAAGCCACCCATGACCAGGGAGAACAAACTCCATGCAACTTGGATTTGAACCTTCTTGCTGCAAGGTAACAGTGCTACCAACTGCAGCACTGTGCACTGGGCTTCTGTAGTTCAGAGTGATTTCAGCAATCCCAACATCAACCATCTTGTTTGACAAGTGTGTTTTACAATTTCTATTTATTTGGACTTTGAATTCAGGTCAACTCTATGATAATACTTCACTTTCACAAAAGAAATGTTAAGAGTCACTTTCTGAAAACATTTTCTGTCATCTGTTATTTACTTTTAGAGAAAAGAAAGTGAAAAAAAATTATTGAAATCGGAAATTGGATCTGGAATGAGAAAAATCTGAGACATTGCCCAGTCCTAATTGGAGTTGAAGCCAGGCACAGCGATCAGAGTGAAAAAGATTAATGAAAAGAGATGTAGAACAAAGGGAGAGTATTGTGTAGGAAGGAAACAGGTGAAGAGAAAAAAACTGATTCAGTAAAACATGGGATAAAGTCTGACATCATTCAGCCTTCTCACATTTCACCTCTGCCTTACCTAATCTTGCGTACTGTAATCAAAGCTAAGAAGAAATCTCGACGGACACGGACATTACTACTGGCATGTGATGAGGTGAGCATCACCTGCAGGAGAGTCTGAAAAGAGGAGAGGAAAGAGAAACAGGGTCTCCCTCCCATCAGGAACCCTTCGGTCAGAATCCTCCTGGCCTGACCCCGCTGAAAGCTATACAAGTATGGAGTTAATCAAAACTGTGTTAGGATGACAGGCAGGGGGCCCTCTGAGAAGCCATGCCAGGGGCCCCTTTTCCACAAAGCTTGCACTGTGAAGGGGGCCTGCTCTTTGCACAGGAATTGTGGTTGAGGGCCGGGGCAGGTAATCTGTCTGCTGGTGGCAATAAACTAAAATCAGTTCTGATGTCAGTGGAGCCGTCTTCAAGGCTTCGGCTCAATGACATGAACGTCAACCCTTGTGCCCACCTGATGACACATGCATATACTCAGGTCCTACATGTCAGCACTTACACTTTAGAGGAAATGAGACAAAGCGTTGAAATTAGCCAACGTAATGGGCAGACATGACAGATCCTTACCTCTGTAATAATGAAGAAGTCATCTCCAGGCTCTCCCTGCACTACGATCTTCTCCCCATCCTCAAACTGAACTGGCTCCAAAGCATCAGCCACAGTCAGGCGCTCCCACTTATCCAAAGACTCTGTGAATAAAGCACATTAAACTGTGAAACAGTGGACGCACAAACTCATATTCAAACAGTGTATGTTTCACGCTCACAGACGCTGCCTTTACGGTTCTCCAGGGAAGTTGTGGGGATAAATCCCCTTCCAGGCTAATCCGGTTATTCATCAGGAACCATTACATTTCAGATCCTTTGACTACTCCCTCGTTTCATGGAGGCCCAGGGAGCTTAAACACCTTAAAATTGAGCCCTAAATCTGTTCTACTTACGGTGGCTTGTGGTGACAGAGATATGATTTATCCCCAAAAAGAATCTTTTACTCAGCAATAAGCTACGGTATGAGAGCATGCTGAATGCAGCGCTTTGCAAAAGTATTCAAACCATGTGAACGTTTTAATATTTTGTGGCATTGCACCCACAAACTTCATTGAGATTTGATGTGAAACAACAGACTTTTGAACTAGTAAAACAAAAAAGCACACATCTGGTTGTTGTTGTAGAGAGAAAGTAAAAAGCTACAAAACATCCTGCTTAAAGGTTGCAAAAAGCCACATATAGACCTATGCAAACATATAGTATATTATAAAGATGCATAATATTGGGGAAACAGAATGCTAACCAAATATTGCAATCAAGTTCTTTGTGATTGCAATTTTATACATATTCAGGGCTGCAACTAATTATTTTAGTAAATGGTTATTCTGACAATTAAGCAATTAATCAGATAAGAAAATGAGAACCTTAATATAATAATATTTAAAAAATGCACAAAAATTTATATGCAGGAAGAACCTAAATACAGGAAAGTCTTGGCAACAAAAGAGGCTGCTAACAACTTGTTACTGGGATGGAAATTTACCTCTAACAGGAATGGAACACCACATTAAATCGCACTAACAAATTTGTGGTTGCAAAAAGAAAAAAAAAACTCAAGAGGAAAGAAATTAGACCGATTAAATAAAACTTCAGGTCTATTTAGTTCCTTTTACAACCAGTAAATTAGTGACCAAAAATAGTGGCTAATTATAATTAAATATTTCCAAAACATTTTACAATAAAGCAGGATTTAAAGTCTAACGAATCAAGCCTGGAAAAAAGGAAAATCCAATCAGTATTTTCTTTCAGTTTCTGGGGGATCTTTCAGCCAGCTGGTTGTTCCAACTATCCGACCACAGAGACATTGACGTGGTTAGCCCGAGATATTCCTAGAAGCCATTGGTTATTTCACAGAAACCAAAGCGGATAGTTTCTCATCTCTCTTGGAAAAGAAATGCTTCAACCAAAATAGGTTAAAGCAACGCAAAATTTGATGTTTAAGAAAGAACGATCGGCCAGTAATAACCGAGTATCTCCACACAGATGTTTGACCAGATGATCTCATCCTTCATTCACAGTTCAGCAGATCAGTGTGGGCTAATCTTCCCCAGTCCTATCCATCTGCATGTGGAATGTGGCTTATCTGCAGCGAAAACACTCCTCATCCTCGGCTTTGTCTAGATGAAAAGATGATTCCCTGTTTTTATTTGACTAAGACGCGAGTTAGAGGCATAAAACTGCGGCGGGCTCCCTTTGCCTGGCAGCATTGTCTCCTGATGAGCTCACAAACTGATCCTGTTGTGTCTATTTATCTGTGTGTATAACCGTGTATGCATTTAGGATTAACTAGGATAGGCCTGGCAGTTTGGAGGTGTCCAGTGTCCTCTCCGGTGGGGCCACGCTGTCTGCCGGACCCAGATGGATGTCTTCTGTCTGGCTGCAAACTAAAAGGCAGCAGGTCCTGTAGAGAGGTGATCCTTAACGGCAAGGCAAGTAACACGATACAGAGATGTCTTGACTAAAGGAGCTACATTTTACGCTTCACAGAGCCTGCACCCACTTGGATCGGCTCGCTGTAAACATCTAGGGACCTCACTGCTGGGATGTCAAAGCCTGTTGAAGTGCGGGTGCGACAAACATTTGTTATTTCTCACTTAACACCAAAACATCAAGGGCTTGCACCCAATTTTGTGGCTATCTCTGAAATCAAAGACAAACAAAAACACTCCCACCCCTGTCCCTCCTGCATTTGACAGAGGGCGAGCAGAGAGGCAAAGCGGCGGAAAGGGGGACTGAAGAGAGGTATTCTACCTCAACGAGGGAGGCGGGTTCTCGAATTCAAGCCTCAACAAAGCTGTCAAAAAGGGAGAATAAAAATAAAAAGAGCCGACTTCAGAGAGACAATCTCCCGAGTCCTGAATTGAGTGTATGTGTTTACTCACCCAGCTAATAACTCTGTACAGGGGGCACGGTCTTACCCTATACACCACACACACACGATCAAGCGGATGGGGATGAGACGTCACTTCCAATTGAAACTCAATTCAAAAGTCAGAGTGAATCTCATTCACCTTCCCTTTAAATCCAGTGGCCTGTGTAGGCTGGGTGTTATCCAAATTCCAGCAGGAAAGAGAGGCTTATCCTAACCCCCTATACTTTAATTGTCCACACAGAGACATTACAGAGTGTGGCGGGCTTAAGGGTGAACACTGTGAGTAGATTAAGACTGTAAACACAGACCTTACTCAGCTACAGGCCCCGTGTGACAGCGTATGCCTGTGTTTATGTGGGCTAATCTATAATATATGTTAATTTAACTGCCTCGCCTCTGGATGCTGGGCCTTATAAATCAACTTAGACCACAGGTTATTATCGCTTGGGCAAAAGTACCCATTCTTTATTAAAGAAGAAACAATAAACGATTTGTCTTTCTCGTGTAAATTTCTTCAATCACTTTGTCTCATTAAAACCGCAAACCTCAATGTATTTCATGGGATTTTGTGATAAAGCAGTAAGAGGTGAATAGACAGCATGTGTGGATTTCCAATTTTTTGAGAATAAAAATCTGGAAAGTATCTCTTGTTTGTTCCTAGCCTACAGTATGTTTTTTGTTCAATCCAATTCAGAGGACTTAAAAACGTTGAGTGAGTCAGGCTGCCTGATGAGCAGCCGACTCAATGGTTGAAACAGTAGGAGCATTAAATTTTAAATTTTAAATTTTCCCTTTGAGAGAATGTGGAGGACCATAGGGTTGAAGCTTAATATACGGCAAGGCATTTAAAAACAAGTCATTTTAGAATTAAATCTCAAACAGACAGGAAATCAGTGGTGTGGTGCTAAAACTGAAGTAATGTGTTCTCATTTTTTGTACCACTTAGCAGACAAAAACTTGTATTCGACACATGTAAGACTCAAATTTGATGACTTCCGAAGGAAATTGGTTGTGCTGGATTTTGATTTGTAGAATTAAAAAGAAATGTAGCCCACACTTTTCTGAACTTTATTTAGAAAACAAATTGAAAAGAATATATATTTCCCACAATTTCACAAATTGTAAATGACCTATGTGAAAATGTTGAAGGCTTATGAATACTTTTAAAAGGCA
Organism: Xiphophorus maculatus; assembly: GCF_002775205.1. Classification (NCBI taxonomy): domain Eukaryota; kingdom Metazoa; phylum Chordata; class Actinopteri; order Cyprinodontiformes; family Poeciliidae; genus Xiphophorus; species Xiphophorus maculatus. The sequence goes on along the minus strand of NC_036458.1, from coordinate 12,741,034 downwards.
CTGTATTGATCTGACAAATACACTTACCAAGGATGGAGACCTTGCTGAGGAACTCTTCGTACATCTTTCTCTTTCTCAGAGTACTTCCCTGTGAGACAAGCAGAAATAACATTATCTGATCGATACAGTCCTAAATCAACTGGTAGCACAGCAGTTTCATTGTGCTGCTAAATACTGAAGTCATTCTTGGAGTGGCTCGGATTCAAAAAGCACATTCTGATTCATTTTGCAACGGCTTGTATTTTTCTCCCACTTTCATCACTGAAGGATTAGCAAAAGCAAGTGTCAGCAAAACATGAATTAAGATTTTAATATCTAAAAATATTTGAATGGTTATTACTTTTCTGTATCTTGCATGAACACTTTTGCACTGGCTATCAATCATACAGCAAGAAAAGTCCAGTGCCCATAAAAGTAAACTACAATACAACGTTTTTAAAGATTAACGTGTCACAGTTCACTGGGTCATGCTTAGGGAGGTTTGTATGAGATATGGAGTAAAGTTTATTGCGTGTGTGTCTGTCTGTGTGGCCCGCCCCACCCACCAGGCAGGGGACTTTCCCTCCCTGGTTTTGCCATGAAAATCAGGTGCTTCCTGGCAAGTCCAGACCCAGAGGACCCCTTCCCTAATTGTGTTTCTTCTTCACTGCACAGAGCCACTCAGGGAGAGCGGTAGAATAAAGAAGGCAAAAAAGAAAAAAAGGAAAAAAACAGTGAGGACGGGCAATCTTGTCCGACCCGTTTCTGCCGTTTGCATGTGGTAGTGATATATGTATTGAGGCTTGGGGTGTCTTCAGCACAAGTGCTTGAGTCCCACTGCTGCCTCTAATTTCATATAATTTCACATTTTGTCTTAAAAGGGGAGAAAATCTTCCCAAGTGAGTCAACGTCAAACTGAGGATCGTAAACAACTTGATTAAAGGAATTCTAGGCTGCTCTGCCTCCCTCCTGGATAAATGATTTGAGTGCGTGCAGGCAAGTCTGTTTTTAGTTCGGCCACTTATGTTTCAGTGCTATCTGAGCAGGGACAAAATTTTGAGGCTCTACTGTTAAACTTTCACATGCACACTGCGCTCCAACTTTTACAGCCTTGCTGCGAAGCTTAAAGATTCAAAATGATTGCCATGCAAACATAAAATGCATACAGCACGTCTGATTTATGCGAGTGCTGCAGGAACAGCAGGGTGGGCCCAAGTAAAGTGAAGGATTTGCATTTCCAAAAGTTACCAAATAAAAATATGACACTACTGAATGTCATACTTTCTAGCAGCCGTCTTTATTGGCATCTACCCTAATCCATCCTGTCTACCTGGGAGGCCTTCAGCACACGACCATGTGTAAAAATGTCCTACTTCTCTTTGACCTAGTGTCTTCACCATTTATGTGGTTAAAGATGAACCAGCATTTTTGTCTGTTTGCCGTCTTTGAGGTGGAATCATCAAAGGCTTGAGGTGTGGAGCGCAGCCAGACTAAACCAACTGTATCTTAAGCCCCATCGCTATCGCCTTCATCTCCGTCCAATGTGACACATAACCGCTCCCTCACCCTTCATCGCTCCTTTTTCTTGCTATAATTTCCCCTTGTTTCCTTTCGTCTTGTGTTCTGTTTGTTGACAGTGGTCTGTCAGTTTGATAATAGCTTTGGATGTAACTGTGTCTGTTTAAATACCAAGATGACACAACAACACTGGTATTGTATGACTGATGGCAACACAATGGGGAGAGTGTGTTTACTACAAGGACTGGTATTACATTGTTTGCTCAACTCTTGAATAAGGAAAGTGGTGGGATGTGTGGGTGTGGTGGAGTTTGAAGGGGCGCCTTGGCTTTGCTTTACAACATCAAATGAAATGTTACACATATACTGTGTCGTCAACATGCCCATTGGTTAAAATTATTTATGATAAATTTAATAATGTGATTTACTCTTTACTCTTCCAGGAATAGACTATGGTTTTCATTTCAACTTTAAACCTTAAAAATCTATAGCTTTCCCTTACCCTCCAGTCTTTGTACAAACAATACAATCATTTTCTAAATTACTACCTCTGAAATATATATTTTTTAATTTTTATTTAAAAGTAACAGTCACCTTTAATCTTACACAGCTATACCATCATTTACAAATCTACAGAGCTGCGATGAGGAGTTCCTCAGGGTTTGGTTGTGGGATCTGTCTTGTTTTTGTTATGGATTCTGCCATTAGGTCAGATAATTCAGCAGTTCAAAGATGTTTTTTTTCTGACAACAAGATTAATTAAAAGGGTTAAAAAGGTCTGATTTTAAATGTCTTAGTTTAGGATAAATTTAAAAGAATTATAGCATAAAACAATCAGACTTTAGAGATATCTTTCTTGAATATAGACAACCATAGACCAACATCAAATAACAATGTTATTCATGCCTGTAAATGAATAATATTTGAACTGACAGTAGTATAGTCTTATAGTACTTGTACTCTCTTTGACCAGTACATTACATTTGTATCAGTTAATACTTTCAACATTTCAGCATTTCATTTTGAAGCATACTGAAAACATGCACTCCATTACAGATGTCTCATCTGTAATGAACTTTGTAGTAGCTGTGATTTGATGTTTATTTACTTCAGCTTGCTTATGTTGTTTGATTCAGGGTACTCATCTGTTTGCTGTAGAATTCCCAGACAGTGTTTCCCTCCTCAGGGAATACCATAATAATAGAAAACAGATCAGTTTGTTAGCACAAGCTTTCTTCATTTTAAACAAAACCCTGTAATCACGTAAAACATAAAATCATTTATAGAGGCTAGTTCTGTGTACTACTTTTGTGTACAATTTTTCACTTATTACATGATCAAGGATGTGTGTTGTTATGCACAAAACATATTTGAAACATTTCTGACCTCCAGGCACCAATTATTTCACTAAGGGGAATAAGCCATATCTACAGAACATATTTTAGGAGCCCACTTTATGTTAATGATAGTGTTTATTTCACTTTTCTGTAGTGTCGTCAATCAATTAAAAAATTTTGGTTAATTAGATTCTGCTGCTGTGATTAATCATTATTAACTATAATGTATAACTTTGCAAGCTCCTGCCGCTCTCCAATTAAAATACAATCAATTATCATTTTGTAGCAGAAATTGGCAACTAAGGGAAATGTACTACCCTACTCATGCATTCATAGTAGCAAATTTGTTCAGGGAACAACTGATGGATAAGATATATCTTATTTTCTAGTTCTTGGATAGCTCCCCTTTCTGATGTTGCCCTGGGCAACTGCCCAGATTGCCAATATATAAAAAAAACTAACACTCTATTTTTATAAAATGTTTATATTTTGTTGTCCCAAACCAAATATTTCTGAGGATTCTCAGTTTTCCATGTTTCAGGAAGGTTTGAAAGAAGTCATATGGTTTTAAGCGTTAATTTAGAAATGTGCCTCTCCCTTCATTATTGACAGTCGCTTATCTTCATCCAGAAGCATACATAGCATGTAACATAATGGGTGTGTGTCACAGTGCAGGGTGTAAAATGAAAACACACTGCTGTGTAAGGACAGAGCAAGTCAAATGACTTTTGACGTCACGTGTCATTTTCTTCCTAATCTAAATATAACAATTGCCTAACCATTTTGGACTGAAAGTTAAAATCTTTGCCCACAGCCCATGACTGGTTGTAAGTGATCAAATAATTATTGGCTAAATCAATCAGAAATTAGATCCAACTCCATAGCTACACTAGTCACTTCAAGCATCTGGGATGCTGAGTTGAGTAAATCTTCATTAGTGCAGACACAAATGCCTGCATAGTACAACAGGAGAAGAACATTAATGGGAAGGCTCTATCTGAGAGGGAAAAGCAGATGTCTCGCAATCGGAAAGTCCAGTTTCCTCCACCATCTGTTGAAGCTCTATTGGCCAGACGCTTAACCCCAAGTTCCCTATCAATCAATGCTGGTGAATGTAGCTCTAGTGTGAAAAGAACACAATGTAACTTCAGTCAATTTATCTTGTCAATGCTCTGATATTTGTGTAGCATTTACTGAAATTTTACAGCAGTGGCACATACTGTATGTGTAATATACATGGCATCTCTAGATTTTGGCAGTCATGTTACAGAATATTTCAAAATCTCTTAAAAAACGGTGGATGCTTTGCTTAGCTAGAGATAAAATTTACTTTGCTTCACAACCAGATGTGTGCAAAGACAATGCTGTGTTTTTTAATGTACACCACATAAATTTGCATGTTTTTGAACTCCAAGAGTGAGAATGAGAATGCTAATGAAAGAATACTGCGACAAATGTATGTAAGTAGTTTTTTTTACTGATAAAATAGGGATTAGAGGGATTGGATTAAAGTAATGTATATCCTTATACCATTAGGGGCCCTTGTGTTCTGATTGTGTTCTTGCTGTGTCTTAATGAACAGATTGTGTTTTTGTCCTAGTTGTGATTCCTAATCTAGTTTTACTCAGAAACATACATCGATCCATTTTCATTTCTTTCCTAATCATATTCAGGGTGTTTAGGAGGCTGGATGCTACCCATCAGTCCACTGGCTTGTCTAGCTAAATAACTCCAAAGAAATGTCAGCACAAGACTGTGCAATTCTACAAATGAGTTTGTCTTGAAATCAAATGGATCAGTAACAAGTTAAGTGGTAAAGTGGTTAAATATTACTTTATCTTATAATTTGTAGATTATGAAGACAAAGAGGACAGGGGAGCAGATGCGAAAAAGTTAAACAAACAGCTGTGCCAATGCATATTTCAACCTCAGTGCTAAGTAGCTGCAGACCCAGAAATTCAGCATAATCTTTTTCACTGGGAAACACACATATTCTTACACAAAGAAAGAATGTTCATTGTGTTGGCCAAAGAAGCTGCCAGAATACCACACTTTGTAAAAAAAAAAAAAAAAAAAAAAAAAGCTTTACAAATCACTGACAGCAATAATTAACTACAGGTTTGTGTAATTGAATTCTGTTTTCAGTCCCGCCACCCCCCTTCTTCTAGCTGCTGCTGCTGCTGCTGGAAAGAACGAAGGAATGAGAGCAGCAGAGAGCGAGAATCCTCTCAAAGAAAGGTTACCCGGGCAGATTGAGCCGTCACTTTAACTATGCGCTTAAGAGGTGACATGAGTGCTAGGCAGATTGCTGCCAACTTTACAATGAGCTTAAATTCCACTTCTCAAAGAAAAAAAAAAAACTTTCTTCCATATCCATGAGCTCTGTTTGACATAAAACAGAATTTTCCCTGCTGCCAATGGCAAAGTTTAGATACACACAGGAATTAGGAAGGTTAATTGGTGTCTGACTAATTTATTTGAAATAAAGTGTTGGGAACGTCTGAAGTAATGTTTAGCTGGACAAGGAGGTCTCACAGAGACATACTCAGACGTGCAATAATTACTCATTCTTACAGAACAAAAATATGTCTGTGAGTCTGACAGTCACTGCAGAGTACCTAATGTTTCCACTTTAAACATTTAGACATTCCTACTAGATAAGCTCCTGCAGTGGGAAGTGCATGTACAGGCATTAGGACTGACCCTTTCTCTCCTCCTCAGCCCCCACACACCCACTGCTTTTACTTTTTTCCCTTTCTTCATGACTAAGAAAGAAGAAAGGAGATCTAGGGATATATTAAAATGGGAGGATGGACTCCTGTGTGTGCATGCATGTGTCGGGGTGCACATGTAAATGAAAGCAGGTGCTGCAAGTGTTTAAGGAGTTTTAAGTGGCTAAGTAGGAGGAAATATTGGAAGCAAATGAGCATGAAAGATAGTGTTGACGACCTACTGCAGAAGATCTTAAATGTATGCACATATATCATACTTACAGTACTTCAGTATTAAATTACAGTATAACTGATGCTACTCTGCATTTTTATGGTTTAATGAGACTTTTATCTTCATTAAAATGTCAAATTTTGGTCAATTTTAAACTACTAATGATAAAAATTCAAAGTAAGTTTTTCAGTCAATTTTGTTTTTAATATGTGGAAGTGTTACGTATCCCTTAAACTTTTCCACATTTTGTCACATTATAACTAGAAACTTAGAAAAACGTATTGCAATTTCATGCTGGAAAGTAACACATTATATGCAGAATGCATACAAGAATGATTTAATAAAAAAGTAAAAATACTAAATTTCACTAATCTCAATCCTTTTGCAAAATCTAACAAGTTTTCTTCCAGGATTGTCCTGTATTTAGCTCCATCCATCTTCTCACCCACTATGTCCCCGTTAAAGTAAAACCTTTGCAGAGCATGATACTGCCATGTGTAACCACAGGAATGATGTGTTCCAGTGATGTGTATTTATACTGAGATTAATATACACATCCATGCTGGCTGCAAAGATTTTATTTAGGAGCATGAAAGTAAAGAGTTAAAGAGACAAATGTACGCAACATTTTTGGATTTTCCTGAAATTGTGTCGTTTTCTGTCCACTTAACAGTAACACACAACATGTGTTGATCTGTTGCATAAATTCATTAAAAGTTCATTGAAGTTCTAATGTGACAAAATCTGAAATAGTTTAATAGTTCACAATACATTTGCAGGGGATTCTATTTGCAATTTAATGAGAGTTTGATATTCAATTAGTTAGAAAAAATGTAATTTACTGTATTTTATTGTGCTAAAATGTGCTAGGTGTATAACGATACTGTTTTTTAATACTAGAGATTTGGCCAATTCAAAGTAATTATAACAGCAACATTGGCTTCTTCCAAACTGCTCAGCACTCAGTATGTTACCAGAGAGGATGCAGATTGGACTTCAGGTTGTTGGGTTACTTACCATGAGGATGCGACGATAGCTGTCCCGGTCAATGCCCCACAGTTTAAGATCCGTTTTGGCCTTGACGGTGGCAGCTCTTGGAGTCCCATAGATCAGGGCCAGCTCGCCAAAGCTTCCTCCCTCTCCGATATTGGTCACCAGCTCACAATTCACATAAACCTGCAGAGATAAAAAGAGAAAGGAAAGATGGACAGGCCATGAGATTGTCTGCTTCAAAGAGTACTGACAAATGAAAACCGGTTTCACTCTAACTTTTGCAGCTCTCACAAACCTATTGACTTTTTTTATTCTAATCTAAGCCTTCAAATGAGATCCTCTAAGGGAATCCATCCCATCTATTTCTTCACTTTTCTCTCCAGTCATCTGAAAGAGACTGAGTTAGACAGATGTATAAAACAGTTCTATCCTCAAGTCAAACTCATACACACTCCCTTGCTTACATGTAGAGCTCTATTTAGGCCAGCTGGTAGAGCTCTAAAGACAATACAACCTCAGTGAGGCCGTCTCTGGGGCCGTTACAGTTTCAACTGTCAACACGCTATCCACTATCTTGTTGACTTAATAACACAGGGAGACAGGAGGGAGGGAAACAGAAGGAGGGTTTATTCCTTTGCTCTTTGCTGTGAATTGCGAAAATAGTTAGAAGACATTATTCAGACTCTAAGGGGAACCACAAGGGGCCCATCCGTCACCATATGCTGGATTCTGTTCAAAGAGATGCAGAGTACTGACTGTGGTTACGTCAAGGTTCGAAGAACAATTATCCGTTGCAAAAGCGTTACATCAGAGCAGAATGGCGGTGGTGTTTTTACGACAGTTTCCAATCCTGTTCCCAGGTGGTAATTATTTTGACTTAACTGTTGTACTAGCAAACCTTTATTCAGATCCCTGGAGTAGTCGAGTAAATTTGAGGTTTTGGTAACAGTAAGTGCAGCTCTACAAAGAAAGGCTGAAATAAAGCATGTTTTGCAATTTTTACAGACTAAATATGAGCAGAGAGTTGTGTGGCTGGTTGAAGATAAGAAACAAAATCAAAATGTAAAGTATGAGGATAAAGCATGAATTTGTGCTTAAGAGTTACTTCATTTGCAAAAAAAACCTAGTTTAGGTTGAAAGTATCAAGCCTGCTATTTTACAAATTTCTCATGTGCTGGTTTCTCTTGGACAAAAGACAGTGGCTAAAAGTAAATAGATTTGTGTGCAAACATAAGGGGGATTACATTAGTAGCAACTTTCAGGCAGTTTATGAGTCGCTGGCTAATTTACACCCCTGTCTAATGAGAGACATCTTCACACTCTCGTAACATCTGCACTGTTCTTGATGTAGTTTAGTGCCAGGGTTGTGCCTGGGAGGCAGCCGCTGTCTGTATGGGATGGAAGAGAGGGAGATGAGGTGAAATAGATGTAGAAGAGGGCGAGGTTTGGCAATGGAGGGAGGTGAGCTTGAGGATAGTCTTCCCACAGCTTGGGTGCAGGCAGAAAAGAGTCTGTGGGAGCAGATTCAGTGGTGAGCAGGACACATCTGGTTTAACACATCGAAGGAGGAGCAATCAAGGCAGAGCAGAGTAAAGCTGCAGCTGTGGGATGCTGCAGCTGTTGAGTCAAAACTTCATGGAAAACTTTAGGAGCAAGTGGAAATATGATAATTTAAGCTCGGGATATGTTAAAATAAAATGCAAAAGATGGAAATCAAAACTATGGAAAGAAGTCTAAACGCACAGCATGGAGAAATTTTGACTATATAATTCACATTTGTGGTGAACATTTTTAATGTTTTAAATCATGCTTAAATTTCTTTATAGATTATAATGTTAAATGTATAGGCTCACACAGCCAAATGATCAAGGTGTTCCAATCACTTCCACAATGACAAGATGTGTAGAATCCAGCTGATTAGTATGCAAACTGCTTGTACAACCATTTGTGAAAGTATAGGTCAGTGAATTTTAGTTTCCTACAGTGCACTGTGAAACCGCAGTAGAAAATTTTCTTACAGCTAAATATTCCAAATTCAACTGTTGGTGTTATTATAGCAAAGTTGAAGCAACTGGGAACACAAGAGTTAAAAACATCTCCAATGAGATCAGTGGTTATATCGTTTCAAATATGGCTTTGGATTAGCTCAGGATCAGTCTGTAGAGTGCTTCATGTAGTGGCTTCCAAGGCCAAGCAGCTGTTTCCTAACCTTATATCATCAGGTGCAAGGCAAAGTCTCCGACTGGTGAATAGGACAACACCACTGGACTGAGAAACAGTGAGACATGTTCTCTGGGTGGACAAATCAGCTCCAGCCACATGGAACATGTTGCAAACAGACTGGAAATTTAGTGAACATGATTCACTGAGCACTTTTAAGTCCAGACTGAGAGCACTAGAGATGACTTTCTTAAATTGTGACTGTTTTTAATGATCATTTGTAAGGCATTTTAATTGTGTTACTAGTTGTAATTATTGTGTAACCCTTGCTGCCTCTTGGTCAGGACTCACTTGACAATGAAGTTTTTAATCTCAATATGAATTTCATGGTTAAATGTATTCAAAACATTTTTTAAAAAAGCCCCTTTCTCCAGGCTACTTTTAAAGTGCACTAAGACTTTTGCACATAACAATGTTTCAATGGGTTTAATATGGCTTCATCATGTCCTTGTCTGCCTGACAGAAACCAGAGACAGCGTTGAAACAGTTCCTGTTGAGCACGATATCTTACAAGAGTAATAATCAAATTTCTACTTAAGTCCTTATCTTCTATCTAAATACACTTTACGCTTAAACAAAAAACTGAATGATGTTTTGTGCACAATTGTGGCTTACTTCTCTTTCACATGAATCTCACTATAGTTTAGATTACGGTACTTATCTAATCACATCAATAAGACAATCTGAAACAATGCCAGTCAAAATAGGAAGATTAGAAGCTATTTAAATTGTGGTGGTTGTAACAAGGCACCATCTCAGGGCTTTGCTTCCTACTTTCAATTTAGGATGGATTCCTGATGTTGGAAACCTTAAAAAAACTCACCAACCTGCCTCTCTTCTCTTATCCAGCTTTTTTTTTTTTTGGTCACTGCTGTAAGCTGATAAGGTCACTTCCTGTTTAACTTTCCATCAGCTCCTGTTTTATCTCTCCACTTATGTCTATCGGTTGGTGTCAGGCTCGCAAAGACAATAGATCTTCTCAATTTGGGAACCGTCACGGGGCGCTCACCTCTGAAGCGCCATGTTCAGATTGTCATCAGACCAGAACCAGACTTTGAAGAGGACAAAACATGAGGGCAGCTCAACAAACCAGCCCATCTGTAGGGGTGCAATTTTGTCTTGACATGACTGGAGAAGTAAGGTTTCTTAAATCAGGTCAGGTTTTACAAACTATCTAAAAACAGTGGAATGGAAATTCACACTGGTAAAGTTCCAACTAGAATACCTTCAAATATATTTTTTGTCTACTTTTCTTTTAATATCAGAAGAATTGACAAAGTGAGAGGACACACAGAAATACAAAAGGTATTTAGAAAAAGCTGTATTTTCAACAATGGTTGAAAGAGAGCATGCCTTTCAACAGATAACAGGAAGGGTGAATGTATCACAGCAAAAGGTCCAATGCAACATTTTGAATTTTTAAGCTTTGTTTGTCACTGGACATGTCACATGTTGGAAATTTTTGACACAATGTAAAGATCTGCATTCTCTACAAACACACATGACTGCTGTTTTTGCAATGGTAGCTGCACTAATCGCTAATATTAGAGCTACACTTGTTTTAAGAATTTAAATATTACTATAAACCTATCTAAAAGTGACTAGTCTCTTACATGCATTCACGGCATAAAAGCTATTAAACAAAAAAATATTAGAGTTTTGGAAATAGATAAAAAAAAATCTAACTAGTGTGTCTAATTAGTGTGTAAAAAATATGTTAAATTTAACAGTGGGGCAAACAGCCTACCAAAATTTAGCCTAAATTAAGACATTAAAGACAATATTTGTTAGGTTGTTTTATTAACCTCAACATTTCAAAGACATTTAGACATTATCAGACATGTTTATGTAGATATTTTATCACCATTCAGCCACATGTTCATGCTGTTCGGACAGAAGACAGCAGCTTTTTGCTTGGGGTTGTGTGTTTGTGTGTGCCAGACACTTACATCCACTTCACCTTGGTCAATCACATAGAAGTTGTCTCCTTCATCGCCTGAAAAGGAGAGAGGAGGAATCATTAGTTAATAACAATAAAGAAAATAACTAACAGGCATGCAATCTAGCTTACTTCATTATTTCCTACAAAAGGTTCTTGACAAATAAATCCTGAATTATATATTAGATAGGAGTAGGTCTGGACTGGATTCAAATGCAGACTTGTTTCAGTAATACTCAATCTTACTACCAAATTGAGCTATAATTTTAAACTAAAATGGTTTAAACATACCAAAAGACACGAATAACTTCACTCTTAAAATAATAACAATGCAAAATTGAAGGTCTGTCTGATTTGTTTATTTTCCAAAAAGAAATAAAACAAATTAAAGAACAGTTCCAGTACTTTAGGTCCTTATAAATAAAATGGCTTCGAGCTTCTGGGTAGTGCTAAAAGTGCTACTGCCATATTGAGAATACGTATTTCATAGGCCATGGCAATAACTTTGTGCAAATGTGCTCTTGCCAGCAGAAAGTTGCAGCAATGACAGTATTCATTACTTTGGTTTAATAGCGGAAACTTTGAAACATAAGTGTCTGAACATGCAAAGCTTTAACACCTCAGTGGGTTGGAAGAGAACAGTGCTTAACTACAGGTGGTTGCTTCATTCATTATGGTCTTTATATTACTGAAAACTATATTTATACTTTAAAAGCAACATTCAATCCATAAAATGTGGTCTATTTGCCTCACTGTCATAAAAAAGCTGTGCTTTTAAGGTAAACTCTCAAAGACATGAATGGGGTATGTGATTGATATATTCTAAAAGCATCTCTGGATAACAAAAACAGTAAAACATAACTAAATTTAGAAGAAAAAGTAGGCAAAGTGAGTAAATGAGACGTATATACATAACTGCAGCCTTTTGGCACAAGTAAAGATGCAACTTTGAGTGTATTTTTGATCTAAGTTTACCTGAAGACTTAAAGTGTGGAGAGGACCATGTGAGTAAAGTTCACAGAAGTTCACATGGCTAATTAATTCAGAGAGGATTGGAGGACTCATTAATCATAGTGCCCTATTTGTCACACGAAATGTTCGTTGTCTGTCTGAAAGCCTACCCCTGAAAAGACCCTAAAGAGCCATGCGCACACACATATTCTGACAAACCTGCTGCAACGTGGCCCTGCCATAATTTTTCTTCTTTCTCTCTCTTTCATCTCATCTATCCCTCTTTCAATTTCCTCTAACTGTGTCTGTCTTTTCTTGTACTCTTCCTGTCTTTTATCACTTTGGTGGCCAGGTCTTTGTTTTGTGTCTTTCACTTGAGAGTGCAGGCAAATATTTAACCAGAACTTGCGCTCACAAACACACACAGATGTACGTCCTCACACAATCTGAGATACCTCATGTGGCCTTGTTTCAATAGATTAATTTTCATATATACTGATATTGAACCAAAGGACAACATGGGTTATATCTTTGGTCCCCAAGGTGTTGTTATACCCAGAGTACCAATATTAGTGGTTTAGCAGAATAATATTAAGAGAATAATTGGTTAAGTAGCAGCAGTAGTATGTTTCAATCGTATTGCGTTTATTGATATTGAAAAACATGCACGTTCCAATGACACAAGCAACTTATAGCTCACTATATGCAGCTTTATTAGTGTGCGTATTAATTGACATATTGATACAGAAGTCATAATACTACTGAAATTTTGATTAATATCTGTCCTCTATAAACATGCTGCATTTAACAATTTTGCTAGCATCCCAATCTAGTAAAAATAAAAAAAATAGTGCAATACATAGCTTTATTTTTTAATCCTGGGTAGGGTTTATATAGTGCATAAGTAGCTAGTAGTAAGGTAGGTTTTGTTGAAGCTCTACAGTAGTCCAAACACTAGCTATGACATCAGCACTTTATACATCACACTCTTGGTGTATATAACAATGGGTTGTCTGGGTCGGGGGGCCCTGCATAGTAAGCTAGACTTATTATCGCCAAATTAGGGCTGATATACTCCCGAAAGCTGTTTTAAGAGTAGGTGGGAGGCACCAGCAGTTATCCTTCACTTAGTGTCTGTTTATGAATTTAATTTTTTTTTTCCCGGTGGCTTTTTTTTTTTTTTTGAGTGCTCTACAGCTGTAACACTAGGTGATTTTGTGCAGGTGTTAACATGACATTATCTAAAGTGGAGGCTTTTCAAGAATGTGTGTTTTTTTGGAGTTTTAAAAATATATGATTAAATGTCTGTGTTTGATAGGAGCTTCAGAGAGGGAAATACAGGAAAACATGCAGTCTGGTTCTCCTGGTCTGTTTTTCTTCCAAGTCTAGGGATGACTACTGTGGAGGTTTCTCTGTAAAACAGAGCAAAGGGACAAAGTGATGCATGTTTGAGAGGAATGTGTGAATAGGGCAATGAGGGGAAAAGGGAGTGGTAGGATAAAATAAACATGGCCAATGGTGGCAGTGCAACTGATGTATACTTTGAGATAAATCTATTGTGGATAATCAGTAAAATTGTGGTGTCTTAATTGCTTCCTTTCTATTTAAGTGGTTTAGTGGTTCAAGTTTATGATAATAGGTCATCTATTATCATATCAAGGAGCTAGCAGCAAAATAGATTCTGTACATTGTTCAACACCAGTTGTCATCCTAATTTAGTCAAAACTTCAATCATATTGTTTATTAGAATTTAGTGATTTAAAAGAACAAATTAAGGGAAGTACATCAAATATGCAAAAGTTTTCACATCCCTTTAACTTTTCAAGTTTTTTTACATTACAACCACAAATCATGTCTAATTTAATCTGTTGAAATTTTTCTGTTTGTGAAACAATGAGTTTTGTCTGGAAGGTGCTACATGAATCAAACTTAATGGTAAACTTCTATGCATATTATTTCCTTACTTTTACTTCCACCAGCTGAATGTTTGTGGAAGAAAACCCATCTTCATATTCATCTGCTACATCTTACGGATCCCCTAACCTGCTTTAAGTCTGGAGTCAGAGACTACAGTAGAAGGCAGAACATTTGCAGTAGCCTTCAATACGTGCATGTCTTCTGACTTTCTTTCAAAAGTGGTTTTCCTTTATCCAACTTTCATAAAAACAGATTTGATAAATCCGATAAATATCTTCTTTAAAGACTCTCCCATTTGGGCTGTATCACTATACTCTTGCGTAATCCTGTCAATTGGGTGGGTGGCCATGTTTCGGTAAGTTTTCAGGTGTGCCATTATCTATCCATTTTCAGATCATTGATAACAATCTATGAGATGCTGAAAGTTTAGAATATTTCTTTATTACCTAACCCTGCTTTCAACATGTCCGCAACTATTCACTGATTTGTTTTCATTCATCCCACAAAATCCCAACATGACAAAACATTAAAAAGTTCCAGAGTTACAATACTTTTGCAAGTCACATATACAAATGTTCTCAACATATCATACAAAACCATATTTTAACACAATTTTTTCTAATCAAATTGTTTGTACTAACCTTGTTGGATAACTATTTCCCCTGCAATGTGGGTGACAGGGAACATGGCATCAAATATGTCACTGCAGAGAAACAGGAACAAAAGGAAACAATTAAAGCACACATGCTTTCATTCTTTACATTGTATTTCTTGATTTCATTATAAATTAAATATGCAATACTTTCAAAACTGCATCATAAACTTGCAACATGAATGTTTTTCATCATTCTCTGAATACAACCAAATACATGCTGTCCCCAGTTAAAGGGATAAAAAAAAACACTCAAATACAATTTCACAATTCATGAATGAACATTTGTGAAATAAGTTGTTATGGTTGTCATATGAGAATTCCATCAAAGGCAGTCAAACGATTCAGCCACTTAGTCTGGATCTCTGCACAATACAGGTACAGTACGTGGGCCGATTTATGGCTGTTTTGTTTCAGCTCATGATCAAAGCTCGTATCTCTGAGAGCATCTTCCTTCAGAGGAACAGAAAAAAACAAACAAAATGACAGTTGAACCCAAGCACCAGATTTCTGCTCCATTCCGCCAGGTAAAAGCGCCTGTTAGATGGCTGCTAATCGCACAGTTTAAATGCATGAGGCCTCAGAAGATTAGAATGTGATGGGACAAAAGACATTATCCTCCTCTCTGGGTGTCTCCCCCCTCCAGGGTGTACTTTTTCTACCTAATCAGTTGCATACCATTTGTCTTATAGAAAAAAAAATACAGAAAAAAAACTGTAGTTTTTGTAAGTCTTTGATATAATTGATCTTAGTTAAGATCAATTATATCAAAGACTTACAAAAACTACAGTGAATTTGGGGCAAGTTTGAGCTTGCTCTGAGTTATGCCTCTATGTGTGTGTGTGTGTTTCATTGAATGTGCATGTTTAAGCCAGTATGTCTGAATCTGAGTTCATATAGCCTATGAAAACACTCAGGTTTGGACAAAATAATGTGTGGGAGAGGGATAACTGCATGCTTCTTAACCTGCAGCACACAAAATACACATAAAACACAGGGAAAAAAATAACTATATGTCAACAGCTGTTACATGGAGATCTAAGGATGTCAATGAGTGGTTTGGAAGGGAACGTACCATGCTGGTATTTATTTATGTGACACAGAATAGAAAACAGACTTAAGAAAGTGGATTTCAGCCAAATACACCCACAGGTAAGCCCAGTGCACTGCAGCTGGTCATTGACTCACATACACACACAAACACACGCCAATGCACCCCCGCACGCACTGGAGGAAACACTTACACATGCACAAAAAAATCATGCTTGCTCTTTGAAGTGCGGAAACCCAAAATAAAAAGATACACAAC
This sequence comes from Xiphophorus maculatus, assembly GCF_002775205.1. Taxonomy (NCBI): domain Eukaryota; kingdom Metazoa; phylum Chordata; class Actinopteri; order Cyprinodontiformes; family Poeciliidae; genus Xiphophorus; species Xiphophorus maculatus. The sequence continues at coordinate 12,725,276 of NC_036458.1, read as the reverse complement.
CACCATACAACATGTAAAGAAATCATCAAATGAATGCAAGCTTTGCATGTCAGCACACTATTAACACACATTGGGACAATAACAACAAACCTGTAGACAGGCATTTTTGATGAAAAAGTCCTAAATGGCAAGATGGCAAAGAGCTTGAACACTTTGATGGGGATTAGTCAGAGCAACATCTGCAGGTCTGCCATCAGTTCTCCTCACATCTGTGACCACCTGTGATTGGTGCGACTGCTTGAGCAGGGAGCTTGGAAGCAATCAGTTTCAGGTCTCAGCTAAAGATAAAAACTAAGTTTTATTTATTTATTTTTTTAAATTGAGAACAAGGCTGGTAACTAGAATCATTCCTCATCTGGCCCATTTGAAACTCAACATCACTCAATAAGATACCTAAGCACCACAAGCTTACAGTAATACCAACATTCTTCACATTCTTCATTTGTTCTGAGGGAAGAAGAGCCGAAATGATTCATTTTTAAAGTAAAATAAAGTCAGTAGAAACAACGATGTTCTGGATAAAACCAGGACCATAAATGGCCAGACAAGGGTCATGTTCCCTTTTGTATGACTGGCAATAAATTTCAACGCAAAACTAATCTGGGCGATCGACAGTGTGTCACCAATAAACTGCAAGAGCAACAAAGAAAACCAAACCTGACTTTAAGTACTTACACTTGACCACCTTTCTTTCAATGTCCCACCTCTCTGCATCCCTTCAGTGTATGCATCAGTGAGTATAACAAAGAAAGTCATGATGGTAATTACTTCCCCCTGTCTCTACCCATCTCTCTATTCTCAGTCACCTTTCTCCCTTCCTATACCCTCTGAATGCCCCCCTGCTCTTCCCTTTGATTCATTTCTGCCCCACATTTTACTCCCCACCCTTCAGTCCATTCCCCCGCTCCATGTGTCCTAGATGAAGTGATTAATCTTGTCCTTTCCGCTACCTGTTGCCCCCGCCTGACCTTATGAAAAGGCAGAGTAACTCAACCAACAATGAATGTGCTGTTGAGACAGAGACGGATAGAAAGGCAGGGAGGCAAAGGCACCTAGCAAAAAATGGTGATGGCAGTAGTGAGGCTACGAAGTTCATCCCAATCTGCAACCTGTGTAAAGTGTTTGACACACACAAGAACAAATCCTGGGCACAAATCATATATTACCAAATTCAAACATACAGTGTGTGCATGATGGCATTAAGGACTAATTAATTAAGAATTTAAAAATGTGCAAATTGTGAAGCTACTCATAGTGCCAGACAAAAATACTGTTACCTCCAGTTGCAACTTGCATATTACAACAAGTGTGGGACAGGAACATTTTATCTTTGCCCTCCACAATAGCTTATTATTGTTCTGCAACACTCATAATATAATTTTTAGCTCGGGGCATTTCAGTCATTAATGAAGTCTAATCAGGCTTGCTTATTGTGGCTGGATTGCTTGTTGTTGTTCCAGGTTGGCAGTGACAGCCGCTCTCGCTCCTTCACCTCCTACCCCGCCACCCTCCTCCAGTCTCTCTTGTTTATTTCTTCAGCATCAAACATCTTATCTTTTACATTACTGTGTCAACAAACAGCGCTGCCATTATTCCATTAGCACCAAACAGGCTCTTTGACGCTGCAGCGTGCCGCCTGTTCTTTGGGTTTCTAAATGACCCGCAGAATGTTGACTAAAGCAGCCAATCCAGACTCATCAGTCCGTTTGGGTGGAAGAGATTTTGTAATAAGCAGAACAATCAACAGTCTCACCGCGTATTGGGAACTTCCCTGTTTTTCAGGCCGTGTCTCAGCTTGGCAGCGACATGCCACTGGTTTGGCTGTGTTTATGCCATGAAGACCTGAAGGAGTAATTTTCACTGCCACTGTTGATTCCAATTCATTGTGCTGATTGTGCCGATTCTGCACAATAATCTTTGTTTTGCCAGCATAAACAATTCCAAGCAAAAGGCGATGGGCTGAGATTTGAGAAGTTCCACCGGAGAACGAAAACAAACAAAGCTGTCTATATTGTACATATAGAACGAAAGCAGTAAAAGAAGTGCATCTTTTATTAATGTGGTAACTTTGAAACATCTTGTTGTGGTTTATATGTTCCTACATGCTGTTTTTTCCAATACCTCAGAAAGATAGGAATGTTAAAAAAGCCTGCTTTACTGCACTTTATCCAAAATCAAGAGCTTTCTGCACATTCTCAACAACCTAAGTGGCAGCTTACCATGAATACCACACAACTCCATGCAAATATTTGTTTGGCAGCTATTGTGATTAGTCAGCAAAACATTTAAGGCTCGACTTAATTCACAAATATGGCCAAGCAAACATAAATTAGACTTCCACTGATAAGTGGAGGTATAAAAAAAAACTGTATAGCCTGTGATGGTTCGCTGGAAAACAGCTTTACGAGAGCTGACTAAGAGCTGCAGTTTAATGTCCAGTTTAAGTCTGTGCTCACCAAGCCAAAGTTACCCACATGGAACAACCAACTCACACCACCTTCAGCCATGCTGTTTGTGTAGATGCAATCATTGTGCTTTCAAATTGCATTTTCAGTTATATGACCTTTCAAGTAACCACATGCAACAACGTCCTCACACATAGACAGATACCAACATTAACAAAGAGAGAGTGAAATGCTCAGAAAATAGGGAGATGAGAAAGAAATAATTACAAAGCGTTGAATAATTCCGTGGAAATATTTATGACATAAAAGCTTGCGGCACGCGGTCCTATTCATTCTGGAGACCAACACATAGAAAGAAAAAGAAATCATTATGGGGCTACTGCCCCTTGCTTTTATACTGCCACTCAGGACTATGCAAAGAGTGTTAAATGGTAAAAACAAAAATCACAACTACAGTCCATTTCTTAAGCAATTGTTTATCAGAATAAAGTTAACAAGAAAATAGGTACATTGTTATGTTCACACAAATCAAGGGATTTATCGGTTTGGATTTGACTTGGTGTGAGTACACAAGTCTACCTGTGTGGAGTTACAGTGCAGAAGAGGAGATCAAGCTGTCTTAACACAATTGTTGTCAAAGCTAGAGTGAAATGATGTTTAGCAGCACAAGATTTCAGCTAATACAATTTTTCTTCATCAACATAATTTGTAAGGCTGATGGCATTACTAATAAGAAGAGATTACCTCTTCATTGTTCTTACTTTAAATCATGGGATTTAAAAAAAAACGTCTTTCATTCATCCATCTCAAATTCTATGGACAAGAACACCAGAACTATGAATAGTCTGAAATGATTATCGTTTCCAGATGTAAAATTAATTCATTCAATTACTTGTACATGGGGATTAGCCAATAGACACAGTTTCACATTATTCATGCATAAAAATTGTCCTACCATTATTTCTAAGACCAAATCTTTACCAGTTATTAAAATAAAGCTGACTGAAACTATATATATGGAACAGTTTCTAATACAAAAGCATCAGAGAGAAAACAGTTGCAAATGAGACTACGAAAGTACTGTAGATGACAATATTATAATTTTCTCATAGAGTTTCAGATTTGTCTAAGAGTACATGTCCAGACAAATAATTTGATTTTTATTTTAGGCCATTTTAGACGCCTTACCATATACTGCACAGTGCAGACTATAAACTAAAGATTAACTGGTTTCATATTTCAATTCCACTGTAATAGTCCTATTAGTACATCTTCCATACAATGGAAGAGGCTCTATTAATAATAAGAGCTGGTCCTTAAGGTTTAGAGATGGACATTTGTCTTGATAAGGACCAGTAAGACATGGATGGAAAAGGATGTCCAGAAAAGAACATGAGAAAGGCAACTTTCACTTTTAAAAATACTTAATTCCCGTGGATTTGGACCTCGACCCTACAAAAACCCTTCTTAATAAATTGCAACCTGAGAGTCAGTTTAAACAGTGAAATAAACTGTTGCTTTTCTGTATCATCCCTATAAACAGAGGTTTTAATATAAAACGAAGGCCAGAGAGCCACACATCTGGCTCTTGTTGTTTATAGGGGTGTAAACCTGAATGCATCCTGCTGTCTTAACGTGTGAACATGTGCCTCAGGATGTGTGTGGCAAAGTCAGAGCACCTGAGGGCCAGTGCTTTCGCTCTTATGAACTGTGTGACCTCTGAACGCCTGCTTAAACCTGATGACAGGCACCGCAATGATCAGACCAACTCATAGACAAAAAGAAAGTCAGATAGGAAACAAGCTGCATTAAGTTAACATCAATAGGGTTTATTTAGGCTACCCTGGACATGGACGATAGATAATGGCTGTAAATGCCAAACTAAGATGAGGGTGATTATAGCACAAATTAACAGAGCAAATTTGGATGTTGTACTTGTTATTAATGAATCAGGTCCATAAAAGCAATTTTGTTTACTTAAATATGTGCCATACTACTTTCATAAACTGCTACAATTTACATTCAAATTAGGTAGTGTAAACTTATGTTTGAGAATGGTTGCATTCAAGTTCTCAGCAAGCTTTACTGCTTTATGAAAAGGTTTCTTATTTTTAGCTCCATGAGCTACAAAGAGTGTTCTCCAGTTTTCAGTGAAGTTAGGCACAATAATGATGTGTGGAAGATATCAGCCAACCAAGCTGACCAAACAAAGATGTGAGGAATGTGCAGTGTGTTTGGAGAACTGTGACCTGAATGAAACAACTACACCAGTACAGTTTTATAGTGATCTTTATCCTTTGAAAACAGGACAGATTATTTACAACTTCACGAAAACAAGCATGTTGTAGGATAGCACAGGGGCTCTAATCTCCAGAAGCTCATCAGTTAAACCAGCGCAATGACTGGTTACCATGGGGAATCAGGCATACGCAGGCATGTGGGGAGATGCTGCTGAACAAGGATTTAAACCAGATTATAGAGCTGGTGGTTCTGCTTATTTCACATTAAGCGCTGTCACTGGTGAGGCTGCTTGATCTTATAACTTTCAAAGCAAAGGTGGGAGGTTTTTGCTCTTTAAAGGCTAAACAAACAAATGTCATTTGTGCCAAACCTTGCGTAATATAGTTGATAGAAAACTAAGAACAAATGTTATCTTCTGGCTACTTTATTTCATACTTTACTTAGCATAAGTCGTTAAAGTTTTCTTTTATCTTTTAACAAAAGCCATCTGAAAAAAAACCCAAATAAAAGCAAAATATTCTGATTTGTGCTTTATGCATGTTTTATTTCCAATTAATTTTTCCACATAGCATATTAAATGACAAATTAGTTGTTACTTCATAATAATATGAAATGGAATAGTTTATGGCCACTTTCTTAAAGTAAATTTAAACTAACTCCAATTTTATAGAAATCTGAAATATTTAAAACAGCTGTTACTGTTAATAGAACATAGTTCCTATTTTTCATAGAAAAATGCCAAACCTTTTTAAACTCAGCTTTTGATCCTTCTGAGTTCTTTGTGTTATAAAATAAAAACATTCACCAAGAATTTATAGCACCTATAAAACACGTGCCGTTTACACATGGTACTAGCAAGACTAGAAGGAAGGACATTAATGTATCGAAGGAAGGACGTAAAGGAAGGAGTGAAGGTAGGACACAAGGGTAGAAGGAAAGGTGGAAAGAAATAAAGAATGAAGAACATGAAAGAACAAGGATTTGAGCCTAGATATAAAAAAAAGAAAACGGAAGAGCAAAACATAGGAGGAAAGAAAAAGGGGAAAGACACAAAAACAGGCAGACAAATGGAAGAAATAAAAAGGACACATGGAAAGGACAGAAAGAGGGGAGGAAAGTCAAAGGGGTAAAAAAGCACAAGAGATGGAAAGAAAGAAGAAGGGATATGAGAAATTGAGAAAGGAAGGAAATACATAACGAAGGAAAGAACAGCATGAGCCAGGACATAGGCACGGAAGAAAGCAAGGACACAAGGATGCAAAAACACAACAGTGGAAAAGGATGGTGTATAGTGTGCTAACACACTATACTCTATTATCTTTTCCATCCTTTTCCATATAGTATAGAGCTGTTAATACAACAATGACAAAACATTTAACATATTTAATTTTTTACTAAACGGGTCCCTGTTCAGGTGGGGAGAGCAAGTAGTGAATTGTACACTAACTCACACAGTAGCCTTCTTCGAACCTTTGAGCCTAAGTTAAATCAGGAGCCCCAAAATAAAATACCAGACTGAGCATCTTGGACCCTGCAAACCTGCCAATAACAACCTCAAGAAGACTAATAACTATCTTATCACCTCTGGTTGCCTTTCCAGCTTCCTAAAGGATGAAAAGCCCTTTTAACATGTGCAGAAAAGGCACTGTAAGAAAGATTTTATCTATCAGAAGAAAAAGATATTAAGATATGTAATTGGTGCCAGATCCAAATTTGATTTGCATCTCATGTTCTCTTATATAATGTGATAAATTATCTTAGTAGCTGTGTGATGACATAAGTCCAGACTCTGCTCTCTTTTAACGCATTGTTGCATGTATCAAGAGTGACAAGCCTGTTTTACATCCCCACCTGTGATCCAGCACACACCACCTGCTGGTGAAGCCATGATGTCAGCCTACAAGCACTAAAAACATCACAAGCAGGCCCCATCCTGCTGCCTCTCCTCTGGTTTCCTCTCCCTTTTCTGTTTTTTTGTCTTTGCCACCAAGCTGCCGTGCTGTTGCTTAACTTTACAAGAACTTCTTTTTTCTCTTCTCCTATTTCGGACCTTTCTCCTCATGCAGTCAGTCCATATCACATTTTCAGCGATCAGGGATTTTCACACTTTCCTAATGCCCCCCGCTCTCTGTTGTTGTTTGCCCCAGGGCAGGAAAAAGCGAGCTCTTCCTCCACTTAGAGACAAAAAGGGTCAGGTTGAATCAGGCGCTGACAGGACTAAGCCTCTGCCTCTCTGATGTGTCTGCAGCAGACATGTCACTGCAATGAGGTAAAACAAGAGAGTAAACCTCTTCCTTGCCCATTAAGAAGACATCAAGAAAAGCATTTACCTCAAAGCATATAAATAGAATAAGTTTAGTTAAGGTAAACAAACAATATTAAGTGCACTGTATGCGCCAAGAACTTTATCCCCTTCAATTTTCTCTCTGGTTTGAGAACAAACACATTTCCTGACATGTTCCTGAACATCACAAGGAACGCCGCAATCTTGAGGGCAAATGTTTTTTTCTTTTTTCAACTCTTCCCTCTCCTCCTTACCTGTCATTCTCAGCTCACAGAGGACAACACCTACAATGGGATAAGGTTGAAGAAGCAGATCAGGACGTAAATTGGTCTTTGTGGGGAATTAGACCTGCGAGGTGTTTACACAGGTATGTGGCACATTACACATACCTCCTGGAACACATTTACATGCTGAAACTGAGAAGGAAAGAAACAAAGAGGCAATCAAACGTAGATAAGTAAATGAGTAAAATGAGAAGACTGAGGGCAAAGTATCGAGGGTTGAAGTATTCATACCCCATGGCCATTTTTATTCTCAGAAGCTGAGACAAGTTTCAGGATGCTGAAACCATAGTGTGAGACTCCTGATCTAACCCAGTGGCTGTTTTGTTTACAGTAATTGTCCTGCTGGGGGATGAACTTTGATTTTTATCACTCTAAAACATTTGTTCTGTTTATTTCAGTAATTCAGAGGTGGAATCAGTGAGTGAATTGATGCACACACCCTGCCAAAAAAAAAAGATAATTTATTTTACCTCTTATTCCAAACTGATCTATGACTTTACTAAATAATTTTGTACAGTTGTGAATTGAAAAATTTAACCAGTTATAATTATTTGTGATCCTTCAATGTTAGAAAAAGAGACTTACACAGCAATAACAACTTTTTTCAGGAGACATTGGTGACATGATGACGTGCAACAAATGTGAAATACAAGCTCCATGAGATGCTCCTTTCTGAAAGTCCTCAGGCGTGGTAATGCACTGAGCGCCTCTAACCTAAATAAAACTCTAACAGAGTGACACCATTAAACCAACGAGAAAGTCATGGGAGAATTAACACACTTTAACAAGACTGCTGTCTGTGTCTGTGAACTGGAACCTATCGCTGTAGCATAGACAAAGCAGACATGATGTATACAATAGGAGGCCATGGGGCAACCCTGGCAGTTTTGTCAGATGCAACGTTGCTCTGTCCCCAGCTGATGCATGGCGGTCAGTGTGTGGCTTGTTATTTGAGCCTGATTGAGCTACAAAAAACACAGAAAGACTGCAGGAACATCATGTTCCCACACTGAAGGGAAACAGAAGCAGATTTACTCTGGATATTCATTCAAATGAAATAAAAGTGATCACAACTAGCATGAGTGACTTCTACCTCAACACATTCTCACTCCCAACTCGTCATATATTGACGAGTTGGGACGATTTCTGACCATGCGTCACATATTGACGTGAAGGGTACCCCCTTTGCGTCAATATGTGACGACTTGGGCAGGGTCCTTCAGGGTCACATGTTGACGATTTGGGTAGGTCACATATTTTACGTGGATTATTGAAGCGAAGGGTTCTCGCAACCGCTGCCGACACTTCAAAACCCAACGATTTGGTTAGGTTTAGGGCAAAAATTACGGTAAGGCATAGGGTAAAACACCTCGCGTCACATATTGACGCAAAAGGGGTACCCTGCGCGTCAATATGCGACGAGGACGGACCGTCCCATGCGTAAATATATGACGAGTAGGGAGTGAGAATGGGTTGTCTACCTAGTTTACCTTTCCTTACTCCAGTGCCTCTTAGGACACTGTCTCCTAAGAGGCAAGAGGCAATTTATTCTCTTGGGCAATTTTTAAAAGTTGGACTGGGTCTCTAATGGCATAAGCTCAAAATGGTCAAGTCAAACCTACAGTTCTTTTCAAATGAGAAGCTGTGGCAAGACTTGAAAACTGATGTCCATAGATACTTTACATGTAATTCAACTGAGCTTGTGCTATTTTGAAAAGATAGATGCGAGAATTTCAGTCTCAAGATGGGTAAAGGTGGTAGAGATAAACCAGCCTTGCATGTGTCACTACACTTCCACTACATTGTGTTGGCCTGTCATCAAAGAAAAATACACTGAAGTTTTTGGTTGTGATGTTAAAAAAAGGAACATCTCAAGAGGTGTGAATAGCTTTGGAGGATACTGCAAGAAAAAAGACAATATGAATTAGAAAGAAATTGCAAAACAAATTTACAAACATACACAGGAATATAAAAGAATATTTCTGTGCAGTTTTGGGGTGCATTTGAAAAGAATACAAAGGTGTAAAGAGATTCCAAACACGAATATTGCCACACTTCTTACTTGTTTCTGAGGATTTGACAGAGAAACTGATGCAGGTGAATGATATGGAGCTAAAGTTTCCAGTAATCTATCTAAATACTTGGTTATGTCTACATGTGTGCACTGGCTGTAATTTAAATATGAGTACGTGTTCAACAGCATACACAGATACAGCTTGCCCAATACAACCTGCCTTCTGATGACATGTTTGCATGTACACCTAATGATTAGTGTAAGCGTTAAGGTGAAGTTGTCTAGACCTGAATCAAAGACGGGACAATCTGGGGGAGGTAAAAACTACTGGCATGTTAGGTGTCTGTGCGCTGGACGGTGGTGGGGATGGTGGAGGTTCAGTGAGGCCTGCAGCTCTCCTGTGGTGAGTGACCTCACCGCCTGGCCCCTGGCATTGTGGCAGCAGCACAAAGCCATCCAGGGGACAGAGACAAGGGGCATATACATCAGTATGGGGGGAGGGAATGGGTGAGAGTGGACGCGGACATGAATGAGCAGGAAACAGAGAGAGACAGGGAACAGAAATAAGGGAAAGACAGAATGTACTGAATAGTAAAAGAGTTGAAAAAGAGTACCACCAGACTTTCAGTAAAAGCACTCATAAGAGCATGTGGGAGTAAAGCAGGAGAAAGTTACAAGAAAAGTAGTCAAATATCCCCTTAGAAATGTCTGCTGTCTGTTTCCTGTGCATTCGGTTTACTATTCTCTGTGTGCTGCTAGTAAGTGAGAATCTGCAAATTGTCCCCCGACTCCAAGAGAAAGGGCTAAGTCAAAGCCCGAGTTAATCTTGAATAGATGCACTCCTTTATTTAATGTCATTACAACAGATGAAGAACTTATGGAGAAATGCTACCTGTTTTATCCATATATGACTAAAACAGCTATAAGGCAGCAACAACAGGCATTACCTTTTCTAGAGATTAATGATCAGCTGTGGTAATGATAGCTTATTTGGTTAAATGCTGGGCTATCCATCTTCCCACCCTCTTTGTAGCTTTGTCTCATCACAGAATAATTCTATAAACGAATAATAAAGCAACAAATTTGTCTCTTGTTTGTTTTATTCATTACTGCACCCATCGCCAGTACACGAAAGATGTTCCTCGTCAATCTGCACGGCCTAGTGATGAAGGTGCAGAGGTCAGAGTTTAAGGGGCAGGGGTCAACTAATCAGTCACTTCATCAACTCATTACTCAGCTTGTTAATTAGAGGATTAAAGCAGGCAGGATGAAGAAGCAGCACCTCTTCCAAATCCCTCTTCATCACTGTACCTTTACTTTAAAGTTGAACAACATTTGTCTTTATGTATCTTAGAAAAAAACTTTTCTATAAAGAATTTAATTATTTACGATGTGAAGTATTGCATACATTACATTGTGAACATTATATCTCTTGAGCTACAATGACTGAATAACTTCTTCATTTAGTTTGATTTTTAAATGCAGAAGCATGTAGATTTGAAGAGTATACACGCAAAAGGCAATGAAAGAGCTTGGATGTCAAAATTCAACACATTCATAGACATGTAAAATGAATGTCAAGTACCAGAAATATACAAATTGGGAGAATCTGTGGAAAAAAGTAAGAATTCAACAGGAAAATTTTCATCTGTTGATTATCTTTACAGAAATGTGCTTGGAATGTACGTAGTCTCATTAAGAATGAGCGTAGGAATGTGTTTGATTTTAATTCAAACATCCTGCATGTAAAGGTGAGCCTGTTTCAGCCCAGAAACAGAACCTTTATACTGTTGCCTGATGCTAAGTAATGTTGAGTTATTGTAGCAATATTTGCGTAGCAGTGTTGCATATATGCAGTATGCACAATGTGCGACCACAGTGTTAAAAACTAAGGAAAATGATGCTGACATGTTCTTTACCTAAGATAGCATTGTTTCTATTTTCCAACTTCTTGTCCCATGTCTAGTATTTTCTGTCATTTTTAAACTAATTTCTTAAGGAAATACCTTAAGGGGAGTAAATGATTTACGCTCATTTAGACTGTAATCCCATCATTACCCAACATTGATCACATCAAAACCACATGCTTTTCCATTTCGAAACATATTTACAGTATATAATGGGTGCAGCAACTAGATTGCAATGCTATTTTTAACGCTTGTAGGAGAATTTCCTCATCCAGGCTTAGCAGACTGTTTATATGGACACAGAGAACAAGGCTTTAAGAGTGTGTTTTATTCCCCAAGAGTGGTTTGTGGTATGGGGGTATTAGAAGACTGCAGACAGGCAGGAGGAGACAACTTGATATGTTTATATGGGTCTTTGTTTTATCACAAGAAAAGCTGGAGATCATCAAGGTGTGTAGAGAAAAGCAAACCAACGCCCCTGAGAACTCTATTTATTACTATCAGATGTCTCATTTCATGTCAAAATTTGTAGTCGGATAAGAAAGTAGTTTTACATCAGGATCTATGTAGCGGTGATAGTGCCTCCTCTGAGCATTTCAAAGCACATATTTTGAATGAGTTTTAATTTGGGGAAGTGATGAAAAGATAAACTAGCAAATTAAGTTGCACCTGGACAACATGGCTATTTATACATCACAGTATAGAAGCTGAGGCCTTACACCTAACTTCACTATCTTCCTGATATCTGAATATTTTAAACTTTTATCTGGGGCATTTCCTTATCTTACTGAAACCTAAACACATAAATCAGATGTGCAGGTTATGAAATAATTTCCTCTGATAGAATAATTTTTGTACACCTCTATCTTTACAGCAACAGGTGGCTGGACACAATGTGAAATCAGACACCTGCTTACAGCTTATCTTGAGAAAGTATGTATGTTTGTGAGGGCGTGTCATAATGAGGTCATTCTGGCAGCTAATGGGCAGCAGATAGACGGGCCTTTCCTTCAGTCTGCTGGCAACAACATCCTAACAGATGTTCAGATATAACTGCAGAGACCAACAACTGTCTGAAAAATGAACAGATTACCACAGATTTCTCTAATGGTTTGGCGTTTGCTTATTTGCGGCTGTCATACCTTTTAATTTAAAGTTATTGCAACAATTAAGTTCTGATGGAGCTGGTCTTATTTGATCCAGTCAACTAAAAGTTTAGAGAAGCCAAAGTTAACTTGATGCAGCATGTCTGGTCAGAATGTGCTATCGACTTCGCTGGACTGATGTTTCCTGATACATATGCCACTTTTCAACATCTATTATGAGGCGTAGCCATGCCAACAAGAGATTTGTTTACACGTGGGAGCAGCTGGAGGAGCTTTTCAAGGCCAAAGTAATGCCTGGAATAAGACCAAAATCTTTGACAGGCTGACTGGGAGATGTGACGGATGTAGGGCAGGGGAATAGCAGAAAATAAGAAGGGGAAAGTTTAGCCTTTCTTTCCCTGATAGCCACAGAGGTTGTGTGATGATTGACAAATAAAGAGGACAGAGCAAACACTGTGATATGTATGTAATATTCAGCTTTCAGACAATGTGAAAAGCCAGAAACTGCAGAGCAAAGGTTGACAGTATTTGATGATCTTTGTATGCTGAATACCAAAACATTGACTGTGAGTTTCCATTCAGATTGTCCACTGAGCCAGTTCACCTGTTTTTTCCTCCTGAAGGTGACGTTATCAACCCGGTTGTTGCCAGGCCGCAAACAAAACCCCAAAGCATACATGGAAATCTCTAAAGATTTTAATAAAGCCTCAATCTCTGATACATTTCAACTTTCCTAAGGTTTGTCAACTCATTTCTTAATCATGCTTTTCTATTTCATTTTAGTTTTCCTTTATTGTCCATGTTCCCTTTAATTTAAACAAGAATATGTATTCAATGTTTAACATTAATGATTATAGTACAATTTTTTTAAATATGATGTAAACTTATGACAACAGCAAAGCAAAACTGCATTAGAGCCAACTTTATGTATCCTTCAAAGAAAAAAAATATTCTTGGAGTCAAATTATCACAGGAGATATGGACATTACTAATTGAAGAAAGTGGTTCTTCAGGTTCCAGCTGGTTATCACTATCACATATGCTATAGATGCATCTTAATCTACTAATGTTCTGCAATGAAACTCATTAAAATGCAATAAAAACTCAAGTGTGTATGATCTTATAAATGAGATGCCTTTGACTGATGGTAGTTTTCATCAGAATGCATGTATCCATGAGTGTTGGTTTCACAAATACATGCACCGTTACAACCCTAGATTAAAAAAAAAAAAAAAAAAAACTCAGGTTTTACTTCTATATTTCTTTACATTCCTTTCGATCACTATAAATGCTACAAACTGGAACCAACGGTGAATAAAAGCAGATTAATTAAAAGTCTGCAAAGCAGCAACATTTTATTTCCAAGCAGCTGAGGAGGCAATGACTACATGCAACGCATTGGCGCACATGCGGCTGGTGGAGCTCAAAAACTTTGAGGCCATAAAGTTTGACATATGGAATGGCGTGTTAATCAAAGACTCCACACTCCCAGCTGGAGCAGACACACTGGGAAAACATTCTGACATGCTTACTTGAGAATGTTCTTATTAGTGTGTGCCTGCATGTGGACACATCGCGCATGTGTGCACAAGTTCCTCATGATATTGTCCTTTGAAGAGATGGTGGTATGTGCACCTGGTTATGTGCTAGTGTATGTGAGCTAGTTTCACACTTACACTATAACTATTAGGAAGAAGAATCAAAAGGGTTCAATACAATGAATGTCAACATGGGGAACTTTGTGAAACAGACGTTAATGGTCATGTTCTAAAAATGTGTTCATCATCTGGATCAATTATCTTCTGTATGACTCTGTGCTGTAATAATACATTTTGTTAGGCCTGCACAAACGTAAAACTAAAGGTTAAACTTTACCTAACCAAAAAAATACCATCGCACACAGTGAAAATAACATATTATCTAAACGTCTTAGTCATAATACCAAAAAACAAACCAGTTGAAGTGACAAAATGATTTCATAAGGAAGTAATTCTGGCTGTCCTGTAAAACATGGTGATTAAAATAAATGCTTAGGTTGCTAGCATTGTCCCTAAATTCCTAGAAAGGCAGATAAGTAAGTTGAGAAGATGAAATGGCTTAAGAATGACAGATATGGCGAGATGGGATAGTACAACAAGAAGAAACAAAGCCACATAAAAAGAAATGAAAGCAGAAGAAGAGCTCTGCAGGCAGCAGAGAAACAAAGAGGCCTTCATTGTTTCTAATCTTGCTCACTACTGAAAGGGATGATAGCATAATATGTTTGCTAATGGGGGAACAAATCTTTGGCGCTCAGCTTACATAACTGCTGACTGACTAATCATACATGCTGCCTGAAACACACACGACTGTCAGTCAGAACATTTCTCCCTTTGTGTGAGCTAAAGTTGAAACAAGATACTCAGATATGCTGTACAAAGAGACGAATAATGATTTTGTTCTCACTATCTGACATTAAATCAGACTAAACTTTTCCTGTTTTACATTGGTAATAATTATAACAATTACTTCTTTTTGCAAAATGCCAGAATAATGAGGGTGAGAGTAGAGAAAACGGCTTAATTTCAGAAGTTTACATAAACTGACTCAGTATTGTACGTATGGCTCAAATTCACTCAAAAGGTTAAAACTTATCGTTATTAAAAGATTACAAATCCATGCTATCCTTTTCCACCCTTTCAAAAATTGTTTGAATGGATAGTAACATTAACTTGTTTAGACTTCCTAGTCAAGTTAATGTATTTAGCAAATAGAAATAATTATGATAATTCTATCCTAGCACATGTAAAGTTTGGTCTGATTTGTTTTTTTAAAGTACAATTCTATTTACTGTGCATAAATATCTGGTTTCAAATGTACCAAGTTAAAGGTATTTACACAATATAAATACATATGACTATATTGCCTAATGTACTGACTGATCTTCAGAAGATGACATTTTGATAATGTACAAGTATTGTGATGTTAAATACAAGCTAATACCAGAAGTAATTGTCAACTGTCACTAACTTCTCACACACTAGCACCAGATCTGCAAGAACATCTGACAAGCCAAAGAGCCAGCTGCTTGCAGTCTGAGAGGAGAGCAGAAATGAAAGGGTAGGAGGCTGAGAGGCGGCTCCATCTGCTGATCTGCGTCAGTCAGAGGCAGCACTGGCACATCTTGAGAAAGTCAACGTCCCTTACTCTCCGACTTCACCAGTGCTTACAGCAGATGGCATCAACTTATTCTTTAATTTGTAGCTTTGTTCTGCTTCTCTCTTGTGGTTCGTTGTAATTGTGATTTTAAATTACAGCAGATTATCAAAACTGTGCACCATGGTAACATGTTATACAAAACTTCGCCTTTCAATTCTGTTATATTCTTGGCTTCTAAACCAACTGATTCATGTCAACAGGCACTCTGGGTTTATTTGTGCTGTTTTACATTTGTAAAAGTCTACACTTTTGAGCATAACTGCTAACTGTTCAAGTTGACAGTGAATTTATGAAAACCTCAAAGTCATAAAATACTATCATGGCTACAAGTGAAACAAAGAATAGAAAGGACAACAAAACAAAGAGTAAAAACAAGTTGCCAACTTGCTGCTTCATAAGTTATTATTGTAAAAAGATAATATGCTTGGGAAAACCACTTTAATTCTCTCCATGAGCAACCCTAAGTTTTGTTTCCAGAGTTAGCTGATGTCTTCAAATACATTAATGTAATTTTTATTATCATTTTTGTCAGATAGTACCTGTGCAAGATATTATATCTCATGGCCATTTGATCAAAACTGCAGAACAATCAAATAAATTTATTTAGCCATTTTCCATCTGTGTGTCTGTTCCATCCACCCATCCTCTTATGTTGCAGGAGAAATCATACCTTTTACAGATCTAGCATTCCCAACATTCCCCTGTAGTTTCTTTCCAGTGGTTTATATGTTTTGATATAGATATTATATTGTACTATTATAACATAAGTATGATTCCAGATTCACAAGCTGCTTCAGAACAAGAAAGAACATCTAAAAATCCTACTGCATGTTTACCCAAAACTTTCAAAAGGAATTCCTGTATGAATGATATTAATGGTATATGCTAACTATGCCTTTTAGAGAAAGCAAACAAGACAGCTAGTCAAATAAAATCAATTTTTTGCATGGCTTCATGAGATGATGTCAACTGCATTACATGGCTTGGCATTGCAAACAGATTTGTGTATATTAAAACCCGATGCCTTATCGTCTTTTGCTAGGTACTTTTCTTGTTGGGCCCGTAATCTGCCATGTCAAGCACTCAACAACGTAGTTTTTTAAACTGTCCGGACTCATCGCATGTTGCAGCCCAGTCGAGGCTCCTTCAGAGGCAGTGACAGGCAATCAGAGGCACGCTTGCCAGCGCCAAGGGAGCATTGAAGACTGTCAGCTGATGAAAGAAAGGAAAAACTGTGTTTTGGGTTTGGTCCGTGTGGGCTCTAGCCAACAGGAAAGCGCCAGTGTTTTCCTCTCCATGGGGCATAATGGATTCTCTCCGCCAATGAAATCCTATTCCAGCTGGGACAGATGTAAACATGATGAGAAGACGGCTAAAGAGAGGAGGAATATGAAAGAATACAAGCAGATGATGAAGAACGGAGGGATTGGTGAGGCTTGCCAGCTTTATGTTAAAAAACAAATGGAAATAATTCTTGGCTTCGAACTAGCCTCTAGACCACTGCTATATCAGTGTATGCAACATGATCATGTTGCCCAGAGAGGTTACTACATCAACCAAAAACATAATGCAATACAAGCAGACAGGGCCCTGCCCCAATCATCAATGTATCACTTCCTTGGCTAATTCTGGCAATGCCCAGCTCCTCGGCCTGAGTCTTCAACACTCAAGCAGCATTGACAGGTAGTGGTCACCAGGTTAAAACAATGGCACTAATACATATTTAAAAGAAAGTCAAAGTTTCATCCATCAAAACTCATTCAAAGTTGGCGTACACTGGGCTAAGAAAGACTTTGTACCTTCTCTCATTGTCATCCAAGTGAGCAAACAACACATTCTTTGAGATGGCCTTGGCCAAGGCAGTCATGGTCTTGTAGTCCTTAGGAATCACCTGCATAGACAAAGACATAATTGCAGTTAAGTGGGCAGCAACAACAAAGCACAGGTGAAACCATGAAACAAACCAGGGCAAACTGACTTCAAAAGCTGACCAAGATGAGTAATTAAAGAGCAGCACATTGGCAAACCCTAAAAGACATATCCCACACATGCATCCGAGTATTTTTGGGAATGCCCATCTGCTCAGTCATAACACTAAAAGTCACAGATCTTAAAAAAAAATTCACAAGAGACCTGAAATCATTCATAAAGCATGCATTTTTTTTGGTCCCAGATTCTGCGGCACATGTTCAGGCAAAGGGGGGAACAGCAACATCTGAAGCCACAAAAAAGCAGCTGAACACAGAGTTCTGTGTTTATGGTATCTAACATATGCCAATTAGAAAAATTCTATAGAGAGCACAAATAATATTGAAAACATAAAAAGGAAGAAAGTTTTATAAACCCAGTGTCTTTCTAAAAGACCAAAGAGATGTAGACTAGTGTATAAGTATGTGTATTTGCCTTTCATTCTAGGAAAGAGGAGGGGTTAGGCTGTAATTAAGTTAAGGCAACAGATGTCTCCACATGAAGACAACCACACTGCACAGTGTACAATATGCACACAAGTGCACACATAGCCACATCACACACAAATGAAGGAATACTACATTTGTATCATCTGTAGGACTACAAATATGACTATACAGCAGCCAGAAAGAGAAAGATGCTGGATTGAGGAGGGACACAAATTTTTCGGTTGGATTTTATATGCAGGAGATTATTAATTATGAGGATGCTGGGGCTGTAGATATCCAGGACAAGGCTTTTGCTCACCAAGATACATAGTTTTCGGACCAAAAGTGGCATCCACAGAACTCCCTGCAGGAATCAGCAGTGAACCTCTCATGTTACGTGCGGTAGAAGAAATAAGACTGAGGCAGTTTTTTTCTGTAACTGTGTGAAGCCTTGATGATGCATATTTCTCTTGCTTAAATTAGCAATTGAGCTTCCCCTGCTAGTGAAAAAAACAGGGAGAGAAATGATAAGACAGGATATAAATATATGATAATTGCAATGAGCCAAAAAGCGCTGTTTTACCGACTAAATCATCCCTGTTCTGGTGTATTTTCTTAGATGTGATAAATCCTGTGTTTAGCGACTGTGAAAGGATGTTGCACCACAGTCAATGTTCAACCATTTTTATCTTTGGCCACAGCAAAGTGCTGTGTGTTGAAAGCAGTATTCATTCTATACTGTTGCATGGTGCACACAATACAAATGAAAGACTTTCTGGGTGCAGAGCCACGTGGAGCCACTTGTGGTCTGAAAACTTCACTAGTCCACAGAAGCATAGCTCCTTTCTAGAGCCACTTGTGTCCTCTGCATTAACAGTGTTAGTTTTTGTGATGCAGCTTGAGGCTCCCAGTGGACATCACTAAAGAGCTTCTGCAGAACTTGTAGCAGAAGAATCTGAAGGATATACATTTCTAATATTCAAATATAACTACACAATTTAAACATTAACTGGAATGTGTGTTTATTTGAGCTAATGTTGGATTAGCTTTTGTCTTTTTTTCTGTCTAAATGGGCCAAATAACTTCCATTTAATTGGCTGATTTGCTATTTGTGTAAACAGACACTTCAACAAGTATAGTTGATAAAGTGGCTGGTGTGTGTACATCACACCCATGTATGTGCAGGTAGAAACCAATAAGGTTCAACTCTAGACTGCTGCTTTTCCTGCTTGGTGAGCACTTTGTCCCCTCCAAGCGACAGGTCTATTTTATATTAACCTACAACAAAAGTTTTTTTTTTCATCATCAGAAATGTTCAACCTATTCTGGTTTTATCAATGAGACACGCAGTCTGAGCTGCTCAGTCTGAAACCCCGACTGAGTGGAATCTCGACATTTTAAGACAATCTGCTTTTTATGGCAAAACCATTTTAATCAGATGAGCAGAGTTGCTGATTGTTAAAAACCAACATGGAGTTTCACACTGGATCTGGCTTCATGTTCTAATTTAATTTTGATTAACTTTCCTCTGACGGGCTTGTTGTGTAAGTTAAAGACATGCAATAAATTGTCTATAAACGCCACTGATGTGGTTTTGTGTATTGTGTGTTGAGGTATACATTTGTGAGAATGTGAGTCTATAAATGGGAAAAGAGGGGCGTAGAAAATACACGAGCTGAAGATAAAGGCGGGGCTTTCACAGCAGCACAGGCTCTGCCAGCAAGACACCTTAGACCGAGAACTGCTAATGCATGTCAGTGCAGACACACACCTCTCTCTCTCTTTCTCTCACACACACCCCCCCACACGCCCACACACAATGTGCACTTCCTGCAATTACTATGTGGTGATGTCGGCTTATGCTGTAATGTCATTATCTCACAATTCATGTCAGGTTAATTACAATTTAGAAAGTATAGGACTGATGCAACGTCTACGTTTCACTGTGCATATGTGTAGGTGAAAGAAAGTGTGTGAGACGTGAGTAAACATAAAATATAATTTCTGCAAAAAGTACAAACTACAAAAGCCTCAATGAAAATGTGGACATATAATACTGAGAAAGTCCTAATATGTCTTTCATTTGTGTGTGTGTGTGTGTGTGTGTGTGTGTGTGTGTGTGTGTGTGTGTGTGTGTGTGTGTGTGTGTGTGTGTGTGTGCGTGTGTGTGTGTGTGTGTGTGGGTGTGTGTGTGTGTGTGTGTGTTCGCTAAGGCTGTTGTAAACAAATATTTTAGTAATTAATAAAACTTAATTTAATGAAGCTTCAAGGCATATACATTTTTCTCTGGGAATTTTAATAATTTAGGTACTCGAATCATTCGAGGAATCGTTACAACCCTAGTGTTCATGTGTAACTAGAAGATCAAAATACAAGTACAATTGTTTTAGAACAGCCCTATTAATTATGACAGCACATCTTAATTTACTTGGGGCAAAAGCCTTTTGATTAAAATGCATTTTAGCTTTAGCTACAATTTAGCCATAGACTAATATCCAATTTTCACCTAGCCAGATATCTGGGAAAACAAATAAATTTTTATACATTTTGGCCTTTTATCCACATAAAAACCAATATCACTAGAGATTATTATTAAGACCATCGCTGAGCAAAGGGAAGTTTTAAGAAAACTCTATATCTATGTTTGCATGTGTACATGGAAAAATGGAGAATTGGGGTACCATGCATTTCAGTCTACGACAAATAACGTACCAATATATCCACACGCTTGCTCCTGATTGACATCGTTGTTTTATTAACTTTATATTGAAATACACTATTTAAAATTAGTTCAATCTATATATATCTGTCCACACAACTGAACCTCCTGGTGCCATGCTTAAATGATTGACTAATATAGGTTTTAGCTTTGTGCTACACCTCCCCCTATCCATTTGGCATGTTTAAAACAACGCTCGGGGTGGATTTGGGTGGGTTAATGTAGATGAAAACTTTTCTGAAACCAATCCGTGTGCAAAGCTGTTTTCTTTGGTGGCTGTTTTTTTGTTTTTAGAAAGACCTGGGTACGTGTGTACAAGGCCCTCCATCATTTCTGTATCATTTTATTCATAGAAAAATCTCTGCTATTTTCATCATAGTTCTAGACATACTCCATCAGTTTTTATTCCCCTTTCAAATACTGTCACATAACATCCTAAACATTTTAGTTTAGGACTCAGCTCAGATTCAGCTGAGTAACATATTTCTGAAATCAGATGGATTTGTCATGCAGTGTGCCTGCTCTAATTGTGCACAAACCTGAATATTGCTGTTCACAAATACTCTCCAACCAATCTTGAGCTATTTTGCAAGTTGTGAAGATGTGTACCCCAAAATATCTGCAGCTGTACCTACTTTAAATAGTGGTGATTATAAAGGTATGACACACTTTTCAGTTTTTTTTATTTGTAAAAAATAAATACATACATAAGTAACATGCTCACAATCACTAATTATGCATTACTTTTTGTTAGTCTATCCACTAAAAAGTCACATAAAATCAAAATAAAATCCATTAAAGTTTGTGGCTGTAAAGTGTCTTGCAAAATAGGCATCAAGGCACTGTAGCTGCATTGTTATGCAAGTGCTGACAATGTGATGCAAATGTAAACGGTCATAAAAATAGTGATTATGAAATGCAGATACAGTCTCAGTGTTGGTCCCGCAAATTTGTTCAGTAGAACATTCACCATCTGTGCAAATAAATTCACCGATGTGTCCAATTCTGTTCGGTGACGGCTTTCATAAATTTTACCGATTCTTCATCTACTGCCATTCTGCTCTTTTTGTCCATCAAGATGGCAAGTTGGAGGTTTTGAGCTGATGTGTAATCTGACCTTGCGTACGTAGCTGACAGCATCCTCCTCGGTGTACACTTCCGCGCTGACTCCTCCCCTGCGGCAGCGGGCCTTGACGACCGGGTTCGGAGGAGGAGGAGAAACCTCATCGTCGTGAGAGTCTGACTGGCTGTTAGATTTCTGTCGTGCCATGATCTGCTTGCATTCTTCCTGTAAAATGAAAGACATAAAGATGTTAAGCAGCCACCATCTTCAGTGCCTGAACAGGAAAAGAAAATGCAAGCAGGCATCGTCCCACTTTAAGATAAAGAACAACAGGTAGCGAAGACATCAGAGGAGACCCAGGAGGCATGAGGCTGGCTGTGCTTCCAAACCCTGAACACAGCGGGTGATGAGTTATTGACTACTTTCTTGATTAAACCATTAGCATACGAACTCAATTAAGGCACTGTAGCATTGACAAAATGAGAGTGCTTCAAGAGTGGGATAATACCTTCTGCAAAAGCAAAACAATAAACTGACCGCAGCTATCACATTACAAGTGAAATTTAAAGGAGAAAAGAGCAAAACTTTTAATGCCATAAATTGGAATTTTTTCTGACAATAGTGTAAGTGTACCATCTATTTGCAGTTGCTTGTTCAATCTTTATTTATATAGCTGAGTAAGCAATCTCAGCTATTATTTGTGCCTCCAGGCCAGTAGATGGCTCCAGAGAGTATTTGACTTCTCACACATGGCATATATGTTAAAACTTCAGAGTTTCATAGCTAGGTTTGTGTAGAATAACCTTACTTTTAAACATGCTTTTATGGTTTCTGGACATCATATTTGGAGCTTGATTTAAAATCAAGATTTAGTTAGGATTCAGAACAACTGAAGGGCTGAACAATATGGCTGAAAAACATCAAGATATAAGCATTTCATATCAGTCGATATCAATAACTATTGACTGGTTTTTGTTTTAAATATCCGAAATCTTACCAAACTGGTGCCGTTACCTGTACTCTTTCCCTCAGTTTCTACTGCATGCTGTTGATGTTCATTTTTAAGCAATTAAGAATAACAGTGCGAAAACCTTAAAGTGCTGTGCCAGTTACTCAACAGGTTGTTGCTAGGTAACCAAAATGCAAGTGAGTTAGTTACTCACTTTCATCGTTGTTAGTTAGAAAGGTTAGTAGTACATGGTGAGCGATATTGCTAACTGAAAGTGGGGCCCCTGAACACATTCTGCTAAGGCCCTGTGTAATCTTGGTACGGCTCTGTTCTTTACAACTCAGGCAGGCAAGCCTTAAAACTAAATAATCTGGTAAAAACTATCACAGCAAAGCTGATGTAATTAAAAACTTCATAGACAACAGAGAGCGCTACAGTAGGAAGAAAAACACATTTTCCAAAGTGAGAACAAACGTTAATCTTTGGTCAACAAAATATGGAGATGTGTTGGAAGGGAACGAATAACTGATGAATATGGTCGGGCAAAATCCATGCCCCATTTTGTCTTTTGTCAAGATTCCTATCAACAAACTCAGAAGCCCGTTTTACCCTGAATGTGGCTATATTTCTGATCATGGCTCATGTTCTTTTTGAAAGAGAAATTTAGAGCAACTGCTGTGTCCAAACCATGGGAAACTGCCTTTTCAAGCAGGGAATCTTTTTTTCTAATTTTAGCTTTTTATAAAACTATCCTTAAATAATAAATAAGTTTAACTGAGCTTAGCTGAACCTTATTAAAATAGAGTCAACAACATTTGTGATTTTACTGTAAGCAATCACAGACAATGACTGAATAAATATATAAGTAGAAATATTTCTTCATCTGTAAGGTAATTGTAACATATTTTTATGCAGAACTGGGCAAAAGTCTCCTTTCATTCCTGACATCTCATTGCAGTCATATGTTATATAAATACTTAAATTTTTTCCTGTATGCATAACATGTACTGTGAGTTATACTATGGTCTGGTTCATCGGTTCTTCGGGCTTCCTGTTGGCTTTTCAAAGGTTTTATTTCAGTTTTAGCTGATTATCACAAACTGTAACATTAATCAGTTTTCATCGCTTTATGAATAATATTATTATTTGAATTTAGTAACATGATAAATTGTTTATAGTTTTGAAGGCTACAAACAGCAAGACGTGCAAGATGTGAGGAACAAACATGTTAAAAAGCTCTGTGATTTGCTTGATCTTTAGTAGCTGAAATATTCTGGTTATTCAGAATTTTTTACAGCATGGTACTCAAGTTACATCTCAGTGCTTAACATTTTTGGCCTGGTAGCCATTAAAACCACGACACACCTTATCTATAACTGTGATGAAACGGTAGCATTTTACTAAAGGTTCTCACACCATGACTACTACAAAGTACCCATTCCTTTCATGAGTATCTACCTAACCAATTAATTAAGTTTAAAAACCATCAATTTGTTGAATTTGACTTCTTGCTATTATGAATGATGCATTCTTACCATTTCCAAAACACTTCTATCCAATTTTATGCCTCATTCACACACAATCTTACTGTTCAACATAGGCAGAGGAGCGGAAGGAAAGAAATAGAGAGGAAACAGACAACTTATGTAAGTTTGAAAACACCACAAGAGATTAAACCAGAAAAAGGCCCTTTTTAGATCTGTGTTTAAATTCTCTACAAAATGTCCCAGTTAGAAAGTCAACAAGGAATTCATTAGCTTGCACTGTGACCCAGTCTATGAAATAGTACACAACTAATGAATTAATCACAGAATCGCTCAGTTTCACTGCCTGTCCTGTCTGAATTTAAGTGTTACTCCTCCCAGATTTACACTTACAAACACGAATCAGAGAGGCAAGCAAAAATACTCCCAAGCACACACTTTCACGTGCTTCTTGCTTACGCACAATCATGAACCTGAGAGAACACAGCCTGCAGTATGAGAGGACAATAACACAACTCTCTCTCGCCAACACATGCACAGGCAGACTGCAGAGGGAGACGGTGGACACACAAATACTGTTAAATTAGGACGACAACATCTGCAATCAGGAAACTTACTGCATCCGTAGAGGGGTTAATTTAAGAAAAAAAACATGCATGAAAACATGAATCTTTCAGCTTCACATTCACAAGCACTCGCTGGAACTATTCTAAACATGTTTATCTAGTGATAAAACCCAGGTAGCAAACTCCAGGTTAGGTTTGTCTTCAGAGGTATTTACCATGGCATGTAGGGCCCCCGGTCAGGCCTGCTGTGTGTCCCCCAGCAGCATCAAGACTCACTGTGCGTTCATGGGAATCAGCACACATGGATTTCCATCTCATACACACCTGACACACATGCCACAGTGCATCAGCATCTTCCCGTTAAAAGCACAGGCAAGCAACAATAATCCAAGCTGGCTGCTTGAGACGAAGAGACAAAGAGAGACGGAGAGCCTCCGGTCCCCACGGCGATGAAAATCTGATCACAGCAAAAAAAGAGCCCGACTTCCCATCGCTGCTGCAGCACAACTCTGTGTCGCTTGTTTTCTGCCCTCTGTCTGGCTCTCTCGCTCTCGCACTCACACTCAGGTGGCGCAGTGAGCGGGCTCTTCTTGCTGCCCTCCGTCACTATGACAACTGGGTGCTGGAGGAGTCTGATCGGGAAGACACAGCAGCTCGGAGATGCGCTCACGTTCGCACACGCACAAGTTCTTCTGACGCCTGGTCTGCAAAATATCTCTGGTCCAAGTGAGTCAGTTAGCAGAACGGGAAACGTCACTTTTCCTCGGCACGCACTTCTGTTCGGACCAAATGTGCGTCTGTATGTTGAGCGCCACATTCTCTCACTTCCGAATCTCCTCTTTATGCCAGAAACTTCTTTCTGACCTGCGGATTGATTTCTACTACAACCTTTCCTTTCAGATCAGATGGTCCAATAGTACAGATAGTTATCCACCAACACTCTAAATTTCATTTACTTTCACCAGTTATTGGTAGGTCAAGTAAAACAAACAGAAATTATATTTTGCTATTTTTCCTGGCTCAGTACTGGAAACTTTTCACAGAATAAAGAACTGATCAGAAAAAGGTCTAATTTTGAACATTTCAGATTAGAGATGCATTTCAATGGATTGGATTAGAATAGCTTTGCAAGACTGTATTTTATAACTTCCTCACACAGACTGATATGTTTCATTATGCATTTTCTGTTATTTTTTATGATTATGGCTTGCAGCTAAGGAAAACCCAAAATTCAGTTTCTTTAATAAGCACATTATTGGGTATGAAGGTTTTAATCTTCCCCTTGAAAACACATTAATAAGAAATGTACTGGTACTTGTGACAGTGTGGGCTGGAAAACATAATCAGCATCTCTAAACCTATCAGTAGAGAGAAGCATGAAGGGCTCTTAACTTCCTGGATTGCAGATATTCTATCAAGGGGGCTGTTATGCATTTATTGTTTATGCTGCTTTTTCTATAACATTTTTTCCTTCCAATTAACCTTCCATTATTGTGCTTGGATACAGCAATCTGTCACAAGCATGATACTTCAATTGTGACCTTTTGTGGTTTACCCTCAACGACCGTCAGCTGGACAACTGTGAAGTCAGCAGTCTTCAGTATGATTGTGTCGGGCATAACATAACGTTTCTGAATTAAAAATACTTTTATTGATTTAATGTAATATTAAATATTAATTGGTTTAATTCTAATATTCACCCATAAGCATCTAAATTACAAGAAATAAATTACTGAAATAATTGAACTTTTTAATGGTATTCTAATTAATTGAGATTCACCTATATGCTCTGATGCATATAGGTGAATCTCAACCTGCCCCACATGTCAGACGTCCTTTTAAAGCCGATGACTGATTTAATCTGTGAATTAAAGCAAAAATTTCCTCAAATATGTTGGTATGAGTTACAGAATATTGGAGCAAGCAGTCAACTCCTCAAAGAAAGCCAAAAATCAGTATCAGACGGGAAGAGCTGATGTGTCAGTAGGCTACTAAGTCATTTTAGAGCAAATAATATGAACAGCGAGGTAAAAAATGACAATCTGTGTAGGTTTTGCTGCTGCTTTCATAAGAAGAGCAGCACTACAGTGTTAATATCATCCCTTCGGTTCTGCTTCGTTTTCAGCTAAAAGAAACAGCGCCATTGCCCTACATTAGGCTCTCTCCTTTCGTCTGTACTCTGCTCTTCCTGCGTCATCATCTGCAGCTGCGTGCCAGACAAGAGAGGACGGGGCTAGAAGAAAGACGTTAGGCGACAGAGGAAATAAGCACAACCAGTGCTAAATAATAAAATAAAAACTCTCTTAAAAGTGGGCTTCCAATTAGCAAGAAAGCATAAAATACAAACCCAACTCCTCACACAATCACTCTAAAAAGTCACTCTTGTTAAAACCATCATCTTTTCCATTTAAAACTAATTCATGGATGATGAGGCTTATTAAAATTAATATATTCTGCTCTGTTCGTTCCCTGAATCAATTTGCACCCAACAGACATAAACAAAAGTTATGTCTGACTCATTTTAAAAGCCGCGACTAACAATTAATAATCAGCACGAGGACCCTACATGCACAAGAACAAAAGCATTCAAATCATCAACACAGATTAGTTAGCACTGGCCATAAATATTTGAAAACACAAGTCACTCTAAAAAGTTAATTTCTGATCAGAGAGGGGGGAAAAAAAGTACACAACCCTAAGTGGTTACCTTCCGTTTACCTCCTCCAGTGTCATCCACAGTTTCACTCTGGGACTGCTGGAGTTGAAAGTATGTGAGTGAACCAAAAACAAAAACTCACACACACACACACACACACACACCATCACATGCAGTTAATGAAGCATGCAGGGGCTGATCCACCGGCAGAGCTAACAGTCTACTCATCACTCTGTTCCACACCATTACAGCACCACAATGGGCTGAATTTTCACTGCTGCGTTGGCTCTGACAGCGCTGATGATGTTCGTTTTGTTCGGTCTTTCAGTTCACAACGAACTTGTCTCCCTGTGTAGTATATGTATATCAAATTTAAAAAATTAGTTTTCAAATTACCTATATCTGAAATCTGCTGACAGGCATAAGTGGACTAAATAGAAAGAAAACAACAAATCGGCTCAATAAGAGCTGATTTTCCTCCACTGCACAGGTCTACTGAGAAAACAATACAAATTACTTTTTGAAAAAACAAATGAGTCTAAAAAATCCCAGGAGAAATCACTGCTGGTTTTGAACATTGTTTACCTTTTTTGGCTGCCATTTGTTTCTATAATCAGTTTTGCACAATTCTTCTGTCTCACAGAAAGCAGAAACTAACAGAAGAAAAATGGCAGGAGGCAATGGACAGATGAGAAAAGACAAAGAAGGACCACCATGGAGACAGAAGCCGAGGGGTCCTGTATAACTTTAGGGGCCTTCAGGTGAGCCATGGAAGAGGATGTTTGGCTTCGGGTCACTGCGTGGAACCAGAGGTAATTTCACAAACTACTCTGCTCAAAGTGCAGTGGTGAGTGTGGATACATTGCTTCACTGAGTACTATAACTTAGAAAGTCCTTTTGGGTAAAATACTGATTATTTTGATCTTAACCTTACCTCACAATTGTACATCAGGGGCACTAAAACCATCTGAAACTGTATTCCCACCCATTGCACGGTTTCATATTTCGGTACATTACAGCCCCATACTTCAGCATATTTTATTATGATTTTATGGGATGAACCAACACAAAGTGTGGCATAATCCCAGAGTGGAAGAAAAATATTACATTGTTTTTTTTTATTTTGTGCATTTGTACTTAGCACCTTTTCATTCTCACTCTCTCTAAATAAAAGTCAGCACCACTACTTAGCTATTTGGCTTTTTTTTCACAAATGCACACCTACATTGAGTCCATCTACTGTATGTATAATGCAATGTAAATGCAGCTGTTCTGTGAAGTCTTCAAAGGTTTGTTAGAGAACATTGGTGAACAAACTGCATCATGAAGACCAAGGAACCAACTTTAAATTTCTTGAGGAAAAAATGTAGCAAAAAGTTGCTCTTGTCGATGAGATCAAAATTACTTCCTACATCCAAAGAATTTATAAAATAAACTATGTGTTACATTATTGTTCTTCTACTTCACAAGCCTATAGCAGTTTGCAATGGTATATCACATAAAACCCTATGGAATATATTAAAGTTTGTGGTTGTTCCTTGGTAAAATTCAAGTATTTTATTTTTTTATTAAAAAAAGAAAAAAACAGCAACAAAAATAGATAGTTGATACAACACTTTCCAGAATTTCCAGATCAGCTGCCTTTAAAGGGACAGGTTGATTTGTTATGATAGGTTCTTGGTGATGGCAGAATGGCTGCCAGCCCTAGGCATCTTCTCATTATACTGAAAAAGTGATGACAGCAGCTGATTGACTGACACAACGAAGGAATCCATCTAATGCAATCTCACAAGCAGTCTTAATGCAGCAGAGTTGCCACTCGACATGATGCATTATGCAGAAAAATTACTTTTCTTCTCCCTTCTCTTCAGCTCACTTGGCAAAATTTCACTTCTGTTTACTGAATCTGATTGTAGTTCATATTTTAGCATAATTTTTGCACACATTAAATGGATGGGTGGCAATTATCATTACATATCAATTAAAAGGCAAAATTTATTTTTTTAATATTTATACTAAGAAAATATGAACTATTCTCTATTTGTTTCGTTTTTTCTTCCCATGACTTAAAGTGTTGTGTATTCCTAATGATCCCATAATCGTAAATTTGTTTCATACTTTCCTCCCAGCACTATATATGTTAAATCTTCATCAACCATTTTCCCATCTCTCTGCCTTCAGCATTTCAAAACTTGTCTTTCTCCATTTTACTTTCTCTTTACTTTTAACTTACGTGAGTAAAACTGCAACTTATTTTGTCTCAAATCAAGACAGAAAGAAACACATTTGAAATCTGTTTCAATTGAGTAAGGCTCTAAATTAATTAGTTGTAACTTACACAAGCACTGACGAGAGACACGCTTTGTCCTGTTTTAACCTCTACACCTGCTTCAGAATACATTTCAAATTACAGTGTATATAGTGTGCTGGCCAGATTTATTGGTGACCCAAGTGAATATGAATAAAAAGTTCTAATTTGAATCTTTTATTGATTAGGCTGTCTTTTCTTCAACTCGTCTCATTGGTTTTTTCCAGGATTTGGGTCTGGTGGCTCAGATGATCACAGAATGAGGTTCGATTTGTGTCTAGTGAATCAATTCTGTGTTGATTCACTCATATGTTTCAGAGCATTGTCCTCAAGAATGGCCCAAAGAAGACTTTACTGGTTAATAAAAATGTAACTTAAAGAGTTTATTATGCATCATAGTATGGTTCCAAGTACCTTTCAAAGGTCCCCAGCATCACGGATCCGCCACTGAACTTATTCTCAACCGTATTTGGCATGAATTTCTTTCCTACAACATTATCTTTTACATCACACCAGAAACTTTTGGGGTGTTTGTTGCTAAAACGATTGGTGTAGACGGTTTTTTTTGTTTTTCTTCCCCCAAAATACACAATCCCACTCAAGCAAACTCCACATGTTTACATTTGTGGACAGAAAAGGATTTTACCAGGCATTCCTCACAAACAATTGCTGTGATTATAGAGACTTTGTGACTCCAAGAGGCTGCTTTAACAGTTCCCTAACACTGAGCTTTGGTGATTTTTTTCACATCACTCTCACTGTGTGAATTATGGGTCTTTCCCCTGTGTAGCTGCCAGGGACTAAAAGAAACAGGCTTTTGTTTCAGTTCGTATTTAAATCTGAGACACAAAAAGTCATGGGTTCCTCATTATGAGTTCCTGGAAATGTCAATAACCTTAAAAAATGTAAGCATAAATGTAAAAAAAAATGCTTTGACTATATTTATCGTAAAGGGTTTGTGTTAGGAATATTAGAAAAAAAACTATCATTTCTCAACATAACATTTTCTCCTAACCGAATGAATGGACTCAAATTGAAGTTTGGCAATTTCTTCATTTCTAGTGTGAGATTCTGATTTTATTTTAGGCTTTATACACATGTTTTAAACTATGAACAATAAATGTGGTTCTCTCTGTATTAGAGTCATAGCTTTCAAAGACCTCATCTTATCAGAAAGACACAAAGTGTTCTTCATTATAAATCTTAATAATGATGTAAATCAATATTTCTCATGCACAACCCAAACACCACTAAGATCCCAGAAGGAAACTATAAAACCTGCAGATGCCAAATGCCAGAAAACATCTGTAATGCAAGCTGCTCAATGGGCGACACATTCACAAACACCATTATAGTTTCAGCAGATGCAAACTGTTGCAATTACTGTTGTGCAATTTACATTTAACCATTCAATACAGATGGTGAGAGCAATTATCTATGCACAGATGAAATTTCTGTTAATCACTAATGTATCTCTTTAAAACTAATCCTGTCAGACCAGAATTCAGTTATGACAAAATCAAATATTGCTTTGTGTTTTTAGGCTAAACTGATTATGTCAAAAATTAGGGGCTTGCTTCTCCGCAGTCAGAGCCAGACAGAACACACTGAGCTGATAGACATGATGAGACCAGAACACCCATCTGAAGCCTCTATTGTATGCACAAAAGGCATCATTATCATGCATAAATGGGCAGGAAGAAAGGAACCAAGATGCCTGTCATTTACACATTTACTCTGTAGGCGTGTCAATGTACGAACGCAAAGGTTAAAAACAAAGTACCTACTGGGATGATTGCAATCAAGACAGAAATAGAAGAAAAATTAAGATAGAGAAAGAAAAAAACAATCATGTATATCAGTAAAATATGCATGAAGGAGAAGGTTTCTGAGAGTGGACAATGGAGAAATTAATCTTTTCAGGAGAAAAAAAGAAGTTGGGTTTGACAAAAGGACAGAAAGATTACACCCAGGCAATCTAATTTGCACACAGAGAACCCTGACCAGATTAGGGAATAAACTTTGTGAATACAGGATTGGTCTACAGTCTATCTATCCTCTCCTGTTGCCTAGGTTACCGCCTGTAGTGGGCGAGGAGTGCTGACAGAGGTGGCCCTGAGAGATGGAAGAATCATGCAATCATGAAAGGGAAAAAGTAAAAAGAAAGATTTTCAAAAAAAAAATTCTTATGTTGTATTTTGGAGTTGAAAGAAGCATCTTCCTAAGGTAAAAATCCAATAAAGTCCAACACCAAAAATTCTGGCAAAAGTTGAAAATTTAGCATTTTCTCTTAATTTCAGACTTGGTCCAAAGTTTGCACAAATAATCGAAAAAGATGAATCATAAAGATTATGATCTTGAAATAAAATACTGGTTATAAATCAGAGCTGAAGGAAAGAAAAACATTAAGCCTCTTAAAAAAAACAGGGACACAATGAAAGCGTGCATAGCCTGTTTCAGCTCCACCAGTGATTGGTCTCATAATATTAGCCCAGATTTGGACTGGTTGACTGCAATCAGGTTGGGCTTCTGTTGACCGTACAAGGCTAGAAAAGAGCAGTTTTTATTCCAACTATTTACAGTTCAATTAATTCAAACTGCACAATAGTAAGAACTCTGTTTCGTATTTAAACTAAAAAGAGAGTGCTGCAATCTTGCATCACTTACAACTTACTGTTAAAAGTCCTGTTGTGATAATATGGGTTCATGCATGGTGGCGCAGTTGGTGCAACTATTCCTTACTGCAAGAAGGCTCTGCATTTGAATCCTGCCCTGGAGGTTTTCTGAGTTTGCATGTTCTCCCTGTGCATATGTGGGTTTCCTCCCACAGTGCAAAAACACATATGACTCTCGTGTTAATTGGCTTCTCCATATTGCCCTTAGGTGTGAGTGTGTGCATCGTCGCTAAATACAGGAACAACGTTTCCAAGTTAGAAACAGTAGTCTAAAAAGTACAATAACATAAAAAAAATCAGGTTGATAACAATTATCGTGTACCAAAAAAAAAATCCTTTTGCACACACTGATATTGTGATGGCGATATATCCACAATATATTGGAAAACACAGGCTTTTTGTTGCCCATGACAAGGTTCTGGTATATTTCTGCCTGGATATTTGACCACTATTTTTGTTAGAATATGTAGAGTTCAACTTGTTTATTTTTTAGCACTGACCCATCTTTCAAATACATAATCCGAATTATCATTAATTCTGACAAGTAAACATCTCACTCAAAGTGCATATGCCACCTATCCTCATATCTTCCATCTTTATCTCTTTAAAAGGGGTGGCCACATATACAAAACAAGTTTATTAATGTGCTTTCCATTCAGTATTCCAATTCTGTACAGACCTGCAAACATGCAATATTTGGCAGACTAATATATATATGTATATATATAATATGCCATTCATTCACACTCTAATAATATAATTTTCCAGTTAAATGAAGATTGACTGTTTTAGATGTTCAGATCTGATTTAGATGATTATCAGAATCATTATGACAGAAAATAAAGAAATTGATCAAAAATATTTAACAATAACACATCCTGTTTTTCTAACACCATGCAACTTGACTTATGAGTGCATATTAACGTTCATATGTTATTGAGATTGTAGTGGTGAACCATGAATCCCATTAAAATTGATTACTTGAGATTTTCATATGATGATCTCTACCAAAATTATTAGTATTCATGCTGCCTCTCTGCTGATGCAGCATCGCAATCCCAAATAACAGCACAAGCAGTTGTTTACCACACTTTATTCTTTTTGACGTTAACTATTTGTGACCGTTCTGAATGCATTTTGAACACGAAGCTGCAGACCATGGAAACGAGAAAAACAAGTCTGCTCTAATTATTTTTAGTGAAATCAGTCCCCAAAGAAAGAGATACATGGGAAAAAAAGTGGAAAACGACAAAGAGGTAAAAATGCAATTGTTGCTAAAATCTGGTGCCTCTCATGATACCATATGCACACATCCCTGCAGTAAAGATGAGGAGCGGTACCACCTCGACCCACCCTGCAGATAATGCAGTCGGGAACTTTAATCCTTCTGCATCTGATTTTTCTGAATTACTTCCCTTGCTATCAGTTATGTTACAGCTACTGTACATCCGTGTATGTCGACCTAAACATTTTGAAGTATGCAATCTAAGATGTACATTTCAAAGTAAATAAACTCATGTTTGGGAGGAAAAGCTCTGATTTTCTATTGGCTGTATTAGAATGTAAAATGATTCATTAATTCTAATTTTAAGAATTGTTTTATCTTATTCGATTAATATTTTATTCCTATTAGGATCAGAGGCAATGTCACGCTGGGTTTGTTTGAGAGAATAGGCGGTGAATTAAAAAGGATTGGGGTTTTGATCTTCTGTAAGCCAAGAGCTAAGGGTCGTTAAGCGAAGCAAGCTGTTCCCCTGTTGGTTCCAAACACCAGCAAATCATCTAAAAAGATCTTGGTACTCAAAATCACCAAGAAGTCCCATTACTTGTCAGCAACAAGAAATGTACCACAGGGGTCACCACCTCTTCACCCACTTTGTGATTTATTTTCAGCTGATTCCAAAAATCTCTCTCCTCTCTGTAGGCTGTTAGCTTTTAATTAACGTGTCATCTCCATTGTTTCTCTGCTCTGATGTAGACGGGCTTACAGAAAGAAAGATACAAACAGTCCGCTGTCCGAGTCTGCGAGCAGGACACTGGCCTTTTATGGGAATCTCTGTTGCATCCACTAATGGGTTCTACTATTGTAGCAGAGAAAATAAAGGCTCTTTTATAATATTTCTTTTTATGTTTTGCTTTGGGTTTTTCTCTATCATCTCTTCTGCTACTGTGGAACTGAAAATGTCCTAACAAGGCACTAGAAAGACTCTGCTGCAATAGAGTAATCCAGCAAACAAAAACTGCTGAATAAATCATTGATGTACATTAATCATTGCAAGCATGCATAGCAAATAAAATCTGTCTAAACCTTTTACAAACTCAACCTAAAACACATCAAATTCCCACATTGCAAAGAAGAATCTTAAACTAAAGACCTTTTTTTGTTGTTTTCACTAACCTTCTCCAGCTTTTCAAAATGCTCCCGCAGGAACTTCATAGGACGCTCGGGCTTGGCAATGCAAAGGTTCACGATGCACTCTTTGAGGATCTGCTGGATGTTGTGCTTCTGCACAAAGATTTCACACCCCTTCAAACTCTCGTCTTCTTCCAGAGCTGAGGAGGAGGTGGCCATCTTATCTTTTATCTCTGTGGTAGTGAGATATAAACAGGGTGGACCGTGAGAGGAGGGGAGGCAAAGTAGGACAGAGGGGAGAAAGGAAAGCTGTAGCCAGCTTGGTGAAAGCAGGAAATACTGACGGAAGGGGCAAAAATGGAGAACTCATAAAGCACAAAAAGAGGAGAACAAAAAAAAAACAGAACAGCAGGAATCGATGTATAAAATTAATTGCAATAATTATGTTGAAAATAAAATTGTTGGCATCCTCCTGAATATGATTACTTCATCATCAGCAAGAGAGGCAGCACTGAATGTAACTAAAGAGCCTGATATGTGTTTTGAGTCTGTTGAACTTTCCAATTTATCAAAAATATTAGCTTCTTCCAAACATGCAACTTCCATGTTGGACCCTGTCCCAGCTAAAATAGTGTTCCCTTTGATTACTGTTTCCATTTTAGATATTATTCATCCATCTTTAGTAAATCAAAGAATTCCACAGGGTTTTCGGGTAGCTATCATTAAACCTTTATTTATTCACTCTGCTATGAATTGGCCCTAAATAATTAACATCAATTGAATTTAATTCTGTTACTCAAGATGGGCACAATTAATAGTAAACAACATCTGTAGATTGATCAGCATATACTTATGTATGCCTGGGCAGATGACGGCTTTTAAGGATCTGGGTTGTTTCAGCATGATAATGTCAAACTACAATGACCAAACATTAAAGCAGAATGTCTAATTCTATCTGTAATTCAATCTAAAAGGTTTAAAGCGCTATGGTCTGAAAAGCAATTGTTTTTAGAAAAAGAGTAGAAGTCATATGGCATTAGCAGGTTACCTAAATCACAGTTTTAAAAAGTTATGGTTTCTATTTTACATCATACCATTTCTTCAGCTAAAAGTAGGAAGGCACAATATATTGGCATTAGCATTGCTATTGGCCCATGTTGCTCATTTTATAACGTACTGTTAGTCCTATAAGTATAATTGAGCCAACAACATTCTATCCTGTTGCCATTCGTGGATGTGATTCAGGATAAAAGGGGGTTGGCCATGCGCTAATTTTTCAGGCATGTGTCAGTGTTAGTGATGCTGCGCAGGACTGTTGGGTGTTTAACTGAAGCGAGAAGCTATTTCAGCAGTGTGGTCATATTTCAGAGGCAAAAGGGCAGGAATACACTGATATCAAAAATAGATATCGGTCTAAATGTTTACATCAGTACATCCCTAGCTTAAAGTCCTTTTGAATGAGATACCATAGAAAGTGAGCTGGGAATTTCACTCGTCACTTGAGTAACACAGAGCTACACCTTCTCCTCCTAATGTTACGCACTGCAGGTCAGCTGGATGAAATATTGCTCCTTATGAAAGATATATAAAATTGGTTGTTTGGAAAAAATACACTATTATTCTGAGTGTAATAATCAATACTATATAAGCAACACGTTTTCTGCTTCAATTCATTTAAATTTGTTTCATTGAATTCTTCTTATGATAATTGTGTTATAGTTTCCTTTGTTTTGTATTTACTCCTTGATTATATTGTGCTTGTTGTTTTATCCCAGTTATATTTTATATAAGTATATAATCTTTTAAACAGACAATAATGGCACAAGGGATTTTATTATTTAATGAAGATACTTTGTAAATTATGATCTACAGGCTTTAAATTACTTGGGATTCTTTTCTAATTGTTTGTATTTACATTTCACCCCATTATCCAGCTTTTAATAGTAACATTCCAAAATAGATTTGCATAAATGATTATGTTTCAATCATAAACAGTTTCATTTTCTTCTAAATTTGGGTAATTGTATATTACTTAATTGTATTACGTTAAGATGCTGGACGTGTATCAACAGCTCTCATTGTCAGACTACAAATAGGGTAGATCAAATAACACGCTGAAGCATGGTATAGCTTGACAGTCCAGGAAGAGGAGCATAGATAACCACCTTGTTTCACTTCCTAAAAAGCATATCACGTTTACAATACGAGTATTATTGCATTATGCATCATCAGTTTATGACTTTGGTGATGACTCCTACAGTGTCTTTTTTTTTTGTCAGAGTGCATGGTGCAGCAGTGTCCATGAGTAGCAAATTAAATGCAAACAGTGTCGCTTGTGAGAGAAGTGAGCACCTGCTCATCCGCATTCAAAGGGAAGCTAACAGCTAGCATTACAGTGAGCCCCAAACCACAACGTAGGGGAATTACAGCGACTACAGACATCATAAAAGCAAAACAGCGACCCCATCCATTGTATAAAAAGCTATTTTATAAGCACGGTTCCGTCGGAGCTGTGGCGTGTGGTCCCTACCGTTTGTTTGTGGAGGACGCTCAGGTAGAAAACACCTGGGGTTGGCGGGTTGATGATGTACCGCTGTTTAGCTGGGATGCTGCTACTGCTGCTGTTGCTGCTCTGCCTCTCTCTCTCCTGTCCGCTCACTCTGCGTCAGTCTCCATGACGTCAATCTGTCATCCAGTCGACCGCAGCGTCTCTCTCGAGGACAGCGGCACCTGGCACGCGGCAACACAATCAGCACAAAGAGTGGGGAACGTCACAAAGACTTTAGTTAGATTTCAGCCATTTTAAATGTCTACCAGGGCTCATAAATAGAAAAACAAAGATCAAATTACTTCAATATTTTTTTACTCAGGTAAAAAGTAGTCACCCACAAATGACTAAATTAAGAGTAAAAATGTTTTGAGTAAATTGCTTACTAAATGGGTAACTGTTTGGTCATAAAATCAAATTTGTGAAAAATCAGACATACAAAAAGATTATAAAATTGGGTGCAAATTCTGTTACTTTAAAGAATGAAACAAACAAATTACTTTACATCACTACAAAATAATAATTGATGGAAAAGAGATCAACCTTTAATTTTTTTTGTCATATTAAAACTATTATAGATACAGTACTGTTTATTGTATATTGTTCTCTAAATGTAGGCTCCGCAGATAAAAATAACATATAAAAGAAATACGTTTTTTTACGAGAATTGAGAGAATATTCTCTAAAGGTAATCTGAAGTTTAGAAAATCTAACCACTGAGGGAACATTCCCTGTAATTTCCAAAGGTATTGTATGATGCTAATTTAACTGAGAGCTGACCATGCCATTTCTTCTTCAATTTGCTTATACGTTACACCTTAAATGATTAAATGTAGTTGAATTTCAAAAAGTAAAAAAGGCCTAAAGCAAATTTAGATTTGCTTTTTAGATTTTTAGATTTGC
Organism: Xiphophorus maculatus; assembly: GCF_002775205.1. Classification (NCBI taxonomy): domain Eukaryota; kingdom Metazoa; phylum Chordata; class Actinopteri; order Cyprinodontiformes; family Poeciliidae; genus Xiphophorus; species Xiphophorus maculatus. The sequence continues at coordinate 12,687,217 of NC_036458.1, read as the reverse complement.
AATTTAGAAAATGCAAATTTATGTTGCATTTTGTTACTTTGTAAACGTTTGTAAAGGTTTTGATTTTGAATCTACAGCTGTCGTAAAGCAGACGTTTGTTTTGTCGCGAAGCAACCGGTTGTCATAGCGATAGTTAAGATGGCAGTGGCAGGAGACCAGCATGCTGCCTCTGAGGTTTTGAGAGGTATCAGCCGACACTTAAACTGCTTGAACGAGGACAACAAGGCGACACGAAAGAGGGCTCTTGAGTCGATAAGGAAGGAGACTGTGAATAAAGGACTCCCCAGCGGCATTTTACAGGAAGTATTCTCTTCTCTCCTCAAGCCTCTCCTCAAGTGTCTGTCAGACCCAACGGAAAAATGCAGAGAAACCACCATTGCGATCATAACAGAGTTTATTCGTTGTGTCCCCAAACCGGAGGAAGCGTTGCCCTATCTCATGCCCTGTCTGGGCCAGCGGTTCGGCGACAAAGAAATCTTGGAGCCGTCGGAAGAGCTTCGGCTCTCGGCTGTGGAGCTGTTGACTCTGTTGGTGGAGGTGTGTGGTAAACATTTAGTGCCTTATCTGAACGAAACGATCAACATTCTGCAGAGAACCATCGTTGACCCGTTTCCGGATGTCAAAAAGGAAAGTTGCAGATGCACTGTTGGCTTTGCAAAGTCTGTGCCAGGTTGGTTACCTTGGATTCATACTACACACGCTTACAGTACTCTCTACTGCGCAGCCGCAGTTCCTATTACTTGTTTTTTTTTTTTTTTTTTTTCATTCTCGGTTAGTAGTTCTCAAAGTTGGAGTATTGAGATGATTACAGGTCAGACATTATTATCAAAATGACAAGAAATAATATTTTGAAGTCAGGATGGAAAGAGAATAATATCATGGGTGAAGAAGTTGTTTATGGTGTCATGCATTTTTAAATTTAAAGCTACTAGTCAGATTAATCAGTCCGACTTAGGTATAACTTTTACTTATTAAATTCAAATTAGTTTTTTTATTTCTTTTGCTGCTTCTGTTGTTTTTAAGCACATTAAATTAATACAAAATTACTGTCAGAAACCAGGTAAATGTGCACATTCCTTGGATGACATCACGTAAGGCAATAATCATTTACTAGTAAAGCAGTACCAGTCGATAATTTAAAGTCAAGGTTGTGACTTCAAACATGAAACATTGTCAAATCATCTCTACAATTTCAAATAACTTTATCAAGAGATCACAGAAAATCGAATAAATTTGCAGTGTTACTCCTCCCCTACCTGTTGCTGTGCACTTCTGGTCAGCTGGATAAAGGAACAAGGTTACATTGTTTTTGTCACACTTCCAGAAAAGTCCGATTTGGCTGTTTGGAATTAGTTCAGTTGCAAAAACACACACAGACAGTGAAGGCTGGAAAAAAGTAGAGTTTGGTTTCATTCTCTTAAAGGCACCTTACACTCTTGAAGCGGACTTGCGGGTTGTTTTAAGTCAAACTAACTAGTAGTGGTGAAACATATGAATAATTCAGAAAATTTGTGCTAATGCCTACTTCAATGTCTTCTAAACATTTTATATCAGGTGGCAACTAGTGTTTGCAGGAACTAAATCAAATTGAAAGGGAAGTTTGGAAATGTAAAGAGTAGATGTATCATCCATCTTTACATTTAACTGGCTCAGAAGTCTGGTCCAACCAATCTAGCTCTGGCTTCCTGTTCCTTAACACTTTGGATTAATGTAACTCAAATGTTTTAGACTGTGCCAAAATCTACTAAAAGACACTTTTCCACAAAATTGTTTAGCACTGACAGCTGATTAGCTCAATTCCAGGAACTCTAGTGATGATTACTGACAGAATCATAACTGGGATTTTTTTTAAATCCTTTTCTTTTTCATCCTGTGCTCTTTGTGTCTTGTGAGATCTAGTGAAATTAAATACATTAAATGATCCTTAAATACACTGAAATTGATACAGATGAAATGGATTAATTTCACAATACATCTAAAGTTTTCCATTTTAAGCTTATTTATTGTTTGGTAATGCTTCCTTATGAAATTAATTTATGTTCAAATCAGAAAGTCCAAATTAAAATGTAAACACGTTGAAATCCGCTTTCTTTCTTTTAGAACATTTTCACATGCAAGCTGAGAGTCTGGTAAAGCCGCTCATGCAGACCATAAGTCATCAGCATTCACGGGTCAGAGTTTCAGTCATCGAAGCCACTGGAGCAGTCATACAGCATGGCAGTGGAAAAAACGTGGATGATGTGCTGTCACACCTAGCACAGAGACTATTCGACGACTCGCCTCAGGTATTTCTTTTGTTATTAAGTGTCTTTTAGAAAGCTTTACCTGTGTGCTTTCTATCACCTGCTGTTTGCTTGTTACTATGTGGCTTTATGGTTTGTAGAAAAACTACATTCTTACCTTTCAGTAAAGATTTTCTTATTTTATATATGAAATAAAACGAGCAAAAAAGTTTTTGTTTTTTGTTTGCATCTCATTTTCTTTTATATTTCAGGTGAGAAAAGCTGTGACTGCAGTTGTTGGTGACTGGCTTTTAAACATGAGAGATCGGTATTCATATTTCCACAAACTCATTCCACTCCTGCTGAGCAGCATCGGCGATGAGATCCCAGAAATCAGGTTTGAATTGACAATACAATACAATAATATTTACCAAATATTAGATAGATGAGATTACAAATGTAAATGCACCCCTGCTACACATTTAGTATAAAATTCCTTTATGTATTATCCATATGTATTTATCAAGCTCAAAAAATGTGGTTTTAAATATTCCTCCTTTAATAATGGAAATCGCAATGAATTCTATGAGAAAGTGGTTAACTAATAAATATGGGATGTTTGTACCAAATGTTACAGACTGTTAGCAGCTGATTTGTGGAGACAAGCAGGCCTGCAGTGGGAGAAGGAAAATGAGGACGACATAAAGGACAAGATGGATTTCCTTCTCAGCCCGCCTCCTCACTATCCACCCGGAGGTCAGTCACTGTACCAATAACATGTTTACTTTCAACTTCTGTGTGTTTCAGTGAAAACAATAACGTGTCACTTGTTTGAAAAAATGCAACAAAAAGTTTGTACTTGCCTCAAAATAACTGTTGTGTTTTCTGTACTAAAAATATCAGCCTTCCCTCTAATCTGCTGCAGACCGTAGACTATTTTTTTTTACAGTCACCATAGTTTGGAATATGTTATGATTTTTCTGATTGAACTTATGTTAACCAAATGTCTGTGCACCCTCCAATTGTAATTTTTCAGATTGGAAAACAACAATTTTTCACGCCTTAAATTGATGGAAGAGCTTTAGTGTAAGAGTATTTGACCCTGAACTGGAGCTGCACAACAAAGGGGTTTCTCCAAAAAATTGGAGTATCATTGAAAATTTTATTTCTTCTAATAGCTGGGTTTAAAAAGTGAAACTGCACTATCCCAAAGTATAATGTAGATGTCCTTAGTGTTATTTCTGAGAAATGTGTAAAGCCACAGAGCAGTAATAATATTGCCACTTTAAATTATGTTTTTTGAGAGTTTAATCTGATTTTTTTTAATATGTTCACATCTGCATATTGAGGTAATGTAATTGCACCAACATAAAGTAAGCCATACATTTTTGTTGTAGCTTCTCTTGGTTATTACATTTTATGAAAATAGGCTTTCTATAACTGTTATGTTGTCAGGGCAGGCACTGGCCTGCAAAGATTAATGTTTGCCTCAGGTCACAGAATGAGCCTGAACCTGAACATGGTCACCACGTGTTACCTAAGAACCAGGGGTGAGTGTACTCTGCGCTGCAATAAAGCTTCTGTCCAAACCTCAGAGATAGCAAAGCAACATTATGGATGAAAACCAACTCTGCCTACAGAAGGAAAAGAAAAAAGAGGAGGCTTTTCTTTTCCTCCTCCTTTTGTCTTTCACTTTCTTGCCATCATAAATCTGCCGGCTCACCCCGAGTGAAGAGGTCACTGTCAGACAGCAAGACATCCAGAAATGGTCTTGTTTGGGCTTGTTGTGGTTTGCCTCTCTGATTTATATCCGTCTGCTGTTAGTCTTTGCTTCCTTTCTCATCAGTGTGCCTCTACAAGAGAGAAAGGAAGCGAGGGTTGGCTAAATCAAAATTAGCAATGAAATTCACTCCCAATATGCTCCATGTTTTACAGTGCTTGAATTTTTTTTACAATGCTTAATCTTTCTCCATATTTTGCCTTATTATAATTACAGAATTTAGTGTGTTCAGTTGGGTTTTTATTTGACAAACCAACACAAAACAGTGCACATTTGTGTATTGGAAGGAATCAGACACATGCTTATCAATATAAAATATTGATTATGATATTATAATAAAAATTATTATGATAAATTTGTTGTCCTTCAGTGGAACGTCCAGGACTGGGCTGTAGAGAACTGGTGGTTAGAAACCTAAGCAGACTGGTACCAGCTGTCGCCCACGATGTGACCGACTGGCTGGTGCCGACCCGGGTCCGGACGTCCCAGCTTCTCTCCGTGCTGCTGCTGCACGCCGAGGACCACACCACGCAGCACCTGCAACCTCTGCTGGCCTTGCTCTACCGGGCCTGTGCTGACACAGAGAGGGACGTGGTGAACAATGTAAGACCCAGAAAACCTTTGATCAGCTGGGAAGGACGTGATGCATTATTTTGTGTGTGTGTTTATTAAGGCAACAATAAAAGTTTTAGTGAGACAGAGGGATTTGTTGAGTCAACGGTTTAACATTCATTTAAGTTTATTGATTTTTTTATTATTATTTTAAATTGGGTCAAGCAGTGTTCAAGGACTTAGGATGCACCTGTTTACAATAATGGATTGTCAAGATCTTTGATGTGTGGTAGATTAAAAAAAGGACTTCCTCCTCTTCTCCTTCCTGATGTCTCCTGTTTTTTTCTGTCTCCTTTCCTGTCTGTGCTCACTGACAGTGCCTGGCTGCTGCTAAGCTGATTGGGACTTTTGTCCCACCACCTGTCTTTCTGAAGCTGATGCTTGAACATGTGACGACTCCGAGCTCTCCCTCTCACCCTTGGACACCCCTCATGGTTCTGGCTGCAGTCCTGGGAGGCGGCTCCAAACCGCTTCTAAAACCACATCTTCAGCAGGTCGTAGACACTCTGGTGCAGCCTGAAGTCTGCCAGGAATATCAGCAGGTCAGCGGAGGATAACTGGAGTCTGAATAAGAATGTGGTCTACCAGTTTTATTTACCAGACTTTCATAAGTACTTCAGGCCATCTGAGTCATTTGTGCCCATTAAAACACATAGTGGTATCCAGAAGTTTACAGAGACTCACAGTCCATATATTTTTTATAGAATTAAGATCAGAGCTTTCCAGAACCTTAACATCAACCTCATTTAATGTGTTTTGGGGATATTTGTCCAACTAGAGCATCAAATGCTGTCAAAGAGTGCATTCACACTAGCCCTGTTTAGTCCGCTTTAATCAAACTAGTTCATTTGCCTGGCGACCCGAAACGTTAGCTGGAGATAGACACCAGCACCCTCCCAATCCCAGTACGGACAACGGTGTAAGAAAATGAATGGATGGATGGATAGTTCATTAGGCTAGAAAGTCTGGTTCGATTGGGGAGGTTTGAATGCACAATCGTACTCTGATGTAGACCAAAAAAGCCAATTCTGGTCCGCCTAAAAATCTAGATCTCAGTTAGTTTGTGCTCATGTCTTCTTCTGAGGTTTTCCTTCAGTGGTTCTTGGTGGAGAGGTTTGTGGTGCAGTGCCACCACGGGCAAGGGGATGAGCAGGTTTTTCAAAGAGTTTGGATTGTTTGACACTGTACAGTATGAAAGCGAACCACATCAACGGAAAATACTCAAAAATGTTGTAGTTTTGGTTCCCAATCAAATCAAGTCTACTGGACTATAAGATGTGAACACACCCAAAGTTTCAGCCATCAAACCCAAATTGTCCCTGTTAAATGAAAGGAAACCAATTAGAATGACTAATAACAATCCAGGAATCTTTACTTTAGGGCCATGCATGCACGTTCTACATTCCAATAATCTATTTGACCTGCCTGTTTAGCGGTGTGATCGAGAGATTAAGGATCAAAAAGAGTGTTGGGGACATTGTTTGACATGTAGTTTGGGTTATTTGTAATCAATACTCAGCAGTAGTATCACAATTAGATGTTAGGGTTTGTTATGCTGTAATTGACTATTGTGCTTTGCAAATAGTATGTGGAATAAAGATCAAGGACTCCTTATGAGGTCACGAATTTCCTACATGTCTGAAACTTTGACACAGTTGGTATTCTAACAGGACAGTTAGAAGCATGGTCAAACATTCAGGGTAAACTTTGCCAGAACCTAATTGGCAAAGTTAGGTTCAGTAACTCCATAGCTTCTCTACAGCATAAGAAAAAATGTACCAAAGGTACTAGTGGTGATGGATGCATGTATTTGATCCATAATGTGTGAATTTGAAAAAAACTTAAATAGATTTGTACATCTGGTTAAATAATCATTTAAGTTCCATCTTCTTAAAAGCATTTATGCTGATAAAAGAGCAGATCAAACACCTCTTAAAAAGCATGAAATTGGTATAATAATCCTGTTTGCGAAAGCTGTTTACAATGTATTGTTGCTCTTACTTTAGCCCATTTGATCAAGTATAATGATAGACAAGTTGAAACGTTTGATGAAGAGTAGGTTGTTACGACAAGGCGGCTAAAAAGGGTCATACGTTGGAGACTATCCAAGAACAGCAGTTGGTTTGTTGGGTTTGCTTTTGAGTAATTCCAAACAAACATGCCCACTCTGGCAAAAAGGTTGCCAGCACATGTGATGTTTTTCTAATCTATTATTTCAAGACTTTGATCAGACCGTCGCTGCTGTCACGCGTCTCTTATCATCTGCATCTACATTGATGCGCTTTTTAGAAAATGTTTCCTTACTTGTGGAAAAATCTAAACATCTTTTTTGCTTTTACACCAAATACGTTTCTCTTGCTGTTGTCTGGCAGAGGGCTATTTTTGCCCATGCTTTTTTAAAACTGGATTGGAGCGAGAGCCCCATTCCTCTCGCTCAGACTGGGCTTCAAGAATCTCCTCTGTGAGATAATAATAACAAAAATCCACTAATTTTGCGTGACCCCTCATGGACCTATGGAACAGGCGATGCAGCACACAAGATTCACCGCTATAGTTCAGCTGTGCCTTCAAATTTTAAAGCCTTTATCACCGGCCTTAACACGGTCAAGGCCGGTGATAAATGAGGAGGGGAAATTGACCTCCTGTCATCCCCCGTCGCTGTCCGGCAGGGGTCGAGCGGACAGAGAATTAACAGGACGGCAGAGTCACACGCTGCCGCACAGATGTGGGCAGACCTCTGCTTCCTCTTCGTCTCCTTCTCCATCTATCTTTCTTTGTCGCTGTTTTTGAGGACAAAGCGTAGCGAGCGCTGTCCCTGAAGAGCTTTGAGCTTAGATAAGCCCACCTGCGACATTCTTTTCATAACAGGCATTGTTCACAGCAGAGAGCTGAATCTTTATCTGTAAATTAGACCACCATAGATGAACGAACCACTATCAAGCATCATGCTTTTTGCTTGTTTTCTGTTGTAAAATTATTTCGTTTAATATATTTACCTCTAGACACACCATAGCAGCTCTAAGTCCTGGAAACTAAACCTTTCATTTTATTTTTAATAGCTAAGACATTTATGAAGTGTTTGGATTTGACCTGATAGAATTACATGCCACTTCAAACAGGAGGCAAAGAGAAAGTACAGTAGACATGATGTTTGACTTGGATGGAACTATATGTCTGTTTAGAAATTAAACATAAATAATCTTCAAAGTGAGCAGAAGTAGTGGGAACCTCGAGGCCCGGCTGGGAGCTGAAAAAAATGAAAGCTGATATATGAGGCGTCTGCACGACGTAAGCTCTCAGGGTCTTTCAACTCTGTTTTCTTCTGTATTCCTGTTAAGAGGGAAAGACAGCGTACAAAAATAAACGGCAGGATGCTCAGCGGGAATTAAAAATATTGGTCGTAAATTGGAGACGAAGAAAGCCAGCAGCTATAGAGGTTACCATCTTCCCAGTGATTTACAGTATGTGCTCTGTCTTCTTTTTGAATAACAGAAGAGCTCCTTTTTTCAAAGTTATTTCAGTCAGAAATAAGAAAAATAGAGTTGGAGTTCAAGCTTAAATTGATGCCTTCTTGAACTTTTTTTTTTCTTTTAAATTTTTTCACGTTACAACCATAAACTTTTATTAGAATTTCACATTCTGTATATTCTTTCTGTAAAAAAACATTTTTCATGTTACTATCAATGACATAAATAGTGCTGTATTTATGCTGTATTTGCATGACACTGCCACCACCCTTGTTCACTAGGAGGTTGATGTATTATTAAGCCAAATATTTGTTGATTTATATTTTAAATTATTTTAACTTACAGTAAAAACATTTCCCAACAGAAAATAAGATTTTTAGCTCACTTGACAAATTCAACTCCGATCGGATCGCTCCTAAAGATTAATATTATTCCAGTCAGTAGAAAGATTACATTATATATAAATTTGCCAAATGTATGAATAATTTTGACCTTAGCTTTATGGTATGGTACAACTTTGCTTTTGAATCAACTGACTTTTTTATCGCAATCGTATGCATTGAGTGTTGCTATTTCCTGCTTGTGCTACATTTTATTTGGGGTATCTGATTATAGAAGGCTCAGTATAAATGACTGTGACACTTTTTTGTTTCTAAAATATTTTGACATGTCATGCCATGGATCCATTTTCCTACTACTTCACCATTCCCTGTTTCTTTGTGCTGATATTCCACATAAAAAACTATTGCAATGCACTGTCAAGTGTTTGTAGCATTACAAAATGAGGAAAAGGTTCTAGGAGTGTGAATACATTTTCATAGCTGCTGTATTGATAAACAACCTGGCTTTCTTAAGAATGAATATTTGTATTTTTGAAGAATGCGTAACCCCACAGAGCAGATCTGCAGGAGGCCGTCTTAGTCAAACAGTCAAAAAAAATCTCACTTTGTTGCAACATAAAAGATTTTGCTGATTGCAAAAACATGTTTCCAACATGAGCACGCCTTGCACGTGTATACCAGCTGGAGACTGCTCGCATCCAGTGACACTCAGCTCCAAAAGGGGCAAGTGTTACCCGACTGCAAAGGGGTCTACCCACACTCTCACACCCTGCCGGTGTTTGTTTCCCTGTTGCCATAGCAGTGTCTCTGGCAGCATGGGGTTAACTCCCCTCTGGATAGGAATTCATCGCCTGCTAAGGCTCCTTAACAGAGGAGCTGGCTGGATGTAAGTGATGTACTATACAGTGGTGGACAGATGCGCCACATGGCGTAATGAGGCCCCCGGAGCATGCCTATTACAATATAACCAGGTGTATATCACCTGCCTCCAGGTGTCAACCTAGTCATTAAACTGCAGCACTTTTTCCGCTCTCGGTTTTTCTTACCCCATTCCAGCCCTAATGGGTGTTTTCTGCACACATGTAACCTGTGTGTCTGTGTTTGTACACTAATGTGTGTAAAGTGCCTTGCTAAAAGTATTCATACCTCCTTTGCTTTCCCATGTTTTGTCACTTCCCAGCCATAAACTTTAATATATTCAATTGGAGTGTATGTGAGAGAACAACCCAGAGTAGATCATAACTGATAGGAGGAAAAAAACTGAAGCTTCACTAAATCGTTATTGTTAGATCAGCGTTTTGCAGTAGTTTCAACTGCAAGCCTTGTGTGATATGTTTCAACCTGCTTGGCATATCTAGAGATTGTGACGTTTTGGCACAAACTATGAATTGGATTTAGCTCTGGGCTTTGACTAGACGATTTATAATGTGTATATACATATATATATATCCTTTGATTTAACCCTGGCTGTATCTTTGTCCTGTTGAGAGGAGAATGTCTGCCCCATTCTGAAGACTTTTGCGCCCTCTAACATATTTTCTTTAAGGATTGACCTGTATTTAGCAACATCCTAAATACAGGATGCATGATGCTGCCACCACCATGTTTTAACATAAGAATGGTGTCAGTTATTCACAATTTTTCCACATTCTTGTTGAATTCCATACGAGGCCTGAAAAAAGAAAACTGGAGACGGAACATCTGTCCGCTCTCTTTCAACAGTAGTTTTTTTTTTATTTCGACTCTTCCATGAAAGCCAGATTTGTAAAGTGCATGAACAGTTGTCCTGTCAATAGACTCTCCCACCTGAGCTCAGGATCTCTGCTGCTGATCCAGAGTTAACATGGGCCACTATGGATCTTTAAGTTGTTAAAAAAGTGTTTAATAATTTTTTCTTCCACGTCATGATTATGCACTACTTTGTGTCAGTCTATCACATACGAGCCCAATAAAGTACATTGAAGTTTGTGGCTGTAACATAAAAAAAAGCTCAAGGGGTGTGAATATTTTTGTAAGGTATTAAATGTCAGCAGCTTCTCCTACAAGCCACTGAGAGGCTGATTCACACTTGAGGATTCCCACATCACTGACTCATAGGACACAGCAGGAAAGCATTTGTCTTCCTATTTGCTGATCAGTGGTCCACAACAATAGGTGTGTAGACCTATTAGACCGTTCACACAGAAGAAAAACTCTATTATCTCATTGTGAAACTCACTTAGACCTTTCTGTTACAATCGCTCCCTCATGAAACCCCAAAATGACAGGTGAAAACAGGAAAAGAGGTCTTGATCCCAGTGATGGCATGGAAATTAGCCTGAGCTGCAGCTCTTTGTATAAACATGACCTCACCACAATAGCGGACAAATGATGATAATCACACATTCCCAGACTCTCTCTGCTTCTATTTTTTGCAGGAGGAAAAAAGGAAGAGTTACTGCTTGTCTATTACATTGTGGAGGTTTTTCCATGCTACAATATTTTTGTTTCCATAAAAAAAAAAAAAATAACTTTTTGAGATGCATGCCATCAAGTCATTTGTGGCATCTTCTGACTGGAGATATAAACCCTCTGTGAAGAACCTCACACTGGAGTGAACAAATCTGCACAGATGCTGCACGGTCCAAAAATGATGACATAGTAAATCATGTACAATAAATTGCAATGTAATGTGTGGTTGAGGTTGCATTATGCTCTGTGGCTGCTTTGCTTTAACTTTAACATTGAATTCCTTACTGAGATCAAAAAGAAGGTGAAATATTTTAGCACAATTTGATTTTCCCACAGTAAAAAATGTTTCTTTGAGAAGAAGATATTTGTGTTGCAGCAGCATAAGAAAAGCAAAGTTGTAACATCAAGTAATGATTAAATATTTAGAAGTTCTATCAAAAACCTTAATACAAATCCAAAATAAATAAAACATGCAACATTTAAAGAACTAGAAGCCACAAATAAAATGTATCAGTTTGCTTAGGTGACACCAGAAACCTTCCACAGTAATAGACAAGCTGCTGACATACGTGGTGGAGGCTGCGTCATGCTGTGGGGCTGCTTTGCTTTTAATGAACATTTATTTTGCTTACAGTTAAAAATATTACTTGGTCTTGCAGCAGCACAACTGAAACAGGAAAACCACTGACAGCGACAAATATTGACTAGAAATACGTCTTTTTATAATGTTGTTGAAATGGTTGACCATAGCTGAAATCAATGGGCACAAGATGGGAATTATGTGTATTTCAAAGAAACTGAGCACATTACGAATCAACAATGCAAGAAACTTTCAGTAGAAGTTTGTAAGAAATTTCTAAATGGTACATCTGTTACAGAATATTGGGTTCACGTTTTTCCAAACTTCCGACACATCTCAATAAATTCAGTTAATTAGGGTGAGTAGTTAAATATAAAGAGTGACACTCATTTGTGTATCTCAAGCTATTATTCCTGATCAGTTTTGATAAACATGACAAAGCTAATGAAAAACTAAATTAAGTTAATCAGAAAATGTGAATATTACATAAGGCCAATGTTTTTAAAAATCTGCCTGGATACAACAGTTTTAACACTCTGTAATTTTTGGTGACTTACCCTCCTTATGGAAGTATCAAACCAATGAAATGTGAGTTTCTCTTTTTAAATTAAATAACTTCAAAAAGATTGTAATTGTAATTTATTGAGATGCGTCTAAAAGGATCAACAGGTCAAGTGTGTGTGAACTTCTTTTGGTATGAAGGAAACGTGGTAATTATGCTTTCTATGTATTTCTCTCTCAGGTTACATACTTGGAGCAGTTGTTGGCATGTGTGGATGTGCTGCTGCATCAGTGTGAGTCTGACTGCGGCTCAACCAGCCTGCAGCTGCTGCAGGTGCTGGTCACCATCCAGAGCCTCTCCACTGATCCACAACTCAGTGCAAAAGTGAGGAAATGCAACACAAAAGAGAATTATTCCTTCTGATCAGATAGAACAAAAGTCCTGGCTAAAAGCAATATTGCTCTCTAAAGTTATATCTTTCACAATTTTTTTTTCTCCTGCTTTTTATTAGAAAGGTAAGCGGGTTTTATGAAGGGAGAGCTATTCAAGGAATGTAAGCATTTGTACAGTTTCAAAGTGAGTACGACCAGCTGTATAATTACCCACTTAGCCAGGGAAGGTGAAATTGCACCTTTGGTGTGGAACTTTAAAACCAGTCTTGGGTGAAAGGAGGCGGATCAAGTGTGCAGAAAGAAATGAGACTGACAGGAATAGAGGAAAAACAGATGGGGAGAGATGAGTGGTGTTTCTCAGTAGGTTTGTGTCATCCGTTGAGCTCAGTTTGCTTTCATAGTCGGCTTCACAAAACCCAATTCATTGCTCGACATTAAGGGTTTGTCGAGTGGTCAGTCTCCAAACCCAAAGCGGCCGACAGGAGCAGTGAGAAGCGAAGCCATCGGTGTCTGAGGGCAGCGTGTCATCCAGCTGCTTGTCGCCGATGTCAACTAATGACAGGGAGGGAAGCGGGAAGAAACTGGCACAGACGCAGACACCACACCGGCCACCAGCGTGACTGTGTGTTTACGTCTGTCTCCATCCAGTGTGTATGTTCACACAGGCATCGGTATTAAAGATGAGATGGGAAGGAATGGATTAGGAAGGAGAGGGAGGGTGAGAATTGGCCCTGGGCATTTGTGGACCCAGAGGAAAAGAAGTCTTGTTTTCCCAGAAATAGGGAATGTCTTTCCCATCAGTGGGCAGCTCAGGGTTGTCCAGATTTGTGCAGAGGAAGTTAAGCTGTGACTCAGAGAGTTTCTCTGTCACCGTTCAGCCCCGAGGGACGAAAAAAGGAACTATGCGATGGCCTTAAGGTCAGTTTCTCTGCCCTGAACATGAGCTAATAGTTGGTGAGCAGCCCCATCATGGATTGCACAGTATTAACTGTAGAACATGTAGTAAATGTTAGCTAACCCACTGGTATTGGCTGAGATTTTATCATCCAATTGTTAGCTAATGACGGCATATAAACAGTTATTAATTTAACATGCCAATGTTTATATTTTCTAAATAAAAGTCTTCCTTTTTCATGGTTTAATTATGGCTGAAGAATGTCAGAGAACTTTAACGGGTTGTAAACGAACCCAGCAACAAAACCTTTATTATGGTGCCAGGTGGTATGATCCAAGACACAGGGACCACAAAATAACTTCAGGACTTTCCAACTTCACCATGCTATCTCATCTTCTCCTCTCCCCTTGGTTTATAGAGGTGTTTTTTCGCCTGTGTGTGTTTAAAAAAGCAAGTTCTGGAAGCTCTTGTGTTTTTGCTGCCTTCAGTGCATGAGTTTTGGTTTGATTGATTTTAGTTATAAAACCTTTTTGTCTCTCCATTTTTGTTCCATCCATAACTTTATTGATTGATTTTGTATATCTACTGGGAATTAGACCTTAAAAATCAATGAACTATGTTCAGTAGCTGAAATTAAAGTTGTTCTGTCCAGTTGCTTTACTTTTTACCAAACTTTTGTTGTTTATAGGAGAGGTATTCATGCTTCTACCTTTTTTTCACAGGCCTTGGAGAGCGTACATTTTTTGAGTAAGGTTCAGGACTTGGACCTCTTGGAGCTCTATAGACGACATATGGGACAGTTGCTGGACTGGTTGTCTGCCTCTGTCAACACCTGGTCCAGCTACTCCCCACAGAGACTCCAGCTGCATATCGTTCTCACGCAATCAGGTGAGATTTCAATACATAATAGAACAGAAGTTATGTCAGAAAAATAGGTAATGTAGTTAAAAAAACCCTAATTAACCTCAACATGATCACATTCATACATCTAAAACTTTTTAAAATCCTAAAATGAAATGATTTTTATTGGGATTCTTTGTAACAGACCAAGACAGATTAGAGCATATCTGTAAAATGGAAGGCAAGTGAAGCATGTTTTGTTTAAATGTGGTGCAAATATAAATCCAAACATTGTGGCATGCATTTGTATTCAAATGTGGCAAAACTTTGTAAAACACACTTTGCTGCAATTACAGTTGTGAACGTTTTGTGGTATGTGCAAGAGGCTGACATTTCTGCTCTTTATTCTCTGCAAAATAGCTCAAGTACAATCACATTAGCAAGATGTAATTCATTAAGGATTATTAATGGTGTTATAGAAAAAACACTTATACTTTAGGATTGCCATGTATTTAGCTATATCCATCATCCCATTACAGCATGATACTGTCACTGCACTGTTTAACCAGGTGGATGGTGTGTTCGGGATCAGTGTTGTTTTTCCTCTAAAATAGTGTTTTCCTTATCTCCCAGAAACCATGGTTATGAAACCATAGTTTGCGCTTTTCAGTAAAATATTTACCATAATTTATAAGTTAGAAAGATTGTTTTATTTTTAATGAGTCTGGTAGAGTCTCTCGGATTTGCCATTTGGAACTGTACCAAAGATCTGGTGCAGGGGTGGGCACTCCTGGTCCTCGAGGGCCGGTGTCCTGCAACTTTTAGATGCATCCCTACTTCAACACACCTGAGTCAAATAATGAGGTCGTTAACAGGACTCTGGAGAACTTGACTGCACTTAGGAGGAGATTCAGCTGTTGGATTCAGGTGTGTTGGACCAGGGAGACATCTAAGAGTTGCAGGACACCGGCCCTCGAGGACCAGGAGTGCCCACCCCTGATGGTGTATGGTTGAGCATGACCTGTATTCTAAAAACCTTTAAACCCGCAAAATTACCTGAAAAAGATTCCAAGAAAATATCAGACATCAAACCCCTGTAAAATCATACTGCTGTAATAAATTATCTGGATGCCACAGCTTTGTACTTGAATGCAACAGAGAGGTTTGAGACTTTTAGTTTAGATTTTCTTTAATTGGTCATTTAACTTTATTTGAAGTGATTTTCTTTCTTCTCAAACCAAAGATGGTGATTCCAGTTTGACAATTGAATTGCAAAAATAAAAAAAACTTCAAACTTTAATTAGACTTGTGACCTAAAGACTTGAGACTTGACTTGTATGCTGGTCTCAGACTCAAGGCCTACTAACAGAACAAGCACAGTGCAGTCCTATCACTGGACTATTGCACAAACCATCTTCATCATATCACTCCTTTGACCCAAGAACCCAGCTTAGCCTCTTAGAAATCAGCTGATGTAATCCTGTGACTACGTAGCTTGGTGACACAGAGACATTATTACAGACGTGGCAAGCAGATTTAGTACTACTTAGGTTCTTATTTACATTTCACTTTTGTAGATGAGATCTTTATTCCCTAAAAACAACCGACGTAGAAGAAGGAGACTATGTCTTATCAGGATTTTAAACGAAGACTTTGACCTTCTTTAAAACATCAGATGGCGGTTCTTAGACAGCTAAGATCTGAGATGGGACAGATACTGCTGTTTCATGTCCTCAGTACACTCCTTTGTTCTTCATCTGATGGCTGAATGTCTCATAGGTTGTGATGTGGCGTAGTTTCATTTCCCTCCTTTGTTTGCAGAGAGATGGTAGGGCTTAGCAGAAGTGATTAGTGTTTTTTTTATTATTATTTATTACATTGAAATATATTCCTTTATCTGCATTTACTCATAAAGAAGTCCATGAAATCCCTTTGTTTAATTCTAGTTAACTCATTCCTTTTAATTACCAAGGTCTCCTGTTGTGTTTTTCTCCTTTGTCCTTTGATCCCTTTATGAGGCTGGCTCACATCCTCAGTTGGTGTCAGGATTTCCCCTGTCTCCTCTCATGCTGGTCACTGCTCAGTCCAAACAGGGCACAGGGACTTATCACCAACTATAAACACTATGCTCACTATATATAGCTGTGTAAACATGTAGGTGGACTGATGTTAGATAAGTGTGTGGGCATGAATGGAACTGGAAATACTTGCAGGTTAAGTTACTTTCCTGTAAAAGGTGTTTGTTTAAAGAAAAAAAAACACTCCATCAAAGGTCTGGGTATTTCCTCATCACTCTTTGTCACCGTCTGCCTCACCAGTCCACTGAGGACTGATTATTGTTTTTAAATAGTGCTCCAGTGGGCAGAGGAATGGGTGTGGGTTTTAGTTGCCGTGTCATTTCGTCATCTGTCTATGTACAAAACAAATTAAAAACAGTTGGTTTATGCTGTTTTTGCTTTTTCTAAGAGTTACTGTGACTTCTCACTGAGTGATTTTTTTTTACCTCACAGATAGATACAAGCTTTCGTTTCCCTCAAAACCCTGAGCAGAAAAAAAGGATAGTTATACATTTAGAATAAAATATAGAATTAATTTCACTTTGACCAAGTGGTTTGGTTGGCCATTAAACAACAATATAGACCCAAGGACTGTTGAAAAAACTGCTTTATTTTGGTAATTGATGTGTTTTTATGCACTATTGGCCTAAACCCACAAATTGGAAAAGAATTACTATGAATAATACCAAGTTGAGTTTGTGACTTGACTGAATTTCCTCTTAAGTTTTAATTTTATGTAAAATTATGACAATACAAAAAAAATCTTAATTCAGGATAATTTGATTATTCTCAAATTATCCTGGCATTTTTCATTTTTTGACATGTTTTGATTTTTTGACAATATTATATCAAGTTATTCTGAATAAAGTCCCACCACTGCAGGAATATCAGCTGTAAATATGTAAACATTTTTATTTATCCTTCGAAAGTTGACTCAAAATGACTGGGATTTCTGGAAATTTAGGTTGTTTTTTTACATAAAATATATGTATTTTATTAAGAAATACAATTTAAAATTCTGGGGTTAGATAAAATTGGATGTTTCATAAATGTTTTATTTTCTATATCTACAACTTAAAAGTTGACTTACTTACTTCAGGTTGTCAATATATATATATAATTTTTTTTTTCTCAGAGAAAAAAAAAACTCTGCAGCCATACTGTCTTAAAGGAGTTGAAATGCTTCATCAGAGAGTACAGATGTGAAGACAGTGTGGTTAAAAAATGTATCTGATGTTACTTCCTCTGTTTTCTACATAATAGATTATCATAAAAACGGTCAGAACGTTTCTGTGTTTGTAGGTCCAGTTATTGGGGAGTTTTTGAACCAGCTGATGCCTCTGCTCCATAACTGCCTCCAGCCAAACAGAGACATGGAAATGAGGATGAGTGTTTTCACGATGCTCGCCAAGCTGCTGCTGGATGCAAAAAACACACTGGATTCCCAGGGGTGAGAGAGACGCTTTACACACTCTAACTTTAAAACCAGGTGAAACAGATTCCACCCTGTTGTCACTGCAGAAAGGCATGGTGAGTGTCAGCCTTTGTCTGATTCTGTCTTGTTTTTTGAGTAGTTACCATTAGGCCTGCTCATTGTTTATCCTCCCTGTCCTGCACTTCTGCCCCACATGCAAAATCCTGTTGACTTTTATGATGTTGGCTACTTTTAGTAATGTCTAAGAATAAAAAGCTGCCCCTCTCAACTCACCCATTTGCTGTGTCTTGCAAAGGTTTTCAACTCTCCTGATTTTTTATTTTTTTTAACCTTTTGTCACATTACAACCACGTACATCAATTGATTTTATTGGGATATTGAAGATAGACCAATGCAACACTGCGAGATGTATGAAAAAATATACCTTATTTTAATTTTTTTAGATTTATATACAAATCTGAAAAAAGTGGTATGGACATTTCTCTACCTCCTTTAATCTTAAATAAGCCTAAATTAAATCCAGTGCAACTAACTGCTTTCAGAAGTTATGTAATTAGTAAACAGAGTCCACCTGTGTGTGATCTAATATTTGTATAAATCCATCTGCACTGTGTAAGCCTTAGAGATTTGGGTGAGAAAATCATTTTGACTAAAAGTTATGCTACAATGACATGGCTTAGTTCAAAGAATATTAATTTCTTAAACTGGCCTAGTCAAATTCCAGACCTAAAGCCAGAAAACTGTAGCTTGCAGTTGTAATTATTGGCTTAGAGGGGATGAATACCAACACATTTCATCCTTTTCCTCCCACTTCTTAATCATACGCTATATTGTGTTGTTCTATCACATAAAATCCAAATAACATACATACAGGTTTGTGTTTGTAACATAACAAGATGAAGAAAGCTTAAGAGATATAAATGGCTTTCCTGTAGAAGGATGACAGCCTTCTTAGAAAAAATTTAAACAGTAATTTAATGGTCATTGACTTATTAGGGAGCTGGGACGACAGGAACGTCTTGACACAGCTTTAGCCGTTTCCGCCTGCTTCCTCGGAGTCTCCAGCTGAGCGGCCGCCAGCTTGGACATCAAGCTCCAGACTGAAAGAATGCTTTAAACATGGGGGCCCTCTCTGGGCCCCAGCAGTCATAACAGCTGCTCCTGTCCATCCAAAAGACAATCGGCACACTGTACGGCAAAAACTAGAGCTGCAGCCAAAAGGTTTGTTTCCACTGGTTGCAAACAATATTAGAAGCACAATGAAACATAGTGCAAGGAGCCCAACAAGAAAGAATATCGTTGTCACTTAAACAACAGAAGGAGCTCTGGAGCCAAAATATTCTGCCAAAGATTGTGCAAACTTGAAGTTCTACATTGGTCTGATTATTTTCTTCCATCTACAAATGTTGATGCAAAACAAAAGAAGCCACTGTTCCTTGTGCACTCCCTGCTCAGCCACCTGCACTCTCATTCCTTAGCTATATCTCTGCTAATCACATAACCACCAAGAGACAGAAACCATGTTATACCTTCAAAAAGGTTTCAAACAAATGCTTAACTCACAGCGTGCTGAGCTGTGTGGTCTGCCATAACATTTCCATTCACTCCCTCCATCCATGATTTACGGCCTGATCTTTGTTCGGCAGATTGCAGGGCCACACGCGCGCCGCATGTCATCAAGAGGACAATGATAGTCATGCAGAAGACTTTGGTTCTTTGTTGTGCTCCCAAAATGACATAATGACACCTCGGTATAGAACCTGAAAGGGAAAGTTACGTGGAAGGTCCTTTCATCCGCACGCACTCATAATGTTGCTTTTCATGTGGATTTGCGTGTCGTGATTAAAAAGCTGAATATGAAAGTTAAGTACAAGAAACGAAAGTTTATACCTTTTCCCCCTGGATGTGGCAGACCAAAATAACGTGCCGCTTGTAAAGAAATAAGAGTCCGCTTTCAAGCTTTTGTAGATGACTAAATCAAGCTTCTTTAATTTCAAGCTTGGAGATTTACCACAAAAAAGAAAGGCATATTCAGATATGGATTTCTTTATAAAACAAGCCATAACAAAGCTGTTAAAACTGTGCCCTTATCTGTAATGACTATAATCTGTAACATATCCGAGAAAATTGCTGAAACAAGACATTCCTGTCTTTGTAACACATTTTTAGTCCGTTTTCATAAAGAAATACTTGAATAGCTAATAGATGTTCATAATCCTTTGGATGTATTACAGTATGACATTTTTTTCATGTCATTACAGACAATGAATCAGCATTTTTCACGTACATCATATTACACTAAATTGTATTGAAATGTCACTTGATAGACATAATTGAGCAGTGGTAGCCAAATTATATACGGATTACAATTTTAGATTCATGTGATCTGTAAAAAGCTGAAAAGTGTGGCTTGGTTTTCATCCGTTCTGTAGTTGCCTGCAGAAGGTGCATATATATATTTTTTAAAAGAAATCTCACTTTTAAAAAAAAGTTTCAAGAAACACGTAATTGCTGAAGGAGAGCCTTAAGACATTCCTTTTATTTCTAGAAGTCATTCAGTAAAAATACCATCCGCCAACCCTATGGCGGTGGCAGCATCATGGAAGGCAGGATGGACAAAATTGTAGAGGAAAACCCATGAGAGGCTGCAAAGTAATTAGACAGGTCACAAAACACACAGCTATTGCTTTGGTAAAATGATTTAGTTAAAAGCATAGTCACTCAGAGAATTACCTAATTAAAGTCCAAACTAAAATACGTGAACTCCAGGTATTCACTGGGGCCAGAGGCCACAGCTGTTCATCAGTAGCTAAAATCCACAAATACTTGAGACTTTGTCTAAAAACATGAAAAAAAGCCACAAATGGTGTGTTAGAGATTTCTCCTAAAACATACATGAAACAAGCAGCATCAGATGGGAGTACAACTGTAAATAATAAATGTTAACACATTAATAATATGTGTTAACAATGTACTATTAAGCCATTTACCTAAAGATCAGTGATCTATTAAAACAATAGAGGATGCAGCAGTAATCTCCAGGTGTATAACGGGTAATGGCACCAATAATTTAAAGCTACAGCAAATCAAACCGAGACCAGGCGAATTTTTTTTTTTTGACAACGTTTTTGTCACTTGAGACAAAATTGCATTTGATAAAACCAGATGGCATTTAGCTTGCTTAAAGTGAATCTGGTCTGGGCTCCAGAACAGTGGGGAGAAGCACAGAGGGAGTTTGGGAAATGACATCTGAAAATGATACAATAAATGTCAGAATGTGGCCTGGATGGTTAGTAGCTTTCTTACCTTGCAGTTAAAAGTCCAGAATTTGAATCCCGACCCTGGACTTTTCTACATGGTCTGTGGTATATTTGACATTTCTGAAGAGTGATCTAGAAAACTCCTGAAGTTTATTTTAAAGGATCGTAATGTGCTACCATGAGATTGTTAAGCGGATTCTTTTATTCTCCCTCTGTTGATTCCTGGCTGGAAATACGAAAGAATAAACCAGTTCCAGTTTGAGTTTCTGTGTCATCTTTAGGAGTTTGAATACATGCAATCACAAAGTGAGCTCCGACTCCTCAACACTTGGCGACGTTCTTGACAAGCTTGTCAGCACATTTTATGTTGAAGAAACTTAGCTAGGGAGGTGTGAAAGTTCTGGCTGTATTTTTGATGCACAGTCGCCCCCTGCTGGTGCTGAAGTCATTACAGTTACTTTTTGAGACAGGGAAAGCACCAGTTGGATTCTCAGTCCAGCTCAAGAGCTGAAATATGGAGGAAACGCTGGTTGGGGGATGTCGAGAGAGCGCAGGTGCAGATAGTTTGATATCAGAGGGTCGAAGCCAGCATGGAAAACGGAAAGAGAGGGAAACCCAGATGTTTTTATTTCTGTTTTTTTCTTTCTTTCTCCACGAGTCTGCCTTCCAGAGTGTGGGAAAATGACTGAATCACATCAGTTATGTTGCAGCAATGAATTAGTGCAAATACCTGCTGCTTGCTACTCAAATTCAGTCAGATTGGATGGGAAGCATCTGGGAACATTCATTTTTAAGCCTCATCATAGATTCTCATTGGACTGGACTTTGACTAGGAAAATGTTCTCAATTCTTTTGCATCCTCTAACACACGGCAAGCTCTGCTACGTGATGCCATTTGGACTGACTCGATCATCATGTCATCGCAGGCATTTCTGTGACGAGTCGGAGAAGTTTCTGCGTGACGTTCTCCTTCCTAACCTGGTGTGGCACGCGGGCCGCACCGCCGCCGCCGTCAGAACCTCAGCACTGAGCTGTCTGCTGGCCCTGCTGCATGGAGGGGCTGTTACACCTGGACAGGTGGGTAAACACACAAACACAGACGAATTGACATAACATCATGATTTCATTACCAGATGTGCTGGACGACTCCTGCTCTGGAACCAAACATCAGTTCTGGTCCCTTTCCAGTCGAATGACAACCTGCAAGAACACTTTTTATTGTTGACTCGGACGTAATGCAAAAGGTGCATTCTAGAAACCCTTCAGGGGTCGACTTCAGATTCTCTGTTTGAACTCTTTTTTTTTTTTTTTTATTGTTGAGGAAAAACAAGTTGTTCCACCATCTTTTCTTCTTGGCTCTGGGAGTTGGCCTGAGCAGGTAGCAGGTGTACGAGGAGGCAAGCGGGTTCACATACCTTTGTCCCAAAGGAACAATGCCGGAGCTGTTCTGGACTTTGGTTAAACGTTGGAACTGTTGCCAAAACTCGGCCTCGCACCTGCCTGCCGGGTTGCAGTACGCGCACAAACACATGCACATCTGGCAGCACTTGTCCCTACGTTTGCATGCTGACCTGTCTGTCCAAACTGGGTCAAGCAGCTTAATTTGGTGACACGTCCTCAAGTGCAAGTTGGTGCAAAGCCCTGGAGGACAATGAGAGAATGGCGTAGGTGTGCATGATCGAACCGCTGCTATCTTGTGTCACCTAAATATCCTCACAAGATTAGAAAGCCCGAAGTGTTGAGATTAAGTAAGGCCGGGTGATTTTAAAACCGGATGCTTAGAATGAGCTTACAGTAGAGATGAAGTAAATAACACGTCCTGACAGATGGAACCGCAAAGAGTTGTGTGTGTGTGTTTCCACAGGTGAATCAAGCAGCCTTTCTTTTTATAAGAACATTGTTTCCTCTCTTACTCCCTGTGAAAACAATTTACAGCTCCAGTTACACTTGGCGCTCTCAGATTGTCACTGATGTAATGGCGGATGAAACATCTGCCAAGTTTTCCTCCTCCTCTTGTATCCACTGTGGCTCAGTGTGTTTTTTCTTTTTTTTATTGTTTTGCCTGCCTGGTTTCGATAGCAAACACACAGGGCGACAGAGGTTTAAATAATCACATCGTAGCTTTTGGCTGAGTTCACACAGCTTCATCTTGTTTATCCATTACCTCTGTTTCACACTTTTGATTAAAACATTCCCTCTCACCACACACACCGTAGAAATCTCTCATTTGAATTTAGTATGGAAAATTTTTTAAAAAGACTGAAAAAAGTGATTGTATTTTAAGACTTTATCTTGAATTTTCTTTTTCTTAGTTTGTTTCTTTCTTCCTCTCTCTATTTCTTTCTTTCCTTCTTTTTTTGCCACACAGTCATGGTTAAACTTGGACTATGTTTTTAAATCTAATCCTGTTTTTAAAATGCAGATAAGACTAGTCTGGTAAAGGTTATATTTCACTTTAAATGTAAAATAAAACATTCTGTCCCTAAGACCATCATGTGAGATTGATTTAATGATGCTTTAAAGCATGTGCTTCACTAAGCTGCAGGTTCAGGTTCTGAACTTCGATGCCTAAAAACACATTTGGTCAGTTGCTGACCAGATTTATCCCTTATTGAGTTCCAGTCGATGTCTTCTTGCAGCTCCTGAGTCTGGAGGAAAAGCTGAGCCCCCTGGTGTTGTCGGCCCTGGATGAAGACTCTCAGATGAGCCGAGTGTTGGCCTGTCGCTCTCTTTCTGCCACACTCCAGCTCGTTGGAACTAGTTTACACCACGAGGCTCTGAACAAGATTTATCCTGGTAGGAGACTTTTTTGCCTTATTTGCACATGTGGTCACTTTGGGTAAGCTGTCCTGTTTTCTCTGCGTCAAACAGGGGTAGAGGTTATCTCTGCCTTCTAGTGGCTCTCCACACTTCATTTGGAGAGCGAAACAACCTCTTCCCCTTGACACAGCTGGATGCAAAATGAACTTTTTACAGCTTTGGAATTTATAACCCCTTGAACTCTTATCGCATAAAATCCCAATAAAATGCATTGAAGTCTGACACTGTAAAATGCAAACATCATGTGCCATAAAGGTCACCTTGACAGCGGCAGGTTTCTCCCGCAGAGCTGTTGAAGCGTCTGGACGACAGCAGCCAGGAGGTTCGCAGCGCCGCCCTGCAAGCCGTCGCTCTGTGGCTGTCCAGCCTGACCGGAGGCTACAACCCGGAGCTCTGTGCTCCCCATCTGCAGCTCCTCTTTCAGCAGCTCCTGCTGCACCTGGATGACCCTGACAGCTCCATGCAGGACCAAGTGCTGGGTGAGACCGGTGGGGTGTTGATAGGTGGAGATGCCTGAGAAAGACAGCTCTGCTTCTTTTGGCTCTTTGAAAGAAAGGTGCAGATTCATATTTAAGAAATTAGTTTGGTTTTTTTTGTTTTTGAAAAAAACCTCTAACTCATGGGGATGTGAGGAATTCAGGATGACCTCTGTCAAAACATTGTCTTCCTCTGGAATACAGCCAGCAGGACCTCCTCTCTCTTATTTCAAAGCTTTCTTTTATTCTTCTTTTGCACTCAGTTTATCACCCAGACCAGCGTGAGCATTTTCTCCTGCCAGAATACTTCAGATCCGTCAAGAACCGGGCTGGTCGGTCACTGACAAACAATTAACTGACCGAGCGGTTTCACTGATTAAAGTCGTAATATCTAAATAAGTTGGTGTTCAAGTACTTGTGATAGATGGATTTAGTTGTGTGTGACCGGCCTAATGATAACCACATGGGGACCCTCTTCCTCCCCTCTCTTTCTTGCCACCTCCTCACGTCTGTCCACACGTTCATCCCACTTAATCCCTCCATCTTTTATCTGTCGGTATCCCTTCCTCTTCTCCCAGCCCCCCCGTTTTCTACAGCGGCTCCGATTTACAGCCTCATCAGTGGAAAAAATCTGAGCGGCTTTCCCCAAAGTGTGCGGCTCCCCGGGACTTTCTGCTCTTTCCTGACTTATCAGGAATGTTAGCTGTCATTACTTCTGACAGGATGCAGGCGAGCGCTGACGGCTCGGCCAAAGCTGAGAGGCCTCTTGATGGGATCTCTCATCTCCAGCACTCAGGAAGACAAAGAGAGGGTAGCATATTCTCATGCTCACCAGATAAAAGACGAGCTTCCATGCATTGTTTTCTAATGTGACTCCAACATTTGAAGGCCTTTTAAATAGGTTGAGTAATATTTTTCTACATTTTTAGAAAGTTGAAGTTGAGTTTGGGTTTTTTGGGGGGGTTTTTTAAACTGCTCCCCTGCAGTGAAAATGTACACACCTTTATAAATTCCATGTGTCACGAAAGAAAGGTAAACCATGATGTCATCGATTAAGAGAACATAAGCGATCCTGGTCCACCTGGATTTTTTAATTAGAACTGACCCCTTTGTTGAATCAAAAATCATTTGTAATGAACAAACCTTTTTAGGTTCAGTTGTACTAGTTGTGTCTAGACCTAATTACTGTCCTGCACAATCAAAAAAACAATTAAAAAGCACTTTTCTGACAACTCAAAGTAGAAGAAAAGTGGGGTATCTTACCCTGATCTACTAAAAATTGTGAACAGATTAGAAAACCCAACCTTTCCATTGAATTTGTGGCCTACCAGAAATATTTGCATCAATAACTCACCCAGAACAACATCTGAAGCACTACAGAACTCAGTCGCTAGGCTAGGTTGGCTCTTTGTGAGCTTTAAGAAAGCACTCGCATAATAAAAAACAACAGATCTATTAATTAACGTATAATGAACATAATCAGGGCTTGCCAAAATCACATAAATATCTCAAAACTTACATTTATTTTGTTGGAATTTGTTTGGTAGAGCCACAGTAAAATTAAGTGGCTTCTTTGTTTTTATTTTTGAGCATAAGAGTAAAGGGGGCTGATTCCAAATGCATTCCACACTTTTCAGATTTTAATTCCTAAAGGTTTTTGAAATCAATGTACTCTCAGCTAAAAGCCCAATAAAATACATTTTGACGTTTGTTGTAATTTGACAAGATGTGAAAAATTAAAATGCCGTGAATACTTTTGCAAGGCTCTTATAAAGTTTACATATCCCTTTACCTGTCAAGTGCTTCCATCCCATTGTTTTGAAGTTTATAAACACATGGGTGAGCTAAGATTCTATAAAATAAAGCAGGGTGCGTTCGCAGACACCTCGGAGTCTCTTTGTGAAACGGGAGGACCTCACATCTTGCTGAGCGACCGTCTGCATCTGACCGCTCCCCAAACGTGGAAGCATTCCTTCCTGGTGTTTGAAGCGCTCTTTGTTCCC
Organism: Xiphophorus maculatus; assembly: GCF_002775205.1. Classification (NCBI taxonomy): domain Eukaryota; kingdom Metazoa; phylum Chordata; class Actinopteri; order Cyprinodontiformes; family Poeciliidae; genus Xiphophorus; species Xiphophorus maculatus. The sequence goes on along the minus strand of NC_036458.1, from coordinate 12,661,084 downwards.
TCCACCCTCTCTTTGTTCTGCTTTGTCTCCCCCTGCTTGTTTCAGTTAATAGTTGATCCTTTTCTTACGCTTCTTATATTTCAAACGCATGTCTCTGAAGTGGCTGGATGTCTGCGGCGCATCCTGACAGAATGATGGACAGCGTTCCCGTCCTCTCCCTCTCATCCCTCCTTGTCTCACTGTTGGCACAAGTTTAAATCACTTCTCACAAGCCATCATTGTTCTCCTTTATCGCAGAGTCCCCCCCCACCCACCCATTCATCTCTACTGGCACTTAAAGAAAACCTGAAGAATCCCCTAAACAACAAAAGAAAGTATAATACAGGCTGAATCCTTCAAACTGGTGGCATGTCACCACTGGACTTTAATATTTTGATCACTGAAGGGTCCACCTGTGTAGGAAAACCACTACACTCCTAAAATCTACAGATTGTTGGAGAAAAATGAAAGAGGTGGATTTATCGCCTCCCCGTGGAAAGAAAAGGAACTTTTTCATGAGTAAGAGAAAGCGCTCTACTTCCATCTTCTGGTGAGGTCGCTCCACTAGAAAATTAATTCAAGTTAATTCTGCCGTCATTTGGAAAGCAATAAGATATTTTAAATGGTTAAAATATGTTATTGAATAAAAAAATCAAGTACATTGACATGTAAAGTAAGATTAAACAACACATGATCCAATTACAGCATATATAATATACTTAATATCCTCATAAATGTGAAGGTTCTTTGTTACTCCTCATTCTTTATAGTTTTCACTAGAAGGGGGTGTAAACAGTTAAAGCTCATCATTAAATCAGACTCACTTTTGATTTAGGTCAGTTCAGATTACCAAAGTCATGACTGTTAGCAAGATGCCAGAAGAATAACGTACTACTTTCTTTTAAAGTAATAAAATTGTTTACCTAAAGATTTCTGGCGTATGTCCTTAAACAGTGAAAGCCCAGTTGATTTGCTGTGTCATTTTCTTTGTGTGTGTGGTTTCTTTGTGCAGAAGTCTTGAAGAACGGCAGCTCGGTTCACCCGTCTCTTCTGCAGAGGGAGGCTGAGGCTGTGAGGGACAAACACAGGAGCCCCCTTCACTGTGACCTCCTGCTGCAGCACATCAGCTCACTGCACACACACACTTCGCACCACTAGACGCGGACAAGAAAGATGCAAAACACATCCAGACTGAAGTTGGTGCCTTCACTCCTCATCAAAACCAAAACTCTGTATTGTAATTTACTGCTGAGTTAATGTTGTTTTAATTTTTTTTTCCTTCAGTCATTCCTACAAAACGGCTGATGTTGTTTGTACTATTAAGATATATTATATGGGATTAATGTAATGCCACGGTGCTTTTTTTTTTTTTTTTACATCAAAAGTGGCTTAGTCGGATTTGAAAATAAAAATAACATCTAAATAAATATGAATTAAAAACAAGTTCAAAGTGTTTTGAAATGTAGGTAGCTTAATGATTTTCTACTGTGATTTTAAACTTTGTACTCTTTGTGTGTAATTTGCATTTCCAGAACAGATTGAAGGTAATGCACCTTGAAGTATTTTACAGTTCTTAAAAAGTTTTCAAAAAATAAATTATGGAAAAATGTTTTTGTTTCTCTTTCTTTCCTTCCTTCCTTGTGCTATTTCTTCCCCTTTATTGTGTTCATCTTTTTTATTTCCTTGTCTGTTACCTACTTCTTTTCTCGCTGTCCTCCTTGTATCAAAAGTCAGCACTTCATACCCTGATCTACGTGGATTTCAGAGCAGATGAGAAACAGACATTTAGAAATAGAGGAAAGATTACATCTTCCCAAATTGTTCAACTTATTAGGTACAGATGAGTGTTTGCCATAGCAGGAAGTGGGATTTTGTATGAGTGTGGAAGCAGTTTGTTCCCCTCTGTACTTTGAAGAAATTTTAAGACTGGTTCCATTGAAGTAATTTCATGCTTCTGTGAGTCTGGCAGTAATCAGGGGTTAGTTTGACTCTTGAATTTAAACCAAAGAATTCGGTCAATCATTGTTAATTTATGATTAACACAAGGGACTGTACCGCAGTACCAAGTTAGTTTGGACAGTTTTACGTCCGTAATCAAAGAAATTGTTTATTGAGCAATGAATTATTAAACAAAATTTGTGTTCATTCTAAAACATGTTTGTTAAAAATAAAAACATCTGAACGGGGGCAAGTACTTTTTCTTATCATTGTATATTACATCATTTGAGTCTTAAAATGAAATTTGTTTCATTTGTATTTAAATATTTGGTGACGGACGAGTAGGGTAAGTTAAATGTTTAAAGTCCTGCTTTGATGTTAAACCTTCTGAATTTTTACTCAGAAATTTACTAATGAAAATCTGTCCAAATAAAAGTTACCGATAATTATACTGTAGTAAAATGTAAACAGTTATCAGCTTGTGTGTGTGTGGGGTGTGTGTAATATAAACAGAGGCTGTTGGTAGGTGGGAGCGTTGAAGAAAAGTTTTCTTTTTTCTATGCACAAACTAAACCAGATAATCATCCATTCCATTACTTTAGTTGTTATTAATCGGTGATATTCGTTTTTTTTCCCTCCTAAAATAGTGGTTGCAGGGAAAAGGCGTAAAAGGGGGACGCTGTCTCTTTAAGGCGTTAAAGGAGGCGTGTAGGGGACGTCGGCAAGACGCGTCCAGAGTGAATGACTGCCGCTGCGTGTGTTTGTGTGACATTGTGACAGGACAAAACTCATCAGAAACAAACGGTTCGGATTCGCGTCTGCAGGTGAAGCAGAATCAGAGGGAAGGGACGTGGGATCCGGAGATGCGTCACGGCGGTTGGTGTCTTTACGCACAGAGGAGCTGCGCGGCGCACCGCTCACTTTCATGAGATTACAAAACAGTTTAGCCACTCTGCAGCCAGCGTGTGAAATTCAGCCTGCCTGACTGACCTACATCCCCGGAGTTTTTGTTTGTTTGTTTGTTTTTTTCCCCTCAAATTTCAGAAGAATGTGTTCACCTTAAAGGCGTGAAACAAAAATTACTGTGAGCAGCGCAGGTGGATTTCCTCCCGCATGATGTACACAATCACAAGAGGTCCAAGCAAACTGGTCACGCAGAGGAGAACAGGTGAGTCTCCTAACTTTCAGCTCCCTCCCACCTTCACTTTCCAGATACGCATCGGTGTTTTTAATCGTTTCCGCAGGACCCACTCAGCAGCTGGAGAGCAAAATAAATGACTTCAAGCACAAACAGACGTCCTGGAACATGCCGGAGTGAGTAAACCGATTCTTTAAACTCATTTAAAATTAGAGGAACCTTCAAGTTGTCAGAAATGTGAGGGGTGTTTTTCGTTCACCTTCTTCCTAAACCCGAGCAACTTTCTGCCTGTTGCAGTGTGCTCAAGTGAATGTGGGTGCAGCAGTTTAAATCTCCTTAATCTAGAACACACCTTAACTCTCTGCCTGTTGTTACCATGATGACTTTGAGGCAGCAGACACGACCCTGAGTGTGTTTGAGTGTGACCTTGGCAGCACATGCTCCCTCTCTCATTCAGCTGTTGCAATCTGACTTCTACTGAGTCAAGCGTGCTTGAGTTTAGGTTCAAAGGGCAACTTTTTTTTTTTCTTTTTTCTTTCATACAGTGAGAATTAACAAAATCTCTGATTTCTCTTTCCACTTGGCAGCCTTCCTGCACCCAAGATAGTTTTCAACCGTCTGAACGGGAAGAAGCACCATCTTCCCGCTCTGGCGCTCCCCGCAGACAGCAGGCATGAAGAGGCTTTCTCCCCGGAGCACGAGGAAAACGTGAAGTTCATCTCTGAGGGTGAGGAAGGCTAAACTGAGCTTTTCGTTTTCTGCACTGCTGGTTTCTGTGAATGACTTGGCTACTATCAGTTTTGGGGTTTTTTTTTAAAGGCAACGGATCAAACACCTCCTTCCCTTCCTCCCAAGGCGACTCCCAAACAGCTGCTCTGACACTGATAGAGCAGAGAAACTCTCTCACACCCACATTTCACACTCCTCAGGACAGAAGTGCTGAGGGAGGCGGGGGGAGCTTTTGATTTCAACCCACAAGATGAGCTAATTGGACTTTGAAGGATAGAGAATTTGTTTGGGTCAAAACAGTCTGGGGTTGTTTTTTTTGGTTTTGTTTTTGTTCCCTACATTCACAGAATCCCTGTGTCTCTAGGAAACCTTGCTTGGCTCGGCTGTTTTTGCTTTCTGCGTCCTGCCAGTTGTTGGCATTGAAGCTCAGCCACAGCAGCCCATAAACAACTCCAGTAACCTTCTGTTTGATTGGACAAGGCCGTAAAGTAGAGCCAGCTCTGTAAAAAAAAATACTGCTGTTTCATTCCCATCAAACCTTTTCAGTTTTTCACACAGCAGCCACAAGCTTCAGTGTGTTTTAATAGACCATTACAAATAGTTTATCGTTTAGTCCAGTAAATAAACTCCCTCCAGAAGTCCTGCAATAGAGTCCACCTGTGTGAAATCTAATCTGAGCATAAATGCACCTGTTGTGTGAAAGCTGCTTCCTAGAGAACATGTTAAACAGCAGAATTGGATGATTTAAAAAAAGTATTCGAAGTTTTGATTATCTCGCAGAACAGTCAGAAAAAAGTGTGGCTCAATTACAAACATGCCGAGGCAGGGCCTTTCTAAACTGACAGGTTGAACGAGGACCAGCAGAGATCCAGAGTTCAGGAGGGAGACTACAGTTGGTGCTCCGCAGATTTGGTCTTCCTTCCCAGGATGACCAACAATGTTTGTGAAATGGCCCTGTCAAAGTCCAGACCTTGATCCAATTTTGAATCTCTGGAAATAATTGAAAGTTCAGAAAGTCAGTGTTCAGCCTGCCTGAGCTTGAGTTGTGATGCAAAGAAGAATTGGTGAAAGTTTCCCAAATATTCATCATTTTAGTTTCTAAGAATCTTTTTCAGATTTGTCTGGTTTTTTTTTATAGAATGTATCATTTTTCCGTCACTTCATGGTACCTGGTCTATCATGTAAATCTCATTGAAGTACACTGAAGTTTGTGATTATGCGTTGGATACCGTTGTAAATCCCTGCAGCTACCATAGATTTAATCAGTCACACTGCATGTGGCTGAGGCTCTGAATGATTAAAAGTACAAACATTTCCCTGCAGTGGCCTTTGTTCTGGTGGACTTTAACCCCACCCCTAACTCTGTGGGTGTGTCACTTTGATGCAGAACTGTTTTCATATTTCTTCATTAAACACTAATTGTTAGACATGCGGTTGTTAAAGAGAGCTGCTTTCATTCAGCCTGGCAGGAGGTGGCTCAGGCGGAGGAAGGTCGAGCAGAGCAGGACTCCCAGACGGCGGTTTACTACAAAGAAGCGTCTGCTGGACCACACATGGACAGTGAGTACAGCTGCTTCTCTTCTTCCACCAGTTCGGCTACAAATACATGCAACAGACAAATAATTCAAATAAAGAGTGAGCTTTGCTTTTTATCGTTTTAAGAAGAAATTAGAGGCATTTGCAAAAGGTGTTTCGAATGTGGCCCTGTAGAAAATAACAAGAAAATATTTCATTTAAATCACTTGCACATTTTTTAAAGTCAATTTTTTTTTTTTTGCTTTATTCATAAGCGTATCAACACTAGAGGGCAAAACACATTTTAATATCCATAGTTTTGAAACTCATTGCAGTTAACAGGCAAAGTTTATGCAGAAGATATTTTACATGAGTTTTATGTTATCACAATGAAATCTGCAAAATAGTGACACATTTTAACTTTATATAGCAAAGCATATCAATTATGTATTTAAGACTTTGTTTTAATAAAAAAAAGTACTTGCATCAAAAGTAGTATTGAGGAATCCTTTGGCTAAATATTTTTCACATTTAAATACGAAATAATGTTCTAATAGTGGACATGTTTTGTTAACTTATGTAGTTTCTGATTTCGACCACTAGAGGGCAGTAAAAGCAGCATAAAAGTCTATGAAAAATTAGTTTTTTTGACTTAGTTTTTATTCCAATCACAATACTGAACAGCATGATTTTGTGAATCTTGTTTGGAGCAAATCTTATGTCTTTAGAATTTATTTTAGACCGATGAATCAGATCCTTGTTTCTTCCTTTCCAGGCTTTGTGCCCATAGATCTGGACGAGTGGTGGGCCCAGCGCTTCTTGGCCAACATCGACAAGCTGTCCTGACTTTCCAGACTGGATCTGATGCTGTTTGCCAGTCAGGAGGTGAGAACCGAGGAACGGCTCACCGAGGAGAAACGAAGCCTGCTTCTGTAGGTGTGACGGCTCAGACGGCCCAGGGATGCTTTAGATGGACTGACAGCGCTGGGACGCTGACCCCAACGCTGCTGAGAGCTACTTCAGTGTCTGAAAGACCAGATGCAGGATAAGGTTTCTTGTGGTGTTTATGGTCACAGCAGAGACAGTTTGAATGCAGTAAAATTATGTTTTTCCAAGACTTCTGGGTTTATCTTTTTTTTTTTTCTTTTTATTTCACTGCATTTGTAGTTTCCACTTTAATAGTTAAACAGCTTTATTTGGCAACTGATGGTGCCATACCTAATCTTAAATGTAGTTTATAAAATGTTTGGAGATTTAAATTTGAGAACAAGACAGGGAAACTTTAAAACTGACTTTCACACGTCAGACATGAACGGAATTCAAGTCCATCAAAAATAAACCAAGAAGTTCGTTTCAAAATGGATGAAATTTCTCAAACACCACAACCAGACGGAGAAACGTTGTTTTCATTCTGACTTGTGCAGCAACAAATTCATCCACAGTAGTCCGTATTGTTCTCCTGAACTGTCCTCGGTCAGCCTTTCTTGGTGCTGCGAATGCTTCACTCGGCATCTGAAGTGAGACGAGCCGTCAGTGTTTCTCCAGAGCTCTGGCCAGGAGCTCATTGAGGCGTGAAATCATCGGCCGGGGGTCGTCGTTCAGGCCGGCTGCAATCATGGCGTTGTCGTAGATCTGAAACGAGCGACGGTTTAACGTCTCGTAATCAGGCACAGCTGTAGATGTTTAACATTTTGTTTAAAACTAGACAGAAACAAGATTCAGTACCTGTTCCAGCAGCAAACCAGCCAGTTCAGAGTTTGTGTCCTTCAGTGAGTGCAGCTTCTTGATCAGATCGTGTCTAACAGGTGAGGAGAGGAATTACTAGTTAGAAGTCCTTACTTGTTTCTTTTGAAAGGAACAAAACGGCAAAGTCTGTGTTTTACCCGGCGTTGATCTCCAGGGTGGGCTGCAGGATCTGGGCCCTCTCCTCAGCAGTGCGCGCTAGCTGCTGGGTTCGGAGGAAGTGGCGGGCCGCGCCCATTTCCAGCACCGTGATCATGGCGGGATGAGTGTCGAGACGAGGAGTCAGCTGAGCGTCACAAAAAAATGACATTTGTGGAATTATGATTTCAGTTCAAGACACTACAGCATCCTGCAACAGTGTCTACATTTAGCATCACTGGGACACATCAAGGAAAATCATCAAAGCAGTTCACTGAAATGACATCTGGGTTAAAAACTCTTCGGTGCATCATTAACATTGGAAGATGAGTGGAAAAACAAACAAGTTTAGGGAGGGAACTGAACAGCTGCTAATTTCATGCTCCCATCATGCATAGTGGCGGCTGTACAAGCCTGTGATGCCACAGGGACACAAAGCTAAGAGGGGTCCAACAAAAATATTAGCACTAGTTTTGTTTCAAACTAGAAATGTATATTCCTTCTTCTTCACAAATACTGTAATAGAATCCGTTTAATTTTGTGGTAAGATGACAACATGCCAGACATCTGATATTCATGGAAAGAGATTTTTTTGGAGCTTTTCAGTCTTTGTTCCCTAATGTTGACACCATTCCTGCGGTTACCTTTATGTTTGTGACTCGGGGACCCAGAGTGTTCTTCATCCAGGCCATCAGGTCGTCCGCCTGCTCCTGCGTCAGCCGCTCAGATGCTGTGGTGGAGAACAAGGCAGGGTTACAGCCGTGACAGAGATCACCGTCCGCTCCGCCCGACCTCAACCTGAAGGTGGGGCTCACCTGGCTTGCTGTCCTCAAACTTCTCCTCCTTGTAGTGATCCACCACGATGTCCGTCTCCACCGAGATCAGCTTCTTCTTGTCAAACTCCCTGAGGTGAAGCAGGGTCAACTCGTCGAACTGCTCATAGCAGAACAGGACCTGCGAGCATAACCAAGTTAACCCTCATCTGGCCTCTCACTGCATGAAAACATTTTCAATCGCTCGTTATGTCTCCCACCTCCATGTCTTTCTTCTTCATGGCCTCAAAATACGGCGAGTGCTCGGCCAGATGTCTGTTGGGGGCACACAGGTAGTAGATGTTGCGTGTGCCAGCCTTCATGCGGGATCCATACTCCATCAGGTTGGTCTGCTGGCCGGCCGGCAAAGCGGACGACTCGAACCTCAGCAGCTTGGCGATGTCTTCCTGCAGAGTGACAGACCAGCTGGTGAGGACTACGCTCCTTAAAAGCCTGCTGTGCGGGGAGCAACGTATCTAATGCAGAACCTTTACGTCCTGTTCCTGGGTGGTAACGATGCCCTCCCGCATGAAGAGCCCGTAGTCCTCAAAGAACTTGTTGTACTTCTCCGGGTCCTTCTTGCTTTGGTCCAGCAGGAAGCGGATCACTCGCTGCTGCAGGACATTTCGAAGCTTTCTGAAAAAGGAGATGGACATCAGCACATATGGTCACCAGGATTCCCAAACACACCTCTGGTCACAGCTTCAAACTTTTCCAGATGGAAATTTCCAAAAGTTCTCAGCTCCTTTTTGACTAACAGGAAGGTTAGTGAATTTACTCTAGATAATATTTACACTGCAAAAACACAAACTCCTACCAAGTATTTTGCCTAGTTTCTAGTGCAAAAATCTGACTTTACATAGGACAAAGCTACCAAGTAACTTTTGAGCAAGATATAGGAGCATATTTTAAATAAATAATTAATTAATATTGAAAAAAAATTTTAAAGTACCACTGGCAGATTATTCAATTTATAACATTGGAAAATGTCCTGTTATAAGACTTTTTTCTAGAACAGGTAGAAACCAGAGAGGAAGAGTGGATGGAAGGCCAACATTGATGGATCAATCTGGGACAAGATATCTGGCCAGAAAATAAATTCACTGGTTTGAGAAGAGCATTAAAACTCTTTTCTTTTAGCAATAGTTGTATCTAAATAAATATTTAAATCCCAGAAAATGCAAATAAAAATCTGAACCAAAGGAGCTTAGAGAGGCAGATTTGTAGAAACCTGATATCAATCTTACAAATTAGATTTTCAACAAGACAATAAACATACATTTTTTGAATGCAGTAAAGCTCCACAACATTAATCTACCTGCACTGTATGCTTTAAACCTAAAGATTCCCAAGGTGAGAATGAGCCACAATCAGAAACAAAAGGTTTGAATTGAAAAATACTTCACTCTACCTGATGAGGGCGCTCTCCTGCAGCAGTTCTCTGCTCAGGTTCAGGGGGATGTCTTCGCTGTCCACCACACCTACAGCCCCAAAAACAAATGGTTACATTCCTGATGTGAAGTGTGAGATGGAACTAAAAGGCAGAGCTCAGTAGACCAGCGGGTGGAAAAGTTCGGAACGACGCAGAACCTCGAAGGAAGCGCAGCCACTTGGGCAGGATGTCGGTGGCTTTGGTCTGGATCAGGACCTTCCTGCTGTACAGAGCCACGCTGGAGCCCATCTCTCTGCTCACGTCAAACATGCTGGGTTTCTGTCAGACGGGACGAGGATTAGTCCAGTTTTATACGATCATAGACAAAATCCAAACTTCATTCAAACATTTTCCTTATCAAATCAGCTATAACCATACTTTTTCCCTCACCATTTCCTAACTAAAATTCCTAAACTTGACCTAAAATTCACCAAACACTCCTCACCGCGTCAGGGACGTAAAAGATGCTTCGGATGTTGAGCGGCGCGTCGGCGCGGTAGTGCAGCGTGTAGCGCGGCTTATCGTAGGCCTGAGCGATGTAGCGGTAGAACTCCTCGTGCTGCCAGTCACTGATTTCTTTAGGCTCCATCATCCACAAGGCCTGGTGGACAAAACCCAAACAAGAAATCCTTTTGAAAGCAGTCAAAAGGTTACAGAGTGTGCTCTGTAAGTTTTGCGTTAAACACTGAAGATAACAGAAGGACTGAGGCTCACCTGCAGAGTGTTGAGCCTCCGTCCGTTCAGGAAGATGGAGAAACTAACAAAGTTGCTGTACTTTGTCACAACCTCTGAAACGGATTCATCATGGCATTGCTGTATGAATTTTATTGTACACAGTTGTGGTTCAATAGATCATGGTGCAGTTTGAGTTTTACCTTTAACTCTGTCCTCAGAGGAAAACTCCTTACAGTCGTCTTTGAGGTGCAGCACAATTTTAGTTCCCTGTTGAACGCCGCTGGCTTCAGCGATCTCAAACAGTCCAGAGCTGAACGAGGAAGTGACAATGTCCATTTGAAGTTTAACAGTTTCACAAATAAAAACAGAATAAACGTGGTTTCAGTGCTCTCACCCATCGGAGGACCACTTGTATCCGGGAGCGTCCGGCTCCGCAGAGCGGGAGAAGACGTCCACACGGTCAGCCACCATGAAGGCGGAGTAGAAGCCGACACCAAACTGACCGATGATGGTGCTGCTGGCCTCTGCCTGGTTCTGCAGGGCATCTAGAAACGCCTGCAGTGAAGAGGGGAGAGAAGACGACGAGAAGGATGTAAACACATCAGTTACAGGACAAATTCAACTTTGTTAATATAAACACAGAGCCAAAGCTCAGTCACATTAACGTTTAAAGTCATTTGCCTCCATAACAACCACCATTGGCGTTCACTTTGCTGAACATGAGCACTGACCTTGGATCCAGAGCGGGCGATAGTACCCAGATTGGCCACCAGCTCCTCTTTGTTCATGCCAACTCCTGTGTCCTATCACAGAAACACATTTTTCACTAAAAAGTTTCATTCAACATGCAGCAGCACACTACCACCACCAGATGGCAGCACATATGAGAAGTCAAACAACAGAGCAGGGTGGTTTGTCATGTGTTTAATATTTGTAATGGTTAAAATGTTCCTATATCTTAACTTTATACTTTATAATTTCCAGTCTTTCATGCTACAGTAAAATTGTAGAAGTAAATGGGAAACATCCGGGGTTTTCAAAATGTAGGAATCTGTGAATATCAATTTTCTGACCTATAATGTCTGAATTTTTTTCATACATACCTGAATATTAAAAAAACAACTATTTCTTATACCATCATCAATAACTGGACTGCTCTAGATTACTTCTCAGAGGATGAATGCAAAAAGACTTAATAATAATAATTGAGCTTTATATGCATTTCAGGGAGTTACAAAACACTACGATTTTCATTTCAGATGCAATTTTATCACATTAAAAGTATAAGCTCCAGTTGCGCTCTGGGTCACCTTCAGTTTATTTATTTTATTTTATTTATTTAACCAGGAAGTCCATTCATAACAGATCCAAAACAAAAAAAACTCTTCCAAATCCTTTAGTGAATGAAAATAACTGCTGGTTGTACAAGCCGTGAAGCAGCTGCGTATCAATAACGTAAACAATGTCAAAATTCAAATAAAGCCAAGATTCCACAGCTTAGTAATGCTAAAACATACAGTGCTGGGACAAATCCAACAATATTTAAATCACATACAAAAGCAATAACAATACATTTAAAGGCCAAGATAATTCTCATCTGGCATTAGATGTGGGTACCTGAATGGTAAAGGTTCCTTTAACACCATCAGTCTGCAGGTGGATTTCCATCGGAGCCGTTTCCCCGCCAGCTGTGATCATTTTGTGTCGCAGCTTTTCCAAGGCGTCGCTCCCGTTAGAGATCAACTCCCTGATGAAAACCTGGTGGAATGAATAGATAGGAAATAGATACACAGGAGTGCTGACAACACTTGAGCAAAGTGGAGGAAATGTCCTTCACAACTTCTTACCTCCTTCTCTGAGTACAAAGATCTGGCAACAATGTCCAGAAGTTTCTTTGTTTCTGCCTGAAATTCATGTTTAGAGGAACTACCTGAAATTTTTTTTTAAAGAATGACACAAAGCTTATGAGCTTTGAAGTTCAAGAAGGAGAGAAAGAATAACTTTGCAGCTGTTCAGGCACCTTCTACAGACTCCGTATCGGTGATGATGGTGTGTAGAGGTTCTTCTTCTGGCTCTTTCTCCACTTCCTGAGTGCTGTAGAAGGACTGCTGGTTGAAGCCCAGAGAGGACCACTGAGACCTCCACACAGTGGGCCGGCTGCTCCACCTCTGCTGCTGTCCAACCTGGAGATCTAATGACAGGAAGTGCACAACGGAAGAAAGCTGCAGTATAAAGTATACACAAGAAATATAAACATACATTTTGCTGTTCTGGCAGTCTCTTCAAATATTGTGTCAATTGCAATGTTCTTTTTTCACATGCAATAGTTCTGTCCTGACAGTGGCTGTTTTATAGGCAAAACAAAACAAAGTACATCTTGTAAGCTATACGTATGTTTGCCACAGTCAGTGATGTTTCAGTGCAGCATCCAACAGAACATTTTACAGATGTTTACAAGCAGTATGGAGATGCTGCAGTTATCCTCATCACTCAAGCTCAGTTAAAAGCCTATTTTTACTACAGCTAACCTTTTGTAGTTTGCCATACTCGTGACTGTGTAGTCTAAAACATAACACCTCTATTTTAAAAATACTTTTTTACTTTATTTATTGTGTAATAATATGCTTTTTATTTTGTATTGTCATGATCTACAAAACATGTTATTTAAAAATAAAAATATAACTTAGAATGTATCAATGTTTACTTGGCGAATTAAATAATTCAACAACATTCAAATATACAGAGTTGAATCAGTCTGTTTTTTTATTTCGATTATTTCCAATTTTTTGTTTCCGAGTGAACGAAACTAATATTTAACCTCATTAGCTGAAGGTTATTAGTAAAAACATGCAGTTCCCAGCTGATGGAGGGAGACTAAGCTAACTGCGCTACCTGACATAATACTACCTACCTCGCGAGACATTTAGCGTGCTCAGTCCACGCGCACAAGACGTTAACCGTAAATTGGTCCGGTGAGGAGAGCCGAGCAAGAGGCGAGCCAGGCCGAGGCAGCGGGACATATTGACGGATATCAATAAGCAGGTGGAGACCAAAAGTCACCGGGCTGGGGGACACACGCTGACCGGTGGAGAGCGAAGATGAGGCCGCGCTTGAAAATGACATCACCAGGGTGTCTAGAAATATGCCTGATGAGAATTGGAGAAGGAAGGTTTTATATTATTTCTGTTTGAAAACAAATTTACAAACATCTGTAGGTTTAATAAGTGTTTCATTAAAGGCAATTTTTTTATTTTGCATTTATTTTGAGAAGTTACTGTTAACTTTTAAAGGATACTAGTCCAGTGGCGTTGTTCTTCACTTACACTGACAATAAAAACAGCTTGGTGATGCATTAAAGGCACTTCCCCGTGTGAATCCCGTTTCCCCCCCCCCAACTCACTTTCACGTATATTTGTACGAAATTGGCATATAATTGTGCCCAAAACAGGCTTGTCCAAAAGGTTACATAATGGTCCTATCACTACCTTCGGATAACCAGGTAAAATAATTGCACCTACCTGAGTCGCCGTGCTGTAAAATTGATTTATTTAAGAGATGTACATATATAATTCCAGGTCTCATTTGGCAGATGGCACCGACTGTATACCATTTGACAACTCTAAATCTCAGGGGTTTCTCAAAGCTCCAATGTCGTACCGCTTTTATTCAGTATTTATATCTCCCCACTGCTCCAATTACGATGAAGAGATTTAATATCTTTATGCTGATGAGATAAAACTACTATGATATTAGGGGTAGTGTCCATAACATCAATAAATTTCCTCCAGCTTGAAAAGGGAAGACATTGTTTTTGGTTTCAAAAATCCAAGACCAGAGGATCAGCACCGGTAAAGTCATGAGATCAAATACTTTTCAACATACCTCGACACTAATAGACTAGATTTCAACACCCACAAAGATAAAAACCAAAACTGACTACCAATTCTTAAAAAATAATGCAAGAATTAAGGGTTTCCTGTCAAAACAAGCCTGATATTGGTGTACGCTTTTAATTTTCTCTGGTTTCTTTACATAATGTCTTTACTCTCATCCAAAATGGTGCTCCTACAGTCCTAACCAAGAAATTACTACACTGGCTCACTGTTTGTAAAATGTTAAATTTAAAATCTTAAAGGTTTATGAAGCACTGAATGATCTTGAGAGTAAATTCATTTGAGAGTTGCAGGTCAGGAATGGGAAACCCAGCTCCCTGAAAATATGCAGAAACTGTTTAAGATCTGAGATCTTAAAAGTATAGTTTCTAGTATTGTTCCTATAAAAGTTAATTACTTTACCAGTTCATTTATCAAATCTTAACCTGTCATCGTGTGATGTTTAAATGCTGTCATTACTCTTAGTGTATTTCTTTCCCTCAATGCAAAATGAACTTGCTTTACAAAACGAATCTGAAACCCCGCGAGAACTTTCATATTTCAGAGGAAAGGGTGATATCCTGCCTGGGTGAAAACAGTTTATGTAGTTGGTCCAGAAAGTGGAAGAAGGGTTAAGCTGCAGAGAATCATTACAGAACCCCAGGCTGCAGCATCCCAGACAGATGTGGAAATAGCTGTAAGGATTCTGTGACCACTTGGACGTAGAAGGATCTTTGTGTCCTCCAGGAAGTGCCAGAGTGTCGCTGAGAAGGATGATGTCTGGGTTTCCCACTTGGACCGGCTGCCCTACAACTCGATCTTGGATAAGTGGAAGACAAATGAAGAATGGGACCAGAAGAGCAATTTCTAAAAGCTCTAGACAATCAAGTTTCTTCCTAAAATGCTTTTTCACACACTTTTAATGTTTGGTTGTGATAGGTTAAGAGACAGATTCTGTGGCACACAGGTTTATTTAACAATAAGGTATATAAGTACGAAATGAGCCATTTGAACCAGTTTATACAGTGATTTCATTCTCATTTTCTGCATATTTACAGTACTGTCTAGCTGCTTGATTTACATTAGAGAATAGTTCCTCATCAATTCAAGTTTAATGCGAGAGAAAAATGCTGCACAAAACTCTCCGAACACAAATCAGCAGTCAAACAATTACATATTTCCCACCACAGGCAAAACAGCTTCAGTACTTAATGACAATTTCTTTAGAATAAAGAACAGACAAAAGCAAGGTTTGAAAATCTGCAAGACAATCGCTGGGATCGGGCCAGGTAAAAAGAACATTCTGGCACCTGTGAACAACAAGTTTCAATGCAAGCTTCTCTTTCACCAGCATGTTGTGTTTGTGTGTGCAATAGGTATCCTAGATCTATACAAATACGTTAATCTCCTTTAGACTCTGCAAACAGGAAAGAAATTAAGGCTTTCCTAAAGGCAGTCCTTTTGAAAAAAATGGCATATTAGAATAAATTAGCCAGGAACAGGAAAAACTGAGAAACTGGCGAAAAACTTCACAGACAACTTTACAGACTTCGCAACACAAATACAATATTTATCTGCAAAGGTACAAAATAAGGATATTTTTTTTTGTTGTTTTCAGATTTTTTTTTAAAAAAAGTCAATTGAAAATCAAAAGAAAAATAAAATAAACCAGCAAAGACCAGGGCGAATTCTTACAATGCTGGTCTGAACCAAAAATATATTCTTTGTCTTTGTTTTCTTTTCAACAGCAATTATTAAATCACTCTGTTTTCAGAAAAAGGAGTTTGTGGTGTAAGGAAAGTTCACAGTCCGTAGGCCTCCAAAGACTTTTTCTAAAATCAGTAAATAGAAAAAAAAATCTCAGTGGAAAACTGGAGCAGGCCTTTCTTCTGCCTCAAAATGCTACAATCCTTCAACGAACCTCTCTAGCGTGTCTCCTGTTGTGTCGCCCACCATGTTCATGTCGTTGCTCAGCCCTCCTCGGTTTGGTGTGTTCAGCTGTGGGAGCATTGCGCTTTGCTCAGGCGTTCCCATGTGTCCCTGGTCCATAGAGCCTGACATGGGGCCGAGGCTTGGGTGAGGGGAGCTGGAGTGGAGAGCCCCGTGCTGCGGCGAAGGCTGGGGTTGTATCCGCGGGGAGGAACCGGAATGGGGGGCTTGTTGTGAAGGCGGCCGGGGCGACTGCACCGGAGCCGGGGAGCGGACCTGGTTTCCCAGGGTGTTAGCCATGGTCTGACCAGATAGATGAGCTGCGGTCTGGCCTTGGCCCTGCAGCAGATGAGGTTGAGGACTCATCGGGTTGGCCTGCCCAGGAGAACCCATCTGCTGCTTCATCATCTGATGCTGAAGCATGCGCTGCTTGAGGTGGTTCGGGATCCCTTCCATACCCATGCCGGGCTGGCCCATCTGCGACATGGGAGGAACCGACCCCATTGGACCGGAGCCCCCTTGCATAGCCATCTGCTGATGCGCGCGGAGCTGGGAGAAGCCTGGGGGCCCCTGCTGCTGGGTGGGGAACTGGCTGTGGCCCTGAGGCATGCCCCCCTGCTGCTGCATCTGCTGCATTCGGAGCAGCTGTCTGTGGTACTGAGGGTTTCCGTTTTGAGCCGTATTCATCATCTGGCCTTGAGGACCCATGGGGGGCATACCCTGAGGGCCCACCAGCTGAGGAGGCTGCTGCTGCGGAGCCATCCCGGTCCTCTGCATTTGGTTCATAGCTGCCATGGCCTGCATCCCAGGCTGGGAGCCCAGCAGGACCTGAGGGTTCTGCTGCTGGACCTGTTGCTGCTGCTGGACTTGTTGCTGCTGCTGTTGCTGCTGCTGCTGCGGCACCGCCTGGCTGGCCTGGTACTTGGCCGCTCTCTGTTTGATGAAAGCGGCCATGAGGTGGGGATTGGACTTAAGGATGGTCAGCACCTGCTGCTGTTGCTGTGGGGAGCTCGGAGACTTGAGGGTGTGCAGTAGTTCCTGCACGGCACTTGGCGTAATATTTCCAGGCATTACCCGGGGCATGTTTGGCTGCTGCTGCGATGTCATTCCCTGTTGGGGGGGCCCCTGAGGAGGCATGACCCCAGGCATTTGGGGACCCGACTGCTGTGGCATCACGGGCCTCTGCATGAGTGGGGACTGCTGAGACATGGGGGTTCCCTGAGCCTGGTGGGAGGCCATGGGGCCTTGCTGAGGAGGGACCAGTGGCTGATGGCCTTGGGCATTCTGCATTCCCACACCCCACTGACCCTGCGACACAGCCTGCATCACCTGGGGACCCCGGGGACCCGGCATCATCTGCATTTGGTTCTGAATGGGGTTCATCATGCGTGACTGGTTCATGGGCATCCCGTTCATGGCGTAACCCTGCTGCTGCTGCTGCTTTGCCTTTGCCGCCATCTCGATCTGTTGTGCCACTTTCATTGCTGCCAGCAGCTGCTGCTGCTGTTGCTGCGGCTGCTGAGGAGGAGGAGCCTGCTGCTGATGCGGCATGTTAGGCATAGGGGACAGCTGCTGATGGAGCGGCGATGACTGTGGGCCAGGTTTACCTTGCGGCACAGGCGTGGAGGGCTGACTGCTGCGGCCGTTGCTGGGGAACCCTTGGCCCATGTTGCCGGGGTTTGGTGGTGGTTGCTGTTGCTGAGGGTGGTTAGGCATGGGTTGTGGAGTCTGGGGCGTGTTAGGTTGCTGCACAGACGTGGGGGTTTCTGGAGCAGCTGAGGTAGGTGGAGATGGCATCGGCATACCTCTTCCAGCCATGGTGGCCATTCTGCGGCGCATCATCTGGGCCTGCTGCAGCCTGTGCTGCAACTGCTGCTGACGAAGCTTCTGCTTGATGTTGAGGCAGAACGGAACCGGACACTTGTTCTCCTGACAGTGCTTGGCGTGGTAACAGCATAAAGCAATCAGCTGCTTGCACACCGGGCATCCACCATTGGTCTTGCGCTTGCAGCCCTTAGTGTGCTGAACCACCCGCTTCATCTTCTGGCAGGACGCGAGGGAGCAGTTGGCGTTCCTGCACTGACAGGCGTGGACCAGAGACTGGATGCAGCGCTGGATGCTGAGGCGCCGACTCTCCTGAGGACTCTTTGAGGCCTCGCCGCTCTGACTGTTGCTGTCATCATCGATACCCAGGCCCCACTTCACCATCTGGTGCTCGTGGCCCTTAGTGTTGTAGCAGTTAATGCACAGGTCATAGTCCTGATGACAGATGAGGAAATGCATGTTAAACTGGAGATCTGAGCATTTATCCAGTCTCTAAGCTCTGAAAAGTAATACCATTTGAACTTTTTCCTCACATTTACCCACAGATTTCATGAATTGGGGTCTTACCTCACAAACAGTGCAGTGCCAGCGAGTCTCCACATGATGCTTGCATTCGTTGCATGTGTAGACAAAGCGGTCCTGGCCCTGGTTGTGCAGCTCCACCAGCATGCACATGGAGCTCCACTTGCATCTTCTGAGCGAGCTGAACTCCCAGTGCTTGTCCCTGGCCAAAGTCAGGAAGGCGTCACGTCCGTCCATGAGGTCACAGGTCAGCAGAGGGTCGGGGTCCATGATAGGTGGGAGGGTGTTGATGACAGGCCCCGAATGGAGGTGAATTACAAAAAACACCTAGAAAGAAAAAAGATATTGTAGCATTTAACAGCTGCTTGGCTGAATAATCTCTTGTAGGGTTAAAGTTCAGCTAAACTGCAGGTTTCCCACCTCCTTGTGTTTCTCCATGGTGGCGTAGAGTTTTTGAGACAGATCATTGGCTACATTTGGCATGCCAGGCTTCTTCTTATTGGATCGGCTGACGCTGCTCTTGTTCTTGTTGGTTTTCTTATTATTCTTCTTTTTGGCATTCTTGCTGTCAGCCTGGACTCCCTTGTAGGGCAAACATAAACATTTTGGAAAACAGATTCAAACCATGGTTGTGTAAATTAGGCTGAGTGGGTCTACTTTCCCTGGAAGGTTTTATTAAGCCAACACGTTAGGTTGATCAAATCTTTAGTGCTCAGCTGATGGCATAAAACAAAGAGCTAAGTCAATCCAGCTATCTAACATACCTCTGTTGTCTCCGAGGAGGCAGTGTTCTCCTCCTTTTTTCTCTCCTCCTCCTCCTGCTCCAGCTCCTTGATGCTCTCCTCCAGCACATTAGGCCAAAAGTCGCCCTCAAAGTATGGCAGCTCGTTGGCACTGGTCAACCTGTCTTCTGTTGCCTGCTTGAAAATGTCCTGAACAGAAACACAGCAACTTCTTATCTCAGGCAACGGAGAAGCAAAACCACCACATCAGAAAAATCATCAAGTTCTTGATTGAAAACTTTCCATTATTGTCATATTTGTGCTTGAATTGCAATTTTTAAACTGAAATGAACTCTAAATAAGGCATATACATTACAGGCACAAATATCATAGGTAAACAAAATGGGTTGTAAAAGCACAAAATATTAAAAATGTAAAAAAACAACAAAAAAAGACAAACTTCCTGTTGAAAATAACCACATTCATTATAAAGACTGGGAATGTGCCTGTTTGCCACAATCAAAGTAGACAAGAATTTAATTTTTTTTATTTTAATACACATTTTTCCACCATACCAATCTTTGTGTTACACCAAAAACAAGCTGAGTTTTTGTCCCCAATTTGTAAATTTTGCTCATTGTCTGTTTTTCCGCTAGAAATAGCTCCACTTAGGTGTGACATTATTCCCAGAGATTTAACATAAAATGTTTAAAAATTCCGATAAAATGCTCATGAAAGCTATATTCTTGTTGAATGGGGCAATTTTACAATGATTACTATTATACTGATTATTGATAAAGACTCAGGTCATTTTTTAATGTTCATGTTTAGGCACAGTCACCAACTTTCCTCTTATTTCTAAAGACAAACTCCTCAAACTTGTTTCACAACAGAAATTTTCACACATCTTTCTAAAATGCATTATTTTATATTAAATGTCTCAAAGTGAATTATCTCAAGGTAAACTTTTTTTTTTTGTTTTCTAACCTTGTAATCATGAATGATCCTCTCTGCAAACGCCTTGTCAAGCATCTTCCTGTACCACTCCTGCAGCCTTTTGGGTTTAGGGATCTTCTGGTCCGGAGGGTGGCAGTGGAAAATATAATCATCTCCTTCACTTGGTGGGCAGGCCCAAATGTGACCCATTACATACCTGCTCAGAAAATACACAATGAGCACTACATTCCTATACCGCATAGGTGGTAAGTGAAAAACAAAGAGTGCTTGGACTTACCCAAGTTTCCTCACATACTCCAGGTAGCCTATCAAGATCTCGTGGTACACTGCAGTCCTTAGCACACGTGGCTTGAAGAAGTGAACACTGTCGAGGTATGATATGTAAACCCGTCTGAAAGGAAAAACAGGGCAAAGCATTAAAAACCTAAATAAACTGACAAATTAGTAAGACATCCGTTAAGGTTTTTATTGAACTGTAGCATTACCTTGTGTTTGGAAAAGGGCAATCTGAGCCATACTCCTGTACATGCATGCCGAAGAAACAAACGTCCACGCCATCGATTTCCTCGAATGCAAAAAGTGCTTTGGTTCTGTAAGGGAAGTTCGCCATCATCTCACCTGAGTCTACAAACCTGTGGGCGCAACAACAAATCCTTAGTCACAACAATACAAAAAAAAAAAAAGAAAGAAAAACAAAATGCATACAAGATCAAAGTGCAATATAACTTATCCATCTTGGGTGTAAGCTGCCTCACCTAGACTTCATGCCAGGCTTAATATCCACAGTTTTATCAGAGCTGGCAACAACTCGCACAAACACTTCACCAGCTTCTGGGTGGTTCTGCCTTTTTAAGTACTTGTTTACTCTGTCTTCAATGTACGTCCCCAACCTTGTAGTCTGCAACCCTAGTAAAACAAAACAATTTTAAAATTAATTCAGATCACAGACATTTAGTTTAGAGGAAAATATTAACCTTTTTCTTTTTCCATCAAATGTTAAACTCACTTTTTGCTGAGAACTTGTTCTCCTTCCTTGTTTTTCCTGATTTTCTCAGGCAATTGTCACAAACGAAGCTGGAGACAAATTAAAGATTTGGTCAACCTGCAAGGCTTTTAGAAAATACAGCACCTTGCAAAAGTAAATTGATTTTTGTCAGATGATGAGTAGGGCATAATAGTTGGTTGATGTCCTTTTTTTGTAACCAATAAAATGCTGTAAATTGTGGTGACCATTTATATGTGGTCAACCTCCTGCAGCTAAACGTTTTTGCAGATTCTTCTCTGTAAATTACCCAAAACTAAGTCAGATTAGACAGAGAGTGTCTGTGAATGGCCATTTTCAAATCCTTCCACAGACTGTCCAATAGATTTTGGTCTGGACTTTGACTAGGCCAGTATCAAACATTAATCCATTTTGATCTAAACTATACCAGTGCAGCTCAGGCTATATGTTTAGGGCCACTGCCCTGCTGATGAACTTCCTAACCAATTTTCTTCCTATATTTAACAAAAATGACCAGTTGCCATCTCCATGGCATCACCACAGCGTGATACTGACAACACCATGTTTTGCTGGGGAGGTTATTAGAGGAACTAGAGATGTCAGAGTAAAAGGGTGAATAAATGTCTAAAGAACTCTGCTCTGTTTGTCTATCACATAAAATTGTCAATAAGGTCGTAGTTGGAGTATCAATACTTTTATGTTCCTATAAGAGCATATTTTGTTTGTTTTAGTCACAATGTTGAAGAACAAGACTCACCCAGAGGGCCAAATGACATCGTAGTGCAGCACACAGATCTGATGCATTTTTCTTCCACAGTCTTTACATTCAACAAACCTAAAAACAGACAAACATGTTTCATTTTCACCAAAAGCTATAGTGAGACATTTCACTCAAATACCGTTGAACTTCTTGTACTGGCCACAGTGCACTCACGGTTCAGGGTCCAACGTATCATTTTTCTTCTTTTCAAACTGATCTTTAGATATTTTCCTGCACGGAAGAGAACAAAGAAATATGTTGACGTTGGCTCATATGAGACAAAAAGATGATCCCCAGCAGATTTTCAGGTTTGGGCCACTCACGTCTGCGGTTGTGCCGGGTCGTCCCCCAGGTTCACACTGTTGCCCTGGATCTCATTGAAGCACTTCTCACAATAGTGATACCTGTCGGCAATAAGGCCATATTTGGGTGAACTGCAGCCAGCACACACAGTAGCAGCACAGGTGGGAGAGTGCAGAGCGAATGGAGCACATGGCAACAAGGGCGGACCGAGCATGGGCGGATAGACGGACAGATAGATGGACGGACAGACGGACGGATAGACGGACACACACACAGGCAGAGGTACAAGTTAGTCACAACTGAACTGGTCATGATTCAGCGACTCATGCAAACTGGAAAAATGATGAGGAAGGCAAAATACTAAAAACTGTGCGTTAAGAAAAAGTTATCAAAAAACGAGAAATTATTTCAAACAGCATGCTGGTGAATGGACAGTTTCACTGTAATGGTTTATGACATGACAACATGCACCAGGGGTGGTGAGAATGAATGTCACGATGGTCAGAAGAGGCATTGATGCAATAACAAATACACAAGCTTTTATTTCAAGCTAACACAGACACTTTTTATCTTTTCATCTATAAATGCAACCTAGGTGCATAACTGGCTAAAGGGAACATTACACTTTGACAAAATTACGTTGAAAGCCAATAGGTTAAACAATGGTTCATGTAAATCTGTGGAAAATACTTGATATTAAGATGTGAAACATCAAAGCATTTGCAAGAGTAGGAAACTGTATTGTGCTCCACTAAGGTGCAGTAGCACATTCAAAACAGAAGGGGGGGCTTTGGTGCCAGATTCTTGTGAAAGTAAACCTTTGAACTGAGCACAGACTGATAAAGAAAGATACCAGCCCGTTGTGTCTGCAACCCTCCATAATTACCATCTCATTACCTGAGCGTTAAGGTTTTTTGGGGGGTGTAAAGTGTAAAGAGGCTTTCTAAACCTTTACAAATATTCAAGTACAGCCCCCCCAACCAGTGTAATAACACCCTCCTACCTGTTCTGGTAGCTGTAGTAGGTGCTGTCTCTGGAGATGGTACACAACTGTTTGCCGTAGCAACAAAGCGTCTGAGGTGAAAACTCGTACTGTTGATAAAAATAAGAAAATGTTATCGTCCAGACTCCTCTGAAAGATTTCATCTGCGGCCATGGATATATGGAATGTTTTGGAAAAGTAATCACACTAGAGTTGGGTCAAATGGATGAAATAAATCACAATATTTCATCAGCATTGAGCAATTTTGAATATTTATTGTGATGAAGTTTCAAATGAACAATTCGGTATCTAATTTAGTATGTTTTTCATTAAAAGCAAAGAAATGTTTTAAATAAAACCTTATTATTTAGTAAATAAACTAAACTGCATAATTTCTTTAAGCATTGGGGGTGTTATGAATTGCAGGCCCACTTCCTCAACTAGAAAAATATTGACCAACAAAACCTGCTTGCAGTTCTGTTTAAAAGTGCAAATATGTCTTAGTGCAAGCTTAAAGTGATGAAAATCAAGTTGACAGCTTGAAATACGGCGTCCATCTTGTATGAGTGCTTTCAAATAATGATATCTCCATGCACTGCCAGAAAGGCCGCATGTATTTATTGAATTTTAAAGCATAAATTTGTATATTTTCATTTCAGTTGCTCTATAAAATGTTGAAATTGCTCAGCACTAACTTCCATGCTCTTAAACTTATTCCAACTACAACCACAGACTTTTTTATTGGCTCAGATTCTGAATCAGATTTTATTGTGGATTTTGACTAAGCCATTCTTAAAGCTAAATATGGTTTAATCTAAACCACTGCGACCTAATTTTTCCTTCCACCTTGCATTGTTTTTGTGTTGATTTATCACAAAAAATCTGTAAGAAAACAGATTAAATGTCCTATTCATAATTTCAATGAGTTACAGGGGATATTAATCATTTTTCAAAGCACCACAAGTGTGAAGTGAAGATGCTTTTAATAAAAAATGAAGCACATAGGCATATCTGCGGCGCTGTGTTACCGTCTCACCTTCCTGCCACAGCAGTAGCCCAGAACCTGCATGACGGGATCAATCTCTGCTTCGAACACCTCGGCCAGCTTGGTGCAGTACTTGTAGACGCGTGACGTTTTGCGGTTATACAGCCAGGCGTTGTTGAACATGAGCCAGATGTCATCCACATACTGCCACGGCTCCTGGTACTGACCCGTGTCCAGCTTGCGTTTGATGGTGGATAAGTCGATGGGGTTCTTCACTATGTCAAAGTAGTCCTGCAGGAAGACGGGTGGGACAAAGATTCCAGTTGTAGCAGTGTCTGTGTTATGGAATAAATAAGTCCGTTCAGAAAATTGTTGACACTTACAGGAATGCCGAGCACCATGGGGTCTACAGGTTGCCTGAAGGGTAGGGACTCGGGGTCTTGTCTGTAGAGGGCCTCAAGAGTGGGCATCAGTGCTTGTCTCAGTTCCTCTGGCTTGAAAACTGGATGGAAGACAACTCTTCAGTGGAACTAAATAACAGCTTTCTTAAGTCAGCCTAAAAATTTATGTACACCAGTGTTTTCCAGTGGAAACAAGCAACAATCAGGATTTATTGATGGCTTAATTAGGCTGTTAGGCCAATTTAGGTTGGGTCAAACCTTTAATAGTTGCAGTAATACTGCTTAAATGTTCACAAATTCCAAACTGTGTTTAATGATATCAGTTTAATGTACTACTGTTTAGTCCAGGTTTAATCAGTTGGAGTATTTTAGATAGTAATGAAACCTAAATTGCTTAAAAGCTAATAAACTGTAAAGCTTTGTCCTCAAATTCTTCACTCTCCTTTTAATGCCGACCCTAACTTGTTAGCAGTAAAATGTCATTACCGTCGCTCCCATTAATTATGAGGGTTTAAGATGGATGTGCATTGGAGAATAACAAAAATTGGAAAAAGTGCTCAGCTTTATGTTGCCTATTTGCTAACAGAAACATTGCCTTGGTGCGTTGCCTATGTATAAGGAGATTGATATTTCTAAAGACTAGATTTTTTGAGTCAATATAATAGATTACGTTCAACCGCTGCAGACCTAATATGATTCACCACCTCTATCTGTACTCAAACTTATTTAACACATTTTAATAATAGTCTAACCAGCAGGGGATTGTATCAGAACTGGGATTTCCTGAAAAATCTGAAATCTAGCTTTTTATCACTCAGCGAACTGGTCATTCCTGCACCGATGAAAACAATCCTCAGAATGGTTGCAGAGCCTCAAGGAAGGGCCCTGACAGTCAGTCATCTTCAGTATCAGTGAGAAGTTTGAAAACGGAGGACAGAAAATGTCTGCAGTTTGTCTCATATGCAACAAAGCCAGAAATTCAGCAGACAAAGGAATAGTTGAAAATTTGACACAAAAGTTGCTGTTTTATACTTTCATGCTTCCACCTCTGCTTATGAACAAGTTGGAAATCCCAGAGTTAAGGTCAGGATCTACACTCTGGGGAATAAGCACAAAGGCTGTGACTTTAATAATGTTACCTGTGCTAATCGCTAATATAAGTTGCTAAAGCTAGTTTAAAATATCAACGTATAGATTCACACACCAAGCAAAGCTGTTCTATCTATATTGCGTTAAATGCAACTTTGTCATCATTTTGACCTTTTTATTATTATTATTAAAATCCTGATATACACTAACTGCTCTCATACATTGCAGCGGCATGACATAGCTTTAGTTCCCAGTATAACTAATTAATGATGGGCTATGGCAGGTCTTCTATCTCCTTCTATTATAGCTTAGGAGAGATCTGACTTGAACAGAATCAGAAAAGGTTGGTCAAAGCTGTACGAAAATCAGGTTATCAGAAACTGGTCCTAAAATGTTAATATTGTCAACAAATAAAACATCAAAGTGGATGAGTGGTCTTACTTTTTTTGCGGTTCTGAGCAGTGGAAGTGGCTGATGTGCTGGTGGACGCACCGTCCTCCTCTTCTTTGGGTTCCACCTTCACCTCTGGCTTCTTCTCGTCCGTCTCCATGGGTTCCTGCTTTGGTTCTGCTGCATCCATTTCCTCCTTCTTCACCAGGGAGGGTTTGGTTTCATCGTCCTGCTGGGTAACAAGAAATAAAACCCACATTTACCTTCATAGCTTTGCTCCAATTTCTTTTAAATGCAAAATAAATGTACATACTTCCATCTTTACATCATTTTGCTTTTTTCCAGACTTGCTGTCCTCCTCCTCTTCTTCTTCCTCTTTGACTTCGGATTTGACCTCAGAGCTGGTCATGTCAGGCAGAGCCTGCAGGGAGCTCAGTTCAGCCACAGAGCCAGGAGTGGGTACTCTGTTATCAATACCGGCAGCAGCCTGGGACAACTTCAAGAGACAAAATGATCACTACATTAATCATTTTATCAAATAAGAATGAATGATGAGAAGATTTAAAAAGACCAGCCAGGAAGTTGAATTTAAACCAGTGGTGGTATAAGCAGGGTTCGTACACTTTTCCCACAGTAAAATTTAAGAACTTTTCAAACATTTTCAAGGTAAGTTTTGAAAATTGTCCTGCTTTGGAGATAAAAACAATACAAGTGAACTAAAAAAAAACAGTTTCACTATTGTATCACATCATTTATTACTATTATTAAAGTTTTGTAATAGTATTCCACAGGGAAAAGGTATATGAAAAAATAACAAAATGTTACGTTTTAAAATGTTTCTCACACACAGCCTATACACCTGACTGATCCAAGAACAAAACACCAACACCTGAGAATTTCAATAACTAACATAAAATTTAAGTCAATGTTCATTTCAATTACACTGACCAATACGTCCTTGAGCCATTAGGAATAATAAATATTTGTCACATTGACAGAAACCCAACCAATGTTAGGCTAAATGGCCTAATGTAACGCTTAAAAATAACGTACAAAGAAAGTTACAAAAATTTTTTTTCTAAAAACAGAAATAATTTTAGTAATTCTAAGTGACCTATGCCAAGAAAATTTTGGTCTGATGTAACGTCAGTGAGAAAAAACATGTTTGTATTGTTTCATTAGGTGTATAAAAAATACCTAAGTAACGATTTCCAAGTTTAGGCTGTTAATCCAGTGTTAAATTGCACTTTATTACAAAACTATGCTGTTCGAAATTTCAAGGACATTATACAGAAATCAAGCACTTCCCAAACCTTGAAAACACAAAATTGAAATTTAAGCATTTTCAAGGATTTTAAGCACCCGTACAAACCCTGTATAGGCCAGTTTTTAGCATTCAGGCAGAACAAGGATCTCACCGGTGTACTAGGGTGCTGAGGCTGCACAGAGGTGGGCTGCTGCATCTGGCTGGGGGGCTCAGAAGGAGGCTGCAGGGGTGTCAGAGGCTGGGAGGGGTCAGGGGGAGTGCTCATAGCTGCAGGGGGGCGAGGAAGGCTACTTGGAATGTGGGTTGGGGTAGAGGGGTGTCCTACTGCAGAGCCAGGAGTGGAGGGCTGCTGCGGCACCTGGGCCTGTGTGGGAGCATGCTGCTGCTGCTGCTGCTGCTGCTGCTGCTGCTGCTGCTGCTGCTGCTGCTGCTGCTGGCTGATGCTGGGTGGAGGGGGGGTGCCCCGGGTGGGTTGGGTGGTGGGTCCAGAGGGCAACTGGGAGCCCAGTGCATTCAGAGGGAGGTTAGAGGTTTGTTGTTGCTGGAAAAAAAGGGGAACCTCACTATTAGCATTGCCTAATATTTATTGGGACGACTAGTTTCATCCAACTTCACAGATCATCTCACCTGTGCAACGGCAGCCTGTGGCATAGTCTGACCCATGCCTATATTCACATTCATGGCTCCACCTGCAGCACCAGGATACTGACCCTGCTGCAGGTACTGGCCTTGGGTGGCTGGTTGAGTCATGCTATTAGCATGATTACCCATCATGCCTTGGTTCGGGGGCATCCTGGATGGAGACATGCCCATCTGGAAAGTGGTAGAGATGACACAAACACATCAGAAAATCAACAAATGAATTTTTATAGAAAATTATTTTTACTCTGAATGTAGACTACACTGCTAGAATCATAACCAAAGAACAAGATATTAATTAAAAACATAATTTTAAAAAAACTGTATTAAAATGCAGAGGAGGAAATCAGTTTGAGGTTTTAATGAAAGAGCTATCAAGAAGGAAAAAATTTAATGTTGAAGATTATTCTTTTTGAATGGATCTATATAGCTTAAATGTGAATTATCCCTATTGTGAATTATTTATCATTTCCGAAAATAAATTGAGGCTTCACTTTCCTTTATTTCTTTAGAACCAGGACAAACGTTTTCCTTGACTTCTCAAAAAATTTAGCGAAATGTTAATGGGATGTGTCACATTTGTAGTAAGTAATATCACTCCTTTAATATAAATGTAATGTCTTCCTGTAGTCACATTATACACTCTGAATATAAAAAAGTCAAAATCTTCCAGATGACTTAATCAATAGAGGAAAGACCCCAAAAAATCCCATTTAAAGGAATTTCTCTTTTTTCAAGTTATCTCTTTTATTTGATCTATTACCTGTAGTAATTTTAGTTTAAAATTACTACCCATTTCTTTTAAACTAAAATTAATTTTCTTTCTACTTGATTTTTCAGTTTTTTATTGCTTTTAAGTATTTTATTGTCACTAATCCATAACATCTAATTTCCCTGGCATATGAATATGAGGGGAGTCTTCAAAATAGGAATAGTTAAGAGAACATTCAATTCAAATAGAGCAGATGGCTACAAAATAGTAGATGCCAACAGGAACATTCCCTCCTCTACAACTGGAGCTGCAGTGAGAAAATTTAAACCACCAGAAGTTTGATCAGCCTCAATTAAAGGCACCTTACAACAACATTAGCAGGACACTTTTGATATTAAAATTAAAGATTGATCTGTTAGGTGAAATCTACAAATTATACATCGTCATAGTTTTAACATCTTGTTTCATGAACTTGTTTTCAAATGTAAAAAAACAAAACACCTAATACATTAAAATAGTTGAAAAGGGGTTTTTTGCAATGTGTTCTTAAAAGAAACCAACATAATCATAATAATAATAATAATAATAATAATAATAATAATAATAATAATCATAAAAACTGGGAAACCAATCTCACCACAGAATTCATGTTCATCTGCTGCGGATGGCTCATTGGGGAAGGAGCCCTCGCTCCCATGGGTGCCTGAGGCATCTGTGCATTCTGCATCGCCATTGGGTTAAACTGATTGATTCCTGTGGGAACATATTTATGTACAATTACATACCTCTTCAGGGGAGTTGATGTAATTTAATATTCAATGCCCGAATGGGCTGGCAGGGGCACTAAACCAACTGACTGAAAGAGTGGTTCAATAATCTCAGGCTTTACTAAACGGCTTTATTTACATAGTGTTTACAGTTGTGGTTCTGATATTAATTAGAAACACATGTAACAACTTGATAGATATACCTTGATCCACCTGCATACGGTTCATCATCTGATTTGGCATGTTGGGCATTGTTGCAGGTCCATCTGCACGGAGGTAAGACAGAAATATGCTTTATTAAAAGTTGCTCTTAGTATCTGAAAACAAAGTGAGCAGCTTTAACCAATAAACCAAGGTGTTACGGGGTGTTTCTACTAACTTGGAGGTCGAACGGCCTGTGCAGGGCCCATGCTGTTGGGCTGAGCCATACCAGGCTGCTGGGGTCCGGGAGCGCCCACCATGATGGGCTGTTTCTGCAGACGCGAGCGTCTCTTCTCCTCCAGCTCTTTCTGGATCTTGTAAATTTTTTCTGCCAGGAAGTGGTAGTACTCATCCTAATTAGATGGACAAGAAAACCATGAGATCAGAAAAGGTTAAAGAACAATTATTGAGTTGAAATGATAAATAAAACAACTAAGAGTATCATAATACCCTGCTGTTTGCTGACTCATACATGTCTCCCTCAACTTTGCGTGCGTAAGCCACCAAGTTCTCCATTCGCCTGTCCTTCAGAGCTGCAGGGTCTGGGGTCGGGAATATGGCTTGTACTCTGCAGGATGAGAAGCTGAGTTTATCTGCTGAACAACAATATATTCTACAGACACACCTGCTTATGTAGTAAACTTACAGTTTGTGCACCAGATGGGAGCGCAGGCCCTGAGTCACGTGTTCATGCCAGGCCTTTCTTACCCCTGAAGCAGAGAGCGGGGTGGCAGCGGGGAGGTTTCCCATACCTTCTACCTCTGATCCATCTGGCAGTAGCTGCCTGCTGGACAGAAAAGGTTTCTCTTTAGGCTCATTTCATAAAAGAAGCAGAATATGGACAGAGCCCATATTCTGTAAGAGTTGAGTCAAGTAGAAATAATAAGGCTCACTTGTTGAGCGAAGAGGGGAGCGAGGAGTCGGAGAGCAAGCCCGTCTGGTCGGAGGAATGGCTACCCAGGCCTCCTGCCATCTGGTTCATCTGATTAGTGCCTGATATTAACAAACATTAACAAAAGTTTACATACAAGCACAGTGACTGAACAGTTTAGGTAAACACCAAAAAAAAATGCAGCTAAAGACTTTTTGGTTTCATACCGAGTGAGTTCATATTTCGTAGCTGCTGGTGTGCCTGGGGGTTCTGCTGAGCCGGACCCTGACCCTGGACCTGAGCAGGGGAATGGTTCCCATATGGGAGGCCCAGAGCTGCGTAAGCCCTCTGCATAGAGCTGGGGTCAATGTGTGTGGGAGCGCTGTTGATGGCTGTGGCGCTCGGCTGGCCGGGTCCGACTGTACTGATGGCATTCTGCAGGCTGGCTCCGGGAGAGCTCAACATGGCTGGAGAGAGAGATTAACACACCCACTGTTTGGTAAAGCTGAATAAAAATAATTATTATGAGGTTATTAGTACATAAGCAAACTTTGCAGCTTGTAATTTAAATGATCTATATCAAAAATGCTTGTAAAGTATTAGTATCACAAAAGTAATGAGTCAAAAAATGAACAAAACCTAAAAATGGTTAAAAAAAAAAAAAGAAAAAGAGAATGTGAGTTAGAAAACTTTGCATCTTGTGCTTTTGTTTGCTCTTATTTATTAAAACTCCAAAAAATAATGTTGCTAAATGGTTGTCATTCTGAATCAGAGGGGAAAACAATAACCAAAAAGTAAACATATTCCAGATAAAATATAAAAGCATATAAGAGCCATCTCAAGCTTTTGTATGTTTTTAATTATTGAAACATACATAATAATGGATGTAAATGAATTATTCAGTGAGAAAAAAATTGTAAAAAAATATTGAGTAAAAAATTTGAAATTGAATTATAACAATTTAGCTTTTTGGCTTGGTTTGTAGCTAAAAACAAAAATAATGCTAGCAAACTATTAATTTCCACATATAAAATCTGCATTTTTGTTAAATGAACACATAATAAAGAACATAAAAATTAATAAGTTAAAAGACCTATAAGTAACAAAACATTTGGCATCAATGCATTTTTGTCTGCTCTTAATTATTCAAAAATAGCAAGCAAGCAAATGGGTTAAAATCCCAATATTACTTAATTAGTGGAAAAAATATAATATAATAAAATGACTAAGTTAAACTAAGTTGATCAAATGAAGAAAATAGAAGAAAATTGCATCTTTTTCTTATATCTTCTCTTGCATCACAAATGTTGCCAAGAATGTTTTATTTCAATATTAATCATAGTAAAAAATGTAAAAATGAAAAAACGTTAGAAAGATCTAACGCTCCACAAGGAAACTTTTTCTCCTTTTGACTACTTTAGTCATGACAATAATTTTAGTAAATGAGTAATAACATTTAATAATGTATTTAAAAATAAAAATAAAAAAAACAACAGAAAATGGCAGCTGAAGAAGGACTCATGTATAACCTGTGCAGCTCCCTGCTGTGTTGATTGCTGACAGTGAGCATGCTGCCTCTGTGGGGGATTTAAACCTGTCATAGCGGCTTTTAACCAATTAGAAAGCATGCTGTCCTGAGACCCTGCCCCCCGCTAATAGCAGAGCCACCAAGCCCCTCCCTGGGTGTCACATTACAGGCCCTCCCTTTCTAGAGGAATCCTCTCACAGTCAAAGCTCAGAGCTAGCGAGCCAGCACAGCCGTGTAGCAGGAAAACTCCGCCTGCAGGTGGCACCACTTCATGATACACTTACTTCCTTGAGGCTCGCTGCTGTTTGTTGAGCACTTCTTAAAATGTTTTTAAAAAAAGCTACTGAGCAAACGTTCCTGGAGTTACTTACGCTGCTGATTTCTCTTGTCACTTGCATTCTTTAAAGGCAAGCAGACGGGGCAGTCGTGTCGTGTACAGTTCTTCCAGTGAGAGATGATCTGCCTGGATGATGCACAGTGAGCCACTGAAGAAAAAATGAAAGCACACAGTAACTCTCAGTGAGAAGAATTAACAAGTAAACCAACACGCTCAAATCACCCTGCAAATATATGAAATTAGCAACGCAAAATCAATTAGTCAACATGTTGTAAAACCATGAATGTACCTTTTAATTTATTTAAACAACTGAAACAGCATAAACATTAAAGTTCAAAGTTCACAGACCCTTGGTGTCTGATGGGGACCAGTGTAAACATATTAAATGTAAAACAACCTTCCTTCCAGCAGTTTGAAACGATTAAATTAATGTTTGCTGATGTTGTCAGTCACTAGGGTTCAGCCAGTCAGCTGAAGTAACCGGCTCCACTAAAGCAATAAAACATGGACACGCAGACGTTTAGCTATATACTCTGGGAAGTGGGGTAACTGCCTGGAAATCGCACTAAACAGGCATCAAATAACCCCTCCTCCAGTGTCTGTGCTCAAAGCACTTTACACACAAAATCACTGCTTTTTGCATCTTGTCATGTAAACAAGATACTAACAGAAGCCGTTTTATTAGGCAAGTGTACCGGTGTAATCACTTGTTAGAGCAAAAAGTTAATTTACGGTAGCACCTCTGTTCATTTAGGCATCTGGACGTGGAGAAGAAGATGAAGATAACTAGCTTAAGTTCAAAGAGAGCATCGGAATAGAGAAGGGTGTTAGTGACAGAGAAGCTGGTCTAGAGCTGTGATTTTAAGGCAGAAGCATCACTCTGACTTATAAATTTTACAAATCATTCAGTGAAAAGCAAGTAAGTGAGTGAGAGGTGAAAGGGCAGATCACTTTTTTAAGATATGTAGAAAACCATCTATGGAAATACATCAGGTTGAATAGCTATCCCAGATCCTGTCAGTTAACAATAAAAAAGTGTGGCTACAGTTCAATTGGACAATAGTCCTGGAAAAAATATTTCATTTTTCACACTTTGGGCCCTTTTCCATCATTTAAAAGTGACCGCCTACCCGAGTATTACTGCTGATGATATTCAACCAGTTATGACCAGACTGTCAGACAGACCTTTGATGGCTACTTCTGTCTGGGGTTGTCAAAATATCTAAGATTTCAACAAAATCAATACTAAAAAAAATATTTATTCAAATGTACTCATTTGCAATAAAATCTATACAAACTGATTCATTTACAATTGCTTCTTCTGGCAGCAGAGCTGCAATAGCAGATACTGAGCTTCATCCCCTCCCTGCAGACGCTTACTGGGCCCAAAACAATGAGCCGCTTCTGAAAGACTTCAAATTTTTTAAAGAAGTTGCTGCTGTATTGAAAATGGTATCAAGTATTGAGAATTTTTCTTAGTACTGGTATCAAGTTTGAAATGTGTGTACTGTAACAGCCTTTCCCCAAGGAGGAACCCAGCCACCCTGCAGAGGAGGCTCATTTCAGCCAGGGATTTCATTAGTTTGACTATGACCAAACTAAAATGTACCAGTAAATTAAGAGCTTTGCTATGCGGCTCAAAACTGAAGTATAAAACATTGACTGTACTACTGCAGACAAGACAAGAAATTAGCAGAAGCTAAAGTTTTACATCTCAACCAGCTCTGTACACTAATTGACCACTCAAAAATCAAAAAGAAAATCCAATCAGTGAACACACCTTAACACAACATTCGTTGGTGTAGATGCTGTTACTTAGAGAAGAAAGTTCAAGATGTCTATTTTTAGTGTCAGTGAGGTGTTATAAGGATGTCAAAGATATGTTAAAAAAGCTTCTTAAAAAGAAACGTTCAAGATAAATAGCTGTTCAATGATTCATTTTGGCTGTTAGAGAACAAGACTTTAGCAGATAACAGGAAGGTTAAACGTAGTCAAGTTTCTGTTTTCTCCATCTAAGCTTTCAACCTCAGTTTGTTTTGAAGAATCATTGACTGAGAAATCAATCGACATTCTCAAGGGAAAACACACAGACAGCACTGTTTTAGTAATGCTATCTATGCTAATCACTCACACCCAACAACACCTAACAAAATATATGTCAACTCTAGTTTTTGTCTTTTCTTAATATTAGTAAATGTTTATTATTGTAATTTTTTACTCACCCTGGCAAGACTTGCCAGCTTGGCAGTGAGTCATGTGGTTGAGTACGTTCTTCATGGTGCGGCAGTGAGGCAGAGTACAGGCCCTCACTTCTCCATTGGCCTGTTCCCGCCGTTGGCACTTGTGTGCGTGGAGCAGCAGGACCAGCTGCTGCTGAATGAGTTTTCGTTTCTCGGGGTCGGCAGTCGGCCCTCCAGATACGCCGCCAGCCCCCGGGACCATACCCATCGATGTTACCTGCTGCTGCATCTGGGCCTGCAATGGCGTGCAGACACACATGGTTATTATATTACTCTATTGTCAAATGTTGCTCATTTCAAACTTTAAAAGTGTATGAAAATAAAATGATGTGCATAATAAAGTGCAAGAATTAAAACTTGAGGTTTGGCTTTAGCAGATTAACAAGAAAAGCAGTTAAAAATTAAAAAAAAGATCAACACAAAAAGCATAGAAATTGAAGTTTGATGTCTAATTATAGTAGCAATATTTATACCTAGAAATTGAGGAAATGACCTTTAATCCCAGAAAAGGTCAGAATTAAAAATCCCTAAATTTTCTGTTTTCTTCATATTTAAATGGCTCTCAGTTAAACTGGTGGTATGAAATGAATCAATGAAGTGAACAATTGAAGTTTTTACACCCCAATTTTAACTACAGCTGTATGCAGACATTGTGAAGTTTAAGCTGTCGAGCAAAAAGAGGATTACCACTTAGCCACACTTTAATGAATTACGTGGTCATTTTAGTCTTAGTTTCGTTTAATCAATTTCTCAAAACCAACACAGCTGCATAAATCCTACATTTTGTTTTGAGAATTATTAAAACCTACAGCTTATATTTTAAAGAAATGATGAAGTAAAACATATATTAACAAGATAAATATAACCAACACTGTATTTTTTTTCTACAGCATTGAAGGATGACTTCAGAAACGCAAATCAGACAACAGGCAGCAGGTCATGTAGGGGCTAAAACACTCACCATGTTTGGCACATTCCCAGCTCCCTTTAAGTCAGCAGGGAATGGGGGCAGGTTGTTAGAAAGGGCCGTCTTGTTCTGGAGTTGTTGGGCATTGACCCCTGCTGTCCCCATCTGCTGCACCCCGGCCTGACCATACTGCTGGCCGAACGGAGCTCCTGACATCACCATCTACAGAGAGCAAACAGGACAATGGCTGGTCACAGGCTGAGTCTCAGCATATCGCAGTTTCTCCGTTCCTGCCCAAACATCCAACTGGTTAAAATTGAGGAGCTTGGCTGGCTTTCTCTCACAACAAAATAGCAGTCCTTAAAAAAAAAAAAAAGATTTTAGGATGGCTAAATTTACTCAAACTGCCAAATTTGGGCCATGTGCAATTAAGTAGGGAGTAAGCTAAACCTATCAACCATGATGGAACATTTCTGAACTCTGATATTCTTTTAGTTTCACCTATGTCAGGGGTGCCCAAAGTCGGTCCTCGAGGGCCAAGATCCCGCATGTTTTAGTTCTCTCTCTGGTGATAGTAAAAATCTTTTCAGCACGTCAATGTACTTCTCAGGCCTTCTAATGAGCCATCATTGGATCCAGGTGTGTCAAACCAGGAAGAGAACTAAAACATGCAGGATGTCAGCCCTCAAGAACTAACTTTGGGCACCCCTGACCTATGTCATTATCTAGTAAGAAACATACGCAATTGTGCAAATAAATGGTGGAATCTTAAGGGGAGTTGGAATTTGTACTGATAGAAGTGAATCCAATCTCCCGACATCATTTCAAAAGAAGAGCTGTGGTAATATCTACCAAAAACAACTGTAAGATTCAAACCATATTAAGGATAAGGTGTCATTTGCCCATTTTTGTGTTTTTCACTAATAGCTCATAACGCTATTAGTGAAAATAGCATTATGCTATTCAAATAACTAGTGAATAGTTATTTCAACTTACTAAAACCTAAATAAATTCTCTTTAGCTATGGTTGAATGTTATTAGGAAAATGGACCATTTAGACAATTTCATTTAGAATGCAATGATGATGCTGACTGCAATTAACCCACACTGACTTATCTTAGGTCCCCTCCACACAGGAATGTTTTTTCTTAACAGGTTTGCCAGTTTCAAAAATACCAATGTCAACACGGAAACACAGAGATCGTCCCAAAATGCAACTTTTATCCCCCAGTAGCGCAATTAGACATGTACGTAATGTTTCAACACCAGGTTAGAAGTAAACACAACAAGAAAACAAGAATGCCAAAGGTGCAGAGCATCCCATCAAAAATACTTTTGAGCATTTCTCCTACCATCACCCCAAAAAGATTAAGGTTCAAAGTTATAACGTATATCTAAAATATGTAAATAATGTCAGAAGATCACATCATGAGCTATTTCTGTCCCCAAGTGGTCGCTCCTCTACTTTCAGCTCGCTATTATGAAATTACGAATTTTATAAAAGCTGGATGAAAACACACGCTTCATACACCGTCACCAACGCTAACACACTGCAGGTCATGTGCTTCCGTGCTGGTGAACACACAACACACAAACAGAAACCATGTTGCAAAAACTTGCAAACCGAGCAAGCATATCCGTGTCTTTTTAAACAAGCTCAGCTTCATTCATGGAAGCACTTCCTTTCTGTGAGAAGCAGCAGGAGCAAATCTCAGGTACAAACATATAATATAGCCCAAACGCTTCATGCCCTGCCCCTGACAAACAGCAAAAATCCAGTCATCACTGACTAAAAGGTTTTGACCTGGCTTGGCTGTCAGAGGGGAAATGCTCCCTCTGGCTGTATAAGACTGAGCTCCGTAAGGAAATGTATACATGAGAGAGAGAGAGCGAGAGAGAGAGAGATACAGTAGACAAAGACTGAAAAGCACAGAGACAGAAACATTCAAAAGCTGAGATAAAGACAGAAATATGAAGATAGATAAAAATATAGACATTAAGAGAAATATATAAATATAGTAGAAAAGATGAATTATGAAGATTCTCAAATTTGTCTTCCTTAGGAATATTCTGTTGAACATGTAGACATATTCAAGACATGTTCAAGTACTTCTTCAGTAGCTGTTAAATATATTTAGTTTGTATTAATGGCTGTTACCTTGATTACATCAAACAATTGCTCTACAAAGCAATTGCTGATATTAAAAAAAAAAACAATGAAAAAATTACCTGTCAAGGTATTTTTTGTCTTTGCAGAACCCCCGCCCCTAAGACAAAAGTCTCTAGGGGAAACACTGGTCTTTTCATAAAATCCAACATAAAGCTTATTTTGAAGTGTCATATTATGTTTGGTACCCTTGTACACACAAAAGATAGCAGCCTAACAAAGGGGGAATTTCCCAATTCAAATTCAAAACAGAAGCTTAATATACAACCATGTGTTTTCTTTGGTATCAAATTCATTCTTAACAGGCATTAAAATATGGTCAACAAACTGAAATTGTTTCCATTTTCTAAATGCAGGAATAATGTGAAGTAATGTGCTTTCATTTTTCAAAATCAAGCGTTTACATATATTTCCTCAATATATGACAGATAAAATTAGGACCAAATCAACATTTTTCTGTCCAAAAGTAACATTCTGGCAGAATGCTTATGGTCCCTGTCAAATACACATTCACTCCTAATAACTTCTTGACAATGTCTGGAGATTTTGCTATATTATTTCCACTTAATGTTCTTAATTGGAAAACACCCACACAACATGATGCTGCCACCCCCATACTTCACAGTAAGAATGGTGCTCTCAGGCTTTGAAGCATTTCCCTTTTTTCTCCGAATGTACCAACGGCCGTTATGGTGCAAAAATTCTAATTTAGTTTGATCACACCTCATGAGACGTCTGTAAAAATTAAACTCTCTCTGTGCACATTTCTAATCTGTAATCTGTCTTTTTATGTTGCTTTGTGACTTGGTTTAAGATGCCTTTTAGCCCATCTTAAACTGGACTCGTTTGACTGTGGCTGATGATGTTCTGGAGCTGATATGCAAATTTTGCACTAAAACATGTTGATTTCTGACACATGCAACCCTTCCAGAAAAGTATGATGGTTGGATATTCTCACAGATGAACATGGCATTTTCAGTCATCTGGAAAGTTTATCCAAATATTAAGGAGAATCCTGATAACCTGGCTGATTTCTTGAAATACATAGTTGTGTCTAAATTTCACTTGAAAGTCGTCAACATTTTGAGGAAAGTAAAAACTCTCAAAAACTAATATTTGGTATTAAAAAAAACATGTAGGGCAGAGAAAAAAAGTATTTTATACATTTTATGTGAATAACTGGTTTCTATACAAGGAGCATCACATTTTATAGGAATGGGTATATATTGCATCATTTATTGGTCCTTTGAAATCCATCCTGCAATAATGGGGCCCAACTTCAATTGACTGACTGATCCAAAAAAAGACAGTATAAACAGATTAGTTTTTCAGACTCATTTTGTTTAAAGTTTGATAATAAAAGTTTATCAATAAATGCATTTACATTTAATAATGTGCAACAATTGTGCACTGTTTAGCAAAATTCTAACGTTACTGTTGAGAGAAGAGATTTGTTAACATAACTTATTCTGGTTTTAGAGCAATATTTGTTTCGGTGAGGCTCTTACTGTATGCAGTGATAAAGATTTAAGTGCCAAAAAGAGTCAAAAGACTTATGATTACTTCAAAACATTAAACACTTTAATATACTAGAATATTACGATAAAAATTATTATCACCAGCCCCTGCACTATAGTGGAATACTTACATTTTTGTGGTATATTTTATTTGTGTTAGCACTGGAATGGATCACAAAACAATTCTTATGTATTTTAAAGTTACTGTTCCATTTCTACTTAATATGAGGAATAAAAGCTTTTAGCTGACAGCTTTGTTGAGCAGTGCCTCTATAAAAATTAGCTTGTGTTGCTAACATTTTTAAATGCAACACAGTTAAAGGCATGCTGAGCACCCTTACTTGTTGGCAGGAGGTTCAGCATTTTTCTTTCTCAATTAAGCTTTTCTATAATTAGTTGCTCCCAATGTAAGGATTATGTATTTTCTTCAATAACTGGACCACTGCAAGAAAACTAGAGGCACATGGAGCTGAAATCTATGGGAGAAAAACAGTCAAAAAGAACAGAAGTGGATTAGTGCTTTTATTTTTAATTAATTAATTAATTCAACAAATTTAACAGACGTTCCTGGCATAAAGCGATTTGCTGCCGGTCCCGACTTTCTTCTTCTGCCGTGGCTTAAGCAGCCCGACAGAGCAAGCCCTGCCCAGTCTAAAGAAAAACGGTACGTGACACACAGAGAAAGACCAGCTTGCACAACAAATGAGCACTGCACCGCTGCCTGCCTGCCCCTCCCCCTCCCCTGCACATAAAACCCACAGATGCTTGTCTGCCTCTCATTCACACATCCAACCTCTCCTACCAATGGCTTCTCCCACTTGATGAACTGCCTTTATCAGGGGATTGTCGGCAGGGAAGAGGAAGGCAACGCAGCAACGGAAAGCCTCCAGTACCTCCCCTCAGCCTGTGAGCCTCATTTCTTCAAGTGTTAATAATAAACTCTTACAATGAGTATAAAACTTTGCATGTTCATTATCCTCAAGTGTTGGGAACTTCCTAAACAAGTTCTTATATTTAAGCTAACCATTTACCTCCAGAGAAGGACAGATCAAATGGACAACTAAAAGTGATGAACAATAAAATTTTATATTTGACACATCGGTCTTGGACCATTTCAAACATTAGAAATGGCTTCTGTTTACTCAGATTTTTTTTTTATTTCTACTAAAATTGTTTGCATAAAGAAAAGAGAGAAAACTTCAATCTTTTTCATTTCAAACAGCAGCCAAGAACACAGGCTGCACAATTTTTTAGACATTTTTGACACTTTTATGCAATCTGCCAAGTAAATCAAAATGATGCTTTGGTCTCGTGCCAATTTCAGCAGTTTTTAGTTGTTCCACAGTCGTTTCATTTTCAGATTATAGACTGGCTCTGTGAGTTGTTCTGACCTTGTTTAAACTTTCTCCCTCACCTGTCTGCTGTGTGTTTTGGTCTTAAGGATGCTGATTCTTCACTAAAAATCTCTAATAATCACTTTTGAGGCCTTCCCATAACAGCTGCGTTTAGACTTTCAGCTATGCAGATGTGAGTTCTATTTACTCGAGTTGTAGGCATAGTTGGTCGCATGGGATTTCATTTAGGGGCATCACATTAAAGGGGCAATGAATACAAATTCATGTCCAACTTTTTAGATTTGTATTTGTTGCACTGTGTAACTTTTCTCTCACTTCGCTCCGTCCGAACCAATTTCAATAAGACATCGTACAAAACAGAATCAAATCAATGAACTTATGAAGCACATAGTGAAAAATTAAGGTGCATACGTCTGCACAGGAAAGGAGGGGCTTGTTTCATGTGGTGACGTCTGCTGTAACAATGTCAGTGAGACCTAGCCTGTTGGTTTTAGTCTTGGCTTCCCTTTCAAACCACAAAGCCCTGTATCTCTCAGACAAGCGGAGGAGCAATTTCTCGCATTGAGCACTTCAAAGTGCTTGAAACTGTAGATATTCGGAGACAATAAAACCAGCAGAGCACAATACAAACCGCTGCTCATTCAAAGATCGCAATGCATTAATGCCAAGGAACGAGTTTTCAGCAACATTTTCACAGCTTAACCCAATTTTATATCACTAAGACGTGAAAAAGGCCATAATTAACAGACTGATTATATGATTGAATATTAGACAAAAACAAAATATAAATCCAAGATTACAAAGTAGAACAGGTTAGGTCTAACATATGAACGATTGTTGGATGACATAAATCCAACTCAATAAATTATATAGGTTTAAAATGAAAAAAGATCAGTTTTAATGTTGGTTGTAACTTCAGGCCCACACACAGACTGTTGACTTGACTGTTTTCTAGCAGACAGGCACCGACATCCTCCACAAGGAGGCTGAGCCAGAAAGGACATAGTTAAAAACGCTGACTGTTCACAATATGTTGTATATAAACTTAATAATGTAAAGTTTAGTAGAAGAAAAAAAGTGTGGTAAATAAAAAAGAAAAATTTAAAATGCATTATAAAATTATTGGTGTTCATTAGCTGTAAATCAATCATGAAAATCAACAGAAATGCTAA
This sequence comes from Xiphophorus maculatus, assembly GCF_002775205.1. NCBI lineage: Eukaryota > Metazoa > Chordata > Actinopteri > Cyprinodontiformes > Poeciliidae > Xiphophorus > Xiphophorus maculatus. The sequence goes on along the minus strand of NC_036458.1, from coordinate 12,619,566 downwards.
AAGACAGCAGTGCGTTTGTGATCAATCTAATTGATGAATTTCTCTCTCATATTTTGTCAGACAAATTAAATTTTTTTTAAACTCACCTTGTTCATGTTTCCAGCTTGTTGGGCATTCATGGTGTGCGGTGCACCCATCTGAGGTCCTCCTTGGGTCAGAGTCTCTGCCAGCACACTTCCTCCAACACCAGGTCCAGCGCCTCCTTGTGTCCCCTGCATTGCTTGGCCTTGGTACTGCATGCCAGGCCCAGGTCTCCCTCGGCCTGCTGGTCCCATAGCACCATTCATGACCTGTCCCACTTGGCCCATAACACCATGACCCTGACCACTGTTCAACATCGTCTGGTTAAAGCCCAGGACTCCATTTCCTTGTCCAGTGGAAACACCTTTCTGGCCTTGGGGCGACTGATGATTGGGTGAGCCCTGGCCCAGAGGCCCTTTGCCCAGCACCGCACCCAGCTGGCTCGGCACCATGCCTCCCTGTTGGGGACTGCCAGAATTGAGCGGACCCCCCAGAATAGATGAGCTTCCGGGTCGCAGGAGCTCAGAAAGTTGCTTGTGTTTGGAGGCGGCATCAGGTATAGCCGAGTTGAGACCAGGTGGCATGCCACTTGGACCACAATTAGCAGACGGCCCATTTCCTAACTCTCCATTGAGGATAAGTTCATCAGGAAGGTCGTTTTCCAGATCAAGCAACGATACAAGATCTAAAAAGAGACAGGAGGGAAAAGGATAAGTTAGCCACCTCACTTCCAAGGGCTTTAACTAAAACTTACAATAGCAACTGCTGGAGAAAGTAGCTAAAAATAAAACACGTTACTAATATGAACCTGGATCAAGCATTCATAATCTTTGCTCTTACTAACCTCCCCCTCATAAAGTACCAAAAGATCCTCATCCATGAGTGAATGACAATAAACTTGATTTAATCCAACTCAAAAACATGACATGTACAAAAAGATGCTCAATGGGAGAGATGCCAAAGTTTATTTATGTGGATATGCAACTCAGCATTTCATATTTCAAATAAATTGTTGACAAATCCTCACGTTAACCTAAAAATACCAAGTATACTAATTTTAAGGAAAGGGTTAAAACAGAATATAAATAATCTTTATTGTTCATAATGGGGAACTAGCAGCAAAGTGACAATCAAAGTCCGCAGATTTACACAGAAATAAAAACAGAATCTAGAAGAGCACACTGTACAGTAGGCGCCATTTGCCTCCCTTGACTAAAGTTGAAGAATTATATAAAACAACCCCAGCCCAGCAGGTTGGAGGAGGCTTCTTTGTTTGTTTGTTTTAAGTTTGGGCAAAACTATTACAGATAAATCAAAATGGTCTTGCAATGAAAAATGTTTGGTACACAAAGTTTTTGTCTCTTTACATCCCCAATTTCTACCTTTTCATTAATTTCTTTGTGAAAAACACCACATCTATCCAGTTCTTTATACTCTAAAGCAAATTTTGGTTAATCCAAATTTACTTCCAATTAATTAATTAAACTTTAATAAAAACAGCAAAAATATTCAGAGGAGTAAACTAAATTTGACTCTTATTGCTGAAAATAAATCAATTTGTTTGTACTTCGTATCAAACAAGCCCACAGAATTTACATGTTTTTTTAATAAGATAAGCCTACTTTTAAGTTTTTGGTGTTCAATGATCGACACTCCTTTCCTACGAAACATCTGACTACATTATTTGTCGAATTAAAACATTGCATACTTAGTTTATTGTTGAGCAAAAAAAGAGTAAACCATTTTTGTGATTTCCTTTTTAAAAGTGCGATTTTTCTGGGCCATGAGTACTTTTTATGATTTAACTCATGTGACAAAAAGGTTGAACACCTCAGCTGTACAATAAAGGCAAAAGTAAATGCATTTCCTAGTACTAAATACATCTATTGGAAACTCACAAGAATATAAAATTTGACTTTTTTTCAAAACAAAATGCACCTACCTTTTATGACATGTTATTTTAAAATGAATCAAATTTTGGTCATTTTTAATATTAGCAGTGACATGTTTAATAATGTAAACAGTCAAAATAGCCTGTTTACATACTCTCATATTTGTGAAACTAAATGATTCAGCTGGTGCTATTTGTCAGGAAGCCTTTTCATTTGAGAGAGAGAGAAAAAAATCAACATGTATACATGTATTTATTCAAACAAAAAAGGAACTGGCTATTTTCTGGGTATTAAAATCATTTTAGTAACTGTAGTTTACTTAATCAAGTGACATGTTATGTTTGAACTAAAAGTTGCAATAGAGTCACAGAGAAGCAAAGCCTTCCTCTGCAGTTGTGCAAATAACAAACCAACTACCAATAAAAATACTGAAGTCTAAAGCCCAAATCACGTGGCAATGCCAAGGTCCTTCCTGTGTAGGTGTGCTTTTGTATGCAAGCCAATAAACAACAACCACACCCCAACACACACCTTATTCTATGTCGCCACTGATTTATAACAAAAGAGGAATCCAACCCACTTCTTAATGATGCATTTTCACAGTAATTAGGAAAATTAGACACTTCAGTTTTCCAAAGATGAAGGCTAAAACCACATTTATAAATTTCAGTTGAGCCCAAAAGTGTGCTAAAGGAAATAAAGCACCGTTAATCAAAAGGCTAAACTCGGGCCTTTGACATCATCGCAGCCGTACGGTGCTGCCATACTTACAGACAGCAACATAAACAAATAGACAATCTGGCATTTAATGGAGGGAGCAGCTTAAAAAAAAAAAGAGACGTTACATTTACTGGAAGCAAAAGCCATTCCACAGAGAAAGTGGGGCTGCTTCTAATGAGTTGATCAAACAGTAAATCATGAGAGTTTGTACTAGCAAGAAGCTACATTGTGGCGTTTAACTTTACAAAGTAAACATTCAGGGTTATTTTCACAAACAAAATTTGGCAGAACGTGAATTAGATATGTAAATTCAGCGTTTTTTTTATTAGTTGTCATTATATGCACATTAGGAATGACTCATTGCAAAGTCAACTAACCATTAAACAGTAAGAGAGTAAATGTATAACCACAAGCAAAAAATACAGTTGCTTTACGATAATAAACAAACAAACAAAAAAAATTAATATAGGAGCATAAAAAGTACAACAGAATTTAAATTATTTTGTTAAAACTCCAAGAGCAACAAATATTGGTGCTCTCAGCTAACATAATATTATGTGATAACAATTGAGAAAGAAAACTTAAGAGTGCCGTGACAGTGACTGTGTTTACTTTGTCTGTCACAATGGGAATAAATGTAAATCTGTTTCAGATAAACTTTATCAGCCCAAAATTCAGATTCTTTTTATTTTTTATAAGTGAACGTACCATATACGTTCATTTTTGAGAAATTACAATATGTGTTCTGATGAGCCTTATTAGATTAAAAATACCTTTTGAAATTCTAAACCTTGAAGCAGGTATTAAATATATTGTTCTATTAAGTCCATATTTCTGTATTAAAAATATTCCTTTTAATTGTTTTTTTTTTTTTTAAATAATGTTCTAATTCTAAATGTTTTTCTTTGCTGTGAAAGTTGTCACTGAGGGAAGAGGACTCCAAGTTTTCTTTTTTCCGAGGTGTTTAAAAACTACATTGGAGAAAGCCTAAAATGTTGGCTTTTCATTCATGTTGAAACTTTAAAACGCACAGCTTGAATTCAACAAAGAGAACAGCTTACAGTAAATTTAAATACAACAAGTTTACTCATTTTGTTTACACATGACATCTCAGTAAAAACTGAAGGGCTGCATTCTGCAAGTGAACAACAGACTGCTGTTGACATTTGCTAATGTTTAGTCTGCTAATTGTTTGTACAAGAACATTTTAAAATGTTGACTAAGTAATAATTTTGTTGTTTTAAATTAATTAGCAGATAAGTTTAACAAGCCAGCTTTAAATCCTAATTATGGCCATTTCACTTTTCGGACAAATGTTTTTTTTATGAGAAGGACATTAAAGGGTAATTTTTTGATTATTCTGTACAAACATTTCTGATGCTTTAAAATAATTTCTTGTATTCTATTTGTCGTTTATAAAATGTAAATGTTAATTGACCACAACAAATATTATTTATAACCTGTTGCTGAAAATTACTTTGTTTTGGTCAAGCATCATAAACGCGCATATATTAGAAAGGTCAGTGGGCCCAAATGGGATTATATTCAAAATGAAAAAAGTAATATAAACTCTTTTGGAAAATATTTTGCAACTACATTAGATTGTAAGACGTGAGAAGTTTTATCAATATTAATTTCCATAATTCAGCAAAATGCTTAATTACCTAAAAATATAAATTAATAAGCAACGATTAAGTTTTTAAATGGTAACAAGTGGTGTGTTGATGGTCATAAAGCTGGGTATGAAATTGATCAATTATCTGAAGCTTTTATTCAATATGCAATTTCATTTTCCACTGTCACTGTAGTTGACTAAGGAACAATATTATTAAAGCAGAAACAGTTATATTTCTAAAAAAAAAAAAAATCTATATGACAATGGAGTACTCTCAAGGTTTGTCTGTTTTCTCCATGCTTTTTTTTTTGTTTGCTTTGGCATCACTTCATGTTCTTCAACTTTATCTCTGAACATAAACATACACATTTAAAACACTGCTGTGTCCTGGAATAAAACCCACACTGAAATTTTTCAGTTTGAATGTTGCTATCATTACATTCCTATATTCTTTTAAATTTATTTAGAAATGGGAACCAAACATTACGATTTTGGCTAAGTTATCATTTAGCCAACATTATTTGTTGTCACAATTTCTAGCGACAAGAAAGGCACCTCAAACTGAGCCAGATTTAAAAAAAAAATCTTTTTCATGACTTAAGAATTAGGCTGAGCAGCACATTTGCAGCTGTTGGTTACAAGAACTAATAGCTGTAAAATCAAAATCATTGAGTTCATTTTGAAAGCTCGTTTGTTATGAATTGAAATTACAGGACCAGATAATGAACTAGGTCATGTCTAACTGTCCTGAAGCAGCACAGCAAGTTTTTACTGCTAAATAAACCTGCATAAATCTTTGATTGTACACATGATTGCTCAAAAGTAAAGCATAAAGTCAAAGATCAAAATAAAAACCTCTAAAATTAACACAACTAAGATAAAAAAAAGTCACTGTCCACTGATTTAAAAACAGTTCACAGCAAAATTATCTGTTACAATCAGTCATTACAGCAAATTCAGAAGGAAAACAAAATCATGTATCTGAATTGAACATAATATATGACATTCATATTCATATCACCTTAAATTTTTAGTGCTCATCACTGTATCATGAAGGCTGCATTTCTGGTTCAGCAAAGGTTTGTGGTTTTACTGCCCTGCTTTGAGCTCCTAAACACCATCATGAGAAAATGGTAAAATAATGCTAACTTGTAAATGGCTGTCACTCTGTCTTCTTAGATGCACATGCACACATATTTAAATGATAAATAAATAATAACTGATTTCCTTGTCAAACAAATTTGAATAGAAGTTTGCTTTAAAAGTCAATTCATAAAGTAGTCTTATTGTCCTGTTCCCTAGTCAAGCTTTGGCCTTATCACTAGCTTAAAGCAAACTAAACATCTGCTAATCAAAGTCTGCATTTTCATTCATCTTGTATTCATGTGACATAAGCTACATCTGAAGTTGGAGAAACAACTGAGAGTTTATCCCTATAAATCTAATTCAGAAAAACATCTGTAAACCTTTATATATGCAATTTTAATTTCAAAATTGAAGTTAAAAATGTACAAAATTTGTAGCACACAACACAAGTAAAGCTGAGAGAATACAGCTCTACTTGTGTAAACAGCATTAGCAATCAGAACTACTTATAAAAATGTACGTGAACACTAAAAGTTGAAGAAAATAGGAACCCCATCCCTTCTTCACACAAATATTAATGAATGAAATCCTCTCAAAAAAGAGAAAATAACAGTAATATTGGCACACGTGTCAAATGCAAAATGTTAAAAGAAGACACGTAGAGAGGAGACAGAGGGTATCTGGGTGGCTTCCAACGACACCCACCCTTCATCTCAATCAGTTCCACCACAGCAGACATCAGCTATCTGCCAAAATGTTACTAATCTTGCAAAAGGGAATATTTTTATGCTTTTCCCCCCTTCCAATTGTTCAAATGCTAACATATATGTTGGTCCTCAGAGACAAAGAAACCAAGCAAAAAGCCCAATAGGTGAGCAGTCCCATTAGCGAGTGGCTCAAACTTGCCCGTGGTGTCGACGCGCCCATTCAGTTACACAAATGAACACAAGCCTGACTCTGGCCTGTGGCCACGGGCACAAACACATACTGACACGAGTCTGGAGCCCCATAAAAAACTGTCGCACATTAACATAAACATCAAAGACTGCTAATCTGTGTCCATGAGCAACAGCTCAGCATGCGTGCTCCTCCGTCCTGATGCCAAAAATGAAAATGAGACCCAAGTAGAATCAATTTATGTTCGCAGATATTAGGAGTACGCAAATCATCGATTTTTTGATTAGTAATTTTAACTGAAAAAAAAATGCAAAGAAAAAAAAATATTATTACAGATTTACCATGTAATCTTAGAAAAGACTGCATTTATTGAATTCATGAAGTCTATGTATACCATCTACAGGCCTTCACATTAAATCACTTGTCCTTCATACAATGAGGGATTATGTCTGAGTTGCCCAGAGGCTGAACTAACATGTTAAAAATGCAAAACAAAAGCCCTACTTAAATACAACCAATCTATAAATCAGGCATACACAAATATTAATTCATTAGCTGACAAAACATATGAAGTCTGGAAAAATGGATTCTAGCTCCATACTAATTCCCAAAGAAAGATCCCATTTAATAACCATTCTAACAGAGAGCAATTCATTTTATCGGTCAACGCCGCTCTGATCTGCCATGACGTGGACAAAAACAGTTTAGGGGTATCCTGCAGTCTGTGTGTTAATTCTCTCTGCAACATTTCCCCGTTTTAACTCGCTTTGACCAAAATGAAATGCCAAATATTGGACAAAACAAAGGTGGGAATTCCTGTCTTTCAAACTGCTGAGGTCTAGTTTGTTTAAAAATTGCTGTTCATACACATTTTGTGTCATGCTATTCTGCTTCATAACAGTTTAATGCTAAAAGTCCGTGTTTGAGTCAGCAAATATTCCCACAGATGCTGCGCCACATGGAAAAGGGAACTTGTTACAATAAACACACTTCTTATTTATTAAACTTTACCAGCTAAATTGCTTGAAATTTTGATGTCAAGAGATGATAAATCTATGCTATGTTAATTTCAAACTCAGACGTGACCCATCAAAGGACAGTCTGTAGGCTAACTGCAGATGATTAAAGTTGGGGTCGGGACTTCACCAAGGTGTGGGTACTTTGTATTCCTCTTCAGAGATTAAGGTGAGTAAATAAAATATAGTTGTAAAAGCAATTTCTGTTATAAAAATAAAAAATGAAAACCGAAATCATAAAAATGCTAAAATCTAACTTATTTTAAATGTAGAACGCAACATGTAGAAAGTTACATTTTGCACTAGAAGAAGTTGGAAACTAAACGGCAGAACTCAGTGGGGTACAAAATGGCGATGGGGGGGGAAAAACACTGTCCATGTGCTGGGTGACACTACTGCACTCAACCAACAGTTGGCATCTTTTCCAGTTTAATTGTGGGTCAGAAGTTGATAAGTTTGGTTAACAATGGTCTGAAAGACCAAAAAGTAAGACAAAAACCAAGACAGAGGCATTCAAAAAAAAAAAACCTCCCAATATGAATTGTTAAGAACCAGAGTGAGTTATAGGAGAAGGACAACGGAAAAGATTTATCCCAGACTGTCATGCCATTGAACGGGGTGTAACTGACGTGCCTGTAGTAAATCACACAACATGGTACACACATCTTTGGTAAAAAAAAAAGTAAATGGTTAAAAATAATTAAGGGATATCTAAAGTACTTTAACAGCAAGGCAACCTGTTTTAGCTGTAAAGTCTAAATCTGCAGAAGATGGAGGCTCATCAAAGCGTTCTATTATGATAAAACCACAACCACTTTAAATTTTTTATCACCATGTGCATAATTAACTTTCTTTAAACTATGTGTCAGTTTTACAACAGAAGGCTGTAATATATTCAAAGCACAGATGTACAAATTAAGTTTTTCTTGCCAAACAGAGTAGAGGTGTGCAATTAATCAAATGTACAATTCAATTTGCTAAAACAATTTAACCACTGAAAAATCATTGGCTTTTTATTTTCGGATAATCAGATTTGTAAGTGAGCCATTATTTTACAGTATCTCCCAAATGAAGCATGCTTCTAGGAAGTTCAAAGGGTGAACTTCATGAGTTTCTTGTTTTGAAAAGTTCAAAGTAAGGATGGAAGAAAGAGGAGGAAAGGAGCTGCAAAGTATCCTCCCAGTGGGATCTAATTAACACACTTTTATCAGGAAATGTCCTGATGTACACACTGCTGTTTCACACCTGGAAAAAAGTCTGGCACGAAATGACCAAGTCTGCAGAGGTCTGAAACAGCAGAGGAATGGTTTACCAAACCATCTGTGAAATTTCTTGAAAAAAGGTAAATGACTTCTAGAATCTTTTAAAAGTTGCATTAAGATGCTGAAAAGTTTGACTGAAAAAAGGTAATATATTCATATAATAATTTTGCGATATGTTGATGTACAGTAAAATTTCAACTGAGGATCTTGTTTTTCAGAGATTGCAGAAATACAGGATATTGCTGACTGTGTGTCTATATTTTTTTTTTTACACATTTTGCATTTAAATTAAAAACTACTGGTTATTTTAAAGAAATTTTTCACATTTAAGGTATTTCAATGGACTTCGAGTGCAACTGATGCATTGTGGTCATGTTCGCAATATCAGCGTGTGAAACATCGCAATCTCCAAGAACTGCTTGGATGTAATATTTAGGAAATAATATTTGAAGAATCCTGTGTTCACACTCCCCATATATTTAATATATTTAACCAGAAAAATGAACAAACTTGTGAGCAGGAGTATTTCTTTAGTGGCTGAGATGCTAAAGGTGAAATTATATGACGTGAAGGAAAGAAAAATCTCTGAAAAGTTAAGACTCAATCCTAGTGCATTTAACAACTACAAAATTGCAATCCAATAGCTTTCAACAATTGTGCAGCTCTATTTAGGGGTTGGGCATTTGAACAATTCTGGTTCACATTTTGATTCCTCGTTGCGATTCCGTTTCTCAACAGTTATCGATTCCATTTTTAATTCATTTTATTTCTACAATCTTTTTACCTTTTGTAAAACTTTACTGTTTTTTTTTTTTTTTCATAGGGCTTCTTCCGAGACTTAGGAACCAGTCCAGGTAAGCAGCAGGTACAGTATATGATCATAAACGGTGCTAGGCTGAAAGTCCGAACCGGAGGAAGATCGGCACAGAAATCAAAGACCTGGAATTTGATGGCGTCAGTCAGAGGATTGGGTATCAAAACTAGGAATCAAAATTTAAAAAGTTGAACTATTCCAGGAGAACTGAAATGTTAGTACCAGTTCCAATACATTCTTGATGTCCAATCCTTCCCAAACATATATATAAACATTTTTCTTTTAAGCCAAACTAGTATAGTTTGTCTATAATTTTGCAACCCTAATCAAAGTTCTAATTGTGTATTCAGATTTTTGACTAATTAGTCATTTGTGTATAAACTAAAACAAGAAAAAAAGTGCAGATAAACAGAAAAATTCAACGTAAAGATTAAGGATTTACAAGATTAGTCCCATTTATGTATCAAAGCATGTCCCTAAACTTAATCTGACTTTTATCTTCCTCAGGAAGTCTAAGAAAGTAAAAGTTGTTTTTCAGCATTTATTGCTGCAAAATTGAGCTCCTAGCTTAATGAATAAGCAAAATATGTAAATCTAATTGTTTAGCATTTGACCACCCAATCAATGACCACCACCAAAAAAGAAGAAAAAAGGTAAAACTACCCCGTTCTGATATCTGGCTGCTTGATAAATCTGTGTTCTATACAAGAGGCCAGATGTAATAGCAGGTCCAACCTAAATGAAATGTACCAGCAAATTAAAAGAAATAAAATATTTGGGTTTTTTTTGTTTGGCATTCTGATAAGAGACAATACCTTTCAAACATAGGGTTGAGGCTAGGCTAGGCTAAGGTAAGGCTAATGTCGCTGCATGCCAAATTAATGTAATACACCTGTCACATGCCCAGAGGCCTCACTCAACCTTGGAGAGAATATTGGTTTAAAATCCGGCAAAATATTTTCCAACAAAAAGGCATGGGCCGGGTAACAGTATCAAAGCAAATCAACGTTTTAAGAGGTTTTGATTTTGAAACCGCAAAAATGTTGCACCATACGCTTGCAATGCTTTTAAGTCTGGACAGAAGTGACCAGAAATACTTCGCCTGGCCTGGAATCTAAAGGAGCGCTACCTGTAACTGTTATTATCTTTAAACCACAGTCAAGCAGGCAGTAGAAAGCTGGAAGCCCAAGTTGATGGACCAACTAAACTAAAGCTGTTATGCTGCCAATGTTACTCTACACAAAAAGAGAAATATGCTGTTCTTAGCTTCAAATGACAGTAGTTAGCTCCTGTTATTCGTTTTGGTCTTAGTTTCACATTTACCTAATGTGACATGCTAAATGTAGTACTCATGGTTAAACTGTGAAAATCTCCTTGCATATAAAAGCTCCAATGTATAAAATACTTTGAGACATCCTATTTTAAAAGGACAAAGTATAACACTGAACTCAAAAGATTAAACCTGGAAAAGTGTAACTTTTTTGGAAAGAACCAGTTAAATCCCCTAAATTTACTGCAAAGAGATGATATCCATAAAATATTGCTCATAATATACACAAGCTTTTTCTCCTCCCCACTTGAGTGAGAAAAGCTGCTCTACAAGTTGGGCAAGTGAAGACATGGACCCTACGGCTAATCAGTAATGTTCAGCCTTAAAATGGCAGGCAGTTTTATAAAGTCCGGTACGTTTCCTCTCCTAAAAAGAAACTCAACAAGTGACAAAAAAAAGGAAGTTTCATCTACCCAAGTTATGTTTCCCATTTCTTTCCTTCAAGCACTCTTTTGAGTGATGGACAGATGTTTACTTTTTCATGCCATGTTCAAATAGATAAAAAAATAAACTGTTCAACTGGTAAAATAATGCAGGATTTTTGTTTATCTGTGGAGAGATTTTTGTAAACACACAAACTAAGAGATCAGAAGCAAAATAACTAATCCAAATAGTAGTTCATTTAAAAGATGTAACTGTATTTAAAGTGCCATAATGGCTTTATTTTTGTAGCAATGCAGAAATAAGTTGGAAAACATGAGTTTCTGAGATTATCAGGTGTTTGAAACTAACTGGTTTTTAATACTGTTATGAGTTTATTCATTGGAGGAATCCAACAGGAACTTCATGTACAGTTCCTCTTAATATTTGCGCATCCCACGACTCAGGTGGCAGCTTGGTGTTATTTTACTCGTTCCTGTTCTCTGTGTTCTGGTCAGTCTCCTTGTTATTAAGCTATATGGGGGTAAAGTGGTGTTGCGTCCTTACCTGGGCCGTCTGATCCCGATATGGGTGAATTAATCTTGGGTCGCTTTGCAGTAGGGGGTCCCGCATCCAGCAGATTGTCAGCCATCCTGCTCGGTGAAAATGATCAATGGATGTTGATGCCGGGAAAATAATAACAGGGTCAGATCAAACCTTGAGTCTCTGATTTGTAATAATGCGTAACTTTTTTTCCTTCCAATGTTGCGTGCGAAGAAGCGACGTTAGTAGTTTATTTTCACTTGACTGGCAGAGTGGTGAAATGCTGCCCGGAGAAGACGGATTTTAAAAGAAGGGCAACAGCGCCACGCTTCGCAACCGAAGATCACCCCATGATAATCCAACACCCAACACCCACATAATTATCCCCAATTACTACGTCCAAAAATTATTTTAGTTCGAGAAAAATAAATAAAAAACAATTACAAAATATTACACAGCGTACAGGCAAATCCCTTAGCTCGCAGATGGCCGGTTTCACCCACGTACAGAATCATTTTTTAGCAGTCGAAGTAAGCAGCGATAAAATCCAATTTTTGCTTAAATAAGAAAAGGAAAATTCAGAAAATATTTTCTATGAGGCGGATATTTTTTCTCGTCGCTGTCTCCCCGGCAAAAACAGCGTTCCATGGACGGAGATACGGCGACAACCAGCGGCGCTCTCTGAAAGGGAAATCGAATATACAGTGGCCTTTCAGGACGGTAAAAAACCCCGCAACCCTCACATGTTTGGCCTCATTCTCTGCGGAAGAATCTAGTCTTCGATTTTCGACCGGAAAAATCCCGTTTCAGCCGGGTCTGGGTGGCTCCGGTCGGTTTTAAAAATTGTGCTCCTCCGAAATTCCTACTCCGAGCCGCGTCAAGATGGCGGCTGTTGATTCCTCCGATACAAAAAAAAAGTTTTTTTTTTTTTTTTTTTTTTTTTTTTTTTTGGTGGTAGGAGGGGGCACTGCTCCGACGCCCTGACGTAAACCTGTATCCCACCGTGCGTCATGTGAACGTATGAGAAGTTACCTTTAGGCGTGGAATAACATAAAAAATTAAAGGTGTTCAATCTGTATTAAACTTTTAACAATATACATCATGCATTTTGTGACGTAGAATCGGCAAATAAAGCAAAAGCGATGCATTTTCGAAAAACAAAAACTGTAAAAATAAAAAACTTACAATAACTCATTGGACTTCTCATTACCTTGTCATTTTATAAACCTCAAGGTATTTTATTGTGATTACGTAATATACCAACAAAGAAAAAATCTCCTTCCAGGTGGAAGCTTTAGGATTCATTTTCAATTCTTAATTTATGCATGCTTATGTATTTCTGTACTTCTTGGAACAAAACCTGCCAAAATAAATAAATATCAAGACTATGGCAGAGGATCACCTTTCATTGTAGTCGTCAAACTCAAGACCCAAATCCCATCTGAAAACAGTGGTTTGGCTTGAAAATTGCTTTTTTTAACGAGACAATATATGCCACCTGACTAAGTTTGAGCAATCAAGGCAAAAGTCCACAGATGGACCAAACTTGAATAGACGTACTCCAAAAAAACATATTTTTTTCCAATAAAAGTTAGTTCAATAAATTGCTGACTCTGGTCCAAATATAAATGAACCATTATGTGTTAATTATGTACAGATTTCTGTTAGTCTAGCACATGAAATTCTGGTCGCAGTGGCAAAATTACTTTACCCTAAAGGTTTTTGTATTTTTTTAATAAGGGGTTTTTATTTAATTACACATATTTTTAGAAAATGTCAACATTCATCCATTTTTAAATGCAAGATACAATAAGCTCTAATTTTAGTTAAAGAGTACAAGACACAAAAATTTGTATGACTGACGTACAATCTTTTATCTTGTATAACAGGTCAATGTAATGTTTAGGCTGCAAATTGAATCATTCTCTTTAATGTTCAGCAAGTGACTTTTATTTGTAGTTAAATTTCACTTCACCTATTAGCGTGCCTTATACAAAACATAAGCAAAACAATTTATTGTGTGGGAGTAATAGCAAGCTACTCCACTCCCTCTGTTACTATATACTATGAGAAAAACTGGGTCAATTGGTAAGACCCTCCCCCTTCAAGATATTAAAGAACCTCACACTTTTATAAACACCCATACAGATTTACACATGCAAGCCAACAAAACACACAAGCATTATTCCAACATTGTTTAAGTTGTCCAGTTCTAAACTATTTAATACCCAATTACATGCTCTTATACAAATAATAGAAAATGTTTTACAGTAGAAAGGCATAATGTAGATCAAAAATGAAAGACTTGTGCAATTTAATTTTTACAGTGTGTGTGTGTTTGTGGGGGAAAAAAAACAACCAGAAAATGGAGACAGCACACAACAAAACTGCATGAGATGGCAATGACACTCTTTGGCATCAACATTTTTCTAGTGCACTATTCTGCTGGTTCAGAATGTCACCAACATCTCAATGAATCCAGGTAAATTACTACACTGTATGCTCATGTACAGGCAGGAAAACAAAAGGGGTTCAAAATCAAAATCTGGGAAAACACAGTTCATTGCTGCACCCCAAAATAGTCCAGAGTTCAAAAAGTATAACAAAATGACCCCCAAAAACAAAGGCTTGTCAAATTCATGCTTTTTCCAAAACACCTTTACTTTTACCAGTACCTACCTGTACAGTATTATTTTTCCCCTTTTTGTAGTGTCAAACATATTAAGCTATCAGGGTTGTGTGCTCATGAGCAAAGAAACACAAATTTGCTTTTCATTTTTTTTATTTTTACATATATACTACACCATATCCATATGGCATGCAATAGCAAACTAAAGTGAAAAAGAAAAATGTACACATGCATCAAGAAAAGGGACTAGGCATTTTTGAAAATTATCCAAATAAAATATGATTTAAGCTATAGATTCACATTTTATGCTTTGTTTTTAAATATGTCGTAATTAATTAAATCATCTCAAAGTGAAAATCTGAAAAAAAAAAAAGTTAAAGCGCAACCCAAGCATCAGAGACATAACTTAAACTATGAAAATATTATATATTCATACAAATTATTTACAGAAGATGAGGAAAGGCAAACTGGTTCCCATTTATAAAGCTAAATTGCAAGTTGAAAATATGAAGTGGCAGGTTTAATATTTGAGGATTTGCTATCCATTATTTTTTGAACAAATCCAAATTAAGACAAGTGAGTGAAATTGTATCTTTTTGCTCTTGAGCACACAATCCATTTTTAGCAAGAACAATGACAGAAAATGCACTGCGTGGTTATTTAACATTATAGCATGAAAAAAAGCTTTAAAAACACCTAAGTATATGAATCACATCTGAGACACGCTTTTTGCATTTACAGTGCTAACACATTAAGTTTCATGCCACTAAAGGTTTTAAGCAGCAAGTGTCAAGCTGTTCGCATCCAGTAATGTCTTTCAGATCCTGGAGAATTAGACGTCTTAAATGAACAGCTTAAGTTTCATGTAACAACACAAACACATTTGTGACATTCCACATCAATTATCCTCGTTTTGAGAGAACTAAGAACTACTTTAACACAGTGTAATGCAATTCAACTTTAGGCAGTTATTCTTTTGTCTTTAGTCTTTCTGAAATCATGGCTTAAAACCATCTATAGATTTGTTAGCTTCTTCTAAAACACCAAACACATCTTGAGCTCCTGCTAAACTAAATTGTGGGCTGGGGGAACAACTACTAGAAGCCTATAATGCTGCAAGCATGCCAATAAAGTATATCTGACGAAACCATTTCCTAGTGTTTTGGAAATGTAACTGTAGTCAGAAAAAAAAGGTGCCACAACAGCAAACGAGTTTGTATTCCAGTCATCTCAGAAACTCTATGGGAGCTTAACCATATATGAATATATTATCCAATAAAGGTTACGCAATGTTAAATGCGTGCAGATATCCTCACACAGTTCAGACTGGTCCACTGTGTCCTTTACCAATTAGTCCTGGCCATGCCATGAGTTTTCTAGTTTTACACAAACTTAACCATAAGCTTAACCATATATGAATGAATATATTATCCAACAAAGGTTACGCAATGTTAAATGCGTGCAGACATCCTCACACAGTTCAGACTCGTCCACTGTGTCCTTTACCAATTAGTCCTGGCCATGCCATGAGTTTTCTAGTTTTACACAAACTGAGGCACGGCAGCAATTATTGTGCAGATTTTCCCATGTTGAAATAGCAACAATTTCTTTATAGCTTTCACTTAAAGGGATACTTAGGATTTTTTTATGAAAGGTCATTCATAAAAGCTTACTCACTGATGTCATTTCCTGTCAGGAGTTTATAAAAAAGTGAATAAGTCCTCATAGCGGTGAAACAGTTAAAGCTAATATGGGGGCAAGCGTTTTCGCTGACTTCAGCAGCTTAAAACAACTCAAGATGAAAATGTTTCCATTTGTGGGATACAATGCTAGATTAGTAGACATTAACTGCCTGCACTTTCAGTTAATATCTGCTTATGACAACAAGATAGGATCATATTTGTTGCCATTTTCTATGCTGACACAGGTCCGTGTGTACTATGCTGAAGTTACATTAGTTATATTTGCTGTCATTTGCTTTGTCATCTGAATTAATTTGCCTCATCAGCTTTGACTAGTCAGTTTGCTCCAAGTCCACCAAGACCAGAATAAACATTTGGATTGAATAGCGTTGAAGATTATATGTTACCCATGTCTCATAAGAGCTAGTCAAATGGAAAAATTAACTATTGAAACTTTCGCAACAGGCTATTTATACTAGTAAGCTCAACAACATTTATATTACTGTGCTAAAGTTATTATGTTAATTAATGCAGGCTGTATCAGTCTGCCTTTTCACCAAGCCCTGCAAGATGTAACTAAACTTCTGGTGTGTTACATAACTTGTGGAATGGACACCTGCTTTTGATAATTTAACACATTTTCAACCACAACAACAGAAAATTTTTAAATACCTGGGATACAAGGCTGTTACAGGAGGTATTAACCATATAAAGTTTTATAAGAGATTGCTGTCAAATTTGATGGTGTTTTCTAAATTGGAAATAATCTGTTACTACACTAATATTTTGTTACATTAGTGACGCGTCAGCAATGACTGCTTTGGATTTTATCAGACAGCAGTGAAGATGCTTAATTTGTGCTCTTAAAATGTTGAATGGTAATATCTAATAATAAAGTGTCGCATCCCACATTTGGAAACATTTCCAGCTTGAGTTGTACATCGTCGGGTCTACTTGGTAGCTTTCCTCCCTTCTTCTGACAACTTCACATAATTCAAATTATCCCTTTATTTTGGTTTCTCGTATTTCTGATTTCCTCTTGGATAAAAAGGCAAAATAAGTCATTGGAAAATATTGTTTAAAAAAGTAAACCAATAGCAAAAGCGAAGCTTTATTCCCAAAAAGTTTTCATGTGTAAAGTTTTCCCTTTTAATTTTTAGTTAAAAAGGCCTTGTTTACGTCTTATTCTATTCTAAAGGCACTTAAAAGACATTTGACAGAAACAATCAAGATTAAAGGTGCAAAGATAATCAAGTAAGTTAATGACAGACAATGGGGTTGCTAGGAGGCAAATTTCCATTTTCTCTGAATATCTTCCCAACACCCTATGTGTGGTCCACCAAGCACCCTTGATTATATCAGCCAAACACATTTACACTACAAACAACCTTGTTCTTGGCTGATGGAAAATCTGGTCTGTTTATACAACTCAGATTTCTGTGTCTGTCCAAATCCACCTCCTCTACCTGAAGTTGGACGAAAATATAGCTTCTACACATGCCAGCTAGCAGTAATGAGAGCTTAAAGGGATGAAGGTTGGTAGTAAGAGTGCTTCTGTAGCAAATGCTTAAAGCCTGGTTAAATCGCCACCATTGTAGTCAGAGTTATCCTCTAGCTTGTCTTTTGTGTCTTTTCTTGGGGAGTGTTGTGGTGCATGTTGTTGGATTGAGGATGAGACGATGAGCTGTTTGTTATTTGGCGAGTGTCCCTCAAGACTGGTTACAGGTACTGATGTTAAGCCACTGTGTGACATGGATCGTCTGGCACAAGAAGCGACCATGGAGGAACATCTTCCATTGATGTCTGAGTCTTTCATTTGACTAAGCCCTGTTGTGTTTGAGGAACCAATGCTGGCACTGGGGACCATCATTTTGGTACTGCTTCCATTCTTGCTGGTGGTTGGCACCATGCTTGCAATCTCGTCAGTGGGAGACCGCCCGATGCTACCATCCACCTGAGCTCGGATCTCCGGTGAGACCGAGAGCTGGTACTGAGGCACGGGGCCACTGTCGCTGCTTTTAGGATAAAGAAATGTCTTCATTTGACCTTTCCCTTTGACATTAACCGTTCCCCGATAATCAAACTCGTAATCCATGCCACTGAGCACGCAGTAGCTTTCCTCGCTGACCTGAACACGGCACTCTACACCCGTTGTGTCCATGCGGCTGGCGATGTTCACGGTGTCGCCCCAGATGTCATAAAGAAGCTTGGTGGTTCCAATTACGCCCGCTGTCAGGGGCCCGTGATTAAAGCCAATGCGAAGCTTGAAGCCGAAACCAAGCATGTTCTTGTTGAAGTCGTCAACCACTCGCATCATTTCCAGGGCAAATTCAAAAAGAGCTCGAAGATGCTCTTGAGGATGAGCTGCATCCGCGCACTGCTGAGTGTTGAGTCCTGCTGCAGCCATGTATGTTGCACCAATGGTTTTGATCTTTTCAATATTTGCAAAGGCAGGCTTGCGTAAGAGCTCATCAAAGTCACCAATTAACTCATTGAGGACGCGATAGCACTCTTTGCCTCCCTCGTAACTTTCTTCATAAAACTCACTGAAGTTGACAATGCTGGCAAATATGACTCCCACATTGTCGTGGTTCTTGGAATAACTCTGGGTAACCTTAAGTTGTTCCGCTACATGGATTGGAATTATGTTGCGGAGCAGCCAGTCGGCCTGGTCCCTCATGTTCTGAATCTTGATGCGGTGCTGATCAGCTTCTACGTTGCCATGGTAATGCAAACGGTAGCTGACCTCGAATTCACGGTTAAGGAACCAGACGAGGAGAAGGAGCAGGAAGAAGGCCACACAGGCTTCAGGAATAAGACGTTTGTGTGGGTCAAAGTTGGGTTGTTGATCAGAACTTGTTGAGTTGTCGGACAAGATTACAGATCCGTTTGTAATGTTGCTTTGGGCATGAGACCTGGTGGAAAAACAAAGATACGAAAAAGGAAATTAAGAATAACAGTAAAAAGACAGAAATGCAAGCATGCAATCAAAGTATTACTTGGCAATTGGAATTTCACACTTCTTATAAAAACATGAACTTGGGGATTCTTTTTAGGAATTGCCAAAATCTCACTTCTAGTGGCATTTGATGATGGCATATTAAAAAGTAATATTTTTCATATTTATTTCACATTCAACTTTGTCAAAGTTCTTACCGGAAAAAACTCTCAATAACACTGAAAGAGACAAAAACAACAATGATATTTATTAATCAGCCTAATACATAAAGTGTGAAAGATACTATATGTAACACCTATCTTTTCACACTCTTTTATTGTGACTCAACAATTCATTTTATGAATAATCACTATACAGCTAGAGGTGCAATCTCTCAACATAACTGTCGATCTAAAAAAAAAGTGTAAAATATGGGTATTGGAAGATAATGCCACAGAAAGAAAAAAAAATTAAAAACAGGCTTATAGTGAAAAAAGGTAGAAATAACCACTGTGAAGAGAAATGATGGAAAAGTCAAATGTTGCTTCTTTCACATATTGGTAATAAATAACTACATTTCCATCTAATTGTTATGGAGCTTTTGAACAAACTTTAAAAATGTCTCAAAAACGAAAAGTCGAATTAGGTATGTTTCCATCTGCTGGTTTGGAGCAAAGCAAAATTTTGTCAGATGTTTACATTACTAATGGCTGCAATGAATGAAATATAGAGGTTGAAAACTAGCAAGGACCACACATCTTAAAAAAATAGAAAGAGTCTCGTACCCCCCCTCAACTCCCTAAGGCAGAGGTTTGGATTCATACATTTTCCAGATTTTGTGCCTCTGGTTTGGCACAAACCCACAAGTGGTGCATTAACTCTTTCAGAAAAGTCAAAAACTATCACAAGCGAGCGCCAAAATTTTTTTTTGCAAAATTGAGGACATTATTTTGACAATTGACCTTTGATCACGGTAGAGCAGATCATTGCTATTTTGACTATTCTACAATTTAATGGACAGAGGTTTTTGTTTTCTACCACAGTTTCCATTTTAAAGAAATTTAGATCATTTTAGATGAACTATCAATTTCTGTACCAACTTATACATTTGCTGCTGCATCTGCTCTAGTGAAAATTGCCTGCAAAAACCCATTCCAATTTTCAGTGAAATGCATTATAACCAGCATTTACAACATTTCCTGCCTTTCAATTAATGATTCAATTACACATAATGAGTAGCCTGCAAATTATAGCTTTTCGGTCTGTTGCTTTCTATTTCTCTACTACACCTTCTAGTAAATTACTTGCTATGTAGAAATGTAATTTTTCCCAAAAACAGTGATTAATCTGACTAATGAGGTTGAGCTGAAATCATATTGAACAGAAATGTATGCAAAGACAGTAAACAAAGGAAATGAACACTGCTTAACTCATGACTGAAAATTATAGCTAAATGACGTAAGAGTGATGATGACGACATTAGGGATATGAAATGAAATGTTATATGACATTAATATATGTGCAAGCACCACCACCAGGGCGGCATCAATTTGAATCATAAAACGCCTCATCAGAGTTTCAATTTTTTCACCTTCCAGTATTTTGACCAACACATTTACCATGCATTTGTTAGCTGTGTCCTACCTGCAGGGGGAGCAGCAGAGCAAGGTGAGCATTGTCAGCCCCACCAGGGTGGCTATTGTAGAGCGCATCCAGTAGCTGAGATGGCAGAAGTTACAGTACTGAACAATAGCTATGATGATGGCACAGCAGATGAACATGGTAAACTGAGAAGAAATAAGAAGAAAAGGAAAACGTCAAGTAATTTAAACATCATCTTTAAATCTCATCTAAAAGTAAAGCCATATAGTTTTATTGATTTAGTTAGGCCTGGCCCGGTTACAAGAATCAAACGATAGCTACGTTTTGGAAGGTTGCCATGTCCTCCACCTGCTTCTTAAGTTACAATGTTTAGAAAAGGTCAGATACTTTTGCTTTTTATTGCTTACAAGAAAGAATCATTATATACTTGCTGTTTTAAAGAAAAGCAATTAATCAATTAACACACTGTTGCTTGTACCATAACATCTTAAAATTGTGGTATTTTTAGTCAAGACTATTTTACAATGAGAATCTAATTTCAGCCCAAGCAAAACTATTGTTGAAATAAAGATTAAACGTTTGATTTACAAAAGCCAGGAAATGGTTACGAAGACTGAATTCTACCTGGATCGAATTATACATGTCACAGGTGAAATGGGAGTAGACTGTCAGAGCAGGCAGAGACACCAGGACAGCTCCAATGAAGTGGCGAACTATCCAGCCAGAGACGGCCCTCATCAGCACCCGAGTGCAGCTCAGCACACTGTCCAGATAAAAAGCCATCCTGAAGAAGAAATACAATTGAAAAGACATAACTTATACACAACCTTTCATTGCATACAACATTAACATTTCAGAGGATTGTCTGGAATGGGCGACCTGGTGCAGCATCTTTCTGCATGGAGTTTGCATGTTCTCCCTGTGCATGGATGGGTTTTCTGTGGGTATTCCAGCTTCGTCTCATAATCCAAAAACATGGTTGTTAGGCTGCTTGGCCTAAACTGACCTCAGGAGTGAGTGAATGCGTGTGTCTGTGTGGATGGCTAAGTGCCTACTTGTCCGTTTTATCCTGTGACTGTCCAGAGTGCAACCTGCCTCTCATACCATGACTCCTGGATTTAAGATTGTGCTAGTGCAAGAAAAAAATCTTATTTAATGCTTTATCAAAATCTTTTACAATGTTGCCAGTAAATGCAGGTGACGCTGTAATTATTCTTTTTTTACTTCATATTGATACCAATTATAAGGCTGCACATTTTAATTTGTCCTTCCACTGTCTGAAAACAACCCACAGCCTGGTAGTTGAAGATCCACACTCTGTATTTAGTATCTCACCGAATGGCAAACAGCAGAGCCAGAGCCTCCAGCAGGGCGACTACAGCTGTCAGAACTAGCGCCGGAGTGGATGGACTCTGCTGGGTGACAAGAGGTCGGAGGAAACAAGCAAGAGAGAGCGCCAGAACAACTAAACAGCACAGCAGCATGTCCAGGAAAGAGCTGAACGTTGGACTGGCGAACATCTGAACCGCTGCTTGATTCTCCACCTGGGAGGGAAGACAAAAATGAAAATTAATATGAAATGAACAGAAAATGTTTCCACTTTCTATCACCTACAGCTGCAGTCATGCCATCATAAAATCACTTCTAAAGTTACACCAGCAGGGGGCATTGTAAGCTAGCGCATAACAACTTTCAAGGTCCTGCAGTCATTTCTCTTTGCCGCAGTCTGACCAGTCTGGCGATAATGTGGTGCTAACAGGCTTCCGAGACTAGACTCAGACAGAGGAAAACTCACACAAATAAATACACAGAAATCTAACCTGATATCAGCATAAATATACAAAATAGGAAAAAGAGATTGATTGACATCACGAAAAGATGCTGACTAACACTGACAAAAATGAGAACAGCAGAATGTTACCAGCGAAGTATACAGCACCAACAAATAAAACCTAACTACATTCATATGCATGAACAATCAATCAAATTCAGGTAGATGGAGACCATTACATCACAGAAACACACCTCCTCCTGGTAGCTTATCCGGTAGGCAGATTCCAGGCTCCTCTCCAAGAAGGTGAGGCTCAGCTTGTGTAGGGGAGGCTTGTAGAAATAGTCCTTCATAAGACTGATAGAGTTGCATAAACAGCAGAGAGAAAATCATGTCCACTTCAGACTAAATTGTTTTATATTTTATCATGCTACACCCACAAAGTTTGATTTAATTTTTAAATGGAGAATGTATTGGATGAATCCACACAAAGTGCCCAACTGAACTGACACCCAACCCCTTTGCAATAAGATTTTCTAATAAAAGGGACAGACAGGGTGGTGATTACCTATCCTCCTTGATAACATCCACAAAGTGAGCATCACTCCTTTCCCGGAAGTTCTTTGATCGGAGCGGGATGAGCGCCGAGTGGTCCATGCCCATGGCTCCTCCGCTCCAACTCTTCTTCTCTTTTTCCTGCAGCATCTCACACAGCGAGGTTTGGCTGTTATTCAAGGCCTCAAGCTGAGGACTGAGCAGGCCATTCACCGTCTTGGGGCTGCGGCCAACTGATACCGCAGGGGAACACTTCAGATTTGAAGAGTCCTAAAAGAGAGAAGAGTTCAGAAAGAAAGAGATCAAAAACTCTAAAGACAGAAGGTGTGATAGTGCAAGCTTTGCTCTCTGCAGAAGATTTTATGTAGTGAAATAAAGGGGACATAAAAATGAAAGACGGTGCTCCAGTCAGATCCATTCAAAGGCAACAGTTTAAATCAAATTCATATGGGACCCATTGAGTTATTCCTCAGAGCTCAATATTTTCCATGGCTTTTATTACAAGATATAAACATGCTGAATAGCTTAAATTTGTTTTCTTTTCACAATCCAGGTACACGTTTACACGCTTCCCTTTCTCACCTTGCTGTTATTGCTTTTGTCATCGTGGCAGCCATTATGTACAATTCCTTCTTCAAGAACCTGATCCTCTCCTGTTATAAGGGTCACACTGCAGGACAGGCAGGGGGACTGTCCAGAGATTAGAGACAAACATATGTAGTTACACAACAAGTGGGGGAATTAATAAATTGTGCAGAAGAAAACATGAAAAGTCAAGGTTGAGGAATCACAAGAGTTATGTTACGTATTCAAGAAACATCACGGAGACAGTTTTTTTTTGTTATAGCTTCAGTCTTTGTGTCCACATGGAAATGGTGGTAACAGAAAAAATGCTCTGTTGAATCTTCCCTTTGTTTGCTATAAGAGTTACTGATGTTGAGTTGAGAGTTTGACTTTTGTTAATGAATTAGGTAGAAAATAATCTGGAAAGAAAGATAAGATTAACAGAATAAATTATTTTAAAACAAGACATTTAGAGTAAGTTCAAGGAAAACCCAACAGAGTTAAGATTTTACCTAAACTTTATTTTATTTTAAACCCCTTAAATCAATTGAAAGGTTGTTCTCTACATGCATTATATGCAAGCCCTGCTTAAGTTATCTCTCAATTACAAGAGTTGAATGTAGATCAAATTTATTTAGGAAATCAGTAAGCTTTATCATTAACCTCTGTTTTATGTTGTTGTTTCAAAACATTTCAACGTGGATTAAAAATAAAAGACAGAAGAAATCTACATAAGGTAGAGAAAAGGTTTCACAGTGATGTGTCAAACTAGCATGCAGAGTGTGAATGCAGGAAACTGCAAGAACAAAATAGCCTATTATATATAGCACTTGTGGTGTCCTATGGTATTGCAATATTGAACCCTTTATAACTTGATATATTGTGCAGTTTACCTGAAGTCAAAGGAAATAATTATTTATTTGCTTGTTTACGGATTTTCCAAGTAGATAAATATGTAATTTAAAAAAAAATTACATATTTACAACTGCAACATTTTTTATTTCTTCTCAGTTTTAGGATACAGGACTACTAAAGAGTTATGGCATGCTTTCTGGTTATGAACGAAGCCTTTTTCAAAAACAACCCAACCTTTTTTTTAGGAGTAATAAATATATAATTTGAAAAAAATATATTGTGTGTGCACTCTGGAATAATTAAAGAGAAAGAATGTTGACAATTTCGTGTGACTAATCTGACCATAGTAGACTAAGCTGAGCTGACACAAAGGTAGTGTGTGGTTCTGTGAACCTACCAAATGGGAGCAAGATAACTCAATAGGTGCATTTATGAATCATTAAGCATCCAAATAATGCTGTCAAATGTGGCCAAAAAATATTTTTACACATTCAAATATCATTCTCTAATCTATTTAAAGACCCCACATCACTTGATACAAGTCTGTTTTTTGAGGAACAGCTTCTCAGAAGACTAATGGCTCTATATGGAGGAGTCAGACTTGAAGAGCGCTTCGCTGCATGAGCTAACCCATTACATGCCTCCCACTGTGCCCTTGATTTGTCGACTTGCTACAGTTAGAGTGAATCTAAAAAAGAAATGCAACACACCCTTGTTTAAATGGCTGATTCTCTTTTGATAAAAAATAGATCTTTAATGTCACCCATACTCTTTACAACACAACTGAAAAACAAAATGGAATCTTTTACGAGTAAAACAACAGACTGAAGTAACATGAATGAATAAGTGTACATGCTCTTTTCTAACTGGGGAGGTGGCTATGTTTAGAACAATCCACCACGTTTATTATTGCACTATATTTTGAGAAAACATGGTGCAACAATGGCATTACATAAAAGAACTCAAAAACTAAAAAGACAAAAAGAAAAAAACTGGTCAGGAAGTCTGCCAGGAGACAAACATTTAAAACAACTTCACAAATTTCTGAAAAGCACAGACTGTGTGGTTTGTATAACATCAATCCCCTATGCTCTTCATATGCCTGGGCTAGGCTGCAGGGTGGTGAGAAAATCAAGTTTTTGCTTCTTTTTTTTATACATTCAATGCAACCCCTCCCCCCCAAAACACCACCCCTATCATTATCCATTGTAGCATTATGGTTGGATGAAGACAGTTAACTGTTTCAAATATCAGCATTGGTAGAGAAATCTTATGGTCATGCTAGATAGCTAAGAAGAAGATTATTAAGGTTTTTGAATAGTTCATCCTCAGTCCAAATCTGTAGCTGATTGAAAATCTGAAGATATCTGCCTAAATGCAGCGCTCTCAAATATGACAGAGTTGGTACATATTTTTTCCACAGATGAGTATGTATCAGAATCTAATTTTGACATGGCCATTCATAATTACAATGACAAAAGTCATTAACACACATTTTCACAGTCATCTTGTTTTCCATCACCAATTTTCCCCGACCACTTTATGTGAGGATGAGCATTTTGGGGTCTGAAATCTGTGTCAAAGTTGTGCATCAATGTTGGTAAAATCCACCCAGATGGCCAAATAGATTAGTTGCAATTGATATTGCAAAACTGACTGGAAGTTACTATACTGTACAGATACAAGGAACATATTGTAAAGTCACCACATGCTAAAAAATCATTAGCTTTAAGGTCTGTGCACAATTTTCTCTTTTTCTTCTAAATGATTTCTGTTTTACATGTGAAAACATTTCAGTTATTTTTTTCCTGTCACAAGAAATAGATTTTCTAATTGGTGCTTGCACCCTTTTTATATCCACTATACATTCCTTCTACAAAGTTAGATTTAAAGAGGACCATCTGCACTAAAGGTATAATTTTTTTTACAAAAAATACCTGGTAAAAATAATACTATATTTCTAAAATTGTTTAATAAGATGTTAAAGTGTTGCTTTCAAGTCTCATAGCAATACAACTATGACTAATGGAAGCATTTTTAACGGTAAATCCATGTAGGTGTATGAAAAGTGAGCTACTCTTCCCCTAGAGGATGCATAGGGTTATATTAATGTAGCTACAAGGAACACATAGAAAAATGAGGCTACATAATACTGGGCTAAAAGTCAATGCAAAGGCAGCGTCTCTGCATGCAAAAAAAACAAAATCTAAAATATTTATAAAAGCTTCTGATACACCCACATATAGCAAAAGAGGTTGTAGTAACACACCATGTGCCGTGTTCTTCCTCAGGCGGTGTAGCTGTGCAGCTATAAACAACACACATTCAGCAGCATCTCGAGCTCTCCCAGAGACGGTTACTACTCGCCTTGTTTTTGTCTAAGGGGAGGGTGCAGGCCCCATCAGGCGTGTGCAACCTGGGCATTTGGCACTGAGAATCAGCATCCCCTGGTCCAGACAGCCCAGTCTGGGTGCAGTTACAGAGGGCCTCCACCTTTCTGCCGGAGATGAGGTAGGTCCTCATGCCTGGAGAGGTGACAAATAGATTAGATCAGAGCGCAGTTTAGTCGTCTCTGTGTGTGTGTGTAGAGGAACCCTGGGGTTGCATTAGGATTCAGCTAAGGCTTAGTGAATTCCCTCATTTATTTGTCTATGCAGGAAAGAGAGAAAAGAGCTCAATATAAAGCTCACCTAATTTGAAAAAAAAAAACAAGGTCACATAAATGAATCATTCTTTTATGCCAATGTGGATGTGTATCCACATCATGTCTGGTGTTTTATCCCCAAGTGGCTTTTTTATATAATACAATATAGAACAGATTGTTCAGACACACACAGAGAAAAACTTTAAAACTTTAATAGAATAGATACTTTAATCCAACCTCCATCATTTTCCTACATCATTCACTTCACTCTACTTTTCTTTCTCTCTGTGGAGGTTAAATTTATGTCCTTCATTTATCCACTTTGATCTCCAGTTCCTCCACAATGTGAGATTCATGTGCAGCACCTTGCAAAAGGATTCATACCCCTTGAATGCTTTCACGTTTTTAAGGGCATGTCTAACAATGTTGCACATTTAAATAAATACTAACATTTCTTCAAATGTTCTTTGGACATCCCTAAAAGCAGACGGAATGGAAGACACATTTTCAAATCTTGCCACAAACTAGTTTGATTCTGGTTTGGACTTTGACTGGGACATTCCAACACATGAAGATGGGTTGATCTAAAGCTCTGGCTGTGTTTTTAGGGTTGCTGTCATGCTGAAAGGAGAACGTGCAACCCCAAACTCTATTCATCTGCAGCCTCCAGCAAGCTTCATCTATCTTCCTTTAAGGTTTTACAAGCTTGGTTGTTCCCACTCAACAAGAGTAGCCCTCCAGCATGATTCTGCCGCCATCATGTTTCACAGAGAGGATGGTCGACTCAGACACACACAGAACAGTTGTACTTCTTCTGAACCTCTGATTGCCCTAATAGATTTATTTAAGAGAGATTTGGGGATGGTGAAAGCAAACCCACGCCACACTTTTCAGATGTACACTACTTTATGGTGATCTTGTGGTTGTAACATGACTAAAAGCAAGAACTTAAAAGGTGTATGAATACTTTGGCCATGCATGGTACATTAATATGGTCAGAAGGTTTAGGGGTTATGTCATGTTCAAACACCTGCATGTTTTCAGTTTAGCATTTCTTAGCATTCCAGCTCGTACAGGTTTTCGCTGTGTTGGTGAAGCTTTTTTTCCCAGAATTTCAACTATGAAAACAGGTCAGTTCACCGTGATAGCTAAGCCTGGCTGTTTTCAAAAAATAAAACTGATTTGTACAAATGAGAGAATATAGATCAAATCGTTTAAAATGGTGCTTGTGGGATTCCACAGAAGCTAGCCCAAAATAATTCTATTTGTAAACTTCATTTATACAACAGTGTGCTGCATTTGATACTTTTTCAAACAGTTTTCATTATGGGGTAAAGATGTTTACATCAAGACAGTCACAACAGATATGAATATATTATGCACACAGTATTTTAGCTTAAATTGTCTAAATAAAGCCAAATATAAACAGATAATTACTACTTCTGAGCAGTCAAAAGAGTGTACTTTATATCAATAAAGAAATTCATAAGCTAACTAAACTAAATGCATGCTGATAGTTGTATTTGTCTCTTGGATTTAAGGTATATTAAATGCACTGCATGGTGCAGATGGCTATAACATTTACTAGGTGAGAGCAAACAGACAAAATATGTCGTTGACTCTGTTCATTTTCCTCCACTCAGTCAACGTCATTTTGTTGTCACCAGACACAACTTCAGTTATCTGTTTGTTGTCAGAGCAGGTAACTACATGTGACTCCGTGCTTAGCCACATAGCTCGGAACCAAGTAAAATCACAGCCTCCAGCACTGAGCATTGTCTGCACTAAGCACTCCAGACAAGCCTGCCGCTGCCTGTGTTGAACCACAGCAGGGCTGTACCGCACAGACACGGGCCACACATGACACCAAGGTACAACAAAATGTTGAATAAATGAATGGGATGGAATACGAAAGCAACACTCATGTAAAAATGCAAATGAAAAGACAAAAAAATATATGATATGGTCATAAAAGCGCCTCTCTGTCCACCTACACGCTCAGTCAAACACCTATGCACAAAGTGTGTGGAGGAGTAGGAGGATAGCTTTGCTGTAGCTTGTCAACGGGCCAGGTGGATGAGATTCTAGGATAAGAAACCAGGGTACTCAAAGGCAGAAACAACGAACTAATTCTTCGCACCAGTGATGCAGAATGGCACAGCGGATGAGAACAGGCAGCGGGAAGCTGAGAGGAGCTTCTGATGGCCTCTGAAAATCAGAGCGAGTCCCTGCGACTGTGTTAAAAACAGAGTCAGGGAACGAATGGCTAATCGAATCTCATTCCGCCTCCCACCGGGAAGCACACATCGACTTCTGCTTGTGGGTCAAAATTGTTATTTAGCTCCTCTATTCACACGTCTCTAGCCTTTGTCTCAATATCTGTGAGGAAATAAATCAGCTGAGAGTGAATAGAGGTGCACTTCAATACCTTGCAATATCATTGATTTGTTTTTGGGGTTTTTTCTGGTAGTTCAATTCAAAAAGTGAGACTGATGCAAATTCATCCCACAGGGATCTAGAGCAAATATTTATTGCTTAATTTATATTATATTACATTAACCCATAAAAATGAAGCTTTATGACTGAAATTACAGCCTCTATAATCAGGGGAGTCATTGTTGATGACTTAACTGTTTTCCAACAGCGTCATAAACAATTTGAACAAGAAAGGTAAACAATGAAGAGTAATGCAGTGCAACGCTGTTAACATGCTGAATCTAAAAATATTTCTAGACAGTTGTGTGGAAGAAAAAAGATGCATACCCGCTATCTTCATTTTAGACTGAAACATGGAAATTTTAATTAATGCCCAGACTGCAAGGTATTAGAAAAATATGAGAAGATGTTGATGCCAATATGGCTTGCAATAAATTCAGAAGTACTGGGCTGGGCAGTCCTCATGTCTCACTGATTTCAGATAGAAATCTTGCATTGGGTTGCAACTGTACTGTTGGCAACAAAAGGAGTTTCTTACTAATCTTAGCAAACATGTGTCACAAAATATATATTACTGCATACAGAACAGGAATGCAAACATGTATAAATAGTGGATATGTATTGTTGTCTAAGCACCTTTTGGTGATATTGATGCTGCTGCGCAGATTGACAAAGTGATACCCATAAAGTGATGATATACTGCGCAGCTCAAATTCACACGAGTAAATCCGACCGAAAAACTAACGGCACCAGATGAATTAGATGTACTGGATGGAGACTAAGCCAAATCTGTTTTAAAGAAATTAATGGGCCATTCAGTCTCTATTCACAAATACTTTAAGAGCTTATTTAGCACACCAAACGGTAAGTATAAATTCTGGCCTTATCAAGTCTTTGCATACTTTCCTCCCAAATTTTTGGAAAATGCAAAGGTTTGTACAGATCATTTGGCATAAACTTGAAAGATTAAAGCTACATTTGCAATTACCCTAAAGTAATTAACCCTTCAGAGTAACATCAGCATTAATTGTTGGGCATCTTTTTTTATGTCTGGTTGTGAAAAGGTTAAAAAGTGCAACTGACACTAAAAAATGTCTGCAAAAAACCCAAAAGACCAATGGAATGCTTTTTATAAGGTCAAAACAATGCAGTCACCAGTGATGCTTATAGAGACAAAGTACCAAGATGGAGATAATTTGACCTTTTGGAGGAAAAGATAGCATGGAAAGTTCCCTTCCAAACAAACTGCCAGTCCCAAAACCGTATTAAGAAGAAAAGAAGAAATCCTTGTTGATGTAAGGTACTGTTCAGTCACAACCATCTACAAAAAACACCAACAGAGATTACCTGACCTCTCTTTTTCACCAGACTTAAATATCATCAAAGAAGGCAGGAAGGTTCTGAATTGGGACAAGAGAGAAATTATTCATTACTAAAAGTACACACTTATTTAAAAAAAAAAAAAGAAAAAAATGCTCATGGAGTGAGGAGAGAAACAAAGTGGGACAAACTAAGAAAAAAACCAAAGTAGTTCAGAATTTGACAAGCTGGAGGCAAAGTAGATCAGATGTGGTTCTGCTTAAAGCTTTGAGTAAGAAATAAAGAAAACATACAATGCCTTTTAAAAATATTCACACCCCTGGAACGCTCTTAGATTTGTCCCATAACAAACTTCAAAATATGAAGGCAGAATATAATTGCTAATAGGTTGTAAAATGATACATAGTTTTAAATTATCATTCATATATAAAAATGTGAATAGTGACACAAAATTATTTGTGGAAATGTTTGCTAACTGCGCATCATTTTCCTTTCATTTATTAGTCATGGCCAGCTTTGTTGGCCCATAGAATTAAATAAAATATTAATAAAATATAGACTATTGTGTTTGTAGTATAACACAATGTGAAAATTTTTTATGATGTATTCAAGGTAAATGTACAAAAATAGAAACCGTGTTGCTCAGTTGGTTTCGAGACGGTCTCTTGTCACACTGAAGCAGATCATCGTAGATCATCTTAAAAGACAGGAATCCATAACCCTGTTAACTTCAAATGTCAAAGCCCAATACGAGCGAGACAAATCAGGGGCAAAAAGCCTTTCAAAAGCTACACAATGAACAATTTGTGTGTGTGAGGAGCTGCATGAGCTTTTAAACAGATTACTGCGTTAGTGCCCCTGTTCTTTCCTGTCAAGGAGAATCTCATCTGCAGTCTTAACATGAGGTAGCTGAAATAGCTGCATGGGGGATCATGGATTGAAAGTCCTGAAACAAAACTACATCTTCATCTCACTTCAGAATACATATGAGCTCAAAAAGCCTCACAGGGGAAAAGGTCAGGAAGCCCCAACTCTTGTTGATAATTTCATTTCAGCTCTGTGTGGATGTTCTGCTTTATGTCAGTCTCTCTGCCAAAACTTTTGAAGGTTTGTGAGGCGGATCCATACATGTGTTTGACCCTCTCACTCTCGGTTGTCCTTGGGCTAATTGAAGAACACCATTACTGGCAGGCTCCGAGCATTACAGGATGTGAAGTGTCCTGTTGTGTGCCATCAGCAGACTGGGAACAGTAAATAACCTTTCCCCGTGAGAGCCCAGTAACATTATCTCCATCTCTTGAGCCCTTTTGTTCCAAACAGATGAGTGCAAAATGAGAAAAGACTTTTGTAAACAAATCTATTACTACCTTACACGGCCACAACCTCCTGGAACAAATGTCCCAGAGCCCGCTCTGTGCGATGCAAAGAAAGAATCAAACAAACACAATAAAAGATGGACGCACACACAGATGCATAGCAAAGTGGTCATTTTAGACACTTAAACTTACCCATCCACCGGTCTGAGCAAAGAGAAGGGCAATTAAATGGCAGCCCTGCATGATGGCCCACTTTTAAATGCCCTTTATGTAAAATTGAAAGCCGAAGTGATGGAAAATGTGACGCACACTAGGCTGCCACTAATCTCCCATTTTTAAAATGGGATGATGAGGCTCACTGCCCTGGGCGTCGTTCCATCAGAGGGCAGCACTGGAAATCCAGAAAGAAGAAGTTCTCAGCTTTGCCTGAATCTAGTTTTCTATTGCTCACTTGCAAGTTGAATAAACAGGAAGTGGTCGGAGTTTTGAATTTAGAGTGCAGTACTACAGAAGGCCAATGATGCTGAAGTTGGTACATTACTGTAGATTTATATTAAATGCAAAACTAAAAAGCTCTATTTATGTCTTTTCGTCCCCAAACAAATCTTGGCTACATTTGATCACCCCTAGATACAATCCAAACGACGAGTTTCAGGAGCGTATAACCTGGGCACTGTTCATGCAAGGACTCCAAGCACCTGCTAATGTTCTCTCTCTTTTTCTGGGGTCACTTTTATTGTCATCAGATTATAGATTTATGTCAAAACAAACTTTTAATCACTTTTATTGTCATCAGATTATAGATTTATGTCAAAACAAACTTTTAATCCCATCATTAAGACACTTTTAAAAAAGTCTGTTTTCATGGCATCTGAATATTACTGCCCTTGCCTCTTTAAATGAAACAAGAACAAGAGACAGATAAAACTAATTTGAATAAGGCTTACTGTTAAATTAGACATAAAAAAAATCTTTAAAATTATAAACTGTACATTAAATAATGATTATTGAATACTTTAAAAGCAACCCTGTCTTATTTAATGTAACAATTTCATGCTTGAAATGGCTAATAAACTATTTTATTCATGAAATAGTTATGGTTAAAAATGTAAACAATGTAAACACGTTAACATATTCTGACTATTTACTTTTCAAGAACTCATTTTATCCATGAAATAACTGCTACAAGGATGGTAGGCCAATTGTATTTGAATGAAGAAATATGCACTCTGATGACACTAGATGCCATTTAGACCACTGCATTTTACGAGTGGAGCATTACGGCTTTTGCTATAATGCTCCACTTGATAGATATAGTAAAAGCTCTATTAGAATCTGGCTTTGGGTTCATTTCAAATATAGTGCAATTGCAATGTAAAGGGAAGAAAAGAACGGGAGAACGGTGGGGTAAGGTTTAGAGGAAAAGAAGAAGAGAGAAACAGGAGAATACAGGATGACACTGTAGAGATCTGCTTCTACACCTACAAAAAGAGAGAGGAAAACACTACTGAATCAAGAAAGAATAGCAACAAATTTATGCATACAAAAACAGCTACAACATCCCTGTAAAGTCCCTGGTACTAGTTGATACAAGAATGCATGCAAATGTGAAACTCACTGGACATTTATTAGACATACGTATTTTTTTCCTTTCCAACTATATTTGCAGCCTGAGCTTCACAGAAAGAAAATATATATATACTATCACCATCCCAGAGTGGCTTATTAAAAAAAAAGGAGAACAGAGGGCAGCAAAGAGAAAAAGAAGGTTTGGCAGATTTGCTTGCTTCAGCACACAGCCACATGAACACAAACACATTGTGGGTCTGATCATAATGACAGGTTTGCCTTTCAGGGCCAGGTATCGGAGCAGGAGGGCAGCAGAGCAGGTGGCGCACAGAAACTTGCACTGCTATGCCGAGCAGATCTCTGTGCCATTTGGCGCGTCAGCAAGAACCCTTCCTCCTTCTCATATCACACTTTCTCTGTCCAAGGATATACTGTACGCCTTGTTCCCGTTGATGGGGAGAGAGCAGGAGGGGACGAAGAAGAAGAAAGAAAAGAGTGGAAATTTGTCCAACATTACAAGCTGTTTAAGAGAAACTATTACTGTGGAATGGTGTACAGGGACATAAATAGAAAATATGCTCAAGAAAGATTTGAGGGCCAGTTTCATTAGAGGCAGAAATAAGAGTCGCCATGCAGTTGTGGATTGACAAAGGAATATATAAAGCATGTCAGAAAAGATTATTGCTACACATAGCAGGCATTCATAAGTTATAACAGTGAAACCCTCAAGAGCCAAGCATGGGTGAGATTTGTGGTTGGGGGAGGTGTTCGGGGAAGATGACCTTCCTCTTTGGAGTCGAACAATTCTGCTGATCCCGTTTCTGATGGGGCTTTTTAAAGGACATCCAGTGATGTGAGCAGAATTATTTACAATGTTAAAGTGAGGGGAAAATAGCGTTTTCTATCAGAAATGCTCAGTTGCCATGCTCAGCAACATACTGTAGAAAATGTTTCCGGAATCAACTGGAATTTTTTTCCTCACTTGAGGAAAATTCAGGGGACGGTGGAATTATACCCACAAATTTGTGTTCTCCACAGATTTGTAGAGAATACAATGAACTGAAGTTTTATCGACATAATCTTTCACCTGCGCTGTGAATTTCTACAGCTTCTCCATACGAGGGGTCTTCTCAGCTACTTCTTGCCCAGCCTTTTAGTTCAAGTGGAAGGTCATGATTAAGAAATAGGCGACTTTCATAGGCAGGTGGTTAAATACTTTATTTAAGAGTACTTAAATAATGGGGTAGAATATAAATGCACAACACTTTTCCAATTTAAGAAATTAAAAAAAATAAAATTAGGAAAAAGTTTTAATAATGACTCGTTTCGTCCAATTTACCTGTTGCTGGCTCTCTCCATAGGTCCCAGTGACATACATTAAAGTGTCTGTTTGTAACATAATGAAATATGAAACAGCTCAATAGATATGAACGTATCTATAGGGCACTGTACATCTTTTAGCTGCATTTACCCACTGATAGCTACAAGAATCCAATAAATATGAACTCTATTTGTCTGCGGAAGCCCCCTTTTATTCTTCGGTTTTACAATTCAGATCTAGGGGTAATTAAAAAATGTGTTATAAATAATAGAGAGACATCTAGCAAGATAAAGTTGGGAGTCACCTCAGTAGATACTTGACAGAGTTACTCCATGTATTACAGGCACACTGAGCCAAGAGTTACAACTAACACCACACCTAAAGTGTCTGTCAAACAAAGGCACAGGTAATTCAACACAATTTCTTCTCAAACACCCTTGATAACCGGCAGTGACACCTGGGATAATTTACGCAACCCTCTGCGTTGATAAGAGACAGGAGGTGTTACACACCACCTGGCCTTTCTCAGCCTGACCTTTTCCAGTGTAGCACAAAAACACTGTCCTAATCTGAGAATAGTGCCCTACTTTCTCACACAAGCACACAGCCCTCACACAACACACCATCCTGAGATTTCCCTTCCTTCCTTCCTTCCTTTTCCCGTTGCAATCAACAGAAACATATCAATATCCTTCCCCTCTTTATGTCTGTGTTCTGAACAGAGGTGGACGCGAGGTTAAACGTTCATATTTGGGCCGTGCATTTTTCCTGGCTCCAGGCCGGCTCCAACACAGAGCACTCAAAAAAAAGGAAAACATCAACAACAACAAAAAACTCTCGACATCTCTCCAGTGCGTTCAACTCTCACTTGGCTGCTCCTGTCTCCGACACTCTGCGTTCTTTTTGTATTCTGTGCCTGTTATCCCTCCATCCTCGACAGTCTGTGGCTGTCATGCTCTGTTGGCTGAACAATAGATGCAGTTGAAATCCCTCCAAAATCTTTGACATCCTCACTTTCTGTTGCTCAGTGGCCTGCATTCACTCTTCGTTTTGTCAGCTTTGCTCAGTCTCAGTGCCCTCCACTTTCTCTTCTTCTCCCTCTTGCTTCCCATCCATCTGCAGTGTGACTATCGCCTGTGTTCCTTTGTGTCCAAGCCCATATCCGTTTGCTTCAGCAGCACATCAGCACATAGTTCTTATCTCCATAGAATTGCTACAACTGACATCATCTGAAAAGCCTTTCCTCATTTTCCTTCTCGTCGCCTTTTTTTTTTTTTGCATTCTTTCCTCGCCTGTGTACTGAATGTTAAAATTCTCCTACATTGCTTTGCTCCCTCTCATAGCAGTGACCATATGGCCAGATTGGTCATTCAGCACATCTGTGCAGCAGAAACGTCCACACTGCAGAGATCATTGATGCTTTTGAAGGAAAACATTTTTTTTTGTTTTGCTTCTAGCTGATTTTTAGTAATTAAGATGATTTATTTCTAATTTTGCCTTCAAATAATGTACACATTTGACCAAAATTATTTCTCCTGCTAGCAGATCTATGTTTATATTAATCTTTTAATTTGCCCAACATCACTCTTCTGACTGGAAAGAATCAGAAGAGTATGATGCTAACATGTGTAAGAGATTTCCCCCAAAAAATAAATGGCAGGGTGTGCTGTGGTGGCGACCCACGTTTGGAGGCCTTGAGTCCTCGACGCGGCCGTCGTGGGTTCAATTCCCGGACCGGCTGATATTTGCCGCATGTCTTCCCCCCTCTGCTTCCCCTGTCCTGTCAGCCTACTTTCATATAAGGGACACTAGAGCCCACAAAAGACCCCCTGGAGGGGAGAAAAAAATAGGCAAACGGCATGTCCAAAAATATCAATATGCAAAGTAAACTGTGGGAAAACAGTATCCTTATTACAATCACTAAAATAATAAATAAAGAACTCAGTGAGAAGCTACATAAAGGGCCATAAAAATGTCTAAGTACTATACTTAATAAAAATAACATTATAAGCTCAGGTGTTGTATTTAGGAAAAAAATAATTAAGCCTTGTTGACCTCTCCCCCCTCCCTCTCACACACACAGAGAGAGCTTCACATTTACTTGAAATGGTTGAAATATCTCAGCCTGAGATCATATCGATGTGCGGCTATGAGCAGCGCTACCCTATTGATTTAACAGTGACCAGAGATGTGAGAGTGGGAAAATGATCAAAGTGCACAGCAAAGCAAGACAAAGCTCCTTTCAACCTCTGATTCACCACCTGCCCCTGGTTTTTTGCTCTAATAATAACACATTCTGAGTGATGGCATCTCTTCAATGGGGGGCTGATGAGGAAAATGTACTGGATCCTCTGCAATAAATGAGGATCATAATTATCTCAGCGTCTAGTCTGAACAAGGGATAAGTTATGTATACCGTCTTTATATCGCGCTGCCTCGCACTCCTAAAGAAGAAGAGTCGACGGGTTCAAAGTGACTCATGGATTAGTAAGAAGGGCAGAAACAATCTGATACCAGGCCTGCCCAGAAACATTCCTGTAATGTTGCATTGTTGATGATGGTGCAGTTTGAAAACAGCAAAGGCAGCACTTTGACACAGTTACTCAATGAGCGAGACAAAAGCAGAGAGAGAAAAGTAGACAAAATAAAGAAAGAGGAGATGGACAACTATAGAGTGATAAAAGGACAGGGAGTCACCTCTGCAGGGAATATATCACGTACTTAGCACTCTGACAGGCCAAGTCAGTAGTGGCTTTTAGGACTCCCAGCATGTGAGATTCCTGAAGGTATGAAGTCTGGATGGAGGAGCAGCTGACAGCTAGTGAGACACAGAAGGGACGTGCAGATGGAGAAGAAACAAGGACATCATCTGTATAACCACAGTCTGATCTCAGTCAAATTAAACTGAGTAGTTTTAGGTTCTTCTGTCACACATTAAGTTATGGCACCATCCAATGTACAGGTACTGAGACAGACAGCCAGAGAATAAAATGAAATGGAACCCCCTCCTCTTTTCAGACTCATTTTTAGAGATCTTTTGACCATTTTAAAGAAACACAATGACGCACTAATCTACGTCTTCTCTTCTCTCTACAGACACGCATAAAAGCACAAAGCCAAGGAATAGAAAAAAAACTACAATATCATTTTTACTCTCAAATATTTACATTTTTACTGATTCAAGCTCAGTACTGACTGTTAGTAATTCCTCTTTATGCTTCATCTCACTGCAAGTCATGCAATAAATTGGTGTGGGTTGTGAAAAAACAACACATTAAACGCTGATTAAGTACCGGACAGCCAGGGCTGGTTATAACACAGTTCCTTGTAGGGATTAGCAGCTACTACTACAGCATTAAAGGCAAACTCTCTTCTGAAAATCTTCAATTTGGGGTTTCTTTTTAACAGAAAATTGAAAAACAAGACAAAGAGATGCCAACAGAAGTTACTGTAATTCTTACTATCCTTAAAAAGACGAAGATGCCGTGAGGAGGAAGAGTCTCCTGTAGCTTTCTGTATTACAGTGACTCTGAAGAGACCTCTGACTAAAGACAGTCTTATGAAGTCGATGCTCAGGGTTGTCTTTAATGGTGTTCCTTTTTACAAGAATCCTTCTTTTGCAGCATAATCTCAGCGGTTCCATAGTCGTCCTCAAAACAGACCCCGCTTGCTGCTACAACAGATGGTGGCAGAAGACGCTGTACTCTCCGCAACAGATTAATAGAAGATACGCAGCTTCTTGCTGCAAACACTGAAGGATCTTAGCTTCCTCAAGATGTATGCTCTAATGTACATAGTGAACAGGAATGGTAAGAGTACATTCCCCTGTGGTTCTTCTGTGTAGCCGACTACCGGGTTGGACACAAAACCTTTTATTCTTTTATTTATTCTGTTTGTCAGGTAGTCATTGCTTCAGGTGATTGTTGATGCATCTACCTGTGTCTTCTGACAGTAAATCAGGTTAATTCTGCTTTTTTGCGATTTTTCACACATTGATATTATGTAACCAGGCCCCATTGTTAAATACTCCACATCTTACGTTTCACTAAGTGAGTAAAATGCCATGAGGGAGTTTGATTAATGGTGACTGAACTGCAAATTTATCTCCATCGTCTTCTAATGTTCTTCCTTTAAAACAGCAACTAAAGACTTAACTGTGAACAAATAAGATTGAATATGTAGGTTGTGCATTTAGAACTTTAAAAGGATATGCAGCAACAAAAATTAACTTGACCTCCTTAGAGTTGCATATCCATCCTCCACAGAGGTTCCCCTTCTGACAGGCTGAAAGCTCCACTGACCTACATATAAAATCATCTATGGAGCAATTCATAGCTCCAGCAATCCAGTTTTTATTCTTTTTGTGTGCCATACATGAATGAATAATGCACCATCAAAGCTGACAAGCTGCTAAAAGGATATACAAAAGCTTCTCTGAGGAAGATATAAAAAATTCAGAAGGCAGTTAGGACGTGCGAAGTAAATACAACTGTAAATGTCAATGTGATATTTTATAAAATGTTAAGAAGATAAAGACCTATTCGGAGAAAAAAGGCTTGTGGTACTTTAGTGCCAGTTCTGCCTGCCACAAAATCAGAGTTTGCTTTGAATGGGTTGCAAGAATATGGTTTGGTGTTGCTCAAATCCACCAGCTCTGAAGAGTGACCTGCTGGTCAAATACTGGAAAGAAACTAAAAAGTAAAATTTTTCTACATATTCTTAGATACACTTTTCTAATAGCTAGTAAAAAGAATATATCTAATATAAGTTAAGGACAACTATCCAAGTTAGGAGGGATTTCATTTGAAATTTAATATAAATATTTTTACACTTAAATCATCTTTGAATAATGACTTCCTTTCAGTTTGTCTTAAAAGCAAACTGTCTTTGGTTTAAATGCAAGGACCTGGTATTCAATTTAAATGCCCTGATGTGAAAGGTTTTAATTAATTGAGAAATCTTTAATATTATTCCAAGTTGGACCGAGTTGACATAATTGCATGTTCATATTCTATTTGTCAACACAAACCAAGTAAAATGTGCACTTCTGTATAGCTTCTGTTTAAAGTTAAAAAAAAAAAAAAAACTGAAATATGAAAGTCAGACTAAAGAAAATCACAAATAAGTACGGACCAATAAGAACCTGATTAGTACATTTCTGATATACATCTGCAACAACAAAACGGAACAAAAAGAGTACAAGACCACAAAAAAATCACAAACTGTCTACGAAACTTACAATATTTTACTAGACTTGTGGAAAACGTTACCACATCTCTTATAAACCACAGACAGTGAGTTAAGAAAATAATGCAACTACAGGGAAAAAGAACCAGAAGCAAGTGGTCAAACAGAAGGTGAAGATAATTGCTCAAACATTTTTAGAAGTAACACAGGAAGGGTGTGTGAGTCCAGCATGTCAGAGTGCTTCCTCATTCTGAGACTTGAGAGTTTAAAATGGCGTAATTCAATTTCGCATAGTAAACCCTCAATAATGAAGCAGTTAGCAGTAGTTTATTTATAGCGCAAGCAAAAATGCACAGTCAATCATTAAGGAAAGTAATTTCCAAATTGTGTCATCAATCCATGCAGCTCAAGTGCAGCAGCAGCAGGCTTCAGCAGGCACCGGCAGCCCTTCATCTTCACTCATTCATAATTCACACCGCTATTTATCACATGCTCGCACCTCGCTGAGCACAGGGACGAGTCCCTGCAGCCACAGACAGGGTGTGACTGCTTGTGAAGCCGTCTGCATAAAGACAACTGGAAGGGCAAGTGCAGAATTAGTGGTCTAACACAGAGAGATGTGGTGGATCGAGCGAGAGGTTACAGTGTGTCCCCTCAACAGTGAGCTCCATCTGTCAATGTCACTAAAGGCAAAGTGTGACTGTTGAGGACTGCTGGCATTTTCTGCACCCTTGATCACAAAAGGGGGAAAAAAAGCTTAGATGACACAAGTGACTCATGAAAGCAATTCATCACCAGAGCTTCCACAACAAAACAAATGCTGAACCAGAGGAGAGTTAAATGACAAACCACAAAAAACGCATTGAGAAAGCAAGAGAAAAACACTCTCCTTACACTTTTTTCCCCCAAGGCTTTTGATGCTTTCGGAGGCATTTCTGCTCCATTTGAAGATGTACATGCTTGGCTGTTAGTTTTAAGATTCAAGAAAAAAGAACAGGCTTTACTTTGCAACAATCTGGAAGTCTGAGATTTAGTCAAACTAAGTCAATTTGGCTTGTTTCTCTCCATTTTAGCACCAGTCCTCCTGTCAAAAAAGAGCCAACTGACCCTCACTTCATTCAATGGCTGGTTGCCATAGCAGTTAGCCTTCGTATGCCCAGGGTGCACAGATTGAGTGTGTTGCAGGTGTGATCCAGAAAAGCCTTGCATAGGAGAAGTCTTAAGAGGTAACAGTCCATCAGTCCATATTTAACTGCATTCAACCACTGTTCAGCATGGCCTTGTCTCACCTCTTCATTCACTGAATTTGTCATTTCAGGAAGCAAAACAACAAACTCATCTCTGAACTCAAACTGCATACATTACAATATAGCATTGGATTGGGCAGTTTCCATCATTTTAGTACTGTTGAGCTTTCCTTAATTTATATCAGATTCCAAAGGGTTTTGTTTTATTAGTGAATGTAATTTTTATTGCATCGTGTAAAAATGAAGGATAATCACTCGTTTCTAAATCAACCTTCTTCCATATTTCCCTAAAGTAAATGTGAAAAAAATACATCAATCCATTAAATATTCAGTTCTTTGTCAAAAAATGTAGACATATCAATATCTAATATTTTCAAAGGAATAACATCACAAACTTTCCAGTGTGAGGGGTTTGGTGCATGTACAGCTAGTTTAAAGTCACCCCACAGTATCTCAATGACATCCAGATCTGTTCTTACTCATCATTCCTTAATTCTCAGCCAG
The DNA here is from genome assembly GCF_002775205.1 of Xiphophorus maculatus. Classification (NCBI taxonomy): domain Eukaryota; kingdom Metazoa; phylum Chordata; class Actinopteri; order Cyprinodontiformes; family Poeciliidae; genus Xiphophorus; species Xiphophorus maculatus. Next base: position 12,577,870 of record NC_036458.1, on the reverse strand, counting down.
TCCAAAAACAGAATCTATGATATATTTTGCCTCACTATGACGTTTAGCTTTATATATATATATATATATATATATATATATATATACATACAGATTTACATGTTCCTCAAATCCTAAGATATACAGTAGAAATCATGGTGGTTTCTATGATGTTGAGCTAACCATGATATATCCACCTCCATGTTTCACAGCTACTTTGTGGTTTTACTCCAGGAATTCTGAGTTCTGTTTATGCTAAACACGTCCTCAGCTCTTGTTTCCATATAACATCATTTTAGATTCATTTGTCTAAAGAACATTATTCCAGAAGTCCTGGTGTTAGTCTATGTTCTGTCCGATATAATTTAGTCTGGTCTTCTTGTTTAGTTTTCTTTCTTTCTTTTTTTTTGTAAGAAAGCAGTGATGGTCCAAAACCTATTGAAAGCAATGACTGCATTTTAATGGCCTGTCTGCATCATCTCACCAGTTCAACAGTGGCTAATGGAGCAGCTAAGATACAGATCTGAGCGCACATTTCTCTCTTATGTCATCAGGGCAGATGCTACAGCTCATAAATGGATGCCATCAATATTTATGAGGCAAAAAAAAATGACTTGATTTATCACTTAGGACCAGATTTACCAAATCAAATATTGTTACGAGATGTAAGGTGTACAAACCTTTTTTAAAAAACGTAATTTTTATTAACCATCTCTCAGTGGAACAATATTAGTTTAACAGAAACTCCATTGATATAATACAGAAAAGAGAGCACATATCTTTTACTGCTCAATACATTTCCTTTGTTGTGCACATGTCTGAAGCAGCGAACAGTACACCTGTGAAGAACTTTGAACATGTCCAGGTTTAATATCCCAACTGAGCAGATAATCCTAATGATTTCAGGTATGACACATCGGCTCTTCTACACATCCCAGCCCTTCAGTAACCTTCCCACAATGCCATGGTGTTTGTGAAGAATGACAATGGTTCATGATGCCCTGCACCCTAGTTCAGATAAATGATACCGAATTGCTGCCAGCTACAGTTCCATGCTTTGCTGAAGTGAAATGCGCAGTACAGTGCAACACAGTGCAGTGCGGTGAGATAACATTGCTTTCTGGGTAAAGCTGTAATCTACCATGCAGAACCAAGATGCTGTAGCTGGGGATTGGTTGGATATATCACAGTTCAGAGTCTGGCTGGATCTTTCACTCCCCTGACAGATCTGTGGAGTCGCATCGTGCTCCGAGACTCAAGGGAACGCCAACTATGAGTGGATCTACTTAACACTCATTCATTTTACAAAACGCCATCACAACTGCAGCCACACCATCCCCACACTGTCTCAGTATCTACTTCTCTAACCTCCACTTAATGCAGTTCATCAACGCCGCTTACCTGTCTACAGCAGAGATGTGTATGTGTGGGGGGAGGGGGGTGTGCGTGTGTGTGTGTGTGTGTGTATACAGAGTTGGTTTTAGGAGAGTAGATATAAATGATGCAAAAGGTTTGATTGCCACTGTAGAGAAAGGATGGCTGACTATGTATTGGGGTGAAAAAGCCAAACAGCTTAAATTTAGTCAAGGGCAGCAATATGTAGGCAGAGCACGGGCCCAAACACTCCGGCAAATGGTGTCTTGGGAGAAGCGTGATACAGAGGTTTAAATGTATATGGCCTCATTTTACCCCGGAGCTAACTGCCAAGAACATTCACACACTGCTCCTTAGCTCAGACATCCATTGGACTGAAAATCTGTCTCCATCAGAATCATTCAGGGGTTAATATAATCATCATTTATTGGTCACTGCTTCTTTAAAAACAGCTGGAATTATAATAATGTCACCATTGACTTAGAGAGTGTTTCAAAAGACTTTTACACTAAAGCATTTTAGTGCTACATGCAGAGCTGCGTAAACAGTTTTGCTACTTAGAGGTTAAATAGAACCTGACAACATGGAAGCTATAATATCTCAAAAAGCAACACATATTGCCACAATCTAAATTTCAGAACAAATGTGAAATGAAGTATAGAATTTGACATCAGTTTCAGAAAGGTTATAATGCTATTTCTGAGGCTCTGGGACTCAAACAAAGCATATTTTCGATACGTTTTATTGTCAAAGTTTGTTATATCACCAAACCTCTGACCATCAGATGTGTTTCTTTTGAATTAGTTTTGTTAAAACCAAGCACAGAATATGGACAAAGTTGATAGGTGTCAAAAAAATGTACAAACATAAAAATGATCAACTTTAACAATCGAAAAACAAATCTTTGTGTATTTTTCTGAATAAAGTGCAAAAATAAATAAATAAATAAATCAGCATTTGAGAGCTAATCAAAACATCTTCTAAGTACAATTGAGAAACTATATTGCAAAAATAAAATAAATTTCAAGAGGGAATCTGAAAATGATTAATCAATCTTACCACACTATTATCAGTCCAACACCGACTTAGTATCAATATTTTTGAATCAATCTGCCCACCTCTAGTTTATAGAACATCACTTGAAAATCAGCTAATGAACTATCTTACTAAGCACAGAAAACACACTGGTGGATTTTCCTGTTTCAATACAAAATGACACTGAAATGCTTCTAAACTGATCTGCTCAAAATTTTCTTTAACAAAGCTGAAGTAAAATTGAATGAATTCAAACAAACTGTTAATGTAGCTCAGTTCCTTTAACCAAACAGCATTTACAATACAAACCATTAGCCTGAGAGAAAAGGGAATTGCTACATAGAGAATAAAGTGCTTGGCTAAAGCTTAACTGGCCTCATTTGCTGTAATCAAGGTCAAATGCTACAGCTGTTACAGAGCTTCAGGCATATATTGTACAATTTCCAAAGTGACAGTGCTGCCCGATGGGAGAGCATTCACATGGTAGATGTGTGAAAGTGTCTGCATATGAATCTCCCAGTTTCTTTAATAATAACAAAGGACAAGAGTTGCATCATTTAATGCAACATTTGCAAGTAATATCATGATTTATTAAGGTTTGCACAGAAGCTTTACATGGTAGAAATCTCACCGCATTATACAAAAACTGTCTTCTGCATCATATCGCACGCTCTGCCAAGGCTTCTTTTCTTTTATATCCTACATGAAACACTTTTTCCTTCTCTACCCCATTGTTGCAACATCGCAAATAACCACAGTCATGACAGTCTAATTATAGGCAATCAATATCATTTCCAGTGATAAAAATGTTTTGCTGGGCAGGCATTCGCTGTGTTCGAGGGTCAGAACAACACCGGGTTAGTGTGGGGAGATATGTCGAGGCAGAATTACTAACATTAATCACTTTAGCCACAGAGATTATCTAGTCTTCCTTAATTAGAAATACCCCTCAGGCCAAAAAAAGAAGATTGTGGTGTGGGAGGAGGTGATACAGCTGTCCAGTAAGCTTTACTGGGCTGAAGGGAAAGACTGCACTCTCTGAAACAACTGGTTACTGAATATCCTGCCTGATAATTATGCAAATGAGCTGTCACAAGTCCCAATGAATCAAAGCTTTTTGAAGATCATCAAAGTGAGGAAGACTTCATGTGGTTTAATTAATTCCTCCCAACTTCAAGCATCAGTCTGGAAGGTTCACAGCATACATACCAAACAGCATAACTCCCAATAAGCATAAAAAATATGTCGAAGCCCCTTCCAACCAACAGCTAAGTATGTACAGATACTACAGCCCACCCTCAACTAATTTTGCATCTCAACCAAAGAGCTTTGGCAGTTTTCAAACAGACACGGTTCTCTGCAGGGTGAAACCAAGCAGGAAGTTTTCTTTTTTAAGACAGCAGCAGCTGCCATGTGTGGAAAAGGTTGTGGCATGACTTGACAACTGGAAAAAGCTCAGACTATAAAAGTCCACAGAGAGAGAGAGAAAAAAACCTTACTTGTCTGAAGCAAGTTGCAGTGGACTTGAATAACTTGATACCTGAGGGATCATTTCAAAATGTCTATTACAAATACGAATTTGTAAAGTTCTCATAGAGTAAAAGGGTTAAAAAGAAAGGAAAATTTTTATATCCCGACACACAATCAGCGGGAAAAAAAAAAACTGCCAGAAGCAACACTTCCTTGAAAGAAGAGAACAGTGTTGACTCTTATCTGCAGCAGAATACAGTTAATCTGACATTTCCTCCAGTGGGATAACATTAACCAGGAACCATTACTCTGCATTTAGCACAAAAGGGAAAACAGATGGGTAGTTTCCAAAGGAAATTGAAGTAAATATAGTCAACTTCTCCTGGTAAGAAGAAAAACACAATGCAGCACAATTTCTAACAAAAAAAAAAAATCAAAACTTATTATAGCTGTTGGATTCAGAAGTTACAGAAATACCCTGTTTATTATGATTCTTAAAAATTATTTTACAATTTCTTTTACCTAATTTATGTACAGTATATATTTAGTTTGCAGCCTTACACAATTATTTTCAGAATAAATAAACTTTGAGACCGGCAACGGGAAACGTAAGCCTGTATATTTCATATTACCTGTTTTAAATAGATTTAGTATTACCTAGAATAATTTTTAAAGGCATTAGATGTCACCATCAGAATGCTTTGCTGCACTAGTGACTGATAAAAACACTATTTTGTAGAGCTTGATTAGGATCAAAATAAATTCACAGGAAGAACTATGAATCTTTGTACACAGTCCTGAAATCAATTAACAACTGTTGGTCAATATTAAATGTTTTTAGACTGCAGGAGTAGCCAGGGCAGAAACACCAGAACAGTAAGAACAGAAAAACTCTGAACAGAAAGGCTTGCATAAACACCCCTGTAAATTAGGGACGTTGCAAATCTAAAAAGGCAATGTCTGAATCACATTTGAGATTTAATTAAAAATAATCTATATGATTAAAAACTTAATAGCCATAAACTCCAGCAAAGACACAATGAATATCATTAATATTACAAGGTTTAGTGTTGAACCTAACACATTTACAGTTGGTAGCTAAGCCAACATGATAGCATGATTCATCTCCTTTTCGATTATGTTTTGTTGATGATTGAGCTCCTGCCTTGCAATATTATTTAAAATAGTTCCATCTCGTGTTTACAAAATGTACAGGAAAAGTTGTCCCCTGCTTCATAAAATAAATGCTTTTCATCTCAGGAACACAGTGAGCAGAACAAGTCGCAAGATATTTACCATGAATGGACCAATATAGTTTTCTCAGTCTTGCAAAAAAAAAAAAAAAAAAAACTGCCTTTTTTTTTTAAGTTGGTGCACAAAAAAACTGACTGTATGCCAAAAATGTGTATTTGATTGAGAGATTAGTTTGGGACTCCATTTTCAATCACTCATCATTAGATCCTAGGCTGAAACTTGGGATCAGATCAGGACATCCGTCAATAGAAACAATGTTGTACAATACGGCACCATGTGCACCATAGCTAAAACCACATTTCAATCAGTTCCTGAACCACATGTCTCTGATCGGAGCCCAGAGAGCAACAGGACACAGCTGTAGCCTTTAACTTACCACATGTGGTTAACGTTTTCACAATGTGCAGACACAAAACTGTTCCTTTAGTCCGTAGTAACTGGAGCCAGTACATAACACACTAACTCAAAAACAAGGACATCAAAAATACATAAAGAATCGGCTGCACAGAGATCCATATCTTTGACAAAACAATTTTGGAGGTAGAGGTAAGCTACAAGGACCACAGCCAGATGGGACTCTGTAAAGTTACACGAATGATTTACACAGACTGAGCCAGACAGCACAAAGATTTTTACAGCCCTGGCGAACAACCACCTCCTGACAGCCAGTTTTCTCATTGGCAGGGAAAACCTACAGGGAATGAATAAATCTTCAGAGGGACGCTAAATAAATGATGAAGGCAAAAAAAAAAAGAAGTCAAGAATAAAAGGAGGAGACAGATGACGAGGAGGGGGTGAATACACTACAGGTAACACATTAATCCTTGAGAGGAAAAAAAGGAGCTAGAACAAGGATGGAAGTGACTAATGTGAGAGTTGGGGAGGAAACACATTCATAAATCACTTCTGCTCTCTAGTAAACAATATCCAATTCACTCAGTCGTGTTCCTTTCCTAGGAACTGAAAGGATTTTAAGGGAAATTTATTCCATCTACAACGAGTCACATGGTTATTTAGATAAATTGATAATTTATGTAGCCCAAATGATTAATGTGCACACATGAATTGCTAATGTGCGTGAATTGCAGGTTAGTTTTAATACCTAAGGAAAATCCAGGTACCACAGCGAAACAAAAATGATTACGGCCCCTAATTTAAAAAGAGCAAATGAAGACCATCTGAAACACCTTTCGTCAGACGCCGTCTCTTCCCTCGCGATTAGCGATAATGGATCAGCAAGCTTTAAAGGATGAAAGGAGCCATTAAGCCCCCATTTGGCAACACTAAGGTGATTTGCATAGATGTATAAAATAAAACCCCTGCAGTGAAGCAGCTTGAAGGTGGAATAATAACAAAGGTAGATGGATAAGAATGAGACTGCAGGAAATTCTCTATTGGGATAGGGGTATAGCTTCAAAGCAATCCTTCAGGGTCAGGAAAAGGTTAAAAGAACGGGACGCTCTGAGGACGTTTGAACAGGAACGTAATTGAGCAAGAGGACAAAGAGTGAGCTGAGAGGGTTGGGGAAAAGATGGCGTCTGAATGTGATACAATCTCATAGTCTAAACATCACAGAAATGGCAGATAAACTTAAAGCTTTGATGGAAGATCAGTGCAGGGTACAAAGCATGTTTTTAACCCTGCATCAACCTTGAAAAGTACCAATATGCCCCACAGCTGCTTTAGTAGAGGAAACATTAATATATTTGCAGTGTTAGAATTTGCAAACAATTAACAGCAATAATTGAGCTTGTTTGTTTACTGTATTGTAAAAATCTGTGACAGCCAGTAAAAAACAATAAATAAATACTAACCTTTGAGTTGATCAGCCACCACACTCTGTCCGATCCTCTCATTGACCTGTCCATCTTCATGCTGGTATCGGTCATCCAGAAAGTCAAAAGTGGCTTGTGAAAGGTGGACTTTTCCAGCAACACCCAACTGCTCCATCAGATTGGCCAGATTGACATCGTTTGACCAAACATCAAACTTGAAGCGTTTCATCCCCAGGATACCGCACAGTACGGTACCAGTGTGGACGCCCACCCTCATGTTCACCATCTCCCTCTTCTCCTGACAGAACTGCTCGATGGCCTGAATCATCCCCAGGCCCATTTCTACACAGCAATAGGCATGGTCTGGTCTAGGTTCTGGACAGCCAGCTACGCAATAGTAACAGTCTCCCAGAGTGCTGATCTTCTCACAGCCAGTGAGCTCACAAAGTCTGTCAAAACGTCCAAACAAGTCATTTAGAAGTCCAACAAGGGCATGAGCAGATTTGTTGGCAGACATTTTGGTAAAGCCAACAATATCTGCAAAGAGGATGCTGACGGGGTCCATTCGTTTCATGTTGAAGGGTCTGAAGATTATCTGGCCTCGGGGAATTGAGGTTTTCTTGCGTTTGTTGTTCTTTGGGCTGGAAATGGCTGCAGCTGCACCACTGGTGGAGTAACGTTTGCCACAATTATCGCCAATCTCTTCGTCACCTTGCTTCATCAGCTGATCTGCCACAATTCTTGGCATCACTGAGTGGATCATCCTCTCTTTCAGGGCTTTTTCCACCTCCAGATCTTTTCCATGCATAATAGCCTGTCCAACTTTAAGAAAGGTGCTGCGCGAGCGCACTTCAGACATAACGAACAAATGGATGCCAATTGCATGAGCGCAGAGATGAAGCAGGGCTTTGGCTGGACCCAACCAACTGAACATCTCCAGCTCTGATGAAAAAGCCCAGCTCCAGTTCCCTCCTGCCTGAGTTGGGAGTAGACAGCCCAGGGTCTCAAATAAGACAGAGTACAACAACCCAAGCATGAGAGATGCATAAAGTCGAACATGTAGAACACTGTACAGCAATAGCAGAACCTCAATACAGAGAGAGAAAGTGCCCACAGGAGAAAGGCAGGGGAACTTATTAGAACCCCTAACAAGATTGTCGTTGGATGTGTTGTATATGGGTCCCATGCCACTGAATTCTTCCTGATCTAAATCAGGTGACATGTCATCTGGGTTCCTGAATCCTAATGTCTGAATCTGAGGGGCCAGGGTCAATATGAAGGTTACAAGGATAAGCAGCAGAGATGCTTGGTTGTAGCAGCGGGAATAAAGCCTGGTAAAAGTCATTAGGAAGAGGAGAAGGCAGAAGATGAGGAAGGAAGCTGTAGGGAGGAGAAAAACAACTATGTCGCAGCAGGAAGGATGGGCAGCAAAATACAACCCCCAGAGGAAACTGGCAGCCACCAGATAAAAGAGCACATAGCGGAAGCGCCGCCGGGTCTGAGGGAAACATCGCTCTCTACAGGCCTCCTCCAGGATAGACGAGTCAAACTTTGGGTCCCAGAAGTGACCTGCTGACCTCTCGAATAGCTGGGGCATCCCTTTATGAGCGCGGAAACTCTTCACCACTGGCCTCCTCACCCCAGACTCCCCAGAGCTGCAGCTAGAAGAGATGCTGTACTTGCAGTGCTTGGTGGCCCCGATGAAGCCTCCCCCGATGGAGCCCAGCGGCCCTCCTCCGTGCCTGTGCTTGACACTGCTGCCAATTCGCACCGAGACGCCTCCGTCTCCGCTCGAGTCACAGCTCACTTCTGTGTTGTGTGGCAGCAGTTTCTGATGCTGGGGAGATGCCATGTTGTCTATTGCTCTATTCAAAATGAAAACAACTATTAGAAGGCACAGTTAATCATGACAAATATCTAGGCAGAGAGGTAAGGCAAAGCATGTGGACACAGTAGAAGAAGATGAGTTCAGTGCTCTGGTTGCAGCAATACCAGCAGACTATTGAAAGTTTTTGAGTAGTTCATTATTGCCCCTCTTGACGTCAATCGCTGCATTCCTCTACATTCCCGTCTGTTTAGATGCACTTGAGACTGCAAGGTTCATTCGCTGCCTGCTCTGTTCCACTCCAAGCAGCCCAGAGATTGCTCCTGTCATTGGAAAAATATTACATAAAACTGTAAATCTATCCCAAAAGTAAATTTTAGGAATAGGAAGTGGCTCAGAAAACTATGAAAGCATAATTGAGAGTTTTTTGAAGAGCTTTCTGTAGACAACACACTGAGTACCTCAAATAATCAGTCCACATTCAGTCTTTAGCCCCCTCTTCCTCAAGTTGTCTATGTAAAGCAATACTTCCTGTAAAATAGCATATCTTGTTTACAGGACGGGGCAAAAGTTCAAGCAAAGTAACTCCTCCGCAGAGTTACGGGTTCTCATATTCCTAGTTGTGATCAAAAAGACGGTCGACTTTTCCCACACCTGAGGCGACGTGAGCATAGAAATACACACCAAAAGCTTCTGAATGCATGCCACATGCTTCTTGCTGCAGGGCCTAATCCCAAATGTTCTTACATACGGAGCCCCGTGTTTTCCTGCCTTCCCACTCCCGTGTCTCCGCCGCTTCTCCGTGTCCAAACTCACAGGGGATTCTGCGCGAGCTGCTCTTGCAGAGGTCCAGGCGCGTGTGGAGGAAATGACCAATAGGAATGTTTGGATTATTTTGCAAAAGCGTGTCTGTGGGTGACTCCTGCCCAAACACGCTGCTTAAAGACATTCACGGAGCACTTTTTTTCCCCCTGCGTTTGTATAATCCCACCGCATGTCACCAGTCCGCCGTGACAGAAAGAAAAATCTCTATATGTAGTCCAAATATACGGAGCGCAGGGAGAAAATAAAACTGTAGCCTTGAGCGGAGTGCAGGACTATTTCCGTTTGTCTGAAGTTTCCCTGTAAAAGCTGGGTCACCCTTTGCGAACGCAAGAAGACAGAAAGCCCACAGAGACTGAGTGGAGCTAATTAAAAAGGTCCCCACCTCCGCTCCCCTTCCACACCTCAGCACCACAGGTTAAAAAGCAGAGCCCCGCCTCGATCCAACCACTTTAATTGAATCAGACAGGAGATGGTGTTTTCACACAGCTCTAAATGATTCCACTTTACCCCGAGACTAAAACGATATCAGAGCCTTTCTTTGAATCCCTCTGTAGAGTCCACATTGCGACGAGAATATCTTCTCTCGGGGTTATCTGGCCATGTTTGACACGAAGGAGCAGCTGAAACGAGTGTGTGGTGGGATCAGAGAGGCAGCAGCAGCCACCATCTTCAGAGCGCTGACAGCCGCGACCACGGAGAGACGGTGTGTGTGTGTGTGTGTGTGTGTATGAGAGAGAGAGAGTGAGAGAGGGAAAGAGAGAGACAAGCACGGAGAAATTTACCTCAGGATGGAACAACAACCACTTCCGCTTTTTCCTTTAGCAATAAAACGGTCATCTGTTCATATAATTTCCCAACTTTCTCCCGACAACCTTTGAATCCTCAAAGGGTTGTACAGCGATCCTTTCTACTTAAGAACACTAAAAATGCTGTTTTTGGCGGGTGGCTTTTGCATTTTATGTGAATGACCAAGAATCAAATGAGTGCAGTTATGCATGGTGCAAATTTATTTACAAATAAAAAAAAAAGTGGCATACGTTTTTGTTAAACCCCCCTGAACCCTTTGTTGCAATAACAAGATGCGCATCTTTGTCTTTATCTTTGTTTGTCTCGCAAAACTTTGCAATTTTTAGACATTGGTTGCCTGACAGACGACTGAGTGCCATGCAGCAGCTTGCTCCTCACAGTCAGCTCTGAGAGAAGCACTATTTTTTTTCTATTTATAGCCATGTAAAGCAACTTAAGTCTATCTTTTCAATCTAACAGCAATTAATTTTTATGAAGTGCTATTCCTTTATTTCAGTCTTTGTTTTATTTTTCAAGCTGTTATTAATCGGCAGAAATTAGTGACAGCTGTTACTACTGTAACTGCCTTAACATCAATTCCCTTCCCTGAACTAACAAAGAAGTTATTTAATAACTTTGCAACGCCCTCATAATGTACATTATTTAGGTTTATTTTGAAACAGCCTGACATCCGGTTTCTTTATCCCCCATTAGCTTGACGTTGCTGTTTGCTGTGTTTGGTGTCCACACGCAGAGGAGCTGAGTGATAGGAGGGAGGGGCAGACTAAATACATGTACCTGAGGGAAAAACAAAAGCATCAGGATGATTTCAATGACAAAGCCTCACAATAAAGATGCATCTGCAGTTGCATGACAGGAAAGGGAAACTGTGTTATTTTCCCTTATTATATTAATTATATCCATCTAGATATAATAAATATAATAACTAAATGGAATTTAACAGACCTGATAGTCAAAATTGACTGGAAAACAGAGACATACCAAGTAAATTACAAGAAAGCTATCTAAATAAGTGCTTTCTTGTAAAGCACTTACAAGTACTTGTGCTTTACACTTACACTTACAAGTGTAAATCACTTGTAAGTGTAAAGCACTTACAAGTGATTTACAAGGTGGGACAAAAACAAGACTATTTTACTGTGTGTTCTTTATTCAGATGTTTAAATGCTTATCAGAAAGATTGTGTGTTTTCTGCTTTCACAGTCTAGTTTATTTACTGGGCTTTAGTTTGAAAATGAACAGAAGTGTGTCACTTACAAAGTGTTTTGTCACACATTTCAATCAGAGTGTTATTAATGTTGTTGTCATTTGGGCACTGTGAAAGGACTTCTTATTAACACACAGCAAATGTTCACTGAAACTAGGCTGCATAAAATATAAAAATAAGCTCTAATCATTTGAAAACAACCAGTACTTAAGGATTAAATTAGGAATTTTTTTCTTCGATGTATATCAGAAGTGCAACTTTATGCTTATGTAATTTTAATAATTCAGATTTGGACCCTATGTTCATTCATGTTCCAGGATTGAGCCTTTCTTGCTTAAAAATCTAAAACATTTGTTCGCATTTGCAAGCACCCCTCTGAGTTAATACTGTAGAAACATTTCTTTATGCAATACAAAGCTGAAGATCTCCTAGCTTTACACATATAAACACTGGGGTTTGCATCAGTTTTTCAGACTTTCTGCATCATCTCAGTTGGATTTCGATCTGGACTGGTTTTGATCTAAACCAGCAGTGTCCAACTTTCTTAATATGCAAAGGACATTATTAAGGGTTGATGTTAGTCCTAATAAATATTATTCCAGAATGAACTTCACCTGACTTCTCATCTACTATAACCAACTTACCTTTTGTCACAGAAGAAAAGCAGTCCCACAGCATTATGTTGCCATCACAAGATTCTGTAGGACTTCTGTAGGAACTGCATGCTGATGTGATATTTCAGCCATATTCGATTTGACTGTGTTGATATCCAAGAGTTGCAGAAAACTGGACTGGTCTGGATCAAATGCATTAAACCCACATTGTAACACAGTGCAGTATACTTATCCAACCTCAAAACTCATTCTACTCCTAAGTGAGCCACAATAAAAGATTTTTTTATAGAATATTAAAACAGTTACATTAGGCATGTTTTTTTTTTAAAGCCAGCTCTTGTCAAGTAATGGATGTTTTTATATGCTTAATCATGTGAAACCTAAGTGTTTGATGTTCTATTTGCAATAGTTGTCCTGATATTTTTGGGGGTTCTTTTACAGTGGGATGCTTATGAGTATGGCAGTTCAGAATGCTGTGGCATGGACTCATGCTGAACCACGTTCCTCTCCAATTTATGATAACTCACTAATTTCAAACACAAATTGAGACTTTTTTTTCTGAAACACTAAGGGGCAAAGTGTAAGAAAGAAACTCAACAAGTGCATTGTCTTTCTGCATTTTAGCTGAATAATCACAACATTTTTCTGAACAAGTCAATCAAATATTTTTATTCTTTTCTGTCAAACATCCACAACTTGGGCCAGTGGTAATGTCAGTGTTATACGAAAAGGTGAAACGTCAACTATATTCGACAGGACACACATCCATTCATCGTCTAAAAGGTGATTAAAACTGACACCGAAATAGATCAGAAGCACAACTAGCTTTTGTCTTAAACCTCTCGCAGTTCACAAGGCTTTCTTTTACTTTTTTTAAACAGCACCCTCTGGTGGCCATGTTCCGCCTCTGCAGTATAAAGACAACATCCGGAGCACTCACCTGTGAACAGAGTTGGGAAAACAGGTTTGTTCGAGCTTGATTTTTGCTGTTCTCTGCATCATGCCTCAAAGTGTGGATGTGTAAAACAATAAAGGATGTTAATGAGGTAAATTGGAAGTTCCTGTGTCTCCTCACTCAGCTCCCTTTTGTGTAGAGCTCTTGCAGGACTCAGAACTTTGTTTTTCACAGACTGTGAAGGCTTTTTAAAACATCATGGATTTTCTCTCCTAAAGTAAGATAGGCTTGTCTTACTTGTTCTTCACATATCTTAAGTCTGTTGGTAACAGAATATAATATGCTTGATTCTCAGACGGTTGTTACTACCTAGTGCATTTGTACTTGAACACGATATTTTTTGCAATGTTCTTGGGATAACAAGGTCAGAATCTATCTTGTTCCCACAGAAGTCAGGGCTAAATTCGTGAATCTTAAGTTTTGCATTTCCCTGCTTTGTGCTATTTTACAAGTAATTCAATCCACAAATTGTAACATTTTAGAAAATCTACATTTAGAGTTTAGCAGAAAACTGCAGAAGAAAGGAACATACTTTTACCTTTGTAGAACTTCTAAATGAGTCATAGGAGTTAGGTTGTCCAGTCTACATGTGCTATGTGGACCTCTAAAAAACTTGTGTCATGTATTTTGTGGAGATCATGGGGAGTTTGGGTGCATATTAAAGCCTGTAAGGACTATCACAGTCTTTGTACCACCAAAGCAAAAGCTATATTTTGTATTCTCCTGTTTCCATTTCATACTGAACTTAACCAGTGTGGCTCATGGTCACCAGTCCTGCGTCAGGTGTTTGTATACCATGGTACTTATGGTGGCATAAGTAGCATAATGGTTGAGAGTCCCAAGTAGATCCAGTCATGTGGTGGAAGCTAAGTCACTGCTCCTTTAAATTGAAAGTAGTCAGATGTAGTGTTTGGACCATATTATTTGGATGTTTCTTTGAGCATATCTCATTGGTCTTGGATGTTTTCTTTGGGAGGAGACTTAGGGGAAGATCAAAAACTTACTAGAAGCACTGTATGTCCTTTCTGGACTGAGATCACCTTAAGATCCCACAGGAACAAACTAGAAAATGTGAAGAGAAGTAACTTAGGTTCCCCTCTTCAACCTGTTACCCACATAAAATGGTCTTGGATCAGCGAAGGACAATGGATGGATAAATGTACAGAAAAACAATAAATATATATCTTTTAAATGTGCAGAGAAAACAGCAGAGTAAATGTAAAAAAGACAGCTGCAACTCAAGCACATCTTCTTCAGCTTCTATTGTGATGAATCGGCAACAAAAATGAGGAGCAAAATACGCCTAAAATAACTTTTAAAATTCTACCAAAACCTGGCAGTTTAAAGATTCAAAACAATCAGAAATAAAAAATATATTTAAGAAGAGTAGCAGACTGAACATACTCTCTCTGCTCCAAAGACTCTTGAACCCTGACCTCTGTTTACTTCATCATCAAAAACCAAGAGTGATGAGCATACCAAGCTAAGAGAAAAAAGGCCTTGTTTGATGCGTGGTCGGTTTGATGCTGCATGAGGGTTTTTTTTCTTTATGGCAGAAGAAAAGCACACATATCGGTAGATAAAAATGGAAAGTCTAACATGCAAAGATAATCATTTGATCAGATAGACATAAATGCTTTTGCATAGCACCCACAAGAAAGGCTACTTCAAAAACAACCTCTGAAGAGTTTGGAATTGGCCTGCTGCAATGCAATTCATATATTTTTACTGTACTGTACATATATCTGTTTCCACCTTTTGTTTTATTCACATAGAAGGGAACTCCCATTGGTGTGAGACAGTCTAGAAATATTGTGCCATAAGAGAGAGAAGGGTGTGTGTTTTAATATACTTTGATATCAGAGACATGTTCTCATTTCTCCAGCATTAGTGTCCTTAAGCTGCCGTATCGAACGATGGCTTCCTTCTCCCACTATCATATCAGCTTATTCTCCTGAGGACAAAACCCCCCAAACATTAATCCTCACCGTATCTCCTCAACAATACAAATGTCCAGACAAAAGCAGGGCTGGCTCCCACCAGACCCCCCTTTCTCTTCACCTCCTCTGTCACCATTCTTCCTCCTGACAAGTTATTTTATGTTCCTCAATTCTTTCGGTAGCGATTCTTTGGCTTCTCACCACAACCAGTGACCTCACAGGACGACAGGCCGGGCTGCTTGCCAGAGTTAATGCTGCTCAGGAGAGCGGGCAGCTCATTGGTGATTGCCTTCTCAATCTTATCCAAAAGGCAGCCTCCAATGTAGGAACATTGAGATGCCAGGGACTTGAAGTTGGCGATTGGATTAATGCCAAAGAAGTCACGATAAGCATCCCGGTTGGGTAGGTCAAACTTGCTGACGTTGGTCTTGGCTAGAATTGATTTGAAAATATAAAACTTGTCCGGCTCATCTACAATCTCCTGGAAGACCAATTCTGGGTCACTGAAAAAGGTCATCTTCTCTTTGAAAGTCTGGACGTAACGGTCCACAAGCAGGGCATGGATGCGCACACGGATGGCGTGTTGGCGGATGAAGGCGATCTTGTTCTCCATCCGGTTCTCAATCACCTGGTTAAGATCTTCCAAGAGGGAGATTTCCTCTCTCTTGAAGAGTTCGCGACTGGTGTCTGGAGCATAATCATATGGCCAGAAGGAGCTGACGTAGACACGAGGCGGTTCAGTCACATTAATAAGTGGAGCCAAACTCCAGAAGAGTGCTCCATAAACTCTCATTAAGTCCTGCGTGGCCAGATTGTCCGCCTTGTTTAGGATGATGCGGATCTGTGACTCCCGGCCTTTCAACTGCCGGAACAACATCTCGAGCTCAAGACCAACATCCAGTTTGGTTGGGTCAAACACAACAAAGATGAGATCAGCACGGTCAATGAACCACTGGCAGACATCGTTGAAAGGATAACCTGGGTGGAAGAAAACAAATTGTGTTACAATTTATGTTGTACTGTACAGTGCTTTACAAAAGCATAAACATGTTGTTAAAATAATCACAATGCCCATCAGCTTTGATCAGCATGTCCACAGCTTGATGCTGCCACCACTATGTTTGCCCAGGTGTTGGACCTGTTCAGGTTGATGCGCACCATTAAGGTGTATAGCTAGTCTGCAAGAGCAAAGCTGCAGAAGCAAAATGCTGTCCTTCTCTTTTTGAAACATAGGTTATAGAGATTTTACAGCTTGTTATTGTTGCTTATTCTGGACAGAACATTTTTCTTGCATGGTGTCAGAATTATGTAGTGGGTGTGCTAAAGTGCATAGGAAGACTTCTGGGAGCTCTGCATTGTTGCTCTTTTGTGACGTTTGAAAAATCACTGTTGCTGTTTTTGTAGTCTTTAGTAAAAGATCAGTTTCTTACACAGAAACCCGATGAACAATATTAAAGTCTGTGGTATATTGAGACAAATGCTAAAATGTTCAAGAGATGCTTTCTTTTTGTTTTCATTCTGATATGCCTAATACAAAGTGAACTGTCTCTGTTACCTCTTTCCTGCTGCTTGCGGTTCTCTATGATTCCCGGTGTGTCCACAAAAGTCACACGTTCTAGCAGCTTGTGAGGCATCTCGATGCCAATCAGCTTTTCCAGGAAGTTCTGGCCAAACTTTTCAAGTGGAGAGAATGAGCGAGAGCTATCTGCTGCCATGACGATACCCTCTACAGAACGGATTTTCTCCCCGTGCATTATAACAGTAAACTCAGAGGTAGTGGGCTCAGCTCCTGCAGAGTAAAATTATTAAGGAAGAGAATAAGTTAGCAAGAAAGGTGCAGCAAATGGCCAACATATTTTTTTTCCAGGCAATAAAAATGACAAACATTCACCAAAGAAAGGAAGCATCAACAACATTCAGCAAATGTAGTTAAACATCCATTTGTAAGAGTCAATACTACTCTTCTAATCTTCCTGTAGATGTTCTTGCTCAATTTTCCCCTGAAAATGACTCACTAATATGATTTATTGGCAATACATAGCTGCGTGGTATACCTGTGTAAAGCTGATATGGGCTGTCGTGCAAGCCCAGGAGGTAATTGATCATTGAGGACTTTCCTACACTCCAGGGTCCAAGGAACAGCACCATGGGCTTGGAGGTAATCTCTCCATCTGTTAGGTGAGAAATGAAAATTTCAGTGAGGTTGCAAAAACTGTCAAGAGGAAAATTCCACTTTTATTCAAAATGTAAACTCTTTCCAAACTAAAGCAAATGCCTCTATGCGTACAATGTTCTAATCAATCAGCCAAAATATTTTTAAATGATGCTTCTTAAACAGTTGTGATGCCGTATTAAAAGATCAAAAAGAAAATTGAATGACTTTGTAATGTATGCATCATTTTGCATATGATGATAGCAAAAACAAACAGCTTTAGGATGAATAATCTCCAAAGACACCATCTGGTTATAGAAAACAGGTCAGAGTAACAACGAAGCAGGTTTTCATAACATCTACCATTTACAGTGCCTTGCAAAGGTATTCTAAACATTTAAACTTTTCCAAAGTTTGGCATACTATAACCACAAGCTTCAATGTATTGGAATTATATGTGCTAGAGAAACACAAAGTGGTGAATAATTGTGACATGGAATTAAAACCACGCATTTTCCAGTCTGCAGGATAATTGTTTGCTCCATTTACAACTGCAAGTTTTTTTTCCTGCAGGTTTGTAAAGTTTTGCCCATTTGTCTTTTTTATAAAAACATGAACATCGACGATCTGAATTATTCCATTGTAGCTCTGGATGTAGGTATAGGATCACTGTCCTGCTGGAACGCAAACAAACATCAGTATCAGGTTTCATTCCAGTTTTCCACTGTATTTAGCTGCGTCCGTCTTCTCGTGAACTCCAACTAGCTACAGTACATTGTCCTTGTAGAAGAAACTCAACCCCACAGCATGATGCTGCCAAAAACATATTTCAGTGTTCAGCGCGATTGCATTGTTGGTTTTGTAAAATAATGTTTAACAAAGACACCAAAAGGCTTCTGAAGGCAACTGACTGCACTGGATTATAATTGGGAGTATCTGAGTAGATACAGTAGCTAAATACAGAGGCAGGCAGCACTTTAATAATTTTTATATGTGAAAAAATCTTTAAAAATCATGTATAATTTTTCTTTCAGTACAAAAATATATGTTACTTTGTGTTGGTCTATTAAATAGAATTCCAATAAAATACATTGCAGAGGCTGGATGTAACATTAAAAATGTGAGGAAGCTGAAGACATTTGAGTACTTTTGCAAGGTACTATAGAAAGTATTGCATTCTTGTCTGTATTGATGCATCACACTGCATACAAAGTTTTTCAGGAAAAAGAGGTTTATACATTATTAATGAGCACAGGAGGAGCTCTGTCAGCCTCAGCCATGCACATGGAGGCTGCAAAGTTAAGGTTCGGGCAAGAAATACAAAAATGGGCCAAATACACACTGAAGCTACAGCTGACAGATGTTAGCAGCAACAACATATTTTTAAAAATGCAGCCACAGCATAAAAAAAAGAGTATAAGAAATTTTGAAACAGATTCAACACTGCAAGTTGTGTGTCCAGGCAATCTGCCACTTGTTATGTGGAAATGGTTAAGGGGTGGTGAGGTAACATAGTCTGTAATGGTACTTTATAAAATGAGCCTATATTTATGAAGACAAATTTAAAGAAAAAAACTTTTTGAAGACAGTAATGTAATGCAGGGATTTGATGTTCTGGAGCTAAATCATAAGCAAAATGTATTTAGTTCTATCTGAACACAGACTTTTAACACTACCTGCACAAATCAAAGATTCTCTCCTAGGCCCCAAAATTAAAGAGCAAAGCAGCTGTGGAAAAATGTTTATTATTTACTTAATGTCCTCCCCATTTTGATTTGCATAGCTTCCAAAAACGGCAGCGTTCTGTGGACAGAAGCTTTAAATGAAAGATTGTTTTGATGACAATCCAATACAGGACATCTTGTTTTATACAAAGAGAAGCATGTTTGAAATATTTACAGTGTCATGAAAAAGCATTGTCCCCAATACAGATTTATTTTGTTTTTGCTTTTTTTTTTGTCACACTGAAATTCTTCATCTCATAAGAAAAAATGTTGCCAGACATAAATAACCTGGATAAATGCAACACATATTTTTATTTAGTGATTTTAAAAAAGCAATTACCAAACAGAGCATTTGTTATTTCTTTGGCAGCAACAATGCCATTAAGCATATAAAATATTCTTCCAAAATTACCGAAAATGTTTCTTTAAATTAAATAACTATTTAGGAAATATTTGTTTAATAAATATTTCCTAAATATTCCTAAATTGCCATTTGTTGAAGGTATCAGTCAACAGCTGAGTTGGTGTGTAGGTTAACCAGTCAGATGTTCTTGTTTATTCTGTGAGACACAACAGCATTTAGCTAATATTTTATGATGTACTTTATAGCAAGCAAAAAAATTATAAAAATGTTTTTATGTGAATTTTGCCATATATATGATTGTAATTTTGACTAGATTTCCCAAATGAATTACTGCATTGAGTAATAAAGACCTGAAAATGCATTATATATATATATATATATATATATATATATATATATATATATATATATATATATATATATATATATATATATATATATATATATATATATATATAAAATATAATTTTCATTATATTATATATAATGAAAATGCATTTTATATATATATATATATATATATATATATATATATATATATATATATATATATATATATATATATATATATATATATATATATATATATATATATATATAATGCATTTTCATTTATTTTAATGTCAAATACATATATTTAACATTAAAAATTAAATAATGTCTTAAAAAGGTAAATATAAAATATTTTTGTCTAGTTACAGTTTGTAAATGGTAGAGGCAGATTATCTTGTTGCCAGCCCAAAACAAGGTTGTCATTGAATACAAGCCAGCTACAACCCCCAAATTAAAGAACAGTGACTACAATTAGCTAATTTCTGATGAAATATTGGATGTGGTTAATGCAAAATATTTTAGATGTTCTTCAAAGAAGATGTAGTGTTAGTGTAATGCTAAGAGAAAAGACCTGTACGTTGGTATTGATCAGCTGCTTCACCTATGAACAATAAATGCTAATTGCTCTATGAGGTGCAGCTGGCAGTGGTCTTTGTAGGACCCAAACAGGGAAAAGGGTATATGCAGCAAAGCTGAACAGCAGATTTTATTCTGCAGTTTTTCTCTGCTTGCTTTGTCTCAAGCCATAGCACCTGAGAAACAAAAGGAAGCTGCTTTTCAGTCAAAAGCCATGGCTCTTGGACTTCTTTTGGGGTCTGTTTTGTTGCTGTAGGTATGTAAGTGTTTGTTTAGAACTGAGTTTGGTGATGTTGCTTTTACCCCAATGTAGGATTTCCTTGCTGTTAAACTATTCCTCTGTTGGTTCAACTACAACAGGTATGTATTTTTTTTCCTTCCACCTTTGATCTTGCTTTGACAACACTTATCTGCTTGCAGGAGGTTGATTTCAGGCCCCACCAGATGTTCACGTTGACCCGGATGACGAGTTCTTCAAAGACCTGGAGATTGCTGAAGAGAACGATTTAGATAGCCAGACAAGTGGCCCTGCCCTTGTAAGGTACACTTGGCCATTGGCCCCTGCTAACCAAAATCCACCCAATGCCATAAGGCAGGCAGAACCCCAAACTCCACCAGTGAATGCTGCACCTTCCGAAAGTGTATCTCCAAATGACACAGAGTGGTCTGGCCAGGGCAATGAAGTTGACTGTCCATCTGTACATGTCTCTCCTCCACAAAACCCTTCAGCTCCAAATCAAGCAGACCAGCCTTCCTACAGAGACTGGATGAGCATACCTTTTTTTGACATCTTTAATGAGGACCTGTTCTTTGGTCAAATGGGTTTCCAGCCAGAAAATTTGGCCAACTATGACATGCATTGGGTTTCGATGCGCTTTCCCCCGATGGCCTACCAACCACCCCCACCTCCTCTTCATCCCAGTCGTAAAAGCCTGATCAAGATGTCCACGAACAGCTATCGTCGTGCAAGGCTTCTCCAATCCAAAGATGCTTACTGGTCAGATGTTGGAAAGAAGCAGATGAAGGATGCTGAGAACTTTGATCCCACACCAGGTTCCAGAACCATGAGATGGTTCTGCTTCCAGAAATGTGAAGTGTTTCATTTGATGCTTGCAAGCCAAAGAATCGCAGGGATTAGCATCTGTGGGTGTTGCAAGAGGGATGGCAAAAAGAAATGTCAGCAAATTCTTGAGACTGAAAGTTCAAGGGGATCTTCCAAATGACTAGTGATCCTACAAAGGAAGCCAAATTAGCTACACAATAGCATGGTCAGCACAAAAATGGCTCTCAATATTTAAGGGTACAGACCAGACTTACACTCACTCAGACAATATTAAAGTTGTTTAAATTTTGTAGAATACTAAACATTCAGCCTGAATGACGCAATTTAAAAATATCTATGAAATCTTGAGGAAATTACTGGAGACTTGAATCCTGTGTGCTCTTTGTTTCAGCAGTAGATTTCACCTAAATTGGGGTAAAATGTGTTTCTGCTTCAGATATTGTCTACTTCATCTTGTCAAATTCTATTCAAGTCATTTCTTGATCCTTCAGCACAGGGAGTAAGCAAGCCTTGGTGTGACTAATAAAACTAAACCAGAAAAATGTGGCTAATCACAATTCAGAATTTGGTAATTTGACATTAAAATTTGATCTGAAAAAAGGAAAAGTGGTTTAAATTTCTAATGGGGCACATGTTTTCATAACACTGTAGCTCAACAGACAGCAAATTTGTGAAGGGTGAAAGGAAGGGGCTTAGCTCTTCAGGCAGTGCCATGCACAGGTAAGCCCTGCCCACACCCACCTGTGGCCGAGTCGCCCAGGGTTCGTCCGGGGTATGCTGTTAGATGAGGGGAGATGGGGATGAGGGGAGGACAGAGAAGTGAAGGTAAGAGGAAGTGAAGGAGAGCTCAGTAAGGGAGTAAGGTTTCTACAAGCAGTGGGGAGGGGAAGAGTGTCGATGTACATGAATGAGTTGGAGATCATGGCTGGAATTTACGCTAGCATATTTGACCTACAAGTCGTCAAACATGTCTGTCAACAAATGCATGGTGTGCTCATGTGGTCAGGCAATGACGGGAATTTACTGTCCCTCGCAAAAAGGACATTCTTAGACGCTGATAGAAACTAAATATCTGCATACAAACCAAGCCTAAAAGGCCGTATGAGGGTGAAATTGATTGTATTTCATTCTAAAAATATTTCTGGTCTCCTACCAACTCAAAGCAGGGCATAAATGTGAAAAAAATGATTTATTATTTTTTTTTTTTTACAATTAAAAATTTGAAAATTGTGGTGTGCATTTGTATTCCTGAGTCAACAGCTTTTAGAATGTTTTCACACCTGAGGTATTTAAACTTAAATTTAAAACAAACTCTGATTAGCTTCCCTTCTTTGTGCAGTTTGTTTGTGTAGGTGTGAATACAGCAATCGTACCAGGGTGTAAACCAAGACCACTACCTATCTGAGGTCAATCCAGCACAGTTGCCAGGTGTCCATTAGAGTCAAATTGAGTCAAATCTCTTCCCATTGTCTGGTTGATGTTGCTCTGTGGCAATGCGGAAGAGTATGCAAACAGCTTTTCATTTCCATAGTTCATAAAGCCTTGTGTAACTTTCAAGATGTTTTCTAAAAATCCATTCGGTGTACTAAGTTCTAAGATGTTTTTTGTTTTGTTTTTTTTAACCAGAAATGACACCCAAAGAAATACTAAGGCAAGGACTACAGTCTCCATGTTTTTGACTAGCTCAGAAAACAGCCTCTTGTTCAGTTTTCAGAATGACACACATTGCCAGTTTTCAACCACAGATAGTTAGTTACCATAGAAACCTCAGTGTTTATCTCATCTGAGCAGAGCATCTTCTTTTCTGTGTCCCATGAATGGCTTCTGGCAACCTTTAAACTCGACTTGTTCATTATGCCACTCTTCTACAGTATATTTGCTGTTTGTTCACACCACACTTTTCAGCAATTTAATTGTAGAAAACATTCCACATCATATAAAAGCTCCCTTCACCTTCACTCCAACTATGTGTTGGTTCATCTGATAAATTCCCTATGAAATAGATTGAAGTTTGTGGTTGTGACAACTAAATGTGGGAAAGGTCTGTTTGTACTTTTGCAAGGCACTGGAATAAAAAAAGAAACTTTCTAAACCTCATTAAACAGTGTCAAAAAAGTGTGCATAAAAAAGTTAATCAGTACAATCCACACAACAGATAAAGCAAAGACAAACTGAACACTTAGTTTGAGTGATACCTGAAATCTCATGCTGCCTGAGCTCATTGTACTTGTAGGCCTGCTCCATTGGTTTGATGGACGAATGGTAGATCTTCCGCAACTTCTGTATAGCCGCTGGAAAACGAGATAAGAGCGCAGAACATAGTGGACCAGTGTCAGAGGAAGGGTTTACATAAGGAATATCTACATAGGAACAAAATGTTGCCACAACTTTTTGTTTAATAATTTGGAGATTTTCACTCAACGAAATGTAACTTTAATTTTTGGAATTGCAGCAACAAACATAAACATGCTTATTTATTATAAAAATAAAATAAATGTTTTTCTATAATGTAGTTTCTAACACTAAAGCACCTTTGTTAAACTATTCAGTCCTCTAATCAGCACAAGAGGATAAAAAAAAACAAAAAAAAACCTCTGCGTTCCTCACCGGCATAGTCTGCTGCTTTTTCCTCAGCTGCAAGCCGCAGTGTCTCATCAATATGAGATCTGTCTCTTAGGACAGAATCAAATTCTTCCACCTCTGAAAGAAAAGTAAAAAAAAAACACAAAACATAAGCGAGATTCATCTGCCTAGTGTGAATTTTATGATGCCCATTTAAAAAGCATCCAACAGAACATTATAACAACAATGGCTTTAAGTGAGGCAGACTTTGGATGACACGTTTGTTGACATCAAGAGTTTGTAATCTGAGGTTTAAGATCACCCAAAGCCTCTTGCTAAGCACCATTTGTAAAACACTATTATCACAATTGAATGTAGAAACTGTAGGACCAGCGAAGCCTGATTGCTTCATATTCAGTCAGTTTGTCTGTGGGGTTTAATGACCAAAAAAAGACCTGAATGTGAATGTGGATTCTTTACCATAACTGGCTACCGGTTGTTTGTGTGAGGGAGAACGAGGCAGAGGATCCAACAGGGACATATTTGCTCACTTGTCATGTCCTCTTCTGAACCTATCGGGTTACTTAGATCACAGCTGTTAGTACGATCAGCTCTTAATTTAGAAAGCAAATGCTGAAATTAAACACACAAAGACATGGCACCGCCGGAGGCTTTAATGATGGCCATCAGCGATAAGCCTTGGGACTTCCCCGGTTTCACAAAGAGGTGAGCCAACGTGAGTGTTCCCTGCAGTCACATGCATTCAACAATGATCCGCAGTCTTCTGTGGATTCTTTTTTTTTTTTTTTTAACAAACTAGGCACAGACTGATGAGTTCTGTTCAAGTGCATAAACATCAGAAATAGTTGTATGTGGGATCTATCACAGTAAAATACTCTGGAGGTTTCACATTTTCTTTTTCAAATGAAGCTGCACAGTTTGACTTTCAAATTAATCTAAAGGTTTTTACAGAATAAACAATTAAAACTGATATCAAAAGATGTCAGTTTAGCACAACTGGAAAGTATTCAGAGCACTTCACTTTGTCCACATCTTGTCACATCAGATGACAATTTATTACAAATTGTATTAAATTAGTATCTGTGCTCAAAATTCTACAACTAAATGTCAAATTATGACAAAAAGGGAGAAAATTTTGAGTTTTATTGGGTTTTTTTTGTACATTTATTAAAAATAGTAAAAACCAAGGTAATACATTTCCACAAGTACTCATAACCTTTGATCTGAAGTTCAGTTTTCAGCTGTTTCCACTGATCACCCTTGATACGTTTCTACAGCTAAAATGGAGTTGAAATTCAATTGATTAGATTTGATTAGGAAAGGCACACACCTATCTATATAAGGTACCCTAACCCTAACCCCTGACCCTATGCGGATTGCAAAAATAAATAAATAAATAAATAAGACCTTATATTCAAATCTATGAAAATTCACTGTAAATGGGAAGTTTTATAACCTGCTATGACCTCAAGTGCACCATATTATAAAATCAAGAATTCCTGCACGGGAGGATCAGAAAGCATGAAAACGTTTATACTTGTGCTCAGAGAGCAGCCCTCTTATCTCAGCAGGAGGCTGGCAAGAAACGGTGGTGCCTATGCGATTTCTGTAATACTCATCATAAACTCTTTGTTGTACATTTCAGACACCAGGAGGGGGAAAAGTAAAAGATATTTATTTTCTGCAGATAGAAAGTGCAGAATGCTGAATTCTGGCCACTGGGATAAAACTTTGATCTTTTCTTGTTCAGTTTTGTCAAAATAGACTGTGTCTTGTAGAACTTTAAAAAAAAATCATAAGTGAGTTCTCCTTTTACAAGATTTTTTCAGGGGTAGTCAGTAAAGGGGGTAGATAAGAAAAGTATATGCACCATTGATCATTTTTTGTTTCACTAAATAGTTCGCTTCACTCATTTATGAACGTCAACTTATCAATGAAAAATGACTCCCATTTTAGAGGGCTGTCCACCAACAAACTGGAGCAAAGTCACCTGCTATGTGAACAATGACTTGTAATGTTTCTGACCAACATCTGAAAAGCACATTCACAAATCAAATGACAAGTCAAATCATGAAGGCATGGTTGTTTACAAGCAGGATGCAAGACTAACTGGTCAGAACTAACTGGAAAATTAATGAGACTTAGCTTTAAAGATATTGTCCAACAATGCATTTCTTCATCAACAAATTCAGTATAAACCTGCAGGAGATAGCAATGCAATATATATTTCTCCTACAGGATTTTACAAATTAAATTTCACAAAAAACACATTGAAGAAAAAACAGCTAATCAAGCTTTGAGTGTATTTGAGTTGGAAGAGGCTAAAGAATCAAGCTGATCAGACGGGGTTACACTAAAGTAGACTTTTAACAGCTTTTGACAACATTTATAATCATTCAAGTTATGTATCAATGAGATTAACCTGCTTAAGCAGAATCTGATGTTGGAAATTTAATTTTGAATTTTTCAGTCATGACTGATAACTGACGGAAAAGGTTTCATTTTCAGGGACCTAATTGTATCACACAACTATTTGAAAATGCTCAATTAAATTGTAACTTTTGATGAAAACTGATGATCAATAAAAAAAATTATTTGCTAATAACTGACCAAAACAAACAAACATCCAACATGGACCAGCAAACAAAATCAAAACACAACTTTTACTGACATAGAGGGCCTAGTCAAGGCCCAAAATCTGACTATTATTGACTATTATTACACCCCAGACCACGATGGATACTCCTGTGCATAGCAAAGTTGAAGCAAACAGCTGTGATGGTAAAGATCTTCATAGCTGTAGCTGGTAAAAACCTGTTCATTTTGCTGTTTGAATTTTTCCATTTGATTACATTTTTGCCTCAGGATAAATCATCTTAAGTAGCTGGATGATTTGGCAGTAGACTGACACATCATGTAGTTAGACTTAAGTTAGGCTTAACTAAACAATTTATCCTTCTATAACAATTTTTTTCTATAAAATAGAAAAACTTGTAAAAACGGATCATGACATATGAGTTAAACTGAATTTAAAGTGAATTTAATTGATCTTACTGACCGTTCTGGCTGGTCGCCTTAAAAATACTCAATGAGTGCTTAGCAATCAATTATCCACAATGACTAATTAAACCTCAGAAGCTTTATTTGCTATAAGGCAGCAGGGATATACACTTGGTTGAACAACGCAATAGTGCTGATTCCTATGCAGTCAGCCAGCTAAAATTAAATCTGTGCAAGGTTGCTGCCAACCCTGTGCACGACAAAGAGAAACCAAAAGGTTAAAAGGTTATCAGCTACACACATAAAGGCGTGCACATCTATATTTTGCAAACTATTTTTTGCAAGCAAATTTCATCATATTTAAAATAGATCGAAAGAGTTGTCCTCCCAAAAGGAATCAAGAGAACACACAAATTAAAATGTTCATAATGTGTTCACAGATTCCTTCGAAAGGATTCATTGCCTTTCGACTTGAATCGCTATCTGTGGCCGAAGTCCTCAACCGTAACCGGAGCTTCTGCAACTTCCCTCGTCACTCAGAGCTTCACGTCTTTTAACACCAGCTCCTAGAGTGTGCCAAGCTGCTGTGAACTTGTTAGCACCTTCCTGAAGAAGTCAATACCTGATGGAGGCTTCCCAAAAATCACATTAGAAATGTTGTGCAGCAGAGACGGGGAGAGTCTTGGTATCGCAGTACGGAATTAACCCCGGAGGCGCCAGAGGATCTGAGCCCCCTGGACATCTGCTTTCTGTTCTCGTTGAGCTCGTTGCCACTCAACGCTCGCTCAGTTTGGAGAAACATTCTGGTGGCATCGGCACATTCTGCAGGAATGCCGCCGATTTAAGCCTACCATTACCGCTCTGTGACACGGAGTCATACATCAACTATAGACTTCTCATTAGGGGACCGTTCAGTGAGGATATTTTAAAAATGAACAACAGTAGAGCTCAGTTTTAGGACTAAACATTTTAAACACAAATAAGATAAATCATACTTGTGATAGTAATTGAATCATTCCTTTTAATACTCATTGAACGTTTTAACATTTTTATCTTTAGAACTGCAAACCTTGCTGAATTTAATTGACATTCTATGTTAAATACCAACACAAAGCAATGTGTAGCGGTAAAGTGAAATGATAAGAAATATTACGTGGTTTTTCATGTTTTTTGGAAAATATAAACACAAAAATTATCCTTTGCCATGGTATTCATCCCCACTTTACAATGAAGCCCCTAATTAAAATCAATAAAAAGCAGTTTACTCAAGGTATCAATACACCGCACTCTTTTTGGTCAGTCTATTTCTATAGACTGAAATGTTCCTTTTAGCATAATACCTCAAGCTCAGTCAAATTGAGTCAAGAGCGTTCATGAACATTTTTGAAGTCTTGTTACAGATTCTTAATTGAAATTAAGCTTTGGAATTTCACTGGGCTATTCTAACGCATCAATTAACTTTTATCCAAACCAATGTATTTTATCTCTGACTATGTTTAAGGTTGTTGTTGTTGTTGGTGTTGAAGCTCTGACCAAGTGTCAAGTCTTCATCAGCCTTTACTTATTAAAGCTATTCTTCCAGGATTGCCCTTTATTGAACTCCATCCATCTTCACATCATCCTTAAACAGCTTCGCTGACATTGCCAGAAAAAAAAGCATCTCTGCAGCATGATGCTGCAGCCAGAATGGTTCGCAGCAGAGATGATGTATAAAAAAGTGAAAAAAAATCTTCAGTGCTGGGAATACCTTTCCAAGAAACTAAAATAATGCCAAATCTCACAAGGTGTAGATGAAAGGGCAGGAAATGTGCTAAATTTAAAAATGTGTATATTTGAATCTGCTATGAGTATTTACACAGTATCAACATGGATGCATTTTTCTATCTATCTGAAGACCCAGGATTATATTTCACTCACAGCAGAGTGGAGGCAAATTTAATGAGACTGAACATGACAAGAGCCGAAAGCACAGGTTAAAGGATTTAACTTGAGAGCTGAGGGATTCGGACGTTTATTAAAGGTCAAGACGTTGCACCGGAAACCTCAGTGGAATTGCATTGATCTTATTTTCATTTTAACAATCTAGAGTACGGATAAGGCATATTTTGTTTGATTTGGAAAGACAACTTGTAACAGTGTAAATGCACAAGATTTCTCTTTCAGAAAGTGTCAGATGTGAAGCTACTTAGCAGAGTTTGTGCTTGCTGTGGTGAGGAGACGTCACAAATGGGAACAGGTGGCACGGCTTGGGCAGCCAGTGCTCCCCCACAGTCAGAAATAGACTCACAATGGGTCAAAAGATGGACAGAGAAGGA
Source organism: Xiphophorus maculatus (assembly GCF_002775205.1). Taxonomy (NCBI): domain Eukaryota; kingdom Metazoa; phylum Chordata; class Actinopteri; order Cyprinodontiformes; family Poeciliidae; genus Xiphophorus; species Xiphophorus maculatus. The sequence goes on along the minus strand of NC_036458.1, from coordinate 12,548,700 downwards.
GGAGGCAGAATGACTGCTGCCTATTTTAAGGTTTCCACTGTCAGTATGGAGACGCAGACATCAATATCCCACAAACCTGACAGTGTAATATGCAAAACAGAATAGACCAGGGAGATTTCCTGCTGCTTGTTGTACTTATTTGAAGCAAATTAAAGTGATAGCTCTGAATTTTTAAGGAAAGTTCATATTAAGTTTTTGTGAGCAATAGATAGGTTACATGCAGTAGATACAGTAAGTCTCAATGTAACTCTCCGCAGTTAGTTTAATCCGGGGTAGTTGGACCTGAAGATTAACAGCTGAAAAAGAGCACATTAAGCATTTCTGGTTTATCTGATAGTAAGATTCCTTAAGTAAAAGAAAAATAAATAATTTCCTCAAAGCATTATGACAATTACTGGATTGGAGTTTTTAAAGATGTTACAAGATCATGTTAGTCTTGGCCCCTCTTGTGCATTTTCTTCCAAGTAGAGCTATTACATTTTGCTCTCTATATAAAAAATATTGACTATAGGAGTTGCACAAAGAAAGAGCGCGAGCTCAGAGGGTAAATCACTTCATGCTGGGGAGTTTCTGCAATATGTTTCACTGTTAGAAAAGCACCCAGGTACATTTGATGCCCTTGGAACTTAGGTGCTACTTTAAGAAGTGTTGTAAGGTCATTTAGTGCATCTGTTCTTGTCCTCCTTCTACTACAGCTAGGGATGTCCCAGACATGCCACATGCAATTAGAGGGACTCACATATCACTTGGAGACTGCTTTAACTTTCAATGTCTTTCCTGGATAGATAGTGTTACCTCCAGCTATAAACACACCACTTAGGAGATATAAATCCCAGTAAATGTCAGTAATAATATGACATGTGCAATAAATGTTTAACACTAAATGCTTCTCAATTTTTCTCAAAAGAATTTGAATTGTTGTGTCTTGCAAGTACTTTCAGCTTTCTGATTTTGGTCCACCTGGTACAAATTATGGATCCGACTGTTGCATTGCTTTTATTATATTGTCACCATTTAACAGATAAACTCTATGTTTGACATAAGACACACAATGCAGCTTAATTTATTTTCAAGTGCCATCAAATTCATCCTATGACCTAACCATTTGCTTGCTTTTTCATTTAGAAATGTGTAACCTACTTTAAAAGTGAATATTGATCTAAAATGGATGAAATATGATAAAAAGATAAAATCATATGAAGACGAACTTAAAACTTGATCACATGCACACAAAAACCTGTTGGGTTAATACTTTAGACCAGATTCTGAGTATACACTGTTAGGACAGATGTGTTAATCAAAGATTTAATCAAATATTGGGTCAAAAACAGAGACCCAGTTTGTTCACTCAGACAAGAGACCAGAAAGGGCCTTATTGTCCTTTAGAGGTGGATAAAAATTATAGTTCAAGCAGGTTGCTTGAACTATAAAGCAACCTGACCAGACTTTACTGAAACTCTTCCACAGCATGAAACAAGAAATAAAACAAGACTGTGTAACAATATTGATGTCAGTTCACACAGAGAACATATTTATCCCTTTAAGATTAGCCTTTTCGCTGCAAAGTGCTTCGTGAAAACTACAGCTAGCTTGGTTCAGTGTTGAAGTCAATGAAGTCAATATAAACAGGCAATATTTATTTTAGTGGTTTATACTGAATATGACTTTTAAAATCTAAATTCAGGTATTTTTCAATAACTATAACAATAATAACTATCACCTTGACACATATTTTTCAGGAAAAATATGTGTACCTAAACCTATTTTGTTGGGTAAAATCCCCAACGTAAATTTGTGTATAGGTTCTCCGGGAGTGGTTTAGCAGAATTACTCCAATTTGGTTGTTTTTAACATACCAGGTTTTAGAGTGCTACACTTTGCCCACTGTTAAGTATGGTGGAGGTAACATCATGCTGTGGGTATTGTTCCACTACATGAGGTACTGGTTAACAGTGTATCAGCAGACAACAAGCAAATAAAAAAAAACTTCCCACCACTACATGCTTTCAATAAAAAGATGATGGTGTTCGTGCTGCATCTACAGGATCTGTGTTCATCAGTATGTTTTTACCTCGAAGATTACAATATACAGATACAATATACATTTTCCTCCAAAATCTTTAGAGTACATCATTGGCTATTTTGGTTGCGAAATGTTTGTGTGCTGAGAAAAAAAAAAGATGGTAAATCTGATTCTGAGGAACCAAAAACCCGCCTGTGGGTCTGTAGAGACAGGCTCCCACAGTTTAACCCCTCCTGCATGGAGAATGCATGTCCCTAAAAGGCCGGTTGCTGGGAATAAATTGCGATTGTGACAGTGCAGAGTGACAGCAGCTGCACAGCATATCTAAAGCGGACCATGATGCAAAGGGGAGGGAGGGAAGAACTGTGGCGGACAGTGTTGGGTTTCAGGAGGTCTTCCAATCTTAGGCACCTGACAAGCCTGGAATATAGAAGCCTGGTTACAGACTGTAGAGGGAGAAACGGCACCCCAAGGACGGGCAGGGGTGACAGACAAGGGTAACAATAACTCCACCAGCGGAGACCCAGAGGCAGGGCCACAGGTTTAGAAAGTAAGCCAAAGCATCAGAGCATCTGAACAAAAAATTATCTTTACTTTGTTCCACATTATCTAGCTTAGGACAATATTCATGATAAAAAAAATGCACCCAACAAATACAGACTCTTCAATGCATAACCTAATTTTTAGGAATGAAGTGAGGAGAATGATTCAGTGTCTATTAAAGGTCCCCACATGGCCGCTCCACTCTCCTTAGTTAGACTAAGACTTTCCATCAGCTGGTGCCATGCCTTTGGACAGCTGACATGCAGTCAGGCCACAGCAAAGTCTAAATACTCCTCATTGTCCCTCCTTCAAAAACGTAAATCAGACTTTCACTTTAGACAATTAATTAAACTATAACTTAGTGGTGAAGTCACATGAGCTAACTACAAACATTTCTGTAGTTTTCATTCTACCTCAGATTCAGTTCAGCTTCTCATTTGACCGTCTGTAAAGTTTAATTACAACAGCCGCTAAACTTACAGATGTTCATTAAATTCATCCACCAAAAAGCAGAAAGGAATAATTTTATGACATACCATAAATGCACCATCAGATTCAAAACAGAATCTTTATCTACGAAAGCGTCCGATTCTTACCTGCTGTGGCCTGCAAAAGCAGCAGGGTGAGGAGACAGCAAATCGAGACAGTACCCTTCATGATGGCTGCCAGGAGAACTCTGATAGCCTCACAGACTATATATACCAAGGCAGGAAGGTTAAAGTGCATGCAGAAGGAAGAGGTGGGGCAGAGACTGTCCCACTACTGGCATGACTGGTGAAGGGGCTGATACCCATGTGTTTTAGGAGCACCAGGTCTGACTGCTGGTTCGTCATCGGGACCTTTGCTGCATGCAATGCCCAGTTGATCAGGACTCCCTCACAGAAGAGATATTGTATATGATTTTAAATGCCCTTAGAAGCTGAAAAATAATACTTTTTTTCTAGATTAAAACAGAATACATGAACTTTGCCTTAATCAAGTGACTAAAATGGCTTTATCACCATCATCCACAAACTTAAATATCACAGATTGGGCTCCTAGCTGTGGTAATGTAGATTCTAAAACATCCACCCTATACTCACTCTGCTGGCATCTTAGTGAAAGTAATTACCATCAGCAGAGTGAGAGCTGAGAAGAGTTCGCCTGAGTCAGCCTCAACTCCCTCACCCAGCCCGACGCTGGGCGGATTACCGTTTTATCATCCTCACACAGACACAAAGTGGCAAACATAATCTCACCATTCCTCGGGAATCAACATCTTAACTGTAAATTAATCCTCAAATATGGCAGGTTTCTCTCTTTGACCAGGTCCATCCCGAATTACTTGTGTCCAAGCACCACAGCATGATCATTTTGAACTTTCTCATGTCTGGAGGAAGATTCTTAAAGGCAAGATGGCTTTTATAGAGTCTAGACAACACGAGCTTTTCACTTAAATACACATGACAAACACTAGCATTAATAGCATTAATTATGCAGACTGTAACTTAATAGTAGGCCAAAAGCCACTGTCAAGAAGTTAAGAGACATCAGGATATTACATAAGGAGTTGATCCTTCCAAATGTGTGGTCCCTACTCAGTAATAAGGTCACTATTTTCAGACGTCCACACAGAACAGACAACCAGTTTTTGACGTGTACAAATAATTAAATGTAGAACTAATTAAATTAAAACTCCTAAAATTAGGTTGTATTATTTACTTCAACAATTTTTTTCCAGAAAGTGTAGATTCACTAGAAAGCTCTTAATTGTGTTTGTTTAGACAATTATAGTTTACACCTAAGCAAAACCTAAAAGTTTCTCATAAACATTACTAAATTACATAAGAGCAATAAAAAGCTGATTTATTCTCACACTTTTCATTTTATTTTTAAATACAGAAATGTAATTTTATGACCCATGCTATTATGAGAGGGCAACATCCACAACAAGGGCAGGTTCCAAAAGGTCACTCATTAACAGTCACTTAATAGAGCTAATGGAAAGTTGAGTGGAAGGAAAAACAAGTCAAACAAAAAAAGATCTTTCAGGTTTCTAATAGCTGCAAGACACAATCATTGCAATGATCAAACAATAACGCTTAAAATATGCTTCTGTCTATAATTAATTTACATTAGTTTCACTTTCTGAAAGAAAATATTTTTTTCTTCCATCTCTTATTTTACACTTTTAAGCAATGTTGGAATCACACTGAAAAACATATCACAATATAACAAATATATTTTGAGATATTTGTCAAAGCATTTTTGACAAATCAAATGCTTTATGTGTTATAAAGAATTCAACTCTTTTAGAGACCATTTGTATGAAGATAAGTTAAAATAATCATTTAGAATAATAACTTGCGGCATCTTTGGGGAACAAGGAGCTTTGATTGGTTCATTGCGTCTCAGGAAATGACAAAAGATGCCACCCACTGTCAATGGTGTGCATGGTCGCTGTCACAGAGAAAGTGGTCGCTCTTAATTTAGCTGCTGTAAAGAGAAGGAGGGGCTGGATGGGGTTCTTCCACAGCCCATCTACCAAACACTCGGCTGCAAACACTTGGGCTTTACGGCCCGAACGACCGCCATTGATTTGAACTGGCAGCCAGACAAACAGAGCTATTCATGTCATTGCTGGTGCTGTAATAACAAAAGAAAACACACACGAGCCAAATGTTTAAAAAACAAAGTACAAACTTTATTATTCTGTCTTTACAAAGGCACAAGCCTCTTTATCCCCAAAACATAAAAAAACCAAAAAAAAAACGTAATAGCTTCTTGATGACCATATGCACTGACCGGTCTAACAAAGTAAAAAAAAAAACTGAATGAAACAAATAAAAACAATAGGGAAGGAACTGAGCTGCAAAAAAAAAAAGATAAAATACATAAAATGACAGGATAAAAGATGCAAGAAGATATGAAAGGTAAACTGGTAAATGTAGGAGGACTGACATGGAGGGTTGGGGGATACACAGCTGTGCGGTTTTTTTTAACTCATAACCTCAAGAGCTTCAGCTGAGGAGATCCTCCTTTACACATAAAAAAAGAGGCAAACTCCAGTATATTACAGTAAGTGCTTCGTAATCTTCACCCTATTTAGTGATCCTTAGTCCCTCCCCCACTAATCTGACAATCTGATATGCCCATATAATAACTTTGTAACACAAAACACAGAATAAAGAGACGCAACGGAGAGCAACCAGTTCTGGGATTCAGCAGGAAAACTTTCCAATGCAGATACTGGGAAGAACCAGAAAAAAAAAAAATCCTCCGTTTTCCAGCGACCCTCCCCTTCTTCCTATAACAATAACTGATACACCTGACATCAACAGGTTTAAAGGGGAATTCACAAATCTCGTCAATCGTGACGAGGAGTGTTGGGGTTTAACACACAGTCTGTCCAGCAGTTCAAAGCTCAAACAGTCGACTCTAAATGCTGAGATGAGCCGAAAGTCCTAACTGTGATTTGATTTTTCTGCAGGATCTCAGGAAACCTTCGATACAATCTTATGGAATGTCTTATTATGGAGGTTTCTCCACCCCTCCCCCACATATTTCACACCAAGGGGTCTCGAACTTTCAAATCTAGACATACAGTGCTTTGCAAAAGTGTTCACAACCCTTGAACTGTTTCACACCACATAGTCATTTAGTTAGGAACATGTGATCATAAATTCCAACATAAAGAAGCACACAACTGTCGAGAAAAGAAAAACATGTATGGTTTTAAATGTTGTTTTTTTACTTTGCAAGTGCTTTGTAAATCACTTGTGTGCAAATTTGGGCTTACAAAAAAAACAAAAAACTACAAGAAATCAGCAATTGCGTAAAAACAAGTCATGAATGTAGAAGAAGGTGCTTGAGTCAGATGAGATGAGAACTGGCCTACATGAAAATCAATAAGTGGCAGAAAACACACACTACATGTGACCCCCAACACAAAGTTTCCATGATTTAAACAAGGTAGTGGCAGCATCATGTAGTAGGGAAACTTTTCTCAATCTTGTCAGAACTGATGGGAGATAGAATTTAGCCAAATTGTATCTAGAAGAAAAACTGTGAGAGGCTGAAAATACAGAAATCCAATGAAATGGTTTAGATCAAAACACATGCATGTTAGATCAGCCTAGTCAAAATCTGTGGCAAACTCACACTTTTGCATCCTGTTGAACAAACCATCACCACTAAGAAGAAGGTTAGAAGCAGGATTATATGCTGTGGGAATGTTTTTTTTTTAAATAAATAGAGCAAAACATATGAAAGAACAACCTGCTTGAGGATATTTCTTTTCATCCAGTTCACCATTATGCACTACCTTGTGTTGACTTTTCTCATAAAATCAAAAGAATAATATTAATGTGAAACAATTGAGAAAAGTTAAAAGGTTTTGAATACTTTTGCAAGGCACTGTATACCCAAACACAATTTTTGCATTAATTTACCTTTAGTATAGTTTGTAAACTACCAACATGTTTCATTCTGGGGCAAACAAATTTTTGGGTTAAAAGAAACCCAAAAATAACTATATAATTGGGAATATATATTTATATATTTAATGACATCTGCCTGGTGTTTACAAGTCTGATCAAAGAGGTGAAAATCAGTTGCCCCCAAATGAAAAGTTTCCAGATTGTTCTCTGAAGCTGTGTGAAGGAATGGCCTCCCTGCAGCCAACCAAAAGGGCTCATAATAAGGCAAACTGTAACCTCTCTTCGCTACAAGTCGCCCAGTCATTACATTTAAAAATGAAACAGAAAACGTACGAAAAGGACAGATATTAGGAGATGCATAGAGCATATGTAGTAAATTCAGTCGTCACCGTGAATGGCACACTAACGAGTTCTCTGGGCATTCTTCCTCAAATTTCACCATAATCCTCCTATGTCCCAAAAGGCGGAACAAGCAACAAAACAGTCTCTCTAGACCGAGCGAAGAAGTGATTGTATGCGTCCTTTTCGTATAAATGAGTCGTGCATTTCAAGGCTAAAGTGGTGGCGTTTCAGACTGCCAGAGTCCTGGGCACCACGAAGTCCCGCTGCCTTAAAACACTCAGACACACACCCTACTCAAAAGTACTCATCATGGCCCAACAGATTAGCTTATACGTCAGGCCAGGGGCTTTTATACTCAGAAGTAGAGGATGTTAACAGTAAAAGAATAAACAAGCAAGATGTGGGATTACTGGGATCCCAGCCCAGCAAAAACAAACAGAAAAAAAAAATCAACAAAACTAAAGTTGTGAACCAGTAAGTGTACTCTCTTTTCGTATGAGCACCAGTCAGCCATTAAAACGGCCTTTAGTTTTTTTTTTGTTTTTTACTTTCTAGTGGAGCATTTAAGATAGAAACATGAAATTTTGACTTAATAAAATAACAAAGAACTTTTAGGACAGTCTTGCAAACTCACAGTGTCTTTGCAAACAGCCCAGATGGTTCTCGAGCGGAGCTGTTCGAAAGGGCATCCATCTTCATAATAATCACGCTCAGTTGGCGGGCGCCGACGTCACACCCGCGGGCCTCTTTCCCATTTCTTTGATCAGCCACACGACTTCAGGACAGCGCCGGGAGGACAGTCCTGGCGGCTGATGGAGATGTTTAACAGGCGTTTGAAAGTCCAGTTTCCAGTTTGACCGAGAGTTCATAAAAATCAATTAGTAGCTTTAATAATAGTTCCAAAGAGTCATGAAGAGACAAGAGTTTGTTGTGTAGGTGAAAAGAGCAGAGGTTGTAGTTAAGCAAAAAAAAAAAAGAGAAAAACTACGGTTGTGAATGTGTAATTGTAAACCTTCTCAGGCGCCTATTTTTGTAAAATCTGATGTAAAGAAGAAGATGGGGAAAAGTAGTCAAAATGAGTGCTATAATCCGACTACCATCCCGGTTTACGTCCACAGAACAAGAGTGCTGTGAGTTTGTAGTCTCCCATAGCCCTGTTCTGCTTTGGGGCCCTTCTGTGTGTGAGTGTGTGCGTGTATGAAGGTGTAGGGTACACGAGCCTTCAGGCAGGCGAGCTCAAGGCAGCGAGCAGTCGTCGGGTCCGTCGCTGTTGGAGGCCGTGTCTGAGCCCGCAGCGTCGGAGAGGATGCGCCCCGAGCTGACGATGACCGCCCTCCTCTGCTCCTCCTCAAAACCCTTCCCCTGGGTGCCCTCAATGTGCTGGATTGCCTGGAGGCAAACAGGGAATAATAGAGGAGGCACGTCAGAGACTAAGGCGCCCTCTAGTGGTCAGATGTGGTGGAGAAAAGAAAAAAAAAAGACAGCAGGAGTCATGTGAAGGAAAGATAATTTAAGTTTTAAGTGCAGCTTACTTGAACGATGGTGTCCAGGTTCTGCCGAGATGTGGACACGGAATTAATAACCGATGTTGGGCCCATGGTTACCACGGTAACATGATGGGGCTGGGGAGTTTGTGCGGGCGCAGGAACGATGACTGTGGCATGATGTGTGGGTGCGGGCGGGGTAGCAGGAGCCAACACCTGAAAGAACGATATTTACACATCATTCTAATGATCCCTAACAACGTAATATGCAAAAAATATTCCTGAGGTGCTTAACAAATAATTGAATCAAACACTGTTTCTATCACACAGGCAATAGAAATCTACAAACTATGAGGTGCATTTTTGTGTTTAACCTCCTTGATACTGCTGCCCCGAAATAAAATCCAGGCAATCAACTGCCTTCAAAAGTCACCCAGCAAGTAAAACCTGTGTAGCTGAATCCCAGTGTAAATACAGCTGTTCAGTGAATCCCTCAGTGGTTTGTTAGAGAACAAACGACATAATGAAGAACAGGAAACACAACTTATAAGTCAGGAATATTGTTGAGGAGAGACCAGAGACAACAATGAACTAATGTAGATTAATGCATACCTAAACGCTCATATGGCCAAGGCTAGGGCTGGATGATATGGCTGAAACATTTATCACAATATACAGTAAGTGTTTCATATCAATTGATGTTGATAATTGAACCAGTCATACCCGCAAAGATTTGCAGCTGTAATTACAGCAAATGATGGTTCCATAAGGGGCTAAATAAATACAAATGCACTCCACACTATTCAGAATAATGCACTCCTTTGTACTTGTCTACGACATCAATTTAGGAATTGGCATGTATTGTACAATTTATTGTGAAAACTGTTTTATGACAGGCATTTTGACTTATTGATGTGTTGATCAATTTCAATTAATGATGTTAAATAAAAAGCAAAACTGTGACAGTATTAACGGACATTATGTTTTTACTATTTTAATTAAATAAATTGATGTTAAAATGTATTTAACATCAATAAATATCAGTGAAATGAAAAACATGATTAAATACAGTTATTGTGTACATCTTAGTGATACAAATCACACTTCTTTCAGTAACTTGCACGCTGAAGAAGACTATTTCTACTGAGAATATTTTTCAAGAATAGTATCTGTGTGTGATGTTATGAATGCTATGTCATGCATTCACAGTAATGTAAAAAGTTTTTAAATCATAATTTTTATCGTCATCACAATTGCACCGCAAAATATTGCGTATATATATATATCCTAAGTCCACAATGCCCACCCCTATATCGAATTTCAATAAAATCTATGAAACTTTATTTAAATTTCATTGTTTACATGACAACATGTGAGAAAGTTCAAGGGGTGAAAATTTCTTTTGCAAGGCTCTGCATATGTGACAGTCAAAGTTATTCTGAGTCTTTTATCACAACAAAGATGCTGACATATATTGAAGATAAACTCAATTTCAAATATTTTGTGATGATAAAGTAAAACACCTTCTGAAAGCTAAATTTAGTCATTAAACAAAAGCTGAATTCTTTATGAAACGTTGGTGTTGAACCTGAGGGCTGTGTGCTGGAGTGAGGTCCCTCTCTAGCTGCTTCTGCAGGCGAACAAGACTCTGCGTCTGGACTTGTTGTTCCTGGACCTGCTGGGCGATCGCCTTCAGCTTCTCTGGGTACAGCTGAGCGTCCAGGGAGCGCATCTGCCAGGCGGGACGCATCGGGAGAAAGGTGCGTCAGTCACGCACTTAAAACAGCTGTGTGTTCATTCCCACCCGACTGTCACCTGATCCTCCAGCATCATCCTGACTGTGCGCTCCTTTTCCAGCTGCTGCCTCAGCTCAATCATCTCCCTCCTCAGATCCTCAGTCTTCTCCTCCTCCAGGATGTCTGGAGAGCCGATCCCTTCATCTTTCTCCTCCGCCCGTCTCCTCTTCGGGGACGAGCCACTTAACTCCTGGGGGAAAAAAAAAACAAACATAGATTGAGATATCTGGTTCAGATGAGTGCTAAAACCGAAGAAACGTATAGGAATATTTATGCAACTTGATGTACCCGTACCTGAATGATCCGCTTCAGCTGACTGTTTTGCTGCAATAGCCGCGTCTTCTCCTGCTCCAAAGTGAAGATGTACTCTGCCGTCTGTTGCAAGATTGCAGCCTGAAGAACATCAAAGTTGTTACAACAAAGAGGTTGAAACAGCAAGTTCAAACCCGTACAGCAACAGCGACTTCAAAAGTATTAATATTCCTTTTTCACGTTGCCATTTTCAAGTTTTGCCACAAATCAGATTTGTGGCTAAAACTTAAATCTCAGTTAGATGTAAATCTTAGCCATTACATCATATCTCCAGTTGTGGGCTTGTCTTGTTGGAAGGCAAACTTTCCCTTAGTCTCAAGTCTCACTTGTCATTGCTCAAGAAAAAGCTTCCCACCACATAATACTGCCAACACCATGTTGGGGTATTCAGGCTGATCTTTAGAGCAAAGCTTTTCGCTAGCGTCCTGTATGTAAAGCCAGAAGTTGAATTTACCGGTAGAGAAGTTTCTTATTACATGTTTGCTGTTAACTGCATTTACTAACTTTGAAAGGCGTTTGACTGCACTAGATTGTAGTTAGTGGTGACAGAGTAAAGGGAACTAAATAAAAGAAGCACAAGAGCAATTTTTGTTTGAAAAAAAATTGTTCTAGAACCAAGAATCATTTTCTTTCAATTTTACAATTAAGACCTCCATGTGTTGGTCTAGCACTTACAATCCAAAATGTGAAAAAGTTGAAGCAGAATAAATACTTTTTCAAAGCACGTTGGATCAAGCTCATCACCTAATCTAATTCAAGCCCACAGTTTGTGACCCACCTTGCTGAGCTTCTCCCCATCGCTGTGTGGGATGAGTGTTTTAAGTGACTGGAATCCAGCATTGATGCTCTGCATACGCCGACGCTCGTTGCTGTTGGCAATCTCCCTGCGAATTCGCCTCTCTTGGTCCCGGGCTGTTTCTGGGGTCAGAGGAATGTTGGCCAGACTGAGGGGGAAACAAAACAGGGAGGGAAGCAAATCCGTTAGTTGATAATAAATTTTGAGCACAGAGGAAGCCTTCAGCTGTGAGTCAGGAACCGCTTAACTTTAGCAGAAACATTTAATGCATACGGCAACTATGCATTTATTATGAAGCACTTATTAGTTGCAGTTTTATTCATTTTGTTACCTTATTTTTCCTGCCAATGGCATGACTAGTGTAAAAAATATTTCCATTTAAAATGCATTGTATATTGTGCAGCCTTGCATTAAAAGCAGTAATTAATTACTTAAACAAAAGGTAAACCGATATTTTGTTCTACAAGCAGCACACAGGCAGTGTTTGCCTCTAACCACTACAATTTTAATATGTTCATACTTTAAAACAGTCAAAATGAGCCTTCGTAAGCCAGGTGCTGGGATTTAATTTAGGGGAAATTCTAAGAGCGCTTCCTGCAACATCCTCTGCTTCCACCTCTGTATCTCCTGCCAGGCTCTTATCTGTACTGACTCAGCTGCCTCAGTGCAAACACTGGGAACTGTTGTGCAGACACAGATGAGAAAAAAAAATGTGCATGCGCGTTGTGAGTGTTAAGTGTGGAGATACACACAGACACAAAGCATCACTGCAGCACTGCCAATACAACTGGGCTTTGCCTTCCCTAACAGTAGATTACCACCAAGCTGTTTTAAAGTGCGTTTTTTTAAAGGGGAGCAAGACAAAGTAAGCAAATAAGGCTGTAATGACTGACTTGTTGATGTAATAAATAATAGACTGTAAACAGATGAGCAACAGATTTAGAAATTAAAAATCTTTCACCAGTCCAGAGACATATTGTTATTGTGTCTTGTCTCTATGCTGTAACTGCGAAGTAATTTCCCTGCTGGGATGAATAACGTACTTCTATTCTATAATATTCTATGACTTCCATTCATTTTACTGTTCAGTTATACTTTCGTTTGCAGAGCCAGGGTCATCTTAACCTGGTGGCACAGTCAGTTTATCTTGCATTTCACATGTAATACTGCATCAATCAGGTCTTTTCTGACAAATATCAATTTTACATAAAAAAATCCCCAATCATGTATGAAATAGCATCTCCTTAGCCTTTACCATATTTTTTAAACCTAAAAAAAAAACTATGCAAAACGTACATTTTGTACATTGATGCCCAAAACAAATGTGAGTTGGTAGGAATAGGACAAAAATATAAAAATATATTTTCCTTGTTTGTCCTATGGATCAATAATCAGAATCAGTCAAGGGAAAAGTAGCTAATTCAGATGATCTCTGGGTGATTGATCGATGCATCGCTAGAAACCAATGCAGAAAGGGACAAGCACAAATAAACAACAGGCTCATTTCTATTTAATTATATTGTGGTTTAAAGATATTCAAACAATAAATCTTTATCAGCTGGTCATCACATGGTGCTTTAGAGAAACTGGTGTTCAGATACTGGCAACAAAGTCTCAATGCATTTGGTAAATTCATAAATGTACATTTTCTCCCCAACTGTCTTGGAAAAAACCGAAAGGTTTCGGACGATATTTTGTATTACCACAACAATCATAAACAATCAACAATTCACAACAAAATGCTAAGAGAAAAAAGCTCCAATTCTGACATTGAAAAATAGACCACATATTTGAAAATCTCAATAATAAACTTAAATAAGCTTATGACACTAATACATATTTATATATCAGCATAACAACATTTATTATACTATCTTGTTTATTTTTATCTTTGCTAACCAAACACCAGCTGACTGTTGGATGATTTGGGACAAACAGAAATAAGACTACATTTCCCAGAATACCCGTGCGCCAGCAGCAGCAGCAGTCGCAGCAGCAAGCAGCACAAGATTCCTCCGCCTCCTTCAACTAGCAGGGCTGCCGACGTATCGACGGGCCTTCCGTGACATACACACCCCCTTATTAATAACTCAACTTCTAATATTCCTGCCTACCCTCGAACACCAAATATCCCGTTATCTGAAATGTATTAAAAACAATATTTGTAACCGCTAAAAGAAGAGCCAGTCGGTCACCACAGAGCCCGACAGCACCTCGGTGCTCGGAGCAGACTTTTTCATGTCCTCCGCCATTACAACAATGCGGCAGGCAGCATGGCAGAGGTGCGGGATGAAAAGACGCAGTGGAGGTGGCTCGATAGCGCCAGCAAGCAGCACAGAAACCCCAATTATTTTATCGCAACTTAGAATAAGGGCAAATATGACGACAGCTGTTTGTATTTTACATCAACAGAAAACGGTTAGAAGAACATACAACGCGAGACTAACACCAGACCCCCCCCCCTCATCACTTTTAGCTCAAGCCACAAGCATGGCCGCACTACCCACAATAACTTCGGCTCCCTTTCAGCAAACCAGCTCCTTCCAGTAGCGTGTGGAGCGAAAACTGGCCCTTTAAAGGACCACAGTAATCGGCAGCAAAATATTTCATTTTCGTATGCAAATTACAGCGCCTATATAAGAGATTATTTGAGGATAAATAGATGTGGGATGTGCTCTGGAGCGGAGTAGCAGCGTGGTGTGCACGGAACCACGTGGTTAATGTTTGTTAGACACAAAATACGTGAATTTTTATACTAAATGAGCAAAATACAAAACAGGAGATATTGCACTGGCAGCATAAGACACCCAGCCGCTCATTTGCAGTGTAACGCCGGTGTTTGGTGTTAATTAGTGCCCGCAGTTCCCCCGTAAGCAGGTCGTGTACACAATAACAGATCAGATCAAACATGTTGCCTCAGTGCGTGGACAGTTCTTACAGTTATAATCATGCTGAATGGAGCACATGTGATTTATATACACACCTACAGAGACCACCAATCACTTCTTTCTCCGTTTTCCTGAAATGTTGCAGCGGGGGCACCTTCTGAGCTGAAACCATGAAATACTCCATGCTCGCCTCTCGCCAGTTTGGCCCCCCTCTCCAAAAAAAAATTTATAAAAATAAAATAAAATGAAAAACAAAACGGCAATCTCCTTTAGATTAAAGGGAAACAGATGACAAAAATCCCGTGATCCGAGGCGGGTTAATTCCTCAAAGTAAATCCGAATCCCTCGTCCGTGTATTGTAGTTCTTTTTGAGGCTACCGAGAGTTGTAATGTTACTCGACTTCCAGCTGATGGGGTTCCCTCGTTGTGTGTGGCGCTCTACCTCTCCTTCTCCCTCCCCTTTGCTTTCTCCCTCTGCATGACCGTGTCTCTCTCTGTGTGCGTGTGTGTTGGTGTGTGTGCAGCTGATCGGATTGCTTTCAAGGCGGGAAACAGCTGGTAGGAGTCACACACCGCACCACCAAATGCCTCCTTCCGCAGAGAAGGGGGAACTGCGTGTAAACAAAGGACTATTTAGTGCAGAGAGAAGCCAAAAGAATCTGATAGAATGAACTGGGAAAAATGTAAGAAAATATTGACATATAATTTATGGTTAAATACGCGGATTAAATTGCGGCAATCACTCAGTCGGTGATTCTAAAGACAATAACACACAAACAACAAAACAATGAGTTTAATCAATAAAAACCATTGTAAAAATTTACATAAATTTTATACGGCTATTACTTTGATGAATATTTCTGATTAGATACGAGTATATACTAAAACAAATGAGTGAAATCCCAGCTAATTTATACAGTGTATCTACTTAACAGCAATAGTTAATTTTTAATAATGAGGAATTACTCATCTTTCTCTTCTTATGGTTAAAAAAAGTGAAACAAAAAGAGAAGAATTGCTTTCTGATTTGGACGTAAGATGTTTGTGAAATAGTAATAAACGTTTTAAACCAATCCTAACAATGTGACATGTAAACATTTTAACTGAAAAGAAAAGCTAAAATGTCTCTTTCGTGATAAACAGCAGCCCCAGGGTATATGGAAGCATTTAACTGCCACAGATAGAACATAAATAGGGCCAGGATCTCATTAAGAGATGATACTGTGTATATCTTGTTTATATCTTAAGCTAAGATATAAACGAGATATAAAACCCATTAAAACATAAACTTTCTTGCAACTTGTTGCACTGAGTTACTGTGATGACATTTTTTGTTTAAGCCAGAACCTATTTTGGTTGTAGTAAAACTCATAATAACCAGATTTGCATCTGGTTAAAATTATAATTTTTCATTACAGTGAGACCCAAAACTCATTAAAACAAGAAACTCTCTAAGGAGATATAAAACTTGTGATGATTTACAACCTTTTTGTTTAAATGACGTGGTTTTAATGACTTATAAAACTTGTTATAACAACCGTATTTGTATCTTGTTTAAATGAGTATGTATCTCATTTTAGTGAGCTTTATGTCTCCGTATAACGGGGAAGTTTGAATCAAAATGAGTAGGCAGGATTTGTCTCTGCATTAATGCAGTAATTTGTACAAAAGGAGCCTCAAACAAGCACTAAGTGCATCTACTATACAATACGTCAACCTACTTTTCCGTAGGCTAACAATTATGTTCTAAAAATCTTTTTGGTAATGTCTAATTTTGCGAGAAACTGAGTAATTAGTGTTTACTTTCTATAGGCCTTACTAATCATCTAAATTAACACTTAAGAATGATCAGTGTAGTAAATCGAGGACATGAAATTTGACATTTGTAATTGAATTATTGAAATAAAATATATTTTTAATGATGTTCTAATGTGTTGGGTTGCACATAACTATGAAAATATATAGTAATTTTAAAAAGATTTTATTTTTCGCTGCGCATGCCGAAGTGCAGCATTAGTAGTGAGATAGTAATAATAGCTTTTTGTTATATTTTGACAAACACATAATCAATGTTTTGGGGTTATTTAAAAAAAAAAAAAAATCAACTCAAAAATAATATTTGCCCATTGTTGAATGGTGTCACTCACGGTGCTCCATACCACCTGCGCCCTGGCGATTAGGTAAATAAAAAGCGGGAGAAGCCTCTTCAGGGGCGGACACTCCAACAGCTGCGATAAGAGAACAACAGCGATCAGCTGACCAGCTGGCAGCGCTGCACAGCAACAGCGCACCCACCAGAAGGGAGGGCGTTCAGGGACACACTGCTGCTGCTGCTGTCTGACACACCGCACCGGCTGTACGGTGATAACGCGTAGGTGGCAGGGTAAATACCAACCCGATTTAACAGGTTCAACAGATGCAAGGCCGCGCAAGCTAGTTAAGTCCTGCAAGGATTTGCATAAGAGCACCGCACCGAATGATCACTCGTTTAATGCAACAAAAAGTGAGTGCAGAAAACTGAGATAAAAACACAGCAGGTTTTAAAGCTTGAAGAAATCAAAAATAAGTTTCTAAATTCTTTGGATTGGCATCATTTGCTTGAAATTGATTGAGGCTACTTATTGTAATCCAACCTATAAGAACTAAAATTCGACAGAAATAGAAATCGATTACTTATTACTAGTTATCATGTCAAGTGAAGGTGTGGACTCTACACTCAAAGGGCTGTCTGTGGGCTATTTAACGACATATGATTTTGTAACTGGAATGTTGACAATATGGCAGGCCAGCACAGTTTGACTCTTTTCTTGAAATTTTTTTAGAGTGAGATTTTTATTGAAAAATGTAAATCTTCTAAAAGATTATAATATGGATAATATTTGGTACAAGACAAAATATTTGTTTTGGAGTCAATTTGATAGTAAATAGGATGACAATCATCGAGAGACTTTAATCAGAAGCGGACTCGGATGTACTCATTCATTAAATTCATTTAGCTACAGAAAACATGTTGAGACAAAAGACCCCTACTCCATTTTTGTTGCAGAGAATAACATTTTGTAGACTAGAACATTTTAGCTGTTATACAAAATGTTGCGCAAAAGGTGTAGATGCCAAATGCTGAAATTTCATTTATGAGTGTCAAACTCAAGATGACAACAGGGATTTCTTAACATGTTTTACTTATCAGCAAAATAAACTATCTTTCTTTATTAAGAGGGTGGAAGTGTGAGGCCTGAAGGTTCCTGCGTGGTGATCTTGACAGTTACATAAGTAGCACATTTATAAACCTTCTATCTAAATGTCTGCTTTAGAGAAGATTTTTTGAAAAGATATAAGTTATGTTTTGTAATGAATAAAGTTATTTCGATGGAACCTTAAAAAGAAACACTAAAATTAGCTTCAACAGCTAGCCATTGATTTAATGTTATCTGAGGTTTCTCGACGCCCTCTAGTGGTAGCTGGTGAGAACTTGCGGGAGGCCAAAAACGGGCAGCTTAGGGCGTTGATTTCAAATACAAGGTCCAACAGCTGTGGACTGACAGTATCATACTGAGAAAATATAATACTTACAGTTTTACATGTGTCTCCTGTTACCTGGGGTGGGAAAAAGGTATTATACGTGTTACGGACACATTCAAGGTGTCATCTTATGTGGACGTCTCCGTGAAAAAGAAATCGCAGCAAGCAAAATTGAAAAAACAAAACAAAACACTTCCATCTCCAAGTCCTAGTCATACAACTGTGCCCTTTTGATGTTGTCAGTGTAGTAAATCAACAAGATTAAGTGGAAATTAAATGAAGTAGCTCTTTAATTAAATAACCAGTGATAAATGGCTGGAGCAATACACTCTAGACAGTGATTTATTTTTTAATAATTTTATGAAATAACTTAAAAATGTATAAATGTCTACAGGATTAAGTCATTGACAGGTGCAGGAAGACTTAATAGTATAATATGTTGTCAGAAAGCAACAAACAAAAAAAGACAGCTGGTCCACAAGCCATCAAATTTGCAAGGAAAATATTTTTATCTATGACTGCAATCACAGTTTACGTCTAAGTTGCAAAATTAAGTATTTTGGAATTAATTGCAATACTGAAAAAAAAAAAGAATCTTCGCATTGGGTTCTGCGAAGGCATCAGATGTTTGTTAAAGAGCATTTTGAACAAACAGCATCCTGAAGACCAGGGAACACATCAGACAGATCAATAACAAAGCAGGGTTGGGTTACATAACCAATAGTAAAAAAAAATAGGAAGAATATTGCACCACTGCAAAACCTAGCAAGATATATCTGTCCTCCTAAACTGACAGGCCAGGCACGGACTGAAATAATCAAAGAAGCAACATAGAGGTCCTTGGAGAAGCTCCACAGCTCCGGTTGGAATAATACGTTGCCAACTATTATTCATGCATTTCTCCAATTCTGCATTCATTGATGGGGGGCAAGAATAATTCAATTGTTGAAAGAAACCTATAAGAAATCCCACTTAAAGTTTACCACATGTTGGGGATAGAGCAAACATGTGGAATCGGTTGTTCTGGACAGATGAAACCACAATTGAATGCTGTGACATACATGCAAAGATCTCTGAGTGGCAGAAAACTGACGTCACTACGACCACAATGAACCACGTGGTAGCATGATGCTGTGGGTTTTTTTCCCCTTCAGCTGGCACTGGCAAGCTGGTCAGACTTGTTGGAAAGAATCATAGAGCTAAATCCTGGAAGAAAACCTGCTACAGACTGCAAGACTTAGTATTAGGTAACAGGTTCACCTGCCAGCAGGACAATAACCTTAAACATACAGACAGAGCTACAGTGGTTGGGTTTGCTTTGATTTAAACAGTATCTTAGTTTAGTTTAGTTTAGCCAGGTACACATTTCTGAAGCCAAAGCATGAGATAAATGTAAGAATGACTCTTCATCTGATTCGTATCTACTGGTCCTGTTCTCCTGTTCCTCATTTTCTGGGCTTACTGTTTTTCAAAGAGTTTCAGAAAATAGAAACAAATCCTCTGAGAACTATCAGAGACTCAGATTATCCCACTTGAAAGTTGGACTTGTTAACTTTCACCCACCGTACTGGTCCATTGAGCAATCTTAATTAAGTGGCTATTTGGTCCTTCCTTGTCATTTCCACTGGATCAGGGATATTATGTCTTTAATGCATCTGTAGAAGATCTGTTTTCACTATGAGACTAGAAAGTAAAATGGATATGGTGACTGTTTATGACAGTTTTTTACAACTCAAACAAAGCTCTCTCTGAGAATAAACCCTGGCCTCAATATGTTTTTTATTTGTTTCTTTCTCTGTTGTGATTATTAGTTCATTTAGTTATAAAAAATATATTCTTAAAAGACGTTGTCACATTTTATATGTTTTTTTCATTTTCTTGTTATTTCCATTGTTGTTGTTTAATTTAATTAAAAAAAAAAAAGACAGCTGAAAGATTGGAGCTACATAGACAATCCTTAGAGAACCTTGCAGTGAAGGCTGCAAAGGACTTGACTGTGGTGCAGGTTCACTTTCCACTGAGATAACTATTCACATGCAACCAGCTCCACAATGGAATGATTTTAGAGCAAAACATTCATATTGCGTTAGAATGACCCAGTCGGAGGCCAGACCTAAATTTAATTGGAAAATACTGGAGGATGTAAAAACTGATGTTTCCAGACTTTTTCCATCCAATCTGATTTAACTTTAGCCTTCCGAGTCTGTCTTATAAGAACTGATACATTTCTAATTACATAAGTGTACAGTTTTAATATCCATTACTTGTGTTTTTACTTAACGCAGAATCAAACAGTATGGCAACTGTTACTTCTCTGAACTTTTTTGTCTTATGTAATGCAGATTTGCATTACACAGGTTGCTGGTGAGAGGAGGTGAGCAGGCTCACTGTGTACACACTGACTAACATTGAAAAATGCGGTGTTTGCTCTTTGGCGATCTAAGGCTGACCGTGCGGACAGACAGACCGACGTTTTGGGAGAGGAGTGGGGAGGGGGGTGGCTTGGAGGAAAGCCGGGGACTGCCCATGATGGATGGGCGGAGCAGTAAGCATGCGCTGAGGTGGCAGGCTCTGGGCTGGTCCTGACGGGCTGGCTGGCTGCTGGGCTCCGGGCGGATGTCTGTGTGCGTCAGACGACGGTGGGGGAGAACTACCATCAACACGCAGCGTCTCCGAAGGAAAACACGCAGAGGAGACGCGGAGCGCTAAAAGAGAAAACCAACCGGGCTAACGTTGGCATCTGGAAAAGCACCGAGAAGGGAGACGATCCTCCCACATCCAGCCCCACACCCTGTCGCCAACCCGTCCCGTCTTTTTCCTCTCGACCACTTCGTGCCATCCCTCTGGTCCGACCACCCCATAGGAAACCCCCCATTAGACCAGCGTTGCCATTAAGCGATGCGCTTTGAATCTGGGAAGAAATCCTCTCTGCGCTTTTTGATGCATAGCACAACCAGTGCTCTTCATTTCCAGGCTATGGATTCGGGTGTTTACACTTTTCTGATGGGTTTCCAGCTGTAATATAACATGCAAAACATCACCCTGTCATTCCATAGATTGGCTGGAATTTAAACAACCGGCTGTCACACACGCCGGGGTGAGTTCTTATGTGATTTTTTTTCCCCTCAAGCTTGAAAACAACTCCGACAATGGTCTTAGTACAGACCGCCTCATTAAACACTTAGTAATAATCTCTAAAGACCTGTCAGCTGAATATTTCGATCCCACCGAAAAAAAAGCGGCAGAACTGACGAGGAGTTTGATCGTGTAAGGACTTCGGGAAGTTCTTGCTCCGGAGGAAAGGCGTGGATTGGACCGGAGACATCTCGGCCATATCCACGGCATTTTTGCTGTAAAGGTAAGCCAGGATCGACATTTTCCTGCATGTCACTTGTGCATGTTGCGTTCACTGTCTAGGCTGAGAAAAAGCACTGATTTAAACAGGGCAGTGACCTATTTTCCAGCACCGAAGTCCTTCCGCCGGGAGTGCTCCGCACTGTCACTTCCAAGGCCGGTGGTTGAGTCTCAGCCAGAGATATGTGCGCGTGTGTGTGTCATTGCCCTTTTCAACATTAGACCAACCTTTTTCCAGATGTAAACATCCTTGCCTTCCACCGGGACGCATGAGAGACGTTTTAAGAGCGGTGTCACAAATCCCGCCCTACATAGCCCATGGTGGAGCTCATCACTTACAGCCTGGCCAGATACAGGTTTCTGCAGAGCTCTCTGATGCTTGTCACAACATCTGATAAAGAGCTCAATGTCTGCAGATTCCTGGTTGTGATTTAAGCTTGTGATATATTGGTAAACAAAGTGTTACGGTCCAGGGATGTTGTCTGACATGCAGCTTTGCTGGAGCCATTTTCCATATTTCTTCTCAATTCTCAAACTTTGTTTCAAGTCATTTGGAGCCTGTAATGGGTTTTCTTACAGGATTGTCCTGTATTTAGCTTCAGTCAACCTCCTATAAACTCTGGCCAACTTCTTTAACCCAGAATGCAAAAAACATCCCCCACAGCATGATGCTGCCACTACCCGCTGAAATCTTGGCTGCATTTGGAAATAGATAGGGGGACCTAATTTAAGAAAAAATAACCTTGTAAATTGCTAAAATATAGAATATATACTTTATTTATTTATGTTTTTTCCATAAATTATATTATTAGCTACAGTTAGCAAACCTCATCTGTCTTTCCATTTTAAAGAAGGAGCTCAACTCCTTGATGTTCTTCCAAGATTAAAGTTTTGACTCACAAAGCAAATCAAACACACTTTTTTGCTACGCTACAAAAAGCAAAATACCAAAAAGTAAAACATTCTTAACATGTTATCTTGACCTTTTTGGCCTAATTACCATTGAATTTTTACTAAAGGTTATCATACCATGAGGCTCTCTACTGACTCAATCTTCATAATTGTATGACTGGGATCTCTTTATCATAGCTGTTCAGCTCAGTGCCAAGCTAGAGGAGGCAGTACAGGGGGCAAGGATGGGCACAGAAAGAGAAGCATAAATAAAGAGCTATTTTCATCCAATTAAGCAATTGCTCTGTTCCTACGCCTAATTGTGCAGCACACAGGGACTTATTTTACGATGGACCTTCTCCCAATTGGCTGCCTCTCATGGGTCTATTGTTCCTGGAGCTGCCAGGGGAGAGAGCCGAGCGCTGCCAAGGCAGACCTAACAAGGCAAGGGCCGAAGGGGAATCGGGTCTGATCATTAAAAAGGTCACAATGCACATCGGAGGCACATAGGAGGGGATCAGATGAAGAATGATTATAATATTTCCAAGGTGTGTGTTGGGTGTTTTTCATGCAGAGACATGTAGGCTCATGAGGTATCGGTGTACTGGGTCAGTCCTATAAAACAGAAGCTGTGAAAGAGATTCCACCCTCCTTATTGCAAGTCTTTCTTTTGTTTCATCCTGAAACCTTCCCTGAACTCATAACAGAGGAGATCCACACATCAACAGCCTGCTCTGGCCATTGTTTAGCCAATCAGATGATGAACAGTTCAGCTGCAGGTCAGCCTTAACATTCATCCAAGAGAAAGTCTGGGGTCAGACAGACAAACATCTATAACCACTGGTCACGAAGTGGACACTGCTCACTCTAAACTCTACTGATAATCCAGATGTCCATGAAGTTCCAGCTGTGCATCTCTGTCTACAATCAAGGATGCATGTGTGTATTTTAGCTTACAGCTTTAACTGATTAATATTTTCTTGCCCTCAGTACAGACTCAACCGTATGTTGACCAGGTCTCTGTCCAGTTCTTTCTATATACACCCTGCTAGGTGAATACTGGTTCTGCTGTGGGTCTATTCATGTTGAACAGAGAGTTATCTTCATGCAGATGCTCTGGAAGAGAATTGAATCACTCCACTTCATGTACTTGTGGATAAACGCTTTCCACCATGTCAGTCCCTGAAAATTAAAACCACGGGCATCGCTATCAACCCCCTTCTTTAATTTTCCATCCGCCTATAGCTTGCGCCCCTTGCTACCACTGTATGACATCATTCACTTGGGGTCCAAAACTGTAAAGGGGCTGAACAGCTGCTGTTGTTTTTTTGGATCGACAAAGGTGAACTCTCTGGGTAATTTCCTGCGTTAGAGAGCAAAAGGTGATCAGTAAAGAGAAGATGGGGAAACATCTAATACACTCCTGATCAGTACTTTAGGACCGGGGAAAAAGTATTCAAGTTTCACACTGCTGGATCACAACTGGGTCGAGTAAAGCTTCAAAATAAGGAAGAAACGGAGGAAGAGAAAAAAAATGAGTGGGAAACATTTCAGCTGAAAAAGAGCAAAAACTATCAACAAAACGGACCCAGTTAGTGGCTTCTTGTGGACAAGTGTTTCCAGGCAGCAGGAGAGATGTTATTGTGGTTTAACTGCAGTGTAGTCCTGTTGAACGATCCACTCCTCACCTCACAGATGGAGGAGTCAGTCAAGAAGAATGCTTCTCCACAACATCTGCACATAGGTAGCCATGACTTGATTCCTCCTTCACAACCTAAAGCTTTATTTTTATTGACGGAAGCTGCATCTTTATCGTGGCCCATAAAAACGTCTTCAGTCCTGTAATATCAGTAATGTTGGAAGCCATCAGGAAATTTCTCCCCAGCTCTTTCTCTTTTCTTTCTTGTTTTCATCTTTGGTGTTTCCTTGCAAATTTAAAACGGGGCATATTTGTGGTGTGGAAGATAAGTGTTTTCAAAGCAGATAGAGTTTTGTGGTTATTGGGCTGCAGGCAGCATCAGTAAGAATCGTACCGTGAGTTGAGGATCTGCCTCTGTCTTCAAGAACAGCACATTACATCCTCTAGTTCAGCACAAGTGAAATTCTTCTGCTTTACCACGTCACTTTTTTCAATCATAACCTCCAAGATCTTTTAAGAAGACATTAAGGAATGTTGTGAATGGCTCTGCCAGTGCATCTCAATTATCGTGTCACTTTCAAAAGCAAAAAACCTTTTTGCCTTTGCCATTAGAAGTCATAAAAATGTCATTGCCTGACAGAAAACAACAAGAAAGGCTGATTTATGGGCAGCTTTAGAGTTTTTAAGGCTAAAGTCTTTTGCTTAGATGATAAACAGCTTGTTTGGGATTTAATGCTGTTTTCAATTTGTCTATTTGTTTTGCCTGTTGCTCCAGTTTCTTCTTTTCGCCTTTTGAAGCTTAACGTAGAACCCGGTCCAATACTTGTTATTACTTCCTCAGGATTTATACTTTGACCCAGAGCCTACAAAGTTTTCACACAGAGCGCGTGTGAGTAGGCCTGTCACGATAACAAATTTTGCTGAGCGATTAATTGTCTCAAAAATTATTGCGATAAACGATAATGTTGTTTGAAGATCTTTTTACACTGAATTAATGGAAATGACATAATAATGCATGCGATTTCCTGCCAAAGATAGATACACATTATTTTCAAAAGAATACTTAAGACTGCAACTGATAAACAAAACAACCAAAAACAAAAATAAAATGGATTCTCAGTCTCCATTAACAAAAAATGTACTTGAATAAAAACTAAACAACATAAAGCCAAAGTGGAAATAAATACAACCAAAAGAGTGCAGATTATGAAGTCTGTATTCTATGTTGCCCTATAGCAATAATTAGGTTTAAATAGAGAAAATGAGCACATCCAACTACCTGATGCAATAGTTCACACAACACTGGGGTTTTTTTTGCCCAGATTTTCCCCTTACGACAATCTTAGAACTGGTTTTTCTAAGATTGTCGCTTGCGATTTCGTAACCGATCATCCTGTAGTGTGTGGTGTGTTACGGTAGATCATCGTGGCCGCTCCGATCTAAATCAGGGGTTTTCCCCGACTGGGAGAGTTAACACAGCCTGTTGAATTTGATAGGTAGCCAATCAGCTGTTCTTCGTTAACGTGACGTAAATAGGTTATAATGATTTTCATTCAGCCAGGACTGACAATAGCCACATGCATTGCAGGTATGTAAAGCATTGATTAATGCCCGGTTTTAAAATTAGTTAACTGGAATTGTAGCCATTATTTTGTGCCCATTGTTGGACACCACAAGGCAGGATCGAACCCGAACGAACCTTTATACCTAGGATTTCTGTCGGCTCATGTGTGGTCTCTCAGGTATTGAAAATGGACCGACAACTCTAATATCGTGTTGTGTGTGCTGGGCATTACACTAAGGATATGAGGAAGAGAGGGTCAGTGGAGAGCACCTGAGTTGAGCCTTTTTTCGTTCAGTGTCATCAACAGAAAGAGAAAAAGGCCGGAAGAGACGATAAAGCCGATAATTAAAATGAGGTCGATAGTTTTAATTTATCGTATGATTAATTGATTTATTGTTTATCGTGACAGGCCTACGTGTGAGTCCACAGCAGCATGTTTACCAGTCAATCAGAGCAGCTGTGGACATCACAATCGGTGAATGAGATGCTAACTTGTTCAAACTTCTGAAGCTACTTTGAGTGCTTGAATTCATACTGCAGCGGGGTGCCATAGCTGCTGCGGATTACGGTCAAGCTGAAAGGCAACTGAGCAGCAGGGGAGAGAGGATTATGGTGGTCAGTGAATGAGGCGGCATGCTGTGAAAACGAGGCACCTGATACACACTTGCATCAGGCTTCACAGGGATGCAGAGTGTGTTATTTTAGATTCCCCATGACAGAGCTGGATATCTTGTGATTGCACACGAAAACAGTTATTAATATTAAGATGAAAAGCTTTGCGACTGCAATGCAACTGTGGTTTGGTTAAATTCTGACTCTTGTATCCACATCACAATTCACTCCAAACTGTTTGACTTGAGTTTGCATTTCCAGATGATGTGAAGAGGTTTAAAGCTCAGTGTGTATTGCATGGAGTCACTATGCTTATGCCTGCTTTAAGGGCGTATTATTGACTTTGAATGAGATACCTGAACTGGTTTCTGTTGCTGCAGATTGCTAATTCATGCTTGCCGTTGCAAATAGAAACCTCAAGTTTGAGAGTGTCAGTGTGACTCAACTAAAATTCACCTGAAACGGAGCTGATTCAGACTGAATCAAAGGTAAAAGTGGATATGACTCTACAAGGCTCTTAATGTCATGTATTTTTCCATAAATGCTCTTATGTATCATTATTGTCACGTGCCACTGGAGTGACAGAGTCATCATTGGTGGGTTATGGGATGTGTTTGTGGGGCGATGGTCGGCTCCATGGACCCACACAGTAAAAATAGACAGAACGGATGCAGCGCAGAGCTTGACTCACGCTCACTTGGAAGCTGAAAGACACTAGTGCATACCTCCTTGTCGCCTGGCTGGCGTGGCTCACGCACCGTACATTTTTCTCCAGTTAAACTGTAACCACTAATCACCTCACCACCTCACTGTTTCCTCTCAGAGCAGACAGCTCCTGGGTCCCCATGGTGGGTCAAAAGGCTCCCTATAGGAAACAGCTCTTTCGCTTTAAATCACCTGTATTGAACATTGAAAACGAATGCTTCCTTCTTGCTCTTATAGCAGCAAAGATCAGGGATCAGTTCTTCAGCTTCAGGTCTGCTGGGCTGCATTTCCAAAATAAACACAGAGAACTCAGTGCTCGAGTCCAAATACCCCACCCAGCCTCTTCTCATTTTCTGTAAAGTGCCTTCTGCACTCCCAACTCAATGATTCCCTCGTGAGAGGATTTCAGCTTGCAAACCTCTTCAGACAATATGCAGAACATGTCTGGAACAACGTGCTCTTGAAGGGAAGCAGTTGAATAAAGAGGAAAAGAGGAAAATTAAGACATAAAAGCATAACTTTAGTGCGAAAGAGCTGACCAAGAAGAATGTTTCTGGTTAGTTTCTTGGACTATTCAGAGCTTTGCAAAAATGTTTATACCCCCTAAACCTTTTCAGCATTTGATTTGACATCATACCAAAAACAACATATAGTGGCTTGAAGAAGAATTCACAATCCTTTAATTTTTCATCTATTGTGTGGAATTATGTCCATATAATTTCATTTGATTTTGTGGAGGTTGCCTTTTAGCTACCTTTTACTACAACTACAGCTGAAAGTCTTCTGGGGTGTCTTCACCGGATGGTGAAGACATTTGAACATCAATTTTATAATCTTGATTCTCAATTGGATTTAGGTCTCAACTTTAAGTAGGTCATTTAACACATCAATATGCTTTAATCTAAGCTATTCCTTTGTACCTCTGGCTGTATATTTAGGGTGTTTTTCTTACTGGAACAAAAGTTTTCTTCCAAGATCATTATTTATTTAGCTCCACCTGTCTTCCCATCAAATATGAGCTCCATGAGCTCCAGCACCATCTTTCACCATGAAGACAGAGCACTCAGTGTTAGTTTTGCATGCATTCCAGAAAGTTTTAAAATTTTGGTCTCCTCTGACCAGAGCAACTTTCACATTTGTCCGTTCACCAACGCTTTTCGACAAAATCTGAGGCCTTTTCTGAGGCCACAGACAGCTGTGTTTACACTGAGATTAAAATACACACAGGTGGACTCTGTTTTCCAGGTGACTTCTGAAGGCAGTTGGCTGCACTTGACTTCATTTAAGGGTGTCAGTGCCAAGGGGCTTAGCATAAACGCATGCAAAACCTTTCTGATTCGTCTTTGTAAAGAAACTGCAAAAACCAGTTACATGCTACCCTGTGTCGCTCTATTAAACGACATGAAAAAGTCTACGTGGTAGGAATCCTCCACCACCAAGGCACTAAGTGACAGCAGGAGCAGATGTAGTTTTACTGATTTTATATGTCGTGAAGCTCGAGTCCAAAACTGCACATTCAGCAGAAACACAGCTGGTTTGTGTTATTTACTCGCTTGGTTAACTCCCTGGATTCTCTTGCATACCCTAAGTAGCTATTGGCAGTACAGTATGGCTAAGGTATGTATGTGCATGATTTCTTGTTTGAAGAGAAGAGAAAGAAGAGTCAGATGAAGAGGAGCTCTGTCTGTAAGCACGAGTGAGGAATTACTCACTGGAAGGCAGAGAAGGGGAGTGGGATTGATGGTGTTTTTTTTTTTTTTTTTAAGACAGGGGGATGACGGAGAGATGGGCGAGGTATTTTGGAGACTCAAATAAGGCTCAAGTCTGGGCCTGGGCCCTGGCTTTCTGTCTGGGCATATCCATTCCTGTCAGCTAGCTTCCAGACTTTGCCCCCTCCTTCTTCTGTCTTCTCCTTCATCCCCAATTCAGACTCCATCTCTCCACCTCTCTTTCACTCCTTTGAATTTTTCTTTTTCCATAAGCCCCCTCCCCCCCTTGCCCCCTGCCCTGTAGCAGCTTCACAAGCAACGGATAAATTATATAAGAGGTTGTCCATCCTATAGAAGCTGTAAAAGAGGGAGGAAGTTAAAAAAAAAAGAAAAGAAAAGCCTGGCCTGTGAGTGTTTACCTTCTCCGTGGTGGTTTGGATACGTTTCCAGCACTAATTTATTTCATATGTACTGACGTTTGCTTGAAAAGTAGCCTTATGTAATTTGGAAGCGTTTTAAGGTTGAGGTTGCATTTTGAGACGTGTTCTGGTTTAAGATGCTCTAAGAAGCAGCCTTACTGTTTTCATTTTGGTTGCTAAAGGTACAGTTGAAACCAGATATGTACATACACACTGTGTAATCTCTCTCTTTTTTTTCTTCTTCTCACTGTGACATTAATCTGACTAAGCGATTCCTCTTTTAGG
The DNA here is from genome assembly GCF_002775205.1 of Xiphophorus maculatus. Classification (NCBI taxonomy): domain Eukaryota; kingdom Metazoa; phylum Chordata; class Actinopteri; order Cyprinodontiformes; family Poeciliidae; genus Xiphophorus; species Xiphophorus maculatus. Next base: position 12,519,398 of record NC_036458.1, on the reverse strand, counting down.
TCAGTATAGATCACCTACATTATTTCTTGTTGCTGAAAGCCAGAACATTAAGAGACTCAGAAGTTTACTGACATTCAATTTATTACACCTTTATTAAAAACTCCAGATGATCTCTTGGCTGTGTAAGCTTCTGACTGGATCGGATCTGTTGAGGCATTTTAATTCAACACCTCAAACACATTGCTTCTTGTTTGACATAATGGACAAATCAAAGGAAAGAGAAGAGAGTTGTGGATCTCCATCCTGGATAAAACTTCCAGATGCCCAAAGGTGCCACATTCTTCAGCTCCAATAGTTATATGCAAACATAAACACCATGGGAATGTCCAGCAATTATACTGTTCAGGACGAAAACCTTTCTGGTGTCCCAGAGATTAACATGTTCTTGTGCAAAATAAGCACAACAGTGAAAGACCTTCAGAAGATGCTTTCAAAACAAGCTCAGGGACAAAGACCTTCATTATGAAGACATGTCCTGTAGACTGATTAATCTAACATTCATATATCTGTACAATCAGTATAAAAACCAAAGATCCTCATCCCCCCTGTGAAGTATAGTGATACCGTCATCATGTGTGCATGTTTTGCTGCATGAGGGACTGGTGCACTTCACAAAATAGATGACATCATAAAAAAGAGCTCTAATTGGAAACACTGAAGCAACATTTTAAGACATCTGTGAAAAAGTTCAAGCTTTAGCACAAGTAGATCAGCCAAGTGGGCAATGGTTGAAAGTATACCACCACTCTAGATGAAAAGTGTTTAGAGGCAATGAGATCAAGCCTTTGGAGTGGCCAATTGTAATTGTGAGAAGCTTGTTGACGTATAAGTAAAATATCCTGTCTAAGTCATACAATTTAAGAGGCAAGTCTACCAACTGCTAGTACTGCTTTGAAATTTGTGAATTTGAAGAAAAGTCATCAAAAAATATCACAGTTCCCAATTTTCTAGCCTATTCTATAAAACAGAACTATTTTTACCCAACTTGTGTAATTTAATGTCAACTGTAAATCAGCTTCAGTGCTGTCTGGTTGCTGTTACCCTAAGACTGTCCTTGTTTTAGTCCAAATTAATGACCTTAGGGCAACAGGGTCTGAATCATTTTGGGTAAAATATTCACACTCTCAAAGTTTCAAAGTTTTTCATTTCCTGTACGATTGTATTTATTGGGCTTTGATGTTTCACCAAGAGGAAACCAGGAATCAGCACCAGATTCTTCTGCTTGCTCATTTCCAGGAGATCACACAAATTGGAAGTGTCAACAAATTTAAATCAAGAATTTAAGTGGTGCTCCGTTTTGCAGCATTATGCTCAAACCATGTCTGTCGCCATCTCAACCGTCCCCCATCTGTCCCTTCGCATCTGTCTTGTCTCTGGTCTCTTTTTGCCGTTTCGCTCTCTTGGACGGAGCCACAAAAGATGAAAGCTGGAGGGTGGAGCATGGCACTTATAGAGGAGCCAGAATATAGGAATACAGCAAGGGGAAAAAAGAGAAGAGGGATAAAAACAAAGAGAAGAAAAAGAAAAAAGAGAAAGACGGCCTGACCTTGTTCCTTTGCCAATGGTGGAGGCGACAGTGGGCAGAGGGTTGTTCAGCGAAAACAACTGCTACGGTTAAGTCAGACAGACCTAATGAGGAAAAGACAACATGAGCTTTGTGCGTAAATGTGTGATCATATGAGACAGACATGGGGCTCAAACAAAGACAATCTGAGGGGCACACCCAAGTTTAAAGCAGCAGCAGGAATCTTGGCCTCATATCACTCACAAAAGCACACATCTCCTATGCTACTAATTGCTCTCTTCTGTTTTTGTATTTCTTCCTTTTCCTCCTTTCAAAATGCTTTAGTTTGGAGAGCTGAAGCGCTGCCCTGTTCCTCCTCCTCTGTGAGCACATGGACTCACATTATGATGCTGTTTCATTTTAGTATGTTGCAATTCTAACTTGTAACGCATTTTATGCACACAAAGTAGTGCATAATTGTGCTAGAGTTTCAGTTTAAAGCAGTATTGTTAGTCAGTTTTGGTTTTTGTTGTTGTAAGAATTAACTTCATTGATCATCGTTCACATAACTCTATGGTTCCATTAAGTAAGTCCTTTCGTAATGGAAGAAAGTAACAAAGTTCTTCAACAAACAATATAAATATAGGGCAATCGTGGAGTTTGAAACTGCATAACCTTTGAGACTCAAGCAGGGAGTCATCTTCCAGCAGAACAACAATTGTTAGCATTCAGTCAGAGTTACAATAACATGGTTTAGACACATTAGAATGGCCCAGTCAAAGGCCGGAAATAAAGTCAATTAAGAACATGTGGCAGGACTTAAAAATTGATGTTCAAAGATGCTCTCCATCTAGTCCTGCCTTTTTGGAGCTATTTCTCAAAGATGTGTTGCAAAAAAAAAACAAAAAACAACAAACCCCAAAGACTTGCAGCTAAAACTGGTTCTTCAAAGTTTTGACTCAAGGGTTCTGACTAAATGAATGCCACACATTTTAGATTTATGCTTTTAATTAAAATCCATGTTTTCCCTTTTCTTTCCACTTTGGAATATGATACCGTGTGTCTGTCGATCATCAACTTCTGAGAACAAAAATAAATTGCGACTGTTTGTGAATCAACAAAATATGAAAACATTTTGAACAAATGTGCTGGGTTCAAACCACAACCGCTCTGGAAGACTTCACAGGTGTCAGTCTCCAGCAGAGATCCGAGGTACAGGTATGGGTGGAGGTGCAGGAATTCACTGAAAATATTTGAACTTTGAATGAAGAGTTGAAAACTCTAAGCACATTATTTGTGTTTGAAAAGTTGAAAATGCTTGACTTTTTTTTTTGTTTTGTTTTTACTTAAATCTGACTTCTTAACAAGTTGGAGTGACAATCCAAAATCCACAGTGGAAAAGGCTGAAAAGTTTCAACTCTGCAGAGATGAGCTTCCCCACCTCACGCCTCGCTTTGGCCGCAGCCTCAGCCTCCCGGAGGCCGTGTTGCATAAAGGTGCAGCTGAGATCATATTACTGCAGCTATTGAATTAAAAAAAAAGACCCGCTTCCTTGAGATTTCCCTGTGCTCACTTGCTTTATTGAGTTGCAAGCGAAAGGAGAGCATCTCAGGTCGGCATGTCGGTGTGAAAGGGGTTTGTTTCTCATGCGTGTGGTGCCATAATATTCCCGTTCAGGAAATGACTGTGAGACAGACTTCGCCCCTCCCAAAGTTGGAGCGCAGCTACAGTATTCTGAACTAGCCTGAACTCCACAGAGTCAGTGCTGCAGGTTGGCTGAATCTGTTTAGATACAGTATTTACTGTGTTCTAAGGGCTGCAGAGGTGGTTTCATACACTGCAAGTTCACTAGCCATCATTTTTAAACCTATAAACTCTACTTAGGTGTTTGGGAGTGGTCTGTTGGGATTTTTTTTGTGTGTAGAGTGAGCCTGGTATTTCAAAGATTGAGGCAGGTGTCTGTGCTTTGCATTCCTGACCTGACTTAAAACTCATTTCTGCGTCTTTCAGTGGAGATCTCTTGCTATAAATCTGGCAAAGTGAGCTTGTACGTGCTTTGCATGTCGCAAACCATTTCAAATGAAACAGCTTAAGAAGATTTAGAGCCCTTTAAAGGTCTGCGATCTGCCGCTCAACATGTATCAAGCCCATTTTCTTCGATAAGGCCACTCTTTTAGTGAACACACCTCCGGCGTTAAAAGAATGTGGCGTACCTCTGTGTACGCACACTGTGCTAATACATGTTATTTGCCCAGCCCCAACAACGTAATGGGGAGAAAAGGACATTTTTTAATCAGACAGAGAGTGAGGGAGCAGCAGAGAGGTGTTACTTCCAAACTCCACTTTCAGCAATCCCAGTAAAACAGACACAGCTGGTTTGTGAGCTGAAGAGAGGACTGAGTGTCATGGTCTTAGACCTTTTGAAGCCTCCGATGGCATTTCGTCTGGTATTTTCCTTATATGGAGCCTCATATATTTTCCCATGAGCTCTGGCCAGCTTTCTTGCCGTAAAAGAAACTCTGCTCAGAATGATGCAGCCAGTACTATGCTTCAATATTTGGGGTGATGTGGCCACATCAACATGTCATTCAGTTTAGATTTTTGCTCCAAACAAAAAAATATATGCTTTTTTTAACTTGTATTATTTTTGCATTTTTCATTGGTACTCTAATTTTGAAATGCCTCTTGACTGATGTGCCATTCTCCCTCTTTTGGAAGTTCAAGAAAAGCTACTAACTTATTAACTTTTCAGATCCCACTAGTGATTTTTTTAGTTGACCAGCAACATTTCTAGATCAATTTTCTGGTGTTACTGGAAAATTTATGACACTCGAGAATCCATATTGTTTGTTCTTATTATTCTAAACAGGCATGTATTTTGCAGTTTCTGACAAGTTTTATTGGAATATAATAATAATAATAATAATATATTACTGTTACTTGCATTTCTTGAGGCAGTAATGCTAATGTGGTGTGAGTCAGCAGGAATGACAGTGATCAGTGTGGGAGTAGCGAAGAGCTGTCACTTCCGAAATCCAGTTCCAGCAATCCCAGCAAAACAGACACAGCTGGCCTGTGGGCTGATGAGAGGACCAAGAGCTGAGATGTTGTGCTATTTGATCATCGAGAGTCATGTTCTTTCCAAAGCTCCTTCCAGAACATTTAAAGCAATTTACAACAACCACACACACCATCCCGCTTGCACAAAACAAAGTCAGGTTTGCCAGACATTTACTTCTAAAGAAGCAGCACAAACTGTAAACTTTTTATGACGGTACTTTTTTGTCCAGATCTCCCACTATGAGCTCGCACAGCTTCAGACTCTCTTTTGCTCTTTCTCACACTGGCTGTGTTCCCTCTTTTCTCTCGCCTCCCATCTTTTCCCCTCCTGTTGCTTTCCTGCCGAGCGTGCTGTGGAAACGCCCCTGCTTGGCTGCCGAGCCAACTCCAGACCCTGAGATTGCACGCAGGAGTCGGTGGATTGCATCACTGCCTGCGGGGGGAGAGCCCACAGATTTTGATTGAGAGCGAGAGGAGGTTGGTGTGTAAGTGTGTCTGTGGAAAACAGACGGCAGCGATAGACGTGGTGGGAGTTTGTGAAGAAGAGGAAAAGAAGAGAGCAATAGAAGGGAATGGGAATATAGCCTGAGAAAGTGAAGAGGAAGTCAAGAGGGAGCAGAGATGAGGCAGATTGTTTTGGGGTTTTTTTTTACATGGAAGTGTGGGAGAACAGAGATGAAAGATGAGGAGTAAGGGTTGGAGGGATTGTGTTCACCGCTGGAGGTGGAGAGGCCCATCGGCGTTACAGGAGGTTAAAATAAAGCAGTTTGGGGATGGCTTCTCTTCTTCTTTCTTCTCTTACTCATGCTGCGCTAACTGCATCCTGCCGTTCGCCACCTTGTAAAATTGGGATGTTGTGAAACGCCCCGCGTTATTGTAACATTACTCACCGCTAATCTTCAAAGCCCTTGTAACCACTGTGCAAAGTGCTGCACACGTTGATGGATGGGATCATTCTCCTGTGGATGCTGTCCTGAAATGCCACATACTGTGTTGCGGAAGAAATTTTATTCCAAAAGTTGCTCTGTATCTAGCTTTCATCTGCTACGAAAAGCCATCCAATCAGCATGATGCTGCCACCACGCGTCGCTGTGTTAGTTTTTCTACCAAACATGGCATTTTAGATGTAGGCGAGTTTTTGTCTCACTTGACCTGAGAACATCCTTACACCAATTTTTTTTTCTTAAAGATTTTTGAATAAAATCGAAATAAAAAAGTTACATGGGCATGAATATTTTTGAGTGGCACTATAGATTTGGCTATTCCATGAAGACCATCTGATCAGACCAGAGAATGAAAAGACACGTGATCGCATGTCCTCTCAGTCTGCACTTGTGTTGGACAGCATGTTCACTATGAAGGGCCAGAGAGAGACAAGCAAATTAAGTGCAGCTAGGGGAGTTTTCCCCTGTGCAGCAGCGTTTTCCAGCTAAATTTGCCTTTTCTATAAATTTGTTCCGTCAAAGCATCTCGGAAGAATGTTTTATTGCAGAACTGATTTCTTTCTGATCATGTTCTCTCCTGAGAGCACAGTGTTCTTTTTCTAATGACCTGGCGAATAAAAGAAGCACAAAGATCAAAAAACTCTTGCCAAACCATCCATCCATCCATCCATCACTCAGGCCACCGCGTCGTGCCACATTTTTATGAACTGGGTGCTTTAAATGACTATGTAAAAATACACATAAAACCTAAAAAGAATATTTAATGATATAAAATAATGTTGTGTAAAATAATTCCTTACTGACTCAATCTGGGGCGTTTTAAGAAGACTGTGCTGCGTTTCATCTGTTTTCTAGAGTGTTTTTCTATTCAATAATTTCAAATTGACATTTTATTTTCATTTTATTAAATAGTATTAACATTCAACCCAAAATCTAAAATTTATGAAGTTTGTCAATCTGTCATGAAACTATGCAGTATCATAACAAATGTTATTTTTTCTTTCTTACTGACATACTGCTGGACCAATTCAACACGTCTTAAATGCAGTCAGCTGCATTAAGCATGCTCTCCTTCTTTCTCTTGCTGTGGTCTCCCTTTGACAACAAACCACAAGCGCGACCCGCCCTCCTTGTTCGGCTGCTCCCTCCCTCCTGGCACCTTCTCTCCTTCCCTGCCTTCTGCCTGGAATTCCTCCGTGTCTGAAAGCTCTGGCTGCAGGCCATCGGTAGCTCTCTCAGAAGCTTCCTGTTGCACTATTTTCTTACTTTACTAAACCTATCCCTCCCTTTTCTTCCCTTCTTTTACTCACTTTTTCTCCTTTTGATCCTTCTTTTGCCCCCATTTGCTCCATTTTGTGCTAATTTATTCCTGCTTTTCTTATAGAAAATCCTGAGAGAACTGGTGGCTGTTTTGGACTGCGCTAATGCAAATGTCTTTTCCTCTGTATTCCGGGGCTCCACAAACTGTTTTCCCTCAAAAGCCCTTCCCCGGGGGCTGCATGCATTCTGATATTACATAATACCGTCTAAGATTCAGTATGTTTGCAGCGGGGCTGAAAAAAGACGTTTGCAGGTTTAATTTAATGACAACAGTAGAAAACTTTAAAGTCCCGTTAAGTTTCTTAGAAAATGTACAAATGAGAAATAATCATTTAATGCTCTAGTAAAGTGACTAGGGCTAGATGCACACAGGAACAACCCACAATAGCCACAAATGTGAGTTTAAAAATTTAAGCAAAGAATACAAGAAAAAAAGAAAGAGAGAATGAGAGGCCCAGCGAAGGAGGAGTGGAAACTGAGGTTTCCTGTCTGAGGAGGAGGCTGAATAAGGATGACAAAAGCCCGAAAAAGAAACCTCTCAGCTGTCCGACTGTGTGTGTTTGTGTGTATGCTGGGTGATGCGTGAGAGATGAAAGATGTGGGTGGGTTCATGTACCAGCATAGGTGGGGTCCTTAGTGGCTATTACCTCAACTCACGTCAGTAATGACAGAAGAGGGATTAAAAGAGTGACCTCATACGGTTCTGATTTCTTCAGTTTCTCAATGTGAACATATTAATAATTCAGTATTAAAGTAACTCGCTTTGTTTTTTAATAGATTTCATTGATAGAGCAGAAGAGTTTTTGATCTGTTAAACCAGGACTATTCCAGAGATTTGTGCCTATTAGTGAGAAATGCTAACTCCATTTATTTACTCTAGGTCTGAATTAAACATGTGGATCCCAACCGTAAAAAGTCAGGGGTTGCAACGTACCCACGTCTCAGTCATTTATGACTTACCCAATCCTTGTACCTGTTGGATGGAAACACAAGAAGTTTTTCCTTTTTCCTTTTAAGTCTGTTAGTCTTATAAGTGCTGCTATTGACGACGGCGGCCATGTTTTTTTCACACATTTAACAGGGTTTAGGAAGAAAATGTTCTGCTCTGCGGTGATTCATGTCAAAGACTCAAGGGAGTTTCTCTGTTCACATCAGGCCCGTTTCCACTACAGAGACCTTTTCCAGGAACTAGGGCAGCTTTTTGGGTCCTGGCATAAAGGTTTGGAAATTTATTAAGTGGTAATAACTGCAGTGAAATGTGCTTGAAGCTCGATTATATTAATTCATTAATGAGGTGTCATTTCACTGATTTCTTGAAAAACTTCTAGTTTTTTCCCTCCATCACACCTTGAAATCCGTGACACTTTAGGGATTTACTGGGAGGAAGAAATCAGCCTAAGACGACTTTGTGTTTTTATAGTGTTGCTTGGATCAGTTGGCCTCAGTGCATGCGTGTGCATGTGTGTGAAAAGGAAAATGAGAGTGAGCGCACAAAGAGCCCTGGGGAGAGATGACTTACCTCCTACAGACCACCTCCCAGGGTCCCAGCAGGAGGGAGATTAAGTTACAGCCAACCTCAGAGGGGGCCGCACAAAATCTGTAGACATACACATTCTTTCACCCTCCTAAATACCGCTTGGAAAATAAAATATTGCACAATATGATTTTATACCCTGAAGCATAATCATCTTATGGTTGATAGCTATGTTCTCTAAAGCAGACTTGTCTGAAACCTAACCCTCCCTGTTCTGATCTCCTCAGATCAGATCAGGTGAAAGATCAGGCAGTCAGGGCCGGGTCAGCCTTGATCCGTGGGCTTTTAGCCCCAGAACACAGAGGTGTTGAAACACGCAGCCCTGCCTTTGACCTGATGCCCCTTCTATGCTGTCTCAGTCATTAACCCGCCCAACTTTCATCCATCTTTGACCCAAACTTACCCTCTAACACACACACACACACACACACACGGACTCAAGAGTCTTCAAAGGGACTTGTGTTTAGAATTCAGGACTCAGGTTGGAAAGATTTACACGAAGAGATAGATGATAACGCTCGCTAAGAAGACACACACAAACCTCCCTTTGAGGAATCTTCCTCCACCACTTCCTCCTCACCCTCATATATCCTCGCTGCGGCCCCTGCGATCTTCCCTCCTTTCCTCCCTCCCACTCAGCTGCTGTAGTCCGTGTTTACTCGGCGAGAGATTGAGAGAGGGCCCAGGGAGGGACAATGCTGCCTTTCAGAGACAGTGCCGACCCCACGGCTGAGCGAGGAAGTCTGCATGGGGGCCAGCCAACACCCCTTCCTCAAACTTCACAGCCACCCACAGCAAAGCTTTACACGCACACACATGCACATCCGCACACACACCCACTCATCTCACAAGCATGCACGGACAGAACGCCATAATCTTCCCTTGCCTGAATCACGCCCACTCTCTGCTGCACGGCCCTATTTGTTACACTCTTTCTTACAAGCCCCTTCTAAGTGGATGCTGTTTCAAAGATTTAGCCAAAATCCTGCAAGTCCAGTCCAAGATCAACACACACATCGAGTCACTTCCCAGTCAGACTGACTGAGGGTAGGAAGAGGTGAAATACAACCATGGGGACACTGGAGGCGTCTCCTCTGAGGATGACTGGGACTCACTAAGATAAGTTGAGTATAAATAATAATATTAAAGCTTATTAAGATGCTTTTAATGCATTCATCACATTTATAAAGTTATTTTCAGTTATAATTCCAAATTAATATGGGTTAATATTTGTTTGTTGCTATGTTCTACATGTTCCATAGCAAAATTCACACACTGCACATCAGTGTTGAATACAGCATCCTCACAGTGAAACGTAGAGGTGGCAGCACCATGCTGTTGGGATTCTTTTTATCAGAAGGAACAGGGAAGCAGCTTATTCCAAGGGAATTCTTGGAATAAGCCTTGCAGAATTCTTGAGACTGTGGTAAATATTCACCTTTGATAGCGGAATGGAAGGTTTAGATATAATCATATCCAGGTGTTCAAATGGCCCATCCCAAGTCCGGACGTAAATCCAATAGAAAAACTTGAAATGCTTTCAACTCAGATTGATTTTATCCAGCAAAAATCCTAGTCTGAACACTCGCAACTGTTGAAAAGTCAAACTAATACGACTCTTTGATACCTCTGTGCATAGGAGGTCAGTGTTTACGTTATCAAGCCTAAGTTTTCCATAAACTCACATGGAAAACTTTTATAATCAAGCAATTGCCAAGGATTTTGATTTCCAAAGAGATTTGAGACATTGTTCTAAATAAAACAATAAAATGAAACCTCAAAATTGCACAATCTGTAGACTTTTAGAAATAGTATATGCTACCAGGTCTCATATCCACAAAAGGCATGTAGCCAAAACATACAAACAAGTAATTCCCTGCACAATTTATGCAGAAGAAACTAATTGCATTCATCAGACCTGTCAAACCTCACCTTGATGTTCCTGTCTTCTGTTACAGCACAACAAATATCAGACTGTGTTCTCTCGTGACACATGCTCAGCTGAAAACGTGACAGGTTGTTTGTCTGTTTTTAACACATCACGCTATTTCTTGTGTTTTCATCTGGTAAAATTGATCCCAACTGTTGGTAACATAGTGTGCAAACATGAAGGCTATGCAATGTTTAGATTTTATCCTTGCGAAGAACACGAGTGTCTATTTTTGCTGTAAGATCAAACTGATAGCAGCATATTGCAGCTCTGTGTATATACACACTCTGCTTCCATGTTTGCACCCCCTCTGAGTGTATTATCATCCTCTTATCTTTGGCTGACGGGGGTCTCTGGACCCTCTTGCAATCCCCCCGTGTATGGATATGCATGTGCAAGCTCAGGCAATCGCTTATTGGGATGGTGAACCTGCTTACCTCCATGCTCCATGCCTCCCAGACACAAGGCCGTCGTCTCATGTGGCTCCCGGCCAGTTGCTCTCAAAGCCCACCATTCACGGCAAACTGTGGCCTGTATGAGTCTGCGTCAGCATTTGTGTGAAGGAGAGAGAAAGGACACATGAATTTGTGAAACTATGGCTTGATTAATTACTTCTGTGCATGGATGGATTTATTTGAGTGCCTGGCTAAGATGTGTATCAGGATGTAGGGCTGCACGCCTGTTTGTTGCTGTGTTGTGAAGAGGCTTTTGAGGAGATTTGTCCGTGTTTGTTTGGTGAGGTGGAGCAGTGAACCCTAAAGCATTGCCCTCTGAGGTTTCGGCTTTAAATCAGTATTACAGCACTAGTACAGCCTGGATGTGTTATGTAGAAAATCTCTGATGATGTTCAAGAACAGAATCACCTCTTTATGTTAAATCAGCGTGCCCTAAATAATGGGATTTATTGTTATGTATTCATATTTAATTAAAGTCTTATAAAAGTATTCTTACCTCTTGAAAATGCTCCCATTTTTGTCATGGTAAAGCCACAAATTTCACTGTGTTTTATAGGAATGTTATATGATAGAGCAACACAAAGACATAGAAACACTTTAATATTTGTTACAAATCAAAACTGGAAATGTTTGGCACATTTGATCTGACTTATTGTCGTGTCTGTTTGAATTTGATGTAAGTCTTTTACAAAACCACCTATTCTTTTTGGGATACATCTCTTTTTTTCTTTCCAAAACAACTCAAGCTAAGTCAGATTCAACAGACAGCATTTGTGATCATAGATTCATAAATTCTGCTTCCGATTATTAACTCGTTACTATCTCACATATTAACATACATTAATTGGGGTTTCTGTTCTGCTGGAAAGTGAACCCGGACATCAGTCTTAGTTTTTTCTTTCTCATTCGTTAACCCTCTATGGCATGGCGTTGCCCTCTGGCAACAAACCACATAGCTGTACCTCACATTGCTCCTTTATTTTATTTTTTGGGGGGCATGATTTTTGACATATTTTTGTCCAAAAAATAGTTCTTTTATGAATATAGTTTTTGTTTGATTTGTATTTCATTTCTCATAATCAGTGTAGACAATCTTGGTGTTCTAGACCAATGTTACCCTGAGGCAACAAACCCAAATCTGGTTCCAGGAGGTGTCAGAGTCCGATTTTATGATTGACATGTAATTAGGGACCACCAAGCTCCCAAAGAATGCAGGAAAATATTTCTTCCCCACAAAAATAAAAAGTCATGCCATAGAGGGTTAACAAGTTTCTTTCATGTGGTAGTGGCAGCATCATGGTGTGGGGCTGCTTTTGTTCAGAAGAGAAAGGGAAGCTGGTCAGAGTTGATGGGAAGAGTGTTTGAGCTAAAGAACAGCCTTCCCATAACATGATGCTGCCACCACTGTGTTTAACTGTAGAAATTGTGTGTTCAGGGTAATGTGCACCCCTGTTTACGTAGACCAAAAGGTTTCATTTTTCCACATTTTCAGTGAAGATTGTGATTCTAACATGATATAATGTGAAAAAGCACAAATTAACGTTATCAAGGAACTCTAAATGCCCTGCGGTTAAGGAAGAGGACAATTAAAGTCTCCAACAACAGCAAATCCTCGGGCTGGGTTCAGAGGTCAGTGTGCTTAGAGCAGGGAGGAGGTGAACTGAGCGGGTACAGCTGGAGCTGAAGGCCTGCGGCGTTGGTTGCGGGTCTCAAAGGTCCAAGTTGGAAGGTGCACAGGGGGGTGATAGGATGGGTTACGCTGGTGGAGGGCCTGATGCGACAGTGTGTAAAGGCCAGCAAACCGGCCACGGGGTGAGGTGAAAAAGGCCCAGCGGAGGGGCCGACCATCTGGATCGGATTGTAGAAATTCCTCAGGAAGAGTGTGAGAGTAAAGGTCAGGGTGGAAAAAGAGAAGGGGGTCACTGAGTCCTCATCGTGTGTGTATGTGTGTGTGTGTGTTTATTTTTCTTTCTCAGTGTTTCAGATTTTGATTGTGGTCGGTTTGCCATTGTTGGAGAGCGCTCCCTGCTTAGTGGGGTTGTGGAATGTGAGATACTTTTTAAACAAAGTTCATGTGGGAAAAGTTGCAGGTGTGAGAACCTGCCCTCTGCTGTCTGACGATCATAATCTTGAACTGTTGAATTTCTTTACATTAGTTACTAAGAGATTTGAAAATAGACTAATCTCCAAAAAGTCTTCATCCATTTTCTCTTGCTATAAACACAAACCCCACAAAGTGGCACACAAGTGGAAGGAAAATGACAGATGGTTTCCAAAGCTTTTCTTTTTTTTTTTTGCAAATAAAAAAGTGAAGTGAAGTGAATATAGCGTTGAAAGTGACTCCTTACCTCAATCCCTGTTTTTGCAGTTGAGAGGTCAGTGGGTTGCAGCCATGCTGTCGCTGGACGAGCCCCTGGACCTGAAACTACCTCGGAGGGCAAACGGGAAGGACAGGGGAACCCGCTCTCCTCTTCTCTCACCGCTGCATCCCAAGCGGGTTCGCCAGCTGCATATGACGGATGATGGGACAGCAATTATAGAGCCTGCTTCACCTGCATCTCCACACTCAGGTAGGTGGTAACCAGGCGATGCCAGAAGCAGACACACTGATGTTGGCTAGTTTATAAGCCGCTTCTGCACAAAACTGATGGAAACAACTAGCAGTGAAAAAAAGCTTAAATCGATATTTGGGCCAGACAACTTTGCAATAGTTTTTGTGAGTATTTTGTAATGCCCAACAACAACAGGGAGAAAGAAAAGTTCCGTGTGAGGAAAGGTGGTATTAACCTCATGCGGTGTCCTTCACGTTAAGTCTATTTAGTTTATGAGATCTTAAGCAAGAGGTGGGCAACTCTGAATCTCAAAGGCAGGTGTCTCTCCTGTTTTAATGGTTTTCCTGTTTCAACAACTGACATAAAAATACTTCCACAGATAATGTCAAAGGCTATTCCAGAACATGATCTCTCTTAATTCTCAAAAACTTTCCCAAAGGTTATTTCTTTGAGAATTAGCACTATCCGTCTTCGAAAAATTAAGAATGAACCGGTTTTTCTAGGATAGATTGGTCCTAATTTTATTAGTAATCATAAGTACTGCAGAAAAAAACTAGATTCAAGTGAAAAAAAAATATAACCTAGAGATAAAACCTTTATCCCTCTGAAACATGCCATATTTGAAATAGGATTGAACAGGACAAACTTTACAGAGATCACTGGTCATCTTCTGTGCCAGACTGAGCTCTGAATCCTGTCTGAAACTATTATGATAAATTTTCTGCAAACGGTAAAACCAACAAAGTGAAAATGTTATACACAGCGGGTTCTAATCTGTAGCTGGTGGTCAGGTTTACAAAAATGGTCGTCCTGTGAGTCCAGTGTCCCTGTAACAGATATCTCAAGAGTGACATCACTCCAACATGAGTGTACTTTCTCAGGTGTGCAGGTGGTCCCTTACGACCGGACTGACACCCCAACACCTCCTGCAGTGGACCTGAGCATGTCTCCCTCCTCCCGACACACCCCCAGCTCTCCAGAAATGAGCAACGGCAGTTACGTTCCCTCAGGCGTGAGTATGACATCCAAGTTCCTGCAAACACTTGGAGTGACAAAATGTGGAAACGATTCCACATTACTACAAATACAAACCACAAGCTTTCAACATCTAGTCGCATTATTCAGCCCGTAATCTGAAAATGGAAAGAGTATGGCACAGTGGAATGTTCTGTGTTGCTAATTCAAGTTCAACTCAAAATTCAAAAGTACTTTATTATTTATTTTATAGATCCTCTCTGTCCAATCTGACTGAGCTTGGACCATTTTGCAAAGATGTAATTACATCTAAAAATACTTGCAGTGGTAATTACAGATAATTTTCTTTTTACAAAGTATTGACTAATTATGCAAATTTGTTTTATGAAATACCCTGAAATGTTGTAATATAACAACTTGTGAGAAAGTTTAAGCAGTGTCAATATTGCAAAATTTTTAGGGCACTGTATGCCGTCCGCACTCAAAGTTTTACGCTCTCCTTCCATAGTCTGACTCAGGATGTTTGGGTCATCAAATCAGGGGCAACATCAAGTTGTGTCACACCGTCACAGGGGAATTCAATTATGCAAGGTTAGGGAGGCCTCTGTCCATGAGAGGGGAAGGAAAGCTCTTATCAAACGCGACTTGTGTCCCCAACAATTGCCTTTGTCTGTGAAACATGCACTCAGTGGCCCCATTGGCATGTTGTGTGCGGGGGTGGGCGTGCGTGGGGGTGTGTGTGTGTGTGTGTAATCAGATTTAAGACAAAACTACGGCCATGCAGACCTCATGCCGCCTAATTCAATTTTAGTGCAATTGAATTGAATTGCTAAGGCAGTTAAGCCACCACTCTGTATTTTACCTAACCCCCTGAGCCTACAGCTACATCCTTATTCCTAGATAAACCTCCATCACTCTCGCTTTCTTGCAGTTTCTCACACGTTTACCATAAGAAAAACACTCGCTTTCTTCTTGGAAAGAAAAACACAATTCCCTCCGCATTGGAAATGAGTGTGTGTGTGTGTGTGTTTCCAAGATTTTAGATGTTTAACTCGTTTCATTGAGATATCTGCTTTTTGCTTGAGCAAGTCTCCACTGCAGGTTACTCTCAGCGTGGGTAAGCCTGTTCATTAGCTCTCTGAGGCTCAGAGAGTCTCTCCACTCTTTAGGAGAGGTTTGAGATATAGTGGGGTTTGCAGCAGGACACTACTTGAAGAAAACGGAATGAGTTATAAGTTTAGTGGCTTTTTTAGCTTTTTAGTTTTATTGGCGATCAAGCCCGGATTACCTGGTTTTCAGCAAAGTATCCCCATGCTCCTCATAATGTGAAAAATATCTTAAATTAAGCTCACATAGGATTATCTCAAAATGGCAAATTTAGAAAAGTCCAACCATTTTTAATGTATAAAGTAACTGGTACCACACGTTTGGCAATAGAACAGTTTTTAGTCCTTGCCTTTAACATTTCACAAAGTAGCATAAAGGCAGGGATTTTTAACCAATCCTCTGCATACTTTCTCTGAGCTGCTCTGTGTTGATTTGGTTATTTGGTCAGTTGCACAAGCCTTACTGAGTCTTTTAGAGAATAAACAGCCCGCAGTATCATAGATCCTCCACCTTACTTAAGTGTGGGAATGACATTTCAACACCAAACACACTTGGAGTTTTTGTTGCAGAAAAGTTCAATCTTACCAGAAAATTCAGTTCTAGTTACTTAAAAAAAAACTTATCAGCATTTCTCTGTTTTCTTTTTTGTTTGTTTTTACTGTTCATCAGAATTCTCACATCTCGCAGGCGTTTCAGTTCTTTGTGCCAATTGGTCCTGGAGCAGGACTTCACCTGCCATCCTCTATGTTCATTGGCCAAACGAGTGACAAGCGGGCTTCTCCTGACCTTTCAGCGGATGAACAACTTGCATGTCACTGGAAAAAGGTAAACAAGAGTTGGAGTTTGATATTGAGAAACTTTTATCACCTCTTACGGTTTACAGAAAATGTTTTCCTTCCTTTAGTGCCACCTGCTCTTTGACTCGCTACAAGATCTTGTGGACCATGTCAACGACTTCCATGTGAAACCTGAGAAGGATTCTGGGTACTGCTGCCACTGGGAGGGCTGTGCTCGAAAAGGAAGAGGGTTTAATGCCAGGTGATGAAATCATTCGTTGGGGGCATATCAGATATTCTGTATTAAAACCAACATTTTACGTTTGTTTTTTGCTTGCAGGTACAAAATGCTCATTCACATACGCACTCACACCAATGAGAAACCACACCGCTGTCCCACCTGCAACAAGAGCTTCTCACGCCTGGAGAACCTCAAGATACACAACCGCTCGCATACAGGTCTGTTTGGCTCCCAATTAGCAGTAAAGCTAAAATACAAAAAAAATCACCTAAGACGGTGTTTGCTGCGAAGCCAATTAAACCATTTGAATCAATTGTGTTGGATCAAGTAGACATCTTAAACCTGAAAGACATTGTCAGTGAAGGACTGGAGCTAAGCATCCCTACTAAACGTTCACAAAAATATGGTTGTATCTTATATTTGAGAGAGTTGAGGCTCCATACGCTCTTTCTGTGTCAGTAAAGGTTGATTGTGATTATTTTCTTTGCACACTTAGAGTTTTTGAATGTCTGGCTCTTAAATGCAGTGATATTTGCTGTTTATAATTAGGGTGTAAAGAAAGCATTTCTTAAATGTATATTTTTTAGGATGTATATAAATTCTCATGTGGAAAATCTCTCCCCTCTGCAGGTGAAAAGCCCTACATTTGTCCTTACGAGGGTTGCAACAAGCGCTACTCCAACTCCAGTGACCGCTTCAAGCATACGCGCACACATTACGTAGACAAGCCCTACTACTGTAAGATGGTAGGCTGCTTGAAGCGCTACACAGATCCCAGCTCGCTGCGGAAGCACATCAAAGCGCACGGCCACTTTGTGGCTCAGGAGCAGGGCCCCCCAAGCGGGGTAGGCTCTCTGCTGAAAGGAAGTCAGAGCGGAGGACCTTCTGGCGTTGGCAGTAAGGATTCAGAATTGCCCTACGTCAGCGGAGCTCACATCATCATCCCCGGAGCAGCTGCCACTCTGCTGGGAGGCCACACCTTGCAGGGCGTAGGCGGTACTCTTCCCTTGTCCCCTCTTAGCCCAAGGCCCCTGGACCTCACCACACTGGGGAGCCCCAATTCGTCTCCAGCCAGCCTAGGAGGCACATCCATCTTGTCCTTTAACGGCTCCCCTCTGGGCCTGGCTAAGGCCCCTTTACTTTCCTCTGCCTTCCCTTCCTCGGCCCTTGGCCTGCCAATGGTTCCAGTGCTGGGCCCCACTTCAGAGCGTCGGCCCCACAGTCACCAGGCAAAGAGAGGGAGAGGAGATGAAGCAGAGGATGAGATGGCTGGGAGGGTCCTAAACCTCTCCACAGGTGGGTCTCATGATCCCCTATCGTGGGTGGTCATTCCCCCAGGCGCTGTGGTGCTCAAACCAGCTGTGGTTAACTGATACAAACACACACACCCACACAATCTCACACACACACGCCCTCTATCTCACACACACATTCCAAAAGAGCTCAGGGGGTTGATGCCATAGCAAGGATGTGGGATGTCAAAGGTGACATGGATTGGCTTGAACAATCAATTCCAGGCAATGCATTAAAAGGTAGGAGTTTGGAAAAAGACACACATCACCTCACACAATTTAAGAATACAACGCAAGCCTCTTGTATTGTTGAAGAACTAAACTTGAGGCCCAAGATCTGTGTTCAGGAATATGTACAGTCCTGGATTTGTATCACAAAGCCTTAAAACAAGGCTCCTCTTTGCTTTCTTATTTTATACTTTACTCATTCTGGCTGGTTCTGTGGAAAAGGACCGTAAACGTGACAGTCTTAGTGCTCTGTGTTTTTAAAAAAGTTCCTTCTTCATCATTGAGTATTTATATGACTGTACTTTGACAGAGTGCCTCCAGCTTAGTGCTGAGGTACGGTGCCTCGCAAAAATATTCACACCCTTTGAGGTTGTACACATTTTGCAACAATACAACTACTCCCAGGCATTAAGCAGTTCAGATTTACATAAAAGTAACCGTGTTGCAAATGAAAAACTAAAGGTGTGATGTATTTCTATTCAGCCCCGTTTACTTTGATTTTCCAGTGCAACCAAGTACAGCAGCATAAACACAGCTGTTCTGTGGAGGCCTTTTAGGTCTGTTGGAGAACATCAGTAGAGTTTTACAAAGACCAACTAGCACAAGACAGATATAAGATGACTTGAGAAAGTTATAGTGGTTTCTTTCCAGAAGGACAACAACCCTAAACAGCAAAAATCTAAACCATTCTCGCGTTAGAATGGTCCAGTCAAAGTGTAATGACACTTGGAAACCGGTGACAAGACCTAAAAACGTATGTTCAAGGTAGATACAATGTATTACTATGCAATAAATTGTGTTGGTTTGCATGAAAAAATTTTTTACCATAGTTTTGTTGTTTGAAAAGACAAAATGTTAGGAAGCTTAAGGGGTTTGAATGCATTTTGCAAGGCACTGCACACCACAAAGGAAGCACTCTCTCACACACGCATGTAATAGAAAGATGTTTCAAATGTTGTCAACATTTGAAACATCTTCCAACATAAATTTGACAAACTTGCCGAACCAAAGCAAGTGAACTTATTACGTCTTATACTTCATTTAAACAGAGCGCTTAACAGTCTCAACTTATAGTATTGAAACCTCAGAACTGCTGCTAAATGTTTCTGCTCCTCCTGCTTCATAAACTGGGCGAGAGCACTTTTGACAATCCGTCCCCGGTCTTGTGGAGGGTGATGAACACGGACCAGACCGGGGGCCGAACGAACAGACAAACGGTGTTTAGCCACCTTGCAATGACCAACCATTACTTCCTCTCTTTTTTTCCCACAAGTGAAACTTAAGGCACTGGTGTGTCTGACTCCCCCTACTGGCGGGACGTGTCGCAACCTCCCGACTCACAAAAACCAGCACTGTTCAGCTCCTGGATTGTCCAGCTGCTTTACAGTAATTCAATCAACGGGACCTGGTTGTGTATAAAAGGCCCTCAGTGGTGATAAACACTGCAGCCTTGTATTCTTTAAGCTAAAATGACCCCAAACCAGCTGTGAAAAACAGGTGGTGGGCCTATCTACATGAGATTCGACCCCAATAAGCTTCAGCTGTGAAAAAAACAACAAAAAAAAAAAAACAAAGAGGGAATGTTCACGTTGTTCCACAGCGGGAGATGGGATACACTCAGTGCTGCCTACAGCTGGACTGACTAGGACGCCACACTATCCCTAACTGCCTCATTTCAGTCTGTCCGAAGGGGAAAACAACATGTAAAAAAAACTTCTGGGAAACACTTCATGGTTCGATTAAGCAGTAAACATGCACTTACTAAAAACGACATGTTTTCTAAAATGTTATATTTAAAGAAAATAGCTCTTATTTCAGTCCCCTTGCAAAATCCTGCTTTTTGTTGGGCGTTTCGTCAGACTTGTGTTGCTCATCCAGCTATAGTGTTGAAAGAGGATAGAGCAGGAGAGGATCCTTAAAACTAAACAGACTGACATCTCTCCTCGCTCTTCATCACTCCTCCGTCTCTTTTGTCTATGTTTGATGACGTTGGCTGTTTTTGAGTGTAATTTTTCGTTTTCAAAACTTAGGAGCAAAAGTTTTCAATTTGAGAGCAAGACATTTTATGCCATTTGCTCCCCTGCATAACTCTGTTCTCACAAAAAAAAAAAAAACTTGTTTGCTTAATAAATACCCTACTCTTGCATCAACTCTAATTTTTGCAATCAGATTTGATGCCTCTCGCACAAATATCTTATGCTCTATTTACACCTAAGGGTCAGTGATGTCAAAGTCTCACCTGTGATTCTGTTGGTTGTAACTGCTACCAACACTTTGTTCCAAGAGAAAGCAAAGAAAATCTAAAAAGGTTTTAAAGCATGGCGTGTAGGATTCAAACAGGAGCAGAAGATAGTTGTGCAAAAGGGAGTAAGCAGATTGTGCAGAACCTCTTTTGCAGCAGAACATATTTGGAACCAGATATGATTATTTTCACGCGTGGGAGCAGAGTTTCAAATCAGGGCAACACATTATCCGAAATCAAGAAATTCTCCTCTTAAATTGAAAATAGCATGCTCATATTTCTTTTGGCAGAAAAATCCCCTTATAACTCTTTCATTTACCTGTTTCTGTTTTATATTTTTTGCCATTACTATGAATTTTTTTATTTTTGCAGATGTTCAGACGAGACATTTTCTTTGTGATGTTGAAGTTGCCTCTTGTGTTCTACATGGCTGCTCTGCAATCAGTTTTCTGCTGCCGGGGATGAGTTTGTGAAGGGGTTGAAGTTGGGGGAAAATTTTTGGATGGCTTTCCAGAGCTGCAGTTTCCAACCCGAGGCTCACACTTCACACGGATGGTTAGATCGATCAGAAACTTCAAAAAGTTTACCTAAATTTTAAAGTTGTGGGGAGTCAACTTTTTCGACTGATTGGCAGCTTGAGAGGAAAGAGAAAGGGTTATTAGGATGAGAGAATGGACAGGGGAGCTATTAGGGTGGAAGCTGCGTGCCAGCAGAGGAAAAAGGAAAAAAAAAAAAGCAACTTGCAGCCATCCTATGCTGCCGCTCTCCATCTGGCCACCCACCCACCAAAACGGCCCTCTCAGCTCTGAAGTCACCGGCTGTGCTGGGCCCACTGTGGCAGCCTCTCACAGAAATACCAGCCTGCAGAAAACTAGGCCACTGAACTCTTCCTGCCCCCTCTCTCTTCAGTGTTACCATCTTCTTTAGATTAAACCCGTGGCTCAATTCCACCACCTCCTGGTTACAAAACATTTACCAAAGAACACTAAAGTACACCAAGAAGAATTAGTCTCACATTAGAGCAGAAATATGTTAATAACATAACTCATTGAGGTTATTTTTTTTATCAGTATTCCTGCAGGACTAGCAATCAAAATCCATTAAAACGGATTATTTACAGAAGTTCAAGATGTCTATTCCTTAAAAGTAAACATTTTACCATTTAATGTCCAAGCTTGGTATGTTATGCACACAAACCATTCAACTACTAATGCTTAAAAAGTACACACTCATTTTGATTAAATCAAATTCTCAGTACGCACGTTGAACACGTCTATGACATGATAAATGTCTTGCCATACAAGTTGCGCTACAAAGCTCCTTCCTAATAACACCACCTCCACACACACAGTTTAGCTCAAGCGTCAGGTCAGGTATTGGAAACGAGTAGTCTGCCGTGTGAATGGACAAACCTCGCATGTAATGTCGTCAGAAAGAGGCGTTAAGTAAGCCAGACATGGTTTCCATGGCAACATCAGCGCCAACAGATGCTGAAAGAGGCCAGAGACAGAGACTCAGCGCCGGCAGCAGAAATCTCAGCACGACATGGGTCCAAATGGGATCCACACATTTTCGATATTAAATAAGCTGTATGATCCATTAACCCTTTGAGCTCAGCCTGTAATAATCTGCACTCCCCCCCCCCCAACTGTATACGTTTGGGGATGCTGTCACATTATTTTCCAATGTCTAAGCTGTGTTTGTGTTGTTTTTGGGAAATAGTCGCTACGGGGTTTCAAGTAGGACTCTGCTAAACATTTTTAAAAGTGGTACGGACTCCTGGAGTTGTTTAAAATCCCAGATGCCAGGACACAAAAATGACCCACATCAGAGGCTCGCTTTGCTGGAAGTGCCACAGTGTTGCACAAAGGGTTAATGATATGACTAAGGCCACAGGAGGCCTGTTCAACTTACGTTTTTTTGCACATTTGTGAGATATTATGTCAGTATTTTAATTTTTCCAAGTGCCTTTTTTATTACAGGTAAATATAGAAGTTATACACTATATGAGAAAAAGTTATATGAAAATATATTTTTCCTGGCACCATGTTCTGTGGTTGAACATGCAGAATTTTAAGCGTTGTAAAAGTCTCCAATTGGTACAACATAGCGGTGTTCTCCTGTTTTAGAGGAATTTTATTACGATATTGATAATAATGTCAATGAAAACAAAATGTTTAATAAAGTTGCATTTGATAAGTGTGCTTATGTTATTTTTTTTTTTTACATTTCTGCAAATACTGTTTCTTTCACACTCTGACAATCATATTATCCTCATTTACATTCAACAAAAAGCATTGTTAACCGAGTTTCCAACACTGCAGTCATAAATATTATTTTTACAGTCACCTATTGTCTATAGAAAAGACAGTACTTGCATATTGTATAATGGGAATTCACTGCCACATACAAAAGACTAAAGAAAAGACTTTATTGGGTTATAATTTACATGGGACATGGGGGAAGAAACTAGCGGTCCAATTGTATCCTTTATGTTTCTGGATTTTGCTGCGACTGCTGGTTTTGTTCTTGTTTCTGAATATTTAGCTCCTCATCCAGACGCTCTTTAGCTCGCACCACCTGCAATGCAAGAAAACGGCACATGAATGACCTGCAGTGGAGGATGAAGCAGCTACACTAACACAGCAACTGTAAATAACAGAATAACTCAACCACCTGGTGTGAGGTGTGAGTCATATTTTCTTAATGCAGAAATCTGGCATTTTGCTGAGGAAAAATAATTAGGAACATGGTGTACACATCTGCTTTTATGCAAAACATGTTCCATTTTAAGATTTCACGCAGTAAAGAAGGAAAAAAGGAGACGGGGAAGGGAGGGAGGGAGGGAGGACACTAGAGAGGAAAATATACAACGAAGCAACCATGACTAAGGAAGGATGAAACATGACAAGGAAACAACAGGAAGGGGGACAATGAAATGAAAGGAAAAACGAAGAAGCAACAATTGGAAGGGCGCCTGGAAGTGAGGTGGGACACGAGGGAACTAACGACAGAAAGAAGAAAAGACAAATAAGGAAAGAAAGGTAGGATACAAAAGGACACAACGAGGAAAGGATAGAAGGGAGGATGAAAATGGAAAAATAGAGATGGAAGGACACATGAAAGGAAGGAGGACACAAAGAAGAATCAAAGGAAGGAAAAAAATAATAAGAAAGAAAGGAATAATGGTGCAAGAAGGGAAAAGTGGTAGAAGGAAGTAAAGACATGTTTTTTAAACAATAAAACCCAACATGTCAATTTTAAACAAAAATGAATTTGGTTTTTGAATGTGTGTGCAGATTGTGATGTTGCAAATCAAAAGGGATAAAGGATGGAAAATAACCAGAACATTTATAAAAGCAATTTCAATAACTTTTAAGACTTCTGAACATTGAACGAACTGTGGAAATAATGTTTTGAAGCAAATCTTACAAAATAATGATTGATTTGTTGCTGTGGATATCACAAGATTTAAACTAAAATATGTTTTTCTTGCTGTTATTCAAAAGTACAACATGGCATCACACATTAAGGTTAATATTAATATTGTGATTTTATGTGGAAAAAACAGTACTCACTTTTGATTGCAGGTAAAATGAACCTCCCACTGACTTTTCATTGGCTTTGAAAAGGTGCTCATAGCTCTGCAGGAGATAAACAGTTCAGTCAGTGTAAACGCACTAAAAACAGCAGCATTAAAAAACCCCCACAATATTTGTTATACATAATCAAACTCATAATTAACCAACTTGATTATAAAGTTAAAGATTTACAACATTGTAAAATTTAAAAAGCTTTGAGTATTAGCATTCACTAGTAAAAACACATGACATCGGAAGTCAACCCTGGTATTACCTTCTGAATCTCTTCAGGACTGAGCGTGGAGACGTTGAGGATTTGTTGAGCCTCTTGTACACTCATCCCAGTGATGCTGGACACTGCGGCAGACTGCTGCCCGGGTCGGCCCCTGGCCCGGGCTGCTGCCTGACTCGCTGGGAGAGGGAAATATACAACAGAGATCCATCCTGAAGTGACGCGATGCCAACATGGCTTATGTTGGAGAATGAGACTAGCAGATAGATTGTTGTTTTGTAGAAACACTAAAGCTGCTTCTAACACTTGAATAAAACTCCATAGTTTTCCAAGCTGTGAAGAAACCCACATCTCATTCAATTTTGCTACTGCCATGAATAAACAATGGTATGAAAACATCATCCAGGTGCAACTTTTGTACATTATCATCAGAGTGCTCCTGGGCTGTTATGCAACTTTTTACCCAACATGGCTAAGCACTTTCTTTAGAAGGAAAAAGTGATAACTTAGTGGGCCTCATTTGGTCCATGGCACAAAAGTTCTATATATATATATATATATATATACAGTACAGACCAAAAGTTTGGACACACCTTTTAATTCAATGAGTTTCCTTTATTTTCATGACTATTGACATTGTAGATTCACACTGAAGGCATCAAAACTATGAATAACACATGTGGAAATATGCACTAAACAAAAAAGTGTAAAACAACTGAAAATACCCCTTATACTGTAGTTTCTTCAAAGTAGCAACCTTTTGCTGTGATTACTGCTTTGCACACACTCTGCATTTTCTCGATGAGCTTCAAGAGGTAGTCACCTGAAATGGTTTTCACTTCATAGGTGCCCTGTCAAGTTAATAAGTGGGATTTCTTGCCTTATAAATAGTCATGAAAATAAAGAAAACCCATTGAATTGAAGGTGTGTCCAAACCTTTGGTCTGTACTGTACATATATGTTAAAGATAAGGATACATTTTCAGTCTTAAACTTGCACCTCTTTAAGGATTCCTTTAAAGGTTAAACATTATTTTAAAGAGGTGTAATAACATTTTAATCAAATCCATAACATCAGACGTCAGGCTCAGGATAACTGAAGCATAAATACCTGCATACTCCTGTTGTAAAGCCCGGGCAAAAGCTCGTCCCACCACCTGAACACCCATCACCACGATCTGAGCGAGGTATTTAGCCTTAAAGTGTTCAGATTAAAACAGTTATTAACAGTGTCAGCAGCCTGTTGTGTCAGAAACAAAGAGACAGAACTCAACACACAAACACATTAACCTTCTTATTACTGAAGCTCTTTTGAAATGCATTAGGTTCGTTATGTAGAGCAACTTAGACACAGTAGCACTAAAAAAAACACATTATTTCATCACGACATGTTTTAGAGTTATCGCAGTACATAATCCAACGAGACCTTGCAAAAATAACATCTTCTTACCATTTTTATATCGCTATACAGCTTACACAGCCGATGTGCCGACTCCTGTTGTCACACATGCACACTGAAGGTTACAGAAGCGTCATAGTTCAAGGAAGATCGACAACTAAACATTCAAGACAAATCATCTTGGTGGTACTAGGTTTTAAACATTTCCCTCTGCTGGTGGGGAGGGATGAATGCAGCGTTGCGCCATATTCGATGACCATCAACTCTTGTGACTCTAGAGGGCGCTGTTGAGAAGCAGCACTGAAATTCAGTCACATATCACGACAATAGTATATAATTTAAAGCCAAAAAATTAACAAATTGATTAAACTGAATTATGTGAATATGAGCCACTGGCTTGAGAAATGATCCAGAGAGCCGTTACAGAACATGTGAGCATACCAACCTTCACAGCAAAGTATTTTAAGGCTAACTTTATAGTTTTCACTGTTTAGTATTCATTTAGCGAAGCAGAGTCAGATATTCTATGTGTCCGTCAGCATGTCTGCATGCCTGTCTGTCTATTTATCACGACAGACCATCACAAACTTCAAATAAATAAATATTATTTTAGACCTTTGATAAATACAAAGAAGGATATGTCATGCATTTGTATTTAACCCATTTAACTTTTTAGAGGTTTTTCTTGAACATGGTCAAAAAAGCTGTTTGAACCTAATGGGAAGATGGATGAAGAAAATTTGGAAGAATCTTAAAAAACAAAAAAACATACAAGAGTCTGCAAACGACTTGAGACATTGGTGGAGTTTCACCTTGACTCAGTGAACTGAATACAAATGAATGTCACACTTTTAAAATTTTGACTCATAAAATTTTTCAAAAATAAAATACAGTGAAGTTTGTGGCTTTAATGCAAGATTGATGAGATGATAACTAAGAAAATATTTTTGTCAGATGTGCATTTATGTAGTTTGCCATGAATGCAGTAGCAATGCTCACCACATTGAGTGAACTACAGAAGATAAGAGAGTTCATATGGTGTTTATTGCAAGACAGTTTTTGAAAAAAATCCACAAACCATTACTATAAAAACAAAACCACAATGTTCCACTTACTATATGAAAACAAATCCCAAAACCAGTTAATCCAGTCAAAACATACAACAGACCTTTAAAAATCACAAGCACATACATCCAGTGACATCCACCATACATGTGTTCAACATGACAAGCAGGAAAATGCATGGCTGATTTGGCCAGATCACATCAGTCATTCTGAGGATGTAAACAATGTTGTTGGATCAATAAATGGTTCTCAACGACTCCAACACAGCCCTGAGTGATGATTACACAATGATGGCTTCACTCTAAGTTACTAACACTGTACTGTTTGCCTAATTAACACCATTCAAAGGGTATTATTCCCCAAACTGTTAGAATATTAATGATTAAGGTTAAAAACATTAGAATACCCTGCAAACAAAATGGAATGATTAAGTAAAAGCATAGAAATCTCCATTTTTCCCTCCTCATACAAGCATTCCTTAATGGCTAAAGAGTGAATCAAACCCAACTAGGACAAATACACAAATACATCATATCTATCATCTATCAACTGTATTTCAATTTATACTTAAAAAGAAAAGGAGTCTATAGTTCCTAACACCAGAGACTCCCCTGACCCTGTTGTGTCCTTAAGTTTAAGGTGGTATCTGCTGCTGACGCTCAAACTTGTTACAGTAACTGTGATTTGCATGATCATACTGGAAGACAATCAGTCTTAAGAACTTGTGCTGTTATAGTGGGCAATTAGAAAGCAAAGCAGTGGTCGCGTGTCGAACGAAACATTCAAGATTTGATTTAGATCTACAAAATAAAAATGTGCCATTAGAAGATAGGAGAAACTAGCCTTAATTCTACGTTATTTTAACAAGCTGTTAGAGAGTTAACTGGTTATACATCAGAAATAAGATAGGCTGCAGATTTATTCACATTTTCCGATTTGTTAATTTACTGTTGTGTGATTTTATATGACTATCTTATGAATTCATCAAATAGATGAATCCTTTAAAGATATACGAATGAAGACATTTGTTGGCACCCCTGGTAAAGATGTGTAGAAAGCATAGTGTAATCTCACAATGAAAAAAGGGAGACAAGAGGGAAATCAGAGCTTTCAATAATAGCACAATTAATCAGTAAAGGAAGATTTTACATTTGCTCTTGAGAAAAAAGCAAATGCTGACAGATTGTGCTTTCCAAGAGGAGACCTTTCCTTAAATATATGTCCCATTATTTGTTAAAACAATTATTTTATAAAATCAGATGTTTTTCCCATGAAATAAATATATTAAAAGAAAGGTTGTATTTTTCTTTTTGAAATTATGCCACTAAAACTCAAGATTAATTTATATTCAGGTTTTACATTTTTACCAAGAGTGCCGATACTTATGTTGTCTATACAGAGAAAACAACTATTTTAAGCTCAAACTGAATGTGGAATTTCCTACAGAGAAGTGCTAAAACTTATGGAAGTTTCATTTACACCATATGAGTTTTTATGTAACGCAATTTTTCTCTTGTTCGGTAGGCTGCAGTGTTTGTTTTCCCCAGATAACTGTCTGGGTGACGCGTTCAAACACGAATGGCAAAATAACTCTTGAGCTGTCCTTTCCTCTCTGCTGTAGGCACCATGACTTGAAGCAAAGCCCAGGCGATGACATCCTCTTTAATCGTCCTGAATAAAAGGGAGACAAGAATGAGATCACTAAAATCAGGGGGAAAAAAGAAAAGAAAAACTTCCATAATTTCTTGATTGGAATGAAAAGAAACTTTAAACTTCAATCAGCTCAGTTTATATTTATTTGATTTTCTGAATATATTAAACTGTGACTTCAAGTTAAGAACACAACTAATGCAAATATACAAACACAAACTTCAGAGATGACATTACAAGAAAGAACAATAGACAAATACAGTTACTGGAAAAAGAATTGACATCACTTGAACTTAACTATTTTGCTGCACTTCAGCCAAAAGTGCAACACTATCTTGAGATTTTAGGTGGTAAACCAACAGAAAGTAGTGACATTTTTGTGACATGGAACATGTTTTTTTAATGTTCCATGAAAAGCACAAACATATGAAAAGCACAACAAAAATTCAGCTGCTTCTCAGAGAACAAGCAGCGTCACGAAAACGAAGGCACAGCAGACCGGTCAGGTAGTAACCTGTGGAGATGCTTAAATCAGAGTTAAAGCAGTTTTTTTTAGTAAAAATACAGGGGCCTGAATACAAATGCATGTCACTTTTTTCAGATTTTTATTCGCAAAAATTGCTTACATCTTTCCTTTCACTTCATCACTGTGTACTACTTTGTGTTGATCCATCACATAAAATATACTTTTGTGTTTTATTTTCAAGAGGTTGTCACATGTACTCACCCACTCCTCGTCATCCACACCCTCAAAGGACTCCTGTGGAAGGGGGTCGTCCATGTTTCCCAGCTTAGACACCATGGCACTCAGGAGCTGGATCACACACACGCACACACACGCGGACACACACACTGAGTTTTACGATCTCAGGAGGACAGAGACATGCTTTTTTTCAGGTACTACCAAAGGTCCATACATCTGATCTACAACAAACTAATGCAAAGTTTCACCTCCTCTTTTTTCTGTTCATCCGTTTTTTCCTCCAAGTAAACAGACGAGGGCAGGTATTTCCTCACCGGAGCCTCTTTGGGGGCCTCACTCACTGAGAAAAAACACAAACGTACCAGGACATGTCGAGAGTCAACATGCGGGTCTAAAGACGGCATCTTGATGAACATTTAACAGGCGTGTTGTGTCTGTAGCTGCACCTGGCGTCATGTCTTTGGGCTTCAGGCTGAGCTTTTTATGCTGGCCGTTGGAGCCAGAGAGCCAGGCGGAGGCAGTGAGCGCAGGCTCCCACCACACTGCTGTGTCCGGGTACACATCGTCCTGGAAGAACTCTTTCTGGAGAGCCAAAAAGGAAAAACATTCTGTTCGTTAGAAGTAAACATGAGTAAAAAAAGTAGACAGTGTTCCTGGAAGTGTTTGCAAGGGGGTTCAGTTGCCTCACTTTAACCCGGGGGACTCTGAAGGCCACCGGCTCTATGGTGGTCTTGGTGAGCATCAGTCCCACAGCTATCTCCACATCTCGCACGTTGCACTCCGTTTTAGGCAAAAAGGCAAGTCCCTGCACACAGAGCACAGAATCCATTACTTTAACTTCAGCTTCAATGGACGTGTCGATGATAATTAGGACAAAATAAGTAGCCTTAGTACCTTATGAGGCTCAGGGGAGTTAAAACTGCTGCATTCAATAAAGTATGGATCTTCTGGGACCAACTCATAAATGTAGACTCTGGTGTCACCCTGAAGAAAAGCAGAAAACATCATTTAATGCAAATTAGGCTTTAGCCATGACGCAATCTGCAGCGACTAGCACCAGTTCATCTCTCATCTTACTCACTTTCCCAGAAAGAATTACAACGCTGGTGTCGGGGTCGTAAAATGGGATAAGAGTTGAGGGAGATACATTTAAAGCAGCATTGGCTATTGGCCCGGATGACAGGGAGTCAGCGGAGAACAGGTAAAGAACTCTTTCACTACGACTAAAATAACAATACAAAAGAGGACAAGAAGAAAGGTTACTTTGGTCAATGCTGCTCAGACAGGAGAAAAGTAAATTAAAAAAACTTAACAGCCATGATGAACGGACTAATAAAAAGGTTTTAGTTTCCAGTACCTGTCAAATCCTGACACCAGCAGGTACTTCCCATCACACACCCAGACCACACGAGCTCCTCTGTGGCCCTCTGGACCCGGCCCTTCCTGGGAAAACCAAAACAACAGCAAATCTATGCGAGTACTGAAGCAGTGTTATAATACAACGACTATTATCTAAGAATTGAGAGGCAAATATTTATTACAAAAAAAAGGACTGAATCCAAATATAAAAGTATCCAGACCTCTTGAAGTTTTTAATGTCGTCGTAGTACAACTGAAAATGTATGTGAGCCAGATTATTATTATTTTGTAAGCTGCTGTTCTATAGTTTATTGCCATACTTGCACAGGTGCTGCAGATTTGCGAGGGTCATAGATGCGAACTTTCCCATCCTTGCAGACTGTGGCCAGCAGCTTTCCGTCTGGACTCCACGCCATTCCAAACACCTGAACAGGAACATCAGGAAGAGCCAAACCAGGAGGAAACATTCCATAAGTTTCCGTTCGCTTTATGGAAACATCTCTGCTTGCTCAAATTGTGTTTTTTGAAAAGATTTTCTTTGCTACAGTAACAACCCACCTGGTCCTGGTGGCCGGTGAGAATCTTGACCTGCTCTCCACTCTCCAGGTTCCACAGTCTGACTGTGAGATCGTAGGATGAGGACACCAGGACTCCACTGGCCAGAGGGTGAAACTTGATGGAGTAGATCTTCTCTGT
Source organism: Xiphophorus maculatus (assembly GCF_002775205.1). Classification (NCBI taxonomy): domain Eukaryota; kingdom Metazoa; phylum Chordata; class Actinopteri; order Cyprinodontiformes; family Poeciliidae; genus Xiphophorus; species Xiphophorus maculatus. The sequence continues at coordinate 12,488,554 of NC_036458.1, read as the reverse complement.
GTGGCCTACAGGGAGTCAGGGTAGCCATCAATACAACTGAGACTTCAAGAGTCACACATGGAATGTGCAAGTTTATTTCCGGATGCATTCGAAATCAATACTGAAAAATCTGCAAAATGCGACTTCCTGTCCTGCCATTTATTGAGATTTTTTCAAACTCCCGCCCAAGCCAGAATCATTAATACATAGATTTAGGTTGAATTTGTTTCTCTATGCAATATGACCTACCTTGCAGGATGAGCTTAGGCTGAGTCAGTGTCTCTTTCAGCCCGCCCTCAGGTACTTGCCATATCCTGATTTTAGCATCATCTCCAGCTAGATAGAGACATTCAAAAATAAACTCAGAGACAAGCTCAGACAAATTTGTGAGGAAGAAGTTTTTATCTGCACCTTTGGAAAAAAAAGGTGGAGGTTGTTAGTAAGGATGTATTCACTCACCCACTGCCAGTCTGTGTGTGTCAAAGGGATCCCAGGAAAAGTCGACCACGTTTACAGAGTTCTGGATGGTGGGCAGAGCTGTGTCTGGCTGCCTCCCGGGTCCAGAGCGCTGAGGAGAGGAAAAGAGTCAAACAGCTGGAGTACAGCTGTGGTTTTACATCTAACAAGCATTAACTAAACTAAATTCTCAGGGGATCGAAGGGACTGCTAACTCAACTGGAAGTCTCTGATTCAATTTGCACACACTGTAAGAAAGCATATTAATTTTGAATAAGGCTACTGCACCAGGATTAATAGGGAATGTGTGTATACTTATGGTAAGTTTCCTTAAGTATAACTAATAACACATACCTCGAACACAGCAATCTGGCCTCCTGCGATGGCGAGTGGGACGGCCACACGTTGGCGGTTTACACAGAAGCCGTCACTCTCGCCTGGCGTCGTCAGGTTGAGGTTCCGGATGTTGGTGATGTGTTTGTCCCGGTGCATCACTGCACCCTGGATGTGTCGGAATTTGGATGTTGGTCCTGATTTTAAAAAAAAAGGAAGCCTTAGTTTAAAAAAGTCCCGTCTAAAACAGATAATTATTCTAAAAATATGGATGTGTGCATGTGTTAGTTTCTACCCAGCATGTTTTGGATTGTCTTTACGCTCTGGCTGGGACTGGGGAGGAAGCCTGAGGAGAGACCAGAGGTGGAGGAGGGAGAGCGGGACGGGGCAGCGGTGCTGCTGGGGGTGCTAAGAGGACTACTGGAGGTGGAGCAGCCGTGAGGCTGATCCTGGAAAAGCAGGATGGTGTTTTAAATTCTGCTAATCAAACATAAAACTTGTTCTGCTTTAGAAAAACAAAGACATTTATACCTCTTTGCTTCCTCCACGGGGCAGCTCCTTCTTAACAGGCATCTGTTTTGCTGCTGGTTTGGGTCTCTTGTCTGGGTGGAGGCTGACTTTATCCACCTTGGGACAAACAGGGCTGCTTGTTTGACCAATCTGTGCGGCCTTCAAACCTTTCTAAGCTGTTGTGAGTGAGGTTCTGTTACCTGTTTGTTCCCTCCCTTCCACCACTCCGCAGCAGACATGGCTGGAGTCGTGCCCACCGTATCTGGGTAAAGGTCATCATGAAACTCCTGCCCAGAACTCTGAAAAAACAAAGAATAAGGTACAAAAGTGCAAGCAATAAAACATCTGTGGAAAGGAAATCAAGATGTACGTGGAGGTTATAAATCTGTTGTTTGCTGGCGATACCTTGCGAGGGACTTGGTAGCTGATCGGAACGATGCAGCTGTCTGTCAGCTGAAGAACACGCACCACTTCACAGGAAATGACATCCAGTGCCAATTTTGGCACCATGGCAATGCCTCGAGTTGAAGCGTCAGTCAGACAGTGACTCACTGTGAGAAAGTTAAGAAAGAGAGGTAACAATATGGGACAGAATTTAAAAAATAAAACAAATTTAAGCATGCACAAAAACAACCACATTTTACCTTGAGTCAGGAAAGGCTCAGCAGTGGAGACTTCAAAACAATCAACTGCAGTGTCTCCCTAAACAGAGAAAGAGAAGCTTTAATAAATCTGAGTTTCTTCAACATAATCTTTACGAGAACAAATTCGCAGATATACAGCTTACAATGCCGGCGAGCATGAGGAGACCAGTGTCATCATCGAACAGAGGGACCAGCATCCTGTAGATGGAGACAAAGATGAACAAAGAGAGAAAACATTGAGAATTTTTTTCTTTGGTTTTGCATCACTTAGGCATGTTCAAGTTGAAAAGTGTTGCCACTAGATGGTGTAGTTGACTCAGTAAAAGGTGTCTTCAAGCCCTTCTACAAACTCAGCGGCAAAAATGCTGTGCATTTCTGTTTCAAGTCAAGATTAAGCGGCTCAATATAAATCAGTCACAAAACCTTCCCCAAAACAATCATCAGGTCATGGACAGAAAATTAGAGAACTAACCAAAGTAAAATTTAGAAAGACCTTCGAAAAACTGGGCAATCTGTTGATTGAAGTTGCTGCTTGGAATAAAAAAACAACAACAACATGCTTCTATATAAAGAGAAGGTTGTTTCCACACCACAGCACAGAATAGGCCATGTCTCTTGGTATCCTTGGTAAAAATGTACAAAAAAGTCTTAAAAAATTAAATAATAATAATGTTTTAGTGCAATCTCCCATTTAAAATTGTAGAAATCAAACCTTTAATGAAAGTAATTTTTTTCAGTTAGAAACAAAACCTATTATGAAATAATTATTTTCAACAAAATCCCTGTAAAATAAGTAGTAAATATTGCTTTTTTCAATTCAGATTTTTAAAAAATCTTGGTAAATATCTTTCTGTTTCTGTTGGGTATCAACAGAACACCACAAGAACACCGTGATGACACTTGGGAATTGTTTTGTTATGCTTCATCTTGGTTTCCTGCTTCGTTGTTCCCTGTGTGCTTTATTAGCCAGTTTTCCCACTTCCTGAGTCCAACTTGTTTTCCTTCACAGTTGTAACCTGTTTGTTGAGTAATCAACTCTCCAGCTTAAATTTGCCAGTTTGATAAATCCTGCTGTTGATGATACATCTTAACGTTAGATGTCACCTGCCAGTAAAATTCAGAAAGAAGAAGAATCCTACTGTTACCTCCAGCATGTCTCCTGGTCCTTGTGGTTTCCCTGGACTTAGATTTTTTTTATTTTCTCCTTACTTTATTAAGTAAACATTTTATTTTTTAACGTCCTACACTGGGGTCATTCTCTTCACCATTCTATATAGAAGTATTACCAGCACTTACTATATGTTACTTATAACTGTGCCACAAGTGATTTTGTAAAAAAAAAAAAAAAAAATCCTAATATTTCTTCCCAATTAAATAACATATGATGCCACATTAATAGAGTAATTTATTCAAAAGTTTGTTTTACACAACTTTACTATGCTTTCTAATAAGTATGGCTTGGATTGGATCTTTATGGATTTCAATGCACTAAAATAGAAATTGTGTTAACTGCATATTGGAGTTACTATCAAGAAATGTCTTTACTGTAAATTTATTTCATAATATTGACATTATCAATGTTGACAGTAAATCACCCATTTTGGATTATTTGTTAAATAAAGAGAAGGCTCAACAGATCAAACTGGTGTGAAGCACAAAATAATCAAAGTCAAACTACAGAGAGATTTCTTCTGAACCACTTGAAAACATTTCCTGTTGGTGTACTACAAACTGTACTCATGCAGGCCTAAACAAGTCCATAGCCACCTGCTACCTCTCATGATACAAACTAAGAGGATTGAGGGCAACAGAACTTAATAAGGAAAGTTCAACCGGGTACCTAAACCAAACAGGAAATACTTCTACAAACAACTGAGGTAATCTAGGCAAATCTCCCTCATTCTTCACTGCTATTCTATTCTAAGAGCCGCAGCCAGGCTACGTTATGATTTTCTCTGCAGGTCACAGTCGGGATAAGGACAGAGTCCAGGCTGACTGAAGTGGAAAGACTCACTTCCAGAGATGGGTTTATGATGACGACCTTGTGCAACGCTTCTATTCCAGTGCCACTTGATGCTGACAGACTGGTGATGTAATGCTCTAACTATGACAGTGTAATGACAGAGTTAGTTAGAGTATGTAAGGCGACAACATATGGTGACACGCAAGGGATTTTTTTGTTTTCTGTGAGCAGCAAAATATAAGAGCATGTGACAGCATGTCGTGGATGTTTGTATGAAAATTATGAAACAACCAATTAGCAAAGAAACAAAAGTATCAGGTTAGAGTCTATTAACAGCTAACAGTTTGATGTATTCATGATTTTTCTTTTATCCTTAGTCTTTAATAAATCAGTCCAGTTTAATGTCAGAAACTCTAGAAGAAAAAGATGTTGTAGTCAAAGATCAATGACTACAACAGTCCGCAGTTTGTGAGGATAAAAAGTTATCCGTTTGACCAGTAGATCAGCAGCCCTGTAGCACCACAGGGGTCTGTACTCTTGCCATGACTTTTTACCTCAGGTTTCCAGTAAAACTCAGACTCCTGTTATCTAGAAATGCTAAGAAAACTCTCTGGGTGTATTAGAGATGGACAAAAGGCTGGGAGAAAGCTGGTTTGGTTTGTGGCTTGATGTGGATACAGCAGTCTTATCCTAAATGTCAATAAAACAAAGAACACAATTGCAGATTAAGGAAGAAAAGGAATTGGTCAAACACTATTTCCGTCATCTGAAAAGGAGTGGAGGTGGTTAAAGAGTATAAATAGCAGTCTACAAGAAGCTTAGGAATCTTCAGTGTTTGTTGTGGGGAGTGTGATCTATTCAACAGCATTAAAGCCAGTCAGTCTTTCTATGTAGATTAATTTATAGCTGATAAATAATTTGAACTGTTCATGTTCATTTTAAAAGATCCAAAGGGTGTTGGGGTTGTATGTGCTTGGATTGTTCAGCAGGATCACTATGACCTTACTGTTCAATGAAATCTAGTCCAGGAAATATGAAAAAAAATATATTTGGAAAAATCATTAGCCATCTATCCACTTGTTTCACTTTAATTTATATGTGTTCAGTTTCATATGTTGTCAGATTTATTAGCAGTAGTATTTCATATTGCTAACACATTGGATTGGCTATGTGCTGTCCCACTTGTTTTTTTGGGGGGAGGGGGGTGGCTGCATGTGAAGGATGTGGTTTCTCTTTACTCACACTACAATACAGACATTTTTATTTCTTTAGAGATTGCTTACCAACTTATTTTTAGCCTGGCTTTAACTTGAATGTCACAGTGAAAAGATAAAAACAAGTGTTGGAGCAGTGTTGATTACAGTCCATCTAATCCATAAGGGATATACAGTAAGAGACATTTATTGAACATTTAAAAAATGTCAATCTCAAAAAAGGTTGAAATTCTCCTCCTCTTGAGTTTTTGTAGTCTTGTGTTTGGTTTAAGAACAACTAAAAGTAGGACACAAATGATACCTGTGCTCTCTCCTCTCTGTTGCAAGATGGTGAAATCAGCAAGGGGTGGCCACGCTTCATTAGGTCGAGTCTCTGTTCCCATGTCCGAGTCTGTCCACAGGGAGTCCACCTCCATTCCCACACTGCTCTCCTTTGCTCTGTCCTCCCCACAACAAAACTACCTTGCTTTGTCCCTCAAGCTTCCCCTGCATCGTTAGTCCCAATTAGCTCTCCGAATTGGCTTCACTCTCTCCGAGGTCTTATCTCCGCTTTTCTCACAGTAAAATGTACAAGTCAAACAGCCACATAATAGAAGCAGAGCTTTATCTCTGATTGTGGTCACTGTTTGCTGTCATTTTCATGGTCCACCTCCTCACCGGCCCGTTTTCCCACACAGCGAAACGCAGGCACATGCAGGTGCATATTTACGCACACATAATGGGGAGCACACATGCATGTAAGTGCTAATGATGCGGATTTAATGACTTCATGACACAGTATGGCAGAGTTAATTAATTAAGAGTCTGCTATCTCCCTCACACAGGCTCATTGTGAAGGAAAAAAAGAAGCTATTATTCTCATTCAGTAAAGTCAGATGCATTTCCCTGTTTTTGGTGTGCAATTAAAATAAGTTTACCACCATAATCATGATTACATAACATGTCAAAAACAACATTCCAACATCTCTCAGGCCTATCTGCACCTAATAATGTCTCAACACAATCCAAACTCCTCTAACTATCTGCAAAGAGCCATCAAAAAACCCACCTGCCTCCTTTCTGAGCTGCCATCACCTCACACCGCTCATCTTGCACAGATGCCAAATGAAAATCATAAAATGACCTTCTCCCTCTGACAGCAGCCTTCAGCACCAGCAGATATAATAGGTATAATACTCCTGCTATCTGTGTTTAGGTGTGTATGAGTCAGCCAGGGTAAATTCAGATCATTAGAACGTGTTGTCGTTTAATAACGTGTGATAATGGTAAACACTCTAAATCGGATTAACAGGCCAGACAAGTAGAGACATGCAGAGCAGACCAAAAACAAACTGATGTGCTCATTTACTGGGTATTTGCACCTGAAAGAGACACTTAATGGTGATTCAGTTCAACTGAACACTTGGACAATATGAACACATGTACTAAAGCTGATAACTGCTCAGCAAGCAGGGAAACATGTATAACCTTACTTTTCTAATCATTTTATTAAGAAAATAGGCAAAATACTTTGGAAAAGATCAAATTGTATTAGGTTCGGGGTGACGTGCAGTGTTTGTTGTACCTGAGTGAAGTTGCCTCTCCTGCCCCCAAACATTTGTGTTACGTTTATGCAGCAAAACATTTTCGTTTGTGTCGATATCATTTTAAAGATATTAAGAAATGTTTCCAGAGGTCATGAAAGGTCAACCAGCCACCCCACTTTCCCCCACAAATGCAGCGCAAATGTTTGAGACCAATTTTGTTAGATTTGAAGAAGGTGTGGGAGGGCAGCTTCACTCAAGTGTTAGTTGTCCTTCACCCAGTAAGTTAAAAATTGTCTCAAATATTTAATTTGGGCTTCACCTGATGAGAGAATCTTCTTCCGTGAATTTCTTTATCTTTATGATGCTGTTTGTTAAGCAAAGGTCTGAGAGGATGCATCATTTTCTTTCTACTTCACTTATGAATAGATTTTTATTCATAAAGATGGGCTATAACTCATTATGGTAACAAAAACATCAAACTCTACAGTTCCGATGTGTCAAGATGTGGAAACATTTAAATTAAATCAATAGTTTTACAAGGTACTAGAAAAAAACATTAAAAAATATGAAAATTGTATTAAAAACCTAAGAAAACACGTTTTATACCTGATTTTTACAGTAAAATACTTCATGCTCTTTTACAAAAACACACAAAAACCAATATGCTGCACACCTGAATGAGTCCATACAAGCACCAGCCTTTCCCCTGATACCATCAGTCTCATCCAGTGGTGTAATGTGCTCTGGCGTAGGTGGAGCTAATTGAAGCAGCCTGCAGAGGTATAAGGTTATGGGGTTTGAGCTATGACCAGATGAGTATCAGTCAAAGGGACCTTTCTCTGTCGTATCAGATCATGACCTTCAGCAAGGCCTGCCTTAATAATAAAAACATGCACTAGATATGGCAATAAGCTCCAGATGACAGGTAGTGAGCCTGAAAATGGAAAGAACGGGGAGGTGGAGGCGGTCAAGGAATGCAACCCCCATGTTTTAAAATTTGTATCCTAGCAATATAAAATATACTATTTTGCACATTTATTGGCCTTAGAGTAAGTCAATAGTAGGATGCGTCTTCTGGATTTCTAGGAGATAAAATGAGACTAAATATAGGAACATTCAAGTCAAAGAATATCTCTGGAGACATAAAAAAGGAGCAACTAGACCTTGATGTTAAAAACAACCTTAAATCACTGTGAATGATACCTCTTTTTTATTGCAATCATAGACATTCATCACTAACTTCAAAGTGTAACTGTGCAACTATTTAGGCTTGAGATATTTTCATGATCAGTGTCAGATTATGAAACATAAAGCAGCACCAGTTAATAATGTGGCTGACATTTTGTTGAAAGCTGGGCTGTAACAAAAAAATTAGCCTTGCATTTTATAGCAGGGCTCTTAAGTGATTCATGTAATAAGTATGTGATAAAAAAATAATTCATATAAGCTACAGATCCTCTATTGTTACAATCTTTCCCTTTTTAATTTTCCTTTTTTTGTCCCAGACAGAAGACACACTTATTGTCTCATTGTAAAGAGTTAAACACTCTCCTGCTACAGGCCAAAGATTGATAATATCTCTTCAACAATGGAAGTAATGAAGCAAAGTAATCTGCTAACATTAAACTGAATTCCTATCAAAACAGGATGAAAATGAGAAACAGATCACAGAGATGATAATTTGTGAGCTTATTTTGAAATTTATAATAAGTTTAATATGAGCTATCACATCTTTTTCAACATATATGTCTCATGTCTCTTTTGCTTTTGGACCACATGTTCCTGTTAACAGAAAATAGAGACATGAGACTGACCATGTGAAGTTATCAATTTTTAAGACAGGAGTTCTCCCTCAACACCATCTTGGTAATTCTGTAGGCTTACATCTATCAGCCGTTTTTATGCCGACACAAGGCCAGTTAGTTGGAAAATCAGAATTAAAGCCTGCATTTGAATTCCAAGGCAAAATCGATACTCTAATCCTTGTGAAACCTGAGCACAACATTTTTATAGAAAAAATGTCAGGGAAAAAAAAAACCCAATAAGCTAAAAGAAAAAAAAAAAGTGGCTTTAAGGGAACTAAAACAATTACATCTCTGTATGTTTTCACTATTCTTTAAACTGCAGACTGAGTGAAGTCTTACAGTGAGCACACTGGCAGCTGAAACGTACCGTAATGAGCCGCACACTTTTTCCACTGACCAGTTTCTGTGTTTCCACTATGTGAGTTTAATGAGTGCTCTGGGTCTGCCTGCCTGGCTACCTTCAGAAGCTAGTTCATTAGAAGGGAATTAGAGCTGACGCGCTGCGTTCCTGAGAGGAAAAGAAAAGCAGGAATTGTCAGCAGAGGGGCCAGCTGTGGCCGTATCTGAGCTCCAGTCTCAGATGGGCTGCCAGGCTTCTGCTCCCCGGTTGGTATGAGTGCCATTGGGTGCACTCATACCACACATCGAGTGGAACAGAGGTGCAGGTATAAATGAAAACATTGATGACACCTTCTCATCAACCTCCAACTTCAACATATACCCACAATCAAAAATATCACAAATAAAATTACAACTGACCCCATCCTAGCCTCAAGATGTAGTCAGGTTGTTACATTTCATCACTTCAGCTTTTTTTTTTCAGATGTAGATCATTTCTACACCTTAGACAACAAGTAGATTCATAGATTAAAAATATAACAAAATTTTTTGGACAGTTTTTAATTTTAACGTAAAACTCCAAAGAGTATTGAAGTAATGATGACTACAATGGAAATGATTGACATTTTCCTTAACAAATTAAAAACAACACTAAAGCATTACAGGGATATAAATCCAATCCAGTCTCAGGAGAGTGGAGTGAAAAGGTGTGACTAGTTATTTACAGACAAGAGGTGAAATATTTCCTCTTGGTGTAATGAAATTATTTTCTACTCGAGTTGTAAAAGGATCTAAACAATCATTCTTTTATGATTTTAATATCTTTGCCAATTAAAGTAACTGAAACAAGACTAAAACTAGTACAGGTGAGTAAAATGCAACTAAAGATAAATTAAAGATTCAAATTAAAACTAAAATCTTGCATGATACCAAACCATTTTTAGGACTTTATCTTCAGAATGAATCAAAATACCAAATTACTGAGGGAAATCAATTAATCTGCAATGCACGAGTGACAAATATTACTACAAACATGCATAGAGGTGAGTATACACTTATGAAGAATGTTTGTGCAAACTGGAACAAATGGAAGTAGGACATGTTGAAGAAACATGCGCTCAAATGGGGAAAGAAGTGAACTGATATGGAAGCCTTGCTAGCATTAGTATCTGTTAGCATTAATGGTTTACATTAATGAAGTAAGAAAAATAATTACAAGATTTTAAAATAAACACATTCATTTTATTGTAGTTTTTCTTTAATCTTTAGGTAAACAAAACAAATGTAAAAAAAATAGCAGTTTAAAGAAAAAGCAGCTTGAAAAACATGATTCCTTAATTGCATCAGCTTCTGTTTCAGCTGAAGGTGATGAAACACCAAAATCTTGTTATTATTCATTTACGCACTAGGAAACAATCAAAGCATCGACAGGTCTGATTGTTATTTACAAAAAGCTATGTGATATGGACACAATCACACAACAAAATAGCTTAATTAGGTCTAATGACTCAAGTTGTGCATCTTCATGTTGGGTTGCACACAGAAACACACATGCAGAACTTTTAAATGCCTGCTAAACTGGTCCAGACTGGCTTGGTTATAAAACAGGCAGGTCACTGGTTGTAAATTAGCAGGAGGGCTCCTTCCCTTAGCATTCAGAGCTGGGCGAGGTTGGGATTTTTGCAGAATGTGGGTGGGCATGAGGAAGTTGGAGTATGTAAGAACCGTAAGAGAAGTTGGGTGTTACAGCACTAAAGGGAAACATAAACCCCTAACGTGCACATTAAGCCAACTCAGAAAAGTCAGAATGCTTTGGGGGCGGATGACAGAAATAAACAGCACATTTACTTTCAGTGTTGGCTTGTGAACACGGGGGCTGTATCTGTAAGGTGCTGTTGGCTGAGAAGTCCTGGAAAAGATGCGTTCCGCATTAACCCCGGCGGCCCCGGCTATATGACCATGTAATGACCTGTCACCAGGAGCCTGAGAACTGCTGGCACTCAAGACAAAGTCAGAAAAGAGACAAGGATGGGTGTTAGTCACAGACAGCAGCAAGGTGAAGATCAAAATGGGTTCTAATGACATCAGAAATATGGAGCAGACATGTTCACAGCTTGAGGGTGAAACTAAGAAAAAAGCTTTTAACAAAATTACATTTATCTATAAGAAATTAAATGAACCATACAGACTGATGGAATGCCTGGCAAAAGTATTCATACCCATTCAAACTCACATTTAGACATGTTAGAGTCCTCATTATTATGAAGGTATGAGGTAAACCAACACAAAGCATCACTTAACTGGGAATTGGAAGGAAAGTGACAGAGTTCTAACCTTAATTTTATTTACAAACAAAAATCTAAAAAGTGTGGCATGCATATGTATTCAGGTCCCAATGAGTGAATATTTTGTAGAGTCAATTTTCAAATGCAAATTCAGCAGCAAGTCCTTTTATGTTCATCTCTACTGGCTTTGCGCATCTACTGACTGAAATCACCATCCATTTCATTTAAAACAGCTCAAGCTCGGAAAGATGGACTGGAAAGAATGAAAATACATTTTCTAGTTGCACCAAAGAATCCTCTAGAGTAAAATCTTGCCTTTAACTTTTTTTTTTTTTTAAATGTCCACCTGCCTCAACCATTTGTGCTTGGGAACCAAATTTGTACAATTCCTGTTGTCTGGGACCACAGAAAATTGTTCCAAATGTTATTTGGGTTGATTTTTTTTGGACAACAATGTCCTAAAATGACATCTGATTTAAATTTGAATCTCCTGCAAATGACTGACTCCTACCAAATTACTTTTCCTTAAGCAGACCTACAGTAGCTGTTATTAGAAAAAATGTGAATTGGTTATCGTATTAGGAGCAAGAGCCAGCCCCCAAAATACTCTTCATAATTTGATTCTCTTCAAAAATAAACCACGGAACAAAAATTTCATGCTCTAAATAAGAAGAATGTTTCAGTGCACCAGACAGTTGCTGATGAAGTCAGTCTTGGTTGTTTACTCAGTTTTATTATTTTTTATTATTTTAGCAAACCTCAAGCAAAGACTGAGTAGTCGCTGTTCGAAACTCGGCGAAGCTCCAATGCAGTTGGTGTTTAACAAACCCGATGACTGACTTACTGCCTTAAGAAAATATTGAACAGTGAACAACATGATCACATGGACGTCAATGTGCTTAACAGCAACAGTCCAGCCAATAGTTGGAGCCTTTCTTCAAACAAAGGAGGCCTTGACCTTACAAATAATACATTTAAGAACGCATTCACACTGCTTTAAAGAACTGTGCATGACACTTTCCCTCTGGCACAGCCAAGAAAGAGTTATTGAAAACACTAAAGCTCTAAAATTTAGTAATTTATGGACACAAACACGACTGCTTTATGGGTATTTTTAAAGCCTCAACACACATGCAGACGGGAGAGAAGGTTCGCTCAAGGAGTAGGAATCAGAAGAAAAAACAACAACCTTAAAACACTACTGAGAATTTTAACAAAGCATCCCTATGGTTTTAGTTCACAAATGTTTTGGCTAAGCTTTGTCTTATAGTTTCACTTTATCAGAAGGCTTCATCTTTGTGGCTTTTCAGCTCATGTCAGTACAGGACTGGATTCACTAGAGATAATGATACGCTTACTCTTCAGTCAGTATCTTCACAAGGTGTTTTGCTTTTGTTTCAAGGTAGATGTACCCATTTTACACACAAAAACATGTTCATCTCTTTCCTGAAGGATACATTGGCTGGACAGTTTGAACCTTACATTTTCAGGCATCTGGAACCTCAGGATTAACCAGACTTGTGGAGGTCTTCAATTCCCTTTCTGATATCTTAGTTGATTTTGTTCATTTTTTATATGAAATGAATCATCCTATCACAAGCTTGCAAAGCTATGACATCATCATCTGGGCTTAGAAGCAAATTAGTCCTGTTGTTTGTAGTTCTGATTTTGAAGGAAGTATTAATAAATTAAAAAAAAAAAAAATTTAGGAAATTTTTTTTCCCACCAAAGTATTCCTTGGATTTCCATAATTCAATGTGATGTCAGATCACCCAAGAACTACCATCTTGTTTAAGAGACATATTTTACAAGTTCTGCTTATTTGGAATTTGAATTCAGGTGAACTCAAAAAAAAGAGATGATTGGAAAAAAAAGAGACAAGTTTTTGAAAATATTTTCTGTCATTTATAATTTCTTTTAAAGGAAAAAAGGGGGGTTGAGGGAGAATGTCATAAAATTGGAAATCAAATTTGGCATTTATTTATTTTGAGGCCATATCGGTCAGTCCTACAAGTAATAGAAAGAAACACTGTTCCTTTCAAAGCTAAGAAAAAACAAATATGTAAATAAAAATTGTTTACTAATTTCTCCATTTTTAAATCAGACATCAATTTTACCCCATCTCCTTTTAAATCCCTAAGATTTTTCTGATATTGTACCCCAAATCATGAACCACTGCCTTCTTCATAACTCTAATACTCTCTCTCAGACCCCTACACGCCTATCATCAATCATTTGCTTTAATGGCCAAGGCATGAAAAAGTAAAGCAAAAAACAATAAAAGTCTGATTTACTGTAGCAAGATGGTCAAAGACAGAAAGAAGAAAAAACGAAATACCCAAAAGAGGAGATAAGATTGCATCACATGAAGGCTGTTAATCATGATGGTTATGCATGTCTATGTATATATGAGATTGCATGTGTGTGTAAAAGTCCTAAGAAGAAGGCTTTGAGATCTATCATGCAACATCTGGGAGAGTTATAGATAGGGCAAAGCAAGAGGCGATTAAAGAAGACAACACAACTGCAACATGATGAACACCTTGATGGACTGTGACTTTTACAACCAGATCTGGTGCCATGATGCAGCCATGCATAAAAACACACATTTTTTAACTGTTCTTCTCCTCTACATTTCTGAGTATATCTGATCAGAGGAGAAGCCATGTTTGCGGCAACACATAGCGAGAGAGAGAACTGGTGATGAAAAGGTTAGATTTACAGTCTTTAACATTGCTTATTCAAAGAGTAATGTGTTGTAACAGAGCCAGGGAATTATGGAACTTGATCATTGAGATATGAAAAAAATCCATCACAAAGGAAGATGCATACCAAAATATTTTACATAAAGACAAAAAAAGGGTCACAGTATAGTTAGTTTATCCCAAAATTATTCAGACTACTGGCAGAAATCTGTTTTACATTTTAATAAAACCAGAATATAGAAAAATATTTGTTTATTATAGCATTTTCAGTCAAACCAACCTTTTAATTTGCTTCTACTGGTATTTTGATGAAATCATCAAAATCATCTTTGCTAAGGAAAGTCTTTGAGGTTGGAAGGCCTCATCAACCCAACCCTAACCCTTAGTTCACTGATCCTCCATCAGATTTAATTTGGGGGTCCAGCTGAACCATATAAAAATGTTTAAATAACTTTCAATAATAAAAAAAATATATATCTTGGTAAAGACCGATTAAACCTTAATCAACAAGGGGTATGAATAATTTTGGGTCTTAAATATTTAATATTCTTGACAAATATTTTTTGTAGGTTTTTTGTTATCTTTTCTTAGTTGATGTGTTCATTAAAATACTCACCTTTATAATTTATAAGATGTGTTTAGCTGGTTTTCTTTCTCAGTGTTCCTGAGATGCTGCAGTTTCTCTAGTTTTCTTTCTATTTTGCAAACAGAAACCTAAACTGTCTGTGCAGTCTGAAATCCACCACCTTCTCACAATAAACAACCCTGAGCAGACATTTACAAGCCTACATCCAGGCTCTGTCCACACTGCTCCAACAGCACACGATGAAGCAGCTTTGAGCAATTTGTTCGCAATACAGACTCATATTCCTCTGAGGAATAAAACTAAGAGCTGCTCAAGTTACAAAGAATTACATCAAGGTTAAAAGGATCCAATGTAGTAATCTGCAGACAGAAACAAACCAGTGACTACTTGTATCTTTTCTATTTAATCAGCTACTTGACCTCGTTTTAATTGTCAAGACCTTTCCAAGACAGTTGTCAGTGCTGTGAGTGACACACTTGCTATCTGTACTTGTATTTATCTTCTTTTGTTTGACCAGGCAGATCACTTTAGAGGCAAATTACTTCATGAGTGTCAAGGTAAAATCAAACACGTTAAAGGGAGATTTACGCAAAGATCTGGTCTGATCATAAAACACAGATAGGCCGAAGACGAATTAGTTCAATTAGTCTCTGGAACATAAACAATCGAGAATGTGTAACATGCATTTATCATTTACCTATTTTACTTAGATACCCTTAAATAAAATGTAAAGTAATAAACAGTCAGACTCCACCTGTATGTAAATTCAAAGAACTCCTACAAGAACTACAAGCCATGTGGGTGACATAGCAAACACATCGCAGAAGATGTCCTGCGCAAAAAACGACCAGCACATTTGGAAGAAAACCTGTTAGAGGCAGAAAAAATATTTAAAGAGAGGAAAAAGAAAAATTAACCCCCAGCCTCCATCCTGGCCCTCTTCCAGTTATTCACTATTTATGTTGATCAAATTAAAACACATTAAAGTTAGTGGGTATAATATAACAATGTGTGGAAAGGTTCATGAGGTGTGAATACTTTTGCATAACAGTATAATCTGTAGCACGGTGTGATTGTAGTTGTACGGTGAAAATCTTGGCCCCTAAAAAGAACTGATTAGAATACAGTACATACAGTATGACAACACCTCAGACTCAGATATGTTTGTTTTAATCTATTTATTTCATCCCTATTATCTCCATTTATCTATTGATTTTAATTTAGTTTATCCCAATGATTTGACTCATCCATGAAAAAAAAGGGAGATCCAAAGATTAACATAAAACAGGCCTCAATCCAGATGCAATTTTTTCCCCCCATTACATATTTTATTTGTCATGGTTCTCTGTGTTATATGGTCACTTAGAAAAAGAAAGTGCACATACAGTAAAAAAAGAATAGGAAAAAACCTTAAGGTGTGGCTTTTTGATTACAAGAAGATCTTGGACTGGTAATCTTGCACTGTGCAGGGATTCGACAGACGATAACCTCTCTGATCCTTATCATTTATTGGAAGTAATTCAATCGTTGAAATATGCATCGTGACCTGAAGTGATCTGTGCCGCATAGCTGCTCTCATCTCCTTCAAAGAGTGTGTGTGCAGTCATACTAAACATACCTCAGCTGAGCTGCTGTCTCTAACAAACTCAACCACAGGCATGTTTCTCTTACTCAATGCCTAGAATACCAGAGAGCAGAGTGAGAATATGACTAGAATGAAGAAGTAAGCAAAAGCAAAGAGAAAGAGCTGAGCAAATAGCTTGCAAGCATCTTTGAATAAACCAAACTGGTTCCCATTGCATTTAATGGATGAGGAAAGAAGTCACCAAAATAAATGAAGATATGATCAGATTTTAGAGTGAAACTAAAGAAAAGCCAAAAACAGAATCTGAAATAAGGAACATTAGTCTGAATTTATTTGAGCACTATTAATTATGATCATGGGAAAAAGTCAATTCTGTATGACCCTAGCTAAAAGTAACCAAGGGAGTGGAGGTCAGCAGGGTCTACTAACCCAACCTATGCTCCCTGTACCTCACCCCGTCACTGCAAGATCACTCTGCACTTCATCACCCTGAGTTTCTCAAATCAGAGCTGCAGCTAGTGCTTACAAATGTATACATACTTCTTAAATCTTTTAACATTTAACCATAATAAACCAATTTAGAGTAATTTTCTGCTAATTTTTTTCTACTTTGCAAAAAAAAACCCACCTCAGATTGCACAGATTTTATGTGAAGATTTATCTTTAAGTCTTGCCTTAGATTCTCAATTGGATATATTCTGGACTTTGACTAGGCCATGCTAGCACCAAAAGGTGTTGTTTGGCATCAGACAGGTGTAACTGTGGGATTGTCCTGCATTTAGCTCCATCCATATTCCAATTAATTTCCCTCTCCCATTTGAAACTAACAATTCCCACAAAAAACATGGCCACCACTGTGTTTTCTGGTGGGCATAGTGCAGACATGACGATTGCCGTGTTAGTTTTTAAGTTTTCTAAACTAATACTAAGTTTAAATGTGGTCGTTTCTGTGCTTATGTGTTTGCAGTGTCCTCTGCATGACTTGTGGTAAACTGCAAGTAGGACTTCATGTTTTTTTTTTGGCACTGTTGTATTTAGCAATTAGGTAGCTTCTGAAGGAACTAGATGTTATTTAGGGATGTCAGAAAAAAAGGGGGCTAAAGAAAAATGCAGGCCACAATTTTCAGATGTTCATTCCTGAACAGTTTGGACACCCACATGTCATTACATTTTCAATTATAGACTAGTTTATATTGATTTATCAGATAAAATCCCAGTAAAACTCTTGGAAGTCTGTCCATTGTAAAGACAACATATGAAGAAGTAGTAAATATTACTGTAGTTTCTGTTAGCTCCCTGTTTACAAATCCAGGTTGCTGCAGCTCACAGAAGATCCAGTTATAAACATCATAAGGTAATATCTTTAGTTGATTTAATACTGTAGGTTAGTGAAGCAGGGATTGCTTTTTGTGTATATTTACTACACTAATCTCTTCTGTGTGAAACAAGCAGCTCATGTGACCGTAAATGTTTAAAATACAATATCTGAGCTTATGGTACCTTTTCATAATGGCAAACAGAGCTCTGATGAGACCAATGTGCCCAAATTAAGCCAAGAGAAACAAGAAAATGACAAATATCTCTATACAGTATGTAATTATTGTGAAAAAATGAAAAAGCCAAAACAATAACAGACAAAAACAGGAACCAGATTTCTTTTAAAAACGTGCCCCAAAGCTAGATTCAACTCCCCAAATTGCGGTTAAAAAAGGTTGTAAAAATATGAAACCCCTTTAATTCTAAATCTAAGCTGAGTCGAGGAGATTCACTGATCCCTGAGCCACACTGGGTCCGACTACCAGATGATGCTGAATTATTTTATTCAAACTTCCTCTATAGAAGACAGCTTTATGAGGGGCACGATGACTTACAACGGGGTAAAGTTGGCTGTGAAGCTTGGATGGGAAGAGTCAATATTTCAACTTTAAATGATATATTGCATTGAATGGCAGGATTAATTGTTTGCTCTCACACAAACAGTAACAACTTCTGCTTTCAGTACACTCATTACTCCTCTTTCCACTGGCCATATTTTATTCCCTCATATCCAGCTTCCCAGAACTGTGTCTAATTAACCCTGCGTGCTCCTGGTTTGTTGGCCAGGTTCTTCCTCTTCTTTTTGCATGGCACTGCATTTTTCTTGGACATTGTTTTTCCAAGCTGCAGGGTTAAAGGGTTCGGTGGGAAAAAGGGCAAATGGAAGATGGCAGTCGCATCATGAGGCAGCCCACACACACAGCTGTCAGAGCGCATTTATGTGTGACTGCCGATGAAACGCACGTCCACCAAACTCAACTGAACACAGCTGACAATATTGAAGACAAACAAAGAGAATGCCCTCCTCAGCATCTAAACAACAAAGAGATGAATGATAATTAGTCAAAGACTATCTAAACAGGAACTTTTGAATTGGACTAATCATCTCTTCATATACTAATTATACAATGCTACACATATTTTATAAACATCAGTCCCAAAACATTATTTAACTTTGTTCTTTGGTCTAAATAAAAAAAAGACACTTTGAAAACACAAAGAGACGCAGAGAATTTTAAATGTATGCATATGTGAAATGAACCTCATGTGCACTGTTAGGTACGGTGGAGGATGTGTGATGCGAAGAGCCTGTTTCCCTTCCACAGGTCCTGGGATTTTTGCTGTATTCTTACAAGAAGATTTTAAATAACAATCTGATGAACTTTGTCTAAAACCTGAAAATGAGATGATATTGGACCTTTAAATAAAACAACTGGAAACATATGACCAGATCCACCCAGAAATGTCCCATTTTTCAGAAAATCAACTAGAGTTTAGATTTATGGCCCAACCAAAATGATTTGCTTGGTGGTCGGGTCAAACGCAGACATCAGTGACTCCCCTTGTAGACAATGGATGGATAATTGGATGGAACTTGCAATATGTGTCGATGTCTGATGAGCTGCTGCTTTGCAGCAAGAAATATGGTCTTATTTGGCCTCACAAAAAGTAAAAATCCACAGGAATATTTTTAACAAAACATGCAAATTGCAGCAATACATGTCATATTTTACTTTTAATTTGGCTGTGAATAAGAACATTCCTAAAAAAATGTAAAAATAGATATAAAACAAAACATTCAGTTTTGTTTTATAACTATTGTGTTATATCGATGTACAGTCCTGTCTCGAGACCTTCGAGGGTCTCGCGTAGAATTTCCCTTTTCAATAACAATGCTTTTGTTTTCCTTTTTTCCTGTTTTTTATGGATTCCTCATGATAGTATGATTCCAAATAATAAATCTCAAGTCAGTTTACACCCTCTATGAGCTGTATGGAGGTTCCATAAATGTCGGCTAAACCTGAACTTATAATAAAGGTGGAACAAACTATAAAAGTAACAGTAAATTATGAACGTAAAAGGTGAATGAGGTCAGAAATGACAGAGCATATAAAACAGAAAAAGGGGTCACACAACAACCAGAATGAAGTGAGACAGTTGGATGATTTAAGCACAAGTTTGCTCATCAATGCAGAGAGGCGAACAGCAAATTTAAGTGCAGACATGATTTGAGGAGTGATTATAAAACAGCCTGCAGAAATTCCCGTCAGCCCAGCTTGGCTCTACGTGGCAAAGTGCCTGCATTTAAAACTGTTAGCAGGCAGGAGTTGGCTCCAAGCTTCACGAAAGTTTTATAGGTTCCCCTGGGCAGAGCTATAAGCTGCCTCGCCATCTTTTACTGAACCACGGTGATTAGGAGCCCGATGTGGTGACGGCCCTGCAGCCACTGGACTGTGATTTACAGCTCAGACCAAATGCATGTTTTTTTTCCACTGTTTGTCATCACTACAAGAATTTGCTCCCCTTTCTTTTTATGTATTTGTTAAGTAAATAGCTATTTATTGTTGAAGTAAGAGCAAGTAAATGTGCAAATGGAAACATAAAAAGTAGAACTGTCAATCTCAAGTATGAACTAATTTACAAAACAGATCAAATGAAACAAGTCAACAGACGTGAAACCAATATGAAAAACCCAGGAAAGAGTTTTTATAAACTGCAAACTACAGATAAATGTGAGAATATGAGTTTTAAAAACCAGCCTCTTGTTCTATGCTTTGCTTCTGGACTCTCGGCTACTGAGAAAATTGTTACTTACTGGAGGCGTAGACTGTGTTGAAGTCTTAAATTCTACCCAATTGCTAACATTTAACTGCGACTTTATAGCACTGATCTGTAATTCACCAGATCAATGCTATGAAGCTTACCGGAAATCGCCTGCTTTATAAACAACCATCCTCCACTGCTAAGAGTGAAGTGTAGAGCTGAACGAGTCAGATTTTAATGTTAATTTAATGTTTGGAAGTGTGGCAAACACGGATTGAATGGCTTTGTTCACTTCCTCTGCTGCCACTGCTAAAATTACAGACAGGACTACAATTCAAAAACATTGCAGAAAATTTATGTCATCGTTAAATTCTCCTTCTGTTCGCTGATTGATCGGAGACAATCCAATTCAATGGGAAAAAACCCAGAAGAAGCAGAGAGATTAGAATCGAGCAGAAATGCGTGTAAGGCAGTGGCCAGGTTATGTTTTAAAGGCTAATTCAGGTAAAAAAAAAAATGTAATAAAAGAATTAGTTACTAATAATTTAGAATAAAAATTAATAAATAATGCAGTATCTCATTTAAAAGTATTTTTTTTTTGTCTTTGGATCTGTCAAACACTCTTAAATGTGTAAAACCCTTCAATAGAATAGCATGACCTGGACCTGGTAAAAGGCTGCAGGAGGTATTAAAGTTGTGAGTCTGAAAATGGGGCCTCATGTCTCGATGAGACTTTTCTGTGTAAACAAAAGTTAAGTAAAATAAAGTCATTCTTGGGCATCTTGAAGCCCAAGAAAAACAACCCAATTTTTCAAAATTCCCCCTTACCATCCCTCTCAGTGTGCGCAGTGTCAAGATAAATTTTCTCTGGTATTTACCCAGTCTTGTTTTTACAGTTCAACCTTCCAATTAATACTCAGGCGGCAGATACTGGAATCTTAGGTAAGTACGCATATATCTTGTTGTTAACTCCTGACTTATGAAAATGCTTGTAACAGTAACTTTATTGTCAATGTACCCACAAAATCCCTATCTAAGCTTTTATTTATTTTTCATAAAGGTTAAATCAAACAATCCGTACAAAGATTACATTTGAATTTGAATTATTATATTTAAAGTATGCTAAGTGCTATTATTGTGCTTTATTTCTGGTCACTGTTGTAAGATTCTAATTTTAAGACCCCAGTTGCAAGAAACCTTATTAAAGTACTACAGAAACCCCAGATCTGTGGGGGCCACCATAAACAACCTGAACCACTGATCTAAATAATTCACCAACAGTGCAGCTGGTTAACTTCAAGTCTGCTGCTGAAAATAGGAAAAAAATATGGACTCAATTAAGCACAAGATCAACAAAGAACAAACTTTCTTTTAAGCTAAATGTAAACAATGAGGTACAGAAAAATGTAAGGATGTATCTTTCCTTTTTTAATATTTCTAAATATGGAAAACCTTTCCTCTGGAATAACTGAGCAGTTCTATCTGGACCTTGTGGGATGTGTGTGAAATCTCTATTCCTGCAAATGACTGTAATACCTTGCAGATGGTATTGCATGTGTGTGCTGCACTGATAACTCCTAGCAGGAGCAGAAGGAGAGCAGAGAAAAGTCATGAACCACAGACTGTGGAGGCCAGTATGAAAAAACAAATGGTAGAAATTACACAGTGAGCACGGTTCCACAAGTGGAATTAAAGCACCCCTTGTCCGGAGGATCCCGGGGGTGGGGGTTGGTTTCAGGAGACACATGCGACCCGCCTCAGGCTCAGACACAGTGCTGCATGTTGAATCATTTTCTTGTTGAGAGTTTCTACACCTTTGGCCACGAGAGTGTAAGACAATACCGGAGTGAGAAATTTTAAATGGTTTAAGTTAGTTTTTAAAGTTTCATGAAAACACGAGGGGGAAACTGATGCTCTGCAGGAACGCACGTGGCATACCAAGACAAATATTAGGCAGAAGTGGCTGCAGGGCGCTGTGTAATTTAGTGACGTGTGGCTAAAAGTATACACAGGAAGTGTCACAGTTCTAGCAGCTATCATCTTTCTGTACCTGGCTTGGACAAGCCAACATCGAAACAGTCTCTCAGCTGCCAGTGGGTAGTTTGTCACTGGTGTCACGAAGTATTTGATAGCTCTATATATGCAACCATATGTGCACTACATGCACACTCAGATCAGGACCTACTCTCAATTTATTCAAATGTTTTGGATATTTTTTTTAGTTATTTTGCCATTTTACAGCCACACACTTGAATTTTTTTGAAACAAGTCCAGTTTAAAGTTGACCAAAAGCCACATATGGGACAATAGCTGAATATTTTGGCCTGCAAGCAAAAACTAAAATGAATCATCTAGTGAAACATTGGGGTGGCAGGATGATGCTGTGGGGATATTTTTCTTCTGCAAAAATAGGGAAGTTGGTCATGAATAATAGAAAGATAGATGGAGCTAAGCATAGAGAAATATTTCAAGTTTGCAATGTTTTAACAGCAGCGCCATTCGTCTTTCCATCAAATCCAAAAAGACTCTCTGTCCCTGCTGAAGAAAAGCTTCCCCACACCATGATGCTTCCATTACCATGTTTCCCAATGGGGATGGTGTGCTCTGAATGATATGCCACATTTTGTTTCTGCCCCACAGTGTATATGAAGGTCAGAAAGTTAAAACTTCGTCTCTGTCTTCTGTGTCTACTACATGGCTTGTGGTAAACTTCAAACTTCTCAATGTTTTTCTTAAATGTTCACACAGGTGGAAAAAAATTTTTATTGACCGATTTCAGGAGGTTACTTGTTACTTTAAAATTTATTTAAGGTTATTACAGTAAAGGGGGAGAGTACAAATGTGCACCACACTTTTCAGACTTGTTTGTAAAAAAAAAAAAAAAGAAAAAAGTAACTCATACATACCTATCAAGTTAGTCTAGATTATGTTGATCTATGACATAAAAGTCTATTAAAATATATTGAAGTTTGTGTTGTAAATGACTCAAAGGGTATGAATACTTTTCTCGGGCACTTTAATTGAATGTGAAAGAACACTGACACTGCAGAAAACAGTAAATGTCCTGTATTTTTAATTAAAATCTACCTCTGGATCAGATAATACTGAAAGTTGTAACGTTTCTTGCTCAGAACAGGTCCTGCAGGGTAGGTTTAAGACGAGGCTGGAATTTCTTTCCTAAGCCAGGCTGCAAGGTGAGTTGTTTGTTGCCTTTTAGTCAGCGCAGGAGTGCGCCTGGACTCGCCCCTCCCACCTACCTCCCTGCTCCGCTCCAACTCTCCCTCTGCTCTCCAATAAAGCGCTTTTTGTCCAGGGGAGTCGGCACTTGAGCGCATTCCTTGACGTGGAGGCTGGTCTACCTCTCTCTGACCGTTTGGTGAAGACTGTTCTTGATAGCCCAGGTCAATACATGTCCACGGGAAGGAAAGAAAAATACTTTCGTTTATTCTTGCAAGATCGTGCGCACACGGAAAACTACCAGGTTTGGAGTTAACATCGGTGAAGTGCTCTGTTTGGATACGGACACAAGCGCGACAGCGCTCTTACAACTTCACCTCTACAAAGTTACGGGTAAGACTCTGCTGTATCTACTAATAAAATATGAACAAACTATTCTCAGGTCTTTAAGGCAGTATGTTGTGAATCAAGACGCGCAAACTAGATGACGCGTAAAGCAGGAATGTGTATAATATAATCAGCGAACGACATCTTAACAGATTATGCCTTTTTGACATACACGTGACTAGAGTTGTTATATTTTCGTCTTTAATTGCAACACCTTTAACTTAAAAAAGGCAGCATTGTTTGTTTTTTTCCCCTTAAAGCGCTCATTTGAACGCACGTGTGTAACGTCACAATATCTCTTATAAGAATTTTATTGAAATGCATCAAATGTTTCAACTCAACGGAAAACTAGGTTTACGTGAAGCTGCATGGACACGCTGCTGCCTTACTGGGATGATGAGTTAGGGGATGCGGTTGCATCTAATGCCTCAGGTCAACAATCAGTGACAAAAAAAAGCGTGTTGTTTTGTAACTGGACCAAGCATAGCGTGTGCGCGGTGCACAAAAGTAGCCGTCGGGGCGGTAACGAGGCGGGCTGGCGTTGGACCGCAGGACGCCGTGCAGCACGCAGGGACCGAGCAGAGCGTCTAGACCGCACCGAGCCGTGCTCACCGCAGAGGACAGCTGTTTTTGGAACATACAGCAGGGAGCGTCCCACTACATGAGGAGCTCAACGGGACACAATGCGCATGATTTACATAGATATGTGTTTGAATCTTGGGGAGTTTTAAATGGCAGAGGCGGTCAAAGGTTATAAGGGACCCTAAGAATAAGTTTTTTTTAGGGCTCCCTTTTTATATTCAGCTCACTCTTATTCTCTATGTACAGTTAACTAGCAACCCAATAACGGATTGAATGGACTGTATGGCAGAAACCGACCCTTTACAGTATATATCAAATAAACACAATTTAAATGAACATGCTTTCACTTTTTGGTCGATTTTCTAATTCTGTCATAATTCTATTAACTTTCCTAAGCTAAGATGATCAGAGTACGCCCATATTTGCTCTGTAGGTAAACAGTTAATTCAACAAATTTAGGTTTCTGGTATTACTTTTGTCCATACTTCTGAAGCAAATATTATTTATTATTATTACTTAAAGAAACATATTTACAACTCTCAAATAAATGCTCCTTGGTACAGCAAAAAAAAGAGAGCTCTCCTCAACCCCCACAAAAATGGTAACAGATTTTTACCCAGAAATGTAAAGCAAACAAACAAAAAACTAATTGATTCAGAGATTAAGGTTACACACATTTCCCCATGCTGACAAAATCTGACAAAAAGTTATTACTAAACTTAGTGTTATTTCATGTTCATCTATTAATGAGCTGTGAAACGGTGTATAAAATGTGTAGAAATTACTGAAATAGCTTTAAAGTTCTATTAGTACCCTAAGCAGCCACAAAGTTTGTGTTTACTTGTGATATATTAGGCATAGAAAATCTAAGACTGGCATGGATTAAACTTCCCTCAGGGTAAATATTATCCTTTTCAGGATATTACAGGACTGCTGAATAATAATAAACACTATTTTAAGCATGTCTTACAATAAGATTAACTTTTGGGCCAAGCTTCAGTCATAAAGCAATGACTTATGCCATTTTGCAACATTAAAAATATGCAACAACTATGACTACCAGTGCTGCAATGATTCAATTACATCATAACTTCATATCTCCAAATATGCGCAAGTTACAGAGCTGCCAAAACGTATAAATGTTTGGACATTTAGCTGAAGGCGTTCCAGAACAAGTTGCTCAGATGCAAGTAAAGGTAAAAAAAATAGAAATCAGACAAATGTCAGCTTCCTTCGCCAGGCGTGCGGCAGAGATGCGAGCGACGGGGTCAAATTCCTGAAAGATTAAATCTCTGGGTGACCTTCTCCAGGTTTAAACCAACATCTAATAAAGCGACGTGACTCGACATGCTCGAACCGATCTCCGCACAAGACCCAAGTAACAGTAACAGTTCCATATTTTTTCCTGCTCATTTTCCAAATAATGGTGCCAGTATAAACATGCACAGATCAAACTTGCCTTTGATGGAATGATGACATCAGACAGAACAACAGGGTAGGTTAATGTCTTAATAGCTAAGAACAACCTATTTTTTTTAAATCTTGTATGTCCCTATAATCACCCCTATAATGAGGCACAGAAAACCGCCTCCATTCTCCTAGGGGCAAAAAAACCCGCAGACCTAACTACTCCAATAGCCCTCTATTAACCCATCATTGGAGCTCTGCTTGTTTCATTGCCAAGTGCTCCATTGCAGGTACTCATTATGTTGTAAAAAAAGGTCCTCTGTCATTGACAGTATGTAATGGTTGCAATCTGTTAATATATTAGACTACCAGTCATAGCTGATCAGCCACAGGAGGCCAATTATTCCTGCACTAATGTGAAGAAATTTGAGGCTGCACATGGTGACCACAGCAAACCAGAGGGCTGCTGGGCACTTTCTGATGTTGTAAATAATACAGAAGTGTGCCTGGACAGTCACTATTGTATTCTCAGACTGTTGTGTATGCTGATATTTTGACCTCTCAGAGCTGAGAGACAGACCAAAAGATCTCTGAGGGAGTGGGAAAAAAAGATAACAGTTACTTCTGCATCTTTCTTGCAAGTATTTCAAAGTTCACATCAAAGCTTGTCAAAACATTCGTACCACTCCTGTGTGTTGGTGTGAATATGAAGGAGAGGGTTTGCTCACAATGAATGGGTTATTTTAGCTGCGTCTGTGTGTGGTCGGGAAGCAGACTGAGGAGAACAGGGACTCTGTCATAGAATCTGATTCAAACAATTAAGCACAGACCTGGCTTTCATGGAGATTGTTACAGAGATGTTGAAACCACATTACCAGGACTGGTTGGCAACACTGGGTCAGTGAGAGCGTTATCTGGTATTCTTTTTTTACAAAATCAAGGCTGGCATTTCATTATCTGTGCCAAAGAGCTTGGGTGGGAAAGAGCGCTGATGTCTAAATCTGCTGCAAACCACAATCATAACATTTTATTTGTTGTTTTTAAAGCCGAACTAAAAGCAGGGTTCCTGTGCAGTCTGGAAAAGTCAGGCTTTTGAGGTGTTTTCCAAGTCTGGAAGAGTATGAAAGCATTTCATATCCATATGTATATCCCTTTATCTAAAAGCTGAAGCCATCCATCCATTTATCTGTCTTACTTATTTATGGTTGGAAAATGGAGTGTAATGAGAACTTTTTGGAAATTCTGGAAGAAAAACAAGTAGAAACCCAACTTATTAGAAACCTTATCACAATGTTGCATGCATCCATGTCTTTATTTCTCCTTTCCCCAAACTTCCAAACATTTCAGGACTCAGTTTTGCACCAATTAGGGTGAGTGCCTGAAGCATTCGACCCTCAATATTAGAGGGATTAGAGGGTTAAAAGTCAGGTGCTAAGGCGAGGAGGCCTGGGGAAGGTAGAAGAGCGGGGCATGCTCTTAGAAAGCAGGGAGGGGGAAGTCAAAAGGGGGGAAACCTGGAAAAAAACATGTTACAATTAGCAAGGAGGAAATTCAAGAAGAACAAATCCTTCTCATGTCAAAACTTGACGTGTTATTGTTCCTCTCCCTTCAGAAGTGGCACAGCAGGAGGGGTGTTGCCATCCTAGGAGCTTTTACTTATAAGAGGAGTTTTGAGTAAAACCCCCGAGCTTCAAAGGCCTCTGCCTCAAACATCAGTGCTGAACTAGCGGTATGTGGAGGCAAACCCCAGCCCATACGCCTGCCAAGCTAAATTGAAGAAGAGCTCGCCGATGCAGCCAAATGATGCGTTCAGAAGAACCACTTCAAAAACCTCGCATAAATATACACACACATGCGAAGGGATCTGAGGGCTTTGGAGTGGGCCCCAAAACTCCCCCCAAATAACGGCTGCCCTCCACGTCCGCTTTCACACACAGACCCACACAAGCATCTCGAAGCAAACTCTTGAAAGGAATGCAGAATCAAGTCTGCTGAGTACATCTGAAAAGTTCTGAATCAAGATGTAAAATCTATGAAGATATCCCCTGCCCCCCAGCAGAAAAAAAAAATTCCAGAGGGATGTTAGGGAAAGAGTAAGGAGAACAAGGATGTTCATCTATAAAGAAATACATCACAAATTGCAGCGTTTCAGCTCTGGTTTGTAAAAAAAAGGGGGAAAAAAACAACTGAAGAAATGACTCTTAATCTAAGGTTGTAATTACTTCTGGCCTACACTGTAATTAGGAGATGATCCATGAACTGGATCTAACTAGGCAGAAGGAAAGCAAAGATCCAAGGCACAAACACACACCAACAGTGCCAGTGCAGTTATTGGCATCCCTGGGAGAGATGTGTTACGAGTCTTTTATCAAGCAACATAATAGAAAAGTGTAACCTTTAATTTTAGTACATGCATACAGAGGAGGTTTTTAACAAAACCAGCACCTACTGTCCTGCATGTTGCAGGTGTTAGTCTGTTGCCACAGGCTTCTGCAGCATCTGTTGACATGTTGAGGAGGTAGTTCAATCATTTGAATTAAAAATGTTGGAGAAGAGACACATCTAACACATAAAAAAATTAAATGCCCTGAGGATCAGGATTGGGAACCACTGCTGTACTCTATTCAGGTCCCTGATATATGCTACCCACAGCATAAGCCCTTGTTTACCGCAGAGAAATATGGAGAGCTGTTGTCAATTACTAATAAAAAGTCCCTTTTTCCTCCACTAGATAAATGTACATATGTTTTTTGCACATTTTTACCAGGGGTGCTAATAAATTCCTGCATGGCTACCATTGAATAGAAGACAGCTGACTTCCTAAGTTGGCATCTAAGAGCTTTAACATCACTGAAAATATGACATATATGAAATGTGTGACAATGTGTGACTTACTCAGAAGTCGACACGTACAGACGGACAGATCTACTTTCTTTCACTGAGTTGGTCGACCCTTTTGTTCTCTGGCTCACTCTTTTCTTAATGTCTATTTCAGTCGCAGCCAGGGTGACACAGATAGCGGTGCTATCTGTTGCTGCTTTGTGAGTTACGCAGGCCATTGCGGGAATCGGTTCCTGTCTGCTTGAATCTGAACGGCAGCAAAGATCAGCCAGAATCCCAAGCACTCAACGTCCCAAACAGCACAAGAGCGGCGCAGGTCGTGACATGTAACTGGTAGGAAGTCGAGCAAGAAGGAGCCTCACAACTTCTTACATCTTAAGCCAAACAAAAAACTGTATCTGTGATTAGCTGATCTTGATGCTGGGCTGCATAATCGGCCTGCTGTTGTCAGTAACCTAGTGCTACCACTGTTTCAGGAGCTTCATCTGAAAGAAGGATGCACCTTTTTGGGATTTGAGTTCCACTTTGAAAGCTAAATATTTACTCTTCAGTCGAGGAATCGTCTGAGAGGCAGCGACCTCAAAAATCTAACCACAGATGTGTCAGCACACACGCTTTCCCTGATTCAGAGGCTACTCACACAACTTGTCTGCATAAGCATGCATTGGTACATCTACCTGTGTGGGTTTCTATGCAAAGAAGTAGTAATGAAAGTACAGGGCTTCTGTGTGGTGGTGTAAAACACACCATGCATTGAACAACAACTAGTTTCACATGTAAATACACTGACGCATGCCATGCAAACTTATGTGTAAGTATATGTTACAAAATCAGTTATAGTAAAGTTTGTGGCATATTTTTAAAACCTGACTCAGATCAAATGTCTATGCATTACATTTACAAACCACGGCTTACTAGAAACAAAATAGTAAAGTAAATACTGTAAAATATGAATAAAGGTCACCTGTCAGTTGGTAAAAGTGGAGGAAAGCTCAAATAACATATGCTTAAGATATACTGATAATTGGCTTTAAAGCAGCTTAAAATATTACACCAAAAATTGGTAAGAATGTGGATTTTTTTGTCCAATCTTCATTCACTAATTGAAAATTACATGAGGAGATGAATATAATGACTCTGATCAGGATTTTTTTGGGCAGTTTCTATTTCCAGCTTTGTTTGAGGTCTGATCTGCTGATTTTATTCGAAAGACTTTTGATAAAAAGAGAAAACAATAGGATGCAAAATCTTTGATAGAAATAGACGTCCCTTGTCTTTATCTGATTTAACTAAAAAAAAGTTCACCACAGTACAAACAGCTGCAAGAGGTGGATTTAGATTACCGGTAACTTTTTGTCAGATTTTGCCAGTATGGAGAAAAAATAGTGGGATTTTTTAGGTTTAATGCTGTTACGGAACACAAGTAGAAACTCATCCATTTATGTTCATATTATCTTATACCATCTTTCTTATTCCCAGTCTCTGCTGCCACCATCATATTTGATGGAGCGGTGTGTTTAGTTTCTTCTGTACTTGACCAGCTGATCTCCAATCAGAGCTGACTGAGTCATACATCCATTGGAATTTTTTTTAAGAACCAAATCAGATTTACTGTGTCATATTGTTCATCTGTATGTATAAAAAGTTGCATTAACACATACTATATTTCATGTTAAAACATCACAGATAGGGAGAAAATGTGTGAAAGACAAATTCATTGTGGCCAGTGCTGAGTTTTAGCAGCAGAGGCAAATAAACGTGTGAAGCAATAAAAAAAAATATGTAAACTGCAGAGAAATGTTTCAGTTCAAACTGGTTGAACTACACTGGTAAAAAACCAACAGAACACACTGTGGGAGGGCATGAAGTTTAAATTAACGCATGCAGACGATGGGTTGATGAAGCTAAGACAAGGAGTTGACAGATGCAAGAGGCGAGAAGTCGACCCGCATTCTTGCCTCCCTTCCTGTGCGCCGTCATATTGTTGTGTTGCCACATGGTCTGCCCGCTCAGCATGCTCCTGCACACAGCTGGAATTTAACCAATTAGCAGCAACAAAACTTCCTGTTTCGCTTGTGGGCTATTAACAGTGCATGACAGAGGGGCTGGTTTCCAGCTAAGTAGAGCAGTTGTACATGGTAAAGGTGATTTGATTAACAGATCCAACTGTTTTATTTCCAGGTGGAAAAAAAAAGCAACTGAAGTAGAAGAAGAAGAAAAAGTGGGGAGTAGGGGTAGAAGAGGAAGCATCGTGACTGGGTAAGTGAATCTGGCAGCTTTTACTACAAAAGTGTCAATATAAATAAGAGGTGGCCAGCTGCTATAATACAAACACATGGTTAAGATCAGGAACACTGTGTATTATTACAGAGGGGAAAAAAGCTTGACTTCATAAATAATGTAGAATTTCTGATGTGGTCATATTAATAGGCACTTGGAATATTTGAATCCAGAATCCCAAACAAGCCACTGTTGGCGGTCTTTAGTGCGTTAACTCTAACACCCCGCTTCCTCAAGAGGCCTTTTCACTCTGAGCCTGTTAACAAAGACTGGCAGGAGAACAAGAGCAGCTCTCTTACCAAGCATACAGCATTTCAGCATTTCAAGGAGGCTATGTATGAAACGTACGTTAGTTTGTTTCTTTGCTGAACTTAAGGAATTGTTGCAGTTCCTTTTCCCAATGCCACCATCATTTCAACCTTAAATATAGGCAGTTTATCCATTCCTACTTCCCTTTCATAAGTATTAAAAACAATTTCATGCTCATGTATTGTGCATCTATTTAAATTTGTAGGCACACAAATGCTCAAATTTAACAAATGATTGAGTTATTTTGAGTATTTTTTTAAATGACCCTTACATAACATGATGGATAAGGACCTTCATGCAGATCCTGTTGATGTTATAGAAGTCAAAGTGACAATTCCTTACTGGAAATTGTCACTTTCCAGTAAGTGATAATTTATAACTAAATTTAATACCCAAAAATATCAGGCACTGAGGTTCTAAGGACGAATTATCTTATCAATAGGCTCCACAGTTTTCCGAAACAATCTAAATGACTTTCAACTTTTAAAATGACATTCACAGTAGATGAGAAATCATAAAGGCTGCCGCAGCTACCTCGGTCTGCTTTGCACATTGCGCCTTGTTAACTGAGGGTAAAGCAAGCTGCACAGAGAGCAGCTGAAACACTACTCATAATGTTCATGAGGTTTAAAGAGTTTTTTTTCCCCAAGCTCTGTTCACACATTACCTGGAACTGCGTTGAGACATGTTAGGATCAAAACAGCCAGGAAACATGCTAAAATTAGCCTAGCACTTCTAGAAACAGTGGCCACATGAAAACAATACCAGGAGGAGAAAGAGGCAAGACTCAGAAATATAGACAGACACAAATGTCTGTCTAGCTGACTTTATTTTGCAGAAGAAAACATCTGTTGCAATTAGTGACAACAAAAATTAGCAAATTAGTTAATCAGCACACAATCGCAATACCAGTATAGTCTTGTTATTTTACAATGCTTTGAAGCTACTGAGGTCTCAAACATACCAATAGCTTTGATCTTATTTACTTTAATGATATCTCAAATTGGGAATTGGTTTTGGGGAATGTTTTTTTTAATCACTCACACTATACAGTCCGAGTAATTGGATGTCAGTACACAACTTATCCTCTGTTCACCTTACGAACCTTTTCCTGACCCTTCACCCTCCGTCCTGCCTCTGTGCTGTTCCAGTTTTCAATGAGCTGTAACAGGGACTGTGTGGGCTTGTAAAGCCAAACCCACATGCACACAGTCTCCCTGGAACTCTGGACGCACATCGCTACTCCTGCTAATTGCCTCCCTCTCTCGTCCTCACCCACCTCCTCCTCCTCTTCCTGTCTGATCCCTGTCTTATAGGCAGAAAAAGACGCAGCAGTGAAGTATTGATTTCTGGCTGTAACCGCCACATTCCACATCCCTTTTTTTTTTTACCATCAAAAGCTTGCCTTGAATTACAATGCGTGTTGACAACCCTGTGCATCTTTTACTAATCGTTTTCCAGATGCACGCCTGTATTCCTGCAGGTGTCTGCAACAATTTCACAACATGTTGAAATATGAGTGAAAATGACTGAGCTACAGCTTCTTATCAATGCTCCCCACTACAAGCACATTAGGATATTATTGTGGGTTAATAAAGTTACTATTTCAACCCGCAGGCAAACACTCACGAGCAAACAAGGGTGTTCCAAGATACTTCCATACGGTAACTCTACCGCATGCTTAAACAAACTCTTTCACATCAAAGCTCTGAGCCCAATCACACGTGTATGAGCAAACATTAGAGAGTACATGCCGTTGTGTGTTTTTCACCCAGGAATCTGCTTCGATCACCTAAAGAGATGTATGAAGGGACCTGTTGATTTGGAGCAAACAAACTGCTCCTTTTGCTGACAAAAGTTACTATTCGGTTTCAACAAAGCAACCATTTGTATCTTCTGTCTGAAAGTACGATAAACATGTCATGTGTACGGAAAGAACAGATCTGGGTCATGAACCACACAAAGGGCCACTATGTCTCTAAGTTTCCTTTATACTTTTAACATGTGGTATTTAAACCGTATTGGATTTATTGGTCTACCTAAAATATAATTAGAGAACATTTTTTACACATATAAAATGACTGTTAGTAGTTTATTTTCTTTATGCCAGATTCGAGGAAGTGGAGCTCATAGGCTGTAGGACTTTAAAGATCTAAGGATCTCACCTGTTTGGGTGATTATTGTGCTTAAAGCTTCTCTAAATCATCTCTTAAATTGTTTGCTTTGATTTGTATTCATTATTTGGATGTGACCTCTAAGTTTTGATTGTGTATTTCCCTTACGCTGTATGGTTGGCCAACGAACCAGCATATTTGATTAAAACAACAAAGAAATTAGAGTTTTGGTTCATAGGGTGACACAGAGTGTACCTGAGGCCATGAAGGAGAAGCTTGTCCATGCTAGGAGTGGGGAGGGAAACTGTACCGCCTGACTGCTGCCTTTTCCAACCTCCAGCCTCCCCCAGTGCTGGAGCAGCACCAATGCAGGCAACAGTTTCACAATAAATTCCTTTGTGACACTGTAATCAGCACCACTGATCTCCAGTTCACATTTATCTTGTGTGTATGGCACATGTCTGGGTTTTTTTTTTCATTATTTGTTAAAGAGAAAATAAAACTCTGGGGCAGATTGACAAAAATCCCCAACAGTGCGTTCTTAGAGCAGAAGAAGTATTGTGAGGTGGATTTAATGCCTCCATGTAGCTTTGTCTGTCATATACTCAATATGTACGCGTCATTGGCAACTTACAGATCAATACTGAATAGTCAACAAATCTGAATTTACCTCAAAGATGTTCAGTGCTTGGGATGTAGTTTTATAATCTTACACTACTTTAAAGTTCTAATTTCTGACCTTCAGCTGTGTTCCCTGGCCTATTTGTTTACCAGTATTCTTTTAGAAGCCTTTTAGGTCTTCAGAGAACAGCTTGATTTATACTGAGGTTAAGTTAGGTAGGTTTTATTTAAGAGTATCAGGATCACACTTTTGAGATTTTCATTTATAAGAAATTAATAATTATATACTACTTTATATTGTGTTTACGTTGTGAAATTTGACAAAGTTTTTCTCTAAAAGGGTGCAAACTTGTAGTTTCTCCCCAAGACTTCAAAGTCTGACAAAGTGAATAAGTAGTTGTCTGGCCAACTTTACTGATTACCATTACACTGCTTTTGAACTCCCTTGAAATTTTAAACCCTCACAGGGTAGATTTGGCAGGTGGAGAAGACCTGCCTTCATCGGATTCCAGTCATACTCGTCATGAACAAACCAATACCGAAAATGTTTTTTAAAAAAGTTTTGAGCAGAGGCGTTAAGCAAGAACAGGACAAAACAGGATATTTTAGTGCTTCTAGACAACCAGCTTAAACAAATGTGACTTCTTGGTATCCGGAGTACACATTTGGATAAGGCAGACAGCATATGACTCAGACATGCTGACAGACAAGTAAAGAGGCAAAGGGATAATTTTCCTCAGTGAGACCGTGTGACATTGTTTGTTTAACAATAATGGTCGGGCTACCAGTCATTCACTCTAGTAAGCCTGACTAAGTCACATAGCCTCCAGCATTTTATTGATCCCTTACATGTTGATTTTCCACAAAGGGGGGAAATGGTCAAAATCAAGTTGTACAAATAGACATAGCTACATCTTTTCATCATTATTATGATTAATGTGGAAGTCTTGTCCTGTTTGTAGTGGTGCTGAGGAAAACTACATAGCATGAGAAGTATGCATGGTGTGCAATGTCAGGTAGAAAGGCATCATAATAGCCAGGAGACAAACTAGCATTATGTAGATGGAATGAATGTCACTCAGGAAGGATGACTGTCGGCATGTGAATGTAACTGTAGGCTTGTGGCTGACTGAACTAACTGGTCCTTCCAGCTTCTTCATAACAAAAAAACAAGCACAAAACACAAAGAATCTCCTTCTTCAAACTTGATTATTCTTAGAAGCTTTAATCGACCCAATTCAACTGTGGCCAAGCTTGTGTTGCATGTCTGCACCAGCGTGGCAGAGCACTCTGTAAAATGCTGCCAACACGAACAATAAGGTTTTGATAGTGACCGGATGAACGGAAAATGAAAGCACAAGGCCAAAGTCTGGGAAGGGTCTAGATTCGTCACAACCAGTCCCTGCTTATACGGTTTCCTGGTGATGTGAAGCTTTTGGCCTGAGCAGGCTGCGACCTCTGCAGTGCTGTGGTTTGTTATTGTGTCTGACACAAAAGGATGAATAAGAGACGCGAGGCACAGGACTAACAAAAGCTGTGGGTGTAAAACACCACTTTGAGAAAGCGGATCAAAGGACAGGTTGTCAGTGGTACGCTGGAATCCTGTGTCCTCTGTGTAACGTGAGCGCCTTGTGGTGAAGGTCTTCAGCAGATGTGCCGAGCCGTGAGACAAAAGCAACCGCGAGTTGCTGTCTTCAGAGGGTCACAGGGCAGGAGACTATGACGAAAGACTCGTGTCGTGACCGAGGGGAAACAAGTGGACAGTGTGTCTGGCCTCAGTCGGAGTCTGTGCTTATTTAAAAGCAAAAAATCTGATCTAGCATCTACTAAACCATATGTCATATCCTTTAGCAATAAAACAAAAGGAAATGATCCACGTTTCCGTTTAGAGCGCACACAACATGACCTCTGCGCTCCAAAGCTCAGAGGAGGCAGATGCAGACTCCACAAGTGCTCTCTTGCAGACAAGACTGCCACCAGCCTCCTCTGGTTTCCTCCTCTGGCTTTTCAGTCCTGGTTGTATCGTTTAGTCAGACACACTCCAGAGGGTTTGGGGTTTCACATCTCTACTGGAGGAGCAGAGAAAAAAGGCACCTGTTGAGACGAGGCGCAGGTATATGATTGTAACTGGAGCTGGGCGTGCGACTCTATCCAACAGAGGATGTTAACTGTGTTGTGTGGGTCAGCGTTGCAACAAAGGTTGCTGGATAGAATGCAGAAGTGGAAACACTAATCTGAGCCTAACCTCTGACCCTGAGGAGTTGTGCCGTGTCTCACAAGCTTATGGGCTTTGTCGTCCTTTGAACTGATGCTATCTGGCTGTTGAATGACTGTTTGGCTTTCAGGTCTTGTTTGTAATTTTATAGCAGATGAGAACGAGCTAAAATGTAAACCACTCAATGGTATCTCTACATCAAACACAGAGGTGCCCCGAGTTCTCATATAGTGCAGCAAATGCATCCCGATCTTGGGATTTTTACCGTGAGTCTACCCTGACATTAACCCCTGCACTTGTATATTATGCTCTCTTTCAAGCCCTCAAGCTGTATGCTCGAATGGTATTGCTTCACACTGTTCTTAAAACAGTTCCAAATCATAAATCTTAAGATGAAAAGGACTTCCTTTCAAACAAAAAACAAACTATTCTACCAGAAATTGATGTCATAAAGTGGAAAATGAGTAAAAATTGTTTTAAAAAGCCTTGAAAAAGTATTCATACCTCTAACTTTCATATATTTTGCTTCAAGAAGAATCACGGTGGGTCCAGCGTTTTGCTGTGTGGGGCTTTTCTTCAGCAAAGACAGGAAACTGCTCATATAGAAAAGTTGAAAACCTTAAAGTGTCTACTTTAAAGGTGCTCTACTTAGATGACACCTAGAGTAAACTCATTGATCTACATACATGCAAAATAATATTATATGTGGCAAAAGATTAACACTGCACATGTTGAAACATGGCAAAGCATGGGGGTGGCTGCATCATGGTGTGGGGACGCTTTTATTCAGAAGATAAAGGGAAGCAGGTCAGCAATTAAAATCCAGGCTACATTTTCATTCTCAAAAAATACATACTTCCACTTTGCAATCATGAACTACTTTATGTTAGACCAGCACAGGGAATCCCAATAAAATAAGATTTAAGCGTTTTACCTTACAAAAGTATTCGAGGGGTATACATACCTAATGAAGACCTGCTAAAGTTGCTTTAGAAGCTAAATATTATCTTGGGATCAGACTGAAATCTCTAGTTTGTGCACATTGTGGAAAATCTGGAGGCTTTAATCCCAGTCCAACCTCGACAGATCGCAGTGATCAGAGGGGCTTCAGGATGAGCATTCTCAGTGATATTTTAAGTGTGACTATTACTATGCTGACAGTAAAATTTCATCTTTGTTCCTGTTACTTGATAGACCTTGATGCAAAGTTATGCTGGTGAACACATATTTAGATGTCTTTTTTCTGTTTAATTAGATGGTTGCTGTCTGGTTGCTTTTACAAGCATAAAATTTAAAGTCAGCCAATAGTTTTTTTAACTTCAGTTATTCTGAGCCTCTCATCTTTCCATAGGGTAACAATATCTAACACAGTTTGACATGTACAACCAAAAATAAAACACTACATAAGAGACACATCAGTCTCTATGCATTGGCAGTCTGACAGTAACATGAAATTTTTACATGTATATATGTGCTAAATGTGTTGGCTCTATTCTCCCTCTTGTTGCTTCTCAAGTGATCTTTTTTCAACTCAGATACCATTGCTTCACCTTTCCATTTTTCCATTGGCTCTTTTGTCATGTTGACAGATAAGTCTGCTTGATTGTGGATAACAGAATCCATCTGGTGGCAAAGACGTTGCTGAATGTGGAAGGGAACTGGGACGATGTAGAACATGCACATACCACAAGCTGTTTTCCTGTGAAAAGACAAGGTCACTGAAATAAAAAGTCTCTTTGATGGGAGTATCTAGTCTGTGCGCAGCCTTATCCAGAACTGTCAGCCAGCATCATTCGCTCGTTTCGTCTCTGGCCCAACTTGTCCACACATTGTTGTTAGCCTTCAGCCCTAAAGACAGGGACTCTTGACCCTGTCTTTAGCCCGCTGGGCTGCTGGGATTTAATTGCTGAAGCCCACTTCACCAGTCTAAAGTCAGACCTTATTGAATTTGAGGCCCCGCTGACAGAAACCTGCTCTTATCTCTTCTGGATAATAAGAGAGCTAGAGGAGAGGGGAAATGTGATTATCCCTTATGCCTCTTCAGTTTTCCAAAGTGCTGAATTATGTTTGTCACTTTGAGCAACACAAAGAAGTTCACATGCTCCGTAATTCAGAGTTTTGGCACATTTTCAGGCCCACATGTTCACCTGCCAACAAGTTTTTCTTCTAATAAAACCAAACAATGTCAGACTCACGAACAGATTTTAATGGATCTGCGATGAATCCAATCCTTTGTTTATAAACCCCCAAAAAGCTTCCTGCAAATCTTAAAAAGCCAACCACAGAGCCAAGATCACTT
Source organism: Xiphophorus maculatus (assembly GCF_002775205.1). Classification (NCBI taxonomy): domain Eukaryota; kingdom Metazoa; phylum Chordata; class Actinopteri; order Cyprinodontiformes; family Poeciliidae; genus Xiphophorus; species Xiphophorus maculatus. The sequence goes on along the minus strand of NC_036458.1, from coordinate 12,450,312 downwards.
TTTTTTCCCAAACTGCCTGCCTCAGGAATGTTTCAAGCGCACAGGGGAGAGAAAAGGAAATTACAAGTCGAAAAAGGAGGACGACAAGTCAGGAGGGGGGCATTCCTCCACTATGTGCGGGATTACAACTTGCCTTTCTACTATCTCTCTCTGCACCTCCACTCACAGCAATCACTCACCACAGCAGCAACGTCCCAGCTGCGCCGTATCTGAGCTGCCGATCAGCACGGGCCTGCTGCAGCCAAAGAGAAAAGACAACAGCAGAATCTAACCTTTCAAGTTCCAGTTTATCTGAGATCGGGCCGAATCCCTCCCCATCCACCTCCGCTACAGTTTCTCCTCCGCTGGGTTTTATCAGATGTGCCTGGCCCAGTTTGGAGTGAGGCACACTCAAATAAACATTCTATCCCCGAGGAAGCAGTGGTAGAAATACCACAATGATTATTTTTAAGGGAAATATTCTCAGTTTTATCCTTGTGGTGCTTTTGCTTTTCTAAAGCTGCTTGATGTTGCTGTGTATTCTGGCTCTGGACACTTTCCTTTTGCCCAGAATATTGGTAAAGTTTTGATTTAGTTCTTAGGTTTAAGAAAACAAGCATCCTATCTAGCTGTTGTTTGTTTCTCCCTGTTCCCCTATCTTCTGGTTATCTTTTGAGATCTCTTAATTTCCATAATATCAATAACAAATTATTTCATAATCCCTCACTGTACTGCAAACCTCTAAATACAGTCTAGTGACAAGTGAGATTTGAATTAAGTTTTTATATCAAAAACTAATTTAATTCCCAAAACAAGCATATAAAATGCTGCTACTTTGGACTCTTACTGAACTACTCACTCTGAAACATGACTTTTATAGAACTCTGTTTAACACAAACGCCTGCAGGCCCCTGAGAGTAAATTATGGGTAAACTGCAGCCCTTCACCTCTGCTGCTGCTCATTCATTTGTAGCCAGCAGCGAGCTATTACCATCAGATGCTGTCATTACTTTTTCAACAAGGTTTTCCATAAACAAATCTATGTCTGAGTGGAGTTTTTGCACAGTTGCTGTGCAGATCTGGAAAGGGCTTTTCTCCTGTTTGTAGATGGTGACTCTGAACCGATATAGATACGCACCACACTTTTCAGACTTTTTTTGGGGGAAAAAAACCCATTTAAACTATAATTACATATTTTTCCTTCCACTCTGCAACTGTTGCTACTTAGGGTTGGTCTATGACTAAAAAATGCAATTGGAACATATTTTGTTTTGGTGCAACAGGACAAAACATAAAAAAGACCCAGTAAATCAGAATCCAACTACAGCAACATGTCATCATTTTATAGATTTTTTTTATTTCAATGTTAGATTGTTCTCTATACAAATGAGATACATGAAAAAGAAACATGAAATGTTCCATTAGTTTTTTTCAATACTTAACAGAACAAAGAAACAAAATTGAGAATAATCTTGTCTATAAACTAGCTGACTTGCACCTCATGAGGAATTTCCACATAGTATTACCATGCTTCTGAAGTAAATATTTACATGTTTAAAATTTCTGATGAAATGGGTTGCATCAGTCATGAGTCGAGAGAACACAATGTTCTCATTGTGCTGTGTAGAAGATTCTTGGTTCCAAAAGTTGGGTGCTATCGAGGTGTTTGGCAAAGTCTGCACAAAGAAACTTTGTGCAGGCAACAACTGCACCTTTTAAAGCCTGACAAATTCTCTATAGCATTCAAACTGTAAAACATACAACATATTATAAATTTAACTACATAGGTTTGGAAATGAAGTCCTTATTCTTAAAAAATATTGAGTTGGGATAGAAAAGTTTAGAGTCACTTTGGGGCAATAAAGCAAAAGTGCATTTAATTATCTTTTTCTCTTACGTTTGGGCAATGTTCAGCAGATACATGTTGCTTCTACCCGCATGCTTGTCTCACTTGATAGCACTGGATGATAAACGGCTACACAGACTTGTTTGAAACTGGTTTCTTCTTCATCTCCCACTCATTCCTATTCCCCTCTCCTTTCCATCATCCTTTGAAGTAGCGTGCTGACACTCCACTTCAGCATTTGTTTTAAAAAGCTTGGACTCAGGTGAAATGGCTTAAAGCATGGGAATGTATCTTTTTTAAAGTCTATTCATCTTTATCAGTATATTTCAACTCTTAATGTTGAAGAGGCACTTGTTTGGCAACTATCACAGGCAGTCAGTCTGGATGACACGGAAAATGTTTATCTTGCGCCTATATGTGGGAAGGCAGTTCCAGAATATCAGTTCTTGTTCACGTTTAGTAGGCTACAAATAAATCATCCGCGGATGTTTTGCTACATGCAGCACGGTATTCATGCAGCCACTCAAACATGACTTTGTATGACGGGACAAAACTGGAGTGAACAGAATGTTAATTGTTACTTTTACCAGTTTCACAGATTCTTGAGGTTTAGAGAACTAAACTAAGTTAAGACAAGTATATATGTAATTTCTGACTTAGACCGGTGTCGGCATGGACAAAAATCAGTGTTGTGCTTCTGAATCTAAAAGCAGAAATCACAAGGCTCTATTCTTGGAGTCAGAAGTCTTTGATTATGGTCCTAAAATGCAAGGTTCTTAGTATTCAGTAAACTTGCCTTTGCCTAATTACAAAGTTATGTTAAGGCTTTCCTTATCTTTCTTTTATACAGAATATTTCCAAGAGCCCAATTGATAACTGATTTTGTTTTTCTTGTCTTAGGCAAAGCATGGCCCGAGAGAGATTCTGCACCATGAAGATCTTTCTCAGTCCATTGATGTCCTTTGTGCTCCTCCTCATCCTTCCTGATGGCCTCCTTTCCGGCAACTGTCCAAATGATTGCTTGTGTGCCATTCCAGGGAGCATTTTATGTTCCCGAAGACGCTCCTCTACCATTCCTGGCGAATTGGACTCATCAACCAAAAACCTCTTCCTGTTTGCCAATGGGATTGAAGGCATTACAGCTGAGGACTTCAATGGACTACTTAACTTGGAAATGCTGGATCTAAGTCAAAACAAACTTACTGGTCTTCCTGAAAGAGTGTTTGAGCCATTGAGCTCTTTAAAAAATCTGGACTTGTCATCCAACCAGATCACCTACATTTCAGAAAAATGCTTCCATGGAATGCCGCAGTTGGAGCGCCTTTATTTGTATAGCAATCATATAGAGAAGATTCATCCAGCTGCATTTAATGGCTTGGAGAACCTTCTGGAACTCAAATTACAAGGTAATGCATTGACAACCCTGCCCCTCCTCTCATTACCCAAACTACTACTGCTCGACCTTCGTTTTAATGTCTTACCCTCTTTAAATACTTCCAAGCTTCAGACCCCCAACCTGGAGTCACTCAGACTTGGTGGTGTTGGACTTACCAGCCTAAATAATGAGCTTATAAGAAATTTAAAGAATCTTCATGAACTGGACATTTCAGAAAACAAACTCGAGTCTTTCCCCTCAGCACTAAAAGAGACACCAGGGCTGTTTCATCTCAATCTTGCTGGCAACCCAATGGGCCCTCCAAAGATTGAGGACCTGCAAAACCTTGGTGAGTTAACAGAGCTGGACATAAGCAGTCTCAGTATACAAGGTCTTCCTGAGGAGTTTTCCCAGCTCTTCCCCCATTTAGAAAAACTAGCAATTGCCGAAAATCCCTTCAACTGTCTTTGCAACCTAGCATGGTTCCCAAGATGGCTTAGAATGCAGAGCATCACCCTGGAGAGAACAGAGGAGACGCGCTGTCATTTTCCACCCATCAGTGCTGGAAAAGTATTAGAAAGACTGGAAACAAGAGATTTTGGCTGCCCAACCACAACTGCAATGACGACTACTATTATCAAAACCACAACTACCACCCTGCCTGGTCCTGTTACCACATTACCAACTACTACCAGACCTATCCAAGTCCCCAGAGCCAGTGAAAAGACACCTAGCAAAGGTGGTGATATTCCTCTGCCTTCTGTCCCTGCATCTCCAAGCAGCAGCAGTATTGACCTAGTTGAAGAAAAGCAGTTCTGTCCCAACTATCCTTGTCTCAATGGAGGCACATGTCAGTGGACTCTCCGTGGTCCATTTGTTTGTGCCTGTTCACATGGCACATCTGGACAATTTTGTGAAATCCAGAGCCGCTCTTCAACTTATCCAACTGAAGCTGTTCCATCCAAGTCCACCATCGTCACAAAGACACCAGACATCACTTCACATCAAGCGACAGCCACATCGATTCTGATAGATCTTCATCGCTATGTTAAAATGCGGCCTCACATCCGTGGAATCCGTCTGACCTACAGAAACCTCTCTGGGCCTGACCGCAGACCAATTCCACTCAACCTTCCAATAACATTCCAAGAGTACACACTTCGAGGTTTGAAACCCAATTCCACCTACAACGTATGTGTCAGTCCTATAGGTGCTGCTAGTGATGCTGAGAGTGTTTGCACTCAGGCTCATACCAAACCTGGATCTTCTGGCACTGGTGCACAAATTGACACCAGTTCATATGCAGGCACTATGCTTGTGCCTGCATATGCTATCATGATACTACTTTTCCTCATAGCGATAGCAGTGGCAACAGTTTGCTTTCTTCGGAGAAGGAGAGCCAAGACCCACCTGGATCTAGATTGTGAACCCTCCCAGTTGGGGATGGATGGAGTTAAAGCCGGTTTGGATAATGGAGCACTGTTTCACAAGCAGCCACAACTTATGATCCCTGAACCTTCTGTCCAAACAAGTAATGTGGAGTATGAGGTGTTATTAATACAAGATCATTGTTCATCAAATAACAATATGCCCATGCACAAGCCTTCTTACTTTTGACAACAGGCCTTGATGACTTATGTCTAAAAGATGAGTTGTATTTCATCTGCTGTGTCCTGTCAAGTGGAATAATCAGAACATATAGAGCAAGGTCTTCTGGTTCAGAGAGGAGGACACAGAATCAGGCAACTAATCAGCAAAAAAGAAGCTGGACTTACTATCAACTCACTGTTCTATGGTTGTCCAAGAAGAGACTAAAACTTGGTAACACTTTATGCTTGGACTTTAGAATCCACCAATGGTGTTTCTATGCTAAATGCAACCATGTCTATAAACCAACATGCTGTGATCCTGAGACTATTGTTTTTGGCTGCAATTTAGGGTTGGGACACTTAAAAAGCTCATGCACTCCTTTATGTGCACTGAAATGAGCTTGTACTGCCGTTCCCCATAACAGAAAGCAGCATGAACAGTCTCAGTAGTTGGTTTTGAGGCGGGGTGCAAACTCTTCAATACTTACCAGAAGGGATCAGTGTATGCTGTGAATGATCTTTTAACCCACCAAATGAAGTTGTACAGAGAAAATAACTGATGCTTGTATTGCTTTATTTGGATGAAATTGTTTTATAAACTTGTTTTTTTTAAATACTTGTATTTTTTATTATTGTTAAATATTGTGATGTTAAAACCCCTTAAAACCCACCATAGACCACCTCCCCAACTCACTTCTTGTGACTAACAGACGAAACATCAGATTAAAATCTTTGAAGATTAAAACTCATTTGGTACCAGTAAAGTCAGTCATAGGGTTTTACCCCCAGAATATCAGACAGTCTGAGTAGATGGGAGTCTGGAACAAACAAAGACTAAATCCCCCCATTATAAAGAGGAGAAGAGAAGCAGGATTACAACAAGGTACAGAGGAAAGGAAAGGACTGAAGGTCTTGTAATTCTATGTTCAATGCACTGTTTTTAAACACCTATGACATTTACTTTGCTGAAAATGCATCACATAAGTCTCCAGTGACTTTATTTATTGTTTATGTCTCATTTTAAGGTAACTCAGCTATTTGTTTAAGACAACTTCAGTAAAACACAGTTAATGGTCTGGTGGTAAAATGAGCAAAGCAAACAGTTTATATTTACTGCGTTTCATTTGAGGAAAAATAGCATGCTCAATGGCGTGATAAGAGCTGTTACCTTTTGACAGGGGAGACACCAGCTTTGCATGCTTGTATCTAGCCACACTATGCAAATGTCATTTGGTGTCCAAACTATTTGAAAAGAAAATGAGATTTGCAGAGATCCACTGGAAGATCATCAAAAAGACCCGGGGAGAGCCAAGATCCGTATCTGTGAATCTTACGCAAAGAATGATAGTAAATACTGTTTGTTTAAGCAACTGTGATAATCCAACTACATGTTCTGTCTTGTGAAAACAAAAACAACAGACATCAAGTTGCTATCATTTACTTCCTTAATATGCCCTCATGCGTTGGCGTACTCCGAGCCACAATAACTATTTGTTGGCAAACGCACCAAAGACACATCCGTGACTGCCTTTTTACTTACCCGTAGTATTTCCCTTACTGATCCTACACAAACCCAAAAGCCTTTAAAACAAGAGTAGCAAACTGGAATATTTGTCTGTAAAATAGATAACATTGAGAATAGCCAAAGGTATTTTCAATGTGTTATTTTTTTCCTTATTATTTAGGGAAATTTTTTATTACGTATTGCTTTTTTTATTTTTATTGTGTGAACTTATTTGTATAAATGGAAAAAAAGTGATATTTACATTAAATAAATACCTAAAAGTAAGTTTTTGGTGTTTTTTTCCCCTGTACTTAAGAGTTTGGTCATTGAAAGGATGGTTCATATTAGGAGGGAGGGAAGGTGGGAATGTAGAGAATGTGTTTGTCATTAGCTTCTCTGTTACGCCATCACTTAGAGCGAGAGGAAGTCATAACTGGAGGGGGTGTGCAGTGAAAGAAGGGAAGAAAACTCCAAATGCAGGTATAAAATAGCAATATATCACTCAACATGGTTTGGCTGTGAAAATGTGAATTTTAAAGTAAACCCATGCAAACAGTTTCAAGTGCCAAAATCCATAAACTGATGTCTAAAGCTAGTTACTTAAACAAATAAATGAACTTCTAAACATGAAATTCCAACAACCTCATTTCATGCTTGTGAAAAACGTTTAGTTAGCCTATTCTTGAATCAGCCTACTCCAAACACTCAGGAGATGCCTTAACGTGCCTCCACAATCACTCAAAGTCACTCTGAAAGCAAACAACATATCACTTAGTGAGCTCGCCATTTCTTAGCTGGCACTCTACTCCCTACTTCTACCAGAGTTTTCCACTGAGGTAAAATTAAAAAGGACAAGAAATAATTTTAGCAATTATAGAAACAAAAGCTATTTTGGCCTATGTCAGAAAATACAATACAAAACAGGAGCTGTAAAATTCATTTATTTTACCAGCCTCCATTACAACTATGACAGAAAAAAGCAACGTTTGTGTCAAAAGACAAGGAAGCAGGAAAGACATTGCAAAAAAAACCAAACTTATACCACTGGGGACCTTTTCTACCTTTTGTTTCATTAAAACCACAAATGTATTTCAATGAGATTTTATATCATTAGACTCACACAAAATAGTGCATCATTACAGAGTTTTCTTCAGGTCAGCCTCCCACAAGTAAATACTTTATACCAAATTTACTGGAACTACATCAGGGACTCTATCAACTGCATGGCTTATGGAAAATCTCTTAATGCAATTGGTTTCACTAGAAGTTATTTAAGGATGAACACAATTAGGAATAGTTTTTTTTTTCCACTTCAAAATCATGCACTACTCTATGTAAAAATTAAAGTATAAAGATAAAAAATATCCAACAAAATAAATTTTTTATAATGTGAGAAAATGTGAAAAAGTCTAAGGGGTATGCAAACTTTTGCAAGGTGCTGAACATAACTAAATTTACACTGAAACAACAACTACATAATTTCCTGTCACCCCCTCTTGTGTTAAAAACAACCAGATTTGTGCAACTATAGGTTTCCTTTTTCTAAGAGTACAAGTCATTAAATGCCGACATCTTAAAACATAAATGTTGTACAAAATATTTTTTTTTACCTCTTTCTCTCCAGCAGTGAGTGGTTTTCCTAAGTAAATACAACCCACGCTGATTTATGACGAGAACTGTAAAAAGAAGATCTTGGACTTACGCCTAAGCTCAAGGCAAAATGGAAGTAAAAGAATATAATTAAAAACATTTAGATTCAGGTAGTAAGTGAATGTAACCATTGTGATTGCTATAAACCAACTGAGTGAGCATTGTTTGCAGACTCCTGTACTGAACAGGATGACCACCCAGTTGTTTTATATGTAAAGGGACTTGGTAGGGCATGGACGTAGGATCTACACACACACAAACAGATAAAAACATGAATATCGATTTTCCCATAGCTTGGAGCTGTTGTGTGATGTTCCACGCCAAACACAAACCCATAAAACAGCACCACTCCCCTCATGCTGGCAAAATTTATTCAGTTTTTTAGAGAAAAGACGTATCTCGGTGAATTACGAGATACAACAAACCCACTTGATATTACTAAATTAAACTTTCCCTGCCTACCAAGATGCTTGTAAAATGTACCCTTCGCCCAATCTGTTATATCCCCTCTAATATACTGATACTAATTGGTCATCATTAGCCATGAGGGAAGAATAAAAGAACTACTACTTTTATGATACCCAGATCTGGGTATGATCTGGGATGCTTCAAACTGGACTTTTAGCAATGGATGTCTTTGTCCTCTGGGTTGTAAGGAGGGACACTGTGGACTAGGTTCATAGAAGCAATTACAGACTATTAAGTTAAATTGTCAATTAACTGTGATTAGACCTTTTTGGTGCAGGTTTCCTTAGACTGTCTCAGGCCTGATTACTTCCTAACTTATAGAATCAAGAAATTACATACATAGGACCATTTCAACAGTATGAAGCTGGCTAAAAGATGTAGAAAAGCAACACATGTCCCAATCTAAAGACATTCAAGGACAGAATTCAAAGTGGTTGAGCTCTATGAGTGCAGAAAGACGGCAACAACTGCTAATAAACTAATGAAATTTTCTCCTTAGTAAATAAAATAAATTTAAAAAATGCTTTTTTGTATATACACTCCTAATATTTGTATCTGATAAAAAGATATTAGATATGTTATCTAATATAAAAATTAGTTTAATGATCTAAAACATTCAAATGTGAGCTAAATCTCAACAAGGCGGAAAAAATACTTTTTAAGACCCTTAAGCCGACTGTGCTAATAGTTCGGGCAAAGAAAAAAATATATATATAAAGATTGTGCAAAACAAATCAAGAATGCTTTTGTCCAACACAATGGGTTTGTTTGTACTCTTTAGTCTGTTTCTGTTCCTCCTTTAGTTATATTATTCTTTGTTTTGTTGAGCTTTTAGATAATTCATGCCTCTGGGACTCAACTTTCAACTTAGCATCAAATCTCACATTAAATTCATACCACACCGCTAAGAGATCACCATAAATGGTTCAAGGGACGAATTTCCTGCCGACTAAAAGTCATCGTGAAATTAATTACACATTTCCTTTACAATATTCTTTTTTCACCTCCTTGCTATTCTTGTCTAAAGAAGAAGCAACTGTGGGCCATAAATCTATGCAAGCTTACACTAAAAATGAAAAAGACTGTTTTCAAATGTTTCGATACATTAAGCATTTATTTTACTAAATCAAGAGGAAGATTTATACTTTTATGACTTTGCATTTATGTTCTGTGATGATCTGTTCTAAAAAGGAAAGTCAAAGAAGAGTAAATAGACGGGGGGAAAGCTGAGCAAAGAAAAAAAACACTTTGTTTTTGGAATCAGATTCTCTGGCTCTGGTTTTTGGCCCTCGGCTCATTTCCCCCCAGCTCTCGGCACATTCCACCTTCCCTCCATCTAAATCTTTCTGAGGAACTAATAATAATGGATGAAGGGTGGTGTGCCACCGGTTCCTCTCAAGCAATAAAGCTGCCAGAGTGTGCCAGCAGATGGCTTGAATGCTGCTGCAGCAAAGGAAAATGGCACAGAGCAGGGAAAGATGAGAAGTCAGAAAGAAAGAAAAACAGGAAAGTAAAGCAGAGGAAGAATTTGACTTTGGTTAGTTTCTGGCAGCATTCATTGACAGGCACACATGCAATTCATTTCACATGCTCAAGATTATTAAATATAAAAACAAATGCATCACAGAGATTTTTCTACCAGAATGAACTTTTAATAGTCTTTTTCAGTCATTTCTGATTCAAGTACAATGCAGACTGATGCTTAAGTTTAAAATGCTGCAGGACATTGTGAGTTAGTTGTGTGTTAATTCATTGAAAAGATTAATGGAGCCCTAAACTTGCACCAGTATGCTTTACAGGGCCCTGCCTGGATCTAACATAGCGGTGTATTTGATTTGTTGGTGAGTTTATGTGGCATCTGATTCAGTTTCACCTCTTTAAGTAAGTATCCAGGTAGAGAAAACTGAAATGTACTCAATTTTAATTATCTTGATTAAATAATTGCTTTATTGTTGCATGAGAAATTTACAGAAATGGAAGCACACATTAAGAATAATTGATTATAATTGTAATATTTTGACTGCAAACTAAAGATAAGTTTCTTCTCTGCAGTGACATGTATTCATACAAAGCTGCAGTTTTGTAAGCTCTGGACACTATACCACTTCTGGCATCTCATTAAAAACAGTTTGACCCACAGAAACTGTATAATGGAAAATTTTAGCACTTTTGAAACCATAATTTTTATTTTTTATTACGCTGGTATATCTTGATACCTGTAGCTAGCCTATGCCTAGTTATAGTTTCATTCAAATGTGATCAATTTAATAGGGCTAAAACAATTTTTCCTGCAACTACTCTGAGTAGAATGCATTCATTTAATAAATCAGGACCCCTAAAAAGGTGGGGTCAGCTAGCACACAAACTGTGGTATGAAATAAATTAAAACCAAGTACAGAGCGACTTTATAGTATCAGTTTATTTATAATATATAAAGGATTTATTTTACTTTTGCTTCAGCAAAATGAAGGTTGTTTGCTTATCTGTTGTAATATTTTGATTTTACAACTGAACCAGAAAACCACATCACAAAAACCATCAAACCCCAATAGGAACTTCAAGTTAAAAGTTTCATATTCTAAATCATGATGGTTTGGAAAAGTTTGTTTTACCATAAATAAGGAAGCCAAGTTGGAAGGTAACCATCTACGAAAACATGTACAATAAAAAGCAGCGGATGGAAAGAATTATCTGAAAATTAAAGAGGTGGAGTGATGATGAAATGGGAGGACCGATTAGGGGGGAAAAGCGCTGCTGCAGGTTGAGTTGAAGCAGAGCCACGTGCACTGATAACTTTATCTCTCATTGAAAACATCCTAACGACAGGCTCTGAAGGGGCAGCTGTTGAGGTGTCAAGTAGGCGTGTGCGTGTGTTAGTGCAGAAATAAATTTAAAAAAACACAACTAAATAGAAACACCTGCCATCTCTTGGAAAGCACCAAACATGTCATTTCGAAGGAATGGAGTGATAGTGAGTGGGTGGATTTTATTTATTCAGGAAAGCATAAGCAAATGAGTAATATGGTATTAATGAAAAGGGTTGGGGCCTGCCTGAGAGAGGTTATAGCGGGTGAGAGGAGTGCACAAGGATTAGAGATTACCAAGCATGCATAAATATCCTAACAAACTCCATAAGGCTGCCAGAACCAGCCAAGTCTAAAACCTAAAACACATTCATTTTATTACCAAGGCTAACGCATTAAATTGACATCAACAAGTAGGATGCAATCTGATTAGACATCTGAGCACACATTTTATGACAGTAGATATGATTATGGTAGATGAAGCAGATATAGGATTGATTTGTATTGCCAGAAATAGCAGAGGTAAGTGTAGAGTGAACTTTAAATTTTTTGGTGAATTATCAGTCTTCTGTTAATGTCTTCTGTTACAATAATAGCCTGTTTTGCCTACTACAATTGCAGCTTGTGATTCTTTTATTTACTTACATAATATTAGATAGGTGAATTTGGGAAAAAATGGACCATTTTCAGAGATTTTTTTTTATTTAAAAAAAATAATAAATGAGGTGTTAAAACAGCTGGTGACCAGAATTTACTAAACCTGATCAGAAACTTCAAAATAATGTGAAATTCATAAATCTGTTCTACCAGACACTACAACAGTCTTTGGTGTGGAAGTTCATACTAAGTGAGGAAGACTAAAAGCTAACTATTTCAGAAAAGTTTTCAAAATAAAGTTACAGAATGCTGATAGAATATAAGCGGAAAACTTCTATTACAGGCATTTTAATTTCGAGACATGCCTGTAGTTTTATCAGGCAGTGAGATCCACAGGGAGCAAGACCTTAAACAGATAACAGTAAGGCTGGACATATTAAGGAAAAGTTGTTCTATTTTTTCTGGCTTGGCTTTCAACTGATGTCATCGAACATGCTGGATTTGGAAATGTTTGAAACCTTTTGGAAATCTTAGTATTAAGGTACATTTTAACACACCCCGGGAGCCGCTGTGTTAATAACGCTAATCATCTCAAGCAAGCTGATAACTAGCTGTAGCACTACTGCAAAATAGTGCAGTAATTTTTCTTTGTTTTTAAACTGTTGTAAAATAACATAAAACTTAGTTTTATGTTTTTTTCGCAGTTCTGAAAGAAAAATCTGAGTCAGATAAATTGGTATTGTCAAAGCAATGAAAAAGAAACAAACAAAACAAAAAATTATCAGTATACATCCATACTTTTTATTATTACTTCACAAGCATCATCTTAGTAGGGCACAATTCTTTGCAATCTTTGTGTGTTGCTACATTGCAACATTTTACAATACTGCAAACATAAAAACTAAAACAACTGATTTATCACATTTAATTTTATGACAACTAAACTATAAAACTATTGTAAATGATTCTGTTTTAAAAGCCTTTGGTATTCATATAGTGCTTTGTTGTTTGCCGCGATCCCTAGACCTCACAATTTTCAGCCAGTCATTTAAGACCAAGATTTTTAAGAAAAACCAAAACAAAACATTGCAACAATGCAAGTGAAAGTAATTGGGGTGCTGGCTTGGTTTCTGAGTTGTCTAAAATTCGTTTGCTTGTTTACAGTTCTGCTGCATTTTCATAACATATTTTATTACATATAACTGTGTGAGCACTTTTACAGGCTACAAAAGCTGAAAAAAGCCTCAAGGCAGAGGAAGCCTGAAAAGGAAACCCATATTTACTGAAGTCAGCAGTCAGTCAGAAGGCATAATAGGAGAGATCTTAGTTGCAATGACACAATGCAGCAACTGAGCTGCATAATCACCGCTTGTAAGTACAACACGGGCGAGGAGGATCGTCTTGCAAAAGAGACTCATCAGAAAAAAGCCTGAAAACAAAACTGAACGTCTGTAAAGGATGCACAACTTACAGCATCCCCTGAATGAACACACTGGAATTACAACAACAATAGGGGATCTGATCTGATAAAGTTGCTCCCAATTAAATCAGCCACTGTGTGGGGTCTGTTCTGCAGAAACATCCCAGATAATTAAAACAATACCACTCAGCTCTGCTGCATCTCACCAGATCAGCAAAGTCTCTGCTAACGCAGCAGAAACACACTTGCACTATCCACAAATATGTGCACACCAAGTAAAGCTGAAGGAGTGATCTATGGTTTGTGATATGTTGCCAAGTAGTAATGCAGGATTAAGTTAAGGTCAGGTGAACAGTTTAGGGTGCTATTAAACGTCTTTAATAACTACAACTGCTCAACGAACAATTATTGCTAAACACTAAAAAAAAGGCCTAAAACATAAAAGCTACAGTTGCGATCAAAGGTTTGAAGATTTGATCTAAATACGTAACAAAAGCCACATGAGGCATTTGCTCCATGTATGAATCTGTTACTGATCAAAGCTTGGGAGTTATCTGATAGAAATAAAACCAAAATTACAACCCAAATTCCCCTGATCAACAGCTGAATTAGGGCGACACACACTCCCCCATGGCATCGCTAATCTTTCCTTTCGGCAGGAGGGAAAAGCAATAACAGTGAATTGGGTGTTTCTTCTCCTTATTGTTTTTCCATTTGGCTTTTTCCTAATAACATAGAAACATTTAACAGCAACAATGGACACACAAAAAAAACTGCAGTGCAAAGTGCAGACGCAGAGGCATAATGCCTATATCATGGGAGTAGCACTCTGGAAACTCTCTCCAAAGCCTTTTGGTTCAACAATTCAGGACCTCTACACATCCCTCAATACTCCAGCAGACATTCATCAAACACTGCTGTGTACACATCCTGCATAACTTTCAAACTAGACTTGCATCACGACCATGCAATGTATACACATCTGCAGATTCCACAGTGTTTGTGGCTGGAGCTCCTGTGTAATCTCAAAATGAGCTTGAGCTTTTGCTTTAACGTGGGTGGGCATATTTGTATCAAAGAAAAGAAAAAGCCTTTTACAAACAGGTAGCAGGACCAAAAACACAATCACTTCCCCGGACTGCAAATCTGGCTCCTGTGAAGTGAAATTAGATTAACATATTTCTTTCCGACCGTCTCTGTAGGGAGTGAAGGGTGGTGACAGGCACAGATTATTTGCTTGTAATCCTTTTCATCACTGTATGCACTCAGAGTGTCTGTGAGATAAACACTGTGATTTCCATCCTCTCCATATGCAGAAGATGGAGATCTCTGCGTATAGTTCCTTGAAAAACCATCATAGTCATGGAGCCTTACTAGACTTTGTTACAGTGCCTAAAAAAAAATTTGCACCTTTTCACTCTTTTTGCTGCTTTTACAAATCAATAAGAAGCAGCAAAATTTCATGGGGTATGAATACTTTTGCAAGGCCAAGTAGATTTTTCAGCTTAGTATGATAATTAAGCAAGCTGCCTTTTTACTGTGTTAATTATTGTTTCCCCAATTCAGATATTTGTTACAATGAAGATAAGAAAAACAGCCTGATTCAAATTTATTCTTCTGAGAGAGCAAATGCAAGCATGGAGTCTAAATCAGGCGATTCGGTTTCCTTTAAACATCAAGCCCAAGCAGAAACATTCATTGGCAGAACAAAATGACCACCTCCCATCTTAATGCTGCCAGAGGGCCGAGGTCAGCTGAGCTCTGACCCCTGCCTCAGGCGTCCCTCCTGGCCAACAAACACCTGTTTGTTTTCTTGCTGCTTCGACCCCCATGGGGGGAGGCTGTGTTTGAGAGAGAGATTATTGCTACACTCAAACACTAAATGCTGATCTTTAAATCCTGTCTGCAGGGAGGGCCTGGACACTCGTAGGTGTTTGAGTCCTGATTAGTGGCGACGCGGTAGATGACTAGCAGAGCCGGATGAGGATGATTGTTTTAAAGGTTGTTGTCTGGTAATTAGAGCGCTGGCTTATGTCGCCTGACCAGTCAGAACTGATGGTGTTCAAACAGACTGTCAGATTTCTTCTGAAACAAGCCTAAGAATCTGAAAACTAAACTTGTTATATATTAGTGGAGATTATTAGAGCTCAGATATTTTTCCATCCCTTGTCGACTAGTATGTTCAATCTGATGAGTCACACTGAAGTGGTTTCTAAAGCAACCCGATGCCTGAAATGTAAGGATCTAAGGGTGTAGTCAATTCTATGTATTTTCATAATTTAATAGGATTTTTTTCTTTTTGGGATGGATGACAGTCGTCTTGAATTGGTGGTATAAAAATCAACCTTTTAATTCATGGCAATTTATGTTTAAGCATTCATGAAAATGATCAAATTAATAAATGAATAAATCAAATTATGTTTAAAAGCTGTCTTATATGGTATTAGTTGAAAACCAAATTATTGCAAAGCAACAAAAAATTAAGGCAAGCCAATTTTATTATGTGCATCCATCAAAATCAACCAAAGCCGAAGTGTTTTAATAAACATCTAAGTTATTAAAGTATAAAGAAAAAGAATGAATGAAAACAAGTAGATTCTGGTACAGTAAATGGTCACTTTCTGTCTAAGCTGTGAAGCATTATAAAGATTTAGATCTGTGTATTGTTATGATGAGTAAATGTTGATTGTAGGTGCTAAAAACTGGAATGCATCCATCTGGACCATCAATATGGATTTAAGTATTTACAAGGTTCATACACATTTTTCTTTTATTTCAAAACTTCCAGCTCTTTCAGGCTCATGCTATCAGATTCATCGATAAATCTACATGGAAGATGTTTCAACAGAGGTGAGGCTTTAAAAGAGAATCCAGGACAAACACTGGAAGGAAACAACGTTTAACAATGATACATATAATCAGAGTCTAGATATTTAAATAAATGTTTTAGACTGCTTTATTTTGCTATAGTTTGTAAATCCTAGAAATGTTGGCATCAAATTCCAAACATTTCCAGACAATGAAAGAACCCTATAGCCATCCATCCATCCATCTTCTCTACAGCCTAAATGGACTCAGTGTGTGTGCAGGGGTATATCCTGGTGTGTGCCAGGCTGGGTGGCTCTGCAGCACAGTAAGCATCACCACAAAAGACAAACATCAACAAGGTCACCCACAAGGCAGGCGGAAGCCGCGTGCCTGTGTGGGTGCCTGCCAGCCTGGGTTGTGGCCTGGGGGGCGTGGGTGCTGCAGCTGAGCGCCCACAGACACCTCAAGTCAATGAGTGCACCTCAGTGGAAAGTCTGCATCAGCCCACAGAGAGCCCACTGGGGCTACAGGGAAGGTAGCGATCCACCAGGGTCCCCCCCTACTCCCCTCTTCACTTCTCAGGCAACCGCAGGATAAATGTATCCTACATGAGAAGAGAAAAATGGCTCCACTGTGGGGAAGGAAGGCAGAATAAGAAGTCTGATATCAAGACATTAAAGTATCAGTGGATAAATTAGAAATGAATTTGGAAACAAACATTTGCAAAATAAAAAAAGGATGATGCCTGAAGAGTAAAATGAAGATATCAGGGGGTCTGAAAAATGGCTGAAGTCCCAGAAATTTAAGGGAGGGGAGGTGGTCTCTCTCCCCGTCTTACTAAACCACTATGTATTTTCCTTCATAAGGGTTATAATTTACACAAACCCACTAAAGGTCAGGAAGAAGGCATGTTGTGCCAACTTCATCCCAGAACCTATGATGTTTTTCTTCTTAATTTTCCTTTCAATCCCTTTTCCCTCTGCCTTTCGCTCTTCTTACCAGGTCTCCTCTTAAACTTTACAGTTTTCCAAGGATAATTATGGTAATTTCAGCTCGAGATGATCATAATTATTTCTGGTAGATTATTTATAACATTGCATTTCTGAGCAATATGGATTGTAAGACTGAGATAAAGAGGTTCTTTAGTTTTAAAGTGTGGATATGCTGTGTATTGAAACATGGTCAGTATTTCACTTGCATTTAAAAAAGCAGGCAGAGTGACCCCAGTTTGGAAAATCAATAAATGGAAATGAAGGCGTGAAACAGAGTTATTTAAGGGAGTCCATTTAATTGATTATTCCTAAATATTTCCCTTCAGTATGCAAGCTGGTGTAGAGGCAAAGAGAATGAGTTTATAAAAATTCCAGATGTGTTGTCTTTTCCCTCCAAAACTATTTAGATGCAGAGTAAAACACATCAACTTTCCACGTCATAACTTGGAAAACCCTTGCCACGGAAAGTCCTGCTTATGTTTTATAAAATTAAAACCTGGAAGCAGCTTAGGAAGACATAATTTTTTAACAAGAACCAGTTTGTTTATAAAAATAATTGGTTTATAAAAATAATTTCTTGAAAGTAAAGAGAGATGGAAAATAAACCGCCAAGCAAAACTTTTCGTACATTTTGAGGCTCTTCACGTTTTGTCACATTCACAACCACAAACTTTAAGATATGTGGTTGGGATTTTAATGTGACAAATCAATTCAAAGTGCATAATTTTGCATGATGCAGCACTACAGGGACAGAGGGTATTTTTACAGTGATGTGAAGTAACTGCTTCAATCTTTAATGTTTTACACATAGGCCAGAACAACCTCCTCCAAGGTTTTAGGGGATGCAGCACAGAAAGACTATATTTACAATTTAAGTGACTTCTGAAGGAAATCGGCTCTGTTTGATGTTGTATGCGGGGTTTTTTGCTTTAAGTTTCACAGTAGTTTTCAGGTGATCCTTGTGAAAAAACAGAAAACAATCCATCAGTTCACAGCTGTGAATTCTCACAGCTTTACAGCTCAACTGGACCATGGATTGACCATGATGGCCAGCATGTGTAGGTAACAGTGAAGAAGAATAAGGCCCACTTTATCACTGTGACTCTGGAAGTTAAGTTGTGACAGTTTTTCCCCATTGGGTTTGTGTTTTTCTCAGTCCAGTGCTAGTGAAAGGTTTGTTCCCACCCCCCAGGTGGGACTAAGATAAAGAGCCTGCTGCCCCACAGCTTTGCCCCACTCGGACGGTCAGGAAGCAAGTGGTGTCTGAAATATCCCCCCTAGCTCCAAGTGGTTCTCTTTTCTCTCCACGCTGTTTTTTTGGTGAAAAACACTAGGCACTGCTTGCTCATCTATGCAGCTGAGATTAAGAAAAATAAATAGTTGGGAAGGAAAATCAGTAGGCACAGGAAGGCACCGGTGCTCGTCTTACCAGGCAAACATAACATAAAAAATGTGAAACAAAACCACAAGTTAGAGTTTTGTAGATGACTGAGAAAAGATCCAGACAACTTTAGCGATTTACCGGTATCTTCACTGAGCTGAACAGAAACCAGCAAACAAAGAAAGAAACGACGATGAAGGATGGAAGTGCCATCTTTGAAAGCATCGTCTGCATGTGTGCAGCGCCCTTAATGCATGGCTAAGAAGAGACATGGATGATCAGGTCTATGTCACTCCACCTGTCATGTCCTGCTGAGTGATGATGAATACTGTTTGGCATTGGTCTGTAAATTCTGAATAGAACAAGGGAGGCAATGGCAGATCTACTGAGGCATGTTATTATAGCAGTGTGGCAGAAGGTTTAATGAATGCAGATGTCTAAATGACTGAGCAGCACAGATTTTCTGGGGGGATCCCCTATAATACAAACCTGTAAAAGTTCGTTAAAGATAAAGCAGATACACAGAAACATGTATTGATCAGACAGATATTAATTACTTTTAAATATCATGACTTATATTGTGTTGTAATGACCTATTTAAAGTCCTGAACTAAATCCAATAGAGAATCACAGATAATTTTCAACTAAATCTGCCGGAGGTTTTTTTTTTTTTACAAAGAACAATGGACACATATTTCAGTGTGTACATGTTCAAAGCTGGAAGAGAATCATCCTAAAATGAATTGGCAGCTTTAGCTACAGCAAAGCTCGACTGTCTCAGGTTACATGAATGCAGTTTTTTTTATTTATTTGGAAAACATGCATCCTTTTGCTGCTACTTAATGTGAAAAAGCACAAAAAATGTGAAGAAGGTTAATGGGTATGATAATTTTTTAAAAGGAACAGTATGTTAAGTTTGAATGGCTGTTCTAAATCGTAGGACACTTAAAGGGAGAACATTTCAAAAAAATTGTTGCGTTAAATTTGTTTTTAAAGCTGATTTTCTGAGTTTCAGGATCTTACATTGCCAGAAAATAAATATCAGTCAGCAAAGGCACAACAAGAGCCCACCTTTAGCTCTTTGCCCCTGCAGGCTGACTAAGTGTCCGTTCAAAAACGGGCTGAATAATTGACCTTTCTGAAATACTGTTGCTAGCCTCAAACAGACGGCTTTTAGTCCAAATTAAAGCAGGAAAGTCTACAGACGTTTCTCTCCTTCAAACAGACTCAGCTGGCTCTCCCCCCTAAGGGTCCTCCACCTTTTCTTCTCAGTCCTACTTCAACTTCCTTTGCACAATTGTTGAATTATTTCCTGGCCAACAACACATCAACGGCTCTCCCACTAATTACATTTTGATGAATTTTTCTTAATCTGTCTAAGCCGTGAGCACTTGCGCAGACTCAGGCACACAACTCGGAGCGGAAGAACAGAGGCTACAGCGATGCAGGTGCAGAGCAGCTTTTCTTGTCATAACATTTCCATGCAGACGGTTGATATCTGACAGGCAGTGAGGCTGAACAACTCTTTCCCAAACATTTCTGTCTCTGTTGTCCACTTATAGTTCACATAAAGGCAAACACGCATGTGTTAACATAGGAATGTTAACAAGTAGGCATAGGCACAAACATAAACAGACAGGGAGCTGCAACGCGCCTCAACACTTTTCCAGTTAAACGAAGCATGGAGTATTGCTCCCTGCCTCACCGACAGCGACACGTTTCCACAGTGTGGGCAGACAAATGGGGCCCACATGGGAAGTGACATCAGCCAGAAGCACATGAGGCCCACCTGCCTCGGACCGATCAGATGAGGTCTTTATTAAAAAATGTCCCTCTGTTTTCTTGAATTTTCCTCCTCTGTTGGCAGATTTGCCAGAGAGAGGCTACAGATCTCTGTTTTTTATCATGGAAACATGATCATAAGAAGAAGACAATCCACCTAGCCTGCCAGTTCTATTAAAAATATAGGAAAAGTCTGCTCACTCCTACCAGAACTAAAAAAGTATATTTTGCTCGATTAAACGTAGTTCCAGATGTGGATGAGGGCTTTTAAGGTATTATCCACAATGCTTATAATCTGGAGGAAAAAGCTGCTGTTTGAGATGAGGTTTGGAAAAATGCAATAAAAAAAATAGCTCAAATATTTGATTTATAATGTCTGCATCAAAAATGAATTGAAGCATTAAACTGTCAGGTTTGAGCTTCAGTGTGTATCAACGTTTTTTTTTTTTGTTTTGTTTTACCAGAGACAATGGTCTAGGCTTCAGGGATACAAAGAGACTTATGCCAGCGTATCAACAGTGTAGTTATAAAAACCGAAATTTTAAACCATTTATTTTCAAAATCTACAAAATACATTTATTTACTTCCTGTTAAGTCATTAAAAGTTTAATAGGCACAACTGTTGGATTAATTTGGCTCCTGGTACAGGAATTATAATTACCATCATCAAGTTTTCTTGAGAAATAGTGTTTATTCTCAGTCAATTACAAAGTATAATTTCATTTTAATTGTGTTGCCTACAATTTAAACATTAAATTAGGCCAGAATCACAGTAGAGTGGTAAACTGGATCTTATTAAATCATTTGCACTATTAGAGTTGCAAGCCATTAGATGACTATACCATGAAAAAGTTTCACATAACATGCAAATTTTTGTGTCAATTTTTCGAAAGTAAAGTTTCAGCGTTTTAGTTTTTAAAGTGTGCAGAAGACTTTACCGTCACAGTAATGACTGCCAACTAAAATTGTAGAGTAAGGTAAAACAAACAAAGTTTTTAAAAACCTGCTTTGATCACCAGTAAAACAATTTTGATGAACTGAGTCAAGTATTACTCTTGGATGAGATTTTCATGATTTTCATTCATGTGAATTACACAAGAAGCTCTTTGTCCATCCATATTTCCAGTTTCTCCGTCTCTCCTTTACTATGCTTCCTTTATTCTTTGTCAGGTTAAAAGGTGTGCTGTGACAGGCCGCCAATCTGCAGCGGTCCCAAAGGCAGCGGCTGAGGCCAGGCTGCAGGATGGGCGTGCAGGCAGTGTGCAGGGCAGAGGAAACAGTCTGTTAATGAGAAACACACTTCTCTCCATCACTCAAATCCTTTTAAAACCACAGCTGAAAAAAATAAATAAATAAATAAAAAGAGGTGGCAGGCATCCCGTAGATGAGCAGAGTCCAGAAACAAAGCAGGATTTGATAACGGGAAATATGCGGCGCAAAGGTACCTTATTTCCCATGAAAGAGACAATCTTGGTTGTTATTAAACTTCCGCGCTAGAGTTTTATAGGCAGGGATTAAAAAAGATGTAGCATGGAAATATGAGCAGATATGGGAGACAAAGTCACAAAACGCAGTTCAGTGAAGCTGAAGCAAAAAGATGACACATTTTCATATATTTAAAAAATATGGTACAATGGTACATTGCTTTGAAAGTTATGAAAACGTGCAGCTTTCCATACACATTTTCTTCATTAACAAAGCAAAATAATGCGCTTCTTCATCTCTGAGCATTGAGTTTATGTTGTAAGTCAACAGCTTGTGCTGTTTCCACTTTAGCCCTGGATCTTCCATCAACTGTGCCATCACGCACTCAGCTTCTGGATATCTTACTCCGCTGCACAGTAAGAAAAGTGCTGAAAATGATTCGAGATACGCCAAAGTAAAGTGAAGGCTTTTGCTCGGGCAAAGATCCTAAATGGTACTGCAAGCACATTTATGATAATGGAGGCAGAAAAAAAGGGACATTTGTTCCAGATGTTGGAGGAAAAACTATATCCACAGCTGCAAGTGTAACTGCGTTGCTGTTTGTGTTAATGATGGAAGGTGAAGTCTGACACTGTCTCAAACTCTGAAACTAAGAGAGGATTGAGTGAGTTTTCCAAAATAAGCTATCAATTTTTGGCATTCCTTATTGCAGTATGATGCGAAAAAAAACATTTTTCACCATTAATCCTCTGTGTTCTGTGCATAAAATTATAACCCGAGCAACGAAAGAAAATAAAGGAAAGCAATAGTGGATGGAAGGAGAGAGGAAAGGAGGGAGGAGGAGAGGGTGCAGCTAAAGGTGGGGGTGAGTGACTTTATATTTTTCCGTCTGTGGCGAGTTCACACAAAAGGGTCCTTCTGATCCCTGGAGTGCTGAGCGCATACCTGCGGGATGAAATCAAAACCCTCTGTGAATTATATTAAAGATCCCCTGCCAAACGCTCCACAAGCTTCCATGTGCTTTTACCAGTTCTGCAGAGTCCCATTAAGTTCGCCTCTAAAAAAAACACTTAAATTAGAAATCCAGACCCGAGCACCTCCACAAAGCCCAGCTCCTAGCTTTGATTTTACCTTCACTGCCTTGCAAAAGTACCATTACCCTTTGAACTACAGTATATCCCATTTTGCACATTGCAACCACAGACTTGAATAGATTTTATTTGGATTTTGCTGCAATAGATCAAAAAGAGGTAGTGCCTCACTGAATTAGAAGGAAAACAATACAAACCTAACCGTTTCTCAATAAAATAGTTGGTGACTGATTCTCTGCTTTTTACCTACACTGAATTAGAAGGAAAACAATACATGAATTTACATTTGTTTTTTCATAAAAACAGACATTTGTATTCAGCTCCTAAATACAAATGAATGTAAAACCCTTAAATAAAGTCCAGTGAAAACATTTGTCTTTACAAGTCATCTAATGAGAAAACAATAGTTTATTCTCAATATAAGTACAATTGTTCTGTGAAAGTGTCAGAGGGTTCTTAAAAAACATTAATGAACAAATAACTTAAATGGCATCCATGTCACTCATACAGTTTCTAGCACAGTTGACCCACAATATTTCATTCGCATACATACCATTCTAAGATTCTTGTAGTTGTGGTTTCTAACAGATTAGTGACCCAAATGGGGAAATAGCAGATCTCCAAACCATGCGTTCCTAACAAAAGAAAACATTACTGTTGTTTTTCTTCTGCTCATGACCTGACCAGTGTTATCTTCTGTGTGTTTGGCGCCACCAGTCAAACGTCAGCATTACTGTTTATCAACGGAAGAAAACAAAAAAACAGCGCAGTCATAAAGAATTTGGACTGAACTCGACGCCCGCAGAGTTCTAGCTGACCCTAAGATGTTAATCAGACAGCTCTGGATATTTGGTCAGCATTCAAAACACCATCTTTTTGGTGAAGCGTGGTATTGGCAGCATCATGTCTTAAACGGGAACAGAGAAGCTGCTGAGAGTTCATAGAAAGGAAGCAGAGAAAACATACAGAAGATGCAGCTTTCCTTACACTTCACGCACCAAACATAAGACACTAAGACTATGTTTCTGGTTGTACATAATGGGATGTGAAAAACAAAGCTATCTGAATATGTCTGCAAGGAAGTGTATGTTGGCTCAGGAGTATAGAAAAGGACAACATGAGGAGACTAATAGTAAAAGGCAGAAGGCATGATGGGTTGTAAGGTAAGGATAAAGATAGGATTTGCTGGAGATCAATTTCTGACATATTAGTAAGATCAGGAATAATAGATTGATAATTTATGTATTTAAAACAGGGAGCATGAAGGATGATCAGGAATTTACCTTTCAACTCAAAAGAAACTAAGATTAACACGTCTTTGTCCTTTAAAAGCTAATAAAAGCTCAGAGAGATAATATCGCTATCAAAGAAATATATGAGGGGATTTTAGAGCTGCCTCCCACTCCTTTTCATCCTCTTTTCCTGGTCAAACTCCCTCTCTCCGATGAAACCCCAAATGACTAACAGATTCCAGACACCGTGTTTCAGCTGTCAAGCCACTGAGTTCAGGTTCTTTGACGGAGCGTGTGCGGTCACATCTTTACTCCATACCATCCCCCCAGTGGTCGTCGCTGACAGAGAGAGGGGGGCTGCTGAAGCTGAACTATTGACTTGGCCCTTGAGGATTACCTGAGGACTGAAGTTGCACCATTGGGAAGAATGTCTGGGCTGCATCCAAACAACAGAGCTTTGTGATTTTCTTAGAAAATAAATTCAAGAGAATCAAGGTCAACTATCAGTTGAATAAGGTTTTATTTTGGGCTGGTATGGTTAGCGGTGCTGCAGCTGCACCTAATCCCCACAGGAAAGCCTTCATCTGGGACTGATTTTAAAGAAACCAGGCCAGGGTGGGAGAAAGGAGTGAACTGTTCTGTAAAAATCTGGGTCCCTTTTACTCAATCCATCTGATGAAAGGGAGCTTGGCTCAATTACACCCACTTACTGGGCCTTAAAACCCGGCCCGACCCGACACACGTACAAAAACACACACGCACACACAAAAAAAACTGAGGAGAACCAGAGGGGAGTGTGAGTTTAAACATCACACCTGAGGTATTTCCATCCATCTCTTCACCACAAGAGACTCTCTCCATCGACCAGCAGTTCGGTCTGTCAGCGGCGTTTGCCTTAAAGGGCAACTTCTTTGTGTAACCTATGATTGGGTTGGGGAAACGTTGAGGCCAGCTCTCCGGGGACAGGCTTCTGTCTTCTCCAATCAACAGGCTGGATTCTCTGGGTCACTGTGATCTGTTTTAATCAGCCGCTATCCAAGAAAAAGACATGAAGTGAAGGTTCCTTGTGATGAGGAGTAAGAGGAGACACGTGTGTAGCTGCATTTACATGTATGGTACTTACAGAGAACAATAAACGGGTCAAACCCAGAAAGGTTACAATTCTATCACGCTTGATTCTCACAATCTGTCCTGAGTTTCACAAAAGTATTCACACCCTTGTGACATTTTGCAACTACAAACATATAGCCAATTTATAAGGTTTCGATGTGATGGACCAACACAACGCTGAGCATAAATGTGTACTCTACAAAGTGTGGCATGTTTTGGTATTCAGATCGCTTTACTTGGAAATTCCAAGACAAAACACTTTAGAAGTCAACTATTTAAAAAATAAGAGTCCTTTGGGGTCTACTATAATATCAGTATAAAACCAGCTGTTCTGTGAAGGCCTGAGAGAACAGCTCAAGCCTTCTATTTGTTCAGAGAATAATAGCAGAACAGAAGGAGAAGATGTGATACTGCTGGTCTGCCTGTAATTTTAGGGTTGTTGGCGGAAAAAGTCAACAAAGCCTTTTAGTCCACGTTTGCCACAACAAATATTAACATTAACAGTCATCTTGCTCAGGACGGCACTGTCTTTGCAGTGGAGGATGGTTGTTTACAGTAGGCAATTTCCGGTAAGCTTCATAGCATGGAGCAGGCACATTGCATTCGTCACAGACAAATGTTAGTGATTGGGTAAAACTAAGACTTCAGCGTAGTCCTCACTTCCAGCAAGCACTTGTTTCACAATAGCTAAGGGCCCAGACTCTCTGTATGAAGTGAAGTGTAGAATAAGGGGCAGATTTTTACCAGATGAACATTTCAAGTGAGAAAATCTGTTGACGCTGTTTGTTGCGCACCCAACAAATCTGCGCTTTATGGGAAAGTGCCATGAAAAAAAATCCACTGAAAGTCCAGTTTGCAGTTTAGTGAAAAATAAACAATGTATGGGACACTGCAACATGTTGGAATGCCTCATTTTAACCTGCATGAAAACGCATGTGTGATGCTGTTTTTTAGTAGACACAGAGAATTTGCTCAAGGTAGATTGGAAGACAGATGGAGACAGTTATTCAGATGTTCATCCAGTTTGACTAAACTTGAGTTATTTTGCAAAGAATATGTAAAAACGTCCATGATCCAAAGCTGGTTCAGACATACCCTAAAAGATTTTTATTACTAATGCACATCAAACTTTTCAGATTTTTATTTGGAAAAAAAAAAATTGCAAAGTAGCGTGTAGCAGTGGTAGAGCATTTGACAATTATGCTCTACTACTGTGTTAGTGTATTCCATAAAATCACAAGTACTTGCATTGATGTTTGTGGTTGTGACTTGAGAAAATGTGAAAACTATAAATACATGTGAGGTGAATGGATAATTCTGCAAGGTACTTTGTGTAAGAGTTAGACATGGAAACTGTTTAGGGCTTTGTGGGTGCTGAAGTAGCAGAGTATACATAACTATCATAGCATTTACAGCTTTTAAACAGCAACCTGGTGGCAATCATGCCCAGTTGTAAAGTTCACTGATTACAGCTGGCTTAGAGGCCTAATTAAACTCATTATTATAATTCTGTTTTATTGGAGGAAAGAGCATGAGTGGAACACTTGTACACAGAGATCCAGCTCCAGTTCTTCTCAAATGACCAGATCTGCCAGTTCTAAGGAAAATGAGTTTGTGGTAATAGTAACCTTTGTGCAGTCCAAAATACTCTTTACAGATCATCACCATCTATCCTTCACTTTTTCTGTCTCTATTTAAACCCCAAAAGTAAACATTTCCTCTCCATTATTATCCCTCCAAATTATATTCCAGCCGCAAGCCCGTTTCACTGGCTCATGATACCAGGCCTCTTTGTGTTGTGACACTCCAAAAAAAATAATCTCACTGAACTTTGTGGCCATCGCAGCTAACCTGACACAACCCAGCTTGCCGCTCCACTTACACAACATGTTTACCACAAGTCATTTAATCAAAAACAGACCAGAAACAATGCATCCATCTTTATATACACCTCAGCTCTGAGATGACAGGGGAGGAAATGTCCCAATAAGAGTGTTTTGACTTTGAGCTTCCGCAGCAGCTTGTGCATAATTGGCACTGGACAGCTTAAGGACAGAGAAAAATGTAGTCAAGGTCTCGTTTTGAACAGTGCATTTAGTCTCTTGCAGAGGTGCCTGGTCATAAACAAGCAAGCAGAACTAAGACAAAATTATCCACAGATAACTTACCGTGATAACAAGCTGAAAAATGAAGAGCTAAGAGAAATCCAAAGGGAAATTGAGGACAGCCCGATGATAATGATAGACTTTTTAGACATCATGCAAGCCCAATGAGATTTGAATCATTATTACTCATTACTAGTCTGCAAATCATAACGGCTGCAAGAATGCCCCCATGTCTCTTGAGTCTGTGTATTAAATAAATAATCAGGAGCAGATGTCTGTAACAGCCAACATTGTTATAACTTCAGAAAAACATATTTAGAATAGACTGGGATTATTCTGAACATGACCTCCAGGCATTTTATAAAGCAGCTACAAAATTATATTGGAGGCCAAAGAAAAGAAGATTTTACTTTGAAAATAACAACGAAGGCTGCTGATATCCAGTCAGTTTACAAGAAAATACAATTACTGGTTGTGGCCTTGTGTAACAAAATGATACAAAAAACTCCACTCGGGTTTTCTTCAGCCCCCAATAGAGCATTTGCCAGCCAAACATTTTGACCCAAAACATAATCAAACATGAATATATTCTGATGATACATACAGTCCTGGAGATATTTATCTAACTCATAAAGTTGTAAGTGCATTGCAAATGTAATTCTGACTTGGAATGTCGGAGGTCCAGAATGAGCCCTAGTTCAGTGTCAGTACAGCTGCTGTGCATACATAACAGTGAAACCTGCAAGAACAATTTGTTTCTTTGCACTTCTGATGGTTTGCATTTCTACTGGTTATCCACTGGCTCGGCACTCATCCATTTAACTGTGTTTCTTTTTTACATAAAGCAATTTACAGAGGTAATCATAATTATTTTCTTTACAAAGAAAAACCCTCCTGGACCAATGCTTATGTTAAAACTGAGTCTTTCCTTTCCACTGTTGCCACATAGTAGGAAGGATGGCTAAGCATAATCAGGAGCTTAAAGCATTCATATGGTCTTTCTTATTAAAATAATTTTTTAATACCACTTTGCATCGTCAACTGAATGTGAATGCAGTGTGTAATAGGATAGAACTGTAATAAACTGGCAATCAAAATTAAATCTATTTACATAACTGAACTCACTTCAAATATTTGTTGTAAGTCTATTAATATGCAGAATTTAACTGCTAGAATCATCAGCTTTTATTGCCAATAGTAGTACGCCTGCCCATTGACCACAACATCAGGTCACTCAAATGAGGTACAATATTTGGTCATCAAATGTGTGCAGATCTGAAACCTCTAGAGAACTACTCATCTCGAAAACTTCAAGCGTTAATCAGAAATTGTGGCTCCTGATACTTCCGCGGTCTGTGACAGATGATTGGATCAAACCCTGGAAGGTGCCACAGTTTCAAAACAAAGCAAAGAAAAGGTCATGGGAACCATGTGCAGACAATAAAACAAATAGTCTCTTAACAGAATACTCCATTTCAGGGGAACATCTGATCTGTCATTTTATTGCTTGCTTCTTATATTGGTGCTGGTGCGCAGCCAACTGGTGATGTGGCTTTGTGAATAATAGCTCTGTGATACACCATCAAAACCGATGATTCAAGTGATTTAAAACAGGGCAACCAATGTGGAGCACATGGGAGAGCACACGCACTCATGCAGATACATCCAGGGGGACATTTTTAGATTTAATTAAATGAGTATAAACACAGGAAATTGGGCTTGTGATATTTTAGGAGCAATTTAAATTTGATTAATACTAATAAAAAAGTGCATGAAGGATCATAGAAGACTATTCAGCCAAAGGAGGAAATGATGAGTCCCCAGATATTCTCACAAAATTCTCTTAAACTCTTAGTATTTTCACTCAAACAAAAGAGCAGTTTTAAAGTATTTCTTGGTCAACTTCAACATTCCTCTGTCTCTAAGCAGAGACACCACAGACGAACTCTCCAGGAAAAATTAACTAATTAACACTCAGCTCTGCGGGTTTAGGGGACATACCAGAAGGATTTTTCCGGACATATGGAATGAATCCCATCATATTTTGACAATTCGCCGAAACAGCGTGATGCGTGGCATAAGATATCCTCTCTTTCCATGAAAAGCATGACAGTTCCAAAGAAATATGATGATTGTGGGGAGGTACGCTGAGGGGCAATGGTTCGCCACAGACGAATCAAAGAGGAAGTGGAAGGAAATGGAGATAAGTGGCGAGGGCTTGCTGTGTCAACGATTAGACACGTCATGAAATGGAGAAAACAAATCATATTCCCTCGGATATTCAGGGTTTTTTTGTAATCTCAGGGTAAGAAAACCATTCAAACATATCCAAGTATACTTTAGCCTTAATCATATGTACGGTGCACAATCTAAAAATCTGATATGTTGTAGCTATAACAAACCTCTTAGCACCCATGTTAAAAATTTATTTATTCAGATTTTATTGCTGAAAATTTTGACTTTTCATTTGAGTACTATTATTCTGAGGGGATCAGAGTTTCTAGACTTATTGAAATTGATGACTATCTGTCATCTGAATCCAGATACCGGTTGATAGAAACAGCTTATTTTTCCCCACCTGCACAGTGAGCCGGATGTTGATGGGATTTTAAAAAGTACCATCATTGACAGAGGAACTGTTGGGATTTATATAAAATAAATGGCTGTGAAATTGTCTTGTGATCATTTCACAGCCTTGAAAGTGAATTATTCTCTCTTCAATTCAAAAAATGTTTGTAACATTTCATTAATATAACCAAGTAAATGTCTCCTAAAGAAACATATACATGTTTTTATTTGTACCTCAAAAGATAAATAGCTTACACTCCTAAAATTAGAGAACGGACTGAATGAAACTAATATTGAGTAAATGTTGAAACAAAATGGGATGTCTTGTGCTCTCCTTCCAAAACACTTCAAGTGAGCGTTCCTGATAAATGAAAAATGTGAGTAAAAATCTGATGGACTCTACTGGTAAACTGCAGAATATTAATGTAAAACCATAAGCCCTAATCAATACATAAATGACTCAACAGAGGCAAAATCAGCCTTCTTCCAAGTTTGTCTCAAATCCAAATCCAACAGAAAACCTGTGAGCAGAACTGAATGGTAAAGAGCATAAGAGAGGACCAACGACCCTGGACACTCTCGAGAGCAAAAAAAATTATCACAATTAGTTAGAGATGATTTCACCAGAGAACCGGACTGCTTTTTTTCCTGCCTCAATTATAACACCAATAGCTCGGACAAATCACTTCTAGTTTAGAAGTGATCACGTTTAGGCACTGAAATGCTTGAACTGGAACTGACTAAGGAATCTTCAACCCTCTCTCCCCCCATTTCTTCCTTTGGAGACCAGCCACGCTCCTGCTACCCTCCGGTCCTCTGCAGCAGTGTTAGGAAAAACAAATCTAGTGACTGGGGAAATGACAACGGCTGAACTGTGGGGAGAAATGTCAGTAAGTCTGCTGCTGTTTCCTGACCCTCTACTGAATACATACACATACACACGCACACCCACACACATGCACCCACGCCTACAACCTCCTCTCTACTGAGACATGACAGGAGTCAGTGTGTGTGTGACCAGACCCAGGAAATGACAGGAATGTAGAAAGACGGTGTCAAAACTCTGGGAGGTCTATCCGCTTCTCGAATCAAACATATAAGCCAACCATACAGCATTTTTTACAACTTTGGTTCAGAGGGACACACTTTGTGCAGAAACACATAATCTCTCACTGACAAATGAGTATTAAAGTGCAACAGGGACAGCGATATGACAGGGCGAGTCTGCTGGTGGGAGAAATAAGAAGATGCAGTACTCACCCACTGGAGGTGCCGAGTGACAGCGAGCTGACTGAAGAGCTCAGCTTCCTGCTGTCCCAAAGTCTCACTTCACGAGTCCGCATCTGCACATTCACCAACACAACAATAGAGGTGACCAAAGGAAGGCTGATATTTAAACCAACATACTGAAAATAAAGCATGAATATTTAGGAAAACCTGCAGTGGAGTTAATCCTGCTGATTTTAATAAAAGCACCTATTTATTTCATTATTATTTATTAGGAAAATTTTCCTTGCATATTTTTTAAGTTGCTTTTTATCTGATAACCCTAAATAAAAGCCAGTGTAAAGTTGGCTAATTTTGTGAACTCTGGATTAGATGAAACTTTAACTATCTGACTTCCAATAAATTGCGTAGAACATTGCTTATGACATTGAGCATAAATTCCACGTGGTGACATACTGGTGGCAGCATCATGCTGTGGGGAAGTTTTTCTTTATTAACATTACATTATTGTAATAATAAATATATGTTTCCCCTAAAACTTGAAAGAATTCATTTTCAGTCAATATCTGTTCTGTGAAACATAAAAAAAACCAAACTGATAGATGAATTGATTTATAGCTCTCACCATATCAAAACCGGTGGTCAATAAAAAGTCGTCTTTGGCCCACAGGATCCGGGAGTCCTTGTTGCTCTGAAGGCTCTTGGCACTCTGATGAACAAATAATGCAAACAGACATTTTAAGCATGTTTTACTCAGCTCTTCAATACTGAAAAAGGAAAAATCAGTTCAAAGTCAACCTCAACAGAAGCTTTAGGAACAATTTAATGAGGAGAATGATGAGTGAATATTTTTTCAGAGATACTGAAAGGACTGTAAACAAATTTCCCAGTGATCTCACAGCCCTGTGGTTAAACAGAACAAGACAGGTTCCATAAAAGAAGAACCTGCTGTTGGTATTTAAAAGAAAAGGTGACTTCTGCCCTGAATATAGCTAAGATTATCAAAAAGGCTGTGCTTGTGGTGCTGCAACTTATTTTCCTCCATTTCCATAGTTATTACCCTGTCAAAGCAGCGGAGAGGGGCTCTGTTTAATAGGTGGTCTTCAGTGACAGATGACACATGTTGTCAGAAGTAATGAGCAGCAACAACTAGGAGTGCTGAAATGAGAGGAATGTTTGTAAAGACAACACGCTCAGGTTGAAGAGGTCATGAGACTGTGAGGGATTTAGCAGGTATTGTCTCCGATATCACTTTGGAACCTGCAGTATGCACATGTGTGGTGTAAGTGTACACAACAAAACAGAGTAAAGAACTAAGCTGTCATGCTTCTTGTCTATTGGAATTATTATTCCTTAAATGTGGTGGCTTTTAACACTTTGCAATTTATCGTACCTCTCATTACATCTTGTAATTGTGAATTAGATGTGCAGTAAAGTTGGGCTTTTCCACGAGATAGTGATACGTTTTCCACAGAACAGGAGCTGTTAGCCTCTAATCCCACCCTGTCTCTCAAAATTATTGTTGTATTTTTATAGCCACAATATCTTAAACAAACAATCCTGAAAGCGTCTGCCATGGCAAGAAGACAAAGACGTCTTTCTGTGAGTCCCAACTTGTACTCACTCATTCTCATGTAACCATTAATTGACCACAGGCAACAAAACTGTGTAGGTAACACCGACTTGTTGGCTACCTCTTGGATCTGCAGCTGAAGCTGACATGAACACAGAGATTAAATCCTGTTTGACAGGAGCTCAGCACATCTGTGTGGGGAGGAACCAGCACGCACTTCCTGTTAATAATAACTCAAACCCAAATCTCCTTCCCCTTTTTTCTGTCATCCTCTCACTCCCAGACTGGTGGTTTGGGGAGCAAAAGCTACAAGGAAGACACAGAGGATGTGGTTACTTCAATTTTGCATTAAGTGAGAACTCCTATGCTCCAAAATGTTCCCCAGGTGATGCTCATTTACATACATATGGACAATGAATGAGACAGTATGAGCTAGTTTTTTCCAGATGCAGCAGCTTCTAGGGTTTTACAAATATGGGAAAGAGAGGTTTTCATTTTTGCCAGTTGAACTGCTGCTTGTTTTATTTATTTCTGTGCAGAGGAATTTAACAAGTTCACTCCCTTCTCCACAGGGTGCTATAATAGTATGTTATCTTTTTAGTAGATGTAGTTCTGAAAAGGCTCTGCCTCTGAGGTTCTAAGCATGTTAAAACCCCTGTTAACAAAGTGGTTTTTTTGAATCTGTAACAAGTGTCAAGGGATTTGTGGGCTGTAAATTTTCATGGTACACATAAAGAACCAAATTAGTTGCATTCCAAATAAAAAGGACTGAATTTGAGTTTGTTAATCCGTCCATGTAGTTTTATTTTTGAGCAAGTTAATATTCACTTGACATGTTTAAAACAGACAAAGTGGACATGAACTGCCTTTATGCTGCCAGCTCCTTTCCTGGATGTCCAGATAGTACTATAATAATGATCTGCCAACTTCTTGTGAGTGAATGTCCAACATCTTCCTTTCTATTCACGCATTAGTTCTTTCTGAAACTTATTTTTGATGGTGAAATTGCATCGAACTTGGAAAGTTTAATGTTTTCATTATAATTTTGGTACAAGTACAATAATTTTTTACACAGACTTGATTTGTCTCAAGTCTGTGTAATAATGCATTCAATTGCAAATATATAGTTATGGAAACAACCTTGTCCTTCCTCAGACTTCAAAGTTGTCTTTTTTATTTGCATGTTGATGTGCAAATTACAGAAACATTTATCTTCTGTAAACATTTATCTTTGTTTAGATTGTACGTTTTGGACTCTATGTCAGACTTTTGCTCTGTATTCACATATCTACACGACATGCACTCTTATCTAAAATATTGGGGGGAAAAGGAAAGCTCTGGAATTGTTGCTTCTTTGATTTAACGTGCAATTCCTTTATTTCACAGGAAGAAAAATGCTGTTTGACTGAGTTGTTTTAGGTGATTTTTTTGCTCCACAGATGAGTTTTATCTTTTCTTAACTGAACTACTGAAGGACTGATGGAGGTCTATGAGGTTTTTAGAAACAGATATTCAATTTTGCTTGAGTCAATAAGCAAACATTTGGAGCACCAATTATTTGCTAGTTTACTTAGGTTTCACTTATTACAATGGATGTCATCAGTATAACAGATAGTGTATATTGTGTTTAAATTTCTTAGACGAGAGGATAAAAAAACAAAACAGATCAAACCCAAAACCTTGCAGAGCACCATAACTAATGAACAAACTGAAATATATGAGATAGGAATTAATTTAATAAACCAAGAGCAATTCCTCTGCACTAAACCACATATTCAAGTCTTTAGGTTAGACTGCAGTGGTCAATGGTGCCAAATTCAGAACTAACATTTAAGTAGAGTATTAAAAATTTATTTTTGGATTTAATATTAAAACAAAGCAAAAAGATCAACGTAAAGCTGCTATTGTCAAATCTAATCTTTTATTCTTCTTACAATATTTTCCCAAAAGGAAGACAAAAGAGGAATAAAAATATCCAGAATCCTGTGGAGTAATGAACAAACAATATATAGATGGATATGATATTTTGAAGGCTAGGTATTGTAGTTCTTTTGTTAAAAGGTACAAAAATGCAGTAAATCCAAACTGCCATTTCAAAACAAACTATTGCGCTTAATAGATGATCAATTGCTCACAAATCTAAGATTTGTATATATGATCAACTTTACTTTCAATGGTTTAACTTTTTGTCCAAATGTAAAGCTTCAATGTAAAGACGACTGTTGTCAAGAAAATCCGAGCTCATCCCACTTCCCCATGCTGGAGATTTTAGTTTAACAGTAATAATAAATAAAGTTATCTTTAAAATGAATCACTCAAGTGATATCTAGGCCCAACAGTAGACTTAAGTGTCAATAAAATAAATCTGGTTGTGTGTGTTGTTTTTGTCTCATGCAAACTTTGCTTTAATTTTACTTTTTTCTATCTAATCATAAGAAATCATAGTCAGACAGAGAGAGTCATGAAACAGGAAAAGCAGGTTTCCTGGAAAAAGAGGAAGTTTCCAGCCTGCAGATTCATAAAAATAGATGAGACTATTTCTTATTTTAAAGCATGAAAGTTTTAAAGAATGAAATCTAAAACATTTTGAGTAATTTCATAAGATTCAAAGTAAAATACTTATATTAATATTGGTTTACTTGTAATAATACTTACACTTATATTTGTGAGAACATTTATAAGAAAAACCAGTAACCGTAACTTTAGTATTAAATAATTAGAATCATGTATTATTCTTTTGGTTTCTTTTCAGAAAAACATCTGTAATAACTCACATTAGGATTATAATAAGGATAATTAATAAGTTATGGTTATAAAATTATAAATGAATGCTAAATCAGAGAAGCTAAAGAAAATAAATGTGATATAAATGTGATTTTGACATTGAACTTGAAATGGTGTAAAAAGGTGTAACTGCAATTAAACATCACTGATATGTTGGAGGTAGAGAGTAGGTGAAAGGTGAAAGGCAAGGAACTAACAGGAGAGCAGAGATGATCAACGCCTTATTTAGAGAGTAGGTGAAAGGTTGTGCAGGCAATGGACAGGAGGTTGAGCAACTCTGAGACATTAGCACAGACATCAGGACATAATGTCTGTAAGACAGTGATGGATATGAAATCATCTGAGCAGTCAGCCAATGAAACAAGCCCAGCAACAGTGCTAGCCAAAGAAACCCTATAAAAGGTGAGTGCAAAAGAGGAACCGTTCGTTGGATCCTCCGGGCAGCTTCGAGCCAAGATCGAGATGGACAAAGAACTCTGCAGCTGAAGAAGAGCCGGGGCCACGGAGCCGAAGACTGTCCGGCCATGGGGACCAACCCGTCAGCCCCACAACCTGTGGCTTCAAATCGCACTTCTCTCATCGGCTGGGTTCAGACCCCAAAGACAAAGATGAAGACAAAGGCAAAGACAAAGAAGAAGAACTGGTGCCTTCCTTCCTGCCAGCACCAAGTCCTGTGTGACCTCACCATCCATGCGGAGAAGAAGCTCATCAGACCTACAGAGATTCCTGCCTTCGCTGATCAACATCTTCCTCCTGCTGCAACACCTTCTTCATCATCAGACCTGCGGAGATCCTGGCCTTCATCGATCGGCGTCTTCCTCCTGCTGCAGCACCTTCTTCGTCGTCGTGCCAGGTCTGGGGTTCGAGGCGCCATGCTCCGTCCGTCTCTCTCAAAGGTTCCTTTTTTTTAGTTCTTAGTATCAGCAGTAGGGAAAGACAGACTAGATGATTGATTTTACTTATTTGATTATTTCTGCTACTGAATTAAGCTGTACTGACCCTTGCAAAAATGCCTTACTAATAAAATATTTAGCATAAAGAAAATCTAAAAGATGTTGTGGACATTCAGTTAATGAGTCACCTTAAAGTTCTTTGATGGTTGTAAAATAGCTGTGATGTTTGATTCTGGAGAGGAAGAAGTGGAAAATGTTTTATAGGTTGCTGGTAGCCCATATTTAAAACAACATCCTTGGGACTCGCCCGAGTCACTAAAACCTACCTGGTTCAATAACAAATGCAAGTTGTAAAATAGAGAACGAGCGACCGTTAACAGGTGTGCTCTGTGAAACTAGTTGGCTGTAGGCTGCTCAGTCTGGCTAATTCACAGAGGGAAGAAGGGTGAGACACCTGGATGTAGGCCGTTAAAAATCAGGTGAATCGTTTCTCGAAACCAGCTTAAACAGAGTTTACTTCAGTTCTGGACAGGGTAAATCCCGGCAGATTTAGGAAACTCAATTAACCCGTTAGATGGAGAGCTGGTAGCACATCTCCCCTCTCAGAAGAGGAAGTAGAGAGTGAGAGAGTAGAGACAGGAAGGAGGGGGGGGGTGTTGCGCAACAACAAGTGGCGCCCAACGTGGGGCACGACTAACGAAGTAGGAGGGCCCTATGCCAAGTCAGTGAAAACAGATGTGAGGATCTGAATAGCTCACTTGGTTTGTTAACTCTTAGGGAATAGAGTTAATGGTGACTGATAAGGCCGTCAGTCACAACCCTTGCATTAACTGTATGGCATACAGGTGAGGGAAAGCTTCTACTGAGGATAAATGACCGGATCCAGACAGTGAAGCTAGTAGCCAACATAGTCTAGACCCATCCCTGCTCAAGAGCGCAAAGAGAGGCTTTGGGGGATAGACAACTCGAACCGACAGAGAGACGGAGTGATGGATGATCACTTCGAGGAGGAAAATCTGGGGAAGAAACCGGAGGAAGCCGGCCGTCCAGATCGTTTGGAAAAGGAGGAGACCTCAACAGAACTGCATCAACTTTCTGCACAGCTACCCAGGGCACCCAGGGCAGCGGATGGAAGGTTTGTTCATCAAGAGCACAGTCCCATGGGGTTCAGTCTGCATGGACGTAGCAGAGCCAATGGGGATAACAGGAAAGAGAGGTGAGAAGTACCTCTTGGTGCTGATGGACACAGTGACAACTGCTAGAAGAGCAGGTCTTCCCCTGCAGAGGAACTCCGTTCACGTCACAGAAAGCAGGGAGGCGAAGACACTTCTCCTTTTTGCTCAGAGAAGAAAAAGGGAAGTTGCAGCTCAAAGTGTCACTGAAAGCAGGGCAGAGAGTTTGGATTAAAGCTCAAGATCGGCCTGCAACTACGGGGATCAAGCTGAGATTCAACGCCCAAGATTTTGTAAAGTGAGTACTGAACTTCAACACAGTACTACTGATGAAGAAAGGGGTCCATGAGGAAGCAGTGCTCAAGCCAGTTCTTAGCTACAGCAAACCAGAACATTACGAGAAGATGGCCAGAGAATCAAGCACCATGCCATCCTACAGTAGACTGGCCACTATTACGGGAAGGTTGCCGTTCAAAGAACAACTTCAAGGCTTTGGACTGGGAGGGCCGTGAAGAAATTGGACTATGCTAAAGAAGAACTCCTGTCACCACCTGATGGATTAAAATGGAAAAGGATCATGATTACGGATAAAGCGTCATGATGCTTATGCTTTTTGCTTTGCTCTGCTGAACAGCCAGAATTTTTTTTTTTTTTGAGGCCTTCTGTCTCAGCCCATCTTCCCTTCCCTAAAGAATCATCCCACATCCTGAAGAACCGACAGTTCATCCAGCGAAAGTTCCTGTAGAAGAATCAGAACGATCCAAGTTTTCTTTGACATTCATCACCTCATGGGGGAAATCAAAACTCCAAGGAGGGGGTGTCAAGAGAAGTGGAGTTTTGATGACTACACTGAGCCCTCTGTGACAACTGAGGATGAAGAATCTGCATCTTCACATCCCAGACGAACATCTTCTCTTTCCAGGGGATGAGGACGGCGAACTGCAGGAGGGTGATGGACTCCCAGCATGTGAAAGGTCTGACCTCGTGGAGGGGGTGTCAAGAAAATCCGAGCTCATCCCACTTCCCCATGCTGGAGATTTTAGTTTAACAGTAATAATAAATAAAGTTATCTTTAAAATGAATCACTCAAGTGATATCTAGGCCCAACAGTAGACTTAAGTGTCAATAAAATAAATCTGGTTGTGTGTGTTGTTTTTGTCTCATGCAAACTTTGCTTTAATTTTACTTTTTTCTATCTAATCATAAGAAATCATAGTCAGACAGAGAGAGTCATGAAACAGGAAAAGCAGGTTTCCTGGAAAAAGAGGAAGTTTCCAGCCTGCAGATTCATAAAAATAGATGAGACTATTTCTTATTTTAAAGCATGAAAGTTTTAAAGAATGAAATCTAAAACATTTTGAGTAATTTCATAAGATTCAAAGTAAAATACTTATATTAATATTGGTTTACTTGTAATAATACTTACACTTATATTTGTGAGAACATTTATAAGAAAAACCAGTAACCGTAACTTTAGTATTAAATAATTAGAATCATGTATTATTCTTTTGGTTTCTTTTCAGAAAAACATCTGTAATAACTCACATTAGGATTATAATAAGGATAATTAATAAGTTATGGTTATAAAATTATAAATGAATGCTAAATCAGAGAAGCTAAAGAAAATAAATGTGATATAAATGTGATTTTGACATTGAACTTGAAATGGTGTAAAAAGGTGTAACTGCAATTAAACATCACTGATATGTTGGAGGTAGAGAGTAGGTGAAAGGTGAAAGGCAAGGAACTAACAGGAGAGCAGAGATGATCAACGCCTTATTTAGAGAGTAGGTGAAAGGTTGTGCAGGCAATGGACAGGAGGTTGAGCAACTCTGAGACATTAGCACAGACATCAGGACATAATGTCTGTAAGACAGTGATGGATATGAAATCATCTGAGCAGTCAGCCAATGAAACAAGCCCAGCAACAGTGCTAGCCAAAGAAACCCTATAAAAGGTGAGTGCAAAAGAGGAACCGTTCGTTGGATCCTCCGGGCAGCTTCGAGCCAAGATCGAGATGGACAAAGAACTCTGCAGCTGAAGAAGAGCCGGGGCCACGGAGCCGAAGACTGTCCGGCCATGGGGACCAACCCGTCAGCCCCACAACCTGTGGCTTCAAATCGCACTTCTCTCATCGGCTGGGTTCAGACCCCAAAGACAAAGATGAAGACAAAGGCAAAGACAAAGAAGAAGAACTGGTGCCTTCCTTCCTGCCAGCACCAAGTCCTGTGTGACCTCACCATCCATGCGGAGAAGAAGCTCATCAGACCTACAGAGATTCCTGCCTTCGCTGATCAACATCTTCCTCCTGCTGCAACACCTTCTTCATCATCAGACCTGCGGAGATCCTGGCCTTCATCGATCGGCGTCTTCCTCCTGCTGCAGCACCTTCTTCGTCGTCGTGCCAGGTCTGGGGTTCGAGGCGCCATGCTCCGTCCGTCTCTCTCAAAGGTTCCTTTTTTTTAGTTCTTAGTATCAGCAGTAGGGAAAGACAGACTAGATGATTGATTTTACTTATTTGATTATTTCTGCTACTGAATTAAGCTGTACTGACCCTTGCAAAAATGCCTTACTAATAAAATATTTAGCATAAAGAAAATCTAAAAGATGTTGTGGACATTCAGTTAATGAGTCACCTTAAAGTTCTTTGATGGTTGTAAAATAGCTGTGATGTTTGATTCTGGAGAGGAAGAAGTGGAAAATGTTTTATAGGTTGCTGGTAGCCCATATTTAAAACAACATCCTTGGGACTCGCCCGAGTCACTAAAACCTACCTGGTTCAATAACAAATGCAAGTTGTAAAATAGAGAACGAGCGACCGTTAACAGGTGTGCTCTGTGAAACTAGTTGGCTGTAGGCTGCTCAGTCTGGCTAATTCACAGAGGGAAGAAGGGTGAGACACCTGGATGTAGGCCGTTAAAAATCAGGTGAATCGTTTCTCGAAACCAGCTTAAACAGAGTTTACTTCAGTTCTGGACAGGGTAAATCCCGGCAGATTTAGGAAACTCAATTAACCCGTTAGATGGAGAGCTGGTAGCACATCTCCCCTCTCAGAAGAGGAAGTAGAGAGTGAGAGAGTAGAGACAGGAAGGAGGGGGGGGGTGTTGCGCAACAACACTGTGCAGAGAAATAAGGACAAGTATGAATCATTGGTAGCCGGCTGAACATAGAGTGTAGGCTACACTGACGGCTCAAACTAAATTTATGGTTCTCAGCTATCAAGGAATTTGATATTACTGTACTACATGTCCATGCACCGACATCAAATGCACACTTCAACTTCTGCACCTCTCTTAGGGACAATTGATCTCTGTCCATACCAGATTTTTGACTGACTCTGTCTGCATGTTGAACAGATGTTTTCTTGTTCCTGGTGTGCTCCTTAAAAGCTTTATCCTATAAGAGGATTTTCAAAACATTCTGCTGGGCTGGCTTTCCAAAACAATTCTGAAGTAACATGACCAAAGCTCTGACGTGGTTGATAATAAGTCCTGGGATAGAATAAACACCACAGTCATGGCTGAAGCCCATTTTCTGGAATGCAGTGCACTAGTTTGCATTGTGCAGGTAACAGAGCTCAGGGATGTCTTGATAAGCCCATGGTTGAAAAATAACCGTGGTGTGCGAAAGAAGGAAAGAGTAAACTCAGGTCTAAAAAAGAAATAGATCAGAAAATGGCAAGAAGGAAGAAAGGCTGATGCTGGAGTGGTATAAACAGGCTGAATCTATTGCCACTGAGCAATTCATCACCAACACGACTGGCTGACTTCCTTCCACGGTCAAAACAATCCTCTGGCATTCAGACCAAACCAGGAACAAGTTGATATCAAACTATTATAAACTGCTAAGTGTCTATAATAGCAGAGCTGCTTCTGGGAGCCACAAGATGAGTGTGATTCATTGTCTTGGCTAGAGATTTCAGTTGTGTTTAAATAACATGCACAAGTAAACACTAAAAACTCGCCATCATCATTTTTTTTTGTTGCCATATTCAGTAATGCTGACACACAGCTGAGAAGCAGTGCAAAGCATTTAAGGGGGTGACAGCATTTCCTGTGAGATCATCATGGTGACAGTCCAATGAATTAATAAAGACCATAGATTAGGAGGATGAATCCAAGTGCACAATGAGTCTGCAAGCTCTGTGAGACAAAACTGCAAAACAATAGTGTTAGTTTGCTCCTGCTGACACCAACTAGCTGTAGTATTTGCCATATTTAGAGTTGCATTTTTGGGGCACTGTGTTGGAACAGTAACACCTCAGAGCCAGTATGTCTTGGTCCAAACCTCAAGTGTGAAAGGAGTACATGACCCCCTTCACATGTTAAAGTGCTCTGGCTTCTTCCAATCACCACAAGGTCTGCTTGTTTGGTTAACTCTTGCCTCTAAATTGGCTGTGGGTGTTAATACACACATGAACCAACCAGCAACCAGCTGCAACTTCGACAGAAGTTACAGGTCCAGCTAATGACTGAACTGGAAACAAGCTGGGAAAGTCACAGCAATCACTTTTCAGGGAAACCTAAAACCGATCCTATCAGTTCTAGATTTTTTTCCCCTGAAAGTATAATTGTTGAAAATTATTGTGGTGCATCCTGTGGAGCTTAGGAGCACATTCAGTCATTAAAGTCAGAATTCACTCAAGTAGATATATATAATATATTTTTAATATAACATATTAAAAATTACAAATTTTGACCAAATTTGTTTATAATTTAGTCAGATAAACACAATGAATAAAAGGAAACCATAAAATACATTCAATTAAATAAAAAAAGATGAAGAAAACCTTAATGACCTCAACATGCTGGTGAAATTAGCTCAGTGTACTGAGGAGACCTGAAGTGAGCATAAAAGAAAGGTTTGGCAAAAGCAGGGAAACCAGAAATAAACTCACATAATTCACTATGACATCACACTAAATTTACACATAAATGGAATAATAATTACAAACAAAGCAAAGTCAATCTTCTGGAGCATAAAAGGTTCTAGTCATATATTTTAAGCACGAATTTCTATTCTACATATTGTTTACCTCTCCGTAGTCTAAAAAGAAAATAAATGTAAAAGATTTCTACGAGAAACGTCTAAAAGAAACGCTTTCAGGAAAGAAAACTTTTCATCTTTTGCAACATAATCCAAACAAATCCAATAAACTGGCATGAACTCTTTCAGCTGAAAGAATGTTGAGTAAATTACACCAACAAAATCACACCCATATCTTGAGACACGTGCAGCCTTGAGCCCTCGGGTTAGGATGTGTTCGAGACTTGGCAGCAGAAGTCATGAAGGAGGATTATGGTTATTCTCTATTCTGCTCACCTTCTCCTTGTAAAAACAAACTTTCAGGCTAAGGAACCACGAGGCAGCTGCAGCTACTACTACGACGGCCCAGTGGCAGCCAGAGGACACAACATCTGGACTTTGTGAGTGTGCGTGTGTGTATGCCAAACTATAACTCTCTGCCACAGTAGTATATGGATATAACTGAAAACCCACTGACCTTAAGAGTATTCATTTAAAGATACACGCAGCATACAGAGTTTGACGGAATTGAAAAAATATGTAAAGGGAGAGAGAATAAAGAGAGTGAAAATCCAAATCTGACTTGATGTGAATAACAGAAACGGGACAAAAGGAGGAGTGGGGAATGAGCTACACCAGCTTGAATGATTTGAATGAAGGAAGTAGAGGAAACCATATCACATCTTGGGAATAAATATTATCAACACAGGTGTCAGCCTCAGTGGCGTTGCAATGTACTTTCTATGTCTGTTAAATGATAAAAGATATGAACCAGGTGGGGACAATGAATCGAGCAGAATTACAGCCAGGATGACGGCACTGATGGATGAAATAATACTATTGAACCTTGAATGAGTTCACAGGGAGGTTATGTACTTTGCGAGCTGGGATCCAGATCCTTCAAAGTGCCATTCAGCAGTCTAGCCAATTATGCTTTTATG
This sequence comes from Xiphophorus maculatus, assembly GCF_002775205.1. NCBI lineage: Eukaryota > Metazoa > Chordata > Actinopteri > Cyprinodontiformes > Poeciliidae > Xiphophorus > Xiphophorus maculatus. The sequence continues at coordinate 12,406,971 of NC_036458.1, read as the reverse complement.
AGCCTATTAAATATCCTCTCCCAATATAAACAAACGAGTATCACTTCTTCTCCTTCTGTAGTTTCCCCCCAGCTTTTTAACTCCTGAACTGTAACAGACTGTGTGCACATCTGTGTCACTAGCAGAGAATGTTGATTCAACCACCAGGACGAATATCAGGTGTCGGTGTACACATAAAGGACACCGACAAGCTCTATCTCCTCTCTTTTTGTCCTCCTTTCTGTTCTGCAGATCATCTCATGAAAGTTGTGGATTTTTTCATAAAGAAATCCACCATGTGTGAAGGTGCAGAAGAAATGATTATTTTTGCAACCTCATGTTGTCCACCGTGTTGACAGCCTGTGGTTAGGGTAGTGTGTCAATCACGTTCCTAATTGTAACTACTCATTTTAACCTTCCCAGAAATACACAGTACAGTGAAATTTAAAGGGTTTTTGAAAAGTTTTCTTTGGATTTGTCTGCTTTTTCTACAATTCCCTCTCCAGTCCTTCTAGCTGCCAATGACAATGACATTAACTTGACTGAAATAGAATACTATTTAATTCATGTGAAAGTTAATTGCCTTTGGTGCACTACTAACTACATTGCCCCATTCTGTCATGTTACAACCACAAGTTAAATGCATATAAATAATTTTTTGTTTAACAAATAAAAATCAGAAAAAAGTGAAGAATATTTTTGTTTTCAGACCCCATTTACTCTGCTAAACTGAAATAAAATCCAGCAAAGCCCTGAGCTTTGAAAACCTGATGAAGCACTGCTTAACTGATTATGCCAAAATGGATTATGGCACAACTGAAAACCTATTAAGACATGGCCAGGCATCAAAAATGACAGTCCAAGCAAGGACAGTATTAATTAGCTAAATGATCAAGGTCCCCATGGTAATGCTTCAGGGGCTGCAGAAAACCACAGAACTGCTGACAGGGCAACTGTTAGCCGTGAACTCCACAGGTCTGGCAAAAGAAACAAGTTGAAAGACATTTTTCAAAGAAAGCAAAAAGAAGTCATGCTTGCAGTTTGCCATAAGCTACGTGGAAACTATAAGAATGTGATCCGGGCAAATTTGAAATATTAGCCTAGATGTAAATTGACTGTACATCACCCTAAACATATCTCCACAGTAAACATGTTTTTGATACTTGTTTTGTTCCACAGACAGTGAATTTGGTCAGTTGATGATGAATGCAGCTAAATACAGAATAATCGTTAAATAAAAGCTTTTAGAGGCTGCAAAAAATGTATGAAGACGGGAGGACAACAACCCCCCAAAAATACAGCCAAAGCTAAAATGGAAAGGTATAGATGAAAATATATTCATGCAATAAAATGGTCTAGTTAAAGTCTTGGTGTCTGGCTTCTCAGAATGAAAATACAAAGAAAAAATGTCTTTTCCAGGGCTGCGAACAACAAACAGAACAACAAAATTGCTCAGAGTTTAGTCATTTAATCAGCATAGATATGGACTTGGTAGGTTAGACGTCTTTTGCAACATTTGCTGCAAAGAGCTGTAGTTGCGGCTGCTCTTCTAACTGCTTCCTCATTTTCTCTGAGATTCTCTTTATATGCATATCCTTTAAAGCCTGACTGATGTTAAAGACAGTTTATTCCCCTCTTTTCTAATCAATTGCTACTGCAGCTTTCATCACCCCTACATAAACCAAAGCTCAGTCTTTTGATCCATTATTAATGAGTCTTTTCAGTAATTAGTAGGTTTTCTTCTTCCTGTTCTGTCGTCATGGGCCATTTAGGTTGTGTTTTAAATCAGCATAAGCTGCATCCAGTGTAAGTCTAACCCTACAGAAACTTCTAGAAATAGGGCAGAGCGAGGGGCTGGAAGATGGAAATCAAACCGGCCACTATATGCTTTCATTTCCTCTGTCCCTATTCCTATTTTTCCCTCCCCTAATTGAAACCATGTAACATTTTGTTCATTTCTCCAGAATGTCCAGAAGCTACAAGCTGTTATTTTCATTACTTCTTCGTACACTCTCAGGCTTCTCACAGACAAAAATAAATGTGGAAGATGACAGAAGCTGGACAGGGAGTTTAAATCTGAAGGAAAGATAAGGAGGGAATTCTGAAGTTTCAGCTTTATTAAAAAAAATAAAGAAATTCTTCAAAAATGTTAAAGATCATTTCAATATACAACATCATTTACCTCTAATTTAACATGCTACTGGTCAATTTGGTTTTCTAAGCAGAAACTCCTGTAATGCAATGAATGCAAGGCAAAGAATCAATTTGGATCTTATTTTTCTGATAAATTAAAGTGATACAAGTTGATAATATAATCTGGCTTTCACATCCAGTTTAGAAGCTAGAAGGATCATTTCTAACAATGCACAAATAAAGTTTGAGCACATGATTGCATATAAAACCAAATTTGCTTAAATTTCAGTAAGGTGCAGCTCATACGGCTTCACCTTCTTCACCTTTGAATATTGTCATCGTTGTTTCATCTTTTCATCAGCAGTCACTCTTTCCCTACAATCATTTCTCCTGAGTCAGCAAATGAAAATCCCATGTGAAGTAAAGTGCAGCTGACATGTGAGCCAGCCAGACAGTGAGCGCAGCTTTGAGACAAGGTCTACTCAGCAGACACCAGGCCAAACCTGCAAATCCTGTGAAAAAGGTTCACAAGCTGCACTGTTCCAAATGTATTTATAGTTTCCAGGGAGAATGGGATATCCAGAAATCCTTTCTGATACTTCTTAACCATTTTTTAATCCTTTGTGTACAAAACCCCTTCTGTTCTTATATTTAAGCATGAATGAAGATAAGGATACTTAGGTTAGGTGACTCTTTATTGATCCAGAGAAAGTTATGATTAATTAGACAAGGAGAATGGGCCCTCGAGGGATTAAAAGAGTTTTTCCCCCCTCAATTTAATCCTTATTGATCCAAAATTTTTGTCAAGGCCTGTTCCAATAGTTTATTATTAAATTAATTCTGCTTAACCGCAATTCAAAAGGAATAGCTGATTTTTACTGGTCAATGTTCACTACATTTTTATCCATTATTACTTTCCTCATTGTCAAGTTATTTCAGTGACCATTGTGGGCTTTCCGACCAACAACTCTGCCCACATGTTTATTTCTAGAGACTGAACTGTCATGTCTTTTTGTAAACTAGCCTAAGTTCAATAGGTTTGAATTTAGCGTGTCTGAAAACAGGAATTTTCAAGTTTTCTACAGATTTTTGATAAGATCTAAATATGAACTTTGAATAAATTGTATAGACTGTAGAAAGCATCCACATAGTATGTTGCCACTACCATTTTTCATCATGTAATAACATTGTGTCTGGGATTATGTACAATGTTAGTTTTACAAAAAGTCCAATTCAGTCTCATGTTTGCTGAACATAATACATGACTTCCACTGAAATGGGACGTCCTATGACTTTCTACCCACCAGTGGAATCCATTTACTAATTAGGATTCTGAGGAGACCAGTTGTTTATTTAGAGGTATTACAATTAAAAAAAAGCTCTTCAAATGTTTTTTTTTTTTAAATAAATATATTTCTTATCTTGGTCAGTCACGCAAAAAAATGCCAGTAAAGTGCATTGAAGTTTGTGGCTTAATGTGAATAAATGCGGAAATTATCAAATGGTATCAATACTTTCAAAAAATAACTTAATTTGAGTTTATTTTATTATTGTTTTAAAAACCACATTAGATCTCTGTGATCCCATAAATAAATAAATCTAGAACATCTCTCTCACTATTTGTCATTTAGCAAAAAGAAATAATTTTGGTAATTCTAAGTGTCCTGAAACAAAAAAGGTTTGGTCTAATTTAACTTTAGAAAAGGAGGAAACAATGTGCATGTGTTTTTTTTATTCAGGGCAAGTAAACTTCTGGATTCAACTGCAAATAGGCCTAAACTGATACAAAAGAATAATTTGCTTAGTGTGTGGACGCACAAAAAAACTTGAACTCCATATTTTTTCAAACTAAAATCCATGCATTTAGATTTTGTATGGTGAGTAAAATATGTTTTTGAGTTACTGTGAATAGTCTAAGTTTTGAAGCAAGAAGAGAATGAATGCCTTAAACTGTCTGTCTGTAGACTGGCAGCAAAAACACTTTGCCTACTGGCAGGAGAATCCCTCTGGGAAAACTAGCCATGGTCACAGCGGCTGGTCCTGGATGACAGCGCGGCACACAGATACTCTGTTCCTGGAACTAACATGATTAACATGTTGATTGAATTCCCTGAATAAGTGTTTGGGTCCAAAAGAAGCACAAGGCGGCCAGAAGAGATTTCAAGTACACATTTGGTGATCTCTGGGGTTTTTGATGGTTATTGTGGTGGAAGCTCCAGCAACGAATGTTCTAGAGATGCACTTAGTGGCTTGGGCCTTAAAATGCAAGCAGGGATCTGTGGGGCAGGATGGGGCACTAATGACAGATGGAGGAATGATGCTGCTGACAACCACAAGAAATCCTAACGCTGGGATGAGAATCTGTCCGCCAGACCTGCTCTACAAAAACAGACACGGGCCTCCAAGAGGGAGGGGTCTGATGGAGGCAGGGTGAGCGACACTGAGGAGGAGCAAATCATGCCTGTACTGCTGGAGACATCATGAAGCACCTCAGTTTCTAAAGTCTGACCAAGCCCTCCGGTGCCTGTTGTCACTTATAGCAGCAGTCGATGCAGCTGGCTGACTGCACTCCGTCTCTGAAACCACATCACAGAGGCCTCACATCTTCAAAGTACCCCCACACATTTGTAAAGAAACATGAGTTCTGAGCAGTGACATCCAGTGAGGGCACACGTGTGCGAGGCACATGGCCTTCAGGGGTGTCATTTATGTGCAGCCATGAACCCTTCTGACCACTATAAATCCTGGCTGTTATTCTGTGGTTTTACCTTTCTGTCTTCCACTATTTGTTTGGTGAGTTAAATTATACAGACACGTCTCTGCTTAGATGTTTTTTTGTTTGTTTGTTTGTTTTAGAAATTATGTATATTAAAGTTTTATATGTTAATAGGAAATAAACAATGGGAAAGGTAAGTGCACAAGACGTAATTTGATAAGATTGAAAATATTGAAATACTGAACCCTACTCAGGGTATGCTTCTGATGAGTGACAGCTTGATGAATCACCTCATCTTCACTATACTAACAACCTCCTGTTGCTGCTCGTGCTGAAACAAAGAATCCCCAGTTATGATGGGTCTTTAGTTCCCCCCAATGTTTAGCAACTTTATTCAGGGATGTCGTCTATTTAGCTCTAGCATGAAACCACAAATTCCAGAAGAACCCGTTGCTTTAAGAGGCTCAATTAGCAAAAGATGGCCTAAATTGGCTTTTGTTGAGAAAGAAGGGGATGTTTATAAGACATGTGCAACACACATTTAAGAAGTTAAACAGTTCCCGCTCTTACAAATGTGTTATTTTTATAGAACACTGTCTTACTGTTCTATAAAAATAACCTGGACAGGTATGCACACATGTATCCCATTCCCAGCGTTGATGATAAACAGCAACACAAACACTGTAGGGGGGAATATTGTTACAGCGCTGCCTCAGCATGTATTTGCCACAACTCAGTCATGCAATGTGGTTTAAAATTAGGTTTGTACAGAAACAAATGGCTGCAAATAAGGTATGAGATAACTTTGAGTAATAACTCAAAACTTTCATGGCAATTACACAAAAATCATTTTTGATACATTTTGTGCAAAAATTTATTTATTTTTTTTATTTTAATGTAGTGTTAAGTAAAAAAAAATACAGTAAATATAAGGTTAGTGATCATTTCTGAAATAAAATGTTGTATACCACAGTATTAAAAATGTGGTATGGAGGTGATCGAGATTTGTTTTCTAAAAGCTAAATGTTTCTTTGGCTTTGAAGTGAAAGGCATATTGGCAGGATTATTAGTTCCCAAACATTAGTTATCCAAATTTTTCACAACTGTAAATATTTCCACACAGTCAAATTCTTGCTTTGCTTTGTTGTAAGCAAGAGAAAGCTGAAGTAGACGTTCAGGTAGCTGACCAGTGGTGTGCTGCAACATGCGTGTAATGGGAAGCAATGTGTTAGCTAACTTCAGGTAACTCATTAAAACTTCCTAACTTAACCTGTGCTCAGTTTTGGAAAAAACATAATAATAAAAAAAAGGGAAAACAGAAGCAGAAGTAATATACTTTGTGAATCAAGAAATGCAATGTTTTTACTGCTTGTCAGCAGTGATATATGGTCATAGATTTGTTACACATAAATAAAATACAACTGAACCGTTTTTCCACTTGATTAGTTGAGCCATTTAGCTCTAATGATATAATTGATATAAACTGTTTGTCATTTCCTAATCTAATAATTTTGGCATGGTACTCCACATAGAAACAATCTCTTCAATGAGGACGTTTCCATCTGTTTCCAGCACTGATAAATCATTTGAGCCCTTTATTAAGTTTGATAAATGTGTGTACTAAAAATTAGCTATATATTATATATTGCTAATGAATGAATGAACAAATTAGTATTAGTTCAGCGTTTCCCATCTGGTAATGCTTACTAAATTTACATCACATCTTGGACTTGTTTATTCTCACTAACAAAACATTATCAGTGTTAGACAAGCAATAGTTTGCATGCACTCATAATCCCCACAGAGGACTCATAGTCCCCCAAGTTCATGGCAAGTCTGTCTTTGTGAAAACTCAGCTCTTCCATGCAGCTCCACATAAAGACAACCTCAAGTACTTAAGCAAAACTATGGTAAAAAGAAAACACAGACTGTGCTATGCTGCTTAGGGAAAATTAAAAAGCAGCAGCATTTAGTCAAACGAAGGTCAGTGTGCCAGTCAAGGATGGAGCCAGAACTGCACTTTATTTCCCTTGAGCCACATTGAGGTTGACCAATCTGCATCCAAGATCCTCATCTTAGTTTATTCACTGAAGGCAAACTGTTCCTCATTACTGCGACAAAACTCAGATAGTGATGTGCAAAACAGTATTAATAGCTAAGATATATGTGACCTTTACTTTAACTTTACTCCAAAAGAACCCTTTACAAAATTCCTGGACAGACCTTTAAGATTTTGATGCAAAAACCAAACAAACCAAGATGCCTTTCCCAGCTCCAAGCCTAATCAATGTGTCAGCTCTGGTTGCAGTCAGAGGTGAGCAGAGTAGTCACTGTTGTGTATATTTTCCTTCTCAGCCAAACTGAGAAACAGGATTAAGGGAATCACAAACCTGGAGTGACCCGGTCAGTTCTACGAATGAGCATATACTTTGTTTCTCTTTTTTTCAGTTTTATTGTGGTTGTGGTGTGAGAAGATGACTGACCCAGTCACTGCATTTTTGTCTCTTTCAAACTCTCTGCTTCAAATTAACATTGGGTATTAAAGATCAGGAAGAAAAATCTGGTGATGGTTCAAATGTTTAAAAAAAAAGAATTTCTACTTTAGTGATAGTCGAAATCTTTGCATTTGTTAGCATCACAGTTTTGTATTTTTGTTTTGCTTGGTATTGCATCAATATATCATTAGGACATAGACCTTAGACCTTTATTAATACTAATACTAATTCTTTTTATATAGTCACTGACTGAAATGTGATCATTTTACTTGAGCTATTCAAATCTGAAATCTAACAGAATTTCCTTGCTTCTTTAAATTTGTTCATTTGAACTTCATTTTGAGGATTATGAGACAGATTTATTTCAGTAATTTTTTGTGAATTTAACATAGCTCACAACTCCTAAACAACTTGGTAGATAAAACAAAATCATCAGAAATCACTAAAGTATCTCTTCATTATCGTGATGGTTCAACAGAAAGCACAAATCACCATTCCATTTTGGCTCCAGGTGTGATCCACATGTGTGCATAGGGACTTAATTAGTTGGAAAATAGAGGTCTCTGAACAGCCAGCTCACTAATGAGGCCTCCTCTCACAAACAGCGCACACATGTTAGCAAAGATCTCCATGTTTGCCAGCTGGCATTCATCCTTATCCCTTTCCTCCAAATAAAAAATGTGAAAGGAAAAATCTTCACCAACAACCCAGAGCGTAAACCCACAAACACACACACACACACAGAAATGCAAAGAGAAGACCCTGTTCATTAGTACAAGCAACCAGAAACCTCAAATCATGCTGCCGATGCCCACAAAACTGAGCCATGGACTTTTTCCTCCTGCCTCAATTGCATCTCAGGATGCAGTAAGCTATATAGAAACATACAATCTAAATAAATCATCAAGTAAAACCTCTCCAAGATGATCAAGTTACTTATAAAAGAAAAAAAGGCCAACCAGAGGAGTTCCCATAGGTCATAAAACCCTCAACACTGACAGATCAATCCTGACTGAGACCCATCCCATCCAGTGAAGTGGATGGATTATCCAGATCACTCTGTTATTCCTCTCACCCGTCAGGATAATATCCTATCTCCTCATTAGAAAAGAGTTTTGACAGTTTTTTTCCTGACTAACATAAAACTCAAACTGGTAGCGAGGTGGTAACCAGTAATGTTAAGGGAGCTGAGAGATGGAACAAAGGAACAAGAAGAGGAGAAAACACGAGGGGAACTGAACATCTGGGCTGAGTTAACCGCTGGCCATTACCAGGTCCTGAACCCAGCAGGGCTTGATGGGGGGGAGAGATACAGGCATGATCTGCTGGGTTTGTGAGTGATTGGAAAAGAAGGTGAGTATTCAGAAAGAGGCAAACCACAGGAGTGAGATGGAGCGGTCAGAGAGCTGAATGTTGCTAAAGAAAAACCCAGCAGCTAAATGTGTATCTTGTTTACATGTCTATATTTAAAGTAAGGCTGTTAAAAAAGCACTGATTTATTTTGAGAGCCAGAAAGAGAAACTTGTGTTGACCTCAGCTGGTAATAAAAGGCTGCAAACAATTCTGGTTATAAAATCCCTTGAAAAGACTTTTCCACTTTAAAATGATCAACTGAGCTACTTTTACAAATAACTTTTAAAACCTAGACGTAGATCTTGGCTCGATACGGGTCTAAATCATGCATCTTGTGAAGTTTGAAACAAGACTGCTGCTCTTTAAATATGTTTTCTTTCACATTTCACAGTGTTGACTTTGCATCCCTCTAGGGTTTGGTTTAAACATTTTCCAAATCCACACACACAAGTTTCACTCACTAAAACACGACAAACGTTTCCTTCACTAGCCTTCGGTGAGAAAAATCTTGCTTGTTCAGAAAACAGGGCAATTTTGAAACTAAAACATTTTTTTTTTACATCTCTAATTGGTCACTGAGTTTAAAGTGTTTAGGTAGATATTTTTACAAAGGCAACTCAATATTTTACTTATTATTAATACAAGGTTCCTTGGAGCACCTTAAATGAGCGCTTAAATAACTCAAACCTAACACTGGATGCATTGAGAGCCAAATTTGCTCTCACAACTCGGATAATGAAGATTACAGCCATCCTGAACATGCAAAAAGAAAAAAAGAACTAATTCAAACTAATGCACAAGTTGTTTTGTGGTTTCATTGAGCTTTCCTTTCAATAAAATGGGCCGTGACATTTTATCTTGAATTTATCTCAAGTTTACCTGGTCATTTTGTAATTCTGATATCACAGATAAGTTTTTTTAGCTGTAGATTTGCACATTAAAATAAAAAGGGGCATTGAGGAAAACACATGCAGAAACAAAGAGGCCTACTTTAAACCTAACCATATCATCTTTCTGTTTTGCCTTCACCTCAGTCCTCAGGGTTCCCACACGTTTTTCATGTCAAAATTCCAGAATGTAACTCCCAGACTTTTAACCCTTTTTAACCAGATTTTAAAGTGCTACACAGAAATTTCCCCATTGTGGGAAAAAGGGATATTTCTATTCTGCTCTGTACAATGCAGATACTTTCAAAGTGGTCAAGCTTTAAATAAGGAGGGGACAGAAAAATGAAGGGAAGGATGGACACATGGAAAGAGATAAAAAGGGGAATGTAATCGTAAATTTTTTTCACAATCCAGAAATCAAAAACAATTGAAGCACTTTTCCTCTTTGTCCAGGCTGTGCAAGAAGCCAGTTTCCATCTAGCTTCTAATCTGTGAGATGAAACTAAAAGAATGGGAAATGAGCGCACAAAGTCCTAGTCTGTCTGCCTGTGGTTTACTCTTGACGTAAAGATAAATTTAAGCACAAAAGAGAAATACAAGATCAACCTTAAATACAGTTAAGTTTGGCTCTGTTGTGAATCAAGGGAACGGAGAACACACCTTCCAGGAAGCTCAGACTGTAATTTATGGAAGGGCATAAAAGATGGTACTGTACTGAAACCACTGTGCTTTTCTTTGGCCCTGCCCAGCGCTGCCTCATCAGATCCAAACCCCTTCTAGCCCACGGTGCTCTCTAATTTCACCCATAGCAGCAGAAGCTCGGGCTGAAAAAGAGGAATCTGGCCCCCAAGTCCAGCAAACTATTCCCTTTTCCAGTCTGCCTCGTCTTCCAGCAACCGCAGATCGACAGCTCTATGGCCAGTAGTGGCCCAAAACTATGAGGGGTATTTTCGGCACTGTAATTTTAAGCACATATGGCGCGCGCACACACACATACACTCTCAACAACAGATCCACACACGCAGCAAATACAAAGACATTGGAAGGTAGATCAAAAGACGCAGACAAGTGGAAGAAAGACAAACGCCCGCAAAGGCACGTGTCTCATTAGTATCAGGTCAGAATAAGTGAGTGAAGAGCCTGAGGAGTCTTGTGGCTCTGACCAGGAACGTAGCACAGAGGCCTAAATACACAAAGATGCAAAAGCAACTTATCTAAAGAGGCCAGTCGAGGGATGTTATGGCAGGGCGGCTGGAACCGAGAATAGAGGCTACAGAAACACAAAAAGCTGATTATTCGACATTTTCCCGTTCTCACACCGAGTGTGTTTTTAACTAAACAAGCAATTCAAAGATCTTAAGTGAATCCTTTTCTTCCCTAATCCCAATAGTTTGAAAAATTTGGAAATATAATACATAAGATGACTTTTCCAATAAGAAAGAAAAAAAGGACTGAGGCTAAAAATAATAACAGGTCAGGTCAAATAAAGACTTTTTATCTCCCAGAATAAAGCTCTCTACTGCGGAGAAACAGAAAAAGCATCCAGACAATTTTCTATCTTGTGTGCCAGCTTAGTAAAATTCAACAACCAGATTATAGACAAAATATTTACTGCTCGTTTTCTCCAAGACTTTAATTTTCTTCTGTAATTCCATTTTCCATAAATACAGCAAGAGTAAGACTGTAATTAAGAGCTTTAATTTCCCCACCTGGTGGTTGGAGAGGTAGTGGGGGGAGATCCACTTATGGTTGAGTCAGAGCAGGCTGACTCAGTCATAGAGCCTCTGAATCAGGATCAAAATATTGACTATCAATAATGTCCTTGCAGGTTTGATTCTAACCACAGGTGGTTTTAAAAAGTCAGCTGTACAAGTCCGAAGTTTATTGAAGATTTTGCTAAAAGAAAGCCATTGCTGAATTAAACACATAAGAAACTCAATTAAATAGCTGACAGAAAACACTTAGAGGACACAGCAGACATGTAGAAGGTGCTCTCGTCACATGAGGTCAAAATTGAGCTTTTGATCAACATGCTAATCAATACATAAGGTGGAAAATTTACACCATACACATTGTAAAAGATGGTGGTGGAAGAATCATGTTTTTGGGGATGCAACTCACAGGGCAATTCAGAAGGAATTAAAGAGGCCTTTAAAAATAATTGGGGTTAAGGTAGAGTTTTACCAGTCTTCCGGATAATAACTTTAAACATACAGGGAGATCTACAATGGAATGGTTTAGATCTAAGCATATGCTTTATGGTAAATGTCCCAGTCAAAGTCCAGACCTAAATCCAATAAAGAATTTGTGGCAGTGCTTTAAATTAATTGTTCACAAAGTCTCTCTACTCAATCTTAGCCAATGCTACAAAGAATTGGCTGAGGGTCAAGATTGTGTACAGTGAAAACAAAATTTACATAATTATGTAAATACTAGGATTATTTACTAAACACATTGGGAGGAATCTTGAATCAGGTAAAATTCATTAAATGAGATTTAGCTCTTTATTATAGAGACATTTTAAGTGAAATCTCTGACTTGCTTTAACAAGCTCCAGTTTTCTTGGGTTTCTGTTCCCCAGAACTACTTTCAGGAAGACTTGTGGCTTCTCTTGATGAGGACAACTAGTTGTAACTCATGTAAGAAGCCAACCGGACCTCCCAGAATCGCTACAAAGTCGAATAGTTTGGCCTTTGCGTTGGCCTTCTCATTTTTCTTTGTGGCCCTGCTGGCCTTTTTCCTGCCGTTTTTATACTTGCTCATCAAAATGCAAGTTGGAGAACGTGCTTTGCAACTGTCCTCACATCAGGCACAAAGAAATACTTTAAGGAATCTTGCTGAAACCACTCAGCAAGAAGAGAAATGCTGTGTTCTGCCATGTTTTATAGTGTTCAGCAGCTTCATTGGTCTGTACAATCAAATTACTGTACTCCTACATTTCAGCATGTTAAGGATTCGTCATCCGCACCCCGTTGACCACTCTTCAACAGATGGGGTGCTAATTGGAGCTGCTGTGGCTCTCCCATTCTCCAGAGACAGTTGCACATCTGAAAGCTGTCGGGGTGAGGCTCTTCCCAATCTGTTCTCCGGGGCCTTTAAAACCAAAGCCTCTGACTGCTGGACCTGATGTGATTCAAAGTTTCAGAGAGAGATAGGGAAAAAAAGGAGGACCAGAGTAACCCTCTAATAACTTAAATCTGTGCCTCAACTTTTGAAGGTCTGAGGTGGTTAAGTCATATGCCGTGTGAAGAGGACAGTGGGTTGAATCACATCTGCACGTCTTGGTTGTCTCTGTGGTAATGAGGGCGGAAGAATAAATCAGGGAGTTTGGGGAGAAGAGAAAGCATTAAGATAGCGGAAATGCAGTTCAAATTGGCTCTAAGGCTGTTTAGCAAACCCGCAGACTAAAGTAACCAAAGATTCTTTTTAGACAGACAAAGAACATTTGTGACAGGAAGGCAACCACAAAGCTTTTCATCTTCCCCTGCTACATTTCACAAGAGTAGAGCATCCAAACAAAGGTCTTTGGCCTTTCCCCTTTGCATGATCTCTTTAGATCTTCCAGCGTTATCTCACAGCTTTTTGGCCCACTGATTGGGACGGTCATGGAAGAGGGCTGATATGTCTGGTGACCCATTTTCATCTATTTAACCATGTTCTGGATCATCATCCTACTGAAAACCCAAAGACAGCACATCTTTAGTTTGATGTATGAGTTCGAATGACTGACCTTTAAAAATCAGAGTGATGGCATAAACTCCAAAGTTCCCAGAGAGAAACTGACCCACACCATCACAGACTCACCACTGTACCAAACACTTGGCATGAGCCCAATGATTTATTTGAGCAGTACATTCTCTCATCCTTCCCACTTTGTAAAGAGAATTGAGCTAATCTATTTTATTACACTCTGGACTGGATTTTCTAAGATTAAATACAGATAACGCTGAATAAAACAGTTTGTGGTAATTTATAACTTAATTTCACAAAATGCAACAATGCAGGAGATCAAGAACTTTGCAGTATACATTTCATGCACAATGCATCTAATTCACAACTCCTGAACTAAAATATTTGGGTTTATGACAAAATAGCTGAACAAGTGTCTTACTGCCTTGATTTTGATGTTAAATTAAAAAAAAGACAGATTTAGAAATTGTAGAAGATGATATCCTCTTACCCCGTCACCAGAAACGGTATGCAACACATTCACCCCTTCAATAGCATCAAGTGATTTACATGAAAGCTAATTTAAATTACATTTGAATTATACTGAATAATTTGTTAGGCAGAGTATTTCAAAGAAAAGCTTCAAAGTTCCCATTGCATGCTCAGACCACAGAGAGCTCCGTTAACTGGCAGAAATCTTCGCTAGGCTTCTCAGAGAGATCTCGAAAGTTTCAAAACAAATAAAGAACGCATGGTTGAGCACATAGTGTAAACAGATGAAAGAGTCCACACATGTACACAGAGCGTGAACACACAAATATGCTCCCCCTCTCATTGCCATACAAGCTGATGTGCCTCCCAGGTATTTCTGGGATGCGATATTTAATATGCTGTGGCATGCTGTGTTTTCGCAGGATTCCTCGTATTTACAAAACCAGAGAGCCCACGAGGCGGGCTGAGCATCCCAGTAATTAAAACACACTGGGAGGTCCACCACCAAAATGTGTGAGAATATTTGCTCTACGGTGAGCAGCCTCTCATGACACTTCTATTTCTTCTCCTCTCAGCTCTGAAACAACTCGACCGCTCTGCCTTCCTGCTGATGCTCGTTGTGATGGCAACCGTTGGCTCAGATGTGGGGGTCAGTGAGAGATTTACATTGAGGGTAAAAAAAGAGGAGTATTTGAGAAAGAGAAGTTCACACTGTATCAGAGAGGGGTGGGTACCGTGGGAAGTTGAGGGCAGGGACTCCACCATGTGCATCACATTCATAAATTAGAGCAAGATGAGTCACTGAGTGGCCGATGGGAGCTCCCTATGATACTGTAAAAATGTATAGTAGATACATTTTGGGGGGAAAAACAACATTTGCTAATTGCTCATTCCTATTAGCGATGGACATTAGTGATTAGCGGTCATTTACCTCTATTGGTAAATGACCACTATATAGTCATTAACCAATAGCGGTGAATCACCAGTGGTGATTACACCCATACAACAGTGCTTTTGAAAGGAAGGACTTTTCTTACTAAGAGACCAAGAAGGTCATAACTCCTCCAATGATTTATCAAAGTCTGGTGGTCTTACCTGAACAGGTGTCAACTGGGCTCTGGGATCAAACACTCGCAACATCTTGTCCTACAGGAGAAGAAAGCAAGGTAAGAAACAAAAGGAAAGGGATGGAATGGGCTATAAAAAAAACTTTGTACTGATAAATGAGACATTGTTTATAACAAAAAGAAAAACATTTTTAATCAGTAACATTCATACGTAAAGGGATTGCTAGATATATTAAATGTCTAAGTCTCTTGGAGCTCACCAACCTTTCAAACATTGCAGGATCACTTAAAAATTATTAGGGTTGTATTTGGCAGAATAAAGTACACTAAGAAGGTAGAAGTGGAAGGAAACCTAACCATGGTTTTCACAATATTTCACAAATCCAATGTAATGTACATAGAAACATTTCCCCCATTTTTTAAATGGGAGGTTTATGTGCAAGGGGCCTTATCATGGAAATGTGTGTATGGCAGGGAAATCATACAAGGTTGCTACTTTATCCTTTTTGACACAGACAGAAAATTATCTGGTTAAAGCACAAACAACTTTGCAACAAATAAAATTGAGTGATGCCAGCCAAATGTGTGTGTGATGAAGGTGCACCCTTAGCACAAGGCATGGCCTTATGCCAAGTCCTGAATCAAACACTCACATGCCTCATGTTGGCATAAGCCATCACTGCTGCAAACAGACTTCTCCACCCCAAAGCACACTAGGACCAAGAGATGATACCATCATGATAGAAAACCACCACAATCTGACCACTAGTCTTTAATGCATATATTAAAGACACTAAAGATTGGAAACGCTAACCTCCCATCAGTAGCAACAGCACATATATTTTCAAGACCCGGCAAAGACCAAACTTTAATGTTTTTATATTATGGCCTTGTCTTAGTTGGTAATGAAGGGGGTCGTTGCTCAGTGGGTAAAGCCCACTTTCCTGTCTAGTAACTGTTTTTAATGATGCAGCAACGTTTTTAGCTTGTTTAGTTCAGTGTTTCTCAATCCTAGTCATCAAGGACCACTGCCCTGCATATTTTAGATTTCTCTCTGCTCCAGCACTCCTGATTCAAATGATAGCATTAGCACCTACATGCCATCAAGTGCTGCAGATGCTTGTTAATCACCCATTTATTCAGGCCAGGTGTGTAGCAGAAGGGAAACACCTATAACATGCAGGGCAGAGGTCCTTGATGATCAAAATTGAGAAACAGTGATAGTTGCCTGTTACAGTTGCAAGGTAAGCAGATTTCACCAGTAGGTCTACTTATTGAATATGCATATCTGTGAAAAGTTGGATCATTCTAATTATGAATAAGAACAGGAATGAATGGAACAAATGAAAAACAAATAAAAATCCAAACTTTTTGCATCTTTTCTTACAATGAAGTAATCTTAAACCATTAAAGATTAAGCCTAATAAAGTTTAGATCAGGCCTAAAATATCCAACCGACCCAGCCTGAGCCCTTAGGCATTGCGTCCAAGCCTGATTGGACTCAACTAACATTAAGTATAGAAGTCCAAAGTAAACCTGACATGTCATTTTAATTAGGTTTTTACTGCTTTTGTTTGTAGACTATAATATGAGCAAGCAGTGTAACATCTTCTGTTTAACATCTTCTAGATCCACTTTGTCGCTTGTTGTAACTACAAGGTGAGTCAAGTGCAACTCATCTGGGATGTGTGATTGATGAGAGCAGAGCTACGTGCACTTTAATTATGCAGTGCACTGTGCTTGTTGGAGTCTAAGGAACATCTGCACCTTACTTTCTTTCTGTTCTCAGAGTAAGCTGCTAATTTCTCTATTTAGACCATAATAAGATTGACACAACTTGATATTGCAGATTCTCATTTGGATTTCTCTGTGCTGTGTGTATTGTAGGCTTATTAAAAGCACCACAGAAGCCTGACCCGACCATCGAGCAAATCAAATAAATTTCAAATAAGTCTAATCTCTAAAACCTAGATGTTTTTTGTTCTGCATGATGATTACTTTCATTCCCAGACTTGCATTTATAAAAAGATTCTGAAGTTAAACTGAAATAACATAAGGGGCGAGCTGAGGAGTAAAAAGTTTAACATGTAAGAGAGGTCAGATAGCTTGTTTAAGATCGGGATTTTCAAATCGCCTTACAGAAAATGTGGAAGAAATTACAGACTTTTCATTTGGCAATAGTATTTTCATGCAACCCAAAAAAAAAACTAGAATATTAATGATGCATATTGAAAGTATTAACAAATGGTCCCTCCTCGTTAGTGTAATTCAAACAAAGAACAACAAAATTGCTCAGAGTTTAGTCATTTAATCAGCAAAAATCTCACTGATTCATCGTCAGCAAATAAAATCCAGTGACCTCTCTGTGCCTTCACATGCCTTGACCCCAGTCTATTAAAACACACACACAGTCTCTGCCAAGGCAGCCAATCACAGGGAACTGTATGTGATTGAAAGGAAATGATGCCTAATGGGATCAGGCTGTGCAGGACGCACGTGTCTGCAGCCGTGTCACTCAATACTGTTGAGTGACTATGATCACAGCAACCGCCTGACACATGGAGCTGATAGCAGGTAATGCTTCTAAGCACATGGGCTCAACCATGCCACACCTAACATATACATGTCAAAGGGAATCAGGAGGCTGACCATAACACAGAAAACTCCACTTGGACACACTCAAAAAGAATCATTGTGATTTCTATCCTGTTATCCTTTCACATAAAAACACATGTTGGAAGAATTTGAACAAGCTTTACCTTGTCTCCACTCTGATCCTTTCTGCAATTAAAAGATGCATCTATTTGCAATTTTTGGCATTAATAGTAAACATTGGTATAAATAATGAACCGCTTTTTTTTTTGGTGTCTGACTTGTCTTTGTCTGTGCAGCCCACCCACGAATATGATGCCCCTCGAGGTCTGTCTTCAGGCCTCTGTGACCTGGGAGTAAGCTCCGGGCTCAGAGAGCAGTCCAGGAACAACACACAAACAAATCTCCTCTTCATGACCTTTGGGTAAGACTCCACCTGTTCTTTCCACCAAGCTTTAGTTTACAATTCCAGTAAATTTATTTCTTGCAAACCCAATTAAAAACTTTGAGACAGAGCACAGAGATGGCGTACGGGTAAAGCGTGCGACCCTTATATAGAGGCCTCAGTCCTGAATGCGGCCATCACAGGTTCAAGCTTCATCTTGTCAACCTTTACCGCATGTCTTTCTCCTCTCTCACAGCCTCCTTTTCTGTTATTTCCCTACCAAACAATAGGAAATAGAGCCAAAAATAAATTCTTAAAACAAACAAAACAACTGGACAAATTGTAACTTAGAATGGTTCAGAAACTATTATAAAAAATGTTCTTCACTGCGGACTTTCCTCCAATTATGCTTTGGAATAATTAAATACAAATGTACTTGCATAAAAATATAAATATAGCATAGATCCTCACAACAGCCTATTTTATACTACAAAGTCAATTTAATTTTAAAAAGAGCATAAATGATTACATGTCTAAAGTTCTGATGAGTTTGAGTATTTTTTAAAAATTCATCTTATTTCTTAAATGCTAATAGCTTTGGCAGAAAATCATCCCTATAATGTATTAAGCATTGTTACAGGAAATAACGTAACATTATGGCAAATACTTTGCTAGGGATAGATTAGCTGTGGTTTCCCAGTATTCTGTCCATGTCTGCTGTAGTAGACTGAGAATATCAGTCACAGCCCTGATCGTCGACAGGACACCCGGAGTTAAACAAGGAGCACTTCAGTCTCTAGAACATACCAAGAACGCACAAATGAATATGGACAATGCAAATGCATGAGCACCTGATTATTGCAACCTTCATCCAACTCCATCACCTCCTGAATGTGTTAGATAAACTCTAAATCAGTTACATTTTCTAAATTGCAAAGAAGTGCAGAAATAGCTCAAAAGAGTCAAAATTATTGTACTCTGTGATCCAAAACACACACTGTGTTTTACAGAGGTGCATAGTAGTGAGCATTTTGGGTCTCATAATCAACCAAAGTGTTGCAGTGCAAACAACACAAAAAGGAGGACAATATCTGGCTGTGCAAATACACAAATGAGGGGCTTTCATGAACAGAAGTGCTCACCAAACAACTGCACAAATGCACAGACTCAAACAAACAATCACTCTCTCTTATCCCTCTAACAATATCACACATGAAAAACACATACTACCTAAACTCATAAATGCACAGATGGGAGCCCTGCATGGCCGTGTCTGGATTTGTGCGGGTGTGCTTATGCAGCAGCTGTTTAATCAAAGAGGCGGCGCATCACTCTCAAGCTGCCGTTGATGAGTTTTCACTGTGCACCGAACACACACAGACGCTGGGAATCTTCACCCAGCAGCGCTCTCCATCAGTCGCTGCGCTCGTCAAACAGACGGTGCTGCCAGACTGCTGTTCCCAGTCTCCCGTGGTTACTCGGGTCAAAGCCTGCTGAGACTGTAGCTTCTTTATCAAGTATTCGTTACAGCATGGTGTTTGGACAGCATAATAGTTGGTCCTGTTCGTCACTCACACTACCTGTAGCTTTGCCTGCACTTTACAGAATCTCTTTTTTTTTCCCCACACATGTGCCATAAATACACCTTTCTTTCAGTCCAAATGAAGCCTGTCATGATTACTGCTCTTTGGGGACAGGGTATTCCCTTCATCTTCCCCCACCCAGGGCCCATGCACCGGTGTTTACCCTACAGAGGAGACGGGGATTGGACCCACATGTTGGCAAGCTCTATTTGCTTTAATAACTCCAATTGAAAGGAGTGAAAGCTGCCCTTTTAGTTAAATGACACCAGAGTTGAACATGGCTAAAAACGTAGAGGCCCCCAAACACACACACACACGCCCACGCTTTCTTCTCAGGTGTCTTGTTCTTTCAGGCTGCATCAGTACAGCTTGTAGCTCTGATTAGGATGATTATCCTGTCGGGAATGTCAAGGTTTGGTCAAATCCTGTGATGGCTGGAGTAATTTGTTACTTGTCAGAGAGAGACAAACTAGGGGCAACCAACCAACAATCATACCTATTAAATAGGTGAACTTGGTACATTTCTGTGTCAAAGGTCATTTGTTCTCAAGGATGAGAAAGCATAATTGCACATGGTCTAATGTAGGATCCAGTGGCCTTGTACAAATTTTCCCATCAGCCACTGAGATTTCAGCAAAGAACAAACGCAAAGAGAAGGTCACTCTAGTTAGGCAATAAGATATAAGTCAAAGAACAAACATGAATCTCAATAAAGTTGAATGTCAATAAAAAGTTAATTTCAATCATTAAAATCACCCTAATGTTCCAAATAACTGAATCAAGCTCAACTTTTCTGTTTTAGGTCAGTTAGGATTATTAAAATAAATATAAGTCATAAGTCTGAACAAAGAAAAAGAATTTATAAATATAAATGCATCAAAATGTAGTACCATTGGAATATTGCATAGGAACAGTAAAAACACTGCTGACTTGACAGTTATCAAGCAGAAAGTCACTGAGACTCAACAAGTATTGTGAACCACAGAAGGTCATTGCTAATCAAAAAAAATTAACAGAAAAAAAATAGATTCATTTTTTTGAACTAATTACTGAAATAAAATAACTTTTCAATTATATTCTATTGAGCAGTATCTTTACAGTAACGTCCCACATTGTACTTATAGAACAATTTTAATAGCTTCTTTCTCTTTCTGTTAATTCACTACACCTAATGGAAAGCCCATTAATATAAAGAAGGACCTTTTTATCTTGAGCAATAAATTACCCTCTCTTTATGCTTTACGATGTTCAACATAAATATGTGTAAAACACTGAAGCTTTGCAACAGAAAAGTGTTTGACCAAGGAGACCATTGTGAACCACAGAAGATCACAAGGTCAGATAGCGATGAGACAGATTTACAGTCCCGAGTGACTAAACCTTCACACACAGCCTGTTTCCATTAGTTTCTTAATTTCCAAAAAGTTTTCCAATCTCATTTAGGAAAATCTCCTCAGGCCCTTAGTAATGTCTTTGGCATTACTGTTTCACCGCTGTAACAAAACTGGTAATTAAAGTTTTTACATTGAACTGATATCAAAGTTTTTCCCCGTTTTCCTTTGAAAAAGTTTCAATAATTCCTAATCCAATGCGGAATGCCATTCCCACCCTCTTTTATGAGCTTCACCTTGTTGACATTTTGATTTAATTCTCCAAACTGAGAAGGTGTATATGATTCAGTGGGAGCATCTAGTGGTAGACAACCTGTAACTGCAGCAAATGGCTCCGGGGTCCCAATAAACCTCTTAATGAAAAATTATGTTTTTAAACATTTACTTTACTTTCTTTAAATGCTTATAAAGTTTTTATGCCATTCATATCTTTGTGAGGTCACTCTTGTGCCAATATTTGTAAAAAAAAAATTTTTTTTAAACGTGCTGTGCAAAATGACTAAAGATTGGGCATTTAATGCAATGTATCTGTAAAATTTCATTAAAACAGAAACTAACCTTTTAATGGAAAAATATATGCATATATAAAGTCTAGGAACTTCATTAGATAAGTGTGCACATGCTCAATCTAATACTTGGCTGCAGCATCTTTTAATGAATTAAAACATTCAATCTTCTTAGGCTGAATTTCATTACCATGCTACATCTTCGCAAGCCAGTATTTGTTAGTTTTATGTAGCAAAAGTTCACCAAACAAATCGTCAGGGAATCTCCAGACAACATATATTTTCTATCAGATTTAGGTAATATCCCCATCTAAAAAATTAACAACTATAGGAGTTGTTCTTTTGTTGACTTGGATGTGGATCTGGATTCATTAGGATGCTACACAGATCAAATCTGTCTTCACCTTTCAGTTTCTAATAAAAGTGACACATTTTTGGTTTCAAAACCGATTGGTCTTTAGTGCTGTTCAATTAAATGTAATGGAAATCATTTTTACAATACAATATAATAGGTCAATTCAAGAGAAGCAACATGACAGAATGATGTATGTTTTCTGAACATAACTCAGGATTACAGTTATAGAGGTTTTAGGCAGGTATGGATATTTTGTTATCTGACTTGTAACTCTACACTCCAGTCTAAACATATGGTAAAGTAATGATAGTTGTCACATGTAGAAAACAGATTTCTCTCTAGCTGGTTCAGTGTTGCTATCGGCTTTTTGGTGGCCTCTTCGCTTTCAACATGTTAACATAAATTTTGGAGGAAAGTGATGTATTTATGTCCATGTTTTCCTACATATATTCTTTAATCTTGTCCTATTCATTAGCATTACCTGTGGTTAATAGAACTGATGTTATAAGTGAACTAAAGAGACTTTGTATAAACATGTGAGGGTGTGTATCAAGGTCATTGTCATCTTTTTGTATTTATTGTTTTTACGCATTTTCTCACAATTGCTTATTTTCCAGGATTAATGTCACACTGTAGTAGAGCAAAGTTTTGAAATGATTTATAACACTTTCCTTTTTAACATCATATAATCCTGGCATTTTTAGACAGGTGTGCACAAATTTGAGAGAAAGAGAATGCCAAATGAACATCATCTCTTATAGAGTTAAGGATACAAGACATAAAAAAATAAATAAGTAGAAGAGCAGCCAAAGCCAGTCTCAAAAAATAAGTCTCAAGATCATCCTAAAAGTGTCTGTGAAACTGTCTATTTGCAAGATAAATTAAAACAAATTAGGCAATGCTCACATCTCCTGTTAAATCTTGGTGCACTGAGTTAGCCTCACCTTGCTGGAGGATGCAAGCAGGGAGCCGTCCTGCTTCCAACTGAGACTCTGCAACTGATCGCTGTGCTGCTCCAAGGCTGCAAACATAGACGACCAATTTAGGGCGAAAGGGAACAGCACACACAGCAAGATAAAGATCAGACAGGAACGGAAAAAGTTTAGGAAAAAGAGGAAGCATGACAACACAAACAATGAACAAAGAATGACAACAAACACAGAGATGCGACAAAAAAAACAATATGCTGAAGACGTCATCACAGGAAAACAAGGAAAGAGAAAGCCAAACAATCCAGAAAAGGACAAAGAGAGAGCGTATGATTTACATAAAAATGTGTGAAAATTTTAAGCACTGATGTACAAAACACTGCTGTGTCAGAAGAGAGCACAGCACAGCGTGTGAGAAGTTTCTTTGTAACACCAAGAAACAAAAAGAAGAAAAATAAAGGGTGCTTCTATTAAGATTTCCTCTTTTTTTTTTTTAAAGGAAGAACCTTATATTTTTGCCCCTTGACCACAAAACAACAACAAATGCAGGAAATGAAAGACTCTGTGGAGGGAGCAGCTCATGAGATGCTGGATCAGCAGAGAGCAGCAGCCAGGTCAGCTGGCATGGGGAGGTGGAGGGGGTGTGCAGTGTTTGTGGTAGGGGAGGGAAGTATGGGGTGGGGGTGAATGAGGCCAGAGTACAGTGAATGCATCCTGAGGCCAGCCTGAGGAGATTAGCCTCAGGACTGCGAAATAAAATATTACCTCTGCTGCTCCAGCACTTAGACAGAGCCACAGGGCTGTAAAATGTAGGCAGGTCAGTCAGACATTCTCCAGCAAAAAAAAAAAAGCCAACCTACTGCTTCACTCCAGACCAAAGACATACAGCATTTTTGCTACACATAAAAACAACATGAACATGGCACAACGAAGACTTTAACTGACACAGACTGAAGACATGATATATAATGTACAACAAGACAAACTTTCTGAGACATGTAGTTTAATTTTGTCAGGGCACACAAACTTAAATTATGCTAAAGCGTTCTGAACACGATTACCTGCAAGAGGCGCATCTTGCCTGCTGGTGTCCCAAATCAGAGGAGACTTGGCGGTTGCAACAACCAGCAGGCCCGAGGAGGTGGGATGGAAGTGCACAAGCTCGAGCCTGCCCTGACCTGACTGTAGAGTCAGCTCAGGACTGCTGGGTTGCTCTTGCTCTGGATCACACAAACGCCACAGCTTCACCTTCACACACAGGAGTGTCAGATGTGAGGATAATATCTCCTATGTGTTTTTACTGGCAACAGTCTTAGAATATTTGACATTCTTCTCCATTGCAGATAGAGAAGAATTCAGGTGAACATATGGTCTTGTCAAGGTTTCAAATGCTGATTCATCGTCTTTTCAGTGTAGGTAAAGCAGGTAGAGGCGATGACTATTGATTTAACACAGGGAAATGTCAGATTCAGGTACACAAGTGATGCTACAGGGTTTAATTATTAACTTTATGTTTTATGACACTACAACTAAACTATGACTCAATTCAGATCAGACAAAAACTGTACCATAACATCTGTCAGAAGACAGATGGTCTCAGCAAGGTTTTAGGGAAGTTTTCCAAGGTGAATTAAAATACAATGAGGCCAGAGTACATCTATTATGCACAATTATGATTGTGCTTAATAGATCATAAGATGTTCCTGATTTTTTGAGAACACAAAAAACTTTGTTATGTCAGGAAAACAACATTTGGAAAAAAGGGAAATTGAAAAAATATTCTGGAGAATACTGAAAAGTGGAAAAGAGAGATAAAGGGGACAAATAATGGCAAAGTTGGGAAGAAAGTAGGACATTGCAGAGCTTACCGTTTCATCCCCAGAGCAGGTTGCCAGGAGACACTCATCAAAGGGAGAAAAGTCCATATCAGTCACCAGATCTGAAGGAGGAAAGAAAACTCAAGTTAAAAAAAATGGTATGGGTCCTATCTGTCAGGCTTTTATTTTTAGACACTGTCTGCACTTCTTTATTTTATAAAAACACAACATGTTCTTAACTCATTAAAATAAGCTACACAGAATATCAGATATATTCCAAGTATAACTTTTGCAGACATTTTTGCTCTTTATGTGCTTTAAGATACTAAATAACTCATAAAAAATTGGTAATAATAAAAAGCACATTGTTTTTAAGCACTTACAAAATCTGAATGGTAATGACCCATGTACTTATTTGCATCACATCAAATTAAACAAAAACAGAGAAAAGTACCGGAATGGCACGAGATCTGGGTGACCCTCCATTGGCCATCTGAAGGGCTGACTGAGGTCAGGCCCACCATCCCACCACCTAGAGAGACATGCAGCACATAAAACCTGGCAGAAACCACACCATAAAACCCATTTACTGATACCAAAGAAAAGTTCATGAGGCCTGAACACTGCCTGGAAAAATTGTTCCTACCTCGTTAGCCATTACTAACGAGTTAATGTTACACTTTGTCATGTTACACCCAAAAACTTCAATGTGATTAACCGACACAAAATAGTATTATAGCTATTTACTGGAAAGAAATAACTATTTCTTATTCCACTGGAGTGGAATAAGAGCATCTAGGAACATAGATTTTCAGATCTCTATTCTTTATCAAGGGTATATTTTATATTAGCTTTTGTTAATCTGAAAATGTGTTTTTTTTTTATTTCAATGTAAGCAACTTTTTTTCATTTTACAAAAATATGGAAAAAACTGAAGCAATTCTGTTTTGTGTTTAGTTTGCATCAAATATTTTTAATAATCAAAAATTTATTTTATGTGCTCTTAAAGGGAGTTTAGACTTATTTTTTGTTCGTAATATGCACGCAAAACAATTGCTTTTCATTTTACAACGTGTAGCTTCTTTCTTCCACATATAAGCAAGGCTATTTTAATTTTAAGGGTGCTCAGCAGTCATCAACAATATTTGCTGGGAGATTGGGCAAAATGTCTCTTTCATTTGTAACAGCTGTAGATGTCTGATCTAAAGACAGTGTTTTTTATCTTGCCACAAAATTAAATCCATACCAGCCTGATCGGTGTTGAAAGCCACCAGATTGGAGCTTGCTGTGATGTGCCTCCCCTGGCAGGAGAAGGAGCCAGCGTGGACATTGTTGATCCATCCCTACATTTACAGACAAAGAGGCAAAAATAAGGAAACCCATACACGAAACACATGGGGGGGGGAATTGTGAGCTTAATGATAGGGAGGAGAGCATGTGACCAAGTTGGTTTCAACAACCGTCAAAGAAAAAGAAGCCAGCAATAAACAGGAAGGATCTAGCTGAGTGTGCACACACTTTAGAGTTTTAGAACGAGCACAGAGAGGAGGAAATGGAAGTGCTCCTTTCACTGCACAGCAGAGAAAGGTCTTACATAACGTTAACATGGCAAGAGCAGCATGTGTGTACAACATGCTCCATTAACTACTGCTAAGCTGCGGGACAAAAACAATAAAAAGCAACACTAACAGTATGAATCCAGAAGGCATTAATAGATTTGCTCAGGGAACACTTATTTATCGTTTTTTTCTATAACGCTGCATGTTGGTATACTTTGTTTTCACTAAGACCTCAAAGACATTTCAACAATTTAAGCAAGATCTGCATAGATGATTAGAAACTGGCTCGGCAGTGATGCAAGAGAACGTCTGTTTCCCTCAAACGAAAGCTGGACAAATTAATCTATGAATATTCAATCAAGCAACACCCATTCATCTTTGTTTTCCTGTCAAGCCCCTCCAACCGCTCCTTGCTTGCCTGACTATGCTCCTTACGTCTCTCGTCCCATTTTTGCTCCTGCACTGCGTTTTGAAATGAAAGCACATGGCTGCAGCGTCGGAACAGCTACATGCCTACACGGATTATTGCTTCAGTTCACAGGAGCAAGGCACCACCAGCAGCGTGTGAAGAGATTGGGGGACATCCACTGATTGTGGGTGTGTGCGCATGCCAGGCTTTCATTTGTCTGCATGGAGGTAGTAGATTGCATAAAACGCCCCACACACGGGTTGTGCAGGCGCTGTAACCTGGAACTAATGGGTTCAAAGGCATATTTGTATGCAAGACACATGAATTCTGGTCCAGACATGTCGACTACTGAAATTTATACGCATCCTTTCTCCATGAGTGATTGTTAAAAATCAGTAAAACAAAAGCTTAACAATGGGTTTCGTTGCAACATCTGACGAAGGCCAGCTGCTGAAATGCAGCCACAAGGCTAACAAATACATATAAATATGCACTAGTAGCAAGTGCATTCATATTTTTCTCTTTACTACAGGCTCCCAGAGGCAGGAAGTTCAACATCCCTTGCAAGCAGACAGGCAGGCGTTTCTCCCCAAAAGTAACTCAGCAATTTAGTGTTAGCCAGGAGAACTGTTTCTATCCAAAAGCGGGTTCACTACTCACCTCTTTCTTGGCAACCTTCGGAGTGGTGTTTTTGAATTTGGAGGTCTTAAAACGATTCATATTGCTCTCCCAAATTGACTTTCGTGCCTTCCGGGTGTCTCTGTCGAGCTGGTTGGTACTGCTGAGAGTGCTGCTGCAGCTGACAGCTTTGGCTCGCCGAGCGGTGTTCGTTCGATTTGCTCTACGAACCGAGCCGAACGACTGGGCGGTGTCTTCGATTTTCCCTTCAAACCAGTGGCAGTTGTAGACCGTCTTCTCATGGGGATACAGAAAAAGAAAACAAACCAAAACGATAGATAGATAGATAGATGGATGGATGGACGGACAACAATAAAGTTTGTTTACATTTTTGTGTGTCATCTAATGAAGTAATGAAGTAACTTGGTGTGGGACGAGTAGCCAGAAATTGTACTGAAATTAGAGTGGTATCACTTAGGTAGGTCGAAGAAAAGAGTGTTGTGTATTAAAACTACCCTTACAAATATTTTTTTCATGACCTTACCAAAATAAATGTAACAAAGTACATATAGCTACATACCAAGCTCTGAACAAAACAGACCACATACAGTAACACAGCTCGATCCCAAACCTGTAAAACAGACCGGGATTTTAGAAGTGTTTGCATGTCTAACAAAAATGCCACTCACAATATGGCGGCAATATCGACATACGACCCTGTGGTTAAACGACACGGTGTTCCGAAACGTGCAACCTCGGAGAATAAAACGTTTGCATCAATTTTTTCATGTGATTTGTTTTTACAAATAAATATATTTTTCCTCTCTTTCCAAAAATTATAGTGCTTGATGTATAATTTACTAAAAAGTAAAAAAAAAAAAAAAAAAAAAAAAAAACTTTTTTTTTTTGTTTTGTTTTTTGGTGTTTATTTCCTATGCACGCCCACACCGTTTTCCCAGGCATGCGCAGTTTCTCAAGCGGTGGCGACTGTCGGCATGATGGCGTCCTCGGCCGTTCGCAGCTCCTCACGCTGGATTACAGTCATCGTGTCCTCTGGACCTCGAAGAGCTGCCGGTTTCGTTCTGTCTTCTGACCATGGAAGCCTCCGCAGTTTTTCTACTGTGGGAGCTGAGAAGTTGTGGCGTGGGGGCAGCTTGTTTTGCGGTGGAGCAGGAAAAGCGTTGACATTGAGAGGGGTGTCAGGTGAGAACTACATCAGCTAAGCTAAAATAAGCTAAGCTACACGTATATAATTTTACTCAAGTGACACGGTCTATAATAATCGGATAACCGCAAACTAATATCTAACTACAAAAGTTATAACGATGAAATAAGGTTTTAACATCTATACATGTACCTCGAACCACCTAAAAGTAGTTGATCAAATGTGATGTAATCAGTCTTGCTAACTTTGCAGCCTTTAAGTGACATTGGCAAAGACGAGACTATTTTGTTTGAACTTTGTTAGCTATTGCAAGTCATGCTTGAATTATTATGTTTGACTGATCTCCAAGTAAAATAAAGCAAAAACAGCAGTGCCAAATCAATTCTATACAGTTTAGTGAAATCCTGTAACACTACCCTATTTTTACACCCTATTTTTAACCAATAAAGTCCAGTGCCACTTTGAAGTCCTTTTTACTACAGTTACTGATTGCATATATCTTAATTATAAAAAAAAAAAAATCAGAACAAAACACTTTTGCAGTATAAGCCTATCGGGATTTTTATAGGTCTTGGGTCTAAGACCCAAACAGAATTGAACCATTTAACTGAGAACTGTGAAAAGCAAGCTGCAGTGCAACTTTGTAACACTTCTAGATGTCATTTACTTACCCTCTCGCTTTTCTGGGCAACTTTCAGATCTGAAGTCGCCCAATGCTTTCTTCACGCTGTCCTTCCATACAAGCGCCTCTTCTGGCAGCAAGCAGGATTTCTATCAGATTCTTGGAGTTCCTCGCACCGCATCCCAAAAGGAGATCAAGAAAGCCTACTACCAGGTTTAATCTCGCCTTATGTGCAACTTGTCTTAGTTGTAACTCCCAATGTTAAGATATCAAATTATGGTGGTAAATGTGGGAGTGCAATATTATTGCTGATTTATGAGTTTAACTTAACATTTGCCTGACTATTTTCTATATTTTCACAAAGTCTTCACTACTGTCTTTAGCTTCTCGGCTATTAATTTTATAAGTTGTGGGCATCAAAACAAGCTACATTCCATCCAAATGGCTAAATTTATTACTGACCCGCAGAGCGTGAATGATTAGCACTTAAAATGTATCAGCCTTCAAAATTATCCAGGCAAGCAAATGTGAATTTGCACATATAAATATTGTAGCTAGACTCTAGATCCCTTTTGTTGGTTTACCGTCTGGGATTTTTGTGTCTGTTCAATCGCAAAGAGATGCGGAGCTGCAATTTGGTGCGGTCTAATATCTAAAAATAAAATCACAGCCTACTTTCATGTTCATAGCTATATTTTAAGCCCAGCAACATATTTAATTCACATAGGAATCAGCTTGGTTCTGGTAATTTAACAGTCTTATACTTTTAGAATGTTTGCAGTTAATATAGGAAATGTAATGAACTGGAACTACAGTGAAATATATTACAAGAGGAATTATGAACGAGTCATATCAAAACAGAGACAAAACATGCTATCGGTAGACTAGCTCTTTAGCATATACTTGTTTGATAAACACAAGGCTACCCTGCAGAAGCTCCTTTTGAGACAAAATAGATCAATTTTTGTTTTTAAGTGTTTAAAGTACTTAAAATACTTAAACACTTTAAAGTGTGTATTTTGCCACACGTTAAAGCCTCTTTTATGCATGTATACATAGCATTGGTTTTAATAAAGTATTGGGCTGATACTCTGTATTTGGAAATGCCCATTCTTATTAATCTGATTGGTACCAGGGGATGTAATCCTGATCAGGACATCCATAATGGCAACCTAAGCAAGGATCACAGAAGGTTTTTATTTTTTGTCTTGTTTCGTTCACAGATGGCCAAAAAGTATCACCCAGACACAAACAAAGACGACCCACAAGCGAAAGAAAAATTTGCACAGTTGGCAGAAGCATACGAGGTTTGCTTTCAGTTTTTACAATAAAGCTTAAATAAATATTTTAAAGTAGATTTCCTTGTGTTTTGGCGGGAAAAGTCACATCTATGAGTTTCAATGTGGATTTAAACTTTGCTCTTTGGTCTTCTCAGGTGCTTAGTGACGAAGGGAAGCGGAAGCAGTACGACACATACGGTACAGCGGGTTTTGAGGCGGGTCAGGCTGGAGGAGGGCAGCAGTACTGGAGTGGACAGGCCAGCCATGTCGACCCGGAGGAGCTTTTCCGCAAAATCTTTGGAGAATTCTCAGGAGGCCGTGGCTTCGGAGACTTCAACGCCATATTTGATCAGCCACAGGAGGTTAGTGAGATTTACAGAAAGCCAAGCAATGCTGTGATCAGCTGTTTGCCTTTTAGCACCTTTTCTGAAGTTCTCTCTGTTTTCCATGTAGTACATTATGGAGCTGACATTCACTCAGGCAGCAAAGGGAGTGAATAAGGAGATGTCTGTTAACATAGAGACAGCCTGCCAGCGCTGCGATGGGAAAGGCCACGAGCCGGGGACTAAGGTTCAGCACTGCCACCACTGTAACGGGTCAGGCATGGTAAGAACTCCTAGATAAAATTTACAATTTCTATGCGATTTTAGATTATACTTCTAAAGAGACCTGTCCCACGACCTATAGGAAACAATAAACACAGGACCATTTGTGATGCGTTCCACATGCCGGCGCTGCGGGGGGAAAGGTACAGTTATTTCAACTCCCTGTAACACCTGCCGTGGATCTGGACAAACCAAGCAGAGGAAGACTGTGGTTGTTCCTGTTCCTGCAGGTCAGTTGCACTCAAGTATCGATTCAGCTCCCTATCCTTCACAAAGTCTGTATGGCTAAAGTATTTCTCTCTTTCTTTTTATCATAGTTGAGCAGGGACATTTAGTGGAATACCTGAATCTTGTAGTAACATTGAAGTTAACCATTAACTTTTCAATAAATAAGTAAACTGTTTTTAAAGCACTTCTGTGCTTTAAAAACATCACTTTATGCCTCTTACAGGTTCTGTTTGCCTTGAGTTTGACTTTTTGTCTTTAATTTTAGTGCCCAATATTAATGGAAAAGTTTCCTGTTTAAAAACTGCCCACAGGTTCTCAATTGGGTTCAGGTGAGGTGAGGAAGAGGGCCATGTCAGAAGTTTTTCATCTTTATTGCCTTAAGTGGCTAGCCATGCAGAGGTACTTGGCTGTGATGGAGCTTTGTCCTGCAAGCACTGCGAAAACAAAATCTTACCAAGTATTTCTGTCTAGTTTCTAGTGCAAATACCTCAATACACTTGGAATAAGACAAAACTTAAGTAACCTTTCCGCAAGATATAGGATTTTGTTTTGAGTTAAAAGCTATTGATAAAAAGTAGTAGTTCATTTGGCAGATTCTTTTCACTACTAACACGAAAGAACATGAAGCTTTCTGTATATTTAACTTGTTTTGAGAAGGGTATTGATTGCTGTGTAAAAATCATTGTCCTTTTGAAAGATCCAAATGTCTTCTTGACCTGAACCACTGTTTGAAGAAAGTGTCGTTTAAAAACTGGCAATGGGTCAAGGAGTTGATTTTGAGCCTCAGCACACAGATCTTTATCAGTCTGTCACAGGTATTCTCCAGGATCACCTGTATGTAGCCTCAGCCATCTTTTCATCAATGTTGACCAACTTCCCTGTTCTTGGTAACCAATGTCATGCCACAGCATAATCCTGCTGCCACCATCATGTCAACTGCACACAGCATTTAGCAACAATTCTTTCACTGTTATGCTCTTGTTTTTGTTAGTCAATCGCATAAAATAAACTACCGAGTCATGGTGCAAAGCTTTGCAACGTTTCTCAGGAACCAGATAATTCAGAGACGGTTCAAATTTTCACCTGCAAGATTCAGAATTCATCCCTTTTTAAAAACAAACTGAGTTATTGTTTGTACTTTTTCCCTGTCAGGAGTGGAGGATGGTCAGACAGTCAGAATGCCAGTCGGAAAGAAAGAAATCTTCATTACATTTCGGGTTGGTATTTACTGCAAAGCTGACATGACTAGAAATGATCTTGCGTGAATTTAAATTTAACAATTGTCAGACAGTATAAAGTGTGCTGCATTCAAAATTTAGACTCTTTGGTATAATCTTTATTTTATCCAGGTCCAAAAGAGTCCTGTGTTCCGGAGGGAAGGTGCAGACATTCACTCTGATCTTTACGTCTCTGTGGCTCAAGCCATTCTGGGAGGCACGGCAAGAACACAAGGACTTTATGAAACGCTTAATTTGTCAGTAAGTAGAGATAGCCTTAATCTGATTAAAAAATGATAACTTCATACTTTAACAGTTGAAAGATCCACTGGTAATTTTTCTTTTATCCCCAGATCCCTGCAGGTGTCCAAACTGACCAGAGGATCCGTCTGTCAGGGAAAGGAATTGCTCGCGTCAGTGGCTATGGCTTTGGAGATCACTACATTCACGTCAAAGTCAAAATACCAAAGTGAGACTCCACAGATGTCATTGTTTCTCTATAGAGTTCACTGGAAAATTGTGAGGTTTCCAAAATACAACTTTAAATAAATTTTCTTTTGTAGGACTTTGACAGATAGACAGAAATCTCTTTTAACGAGCTTTGCTGAGGATGAGACCGATGTAGAAGGGACGGTGAATGGAGTCACAAACACCAGCACAGGTATGAAGACCGTCTCACTTCAAGATAGTTTTTTTTCCCCCTCCCTCAACTACTGAAAATCCATTAAAAATGGGAATTTTTGCAACACAAGTTGTACTTAGTTGCAGTGTTAATATCTGTCCAGGTGGGGGCAGCAGTGGTGAGCAGTCTAAGGGAGGGGAAAGCAGGCATGTCGAGAAGGAAGCAGGGTTGAAAGAGGAGGGCTTCCTCACCAAGTTAAAGAAATTATTTAGCTCTTCCTGACAGCCATAAACCGGGTATGGCTTTTTGTGGAAAGTAGTTGCTTTAGACGCGTCTTCATGTCTGCTATAGTACAAAACATGGCACTTCATAGTCATCTGGTCTGTGGCTGTCATAGGCACTTGTTCTCCTTCATTGAATTATACTTCCAACTGTCATCTTTACAGAGCAGCAATTTTAAGTTTGTTTTATTTTTGTTGTCCCAAGGTAAGAGGTCGTCCTGGAACTAAGCCCGACTGAGCAAAGAGGACAGCGCAAAGCAAGGACAGTATAAATGTAAAGAATGTCAGAAGACTGAGAGACTTGGAGTGTTGGTTTATTGTTTTGGATGGATGACTAAGAAACTTTCTACCCAGACCTGTAGTGAAAAATCCTAAGGACCATCTTCTCTGTTCCCCTGCTGACGTGGATCTATGGATGTGCCAGTCTGCCAACTACACCGCGCATGGCTACAGAGTGTGTGTTAGCACTCAGTGCATGCTGGTCATCTGCTTACCAAAATGCAAATCAAAAAGCAAATAGCTTTAAAGTAATAA
The DNA here is from genome assembly GCF_002775205.1 of Xiphophorus maculatus. NCBI lineage: Eukaryota > Metazoa > Chordata > Actinopteri > Cyprinodontiformes > Poeciliidae > Xiphophorus > Xiphophorus maculatus. Next base: position 12,373,482 of record NC_036458.1, on the reverse strand, counting down.
ATTATTGTAGTAAAAATCTACAAAAAACAGTTAAGTCTGTTTAGGATTAAATCCAGCTAACTCAGTACAATGTGACCCTTGTGTTTTTATTTTTACACTTCTTTACTCAGCTCTGACTGTTGAACATCTGCTTACAGCTTCAGATTACATGACTTTTATTATTGGAAGGTCTTGCGTTGGATAATTTGACACACAAGCTTTCCTGAACTGTCAACTGTCAATTAAATATTTTTAGTTTCGAACAGTTCTAAAATTCTATGTAACAGTAGTAAAACAGGAATTCAGCCATGTATCATTTATAAACTCTATTCTGTATGGTTTTAAATATATGGGCTGGTTTTAAAAATAAAACCTCCTCTGTTTTACTTCTAGCTCTTAAGAGTCATTTTTATGTAGAAAATTTCTACCAACCTAGGTGAACTTGGAGCTGCTTGAATGCTTTTCCAGAGTATAAGGTATAAAAAAAAAAAAATCAAAGGATGATTTATTTGATCGACATCCGATCATTTTATCGTGGTCATGATCTGTTTTAATAAGTGATTAAGTCGCTATAACATTGAGGCTGTGATAGTTCCAGGGTTTCTCCCAGTGTATTATAAAACTGACGGGCCACCAGGCTTTACTTGTGCCCCCACCAACCTTAGCATTACTTAAGTTTTTGTTTAAATGTTTGCATTTTTTAAGATTTTATAGTTGGTGTTCAGATATTAATCTTCCAATAACACATAATTATCAAGTGATATTTTCAAATTTCCTGTTAACTTTAAATATTTAACTCAAAGGCAACAGTCTGCTGGATGAATGATTGCGGAGCGCCCCAACCACTGGGCTTAGCAAGTTTTCTGGGGGAAACCTTACACTTCCTTCCAAAATTATACTCTAACTTACACATTACATCCACGTACTTCAATGGATGTTAAGGCGTTATGTAATTGACCAACACAAATAGTAAAGTGGAAGGAAAATATTGCATTGTGCTCTAAAACATGTAGAGGAAAAAGAATGCTGCATATGATCATGAACACTATATCCACAATTATAAAAAGTGGTAGTGGCAGCATCATGCAGTGAGAAAGTTCAAGTTGTACAAAAAATGGGAAAAATATGCAAAGTCAAACCATTTATTTTGTTATTGACAACACAATATAACTCTTGGTTTTCACTCATACAATAAAAGTGCTCTAGCTAGTCACACAGCTCCAATCAAATACAAAGGAATTAGGAGCAGAGTAAAAGAATTAAAAATTAGCATGTATTAGTCAAACATTTTCATTTATGGCTGCAGATTGTGTCCCTTCAGTAGGTCCTATTAATACTGACGCACACTTCATGTTTGAACCTTGTGAAAGCAATAAAACATGGGCTTACAAGAGCATTTCAAACAGTTCCTGTTTTAGCTCACCATATGCATTTCATTGTGCTGAACCTGAGACTTTCAAAAACAAAACTCTTATCACTCCCTTCGCCTTGTTTGCGACCAGGCAACTGCACCAGCATGGAAATGCTGCAAGTCTTTCTCCGTGAGAGTAAACGCATTGTGCACAAGATCCAGGCGAAACAGTACATTTCTTTGGATAATCGATACAAAAACCACTTCAAAAGGTTCCTAAAATATCAACACTCCATCTGGGTGGATACTAAACTTCAGTGTAATTACAGCACAAAGTATTTCTACTCAATACAAAGCTTAGCTGAGTTTTTATGGGAATCTTCTTCCAGCACGTTGTACAATATAGGTGATGTGTTAGACATATCCACAAAACTGGATAATAAAGAAACAAGAACTGAGCTGATACAGGATCAATATATTGGTATAGTCAAAGCACCCACTCGTTTATCTCAAAGTAAATCTGCTGCGTCCAAATAAGAGCCCCTGCTGCAGGTAAGCAATAACATTTCATTTAGAAAATTAGAGCATGCACATAAAGAGACTGCTTTTTATTGGCTAAGCCATCACATGTTTCTGAAACAAAAGAATAATTGAAGTTAGCATGCGCTACAATGGAGTAATTGTTTGTATTTCACCATTTTGAGAATCTGAATGTTGTCAAATAATCCTGCACTTTTTAAAGGTTTTTTTGGCTGTCATCATCCGTCTCATTGCAGACATGCAACCGTTTTAGAAACATTTGAGTGTGACGACAATACAATAAAATGTGACAATTTTCACATTCTATTTAGGGAAAAACAGACAGCATAAAATATATGGATGCATATCCATTTAAACCCTGCCTCATCAAGGCCTGACCTACTGTACATGGTAGATACGATTTACCATTTTTTGTCTGAGCTCACTCTGAACTCGTTAGCTAATGCACCATCATGTGATCAATAACAGCTTTTTTGGGAGAGGAGGAGGGTGTCGCTTCAATCTAGGCCTGTCGAAGTAATTATGTTATAAAATAGCAGACGTGCTCTCAACCGTTTATTCTCACCCACACCACACACATAAATACATACAGCAACAGTATATTAGCAGAAACATTGAAGGGGATACGGGAGTTTTAATCTGGGAATGGAAGAAACAGTCCACTTAAGAGTTTGCTTTTTACGCTGATTGGAGATGAGGAAAAACAACGTGGAGCAACAATGTATACTTTGAGAAAAACTGGAGAAAGAAAAGTGGAGACAACTACTACCGATCTTGTGTTTATGACGGGTTCTTTAGCTAGGGATTTTGAATGGCTTTATGTCACCATAATAAACCTGAGCACTATATATCCAGATATTAAGTGCAATTTCTGATTTTATAGAGGCTTTTAAAGGCAACCATACACCTTTCTACAATTTGTCATGCTATAACTGTATTTTGTTAAGATTTTTTTGTGATAAATCAACATAATGTAGCTTTTGATGCAGAATTTATTTATTTTTTTGTTGTGGTGGGGGTGGGGGGTTTAGTCATGGTACCTCTTTGTTTATTAATGAGCTGGACAAAAATGCATGCCACATATAATTCAAAAACAATGGATCCTATTTTATCCACTTCCCAGTTATGTGGCATTTTGTGCTGGTCTATCACAAAAACTGTTATTTTTTTGGTTGCAACCTAAAACTAAACTGAAAAAGTTTAAAGCATATGGATATTTTTAAGTAGCACTGTAAATTGACTAAATTTGTTGTACAAAAGTACTTTTTTGTTTCATATTGTTCTGAAGGATTTAAAGCATACATCTAATTATAAGTATCATCCAGATTGACTATTTTTCTTACTACAATATTGTATTTTGTTATCATACTTACAGTATAATTTATTACATCTGGTCTACTACCATCAGAAAGCAGCTATAACATAACTTCAGATGCACCAGAACTGAAAAGCACCAAATGGAAGGACAGTGTGTTGGAGGTAGAGAAATAAGAAAAAATATCTAAAGTTTTATGAAAAAGAAAGTAAAGTGTGTGGAGGGAGTTGTTGTCCTAATCGTCTTGCAGATCACACTGCTTAAAGTCTACAACTAAATAGCTCAAACATAAAAATGCACAGGCCTTATTTGAATGTTTTTATAAAATGGTCAGTTAGTGGAAGTCTTCCAGTCTCCTTACTGTCCTTCTTTTCACCGCTCCTCTGTTCTAACACCAGCTGGATCACATCAGATACCACGCAGCCAGTCCAGCCAGGGCGGCGAACCAAGTGGCGAACAGGACCTGTCCCGTCGGGTGTCTGAGAGCGGCCATGACCAGCTGACCAAAATACGCTGTTCCCCCCGACGCTGCTGTGATGCAACACAGACAGAAAACTACATTCAAGAAGCCAACTATCATCCAGCGATTAGTTTTAGAACAACACATTCTTCACTTACCCATCTTGGCAGTATAGTAGGGACATTTGCTGATGTCTCCTCCCATCTCCCCATGAACAGACATGCCAGCATCTTGAACATCCTCCTGAATTGTTTTGCCAATTTCTTCTAACTCCTCAAACACCTGCCAGAGCAAACATTAGGTTAGGTCATACCATACCATACCATGTACACCTTCTCCTACTCTTAATTTTGTTATATTACAGCAACACCTGGATTGATATTTTATAATAGAATTTGAACGTTTACACTTTGCTTTGTGTTTGTTAGGAGAAGAAAATTATCCATCTTATTGTAATTTCCAAGTTCCATTTGGAAAAATGTCAATCTTGTGCATGTTTAATGTAGTACTAGTGTTTATTTGATGCTTCTGGTGATTTATATCTCATTAAATCTTTCACATGCATAGTGCTGTACAACATCTGCCAGAGAACATGATAATTTGTTGTACAAATACATTAACCTTTAAAAGGAACACATTGTGTTTACCTTTACTGCTAATAGAGAGCTTGTTACTGAGCACCGCAATTAGCATACCAGAGTGATTTCTGATACACAACCTGAACATGGTTGAGTTGGATTTGGTTTAATTCCCAGATCCACTTTCCAACTCAATTCATTGTTTATACTGGATGTTTACACCACACTTCTCTGTTGTGCTGTTTCTGTTTCAAGCAAAGATCACTGTGCAGAAAACAGTCTGAGAACCATGATGATGCAGAAGGTAATGATGTGTGGCTTTCAAAACTTTTTACAAATCAAAATCTGCCCTTACATCAATCCTTTGCAGAACCACCTTTGGCCGGAACTACAGCTGCAGGTCTTTTGTTGTTTGTCTCTCAGGTCAAAATATTTTGCCCATATATGCAAAATATTGAATATTATAGATCAAATATAACATTCTGAGACAGAATATTATAAAGCAGATAAATATGCTTTGATCTAAACTTCCAGTTTTAAGTCTTTTCAATTCTATAACAGGTTTTGTAATTCAGTTCCCCTCTAACATCGATTTTCACTGTAGAGATTATGTGTTAAGAATCAACACACATTTAATCTTCTACACAACTTTCCCCATAACCTGTCAGCTGTGACAGGTTATATGTCTTCATGATGCCGCTTGTTCATTAATTTGATCTAATATTTACTTCTGGGACCTCAACAGTACAGCTGTATTAAAGCTGGGTTTGAATTGCACACAAGTGGACTTCTGACAGCAATTAGTACTAATGGATTTCATTAAAGGATAAAAGAATTAAGGAGCAGGGATGCATATTTATCAGTTTGCTTTTGTAAAGAAATTTGAAAATGAGGCATCTTTTTCAACACCGCCAGTGACGTTTTATATGGTAGTCGCATAAATTCCCAATAGAAGACAGTACAATAAATTTGCTGGTTGTGACTACAGTTTAAATCAATACAAATGGTTCAACAAAATGCGTTTTACACAGAATTCCATTGGAATAGCACTGATGATTACCCACTTCTATAATACCAAATCTCTATTTAAACCGTTTTTCCCTGACCAGTAAAAGTGCCTAGATCATCAGCTGCCTCAGACTCTCACCTCCATGTTGAAATGAAAAGCTTTAACAGCTTCCGCCACCAGTTTCCTCTTTGCCGCCATGTCCAGCTCCAGCTCATTCATGCGGCTTCGGTACAGCTGTTTGAACGCCTTGGCACTGTGGATCGCATCAAACTGGTAGAACTCCAGGCCTTCCCCTGTGGGTGGCAGCTTCAAAGCTCTCTGTGCCACCTTTCTCAGCACCTGCCCCCCTGACAGGTCACCCATATAGCGAGTGTAGGCATGGGCCACCAGCAGAACCGGGTCTTCCTGCCCCACCTGGTGGATGCGGTCCACGTAGTGCTGGGTGGCCTGAGAGCAGCTGATCTTGCTCTTCCAATCCGGACCGTAGAAATACTCCAGGTCGCGGGCCAGGGCTTCATGGCGGTGCAGCTCTGCAGGAAAATACAGGGGGGCAAATTGGGGGTGGTCCTTATTCCTCTCGATCTCCTCCTCCATGGCCGTATATGTGTGGTAAAGTGCAACAGCACCAAGCTGAAGGGGGAAAAAATACAAACGTCTTCTACTTTCTTTTCAGCTTCATTTTAATTTTAATTCTCTTTTGTTAAGTAAATGGGGTCACGACATTTTGTTTCCAAGTCTAATTCAACTCCATAGGGGATTTTCAATCAGGGCTACTGAGCACGTTCTGAGAAGATAAGAGGTTTACCTGCAGGGGGTAACAGTAAGAGGTTTCTCAATTTAGAGAATTACTAAAGAAACCTCAGTGGACAAATACACCCTACCCACAATGAACAAATAGTAAAGCAAAAACTTGTCTTTGCCTGTCTGTGAGTTTAAAAAAAAAAGCTTTATACCATTAAAATCATCCCACTTTCTTCATTCTTTGTTTATTCAGTCTCACCTTGAAAAGCTCTTTGCGGATTCGTCCCCTGAGGAAATCTTTCACGAACTGCGTGTTCTCTGCTTTTTCGTGAACCTCCTTAGTTCCAGCAGCCAGCATCTCAGACAGATCCTCTGGGCTGCAATTGACATGCCAGCGAAAGAAAAATAAAGTACAAAGCTTGCTTGTTTTCTAAATGTTCTCCAAACCCACAACAGTTTGTAATCTTAATCAGATATTAAAAAATAAACCAAAGTACTGCAAAAAACGTTTACCTGAGGTTGCTTTCTTCTTTCTCATACCCTGTCCCAGATCCATTGGACACATTTGCTTCCGTCTCCATCTTCTCTGACATTTTTTGTGTAATTTTTTCTGGAGTTCAACCTGAAAACAGTGCATGGTGGTAAAGTTTTTACTAAGTCATATAAAAATGCCAATTTGTAACCAATATTTAAGGCTCATCAGGATTCAAGTACAGTCCCTTGTACAGGAATATCTTAGACCTTTTTACATTTTGTCACCTTACAACCATAAACTTCAATGTACATTTTGAAGGATTCCCACCTACATTGTTCCACCTTAAGAAAACCATCCCTCACAGTATGATGCTGCCACCCCCATGATTCGTCACATAAAATCTCTATCACATAAAATCTCTATCACATAAAATCCAAGAAAACTCAATGAAAACTGTGGATGGAAGGTGGCAAAATAATAAATGTTTAAATGAGCATTCTTAAGTTGCATGCAACAGGAAGATCCACATTTGTTGAATGACTTGACAACAAATCTGGAAGTTGAACAATCAAATACAAAAGCAGCTCCAGTTTAAAGCCAAATCAATAATAATTAAAAAAAAAAAACACGCAAAAGAGGCAAACAAAACAATAAGAGTTAATATCATCACTTTCTCTAGTGGTCTGGGTAAAACGGTCAAAACAAACACACCTTTAAACAGCTGATTAACCTACGTAAAGCCGCTGACCTTACTTAACCCTGACAGTAAGGCACCAAGTTGACTGACAGTAAACACAATTAGTCTTGTAGGTTCACAAAGGCACCTTTATACAACGTCCATGCTCGTATAGCATAAATCGACTGAACAAAAAGATGCAAAACACAGGACAGGCCTGCTTTCTGGAGTTTACCAGTAATCTCCGTGACAGCGTTGGAACGCTAGATATGTTTTGGCAAACGAACAAATTGACGTACATTTTCTGTTTATTTTTCCAATAAAAACAAATCCTGCCCCACTACAGTAAACCAAGAATTCTTTGCAACTTGTTGAAGCGACGCGTTGACAACAGCTAACTTTACAGGAGCTAAGTAAGCTAAAAGCTAGCTAACAAACTCGTTAAAATTTAATAAAAAAAATAAACGCTAAAACGTGCCACTAGATAGCAACAGAACATTTTTATGTACTGGTTTTATAAATAGTCGAGCGGAACAAACCTTCCCTCCAGCTCAGTAGTAAAGTCTTAAAACTCAAACGCAGGATGCGAAGCTCCACCGGAACAACAGTTATTAAAACCTTCTGTCGCTACCCGGCGAAAACAGACATGCGTGTCTCTACCGGAAATGCTGACGCAAAATTGTAGTTTTAGCACAAGAATTTGTAGTTTCGGATTATAAAAATTAGCATATCTTCTATTTGCCACTGTTTCTGAACATTACAAATCGCAGATGTTTCCATGACTCTTTGTGACATTAGTAAGACACAGCTGTACTTTTATTCATGTATGTATTGTCAGTTTTTTTCTTTCTCTTTTTTTTTTTTGCTTTTTGAAATCAATGTCCAATAAGTTAACAACAGTAAGAGTATTGCCTGCAGCTGATGTTTTCTTTGTTCTATTACTCTGTTCCAAAACGCTTGTTTTTTCTTTCTCTGTATCACCTTGGTACCACAAAATGAGGTTTATTGAAAAGCATCTCCCGAATTGTGGAGATGATGTTTGTTTAGGATGCTGACTTCAACCCCACTGAACTTTTTCAGAATCAGTTGTTGTGCTATTCATGCTAGAGTGACCAACACCTATCTATGATGGCTGACTTGCAACAAATGCTGATTAAAGGTGACCTATTATGCTTCCTAGAACAGGTTAGGTTAGGCCTACGGGCTATACAAAACATGTTCATTACAGGGTTTTTTTTTTTGCACAAAATCATTCTTATCATTCTTAGATATTGAGATTTTAGTCCATTCAGTACTGCCTATTTTGAGCTCCTTTCAAATATTTTCAACTCTCTGTCAGGCCCAGAAGCATTTGCAAAGATACTATTGTCAAGTAAAGATGTGGGACTTTGACAGAGTAAAAGGTACTTTAATAAAGTGTTAGCTAGGTGAGGAAACTTATGACCAGTTTTTTTTTATTCCTCATAAATGTGTTGTTTTCTTTCTCTTTTTTAGTTGAATTGTACAGAAAGTAATTGTCATTAATGGCTGGAAGCCTTTTAAAATGCTTTTCATACTGTTGTAAATTTTCTTTGCATAACAAATGCTATTTTAAAAAGTGTGTGTGTGCTACTGATGAATCATTAATACTTTAGGAAATTGATACTTTTCAGACAGTGTTTTTCTTCTTATTTTTATGCATATAATCAGTACACCCTGTTTGAGAGTGTACTGATCAGCTTCCATGGCAGTTGCAAGCTGAACCGACTAGTCTTGTCAACAAAAAAAAAAACCTGCCCATCTGTTTTATGTGGATAAATGTGTGTGCTTGTGTGTGTCTGTCTGTGTAGCAGCACATGTGTGAACATGCATGCATATGTACTTGTGTGACTGTCGGAGCCTGAGATCAGTCTGGTGGCCGGCTGGAGTGTCAGATGCTTTATTATAGGGGCAGCATGGGTGCTTCCCCCTCCCTCTGCTACCACAGGAGGCCAACGGGGATGGGGTGAGCTAACAGGATGATTCACGTCTCCAATAGGGCCTGCAAGCTGTTGCTATCTCAGAAAATACTTCAAGAGCATTATTTATGCCACTAAGACATTTTCAGAAATGCAGTGCTCTGCAGAAAAATTTATACCCCATGAACTTTTTCACGTTTCGCTTCATCACAACATGTATTTTACTGCAATGTTATGTGTTAGAGAAACACAAAGTGGTGTATGCCAGTAAAGTGGAAGACACGTGACACATAGTTCACAACATTTTAACAAGTATAGATCTGGAAATGGTGCCCCCTGTACTCTGATACCTTTAAATACAATTGAGCACAAAAAACATTGTTCAAAGGCTATTGGAATTCAAAATAAAGCCCACATCTTCAAACCTAAATCCCTCCCTTCTGTGAAGGTCAAAGAGGGTTGTCAGAGAAACAGGGAAACAAGCAGCATCATTAAGATGAAGGAACACAGCAAAAAGGCAGGGGTAAGAGGTGGATATTTTTAATCTGTGATTGTAGTGCTCAATTGCTATTGCTCCCACTTCCTTCCTCTCCGTATACCCCGCAGGTATAATGGCTCCACTAAAGATCAAATCAGCAGCACTGCTTCAACTTTGTTGGGAGATTTTCTTGAAGGAAAATTTTGATGGGAAAGGTGTAATGCCCCATCCTCCCACCCCCATTCCCCTGCACTTTCCCTCTCCTTGCAGTAGTACAAACTCTGCTGTATGACTGGTATTGATTGGCGATGCGTGTGAGGGTGTGAATAAAAGGCCAGCCAGTGGAGGCCTGCAGGGGGTTAGGTGGTATTTAATTTCTGGAGTGTGCACACTTAGTATTTTGCTGTTGTCCCTGGATTAATCCTTTATTGTTTACACGTGTACTTTATTTTCAGCAAAACATCATAAGCATTACTCTTGCCACCTACTAATATGAAAAACCTCAGCAGGTTGCTGTGAACAAGTATTTGCCCCTTGCAGATTTCCCTTGTTTTTACTTTTTTTTGGACACACTTTAAATGATTCAAAAATCAAATACATTTTTAGAAACAGAAAAGACAAGTTGAGAAAATATAAAAAGCAGTTTTGAAATTATGATTTTATTTAATGAAATTATGATTTCATTTAATGAGCAAAAATTAGCTACCCAAAAATGGCTTTGGGTATCTAATCAAAAAGTAATCACCCATTTCCCTAATATCTGGTGGTGCCCCTATTGTTTTTTTTTCATAAGGCTACTACAGAAAATACATTTTGTTGACCAAACCATTGGTTTTCTAGCAATGGTTTGCATACCAAGTATGCATACCAAGTATGCATTCCACCAAGCATACCATACTTGGTGGTATGCTTTGGATGGATGGATGGATGGATGGATGTAAAGGTCTTTGTTCCAAAAAAACTTGATTTTATGAAACTTGCTCATTAATGATTGATTTGATTAATCTCATCTCATAATTTCTTTTGATAGTTTCTTTTGCGTTTCAGGTATTTTAGTCCACTATTTGCTGTCCGTCCATCTGTAAGTCATTTCTTGACTCTACACATGTGGTAGTAACCATTGAATTCCCACCCAGCTTTACAAAGAATGTGGTGAATTACAGTTAACTCAGAATTTAGTTATTATTTAGTTACTAGTACTATTTCTTTGTGTAGGGCAAGGTTGGCTTGGATAGCTTAGTTCCTTTCATAAATTAAATAACAATTTAAAAACTGATCTTACATTTTCTTTAAGTTATGTTTGTTTGAGTTTAACATTAGTTTGATAATATGAAAAATAGCAAAAGCAGCTGGAGGTCTTTGAGTATACCAATCTAAACTGTGATAGAAAGTTTAAAAGCAGAGAACAAACCATAAAGATGAATGGTACACTCACATCACGCTTTGAGTGTCAAAAGGAAAATACTCAAACGGTAGAAATGAGAATATTATAAGGTGTTGAATTTTAATTGATCTAAAATGTTAATGTTTCTGGTGCCAACCATGAAAAATATCATATATGAATTTATAGATGAGTAGAAGATAAAAGAGCTGTTGCTTATATTTTTCTATTATTTATAACTCAATATGTAAAATGCACGTCAAAGCCAAAATTTTAATAATATTCACTGAAGCTTTATTTTTTTATTCGCGTGTGCAAACAGCGTCATACGTTGTCATGGTAATTCTCGCGAGAATTGGGAACTTGGGAACCTTGATAGGTTAGAAAGTTTTAGTTTGTGTTTGGTCGCTTGTTGTATAAAAATACATAGCCTACTACTCGCTCTTAAGAAATTATAGAATTACTGTTGATTGGTTTATTTTTACCGAACATGTAGATGTTAAACGTAATAACCAACTGCAGGCGAAACGTAGCTTCCGCATCCGTTAAGTGAGACTTCGCGGGTAAAGAGTATTTTATACATCAAGATATCAACCTGCGGTTTTGAATGCATATTATGCTTTGTAGTCGTTGAACGTTCAATTATTTCCTATTGTGAGAACCAGACGCTAAGCGGTATAGTTAGCTTTGTTACGAAAGAACAAACAGACCCACAGAGGAAACATGTCGCTGCTTTCTGCGGTAGAGGAGGCTATCAAGACCTATAAGGCCGAACAAGTCAAGCTTAACCGCAGCATTCAATTTCACCGAGAAATTTTACATAGTCTGTAAGTAGCAAAATATTTCAATGCTTAGCGGCCAATATAATTGCGATATCATCAACAACTTTCAAAAATGTACATTTTCACATAGGAATGGTTAAAGTCTCGAGTCCGGTGACGGTAGCGTGTCCGGCGCTGTGGCTTAGTTGGTTAAAGCGCCTGTCTAGTAAACAGGAGATCCTGGGTTCGAATCCCAGCAGTGCCTTTTGATGCAGTTTTGTCTCTGTGAAACGACTCAGCCTTCTATTGCATTATTTCTGCTGTGGCTGTATACTCAATAGAAAAAAATAACCAACTGAGAATTGGCATACTAGAATTAACATTTAGCTGTTTAGTCAGACCAAAACTATTTTAGGCTGCAATTAATCTCAATGTGGGACTAGAAATGAGCAGATTAGGCTTTCCGTATGCTACATTGATTTCCAATTTTCTTCTGTTTGTGTCATAAGACCACATTACACTATGAAAAGGTTCATCTGATTAATGTTGAATTCAGCAGAAAAACAATAAAATACAACATAATTTGTCCATAACTTAATCTGACTTCTACTTTATTTAATGATCATAAATAGTGTATAATTTTTGATACAAGTATTTCTGACGCATTTCTCTCATTATAAAAGCTAGCAATTTCTTCAAAAAGTTGCAGCACTGAGTAAATATCTTCGTAAAAGAGTGTGAAAATTGTATAGTCTATAATATATTGCTTTTGCTGTTTCTGCTTGTTATTTCCTTACTTTGCTTTCTACTTCTTTCAGGAAAAATGTACTGCTTAGTAACTTGTTTATTCCCCCCTCAGGATACCACAACCAGAGGCAGGCTCTGAAGAAGCAGAATTAGCAGACAATGCTGCTGCAGGTAACGTGGCCTGATGATTCCGACTGCATTAAAAATTGTTTTCTGAAATCATAGATTTAATTTACAGTCTAATGAGTGACGAATTACTGATAAAACTGTGAGCATTTGTACTATGAATAAAGCAAAAATATTTTACTTTCAACATTCACTCTTCTCTCCTTTTGAAAACATGTCATTTATATTATGATATGATATCCATAAGAGGTAATTACTGAAATCACTTAACTGTGACTGCATGATGCTCTCAGAAGCAGAGTCCTCGCCAGGGGAGAAGGAAGATATAGAACTGCTTGAGCAAGCACTGGAAAAAGCTCTTCGGGTCCGCACTGGCACAGAGGTCTCTAAGCAAGACTCCAGCAAAAGAAAACTATCCACAACTAAAGAAACAGAATGCATGCCAGCTCTATCAGCAGTGACTAAAGATAATCAGCCAACCAGCAAGTCAAGTAAAAAGTCTGCCAGCCTTCACAGAAAAGGGCACAAAAAGCCAAGTGTTTCACATAGCTCAAGGCCTTCAGCGGGCCATAAACCAGCACAGTCCAAAAACAGAACCCAACACCATCCCTCCTCAGCTGCTCATGCCGGGCATCACCAGCAGACTGTCTTGGCAGGGTTTGAATCTCCTGATCAAATCACAGCTTTGCTCTCGAAAAACAAGACGGTCAGAAGCAATATGCCCCGAGACGATGGGCTGAGCAAATTTGCATCTGTCCCCATGCCTTCTTCAGATCACATGTCCTTTTCAGGGACAGATGGATCTGGGGTCAGCAGTTTGCATCAACACAACGGGTAGGTTTAGCACAGCTGAGCTGTGGAAATAATCGTGTTTTTATTTGCAATTAAAGAGATATATGTATTTTTTTTCTACTTTACTTTTGGGCAGGGGGCGTCCTGAGCAAATTGCAAAATGGAAATCTTTAAGGAGCAAACAAAACAGGTCGCTAAGTATAGTTTTTTTTTTGTTATATAAGGTTATTGCAAAGTACAGATTTAATATTTGGATTCTGACATTTCCTCCTTTGTATTAACTTTAGATTGTTGGACAAAGTTATTGCTTTACAGAGGAACCCGGAGCCTGGGAGGAGTCGCTTCATACAGAGAATGAGGACGACGGTATTCTTCTGCTTTGAAATATATATTTTTAATTTCCAATAACCAATTTTCAAAATTGGTTAATTGATATACAGTAACTTTCAAATACTCAACTGTCTAGGTAATGTTCTGCTAAAAACAACCCCACCTAAGTCTTCATCTTATCCAGCACTATTTTGTCTATTTCCATCATACAGACTTATCCGGTTTTGTTAAAGTAAATTAATAGAGAACCTTATATCTTTTTACATTGGCTTGTCATAGAAAATCCCATTAAAATCCTGTAAAGTTTCTTCATCTAAGGTGCCTTAATATGGAAAGTTTCAGGCGTTATCAATACTTTTCCAAGGCATGGCACAGACTTCATTCAGTCCCTTGTTGCTATCTATTGCTCTGATCCATTTAGTTTCCTAGTGATTGGCCAAGTGGAAGTCCAGATGAGACCAGGTTTCAGCTCCACAGACTAACCGAAGAAGCATTCAACCTTGCACATCTTTGCCAGACCGAGAAGATTCTTGTCAATGAGGTGCCAGAAATGGACACTGAACTTCCGAGTAAGAACCGTGAACTGAATTGTACATGGAAACAATCAAAACTAAGAATGCAACAATCAATAGAAGTGTTGACATGTGAAAGGAGTGTCATGAAAATGTGGAAACAAAAGTTGGCAGAATTTTTATCAGCTTTTTTTTTTTATGGATATATAATCATGTTTTTATTTTTTTCTTTATTTTCTTTGCCAAAAATACATTTGGGACTTTTCTTTAATTATTTCAGCTATTACAAGGTGGTAACAACCTGCAAGCAGAGTGCTAATTGCAGAGCTACCCCATTCCACCTTGTTTTGCAATACTTTTTGTGAATAACACCAGTTTTTAATTATCTACCTCAACAGGTGGTAAGCAGACCAAGTCCCATTCCGACCTGACACCAGCAGGGTTGCAGCTGGCAGCTGCAGAGCTCCATGTCCTGGCAGATAAAGTGAAGCAAGGTAAAACTTTTATATGACCAAAAAGCAAGATTAAATTGCAGACTCTCTTAGATATTGTGTGCCAGTTTTAATTTAATTGTATAGCTATCACCCTGTCAGTCCAGATTGTGCTTTGCAAATATGTCTCTTGACTTTCTCTGCATTTTTTCATGCTGGAAATAGAAACATCATTGTTCGTATTGAGACTTTTTGTGATGGATAAAGAAATGATGAGTTATATTAAACTGTAGCTACCAACTGTATGTACAGTTAATACCAGATATTTACATAAAATATAATAAAAAACACCTTTTTTTGTTTGCCTGTAATTAAATTTGACTTTTTAGACTCATTTTAATTTGGCAAAGCTTAAATAATAAATAATTGTTCTTCCAAATGCCAGGGCAGTGGAAGTCATTTTTTAAATATTTTTGTAACTTTCCTCAAGTTCAAAGGTCAGACATATTGAAATTACAATGCCCTGATATAACTTTAGAGATCCCAGTTGATGTGGATGTTGAAGCGTTGTAAGCTTTTCATACAAACAATAAAAAGCTTCAAAAGACAGCAGTAGCTAAGTCCATCCATCCATCAATCCATTTTCTTTACACCCTTGTCCCTAGTGGGACTGAGAGAGGTGCTGGTGTCTATCTCCAGCGAGACATTTTGGGCGAGGTACACGCTGGACGCCAGTCTGTCGCAGAGTAGCTAAGTCTTTTTTTTATAATTATACTGTTTAGGAAGGGGAATGTTTCAGTGTCCTAGAGATGAATGATGCAAATTGTGCATCCCTAGAAAGAGCAAAAGGGAAAATACATTATGAAGACGTTGGCTGAATCTGGTAATAAAGTGTCATTATCTGCAGTGAATCTTTTGCCAACATGGGCGGAACAGTGAATTACCAAGAAAAAAAGACCTAATTCCAAACATGTAATAAAAAAGCTTGATTACAGCTAGCAAACAAACTGAAGGATGACCTGCTATCATAAAGGACATCCTTTATGATGTCCTTTCCATCATGAAGGAAAGGACATTACACTAATGCCTCTAAATAAAATCTGGTGCATGTACACTTTTGCAAGGCACTGAGTAAGGAACAGTACCTCAAGTGATACAGTTACCATGTAAATACTCACACATTTTCCATTCACACCTCCTAAATGATCAGGTCACTTTCAGTGAGGGACATTTGTTTATGTGCCTGTGTTAAATTTCAAACGTAACGCGAGCATATTGGCAAAGCCAGTGTGAGAGAAAAGTTTCCAGTTAATTGTAGGATCTCACACTTTTTTCTTTGTCAAAGGGAGCTGAATATGCGCATTAGATCTCACACTGAGGCGCCATCCAGTATTTTGTTTCATATTGTTTTATAGTGATTTATTTGGTTTCATTTTACGATCCAGATGTTTTTGATGAATATAGCGTGCTAACGAGCTAATGTGGGTGTCCATCTTGGCATGTGGAAAATGAAAACAGAGCCTCGGTGAAACCTCAGCGTCAGATCAGTACTTTGCTTGGCCTCATCCATGATCTCCTTCCTCCGTGACAGCAAGATTTTTACGCCGCCTCCCTCAGCGTGGCTTGGCGAAGTCCCAGTTATTTAAAGCGCCGACTACAGAGCAGAAAAACGTCTTGGGGTATGGTTGCTGACGCTCTAAAAATAACCTGGTTTTCCGTCAGAGTTGAAGGCATGGGATCGATGGAGGCCAGAGGGAGGGTGTCTTTGCCCGTCTGAGGCAGCTGGCCTGTTTGCAGATGGGGCGGCTTCACCTCTGCCCCTGACCATAACCTACAGCACACAGCAGGAGCTACAACAGCTGGAGGAGCTGCGGATGAGAGTGGCACTGCTGCAACAAGAGACTTACTTTGAACAGGTAGGGACTGTGTTCATAAATTACCTGAAAAACGGTAAATCAGATTGCGAACTCTACTTTTTTCATTCGTGTCCATACATTCTTTTGCTGACTCTGGTTTCGTGTGCCAGGTTCTCTTGGACTCTCTGTCCCCTCAGTTTTCATCCATCGGACCTGGACCTGGATGTCCCGGTCCAAGTACGCTCAGAGACATGTACTCCCTGCTGGGTGAGGGAGGGGAGCGTTTTGCTGCGATTGTCCAGGACTCTGAGCATGAATGACAGCTGAGGTGGTCACACTGGGAGTAAACAAAAAAGCTTAGCAGCAGGTATGGTTACATGAGGCACCTATTAGCATACGGTAGTGCATTGAAAACCCAATAGTCACTTCTTGTTGAAAGATTAGTTGAACCACAGTATAATAAAACATTAATAAATCATACTGAAATCTCTATTAAAGTTTCTCCAGTAAATTAAAATGTATATTTGTGTGAACTCTGATTGATGACCTATCTTTAACACATCTGAGCTCCTCCTTAACTCCTGTGAGCCTATGACTGATTAATGTTTTTGAATTTTTTCTTTTTAAATATCACCAGATATGAATGAATATATGGACAAATACAGTTAATGTTACTGATATGTGCTTATTTTTATAAGCTATTTTTTTTTCATAAATCCATGCTTTATGAATAAATTATTTAACACATTTTGTTATATTCCATTTCCAAACTTAAATGTATTTATTCTGGTGACCATAAATAAAGTTCACTGCAACAAATTGCCTCCAGAAGTCACCTAATTAGTAAATAGGTGTATAATCTCATTTTGGTCTAAATATAGCTGTTTTGCAAAAAGCTTTAGAAGTTTTTTAGAACATAATTAAAAAAAAACAACATTACAAAGGATTATGTTATAAAATATCCCAAGCTTAATCCAACTGAAAATCTGTGACAAGACTTGAAGATTGTTGGTCAGACACTGGATTTTATTTTGGGGTACTAGTGTAAAGGGAGATAGAATGGAAATTAACTACATGTTTTTACATTTTGTTGGTGAAAAATGCTGATCTTCCATGCATCATCTTCCTTCCACTTCACAGTAGTGTGCTACTCAGTCGATCTCATAAAATCCCAATACAGTGGAAGGTTGTGGTTGTTTAAAGTGTATGATGGCATTTGCTGAGCATTTTTAGTTAGACAATGTGCCAGCACTCAATATGAGAAGCGACCACAAAGTGACAGATGTTGTTACTCTGGGCAGTGTGTTAAAATAAACCTGTAAATTGTGAACTCTACTGAGCCAGTGATCTTATTTAATAATAGGACATCAATCTGGTTTTCATGATTCAAGCAATTATTGGTTATAAGTTGGGGTGATTCATGGACATTGGCCTGGTCTTTTCTGGGTTTATTTGATACGGTATGTATTTAAAATATTAGTATTTGAGGAGTTTTTGAGTCATGAGTTGGACCTGCATCACTTCCATTTTGTTTCAGTTCAATCAGTACAAGGGGTAAGGCAGGAAGCTCTGCCTTTGCGCTTCCTGTTCCACCATATGTTTTTGATTTCCACATTGGAGTTCACATCCAAACATACACATACTCAGCACATATGGGTCCATCACTATATGTTTGATTTGAAAACCCTGTTTTTTTGCCCATCTCAACTGTGATGCGAGGGCGTACGTGAGATGCAGGGGCTGGGTTTAAAAACGCTCGAGCCCACAGATGACGAGTGGACTGCAGGGGCCACGGCAGACTCGGCGACAGGTGGCGCTGGGTTCACACAGCAGGGCGTGGGTGTCTGAGCTCTGCTGCTCACACAAACATAAGGGACACGCACAACCAGAGCCAGGCTGAGTCACAAAGACGATGTGCTCATGGACCTGGCTCTCTGCACCCTGCAAGCTGGAAATGGCATGTTTCCCTGAGGACAGGAACCAAAATAAGATTAAAGAAAGATTACTATTTCAGTCTCAGATAGCCTGTTGCTTTTGAAGCAAAAGGCCATAGAATAATTCAATTGACTAATGCTGAGTTAAAAAATGATACTATTAGTTAAAACTTCAACAACAAATATAGCAAAAAGCTGCCTCTCGATAAATCCTCGGATCACTATTAGAGAGGAGATATGCGGGGAAGCGTCTCGGAGATCACGTCAACACCACACACAGGTCCCTCTGGGAACGGCGCCTACGCAGCTCAGCCTTCCTGTGACCTGTATACATCAGCGGCTCTGCTGTCACCAGCAGAGCTCCTCCACTCCCACCAGCATGGCCTACCCTGCCCAGGTTACCCATCTTTCACAGTTTTTTTTTTTCTCACGCTCCTTTTTGGTCACATTATGGGAAGATTTACATAAATTGTTTTACTTTCAAAGGTAGACACTTACTGGAAACTGCCTCTGGATCTCAGTCATATTCCCACACTAGTATGAATTAGCTCATAAATTCCTTCCTATGTTTCACTTCTTTCCGCCTCCCTTTTTTTATTTGAAGTGAAAGAGTTCAAGTACGAATCCAGAGAAACAAAACTGGGCTAGAAAGAATCCACTTCTCTCCTTCAATTGCCTCTTGCTTTTAAACTTTTTTTTTTCCTTCTGCCTCTGCCGTTCACAAACACATTCTTTACTTTCCCTCTTTTATTTGTCTTTGGCTCATGAATACGTCTTTTGCTCGGTGAGCTGCTTGTTAACTGTTTTGTTTTGTTCCCCTTAACAATCAGCCAGTTTAATCCCGCTTTTTCCCTCTGGTAACCTAACAACAATTGTCCCCACAAATAACCATGCCTGTCATTTACAGAGGAATACAAAGTATTTGTTCATTTGTTTTGTGCATGCCTTTAATTATCGGGAGCTGATTTGCTGCCAAGCTGAGGTCCTGTTAATGAAGCCATGGGGTTAAAAATGTAATTAAACTGGCTATTATTTTTTACAATACACATTTACTATGCCTTGGAAAGTATTCATGCCCCTTGAACTTTTCCAGTTTGTGTCTTATTAAAACCGTACACCTTAATGTTTTGACTTGTTTTAAGTGAGACATCGTCTCAAAGTACAAAGCAACTGTAGAGTTGACATAAAATACAATTCAGTTTATTAAATGACTTTAGAAATCTTCAAATTAGTCAATTGACCCCTAATGGCTTAAATAGACATCAACTGGACTTCTCTTGCTTCTTGAAAGTCTCAAAAGCTTCTTTAATTCTGACCATAGGTAGGATTATCATGGTTATTAGTTTTTGTCATCTGTAGTTAGTATATAGTCTACCTGTTTGTAATTTAGCCTCTATGTAAATGCAGCTGTGAAGGCATCAAAGGTTTTTTTTAGAATAGTGGAAAAAACACTTTGTAAGGTAAGCATAAGGAGTTATATTTGCAGTTTAACTCAAGTTATATAAAATAAAAGAAATAGGTGTAATCAGGTGACCAGGATTTGACTTTATTGGCCTGCGTGGCAAAAAACTAATACCACACATAAGCCCCAACACTCCATAGCAAGAATGAAACATGATGGTGGCAGCATTATACTGTGGGATGCTGGTGCCTCCAGGAAGTTTTCAAAGGGGTGGCTAGTTGAGGGTCATCTTTGTATTAGAGTTGTCCACCAAAAGCCATTAAAGAATTTCATGAGTTTTATAGGATGGGTGTGTGTGATAAGTGGACATTGAAATGTTTTTGTAAAGGACAAAATAATATGTATTAATATATAAAATATTGATTAGTAGGTTGTCATCTCCTTTAGACTTGTAATAAATGATTGATTTTGCATATAAAAATGTCCTTTTGGCCACTAGGGGCTGCATCATGCTGTGGGGAGACTTTTCTTCAGTAAGATTGATGCAACACATGACAGCCATGGAATAAACCTATTAGAGGCTGCAAAAACCTTGAAGTCAGGCTGGAGGTTCACCGTCCAAAAGAAACCCTAAATACACAGGAATGATTGAGATCACAGCCTATTCATGTGTTATATTGGCTTAGTCAAAGTTTGGACCTTATTTTAATTGAGAAATGTGTTATGACTTGAAAACTGATGCTCACACATTCTCTCTGCCTAGTCTGACCTGAGTTTAAGCTTTTTTTGCTACATAAATCTGGGAGAGAGATTTCCAAATGCCTTGCAGCTGTGGCTGCTGCAAAAAGTAATTTTATAAGGTATTGACTGCAGTGAATAAAAATACGTTACAATTTTCGGTTTGTAAAGCCACGTACAAATTTAATTCCACTTAGCTATTATATACTGCTTGGTATTCTATAATTAAATCCCAAAAAATACATTGAACATTTGTAGCATTACAAAAAAAAAGTTTGCCATGGAAAAATATTTTCTATGGCATGGTATGTTCTCATAGGCTCCTATGTTCTTTTTTGTATACATAAACTCTAAACCTTTACTTGTTTTCCTGGTCCATAATTATTTCCATAAATCACTGTGAGACATAAAAAAAATGCTTCGCCTCCATCTTCAAGCCCATAGTGCCTCCAGATAAAGACAGAAATCCAGATGTGTACTCCACATTTACTCTTTCCGTGCATTTCAGCCACGGAAAAGGAAGCTGTCTAGGCTGATGTTGTTTTCACAGAAAAGCGACCCGGGCATACTGAGAGATTAACTACAACCAGGTTGCCTTTCATTCAGAAAGAGCTGACTGAAAGAGCTGGCGTTTACTGTGTGTGTGGGTGGGAAATTACAGGGGGCTGCCTGTTTTTAATCACGACCATGACCATGCATTGAATTTTGCCTATTTTGATGCTGTTTATCTTTTTTTGTTGTTTAAATGCATGTAATGAAGTGTGGATGGTTGTTGAAGTTGGAATTTCTCAATTTTTCCACTTCCCCCCTTGGAGATTAAATGTGGTGCATATGTGCAGTACTAGTTCTTCTAAGTGAAAATGAGAATTTCCCTCTCTACTTCCAATCTTTTTCTGCAGGAGGCATTTTAATTCCCTATGGGAGGGTTGTATTCTCTGAAGAAAAAAACCCAGAAAAATACTGTTATAGAGGTGCAATGATGAGAAATTGAGTAAAGGAGGGAGATGTAAAGTCTTCTCCCCTCCCCCTTCCTATGCTTCCCCGTTGTCCTCCCTTCTTCAGGGTTTGATGTCACTCAAAATAAGCCAATCGTACCTCGTGGATTCCTATTCCAGTCTTTGCTCCTCCTATTTCCTCAGTCGTTTAAATATATTCTGTGGCACTACTATGTGCAGAGTGTACAATGTGCTGTCGAAGAACCAGCAGCCTGTGTAGAGCGTTACCGCCAGAGAGGAAAGAAGAGAGGAGGGAACGCGTGAGTGGATTTCATTGCTCAATAGAAGCCTTTATTTGACATGCTCCAGCGATTGCAGCTCAAGTAATTTCCTCCGTCTCGCACAGACCTTCTCTTTGCTGATTTTTTGTTTTTCTTTATGTCCTGTTTTTCCAGGCTTGTGCCTAGGATCAGCACTTCTGATTCAGTTGGA
Source organism: Xiphophorus maculatus (assembly GCF_002775205.1). Taxonomy (NCBI): domain Eukaryota; kingdom Metazoa; phylum Chordata; class Actinopteri; order Cyprinodontiformes; family Poeciliidae; genus Xiphophorus; species Xiphophorus maculatus. Next base: position 12,351,506 of record NC_036458.1, on the reverse strand, counting down.
ATTGCCCCCACAGTTAAGATGGGCTGCACAACGGGACAATTTGCTTGCCAACCACAACCCCAGATAAACTCTGGTCAGGAGAGTTTGTCTATGGAGGCTGGTGGTGCTAAAGTACCCGAAGTTCTCTCCTCCCTGGAGCGTCTATCTCAAGCTACTGGAGGCATGGAGAAGTCGTGGTACCGCTGCATCTTTCCCTTTGGCATCATCTCGTTGGTCATAGGGATTGCAGGAACAGGGGTGACCTACACTTACAATGACCTGCCACAAACTAAAGTTGTATCAGTGGTGCTACTTGTCATGGGTGTTGTGCTACTGCTGATGGCCAGTGCTTGCTGGACTCTCCACAAAAAGAAGAGAAGAAAAAAGAAAGAGGGAGAGTCTCTGACATCTGAGCAGTGTCCCCTATGAAGCAGATAACGGAAAGCAATTAGAAGAACCTAAAAACAGAGACTGGCCAAGAGTTTGTCTGTGCTCAAGGTATAGCTGAAAACACCCTCACCTTACCTTCAACCAATGCCAAATCCCCTCTTTTATTTATCACAGAGTTAAGAGACAGCTCAGGTAAAGAAATTAGAGTCAAAGGACAGACGTTGTTGTCTAGAGAAGGTTTTGGGATCACAATTTCTGAAACTCTCTTTGGTCATCAGGCATCAGGTACCTCTTGTCAAAACAACTATGGCGGAGACACACAAAAGCACACAGTTTGTGTGTTTACAAGCACAGAGAGACCCTTTGAGCTTTAATGTGTTGACACCCAACATGCTCTGTAGGACTGCTGCTGGTGTCACTGCTGCCATCACGGGGAACGTCAGTCGCAGCATTCCTCTCATAGGGACAGGTGACTCTCCAAGAGGTTAGAAGTGGGCCAAAGACTGCAACCTGATACCCAGCTGAAAGAGCAGCATGCCCGTGTCACCCGCCAACGTCATTCGCTCGTCCTGTGACACTGCAGCAATGTGTGAGGGGCTTTTTATACGCAACAGAAGAGTGGAACTTGAGTCCGCCAGTATCTTTGCTGGCATATGTGCCGATGATGACCTGGGGAGGACAGAGGACTGGTGAACTGGTCTCAGATCAATATTTGGTTGAGAGATTTCTTTAGAAAGTCCTGAGGAAATGAAAATTTGCACACATGCCCATCTCCAAGTCCATGCTTTCAGCGGCCTTTAGTAGCTTTGGGTGGGGGCTGACATTGACTTTCTGACTGACTGATTGCCTTTCTGTCAAGTGCGGGTATTTATGCCCAGCTTTGTGTCTATGAGGGATATTTATTGAAGGACACTGCCTGGGGGAGGCATACTACTGCAGGGGCACTTTGACTCATCCTGCTCCTCCATCGCCCCTCCCGCTTGGTGCCTTGATGCACTAATGGAAAAAATCTCTGTTACATTCCCCCATTTCTGTTTGAACTTCAAAAAAAAAAATCTATTTCTTCTTTCACCCAGCAAATATCTCTCCCATAGTTGAAGGGCAGTAACTTCGTCAGAGTAGAGTACAAAGCTGCACTGAGTAATGTTTTGGTTCTGATAATCTCTGGGGTTTTCCTTTCCCACATGCTTTCCTTCAGAGACAGACTGCTTGTGAATAGGGGCATTCGGTGAATGCGTGTGATGCACAAGGCTATTTTATTGGTGTCTTAAACACTTCTTTTCGTGACTGATTGTTGTGTGAGCTAAAATAAAACATGAAATCAAAGAAGGAATGTGTAATGTACACATAGATTAAGTGAAAGGAATATGCTCTGCTTGTCTCCACGTGAGTGACTCAACTAGCCCTGCAGGAGCTCTAAGAACTTTTATTGATCAAAACCACATTGATCCTGGCTTGGAGTTCAGTGATGTTTGCCGGGGAGAGCGTGGCTATACATGCACGTTGAGCAGTTAGCTTACAAAGCCACAGACCATCTTAAGCTTCAGCTTGTAAACTGGCTTTTGCCTTCCTGTCTGCTTTTGAGAACTGCCTGTTCTAATGGTTTGGAGCTCATTTGTGCATTTACTGCTCATGTTCCTTTTTGTATTGATGTTAGCCACACTGGTCGTTTAAACAGCAGCAACTGAGGATTGAACAATAGCGGTAATGAGCAGCAGGATCTTGGAAGTCGCTGCTTTTGAGATTTATGTGAGAACAGAGAGGAATGCCTACAGCTAGATTAGGATCAGTCATCCTGAAGAGAATGTAATTATTTAAGAGGAAATATGTTGCATCACTGGAGGTTACAGAGATGATTTCTGCTGTACTGCAGCGTAGCAGCTCACCTCTGAATCTACTCTCACTGCCGCGAGATGAGATTTAACAATTTCCAAAAATATTCTTACAGTAACCATTAATTTCTTTCACTTCATATGCCAATTTGTTTTTTTTTTACATTTGTGCTCAGAGCAGTGGTGTCCTTTAAACTCAGAGACAAAGCAGAAGCTCTGAAATGACATTACATTGGACAACATAACAAGCTGTCTGCCTCTGCATTTTGTGTGTGAACTACTTTTACATCTGCTCACTTTATGGAATCCCCTAAGAAAAACATAATTTTGCGATCCTTTGTTGTCTTTTATACATAACTACTCAGTGTTTAAATTAAAGTAAATACTAAACATATGATCTGGAAACCTCCTGCCTTATACAATGTTGATTTTTTTTAAGCTGTTGACTTAAAGGAGCCGAAAGAAAGACTGAAATCTTTGATGGGTAATTGTCTTGGGGGATGTAGTGCTTGCAAAAAATATAAATAAATGAGGTACACAGTCTTATATTTCTGCCTTGGCTTGTATATCATTGCAGTTTTTACATGTACAACACACACCGACTATATTTTGTTTGGATAGATATACCTAAATTTACATTTTTAAGCTGTATTGTGCCAGTATAAGTTGATGGGTGTTGACCAGATTTTCTTTTTGTCTGAAACATAAAGTGATTTCTTCTCTGCCTTCTGAATTTTTAAAGGGAAAGTCTACCTCTTTCTGCTGCAGGGACTAATGTCCCTCTCCTAGTAGACAGCTAAGCTGTCAGTCTGTTTGCTGTTTACTTCACTAAATATGTTGCTTACTGTGCCCTCCAATTTTTGGTGCTGTCTGTTTTTTTAATGTGTATTCTGTATTTCTATCTTTATGTTAATGTTCTCTTTCTGTTTCTATTGCATTAAATAAATGTTTATGCTTTGTGTCTTGAAGAAAACATGTTTTGTATTTTTTGAATGATAAAGTGGTTTCTTTGTGAACTAACTGGGTGGGGCTAAAAACAGTGAAGACTTGTTGGTTGTGGACATATTACAAATTACAATTGTTTTCTAAAGTATAAAAACGTTTTTGCAGAACCCACCTCAACTTCACATATAGCTGTAATATCTGTGTTAAGCAGACCTTTTGTCATGTACTGCCTTTGTCTGACTGGAGTAATGGCAGAGATATGCAGTCACTTGGTAGGAAATCAGACTGGCCAGTGTCAGGCAGAATAAATAACTCCCCCTACTGGCAGGCCACCCTCAGATATATTGTAACTGCTGCTAATATAAATGAACAGCAATCATACACAGTCAGAAGTTAACATCACCATGGCTGTGAGTGTTATAGCATAGCATGGTGCATGTAAACCATACTATCTTCAGGATGAAGCTGCAAGGATTTTTAAAACCGGTCTCTTTTTGCAAACGTTTGGATTTTTTAGGAAATTTCAGGATCTGATTCATGGACACAAACTCAATACACGTACACCCACACTAATACTTAGTCAGAGGTCTCTTATTGAGTTGACCTTACACTTTTTGTAGCCTTTGACTACATTCTTCAATTCTGAATGGGTAGCGTTAATTTAATTTGTTTTGTGCCTTTTAAGGATGGCCAGCAAAATTTAATATTGCAGTTGTGGAAAGGACCCAATGTTTAGATCGCTCTACTGGGTGGAGCGGCCAAACAGGTCAAAGTGCAGACACGGGTGGAAGTGGTCATTTGGATTTTGACTGTCAGCACAGATCACAGGAAACCAGTTGGGAGCAACTCATCCGCCTCCATATCTACAGGACTTGGCCTCCAACCAGAACATTCAACACTATTTGACCTCTCAAATTTTGAATTATACAAAACTGACATCACCTTAGAGAGAGAGGCATAGAGATGCAACAGGGAGCTCAGTATGACATTATTAAATCTGGATTGGAGCCATCTGGAGCCTGATGGCTTTATTTATGCTTTATTCAAATTCCAAATCAACAGCATCTGTGGAAAAGACAAATCTGTATCTAATTAGTCACTGCCTGAAGCCGGCTCCAAACGATACCTTCGTAGAGGGGATAGAGTTACTTTTCAATTGTGACTTGGCTAAGATATGATGACAGCTGATTTGGTGCCAGGTGTAGACAGAGATTATACACACAAGACCAGACAGTCAAACTGAATCAGAGGGAAATTATGTTAAAATGCCATCTCAACCTAGCTATTGTTAGCCAAATGTGATGAGACATATTAGATTTAATGAGACTGGGTAATAACAAGCACTGTCAGGCAAACTCAATTTGGATCTTTGATTATTTTTAATGTCCAAGAAGAAAATTTCCCTCTTTAACAAATATATTTCTTCATCTATTTCAAATATAATGAATCAGAATGATGAAGGTCAGAGTATCATTCCTTTTTTTATAACGCATCTTTGTGTGTGGTGCTTTACAAATTATGTGGTTTATTTCTTTAAAAATTTGATTTAAATGCCATTATTACCATTCAACCTACTATGATTTTTCTGAGGAAGTGCTTGAGATGGGTTGGTGTTTCTACAAAAACAGTGCATTTAGCTGATGATATCAGAGCCCTTAGCCTGACTGAGGTCACTCCTGCAATCTCGTCAGATAATTTGATCACTCACCTCCAGTGTGAAGTCAACGAAAAGTTAAGTTCCCCAGTGAGCTAAGGATAAATGGGAAATGTGCTGCCCCTATTTTAAATTGGCATACACTTGGATAATTGTTTCTAACTTTCCAAGAACTTGTTTTTACCATTCTGTTGAGTTAAACTCATAATCCTAAACCAGGGATCTCAAACTCCAGTCCTCGAGGGCCGCAGTCCTGCAACTTTTACATGTGCCTCTGCTGCACCACACCTGAACAGAATAATTAGGTCATTAAGGCTCTGGAAAACTGATCTACACAAGGAGGAGGTCATTAAGTAATTTCATTCCAGTGTTTTGTACCTGTGGCACATCTAAAAACTGCAGGACTGCGGCCCTCGAGGCCTGGAGTTTGAGACCCCTGTCCTAAACTCTTGGTCTTGTTTGTGATGATGATGATGATGATGATGATGATGATGGGGTTAGTTGCGCAGGTGATGTGCAGCTCAATATAGAGCCTGAGAGGGACAAATGATTATTATCAGGGCACTCTGCATCTCCATCACCCTTTTCAAAAGACCAGCAATCAGCAGGACACTACTCAGCTGAGAGAGTAGGGATGCAACACAAAGGTCTTAATTATGTCAGTCCCTCAATAACAGCTGCTTCAAAGGCCTAATCAGTCTGTTACTCTATTCAATCTCAGGACCGGTCAAAAGATTACACACTCATCATGAACATGAATGTCATATTAATTTGGGGTTAAAGGAGATGCATTTGAACCATTCTTCTTTCAGGGCAGACTGATAAGACATCATGCAAGCATAGAGATTTTTATCAACAAGAATTGGGTATATAAGTAATCCACCCAAAGAAATCGAAGTGAAATATTCCACAAATAAGGTATGAGTAAAAATGTTGAATTACACCAGTATTACGCATTGAACAAGTGTATATAAATGCATTAAGTGCTTGCAGAACAACCTTTTTTGGGGGGGAAATGACAACTACTAGAAAGAAGTTACATGAATTGTTCAGATTTTAAATTGGATACAAGTCAGGTGATCTTTCTATCTAATAGAATAGTATAGAATAGAATAGAAGTACTTTATTCATCCCAGCAGGGAAATTACTTCGCAGTTACAGCATAGAGACAAGACACAATAACAACTACCACTGAGTAGTAGTAGTAGTAGATAAAATAAAAAAAATAAAATCTAAAATACTATGGATTGTGAAAATATAAAATGCTGTTAATATAAAAAGCAACTTAGAGCAGTCCTTGCAAAGATTAAAAAAAAATGCAGATATGTATATTTAAATATATGTACAGTAAGTGTGCCACAGTGCAGTTGTGCAAAATTGGATTGATTAGTGCAGAACAATGATTTAGCTTTTATTGTACAGTGAGATGGCATGTGGCAGGAAGGATTTCCTGTATCTGTCCCTATGACAGCGGAGCTGGGGCAGCCTATGTGAGAAGGTGCTCCGCTGTCTGTCCACTATGTGGTGGAGAGGGTGCTGTTTATTGTCCATAATAGACAGAACCTTCTTCAGTGTCCTCCTCTCCACCACAGTTTCCAGGGACTCCAGCCTTAGTCCCAGTACAGAGCCAGCTTTCCTGATGATTTTGTCCAGTCTATTAGAGTCGCTGGCTCTGATGCTGCTTCCCCAACACACAGCAGCAAAGAAGATGGCACCGGCAACAACACTGTGATAGAAGGTCTCCAACATCTTGCTGCACACATTGAAGGATCTCAGCTTCCTTAAAAAATAGTCTGCTCATCCCCTTCTTGCACACAGCGTCAGTGTTAGATGCCCAGTCCAGTCTGCTGCCTATTACAACTCCCAGGTATTTGTAATCCTCCACCTCCTCCACCACTTCCCCTTTGATCTTCAGTGGCCGTGAAGGTGTCTTCTTCCTTCTGAAGTCAATCACCATCTCTCTGGTCTTACTAATGTTGAGCCTCAGGTGATTCTGCTCAGACCACTCCACAAAGCCGTTCTAAACATTCCTCCTATTACTGTGTTTTTGTCTGATTGTAAAACATTTTTTTTCAGATGTCATTTAGCTTGTCAGCTTGGGAAGCTGTAGATTGTAGCTTTGGCACATTATCAATTACAACACAAGATTAAGGTTTTGGAGTAAACTAGTTAAAGTCTGTGCTTAAATTTGATCGAGATGTGGTTATTGTAGCTATTCATAAGAAAAGCCCTCCAATGTGCCTGATTTAATTAAAACCCATTTGCAAAGAGGAGTGGGTCAAAATTCTGGAGTTCAAAAATAATTATTTGGTTTAAGTGGCAGTTACTTTTCACAATAAGCATATTGTTTTTGAGACTTTTCTGGTAATAAACAGAATCATTAACCCCACAAAAGACTTAATCTGTTAACGGGCAAATATGTTTTTACAGTTTTGTCTGTATTGTTCAATTTTAGCTGTACATAAAAAAGTTTTTAGTGACCAAAAAACACAGGATACATAGCAATCCCAAGTCTTTTGTATTTACACTCTGATATTATTTGTCTTTCTCTTATGAAAGTCAATAAAAACTGTCAAATTAAACTACAAATGAGGTACAAGAACAGGTTCAAAGAGATTTCCTCCGATACTGACGAAGAGTAATATGTAGGTACGTGTCCCTTTAATTACGGTACCTTTAAACGTTGTTATTCAATTCAACTACATTTCCCAAAGTACTCCACAAGAACGTGGAAGTTTGTCATATTCAGGTCAACCAATCAGATGTTCACACACGTGAGCGCGTACTTCGAAATGGCGTTCTCTTGTCCAATGACTTTCTAGAATTTTACAATTTATATGATATAACCAATCAGTGCTATCGTTCTTCAAAGTGACCAATCAGCATGTCGCGTCGTTGCGTAGAGGCGTCATCATTCTCCTCCAATCAAACAGACCGCAGCGTTTAAACCGTGTGCGCGGGCGGTCCTAGGGCGCTTTAGGGGCGGGTCCAAAGCAGGACGCGTGCTTAAATTTGAATTCAGGAAAGGTGCTAGTAACTTGTTTAAATATTAGTCAGCTACAGCAGCTCAACATTAGCTGTAACCTTTTATAAGTATTAATCTATGTAGAAATAATTGTATCCCTGGTTTACGTATAAATAATATTAGCTTCTACAATCGTAACGTTTAAACATCTGCTTAGTCTTGCATCTACATCCTGCTAAGAAGAGACCAGTCCACTTGCAATGAAAGCGGGCGGTAAGTAACTATTCTTATTTTCAGTTGTCTTACTTAACAACAATAGATGATAACTCACAAAATAACTGTTTAAAGATAGTATTTAATCGTCTTAGCTTCCGAGAATTCACTGGTTGCATGCTCATATCTTACCTGAATTAGTGATCGATTCCTTCTGGACTTCAGGACAAAATAGAAATGTTTAAAAGAAGCAAACCCAAGCCCCTTTTAGAAATGTTATTTTCTCACTGTAGCAGCTGCTGCAAACTAGATTCGAAGTTTAAACTTTGTGAAACTAAGTAATAATTGAACCCAACTTTACTGGACGATAGGAGGGAAATTTGGGCGCTTACTTGATTTGCCTCCTCCCTTACAGCAGCATTAGTTCGCCGTTGTTAGATTGGTCCTAAATGCAGCAAATAAACTTAAGAAAAACGTTTTGTTTCAGGTAATAATTAAGTCATTACTTGTACTTTTTATTTTAAAAAGTTTTAGTAGTTTTGCATGTGTTTTAGATTACCTTAATAGTCCCCCTGGGGGTGTCTTACTCGGGAACAATTTAGTAGGGTGACTTTCACTGTAAAGTTACAGGAAAGTAATAATTTTATTATACTGCAAAAGTAGGATTAATTGCTATATTTAGAAAATGACCTTCAACCATATATTGTATTTATAATTTCAACTGAAGACACTTTGTTCTCCTTATGTTATGTTTGTCCTTATGTTTATGTTTTTCAGTATAATTTTACCCAATTTTGAATATCCTTATTAAATACAGCTGTCATGTCAAGTGAGAAGTGTGCTTTTTCTCTTAGATGTTCAAAACTTCATAGTAGGTATGAACTACTGCATAGTTCATACCTACTATGAACTATCTAGTTCATAGTAGGTGCTACTAATTGGTATTGGCACCAATTCGTATTTATTTTGTTCATTGAATAAGATGAGAGTTCAAGCTACAAAAGGAAAAGCAGTATAAATTGTAATATGTTGGCCATGTTTTTTTATTTTATTAATTCAGTTTACTTGTACATCACCAAATGACAAGAAATTTAATTTTGGACTACTCTACGGATAAATCCAGATTTATTTCAGACCAGTTGTCATTAGATTTGTAAGGAACGCTTGTTGCACTGTTCATTTTGAATGTCTGTTCACAGTTTGCTAGTAGGCTGCACAAAAGCTTTAAATCAAGTGTAAATATTGGTTTGTCATTAGAGTGAGAATTGGTGTGCCAAATTTGCACTAAGATGTGAAGTGCTTGTTCACATTGTGAAGTAAATGGATCTGTTTGCCTGATATTGGATGGAAAAAACGGTTATTAAAAGTTTTTTTGCATAACTTTCTTCCTTCTAGTCGTCCACTGCCGTTGTTCAAAATGCTACTCGGTTCCGGCTCGGAAGCGGGTTCGTAAGCGATCGTCCACCCTAACTCTTCTGTCGCTACCGGAGGAAATTCTTCTCTATGTGCTCCAGTGTCTCTCTGCAGAGGACCTCCTGTCTGTCAGAGCGGTAAGTCAAACAACTCGTGACCCATATTTGACATCTCTTGTTGTTGATGGGTCTAAAATCCTTTGGTATCTGCTGTAGGTTCATTCACAGCTACGGGATATTATTGACAGCCACAACAGTGTATGGGCCAGAGTCAGTTTCAGAGACACGTGGCCATCTCCTAACGTTTTATGGCTGTTTGAAAGGTACAGATTCTTCTTCTGGGTAAAAAAGAATAAAAATAATTGCTCTCCGAAAAGATTTTTAGCTAAAATTATTCACTGATTTCAGGGCTGCTGAGAAAGGGAACTTTGAAGCTGCTGTGAAACTTGGGATTGCCTATTTGTACAATGAAGGACGTAAGTACAGCAGTTTTTCCTCCTACACTGTAAATGTCTGCTTAAAACATCATGTTAGTTGAATGGACGTCAACGATGGGCGCAAATTGTCTTGATGAAATGATTGCAGCTCTTCACTCTTGCCATCTCTCCCCTCCAGCTTTGTTGAGCGATGAAGGGCGAGCGGATGTGTGTGGTCGAAAAGCCTCCCACTTCTTCAGCTTGGCGGAGAGCCTGCTCTCTCCCAAAGCGGATCCCTTCACTTGGGTTTTCATCCGTCCTCCGTGGTCGCCCACTGGCAGCTGCTGCAAGGCCGTGGTGTTCGATCACCTAAAGGCTGAGTGTGAAAGCAACATGGTAAGTTCCACTGCTGGCAGTTCAGAGGAAACGAGTGTGAAAGCTGGTGATTGGATGATGCAGTAAATGCACACAGATTGATATATTTTTTACTCCATTTCTCTGCAGGACAAGAGGGGCCCTTTGTTGCACTGTTTGGCCCGAGTTTTGCTCCTGTTTGAAGTGAGTAAGCGTCTCATATATTTCTGGGTGGGGTTCGTTTGGTTTTTGTTTTTGTTATCCTCTTAACAAAATGTAAATGCGTTTTCCCTTGTCACCAGAAACGCAGGCCAAGCGGCTGCCTTTCTTCTCTTTATGCAACTGTTACTCAAAGCCCCCCAGTGGGCTCCGTTGTTTGACAGCATGACACATCAGGAGACTTTGTGTTAGCCAGAAACAATATGTGTCAGGCGCTGTTATTCAGCCGCTTTCTCAGAAGTGTGAGAACAAAACGCTCCTCTCCAAATACGTGCCGTGAACATCTGGATTTGTGCTGCCTGTTTTTCAGGAGGAAGAGAAGCGATCGGATGCTGTAGCCATGCTGGAGGAGTCGTCGCGGGCTGGCTGTCTGCAAAGTTCATACTTGCTGTGGGAGCACAGCAGGAAAGCAGCTGTGAGTTTGGTTCCGTCTTCAGTAGAACCTGGAGCGACTGCTAGATTTACACTGCCTTGCAAAAGTATTCAGACCTCTGTAGTGTAGCTCTGGAGGGGCTGCAGAGGTCCACTGCTCATGAACTGAGCTGGAAGAAAAACCTATGAACTGTATGTTTCATAAACTCATACTAAGGTTTTTCACTAAATACCAGTGAATATATTTAAATTTGAATATGACAAAATGTGCAAAAGTCTTTGGATAGTAATGCTTTCAAGGAAGCTTTTTAAACTACGTAAGGGGATAAATGAGGCTAAACTTGTTTTTTTGCAATTCAGATGTCTGACCCTGGAAGGTATCTTCAGTGTGTGCGAACCCTCAGGGACTATGCCAGCAAAGGATGCTGGGAAGCACAGGTGATCAAAGGCCTTTAAATGCATGGTTTGTTATATCACTGTGTGTTTTGTTTTCTCTTTGCTCCTCAAAAGTTTCCTTTGACACCATTCAGTTTCTCTTTTTGTTTTGACTCCTCCATTTTGAAAATTCTTGTTGAAACATTTATCACACTGTGTCAAAGAGGGCCTGACAGATTCTGACAGGATTTAGTTTCCCCCCCCCCCTTCTCATCCCAATGAATCATAATAATATGACTAATCTAAATCACTCTTAGTAAACTCAAGCCAGATTGTCATTAGGGTGCAGCACCGTTCAACAAGATGTCAAGATGTCTAAAGCTATTCTGAAGCACGTTTTAACATTTGGTCTCTTTTGTTCTTCTCAGTTGTCTCTGGCTAAAGTGTGCAGCAGTGGGAATCCACTGGGTTTGGAGTCCAAGGCCTGCTCGGAGATTGTGGCACAGATCTTCAATCCCTCCAACTCGGTGCATCAGCACAGCACTCAGGGTATCCTCAGACGAGGCATTAAGGACACAATGAGGTACGAGGAGACAAGAATTTCACTTGACCTAGTATATTAGAGGTTAAAATTCTTGTTTACGTTTTTGTCAATAGCAGATTCTCAGTGGTACCTGTACAATTTGCCAAAAATGCACACAGCTACTAAAAGATTTGTCATGTTTTATTAGTCATGTCATAACCGGCAGCTTTAATGTGTTTGCTGGATTTTATGTGATGGAACCACACTAAGCAGTGCATAATTATGAAGTCTGGTCTGAAGGTTTGACACCAGAGATGAAGAGACTGATTTCTTGCCCATTTCCCTGGACATAATACCACAACCTCTCTCTGATTGGATGGAGGCCTTCAGTGAACATCAGTTTAAGTTTGGCCATGAATTCATGACTTTCTTTAGGTCAGGACTTTGACTAGGCCATTTTAGCACATGAATTTGGTTTGATCTTAACCATTCTATCACTGCAGTTCCTCCAGAGACATTATGTGCATCTTGTTGGTTATTTTTGGGGATGTTGTGGCACATAAGGGTGAAGGGGATGCACTAATTTGTGTTGATCTGTAGCACTAAATCATAGAAAAATAAAGTGAAATTTGTGATTGACAAAATGTGATAATTGAAGGAACGCAAATGCTTTTGTGAGACTTTGTAGTGTTTGTGTTCTTTCTATACAGCTGAAATAAAAAAAATGAATAGATTTGTCATCATGAGAAATAATTACGTCCTTGTTTTCCTGCGGCTGCAGGTACATTCTGGTGGACTGGCTCGTGGAGGTGGCCACTATGAAGGACTTCTCCAGCCAGACGCTGCATGTGACTGTGGGTTGCGTTGACCGATACCTGGCCCTGCGTTCTGTCCCAAAGGCCCGCCTTCAGCTGTTAGGAATTGCCTGCATGGTGGTTTGTACACGGTGAGGGTCTTCACACTTTGAAGTGTTTTATTCTGTTTGTTTTTTTTCTCTCCAAAATTACAAGGGACATTGTAGTTTGGCTCATAATCATGCCAAACTGAAAATGTTTTTATTTATTTATTTTTAGATATATCAGCAAAGAAATCCTGACTATACGCGAGGCCGTTTGGCTGACAGACAACACCTACAAATATGAAGACCTGGTGCGAATGATGGGGGAGGTTGTGTCTGTGCTGGAGGGAAAGATAAGGGTGAGTGTAGCTGACTATCTAACTGCTGCTGTTCTTTAGTTTTGTATTCTATTGTAGAAGTAGTAATTAATTGTTCTTCTCTCCCCATCAGAGCCCCACGCTGCTGGACTACGGGGAGGTGCTGCTGTTCCTGCTCCCCCTGGAGAGGCGCTCCTCTCATCTCTTCAGCTATGTCTGTGAGCTGTCGCTGCTCTACTCTGCTCTCGCCACGCTGCCTCCTGCCAAGCTGGCCTGCGCTGCACTGCTCCTCACAAGGGCTCTGCATCACTATGGTAATAACACCCCTCTTTAACACAAGCATATAATGCAAGAGTGACGTTTCTGCTTAACTTGACTTGCCTGCTGCTCTGCAGGTCCCGTCTGGCCCGCCCTGCTGAAGGACTACACAGGGTTTACAGAGGAGGACCTCGTTCCTCTCACTGTGCTGCTTTATGTTAAGTGGTGAGTGCATCAGTGTGTGGGCGTGTGTGTGTGTTTTGATTGGATTGGATTAGCTAATCCAATCAAGTTTAGTCAAAAACCTGGCAAGCAAACTCAGGAGGATTAAAGAAAATTCTTGTTGCAAAGGTTGAGAAATGAATTACATTGAGATGATTACATTCAAAAATATATTGCATCTATATCTTTATCACTATACCTCTTTATTTTAGCATTTGTCTATTAGTATTTTATTTTTTAACCAACCAACTCGCTCACTCACATTCAAAAACAACAATGTAACATTTTATTGTCTTGAGTACAGGTTGAATTTTCTGATTTGTGGATCCAACTACCACAGCAGTTTTATAGTTAATATTTTTCTACTACATTGTTAAATGTCCAGAGTGTTACAAAAATAGTGAACAAAACCCCCCAAAAACTGTAGATTTAAGTCTGGAAACTTTAACAGTTGGAAACAAACACAAAAGAAACCTGGATATGTGCACTGCTGATGAGGTGGCTGAAAGAAAACTTTTAAAACGGACAAAATGTAATTGTTTTAAAATATTTCTGGTTGTGAAAAACAGACTGTCATGATTTGTGAAACTATTGCAGCACAATAGAAAAGTCCAGCTACTATGAGCTACTTGTTGTTACACTGTGTTAACTTCTAGGGCTGTGTAATTTTATCAATTCTATTATATTTATCGATATTTTTTCCCTCAAAGTATCAATTTTCCATCTGCGAGTATCATTACATACTACTTTGAGTTTTATGTCAAATTCACGCGAGTTAAATGACGGCTATCACACATGACTTTTTTTTTTCTCAGTTGCACATGCACATTAAAAATGACATGTAATGAAACAACTAGTTACAATTAATTAAATAATGAAATATATAAATCACATTATCTAATATAAATAAGACAAAAAAGGTTCATTTTCTGCATAACCAAATACACAAAGCCTCACAATTAACATTTAAACAAGGCAAATGTATAACAAAAACATTTATTACACCATCACTTCAATTAATTCAATCCAAGTCTATGGAACAGTCACAAAATGTCAATAACTCTGTCCCTCTACAATCTTTCAGAAAATCTTAAAAACGTAATGAATCACATCAAATTGTAATTAAGTGTCTTTACTGATTGCAAAACAGTGTGAAAGAAACCCACATTCTGAAGTGGAAACGGCTCTTAAAAACACTGCAGCCCACTTTCTGTTTTATTGCTGTCCCATGACTCACATGACCATCACCTATCTGTTCTCGTTCTCCATGAAGATAGTAAACAGGAATTGATTAGTCGTGAGTCTAGCTGTTCTCAACTTGCCTACATTGATTAGACAAATAAGATGTCAAACATATCTGTGTAGAAGGGAAATGGATGCCCATTTTGGCTTTAAATCAAACATGAAGCACAGAGCTACAGTGTCCTAAAGATGGTGGGAGGCATCGCTGGTTGAGAAACGTGCCTCAGTGTGAGTCACTTTGATAGGTGTGTGGCCTATCTATGGCCCAATCCTCAAATGGACAACTAATGAGATTTGTCCTGAAGAGTTGATTATACTGTGGAAGCAAGCAAAGTGCTCTCAGCTTAGTTTTTTTTTTTTTCTTTCTGTATTTTTTCCCTCGCTTCCATCTGTCCTCAGTTTCAGTCAAGATGTGCCCAAAGACTACAGGCACGTGTCTCTGACTGGAGTCAAGCAGCGCTTTGAAGATGAGGCCTATCAGCAGATCAGCAAGGAGAAGGTACCCAATTATAATTTCTTTTCTCTATTAGTTTTCTAAACCTGAATGGCTATTGATTTCTGAATTATTCTCTTTCACAAGGTTATGGATTTTAAAGAGCTCTGCCAGATATTGGAGATCCCCGAAGTTGTGCCTCAGATGGAGCCACCTAGTCCAACTAGTGGTCAACCAGCTGACATCCACACCTTCCTGGCTTCTCCATCGAACACTAGCAAGAGGTAAGACAGAGTCCAAACCGGCAAATTTTGGCTTTGAGCTTACCAATGAGGACAAAATGTGCTGTTTCTTCAGTCTTAAGATCTGCAAAGGTTCTTAATGTCTGGAAAATATTGGGAGATTGATTTGTGTTAAAATGATGGTCTTTATTTTGCATTGGACACATCACAACTTACGTTTTTGCCTAACTCTTCAATCGTTTTGTTGTTTAGGTGACAGAAAAGCCTCAGATGAATTCACACTAATTGAAAAAAAGTTAATTGACAAAAAAAAAAAAGACTTTGGATTCCCAAACATTTTTTCCCCACATTGTCACCTACCTAAAATTACAGTCCAAGTCAAATTTTGGCAATAAGGAGATGGTGATTTTTATTTATTTTAAATCATATTTAGCAAAAAATCACTGGGGCCATTATATTAGGAAGATGCCTTTATGTCAGGCTAAAGAATCCCAAGCAGCTGTTGTCACACTGTCATGAATTGCTTGGCGGGTTTATATGATGGGAGTTTATATTCAACAAAGGTTATTTCAGTACAGACATAAAAATATACATCTCTTCACCACTCTGGGTGAGCAGAAGAACTGTATTTTTTTTTCTGGAACATACAGTTTATAAAACCACTAGAAATCTTTTGAAGATGTGTAATTTTAAAACTCAATTTTATTTCCTTTCAAAGTTCAACTGGAAAACCATATGTACTGTTTAAAAACAGTACATATACTACAGTATTCCAAAAAAAAAAAAAGCTACAGTATATGACCATTGAAGAATCTGTTATTTGTGCAGTGAGAAACCGCAGCAAGGCTTCTGTCATGAGCCTGAACTTATCAGTAGAAAAATGACCACTGTTCCTGTGCCACTTTTCTTGCTCATGTGGCAGTTCTCGTGGGCCCCGTGCCGTGACAAACAGCCTTGGTGAACCGTCCAGACGGTGTTTTTTCTTTGTGCCATCTGCGAGAAGCTCCTGTGACTCACTGTAACCCCTCCACTCGTCCACTGTCTCTGTCCACAGGAGACGTGATGATGGCACACAGGCCCACCGAAGCGGCCTGGTGGCCACGCCCACAGCAGAGCTGTCCAATCAGGAGGAGATGCTGCTGGGAGACATCCTGGACTGGAGTCTGGACTCTTCCTGCTCCGGTTATGAGGGGGATCACGAGGAAGACAGCGAGGCGGAGAAAGATGGGGATTGTGAGTATAAAATAGAGATGATCTCACTGCAATGCCTCTGTGTAATGCATGTAAATGAAGTACTTTATATGCAAAGGAGCAGAATGATGCATCATCCCTTCTTTTAGTGGAACATTATTCCACTGGAAATGACTCTGCTTTGTCTTATCTTCATACACTTTTTTTGTTAATAAAAGCTAAATTGAGTAATGATTTACACATTGTTTGAAGAAGTTTGAAATTTCCATCATTCTCCAAATCTAGATTAGTCTGAAAAAAAAAACAAAAAAACATTTTGCCATTATTTTTTTTCAGCTGCCATCATTTAGAAAGTAATAAATAACCTTTTGTTTTTGGTGGTTGCAGAACAACTTATTGATCATTGTGATATTACAGTTCAGACTGGTAAACGCTGACTCCTTTGAAAATGCTTTTCTGTTTTGCCCTCAACATTGTTTTACTTATGAAGCATATGATCAAACGTTCTGATCTGAATTCAGTTCATATGCCAAACAAGCCTCGAAGCCACAGCTGAAGCCAATGTAATGTCCTGATTTGTGGAGATTAGAATTGTATGTTATCTTTAATTATTATACAAGTAAAACATTTTAAGCCTCGTTCTATTTTTATTTTGATAATGGCTTATAGATTATGAAAACCCCAAATTCAAACAAATAAGCTTGAAATATTTCTGTCTTAATAAATCAATATGAGTTTAAAAAAAAAAAAATTATATAACTATTTCATAATCCATTTTTTTTGTCACACGTATGTTTGGTTTTACCTGGCCTTTAGGTACAAACAGTTCCTCTACTGTGGCACATTTTTGATTCAACAATGTTTGGATTCATACAAAGGGAACATTTTATGCTCACTTTGATCACCAGTGATTGAGAATAATTTAATAACAGATAATTAAATACAAGTGGGCTGATGTTTACATGCTCATATGTTCTCAATACAATAAAAATCTGGAGTCTGGAGAAGTATGTAATGAAGAATTTGTTGGAACCATGGCTTGCCACAGCTGTGCGGATTGTTTTGATCATATCTCTCTGGTTTGTTGAACCAATTTCTTACTACTTTCAACAGTTTCCATGATGTATATCAAACTGCACCCCCTGGTTGATGGGGACAATAAACTGGAGCACTGCCGAGCTCTCTCCAGCGACGACGACGACAGCTTCTGTGAAGCGGAGAGTGACGGGAGCAAGGACTGCCCAGGCCGAGAGCCATCTGCCTCATCCGCAGATCTCCACAGCTCAGGATACTCATCTGTCCAGAGTGTTAGCCCATCATCTACATGCTCCTCGTCCTCCCTCGTGACCCACACGTTCAGGACCTTTACCACATCACTTGGCACGCCATCTGCCAAGGCCCAGCCAGGTTTCCGCCTCTTGGTGCCCATGCAGAGGCCCTGGGGGACCTCCACCAGACAGGTGAAGAGGAAGAACGTAGCGGCGCATAGCGTAAGTGAGGTGGAAAGGGAAGATGAGGATTTGGAGGAGGATTTTTCAGCAGGCACAGGCTTCCTAAGCCTGTGAGTCTCCACGACCACATGCTGTTCACAGACTACTTGCTCAGTTTCTAACTTGCAGAACTTTTAAATCTTTATCAACGTTCAACTATCCTGCGAGTCTGAGCTGGTCATTCAACTGCTAGAAGATCAAAGACGATAAGCATTTTAAGACTAGGCGAGAAAAAGGAACCGCTTGGCTTTCCTTTTCTATCACATTTCAGTTAGATGTTTACAGAAACGGAGAAGTAGAAATGCCTCCCAGGAAACCATAGTCGGCTCTAAAACCACTGGAATATCGGCTCGACTTTCCTCAGGAACCCAAAGTACTGGCTGCCATTTCTTTGTGCAACAACCTATCTCAGATACCATTTGAAAAGAAACAAAAACCTCAATGATTTATTATTTTCAGGGGTAAAAAGTGTTCTTTGTTATTAAAAAACAAGCATAATTGTTATGTTTGTGGTTGTTTTTGGTTGCCATCACCTCTGTTATGCACTGCCTGTACTGTATTTGAGTTATAACTGAAGGTGACTGCTGTTATTGAAAATATCTGCAACTGAAGTCTAAAAAATAGTTTTCTAATGATTTTTCTTCCTGAGTTTTGTTGTCCTGCAGCTTTTCCAAAGGTACTGTGTTGTAATTAGTTTTCAAAAATAACAGAGCTGTGAAATCAGTCACTTACAGCCTTAAATGGCTTCAGTTCAGTTTTGCGCAAGCTGTACTGTTGATGAATCATTTTGTTTACCTGTGGCACACTAATCCCATCAAGAGCCTCATACAGATGTTATCTTATTCACTAACATGAACTGATGCTTAAGCAAAAGAATAAAAATCAAGATACTTGCTGGAATTTTACATTTTGAAAAGACCATTGAGGAAATGTAAAGTAAAGTTTCCTCCAAACTGAATCAAGTTTAGCACTTTTATCACGTGTGCATAGGAATGTACCATTCTTCCTAATTTTTCTGTCGACATTCAGTATTGAAGAATATTTTAATGAATGTGTTTCTTTATTTAACACAACACACTAGAAGAAGCCTTAGAGGGTTTTTGTGCCTCATTCAGGATGCAGAAGACATGTCGTCTAAATGACTGTGATTGACTAAATACATTTTAAACTGTTACTCCAGACTGGTTGTATTTTTTTAAGTGTACATATTGTTATGTATAAATGGGAGGAAGACAAAGACCATGCCACTACTACTTGAAATTATATTTGACTTATTCCCAAAAATATTTTCTTATTGTTTTTCTACAGTTCAGTGTATTCTTTGATGTCCACATGTAATTTTTGTACTGTTTGAATTAAAAAAAAAAAAAAGAGTAATTAAGCTTTGTTTTTGGGCATCACTTTTATTACTTTGCTATTCACATAGGTGATGTGTGATAGTTCCTCCACATCCCATAGTTTTTCACTTTTTTTACTGCTATAACCACATGGTTTCATCAATGTAGACCAACACAGATTTGTTTAGAACTGCTATGGGCAATGAAATATGGATTTTAAATGATTCCTTGTAAAAAGCAAAATAAAAAAATCACACATGAAAACATTCTTATAACTCTTAGCCAGGCAGAGTTATACATACCATCGTATATTTGGCATGTTACTAAAAAAGCTTTAACAATTGGAAATCTGAAAAGTTGGACAAAATGGCATCCCCACAGCATGATGCTGCCACTGCTATGGTTCTGTGTCTGGTGGTGTGTGTTCAGAATGGCATAGTATGTGACAGTTTGGAATAGAATCAAATTTGATTGTATTTACATTAAAAAATTCCCAGAGAGGACTGAGAATTCTGCAATTTAAATCTGAAAATGTGTGAAAGTTTAGCATGAAAAATTAGTAAGATCCCTAAAACACTGAAAGACCTGCAGGATTTTTTTGTGGCTAATTTTAGGAAAAACATAAATAGTACCAAAGAGATAATGTACTGTCATTGCATCATTTATTTTGTCCATGTGAGAGCACCAAAAAGCAATTATGCTCGTAACGGATATGGCATGCAGCCTGCATAATTGGAGGGCAACAATTAAGATGCATTATGGAAATCAACTGGATCTGGCCGTTTGATAATTGGAGCTAATGTTTTAAATGAATGCCTCTACCTCTGATGCAGTGTTCTATTTTTTATCTTCTGTTTATATATATATATATATATATATATATATATATATATATATATATATATATATATATACTGCTCAAAAAAATAAAGGGAACACTTTAAGTGTTAAACACCTGTTTAAGTGTTCCCTTTATTTTTTTGAGCAGTATATATATATATGCAGGGGGAAAAATATTAAAAATCATTTTCATTAGTTTGAATCTTCCTGTTTGCTTGGGGGAATTATTTTTGTCACCAAGTGTTACAACAATTTTACTTGTGCAAAGACAAAAAGACAGGAGGTAAGGCTGAAAATAAAAGGGTCATTGTTAGTGATGATGGAAATGAGTATAACATATATTATTATCGTAGTGGCCTATATTGTAATTTTTTTAATATACATTTTTGGTTTCTACAATGATTTAAAGAAGATTGAAATATTTAAAACACTAAAAACCCCCAGCTGCTGAAATCACGTGACACTCCAATTGTGGTCACGTGTTCCGTGTTTTGTTGACGTTTGTCGGTCGCTGGCTTTTTGTGGATGAATTTACAGACTTTATCCAGCCGCTGGTGCAATGTCATCGGCCTCTCTGGCAGGCAGCAAACTGGAAGGGAAACAGTCGGCCGAGCTTCGCTGCCAACGCGCTTAGCTCCTCCAGATGCAGCCGCACATCGACAGGGAGGCTCGCTGTGATGTTTTACGGACCCGAGTGAGAAAATAAGGAGGAAATTGTTTTCACCTCGACTGGAGGAGAGCGAGAGATAAAGAGCGAAAGACCACCGTTTATATTCCGAAACTGTTTAATTTTAAGGTAACTTTTCATATTTGCATAATAAGACTTTAAATTGTCAATTCCATCTACAAGCCTGCAGATAAATGTAAATATAAAACGTCAATATTTCCTTTTCCCTTTTTGTCCAACGTTTCTACCTAGCTCCATCGTTTGCATTCGTGAGATCCCTTAGGAATTGACAAGCAGCTGTATTGTCCAATCAGATGAGCGAGAATTCGGCCCCTAGCCAATCAGAGAAGAGAGAGACAGTTTCTATTTTTCAGGAAGGAGTCCATGTCTTTTACGGCATTATTGTTTACTAAAACAGATGAACAAAGAAATCGTTGTCTTTTCGATACATAGCACATGACCTTTTAAACTGAATTAGGCAACGAATACGTAACATAAACCCAGAAGTATCATAATAATAGAATCGTCCGAAAGTCAGACAAATGCTGCCATTGTTAGCGTTATTACACGTTCAGACTTAATTACGTGATTATGCATAGGCAAAATAAGGCAAAAATGAGTTGTACGGTTGTCCATTTGTGAAAAATAATGTTATTTTAACCCGAGCACTTCTTTTTTCTTTCTTTTTTTTTACTGCTATACCTGACAAATGGATCTCTGTAGTTACATTTGCATAGGTCATTTTTTAAAATCTTTATAAATGTATTGATATATGTTGTAAAAACTGACTTTAAAAATACGAAATTGTGGAAAATAATACTTTTTTAGCCATCGTTTTTTTTTTCACGTTACAACCACAACTTTATTTTCCACATTTTTTTTCACAGCTTATGATAAATGTCTAAATAATTATCAACACAATAAAGACAATTTAAAATCTAAAGCTTCCATCGGTGTAAATATTTTTTATTTTTAACTGTATGGCTGACCAGCATAAAGCAGCACATAACTATGAAGTAGAAAGAAAATGACCCTCCACGCCAGTCTCAGGTGTTTTGCAGCCTCTAACATGTTTCGTTCCAGGATCTCCACAGTGTCATTCAACCATCACCATGTTTCACAATAGGGATAGCCACAAATAGCATTTTGATATAGGGTCAAGAATAAATAATTGGTTTTACCTGACCAGAGTACATTTTTTCCATGCGTTTGCTGGCTTAACTACATGACGGGGATTTTCTATCCTTTCTTTTAGCAGTTCAACAAAAAAACACTTTTGTAGCTATTTGAGATGACTAAGATAATTTGGTAATTATAACACTGTCGATTGCTCAATTTCACTTCTCTTTTTTTGTTTTGTTTTCTTCATTTATTTTGAAATGGAAACTGAGAGATCAGAGTCCTTTGCAGGCATTATTTCAAAATTTGCATAGTTTAGTGCCTTTAAAAAACAAGTAAAAACCCCTGTAAAATGTTAATGTCTTCTTTTTTTTTCAGCCCCTAAAGAAAGCTGCCTGGTTGGTGCCTTGTGTCTGTTCAGCTATGGCTATCGCTAGACAATTTGGACTGCTGGTGTGGAAAAATTATCTTCAGCAAGTGAGTAGGACATTCAACCCTTTTCTGTCCTTATTAGGTCCCATCATGGTTTACAACTGCATATTGTCTGGTTTTGAGTTTGGTTGAACTCAAAGAGCAGCTTGTATAACAGTTTTTAAGTGATGGGCTTTTGGACACAATAAATAAAATAAAGTGACTAACATTTTGCATTAACAATTTCAGATATGTTCCAGCCACCTTAAAATAAATATCTATATTATGCTGCATTATGTCACATGCTTTCTTCTTCCTTATATAGTTTTCATGAACTGTCTCATCTTCCTTCATTTAAGTTTTTAGAGGTATTGTGAAAGAAATCATGAGACTAAACAAGTCAGATGTTTTCCCAGAACACCATATCATAAGATTCAAAGGCTGACGGTGTACAGATGATAGGAAGTAATTCTTCTATTCAACAATGTTTAATTTTTCCCACCCACAGAGAATACTGGCACAGCTCTGTTTGCCTATTACTGATAGTAGCTGCTTGCATGAAGCAGAACATTATTATCAGACAATGACAACAATAAGTTAGATTATTGGGCAATGGAATGGCCTGTTGGCTATGAATCATACTTGCTTCAAAATATTAAACCCTCTGGAAACGTCTGTGTGAGATTGTGGTTCCTAAAGAATTTCCATCAGAAAGCAAATTAGATAAAATTTAATCCAGAAAAATTTTTGGCCTATTTTTTTTTATATTCAGCATTAAACAGAAGTGCTTAGAATCTGTTTTATGTTTTTACTCTCCTTTACGGAATGTGAGCCCCAATGCTTGGGAGTTTTTTTTGTCTATCTGAATTCCATGTTGTGTTTATATGCCGAGATAATGACTCAATATCAAAGCTGCAAAAATATTATAGATGTAATTTTTTGGCCTTAGAGAAATAATTGGTTTCAGAAGAGACTTTGTGTTGCTTAAATCCACCCTTCCCTTCTTTCAAAGTAAAGTCCAATTTTTTATTGATTCTGCGTAAACGTGATCTAATGCTGATGTCATATTCAGTTATGACACAGACTTGAACTTGATAATAAACATCCAATGTCCTGAAACTGTTCATCTCACTTTATGCTTTAACTACTGGTCAATGAAGTCAAGCATTTTTTTCCTGAATAGAAGTAATAATCTGATAAACAAATCTAACGCACTTTAAAATAATTTTGACTTTTTGGAAGTGCCATAAAACTACATTTGACTTTTTTGTATTTGTGTTTCTTGTTTTAACTTTTCCAAATGTCACAAAAACAGATTTTAATGTATTTTAAAGTTTGTTTTTATGCAACAAACCAAGGATTTGAAGAATTTTGCATTCTGCATTCTGAAACTTGCATTCTGGTTCTATGTTCCTGCTGAACCTGAAAGATATGCACACCTTAGCAAGACACTTTATTTATTTCCACGTATTTTTGTTTTAATCTATATTTCAACTTGACTGACTGCTATAGAAAAAAAATCTCCGATTTCTCCTCTCCAGAAACGTCAGATTCTGGTGACGCTGGTGGAGATCCTCTTGCCGCTGCTGTTCTCTGGCATCCTCATTGTGCTGCGTCAGAAGGTGCCTTTTCAGGATTACCCAAATGCCACCATCTATGAGAGCTTTCCTGTCAACATTTTACCCAGCCGTATTTCACGAGACCTGCAGCTGGGCTACGTGCCCAGTAACTCCAGCGTGGTGCGTCAGGTGGCGGAGGACGTCCGAGGCAGCCTGTCCCTGCACTCGGGTGGGTAATCATCAGATAGGGTAACAGGCATGGGGCCACCGTTGTAACTGGTAAGACAAATACCACAGGCTTCTCAATGTTTGTGGATCAGGACGGAGCTGGGAATACTGGTTCCTCTGGAAACAGCTCTCAGGAGAGAAAACATGCCACACCCTAGTCCTTTCCCTGTAGACAGGGAAAGAAAGGCAGCATGGACAATATAGCATGTCTGTCTGCTCCCTCAAGACACAGGCATAACGTCTCTTTGGTCTCTCCATACGCGTACATACCTTTTCTGCATGACTAGTCTTCCAAACAAACACTCAGGACACCTGACAGCTCTGCAAACATTATGACACATTTGGATTCATTTTGACAGACAGATAGACATACACACACACAGTGGCTGCTGTGTAAAGCAAAGATGGGTGAATGCACTAGCATTCACAAGTTTTCCTGTGGTCAGACAGGTCAGACATGTGAGATCCCACACTGGATCTCACATGTCATTAATTCTGTTTGAATTAATGAATAATTCAAACAGACGAAAAATACAGAGGGGAAGTTGGAGGGGAATGAACTGAATTACATTTTATTATTGTCGCATGCATGTGATCTCTGAAGTTAAAACTTGGACTGCATGCTTAAAATAGAATGTTTTTTTAACAGTAGGTTCATATTTAACTACTGCTGTAGGTGATCTGCACAATGCTAAATAATCTAGTTTTTGTAAACGCTGATAGCAGGGAAAAGGATATATGGTTTTACATCAGTAAACCACTGAAATTTATAGGGTTTGGACAATGAGGACATTAATCAGAGAAGCAGCCAAAGTCCATGTTGATCTGCAGAGACTCACCGCATTACACAGGGCAATACTGGAAAAAAAACCTGTTGGAGGTTGCAAAAGGCTTTAGACTGAGTTGTGGGTTCACTTTCCCATGCGGTGATAACCCTACAAATACTGGCAGAGTTATAGTAAATTGGCTATTCAAACCATATTCATGTACTAGAATGGCCCAGTCAAAGTTCAAATCTAAATTCTACTAATGAACTGTGGCAAGACTTGATTCTAAATGCAGTTCAACTGAGTTCTGGCCACTTTGCAAAGAAATGTAAAATATTTCAATCTCTGCATACGCACAGCTGGTAGAGAATTGGTAATTGTTGCAAAAAGTACAAATTGAATGTATTAAGAAAGGGCAGCAGAACTCTCAGGTTTTTAGTGGAAAGAAATCCATGCTTTTCTTTCCACTTTACAAATGTGCTCTATTCACATAAAATACTCATAAAGTGCATTGAAACTTGTGGTTTCAAAGAGAAAATTTGAAAAAACTCAAGGGGTAAAAATACTATTGCAAGGTGCTGAAAATATGACTCTAATTTTCTTTTCTAATTATACAGTTACATTTGCTTCTTTTATGTTTGCCCACTAACAAATAAGGCACAATAATCTCTCATTAAGCTGTACTGAAATTGCCAGCAACCTATGTGATTATTGTTTAAGCTTTTGGTTTGGCAGCTGCTTGCATTCCCTTCCATTCCCTCAGATTGTCTTTTACGCAATATTTGTTTTATGAGGCTAACCTAGATTTAACCCTGGCACTGATATAATGCTTACAGTTTATGCAGTACTCACAATATCTTTGTATTTGTTTGATAGAAGAATAGAAAATGACAAGTTCGGGAAAAAAAACTAAACAAAACTAAAAATAATTATCTATTGTTGATGTCTGTTTGGGGAAGTCACAGTATTCAGGACGGCAGCCAGATCTTGGCTATTTTCCTGCTCGTGAGAGTTAAACATAGAAACCAAGAGGCAGACATGGGCACAGTCGAACATGAGAGAGAAGTACCACTTTTTGTGTTTGTCTTGGTCGCAGTGCGTGGCTTTGAGACGGAGGAGCAGTTTGAGAAGCACGTCCGAACCGACCCTCAGTCGCACCAGATATTGGCCGCTGTCATCTTTGAGCACTCCTTCGCTCATGACGACGAGCCCCTACCCCTGCAGGTAAAAGGCATCGCATTCTCTGTCACACCCATGCTATGTGCATTTGAATACTCGGTCAACAATCCTGAAGCTGATCTCTACGTAAGGAGAAAAACCAGCATTGCTGGTTTAGCCCCTCTGGTCCACTTTCTTAAAATGTTGTTGATTTACTGGTTCAGAGTTGACAGCTTGGATAGAAGGAAGAATCCAGTCTAATTTCATTGAGTCTGGAGAGTTTAACAGTTGAGATAAAACATTTATTCTTGCGCAGCCAGAAAAACTAGAAGAGCAGAGCTCTGTGCTGTAAAGGAAACACTGATGCTTACCGCAGTGAAAGGAAATGAACCTCGACTAGAGTAAATCACCAACATCACCACTGTATACCCTGTCTCATTACATTTTACACCTTTACTGTTTTCACTTCAGTTCACCTGCAGTCACAGTCATAAAGTCTGAGACAACAAATGCATAAAAGTCTAATGTAAAACAGTAAACTGTTCACATACAAGCATTCATTCCTTTCAAGCATTTTTTCCTTTGTTTACAAAGTAGTGCGTTCAGAGGCTCATTTATCAAAGCAACAAAGTAATACATTGAAGAAGAATTAGATAAAACTTGACAGTGGATAATATTTCAGTGTAGTTCCTAATATATGTGGTTACATTTCTCATAAGATATAAATAGTCAAATGCGACAAGCCTCAAGTTGCTGAACTGGCTAATCACCACAAAAAGTATCGCAGCTATACATAGGTATATTTAGATTTGTAGATAAAACATTTATCTACAAATCTATTGTCATATTACTGAAGCTTCACAGTTTTCTATTTTTATTGAAATTAGTCGCTCTTTATTTACAGTTGAAATCAGATTTTTAAATACACTGTGTAAAAAAGCAAACAACCATTTTTTTCTTACTGTCATTGAATCAGACTAAACTTTTTTTTTTTACATCAGTTAAAATTACCAGAATTATTTCTAATTATTATTTACTAAGTACCAGGAAAAATATCCAAGATATTGTAGATATTTAAAAATAATTTCTTCAAATTCAGAATTTTACGTTTGTTTTATTTGTTTTATTGTGTCTGTATGTATTTTATATATCAGTCTTTTCTATTTTGTAATCGCATTGTATTTTATGACTGTGATCCTGTTGGTGTATAAAGTGCTTCATAAATAAAGTTGGTATGGTACATTGATATCCATAGTATCTGTTAGAATGTTTTTTTTTTAACTTTATGACTTGAGTAAAAGGTTTTGG
Source organism: Xiphophorus maculatus (assembly GCF_002775205.1). Lineage (NCBI taxonomy): Eukaryota > Metazoa > Chordata > Actinopteri > Cyprinodontiformes > Poeciliidae > Xiphophorus > Xiphophorus maculatus. The sequence continues at coordinate 12,324,230 of NC_036458.1, read as the reverse complement.
ATTTCCTTCTGCAATCTTCTCACAAACATTTTCTGGTATTATGGCCCATTGTTCCTGACAGAAATAGTGTTAATGTGTCCGGTCTCCAGGCTTATACACCTTTTCAACTAAGCCTACTAATCTCATACAGCACTGAGATCTAGGCTTTGCGAATGCCACTCCAAAACATTGACTTTTTCATCCTTAAGCCACTTTGTTGCTAATTTGGCAGTATCTTCTGAGTCATTGACTCACTAGCGCCCAAGCTTTAATATTCTACATAATCTCTTGAGATGTTTCTTTAAGATTTCCATCTCATCACCTTCCTAAAGTAATGACGTAGGTCACTTTTTGCCAAAAGTGTTGTTTTTTTTTTTACCCAAATCTTCTTCTGGCAATAAATAACTTGGGCCATTATTTTAAGAAGGAAACAATATGATGTTCTTTCCTCATGATGTCATCTGTTTTAGGAAGTGCACCAATCCATTCTGCACCAAAACACCCCCACAGCATACACAGCTGGTGCTCTCAGGCTTGGAAAAATTTCCCCTTAGCCACAGATTAGTTTCATCATGTTACAAAACATGAAGTTACTGAGTGCATTTGCAAACTTTAATCTGGCGTTCTGTGGTTCATTTTAGACTATTTAGCTTGTTCCTCTATGATGTTGATGCAGGACTTTTATTTATGCGGATAAACCAGCATCTTTACAAGATCTTTTTCTTTTGTTCTGTGATTGAGATGCACATTTCTCATCAAAACCATTTCACTTCTGGGACATAAAACATGTCTTTGTCCTGAAGGCATATTGAAGGTTACACATAACCATATTCTGGATTCTTTAATATAACTATTTGAACAGAAGATTGTGACACCTTCAGTTAACAAAACCTTTAAAGGAGCTTTAGACTCTGCCAGAGAGGCTAAGCATTAAGCTTTGCTCTAAAGTTGATTATGATTTTGGTGTTTTTATTTAATTTTCACTCTCTTGACTTACAGGTGAGCTACCACCTGCGCTTCACCTTCACCCCACGCAACGCCCCACCTAGGGAGAAGTCCGAACTGAGCCCAAACAGTGACCTGGACTGGCATACTCTCAGCCTCTTTCCCCTTTTCCAGCTGCCAGGGCCAAGGGAGCAGCATGACAAGGATGGTGGGACACCAGGTGACAACCAATTTTTGTGCATAAATTGCTGTTAAATATCTTAAAATCCTCATATGTTATTGCCAAATTCTGTAGATTTCAGTGAATAATTTCTTCAACCCAGATCAATGATGGCAGATTTACATTACTAACTGTGCGTTGTTAAAATGCATCTTTTCATACCAAGGTTATTACCGTGAGGGCTTTCTGGCAGTCCAGCACGCAGTGGACAAAGCCATCATGCGATCCCACAACAGTACTGGAGCAGACCGTCTGCTGAAACAGACCAGGGTGGTTCTGTCACGCTTTCCTTACCCTAGCTTTATCTATGATGTCTTCATCTTGGCCATTCAGAACCAGCTGCCTCTTCTCTTAGTGCTCAGCTTCACTTACACGTCCCTCAACATAGTGCGAGCTGTGGTGCAGGAGAAGGAGCGGAAGCTCAAGGTATTGTTACGTGCCCCTGTAGGAAAGTAGCTTAAATGATTAATTCAGCCGTAAAACATATACATTACCTTTGCCTTGTTTATCTTGTCCATTTCAGGAGTACATGAGGATGATGGGCCTCAGTAACTGGCTGCACTGGAGTGCATGGTTCCTGATGTTCTTCCTTTTCCTCTCCATTTCAGTGTTTTTTGTTACTCTGCTCCTCTGTATCCGGGTGAGTTTGTGACCAAAACAATCCCCTTTATTCTGATGTAAAAATAACATGACTTTATGGTTACTATTGTGTTTACTTACCGCATGTATGGATCCAATGAAACAATGTAAATCTAACTTAAAGCTCAGTGCTTTTAAGTGGTGGTTCAGCAAAATGACTACAAAGGTTGTGCTCTCAGTGAATCATTTAGAAACATCTAATCGCTTGGAGAAACAGAAGGAATAAAGAAGACAGATTTACCAAAATGCAAAAAAAATATCAAATATCTTTTTACTTTTCCATCTTAATCAGATTATTCATAGATTGATTAAAGTCTACATTTGTTGTATGTTTCTCTCCTTAGCATAATTGTGGTATTTTCATAGCTATTGTTATAACCATCACCATTTTAGCCAAAGATTTGAATATTTATTCTGTTGGAAACTTGTGTTGTTTAAGATAATATTTTTTATACGTTGTTGTTTTTTTTTTTTCAAAAAGATTAAATATGTGTTATGGAAGCTGATAGATTTTTTTGACCTTACTGCATCTCCTGAGTGCTGTTATTGAAGGCTGGTTGAATTGCAATTGCTTGTTTGAAAGTGAATTTTAGCAGCAGAGGTATTTAAGTGAGCTGATAGAAAACAGACAGCTGTCAATCAGATAAAAGAATGATTAAGCAACACTTTCTGTTAGCCAGATAAATAAAACTTTGCCTGCCAAAATTTTCACTGTAGAGGCATTTTGAAAGCACCAAAAAAACCCATGCAATGGACACCTCCACACACTTCTGTGGGATGGTGCTACATCTGTAGTGTTATTGTGAAATTTTACAGTTCATTGTGAGCAGAAAATTGCACTTGCTGACATTTTTTCTTGGGTTTTCTGTCCAGTAATTTTCTGTCTCTTTTTCGTAAGCATATTATTTGAAAATCCCTTTCATCACTGTTTAAATTATGCATTAGGCCGGATGCCTCCTTGACAGTCCATGTTATTGATTTAGGTGAGTCCTAACGGTGCAGTGCTGAACAACAGTGACCCCACCCTGGTCTTTGTCTTCCTGCTGGTCTTCACTGTGGCCACCATCAACTACAGCTTCATGATCAGTGCCTTCTTCTCACGAGGTGGGTGGCTTTGTCTGTTTGTAGTGGGTAATTAAGTCTCCTTTTCACTGGCTTTTTTTGTGCTGCACGTGTGGTCAAATGATTTTTTTTTCCCCAAAAAAGTACAAGTTGTACAACAGTTTGCAGTTTATCAGATTCTCCCCCTTAGTTCAAACAATGACTTAACAGAAATATGTACAATCTTTATATGCACAAATCATATGTACCTTTTAATGGTTAAAGGTAATTTAGTGATCAAATTACCTTTAATGTTTAAAGGTAATTTAATGTAACTTAAGTGGTTTTTTCAAGATCACAAATGTTCTGCTTACAGTAAATCTTAGAAAACATGCATAACAGGAGGCTTTAGTGGTCATTTTAAATCTCAGCATCTCATTGATAACCTCAAAGATAAAACAAGCTGCGTAAGCCTCTCCTTTTTCACTTCCCTTTTCTGCTTTCTTTGCTCTTTCACTCAAAGTCCATCCATCAAACCAGAATCCATTTCGTTTAACTTTTCTCCAACAATGCAGCTAAAATTGCAGCGGTTTCAGACCAATTTTTGCTCCATTTTGCTACAACAGTCGCACACAAGTTGTTATTCATTACATGAAAAGTATCTTGAGTACATCACTTGGAAATGTTTACAGAAGGAAGGTCTTGGAAAGCTTGAGATCAATTATTTACTCTTTTAAGACTGACATCGGTGCATTGATATGTTGTTTCAAAATGTGACCTCACTGCACTTTTTCACCTGTGACTCATTTTTCTTATCTGTGTCAGAAAATTCACTTGGTAATCTTGACCTGCATTACCTCTATTACTCTTGTTTTCAGCTATCACTTCAGTCTACCATTCCTGACCTTTGCATTGTTGATAAGCTGACTCATTTAAATAATGGCAACTGTTGCTACTCTTATAAAACTTAATTTTAGGAGGAGATAATGGCATTTGACCAATGGATGTTCCAGTTGAGCTCAGAATGTCACATTGACTGCTACAAGTGGTCTTTGATGGGTTCATGTTGTGCTCATTGGAGTTGGAAGCAGAAGCAGCTCCTAGTCTGTCAGTTTTGCTTCCTTTCCCATTTTTCCTCCCTTAATGTTTTATCTGAACCTCCGGGAAGATTCACGTTGCCAAACAAGGAAATGGCTTTTTGAAGAGCTCACAAAATCCTTTGCCTGTCAGCTATTTGCTTTCATTTATGTTATTGAATTGTATCAGCCAGCAGAATATATCTGTAATGTTTCTTTTGCAAGATTGCTCCCATTTTTAAGATGAATTTTCAAAATTTTCTCTGATGCTTTTTAGCCAACGTGGCGGCAGCAGCGGGCGGCTTCATCTACTTCCTCAGTTACCTGCCTTATTTGTTCTTGTGGCCTCGCTATGACTTACTGAGCCACGCTCAAAAAGTGTCGGCCTGCCTTATCTCCAATGTGGCCATGGCCATGGGAGCTCAACTTATAGGAATGTTTGAAGGCAAAGGTGAGGTTTGTGATCAAACTCAACCCCTGAAATGCTACAGTTTTCTTTGTTATTTCAAGTATTTATTATCAATTCTTTGCTCCTCAGGTACTGGAATCCAGTGGTCAAACCTGTTTGACTCTGTGACAGTGGACGATGACTTCTCCATGGCCCAGGTTCTGTGCTTGCTGCTCTTTGACTCGGTGCTTTACGGCCTGGTGGCCTGGTACATGGAGGCAGTGTTTCCCGGAGAGTACGGAGTGCCTCTTCCATCTTACTTCTTTCTACTGGTACGCCAATCATCAAAACACCAAATGCAAAAGAAACTTCTGGGGCTTAGGGATAAGAGTGCAAATTGATATTTTAGTATTTTGTCAATTATGGTTTTAATTGGTGTTTCAAACTAAAAAAGAAGGCCTGAAAATGTGAACTTGATGGTTGATAAAAATCCCTAACGCTTCTTCAGCACAACTTTTGTAAACTTGGACTCTATGCAATTTTCTTTTATTTAAATACCGTACACTAAACTGCATGTGCTTTATCCAATTTAGGAACCGGTATGTTTACTACTGTTACCTTTAAATGTAAATCAGAAATAATCAAAGGGTTTTTAGAATATAAAATAGACAGGCTAATGAGCAGAAATATTTTCTAATTGTAGTTTGCACCATTAAAGTATCACCTGGGCCAATTTTTAGACTCATCTCTCCAGGACTCAAGCTAACACTGTCAGTAACATCAACATTTTTTAAAATGTAGCAGAAATTTAAGATAATTAAAAAATGTGCATCCCTTCTTCACATTTACAGCAACTCCTCCAAAATCAAACTGTTATAAATATCTACATTCCAAATGCACACTGTTGAGTCGAACATAACACAAAATATAAAGAAGCAAAAAAGACTGAGGTAGAGGTATGTGGATAATGTTTCAGTGGCTGATAGATATAGTTACTTCACCCACTAAAATAAACATGAAGTAGCAGCAGAGTTTACAGATTTCCCTTCTGACAATATTACGTTATTAATGCTAGTTGTAGCTTCAAGATAGAAAGGAACAGGCCCTGCACTGCAACAGTTTTCATGCAGGCATGTGCTTGGACAGACTATTATTTGGTGTGGCTTCAGAGCATGTCATTAATAGTTAACATAAAAATTTTTCGCAAGGCAACAACTGATATGATGCCAATGTTACTGTTAATAGGTTAGCATCAATGCACACATAGAAACACATAAGATAAGAATACATGGATCTGTTTGCAGCCTCGCTACGGGGAGGTTTTTTTTTTCTTCATTTTAGAGTCAGGCACTCCTTGACAGGTGTATTTGATAAAGACTTTATACAGAACGGCGGTTGTCATTTTGGTCTGTTTAATGCATTTTTCTTCTTCCAAACACCAGTAAGTGTGGGTGTGTAAGAGCCCAAGAGAGACATCTGCTTTCAGTGAGACTGGTTTTGATACAGAGAGATTGGAAGAGACTTAAAATGGGAGGCTCAAGCATGTCAGCCAGAATGAGACCTTCAGGTTCAGCTGGTTAGAATAACAGGAAGTCCTTACCAGCCAACACAAACACTGTTTATCTTTACAACAACTTTGTGTGATCCCAAAGTGACGTTTCTTTACACAAACACATGTGTTTTTACACAAAAATAAATTCCTGGTAATTCGTTTCCCAGCTGGTCAGGAATTCAAGGGACTGCCAGTAGGGTGTGGTTTAGACGCTGACGCACGTCTGTCAGCATCCATTGTGTGTGTGAGGATGGTGGGCAAAAAATGAGCTTTTATTCTGACTCTTAGGAAGAAACATTCTCTTCTCATGCACATAAACATCAATCCTGCAGCTCAGCTGTGCTCCTTTGTTTCCTCTGTCTAATCCCTATTATTTGTAAGTGAAAATGTAATGTTTTCAAAAGCATTGATAACAGTTCTTGCGTATTTTGTTTTAATCTTCTGAACCGCAGCCTTCATACTGGTGCAGCAGCCCTCGCATGGCTATGGTAAACGAGAAAGAGGAAGACGAGGATGCAGAAAAAGCTATGAAGGGAGAGTTTATAGAGGAGGAGCCAGCTGGAGTAGTATCTGGAATAAAGATTAAACACCTCACTAAGGTAAGAGGCTGAAGACCGACTATCTCTTGGGTATTAAAGGCTCTGGGTCCCAGGTGTGCACACGTTATGGTAATGGTTGCACTGGTTCTGGGTATCTCCCTCTGCCAGGAGTTCAAAGTAGGGAACAAGACACGGCAGGCGGTGCGAGAACTGACGCTGAACATGTTCGAGGGGCAGATCACAGTGGTGCTGGGACACAACGGTGCTGGGAAGACCACCACACTGTCCATGCTTACAGGTCACCAGTCACAAACATGACCGGAAGCAAACACTGACCATGCACATCAAATGAGTCACCTAACTGGGATCTGTTCTGTTTCCTTCACATTGCAGGTCTGTTTCCTCCCACCAGCGGTCGGGCCTACATAAATGGTTACGACATCTGTCAGGACATGGCTTTGATCCGACGCAGTCTGGGCCTCTGTCCTCAGCATGACGTTTTGTTTGACAACCTCACAGTGAGAGAGCATTTGCTCTTCTATGCACAGGTATTGAACGATATAGCAACATGCAAAGTTACTTATAACTGTAAACTGATCTTATGATTTTTCCTCACACCAAAAGGTAAACATGAAACTCTTTATCCAGTGGTGCCACTGTTTTCAAGAACTGCTTTCTAATTAGATGCAAGTTTAAGGTGTAAAGGAGCTTAAAATGACCTCTTAGACTGAAGGTCAAAACTTATTTGTTGCCCGTTGACTTAAATATAAAAATGTGAAGCTAGTAAATAGAAATGGATTATTGTTTGTTATGTAAATGTTTATTTTATACAGCTAAAAGGCTTCTCCAAGGAGCAAATTTCAGACGAGGTGGATCGTATCATCTGCATTTTGAACCTGGAGGACAAGCGGCATTCTCGCTCCAAGACCCTCTCTGGCGGCATGAAGAGGAAGCTTTCCATCGGAATCGCCCTCATTGGGGACTCCAAGGTCAGGAACTTTACAAGTGCCTTTTATGGTCATTCATTTACTTAATGTCTCCCTCCGTCAGTGAATACCTCCTCTGCTCCTACCTCCAGGTCGTCATGCTGGATGAGCCCACGTCGGGGATGGATCCATCAGCACGACGGGCCACCTGGGACCTTCTCCAGGGAGAGAAACGAGGTCGCACCATCCTGCTCACCACTCACTTCATGGATGAGGCCGACCTGCTTGGTGACCGGATCGCCATCATGGCAGGAGGCGAGCTGCAGTGCTGCGGATCGCCATTATTCCTGAAGAACAAATACGGTAAGAAAAAGGTGTAGGGCGCTGCAGCAGGCCTTTGCCTGAAGAGATTTTTACAGGGTGTACATTTTGTTCTTTTAATATTAAAAACAAGTTCAGTCTCTCTCTTCTGTTCACTTTATATATTGAGACTTAATTTCACCTTTCCTGACCTCTAGGGAAACTAAAATGCAATGATTAGGCAGCAGTTGTAAAGGCTTCAACTCCTTTGCTTAACCCTCCTGTGGGCTTAAGAGATGGGGTCAATCGGACCCCACAAGCTTTTTACCCTATGCACGATCTGGTACAGTCACTCTGCCTCCGCATGAATTTTTTTTGTTTTGTGGGGTTTTGGGAACTGACTGTCTGATGGGGCACCTGCCACCCCTGGCTTCTGCACTGTCTGACTGTGACATCTGCCGCTCTCCTCCTGAGCGTTTCGCTAAAACCACAAGAGAGTTAAATACGATTGTGGAAAAAAAAGAAAAAGACAAGAATCGTGAACAGAAAAAATGCAAATCAAAGCCAAATAAAAAAAGTAATTTAAACAACTTATACATATACTGCATTGACAAAAGTACATTGCACTTCTTACATGGATTTTAAGGATCTGGATCTGTGACCCAGTGGCTTTGCCAATATAATATCTTAACATTTCCAATTTTGCATTGCTTAGTAAAGGAAAAATTATTATAAAAATAACATGTATGTTTGCGTTTGTTCGCCAGGTGCTGGCTACCACATGGTGATTGTCAAAGATTCACTTTGTAATGTATCAGAGATCACTCGCCTTGTCCATATGTATGTTCCCAATGCTACAATGGAGAGCAGCGCCGGAGCCGAGCTCTCTTACATCCTGCCTAAAGAAAGCACCAGCAGGTAAGTTATGCTGCCCCCAGATCATTCATGCTAAAGCTCTTGTAATCACAGTGTGGGCGGCCTTCCAGGTATTAGATTCACAAAACCCCAAATCAGTGACTAAGTTGTAATTATTCTGAACTGATTTATGAGGAGTACATTTTGTGAGTCAGCAAATGACTCACAATTAAATCTGGAGTCACTTGGTGTGTTAGCAGTTAGCTCAGATTTGTTTCTCATTACATCTAAAATGAACATCATTACTTTTTTATTTTTGTCTCTTTTACATACATTTTTGTACATTGGGTCAAACAGTAGAAGAGTATATTATTTAACAAGAACATTATTGTGGAAATTTAAGTGGTTTTAGGCTATCACTTTTTCGACCTTGCTATACCTTGACCCCTGTTCCCATTGACAGTTGAAAGTCAGCAGGTGATGTACAGTGTAGCACAGCTCTTTTGTTTGTTTATGCAGGTTTGAGCTGCTGTTTGCTGAGCTGGAAATGAACAAAGAGGAACTGGGAATTGCAAGCTATGGAGCCTCAGTGACCACCATGGAAGAAGTTTTTCTCAGGTAGGACACAGGATCTTCCTTATTTTCTCAACCACACCTTTTTTTTGTAGGAGCAATGTTTGTCTTCAGATTCAAACTAAGCTGGAGCTGATGTTTGCCTTCCTCCTTTGTTCATATAACTCCAGTTCCTGCTGCTCATTTATCACGTCTTTCTGCTTCCTCATGGGTTTGATTCTGTATCTGTGGCAACTTGCGCGCAGTCGCTTCCTCTGCTGTGGATTTAGCTCTGCTTGCTGCTGATACTGGATGTTTAATGATAACTTTGCTGCTCCCAAAGCCTCATTATTTACAAGTCCTGCTGAGATTCTGTTCATACCGAAAACATCAGATATGTACCGAGACTAGCTTTTATTTGAAAACCTTAATAAAAGACTTCATATTTAGTTTTAAAAATGCATCCAAGAGCTTTTTTACCCTTTGTTGTCACTTTGCAGTGAGTAGAATGCTATAAACTAAACAAAAACAGTAAGTGATAATAATATTCCCCTACTTCTGGGTATCTGAACAAACAAGTGGGACAAAACAAGACCTGAAAGGGTTTATTGATTTCTAATTTCCTGAAAACCTGAAGTGTTCTGAGAAAAGATTAAAACTGTGCACAGTGGGAACAAAGATTTAGTTTTCATGCTTTTAAATCAAAATATATTGATTATCTGTCATTCCTTACTTTTTCTGTGAAACATTGATGTGAACGTCTCTAACTGACCTGACCATCGTGCTGGTGACAGTGATATTTATTCACTGCTAAGTGCTGTGGATATGTCTTGGCCACATCCGACATGGACAGTTTCTAGTTGCAAGCCTCCCGAGGGGCTGACTAATTGTTCTGCTCCTTGACCAGACTACCTACAAAAGCATTTCAAGCATATTTCTCTGGATTCCTTGCATTCAAACACCTGGGGGTCAGTAAAGGATGCTCTCTCATAGAGACTGTGCAGCACTCTGTGTCCTACTGGTTTATTGAGAGAAAAACCCTCAAAACTTTCACAATGCATTGTGAAAGCTGCATTGTGTTTTCTTCAAGAATGTGCTTGCAGCAAGCACATTCTTGCTTCAAGGGGGAGCAAGAATGTTTAACTTTTTAAAGTCAAAATCTCATTTTCACTGGGAATTCTGTTTGAAGTCTGAAATTTTTTTTAGCAGAAAGTCTGACCACTGCACTGGTCTCCTAAAAGTAGCAATTTATTTATCCATAGGTTAAAGAAAACAACTTTTCTACTGTGTTTTTTTATTTTTTATTATGAAAGCTAAATTTATATCCTGGCGGTAAAAAAAAACAAAAAACAAAGTCTGTGGTCAATTTATGTCTGCAGAGTTGGAAAGCTGGTGGATTCTAGTTTGGACATTCAGGCGATCCAGCTGCCAGCCCTTCAGTACCAACATGAGAGACGCTCCCATGACTGGACCACCGATGACGCCAGCAGCATCAGTGGCCTGACAGATGTCACTGATTTCACAGACAGTGGAACACTCATCTCTGATGATGGGTCAAACATTAAACTGAACACAGGGGTAAGACTGCAGAAGTTACATGTTATATTCAGCGTATAACATCCACAGCTCTGTTTGAGTTCTGCTGGGTTTGCGTCAACAGGTCAGACTCCACCTGCAGCAGTTTTATGCCATGTTTCTGAAGAGGGCACTGTACAGCTGGAGGAACTGGAAGGTGATGGTGGCTCAGTTCTTGGTCCCTTTGATCTTCACTGTTGTGGCCTTAGTGGTGGCGCGCACCCTCCCTAACCACCAGGACGCCCCCCTGCTGAGGCTGGCCCTCAGCCACTACGGTCCCACCAGGGTCCCTGTGGCCCTGCAGCCAGGCGCGGGTTCGCTTTCTTCTTCTTTAGCAGAAATGTATACATCCCAACTCCCGGCCCAACTGGGTGAGCTGAGAAACATCACAGGTGAGACACTGAAAGAAAGAAAATGACTAACTCTTGGTATTCAGCTAACATTGTTACAAAAAGTTCTTTTGAATGGGGGGTAAGGGGTTCTTTCTTAAAATTGGATCAACCCACCAAAAAGTGTCACACAAGAATCTCAAACACTCTATGTGACTCAAAGCAGCAACAGTCAGCACATAATCTGTAGGGTACATGAAGTACAGAGACTTGTGGATTCCAAAACTTTAGAAATTGCTGCAAATATGGTCAGGTAGATGTAAAATGTCAGAACAAAGATCATCAACCAGACAAGTCAAGGTGTACTTAAAAATTACTTAATACTGTGTAAATGTATATAGGAATTAACAATTCAAAACCAAATTGCATGAAGATGTCAAATCACAATCTGCTTTCTTTCTTTTTGACTATTTAGATTTCACTAATTACGTCCTGACCAATGCGAAAGCAGAAGGCGGGGTCTTTAACGAGCGCTGCGTGGTGGGCGCTGCCTTCCTTGGCAGGAGTAGCCACTATTCAGAAGCAACAGCCTACTTCAACAACCAGGGCTACCACACACCTGCCACGGCCCTCATGATGGTGGACAATGCTCTGTTCAAACTCCTAGCTGGGCCCAACGCGTCCATCCTGACAGGCAATTACCCCATGCCCAGAAACCTGTCTGAGACTGCGAGGAGCCAGCTCACAGAGTGAGTACAGGACAGGATGTCCCTGATTAAAAGAAGCAGAAGCATGAAAAATTAATGAGTAACATTTGTAACATTTGCTTTTTGTTATTTCTGTTTTCTGTAGTAGTAAGACCGGGTTTGCCATTGCCATCAACCTGATGTACGGCATGGCCTCACTGTCTAGCACTTTCGCCCTGCTGCTTGTAACTGAGTCTGCTATCAAGTCGAAGCACGTCCAGCAGGTCAGCGGCGTCTACCTGTCCAACTTCTGGTTCTCTGCCCTGCTGTGGGACCTGGTCAACTTCCTGCTGCCATGCCTCCTCATGCTGGTCAGTGGGAAATCCAACCTCTGTTCACAGAAGAAATACTCTGAGAATAAATATCTGGCTGTGGTTTGGATTGTTTTGGCTACCATAAGAAGAGATTTTGTGTGTTTTCGTGTTTCGTTCCAGGTTGTATTCCAAGCGTTTGGAGTTGAGGCTTTTGTGGCGGATCACCACCTCATCGATGTTCTCCTGATACTCCTCCTGTACGGCTGGGCCATCGTGCCTCTGATGTATCTGCTCAGCTTCTTCTTCTCCACTGCTGCCACCGCCTACACACGCCTGACTATCTTCAATATGATCTCCGGCACGGCCACGTTTCTGACCGTTACCATCATGACCATCCCAGGTGAGAAATGGGCACAAAAGTAAAAAAAGCAGGCTGTTTTTGACTGAACCCTGAATGATTGCATTTTTGTGTGGAAAGAACTATCATTAAATATAAAGTGAACATAAACCAGCAATAACTGACAAAAAAGTTGTTTTTTCAGAAATACACAAAATCTATTACTGAATTTTGTAAAGCATTTTCTTTCCACCTATTTTGTGTTGATGCATCACTTAAACTCCCAATAAGATAAACTGAAATTAGTGGTTTTATTAAGACAAAATAAACAGTTTAAAAGGCATAAATACTTCAGGAAATAAGTACCCTGTAGTAAAACTGCACAAATTAATTTGCCTCTTCTTGCCAAATACAATGATCTTTATTATTGTGTGGGAAGGCATTGAGGGCTAATGTTCACAGAGTTGGCGCTTGGTTAGTTAAAGTGGGATGTGTGAAGCTTCTTGTTCTGGAAAGGTAAGAAACTGCAGGTGTGATTTCAACTGTATGAGGGAAGGTGTTTGTGAAAAATCCTTGAGATTATCTTTGGGTAAATAGTTAAAATCAATAATGACAGTCATGCAAAGGCCAATTAAGTGTCCATCATTACTGTTTATAGTCATTCTTCCTTATTTCTTGCAGAGTTAAACCTGGTGCACCTGTCACACTTATTGGATAAGGTGTTCCTGATCTTCCCTAACTACTGCCTGGGCATGTCATTCAGCCAGTTCTACCAGAACTATGAATTCATAAAGTTTTGCACCTCCAGTGAAATCAGCGAAGTCATTTGCAAAGTCTTAAGTAAGTTCCTCTTCAACAGAGCTGAAGTTAATAAAAAAGATTATGAAAATCATGAATTTGACTGAGTGTTGCTATGTTTTTGCAGATATCACATACCAGCCAAACTACTTCTCCATGTCAGAGCCTGGTGTAGGTCGCTTCCTGGTGTCCCTCATGGTGCAGGGCGTCGTCTTCAATGCTCTGCTGTTTGTCATCGAGCTGCAGTGTGTCCGCACCGTCTGCAGGCTCTTCACCTCTCTGGGCAGAAAACGCAAACAGGTGGAGGCAACAAAAATACTTCAGCTTGACCGTCCTCTTTATTTAGAAACTGCACAAACTGCAGTGAATATTTTCTTCTTCCATTTGTGAATCACAAGGAAAAGAAAGGATGACATGTCTGTATGTTTTAATCCATAGTGTGAGTTAAAAAAAAGTAGCTTAAGCGGAAAAGTAATTCAACACCTTCAAGTTAAGATTATTAAATATGTTATGCATTTTTTTAAAGGAATTATTTTTTTTTTTTTTTACTTTTCTAACTTTTATTGGTATTAAATGTAAGAAAATGTGATTTAAAATTTATATTGAAGTAGGATAAAATACTGTCATATTTTGATCTAACATATTTGCTTGGACCTCAGGTGACTCTCTTGGATGATGCGGCATTCCTTCCAGAGGATCGGGATGTGGCTGAAGAGAGGAAGCGGGTCCTGGAGTGCCAGCCAGTGGTGGAGTCCATGGTCGGCAGCCCTCTCATACTGCACGAGCTCAGTAAGGTGAGTTGCACAGTTGCCTCAGTGTAAATATGCGTGCTGCGTCGAGATGTAAAAATGTGGCAGGTAATCACGTCGCTCTGTCCTGCTCAGGTTTACAGCAGTGGGGAGAACCTCTTGGCTGTGGACAGGCTGTCTCTCGCGGTGGGGAAGGGTGAGTGTTTCGGCCTCCTGGGCTTCAACGGAGCAGGAAAGACCACGACGTTTAAGATGCTGACTGGTGACGAGAGCGTCACATCCGGAGACGCCTACATAGACGGCTACAGCATCCTGAGGGACATTAAGAAGGTGAGTCAGAGAAAGGGACACTATTTCAGTGAAAGACGGATTAGATGGTGCTGAAATCTGACACAAATGTTTATCCCGCTGTCGCAGGTGCAGCAGCGCATTGGTTACTGTCCTCAGTTTGATGCCGTGCTGGATCACATGACAGGAAGAGAGACGCTGAGCATGTACGCCAGACTCAGAGGAATCCCAGAGAAGTATGTAGCTGGATGTGTGGAGAATGTCCTGAGGTCGCTGCTGCTGGAGCCTCATGCTGATAAAGTGACCCGCAGCTACAGGTGAGTGGAGCTCTGTCCTGTACAGATGAAACAGTTAGTACATACAGTGTTAACTGAGATATTTGAACTCATGCAGCGGCGGTAATAAGAGGAAGCTGAGTGCAGGTATGGCTCTGATTGGTGGGCCTCCGGTCATCTTCCTGGATGAGCCTTCCACAGGGATGGACCCTGTCGCTCGGAGACTGCTGTGGGACGCCGTCACTCGCACCCGGGAGTCTGGGAAGGCCATAATAATTACCTCCCATAGGTGAACTCTTTATTAATTCTTTACTTGTTTGGTAAAAATGAGCAAAAGAGAATTATTAAAAGAGATAGAATTTATCATTTGAGAAGGTAAGAGACAAAAAAACCAAAACAACAAAGTCAGAACTAAACAAACGGAATGTTGTATCTCCGTTAATGGAACAAATCTTTGGAACAAACTGTCTAAAGAAACGAAAGAGAGTAGATTAATTTTTACGTTTACAAAGATAATAACATATACTAATATAAATAATAAAAATATGTATTGACCAATTACATTTTGGTCAATGTAAATGGATGTGTTCTCACATCAGCATGGAGGAGTGTGAGGCCCTCTGCACCAGGCTGGCAGTGATGGTGAACGGTCAGTTCAAGTGCCTCGGGAGTCCCCAACACCTGAAGAGCAAGTTTGGCAGTGGCTACACGCTGCTGGCTAAAGTCCACAAGGAGGATGATCTGGAGGACGGCGACCTGCAGCTTTTTAAAGACTTCATTGAAAGCACCTTCCCAGGTCAGAGGCATCAGGATAAAAGTGGAGTTGAGACCAAAACTGTGCAAGCAAACCAAATCTCACTTTGGACTTTCTCTCACAAACAGGAAGTCAACTCAAAGATGAGCACCAAGGAATGGTTCACTACCATCTGACAGATAAAGCACTAACCTGGGCACAGGTACAGTCGCTATGTTCATATCGAACGGCTGCTAGTTCAGCTGTATGTCACAGAAAGTAACTGCCTCTCTAAATGGGCTGTGCTAGAGCTCCCTCTAGTGGAGAAGGAATAACTAACTAGTAACTTAGGTAGATATAA
Source organism: Xiphophorus maculatus (assembly GCF_002775205.1). Lineage (NCBI taxonomy): Eukaryota > Metazoa > Chordata > Actinopteri > Cyprinodontiformes > Poeciliidae > Xiphophorus > Xiphophorus maculatus. The sequence continues at coordinate 12,308,773 of NC_036458.1, read as the reverse complement.
GGAGAACAAAGCGAGTTAAGTAATGATTCTAGAAACTAAATGAAGTTCTACAAAATGTTTGATGTGAAAACGTACTTTTTTTTTCCTAATAAAGGAACAAACCAAACATTCACATGACAAAGAACCTTTACGGAACTGATTGATCAAAAACAATACATTTTAGAAAATAACATGAAAGAAACGTGGCGAAAAAAGAAAAAAAAACATTGAAATAGAAAAGCAATCAATATAATTAAAACATTGGACTATTTTCTCTGAATATTTTGGACTTATATTTTCTTGTTAAAATTAAGTATTTTGTGGCAAATACAAAATTTTGTAATATTTCTTTGTCAGTTTCGTTGCCAACCAGCACCAATGCTTATATGCTTCAGGATAGACACAAACTGTATGCTTTTAGTCATTTAGATTTCATGCATTACATAACATGACATGACATGACATGACATGACATGACATGACATAATATGTCAACATAACAAATATAATAAATGTGCATAAGAAAATTTTAAAAAGTATATTTATATTATAAATACAATATAAGAATATTTATATTTGAAATAAATACAGTTTTTAAGTGGTTAAAATTACATTACCTCATCACAAAGACATGCTTCATCTCTTTTGTCTCCCCTCGTCACCTTCTTTCTCCACTGTTCAGGTGTTTGGCACGTTGGAGGCAGCCAAAGAGAAGTACCGCATTGAAGACTACTGTGTGAGCCAGATATCTCTGGAGCAAGTATTCCTCAGCTTTGCTCAGTTCCAACACTGCACACAAACGGACAGGAAGTAGGTGGAAGGAGCCAGGAATCCGTCCATAGTCAACCTAAAACCTGGTGGAAGCAAAAACATTGTTTGACTCCCATCTCCATCTCTGACTTGAACATCAACACTAACAAAGTCAACGGTCCAGTCTGAAACTTGAGCATCTCTTCTGCTTCATGAGACTTTAATTGCTCAGTCACACTGTTTGTTGTTGCCGTCTGAAGCTAGGAACACTGACTCTTATCGTAGCTTGTGGGGTGTTGATTATACCAAGTGACAAACTCCTAGATCTGCACCTTTTTTAATCGAGTCAAACGCAATGTCAACCCTCAACCACTACGAACTGTGTGTGAGGGGGTTAATGTGTGTATGTGTGTTTGTGTGCGTTTAATATTTGTGCAAACTTTGTTTTTCTTATTTATGACTTTTATGACTTCTGTTCCCAAGACTTTGTGCTGATTGTCATCACAGGAGAGTGAACCACTGATGATTGTGAAGCTGCTGTGCACCTTCGAGCCTTATCCAACAAACTAATTCTTTTTATGTCGTCCTGAACAGAAGGACTCCAGACACCGAAGAGTCTCTTAATGTTGCCAGATGTACATAATGTGACACATCTATGGTACTCGTACTCAAATCAAGACTGTTTTCAGTGTAATGCATGCGGGAAATCTAAATGAGCAAAAGCATGAAGTTCAGCGGGAGGAGAGCAGCAGGTAATGAAGAATAATCCTTAAGTTAAATTTAATTATTTCTTATTATAGACTGTACTCCTCCTCTTTCAGTTAATGGGAATCACAGTTTCTGCAGCAACATGCAGCAGCAGCAATGTTAACCATTACAGTTTAGCTTACATGCTCTTACAGGTAATTAAATTGCACTTATGCAAATGATGCAGTGAAAATCTTAATTTGAATAATAATAGGGCAAATAATAAATCTGCCCTGTTATTATTGTTATTCCTTAACTAACTTCTATCCTAAAAAAACAACAAACCTAATTTAATATATGACAAAATTAGTTAGGAATTAGGAATACTTCTTCTAAGCAAACCAAAGCTTTTTCTCTGAGAGATAATAATCATCACTGTATTTTACTAACTTTTTCTTCTGCCATTCATGATATATTACACCCTAGATCAAAACTTGTCAACATTATTATATTCCCCATATATTATCTAGAAATACTCAGAGCTACATTTATTAAATAGTAACATTTCCGACTTAGGTAAACCAAGTCTCCTGGTTTCCTGTAATCTCTGTGATACAAACCGGGACAAATAAGATTATCTGCTCATCTCCTCATATTCGAGCGAATCACTTCAGCAGTCTGATGAATGTACGCTTCCCCCATGCCGTCTAACATAAGCAAGATAATACGTTATCTTTTAATTTTCACTTTTATGACTTTTTTTCTTTTGTATTTTTTTGCACAATTCTTTCCCATTAAGCGAATGACTTGAAAGAGTTACAGCATGAACACTTGAAATGTACGCACGGCAAACTTTTAAAGATCGACTCCTGCTGAAATTACGGTGTCATATTTTAAAAAAGGGAATTTGCATCGTTGTAAGTGTGTATTGTACTGTACCATGGAACTGAACCTGTCAAATCTGTATGTATCATTGTCCTTTTTAAATAAAATAATGCTCTCCATGCAAATGGGAGCAAACCTTTAAGTGTGATTATGGGTTTTCTATCGAGAATACTGGAAACTGTTCTTGCATAATCTATTTTGTATTAGTTGCAGGCAGATGTGAAACTGGTAACACTGGTAATGATTGTTTAAAAATAACAAATACAGCAGAATATAATTTAGAAATCTTTATTAATACAGTGTCATGTCAAAATAAAAAAGAAATGTATACATCTATATTGGAACTGCACAATGTTGGGTAAACATTTTATAATGCTAGTGAATATTTGACGTTCAGAATGGTTGTTCCAAAGGTAAAAGGCCCTCAGTTGAAAAATACCCCACATAGTGTTTTAGTCTGAAATCCCGATAGAATGAAAAAACTGAAAAATAAAAGAAACTTGTTTGGTGTTTCAAATATGAGGCCTGTGTGGCACAAAGGTTGTGTATACATGAGGGAGGATGAGCTGGCAGGAGGTGAAAGGGAAGGTGGGGAAATGCAAACACTTTTACGTCAATACCTGCAAAGTCAACAATTGAGGACAAGGAACCTTTCAAGAATTTACAGAAGAGCATATGTGCAAAAGAAAAAACACATCCATCAATTTTCTGTACACCCTTGTCCCTTAGAAGGGCCAGTAGGGGTGCTGGTGCCTATCTCCAGCTAACGTTCCGGGTGAGAGGCAGGGTACAACCTGGGCAGGTCACTAGTCTGTCGCAGGGCAACACAGAAACAGACAGCACACACAGAAAGACCCCGGGCCAGGAATCAAACCCAAGACATTCTTGCTGCAAGGCAACAACTCTACCAACTGCACCACTGTGCAACCCAAGAAAAAAATACAAATAAACATAAAATCATTTGCCAGTACAACCATAGAGGAAACATGACAGACTCAGTTCTTTATTAATGGGAAAATGTTCCTGGCATTAAATATTTGTGGTAAAAGTATGAATCCATTTTCTATATATATTTTTTATTCATCAAAGCTTCAGGGATGGAGTGGAGTAAACCAACACCAGAGTTGAGATCAGTGTCATGTTATTGCACAAAGGTTAGATAGGTGTGGCCAACAGAGAACAACAATCCTACAGGAAAATAAATTCCTCTCTGTCATAGCTGAAAATTCAGACCAGGAGATTGCAAGCAGCTGAGAACATGGAGACTTTGAAGGATTTTGGTTTCTTTCTTTTCTCCAGTCCTACCACTGTACTTGGAGTAGGTCTCCTTTTCATAATCCTTTATTTGGTGACTGTTGGTTCCTCCAGAGAAACGGGTAAAGAGCCTCCAGGACCAAAGCCTCTGCCTCTGCTTGGCAACCTGCTGCAGCTTGATCTCCAGAGACCCTACAAAACACTGTGTGAGGTGAGCTCTGACTTAAACTGTACAGCAACATTTAAATATATTTAATCTCTGTTTAAATTTTATTCTCCTGTTTTCATTCACTCAGCTTTCCAAGAAATATGGGTCTGTATTTACAGTTTATTTTGGACCAAAAAAAGTGGTTGTCCTAGCCGGGTACAGGACAGTCAGAGAGGCTCTGGTCAACTATGCAGACGAATTTGGAGAAAGAGGAATCACACCTATGTTTGTGGATTTAACAAAACATCGTGGTATGTCCAGAAGTAAATTATTACAAATTTTTTCCAAATGTACTAATGAACAACTGTTCTAATCCTCTTCAGTAGAAAAGTGTGACCTCTATTCAGTTTTTCTTTAGATATACTTCTCCCAGTATTGCAGAAGTAACATTTCTGCCCTTTTGTTTTTGGAAAATTGATCAATGTAAGTGAGAATGGATGGAGATTATCTCTATTCATTCTAAGGTATTCCAATGATTTTTAAAATAATTTACTTTTGGGTTTTGTGTTTATTTTAAAGCATCACTACTTATTGTTGGTCTATCACAGTAAACCTGCCAATGAAATGTTTGTTTTTGTAACTTGACAAAAGATTGAGACAAAGTTCAAAATTGATTCTGAGTTCTGTTTACTGTATAAGGAATTCTGTTTTCAAATGGCGAAACATGGAAAGAGATGCGTCGTTTTGCCCTCAGCACCCTGAAAGACTTTGGGATGGGGAAGAGAGTTGCAGAGGAGAAAATCTTAGAGGAGTGTGGACACCTCATTCAAGTGTTTGAGAGTTATAAAGGTATAACATAATGCTGTGTTTCTCTAAGAAACAGACATGAAATTCTTCACTGAAATGGTTTAATCATTGTTGTGGTCTACTAATTCATATTCCTTTTGTAAGTTAAGTACATTTTAATAGCAGACAAGATAAAACAGTTACTTTCTTGCTCCACAGGGAAACCATTTAACACATCCTGTCCAACAAATAATGCAACATCCAATGTCATCTCCTCCATCGTGTTTGGAAGCAGATTTGAATATGATGATCCTCAATTCAGAGGCTTGGTTAGTCGAATCACTGAGAATATTAAGATATCTGGCTCGGCAGGAATCCAGGTAAGCTTAATGTTTCACTTAAGTAGTTAAATTATTTACCAAGTTGCTTAAGTTAAACTTGGTATATGGTAGACCACGACAAAGTTAGCTGTATGAAAGGTAGAGACTGTTAAATTATTATCTAAAGTCCATGAAGTCCAAATCCATTAATTTACATGTATAAAAATACTCAGAAGTTTAAAATGAAATTCTCACAAAAGACCTATTTAGATTTATGTAATTTTCATAATTTGCTTTTTACAACCACAACCTTTAATGTATTTTGCTTTGGTGATTTTATGTGATAGACCATCAGAATGTGTGGATAAAATGTGAGGTGCAAGGACAAGCACACATATAGCTTTAAAATGTTTTCACATAAATGTTACATCTTTTTCCATTGTAACAAATAGGTGTTCTTCCAGGATTGTCCTTCATCTGTCCTTTAAATTATCTACCTGCTTTTGCTGCACATTACTGCTGCCACTAACATTTTGTTATTGTTATTGTTAGCGGTGGTTGTAATGTGTGGTACCTGAAGAGCTGGATTTTGAAAGATCAGTTTGTAGGGCTGGAGGAAGTTTTTGTGCCCTAACCAAAGAAATATTCCAGGACATTAATAGGACGGCCTTCACATCAGCAGGATTAAAATGTCCCATGTGACATGGCTCCACCTTGACCCAAAAAGATGTACTATAAGTTAAGAAATTTTAAATATTTGAGTATTGTCTACATTAATAAAATTGTAGCAATATTAAAACAGCACACTTCATATGGATGTGTGAGTTTACAATGTAAAACCTGTAGTCATTACAAAAACATTCAAAATCTTTGCTGCCCCCCAAAATTTGAGCCCCTTTAAGCCATTTCTAAAGCTGGGCTCATGGTGCCGGTTTGTTGTTAATGTTCAACCCAACATCACATTTAGTATACTGCAGAGCTCTGAAAGCTCCTTCCCAACAAGGATTTACTCTGGCCAGTATCTCAAAACAAGCTCACCCTGACTTCTTTCATGCTAAATAAATGAACCACTATTGAATTTCTCTATTCCTAAAATATAATATATTTTTCTTAATTTCAAGCTCTACAATACATTTCCTTGGCTGGTTGGATAGGTAAAAAGCCGTCAAGTTATGTTAAAAAATGGTGAAACGACGATGAGAGAAATTAAGGATTTAACCCAGAAACTGAAAGAGACACTCAACCCTCAGATATGCAGAGGACTGATCGACTGTTTTCTGATTCAAAAGCAGAAAGATGAGGCAAGGCAACACAAATCTATTTTTAAAGAATAATGGCAACATTAAACATGTTTGCCACAGGTACAGTATTTACACAGTTTTCTTTTTAGGATTCTTGTGTCAAAGACACTCATTTCACTGAGGATAACCTGTTATATACAGTGGCAAACCTGTTTGCTGCTGGAACCGACACCACAGCTGCAACACTGAGGTGGGGTTTGCTGCTCATGGCAAAGTATCCACAAATTCAGGGTAAGAAAGAGGAGAAAATATCTGGGATATTTTTCCTATGCCCAGGAAACATGATTTTCAGCATGTCCTCTGACGATTAAATGTTAGTTAAAAATAATATATAATCCAAGCATACAGTACATATGTGTACATAAGTCTATGAGGTAACTGTGATCCCTTGAGGGAGAACTGTTGATCATTTCCTTTTTGTTTAGCATACAGTACATATGTGTACATAAGTCTATGAGGTAATTGTGATCCCTTGAAAGAGAACTGTGGATCATTTCCTTCTCGTTTACTGCAGACCAGGTTCAGGAGGAGCTGACCAGGGTGGTTGGAAGCTGTGAGGTTCATGTGGAAGACCGTAAAAATCTGCCGTACACTGATGCTGTCATCCATGAGATACAGCGGCTCTGTAACATTTCTCCTATGGCTGTCCCACACAAAACCAGTCAAGATGTTACCTTTCATGGATATTTTATCAAAAAGGTCAGCAGGATGAAAATATTTCTAGGCTTCCAACAGACAACATCTTCCAGATGATCATGCTCGTATTTTTGTCTTCAGGGAACTACTGTGATTCCCCTCCTTACATCTGTTCTGTATGATGAGAGTGAATGGGAGAGCCCTCACACCTTCAACCCTTCTCATTTCTTGGACAAGGAGGGAAGATTTATCAAGAGAGATGCCTTTCTACCATTTTCTGCAGGTAAAACAACTCTCGCAGTTTGTTAATCAATCAGATAATCTTTACCATCCATGTTCGAATTGAAATGCATTACATGTTTTCTCGTTGCAGGTCGCAGGGTGTGTCTTGGTGAGAGTCTGGCAAGGATGGAGATTTTCCTCTTCTTCACCTCACTCCTTCAACGTTTTCGTTTCATTCCTCCACCTGGAGTTTCTGAAGATGATCTGGATCTGACTCCAGCGGTGGGATTCACCAGCCCTCCTTCTCCTCATGAGCTCTGTGCCATCAGTCGGCAGTGAAGACTGAAGCACTGGATTGTAGATGATTTTACTATCATATGTTACTTTTGCATATCTTTACTCTTAATTTGCTTTAAATATGCTTCTTTAATTTGAACACTTTACTTAAAGAGTTGGATAGTTTTTACTGTTTTAGTTACTGGCCTTATCCCTGCATCTTTCTACTGAGTTAATTTCACTGACTTATATAGATGATAAAGAGATTCAATTTGTTTCCATTTTATTTACTGAAGACAAAGCAAACTAAATTTACAGAGCATGTAATAAGAATTTAAGAGTGTCATGAAGTGCGGCTGTAAGGTGGTGAGGCAGACGCAGATGGAACCAGGTAGATGAATGATGATGATTTAATGAACATAAAATCCAAAACAGTCCACAAACACCGGGCAGCACGGCCGAGCGGAAGCCAGGGCTCGACGCCAGTAGCAACCGGTTACACGAAGGGACTAGACGCCACAATGAGACAACAGCTAGACAGTATGAAGCGAACAAACAACAAGGACCCGACAAAGACACAGACACGCAGGTGACACTAAATACACAGGAGGTAATTAGGGAACGAGAAACACCTGGGAGTAATCGAGGGGAGAACAGGACAACATGGAGACACAGAGACACAGAAAACTTGAAATAAACACACAGAAAAAGACGGAACATGACAAAGAGTGGTTACTCTGAACGTTACCCCTTACACGATCTCTTTTTCAGAAGTTGAAAAACAAATGAAATAGGAGCAAAATAAAATGAACAAATATGTATAATTTTAATGTGATAAAATGGTAAAAAGCAACTGTTACTGTATATGGAAAGCAGTTATGCAATTAAAAATAACAACAAATACTGCAGAATATAATTTAGAAATCTTTAGGAAATTTGATCCATCTTTTAATGCTGTAATACAATCTCAAATCAACATAAAAAATAAATGTATACATGTGTATTAGAGCTACACAATGTTGGGTAAACATTGGATAATGTTAGTGAGTGTTTGTCATACAGAATGGCTGTTCTAAAGGTAAAAGGCTCTCAGAAGAAAAATCCAACACATACTCTTTTGGTCTGATTGGCTGATAGAATGAAAGAAGAACTGAAAAAAATAAAATAAACTAACAATGGACTTTGAAAACCATTGAAATATATTTTTCTTAATTTCAAGCTCTACAATACATTTGTATTGTTCGCATTAGTATATTAAAACTAATTCTACAATGTAATAAAGTAGAGACCTTAACATGGATATACACTAATGCGAACAAATAAATTATTTCTCTTCATTAACTAAATCTCACATATTAAAAGAACTCCTCCACTGAGGATCAGGCAAATTTAGTAGTTTGTGACTTGCTATAATTAAATTGTTTCAAATACGAGGTCTGTGTGGCAGAAGGTTGTGTGTGCATGAGGGAGGATGAGCTGGCAGGAGGTGAAAGGGAAGTGGGGGGGGAATGCAACCACTATTATATCAATACTTGCAAAGTCAGAACAGTTGAGGACAAGGAACCTTTCAAAGATTTACAGAAGAGGATATATGCAAAAGAAAAAACACAAATAAACATAAAATTGTTTATTGTTTATCGTTGTACTGGCATAGTACAACGTCTATTGTTGTACTATGCCAGTACAACAATAGAGGAAACATGACAGACTCAGTTCTTTATTAATGGGAAAATGTTCCTGGCTTTAAATATTTGTGGTAAAAGTATAAATTCATTTTCTATATATATTCTTTTATTCATCAAAGCTTCAGGGATGGAGTGGAGTAAACCAACCCCAGAGCTGAAATCAGTGTCATGTTATTGCACAAAGGTTAGATAGGTGTGGCCAAGGGAGAACAACAATCCTACGGGAACATAAAGTCCTCTCTGTCTTAGCTAAACGTTCACACCAGGAGATTGCAAGCAGCTGAGAACATGGAGACTTTGAAGGATTTTGGTTTCTTTCTTTTCTCCAGTCCTACCACTGTACTTGGAGTAGGTCTCCTTTTCATAATCCTTTATTTGGTGACTGTTGGTTCCTCCAGAGAAACGGGTAAAGAGCCTCCAGGACCAAAGCCTCTGCCTCTGCTTGGCAACCTGCTGCAGCTTGATCTCCAGAGACCCTACAAAACACTGTGTGAGGTGAGCTCTGACTTAAACTGTACAGCAACATTTAAATCTATTTAATCTCTGTTTAAATTTTATTCTCCTGTTTTCATTCACTCAGCTTTCCAAGAAATATGGGTCTGTATTTACAGTTTATTTTGGACCAAAAAAAGTGGTTGTCCTAGCCGGGTACAGGACAGTCAGAGAGGCTCTGGTCAACTATGCAGACGAGTTTGGAGAAAGAGAAATCACACCTATATTTGCGGATTTAACAAAACATCGTGGTATGTCCAGAAGTAAATTATTACAAATCTTTCCAAAAGTGCTAATGAACAACTGTTAGACATTGTCACTTTTCTCTTATTACACCCACTGACTTCAATGTATTATATGGTTTCTCTGTGACAGATCAACATAAAGTAGTGCATAAATTGAGAAGTGAAAGGAAAATTATACATATGACTTTCAATAAAAAATAGAAAATCTGATAAATGTGACATCTGCTCAGTTTTTTTAGTTATACTTGTACTGGTTTTGCAGAAATAACATTTTTGCAATTTTGTTCTTTGAAAACAGACCAATCTCAGTCAGAATGGATGGAGATTGTCTGTGAACATCCATTTACAATGTATCCCAGGGATTTTTAAAAAGAATTTACTTCTGGGCTTTGTGTTTACTTAAAGCATAATTACTTATTGTTGGTCTATCACAGTAAAATTGCCAATTAAACAACTTGACAAAAGATTGAAGCAAAGTTCAAAATTGATTCTGAGTTCTGTTTACTGTATAAGGAATTCTGTTTTCAAATGGAGAAACATGGAAAGAGATGCGTCGTTTTGCCCTCAGCACCCTGAAAGACTTTGGGATGGGGAAGAGAGTTGCAGAGGAGAAAATCTTAGAGGAGTGTGGACACCTCATTCAAGTGTTTGAGAGTTATAAAGGTATAACAAAATGCTGTGTTTCTCTAAGAAACAGACATGAAATTCTTCACTGAAATGGTTTAATCATTGTTGTGGTCTACTAATTCATATTCCTTTTGTAAGTTAAGTACATTTTAATAGCAGACAAGATAAAACAGTTGCTTTCTTGCTCCACAGGCAAACCATTTAACACATCCTGTCCAACAAATAATGCAACATCCAATGTCATCTCCTCCATCGTGTTTGGAAGCAGATTTGAATATGATGATCCTCAATTCAGAGGCTTGGTTAGTCGAATCACTGAGAATATTAAGATATCTGGCTCGGCAGGAATCCAGGTAAGCTTAATGTTTCACTTAAGCAACTTGGTAAATAATTTTCCAAGTTGCAATTTGGTAAATAATTTACCAACTTGGTATATAATATACCAAGTTGCTTAAGTTAAACTTTATATATGGTAGACCACGACAAAGTTAGCTACATGAAAGGTAGAGACTGTTAAATTATTGTCTGAAGTCCAAACACTAAGCTTACTTATGCCACCCAATATTTTAAATGTATTAAAAGACCCCAAAGTTTCAAACTAAATTCCCATAAAAGACCTATTTAGATTTATGCAATGTTCCTAATTTGTGATTTTACAACCACATTCTTGATTGAATTTTGTTTCTTGGGGTTTTATGTGATAGACCATCAGAATGTGGTGCACAAAATGTGAGGTGAAAGGATAAGCACACATATAGTTTTAAAATGTGTTTTCATATAAATGTTACATCTACAGTATTTTTATTTATCACTGAATGGTATTCTACAAGTCCTTTAGCTCTCTTTAATGTTAAATACTTGAACTAGTTTTACATTTTTATATTTCAAAAATATATTGTGCTTAATTTGAAGCTCTACAATACATTTCCCCGGCTGGTTGGATGGATAAAAAGCCGTCAGGTTATTTTAAAAAATTGTGAAACGACGATGAGAGAAATAAAGGATTTAACCCAGAAACTGAAAGAGACACTCAACCCTCAGATATGCAGAGGACTGATCGACTGTTTTCTGATTCAAAAGCAGAAAGATGAGGCAAGGCAACACAAATCTATTTTTAAAGGATAATGGTAACATGTTTGCCACAGGTACAGTATTCACACAGTTTTCTTTTTAGGATTCTTGTGTCAAAGACACTCATTTCACTGAGGAGAACCTGTTATATACAGTGTCAAACCTGTTTGGTGCTGGAACCGACACCACAGCGGCAACACTGAGGTGGGGTTTGCTGCTCATGGCAAAGTATCCACAAATTCAGGGTAAGAGAGACAAGAAAACGTTTGGGTTATTTTCTCTATATCTAGAAGAAATTTTTTCAGACCTTTGTAGCTCTTTGAGATCACAAATAATGTAAAGAACATAATAACAATAATAACAATAATAACAATTACTATTATTACTATAATAGTAACTGTATACTATTATTATATGGTAATGGTAATTACCGTATAATTACTATTATTACTATAATAGTAATTATACGGTAATTACCATTACCGTATAATAATGACTATTATTACTATAATAGTAATTATAATTATATTATTATTATAATAGTAATTATTATCATTATTATTCTTCTCTCTCTTCTTCTTCTCCTTCTTCTTCTTCTTGTTATTATGGTGCTATATTTGAATATTTGGTATAAGCTTTCTGTTCTTCTCTTAAAGTGTGAAATATAAACTTGGCTCTTTGGAAATAAAGTAATCTCTGTACAAAAGTTTGTATTCAACCTGTCGATGCAAAATTCCGTCATATCATTCCCAGTTAAGCATGTAGACTTTAATGGCTAATTTTAAGCAGGATGCTTAAGTTTTTTAGTTGGTGCAATATTTTTTCTCAATATGTAAAAGTTAGAAGGTTTCAATGTTTTCATCTGGAAATAGAAACTGTAGAATATTACATCTGCTAAACTTCAACAAAAATACAGTATTTGTGGTAACTGTGATCCCTCGAGGGAGAACTGTAGATCATTTCCTTCTCGTTTACTGCAGACCAGGTTCAGGAGGAGCTGACCAGGGTGGTTGGAAGCCGTGAGGTTCATGTGGAAGACCGTAAAAATCTGCCATACACTGATGCTGTCATCCATGAGATACAGCGGCTCGGTAGCATTGCTCCTATAGCTGTCCCACACAAAACCAGTCGAGATGTCACCCTTCATGGATATTTTATCAAAAAGGTCAGCAGGATGAAAATATTTCTAGGCTTCCAACAGACAATATCTTCCAGATGATCATGCTCGTATTTTTGTCTTCAGGGAACTACTGTGATTCCCCTCCTTACATCTGTTCTGTATGATGAGAGTGAATGGGAGAGCCCTCACACCTTCAACCCTTCTCATTTCTTGGACAAGGAGGGAAGATTTATCAAGAGAGATGCTTTTTTACCATTTTCTGCAGGTAGAACAACTCCAACAGCATTTTAATCAATCAGATAATCTTTACCATTCATGTTTGGATTAAAATGCATTGCATGTTTTCTCGTTGCAGGTCGCAGGGTGTGTCTTGGTGAGAGTTTGGCAAGGATGGAGGTTTTCCTCTTCTTCACCTCACTCCTTCAACGTTTTCGTTTCATTCCTCCACCTGGAGTTTCTGAAGATGATCTGGATCTGACTCCAGCGGTGGGATTCACCAGCCCTCCTTCTCCTCATGAGCTCTGTGCCATCAGTCGGCAGTGAAGACTGAAGCACTAGATTGTAGTTGATCTCTCTACCAGAACACTGATGTTACTTTTGCATATCTTTACTCTAGATGTCTCTGTGTTACTTTAATTTGTGCACTTAATTTTAGGAATTTGATTGCTTTTATTTTTTTTAGTTATAGGCTTTATCCCTCCTATTTTCACTGCGTTAATTTCACTGACTTATGTAGATGATGACTCCATTAGTTTCCAAATACTTATGACATAGGAAATTTACAGAGCAAGTAATAATTTATGATAGTTTATTCTGAACCTTGCCTCTTACAAGATCTTTTTCAGAAATTGAAAAACAAATGGTATAGTAACAAAACAAATGAACAAATATATATAATTTTGATGAGTTAAAATGGTAAATGCTACTGTTACCGTATATGGAAAGCAACTGAGAAGACAGACCATGGCCAGTTTGCCACAGGAGCCTCTATTAGCTTCAACAGGGGAAGCGCTGGATGTGAGAAAAAGTCTTTGAAGTACAAGTACTCTTTTACACTTACTTAAATCAGACATGAACAGTAAAGCTACAATTTTTTATCCGTTCATTGTGGTAACTTCCTTTGTGATGCTTTGTGGATAGAAAATGTCATATTTTGGGCATGCTGTGGTGGCGTAAAGCATCATTACTTATTGTTGGTCTATCACAGTAAAATTGCCAATGAAATGTTTGTTTTTGTAACTTGACAAAATATTGAAACGAAGTTCAAAATTGATTATGAGTTCTGTTTACTGTATAAGGAATTCTGTTTTCAAATGGAGAAACATGGAAAGAGATGCGTCGTTTTGCCCTCAGCACCCTGAAAGACTTTGGGATGGGGAAGAGAGTTGCAGAGGAGAAAATCTTAGAGGAGTGTGGACACCTCATTCAAGTGTTTGAGAGTTATAAAGGTATAACATAATGCTGTGTTTCTCTAAGAAACAGACATGAAATTCTTCACTGAAATGGTTTAATCATTGTTGTGGTCTACTAATTCATATTCCTTTTGTAAGTTAAGTACATTTTAATGTCATGATGGGTACCATTTTTCTAACATGCAGAACACAAGACAGGAGAAGTTGCATATGAATAAGTGAGTTTATTGTGAACACAATAACTGATGAACGTGGAGTGACGGGTCTGGTCCAGGGAAGGAATGGGCTCACGGAGCGATCGGCACACTATGTGAAGCAGAGCAGGATGAGATGAGTTCAAAGGCCATCGGAAACGGGAGTACTAACAGGTAAATGGAACGAGCTTACTTGTGGAGATGAGGTTTGTTGTTTTGGGCGGATTCACAATAAATGAAACACTGACCAACATATTTGACGTGTATGATTTTGGTGATAGCTCATCAAACTCATCAAAATATTTGTTCAGTTCTTGACTGTATGGTGTTTTCTTTATAAATGTAATGTAAAGTGTAATGTGTTCTTATGTAAAGCACTTTGAACTGTCTTGCTGCTGAAATCTGTGATACAAATAAACTTAATTGATTGATTAAAAGGAACAAATATATATAATTTTGATGAGTCATAAGGTAAAATGCTTACTGTTACCATGTATGGAAAGAGGTGTGGTGAGAGGACACAACCTAGCTCAGTGAGAGGTACTTTGTTGTTAGTTTTGTTGGAAGGTGCCAAAGAGTTGTGCTGCCAAATGTGATGTGAACATTGAAGAATGGTGTTAATTTACACAAGCCAGTCATTATCTGTCACACCTGATGCCCTAGCAGCACCCCTCCCACCTTGAACGTGACTATTAATATTCTACCATCTGTAATTGCAAAACAAGCAGCTGTCACTTTGATTTTTTCCAACAACAGGACATCACCTGAAGTGTAAGCTCTGCTAGGAGATGATTTCTCTACCATCTAACACAAAAACACTACCCAAAAGTTTCAGTTGTATGAAAAAGTGTTTGCTCCCTTCCAGATTCCTTATATTGTGACACTTGTTTCAGAACATTAAAACAATTTAAATATTAGTCAAGGACATCACAATTAAACATGAAATGCATCTTTTAAATGAAAGTATTTGTTATTAAGGGAAATCCTGTGTGAACATTAATAATCCCCAGTTAAACCATAACTGTGGTTTATCACACCTTACTTCACTGTCTCTAGCCACATTCAAGCCTGATTAGTCCCACACCTGTTCTCAAATAAGATATCACTTAAATGAGATCTGCCTGATAAAGTGAAATATACCAATAATCCTAAAAAGCTAGAAATCATGCCCAGATCCGAAGAAATGGAGGAACACATGAGAAAGACAGTCGTTCTGAAAAGGCTTTCAAGGCCCTTTCTAAAGCTTTGTGACTCCAGCGGACCACAGTGGGAGCCATTATCCACAAATAGCAAAACCATGGAACAATGATGATTGATTAACCTTCTTACACTGCAAAAACACAAAATCTTGTCAAGCAAGAAACTAAACTAAAAAGATTAGTTTCTAGTGCAAAAGTGTCTTAAGTCAAATAATATCCTAGTGGAAGTAGCACTTTTTCATCAATAAAAGCAATTATTTACTTAAAACAAGCTTCAATATTTTTCTGAAAAGTTACATATCAGTTAGTTTTGTCTTATATTATGCTGAAGTTTGACAAACATGAAATAAGGGACATTAGGAAAGAGTAAACATTTTTTCACACCACCAGGTTTAGAAAAATTAGGTACACTGATGACGACTGAATTTTGGATAAAATCCTGTCTCTCCCATTGCCAAAGCTCCGTCTGGTGGATAAATATCTCAACAATAGCTGATGTGTGGCTCTGACGTCTTGTGTTCCTTTGGAGTTATTGAAGTGTAAAGACTTGAATGATAAGTGAAAAGTAACTATTTTTACCAATCATACTACATACATGGCAATGATACTTACAAAATCACCAACCTAAAGTTTTAAGTGTTTATGCCAGCATATGAGAAGCAATATTTGAAATTTATCCAAAGATGAATACACATTAATGAAGTGGTGACTTTCTGACAGCTTTAACAATGTTGTTCAGGGTAAGATGGAGCTACGTAATGTGTCCAAAAGCATAAAGTTACATCACTTTACAAGGATCCAGGTGTGAAATTGCGTTCTAAAGATTGCTATGTGGTAGTTTATGTATGATGAGTTCATTATATATTTTCTAAATTATAACAAAATTGATTTCACAGGACTTTAAAAACTAAGTAAAACTGTAACTTTTCTCTCGTAGAAACATCCTATGTAAGTTTTACTGTTAATAAAAAAAGCACACAGATTTCCCCGAGTAAGAGACGTTTTGATAAAAGTGAAATAAAATCCTCTTTCAAGTTAAATAATGAATATATGACTTACCACAGTAACACTGAAGTCCGTCTCTGATTCTTTTATTTCTGCTCCACATGCAACTCAGGGATCTCACAATGAGATTTACTGAATAATCTTTGTATCTTGTTAATATCTGATTCAATTCATGAAGAGCATTACATGTCTAAAAAGCAGGCAGCCAATCACTGAAAAAGCCTCAGTGATTAGAAAATGGTTCACAAAGTCATGTGGGGGTTGAAGCAGCATTCCTGTGAGTTTTTCACAGCAACACAAACTCTATCTCTGTTCAAAATGCAAAACAGGACTGGAGCTCACTTACTCACTGATCAGTTTCAGCTTAACTTTTAACTGGAGACTAATGTTTTCACACCACCTGTGTCTTCATCGCAGTCACCAGAGAGCACTGCAACAAGGTGAGTAATCATAGGCAACTTGACACAAATGTACAGGACTCATTAGAAATTTGGCAAAATCATCCAAAAAGCTTATTTGTCAGTTGAAATAATGTTTGAGGTCACCTACGTGTTCACTGTCAACACCCCCAAGAAATGTACACATCAATACTAAGCACAGGATATCACAAACCATTCACAGAAGAGCATATATAAAAGACCAAACACAAATAGACATAAAATCATTTACCAGCACAACTGTAGAGGAAACATTTAACAGAACTGAATTTGACAGTTTCAGTTCTGTCAAATTCAGATGGAGTGACAGATTCACTCACATCTACAGTAGAAACTGAACAGAAATTTCGGTAAAATAACTGAAGTTCAGTCAGACTTAATACTTTGTGACTTGGTATAATTAAATTGCTTCAAATACGAGGCCTGTGTGGCACAAGATTGTGTGTGCATGAGGGAGGATGAGCTGGCAGGAGGTGAAAGGGAAGGGGGTGGGAATGCAAACACTATTATATCCATACCTGCAAAGTCAGAACAATTGAGGACAAGGAACCTTTCAAAGATTTACAGAAGAGCATATGTGCAAATGAAAAAACACAAATAAACATAAAATCATTTGCCAGTACAACCATAGAGGAAACATGACAGATTCAGTTCTTTATTAATGGCAAAATGTTCCTGGCATTAAATATTTGTGGTAAAAGTATGAATCCATTTTATATATATATTTTTTTTTATTCATCAAAGCTTCAGGGATGGAGTGGAGTAAACCAACACCAGAGTTGAGATCAGTGTCATGTTATTGCACAAAGGTTAGATAGGTGTGGCCAACAGAGAACAACAATCCTACAGGAAAATAAATTCCTCTCTGTCTTAGCTGAAAATTCAGACCAGGAGATTGCAAGCAGCTGAAAACATGGAGACTTTGAAGGATTTTGGTTTCTTTCTTTTCTCCAGTCCCACCACTCTACTTGGAGTAGGTCTCCTTTTCATAATCCTTTATTTGGTGACTGTTGGTTCCTCCAGAGAAACTGGTCAAGAACCTCCAGGACCAAAGCCTCTGCCTCTGCTTGGCAGCCTGCTGCAGCTTGATCTCCAGAGACCCTACAAAACACTGTGTGAGGTGAGCTCTGACTTAAACTGTACAGCAACATTTAAATATATTTAATCTCTGTTTAAATTTTGTTCTCCTGTTTTCATTCACTCAGCTTTCCAAGAAATATGGGTCTGTATTTACAGTTTATTTTGGACCAAAAAAAAGTGGACTGTTTAATCATTTTCATAACAATCAAATGGACATTGTACCTGCAAATGCATCATTCACAATCATAAATTGATTTTGATTTCTATGAACTGTATAAGGAATTCTGTTTTCAAATGGAGAAACATGGAAAGAGATGCGTCGTTTTGCCCTCAGCACCCTGAAAGACTTTGGGATGGGGAAGAGAGTTGCAGAGGAGAAAATCTTAGAGGAGTGTGGACACCTCATTCAAGTGTTTGAGAGTTAACATGATGCTAAACTTGTCATTTAATCGATTTAATCATTGTTGCAGTGGACTAATTTACATTCCTTTGTAACTTAAGTGTCCTCAATAGATAAAACAATGACTCTTGCTCCACAGGGAAACCATTTAATACATCCCATCCAGTAAATTATGCAACATCCAACATCATCTCCTCAATAGTGTTTGGAAGCAGATTTGATTATGATGATCTTCGATTCAGAAACCTGGTTAGTCGGGTCAATGAGTCTATAAGTCTATTTGGCACTACAGGAATTCAGGTAAGCTTAATGTTTCACTTAAGCAACTTTGTAAATAATACACTGGGAGCCAAAGAGAGACTTTAGCAGAGTATATATTGATGAATGTTATCTGTGTGAAAGGCAGAGACTTAAATGATTGTCTGAAGTCCAAACACTGAGCTTACAGATGCAACACATAGTATTTTACATGCATAAAAATACCCCAAAGTTTAAAACTAAATTCCCATTAAAAACAAATTTTGGATTTTTATTTTGTGACCCTAAAGTTTTAAACTAAATTCCCATAAAAGACAAATTTTGGATTTGGGATTTTTATTTTGTGATTTTACAATCACATCCTTGATTTTATTTTGTTTCTTGGGGTTTTATGTGAAAAACCAACACAATGTGGTGCACAAACTGTGAGGTGTCAGAATGAGCAGACATATAGTTTTAAAATGTATTAACATGTACAAATTTGACATCTTTTTGTATTTATCTCTAATATGTCTTCCTCAAGGATTGTCCTTTATTTAGCTCCATCCTTCTGTTCTTTAAATCAACTACCTGCCCTTGCTGCGTATCTTTGCAGGGTCTTGCTGCCAATAAGAAGTTGATATTGTTGTTGTTGGTGGTTGCAATATGTGGTATATTTCTGATATTAATGTTCTACCACATTTAGCATATAGACCTCTTAAAGCTGCTTTCCAACAAGACTTTACTCTTTGCTCAAGTTCATTTTGACTCCTTTAAAATAACTTAATAAGTATTGATTTTTTAAAATGTATCTTTCTTAATTTAAAGCTCTACAATACATTTCCCCGGCTGGTCAGATGGATAAAAAACCGTCAGGTGATTTTAAAAAACACTGAAAAGACGATCAGAGATGTGGAGGATTTAACACAGAAACTGAAGGAGACACTCAACCCTCAGATTTGCAGAGGACTGGTGGATTGTTTTCTGATTCGAAAGCAGAAAGACGAGGCAAGGCAACACAAATCTATTTTTAAAGAATAATGGCAACACCAAACACATTTGTCTCATGTATATTTCCCTTCCAGGACTCTTGTGTCAAGGACATTCAGTTCACTGAGGAGAATCTGATATTTACAGTGATGAACTTGTTTTCTGCTGGAACCGACACCACAGCTGCAACACTGAGGTGGGGTTTGCTGCTCATGGCAAAGTATCCACAAATTCAGGGTAAGAAAGAGAAGAACATATCTGGGATATTTTATCTGTATCTAAAAAACATGATTTGCAGCATTTTTTCTACATTTAAATGTTACAGTGTCAGTTCCAGTAGTGCTATAGTGCCTTGCCAAAACATTCACAACCCTTATTTTTTTTTTTACACTTTATTAAATTTAGGGTAAAAAGATACAATTACATCTTTCATTTTTTTTTCTTTCTATTTTCAGCAAATTTTAGCAAGTGTGGATATGTTACAGTTTAAAGGCAGGACGGTTCTAGTAAAGCTATGTCCTGTTTCAGATATTGGCAGTAAATGTTTATAACGATTAATGTGATAAAACACTACAAAGTGATATAGTCCTTATTTTAAGATCTATTTTGATTATTTGGATGTTTTGAATCAACATAAGCAGAAATGTTCTCTACATGAAACAACATTGTATCCTTTAAATCCTGGTCGGAGCAAATAATTTCCTTGCTTACCATTGTAGGGGCCAACGTTCAAATTTGGAAATTTTAACCTTGGCTTTCAGTAAAGTTCACATAGCTTTAATGGTTGATCTGCATAAAGGAAAAGCAAAGCTTCACATAAACTTTAACATTAGGTTCTTTATTTGGTTTAACATTTTGACTTAAGGCTTAAAGACAAATACAAGGTTTAGAGATTTCCATCAACTCTGGCAAACTGTTAACCATTAGGTTTGCGTTTTGCCTATTTTTTGTGGTAACTGTGATCCCTCGAGGGAGAACTGTTGATCATTTCCTTCTTGTTTACTGCAGACCAGGTTCAGGAGGAGCTGACCAGGGTGGCTGGAAGTCATGAGGTTCATGTGGAAGACCGTAAAAATCTGCCATACACTGATGCTGTCATCCATGAGATACAGCGGCTTGGTAACATCGTTCCTATGGCTGTCCCACACAAAACCAGTCAAGATGTTACCATACAGAAATACTTCATTAAAGCGGTGAGCAAGTGGGAAATATTTCTGGGCTTCCAACAAACAATATTTCCAAATTTATGATGATCATGCTCATATTTTGTCTTCAGGGAACTACTGTGATTCCCCTCCTTACATCTGTTCCGTATGATGAAAGTGAATGGGAGAGCCCTCACACCTTCAACCCTTCTCACTTTTTGGACAAGGAGGGAAGATTTATTAAGAGAGATGCCTTTCTACCATTTTCTGCAGGTAGAACAACTCTGTCTTTTTTTGTTTTACTCAGATACACTCTATCAGCCATGACTGGATTAAAATATGTTAAACTTATGTTAAATGTTTTCTTCTTGCAGGTCGCAGGGCGTGTATAGGAGAGAGTCTGGCAAGGATGGAGGTTTTCCTCTTCTTCACCTCACTCCTTCAGCGTTTTCGTTTCATTCCTCCACCTGGAGTTTCTGAAAATGATCTGGATCTGACTCCAGCGGTGGGATTCACCATCCCTCCTTCTCCTCATGAGCTCTGTGCCATCAGTCGGCAGTGAAGAATGAAGGAAAATATTAAGGTTTTTCCAGTCATAATAAATAATTAAAAATAATTAAATATTAATTAATAATAATTTAAAATATCTTAGTTCCTCTGAGGCTTTTTTTTTAGATTCAAGGTACCTTTTAAAAATAGTCTTTAAGCAGGTATTAACCATATATTTGATTAAACCCACCTTTCTATTAAAAATGTTTTATGTTGATCTAATGTGGTATTCTAATTTTAAATTATGTGTTCTTATTTGTTCTAAGCAGAAAAATTCTAACAGAAATAAAGGCTTGAACATCTATCTGTGTAGTTAATCTATAATACTAATACAAAAGACAGCTACCAGTATTTATAGAAAGCCACAACTGCTGCTGTGTACTCCTGTAAATGTGTCATCGACACAAACAGTCATTTATGTACATAAATCACAACTGACTTAATAGTTTTTTCATACTTATAATTGTTGTTTACTGCATTAAAATTTTAGCCATTTCTGTTGTGCTTTCATTGTATGAAACCTCAGGAGATGTGAACATGTTTATTTCTCGAAGTTTAAGATGGAATAGTTTGTGTGTTTAATTTGGAAGTCTAGGCGGCGCTGTTGCCCTAAGTAGTTGCTAGCAGAAGAAAAGTTAAAGTTTTTGCTAAACAGTCACAAGATAAGAGCAAAATATGTTGAACTTCTTTATAGCTACGCACATCTCTCTAATAGTGTGAAGACACAGTTCTCTGACTAAATTTAATTGGACATTTGCTAATCTTTTGCTGAGGTCACTGTAATTGCGTAATTGTGACTGGAAGGATGGGTAGGAGCCGCTTTATTGACAACTACTCTGTGCTCTCATGGCAGGGGCCTTTCGACGTAATCACTTTTTAAAAGTTTGTGTCGCAGCCTTTCTGCATTGAAAAATCTCTGACAGACAATACTGATGAGTTGCATTAACTTTACTCATAAAAGAGAAGTGCGATCGGTGTACATATTTAGACAACAACTGAATTTTCAAACATTTCTTCAATATTATTAAGACCAGTAAAATGGGCAAATTTAGCTGGATTTTCATCTCGATATATAAATTCGCTATGCTTTTGCAACTTACTGTACATGTTCGCTTGGCTTTTGCGTACTCCTGGCTCAGTGGTTGCAGCTACTGGCCTATACGTAGGGGGGGAAAGTTATTTAATGGTTTTGATTCTCCTTCTTCATAATATTAAGTGTTAGAATTATAAAACTGTAGTCTTGTTCTTGTTAAGTTGCTTTTGGTTTAATTGCTTCTTTGTCTCCCAAGATTTCAGCAGTCAACATTCCATCCCGTTACTGGAAATACCTTACATTATGAAATAATTACTCTTTCTGGATCAAAATCTGAGTTTTATTTGTTAAACAGGTCAAAGTTATGAAAATTAACTGTTTGCGTTGGGTTTTCTGTTGATACAAGAAAAAAAATCACAAAAATATACAGATTCATGATTTGTTTTAAATTGTGGCCAAGTTAAATCAGAGGATTTAAAACTTTCAAATCTGTCAAGCTATTGCTGTACGTATTGCATGATAATGAACCTCAGAAATAAATTGAATAAAAACAGCTACTTTTACATTAGTAGTCCTAAAAACGTACCTTACACAACAATGCTACAGCAAATTAAAAGAAACACAAGTTCAAGTTCTTTCAGAGGACTGAACCTGTGTTATCTAAGGTCCTTCCACCTTGATGCTACTGAGTGGCTGATTATGTGAAGAGGAGTTCATGACCTGCTGGGTAGACCCGCTGCAGTCTGTGAAAGTCCTCGCAGAAAAATCTGCTGTTTTACTCTCTGGCGTTCTGAATGACTGAGTGTGTGTGTGGTCGTACAAGGAGACGTATGACTGTGTGTAGGGTGCCAGGAGGGCTTGACTGTTTTGCTGTTGATACGCAGCTGGATAAGTTTGTGACTGAGAGGAAGTGTGAGTAAGAGGAAGACTGTCTGCGTTGCTACATGGTGGAAATCCATTTATGCTTGGTGGGCTCATTCCTGGAACCTTAAAGGCCTCTGCGCTTTCTAATCTCTCTAAAGAGTTGTAGCCCGGCTGAGTCTGGCCGCACTGAGAGAACGTGCCTTGACTAAAAGTGTACGTTTCTTGGCCGAAAGAGGTAGTAGCAGAGGTTGCTGGCAAAGACGATGGCGAGGGAGTTTTGTTGAGCCGTTGCGGGGTTCTGCTACAGAGTCCTGCTTTAGAGGAGAGTGTTTGGAGAGTGCTGAGGATCTGCTTCTGAATCTGCGTCTGCAGTGACTGCTCCCTTTCCAGGCGGCACTGCTGCTCCACCATCATCTTCACTGCCAAGCCCAGGCTGCGAACCTCAGAGCCAAGGGTCTGGATCTGGTCCTGCAAGCTACCTCTTGCTCTGGTGTCCTGGACCGCCGATGGTGGATTTGAATTCCCCTCACTACTGCCTTGAGTCCTGGGGGACGGCAGACGAAGAACGGTTCCCGGAGATGAGGATGTCAAAGGCACTGGCGGGCGATTAGGAAGGTGAATCCCGACACGTGGAGGAGGATGAAGGGAGCGGACGCTCATTCCTGGTCTCTGTGCAGCAAAGCGCCGAGGGGAACTATTATGCCCAGGCTGCCCCTCCATAACAGTCTGAAAGAATAAAAACACTATATTTAGGAGTGGCTATGGTGGGACCTTCAAAAGGACTGTTCAGACTTGTATTTATAAATCTATTGCCACTTCTCTCTTGGATTGTGTTGAAGCTATTTGATAATAAACACAAGTTTTAGATAAATACTACACAAATGCTACTCCCAGTAAAACATAATATACAGGAGCAGGCGAAGCATTACTTTTAGACTTTTTAAAGTTTGTCGAGATCACACCTTTTCAGTGGTCAGGTCATAGGTTTCCGGCTGCTGTGGTAGAGCACTGCTTAAATCTGAACTTTGAACACCAGCCTGATCTCTCCTTAACAACGTCGCCATCTGGTGGAATGACTGGTAAATGTGAAAAGTATTTAAAAAAAACTACTTTAGCAATTTATACAGCTTTAAAGCAATTCACCAATTTTATAATTGAGAAAACTCTGTAGTTACCTTTGTCCTATGTGACAATGCTCTGTCCAAAAGTCTTTTTCGAGCTGCCAAAATTGAACTGGTGGCTGGGGAAGGTGTAACTCTTCTTCTCAGGAATGCTCCAGAAGCCATTAACGTGGAAGACATGTTTGAACTTGTTTCTGGCCTCCTTACAGGTGGCTGGGTCACCCTTTGTTGGCCATGCTGTGCAAGTGAAGTGACACTAACAATCTGAATGTCGTTTTCTTCCTTATTTCCACCGGATTGCTGCTCCGGCCTGCTGCTTCCGCTAGCCTCCCCAGATCCAGAGGAATTTGAGGTGGTCTCTGAATTGGTGGATGCCTGTTTGGAGAAGTTAGATGGAGCTGGATACTCAGTGCGATGAGGCCCGTCCCTCATCAGGTTCTGAAGGTGAATGTTGCTCCACCTCTCCTGCAATGCCCCAGCTTGCGCTTGAGCTGTTTGCGCCAATGTGCTATCTCCAGCCTCCAGAGGTCTAACCCTCCCTGGTGGTCTACCCTGGAACTCCCTCAGGTACAGGTAGATGGCTTGAGCCGACACCTTGATGTTCTCCAACTCCAGCACAGCTTTGATTTTGCGGAAACTGAGACCAGCCTTCCGCAGCTCCACCACTTTGTGTTTGGCAGCATCATCTAGTCGGCCCATGCTTGTTCAGTCTAGATAAATCCCCAGTTCAGATGATAATTGCTACAAGGGTCAGAAAATAAAAGAAGTTAGAAACAGTTTATGTTTTTAAAGCACACTGTTATCTTGCATTGTATTTACTGTAAGTACATGTTAAAAGAACAAAAGTGCTTTTTGAAGAATATCAAGTCTCATCACGTTTTTGAAGAATGCCTGTTGCTTTGGATGTTTTGTACAGTCAGTGTATATTGGGAATAAAGCGTGTAGAATTCAGTGTGTTAAATGAGTCAGAACAGAGTACTTTTGCTCTAATGTCAACAACAACTCTATTTCTTTACTTAGTAATTTTGAGGGAAAGACATAATGCACCTCACAGTCTATTTTGAGTCATCAAATAATTAATTGCTGAAATGATCAGAAAATGATCAGAGTATGTCAGATGAATGCACTGTGAGCCCTCAGAATGTTGTGGTGAGCTTGACCTTCAATGGTGCTGATTGAGTGTCTGCATAGGGTATCACATATCTTATTAGAACGTAGTCACTGCTGCAACATTATAATAAGTGTTACATCCCCAAGGCAGTCTAGGGGTTTTGGAAGGGGGCTGTAACAATAGATAAACCACAGAAAAATGAAGAGACAAAACCAGGAGGGTAAAGTTAAAGGGTTTATTCTTTAAGTGGGATTGGAAGAAGTCTCAAAATTGAAAATGAGAACCTAAAAGAAAAGAAAGGGGAGAATAACAACAAAAACCGGGGTTTCTAGGAGACAAATCCTCCATCACCGCACCACAAAGCTGCAGCACACATGCTGCCCAATTGGCCAAGAGGCCCTGAAAGTCAGTTTCCCAGCTAGCCTTATACTCTGCTAATCAAGAGGCAGAGTGAAACCAGCTGGGCCTGCTTAACCCGCCGGAGCTCAACAGCAACCTGAATTGGGGGGGAAATCCTACATGCAGCCACCACTGCATGTAACAATAAGAATTGTGTTGATACTGCAGGACGTATATTCCTCCACAGTTAATCTATCAGATTCAATTCAGGACTTTGGCTGGGCCACTCAAAGTTACTAATTTTACTTAAAGTTTAAAGACATTTTGGTAAAATTTAAAGTTTACTTGAAATCTAAACCAGTTAGGGGTCTGTTTACTTAACTGCATATACTGGCTGGCTATGGCTAATAATACATTTTTGTTAATGTTAACTACTACTAAAGTATTGTAGGATCTTTTGCAGTATGTGCGGATAATTGTTCTAATTTCATCTACTTCCTCTATTCTTATTTACATGTTTGAAATAAAATAACTTTCCAGTACCAAAACGTTGTTGTTGGACTTATTTTAGAAGGAGTGTCTGTGGCTCAGTCATCAGTTACCACTAGTCAAAGGCTTAGTGTAACATCCTTAAAGGCCATCTTTTAAGGATGTTTAATTGTTTCAATAATTTAAGGAAATCTCTGGCACTATTTGAATAGGTGTCAAATAAGATCATTGTTTTGCATCCAGCCCTTCACTGTGTTGTTTATGTGCGTGCTCTGTTTTGCATATTTGATAATTATATTATATTAAACAAAGTAACAGAAAAGTGAAACTGAACAAAAGGTCATGCACGACATTGTACTTCAACTTCTTCCTTTTTTCTAATTTGTAATCTTTACAGTAAATAGAACAGAAGTTCAACATTAATCAGCTTCCCTCAAAAAAAGCACCTTTGAAACTTGTCATGCTTTATGTCTTCAGTTGAGACATCTTAAGAAACTCTTTTCAGTGACACATGTTCAACAAGATTTATTGCTCACAGAGGCAAGAATCAAACAGTGTGGGTTGAGATTTTAGTTCGCTCATGCTGGTTATAATTTTTCATGGATAAAGGGCCTTGTAAAGGCCCCTTTCACACCCCTTTCACATTTTATTTAAAAAAAAAACAAACTGTGATGTACTTTATAAAGCTTTCATATGTAAAGAGCAGCACAGACAAGTGCATAATTATAAAGTGGAAGGAAAGTTATAGGTGGGTTCCTATTTTTAGTAAATATAAATCTGAAAAGTATGGCCTCAAAATATACTTAACCCCTTTCAACTGAAGCCCCGCAATAACAAAAAAATACAGTATAATGATTTGGCTTCAGAAGTAAATAGAAAATTTGAAAATAGAATGCACCTGCATATAGTTTAATCTTAGCATAAATACAGCTGTTCTGTCTTGGCTTCATAGATTTGCTGAGATAATGTTTGGGACTGACCAATGATAAAGCTGTGGAAAAATTTTAAGCAGGGTTAGGTTATTAAACAATACCCTAATCCCTAAGGGCACTGTTCAAAAAACATGTCGGTCCACCTAAAGTGACAAGCTGGGTCAAAGGAAAGCATTAATTAGAGATACGGCCAGGAGGCCTATCAAGAAGCTGCAGGAATCCATAGTTCAGGTGGAATAACCTGTTGAGGCAACTATTAGTCATGCACTGAAAATGTAGTCTTTATGGAATACAGGGAAGAAGACAGGCATTTCCAGAAAGAGGCCATAAGAAGATCTGTTTGCAATCTGTTATAGACACAGCAAATATTTGGAGGGAGGTGTCCTGGTCAGATGATATGCACAAAATCCTGTTTGGCTGAAAATGCCTTACCACTTTAACTAGTACTCCCAATTAACATTGCCAACTTATCTTAGTTGTACCAACTAATTTAAGAAAATCTGAATGCCTATATCATTTGTGGACACTAGTGAGGAAGGGAGATGTAAAAGACTAGGGTGGAGCAAAACGACTATAAATATACAGACAATGCTACAGTCAAATGGTTTAAAACAAGCCATGCTCATGTGTTTCTTCAGCTCAGTAAAAGTCTAGATCTAAATTCAATTAAGAAATTGTGGCAAGATTTTAAAACTCATGGTCACATGCTGCCCTGATTGAGTTCTGCAAAGAAAGGCTTGGTGTTGTTGGTCTTAGTAAAAGCCCAGTAAAATACATTTAAATTTGATCTTATAACATGACAATGTATGAAACAGTTCCAATGGTTTTAATAATCTAAATGAAAAAAAAACTATTTGATCTTACTATCATCTTGTTTATATATCTGAACTCAGAAAAAACAACCACATATTCAGAATAATAACTATGTTGCTGGCATTGTAATGACTTGTAATAAACTCCCAACTATACACCCGTTTTATCCAATCAGCTTTACAAGCAAATGCCCACACTGGGCTGCTTGAAAATAACCCGCATGTGCAGGAAACTCACCTGGATTAGCTGAGCTAGCTAACAACAACAGCCAAAATAAAGTGCAGCATTCACCTTGCGGAAGCCAGTCGAAAATAAGGAAGCTCTGCTACTTTTTTTACATTAAAAAAAAAGATAAAATGATTTCATGCACACAAGTGACACGGTTTGGATATATTTCTCTCTTGCGCTCTCTCTCATACGCAAACGCGTAAACCATTCCTCGTCAAATAACGTAAAAATAAACAAATGATCATAAGTGGCGCTCAAGCAACTACGCAACTTCCGCTATCATCATCAGCCAGCGACGTCTTTCCAGGCCGCGAGTGGTTCAACTGTAGCCTCCTGGTCCGAAAAAGAAATGTAGGTTCAAGCTTTTTTTATGGAATAAAAACTATAAATATATACGTGCGTGAGATATGTCTACTCAACTTTTAAGTATTTAACGCTTCACATGGTCGTAGTTTCGCTATAAGAGGATCTGTGCGGAAGGTTAACGGAAGCAGCTTGTTTTCAGGAGGGGGTGAATGAAATACAATGGCGGCCTGTTTTGTCCGAGAGTCGAGCTTTTTCATGAATGCACAGAACTTTGTATTAATGTTCCGACCGTGTTCCTAACATTATTATTCAAGTATATTTGTTCTGTATAATCAGAGTGTTTAAAATTAATCAACCATTTGTGTTTTTGATTTTGATAGACGGTATATATAGAAGCAAATACAACCGCAGTAATTTGAACTCAAAAATAAAAACAGCCACACAAACAAGCAAAAATGAATAAAATCTTTATGAGTATGGTGGTTGTCCAGCAGAATTATTTACTGTGACGTTGGGGTTCTTAATAAAGAATAAAATTGGGAATTTTTATTATTTTATATCATTTTTATCGGTCTGCAGCTTATCTTTTCTGCACAAGCTAATTTCTTTGTACCTTAAAGTTCATATGTTGTTATTATACAAGGAAGCCAAATGTTACACGTTATCCTATTAAATGAGCTGTCTCACTTTTACCTTTCCACGACTTAAACTGAAAGATTTATCAACAATATTTACAATTTTTAAGATTGGTAAAGGCAAAACACGTCAAGAACGTGATGTGATTAGATCTTGCATGCAGATTTCTTTCTGTTTGTATTTTCAAGAGCATGACACACAAGCATAACAGAACTAATATAATGTGTTTCTTTTTGAATTTAGGGCTCCATCACCCACAAAGCGGAAGGAGGATGAGAAAACTAAAGATAGAGGTAAAGAGAAGACTGGTACCAAGGATGGAGACAAGGAGAGGGGGAGGGAGAAAGTGAGGAAGCGCCGTAGTGCTTCGTCTGGTAGCAGCAGCAGCAGCAGGTTTGTATTCTGATGCATTTTTCTAGAGTATTTTGCTTGTTTTAGATGTCCTGCTCCAGCAAGATATTTTTAGTAAAATAATTGTGTTTCTGCTTCTGCTCCAGATCGAGCTCATCGTCCAGCAGCAGCTCGGGTTCCAGCTCAGGTTCCTCAAGTGGCTCCAGCTCTTCTGGCTCCAGCCGCACCGGATCCTCAAGCTCTCGTTCATCCTCCTCCTCCAGCTCCTCAGGCTCCCCGAGCCCTAGTCGCAGGCGCCATGACAACCGTCGCCGCTCCCGCTCACCGTAAGGGTTTCCTTAAAATCTTTTCTACAAATTGATGTTTCATAATTAGGCTTTATTGAAGAGGTTTAACTTAACGTTTTTGTAGCTCTAAAACACAGAAGAGGGGAGATGATAAAGACAGAAGGAAGCGAAGCCCCACCCCAAAACCAACCAAGGTTCACTTAGGAAGGCTGACCAGGAATGTGACCAAGGTTAGTGAAAACAGTCCAAGGTGACCTGGAATGTTTTCCCTGGAATGCTACTTTGCTTTGTTGTATTTTTCACATAAATTATGTCTGAGATGGTCCTTCTATTGCAGGCATGTTGCTGTTTCAGCACCTTTGATTAGGAGATCTAGATCTCTTTTCACTGCAACAGTCCTAAATGTGACTAAAGATGATAATGTCTAACAGTACAGCGTTGATCTCTGATTTAAAGCAAAATCATCTCCTCCGATTTCAACATTCTAGATAGTGTGGGACAGAAGGAAAGCGTTCCATTTCTAAAATAAAAAGCAGTAAGTTTCTATGGCAAAATGTTTTGAGTGGTTTTGTCACTGCAAATATATGTCACTACTTACGGAAAGTCACTCTGAACTTTATGAAAGGTCTGACTGTAACAAACCTTTCTGTCCACAATGACAACAGAGAAGAAAGTTCTGCTTGCGATTACAGTCGAGTGCTCTACAGCCAGAACTTTGTAATTGTTTTCTGTAATTTACTAAGTCAGAGAAAATGTGTAACCTTTACAGATTTTAACATTTACATAACATGAACACTGAGATGTGTTGATGTTAAACTAAAGGAAAACAAATAAAATGCCACGAACTATGCTGGAACTTTTTTTCGGTAACCAGGGTAGTTTTCTTATTTCGCTGTTTGAAACGCATTCTGTACTCCATTCAACCAGCAACACTCCTGCAGAAGGAATGACCCAGTCAGCCATCAGCGGATCTAATATTTGTACATTAATTGTGCATTTTGAGCATCACTTTAGAAACAAACAGAATTGATGACCAGGATAAAATAAAACGTAAAGTTCTTCGGTAACAATACTCTAGGTTTGATGGTCAGAACATGCCTTTTGTTTGTAAAAGAAAGAATGACAGACTGGACCTGATTTTTGCAAAAAATTATATGTGGTACATCAGGACAACTGCATGCATAATCTGTTGGCCTAAAGTAGAGTTATACAAAAATTATAGACATGACATGTTATCCTTCTGCTTATGATCTTGTAAATCCATTGATGATGCTGCTTCTCTGGTTAACAGGACCACATCCAGGAAATCTTTTCTACTTATGGGAAAATAAAGATGATAGACATGCCTGCAGATAGGCTCCATCTACACCTGCCCAAAGGCTACGCTTATGTGGAGTTTGAGACTGCCGAGGAGGCTGCGAAGGCCCTCAAACACATGGACGGAGGTTGGTGTTTGTTTCAGTGCCTGTTAATTACCCTAAGCATACGGCTGTGTCTGTGGTCACTGAATAAATATCTTTGATTGGATTTAAATGTTTAGGTCAGATTGACGGACAGGAAATCAGTGCAGCTGCTGTGCTGACTCAGCGGGTTCGTCTTCCACCTCGCAGACTGTCTCCTCCTCGCCGAATGCCCCCACCACCACCAATGTGGCGTCGCAGCCCCCCACGCATGAGAAGAAGGTACTCATTAGTATTCCATATAATTTGATTCCTTTCTTTTTCACTAGCATCATATTTTCATGGCTGCCCCTGTTTACTTTTGTCCTCTCAGGTCTCGCTCCCCGAGAAGGCGGTCCCCTGTACGCCGCCGCTCTCGCTCCAGATCCCCCGGTCGCAGACGCCACCGCTCTCGCTCCAGCTCCAACTCCTCCAGATAAATAGTTGTTTTACCTTCAGAGATCACATAGATTCATAGAGTCTGACACCAGATCAGCTGCAACTCTTAACCTTCTTGATGACTTCAATAGGATTTAAATCATCAGTTTTTTTGTAGCCATCTGTATACATGGTAAGAGCGAAAGTGCTTTTGTCATATTTTGGGCTAAGATTACTCAGAAAAGTTGGCTCTCTTTTTTTTTTTTTTATGTTGTCTCCACAGACATCTACCAATGTTTTGTTTGAATTGTGGCGTATTTTTACCTTGTATTGAATTTGTAGACATTGTGAAAAATAAAATTGCCGAACTGTCAACATCCTGAATGGCTTCTTTTCTTGAATTTTTTTGCTGCACACCCACTTAGTACTTGGGACAGGATTTCAGCTCAGTCTTAAAAACGTAAGGATTGGAAAAACCATGCTCCATTTTCTGCAAATTAACTAACAAATATCAAATGAACACTTCATTGGAAAAAAAATCACTTTTTTGCACAAAGCATCCATTTAGTATCTACAGCATCCAGGATTGAAATGCAGAGAGCCCAACATGCTCACAAGCTCTTCAGTGGCATTATTCCATGTCAGAAGGACATTCAGAAAGCGTAAATATTTGCTACGTGGCAACCACAAACTAATATATTAAAAATTATTTGATTACATAATGGATATGCCTTGAGTTTTTAAATTTTGTTTTTTTACAGAAATTAGATTGAGTTTGTAATCAACAGAAAACATGTAGAGAACGTTCATTTTCCAAAGGGAGTTATTTTTCCAAAGTACAGTTGGCTCAAATAGTTCAGATCACAACATATTCATGCATTAAAATTGCTCAATTTATTTTCTTTTTTGTTAAACTGAAAAGCATATCCTCCCTTTAAATGTTATGCTTCGTCTTAGTCTATTGTATAAAATCCCAACAGAGCACACTGTAGTGTAGTGTTTTTGTTATGGAATAAAATATGAAAAACCTCAAAGTGTGTTCTTAATCAATTACTATCTATAATCAAGAATAATAAGAAGAGTGGAAATCAGTGGGACTCTTGCTGTCAAGGAATTTGATCAGTTGGGTGTCAAATGTTGGATTCTATTTCTGAACCTTGTGGACGCAAAATGAAGGTTTTAGAGAATAAATTCACTTTTTTTTTTAATCTTCTCAAGACCCGTTTAGATTTTATTTTTAAAGGATGTTCATCTTAAAGCTGCCGCTGGGTGTCTCACTTCATGGGGAGACAAAGTTGAGAGCTTGCCTCTGACAACATGCATTCACCAGAGCATGCCCTAGGTGTCTTCTTCCAGCTGAAATGACAGCCTTTTTGTAAGTTGCTTAGACATCTTCCTGTTCCCGAGAGCTCAACGAGCCTACCTTGGATGACATTTGAGGGGTTTTCAAGCCTCTCAGCAGGAACCGGTCAAGCAGCGAGCGTTTGTGATGTCTTCGGAGCAGGAAAAGATCAGGGAGCGCATTAAAGCGCTCCTGAAGAAACCTGGGAATGGAAACTGTGCCGACTGCGAAGTTGCAGGTGATTTTTTGGAGCCGATCCGAGTCAAGCTGGTTAACAGTTTTTAGTTATTGTCAGTATTGTATATTGCACAGGGGAATTTTCTTACGAGTGTTTCTCAACCGTGCTAGCGGGCTTCTTCTTGAGATGCTCTGACTCACAACGTAAGAGAAAAGCATAGTGTCACAATTACTATTGAGTTGTTTTTCTTAAGCAGCAACAATGTAGACTCGTTTCTGTCCTCAGTGACACTGCGGTCAGGACATGATGAAACTAAGCGTTGACTCAGTCAACATCCTTTCTGCAGCAACACGCTATTGCGTTTTATTTATTCAGGCGTGTATCTTTATTCAAAGTTTTCCTATATTTAGGAAGATCCCAAATACATGTAACTACATACAAACATCCTTTTTATCTCATGTGCAACATTATGTCGTTTTAGCCAACTTTTGAAGAGGGATTGCTATAATGACAATTCTACACACATTTTGTTAATAATACAAATGTTACTTGTGAGACATGTGTTTGCATTTTAACGTTAACTGTTCTGATTACAAACAGGTCACATTGTGTTTGACCCCACAGAGGCCTGTTTCATTACCCACTTTCCTGTCTGACTTTTCTCAAATAAAAGCCACTAGAGCCAATAAAACCTTTAAAAAAGGGAAGAAAAAGAAAGATATTAAATAAAGTTAAGTACATCCAGCTATTGTAGCAGCAGAGTCTGCATGGATGACACTCAACATTTATCCTGCCAAATATTATGTCTATACAGTCATTTGCGTTTGGGATATTGTATGCAATGACACTTCAATAACGAGAGTAGTTCAAGGAACTATGCTGCTCTAAGTAATGACATATTTGATATTGTCATTAGCTAGATAATTGTTACATTTTGTTATTTAACAATTATGTTTTTTTTATTATAAAGGATGGTATGTCTCACAAAACAATTTAGCATTTAAATTATTAAAGAAAATGCTGTAATTCATACATAAATTTGTAACTTTATTGTTTCAACGAGATGTACCGTAGTTTTCTTTTTCACTGAGCTAGCTGTGAGTTCTGGTTTCCTCTAGCATGTGGTTACACATCCTGATGATCACAACTACACTGTTATGCTTGGTGTATCAAACTTTACCTCATGTGAGACATGAGCAATCAAGCCTAGTTTATAAATTGTAGTTTCTTCATTTGCTGAAAATGATTCCCAAAGATCTAGAATTTAGAGTTTTGTCATAAAATTATATTTTTTTTGTTTATGGAAGAATGCTCTTAAAATTTAGCAGATTTGTTTGCTAAATGGAGACTGATCAATTTACCAGTTATTATTAGCATTTTTAGTAGATCCAGTTAATTGCATCCTTTTTTTAAATGCATATTTAATGCAGGAAGTAAGGCTCTTGTTGTTTGCTATCTTTATTCTTTTTCAGTCCATTGTGTCTGCATGGCTTAGCCATGTGTCTGCATCACAGTCTTTATTTGTGATGGTGTAATGGTGCACACCATTTTTTTTCTAGAAGCCCACCTGTCAATTCAGTTCAAGTTTATTTCACCAAGAACAGCCCATTAAACAATGCTACATGTTTGATTTGTACATAGGTTTTCTAGCCAAGGGCTAATTTGCAAACCCAGTCTTTGGTTGAACCTATAAAAAAATACCCTCCTGACAAATTTAATTTCACCCTCAACTAGTAATTATTAGACTCAGTCTGTGAGTGAAGTCACACCTTTGCTGCAAGAATTTCTTGTTCAGTGTGTATGTGGTGATCACAGTTGAGTTGGTTGCTTCTATTTAGCGATCTGCTTCCTGTCTACTTCACATGTGTGGAGTGCAACAAGGCAGTTATTTAGGCATGATGCAGAAGAGTAAAAAAACAACTACAGAAGTAAGTGGAAAGATAAACAGTTCTATTTTTAGACATACCTACCCTACACTGCTACACCTTGTATGTAATTTTTGGCTGAAGAATCTCCTCAAAGTGTATATACTAAACTTTTGATTTTCATATTTGTTATGAACATACAGTGCCTTATGAATACTGTATCTTCATAACTCTAACTTTTTCTTTTACGACTACAAACTATCACTGTCTTTGTGTTAGTTTATCACAAAAGAATCCAGCTAAAAGTTTGTGTTTGCAGCATGAGAAAATGTGAAAATGTTCTTCCTGTCAATCTGTTTTCCCCAAAGTCAATTTTCAGCTTTAAAACTATCACTCATTTAACGTAAACAGTTTCACACAGCATCATGCCCTTTTTAACTGGTAATCATGGATATTAATACACTGAATAACTGATTGAAATAACTTTAATCATCTAGATTTGAACATTTTAATTTCTGAAGACCAGGGTCTTAGGTCTTTGTGCCATAATTACACATAAGGTCACAAAAGACAAAAATGATGCAAATGCAATACTTTAGTTTTGAGAAATTTCAATATCAACATGAAAACTTGACCTATATATAATAAGAATGATTCTTTATTTCATTCTTGATATAAAGAATTTATATTAAGAATACCTTTTTAGCAGGAGTGCCTTGCTAAGAAATAAGCAGTAAAGTGAAGCTATACTATATTAAAAAGTATATTTAACACTTTTGTTCTAGAAGGACTACCGAATAGAAACATACTTTATATCATCACTACATAAATCACCTTGGCCTTTTATCTTTGCTTTCTTTTGTGTGTTTGCGTCAATAGTTTTGGTAAGCTTTAGCAATAACCTCACTACTTCTTGATGCAAATATGAGATAATTACACAATTCTTTAACTTGGGAAGAGGGTTTTGTGAAATCTTCTTTGTTGTAACTCGAAGGCTTCCGCCGAACCCATTACCTCTTAGAGACAGTGAAATAAACATAACTTCATTGTTACATTTGTTTGCTGAAATGTTCTGGAAAGGGCTTCAACTTGTGGTTGTTAGTGGGGTTTTCAGCCTGTGTTTGGTGAAAGAAAACATTGTGGTTTGGTTTAAGAAAACCAAATGCTTGGCCAACTTTAAATTCAACCGAAAAGTCACAACAGCAACTCTGTTCTGCTCTAATCTGACTGATGAATCCGCAGCAGTTTTACATAAAACTCGTTGTCATTCTCTACTCAACTATTAGACTCCTGTCTCTGTTTACTAATATGATTATCACATCAGTTGAGATTTCACAACTAATTATCTTTTTATGTTTTAATTAAGACTTAGGAAATCTATAAATGGTAAAATTAGGATTGTTTTTACTTTTTGCAGCTAGTTCAGACACAATCTGGAGAGACAATAGAGACTCCTACTGAGGAAATCAGACAATGCATATGATTTATCCCACATGTAATATTCCTCTGCTCACTTCAACTAATTTCTGATATATGTTTTATATTAAATTGCAGACCCAGAATGGGCATCCTACACCTTGGGGGTGTTTGTGTGTCACAGTTGCTCAGGTCTCCATAGAAACATTGCTCAGATAAGCAAGGTAAAGTCTCTAGTGCTGGATCCCTGGAGCTACTCTGAGTTAGAGGTGAGATTTAGCTTTTTTTACTGTTTTACCTTCTGGACAAATCAAAAGACCCAGTATTTCATCTTTGAGCATAAATTATTATTGACTATTCTAATTATTTTTATTGATTCTTTTTTGATTTTCTACTTGCTTAAAAATAGTGTGAACTTGCAATATTTTAATTAAGTAGACTGATGACATCATAGTGCCAAGGCAAAAGATTTTTTTTAAATGTTTTGAGTTGTTTCCTGTTTTCTTAATCTTGTAAAAAACCACTTTCAATATATTCTCAGCAGCAACAAGAAAAGGACATGTGTCACTCTTCCTTTAAGCAAAAACATTCTTTATTTCGCCAAGTTTTGACGAGTTCAGCTAGTGGACGAGTTCCACTAGCTGGATGTTTTATTTACTTTGCTTTTATTAAAAAGCAAACATACTTTTTGTTGTGCCTTTTTTATTTTTTAAGAAGATTTTATTTAATCAGTTAGAAACATCATCATAAAAGATAAAAAAGCAGCCTTCAATCTGCATCAGCTACTGTATTATTCTTGAATTGACACAAAGTCCCTCTATGGGCCGCAAATCGCCCACAGGGCACTCTTTTGACACTTCTGATTTAAAAGAAAGCTTAGAGTAACAGCTGCTTCTAGAGCCTTTATTCCCTCTCAAACTACTGACACTGTCGCTTTCTGCCTCCTACGTTATCACTGTTGCTAGTCAACAGTATCAATTGAGCTTGGTCTAAAAAAAAGGCGTGAGCCAACAGCTGGCCGACACAGCCAGCATCTTTGTTCGAGTTTTCAGGGGCGCTTGTGTGTTTCTAAGATCTTGGAAATGTGCAGACATTTATGTTACAGAAAATGTGCATAAAACAAAATGACTTCTCTGTCTTCATAAAAATGTGAAGCAAAAGGCCGTTCAAAGCAGGAAATTAAATTAACATTTGTGGCAATAGTGGTCCTCCTGTTCTTTTATCTGTGTGGACTCTTTCCGTTTGATTTGTTGTTTTGAAAATGTGCAACATATGTATACATATTTGAGCTTAAAAAACAACAAAGCAAAGATGGCTATAAAATCTTACAGCTGCTGGGAGAAAGGCCTTAGGCTAACACTCCTTTGTGCATTTAGGATGCAGCAGTCTGTCACTGAAGAAACCTGCAAAGTCTGCAACAGCTTCATGTCCATCAGTGATGTTATTTCAGCCAGAGTTCATTTATCTCCCACCCCATACACTGGGTTGAGGGTAGGACAGAGCTGTTTTTCCTGATGAGCTTGGCTAATTGCTTCCTCTCAGCTGTAGATAAGCTGCTGCTCCAACTTATAGCACCATAGAAAATGGCGGATTTTACTGCAGAGTCAAATAAATTGTCCAGGAGCGTCCTCTGCACTCCCAAAAAACTCAGCCTCTTCAGCAAGCAGTTTGCTCTGTCCCTTCCTCTTTCTGTTAAAATGCATCAGTGTTGTGAGTCCAGTCCACTTTATTGTCTAGGTGAACACCCAGGTACTTTTAAGAGTCCATGATCTCAATTCCACTCTTAAAAACAGAGACTTTTAAGGTAGCAGTGCATTCTGCAAGATATTGGTAACATTATTTATGCCTCATATTGTTCCATACAACCAGTGTGTGCAAGTGTGTTGGAAAATTTATAAACTGACTTGCCAAAGAATTCATCATGTCCCTTGAACTTTGTCATATTTTGATACCAAAAAATAAAATCAAATGCAAAGAAATCACCCAATTAGTAGATAGAGTGTGTAATTCACTTCTGGTATAAATACAACTGTTCTGCAAAGGCCTCTTAGGTCTGTTTGAGAATATTGGTGAATGAATCTTGACAAAGAACACAGAAAATGTGGTTTAAATGGAGCACTGTTTATGCCCTCATCCAAAAAAATGTAAATAGAATGGCACAACTGTAAATTTACAAATGGCCATCCTCCTAAAGTAACAGGTTGGGCAAGGAGAGCATTAGTCACACAAATAGCCAAGAGGTCCGTGGTCTCTTTGGAGGAGCTGCAGAGATTAAACAGCTCTAGTGGGAAAGTCTGTCAGCAGGACAACTATTTATCATGTTCGTCATACTTCCATTTTTTTAGGTAATATGACAAAATGTAAAAAAGTTCAAGAGAAATTAATGGTTTTGAAAATCACTGTCATATAAAAGTAACAAATAAGATGAAGGATGTCATAAAGCAGCAATATTGCTCTTTCAGAGGTAAAACTTTCTGTTTCCCCCCTTATTCATAAGGTGAAATATTCTGCTTTTGTTGTTATTTTCTTCTGTATTACTCAATGCAAAGTCTTGCCATTTTGCTCTAAAATTATAGCAGCACTTCACTGAAAACAAACCTTTTATTTCAACAGTATAGCATGTTGAAATACTGCTCAATTTAGAAAAACAAACAAGCAGGGCTCTTGAAGATATAATCCCAATAATGAAGGACAAACGTTTCTCCTCATCCAACCTCAAAATCCAATATGACTTTGTTGTGGTAATATTTATCATACTCTACCATTAAGGGGTTTAATGACAGTGGCCCATTTCAGTATCGCAGCACATATGAACTCATTGTAAGTTAACAAGATCAGCTAGCTAAGTTAATGTTGCTCAGTGTTTGCTATGTGGTAAACGAACTCTCATCTTTCTTCTTTATAGTTTATAGATTCTGTGGGGAATAATGCTGCAAAGGCCAAATATGAACAGATAGTACCTGCCTTCTATTATCGGCCCACGTCTAAAGATTGCATGTAAGTAGTCCTCCTTCTATGACCCTCTTTAATCTTAGGATTTTCTGTCCTGTTTGATATTTGAGTTCAAACTTGTACAAGTAAGACAATTTTTTTTCACTACACATTAGCATAAAATTGTTGAAAGTTTCATTTTTCTTGGATTAATCCCTGGTCTGAATAGCTTTTGTTTGTAACGCAGCATCACAATGACACACAAAGTAGTGAAATCTGACCATTTTCATTTCAGGTTGCATTACAGTGGTTACAGCTTTTTATTCTAAGCCATTTTTAATCAATAAGCAATTTATTTAAGAGCATAAAGATTTTTAAAATGTTAAACTAGATTTTTTTAAAAGCAGGCTCAATTGAAGTTCTTTTTTTATCTCAATGGCCACAACCATGTTTGACCGAACTAGGACAAGTGGGGCGTATAATGCTGTAGATGTTGTTCTAAATTGTTATGTGATTTTCTGTATGAGTCATTAATGCATTAGTTAAATAGTTTTGGTAGGCCGTCACTCTAGAGAAAGTTACCCACTGTTCTGTTTTCTCTACTTGTAGACAATTGCTCTAAATTTGGTTCTCTGGAGTCCAAGGTCCTTACAAATGACTTAGGAACCTTTCCAAAACTGGAAAATGTCAATTACCGGTACTTACTTTTTGTTTCTATTTCTATCAGATTGGAACATGTCTTGCATTTTGTGTTTATTATAAATTGTCAGACAGTTTATATTTAAGTTTTACTTGAGTTTGTCATTAATGTAAAGGCCTGGTTGCGGTGAGTGGATCTGAACAAAAGTATTTGGTTTATCACAATTAAGCGGGGCAATTTTTGACACATGGCTTAATTAGTTTAAAGAGCTTTTTGCCATTAAGAATTTAAATTTTAATTTGAAAATTGCTGTGTGGATTTATTCAGTTTGTTAATTGATGATCTGAAACACTGAAGTAGGACAAAAAGGTGACTAGTTTATTTTCACAGCACTCTATTTTAAAGCTTTCTGAATAATAAATGTACTGCTGCAGACAAGCTTGCATTACATTTTGTAGACAAACATCATCTTCTGTATTGGTCAGTGCTTAGGCATAATTGGTGACTTCATATTTAGAGTTCTGCTGAACAAAAAGATGCCATCTGTGGTTTTGGTTTACCAAGAAGACGTGTACAAACTTAACAGTTATAAAGTTTGTACTTGTAAAACCATGTGTATTTAGAGCTAATGTGTATTTGAACTTTGCAACCTAAGTGAAGAAAAGGCTTTAATAAGAGGTAGCTGAGTTTAAAAACACATGCAAGACTTTTCATTTAGATTTCTTCTTCTTCAGAAACTAAATTGGAGGAGTGACATCAACCACAAAAGATCACCTCTTCCTCTTCAGACAAATGAGATAAACAACCATTAATCATTTACCATTCACTGTGTTCTGCAGGCTCCTTCGGGACCAGTGGATCCGAGCAAAGTACGAGAGGAAGGAGTTTATGTGCGTAGAGAGGCAGGAGCCCTACTCTGCAGGTCAGACTGAAATGTATCTGTACAATTAAGCATGAGATGCTTGTTGAGTGCGTTGGAACCAAATTGTTTGCATCTTGCACAGCAAAACAGATTCAGTGGTGAATGAAGTCCCAGCATCATCGGCAAATGATTAACAGTGTTCTTGGTTGCAATGGCTGACACAAAATGAGAAGCTACAGGGAAACCTTCGCATGCCAGTGTTGCATTTACTAAATTAGTTTTTAAAATTTCCGTTAGAGTTTAATGACTGTGTCTGTCTGTCTATGCTAGATAGCCAGCTAGCTGTTTCAAAATTGCTAAAACCTTTCATACCCATTAGTGTAATGGAGGTAACACTATTCTAAAGGTACAGCCTGTTAAGCAGTTAATTAAACAGGTAATATTAAACTCATTGTGGTACACAACAAATGCAGAATGCCAGTGATGTTACACAGTTTTTAAAATTTATTTAGCTTGTATATTTTTAAAGTAAAATAAATCTGTGTTATGGTAAAGTTTTTGTGTTTTTACTGAAAAGTTTTAAGCTGTTAGCATCTTGTGGCTTCTATGTATAATAAATATGACAAAGGATTATTATTATTATTAATAATTATTATTTAATTAATTAATTATTATTTTTTTCTTTTTCAAACAGTCAGGTAAAGTATTAAAAGTCATTAACACAGTTTAAGGAGGAAAGAATATGCACATGCACTTTTCTGCCTATTCTGAGCTGTGGTTACTAAGGGTGGTTTTTATCAGCTTTAATTGACCATTTCCCTTGGTTTCATATGTGCAGGAAACAGGAAGCTTGCAAAATAAAGACAGTTGAGCCTGCCTTCTGGCCATTTTTATCTAACTTTGCAGTAACAATACATAGTTTGCATCTCTGAAGCTGTTTTTCATGTAACAAATGAACACTTAGCACTTCCCAGCTTAAATTACTGGTACTGGAAGTATCAGTAATCAGTGTAGAATGCATTTATTCTTCACACTACAGTCTAAAGCATCTTGGATTAGTATCATGCATAAACGTAAATGTATGCATGTAAGGACTAAATGTCTGATTTCAGTTTCAGGTAGAGGATTAGAAGCTGCTATCAGAGTCTCATGACTGCTAAACACTGTGTCTTGCTGTCTGTGGCTTCTTGTTTTACACTGTGCAGAGGTTTGGGAGCATGTGGCTACGTGCCTTTGCCATTGAGGAAGAATGCCCTCTT
This sequence comes from Xiphophorus maculatus, assembly GCF_002775205.1. Classification (NCBI taxonomy): domain Eukaryota; kingdom Metazoa; phylum Chordata; class Actinopteri; order Cyprinodontiformes; family Poeciliidae; genus Xiphophorus; species Xiphophorus maculatus. Next base: position 12,266,821 of record NC_036458.1, on the reverse strand, counting down.
TGTCCGCAAGCATTCTGGGTAACTTTGTTCGCAGAATTTAAGCCCAATACAGTAATGGAACCTGCAGGCACAAACTGGCATAAGATTATTATCAATGCATGTGTAAAATGTGTGAAAATACCACTTTTACAATATTAATATTAAATAATTATTTAATATTAATATTATAATATTAATATTACAATATTAATATTGTAATATTACTGTGGTGCATGCTGTGGTGGCGCAGGGGGTTAGCATGCCCCACGTTTGGAGGCCTTAGACCCGCAGACGTCGCGGGTTTGACTCCCGGTCCCGACGACCCTTGCCCCATGTCCTCCTTCAAAAATGGCGCCGGCTCAGCTGGCTGCCTGCAGACGCAGCTCCCGTCGTGTGTGTGTGTTAATCTGTGTATAAAAAATTCTTGCTGTAACTGCGAAATAATTTCCCTGCTGGGATGAATAAAGTAATTCTTCTTCTTCTTCTTAAAAAATATATAACACAATTGAGGAAAAGCAGCAATTATTCCTACTGCTGATAAAATAACATTTGAAATTTGAGAAAGTAACCTAGGCTTTTATTACATCCCACTTGGATTATTGTAATTCTATTCTGTTTTTCTAATCTGATCTAACATCACACCTAAGCTTACCTTTCTAGTATGGCTTCCTATTTGATCCAGTTCAAAGTTTATTGCTTCTTTTTATTGCTTCTTTTTAAAAGTCATAGTGATTTAGCTCCAGCATGTTTGTCTAATCTTTTGCACTCTCACGCTCCACCCAAAGCATTAAGGTCCGCAAATCAATTGTTGAATGACATCCGTGGAACCAGACTCAGAGGTAGAGCAGATGGAGCTGTAGAACAACCTTCCTCCGTACCTTAAAACTGCACAGACTGTTAGTGATTTTAAGAACAGCTTAACAACAAATTTCTACTCCATTGCTTTTAGTTCTAGTTGAGCAGAATACATTAGGTTTTATTATGTTATTTTATTTTATTCACTTAAAAAGTTTCAATATCTTATGTTCGGCTGACCGATTTATCGGTGCCGATTTCCTTAATTTTGGGAGATTGGTGATCAGCTGATTTTCACATATGAGCCCGATCTTATCCACCAATCTTATCTAGCTTGGCAAATGTGTAAGAATCAACCACTGTCCTTTTGCTCTCCAATGAGAAAGATTTGACTGACAGATCAGCCCTCCAAGTTATGTCTGCACGTTTATAATTAACAATAGTGACCCCACTGTTTCCTACTCAACAACTTTCTTGCTATGTTGAGCAATATTTCAGACAAAAAAAATTGGTATTGGCCAAAAATCAGAATCGGCAGATTACGGTTTCTAGAAGATCGGTAATAGGCAATCGGCCAGAAAACTGCAATGGGTGCACCCCTACTTATGTTTTAATGTAGTTTTAATTTATTTGTCAAGTTGCTGGTGAGTTTATGCAGCACTTTGGTCAACTATTGTATTAAATATGCTATCAAAATAAGTCTTTATGTTTAACTTTTTGGCTAATAAATTGATAAATTGTTCGAAACAATTTTTATCTCTAGAAATTTCTTTGGTATTTCTTTGGCATTTTATTTCAAGGACTTCACCCCATTGGAATCATTTGATTTTCGTGGTTTTGAAATTGTAACTTTGTAAAACCTTGATCTAGCTTTGCACTAGTACAAAAACCAGTTGGTTTAGTTGTAAATTCACTATTTTATTTTCAACTTCTGCCAGTCTTGAACTTTGTCACTTTTCTGTGTTGATGTAATTATGACTAGAGGGACCACGCCTCTCTCTCTGGAACAATAATAGCAGTCTGTCCCATGAATCATTGATAAAGTCATTGCTCAACAAGGCGTTTACTGCAGCATGTGGATAAAACATGGTTACTTTTTAACTGAACAATGAAATAAGAAACTAATGAGAGAGATCTCGGACAAACTTGCAAAGCAAACATCGATATCTTCCTTCCTGGTGCAATAAGGCTGTTCTTATTATTTATTGCATTCTTCTTTATTCTATCCAAATGCAGCATGGTGATCTCAACTTTATAGGGAAATGCTTCTCTAGTATAGTTTCTAGGTGAGGAAGTGGTTTAGTTCAGTTGTTTCTCATGTTGTCTACTTTCAGAAAATTCCTGTGAAGTATAAAATATAGCTATAGAACTGTAGGTTGGTGTAGCCACAAGTTAACTTTTATAGTGTTAAGCTACTTTTGAATATGTAAATTAAACAAAGTACATTCTAAAATATACAATTAGAATCATAGTAAACCCAAAAAGTAAATATATAGTATTTATTAGGGAAAAATTGTGCTTGCAATCAGTGCTGCATCCTGCATCGATCAGCACTTTGCCCAGAGAATACGAGATGTACTAATATTATTATAATTTGAATCTGCATGTCTGTATTCTGATGTCACGCATGTAAAAATGCATGCATAACAATGCAATGTGTTCTCTCCGATAATGGCTAAATATGGGCATTGTGGTGATGTGGTGAGTATCAGGAAGAGGCCCAGGACTAGATAGACAGATGAGTCCGATTGTGTGTGTGTCGGCGTTTCTGTGTGTGTGTGAATTTCAAAAAAGGTGATGAATGTTCATTGTCTCTTCAAAAATTTAAAGGCTCAACTCCTTCAGTTTTTCTGAAAATTAAAAGCTTTGCTGAAAACCTACTCTGCTGTTTTTTTTTTTTTTTTTTTCTTTTAAATGCCCTAGTGTGTGTGTTTATGTGTGTGTGCTTGCTTTAGTGATGTTCTGGCTGGTTCTGGAAGCAATCAGTTGAAGTTGAATTATTTATATCTTTTAATAGCAGATGCTCTTCCTCCCATTGCTGATTAAGGTTTACAAGACTGACCACATACGCTAAAAGGGTGAATGTATGACATGCGCAGACACACATACGCCAAAAGCTGTCGTTTTTCCGGTTTTTGTTTAAACTTTGAGGGCTTTTTTTAACTCGATGTGCTTTTCACGCAATAGTAGCAGACTGAAAACATTTCAGTACCATCATGTACTGTATCTCATTGAAGAAACACTCTCACAGATGTAAATACAAGCAAGAGCAGCGCAAAAAGCAGAAATTGCTGCTTTCTTTTTTACTTGTTGAGAAGAGAAGATAATGTTCCCATGTGAGTATATAGTGTCATAAATTATGTTTATGATCTTATCCACAATACAGACAAGAAAAGGAGCCCAGTACAAGGAACATGTTCAGTTGTCACATTTCAATGACAAGAGCATTGGCAACCGACCCACATTTTCCTCAGTGTTTTTTAATCATCACTCCTGACCTCTTTTAATGGGCTTTTGTTCTCACCAAAATGCATATAAATTGTTCATAACAATATCAATAAATGCTTAAAAGAACATCACGTTGTAATACTGCATGCTCTGATATTGCACTGCCATTGTGAATAGATATATTGACCTACAGGTTTGTTGAATGAATCATGGATCAGCTAAACAAAAAGAGAGGTTCGGTATGTGTATTGCTCCATTTGTGTGTGTTTTGAATCCTTAATTACAGAGAGATCTTTGTGACTCTGTTTTTGGCAGGCTACAGGGAAGGATGCTTATGGAAAAGAGGAAGAGACAACGGCCAGTACCTCAGTCGAAAATTTATCCTGACGGAACGTGAAGGTGTGCTGAAATACTTCAACAAGCACGATGTGAGTTGGTTTTTTTATGTGTTTCTTCGCACAATGCCACATAGGAAATTTTATGAACTAAATGAGCAAATTCAAGTCTACATAATGTTCAGGATGGGTTCAGCTATTGCATTTTTATAAAAATTGTTTTACATGAAATTGATAACTTAGGACTTAAAAGCATGATGCCTTACCATACTCCTGTTTTTCTCCCACCAGGCCAGGGAGCCCAAAGCGATCATGAAGATCAGCACAGTGAATGCTACTTTTCAGCCAGCTAAAACTGGCATTGCCCATGGGCTACAGATTACCTATTTGAAGGATAACAGCACCAGGAATATCTTTGTCTATCATGAGGACGGCAAGGTCAGCATGTTTCAGTCAGAATTCCTTCAACTCAAACATTTTAAGCCATAATAAATATCATGTACTGTGTTGGAGTCATCTGTGTCAAATGTGACAGAGGGAGAGCTGGAAGTGACTTGGTTTCTGATGCTTCCTGATGTTTTGTCCTAAAGGAAATGGTTGACTGGTTCAATGCAATCAGAGGTTCAAGATATCACTACCTGCAGGTGGCATTTCCCGGTGCTCCAAACTCTGAGGTGAGTATATGTTTAGTATATGTCTGCAGAATTCATATGATTACATAGGTATTTCTAAAATGATATATTTTCCTAATAACTTTTACATTTCGAGAGTAACTTTGGTAGCAGTATTTGGACTGGAATATCTGAAAACCTCTGCGTCAAGAGCAAATGTAAAATAATGTCAACTTGACAGATGAGGGAACAAAGACTGAACCTTAAACATATTGTATCCTGTAGAGGTTGCTAAATATTCTATTTTAATTGGACTTTTTCTCAGAGACAGTCTAACAGATTTAAAAACATGATGTTGCCCAGAAAGAAAAGAAAATCAAAAATTGCATGCATTGAACATCACTGCATCAGTTGTCAAATCCACACTTGTTTTGTTTAAACTGTCAGAAGTCTAAAATTTCACGGTAAACATGTTTAATTCAATGCTGTATTTTGAATTGCACCAAAAAGACATATTTATGACATTGTTGCAAAATCTTGAGAAGAGAATATCATGGAAATGGAATTGCATTTTAAATAGTTTCATTAAAAAGACAGCGTGCCTTGAATTCAACAGTAAAATTTTGGTCATGATCATAGTCTCTATAATATATTCTTCAAAGTCTTGTCAGTTTAATCCCTAGAGGACTAAAAATGAATTAAAATGTGACTAAGTGTAGCTTGTGACATTCAGAACTATGAGTATGAATAATGATAGCTTTTGCAAGTAAAATAAAAACGAAGTAGATCATCTCCAATGCCAGAGCCTTAAACTTGGACTGTGAGCAGAAAAAAAAGGTTTTTATACGATGATTCATTCTTATGTTGCAGTTTATAACTCAGTATATACAGTATATGCCACAGTATTAACAAGGTTGCAGCTGAAACTATTAAAACGAACTATAAAAAGTTTGAGAAGCAGGTGTGAAACCGGGTTGTTACTATGAGAACTGGCACTCACACTTTCTCTCCTATTGGTTATTAGACAGTGTGAATCCTTGACACTGTGATAATGTTATAGGCTGACAAATCCACTGCTGTGAAGGCCATTTTGAAGTTCTTCTAGAGTTCTGTTGCTGCAGGCAAAAAAGTAGAAAGGCCTTTGGGCCTCCTAAGGATCCTTGTAATTCTGACTGCTTTTCACCAAAAGTATCTTTTTTTCTTTTTAAGAGTTTATTTCTTTGCTTTGTTATGTCCCTGGTTAATACCTTTAAACATATACCGTAGTAGATGACAGACATATATGTGGACTTTTTCACATGTTTGTCTCTTTATGACAACAAACTGCACTTTCCTGGAATGGTGTACTATAGAGAACACAAAGTCGTGCACAATTGTGAAATGGAAAGGAAATTATACATTATTCTCACACTGAAATCTGGAAAATGTGGTGTATTTGTATTGTATTGTATTACAAATAAGGTGACTCCCAAAAAGAATTGGTTAATCAGAATTTTGTATGGGCTTTCATATTATGGAGGACTGAATACAAATGCACTCCACAACTTTCAAAAATCTTTTTTTGTGAAAATGTTGAAAATCCTGTCCCAATTTCTTCTTTTTTTGTACAAATAAGTGCTACTCATTGTTGCTGCTATAACAAAATTTCAGCGAAATACTTTCAAGTTTGCAGTCATGATGTTGTTTTTTTCCTAGTTGTTGCCAAAGCTGACCAGGAACTACATAAAGGAGGGTTACATGGAGAAGACTGGGCCAAAGGTGATATGCTTATTCCCAGTCATTAACCCCAATGTAAACTTATAATTGACAATAGTGATGTAAAATTGAATGTATCGATGGTTATGTTGAACCTTTCCTTTTGTCTTATAGCATACTGAAGGCTTCAAGAAGAGGTGGTTTACGATGGATGACAGGAGGCTCATGTACTTCAAGGATCCGCTGGTACATACTCAAAAATTTCAAGAGCAATGCTGTAGTTTACCTCAGTCCCCAGGAGATGCTGCTGTACCTCTTGTTTAGAGTAGAAATGAGTTTTGCGTGAAAGTAGCCAAAATAACTAAAAAGACAAATTTACTTGGTTTGTGGTGCCTAACTTATCAGGACAGCCATGTAGCTTTTTGCATGTTTGCATGTTACCATGTTTTGCATGGTAATATCTGTGCGACTCTTTCTGTGTTCATAGGATGCCTACGCTCGAGGTGAGGTTTTCATCGGCAGTAAAGAAAACAGCTACACTGTCCATCCTGGCCTTCCTGCCAACGTTCAGGGGACCCACTGGCCATTTGGAATCACTATAGTGACTCCAGACAGGAAGTTTCTTTTCGCCTGTGTGACCGCAGAGGATCAGAAAAGCTGGATGGCAGCATTTCAGATTGTCATAAATCGACCGATGCTGCCACAGGAGTATGCAGGTAAGCTGATTACCGGTAATTGAGTGATATTGGTCACTTTTGACTCACAGAATTATTCTGATGCGTTACTTCTGTGATTTTTTTCTGCAGTGGAAGCTTATTTTAAACACAAACCATGATTGTGTTTCTGCTGGAAGTGCATCTCACAGTGGAGGCTTGCACAAAGCCTGGTGTTTGATCCAAAGATGAACATTTGACAGCTACACTTCCACTACACTTCTTGACCCCAGCAACAACAGGAGCCAGACTAATCTTCTCTGAAAAAGTCCATCACTCCGCAACTCCCAGATGCCACAACATATATGCTCCTAATATAACAGGCGCAGTTGTTGTGTTACGTTACGTACAAACTTAAAACGGGACAAAACTGCTGGTGCTTTCATGTGAGGAAACATCAGTGTCTAATTTTCTCAGTTACTTTGTAGAATAATCAATACTGCAATTACTGATCTTTGCTGCAAATAAATTATATTTGGACCACTTAACAGGAATATAAAGACTGAAAGTATAATATCGTACAAGACTAATGATATATAGTCTCACATTTGGATGCTATTTAGAATTAGAATTACTGTACATGTATGAGTGCAATTGTATTTAATAATTTATTTTTAATTGTAGGCTATATGTATTCAATTCTTCTAAGATTGTATTACAAGCACTGATTTGCCATTTTATTTTCAGTTTCTGCATTAAGCAGCTTCATGTTAAATCCAAATTTAACATGCAAGTGGGTGACATGTTATTGCATTTACGTCCAGCAGAGGGGGACAAAATAACATTTTTTTTTTAAAACAAAACTCAAGTCTTCCCTAAAATCTCCAGTGACTCATTCATTTTGCCTAACTGGTGCCTTCAGGGCTCCATCCGAAATAATTAGCATGAACCCTGAATAATAAGGCAAGATAATGTTTTATGATAATCTATGGTTTCTATTAAGATGTATTAACACACTTTTAATATCAGTAATAATATTATTATGGTGCCAAAAACTATCTGTATGAACATGTAGCACAGAAAGATGTTCAGTATAAGACTTCTGTGATGAGAAGAATACAAACAGAAATGTTTGTTTTTTTTAAGAAATACACCTTTTTGTGTTTTCCAAAGAATAGATTTTATTTTAACAGCTACAAACAACAAGTTCAAATGTTCTTAAGAAAACCATGGCATTGTATATCATACTTCTATTTATTCATATTGTAGCACTGAAAAATAAAATATGAAGTAGTCTACTCAGTTTGCATATACGACAAATATCACAAGAGAACAGACATTCACATAAACTTCTAATTAGGGATGACACTGATCCTGATTTTTGTAGTCTCCAACTCTGATGTGAAATATTTAGGATTATATTTTACATATGGAGTCTGATTATTTATAAAGCGTAAATTTTCTTTTCATTTTTCTTTATAGTAACAGCTGTTTTGGTTCATCTTGACACTTTGCAGGACATTATCAGCATGCACCCTCAACACATTTAAAAAAAAACCTTCCAACAACATGTGATCTAAGATGTGATTCAATGTATTTCTATTTCTTGTTAAAGACAACTTGTCCTATCTGATGATCTTGTACTGAAGTTGTTTCTAATCTAAAGTCAGCTCGGTTTTGATTTGACTTGTTGATAATTTGGCTTAAATGATATTTCACTTTGAACTCCAGAACTTGTAGAAAATGCTATATGCACTTGGTGCTTTGCTTTTAAAGTCATCAATTATAATAAGAAGTGTTTCAGCTGATTTCTTTACAAGTCTCTCTTCCTTACACTCAGAGCTGTTTGGGAGTTTCCAAGCATGTCTGACAAAACCACAAGCAGTAGACCAACAGCAGGTATTGGAAGTTTAGTTCCTTCAGGGACTTGGATCAGCAGCACATCCCTATTTCTAATACAACATGTAACATAACACCACAGTAAGTCCCTTTAAGGTACTATTAAGCTTTATTATAATTATTTAAATATGGAAAAAATAGGTATGTACAACCAACATTCTTGACATATTTTAACACCTAATACATAATAGTATTTAAACATGAATTGTTTTATCCATTCATTTCCTATCTCTGCTCTACTTCATTGTCATGGCACAGCAGGTGCCTTTCTCAAATGGTCAGCAGGTGACTGATGGGTTACACACTGGACAAGATGTCATCAAATCACAGAGCCAATGCTTATGAAAAGTCAGACAAACAATCGTTCACACACACACACTCACTTTCTGGGTGATTTAAGTCAACCTGGCATGCATGATTCGGGACTATGAGAGGAATACCGTAGTACCTGGAGAGGACCAACGCATGCACAGGGAGAACATATAAACTCCACACAGAAAGATGTCAGCTAAAATTTGAGTCCAAGATGCTATTGCTGTGAGGCAGCAGGTCTAACCTCTATCCACGGTGCTACCCCAATTAGGCTTAAGATAAAAAAAAAGTACATTAGATAATGACAAAGAGAAGTTAACAATGCAAGATAAACATTTTTACACATAGGAATTTTCAAACTCTTCTCATCAGTAACTTTGTACCAAAAATAGCAACAACAGTTTGCTTTTACTGTGTGATGAAAGGATGCAAGTCCCCAAATGTTCACCAATGAATCATCAAAATATTCTGAATTAGTGCTGGTAAGTCAACCCGACCCCCTGGAGCCTGCTAAAAGACGTCTATGGTCACTGAAACATGTACAGAAGAAACATCAAAACACAACTAGATTTAATAATCCACAACATTCTAACAAAAGCTGCCAATATAGATAAAAATAATGAGGACATGTGGGAAATAAGCTGCCTTGCAACTAAGCATCTTCGCAAAAGAAAAAAAGAATCATGTTGTGAATAAATTAATTTGAACAAAAATAATTAGTCAAAGACAGTACAGCTGCCTTGAGAAGTAAAAATGTTCATTTTTAACATGGATCTAACTAAGCTGTTCTGTCTTATATGTTCAATCTTAACCTTGGTCTCCATTCATAGCTAAAGAAACAATTAGGTGAGTAGAAGAATATTAAAGGATTTAAACAAGAGAAACTTAATGTCAGGAAGATTTTACAACTGTGGAGACAACTCATCGTCCTTCATAAGTCCAGAAATGATTTCCAACATTAAAATGACGGTTAATCGGCACATGGACACACATTTTCAGCCATTTAGGTCCTGCAGCAGCCAGCGCCCTTCATCTCCTTGTTCACGTACTCATGCAGCTTAAACTTTTCACTGGAATCCTTCATGGACCTATGCTTCAGCTCCCTAAAGTGAAACAAAAACAAAAAAGAAAACAGAAAGTAAAACTGCTGTTTTACTTTCTGTTATAGAAAGTAAAGCTACTGTTTTACTTTCAATGTAGTAGCTCTTCTATTCAATTAGTCTTATTCCAAACTATTGGAAATATTATGGCAGACGTCTCTACTAGCTCAACACTTTTATAGAAATTTGCCCATTCTTCTTCATAAAATACCCAAAATTCATTTAGATTGGATGAAGAGTATGTCAAAATATCAGTTTCATCTAGTCTTGAAAATGTTTCCCACAATTTATAATCTAGTGAACTGTAGTGAATCAGCATATTCAACTGTGAGGAAACTAACTACAAAGCAGATATCCACAATCTCTTCTGAAAACAGGTTTGTTAAAGCAACATGTCTGTTGTCTTCCTCTTGTTTTAACAATTGCTAACAAATCTACTGTATGTGAGTTTGGAAAATTATACAAAAATCGCTGTCTCCTGTCCTCTCAGAGATCATATCTCCAACACCCACGGAAAAAAAAGGATACTCACTTGGCCACAGCAGTGAACGCCAGCTCTACATTCAGCCCTGACCTGGCGCTAGTCTCCATAAAGGGAACCCCAAACTCCTGCAGAGTCAAAGCATTGAATGTTTATCAGTGTTTATCTTTATTTTTCTCAGTGTTGATGTGACAGAGCTTGTACTAGAGCTTATAATGTCTGCAGCTTTACAACCTAATCTAAACAAAATCCTACACATTTCGCAGGTCTTTACCTTAGCAAGCTTCTCACCATCTTCTCTCTTTACCACCCGGTTATGAGTGGCATCAGCCTAAGGTGACAAAAAGTTTTATATTTACAAATTACCCCTAAAACATGAACCATAATTTTAATATATGATCCTATTTACCCCAAAGGTCATGTACACTATTGTCAGCCAAAACGATGGTTGATAAAGATTGTGAAGATTGTATGGGTGATATTTTTCTCTATGACTTGCTGAATGGATGAAATAATTTTTGGTTCTATAGTAAAGTTGTCTTGAAATATATTTTTCAGTTTTTTCAAACATTCCTTTAAACTTTTCTTTCTGAGGGGCATTTATTTTTATAGTTTAATTCCAGGACCTTTAACATTTTAAGTAATAGTCATTTCTGTATGCTAAGCTAGCTTTCTTGACATCGACCAAGTCCAAAAAAACATCTTTGTGTAAGTAAAGAACTTTATATTGAAGTATTTTAATAAGTTCTTTAGGTGTTTTGTTACAAGAAGGAAGTGATACAAATGTTTCTATTTCTAACTGAAGCGACTAATGATACAAAAGAATATACTTTACTAAAAACGTATTATTTCGTGAACGAACAACATGTGCTCTAAATATCAGTCAGTCAAATTTAGCACACTATAGATATTTTAGGACAATTTAGATTTTTTCCCCCAGCAAGACTGCTTTACAGACATTTTCTCTGTACTCAAAGTATCATTGTAAAGCCTAAAAGACCTTCAGTATCATAAACCTGGGTCAGTTTTCATTGCACGTCATGCTCTGTAAGTCTGTAATTTTAAAAAAAGTATTTTTCAACAAACGCTTTGCTCTGCCTTTGGGTCCTTTCCAACAACAAACATGACATTCAAAAAATTGGATGAATCAATCCATTCAAAAGACCAGAAATAATCATGATCGTTGTAAATAAGAAACACATTCGGAAAACTTGAATTGACTCCCAAATGTGTGGATATATGGACATTAAAATACTTTCATAATTAAACAGGGCATAAAAAATAACTTATTTTTCTTTTTTTTTTAGTTTGTTTGACCACTTGCCTTGTTTCCAAGCAGCATGAGCACCACATCTTGTTGGGCATATTCATGGATCTCAGTCAGCCATGCCTGGCAAACACAATAGAAACAAGAAACCAGAACACATAATAAATACCTGTTACAAAAAATGCCCCACCTTAAACAAAACATCAAAGAAAAAACAACAACAAAAAAACACAATACATGTAAACCTGATCTCATACTCGACAGAAACAGCCTATTAAATTTAATAAAATTGATACAGAAAAAAAAATAATAGAGAGAGACTACCGCTTCTTTGGCAGGATAATGGATCAACAAGTAAAGAAGGTGATACATTGTAGAAAAAAAGAGCGAAAGAAAGTTTTTGAAGAGAGAAACATTCAGTGTTACTGTGACAAACCAAGTTAATCAACACAGTCTGCTACATCCTGTCTGATACACAGGGGAAAGATACAACCTGAAAGAAGAACAAACAGACCAAACAGAACAAACAGACCTGTGACTGTTTACTCCAAGTGCAACAGAACCATTTTCTGCTATCTGGGTTCCTAAACAACATCATTTTCAGGCCCACATTTCTCTAAGTAATTGTTGAAAGACAACAAAAACAAAAATGTAATTAAAAGAAAAAAAAAACAATTTCAGATTTTAAAGCACAAGGCTCTTCACTTTCAAAACCTATACTCTGTTATACTATATACTTTTTAAATATAGCACCTTTAACGTACCAGAGTCGTTTTAAGTACCATGGGTTTAGATGAAAATCTGGATCTATATGAATTTGATTATTTTACTCATTTAGAATTCTGGTGATGATTCTGTGTTGGTAAAAAAGAAAGTTCCCCCCTCCGCACCTCGGGATCTGCCGTTTCCTCCTCATAATCTCACCCATCCAATAGGAAATCCAGGAAATCTTTATGACTGTCAGTCTGATTTCCCAAACGGCAGATACATTTTAAGGCTGATTACTTAAGCTCCTTCATCTAAGTGTTCAATCTGCTTTCTCAATTTTGGTGTTAATGCTTGAAAGATATGATTCAGGGGCCTCCGTTACACTGTGTCAAGAACAATCATGTCTGTTTTATGCTTTCAGTGCTGTGCAAACGAGGTGTAGGGTTTGTATGCTTTGGAATATTTCAGGGGCAAAGGTAATAATTCAAAGGCATTAATGCCTTCATTATAGTTAGAACAGAGATCCATAAAGTATTTAGTGACACACAGTAAATGTAGACAGAGTCAATATTTTAGGCTTTTGATTTGGTTAAGATTTGAATAACTAGTGACTTCTGTTATATTACAAGAGAACAAGAACATATATTCCAGAGACATGTTTTTGTTGTGACTTTTACTCTGGCATCTTAAATATGTGTACAATATCTGTTTTTTAAAATTGTGGGTTAGGGTTAGGGTTAGGGATTAGGGTAACCCTCATGCAAATATGAGTGTGCAGGTGCCCGTCTCTGATTGGTTCCCAAAAGACGACAGAGACGTACAATTGGTGGCCTCCTGGAGGTGACGGATATAAAAGCTGCAGACCAGACACCCTGCCATCCATCCTCAGCTCATCCCAACTGGCCACACATGGTTAACACCATGTGAAGTTCTGGAGTTTGTAGGAGTGAGCTGCCGTTTATGTTTCCTTAGTTTTCTCATGTTTTTCTTTATTATTGAGGTAAGTTTTTGCCATTTGGTTTATTTACTTTCAATTAGGTAAGTTGGTTAATATTCAGATAGTTTCCTTTTGTTTGTTGTTTTTGGCATTATAGCTTACTCAGAAGCCGTATGCTCCATTTGTAACATCTTAATCAAAAGTACATCTTTTTAAGATAAATTACATTATAAAATGTTCAACTTCGTGTGTGTCGGCTGCTTGGGATCTGAAGAGGATGGATCCTTCATGTTATCATCTGGCCACCACTAGTTGGGTCGTAACAGAAGGTATTTATTATTGTTCAGTAACTTAATGAGATAAAACAAGATGATTTAATGGGGACACAACATTATTGAACGTGCATTACACTTTGACATTTTTATACATGTATACATACAGTACTTCTAAGTTACAACAACATTCTATAAGCAGCATGTTTATTGTAAGCTTTGAAAAATATTTTAAGTCACTGAAAGGATATAGGTACTAATTGACTTTATTGATCAAGAGAGACACAAAGAGATTAAAATTTATTTTGAATTGATGTTTTATATTTGGTCCACTCTGAAGTTGAGTCAAAGGTAAAATGGGGTTTAGATCTAGTCAACAACCTTTGAAACAAATGCTCTTTTGAGAAAACTTATAGTGAATAATATAATAATAGTGAATAATTATTTTTAAAATGAAATTCTCTGATTCAAAATGGGCAACCTGCTTGCAGCTACTTGTTTTGTTTAATTTTTTTTAGTAAGCTTTTACAAAAATCCTATAATTGCTCTTCACATGTACAGCATTAGCTCTTCGATCGATTCTCTAAATCGCTGTGTTTCCTTTAAATCAATGAAGCATTATAATGGATTTGATGGCTGTTGAAGTAATGTCGTCTTGATGGAGAGTGTGTGGTTTGCATGCAGTGAGCTGCTCCTTGGTGGGCTAAGTGGGAGTGAGTCCAAAGATCACTTGACGGGGCGTAGACCTGAATATAATTCAAATTAGCGTAATTAATGCTTCTTCAAAATTCTGTTGGATTTTTTGGAAATATCAGAAAGAAACATTTCACATTTGATTTGGTTTGAAGTGAATCATGGATGATGACATCTGTCACCAAACCCTGCAGTATAATTTTTCCACAACAAGAGCACTTGACCTGTATGAGTAAGGCTGGGCAGCTTGCCTCGGTTATTCTCTTCATATGCTTGGATGCTCTTGATAAATAATAGCTGGTAATTATATCATTTGGCTATTTATAGCATGCTGCCTCATGGGTCATTTCACAGATACAATCAGTGATTCCAGATGATCCCACTTGTCACTTCCATTCAAGAGAATTAACTCTTCTCGCTGCGCTCATTTCACGGAAAAGAGATGCAATCAGATGAGTACATCTGTAAACATTAGTTTCGGTAAATCCTAATGAAAGTCATTTTGTGAAGCTATGCATTACCTACTTGCTACAAATGTTCTGTCAGAGTTGGTAAAGAGTTAAGTGTTATGGCCTGTCAACAAGTGATTTTCTCCCATCTTTACAGCAAATCAGAAGCTATAAGATGCCAAATGCCTTTTCAAGTAAATATTCTGAGCTACAATGTATGCTATGCACAGTTATTCCTTGGTGGAAGAGTCTTTAATAAATTACAAGCACCTCCTCTTTATAACCACCTGTAACAGCAACACTGGAGGGAAACCTGTTAGGTGTTATAAATCCCTGAGCCCGGTCTAGCTGGAGCTCCACTGGAAGAGTTTAGATTAAAGCAGGTTAAGGTTTTCAATTTGCTCAGTCAAAGTGCAGAAATAAATCTAACTGAACATCTCTGAAACAAGAATTTTAGACTCCAGATTTGTGAAGCTGTAAAATACACCCCCAAAAGACTTATAGCTGCAGGTATAGTGAAAGGCGGTTCAGCAAAACAGCAACAAGGGAGACAGAATACAAAAGCACTTTGTACAATTTCAAAAGACATGAACAAAATGTGTAAATTTTATTTTATAGTTATACCCTACTTTGAGTTGGTCCACCATGTATATAAAAAACAGCAAAATACCTTCATCTCTGTGGTTGTGACATGACAAAAGGTGAGTGGTTAAGTATGGAAGTAAATATGTGCATCAGGGTTTGAATTAAAAATGTCTCTGAAATTGTATGTTTGTTCTTACTTTTTCAGTGTTAAAATGTACTTACTGAAAAGTAAGAACAAATATACAACATTCAAATTTCAGAGGCATTCTTAATTAAAATCCTGATGGCACATATTTACTTCCATATTAAGGGTTACAAAAACTTTAATTGCAAACCATTACGTCTCAAATGCATTTAATTTCTTCCACATAACACATTAAAAGTATTTTTTTAAATAAATAGAACCATATTGCAATTCAAGATTAATTAACTACGAGCTTTGCAGCAAATGGGCATTCCAGTTTATCAGAACCAGTGTAGTGGCCATTAATGTGGCTAATATCTCTCTTTGGGTTATGCTACATATGAATCATTGTTGATTAGTTCAACCAAATTTATGAACAGGTACAGCAGTGGAAGGTCACTGTCTGTGAGACAGCTGCACAAGCAAGAAGCCGTCACATCCAGGATTCATCAGAGGGAAATTAGATTACACACCAGTGTTGTTCAGGGAACGATTGCTGGAGACAGTCCAGAATTAAGATGTTTGGTCCTAATCACCTAATCTGTTTTTTTTTTTTAAAACACATTAAAATACTCAATACTCAAATATATCGAGACAAATGGATCCCTAAGCTAATGACAATAGGGTGCAGAAATAGAATGAGAAAAGGATTATACCTTTCATCAACCTGTTATTACAGCAAAGTTGAGTTAATGTTGTGAAAATGACTTTGGTTTTGCATTTAAATCACAATGAGCAACAAGAGAACAATCCTAATGGGTACAAATTACACATATTATTCCTTAGAGGGCCTCATAGCCATTAATTACTTGAAGAGTAGGTTTTTGAGGTTGTGTAATGTTAAATTTGTTTACCAAGGTCATAATGGGACTGGATTTTATGCTGCTGGCTGGTTAATCATAAGTAACACTAGATTGGCCTGCTTATTGTTAGTGTATATGTCTATATGCCTAGGCTATTCAGTCTCCCTTTCAAACCATTATGCTAAAACTATTCAACACCTTATATAACTAATCATTATATAGGAAAAAATGAATGTGTCTAATATCCTCTGTGGCCACTGCAAGAAGAAAAGGGCTGTTTGTCCAGTTTCAAGACTAATGCCAAGATCTTTGGCCAAATGCTCAGGGAACCAAATGACTATAAACTGCACAGAGTCAGGAGGTGATAAATTGCTTCCCCTCCTTATTTGACTTGCATTAAGGTTTCAAAAGAGTATTACCATTCAAATTCAGCTCACTATGATTGTAAAAACCAATAAAAATGATCTAACACTCTGAGCTCTGTGAGTCAGGATAACAAGTCAACACAATTTAAAACTTCTCTGAATTTGGTGTTGAGTCTAAAAGAGAGTCAAATAAACTAGGAGATCAAGTTCAAAAAAATACAGACAGAAAGAATACAGACAACAGATGTCAAAACTGTAGATATAGTTACTTTAAGGTAAAAATAACCCTAAATTTGAATTTGTTAATGAATAGAAATGTTGAAAGAATTCTTTATAATTACCACATTGCAATGTTTTCTAAGAGCCAATACATACTGCTATTGACAATTAGTTCTGCTGTTTGTCTCATTCTATAAATTCTTCTCAAGAAAGAAAACTGATGGAGGTCCACTGTTTTTTTTTCCAGATATTTTTGCTGAATTCTTTAGATGTTTTCATAATGTCACATAAGGAAGCAGAATGTTTGAGGTGTTTCCTTGTAAGACTTCCACTCTACACAGGAAAAGTTAAGTCTCTCTACAACCCTGAGGATGAACTGTTACCTGTTTTTATACAGGCTCACCTGTTAACCATATACTTGAGGGATGTGAGAAAGGCTACCCATGACCCAATCAGTCAAGCTTGCACTTCAGCTGAAGTCCAAATCAATTTCTGCTTTCATAAAGTTACAATGCCAAAACAGTGAAACCTGACGAAGAGACTATGACAAAGTCAGGAAGCTTGATGCTACGTGTCAAAAAGGATGTTAAAAAGTAACAAGATGGAGACACCAAGTGAAGACAGAAGAAAAGACCGAAACATTTTAGAGGCGGCTGGCAGCTCTGACATTAACAAGACAAGCTGTCACTTTGTACAGGTTGCAGAGGCTGCTCTGATGTTGATGTTTTGGTTTTTCTTTTGTTGTCACTGAGAAGACAAATGAGTTATTTTCTTCTCTTTCAGCTCACTTGATTTAAAACGACTTAACTCTTTCAAATTATATACAAGCTCAGATGCAGTTTGAGATGAAAATAATCTAATAATAAAAGAGTTTTTTGTTTCTCCTGTTAAAAAAAAATACACACAAACAAGATAAATAAAATTTTCTTAAATTGGGATAGTTTTAACTACAAGACCTGGTTTAACAGTGCTGCTGTCACATTTAAACCATGAGAAGTGAGCGTCTTCAAATGCCTTGAATGCCTTAGCCTTGAATTCCCTGATGTCTTCTGAGCTATAAAAACTAAGAAGCCTAATGCAAGCACACATGATCATTCTCTATGCTGAAAATCTCAGCTCTTGCTTTGACTACATTAACAAACCCTAAATCTTTTCAAGTAGGCTTGGAGTTTTCCCTCACTTTGCAACTTTCCCTCTGTTGCTCTCTTGTCTAAGCAGATTTGCTACGGGTTGACAATGCTATTCTTGCCCAGCTTTGATCAGAGGGTTACACAGAGAGACAGAAGGCAGACGTCTGCTCCCGACAACAGGCTGAGTCAGCCTGAGCGACCCAGAGGAGCGGAGGATGAAAGTAGGACTTCTCCCCTGAGAGGAGCTTTAAGCAGCTGAGCAAAACACAATGACACCGTGTCACTAACACACAGAGAAACACTGGCACACCGACGGAGAAACAGGCAAACCTGCAGTTATTTAAAAAATACTGAAACTGTTTTAATCAACATCTTTAGGAAGTAACAGAAATAAAGTAAGGGATGCTTCTGTAGTAAAACCTTTGTATAATAATAATAATAACTGTAAAGAAAGCACTTAATTTCTTTGCGAAAGAGCAGATTTGTTTCAAATGACTATAAAATATTCTTATAGACTGATGAGCTGTGATAAGCTGCAGTCACACTCAATATAAAGAGAACATTGATGAAGACATATCCAGTTGTCAATCATAAAACACCCAAATCAGTGGATAACATGTATATAAATTCAGAATAAAGATAAAAACAATAAACATCAAAATAAATCAATAATAATCAATATAGCTACAGAGATGTTTATTAACACATTGGTGCACAGCCATTTATTTTATACTGACTAAAAACAGCACCTAAAAACCTTTCACAGGTTAGGACATTGAAATGTCATTTTTCAAATCTAAAGTTTTGAATTGTTCATATTAATGTCAAAATAAATTCAAGCATATTGACAAGGCTCACGCTGAACTTACAGAAAGTTTTTGTGTGACATAAACAAGTGAGTGTGGTGCTACTTTATCACATACAAACCAGTAGCTATGTGATAAAATCAGATTCAGCTACCATTTTCCATCTTTTTATATGTTCCCAGGGCAATATTTTTTTTTCCAAAAACTAGATTCACAAATCCTTAACTTTCATTAAAAAATATAAAGAAAAAACAACAAATTTCAGCTTTTTGTCATGTCACACTATCATTTTCTGTTAATTCAAAATGTTAACTGTAAAACAACTTTTTGCATAGAAAGAAGTCCAGGTAAACAACCTGTTAGCCATTAAGGCAAATAACAAAACAACAGAATTAAGGGAGACTACTGGGCTTCTCAGCTCATTAAGCAAATTAAGGACATTAAGTAAAAGTGCCTTCAAGTTGATCTCAGCACATCTAAAAACACTTAGTGTTTGGATAGAGGGAAATGAGACAGGACTGGGCGACATAAGTCTCTGCTTTATGAAGCACCACATCGATATATGCTCATCATCATTTTGGTCTTTTTGGATCCAGGAGTATTGCTATTTTGACAAGGAGGAAGAATGTAAAACAATGCAGATGCATAATTTAATAATCTATCATTTTACCATCACATTTTTAAAAATGACAAAGCCTAAATAAGACTATAATCACATGCTTAAAAAGCTTAATGATAGTCTATTGAAGATATTGTGGAGCCACACGTTTTTGCACAGCAGGACACTAAGATTTAATTTGACAGCTAAGGCCTGCAGTCTGTCGTCCAGCATCGCCCACTGCTACAGTCAGAGACATAAAGATTGCCCACTATTAACACTGGACTTCTAACCATATAAGGCCATCTCTCAAAATTATGAATACATGAAAACGAAGCTGAATAATTGAAGGTTTTCAATATAACATAAAGCCTATGATGAAGTGGGTGCTAAGAGTCAAGTGCCAGTAAAGTGGAGACTGGTCACAAAAGGATTGTAAAGTTTCTTCACTGCAATGAAAAAATGACTCAAGTCATTAGGAAAAACCTTAGCATGAATACAGTGTAAAAACAACTTAAAATGTGCAATTACATACAAAATATGCTTTTTCAGGAACAATATAATTGTCATATATAAATCTCTGTTGTCGTTTCTTCCGCCGCTTTTTAAAAGGAGTTTTGCCTCGAGTCTATTTTCTGTCAGTCATAATATTGTATTTGAGGTGCTCTGTTGCACTTTTTGTGAACAGAAAATCTCTGTTCACAAGACATCCATTCAGGTGAGGTAGGCAAGATTCTTTTTAAGTTAAATTTGGATCTTTTAAGTTAAGATCCAAATTATATAAATTGATTATCTTGAGTTATATATATATTATATATATATACTGTATAAGCTGACAAAGACAGACAACAAAAGGCATTTTTACATGCTACAACTACAAAATTGAATAGATTTCCTAGTTTATAGTTTGAACTTTGAATAGTCCATTTAGCAAATAAATATAGCTTAATCTAAAGTATTGAATTGTAGCTCTGGCTGTATGATTCAGGCAGTATAACAAAAGCAACTTTATGAGGATGTCGTGATGCTATCTTTCCAAGATAAAGAGATTTTTCTAAGCACTTTAGTCTTTTTAAATGGGACACCTTTAACCGATTCATATAATAGAGGAACTGCTGTTATCCTATTTCTGCTGGAATTGACTCCACTGCAACAAACAGCAAGCAGCTGTAAAATCCATCTTGCATTGTTTGTGTGCACATACAGTAATCGCCCCATCTGTTTTGTCACAGTGCTCCCTACATTCAAAATAAATTGGAAAATCCACAGAGAATGGCGGCCTGAGCACTGCAGGTCTCTTTTACCTGCAAGACGTAGGCACAGCAACACTGCACTGGCTGCTGCCTACATGTCTACTCAGACTGGAGCTGTAGCGCCAGTCCATGTTTCATGCAGTGCAGCAACACAGTACTGGAATCATTGCAAAGACTAATGTATATCATGGCTTAATCCACTTTTACTGAACCTGATAGTGTGGAAAAATTCTTAAGTTGCTTTAAAGCACACTTGCAAACCTAGAATGAGTCACTCTTCAAATGCCGGCACATATTCTTATTATAAATAATTGCTATTTGACTTTATATCACTGCATTATTTACAGACAGTTTCTCTCATCACCATCTGGTGTGCTGGTGCCATGACATTTAACTAGCAGCGATGTGGTAGGCAGGCGGCCATTTCATTTGAAGCCAGAACATGCCCTGGGGACAGACAGAAAGATGAATGAAAACAAGCAGCCGAATGTTTCATCTCCCTCAAGGCTTTCATTGTATTTCCACAACACAGACACGTACCCATGAAGCATTGGAACATCGGCACGTGCAATCTCACACCAAGATTTGCAAGCAAGAACAGATCATTTAACAGTCAGTGTAAAGGCTTTAGTGTTCGATACGGAACATTATGATATATTTACAGGCCTACAAAGTGGGCTTTCTAATTTGGGTTGGAGCAAGTCAATATGCAATCAGTGAGGTTTTGTTTTTGGTAGTCTATTTATCTGAATAGATCTGACTGACTTTGAACATAAACAGATAAAAGGTCTACATCTTTTGGTTCAGAATCAGATAGTACAGAAAACAAGCCATTTATAGGCTGGACTTTTTTATTAGATAGGTATGAAAAAAATATGCTGGCACTCATAATGCTTGTTTATATTCTGGTTTCTATAGCTGCATCGATCAATATTTCTTTATTGTGTGTATTGGTCGGTGCATCAATTATGTGAACGTTATGGACAATATACATGAAATGCACAGAAAACTGCACAGAAAGGCCAATCAGAGTTGTATTTTGTTCTTCTAATTTCTATAAAGTTCTGCTTGCAATAATGGTTGATGCTCTTGACCTGAGAAATGCTGCAGTATCAAAGAAACCCTTTCCAACACTATTACTGATACTAACAATACATTTTATTTAAAACAATCATTTCAGGACACACAAGGTCACCTAAATAAAATAAAAGCAACATATTTAAAACACAAAACATTAAATAAAACTTAGCGAGTAAAATGATGGGAAGTGTTGAACAATCAAAGTGAAAATGCTTGTTTGAACAGTTGGGGTTTTCAGTCAGGATAAAAAAAATTGCCAGAGAGTCCCCGGAATGATTGGGGAAATCAAGTCGTTGTTGAAGCCTATGAAGAAATCATGTGTTAAACCAGGCGAACTTCATTTGATTAGTGCATTTGTGCATCACAGATTGCACATTTACTGAATGGAAAAGGTTTATATTCACAAAGCCACATTCACTTAGAGTGATCTTGTAGCTCTGATTATGTTTTAATGTTCTTTTACCCTAAAAGAAAAGGAACTACAACTGATTAATACTTTTTTAACCACATAGGGAAATAATCATGTATCTAATGAAAAGCATCAAGATGTTGTATGACGTAAGACATCCAATCCAAACTTCACTTCAGAACAGTGGCCACAATGAAATTGTTCTAGGCTAACAAATAAAGTTCCTGGAGCTACATAAAGGATTATAAAAAGTTGTGTCTTGCATTTAATTAAAATCACTCAACTAATGCCATAGTACAGAAATCATTAAATCATTAATTTATTTTTTTTGCTTTGTTCCAGGCAAAAAAAATGCCTGGAACATTTAAGCTTTCTTCTGTCAGAAAGCTTATCTGACAGAAGCTTTCAATGGCTTATTTTCTAACTTCCTGTGCCTGCAAGCTGTGCCGTGATGCTAAAACTAATGGTTAAAAGTAATCTTCAACAAATGTTTTGTCTTTTATGGTATTTCATAAGGTTTAAAAGTTTTTTCTCAGTTAACTGTGCTTATCTTTTGGCAACCACAATAGCAGCAGCAGAAGCAGCTATAGGCCTCCTCTTAACATGTTAATGAGAACAAAATTACCAAACTTCTAAATCACACCACAAGAGCCAGGCTGATTTTTAGAAGACTAAGAGACAGATTACTTGCAATGGCAGCCTGCATAGACTTTTATGAAGTAAAATAAAATTGCCCCTATATTTTGTTTGAAGGACTGAGCTGCAACCTATAGCTAAAATAAAACAATCTGCAAATTTTATTTTCAAACTTCCTAAAACAGAGCAATGTTATTTAAGGAAAGTGACTGAATATATAGTTAAATTGTTTTGACTGAGCCTTTCATGCCTTATATTTTAAGCCTCTCTCTCCAAAAATGATTAACAGCTTCAGTAATGGTAATGCTATGGTTTTCTAACTCTGCCTCACTAAGAAGACAGTGACAGAGTACAAAAACGAATAGATCTGAGGGTAGAAAATATATTTTTTAATTTCCATCTGATTTATATCTTTCTCTCAGAGCGACATTTATCACCATTAGTGTTCAATAACCTGAGTTAATGCTCGTTAGACAGCAGCATGCCAGCAGGCATCTGGGGCTTGTAGCCAGAATTTCTTATTTCACTAATAGATGCTGAATAAATGTGCAGCAGATGATTGTAGAAGAGGGGAGGAAAGATGTCATTCTGTGCTTCCTAAGAATACTCAGATTCAATGAGAGACTAAAAAACCCTTTAAAATAATGATGTGCAACAATCTCAGTAGCTTCACACATCAGGTTTTGAAGTTTGGGCTTTTAAACCAAACACTTTGGAGACATTCTTAAAGTTGTGAACTAGTGGTATTTTCTCTTCCACTAACAATTCTGCATCAATAATACCACTAGAGGATTTTCAAATAGATGAACTTTTAAAACAATAAAATAATTTATAAAAAATAATAATAAAATCTTGCGACGTTTTCTTTTTGTGTATTTGGGTCAATATTGTCAATCAAGTCAGCAACAATCAACACAAGATTGTTGATTCTGGCTATTTCCAAAATTTGAGGAGATAATTGGCATTAGAAAGCAGATTCTTTTTTATTTTTTTAAAAGCAATTTCATCTCTTGCGCCAGACTTTTCCTTTAGGGAATACTACTCAGTTTTAGAAGAAAATAATGAGAATCAGACAAAGCTGAGCAAGGACTTCAACTTAACTTCTTTGAGGTAGAGTTTGACAATTTAGAACACATGATGAATACTGCTTGTGGTGACGAGGACAATGGTTGAATCTAAAATTATAATTACTACAGACTGAATGTTTCCACTTGATTAATTTCTATTCTATCTTAAGTGGGGGCTAACGTATAGGACTGGCCTCACCAGTAATTAGCCATCAGTCCTGCCAGGATGCATCGTTGGAACATCATTTTCAGTTCCAGCTTCTTATTTAAATGCACTGAAAAAACCATATAACAAAGTTGTTGCAGGTTGCTTTCAGTTAAATTGGATGTTTTTTTCCAGAACATAGAATGGGCATAATAAGCATAACTCTGACCAAATAACATCTGTCCTATTTGATGTAAATGGAGGCAGGAGCTTACATTCATTTTTAAAATGTTAAATTAATAGAATAAATGATTGTGGCCTGTTGCTGCGTAATGTCTAAATAAATTTTAAATACGTTTTACAGAAAAGTAAGGATAATGCTTACAATTTAGAAAACTTTTAATACAGACAATATTATTAATGGACTCAACAAAATAGGTTGGAGAAAAACTGACTTTTTCTTTACAATGAGGTAAAAAGAGACATAATTACCTGGAGCTACTGTAACTGATACTTACTGTATATCACAATTATATATCAGCACAGTCAGTAGAGGTGTCCCATTGAGAGGAAGGCTTGCAGGAAACATAATAAATTTCACATTTCATAGCTGTGTTGTGAGCATCTCTATGTCTCCTCCCCCAAAAGATGAATTTAAAGAAGTAACTATCTGGAAAACCAGGCAATTTGACAATTTGCTTACATATTTTGTGATGTGACCAGGTTCCAGATATGCAGCAGAAAATGGATAGATAGTAAAATCAACTCTGAATGTTTTATACATTGTGTTACACACTGTTGTGAAATTGTGCACAATTGTGCTCACAGGTTTCTCACCTTTTAGGAGGTAATGTGCTGTACCTCAGATGAACAACATAGTTCTGATGGTTTAAATGAGCAACACTAATTGACTAGGGTTAAAGGAGATGAGCTAAGATGGACATTTTGCTGTCATGATAGACATGTTTGAGTACACATTCACAGTTGCCCTACAGTAGAAAACCTGAGGTTTTGTGGATAGATGGGATCCTAGTGGAAAACAAAGCCTGGATTCCTGTGTGTTGTATCCACAAAAAAGTGCATAAGACTTTCTGTAGCTCCACCGCCTCACCATAAAAAGGGTAGGAGACAGTGTGTCAGATTGCTGACAGTTACTCATCCTCCCCTGTGTAACTGCCAAACAAATTCTTCTTCCCGGCAGTCTGTGCTCAGACTTTTGTTTTGCTCTTTGCTCACATCTGAACTTGAAAAGCATCTTGCCTGCTTCAGGGATCACTCAAAGCATAAAGGAACATCACATTTCTCTACAGTCTAGTACCAAAAGCCTCTTCTTCCATTAGAGCCCGTTGGTCCCCTGAAAGAGCAATTTTTGTGTACAATGTCAAATACAGCAGCTGAAAATTGCCTCTCTTCAAGCTGTAAGATACACTTACTTCACAAACAGAAACTGCAGATATATAGGCTGGAACAACTTGAACCTTTTTGACAGCAGAAAGTGCATGGAACAAATATAACATGGGGAATGGTGGCTTAGAAAGGCAACAATTTTAAAAGCTCCAACTGACACGTAATGTTTACAAGTGTTGAACATGCTTTGTTTTCAAAAGATGGTGAAGTGTTTCTGTTCAGCCTGTGTTCCAATGTAATAGCTGTTTTTATTCTCATTATTTTGCTGTAGGGAGGTTGCAATTACTACTTTTTATTGAATATGGTTGGCATTTTTCGCTTTAAACCTTCAGAGGGCATTCAGTCTGACTGCACATGCATCTCCTTAAATCCCCCCAGCATGCAGCTGACATTTCTTGTTTCCTGCCTGGTCCAATCATTTTGTCAATACAAACAGAAAAATCCAAAGCTTAGACTGTGTGGACACAAATGATCAACCAGCTGTGTTACAGTTTTCCAATGGGATGTTAGTCTTTCCAAATATTATCGTGCAACCCCGTTCAGAGCTTTTGTGGTCAGGGCTCAGCCAAAGCGTAAAAGGTAAAGCTGCATTTTATGGATTCACGTATTTTTCAGTTACCTTCAATCAGAGAGGTGTATGTTTTGGGTTAGAACTGCTGTAAATTCATTTATTATTTGAATGCTCCATTTGTCTCTCAATCTAGGTTTTTGTTTTTCAACATTTCAGTTTCAGATCTTATACTTACTTGCTATTTTAGGTTGTTGAACTTTTGGAAACATTTAATACTACTGTGATTACCAGTGTGTTTATGCATTCAGCTTACAAGTTATATTTGTCCTTATTCTTTTGTGTGGATATTGGAGTGAGGAAGACTGCAAGTTGACTATTTGTTCTATCTTTAAGTTTTGTTATGTTAACATTGGAAGTATCACCGATATAAATAGATCACTCAGACCACTATTTGCTATTTTCTGAAGAGGTGCAGTGGCTTCCCAAAGTATTCACACCCCTTGATTTTTCTTTTGCATTTTTAGTTATCTATAAGCTTGGATTGGGCCCACTAAACCAAGAACGAGGAGGCGACCTCCCACTCCTGTTTCTCCTTAAGATTGCTCTCACATATGGCTAGTTCACATGGCAAGAATTTTATGCCAAGTTTTGTCAATCTTATTCCTGCCATGTGTGGTGTGTTAAGAATGGTGTGGTCCAATCCAAAGGACGTCTGCACCTCGCCGTCCTGAAATTAGGGATATTCAACATGTGGGATTGTGTTGGCCCTATATTGCAGCATGTGTAGTGTTGCCCTATTTTTTCCCCCCTATTAAGTATAGTGTGCAAACAATAATGTTAATGATATGATATAATAATTCTATGTTGTTAGGAAACTATTATTGTGTTTCAGTCCCACCTGGACTCAGCTGGCAGCTTTATGTGAAGAGTTGTCATGCTTGCTCCTGCAACACTAAAACTCAGTATTTGGAGTGGTAGAGCATTTTAGGAGTAGTCACATTTAATACATAAGTGAGAATTTAATATTGCCTTGGAAGTGGGTCAGCTCACTGAACAATAATTCTTAGGTTTAATCAAATTCAGAAGATACATCTCCAGGCAGGGACTCATAGAGTAGAGGTTAACCAAATTGCTTGAAAGGCACACAACTGCAGGAAATATATTAAGAGGTACAGCATAATGTAAAGTCTGGAGGAAAGAGAGGTCAGATTAAAAGTATTAGCTTTCTACAGATTCTTCTTACCTGAAGAGTGATACATGTAGTTGCCTGGGACTGCTGAATGTTCACATTCAGCTTACAAGTTATATTTCTCCTTCAGCAGGCAATGCAGTCCAGCAAGAAAATGTTCAGATGCATGGAGAGACTAAAATCTGAACCAATCTTGCTGGGTCACATTCAGTCTCCATACTCTAAATCTTTCGATCTAATTGTGTCTCTTTCTCCAGAAAACACAACCGGAATTCTGCTTACAGTATTAGATGTGATATCTGGAGTACAATTTGATTGAAAACATAACAGCAAGTGTTCAAGTAATGAGAGAAAAGGGTTTGAGTCAACCAAAAAATATTTGGAGTCAAATAAGAACATTTAAAAAGAAAAGCAAATTACAAACCTGTATATTGTCAAAAGATGATCTGTTGGTGACATCGTACAGCAAGAGCAGAGCTGAAAAACACAAAAACGGATTAGGTTGAAAACACTTTGATAGACAAACTTCTTACCGAATGTTTTCTTTTTTTGCATTACCAATAAGTTCTGGTTAAGCTCACTTTATTATTTAGCAGCTCAGGAGACAGGAAAATTAAATGGATCATAAACCATATAATAATACTCATTTGGGAGAGCTGCTATTTGTTGTCATTCCATAGTTTGGAACCAGATCAGGGAAAATGAAAGGTTGTTTGTTGCATGACTGTGGTAAGTCCTGTGCATCTCTGCTGTCTTAAAATCTTGCCATGCTAGAATGTTTAAATGATAAATAATTTGAGGAAAACAAAAAAAAACATTTTGCATTTGTTTTGCAATTTGAGGAGCGAGGCTACATTAATTTAAAACAACAAATATAATATAATATACAAAATGCTGAGAACAAACCAAGGCAAGTAAAATGCTTTATGTCTGTTTTTGAACATATGTCTCCTGTTTGCAGCAAAAATAATCTAATACAATTGGAATATTTACATTAATGATAAATTAAGTTATTTTCCGCCAAACTTTTGGTGGGAGAGAAAATTAATTTGAATAATAAAATTCAACCATGATAAAAAGTCATCCAGCTGCTTTGGTTTATCATTTGCACAGTATGCTGGAGTTTAGTAATAATTTGAAAATGACTTCTTACAGGCTTATCACAGATATCTGAGAACCACCTCTAAGAATTTGCAAAATTATAAAGATAACACCTGTAAGATGTGTCCAAATATCCAGTCACACAGACAAACACTGAGCAGCATGTGATAACTGATTACAGAACATCAAAGAGTCCCTGAATCCTGAATGTGCCGTCCTTCCCTTTTTGAACAGAGTTATAAAGCCTCAGTACTTGATAAACACTGCAGAGTGGAAGTAAATACTCACATCTAAACCAACATGTCTTAGAAAAATAACTGGCATAAATTTTTGTTTTGATGGCAAGGGAGCAACCTTTGAAAATTCAATCAAAACACTCACCTACTTTCATGCCCATATAAACCTCTATAAATGTGTAATAATTTAATCATGTTTTGTTTAGAGTGTCACAACACAAATCTTAACTTTAGCAATTAGTCAGAAGTCCAATTTAAATCTAGTTAAACAGAGTCAATGCATACCAATTATATATGGCCTTGATTGAAGGTAAATAAATTTAGTATTTCGAAAATGACAGATTGTAGAAACTAATAGGCTGCCTTGGATATTAGTTTTCAGTCTGAGCACATATTAATTGACAAGGAAGAAAGTTATCTTCGTGATTTGTATTAAAAAAAAAATCAAGAAGAACCAAACACCCGAAAGTCAGCTCAAACTTGTGAAACTCAAATTATTGTACTTTGTATCAGAATCAATATACCACAACTTGAGAGATATTTATCAAATGGTAAATGCACAAAAACCTTACTGCAGCATAAAAGTTAACCATGGTTTCACACACTATTAATAATCACAAGATGTATTTTTTCCCAGAAACTGTAAATCAGCAAAGGGGTATGAATTTCTCACCATGAGCATCCCGATAGTAGGCATGTGTGACACTGCGGAAGCGCTCCTGTCCAGCTGTATCCCAGATCTGGAGACAAGATAAGAAATAGAAATTAAAGTAAAAAAGATCTTAGTTTTTGCTATGAGTTGATGTTAAAACAAGGGCATGATTTACTTTGATGATCCTGTGTGAGGATGAAATTCCTACCTTACTGTTTTTACTAAAAAGTTAACATGATTTTCAACAAGTCATATCAAGACAGAAAGTGCTAGAGTCACCCTACAACTTCAGCAATTGCTCGTAGTAAAATCAGTTGTATTAATCACTTTATTTTATTAAGACTGTAGATATACAGTATGTATGTCTTCAGATGATAAAATCAAGTTAAAAAGCTATATATGCTGTAGGTAATAAGTTGTCACATTATGGACGTTTGTCTGAGTTCACTCAAGCTGAAGAAATTACGCCAAAACATATTTTGCTGTAAAGAAAAATGAATAGGGATGATTGGCTTGATAGTTGCAAATATTGATATATATGGCACAAAAAGTGCAAAATAATTGGGACAGCTCTAATAAATTATGATCAGTGTGTCAACAGTAAAGCTACTTTAAACTCAAGTTTTAGTTACAGTTTTGTTTACACTAAAATTATGTTCAGTCTTCAAAGCTTTGTTTTGATCTGTGCCCCCTGAGAAAAATACCAGTCGCAGTAATTGCTTATTTATTATATATTTATATTAGTTTTTATTAAAAGGCCACTGTTTGATAATTTTCTGGGTTGCAGCAAGGCCGTCTCTCTGGTTTGAGTCAAATTTATGTTTTGATTTTTTTTTTACTTTTGCCACAAGTTAAACTCATTAATGGAGAACCTTTAAATCAAAATGTTTGCCAATATTTTCCCATCCATAAAATATTTTGACAAAACCACAAAAATAAAATAACCAAATTAAATATGCTTCCAAAACAGTTCAAGCCACTAAAGATTTCTGCACACTCAAAGAACACTGTTATACCTTTTTATTTTACTCTGTAATTTACCTCCTTTATATTAAATCAATAGAAATTAATTTAATATGTGGCCAGCTACAATAATAAATGTAGGCCACATAGAACCTAGTAAAGTCTGATATCTCTCAAACATTTTTAACTGGCTGTGTTGTACACCGGTATGGATCATAACATTAAATAGCTACGTATCTGTTTGATGCAAACCTGGCAAGCCAGACTCTGCTCACAATTTGGGTCCAATTATGTTTTAACCTTTTTTATATTGCAAGAGCTATGCTGTTTTGATCTTTGGATGCTTTTATCTACATATCTTTTCATTTTCTCTAAACTTACATTTTGATGGTGAATCACTTACCTGCAGCTTCACCTTGACTCCATCAATGGTCAACACTTTGTTCTGAGAATGAAAGCAAAAAAAAAGGAAAACTGTTTCAGAACAAGCAAGATGTCAATGTTTATTTTTGTTTGTGGCTAAAAGTTTTGTCCCGTCATGCTCTCATGCGCCTACGTATAGTGTTTGGAAATTTCCATCAATTCTGCATTTCTCCACCTCACTTGGACTCCTTCAGAAGAAGTCTGCCCTATTATAATTCTGCTGGTGGATTAGGCCCCTCTGCTCTCCTCACCAGTCTCTTTCTAATCTCTGAAGTTTAGTGAAATCTCAGTGACTTGCAGAAGTATGCAAACCACTTCAACTGTTTCACTTTGCAACAACTATTTCCAGTGTAATTTGTCAGAATTAATAAGATAAAATAAAGACAAAGAAGTGCATAAAACTGTCATCAGCTGCAAAAGGGGGAGGAGTTAGGTAGAAGTGTTGGTAATGGAATGCTTTGTATGGTATGTATGGACTTTATAACAGAGAGTTATAAACTAACCAAAATGAAACATAAGTGGTGAATAGAGGAATCCCAAGAAGTGAACCCTGAGGGAACCATAATTAACTCTGTCAGAGGTACAGCAGATGTCTAAATTACAATTTGAGATCAATAATTAATTTTCTTTACGATATATTAAATATTCACTTCACTATGCTTTATTCATTTTCTACATACTCATATTTCTCAAAGAATAAGATGTCAATTATTCTTCCATCCAGCATACTAACCCAAATCATATTGGTTGATACCAAGTGAGAACTGAGAAGTTTTCCACTACAATCATCCTACTTCCTATACAATATTCCTAAGTGGTTCTGGCAGTCACCCCCTAATACTCAAAGGTATTTACTGCTGATGAAACTTAGACCTGGATAGTCTTTGTTGACGTGTGGAGCTCATACTTCTTCGAGGGACCCAAAGGTGAACCCATACATATTCATGGGAGAATTTGAGCTGCAAGCTAGACTATAAAGTGGAGTCTGAAAGGAATCTCACAAGACAAGCTCCTTGTTGTTGTTGCTAAAAACAACCCAAAATGTGCTCAGAGGCTTCATGAATATTTAGTGACCCAGAAAGGAATGTGGTGATCACAGCACAGTGAGGACTTTGGGGGTTTAGCTCAGCTTGATTGCTTTAGTAATAATGCTGAATTTGTTAAGAGAAAAATGTTCAGGTTAGACCTACGGGGGCCAGAAATGCAGGACTGAAGATGATGAAATGGTGCTTCTTATCATCTAATATAAGCCAGATTACTGTGATATGAGGCACTGTTCAGAAAGACAGCAAATCCCACTTTAACAAGAACTACCTCCACTTTGCCTACACATCTCTCTCAGCAAAGTGTTCACAGAAAGCTCCACTTTAAGGTAAGTTTCACTCCCCGAACTGCTGCAAACACCCTCTAAGACAAGAACATCTTCAAATACAAAATCCTCCACTTAGGAGCAACACACTTGGTGTTAGCCACTTAATGCTTCTTGTCTTCCCCCCCAATGTACACGACTGAGAATATACCCTCAGAATAGATTCACTCAAACAGCACTTCATGCGGATCATAAATTACAGATGTTAGAGAAGCTTTCAGAGGAGCCCGTCAAAAGTGTGAGCCTATGAAACATTAATGGCTGCAGCATGATGCAACTAACAGGAACATGATGTCCACAGAAAGCCTCGATATGTGACAAATTACTAGTGCTGATGAGAATCGTACAGAAAAGTCCATCCAAGGCTGTTCCACGATGTCTTTGCTAGTGACTGACGCTACCTGCACTCTACACACAAGTCATAAATCAACTCACCAGGGCAATAAACTGGAGAACAGATGTGGGATGGAAGTAGTGTGAGACAGGGTGGTAAACCCAGTCCCCAGCTGGCATATCTAACGCACACTGACATACTGTGCAAACACACTGCACCGAAGAAGTCAGTCACATAACAGTCCTGTCTGTGTCAGAGAAACACATTTTACCAGCTCGGGCTTAGAAATTGTGGTTCAACTTTAAATAATACAGTTTAACATCCATAAAAATAAATATTTTAATAAGATCATATTTTGACTGAGCCAGATTGTGTTTTATGGTGCCATGCAAGAAATCTTCTGCTTGTCAAAGATTTTGAGAAGCAGATATATTTTTTTTCCCTACCTCCCAACTCTGCATTGAAATGGATATGAGCACATTTGCAAAAATATGCAGTGAAAATTTTGTAAATTTTTATTGACAAAATGATTTGCTAATTCCTTCAAAATTAGGAACAAAAACACAGGCAGTGTGTTTCTTGACTTTATAACAGCAAAATACATCTACAACTATCATTGCGTCTATTAAACATTTGGGTTTAACACTCAGTGAACTATTGAATATAATTACCAATAAATATTCAAATCACCCTAAAATGACACATTCTTTTGTATAAAACCAAGCACGTGCTAAGTTAAGATGTTAGTCACACATTTTGTAGGAAAATTAATCACTTAGTTATGGTATGAGAATAACTAATACATTTTCTTTTTTCACTTTCCAGTACATTCAGAGCAAAGCTGACTTAGTCTCTTCAAACTACAAGATTAAATACTTTACAAATATTTGAGTTGTAAAGTACCAGACATGTTTAAAGATCATAATAAATCACGCTACATCACATTTACATATAATATAACCTACATTTCTCAAGGAATTCATCTTTTGATGCTGAACTTGAGTGAAAAAAAAAAAAATACAGGAAAAATTATTTGACCAAAATCCTGGAAATTCATTGGAGAGCAGAGTTTAATGTAGCCAAAAAGAACAAATAAGGTTTCATCTGAGAACTTGAACACCCTCTGCAGAGCTCTGAGGTAAAGTTTTTTTTCATTTTTGACTGAAGCCCTGCTTTTCCAAACCACAGCAATACCTGCAGTCAGTGTAATAGAGGCAGCTTTCACTTTTATTGATTTTCTCACTTGGGTGGCCAGGTGAGGCTGAAGCCAGACTAATTGAAAGAGTGAAGAGCCTTTGGGTCATTTTAGAATTGAAACTGCAGCGCTGCAAAAAATAACCTCTCCTCATTCAATTGCAGAGGATGGCAGCAAGATAATAATAATAATAATAATAATAATAATAATAATAATAATAATAATAATAATAATAATAATAATAATAATAATAATAATAATAATAATAATAATAATAATAAAAAACATAATGACATTTGAAACAGGTTTTTTGCATTAATGCATGGCTGTGTAATATGTTAGGTTTTCATCCCCTACCCCTGTCCAAAAAAAAAGATGATTTGAATTGAACTCAAAAATTATATTTCAATATTTTACAAGGTGAGCTAAATTGGCTGGATGACTACTTTCTTATCAAGCAGTTTTGGGGAATCTATCATGCAGTCATTACTCATCTGAATGCAGTGAGAGCCAGCCTGAACTCTTTCAATGTTTGTCTTTATGACATTTCACAAGGAGTG
The DNA here is from genome assembly GCF_002775205.1 of Xiphophorus maculatus. Lineage (NCBI taxonomy): Eukaryota > Metazoa > Chordata > Actinopteri > Cyprinodontiformes > Poeciliidae > Xiphophorus > Xiphophorus maculatus. Next base: position 12,232,967 of record NC_036458.1, on the reverse strand, counting down.
CTGATAAAAATGGAAATGGCATTATGGCTCTAAGTATGTGTTTGTGCTGTGGCCAAGTGTGATGGTGAATAATCGTATGAGGCGGAGGGACCATGCTGTGAAATATAGCTGGTTGTTGAAACTCCAACTCTCAAATGCGCTTGCTATTCTGGATAATGAGTGTAAAGAAAACACAAACTAGGGATTGTTACAGGCGTCAAGATTTATCTATTTATCTCAGTCAATGTACCCTGCTTCCACAAATGGAGGCTCATGAATAGCTAAACTCAAACCATGTTGACAAGCTCCTAAAAACTAAACCTCTTGCACATCTGCATAGTAGAGTAACAGAACTAAAAGCATCATAATATCTTTAAGTTATCACAATTCTTGCATTGTTATTGAAAACTTTTTTCCAATATCACTTTATTTTCCCCCAATATTCAACAATAAAGTATTTAATTCCATCATTAAATATTCACAGCGCTCCTCGGCGCTCACCTCTCTAGATTCCAGTGACATTAGAGCAGCAGGTGGTAAAGCTGCTCATCATTAATAACAGACACCTCTATTGGTAATGCAAACACCCATCTGGTGCCTTCAATTTAGTGAAGGCAGAGACTCATAAAAGCATTGCAAGATAGTTCTTCATAAAGGAACCACTTCTCTTTTGCAGTGGGAAATGGCAGTATATTTTAGCTTAATTCATTGTTCAATAAATTAAGCAACATTTTAAGAGGCAGTGCAACTTAGACTGATTATGCAAATTTTTTTATTCGCACCCACTCAGAAAAGCAGAGTGGGTAACAGAGAGACCAGTCACCCATCTCTTCATTAAGCACAACAGAAAAAAGTGCAAGATCAGTGAGGCTATGACTGGATGGGCAGTGACATTAACAATGACATAAGATTTCAAAGAAAAATGTTCAAAAGTCAAAATGAAAAGTGAGTTTTATCCTCTTGCTGCATCTCAGTCTGTTTGTCTGTATTCACTCCCCTCATGATACTCTAAAATAGCTATGAAATACAACTTAACAGTCACTGAACACATGAATAGTGCCAAGTAAATATATTACAAACTCCTCGAACTTTTTCACATTTTTTCCAATAGAGTCCACCTGCATGTAAGGTAATGTCAGTGTAAATACAACAGTGTTGTCAAAGACTCAGAGGTTTATGAGAGAACAGTAGTGAAAAAAAACAGCCTCAAGTCCAGTGAGCAAAACAGAGAGGTTGGAATGTTGTAGTTACATATTGGGTACTCATGGTGTTACGGTCTAATCAGATATTAATTCAAAACACCTACAAAGGTTTCCTGAGCCTCTAAATGGTCTGGGTCAGTAGGTTGCACAGTCTTAGAAGACTGTTGACTTGACAAATGTCCAGACAGGAGGGTAAACCTGAAAAGGTTAATGAAGTGAGCACAACCAGGAAATTTTAGGCCACTTTATGCTTCCTTATACTGAAAAACGTTATGGAGAGGCTGATTTCATTTGCCAGCAGGACTTAGAATTTGTCCATACTGCCAAAGGTACCAAAAGCTGGTTCCATGACCACAATGCTACTGGTACTGGCAGGCAAACTAGCCTGCATTGAACCCCATCGAGAATATATGTTGGACTGTCGAAAGGAGAATGAGAGACACCAGAGACCCAACAATTACATGACATGGAGGCTGATACCCTCCATCTCATGCTGCATTGATGCAGTAATACATGCAAAAAGAGACCCAACAAAGTACCAACTGCATAGAAATGAACAAACTTTTCGGAACGCTACACTTTATATTTAAATTATATAATATTCACATTTTCTAAGACCTTCACTTTAGAGTTTCCATTATCAGTAAGCCCTAGCCATCACAATTAAAAGAAATAAAGGCTTAACATATTTCACTGTATGTGTAATGACTCAGTCTAATACACAAATCTAATTTTCATGAAAAAAATATATATATTGGACATTTTCATGGTATCAATATTTTTAGACAAAGTATTTTACTCAGCCTCTACAGTCAAGTCCACAGATTATAAAGTTCTGATAAAGAAAACACTTGTGTATCTTATATTCCCCTTGCAATACAAGGTCCTACATCAGTCTCTGATAAAAGAAGCAAAAATTGGACATTTTTGTTGTAAATATAATTAAGGTCCTCATCCCAGCAGGACCTTGCTCTTGTGTTTTTGAACACAAAGGAAACCAAGGACAGGATTCAACAACCCTGAAGCAGAATTACCATTAAAAACACTCGTAAACAAAGAAAATCTAATTTCTACGAGAGTGGCAGCAACCAAGCAATGACTAATATCCACTTGTTGCATGAGTCAGCCTCTCAAAGTCATCTGAAGATGGTGACCTCATATTTCACATAATAAAGCCAATTTGACTAGTCACAGACACTTCAGCATGTAATAATGCACTCAGTGCACCCATTTCAGATGATGTTGATGAACAAAGCAGCCCACAGTCAGTGTTTGAGGGGTGTGTAAGTATGCACACAAACAAAAACTCAAACTGACAAACACAATCTGAGTGCTACAGACCTTGATTGTCTTTATTTATTCCATTTTAGAGTGCCATCACTGAGGATGATCAGTCTTATGAGTCAGCAGCACAAAGAACAGAGGCTCAGTCCTTCAGCTTGAGTATGTTTCCATGTTTTGCATATCTGAATCAGTACCACATATGCTGCAATTAATGATTAGCCCCATCTCTGAATAATACTGTCTTGATTAGCAGACAGATTTAATAAGTCAGAGTAGTAAAATGCAAAAAGAAGTTAGCACCATCATGCACAAATATGATCACACGCAAGGGCAATTTAGTGAGAAGATCTTACTTAACATGCATGCGTTTGTGTAATAGCTAATGTATGCAAACTTTTGCATTTGATACATTAATTTGAAACCTTTTTTTAAATTTTCTCATTCTATGTATAGCATAATTGTTCTGATTAAGGTGTGTTCCTTCCCACACTATAAGCATGAACTGGGAAAAAATTAGTCAAGTAATATCAATTTTGGCAGGAAAAAATAAAATGCCAAGCAATTGATCGGAAACCTTTACAATGCAACAGTGAGACAATTTGGTGGTAGAATGAGTTAAGGAGATGCTTTGCTGCTTATCCCTGTAGGTATCAATCAAACAAGAAACAATAGGAAGTCAAATAAAGAAATATAGCATGCCTGATTCTAAACAACATGTCTATTTGTCTGTGGGTCACTTTTTGTTTAGTTCTTCTAGAAAATCTGAGGTCAAGTTAATAGTTGAATCTCAAAAAACATTACATGGATGGAGCTTCAGGGGAAAGCTACACAAAAATATATGTTTGTAATAACTCACTGAAAACAGATCACAAGGGTACTTATGATCCTTGGGGTCTTTGTACGGGACCCTTTGGGTCAGAAAAACAGGAAACAGTTGGCTCCTGCACCATTTTACAAGATTGGAGCATATAGAATAAGGGATCTTTCATTTAAGTCATTGATTATCATAAACTTTAGGACTTTGTTTCATTTCATTCCTTAGAATTAAGATTCCTTGCAGTTTGCTCTAGTATATGATATGTTTTTTCATGCTACTCTGAGTTGCAGTCATTAGTTACACTTGCTTGGTCATTGTCCCATTTACTGCTTCTTTGTTAGCTCTTTGTTCACAGTATTTGGGTTTGTGTGTATCCCAGTTTTGTATCTACTGTTGTTTACTTTTATTAGTGTCTGTTTTCCCAAATGAGCTCACAGAACTACAGTGAGCTTGTTGATGAGGCCATAGATGACCTCATGCTTGCTTGTTGTTTTCCTGGATCACAACAGATCAAAGAAGTTCTGAGGCTTTGAATGTGTGAATCTCCAAACACTCAAGCATTTTGGATCCAGACGGTTAATTGAGATTCTGCTTTGTGCTTCTTATGGATGTTTAATGTTTCCAAGGCACTAGTCCACTTCCTTATCCCGCTTGGCTGGGGGATTGGATATGCAGTGACTACAGGGATGAAGAAGGTGTTTGATCACTACTTTCCTGGAAAGGATTTGACAATACTGATATAACATATGAAGGTATTCCTTGTTTTGGTGTAGTGGGTTGAGGAAAAAAAGGTTTAAAAAAATCAATAAATAAATAGAAAATACACCCCCTATTTTTCTATTGGAGTTGGTCTTGTCTTTTGTCTTTGTTTTTTTCCTGTGTGTGTAGACGTGTTTGTTGTGTGCGTGTGTCTTCTTGCCAGTGGGGGCGCTCTCGCGCCGCTGTGGGTCTAGCGAGGAGAACGAGTTTCCTGGCTCTGGGCATGCGCGGCTCAGAATAAACGAGCTCTGCCAGAGTAACATTGTTTCAACTCGCTTCCTCTGTGATCCACAGGTAAGATAGAAGGCCACTCTCATAAGCCATGTAAAATGATCTGTATAAAGTAGTGATGGTGAGATGAAGCCTCATGAGGCATTGAACCACTTGAGCCAACTGGTTCGAGAAAAGGTTCATTTCTTGAAGCTTCATGTGCACACGAAACCACCTACTGGCCAGGTGTATCTTAACACGTGTGATGCATTGAATTTTTGTCTATTATGGCTCTTGGGAATGACTTCACAAAAGGTGTAGGACAAAATCATTTGTCTACATAAATTATGTATACACATATGTGCATAATAAAATATTGTTTGAATGTATTCTCTGTGTGTAATTATTCCCCAAATAGTAGTGTCATGTGATATGGTATGTTGTGTAATAATGTTTTTCTGTGACTCTAGAAAAATGGCATGGGCTTAATCAGGCAGAGGACAGTGAAAGTGCCTGTGGAACTAGGGAGGGGGTAGTGAATAGGCTAATGCTTGTGTAACTTGGATGATTTCATGAATTTTTATTAAGAAACAACAATTTCTCCACAGTTTTTGGTTTCAAACGATTTCTCTTTTTTGACACTACATGGATGAGGTGTTATTATTGTACCCCAACTCCTTGGAGCACAATAAACACCTCACCTTTACAGAAAATAAGAAACAGTGAAAAATACAGTTCCTCATAAGCAAACCTAATGCCTCTGCAAATGTTCAGCTCACCTTACCTTGTTAGGGCTTATCAAATCAAAATGTTACCACATAGGGGAAATCCTCCTCTTTCTCATCGGCTCCATCCTACTCCTATCCTGTCCTCGGGCTCCTAAATCTCCTATCTATCTATCTCTCTCCTAAACTCTCCAAACACCAAACTAACTGTCTCAAACTAAATAACCACTATTAAACTCTGCTATCCAAACTATCAAAACTCTATCCACTCTCTCAACTGACCGCAACTCGCCTACAACAACCCACATTTTGAATGGAGCCTGTGGGGTTTCTAAAGCTGTCAAACCCCGCGCCAAACTCTGAGTCACTTCACGAAGCAGTCACGTGGTACAGCCGGGCAGCGAGGCTTCGGACGTCATCGTTTTCGGCTCCTCCCCTAAATGAAGCAAGCCTCGATACGCGCTTTACGGAAACGCCCCCTCCATTACTCGACACACGCCTCGAAGCCTCGGCACATCACGTAACATCACTAGTATAAAGATTAATTTCAGAGTCTATTGTATAACTTACATGTATAATTGCAAAGTTTTGTATTGCCGTTGATCTGTGTCGGCGTGTAGCTTGCTTTTTGTTGTTGGAGCCTTGGGGATTTTAAAATTTATTTATATCACTTGATCGGTCAGTATTGTTTGGGTAGCATTATAATATTTTTGTTTCTTATAACAGTGTATTTATTTGTGGTGGGCTTGATCTCTTTTGTGGCCGCTGTAACAGTTACAACAGTTGTAACTGACAAACGTTAAAAAAAACAGTTGTAACTGACAAACGTTGGTGTTTACTGTGTGTTGTAGATGGAATGTTTTGTTCAGTTGGGTTTGAGGATTTTATTTTATTTTATTTTATTTTACTTTATTTTATTTCTTTGTGGAAACTCCGGATGTTGTTGACTGCATTTGAATTGTATTGTGGTTGTGTTTGTTTAATTGAAAATGCTCAGAATAAACGAGCTCTGCCAGAGTAACATTGTTTCAACTCGCTTCCTCTGTGATCCACAGAAATTGGTTGCAAAGGATTCATGTGCCTTTGCACCCCTTGATACTGGCTCAGATTCCCCTAGGTCTGGTGCCAGTAACATTGGCTTCCATTTATGTTATACACACGCACCCTTTAATCGATCCCAAACATCACTGAACCACTTGTATGAAAATGACATTCAGCTGCCCTGCTTCTTCAAAAACATTTTTTCCCCCATTCTAAATGAAGGGGTTGGTTTGAAAAGTGTTTTTTAAATGCCAGATACCCAGACAAAATATTTTCTAATAAATATTTTCAACAATAAAATAAAGGTATTTTGTGGTGGTTTATGTTTTTATTTCGCATCTCTTTATAATTTTCATTGATGTGCTCACATTCAATGTCATGAATGTGAGCACACTGCTTCCATCCATTAAACAAAATAACAGCTGTCATGGTGACATTGTCAGTTTTCATAGAGCATATGAGCCAACAGTGATGTAAGAGAGGCTGTGAACAATGCCTGGCTGCAATCAGGGATTGGTATCACTAAAGCTGCCATCCTGAACCTCCCTTGGTTCATTAACAGCTTCCACATCTGCTTAGCTTTGTTGTTAATCTCTGTTTTTATTTTCTCTGTGTGAATGTGATCATTGCCAGCTGCTAAATGTGCTGAATAATGTGTGACTGATTAACACGAATGGGAAGCACACCGATTGTTCTCTATGAGCTAAAGAAACATGCAAAAAATTTCAGATTTTGTTTAAATGATCAATGTTTGGGAATAGCCTTTAAATACAAAATATTTTTATCAAAACCAGACCTAATCTTGGCAGTGTGTTACCAGGTTGTTATTTACTTATTTATTTTTAACCCTAAACCCATGTCTTCTGTAAATACAGTGCAGACCAAAAGTTTGGACACACCTTCTCATTGAATTCAATGAGAAAGTGTGTCCAAACTTTTGGTCTGTACTGTAACTCTAGTTATGAATAAGATAATGCCATTGAACTTTTGGCTGAGGATTATGGGGTCAGAGGCGAGGCACGAAATCAGTATACACAAATCCTGTTTCAACTGAAAGGACAAAAAAAATACAAGTCTTGCACAGTTTTGTCACCTCCTTTTTCAGATACAATCACATGACGAATTTAAAGTATGTATATAGTAAGTATGATTATTAAACAAACAAATAAAAATCACCCCCAGTAACAACAATGACAGATCTCATGCAAATGGATTTGGCTTGGAGTTAAGTGAGTAAGGGTACATTTTGTTTTCTATTTTCTCTTTAATCTAATATTTAAAAAAATTCAGTTTATCATTCAAATTACAGTTGCTTGGAAAAACAGGGTGATCTAACCAGATGCTGTTTTTTCAGACAAATGTTGATTTATAAACAAAAGTGAAAATGCTTCCTATGTATTGCACAGACTGTTTTCAGGCAGGGAGATGGTGCTTGCTATATTGAAATGCAAAAGAGGGAAATTAATTGCACCCTTATTCGAAAATTTTTGAAAACACTGAGGGAAGTTGCCTGATTCATACCCTCCACCCCCGCACACATACTAAGCGAAGGCAGAAATAACATCAGAGAATATATGATTCAAAGGAGATGTGTGTTACATGTCAAACTCTTCTGTTGTGATTGAAACAGAAATATGGCTACAAACACATCAGCCTTGAAGATAAAGCCAAAGAAGTGGCACACAGAGCCTGTGTATGATAAACAGGTTTAATGGGAAAAAGGGACTTGATCTTGTATGGGAATTAAAAGTTATTTTATTTTCACCTTTAATGAGCTGAATAAGATATTTCATGAACCGTGACAGTTTAGCACAACAGCTGCTGACCATGGTTTCCGTTTGCTATCCCTGCTCATTACTCTGTCTGCTGTAAAGGAAAATCATCCAATGAAAAGTTGTTTTGGTACCAGCGGCTACAAACATGATGGCATTTGTTGGAGCCTATTAAGAATTGGATTAATTTATTTTTGCTAATGTATTAAGGTTACAGATCTAAATTTATATAAATAATATATCTATTGTAACTTGTTTATTTATTTGTTTTGTTTAGACCCTCCTCCTTATCAGGTGGCCTCCTGCTGTGATTAGGGAGCGGAAGCAGCTGCTGCAGGGCATCTGATTGTTTGGTTAAGGAGCGAGGGGTGAAATAGTTTTTCCACCGCACCAAATAAAGTTTAATTTTACAATTTTTGGAAAGTCAACTCGGAGAGTGTTTCTGTTATTTTTGTACATTGAGAAAGTCACCTTTTGCCACCAGAAAACTTTCCGCAAGTGCTTTGTTTTGGATGAGTCGGAAAACCCTCCTCCTAGAAACTAATCTGGCACCTTTTGATTGGGGCCTGCCATGCAAAGCAATGGCAGGAACCTATTGCTATTCTCCCAAGAAAAGTTTCTTTATTATTATTGGGGCCTGCCATGCAAATGGCAGGAACCTATTACTATTGTCGGAGAGAAGTGTCTCTTTATTTATTTTTCTTCCGTAACCGTTAATGCGGCTCATACCGCTGGGTGCACACCTACAAATGAGGTATCAAAACGTGCAGAAAATTCACGCCATGATTGCTATTACTTTTGGTGGGATTTGGGCTTAACGTGGCGACATAATTCGCAAAAAACTACGAAAAAAATCCCATTATAAGTCAATGGGAAAAATCCTAGAAATACCCTATTTTACCCTATTTTTGAGGATTTTCTGTGTCGTCACAAATTCACCTAGAAATGCCATTCAAATTTCATTTTGTAGATACGTCTGTGATCTCTTCGAAAGTGAAGACGGCTCGTCGATACCAGTTACGGTTTGTCCACAATTTGCCTCTAAGCGACCCAAAGTTTCTCATTTTTCTTCAAATTAGAGTGACAGCAGACCTCGGTTCATATCTGGGCACAACATTTCTTTCTCTCATCACTGTAAATGCTCTGAGTGAGGTACAGATATGAATCTCGGGACTATCGCAGAAGACACATTGAACTGTCATACGCTTAAAACGCTTTTCGAATATGTATTACGGTTCCCGAACAAGAAGGATTTGTTTCCAATGCTTTTTTTCAGTAAAGTGTGTTTGCTCAAACACACTTGTGTGTTTGAGCGCTCAGAGCTCAGAGCTCACACCTGCTGAGACCATTATTTGCCATAGCAACGGATCTCAAGAGGCTATTGGCTGCTGGTTAGGACTACGAATACGCATCACTGTAGTTCTATCTATAGTGGAATACTCAGTTGAAACAGAGGAGGACTGAACTGGCCTTTAGAACTGCTATGGGCTGTATATAACTGATTTAACTCAGTAACTGTTACACATGGGATTAGTTTGGAACTTTAAAATTAAGCATACTGAAAATTTCAAAATAAAAGCCTTGAATATTTTACATGACGTAATTGCTCTTTTTGGCCGTATATGACTTTTTCATCCAAAGCACTGTTACACATGGGATTAGTTCGGAACTTTCAAATGGAGCATAATAATAATTTCAAAATAAAAGCCTTGAATATTTTTACATCAACTACTTTTGTTTTGAGCATTATATAACTGATTTAACCCAATGACTATTACACATGGGATTAGTTTGGCCCTTTAAAATGAAGCATACTGAAAATTTCAAAATAAAAGCCTTGAATATTTTTACATCATGTAATTGCTCTTTTTGGCCGTATATGACTTTTTCATCCAAAGCACTGTTACACATGGGATTAGTTCGGAACTTTAAAATGGAGCATAATAATAATTTCAAATTAAAAGCCTTGAATATTGTTACATCAACTACTTGTGTTTTGAGCATTATATAACTGATTTTATCCAATGACTGTTATTCATGGGATTAGGTTGGCCCATTGAAATGAAGCATACTGAAAATTTCAAAATAAAAGCCTTGAATATTTTTACATCATGTAATTGCTCTTTTTTGGCTTTATTTGACTTTTTCATCCAAAGCACTGTTACACATGGTATTAGTTCAGAACTTTAAAATGAAGCGTAATGAAAATTTCAAAATAAAAGCCTTGAATATTTTTAAATCAGGTAATTGCTGTTTTTGGCTTTATGTGACTTTTTCATCCAAAGCACTGTTACACATGGTATTAGTTTGGCCCTTTGAAATGAAGCATACTGAAAATGTCAAAATAAAAGCCTTGAATATTTTTACATGACGTAATTGCTCTTTTTGGCTTTATTTGACTTTTTCATCCAAAGCACTGTTACACGTGGTATTAGTTCGGAACTTTAAAATGAAGCATACTGAAAATTTCAAAATAAAAGCCTTGAATATTTTTACATGACGTAATTGCTCTTTTTGGCTTTATTTGACTTTTTCATCCAAAGCACTGTTACACATGGAATTAGTTTGTCCCTTTGAAATGAAGCATACTGAAAATTTCAAAATAAAAGCCTTGAAGATTTTTACATGACGTAATTGCTCTTTTTGGCTTTATTTGACTTTTTCATCCAAAGCACTCTTACACGTGGTATTAGTTCAGAACTTTAAAATGAAGCATACTGAAAATTTCAAAATAAAAGCCTTGAATATTTTTACATCAGCTACTTGCGTTTTGAGCATTATATAACTATTTTAACCCAAGGACTATTACGCATGGGATTAGTTTGGCCCTTTGAAATGAAGTTTAACAAAACTTCCAAAATAAAAGCCTCGACAACATTTTAAATCGTACCGAACGGTGCGCGTCCGCCTCGCTCGACGTTCTTGCGGTTCTCCGCGTGCCGCTGATCGCGTCGCGGCGTCCTTTGGCGTCGACGCCGATTTCTGGCGTGACGACGCCGGGCCCATGCCCCCCGGGCGCGCCTCGGCAGGCCCCGGCTAAATTTCTTCCGAAATTTTCTAGTTGGGGCCTGCCATGCAAAGCAATGGCAGGAACCTATTGCTATTCTCCCAAGAAAAGTTTCTTTATTATTATTATTCTTTATTTTTCATCCGTAACCGTTAATGCGGCTCATACCGCTGCGTGCACACCTACAAAAGAGGTATCAAAACGTGCAGAAAATTCACGCCATTCCAGCTATTACTTTTGGTGGGATTCGGGATTAACATGGCGACATAATTCGCAAAAAACTACGAAAAAAACCCCATTATAACTCAATGGGAAAAATCCTAGAAATACCCTATTTTTGAGGATTTGCTGTGTCGTCACAAATTCACCTAGAAATGCCATTCAAATTTCATTTTGTAGATACGTCTGTGATCTCTTCGAAAGTGAAGACGGCTCGTCGATACCAGTTATGGTTTGTCCACAATTTGCCTCTAAGCGACCCAAAGTTTCTCATTTTTGCTCATATTAGAGTGACAGCCGACCTCGGTTCATATCTGGGCACAACATTTCTTTCTCTCATCACTGTAAATGCTCTGAGTGAGGTACAGATATGAATCTCGGGACTATCGCAGAAGACACATTGAACTGTCATACGCTTAAAACGCTTTTCGAATATGTATTACGGTTCCCGAACAAGAAGGATTTGTTTCCAATGCTTTTTTTCAGTAAAGTGTGTTTGCTCAAACACACTTGTGTGTTTGAGAGCTCACAGCTCAGAGCTCACACCTGCTGAGACCATTATTTGCCATAGCAACGGAACTCAAGAGGCTATTGGCTGCTGGTTAGGACTACGAATACGCATCGTTGTAGTTCTATCTATCCTCAGTTGAAACAGATCAGGACTGAGAACTGGCCTTTACAACTACTTGCTGCTTTGGGCTGTATATAACTGATTTAACTCAGTAACTGTTACACATGGGATTAGTTTTACACTTTAAAATTAAGCATATTGAAAATTTCACAATAAAAGCCCTGAATATTTTTACATGACGTAATTGCTCTTTTTTGGCTTTATTTGACTTTTTCATCCAAAGCACTGTTACACATGGTATTAGTTTGGCCCTTTAAAATGAAGCTTAACAAAAATTTCAAAATAAAAGCCTTGAATATTTTTACATCAGCTACTTGTGTTTTGAGCATTATATAACTATTTTAACCGAAGGACTATTACGCATGGGATTAGTTTGGCCCTTTGAAATGAAGCATCCTGCAAATTTCAAAATAAAAGCCTTGAATATTTTTACATGACGTAATTGCTCTTTTTGGCTTTATTTGACTTTTTCATCCAAAGCACTGTTACACATGGTATTAGTTTGGCCCTTTGAAATGAATATTAACAAAAATTTCAAAATTAAAGCCTTGAATATTTTTACATCATGTAATTGCTCTTTTTGGCTTTATTTGACTTTTTCATCCAAAGCACTGTTACACGTGGTATTAGTTTGGCCCTTTGAAATGAAGCTTAACAAAAGTTTCAAAATAAAAGCCTTGAATATTTTTACATGACGTAATTGCTCTTTTTGGCTTTATTTGACTTTTTCATCCAAAGCACTCTTACACGTGGTATTAGTTCAGAACTTTAAAATGAAGCATACTGAAAATTTCAAAATAAAAGCCTTGAATATTTTACATGAAGTAATTGCTCTTTTTGGCCGTATATGACTTTTTCATCCAAAGCAATGTTACACATGGGATTAGTTCGGAACTTTAAAATGGAGCATAATAATAATTTCAAAATAAAAGCCTTGAATATTTTTACATCAGGTAATTGCTGTTTTTGGCTTTATTTGACGTTTTCATCCAAAGCACTGTTACACATGGGATTACTTTGGAACTTTGAAATGAAGCATACTGAAAATTTCAAAATAAAAGCCTTGAATATTTTTACATCAGGTAATTGCTGTTTTTGGCTTTATATGACTTTTTCATCCAAAGCACTGTTACACATGGGATTAGTTTGGAACTTTAAAATGGAGCATAATAATAATTTCAAAATAAAAGCCTTGAATATTTTTACATCAGGTAATTGCTCTTTTTGGCTTTATTTGACTTTTTCATCCAAAGCACTGTTACACGTGGTATTAGTTTGGCCCTTTGAAATGAAGCATTCTGAAAATTTCAAAATAAAAGCCTTGAATAATTTTACATGACGTAATTGCTCTTTTTGGCTTTATTTGACTTTTTCATCCAAAGCACTGTTACACGTGGTATTAGTTTGGCCCTTTGAAATGAAGCATACTGAAAATTTCAAAATAAAAGCCTTGAATATTTTTACATCAGCTACTTGTGTTTTGAGCATTATATAACTATTTTAACCCAAGGACTATTACGCATGGGATTAGTTTGGCCCTTTGAAATGAAGGTTAACAAAACTTCCAAAATAAAAGCCTTGACAACATTTTAAATCGTACCGAACGGTGCACGTCCGCCTCGCTTAACGTTCTTGCGGTTCTCCGCGTGCCACTGATCACGTCGCGGCGTCCTTTGGCGTCGACGCCGATTTGTGGCGCGACGACGCCGGGCCCATGCCCGACGGGCGCGCCTTGGCAGGCCCCGGCTAAATTTCTTCCGAAATTTTCTAGTTGGGGCCTGCCATGCAAAGCAATGGCAGGAACCTATTACTATTGTCGGAGAGAAGCGTCTCTTTAATCTTTATTTTTCTTCCGTAACCGTTAATGCGGCTCGTACCGCTGGGTGCACACCTACAAATGAGGTATCAAAACGTGCAGAAAATTCACGCCATTGGAGCTATTACTTCTGGTGGGATTTGGGCTTAACGTGGCGACATAATTCGCAAAAAACTACGAAAAAAACCCCATTATAACTCAATGGGAAAAATCCTAGAAATACCCTATTTTTGAGGATTTGCTGTGTCGTCACAAATTCACCTAGAAATGCCATTCAAATTTCATTTTGTAGATACGTCTGTGATCTCTTCGAAAGTGAAGACGGCTCGTCGATACCAGTTATGGTTTGTCCACAATTTGCCTCTAAGCGACCCAAAGTTTCTCATTTTTGCTCAAATTAGAGTGACAGCCGACCTCGGATCAGATATGGGCACAACATTTCTTTCTCTCATCACTGTAAATGCTCTGAGTGAGTTACAGATATGAATCTCGGGACTATCGCAGAAGACACATTGAACTGTCATACGCTCGAAACGCTTTTCGAATATGTATTACGGTTCCCGAACAAGAAGGATTTGTTTCCAATGCTTTTTTTCAGTAAAGTGTGTTTGCTCAAACACACTTGTGTGTTTGAGAGCTCACAGCTCAGAGCTCACACCTGCTGAGACCATTATTTGCCATAGCAACGGAACTCAAGAGGCTATTGGCTGCTGATTTGGACTACGAATACGCATCGCTGTAGTTCTATCTATCCTCAGTTGAAACAGATCAGGACTGAGAACTGGCCTTTAGAACTACCTGCTGCTATGGGCTGTATATAACTGATTTAACTCAGTAACTGTTACACATGGGATTAGTTTGGAACTTTAAAATGGAGAATAATAATTTCAAAATAAAAGCCTTGAATATTTTTACATCAGGTAATTGCTGTTTTTGGCTTTATTTGACGTTTTCATCCAAAGCACTGTTACACATGGGATTACTTTGGAACTTTAAAATGGAGAATAATAATAATTTCAAAATAAAAGCCTTGAATATTTTTACATCAGGTAATTGCTGTTTTTGGCTTTATATGACTTTTTCATCCAAAGCACTGTTACACATGGGATTAGTTTGGAACTTTAAAATGGAGCATAATAATAATTTCAAAATAAAAGCCTTGAATATTTTTTACATCAGGTAATTGCTCTTTTTGGCTTTATTTGACTTTTTCATCCAAAGCACTGTTACACGTGGTATTAGTTTGGCCCTTTGAAATGAAGCATTCTGAAAATTTCAAAATAAAAGCCTTGAATAATTTTACATGACGTAATTGCTCTTTTTGGCTTTATTTGACTTTTTCATCCAAAGCACTGTTACACGTGGTATTAGTTTGGCCCTTTGAAATGAAGCATACTGAAAATTTCAAAATAAAAGCCTTGAATATTTTTACATCAGCTACTTGTGTTTTGAGCATTATATAACTATTTTAACCCAAGGACTATTACGCATGGGATTAGTTTGGCCCTTTGAAATGAAGTTTAACAAAACTTCCAAAATAAAAGCCTTGACAACATTTTAAATCGTACCGAACGGTGCACGTCCGCCTCGCTTAACGTTCTTGCGGTTCTCCGCGTGCCACTGCTTACGTCGCGGCGTTCTTTGGCGTCGACGCCGATTTGTGGCGCGACGACGCCGGGCCCGAACCCCACGGCCGCGCCTTGGCAGGCCCCGGCTAAATTTCTTCCGAAATTTTCTAGTTATTCTTTATTTTTCATCCGTAACCGTTAATGCGGCTCATACCGCTGCGTGCACACCTACAAAAGAGGTATCAAAACGTGCAGAAAATTCACGCCATTCCAGCTATTACTTTTGGTGGGATTCGGGATTAACATGGCGACATAATTCGCAAAAAACTACGAAAAAAACCCCATTATAACTCAATGGGAAAAATCCTAGAAATACCCTATTTTTGAGGATTTGCTGTGTCGTCACAAATTCACCTAGAAATGCCATTCAAATTTCATTTTGTAGATACGTCTGTGATCTCTTCGAAAGTGAAGACGGCTCGTCGATACCAGTTATGGTTTGTCCACAATTTGCCTCTAAGCGACCCAAAGTTTCTCATTTTTGCTCATATTAGAGTGACAGCCGACCTCGGTTCATATCTGGGCACAACATTTCTTTCTCTCATCACTGTAAATGCTCTGAGTGAG
This sequence comes from Xiphophorus maculatus, assembly GCF_002775205.1. Lineage (NCBI taxonomy): Eukaryota > Metazoa > Chordata > Actinopteri > Cyprinodontiformes > Poeciliidae > Xiphophorus > Xiphophorus maculatus. The sequence goes on along the minus strand of NC_036458.1, from coordinate 12,217,310 downwards.
GTACAGATATGAATCTCGGGACTATCGCAGAAGACACATTGAACTGTCATACGCTTAAAACGCTTTTCGAATATGTATTACGGTTCCCGAACAAGAAGGATTTGTTTCCAATGCTTTTTTTCAGTAAAGTGTGTTTGCTCAAACACACTTGTGTGTTTGAGAGCTCACAGCTCAGAGCTCACACCTGCTGAGACCATTATTTGCCATAGCAACGGAACTCAAGAGGCTATTGGCTGCTGGTTAGGACTACGAATACGCATCGTTGTAGTTCTATCTATCCTCAGTTGAAACAGATCAGGACTGAGAACTGGCCTTTACAACTACTTGCTGCTTTGGGCTGTATATAACTGATTTAACTCAGTAACTGTTACACATGGGATTAGTTTTACACTTTAAAATTAAGCATATTGAAAATTTCACAATAAAAGCCCTGAATATTTTTACATGACGTAATTGCTCTTTTTTGGCTTTATTTGACTTTTTCATCCAAAGCACTGTTACACATGGTATTAGTTTGGCCCTTTAAAATGAAGCTTAACAAAAATTTCAAAATAAAAGCCTTGAATATTTTTACATCAGCTACTTGTGTTTTGAGCATTATATAACTATTTTAACCGAAGGACTATTACGCATGGGATTAGTTTGGCCCTTTGAAATGAAGCATCCTGCAAATTTCAAAATAAAAGCCTTGAATATTTTTACATGACGTAATTGCTCTTTTTGGCTTTATTTGACTTTTTCATCCAAAGCACTGTTACACATGGTATTAGTTTGGCCCTTTGAAATGAATATTAACAAAAATTTCAAAATTAAAGCCTTGAATATTTTTACATCATGTAATTGCTCTTTTTGGCTTTATTTGACTTTTTCATCCAAAGCACTGTTACACGTGGTATTAGTTTGGCCCTTTGAAATGAAGCTTAACAAAAGTTTCAAAATAAAAGCCTTGAATATTTTTACATGACGTAATTGCTCTTTTTGGCTTTATTTGACTTTTTCATCCAAAGCACTCTTACACGTGGTATTAGTTCAGAACTTTAAAATGAAGCATACTGAAAATTTCAAAATAAAAGCCTTGAATATTTTACATGAAGTAATTGCTCTTTTTGGCCGTATATGACTTTTTCATCCAAAGCAATGTTACACATGGGATTAGTTCGGAACTTTAAAATGGAGCATAATAATAATTTCAAAATAAAAGCCTTGAATATTTTTACATCAGGTAATTGCTGTTTTTGGCTTTATTTGACGTTTTCATCCAAAGCACTGTTACACATGGGATTACTTTGGAACTTTGAAATGAAGCATACTGAAAATTTCAAAATAAAAGCCTTGAATATTTTTACATCAGGTAATTGCTGTTTTTGGCTTTATATGACTTTTTCATCCAAAGCACTGTTACACATGGGATTAGTTTGGAACTTTAAAATGGAGCATAATAATAATTTCAAAATAAAAGCCTTGAATATTTTTACATCAGGTAATTGCTCTTTTTGGCTTTATTTGACTTTTTCATCCAAAGCACTGTTACACGTGGTATTAGTTTGGCCCTTTGAAATGAAGCATTCTGAAAATTTCAAAATAAAAGCCTTGAATAATTTTACATGACGTAATTGCTCTTTTTGGCTTTATTTGACTTTTTCATCCAAAGCACTGTTACACGTGGTATTAGTTTGGCCCTTTGAAATGAAGCATACTGAAAATTTCAAAATAAAAGCCTTGAATATTTTTACATCAGCTACTTGTGTTTTGAGCATTATATAACTATTTTAACCCAAGGACTATTACGCATGGGATTAGTTTGGCCCTTTGAAATGAAGGTTAACAAAACTTCCAAAATAAAAGCCTCGACAACATTTTAAATCGTACCGAACGGTGCACGTCCGCCTCGCTTAACGTTCTTGCGGTTCTCCGCGTGCCACTGATCACGTCGCGGCGTCCTTTGGCGTCGACGCCGATTTGTGGCGCGACGACGCCGGGCCCATGCCCGACGGGCGCGCCTCGGCAGGCCCCGGCTAAATTTCTTCCGAAATTTTCTAGTTTTTGTTAAAATCCAAGAGTAGCCGTAACAGCATTAGTTAGTATGCCTGATGGTATCCATCTCTCCTAAACCTGTCAGGGACTTTTATAGGCTACTTCAATGCACAGTGCTCCCAGTAAATCACTAAACATCTGAGGATGAATTGTTATACCACATAAGCATCTTGGTTTCAGGGTGTTCTTTGTGGTAAAAACAGAAACTTTTCTTTGAGTTGGAAATTATTACAACATTTCTATTTTGTCATTTTTGCCCTATTTGGACACTGAATAAGTCTTAATTTAGTGAATTCACATTTTTTACACACATTTAATCTTCTAAGGTCGTTTCACCTGAATTAGAAACGACTGATCTAGAAACATGGGAATTGGTTGGATCTGGAGGCTTTGAAAATCACAGAATGCAAAACAATTGTGCTATTAAAGTAAATCATGTATTCTGTTTTAAAAGGGTAAGTGGTTCAAAAGAGGCAGAAAAAGATAGCAATTTTAAGTTTGTTACTCTGACATTAAGAGCCAAAGGAACATATATTTAATATATGAATCTTAACAAATAAAATATGACTTGTACCAACTCTGCATCACATTCTGGTCAGCAATGACTTTTTCTACTTCACGTTATGACAAGAAATATTTTTATTTTGATAACAGTGAGAAATGTCTTTTCCAAGTGATACACATTTGCACTGTGGCTTGTATTTCCCTGGCAAGTCAGTCCAGCTCTTGTAACTCTGTCCATCAGGGACACTTTGAAAAGTCAGCATGTTCTTCAAGATTGATTTTCAAGTCCCAGTTTACACGGACAAAAAAAGAAAGGCGGTGAGGATGCAAACAGAAAGAGACTTAAAGTAAAAGGAAACCAAAGGGAGAGAAGAAAGAATGTCAATTTGGAAAGGCTGTTTTCTCAATTACTAGTTTTTACCTTGACATTACACTACATTTGTCAGTTTTGGTCATTAAACATCAAATGTTTATGTAAATCAGTGCTTTTGAGACTCATGTAAACTCAAAGATTATTTTAGTGACTTTCACCCTCCATCTCAAGGTTGGAAACCCTTGCAGTTACTTAATGAAGCAGGTCTTTAGTATATTGATGCAAAATGTAAGACAACATGTGACTACATTGCTACGTATTGCTATATATCATCATCCAGGACAAATGATCACTGAGATGAAAATGTGACATCTGAACCAGACAGTACTTTTTGAAAATTCACATATACTAAATCTTAATGTGTAAATCTTTCTGAAAAAGTTGCATATGAAACATATTATGAAGTAAGGAAAGAAATTACAAATATTATTTTAAACAGTATATCAATGCGGTCAAGCAGTGACATGAAAAAGCTCACAAAATCCAACTGAGACAAAATGTTCTTCATTTTTGACAAGATAATAACTACATATAAATTTTCATTATCAAAACTCTTTATGGCAATAACTGTTCATCAGATTTATCAAAGAAAAATGTCAGAAATTGTCACTAGTGTGGCATATGAGGAGCCACTGATTGTAATGATGGGCAGTTTTAATCTAATGGTTAAAAACAGCACAGTTCAAAATCATAAAAATGAAATAGCTTATGACTGAAACAATACTCTGTTACTATACCACACCAGGTAAGTACAAGCTACTGTGCAAAAAGTATATATCTCAGAAAAATGCATTATTCACTCCACATACAACAATATTAATTAATCTCTCTTACTTTTTTCATCTGTCCTGAAAATGACAACTATGACATTTTCATTTTAAGCAATATTTCTTATTTTTGGTAATTGCCTGGGCTATGCATGTCTTTCAAAGTGATTTGGAAAGTCTGGAACTGGATACGGAAACGGATCCAGGCTCAACTTCAGGTAAAACTTGGCCTGGCTAATGTCCCCATGATTTTCGTCACTCAAAAAAGTAAATGAGGACAGACTCGTATATTTGGGCAAGCCTATGACATGGACTCCTCTTTAAATCATGATATATGGTATAATTTATCATTTTTGGATTTGATCTATAACGTTCTGTATCTGTAATCCTTGTATCAACAAGGATTTCTGTGTTTTCTGAGCACGAATGTTAGCAGTAAAATAACAAAAAAAGAGAAAAAAACCAAACCTTGCTGGTGCTTGCTGTTTATGTAACATGAGTCAGTAGAGGCCCAACTGACCACTGTGTGGGAGAGTCCAAAGCATAGTGCAGCCACATCATTATAACACTGGCCAATAATTGATATTTTATATTTTAAAACCAAATTTTTACAGAAACTTTTTTGGAAGGTTTATCCTAATATGAAACTAAGACAATATAGCAGTAAAAAAAAACATAAAAATAAAAGCAACCTAAAGGGAACCTGAACTTTCTTTTTAACGTCTTCTGAATGTAGGCTATTTGCAAATTAAGACTCTTGGATTTTAGGATTATGACAGGAGTTTGTAATAGGAGCAAAGCAATTTTAAGGGTGAGAAAAAAAAATTAAGTCTTCTTTCAGATGCAAAAACACCGCTACTTGTACTGAAATACTAATAAATTCTAATAGCAGAATGACAACTTAAAATAAAAATTATTTTCAAAAATGATATTCTAATTTCTATCATTTAAAAAAAAACCTACTGGTCATTATTATATTACTTCCTTTACAAGGTCATGTTGTGTTGTGGTTTGAAACATAACAGAATGATTAAAAAATCACTATGAAAACTAAACCTTTATTTATCTACTGGCTCAAATACATGCTCCACATGCAGCAGAGTTGTGCAGAGTTGAAGATACACAAAGGTAATACAATAATCCTCAGCAAGCCAAATATATTATCCAGAATATTAATTTGTGTCATTGTTTGATTTATTAGGCTACTATAGAGGAGAATTTGCATCTAATTAATTTCATACATACCATAAAATTTACATAAATGTGCAAGGCGCTGCATGAAAGAACCTAGTTACCTATCAATAATACATTGCAATAACACGATACCTCTGCTATAATTAGATTCCAAAGCACATTTTTATCAATACAAATAAAACGTGAAATTGCATCCTGCACTGAAATTTGCTTCAGTTTAAGCCAAACAATGCACTGAAGCATTTCCATAATCCTGATAACATGTTGAGATTTAAACAACATGAAAGTAAAATTCAAAAGGACAGAAACATGGAATGTTGCTGCAGCTTTGAAGTGGGAACTGATTCAAAATCCCAGTGCAAAGCAAATTGTGTTTTGTTCCAAACAACAAAGACAATCAAAACTGTCGTCCCTAAAAATAACAATCACACCCTGTCACACAATCTCTGCAGTCTCTCCATTAGAAGAAACAAAACCCAAATTCTGCTTCTTAAAAAAGTCCTGGTTTCTGAACTCATCAGGCTAACTCACTACTTTTTAGATTTTACATATATGCAATTATAATGCATCTGTGTATTTGAACCAATTAAGTTCTATGTGAATGTCGTAAACTAGATATATAAACTATATATATATATATATATATATATATATATATATCAACATTTCATGAGTTTGATGATTTCTATTTGACCTGCATGAAAAAATTAAAAACATGAGCATAAAAGAGCTGGAGCCTTGAGTGAAGCAGCTCTGTACCACACTGCAATTAAATAATGAGCCAAAAATACAAAAGAACAGAGTAAGCAGTAAGAAACAGCTTTGAAATTTGTCATCCATTAGCAGGAAATGTTACAGAGAGAGAGAGAAAGAGAAAGAGAGAGCGAGAACTGATGAAGATCTTTAGTGTCCTTAGATGGACTTAAATGTGCTACTGTTATGCCATGTGTTACATAAGTAAATAAACCAACTGCTCATCCACCCACATACACATCCAGCCCACAAACAGGGCCACACAAGGATCAGATACTTTAGTTCAACAGGAACAGGTGGCAAATGTGCCTTAAGAGAGTAGAAGGACCTTGGATTATATAAGTTTCTAAATATTAAAACCTAAGTCACTTTCAAAAAGTGGAAAAGTTTTCATGTTGGCAGCTTAGAAAGTCCAATAATTTCGAATAACTTCCAACAAGCCAGTTAGGGTAAGTAGCTTTTTGTAGTCAATATTTTACCTATGAAGATCAATTTGAATGGCATATTTGTCATGTTTCTATTTTGAAGTTTAGCAAGGATAAATGACCTCCTGTGAACACAGTTTCTACATAGTTATCCTTAACATTAAACAATATGATGGTCCAAACTGGTATGTGATGACATTACTCTTTGTTATGTCACAGAAAACATATTTTTTCTTAAAAAGTGGAATGGAAGTTGAGAAACAACTTGGTGCTTTTCTGCCACCTTGTGTCTATTTCGTTGCTATGTGTCAAAAGCAGCGGGTAAAAAAAAAATCATATTTCTGATCCTGAAGATTGTAATACGAAGTTAATAAAAGAATATGTAGCTTAAGAACAATCTTAATACTTACTATTTTTCTGTTTAAAATTATACGCATAAAATGTTCATATGAAACGTTGATAGAGAAACTATTCAAATTTATTTAACAGTAAAATTAAGTGTTGAAACTTATTTTTTGTTTAGAAACAGAAGATCTTGGGTTTGGTTTTATTAGACTTTAAAGAACTTGAGATTTTAATTCCTAATCAGTTTTACAGATGTAAACAAATAAGTGACACAACTTCAGGGAAAGAAAAATGATATTAAATCTTTCACACAATGTAATTTGCATTTCTATGGCTTCAATAGGTCTTTTAACCATTCAGGCAGTTTTTACGCTATGATCACATTTGCTCATTCACAGACGGACTCACAGACTGGTGGGCAACAAGGGGCTCGTATCTTGCCCAAAGACATTTCGACATGTGGAGGCGGGGAGCTGGAACTGAATTCTCAATCAACCAATTGCCAAATGACTGCTTATCTCCACTGAGTATGAGATGGGACAAAATGCAACAACAAGATGCAGGCGTTTCTTAAAACTTTAAGCCTGTCATGATGCAAGTTTCTTCATACAAAAAGTTGTTTGGTTGCCATTTGTAAACTGCAATAGTATATTGTAGCATGTGCAGACATAAATTGATACAATTTTAAAACCAGCAGTAATGTGCTAACAAAACCTTCACTTCGACAGGTGCCAAATCATGTTGGAAAATAAAAACTGAATCTTCATGTGGCTTTTCAGCAGAAGCATGAAGTGCTCTGAAATTTACTGTGCAGACTTTGGACTTGTTAAAAAAAACTCAGAGGACAAACACCAGCAGGTGACATGGTTCCTCAAATCATCACTGAGTATAAAAACGTCCCGCTGAACCTGAAGCAGCTTGAATTCTGCAGCTTTCTCCTCTTCCTCCAGACTTTGGGACCTTTGTTTTCAAATTAATTGCAAAACATATTTTCCACTGAAAAGAAGACCTCGGACTATTGCAGTCCAATTCTTCTCCTTATTCAAGGTGAGACTCTTCTGACACATGTCATAGATTTGTCTGTATGGAAGCACTGAGTTCAGGTGAAGTCAAAATCCTTTCAATATATCAAAGTATCTAACTAATGTTTCACTTTTTGAACAGAATAACACTTGATAGCTTAACTTTTCAATGACATACTAATTTATTGATGTCTATATGTGAATAAATCTGCCTTTTTTCTGGCATTTATGTCAAACAAATAAAATAAAAAAAGGCTTCTGGGTTAAATTTATGATGTACTGATTTCTTTACGAGTCTCATTTAAAAAGTGGACCCATTGTCTCCCTGCTGCCCATTAGTGTCCACAAAACTGGTACATGATAGACACCATAATCACTCAGATAGGCTGAAAAAGTAAAACATGTCAAACTAATTTAAGAAATCAATATCTATCTTCTGACGCAAGAAATGCTCAAAGCTCTAGGGCCTTAAAGACACAGAATGGCTCTAAAAAGAATTCTATTAGAGACTGGCCCTGTTTCACTAACAGCGCTAAACACGAAAAATATGAAAGAACATGTTCTGCTTGTGGGGGGATTTGTGATTGCTTTCTCAGTCCATTGATTCGAACTCACCCTAAAGTCAATTCCCACTGTGGAGATGAAGCTGCCGGCGAGGAAAGCCCCGTCTTTGAAACGGACCAGTAGACAGGTTTTCCCAACACCGGAGTCACCAACAAGCATAACCTGCATAAAACACATGAGATGAAAAGTCGATTTGGAAAGATGGGATGAGAAGTGCTAAACATTGAACCCATGAATATTAATAAATTAGAACATCCAGACAAAAAAAGAGAATAAAAATCCTATGTAGGGGTGTGAAAAGACTGAACTTCCTGTGTATTTCTGTGTTTGGTCAGTGAAGAGTGCACCCATGACTGAGTTTGTGGACAGTGGATGTCCCTGCATCCTTCCTGTAAGTGTGTCCTTGCATGCAGAACAAACATACTTTGCTGTGCTTCTTTGTCACAGACACATGGTTTTCATTCAGAGCTGTGATTGGATTAAAGGTTTTATGTGATTACAGTTATCAAGTTAGCTGAGGGACTCTGGGACCCAGATATGGAAATCAAAAGTGGCTCCTGGGTCCAGAGAGGAAGCAGACAGATGAAAGACAGAGGAAGCAGAGCGAAAGGTGCAGAGAAACAGGGTCACCGAGCAGATGCACAGTTACAGTAGAAGATCTCACTCTCCTTTTTTCTATTATTTATTGTGATTATTTTCATTCAACAAGATTCATTAGTGACTAAAAGCTACAATGTTAACAGAGAAAACTATAATGCCTTGGAACAAGTCTTCAAAATCTGTTGATAGTTACAGATTTGAGCCTTTATTGAAGAATAACATGAAGAAAGTGGTTGCTGAAATGAAGCCAAAAACTCACATTGGTATTTGCTATAAGCAGTAAATATGCAGAAGAATGTGCTCCAGTGAGAGATGAGAGCATAGTTAAACGTTCTGGTCAACATGCAAAATGACAGAGCATTGCACATCAGCCTGAACACACCATCCATAACATAATGGTGATGACTGCATCATGTGCAACTACTTTTCAACTGCAGATCACATTTTATTGAAAGAAGGTTCTCTAAGATAATTATGTAATGGGAATGAACCCAACCTTTTCAGAATTTACTTGGATTAAAAATAGAAGCGTCACAACTTTATATTGGTCTACCACATAACCCCTCTCCCTCCCTCATATCCCTGCAGATACACTGAAGTCTGTAGTTTGTGGCAGAGTGTGGAAAAGTTTAATTTATACAAATAACTGTGGATTCATTTGTACAATGTCGCAATGTAGTGCGAAAAGAGCAACAAACTTGCTTCAAACAGTTGCTTCAAAAACATGAAGTAGGTGGCAGACGTGAAGCGTTTTTGACGCACACAATGAAAACCCGTGGGTGTGAATCTGTTTGTGTTTCTGTGAAGTGGCAGCTCTCCACTCACATGCGTGCTCTCTGAGGATGAAACCATGCAACAATTGCTTCGTGTGTGTGCAACGTCGTATCATCTGTAGCACGAAAAAAAAAGTGTACATTTGTTGTATAAAGTGGGCAACCCAGGATATGATCAAATCGCCCCTCACCTTTTTTCTTTATAACATTGTTTTCATCAAACTGACTGACATAAAGTAAATCTCACCTGCGCTGCTGTTTTACCTCACCTTGAAAGCGATGTCATAAAACTCGCTGCTGCTGCTGATGGAGGGTCTGCTGGGATGCACCACGCCGTTCATCTGAACAATGCTCGGGCTGCTCCACGCAGCTTTTCCGACGCCTTTCCCGCCTGGGCTGCCAGCTGACGGGCTGCTGTTAGGGGCTTTGCCTTTGGCTGCCTTTTTGCGAGACATCGCTTCCCCCCCAAAAAGATTTCAACAACTGCGGTGTCTCTCTCGGTTATTTCAAACTACAACCTAAAAGAAAACATCAACCAAATCCACGAGAAATTGGGTTGAAAGAAAGTTGCAGTGGTGCAGAAGTTCGCTGTTCTTTCACCTGTGCGTTGAACGCATCTTTGTTGGCAATTCGCTGCTTTTCAAAGTAAGAGGGAAAATGTCGCAAAACGCTGGCTGCGTCTTTCTGCAGCTTCCTGTTCCTGGTGTCCTTCTGGTTTCAGGACAACAGCCTCGGCGCTGAGCGCGGCAGCAGCATCAAGTGCATGTGATGCAGTAGAAAACTCCACCTTCACGGTAGATCAAAACTTACAACAACTGATTTAAAGCAAGCGGCAGAAACTCGCAAAACACGCTTAGACTTAAGAGGGGTGCCGATTAGGACAGAAAAGCTGGGATTGGCATACAAGAAACACACATATTGAAAGATTGATGATAAAAACAGGGCGTCACTGTCCTTGGTGCTGAAAGCCTGTCTTTACTTATATTCGGTTTTTATGAAGAGTAATATCAACAAAAACAAAACCAATCAATTTTGCAAACCATTATTTTGTAAATGTCATAAAATCCCACATTTAAAAGCATAAATTTAGAAATGTATATTTTAAAATCTGTATTTGCTTGCAGTCATATTTCTAGGCAAATATAAAAGAAATCTGCTTTAACCTGATGTTAAAATTGCATTTGGCAGTTCATTGTTTTATTTTGGTTGGTTCATTGTTTTATTTTGGAATAGAACAATGAAGGGAGCAAGTGAGAAGAATGACAGTCGTTTTTAAAAAATGTGTTCTGGAAAAACAACTGAAACACATTTGCCACCTGTGGAGCGTGCTTTACGTGCGATTTCAGGACAACGCCACACGAGGGTGCTACACTAACATAAAATAGAAAAATCAAATTTACACACCTGCAATGGACTGGCGACCTATTTAGGATGAATCATACCTCTTGCCCAATTAGAGCTTGAGATAGACACCAACCTTATAAAAACAAAAACAAACAAAAAAACAAACAAACTATGTTTTGTAAAAGTATTCACACCCCTCATAGTGTTTTACCTTCTATTACAAACACAAATGCCATAAAGACAAAACCAAGTCAACCGAAAAGTTTTATTTTGATCTCACCTGACCAGAAAACAGTGTTTGCAGTGTTTGTGTTTGCCTCATGGCAAAGGTTAAGCATGACAAGGAGTCGTTTTGTAAATAGATCGCACCACCTGAACTCTCATCTCTCCTCGGTCTGATCTCAGTCTTCCACAACCGGTTATTGCTTAGTTTAAGCAAAAGTCCATGTCGTAGGCATACTTTTATGAATTTCTACTGAAATTTTTGAAAGCTGGCCAGCCAGGTCAGGTATAAAATTGTGGAGGAGTTTCACCCTCTAAACTTCTCCACAACTTTCTCACTGATCTGTCTGCTGTGTACCTTGGTCTGCACAATGTTATTTGTTCACTAAGTTAAACAAATCTCCCAGGAGGTCAGGAAATAACTATAATCATAATCAGATTATATTACCACTGACAGATGTCTTTACTAATTAGGTCATTTCTTGAGACAACTAGTTGTACTTCCCAGTAATATATACATAAATTTGTGATTGCAACATTTTAAAGTGTGAGAAAATTCAAAGAGCTTTCATTATTTGTGCACAGCACTGTGAATTTGAGGGTCATTAAGACGTGGAAAATCACAGGTCAAAAAATTACATGAACTGCACTTTTCTAAAACTAAACTCAATAGGCTATTCCCCTGCGTCTCACCAGAATGCGACAAATGTAAATTAGATGATGGGACTCTGGGTCACATGTTTTGCTCCTGTCCTAAACTAATGGACTTCTGGTGCAAGATTTTTGAATTTTATAGCAATGCTTATGGCAAGCCTCTGTGTCCGGATAGGCATTTGATCATTTTGGGTTGCTCTAAATCCTCTCTTGCTCTTCCCATGTCCCTACAACAGTCTCTAATGTTTGGTTTAGTGGTAGCAAAGCGGGTTATTCTACGGGAATGGAAATCCTCTACCCCGCCTTGTTTTAAGAAATGGCTTAATGATATGGTGTCCTGTATCTATCTTGAGGAGATTCGATACTCTTTGTCTGACAATCATCAGAAGTTCCTGGATGTGTGGGGTCCTTTCAATAGATACATACAAAATAATAGGCTAAAATAACTGTCGTTTACATCTGGACCTGTATTTTCTAATAATTTATTTTACTCATTTACCGTTTCGTCATGTTTATTGTGATTATAACTTGTGTTCATCTTTTCTTGTTATTCCATATTCCATGGTGGGCTGTTTGTTTCAATGTCCTCAGAAATGTCTTTTACTCGCTTGGACTCTGTCTCATGCTCGATAACACTCTACAATCTGATGTGCATTTTATCCTCTTATCAGACCCTTTGTTAGCTGACAGTGTTTTGTTCTGTTCTGTGGATTTTTGTTTTGATGATTCTGGTTAGTTTTTTTTTCTTTTTTTTATCCTTGTTGTTTTGTCCTCTAATTTGCCTGTTTATTCTTGAAAATCATAAATAAATATTAAAAAAAAAAAATAAAAAATTACATGAAGGTTTAATGGTATGAAACAAAAACCACAGTGTTCTTTGCTCCTGTTGAGCTTAATTTGCTCTCAGTTGGAGTATTTCAGCTGATTCCTCTTGTAAATTAGGACACTCTAAAACTTAAACGCTGTGGCTATTCCTCTGCTTATTATGAGTTTAATGACCAACAAGATGAAGTTGATCTTTTTCCTAAATATCTGTTCTAGCACACAGTTCAGACGTACCAAGTGACTTGGTTGCAAACATACAGAGCATTCTGTCTCCAAATCTGCTGGCTGTCAGCATTTTACCACCCAATGCCAGCCGAAGAGCGAAGTGTCATTGGTTTTAAGAAAATCCAAACCTCAGGCTCCACCAACCCCCATGCACAGCTACCCATCGACAGCTGAGATTTGTTCTGCCCCCAAAGCAGCTGTCCACTGAAGCAACAGCTGTGCATTTTGGAGGGAATATAGGAAAATGTCACTGGAATCCATTCCTGGTTTCAGGGAAATTAAAAGCCTTGCAGAAATGAGTTAACCATACGTAGTGGCTGTGCTGTACGTTGGAAGGTTGTGACATATATTCAGTGTGCCATCTGCTTTTATGTACTTTTAAAGGTCTCTATTGAAATACGTGGCGACATAAAACTATAAACAGGTGTGTGAATGTAAACAGCAGAGCCAGTTCAGAGAAATTATGTAAGGTTGGTGTGGTCGCTCTGTTAAAACTAATAAAACAGCAAATATAATAAAGAAGTCTCTGAAGTGCTATAAACTGTGAAACAAAAGTCAAGCAGGCATCCAAACACTTCCACATAATAGCTGTAACACAAGCATCCTTAGAGGCATTTTAGATCACATTATGCCAACTCAAACAATCACAAAAGAGTAGCTTAAGTGTAAAAGTAAGTCAGTATTATGACTTTTAAAAGAAGGTAGACAGAGCTGGGCTGTAATGTGGCTGCATATGCAGACCCAATGCAGAAAGGTCATCAGGGCCTTAGGGTCATAACACTCTGCAGGCACACCCAAAGCAAAGGCATTTGTCAGTTTACCCAGGGTCAGGTGCCCCAAGTGTGCACTGGCTGGTGTGCAGCAGCCTGGCCAGTCGCTCAACCAAAGTCAGAGCAACTGTTGATCTCTTGGCATCCCCCTTTTTCAGCTGCCTTTGGACCGACTGTAGCGTGTGGGGAGGCGGGGGCACCAAGGGGCATCCTGCCAGACTTCACCCCTGTTTGTCAAGCCTTGGCGAGAGGAACCAACAGCAGACTGGCACTGCCAGGCACACATTCACTCACTGAGGCGTCTCCAAGAGAAAAGCACAGAGCAGCTTTGAGAGAGAGAGAAAAGAGTTGTTTACAGTCTTTTAAACAGACTTTTAGATAAACAGACCTTAGGGTAAAATAACCTTATTGTGTCAGATTAATAAATGTTAGCTTTACAAATAAGAGTTAAATAAGTCTAAATATTTGAAATTAGAGAGCTGTTACCATCTCAGTTACAACTTCAAGGGACAATTCATGTAGGTAATGGAAATGAAAATTACACACATGCAAGCATGGGAATTGTTTTTCCACCATTCTGCTGTCAGTTTGACAAAATAATGACAGAATGAATAGATCAGCATTTGTTTTTGCTGGGCCACAATAAACATTTTTGTTTACAGCAACATAATGGGATGCTGAACCTCATGTGTTTCTAAAACATAGCTATTTTAGAACCACTAAATATAGATATAGAATACTAAATATAGAATACTATATTACTATACTGCATATAGTAATATAGTATTGTATCTGGTTATGCATCCCTACATTTGGAATTTTAAAAATTACTTCATATCATACATAAAAACATATACTGTTTTTAAAATTACATTGAATTATATCACATTACAAGTATATTAAGACTAAGTTGTACCATGTTATATTGTGGTACAACTTTATTGTAATCCCACCTCATTGTGAATAGTCTTATTATATTTACGTCTAATATATTCCATTATAAACATATTTCTTAATCTCAAATCATATTTCATTGTCTTATCTCATATCAAATTACATCTAATTGTATCATATTGTAAGTGTCATTCTGTTGTACTGTATCATATAAAATTTTCTCAACTAGGGTTGTATTTTATCATATATTCTTGACTCATACCATATCAAGTCATAGTATATCATACTTAATGTGTCATTTTATATCACATAGTAAGTCTTGATATCACATTATATTGTGTATCACACATTATGTTCTACGGTCATATTCAATAAATCAGAATATGCAATTCAACTGTCAGATTACAAGTACCTTTTGAAAATAAGCACTGAACATATCGTGAAGCCCATATTTCTGTATTGGAAATGTTTTTTTCTTTATTGGTCTAATGTAATATTCGAATCTTAAATATTATTGTTTCATTAGCTAAAGAGGAAAATCATCAAGATGAACAGAAATACAGACTTAAAGACATACGTCAATCTGTATGTAAATAATCCATACAACATGTTATATTTGGTGAATTGAGTTACTGAAATCTATTAACTTTTCATTTCTTTAGTGGATCTGTATATAGTAATATAGTATTGTATCTGGTTATATTATATCACTTAATATTATCACTTAATAAAAAATAAACCCTTTACGTTACAGATTTAGATTTGATGTGAAACATTGTTGAATCTCTATAGGTTATGACATGTTTCCATAAAAATAATATAAAGCCAAAGAAACATAATCCCTCTGTGTCCTAGTTAACAACTCTTGCAAAGTATTGGCTTATGCTTTTATAGTTGCTTGGAATTGGCTTGGCAAGATTATTATACTTGGTTTCTTGTTGAACCAGTGTGTAAAAGTAACAATGTCAAGCCAGGGCTTCAAATCTGTCATCATTTAAAATTTTATTCTTTTTCTCTGCATCATTAAAAAAAGGTGACAATATTTAATATTGCCTTCAAAAGATATCATTGCAGCACCCAAGTGTCACACCTGCAATTTCCACTTGAAAAATGTTGATAATTTATTTATTAATTTCTTATTTTTCATTTTAGTCATAATTATTCAAGAGGGATCCATATTAGTTATGGCTCAGGGAGTAATAGCAAATTTATTTCAATGTGTTGAAAATAATGTAGACATGCCTCAATGGGTCTTTTAAAGGATCCAAGCATAAAAGTGGGAGCCAGGTTACCAGAGTGGAAAATGTCCACATGGGTAATAATTACAACCAGGAGCTCAATTTCAACCCTATATCTGCTCCACGTTTCAGACTCCTCGTTTTCTTGGACATTGACGTTGTAAAAATTAAATATATTCCAAGACTCATCTGTGTTTCTACTTGCACTTTCATTTCCACTTGCAAAGTTGACAGTCTGTCATCTTAAGAGAGTGGATAATGGGTGCATTCACAAGTGATGGTTGTGTTATCTACGGCCTGACCATAAATCCTTGCTAATCCCGGTTGCTTCCTGCAAGCAACAGTGTCGCTGGATTCTGTTGCGCTGGTGATCAGATTTATGACCTTGCATATGGTGTTGCTGTCAAAAAAGGAAGCATTTGGTGTTTCACTGACTCCCTCGTACACACCCCGACATGCAGAGTAATTTCACACACGAATGGTGAGATGAGAAGTGGCCAAACATCTGATTAAGCTCCAAAATGTATCTGATCAGACACTTGGGGCTGAGAGAATAATTGAATCAGAAGCACATAAAAAGTGGAAATTCAAAAAAAGTGGGGATAAATGACCTAGAAGTCACTTCATCTCCCTTTCTACTGTCATAAATAAAACTAGTTGAAATTAGGAGTGAAATAAAATAAAGCTCATCTCTTTTCCCTGTTGCCTTGCAAAAGCAGAGGTGGGTGAAACCATGTCTGTACTCAGCTGGAACTGCCGCTACAAAAAGCCTGCATGTTCACATATGAACGCACACACAGTTTACATGCAACCAAGAGTGGGCACATGAGCACCAACTGGAGAGAGTCGTGGCGAGCGGGAAAAGGTGTGAGCAGGAAAAGTGGTGTGTGTGGGTGAGTGTGAATATGCAAGAGTGTGCGTGTGTATTAGTAGAGTTTTTGCAGTTGTGACAGCTGGGATGAGGGAGTGGAGGCGGCGTGTGTGATTGGAGGAGGTGCCAACAGAGCAAGTGTCTCTTTATTTTCACGACACGCAAATGTGTATGTGTGGATATATGGTCATGAACAGCGTGCACATGTGTGTTTATGTCCAGCAGAAGTTTATGCTATTCTGATTTGTTTCCCTATTGTTGCAGTGTATTTAAAGTAGAATCACATGCTAGTTCTAAAACAGCATATGCAGACATGCAATCATATGAGCAGGCAAACACAGAAAATAGAAAGTGTACAATCATTTATTTGCAATCCCTGCAGGCACTTCACAACTGCTACTACAGTCTTGGCCCATCATGACAAATCAACAAAAAGTAGTTTCAGAGTCTGAAGTTAAAGGAAAATAATGTATGTTTTCATGTTCTACAAATTAAAATGGGATGCAATTATTATCCAGCCCCATGCACCTTTACACACTTTAAATAAAACCCAGTGCAACAAATGGCTTTAGGCTGTACAAGGAGGGCGTTAATCAGAACAGCAGGCAAGATGCTTACAGTAACTCTGGAGGAGCTGCAGAGTTCCGGAGTTCAGGAGCGAGAATCTGTTGACGGGGCAACAGCCTTTACCCTTTAGGCACATAAAACTGAAGCCCTTTGCATGGTAAGATACTACTAGTTTTGCATGTTTTGGGCATTGCACTGCAATATCTGCCTGCTTTGCATGAGACTGTGC
Source organism: Xiphophorus maculatus (assembly GCF_002775205.1). Classification (NCBI taxonomy): domain Eukaryota; kingdom Metazoa; phylum Chordata; class Actinopteri; order Cyprinodontiformes; family Poeciliidae; genus Xiphophorus; species Xiphophorus maculatus. The sequence goes on along the minus strand of NC_036458.1, from coordinate 12,200,117 downwards.
ATGTGCTGTGTAGGTGAGGTCACTCGCAGCCACAGGAGCCTGGCAATGATGAGCTCACCCTGCAAGAAGGATTAAGGCTGTAACAACTGGTCCTACAGCCAGCGCCAGGCGAGGCAGTTGTGCGGTGGGCATAGAACTGTGGTCCCAGCTCCACACCAGTGTTTACCCCAGTGTTGTTTTTTCATTATCCCGAAGCTGGCTGACGGTGTTGTGCAGCTTGCCAGGCCCACAGTGGGAACCCACAGTTGTTGCGTGGCTTTAGGGGTCTTTTTTCCTCTCTGCCCATATCTGTGGTCACACACTATGACCACAGTCCTCACACAGAGTAAAGCATCAGGTTACACACCAAACACACTCGTTAACTCAATTATACAAGCCTTTCCCGCTTTGATGTGTAGCAAAAATGCCAGGATTACTGAGTGGACAGATGCCACCCGACCACAGCAGAGCTCTGCTGCTGCATGCCTCAGCTCTGGCCGATGAGAGATGGACAGAACGGACTGCTGAGGGAAGACGGGTGAAGGACCACTTATAACCTGGGAGAGTTGAAAGATAGAGACAAACACGGGTGCTGGTAGGGGGTGGTAATAAAATGGCTTTTACACTTAATAAAGGAATAAAAGAAAAACTAAACAGGACTTAAAATTCATGCTGTCTACAAACCTGCACTATGTCTAGATCTATATTAGGTGATTTTATCATATCTGTGCACTCTACATCCCTCCTCTGTAGCTGAATAAAACACAACAAGCCCTGTGTAAGTTTCCACATTATATTTTGGACACATACCTTAAACCATTAGCAACACCACAGGGACCAGTTAGTTAAACCAAGCCAATGTTCTCTCAGTTTTACAGCATTTTCAGTCTTTTTTTTTTTAACCCTTTGTTAATTTATTCCCTAATTTTCTCTTTCACTAACCTTGGCAAACAAGGGGATATTTTAAAATGGCTCAGAATATTTATCTTCTTGATGCTTCATAATGGCACTTGATCCAGAATATCCCACAGAAACTCTAGATGAGACTTCAGACTTGCTTCTAGGGTTTGCTGAAGGGACGGGTGACGGAGGCCAGAGAAAAGTCCCTACTGTTCATTCCAATTACAAGATGAAACACAATAACTGTATAAAAGAATGCCACTTCTTTTCGCGGAATGCACACTAATTTAATCACAACAGCAAGGTCAGTTTGTGTGATTTCCACTAGGTGGCAATGCAGCTGTAGACTGACAGAGCAGGACATAGAAACACACCTGTAGATCACACCACGTCCTTTCACACTCACTTCATGCCACTAGAAATTACACTTTATTAAATTAAGCTGTTTGATTTCTGAAAGAGGAAATTGAAAAAGACAGGAGGTTGCCATTTTCAGAAGAAATCCAGCTGAATTCACTTTATGACAAGCCAACTTCAAGCCAACTTCTTATATACATATCTACAGATAGTCATACATAAAAATAATAATCCAGGAAATTGGTTTTCAGTTGTTTGAATCCAAAGTGGATTGAATCTACATTCCAGCTGTTTCACGTTATCAAATTTTATCACGTTATCAAGTCAAATTTTCAGAATCGTGTAGCACAAAATAACAAAAAATATATAAATCTCAGTAGTATGAATATTTACATACAAAAAATTGGATGCAAGTAATAAATTAAATTACAAATTGACTCATTTCTTAAATAATTTTTGATTTATTTCAAAGGTAGTCTAAAGTAACAGACATGAACAAGAAATGCAAAAGACATATTTCTGTACCGCAATCATCTTAACATGCTCGAAAAGGAGTAGGAAGAAGTACAAAACTTATGAACTCCTGCCCCATACACTCATACCATGTTTTCATATGGACCCTTATTATTAAATCACAAAAGGAAAATTTTGACATAGGCTAATTAATTTTTTGTTGTTGTTTTTTTGAAGAATAAATAACTATTTATTGTATCTTTTTGGCACACATATTGGAGTGATGAAGTGCCACCCTGAATACACATGCTGCTTTATTAAGTCATACAAATATGAGCAAACCCCACAAAATTACAGTTTGAAAAAACTCACATCACTGGCATGAAGTGTTTAATACAGTACACATACGTAAACTCACACACGCACGTCTCACCAAGTGCTGGTACGTTTAATCTAATATGTTCCTAACAGTGATTGAAATATAAAGGTTTTATTTTAGCTTTCTACGTAGCTTTTTTTTTGTTTTCTTTCAAATAACCCATCTTTAACATAAACGTCCTTTAAAAATGATCATAAACAGCGCTCCAAGCTTCAGTGTGTAGAACGTTTTGACGAGGAACAATAAGCCCCTGACTATTGTACACTATTATGTCTAACAGTTGTGAAAAAGTTGATGTTATTTGATCCTGTCAAGAAACTAGAAAAAGAGGTGAAACTCTTCAAGAATGAAGTTTTTCTCTTCCATGACATTGTTTTTCAACAACTACAGTTTATGACTGATGGTTGAGGTTGGAGTAAAGAGTTTTCCTGACCTTCTCACCTTTTTCTGGTTTCAGTTCCTGTTTTTAATCTTTAGCCAAGAGTAACCAAAACAGTGTCTGATGTTGTTAGTGAGGTTTTTGTTGTCTATCTCACAGCCTGGAAATCCCCTTCTCTTTCTAAATGGTTATCCTGTTTTTCAAGCTGGTCCTGCGCATCATTTGAGAACAGACAAAAACCCAGAAGCCTAACCTTGGGACTTTTCCACCACATGAAATAAATGTCGTATATAATGTAAATGTATGAGCCATAAAACAAGAACAACACAATTAAACATATGTGAGGCAGAAAAATCAAAGCGCAGATAGTAAATCACTTGTTAGTCTCTTGAGTTTAATTGGGTGGGAATAGGGGGATTGCTGTGCTTTGTCAGTGTTCACAGTGTTCTATCTTTTCAAAGGGGCTCATGAAAAAAATGACAGAAGAAGAAAGGGGATGAAAGTGGGATCAAGCTGATGCTCAGACAAGAGAGAGGATGAAAAATGGAAGAGACAAAAATAAGCGAGCATGAGGAGAGACGAGCCTGGAATCAATAATCTGGTTTTTCCAGTCAGGCCGAGGAGGGGAGAGTGATTGAGCGGCGCCTGAGGACAGCAGACCGCATCCTTCCTTCCTGCGAGGCAACATGGGGACAGGAAGGGCCACCAGGGGAGGTCACTCAGCCAGAGAATCACTTCCTCTCAGGGTCGACAGACGTGGGGAGGGATAAGTACACCCGGGTCAGAGGAGGGGTCTCTGTGATTATCTCCCTCTGATCACATGTTAACCCCAACTGCACCCAGGTGGGGATTTCAATGAAAAGGTGCCACTGTTGTTGTCTTTGTGTCTTGAGGTTGGCAAACCGCTCACAAATTTCCTTTGAAAAAGAGAATAAAGTACATTAAAATAAAGGAAAGTTGAAATGTTTACAACAATGTCGAATTTTAAGCTGAAAGACCTAAAATTCTGTAAATAGTGCTTTCCCCATTTTTATTGACAAACACATATTTTGTTTTCATGTTTTCAATAGATATATGGTGAGTTGTTAGAGTAGCTTGTTAAAACCCTTTCAGCACAATTACAGCACAAACCCTTTAGGGGTGCATATATTATCTGTAAAACAGTTCAAGCTCAGTCAGATTAGAAACAACTATTTTTAAGTCTTGTCACCTAATCTCAATTAGATTTAGGTCTGGACCTTTACTAGGCCATTCCGACATAAAACCATTACACCGCAGCTCTGGCTTTATTTTTAAAACTTGCTGTTTGTATTTCCATCAATTCTGACCAGCTTCAAAGTGTCTACAAAAGAAGAGTGTCCCATCCAACACATGTTTAACTCAAAACCATGGGGCAAAATCTTACCTCCCATAATGACTCATGGACCACCTAGTATACAGAGCCAGATAAATAGAACTTTCAAGATAAAAGTTATGTGCTTAAATTTTAGTTTATCGATGAAATCAAGCCAATTTTTGTCTGTAAAAATGTTCAATGTTATTTTATTTTAACAGTTTGTCAGTGGGGAATTTTATCAATACATTCTTCTACAAATGACAACCGGCCCTTTAAGGACATTTGATGTGGCCTAAAATTAATATGAGTCTGACGTCCCTGTCATGCAACATTATGCTGCCACCACCAGAGCGTTTCACAGTGGAGATGGTATATGCAGTGTTAGGTTTCTGCCTCACGTTGCAGTTTGGATGTAGGGAACCTCTGAAAGCAAATATTTACATTAGATTTTATTGAGCTGTATCACAATAAAAGGCGCTGAATTTTAATTATAGGCAAGACATTGAATTTCATGGTTAGAAAATGTTGAAATCTAGGAAACGTTCAAAGGTTATGAATCCTTTTGGAGGTTGCTGTATACTTGTTCACCAACTTAAGGTCTCTCAAAGTGACACAGTAGGGAGTAAGTTGGTTCAGGATGTCAAAACCAAATAGGATATGCAGTTACCTAATCTGCACTGGATGAATAAAAACAACAGGAGCAAAGAAACTGTACAGCTTGCCACTGTTCAGTCACCTCTCGCCACAAAGCAACAGGCGGTGACTTAAACCAGCTGACTGGTGTTTGCATGTCCGCCTGTATGTCTGCCTGTGCTTTTGAGAGCATGCCAAGCTGACCAGAAAGCTCTAGCAGTTTCCTTTAGATGCAGAGTTCCCCCAGGGGAAGGCCAAATAAACCTCAGATGTGAAGTTCCCCCACTTTGTTTACCCCCCTACTAAGACTGCACATGGGAGGGAAGAAGAACAGAGGGATATGAGGACAGAGAAGACATGAGGGAGGTAAAAAGATAGGGGGCATTCTGAGGTTTTAGACTATTTCTTTGTTTCTTTTTTTGGAACTTTCATTGTTGACTCATGGGAAAATTATACATGTTGAGCACAGGAACAAGACATTTGGAATCATACATTTTATTACCGTGCACACAGTTCACAAGCTCATGTCCTTAAAATGCACAAACAATGCATATTTTCTGTATTTACAAAAATTATAGGCCATAACATTTAACTGGATGAACACGATGAACTATAGTCTTGGAAAGGTATTCATAACCCTTCAACTTTTTCACTTTTGTTGTGCTTAAACCTCAAACTTCTAACTTCAACTTTGACAGGACCATTCTAACATACGCTTGCACCACTGTGCAGCTGTGGTTGTTTGGGGAGTCTGGTCCTGTGGAAAGCTAAATCTCTACCTGTTTTTTATTGCAGGTGGTCTTCCAGGATTTCCCTGTATTCACCTCCATTCCTATTCCCATCAGCTCTGACCAAATTTCTAATTCCTGCATATAAACACCACTATAGCAGGTTCCTACCTTCAAGATGTGGCAATCACATAAAGTACTCAAATAATTTCATTAAATTTTGTGGTCATAATGTCACACAATACAAAATAATAAAAAATAATGGGGGATATAAATAATTTTGTAAAGCACTGGTATTTTGGTAGGAGAAGATTTGTAAACAAAAACAGTTGCCTGGAAGCTTGTGTAAAAATAGCAAACTATTTTAGGGATACAGTCCCTTCTGAAAAACCCTCGCAAAACATTTTCTTAAAAATATACTTTCACGTGATCAAAGATTTGCTTCTATTGGGCCTCTGATTTGACTGCCTGGAATAAGTTATGTAAATAATCTCTGTGAAACACACATTAAATGTTACTTAGAAACTCTGCTGGTCTGAGAATGCAAACCATTACTTATAGGTTGTCCCTGCTACACCCAGTCATGACCACAAATTCTCTTTATGGACTGAGGACCAACTATGCAAATACAGGCATGCGTGAGTCTCTGACCCCACACCCTTAATTTCTAGCAGTGTGCAGATTTCAGCACACATTAGTGGGTTTACAACTACGCAAGACACCAGGGTATTTATGCCTTCCTAGGAACACGATTTGAATCCCTTGCTTTAAAATAGAACACCTTTACTCAAGGTTTGCATCCAGATCAGTAATAAAAAGTAAAAAATGATAGCCCCAATAAATCTATTTTGAAAATAAAAATTGTGAAACACTACAAAACAAGGTGAAACAATTCAAGAAACAGCAAAATGTGAAAATGCTAACTTTGCCCAGAGAAAACAATTCCCCATAGTGAATGGGGAAATAACTGAAGGTTACTGTTATGTTCAAATGCTTTACTCTACAAAAGTAAAAAGGCTTAAGAAGCCACATATGGTAAAGCTAAATACTATCAGAGTTTTTGTTGCGCAGAGTTGTTCAGTGAGAAAACTAGAATTGTGTGGACTGAAAAGTTTTTGGCATACCCTTAAAATCTGTTTTTTTAAGCAACTGTAACAACGTTATAATAATTAGATCTAAATTGCTCACAACCATTGTTTGGGGAAAAAAAAGGCGCTGGAAGTTTCAGGCTTTCTGAACAAACTAATAAGTTGTCCCACAAACGAACATTTACGTGGTTTTTGTTCGAGTTCACGATACCATAATTGGATTTCCGCAATTTAGCATTTTTGTGGTTTTGTGTCAGTTTGTTGAAATATTGTTTTTAAATTTTGTGTTCTTGTTCTCTTTTGTTAGTCTGCTCCATTTTTGGTTTGAGTTGGTTTTGCTTTCTGCTCTCTTCTGATGAGGTAGAAGGCAAAGTGTTTTGGCATCCTAAGCATACCTTCTTTTTCTTTTTGCGTAATTTAAAGTCTTTTATTGTTGTTACATTGTTGTTGCTTCCCCCCCCCTTTTAATTGCCATGCCAAACTTTGAGTTGGTTGTTTGAACCTATTTTCTGTTGACTTGTCTCACAGATCCTTTAATAATATTGAAAGCATTTGTTGACCCATATGACTACCTAGTTTTTCTGAATCTTTTAATTTGGGTGCTCATCCAATGAAAACAAGATGCCAATCACAATGGAAATTAAAATAGCTTTTCAAAAGTACATTTGGTACAAGAGAATCCACAAAGGACTTGAGTATAATTAGAGTAGTAAGTAATGTGCATCACTCTCTTCAACCCACAAAATCACCTAAATATGAAAAGAAATTATCACAAAAAAATATGCACAGTTCCTATGATTGGTACTCATTTGTTTGCTTCATAGCCCTTAACTTTATGTGATAGTATTGACAGTTTTGTTGGGTCAGTAATATATGCTTATAATGTATTTTTGGTCCTGTTTTCTCTTTTCCTTGACTTATCCTTTTACAGAGTACAATAATTTGTGAATGTATTAGAAAAACGTATATATGCTGTACCTCAGAACCTTTTACTCAAAAAAAAGAAAGAGCCAAAGACAGTATAGTGACAATAGTTCCAAACTCTTTTGGACTCAGATTCACAGATTTCTTTGTTGTATTCTATCTATTTTTTTAAAAACATTAATACATAAAACCTTTAATCAGTGCAGACATTTCTACAATGGAAATGCTTTCACCTGCAACTTGCTAAGAATAGAAGGATAGATGGATGGAACCTAATTTTTCCTTATCCAGACCTAGAAAATACTTAAAACAACTGATATGCTTTTCCTTGATTAAAGAACTTGGCTAAACATAATTGATTATTTATTTAGTTCTATGATAATTTGACCAAATGCAAAAATGTCTACATGTTATAATAGTTAGACTGAACTGTCTTGTGGAACCGTTATTGGAACCTTACTGATTAGGTATTTTTCTGTTTCTCAAACTTTTCGTATGAACCTGCTTTATTTAGACTGGACCAGAGTTGTCTACTTTATACTTGGCAAAATGTAGTACAAAATGTTAACAAAAACCACCCCTGCATTTGTATCAAATAGGTCTTGGCCCTTTGTGAAAAAATTTATGTAATCCCATGATGTCTAGAAGGTTTTGATGAAAAGCTGGACAATATTCTAAAACAGAGGATGCATAGAAACAGCAGATCAGAAACAGTTCCTTACACCTTGTTAAGAAATGCACAGGGATATTCAGAGTAATTTCCACTCAAATGCAACCTTCAAAACAGCCCCACAACTATGCATTGCCTAAAATTACTTGGACTGGATTTTCAGATTAAAAAAAAATCATTGCTGTAACAAAATGGTCTGGGATCAGGGAATGTTCCAGCTGAAGTAAGTGTTTGTCATCTTTTCAGAGGGAGTAATTTGTAATCCTACAAAATGCTGTAAATCAGTTGTTTTAGGACATCAGTGGGGGATCTTCTTGTTTTCCAAGCTTCTATCCTGCCAACCTTTTCTGGCAACTTGATCATCCTTCTGTATTCCCAGCTCTTGGACAAAATCGGCTGAGATGTACCATGCAAATATCCGCTGTGTCGATTATTTGCAATGTAGTTTCAGTGTGATTATAACAAATCACTTCTCCCAAAACAATCAATTTGTAATGGGTTTCATTTTAGCCTAAAGGAAACTACATAAACTGGCTTCCTGTCATTCCTAAAACCAACTTACAAAGCCACAGCAGAGCCTGAAACGTATGGGTGCCACCTTTATTTTCCTTCTAGACGTTTTCTGTTTAAGCAATCATCATTTAACAAGTCTGTGAACTGCTGCAGCAGCGAGGGCTGTGGCTTGATGTGAGCTTGGATTGGATGTGGTGTTGCAGTACTCGTGCCATACCCTGACGACTAAGCTCACAGTGGGGAAGTATCCGTTTACCCCCAGGTCTGCCCCGCTCTTTCAGACTCTGGAAGGATGCCTGTGAAGCTGGAAAGAGGGCGGAGGGAGACGTCTGTGTATTTCCATTATTGCACCCTTGAAACGTTAGAAGGCTCATTTTGAGGATCTAATTTTATTAAATCAACTGTGTGACAACATCGGGCAGTTTCCACAACACGAGCAGGTAACGGTGGGAGTTGGGCACGCAGACAAAGTGGTCTTTGAGTGCTGTGGTCAGGCGTTCTGCCAGACACCTTTCCACACCTAGCACTTGGGGAGCCTTATTGAGCACATAAGCTGAGCCTGTCATTACCTTTAACATTATTGCACTCAACACATGGCTGTGATACTCTGATAGCTGCAACACCGTAGCTACCAGGGACTCATTCTTGGTTTGTGCTTGTGCTTATAGGTCGGCTGAATATTTCTGCTTCTGTTGGTGCCGGTGAGTAAGAATGGTGACCCATGCTGCTGCTGGATAAACGCTTTGGCGATTATTTTGCACCGCTTTAGCCTGGCGGCAATTACAACATGGCAGGTGTGTGACAAATTAATCATAGTCTGTCACTGGAATAGCTGCGAATCATAATGAGACTTTAAATTATTAAATATGTGAGGGATTATTTATTGAATTTGGAAAATATGGAGTTATAATTCATGCTTCATTGGAGTTGGCGCCGGTCATGCTGTGGTTTCCAACATGGTGAGAACCTCCTCCCAGTGAGGCTTTGCTTCGCTCTGACTCAATTTCAACAAAACATACATCTGCTTGCGTCCTGTAAAACCAGCAAATAATGTACATCAATACATGACAGCTTCAGAAGACCTCATTCACTTTCCTGAGGGATTTAAAAAGTTGTAGGGTTGGTTTTTTTGGACACCGTACATGGCATCAGAGAAGAAAGAATAGATTTGATCACTCAGTTATGCCTATTCTGTTACTGTCTTTCTTCAACAAGGGGCCTGGGAGAACTAATCTCTATTATTGCTTAGATTCAAATCCAATCCCTCTTTCATCGAGTGTCAGAAAGCCAGCTGAATAGTGAATGGGAATATTTTGGCAGGCCGAGCCTTTCCATTTACATACTTTTCGAAGATTGATTTTACCCGAGGCCTAAATCTCCTAAAACAAGGTGTGCTCACTCAGTGGATGGGGCCTTAACGTTCTGGATTCAATTTAAAGCAGAATAAAACTGGAATGGATTTTGGCAAAATTTATGAAAGCAAGCTGGCCGGAAACATTATTCATGTCAGAGCGACAAATGGTGATACTAATCCTCATTGATTTGACCGCAAGTACATAAATTCAGATTAGGACAACTCGTCTCTAGTGAAACCACCAACCAATCTATTCATGAAGTTACAAATTTCCCAAAGGCTATGCAGAGCACTCAAGACATAACAACAGGGCCTTGCAAAATTATTCATGTCCCATTAACTTTTTAACATGTAATCATGTTAAAATTGACTGAAAGCACAGCATTGTTGTAATGAGTAAAGGAAATGATTGTTTTTCAAACCTTTCACAAGCAAAAATCCTCTCTACTCAGAACACCCACATAAACTCATACTGACCACACAATTTCTATTCAAAACACAGCGGTGGCAGCATCCTACTGCGGGGATACTTTCATTTAGTGTAGCAGAGAAGATGGTTACGGTTGATGGAAAAGTACATGGAGCTAAATACAGGACAATTGTTGCAGGAAACATGTTAAGTAGTTAGAAAATACTGAAAATTAGGAGGAAGTTTACCTTCTAGAAAGTGAACAAGCCTAAACAAGTCAGAATTGCAGTGCAATTGTGAATCAACAGCAAAACTTTAGACATACTCCAAGACCTGCCACTGTGAAGGAGGCTAAAGTGGGTTCCACAAAGCATACAAATGTACATCACACTTTTCACATTTTATTTAAACTTAATTGAAGACCACATATCATCTGTCCTCCACTTTACTATCCCATAAGATCTTAGCAAAATTAACTCAACTTGGCAGAATGTACAAATGTTTAAGTGCTCTGAGTATTTTTACACACTTTAGTTTTTTGATCCAAACATGACAATTTTTGATGGCTACTGAAGAACTTTGCAAATAAGAGCCGTATCATGCTCATGTGGCGGCGTTGGCTGGCGTCGCAGCACATCTGAACACCCAGAGCAGTTGCCTTGGTAATATCTCTGGGAAGACGAATCATAACACAAACATGCACTCACCGACAAAAACACAAGCACACGTATTCATGAAAAAATAGATTTACACAAACACCCAAGAAAAAACAATTGGCTGCAGGCATTGGCCAAATGGTGATACTTCCCTGGCCTGTGGGGTTTCACAATAGGATCCATTCTGTGTTGTTCCCTTTGCGCTCTCCCTTTCCTCCCCCTCTCTCTGTTTATGACTAATGACCTCAGGCCAGGGGTAAGTTGGGGGTCAAGGTGGGGGGATAAAGAGAGGGGCTGAGGCTGTTGCTGAGGATGCCAAGAAAACAACAGCTTTGCAAGATTAAAACTCTGCCTGGTCTGAATCCTCGTCAATGTAATTTTAAGAAGATCTGACAGAGTCTTGAAAATGAAGAATGTGAGTCAAAGTGCTTGTGCTTAAACTGCTCTGCATATTGTGTCAGTGGGTTTGTGTAAACAATGCTTCAAAGAAGCAGACGTCAATCATGTCCCTCAACTGATCTCTGTCTGTTTGGAAGCTATGGAGGAAAGTCACGTTTTGGACAGATGAGGAATAACGGGTTGGACAGTATTTCCCGCTTCAGTGCGCTGGCCAGAAAAGCCTCCAACATGTGTCTCCGTGCAAAAGACGATAACGCCATTAGGCAGTTGCCACATCTCCCTCTAAATCGAAAAAATGTTTCAGATAAACCCCACCATATCGCATTACCGTCGGGGATACTTTAAATAGGCTACAGCACAGTATCGTCGTCTGAGGTTAGAGCATGTATCACTCAGCTGGAGAACTGAGGGAGCGTGGCTCTGGGCCAAACCCAGTTGAGGGGAGCGTGTGCGGGTGTGGGGGCCGGAGCCAATAACTTGAGCCGGAGCACACAGATGTGAGGGCTCTGACGGATGTTTCAGCGACAGATGCTAACTTCTCTCAAGCATGTGCAGCTGCGTGGATGTGCACACGCGTGCCTTTGCACTTTTGTGAACAGTATTTGTTTGTAGAAACTCATCTGCGAGGGATATTTGTCAGACTTTGCAATAATAGTCTTTGGGTTGCGGTTTTGTCTCAAGTCTGCAAGTTTCTCTACTCTAAACTGGTCCCAATTAGATCTCTGGCTCCTCTCTAAAAGTCAGAATGACGACGACGCTCTCAGAGAGATTTGATTCGCTACTTCATCAAAATTAAACAGTAACAGATAAGAAACTAGCAAAAAAAATGGAAGAAACTGTAAAATATCAGGCGAAAACAGTCAAAGATGCAACCCATTTGACATCTCACTGCCAGCAATCACTTTTACACAGCACAGAAGGACAACCGAGTAAACAATTGTGAGCAATTTCTGCTCCCTGTTGAGTCATTATGTGCACATGTGCGATGGTTGTAAGTGTAATCACAGTTTCTGTCACTGATTGTGCTCATCTAATTGTGTCTGTTCACATATGTGTCAGTGAAGTGCCTGCATGCATGTCTGTTTGAAGATGACATAATCCTTTCTGCCCCTTTCATCTTTAAACTTATTAAGTACTCTAAAGTAAAAGTATGCCTATCTACCTAATAAAACGTTTCACATTTTCTCAAGATACAACCACAAATTTCATTTTATTGGACACAAAGTAGTAGATAACTGAAATATGAAGAGATACAGTGTGTGGTTCAATGAGTTTGCACGGACTGCATAGTGGAGCAGTTGCATTGCTGCAAGAATGTCCTGGGTTTCTTCTCCACAGAGCATGCAGGTTCTCCCTGTGGATGTGTGGACTCTCCAGGTACTCCGGCTTCCTCCCACAGCCCATAAATGCAGCCAAGAGGCTCTGGATGAGCTACTGAAATCTTCAACTCAGGTGAAATAATGTGTTGACATGAAAACTAGTGGTCATGCATAAGCCAAAGAGACTTCAAGATTTAACAAAGTTAAGCCCAGTGTTTAATTGTAATTAATCACAACACTAGATTGTAATAAATTGGATTACATTTTTCTAAGTTTTTTCTCTTTTTCTTCAATTGTGCCCTGAGATGACATATGCTATAAACAAGGAACTATATAGATTAAGTGAATTCAATTGAATAATTGGGATTCATATTGGTGACAACATCAGCTGTATTATGGTGTACATTTAAACCTATATATTTTTTCTGCTTTTTACCCTGCTACTGTTTGATACTTTAATATGATGGGATCTCTTTTAATCCTTTGTAACCTCTCCACATACAGGCTTTAGCTAAAGAAGTTGAACAAGGTAATGTAAGGAAAATCCCTGTAAGAGCAACTAAGGTCTGTTTCAAGTTAATCATGCTCTTCATTATTGTTGGCAACTGACCTATGTTGTGCTTCAACAAGTCTTGGTTTAATTTTGTGATGCAATCATAGTGGTGGAGCTTTTTTATTCTTTTCGCTAATAAATTATTTTTTTAAGGTTGAACTGTAAAATCCTGTAAGACTGTAAATGAAGCAGAAAAAAAATATTCGAAATGATTTAGCAGAGTGTTTTGTGTCCATCACACAAAAAAAAGTATTTTCAAAGGGCTGTGTTTGTTTTTAAAATCGAATGTACACTGACATTTTTGGTTGTAAAGTCACAAAATGAGGAAACGTTCAAGGCGCTTGAACACAGCAAGACATTGTAATAGGTTTACTTCTTTTAGCAGTGTGATTACAAACAGTCCCAGTAAGTGTCTGAAAGGAACTTTCTCTTCTTTTCTCTACTTTTCTTCCTCTTTCAGTCACTCCACTACCATAAAAAAGAGCTTTGAGTTTCACGTCATGCAAGTAGCTCATTGCGGTGCTAATGATTACGTTTTGTCCAGCTGTCTGATTAATAAAGTGACCATTAGAGCTCTGCACCACACTTAAAATCCCCCCATCCCCCACCGCCTTGGCACACAGAGTTTTATGGGCACAGGTGATAGAGTGTCACTGCAGTATAGCTCTGCTCCACCGTAGACCTAATGATCATTAATAGCATATGCACTCATTTTTACAACTGTGCAGCTTACAGAAAACCAACAATTACATGAAATATCCTTCAAAAGCTGCAGTTAAATGACATACACATTGGAGGGAGGAGCTAAGATTGTGGCATTAGGCACCCAGACAGGAAGCACAACAGATTTTTACAGGGCAGGGGCACCTGAAGGTAATTACTTTTAACATCAGCTGAAGCCTGTAATAAACAATTACTTGGATTACACTAACGCCATGCCTCATAAACACTGTGGTTCCAAACTACACCTGAGTTTCCAGTCTGTCTGCTGCTTGGACCAAAAACACTACCTCATAAGGGAACGATGTGTGACAGCTTGGCAGTACCCCAACCAAGGATGAACAGGTTTTCCCCAACGGTTGCTTCATACTGTATTTATTAAAAATGTTTAAGGGGGAAGAAGGAACTAAGAAACTGTATGAATGTTTTAAATATTGGTAACAGACACCAAGGACAACACAGACAAATGCACCAGTAAACTGGTGTGACAGCAAAAGATAAATCTGAGGCTCAAATTGCTTTATTTGAGACTATCATCCATACATAAACAACCGGCCATGTGGTTTTATGTATCCAGTGTTCTGTTCCTCTTCCCTCCAAAGGCCAATAAAACAAACACCACAGACTCTGCAGCCCCCCTTCTCCATCCCTTCCAAATACACACATGCCATAAGGGAGTACAATGAACATGTAAATGCTCTCAATCCCAGTTTTACTTTACCCTTTTTACTCCCGGACTCCTTTATGATCTGCACTGAATCATTCTTATTGCTAATGTGCTAAAATGGGCTCTGACCCCTTTAGCATGTCAATATAGTTTGATCTAAACCATTTCATTGTAGCTGTTTGGAGTCCGGTTGGAAGGTAAACCTTCACCTAGTCTTAAGTCTTGGCATCTCCAACATGGCTTCCACAAAGTTTTCCTTGAATTTAGCTCCATCCATCTTCCCATCGACTCCCGACATATTCCAGGTCAGAGTTGGCTTCTCGTAATGGGATACTAAAAGCTTGGAATATTCTTTGACCACCTAATCCTACTTTAAGCTTGTCTAAAACATCATCCTAGATATTTGTGCTGTGCTCCAAACAGCGTCTTCAAAATCTAAAAATCAGATGAGGCCTTCACAGAACAGCTACCTTTGTACTGAGATTTAATTACACACTGGGGCTCCCTTTACTTATTAGGTGAACTTGTTAGGCAAATGTATGCGCTGTTTTCATTTCAGTGGTAACAAAGTAGAGACGGATAACTCTCTAGAAAAAAATGAAAACTTTTCATTTTTTTATGTGGTTTCTGTGGTATTTGTGGTTACATAACAAAATATTGAAAATTTTAGAAGTGCACATTATTACAAGGCACTCCAAGTTCCTTGATCTCCTTTCCGTCTTCTTCATCTCTGTTTTTCTTCATGTTGCAGTAGCTGTAACGCTTTCTTTCTCTCCTAGTTGTCCCTTTGCTTGAGTCCAGCAATACAGCTCGGCTGGGCGGGCCCAAAACAGAGCCAGGTGGAGAGAGATTAACACAAGCCAGGAGTCATTATGCTGTTCATGAGCCGTGTCCAAAGCAACAACTTTTATAGCACCTGTAACACACCAGCTAATCTGTCTGACACCTCTGACCGAATCAACACACCAAAGATTCACACACACATCAGAGCAGTGCTGCCTTAATACATCTGCATAGTCTAGACATAGAAGAAATAAAATCTATGTTTTTTTTTTGAGAGGTGCACACATCAAACCTGTTAATTAAGAGGCAACGTCACACAATGTCAGCAAAAGAGCAGGTCAGTTTGCTCAAAACAAGGTTTTTCTAATATTCTGAAAGAAACTCCATTATCATAGCTAACATTTAAAAAACAATTCAGCATCCTTTACTAGTGATTAAAACCGTTTTCTTGGCTAGCATTTACTAGCATTTGATGAGCGTGCACTCTACAATGTAAACATCAACTTTCAAATAGAATATGAATATTTCCAAATCCAGGATTTTCCAAGAGAAGTAGAGGTTGAGAGTGAAAAATGTTACACAGAAAATTTGCTGCTCTCCATTCAGCATGTCTTTTGCTAACCACCTTGCTCTTTCTTGTGATCAACACACATCTTGAAATACTGTTGAAAATAATGTTTTCTTTTAAGGAGTTTCCAATATCTTGTTTCTTCCTTAAACTTAAAAAACCAAACACCTCAATTTAATTGAAAATAGTTAACTATCAGTCTTCATCACTTAATAACAGAATGGATACAAAAATGTGTTGATGTCAGTGTGATCTAGTAACACTCAGTGTTCAGTGGTTAGGAAAATGATTTGATCTTTTCATTTTTGACCTCTCACCAGTCAGAAGCAATCAAGCTGAAAGTAATCTAAATCTGGTCAATAGCTGGAATCTTGGTGCATCCCTACATCTTCGGTTTTGTCTGCCAGGACATTTTTTTTTTTTTAGCTCTGATGATAAATTCTCATAAACAAAATGCACTAATTTGATGTGTGCGTGCTTACAGATTTCGCCAGACCACTCTCTGTCTCTGTTTTGCACATCAACCAATGGCAGGACTAATCAGTAAAAAATGTAATCCAATAAACCAGAATGCAGACCCCTATATTTAATTACAGGAATCGAGAAGCTGAAGGAGAGCATGCTTTGCCAATGGAGAAACAAACCACTTTATTGACAAGCACACTGCACTAATTGCAGTCTCTGTGATTATGCAATTTAACAGTATTTAACCACATTAATAGGAATAGTGAGTACAGCCGGGAAGGACATAGTAATCCACGGAAAGCGGAGATGTATGTAATTAAATTATTTTCAACTCGCTGGCTGATATGCAGACAAGAGAAGGAAGTCGACTTCTTGTTGGTTGCAATGTTGTGCCATAGTCTTCTCATTAGGTACGGTCAAAGAAAGCCTTGTGGTGGGTTAGTCCCGACTTTGTAGCAAAACTGCTGAGAATGAGAGGGGAGGAATCATCCTGTTCTCAGGAGAATCAGGGGTCAGAAGGTCATCTGAACATTGTGTTTGATTATGTCAGGTCCCAACATGAAAAAAAGAAAAAAAACATGGAATAGTAATACACATCAAAACATTTGAAACCCAGAGATAAACATATGTTGTCTATGGTAATTTAACAAAATTACATTATGCATTTGATCTGTTAAGTCATTGATCTTTTGTGAGTTATTTGAAGCCTCTATGAGTGACACACAGCGTTTTTTCTCAATACGATATTCATCAGATTAATCATGAGTTCATTTTAAGAAAATAGTTAAAATACGGTCAAGCGAAAGCAATTTTGTAAAATAAGTAGTCCAGTATTCACACCCACTTCACTGCTCTAAACACTATCAGAATAGCTCAAATATATCCAAATTTAAATTATATTTATTTACTTCGAATAGCGTATACTCTTTCCTCAATAAAGTTTTTCTCTGCAACTTTCCTTACACATCTGTGTGGATTGTTAGTGTTTTGTCCAATCAGATGTTAGTATCTATGTTCCCCTGTCCTTCTGAATCAGTAGAGCAGGCCTACATTAATTAAACAATATAGCAGTGAAGCTGCTTTTTTAACCCATAGGTTTTCAAATTTGCCCCACTGGGACACCTAGAAGACTCATAATTATGTCAGAGGTTTTTCAATCCCTGATTTGATGGTCAGAGGTAACGTATTTAGCTTGGCTTTTGCAGCAAAACATACCCTCAACAATCTGCTCTTCTCACATTAATACTTGTGAATTATTTCTTTTTTTATGCCCACAATGACTGATGGAGAAGGAGAAATTGGTTTAATCCCAGGAGTAATTAAAAATCTGTTTTCAAGGAAGACTTTGTCCCAAAGAACTGGATATCGTAAAGGCTGGCTACTTTCTGACGAGTGCATATGAGCAGTACCTCTGGCTCTGAGGAGCATTGCAAATTATATTGCTGGAAATGCCTGCTACTGCAAGTGATCAACTTGGTGTTTGGAGTAACAGGGTTTGCCAACTTGAGTTGTAAGACTAAGGCAGTAGGGCATTTACAGACTCTGCTGCTTTTGAGAATATTTGGAGAAAAGTTTATTTCTACCTCTGGTTATGACTACTCCCATATCTGTCCCAACTACCACGCTGACATTCTCTATCATCAAGTGAATAAAACAAATACCAGTAATACAACAAGATAGAAGCGATTTGCAGCTCTGACCAAGGAAAAGGACTTGTTGATGGAACTGAGAGATCAGATCTATGACAGTCGTAGGCGTTTGGTATCCTTTAACTTGCAAATAAAATCTTTCTCCGTTTTCTTTAATACCAGAAATACTCTAAAAAACTTTTTGATCTACCAATTTTAACTCATTAAAGCACTTTGAAGAAGTTGTTCAACACTAGCAACAGAGTCTTCTGGCTTCTCATCCTTCTGCTATCTCATCCTGAATATACAGAGGATAGGTTTTGTCTAGAAATAAATAATCAACAATGAGTGAGTATAATGTACTTAATATTCACATACATGGCACAGTGGTGGCTATAATGTAGAGGTTTGGAGTTGTCTTAACTGGATTTTTTGTTTTAATGACAATAGTATTCACTTACAATGTGCAAAATGCTCCTCATAATTACAAGAAGTCTAACAGGACATCTCTAAATTACTTAACACAGTGTCTATAAATCTCTGTCAAAATAAGTAAGCCAGTTCTGAGGACAAAAGCAGATTCAGTCCCAGTAGTAGCATGGTGGGTGGACAATTTTAGCTTTAAGGGTTGCAGCTTTTATCCCTATCATCCCTATTTTTTATTTTTATTTTTTCTAAACTCAAATGTTTGAAATAACAGAGAGATTAACTAATTATGAAGCTGTTATGATGTGAGATTTCTCAAACCAAGAAAATGAGCAAATAGCTAATGCAGGCGGAAATGTGGATGATCTACCAAAAGACTGGGACATGTGGTCAGGGTCGAGGGTCATCTCACCCCCATGTTCACTTCCCCCGCACTGCAGCACACAGGAAGCCCAAATCACCGGACCAAGTCTCATCAGCAATTGTGCATGCACACATGCAGATATGAACAACAAGTGAATAACATTTCTTGGTATCTCCTCCGGGGCTGACCTACAGTCCCCTTGCAGAAATCCTGTTCTCAGCACCGTGATGAGCTGCTCCTGGAACTCATAAAACTAAGGCCACCCAGGGCGAGAGCAAAGTTGAGGTGGGGGCTGAAGGGTCTGCTCTAGCCTTAAGGCGGCTCTAAACCGGCCAACTGTCATGTCCTGTGACCTGACCTACCAGACCTGGAACTGCACACACATGCACACACACCCCAATAAGACAGCAGGAGGAGGATGATCCAGCAGTGTTAAGCCAGCAAATTCTGTTACAAGTGTTGAACAACTTCTGCAAAGTGCTTTTAAGGTACTAAAATTGGTAGATTGAAAAGTTAATACTTACAGTGTTTCTTAGAGTATTTCTGGTTAAAAAAAGGGGAGAAAGATTTTATTTCCAAGTTATTAGGTTATTGAGGAAGAGATCAAACTTCAAACATGCTGTAAGTTTTACTGGCTGATCGGTGTCACAGGTGGCACAGAGGATCGTTCCTCCTCAGACTCTCATTCAAATTGCCAGTTAGCCAAAGGAGGAAGTGCACCTGTTACCTTGGTAAACTCTGGTATTTATCTGCACACTGGTTTTTTTAACTTTATTTCTGTGCTCACATTTAGTTTTCTTTACCTGTAAGACTAACTTTCATAATTTAGTCAAACAGTTTAGAAGATGTTTAGGTCAGATTTTATATAAGCAGACAATTTAAAGTCAGTTTCGGTTTATTTGCAAGCTGAGGGAATGAGGGGTAAGTGAGCAGTTCTTGAGAGAAGATCATTTAGAAGTTATTAAATGAATAACAAATATTCTATTAGGTCACAAAAACATCACTAAATGGTTCCTTTCAACCAAATATTTGTTTCCTTCACAGAGTTAGCAAACAGAGATTGTTGCTGGACAGAGTTCTGATTATGCAGCATGTGTTTGGTACTGAAAGATGGTGGGGGGGGGTGTTCAGGGAAATAACAGTGTGGGGACTGTTTCAAATCCCATCCCAAGCACAAAGTTTCATTAATAAGAGAGGGTCTGGTCATGAACTTGTGGACCAGTCAAATAATGACAACATTTGTGGCCCTGACACGGAAAAAAAGTCGCTTAATTTCGACTACTCCTCAAAGTAGCTACTGATTTCGTTAATGCACTCTTTTCAGGGCTGTGTTGATGTAAGTTATCTGGAGCTTGGTAGATCTGTGAGGCTGTGTGGAACACCAGATGTGCTGGGCACCTGTAGTGTGCTGTCAACACAGAAGAGAGGACCCGGCCTCACGCAGGACAGTGGACCTTGTCCGAGCAGACACAGATGCACAGGGTCACACAGGGTGGCCATTGTGTAGACACCATTTATGCACAGACACACACCCATACACAAGCACACACACACCTGGGAACAGAGGCAGCAGCAAAGTGCCACAGTGTTGAACTGAATCAGAGAGCCAGCTGCTGTCTTGCTGTTGCAGGGATCCACCAGTATACCAGTTTATACTGGCTGTAAATCTGCAGCGGTCAGCCAGAGGCTGACTGATTAACATTGAATGCCCCTGACATATAGAGTGACCATGGATAGGGTATCATCTTCTTACTGTTCATTACAAAATAATTGGCATTTTAACTTCTTTCCACTCTATATTTTCAGATTTTTTTTTCTTTTTTGTTCTTGTGAGCTATGAATCATTCAGGCACAAAAAGGCTCCAGAAAAAGGACAATTTAGCGATAAATAATGGTAAAGGACAAAAAGCTCAAATCACAACACAGAAAACTCAAATGTAAAGTAATAAATAAAGCAATGGACATGAACAATATAACCCAACTTATGTGATTTAGCTACCAGTAACACAGAAGATTTAGGGGGAAAATATATATATTTTTATTTTTAATTTACTACTACATTACTTTCCGCTGCGACAGACTGGTGACCTGTCCAGGGTGACCCCGCCTCTCGCCCGAAACATTCGCTGGAGATAGGCAAAAGCACCCCTCCCAACCCCACTAGGGACAAGGTGTACAGA
Organism: Xiphophorus maculatus; assembly: GCF_002775205.1. Lineage (NCBI taxonomy): Eukaryota > Metazoa > Chordata > Actinopteri > Cyprinodontiformes > Poeciliidae > Xiphophorus > Xiphophorus maculatus. The sequence goes on along the minus strand of NC_036458.1, from coordinate 12,179,287 downwards.
AAATGGATGGATGGATTACTTTCCGCTTCTTTATCTTTTATGAGGTCAACTCTTCCCTAAAACAATTCAAATCATTTTTATGTATGTTCTCAGATATAATTGCAACTATACTTAAATTGTAGTGTCCCTTCTTTACAGAAACCATGCTTTGAATTGAAATATCCCTTTTACATAAAGCTTGACGATGTCATGCTAGAAGTACAAAATAGTTGCATAGACCCTTAAAATTCAAATTGTACAATAATCTGGCTGCTATTTTTGAATATTAGAACACATGTAATGTAATTTTGTTACTGTCACAGACACTTGTAGAGAGCTTAAAAAAGGTACAAATGAGCTTACAAAAATTATTCCTGATACGACATGTTTAGGTTAATGGGATTTCCAGCCTGCTGGCATGAACTTGCTCTACATGTTTCAGACTCTGTCCTGATATATAAGGACAGAAAACTATTGGAAATCTGGTACAACCTGTGTAGCATCATGCTTCCCTCTTCATTTGATTCACACCTGAATCAAATGACTGGGGTAACAAGCAGCCATCAGTGGAGATAAGGAACATGCTGGGGAACTAATTCAGTTTAAATTAGCTGTGTAGGAGCAAGAGCACATATTAAACTTGCAAAGCACTGGCCATTTAAAACTGGACCTGGACAATTCTGCTATACAACTTCCAGCCATGATATTGCTACACTTGCCACAGACCTCTAGTTCTTAGTTTCTCTGTGTTAGAAAAAAGGTCAAATAAAGTCCGCTGACTGTATTAAAATTAAATGGAAGCAGAGAGAGTTTATTTGGGTTTGAATTCAATGCAAGATGAAAAGAGAAACTAATGCACAAAAATATGATTTGTACAAAAGCAAGACAAACTACACATCTTCTCTCGAAATTTGCAAAATTAGCACCACATGACATATGGGTGTAGCTGTAGCTTAAAAACAAAACAAATAAATAAAAATGCTTTGATCTTTCATCAGCAAGTCAATTTTTTCAGTTTAGACTGTGTGGTGATGATTACATTAGCAGCTTTTCAAATTTACAAAGTGAGACGGCATGCTATTTATGACTGAAGACGTAAAACCAATAAAACATCAGTGAAAGTATTTAAGTATTAAAACATCCAATCAATGCAACATAAATAACATCACAGTGTAAGCTATTCAAACAATTGATAATTGGGCGTTTTAGCTAACGTAACAAGATAAGACCAAAGGGAGGACAAAAGCAATGTCATAAACACAAATCTGTTAAGTAACAACTGTAGAGGGGAGCGGAGGTGTAAATGTGATTAAAGGTAAAAACACATAAAATTATGCAAAATTCGTCAGCACTGTGACATTTGCAAGATGAAGATAACATTCTTACAGAGCTAAATGGCCAGTTTAAAAATGCAGATGTCAGATAGCCCCCCTTCCCCATTTCTCGCCATTCCCTCTTCTCCTCCACTCTTGATCTCTCCACTTTGATTTATTCATTTTCTATGTTGGCGAGCCAGACGGGACAATGGTGTCTTTCATAACTGAGGCAGTGTTCCCACTACCAGCACCCTGCTGCCCCCCCCAGAGTCCCTCATCCGCCAGGCCGATCTGACGTGACCTGGTCATGAGGGACTGGTCCTACATCAGAAGGAAACACAGAGAAATATAGACAATATATTTCCAATGGATACTGGATGACAGTATTTTGAGTAATCCATTACTGAAAATACTGAGTAATGGATTACTCAGTATTTTAGCAAATTGACATCAGAACTGATCTAAATACGTGCTGTAAGGTGCACTTTCCGTTGTGGTGAAACAGGCATGAAAACAGAACTAAGTACAGTAATTCTTGAAAGTTTACATTGAAAATCATAATTTTTTTTTTTTTTTTTTTTACAAAACCGATGGTTTCTATTGCTTTAAAGTCTTATTATATGAGAGTTTGGTAAAACATCTGATTAAACAGTCACTGTGGGAGGAAAACATGGAATATGAAAAGAGGACAAGCGTTGGAGGAACTGAATGAGATGAGGGGAGTGAAGGCGCATGAGATGGGTGGTGGTGGTGGGGAGAGTGGGGACCAGGGGTCATTTTTGCCTCCCCCTGTTTTTGCTCTCCGAGGTGCATGCATGGTGGTTGACTGCAGAGTTAAGATTCATGGTTAGAAAGAGAGCCTTTCTGTTCTCCAGACTCCCCCCTCTGCTAATGCAATTCAAAAAATTAGTATAATTATGCTCCATATTGCAGATTGAGGAGGCAATGTGGCCCATGGGACGTAGACAGGGAGGGTGAACCAGTGTGGGTATTTGCTGACGGGAATAAGTAATTTATCGGGTACTTTTGCCATTTATGCAAGTGCATTCTTGCATTTATGACATTAAGTCTAATCGAATAAAAGGGTCCTGGAATGCTGCATCGCTCTCGAAATGAGATTCTGCTAATGTGAAAATGACTCCTCCTTCCTCCGTCGCTGTGGTCTTCATACTAACTGCATGTGTTTGTTTGCAACCACAGAACAACCTGTCTGAGCCACTGAGATGATGCATCTTCTGCATTATCTCTCAGTGGTCCATCCCCAATGTCTTCTTGACATTTGCTGCAACAGATGTGAAGACTTTCACATGGACAGGCAGGTTAAATGAAAGATTCTCCAATCTCATACAGAATGGAAGAAAAATTATACAAAAGGGCAACATTTTAGTGTTAATGCAGGATAGTCTGATTTTGTAACTTCTAAAATCTGTTATTAGTTGCTGGGTAAAGGTCTAAAATAATGATCATTCTAATATAAAACTGTAAGTTTGCTCTGGATACACATGAGCTGATAGCTTAAACGCTAAACACAAGGCAAATCATGAAAAAATACTTAAAATTAAACATTAATTAAATTAATAGTAAGTAAAATAACATATTGCAAAACTATTGTGAAATACTGTATATTATTATATAAGTATTACACAACATAAAGCTATTTATTCAAGTCACAACCAAATCATATGTTTTCAATGTGCTTTACCACACTGTTAACTCCATGGTTTTGGGGTTTTATTCTACTATTATGCATGCAACAAGAGGCCAGAAGGAAAATGGATTTTATTTCTGCACCTAAAGGTCAGTATTTCAAACTTATATGTGATATAATAATGTCCAGACTCACATTAAATGATGATGTTGATGATGATGATGATAATTTTGTGAATGTACACTGTAAAAAAAAACGGCCTCATTTTACGGTAAAAAACTGGCAGCTGAGTTGCCAGAAGTTTACCGTCTTTATACGGTAAAAGTCTGGCAACCAAAACTGCCAGTTTTTTACCGTATTTCTAAAATACGGTAAAATTCTGGCAACCAAAGCTGCCAGTTTTTTACCGTATTTCTAAAATACGGTAAAATTCTGGCAACCACAGCTGCCAGTTTTTTACCGTATTTGCTAAATGCAGGATTTTACCGTATTTTTGAAATACGGTAAAAAACTGGCAGCTTTGGTTGCCAGAATTTTACCGTATTTGCTAAATGCAGGATTTTACCGTATTTTTAAAATACGGTAAAATTCTGGCAACCACAGCTGCCAGTTTGTCACCGTATTTTGTAAATGCAGGATTTTACCGTATTTTTAATATACGGTAAAATACCGTACTTCCTAAAATATTTTAAAAAAAATAAAATGTGGTTTTGCCGTAGTAAATACGGTCATGCTGACTGAGGCATAATATCTACATGAGTGAAAAACACATCCAGACTGTATGATATATTGACATTTTATTGTAAACCCTCCCCCCCAAAAAAAACTTATGGTAAATTACTGGTCTCTGTTCCTACCAGAATTTTACCATACAAATTATAGTACAACAACCAAGGAAGTGTAACTTGTCAAGCATTTCTATACAGAAAGTTATAAAGAAAATAATTTCTAATTAAACAAAAATACAGATTACGAGTAATCCACTTAAAGAAACAATTTCTATTTAAAAAGTCAAGTTAAAAAAAGAACTGATTCTATTTTATGTCCAGTTTCCTCACGGTATTACTGAGATCTGGAAAACAAAAACAAAACAAACAGTATGTGTCCACATAAGAGATAACATATTGTAGAAGACAAAATGGTGATAAAAGGATTCTTGTTCTGGGTTGAGAGTCACAAGTCGCTGAGATCAGACGTTGCTCAGGATGGTTGTAGTCTTCCCAGTCACAGGTTGAAATTGAGACTCGCATGTTGTCAATCGGGTGTTTCCTCTCTGCTGGAAAACAAAAAGAAAAAGTTAGAAAGATGCACTACATGAACATCTTATTCGCTTAAATGTTTGTTTCACCTTTGTTGACTTGCATATGGACACAGGTACTTCAACCAGGTGGTGTGATCATTTCTGACTGAAAATTCAGTAGTTAAACCTTTGTTTGTTGTCAACAGGTGTGATCCTCTGGTCTGCAACCAGACAAAATACACAAACAAAAAACAAATAAAAACAAATATAACTGTTTTAGGCAATTTATGAAATAGATACTCACCATTTATCTGAGTCTCATGAAGGCCAATAGGTTGTCTTCAACCATTTATGTAAGTTACATTTCCTGCAAGCTAGCAGAAACAAAGCTGTAAATGTGAACACTTTTCATACAGGCAAACAAATTGATACAGCTGAGACAATTTATGCTAGGTTAGTTTTTCTCAGTCACTTTTGGTGCATTTCTCGAGTCATTGTTGGCATTTACAAAACAGTAAGCGCATTTCTCAAAACAATTTGTAGAAACAGGAAAAATAGCATTTGTTTGCTTTCAAAATCCTTAGTTCAGCTCTTAAAATCCTGTCTGTTAACATATCAGTGACTCAAAATAATAAGTTATAGTCTCTCTATGTACAGATAAGACAGTCAAATCGATTAGTCATGAGAAGAGACTACAAAAGGATCATTTACGCCAGTGTTTCTCAACCCTGGTCCTCAACGCCCCCCTGCTCTGCATGTTTTAGATGTGCCTCTACTCCAGAACAGCTGATTCAAATGATTGGATGACAATCAAGTACTGCAGAAGCTTGTTAATCATCCAGAGATACAATTCAGGTGTGTGGCAGAAGGGAAATACCTAAACCTGCAGGACAGGGTGACGCTGAAGACCAGGATTGAGAAACACTGATTTATGCTTTTGCTATAATTTATTCATGGACCATGCCATGGTGATTCAGAAAGAAAAAGACAGAAATGCAGAGAACAAAAAAAGTAGAAAAGGAGCCACAGGACAATCTCCTCAAGGAAAACTGTACAGTGCTGTAGAAATTACATTACATTTTAATTTCCATAGTCACTTTGTTCCTTAACTCCACTGAGGAATCTTTTTCCTCAGTGGGGTTAAGGAATGAACAGTAGGGTGGGAGGACCTCCATCAGCATCATGTTGTGGGTCTCAGCCATGTCCTGATGTTGGACTGATGGAAACTGGCAGATGTCCTCAGCCTCTTCTGACTCTTCTTCTGCTTTCCTCCCAACTATTTCCTCCTCAGCCTCACTCCTCTTCTTCTCTCTGGCTGTTCACTCTGCCCAGATACTTGTTCATCAGTTCTCAGACATGTAACATTGTGTTGTGTTCTGACTATATAGAGCATAATGTTGCCAACTGATGGTTCACAAGATGCACCTCCAATCTGTTTCAGAAAACTGGTTGATCGTTGGTTGAGCTAATGGTTCATACACTGACCTGTTAGAGAAACTCAGGACTCACTTGGGAGCAATTTACCAATTCAGGACAGATTTAGAAAATAATAGAATATAAATTAATTAATATATGATTCACATTATGACAACTTTAAGACTTATGCATGTTAAGACTTACACAATGAACTGATGCTATTTTGGAAGTTGAGAATTCAACACAGACACGTTGTTGTCCTGTTGTCCTCATTTTCTGTATACACCCTTTATCCTCCGGGTCAAAATGACCCGTCTTCAATAAACCCCCAATATAAGCAGCTTAATTGAATTTTAAACACCAAATTCTATCTTGTATATTGTCACTCACCACAAAATGTGTGAATACTTGACTTTTCCCTCTCCACTTGAATTTCTATAGCTTAAGAAAAAAAATGTGCAAAATGAGTTTCGAATGCATTTTTATTCATCACAGTGACTAATTTTCTTTTACTTTTCTCCAGTGAACAAGAGGATGTACAATACAAAAATATGAAAAATAACATAACCCATTCAACTAATTGGCACATGTAGGGCAGTATGCAAGTGCACAGCCTTTGCAGATATATTTCTTACACCTGCAGCACACAGTATGTGTTTTACAGTCTGAGGGCAGAACTGACATCTCTTCCTCTTACTTGGCTTAGCTGAGGAAGTGGCTGTGGTAGATGGATCCTCAGGTTGATCAGGAGCTGCTGCACTCTGAATAGCTTTCACAACCGCTGCTGAGGCTTCTGTGTGGGGGACATGCTTCCTTCTTTCAATGAGTGGAGTTACAAGTGCCTTTCCTAGCTGCTCCAGGAACACCCTCTTCTTGTTGTGCTTATGAGACATCCAGGTTGGGTTGATCTCTATCCAAATCACAAAGGCATTGTAGGAGGACACATCAATGATGTTGTGGAAGATGACCAGGGGCCAGCGGGCAGTCATTCTTCTGCAGCTATATGCTCCAATCACCTTATCTAGGTTGTCCACACCTCCTTTGTTTCGGTTTTATTCCAGGATGATGATTGGCTTCCTGTCCTCACGGTCACTAATGTCGCCGTCTTTGTGCAGTGTGCTCAGAAGAACTACATTCTTGTTTTTCTTTGGGAGGTAGGAAACTAGAGTGGTGGTGGGTGTGAAGGCAAACTTTGAGGAGAAGACCTCTCTCTCCTTTGACCCAAGCAGTGCAGGTGGGAGCTCAGGCTTGTTCTTTTGAACTGTACCAACCATGGTGATCTTCCTCTTCAGGAGCTGCTGTCCGAGTTCATAAGAGTTGAAGAAATTGTCACATGTCACATTGTGACCCCTCAGTCCCTCTGTCACATCAAGCACAACTCGCAACCCCTGGTTCTTCTCTGGGCATCCACTGGTTGACCTCCCAGTATAGACTTGCATTTTCCAAGCATAGCTTGATTCAGAAGCCACCCATGACTTGATCCCATATTTTGCTGGCTTGCTGGGCATATACTGCCGGAAAGGACAACAACCTTTGGACAAAAGACATTAGCATCAGTGATTAGTATCAGTGTCACAGAAAACAGTCAAAGAAATCAATAGTGAAAATCACTTTTATTACAAATATGAAAACAGATTACCTCTAAATGGAACCAGTTGCTCATCCACTGTTACATCAGGCTCTGGATTGTAGAGGTAGGGCAACCGCTCCACCCACTTGTCCCATACCTCTCTTATGGCTGCAAGTTTGTCTGTCATACGTCTTGCTGGTCTTGATTCACGGTCATCAAATCGCATCAGTCTTGAGTAGGTGTGAAAGAGTTTGACTGGCATTGTGGCTCGGAAAATTGGCCTTCCACTCTCTGCTCACTTCTGCTACTGATTGATCTGAGACACAACTAAAACTTTGTAACATTTTATGGTTTGTAAATAACTCTGTGACCTTGATTTCAACTCCATTTGCCTCACGGGTCATTTTGACCTGAAGACCATCTTTGTACCTTTTTTTGTACAGCTTACATGGAAATGAGAATAAAAGCAACACTGAACTTTTTCTATTGTCTGGGCCAATCTAGGAAAAGTCTTAAAATCTCAAGTTAAAAAAATTACATTTAGGGGATTGTTTGGGGGGGGGGGGGTTTAACACAGTGGCGGGTCATTTTGACCCGAGGACAACAGGAGGGTTAACATATTTTGATCAAGACGATAAAAGCAAATTACAATTATAAAAGCATAGAAGTGTACATAACCAGCTACATGATGTACAAAAGCAAAACTTGCAAAACAAATTTGTTGATGTGCAGAAGTGACACAGTAATTTGAAGATTGAACAGGTAGTTTTAAGAATTTCAATTCTGTTCTGAGAGATGCACCCAAACTGAGAAAAGCTGTAAAATATTAATATTTAAATTCTCTTATCTTCAAATCCTTCAACTGTCATGGACCCAGTGACTTTAGTGCAAGTATTTTGGGTGTGAGAGTCAAGAGGTCAAAGGAAAATATTAAATAATATCTCTGATGCCAAGCTTTATACTTCTAAGTATTACCAAAGTATTGAAACAAAAGCTAACATGTTCTTCAGAGATTTAACTTGCATGCATGAACATTTCACACTCAAAGTAATTCAAATTAATTATTGAACCAAACTTGGAAAAAGTTGCTTCTGCCATTAACAATAACTTTAAGCACATGTAGTCTGAAGTAGACCAGAAATATAATCTATGCAGCCGTTCCTACAGAAACATTAATGGAAGTGTTGCATCTGTGAAGATTAAATGTTCCATATAGTAAAAATATCTAGCTGCAGTGCATGTACATAAACAGCATGGCTCAGAAACTACACATTTCTTTGTCAGTTGGTTAAAGTTAGCTAACTTCAGTTGAAACCGTGAAAGGGACTCACCTGTGATGTGTTGCCCTTCTCCTCCTGAACGTGCAAAAATAGCAGAAATTTGATTTCAAAGACAGTAGCAGCATCTTGACAAGGACCAGGCCTACTGGGCTCTCAGCACCCTAGTTAGCAACCTTAGTTAGCACAGTGACTTTACTGTGTTGAGTTCAGGACACCACTACAGGAACAGAGTTAAAAGAATCTTGCTGCTGATGCTGAAGGATCAAGCAGCAATGCAAACTAGATAATTATTTGTTTACATGACAAATAACAGTCTCCATTTACTGTAAACCCTACTATTTATCACAATTACAAAATGAAAAACTCTCTAGACCAGGGGTCCCCAAACTACGGCCTGCGTCATTTGGTCTGGCAATGCCGGATCTGGCCCGCCTCCTCATACCAGAGAGCATTCAGTGTATTTTTTCATATATTGTATTTTCTGGTTTGTGGATTTCTCTTCAACCACCAGGGGGCTCTTGAGCAGATGTTAAACTAACTTTCCCTCAAATATATACTAGTCAGTCCCAGTCACCGTTTCACTCACGGTTTTTTCCATTTCCATTCTGGGTAAAAATCTATCTAAAAGCGACCGCGAATGTGTCGTAGTCAGCAACCCCCCCCCCCCCCCCCCCCCCCCCCCCCCCCCCGTCGACAGTTTCAAAGACAGAACAGCCCCCCCCCCCCCCCCCCCCCCCCCCCCCCCCGCCGACAATAAGTTTCTAAGGTATCTTTCTCCAAAAACTAAGACCGGCCCCCGAGCAGAGAAAGGAACAGCTATGTGGCCCTCGCAGGAAAAAGTTTGGGGACCCCTGCTCTAGACTATTCTCTACTAATAGCACAATATTCAAAACCAAGTGTGGGATTTGTGAAACTTCAATGATGGGTGACTTTACAACTTGTATGATTTTGGATAACACTAGAATTGTTCTTTATTGAAGTTTCACAAATCAGATAAAGGTTTTACAAATCCCACACTTGGTTTTAAATATTCTGATATGAGTTGAGAATAATCTAGTCCAGATTTGAAGAGTCTAGGTGTTGTAGTTTTTTAGCTAGAGTAAATTAAAGATGCTGATTGCAGTGAAAAATTAGGTGGAATTGCCCTTTAGCCATTTCCCAAATTGGAAGCAGCAATTGGAAACCAACTTCAGCTTCATTCAAGCAAGAGGGGCTAACATACAGTTCTCTTAATGTTAATGATCAAATGCTCTCATAAATGATGGTGGCGTTGGCTGTAGGAGTTTGCTTTGCAATCGGTGGATCGCCAGATCGATGCCTGGTCTACTGCTGAGATTTCAGTTTGGTGTATTAAAGGCATTATTAAAAAAGAAACCAAAATATCACACCAGCATTCTGTTCTTTGTAAAAAATTATTTTGCAGTCTTGTTTACGCTTTTACATTGTAGATCTAAACATCAGCAAAATTTGTAATTTTGGCTGATTGCTACTGTTAAGTTTAGGGTAATTAACTGCTGGCAATATTACAATTTTTTAAGAACTTTACAATTACTTATATTTTTACACTATATTTCTGTATTTTCTACATTCGTGACTGTCACAATTATTTAGGATATATGTTTATTCAGTTATGATAATGCCATGTATTTTCTACGGCAGTATAATGCTGTGAATATTCTGGTCAGTAACTGCTGGCATTTTACAATTTCTTACCATAAATTTACTGCCTTTCTTTGCAGTTTCGACTTACGGTAGTTCCATGTAATTTCTACGGTAATGCAATGTTTTTGGGTACGACGGTCAAAAACTGTTGGTCTTTTACCATTTCTTACCGTAAATTTACTGACTTTCTTTGCAGTTTCGACTTACGGTAGTTCCATGTAATTTCTACGGTAATGCAATGTTTTTGGATACGACGGTCAAAAACTGTTGGTTTTTTACAGTTTTGTACCGTAAATTTACTGACTTTTTTTACAGTGTAACAATATGACCCTGAAGCAAACTTCAGGAAGATCTCTTCTTCCTCAAGCCGTCCCATCAGGCCCCACCCTGCAGAAACGGAGGAACCAGTGGGAAGGCGGAAGAACATCATTTGATCCCTGCTCTAGAGAGCGCGGGCCTACACATCATGTATATCCTGTTTGGAAGAGCAACCGTTTGAAACTCATCTCACAGGTCCCAACGGCATCATCAAAGACGGATATGAGACAAGAGCGGAGAAGAGGAAGAATCCGGAAACCGGCGACTGCTTTTCATGATCAGAGATGCGGAATTCATAATCAAGACACTCAAGAACAAAGTTTTTGAAGAAGATGAAAAGCTTCATTTTAAATAAATATCATCACTTAAAAAAGCTGAAAGTAAATAAATAAAGGGAAGTTCTCAGGAGCCACAAAGATCAGATCCTCCCACTTTGGTCATATATTTTCAGCTGTATTTTTTGGGAAAACGGGGTCAATAACAGTTGATGCATAGATTCAGCCTAATTTTTTTATTATTTGCATTTTCTGTGACAAAACTTATTACAAAGAACTAAAATAAACTGACAGTCTAAAAGACAATTAGACTAACAGACCGAGCAAGTGCCGTAAAAATGGGAGACTAATTGAATTCAGATAGCATGATAAAAGGCCACCGAAAAAAGATTGCATAGAAAAATTTGATTACTGCCTGAAAGATCTAAGTCTGAAAAGATTTGGCAACAAACAGAGAGAAAATAAAATAAAATAAAGACTAACAGATAAATTGAAGTTTCATTAAAATCTGCAATTTTTTTTTCTTTCTTGTTTTTGTTACAAAAGGGTAAAAAATGTTTAATGTGTAAAAGCAGAAAAAAAATCCATGTGAATTACATTCAAAATAATTTCAAAAATATCATGAAAGGTATTTTTTTACAATAATCATTAAGTCCTGCTAATAGTTGCACCAAAATACATTTGAGTATAGTTTAACTGCTTGGCCCTGAAAAAATGGTCTGAAGGAACATTTTCACTTGAGATTTGTGGCAGTGTAGGGTCATAAAAATTTTTGTGACCGAAATAAAAAAAAAAAAAGACTGTCAAAGTTGCCGAGACACATAATGTTGACTGTAAATCAGTCACGGAGAGGAGGGATGTGGCTCCCTGAGGAAGCAATTAGCTGTGTTGGACCAGTTGCTAATAAAACACATGGGTTACAAGCTACCCAAAGCCCATGCAGGCCGGGGGCACCTACCATGCACTTTGTGACTTTATATGTGGGCGTGTGTGTGTGTGTGCGTGTGTGTGTGTGTATAAACTGGAGTCTAAGAGGTAGACAGTTAGAGCCACTGGCAGCAACTGGTCAAGACTGAGATGCTTTAACAGCAACCTTCAAGGATTGCTTTTAAAGGCATCAAATGTTTAGCCCTTTTTAAACCCCCATAAACAGAAAAGTGTCTTGTGTGGCTTATAATTATTTTCTGTTCATCCAAACGTCAACACAAACATAAGTGAATATAATCAATCACAGAGGCTTTGGCATAACTTTACTGTGAAGATTCTATAAATGGGTCATAATTATTAGCAACAAATTAAAATCTTTTCACAATGTAAAATGTTAGCTATGACATAGTAATCTTCAATTAACCAATCTTCTCATATTTCATTTTACAATATAGGACTACATGAATCCAGTTAATTTTTCTCAAAGGCAGACTTTGGTTATCCAAAGCTACTTTAAATTCATTGATTAAACGTCACTCATTTAAACCAGTGGTGTCAAAAAAAGAAAAGAAGCAAACCTTTTCCTTAGTGTAATCAAGTCAGACAGTTCAAAACCCTTTACATGATAATAACATAACACAATAACCAATTATGAAACATGAAACAAACATCATATTTTGCCATCAAGAATAATCATCATACAAAATACATATAATATATTAATGAAAGTTATAGTTGTTTTTGCTTAATCAAAGGCTAATCTAAACAAGTGGGGTTTTAGCCTTGAGTTAAAAGAACTCAGTGTGGATACGTACAGATGGCAAACTTTTTGTCACACAAGCCTGGCAGTTAAACAAAAAGTTGACCAGACTAAGGGGTATAAATTAGGCCTTTCTATCCTGCTAACTTTATCATGTAGCAATGTATCATCAAGCATTCCAGGTGTTTCATTCATTGATCTGATAATAGATATGGGGTAATTAAGGCCTGTGCTTGATTTCTTCTGACCAGTTCCTGACTCGTGAAGATCAATACACATCTGAGCTACTTGAATAGTATTTTACCTTGTCTTCTATATTTCTAACAATTTAGAGAAATATGTCTAACTTGTCTAATTGTGTCATATTTATAAAATTTTATAGAAACTGATAGGAATGCAACAAAATGTAAAGACAATGAATAATAAAGGTTGGATTTTCTACTTGACAACATTATGACAACATTTTATAACAATAAATCATTAATTTGTCTTAAGGGTTTGTAAACATATTTACCAGTTTTTCTAATTACCGTGGATAGCTGCTGTGACCGGCAAGAGCCAGGATGATCTGTATTACTTTCACTCACAAACCTACATTTGGCAAAAATGACAAATCAGAAAGCATGTGTAATAACAGTGATGTATAAGATACGCTTTGGAGGCTCTAATAGACTGTAAAGCAATTATTTTTACCTCAAGTTGTGTTTATAATTTTACAAGCCCTAACAATAATCTAATTAATGATTGAAGAAACTAAATTCACTTTCTGAGAAGTGTGTTTGAAAATGTTCATAGCTGTTTACACCTGTATTACATATTCTTGAAAGGTTAAAACTTCAATAATATATGGATATTGTTTGTTCTGTTTCTTTTTCATGTTATCTGATGTCATAAATCGGTATTGTTTTGTATGTGCCACCATCACAGAACACATTATAGTTAAAAATCAACAGTTTAATGTTCATTATGGGGAAATGAGCTGGCCTTCACAAAGAGTGCGAGTCAATGTAATAAAATGTATTTCAAGAGCATTCAGAGAAAATCAGAAAACCAACTTCTTCTGCAGTTGGAAAGCTTTTGACATCAGTATGGAGGAGTCAGGAAAATGACAACTTGCACACACCAAAAAAAAACCTCTTGTGTGACAAAGCACAACATTGGATCTGAGTTAGAATCAATGCCCTGGTAGAACACAGGCAGAAGACATAGCGTACCCCAAAAATGTCAACAAACCACATGACATGCCTTCTCATACTCTCTCCCTATAAAAGATATGAATTCAAAAGAGAATAAAAGTATGAAAAAAAGTCAAAGTGGAAAGCAGAAGGAGATGCACATTGATAAACTGTATTAAGGAGACACTTCTCTGCATGTTCAATGCCCAGTGGAGCTTTCCTTGTTAATAGCAGTAGATGAAGACCCACCCACGGCCTCCAAGACCACCATGATGAACAAAGTTGGATCAATGCAACTCTGGAAAATTTCCTTCAAGAGTGAAAGCAGTTTGAATACTACTTCTGACCAAAATGCTGTTTTCCCAGAAACCATGCAATACCGCTTCCACTGTAGCTACTGTACTTCATCAAAACACTATATTTATTAGAATTATTCCTATACATATTGTTGTTTAAAGGAACTTACAGCTGATAAGGGGTTTTGCCTCATTTTGTGGCAACAACTGCCTTTAAGCATTTGCATAGCTAGTAATACGTTTTTTACATCTCTTAACAGGAATCTTACGTCTTTCTTTGCAGAATTGTTTTATATCACCCTCATTTCAGTCTCAAAAATAGAACAGCCTTATATCACAGTATTTCAATCAAACATAAGTCTATATGTTGACTATGCCACTTCGACATTCTGATGATTTGTCTTGGCCCTGCCGCAGTATCCAATTTCACTTGAGTTTAAGGCTCAAGGCTACAAACTGATTTCCAGACAGCCTCAGGACTTTCTGTAAGCATGAATTCATCAGTTACTATGACATTGAGGTTTTAAAGCAGCAAAGTAGCCACAGACCATCCATCCATTCTCTGAAAATAAAGCTTCAAGGGGGTCTGGTGACTATCTTCAGTGGTCATTGGGCGAGAAGTGAGGTATACCCTGGACAGGTCCCCAGTCTTTCATAGACAGACAGGACAAACAACTATGCACGCACACACTCACACCTAACAACAATTTAGAGAAACCAATTAACCTGACAGTCATGTTTATGGACTGTGGGAAGAAGCCGGAGTACCCAGAGATAATCATGCATACACATGGAGAACATGCAAATTAGGTGCAGAAAGTCCCTTGGCTGTAAGGCAACAGTGCTACCAACTGTCCCATTGTGCAGCAGTCCCGCTGCGACCATCACACTGCAACCACTAATGGTTGGCTGAGTTTTACACATAACTGAGCAAACACTTGCCATTTTTCTTTCAAAAGAGTGTGTTCCCAACAGTTTTAGGGATTATTGGGGTGTTTGTCAGCAACTATGAGAGAGGCCCTTCTGTACTTTTTTGTCAGAAGTGCTTTCTTATTGTTGAATCATAAACCTTGGGCTTAACTGAAGCCATAGAGGTTTGCAGTGCTTTAGATGTTGTTCTGGGATAAAGTAGTTTTAAGACGCCCCAGATGAGTTCTTGATCCTCTCGAAGTAATTTTGGCTGGCCAGCCATTCCTGGTAAGGTTTGCCAAGGTTCTATGTTGTCTGTGTCAGTGGCTTTCTAACACTTCCTAGACTGTCACCTATTGTTAAATTTATTTTTTTAAAAACTAAAAAGAGGAAGAAAAAGTTTACTTTGGATCATATGATGTGTTGTATTTGAGATATTTTAGCCTACTTCATGTTGTTGGTCAGGTTCACCTCAACCCTCCTGTGATCTTAAGAGACAGGACCATTTAGACCCATATTTCATATTTTTATATGAAATTTTTTTTTTAGCTAAATATTTGTTTGCAGATTTAAGCAAACATTTCACTCTATCATCACATTTTCTTAGAGATATGAAAGGGCCTTACACAGTATTTTGACATATTTATTTGTTTATGTTTCCATAACACTTGCAAAAATCTTTTCTAGGTTCTCTTCTTTCATCTTAAACAATCAAGATCTACTTTTAAAGGCTGCAGTCTATTTCTGACTGCACTGATCTGGCAATCAGAAACCACTGGTGTATAAGGTGTGTGAATAAATAGAGCCATTAGTAAAATTAAATTAGGTGTTTGACATCTCATGGAAAGTCTCAGTGGTAAATTCAAGTGATTACTGACAAACATGAAGTGGTTGGACGCATGGACTAAATGCAATTAGCTTCACAGAGCTCACAAAGGGAATTACAAAATCAAATCTGATTCTAACCAGACCAAACTCAGCGCAATGTAACTTTGGAACCTTCCAGGAATAGTTTATAAATAAAAAAACAAGTAGAAATTAAATGAACTGGTACCCATGAGGACAAGGAAAACGGAGAAGAATTTTTGGTTTCCACATCTGATGTTGATTTAAAATGTTTTTTTTTTCTGTTTGGCAGTCTCATTGAGTGACATGCTGGTGCTGATGAACTGCAGGCAATTATATTATTTGTTTGCAGTTGTTTAGACAGCACAACTCTATCTTCAGCGGCTACTCGCTTCCAGTGCTGTGTATAATGCGACTAATAGTTCCATCCTGTAACAATCAAACAAAGTGGGGATGTGTTTGCATCTCTCAGCTGAAGTGTGAAACCATTTGTAGTGAGAAAACATGTATGCGTGTATGTGTGTTTAATTGTGTGCAGAAACCGAGGTGTGTCTGTGGAGCAGATTTTCACACACTGTGTGGTCTTGCCTCAAGAGGTGAGGAGAAGAACCTCACCCTTTGTAAACAGAAACGGAGAAAGGACTGGAAACTGTGGAAGTACAACTTTTTCCAGGGGAATGACTCAATGTAAAGTAGAAAAGAGCAAGATATCACAGAATCTTTCTCAGTTTTAAGAGACCTGTGGGAGCCAATGACAGGACAGAGACTCCCAAAGAAGGTGGGCTTATGGGGCTAGATGAGTCAGCAAACATGAGCAAGCTGGAAACTCCTTCGCTTACAGTCAGATGATTTCAAAAGAAAAACAAGGAAACAATGTGAGATGTGAAGGTAGGAGTGTCAGAGAAAGGGAAAGACCCAAAGACCCCCGAGAGCATGTGGGAATGGATGTACATGAATGTGGGGAAAGTATATAGGGAATTCATCTACATCTTTATATTTTTTTAATGAGCAGATTAGATCAGATCCACCACACCAATCATTTCCCAAACCCATATATGTACATACCTTAATTTTTTTTCAAGCAAACAGCTATTACTCAAATCAATGTTTTTAATTTGTAGTAGCATGATCCAACCCCAAAATATCTTTAATGTGTCATGGTTAATGTATGCTCATATTAAAGCATATTTATTACACATACTTATTTATTTCACCTCCCAAGAAAGCTCTATGTAAGAAAACAATATTATCTCTTTAGATAATATTGCTGCACAGAACAGGAGAGCATTGAAACTCCTGCATCTTAGCTAAGCTGCCTGTTTGAAACACTTAACTCACTTTAGTTGGTAAAGGAGTCTGCCAGAGAAAAATGACCTGATTATGTCGAAGAACAGCTAATCTTAATTGTGGTTCTGCATGAGACAGAGATGAAAGTCTATTTACAGAGTTAAAATTCTAGTTTTGGGGTAAAACAGGAACCGTTTAGGTTTACATATTACAACTAGATTATTGATTCACAAAAATAAAACAAAGAACATCCAATTCGCATAATACGTTTAGATTTATATTTTTATAAATCTAAATTGATTTCTGCTTTTACCTTTTTATATATCGTTAGTCGAGTCCTTATAATTAGCTTCAGCCCCTATAAATCTGCTCTACCTTTTTTTCTTTTTTTTTTTTTACAGTTGTTAAAACTAAAGAAAAATTATATTCTTGGCAGCGGCTGCACATGCTCTGGTCCATGCACGTCTGATTGAAAAAACACCTCCAACAGCAGCAGTCAAATTGTTTGGCAGGCAGACGGGCAGCCGGTGCAGAGAAACTGTAATATTCATTAAACACAAGAAAAGGCATAAAAAGCAGACAGGCAAAATGTCTGCTTTGCTGTTTACCATTTGAGAAGCATTGTTAGGGGTTATTTAATACATAGTTACTTGCTAAAGAGGGATAGGGTGTAAAACATATTAAAGCTGAAGAGACAAAAAGTTTGATTGCTTTTGCAAGAAATGATGCATGCAACAAGTCAGTTTGCCAAATTTTAAGTGATATCCCTGGTGAGCCTCAGCGTTTCGGAGCTGAAGCTGTACTGTAATGCAAATGTGGAGCTTTGCATCCTATTTTGCATTCAAAACTTTCCAGTTTGCTGTGACAGCTGGACGACGTATGTGTGGTACGGGCAAGAAAAAGAGTGATGGCTTTGAATAAGCAAATAAGTTCAGTTTACCTCTTTACATTTTCCCTATTACCTGGGCCTTTTTTTCAATGCAAAGTGGCCCAATTGGAGTGATGCTTATCACTTTACTGTAGCCGCTGTAAAAATAGGGAAATGAACGGTATGAACGTGACAGTTAACTGGCACCAGTGAGGATGGTTTACTTCCTTATTCTCCTGGAGTTCAGTTTAGTTGTTTGCATGCTTTCCTTTCTCACACGAAACTTCAAAGTGAAAGGTGTCAAAAAGAATTTGGGAAACCTTCACAGCAATTATACAGTTTTGTACTACACTAAAACAATCACTTTATTCTACCACCCTCAAAAACAAACTAAATATTATTTGTGCTGTTTTCTAAACAAAATCTTTACAGAGCCCATCCATCCGTTCCTAAACTAACCTCCCCTCGCTTTAGCTGTATCCCAGGGAGGTGAAATCCAAACCGGAGTGCAGAGAGCCCTCTCAACTCCTCAACCTCTCAACACATCCTCAGCACTACCCTTTGAAAATAAACCACACCGGCAAGCCCCCCTTCCCCACCTCGTTTCATGCTCTCGCCTCATATGCGAGCACACATGCCGCACACTCCACTGGGAGCTCTTTGGAGACTTCCCCGCTGCAGTTCCAGGAAGCAGATGTGAGAATGGCGGCAATCAGGCGTGATGCTTCTCAAGGCAATATGCAGACCATAACTCTCACTGCGTAGACATGGAAGTGAGATGAGAAATGTTGCATCTTGAGGCCGTTGCCCAGAATCGGTTAACATGATACAGCTCCGAGCAAAGGGCAGCAGCATCTGGTTTCATTTTGTCAGACTTCAGAAATATGGGCTGGACATATTTACAGGGCTTCAACAAATTCCTATTGACAAATGAATTGATGTAGATGATGGTAAATGACAATGATGGGCTGGTAATTGGTCACAAGAAAAAAAAAGAGCCTTAAACAATAACTTCCACACACCCACGAGTAAGCAGAGGGTTGATGAAACATTTAGGGATTTGATATAAACCAGTGACAAGCTTTTGCAGCTTCCCACACTCTAAAACACAAGGAGACATAGCTCCAGATGGCCGAAAGTCTGCGTTTTTTTTAAACATCCACCTTCTAATGATGATTGCTCTCCCACAGAAACTATTATCCGAGCAGCTAAGACACCCAGAATGATCCAGAATGTGTTGTTTATTCAATATCACATGAACCAGAGTGACAGAAAAGACAGTGAATAATAACCAGGAGCACTGCATGAAGAAATGGAGCATTACTTTTCCCTTGTGGTGTGGGAGGGAGCATTACGCCTGCAGGGTGTGTGAGATGGCGCCATGATGGATCTGATATCATGTCACTAAACTCAAGACTATACATCTATGCAGTGACTGTTTTTGATTTTGGTCATATGAACAGATGCCGAAGGCAGCGTTAGAAAGGCGTCCATAGATAAAACTTATTTGTTTCACCCTGAACAACTTTGTATTGCTTTTAAATATGTGCAGAACAAAAAGAGAAGGGAACTCCTGTATGTTGAGCTCATCGAGTTGTTTGCTGGTAATATTTTGTTAAATATTTATATTAAATATATAATATCCTGATTTATATTTCATTCAAAAAATAATTTTCTTGTAAATATAATGAATAGGATATGTTTTTCAGGGTCTCAAGGCAGGTTTTCCAAAGAACAACACAAGGCTTCACACTAGAGCAGCACATGATCCTCAAGTGAAAAACAAAGCAGACTAAAGAAAAACTACACATTTAATTTAAATGTGAAGAAAAACAAACATAAATGCTCTCAAATGATATTTATCACATTGCTGTAAGCATTCTCTTTCTCTCTGGCAAAGCAAATTTATTTGCTCTGAAAGAGATGTGTGTATTTGCATGTTTCCCTGACAACAAGAACATGTTTGCAGGAAATTGGAGCAAATTGAAACTACATTATTGATTCTATATGGATGTAGAGCAGGTAGCATTTGCATTTTGTATTTGATACCATTAAAGCTTAAAATAAAATACATGGGCAATAATTAATAGGTAAAAGTTGTGTGATGCTAAAAAAATAGAGTTTAAGTTTCAACTAGGCCAGTGGAACAGCTAATTACAACTAATTGGTTTAACTCCTAAAAATTATGACACATTAATACATATCCCAAAGAATCTTTAAAAATAGAAAAGGGAAGGGTCTTGCATCCATCATAAATTTTAGAGCTTGTTGTCTTTTGTTCCTAGAAAGGGTGATGTGTTAAGTTTTGTAGCTCAAAAGGTAAAGACAAAAAGATGGCAATTTGTCCAGAGAGAAACAAATTTTTTTAATAGGAATAAGCATTGGCTTTTTCACAAGATCAAATGTTAACCACCAGCGTTTTTATAAAACACAAGAACAATGAATGTAGAGGGAAGTCTCACTTTTCCACATGCAGTCAGTTCACTCACGAGGGGACTGCAGTAATGTAGCCGTATAAATAGATAACTTGTTGCACAATTTAAGCTTTATAATGCAGTCAACAGTTAGTTTTCGCAAAATGTCATTTGGGCCCAAATATTTACTTCAATATGCTAGATCAGTAGCTGAAGGAAAGTGACAAAACTGATAAACTGTATAATCTATCATTCATTTGGCTTCAAGCACTTCTTCCGCTGCCATTACTGAACATACAGGCCGACTTCGATTCTAAAACAGCGCAGAAAATGAGCATTATCGTTCAAATCTCCTTCTGTTTGCTGATTTGCCGGGTAGAAAATCTACTGGACGAATTGAAGTAAATCAATTAATCAATCAATGAAGTTTATTTGTTTAGCACATTTCAGCAAGGCAGTTCAAAGTTTGTTTGTCATAAAAACATAAAAATACAAAGTGAAAAAAGAATTGACACCACACAGTAAACCAGTGAACATTGCATTTTGTCAAATGGTATCCTGCTGCAATTGGTTATATCCTTATTTCATCCAAAAACAGTATGATATTTAGAGACAATTTTAGAGTGGTCCCATCCAGCAAGACTCATATTTTGTGTTACATAAAACATGCTTTAACATTACTTGTGTTTTATTAAAAATAGAATGCAGATGACGATTTAATGATTTTTCATACTTTGAATATATATATATACGGTATATATATATATATTATTTTCTGGTTTTAAAACAGATTATTTCTCTTTATAAATAACAGTTTTAACAAATGAAAATTGCAGTTTTGCACCATCTCTACCTAACATTGTAATTTCGGTATGTGACAGCATGGTAAAAAGATGTTGATCTAATTTTGCTTCTTCTCATGATTTCCTCAGTATATTTAGAATTATTCATTACAAGATGAAGATTTAGTTGGACAAATCTACTGTGTCTACTGATTTGCAGAAAGGATAGCTAAACAAATAAATACGTTTTTGTGGATGTTATAAAACTTTGGTCCAAACATAGTAGATTCCCTGCAAGGATGATGGTTAGACATGAAATCCAATTCAGCAAACAGAAACACTGGCCAGAACAACTTCCTCTCCTTTCTTTCATTCCTTTCTCGATTCCCAACCACCTCACACTACAAAGCCGGATGAAGGTCATCTTACAAATGTCCCCCATTGTGATGCAGAAATCCAGCATTTTGGCAGCATCCTGATCTGTTAAGGTCTTCATTTCACAAAGCTGACAGGACCTTCCTCTGCTTTCTGCAGTCGTTCCTCATCCTTACTGCTTCTAATGAATTTAGAGAATAAAGCAAAAAAGGCGTGCCTTAGAAATATAGGTAGAACCAATTTTAGTGTTGGAAGGGTTTATTTTTGTGTTGCTAATTATCTGCCAACATTCTCCCACTGTTTGAATGATTCTTGTTAAACACGCTTGTATGAGTGGGCAGTATTTCCACTGAGGCAGCCCTTTTGACACGTGCATATTGCTGTATTCCCGCGATGTGGGTGTAAACAGTATTTGTGTTTCGACACGGCGCAGAGTTTGTGTGCATATGCTGGTCGAGGAACGGGATCGCTGAGGATGTGTGTGCATGTGTCAGAGCGTATCTGTGCTGGGGGATAAAAAAGGGAGGCACAGCTCTGCAGCCTGATATTCTGGGAACAGCAGGGTGGCGTTGTTGACCCACCTGCTCCCTTCTCTCTTCAGCTGGATCTAGTTGAATTTCAGCAGCTGCATCCCCTCACAAAGCACCTCTTTGTAATCTTCCCAAGGCGTACAAATACAACTGCAACCAGGAGAGGAGCGGGGAAGGAGGAGGGAAGATGGGCCGTTGAGACAGAGAGGAAAAAAGGGCGGTAACTGTTATGCATGGCGTGTACCAGTGTCATCATAAATAAAGTGCTAATTAATGTACAGTAGCAGGTATTGGTATAAAGGAAGCAAAACTCTGATGCAGAATGACTAAGTATTTAATAAACTGAGCTGCAGAGATATTTTAACTCTCACACTATGTGTTGCTAAGTCTGAACATGCAGATGAATTCAAAAACTAGTAAAAGAGGAACAGGAGAGAACCTGCTCTACAAAAAATGAGTTGCAGAGCAGAGCAAGTAGTATGGTTGTTTCCCATTAACAACATTTTCCTCTGGCACGCTCATAATGGACCTCACGCCTCTGGAATATGCAGTGTCACATGAATGCCATTTTGCACTTTAGGCAACACACAAGCAGGAGTCTCCAGGGTTATTCTGCTCTCTTTACCCCAAACGCACCTCAGGCAACTCTTACTCAGAATTTGCATCGACAAACAATATAATGTTTCCTTTCCTTTTGACAATAACTGCAGGAGTCGTGACTGGGATGCCAGTTTTAAAGGACTCGTTTTGCATTTATAGATGTGTGATAAATGATTTGCACCTTCAAAGATTTCTTCTGTTGTTGTTTTGGTTAGTCACACTAAAAAGATTTAGACCATTAAATTAGATGATCTTATATAAAGCTTTTCTGATCATTTTTACCACTCAAAGCACATTCACACACACATTTATATACTGACATGCAGACTGGTAGGCAACTTGGGGTTAAGTGTATTGCCCAGGGGCACATCGACATGTGAGAGGAAGAAGCTGAAATCGAACTGACAGCCTCCTTATCACAAGACGACTACGCAATCCACAGAGCCACAATTGCCCCCTTAATTGTAAAATCTGACAAACTTAACCAGAAAAACTACAAAAGGCAGATGTCTAAGACAATGATTTCAAAAGGCAACATATTATGTGGCAATTAAAAAGAATTGTAGGAATAGACGAAAAACAGTCTCTGCTATCTATCACCTGGGAAAGGGGTACAAAACCATTTCTGAGGTGTTGGGACTCCAGTGAACCCCACTGAATGCCTTTATTCATCCAGTGAATAAAGGGACTTTCCATTGCTTGGAATGTTGGTGATCCAGGAATGGTGACTCCTGACCAAAAGTAACACAAAGACCCATATGAGATTTGACAAAAGAACATCTTGGTTATATTCAAAATTCTTGGGAAATATTCTGGAGACTGATGGGGCAGAAGTGGGACTTTTTGGAAGGCTTGAATCCCATTACATTTGACATAAAACTACCAATGTTTAAGAAAAACAACATCCTAACAACAGTCAAACATGATGATGGTAGAGTGGTAGTCTGGGGTTTCTATGCTGCTTTAGACTTGTGGTAATTGACAGAACCATAAATTATGCTCTTGCATAAAATTCTCAAATGTCCAGACATCAGTTTATGACCTGAAGATTACTTGGTTCATGCAGCCATAAAATTATCCAAAGCACACCACCAATTCTCCCTTTAAAATACTTAAAAACCTAAGTGAAGGTGTTGGAGTGGCCTAGTCAAAGTCCATATTAAAATCTGGCTGTTTTAAGAGATTTCAGTATCATACAGCAGAGGTGTCCATCCCCAATTCTGGTCCTCAGTTCCTGTTGCCCTCCATGTTTTAGGTGTTACCCTGCAGCTGCATACCTGGCTAAAATGAATGAGGAATTAACTGACGTCTGCAGCAATTGGAGGCATTTTA
The DNA here is from genome assembly GCF_002775205.1 of Xiphophorus maculatus. Lineage (NCBI taxonomy): Eukaryota > Metazoa > Chordata > Actinopteri > Cyprinodontiformes > Poeciliidae > Xiphophorus > Xiphophorus maculatus. The sequence continues at coordinate 12,155,482 of NC_036458.1, read as the reverse complement.
AGGAGGTAATCTAATCATTTGAATCAGTTGTGCTGGAAAGGGGAGACATCAAAAACCTTGAGGACAGTGGACCACGGTTCTGAACCACTGCTTTAGCCAGCTATAGTCCATCTGAAATATCGCCAAAAGCTGACTCTGAATCAGCTCTGAGGCATAAGAGGCAATTAAAAGGAAGTGGAAAGTCTGTCATTCCTTTATTTTTGAGTGAATAAGGAAAACAGTTTGTCACATAACTGAAAATGTTAAGTAAGGATTTCCTCTGAAGTTGTATGGATAAGGAAAACTGCACAGAAGGAGCTATACAGAAAACTAAAGGAAGGTAATTCAAGGTGAATGTGGTGAGTGGACTCAAATGCTGGTGATTTCCAGCTGCTATGTAATTTTATCAGCACACTGACAGTCATCGCAGATGACAAAAGGCTCTCGTTAGTTCACCAAAGGTGACAAATAACCCACAGTAACTCAACCCGGGACAACTGTAGTGTTAATTATTTGGCAAGCATTTGTATTCTGTTTTTTTTTTTTTTTAACTCTTATAAAACTAAATATAATCCAGAAGAACTGATTTCCTTTGGAAATGATCTTATTCCCTAAAGTGATAGGGCTGAGATGGAAAGCATTAATAAGAACTGCAGCCTAGAAACCCATGGTAACTCTGGAGGAGTTGCAGAGATCCACATCTTAGAATAGAGAATCTGTCGACACAATAACTATTAATTGGGCCTCTGTAGAATTGTGGCAAATAAAAAGCCTTTGTAGATCAAAAGACATAAGAAGTCTGACTTTCAGCTTACTACAAGTCATGTAGAGGTCACAAAAAACACATGGAAGAAAGTACTTTGCTGAGATGAAGCCAAATTAAACATTTCCATCTTCATGCAATCCTTATGTATGACTCAAAACTAAGAATGTGGGGAAGCTGGTTAGCGTTAGTCAGAACATGGATGGAGCTAACTGTAGAATAAAAACAGTTGAGGTGGTGAGTTGAGACTGGGACAGAGTCACCTTTAAGCAGGACAACATTCCTAAACCTGCAACGAGAGCCACAATGGAAATGATCAGGTCAAAACATATATGAATATGTATTAGATTATGGTCCTACGTACTCATTAAGTGGAACTTGATTGTAGTTTGTGCAAACTTTGGAAGGCATGTACAATTTTTTCCCACTTTATAATTACGTACACATTGGTTTATCACATAACCATCCAGTAAAATACTCTTAAAGTACAATTTTTACAGGGAATTGTACTAAACAATTATTATAACAAACAAAACAAGCTTCAGGAAATTCAGTCTGTAGGCTATTAAAAAGGTTAGATGAACCAGAATGAAGCAGACGTGGTGTTAAAGAGATGGGACATGTGATTTGGGAAATACAGCAACACATAGTCATGAACGAAAGTCCTGCGCCATCCAAATACAGATATTACTACCTTAAACATTAACTCCATCTGTAGCATGGCTAAACCAAGATTCACTACAGAATATCACAGTAAATGTTGCTCTCCACTCTTTTCTAGTCTTAAAATCAGGCTAACAGTTAGAAATAGTGAAGTGAGTGCAAACACAGTACCCTGCACCTTTAAACCAGTGTAAACGGTTTGCAGTTGCTTCCTTTTTTCCCTGCCTAAGGCAAAATATGTCAGTGTGACAGTTGGTAGGGAAGCTGTATAGAATGCCACATGAATGGCATCCCTCACCAGAATGTGGTGAATATGACTGTGAGTAAAAACAAGTAGACATAAAAGCAGCCTTCACAATAAACAAAGGTCAGGGAAAGGAAAAATGAACAATTTTCTGCATTCATGATTTAAATGTTAAGAAGCTATGTAACTAAGTAACTACTTTTGACCAATCTTAGAGGCAACCATAGAATCTGTTTTCACTTCGGTGACATCACCAAGTCTTTTGGGGTATGTCTCATTTACACATACAGAGACCAAATGTTTGCCTGTTCTCTTTGGCATGCTCAGTAAAGTTTTGTTGTTGTTGTGGCTTTTATTGCAGATAAATTTCTAAGTCTTACCATAAATTCTCAAATGGATTTAGGTTTCATCTTTGATTGGGACAATTCAACACATTGATTATTTGAAACCTTCCCAGCAGCTCTCATGTATGTCTGAGGTGGTTGTCTTGTTGGGAGGTGAAGCTTCACCCAAATCTCTTGTCTTTTGTAGTTTCCAATGGTTTCTTTCCCTCCAGAATTTTTCTATACTTCTAACTCTCATTCTCCGTACTGTAATAATTTGTAAGCGTAAGGCTTTTCTGTGGATATCATTACAACGCCTTTTACAGTTTGCAGTGCAGATCCTGGTGGGTGTTTAAAGGAGTAAGTTCAGGAGTTGAAAGAATGTGCGCAAAATTGTGTCTAAGATGAGGATTTATGAGCTTCTCATTGAATAACAACTATTCATTCCATCATATACAAAATACGCATTCCATGGGAAGAACTGTGTTGCTGAAGCATTTCATAATTAAAGACAAAGCTAATAAAACTGACGATCACAGACTGATAGTTCAACCAGTTAGCAGCAGGTGTGGTAATGTGTTTGACTGCAGTCATTCCTTCAAAGGTTGCAGACTGGCTGGAGACAGACAGACTAAGTGGTGCTTATAAATATTGGCCCGGTACACTGGAAGCCTAATTGGAGAATTTGATCCACCAAACCAAAAATCACTTTAATAGCATATAAATTATCCTGTAATATGTGAATAGCACCCAGGAGATTTGGGGTTTCATATTGCACTGTTCTGCCTGCGTTACGTCCCCTTCTGCATACAGTCCTGTTTGTGCAAACTTCTACATGCACATTTTTTGTTTTGCTTTCACAAAGCAAAAGATTTTTGTTTTATGAAACAAAAAGAATCACAAGTGTTTTGTGATTCTTGTTTTTGTTTTGTTTTCTGGACGCAATAAGGTAGACAAAATCTCTACTTTACGAGGTAAAGTTTCTAAAGCCAGATGAAGCCAATAGTCTTGGAATTGTAGCGCGGCCTCCCATTTCCCGTAAAGTCAAAGGGTGGGCTCACTGTTTTTCTGCCTCTCCTCAGCCTTGTTCTAACTATTTGCATGGTTCAAGCCATGTAGTTCATGGGAAAATTAAGGAGATGATTTAAGAAAATCAAAGATCAAAAAAGTAGACAATGTGGGAAACTCCATAGACCACAAATTCTTTTCAAAACATGATGACAAGAGAAAAAAGGGCACAGTAAATCATATTTATATCATGTCGGGGGAAGAAAGAACCAGGCATTTCCACTCTTCGTAAATGATTAAAGACAAATATGTTTTATGATAATTGTCCGAAACTGTTCTGTTTACGACAATTATGAAACACACAAATCAATTTGTAATACAAATTCATGCCCATTCTTAACACACAAGAGTTTTTACACCTAGTGAATTAATATCAGTAAAAACAGTATTATTATACAACTGTCACTAAGTAAAACTTGCAATCAGCTTTTTACATTCTCCCTCCCATTAATTCTAACTTTATCTGCACAGTAAACTATAATTGCATCATAAAGTTGCTTGTACTGTCGCAAGAAAGCAGAAAAACAAACTTTCAAAAAAAAAGACCCTCTTAAGCTAAATTCAAATAGACAAAGTCGACTCAGACTGTTTCAGACCACTCAGCTGGATGTTTATGTTCTTCTTTAATAAAATTGAATGGGAGAGACATCTTTGTGAAGAGCGGATTCTCTGCTTTGAAACTATAAAGGACTTGGGGTGAGGAAGTTGTGTGCATGCATGGGCGTGTGCGTGTGTGTGTGGGTTGATCCAAGTGGTGCAATCAGAAGCAGAAAAATTGACTGTTTCATGTTTTGGTCACATGCTCAATAAAAATGATTGAATTGGGTATAGTTTGGGTGGAACTGTTTGTTTAAAGCCTTTAGCTGAGTTTCTCTCCATCATTTTGATTTTAATAAGATGCACTGGTTGGCAAGTTTCATTTGGATTTCAGGCAGTCCAGGTGCAGAGGAGAAGAAGAGTTTGATTGCTGTAATGCCAATATAGATTGTTCCACTGAGTAGCGATGAGGTAATCATATCCAACTTACAATTTTTGTCTATAAATATAACTAAAAACAGTTTAAAAAAATGTTAGTCATTTTAATTTTCTTTTAAATGTAGATGCCTTTCTCATTTCCTGAAACAAAACAATCTAAAATAAATATAACTTAATCTGTGAAGGCTATGAAGAATTATGGGCCTAACTGTACAAAGAGTACACAGATGTGCAACCACAGTGCAGCAGATGTTTTTTTGTTTTTCTTGTAATAACATGATACATGTGAATATAATAGTAATATGATATTATCTTGTTCACATATGAAGAGTACATTGCAGCAGCATGATATTATATTGATCAAACATAAGTTCTCAGGACAATAACTTTTTAACGTTATAACAGCTTTATTAAGTTCTGTGCATAAAGGAAATATAAACATTATCTGTAAATGTGCTTATTTGAACACATTCCAACAAGAAGAAGTCTATATTGACTATTTCAACGACAAATGTTTTTTTTTAAAAACCACTTGATTTATCCTGTCATTGTAATAAAAACATCCTTATATATCTTTGCTAATTCAACTGAACACAACATGCAATCATCTGCAAAACCGCTGCCTCACAAAACAGTCATGTCGAAAAGAAAATGCACCAAATAATCTGGAAACACTTTGGCTCTTTTCATGCTCCTGACATTAAAATGGAAGAGTGACTGAGAGCCAAACACACCCAGAGATATTTTGAATAACAGTTACCATAAGGTTTTAAACACTCACCCATCCCTGCACCTTTCTTTCTTTACTAATAAGTTTGAATAAAACCTGTTGTTGATTCGGCAAAACCGTCATTATGGCATTTTAATGAATTTAGGATATTGTGAGGTCAAATGTCGGCAGGAGGTACTAACACAGAGCAGCTGTCATGTGGATTCGACTGTGATTAGAAGCAGTGCAGTCAAACATATCCAGATCTTTGGCCTCAGCAGTCAGATAACCAGGTAAATGTATCTGTCTGTAAACCAAAACAGAAAAAATCTGCTGTCTGGAGTTTAGAGGAGGAGAAGCTGAGAGGAAAATCATGTGGACCAGTCACCGATAACATATGTGCAAACAGTCCTCTAAATATCTTCATCTAAAAGTGTAACCTAACCCTATCCTATATCATGTCCTCTTCTAGGTAGCAAGATATGACCGAAAAGTTCATTCTTCTCCTGTCTGGTACCCCAGCCTCCCACTTATATTTACTGTAACTGTAAATTCTGCACTAATTACATTCTTCCTTAGTGTGTGAAACCAAAGATAGAAGTGGTCTGGTTGATGTGGCGTTGGGGTGAAGCATGGTTTGTCAGCAACCCAGGAGTTCTGTCCACATGTGGTTGTGCAGTGGTTGGGATCGTCTGGGTGAGAAGGAGGGCATGCCACTCTCCACAGTTCGCCCAGTTTATGTCGACTCATCCGGGGAGATTATTTAAGCAAATGAAGGCCTGCTGTTTGGGTTAAAGTTTAGCTAGGGAGACTCTGTGGCTGTGCAGACAGCTGTTCTCCATGTGGGAAATTGTATAGAATTTGTGACAAAAATTTTGTGGTGCAGATTCCACAAACTGCACAGGAAAATGTGAATTTCTATAACACGTTTAGTCAACACGTGACCAGATTTAATTTTTTTCTTCTTGCAAAACAATTCTGCTCTTTACATTCATACTCTTGCCAAAGTAAGGTAAGGTCATTTTTTTTTACATAGCACATTTTCAGCAACAAGGCCTTTCAAAGTGCTTCAAAGTATTCATATATGGTTATAATTTGTGACATTATAACCATAAATCTAATTGTATATTATTAGGATTTGATGTGATACACTAAGTTGAGCTTGAGTTGAAGAAAAGAATGACACAATTTTGTTTTAACAAAAACAAAAATAGCATCTGAAAAGTGTGAAATGTGTCTGTGTTTAGCCCCCTTCTATTTAGATACCCTTTAATAAAATCGAATGCAAGACATTTCCTTTAGAATTCACTTTTAAATGTCTCAAAGGCTGGTTGGAGAACATTAGAGAACACACAACATTAATCAGAGCAGAAGTCAAGAAGTCCATGGTAAGTTTAGAGGAGCTGCAGAGACCACCCGCCCAGAAAAGCCTCTTAACAGGAGCTATGCGCTTCACATATCTGGTATTTACAGAAGAGTAGCGAGAAGAAAGCATTGTGTTGCTGAAATGCATCAAATGTTATTTTGCATTTGCCAACTCAAGCCAGGTTTGGGAACATGGAAAACAAGTGGAAGATGGTTCTCTGAAAGGTTTGGTAAACTGTATGTAGAATTTGCTTTTCTTTCACTTCACAATTTCACACTATTTTGTAATAATCTATGTCAAATGCTTTTAAAATACACTGAGGTTTGTGCACGACAAATTGACTAATTAAAAATATTCAACTACTATGAACACATAGTGAGCTGCTGTTCAAATTTGAATCTAAACAGTGTAATATCAAGGCAGTGCAGCTGCTCCACATACTCAGTTTAATAACTTGCCAAGAGTTAAGAAATGTGCCTAACTGTATTAAAACACAGCAGCAGAGACCAAAGGGAGAAGGATTCCTGTGGGTGACTGCGTAATTTAATTTAGTATGCACATTAGAAGCCAGGGAGTATAATTTACATGTGGGATAGAGGCGACTTGGGCCCATGGAGCAGAAGCGGGCAAGCTAGTTCTAAAAATCTGAAAATCTTTACCACGATTTTGAGATCCACATCGGAAGAAACAGGAAAATGAAAACCTTCCCTAACTCCGAGGGACACATTAGGTTCATGCTCGGTTACCTCGTCTTCTTTTGCTCCTTCCTGTTCTAATTTGGAGCCCACATATCCTGGTTAGAGTTTCTCCCCACATTATAGGGAAGAAGGCCAGATCTGGTGAAAACTGTCTTCTATCCTCTGTCCCTTCCAGTCAGTTTCCAAAAAAAAACTCTGCCCCCCAAGAAGCAAAACAAAAAAGCCCCCCAAGTAACTGATTTAGTTGAGATGCAGTTGATTTTACTGTCCATCACAATGCTTTTTCTTTTGGCAACCCATTTGGCAAGATGAGTGGTAAACTAAAGCAATAAAGCTGCTGAGGATTTTCCTTTCAACTTCATTTAGCTGCACTTTTTATCATAAATTTCTTGTATAACATTACACCCAAAAGTACAGTTTGTATTTTGTTTGTGGAAATGACAAGAATCCAGTGTGATGCTTATTATTCTACATGCTCCTGTCATGTATGTTGATATTTGCATGTTTACACCATGTATGCATGTATGCTCCTCATAGGACACATGCACTATGAGTAAGCACTTTTCCATGGATTAGATTGAAGCCAGACCCAGTTAAGCTGTTAGCTGCTGTCTGGACTTTTTGCGTGCACACCCCCACACACGCCCATCCCCCCGCACACGCCCACACACACACACGCAGACATGCACAGACATTAAACTTGACCCTAGTGCTTTGGAAGCAGCTGCTAAAAAGGAAGCCAGCCTCATTTGACATGCAAGTCATTTACAAGTCTTTGTTATTCATCGGACTTTAAAGCTTTAGGTGCAACACTTTTTCAGCTTATGATCAGTTTTAGTAAAAGTCAATATTGTAATAACTTACCTTGGTGCACGAGCCACCAGAACTCTGCATGCATAAGTGTCAGTTTCTATTATTTCCACATTAGAGATCCTGTTCCCTCAGCCACCTGCAGTGTCCATGGAGCGAGGTAAACTGCCGTCCAGCACACACATACCCTGTCTTTTCACTGGGAGGTCAGTGATAAAAATCATCCCACAATACATGAACAAAGACAGCTGCAACAAAGACAGTGATTCAGTCCTGCTGCTTATCTCCCCTTCTCCCGATAATGTACCTTCAGGGTCATAAAATGGATGTTTCACTGGATGTGAAAGGCTTTATTGTGGAAACATCCTCACTTTGGAAAGGTTGAAACTTTTTGTTAACGTTGTAAAAGGGCTCATAATGGCCCATGATGACTGAACTTTTCAAGATGAAGTTGGTTCTGAAGCAAGGCTCACGTTTTACATTTGCTTAAATTTAAATGCGGTTCTTGACTAATATTGAATTACTAAGGAAATATTAAAATGAAGACATAAATGGAACACTTGACATCACAATCTACAGTAGCTTGTCTGTAACTGAATTATTTTTGTTTAATGAGAAATTTATTCTATCAGGAAAAATAGTGACAAGAGTTGTAAAATAATATCACATAATTGGCAAATCTGCTGAAAAATAGTTAGTTATAAAGTTTCATGTTTTTTTGTTTTTACTTATTTTACTTCATGAATACCATTCCATATGCCGGAAAATTTGTCATTATTTTTTTCCTTTTTTTTTTTTACCCCTCCAGGGGGTCTTTTGTGGGCTCTAGTGTCCCTTATGTGAAAGTAGGCTGACAGGAACGGGGGAAGAACAGGGGGGAAGACAGCCAGATCTGGAAATTATCAATTTTAGCACAGTAAATGTATGCATACTTTACTTTGTTAAGTTTGGTACGTTACTTTGTTAAATCAGTAAGATTGTTGCCATACTGGTAAAAGCTTGCTATAAACATTTAAACTTCTTCTAATAAGGTGAAACAAAAACTTTTTCTCTGAAAACCGTAGCTAAATTTTAGCGTTCTGAAGCAACATTTATCTCATAGTTAAAAAACATTGTTTTCCAACTAGTTTGGCTTTAGCAATAGCACCCCTCCTAGACTAGCTAGTATTGGGTACAAACATATATTCCCACTCAGACATAAAGATCTTGTACACCTTATGGAAATTTTTAACTTTTATTAAGTGAGTAAATTTATTTATAATACAAATGTTTATCAGTCTCTGCAGTACAAGCAAATAGGAACAGCTAATTTTGATAAAACTAACATCTTTAGTAAATTTTTTCTCAAAATATTTGGTAGGATTTACTCGCAAAATAAGTTAGCTGTGGCAGAGTTAAAAAATATATCAATATGCTTGGTTTACATACTAATATGCTTAGTTAAGATGCTTAGTATGTTATTTAATTAACTAAAATTTTGCATCCTCCAAAGTAAATTTTTACAGTGTAGAATCCAATATACATGTCCAGAATACATTACAACATTCATAGTTGTTAATTTTGTCATTGATACTTTTATTATCAATGACAAAAACTGTTTAGAAAACCAATTTCTGAGTGAAGATATATATATATATATATACTGTATATACAGTAATATCAATGCAGCAGAGAATATCACAGTTCATGCAGTTTCAGCAGAGCCATAAAACACCATGAAAAAACTAAAACATTATAATAATGAAGCCCACACAATTCCCACAACCAATGAGGAGATGGTGCTGATTTGCTCCAGCCAATCCCAGGCGGAAGGAGGGCTGAATGATTTAAAAGTCCGAGTCAAGTTGCAGTAACATGTAGCTCCTCGTTTCATATTGTGAACAGCAACTTTGACGACCGCACCCCCAATGGCAGCCTAAGACAAACAAGACAAACAAATCGGAGCTCCAGGTGACTGAAACAGTTAAAGGAATTTAACCAGGGCACACCGTGCGTAAAAGGCGCAGCGGAACCTTTGCTGCGGGGTCCCTTCTTTTTTTCATTTCTAACACAGTTTTGGATTTTCACCTGTGCTGGACTGATTGCATTATGTTAAAAATGACAGAGGAGCATGAAAAGTCTCTCAACGACCAGCCGTGCAGTCCATCAGGGACAAACAGCTCCATGTCTCAGGACGAGTCCGACTCCGACGCGCCGTCCTCGCCAACGGGCTCCGACGGTCACGGATCCCTCCTCAGCGGTTTGGGAAAGAAGCTGGACTCCGAGGACGATGAGCGCTTCCCAGCCTGCATACGGGACGCGGTCTCGCAGGTCCTTAAGGGATACGATTGGTCCCTGGTCCCGATGCCAGTGCGAGGGAACGGATCTCTGAAGAACAAACCGCACGTCAAGAGACCCATGAATGCGTTCATGGTGTGGGCACAGGCGGCCCGCAGGAAGCTGGCGGATCAGTACCCACATCTGCACAATGCTGAGCTGAGCAAGACACTGGGAAAACTCTGGCGGTAAGAAATATTTAATTACTAGGATTAATGTCTGCAGGAAAATAAAATATAACCCAGCTTTGAATAAGATAATCACCAAAGCAGTAACTGATAATATAGCTGCAAATATGAACTCACAATGAAAATGTAAGAGTCTGGGGAGATAAAATTTGGAAAATTATTTAAAGAAAACTATAGTTATGGCAGCAAATACGCTCAGAACAAACTTTTAAATTCAAATATAGCTTTCTCAATCTTTTTTTGTGGTTTGCTCATAAAATTTAAAAACTATTTTTTCTTCTATACTTTTCATATCAGCCTGCTTTCTGAAAGTGAGAAGAGGCCCTTCGTAGATGAAGCAGAGCGACTGAGGGTTCAGCACAAAAAAGATCATCCAGACTATAAGTACCAGCCACGGCGACGGAAGAATGTGAAACCAGGGCAGAGCGACTCAGATTCAGGGGCAGAGTTGGCACATCACATGTACAAAGCTGAGCCAGGGATGGGGGGGCTGGCAGGAATGCCTGATGGACACCACCACCCTGAACATGCAGGTATGTAACCAAGACTGCAAACAGGGCTATTACTTTTTAGGGATCATAGTTAGTTTTGTGTTTTAAGTGATCTTAACATTTTATTCTGACATTTCTTTTCAGGGCAGCCTCATGGACCACCTACACCACCCACCACCCCAAAAACAGAGCTCCACCATGGAGCTAAACAGGACCTGAAGCATGAAGGCCGCCGCCTTGCCGACAGCAGCAGGCAGAATATTGACTTCAGCAATGTGGACATCAACGAGCTGAGCACTGATGTCATCAGCAACATGGAGACCTTTGATGTTCATGAGTTTGACCAGTACCTCCCGCTGAATGGCCCAGCGTCGGGCTCCGCTGCCTTATCCTCAGATCACAGTCATGGGCCGGTTCCAGTCTCCGGCAGCTCCTACGCTTCCTCGTACGGCAGTGGTGTTTCATCCTGGAGCCGAAAGTGCGGCATGTCCTCCACTTCTCCTCCCGCCGGCGAGGTCGGCCAGCACCGCCTCCACATAAAAACAGAGCAGCTGAGCCCCAGCCACTACAGTGAGCACTCCCATGGGTCACCATCGCACTCTGATTACAGCTCCTACAGCAGCCAAGCCTGCGTCACCTCGGCCACTTCGGCCGCCTCGGGTGCTGCGTCTTTCTCCAGCTCCCAGTGTGACTATACCGACCTGCAGAGCTCTAACTATTACAGTCCTTACTCTGGCTACCCCTCCAGCCTCTATCAGTACCCCTACTTCCACTCATCTAGGCGGCCCTACAGCAGCCCGATCCTGAATAGTCTATCCATGGCTCCGGCCCACAGTCCCACTGCCCCCAGTTGGGACCAGCCCGTCTACACTACTCTGTCTCGACCTTAAAGGGGACCAGAAACAGTCTGTTTGCACCAGAGACTCATTCAGTTTGATGCACTACTAATGAAGGACATAAGGCAAAGGCGAAGAGCTGTATGAAGGGGCCTGTAGGGCCACCTGCGACCGTGTGAACGTGAAACAAACAAAAGAAAAAGTGCCTGCTGATTTTATATAAAGTTCTATTGTTGAGATGAAAAAAAAAAACAAAACAAAAAAAACAAACAAACACACGTGTACAGAGTTTTTACACAAAGAGAACTTGTGTGTGTCATTAGAGAGCCAAACTCCTCCGTGAGGACACGTTACTTAAGCTGACATCTTGTACATCCCTGTCCTTTTTCAGTTTCAAGTTGCAAAAGTGCACCGTTAAGGTGAAGGTGCAGACTGGCAGCAGAATTCTGCAGGAATTAAAAAGTTTGGCTAACAGTGCACACAGGACCAGATATGTTGAAGCTGCAGTAAAATTTACATAAGTGGCTGAAGCTACATATCGCAGCACACTATTTGCATCAGTGATTCAGGCTGAAAGGAAAAAAAAAAAAGGCTCATTGGAATTTTGTGTCATTTTTGCATAAAAAGTCTTATATGTATTTATGTTGATGCATTATTGGATTTTTGTTTTTGAATAGGTAAACACATGCTACATGTGGGTTCTTTTTTTGTTATTTAGAGTACAGTTTTACTGACTTAATGAAAAGGAGGTAAATGAAGTAAAGCACCGTGCATTTGATATTCCGTTGAATTTCCAGAAGGATCTCCATTCCGAGTTTGGGAGCAAACAGACAGGACCAACAGACTCTGGCGCAAGACTCAGAACAGGTGTCTGAAATCTACGCTTGGCAAATCGCGATTAGTCATGTTGTGGGCTTAAAGGAAATGGGGTAAAACAACACCACACGCTGAGTGACACGTCAGCTGGACCTCCTGTACATGTCCATGGGCAACGCGAGAACACGTGAGCAAACATGCATCCGTGTGTTGGGAGAGATAATGTGCAGATGAATGTGTGAGTCCATTTTCTTATAGGACTGAATACATATCCCATGACATAATCATAATACACACCAAATGATACAGAAAACATCTTTTCTTTTCTTTTTTACTTTACTGAAAGTGATGTTAAGCGTGACTGTTTTTAAAATATTTATTTCATAAACAATTGAAAGCCGACTCACTGCTGCATAAAAATGTGTTTGTGCCTTCTAATGCTAATTGTCAGTATTTTGGAATTAAATAGAATTTTTAACTAACAAACCATCCACTCAAGAGACTCGCTTTTAATTTCTGTCCTTAATTTGATATAATTCCCTAAAGCATCAGTTTGCAGAATTAAAATAGAGCAGAACTGCATTTTTTTGTATATCATTTTGGTGTATGATTTTGAAAAAAAAAAAAAAGGCTGTGAAAATGATTGTTCTATTAACTAGTTTCACACACACATGCACATCTAACCCTTCCGCTGGCCGTTTTTTCAAAAAAAAAAATAAATAATACTTTTTCTCGATGTTTGTTTTCGATCCTCTTCTTTCCATCTACAACTCATCTTATTCCATTTTGTACTTTTTTGTGCTCAAATACATTTGGAAGCGATTGTGAAAAACTATAATAAAATAAGAAATAATTTAATTGCGGGTTTCCCTTTGTGCTGGTTGGTTCATATTCATCTCCATGTATAACTTTGAAAGTAGTGAGATTTCACACAAAACGGATTTATTAAAAAGATTTGCTGGTGTTTATTCCTCAGAAAATTTAGACAAAAACAAGAATCCTATGAACCACTTTCATCATGTTTTGTTCTTTTCTCTTAATCTTTACATATCTTATTGTTTGGATTCTGCAAAAGCATAGCAACATATCTATCAAAGTTGTCAACTTTAGATTTATTCATTAAACAACCAGCATAAAAGGAATGAGAAGAGATCCTGTCTCCTTTGGTCCAGAGTTGGCTCTGGCCTGGCATGCCAAGCCACCGTCCCTAACCAGTCCAAGGGCGATGCCAAGTGCCAGGGCCGCCCTGCTGAATTTTAATGATCCATTATGCTGTGGATGGGGCCCTATTGTGTCCCTTTATCCGGAGAGCTAGAAAGGAATTAATTGGACAGAAAATGGAAGGGCAAGGGGAACTGACAAGCCGTTAAGAGGGTCCTGAATGGATGATTAGATGCACTAAGAGGAGAATCTCCCCCACCGCCCCCTTCATATTGCAGCACTCCACAAACAAACAAAAAAACAACAACAATAAGAACAACCGCAATGACCACCAGACTAAATAGCTGAAATAATATCAGCGCACATAATCTGAAGATAATAAAAGAAGATAATACCACAGCAGATGGGATGTGGGTGGCTCAAGAACGACTTGTTGTTTTTCTTCCCTCAAACTCTTTTTTTTTTCACAAGTGTTTGCCAAATACTTTCAGGAGGAACTCTTGAGAAAGAAGAGGAGTGAATAAAAGTGAGGCAAAAAGGCTCTTCAGGGTGCTTGGGTCCTGTTTCCTTGGAACAGATCCACAGTTTCTGATTGAGACTCTTGAAATAGGTAGGAATGAACTGCATTGGAGAGCTTTACTGCAAGATAAACTACCTCAGACAATTGAACAAATGGCTGCACATTCTATGAATTAAACAAATCTTTTTGTCTCAGCTCTATTTCAAGCTTGTGGTGTAAAATCACTCACACAAAACATTGCAGAAAAATTGCAACGGCATAGAATATGAATTTTATTTTATTTTTTTACATTTGGTGTAGTTGAGACTCTGCAACATTCCAGCTGTCAAATAAAGATGATGGGAAAGAAGGGGCGTCACTGGAAGTCGAGTTGTGGTCTTTTGCCCACTTAAACATGATGGAGCGGCAGGGTGGACCCAGTTAAGCTGCTGCTTTCACCCATTCGACCACGTAAGCATTGTCAGGATGGGGACAGCAAACCTGGTAATAGTCTCATCCCTCCCTAATGAGCCTGACTGACTCAGGGCATGTTTTGGTGAAAAGGGAGGGATCTGGGAACTGTGAAAACCCCAAGAATGTGAGGCTGATTTGCAAGGGAAATGAAGTGGACATAAAGCACAGTTATGGCCCGCTGCTGAAGCTGCATGGCCTTATTCCTCTCGGCAAAAACAAAAAAGGAGTTTCCTGAATGTTCGCCTAGTCTGCTCTTGGCCAGTTTCTCGTTGTCTCGTTTGTGTGATAATAAAAGAAAAACAAAGCTGTTTCGCGGGTACGAATGTATCTTAATAGTGCTTGCAAAGTACAGCTCCCTGCAAAAGTATTCATACCCACAGAAATTTTTCAGATTTGGTGATATTACAGAATTTGACATATTTTAATGAGGTTTAATGTGACAGACATTAAACCACATTCACACAAAGGTGAGCATAATTAGAAAAATGTTGGAAAATGATACGGAGCTTCTGACGCTAAAAAGTCAATGCATTGCAAAAACACCTTTCATTGCAATTACAGTTATTTGTCTTTTGTGGTAGAAGTATACAAGCTATGCAAATATAGAAACAGAACACTTTACTCAATTTTTCTGTAAAAAAATTTAAAAACGTATAAACTTGTTCATATATGATAGATTTTGACTAAGCCAATCTAATACAATAGTATTCCAAACTGTTCCATTGTAATTTTACTTGTACAATTAAAGCTGTTGTTCTGCTGGGATCTGGACTTCCAGAGCAGCCACAGGTAGGTTTTCCTCCAGAATTACCA
Organism: Xiphophorus maculatus; assembly: GCF_002775205.1. Classification (NCBI taxonomy): domain Eukaryota; kingdom Metazoa; phylum Chordata; class Actinopteri; order Cyprinodontiformes; family Poeciliidae; genus Xiphophorus; species Xiphophorus maculatus. Next base: position 12,140,290 of record NC_036458.1, on the reverse strand, counting down.
GCACAAAATGATCCAGCCATTATTTTTTCAGGGCAACGGGCGATGTTAGTTGTCTGCCACACGTTCATGTTTGCATGACATTTTTGTCAAATCTTTCCATAACTATGGACAATTTTTTGTTGGTTTATCACATAAAATTACAATGAAATACATTGAAGTTCAAAGTTGTAACCTGACTACATGTGAAGGTTTGAGTACTCTGCAAAACATTGTGTGTGTCCACTATAATTTATGGCGGTAATCAGATGTTGGTATATATTTTATTCCAGGTGATTTTACTTTTAAATTTGCAACTGTTGCTTATTTGCAGCAGAAATCCCCCTGACCCTTCTGTTTGCAACAACATCTCGCTTCACATGCAAAGTAAACACATAGGACAAACTTTTAGCTGCTCCGCCCAAGCGAACAACTTCCTCAAAGTTATTTCTCTTGTCTCTCTCTTCCACCCATAAAATGTAGGATTTCTGAAATGATGTCTCCAAATTAATACAGTTATGACCAGGTCAAGCAAAACATTTCAACAAATCTGAATTGATACTGGTTTATTATTCGAAATGAATGTTGTAAAAGAAAAAAAAAAGAAATTCTTCTTATTTTAGCACATCTATTGCAACTAATGCCAAAATTATTTTGCTTCATATTTCTAAAATGTTGGCATTTGTTGGCGCTTTAAGGATTGATGCATTTATTTGCAAATCAGGAATGATTAAGAATGGCAACATTTTAAAACTTTCAGCATCACACTTCAAAATCCTAATCTTTAACCAGGTTTAAAAGAAAATCAACCATCCTAGAAGTGCTATCTATGTTGTTTAATGAATAAGAAATAAAAGCTTCATCAGTTAGCATTTACAAACATTTCTCAATCTGTTTGCACCTATTGCATGCCAGATGGGAGGAACTGCAGAAAATAAGAAAATGTTAATATACTTCTTTGTTTTAACTTTTTAGTGATGGAAAAAACTTAATCATATTATAGACTTCATAGACTCTCTAAGCGAGAGGGTAAAGGCCTTACGCACAATTTCAGTTAGGAACTTACTTCCAGATAAGCTCATCACAATTATCATAGACGTTTTAGAAATTCAGGAATGATAGGTTTATTTTTCCAAGCATCGGATCTATTTACTTGTAGTTATGGTATAAAAGACATACAGACAAAAAGAACCCAGCATGCATAAGTGACTTAAAATAAGTTTAAAATTCTGAAAGTTTCAGATTGACAGCTAAATCTGTTGTAGCTGCTGATGCATTGGTGAGACCATCTTGAGTAAAACCAAATGCTCTTTTTTTTGCCAGTTGCCTGAGGTCAGCTCTTCACACACTGACATTAACCGCCATGCCTTAGGCGACTGTCACACATTTTAATTGATGTAAAACAACCATGAAACATTACTCAAATAAATAAATACTACAATTGGTCTTTAAGTGGCTTAAAATTATTACAAGAGATTTTGCTCAGCACAGGTGCAGTGTTCTTAAAATTATTAGGAGAAAGTTGATAAAAAACAACACTTTGACATCTGGTCATTTTCAGCTCCCTGAACAGTTGTCCACAGTCTTTCACTTTGTTTTTTTATTCGTTCTCTCCTTTTCACTTTTCTTGGCACGTCTTGATCGTGAATGGGGTGGCAGCATAGCTGCTCATCTTATTTCCACAGCTTTAAGACTTGTTGATTAGTAACTGAGACTGTGTTTTCATTGTCACAGCTTTTTTGCTTTTGTTGAACTGTGGCAGCATTCCATGATCGTGTACTTTGTGTATCTTTATTTAAAGCAAGTTGATCTAATCCATTTTCAACTCGTTTCTCTCCCAATTTAAAGCATTTTAGGACACTTTAGTTTATTGGAAGATAACTTTGCTTGTTTTGAAATTCTATTTTGTAACAGGATAACACCAAGCATTCTGTAAGGCTGTTCTGTTGCAGCAATCCAACGTAGGCCTGTGGAGTTAATAAAAAGTCCATTTGAATTTCTGTTATAGCGCCAGCTAATCTCTAAAAAGGAGTGTGTTTTTAATTTAATGTTAAACAGCTAAGAAATTATTTATTCTTACTCTTTATTGCAAACAAAAAAACATTGATTTTAAGCACTTCAATTCACAAATTTGTGGTTACACTTTTCCCTTTCTCTTATTTTTAGTTCTTTTTTTACATTTATTAAACTTCTGATATTTGGCTGTTGAATTGTTTGTATTATTTGACACTTGATTTGCTGAAAAAAAGGGGTTTTCTCCCTGCTACCTGGTGGAACTCACAGTGTACACTGAAATATTATTGGAAGATGGTGAGTTGATCCTTATTAAATATGTATATTTATAAAAGGAGAGGGAGGAAGGGAAAGAGACATGTTTCAATTAAAAGACCAGATTTAATCTTCCACAAACTACTTTATTTCCTCACGTTCAAGTTTAAGTTTTACATATTTCCCATGCAGGATAAGAAATGTGAAAAATATTGATGGATAAAACTGGAAAAAATATATTTCAAAGGGCTCGGCTTCCATTTTTCAGCAGCTTGTTTCCAGACTCGCTTAATAATTGTGATGAAAAAGTTGCAATTTTGATTTTCAATATAAAACAATACAAGTGAACACTTGATGCCGAGCAACACACAGTGAGCGATTCAAAGCAGTTATGTCAAGTATGGAATCTCTCTGCTCTCTCTATGCAATTAAGGGCGATGAATTAGCATATTATTATTTCCCCCTACACACACTCACATTGTTGTCCTGCGGCGTGAGTGTGAGAGTGTGTGAGCCCTAACACTCACACACTCACATGTTACCAGTGATAAAGGGACAGAGAGAGAGGCAGCAGCCTGTGGAGTCCTGCAAAATCCTGGAATTTCAAGTGTGGGAGGCACATTTGCTTCAAAATTTTCATGCGCAAAGATTTCAGAGACAAAGCCAGGAAAAGGCAACGGGTGACGCAAAAAGACATCCACAATTGTAAAGAGGAAAAAGAAAAAAAGACATAAAACCGAAACTAATAGAAGATTGGAAAGACTCAGGTAGTAAGTGAAGAAAATGCTATGTTTTTTTTTCCTTTTTCTTTCTTTCCTTGTTTTTTTTTTTTTTTTTTGCAGAGCTGTTTGGCAGAAAGTGCAGCAGGGACAGCAGGCCCAGAGTTTTAAAATGTTGCTCAGTGCTGGCAGAGCCATGTGTGAGTGCACTCTGTGGGAGCACCAAATCTTGTTGCCCAGCACAACATGGTGATTCAGACACAACAGCAGAGACCATCAAAACCCATTTACCCTCCTAGAGCACAAAAACCCCCATGAGATGGTCGGCCTTCCATGAGGAATGCATTTTAAATAAGAGTCTGGGATGCTCCGTTTTTTTTTTTTGCCTTAACAGTCATTCTAAAACTAGAAAGTACACCGCAACATATTAGGTGACCATTGCAATATTTATCTAATATGCACTTGATCAGCAACACATGGCCATCCTCTCACACTTGATAGCGTTTGTGGTATGACAAAGAGCAGAGGAAGAGGAAAAAATAAGGAAGAGTTTGTTCTCCCATGCGGTTTTGGCCCGTTCTGAGGGGGCTTGGAGCCCGGCCAGTCTCTCCTGGGGTTAGTCTTTGATATGGATGGGATTCATTATGTAACTGAATCTATTGTCAGGGAGAAAAAACAATATGGGGCCAGAAGGTAGGTGTGTTGTGAGAGGACCTGAAAAAGCAAGTGAGTGAAAGAGCTTTTACACCACCTTCTTTACAGCTTATCGCAGTCTCGACTGGGGGAACAACGGTTCACGCTTTGGCTTTAGAGCAGCATTATCTACTCCCTAACAGGTTTCTCTCTTTGGAGATACAGTGAAAACTCTCTCCTGAATTCATTCACTTATTTTTCATACATCTGCAAAGAATAAGTGCAAAACCTGATGTGAATTATGGAGACTATGATCATCTTCTGAGTGCTACAAATGGATAGCATCAAAGATCCAAAAGGCAGCTCCACTGCTGCTTTCTTCGTATTCAGATTCAATGAAGCTGAGGATCTGGGAGTTAGTGTCAGCTTTGAGAAAATAACTTTGAGCATTTTCTGAATATAAGTGTAAAGTGCCTTGCAAAAGTAATCATTTACTGATTGAACATTTTCAAATTTTTTAACTTTACACTTGCAAACTTAATTGTACTTTTATTAGAATTTTATGATCAACAAAAAGTACCACAAAATTATGAAAATAATACATTTTCTTATTTGAAAAAATGAAATATGAAAAGTTAGTACCTTTTACCACAACTTCAGCTAAAATTCTTTTAGAACATGTCTTAGCAAGATAGGGAATGACATTGTTTTGCTTATTATTCTTTGCAATATCATAAATTTCTGACGTTTTCAAGACTTGTCATAAATTGCTGATTAGATTTAGATCTATGTTTAGGACTTTGGCCTAGGTTCATTTTGACATGTGAATATACTTTTATCAAAATTATTCCATTGCAGTTCCAGCCGCATGTTTAGGTTCATCCTGTGTCAATGTGAAACACCACTTCAGTGTCTTGCAGTCTCTGAAAGGTTTTCCTGAGGAGGACTTTCAGCGATTTAGCTTCATCCATCATCCCATCAACTCTGACCACTCACATTTCTGAAGAAAAGCTCCCCGCAGGTACATAGGGGTAGACCATATAAGATTTTTTTTTCTTCAGACTACTCCTTGTCATTCAGAACTTTTATGTTAACATGTGACATGTTCATTTGAATCTGTAAACTTAATTAATTAAATTCTACCACCACCATGTTTTACATTGAGAAATGTGTGTGATCAGAGTGACGTGGAGTGTTAGTTTACGTGTACAGATGGCATTTTGCACATAGTTTTCTATGTTCCCTACATCATTTGCACCAAACTACAACATACAGTTCTTGTGACTTTCAACAATCACTTTCTTCCTGCCATACTTATGTAAACACAAGATTTGTGGAGTACATAACTGGTAGCTGTCAGAGCAACAGATTCTTCCACCTGAGCTGTGGGTAGTTGTGGCTCCTGCAAAGTTACAATGTACCTCTTGACAGCTTATTTAATCAAATTAAATCATTTCTGACTAGGCCTTCCAACCTAGACAGACCTCCATGTCTTATCAGGCCCAGATTTATTAAATATCCTTTAATTTTGGATGAAAGGGTATGGCATTCGCAGTGATCATAAAATTCAAGGTTGGAATATTTGTTTAACAACCCAACCCTGACCAGTCTGGTCTGTTTGATCTTGCTGTTTGTTCACTAATGTTTAACAACCTTTGAGGCCTTCAGAAAAATATTGTGTTTATTATAAAACTGAATTATACACCAAGGGACTCAAATTAGGTGAATATTTTACTTGAATGTATCTATCTAAACAAAAGGCATTTGAATAGAAAGGCACAGGATAATTTTCAAATACTTTTATCAAAACAAATTTTGAAATCCATGTTTTCTTTACTTTTCCTTTTATAACTGTGTGGTGCTTTGTGTTAGCTTGTAACATAAAATTCCAATAGATTCGACTGCAGTTTGTTGTTGTAATGAGACAGAATATAAAAGACTGCCAGGTGTCAGTTTGCCAACCTAAATCTGCTGCTTCCTGCCTGATGGTCACGTCTGCTCTCATGCTAAAGAAGAAGAAGAAAAGGTACCTGATCAGAGTCAGATAAAGCTGGAGACTAGTTTGATTTGACTGAAGCCAAGAAAATGGTGCTCTATGCAAATAGGGACAGTAAGCTATATTCGGGCGACCAGAGGCTGAGGGTGATTTGAATGAATGAAAATGAGAACAGCGTGTTTGCTGTTTGAGGGCAAGATATTAAGAGACTCACCGATAAAGGCATGCTTAAATTTTACAGACACTAGCATCTTTCCAGAATGATATTCCTAGCTTGGTGTGTTGCAAAGTCTGTAGGGAAAGAAGGAATCTGTTCTCTATATGCAACAGAAAAAGGTGGATTTTGGGTCTCAAAATGACAGCTTTGACCACAAAAATCTTGTAAGGCAACACAGGGACAAAACAACAGCCATCATTTGTTTTAACTCCTTGATTTCTGAAGGTAATTTTTGAGGAGGTTCCTTTTCACTGCTTTATCCCAAAATGGAAGTGAAAATTATTACAATCAGTAGTCGAGTCTATACACTTGGCCTGGTTTGTCTAAATGTATAGACAACAATCAACAACAATTCCAACAGAAAGTCCTGCATATCTGAGCATTCATTAAATGGTTCACTAGTTTTGTATTGATGAGAAACATGCCAGAAAAAGGATTCAGTTAAGCAGTCCAGATCTCACTTCTAAAGTATTCTGTGTTGGACGCTAGAACTCCCTCATGACCACAGATAAAAGCCTCCTTCACAAGTTTCTCCTCAGTTCTTGAGCCAAGAGTCAAGAAGAAACACCCCGTTGTCATCGTATGTGCCACTTCCAGTCACATGTCACAAGCAGACAAGTCGCATCACTCTTTATTAACACAAAGTAAAAAACAAAACAAAAAATGAAATAAAACAAAAAATATGATGATGGCAGTCTTGTCCAATTTAAATGTCCTGAGACAAACACACAAGAGTTTGTTGGAGATATTGGGGTTGACAGGCTGTGCGGTGGATGTGATGAAATCCCTCTATAGTCACAAAACAATTTATTCCTTTATGAGTTTGAATCAAGACTCACTGAACAAAGGGTTTTTGGAGCTATTTTTAACACCAAAAGTTTTAATAGACTTATGAAAGGAAAGCACACTGTTGGGAATTTGTTAACTTTTTTCTGTGGTAATGGAAAATCCTGACTTTCTACAGTATTTATAGGGAATTACTGAGTTTTGTTGAGTTATCACCTATTTTATATCTCATTCCTTTATTCCTATGATTTGACTTATTTTTGTGTTTTTGTCATGTTGCTTTAGCACGATGACATACTTATTAGTAACATCCATACTTATTAGTAACAACGATAAAGATGTGTGAAAAGGATTAAATCAATTGAGCCATCATTATTCTGGGCACAAGAAAGGTCTATAGTAACAAAAAATGATCAAACAAAAAGATAAATAAGATAAAAGGTTCTACATAAACAAAATAAATTTGAGCTTTTATTCACTGAATTGAATAAAAGAAATAGTTAAATCTGCCCTATAGATGAACTGCTTTTATTTAGTGGGAAAATAATTAAATATGAAAGTATAATTATTTTTTGACAATTTACATAATCCTTTTACATTAAATGTAACAGTAGCACTATTCTTATTTGTGCTCTATTTTTTCTGTTAAAAAGAATTAATTCATGACTCACTATTCCATATGATATCAATCTTCCTAGACACAGAGATCCGTGATGGTGTGTGTTTCAATTTCAAAGACTCTGGGAACCTTGTTAGAGTACATAGATTCTTTGAAATACTGCAAGGTTTTATATAAAAATATGGTGGCCTTTGGCAAGAAAACTACAATTATTTGTCAGTGGGTCTTTTAGCAGGAAAATAATCCAATGTTAAGTGTTGCTCTCATAACAAAGAAAACTTTCTTCAATGACCAAAAATTCCCTGACCTACAGATAAGAAAATCCAGGAAACAGAATGATACCAAGATTTTGCAAAGATAAATGGTTAATGACCCTTTTACCAGGAATACCAACAATTGAGTCACCAGTGGCCTTGTAAATGCATTGAAATGAAGTTCGATCATTCAAAAACATCAGTGTAATATAAGAAAACCGCAATAAATGTGCCAACATGACAGACACCATAAGCAAACCCCATAACTTGTGCAGTCGGATTTTCTTTTTGTAACTTATTGATCATTTAAGTTTAAGTTCTTCAGTCTGAATTTGGTCTTTTTTAAGCTCTTTTTAACAAATCACATATGCCGAACAGATTCTGATTGCATAAGAATTATAGAAACTCACTTGCACAGCTAGCCAGGTAGCAGCGTCACAAGATCTGATTGTGTTTTTCGGGATAGAACGCCTTGTGTTTTGGGAGAATTTTTAAATAAAACAGATCATTTACTGGCATGTGCAATGATATCCCTGAGAAAAGGTGCTCTCATTGTTGCAAGGGGAGGTTACTGCAGGTAAGACATTCCCACATATAACTTAGGAAATATAAAACAAACAAACATTATCTTTGGAAAATTATGCATTACAATGATAATACAATTAGCTTTTCAAATATTTTTTCAAAAGTTTTTCAAATAGCCCTGGAGCTGACAAACATATACAGTGTGAGCGTGTTCATGCATTTTTGAATGTCTGCATATTTGTGATTGTGGCCAGTCTCCCAGGAAGGGGCTAATCCCAGGGCAGCAGCAGTGGAGGAGAAAGTCTGCACATGTGCAGATCTTTCAACTGTGGTTTGCGATGTTTAGTCTCGTTTCGTCAGTCCTTCTTGAAACAGGTCCAGAAAAGCTTTCAATAGACCATGATTCCAAAATCCCTCTGAATCCCAAAGTCGAATCGCCCTCCTTGCATCAAGGGAATATAAGGGGAGAAAAAAAATCATCAAACTGTGATCTTGACGGACAGCTTGGTGGAGTGGTGGTTAAATGCTGTCACCACAATGCGAGACAGTTTCCATTAAAGTCTCAGCTGGAGTCATTCTGAGCTGAGTTGTCGATGTGTGGGTTTTGTCCATCTATTGTGGTTTCCTCCTATAGTCCAGGAACATGCATGTTAGGTAAATGGCTATTGCAAAATTGCAAAATATTCAGTTCGTCCTTGATTTGGATGGATCCCCTCTGTCTTCAGATCTGAACAGTGAAAATTTTGAGTTCCTTCAGGTAAAGGTGTTTGTCTAAGATTGACTTCTCATTCTATATTCAGTTCTCATTTTCTTCTCTCCTGTGTCCCCGATTCTCCTCTGAAAGTTCTCCAGGGCACCTGATTTGGCTTCAACACAAACCACTTTCTGACAGGACAGTTTTGGGGATTTCCTGCAAATTTGTGGGCTGCAGTCCATCTCTGTCAAATACAGCCCACAGTCATATGATTTTATCAAACTGTATCCAAGATGGGTAAATGCTTATCACATGTTCTTTTTTTAATTAAATACAGTTAAAACATTTAACTATTACTAATCTAATTTTTAAAAAAAAGAATCCAAATGTTCTTTTGTTGCTCTCTACATTTAACGTGCAGCACAGTTGTGTTTAAAACAATAACCACCAGAGCACAGATTTTGGTAGAAATTCTACATTAATTAAGCATGAAGGTAGAAAATGTTGTGCATATTGGTTATAGGAAATCTCTGTCTGAAAATCGGATTATAATTTGTTGTTTCAGATAATAAATACACTGGAAAGGGGGAATAGATACACTATGCTCACAATTGTTTAAGTGTTTTGAAAATATTGTCACTTTTTAGGCATATTTCCTAATTCTCAGCTGAATAAGCTTGAATGCTTAAAAAGACAATTATTTTATGGAGGACAATGCTCCATCACATGCATCCAAGTACACCCGCTAGTAACGGTGTTAAAGATGAAAACCGTGTTCAGTTCTCTTGAATTCAATTTTATGTATATAGTGCGAGTTCACAAGAAATGTCATCTCAAAGCACTTCACAAAAAGTTCCTGTTGAGGGAGGTGTCCCTAAAAGGAGTGTTACAAAAACCCTATATACACCAGTATCCAAGCTACATTTGGTACATTTGCATTCTGATGTTGTAGAATGCAGAGGAAACATGTAATGTTGTCCAGTTGTTCTGGACTGAATACCTGTTCAGAGGTAGGTGAAGGACGACGACATGGAGTAACAGATATAAATAAATTCTCAGAAACAGTCCCTTTACAGCCATAGATTGCTTTAAAAATTCACAGAAAAGCTCCCTATTCAAGCGTCTCCCAGTTTGTACAGTAAACATTTTAGTTTGTAACAAAAAGTTCAGACGTTGTTACTCTAAAAACTCCATGTGTCCCCTTTACTTTCTTCTGTAGAAATATAATTATTTTTATTAAATAAATTATTAAATTATTTTTTTTTACATTTTTTGATTTGGAGGAAAATATGTCAGGTTTCTAATACATTTATATGTATTTAAATAAAAGCTGTTCTAAAGATTTTAAGTTTTCCCCACTTTTTCAAAAGCACTGCTATCATTTTATACGTAGGACTAAAAAGCAAAAAGCAAAACAAAACAAAAAACTAGTAACCTCCTCCTCTGCCCCCAAGAAACAAACATTTTCCTTTGCCCTTAGTCATGTGCAGTGTGTGCACCTTCACTCATAATAATACTCAGTGACCCTACACACGACAACTGCTCACCACAGCAATAACTTTTGCTTTCTTGGCCCTTTGCAGCTGTCCACTCGACCAGGTCCTTTGGTTCATAACAACAGCTGAGGCTCAGCCGCTTTACATGCAGCAACCTCCCTGTCACGAGTGCCAACATGACCTCAGACCCAATCCCTAAATATCTGCTTCCTTTTTACTGCCGCTCCACCCGAAGTTGTCACAGTTATTCCTTGATATTAAAAAAAATAAATAAATCAGTTTTTATATTGATAGCACCAAATAAACCAATTTTGATTCATCCCAGTCAAACTTTCTTATGATCGCAACCCACTCCAAACAGAATCTCCCATGACAAATACACAACACCCACTTTATCACTCACTTTGTGACTCAAGTGTTTCATACCGTTTTCCCCCCTGGCAGTTGTGAAACCATGTCAAAGCTAATAGACATTCAATTTACACTGTATATGTATATGCCTGTACATGTGTATAGTCAGAAAGGTCTGCCTGGATTCAGTAACTCTGTGAAGAGGATTTTATCTGAAAGTCCCACCTGTACAAACCAGTCACTGCTGTGTGATAGAGGCTTTAAATTTAGAGCAGAATTGCAAATAAATGTGGTTTAGGCTGATTTTTTTCACTGACAAAAATATGTGTTAAACAAAGTTATTTGCATAAAAAGAAAGTTCATTTAAAAGTCCTGGGAGCCACAGAAATGTCCTTTCATGTTTTGACCACAAGATGGCTCTGCAGCTCTTTGAATGATCATAAAACGAACACGGGGCCAATAGCCCCATCAAGTGTTTAGCAGAGAACATAAGAAAAAGTCTATGATCTGTTTTTTTAAAACCATTGCAGACTGTAACTCTGGCTGTCCGATTTCTCTGTGCACATCATCAAATAAAGTGTAAAATACAAAGATAAAAACAAATCAATCAGTTTATAAGCCACATTTAAAATGGCAACTGAAACTTTTACAGCAATAATCAAACAAGCAAATAAAGTCAAGACCATTTTTAAACTATGCATTGAAAAGATAAAGGGAAAAACACTCTTTGCAGGGTTTCATAAGTTATAATAAAAAATGTCAGTGGAGACTTAAATAAAAGTGGAAGGGAAGGTTTTTCATTTAAAATGTTACCAAAATATAAGTTTTATCTATAACATGACACTATAAAGCTGTTCAGTTAAAGCTGTTCTAAAAAAAAAAAAGGTTTAATAAACTTTCATATTCAATAATTATCTTGGTAAATTATGAAGCCATTTATGGTCTCAATTATCATTTAAATACATTACAATTAATTTCCTGGCCCTCTACATGATATCAGCTGAGATACATGCAGCCTCATTAACTTTTATCTTACCAAACTGCTTTCGCTATGAGACTTGGTAAAACCATACACCCAGTCATGTTTGCACGTTACTGCTTCCCTTAGCAACGTATGCATGGTTTTATTCCAGATGACCATAAAACAGCAATGACTTTAGCGGCATAGCTGCAGAGAGGAGAGACGTCTGTCTGGGAAAATGAAAATAGTAAAGATAATGCTTTCATGGTTCACTGTGACACTGAAGACAAATCCAGGCATAACTGTTGTTTCTAAAAGGCCAGTTTGAATTTTTGTTAGACAAAAAAACAATTTACTTTGAGACCTCTAGGGGGACACAGTCTTTACTGACAACAGTCGAAGCAGATATTTAAAACTCTGTCAAATCAATGCATGCCTTCATCAACCAATCAAACTGCAATTTATGTTCAGTATGTAATTCCCCAGACAGATTTGATATTAAAGAAAAAAGAAAATTATGAAAAATTCCATTTGTTAAAAATTATTCAAACTGCAAATGTCACAATTTTATAACGAAACACTGAAGCATCAAAAGATAAAAAAGGAAGGAGCAGGAAAAAATGTTGAGGCAAAGTCATAAGGTTTTGCTTCAAAACGTAGTTACAACAAAGCCTAACTGATGTAAGCATGTGTCAGCACAAAAGACAGATAACATTATTTTTGACTGAGCTTCTGTTTGGGTATATCACCTCCAACAAAAGCAAAAAGGAAGCTGATCTGAAAGAGTCTCCATACTCTGAGCTTAATCTCAGACTCTGTGTGTTGCCAGATTGTACAGGATGTGTTCTTCTGAATTTCACTGTTTAGAAAATGACAAGCTCAGAGGGGGAGCAGAGGAGAGTAAAGCACAGGAAGACAAAGATGAACATGAGAACATAGACAGCTTCATCAGTTTTGTTGACTTCTGGAAACAGAAATCAGATAACAGCTTCATTCTATAGATTTTCATTGCCAGTTCTAATCAATGTATATAATGTTTTAGAAATATCATGACTTTGTCATGAAAGAGAAATGTTGACAACATGCATTTCTGTCCATTTTATGCATTCAGACACATTGCAAAATGCAATTTCACCCAGCTTTATCCATCAGTATCACCTGAGTGAGCTACATTTGAGGCCATAAGTTATAATACTTATAACTTATAAGTATAAGTTATAAGTATGTTATAACTTATAAGTTATAAGATGTGGTACTTACATCTTGCAAGTACCACATTGGACCCCAATTTTACATATAAAAGTTTCTTAATTCTCCATAGATACAATACAGTGTTTGAAACATATGAGAGTTTGAACCATATTGACATGATACCATGATATAGCTGGTACACATTTGTCAGCTGCATGTCTGTAATGCAAATCTTTCATTTCATCCTATTCCGAAGGTGGTCTCTTGATTGAGATCTAGTGATAGTGGAGGCCATCATTCTCTTGGTTGCACTGTGGTCACAAAGGTGGGGACATGATCAGAAACAATGCTGAGGTGGGCTGTGATTTTAAAAATATCAATTTTTTTTTATAAACGAACCAAAGTATACAGCAAGAAAATATCACCCACAACAATGAATCACCACCAACAAACTGATACTACAAGGTAGTATTTATGCCATCTAAGTTTTGAACTGCTACCTACCTGGTCGTCACATAGCAGAGGCATATCTGGCCAGTAAGTATTCTTCCATTGTGGTATTATTCAATTTTGGTGAGCCTGTGCAAATTACAGCCTCAGTTTCTTGTTCTTAGCAGACATGAGTGAAACCCAGGTTGGTCTTTTACTGCTGAAGCCCATCTGCTTCAACGATGGGCGTATTGTACATTACTGGCTGGTATCCTACTTTCCCCAGCTATACCCAGACGTTATTTGAGCTTCTGTTGCAAACTGTTATCTGTTAGGAACTACAAATAACCAAAATAAATCAAACATGATCACAGAATTTCTGAGGTCGAGTGAGGTTGAAAATAGAACTAAACCTAATTTAGTTTTTGGGAAGATTCTGTTAGTTGGGATGGAATCACATATCAAACTGATCATATTTTCAACATTACACAAAGCTGGAAGACATAAGATGAGCAGAAGGAAACACTCATTACATAACAACATGGTTATATTGAAAGAAAAACAACAGTCCACTTTTCCTGGAGGTACCTGCGTAATAGAATTATTCTTTCGAGAAAGAGCTTAACATGAAAATGATTACATGTCTGCTGTTGCTGCCTTTTGAACACTCAAATGATCACTTTTTCTGATTTTGTCTATGTAATATGGCTGACACGAGTGACCTGCACACATGTCAAGAGAAAAGCCAAGGGGCTTGAAAATTGTTAAGTGACATGCCTGATGCAACTTGTGGTGTGGCACATGCAGAAACTCTCACACATGAGAAAACTCAAAGTGTACTCACGTTTTAGTAGAGAAACTCAAGCTGTGCTCATTTGCTTAGACAAACTAAATCAGAGGCTTTGCAGTCCTATAACCCTGCAAAGAGACAAAAAGAAGCCCAAAATCAGTTATTCGCTGTTCCTGTACAGAAGGCATTTATTCTTGCCCATACAGTAATTATTTTATTGATTTTCCTTAAATTTTTTTTGTCTCAAATTGTCAGTGTATGAGTGAGTGGTGTGGCCTTAAAAGTTGCACCATCAAAGGAAAAACACAGAGAAATATGAAGCAAAGATAAATGAGAACTCTTCACTAACTTTGGTCAATTTAAATTCACCAATGAATACATGCTTTTCAAGACTCCACTTATGGATGTTACAGTACGTTCTAAAGTTGTGTACCTGAAAGGAAACCCATCCTTAGCTTTTCTTGGGTATGTCTCTAAAGTACAAACCCGACACTTTTGTTTTGTGGTATTTTCTAACTTTCTTCTCTTGGTAGACAATTCCTCCTAGGTCTTTCCAGAGGTACTGATTTGAACTCAACTCTAGATTCTGACTGAGCTACTCAAAAACATCACAGACTCCCTGAAACATTTCCTTAGTTATATTGGGTATGTTCTTTGGGTCATTATCGTGTTGCAAGACAGCTTAGTCTTAGTTCTAAAGCGTTCTACAGGAAGTTTCCTTGAGTTTTCTCTCCATATTTGGCAACTGTCACCTTCTCCTCTGTAGTGTCTAGTTATCCAGGTCCTGCTGCAGAAAACATCCGAACAGCATCAGGCTACAACCACTGTGCTTCACAGTAGGGGTGGTGTTACTGCTATCCAGACCTGTGTTGCACAACAATAGTTTCAATTTAGCTATAATTATCTGTAAATACTGAAGGCAATTATGAACAAAATTAGTATTTTCAATGCAATTGACAAACTAAAATTGATGTATGCTTGTGTGATGGACCAAGTTAAAAACAGGAGGAGTCACAGGATATATTAGAAAAATAGTTGGGGTTTTTTTTTTATTTTAACCCAAAGATTATAAATGACAAAGATAAACTGAGCTCATAAAAGAGGTCAAAGAAACAAAACTGAACTCAGGCAAAAATGTAAACAAACTGGCTGCACAAACAAACATAACTGACCTAACAAAGAAATGACACATAGGGGTTTATATACTGGCTGATCAGACCAATTAAGACACAATAGGGTAACTAAACAGAATACAATTACAAATAACACAAAAACAAACAGTACAGCTAAATTTGGCTAAACTAAAGACCCAAACTGAAAATCAAAAATATTAAACTTTAAATACTATTATTTACTTAAATACAAAACCTATCTAAACAAAGAAACTACAATTTCCCCCTGCCAGCAGGAACTAGTGGTGCGGTCCAATCAGCATTTAAGCCTGCTGAGCCCTGGCCCCATCCTTTGTTTGGCAACTCCAAGGCATGTAAGTACCGGTGGGAAAACAAACAGAATTAATCTTAAGCAAACAAAATTAACTTTAAGTTGATATAAATACATACGCTAACTAAATGTGCGCGCTAATAAATAGAACAAATGCATTCAAATCAACTAATAAATGTTTTTATTGAAACTAAAGTGTTGTTGTGTTTATATGAAAAAAATAAACTGTGCATAAAAAAAGAGTTACCGACATCAGAGTGTGGCCATGGATTTGGCCATCACAGCTTGCCATAACACACAGTGAACAATGTATTACCTGTTTGTAAAGACAGAATACTCTGTGCATCTTAGCTTGAATTTGTGTTTACTGCCTTTTTCTGGGCTAAAATTCTCAGAGGACCCTTATTAGTGGTGAATTAATTGACTTAGTCCTCCTTCAGATGGTTTAGCTGCTGTTACTTAGCTTTGGAAATGGTGAGTCACAGTGAGAAATGTCTGACACCCAGAAGAGGTAAAAAGTAACTGGAATCACTTTAGATAATTAGATCTTGTAAATGGCTACATGGGGTGTAGCTGAGGTGTTGACAATAACACACCAGTTTATTAGATCTCTGATTGACTTATAAGCTTATATGGTAACTCCACTGAGGTTGTTGAAAAGATGACAGATGCCAATCTGGTTGTTTCTAAGTACACATACATATTGTACACTAATGGTTAAACTTTATAAGAACCATTAAGCATATTCTGGTCATCCCAATGTAGGTTGGTCTAGATCTAAATGTTTTGTTGACATTATGAGCTAATTTTAGATGTAAAATAAACATTAAAAAATGGCTGAGAATTTACCAAATCTGAAAGGAATAAAAAATGTTTTTCCTGATACAATTTGAAATATATGATCTTTATCAGATAAAAATAGATCACAGCCATCTTCTTTAATTTCTTTTAAGAACATGCATCTCTTTAGCTATGCAAAGTTACTTAAGTATTTTTTATCCTTTGTATTTAGATGTTTTATTAAGGATGTTTCATAGGCATCTAAGTTTCAACATAGCCACTCAAGAGCAATTCTTGCATTCTCCCAAACTACTACCAAAAAAAAAAAAAAAGCAGAGAATTCTCTATATTGTGGGGTGGAATAAAATGCAATGCTGTCCTATACAAATAGAGAAAACATAAAGAGATATTGCCAGTTGCTGCAAACCCCTGATGAAAGTTGCTGTTCCCAAAAGTACTATTATGGTTAGGGGACAGTATTTCACATAGTTCCAGGTTTGTTTTTAGTACTCAATTAATCCTTTTGTTTTCTTAAAATTGAATTTTATATTTGGGTTGTCTTTGCTTTATTTAAAATATGTTTGATGTTTTTAATTACATTCTTTGGAGACTGTAATTTTGCGGCATTTCATAAGGTTTTTTTTACCTCTGCAGTCTGTAATTTATCACACTATAGTTTATTCAACACATACACAGAAAATGGAAAATGGAAAGACAGCAGCATATATTGTTAAAGACATTAGATTAGAAAAACTCTGACATAGTATCAAAAAAATGTAATCTTGCTGTTGTAAGGTCCAATAGGATTTCCCTGCATTCTGTCAAGATATTTTAGTGGTTTTTGGTTATATGTGACCTTTGTTTTTTACTGGAAGAGCTCACATGGAAATTTTGTTTTTGCAACATAGGCAATTGGTTATAGGAGAAGTATTAGCTTTTTCTTTTTCATGACATGGGGAATCCAGGAACATAAAACATTCCCAATGACTTGTTGAATAAAAACATTATGTGAAGTTTGAGTTTTAGACTCTTAAAAATATGTTTCAAATATTCTTTCAGGTTTTGCAAATCTTCAGTCACTAAAAGAGAAATATATACTTTAACTGATCTTGAAATTAAACTATGGTGAATGCAGCATGGTTTCTAGCATTGCATCCTAATAAAATGGTGCTACAAAGAAAAAGGTCTCCCTTTACTTGTGGCAGGTCCTTAAAGATCCCTGTTTTATGAGATGAGAAGTAATCAATTTTCTTTGCCTTTTCCACATGGTAGCATGTTTCCATGTCTCCTGCATGTCTTGTTGGGGGTACATTCTGTATATTCTGCCCGTTGTCATGGAACTTATTATTTTGAAACATAGACCTCAAAATAGTAAGCTCCATGACAACAGGCAGTACTGATTGCTTTCCGTCCAGGTCTACTTACTCTACTCTTCAAGATGTTTTAATTAGGTTCTCCCAAGAGGTCAGCTTCCAACTGAGAAAGTTACATAATCAACAGCAGGGGTGATTTTTTATTTTTGTTGGTACACAGGGCAGTGAGATAGATACATGTATCACACAGAAACATGAAGCATGTGTGTGTCATGATGTGTGCATGTCATGCTGCTTAGAATGTCTCCTGCTTGGAGTTCAGTTTCTTCATTTATTTCTTTTCCAGTTCTTTCTTTTTTGGGTTTTCTTCTTTGTTCATGAATTATGGTTGCGTTCTTTTGTTTCCTCATCATAGCACACACTGTATATGTTTTGTCTTTTTCTAAATTAGTCACTGCACTGAGTCTGTTTAATCTTCTTGAGTCATGCTCACAACAAAACAAAATATGATAAATATTTTTTTTAATATTTTATTTTTCAAAGAACAATGAATTTGTCATGTGAGATGGTCAAACACAGAAATACATTCTTAATATTCTTAAGGCAGCAGAATAATTTTTTGTAGAGGCTTTATTGGGCAGAAAATTTAAAAAAAACCCTTTTACTTCACTTTAGTGACTCACAATTCTTACCGAAGAATCCCACTAATGAGAGCCAGTGATGACTTCATTTCCAGTCATCAGATGTCCCATGATATTATCAAAGTCTGCAAAGGAAGCATTATTAGTGATAATCATGTCTTATTTTCCAAAGACGTTAAGCTCTAGTGTTTTTCTCTTTCCATGAGGGCATTAGACAATAATAAATCTTAAACAAATGAGCCACCACAGCTGTGACTGTTTACTTTGACTCAGACAAAAAGTTATGGTGCTTATACTCATAAATAATATTTTTTGCTAAATATAGCTGCTTAGTAAAGCTAAAAGAATGATATATTAACTCAGCATTCATTCACCCGTGTAGCTTGTGAGACACAGATTATCCTCTACTATAACAGTTCGGTGATTGTACTGTCAAATGCTAGTTTTTAGAACATTGTAACTGAGTATGTTATTTACAAAAGGTAAATCTTTTGTAAATAACATCTAACATGAAGTCTCAGTCATGTTCCCAGATGATCAAAGTTCACACGGAGACATCACCTATTTCTTGGTTACTATCTATAAATAATAAAATTGTTTCTGTTGACATATGATCAAAAGTATTAGAAAATCTAAATACTGATTGCTAGACATCAACTCTAACGTTCTAAATAGTGAAGTGTGTGTTTGTGCAACTTTTCTTATGTATTGACTATTGACCTTTAACATGCAAGTCTTGGGATCTTTTCTCTGGACTTATCTGTTTTGCTTTCAAGTTATCTAGATTAAGAAAATTGTGACTAAAACAACTTCTGGTGCTGAGTGTGTTGGGGCAGCCTTTGTCTTGCCCATATCAGATGCATTATTTTATTTGAATACCAGTTTTCCAACAGCTAGATATATTTCCTAAGTGGTATTAAGACATTTTTATAGGTCAGATATTTCTTGTAAATCCAAGAATTATATCAGATTCACTTGCTCTGAATGCTTCACATTGTAATCATGTTAAATTGGTAAATCCTTGATTTAAAAACCATATCTCTTTTGTGATCAGACAGTTGTTTGTTTAAAGGAAAAGGCAAAGCTTCTTTATTTGCTCATCTTTATTTCTGTTCACTTCCTTAAGAATGTGAACAGGATTTGAACAGAATTGTGCTAATAACTATAGCTGTGGAGTAGCTATAGACTGATATTATTTAAGATGGTTTTCTACTTACAGGAAAGGAGAACGTGCCAGATTACAATAAGTGCACCATCATACACTACAAGTGTATGATGTACCTGTGTGTCATTGTGTCACAGTGCATTTTAAAGTGGCTGTTTCATTGTGGGCCAGGCACGTGTTGCTGTGTGTGAGCTGGAGAGCAAATTTGACGTCAGCAGCTCAGTAGGCAGGAAAAAAAAGTGCTTTCCATGTTCTTCATTGCTCAAAGGTCTATCTTATAAATGCATTTCTCTACAGTAAAACTATGACTGTGATATTTATCTTAACCCTTTCATGCAGGAATTATGATCCTTTGTGTCAGGATTGTTTACCAACTTTTTTTTTTTTTATTTTCTTAAGGCATAAAAAAGGTAGGAAAAAAGATTTTGTAAAAAAATAAATACTTTTTTCTAATTAAATTTTTTTAGGTGATCAGTTGTAATTTTCTCCAAATGCAAAGTTGTTATTTGAAAAATACTTCAATCATGGGGTTATCTGATGTCACAATATTTTTTTTACCTGCAAGACTCATCTACAGTAGAAGGAGGGACAGGGTCGGTTGACATGCTTTGTTGTCTGTCGGCCATATTGGATTTAACAAAAATAATTGCTTGCATCTGCAGCTGATGGCCAGGAGTTGGTAGTGTATGTTATGATGCATTAGTGCCCACTTCAGTGGTCTGTGTGCATTTATAACATAAAAATCCACAAGAAGCACAAGAAAATGTTTTTTAGATAGCTGTCCACTGTAGTGACCACTACGCATGAAAGGGTTAAAGCAAGCCATGGATTAAATGTAAGCACAAAGAGAACTTCAAATTCTTGAGAAACCATGTTTAAACTCCGCTGTATCATTTTAAGTCACCATTAAATTGACTTAAGTCCATTTTATGTTGGATTTAAGTTGTAAACTACTAAAGAGAGAAACAAGTCCTGGGGGTTGACAGAGTAACGCTAGCAGACCATTGTGCCTTCAAACTGCTTGTTGGAGTGCAAGTCATCTGGGCATCGTGAGAATTAAGTGTGGAAATAGAATAAGGGCCAGGGATATTTCATCATTAAAAAAAATATTTTTTTTACAGTACTATTATAGCAAAAGCACCTTTCAAATCTTTTGCAGTACAAATCTACCAAGTTTTATCAAGTTGAGGTGCAGTACCTCTGAGGTTTTCACAGAATGGTTTTTATTTTTAGATTAAGCCACACAGGCAGACTCTATTGACTACGTTGGTGACTCCTTAAGGCAATCGGTCAAAAAGGATAATATGAAAGAGTATCAGAGTGATGGTGGCTGAATACAGACACATATCACACTTATAAAAATTTAGCATATGTTTGGAAAACCATATTACTTTCAATTGTCATTGATTTGCTACTTTTAAGTTAGTGAATCGCATTAAATCCTCCAAAGTAAATGATGATTTATGGCCGTAACAGGGGAAACTTGTACCAGTCACTGTACATCTGGTCTTTATTGATTAATCAAAATATAGCTATTTTCCCAGGGAAGGTATTTTAGTGCAAAATCTTCATTGCAGTAGCTGTGGTTATATCTTATCTTTTCACTGGTTTTCTGTAGATGTGTAGGGATATATTCTTTTAAACAAATATTTAAAAACTTTTGTGAAGCCTTGAAGTTGCTTGTTATGTGGCGATCTGCCATAATGGAGAACTTGTTTACGTTGGAAAGCTGCTCACAGAGTCTTTTCAGTCTCTGGAGCCCTGAGGCTAACTCCAGAAAAATAAACCTGAATATGTTAAATAGATTTAGATTTGGAGCAAAACAAGAGGCAAGCAGAGGGAAGGTTCTTCTTTTAATCATCATGGGAAACGTGAGAATCCTCGTAAACAAGATTAATGAGACTGAAGCAGTGGCAGGGACTCAGTGCAGCTTTTCATTAGAAAAAGCTGCACTGAGGTCACAATAAAACAAGGCTTAAATAAATCATTTTTGAAGTAACCATTTGCCAAATTGTTAAATTCAGTTTTCTAATATTAAATTAAGTGGTACTACTTAATTTATGTTCCTCTTTGTTAAATGTTGATTCCCCCCCACACACACACAAAACATGTACAGTTTATTAAAATAATATAACTTGTTTGCGCAACAATGAATGGTAATTCAATTTAGTTCAATTGACCCAAGCCTCTCAAACAAATGCTTTGATCTCTGCAGCCGTTCCAGATGCCACATTTTTTTATTTAAACCTGCAGTAGATAACTTTTCTTTTACATATTTATTAAAACTATTACAATGTCGTGACAATATAATATGAGACAGATAATATGTGAAAAATCAAGCTTCTTTGCCTCCTCCCACTGCTCCTACTGCCATCTGCAGAAATGCACTGCTCTCTGACAGAAACCACTCAGACCCAGAATTATAAACATAGACTGGACTGATTTTCAGTCAAAATTTCACACTAAAACTATTGGAATAATTCAATGGGGACAGCTGCTTTGGGAATCTGTCCACATTAAAATGACAGTTTATGTGAGGAAAGATCTTTTAAAAGAATTAAACAGATGTAAATAAGCTTAGAAAGGCAAGGTTACAAATAATGTGCAATTACATACTCAATATGTTAGTTGGTGAAAAAGATCATTTTTCAGACATAAATTGATGAATAAACAGCAGCTGTTTTAAAAAGAGACAATAAATGGATTATATCTTCTGCCATAACATGCAAAGTCCAGCTTGCTGCAAAGCTGTGCTGCAAAATACACCTGGTTTTGCTTTAATGATGAGGTCAATCAGGTTGTTATGTAATGTTTCCCCTCAGTTTGTGACAAGTTAAAGGAACTGTTGTTCTCTTCTTTTGATTACATTTCTCAGATTGGTCAGGCGTATTTGAAAAGCGTGGTGAACTCGCTTTTCAGATAGTACTATCTATGCAGTCTTAGAATGTGTTTGGGACAAACAGAATGTTCTTGGAATTTTTTTCTTATCTTGTCTCTGCATGGAGACAGAACACAGTTAAAGGATCACACTGTCTTTTGTTTGTAGTCATTGCTACCGGTAATTGATTTTCTATGACTATGTGCCGACTGTCTCCACTCCAGCAAACTTAGAAAACAAGCTAACTATAGAATTTAATACGTTTTCTACTCCAAACTGTGTTGGCTCTTTTCTCAGAAATCTGGAACACTTTAAAATTATAAAAGCAATATTTGTTTATCAGGCAAAGTTTTTATGTCCCTCTTTTTGACAACAATTTGAAAACTAGAATAAAATGTAAAACTGAAGAAACGAAATGGTAATGGAGATTTGTGTGTGTGTGTGAATGTAAGAATTGTGCATTGCTACAACTCTAACATGAGAACTTGATAATAACATTGAATAAATTAGGATTAAATTATTATAAATTGCAATAGTACCAATCAATAATAATCCTGCTTTTACATTTTATTAAGTTAACATAGTGAAATAAATTAAACAGAATAAAATGACTGAAGTTCAGGTAAAAACTGGGTTTTTGGAGAAAATCTTTTAGTCCTAACTATTTCCTGAGCTGAGAACAAAGTCTGTCTCCTCACACCAACAATTTACACCACAACGTACTTAGTTTCAGCTTTGATAGAATTATTGCTCTGTTTACAAAGTTGTTTGTTGCTTTTCTTTAAAAAAGTTGTTATATATATGCTATATATATATATATATATATATATGCCAGATCACACTGCCCTCCAATCTCATCCCATAACTCATGTACACTTCACCAGGATTAGTCAGTGCCTGAAGCAGAGGATCAGGATCAGCATGCTCTTTTATACATACAGCATGGAATATACAGTTTTATTATCTGACCCATCCTTTCTTCTTCCTCTACGTAATAAACAATATTGTTCAAAATGTTCCCTGATGCTGCATATTACTGATCGGGATTAAAACACACCTGATTGTGCAGTCTGGTGTAGTGGGCGTTCTTGGTAGCAAAGATGCGGGGTGGGGGATAAAGGGGTGGAGAGGAAAGGGGTTGGAGGGCTGAGAGCTCACAGTTTTCCTTTTGTCTAAAGAATGGAAAGATGGATACTGCCTGTGCTAAACACAAACAAGAACTGGATGTGTTTTAGTTGCTATGATAGCAGGAAGACACATCAAAATGAAGGGAGGGGGAACATGAACAGAGATGTGTGATGTGTGATGTGCGATTCATAGGCGTGTATACACACATATAAATCGGACTACATCTAGTTCGCTGAGTCAGAAGGAAGAACAGCCTGTCCAGTGTGTCTTTATATCGGTGTGTGTGCAAGGAGAGCAGATCTAAGCGTCCTCTCCTTTTTAACCTTTTCCACTACACGGTTTTCTTTGGTCCAGGCCATGCTAAGCACTGGGGATAATGTTCTGCTCTTTTAATCAAGCTTTGACTGCGATGGCCTTAGCATGAAGGTCTTGTGATACTGGCACCCAGCTTATGAAAGCCAGCACTTTGCTCTTCTGTTTCATTCAAAAAAGAACAGAATGTGATGGTTAAGACTAAATCTAAAATAAAACCTTTCTCAACTGAAATGGTGAAATTCATTGCTTAAATTCTTCCAACTGACCTCTAAAGTAACAAGGTGTGAAAGGATGAACACTTAGAATAATTATAATTTAGGTGACAAGGATAAAAAATGTGAAAAAAATATATATTTATTTTGTTTTTGGTACTTTTATACTGATATAAAGCAAAGCACTCCATTGCAAGCTCTTTGTAAGCATGATTGTCATAATTTTGAGCTTTAAATAATTTATTTGACAGGTTTTCTGGGGGGTATGGTATAATTATACATAAAACAACTTCTGTGTATTTAAAAAAATACAATAATTGGTTGGGGGAGTTTGAGTTTAGGTTTCATCAATAATAAAAAAAAAAAACATGCTACTGTCACATTGTTATTTTGTAGCCTAATCTTGGCTCTTCAAAGTATATTTATTGTTATTATGTCCAAATAGATTAATCTTTCCCTTGTCTGATGATTAAAAGGTTTTTCAAGAAGATTTTTTTGGTCTTCTTGATCAGATCAACAACTCTCTGCTCACAGCACCTTCCAATTTAAGAGCTGCAGTCAAACAATGGTAAATAAAAACCACACACATCAAAACTCATTTTAGAACAAATAAAGCAGGGTAATATTTAAAACAGGCAAACTCCAAAAGCCAGGTCCTTGTTGGCAAATCAATCAGTTAAATTAAACTCTTACATTTCTGAATAACATTGCAGTCAAGCACACAGCTAGAAATATGGCAGGAACTTGATGATAGTATTTTTGTCAACAATGAGAGTATGTACACTTTTGACTGACCCTGACACTTAACTATACAGTGACAAACAACCAAAAATTGGTCTTAACTTTTTTGTTTGTTTGTTTTTTCCCCTCAGGTTGCAGAAAGGGTTTAACCTTTAAAAGTAAATTTCACTTTATCCTGAATTCAGTTTTTAAGTCCAGCCTGAGAGATTATGTGTTTTTAACACAGAAAATTATGTCAGTTGGGAAATTATGTTTATAAATCTAATCAGCTTTGGGATGGTAAAGTGAAATTTGTGGCACCACTACATAGTATCTCTGTGGGTTTTTTTTTTTTTACATTTTCACTACAAATACTAGCTATTGCTGGATTTAAAAGATCTTTTCACATCATAGCTGCTGTGGGTCACTAGGACTAGAACAAATAAATACTGCAGTGGAGGTCTCTGTTCTGACAGGTGTGTCCTTGTCTCTGTAACGACGGAGGAGATCTGTCAGATAACGACCGACCCTCCCAGCTGCCTCTGCTTCATTGGAAACTCAGATTAAAACATGCTTCTACAATGTGTTTACATTAAATCCTGCTATATTTTTGCAAAAGTGCAACTTGATACTTTCATTGTTCTGACTGACTTAATGTTTTTATTATATTAAATTAAAAGGTGAAGGATGAAGCATCTCAAAACAGAATGTTTGGAAAAAAGAAGTCTACAGAAAAAATATTTTCAAAAAGGACAAAAAGCTCTTTCAGATATCTTTGATGTCCTTTTTTATCATCCTAATCATATTTTGTTATGCATAATGAAAAGAGTCACATTTCTGTCAGTCCTGTTCCACTGCTGCAATTAAACAAGGTACTAAAATGCTCACATGCACTGCAGAAGAGCTAAAAACACAGTTTGTGGCAGGGCAGTGGTAGTGCATGTCATTACAGTGATTAACAGACGTTCTTAGCAGCATGTGCTGTGCATGATTATGACTCGTTATGAACTGAGCTGGTTAATTGTTATGGTACATCCTGTGCATACAGAACAATGACACCCTCTGGCAGAGGATGTAGCCAGAATGCCTGCTGTGGGTGCATGCTGGAGTGAAACTCTTGCATAAGCATCTTGTGAACGCCTTTAAACTCTTGTGTTGCTTTCATCATGGAGATATATGTAACCTGTTATAACATTAAAATGCACACTGGGTTTAAGTCAAACGGCTCAAGTCCAAGTGATTTATTTATGCGTTTATGAGTACACTTGACTTGTATACGTGCTGCAAATCTGCTATGTCTACATATATCTATATATATTATCTACAACTGTATAGTAAACATTCTGCAATATCCAAGAAATGAACTATAGCAGGAAAAACAATTTTGTTGCTGTTGAGGAATCAACTAATGCTCTGCTGTTGGTTATCCACACTGACCTTCGTCTCCAAGCACACCACATTCTGTGTCCTTTCATGGTCAGCTCAGTAAGGTGTCTTTCTCCTCACCAGTTGACCATGCAATTCCTCACATGTTGAAAGCCATCTGTTATCTTTCATTGCCAGTTTGCACCTGCTTTTCAAACATGCTAAATGCAAATGCAAAATCAGCACCCACAGTCTGGTTCAGGTTTAATAAATCTCATTGCAGGTTGTAAGTCAATACATCTGGATAGCCTCCTCCCAGAATTTTACACTTTCTGATGATCAGTACATGTTTTGCATATTCATGAAGGCAGACATGCGAAATGGACAATGGCTGCTATGCTGGTCATTTTACGGATCCTGTCCTATTTGTATGTTGCTTGCAGATCAGGTTTGCACGGGCTATCAAGTTTGCACTGGTTTTTGTACTTGCAAATCTTTATCATAAGGCCCTAAGATGGAAGGAGTGCATGTCTTTATACATATATTTTGTAGACACCTCAACACTGTCCATATGCTGTCCATGTGACAGG
Organism: Xiphophorus maculatus; assembly: GCF_002775205.1. Classification (NCBI taxonomy): domain Eukaryota; kingdom Metazoa; phylum Chordata; class Actinopteri; order Cyprinodontiformes; family Poeciliidae; genus Xiphophorus; species Xiphophorus maculatus. Next base: position 12,113,835 of record NC_036458.1, on the reverse strand, counting down.
CCTGCTAGCTTTAGATTAAACACATGACTAAACATGCAAAATGCATATGAAGAGGGTCAGTCAGTGCAGGTCTCAATACAATAAGTAACCAGAGGTCATCTGACCTCCACCATCTGCCTGACATCAGGTAACCTGTCTTTGGGAAATGTATATTTTTCATTCCCATTTAAAAGCATTAAGAAACAAACTAAAGGACTGAAGATTCAATGCAGTTTTCTTTAAGGGATGCTTATGTATTATGGTATTGTTCAATGGATGGGTCCAGAGTAAATTAGCAGTGCTAAGCTATCTGCATCATAAAATAAACTGCATTATTTCAAATTGCACAGTGGCATTCAAAAGCAATCATAACCCTTGAACTTTTTCACATTTTGCCACTTTACAACAACCATTACCAACAACAGGTGCACACAGAGTGAAAACTTCAATATATGTTCTGGGGATTTTATGTAAAGTAGAATGAAAAAGATATCTTACATTCATAAACAAATTTGGAAAATAATCCTTAGAAGAGGTTGACCCCTTTACCTTTATGTGAATTGTTTGATTTATTCCAAGAAGGTCCTTCATTATTTTTTGTGTTTTAGTCTCAAATATTTGAGAATCTCTCTTTTTAATCACTACGAAAATGTTATTAACTTATTGTTTTATGCCTCATTCATTTATGTTTATAATGTTGCAGTGTTACAAATTGTTTTTGTTATTTTATAAGTCAGCTGTTGCTGTGTCTCAGCCTCTCTTTTTCCATCGGCTGTCAGTAACCCAATTTCCAGAAGGGTCTGTGATCAGTATACACAACCCAACTGTGTCCAGAAGCACCCTAAAAAATGTAAACATTTATGTTTGACTGTGACTGCAGTGGGGAGGGTCTACTCCCCTCACACAGACAGACTCCAGTCTTCACCCCGTTTCACACGAACAGATTTTTGTGCTGACCCACGATGCCGAGTGACAACAACTCATGCAGACTGACAGACTTTTTCCCTCACAAGGAATTGCTGGTGAAATTGGGCAAAAATTCCTGTAGTGTGGTTTCAGCTTTAATTGGAAGTATTTTGCAAAGAAGAAAATGTGACACCTTTAGTCTATGCATATGCAGAATTTGTTAAGAGAATCCCCAAAAGAAATGCAGACATAAATGTGGGAACAAGTGTTTCTTATATATATATATATATAAGTATTATAAATGTATTGCTGGGTCCTGAGACCCTGCAATACATTTTTGTCCTCTGTGGAGAACATAGGTTTTTTTGTTCATAACTCTGAAACCATACATGCCACTGTGTTAAATCCTGTTGGTCCTTAGAGAGGACATCCAGGGCCTCGAAATGTGTTCATATTTGCCACAAGAGAGTCCCGATGTCCTCTCCAAAGGACATACTCTAAAAAATAAATAAAAACATGTTTTGAAACTTTTTCAATTGTATTGATGTTTTTTCACTCCAAAGAGTCATGTAGTGTAAAAACAAAGAAATTCAAAAACTTTTAATTCAATGGGTTTTCTTTATTTTCATGACTATTTATAAGGCAAGAAATTCCACTTATTAACCTGACAGGGCACCTATGAAGTGAAAACCATTTCAGGTGACTACCTCTTGAAGCTCAATAAAATGCAGAGTGTGTGCAAAGCAGTAATCACAGCAAAAGGTTGCTACTTTGAAGAAACTACAGTATAAGGGGTATTTTCAGTTGTTTTACACTTTTTTGTTTAGTGCATATTTCCACATGTGTTATTCATAGTTTTGATGCCTTCAGTGTGAATCTACAATGTCAATAGTCATGAAAATAAAGGAAACTCATTTAATTAAAAGGTGTGTCCAAACTTTTGGTCTGTACTGTATATATATATATATATATATATATATATATATATATATATATATATATACCACACAAAGTATATGCAAGATTGTGGTAGTGCTATGAAGTTAGGGAACTAATAACTCAACTTTTTCTGCCCATGTATAATTTTAAAAGCTAAACAAAATACTTCTGCTGCATTAGAACATCGCTTATAACATGTTATTAACTCATATTGGAGGAAAAGTGATTAAATCTTCTTTGGACACGAACAAATAAATACACAATGTGGGCAGAAACACTCCAGTACTGTTTGTGCTTGGCAGGGCTTAAGTAGTCAGGTTCCCTGAGGTCACAGTCAGAGCTACGGTGGATGCACAGAGTTGCTCTACAAGGATGATGATCACTATCGCACTCCATCAACATGGCTGGGTAAATTAAGATATGAAAGGTGGACTAAACCCAGCAGCTGCATGACGCAGAGTGAAAACAAGGTCTTAGGTTCCTGGGTTCAGGTGGGAGCTCGGGTAAAAGAGTGCAATAAGGGTCAGGTGTTGTGTGTATGAGTTCATATACAGATATGTTTTGTAAATCATCTCTATATGGGCATAGGCTCTCACCTCTTTGTCAAGTCTCGCATTACAGAACATTTGTCTGTACATCACTAACCACCCTGGAGCCATATTGCCACTCGGGCACTCAAAGCAGTCCTGACCAGTTAGCTGTAATTAGCTCAGTACAGTGGGCAGGCTAATGGGCAGCTGGTATTGACAAAGTCTGTCTTTACCTGTGCACTCTGTGTGCGCCTGTCATTAGTAATGGCTGCTCAGGGCCCAGGAGTTCCAATTAGGAAATGACACACAGATAGTAGAACATGACCTTGTGTTCCTTTGTGGGCTAAAAACCTACAAACATTACTGCTGTTTTATTTTTAGCAGCGAGAGCATGAGAGGATATTCTATTTTAGTAATTCCAAAATGGAAAAGGGGGTAATTTTAGCCCTCCTCTCAAATTAACCTTCTCTAATGGTATCCATTCTTGTCCTGAAACACAAATTATATCTGCATGTGTTTAGTAATTGCTCCCTGCATTGTCCTTGCATCTATCAGCACGCTAAGATAAATAGATGCCAAGAGAAGGACAGACCTGCTATTTTTATCACGCAGCCTGTGGTCTTTTTCCTCTTTTGGTTTTAACATTCTGAATTCATCTGCTGTTATTTGTGTAAAATGTTTTCTGTCAAAGCACAGGTATGCAACCTTTACAATCCAGAGATCCATTTTGATCTCAGTCCACAATAATGATAAAGTTAAAGCTGCAAATGTTACATAATCTTTTGAAAATAGACAACTTGTAATTTTTGATAAGTGTCTAATAAAAAAAAAAAAACATTGGCATCTTTATAGAACCACCATTTTGATTTCATTGTCAGTGTTCTAAGCTAAAAACAGCCATTAAAATTATGCTAAAACAGGATATGGGATGTTGATATTCATGAAAAAGGAAAGTAGATCTTAAAAAATATTACAGGTACATAGTGTCATTCTATTGTCATGTAAGTGTCATGTCTGATTCATTATTTAATTATTGAATTGGGGCAGAAGAAGCCATCAGAAGGTGGGCATAAAGGGATGAATATAGTAGGCAACAACAATAACATTGGTTGCGGTGTTTAGACGTTTCTCATTTTTTAGAAAGTGGCCCAAAATGAGCTGGAAAATATTGCCCTCAGTGACAGAAATGGGATGTATTCATGTCTTAACGTTGTTTACAAAGAATTCTCATCTGAATGTTGGCAGCAAGACCGCCCAGCACTAAGGAGGGGAAACCACATTACCAGACCACCAGGTGAGCTAGTCTCTGAGATGTCAAGGGAGAGTGACGCCCACCAAATTCCAGCATAGCCCCTACAGTCCACTGAACACATACTACAAGACATAATGAAGCAACTTTGAAAAACAAACACAATATAATTATTGCTCCTTTTCATAAGGACTGGACTATGACCACTCTTAATTGTGAGTGGTTTAACTCAGAGTTAACAGTTACCACAGTTCCTCTATTACTGGGATCATAGATTAAACCCAGTTTTAGTACTTCCCAAAGCTCACTTTGCAAATGTTTTAAACCAAGAGAGGAAAAAAACAACACACACACAAAAATAATCATAGGAAGATAATTGTTTGTTTTTGTGACAAACAGAAGGTGGACAGATGGTTCCCCAATACAGCCATCATACATGTGTCATATGTGCTATTTTGCTGGGGAAGCTGTTGTACTTTATACAAACTTTAAGGCACTGTGAAACTGTTACAGCAGTTTCACAGCAGGGTGTAACTGCTGTAACCAAAGTCCAAAACATGCTTCAGTCTTAAGCACTAAAAGCTTTAATAATAGTAGAGTAAAATATTTAAAACTCATGTTTTAAAGAAATAAAATATTTTATGTGCATTAATATTTTGGTATGCTGATTTGTCTATCAAAATGTCATTAGCTGTCATCCACTTGAAACCCTCCTGAAGGACATTAAGGAGGAAAGCTTTTGGCTTTCATGTAATACGTCATTTGAAAATGATTTTGTCACAGGAGGGTGAAACTGTTAGTCACAGTTCATTTTCATTTATTAAAAAGGTCAAAAGCTTTGTTTTCATTTTAACCATGTGGCTAATAGTTTACATCTGCTCCACTCATAAATGAAATGTAGAGATTTTTTTAAAATTATTTTGTTTTTAATCTTCGATATTGTACCTCCTTGGGTACAATTTAAACAACACCCTCTGGAAACATCCATAATATTTTCTGGTACGTTTCTTAATCAAAAAGCTTTTAAAAACAAGTCAATATGTAAATAAGAAATTGCAGGATCTTTCAAACAAATCATGAATCATTACTGAAACAGATAGCTGCATTAACATTAACTGCCTCTCTTATCATAGCCACATGTACTTTGATATCCTTGTGATGCTTTTCTGTTTACACACTTGAGAAATCACAGAGACAGACAGGGACACACACTTTGTGGATATCAGCTGACAATTCCAAGACTCAGTTATGTTTCCAGCATGAAGATCACCAGTGTAGTGACTATGCTTGTGCATGCGTCCTATGTAATTATTTGAATGCAGTATGCATATATTTCTTATTAGCTGAACAGCAGGGATATCTGAGTATGCTGCTGTGTAGTAATTACCTGAGCGGTTTGCTAAATCAGCATCAAACTGGGTTAGAATAGGCACCAGTTACACAGCATCAAGGTAAACAAAAACAGAGAGGATGGGCCAGTACAGACGGGGTGTGATATTCGTCTTGTGTTATGAAATACTCCTTGTGCTATGTGAGTCATATCATTTAGGGGGATATTTTTCTATTGATGGAGTATGAAAATGTTAAGATTAATATTAATTTAGTCTTAGATTTCTTTTTCTTTAAATGCAAGTAAATTAAATGGATTGGCAACCTTTCAGGGTGTGCCCTGCCTCTCACCCAATCATCATTGGAGATACGGACGGACGGGCAAGCGGGCGGGCGGATGGACGGACGGATTTGAGTGGTTTTGGAGATGACTGAATATGCCAAGCTTTGAACATCTCACAGAGTATTGTTTAATCCATCATGTGAAAATTGGGTTTGTCAAGGCAATCATAGCTTACATATACTGTAGTAAGTCCATAGTAACTCCAGAAAAGCTGCAAAGACCCACAACTCATGAGGGGAATGAGTTCAACTTTATCAAGTCAACTTTATGTCATACAGTTTACATATTTGGTCTTTATGGTGGAGAGACAACTTGAATATTGATGCTCACAGACACTCTCTCTGCCCAGTCTTGCTAAGACTGAACTCTTTAAAGAAGAAAGTCTCCATAAATACCCGCAAAGAGTTGCAGTTGTAACTGAGAAAAATGGTGATCCTAAAAGGCATTGGCTCATGTGAACTGAACTCAACATCAAAACATCAAAAGTTTCAGATTTTTATCTGTAAAATAATTTAAAATAGTGCACCATAATTTTGAATTTGTTTTCCAATTTAAATGCATTAGATTTGTATCTACAGCATGGCATAATGTAAAAACATGCATAAATACCATTGTGCTGTCCTCGCCCTGAGATTTCGAGTTTTCAGCAGCTAGACAGCCAGACAACGACGCTGCAATAATCAAACTTCTTTCTTTTCTACTTGTTTATTGAAGAGTGGCCTCTGACCACCAGTGTTGTATAGTAACAAAGTACAAATACTTCACTACTTTACTTAAGTATAGTTTGGAGTACTTCATACTTTCCTCAAGTATGAACATTTTTGATGACTTTCACTTTTACTTCACTATATTTCCGAACTTAATTGCGTACTTTTACTCCGATACATTTTCAATGTGTGGTTTAGTTACTCGTTACAAACACGCGAGAGAGAGAAACAAAGTGTTTTGACCCCACCTACTGATTAGTAAGTAGCAAGCAGGCTACCGAACAAAGTCCGTAGCCTGCTTGCCTGGGCTTGTTCATCACCTCCAATAGGATACACCTGTTTCGCTTCTCCCATTGTTGGGGAAATCAGAAATCAGAACACCTTAGACCAGGTGGGTGGGTGGGTGGGACGAACAGAGAAGAGTGCTGCCCGCACTGACGCGGCTCAGGGATTATGTGACACGCAGCGCCGTGCCCTATAATGCACTGTAAGCTATGTAATGTGTTTTGAGGCAATTGACCAAAATCCCGGACAATTTTTAAATTCCCCCCGGACATCTTTTTAGGTCTGAAAAGTAGGACATGTCCGGGAAAAAGAGGACGTCTGGTCACCCTAGTTCAATGGGGGACAGAAGCCATAGCGATAGCAATTTAGACTCAATTTAACGAATATAGGAAAGGCATGCAAGTTCAAAACCACAAACCATTAACATGTGCTACTCTTTAAAACTGGAACAATTTATTAGCAGGTTTCATTTTGCCTGCACTTGGTTGGGTACATTATTTTAAGTTTATTTGACAAGTTTACCAAAATATAAGAAATGTCATTCAAACTTGCCTTGTTTTACTTTTTACTTGTACTTTTCATTACATTACTTGAGTACATCCATTTTTACAGTAATTTCCATACTTAAGTACAAGAAGTTTCAGATACTTTAAGACTTTTACTCAAGTAACATTTCAGTCAGTGACTTCGACTTTTACCAAAGTCGTATTTTGGAGAGGTACTTGTACTCTGAGATTTCAGTACTTTATACAACACTGCTGACCACTGCCATCACTTTGGCCATCGTGAACTGAAACATACAAGACTGAGTGTTAGCCAACGAACATTGCAAATTAGCCATTCTTGCTGCTAGCTAAAAAAAAAACAACAACATTTTCCTAAATGACTCCAGCGTACAATTATTTACACCACAGTTACATAAAACAAAGAGACAATTATTGCTTTCACAATTAACCAATACTTACGAACAAATCTTGTCTGAAACACAACGTATAAGGATAAGAATCAGCTTAATCCATGAACTGTTCGGTGTTGCGTTCCACCATCTTGGATCTATATTCTTTTTTAGCGTCACCAAAACATAACAAAATATCCACCAGGGGGCGTTCTAGTGCGGTTTTCAACCTTGCTGGTCCAGCTTAACTTACAAGCTTAACTTACTTTTTTTAGGTCACAAACAATTTCACTATGGAAAAATATGTATTTAACTTTTAGTGACAACTGAAATTATCATAAAAAAATTATGTACGATATGGTAAACCATGAGTGGGCTTTCATTAGGATTAATCACAGCAAGGTGTATGTGATGAACCATGATGTTACACTGACGCACAACATTTGGTGAACCATAAACAGCTAATTTGGTGTAAGAGAGGAACCGCTTTGGATGTAACGTAGATGCTGTTGTCAACAGCAACTACGCTTTGCATTTCATGACACACGAATCATAAAAATCTATTTCAATGACAAACTAAATTTAATGTTAATTTGAACAAATTTGACATAAATACATATCTATATACCTAAATTGAGAGGAAATTTGTCAACAAGTTGATTTATTCTTTGCTTCAAACAGCTGGATGCTCTTATGACTCAAAATGTAAAGCAGTTGGGTCTTGATACTGTTTTTCATATTTCCGAGATGGGAAACATGTTCGATAAATATTTTTGGGAGGGTTATAATATTTGTTACTTATGCTAATTTATAAGGGTTTTATGTAATTCACTGGATGAATTTCTGTTAGTAAAAGTCACTGTGAGAAGCACAGGTATAAATGTGCTTCTCACATTTATACCTGTGAGAAGCAAATAAAAGTATTTTTCCCCTTTTTTGCTTCTTTCTTTTCCCATTTGTTACATAAACTGAGCTCCAAAGGGCAGCGGTTTTTTGACGTCTACAGTTAAGCATTTATAAGATCACTCAGTTGTCGCCATATTTCCTGACGGCGGTGCTCAATGGAGTACACAGAGCTGGAGGTGACTGTTCCCACTTGCACAAGTCAGATTAATGCTTAAGGGAAATAAATTAAATCACATAAAGCCAATTTTCCGAAAGCACTTTTACTGAGTCTCTTTGTATACGGACTCACTTTCTGCTGTGTATTCATTAAATAGACTTTTACAGTCCACTTGTCACTATTTTTGCCAAAGCATTTCAGCACAATGTCTTATGCAAACTTAACCTTCTTAACCAGTGTTGCTTTCTCTTCATCTTTTGATTTTGCTTTATTGTACAAGAAGCAGATTGCACCTCTACTGGCATTCAGTAATACATGCCCCCATTTACAGATTGTGTGCTTAGTGAATATCTATGCACTCTACCATTTTCAAAAAACTGCAAAAGAAATAAATAAATAAATAATGCACTTAATTACTGCACTGGTTTGCACCAAACACTATGCTTTTTTTTTTTTTGCTGCAAGCTTAATGCCAAACTAGCAGTCTCAAAGGAACCTAAACAAAATCTATAGATATCAAAACACCATATGATATCTGTAAGTAGACTAATGACAAAAATATCCATGTTTCCAAATAAAATACATTTTGTCTGACCGTTTTCAAGAAGGGAACATGAATATTGATCTGACTGAAATCTTTCCAGCAAAGACTCTGAGCCAAGGATAATGAGATGAATCTGCACAGATTGCTTGTAAATCCATTATGAAAATAACCACCTGGCAAAAAGAAGTTCTTAGTCAAAAAGGTCAACTGAGGCGAACCCTGTGAACTGCTGTTTGTTCAGTGCAAGTGAGGTCGACAAGTATTCACAAATCATTTCTGACCCCAAGAGGTTGTAATGAAATGAACTGGAAAAGTGAGGATTCAAACATATTATGTTTCCTTCTATAATATTCAGCCCCGAGCAAAGAATACCCAAATGTTCTGTAGTTAGAATAGCAGTAATAAAACATATTTTTGTTCAAGTAAAGTAAAAAGCAGCTGTCCATGAAATTACTCAAGTATGAGTAAAAAAATATCAAAAAACAAGGTTATTTGATTGCAAAGGAGCTGATAACCATCTGCTTTTAAAACAGATTTTTTTCAATATTAATCAACATATTAATCAATGATAAATGCATATATAAATTATATATATATATATATATATATATATATATATATATATATATATATATATATATATACACCCGGCCAAACAAGGTCTGCGTCAGGTGTTGGGGAACCAGAGCACCTTGATGACAAATGGGCTACTGGAACAAGACGGAAATGGGCGAGAGATGAAAATGTGGATCTGTTGGAATGCTACTACTCAAGTAACCCTAATCAGAGAGGTTACATGCAAAGACTGGTGAAGGAATGGTTACTTCGACATCCCCAGTCAACACTAAGCGCTAAACAACTAGTAGCTCAGTGTTCCAACATCCGCAAACGGCAACTGCTATCACAACTTGAGATTGACGAAATACAACACAAATGCTACGGCAAAAAGGAGGAACCTGGATGTCAGAACTGTGGGGACTTAACTACAAGTCCCCACCCAGTCAGGGGATACACGGCCCCATTGAGCGAATCAGAGCTGAACGAGACGGCTGCTGACCTGAGAGAGAAAATCATGACCCGAATGACAACCAGACCTCCTCGGCGCCAATTACAACGGCTGAGTGAAGTACCATCAGAGAATGTGATGTGAATGCAGCATTGAGAACAATCCCTACCAACACCATAACAGAAACCAATGAGCTGATCTACAACTCAGCATCAGTGATCCTTGAGACACTTGGCTATAAGACCCAATATACCAATATAGAGACCCAATACCCACCATGGAAAAGACGGTTAGAGGCTAAAATCAAGGTATCAAGGAGGGAAGTGAGCCAACTGTCAGAGCTCCACAAGGGTACAATGAAAAGACCAGTACCCAGAAAGTACAGGCAGATGCCCATACCTGAAGCACTCGAAACTGCCAAACAGAGGCTCCAAGCCTTGGCCAGCCGCCTAAAGAGATACACAAGGGAGAATGAATCCAGAAGGATTAACCGGCTCTTCTCCACTCAACCAGCTAAGGTGTACTCTCAATGGCAGGGTAATAACAACAGAGTAGACCCACCAAGGCTGGAGACTGAACAATACTGGAAAGGCATATGGGAAAGGGAGGCGTCCCACAACAGCAATGCACAGTGGTTGATCTCTCTACGAGAGGACCATAATAACCTCCCTGAGCAAGCCTTGGTAACCATCACTGTGACAGATGTCCAAGAAAGAGCCTCAGGTATGAAAAACTGGACAGCACCAGGGCCTGACATGATCCATGCCTACTGGCTAAAGAAACTCACTGCCCTCCATGAGCGACTGGCAGACCAAATGAACCAGCTGCTACAAAGTGGGACTCACCCTGAATGGTTAACTGAAGGGCGGACAATCCTAATCCAGAAGGATCCATCAAAGGGTCCAGTCCCACCCAACTACCGACCAATAACCTGCCTCTCCACAACATGGAAGCTCATGTCAGGCATCATAGCGGCCAAGATAAGCAAACACATGGATAAACACATGAGCACGGCACAGAAAGGTATCGGTGTAAATAGCAGAGGAGCCAAACACCAACTCCTCGTAGACCGCACAGTTGCCCGAGACTGCAAAACCCGACACACCAACCTGTGCATGGCCACCTTCTCTATATGGATGACATCAAGCTGTATGCCAAGAGTGAGCGAGACATCGACTCACTGATCCACACCACCAGGATCTACAGCACGGACATTGGGATGTCATTCGGACTAGAGAAGTGTGGTCGGCTGATCACAAAGAGGGGGAAGGTCATCCGCACAGAAGGGGTCTCACTCCCAGAAGGAACAATAGCAGACATAGAGGACAGTTACAAGTACCTAGGTATACCACAAGCAAATGGCAACCTCGATGAGGTCACAAGGAAAGGAGCCACAGCTAAATACCTCCAACGAATAAGGCAAGTCCTGAGAAGCCAGCTCAATGGCAAGAACAAAATCCGCGCAATAAACAGCTATGCCCTGCCAGTAATCAGATACCCTGCTGGAATAATTAGCTGGCCAAAGGAGGAGATAAAAGCCACTGATATTAAGACTAGAAAACTACTAACAATGCATGGAGGATTCCATCCCAAATCCAGCACCCTGAGACTGTATACGAGCCGCAAGGAAGGAGGCAGAGGACTAGTGAGTGTGAGAACCACAGTCCAGGACGAAACAACTAAGATCCATAAATACATCAGGGACAAAGCCTCAACAGACAATGTGCTCAGTGAATATCTCAGACAACAGGGAACGGAGGTTGAGGTGCCAGAGATACCATCATGGCAGGACAAGCCCCTACATGGGATGTACCACCAGCAAATAACCCAAGTGGCTGATATCAGTAAATCCTACCAATGGCTGGAAAAAGCTGGACTCAAGGACAGCACAGAGGCCCTCATCCTGGCCGCCCAGGAACAGGCCCTAAACACCAGAGCAATAGAGGCCCAGATATACCACACCAGACAAGACCCAAGGTGTAGGTTGTGCAAGGAGGCCCCTGAGACAGTCCAGCACATAACAGCAGGGTGCAAGATACTGGCAGGGAAAGCGTACATGGAACGACATAACCAAGTTGCAGGCATAGTGTACAGAAACATCTGTGCAGAATATGGACTGGAAACCCCGAGATCAAAGTGGGAAACACCCCCAAAGGTGGCGGAGAACGCCAGAGCTAAGATCCTGTGGGACTTCCAGATCCAGACAGACAAAATGGTAATGGCGAACCAACCAGACATTGTCGTAGTGGATAAACAACAGAGGAAAGCCGTTGTGATAGATGTAGCAATACCAAGCGACTGCAACATCAGGAAAAAGGAGCACGAGAAACTAGAGAAATACCAGGGCCTCAGGGAGGAACTGGAGAGGGCCTGGAAGGTGAAGACCACAGTGGTGCCTGTGGTCATCGGGGCCCTCGGGGCAGTCACCCCCAAACTGGACCAATGGCTACAACAGATCCCAGGAACAACATCAGACATCTCAGTCCAGAAATGTGCAGTCCTTGGCACAGCCAAGATACTGCGCAGAACCCTCAAGCTCCCAGGCCTCTGGTAGAGGACCCGAGCTCAGAGGATAAGAACCACCCGCGGTGGGTGAGAAGGGAATTTTTTATATATATATATATATATATATATATATATATATATATATAGTATATAAATATATATACTGTATGTATATATATACTGTGTGTGTGTATATATATATATATATATATATATATATATATATATATACATATATATATATATATATATATATATATATATATGTATATATATATATAAATATATATAATTTATATTTATATTAATTTCTATCATTCTTTTTTTAAAGTTACTCAAGTAAATGTAACTAATTAAATGTAATTAGCTACTACCCACCTCTGGCCATAAACTGATACATAAAAGGCTCATGAAGATGTTTACCTTCATATATTTACAACCTTACACACCATGCGTAAAATCACTGCTCATGTTGCTGATAAAAACACAGCTGACAGATTATCAGACCACCAAAACACACAGGTGTTCAGCAAGCTAAAGCCTAACTACAGTCTCTAAGCTGATTGGCCGTGACGTTTTTAGGCTTTTGTCCTGGAAATCAAAGGATCATGCTTCATTCATCGGATTCTCTGCAGCGTGGCCCTGACTGACACGCAACGGACTGAGAGCACACGCCATGTAAACACACCATTCAAAACATATACAGCATGAGGTGGCCTTGTCTGTTTTCTCCAGAATCTCACTGAACACAGGCAGCCCCTATCTTTCTGTATTCAACTGCTTTCCTCTGACTCTGCTGAGTTAAAACTGATAATTTAGACTTACATTGTGGAACATGATTTTATTTCCCAGAATGTTATTTTCTTTGTTGCCATAATACAAACGCATGACCAATGTTGCTGGTCAGATAACTTAACTTAAGTCTATTACTTTGATTTTTAACCAAATGCGGTTGCTGTGGTTTATATGTAGTTACAAATCATACTTTTGTAGACCCAGGTATAATAAATACTCCTCTACATCTTTTTAAAGAATTTTGTTTGTGCTAAAGACTTTAACTTCTGTCACTAGCTACTTGGGTCCAGGAGTTCTAGTGCCTGTCATGACAACAATGGCATTGCCGACATTGTAGGTATCTCTTAATAGAGTGCAGAAGACTACCATGTAATAGTTGCCACTCCTAAAACTACTGAAAGGTTAACTTTTGGGTTTGCAGACATGTCCAGATCAAACCTGTCTGCCCAGTGAGAGTCCAGTTGGTGTTGGAAGTGCTCTCCTGAATATGCCAGACCATATGATAGCGTACCGAACTGCACCGGCTAGTGCTATACCACACAGTGGTGATGAGGTACTAAATCCTTATTTTCTCTGTAAAATGGAAAAATAAAAATAATTTTCATTTCCTCGCAAAGTCTTAAAAGAATGCTGATATGAGTTCTTTCCCAATACATCACAACCTAAGTTTGGTGAGAGGCTGTGAAAGCTTGACCAAAACAACAACAACAACAACAAAAATATGTTTCTTCAGCTGTGAAGCGTTTTGTCCTCATACAAGAACTCCAAATGTTTTGCCTTTCAGAGCTTTCCTGTCCTCGTTGCTAATCTGTGAAGGCAAACATTGCTGAGAAGAAAATTAGTATAATGTGTATAATTGTTCATGGCGTAAGCAGGCTGCCACCGGTGTGTTTGCTCTTCTGGACCATGTTGCCAGGATGGTGAGTGTGCAAGAAGTCCATCTATGTAGAAAAAACAAGACTGGAGATTAGCTTAGGCACAAAAACATGTTTTAAGAGACTAAGCATGAGGACACAGTATACTGAAGTCTGTTTCTATATAAAGTATCACAGCATCAGTACAGTGTGAGGCATGTAATTTTTTGCCGATGAGATCCAAATTTTAATAAACAATAAAAAATCATTCTATCACTCTCTATGTAGGTTAATGCTAAGCAAATTTAAAGTGTTGATACTAGTCAACTGAAATGCACATTTCTGTTTCCATGTAATATGTTTATAAAAGCAGTATCATGACAATGGTGTCGTTCTGAACGTGATATGTTTTATGCAACTCTGGGAACACACTGGCTTAAATTTTCAACCAATAGTGAGGGATGTAGCACAGGTTCACTCCACCTCACATGCACAAATCCATCACTGAGGCTTTGAACAACCCTGGCTTAGGTGTATGCGTATCTCATTTCAACCTGTTGCCCCACAGAAGGCTAAAAAAGGTCACCAGTGTTGGCAGGTATGAGGTTTCACAAAATATAATTAGATAAACACAGAGATATATGGTTAAGCTTGTCCTCAACTTAAGTGTCAAGAATAAAGATGTTTTTGCTCTTTCTGGAGCAGTTACAGGATACTTGAAGCAGAGAAGGCGACATGAAACTGTGGTGCAGAATGTTTACGATGAACAATGTCAACGTCTTGAACGCGGCTGACATTGGCTGTACTGCTTCGATAAACAATAAAACAATGACGCAGGTTTGTAAACCCAGTGAAAACACGGGAAGCAGTAGGTTGGCCTACAAATTACACTGAGAATTCCCAGCAACACAGGGCACCTTCAGTTAAATTAAAAACATGTTGACAATTGTCTCAACAACATTATATGGCTCAACATCAGCAGCCTCAGAATAGCCAATGAGTGTTGTTGTCTGAGGTTCTTTCTTGGTTGGTATTACAGAACATTTCAATAGTATTCAAATGCCTGCGACATTTTCACATTCAGTCTCAAGCTTCACTGCATTTTATTGGAATTACATGTGATATGATATGATAAAATGTTGTTGCCTATGATAGGTGTTCTTGCTGATGCATTCAGCTTCAGCCCTTCTCTCAACTATGAACAAAAGTATCCCCATTGTTTAATACTGTCACTAACATGTTTTTTTTGTTTGTTTGTTTGTTTGCTTTGTTCTGAGTGATGCACAGTTAGTTTTCCACTAGTTATGCTGTCAAAATATTCTTCTACCTTCTACATTCAAACAGTGTTATCTGTGACTTGTCTGGCATGTTTCTTTGGTGCAATGTATTGCTTCGATACAATAAAACAATGACGCACCCCACAACATTGTGTGTGGGGTGTGAACACTTTTGTGATGCACCTTATCTAAAATGTTGCTCTACCCAATATATAGAAGCTGAACACATTAATTAAGTAGTCAAAAATCAGACTTTGAAAGAGAAGAACTGAGTTCCACAAGGTGTATCACATGTGCCAGCACACTCGACACCTAAATCATTTTCAAGGCTGTCCCTTTTATCAGAAATCTCTCTCTTCTTCACACTGATTCACAGGTGAGAGGATAGGTTAAAGGTGATGAGTGCTTAAAGCGGAAAAGTGGATGAGCAGAGGCTGAGTCACAAGCGGCGGGCTCTATCTTGGGCTACCTTAATTAATAGGCCATATGAGAAAGTCGATACAGATTGGATTGAATGGCTTGCAGGCAGTAGTTAAAACCAGCTGGACTTCTCCTTAGATTTTTTTTCCGCCCTTCGAGCCACTATGACGTTTGCTGCCACTGTGTTTGCATTCTGACATTTTGTAAAACAGCAACAGTGATGAAAGAGCCAACTACTGGGATGTGATGAATAACTGGGCTAGTTTTATGGCTCCTAAAAGAAATGCTTAAACATATGTGGTTTGTATGCTGTACCAGTTTTTCCTCAAAAGGGTAATATGTGTTTTTGTTTTTGCTCATGCATGGTGGCCCATCAAAGGGGGACGCCATCAGAATCTGTACTGACTTACTTCATGTATTTAATCACATTTGTTCTTTATTGTTTTGATTTTACATGGAGATAAAGGGCACATATTTAGATACATTCACAAGAAAAACTTTTTTTCTCAGCATAAAAAAACATTGAAAAAATATTTCACACTATTATTCAGATGAATAGAGATAATTAATTATATATTTCCGTCTTTAATTGATCTTAAAGTTTCCACTATAACTGCTCAATGGGATTTGCTGCATAATCCTCTCAGGTCTACCTTTATCCATGCTGTTTGTCAAGGTTTGGTCACCACAGTTTTTTCTTCCACTCAACTTTTCATTATATCTGAATACCACTTTCTCTTAACAGCTAGACTCTTTATTAGAAACAATACTTTTCTTATATTACTAGGGCAGGGTTTTAGTGACTACTTTCTGGACAACTGTACGTCTGCAGTTTTCTCTGTGATTGTTTAAGCCTCAACATTTATCTTTTTTAATTATTCAGTTTATCTAGTATTCCAATTTTCTAGAACACTGAATCTTCGTGTCATAGCTTTATGCCACAAATATCAAATCCGACAGAAACAAGTGCTTAAAACATGTGATTCAGGATGTGAGTTAAAGATTCTTCATTATTATAAATACATACATTTTTAATAAAGTTTACAATTCACAGAAAATGTCGTCTCAAGGCAACATTCAATTTATACACAGAAATGCAGTCAGTACAGTCAATCCAACCCAACCCAATCCATTCAAATTAAACATTTTTAACAAATGCTGAAATAAACCAAATTTTCGATGATTTTCGAACTCGGTGACATGTATATGAGAACATAAGTTTGTATCTGATCAGTTTCTCTTTTGATATGGACAGAACTGACGCAGAACCGCAGCCTTACTAAACACTAAATCACTAAAGTTGATTGCCGCTCTCCGCTCTTGCTCCTACGGTGCTAGGGTGACGCATGACGCAATGGAGGCGCGGCGATCTTCTCCAATAAATTCTCAGCCAGCAGCCCGTCTCAGCTTCAGACAGAGCGCATTCAGACCTTTCCCATCACTGCTTGGATTTAAAACTATCCCCACACTGACAAGGCACCGCTGAAGACGGGGTGCAACTTGCTGCAGCTATGATTAAGAAAATGTCTTCATCCGAGAATGACTTCGACATTCCTGCCAAGAATTGCCACAGGATGGTGATTCTTGGCTCCACTAAAGTTGGGAAGACGGCCATTATCTCCAGGTTTCTCAACGAGAGGTTTGATGACCAGTACACACCGACTATTGAAGACTTTCATAGAAAGTTCTACAGCATCAGAGGGGACGTTTACCAGCTGGACATCCTGGATACATCTGGAAACCACCCGTTCCCTGCAATGAGGAGACTTTCGATTCTCACTGGTGAGTTTATAGTTAAATCAAAAATCCAAATTACTCTGTTCGGTGGTTTAGATCTGACTTTGTGAACTCTTCTTGATATTAAAACATGTTCCTTTGTGTTTGTTTTTACAGGTGATGTTTTTATCCTGGTGTTCAGTCTGGACAACAGAGACTCGTTCCAAGAGGTGCAGCGTCTGAAGCGCCAAATACACGAAACCAAGTCCTGCCTCCGCAACAAAACTAAGGAAAAAGTGGACGTCCCGCTCGTTATCTGCGGCAACAAGTGCGACCGGGACTTTTACAGAGAAGTGCAGGACGAAGAAATCGAGAAGCTGGTAAGGGGGGACGAGCACTGTGCGTACTTTGAGATCTCTGCAAAAAAGAACACCAACGTCGACCAGATGTTTCAGACGCTCTTTACCATGGCCAAGTTGCCCAACGAGATGAGCCCTGACCGACACTGCAAGGTTTCCTTGCAGTACTGCGACGTTTTGCACAGAAAGTCATTCAGGAATAAGAAGTGCAAAGATGGGAACGCATACGGGATAGTGGCACCGTTTGCGCGCAGACCAAGTGTGCACAGTGACTTAATGTACATCAAAGAGAAAACAATAGGTGGCAGTCAGGCCAAAGAGAAAGGCTGCGTTATTTGCTGACGTCTTTACCAAATAGACTGCTCAAAACTCTTGCAGCCAAATAAATAAATAAAAATCATCCGGGCTGCAGAAAACACGAGACCAAATAGAAAATAAAAAAACAACAAAAAAAAAACTGTAGACTGCTTGATCCAAATAGAGGTCGAGACGTGGTGCAGTAAATGCTCTGGAAATGCTGTAAATGTGACTGCGTTGTCTCTCCAAGAGCAGCGTTGAAGGGAAGAAATGTTTACATTTTGCTATCGTTCTCACGTAGAATGGCACTTTGAATGTTTTGCAGAATGAACAAAAATAAATTCATATGTATTTATCATGTCCTTGTCAACATTTTTTTGGACAAAGAGAAAATAAAACACTTGATACTTTTTTAGCCTCTTGTTTCTCTTGTGATTAATTTCATGCATAACACACTATATTATGTACTATTTCATCCCGTTCTTTCCATTTTTTTTAAATAAAAAGAAATCTTCAGTATTAAGATTACAATATGTTAAAGACCAAATTTATATTTCTTTATAAACAAGTTCACTGCCTTCCTTAACATTTAGGCATTTTAATTTTGTGCCAACAGTGGATTTGCTTACAATAAACACAGCAACTCATAAGTGGTAGTAGATTATGTTAATAACAACATCTAGATAAGGTTTTCAAAATTGTTTTAATACAAAAAAAAACAAGATTGGAAAATCCAAACAAAATTTACAGAATCAAACACATCCAAAAATAATAAAATAACTAATGATCCTCAAAATTATCGTGCATTGTAGGAAACAAAATCCCGTGTATGCCATGTCCTTGACCAGCATGAGTTTCAATTTACTTTTCCCTCCAGTTTGTGAAGTCCAGTCCAACCTAACTAGTGTTATGATGCTTTGGGGACATCGAACATGCATAGGCTTTTGTATTTCTGAAGCAGTTGGTTCTTGGTGCGCACCTGCTCTCTCAGAGTGGCCAGCTGCTGCTGCTGCTCCTGTGGACTGCTGTCTATCCCGGGCATGTTGGAGATTTGCTCCCTAGCTTTCTGAATCTTTGTTTTCAGCTTCATCAGCTCTTGATGAACATCCTGGCCATCCTTATCCTTGTCCATGCTTGAAAAGACAAAGACAAAAGTAAAATAAAACAAAACCTAAATATCAATCTGTTGCATTTTTAACCTGAGAGCTTCCTATAAGAGTAACATCTAAACATCTGTCCAATGTAGTCCGGTTAAAACCCAGACTACATTGGGCTTACAAATGTAAATGATGTTGAAATGGCATGGATGCCTAAGACTTGTTAAATTCCTGAAACACTTAAAACAACATCAAAGGTATTACCACAAAATAAGAGGGTTGTCTAAATCTTTAATACACTGAAGGAAGTTGTATTTTTTCTTATTTTTTAACTGCTGGCAAAACAAAAAATGTATTTATGGGCAAACAAAGTTACACTCCAACAAATACAAGTGAAATTAAAAGCTACAGTAATTGTTTAATCAATATATAAATGTGTCAAAGTGAAATTTATTGACTGTTTAAATTCATTTTATAAGCTTGATGGAAAAAGACATCTGATTGGTCAACCTGTGGAACAAGTATTTGGGAATTGAATATTGATCTGAATAAAATTACAGTCTTGCCAGTTTCACCCACATGTTTTGTAAATTCATCATCTACAACACTGTGATTTTTAAATAAGAAACTGAATATATATCATCAAACTTATTTTGATGGCAGTAAACAGGTTGTTAAATGGATCGTGTTCTAAATAGCAGTAATATGTTACGTGATGTTTGCTATTTAATACATCACGTACCGGGTATTTTTGAGTCTTTAAAATGTTCTGACAAAGTTGACAGAAAACTGAATTGCTGTGGAACAGATGTGCTTACGAGCCAAAAGAGCAGCTGTAGTGACAAATAATACATTTTTTTGCTTGTTGAGAAGATTCATCAGATGTGTTTGCAGTAGATACAAAGCATCAAACCATTAACACAGTTAAGCATTTGATTGTACATCGTAAATCTTAATATATCCGCAGCATTCCACAAGTTTGTTTTCCAGCGCAGTACTAATATCAATATTGCACCTTGCAAGTCGCGCTTCCTACAGTCACTTTGTTTGTATATGCGATGATGACAAATAAACAAGTGCTCCAAAATTAGCCAGACATATGCAAATCTAAACGAGCTTTACTTGCTACGTTACATTTCCAGCTGAGAGGTAGCCATGTTAGCTTTAGCTAACAGGTCATCAGTATGCTCTGCAACGCCACGAAACCATTTCTTTCAGACGGAGTGAAGAATGAAGGTGTACAAATGTTTACATACATAGGAAGCACATTCTCAATGTAACCTTGCTCTTACCATTTGATAACATCGTGAACTAAAGGCAAAAGAGAGCAATCCTCGCTGTCTTTCTCCACCCTCGGTTGAGACACCGCCATCGCTCCTTGCGCAGCTTTTTCTCGTCACATTACGGTCTGCTGACGTCAGAGATGGGGAATTCGGCTCTTTTCTAGGATCCAAGTAATTTGGCTCAGTTCACAAACGAAATGATTCTTGCGGTTTCCAAAAGGAGTTTTCTTTATTGTTTTTTTGAGTATTCTTAAAAAAATTATATTTTGATAACATAATTTTCGACACAATATTGTCATATTAAATGAGTGTATATGCAAACTGTCACATTTGATTTCACCAACCCTCCAACTGTAACTGTTTTCGTTCCACGCAAACTCCAACCGTTTTTTAAGCTCATTGTCTGATCTCGTTATATCACTGTACCTGACGGAATATTAATATCATTAATGAGAGCCTTAAACCGATATCAAGCAATGTGGTTAATAGTACCCTAAAAGGCATATGAACATCATACAGCATTAGGTGGAAAAAACGGGCGGGCAGCCAGCCAGCCGTATGCGTTGGCTCGGTCATGAACGACACATCACTAGATGAAACAACTACTTACAGTTCATCAATAATCTAACCCAGAAAATAATGCAACACAAATTAATTCACCATCAATGTATATATTTGTATATTTCTAGCGATACTAATTTAATTACATCATTTAAAATATCACAAAGTAGATTGTAAGTCAGATTTAAATTGCTCAATTTATGACTGTGATGCTTTCACTTGTCCTGAATGCATGCTTAATAATACAGTGTGAAGCACCAGTCGTCTTAAATATAATAGCTTTACACACCAAAACTATTAGACCGTAAAAATGTGTGCCCCTAAATGATTTCTTAAACATACTTAAGTAG
Source organism: Xiphophorus maculatus (assembly GCF_002775205.1). Taxonomy (NCBI): domain Eukaryota; kingdom Metazoa; phylum Chordata; class Actinopteri; order Cyprinodontiformes; family Poeciliidae; genus Xiphophorus; species Xiphophorus maculatus. The sequence continues at coordinate 12,092,546 of NC_036458.1, read as the reverse complement.
AATGGTGTCCTTTGTTCTGATTTTATTCTTAATGATCATGGAGGGAAGGCAAATTACATCTAAGCCATAGGGTTCTCACTTTTTGTGTGTTCCACACATTTTTCTTAGAAGTGACATAAAAAGTTGGGTTTTTTTCCCCCCAGTTGTTTGCAAAAAAGTCTCAAATGTAATGTTTTGTGCTAAGCAATTTACAACTTTACAAAAAGTTTAGTATAGGCAAAAATATCTTCTCTGTGGAAACATACAAACTTTAAAATATCATACATAGCTAAATGAAAACAGAACATCAGATAGAAGTGGTAGTATAATCAAAAAATGATAATAAATACTCTAGTTAGTCTGTCAAATAAGGCATTTGACAGACTTAAAAAGAAAATAAAGCTATGATTAATTCTAAACTGCAATTTGGATTTTTCCACAAGTTCTGCCCATACATAACCTCAAGTAAATAGGCCAACAACTGTCTAACATTGCACTTTGAAGGAGAAGGGGAACTTCACAGCCCTATATTTTGCTCCCTGGCAACTTTAAGAACATTGACCTAAAGCCACTGCACTATGTTCACATGCTTGACACATGATATAAAGTCCAACAAGGGAGTCTATGTAAGTCTATGTAAGGGCAAATCTAGTCTATCAGGTGGCACTATGTTGTAAAATATGCCTATTCTACAGTCAATTGACGTGATGTATTTAGGTCATACTTAAGTTGTTTTTACTTGGTTTCTCATCTGTTTTGAATCATCCTTTTGTATTTATTCTAATCATCTCTGATCTCAAAATTAAAAAAAGGTATGCTTCCTGTTTACTATGATGTTTTCAATATAACATTCAATACCACAAGGTGCAGCTGAAGCAGACTATTTCGGGAAGCAGTGATTCTGTAAGGACTGTAAGCTCTGAACTCTGATTAAATCCTAAAATATGTACACAGGAGGTCTCTAATGGCATTGGGAAGATATTTTTTTATTTATTTATCATCAATCAACACATTCTGTTCATATCCATGCACTCCCTCCAGGTCTCTTTTTTACTTCCACCAAACTTGGCTCATCTCAAGAAACAATATGTGGAGGAGGAAATTGTTTTCCGTTGAAATTTTAGTGGGTCTAGTTTTGTTTTTATAAGTATTTGATTAGAAGGAGCTGAATAAATATACCCTCCACACTTTTCAGTTTTTAAAAAATATACTTTCTATGGTTATTTGTGGTTCATGTTTTGGCCCCTGCAGAATTTCCCATGTTTGAGAAAAAGTTAAACATCTTGTCTCACATGCAGTTCAGAGGCCTTATGACTATCAGGGGAGTTTTGGATAACTTTTTGGCCTGGGTGACATTGGGAGACTTCCGTTTGAACCCATCCATAGCACTCCCCAAGTGACTGGACTTACCCTGCCCACACCTTGTAATGACGTAAAAGAGCAGCTGACAGTTTCCAACAGATGGGTCATATCCCAGCATCTCTGGCTGACAGCCAGCAATATGCAGATGTCCTGTCTGACAATATGCTGGCTAATCTTAGCACGCTTTTCTATGTGAAAGATGTGACCAATCACTGACGTTATACGCTATTAAAATCAGAGTTTAAATTTAGTTTTCGGGACTATTTCAATTAAATGCATCCTATGTGACAAATTAGACACAATCAAGCCCTTTGTAAACACTTGATTGCAAATATGAACTTAATTTTACTTTGAGTGAATATCCAGTATTTATAGATTAAGATGGTCAAGTTTCCTGTTCAGTGCCATTAAAATAATTCAACCTTATTACAACAGATTTCAAACTTAGGGTTGATTATTTAACAAAGTTCTCCACTGATTCATGGTTCAACTTTTTCTCTTGTTCATCCATTCATTGTTTGTGATTGCTTCGGCCTGTAAAGGCACAATGTGAAGAAAAAATTTCAAAATCTTTCTGGAGTAGCTTTTTGCAATCCAGTTATGTGATCTAAAAAGAAGCTTCCTTTGTGATCTATTGTATATATATATGTATCACGTTAACAAAGCCTACAACATAAGTTATTACATTCACTTAGACTCTTCTGTAGTTAGTAGCTAGAAGCAATGCAAAACAGACAACCATCTTTGTCTTTCCAAATCAAAAATATGCACCACTTTGTGTTAGTCTATACATAAAATGTCATGTGTGTGTGCATGGTTGCTTGTCCTGCATGTCTTGTGTTGGCTTGTGATGAAATGGTGGACTGTCCAGATTGTACTCTACCTCTTGCCTGATGACTGCAATCCTGTGAGGATTTTATTGTGTTGCACAGTTTTATTGTGTTCAGCAACAAGGTAGTTCAAAGTGATTTACATGATATAGATAATGGATGGATCAATAAATGGATATTGAAGTTTGTGATTGTAACTTCACAATATGTGAAAAGTTATAGCTTGTATGAATGCACTTTACACTATGATTCTGATACTTTGTCTCTTATGTTTCATCGATTCTGATTCTAAATAGCAGATGTTCTAAATGTTTTGTTCCTTCAAGGCTTTGACAAACAAAATATATTGACAAGAGGGTTTAATCTGTTCTCTTTCCTGGAAAATCACAATGAAAAACATTACATAGAAGATTCATCAGGTTTTTTTATTCATTCCACGTTCGCAGTCTAACCCCAAACTCCAGCTTTGGTTTCTTCTTACATGGTAAAAATAAATAAAATAAAAAATACACACACACACACACACACACACACACACACACACACACACACGCACGCACGCCCCCCACACACAGGCACACACAGTGAAGATCGTCCAGCATGTTTCCCGGAGCGAAACTTTATTGGGTGCGGTTAGGAACATTTTGCTCAAAAACATGAACTAAAAATGTCAGCTTCAATCTAAACAGTAAATGTCATTGAGAAAAGATGTGGAGATTGGTTAAAACTTATTTATTCAGGTTATATTTAAAGGACGCAAAGGTTGCCAAATAACATGTTTGATGCTGATTTGTATTACGGACAATGAGTAGCCAGTAAATGTGGGCATGAGTGTCCATTGATTGAAAGAACGCATGAAAAATCTATGTGTCCAGACAAACTCAAAGTAGTATTTCAGTTTCTTGTTGCAGACTGACAGCAACTTATTAACTACGAAGACCTATCGGTAAAATAAAATTGACACATTATTTAAAAACTAAAGGATGCTCTTTTTCACGAGAGTCCAAAATTTAAACTAGATCCACACTGCCCCCAAGTGCAAAAACCTGGGAATAACACGACAAAATGCATCGCAATTCTTTCTTTCTTTTTTTTCTGTTATGTTTTCATTTGTTTGTTTTTTGTTTCTTTACCCAGAGTCTACCCTCTTTGACGTATAGTACAGATATGGCAGTAAATATATTTTGTGAATTAAATAAAGGCCAATAACTTCAATATTCCCAGTTTACTTTATCTACCAACCATCTGACATTTCCCAGGAGACAGTCATAAATTAAAACTGACTTCCAAACAGTATTCTATTCTGAGTATCTTTCTTGTAGCTAAAGGTCTTTTATTGTACTGTAAATTTAGGATTTACATTTAATCACCTGAATATTAATATGCTACTCAGTTGTTAGTGATATCTTTACCACAATAGACTTTAATCTTAAAGTTAAAGCGCTCGTTTTATGCAAGTTATTCCTGAAAGTAGAGAGTGCTGCTATTTAAGATTTACTTGACATTTCAAACTGAGACAATAGTGACTAAATTTTCTCGTTTATGCCTCGTTAAGGCGACCTTACTAACCTCCACTAGGTGGTAGGCTTGAACTAGTGAATCCAAATATCGTCCCCCAAGTGGATATGAGGATTCTCTTCAGGTCTTCATTGAATCTGTGCCTCTGATTTTTCGGCAGAAAGAATTGGTTAGTGAAACTCATTAAACAGGATTTGTGTAATGAAACAGGCCATTTGTAAATGGTGAGCATAATTATGCGAGGTTAGATCTGAGAAATAAACCTTGGACTCAATTAAAGTTAAGTTAATTCAAGTCAGGTTTATTTCTTCAACAAAGCAGGTCAATGTGCCTTACACCATAAAAACACAATACAGTAACTAATTATGAAGCAGCAGTAAATATTAATTTTTTGTCAAATGCAGTAATCAAAATCATCAAGCAAATATTAAAAATATAGATTTTTATTTATATATATATATTCCAGTTATTATGAATCAAAGGCAATTCTAAGCAGGTGTTACTTAGCCTAAATTTAAAGGAACTCATTGTTTTAGCTGTTCTGCAGATTTTTGGAATTGTATTCCAGATAAGTGGAGCATAGAAACTGAATCCTGCGTCTCCATATTTGGTTCTCTGAAAGTCTAAGTGCTACAGCAAGAATCTATGTATATATTTGGTATGAAACTCTGCACTAGAAAATGACATCCCTTTAAAAAGAAAAAAAATAAACTTTACTGCTACTTTGAACACATCAAATGTTAGTTTATTTACTTCTAATAGTATTGTTTGTGCTCCTTGTTTATGTGAACTTAATTGTTTGGGCTAAAAGATACCAAACGTCTCTCAAAAATTAAAGTCCAGCAAGGAATCAATGCTCTCCTGCTCCAATACAACCAAATAAAATGATTGAATTATTTCTTCAGTATGTCATCAAGTTTGCCAGGGTCCTGGTAATGAGCCATTTGTTTGTTGGAGCAGTTACAAAACATTTGTAAATCAATAAAAACCTATTAAGTCAATTTAAATAAATAAATAAATAAATAAATAAATAAATAAATAAATAAATAAATAAATAAATAAATAAATAAATACATAAATAAATAAATAGCATGTTTCACAGAATGGGGTTATTAGAAAATAGTTTAAAATTACTACCACTACTCTATCTCATAGCATAACAGTACAAGTTATATATAAAGAACAAACAAACAAACAAGCAACTATTTAAATAAAAAAAAGTAAATCAGGGGACAGAAAGAAAAAAAAAATAAGAATTGATTGACTCAATCAAAGTAAGTGTACAAAATAAAGGAAATGGCCAACAACATTATAAGAAAAAAAAAGCTTGATTTGGACAAATTAATGAATAAATAAACTATTTTCAAGTTAAATGTCAAGACTTTAAAATAATCTTCGCACTTTCAAGGGTATTCTGATCAGCAAACTATAAATACATTTACTTTTCAATAATTTTTAACATCTGGATGAGACACCTAGAGGAATATGTAAAATAATTGGGTTAGGAAACAAAATTGCAACAACAACTAAGAAACCTGTCAATCTGATAGAACCACGCGACCTTTCCTTATTGGACTTAATGAGACAATGATTGGGCTGCGATGCGACTCTTAAATTAAACGGGGCAAACTCTTGTACTCATGGAAGCACTTTACACCATTCAAGAATAACACTGTTACAAATTCCTGATTGTCCATATACTCCCGGTTATCCTGAATGGGAGGTGTGTCATTTCCCGCAAATGAAAACGTCATTGATAAAATTCCAAACTCCGAAAGACGGAACACGCCGGGCGAAAAACCCAGCGCACCAAGCGTGCAACAAAGTTGAACGTAGCTACGTCACGTCTTTGTGTTGACAAATCATGATCCACATGGGCGGGCATTGTGAAGCTATAGTTGAGAGTTAGCAGGCTAACTAATCGTGAGAGTGGAAGTGGAGCTAACGTTAAAGGAAAAGACAACTGTCAAAAGAGAGAGGAGAATAGGAGTCTCAGAGGACTCAGGATTCTGCTAGATGGCTACATGAACTGATTCAGAGTTAGCTGATAACGACTGAGTTTATCAGATGCCTGAGGAGCATTTTGGATACTACACCGATTGTCCCGTTTCCAAACGGAAACCGTTTCTGGACACAGACAGTAGTGCTAGGTAGCCTAGCTGAGTGAATAACCCAGGAGACTCCTTATTGTCACCTCAAACTCCATCCTGAATGTTTTGTCTGTCATGAGTCCGGCCGGGTGCTCCCATGTGAACGGTTATAAGGTGGACAATTGGAAACAAAACCTCCGAGTCATATACCAATGCTTTGTTTGGAGTGGCACTGCTGAGACCAGGAGACGCAAGGTAACAAAATAAAAATAAAACACATGGAAACTGTAACGTTTGCCACTGAAACAGAAGGGAGATGTATTTTATTTGGCACCGACACGCGTAGAGCCGTGGTGTCCCGCATGAAGCACAGCCACAGCTGAACAGAATTACTGTATAACTGGAACTGCTCAAGTAGCTAGCTCCGCTGTTAGCCACCGGTAAGTTAGCTGCTGTGGGTCTGAACTGCGGAAACCGGTTGCTTGTTTGCAGCATTAGAACTTAAAAACTTCAGTTTGTCTTAATGTGGTGCAGCGGAATGTCTTCGGTTTCGCTGAGCGGTGATGTTTGCTGGATAAGTAAACTTGGGGTTTGAACAATTGTGGCCACGGACTAACATTACCTCACCAAATATGAACCCATTGTGTTCCCCCTTCCTCTTCCCCACGCACGAGTAGAGTGGAGTTCTTCCTCTGGTCGGCGTGGGTCAGATCTCTTTCTACCCTGTCCCTCCTTCATTTTAACAGAGCAAAATGAAGGAGGGAGTTTGAGTTGATTACCTTATTATCACAGTTTGTGTCTGAGCCCGGCCTGCACCACTCCCTGCAGCTCTCGACAATACGATGTCACTACTTCACCCTTTCTGTTCCCCTTTCATTTTTAAATCTTACTTTATGATTTCAAACCCCGTCATTGCCTTACTGTAGTAATTTGTTGTTTATTAGACCAGAACTGATCTTCTCTCATGAGTGTTGTACATTTTTATGTCGTTGTGATAAATCAGGTGCCTCAGAGTGATGCAGGATGGACAGATCTGGTGAGTTGATGCTGCTTGTACCCCACCTCATCTTCACTGACATAATGCAGGTAGAGCAGATGCATAAGAGCGAGCTTGCTCTCTCTTCCCAAGCATACCCGCCTTCTCCAGTACCTCTTCACTGAAAGGATTAAAAAAAAAATAAAAAATAGGTGTAACCTAATGTAGGCTGGAGGAATCTGACCGGAAGGTTGCACTGTTAAAACCACAAATACACAATGAGATATGACTAAGTTAAAATGTGTGCCTTCAAAAGAATCTCCAAATTTGTATTTTAAAGGATTACACTTGAAAGTGTATTTAAAGAACTTTTAAGTTATATCAAGATTGTGTATGTAGGTTCAAATTTAAGACAGGGCATCTTAGAAAAATGAATTTCAAAGGGAGTTATTCTCATTTAATTTATATTTAAAACATGGAATAAAAGGGTTCACTTGAGGATGTTGTAGATATGGCTGGGAGACATTTAAAACGGACCTTTTGATAGAGGGGGCTCAATAAGTAGCAAACAGACTTTCACAGCACAAACCTGTGATGTAATTGCTGTAGTTAAGACCATAAGCAAAACTGATTATGCAAAAATATTAAAACACATTTATTATAAAAGTTGTAAAATGTATGGATATTAATTTTGTGGTATTTTGATATTGGATTTTCAAGAGTTTCTTGATGCAAGGCAGGATAGGGCTCCTGTTCTGGTAGGTCATTCCAGCATTGTGGAAAACATGGATCCTTACATTAATTCACAACATTTTCAGACAGCTGTCAAGATTTCCGAACTCATCATAAATTAAAATGTCATAAGAGGTTTAAAGCACAAATGGTCCAAACAGACCTGCTTTTATGCACTGTTTAGCCACTGAATCCCATTCTCGTCGCCTGAATGAACCACACACAAGTGTTTACATGCAATAGAAAATGGTTACTTTTCAAATAGATTAGTAAATTTCAGTGATCCATCTGACATAATTTTTAGACATCCTATTGATGCAGAAAGCAGCAAGCTGCGAGTCGTCTTCATGGCGTCCATGTTGTCAGCATAGCGTGGTAGTGCTTATATAAGCTGCATTCACTAATCAGGAAAAACATCCAGTTCCACAATGGCCGATCGAGCTGAAATGTGAGATTTTTCATTGCATTTCTAATACAAACTCTGGTGAAAAATGTCTAAATTTTTGTCTCTCACCCCAACCACCTCTGAACATTCTAATGTCTTGGGCTAGATTACTCCACAGTTTGGGATTTTCCCCTCCATTAGTTCATATAATTTGTCAGTGCATTTGCCAGAATCTCTCTAATCAGCACCAGTTGTTAATTTAACTAGATGCTGCAGTAAAAAAGCCAAGCAATAGGTTTTCCATTGCTTTACGAGCAGCGTACGTTTGCTGAGATAAAACGAGTAAAGTCGAAAAGGAAGACATTGAAGCTGGGTCTGTTTAAATTCCATGTTGGTGATGGAATCAGGAGTCTTGTGCCTCACACCCTCTCACTGAGCCTTTTAGCCGATGTGACATGCAGAGCAGCAGTCGTGCTGCACACAAGCAACGTGCTCTCGAGAAGCGAGGCATTCATCTATTTCATCCTTGAGTTCTCAGTTCTCTGGGATCTTATTATAAACGCATACACTAAACCCGCATCGACGCTTTCAGAAGTGAGAGAAATGGATGACAGTATCATGAAGCGTTATGATCACCGTCTGTTGTTGAAAAGACAAGCTTTATCGCTGTATTGCTCACCGCTTATTCATCCTTCAACAATGGCACAAATGAAAATCAGCTCAAATTTAGCACTGCGTTCTCCATCGTGGATTTTAAGACTCAATGATTTGTTTTGTTGCTAAATTGCTGTTCCACATATATATTTTTTTCTCATTTCATTTTGTTTTTCTCTTAAAGTTTGTTCTTGGCTGCTATCATCCTCTGTTCCCCGAGGCTTAAATCTATTCCCAAGCAATGTGCAAGAGCTAATCTGTCACCTGCTCTGTTTGCACAGTTAAAAGGCTGCTTGGGTACTATAGGTTCACTGGAAACCTAAAGTAACCACATCATTTGTTTCCTTGCCCTCTGAGTCTATGAAACCTCTTGCTTTCATTTTAAGCTGCAGGCTTTGTGCTTGTGTTTGTCATTGTTGTTGAAAAGAAATTTCTGCATGGCCATAAAATGTTTAATGCTTCAGGTTTTAGAGAAATGTGAGCGTGTTGCATGTAATTTTAATGGCTTTGAAGCTGATTGTTATGCTTACATAATTTGATTCATTATGTCCTGTTAAATGGCATGGCCTATCAGGTAGTCAAAGGTCTAAACTTAGTCATACCTGAGAGAGACTACACCCAAGTTTACCAAAGAGACTGGTAAGGAGAAGAAAAAAAAAAACATCCAATAACCCTTTTGGCCTTTTTCTTTTGTTTTTCTTTTATTCTGTTCTCAAGTAAAGCTGTTTCTCAGACTACTGTCATGTAATATATTGATGAGATTTCTGGGCAGCTTTTCGTCAGAAATGTTTTTGATTTAGGTGAAACAATGTTCTGTAACAATATTGGTTAGTGATGTTGCAGTATATTTTTTGCTTGATCTATATGATGAAGCGGTGAATAAGAAAAATGTATTCTATTTTGACTTTCACAATTTATAACATTATGACTACAAACTCCCATGTATTTTTATGGTGATTTGATGTGATAGACCAACACCAATTGTGCAAAATTGTAAACTGGAAGAGAAATTACTTAGTTTCCAACTAAGTCATGATATATTTTTGCAGATATGCAAGTCTTTTGAGGTATTACTCTACCAGCTTTGAGCAACTACATTATTTTGGAAAAGCATGAATGAACCAGTTATTAAGCCTGGCTAGAGATTAGATCTGTTTTCAGTTTTCAGTCTGTTTCACTGTAGCTCCTGTTGTATGTTCATGGTTGTTGTCTTGCTGAGACTTCCACACCAGTCTCAGGTCTTCTGGAACCTATAGGTTTTCATCCAGGATTGACCAACCATATAAAATCTATATAAACCCAACCATCGTCTAATCAACTCTGATGAGCTTTATTGGCTATGTTAGAAAAAGAAAAAGTGTCCCATGAAGCATAATGCTGCGACCACCATTGGTTCATGGTAACGTAGAGTGCATTACTAATGGTTGTCGTGCCAACAGTATTTCCCCCTTGAGTTGTAAATCTCTTCAGCTCCTTCAAAATTACCACAGACCTCTGGGCTCCTTCTCTGATTAAGCCTCTCCTTGCCTTGTCTATGTCTTTGTGAACAGTCATACCAAACAAGTGAGGTCTTCACAGAAGAGCTAAGTTTATGTCTATATTGAGTTGCACACAGATTAACAATTGAGTTCTGTACTACTAATAGTTACACAGAACTTAATCTAAGGATTTCAGAGGAAAGGGGACTGAATATCTTTGTACTCTACAAACGCAATGTACAATATATCTTCTACTTCACAGTCTCGTAAGTGTTGGCAAACAACATAAAGTCATAATTAAATAATTAGTTCATGGCTGTGACTTGAACAAATGTTAGCTATAGGGTTACGGATACTTTTGCAAGGCTCTATATGGAACATGCATAAATCTTACTATTATCAAAAGGATCGACCCCATCTGTATTTGAAAGTGATAGTTTCACATTAAAGATGCACTTCAAAGTATTGGGTTAGCTTGTATATGACATAAGATGAAAGTGGGTTAGCTGGTACTGGCAGTATTTAATGTCATATCTGCTTTGAAGAGTTTGCTGTCACTTTGATTAAAGCAGTGAAGTTTTGATTACAGACCTCTCTGAACTAGAAAGGAAAAAAAAAACATCTCCACCCCCAACCCTCAAGTGTTAACCAAGATGCAAGATAGAACAGGGATTGTTAGGGGTAGAAATGAATATTTTCTTAAGGATAAAACATTTATGTTGCTCCTCCTCCCCCTTCTTTTACTTCACTTGACGCGTGCATTCTCAAACATAAATGAGATGAGGCATGATTTAATCCACAGAGTGGTTAGTTTTGGTGCTGTGAGCAGATCTTTGTCAGATCCAACTCCATCACATCGCAGGCCTCCTGCTCTGTGACTCATCGGCATACATTTGGAGCAGCGAGATCTATTCCTACAGACTGTTCATGCTGCTTGCTTGTTCCTCTTCTTCCTTCACTCCCACGTTGTGGCTTCCTCCTTTATTTTTTCCCCCTGCTTTCATTTTTTTTTTCTTTTCATTGTCAACCTAGTTAAAACCATGATTCATGTTGCTTCCTGCATATCTTCTTTCGGATTTTTGTGCCGGGAAAAAAATACTCATACAGCTCACATTTTATTAAATGTAATGCAGTTTGCCCAAGACCAAGAATGGTTATTCTGAAATGTAACAGAGGTTTTTATACGGTATTTTTGTATTTCTCTCACACACTATAGCTGTGGTGGTGCTGGATTTGGCCCCTATCCAGATCTGATTCCTTCATCTCTGTATGCTCTCCATCACCCTGTCTTGTCTGTTGTGGCTTTTGGTTTGTCAGTCATAGTGACTCTGGTAGAATGACTCAGTCTAAACAAATGTAAAGCCCTCTGGGGGTAATCGGTGTCCTGATGTGTCTTCTCGTGCTGTCCTATTTGCGGTCCAGTTCTTTAGATATTCCATTGTAATATGTATCTATATTCAGCATTTTATTGTGGTTTTAGGGCACTTCCTCTTCTGTCACTGTTGTTTGATTTTATCTTTCTATATGTTAAAGTCCTCTGAAAAAAATCAGTATGGACATGTCAGACCTTGAACTGGAACTTTGTTTCAGCCAGGAAGTGCATGATTGGTGTTTCTCATTGTACCACAAAAGAACAATACCAACCAATTGTTTTTATTAGTTGGTATTTTGTAATGAGCATCATTGTCTGAGCTAATGAACAAGAAACTTGTCTGACTGGAAAAAAACACAACTGTCTCCATATGATTCAATCCTGCTTTTCTTCTGTCTTTTTTGTTCCTTTGACTTTCCCCGACTTTAAATGATCCTCCCGATTTGACTGTTCAGACAGCTTTGGAAAGGCATTGTTGCTACAAAACATGGTGGTCATGGTTTGAGCCAGCCCTAGGCAGCCATCCAGCCCCCCTCAGAACTGCCATCTGGCTAATGAGCTGTCCATCACTTGTCCATGACTGTTCAAGCCCAGAACCTAGAGGTAATCAATCTCTTTTAGTGTGGACACTCTGTTATTCCACTGGTAATGCCTCGAAAGCAAGTAAAGGTTTCTTTAAACTGTCTAGAAATGGTTGTGTTTATGGAAAATGTGAGAATACGTGGCAGTAGACTGTTGAAAGATAATTAAATAGGACTTCTTTTTATATTTTCACTTTTACCGCCATTGTTAGCCGCTAATAGCTCCATTGTGCCTCTATGCTGTGCGGCTTATAGATTTTCCAGAAGGTAATAGCTAAGGCCTGATTGATCCTAATTGGTACTATGGGAATGCACTAACATTGAGTCTCATGTTCTTGATGCTCATTCAGACCAATGGCACCTTCCTTGTAAGTCATTTTGTTTGTCCTTCTTTAGTTTGTGTGGATGAACTGGTCTAATTTTTGTAGCTCACCTAGGTATGGACATGTAGGAATTGTGTGTTGTAGATTTTTCTGTGTTTTTCTTTTTGCAAGTACGTTTTTTATGAATTTGCAAGAAGTGTTATGAACAAACACTTGTGTGTTTAAAAACCTGAATTTCTTTACCAAACACTTTAATCTCAATGAGATTGGATGGAGACCATCTATGAAGATCTGTTTACGTTTTGACAAAGCATCACCATGGTAACACATAAAAATGCTTTCTGTTAAACCATTCTGTTTTTAACTATATTGGTATGAAAAGCATTACAGAACTATTGAAAGACCAACCTCAGCTCCAGTGTCAAATTTTTCTGCATATTGTCACAGGCTTTCTTGAGGGATTACCCAGCTTCACATTTTAAACTGAAGAAAAGCATCTCCACCAGATAATGCTGCCACCATCTTGTTTCACCTTGAGGATGGTGTGCTCAGATGGTGTGAAGTATTAGTTTTCTTCACTATAAAATGTTTTGCACATCGGCATAAAAATATATTTTATGGCTGTGAATTCCATACTGTGGCATAAGATCAGAATAGACTGAATGCATAGATTTTTTTTTTATTCGAAAGACAAATCAATAATTTGCCTTCCCTTTCACATGAGGGGAAGGCAAAAAGTGGCAGTTTTTTAGTTCCATAAAAAAACTGCCACACTTGGCATACTTAATTTTGTGGATTAAGTGTGCCAAGGTTTAAAAATGTTGAGAATGAATGGTTGTTCACAGTAGTGTCTATAACTTCAAAACTCCTGAGCACCATCATCAGTTCACCTCATATGTTTTTGTTCCATGGAGCTTTACTTTATAGGCTGGTGTTTATGGATCGCTTTGACACAGTACAAGGAGAAGCCACACACTCCAGCAATCCCTCACATCTCCCAACTCCCAAATTCATGTGGACGATGCGGAAAAGCGTTCTCACGCAAAGCCTCACAAATTGTCAACAGAGATCACAATGAGCAAATGGAAGGCAGACAAAAGGAAAAAGGGAATCACATAGAAAATTTGTCTCAAGGGCGTTTTACTGGCAGCGCATATTGATGACATTTTGTGAAGGGAGGAAAGACGGGTTGCAGTCCATAACACCGTCCTGGTAAGGCGCTGACAGACACCATCCCATGGGATCAGTTGGCTGCATAAAGCATCACTGCCAGTTTCCTCATTCTATTGTTTCTTTCTCATATTAATACTGATTCAGAGGCTGATATGTGTGCTGTTTTGTACATATGTGTTTGGATTTGGATTCTCCCAACAAATATCTTAACATGTGGGCTTATTGTGGAAATATTTTGTAAGTGTTTTTAGGCCTTTAAACACATTTCAGCTCGATGCATTGTTAATGCAGTTAACGGTTGAGCTTGTGTGTTTTGCATACATTCAGAGGCTTATAAATGCTTGGCAGAGTGGTGACTCACTGTTCTCATATAGCAATGCGCTCAAGCCTGTATCAACTCTCCTCCACTCCCCCCCTCCCGTCTGTGTTTTTTGCAGCAGCCGGAGCGTGCTCAGTTGATCCAGACCTTCATCCACAATATAACTGTCATTTTCTCTCCTCCTTAGTTTCAGCGCATCACATTACTGCCTACATGAATGCATTAAGTTGAATACTAATAGTGGGAGGGTGTGCCTATGTTAAAAATGCACGCAAAAGAGCAGAAGATCCAATAGAGAGACATTAAAGTGCTATTAAATAAAATTATACGATGCTGGATTGAGAACGTTGGAAGATTTATAGATTTGCACCCGCATCGTCTTAGCCAAGATCACTCAGAACCTCAAAGGAGCCTTATTCTCTTTTTATTAACAAAATGATTTATTCATTCAAATAATGCATCTCTTATATAGATGCTCCAGCAATCAGCAGCACTAAGCCTTTATACAGCCATGCAAAAGCATTCACTCCCTTTGAGCTTTTTTATATAGCAGAACAAAACATTTCAGTTGATTTTATTTAAATTAAATGTGATACAATTCAAACTAGAGTATAAGTAAAGTGGAAAGGGTAGTCATACACAGTTTAGATTTTTACAAGTGAAAATGTAGCATTCTTTTGAATCCCTTTTTCTCTTGTACCTTGAAATAAAATCCAGTTCAACCAAGTAGTTTATGGACAAGTGGCAACAGTCAACTAGTTGCCACAGTAAAGGAGCCATAAGACGATCTTAATTGCCCCAAGCTGTGTCAAGGGCACAACATACATGTAGAAAAGAGGCCAGATGGCCTACATGTGCAACGCTGTGGTAGAAAAGTAACACTGCACATCACCTTAAACATACCATTACCCAGATGTAACATGGTGGTGGCTGAGTCATGCTCTGGGAATGCTATTCTTTGGCAGGGATAGTGAGTTTTAGAAGAAATCTGTCAAGAACAGCTCTTAAAGCCAAGGTAAAAACCTAGTACAAGCATTAAATTAGTGTAAACCTTACACAAAATGCTAAACTTTTCCAGAGTTCTGGTCTTCAGGAGAATTCTGTAAATTCATTCTTCTGCTCTTGAAACGAGCTGTTCAACCACAAAGAGAGCATCCCAAATGGGATGCAGAGTTACACAGTATGAACAGAAGGTTGCTACCTGGTCTCAGTAATCTGAGCTACCGGCTGATCAATAGCCGATCTAATAGAACATTAAAAGGCCCCCGGCACAGACATAGAGGCAGGACTGCTGAAACTGAGGAAGAGATGGCCACTGAACCATTGTCAGGGGAAGAAGGCAGAGATAGATTTTCTGCTCTCTGAAGAGGTGTAAAGGAAGATAAGAAGGAGGGCAAGGCGTGGCACTCACTGGCTTTTTTGTTTTGGACTTGTGGTGCATGGAGGGGAAAAGGGATGAGTAGTCTTACTGCTTTGGAATGATGCACTTAGACAGGCAGTGGAAAGCACCCGTTTACGGTTTTGCTCTTTTTACTTTTAACAGATGCAGGCATGTTCCTTGATGAATTGAATGTCATGTTTTATGTCCTCCAGAATTTTTTTTTTTTTTTCCCACTAATTCTTTCTGGTTTTGCTTGAGTCACTGTTTAGCCAGTTTCAATAAAACCAAGCTTAGTGTTAAAGAACTTAAATATCCACTCAACTGCAGTGTTGTTACAATCCATGCCTCTTACCGATATACAAACCAGATTGGGAGCTTTTCTGTGAGCCTCTGTACGCCTCTGTACGTAAAATGTGACCTAACATGTAGTTCAGTGAGGTGTGTCATCTTTAACACTATGAACTAATTTGCAACATTTATTTTAGACTGATCTCATAGAGGCAATTGTTTTGATTAATTGTGCAGGAACTTGCGTACTGAACACACTTGTTTATGTACATTAAAGCTTACAGCAGCACTCTCACAAGGCTTCACATGGTGAAGAGCGGTCATGAATTTCAACATATCTCAGTCAAACAGAGTAATCACGTTAATGGGTAGCTAAGCACATTAGCATTGGGTTAATGTGTTAAAAGAAGTATGATGAACTGTGATTAAATGAATAAAGCACAATCAAAACTCTGCCACAGTGGTTTTACAATTTTAATCACCTACATTTATCATTTTATTCACAGCGCTACAGCCAAATAAGAATTAACATGATTTAACACAAGATATAAATGTTGACTGATGTTGGTTCTAATGAACTTATGAAGCTGTTTAATGTTATTTTTCATGTGTTATGATGGTTTTAGTATTCAAAGAAGATGTAGATACAAAATGTTAGCTGAAAAACATAAACATGCATGTTGTGAGGTAAAGTGTTAAAAAAGGCAAACTAGTTGTGCTAATCTTACATAAGTAGTAGCTTGTTTACACTATAAACTGCCCACATCAGCCCTCTATTACTTTGACAACGCACCAGAATTCCTCAGATTCTCACACTTTTACTTTTTAAATATGAATTGCTTATATCATACTACTCTTCAGGTGTATAGAGTGTATAAATTGATCTTGTGTCCACGTACATATTTTTTGACATTTGCTTTTTGGTTGCGTGGTGCAAGAAACTGCTGCCTGAGTGGTGTCACCTCAGGTCAATGGGTAGCCAATGTACATGTTCCTGGACATACTGTGTTCAGACAAATGCATGCAGTTGTCTCAAGCCACCCCTGATGGCGTGTGAGGAAAACCATCCTAAAGTATATTCACTTGCCAAAGTATCAATGCAATCGGATCACTTCGAATGTGAATGTCTCCATACCATGCACAGAAGAAAAACATATTTAGCTGTCTGGAAAGATTTCTGATCACAAAACCCTCAGTGTTTATGTTCTACTATGTACTGTTGCTCTGCCCATCTCTGCTATTGTGGTAACATTTTTAAAATAACTGAGTAAGCTGTTTAACAGCTGAGTACAGGCTCGGAGCAAATGGCACTGCTAATTACCCTGCTAATATTGGTTCTTTTTATACTTGTGCATTGGGTTAATGTGTTAAAAGAGCCAAAAAAAACCCCCAAAAATCCAATTTCTATGTAGTGCGATTTAAGTCAAATTCTGCATAAGCCCTAAAACTATTTACTTAAGTTTGTGTATGTTTAAAACTTAAGTCTACGAGTCAAGATAATGTTGAATCCTAAAGACAATGTTATTAGAACAGAAATAATCACTGCTTTTAATATTTCTTTTTAGATATATTTTGATAATACTATTAAGTGAGTTTGTGGTATATTAACTAGGAATGTACCAAAATGAAAATGTGCTAAAATCAATATCTGGTGTTAACATTGCTATTATGGCTACTAATCTATATTTACCAGTGTTATTATATTTTACACCTTTGAGAAACTGATATTACTTCTCTGCTTCAGTTAAAATCACCCACAATCACTGTTACATGTCCAAATAAAATCCACATGGCCAACTCCTTCCTCTGACTATACTGCTGCAAATTTTTGATGAGGATATATTGTGCATCCCTAATTTCAAGTCAAGTGTGAGAATCTCAGCTCTGCCCATGGCGATTTCAGTTCTGTTGCGCACACTTCTAATATAATTATACATTTTTTATAAATTATACAATTGTAATTTGCATCTCCTATTAAAAAAAACTTTGGTTTGTGTACACTGTTGCAACTTTGGCAAAATGAGATTTGGAGAAACATTGACACAAAGAACCTCTATCAAATATATGGTATTAGCATGGAAACGATGTTTTAAACTAGGTTTTAATATAATAATTTAAATCTAATCTTGAGTGCAAAAACTCTCATATATAATAAAGATAGATGAAGTCAAAATGAAAAGGTTTGTGGAAATATTAACCATTAAAAACAATAGAAATTGGGAAAAATTTAATTTTCATGCGATTATCTTTAAGAATATTACATTATTTTAATTTTTTTTTGTTTAATTGAAAATGCAATTGACTTAATGAATCAGTTATATTAAAATGAGACAAATTTTCTACAGAACAGCCATAAGTCAAAAAACTGAATCTTTGCAACACTGGTGGTTTTTATGAGACTGAGACACATGCATGTAAAAATCAACTAAAAAGAAATGCAGCATTTCTCGTTGTAAAAGACAGATTATACCTCACTTTTTCCACTACTCAAAATGTATAACTTGATGAACCATTGGCGATGATTCCTTAGTTCTTCATGAAGACAGCAAATTAATCTATGAATTTCCTTGCCGAACATACGTAACTCTTATTTTGGAGATATTGGGGTTTTTTTTGCTAATCTTGAGGGAATATTTAGAGTTTTTAAATGATTGGTAATTACCACTATCAAAGAGAAATATCTATTGTACAGTTGATTTTCTAAATTATGTCTTTTGAATCATGCACGGAGAAGAGGATGAAAGGGATGACTCCTTGTTTTCCCATTATACCAAGGGTTGATGTTCAGATGGAGTTTAGTTACTCTATTGTATCTCTAGACAAAAGTGAACAATATGTAGATAATGCTGTGCAGATTCACTGAGCTTGTTTTCAAAAGCTTTAGATGTTTTTGGGTGCAGGTTCATCTTGCACTAAATTTCCACTGTTTATTAGTAATGGGTAACTGATAATATAATATTCCTTTATTTAAGATCTCATTTTCAAGAGGGACCTGAAACAAACTTCACTCCCCGTCGGGGAATCGAACCCCGGTATCCCGCGTGACAGGCGGGGATACTCACCACTGTACTAACGAGGAGATATGATGATATCTGAGATACGAGATGATAACTGGCTTGTATCAGATTTAGTTTTTTCTGTGCATCTTCACCTGCTTCACACCTACTTTCCTCAGTTCTCACCCTCTTTCTTCCTTACAAAGCAGACATTCTGGTGACTTTTCTGCTCTACCATGACTCTGAATGTGCTTAAAAAGGATAATTGGCATAAAACTGTAGAGAACACAAAAACACAGATGTCTTTATGCTACTCTTATAAGCCTTAATTTGAAGTTTAATTTGAAGATTTAGCAATGTCTACTGTATTTAACAACTTGCCATGTCTTTCTGCAACATTTGTACACATTAACAGTTGTACTGCTGAACGCAATGGGAATTGACGGGACTTGGACTGGCTCTCGGCACGTTTGCCAGTAGTGTCAAGCTTTCAGATGCACAGTTTTGCAGATTGCTTCAACGATATAAGCCAAACCTATCACCCACACACATACGCGCACACAGCCACTGCTGATGTGGTGCCTGTTTGCCTCAGACAGATCTTGCTCATCTCTTGCAGTGCGCCTGCCAAGCAGTAAATCCCATCATCGTCTGTGTGTTTTGGAGAGTGAAAGATTCTTCGTGGAAATATGTTGTTTTTCGACTGTATTTGATTTGTCAACAGGCAGAGCAGTCGTCAGTCTGCTTTCATGTCAGGTTTATTCAAGCAATGTGTTCTCTGAAGTGTTTACGGGAGCAACTGGAAGATAGAAATCTGTTTCAGCTGGCAAACAGTTCCTCTCTGTATACTTCCCACTTACCATGAGTATTCTGTTATCTCCTCCTTCACTCTCACTCACTAGCTTCTCTCCCTTGTTTTGATCCAAACCCCCATCCTCCCTGTTTTTTGTTTGTTTTGCAGGCCAAGTCGTGCATCTGTCACATGTGTGGCGCCCACCTGAACCGACTCCACTCTTGTCTCTACTGCGTCTTTTTTGGCTGTTTTACAAAGAAACACATTCACGAACACGCAAAAAGCAAAAGACACAATCTAGGTAAGTGACCCATTCTTCCATACATACTACTGCCCACAATATGTTTTACAATAGATACTTTCTGGAAGTTACCACATTCAACAGAGTTACACTGAAAGTTTACTTCGCATTTTTGTTTCTGTCTTGCTGTAGAATGAGCCATCATTATATCAGACTAGTATTAAATTATGTTGGTGTCCACATGAGACCAATGTTCCCAATCCAATTTAAGGAATGTCAGATTTCACTGTATATACAAATGCAGTGCTTGCTTCTCAGCTATCTTGTGATGTCTCCCAGTCGACTCTTCATATAGACATACTGGTGGATGTCAGTAAAATAGAGCATTATAAAAAACATTAAACTCACTGATAAATTTAATGGCTTTATGTCTTAATTTTTACATTAAACTCCTTAAAGTCAGTTTTTCAGAAATGTATAATATCTCACACAACCAATGGTGTTTATTTTATTTTTTTTATTTATTAATTTTTTTTTATGTTGTTTTAAATAAATGTATTACATACAATCACGGGTTAAAACGCCAACTCTGCAGATTTCCAGTATACTGTGAATGAGACCTTCCAAAATGATGGTAAGCAACACAATGTCATTAAGTTAAATCTTCTGGGTGAGTTCTGTACACTACCCTATTAATAAAAAGTTTAAAGAAAGGAAGAACTTGCAGAAAAAGGATTACAAGCAGCAGATGTAATGCAGATGACGTCCTTAGAGGTGCCATTGGCCAACTGCCACACGCTGAAGTGCTTTTAACATTTCTCTATTAAATTTCACTAATTGCTCAATTCAAATAACTTTTTATGGTCCTTTTTAATAAGGTTCAGATTTTTGTGGGATTTGTTTTTTAATTAGCCATGAGTCAACATTTTGAATTGAATTACTGAAATAAATTAACTTTCCAGTAATATTGTCATTTATTGATATGAAGCTGTACATTCTATTTGAAGTAATCAGTGTTGTCTTCATGTTGTTGCTTCTGGTGATGTCTTTGTACTACACTGTTGCTATTTCTCTCACCGATATGATGTCAAAAGGTAGGCTAGTCTTCAGTGCCATCTGAAGTGAGATCTTCTATACTGATCAGCTTTTTGGGATTGGGCGAGCCCAATCAGCAGTTACAAAAGGCATTTTAATATAAATGTTTCATTGTCCCAAAAATGTCTTATTTGTCAGCCATTGGTACACCGTCAACACTCCCTGGCACTCTAAAGTTAAAGGCATTTTAACTTTGGTACTCCAGAAGTTATAAAACAGGCTATATGTCTTTGTTTTTATCCATCAATGAAATTTAATGTGGAAACAATTAAAAATGCATTAGCACCACAAGTAAAAAATTTTATTTATTTATTTTTCTCCCACTCGATTTGTTTTTGCCTCTTTTGAAAAGGACTTAATGCACATTACAGGTATTGGGGCTAACTAATACAAGTTTGTGCTGTCTTTTACTCAATTTGCTTACTGTTTGTGAAATGTTAGTAATTTTTTAAATTGTTTGAATTAAAAGAAATCTCCAATTAATAGACATATGATGATCATCGCAGTCTGTTGCCTGAACACAGGAGAAACAGGTTTTACTAGATACTTAGATTCTTTAAACCTTTCCTTTTTAATTCTTCACATTTGTGCCTTCTTGTTCACATATTACGTATGTTTTTCCACTACTGTATGGTGCAATAAGATGTTAACGTTTTAACAGGTGTTTCAAGTATCATAATTATAACTTCTGCTTCTAAATCTCATGTTGCAATTGCAGAGGAACAGCCAAAGTCAGTGATGTTACATTCAAGTAAATAGAGCACATCTTAAAATAACAGATTAAAGAAAGGTTAAAGAAACGAAACTAAATCTTCCAAAGGCCTTGCTTTATACGAACATTCTAATTGTGTTAAAAAGATGCTAATGTCTAAGATTTAGATGTTACTCTGATGTAGGCAAATTAACACATAGGGGCAATACTCTTACTTTATTGTCTTTAACAGCTTGAATTGAATTAATGCTGCTTAACAGTTTGGTTAAACACATATACCTCAAGTGAATGGTTATGGTGTTAATTAGCTTTGAGCTACACAGAAGCTGCTCTGACATTGGCCCTCTGCTCATCTCTGCTTCAAATCAAATTAATCCAATCTCCCCTGTGTGCAAAACGGCTTGATGGCAGCTTCACTCTTAGGGCTGCTTTCATGCTGCTTCGACGTGTTTGTTCTAAACAGCCTCACTCTTAGATCTCTTCAGATCTTCAGCCCTTTTCACATCAACTTTTTTTCCCCCTCATGTTCCAATCTTTTCATTCGCTGTTCTTGTGCTTCGCTCAGGTGAGGAAAAGTAATCGATTTTTGTCTGTCAGTGAAGTTCTTGTAGTCAATATATTCTCCTCTTCCATCGCCACTTCATTGTGTTGCATTTCTTTTTGTCCTAAATCTGCACATTCGGTTGTTGAAAGGTTTCTGAATAACGCTGAAGCTTACTTTCTTAGTGTGGGTAGTGCCAAAAACAGAAATGCGTCCAGTTAAACTAAAAATAGGTTGTCATGGCAACAGAGCTGAGGTATTGTTGCTGTGGACTTGGAGGATGGAAGATGGTGGCGTATGTGTTAGTACATGGGTGGGAGAGGTGAAACAAGTATGCCTATACCATCACTGCTGCTGTTTCATAGTTACTCAGTTTATGTAATGTGATCACAAATAGATTCTGGTGAACTTTGACCAATATTACTAGTTTCATGGTACTGAAACACATTTTTTCATAAACATGATCATCTTTATGAAAATCAGATGTATTACTTATTAAGTTTGAAGCATGGATATACACTAAGAGGGCGAAGATTATAGTATTTCCACTCATGTTCTTATGTTTCTACTTTTTAAATCAATGTCAATTATATTACTTTGAAGATGAATGTTAAAATTTTTCGTCAAGCTGAAGTTTGGAGGCCTTCTAATATAGCTGAGGCAGAAGGCTGCTTAGAACTTCTTTTTTTTTTTTACTATTGTATCTTTGTTCACTTATCTATTTTGCACATTTTTAGTAGCTGGAAAATCTAAACAAAAATACAGGATGCTTAAATAAATTAGGACAGATTTGTAGTAGTTTTGAAACTTTCACTTTTAAAGACGACGTAGGGAGAGTTTCTCCTTTAAGTTTATCTGCCTGAACCCCAAACTCAAAAATATGTTATAATGAATTTGTAATGTCCTTTCTTTTCTTTCCAGCAATAGACTTATTATACGGTGGAATATACTGTTTTGTGTGTCAAGACTACATATACGACAAAGACATGGAACAGATTGCCAAAGAGGAACAGAGGAAGGCCTGGAAATTGCAAGGTATATCATTCTGCTTATATCATTCAGGAAACACAAAGGCAGCTTTTTAGTCCGTTTTGTCTTAATATTTCACTGCTGTCATATTTTTGTTTCTTGTGTGCTCAACAGGCATTGGGGAGAAATACACAACGTGGGAGCCGACTAAGAGAGAGCTAGAGTTATTACGACACAATCCAAAGCGAAGGAAAATCACTACAAACTGTACCATAGGTAGGCAATAGAGCGCACTTGTTCAGCCTGCGTATCATAACCAGAACAGTTTTTCATTTTTTGACAGTTATGAGTTGTCATGGTATTTTGTATTTTTTGTGCAAGTGCGCTTGGGGTTAGTCGTGCATTTAAGTGCAATACTCAAGGTCAACTGCACAGAGCAACCCCACAGGCAAAGCACAGCGAGATGCAGAACTCTGTGTTCTGAGTTAGAAGCGCATCACAAGCTTCGTTTTGTCTCTGTTATTCACTGAAGCTACTGTTTTACAGCAATCTGTTGCTTTCTTGTACTCTAGGTCATTTTGTTTTATCCGTTTTGGACCTTTTTTTCCCTCAAATCTTTAGACAGAATAACTGGTCAGCCTGACTGACTGATAGATTGTGTGTTGTTTGGACAGTTTGCATGCCAGAACCAGTGTAAAGTGTTTAACATCTTACTGAGCACGCTCCTCTAGCACCAAACCTTACTCGGTTTGGATCGCACCCAGAACCTGGCTGTGTTCCACCTGTTCAACCGGCCATCAGAGGAGGACGCTAAATGAATTGTTCACAGCTTTGTGGTCTTCTCCAGGATTCACACGGTTTGCTGGCTTGGACATCTAAACCAAAACCATATTATTAAATCACAAGCCATTTATTAATTAAACTGTTTCAAGAAACATTTGAACACACGTGAGTGGAAACGTCCACAGAGTCCACAGGGTCACAGTTCACCTAGCATGTCCTAACGCAATCTAAACTGTGATGTCCAGGGGAAAATGTGAAATGTTTTTTTTGCAAATGTTAATATGAAAAGTAAAGTGTATTTGTGTTAGCACAGATGACAAAAAAGCGATGAAATAGGCCTTTACTACACCTACAGCTCGAAAGCCAGCTTCAGTATCACACTGTTTTTGAGCTACCTATCTGATTCCTAAATGAAATAAATGCTTACAGGTTAAACTCCCCCGCTTCTCCAGCAGTATGACGTCAAATATGTGCAGTTTCCCTGCCATGTCGTTCTCACACTTCTGTTTTTGTATTTTCGTCCTGCAGGTTTACGAGGGCTAATAAACCTGGGCAACACGTGTTTCATGAACTGTATCGTCCAGGCCCTAACACACACACCGCTGCTGCGAGACTTTTTTCTCTCAGACAGACACAAGTGCGAGATGCAATCAAACTCCTGTCTGGTGTGTGAGATGTCGCAGCTTTTTCAGGAGGTATGATGCACTGCTTGCTTATAGGAGGTGTTTGTGAACTTTTAACTTTAAGTAAGAAAAGAAGAATTATTTCACGCAGCCGTAATCTGGGACTTTTAAGGACCATGTTTTTTATTTTTTTTCCCTTTTGGATTTTGTGACTCAGCCTTTTGCAGCGGATTACACTCAGACAGGGAGAGGAGGAGAAATGTTGCCCGAAAGGAATATGAGCAGCTGTTGAAATGAAAGAAAAGGAAGCCCTGTTAATTTTTTGTTGTACCAATTAGTAATTAGATGTCATGCAGCTTTTTCCAGTTATTTTAGCAAACTATTTTTACTTAGTATGTACTTTGAGATCTTGCGATTTAAAAGTATTACGTAATGGGTAGCTTGTCTTCTCCCACACTGCCTAACTGTCTTCCTACATCCTCTCTGTTTGCAGCATACATACAGGCCCGCAGATGGCAAGTGGCGCTCTAAAGTATTATGAGTTGATTTGCCACCCCCATCTCAACACCTTTGCAGTCTTGCAACAACACAGACTAGCAGGGCTCTCTCATTTCTCAGTTGATTGATCTGTTAAAATGCATTGGAGTGGTGGGGATGGAAAAAATGATGTAAATTAAACTCTTAAAGTGGATTCTGATCATAGTGATTGTGTGAACCTAATAGTCAGTGTGCCCTTGCTTTATATTTGTATTTTGGAAAAAAAAAAAAAGAGTAAATCACATAAAAAGCTAATGATCTCAGTAATTGAATGTCTGTGCTATTTGTGTTTATGAATAAATTATTCCTAAAACACATAGTCCTCATTGGTAAACATGATGGTGGCAGCAGCATGCTGTGGGGACGTTTCTCTTCTGCAGGGATGAGAAAGCTGGATGAACATGGATGGAGCTAAACTGGTCAGAGGTTGTAAAATACTTGATACTGGGACAAAGTTTCCCTTTTTCAGCAAACCAACAACACTAAATATAAATATACAGTGGGAGCTAAAATCAATTGCTTTAAACCGGCATATTGATGTACCCTATAACAATGGGTCCAGAGGAATTCGCTTAATCATAACACAACCATAACACGACAAAAGGTGAAGAAATAAGAGACATTTTCAAAGCACTAAGCATCTTTCCTTTGTGTCCTCAGTTTTACTCGGGCCACCGTTCGCCCCACATTCCCTTTCGGCTGCTGCACCTGGTGTGGACTCATGCACGTCACCTCGCAGGATATGAGCAGCAGGATGCCCACGAGTTCCTTATTGCAGCATTGGATGTTCTACATCGACACTGCAAAGGAGACACAATAAGTAAGCTCTGCTTGAATCCCTCTGACCCTTGTTTCAAATTAAATGTTTTTTTCGGTTGTACAATAAAAACATGACTTGATTTCTTCTGACATCCTAAAACACGATTTTCAGAGAATAGTTTGCATAGAAAATTGTATAGTGGTAGTCTTAAGTGTAAGAAGGTTGTACCTGATATTATTGGAAACGTACTGAAGGAGACTAACAATGGTTTATACCAAGGGAATTGGGTAGTAAGCGGTATGCAGAATGTAAATAGGCCCTGCTGCAGTGTGATGTCAGCCTCACTCACCTCCAGACATGGCAATAATGGTTTCTTTGAGAACCTGAGAGTATTGAAGTAGAGAAGTGATACTTCTACCGGTGAAGTGTAAACTGAGAAAGAAGTCGAACCAGTTTTTCAGATTTCTCTGTTTCCGGCAGGAGATGACAACGGGAAGAAGACCAACAATCCAAATCACTGTAACTGCATCATTGACCAAATCTTCACTGGAGGCCTGCAATCTGATGTTACCTGTCAGGTTTGCCAGTAAGTGTGCAAGACTTGTTTATGGCTTGTAATAAAGGCTTTTTATTCCCTTGGATTTACTTGTCTATCCACCTTTACCTACCTCTCGCCCACGGGCAGATCAAAATGGACGCTGCCCATTTTCACATGGTGTTTAACCATGTGTCTCTCCTTCTCCTATTCAAAGAGCCCGGTCCCTGCAGAGCTACTTTAATGGGGGTTGTCTAGACAGCAGCACGATTGAAGCGCTGCCCGCCTGCCCCCTAGAGCTGTCCTGTCGCATTAATACATGCACGCTGCACTGAACTGCAAAGCACCTTCCCCAAACTAGGAGACAAACCTTGCCCATTGTGATGTTTTCTGCATTGTCTGCTTTAACAATTAATCATTCTTCTTAATTTTCTAAGAAGGCTTTCTGCTTAAAGACTACAAGAGGATAAGTGATTAAGGAACAGAATACATCAATTTTTTGTACAAGGGAGGGAGCCAAATGGTGCCAGGTTACTGCAGGGTGGCACTCCCATCACCATAAATGCATCCCTATTTGATTTATTGGCCTCCCACTGCTATCCTTTGAGAATTACAAAATCATGACTCATCTTATCAGTATTAGTGATGTGCAGCAACTCTTCTCTTCTGTCACACTATTCATATCAGCCATTAGAAGCGTCCATTGTGGGCTGCAGCGCTGCCATTAGGGTAAAAGACAAAAAATCTTTGAAAAGCCATTTGTCTTTGTAGCCTTACCTATTAAGTCTAAATATTATACACACACACAGTTTACATCCCCCAGCAGAATAAAACAAAAACATGATTCAAATCTGGAGAGGATGGCTGGATTTAATGTGTAAGTTGCATCATATGTCATCATCCTTTCATCACTTGCAATAAGTGACAAACAGACCAACAGTAAAACCTCACTCCCATTTATTATATATTGTCCTGGACTAACCTCTCTTTCTTGTGTTTGTTTGCTTTTTTTTCCGCAGTGGAGTTTCAACAACAATAGATCCATTTTGGGACATCAGTCTGGATTTGCCAGGCTCATCTACGCCTTTCTGGCCTCTCAGCCCTGGAGGGGACGGCAGCACGGTCAACGGCGAGAGCCACCTGTCAGGATCCACCACACTCACAGACTGCCTACGCAGGTACAAACTCATTTCACCCCACAAATTACATTTTCTCTCTCTTTTTTTTCTCTTTCTTTTTTTTTATTCAGTGGTAGAAGAGAGGGACATAAAGTTTGAAGAGTTTCCACTTTATTATCTGTGTTTCAAAATATATATCTTGTTGTTGTGACAAAACATATTTTAAAGAAAAAGCATAAATTGAAGAATAACGTTGACATAAATTGTAGTAATTTTAACCTACGAGTTGTCGGTCTTGTTATCTGACGTTAGATCAGTCAATCTGAGAAGCAAGAATGCAGACAACTGCATAAATAGCGTAAATGTTCCTGTCCCACAGAGAGGAAAAATCTAACCAATATCAGTACAATGGACCAGTGGAAGCACAGAAATAAAGGAAATTTTCTCAAACTCCACTGACGACACAGTCAGAGATCGTAACTAGCTAATATCATAGAACGGCTTTTTTTACTCATTAAATTAATCCGAAATGACAATTCCCACCATCTCACTAACCTCCCATCGTTCAGTGTAATAAAAATCAGATAGGTTTAAAGACATGTTCATTCAGAACCCTAATTAATTCCTAATTTAGATGGATTTAGAACTACCAACTCTGTCCAAAACTCTGCAGCACATTTCTCTTATCAGACTGAAATCGTTATCTGTCCTGA
Source organism: Xiphophorus maculatus (assembly GCF_002775205.1). Classification (NCBI taxonomy): domain Eukaryota; kingdom Metazoa; phylum Chordata; class Actinopteri; order Cyprinodontiformes; family Poeciliidae; genus Xiphophorus; species Xiphophorus maculatus. Next base: position 12,064,689 of record NC_036458.1, on the reverse strand, counting down.
AAGGCCAGATTAGTGCATCTCTACCACTGATTTATACTGCTGCTACTGGTAATGTTCTCTTTTCTGTTGGACTGGAACACTAATCCTATTTAGACACGGCTGAATAGAGGGAAAAAAAACAAAAACATGTTGTTATTCTTACTTATTGCCTTTTGCAGTAGTAACCAAACAAATTTCATTTGTCCCCCCAACTCCCCATGCTTGTACAAAGGGTCACATGTGGTGTCTGCTCAGTCACAACAACCTTGTTATGCTTGGGTCTCATCTTCTCCCATCACCAGGTTGACGGAGCAGGTGTGACCTCTCAAATCTCCTCCGCAGCCCCCTCGTTCTTGCGGTTTCTTTTTCACTTTTCCTCATCTTGTTTCATTTCCCTGCCTCTCTACCTAATTCCCTTTCTGCCCATGCCCTCAATCTCTACCTCTCCCATTTGTCTCACCCCAACTCTTTTTTTTTTTTCCCTTTTTTTTTTCCTTTTCTCGCCTCCATTTTTTTTTCACTGCAGCACCTCACACACCCCTACTTGCTGCAGCAAGTCTCTTAAAGGTACAGAGCAGGCAGAAGCTGTTGCGCTTACTGAACTGAGATGCAACAAAATCTACACTCTGGTTAATGATAAAAGCCTAAGATCATGATTCTGTGATCTGTAATCATGCAGATTTACAGTTTGTTGCATGTTCTGTCTTCTGGTCTGCAGGTTTACGCGGCCTGAGCATCTTGGAAGCAGTGCCAAAATCAAGTGCGGCGGTTGCCATAGTTACCAGGAGTCCACCAAACAGCTGACAATGAAAAAGCTCCCCATTGTAGCGTGTTTTCATCTCAAAGTGAGTCAGTAACGATGTGTTGCCAGTTTATTATTGGTCTTCACTCCAAGACCGTTTGTTTCTGCACAGAAACCTTATTATGGACTGTGTATTGTAAGATTGTATTATTTTATTTATACGTGTGGTTGAGTCTTTGTGCGTACGTGTGTTCATCATCCCATATAGCTGTTGTTGCTTTACCTCCTACTGTTTTAGTGCTTTCATGCTCTGTCCCAGGACACCCATGAATCCTATGACTCATACAGTCCTCCACTGTCCATGTTTTATTTATTATATGGCAGTGGAGACATATAATCTTTGTAATATTCATAGGTACACGCTGTAAAAGGATTGTGCTAAATAACTACAAGACCATTTCTAGCTTGCCATAATTGTGTTGAAAACATAAATCTAATTATAAATTGTGTTGTAAAATTAATTCATTTTAATTATAAATTTGCTTCCTTTTCCCCTTTTTCTCTCGTCATTCCTGTCTGGCCCTCTCCAGCGGTTTGAGCACTCTGCTAAGTTGCGGAGGAAGATTACTACCTATGTTTCCTTCCCTTTAGAGTTGGACATGACGCCCTTTATGGCATCCAGGTGAGGCTGCAGTGAAAACTTGAAGTGCTTTGTTTTACAAAAACTCTGATCTTGTCTGACTTATGATGGGCAGATCATTTTTTTTTCTTGTGTTCATTTAAGCTATTTTTAGTCTGATAAAAGTATCCAAGTCTGAAAACATATGAGGGGGGAAGTAACTTCACAAAAATATGATAAATATGGACATAAATAGCTTTAAAAATTACACATTGTAAGGCTAGATATACATATCTGTGAAAAGTAAGCACAGTTGTACTTATTGTGTAGTTACTGTCTTTGGGTTCATATTTCTTAAATAAAAACTCTGTAATTAAACAGTTTTTTAAGATGGCAGGATTGTAGTTTAAACAGTAATTTTTACACACTTGACTAGAATGAATTCATCCAACTTGAACCTTTCAGCATCTTTGTCATGACTTGTAGTTTGAAATATGAATGTCAATCTCTTATTCTAAGAATTTGAGACTTCATACACACCTTATCAAAGTTTGGGGAAATCACATTAATTACTGATGATACAATTGTTTCAATAATCATAAGAATGAGTCTTATGATTAATGATAATGAAATTGATCTTGAATCCTCATATGAAGAATGTAGAAAAAAACCTGACAAACACTGTAATTTTAACTTGATCTAAAGACGAGTTTCAACCAAAAACATGATATATGCTTTGCTGCTGTATTAGCTGGGGTATTACATATAGACATAACAATTAATGTGTTTCATATAAATTATTTTTTTTTATTGAAACTAAACAAAGTGTGGCCTTAGAGGGATAAACATGGTAATGACTAAGATTAAGAATTATTCACAATGTAGCTTTGATACAGAAAATGAGACAAATGAGTATCAAAGTGAGGTATGTCATTTTTCAGCAATGTATCTTTTTTATTTTATTTTTGCTAAAATAAAATAACAGCGATGAACTGCCATTCATGTTCAAGTAATTGGAAAAAACAAAAACTTTCAGCCTGTGATTTTTGTTTGCTTATATTTGTTAATGTAATGACCCAAAGAGTCAATTATTCATAAATTTAGAATTTGAAAATGTCTGGAATGTTCAAATTTAGAAAATGTGGCAAGTCTGTTCCTTTGATACAGAAAATTGTGCTGCTCTGCCACCTAGTGGAAATTTATTCTCAAGTAAAATGTAAACCTGTAATTGTTTTTCTTCTGTCATTCACAGTAAAGAGAGCAGAATGAATGGGCAGTATCAACAGTCAGTTGACGTATTAAACAACGACAATAAGTGAGTACCCGTGGTTTAGCATATGAAGGAAGACTGATCTCTAGACATTTTGTCCTCAGTGGTTCTAAAGCAGCACAGTGATCACATAAATTTTAACTTGAGCACAGCAGCACATGCTAAAGACCCAAAGCAGCCAACTGTGACTTCTTCTAATTAAATCAGGCTGTGGTCTATTAAAAGCTGTTTAGTTTTCTTCATCCATGGGAGTTACAATGGCATCTATTTTCTAAGACATTTATGGGGGTGTACTTGTTAATAAAAATGTCAAAGTGCTGCATGGTGGGGACATGCTGAGATTTGCAATGTAGCTTTATTTGTCTCTTGCAATCAACACAATTGAACAATGCAGAAAACTGCTGAGAATCTTTTTGGCAAAATAGATTTAGAAAAAAGTATTTGATACATTGCAGTCAGAGCAATACATTTTTGAGTTTTTATTTTACAGATTATGGCTTAGAGCTAATGAAAACCTTTCATAAGACCAATAAATGTAGCTTTTTAATTGTGCATTGTCAGCCTAATAAAGTGGATATACTCTAAGGCAGGGGTGGGCAATCCTGGTCCTCAAGGGCCGGTGTCCTGCAACTCTTAGATGCCTCCCTGGTCCAACACACTTGAATCCAATAGCTGAATCACCTCCTAAGTGCAGTCAAGATCTCCAGAGTCCTGCTAATGACCTCATTATTTGACTCAGGTGTGATGAAGTAGAGACGCATCTAAAAGGTGCAGGAGACTGGCCCTCGAGGCCTGGAGTTGCCCACCCCTGCTCTAAGGTGTACTCACTCAGTACTTTGTCAGTGCTTTTTTAAAAAAATTTTTTAAATTTTTATAAATTACTGCATTAATGCCGTGTTGCATGGAGTCGATCAGCCTATGACTCTGCCCAGGTGGTATTAATAGCTTCCATCAGCTCATCTGCCTTGTTGGGTTTGTTGTCTTGTCTTCCTCTGGACAAAACTCCATAGGTTGTCTGTGGCCTTTGGTTGCAAGGGTTGTCTGGCCAATCAAACATAGTGATCCCAAGATGATTAAAGCAGGCACTGGTAGTTCTGGCATTTCAGGACAATGCAATCACAGTTCAAAAATCTCCATGGCTTTGGACCTGATGAAACACAATAGAGCAACACCAGCAAATGACATGGCTCTCAAAATCATCACAGACTGTGGAAAGTTCACACTGGACCTCAAGCTGCTTAGACTATGTGCCTCTCCACTCTTCGTCCTTATTCTGGGATCTTGATTTCCACATAAAATGCAAAATGTACTTTGATCTAAAGCAAGGACTTTGGAGCACTGAGCAACAGCCCAGTCTTTCCCCCTCTCGCCCAGGTAAGAAACATGTAACGTCTCAAACTGGTCGAGGAGTGGCTTGACACAATAAATAAAATTGTAACTTCTGTCCTGGGTATATCTGCCTTGTTTCCACTGAGCGGCACGTTTATTACACTAGTTTGTTTTTTTTTTGCTTCCATTTTAAAAGTGTCCCATATAAAAAACCTGTACCATATTGTTCCTGGACTCCCTTCTATTGCGAGTCTATAGGACAATGGTATGGTACGGTTAGTGTGGAGCTACTCACATCGCACAACACAGTCCCTTTGATTGGAGGACAGAAAAACATCACTGCCTGTGACAAGTAGACGACATACTAGTGCATTATATTCATCACCTCTCTAGTTGGTCACTGTGTTAGTCGTTTGGGTGAGAGTCCTCAGTGAGAGTCCAACTGGCAGTAGAAATGCTCTCCTGAATTTGCCGGACTATAAAATGGTGTACAGCTCAGTGGAAACGTGGCCATATGTGTAGTGACTCTTAAAGCGCTGGCTGCAGCCTCTGTCCCTGCCTTGTCAATCTCTTGAATGTGCTTTAACTCAGTCCTTTTAAGATTGCTTGTGCACCTTTTTCTTCCACTAAGTTTTCTATTGATATGCCTGAATACAGCACTCTGTCAACAGTCAACTTCTTTAGCAAAACCCTTTTTATGCTTTAACCACCTTGTGGTGTCGATGACAACTGTCAGGCCCCTATGGTTGTGTAGTCTACATTATAGCCGTAGTAAAACAGTTTTCTGTTGATTTTATGTAATACTCAAATTATATTAACTAAATTTGGAGCGTTGTTAGCTGTAAGCCACATATATTTAAATTAACAAAAATAATCAAATAAAGTTGGATTAAGGAATCTAAATCATGGCTGATCTATCTCTATTTCAGGTATTCGTTGTTTGCAGTGGTCAACCACCAAGGCACGTTAGAGAGCGGCCACTACACTAGCTTCATCCGGCAACACAAAGACCAGTGGTTCAAATGCGACGATGCCATAATCACCAAGGCCAGCATTAAGGATGTACTTGATAGCGAGGGGTAAGAACCGAAGCTAGACCTTTGCAGAACTCTGAAAAGGAAGTAATAAAATCTAAATCTGATCCTCGTTTTCCCTCTCAGGTATCTCTTATTCTATCATAAACAGTTCCTTGAGTATGAATAGCTTCTGTGACCACTGATCATGAAGAACCACTGCTTCAAGGGGGAGAGAGCGAAGAGACGAGGGGGCGGGATGAAACGCAAACACACAAACCTACCTGAAACCTTTTAACTACCAGTCTGCTCCTTCACTAAGAGGGATAAAAAATTAAAAAAAAAGACATGTAAAATCATGGAAACTGAAAAAAAAAAAAGAAAAGCACTGAGCTACTTCTTGGCATCTACTTGACAAAACTGAATGAAAAGGATCGGTGGTGGAAGAGTCGGGCGTCGCCTGTTCTGACGTGGGAAGAGGCCCCAGATCCCACAGTCTCTCTGTCCCCTTTCCCTTCCTGCTGCAGGGATGGAGTGTGATGCTGGGCACACCTGGGATTTTCTTACAGTATTCTGACCCCCGCACCCCCCTCCATTTCTCTCCCATGGTGCTCTCATTTCAACTGACCAAGCATTTAACTTGCTCAAAATGAGGACAGTATGTTTTCATATGCATATAGGACTGAATGCAAAAAAAGAAAAAAGTTAAAATAAAATAAGTCGTATATACAAACCAGTGTATTGCAACCTTTGCAAGGACCCTTTTGAAGGTTTGGTTATGATACTCATCATTTGTGACTTTAGCTTTGAAATACTGTATAAATTCTAGTATACATCTATTTTTTAAGAACAGAGAAAACATGGGAGAGCTTAGAAACGCTGCCTTTGCCAGTTGCTGGAGAAGCGCTGCCATGGAAACTAAACAGATCTGGACCTGAGTGTTCTCATGTTCATTTATTTACTGTTTTTTTTTTTTATTATTATTATTCTAAAGTCTGGTTGAGGGCAGGGAATATCTATTTTTTTAGCAACTTGTTAAATTTTGAGTTTTTACTTTTTTTTTTCTGTGTATTTTTTTTCTATTTTTTTTTCAGTACAGTCACATGTTCCTTGCTGTTCTGGTACCTGAAATGTTTTTTGGACGTATTATGCTTTCATTCTCGTGGAATTGTGGGTATAATGACGGTGTGGATTTATCAGCTCACCTTTGTGATGTTTAAATATGCTAAAAGAGAGCGTTCATGTGGCATTGTGCAGAGGACTTTGATATGTGAACTTTAAATCTGAATCTTCTTTGCAAGAAAAGGAAAAAAAAAAAAAAAACTGAAATTAACAACACACTGCATGCAACCAGGCTTTTTGCGATCATGTGTGAAAAATTGCCGTGGATTGCGGCTCAAAGCTTGCTCCGGAACGACAATTCGCAGAGCGAAAAGGTGAATGTGTAAGATGTATAAACACATTGCACATATATGGGCACTACCTGACCACAGCCTGGCTCTGAATCCATCAGTGTTAAACTTCCTTCATTGCAACTGTGGCTGGTGCAGATCACTGTGGTGTCGTTTCCCTCTGCAGATCAGTAAAAAAAAAAAAAAACAAAATGATTCAGTCAGATCTAGATGATGCACATAATCCATGTCGGGGTTACTGAAATTGTTTGTATAAAAAGTACAAAATTTAAAAATATTCCCTCGTGTGAAAAAATGCAAATGAAAAAAATGAGGGCACTTACCTGAGTTGTAAAAAAGAAAAAAAGATTCGTATTTTGCTGCTCTGTAATCGAAATCAAACCTGCATATCTTTTTTGGTAAGAGGAATATAATGGTTTTCTGAGAAGTAAAGTTCAACAGTTAATATGTAATGGTCACATTATGGTTTTGATGCATTTTTGAGCAGTTTCAGGCCATCCGAAGGCATTCAGGGAAACCGCTGAAACAAAAGAAGAGGAGAGCTTCATTGTCTGTTTCAGTGATTAAACTCAGAACAAAACTGGAATGTGTATTTTGTGTGCTGTCTTTTGTTTCATTTTCCCTCTGAAGGACTAGATGATGCACTGTAGTACATCTGAGCCAAATCTGTATAGTTTTCTATTGTCAGTTGTACAGTTTCTGTATCATCAATGAGCTATTATCCCAGAAGGGCAAAAGAATGCTGAAATGATTTGTCGACATACAGTTCTATACATGTCAAATTTTAACATTTTGTTTCTGGTCTTTGAGCAACTTTTATGCAGGTGATTATATCGCCACCTTGTGGCTACATTCAGAAGCACAATACAGCCTATAAAGGAAAAGAAAAAAATCACATTCCAGGCTATAAAACGTATAACTTTATGAATGAGTTTTACAGAAAAAGGTTTTTGCATTATTATACTAAAGTGCTGCATATTTCTGAAGTAAACAGGCATTTTTTGACCAGATATAGCTGATGTTGAGCTTGTGCTTCAGTTGTGATTTGTATGAAAGGAAAGTGATGTGGAGAAGTCAAACTTTTATTTTATGTAACCATAGCTCAGAATTAATTAAAATATGTTCTAAGTAATTAGGCTTTTAATGTTATGTAGAACTTTTTTTAAAAGCATATTTATCAAAGTAAAATACTACTGCTTTAAGTCAACACAGCTTTGGTTCAACCTTGTTTTATTATAAATAAGCAGAAGCTTGAGAAACAAAATCAGGGTTATAGAAACTCGATACAGAAACAGTTGCCATGATAACTACACTGAGTAGGACAAAAAAAATTGGCTACATAATGCATCTTGAAGACAAATGTCTGAAATGTCTATTCATTAGCACTGCAAGAAGAAGGCATGAAGAGCTAATGCCACTAGTTAATCTGCTACTGTGATGCAAACCATTTTTACTGCTTTACAGTTTGTACCATCCATTAACAGAATAGACACAATTTTCTGGTTGAATAGTTTTTCTTTACATTGTGGTCATAGTAAAGGCAATTTTCTTTTTCTTCAGATATCTTTGCAGCTTCTACATGCATAATGTTTAACTTACCAATGAATGTATAATTAACTCGGCTCACAACAGTAGAACAATGCAACACAAGAGTTAAAAGCTTTTTTAATGTTGGTAAAAATGATTAAAACTAGATCCACAATGCAACAGGTAGACTATGTAATATATACTGAGCTCTACTAATGAGTTTATTTTGGAGTCAGGTGTGCTGAAGTAGAGACATCTAAAAGTTGCAGGACTCTAGATAATGCAATTTGCATGTGTAAAACAAACGCGTGTAGGGAACCAAAACTAACCCTAGGGGCCACATTCTTGTACAAAGATGTAACTAGTTCAATATTTTTATTTAATTCTAAAAGTCGTCTTTTTTTTTTTACGTGTACCATTTTTGCCAACAAAATTCACTTAGTTAAAATATAACTGAATACTATGTGATTTACAACAATTTTTTGATATTTTTTAAAGTCTTCACAAAATTTTATGTGCAGTTTTATTGTACATTTTCATTATAATTTACAAAGTATAGCTTTGGCTAAGTAAAAAAAACCAACATAATATCAAAACTAAAACAAGTTATTTTAGTTGTAACTTTGGTTGTCATCAATGCATTATGATGTATTTAGACACTAAACTACTTTAATTACATTGTGATTACTTGTGCTCTATAGTGGGAAAAAATGGTAAACATGAAAGCACTACTCAAAGATAGTCATTGAAGTCTGCTTATTAGCCCTCTAGCTAGCATGCTAGCAAAACTCATTATTTTGGGCAAAAGTACCACATGTGTCACAATGTGACAATGATTGCATTAATTGTGTACAATACATAGTTGACACATATTCGAGATATCGTCACCGTAACGCATAACAAAATAGGTGAAATGCTGTTAGCACAATCCATAGTGATGTGATGAAGATCAATGAAATGTAATTTAACTTTTTTATGTGTAACAAATGTAGAGAAGAGGAAACTTTACTTCTGCTGAAAATACTTTGTAAAGACGGTAATCTGGCTGTTGATTCAGACAGGCTGTCAAGGTGATGTGTGGACTTTGCTGAGAAGCAGCACTATGATGACTGTGATGATAAAGGAACACTACAACCTCTTGAAGATAAGTGTTCTAGCCCTTCACAAATTCACATCGCTCACTTACTCAGCGACAGAGAGATTGCTGTCTCTCAAATGGCACTAAAAAGTTAAATTATGTTTGTCTTTTCTTAAGTGAGTCATTGCATTTCACAACATCGATGCTTTTTTTCTTCTTTTAAAAACGATGCACAGCAACCACTAAAGCTCAAGCAACCCCTGACAGATGGGTGCACAGCAAAGCCGAGTACAATCCTCATCCATGAAACAGTATCTGGGCAGGTTTCATATGCTAGCATAACACAAACACACAAAACAACCCAGGGTTCATACTGAATCATTTAGAGTCACATAATCCAACATTTTTGAAAAAGAGGTAACATGTGTGATCAAACTGTCCTGTAATACATTTACTTATACACAAGCAGTGATGTGAAACTCTTAATACACAGAAAGTTAGTATAATGAACACCAGCAAGAAAATCTTTCTAGCTTAACACTGTGATGTATGTTGTCAGAGCTGCAGCTTTATTGGGCTATTGCCTCAATAATGCATGGAACAAAAGTTACTCACATTTACATTTGGTATATCACAAGTGAACTACCCCACAGAAAAAAAGAGAATCAACACAAGATCACTGAAGTTCATTACATTCTGCTACAGAAGGATGTTTCACATTAAACACTGCTAGTCTAGGGTTATAATTATAAGCTGCATGACAATATTGGTCCGTTTTTTAAACAATCTTTATGTCTTGTCCATTGTATGCACAGTTATTTACATAAATATTTACTTCCCAGGGAATCATAACTGGCAGCTCAAACAACTATATGTTCTTCACAGCCCTGTGTTGTTCCATTGTAATTTTCAAACATTGCTGGGAAACTTGATGCAGGTCCTCTGTGGTAAACAACATATATAATACTGAGTCTCCAGGGAAAATCCATGTCACCCAGGGGACCATTTGCCAAGTAGGTGTCACTGCTTGTTATATTCCCTCAGGCCTCCTTCATGAAGAACTCTCTTATAGCTTACTAAGGAGATTTGTATGAACCTGTGATTTTTTGTCTAGGTTCTCTATAATGCTGAGAAGCCCAACTCATATGGTGCCTTGTATTTTTCAGTTTAATGATGCCTAATAATTCAGGTTTTTCAGAGAAGATCTAAAATAGGCTGGTAAAACTTGCTAGATGCTGGTCTGCAGGTCACCATTGAGCAAAGTACTCTGGGTCTCTGTTGGGTCATTCATCATGCGAGATTTGTCCTGCCGACTGTCACTGCGATCAACCTCATCCAGCCCTCCTACCTTCTTAAGACAGAGAACATTCTGGAAGCTCTTCTTGAAGTTCTCTGATAAGAAGGCGTAGAGGATTGGGTTGGCACAGCTGTTGGCGTATCCTAGAACCACCACGAAGGCAAAGGTGCTCCTCAGGATGGGGGTGGTGCTGATGCTGCCTGTCACCGAGGTGACGTTGAAAACGTAGAAAGGCAGCCAGCAGAACACAAACACAGCCACAACAATGGAAACCATCCGGGTGACCTTGCGTTCTGATCGCTTCCTTTTGGAGGAGCCTACTCGGATGCCTGAAGACTTTACCTTGATGATGATGAGCAGGTAGCAGAGGCAGATGACCATTAGGGGAAGGAAGAAGCCCAGAATGAAGGTGTAGAACATGAAGACTGTGTAGTAGGTTTCTTGAGGTTCTGGCCACACAATGGTGCAGAAGCAGCCATTGTGCTTTGTAATCACACCAGTGTAGATAACGATGGGCAGATTGACTAACAGTGAAACTACCCATACGGCTAAGTTAATAGTTTTAGCGATGCGTGGTTTTCGCCACTTTGTGGACTTTATGGGATGCACCACTGCCAAGTAGCGGTCAATGCTCATTACCATAAGGCAGAAGATGGACGTGAACTGGTTCAGGGAGTCCACAGTCATAACGACCCTGCAGAGCACAGGCCCAAAGGGCCAGTGAACTAGTGCCAGCTGGATGGCAATGAATGGCAGTCCGAGCATAAAGAGCACATCTGCTACCGCCAGATTGAGAATATAGATGTTGGTGACTGTCTTCATCTTGGCATAGCGCAGGATAACGTAGATGACCAAAGCGTTCCCACAAAGTCCCACAGCGCAAACTAGAAAGTACATACATGTGATGACCACAGTGCTGGTTTGGTTGAAGCTGTGGTCTATGTAGCTTCCATTAATGCTGGACTCATTCCCCTGCATGAAGCTGTCATACAAAAGGTGCTCCGTTAGGTTTGGTGGGGATGATGGGAACATCCAGGGCTCCATGATCTCTCCCTGTCCAAAACTGATTACGGCATCCCACCTGCACAGACAGAAAAGAACATTGATTTTGATCCTGATTGTTTCTCTGCAGGTTATAATATATATCCAATAATAAAAGCAAGCCTTTCAGCTAGAGCATTCACTGACAGATGCTGGTGGCCCACTTGACATTAACCTAATGACTCACTATCAGATGACTATCTAAAATAATGTTGTATGCAAGAGTGACATTGTGCAATACAATACTGTGAGTTCAGCATTTTGAGCTGTTGTATTATGTTTACTTTTTCTCATTACTCATAAAGACAGCCTTTCCTGGAGGGAATTTATTGATTTAACATCTTGATTGTCTGTCTTGAGAACTTATCTGACTAAAAGTATGTCTGAAGAAGATCCCTGCCAGAACCAGACAGGTCACACCACTTTGTATATTCAGTGAAGACCTTCAGCTATCAAGGGAAATATTTCCATGCAGAAAGCAATAACAAACTCCCCAGGAGGAAATGACAAACGATCAGATGTGACAATTTACTCTAAATTTCCCCTCAGATTTTGTGTTTTCAATTTATTAAGGCCTGGGCATGGCTGTAGATTAATCCCAACCCAAGTAATTGAAAGGAGAGAATCAGAGTACTGCCAGGCTGCCTTTCTATAGTCAGATTAAAGTGCTTCTCACTGCCAGTACGAAAAAGACAAACGCAACTTCAGTGCCAATAACATTAGTGGTTTTATTGAGCCAGTTTCTGCTTTTTTTTCTCTCTCTTTGTAGCAGTAGAATGGAGTGGACTGTGGACAATGTTAAGTGAACACACATCCTGATGTTGAAACAGATGTTTGACCTCAGTGACAGCTCAATGTCCATTTCGGGAGTTAGGTGGACTAAAATAAACTTGGATAAAATGTGTTTTTCTTTGCACAGGATAATATAAATCATAGTCTAGCAACACACCGAAGAGGAATAAAAAAATTAACACAAATCTGTCATAAGTCGATAATTTTTTCCCCATTACAATTAAGACAATGAATCAACAATAAGAAACGATGAAGGATTTAAAAACCTGAAAAAAGGATTCTTTGCAAATTTGTGTAACATAGCAAATAAAATATTCAATAATAAATTATGATGACATAACTTCAAGATGCCGGTTAATTTTTGTTTCTTCTTGTACTTTCTTCCTTTTCACGAGAATGTCATTATTATTGCTCTTCTTTAGACTATATGAATAAATTCTATTTAAGAGATTGTGTACAGATGACATGCAATCTGACAAAACGCGAAGTAAAACGAAGAGGTCATGTCAGTCATTAACGATGTTGAGAAACTCTGCACACACCATCCGGCAATTCTGTTTGTTTATACATATATATATATATATATATATATATATATATATATATATATATATATATATATATATATCTGGCTCGGAAAATCAAGTCAAATAATTATCCATTTAGATATAATGATTAAAAAAAAACAAAACCAAACAAACAAACAAACAAAACAAACATTTGATACATGTGAGCTTAACTGACCTGAGCTTAACTGAACTTCTAGAATATGCGAAAAATGAACCCCCCCCCCCCCCGTCCCTCTCTCCAACAAAACGCTTACCTGTAGCTGGGTTTAATCGCACCAGTCAAAATATGCGCCACTTCTTCAGAGCTTATGTGTCATTTCTTTTCTTCTCCTTTAGGAATTCATCAGAACAATTTCACTGGTTTCGAGGAGTCATGACTCTCGATAGTTTAGATCTTTTTCTTAGCAATCCCATAATGTGTTGCGCAGAGCTCGAGACAAGAAGGACAAGGCAATGCTCCGATGCGCTCCTGGCGTGGTGCGCGCCGTGACTGTCTCCAGTTGGAGGGCGCGGAGATGTAAAAGGACGCACAGGAGCAGCGCCGCGGAGGTGCTGAGGAGACTCACCTCTGAACGAGGAGACAGGTTCTTTTGTAAACAGATAGCCCACTCTTACATAAAACAGGATATTCACGCTGATAGCGGTCATTAATGGTATCTGTAGCGCTTTGACGCACGCACTGGGAAACCTTTCACCACATGAAGAGAGTTGAAGATTTGACATGTCAATTAAGTCAACAGCATTGGATGAAAAAACCAACCAACAAACAACAACAACAACAAAAAAAATCCGGGTAACAGAAAGCTAATGGCATGTCTTCTAGCTATATTTGTGGATCAAGACGCAGTGTCATACAATGCCTTTTCTATAAAATAAATACGTCAGTCTTTTCCGGGCACAATTCCCTGTTTATTTACCAAACAGAAAAAAATAAATGCAGATTGTAATAAAAACAGTTCCTTGCAAAAGTATCTCTGGAGCTTTTTTCACATTTTGTCACGTTAAAACCTGAAACTTTAAGGTAGTTTAAAACTTTATGTAATTGCCTACTGCGGTCTAGCATTATAAAGTACATCTTGTCTTTCAAGATATATATGAAGAACACCAGAAAAATGTTTGCATTTGTTCAGATTCCTGTAATCTGATACCCCTAATAAAGTCCAGTGCCCTCTATTGTAAGCTGGTAAGTAGATGTAAATGTAAAAACACAGTTCTAATTGGAAAGTGTCCCTTCTAATTCATTAAACACTTTTTCTTATCACATAATAAAATCCATTGAAATTTGTGGATGTAATGTGACAAAAACTGAACAGCTTTAGCTTACAGTATATACATTATTTGCATCTCTGCTAAAAATATTGTATTTATTTAAAAAAAAAAAAAAAACGTTTGCTGCTCTGTGGATAATTTTGCCTTTAGCCTTGAATGAGTGAACCTGAATGACCTCAGTTGAATTGATTGACTCAGTCACTGAAAAATATTTTACTCCTTCACTTATAAAAAGACCTCTGATGCCCTTTGGGTTATCTGTATTGAGAAACACAGTCCCATAATATTTACTGAATTTGACAGAATGTGAGGTGACAGTCCTCTAAATGACTTCAGAATCCATCTGACTGCTTCTGTCTCCTGCCACATCCATGAACAGTAGTGACACAGTGCCATTAAAAGCCACATGTGACTATGCCACGGCATTGCCTCTCAGGGTTCCTCATTGTAGTTATGTTGTGTTGCTACAGGCTTTCTCCAGATTTTTCCTTTTTACATTCTGATACAGACTGATGTTAGATTCCCTCCAATTTTGTGGGGCTTGGTCAGCTGTGTCCTTTTGTGGTCAGCCCCAGTATTTGGTTTACATCTCTTAGGAAAAGCCATGTATTTAGGTTAAGCTGGGGAATGATGTACTACCTGAAAAGTGTTCTTCGCTTTCCACGATTCTGCACAGCAAAATTCCCATTCTTTCCCCAGTGTTGTTAACTGTGGATCTGGCTACCATCCGTCCATCCATTCAACCATCCAATTTGTCTGCCCATTTATCTTTTTTGTGGAGCTTAGTCGTAAAATACTAAGTGTGTCAATTTTCCTATGAGCTTGTTTCTAATTTAGGTTGTGTGCAATCTAAAACCAGACATTGTCTGCAGCAGAGGGAAAAACGGGATGTGTTTTGCTGATGCACATCTACTTGTCTTCATTTCTAAGATTCACCTGAGCCCTCTAAACATGACTCATTCCTATATTATTCTTTTAGTCAAATGGGATAAAAACAAAAGCAATAAAAGAAAACCTTCATTTCAGCCAGAAACACTGGAATGCAAGTGAAAAGTTAATGGTAGAAATTAAAAATGATTAAGAGTGTTGCTGTCATTTATAAGTGCTTTTATTCCTACAATCAATGACCAGTTAACTTGCTTTAATGTAAAATACAATATGTGCAAGCTGATGAGTTTTAGGTAGTTTTAGGTAAAGCAGTAATAATTTCAGTAGAAATTATATATTAGGACCAAAATGACCTTCAGGAATAATATTTCTGTCCATTATCAAAGCTTATAAATGTGTACCAGTACATATAAAATGCACCAAAATGATGTGTGGGGTAGAATATTGAATCAGTTGCTGAGGTTTCTCTTTGCCCTCTAATTACTATGAATGATCAAGGGCCTCTCTGATTCAGGCCTCAAATTGAGGGGATTGATTAGGCATCTTGCTGGGGTAAATTGACAGACAATTAGCCGCCCAAGGCAGAATCAAAATATTTCATAAATACTGCCGAGGCTTTTTGATGTTTCTGTAATGATTTGGCTTTGGAACAAACAAATAAAGCAGGCAGATCAGAAAAGATTGATGTGATGCGATGGCAGAGAAAAAAAAAAAAGATTTTATTTACTCCAGTGGCTTCAAGCAATCTGGTGTTTTTTTTTTGTTTTTTTTTTCATTCTTAGATTCATTAAGTAAGAAACAAGGCTTTGACTTTGACGGATCAGAAACTTTGTGCCTCTTGTTGTTTTCAAAGTCTTCAAATCAAAGCCACAAGAAAATCTGTATATTTTAAATTAAAAAGTAATTATTTTGTGATAAAAATATTTACTGATTGTCATCAGTGTAAGGTAAATGTAATTTCTCAATTGCCAGAGCTGAAGTCAAACTCTCATTATTTGCCTTGTAGAGAGACCTGGCAGCAGGACTGACTGAATAATGAATGCTGTTGGGTTCCTTACCTGCTGTTTGATATATTTCGCATAACAGTTCAGAAAGAACAATTGTGTGTGGGACCATTTCTCTGATATTCTGATTCATCCGATCAAAATCAAGCATTTTATATGACCACGCTGACAAAAATCCATCTTGTTTCATTATTGTGACTCTTATCAGCCGGGTCAGTCTTAGTCACAAGTCTAAGCCAATTTGTGTGGTTTGCTCTATCTGTATTCTTTAGACACTGCTGTTTGTTTACATAAAATGAGGCTGGCTCCTGTGATAAAGCGTTCTCTGGCTGACTCCACATTTCACCGGCACAGCTTCAGCGAATGTCTGATTCTGGAGTATGCTGATACCCTGACACTTTTTGATTTGTTTTTTCAATTAATACATTAAAGAAATGAACATTGGAAGATGCAAAAAGAAATGTTTCTTTTGTTACGTTATTTGTTCATTATTTTCATACCTGAAGTCAAAGCAAAGTCCGAAACCAATCAACCTGCTGGTTGATTGCTTGACTCAGTTTAAATTTTAAGTATCTTGGAAGTTTGGTAAAGTGGTAATATTTCATTTTTTGTGAAAACCGCAACTGTATTTCATTGCATTTACTATCTAAGAGTTATTATCTAACACAAGTTGCAGATATGCAGCCAGTGGTTGACATGGGTCATGTGCTACCTATGACAGCTGAGCAGATTTCATTCATCGATGCGTACTGTTGATGCTGCACAAAGCGGGGAAAGAGCTGGTGACTCATCCTCACAAGCACTTTTTGGCAGCTCTTCAATTTTTTGGAGATGTTTTTACTACTCCTAAAAGACAAGTTCCCTGCCAGAAAACCAAACAATTTAAGTCAGCTTTATCAGGAACGTCTTCCTATATGCAGCCCATTTTATGAATAAAGCAACAAAATTGTTGATAGCTAGCTTTGGGTTCCACAACTGACTAAGGAATATTTAGCTAAATGTTACGTAGGGGTTATGTGACTGTATAAGCTTAGGCCTGTATGTGTAATTTTGGTTCTGTGTGGATTAGAGAAATTACACAATAAATTTAAATGTGTACACCAAACACTTGGGTTTAAAATTCATTAAAGTTGATTGTTATAAGTCTTCTATAAAAAGATCATTCAAATGCATCATGAAAAGCCCACAATTAATATGACACTCATGCCCATGAGCGTGCACAAACTTCTGACTGTCATTACCCTGACAATAATTCCTGGATTATACTTCACATTTCATATTGCTGTAAAGGATAAGAAAGTGATTCTGTGTTTGCTACAAAAATGTCTGCATCAAAACGAATCACTTTCATTATTTCAGGCAATTGACAGAGAATGAGATTAAAAAGTAATTTCAAATGTCTCAAAAAAATGTATCAGTGATATCTGGCAGCATGCAAATTCCAAATTAAGCCGTACACTTTCACTTTTTCACCCTGAATTCAATTAAACTTGAAAGTGTGAATGCAATAAAGCAGGCACTAATCTGCAATGAGACTCAAGCTTTGTAGCACAGCCAGACACCGGCTGTTCTATCATTTTTTATAAAATACCTGACAGCTGGTCAGTTCCTGGTGTGTGGCTGGAACTGTGCTCAGAAAGCCTCAAAGGCTTGTCAAAACCTATCATCCTGCGTAGAAAAGGAGTTGTGTATCCAATTTCCATTTCTTATTCTTTTATTTTACTGATGCTACGGTGCAAAACAACCATCTGCTTTAGAGTCACTGATTAGTTGGAAGATATTGACTTAGAAAGGCTCTCGACCTCGGTTCAAAAATTTCCTTCATTAGATTAAATTAGATCCACCTGACATTTTTTATGTGTGAATTGTAGTCAAAGTCACCCAATTTCCAGATTTGAATCATTCTTTGTACAAACAGAGAGCTTGTTGTCCTCTGAACTGTGTTGCCATAAATGTAGGGAGGTGCAGCTTGTGGTCAGGGAGTTCAGTTTTCTAATCTTATGAAACCAATTGGTTTTTCAGTCTTCTCTTCAGAGCCCAGATATGACAGATAATGAAGCTCATAGAGCAGAATAGCCAACGGATAAGATCTCTTAGGTGGTCTCTGCTTGAATAGGCTGTCAGTGACACAGACTACCCCATGTTACCCTCCCTGACTCACTGCAAGAACTCCCCTCTCAAACTCCTAATTGGGTGCTCAATGAAAATTAAAAAAAAGATTTTTAAAGAAACATTCTGGTTTCTTTATATCCTCCTGAGACCCAGAGAAAAAAAAAGTTTTTGAATTTCTTTTTTTTTACACTACATGACTCTTTGGAGTGAAAAAACATCACTACAATTGAAAAAATTTCAAAACATGTTTTTATTTATTTTTTAGAGTATGTCCTTTGGAGAGGACATCGGGACTCTCTTGTGGCAAATATGAACACATTTCGAGGCCCTGGATGTCCTCTCTAAGGACCAACAGGATTTAACACAGTGGCATGTATGGTTTCAGAGTTATGAACAAAAAACCTATGTGCTCCACAGAGGACAAAAATGTATTGCTGGGTCTTATGTAATACTATGAGAATATATCCTATCCTATGAAATGTTTTTTAAAAGAATAATATTTTTTATGTTGCACTGCTGTGTAATATACCGTCCAATTAACCTGTTTAAAAGACAGTGTATGCTTTCTTGTGTCTGTGAACCTAATGTATTAACATTCAGGCAACGACAGCTCTGCCTCTATTTCTCCTCTTGAGGTGTAAACAGAATGCACAGCCATCTGTACAACACAGAGCTCTTATGCACCGAGCTCCACTTCAAGACACACTGACATTTCCAACACTCATACTAGTAAATGAAGCCTCATTTTTCATTGTATGAAATAGCTGTCTGTGATCCAAATATGTCTGTTTAATTCCCATACCTGGTGGTAGATATATTTAACCTGGAGCATCTAACATCTAAATGTTAACAGATTTTAAGAAAATACATCTTAATGTCAGACTTTCCAAGGATGTGCCCCACAACTTTTCACAATCTTAGAACTACTGTATTTTACTAAAATCTTTAAATGTTATTATTTTTACATTTTTCTTTTGACGTTGACTGGAATTTTAAGATCCTTATTCAGTAATCTATGACTTCCTGCTACTCTTGGGTGCACAGTGCCTATGAAAAGTATCCACCCGATGGATGTTTTATCATACTTATCACTTTCAATCAACCATGAGCAACAAAATTTAACGTTTTTGACTCAAATAATTACAAAGAAAGACTTTAATGTCAAATTCCAAACAGATTTCCACAAAATAATTGCAACTGAATAAAATATTTAGCATAAAAGAAGTGCATAAATATTTGCCACCTTCAAGTCAGCATTTAGGAGATGCACCTTTGGCTGCGATCACAACATAGAGTCTATGTGGCTTGGTCTCATTGAGGCTTGCACATCTGAACATTGCCATATTTCTCCATCCTTCCTTGAACTGTTCTTTCACTGCATGATGTTTTTATAGTATAAAGCACTTTGAACTGCCTTGTTGCTGAAATGTGCTATACAATTAAGCTTGAGTTGTGGGGAATATATCTCACAGCATGTCCACATGTCAAACAACTCATACATAATATTCCACACAAAACAGAACAGCAGAAATTATATAACTCAGCATCAACAAAGTGCAACGGAAGAAAAATGACGACACTTATGGTTTTGTATTAGTAATCAAAGCAATTAATCAGGTATAAAGGACAGTTTAACATGTGAAAAAAGGAAATATGCAAAGATTGGTCCTTTTGCAGATATATTAAAAAATATTGAACAATGAAAATTGGAAGCTACTACCTCTCTATTGAAAGCATATTTATTGCTGTAATTAAATGTAACATCAATCTTCTCTCTGTGACCTCTCAGTCTCACACTGCTTCATACCCAAATCTTTTAAGCACAGCTGTTCTATGATGCAAATACATGAGACCTTCATCCTTTATAAGGAACCGATGAGATTCAGTTGAGGTCTTTTGAAGCTTTAATGTGAATTGTCTGATTTGAACACGAGAGTCTAGGACAAACCAGCAATTAGATTGAATTAGATGTGACCACAAAAAAGGGTGAAAACTGATCTCTTCACAACTCCTTCTTTCATCGTGTTTTCCTAACAAAGTATTGTGCTAATTATTTGTAGTTCCCACCTTTGAAATTGAACAATGCACGTCATTTGCAGCACATTATGGATGCTGGAAAGCCATGCAGTGGTCAAGCAGACAGCATACATGAATACATCATAGAGGAAAGCAGTGATGGTGCTTATAAAGTGTTAGAGGAGGAGAAGTGATCGGGTGAAGGTGGTTTTCTAATGCAGACTGTTACCTGTTTAAAACCGTGGCTTTCCTAATGATCACAGTACTCAGCTTCCAGCCCTGCAGGGATCCCACAATGAGTGAAAAAAAGCATTAATATTCAAATCTCTCCAGCCTTCCCTTTTAAATAGAAGGAAGCATTATGCAAAAGTCTGTGTGACTCATGATCCTGTGCAAAAGTATTAAGTAATCTATCATTTCTTAACACTTTTCTTCCAAAGAGCCATACTTTCTAGTTATTAAAGCAATGACAGTCTCTCATATTCAGCTGGGCACCCAATTATTTTTCAGTGCACTGTTTTTGTTATTTACTCACTTAACTGTTGAGTATGAATAATTTAGGCAAATAACTGCTAAACTCACAATACGAGGAACAACATCACCACTGCATAATGCTGCCTCTCTCATTTCTCCACTGGGGGTAATACTTCATTTCCAAGGTGTTGTGCAGTGTTAACTTTCAGCCACACAAAGTTGCATGTACATAGGTGTTACGGCCCCTGGCCTGTTGAGGCTGTGCAGGCCCCTTGTTTTTTTTCTGTTATGCAGGATCAGCTGTGCGGGCACACCTTTCTGATTGGCTGTCTAGAGGCTGCAGGAGAGCAGCCACCCCATTGGATCAGCAAAGCCAATCAGACGTTGATGAGGCCCACCTGCACATTTAAAAGACATCTGAATTCGTTCCTCCAGTGGGGCAGCTAGCAGGAAGAGGTTGTGTAAAGCTGACCCCCACCTTCTGTGTTTGGTGACTGTTTTTGGACAGTTTGAACAATTTTGTTCTTGCTTCTTTTGCTAAGTGGTGAATCTGCTTTAGATAAACCTTGAACAAGCTAAAGTCTTGTTCAAGGTTTCAACATCTTGTTATTTAATTTGCACTCAGTGATTTCTGAATTTGTTGGTCCTTTACGTTTATTTAATTGGGTTAAGTTGTATTGTGTTTTGGTTCTGTGAAAACCATATTTTGTAATAAATAATTTTTTCATTCCACTTTTTCTCTGGACACATTTTTATGTTACTGCCCCTAAAGCCCTAGACCTTGGGGGGGGGGGCGTAACAATAGGACAACAAGAACATTGTAAGGCATGTAGCAAACTGGCATGTTTTTTTCCTACACACTATTACATAAAATAGTAAAAATAATTTATGGACTCTACGACTAATAAGTATCCTGCTCTCCCACCTGACATTTAGATCTCTCTAGAGTTCACCAAGAGTTATCTTAGGAATTAGTATTTACTGCTTCCTTGATTAATGATGTCCTTGCCTATATTTTTAGGTGGTTTTGGTAGTTTGCAGATATGCCCACCGTTTTCCATTTTAAGATGATGAAATAAAGAATCAGTGCTTTGCTCTGTTTTTATAGTCTGGGCTATTGTTTTAAACCTCTTTCCAACTTCATCACTTGCCTGTCTGGAATGTTCCAGGCCATTGTATTTTTATGAGAGACTGGATTGACTAATTACTAATTAGGGGACTTCTAAAGGCATTTGGTTGCACTGGATTTTATTTAAAGGTATCAAAGTAAAGAGCTCTGAGCAACAATGAACAGCACACTATTCAATTTTGTCACAAATTTGACAATCTTTCATCTTTACCTTTCTACTTCACAATTATGTAGTACTTTTTCTTGGCCTACTGCAGAGCTTTCATAAAATACATGAAAGTTTCAAGTTATAATGTAAAAAGATTGAACATGATAGGACACTGTAATTCAGCTAGTCACACATTCACCATACTAAGGGCAAATCAGCCTGACAAGCTGCACTCTAATGGGAATCCTTAAAAGTCAAGAGTGAAAAATAATAGTCCCCAAGTGACTTGAACCAGTGACCTTTCAGCCTGGAGGAAACTGCTTCCCAACATGCATCTAAACACATACAAATAAATAAAAATACCTATCATGTATAGAAAACAAAAGGAGATACGTTAACTCAAGCCTTGAGAGGATATATCTGCTTTTTTCTAAAACTGTCTCTCTGATTTTGACATATGTGCATTTCAGAGTGGAAGTCCAAATTGACAGGTTGAGTATCTGCAAATTGAGCTGACAGGCAAGTGCGATGGATGGTGAGATGGAGCAGGCAGACGTGACAAGGTGACAGCGGTGATGGACCTGAGAGACACAGAGAACAACGAGAGTAACAGGTAAGTAATTCTGACTGATTGAGCACAGAATCCTCTTGAGTTTCAGAATGCAGTCCGAGTGTTATTCCAAACGTACACCCCAACACACACACACGCCCTCCCCGCCCCCAACACACACACACACACACACACATCCTTTTCCAGAGGCAGAGATCAAGGAATAGCAGACAACAGGGAAGGGTGAAAAAACAGGAGAGTGAAACCTCTGAGTTTTCAGCAGTTGTGACAGCAGAGGGATGTGAAGAGGTCACCTCAATGTTTCTCTGACTGTATCTGAAGACATGCAGATGGTCTTGATCCATCAACAGAGAGGGAAGCCAGAGCTGTAGGTCAAGCACAACTTAGTAGCTTGACTTTCTCCCATCTGTGAATGTACAATAATGTACAATAATTGACATGCCATTGCAGAGCTTTCTGCTGCTCTGGTTGTTGTTTGTGATTTTACTTTTGAAGGATGTCAGAATGCTTAAAGAACTGCTTGAATGATCGACAAAAGAACTGTCAGACGATAGTTGCATGGCAGAATCTTAATCTCCTGTCTTTTGATTCGACATGCTACTCACTTCAATGAAAACTTCCATTTATAAAGTGTTGTGATGTTACCAAACGACTGGCATGTTTCTGCTCCAGGTCTTACAGCTACTTTGATATGAAACTGGCAGCTCAACAGATTGCTGATGCAAGACAGACGGGGCATAAAAGCTGCAGGTTCCACTTGTGTAAGAAGTTGCTAAAACAGGCAAGATCAACAATAGTTTGCTGTAGGCTTATTGTTGCAAGTGTACATGTAAGTGTACTGGCCAGTAACCGGCATTAACGTATACCAAGGTTACAAAAATGAAAACAAATTTTCATCATACATTTTGTATGGTTTAAAGTCCTTTTAATGTGATGCCAAAGATGGCAACCAGATTATTCTGCTGTTTGATGCAGGGGAATCAAAGCAGGTTTATCTGTATAGCACTCTTCATCCACAAGGTAATTCAAAGTAATATATGGGAAGAACAAAGGATTTTAGGCATCAAATTCAACATGATTGAATTTTATAGACAAATTCAATCATAATGTTACAGACAACATAAATGTTATAGACAATATGATTGGAACTGTGATCATGAACAAATTTATGATTTTAGTAGCAGTTTGAATAATAACAGCATGTCATTTTTACACATGGTTATAATATAGTTATGTTATATATATATATATATATATATATATATATATATATATATATATATATATATATATTCACGATTTCAAACAAAATTAAATAGAAACTGAACATTTAATGATAATTTGTAGGTCAGCAAATTTTGTTTGAAATCGTGAACTTCCTGTTGTTCCAATGTTTCTGAACTAACTGAACTTTATATCCTGGTCAGGGTCCAGTGCTGTGCAGATCTCCTCCTGGTTCTGGATGTTTTAATCCAACTAGAAAGTCGTTCTTGAAAGTATAGAATGAATTTCTAGACTAGTCCAGTTCAGTTGGAGAGGTGTGAATAATCTGGTCTGTCCACAAACCTCGGTCTGTGTTTGATTTAAGTGAACTCTGTTGCACCTCAAATGCATATATGAACACCAAGCTGACCAGTGACCGCTTAAAAGCAGAAAGTGAATTACAGTGCAGGGGATTCTGGGTAAATACAACCAAAACAAATGTGCTATCCTAGCGATAGCAGGAGAAATATCCTATTAGATTTATAAAGTCAAATTAAAACACTGTCAAAAATTGTAATCACGGGAGAATAAAATGTAGTGAGGGAGTTTAAAAAGGTGAAGAAGCATTTAGTTGTCAACCGAAATCCCAAATGCATCATCCACACTGACAAAAACACTGTGCTGCAACCCAAACCAGCAGAGTGATAAAGTGCACAGCATGCGAGGGAGATTCTGCTAAGAAGGGTCTTACACTGTCAGTGCCCCAAGCTCTGAGCTGCTAAAAAAGACAAAGAACATTCATATACTGAGGCAATATCAACCAAAAGCACCTTGAGGCTCATGAGCAGTGACTAACACACCGGACAGCAACAGCTTTAAACAAAAGGTCGCCTTACAGTGGAGCACCAGGACAGAAATTGCAACATTGTAAAATGCAAACTTAGATTAATCATGCATGCTGGTTACATAAGAAAAACAATTAAAATTCTGACCAACAGAACTGTAAAGGTTACTAAAGAAAGGGAAATAGACCGCACACACGCACAGACACCCCGACACACAATAGTTCACTCTGATTTATAATTCTATTTCTTGTGCTTGTGTTTAGTGTGTGATTGTTTGCAGCACACAGAGAGGCTGATGATGTTATCAGTAAAATCATCTGATTTAGAGCAGGCCTGTTTGGTGAGCAAGTTTGTTTATAAAGCAGAGCTAAACCAGAACCCATGTGAAAGGTAAACCTTAAACCCAGCCTCAGGGAACGTAGGGGACAGAGCGTATCAAAAGGACAAAAGCAAAAACAAACAAAGTCAACAAGCAATGTATACTAGCAAACTGCAGTGAGGTATTAGCAGGAATAAAAGGATCAGAATTCCCTCCTAACATCAGCAGACCTCAAACCAAAGTAGCATTTAAAAAAGAATAAGAACGCACATGAAACTTATACTACTTTCTGTGGTTTTTAGAGGCAAAATGAAGGGAAATGACAGGCGAAAACCCCACTGACAAGACAATGCACAAAAATGGCAGCAATCAGAAAGAAGGTGTCCAGTGGAGATAAGAGTGGAGCTTAGAGAATAGCTACAGTATTGTTTTACATTGGCCTTTTACAGCAGGCAGACAAAGGAGTGGTTGCCTATTGATTTTGCAGCAATCAACCTGAATGTGCCAAATAATTTTTAAACACCCCCTCTGTTACATAACATTGATAGATATACAGTGTTTCCTGTGATTAATTTGCCCTTTTTATTAAACAGATTAATTCTAGCAATTGTCTGGTTTAACAGAATTTTAAGAAAAGTATACTTAAGAAAAGTAAAAGATTTAAAGATTGTTCGATTTTCTTGCTCCTATCTCTTATTTCAACACCTTCAAGACAAAAAAAAAGACAGCAGCGTTACTGATGTTGCCTTCAACTTGTTTTCTAGCTGTGCAATTAATTGTGTAAATCATCTTATACTATTCTTCTACTATTCTGCTTTAATGTTTGTATCAATATCATGAAACTATGACTCAGTTGTACTTTTGGCTAAATAATTTTTTTAGTCTGCTGGGGCGACTCTCAAACCTTGTGCCATCTTCTTTTATTTCATAATGATGCACTTCTTTGTCTTAATCCATAACATGAAATCCTGTTAAAAGACATAGATGTTTGTAACTGTAGCTCCACAAAATGATTGGCTCATGGGATATGAATGCTTTTGAAAACTGTAAATATGTATGTATAAAGGTTACAAAGTTATATACAGCTGTAAAGCTTTGCACTTTATTGAGTTTCAGTGATATCTGAAAATGACAATATAGCATAGTACTGCAGAATGTGGTTGTGTGCAGGGAGGGGAAAATGCCCACCCTTGATGTCTGTAATGACATGATTCTGTAATTATTACTAGATCTTTTTAAGCAAGTGAGCTCTACTACTAACAGTGAAATTAATTAGCATTCTTAGTTGCTAATTGCTCCTTTAGAAGCAGTAAAGCTGCTTAAAAAACCTAATTGTTGACAGTTTTGATCTTTTGGAGAATTTATAAAAACAAAAAGACTGGGGACATAATCAAGCCATAGACAAACTGAAGAATAAAAAGTGTAGAAAATGAATCTGGGTTGAATTGTGCATATTTTCCTTTATAAATGTAAATGTCTCTTGGGGAAAAAAAAATCAAATTTTATTATCCTTGGTTACCCTTAAAATGCAAATTTGATATTACTATTTACTTTCCAACAATGACTTGCAATCCTGTTAGGAATAAAAATAAATACTGAGGCTGACTTGTTTTGTGCTTGCCTCTCCATTTAGAACATATTTTCCCCAAACTATTTGCTTGCATGCTGTTGCAGCCAAGTGAAAAAGTCACATTAGCCAGTCATGATGTCATTCATCTGCAATCATATTCATTGCATGTATTTATTTACTTGCACGGTTTATTCATCATATTGCCCCCGCAGAACAACCAATATTTAATGGATGTACAAGGTGCCAAGTGACAAATGAGTTAAAACTCTGATGGTTTATGGATTTAGGCTTCGAAAACTGTATCTACAAGGGACGCCTAATGTTTGCTCGGCAACACAGACCACAAAATACACAGGCAGGGGGACAGATGGCTGTGTGAGGACAAACACTGCAAGTGGCAAACTGAGATGGAGCGGAGGAAAGGGTGGGGACGGAGGTTGGGAGTGGGGAGGGGGGTGCTTACCTTCCTGTGGAAGTGGCAGCGTGTTCCCTTGTACAACCTGAAATGGAGTGACAGAGATGGAGAGCCTAGACACCTTCCGCCTTTAATGAATGTTTAATATTGAACAGCTGGGAGCATTTGTTGAAACTAAAATCTGTTGTGTGTTTGGCAAGTATAATTGTGCAGACAATGCTATTGGGCTCAGAAACATGAGTCACCTGCAATTATATCAAACACAACAGATCACAAACATGACACCATTTGCCTTTATTGTATTTCGTGTATACTGTGCAATGCTTTAGTCATATTAGTTGTCCTTCATTAAAGTATGATAAGACTGATTACGCGGTCAAATTGGTTGCATAATTGCTGTGCATATATGACAAATCAACTTAGTAAAATGAGATGAACATTGCAGATGAATATCCTCTCTGACTTACACGTTCAGAAAAAAAAAAAAACCTCTGAGAGAACAGACTGCCCACACTTTTCACACCAAATGTTCCCTAGTAAGACTCCCTTCTAATCACTGCCACACTGCCCTAGTAAATAGCCAGAGCCTGTTGCTTATGTTCGCATGATAGTTTTGGACTCTGATGCACCCAGTCGCCTCTGCTGTGGTGAACGGATCCGGACGGATCGTCCTTAACGGAGCTCAAACTGGGAAAGGGAAAAAAAACAAAAGAAGCAGATGTGACTTTATCTGCCAAACATCCGGCTGTCTGCGGAGGAGATAATGTTCACTGGTGTCACTCAGGAGTTCCTATTGTGTGTTAACATGCTCACATGCAGCGGATATTAAACAGCAGAAGGAAATGGCATGCACTGTTAATGTGCACCATTAGTTTGGAGACAGGAGGGTGGGTCATGACACTGTTTTTCGAGAATTTGTTGTGTTGATGCTTTGGTGAAAGTTTGTAATTATATTTATCTGTAGGGAAAGACTTCCAACTTTTAAATTGGACCTGTTGACCTCTGTCTCTGCTTAATCTTTGGTATGATTGCTCCACTGTAATTCTGCATGGATTACAGGAAATCTGAGCATCAAAGGGAGTTGAGATTGAGAAATCCCAAAGTGGGGGATTTATGTTTTGTAAAGTCTTATACTGTCTACATCTGTAAAACAATTGTAACAATTTGTATGCATTCAGCTATAGATATAGATAGATATATTTTTGCATTTAATCCTGTCCGCAGTAAACTAATCCTTTGCTGTATTATTCAATAGCTGGGCAGTTCCAGCGGGGAACATAAGAGCAGAAGGACTCTGAAATTTTTCCATAAATATAATTCTAATGTCACGATTGATAGGAAAATCACACCAGGTATCAGTAGACAAGGACTTGCATATAAAAATAGACTAAAATGAATAAGTTCAGTAATATATATGTAAAATCATGGAATCAACATATGAAAAGCATTGAACAGATGAAGGAAAGAAGAAGCAAAAAGGCATTAAAAGCAAAAAAATGTATATCTGAAATTGGATGTTTTTTAAGAAACAATCCCTCACTCCAGAGTTGAGTGACCTGTTGATGGAGTAATTCAGCCGTTTGATTCAGGTGTGCTGAAGCAGGGATGTTTGTGTTGGACAGTGGCTCTTGGGGGCTCTTGAGAAATGTAGTCTGGTTAGATAATACCAACATTTCCTCTTCTCGGAAATCTAGAATAGGAAAGACACTACATCACACTAAAGTTATTATGTTTAATATTAGGAATGCTTGGAGATGAGGGGCTGATGTTTAGTAAATGACAGAGACACATGTCTTTCTGAAGGAAGGAACCAGATCTGAAGACAGTTTGGTCAAAATAACCCTCAGGTGTTATTTTGACCCTGTCTGTTTCTCCATCCAGTAGACATTTTGAAGTTGTCAGTTCCAAAAAAGGTTTTCAACTAAATAAGCTTCAGTAAACAGGTAAATACTTGTGCCATTTTGCGTTAGTTATCAGAAGTTAATTAAATATTTGCCTTAAGAAATTTGTATGTGTGGATTATTTAGTTGAGAGTGTATTTTATGTCAACAGGCCATTTAGAAAAATATTTACTGTGAAAACAAGAATGCATTCAATCTGCATTGTATGTGGTAGAAAGAGCGCTAATAGAATAATCATGAAATTGCAGGACGTTAAAGTACCTGCTTGACTATGACTACAATTTTTAATATGATGTGTTGGAATATTTTCATCATCCTCATCAGAGCCTTGTTTGTAGTTTTTATGTTTGTTCTTTCAGAGCACTGCAAAATTTCTGGACTCCAAATCAGCAAGAGTCACCCCTGAGCTGTATACACATTAATCACAGCAAGTGTCCAGATTCATTCAAATCTAAATGTGCAAAGGCAATATGCTCACACGTCTTATCCTCGTTCCTTTTATTTTTCTTGACTTTAAGCAAAGCACTGATGTTAATTCATAAAGAAAGATGAATTCCTGTTGTTCTGAAAGCACGAAGCAGAAAGTGAGACACAAATTGAAACTGCGATATGACTTGCTGGGGAAAAACCAGCTGTCGTGGAGCCACACAGAAGTGCAAAAATAAAGTTGAGCTGACAAATGTGTAAAGATCTTTGTGGAGGCAGAAAAAAAAAACTTGAACAAAAATAACAACAGGCAACATATTGTTCACAGAGATTTCTACAAGAGAAACTATATTCCATGCTGCTATTTTAGAGGCATCTCTTTCATGATGGGACTGAAAATAGTTTTTTCTTTTTTTTTTTTTTCCCGAAGTAATGACAAGGGTTTAGTTTTCATGAGCAATTCTGAAGTCAGCAGTGACGTTAGAGTGAAGTGAAACAGAGAGCTTAGATTGGTAATGCAAAACAACATTATTTTTTTTTTCTTTGTGTTTATTTTTCTTCCTTTTGTATCTGTTTTTTGTAGAAGCAGAGCGGGGTAATTTTTTCCTCTCACTACCTCACAGAGTTAAGGAGATTTTAGAAAGCTGGTTGCATCTAACACTGACATTCTGATATATATAAACTGAACATGACACAGCTTTCAGGGGAAAGTTATTATAACTAGTTACTAAAACTTGTGTTTGATACAGATTAAAAAGGTTAATTTATTTGCCATTTAATCTCAGTATAAAAGCAACTGTTTGGTGAAGGCCTTAGAGAACCATAGAGAACAAATGGCAACATGAAAACCAGTTAACACAGGAGACATGTCAGGGAGAAAGTTATGAAGATGCTTGAATCATTGTTAGGCTTTACAACAATATACCAAACTGGTTTTTACCAGGCTAAGTCTGACCCTGTGCAAGCAAATACTTCGGTATCTGGTTGTTCAAAACTGGTTCAGATATCACAGAGCACAGTTGTCAAACTTTATGATAGGTATTTTGTTTACCTAAATACAAAGAAAGAACCACAGACAACGTTTATGAGTTTTCAACCAAGCTTCTGCAGAAGGAGAAAACATAGCAAACCACTTCTCCAAGGTGTTTACCATGCGTTCTGACTCCCTGCAGCAGAGCCTGTCTTTTTATTAAGCAGGAGAAAGAAGGGAGTCAAGAGTGAAATGTGGGAGAGTGATAAATCAAAGAATGGCTATTCTGAAACAAGGAAGAACTACATTCTACACACAAGCAGTTTAAGGAGTATCCCAAGATAAGAAGCAGCTGCACCTTCAAGGTTTAGAGAAAAAGCAAGTTTTGTCTTTTACACGGTTTAACAAATTCCTCCTCTCTGGGGTGTGAATACTAAACCTTTAAATGAAAAACAAACTGGTAACTACTTATGTAAGAATGATAACAAAACATAATTATTCTAACACTTTAGTCCTAATGGGCTGGCTTCATGCAACTTTAAGATGTGTCTCTCTATAGCAGGGCTCTGTAGAGTTTGAGTACATAAGGAGTCATTTGATTCAGGTGTGTTGGACTTGGGACACATCAAAACGTTGCAGGCCACTCACCCTAGAGAACTGGAGTTTGACATCCCTGCCATAGAGATAAAACACCTGCAGTTTGAGCTGACTTTATAAATCATTCACTCGGGAGGACTAAATTCAAATGAGCACCACAGTTTTGAAGATTTATATTCATCTAAAAGAACTAATAAATCAGTAATGGTATTTTATGGAGCGATTCACATAAGATCCCAGTGAAATACTATGACAAAAAAATGTCACAAAACATAATGTTTTGTGACAGTGATTGCATCAAAAACTTGAGGGATTCACTTTGTCACTACTTAAACATTTATATAGAACAGCTCTCTTCTGCCACATCAGGGATGTGAAGAGATTCATGTTGCTCCCACATTTTAATTAAAAATGACCTTCCTTGTCACATATGATAACCTCCTTTAGTACTAACATATGCAGCTTGCTGAACAATATGAGGTCATGGAGATTGCAGTTACGTCCTGATAAAATACTTCAGGTTTTTAAACACAAACTTCAGGTCTCCTGAGCTTCAGTTGCACAAGCCTTTTTTGTTTTTTTTTTAATCTCACACACACAAAGTGCCACAGGGCATAATAAAGTGTTGCTAAACTGCCACGGATGACTCATAGTCAAGGTGAGGAGTGTAATCAAGTATAGCCATGGGATATTACTGCTTGTGATTTATGCAAGTGATCGTCTGAATGTAAAAAGTTCAGTTCTTCTCTACGATGAGCAGGAGATCTAGGAACGGTTTCTATTTTTCTGCTAAATCTGTTTCATATGGTCTTCCATCACTGTCATCATTATCAGTACCTTTATGATGAAGCAATATTTCATTTTGCATCAAATGTTTTATCAGGCGCTCTGAAAAAGATTAAATTATGTAATTTAGCCATTTCCCTGACTGATTGTGGAAACAAGGAACATGTTTTCTACACTATAAGGAAATATTATTATTATCAGAGATTCTTTTACCGAAATAGCTCTGATAAGTGTGGTGGGGATTTGCATTCGTCTAATGTGAAGAAACTGTAAATTTTGCTTGTTAGAATGTAAGGAAGAAGTCTAGTGTACCAGCTAGTATTCACAATCTTTCAAGATATATTATCAGTCATCATTAAGTAATGTAACTGAAGTTCAAGAGCATAAGTTCATTAGAAGATATATCTATTAATAAAATGAATTATTTGATATGACAGGTGTGATAAAGTTTCAAACAATTTGTTTTCTATAAACAGTTCTGCATGTCAACACAACAACCTGCTTTTCATGATCCATTAATTTGGGGTTATTTTATCTTTTTAATTTGTGCTCAACCTATATTTCATATCAGTTCACTCTACTGTTTTCAGCTTAGTTTATTCTTGATTTCTATAGTGTTGCCCTTGGTTACAATGACTTTCTTTCCTGTGGCTGCTCTGTGCAGCTCCCCTGGTATTTTTTGAAAGTCTCCTCATTTAGGTTTCCATTTAACACTTTCTAATATTTAGAACATCCCGGCGCCAGAATAATTTACAAACAGCAACATGACACTGCTTAGATGAAGTTGAGAAAGAAAAGTGGCCTCGGTTTCTCAACAGAACTTGAAAAAGATTTATGTTAAAGTGGATAAAAAAATGAATGGTGACAACT
The DNA here is from genome assembly GCF_002775205.1 of Xiphophorus maculatus. Taxonomy (NCBI): domain Eukaryota; kingdom Metazoa; phylum Chordata; class Actinopteri; order Cyprinodontiformes; family Poeciliidae; genus Xiphophorus; species Xiphophorus maculatus. The sequence goes on along the minus strand of NC_036458.1, from coordinate 12,032,508 downwards.
CTGAGTGTCATTTCTCAAAGCACATTCTGGCAAAATAATATAAATGATAATTACATACTAATTACTGAGTGAGAAGTACTTATTTTGAAGCCATCGATTTATTTTAAAATACCCATTTTGCAGCCCAACAAACCATATTCATCTTGGAGGGATTTCTATAGATGTGCGCTTATTTCCTGTTTTCTCCTTCTCCAACATAATATGAAATTATGTCAGTAACCTCTTTCATGACATGTCCTGACAGATCTCAAACATCCCATCACCAATTAGGTTAAGCCTGCTGGGATAAAGATTTCATTCTGCTGCCCTATTTATACACATACATGTCTCTGTACGCCTAAGTCCTGCTAGCTTATGTGTTTGAGTTAAAAAAAAATAGCTTTAGAGTCAGGAGACAGGAACATGTGTTCAGAGTCTCAAACTCAGAGTCCATCAGAACAACAGCCAAAATGCCAACAGTTTTTTTTTTTTTCAGCAAAACTCTGTTTCCAGGAAAAGTGTGCTGGTTAGACCTAAGATTTCTTTTATATGGATCGATTTTTTTTTTTTATAGCATCTCAAAAGTCTAGTAAATTATCGTGTGATATCACAGGCTAAAAATTAGTTCTATTTTCCTTTTACTGATTTCATTTCTCACATCTTGATGTGAAGTGTATTTTTGTCAAAATAACAACCTCATGGAGTGCACATGGCGTCAAAGCATCTCTTTTCCAAAGCCCATTATGACTTTTATAACCATCATCTTAATGGTCTGATAAATGACATATTTCAGGATTTTTTTCTTACAGTGCTCTACATGGCCCAGCTCATATCCCTTCATGTACTGAGAAAAAAATAAGCCCCAAATGAAGGCTAGAGGGCTTTATCAGACCATAACAGTTGAGAGGGATCATCCGTGTGCAGGGCTCAGGCCTGTAGCTTCTGTACTGAGATGCAATAGCAGTTTGATCATACAGCACTTACACTTTTTTGTAGTAAGTGCTGTATTAATGGTTTGCTCAGATCCATTTATAATTCTCCAGCTACGCTGTGTCTGCTCTATAACTGCTATTGAATATGTTGTTAAAGTGTATTGATATTTGTTCTGTCAGTGTGCAGCAACACTGTAAAATATCTGCCAATGGTTTCTACTGCTGGCATTGATATTGATTACAAATTTATTAAAGTCAACTACATTATTTAATAATGATGTTCAACACATCAGAGTCCACTGAACATTACCCCAAATCTAATCAGCTTTTATTACATTGCTCTAACACAATAGTGAACAGACACTCTGAACCAAACAGGTGTAAATTTGTGAAAAAACAAACGCTGCTGACATTTTTCTTTTTTTTTCTCTGAAAGGTTAGAATTTAACAATGTATTCATTGACACTCATTATGGAGACAGATGGCAGGCTTGATGAGAATTGCTTTCATTAGAGGTTCTGGTGTCCCGTCTTTCCCCCACAGTCAATATAGAAGCAAAACAACACAACAATGGGCTGTGATTTGAAGTTTGGGTTAGATAAAATATTCAAAAGAGGAATGTGATGAGATTGTAACATATTATAAATATTGTTTTAAGATTTGTGATTACTTCCTCTTTTCCAATTAATTTTGTTCTCCATAAATTTCAATTTCAACTGATGGATATTCAGCAAATTCAGCATTTTTCAGCAAAGCAGATTGCAATTGTATTATGTGATTTGTATAACAATAATTTATAGGCTTGTGAAATGTAGTGCTATAGTCACAACACATGGTCTCTGTCTCAATAAGTTGGAGGCCAAGTAGAGAAATCTTTGGGTTTTTTACAGCATTTTTTGTCACTTGCTTCCTCAGTTATACTGTTGCTTGAAGAGATATTCTCTAAGCTTATATCAAAGCACATATTTTTCTAGGATTTGTAGAAACAAAGACAGAAACGTGTCAGGGAGACTGGCAGTGACATTGAAAGAACTGCTAATATTGCTGCCAAACACCGGCTGCTTTCTTCTTCTGTTGACTATCCCCTGTATTCTCAATTTGTCTGGACTAAGCTGTAGCGTTGAAAGATAGAAAAAGACATCCAGGCTGGGCTATAGTCCTCCAAAACTGTGTGGCAGATAGTGTAACATTCTGTTGCAGACAAATATGAACTTTGAACTACAAACATAAAAATTTACTTACACACAAAAACATTCACTGTGAAACATGATAATGGGAGCATTGTAATCTGGGATTGGTTTTCTTTACATGAAAATAGGTTTGTTTTTGTTGTGTAAAGGAATAAATAGTTGCAATTAACATTCAAGTTTAACCAAAAAGCTCCTCCAGTTCTTCAAGATGTAACACATCTTATTCAAATTACTGAATTACCTCCTACGTGTCCAGTCAAGTTCTCCAGAGTCCAGTTAATGACCTCGTTATTTGCCTCAGGTGCGATGAAGCAGAGACTCACCTACAAGATGCAGAACAGCAGCCCTTGTGAAGTAGACTGGAAGACCCCTGATGTACAACATTGCTAGGTCTGAGCTCAAGGATCCAGTGGTTTTAGAAGATTGCACCTACACATTATCTCTCCTCTAGGTGGAGCCACTGTTCTCCCTCTTTCTGAAGAATAGAAGAGTTTCAGTGTGCTGAAAAAAGTCTAACGTCCATGTCCAGATGGCAGGAGCAGATGTTACAGGATTCTGTAATGCGGGGCACTGGATACAAAACCCTTAATTCATGTGGTTTGACTAGAACCTTAACAATGTTTTGAGGCTGTCATGTACCCACTGCTTCTACTATAGAACAACTGTGACCACAGCAACAGCTTTATTCAATACATCCACCAAGCGTCATCTATGCAATCCCATCAAACTGAAGTACTGTCTATGAATTAATTCTAGGTCTCAGCAACAACAACATTATTCTTGGATCTGTTTCCCCCAAATGGAAAGATAGGTGTCATGGTGAAATCAGGTATAAGCAGTGTGAAAGGTTTTCTTACAATGTGCAGAGGGATTAACAGTTGTATGTGAATGGTAAACATCAGAAGCAAGCATGATGTCAGCCACCAATTTCCTACTAATATCTTGCTATATCTACAATTCCTCTGAAAGGAATAAATTACTGAATGATGCCGAGCAAACAGTGTCTTTAACCCTGTCATCCTAGACATTTCCTAGATATTACACATGGTGCAGCTGCCTCGTAAATGCTATGTATAAAGTTGCCACTACTTTGTACAGTGTATTCCCACAGAGAAGGCCTCAATTACCTTTATAAGTGACTAATCTAACATGCTTTTTAATGTGTTTCCACACCAAACGAATCAGTCATTCAGTCTATGCGTTACTTAATTTTTTGTGCAGCATACAGCTAAGGACCTATTTTTACATTCAGATCCAACTACCAGTCTTTCTGGAAAATAACCCCTCAGGCACACATCTGAAACTGCATAAATGAACAGTTGCTCAGACTAAAAGAGAGATCACTGGAAAGTAAGACATACCTAATTACAGAGCTTACAAGAATCAATATTTTCAAACCATGAGTCATTTGAAGTCTGTCAGTTTTATGATGGAGCAAATTCTACTTTGAGATATTAGTTTTTCATGATGATATGAGTAATTTGTTCTGACATGTAAGGAAAACTCTACCAACTTACAGCAAGATGTAGGTTTTTGAATGTGACATAAATGGAGAAGCTTTTATTGAAATTAAAGTTTTATGTTTGAAGTTTCAAACCTACAACGACATAAACCAAGAGCAAAAGGGTACAAACAATAACATTTAGAGAGCCCTGTTAGACACTGACACCATATTACTGACCAGCTCAGTGGTGCTTTTATCTACACACAGACTAATACACATGTATTTATAACTGCCAGGAAAAAATGGTTGCTTTTAAGATGCAAGGATGTCAGGTCCGATTTTAACACTATCCTCACCTTTGTTTTCTTCCATACATTCAAATGTGCTAAAAACAGGGTTAAGTACTGTTGGCAGTCCTTACAACACCATCCTTGTGGTTACAAAATGTGATGCAGAAATCGAGATGTAGCCATTTACAAGGTCATCAGACCAGTCGGAGGGAGTCAGGAAATTCTCACCTCCTGCTATTCCTGTCGATCCGGCTGCCTCTCATGGCAGACATACTGTTCCCAGTCAGTCAGAGAGAGAAAGTCTGAACAAACTCTCAGTCTGCATTAACAGTTGATGATTCAAACTTTAAAGGTATTTACCAAACAAACATGTTAGCATCAAGAGCACTTTTATATTGAAAGGCAAAAACCGGACACAAAAGCAGATGTCAACGTCATTACATGATACAACAATAAGAAAGAAATTGGGCAAAAACTTCCCCCAAGAGCCTTTCAGGGCCAGAAGTCAGACACACATAAAAACACATCATATTTGCTAAATAAGATCGTGAGAAGCAGGCCATGCAAGATGACAATGATTTCATATGCACCAGTATGAAGTCTGAAACAGATTGGTAAATGGCTTATACTTGTGTAGTGTTTATCAAGTCCATAGGACCCCAGTGCACTGTGTGCTTTGTCTTTTTTTTTTTTTTTTATCAGTGTTTATGTAAAAAAGCAATTTAAAAAAATTGCTTTTAGGGGAGTAATGTGTTGGTACACAGATCACTGCTGTGCTTTTCAGCCTATTTTGTAACTTTAAAATTGAGATACTATTATTGCATCATGTCTCCCAGTTCCACATCGCAGGAAATCATTATCAAGTTTGCCTGAAGAGAAAGTCAAAATGGGCCACCGAGAGGTGACACTGCACAGAGAGAGAGAGAGAGAGAGAGCGAGAGCAAAATAAGAGGAAAATCCAATCATCCTGATAAATTCACCATATTTGACAACCATAACACACCAAGAACCACTTGAGGCAAACCTGTGTGTATAACAAATGTTGTTTAGTTTTGATTGTTAAATATGAAACCTTTTTCTACAGATTGTGGATAAAATTGCTTTTTCACAGAGCGCTTTGTTAGTTCATGTGGTAAATGTCAATGGGCCACCTCTGAATAACATTTGCCTTTAATAATCTAATCACATGTCTGTTCAGTGGCTCTTCAAGGCAGTATTTTCATGTTTTCATGGTCTTTCTGTATGCTGCCTTTTCTCATTATTGGTGAATAATGGAATCTGAGGGAGGAGATATGAAGTGGATCTGTTTACTTTCTTTGTTTTCTTTTAATTTTAGAATCTACTATATTTGTATAGCTGTCTGTGTTAATAAATTGTTAACTACAAGCACAATGCAAAATTTAAAATTCAAAATCAAAGATATCAAGGTGAAAACCTAACATTGCTTTTATTTATCATGTAACATATGTTATAAATTTTAAAGGTGCAAAAATTACACCAGCATGCTATATTAACAATAGCAACAACATACAACAAGATAATAACATATTACTTTGTATAAGTAATATGCATAGTTATAAATTTAAAATTCAACAATATGAGGACAGAATACTGGAAAAATGTGCAAAGATTTGAAAAGCAGTCAAAAGTGCCGTACGTTTTTAAACATATCATTCATTTTATTTACTCATAAAATATGAGTAAATAAAATCTACATAACACAGTTGTGTGTTACAATTCTGAAGGTAAAGGTGTCAATTAGGGAAGGACACAACATTGTGTCATGTTTATGTTTGATTTTTTTTGGCCAGAACGGCTTTAATAAACGAGGCAAAGAAATATTAGTTCTTTAGCTCATTTTGGCAACAAGACAATTAAAAATGTTTCATGTGATAAAAACAAAAGACCAAAAAAATGCAGTACTCTGCAGTGATAATAAAGGAAAGTTGTGAAAATTACATCAAAGTCTAAACTACATGATGTTCCAGTTAATATGAATTAAAGGTATCGCTAAACAAATGTGTTTTTAGCCTGGATTTAAAGGAACTCAGTGTTTCAGCATCTTTTCAGTTTTCTGAAAGTTTGTTCCAGATTATCAGAGGACAGAAATTGAATACTGCAACCGCATGCTCGGTTTGGATGCTGGGGATACAGAAAAAACTGGAAGGTTAACATGACAACAGACCACTAATTTAAGTTGGTATTTTGGTATTGAGGTATGAATTAACCAGCAAAAATATTTTGGAGGCTAATTTGCTAGGCTAAAGCTAGCATGTTAACTCTCTTTTTTTGATAAACTTTTGGTGAATTTATTTTCTTGAGCAGTTTCCAATTAGCAAAACTATTGAAATAGTATTTCGTCATGTTCATTTTTATACACATACATGAATGTAGTAATATTCTATGACTCCCCACTCTGAAAATATCTGAGCACAGCTGGTAGCCAATCTGGAGTTTAGTTTTGTTTGGGCACAAATTGCTAAATAACCACACAGACCGAGAAGGTAATCTATTCCAATTGCAACGTTGTCATGACGAGTGAAATAAAGCAGTAGCATTTTGATTTTCCGCTAACATTAGACAAAACTAAGCAGGAAACAGGTGAGCAGAAAGGAGCAACGTGTCACAAACTCAGCAAGTAGCACAGACACCTTTCGCTGAATGAGCGTTGTGTGTTTTTTTCTTTCATTTTTATCTTTTCTTTTTGCCTCATCTTCAATACCATAAAATAAACATTTTTTTCTGTATATATTGTTTTCTGTGGGATGTGACCTTTTTGCTCGTCCAGATTATTTTTAGTACAAAGTGAAAGACATAAGAAACACTCATCTTCGAGCTATGCTTATGAGGGTGTGCATGTCTACGTGTATCTGACAACTTGCAATTACTTGGCTGTAATCTCAAATGTCAGGCAAGAATAAAGGCTTTTCAAAGGCTGGCATTATAATGAATATCTCCTCATTAGCTGCTGTTAAATACCACAGGTTTGACCTGTTGATCCTTATTCTTTCTGTGAATGATTTAGGAAGAGACCCAGCTGCTCTGACAGGCAGTATTTAAACACGACAACGCTTTAAAGTAAATGTCAAAGCCAGCATGCCAACATGCAAAACTATGCAGTAAAAGTATATCATATTATGCATTTAATATAATAAAAACAAACCAAAAATACTAATTGGCACTGAAAAGACACTACTATCAATAAACATTTCATTAGATGAAGTGAAATTACTTGAATCTTATGAAATATAAAAGTATTACACATTTTTTGAAATATATTTTCCACCCTGTCACAGTTTGAGATATTTGTGTATATTCTTTCAAACCATGATCTTCCTTTACCACCATGTACTCAAAGGTAAAAGAAATGAGGACTAAAAGATCTAAAAAAGGCTTTTTACTCAGTTTATTGATTTCCATGTCTCTCTTTTTCACTCATCAGTAGGTAAATTCCTTTTGCATTACAGACAAAGGCTCTTTTATTTACTCATGTGCTATATGACACGTCCCCTCAGGTATTTTTCAGTTAATATTATTCTGCTCATTGCCAGTTCTGTCATGCCGTTCCCTTTTCTTTTAGCACACTGTGCAATTCTTTCATAAATGTTTACATTTAAGACATGTGACCAATAAATTTTTTAACTGTGGTGTTACAACTCTAATGTGGCAGGAAGGCCCATGTTGTCTAAGGTACCAAGCAAAGTTGAAAAGATCATGTGCCTTTCTTAACCTTCTTCTACTTCAGGGATTCTGCAGGAGCAAGACTCTAAACATTGTCAGACACTCATCACACCCTCTGAATGAACATTTTGCATTTGGCATCCAGAACCAGCACATTAAAACCAGAATCACCAGACTGCTTTTGCCCGACTGTTGTCACCTGAGTTTTCTGCCTTAACCTGTTAAAAAACTTAAATACTGTTGAAATTATGAACCTTATATTCCATTCAGTTCTGTTGAAAATATATTTTATTTCCTGTGGTGAATCAAATTATGTAGCTTATTGTATACAATATACAATTATTTTCAAAAAGTTGCTACAGATGCTGATGGCTATGTGCCTTTAGGTTGTCTTGTGTCAGTCCGTATCACAACTGTTCTGAAGAGGCACCTGACTGAAGACACTGTTATTTATTTCATTGAGGATTTTTTATCTTTTCAAAAGTCACTCTGTTAAAAAGCTCAGAGAGTAAACTTTAGATAACAGTCATTGTTCTGCTATTAAAGCTGTCCAATCAAACCATTTACCAAAGATCAGCATTAATGGTTTAAACTGAACATGAAAGCCCAGTTGGCCATTTTGTTTAGAAGAATTATTTACATAAAATGCGAATTCACGCACAAAGTTTGTGCTTTTTGTCAGATATGCAGTAATAAAACTTCTTTTTAAGACATTCTTCCTTTAAACAGCTAGAAAATAAAAAAAAAACATGCACAATCAATGCAGAATAGCAGTTTTACCTAAACTTTGTGCCTAGTCACGATTGCATCCTCCAGCGTTTTGTGCTTCACTAAATTCGTAGCAATTTAGTTTTATCAATAGTTTCATGTTTGCAAAATGAAGAAAGAAGTATTGGTTGTTAGATACAACCATCAGGCAGAAAATCAGTGCCTCTCATTTCGTACTCCAGACTTTATTCTTAAAATCAATGTAACACATAAGACAGGAAGGAGAAAAAGTAAATTGGAAGGCGTAAAAGGCAGATGGTGGTTTTGGCTGATGGACAGTGTCTTGGATCAATCCTCTAAGGACTGAAAAGACTAATGTTTCGGCCTGCCTTCATTTGAGCCTCTTGAAATAAGCTCCTCTTGAAGTCAATTCCCAGCTTTTCGGGAAGTCGGTGTAGATCATAAACTAATTTTTGAACCTGTATTTTAAAGTGATCGCTGTTGTTCTGTATCTGTTCCCTGCAAATTCCAGCACATGCAAGGGGATGTTCTTCAGCTTTCCTTCCCAGATATTTCACACTTATGTTGCTGACTGATCTTTAGTGGTGTCAGTAATGATGGCCATCGATGTGGCTCGGCTGCACATGCCGAGATGCGTGATTACCGCCCACACAACAACACTTCCATCAAAATGCCACTATCTGCACTTACTCCCGCCACATCCAGAGCTTTAGATGTGCTTGTTGATACAACAGCAAATAAACAACAACCTGAGCAGGGCAGAGATACACAAAATAACCCAAGACAATGCCCCTATAACTTATGATAACCACAGCAATATCCTGCAGTCATGCTTAGATGTGGCAGTATTGATTTGACGAGGGAGAAAAACAAATCTGAAAGAAACACTCTTCAGTTATTTTCTTTGAGCAGACGGCTTGAAGAAAGAGCACAGCAGATCTATCAAGGAGATTTGTTCCATCTAGAGGCACATATCTCACAAAGAAAGAGAAAGAAAAGAGAGAGAGGGAAGGTGGAGGCACAGAGAGAGAGAGAGATTTAAGAGATTAAACTGGTCCTTATTGCTGTTTTTTACAGCGCTACATCGGAGATAAGAGAAATCTCTCTTCAGGAATTGATGGATGCCTGTGATCTCCGACTGATCTGGCAAACCTCACCCGGAATTATCTGAACATAAATGAAATGTCAGTCATAACAGTTTGATTTTCCATGCAACCCCAAAAGAGATTTTAAAAAGTGTATTCTTTCAGATATCCTTTCACAATTCCTTCGAAGTGGGACTCTTGTTCTTATGTTCATGAAAGTCTTGACAAACATGCAGTGACATAAGAAATTAGTTGATTATAGGCTCTGCAAGCAAATCTGCTTCAAAGATTCACAGATGGCTGCTGGCGATGGTGGTGCCGTGTTACCAGCATCCTGAGGAGTCGGTACAGAGGTGGAAACTGTCACTGCAGAAGATGGTGAGACTAGAGGAGGGAACAAGCTAGTCATGTCTGTGAGCTTTACATCTAGCCCTCAGGATAGACATAAAGTATTTATGTTGCACTTCAAACCAGCAAAGTTGAGTCTTTGCTTTTGTTTCTTAGACTTTCTGCTCAGATATCTTAGAGATATTCTATTATTTTGCACACAAGTGCAAACATGATAATAACCCATGATATTTTTTTTTATCATTTTGAGACGTTACAAGCACATGTGAATGGACTTCATTAGGATTTTATTAAATAGACAAACAAACAGCTATATAGTTAGCTGATGGAAAGATACGTTGTTTCACAAGGTGTATTAAAATGAAAATTCTCAAAGGAGTGACAATTTTCTAAAACAGCTCAGTTAGATTGGATGGAGAACCCGTGTTAAGAATGATTCAAACAAAAGAATATAATTTAGACTAAACTGTTACACTGTAGCTTTGGCTGTATGTTTGGAGTCATTATGCTGCTTGAAGCTGATCCTTCACCCCAGACTAAACTCTTCTGTAACTTCCAACAGTTTTATCTTTTCAGGATTTCCCTTATTTACTGCCATCCATTTTCCCATTCATATCCTTGTTGACGAAAACAAAATCCTCTCAGCACAATACTGTCACCACCATATTTAACTATGGAGATGGTGTTTTCAGAGTTTTACATACAGGTAGATCTAAAAGAAATTGAATATCATAAAACAGTTCAATATTTTTTGTCACTCTTTCAAAAGTGAAACTCATAGTGGCCTATTATTTAAATTGATCACATGTAGAGTGAAACATGTACCCTTTATTTCTTGTAATTTTAATGACTGTTTAAAAGCTCCAAATCTACAGTCTCACAAAATTAGAATAATGAATAAGACAGAACAAAAAAACTGATATTGTAAACAGCTGTGGATACTTTTGGTCATTCAGTAGTTATACTGAGGATTTCTCAGGTAATTATTTTATTGGAAGTAAAAACGTAAATGTATTTGGAAGCTATTCATAATGATTAAGAGGCAACACATTCTGATCTGTACAATTTAGAAATGTGTATATATTGCAAAAACACTATCAAAACCTGAACAAATGATTTATCTAGAAGACAAAAGACTCTGCAAGTGGTGAAAAGTACAAACAATATGTTGTTTGGAAGTAGTTTGCTTAAATAGCTTTGTGTATTATTGTATACAAACATCCATTAGTCTCTGTGCTGTGTGGTGATGCCCCCTTCTGGATGTAGCATGGTTGTGCATCATTTCCTAAGCAAAAATCATCTTTGCAAAACATTTTCAAGCAATTTGTTCATATGTTTGTTAGTTGTACATGTTGTAATTATTTAACTTCTGCATTCACTCACTTTCTGGAAATGCTCACCAAGGAGGTTAAACAGGATTTCATTCATTCATAAGAAAGGAAATATGAAGTGATATGTCTTTCAGACGTTGGGTGTCAGTGTCAAAGTTCTGCACCTGTGTTTGTCTCAAATTACTAATGAACTCAGTCCCACATAGGTCACTAACTGTGGCCATTCTTGCCTACAATTTTTCCTTTTTTCTTTTATTTTTTGATAAAAAGGAAACTAAGCGACATGTGGAACAAAGAGTGTACTGTGTCTCCTGGAGATACTGTATTCGTCATTTGTGGTAACAGTATGATGTAGTGGGGCTGGGATTACAAGGGTTTAGGAATGTGAAGGGCGACAGTTTGGACAGAATGGCTGTTGTGAAGGGTAACACCTGAACTTCTAGGAGAAATGGAAACTGATTGAGGCAAGATTGGAAATGGTTCATCTGAGGTCAAACAACACGTTTGGTAAAAGTCCTTAAGTATTATGTATGATCCCTGATTTATGAATGGGATATAAATCGAAATGCTGCTGACAACATAACAGCAGCTGAATATGGAAAACTTAGAACAGGTAAATGTGGAAAGTGTGTTTAATACGATTTACAGACCCAGTCCTATGTCTTTCATAAAAAATATAACAAATACACCGATGTTATCACTCTAAAAGGCTAGACCTGTGAATTGCAAGAAGTGTTTTTTTAACTTTTGTAAAAATCCTTTTCTCTGCTAACACATAAAATAAAAATAAATAAATAAATAAATAAAGGAAAGGAGATAACTCATCTCAAACTCAACATTTAATTTTATTTTCCCAATTTTATGCTTAGGCTTGGTGAAGTCTGTCCCTCCCTTTAGGTTGACAAAGCTGCTTCAGTAAAAAAATTGTGTTGTAATAAATCAACATGATAGCCAGTATATTAAAAAAGTGCTTTTATTTGGGGCCTTACAGTTACAACATGTTCAGATATGACAGCTTCTTTGGACAAAGTATGTCTGTAAAACTCAAAGCGGAGCCACTGAAAACTTTAAGACCTCCACCCTCACAGCTGTTCTACCAGACTTAGCTGTAACAAACCCTGGTGGGAACAAAAAAAAAAACCAATGCATCCAGATGGGATGCATTATGGTATTGCTCATTTTTTGTAGCAGGTTTGTGCCCTCGTATGTTTTAGCAGGCCAGCAGCTGGGACTTTCAGATCTCTCCTTACAAAAACAAGGAAAGACATGCAATAACATTTGGTGGGTTGGGAATATTTTTTTTCATATGTGTAAGGTGTATGTAGTGCAGGGCGGCGAGGGGATGTGGCAAGAATAACTGGGAGGAATGGGGCCCTGTGGAATGCAGAAGAAACCACAGTTGAGAAAGGTAAGTCAGTAAAAGGGATAATTATGGTAATCTCTGGAAGTGGTGCAGTTTAAGGGGCAACAAAGTTTAAAATGTCAAGTTCAAACCTTGTGCTTATTATGCATAAAAATAATTATTTAATGGAAAGGAATATGAAGCATCTAAAGTAAAGTAAAGTAAGTGCAAATAATTTTTCTTCATAGCAATGTTAAAAAGGTCTCTGCCCCTTTTCTTTGCAGGGTTCTGGAGACAGGCCTTCTGCAGGTGTTATGTTTTGCCCTGATTGGTGCTCTGCTTGTTTAAAGCAGCAGACAGGAGACTTTTCCCTCTCCCTCCTCAGAACTCCATTTGGTTTGGTTTGTATCTTATGGTTGGGTTTCGTTAGGTTTGTCTTGCATTTGCTTATTCCTGGTTAGCTATGGATTTTTGCATTAATCTGTTTTGGTTTCTCATTTCAGGTTTTCCTTTTTCAGCTTTTATTTCTTTAGTATAATTTAATAAATTCAATTTTGATTAAGTCTCCTTTAACCCTCCTGTTACGTTCCGGGTCAAATTGACCAGTTTTAAAGTTTAAAAATTTTTTTTAAATAGTTTGAAGTATTTTTTTTGCATGAAACTTTTTCTATTTGTCTTAATAGGTGCACTCTACATATAAATTGAGAATTTATTCATTTTACACATTTGTACCAACCCTTGGGTCTACTTTTTACATAGATACTGTTTGGGTCAATTTGACCCGGCAGTCAGGTTAAATTGCAAAAAATATTAAAAAATGTCCATTTCTATATGTTTCCTTGCAGCTATGAACCATATTTCACCACAAACACACCACACCCATACATGCACATGTGCCCCCACACAAGCCCACTTTCTCACTACTCTCTTTAGTTCAGGTGTTCACACAACTTTTGACGAGAACCTTTTCTGGTCCTGTGGACAAACTCCACCCACACTGAGTAGACACTCAGCAGAAGTGGAGGAAAACATAAATACTCTCTGCATGACTCATTTATCTTGATTTTAATCAGTGGGTCAATTTGACCCTTAACAGTATGTGTGTCTCAAATTCAATTATAAAGATCACCCATTGAAAAAAAAAAAATGTAATATAAAAAATGTTACCAAAGGTCAATTTCAAGGAAATTATAGTTTATTTGTGTCTATGTTTTTTTCAGTGGACATTAAAAATGTAAATTCCATTTTTTATGTCCAAATGAGTAAATGAGTTGGTTGTCGTCATTGATCCTTAATTTCTGAGAAAAAAAAAAAACATCATTGCACAAATATTGATTGAAATGGTTAGTATTGATACAAAAATGTTTTGGAGGAATTTTTTGGTTTCTGTCACTATTGCATGATTAAACACTCTGTGTTGCATTGCAGTTATTAAAGTCAGCAAGAAAGGATTCTTTGTCACAGCCATCATCTAAGCCCAGTCACACGGATCATCTTGAGCCAGAGAGCCAAACTCATTTTTACCACTACATTCCTGGACTGTTCGGTAAGACCCATAGGGGTCCTTTTCCTCCCATGCTCTCTCCTCCCTCTTCTTCCATCTTTATTTGACTCCAAACAGTAAAAGTACTTTCATTCAGTGGAATGTTTCCATTACTTTACCTCCTGTGAGTCCACTAATCTAAATCAATGGACTTTGTTAACTAAATAGCAGTTTTTATTCAGTTTATTTGTATGGCATAACTTTTTAACAAATGAGAGAAACTGCACAAGACAAAAAAACAAAAACAAATATTCATAGCCAGTTATGCACATCCCAGTTCTGTGTAGACTCAAATGAGATCAGTACAAATCATTCCAGTACAACCATGTGGTGAGAAATAACATCCAGCAGAATCAAGCTCTGGATAAGTGGCCACACCATTTATGACTGGCTCCCAATGGCCTTCTAGCAAAGGGTTAATTAACAGGCCCAGTTTATTGTTTGGCTATTAGAAGTTAATTCTTAAAAGTAATAATACAAAGCATCATATTAAAAAATAGTGAAATAAGACTACATAATGATAAGTTAATTTCTAAAACTACTTCTTTTAAAACAATGCAAAAAAGATACTGAGCAGTGTATGATATACAGGTTTCAGTGTTTGTTGAACCCGCTACTTAAACAAAGGCCATTTATCATTCATATCTTTGTCTCTTTTGAGTCATTTTATCACATAATACAAAGAAGTTTGAGTTCTAGCCAATTGTTTGAATCCTGGTGACAAACTGTTTCAAAACCGAGGTCTTTTAACGTAGAAAGACAATTGTCCAAATTATGTTTTTTTATCTTACTTAACTACAATCTCTATTTACAGAGAGATTCATCTTGCGTTGACTCTTTCTTTGGGTGGTTTTGAAATGATTTGATGAATTATCTCTGGGACATGTTTATTAACAGACTTAGCCAGAGGTAGATTTTAGAAAGAAAAACAGAGAGTACACAAAGTTAATGGCAACAATAGTTCCATTAATGACTCCATCAATGAGAAAAAAGCACAACTAAAAACATTAGCTGATAAGTTAAATTGATTTGGGAAAGAAAAAAGTGAAAGATGGAAAAGTTATTGCCAGTAAAAATGTGCATAAGTGGAGATTAGCGAGCAAAAAGATCAGTGACAAAAGATGGTCTTTAGGTTGTCAAGGGGTCTAATTCTATATCTGCATATTGACACAAATAACTCAGAGAGAGCAATACAGAGATCATTTAGATACATGACAGGAACACAAATAAAGTTAATAAAAACTAACTTTGTCTTTTTTGCAATCATGCAATTTGCATCCACGCGCCATACTAAAATCTGATGATGGTCTTATTCCTTTTTTAGCACGTAAAAAACAAAACTAGTAAAAACAAGTTATTCCAGTTAGTCAAAAAATCAAGTATTCACACAGCTGAAGAAGAAGAATGTTGCTGCTGATGGAGAAATATCTGTTTGGACAAGGAGCTCGAACATTGGTGTGAATCCAACTGAACAGCTTGTTTCTACAAATAGAGGGGTAAAGTCTCTGTTGGGGAGAACACTGGCTATTTTTGTTAGTTGGAAGACCAAAGAGGAGTAACCAGTTTTATATAGAGAAAGTCAGATAAACAGATAAACACTCAAACCACTCTTATTGTTTTCTCTTCATCCAGTTGAAAACAATGAGCTGTTTTCAATAGGCTGAAACAAAAACAGTACTAAGAATGAAAGTTCCTGGTAAGGCAGGAAACCTTAAGTGACACCTCTTGTCCTTAAAGCAGCAGCCATCTCATCTTTTGTAAGCCATGACCAAATTTGTTTAAGAAATTTGTATCACTCAACTGAATGAAGTTATATCCCAAATCTGTGGACTCTGTCTCCTCTAGTCCTTTAGTTTAGTCTTTCATAAAGTCAAATGTCTTTGTGGATTTAATTTAATTGTATTAAGTTTGCCTCCTGTCTGACTTTGATCAGACCTTATCTGGGAGGCAGGCTGGAGGCCTTCTGACTCTCATCTGGCACTTGTCTTGGCAGATTCTTACTCTATTATTAGTTTAACCACACTGTCTTTTCCTATAGCACATTGTCAGCCTGTTATACCAATGAAATCGATAATTGGAACAGTAATGTTTGTGCTAATCCACAAATTAACACAAACATATAATTTCTCAACTTTAATAGTTGATGTGGCTGATACTGTTCAGCATTCAGAGGTGGTAACAAATTGCTGGTTTTAATAACTTAAACAGGAATTAGATTGATAGTTTTCACTTGTAGCTTCCTTGTAATTTGAGAGTGACATCCTATTCTTGTGAACTAGCACAACGACACCACACCAGTACATATAAAAAAAATTAGAATATTGTGTAAAAGTGCAATATTTCTTGCCAGTAATCTCAGAAAGTGAACTTATCATTTTATAGAGCTTCAGTACACATAGAGCTGTTGGTTTTGCAATGTTAACGATTGTGGCTCACATGTAAAGAATCCTCAAAATTCAGTGCCTCAGAAAATTTGAGTATCACATTGAACAACTAATCAAAAACAGCTGTCATGCATAAATGTACATTTATGTGCACTCAATACTTGGTTGGGCCTCCACTTGCATGAATTACTGCATCTATATGCTCTATATATCATGGCATAGAGGTAATCAACTTGTGTCACTGCGTAGGTGTAATGGAAACCGAGATTACTTTGATAGCTGGCTAAGATAACTGTCAAGAAATATAGCACTTTTATGCAATATTCTATATTTTTTAGATTTCTAAGTAATGTCCTGTTAAGTTTGAACCCATGCACTGAAGATTTACCCTCATTGTACCTTATTTTTACAATAGATTTCTTTCTTGAATTCTTTTGTATAGAATGTACTCGCATAAGTCTTGAGTAAAATCTTTCTGTCCTGAGAACTGGTCGGAAAAAGCCTTCATACTTTTTCAATGAAACATTTATGTAAACTTTCACAACTGCCAAGGTACAACCTGGACTACAATGAGTGATTTGTTGCGCCTTTTTTTACTCTGAACTCATGGAAACAGAGAGTCGCTAAGTTCTCTTTGACTCGGCAGGTGCTACAAGAGCTCATTTCATGAACACCTGCTGGGAGTTTGGAGTATGTTCAACTCTGCGGCTGACTGACACTGGAATGCATTCGTCAGCATAGGAAACATATTCTGTATACTTCTGTTAGCTATTTCGAATAAGATATGTTCAGCCTCACCATAAGCTCACGGATACGCCTTAAAGATTCAGCAACTGTATCTGCAAGAGATCCTGGATCGGCCTGACCTCCAGTCCTGACCTCAGGTTTGACCTCTCTGCAGTTTGGCCATCGGGACAACCTAAACTTCCCAGGATGAGAAAACTTTAAATCTAAATGTTATTCTTCTGAGCCCTCAAAGGATACATTGTGTGGGTATCCAGAAGGACATACCAGGCTGTGAAAGAGGCTCTTTCTTGTTTTTTGCCCATTGGCCCCCTCCCAGTCTCTCTGGGGCGGCCTGTCTCTCTCCGACAACAGCTGCTCGCTGCCTGTGGAGCCCGGGGGTGAGCGGCGCAGCTCCAGACATCTGTAGGCCCCGAGCCTGGGCCGCCTTGGTCTCTCTTTCTTTTTCACACACACATACATTGGAGGCCACAGTCTGCCCAGCACAAAGAGCTACATTCATTCCGCTCATACAGTCTCTACTGGTGAGGAGACTGTCTGAAGCTCACAGGCTCTCACTCTTTTTATATCACCTGTCATTCTCTCAGGTAGTTGCTCTCTTTTAAACTTTTTGTCGATCTAGGGTAAGGTGATTCCAATAATAAACTTTAGAAGCTGTGAGGGCTGAGGATTGCAAGTAGATGGGGTGCACCTGTTTTTTGGTCTCCAGAACATGTCCAAATGTGACTGTCTTTGAGAAATCCGTGGGAAAGCGTATGCTTACAACTTTGTCCCTCAGTTAGCATTTTACCTCCTCACCCTGAGAACAGGCATTCCAGTGCTAAGGGCTTGCTGACTAAGTTCACAAAGGG
Source organism: Xiphophorus maculatus (assembly GCF_002775205.1). Classification (NCBI taxonomy): domain Eukaryota; kingdom Metazoa; phylum Chordata; class Actinopteri; order Cyprinodontiformes; family Poeciliidae; genus Xiphophorus; species Xiphophorus maculatus. Next base: position 12,014,635 of record NC_036458.1, on the reverse strand, counting down.
ATACTGAGAGAGGCCAAAACGAACAGAGATCCTTTGTACTGGGTGAATGTGGCCATGAGACGTTTGGAAGCAGCATGGTTTGTGAAGCATCACAAAGTTGCTTTTTAAGAGCAACTTCCCACTGATTACAAACTTTTACTTTCAACGCCAAAACTCAAGGCTGACCCTATAGGCCGTGCGTCGGCTTTTACAGAGCTAGTCGCCCTACACCACAACAACATGGAGTTAGTGTGAGAACTTACCTTTCCCCGAAAATGTGCACTGAATAACATATGCAAGTTAGTGCTGGGATCACAAATTTGAGGGCTTCAATGGATAGAGAGAGTTGTTCATTAACACGGCGGTATTTGTCACATTTGCATCTGAATCTTAAAACATTTGATTTCTGGAACTATTTGATTGAGCTGAACAGATTTCTTGGACACAGTTCGAGGATGGCAGTGTCATTTATAGAAAACGTTTTGTTTATGAATTTTTTTGAATGCAGTAGAATAGTTAATACACATTTTTTTGTGAGGTGTTTTGAAACTGAGGCTGGGCACTTGAGTCATTTGCTTGACATAGCTTACAGCCACTGGAAACTTCTATATCAATGCATCAGTGCTTTTTTTCCAACAAATGTTTGTTCCCTGGTTTGCAAGATGGATTATTTACAGCTTCAAGTAGTCAGTCTACATATACACCTGCAAGTAAGAGACTGCCATGTTTTGGTTATGACTCTCTCTCTGGCAGCACATTTGAATCCAGATGGGCTTACTTAAGGACTGGCACCTAGAATTCTTTCATCCAGATGACAAAGTGGTGGGTCTACAGCAAAGAAGTTCTGATGCTGTGGAACATTTACTTGTTAAAACTTGAAACAGTGATGGAAGAGCCAGGCAGTCAATACTACAGGTTGTTACCGTCCACACAAATGTTCAAACATTATTTCTCACAAACCCATAAATTGTACATTGCACATTCCTAGGGTATATGAAAAGATAATATTTTACCTGCTGCTTGTTATGTTAGACTGACATTATTTTTCAAGAATTAGACTTACCTGTTTTAGTGTCAACAACTTTTTGTTTGTTTTATGTAATTGCTCACAACTCAAGTTTTGTTTTATTTCTTACACCATCAGTTTGCCTTTCAGATTTAGCTGAACTGTGTACACTGTGGGGGTTGCTAGTAGTGACACAAGATGAACAACATCAGTATTAACCTCTGTACTCTCTATACAATAGAGCAATTCACTTTGGACTCAAGTTCGCATGATTATTATACTAGACAAAAACCTATTGCGTGTCTCTTCTGAAACAAGGTGGTAGATGATTTTACTTAAGCAAAGCTAATTTTAGCATTATGACAAATAATCCCTTTTTGCTGTCCTCATGAACCTTACAAAGTTGCCACCTACAATCCTGCTCATACAAAGTCTTTTCTGCACACGTCTAAAAGGAAAGATTCACTGCAGCCTAAACAGGTTGTATAGGTTACCAATTAATGTGATGCAGTCCTGTGTGTAAAAGTGTTTTTTGCTACAATTGTCAAAACGATGTTCACATACACTGCATAAAAGATACAGAACACTTTTTTTGCGTAATGTCTGATATTAAATCAAACTGAAGTTTTCCTATTTAAGGGCAGTTAGGATTACCAAAAATATTTATATTTCCTCAATACCAGAATAAAGAACATGAAAGAACTTTTTTTTTCATAATTTAATTTTAGAAGTTTATTGCCATATTGGAAAAACCCAGATGATGACAAACTATTTCCAGCCAGTTCACCAGCAAAATCATCCATGCCTTGACCCAAAGTAAACCTCTCACACAGTCAATGCAAACTTCCATTCTCATCTGCTTCTGATTAGTGTTGACATTAGCAACAGCAAATGGGAGATATGGATCTCATTCCTCTGCAGACAAAGCCTTATTCACTGGCAGACAGCTCAGATGTGGGAAGATGATTTTTGTAAGCCGGACGTGAGCCAGTATGCTCTGCTCCCTGCTCACATTGTCCTTTGAGCTGTGGAGTTATTGTAACATGGATAAGTAGAAGAATGTTGACTTAGACATGGAAGGATATGAACGCTTACAAGAGTTTTGTTCCATCAGAGAGAGCATATCAGGAAGTTAAAGCTCATCTGATGTCAGGTCGCTCTTCAAAACATGTACATATACATTCTTGACCCAAGAAGAAGTCAATTATTCTGGATAGCGACCAAACGTATGTAAACTTCTGAACTTAAAGAAAGAAACAAAAAATGTCTAACAAACATTCTCACCAAGTTTTCTGGCATTAAACAAATAGAAAATGTAGGTAATTCTAATTAACTTAAAGCCAACCAAGTTTAGACAGTAGGAATAAAAAATCATATTTTTATTCGGCCTTAAAAATAAATAAATGAATAAAAGTACCTTACAAGGAACAAATTATCTGCATCATCATTTGATAAGCTTATATTACGAACAAACAGACCTGTGTGTTTTAGATCACTTACAGTGTATCAGTAACATTATCTTGTTTACGCAATTTGGGTTTGGCCCTTCTTCGGTTATGCTCTGCCTACAAAGTAAATGTATATCCTTGTCAAATGTAGATGTGATTAAACAGAACAAAAAAAAGCTCCTAATGACAGCCTTATCCAAATAACTATTTTTTTTACTGTGTGACTCTGAGGAGCAGCAACTCCTGGATGATTAGTTACACCACACATAAGTAAAATCCCAAATATTAAGAACAAGACAGACATAGACAAAGGTAATGTAAACATAGCAGTGAGTTAGAAAAAGTAAGAAATTTAGGTCTCTGTGGTCACTGCGATTATCACATCAACAATGGCAGTAACGACATTTAACAACTCTTTACTGCACTGGCTTTTACAGTCAGATTGTAAAAGTGTTGCAGAACAACATATTAAATCAAGTTTAGAGGCTGTTGACCTGTAGCACAACTAAATTCTGACATAAACAGCTCATGTGTGACCATACAATCTTAGATTGGCACTGTTTTAATATTCCACAATCATCCTCTCTTCTGTAAAATCTTTCAGCAGCAGTAAAAAGAGTCCTCCTCTTTGACTGTTTTAAGATCAAACCTTCACTGGTTGATTTACCCCCAACCCCAAGTAAACATTAAAAGCGCATCTCAAAAATACACGTGTAAAGTTGCACATGTGATCAGCTTTACTTCAATAGACTCTTTCAACTTGGGCGTGCTGACTTTTGTGAGTTTGCTTTTACAGCATTAATAAGTGGTTTTGAACAAAACCAACAAACGTTTTCCTATGTCAACACAAAGGAGACTTCTTGTCTACCAGTGTTAAATAACATTATATATTTGCTTATGATATATAAGACATACAGTACCAGTCTATCCTGACTCAGAATAAAGTTGCTGGAGATCTAAGGCAAACGTTCATTTGGTGGTGGGATTGGGTCCCCAAAGCAGCCAGCAGAGAGGCCCAGACTTCCTTCTCCCTATTCACTCGGGCCAATTCCTCTGGGGTAATCACAAGGCTTTTCCTCCTTAGTCGAGAAACATATTCCTTTCAGTTCATTCAAAAGTACAAGATTTTAGATTTTTCTATTCAGCTATGTTAATTACAGTGTTGATCAAAAGTGTACATACACCCATCTCAATCAAGAATCTAACTAAACTTGGCCTTGATATTTAGAACCATTTTTCCCCCCCCATGATGGAATAGTTCAAAATGATCTCAAAGAAAATTGTAATAAAAAAAGAAAGATCTCCTGAGCAGGGATGTGCACAGATAGAATCTAGTCGAACCAAGTCAAGTTTTTTTGTGCAGCACATTACAATACTGCAGTTCAAAGTGTTTATCACAATAAAAGCATAATACCGTACACAGTTATGAAACAAGCAATAAACATAAAATTTTGTCAAAAGCCATCCTCAAAATCATCAAGCAAATACTATATATCCAAATGTAAAATATCAAGTCATTATTTTTAGCAAAGTTGAGGAATTTGGAGTTTTTCCTTTTTTTTTAGTAATTTATCCGCTTTGTAAATTGCACCAGTACCACCAGGTTTGGCTGATGGTACACTGTTTTTAGGCATAAAAGCCTCACTTTGACTCCTCCAACTGTCACTGTGGCCAGATTATCCAATCCTTGTCAAGTCTAATGAAAAGTATTTTCCAAATTATGAGGGCTGTGCCCTGCGACAGACCAGAGACCTGTCCAGGGCGACCCTTCCTCTCGCCTGAAACATTAGCTGGAGATAGGCAACCAGCACCCCTCCTGACCCCACTAGGGACAAAGGTGTACAGAAAATGGATGGATGGATGGATGGATGAGGGCTCTGGGTTGGGTTGAGTCTGTATGGTGTAATCACTCAACAGCAAGAAGGGCAGGGCTGACTACTGTGTTCCTGGAGCATCTACAGTCCATTAAGTCATGTTACTTGGATCATTAAGAGAGCTATTGACGCCTGAGTGTTATGTGACTTTTTGAGTTCTTTAGCCTACTTCCTGTTGCCAGATAAGCTCTATTAAAGTAATTTCTTAATTCTATGGGTCTTGAGGTTTTCAGGCCTGGATGGAGCCAGTGAAGCTGAACCAAAACATTTTTTATTATCCCCAGTTAGTTCATAATTTGATGGAGGGGGCATTTATATTTTTACATCAGGCCAGATCACTCTGGGTCCCTTTTTTACCTTAACCCTCTTAAGGGTTAAGGTGACGCACAGGAAGAGCATGGCAGATGTCATGGTCGGACAATGGGGAAGCTCACAGGGGTCCAGTTGACCCCCTCTTAGGATTACTGGAGGGTTAGTAAATTAACCTATCATTTGTAGCTTTAAGTTTTTCAGGTTCTGTTATGTAGATCTTTTTGATGATATAACACATGTAAAAGTTAGTTAAAGTAAAAAAGGAGACATCTATAAGAGGCAAATTCTTATTCTTATAAGTATTTTAAGTTTTTGCTCCTACTGAGAGCTGTGCTATGTGTAGCTAAGGCTTCTTCCACCCTTATCTCACTGGAAAGCATTGAAGCCAAAGCATTTGACATGCTGAGAGTCAACTCTAAAAGATAGGAGTCCAACCCAGCTGAGTTTTCTGTACCCTGCGAAACAAGCAAAGTTTCAAACTTTTCTCCCTCCTCTTCACTGCTCAGAGCAGGGTTCATTTGAAAGGCACTGTTTGTTAAGGCTTTAGCAGTTAGTAAGTACTTCCTTTGTTTGGTGGGAGCACGGAGACGGGGGTTAATATCTCCCAGGGAGCGCCATACAAAGAGGGCCTTCAGCTCTTCTGGCCGGAGAAGGGTTGGCTGGATGAATGAGGCCAGGCCATGGGGCAAAGGTGCTAGGGAGGGCATTTGAGGGTGGGAAGTGCAGGGGGCAGGAGGCAGGACAGAGCTTCACAGGTCACTGGGGTATTAGAGAAGAGGGATAGGTCAAGTGCTTGGCAGAGAGTAAATGATTAGAGAAGGTATTACTTACATCTGTGTTGCAAAGGTTACAAGAGTTGCAATGGGTTAAGGTCACTATCAATAGGTGACTAAATACAAACAACACAGAGGAGATCAAAATTATGTGATTATGACCTTTGGCTGTTTGCTTTGTGTTTATGAAACATATTAATACACAGTGGTAATGTTTCAAGAATGCTTAGCATTTGTGCTTGTTTAGACTACGTATTACAAGTAATACACCAGGGGGTAAGTGTACATCACTATAGACTGTGCTACCATTACATGCCATGATCGAAATCGTGACATTAAGACTTTTTACTCCTTCAGTTAGTCAGACACTTCTGACTGTGAAGGGCTTTGGGATCCTCTGCACTTGACAAAGCTCTATACTAGTACAAGCCAATTAGCATTTACCATTCACTAGTAAAGCTTTACAGCATCTTTCAAAGTATTCATAGACTTTGATCATCTGTTGTACTCCTTAATAAGTTTTCTTCTTCACAGTTTCATGCATCTTTTCATCAACTCTTACCTTATTTTGTTCCTTCTGAAGAAAGACATTTCCTCTGCATGAAACTGCCACCACAGTTTTTTTGTGTGTGTGTTTTTTTATCTTAGATGTTTTTGCTCAGAGTTAGATTTCCAGCACACTTAATGTTTTGCTTATAGGCTAAAAAAATCATTTTATCCCCTCAGAGCTATTATTGGCTGCTGTCGACTGCTTCTCTAGTTAATACTTTTCATACTTGGTTGGCTATGTCTTGGTAGATCTCCATTTGTGTATTTAGCCTTTCCATTTTCAGATAAAAAATCCTGACCTGTGTGTTTTTTTGTCTCAATGTTGTTTCTGAACTAATCTTGTTCAACAAGCGTTTGAAGCATTTCCAGAAGTCTGTGCAGAACAGCTTCCTCATTTTACTACTGTGCTGACTCCCAGAGGCAACTGGTGGCAGCGTTGTGAGGTGCCAGATTAAAGTGGAAGAATGCCAGTCCATACTTTCAGATTTTTGTCAACATTACTTTGAAAATGAAGTCTATTTTCTTCCACCTCACAGTTATACTTACTTTCATTGTCCTAGTAAATAAACTTCCAGTTGCTGCCGTAATGGTGTGATGTGAAAATATTCAAGGGTATGAATTTGTTTGCAAGACACAGTGAGTTAATATCTATAATTAGGAGCCTACATGTAGTGGGTTAGTGCGGCACGTTAGAGAACAATGGGATTTCTGTGATGGTTTTGGATGAGAGTGTTACAATGGGAGTTGGGTCTAAAACTTTTGGATTGCAACATGTGCTGACACTGGTGATGAGAGACAATGAAATAAGAAATAGCAGGGAAATGAGAAATAAATGTACTATAGCAAATCAAAGAAAGGCAAAATAAACTTGCACACCTTTTTCAATGGTTATCTAACATTGCAGAGAAGAAACATATGGTGAACCTCATTAAAAATGCATTGTAATAATTACAGGTAATGTTGTAATAATTACAAAGAATTCATGCTGGAGAGCAGTTCTTCTAATCAAATGGGGTGTATCCATTAATGTGTTTGTAATTAGTTTTGCTTTACTGTTTTTTGCACTGCAAAGGTCCGTATCTGAGAGTTGGGTAGGAGTCTCTAATTCAGTACTCAGTTAGTTCTACTCTTATATAAAGAATATGGATTTTGTTGTTTCAATAGGAAACTTCTCATCGAAGCAGCAAAAGTCACATACTGGGTACCCCAAGGCTTAATCCTGGGACCCCTCCTATTCAGTATCTATATGTTCCCACTAGCTCAGGTTATAACAACAAAGTTAAGATTAGTTCCCATAACTACACAGATAATACCCAGCCCTACATTACGATGTCATCAGGTGGCTCTGAACCCATCCATGCACTGAACAATGCTTAGAACAAATTAATGCACGGATGAGGCATAACTTTCTCTGGCTAAAAAAAATAAAAAATAAACAAAACTTAACAGAAGTTATTGTCTTTGGATCTCAAGAGGAATGCTCTGACGTCAGCACCCAGCTTCAGTAATTACAGCTAGAACCTAGTGGTCAGGCCTGGAATCTGGGTGTAGAGATGAACTCTAACCTAAACCTTCAGAGTCACATAAAGATAGCTACAAAGACAACCGTCCCTCTAAGCCCTGCACATTGTCCTCTCTGCGTCTGACCATGCGGCCAGTTGTCCTTCTTTACTTCTGTGACTACATTAGCTGAATGTGTGCAACTCTTCCATCAAGATGGCTAATGGGAGTACAGTGAACCCTCGTTTTTCACGGAGGTTGCGTTCCGAAAAGAGCCAGTGATAGGCGAAATCCGTGAAGTAGTTACCTTTAATTTTTACAATTATTATACAGCATAATTAAATATACTACACTGAAACCAAAGAACACAACCTGTTTTCAGGCACAATCATTTTCTTAGCAAATAGAATGCTTTCTTACGAATAACTACAGTAAAATAATCATTTTAATCATCAATACAAAGTACAGTAGGACAAATTGTGACTCTGATTGTGATGCTGCGGCCTGACTCCGCTCTGTAGTGTCTTTTTCTTCTGAAGCCTGTGGTGCAGGTGTGTTTTTTCGAGAGAACATAATTGTCGGTAGTTGTTGTCGCTCTTTTTAAGTCTGGGTAAATATTTGCCAAAATTTGCCAAGCTGTATTATGTATATTTAAATACCATAATGTTATTGACACACAGGTAGAGAAGAAGCGTGGAGACTGTTTAGCCAATCAGGACGCGGAACACAATGCACTGTGAGAAAAAGCTGCACAAAAAAATCCGTGAAGCAGCGAGGCCGTGAAAGGTGAACCGCGTTATAGTGAGGGTTCACTGTACTTTGGGAAATGGATATGTGCATCATAACCTTTGAGTGGAAAATTTTGTCTGAGTTCAAATACAACCTAATGTGGCCTGACAAAGAATTCACTATTTAACTGAAGGGAATGTTGCCAACATGTCAACAGTCTTTATCTCAGCCAATTAAAAAATGTATATTTTTTTTCAACCATAAACATAAGGGGTCATTTGAAGGAGTGATGGAAACAACAACATAAAACACATCATTCTTGCAAAAGCAAAATGGTTCTTGCAACCGTAAGGTGGTAAAAAAAAAAGAAATCTAGTTTGTGAACATTCCATGATTTTTTTGACTACATATTTGTTTTTTGACCTTTAAAGGATTTAAATTCCAGCAACTTGTTAGCCGTAGTCTTTGAAAATTGCTTGAAATGATGTTGCCCTTGCACTAACCTAAAACCAAATCATTTCTATTTCCCTTTATGTTTTTCCTCCCACTAATGTGAACCTGTTTTAATTTCTACCCAGTTCGGCAAACATTTCCTCCCCTTTTTATTGCAGTCTTATCCCATAAATGATCTCATCCAATCCCCGCAGCTTTAAATTTGGTGTTCTGTTCTAATTCAAAGCAGTCCTTAGAAAGAATAATATTTACTCTCTTTAATCCCCACCTCTCCACCTCTGCACATTCTCCAGCATGCAGAACTTGCAGAGTGTTCCAATAATAGCTGCCCTCCCATTTTTTGCCTTCTCTGTACCACCTTCTCTGCTCACCCTGTGACGATATCAGCAGAAGAGATGACAAGGGTTTGAGTTCAATTATTTGCCAGTGTGAAAATAAGTATAATCTGTGGAACTGCTTTCAGAAGAGAATAAGTGTTAAATATTTTTAACTGGGATATCATTATGGGCAGAAACACTGTTCTCCTTTGAGGTTAACCTGAGGTCTCCAGGGTCTGAACTAGAAACTTCCCAGCTGTGAATGGTGAGGAGAGAGAGCTTGCCAGATAAAATAGTGTTGAAAGGTTTAACTGCTGCACTTGGCTGTTATAACTTCCTTTGGGTGCACCAGCAGAATGTTGTAAGCTACGTGCCTTTGAACCTTTCCTTTCCAGAATTCTGTAGCACTGGTTCTGCTGTCAGAACCAGCAGGTTCCCTTTCTGCAGTTTCATTGTGTGGAGGTCCTAAAACAAGCAAGAAACAGAAAAAAAATTATTATTGTTTTTTTTTTGTCCACAAAATACTCTTAAAAACTACAAGAAGATAAAAGAATGGGACCAACTATTGCAGTTCATGCCAACAAAGCCATTTGACATAATAAGACCAAATGACAAAATTCTGCACTGCCTGTGCTGCCACAGAGTCTGTTCCATCCTAGTAAGATGATATACTTCCAAATTTATCCAAGTATATCCCCCAAAGTTAATCAAGTGGGACTTTTTGTTTGCTATTTGACCACAAATGATTTTTTGAGCAACATTTTGTGGTCGGAATATGCGACATATGGCATGTTACAGTCTAAAATTAGGATTTTTAATTTTTTTTTGTCAATAACCACTTTTAATCTAATACAAAGACTTCATTTCACTAGGAATTTCAAAACAAGCAAAGTTCTTGGCTCTGTGAATGACAAAAAAGAAAATGCGAATGAGGAGAGTGAGTTCACCATGGCCTGTACATGCCCTGCAGTCCTGGACTTTGGTTTGGGTTTTGAGCTGGGAGACACAGAGAGTTCAGCCAGAAAACCATGGCTGTTTCTTTGCTTCTTGGCTTGTTCGTCATACATGTTTTCATCCAAGTTACTTGTAAAAAAGAAAAAGAAAACATAGCTGAGCTCTGATTCTTTTGTTTTCAACGCTTCAGTGCTTGTTGCTTTCTCAATGAGAGGAGGACAAGGCAGGAGTAAGGTTTTTTTCTGCAGAATATGGAATAGAATCATTTCTTTTGAACATACAGTACAGACCAAAAGTTTGGACACAACTATGTGTCCAAACTTTTGGTCTGAACCCAGTACAGAACAAAAGTTTGGACACACCTTCTCACTGAATTCAATGAGAAAGTGTGTCCAAACTTTTGGTCTGTATTGACTAGAGACCAAAAGTTTGGACACACAGTTGTGTCCAAACTTTTGGTCTGTACTGTATGTTAACAAAAAAAAAAAGCGAGCTGTGCCCACTCTTGCAGATCTAATGCTGCGCATTGCTTTGGACCAAATCGTCCCTAGGATATCATCATGGGCAGAAACACTGTTTCTTGAATTGACTTTCCAATTCATTCTAACATACTTTCATTTCATGCACTAGTTTTTGACATTTTGTATTGTACCAAACAGGGGTTGGAGAGTTTTTCTCTCTTCATTTTGAGCTGGAAAATATTTTAATAATATTGGGAAAAAATATTTTCTAAATTCACATTTAAAATGTTTGATCTGGATTTTAAACACTGAATATGTTCACATTTAAGACATATATGTAACGCATTAATGAGACAGTGTATAAAATACTATTTTTAGAACTTGAGTAGGAGTCTCAAACTTGAGTTGGAACCTCAGAGGAGCATAGAGCTTTTGTCACATGTGAGGAGGATCCAGAGAATTGTTGTAGCCTTGAATGATGAGAAAATCTAAGAGATCTCAGAGGGAATGAGCTGCATGGAGGAAACTTTTAACAATGAGTCAATTAGAGAAGACTGGTAAAAAATTAATCTCAAATACATGGGAGAGGGCTTGAGTTATCGGGACGGTTAAGACTTCTCCTAATGCTTCTTCTATCATCCTGCTGGTACAGTCAATGAGCTTCAGGTTGGCTCCAGCCCTGAGGTGGATCTCCATGGTGCCCTCCAGTGGATAAACCAGAGAGAAACTAATCACACAAAAACAAAACAACCCCATTCCTGACCAATTGTCTACTTTTGCTTATCATAAGCCCACACTCACTCTAAAATATGGTGTCATTGGCATGCAACAACACTACAAACATATTTGTGAAAATATTTAAGCAACAAAAGTGGGGGGAACAATAGAGGACCACATCACATTTTTCCTTCCTGCACTTTGAGGTTTCAGTAAAAGTCCCCCGCTGGGGGCGCACTGCCCAACTGGCCAATGCCTCAGCCACATTCTGCCCTTGCCCATACCACCACAGTGGAGACTGTAGCTAGGGATCCTCCAAGGCAGACTTGGAGAACTCGACCAATGAGCACCTTCCCAGAAACCCGGAAACCATGACAAACCTTAAGCAGTCAGGATCCCACGAACCGGCACATAAATGCCTACATACAGTATGTCCAATATATGAAAAAGCTTCTGATGGATTATTTCTGACACCTGCATTAAGGATTAAAAACAATGTGAAGGCAAAATGGACTCCAGTTTAGTACCACCAAGGTACTCTGATGAGTGTATGTGGCGTTCCAATTGGTCATTGTCTGAATGTCAGTTTCGCTGGTTTTCTATTCCAAGCATTTTGCAACTTTTCTATGCAGATCTTCTTTTAATCGGACAGAAATGTGCCAGATGTTAACACTCTACATGGCCTCTAATGCAATTGCAGCTCCAGGAGCAGATGCAATGTCTAGACTACAACAAAATGAAACCAGTGTAAAGCTGTCTTTTAACCCTCCAATAATTTGGCAACAGTTTTAAGAACACTGAGCTTGATTACAGCTCTATGAAAAGTGTGAGATTTAAGACGACTTACAAACATTAGCTGGATTACCATGATGAAATTCAAAGATGAGTGCTTTGAGGGCTTTGTCCAGTCACACTATGTTTTTTTAGTGATTACATAGGATTACGCGGAGCAGCCTAATTCTTTTCAGAATCACACCCTTTTTAAGCACACCTATCACTCGAACCCTTGCACCTCACTTTTATTCAACTCCTCTTACCCTGAACTCCATCTTTCCTCTCCCACTCTTCTCATCTCTTTTGCTCTCTGTGGTTGTAAAGCCTTTCGTGACTAGCTGTCATTAATCTTCTTTTTTCCAGGGGCAGGATCTTGACTGCATGCCAGGAGGTGCTCATACAAAGCCAAGACAGACATCCAAACAGAGACGCTTTCTTGTTTCCAGAGCACTACGTAGCTAAAACTCACACTGCTGCAGCCCTTTGGGCAATGTAGCGGCACACAACAAAGGAATGAGTCTGCATGCAATCTCACACCTAAAACTTGGTGCATACGTTCATTTACATTCATTTATATAAAAAGGAACTCAAGAATACTAACACATCTCTCTGTCTTTTTTTTTTTTTTTTTACAATTTCACGTGGAGTAAACCTTTACTGAATGTTTGGAGTTCATAGCCCTTTATCCTTCATTTTTTCACATACATTTTATTAGGAATTGAGTGATAGTGGGGGAAAAAAATTATATATATGGTTTCTTTAAATATTTCAACTAGTCTCAACTAATTTGTAAAACTTTTGATTACCGCTGCACATCATTTGGTTTGAGTCTATCAGTTTTGCTCATCCAGAGACTCAAATGTATTCCAAAATTGCTTTGCAAAATAAGTCAAGCTTTGTTGGATTTGTGGGAGAACATCTGGGGATGGCGGGTTTCAGATCTCACCACAGACTCTGAATTGGAACAATGCAGAATTTTCCTTCAACTTCACAAATGTGTGCTACCCTATGTTGGTGTTTCAAATTGAACCCTACACACTGAGGTTTGTGGTTGTATAATAAGATGTGAGAAAGCTCAAGATTGTGAATACTTTTTCAAGACACTTTACATGCCTTCTACAATTGTGATGACTTACTTTCTTTTTTAAATCATCCTTTCAATATGTTGTGTTTAAGTTCCAGCAAACCTTGCCAAGTTTCTTCTGGTTCACTCCTTAGTGCATCGAACCTTGGAAACACAAACACAGTAGCATGCAAGGAGAAAAATCTGTTACAACAACATGTGTCAATCAGCCACTGTTGACATCAGCATGTGATACGATCAAACTGCACACATCTGTTTACAAGAAAAAACAAAGAGCAGAAACATTTCCTTCTCAGCATGCACTGTGTTCTGCAATGGAATTCACTGTTTGCCATAGTTTTGAAATCTTTCTTTTTTGTCACAAAATATATAAGTGTTCAATTACCTTTATAAGTGTTATGGTGCAAACTGTCATTTTGTAATTCCCTTAATCTTTGTTAGTGTCCTAGATGAGGCACACTTTACCTTACTGGCTGAGTTCAGTAGGTGAATTGAGCCACAGCGTCATCCTCAGTGTGTTGGCAGCAGACTCTGGACTTTGTGTCTCAGACAGCATATAACACACTGCAGCAATGAGGAGAAGAATGACTTGTAATTGTAGCATTTGCTTGTCATAAAAATCGGGTCCTTTGCCATCACAAAGAACTACTGTGAGATTTATAGTTTATTATTGCCAGTACAAATGTCAGAAAGAGGAGACAAATGAAGGAACAGAAATTCTGAAGCGTAATGACAACATATGACTTCTGTATTAAAACTCTGAGTCTATCTTGTTTTCTGACATTAAATCAGAACAAATTTTTCCAGTCCAATTTTCTAAACTTCTTCAGTTCAGCTTTCTAAAAGCGAAACTCGAAATGAGAGAAAATATTTTGTATTGCTTCCTTCAAAGTCAGACATTTAAGATTGCTCTGCCTTTATACAAGATCTTAATGTCATGGCTTTATAAGCTTCTGACAGGTTGACTATAATTTCTTAATTAAGTGGAGGCACATGTGGATGTACTCTAACATATTGCTCCTTTGTTTGACATTCTGGACAAATGTAAAGAAATAATCAGATTTAATGTTAGTGAAAAGAAAACAGAATTGTGTTTTTTCTTGCCATTTATTTAAATATCTGGTCTCAACTATAACTGGATTTGTAATTTTTCAATTACCCATTTGCGGTGTTCATTATTTTAGTTCTCTTGCAAACCTGCTCGGTCTTCATTTCCTTCTTCAGTGAGAGGAGATACAGTCATCTGCACAATAAAAACAAATAAGGGGCCACCAGCAATAGCTGTGCTGCAGTATCACTTACGAACAACAAGTGCACCATTCAGCCTTCATCAACCACATCAAAACACACACATACCCTCTTAGAGCACATCAGCCAACCTGTACAAACCACCACCACCCACTACTTAACTCACCCGCTTCCCTCTGCTCTTAGATCCTTCAAAGCTCTTTTGCTTCAGTCTAGACAGACCACCATGCTTCTACTGAAACATTACCACTATCTTCAGTGATCCAAAAACAGGAACTTTAAGCACAGTTCAGACATATGAATAAATATAAAGTGATCATAATGTGTAATTGTTTCAGCGGGGACATTTCAGTGTTTGAAGTATGTTTTTTGTGAATTCCTGTATTCTCTTTGCACCGTTTGTGGGCTGTGTACATGCTGCAGATGTGAATATCAGGTGAAAATTGCTGCAAATGTTTGGGAATTTGTATTTCTTTTAGGTTTTCTGTTCTCAAACCCGTAATTGACTTGACTCGTAACACCAACTCATAAAAAAATTGAAATATCGTATGTGTAGGTACTCAGATTCAAAGCTTTGACTGTTGAAAAAGTCTCTTTTCTAGCGGATATCTAATTCAATAACAACAAAAAAGAATCTTGAAACTTAAAAAAAAAATCTGAATCATCTTTGCAACTTTATTGAAAAATAAATGTTGAATTCACTCCTCCCATTCCGCTAGGGGGCTCTGTAGTTGTTTTGCATTGGTAGTGGAGGGGAGGTGAAACAAGAGAAGAAACTTACGGCAGGCCAGTAATACACCGAGACTGCCGTTAGCTGAAGCTAACAAGCTGAAGCTACAATAAAATCATATTCTACTGGCGTTCACGAGTGTTGCCCAACGTGGTGAGTTATTAATGCTGTAAGCTGTGGGGAGATGAGTTTTTTGTTATCTGTTCTAAGCGTGAGCTTGCTGAATTTGCTAGTGCTAATTAGCCCAATGCTAGCTGTGTTTGCTGCACTGTGATAGTTGAATGCCGATGTTTATTATATGACGAAGTGTTCTAAGAATAAACTGCCTTATTACTGGTTAGCAGTGGTGGAGAAAGTACTCATACAATGTACTTAAGTAAAAGTACAAATACACAGACAAAAATTTACTCAAGTAAAAGTCAAAGTACCACATTATTATTTTACTTAAGTAAAAGTAAGAAAGTACAAGCTTTTAAAACTACTTAAGTATTAAAAGTAAAAGTACTTGCCGACCATAATACCTAACGGCTTATATAATGTCATTAAGTGTACCTATCGTATTTAGTTTTAATAAATCAGTAATGTACCATTTTAATGAGCAATGCTGCAGATAAAGCATGTTTTTATTGTGTTTACCCCCTGTGACAGTTTAGATTTAGATATTTTATTCTATGCATCAGAATTCCAGGGATGACCTGCAGGGTTACATGTAATTAGGCAAAATGAGAGAAATTATTATACCTTTGAAATGTTTTATTTAATTCAAAATAAACACGTTCAAAAGAAAATTGTTTCCCTGAAAAAAGGGACTTTAAACTGACCTAACAAACATCAAGCGATTTGGAAACATCTAGTCTTTCGTCCTAACAAAACATGAACTTAACTTTTTTGCCAGCTATTTTGAGAGAACTCTTAACAGAAAGGGGCTGACAATAAACACCTTCCAGGCAGGGGGGGTACGGCTGACTCTGTGGGCAGGCATGTCCGCCAATGTCGCCGGACTTGCGACAATTGCGTCTCATTGGAACCCATATTCTAATTTATTGAATATGACTGTAACTGTTACATGGAGATTATTTTAATGGCGCTAACATTTATTCAATAACCAGGACGTGAAGGAGTTTAGCGTCAACTTATATGTAACATTCATGGCGGGAGACGTGATCACGACCGCAGTAATCACTGTTACTTGCAAGTTCATGCTAGCTTATAACAATATACAGTAATCGTATTTATTTACTGCAGTCGAGTTCAACACAAAGCTTGCTAAGATTACATAAAACTTCACTAACACAAATTAATTTAACATCGATAGCGTTTAGCAACTTAACTTACCTCAATATGTTTTTTCAAATTTGATGGTGAATTTTTGAAAGATAGAATTTCATGCTTTCGGGGAAGGCAAAGGCGGCATTGGAATCTCCAGGAAATGTTTTTTGACCCAGTTATTTCAAAGAAATCTTTTAAATAAGGCCATGGGTGGGGCAGGTCTTCTGGAGGATGACTATCCTTGGACTCCATTCTGGGAGTTAATGATTCTGCAGGTCCTGCATACTGTGCTGCTCTTCTTGAGGGAGGGCCTAAGCAGGGGTGGGCACTCCTGGTCCTCGAGGGCCGGTGTCCTGCAACTTTTAGATGCATCTCTACTTCAACACACCTGAGTCAAATAATGAGGTCGTTAACAGGACTCTGGAGAACTTGACTGCACTTAGGAGGAGATTCAGCTGTTGGATTCAGGTGTGTTGGACCAGGGAGACATCTAAGAGTTGCAGGACACCGGCCCTCAAGGACCGGGAGTGCCCACCCCTATTCCCGCTTTGGATTGGTTCAGCGGACTGATTCTGCTCTCGCCATTGGATACTTTCAAACTAACGAACAAATCAAAAAACTGAAATGCGTCTTGGATGTAACGAGTAACGAAACGCTATATAGAAATGTAGTGAAGTAGAAAGTACAGATACTTACTGTTAAATGTAGTGGAGTAAAAGTAGAAAGTATCCATTATTAAATCTACTTAAGTAAAGTACAGATACACGAAAATTGTACTTAAGTACAGTAACGAAGTACTTGTACTTCGTTACTTCCCACCACTGCTGGTTAGTCAAGCCTCGCTAATAAATCTATGTTTAAGTTTGTGTTGATGGAATTCTGCAATACTAAGTATTGATGTTTTGTTTTTTCTTACTTTATTTACAGTTTAACCGGACGGCACGTCCGTGTAAAAGCACTCGGCAATAAAATTAACAACGACTATCTTATGTTCTTTGTAACAATAAACAACACAAGAGCTTTGCTGTTGAGATAACCGATGGTTCAAATGATGAAAATATTACATGCACCTTCTGGGAAATGTGGCCAATACCAATTTCTTTGTGTCTTTTTTTCTGTTTTCTTATTTTCAGTGTTTTGTCTGTAAATTGTGATGTTGATTCTTATTTAAGTTTATGCACTAATTTTGAAAGAAAAAAAAACCAACCAGGATGTGGAAAAAAAAATCTACTGAACTTCTTTTCCTACACCTGCAACTGCGGATCACATCACCCTTAACTACTTCCTATATTATTTTCATTCTGAGGAAAACAGAAGAAATCATTTACACCTGCACATATGCTTTCAGGATGTCGGTCTGGGTAGCATGGATTTAATCATCTCTGAAATGTAATTGGGATTACAAATGAATGGCGATATGCTTTGTTTTTGTATTAACCAACCCTCATTTAACATGCTTGCACAAAACGCAGCAGCACAAGGTTTCAGTGTGTTTCTATTTTTTCATATTTGTCTGGTGGTGAAAAAAGTAGATAGAACAAAATATTTCACAACTTAATTTAAAGAATGCTTGTTATGCTTCATTTTAAACAACTCAGGATAGATCTATGGTCTCTATGAAAAATGTTAATTGCATTTTTCCAAAGACTTATTCTCAGATATTGAGATTTCATTTGGTCAATTCTGGTTATTATTGAGCTCCTTTCAGAGTGAGCGCTTTCACTTTTATGCAAATAAAGTGCTGATGATACTCAGTATCTACACTTGCATTTTACAAGTGAGAATGGCTGCCCAATTTTACAACAGTACATCTTGGCCCTGAGTCAGACCCAGAAACATGAGAATTCAAGCCTTCTGGGCAACCATAAAGAATGCAGTAAGTGGTTTCTGGATGGTAAGTCAACAACAAAACTCTTGTCTTTTCCAGCAGTCATTGTACGCATACAGTGGTAAAAGCAGCTGACCAAACATACTTCTGAGCTCTGCTTGGGTTGTTAGCTGAGGGGCTGGGCTGGACTGGGCTGGGTTGGGCCCCTCACTTTTGGTATGTAAGGGGCTGGGCTTGGCTGAGGTTCCTATGTGAGAGGGAGCGCTCACAGATTTTGACGTTATCAGGAGGTTTATGAAATGGCTTGTTTTCCAGACACCAAAAAGCATCGACTTACTGAAGCAGAAGAAATTAAAATGGAAGTACAAAAGAATTGTAAAATGTGAAATTTGCATCATAGGTCCCCTTTAAATATATAGTAAAAGCATTCAAAATATTTTATTCTGTCAATGTTCTCATTTTGTGCTCAAGATTTGTTTCTTTAGATTAGTTTTAACAGTAAATTTCTACTTACTGATTATATATAGTTCAGGATTCTTTTCCCCTTTTCGTTCTTATTTTTTCTCTTTCTCTTTGGCTGCCAGCTCTCTCCCCTTCCCAGCTGTTTTCTATCATCTTATCTCTCCTCTGATTATCTCTTCTGGTTCCACTGTCATTTCGTTACCTCTTCCCCAGTATATTAAGCTCCCTTCATGTTTCTTCACTGGCTCCTGCTGTTACTACTTGTCATGTCATTTATCCTCCATTGTAACCTTGTTATTTCCCTCTTACTCGTGCTTCTGATTTTGTAAGTCTTCTATTTTGGTTTAATAATCTCTCTTCAACTCTCCATGCCAAACTCCTGTCTGTATTTTGATCCTACCACCTTATGACACTTGCTGTTATTTGGTGAAAGCATCTATCTCTATGTTTGTTTAACAGTCTGAGCAAAAACCAAAAGCAAAAAAGTTTAGGATAAATTATTTGCATCATCTAGAAAGAGCAGATTCAAATTTGATTGATTTCACCAATAAAGGCCTTTGAAGAAAAAAAGTCAAATTTCCTACTTTGCCCAATTTTTTAGGTTATGTTATTTTGAAAATACAAGGATGATTGATGTGTACTTACAAAGCTAATCACCTTGCGGCTTGCTTGGTAACTAACAAGGTGAAAATTAAATGCAAATAACCTTACCTGCTATGTGCACAGTGGGTGTGTTACATTGTACATCATGCTAATTCCACCTTGTAATGTAATTGTTTTCTTAAAGACTTGCAAATGTAAATCCTCGGCTTGCTTAAAGAGAACTTTTTGTACCCTGCTGGAGGGCATCAGTCAATCTGTCATATTTCACCACATTTGTCCGCAGGGGAAACACATTAACTTGCCTCGGCTGTCACGCTACACTTATAGCTGAGGGAGAGTTAGCGTCAGAGGGGATGTTAGACTTCGGCATGCCAATCTCACACTTCAAAAGAGCCGGCCAAAGTGACTCCATACGGCTAGCATTTGTGGCATGGCATGAACAGGATCAAAAGAAGGCGGTCAGTGGACCAAATAGGAACAAAATGCTTTAAATCAAGGCTTCTTTGTGTTACCAGGTACCCTGAAAAACAATAATGACAGCCGTAGAGTTATGGCTAATTATACTGGATTTGTCAGTCAGGGAAACTGTTTATTATTGCTTTGAAGTTTTTTTTTGGAGGGTATATTACACAAGAACATTCCCTGATAGTGCAGAGTTCAACACAAATGGTGGTGCTTCTGTCAGTAACGACAAACACTAGAAATTACATCAAAAGGGAAATTATAAGTGTACATACATTAGAATGAGATATACAAAATTCACAGATAAACACCCATATTTAGATCATAGCTAGTTGGGTATTTTTGTCATGGAATTCAGTTTTGAGAATAATTTTTCCATTCAGTATGACGGTAATCCTTTTTTGTACATAAATGTGAGTTGTTTGCTATTTTAAACTTGCACAATAATTAGAAACTTTGAATGCCTCTATGTTTACACTAATGCTCTTGTAGCATTATGCACAAATAAGTTGTACATATTTTCCCTGTTTGTGAACTTATGCTTTGTCATGGCTGCTTTGTCTCTCTTTATCCCTCTTTCTCTCTCTCTCTTTTTAAGAGAGAGCAAGCACGCTTGCTATAGCGTGCCAAGTAGAAGCCTGTGCATTCCTGCTTAACCTTGTCACTGAATGACAAGGCTGGTAGAGGTGCAGCAAGCAAACAGCTGCCAGACATGACCAGAGAAAAAAATGGGACACAGCCAGTATGTCCTTCAACATTAATCAGGGTAAGATTTTTCTTCAGGTAAATACAGAAAAAAAAAGAAAAAAATTAAAACAATATTACATAACCGGAAAAAAAACAAACAAATCTGTTAAAACTTTGAAAAACAATAACAACAAAAAAATTTTTTTAAGGATCATGCAGATTTTTGTTTGCATGATCAAACAGTCGTTTAGCCAGTTTATACCCCAATTTTGTAACTAAGCATTGCCATTTTGTGATGTTCTACTTTGAAACAATTTTATAAAAAATAAAAAAAAATTGTTAAATCCTTGCATATTAGCATGTTCCTCTTCTTGGTTAGGATTTTTGATTGTATTATAAAAATGCAATGTTGCAAATCTCTTGTGAAAATTGATTTCATTATCCCTAACATTTTCTAAAGATTTATTACACGCTTGTTTGTGTAATCGTGGTTTTTATTCCTCATTTGGACCATTTGAGTCTTGTGAAATGCATTACAAATATATTACTATATCAGAATAAACCCACAATAACTCTAAACAACTGCCTGTTTACAGATAATAATTATTTAAGTCACAGATGACTGACTATAAATCAACAGTTGTCAAAGAAGGTGGAGCTTAAATCACAGATTCACAGTCTGACATGACTCTCATGGCACAATAATAAAAATGCAATGTTTCAAATCTCGTGAAAATTTATTTCATTATCCCTAACATTTTCTAAAGATTTATTACACGCTTGTTTGTGTAATATGTACTTTATGGCACAGTATGTAAAGTTGCAAAGGGATGTCAGTATATAGTGAGGTCTACATGTTGTAGTCCTATCTACTATCAGCACATGTTAACATAGAATTGTTTTGTTTTTTCATTGCATCCATTCAAACATTAAAGGAAGCTGTTTTCAATTGAAGATTTCACAGTACTGTTAGTGCTACAGAAGTGCTAGTAAATTATATGCAAGTTTGATAATGTTTAAGGCACTCATTTTTTAATTCTGAACTCAGTGCTGCTCATCAAACTGACATCCCTTGTTGGAATTCCCACTTCAAATGGATTGTTTGTTCTATTTTTGAGTGGGGATTTGGAAAATCTGACTTCTGAGTATAAAGCGAGTTTCCCTGACAGCTGACTCGAACCACAATGCACTAAAAGTCAAACAAACTGTTGAATCCTCCAGCTGCATTACTGAAAATTTGCAATGCGTATTTTGGATGCTTATTTAAATGTTTTCTTGTCTAGCCGATATGCCTTATGAAAGGAAACAATGGCTCCTTCAGCAGCTTTGTGTGCAAATTTTCAGAGAAAACTTGCTTCACCATAATGTTGCCACATTGCTAGTCAGTCTCCAGGCACACCTTGGGGTGTGAGGAAGCACAATCGGCTCTTTCACAGCTTTGACCCAGCTGTCACACCTTCTATCAGGGGCATCCACTGACTCCAGGGACAAAGACGATTGTTCCCAGAGGAGCAGCAATGAACTTAGCATCACACGATAGACAGACTAATCGCAAAGGTTGAAGTTACAGCAGGGCCAAGGGAGTTGTAAAAATCTGTTTGGTTGGAGCATTTCACTGTCTGCTCCTAGTTCAGATTCTGTGAGCCAACAAACAGTAAAGAAGTATCCCTTCTTTCTTTCAGGTTGGTTGCTTCATACTCCCAATCAAATAGCCCCTTTGTCTCAATGTTTTGTCCAAGCAAAGCCGAACAGTACACTGCATTGACGAGACGCAGACAGATTATCTTGTTTGAATGGCTTTTCCAGAGCAACAGAGAGGCCAGTATAACAATAGGTAACTTGTTGTAGGCACAACAAATCTAATATTCATTTAACATAGCCTTGTTGTAGGCTATCCGTGGGGGCTGCTCGCACTGGTACAGTAACTGTTTGTATTTGCATAATACACTTCACCTCAGCACGACCGCTAATTGGGCCAGTTGAATAGAGCAAAACGGCCTCTGATAACCAAAGACAGGCAGCAAAGGAGACAACAATGCAGGGATTAAAATAATTTATTTTGTCTGCACTGTGTGGAGTCTGTTTGTGTGCTTTCTCAAATAACAATTATACAATTTATTTTGCAAATATTTCACAAAAAGTTAGCAAAGTCAGATTTGCAATACTGGCATAGGCACGATGGGCTGCTGCGGTGTGTTAGAACGTGTCAGACCTCTCCTCAAGCAAAACAGTTTGTATTGGAGAGCACCTTTAAGGAAATGCGTGACAAAGGTTGGCACAGGTAACAAAGATGACTCTCATACTCCACATTTGGGCTTGTTTTATTACCTTCTGCAAGAGTTCAACATCTGTTAGATAGCAATCACTCACACACATCAATGATACCCACACACAGTATTTTATTTTTTCTTAAACCTCTAAACTGAACTGGCACAATACATCAAAGCAAAGTTTCTAAAAGTTAAAACTTACTGACAAAGTCCATTGTTATATTTGTCACCTCTAGGGCATTGTAGAGCATCAGCATTCGTCTGTAGAAAGAGCTAGCCATGCATGAATACATTTGTATGTAAAGATGCCATTTATACTAACATGCATGTATCTGAACTGAGGGAAGTAGGAAAACATTAAAACTCATTACAAAACTCACCCGCCAATATTTAACTGGAAACCTTCTAGCTGTGAAGCAAATGTGCAAACTACTACTTCATGTTCAAATCCTCTCTTTTTATTTTTTCATTGTCCGTTTGCTTGTTTAAGTAAACAGCAGGTGGACCAAGCAAAATGCATTGGGATGTATCGAACTAAGCTTTATAATTGTTGCTGTGTTGGTAAAAATTGTATTATTGTTGCTTTTTCGCACACTTCCCTCACAAATGCAAAGCAAGTGTAACAAATTGGAACATTTCAAATAATAAAGTGGTTACTGTGTTAATAAATAAAAATAAGAAAATATTTATACTCTTGAGTGTACTTTCAAGAACAGTTCCTGCCCTTAGAGAACTTCGAATGAATTAGAAGTTCTTGATGCTTGTTTAACATTTAAAACTTTTATAACTTTTCAAGGTAAATCCATAGAAATTCAAATAGAAATTTATCAAATAAAATTTATCTTTGTTGTTCAGGTCTGTCCAGTTCTTAGATAAATCTTTGGCAGTTGGTACGGAAAGAGTTCAACCTCTATAGAAAAAATAAATGTTGGTTTTTCACTTTGTTTTGCCCTGCCAATGAAAATGTTGATATAACCGGATAAAATGTACAAACCAAATTCTGCAAAGAATCCAACTTATGCACTCAAAATATGACCATTTACTCTCATATATACAGTATATATATTTTGTATTTTTATTTTTTTTTTACTTTATACTTGTCTTTCAGTTACGTTAAATTGTGTTCTACACAACTGCATAAATAAATACATCTAATTAAAATCCTGTACTACTTTTTAGATCACTACATACATTTCTGGATTCTTGGGCTATGAAAACTGCATGGAGCTCTGTCATGAATGGCAGCAAGACAGACTTGAACAGGTAGAATTTATTTGAACGTTTCAAATAAAAATCCTCCAGAGAACTGCAACACTGCCACATCATCCCCCTTGACCTGCCAAACAAGCAGACTGGTGACTGTTTCACTGGAACCAATTAGTTTCACCACGACTGCACGAAAAAGTTGACAAAAAGTATATTTTTATTTACAGCATAAAGAGGAAAGGAACAAGTTAACCATAAAGGGATCTCATGCTATGCACATTCTATGCCTTTGTAGAAGATTACTATTAGTATTTCCTTTTCATTTTTATAGCAATGTATTTGTGTTTCAACTGAATGACTACTGGGCTGGCATGTCATGTCATCATGAAACTGACAAAATTGTGATCATGAGAATTGTAAACATGCATGAAAATCAAATTAATAAAAAAACGTTTAAAGCCTTATAATCATTCGTTTCTAAACTAGCTTTTTTTTAACCTAGGGAAAAACAATATATTGCACATTTCAGACCATCACCTTACCAACATTGTAAGTTAAATGTAGAATAGCAGAACTTAGTGAAAACTCAAAACATTAAAGTGAACTTGTAAAAAAGTTTTAAATTTAAGCAAAACCCGGAGTCCTTTTACCAGTCAGTGAGCACATAAAGCCCCCACTCAAAAAAAAAAAAACAACTTCATAACCTCCATAGGAAACAGGTGCTGAGTCAGTGAGGAAAGGAATGTCAGAAGAATGGGGAGGGAAGTATTGCGTGTGGGTATGGGTAAGAGAGAAAGTGTGAGATGAGCGTACGAGTGCTGAGAATGCGTGTGTGTGCGTGTATGAGAGAGTGTGAGTAATAATGGAGGAGAAGCCCAGGAGCTGAGGAGAGAACAAGGGGAGGAGACTCTCCTGGGGTTGCGTGCGGACATCAAATGTTTACCTGTAACAAAAAGAAAGGGGAAGGTGTAGAAGGCAGAAAAAGGAGAGGAAAAAAAGGCCGTGGTTTACAGGGGTGGGCGGGGATCTGTGAGCTTCGCACGCAACTTAACAATACTACCTTTATGAAGACTGTATTGCATTAGTCAGAGAGCACACAAGTGTGCACACAAACACACACTCACATAAAGTATCAGAGACACGCACACATGATTAAATTAAACAGAAATAGATGACTGAATTGCTAGAGATTTCAGATGCATAGAAGAGGAGTAAAAATGAATTGTGACTTAATAATAAGGAGACATATAAACCAAACATCTTGAACTTATACAAGTCAAAAGCTATAAATGTGAAATGTAACTTTTCTTTTGTATCACATGCTGACCTTCAAACTGAATAAAAGTCAGCATTCAGACTGTCCTGGTAAATTACCAACAGGCACTTTTACTCTCATTGTGGTTCTTTATTTGGCTTTCTCTATCTCCCATCTGTAGAATCGTGACTCTTCATCTTAAGCTTTCATTATCTGAACTCTAAATAAAGAGCCTAGAATACCATTGGTTGTTGTAGATGAGATAACACATTACTATTAACAGTTGTGTGTTTGTTTAAAACTTATATAAGTCTTAAGTCTTACACTTCATTCTTTAAACTCCTAATAAAGAGGATGCTTATTTTCAACTTGGTTTAGTATATTGGGAGTATAGTTTACATTTGCTTCAATGGCGATTGGCAGCTAGCGTGTAAAAGGCGGTGTTACTTGGATTTAACCCAGCGCGCCTGCAGTCAGAACGATATGTGTACTATAAATAATTTGGCTGTATAAGTCGTGTGATTGTGTGAGCTGAGATAGCGCGAGAACGCTGCACACACCCACACACGCACACACCCACGCACGCACACACACACACACACACACACACTTTATCCCTAGTGAGTGTCTTCAGTCAGAGCACAGGTACAATAGAGAGCATTGTTCAGCTGGCAGGCCCCTGCGTGCCGACTCCCCCTCCATACCTGAGCACAGAGACAGGTGTATTCCTCCTAGTCACGCAAATGCCCTGCCACACTTCCAGCTCCCGGCAGAATGCTTGACACCATCGTCAGCAACCCCCGCTCTCCCCCACACACACAGAGTGAGTTAGAAAATTATCATACTATCTTAATCAAGATCTTTCCCTTTTTGTCTTTTACATATAAAGTAATTCTGACTGAACATCAGAAGGTTGGTTGAACTCAAATATCCTCTCTGTATTAGACTCAAGTACTGTGCAGGTCCAAAGTTTACATGCTGTCATTTTGTGCATAAATATGCAGTATCTCTTTATTTTAATGTTTCAATGCTTAATCTTATTTGATTTTTAGAATAGAAATTATACACGCAGGCTCAAATATGCATTATCAGCCCAACTAAGACTAGGTGAACCTCTATCACGCATATGACCGCTTTGACCAGTTCAGTTTAACTGGTTGGTTTCCTTGCAAATATTTTTGGGATCATGGTCTTGTTGGATCAGCCAGATACACATGGTGTCCTGTTGGAGCTCCTTAGACAAAAGAAAGTGAGTTAAGGTGTTCTCGAGAGCCACCAACGCTCATGAGTACCATGAAGTGGAAAATGCTAAAAGTACACTAATCAGCCTGAAGTGAACTTAACATTGTCATGCCTAAGGGTCTGCTCTCAAAGAAAGAATTATTTGTTTTAAAACTAACACCTTCATGCTCGACTAAAAATTTGTAGTGTCTCATATGGAAAAGCTACATGTCTTTTGGTGAAACGTTTTATGGTCAGATTTCCTTTGCAGTTTTCAAATTGAATTTAACTAAATATTAGCGGGGTTTGTATGCCTACAGTAATCAAAAGACTTTTTTTTTTTTTACCATTTCTGCAAAATTGCTTAGCAATGCTTTCAGTGGAGAGGAATAAATTATGACACAACAAAATTTTATTTATTTCCATAAAAGGCTAAGAATATATACTGATGTAGTACATCTGGTGCAAATAATTTGGTATTTGTTTGTATATTGAAGGAGGTTAGCTTTGTTTAAATCACAGACATTTAGTTGTTGTGTTTCTTACTGAGGAGATTAAAAGAACAGTCTCATGCATTCAGTGTAAAGATTGTAGTTTAAAAGTCTGGTATGTGGCTTTCTTTGAAACCAGTAATATCATAAAATAAAGACAAAGATTTGCAGTAATGAAATCATTGAAACTTACAATAAGTATATATGTAGAAAAATAAAATACCAAAAACACAGCAAAAATACACTATCTTGTAGATTTTATGCTCTAGTTGAATCAAATGTAAAGGTATAAAGATGTGTTTTGAGCAGTGATCTAAATCTTAATGATGTCTGAGCGTTGTTTTTATAAATCAGTAAACTCTTCTATGATTTTGTAACACAGTCACATATTTTAGGCACAATCAATTTTTTTTTTATATCAAAGACAAACTGTTGAATGTGTAAATGTCAGTAGATTAAACTTCAAAAAGCTGTCAAGTACCATACTTAGATTCAACTCAATACAACAGCTATAGGAACGTTCTTAAGAATTTGGTGTTTCCATACCAAATGACTTCCATCTTATTGTCATTAAAACACTGAACAATAAAACAGTTCAACTTCATCGAAAGTTTTATTTAACCTTCACAGTTCAATAGTGGTTCCAGGAAATGTCTAAAGCAAAGCCTTATTTGTATGTTGAACAGGATGTTATATGCAAAACAATGAAATGGATAGTGGAGGTTCCAAGATAAAAACCCCACAAATGAGAAGTGTGTAGTTGAATAACAGCCTCATATACTGTAAGTGTACTGGGGGGGAAAAAACAACTATTTGTCAGGTAGGATTTAAACTGGTTTAAAGCAGAGCTTACAATGTCAACACACTTTTAGCAACAACATACTGTATCAAAGGTGAAATATAGATCTAACAACAACGAATTTCAGTGTCAGTGCTAAATACATACATTTAAAATTCTTTAAAATATGTATTTCAGTGCTGAGCCATCTTTAAAATGTGACTGGAGTTTTCAATTTAAATGCTACTGAAATGAAAGTTATGCTGAGCAATTATTCTGAACAAAAGATTTCAGTGTACAAAATCTTTTTAGTCGATATGGATCTAAAAGTGGCTGGAGGCTGATTCAATCATTAATTACAGCTTGCTTTCAAAGGTTGACTCTTCTTTAGATCTGAGTGTGAGCTGCTGGAAGGAATCCAGCCTGATCAGTGTCATAGTACAGAGGGATTAGCTCTTTATCCTGTGTGTTTATGAAGAAAACGTGTACACAGGACATTTCTTACAATGCTTAGGATTTATATTGACCCATTCTCACATTAAAAAACTTACCGTGGTCACCCTGAAACCTTGTTGTGACCCATGCTCAGCTTCCTTTAAAATATTTCTAAATTGTGGTCTAGAAAACATACAGAACTCTGCAAGTCAGCTGAACTTAAAATTACACCAGGTGCCAACATAGCCTTAGGTTTTCTATTTGATTTCTTAAATCAATGCTCTTTTACTCTAATCAAAAGAGACATATGATTGTGCAAATGTATATATATATATATATATATATATATATATATATATATATATATATATATATATATATATATATATATATATATATATATATAAATGTGGAGATAATCTTGGAAAAATAACATTTTTGTGATCTTATCTTTAAATTTGTCTTGTTCCAGTCCAAAACACTACTGGTCTCATATTAAAAGATACTGGAAGTCCTTGTAGAGAACGCACTTATGCATCCTTCGGTGTCTTCTGGTCTCATAGACCCTTGTTGTCTATCCTGTTGCTGAAGCTTGGCCACTCAGAGCCACATAAGGAAACATTTGTTCCCACTCTGGTTGAATGGAGCCTTGTGTTGGAGGTAGTCAAAGAGATACAAGGGGATAGGACATCCAAACAGTCCAACACAAGAGCTCAGCTCTGAAGCCCCTCTCTGTCTGAGCTGGGCTAGTAATGAATGTGCTTCAGTCTTAATCACTCTCAGAGCTCACGCTGGAGATATGAGTGACTTGATTGTCCTCTGTGTTTTGTATGGCGGTCATAGAGGCTGTGGCTTCTAAATATTTCATCAGACTACAGCAGATTCCCATGGGTTTTCAATTTTACACTTGCATCTCTGTGAAAAAGACTAACTAAAGACTAAATGCATGCTAAGGGTTCTTAAAGTGATCCAGGTGCTCCCTACACTATTTGTATCTCATTTTCCCTGGATTTTCACATGCATTCCTCCCATCTGTCGGAGCAGATGGGGGGAAACTTCAGAATGATTTTTTTGTTCTCTGGAGATGATTAGCCCTGTCACATCAATCTGGAAAACATTTGAGTGCTGATTACTACATGCCTACAACTGGGCACACACACATTTGCAGACTCTTGCGTCCATGCATGGTACAATTACAGACACATGCATTACGTGAACAACATTTAATCTCGCTGTTTTCTAAAACTGAGCATTAAAGCAAGAAGAGCTTCTGGCTATGTTATTTGCATTCACCGCATAGTTTTGGTTGTTAGACTGCTACCAGTTAATTACCCTTATAAGATATCTGCCTCTGCTAATCCTTAATTCAGTCTCAATTCGTCAATAATGAACAAAGTGAGAAACTGTGTGAGAGAAGCGAGGTCAACACGGTGAACCAGACAAAAATGCATAACCCTCTTTTGCTTTTGCTTTTTTCTCTAAAGGAAAAGAAAACCCTTCACACAGCAGCGGTGGCTCAGGAATGTGAGGCAGGAATGCTGTTGAGTTACTATAAAGGGGGTTTGATCACTGAAAACAATGTCTTTGTGTTTTCATCTCCAGCTCTAGTCACGCAATGCCGTGGGCGCAAACCTCAGCAACTTTTCAACCCTGCACACAAGAAAGCCATCAAGTACCTGCAATTGACAGAATCGCGTGCAATTCTGGTACTCCTGGACTCTGCTGGAGCAAAGCCAAAGGAGCTTAGAAAAAGCTGGAGTGGAGCTTCACCTGCTGATGCACAGATAGAAAGTATGAGCGTGTGAAATGAGGTGCATTGTAACTCTAGTTAAGAGAAGTCAGATGTTATGGCCCAATTTTATGTTTAATTTATATGTAAACTAAAAAGTAAATCTACTGCTACACACTAATGTATAGCACACGTTATGTACTACTAATGAGATGGAAGCTTCATTTTATAGTTTTATAGTAGCACCATCGTGCTTTGGGAATTCCTCTTTAAAATTAGATTATATTCTCAGATTTTTATTTGAGAATAAAAATCTCAAATTTTGAGATTATATATATATACAGTATTTTTTAAGTTCAATGACACTTTTAAAATTGTTTTATAATATATATATATATATATATATATATATATATATATATATATATATATATATATATATATATATATAAAATGTATTGCTGGGTCTCAGGAGGATATATATATATATATATATATATATATATATATATATATATATATATATATTGATATATCAAATATAATATCAACAAATACAAAAGGACTTGTGGTTATAAAAGTGGAAAAGGTGTAATACTTCAAGAATTAATGGCTGCGTTTGCTGATATTAACAATTCACAATTAACCTCCATTGTTTAACCTTGCTAACAACAAAAACATGTGACAACTACACTCTCTTGTGTCCAGGACATTACCTTTAGACAGCTTAATGTCTGAGAAGTTAAGGCAATTGCAAATAAAGAAAATTTTATAGCAGAGCTCAGAAGGTAGAAAAGAAGCTCTATTGCACTACCTGAAGCAGGTATCACAGGCAATCACTTAGCAGGTTATAGCTATTCTTTCATTCTGCGCTCCACTCCTTAAAATCCAGTCGTCCTTTTTGTTTTCTCTCTTTTTCATGTTTAAAGGAAGCTATGATCCCAGATATACAAGCAAGCCTGGAGGTGGTTAAGACATGAAAGTGAGGTAAGAGAGACAAGAGATTCATTCATGGGAAGGTGACTCAAGGCATCTCTGTATCTCTGCGCAGCGACAGATGATCATTATTACTCACACACACTGCTCACACGCAACCTGGAGTCAGTCCAACAGATGATAAGTGATTATATTG
Organism: Xiphophorus maculatus; assembly: GCF_002775205.1. Classification (NCBI taxonomy): domain Eukaryota; kingdom Metazoa; phylum Chordata; class Actinopteri; order Cyprinodontiformes; family Poeciliidae; genus Xiphophorus; species Xiphophorus maculatus. The sequence goes on along the minus strand of NC_036458.1, from coordinate 11,983,899 downwards.
AGAATATAATAGTTTTAATTTCTGACCTAAAATAAATCTGTTTTTGTTACCGGACAGCAGCTTTATTTAACATTTTTCATTACAATGAAACATACAACACACAGAACTTGGGGCACTGACACATAGATAAACAGGAAGGGGAAAAAAGGGAAAACATTACAAGATGTTACCCCTAGTTACATTTTTCATTTTTTAAGTCACTTCCATCTTCAAAACTGTCGTTTTTTATGAATGTCTCGCTTTTTATATGAACAGAATTTTAATCACTGAATTTTAATAAGCATCTAAAATATTATATTTTTTGTCCTCCTACCTTCAGAAGGGTTTTACTTTGATGTTAATTCTTTCGTGCTGCAGATCGCTTACTCAACTTCATTTACCATAATGCCTTTCGCGCGTACGTCACCTGTCAGAAGCATGTGTCGCGCTGCTCTGTTCAAACTATGGCTCATTGAGGCTGCGGCGCTTCACGGGGGAGCATCACAACAGCGGAGCAGCAGTGGAGAACATCACTGTCCTGAACAATAAGGAGGATCCAACATCTTTAAATCTTGAACGGAAGTAATCTGGATCCATTTGATCCAATTTGGATGAGGATTTATATGCCGGATTTGACGGTTTACAACCAAGTTATGTTTCAGCGCTGACACGTGTGGGAAAGTTACAATTTCTGTCTTCATCTGTTCGCATCAGCTGATGGATTAAAATAAAGTACAACTACGGATCGTTTTGAATGGAATAGAGTTTTTATTCTTCCCGGGATGAGTTGGATCTATTCCTGTCTTACCCCTGGTGTTGTACAAGTCGGCTCACGGACACTCTTTTCTCTTGGGAGACACGCATGGTTCAGAGTGGTCAATGAGAAGATATTTATGGCCACCTTACTGTTTTGGATATCTGTAACTTATGCAGACTTGTGGATTTGGACGTATAAAAAGGAAACGTATATGGAGAAATATCTTGGAATATAAATGCTGTGCTTAGGGGATGTCCAGCGACTAATATGACCAATATGATTCTCCTGAACAAGGAGGTATGTGGGAAAAAGTCAACGTCTTGCTTTTTGGTCGTAAAATATTAATATGAAAGTGCTGATTAAGTTTTTTTTTTCTTTTCTGAAGCTTATTTGGTGGATAATTGTTCAGCTTCTCCATTAGACGTATATTTGGAATAATCTGTTATGTCCAGAGTGTCTGTTTTGGTCAAAGGTCCCATCGTTATCTTCCTAACACACCCTTTTGGCCAATTTCTCGTACCAAATTGCACCGTAAAATCAAATTCTGTTATGTGACTCTTAATAGTTGTTTCTGCTGAGTGGTAGTTTAAAAGCTTGACATAATAATAATAATAATAATAATAATAATAATAATAATAATAATAATAATAATAATAATAATAATAATAATAATAATAATAATAATACAAAAATAAAAACAATAATTTATGATGATGATTAAGCTATTAAAACAAAATTTTTAATCAATAATTCAATTCACCCAATACATTTTATTTGGGTGAATTTTAATCAGTTTCAGTGTAAACAATGCAAGTCCAACAGCAAAAAGACATATAAATCAGGAAAAATTGAACCAATTCTTAATTTTTAGGATAATTTTGGTCATTGGTTTTACTTACCATAATATATATATATATATATATATATATATATATATATATATATATATATATATATATATATATATATGTGAAAACATTTTCAATGACTGATAAGATTTGCTGGTGCCTTGACTTTAGCATCAATATTTTCACTAAGAGGTGAAAGGAGAGAGATAAGAGGTGACTATTCTACCTCTACACAATGCAACAACTTATGGATAAAAAAAATTAAATGCAACAATATGATATTTAAGAATTGTATGTGACAACCACAGCTAAAGATGTGTTGCTTTGTTGCCAATGACTGCCTTGCTAGCAAGTTTTACTATAGCTTTAGCTGTGTCCCTAAAGTAGTTGACGTAGCTAAAGTAGCTAACGCAGCTAATGCAGCTAAAGCAGGATGCAAACCTAAATTCTTGCTTCAACACAAGAAGTATTCTTGTAAATTAATGTTTTCACCCATTCATTAAATAATTTAATCAAATCAGCTTTACTGTAGTCTGCTGGAGACTCCATATGACATATGAAAATGGCAAAAGTGTAACTTACCCAACATTTTTCTAAATTCAAATTAAAAGATTTTGGTTTTGTTACCAAAGCAGACCAGGTAATTTTGTTAGAATGTATGCAATATTCAATATCTCATTTATGAACTTCTATGTCTGGTTGAATATAAAATTATTTAAATTGCTATAATTTGACACCTTCCAAAATTTCATTTTATTGTGTATGTAAAAATAATCTGTACTTGTTCTGGGAATAGAGCATAGAGGCTGCTCTGTTTGAAATATTGGGTGTGGATATCTAATCACACTTCCTCTAATTATATTATACAACAGGTTGGCACGTTCAGTGTCACTGTAAACCCATTGTTTAAAATTCAGACATTTAGGTAAAGTAGCCATGGACCTGTTTAACATCCCAGCCCAGACCTGTTATAGGTTGTTAAAGACTACCTAGAACAAAAATATGTATGTACAATGTTTGTCATTATAAGCTTTCACCTAGACTACAGTGACTTCACTCAGGTGACAGTAACCTAGTTGTGTCAGAATCATCCTGTGCTGTGAAGTGCCTTTCATTAACAATGGCTCCCTCTACCTGACAATGCAGGTGTGCTTTATCTTCTCATACACCTCATCTTAAATACAAAACAAACAAAAAATTGCTCCCTTTGTTAAAACTTAAAAAAAAAAAAGTTCTACTGTATGCATGCATAGAGACTAAAGGAAGTTATCACCCTGCCTTTTTATTAAAAATCTTCTCTACACAAGACCCCCTTTCTCTGCTGAAGAGGGACCCTCTGTCTAATGCCAAGTGACTCTCATGGCCGGCATTGACGGAGGGACACTTGTTGCTCAAAGGAGACTGAAGTGTCAAATAAACTCGGTCAGAGCCCCCCGACACACAAGAATTCCTTTATCTGGCACCCTGGGAGGCAGACAAAGACAGACTTTGTGTCAGTGAGCAAGCCTTGACTAAACATAGGAGTTTTTTTTTTTTCTTATGCTTCTTCTCACAACTTCGGCCTTCTCTTCCTCCTCCTCCTTTTGTCATTTAACCACCAGAGTGGGAGCATGTCTGTTGGTGTGACCTCTACTCGCACAGCATCTGCACAAGGCTCATCTCGCCCAAAAATGGACATCAGTTATTGGAAAAATATGTACATTTGTAGATTTATCTTTACGTTTGACTCTATAGTCATGAGTTATTACTCAGAAATTCACTTTCTCTTTGCTGTGTGTGTGCCGGCTGCACTGTCATATGATATACTTGTGGTGAACCGCAGCAGAAAAACATGCACAGAGCTGGACGTAGCAGCCCTGGTTTTATTTTGCTAACCAGTTTAGCGGAAATTTCTCATTAGTTGTACTTCTGCTGTTGAATCTATTGTCTCGTATTTGAATAGAATGGATGGATTTTGCAGTTGTCTTATGAGGTTCCACTCCTGATTTCAACAATTTCACTTTGCTGAAAACAATGTTTGATAGATCAATGAATTTAACTGAACCTTAAGTGTTTATAATTCCATGGTCAATGTATTTGAAAATGAAACTTTGTAGTAAACTTGGTCAATTCAAGTGGCCCAAGTAAGGCACATGTGCATTAGCACACCTTCTGGGCATGCTGATACATGCTAAAAGAGAGCAAAATAGCCCCCCTTGCATAGTGCTTTAGGCAAACAGATAGAGTTGCTGTGGTTGCTTGTGTTAATGGTGTGTTTATGAGCTTAGGTTGAATAGTGATTTCTATTTATGTCTGGTTTCCTGACTTTGATGGAGCTCATTGGTGCAAATACAGTACCTGAGCTTTGAATGAGTATTTTGTAACCTTTACTGAGCAACATATGCTTATTTTTTTCATCGCAAAAATAAATTATTACATCATGTTATGAATGGGCAGAAACATGTATCGCAGTATAAATCTTTCTTGCAGTATAGTTGAATGGGAGGTTATAAACCTCCATTTGAAATATCTCTTGTATACCTTTGCCTGTTGAACACTATTTAAGCTCTGCTCAAGTGTGTTTAGAATCAGCTCTAAAGTTTGTCTAAACAGGAGAACTGTCATTTATTAGTCGTGGAGGAACAATGGGGAGCTTGTCTCAGGGGTGGTGGTGGTGGGGGCTTAGTTGGGGGGTCTGTGGAGCCAGGGGAGGGTGGCCTGAGATTGGGCAGCAGCCTCGGACCAAGAACAAGCCCCTGTCTGATGAAGAGAACTGCTGACCCTTCCTGAGCAAAATGGCACCTTTGTTTCGAGGTGTATGTGTTTGTGCCTATTTGTTTATGTGCGTGTGAAAGAGAGAAGTGGAGAGGTTTTGAAAAAGCTTGGAGTGAGGGTGTTTTATTCCCCATGTGCTCCACTGAGGATTTTTCCTTCCCTTAACTTTTGAGATGGGCTCTTATGTTGTTTGCATATCTCATTCTTGTCCAAGTGCATGAAATATTAAAGTTTAGAGCAAAGATGCACTGTGTTGTGAAACAAAGCTTTCACCTGTTTTCTTTTATTTTTTTTATATCCTTCAATTGGAGTGTCAAGATTCCTCTCATTAACTTCTTTGTCACAGATACCACCCACAGCTTTAGCCTCCTCTGATGCCATGACCAGATCAGCTTTTAGACTAATTAGCTATTTTTCTGTTTTTCTCTGGATCTTTGCCATAGTTGTCAGCATGCTTCTTTGTTTCCCTCTATACAGGCCCACAGCAGTTGCTCCCTCTGTAGTGACACTTATTAGTGAGGGGTGCCTTTATTTTAGTGAAGCAAAGACTATAAATGAAGGTAGAGAAATAGGAGGACAGTGGATGCTGAAGAGAAACACATTTATATTTAAGTATACCTGCTTGGAAAATGGAATCAAATAGGGAGAATGTGTTTATATTGGGATTGAGAGGAATTATGCTGGTTTGAGAAGACCTGTGCTTCACTTAGCATGGTATAGAGGGATTTCTATGGGTACTGCATCTAAGTAACATTTAAACAAAATATGTTGTGAAGGCCTCATGCTGCGTTACTTCTTTGCCCTTGACCCGACCAAGCGCAAGTGTACAAACTGTAGAGCAAAGTTATGTAGCCCAGCATAGCGGCATCTGTGTCTGTACTGATGGGAAAATATCACTCCATTCAGAGTCAGGCTCAGATTATCTGCACTCCACTCACCACCCCGACTAACTGTCATGACATTATGGATGTGCAATAAAGGAATGATGCATTCAAACAGTAATAATGCCCTTCATTTACCTTGCATGAAAGAAAAAAAAAAACAAAGACCTGGTGGAATTATCTACGCATTTGAAAAGCTTTAAATTCCAGACTTTTCTCCCAAAGTGACTTTGCCTTGTATCTCTGTCTTAAAGGGGAAAAAAATAAATATTAATTGTGTGTTCCTTACTCACAGCTGCCACATTCCAGTGCATCTGTGGTCATACATGGCCTTTTCTCTGCTGAGCAAGGTTAACAATGACAACCTCTCTTCATTTTTAATGAAACGAATGACCTATCCTGATGTGGACCACGCCGTCATGTTTCTTCTCAGGAAGATGAAACAAAAATCTTTGTCTTAAAAAAAATATATAATAATAATAATCAGAACGTTTGTGACATATTTGCAGACCTTTCTGAGTTTCTCTTTGCACCTTCTGTAAAGTATTACCTTACTTTCAAAATGCCCATTACAAGTGGGACTGGAAGCACTTCTCTCAGTGAAAATACTGGGGAATTTAGACTTTCTTCTGAGATTATTTAGTAAACTTTTAGTTTATAAGAAGCTATATCTGAATAGTTGCAATTAGTGTGTTTTCCAGAACTGACTTCTTCTGGGCCCTATAATGAAAAAAAGAAGAAAAAAAAGAAATAGTGGCACTAAATCAGATTAGACACGCATTTCTTGAACTCTGCTGCCCCTTTGTGGACATTGTACGCAACATTTTACACTAAAGTGGGAGTTCACTTCTCTGCAATCCCCATTTTGGCCACTTTAGTACCCTGGCAATAATCTAAAACTTTTGAAGAATATAATGTAAAACTTTTTTTTTTTTCAACAGTAAAAATGTAGTTGTTAAAAATCCTTGTTCTTTTGATGTTAAAAGCTTTTTTTGTACGTAAGACAAGTAGAAATAAATTCAGGCCATGAATTATTTTTATTACTACACAGTCATATTCAATAAATTAGAATATTGAAAAGTTCTTTTATTCAATTAATTTGGTTCATTAATTGAAATACTTTACAGACTTGTAAAGGTACTTTAAATATGACAAATGAGTCAAATCATAACACATATTCTAATTTATTGAATATATCCAGACTTTAAATCCATATTTCAACATTTACATTGAATAAATATGAGCATGTCCTAAACTTGTTTATAAACATAAACTTGTCTTATCCCATTATTTTTCATTTCAGTTCAGCTTTTAGATGTTTATAGATGAATCTCCTTATGTTCCTGAAAGCAGAACATGTCATCAGACCAACTAAATCTTAATGACTGCTGCTCTAAACTATGCGTAAAGTAGCAAATTAATTAATAATAAAGGTTACTTACAGATACTTTGGTAAAGTAAGTCCCTAATTCAATGTTGAAAGTTTGGACTTTGGTTTTCCAGCAAACCTGACACAAGTAGGAAAATAAATGTTATGACAAACATATTTAGTGCAGTCCAAAATAATTACAAATATATGAAACTTTACTGAAACTAATGTCAAAGCATTTATTTTGGGGCATTTACTTAAATGGCCATATCTCTTAGAACAGGACCAACAGCACCTCTTTATGCACTACTGTATGTTTTCGCAGGGATGTTTGAAAGTGGAATATCATTTTCTTGTACCACTAGATGTCACAATTTGGTTATTTTTCTACATAAAATTGGTAGCAATCACAACCATGAAAAGCATTTTTCCTTATAATATCAGGAGAAAACCTTGAAAGAGAAAATTGTATTTCAACTTTTTTCACAACTTCTGTTTACATTTGCAGCAAAATTCATTTTTAGTTGCTGACAATGTTTTAGTCGCTAACATAAAAGGGAAAATGCACTTATTTTAACAAGTGTGCTTCATTTTATTTTGTAGCTGAGGCACATATGGCTACAGTCCCTGCCAGGTTGAAGATCAGAAAGAATGTAACAAACACTGTTTTACATTTTTGGGCAACAAAGTGTAAGACGTAATGGGTTAGACAAATTGAAACACGAATGACCTCTTTAACAGAAAGCTGATTCTAATCAAGCTGTAAGAAAATTTCCAATCCCCAATGGTTGCAGCTCATTTTTACACCTCTTGATTTTGTTATTGATGTCCATGGCTACATCTTTAGGCCTAAGAGCTAATAGTAATACTTGTTTACAAAATCCTTCAGATAAAAATAGTTTTTCCTAAACTTTTGGAACCTGTTCTTTAAAAGTGTTTATCAATTTACCTAAGAACTAATTACTTGTGTACTGCTTACCTCAAGGATTATAATATTGCGGTTTGGATCCTCAATTTGAAGGCCTTTATAAGAATGTACACATAGTCTTGCCTGTTTTAGGATCTAAACTGAATTACAGCAACCAGTTTGAGACGCTATTTAATGTTATTTAGCAACATGTTTGTTATATCTAAACATAAAATTCTGATATATGTTAGTTTTACATTCATTCATTCATTCATTCATTCATTCATTCATTCATTCATTCATTCATTCATTTATTCTTCTTGAATTTAACTTTTATCCCATTAGTATTGATAGACACACAGATAACTGCTGTGCATCAATGACTTTTGCTGACATTACCCCCATGCTTGACTGCAAATAAAAAAAATAATAATAATGTTTGATTACACTTACAAGGTGCCTGAACTGATTCAAGAATACATGATCAAAAGTTAACATTTAGTACCACTAGATGGCAATGTGGTTACAGGGAAAAAGGCTTGACTGCAGCTAAAAAAAATAATTAATGTTTGATTACACTTAAAACGTGTCTGAACTGATTCAAGAGTGCACGATCAAAAGTTAACATTTAGTACCACTAGATGGCAATGTGGTTACAGGGAAAATGGCTTTCCTGCTTTAAGATTAACCTAGTTTTCACTCTACGGTCACCCTGTGATCTATGGAGTAATGGATGTAGATTGGCATTATTATCTTCTTATTGCCCCTCATTCCAGCTCATCTCCCTTTGAAGATCAAAGTGTTAAAGTGCCTCTGTGTGTACCGACGCTGATAAAACCAGAGTTGCCTTCAATAAATCCAACTGTTCACCCTGTACATCTTGCTGTTTTGACCCGCTTTTCCAGCCTTGCAAGAAAAGTTATTGAATGAACAGTGCAGACTTCAACTTTTTATGACAGTTGCACAAAGTAAGTGAGGATAGGAGCTTCAAACTTGTAGCTTTGAAAATATGAAAATCAGTTACAATCAACAGGACCACAAAATGTGGCTACAACATTCATCAACCAGTCTCGGTTGTAGAAATATTGTAATGTAATTAAGCTACCTTTACTCCACCTCTGTAAATCTTGTTATGAATGAAGGTAACAGATACTGGTGACTTGGTTAAAGAGCAGGTGTGGCAGACTGTGATTGGATGACAACACAAAGCCAGATCAGGTGATATCTCTCTGTTCCCACAGTGGCCATCTATAAAAGTGTTTGTGCTGGTTTTGGATACAAGTACAGGTCAAGAAGGTTCTTTCTTGTTTTTAATTAGTATCAACTCATTTTGAAGCCAAACATTTTGCATTGTATCTGATTCTTTTGAACCTCGGTTATAGTCATATTCAATACATTTGTAAATTTGGTCCAATGTAGTACCCTTTCAAAACAAGAGTCTGTATTGTTTTGTAGAGAAAAAAAAGATTAAAAAATCCTGTCAACATGTTACCTGAAAACCCTAGAAAACCTTAGCTCATCTTGGATTAATGTGTTTCATTGTATATTAAGTGGACTCGCATACAGGCACACTGGAAAAGTCCTGCAGGGAAGACATACATTCCCTTTTTTTAATAGGAGGTTGCTTCTTTCATTGGTGTTTTTTCAGTATTGGTGATATGGCTCACTCCCAGGAAGCTATTGTGCGATGAGATAGTAAAAACAAAGTTATCAGTAGTGCCCTGTATATGTTTTCCATTGCTTATTAGGGTTTGCAACACCTTTATTGTACACAGTGTGAACACTGTAAGTAGACATTGAATGATACCAAAGTTATTGAAGTAAAGGGCTAATTCACAGGGTTTTTTTAAGGAATCTGAACTCAGCTCTAGTTTTAAATCTAAAATAAACATGTTGGTCAAATCTGAACTGGATTCTTCTTCTTCTTTCTTTGTTTTGCAACATAATTTGACATTCATGAAACTTTTCCTTTCTTTTGCAAAAACAAAAGAAGAAAGAACATTATACACTATAAGTCAAACTTAAGCAAACTTATTTTATATTGCTCATAGAATTTTCTAAACCTTAGTTTTCATTTGTGAAGCGACCTCTCATTTTGTAATATCCATGTTTTATATTATACATTGAGAGCAGGAGGGATTTACACAGAGCCTCAGTCTTGCTTGAATTGGCACTAAGTTCTTCGTATGTATGCTATCCAGGACCTGTTTTGCTAAAGCAAAGGTGGAATTCCAACGCATTGCTTATCAATGTCACCGTTAACTACTTCTAGTCTAATTATTCTTTTGTTTCCTTTTGACCCATAGTGAAACTTGAGAGTTTATTTCTAGAAGTATGTTTGCTGTCTGAAGAATTTCTATTTTCTTAATAAATGATCGCTGAAATCCTTCATCAGCTTTTGATAACAGCTACTGCAGATTAGTGGAGCTGACAACCTGACTGGGCCTGTTCTGAGCAGACAGGCGGGTACTGTCACAACTCCAGGAGATCTTTGTTTTTCCCCCCCAAGCTGTTTGCTGCAGACAATCTGTGTAGGCAGGTTTTAAGGTGGAGTTGCATTAGAGATACTGAGGAGGAAGTCTGCAATGTATTTTTATGTCCGTTTCTGTCGAGTCATTGGCTCGGGTAGATCTCTGTCTACTGTTTGAGTTAATCATTGATGCTGGACTTTTCTGTTACTCTGAACTTTGTAGGTGGGCAACGCTTTAGGAAAACATTTGTTCATTAGTTGCATGTTTTATATTTTGAACCTCAGAATGGTGGCTCTTGCATTACCCGCATTTTGCAGCTGTGCAATAAAGCGTCACATGGCGAGCCTTTCTCCCCAAGCATTTATTATCGCTCCGCGTCTTTGCTCCCTGCAGTCAATGTTAACGGGGTGTTGTTAGCGGCAGCCGCTCCTTTACAGGCTTTTCCTACAGTAAGCAGTGCACTTTTTCATCTTTCCACCGGGGTCGCCTCCACTTTAAAAGAGGCAATTAGAAACTAGGAGCCACCTCTGCAAAATGAAAATCTATGTCTTTTCCATCTGCTGCTTCCCTTCAGCCTTAATTGGTCTCAATCAGCAGCAGGGCTAAATGTGGTTCACGTGTGTAGGTGTATTAGCAGCTGTAGAAACGGAACCTGATCTTTTGTGTTGTTTCAGTGGACACATGTTTAGTCATAAAGGAGCAAGTTTAACAATAGTACATGCATGGGGCGTTTCAGTGTGGTGAAAGGAGACGGGGTTTGAGTCAGGTGGGCATGTGTTTGTGTGTGTTCCTCCAATGGTTTAAAAAGACAGCTTTCCTTCAGTGTAAACTATGCAAGCCTAGCCTCTTTCAGACATCTGTCTTATTCTTCTCTCACTCAAGCACACATGCACATTGCTATACTCCTCTATACAGGCTGCAATTTCAAAGCTTATGCAGCACAATGTGTAGACAGTAAACCAGGAAGGGAGACACTTTGCACGATTTCATGCATGTCAAATGAAGAAATAAATGGAGTATTTTTGATTGCAAGCTACTACTAAAAGGTTGGAGTCTAATCCAGGTGGCCTTGACCAGGCTAAAGTCACTCAGGTGAGACTTGACTTTTCCAGCCCTCCCAGAACTGTGGCGCCACACAACAGACTTCAGGCCCTCAGCTCTGGAAGGCTGGGTCTGGTTGAAACCAGGGAGGAGAGCCAGAAGGTGGATTGTACTGAAAATGTTTTTGGAAAATGTGAGTTAGGTGGTCGGGGACCCGGTGGCTACAGATGGTAAGTTTTCCTCAAGCCAGCTGCCAGCTTATCAACTTTAATGATGTGAGAGCGATGGCCAGTCCGTCGCCCCCTGAGTTTCTGTGTCCTTTATGCCCGCCAAGGCAATAGGAATGGTAGCAGCGCACCAATAAAGCCCCACATGGTATTGATTGAGAGGTATTAACTTCTTCTCTGGTCTTTTTTAAAGCAAATAAGATTATTTTTTAAAATCCTGTTTTAGGACAAACTCTTTTTGTGATCAATATTTCAAAATATTTAATTCATCATAACGGATTAAATCTTTAGTTTACAGCAAAATTGTTTGCATCTCTCATCGGTCAGTTACCAGGGTTTCAAAATGTTCCAGTTACTGTACTGAGATCATTATCATCTGGGTCTTAAATCCACAAGACTAAATTGAACCATTTGCCTATGTGCAAATATGGCATATTACTGCCATGCAGAATTTGATGCATACTTTAAATGTCTCATTTACTAAACATTGCATCTAATCATGATGATTGTGATTTGACATGTTACATGATCTACTTGAGAGCAAAGGTAATTTATGGTACTTGGTTAATGGTCTGAATTTTTGTAGCACCTTCTCAGTCAAACATTTATGTTTGATGGCCCAGTCAAAGTTAAAGACCAAATCCACTTGAGAACCTAAAGACAAAAACATAGTTGTTTTTTTTACAGATGGTCTCCACCCAATTTCACCCAATTTGCTCTTTAAAAAAAACAAACAACAACAACAAAGAAAAAACATATGTGCAAAGGTCATAGAGACATACCCCTAAAGACCTGCAGGTATAATTGCTGCACAATTTGGTTCCACATTATTGACTCAGAGTGACTGAATGCAAATGCACACCACATTCTTCTTTTTTTTTGTGCAAAACGTTCTCATCTTCCAATAATTATTCACTGCTTTGTGTCAGTTTCACACCCCTCAGATACGTCTTGCTCCCAGGTCAGGTGAAAAAAGGTGACTACACTTTTCCCTCTCTGGCAAGAAAAACAAGTCTGGCAGTTTAGAAATATTTCCAGTTGCAACACAACATTAAACATCATAGCGTGGAAACTAGAGGATAGTTAATGAGGTACTGCTACTTTAAAACCGCAGTTGGCAAATTGGGAGAAAACATGATAATTTTACTCAGAACTATGTGAATGTCATACTGACCCACCTCTGTTTCCAAGCCGGAATTCACCTCCACATCTTCCTCCTATACTACTGCTGTTTAGCAGGGTCAGCACTCTGGTATCAACGTTCATTAGGAAAGCAGCGTGGTCCTAATTAGCCAAAGCTAGTTGGATATATGCCGCAATTGTGTAATGTTTCTATTTCAGTGTGCGAGTGAGTGCATGCTGTGTCAGGCCACCGTGCTAATCGCCTAACCCTAGTTTTATTGCCCTGTGCAATGTTGCAATGATGCTGAGGGGAGGCGAGCACATACACTTCATACTGAGGTAGAAGGATAATGGTCACACTGCCATTTAGAGGCTACATGCTATTTACTCTTTATGTTCGATGGATTAATTTATCATTGGACTCAGATTTACTCTTCTAATAAAGTTTGCACTGGTCCAACATAGGCTTTAGTGTTGAACTGTCAGTAGTAACAAAACCATAAATGTTTTTTTTTTTTTTTTTTTCGAAGAACTGCTTACACCTAAGCTGTACAGTGAGGCAATCATGTTTGCCCAGGTCATAAAGAATCAACAAGAACCATAAAAACACCTTACGATGTCTGGGTTTCTGTAGCCAAGCTATTAAACTGTAAAGCCATATTGTAAAAGCCTTGATTCGACTGATAGAGTTGAGGAGAGTGCAGCAAAGATGAAAAGAAACTTTGCTTTGCCATACTTTCATAATCCTCTACTGGGCTTGGTTTTAACCGGTAAGTACACAGGAAGATTCTTTGAATTCCCCGTCTCACACCCTCGCTCTACGTTTGCACCCAGTGCTTCTGGCTGCACGGACGCTTGTTTGTTGGACATTTGACGTCATCGAGAGTTCAATTAGTTCTTCAAATACACGCCTCGTTAGTTTTGCCATTGCAGTCTGAGAACCCTTTATAGTTTGTACGTTGGAATAAATCTCTAGATAAGAAAGAACAGTATGTAGGAATGTGTACTTTTAACCTCATCTAGTCTCTGACTAGTATCCTGCTCCTGTAGGTGGACTATATTGCATGGTATGACCACACCAGTGGTTTGGATGAACTGCTCCTCTGCCGTTTTCCTTTTGTCCTTCATCTCTTCTATCTATCTTTCTATAATTGTGTCCCAGACCCAGACATGTTCATAAATAAACAGGGTCTTTCCCTCCTCAACCAGACCCAAGCCATGTTTATGTTCAGGCCTGTGCTAGGAAAGGGGGCCATCTGGACCACTGAGCCTGCCTCACCACCTTCTGCTTGAGTTCAGGTGGAATCAAGATGTGCAGCTATGGTTTGCTTAATAAACTGACACGGGCTTAAGACACACACTCTATGATTTGGGAGATATATTTTTCAGACGTTTTATTGAGGATTAAACAATCCTTGACCTACATTCCACACATTTTATTGTTTTAGAACATCGCCAGGTGTTTAAAAGGAGGAGAAAAAGCCCTGTTCTTTTGTGCTTTAAGGCAAGAAAAGATACAGGGACAAAAGTATTCACAACTGTTAAATTTTTCACAGTTTGTCACATTACAAATGCAACTTCACTCTATTTTCTTGAGGTCTAACATGGCAGAATAACACAAATCAATGACTGTTCTAAGGTGGAAGGAAAGTAATACATGATTTTGTAATATCTGTATTTTTAAAAGTGTGATGTAAATTTGCATTCAGCCCTCATGTGTCAATATCTTGTAAAATATCTTGCTCATTTGTCTTTGTAGGATAAGTCAGTTCAGTCAGACTGGATAAGGGTGGTCCATGAAAATAAGTATGCAGTTCTTCCTACAGATTAGGATTTAGTTCCAGACTTTGACTGGGAACACGATGCTGCCACCACAATATCATATTTTCTTATTTGAATTAGTAAAACAATTGCAAGCCATGCATTATCTTTCTTTCTCTTTGCAATTAGTAATATCAAGTTTATGAATGCAAGCCACAGCATATTTCTGTATGTTATTATTAAATAAATATATTTTTAAATGTATTGTCATGCCACTTTATCCTCCGTCTTACTGAGATGCACAATGTGCCCAAACATGTTTTGTTTTTATAATTACACCAGAGCACAAGTTGTTCTTTTCAGTCAGTGGCAGCTTAATTGTCTTGTTCCTGCAAGCTGTTTGAGAAAGTGAGTGAGATTTGTCAAGACAGACAGTAGAGGAGATTTCTGGTTTATTTACATTAGCTGGATATGGTCTCCTGGTCTTCATTTCATTTGCTCCAGGAGCTGAGCTATTAAAACTAATGAACACTTATTAGCCTGGGCTGGATCCTGAGCTCTTTGCTAAACATCCCTTCTGTAACTGTTTGTTTTACTTCTGCCTGATTATTCAAACAGAGCGGTAAAACATGTGGCCAAGCCTTTAGCCCCTGGTCTCTACAGGTTGGCCCATAAATAGTCTGATCTATGATATGTGCCCAAACTGGAGTGGACTTCTCTTTTTCTTTCCTGGCCATCCTGAAGTGTACAAGGTTTTGCTTTGTCATTGTTTGAAAATTAAGTAGTGCTTTTTTTTTTAAATGTGATAACCTTTGTCTTGTTGTGAGGCTTTGCTGATGACTTTGAGCTAGACATCTCCTCCCCAAATGCATGCTGGACATAGAGCCTGTATTTTATCAAGTGTCTTAATTTTAATTTGTACGTAAATTAGAGATGCACCAATCAGAGTCTTATAGCCAGATTTTGATCTATGGTTTAGATACTAATTTAAAAGCATTTTCATTTTACTTTTGAATATATAACTAACAGCATATGAAATGTTTAATTAATTCTACAATTCCTGCCATTAGCATTCATTCCTTTTATTATTAGGTGCCTCATGGACTCTAACTGCTATAGATCTCTAAACCTGATGCACATCTTTAGTAGATGCTAAAGCACAAGGAGAATTGTGAGAACACTGTGTAATGTCAGAGAACGAAAAGTCTTAATAATATGAGGTAATTGTTAATACAGTTTTTTGCCATTTTCCCCCATTGGGCGTTTATTATGTCGTTTATAATTTCTTGTGATAAATTACTTACCATGAGAAGAATTTTGATTATTCTTCGTCATTTCAAATTCCATATAATAATGGGTTTAAAAAAAAAGAAGATACATATGAATAAAGATAAACAAATTTAAAAATGACTAAATGCAGGTACTGTGCATTTTAGTGGCACAAATCACACTTTACATGATTGGTGTTTTCAAGAGCAGTATTTGTTTGTTTGGCTATGGTTGCTGCAAGCAGTTACCCTAAAAAACAAATACTAAATAGTTATTTGTGTCATTTTTATTGTTATCACAATAGTAGCACAAAATATATAGATTTATATAGCAAAATATTAAGATATGATTTTGTCTTTGTTATTTTTTCAATTAAGTTTTGTTAGTTCAACAAAAAAAATGTTCAAGGAAGATGCAATTTGATGTACAGAAAGCTCCTTTTAATAAGGAAACAACATAGTGACAGTGGACAAGCACCTGCACGAGCTCGGCATTCTGTTTTGAAGCCAAACTACAAGCCTACGTGTGTTTCTGGAAGATCCAGCTTTATAGAAAAAAATAAAATAAATATTATTCATTCAGCAAAAATTATCCTCTAAAGATTATGGTTTGTTAGCACAAGCTGGTAACGCTTCGGTGCACATTTATCTTTATCTGTGCTGTGACTTTAATGCTGCATATCAGTCTGAACAACTTCAGTAATGCAACGTCAATCATCCCTGCGTGGAATTTCCCAGCTGTGAGAGTTGTGTGTTGTTATTTGTTTTACCTTAATTAAATCATGTGAGAAGACGTGCCTCTAATACTGTCCTAATGGATGAATACCAATGATGCACCCATCAAAAAACTGTGAAAATGGAGACAATGCCAAGTTTCACCTCTGCAGCTCTGCAGAGGAAACAAGCCAGACTTCTTTTTTTTTTTTTTTTTAATGAAACCTTATATAGTAAAATTAAAAAGTAGGGCTTCATGTGCTGCTATGTCTGGGTCTAACCCTGTTGTATTACATTTCGCTTAACATGGTATCTTTGCAAAAATCTGTAATTAAATATAAAGCATGAACGGCCACACCTATAAATCTAGCACCATTATAAAGGCCTGTGCTGGCTTGATATCTGGACTTCATCTACGTCAGTTCTGCAGCTGGCACCCGCTGACTTTGTCCGTGAATGGATCCAGGCTTTATACTATATCTGTCCCTGTTGTGATTAGTCACTTGTACAGATTTTTGCTCTAAAGTGTTCGGGAGATCTCAAAACAGTGTGAAACATTTCATAACCTCATGTTTTTTTTCACAGAAAATCACACATCTTGACAGCCGTTAAGTAAATGAAAGGAAAAGATTAGAACTTTGCACTCTAATGTGGGGAAAACATATCTCACTATTAAAACAGACCCTGGATACCCGTGTAACTTAAGAAGCAGAACTGTGACTATGCAGTGGAAGAATTAAAGACAGACAGGTCTAAAGAAAGCGTTTTTGGTCTTCAGAATGTGCTAATGTAGCTACTGGTGGAGGAAATCCTGAATCCTCACTGCAGGGGCCTTCCTCTGTTCTCTTCAGCAGTGAGAGTTCCTCTGAAGTGCCTGATAGCGCACCTTTTTCTTGGATCCCTCACAAAGTCTTCCCCTCTCTTTCGGGAAACATCTGAAGATGTATTTTTTTTAAGAACAGGATAAATGATAGGGGTAATCTTTTGGTGTCCTGCAACCCCCAGCTGACCGTTTACTTCCTCTTTGTGTTTTGCTTTCCTCCGCTTTCTTTACCTCCCCCTCTCATCAGATAATCCCCTTTCGCATAGAGCAGTCAATTAAGGGAGCTTAGCTGATAGAAAATGAGACCATTTTGGATGCGAGGAATGTGTGAAAGGATAGCCAGTAAAGAAGTGGGTTGTGACTAGCCCTCCAACTGCAGAATGGGAGGTGAAATTGAGCTTTTTTGTGGGATTGGTTTCCAGAAGAATGTTCTTTGTCACAACCGAGGGTCAGACTCCGACCTTCGAACAGTGGATTAAAAACTGCCTGAAAATCTTACATCCGTAGCTTCTTTTTTGTTACATAAGTGACTAGATGAGGGATTGTAGACGTCACCATTAGATAATTCTGTAACATTGCGGTGCACTGACGTTAGCATTCCAGATCTTTCTTATGGGAGCAGAAAAAAGGCAACATGCTGCACGGCACACACAAGTCCACCCCAACTTTCTCATCTGGTTATTAGATGTAAATAACTATGATTATGGCTCTGAAAAACAATCTGGCTGAATAAACTATAGAATAACAGTTTTAAAGCTTCAACCAATGTGTTTTTAATTCAAAAACATGTGTTTCATTGGACTTTAGAGTAGTCCGGGACTTTTATTTTATTATTAGGTAACTTTGAGAAATACTTTCACAGGGGCATAAAAAAAAAGTTGAATAGCAGGTCTAAGCAAGCAAGTTTACAAAATAATATCCCAAGCTCTGGACATCTCAGGGAGCGCTTTTCAGTCCATCATCTGAAAACAGAAAGAATAAGTCAGTGCAAATCTAAAACACATTGTAGGTTTGCAAACTGACAAGCCATGCAAGGAAAGCATTTATCACAGAAGTGCCAAAAACCACTTGATAACTGGATGAGCTGCCAAGCTCATCTAATCTTATCTTGTCTTGTTTGCTCTTAGTAATTGATACTTTGCAAAATAATTTTTTCTCTGCATATACGTCTATATACATCTGTGTACAAAATAGGGAGATGTGCTTTGAAACAAACTCCACACTGTGCCACTCGGAGAGGAGAGATGAGGTGAAGGAGAAGGAAGGGTGGGAGGTAATTGCCACATTAAGGAGAAGGAATTCAAAATAAATTTAATCTCCCAATCCCTTTAGCCCTCCCCCTAAGAGTTTTACAGTGTGCATGCTCTGTCTTGTTATGGGACACAAACAGAGTATGGAAAGGGAGAGACTGAGATGTTTGAGGTTCTGGCAGTCAACTGGCTCCACTAGGATGAACTTTTCTGGGAAGGTTCATGCTGACAAGGGCAATTTAATGTGCAAAATCTTAGTAGGTTTTATAGTGGTGGTTGTTATGTGTACACTCACCCAGAGGGCTTCTTCTCTTCTAGTACCTTTCCCTAATTGGAATTCCTTGATTTCTGACAAATTGTGAATTTGTATGAACCATTTACAGATTTTAAGATAAGACATGTTGACTGGATGTTTTATGAAATACAGAAGGTCACCATATTGGTGACTTTCTGAGCCATTTTTCTTCCCACTTATACTTTATGATGATTGCCCAAAATGAGAGATTTTCTAGCTTGTAAGAGGCAGAGGCCTTGTTGGACCTATGTCACTATGCTTATTTAGGCAGCCTGTCAGGAGAACATGTGGTATGCTCTATTTTTATATGTAATCATTCCTTCTTCGACAGCACTGTTAACTTTTTGCATGCTGAGGCAGGAACTCAGCTCAGAGTCCTGCTGGCTCTGACACAGCAAGCATAGACATTGAAGTTAAGGCCTTCATAACACACAAAGCTCTGCATATCTATTATCAAAGGCAAAATAGAATTTATTTCTCACAGACTGTGAATATTTTTTTCCTGCAGTTGTTCCTTTTGTTAGCCTAGTTTTTAACATTAATATGCAAAGGAGTCTTTTGTCAGAAATGAGTTACAATGACAATCGGTCTAAAGCAACGTTTTTGAGCTTTCATTACCTTAGAGCAAACTAGCTAACTAACAAAGCTGTTTGTCTTCTCACCCCTTACCACGTTCACTATCATGTTTTAACAATGGTTAGAAATGTGCACACTTCTGGACAATTTTTATTACAAATGGTGATCTTTCTGGTGGAAGTCCTTACATGCTGAAGGACAACTTTTGCATTAAGGTATATTAAAATTCAAAGATGCTCACAAGCAAGTCATTTTTGCCACATTCAAGCCAAGTCTCAAGTCTTTAAAAATAATAAAAGTAGGTTAAATCCTGAATAAATCAATCACAAAGTGTTTTTATTCAGAAGAAACACACATCTCATTGCAGTGACCTGAGTTTAAGCAAAAATAAATGGATGTCACAGGCAAGTTAGTTTTATTTCGAAATCTGGTTGATATCTTTGGAAAAAACAAAAGAGAGGCTCCTAGTTTCTTCTCTGTTTTAAGTAGTCTGGTATTGTTTGATTATTGGGTGCTCTGGTTGAAATATGCTTTCTGCAGTAATGAAGAAATGTCCCCCTCAATTCCTGCCACAATATAGAACGATTGACAGGCTGATTGCACAGGATTGTCTTTACTGTGTCCTGACCATCTCATTAGAAAAACACCCGCCTGGATTTTAGGGCGCTGACAGGCTGATTCTGTGTGATGTGTTTTGCCTCTCGCACTAACACGCCGTTCCCCCGGCTGCCACGGTGAACACTGCGCTCTGTGTTGATGGGGACGGCAGGCGAACGGATCACGTTTCCAGCAGAAGCAGGAAGTGAGAATTGGAGGGTTCCTGCTACCAGGCCCCCTTCTTTCCTTCAAGTCCTACATGGAGTCAAACTGAAACCATGTGTGCTCTTACCCTGTGGATCTGTGAGCACAGCCGGCCTCACTGCCTGGTTGACTGGTTGGCAAGGGATATAGACTTCCTAACAACATGTGATTTCAGGAAACATTCTTTCCCTCCCTCTTGCCATTGTTATTTGAATCCCCCCACCTCTTTGTAACTCTACTGGGGTCTCTTTGGGGAAGTGGTAAGTGATTCCTCTCTGTGTCAGGACTCTTGAGATGCATGGTCCCTCCCTTCCTGAGCTTTCAGTCAGGGTTAGGCGCACGATGGATGTGATTGGGGAAGTACAGTAGTGTGTCCCCAGGGTCACAGGTCATTTCCCGCTGCCATGGGTTAACTAGGGCCAGATTAAGAGAAATGTCTTAAACTCACAATGACAAGAGAAGAGTTCAACCTTGTTTGTGTATAGCTAAATTCATCATAGAGAATTGAAAAATGCTATCCTTTATACTAGACCTTTACACTGCTGGACACAATAAATTATTTCTTTTTAGTCCACATCTAATATCCCTTCTTGTTTATTTGAATTATGTTTTTGCTGCACTGAACCTTCCTCTAACCAATAAAACTGTGCATAATGCCATTCATTACAATATTTTAGTCAGTCGTAACATGCTCAGACTTGGGAATACCCCTGGGATAAGGTATTTATGTTGATGGAAAGTGAGGGTGTATGAGGTTTATGATTCTGTGAAATACCCGTCTTTTCTTTCAATCCATCTAATGCAAAATGGCTGTTTACAGAAAACACTCACTGATGAAGGGATAATCTGTGAAAATATGTATTTCTTTGGCTCAGGCATTGTGCCTCAAAGAGTTCTGTTGATTTTCTGAAGAAAAAAAAAACCCTTTTAAATCTGTGGGTAAAAGTGACTTTATAAAGTTTTAAAAGTTAGAGAAAATGCAGGGATGTTGTGCTGGTTCTTCAGCTTTAGGACTTCTTTATTTTTTTCTCTCCTCTATTTAATGTGAAAGTCAGCTCTGAAAACCTACCATCCTCACTCCAGAAACCAATTTTTTCCCAATGAGACATGCATTGTCAGGACACCTGTGGGCTGCCATTTCCATTGACGGGGGCTGGGGGTTGAGGGATGGGGGTGTGGCAGCAGTACGGGCTTTTAATCAAGACGCGTTGACTAATCACCCAAGGATTAGACTCTTAGACAAGGCCTCTTTCATTCTGATACTTCGCACAGTGTAAAAACTTGTGGATACGATAGGGGGAGTGGGGTTGTGGATTTTTTAGGGGGATGAAGGAGTGCAGATGGCATACTGTGCCAGGGTTTGCTTTGTTTGATCCTGCCTGAGCCCACATCACCCATATGTCTTGAGGCTGAGTCCACTTCTTTAGCTAGAAGACAGCTCTGCATATTTCTCACAGCAGTCACATATGACGGTGCAATCACTGATGTTTATTACCCAACTATAGTCATAAGAAATTTAGAACAGGGTTTTGTTTTTGAGCAGTGAAAGCCTTCGTGCCATCACTTGTGCTCTTGTGCATCTGTGTGCTGGCACGCTCTGACAAAGATTGAGTTTAGCATCCCATGAATTGTTTGTTTAAGTGTTTTTGCGAGTGGGCTGTGGACCTGTATATTGTTGCATGTAAATGAAGCAAGGAGACACTGTTAAGGCTCTGCGGCAAAATTCAGACCTGATGTTGCCCAGGCCCCTCTGGTGTGTATTTTAGTGTCTGATGAGGTCATTCATAATATGCAGTACACACACTTGGCCATGAGCAGCAGAGCACAGGCAGAAGCAAGTTGCAGGCCCAGATGTAACGCTGAAAGAAAGAAGTAAACTTCACATTGCTCAATACCAGGTGTTGGGTGATTGGTGCAAAATTTGCAAGGCAAAGTAGCAATTGATCACTTTTTATCGGTCTACCCTGGGAGAGTTTTTAGTTGCCAATATCGGGAGGAAAATGCAAATAAAATATTTACTTTCAATAGTATGTCAGTTTTCCCTTGAACAATGTTTAACTAACCATTGTATGGCAGAAGTTAGAGCAAATTTGGTTAGTTGAGATGTTTCAGATTTTTGTACAACTTTGAGCCTCAAAAAGAGGCATGGATATGGGTCTCAAATAATGCAAGATTAGGCTTGTTACTAGACAGATGGAGGTCAACATCTTTTGATAAAACACAAATATTCTGCAAAGTTATTTGGTTATGAGACTGATGAGACTAAATTATTGATTTAAAAGTATATGATTATGCAGCTTATAATCACCACTCCGCAAGTCGGTCTAGATACATTCATTCAGTTTCCCATGTTATCCTGTGTATAATCACCTAAGAGTTTTTTATTTGCACACTGAGCCTCAAAAGCTTGTCAGTTTCAGATTTCACACTCCTATCAGACTTACCTGCTACGCACTTAACCATCTCTGAATAGAACATGTAGAAAGTGTAAGCAGAGGCCCGAGACAACTCTTGTAACATGACAAAAGGACAAATTAGGACAAACATTACCAGGATTTGTGTCATTTTCAAAAGCTTCTGTAGTGGTAGCGCGTTCCTGAGGTCTTCTTTTGTTCATTTGATTAACCATGACTGAAGGGTGTGTTTGAACTGGGTTTCTTTAAACCGGTAGGCTGTCAGGAGATTTTGCATGGTGTCCGATTTGTCACAGTGGAACCTCTTTGTTACTCTGTGTTACTGTGTGGCAGGTGAGTAGGGAGTACAGTGTGCATTGTCAGTTATGTTTACTTATAGTTTTAACTGTGTGCACTCTCAAGTATCTCTGGCTCAAGCAAACATTGGATTTAGAAATGTACAAAAAGAAGGAATTACACTTTTTTGTTCAGGTCCTATGATTATAATCTGCTACTTGAGACTATTGGAAATCTTATTTCCTTAGCTGAGTTACTCCAGCTATTGCGGATAGATTACATTTCTTTATACAGTCAGCAATAATGACGCCTGTTGTTTGTCTCTCCACTGCAGCAGCCTGGAAGTAACTACAATCCTTGCTTTGGAGGTGGCGCATTGTTTTACTCATCCTATGTGGAAATAATAACAAAGGAAATAAAATTAAATATCACTAAAGCATTTGCGGTTGGAGAGATAGAAAGGTGAGACACGATTTACAGAGAATGGGAGGTGCAAGAAAGAAGCTTGGCTGCAGATCCTGATTAAGTATGTGTGTCTGTTTATGTATGTGTGTGCGTCCGTGTGTGTTAAGAGGCTGTAGTTATAAAGCACAGTGCTGGGAACTAAGTGTTTGGCCCTCCAGGTGTGTGTGCCGGTGGTTGTCGGGGCTTGTGAGGCCTGCTGCGGAGGCGGCTACGTGACAGCCGTAATGATAGGTTTTGGCTGGTGAAGGCATGAGTGTGTGTGTGTATGTGTCGCTGAGGGCAAGTGTATACTTGGCTTTAGCTGACAAAGACATTCACACACATTTACACACAACAGAGCGAAGACGGTCAACAATGGGCTGCGTATCGTTCTCACATCCCACACAGCACAAGCAATAAGATGCCCGATATCAGGACGAGTGAGTACTTGCTAAGTTCTACAAGTCGGGGTCAGCCAACCTGTTCTGTAGAAAATAAAAATGCTCAGCTAAGTTGACAAAAGGGTCAAATTGAGGTTAAACTCTAATTTGGCAGAAAGAGCATTGGGTGCCTCCTGTCAGTCGCCTTCCTCATCTTTCAACAAGATAATCTGCATCTTCAAGCTCTTCTGGGAGCATCTGAACCAAAGTGAAACAACTCAATCATTCAGAAGGTTATTGGTTTTCTTTTAAATAATGAGGTTGACTCAATCATAGCGATGAGCAACAAGTTGGAAAGAGGCTTTTGAACGTCCATTAAATGTTATACCCAAAAGTAACTTTGGTATCTGTTTTTTTAACTTACCATTTTTAAAAATGATTGTTAATTTTAATTTGATTTTTATCTCCTCTGGTATAAATTTGATTTGCAATCTGAATTTGAAATGAAATATATGGAGCTTAATATTTCAGGTCTTTGTTTTATTTTCTTCAAAGTAAAAGAAAAAGAACTACAAAAATTGAAAATAAGCAAAAAGAAAATGATTACTTGCTATCCAGAATCCAGACTGAAATACTTCAATAATTTACATTTACCTTCTAAATTTAAAGACTCTGTGTCTATTATTCTATTTACCAATGCTAAACAAACTGTTTTATACCCATATTTAGATATTTTTTAATGAATTACTGCACTAAATAAGTTTGCTAAATAAAAATTGCTGAAATATAGTCTACAGTGCAAATATTTTAGATATGATTTATTGGAGTTACATAACTGCATTTTCTATGGAAGGCTATGAGCATGTGCTTCAAATTGTCAAAGACTTGTAAAGCATACTTCTGAGGGGAAAAAGTTTGAAATAGTTGGCTTTGAATGATAGTCTATTTAGATAGCTTATGTATTGTACTTTAGGAGCTAAACCTCAATGAATGCAACAATGTACCTGAACAATTTCTGCTCTATCATCTCTTCAGTCAGCATCTCAGACAGAAACTTAAAATCGGATCTGTTCATTTCTAAATTAGCTTTGTGGAGGGAGTTTTGTCAGAAGCTGTAACTGGAGCTCATTAAAGGGGATATTTACTTTTCTTCTGGTCGTCATGTATGATAGTAATATTCCTGCCTGACAAAGATGCTCACTGTTGTGGCTTGCGACAAGGCCTTGGGTCTTGGGGAAGCAGATCAGACTGTGGCTCTTCGTCCTCCACACAAGAAAGCTCTGAGGAGAACCTTTTTTTTCTTTTTCTACCGGCAAATTTAGCCATTGTCTTACCGCCCTTGCCGCATCCGTTTTGCCCCATTTTGAATTAGTCTGTTCTGTGATACCACAAAATGCAAAAATGCGCATACACGGAAAAAAGAGGAAGAGAGACAACAGGCAAACTATTGTCTTGCCTTACACAGAACACCCCGAGAACTGCTTATGTCTGCATGTCTGATCCTAAAATTTGATTTGCGGATTTTAAGGCAGTTGAACTGGAAGTGCTTAATGCCAAGATGACTCTTTAATATGTCACATACTTTCTAAAAGTGAGATACATTAAGATAATGACACATACAACAAATGATTTTCAGACAATCCTGTTAAAATTGGCAACATTCCACAATTTGCACCAAAGGGGAAATTAATAAAAATCCTAGCCGTTGACAGAGAAACAGTGGGAAACCAGTTATTTGGTTTGGAGGCTTTTGTCCACAAAGATCAGGAATTATTATCAGGTTCTTGTGAGATTATTCTCATAATGGACTTTCTATTTGAATATGACTCCACTGGGCTGAGATCAAAGACATCAAGAGGATATTTCCTGCTGTCTTGGTGCTTATGGCTAGTTCAAAGAAATCCAACTGTTGACGGCAGCTGTTCTTCTCAGAAGCTCTGACTTTGTCTTACAGAAGCTGCTACTTAGTTAGTCCCACAGCAGTACTTGGATATACACCGCACACCCTATGAACAGTGTTTAAAAAAAGCTTCACAGAGAGATACCAGAGCTTCTTTCTTTCATTCTTGACTTGTTTCTTCTCATTGGATTTCTTTTCCCACCCACCAGACGGCAGTTCTTAGTGGCAGTATCGGTGGATATATTTGTGATTTACTTTTCTCTCTCTCTCCTCTTGGCAGAAGAACAATGCTTTAGTTTAGACAGTGCATTCCTGATTGTTGACACACTGTGGTATGGAGAGGGATTAGTGAGAGCTTTGGCTTTTTGATTCCTCTGCCTTGGCTCATGAGCAACACCTGGATGTATCCATGACAACGGACATTACAATGAACTGCAACTTGCCTCCAACCGGTTTGACAGAGAGTCCCTTGCCCAGCTTCTGCAAGGAGGGTCATTTAAAGCTACAATATCTAGCTTTTTTTTTTTTTTTTAAATGTGTGTTTTTTTTATATATTTGCTACAACTGATGCTATTGTGATAGGATGTATGAGACAGATCTGTGAAAAAAATGAAGCTCTTCCACCTCCTCCCTGAGCTATATTGCGATTTGCAAAAATTCACCGCTTCTGATCAAAAACAACCAATCATAGCTGTGAAAAAGGTCTTAGTACTGTCAATCAGGCTTGTGTATGCACTGCTCAATGTACTAATATAGGAGAAACAGTTTACCCTTGTAAAAAAATTGTTTATCCACCGTCATTGGTGGCCATGCTAACTAGCCTGAGCATTCATGACAGGCTTTACTGTCTGGAAGGAGCTGTAGCATAGCAGAGAACCAGGGGGAGATTGTGAGTAGACAATACACAAGCAAGATTGACAGCGCCAAGACCTCACCCTATCTCTGATTGGTTGTTTCTGACCAAGCTCTGGGAGAAGGCACAGGAGATTTATTATTCACAGAATATCTGTCTTATGCTATACTGTCATGTCAAAGGGATAGTTTTAACAATTGTGTAAGAAACATTTTTTAAATAAAAATTACATACTGTAGCTTTAAGAGAATCGAAGATGAAAGCTTTTGTTTGTGAGGCGGTTTTATTCATTTGTACTCTTAAAATGTGTCTTTCCTCCCACCCCAAACAAGAATTGTTTTATTGGGTGTAGATGTTGCTTTAACATTTTTTGAGCAAGAGCCATTCCTGTTGTATCAAAACCGATAACCCGTGTTTGGCGAGCCCACATGTGGTCTGAGTGAGATTGCGTGATAGCCAAAACTGAGGCATGATTGTTCACTAACATGCAGACTGCTGAGAATCTCATAGTGAGATGCTCTTCAATCTTATCAACAGGAGCCCATAAGGCCCATATCAAGAATTCAGAAGATCACTTCCTCTGACATCATTGCCTGCAGAGTCTGTGCCCATTCTCAGGAATCTGCTGGTTCTTCTTGCAAACATTCATTCATCAACCTTGAGGATCTTAGGTTTCAATATCTCAATTTTACTAATACGTTTCTTCTGGCTAGAATAATGGTTTTGGAGTGCCTCAGCCTAAGTTCAGGTTTGAGTTGGGATTGGGGGAGCCAAAGATTAAGGTCATGCATAGCAAGAAGGCTTTCCAACCTCAAAGACTCTGAGTTCTTCACCAAAGAGAGGAAACAATAGAATACTTTGATTAACAGAAATAAACAAAATGTGAGTTTTATAATCGTAATTGTACCTTACTTCTCATTGAACATACAGTAAATATTCTCTAAGTTAAATTAAAATTAAAATCATACAACTTTAGAACGGCTTACTTAACAGACATATGCTGTTTTTGACAAGATACTAATTCAGATTAGCATTACCATTAGCTGTGTGATAAGTTGTGAACAACAGTACCTTTCACTCGCTTACATTAAGGTGGTGTAATTTGCTGACCAAACTGCTGACTAGACGGAACCTCATAAGATTTATAACTTTAAGTATAGTTGCCTGTCCACCACTGTAACAACTTCTATGGTGTTCGCTATGACTCAGGTCTGGTCTGACTTTACAGCAAGAGTCTGTTTAAATTCTAAATGCTGCGTTGTGTGCTGAAATATGTCTTTTCACATTAATTCTGCACAAAAAAAGCATTTAGCCTGTGTTTAAATTAAAGCGGTATTTGTTTGGTACGCATGGTTACAAAGCAAGTAGCCTATGCTAAACAGTTTTGATATTTATTGATGTGCTTGACACTTCTATTGTTTACTAATTACACATGTTAGGTGAGTTACAATTTTAAATAGCGGATGTGCTAAAGAATAATAAATGGTAAGATATTATTGTATTTAGAGCTAATATAATCTACACAGAGGAATATAACGTATGAGTACAAAGCTACCTTTTATAAACAGTTTTATTCCCATTTGATTCAGATTTTCTACTATGTGTCAGATGGTAAGGAATGTATTTTGCACATTTGACTACCCTTTTGTTCGTGTAGAAGGTATGTTTTGTGGCAAGCCAGACAGAGGACAGAATATGCCGAATGGGAAAAACCCATCAGCTTTATGCCTCTCTGAGTCACTCAACTTTTCCATCTTGCTCACTGTTCATTCACCAGGTATTTATTGTGAAATAATGATTTCCACTGATGCCTGTATTGAAAACGTTCACAGGTGTTGCGACCTAATTCATTTTTCATGAGTAGAGGCATTCCAGGGAAAATCATTGCTTCATTGAGTTTCTCAGTTCTTAATAAAAATAATTATTGAAAGTCTAATCCAGTGGAACTTCTGATACAAGATTAATTTGTTTCAATAGACAGTTTACTCCGTGATGGACTGGAAACCTGTTTAGTGTGTACCACGCCTCACATCCAATGTTGACTACAGCACAAGCAGAAGGAGGGCAACCTGAAGAATCAACATGTAGAGAATCATACAATCAAGTATATGATTCTGCACGTAATTGAGGAAAATTCATAATTGGGGATGTCATGTGGCGTTTGCTTTTGAAAAAATTCAGATTCTGATGCATTCGTACTGCTGCTTTGGAATTGCTAACCAGTAGTGTCAAGTAGAATTGTGTCTATAGGTTTTTCAGCTTCCTACACTGCATTTTCTTTTGAATAGTTTAGATATGTTCAATGTAAAACATCCAGAACTAGGCACATTTTCTGCATATAACTGGAATTATGTTTTACAGAAAAATCCACAAATAGGTAAATTTGCAAATGCTGAATGCTGTGAATAGGTAGGGTTCATATATAAAGGCCAAGTTGTGTAAAATAAAGCATTTGTTTCTGTGTAGAAATGGTTTTAGTTTGTGTCAATAGTTTGTATCAAGAAACTTTAATTGATAGTCACAACTCATCTTGTTTTTTTTATTTATTTTTCGCTAAACCTTTTGATTTGGGTTTAATATTAATGAATGAAGATTGTTAAGCAGGGTTAGTTTAAGAGGAGGGAAACATATCTGTGTTAAATTAACAGGTCCTGGCCTGTTAACAACAAACATGCAAAATTTAAACCTAGATTGTCATTCCGAAGGTGACAGCAGGTAGGTTGGGTTTCTTCTAAATTCAGCACTTAATTTTCAAAACCCTGACGGTAGATCAACTGTTCTTCCTGATAGCAGGCATATCAGACAGACATGTTTACAATTGGAAGTGTGGGCTGAATGGAATTTAGTGAAACTGGACATTTTACCTCATCAAGAGTTCACAGGTGGCTTTTTTGGCATAGACTGTTGATTTACACAGTCAAACACTAACACCTGTTTGATAGCAATCAAACAGCAACCACAGGCTGATTCCATTGGCTGGTGTAGTTTTTAGTGTCAAATTAGATCCTTCTTCCTTGTTTGTAGTACTTGCAGAACTTTTGGTCGTTTTGGTTATATGTGTTTTTGTTATGTGACTCGCATGGATAAATGAGAAAATCTTCTGTATTCTACAAGTTTGAATTTCTGAGCCTGATTTTTCCTTCAGTCTAACTGATGTTTTAACCCTGTCATGCCGATGAGGAAGTATTTTTGGGATAGCTTGTCCCAGTGTAGGCATTGAGGTGTTTGCTATGGAAATAAACAAAATTCCCCTGTCCATGATGAAGTGTAGCAGGCATTAATTGTGGCCCTATGAAGGGCAGTGTGCAGCGTGGGAAGTTTGGTGAGCTTCCTGACCCCACGTACCATCACAGCACATTGCCCTTCATCACGTGATAAAGGAATGCTCCTCATCTTTTGTTTTAACATCCACTGCACTCTCAGAGTTGAGAGCAGTTTTGCATACTATAGAGTGATCACTAGCTTGGCATCTTGCTTCCCCATTCTCCTCTTGAATTATTCTCAAACAGGATTTGTGGGAAGCTCTCCCCTGCATCTTTTAAATCACTTCAAGCGCTACTGAAGGCTTTTTTTTTTTTTTACTCAAAGCAGGCACCAATCTAATGGCATCATTTGAACCTGCTCAGATCCAGAGAATCAACCCCTCTTTTTTTATGTGCTTAGGTTTTTATTTTTTTTTTGAGCAGGAGAAAACAAAAGGCTGGCGCAGTGAAGCGCATCTCGGCTTGCGAGCTGAATAGAGGGGCCCCTTTCATGGCTGTTTATGAGCTCCCCTCTTCAAAAACACACATACAAATCACACCCAGTTTTCCCAGTAGCTCCCTCCGAAACAAGGATGATTGCACCAAGGGAAGGGGAATGGTCCAAAATTGCATGGTGCCTCTCTTTGCTTCTCTGTCCAAGTTGGTATATATATGCATTAGCCAAACTGTTTTGATATGTGTCTGTGTGATCATATTTAAATTTTCTTATTAAAAAAAAAGCTTGACCTGTTGCCTTCTATAACAAATTAAACTCGACTGATGTAAAATTTTATTTTAATAATGAAAGAAACAGTTTGCAGGTGATGAATTAATTAGCTAACATATGAAGATGAGTCCCTAAGTCTGCAAGTAATGATCACTAACAATGAATTATTTGAATTTTAATTCTTGATTCTGATCACTAATCAATTTCGATCAATATTTCTTAAACAAATTCCCTTTGATATCACAATTCAGTGGACTCCAAACCATTTAAACAGTTTGTGAGAATTATTAAAATTTGGCCTTTTGCTATTTGTTCCTTCAATTTCATAGCCACACATTTCCTTCCTATGTCTGTTTTGTGTTTGTAAGCAAATCAGTTCTCACATGTTTGAACTGTGACATATTAGTTAATTTCCTATGGAGATAAATATTTTTGATATGTGATTAAAATATTTATTAAATCTTACATAATTAAATGTGTTTATTTTCTCAAGACTTTTTCAGTTGAGTTTGTGTTTGATTCTTGTTGCTGGTTATGAAATGTAAGGTATTCAGACCTCTGACTAAATCAAAATAGCTCTTAGCAAACTCCTGTCCTGTGGATATTGTTTATTGTGGCAATGTATCCGTATTTTCCTACAGTGTGCTGTTTGTAGATCATAGAAAATGACTTGCTTGTTGAAGTGGGACAATAAAGACAGGACACAATATTTTTTATTAAAAATTATTGCCATAAAAGTCTAGTGCAACTTAACAATAACTAAAATTAGAACATCATATTGTTTTCAGAAGTAAAACTTTCCTGGTTTGTATTTTGAAGTAAGTCAAAGGTTTCTAGCATTCTAACTAAGGGGTCATTTACCTTTGTGATACCGAAATTCTAAATGATGGTCAATAGTTCAAGGTTTTTGAGTTTTCATCTTGAAATATAGTTTCAAGTGCAGTTTCCTCTTTTGTTTTTGTGTTTTTCTTTCTATAAATGCACCAAATGTTTTGTACATCTGGACGGCAGGTAGAAATGCGTGCAAAACCTTACCCTGTCTTGCTAAATTAAACAAATAATTTTTTAAAATAGCTATTGTAGCTATAGCTTACCCATGTATAACATAATAGATGCCACCACAGACTATTGAACCCTTATGATTTCTCAAAAGATCATCATAATCTAAACTGAACTTAAATCCTGGTTTAAATGAGGAACCATCAAGTAAACAACTGTCTGATCATCTTAAAACAAGTAATACTCATAATTGTTCTAAACAAAATGAAGACTAGGATGATCTTTACAAACATAATTGTCAGTATATATGCATGTTTATTGATAACAGTAATTAAGCCAGGAGTCAATAGAAATGTCTATCTCAATGAAATCTCAGTGCGTCCCTGTTGCTCTGTGTGATGCTGTCTTCTACAGGGTGTGATTTATTCTTCTTATACTTCAGGTCTAATGCCGATCGGTAAACAACTTCATGGAGCGTTACCACCTGGTAAGGAGAGTGGACTAAACCCCTCCTTCCCCCCAAAAAAAACAAACATTATTGAAAATATAGAATATGGCCTGGTAGCTTTTACTGATTAAGTTAATAGAACTTAATCAGTATTTCTCCTTTCTCTTTCTGCCATTATCCCTGCTTAAGAAACTATTGGGCCTATTAAAAGTCCTACTTTGTACTTGCAGATATTTTAATATTTTTTCTCACAATGATGTCACTAGGAGCTACTTTTAGTCTTAGGTTTCTTGTGCCTTTGTGCCCTGGTTGACTGCATGAGAAACAGAATGATTCGGGGTCAACCAAAAATAAACTCTCAAAGTTTTATATGTGATCTTTTCTTTTTCTTGTAGTTTTTTGGGGGGAGCGTTTGAGGGGGTTGGGGGGATTTTATGAGCATTACATTTTTGGAAGACATTGGCCTAGTTTTAACGGCTTGAAAGTATCTCTTTAGATTTTTGGTGATTAATAAGTTACGACGACCTCTTCTGTGATGCTACCTTATCTCATAATCATCCCAGCTCCAGATATACCAAAGTGAAGGTGTAGTCAAACTTGATAATGTGACTGTAAAAAAAAACAGTAGATACTTGCCTCTCTCTGTTGATTGTCAGAGACGGCCACAGGGCTGACCTTCTATTGACAAATGAAAAGTCACCTAAACTTGAAGGAGCTCTCCTCTCAACTACTTTTTTCCGTTCTGTGTCACATCTTGTTGAACGGGTACAAGGTTTGACAGACAGGAGGAATGCTAGCTGAGAGATTGGTTTTGTAATGCTGGCCCATTCTTTGGGTGTTCTTAAGCAAACAGAGCGGTGCTACGTCCTGTTTTTTACGGGTTTCTCACGTCACTGTTCAAACTCTTAAACAGGCCAGTCCCCGAGTGTACATTTGGGAGAGCAAACACCGCTCTAATACTTCACCAATCTGACCTTCTACTAACTTGATACACACAAATAGACAAACATGCACACACCTTTACACTGCTCTGTCCACGCCGGTGGGAAAATTGTCAACTTTTATCTAGAATTAGCTGTTCTGACATAATTAATGCACATAGTATTTTTTTTGCTTTATTGACACAAGTACTGAACCAGTGTTAACAGCCCAAAACCATTCAGCGTGGACTTTTTTAATTCACCTTAATGAATGTGTTTTTATTGTCTTCATGTGTGGCAAAAGCAATGTTTTCTTAGCGAACCGCAGCTCTTATAAACATTAAGGGTGGGTGCTGCATGTCATTTTTAAGTAACATATGAGTGCAGTGTTTTGGCTCCAAACTTTATTAAAAGTTGTGCCCTTGTGTGCATGGGTCAAATGCTTGGAAAAGCTGGTGGGAAATTTGTGGGAAAACTTGAATGCATTTAAAATGATGGATTCTCAAGTGCTCCCCTTATTCTTCCAAACTGCAATGAAATTTTGTAGAGGCTCTTTTTATTAAATGGCACCGAAAATATAAAGGAAACATGCAGCTCTCCCTGCAGAATGCTGCACTTTTCAGGCTTATTTGGTTTATGGAAAGAAGTTAGGTGTGCATGCATCTGGGCTTGAACAATACTGTCAAACTCTGTGCATGTTTTTTTCTTCTTTTATTCAAACATAAAAGAACAACAACAACGAAAAAAAACATCTACTGCTTTTATAGACCCTGCTGTAATCCTGTCTTTACTGTCCCTTTTTTTTCTCTTTTCCTCCCTGATATACAAGGCATTCCTTTGTGGTTGTGTAACATGATTTGGGGCAGACAGTTAGAGAAACCGAGATGGAAGTGAAAGCAAAGAGATCGAGGGGGTAAACACCCTGTCATGCTGGGCTTGGTGCACGGCAGTGCGCTCGTATTTTTGAGCCCGGTTTCGACAGCAATGGGTAGCTGGCTTATCATCAGCCTGCTCAGCTTTTTTTTCTGTCACGCGTGGCTTGCCTTAATCTCTCCCGTGTACTGTAAACTGCACCTAATAACCCTCCGCGCGATTAAAGCAAACATCTTAATAACAGCCTGCCTCATTATCAGCTCGCATTGGGAAAAACGAGTGGTTAAGCCTGAGCTTTGCAATGTGGGCTCATAGGGAGGCCAGAAAACGAGATAACCTGCTTACTTAGTGCCTCCCATTGAGAAAATACAAAAAAAATCCACTGTGATTTTTTTTCTTTTTCAGAATGTGAAAAATTATTTGCATTGAATCTTCTTATTAGGAGTAAGTTTTTCGAGGTTATAGAGAAACTGAGCGCAAAAGCCAGAGAGAGTTGCAGAACTGAAAGTAACATGTCGCTCTAGAGGGTGCTGTTTACTGAGAAAACAGCTTATCACTCCTGCAGTTCTCCTTCAAATGTCTGCTCTCTTTTGCTTTCTAAAACCAATATATTAAACATCTGAATATTTACCTGATCCTGAATAAAGCAAAGGTTACTATTAAAGTTTACTCGGTTATATCTTAAATCCAAGCAAAACAAGTCAAAATAAATGTCAGTTCCAGCGAGATTTATCCAAGAAAAGAAGCTCCACCCATGAATGTGTGGCGTTGTGTTGTGCGAGGCATTTTTGACACATCATTAGCCGTTGTAATCCCACTGTTTCCTGTTTGTGTGTGTGTTTGTGCGTGTCCCAAGTCACACACAGGCACAAAGATGTTTACACAAGTTTCACACAGCCAGCAAGAGCAGATGATGAAGTGTCATTCAGACCTATGCTGGCACAATGTTCACAGAGAAGAATGCATCTGCGGAGATGGCTACACCTGTGCCGTCTGTGATCTCCTGCGGCGAATTGCAGGGTGTAATCCCTAACATCGCTTGTGTTTATGACTGTGTTTTAGTTACAGGCCTGACTCCCGCTTGCTTTTGAGCTTATCTGGGACCTTTGTTACAATTAGTCATTACCTTGATTCCAGGAGCATTTTCCTCATCCTCCTGCTGTACATGTTTACAGTAGTCATATCCTTTGAACCTTTAGACACTTTTGTTTTCCAATTGCACCCCCATATACAATGAATTTCTTCGGGGGTTTTGAGGAAATCTCAGTTGCTTGGGACACCTTCTGAATGTCAAAGCTTTCCTCCTACTTGTGTAAAATTTAGGCTTTCCTTTCAACATTAACTTTTTTCTTGTACTGTACTATAAAGATCGGATTTGTGAAGATCCAGAGTACGTGTTGCCAAATTGACCGATTCTGAAGCTGTGGATCTTAGTACCTCTGTCAGGTCCTTTGCTCTCCTTGCTCAATTGAACAGTGCCATGTGCGATATTCAGAGCCTTGGTTATTGTTTTAGAATCTAACTCCGATTTAAACTTTTCAACAACAAAATGTGAACATTTACAGAAGCATGAATACTAAGGCATTGTAACATTTAAGAATAAACTTAACTCAGATGGTCAAATTGGTCATCTTCCAAATGTTTTCGTTTTGTAAAACAAAATTCAGTTCTAAATATAGAACACAGTAAACAACTTTACTCATGCCCTGGCTTTCCACAACAGGATCATTTATAGGAGTCTTTATTTTGGAACTGTTTCCTTATGTACTGACTATTTGAGGAGGCCTTTTTTTTCTTGCTTTATATGGTTCTTATTTCGTCATTAGTGACGGTAGCACCACCGTTGAGGTCATAAACAGGGAGGAGAAACTTTCAATGCCAGATTGAACTCACTTTTTATTTTAGTAAATATGCTAAATATAGAGTTCAGCCACTGCCAGAAGTTTGTTCCAAAGTTACTGAATGACACACCTTTCGAGAAATGACTCTTCACAAGTTCACATCTGCTATTATTATTATCATAATCCCACTCTCCCTCCTTATTTTTGTTCCATTCTTCTCTCTCTCTCTGACAGATGCACAGTAGTTGTCCTGTTTTCTGTCTTAAAATGTTTTGCGTAGATCATAATTAAGAGTAGCCTTATTCAAAGTAAAGGAACAGCATGCTTCAGCCCTCAGCTCTGACGTGGGTGGAAGAGAAGAACCAGTAAAAGGTCCTCATTGCTTACACACCCTTTGTATGGCAGTGCACTGTTGTAATGGTGGCATTTCAACCCTTCAGACTTAGCCAGGCAATTAGATAACATGAGAGTTGCCACTCTTGTGAGTTAACCCAGCTATGACAGTGCATGAAGGTAAAAAAAGAGAACAACTCCTGACCAAGAACAATTACAACACTTCGTAAAGTCTGGCCCAGTATGAGAAGAGTATTGAAGTCTTATGTGTTTTTTTATTTTAGGATGATGTGATCCATCCGTCTCTCATCTGGTTTTTCTCTCACTGATTTGTCATGGACGGCACTACACACTGCTGTTCAGTGGTCAGTGTTTTAGAAACGGATCCTGCAGGCTTTGAATCCCTTTTTTCATTTGTACCCAGTATTATTCAATTTCACCCAGGGATTAATAAAATAGTTCAAACTTTGACTATTACAGGCTTTGACTCTGTTCCTCCTAGAGTAACCTTGCTCAGTAAAGTGAAGATATAAAAGATATGGCAATGGAATATACCTGCAAAGTTGGACAAAAATACTTGTATTCTCGTACCTGTTTATAACAGCAAAGCAGATCTAAAATAATCTCACGAGTATCATACTGCTTTAGTGTAATAGTTCCATTAGTTTGAGCTGAAACGTCATTTCGCAGTTACTAAAAAAATGAAGAGATTCCATAGTGGTGGAACACTGATAGACCGTTTGTTTTAACTCCTTCTACATGAGCTACAATTTGAAGCAACTTAACAATTTCAAACAATGAAATTAATAGCATTTGCAACATTTGGTTGTTTTCTCAGCCAATGAACATGTTCCTAAACCAACACTGTCTCCAATGTTTCAGAAGGTTAGTCCACTCTTGAACCTCAGAGCAGACTGACAAATCGCATCTGATCTCATGATTGCCATAGTTACCTGACATTTTTCTGCCGAGAAAACCATAATACACTTAACAACTGTGTCTCTTGAATGTGAAGTATAGTGTTCAAATCAGTTAAAAAGCATACCTGACGTAAGCAGACGTAAGAATTTTCAGTTTGTGTGGTTTTAGTTAACTAAATCAGCTAAAACTAGGAACCCTCATATTACTAACTGTTTTTTTCACTGCTCTGAGAAGGACATCTTTACCTTTTTACTAGGGGTAAGGGAACGTTTGCCTATAACTTTATAGAATTTCACTTAAAAAAATCCAAACTATCCCTGTAAAGGTGATGTGTGTTCCCTTAGTGGCTCACCCAGATGGGCAAAATGTTCCGTAATAAAGTGGATATGTGCCAGAAACATATACTGTTACTGTGATTAAGGCCTGTAAAATTTTTATTTTCTCTGTTGGCACAACTGGTTTCCAAATGTTCTTACATTTTTAACTTAACATGAGGACCTGGAACAGAATTTATTGGTTGATGTTTGCTGTGGTACACTTTAAATATTGCCGGTATCCTCAGAATGGGATCTTTACACAACTCATGACTGTACTCTATTTTCCAAGGCTTCAGCCATCCTTGCTGTTTGATGATTGTACTGTAGTCAACCATGATCCTGTTTGCTTAGCTACTCTCCCATCACCCATCATGCCCTCACCTCCCCCTCTGCATTTCCCTTCTCCCTTCCTGGCAGTCTCTTTTCCTTACTCACACCAAACAGTGGGAGCCTGTCACTGTGTCACCCATGGGGTGATGCCCCTCTCTCAGCCCTTTGGGGCCCATTAGCCTCTGTAGCACTCCATGTTTGCCCAATCATTCGAGATCCGGATACAGGGATGAATTGTTAACTACTGCAGGTCAGTCATTGCCTCCCTCCCTCTACATCCCACTCCCCATTTTTTGCTCTCTCTCAACCACTGTTTACTCATCTCCATAGAAACCAAGTAGTTTTTTTTTTCCTTCATGTGATCGCTACCAGTCATCCCCATTGCTTCTCATTGCCACCACAACTTCCTCTTCTCTTCATCTTCTCTGTTGGAGTGCCCAATCAAAAGGCAGCAAAGGGTGTTCACATAAATGCAAAGCAATGACGATGCAGCTCCCTCTGACTACAGATAGGGTTGAATTCAGTCCTTAAACTAATGAGAAAGTAAGATTTTATTTCCAACGTCAGGTTTGCACAGTGTTACTGTAATTTGCAAAAAAAACAAACACCTTTTTAACTATAAAAACATTTTCACTGAAATAAATGTTATCATAGTTACATAAACCTATTGACTACTCTCAAAGTATGCATGTGTTAGTGTGCGTGTCTTATTTGCTCAGGGCAGGTGAGTGTTTGTCTACCTGTCTCCATTTATGAGATCAGTGTTTGCTCAAGGAATGCACCACGTCCGATTTGTCATTGACTGTTATTGTTCAGCTCATCCAACTGGTGCCTCGAGGTTTGGTCGCGTTGTGCCCCAGCAAGCGGGAAATATTTGCTTTTCTTGGTTTTTCCTCTTTGGCTTAGTATATTTGCACATGCTCTTGACAGGAAATGTGACTTATAGAGAAAACTGGCTTTCAAACTGGCTGTGAACTAGAAGATCTGTTTTATGACAGAAAATGTCGAGCGAGTGACTTGAGTGTCGTTAATTTAGTGATAAATGTTTTCCATCGCTTTCTCTCTGATTTGAAAGCTGCTATTCTGATCTTTGAAAGTAAGAAAGAAAGTAAAAAGTAATAACTCTGAAATGACCAGAATATTTCTGACTTCTAACCGATTATCTTTAAAGACCATGTAGATAAAAGAACATCACAAAAAATTTTGTATTTTTATTATCTTTTGAGAGATATTGAAATGATTTCCAAACACGAACAAACTTTTTGGGTAAATAAAATAAAAAATGTTATCTTAATCTGGAAATCTTGCAGTGTAGAAGGAGCATAGGTCAAACGTCACAACACTTTAAGAACAGAATTATACAGACAACAGACAAAAAATGTAAGAAATGCTTTAGCAGAAATAGCTTTCTAAAAAAGTTAATTCTGCAGAAACAGATAAGCTCCGATGAGTAAACTTCACTTGTTAGGAATGAGGAAGTCTCAGCATTTCTTTCTCTTATTCTAATTGTTTCAGATTAATTACACAAAGCACTTGCAAATTTTGATTTGACCTTCAATAGTTGGTGTATCTTGGCGTTTTAGTTGCTGTTTTTAGATGATGATAATTTCTGACCATTAAAGTTAAGAAAAATGTATGGGTTTATGGGTGTGTGTTTTTTTTTTCTTCTTTTTTTTTTGTTTTTTTTTTGGTGTGTGTTTGTCATCCTGTGCCACCATCTGGGTGGTCATCACGGCTGGTTTGATCATAATCACCCAGTCCCATAAATCAGTGTCCGGACTCTGGCCAGGAGCTGATTCTGTGTGCCTCACTGGAGCGAGGGGCTTGAGGCATTAAGCTAAGACCCCCGGCCGCTGCCCTGCCCAAGCCTGGCCACACGTCAGCTCTCCACACCACCTTTAAAATAACTTGTCATGCATGACAGCCTTTGGGAAAGAGCCTCCTTCAAGTTAATACCAGCCATAATAGAAATATATGAATCATTTTTTCAAAACATAACATAGTTTATGTTAGACTTTCAGAAGTTTGTTTTTGTTTTGTTTTCTCTCAATTTCAACGAAATATGTTTGCTTATGATAAAATGTGTTTGTTCCGACTGCCAGTGGCTTTGATAGTCTTCTATAATGCTACTCTCAGAACAAATGTTTCCACCTGATCTAAAGATTAAAGTCATATCTTTGTCTTTGTAGGTCCTCTGCCTCTCTCTGAGCTTGAAGAGCAAGGATGAAGGCCTGTCGGAGCTGTCTGGCTTGCATACATCACTCTACGCTGAGCTTTTATCTAGCCAGACTGGTCTGTGCTCCATCTAGACCCAGCTCCCGGCAAGTGCACAGTCCTGAGACCTGTGGCATTAATAAAGATAATGCTGTTTGGAATAATAACAGTCAATTCTGCTCAATAGTGGAAAGAGACAGCATGTACAAGTGTCATGGAATACAAAAGAAACCAAGATGAAAGGCTGAAAGGTGAGTCCGTGCACCTCTTCCGCTCTCAGGTGGGAACCTATATCAACATCTACACATGCGAGCAGTTCTAAGTGGGTTCCTATGCCAATTTTGAGCTGTAGAATTATGACACAGACATACTATTTGTTCTTTTGTCTGCCAAGATCACAAAGGGAGGCGAGTGACTTGTCTTTCCTTTTATTTTTCTCATTTCCCCTCTTCTTTCTCTTTCTCTTTATTCACAATTGTGGATGCAATTTAATTTGATGAGCAGGTGGCCTTTTTATATACATCTGACAGTGCTTTTGGTTCCCACCTCTGGCGTGTGGAGCTTTCAGTTGGAGTCAGTCATGTAGGTCAGGATTAAAGGGGTGAAAGGGGAGGAGGAGATACAGTTGGAGTCTAGGTAGTGGCAACCTCAGCGCCCTGCAGTCAGTACCATGCAGAGTTCTGCTTGAAAGAGTTATTCTGTTGCTTAAGCTCTCAGACGCACCCCAGATGGCTTTTGTGCCAGCCAGGGAATTGCTTTGGGACAGAAAAGTCCTTCAGACTTTGTAAGTCACTGGGCACAGCAGGTAAGGTGTTGTGGTGGAGGCAGGCAGAGAAAGCAAGATGTTACAAATTATTCACTTTTTCCACATTGAATCTGAAAATAAATCTGAAAGTGCAAAAGACTGATTTTAATGCTTTCGATATTAGAGCACCTGAATTCACCTAGTTTGAGTCAAAACACTTTCTCAGATGTCAAATAAAACAAAGCTATTGTGTCTGCATTACCAGTGGAAGCAGTTTTAGAATATAAAAAATACAACCTGTTTTCACTCCTTTGACTTTGATCTGTAGTTTTACAACACAGAGCAATTAAGCAACCCTGTTACTCCTTCAGGGCATTTATGATCCACTATGTTACCCGTCTAACATTCTTCTGCAATAACTCCATGGTGACCAGCAATCAATATTTTGTCAATAAACAAAACAGGTTTGCTGTTTCATGTTTTCATTCAGACAGAAGTCTTAAAAGAACTTTGTTTTTTTTTATTAAGTTGCATGATGGTGAAATTCATAGAAACTCTGCCATTCAGGAAGAGGGTCCCTGACTTTATTTCAAGTTTTTTTTTTTCCTTAAAAAAAAAATCAAAACCCTTTTTTTCCCTTGCTGGAGCTCTATCAAAGTACTCTAGCATTGTGCCACTGTCCTAAAGATGCAATAATAGAGTCTTTAGACATTACATTACCCTTAGATGTGATTGTGTGCATCCATGGTCTTTTGTCCTGTGATGGACAGGTGACCTATCCAGTGTGTAACTTGCTTCTGATAAGACAGGGAAAGAAATATGTTAAAAATGTTCCTGTCAATTTGCCAAATGAAAATAACTTGACCTTTGCCCAAAATTGTGTCATATTGATGCTGTGGATTAAGAGATACAACGATCTGACTATTCCTGGTCAATCTGGCTGGCGGGACGATACTGGCAACCGTAGTAGCAGCGCATAACGTAATCAGTATGTTGCTGGGTCGACTCCCGCTCCATCCACTTGTGTTATTGTGTGCTTGGGCAAGACACTTCACCCGCCTTGTGTACTGGTGGTAGTCAGAGGGCCTGGTGGCGCTGCTGCATGGCAACCTCACCTCCGTCTGACTTCCTCAGATTGCTATACAAGTACAAGTCATTACTGTTTATCATACCACTCTGTGGTTTTCTTCAAGATCTTACCAGCCCATTTCAATTGCTGCAGGTTCATTGATTAAGGGAGTAGTTTTGAATACTCAAAAAATAAAAAAATATATGTTTGCCTCTGTTAATGAATCAAAGCATATCTTTAAGCTAAAATGGTTGCATCAAAAAAGATTGTGAAAGTTCAAACTTTAGTATCTGTGGCTTTAGTAATCACACAATTCAAATTCTAATGTATTCAGTGTTTGACCTCCCAATCAGTCCAGATGAAAATAATGCTAAACGATTGAGTTGTATCAGTATATAAATTAGACATGTATTTAGAATAAATGAAAATCTATTGAAAGTGTTGAAAGCCTTGTAATGTGGGTGCACTCCTTTTTGGAACAAACTGATTTTTACTATGTCAACTTCCTTTGTTTGTTTACTTGCATAGTTTTGCTTTTTGTAATGGTAAATTAATTCAGTCCAAGTGTTGCCTGACAGATTAGAGTATTTTGTCACTAAAACATGTTGAAGGTTATATCAAACCATCAGGCCATAGAAAAATGTGTAATAGAAAACTGTGTCGCTGTGAAAAATAGAGTGGTAAGAACATAGCCAGAATATCAGGCTGTGGTGTTTGAGGTCTGATCTGCAACCTCAACTCGGAGGAGTGATTTGGTTAGGCTCCTCTGTTAGCCATTTTCTGTTTGTCCCCCAAGCGTTTATCTCAGAGGTTTCACAAGTGGCCACTTCTACGTGCACTGATAAACAGCGGGGATTGGATCCAGACCCTGCTGGGTTCTAGCTGGAGCCCTGGGGCTTGAAACCACACAGGCCGAGAATGTTAGTCATTTGTTTATTATTGCTGATATTCGCCTGGTCCTAATCCTTGCAGGATTAGCTGGATTACATGTTTTCCTCATTCTACCTTTTTCCACTGTTGGAAAGTTTTCATCTTACATGGGAATATTTGCAATCCTTGTTAACGCATGAAGGACATGTGCACAGAGGCATGCATTTAGGTTTGTGCTGTGATCCATGCGTTATGTCGATGTGTTTTGTTGGATGTTTGTTG
Organism: Xiphophorus maculatus; assembly: GCF_002775205.1. Lineage (NCBI taxonomy): Eukaryota > Metazoa > Chordata > Actinopteri > Cyprinodontiformes > Poeciliidae > Xiphophorus > Xiphophorus maculatus. Next base: position 11,941,657 of record NC_036458.1, on the reverse strand, counting down.
TCAAGGTACTTTGACAGATACGCCCAATCCTATTTAAAGTTGTGACCGAGTTCAAGAAAACTCAGCTACATTGAGTTATGCTTTTTATTTCATGTTAGATCATCCTGGATTGTGGTTTTCTCTAGGCTAAAGGAGTGTTTAGATCTAACAAATCAGTGCTGAAGAAGTGTGTTCTTTTCTGGTTTCGGTCGGAAATACTCCTAGAGCCCTGTAGGAACCAATTAATCAAAGAGACCAAATGTCAGTGTGGCGTCACTGGATTCGGAAACTAATGATGTCATGGAGGAGGGATAAGTGGTTTGAGTGGTACCAGTGTGTAGAGAAGCTACCGGCTTTGAGTCACCTGGATTGAAGACGAAACTGCATTCACTTAGTCTCATGAACTTGTTCAGCGTGACCTTTTCAGAGCTGATTCCAATCACTTCGTAAATCTCTTTCCAGTCTCAAAACACAACCTAGCACACACTCATTAACATGCCGTCCTCTTTCAGCCGCAGTGTGTTTGTGGGTGAGAAAGTCCAGCAAATCTGCTCAGACGCCCTGCACGCAATCCCTACTGCCCAGTTCCTCCCACAAACATACAGAGAAGGGGATACACCAGTGCTGCAGAACTGACAGACGAAAAACATGTAATTATCTTAGTTTATGGGAGGCCAAAAGGTTAAGAATGGAGGTTCCTAATTTTCTGGGATGCTCAGGTTTAGCTTGTTTGAGTGGAAATTCAGAGTAACTCAATTTACGTGATCTAGAGCGCATTTGTTACAAAATTAAGCTAGAATTCAAATTTGACCTAAATAGTCCACATAAGCATGTTCTTCACCAAACCCCAAGCATATTAGAATATTTAAAAATGTAAAGAGCGTAAAAATGGTTTCAGTTTAATTTTCCCTTTTTATAGGCTTATGAAAGTAAGCAAACCCTTAAATACTTCACATCCCTCAAACCACTCAGCAGTGGATACTATTGCTGGGTGGAACTGACAAAATGAATGTTCAGCCCTCCCTACATCCTTCCTCGCTCTGCACACAAAGTCGTTATACTTGCTGCTCATGTAAAAGCTCTGTAGCCAATGCAGTCACAGCAGAACTTCATGTGGTGTTTGTTAATTGGCTTTTTTTTTTTTTTGGTAAGCGCAGATATGCTCCACTATGCATATCTTGCTCAATGTCCCTTGCACTGCTTGCCTTTATAAAGTGTCTGTTGTTAATTGGCTACACGGTCACAGTCTCCTGCTTTAACTATCCCCTGTGGTACCTGAATGTGGCCCATTTGACCTAGAGGCACTGAGGTGAAAGTCAAGCATTAAACAGCATCAACTTTTGGCAATTTGCCATTGTTTTTCTTTTCTAACCACCGTCATTGTTTCACATCTTTATGGTTTTTAATATGAGCTTTGAAGGTGATCTATCTTTTACTGGGACAGTTTTGGGGTTGTGTAAGCAATATCCAGTTCATTTCAACACCTTTCCATAACCTTAACAGTTTGTTTTTGTGTGAGGGTCTGTCACCTTCTGTCAGGCACTTTTACCAACTTCCCTACTTGTCTGCCTCCTCAAAACCAATAAATATATTTTCCTTTTGGCCTTACCTATAAAGTAGATTTGACCATGCCTTCTTCTTACACAATACCAGGCCTCCAACTGAGCTGCATCAGCACTGCTCAAAGACCAGGGAGGACTGTGATCCCACCATGGGGTGTATAGCTGTGGCTCCAGCTGTGCTACACTTTAATCCCCATCTCTTTTAACCACAATGGAAAACATGTGCGTTCTCTGTGTAGGGTACCGGCCCACCATAGATGAGGCCGTTTACCTATGCTCTAAAACTAACATCTCACAGCTATGGTGACCGCTCCTGGTCACAGGTTCTGTTATTATTTGGAAAACTAATAGACAAATATTTTGTGATATTTTTATTTCAAATAAGATCATTTGACCTTCCATTATCACTTTTGGTTCCAAATTTGCTTTTAAAACTAAATTATAAAAAGAATCAATAATAATGTCCAAGATATTTTTTTCTAGCTTTTTGGCCATGTGTGGCCATTCATTATTTCTACTTGCAGATTCAAATTTGTTGTAAAGTTTTGTTTTTAAATTAAGAATACCTTTTAAATTGATTTTAAATCTGTCATATTAGCATTACATTGGTTAACCTATCAAGCAATATTGCAGTGAAGTATAGGTTATTCATATATTAACTTTGAAGCTTCCAGAATTCTGAGTATTTCTATTCCAGTATTTCTATTGGGGTTTCTGCGGAGCTTCTTGTCTTAAGAAGCTCCGCAGCTTCAGAATCCAACATTTTTATTACTAGCTAAAGGTTTTTCTTGTTGCTGTTTACTCCTTTGACCTGCTCTCTTGTGGTCCACCATCTCACCCTGCCATGTTGGTTGTAATTGTTGATAATTGTATGTACTGAGGTTCAGTGTGACGTGACAAATTCTCAATTCCCTGCTGTTGTACTTTGTGACCAAGTCACATCCTGGCCTCCACAGGTGGGAAAGGTGAGCCAACAGTTGAATGATCTCTTCCGAGTGTAACAGTAACCACAGTTCGCTTCCCATGTTGTCCGGGCCCTGTTTTGCCCTTTCCTGTCACCTTATCTGAACATCCAGTGCAATCTAAGCTCCTCTATTCTCCACTCTGCCCATCTCCACTGGTGCTCTTCTCAGATGTCGCTGTGAAGACAGGATAAGCCCACTAGAGCTGAACTTGAGTTTAACTTACTGACAGACTCCTGACGCCCCATTGAGGGCACAGTCATCTCGACTTCCAGCCACCCACAACTTCCTACCCCCTAACCTCTACGGCAAAGGAGGCACAGACAATGAACTTTACATCAGTTCTTTGAAGAAATAATTTATTTTTAATAAAATCAGAAACAAAAAAAGAGATTTGATTGTCACTTGGGTTCGAGGAAATCCCTTTGTGTTGTATTTAGTGTATTTTCTACTTGCATGAGTAGGGACGTAATGTATATTATTTATGGCAGAGTGTACTTCCTCTTGCTGTCTGGGTTTGATTAAGAGAACTGGTCCCCCAACAGGCAGTCAACCAACTTATTTCACCCTTTCTCTGAGCCAAAAACTTTACAGTACACTCACAGAGCGTCAAAAACTTTCATCACCTGATAGTCAAAGTAGACACGAGCAGCCCTGAAATATTTGCACACTCACTCTGCTACTCTGAAAGGATTCAGCTATCCATGCATTTATTTATCTGCTAACTGAGTCTCTCGCTGGACTGTTTAATGTTGTTTAACTTGAAATCACTGACTGAGGCCAATTTGACACTAATTGAAGCAGAATAAATGACTGCGCTTTTGTGTTTTCAATACGTGGTAACCTGAAGAGAACTTGAATCATTCACGAATCATCTATCATTTGCATTCAGACCAAACGCTCTATAAACATGTTTCCACATGTGCTCATTCCACAGCGGCCCTGCCAAACAGCAGTCGGAACACTGCTGAAAGGAAGCTTATCAGAGCCCACTACGATTTTCAGGGAACTCCATAGAAAGAACTCCATTATTCTTAGGATGCAGTCCCTGAATCTGTCTTATTTGTTGAATCATTTGAGATGTAAATTTTTGAGTTAATATTTCCTCTCTTAGTGGGACCCCGGCGGATTTTGTACTCTCACAATTTCAGGAGGGTTGGTAGGACAAAATCTGATTAGGGTGAGTGTTGTGTACGCCTGTGCATGTGCCTGTGTAATGGACATGAGCCCCTTAGCTTTGAATGTGGGTGTGTACATGCAGGCCTCGGCTCAGCTCGGAGATGTAATCTGATTTGCAGAAGGGAATGGGTCGTTTCGCATGACTGGTTTAAAAGACCGCTGGCGCAAGGTTGTGCCAGTGTCCCTGATTGGTATGTGGGCTTTTTATTTGCATGCTTTGCATACACACACACACATATTATACATTTATATTTTGACAGTGACTTCCATTACGTCATTCATTTCTATAGCCTAAACCCTGACCCTTAACCTACACCTAACCATCACCATTACATGCCTAATCCTTAACTTTACCTAAATCCAATTCACAACTAAACCTAACCCCAAACTCCAAAACAGCCCTTCTTCTTATGGGGCCTGAACATTGGGCCCCATGAGGAGCAGTGGATCCTCATAACGTAGTATTTACTGGAAAAATGGGCCTTGCTACATGAGAAATGCTAAAACATGCACACACACAGCATTTATTTGTTTTCACAACGCACTCTGTGGAAATATGAGTGTTTGTTGGTACAGGCTGCCACACAGTAGAAGTGGAAAGGTGTTGAAGTTTGCGGTACAGCTCAACGAAACCAGGCTGCCACATTTATTCCATTGGCCTTAGGTTTAATTGTGATTTGTTTGGGGAAGGTTATGTGAACTAAGGCCACCACTAATTAACAGCCAATTACACATCTGGAAATAAGTATAAAGCTCTACTTTGCTGTCCGAGGCAGGTTTTTGTTTGCAGTTTCCTGTTTACATTTATCTCATAATCATAGATTAATTTGAACTAATGGACCATCAGAAGTGATGTCAAATAATAGAAATAATCTTCTGTAGTGAGTTGCAACAGTTTTAATACCCTTAAACATTTGACATATTTTGACAGGCTAGAACTGCAAACCTCAATGTATTTTAGTGGGATTTTATGTGTGTATAAACCAACACAAGGTAGCACATAATTTTGAACACGGTTTTTAAAATATTTTACAAGTAAAGATTTGAAAAGCGTAGCTTGGTAATGTTTTTGTCAATACTTCATATAGCCACCGGGCTGATGACCTTTGCCGCATGTGTTGCGCCCTCTCTCAATACCCACTTTCCTGTCAATTCACTATCAAATATCAAATATCAAGAGCTAATAAAACCATAAAAAATGAAAGGCGGCAGTTATTTGGGGAGTGTCTCGATCTTCCACAGAGACTGAGGATGAAATCTTTGTCCAGTTTCAAAATAGACACAGCTCAATCAGTTTGGGTTGGAGAGCATCTTTAAAAAATCTGTGTTCAAGTCCCAACAGGAAGTCCAAATTAGACTTAGGTCTTGATTCTGTATGTTCTGCTTGGATCATTCAACTATATAAGAATCTATTGCTGTAAACTGTTTTTGTTATGGTGTTGGCTGTATGTTGTTTTCCTGCTAAAAGGTTAAGTCTTTTGCAGCAGAGAAGAGGTTTACCTCCAGTATTTCTCTGTATTTAACTCTCATACAAACCAGCCTGTCCCTGCTGGAGAAAGCCATCCCCATAACACAATGCTGTCACCACTGTGTTTTACCTCGGGAGTGGTTTGTTCAGGCTAAGTTGAATTATTAGTTTTTTGCCACACATGCCATGATCTCATCTAACCAGAGCAACTTCTTGCTATAAACACTACAGTACAAGCAGTTGAGGTTTAAACAGTGACATACAATGCAGATGTCCACAGACATTTCACCAGAGCTGTGGATCTCTGTAGCTCCTCCAGAGTCATTATGGCCAAGTTGGTTTCTTCTCTGATTATTATTATTTTTTTTTGCACAGTGTGTCAGTTTAGGCGAATATCCAACACACACTGTTGTGGTTTTCAATTAAGCTGTATGCTTTCCATATTTTTAGATGACAGTAGTACAGTAGTTCACTGTGTAACTTTCATCAGTGATGGGCTGTAGGATGTAACCATTGAATGCATAATGTTTGTTTGTTCTTTGGCCTGTTAATAAATGTATTCTTTTCAGTCTTGAGATCATTACTTGTAGTCATGACAAACACTAGGAGGCTTAAGAAACACTAAGTGATCTTTGATGCCACACAATTCTCAATGTTTCCACACACTGGACATTTTATTAATTCAAAACACATCTTGCATGTGAGGAGTGACCTCAGAGTTTTCACGGTTGTCTGGTCTGGACACTTTTGAAAGTGCGTGCTTGGTATTTGTGCGTTTTCTTTTCTGTCCATGGCGGGCTCATAAGCAGGAAGCTCTGATCCCATCAGGCGTGTCAGCGGGGGCAGTTTTTCATAAGGTAGTAATCTCACCACACAAAGGGGTTTCCAATATTGGAGAAGGCCCCCACTTCTGAGCTAATCAAGACCTGACTAACTCTTCTACTTGCTCACCAACCTCTCTAAACATGACCTCATTGGAAGCTCAGTTAAACCTCATACACCTCCAGTCAGCTGGTGTACATGATAACTCACTTAGCACAGTGTGGTAGCTTAGAAAAAAAAGCTGAAACACTAGAAAGGGTATAAAAGAAGCAAAAGCAGGACACAGCTACCTGTGGCGCCTGGTGCCAGAGAAAGGTATTTTTAAAAGGAAAGAACCATTTTACCATGTCCTCCAGAAACTCTGTGAAGCAATTTCTCAGTATTCAGTTTCTCTCCCCACCGTCTTATTATTGCTGTTTTCCCCCTCAACTCTTGGAGCCTTCAACCTGAAAGGAGGTTTTTGAGTTTGGGCTTTGTGTCACTCGGAAATAGTGCATTTGTTGCCAAGGTAACCTGTCTGGGACAGAGAAACTTAGACGCAGCAAGCACCTTTGACTTTGGTTTGGATGGATTTGGACCTGGGCTGTGATTACTTTAGCTAGTGCAGCTTCAGGCTGAAACTTATTTGCATCTAAATAACAATAGGTTGACTGAGCCAGTACTGACCTGAACCTGGCAACCTTATATAGTAATACAACTTAAAGTGATAATGTGTAATTAAAAAAGCAGAGTGTTGTAGGCCCCCCAGAAAATTTTTAATTTTTACAGAGTTGGCTGAGCTAACTTTCCAATAAAGGTTTTACTTTTAGTGGCATTTGTTGGAAAACTGCAAAAAGGCCTGAACTATTTGTAACTATAAGGCTACCTCTGGTTGAGAAAGAATCTAAAGAGTAAGAACTATCCTAATGGTATCCCCCACCATGTCTAATTTGAGGCAATCATGATCTTAAATGACTCCATGAATTAAGGAAATAATTATGCTTGCCGTCCTTCAGACAAATGAATCTGTTTAGCAATTGTCACCATTTGCAATGTTGTATGATTTAAAGCTGTTACTTGTAAATATCTGATACCAAGACAAGAAAAAAAGCCTTTACAAGCTAGGTAAAGTAGAAATAGTGGGCTTCTTTTTTCAACAACAATTCTCATCAACACTATCTATGTACTGTCAGTGTGTCACTTCTAATGAAATAGGTTCAAGCTTGTATTTGACAACATGCCTGTCTGTTTGAGGCTCTTATTTTGTGGCAAAAAAAAAAAAAAAATCACGGGTGCTTAATTTTCTTCTGAAAATTTTGTGAAGTTAGAGGAGCAGAATGCCTGAATGCGTTTTCTGGTATGTCTGTGATCAGTCCTGAGACAAATAGCATGTCTATTGACAGTTCACAATGACAGTCATTTGTAGTTTATTCAATGTGCTGAGACTCCAAGTTGCCATCATATTTTTCTAGGGTTAAGGTTAGGGGAAGAAACAGATTTATAAATCATTGAGATACACTTTAAACACAGACCATAGATGATACTTGGTAGTGTGAAATTGCAGGATGTTCTTTTTCAGCAATATTTGTTCATGAATCTATAGTTTTAATTAAATCACCTGAATGAGCCTATTTGAGGTTATAAACATTTAATAGTATGAGCCTATTTGAGGTTATAAACATTTCATCAATAATTGTATCACATGTTTGTTCTTCCTGGCCAATTTGAAGCCACTGAGGTTAAAAATCACACTTTTGACTTTACCAGCACATTTCACCCCACATATTTGAATTTTGCATCTGAAATGGTTTTACTTAAAGGCCAAATAATATATTGTGAATACATAATTTTCATCATGTTTCCCTTGAAGTTACACAAACCAAAAAATACATCTACAGCACCTTCCCCTACTGTCACATCTCAACGGCAGGTTTACTGTCTGTGTTACTAAGCCATTAAACAAGTATATCCAATAAGTTTAGTGTATACAAAGTAGGTAGATATATTAAAGTTTAGACATCTCTAGAAGTGTCTACTACCCAGACTAGGATGATTTTGTTGTTGTTGTTGTTTTGTTTTTTTTGTCTTATCTTCATTTTTTTGTTCTTTAAAATGATCCCCAGTTTCTACATAGTTGGAACTTTATGAAATCAAGTTTGGGTAGAGCTGACCTAGACTGAATTTGATTCCTTACTTATCCAGGAAAGCCTTTCTGAATCATCTTCATTCCCCCCATCCTTTGTCTTTTTCAGGTCATCCCAGGTGAGCTGCGAAAAGAGGCTGAGTAATGGAAACTCTATCTCAACAGTTTTAAAAGGTAAAGATGTCTCTGATTTCTCCTTTTTCATCACTGAGTTTGTTCACACACATTGCAGGCATATTACTAAGTCGGACAGTTGCCACACACAACTCCAGTGTGTTGGTTACTGATAAAACAGACGTTTTGAGACACATGTGATCACTGCGTATCATCCAGGGAATGACACAGGATTTGTACCCTTCATTTTCTCTTTTTTTTATTGTGTAATCTAAGTCATGACAGCAAAGTAAAGAATGCAGTGGCACTGAGATATCACTTCAAACACAGGAGCCTCAGATCCATTCAGTGGAACTGAGAAGATATGCTTTGATGGCCCACCGCAGAGTCGGTGGCCTTCAAAGGAACTCGGTAATGGGATTGTGCAGGGCAGCCAGCAGGCTGAATGACAGGTACTGTATAAGTGTACCTCTCACGGTGGTCGTGGGTGTTTTAGTGGAGTTCAGATGAGCAATCATTTTCTATAGTTGTTTTAAGGCTCATAATATCTTCCTCTGCTGTCTAGTTGGTTCTGTCAGTAAGTGAAGGGGAACTGTGTATAGGTGGCACAGCGCCAACAGACGGGTACAGTAGATGGGCTTTTGAGGTAGGGCGATAGGGGCTGCCAGCCCTAGTTGCAGCCTCCGGCACAAAAAGATATACATGGGCAGGCAAAGACTCAAAGGCAGGTTGGGACCTGGATCCTATGCGCTGATGCTGCTCTCGCTGGCTGCACTCCAAGGTGAGGCACAGGAAAGAAACGTGGGAAGGGAAAAACCAGAATGCAAGCCAAAGAGAGAGAAAGATCCAGAAAATAAGCTACAAGAGCACAAAATCTGACCAAGGCAGCAAGTAATGGTCATAGATTTTTAACAAAAATCATACAGACTGGATGTCATGTGATCTTTCAGTTGCAGCGGAATGAAAATGAGAAAACTTTAAGTCACATCCTGTACGTTGGTGAACGTGATTCCTTGCAGGTAAACCAGCTTGTCGGTGCAGACAAGCAGAAAGAAGATGAGAAATAGTGATTGATGACTACTTATCCTCTGACACATTGTTCCTTCCCTTCTTTCGGCAAAGACCGGGCGGGCTGGGCCAGTCACACCACTTTGCTGCCATAACAACCGCAGGGTTGAGTGGCTGCTGTGCGGAGGTGGGCAGCATTATGTCATTTTTTCTGGGGAGATTACAAGAACAAGTGCAGGTACAGCAAAGTCTGGGTTGTCAAGATGCCACCTACCTGCATTACCTAATTTGAGATTGCTCACCGACCTCATCTTTATCTTTAACTGTTTTGTTGTCCTCTGTTAAAAGCGTTGTGAAAAAAACTTTTTTTATTATTTCGAACCTCTGGAATGACATGAGAATCTTTTAAATCAGAACTTCAAGCATGCACTTGTTGAGGCTAATCTCCAACTTTTTTATGCCAATTTCAAAGGTCCTGCATTAATAAAAAGAACTTATAAAGGGATAGTTCTGATGCTTCTGAAGTGAAATTGTCTGCAGATGTTATACATGTCTAATTCTTCATCTTGGATTAGTAGAGCAGAAACCAGGTTTCTGCCAGTCAAACAAATATCAGAGAGGTATAAAGACAGGCACTGTTTTATAAATACAGAAATGTCTTACTAAAATGAATGTTCAGATGAAGTTCAACGCATGCCCTTGATTTGTTTTGGACTCCTTTTGTATGAATTACTGCATCAAAGCAGTTTTACATACAGGCGTTCATCCTGTTACTTTGCTAAGGGTTTTATTTAAGTCCAGGATAATTTAATAGCAGCCTTTACCTCATCTGTAATATGTAATAGCTACATTTTGAAGCAGAAATTACAACAAAGCTTAATAGATTAGTAGTATGTGTGTGAACTACTGTAACATTTTTCAAATTTTATTTTTTTCTAAAATGCCTTAAATACACCCCAACCACATTTACTCTGATTAGTATTTGCCAAAGTAAGGTTGCTCTGATATCTGCCAGAGGTAAGACACTAACTATGCCAGATCTCTCCATAGAACCCCACTTCAAGTAGCCTGAACTATCACAGATTTGGGTTTGGTTTCAAACATTTGTTTTAAATAACTCTTTCATCTATTAGGCAGTTAAATTCAACATATATAATTTTTAAATACATTCATTTTTTTCAGTACCTACATTATACATTAAAACATCAGGTTCCATTTTCAAGACATTTATTTCATAGAAACATTACTAGCAAACAACTGATGCACTACAACTAAAAAAAAATACTGAAAAGCTTATACACTTTGAATTTTCTGTAAATTGGCTTAAGAAAAATGTGGATGTTTAAACTGGTTGTTTGTGGCCTTAGTCAATTATAACTTTCTATATCATGTTTCTAGGATCACACCTAATCGTGAGCTGGTCGGTCGACCTGCATCCTCCTGCAGCAGCTGTGCGCTCCTGGCCTGGCAAATGACTGAGTGAGCCACTTCCCTGACGATCTAGCTGTCAGGTTCGAGCCAGGACTAGAACTCGGAAAAAAGCTGTGACAAAAACTCTGAGGCAAAGTGGAGAGGATTCAGCAGCTCAGACATTGTGGAACACATCTGTCAACATCTGGATACATGCTCAGTAGAAAAATCGATGTAATAAATGTGCTAATGCCACAGTTACATCAACCATCTACACATTGTTTGACTTTCTCATTTTTTCCTGAATTGAACTTGGATAAATATTGTTTCTCCATGTGCATCTGCTCTTGATTTTCAGTGCTTCTTCATGCTGTGACATTTATTCATGAAAAGGGATCACCAACCGCTGGAAAATTTAAAGGATAGTAATTCGATGGACTTTTCATTTTGTGTATCTTTTGCACATGTACAGTAAAGAACATAAAATCAGTTTTGTACACTGCCATGCAAAAGTATTTATACCCATTGAACTTTTACAACCCCAAACCTCAATACATTGTAATAGGATTTTAGATTCGATAAAAACAATAGTTTATAATTGAAATGTGAAAGAGCAGGATGGCATGGTTTTTAAGTATTACTGAGAATATTCTGAAACCTCTGTCCTGCACATGTACTTACAGTTTGCTGCAATTACATATTTTTGGGAATGTCTCTACCTATTTTGCTATTATACAGACTGATAATTAAAATAAATAAATTACCTACCTGCCACCACTGCCATATTTTACCATGGGAATGATTTAGTGTTACTTTCTTACCTTCTGTAGGGAATTTGTCTTAGTTAGTATAAGGGAGCCTAAAGACATATGCAAGCCACTAATGCATGCCCATTATTCTAAATTTCACAATTATGCACTACTTTGCGCTTACAAAAAATGCATTGAAGTTTGCGGTTGTAATGTGAAAATTTTAAGTGCTGTCAATGCGTTTTGTGATGAACAAAATCAACCTATGTGAGATCAAGGTGCTGTGCTGAGCTTGTTTATTCAGTGGAACTGTAGCTTCTGTCTTCCAGTATCCTTCACAAAGACACCATTGTTGCAGGTTTTTGATGAATGCCAACCGAAAACACTCCCAAACTGCATTTCTTTGTGACACATTGGCAGTCTTTTAATGTAGGCCGATCATCCTGGCGCACTGTTCGTTATGATGATGATTTATAGCTCCATCCCTTTTGTTGTGTCTGCAAAAACTTGTTAGCAGAAATAAAAAAGTGTATTTAAGTCTGTTTGTTCTGTTACTGCACCTGGGGATTTATATGACTAATGCAGCTAATGCTAATTAGCTGCAGACTAATGCAGCGAGATGTTTGTCTTAATGATTGCTATGCGTCTTTTTTATTGCTGTTATAATGTTTGCTTCATTACAGGTTTTGTCGGAGGTGTCTCAATCATAAAACTCATAATTATTTTTTTTAGAGAGATTCAGGATCACCCTCATTTTCTACTTCCTTGCCATTGTTAGGTTCAGTTATTTTAAAGGAACGGGGAAGTTTTGGTCTAAAAGGATATAGGCAAGTATAAGTTCTGCACTCACAAAGCTAAGTAATAGAAACTATTCAGTTCTGGGCAGTGGTTTTAATGCAATCTTGGATAGGAATGTAATGCAAATTTTCTGCATTTGCTGATTATTTTAACTGTTCTGTGTCTATTTGGAATGAGTATACTAAATACATCGGCAACACTTTTAAAAACTAAATTTAAACATTTGAATTACATTTAAAAACTAAGATTGAAATTGTTGTGATTGTTTTATATAATTTACACAATTTCAAATATACATACACATTTAATTGTACACATAAAGAGCCACTAATATTTGGATACATGTCAATTTGCAAATTAGTAACAAAACACATGTTTTATGTAAGCATTATTAACCTTCTGGTATAATACTGACTGGATACTTGACCACTCTTCTGAACAAAATAATACAGTTTGCATAAATTGTCAGTATGCTGCCAGAATTATTCCAGAACCTTGTGGTTGGCTACAAAAACAATATTTCTACATAGTGCCAAAATATCTTCATTCAAATATTATTGGGAGTTTACAAACCCATTTAAATCAGGCCAGCCTAATCACAAACCTATTTGTAGAAATACAACTATTAGTTTAGATGTAGTGGAAACATTGGGGGGAGGTGGGGGGTTGGAGGAAATGGAGCAGCTTGGCAGAGGGAGAAGAGGAAGACAATCCAGACAATTCATGTATATAGTGAAGAAGGGCATGGAAAAGGTTGGTGTAATGGTCAACAAGGCAAAGGTTGAAGTGATAAGAAAGTTGATCAGATGAAAGGATGATCTTCTGTGGCAAGAGCAGCCAAAAGAAGAAGAAATTTTGGAGTGAAAAAGAAAATGTATCACAAGTTAAATTCTTAGGGACTTTAGGAGAGAAGATCAGTATGTTGAACACAGTTTTTTTTCTGCACTGAGGTATTTTTATGTCACTTTTGTATTTATAATGTCAACGGAGAAGTACCTTATATCCTAGTCTGGTTCAGCATGAGTCAGACTGTTGGGAGTTTTTCACCAATCACAAGTCAAAATCCCCTCAGGGCCTTCTTCACATGTAGAAACCCATGCCAGCCTAAAGCATAAACATAATTATTGCTTTCAATTAGACTGAATAAGTCCAGCAAAATCACTTCTTATTCTAATGTCATTCACTGTCGATGTCTGCTGAGAACGGGGAGCTTCGTCCCTATGAAGGAAGGAGCGTGGGTGGAGGTTCTAAGAGGGTGCAGTCATCGTTTGAGGGGTTGCATATTGTCATCACTTTCAGTTCAATGAAAAACTAACTGTATGCTTCATGCTTTTATTCTCCAGCTTGTTGTAGTTTTGACAAGTTTTGTCAAACATCATATGGATTAATTAAGAACTACATCTGAAGGAGACAACAATACAAAATGAAATAAGAAAAGAAGACCGAGGGCCCTCTCGCTGATGTTTTGTAACTTGAGCTTCATGACATCTTTATGGCTCTGGTTATAGTCAACAACATTAGCATGTCCACAATGCATTTCTCTGCTTGTCTGCCTCCCCCGCTTCTTTTTTCTTCTGTTTTTTTTTTTCACACACATACACATAAACACAACTCTTCAGGGGAAAAAAAATGACCTCTATGCAGCTCTCAATTCACTGCACTTCTATAGCTTTGAATGGAGCGGCTCAACAAAAGGTGACATAATTTTCTCAGGGTTTGATTGGCCCCCTCCGTGCCACAAGATGACATCATGTAGGCCCCGCAGAAACACATTAACATGACCACCAGCACCCTTACCCCTCTGTTCTTGGATGCTGGGTAGTAAAGACAAGAGTGCAAGGCCTGAGCAGTGGGGCAGGACTTGGCAGTACATCGCATTGCAGCGTGGCTGTCCATAATGAGCCAAGGCAGCGCCGCTCTTGTGTTTGTGGTAAACAGTCTTGGGAAATGATACAGAGAGATGGGAGGAAGGGGGATGTGCAACGCATTCTTGGACATAAGGTTTGAGTTCTCTTGAGTCCTTTACGTTGAGATAACATTACACAGACAGAAAACATGACAAAACCATCAACAAAAACTCTGTTGCCAATTAGCTTTAGCTTGAGTGAGTTGTAGAATGTCAAGAGAATAACTGTGGGTGTATATTTTTTTTATTACTTTTATATTTTGACAATAGCATTTTGTACTGATCAGCAGTCTATTTGCTGGTTCTGGTTTATTTCCGAGACTAAGAACTCTGCCATCTCAGAACCCAGCAGCTCTCTGTGTAGGAGATGTGAGGAGAACTGGTCAGTCAATCAGAGAGAGACTTCAGCAAACACAAAAGCTGTGTTGACCAATACATTCAAAGCATGGGTTTTAAATTGTTTATGCATTCTTTCGATCAAAAATATTGTAGCAAAGTATTCTTGGAGATACAGGCCTGTTCAATGTCTGGAGATGTTTTCACATCCAAGGTTTCAAACATGTAATTGTTCTGATCTTTGAAGTTACCAAAAAAAGTGACATTTATATCTAAAAAACTGAAAAATCATTTATTGCATGAATCCATATATATTTATAAATAGACTTTTGGTCCATAAAGGTTCCTTTGTAGGTATAAAAAAATGCTGCTTTGGTGTGTGTGCTTTACACTGAGAGGTGTGGTGAGGGGGAAAAAAAAGATGGTTTATTAAGCCTCAAAATGGCCACAAAATGCCACCCTATATACTGGTTAACCCCGCCTTCCCAATTTACCCAGGCCAATCGAACTCCAGCTCTTTTAATGCTCCTTTGATAAAAGAGCTTGGTTTGAGGTGATCCTCCTCCTTAGCAGGGTCCTAAGAGGGCTGCTACAGAGGACACACCCACAAGGTAACAAACATTTCACACAGACAATTACACACTCTAGAATTCTAAACGTTAAAGAAAAACATATTGCTTCTTAACAGTGTAAAAGGTCTGATCTGTTTTATGAGTTTAGTCAAAAAGTAAAATGAAAAAAACATTTTAGTTGAGTTTCAACGTTCTAAGCAGAGGTTGCTTTTTTCCATTGAAACTCTGCATAGAAGTTAAGGAACAAAATATGCCTGTGAAATGTCAACTCTCTTCTGGTTTGATTTAATTTGTCATAATTTCCCCTAGACATAGTGCACTAGTAATAAAAAATAAAGAGAGTTTATTCTTGTAAGCACTCCTTTATTCTTCTTATTTTGTCCTAAAGTGCAAATATGTGAATGAGACTGTTGTTCTTAAATTTCCAAAGAAAAATTTATAATGGTGTCCTTTTTTTTCCAGGCAAAAAAAAAAAAGACAGCAAAGTGGATTTAGTTTATTTTATTCATTTGACAGGTATTGTATACAAGACCATTAATTTAAAAAAAAAACAAAACAATAAACAATAATCTTTGTTGCACCAGACTTTAACTCTTTGAGCTAATTTCCATATGCAAACCTCTAAAGACACAACATTGCACATAAAATCAAAACTATGCACATTTTTACCATTTAAACATGTGTGCTTTGTGACACTACAACACTTATACTCACCAGTCAATAGAAAAAAAAATCTTTTCAGTTTGAAAAGGCCAGCAAAGAATGACCTCTTTATGTGACTTAAATTGATAGTAAATACTCAATTAGGCAGGTTAACTGTATTTTTAATTTGTTTGAGCAATCAACACGTTAATTGAGAATTTTTTTTCTTCCCTGAACTGCTTTCTCTTCTCTGTCTTACTCATGATACCTCATTTGTACTTTTTAGTCTCCCTATATCTGTTTATATCAAATTACTTTGTTCTGTCATTTTACAATGTGGGAGTTTTTGCAGTTTACCCTATTTAATCAATTTATAACATAAGGCAGGAAGTCATAATTTTTCTAAAGTTTCAGAACAGCGAAAGTTCCCACTTAGTTTACTTAGGCAACACTTGGGATTCCAACTAAGAAGGCCAATTTTTTATCTTGGTGTTCATTCAATACCCTTACAGAACATATTAACATCACACACATACAAATGGCCACTTCCCCTTGGAATTGTCATTAGTGAGGATAATTTGAACTGAGGTTGACATGCTGCCCAGAGCCAAACCGTCTTGGTTCCCAACACTCCTGCAACATAGACGCCTTTAAACACACTCCAAGCCATTTCCTCAAATTGGTGCGGTATTCAAAGGGAAAGAAAAATGACGAAATTACCGCTTGGTTTTGGAACAGGTCCATGCTTCATGTTGATTGTTACTTTTTGCGAGATATTGCTTGTTTTGATGTGCATTCAACCTGTTTAAATACTTTCTTCTGTTTCTTCCTCCAGACAATTATATTTCCCATGAAAGGTTCTTCTTGAAGCAGTTTGTTTTGCTCTGTTCTTACAGTTTCTTCTGGTGTAATGTGATTAATTCTAGCGCCCACCTCGGACTTTCTTGGCAGGCAAAATTTCTGCAGTGTTTTTCTTAGACTTGGATGAGCACTGACTGGGTATTGGTTACTTTTGGCATGTAAAGGATGCGTGGGCTTCCAGTGTTCATGACGTCGAACCATTCAGCTCTTCTTGCGCATGAAAAGTGGTAGGAATCCACTACTAAGTCATCCATTTGTATTTTTGTCCACAAATGTGCTTGATAAAGTTTATGTTTAGAGAATGTTTAAAGTGAATCAACATCCACTTTATCAACAGTGGATGCATTAATGTATAAATAAAAGCATTAATGCTTGGACTGCAAACCAGTGATATAAAAAACAGTACCTTTGCACTCCCCAAACTACAACCACAAATTTCAATGTAATTCTGTGGGATTTTATGCAATGGACCATAACAAACGGGCACTCCGGCTAAAATGTAAGGAATTTTATTTACATATGTTCTGAAAAATATTCTGTCCATTTTGTTTACCCCACTGTCCCCCATTGAAAATCACACATCGGTGAAATTAAATTTGCGTGTCTAGTTTGTCTTTACCAGCTTTGCACAGCTAAATAATAGCATTTTTACCTGTTCTTTACAAAGAAGCTGCCATTCTGTAAGAAGAGACAGAAGGGCTCTGAGAGAACAAATTTGCAGTTATTCTTACGGATTGGACTTTGAGCCATTATTTCTCATTATGGATATGTTTTGATCTAAACCACCCCTGTTGAATTCACTCCTCCCATTCCGCTAGGGGGCTCTGTAGTAGTTTTGCATTGGTAGTGGGTGGGAGGTGAAACCAGAGAAGAAACTTACGGCAGGCCAGTAATACACCGAGACCGCCGTTAGCTGAAGCTAACAAGCTGAAGCTACAATAAAATCATATTCTACTGGCGTTCATGAGTGTTGCCCAACGTGGTGAGTTATTAATGCTGTAAGCTGTGGGGAGATGAGTTTTTTGTTATCTGTTCTAAGCGTGAGCTCGCTGAATTTGCTAGCGCTAATTAGCCCAATGCTAGCTGTGTTTGCTGCACTGTGATAGTTGAATGCCGATGTTTATTATATGACGAAGTGTTCTAAGAATAAACTGCCTTATAACAGGTTAGTCAAGCCTCGCTAATAAATCTATGTTTAAGTTGATTGAATTCTGCAATACTAAGTGTTGATGTTTTGTTTTTTTCTTACTTTATTTACAGTTTAACCGTGTAAAAGCACTCGGCAATAAAAATAAACAACAGCAACAACAACGACTATCTTATGTTCTTTGTAACAATCCCATTGGAGGTTTGGTTGTTTAGGGGTTTTGTCCTTCAGGAAGGTGAACCTCCACCCCAACTTAAGTCTTTGGTGAGTCCTAACAGGTTTTCTTCATTGATGGCTCTGTATTTACCGCTACCCATTATTCTATCTGACCTAGCTCTGACTAGGTTCTCTTGCTCTGGAAAAGAAAAGCATCCCACAACATAATGCTGCCACTACCATGTGTAGTATGATATTGTGTTGGCAGTGCAATGTCATTTTCCCTCCAAATATTGAGTTTTGGAAGCAAGCCAAAAATTAGACAGTTCATGTCATGTACAGATTACATTTTCCACATTTATCTCAAGTGGATTTCTTTCAGATCTCCCTTTCTTCTTGCCAACCTTTTAATATAGAGAAAGTTTGTAGATTGCTCAGCTAGTTGTTCTGACAGTTATTTTCCCAGCCGAACTGTGGATCTCTACAGATCACGAGGGGTTATCATATGGCTCCTGAATGCTTCTCTGACTAAAGTTCTCCTTGCTCAACCTGTCTTTTTATGTGGTGGGTTTGTAGTTTTACTATATTTTAACCATTTTCAGATGATGAACTGATCACGACTATATTTGATGTTCAAAGCTTGGAATTTTTGTTTAACTTAATTCTGTTTTGAACATCTACAAAACTTTATCTCTTACTTGTTCCTTGGTTTCTATTATTATGTGTGTTGATTAAGGTTCGCTAACAAACTACAGAGGCCTTGACAGAATAACTATAATTATGCTGGTAGAAAATACAGGGGGATTCATTCACTTATTAGGGGAACTCTGAAGGGATTTGGTTGAGCTAGATTTTACATTGGGGCTGTTTTTTTTGTTGTTATTTTGCCTTAATTTACAGGTAAATCTCACTGAGACATAAGGTCTCACTTTTAAGAGCAGTGAAAACAAACACAAAGCCCGCTTTTCATATTTTTATCAAATCCATGTATCATTTTTCTTCCACTTTGCAATTATGCAAGGTTATGTTGATCTATCATGAAAAATCCCCTAAAACCATATTGAGATCAGTAGGTGCAAAACGCTGTCATAGAAGGAACATTGTCATGTCTTGTGCATAAAAAGGTGATAGACTTGGTTGGCAAGTTAACATGGATGAGGGAGCTGCATGGCAATTAATTATTCAGTCTCACTCACTTCATCAAATCACCTCCATCACTCTCCCCTAATCCTCACTGAGACGGAAAAGGGGGAGACTCGGAAAGCAGGAAAGGACGAGGAGGAGGGGAGTGACAAACCAGGCCAAAGGCTCTGCTGACATCCATGGGAATCTGCAGATCCATTCATTGGCAATTATCGGCATCAATGCGGAGAGGCAGCGGCAAGGCGAGTGGCGGGGGCAAAGGGGTGTGGGAGAGTTTTGGAGGGTGGAGTTAGGCATAGTAAAGGCGGCTGGGGGAGGGTCAGTCCAAGGGGAAAATAATGGTGGACTGGGAGAACCAATGCACTGCAATGAGAGCTAAAGTGAGAGGTGCTAATGTAGGTTTGTTTTTAGTTTAGGGAAAGTTGAGGAAAGGAAAGGGTTCTTCCTCACCCTCTGAAGAAGAACCCCTTAGTGCAACATTTCCCCTTTTTTCCTTGTCTGCTCTCTGGACATGTAATTACAAGAAAGGAAATATTAATAATATATATTACAACATCAAGGTACAGTTTGTCTTAGATGAAAAGCAGACTAAAAGAATTCATGTGCTTTTATATTTCCTTGCTTAAACACACACACATAGACATGCCCACATGTATCATACATCACTCTGACAGGCCGTTTCACTCCTGGACTCAGAATTCAGACTTAAAGACCACCTCAAACAGTCTGCGTTGTCCCCGCCCGGTGAGAACGTCACTCTCATCCTGCTGCACACCACGTCTGAACTCCGTCCAAGTGCGAGAGAGAGCCAAATTCTGTCCGACAGCAAGAATTATGACAAATGATTTATATTCTTTCCAGATACATTTCAGCAGAGGGAGATTCTGCCTCTTTAACTTTGAGTAGCCTTTATTGACCTTTACTGGCTGTCAAAGAGGAACCACTGCATTTAGGTGAAACACTCTTGAACTTTCAAGAGTTGAATTTCTCTACAAGTGTTGCTCATTCTCCCTGTGAAAAAAAGTAAAGTCAAAGGTCAGGTCAGCACTCACCCTTTTCGCTAGAAGGTCCGGGGACATTTTGGAGTTTACCTCGGAAAACACTGTCAGTTCAGGAAGTCTCATTATGTCTGTGGTGAATTTAGATAGACGGTGTGAAGTTGTCAACTGCAGAGATAAATGATGTTTTAACATGAAGCTTTCAAAATGAAGTATCACAGTGTTTGATATAAGATGAGAGCTTGAATAATAAATCTTACTTTCAGATTTTGTAGATTTAAAAATATATATCTTGAATGGGAGGAGAATTCATTGTTGAAACCCTAAGTCGTGTAATAATTAGAAAATGTAAAAAATAAATGTATAAAGATACTCAGTAGGTGGCAGAGGAAGAGTTACTGCCCCTAAAACTATAGCTTTACACGAAACACTTTCCATCGTTAGAAAGGTTTTTTGCACATTATGATAGGGACAAAAGTATGCATCTGTCATGCTTTGCTCCGTCGTTCTTTTTTATTACTTGTCATGACTTAAATGAGAAACACTACATTGCCAAAAGCATCCACTCACCTTTTCAAATCACTGAAGTTGCAAGCACTTCCATGGCCACAGGTAAAGTTGGACAATCTCAAGAAAACATGTAATGCAGTGAAGGCATCCATAAATTTTGAAGAACCAAAATTTTTCTTGTTTTTTTCCCCATGTGTTTCTCCATCACAATCTTACCCCCATCTTTTCTGGACTTTATTAATTCAGCTGTTAAAAGCATACTTCTAGCATGAATCTCAACAAACAGATGACATGTATTATTTTCATGACATATTTGCATCCATGGCACTTAAAATATGATCTACTAAATATTGCCTTGGTATTCTTCTGAATAATCATTTTGGTTGAATGGATTTTTCTGTGATAATTGCGATTCAATATTTTTTTCAGCTCTGGCCACCAGGGCATAACTTCAATCTCTTAGAAAACAATGAAGTGGAGCTGATTGGGAATGGCAGCAACCCGTACATGCAACAGTAGCCCACATAAAACCAGAAAGCAGGGTCTGTAGAAGCTGTCTGTGCTGCAGAGTGCACAGAGGTCAGCAATCTTCTGCAGACTCAATAATGACAGACCTCCAAGCTTTATGAGTATCTCTGGAATAGTTTGCAGAGAGCTTCTTGGAGTATGTGTCCATGCCCAAGTGGCTATATCCAAATTTTGCATTATCGTTACTCTAAGTGCCCCAGCAAAAAAATAAATTTTGGGGAATTTAATTTGGGAACTCTGTTTCCACACCAGTGCAGTCATCCCTCATCCATCCATAATGGAATGGATGAGATAGTCTGGTATTGAACAACGTGACTGAACAGAGCAGAGCGAGTTCTGACCCACATATGTGGGTCCTCAAGGAGAATTATCAATCAAAATTTTCCTATTTTACAGAATAGTAACAAGTAGCATAACATACAGAGCAAGTCTGTATTTTATGCAGACATGGCTCCTTTTGAGAGCCATGACAAAAAAATACAGATTTTACCAATAATCATCACATGAGATGTGTCTTGTCAGTGTTTGATAAATTATCTTTAAATGTATTTTGTAGTGCCTATCAACTGTATGGAAGCGAAGAAAATAAACCTTGAATTTGAAATCGGGTGACATTCTACTGGCGTCATCAAATTTATTACAGTTTAAAGATCAGATTTCCTCAAAATAACTTCACACATTTGTTCAAATCCACAGCCATCAAGTTTAAAGTACAGTGCATAGCGAACTCAGATGTGAGGACCGTCAGAGAAAACACCTTTCGCTATATTTATTATAAAAATCCGATCCTAATAGATCTTGTAGAAAGGAAAGGTTATAGAAGCATCAGAGTAATAACCAACATATTTAATGAGATATAAAATATTGTCAGCAGTTGTTGATGTCATTCATCAATAAGGGTAAAAGCATTTTCAGCCAGATGTGCATGCCACTGGCTCAGATTCCACATTTTAGGGTTAAATTCTTGGATAATTTAGACCAATCCTAGATGCAGCAGAGTACTGATGACTTTTAAAAATCTAAGAATACAGTAAATCTATTTGGCTTGAAAGATTAGTTTATTTCTTTTTCAAGAAACTGTGACATTATGTAGCCATAGCAATGCAATGTTTTTGCATTGACCACTGTGGTGGTTCCCAACTTGCAGGAATCCTTTGGGTGGGGAAGCATTGACCTCTTGACACACACATAAATTCATTTTTATGTGCAGCACTTGAATTTAGGTGCCTGATATCTAAAACTGGCAGAGAGCTAAAGAACACCTAGAACTCTTATGATCATGAATCACACTGCACAAAGTTTTGGTGCAACAGTCTAAATATTATGGATCAATTTAGATCTTTGTGAATTTTTCTACATTATATCTAAATTTTAAGCTCATCAGAAAATAGACTTCCTGTTCACTGTGCACATATTTGCTAAATAGACATCGATCTCAGATAGCCAATCATTGAGCCAGATAAGATCTGTCATTCTTATCCTGGCGCTGGTCGATAGCCATCAGTTCAGACGGTACTGAGCCTTTGTTTAGACAGCCAGTGGGGCCAAAGGCAGCAACATGTGAATTCACTGACTCACCTCACCACCTTACCACTCTTACTAAAAGAATGCCAGAGAAAAGAAGCAACATTTCAATATGTGTTTGTAAATATTCATTTTTGGTTTCATAATAGAGGAGAAAAGCTCAACATTCAGCTTGCCCGCTGTGTGTGCACAGAAATTCAGGTCGGCTTTTATCTTGAAACAGAAGATGGTCGAAATCCTGTGGAGTCGGGCTTTTTGTTCCCTGGCGTTTGTATTTCAAAGGCCGCTTTGTCTACCTGTTCGTCCTGCTTGAAATGTAGCCGGGAAAGTTGATGTTTCACGATCTAATCAGAGAGCCCAGTAATGTCCGTGTTCCTGCCAGAAATTCATGAGCTTCATATTTCTTTGAAAGTTCAGGGTCCAGCGCCTTTAATATTTCTTTATGGAATGTCACATTCATATACAACACAGGGACAATGCTCGATTATCAACCAATTTGCATATTAGATGTTGCTTTTAGTGCAGAATAAAACTCTCCTTTTTAAAGCTAAAATGGTTTAGTTTATTTTCACATATGAACAATTTTCATCTGCATGAAAATAAGTTCATGCAGATGAAAATGGAACAAGTTGGAACAGATTATCATTCATCATCAATCAAAATATGTTAAAGGACAATCATTTAGTTCATTCGTTGTAAAACATACTTCAGAATAGTTTTATGAATTAAAAAATGTTTGATTCAGTTTTTATCAATGTTTAGCAATCAGGAAACCCACAGATTTCTACTTAGCAAGAAATGTGACACTTTTTACATCAATGCAAGAATATTTATTCAAACTTGCATTGACCACAAATCCAAAGTGACTTATGTCTTTGGTTAAAATAACAAACAGTACCCTGCACGCTTACTGGAATGCAGGGCAAAACAACATTTAAGTTGCTTGTGTAACTTAAATTGCAGGAGCAAAATCTAAAACAAAAAAAAATAGAGCAATCAAATTTTTAATTTCAGCATAACCATAAATACTTAGAATAACCCCAACAGTCCACTTAGTCTTTTAAAACATGTCACAAGGTAGGAGTATAAAAACAGAGCGATCTTCAACCACACCAACAATATTATTTAGATTGTATATGTTTATTACAGAAAAGCTACATTTTTGCCTCATTTGGACAGAATCTTAGTTGTGTTCTTACCATTTTCAAAACACTTACATTTGTTATGGTAGGACAAACCTCACAAAATAACCAGTTAGATTGGATTTAATGGTTGTCATGGAAAGCTGATGACCCAAAGGTTCTGCTCTTAGCTGCCATTCTCTAAGCAGTGAGCTCTGAAGATATTTATATATTTTTTTACCTTCCTTAACATTCTATTCACTGCACAAAGGGACATACAGTATTAAACACCAAGGAAAAGAGCGTCATAAGTTTAAAACATTGAGACACAATGATTATTTTTTTTAATTATAGTAAAAAAATTTAAGAAAAATCTTGTTCCATTTATTTAAATTGATTATTTTATTATGACATTTTTGTTTCTATATAATACTAACACACAACAGTGTTCCATATTGTTGAAGATCTTGTGTTATGGTGAGCATAATATAAGATCTGAATGTAGCAGCAGGTTTGATCTTTTCTTAAACATGCTTTTTTTTCCTTTTTTACCGAGATGGCTTTTTACACTTTTTTTTTTTATCAGGGTGCCAGCAACTGCCAAGTGCAACCTATGTCTCATAAAACATTATAGTTTTATGTCTCACACTTGCAGCAGCAAAACGGCTTTTAGAGTGACTGCCACTGTGTTCATTGCTCAGTTTGAGAAAAAGCATAAACCTACAACCGTGCCGTGAAAGCCTTATTTGTGTCTTTATGTCAGGAGTATGGTACAGTGCATGCCACGATTCAGCTCTTTCTGGGAAGTCTCATTGTTTTCACTCGTGGATAAAAACAGTCCCACAGCAAATCTTCCTGAGAACGACGACCAGCAAATGTCTCATCTCCACCCAAACCAGCTTGAATGACAGTCTTAGTTTTTGGAGGTAAGTGTAATCTGGCACCTGTCAAGACCAGGGCCAAGTTTCTCATGGATTATATAGGAAACCACTTATTGTCTGGGAGCATGAAAATTACATTTGTGTTCATTTTTTCCCTCGCTTTTCTTGTTGGTGAGAAAACAAAACTGTTAAATGCTCTTGTTAAGACCATCAAATGCCTTACATCAAACAATCATCAATTTTATGGCACACTATTCTCACATTTCACCCTCTGCACCCATTAAGTCACCCGGGAACTCCCCTGACTGATGGGAGAGCAAGAGTCAACCCAATATAAGAGAAAGAGGGAAGTGATAGTGACATTGTGGCCTAGACTGGGGAAACAGTCATCTTAGCTATCTGAAAAATTCCTTCAGCATAACATGTGCTAAACTCTGCTTTATGTGTTTACAACCTCGGCGGGTTAAAGTCCTGCTGAAAGACAGTGTGAAGCTGTATCTACCACAGTCAGCCAGAGCCAAGATTCACATATCACATGATTAGTGTGATGACCATAATGACGATGGCGGTGGTGGGGTTATCAGGAGGATGTGATATATACTAAGTTATTGGCCAGGAAAGCTGCATATATTTTTTTTTATTTGAGTTCTTGACCTTATTTTAATTTGGTGTTAAGAAGGACAATTTGAGGATATTATTTGTAGCTATTTAATGCTTCCACATGAAAGTAGTGTGATTGATTACTAACAGATAGTGTAGGAGGGAAGGAGTGTCTTGGGATTGGTGCATATCCTGTTTTTACCTCTTCTTCCCACTGCTGGTGAGTGCAACAGCTGGTCATAAGCTCCAGGCTCAGGCTAATGTGTAGGCTGGAGAAGCCTCTCCTAAGAGTCTCCAGCTGAACTGTGCCTTAGCCTGGAGTGGTGCTCTGGGGTTATCCGGCCTTTTGCCTGCCCCAGGTTAACCTTTCAGTTTCATCTCTCCCCTGGGCAAAACCCATTGCCATATTGAACACATTAACCCATTGACCCTGTGTGTCCTGCCTTCTGATACATGGGACGATTCATTTTCATTCAATTGCAACAATCCTTATTACTTCAGGCTTCAGGTAAAGTATAAAACATGTAAGTTATTCTGCCTTATTGACATAACTGTAAAATAATTAGTCTACACAAAAACAAGATATTGCTTTTAGGTAAGCCACAAATATGTAAAGCCAATGAAATGTGAAAACTGCAGTCCCTTGCAAACATATTCAAAGCTGTTGCTGTAGTTTTTTTTATATATATAACTTTAAAAGGTCTTATGAAAATATTTAAATTAAGCCTGAATAACTGTGAGGTGGACTAAATTAATCTTTTTTGAGGTGAATCTGTACGATCGTTGCACATTCAAAGACTGAGAATCTTTGCTCAGTCTTCTTAGCAAATAATTAAAACTCAGTCAGATTGGATTCATAATGTCTTTCTCAGATTGAAAGGGATCCATAACTGGTTTAGATTTGATCTTTGACTGGGTCCTTCTATCCCATTACTATGCTTTAATCTTGACAATTTTACTGCAGCGTTTGCTGTATGAATTGGGTTGTTGCCTTACTGGAAGGCGAACTTACATCCTAAATTGCACCTTCTAACAAGCTTTCCTCCAATATTGAGTTTTCTTGAGAAATCTGGTCAACTGCATCAAATTTCTCTGTCCTTGATGAAGAAAGCATCTCCACAACACGATGCTGCCAACACCGTGTTTTACTTTTGGAAGGGTGTACTCAGACTAATGCACAGTGTTAGTTTTCCAAGTGCTTTGCATGCAGACTAAAAGGTTCTATTTTGGTCTAATCTGACCAGAGTACCTACTTCCGCTTGTGTCTTCAATATTGCTGGTGGAAAACTGCAAACAAGGAATCTTATGGCTATCTTTCTATGATGGCTATGTCTGTGTCACCCTTCCACAAAGGCCAGATTTTTGAAGTGCATAACTAATAGCTGTGGACCTCCGCAGTTCCTCCAATTACCATGGGTCTCTTGGAAGCTTTTGTCTTTAACACCTTCTTGCCTGGCCTGTCAGTGTGGATTGACAGCTGTGGTTTTGTTGATTGGTGGTACAACAGTTCAACATTCTAACAGTTTGAGGAAGGAATGAAAGGACCAAGGCATTTGTAGAGTGATTATACATTGTGGACCAGGGAAGTTTAGAACACAGTCGCACCAAAAGCTGGCTCAAAATGTATTCAGCCAGAATTAGCAGGACATGCTCAGCATCTGCTGATTATAGCTGAAGGCTGAGTGTTTGAGGCAGTATGCTGCAGGGTTGCTGGGTTGGTCAGGTGGGTGGCTAAAGGCAGGGAGACTGCCACGGGGTAGGACCGCTACTCTATCAGCCCCTGATCTGGCCGTCGTGCACAGGACTTAGGGCAAAAGCTCAGGATTATCTCCACTGGACTTCCACCTCTTACCACCCACCGACTTTTTGCAAGCCAATACAGAGCCTTAGTTCCTTCTCCCTCTCTCCTAACTTGCAAGTGAAGACAAGGCGGTGAAATGCACACATCATTTTCTTGTCAGTTGTGGACATACTGACTCAATTTTAGCTTCTGTAGAGGTTTAAACACAAAATCAGCTTTTAGCCAAACTCTCTGTGTGTGTTTTAGAAGTACTGTTTGATTTTCGGTGCAGCTCTATTTCCCTTAATCGTAAAAAGAAGCTCCAAGAAGCTGACAGGAAACAGAACTCGTTTTGCATGTTTTTTCAAATTCCACCTGAATTATTCACTCACTCAATCACTCATCACTTACTGATCAGCTCAGACAGCATTTGAAAACAAACCAACTGAGACATTTTAGGATAAGTAAATTTGGTCTTAGCTGCTTTTACTGTAACAAATATAGCACACTGCAATCATTTGACTTCTTCTTTTACTTTAAAAGGATGCACATCATTCATTTCAACGTGACTAGCACAATTGGACGACCTCCCAACGGTTAGACTCTTGATTCGAATGATGACCACAGGACCTAAAGGCCTTTCACCCCGTCCACTGGTGGGCTTCCCTCCACAGGACGCTGCTTTAAAAGAGAGCTTGAGTTTCATTTCCTCATAACTCATGGCCTACTGGGAGCAATCCACATTTCTGCAAATTCGCCTCGTGTGTTTGTTAAGCAGGGAGAACATGGTTGTAGTGCTTTCTGATGAGCAGCTTTTCTGTCATGATGTCATTTACATTTTCTGACAAGCATCTTGTACTTATGTGGCTTAATAAACAAACATTAGGTGAATGAGTTTACTGCCGAAGTAAACACTACAACAAATCAGACGTCCAGATCAGATGACGTCGGTTGTAGCCCCTGGTTGACCCTGCAACGCGGAAATTGAAGGCTTGAGAAATTTAAGAAACATAGAAAATATGGAGAATTTATTGGGGATAGTACAATTAAGTAAATTACCTCATGATAATAAGAATAAAGCTGTAATGCTTGCAGAGATTGTCTGTGATTGCTGGCTATGTCCTTTCCTTTTTGAGAGCTCTCGCATATGATTTTCATCTAATCTAAGTGTTGCAGCTGTGGGGAGAGGAGTCGAAGAGATTTGTGTCATTCCCTTGTGCATTTCTTTTCCTGGGTTTTGCTGATGTAAACTGATATCAAAAAGATTAGTGTCATATTTAAAGATAGAGAGCAGCTTTGTAATGTCTCTTTCTCAGGTTTAAACAAGCCCAGCAAGTTAAAAAGGCCTGTAAGAAGGCTGATGTGTGGTGGCATGTTCTGACGGCGCTGCCTGCTACACACCCTGGCTCAGTCTTCAGGGCAGAGGTTGCCGTTTCTGTGTTTCGTATGCAGGTACACGGTTTATGTCATATTGGAGGTAAAGATGAGGAGCACAGTCGACCCATGTTGGGCATGAAGCCAGATGAAATAGTGACAAAGATATTTAAGTGATGTGATGATAGCAAGAATGGAAATAATGATGTCATCGTTTTAAAAGCTGCTATCAATGGATTTTATCAAATGTTCTAGTTTAAATTGACAGGCCAGTCTCTTATATAATTAGTTTTTTTCCATTTGTGCTGCCTTGCAAGTTGCCTTAGACTACTATAAGTTGTATTAAAACAGTCAGTCTTATAATCTATCAAACTCCATCAATCTCAGAATTTCAAAATCAGTTTGAAGAATGACTCCTCAAACTTTCCACTGATCCACGATATTTGGATATTTCACAGGGTCAGGATTAATTTCAGAACCACTTTATAATGAGACTAATCATTGATTATAAAAATAATTAACAAGAAACAGTAATCAAAAATATTTTTTCTATCAAGCAGCCTAATAGCTATCCCAGGGATCTGCAATTCCAGTCCTCGGGGTCTGGCGTCCTAC
Source organism: Xiphophorus maculatus (assembly GCF_002775205.1). Classification (NCBI taxonomy): domain Eukaryota; kingdom Metazoa; phylum Chordata; class Actinopteri; order Cyprinodontiformes; family Poeciliidae; genus Xiphophorus; species Xiphophorus maculatus. Next base: position 11,912,790 of record NC_036458.1, on the reverse strand, counting down.
ACCTTTTAGATGTGTCCGTGCTTCAGTACAACTGAGACAAATAATTAGGTCATTAGCAAGACTCTTGAGAATTTGACTGCATACTGAGGAGACATCTGGAGGGACTGATTACCCAATCAAGAGTCTAACCTTGGATAAAGCTGGTGTCTGATCTGATTGATTTTACACGTCCAACACATCAAATTCAGTGGTTTATGTCAGAAATGTAAGAGAGGACACTGAAAAGTGCTTGTGTTCTTTTCTTTTATTACTTTTTATTGCATTCACTAGTGTTCTGTGCAACTGCCAAAATCTTTATCTGTATTTAAATACAGCTAAAGATTTAAGACCAGCAATAGCTTTCTGTACTAGTGTACCACATAAATATTAGAAGCAATACTTGCTGAATACAACATCTACAAGTTCCAAAACTGCATAGCCATAAAAAAAAACAAGACAAAAAGAAAATGTTACAAAGGAATGTAAATAAATTCTTAGCATTTTAAACTCTGAACATAGTCATTGACTCTTTTGTCATGTACATGCAAATTGCACAGTTGTAGATTGACTATTTACTTAAAAGCGGATCAGTAAAAATAGCAAAAAGAGAGACTGGTTGAAAGCATATGTCTAAGCAAAGGACTGTGTGGATCTGATATGAAAGGACTTGCATGTTATTTACCTTTTACATAGTGTATAAGATATCTACATTAGTGTAGATATCTACCTCCTCTATAACTTGTGCAACTTATAGAGGATTTATCTGAAGATATTCTTCTCACCATGCTCCTTGGTCTGGCCTCTGTAAACCATTTTGGAGGCACGTAGCTGCTATACTCCTGCCTCCACTTGCCCATGTCTGCATGCAGATTGCCCCGAAACAGCTGGCAAATGGCCACGTAAGTGTGCGCAGACCGCATTTGCCTGCATGACCAAAAACCCTCACCTTACAGATTGTTAAAGCGCAATGCTGGTGGGAATTGCATCAAAGTAGACGCATATCATTTAATCTTGAAAAAGCAACAGGTATGAGCACCATCTGGGCCTGCAACTCAGATTAAATGCAGAGTTAATTCCTCCTTGCTAATTTTAGCAGAGTGCAGCAGTTCTCACAGAGAATCAGGAAGTCCATAGAAAGGAAGTGAATATACAGGTTCAACAAGACAGGGTTTACAGAGGACAACCAATTTGTCTTGTTTTTGTCAGGTTTTCCAACAATATTGCATGCACTGCATTTGTAGTTGTCAGTAAGCACAGAGTAGGCCCCTTTTTGGAAGGCTTACATAAGTACTACCAAGACAAAACGACCACATTTCATGACTGACATTTTATATATCAATGTACATGCTTGCACAAAGGTTAGCTCATTTACTTTTATGGTAAAGTTTGGATCTTTTAGTGAAGGCTGCAAGCAGCTCAAGGTAAGGTAACTGCTGACTGAGTTAGCTTAGCTTTGACAACACCTGGGACTATTTAGCATCTTGGCTAGAGCTACAGTAAGCTGCTGGAGAAGGTTCAGCTCAGTGGGAGAGAAATAAAATCTACAAAGAGAGAAATTACTTTCTAATGTAAGCTTGGAGGGAAAGTTACCACATGTCGCTTGTCAGAGTTATAAACCAATTCACACTTTATGTCTCACTTTGTCTACAGTGCATCTGGTACAATGTCATTGACCTGGTTTACAAGTAATATTGGATAGAAAGTTGAAATGAAACATATTAAGGATTAAGATGAATAATTACACAAATCAAATGTACTATTATCACTTTGATCAACCAAAATGAAACAGTGAGAACTAGCAGACAAATATTTGACCACAAGTTTCACAATTTATGAGTTTGTGGACAGAAATGCACAAATGGTTGGAGAAAAAAAAGAAAAACAGCCACATCTTATTTCATTTATTTGGGTAGGTAAAACATATATAAATGCATTGAGGCATAACATAATGAACACTGTCTAATAGTGTTTTGGTTGACCTTGTTGATGCAAAAACAACTGTGCTCTGACAATTCATAGACTGAATTCATAGATTGCTGATGGTGTAATCTTGGTGCAAAAAACTGCAACTGGTGAGTCAAATTTTCTCGAATATTACATGTAAAAATATCCAGAGCTCTGGACAACTTTCGAAGCCTTTTGTTGCCTTTTTTTCTTCACATGGTCATCATCTTGATTCAACAACAACAAACCTCTACAGCATCATATAGAAATTCAATGTTATTCATTTCCCTTGACTTCCTTGCCTGATTATTGTATATCTGCAGCTCTCCCATGAATTCTCTTTTTATCTTCAGCAGCTGCTAGTTAAACTGTTTACTGATACAGTTTGAAGCTAAGGCTCCTCTCATCATGATATTTCAAGACAATAACAAGTTTTTTTTTTCTTCTATCAGCCCAAGAGCCAGGCACACTACTTTTTATTGTAGAAAAGATTCTTCCTTTTCCATTTTTCTCTTTCTCTACTTTTCATGTAGTGCTGCGTTATTTGGCAGTGATCTTTGTTTTGGCTCCATTTCCTGTACCAGTACCACACCATGGCAGCTCAGCCCCTCCACAGACTGTAAGGGTCTGGGTCATAAAGAGGGGTTTCTGACATAGTTGTGTGAGAACCTAGGGTAAGCCCTCTGTGATGGGTGGGGAAATGTTCCGCTCCTTGCCCAGCATTGACCAGACGAGACAACCGCAAGCAAGCACTTGATGGTTGGCTCAGATTTACTTTTTTGGGGGCCACTATCCCACCTCCATGTTCTGTACTTCATTTTTGTTTTCTTGATCTGTCTTGAACAAAACCACACAAAGCAGAGGGACTGGTGCAGTAAGACTGTCGAACAGCTCCACTCTCCGCAGAGCAGTGAGGTCATAGACTTTGAGCCCAAGCCTAAAACTTGGCTTGCTGCATGTGAACTGATTTTGAATCTCCAACACTTTGAGCCCCCTATTTCATCTTCTTCTCATGCTGTTTGCATTTGTCCTCTTCTCTCGGAAATCTGACATCTTAACACCTCATCATCCTGCAATCTTCTGGTCTGGCAAAGAGGCAATGGAACATATGGGATCCATAAGACTCATATAGATTACTCAACTTAAAATTTCTCAGGATCTCATCCATGAATAGTGGACTGGCTTTCTCACACAGCAAAAATCACTGGTGTCTTCTCATTTTGGCACTCATATATAGTGCCATTATGTGATGTGTTACATAATCACTGTCAAATGGGCTACATGATGATGGCTTTCATATTTGGATTTCATTTTAAGGCATATACAGTGCCTTGCAAAAGTATTCACACCCTTGAATTTCTCACATTTTATTACATTACCTCCACACAAAGAGGCTTGTATTAAGATTTCATGTAAAAAAAAACAAAAACAACACAAAGCACTAAACAATGATGAAGTGTTTAGTTTCATTGTCCCGCTACAAGTCGAGCCACTGCCCAATATTCTGCAGATTTTCTCTTAGGATTACTTTTATGCATCTCTCAATGAACTTGGACCAGCTTCTTTAGAGCATAATGCTATCACCACCATGGTTTACCAATGCCCTTCTACTAGCTTTTCTTTAATATTTAAAGTTTTTGGGTAATATGGGTAAAATTAGTGATTTTTGTACATGTAGCAGCATGTGCTTTCTTGCCATGTTCCCAAATAATTCAACATGTCTATCCAAATGACATTTTTTTGTTTTGGTCATAATTTATAATCTGTCAAGATCTAAGTGAATGCATACCATGTTATTATGTCAGAGAAGGCTATGTGAAATTTAAAATAATTTTGCAAATTTGTGGTACTGCACAAAATAATTTCTAAAGGAATGTTTATAATAACCTAACCATGTTTTAAACTTCTCCACGACTGTACTCCTGACTTGTTTCTCACGTTTCTTGCTCCAGTAATGTTCTCTAATAACCTCTGAGGCCTTTGTAAGAAAAAATGTACTGATGTTAGATTTGCCCAATGTCAGCAAAATATTTAATTTAAATTGTGTTACTAAATAGTGTGATAATGTTACCAGTTTAGTTTAACCAACAATAACTGGATATTTTTTCTTTCCTTACTATTATGTATTGGTTTAAACCCTGTCAATGAGCTTTAGTGTAAAGGGCAGATTCTAAATGTTTTACTAAAATATACAATTAAATCATTAGAAACTATCTAATTATGTATTAATTTGTTATACGTTTTCATCTACATTTCTAAAAATACTTGATTTTTTTGTTGTAATACATCAAAATTTGAAAAGTAGCAATTTTGCAAGACACTGTAGAGCTATAGGCTCTGCTGTCTAGCCATGTCTTTCGCTAAAGGTGCCAGATGCTAAATGTTTCTTCATCACTGGCTTGTAAACTTGTCTTTCTTCAGATCAAGTTTAAACAGCCACAAATTGGCAAAGATTTATGGGATGTTGATTATTGACTTTCATGTTAAAATGACTGAGAAAAAGTATTTTGTAATGGAGCACACTGAAGTGACAGGAAAGTAAAATCTTTTTTTTTTTAATGAGTGCATTTGGTTTGAGCCAGCTCTTTACTTAACAGTTTGACAGAGTTACCCTTTGTGACATGTGCAAAGCAATTGTAAAAACAAAAGAAAATAACTTTGGCTTCATTTCCATGTGTGCTATGATGTGACCTACACCCTGCAGCTTCAAGGGCCTTTTTTCCACGATGCAACGTTGATTAGCAATATCCTTCTCTTGTTCACACCATGCTGAAATATTATACATGATGGGACATGAAAATAAGTCTTGGGAACATATTGCTTGTCAGTCACATATCACCTTGTTTTTAAAAAACAACAACTTCACAGACACAATGGTGCCAGCATTGTTTCTGCAATGCCCATTTTTCTGGGTTTATTTTTTTTAGTTTACAGTGAGAAATGAGAGAATCCAAAGAAAAATGGCATACTTCCTGCATTAGAACGTGTCATGTTTCTGTCTGACACAAACAGCGCCTTGTCTCCCAGTGCAATTTACCTGTCCCGTAGCCATAAGGGCTGTTGTTCCCCTTCGCTTCGTCAGGGTGCAGAGCACAGTTCACTGGGAGGACAGGCTTATGTAGATGTTGTCTTGGTGATGTAAAACTGCTTGACAATGAATCCGGCCTAATCAGCAAGAGGGAAGAACACAACTCCTTTTTTTTCTCTTCTGCAGCACAGGCCAGCTTAGGATTTCCAAAATTTTCAAGAAGCAGGAATAAAATAACAGAATAAACAAAACCTGCTCAGAAAAGTAAAAAAATAAATAAATAAAGATTGATTGAAGTTCACAGTGAATATATAAAGTAAATATAAAAGACTACTGTGCTGCCTTGGCAGATCTGGTACCAAGTTTATAAGTAAGCTGAGCCCCACCCTGCTCTCTCAGCCTACTGTGTTGAAGGCTTCAGGCCAAGCTCAGTGAAAAAGTGTATGAATACAGAGTGCACTGCTCAGACTTGTTTGGCCTGTTACTGTAGCTGCAGAATATCACTCCAAACGGACTGTCAGCAGGTTTATATCTGATTGCCCAGTCTATGCTCTATATTTGTTTTTTGTACACTTGCTTGTGCACATGGTGCATGCATAAGACCTGCAAACTAAAATGAGCAATTAAGAGATATAAAGTGTGATAATGTGTTGTTCACCTTCCGAATGTTGACAAAACACAAAAGCAGTGCTTTCCTCTATATCCATGAGTATTTTGACAATTGAAGCTCATGAACAGATTGGATCAAGCAAGCTTTATAAATCCCAATCATATCTCAAAACATAGCAGATTTTATTATTAATCACTTGAAAAGTCTCGCTTTGACGTTTAAAGGAGACTAAATTTGTTCCAGAGCTAACTGGCTACTTTACAACTGCATAACTTTTGGAATTAAGCTTGAAATTAAAAAGAGAATGAGAACGAAATCAACGGATTGGGTGTGTGGCAGAGCAAGTTTTTTATGATATAATCAAATTTACAAGAGCACACTGCTAAGTATTTTGCATTGGTAAAACAAAAAGTCCCAACTTATGAATCCAACATATGTTCTGTCCACAAGGACGCTGTCTTGTGTGGAAACATAGTGGATGGATGTAATACATGCATGTCCAGCTGCAACCCTTAAGGACTGGTGTCTTGTCAGTTTGAGATGTCTGCTTCAACACAGAGGATTAAAATGGTCCAAATGCCTCCTCAGCTTGTGAAAGCAGAAGCCTGCCTAAACGTTTTGACTGAAACACGCAGGATACTGACCCTAGACTAACTTCTGACATCTCTGCATAAAAGGCCTAATTAAAAAAAGACAAAATAAATAGTGTTGAATTTGACATGCAAAGACATATTTTAAACCTTTAAAATAAAGTTAGATATAAAAAGCTTGCCCTAAATACTTGGTGGACCTCAAGATTTGACTGCAATTTTACTACGGTTCTCTGAAAGAGAGCTTGGCTGATTTTATTTAATTTTCTATTTGCTTCTCCTTCTAATCCATCCTTCTACACATGGCGCAAGATATTTAATTGTATGTTATCGTCCAACCTATTTGTCGGATGACATTTGTCAGTTCCAGCCATTGTAAATAATTTAATTATTACTACAACTTCAGCTATGGTTTAAAACTAGGTAGGTTGTTCTTTCCTGACCCATAGAGATGAAGAAACATCTGCCTTCCTATTCTTTTATATTTTCTGTAGGTTAACTTTGCATTTTATTGATAACAATACATGTGCTGCATGCCATGCTATTTTTGATTAAGATTAAAGTAGCAGAAGTAGTTTGTAATGCTGGATTCCAGGGAGGTGATTGGCAAACCTGAAATCAGTTATTTGAAGGGATTACTCAAAACCTTTAGACACTTGAGTATTTGAGTCTTCATTGTCAAGCTCCATGTTTGTCCGTAGTGCAATTTTTTTCATGTTTATCATAACACAATTGGTGTCAGGCTAGTTTGTATTTGATTTGTTCTTATTTATTAATAATCTTATAAGCGCTGAGACCTCCCAAAAAAAAAGGAAACAATATTTGTTACTCAATGTGTCTCATTGGCCATATCATGTAAATTAGGAAAATGTCTGCCTGTTGTTCATTTATTTATGAGGAAAGCTCACTCTGATTGGATGCCAGGAGTGAGAGATAGTTGTCAATCAACTGCACCTAAAAAGCACCTTTGTACCTTCCTCTGAGAACATTTTCACCATCATATTTGTTTGTTTTTGCACAGTATCTCCGGAAAGAGGCAATTCAGAAAATATGAGTCACACAGAGTCCATGAGCTAATAGTTTGAGTTCAGCAAACTGAGATGGGTGGGTGACACATGGTAGCTAGTATGTGCTACTTTATTTGTCTTGTAAATTACATTGAGTTGAAATGGCTGCATACCTACCAGCTTTGCTTTATGGGAAAAAAAATCAGCTTATGTAGCTCTTAAGACTTGAAAGTGATTTTATGAACACCTATGTTTCTATTTTATATTTCATTTGGATTGAAAACTTTCACTTTATTACATTTGCCAAAGGTAAAAAACATTGCAGTTAAAAGAAGATTTGCTGCTTCTTTTACCATTACCTCCAGTGGGGACATGTTAAAATTGGAGATGAGGGTTTCTACTAATTAGTAAATCATAAAAGTGAAAAAAGTGTAATAATGAATGTTGTGGATATTTTACATCAGAGATGATGAGTGGGTGGAGAGGTGACGTGATAATAAACAGCCTGCTGGATGACAAAGGCCTGTCAGCTACCATCTCTATGGAGATAGTCAAGTGTTTTCTTTAATGATAGACAACTGTGAGCCACTGCATCCAAACGTACTGAAACATTAACAGCGTCTGTCAAAGAGGCCGATCTACCTCAGACATGATGAGCTCATCAGCTACTGCGTGGAAGTGGAAAAGGCTTGTGTTTGAGATGCCCACACACCAACATGATGATGCAGGTTTATTAAAAAAAAACAAAACACACACACACACACTCAGGTACTGATTTTATGACTTTTGGTTGACAAAAAAACAAAAAAAAAAAGAGAAACCTTACGTACACCCAGAGGAACTGCGGGGGAGGAGAATGACAGAAACAAATTAGCAATATTGTTCATGGAGGGATGTTTGGGAGCCTGCATATGATGTTATCGCTGCCGTCTGATTGTATCTCTCTTCGAAGTTACCCTACAAGATAGAGCGGTGATGGAAGGAGCCTTTGTCACGTCTCATTGCTGTAACCTGGATAACAATGCTTATGTTTACACCAGGAGGCAGCTTAAAATCTCAGCCTGAAGTTCCTTAGCTTCCGATACACATTACCTCACAATCATGCCCTTTCGCTGTGATGAGATGAATTTGATAGCTAAACGACGTGATTTACTGACATCCAGAAAAACTGAGCTGTCATTATCAAAGTATAAATCTTATAACTGCAAGCTTGTCCTAGAACAGCACCCATAAAATGTGTTTTTTCATGTTTCTTCACACACAGATGATAGCTGGTGACTCTGCTTATTAAGCCTGAGTACAGAAGGTGCTCATTAAAAACTGAAATTGATATGTGCCTGTATCTCCAGTTGCTTAACGCCTTTGTTCAGTTTGGGAATGCCTCTGTAACCCGGAGTGCTTGGCAGTGAAGCACTGGCCCTTTTTGGCTCTGTGGCCTGTTGTGTCTTTGTCAATCACCCAATCCTGAGAGGAAATGGCTGTGTGGGACAGCAACATCCTGGCAAGCACCTTGGGCAGTTGATACCATGGGAATGCACATTAAACACAAACTCAGGGCATTTATATTGTTGAACACTATCATTGTGTATAGAGTACATTCAATAGTCCGAATACTTTTTCTTTGTTTGGGAGGACCTGTTGAGGTTTTGACCGTTTAATTAAGATTACATTGAACCGCTATGATCTCCAACTTCATGATCTGAAATGGCTATATTTTTATTTTTAATAAATAATTCCCTTGAACTTCACAGGTCAGCAATTTATCTGCCAAACAAAATTGCTGACAATCTATTTAAGGTAAAAAAACACAAACAAACAAAAAAGGGAATTAAGGGAAGGAGGGGAAAATGCGAGCAGACAAAAAAACAACAAAAAAAAACAGAAGAACCACTAATATAAAATACAGTCCTGTGAAAAAATGCTGAGTCACTGATGATCATTTTATACTTTGGATAATATGGACGAAATATTAAGAGTAACAAAAAGCAATTGAGACAGTCATCCATCCATCCATCCATTCATTCATCCATCCATGAGCGTGATCATGAATCACCCTCTGAATGTAACATTATCAGACCAATGGTGATATAAAACATATATCTATGTTTCTTACAGAGTTCATGATGACCTAATTTGTGACATTAACAAGAGGCCAATTAATAACTCTGGAGCCTGGTTGAAAAAAGAAACTTTCCAAATAATTTCTGTACTGAAATATTCTTGCTTGTAAATAATGTTCAGCTGGTACCAAGATCAGTTCATGCTTTTAATGATTTTGTTGATCTTCTGAAACAACTCTAATCAGCCATCGACATAGGAACATTGCTACAAAAGGGTTATATAAGATTTCTAGTGTCATGTAATCTGTAATCGCTGTGAAAAATATAACATGGAGCAAAGCCAGAGTTTAAATTTGACTCAAACCAATTTGTTCAGCAAGGAGCAGGAAAGTGGAAACGAATACCCAGTGTGGGACTTACGTTCCACTGTGTTCAAGAAAATGACTTCATGCGACCAAAAGCCTTCAGTGTGGCTTCTGTATTTCCCCCTAGCATGTGCACCGTTCACCACGGACTTTCAAAACATGTGCTTTACTGTTTGTTTACACAGAGATGGTGACATTGGTCAAATCTGGTGTGATTTAGAGACAGTGAATGTTTTTGTTTAGGTATTCGTAGATTTACTACTTACCTCTGCAACATTGTGATGCAGACATACAGCAAAATGGTCTCAGTAGCACAAAAACAGATTCTACTCAGTCATGTGCATTGATATAAAGTACTTGTAAGTAATAATCCTTCAACTGATTTCTTCTTTTTTCCCCGTTTTGGACACATTTTTTTTTTTATTCAGCATAAAAGTATGTGTAATAAGTACCAGAGGTGGGACCAAGTCACTGTTTTTCAAGTCTCAAGTAAGTCTCAAGTCTTTGTCCTCAAGTCCGAGTCAAGTCTCAAGTAAAGATGGTCAAGTCAAGTCAAGTTTCAAGTCAAGACAGGCGAAAGTAAAGTCAAGACTCAAGTCAGGAGCTTGGAATTTTAAGTCCTTTGGAGTCATTATAACAATGTTCTAGTCAGTTGTCTCATAGTAAAAGAAAAGTACCGCTTACGTCTTTGTGTAACTTCAAATGCCGAACAGTTGGAAATTGTTGTATCTCCGTCTGAGATCCTGGTCTTGCAGGTTTTGCATGTTTCATTCCGTTTTTAATTGGATATTTCATGATTGATGTACCCAAAAGAAATTACTCACAGGAGCATATATGCTTTGAGCGCTTTTTCGTCTCTCGTTTGTGCTCCAGCATACGCACACATGTATACGGAGTGTGGAAAAACAGGACAGTCTGTGCCTGTTAATACGGAATGAGTGAAATTAATTAATGGGGCCACTTTATAAATATGTGTTTTAAACATTTGACGTGAGTAAAATATCAAGTCTTTTCAAGTAAAGAGCTTCAAGTCAAGTCCCAAGTCAATGGTGTGAAAGTCAAAGTCAAGTCCGAGTTTTTGAGCATTTTTTCAAGTCAAGTCATAAGTCTTGATTTTAATGACTCGAATCCCCTCCTCTGATAAGTACACATATTTAAGTTTGTGTCCTTGAGCAGCATTGGAAAGATGTCTAATTTTTAAAACAGTTTGACAACATCACTATGTACTGACTGCACACATGCACTTTCACTTCTCTCTTTGTTCTCATGTCTGTCTGAACAGAGTGAGATCATTCAACACATTCTTTTTTGCATTTTACTGGCTTAAACGGGAAGTCATGAGTTTGCCGCTACGTCTAAACTGGCCCTCCTTTTGTTTCATTTCCACTGCGTCGTGACGTCAGGAACGTGACAGTTTACTTCAGAGTGGTATATGCTATAACCTCTGTGGCCGGTGTTTCTGCTTTCTCCAGAGCTAGCTGGGAGTGTCCTGTGGCTTTAAGAGGTACACTCCCTTTGCCACGGGTAGTACAGATTTCGCACATTGCCAAAGCACCACTTTGATGTGGGGATTTACAGCTTCTGTTTAAGCACATTTATTCCCTTGTCTTCATATGCAGCATGGTATGGTAGCATGCTTTTTCAAAATGACAGCAAGGATTAAAAAAAAATCCCACTTGGTTATAAAGGTTGCAACAAATATGATCTACATTATGAGTTTAAGGAATCTGACCAGAAGAGAACTGAAAAAAGCAATTTCAAGAAGTTCCCTGCAACCTTATAAAAAGAAGAAAGAAATTAACAAAAGATTAATCAAATAGGTTGAGGTTATTCTGGAAATTCTAAATTCACTTCTTGGACTACACGTTTTGCACCTAAAGTTTCTTAACCTTAAGTAAACCCGTATAACCTCAAGTATTGTTATCTTACATGTAACTCGAACACACATGCAGTCCAGCAAGAGAAACAAGAAGTATTCAAACCTTTGTAAGTCAATTCTCTGGGAGCCAAATTTATGGTGAGAACTCAGCAGAGAGCGAGCAAGCAGAAGTGGAGGATGCGCTATGAATACCAATTTTGTTGTTAGACCAGCCACAAAGCCCCAACATCAGATAGTGTGACACAATTTGTGAAAAGTTTGTTAGTCTAGAATAACATTACCAAACATGATGTGATTTAAAGTGCAATTAAAAGTATTCATATATTTTAAACTTATTTTATCTTCAATGTGTGTAATTGGGAATTTATGTGATGGGCCAACATGAAGTTCTGCATTGTTGTAAAATGGAAGAACAAGATCATTTTGAAATTTTTAAACATCATTGGTGTGCCAAACCAGCTTTGCAGATCTATAAACTCAAATGTTTGACTATTAATCCTTGATGATGAGATTGGCCCTGTCAACAGATTCTTCTGCATGAGCTGTGCATTTTGGTAGCTCCTCTAGAGTTAGTATGGATCTTTCTCTGATCAGTGGTCTCCTTGACCTGCTGATGAGTTTCGGTGAGTGCCCATGACGATGTACGTTTGAAGTTGTACCGGTTTGTTTCCCATCCGTGGGGATGGAGTTATTTTCTGTAAGATGCTCAGGGTCTGATATATTGTTTTAGAACATTTTTTAACCTAAACCTACTTTAAATCTTGCCAAAACTAATGTGTATTATTGGCCTGTCTGGTGTGTTATTTGGTCTTGATAATCCTCTTTGCTCACTAATTTTTTTTAACAAACCCCTGAGGCATCCCCATACTAGATGTATTGTACTGTATGTATTCAAATTTATACTGGTTTTTAAGGCTAAGAACTATTTGGAAGTAACAAAACAAAGGAGGCTAATCACAAATTCACAGTAGGTTTTCACTAACTGTATTATTTCCTTCCACTTCACTATTACAACCCAAATAAAATTTTTGGGTGTGATGTGACAAAATATCTAAAGCAGCTTTTTTCCAGCAGTGTTATTGCAAACAATATTCATTGTGAAACACTTGTGTTAAAATAGTGAACCTTTTGTGAAACCTCTGCTGCTGTGAATGGAAAGTGAGAGCAAATGGAAAGCAGTAATAATAATCTAAAACAGTGCAGCCAGGAACCTGACATCTCAGGTGCCCAAGCTAGCTCTTTAAGCCAAGCGTTTTTCGCTCCTTTTCCAAATTGTGCATGCGTGTGTGACAAGTCATGTATGACCAAGAGATTCCATGGTCTCCCTAAAAAAATACCTCTTCCTGTCTTTTTTCTTTATTCACATAATCCCATAACCCTGTCGGTGATGAATTAGGATTAATCCACAAAGAGCATGCTGGATATGGTTGAGGCCTCCATGTTGCAAAGCCAGCCTATAAGAACTGGGTCAACTGCCAACAGGAGGGGTAGAGTTCATTCAATGACGGAACCAAAATCCTGACAAAGGGGAGGAAAACTTAACTCTGGCACCTTATCTTTCATACTGCTTTACGACTGAGGCATCCACCCAAAAATTAATTAAGGGATAATGCAAGGTTCAGCAGCAGGATTTTCAAACATATCACAATAAATGCATAAATTAATTATTCTTCATTATTTTGACCATATAGAATTTGACACAGACAAGACCGGACCTTTGATCTGATCCTCAAAGATGGTGTTGCTTGTGTTTTAGAGATATTGTGTGAGTGATGTGATATAACTACTCCAGTCACACTTCCCCTTCTAGGTTAGCTAGAAGGGGAAGGTTAATTACCTTATTGGAGGCTTTCATGTTTGTTACGTCTTACCGTCTTCCATGTGCAAAGCCATGACCTCAAGTGTTCGGTTAAAGCCAACAGACTGGCTGATGCAATAGTCTGGTCCACTCTTGGTTGGATCTCTGTAGTTCATTCCAGGTTACAATAGATCGCTTGGCTGCTCCTGTAATTAATATTGCCTTCACCTGACTTGTCATTTTTGAGGAACAACCTTGTCACTGAGACTTTCAAGTTGAGTTATACCTATTTTATTTTCAGGTGATTTGATCTATTATTTTACAACTCCTCTTTAAAGGTCTATGTATTATGTAGCTTGATGTTTTCATTCCTTACTGTTCTCTGAAAAACTCCTGAACCTTTCACAGAACAGCTGGGATTGTACTTTATTTAGGGTTGCCAGAGCAACAGGAGGTGACTGCAAAAGCTATTCACACTTTTTAGAAATTTATTTGTAAAAATAAAAAAATAAGTCACACATAATTGCTTCATAATTATGCACCACTTTGTTTTTGTTTATCAAATAAAATTCCAATAAAACCATTGAATGTTCATATTATGACTGAAAAAGTTTAAGAGATATGTATTAGAAGGAAATTGTATTAACATCCTAAGAACATGACTAATCCCTGCTTGTGTTGCACACTTAGCTAAGGTTTTATGATTTTCTTCACCTACAGTGTACGTCAGGTAAAGGATATGACTTCAGAGCAAATATATCATATTTGCCTAATGGCTGAAGGTTTACTGTTACTTTTGCTGCAGATATAATGGAAAACAGGTGAGAGAGGCAGTGCCACTGAGGTGCAACCTGAATGGCTCACTACTCTGGAATGGGCAGCTCTCACTAATACATTCTTCTCCATTCTATCAGGCCTCTCCCTGCCTCAAATGTCCCTACATTCACCTCTTTGCACCCAGTCCTGGTCCATTAATGACATCCATTTTGGGAGTCGGTAAGAGAGATCCTTTTATGTGGCGGCGATAAAATACTTTTTTGCCTGTGCTTAGCTGTGTTGCTGCTCTGGGCAGCAGACCATTACTTGAAAATAAACCTAATTATTTTCTGTGCTGTTGCAACCACAGCCCTAAGTCTCCAGCTGCAAACTCATAGGCTCCTACACCAGTCTGCTTCTGGGTCTTTCCCATCTCTGCTGGGCCAATCCAAATTGAAAAACTGATTCACTTCAGTGATAACCAAAAACGGTCTTAAGTCTCAAAATCAAAACCATTAGATTCTGTTCATATAACACAGTGCAAAGTGTCTTCATTCAGCGTATTAACTCCAATCTGATGTAAAATGGATTAAAGGTGGTTTTCTGGGGAAAGTTTCTGGTAAATCCTAATTCAATATTCCCATGTAGGCATGAATGCATATGCAAATAAATCTGTGGGGGATGCATAATAGGGGCAAATGGTGTAAGTCTGACATGCTCCAAATATGAACCATATGCGTTTTACTTTTTGTCTGCAAGTATAGTAAGATGTCTTTGTTCTAACACCGTACCTCAGGAGAGAGTTCTCTTCAGCCCGCATGTAGCAGGACTGACTATGCCTTGTCGTATGTTTTTGTTTTGTTTTTTTTCCCCCTGGAAGATCCTCCATCCCTACTGTCCTCTCCCGGATAAGAAATGTGTGTGTGGCAGTGTGGCAAAAGCCAATCAGTTGAATATCTGTGACATAGAATAAGTGGATTATGGAAGAAGGGAACTAGACCGGAGGAGCCAAAAGGCAAATGAAGCCACAGTTGCATAACAGAATAGATCTGCTGCATCAAGTAACAAGAACCACTGCACAGGGCCTTTGGGATATGATGCTCATTGCTTGGTAGTTTTATGGCTATCACTGGGAATGTGATAATGAGGAAAGAAAATTTGCTATGAGTCCTAATAACACGAACAATAATTGATTAACACTCTGTCTAGACAATGAATGGTTAAACTGCATGTGTGAGGGTGTTAGAGAAGCATGGTCTGGGGCTGGGCGGCGGGTGGATGGTGTTGGTGGTGGCGGGCGGGGTGGTACTGCTGGAACGGGTAAGTAAAGTGAGCATTCTATTGAGGTCTTAGTTTGGCTAATCTCCCCCATGTGACAGCACAGCCAGATTTGCTGCCATGGAATGCCACAGACTGTTGTGCTGCGGACAAAAAGAGACAGGGGCTTAAGCTACAGGGGGGCAACACTGCGTGGTTCTGAGGAGCAGCAGAGCTATGCCAAAAGGCAGAAAAAAGAAGTTCTCAGGATTTTTTGCAACAACCCCTTCCTATCCAAGTGGCAGTGTCCCTTTAACTGCAGCAGCCACTTACGACATACATGTACACATTCATGTGGAAGTCACCACCTACAGGAGGATGTAATAAGGTGTTTTGGGAGGTGTCTTGCACACACTTGACCCCTCCTCCGTCAGTCTGCTGTGCCTGCAGTGGTTCCTGTCTTTCACCCCAGTTGGATTAGAATCACATCTGGTCCACAGGCATTGAATCTTCCCATGAAAACCAGAACTCTGGTAGTGACTAACAGCCCAGATCCTGAGGCTGGACCATTGATACAGCCCAACAAATGTTTTTTGGCTTCCTCTTTTGTGGTTCATGTTAACTTAAAGTACTAAAACCTGAAGCAACTCATCATTATTGGAATAATCAATTATGCTAGTTTAAAAGAAAAATATTATTCAGTCCAACTTATTTGAGAATTTGAGGCTTGAATAAAAATATTAAGAAAAGTGTTTCAATATACATTACCCTCCAAATGAATTCATTCTTTGGTATAGATGTAAACTTGTAAAACTAGATTAATCTCCAATTGAAGTAGCAGAATGTCACACAGAAAATTAAGTTGAACAACTTTTAATTTATAAGACATGAAGTTTCCCTGGTTTATATTATGCGTCACAGAGGATAATTTCTTTTGGGCACAAGTGTGGCCACTGCAGTAATACGGACACTGCATGGGTCCATTGTGGTGAAGAGAAAGCTGTACCGAAAAGGGAGACTCTCAGTTTACCATTTGGTTTATGTTCCTACCCTTACCTAGGGTCATGAAGTATGACAGAAAGAATGAGATCCTGAAAATGACTTTCCTGCACAGGGTAACCCTCTTAGAGTTAGGGTGAGGAGCTCAGCCATCTGTTCAGCCCCTATTCCCCAACATCAAAATGGGTCACTGAGGTGGCTTGGACATCTTTTCTAGATGTCCCTTGGATGCCTCCCTATGCAGGTGTTTCTAGCATTGCCCTCCAGGAGGAGGCCCAGGGAATGGCTCAGGATATACTGGAAGGACAAAGTCGCTCTGTTGGCTCACCTTGAGGAGCTGGAGGAGGAAGTTTGGGAGAGGGAAATGTGGGGGTCTCTGCTAAGACTGCTATCATCACAATCTACTTTCAGAGAAATGGATGACGAGTATGAGTACCTGTAAAAAAGGAAACATTAAATCACCATTCCATAGGGTTGATGTGTTGGTCTTATTAAGTAAATTGTTACAGGAAATTAGCTATAATTGCATAAGTTTAAGGCAAAATAAATTTAAAAAAAATAAGACTATATGTGGATTCAAGACTATCCAAACCCAAGTGTAGACTGTAGGTTCTTGCTAATCCACATGAATGACTTTGTCTACATTAAATTGATTTATCGCTTTCTATTAATTATATATTTTTAATTAGGGTAATTTCTTTTGTCTGTCTAATTGGTTTTACCATTTGGTGTGTCACCTAAGTGCTTTCGGTACTTACTGTATATGGCTGTCGTTTCAATATAAACATCTGAAAATAACTGGTTGTTTTCAGCAGATTTTAGTTGCATCTGGTGAAACATAGACGATGATTATCTTTAAAACACCTAATTCCAACTGTAAAGTCTAGAGAATCTGAGTTTGTTTTCATTCTAAAGGCCTAGAGTGCCAGGGTTAGGGAAACTTCAGAATACGTCAAATAGAAATCTTGGTGGTTTCTGCATGGCAACAGGATATTTAGGTAATCACTGAATGAGAATTGTCTACCAGACTCAAAATCAACCTTCTATGACTCCACTTCCAGCTCCTATATCTAGATCATACAGAAAAAGCTCTGGAGTTAAAACAAATAGGCTATAAGAGAGAACACAGCACCCTAGAGAGATTACTCAAAGACACATGGTTAAAAATTCTTCTCTATTTACAAAAACAACTAATATTTTTGTAAAGTATTAACATGGAATACCAGTTGGGGTGTATTTAATTTATGTAAAAAAATATTCTTGACATAAATTAATTTCCTCCTACTTTAAAACTGTATGATAATTATATAAAAAATGCATTTATTCTAAGACTTTTTAAAAATTTTTACTTGGTGGGTAAATAATTCAGAGGAGTGCTCTATGAATGAGTTGTATCACAGATTCAAGCACCCGACCCCAATCCCTAAACCTAACTTGCTCTTGGTAAACTGTTCAAATCCCCCAGAGCCCCAGATCTGCACTTTGGGTCGGACTTGAGAATTATTGTCTTATAGCTGTAAGGACATGAAGATCTATCAGTGTCAGCTTCACACATTCTCCTCCGTCCCCACCCCCTCCCCGCCATCCCTGATTCCCACCACACCCAAAGCTTTAATTAAAGACATAATCAGGATTTGCATAACAAACACCCATGAGTTCTTACTATTGGTGCCCCATTTGCCATCAAAAATCTAATGAAAATATAACATCACCGATGGGCCCTCCTCCAGAAATTCTCAGCCTAGCTGTACTAGTCTAGAACGGAAAGATTTTACATATAGTTAGTTTAATTCTTTTGTATGATAAGCATCAACCCCCTAAATCCAGCCTGGCCAAATCCTCTTGAGAGGGGCTAAGTGGCAGAGCCAAGTGAAGAGAGAGCAATAAAGAGTAGAAGAGAGGGTTGAGCAAGGACAGGAGAGAAGAGGAAAGGAGGGTCTGTAACTAAGGCATTTAAACCAGGATCAGGTCAGGCTAGACCTCTCCTCCCTCGACTGCCTCCGCCCCAGCGGTCTCCCCCTCTCAGCTGTCCCTGGGCCACAATAGGTTGAGCATCTTTTGTGGCATTAACGGTTTGTAGGAGCCAGAGAACAATGTATGAGAAGTGAGGAGCTCAGGGTTCCCACACACAGGGCCGACATATCCTAACCCCCCACCACCAATCGCTGGTAAAAGACGGCAACCTGCACACAGCTGATCTCCACCTCCTGCTGAGACCTCTCCCCCTTCAACATAAAACACATTCTCCTCCACATGCATGTACAAACACACTCTGCTACAAAGCAAACACAGTCATGCGCACATAAATACACATTGCTGGTTTGACACAGATATTTGCTCATGTTTAATGCATGATAAATAATTTATGACACCGGATAAAGTTGTTGATATTACTGTGTGTTCACATGCACATGGACTTACACGCATAGCTGATTACCCAGTGAGACCATAGAGAGGCCTACTGGGGAACCCTTTTGTTTCAGGATGGGTGAAAGTTTGTCTGGGATCTTGATTAATTTGTACTGTCATATGTGGGAGGCGCCTTTCACCAGTGGGGCAGAGGGGAGCAGGAAGGGAGGAATGTCACTTACTGAAATCTAAATTTCTTCCTTTCAAATTGACTGAAATCCATATCTATCGTGAATTGTAGATCACTGATTGATAAACAATTAAGCTACACCTTAGCTTATTCAGCTCTAGTTTAAATGTGCAGAAATTGATTATCTAGAACTTAGAAATACATGATTAAAACATGAAGATTGATGCATATTAATGTGAACACATTTCTATAATTCAAACACAAATCATAAAAGAGGAAAATACAGAAGGATGAAAATATAATTGTTTTTCTTTTTGAAATTGTGACATATGTCGTCATTATAAATTTCATATCACTGACACAGAAAATAAGAAACCAAACCTACTTTATACACTAACTCTGTAGCATTCCTTCCCGGCAACACTTATTTGAGGGAATGCGTATGAGAGTGACATGAAACTGTCATAAACCTGAAGTTGTCATGACATGTAACTCTGTAAATAATGACACTTAATGACAACTGTCATAAACATTCATGAATATGCCTTCTTTTTCATGACAGGTGTTATGTCATGTTTACGACAATGTAATGTCAGTTTTTTTGCACACCCCTTCTTTTCCTGAATGATGCGATTTTAACTACAATACCCTTAAAAATATTCATATCCCTGAGACGTTTTAACAATTGGTCACATTAAACATGACAAACTTAAATGTATTTTGTCTTTTATGTGACAGCCCAAAAGAAAAGTGTGAAAAAGCAAAATTAAACATTCGCAGTTTTTTTAGCAAAGCTACATCTTAAAGCTGCAGTACATAACTTTTATAAAAAAATACGTTTTATTATTATTATTATTATTATTATTATTATTATTATTATTATTATTATTATTATTATTATTATTATTATTTTATAATTTTATTAGTACGTGCCTTTCTGGATACTCAAGGTCACCTTACATAATTAGACATAAAAACAAACACAAAATTGAATTGTTTAATAAAAATGAGTACAAAACAAGATTTAAAAAGACAATCCAGTTGCAATATAAGACAGTAAGCTATTTGAAACAAATGGGTTTTGAGTTTGGACTTGAAGTGTGGCAAAGAGTCGATGTTACGGAGATCAGGGTGGAGTTAGTTCCAGAGTTTGGGAGCAGATCATTCCTGATGGTGACACATGGTGGCTCCAGGAAGTTTTTTTCAGTAGAGACCAGGAAACTGGTCAAATAAAATAGAAATGTCACAATTGTGAAGAAAACCCTGTTTGTGACTGCAAATGACTTGAAATATACACAACGTATTTACAGAGGGCACGATAAGTAGCAATATTGATGCAAAAGTTTATGTTCCATTTTCAAATGGATTGGTCAAACACCCAGAACACAATGCCAGTAAGAATTTGCAGCAAAACCTAATTACTGACGTTAACAGTCAGTCTATGTATTTGACTGCACTGCACCTATATGCAAAGAAGAAAAACTGGTGGGAAAAGCTGGTAGAAATATATCTTAAAAGACTTGCAGCAAACAATTGTTTTGAAAGGTTTAAGTCAGGAGGGCTGAATACAAATACATGGGATAGTATTCAGATTTAAATTTGTTATATCATCGTGTAGCTTTGCTGTTTTGGGCTGGTTTGAGTTGAAGAAAATCAAGAGAAATTAAGACTTTTCAATGCTTCTTAATTTAATAAAATGAACCAAAAAAATGTGGGAAATCAAAACTGTTTACACGTTTTCTCTGTATGAACATTTATCAGTTTTTATTGTGATATTGTGGAATAACTCCTCTTCTTTCCCTTTCTTTCCCTCTTTTTGTCTTCTACCCACCATCATCTTATTTTGCTGTGAGTGATTCCCACACTTCACTGCTCTGATGCTGTCAGGGCCAATGAAAAGCCGGATCTGTATTGATTTTCAGCCACCTGTGCCAGGCGCCTTGTGGCTGTGAGTTATCCTCGGTCCCTTCCTCCTTTTGCGCTCCTCCTCACTGCCCAGAGCCTGCCACTGTCTCCTGGGGTAGCTGATGCACAGCAAGCAGCACAGTCCATTTGTCAGCAATTGTCAGCGTTTAGTGAGGCAATGATGTGTGACAAGATGGGGATGGGAAGGGAGAGCAGGAAGTAGAAAAAAAAAGATTCTGGATTGTGGGAAGCAGGGGGCAGGTGGAAGGGGTGAAAGAGCTCCCTCCAATGGAATGAAAAACACATCCCACCAAACAGCCCCAATAATGTCAGACTGCAAATATTTGTCTGCACATACTGCCTTTTTATTTTCCTTAGATTAGAAGACTTTTTAATCATTTCAATGGCTGAGTGTTGTTTGGAGAGTACTGAGGTGACTATATATATATTTTTTTAATTTCCAGATCTCAGTCAACACAGAAGAGACTGCTTTCTACCATCACAGGTCTTTGTTTAGCTTTTATTCAATCAGAAAAGACTGAGAGCTGCCCTTGTAGTAGCAAAGATTTCAGTGTTCTTA
Organism: Xiphophorus maculatus; assembly: GCF_002775205.1. Taxonomy (NCBI): domain Eukaryota; kingdom Metazoa; phylum Chordata; class Actinopteri; order Cyprinodontiformes; family Poeciliidae; genus Xiphophorus; species Xiphophorus maculatus. Next base: position 11,891,494 of record NC_036458.1, on the reverse strand, counting down.
TTTTTATGACTTGAACATAATTGATTTTCCAACAGAAAACTATACCACAATTCCACACTTAGCATATCACTATTTAGTATCTGCTAAACAGCTGTTAGACCTTGTGGATTCTTTGAAGCCAATACAGTCAACAGAAATTACTTAATGCAAAAATAATAATACAAAATTACAATAATAATAACAAAAAAAAAGTGACAAAACACATAAACCCCAACTGAAAATTGACACACATTCATTATAGATTTCAGTGTTCTATAATGAATCTATGTTCATTCCAGGTGGAAGTAGTTATTAGGGAGAATGTGTGGAGAGCATATTTCTCTAAACTCTCACAGAAGGTTTATACTCAGAGGTTGAAACAATGTTTTCTAGGGAAATGTATGCTTTCTAGGCTTTACGGCTATAATGTAGGTAGGACAGGGTTTCATTGTTGTGTGATACGGTGCCCTGAGGTGACATTTGTTGTAACACAGGCAAAGTAATGAATCTTGAAACTTAATTGAACCTAATTTAATTTTTGTCTCCATTTCCTGCTTGATGAATATTCAACATTAAGTGTCTTATAAAATTCTTAGTGTGCAGATTCTTTTGGCAAAGAAAAATACCTCATGAAAATTTTGCAACAGTTTAATTGCATCTTTCTAGGCATTTTTCAGTCTGAAAATATCCAATTTGTGCAGTATTTCACACATCTCTCAGAGCAGGATCTTGCAAGCACTGTGCTGATTGGTACTACTTTTCAATCCTGAAGCCAGGATTTAGTTTGGCAGGGAGTCTTAGGAGGCTTTATACCTCCACCTCATTAAAAATATTTGACACCTTTTCCACTCCAAGGTTGACAAAGAAGCTCAGATTCTCTAAAGATGCCCTCTGAAAATGACACCTCAATATTTTTTTTCGATTTTGTACAGCAAAACATGGATGAAAGCTTTCTGATATACATTTCACACAAATAGGCCTCTTTATGTGTTGCCAGGCAAAATCTGTTGACTTGGCCTTGACTCCTGGAGCCTTCAACAATTATGAAAATATGATAGGCTCAGTGCTTTGTGGATGTTTAAGCTCATGTTTTTGGAAGGTTGCTGCTCTGCTTGGTGTTACTGTGTAGCCTGCCTTAATGGATCCTCAGCAGGGGGGGGTTCTGATTGGCCAAGCGCCTTTCGTTTGCTTTGCTCCTGGGCTGCAGTGCCAGAGAACAAATCTAGGGACACATTTTGGGGATCAGCTCATGTAAACTGGCTTTTTCCAGGTCCATATGGAAGACATCATCACACAGAGAGCAGTGTGAAGTCTGTCATAGTGCAGCTCTCGGATCACATATATCCCCACCTATCATCCAAATATCAACACATACCTCTTCACCTGAAAAGCCTGTTAGAGAAAATCCATTCAAATCTGTCAACATGATGTGCAGCCTGGCAACAATTCTTAATCTTATTTACCAAATCCTTTGGCCTCCTTGGTTTGGTTTCTGGATCCTACAAGAATAGTTGCTAAACCATCAAGACCTCCACTAAAAATGTTTAATCTTTTCTCACACAGGTTGCATGCAAGATAATTGAGATGTAGTCCAGACCGTTTTTGACAGCAACACATTTTTTGTAGTGTAAGCTGGAACAAAACATTAAATGTCACCGCTCCCCCAACCCAAAAAAAATGTGCGCAGATAATTTCTTACTGACAGTTGCTTTATTGGAGCCAAATATGTATTAAACCAGCCTCTGCTGACTACTACTAATTTTCCATGTTAAATTGATAGCTTAGAGAAATAAAGTTTTTTTGAAAGCTGGTGAGACAATTGACGTCTCACCTCTCATCTCAGTACATTACTTTACATTTCCATTTAGCACAAATCTAGATCAGTTGGGTTAACATCTAGGGAACGATGCTAGCCCCTGATATTAGCCCCTACAAAGACAAGTGAATGTCTTTGTTTTCCTACCTTCTTCATCCCCCAGGTTGTGACCAACAGGTGCATCCTCAAGTTGGTGCTCATTGGTACCAATCAAGGATCAGTATTAATTAGTTTTATTTTGTAACCAGGTTGCTGTGTATTGCAGACTTCTGCCCAGATCCCTCTTGAAAATGAGATCTAGATCTCAATGGGGTTTACCTGGTTAAAAAAAAAAAAAAAAAAAAAAAAAAAAAAAAAAATATATATATATATATTTTTTTTTTTTTTTTTTTTATATATATATATATATATATATATATATATATATATATATATATATATATATATATATATATATATATATATATATATATATATATGAGCAGCTTCCCTGAGGCAGAACCTACACTCGACTCCAAGTCATCCTTGAGATCTAGTTGCTGTTTCTTGTTACTTACCTCCTGTGAAAGTAACCAGTCTTCTGCTGAAGGTCCGTTCCTCTGCTGTTGCTTCCTAGTTCTCGTTTGGCATCTCCTGGTCACTGTGCCAGGAGATACCAATATTGATACAATTGTTACTATATTGTTTATAGTAACAACTGTAAACAGTTGCCATAGTAACAACTGTAAACAGTTGATATGATTTAGCATCATAAACAGTGCAAACAATGTGTCCATTCACAGTTTCACCTAACTTATGTTGTGTTAAAAAGCAGTGGGTGGATATTTGGAAAATGTTTGACAATAGAAGGTTGGTCTGCCAAAATAATTGTGCTACTGATTCATTATGTAAGGTTTCACAATATTTCGGTTTTCCACTAATGAGTTCTTTTTTGTCAAAATACACCATTGGGCACATCAGGATATAGGAGAACAGACTTGTGATAGTGTTCTATAGATAAACTGCACCAGTGTAACAAGTGTGCATGCCTAAACATTGGTCAATATTACTCCTTCACTCAGATTGATCTATAGATCACTAAATTCTAAAAAATCTTCCTCGTTTTAACCCTTTGGAGTCTTGGGTCTAAATGGCCGTTTTGGTCTAATTTTGAATTTACCCTTATATTTTCACCATAAAAAGTATTTACCTTACCTTGTTTGGTATCATTATTTTCAGAACATCCTAAACTTTGTGATTTTACAGTGTTTGTTTCATTTTGACAAAATTTATTATCACATTGGAGCAAAAAACACACACAGAAACATGTCGTCATGCCCGCCACAGGGCGGGCGTCGACCTTAAAAGGTTAAACCTTTGAGTTTAATGAGCAGCACTGTAATTACTGTGCTGTGGAACTGCTTTTTCTCATCATGGATGACTAGCCTGGAATTAACTCATTACCCCCTATCCTGACCATGCAATTAAGCTCTCCAACACAATTAAGTCTCTATCTTACGCCTCACTAGACACTAGACAGCAGTGGTCACTGCCAGCATGCCATCACTGCTAACTCTTATCTTGTTGTTGATTGCTGAGTTATGGCTTCTAATCAAACTGACAGCTATAGGTTCTGAAAAGCTTTACAGGTTGATGGTATTGATTAAATATGATTTATTCAGAAGCTTCTCAAGGGTGTTAACAGAGGTACACAAATGCTGAGGCCATGAATTGTTCATGACTGGCTGTCAGTAATGTTTTAGGCCTGATGGAGTCCTGCAGATGTCTGCAAGGGTGGCCCATGAACAATGCTGCCCATCTGGAAGCAGCTCATTTTGGCTTTGGACGATCTGATGGATGGGGAAATCTCGTCAGGATTTCCAGCTGAGCTCACCAGCAGAGACCCAATCAATCACCCCTCTCCTGTCTCTACTGATGGGCACCCATCCAAACGCAAACCTAGAGGTCAAGGGTTCTGTCAAGGCATCTTAGGCTCTATACACTTATTCCTTCACAACAGACAAATTAATTTGAGTACTTTAAGAGTGCTGTTGTGCTATACAACCTCCATTTTGGATCTTCTTGTTCCATGTGGAAAAAGTTCCGGAGAGAAACATAGGCTTGTACTGGCACAAGAAAATATTTCCTAATGGCAACTGTAGTGATACCAATGTATGAAGGAACAGCTGTCTTGAAAGTTGTATTTATAATCAATACATCTCTTGAGTGAAGTTTCATGACAGCTTTGCAATCTATTATCTTGTCAAGATTTTGGAGCAGCTTGTTGAGGACAAACTGCTTCTCTTGTGCTGTGATTGATGGGTTTTCAGACTGATTTTCCATTACTCTGGAGACTCCTCTTCAAGTCAAGAGATCTCTCAAGTTTCAGCCAATAGACCTGGGTTTCGTAAATTATTTTCTTAGACATTTACAGACCCAAGTAAAATAATGAATGGACGTACATGACCAACTGTCACATTAATATGCTGTGTATTGATAGTGGACAACGTATTAGGGGAGCGAGCACCTATCTTTGTTGTTTCTAAATGTGCTTAAGAATAATTGAAAATATAAGAGAGGTTTGATAATGGTTAAAATTGACTGCAGAGCCACTGGGCCCATGGAAAATTAATTTTCCTGTAAGTTGGCTTGGCTCTGCACTTGTCAGTCATAATGACAAATGGCAGTGCTTGATGAAGCAGAGGGGTTACATCATCACTTCCCTAATGAGGCAGCTCACAGTAGGAGGGGAAGCAAGAGAGCAAAGCAAGCAGTATTGAGGAAAAGATGGGTAAAGCGGACGAATTAGACAACTGCTTTATAGTTGCTAAATACCCATGTCTGCCTGCCTATCAGTCAATACATTTTTGGATTGTTGTTTAGAATACTCAGCAGTAATATGGATCAAGTATTGGTTTTGTTTCCAACTCAGGATCACATCAAAATCCTCTTTGAACTCATCATTTAAATCAGATAAACTGATTTTCCACCGCTTTTGTTTAGAACCCATTTCTGGAAAGGCAAAAGCAATAATGTTTATTTAATAAGGCTGCAAATCATGTTTGTGGAAATATTTGTATTTAATTAATAGTTGATAAATTTGGAGATAATAGACTTGAGAATACAGGAGAATGAGTTCTAACATTAGGTCCAGCCAGGGTAAAGGACATTTCCCATTTGCCTGGGTCTCTCTGTGTCTTTATGGTTGGCTCTAGGCTTGGCATTAGAGTCCAAGGGGGAGATTATCTTGCCTGTCTGCCTTCAGGAGCTCTCAGGGTCCATGTCTTTGTGCAGCATTAAAGCTGGCGGGGAGTGCGCCCACCGAGAGAGGGGAAATGTGTTTGACATACGCTCAGAGCACACGGTCGGGGAGGCTGGAACAGCAGGATACGATTAATGACCACAGAATCAGATTGTTACAATATGGCTTCCCTTCACCCCCACCTTCTTCACTGAGGGCCTGTCATATTTCACAGACTTGCCTGGACTGTGTGTGTGTGTGTGTGTGTTTGTAGTGTTTGTGTTGTGTTTCTTTAGTTGGGCAGGGGCCCTTTTATCCTCTTTTTTGTTGTCTTTCTCTCTGTCTCTCTGTTGATGGGGGTCATTGATATGCAACAGTGCATTCTTGGATCTTACAGGAGAGTCTGTTCTCATGGTTATTGTGTGTGGTTCCAAAGACACACCTCTTTGGAACCACATTAGCAATTGGGCACAGGGGAAAAAAATCCTTCATTTCATAAATGAAGATTGATTAGAATGATGGATAAGGACTTTTAAAGTAGTTTATTAATTGGTTATAAGTGTAGAATATCCAAAGTGCTATATACCTACATTTATACCTTGATTTAGCATAGGTATACATCAGCTAACTGAGACTGTGGCTTGTCTAAGAAGGGCCAAGACCAAAGTTATATAATCTGCTGCAATGTTCTTATCAATTGTCACGTGAAGCACACATACATTTGGTTCAAGCTGTATGAATCAAATTGGACACATACAGTGACAGTTAATAAACTCACTGCTTGTTGCTCTCATATGACATTTTTATGGAGTACTTTGAATAAGGGGTAAAGACTCTGTGATATTTGGGCTTGTAAGGTATTTCTATGTGATTCCATTTCACAGTATGTGAGCAAAACCTACCGAAAGAGGTTATTTGCTTTGGAAAGTTAGGAATCAGAAGCTACGTTTTATCATGGACTCCCCACAGTGATTATTATATAAAAAAAGAAATGCTTTAACTGATACTGGGGATTACACAAGGACATCACAATTATCTGCATTACCTGCTGTGACATTTTTTGAAATTGGGGGAGGTTTAGAGTTCTAGCAGTCCAGTTTGCTCTCTTCCTTACTTTGACTTGCAGTCAGCTTCAGGCTATGAGTTCAAATAATCAGAGTTTATTCTGAATGTGGATGCTAAGCTAGACATCTGCTGCATGTATAATATTAAAAGCTTATAATCTTTTAATAGAACCTTACTTTAAAAATCTTGAAAAAATAGTTTTATTAAAAAAACTATTTTGTAAATAATAATTGTTTGTGTTTCACATTAAGAGTAGCTTGTACAGCGTCTTAAGACTCATGTTAACATTAATGATGTTGCTGAAAATTGGTCCAACTAACTTAAAGTAACAGACGTTTTCAGGGTAAGCTTCATGGGAACAGCGCTTGAAAACAGAATCTGTAGACCAAATGTTACCAGATTTCTGGGGTGGTTAGGGGGCTCCTTCAAGTGATCTTCAGGGTTTTAGGGTCAGTGCCTAAAGTGCAAAAGGCCACATGGGGAAAAGATGTGTAGGAGCTGAGAGCACACAGGGAACAAGAGGAAAACCTTAACAAGGTGTCGAACACCACTCGTTGGATCTGCGCTCATGAGCACACGCATAACTGGACCTGCACTGTGATGTTTGTTGACACGTCTGGTAGAGAATTTTGAAGTTTTCACAGCTATCATAAATCAGGAGAGTGCTTGATTTTTCCCAGGGTTAGGAAGCACATCTCACATATTTTCCAATTCCTTCTGAGGCCCCAGAACATCAGCGGGCTCGTTTTTCTGAGTCATCTCAACTATGGATAACAATTGCAAGACTTCTGTAGTTTAATTGCAAGTATAAATTCTGGTAGGTAAAACAGTGGAAACGGAAACTCAGCCAAAGATTTTCACAGCAAGTCGTATAGAAAAAGATATTCCCCTTAATGTGATCCCACTTTAAAGAAAGAGATTCAAGTTTCTCCTTCATCTAGACTACATTAACAAGACACTTAACTGGCATCAATTTCTGCATTTTCTACACTCTCTTTTCCCAGATGAATAAGTCAATTTCCTCTGCTTGTGTATTCTGAACGAGGCACAAAAACCAGGGATGTTAGCATTTGTTTTTCTCTCTTTTTGTGCACTAGTTAAGTAGTTAGGTTATTATGTGCTTTTAACATGTTGCAGATCTCTTAGATCCCAGTATGTGCTCAATACACACACACACACGCCCGCCCACCCCCACACACATACTCGCATCCCCTCCCCCAAGCTGATGTCTCCTCAATTTTCAGTTTCTATAAATATGAAAAAAGGAACAATTTTTACTATTCCAGAAACAGTAAGCCAAACTATTTCTTTTAAGAACTGAAAAGAAATAAACCAACAAGTATTGAGAAAAGCAAGGACCATATGGAGACACAATGAAATGCTGGTATTACTCAACTAAAACCAAAAAGATGATGCTCCTTTGCACCTTTTTAACAGGGCTTCCTTCTGACCACAATGAGGTTGAAAGCCCTGGAATACACAAAACTTCCTGTAGAGAAAATAACAGAAGTCACAAAGAGAAGCAAACCCGAAGCCTACTAATAAATGCACCACAGAAGGAACGCAACTTTATTTGTGAAAAGTCAACACCAGAATTTGACTAGAAAGGACTCATGCACAGAGCAATGAAATTATTATTTTTTCTTTTCTTATCAAAGAATTAAAGTCAGAAACAACATAACATGAATAAGACATTTGTTTTCCTTATATAAAACAAGATGATGTAATTAAATAACAAGTCAAATGCTCATAGCCAGTCATAAAAACAGAAAAAGGCAGCAGAACAAATAATGTTATTATAGAATTTACAGAAAAAAAAAAATACATTTTAATAGAAGCTTTGCTTTTGCATATCAGTTGATATTGCTCAGTTCTCTGTGAACTGTGTGGGTGAAATTAATTGGTTTACTGCTAGGATAGCCACTGCACATTTCTCAGGAATCTGAATTTGGCCCTGAACTTTACTTTTACATGTTGGTTCAGGTATTAACTTATTTAGACAAGGGATCAGGCCTTATTGGTTGTCCCCTCAATGGAATGGACAAACACAGGGGAGAGATGTTTGAGAAACTGGGCCCTTAGGCAAAGAAGTGGTCACTGAGCTGCTATTAATAATCAGTCATCGCAAGGACTGGCAACTCAAGGATATGTGATCAGAAAAAGGCAAACTTACAAACATTTGCATCTCCTGTATAACTTACTTTATTTTTGTTTTGATGTTCCTGTTCAGGTAGATGAAGTTTCTTTATTACTCAAATGTATCTACTTGCATTTAGTTTCCATGCCATTAATAGAGACAGACAGATCTCCAAATAAAATAATGTAATTAGTTCGATGTCAATACCAACTTATCTATTTAAAACCACTATTATTAAATAAATTAGGCAGACTAAGTGATGCACAGCAAAGTGGAAATAAAACAATGTAACATTTATAACACACACTTAAAATAAATAAAGAAATTCAAGCTAAAAACTCGGAATAAATTCAGTGGAGATAAATCACAATAGTAAACTGCTGTAGAATTATAATCTGGGAGTTTTAAGCTATGTAATTTGAGAGCCGACTTTGTCTGCTGTATATGAAGCCAATGTTACCTGCATTTTCATGACTGGTTCATGGGACATCCAGAAGCATTTGCTTAGAGCACCTGTGTCCCAGGTGATAGGAATTTCTTTCACTAAATATTTCAATTAAAAAAACTGTTGGTTAGAAAAAAAATGTTTTCTGGGTAATTTTTTTAGTTTAGTTCAGAAATTTTCAATCAAACAATTTTTTATGTCATTTAAACAGTTGAATAAAGATGGCTTTAGATGCTATTTTCAAATATTAGAAAAGAAAATAATAACCACTGTGTCAAAGGTAGCACAAAGCTCTAAAAGCACAAATCTTCTATAACTCAGGAAGTTAACATGGCTCTTTAACCCTCTATGGCATGGCGTTGCCCTCAGGCAACAAACCACATAGCTGTACCTCACATTGCTCCTTTATTTTATTTCTTGGGGGGGCATGATTTTTGACATATTTTTGTCCAAAAAATAGTTCTTTTATGAATATAGTTTTTGTTTGATTTGTATTTCATTTCTCATAATCAGTGTAGACAATCTTGGTGTTCTAGACCAATGTTACCCTGAGGCAACAAACCCAAATCTGGTTCCAGGAGGTGTCAGAGTCCGATTTTATGATTGACATGTAATTAGGGACCACCAAGCTCCCAAAGAATGCAGGAAAATATTTCTTCCCCACAAAAATAAAAAGTCATGCCATAGAGGGTTAAGAACTTTATAATTATAACCATGTCTTTTTAACATACTGAAATACAAATAGCAATGGTTATATTTAAAAATACTACTCAATATGATACTGAGATCGATAAACAACTGTTTCATGAGTCATGACACCAGAGGTTGGCTTTTGTTCAGTTCTCAAACCAAGCAAGACTGGTTCAAGTTCTAAAAATGTGTCCACATGTTTCAAAAAACCAATGCTTATTGGGCGTATGCACTGTAAAAGGATATGTTCTGTGGAGATTTACCAGGTACAGCAAGGGGAATTAGCAAAGACAAACCACTACATCTGTGGTTGGTTTGACAGCCAAAATGTTTCTCTTGGAGTCAAAAGGAAACTGGGATGGAAAATCACATTATTACTGGAGAGGATCCTTCTCCCAGAGCTGGAGGAATAATAAAGATAAGGACGAGAAGCCTTGATTATAAACAGCCTCCAGTCGAAAACAGTTGATCCATCATCTTGCTTTTGCTTCTGGGTTCAGTTATGCTCAGTGGAAGATTGTTTTTTTCCTCTAAAATGATGAAGTTTTGCTTGTGGTTTAGGTAATGATCTTACTTAATAATACATAATTTGGAAAAATATCACCAGTGCTAAAGTATTAATATCTATAACTATCCTATGTGATTCATTGACTGTGTGTTCCTTCCACTGCCAGCCCTCACTTACCTTCCTTCCAGGCTAAGCTGGAACACATGAGGCCTCAGACACACTTAATGGGATTATGGTAATATAATTTTGTGACGCTGACCTCGGATTGGTGCCAGGTTTCTTCCACTTTCTTAGACAAAAGGCACAGAGCTCACCAAGGTTTCCAGCAGGCTGGCCCAGCTTGGCCTCCTGGCACAGGACAGTGTCCCTATCAGGGCTGTTGCAAGATTGATGGCTGTGAGGCAAAGTTTTCCCTGCTAAATATGGTCAATTGGTAAGCAAAATATGAAAAAGTAGCAAGACAAACATACATAAGAGTGCATCTAAACTAAGATAGTTGTCTATTTTTATGATTGCGAGTGTAGACGATAATTAATACAACTCAAGAAGTATAAAATGTGTCCACCATCTACACCCCATTTGTTCAAACAGTAGTTCTTGAGAAGAGGGTAAAGCTTCCATGGTGATAGGATTGTAGTAAGCTTGTCTTTCCAAATGATTTAGCATGGGTTTCCTCTGGATGTGTCTTGTTGGTTTAGGAAAGAACTTTATGGACTGCATGAGTTGAAAGCAAGTGTGTGTGTATGCGTGTGTGTGTGTGTGTTTGTCAATTGCCACTGTTCTTGAATGCAAGAGAAAAAAAGTGTTCACAAAATCAGTAAGAACTCATAAACTAAAAATGATGTCTGAAACTTCATTTTCTTTTAAATAAAAATGTATGTTCTTATAATTTGTTTAGCAGTTGTTACGTTATTTACATTACATTTATTGTGCTGACTTATTTGGCTTAGTTCTTGACGTTCTTGTGTACTTTGCAATGGTTCAGTCACCATGGATGTAACACCAGATTTTTTTTTAGCTTTTTCTTTTCTTTTCCTCTTCTTTTTGCCTTCAAATAGACCACCCATAGGGTTTGGAGGGGGCAGACATCTCTGCAGAATAATAATGGGGTCGTCCTGGGAAAATTGCCCATGGAATGGCTTGCTTAAAAAAAAAAAAAAAGTAGAAGAGAAAGAAAAAATTGGTCCTGTTTCCGATCCTTCTTGGAAACATTCATCAGGGCACTCCTGCTGTTCGGTGAGGGCCTAACCCCATCACAGCCCGGCTCGATCTGTACACCACTCCGGTCAGTCTGTTGCTGCCAAGACTTTCTGAGCTGAAGTTCGAGGGCCGGAACATTTTCTTTTGCAATATACTTCTATTTTGGTTTTGCATGGAAAATATGAAAAGATTATATAGACATGCGTTTTACGCATTCAACCTCATATTTTTAAAAATCTGAAAATTCATCACATCGAATTTCCTACAGTAATCTGATATATGGATAAAACAAATGCAACATAATGTTTCTGACTGATTCTCATTATGAGTTTCTGTTTCTGCAGAAAAGCAGTGAATCAGCACAGCCTCATGCAGAGGAAGCCTCGATGATGTCATCTTCGACTCTTTGACGAGACTTTTGCTTATGATGAAACTCAACTGAAAAGGCCGTCGGTTGTGATTTTGTGTAGATTAAAAAATATATAAAAAACAACACTAACAGTTTGAAAAAAAATCTAAGTTTCCTCCCAAACAAGTCTGTAACAGCAGGGAAGAGAGAAATATTAAAGGCAGCATACTCCATCTCTGGAGAGAAGCCTGCAAGATGTTAAAGGAAGTCTTCAAAATCCTTAAAATGTCACCGTAGGACCAACAGCATGCTCTTGCCATTATGCATGTGAAAGTGCTTGCCTGTAAAATTAAAAAGAGACTGTGGAAGTTTAATTTTCACTTTAAGGAGTACAAAGAAAAAAATATTGCTGTCAATAAGAAAATATGAAGACCACACAAAGTTTTCCAGAGTGAACGTAAACAAAGACAACTTCTGGAATTATGTTTTTTGGACAAATGAGTTTAAACTATTTTGAAAGTAAAATGGAGAAAAAAGTTTGGAATAAACCAGTCTGGGGCAAGTGACTCAGATTAATAGTAAAGCATAGAGGTGGATGTGCCATGGTTTGGGGAGACTTTGTTTCAGTAGAACCTCAGAAATTCAATATAATTGAGGAACATGTGCACTAATCTGTGAAGGAAACCCACTAACGACTAGCTGGGAATTAAGGAATGAAAAGTCCTGTGCCAAGTCAAATGCCAGGTCTTGATTGCTCTGAAATGCTGCGGTGTTGACTTAAAACAGTCTGTGCAAGTAGAAAACCTTTCAAACATTTCAGCACTGCAAATAAAGCATATCCTAACTTAGCTTGTTTTAATTTTTCTGCATAACTGTAACCACAAATGCCCAATTTTTCAGTAAACAAAAACGTTTCCTTGACTTTTACAAATAATTGTTGGGTACATTTTAACTTGCATGCGATATGTTTTGTCAGGGACCAGTTGGTGCTCTCTTACCATAAATGCCTCATGGAGACAGGTCAGACAGCATAATGGTCTGTCATATACGAATATATTGCAACAAGAACTCATCAAACTCAAATGTCACTGTTCACGTTATAGGTGACCTCCTAATTTCTCTTTATGGTGTCACTCTGACTGTGTTTCAGGTTTGAAGAGTAAATCCTGTTCTGAATTCTTCAGCATCATGTCAGTCATGAGTAAAATTCCTGTCTTTGCAGGATTTAGAAAAAAGACTGCTTGGAATTTTTCAGTTTTCTCCTTCTGTGTTTTTGCCCTAGGCAGCCTCTTGCTGAGTTCCTTTTTGCCATACAAGACCCGAGGCTCCAGGTTTGAGCCACATGAGATTCAGTGATGGATGTGCCCCTGGGGGTCTCCGTGGGAGGTGGGCTGCGCACACCCCGTCTGCTCCTCACTGTCAGAGGAGGAAGTTGTCCTCCTTTGTAACCAGAGACAGCAGAGTGAGGCCCGATGACACTGAAAACAGGCAGGGAAATTTCTCATACCACCAGCGATGTTTCCTAAAAGTATTGTACAACTATCATGAATTGTGTTATCATACTTCTACAGCATTAAGTAGTGTTAACAAAAGTTAATGTCCGGTATTTATTCATGCATTACCAAATTACAATACAGTACATAGACAAAACTAATATTAAGTTTGCCCAAATTTAGTTTGGGCAAATCCAGTAAGAATTGCTTTTAAATGACCTGATTTCCATTTTCAATAATGTTTAGTTTTCTTTGGATGTTTAGTTGGAGGACATGAACAGATGACAGGGAACTGAAATCTATCCTAAAATAACATTTTAAAGCTAAACAATTTTTTTTCTTTACAATTACACTAAAACATTAAATATGGATGTTAATTAATGTAAATAATTTCTGATATTTGGAAGAATGAAAACAATGTTTCAGTTAAAAATGGCAGCTTATCCTTTCCTGATTTTCTGGCATTTGGGAAATCCTGTCTAATCATCAAAGCGACATGAGGGGAAGCCAGAATAAAAGAACAGATTAAACATGAGGAAATAGGCATCCTCTGCAAATGTATTTCAAATTTCAACACAAACCTATAGTACCTGATTGTGTTTACATTGTGGCTGATTTATTAAGTTCAGCTCTGTTGCTATATTGCTTAGCCAGCGAGGAATAAACAATATGCAGCGTCTAGTTTGTTTCTTTAAGCCGCTGTGTATACAGGCGAAGGGAGGGGTGTGGACATACGTCTTGTCGATGGGACTGGGTCCCTAAAGGACCTGTGACCTCATGGTCTGCAAAGCCAGAAACCTAAACTAAAATGTCTGCAGCTAACTGTCAACAAGTCAGAAAAAATATATAATGATCGATTTCTTTACTTATGCTGCTTTTGCAAAAATTGCATAGACAACATTTATTTTGTGTATTAAAATTCTTAATTCAGTGGAGAATCTTTATTGCACTGGTAAGCAGACATTAGAACCTGAAAAATACTTCCTCCACACTATGATTTTGCAGGTGCACTATCACAGCATATACTGTATTTATACTCTGTTAAAGTACAGATTGTTAACATAGTGACATGATTAAGCATTTGATTCTGTTAATTTTGAAAACTATGGCTTAGAGCCAATGAAAGCTCAAAATTGAGTCTCTCAGAAAAAATAGAATATAGGACAATACCAACAAAAAGGATTTTATGTTTTACCTTTGACATCATTAAGAAAGACTGGTGATCTAACAATATTACAACTGACAGACATTTGCACAAGCTCAAGCTACAAATATATACAGTATGTAATATATGCAATATATTAATGGGATGAAAAATGTGCATGTGCAACAGGAATGACCATAGTGTTACAAGGAATGTAAGAACCCTTCGTGCTTCCGTCTGCTGACAAGCTTTATAAAAATTTTTCATTTTCCAATATCATGTTGCACATGTGCACACTGTGGTGAATACACTAAGACATTTCTTTATTACAATTATGTAATTGCTATTGGCCCAAAACTTCATCTGCTATAAACTCTATAGATAATTTGTATACAATTATGAGGAGAATGATGAGACACCAAACTATACATATAACTTGAAAGTTGCTCTTAAACATCTTAGCAGAACAGGCTCCTCACCTCGCTATGCCAAGCAGCACTGATGCAATAATTTATGAAAAAGGCAACCCCACAATTAAAATGCATACTGTGCTGTTTATAGTCATATTATCCAATAACAGCTAATTCTGTGTTAAAATTATTGTCTTTATTGGTCTTGTATGAAATTAAAATAAATAAATAAATAAATTAAAAGTTATGTATTTAATTAGCTGTTGGCCACAATAGTCAAAATAAATAGAAGAAAAATGCTTGAACTGCATCAGTGTGTGGGTAATGTATTAGGGAATTTTAATTTTTGACATTTAATTACTGTGACTAAGTTATTGATATTATTAATGAGAACACCCTACAGAAAGCAATGTCAAAAGAAACAGACAGCTTAAGATGAGAACTTATTTCTGACTTTTACTTTTATTTCAAACAAAAAATAATAATAATACAAAAGATAAGCTTTTAAGTCAAAGCCATGTTTACCTAGGGAAACTGCATTAAGAAGATGACAAAAATGAGAACTAATTATACAGAATATAAAACAAGAAACAAAACTTTCTCTTTTCAAAAAGAAAAAAAGAAACCATAGTATTCTCTTGAATCCAGCAAAATTCTTTACAGCTGCATCTCTCATCCAGTCAAAAAAAAGGAGAAAGAAGAAAACATCCAGTTTTTCTTGAATAGAAAGACCCATCATGTCATTTTTTAAGCATTCTGTACAGAAGTAGATCGAGAATTATGTGAAAACATTTACAAATGATAAATAAGCAACGTTGCATCACATATGATAGCAACCTAAATTCACCTCTGTGCTGAATTTAAATGATAATTCTCCAATAAAATTAATGCTAAAGAATAAATTAAGAAAACAAAAGAAGGGAGAAAATATCTGGTAGAAGCACACCATGCTCAGACCTGATTTACACTGGCAAGAGCCAGGTCAAAGGTCACTTCCTGAATCTCATCAAGCAGGAAATCTGACCTGCGCTGCTGTCTTTTCGAATCGTGAAGCCTCCCCGCTGTGGCTTCAGAGGCACTAATGGTATTGAAGGCAGTTAAAAAGCAAGCATCACTATCACATCTAGCAGCTCAGTAAGGCCCGCAGAAGAGTTACATGGCACCTGCTATTAGCGTTTCCAACAGTTTTAGCTGAACCAAATGAGAAGTAGAACATTGGACTCTTCGCTGATGACACAGTAACATCACGGCCAACAATTCTAATCTACTCCAACCCTGCATTTCTCATGATCTGAATCTCACTGAAGTTAGCGTATGTACAGCGGGAACGAAGGCTAAGGTGAGATGGCGGTGTCGGTAAACTTCCAGTAAAAAAGTACATTATAGAGAGAATAAAGAAGGCCACTGAGGGTGTTTTCACCCAGCATCCCTGTTCCTTTAAGCAAGCAGTGATGATCATGACACAGAATATGTTGGGAATAACAAGAGCAGAACACATACACAGTACATACTATCATATTCATAACCATTATGTCCTCACAGAGGATTTAACTTTTTAAACATCATTTCTAAAAAAATATAATCACAATTCCAACCAATACAAAAGGCACTGCTGTGAACCAATTTAAAGACTAAATTTCAGAACTATAAAAAAGTCCATGTCGTGTTTTTCTATTGGCAATGTGGCGAGGACAATGAAATTAAGGCAACTGGGGGTGGGGGAAGGGGGAGCAGTCTTGGGTGGATGTGTTGGCGATCCTCAGGGCCTGGACAGTTGTGTGTAAATCGGCTGCTGCTCCCAGTGCTGTGGACTGTGGGTCTGCGGCACAGAGGGCACCCCAGTGCTGTCGGCTATTGGGGTGTACATCGGCCTCTGGCTGGGGCTCATGTAGCTGAAGGTGGAGTACAGGCTGGAACCTTGGCCAGCTGCATGGCTGTAGTAAGAGTTGGCACTGCTCTGGTGTTCTGAATAGTCATACTGTGCTCTTGTGATAGACGGATAAGAAGAGGGGCTGTAGTGCTGTAGGTTGAATGAGCCATAGGTGATGTGCTGCGGGGATCCCTGTTGGTCACTGTAGTGGCTCGGGCTGAGCTGCTCCGTCTTGATCTGGGTGGTTCTCTGCTGGCCCTGTTGACCTTGCTCTCCTGCTCCACCAAGGGTGGTCAGAGTATGCTGCTGCTGCTGCTTGGACATCCAAGCATGAGCTCCCACACCGGCTCCCTGACCGACTGAGGAGGTGCTAATACCGTAGCTGCCTGTGTAGCCAGCCTGGGCTGCACCAGCAACCCCAGCGTGGCTGTGAGGTGGCAGGTACTGGTCAAACTCATCGACATCAAAGCTCCCGATGTTGGAGATGACGTCGCTGCTAAGCTCACCAATGTCCACAGCTCCAAAGTCGATGTTGAGCTGCCGACTGCTGCCCTCTTGAATGGGGCGGCCCTCACGCTTCAGGTCAGCTTTGCTGGAGGGAAGATCTGTCTTTGGGGTTGTCGGAGGTGTTGGTGGTCCCTGTGACTGACCTGGTTGGAGAGAAGCAAAGTTAGACTCATGGCTTTTAAAAACAAATTATCACTCCCAGTCCTGACGATTTAATCTAAATGTATCCAGATGGGGGAAGTTAGGGTAACTTTATCCCTCAAACTACTGGGACAATTCTAAGAGATGTGTTTGCTTGTTGGACAATAAAATTCACAACAGCTGAATTGTCCAGCTATCCTAGCAAAATGCAACAAAATGATATTTAAAAGCATTTCTTTCAAATCTTACCCGAATGTTCTCCCGGAGAGTGCACCTCGCCCATGCTGGACGCAGGAGAGTCGGCTTGCTGCAGCGCCTTGAAAATTGCGTTCGGAGAGATGTGCGTCTGTTCGCCATCCTCGGAGTCATTTTGCCCATTCTTAACAGATTTCCTCCGCCTCGGTTGATATTTATAGTCGGGGTGATCCTTCTTGTGCTGCACTCTCAGGCGTTCAGCTTCCTCCACAAACGGGCGCTTCTCCACCTCATTGAGAAGCCTGGACATGGCACAAATCAAAATGTGAATTATGCATGTGTGTTTATTCTAAATTGTTTATGAATGCATGCGAAATAGCCACCAGCAAGCGATTTAAAATATGGTCTTAACTTAGACATGTAAATAAGTAGACTCGAATAAAATAAAAAATAAAAACATACGAATAAAAATATATATCAAAAACCTAGGGAAACTAGCAACATGTAAAACTTGCATCAAGAAAGAGCTGCAGGGTTTTTTTTACGGAGCAATCAGCTACACGCTTTCAGTGCGTAAAAGCGCTACACAAACGGACCTCGAGTTTTAAGACCAACTCACCTCCAAAGTTTCCCCAGGGTTTTGCTGAGTTCTGCGTTGTGCAAATGCGGATACTGATCGGCCAGCTTCCTCCGCGCCGCCTGAGCCCAAACCATGAAGGCGTTCATGGGTCTCTTAACGTGTGGTTTGCTCTTGCTGGAGCCGTTGACGCGCACCGGCATGGGTACTAGAGTCCAGTCATAGCCCTTCAGCACCTGGGACACCGCATCTCTTATGCACACCGGGAACTTCTCTTCCTCGCCCTCCTTCTTGTAGTCCGGTCCCCTGAGGAGGTGGTTGTCGGACGGCCGGGTGTTCTCGGTGTCCGAACCGGAGCCGGACGGGCACGGCGAGCCCGCTGAGTCTTCAGACATGCTGGGGCTCGGAGCGTCTGAATGACATTTCTCCTGTTCTTCTGTCATCTTCAGGTAAGGGTCGAGGAGATTCATGCGAAAAAATTAAAGACTATCTGCTCGCACTGAAAAAAAAAGTAGTAGAAAGGCCTTCGTTTTTACTTTTCTTTTTTTTTTTTTTTAATCCAAGTGAAATGTGCCCAAAGACTGCAGCGACAGTCTGTAAGGGCGCACAGCTCGACCTGCAAACTTGAATCCTTTAAAATAAAAAAGCAAAAAATAAGTCTTCAAGCTCCTTAGCCTTCTTACAATTTTGTGAATAATAACGCAATTGAGAAACAGTGACTTTAAAACGGAATGAAACTAACTCATGTCTCACGATGGATACTCGACGCGTCTGCAAACCAAGGCGGCGATGCCGCAATTTATGTTTGAGGGTAAAGAATGATTGGGCAGGGGTGGTGGTGGGGCGTTCAAGGGGCGGGGACATAATCCTACTCAAAGAAAATCTTGGAGCAAAAAACAGTGAAAACCAACCGTAACTAGGCGGGTTTTTTTTTTGTTGTTTTTTGTTGGGGTTTTTTGGATCTGTGTGAGCTTTAGTCTCATTTTAATACATAATCAAAGGTCAACTTTGAAAAATTTATATAAACGAATAACGTGGAACAAGAATAGAAAACTTTTAAAATGAAGATCATATACTTCAGTTTAACTTTACGACAATAAAATAAAATAAAATAAAATAACTAAAGCAGCCTCAGCTTTACCAAATAGGCAATTTGGAATGAAAATGTGTTTCTTAAACTAATTTATGATAGTCTGTCATTTATAATAATTTCAGGTTTAATTAAAAAAAAATTAATTAACTGAAGCAGTAAACAATTCATATTGTAAAAACTTAAATTTAACATAGCCTGTTAGAATAAATTACAAACCTGCAAGTAGTTTATTTAGCAAATATCTGCATGCCTATTTCTGAAGCCTCTTTCTTAGAGAAGATATCAACAATATCAAACACATATATCCTTAAAATATCAGCTTTCTGCCTCTCTGAAATTGGTGGACTGATATGATTTATATTACATACTTGTCTTTGATTATATACTGAGTGATATTGTGTAAACCTTGTGTTCCACAGAACAATCTGTCAGACTCTATAGAGCTACGAGGGAGCAACAACGGGGAAAAGTGACATGTTTCAAAATTGACCAATAGGGGGAGACAGCAGTCCAGAAACTTATCAGTAAGCACTGCTTCGTTATCAAGCCACTACAGTGAGTTTTACATTTAAAAACCTCAAAATGTTTTTCTTTTGTTGCTGTTGTTTTTCCAAGTATAAATACAATGAAAGAAACGGATATTTTCATGCATCAGTCGTTTATTCTAATTTTATTAGACAAAAAAGACCCTTTGGTAAACTGTCTAGTTTTAAACTGAAGTCAGAATTACACAAAAAGTGAAGAAGAATACATTTAATGGTAAGAGTATGTAGTAAATGATAAAGAAAAGGAATTTAATTCATTTACTTATATTTTTCTATATTGCTGAAAAGATCATAACGGGTACAAACAGGTTAAAAATACTAGACTTTACTTTGATGTAAAAACAGTTGTTCATTGACGATTAAAATGTCTAAGATTAAAAATCTCTTTTTTCAAAATGTTCCCAAACAAGTTAAAATATAAAATAACTTTAAGACATTTATTTTCAACTTATTATTATGCTACAATTATTTAAGACCAAATTATACTTACTTTGGGAGGGATGACTATCTTAAAAAGAGCAACAACCCCTAAAAATAAATGTATATAATTAAAAAATAATAATAAAATAAAAACTGTTGTGATACTAAAATCAGCTCATCTGGATTTGGTCCAACAATTGTTTTCTACATACAAAAGAGACTTTGTTGTAAGAGTTTAGGCCTTCTAATCCACGTATTCAATTTTAGAAACCGGATCCAACCCTGAGTTATGCCTTCAAATAAAGCCAAGAAAATGAAAAAGATGGTGAACACCGTCAAATTTATAAGTTGGCAAAACAAGTTTGGGGGTATATCAGCAGATAATGACATAGAACATTACTCAAACAAAATATTTACTCAGGTTTGTTATGTAGGATCATGTCCGGTTTGCTAAAGATAAATAATAAACGATAAAAAGTATCTCAGATTTAGGCTCACTGAGATAAAACTGTTTTAAATTGAAAAAGTGTAAATTTGGAAAACTTAGATTTCACAAAATAAAATGTTTAAAATGCCTTCAGACAAGGAAGTTGTTAAAAGTTTCTATAAATGTTTCACTATTTTTATTACTAAATCTTGATTTACATTTTTGACCAACATAGTCCTGCTGGCACGAATTGAGACTACAGCAGACATACGGTCAGCTAAGTGATATTTAATGTGGGAGTCAAAACAACCTTGTAAAATAAGGTGCTTTGGTCAGATTAGATAAAAATGTTTTGGTCTTCATGCAAAACAGCACATGAGAGGTTGAAAAGCTACCCTTACTGTGAAAACATGGTGGTAGCAGCATCATACTGTAGCGAGGCATCCATCTTGGTCCATCCATCTTTATCCAGTTTGAGCCATATGGCAAAAACATATGGGCCAAGATTTCACACTCCAGATTGCAAAATCAGAGACATGTCTCACAATATTTGTAGATATAATTGGATATAATTGCAGTAAAAGGCTGTTTTTTCAAAATATTTTCTCAGAGAACATGCATACAGATGTACATTACAGACCAAAAGCTTGGACACACCTTCTAATTCAATGGGTTTTCTTTATTTTCATGACTATAAGGCAAGAAATCCCACTTATTAACCTGACAGGGCACACCTATGAAGTGAAAACCATTTCAGGTGACGACCTCTTGAAGCTCATCAAGAAAATGCAGAGTGTGTGCAAAGCAGTAATCACAGCAAAAGGTTGCTACTTTGAAGAAACTAGAATATAAGGGGTATTTTCAGTTGTTGTACAATTTTTTGTTTAGTGCATATTTCCACATGTTATTCATAGTTTTGATGCCTTCAGTGTGAATCTACAATGTCAGTAGTCATGAAAATAAAGGAAACTCATTGAATTAAAAAGTGTGTCCAAACTTTTGGTCTGTACTATATATGTATATATATATGTATGTATATGTATATATATATATATATATATATATATATATATATATATATATATATATATATATATATATATATATATATATATATATATATATATATATATATATATATATATATATATATATATATACATCATTTTCTATCAAATGGTGTGCTTCTTTTTGTTGATCTATGTCTAAATTATCAGTAAAAATACTTGAAAATTTGTGGTTGCAATCTGATAAAATCTGAAAAAGTTAAAAGGTGTTTGTTGAAGTTTTAGAATGACATGGTTCAAGAATAGCTTCTTTGATTTCTGGTCTTAACTTGCAGTAGAGGAAACCCTGTGACGGCCAGCACTGAGACATCAGAGGTGTGGTTGGGCATGTTCTCGCCTCCACATCGTGACTGCGGAAGGTTTGAGTAGGCCCACGGACTGTATTCCAGTTAAATATGGCCAGGGGAGGAGGGGTGGACGTGAATCTCACAGCTTACACGGAGCACCCGGCTGTGGGCGAAGGTCTTGGGAAACTTCTCAGCTTGAGTTCGAGCCTTGGCGTCAAAATTTTGAGGTAAACACTGGGGGTAAACTGCCGAATCATGTCTTTCACCTCGCAGATTCCACTGCAAAAGTTTGAAAAGACCGTGATTCTTTTTACATGTTAATTTCAGAGATGTCAGTATAGTTTTGTTTTGAAGTGTGTACAGAAAATCAGAAGCAAAACCAAAACTCTGTCATAAATACAGCATAAACTATATCTGTAACAATATTTAAAAATCATATTCTAGTTCTCTTGTGTAACGATTTCTTTTCTTTTTGAGGTATTGTTTCAAAGAGTGAATCCTAATTACAGCATTTCTTTCATAACTTCAGTGTTGAAATTATCTAGCTATTTCACAGTATATATATTAGTACCCTTACTTGGTTATTAATAGTGGAGGCAAGCCAGTATAAAGGTTTTGACCACTCACATAGCACCTCTCTGAGACTTTCCACAACTTGAACCAACTGCCCTAGACATGGCGGAGGACTGCAAAAAGCAGAACTGTCAAAATTCTTCAGCAAATCTGTCTAATTCTTCCTTCCGGGTGTTTCCACACCTCTAATTCTGTAGAATGATGTCTGAAACATAAACCGCATTGGTTGAACTGTAAATGATGGTATCATAAAGATGGATGGATGGCCTGCTACTGTTTGCTTTACCAGATCAGAGTACTCTGGCCACGGGCAACTGTTTACACATGGCATTTTGTGAAGGGTAAAGTTTAAATAAGACTTATCAAGGCCCTGTCACCCTCAGAAGATTTTGCTTCACATTCCCCAACTCTGACTATCTCACACCTCCTTGACATCCCACACAGAACCACAGCGACTCACCTGAAAGAGTAAGGACAACAATGGTGAAAAAAAAATTACTGTCACACCTAAATGTTTAAGAGCATAAAACTAATTTTAATATCACACAAATTTAACCTGAGTCAATAAAAGGATGGTTTCCAAATTTACTTTGCCTATCAAGTGAAAAAGGTTACCAAGACAACTTGGCGATATATGAAAAGGTAATTGAAATTCCAGCCTAATAAATCTTTCTTGCAACAGTTATTAAGATTATGTGATCACTAGCAATAACTGTTTTGACTCTCTGTGGAGATGTTTTTTCTAACTCTTCCTTGCAGAATTGTTTTAATTCAGGATGTGTTTGGATTATGAGGATGGTGGAAGGCCCACTACTGCTCCATGTCTCTCTTTATTGTGAGTACAGGCTCTCACTGTGGTTTGGTTAAGTCTCAAAGCCTTACAAATAACTTTGTTACACATCTCAGACATTTTGTTTCCCATCTTTTCTTGAATTTCATTATTTCAGGGCACAATGTATTACTTTTAAAGATCTTTTAGCAATCTTAATTATGTCAGAAAGGTTCTATTTAAATTTTTCAAAAATATTGTACAGATGAGGCACTCCTGCAAAATAAGTTTATAGTTATTCCTTACATTTAAATTATTGTTTAAGCAAAAATAAGGGGAAGTTTATTTTACCCAAAGTGGCCAGTGGAGATTATTGAATCCACTGACTAATAATAGAACTGCAATGATAATTGTCAAGACTGAAATGTTAATTTTGGATTTCTTAATGTAGTATAAAGTTTCTAAAGATAGGTTGTTGACCTTCTCAAATTATTTTGCTCTGGAATAAGCTTTACCAAGAATAGACCTGGCTATCCCCATTGTAATAAGACACTTATTTAAAGCCCATGAAATATGCCATTGTTCATTTTACCCTTTCTTAGTACATTAATCCTATTGCCGCAGTCTAATGCTGAAATCCTGAAGAGCTAAGAGGACTGGATCTGCTTGACCACACAAGATATTCCTGTTTCTCCTGAAACAACCTAGTATCAAACTTTTAACCACAGAGAGTGGCACAAGGCTAACAGGAAGTAGTCTACATCTGTGGTGCATCCATTGCAAAGACTTAGCAAGTTGCTCTAATGCAGGTGCTAAACTCTGAAAGGCGATTAGATATCATCACTCTTTCATTAACTTGGTATTTCTTGTGTCTCCATGGCTGTGTAGGAAGAATGGTCCTTTTCATCAGTCCTCTAACAAATGGAACTTGCTGAAAAGAGCCAGGTTAAGTTGTGAGGATAATGAAACAAGAGAAAAGGAGCCAGATATCTGCTAAAAAGAAAGTCAAATAGTGCAAAGTGGGTGCCCAGTATAACGGCTGATAATCAAATATGTGCGAACGTGGTTATTACTGCTGTGGTGGGAAATAAAGCAATAAGGAAGTAAACAGCAGCAGCAGGTGACGGTAACAAGAAGGGGAAGTTAGACAACTAATCAGACTGAGTTTATTTTTAGACCAACTGCAGGCGACAACAAGAGTCTCATTTTCACCTGATCATCGAAACAGGTTGGAGGGAAAGAGGGCCGGATATTCCATTACGTAGACCAGACCTGAGCGCACATAGCTTCTTTATGAAAGGTGTCTCTGTCCGTGGTCTGAGATGCTACACTGACATCATCCGGAGCCAGCGGATGGGACATTTTGTGTGTTGTGGTGCCAGGGAGCAGTTCACACTTACAGCCAAACTGTCTCCAAGGTGTGGTTTAGACTCTAATGTGCAAAAATCCATCACAGACTAAAGATTTACAACTAACAACACATACTCATTTTATTCATTTAAATCACAACACTTCAAGCATTTTACCAGAAATGTCTTGACCAAATAAAAGCTGGAATTTAGTTATATGGATTGTAAATAAATTATTAATATTTCTACTTTCCAAATTTAATATTTCTTCAACTAAATAGTAGATTTGTCTAAAAATTTATTTTTACCTATGCATATAATTTTTTTGTATTTGTTTTTAAATGTGTTAACCATTGTAAGCTTTGCAAATGAGTTGTAGCTATAGAACATAAAAATTCAAATGAGGGAAATTTTTCACATTTATGGTGGTTGTCATCTTTTGACTAAAAGGAATAAAGTGTATTTATCTGATGAGTGACTCACACAAAAAATATCATGGAAGGAAAGTACATCAATTTATACATTAAAATGTATCTTTTAGGAGTTTATATTACCTTATATGGATTATATACTGGTATTGTCTGATTTTAGCATGTTAGCATGTTAGCCAAGAGTTTCTATATAAAAACAAAGCCAATGATTCACTATTTTATTATGTGGATACATTAACACCTTCCTAGTTGCCATGGACATTTGAAGGCTTACTATACGATAATGCAGGACTCAGGTTCTTGACGCCCACATCTTGCGTCTTGATTGACTTCTCACACCAGTCATGTTACTGACAGCATAACTTTAATTTGATTATAGTTTGAATAGCTGCTGTTGTTATATTATTATTATTTTTTTATTTTATTTTGTTTTTGCTTTTTTTAAGTGTTGCATAGAGACTTTTCTTTGGTAAGGATGGAGTAAGCATGTGATGGATGCCATTTAATTCATGCTTTGTAACCGTCACCTGCCCTCTCAAGTGTCTAAGCACATTAATAGCCTCTGCAAAGACTCAGGTGAGGTTGTAACATTTTGTCAGCACTTTCAAAATGAGCCATTGTCATTCAAACCTAATTACAGGTCATGCTCTGGTATTGGAAATAGAGGGCACTGACCTACAGAGATCACACTCTGCTTCCATACTGTTTCATTGTCATTTAAACTGACTGAGGCCATTTTGCCTGAAGACATTCTGAAAAGTACCTTAAAGTAACTAAGCAGAGTTCAGTCTTAGCTCTGCTTTTTAGGTGTTCTGTAAGAAATAATAATAATAATAATAATAATAATAATAATAATAATAATAATAATAATAATAATAATAATAATAATAATAATAATAAAATTTATGCTTAGAAATACTTTTAAAAGAAAAGAAATCAGGAGGTTGGTTGGGGTTTAAAAGTACTTTTTGGTTTTATAATGGTGATATAGTACAGTGGGGGCATTTGTTTAATAAGGCTTTTTTTCTACAAATAGTATTGACCCTTCTGCATACCCATTTCCTTCCCTCTAGATAAGCTATCAAACAAATGGTTGAGGTATTCCAGCTTGTTAGAAGCTCCAAGCAGATAAGGCAGAGATTATAGCAGTGCTATCTACTTGGAAGCCAACAAGGGAAGGGCATTCTAGAAAGTGTGCTGCAGTAATTGGTCTTCACTTTTAGTCACAAAGGTAAAAGTCACAATCCGCATATTTCTCAGAGACAAGTATTTTTATACAAGCAAATATTTGAAACACTAAATTAGATAGATTAGTATTGCTTACCATAAGTGTTTTATTATTTTAGTGTTTCTTAGCAGTTCTGTGCATTTGTTTCCCATTGTAACATAAACATGTAGATTTCCACAAATGTTGTCAAACATGTTTTTTAAAGTCTACACTTTTAAGGTGTCTTCTTAGTTTAACAACGCTGCAAAAAAAAAACGTTTGCCCCTTTACATTTTTCTTTTGTTTTTCCTATGCGTCTGCCGAGGCCTGAATTTAGAAGTATATATTTTTTTAATTCGCTGACTCTCATTGACTGTATGAGTGAAAATGTATTAAATAGATACTTTTGAAGGAAAGATAATACTAACTTTTCATTTTAAAATGATTGAGTATCATAAGTAGATAAAAAATGAATTCTAGTGATTTTACTTTTGAGAATCTTTGTCATGACAAAAACGATGTTTTCATATACTTTGCATTTGGTAAAAATAATCTGTTCAGGCATCAGGGTAGCTAAATATATAAAAGGTAACCAAACATGGCAAATAACTTGGTGATGTTAACCTTTCTGCAGTAAGAATTTTTGTCTTTCTCAAGTATAAACCAACAAACTGTGCAACCAGTCTCCTAAAATGATTTTTACGCAAACTCAAAAATACATTGCATTTTCTGCATCAGTGGTTTTTTGCACAGACATCATAGTCTTTCAAATATCCGTCCTTTTATTTTCCCTTTTCTATTTTCCCTTTTGCTCACAAATCACTTGTGAGCAAACTAGTAGAGACTGGAGGTGAAACACATACATGCCAAGCATAACAAAACACTCAGGGCTGCGTGCAGCTCTCCTCTCTCTTTCCACCACGTTTTCCTCCAGCTCCCTTTGGGTGCTCTGCTTTTCAGGCTGGGTCAGGCTCAGCAGGGAAGTTCCATCTAACTGGGACGGCCCAGCGGTGGTGGCCCCAAACCTCCGGGAGTCAGAGTCGTGCATTCTAGTGTTACTCTTCAAGGAAATTGTTCTTCAACATTTCCTGAGATATAATATTTGAGCTGCTTGGTGACTTTTCTTGGTGTGAGAAGGAAAACTGTAACAGACTGGTTTGATTTTCTGCAGATTGTTGTAGACTGCAAAAGTGACTTCTTATCTGCCTGAGCTTGTTGTTTCCTTCTACAAAATTGTTGGGTTTGCCATAGATAAGCATCCCAGTTTATAAGGCATGATGGAAAAATTCTGGATGAGATTCAAAATTGAATTCCATTTTTTATTTAATGTCGGTTTTTTTTCTGATAATGTAGCATTGACAACACAACATTTTTATAAGTTAGCAGAAGAATGCATTTCTATAGTTTTTTTTTTTATCTTAAACTGCTGTTTGTGATTTATATTAAACAATAAAAGATTTTAAATTCAAAAGTTACTTAAAATAAATTTTAACAACAAACTTTAAAATTGCTCAACCTAAAAGTAAGAGGGATTAAAATAGCTCATTACACTCTTTTGATGGTGGTTGGCTCAGTAACATATTGCCATGAATAAATAATGCCTGTATAAACACTACAATTTAAGTTAGATTTTTTTCTCTAGAGATTTTACAATGTATCATAAAAAACACAATGCAGTAGTTTAAATTTACACTAACATCCTCCACCAGGAAAAATGCAAGCTTGTGTTTGGGCAGATATATTTTATTTTTAAAACCCAGAAAAATCTTGCATGCTATATTATTCTGCATGTTACAAACTACACCTGAATTTGACCATTTTTACAGAAATGTGGCTTATTGAGTTAAATAATAATAACAACGAAAAATTGGTTGACTGATGTACTTTGTTTATTTGAGGCAAATTTTGAGAAACAACTTTTACTTGAACTCTTGGTACTTTTAACTCAGAAATATACAACAAACTACAGCAGTATTCTTCTTATCTGAAGAATTCATTTCACTATGTGAGAAAAACCTACACCTTTGATGACTGAGTACAAAAGAGATTAACATGTGCCAACCTGCAAAAATACACTTCATGTTCATTTTTCCAACTCTACAACGTTAGAAAGAAATTCAGTTCAGGATGTGCTTTTGGGTAAGACTACACCATGTTTTATTTAGAAAACAATAGTTTGCTGCTTTGTTGGGGCTTAAAATGTTTTTAACTGCTTCTTGTAAGTTAAGAAAGCATGGAACAGTCCGGAAATGCAAGAACATTCAGAAGTAAAGACAAAGTAAGCATATTAAATTACATGGATGAATTAAACCCAAAGGCATGTACATGATCTTATGAAGTAGACTGTGAAATCTGATTCAGTTGCATGGCTCTGACCTTCAGGACAAAAGACAAGATGACAGGTATGTTGAATTATTAGCAATTCTCAGAAATCTATTTAATCTTGGCGACAAAGTTTATGACTCACCAAACAGACTACTAGAAAGGTGTGACCTCTTATCAAGCCAACAGTCTGTAATTAAAGATCTAGAGTTACCAAGCACTTATACCTCAGCGCACTCCTATGAGCTGTGTATGAAAACCATGGCTTCACCTTAGTTTGGTTGAAGCTGCTTATTGGTGCTTAACCCTTTAACAATGGGTGTCTATGCACAGCCACATGCAGGTGGCAGAGCCTAAGCAGGACACAAGCCAGGCGATGGAGAGCATTTTTAGGTAGGATTTTTATCAGCACTCTTGAGGTACAACATAAAGTCCTGAGCACAGAATAAAAAAATGCCTCCAAATATTTTTCACCACTGTAAAGATCACATTCAAAAGACGGGAGAGTTGGTAACAGAAGATGCCTGCAGTCCCACAGATTAGTAAAACTGACAGCAGGGGTTATAGGCAAATGACGAGGAAAAAGCTGACATCTAGAACTGAAGCCTCAAAGTAGCTGCTTATGTAACATAATGCGAGGATTTTTCCTGCTAATCGTTTATGGCACACCTTTGATCACTTTTAAGATGGTGTTGTCAACAGCAAAAAATGGAGTATAAAGACAGAAATATTTTATTGAGGTGTGAAAGGGGAGAGTCTTTGTCCAAGGCAGTGACAGGACATATTATACAGAGGCACGTCCTCGACAGGCGCCAGCTGATTTTTATCTCTTTTCAAAACCGTCTCACTTACCCAACCTTCTCCCTCTTTGGGGATTTGCATAAATTCCTCATTGACAAGTATGAAAACAGGAAATTCAATCTTAATCTATCATCTGCTCTAATACATTTGCATCTACTTTGACACAAGGGCAACATACATTCAGACGTTTAAATTCTATTTAACAAATATATATCATTATATCAAAATATTTATATTTTCAAATATTGATCAACAAAAACAAGCTGCTTCAGATCTAACCTGCAATGCCATCACTCTGAGTATATATTTGAGAATTTCATTCTCAAATTAAAAATACATAAAACCAATCTATGCCATTTTTCATTAACGTTATAAGAATTCTTTTACCATCAATAGCACAAAATGTTTATTTAAAGAACAGACATATTTTTATAGATATAAAATATATCTATAAAAAACAATCTATACCTATTTCAATATGTATAATTATGAATTAAAAGGCTCAAATTCTGTTAATCTGAAGAGCAAAGAAATACAAAAACGATAGCATTCTCTCAGCCAGACTAGATCTTCTCTTGCTATAATACTTCCAAATGATCCTACAACACTGTGCGACTTATCACCATTTTACACTTGTGTAACCTTTCCTTGTCAAAGTGTGTGGAATTCCATATGAAAGAGTCAGATACTGTCAAACTAAGAACAGATGTGTGTATATAGGACAGTCTGGTTAAGCATAGTTGTAGTTGTAGTAGAGTAATACCTGGAAAGAAACAGAAATGCTAAGGTAAAAAGAAACTTTAGCATTTCAGCACATTATTACTTGACTGCAGAATGCTTTTATGCAAGCTTATAATAATAGTAGCACTGAAATGCTCAACATACTGATGTGAGTGAATATTATTTGTTGCATATAGAGCATCTGCCCATGATTGCATGGATTTAAGTGAACTATGGTGGAGTTAGAAACAGCTTTTGCTAATTCATTTTACAAAGGAAGAACAACTTCTTTATTCAATCATGTCTCACTGTTTTCTTCATTCTAGTATGACCACAAATAAGGCTTTTGGTTCTGTCAACTTTTTCAAGGTCTCTAACAAACACATACTTTTCTCTCAGTCAAAAATGGAATAATGTCACCATGCCTAAAATGCGCTGTTCGTTCTTGTTTAATTCTTATTATTTCTACCACAACTGTATATGGTTACCACATGAACAGTGCATTAAGATGGTCGAATGAGCCACTTGTGAATGAAAGTGTCAGTAAAATTTATATTTATGACATCTTTCTGCTCTAGGGAATTTGGCTTTATGAGGATATTTATGCTTCCTTTGAGGGACTATTTCCAGATGCTTTAGTTTTCAGTGTGTTTTTATTTGTATTTGCTAAGTTTTTCCCACAAACTCGCCCTATTTCTCCAATGTCACATAACATTATGTTTGCGGTGTCCCACCTAATTAGAGCTTGTTAGCAGCTTTTTATGAAGTGAGCAACTCACCTACTACACAGCTTTACTCTTATTTATCAATAAATTCTAAACCATGCCATTAGTTTATTTGATGGTTAGTTTATTTTTTACTCAAGTATGAATACTGTTTGACAAATACACTAAACACCAGTAGTAGTCACGGCCTTTATTTTATAGTTTTGAGGACTGACACGAATAGATGAATGGATAAAAATACACACAAATTGGAATCCTGAAACCTATTTTCTTTAGAATGAAACAAAATTAATTTCGTCATCGTCACCTGGTAAACTGAAATTTTGTCCATCATTATTTAACTTCTACTTATGAAATAAGAAGATGTCAGTTAACAAAAACTTCACCTTTTTCACAGGTGGAAAGGGAAAGGTTCTGAATTATCTGGATTTCATGTAAATTTCAATGTGGTGAATCAAGTAGAGATTGTGTAAAAACTGAAGGGGGCATTTCATTTAGCATCTACCTGAACAGTTAACAAACACTGCATTATGTTATTTTTTATATCCACTTGAATGCAGGACTTAGTGCTGTTTTTCTATTGGATTGTATGATTAACACAATATAAATATAGTATCTAATATTGCATTTTATTTGCTGCAAGTTTGTAGCAGTAGAGCACATTAACATTCAGCTTCATTTTAAAAGTTACTGTATTAGTAATATGTAAAATGTTTGAAATACTGTTATGACTTATCATTGTGTGATGGACACACTGAGGACACTTGAAATGATAAAATCAGGAATTTATGATTCCTGATTTTATAAGACTGGTTTGGGACAGTGGAGACTGAGGGCGGAGGGGGAAGAATTAACAGCAACTTGAGACGTCATGGCAGCTGAGGAGCTACTTGAGAAGTTGTGTCATTTCACAGCTGGGTCTTTGTGAGACGGCCAATTTGTGTTGCAGACTTCCTGAACTGCACAGATAGTGAGTCACTTGAATGATGCTTCCCTCCCAGTATATGTGACGAAGTTGGAATTGGCGGGTGGATGAAGTCTATATGTGAAAACCTAAATAAACCTACGTTGGGAAACACAAACACCTGACACGTGGGTGTCAAACACCAACAGCCAATTAGATACATGTAGAAATAAGGAAATTTACTTAGGAAGTCTAAACAAAAATTCCCCCATTTGCACAAGGATTTTTCTTTCTTCGTTCCTCTCCATTGTACCATAAAACTGATGATGTCAGGTATTTTTAGAAATATTTTAAGAGAGTTTTCTCTATAAGAAAACATTGTACATAACCAAAGGTTCGAGATAAAGCATACATTTCACAGCTACAATCAGAAAAACTATAGATTACACACTTGAAAAGAGATGTCAAACACATCTTGTTTGTAAATCTGTTTTTTTATTCAGTACACGTCCCTGACTTGGAAACCGACTGGCTCTCATAGAGTCATCCTAAAAGAGTTGTAAAAATGCACTCATCAGCCCTACAGATATTTCTGGTATTGTCCAGTGTGCATTATGTGTGAGAACAGACCATCTCCAACAAAATAAGTGTAAAAAGGTCAGGGGTTAATGCTTGACTGAAGAAAATACAATACACTAACTATATGATCTCATTTGACACCAGGGAATCTGAAATAGACTTTTCCTTGTTGACTTGTACAAGATTGTAGAAACAATTTTCTCCACTCAAATAAGTACAGTAATCATTTTTCACATCTGCTAACTCATCTTTCACAACCATAGAAGCAAGAGTCCTTCTGGACACCCGGTACTTTTCAGCTGCTTCACATGTCCCCTAAGGACAACCAAACCCTAAAGGCCTCCTTGCTCAGCCTAATGGCTTCTATCACCACTGTTGTCCACCGGCAGGTCTGGTTGTCACTACGACAAACACAGAAAATATTTAATTACCTAGTATAGTAATGTATTTAAAAGATTTAATAACATGCTAAACGTGTATGAATAAATATTTTTTTTGTTGATTTTTATAGTGGCTATCATAAGGCATCTACTTTAGATATTTTTAGAAACCTCCAAATGAAATTGTTCTTAAGTCCACAATTTATCATATGTTATCTCTAAATATGGCAGTAAACCTAGTATTTACTTTTATAGAGCCTGTTATAAAAAGTTTAAAAGTCACTGCTATGAAGCATTATAAGCTTTTCTTATACATATGGATTTTTTTCAACAAATCTTCAATATGAACAAGCATGTGTTGTCAATTTAAGGCTATTAAATATCCTGCCCAGCTCTGTCTTTGAAAGGAACAACATATTTTCTCTGTATTTTCCAAGAAAAGCCCACACCAGAGAAAATGACTGGTCACACCCCATGAGTCCAGCACCTCTACACACACAGACCACCTGAACTCCCATGAATTGCTGAGCTGATCAGGCCTTCCTGTTTCCCACTGTGTGAGCATGCATGGCTCAGTGCAAAGCAAGCAGAGATGTTACATGTTGTGATTTCTTTAGGTTTTGCAGTCAGCCAACTGTGTTGAAACAGATTGGACTTTTGCTGCAAGCTGACATCTTGGGGCCTTCTGCATCTTGCCAAGGGGGCCAATGGAGACGTGGAGGGGAAAGGAACTGCTCAGTAAGCCTGCCACATCTCACCACCCACCCGCTCAGTCCTGATTTTGGGCTAGGGCTCTTAATTGTGTCTCTGGGTGAAGTAGTATTGGCCCAGCAGCTAAGAGGGGGCACATTATGTGTGATGTGAATAAGACCACACACCACAAATCCATGCATTCAAACACACTCGCATAAATACTTAAACCCAAAGCTTAAATAAATGACAATCAAAACTTTAATTAGACTTTATTATTTTTGGACATTTCTGTTCCAAAAAGCATAAAAAGTCATGAGCCTAGCAGCCATAAGACTTTAGTGTATACTTATGTGTCTCAAATTGAGAATAATGTTTTATAAGTAGTGCCACATATAAATCCACCGTAGTAGTTTCTCCTTCTCAGCTAATCAGAAGGTTATCCCATGGAAGTGATGTCACCAAGTCTTCTTCACACGTAGTTGTGATGGTTCAGAACTGGCTCATGCTGACCGCAGGCTGGCCGCCTTCCTGTCTGACCATCGTATCCAAACATGGTGAAGACAGGGAGTAAACACGGGTGCAACCACATCTTAACACAGAGGAATCCTAGGGATCGGAGTGAGAATGGAAATGATAAGGAGGTGTACTGGTTATAAAATGCAAATGTTCTTTGCATTTCATTTTACAGCAAATTGAAATGCAAAGAGCATTCTTTCACAAAGATTTGATTTTCTTTACTTTTTTATTATTATTATTTCTGTTTTGTTAGGCATTTTTTATAAATGGACCATTATCCTGACAAGTTATTTTAATTTAAAGACATAGCTTTCAGCTGATTCTCACCAACTTGATTTAGCATGTGGGGTTAGGTTTTCAACCCAGAAAATGGGTTAAAGTGATGGATATATGTGTTGAGGCTGCCAAAAGGCAGACAAAAAAGATTAATCTGTAACCTGCATTACTAGAAAAGTAATTTTTGTCAAGTGAAAAATGACCTGACAATGGTTTTATACCTAATTGACTACTAGATATATATGCAGTTAGGGTTAACTCAAGCAGTTATATCAAGCAGTAGAAGTAACTGACTTATATTGCTAAGTCAGTTACTTATATCAAGCAGTCAGAAGCTAAGAAGCTGGACCCAGCCTGGGCTTAGTAATAGTAGATTACAGAAAAATAAACATTTGTGTTACCAATTAATTCTTCAGATATTCATCAGTCATTAATCCAGCTGCTGGAAAAGCATGAAATAGATTTTTTTTTTTTCATCTTAAAACCATGATTTTATGAAAAAGACTGCTTATGGACAACATAAGCAGCAACACACTTAGTTTTAGTAACTCAATAACTTCACCAACTTACCACCGGTTTACTTTCTAAAATTTTCATGCTGCAGTAAAAAAAAATTAATCTAATATTTTACAGGCATTGATATGCTAAATCAGAAGAGGTAGACGTTGAAAGCAGGACATTTTTTGTGAGGCAACAGTGCTTATCAATGTCTGGCTTTGAATGTTTATTTTTGGATTAAATTTGGATAATAAAATGTAAACAATATAACACCAAAATATTGCTTGTGTGCACTGGTGTTACAATCCTCTTTGGTTAACAGATAAATATGAGTTCATCTTAACCCTATGAGGTAAAATTCCTATATTTACTACAATAAATTCATCTTGCTCCTTTAACTTAATCCATTAAAATAACCCACTGACTGTATTATTAAAAATGATGAAAAACAATATTAACACCTTTCATTTTATCCTATGGAAGAGAATTTTTCAAGTCTGACTTGAAACTGTTGTTATAGTTCAAAATGGTGGTCTTTGAATTATGATGAGGCGCTTACTCTTTCAGTCTCATCACAAACTTAACAAAATCCCTAAACTGTGTCACAATTTCTATGCATACAGCATAAACTCAGGATTTGGCTTAAAGAAATAATCCAGCGATTTTGTTTGAATAGAATGGTCATTGCTGTCAGATAATTTTGGCTTACACTCACAATTCTTCTGTCTGCTTCAGGTTTATTAATTGAGGAAGTTTGACCACCTACGTAAATCTACCTTATGCATGTGCATGCAGACATTCAGCCTTCATGTTTATGTAGCAGTAATTTGTGGACAGGTGGGATGGAGGCCTTGTGTTTTCCTTAACCCTTTCTGTCGTAATTCAGAGCCCGGCTAACTAGACCTTACTTAACCTCCTGACTTTAGCCCCAATCAACACATGGATATTAGGCACCATGTAACCTTTACCTTTGTGTATCTGAGGACTGCTTTGTGGCAGAAACCTGTCAAAATATCCCACTCTCATTTATCCTGTGCAACAGCAACAAAACCTCTACAGTAATTTCCAGAAATCTGTCAAAATTGCTTAAGTCTTAAATTATGCATAATTGGTCCCTGCGTTGGGTTACTGGGGGGTGGGGATAGCCTCCCTAATCATGAGACTGGAAGTAAAAAGGGCTCCAGTCACTTCTAGCTTGTTAATGATACCCAAATGGGTGCTTACCAGCACTATGCCTGTTTGCCAGAGGTTACCACGGATGAGTATCAACTCCATGTAAGGTTAATTTTTGTAAATGACACTGGCACTTGTGTGGTAAACCGCCTTCAATAACATAGAATAATTGCATAGAATAACTGAAGGCATAAAATGGACTTGTTTTACCAGCAAGTTTTGCTAGAGCAACAGTTTTTTCTACATAAAGGGAGATTCTGTTCTCCTTTTTACATTAATTGTGTTTCTCTCTTAAAGTTTACCTTAAGGTTGAAATTTTACAAATATAATGACAGGATGTGGTGAGTGCTTTTTAGATCAGTGTAATGATGGTCAAACATGTGATCAAAAAAGAACACTTAAATAAACACAACAAACCTTTTTTTTCTTTTTTTTTCAAGCACACAACTATTTTTTAAATATGATAGAAAATTAGACAACCCAAAACCCAAAATAATCCTGATGAAAACACTATTATCTATAGGTCTGTATCACAGCTTAAGCACATATATTAGGCTGAAATTATTTCTATTCCATAGGGTAAGCAGTCAGCCAATGTAATGCCAGTATTATCTTTTTGGTACCAACTCACCTGTAACCTGAACTCACTAAATAGCAATGATAACAGGCTCCTCTGCATGGGGTCACACTGCATTAGTGTAAAACAGACTCTCTCTTTGTGCTTTACCAGCGACGTTTTGGACCCGGGATAATCAGTTGGGTGAAAGCGTATACCACTCCAAATCAGCTCCAGCCAGGCCAGCTGAATTTATCTCAAACTTATTAACTTTGCTCCAGGCACAAATTGAAACCAGCTCAGGCGATTGCGCTCCATAGGTGCTGAGTGTGAGAAGTGACAGGGTGTGATTTAATAGGGGGGACTGTGCCCTGCAGACGCTCCAACATGGCAACTGAGTATGGAGAAGAAAAGGAGAGTGGAAAGGGTGAAGCGAAGCTTTTTTATTTAAAAGAAAGTCCTGTCATTTTGGAAATTTTTGTGAATTTAGGGAAGAAGGCAAGCTGCGGAGAAGGAGATTGGTACATGATTTACCCTAGCAAGAATAAGTTGATTGAAGCAAATGACTTTGCATAGCTACACAAATAATTTGTGTTCAGAAGAAGCTTTTATAATAATAGTACAAAGATTACTCATATTACTGACGTACTTTTGTTCTGATAATCTTTAATCTATTGAATTTTTTAAACTGTTTTTTCCACAGTAATCTGTTAAAGGGCTTATATAAATAAACTTTTTTGAGCTTTATGGCATGCTACAATGTTATTCATAAACATACCTGGAGTGTTGACTGGATTCTTTCATCCATGTTAAAGGAATCCTTGAATCAGTTATTCAGGGGTGCCTAAACGCTTGCTCTCATAAAGTCCTGTCTATTTACACAAAATTGTGATGAATTTCATAAAGAGAGATGTATAATACATTTGGTATCCCTAAATAAATGATGAGTTGACAGTTTTAAAGGAAGGGCAAATTCAACGTGCTGTCCAGCTAAAATTTCCATCTACTTAAAGTTTTGGAGAAAACTGAGAAAATCACCTATTTTCTAATCTTCACCAGTTTAAATTATCCAATCAATGTCAGATAGTGTGTGTACATGTCTGTGGCTGTGAGAAACCATGTCTGCTTGCTCATCCCTCCCCTCCTCTTCAGGCTTTGTTAGGCCAGGTGTGCTCGCTCTTAGTGCCGTGCCCAGGGAGCCGTGAGAACGCAATGGCTGGTCGCTCTCTTCCTCGTCTATCTGATTTATTTCAGTCTCTGTGGCATTTTAGCAAACAAAAGTACTGCTTGGTATTGATCTGGATCTTTTCCGTTTCCCCTCTCCAACTGCCTTTGTTTTGCTCAGGTCCTGGATGCCTGCTTTAAATCAGCCTGCCTTGACATTTGCTTAATGTCTAATTAGCCATGGGTGGGCATGGCCTTTGATTATAGGAAGTGCCTGGGGGTGGGGCTGTGAAGATGACTGAATTTTGACAAAACAATCCAGACTGATCAATCATTGCCTGTCACATTGTTTTGTCCTTAATTTTAGAGTGCTCAGTGCAGGGATGTGTCCCCTTGGTCATTTGAATCGTATTCCAGATCTTATGATTCCCTTCTCCAGTTCCTACTTTTCTTGGAGCAGAGTGACTATCTAAAGATCAACTTACACTGAGTCTGGGGAAGAGGTTACTTTCTCATCAATCTTGCAATAACTTGCACTCTAGATTGCAAATTGTTGCAACCTAGAGCAATGGATATACCATAGGATTAGAGGTAAAGCTGTTTGTGACTGATCAGTTTTGGTAAATACAACTACATAAGTTAGTGCTGCTGGTGGAAAAAAAATCCTGGTAAATATATAAATATTTTTTTATCAAGATGAGTAATTAAGAAGTGTTATAATCTGCATTATAATCAATCAGCAATGTGGCAAAATTCAGTCAGCAAATTTTTACACAAAAATATATATTCACTTCAAGCCTACAGACAGAAATGAATCTGGGTGCAAAACGATACGGTAAAGTTCATTTTATTATTTTAGTCAGTAAAACATTTAGTACTTTAGGAAACCCAGCCCACTGAGGCACTGACTGCAGCAATCTCTCATTCTGAGCTTGCATGTGGCCACAGTGAAAAATAGAACTCCCCTTTTGCAAGAAGAATCTTTGAGCATAATCTGGCTCAGTGCGAGAATTAAAATTTGAAAAAGAAACTGTTATGGCATTCAATATTGCTAATGTAGAAAAGAAGGGAGGTTCCAGAGCCACCATAATAATTTATTTCTACTTTTTAGACCACCAGATAGTGAAAAGCTGTTGAAAGACCTTACATCTGGTCCAACATGCTCTGTTGTTAACCTCTCTTTTCAGAAATGGTCAGTTGTTTTCTATCTGCCATCAGCAGACAAATCTCTTTCACCAGATAATCATCTTTTAGCATGGAGACTCTTCATTATAAATTGTAACCCACTGATTATTTTCAATTATTGAGGTCTGAGATGTGAAAAATAACAATTTAATGTAGCACAGTGAGAATACATAAACTTTACTCCGAATCAGACAATTTAGTGTCACCTCCTAATGCAAACAATCATTTGTTGCAGCTGCTGTCCAAACAGAGTGATCAGTACTGGTTCTGTGTTGGTCAGGTAAAGCTTCGCTGATCAACTAGGGTTTCTAGTATGGCCTGTGACTCTTGAACACATCACAGCTTCTCAGCAGTCAAAGTTCAATCAGGACTGGTCTGTGGTGTAACTGTACCAAGGTTGAAAAATATTACTAATATAAAACATATAGATTACTATACATCAGAATATATAACAACATTATTATTACATAATGAATAATGTCTTATGCAATAAATCTGAGGGACAGAATTCAGTTCTGATCTTAGTTACAATAATGGTACATTTCACTTGATCAAAACAATATAAAATGGTTTATATATAGAAGGTCTGGGATACATTCATTACCTTGAGAAAGATGCTTTTGGGCCCAGTGGGCCCAGTGAAGTCACTTCATTGTTGCTAAGCATCATGTGGCATGCAGTGAAGCATCACTACTCCTTAGCCTTTCAGTGCTCCCCACTCAATCCAAAAGCATTAGCCAGATGGCCATAAAGTTGACTTTATTTAAATCTGGCAAATTCTGCTCTTTTAAGCCATGCACCTTGCAATGATCTGCTCCCTCCCTTTTCATGCTACCTTCTTTCTGAAGATAACTGCAGCAGTGTTTTTCTGGTAAAAACCACCAATTTGTCCTACACTATTTGTTTTGTTCACAGAGGCTCTGGGCTCTTGGCTGTTGAGAAACAATTGCTTCCTGGAGGCATAGACCATGCTGAAGTTTTAAGTTTTACCCAGTTGCTAAGGTTTGCCTGTGATATATGTAATGCATCAATTTGATGTTAAGATGCTTAAGTTGCATGTGCTGTAAATAACCATCTTCCACTGCAAAGAAAGAAATGCCAATCCAAACGAGGCTCATGTTAATGTTAATTCAATATTTTTGAGGTGGCCAACACAGACTGAATGGCTTTGTTGAGGTTTTTTGGTGACATTGATAAAACTGCAGGCATACTACATTTCTATAACAGTGCAGAAAATTTATGTCATTGTTCACTGTTTCTCCTTCTGTTCTCTGATTGACTTGGTGAAAAATTTACCGGAGCCAATCCAAGTCAAGAAAGCCCAGACTGTGCTGACAGCGAGTTTTTTTTTTTTTTTAGCAGAATGGCACAGCAAGGCAATGGCCTGGCTACAGTAGCATGCAAGACAGAAGCACGCTCATTTAAAGAAAATCTTAGCATGACACAGTGAGGACATGCTTGTGAGGGATTTGGCTCACAGAGAGAGTAACAAAAAAAATGTGCCTTATTTAATGTAGAAATCATTTTAAAGGGATTGGAAAAAGACAAAAAAATCAGGTTTGTTAGCAAATATTTTAAAACTTCACCAGATGAAGTATGAAAACACATAAGGCTGCATTTGATATTAACAGGCACTCATCACTACTGCACCTGGTTTACTATGTCACCTGACAAGAGCCCACCTGCAGTCCTCACTTCAGTGGATGCCTTTCATCTATCTTTCTATCCTCCTCCACAAGACGCCACACTGACAGAGTAATGTCCCCTATTAGAGCCCTCATTAAAACAAGGGTCATGGGTCATACAGCAGGCCACAGGACGTCAGGCAGTCATTAAAGTTAATTGTTAGCTTGTGATCTCCATACGTTCCTTGAAAAAGTAAGTGGTTTATAGCTTTTTTGCATTTTTTTAATTATACACTGTTGATTAGATTCTTCTCATCAACAGAAATGTCACGGACTTATTTTTTTTAATGAGAACTGTGTTCTTTTTGGGGGGGTAATTGGGGGGCAGAAGTTTCATTTAAGACGTTCAAGGTTTTCTCCAAAGAAAATGCATGTGCAAGTTTGAGTTGAATGAAGAGTTAAAAATTATACGCACAAACACAGATAATCTATATCAGGGATCTTCAAATCCAGTTGGATTTGAAAGTCACTGATAGGGTGCTTGCCAAGAAAGCTGCACCTCCTCTAATTTTGATACTATCAAGATAAAGACTGAGCTACCTGTAGGAGTTATAAGAACTCAGGCCTATTGAAAATGGATGGGCTATGTTTGAAAAACTTTATTCAAATCTTGATCTTTTTTTTTCTATGCAGAGTTCGTATGTTTTCCCCATGTAGGCATGGATTCTCTCCATGTACTATAGTTTCCTCCCACAGTC
Source organism: Xiphophorus maculatus (assembly GCF_002775205.1). NCBI lineage: Eukaryota > Metazoa > Chordata > Actinopteri > Cyprinodontiformes > Poeciliidae > Xiphophorus > Xiphophorus maculatus. The sequence goes on along the minus strand of NC_036458.1, from coordinate 11,850,705 downwards.
TAAAACATGACTGTTATTTGTCACCTCTAGACTCCGTTTAGGTCTGAGTATGTGAGAGCATGGTTGATTGTCCTGTGTGGCAACCCGTGTACCCCACTTTAGTCAAATGATCACTGGAGATGTGCACCAGCCCAAATATTTTTTCCAGATTGTATGCAAAAATATATATGTATCTCTACTTTTTAACCTGTAAATTAATTAAAACTTGTTCACACAATTATGGTTTTTAAAACTTCTTGAAGTTGAATATTGAATCAATATTTCACTCTAAAAATAATAAAGCCATATATACTGTTAACAGCCCACAAAGAATATACCATTCATTCCCATGATGGTTATGCTTCCTATAATTTTAAATAGAACATACAAAATTTCATCCGTAATATCTAAGTACATAGATCCTTCAGGGCCTTCACATATTTCACTTTTATCCAATATCAGTCTTTAATAGTTGTGTGTTTTGAGGACTCTTTTTTTCTTAATAGCAAGCTGACCACTTCAGTAGTCCTCTACTGTGTGGCCACCTGAGAAGGAAACTGAATATAAATCCCCAACAATAGGCAGGGTGCTGAGGGAATAGGGCAAAATGGCCATTTAACAGGTGCACCTTAGCGGCTTCCACACAGTTCCCACACATATCACAGAAACTTGTTGCCTGCCCTAGAGAGTACCCCTGAATCACTATCCAAGATCAAGTAGCGATCAATTAATGGGAGAACAAGGCATTCGCAGGGGGGATGTCCAGTGTCCCACCCGCCCCTGCTTTGACTCATAGAAGTGCCCATTTGCAACTCTATCTGTGTGGCTGCTCCACGTCAATGAGTGTGGGGCTGAGGGGGTCGGAGATATTATCGGGGTTACTGTGAGAACCGGCACTGGCATTTTCACTTGGCTGACCTTTGTTTGCGTGAGTGGGGTTTGATTGGTGATGCTCTGATGAGGTCACCTGGCAAAGCAGCAGGGGGTGTCGTGCCTATTGTTCACCTGAGACAGAGGGATGAGATCTGTAGTGGGTTTCTGCACACATTTAGATTTCTGAATTTCCCAAAGGTTTTCATCATTGTTTCCAGAATACATAAAGAAAGAAAAAATAAATCTTCTTACATAATATTAGGTGGATATTTTCACCTACCTGGTTAGACATTGTTTGACATTCTTTTGTTATCTTTTAAAAAGAAGTTTGCTCTTGGGTGATGCAAGTGATATACTAGCATTGATCAGTGAGGCTGACCTGACTAATTGCATTCTTTTTCATAAGCAAATAGACTGAATCCTGGGAAACGACAAAGTCACAAATCACACCAGAAAAATTATGTCTTTGAGATTAAATCAATTCAGTAAACGTTAGATTTTAAAAAATAGCCTTTGGTATTCATACCGCCATGCACTTTTGTTCTGCAAAAGACCTATGTCTGCATATGTTTACCTTTGGACTATAGCTGTATATTGTTGGAACGTTTTTATAAATGTGGTGGATAATTATTAAGAACTTCTCCTACCTATGTAGCTCCCAGGTGGCAGAGCAGCTCTTACTGAATGCATATCCCTTAAATCTTAGTCAAATTTAAGACTTTAGGTAACAAACACAACTTTCGATTCTCATTTTTTACTCCTAGATATTCTATTGATCTGAAAAACGCAGCTATTTGCGTTCTTTTTTTCAAATACTTTGCATTGTTTCTATATAATAAGCTCTAATATTGTTGTGTAAAAAGTGATGTGACAGAGCTGAATACCGTCAAAACAGTAATTCATTTTACTGCCTATGAGCACAGGGCATTTACGGGCTTTTTCAAGTTGATTGAAAGTCCTCCAAAAGGTTTTATTCACCGTTTGTGTTTTGAATCTTTTAATTTCAGGTTTCCGTTTTCACCGTCCTCTTTATCATCATCGGAGCATAAACTGATTGACGACTAACCTGCAATTAGTTTGACAAGACAACCCCCATCTGAGTGGCCTGTGATCATCTGAATGAGTCAAAGATGTATGCTCGCCAGATCCTGCTCTACAGCACAAACAATGATGCTATATTATGTTCTCTTAGCTTCTAGGTTAGGTTAATATATATATATATAAATATATATGAAGTAGAAATATATTATGCATAGACTCTTTTCTCTTCCATGCTGTTCAAAATGAGAAGACAAGAGGACATGTAATTGAAGTTCTATACATGTACGCTGATTCTTTTGGGTCAGGAGACAATAATAAGGTATAACAAGGGTAAAGGAAATGCGTCTAAATGTGTCCATATTTACTGTAACTGTAAAAGCAATAATTAAGCTATTTCAACTTCTAGACCTGTGACAAGAAAAAAAAAAAAAAACAACTGGATGAGGACCCAGTTTTATCTTTCTATTCATACTAATTGAGAACACCTGTGTTGGAAAACTACAGGCAATATGGTGATGTTTGTTTGAAGCAACATAAACAGTCTTAGATGGTAATTAAGATGTTTTAGGAAAGTCATGAAGAAACTAAAACTGAGTTGGTATATTGCAAAAATAAAAAAACAAAAAACAGTAGAAGCCAGTTGCACTCTGTTAAAAAAAACAATGTTGTTGAGACAAAAATAATAAATTTCCCATCCCAGGAGTTGTCTAGACTGCTTACTATAGTTTTAAATGTCCAGTCAGCCCAAGCAGAAAAACATTATTATTTAAGTTGTTTAATTATTGAAAGCCACACCACATTATTGGATGTCTTTTTTTTCTGATATTGTGCAACCCTTTATTAGACACTATCCAAGTATCAGGTAGGTGTTTTGGAGTGTTGTCCCGCAATTGGAGACATAGACTTGCACTAGTTGCTAAACACTACTGAAACTTTCACTTGAACTGTATGCCTCAAGCTAAAGTGAACAGATTAAATTAAGCTTTTTGACATCAGTTTAACAACAGGCAAATGTAAAGGAAAACATGTCAAGCTCCCTTTTAGTATTAGAAAAGGATGAAGGTCAGAAGTTTAATGATATTTTAAACTTAAATAATAATAGTATTGGTAGAAGTGCTCATGTATTTACCTGCTACTACATCAATACCACAGCATACAGTATTCCAAGGCTCTGGCTATAATTGAGAGAACTCACAGAACAATAAATGGTCATGTACACTTCAACTCTGTGAAATCTGATTGATAAAACTGGACTGTGCAAAGTAATTGTGCAACCAGTAATTTTGTTAAAAAAAATATTCATTTCATGAAATTTAATTTTACCCCAATGAATCAGTACACTCAAATTAAATCTTAATTTTTAAATAAAATTTCTTCACCAGATAATGCCATTCAATAATATTTTAATTTATTGAATATGACTATATATGACTCCCTTGTTGGGTGGGGTACTTGGGAGCAGTTTTATGGCAATAAAAACAAAATTCGTAGTCTCAACAGTCCAAGTTTGATGCAAACGCCTTGTGGAACCTTTTATTCAACCTGGCGTCGAGGAGACTTACAATAATATTTAGCTTTCCACCCTTTTTTGAGCCATTTAGCCCTTGGTTAAGGAAAAGTGTTTGCTCCCCTTAAAACTCACACACACACACGCACACAGAAAAAGGAAAAATCTGCAGGGTCAAATGTCCTGAATGGGCCGTTTGCCAGGTCTGTTCCATAAGCAGGATGCTGACATGCAGACAGGCTCCGGCCCTCCCAGTTCTGCAGAAACATATGAAAACAGAAACAAATCCCACCACGAGGTCCAGCATCAGTGGTCCATGAGAATACAAGAGGCTGTTTTAGTCCAGGGACATCGTAGATCGCACAAGAAGATTAGTCTCCGAACTACAGGGCCTTGTGTAAATCTCCTTGTAATTGGCAAGGGAATTTGACTTTACTCCTGCACAGTGAGAGAGCAGTGCTCATTATTGCTGCCTAACTAATGCATAAACAGAAGTCGCAGCAGGTCCCCACTAAGTGCAACGAGTGATCAGATAGGAGACTTTCAGTTTGAAGGGCCACTTTTACAGAACTTAATTGGTCTTACTTTATTGACCAACTCTGATAACACTGAACTTCACTCTTATTTTGCTGACCAGTACATTGAGGTCAGCTGGTAACACATTTGAGGCTGAATAAGTCACAAAAATATACATCTCCTCTCAACTTAAATTGAGCTGCTAATACATGATTCAATGTATTACCTGTGATAATTGAAGGAGTTAAATTGTGTTTTAAAGATAACAGATGGGCATTCACTAGAACATAATACTCATTGATCTCTTGACTAGAATTATTTTAAAAATCATTCCTAATTGTTTTGCTATTGTTGATTTAATTGTAACATGCATCCCCAGTCATTTTCTCCCAGACTCAAAGTGAAAGAATGTTATCAGCAGGGTGGAGGTGCAGCTTTTGTTTCTCTCAGTCCACCTGCCGTGTGTCAAACTGCTTCCTCAGTGCTCTCAATGTGATTATAAGCACTTTCAAAGAGCGAGGGCGAAGATTGGTTACTAATTTGACGAAATTGGGGCCGGTAAGGAGCATGACACAGCTCAGACCAAGTGGTTAGAAGACATCATGTTGAGTTTGCCTGTAGGCAGCAGCAGTAAGGTCACAGGAAAAGATGCTGGCAGTTTCTGGAGACCATGGCGGAGTCAACCACCCACCCTTCAGTCCCGTGGGAGTTGAGAGATGAAGGCACCAATAATCCTGGATCCATTAAACTGTGACTGATGCCATTCTTTTTGGGTCTTATGAGTGGATATATTGCCTACGGCAGCATGTAGACCAGTGAACTTTTAATGTGGGACAGACAGAACCACAGCAGGCAGCTAGCAATCCAGGATTATGGCCTTCAGACTGACCTCATCAAGGAATTCACTTTACTTCCATTTTTTTTATTTCATTAGCAGGGAGATGCCCTGATTTCAATGACACATTTATTATGACAGCTTGTAAGGACAGTAAATTAGGAAGGTGACTGTAAATATGGACCCACCCTGGTCTGAGAAGAAATATTGTCTTTGCACATATTTGATTCCCCAAATTAGTGCCATGGAGAAAGAAAATGCAACATTTAATTTATTGTGAAAACTAAGAGTGTTATTTTACTTTGCTGCTGCTCATGGTGATTTGGTGATTTCAGCAGTCAAATGTGCTTTGGTCTGAGCCCTTCCAATTATAGCATCAGCTGTATATTAAATGTTGCGCTGCTGTTAGTAAAGCTCCTTCTCTGTCTCAACAATTTTGTGGTATTTCACAGGTTTTCTTTTCAGAGTGACCTGCTGTTGGTTGCTGCCTGAACCAGCAACTGGTCATATGGCTATAAGGCTGTGCCACATAGTGAGTTGAGATGTCCCAGGCTATTGAGATGTATACTATATTGAAGCATGTCCGTGTCTCTGCTTTGAAGCTCTAAACTAGAAATCACTGACTGAATATGGATGTCATGGCAATCAAACTCAATCTGTATTCATAACACTTCCTATGATTACATAAAAAATTAAGGACAAGAGAGTATGATGTGGTATATAAGAAAAGCATTTATTAACTTAGTCTCAGTTCTTGCAATAGGAACTCTGGTAGTCTGATCACATCAGGCGTTGACCTCTACTTTGACCCCAGACCCTGGGAGACTGTGCTGTTACTACGGTAACTGATGCAAGAAGAAGAATCTCAGTGAGAACCTAGTCTAAGAGCTGACGCCACTGGTGAAGATAATGCTAATTAACAGTCACGCAGTGAAACAAAATGGCTTAATTGTGCACAAATCATCCTGAGCTTGGACACAAAGACAAGGGGGGAGGTCACGCTTCCCACTGCAGATTATTATAATCCTGCTCTAATTACTGGGACACATCTTCTTCTCATGTGATCAGCAAGGCACATGAGAGGAAGGGATTTTTTATTTATTAATACAACTACTCTGGATGAAAGCTGCAAAAATCTGGCGAAAACGTAAAATATACCAAGCAAATAAAATTTTGTCAACTGATTATGCTCAAGAAGTTATAAATTATGAAATTACAAAACAAACATTTTACTGTGTTATTGGACTTTCCTGCATTTACAACAGATACAGCTATAATGTTGTTTTGTGTTTCTCTATGCTACAATGGTCTTCTTGCTTTTTCGCCTTTTCAACGCCCAGAAAATGTCGCGCCTCTATTCTTCCTCCAAAGCCACATAAAGCCCACTTGGCTGGGTGCAGGTCCTTTCTGGCTTTTGACAGGAAGCTCATGATTTTAAATGTACGATTCATGCATAATGAATGAGCCCGGACAGGATGTGAGGGCAGTGCATCCAGAGAGCACCTGGGCCAAACAAAGATGCCCTTTCTGCCATGGGATTTGTGCCCTGGTACCCGCTGTCACCAGCGCCCAGCTCGCAGCCAGCTGCAAAGCATTCAGACTCACCACTCACATTCATCTCGTCAAAGTTGACTCCCAAAAGTGACATTGTCCTCCCGGACATAAAGAGCTCTTTATGGTGTTATTAATGATAGGCTGAAAGCTGTGCACAAATGTTTGGGGGACAAGTTTGTGACTGTGTCTGAGTTTTGTTTTGTTTTAACCCTTATAATTTTAATCAGGGTGTAGTGCGCCACGATGACTTTACGACATCATGTGATTGTCACAGTCTCACATCTGTATATTCAAGCATCCTCCCTAGATGAACCCACATTTTCACAGCTATGAAATTACAAGAGTAAAACTAAGTTTCATTTTACATCAAAAAGCAAGTGTTGAATATCATCTTGGACTTGACTCTAGCACATGAAGTAATCTTGTCTGACCTTGTTCTAGATAGACAATGACAATGAAACTGAAAGGAATAATTAGCATAGTCTGGGTTCGTCTAAAGCGATGATAAACGATGAATATATGCAACAGAAAAAAAAGTGCCATGGTTGTTACAAACAACTCCACAAAACAACAAATTATTTGTAAGCATGCATGTGTGTATGTGCAGAGCCAGCCGACTTGGCATAGACTGACCCAGTGGCATTGTTGTAGTGTGTTCAGTCTCAAGCATGGCAAGATTTATGCTGATGGGGGTGTGTTGGAATCCAGTTTCCATCATCCAGCCCAGCTGCATAGAGAACAAAACCAAAGGCCCAGCTGCAGATATTAGCATGGGCAGCCTCTCTCTCTCACTCCTCCATTCCCTCTATTGCTCACCCTCTGTCTCCCCCTGTCCATGTGCTCTCGTCCCACAAGCCTGTCACATGCCCACAGGACTTTTGTGCCTGCCTCTGTTGTTATGTTAATGACTCAGCCCATGAGAGAAAAGAAAAAGAGGAGATGTTAAAAGTTGATTGCAGGGCAAAACTAAAAGGAAGAAAACCTATAGGAAACAAAGAGAGAAAAAAATATAAAAGAATTCGTAATTAATTATTGAGTTCCACTCAGAAAGTCAAGTCTGTGTCACTAAACAAAGACACATACATAGCCATGCATAAAATGCAAACAAGGCTGTCTTAAACGCCAACACGACCATGTGAATACATTATGCGGTCATGCAGGGTTGCTTGATCTTTTGTGTCTATGCAGACTTCCATCCACCTACCTGGCTATGATCAGTGGGCTAGCAGCAAAGATTACATGTGACACTCACCATGTGGCAACAGTTAAAAAAGCAACAACTTTAGAGCTCACAAATTAATAACATGTTTTTTTATTTTTTTATTGCAAAATCAACAATGACAGAGTCCAGTTTGTACTCTAAAACCACAGCATATGTTGCAGACGCCAAGTTGTTTTCCAGCTTAGCAAAACTGCCAAAGAAGCACTAAATAAGTGAAATGACATATTATTATTATTATTCCAACCTTATTTCAATAAAATATTATCCGGCCATAAAAATCATGACTATCGAAGAACCTAACCTCAGGCAAGCATAAACACCCCAGACTTGGAACAGAAATATGTGCAATATTTGTGTTTTTGCTGTCAAACTATTTCTAAATTATGATGAGGTTGTTTATTTGAACATAGCAGAAGCATCAGCTACAACTTTAGGTATATAGTATGCAGGTTAGAGAAATAAGGAATAATTGGACAAAACTCCAAGATGTGCAACAAAATGCTTCCAATTCTGTCTGTGTGAAATGATTATGCAATGATCAATGCATCAACAGGTTTTATGGGAATAAGATAGTCTTCTAGGGGTTAGATTTTGATTTGTGTTCAAGAGATATAACTGACAGGATTCAAAACATTTTCCTATCCTGCATGTCTTTAGTGGCTAATAATTATAATGTTATTTAGATCAAAAGCAGAGATAAATTGTTGTACACCAGGGAGGTTTTTTATTTTAGAATAAAGAAAAAATAATTACAGAGTTGACCTTTTTAAACTGTGTTTAGATTTTTAACAATTAACATAATTAGTACAGTTTGAATTACTTAATGGAAACAACAAGGTATTCCTTATGTGATAAAGCTGAGAATATTTGTTGTAAAAAGTCTAACCATTCAGGTTTCTGCTAAATGCAACCATGAGACATTTTGCCAATTCACTTGAATGTCACCAAGACAGGAATGTCCTACAGTTTTCTTTTGAAAAGTTTCTTCCTCTAACTTCAGCTTTCATTGCTGTTTGAAAGATCTGAATCAACTAAATGTAATTTGTGTGTAGTAAAGCTCGATTTGGAACCTGTCGGTTGTTGGACCCATGTTGAATTATGTTTCCAAAATGTGCAAATTGTTGAAGTATTTACTGAACTTGTTTGATTTTACGTCTAAAATTTTGCAATTGAAAAAGTCCTCTGCACTTAAATTAGTATAGTTTCAAGTTTTTCGACATGCAAGCATGTCAACATGAGCAAAATATTTATCAGAGGCACACATCAACATAAAAGTAGTCACAAATTCTAGTGTAACAGGTCTAATTCCACTTTGCCTTTTTCCCTGGAGTTCTGCTCAGTTGATCAGGAAATAAAGAACAGGTAGGTTTGGTTTGTCCCTTTATAAAGGATTGCACAAATTTTTGGTTTGAACAAGATGATTGTTTTGAAGATTCAGTCAGATTTTTACTGTAACAGTTTTTTTGTTGCGTCAACAAGATATCTACATATGTGTCTTTTTTGCTGCCAGTATACTGCTAATTAACAGTTTGGACGTCTCACTTGTGCTTCTGTTTCCTTGCTGTATTCCAGGGATCAGGCAGATGCCTGCATGAATGGGCCTTACTGTAGGAGCACCCAAAAAAAAAATATTGGCACATGCAGACATCGAGATGCAACAATGGTGATCGGTCTGTTTTCAGTTTCCTGCAGTTGTTTACAGTAAATGGATTCAGTGCCTCACCATGTGATTTACTTTACACCAAAGCTGGCCAAAATATTAGGAAGAAGCTTTGTCATTTGACCTGACTTTTCTGATCACAATGGGTAAGTTTCTGCAAGGAGTTACCTGAACTTAACATTTTCTACATGCCATCAGCACATGCTCTAAAAGGATAACATGTACAAAACAGATCTATCACTCAGTAATATCATACTTTAATATGTTTTGAAAAAAGTAATCAAATCTTTTGTAAATAAATGTGTTCTGTGCCCTTACACTTGATCTTAATGTACAGTAGCTAGACGTTACACTTAAGCAACATAATTAGATTAAGCAAGTACATGTGTCACTCACTGACTGTTTATTTATCTTAAATAGGCAGCTAGGTTAGCACAAAATTCATGCTTTAAAAGCATACCTTTGCTAAATTCAATCCATTTTCTAATTCAGATGTATTTATCTGTTGGCGTCAGCTAGAGACACTTAAGACTTGTGGGCCAGCATTTGTCAAAATAAATTTTTCCATGCCTGGCTAGTGGAGAGTGACAGGTGTGTATTTAATAAACCCTGATTTGTTTACCAGCTGAGCACTTAAGACCATAGAGTCGCAGAGCAGCGACAGCTTGGACAACACTCAAACTCCTTTTGGGATGCAGTGGTGCTCTTTCTCCTTGTGTACATAAAGTGTTATAAGACAGTTCTGCACCTACAGCTTAATTCATGCAGGTTTTGACACACGGTCATTTGGACCTCTGTGGTACCTCATCAATCAGGTACAAATGCTTGAAGTATCTTAACTCTTAGGGTTCGTATGTGGTTTAGTGTATCATGTTCACTGTGGATTTTGATGTATTCATGATTTGGACTTTACTTGTCTATAGACAGAGTGTCCAAGTCATGGCACTCTGTCTATACTATACTCTATAATGCCCTTATTCCTGGCATTATAGAGTATGGATTAGAGAACAGTCAATGGAAGTGTCCCACTATAACTGTCCAAGACAGACAACTTAAAGAATTAAACGTATGACGAAATGTTATTAAATTTAGGTACACCGGACATATTGCACACAAACAAGTGAGCTTTTTTTTCATTTTTGACTCATGAAAAATGCTGCAATCACAGAACCAACTCCAAAATCCCCCTAGTGGTCTGGAGTACTTTGTTTTGTGAAGCATGTTTGTGGCATTTCAACATTTGCTGTTGTTGTTGGCATTTTCTCTTTTGCTTCTATTTCCTGTGGTTGTAGCATTTTGTCTGTTATTGCAGCATATTTTCTGTGATTGAAACATATTATTTTTTGTATTTATTTTGTTGATTGTAAATTTTTTGCTCTTTAAACTCTTTTAACCACCTATTTTAGTAGCTTAGACAACATATATACATCAATATGCATCAAAACACAAATTCAAAACAGCCATGACACCGTAGAAGCTAATTTTATCAGTGTTCCTTAACTCCGTTCTTGGGTGTACAATCAATTTTGTGAAGTAAAATGAATCTGGATTGCCTGCTTTGCAAAGACCAGCCAATAGTGTGTCAAGTAGCATTATGTCTAGATATTTCAGCATCCCAAGCTCTATTTTCTTTCAAATATTTTGCATATGCTGTATTAAAAAAATCTTTGAATAGGTAAATTTTCGTAAAAAAAAAAAAAAGAATTTTAATGACCAACCTTCCAGTTATTTCTTTACATTTTCTTTCTTCCTGAACATGGAGATAAATGTGATTGATGTCTATTAAAAACTTTTCGCAAGTTCATTGGGAAGGGCCAAATGACAAAATGTATATTAAAAAGGAAGTTTATATTTTCAAGTTAATATTTAGGGACATGTATTACATTTTAAGGAAGCAAGGAAACATTTCAAAAACTCGTGACTGCTCCTTACGGACAGTGTTCATTCATTTGACTTTGTAAAAAAATTGGCAATGTGAAATAGCATTTGCAGTGTTTGAAATATACCAGCCAAGATTGAAACAGCTAATACCCAGCAACTTATCCAGCCCTGACCATTAACCTGCCCTTTCACTCAGGAGGATAGACAAACAGGAGGAGATTTACTGCTGTAATCAAAGTCCTGCCGGCAGCTGGAAATTGACCGTGAATGACGTCATCAACCTGCTCTCCCATGCATCATTTGATTTAGAAAGAATGAAGAATGCTCTGGAAGACTTGAAGAAATGATACAACTCTGTGTGTTTTGTTGAATTTGTGGAACATTTTTGTCACTTTCTTTTCAGATAAACTTCAATATTACAATGTATTGTACACAATTAGAGAATGTAGAATAAGCATTTATATGGCCTGTGGGCCTTTTTTAATTCAGCCATAGCAGAATGTTACTCCATCAAAATAATTATTGTTTTGCATCAGACATTTAAAATATTTACTGGAAACAATAAATTCGAGTTAGAAACTAACTTATGCATGTTTACTCATCAAAGTATTATATTTTATGGTAGCTGTAATTACAGATATCTACAGCCATTGTACACAACAATCACAGTTTTTCTTTTTTGAATCTGTGCAGCATCAAAAAGAAGGTTGTTTAAACATCTTTATTCCATATATGAGCAAGAAAATCCAGTCCACTTTATCTTGCAGAAAATAATATGGCTATGTGCAGTTAGCTGATGAATGGTGCACGATTAGTTTCCACAAACATTCAGACTTTCAGTTATATTACAAAACGTCCTCAGTGATATTCCACAGAACATTTCCACAAAACTAATGATTGCTCAGAGGACCTTTTTTAAAATTCTACAGTACAAATAAGTTTGATTAAAGCAAAAATGTGTCTGTTGAAGGAGACTCTATATATATATATATATATATATATATATATATATATATATATATATATATATATATATATATATATATATATTAGGTATGTTAGGTTAAATATTAACCTAACTGTTATTTGATATAAATTTAAAATTTGACAAAAGTTTACTTTTTTTGTCTAAAGATAAACATACATACATAGAAATAATTACAGTTAGGGCTCTTAGTGTGGCGCCAGAGAAAAAGAACACAACGTCCATATGACCTTCATGCATTCAACTTTGGTAATTTGTCATATTTTGTTACTTGTAACAAGACTCTCAAACTCTTAGTGACTTGGCTCAGACATTAAGATCACATAAACAAAACCCACAAAGTAACCACAGGTTTACTTGGTCATTTTTGGGGGTGGAGGGTGCTTCACATTAAAATATGTTTGATAAATGTCTAGTTAGAGTTATGCTGTGAAAAGGAACTTTTTATCAGAAAATCCACAGACAATTATACTGAATTATTAGCATCAATTAATTAATTTGTTTTATCTACATTTAAGATATTTTAGATATACCAAAAGATAAATGTGATGTTCTGAGGTTAAAACTAATTCTGAAATACAAACATCAGTTCTCTCATGCATTTTTTGTTCCTAAGCATACACCTTAAAATTACAACACTCAAAATAGGCTCCTAACTCACATAGAGCATAATGAAAGGAGAACCATTTTTTTTTTAAGTAAATGAATTCAAGTGTGGCACAGAAAATGCTGGGACTGCTAGCTGGCACCACAAAATAAATAAAAAAATATTATATGAGGAAAACAGCATTACCTTTTCTTTCATCTTGTGTAAATAGGGTGAGTTTTTCATGGCAATTATCTGTACTGTTTGCCATTTTAAATGTAAAGAAGAAGTTTAGCTTAAACAGCAATGTGTTGACATTTGCAAAGAGTAAATTAAAATTTAATGCCTCAAATAGAAAATACCGTAAGTAAGGTGGTTCTCACCGATCATAAAAAACAGAATAATGGCTACTGGAGTAAAACTTCCAACAATTTTTAATCCCTGGTGTGATTTTGCTCTCCATCCATTTGACAATTAGGGCCGACAACCTTGTCCAGCACGTCTGCACCAACAGTGTGGTAATCAGCAGTGTCTGTGCAAGCCCCAGTATGGATTTCAGACCTGGACGGCTGAAGACTTCCATGGCTCATATGTGTTTCAGAACGTCTCTGCCAGGCCTGTCAGATCCAGTTCCAGGCCATTGCTGCCTAAATGGATCCTGATTGGCTATTTGGACAGGGAAGTGTGCAAAAGGTTGACATGTGAGAGGCTGAATCTCTGTGGAGCCTTTATTATTCACACTGTAGAAAGTAAATACATGTAAGTTACAGGAAATCCAATATACCTTGGGTGACCTTTTCCTTCATTTTAAATCAACACTCATGAGGGTAATAATTTTTATTTTTTGCCTGAAATATTATGACATTTTGATACAATCTGTGCTACTGAAGGCCCGTTTATCGGCTTGTTTGAAATGTTTTTCCTGTTAGGTCCGCTGAATGATTGATGAGTTTTGACATGATGATTTCATTTCGATATTCCCAGAATTTGGGCCACATATGAACAGTTCAGTCACAAACCACACACATTTTTGGGCTATTTTTCTTTAGAATGACACCAATTGCTCTGTAACAGCCTGTGATGTAGAACAATGACTAGCTGAAGGCTTCAAGATTAAAGATTGCTACTACTAGAACAATGTGCTAACAGAAATTTATCCAAATATTAGAAAGGATGTCAATATTTTTTAACTTTTATATAAAAATGGAAACAAAATTAAAGTTGTGGAATTCGTATGTTTGAAAATAACTGTAAATAAATGTGGTATTATCTTTCCAGTCAGAGTAAAAGAGAAGTATACATGCTCCATTTAAAGACTCCATTCTGCATTTGCACATTCTTCCAATTAAAACACTATTAAACCAGTTTATTGGTTTTAAAAGCCCATCATCACAGCAGAGAATAACGTGATGTCTTCTTAGGTACAAAACAACACAACTAACTCTAAAGTAACAAAAGAAAACATGTCCACACCTGAAGCGCTTGTGCAAGACGCGTTGTGATGTGACAATATTTTCCATCCTCTCTGGTTCCAAAAATAGCCACGTAACAAAATGCATAATGTAGAAAATATTATCTTGCTGCATTCCTTCCTACCGTTAAAACATTCGTTTTTTAGGGGTGTGTCTATTCATGTTGACATAAGTGGTGGCAGACAAGAGAAAGAGAAAATCTTTCATCTGAGTGGCTGGTACTTCCCATTATGAGGAAAGCATTCTGGAAATACAGGTTTGTGAGCAAGGTACATTTTACAGGCTTCGAAAGGATTTATGTCACTGACATCATAAGTGCATGCTTACATGATACTCCTGCTAAAATGTATCCATATTTCAAATCATTCATATTTTTTTCTAAAAAAAAGGATGTGATGGAATAAACTTCTTAAGTGTCACCAAGAGGATGTTACTTTTATGGCATATTTTCAGGGTAATCACATTCCATTAATGTACGGACAATAATGCAAATGTTCGTACATACACATGTGGCAAGGCTACATACCTATTGTTATGTATCTACCAGTTGTATGTATTTTCAAATGTCATTGCATTACAGCTATACAAATCAAGTTCCCCAGAAGTTGAAAACTCAGCCATGGGCCAGTCACAATCAAAGGGTTGTAAAAAGTTACAAGGTGCTGCACTTTAAAGTATTTGCAAGTGGCAATACCAGTTATCCAACTAATAACGATGATGACTAAAGATCTGGTACCATCTTTGAACAAAGCATCAGTGTCTTTTAGAATAATTGAGGAAAACATCCTTTAAAATCTTCTGTAAAATTTAATAAATTTATATAATTTATTACATGGAATTTGTTAGAAGAGCCAAAAGCGAAAATGACATGATGTGCACACCATTAGGCTAGTTTTATTCAGCATACTGGAGAAAGCTTTCCCTGCTTATAGTTTTTCTCAGTTGCTTTGGTACTTTTCTCATTTCAGATTTGAAATTCTCAAAGCTATTTGTTCATTCTCTCTTTTTTTTTAACAAGTTGCAAACGCTTTATTACATCCATACACATGGTTATGTACAATTCTCTCATGTTTCCTACATTATCAAGTGCTTATGTAATGCTAATCAATATGTATTTTACTATTTTTATAAATAGTAAAATTACACTACAAGATCTTCGGTAGCTTCAATCTGGTTATTGTAAAGCATCTTATGAAACTGAGAACCATAAAGTAAATGAGTATAGTAAGGAGTATATTATTTAAAAAACACATATGAGCATGTTGTTTTTAATATGTTTCTGATGTTACACTTTAATAAAGACGTTAATTATTCAGATGACATTTTCTATTCTTTCTGAGCCAATTTGAGGGACCTTTCAGACTTCCTGCCAGCAACACTGGTAGGGTTACACCAAGGGGCGTATGACGATTGTTATCATCCGGTGATCTGTCAGAGTTAAAGCGACATCTTCTATGCACAGGAAATGCATGCATTCCAAATGAACTGAATGCTCAAAAAGTCCAGGACGATGGAGGATAAGTGTTTCTTTCTGTGAATAGAGAAGTGAGGGAAAGTGAACAAGCATTGTTTGGTCTGCAATCTGTCAACGCAAGACAATGTCGCTTTGATTGGAGCCCCCAGATTCAAGTTCAATACCAAGGAATCAATAGGAAATGGCATAGGGGCCCCAACTGTCAGAGGTCAAATGAGTAGGAGGGTGCATTGGGTGTGAGAAGAGGAAATGGAAGGAGAATTTGTTGTAAAGTCAGACAGAGAGAAATCTTACTCTTTGTCTTCTTAAAAAATGAATGAAACAGTCCAGAGTTCTGAGGAACATTTCATGGATGAACTAAAAGAAATGTCACTCAAGAAGCAGTGCAGCACTGTTACATTTTCAGCTTCAAAATTGCATCTTTAAAATGTTCAAAGAAGTAATTTGACATCAGATGAAAGGAATTTCTTAACAAAATTCCACTAATTGTACTGGTGATTTAGCAAATACGTGGATGCTGCATCCACACATAGTCACATCTGATTTAATGTAATAATCAAGTTTTATGCATAACTTTTATTTCTTCATGGTCATTTACAGTAGAAATAATAGAAAAAGGGGTCTCATCCTCTCTCTATATATAAATGTACATTAGCTTCATTACTGCAAAATAAATAATCCTAAACTTATGCAAGAATAATTAGATATCCCAAACAGGTGACAGAAAAATCTTTACTCTAGTCCAACAAAAGGCTATAATCAAACGTCAGACATTTGAGAAAAAATAAAACTCCATAACAGGTTTTCCCCAACAATTCCATGCGGTTAACATTTAACCAAAGAAGGTGTGTGCAGGTGTCTGTACATTCAAACACACTTTTAATAATAGTGTCTGTATAATAATGTCACCATTCAGACATATCTTGTATAAAATGCGCCGACTAATTTCCTTGACATGGGTGTGACTTGGGACAGAAAGGATTTTAGTCAGAAAACTGTAGTGCTTTCAACTTGTGCCGACAAAAAAGTCAGAGTAAATTTGATTTCCTTCTTAAAAACAGGTCTTAAACAGACTTCTGCCACAAAGACAGGCGCAGTATATCCTCTGCACACCCACACTGTAACTAAACACCAGACTGTCTGCAGCAGTGGTAACATCAGAGACGGTTCCCACTGACGTTGCTGTGGTCTGTCCTGCATATCCGACAGACTTTACCAAATATTAAATGTCACCCAAAACCTAAGAAAGGTTTGCTTTTGACAGTAAGGACATTTGTTTTCATCTCTCGCCTCATCAACATGCCCCTACCGATGGTCTTCAAATCAGTTACAAAATATTTCATTTGCATTGTCCTCCAAAAGAGCAAATGTGAAACACATTAAACATAAAAGGACTATAATTATTGTCTAAGAGCTGCGATATTTGTGGTTTAGGATTTTGCACCAGAGTTGGTGGCTTTACAGTGGAATGTTTGCTGAACTTAGAGAAATCACAACATAGGTCTGCATGTTTTTGGATAATTTAACTCTTCATCAAGATGCTTACAGAAAAGTTTGATTTGATCATCCTGACAGACAAGTTAGTTTTCTATATCAGTAAGATCTGAGAGGCCCCCTGAATGAGAGAAAAGCAGATCAGCTCAGTCCCGAAGATGAGACCATAATCCAGAGATCAAAGAAGCACATTCTTGGACAGCTGGACTTGTCTACAGACATGCTGTCAGACCGTCCACCTGCTTGATAAAGTAGCTCATTCACCTGCTTGTCCAACATCAAAAGCTTTTCCAACCCAACAGTCAAGAAAGACTAGTGAAAACAAAAGCTGCAAACCATAGTACAGAAAAAAACACTTTTTTGAATTTATTTTATTATGTCTGTAAACAAAAAAGATAGCTCTCTCTTTCAACCCCTAAACCAAGTAGATAGATAGATAGATAGATAGATAGATAGATAGATAGATAGATAGATAGATAGATAGATAGATAGATAGATAGATAGATAGATAGATAGATAGATAGATAGATAGATAGATAGATAGATAGATAGATAGATAGATAGATAGATAGATAGATAGATAGATAGATAGATAGATAGATAGATAGATAGATAGATAGATAGATAGATAGATAGATAGATAGATAGATAGATAGATAGATAGATAGATAGATAGATAGATAGATAGATAGATAGATAGATAGATAGATAGATAGATAGATAGATAGATGTGGACATAAACACAGATGTAGCCGCAGTCAAAAACATAACTGCAGTTTTATAGCTTCATGGTTATAAAACCACAGGTGCAAAGACCAGCCTATTGATTGACAACTGTTTCTGTTGGAGGATAGTTAAACAACAAGCACCATATTAGCATATTCAGCCTACAGTGAAGCTAGAAGTTAACCATTGCAATATATTTGCTCACCTGTAATTTAAATAATGATGTTGGGCGTGTGTTTATGGTTTTTAACCGTACCTTGAATTTCTTCATTTTAAGGATACAACTGAACATCTAATATTAATCAAATTATTTTTAAACATTTAATTTTGTGGCATGCCATATTTTTAAATAAAACCAGACAAGCAATTTTGTGTCTTTAATAAAAATGAGATTTCTTACAGATGGGTAAATGATTTTGCCCATTGGTTTAAACATTAACAGGATTTACATCTCTCAATGTCATAGTGTAAAAAAGAGGGGAAAAACACACAGTACACTGACAACACAGATTTACATAATACAATATAGGTGCCAAACAAATCATGCACCTGTGTTCACACTGTACACCAGAAAATATTGGAAAAATAATATCTGCTCCTTAAATGTTGATGTACTCTTCTATGCACCGTATATCGCTGTGCCAGGCTTTTAAAATTACATTTTACCCACCAACTGCATTGACTTTTTTGTACAGAATACATGCCAATAGGTCTAACAGAGCAAAGAGCCAGCTTCCAATAAAAAAGTTAACTCTTACTCTTAACTGTTAAATACATTATTTTACACCAAATGGTTTACTTTTTTTGTAGATGATATGCAGTTTTTCTTGTAGTCTTGTTGATTTATTATCTTGACAGTTTCATATCATATTATGCAATTTATAGCATTTTATATTTTACTTTTTATTTTTATTTTATCTACAACTACTACTCAGTGGTAATCCTGGAAATGATGGGATGAATAAAGTACTTCTATTCTATTCTATTCTATTCTATTCTATATTCTAGGAATCCCATTGTAGAGCATGAAAAGTCCAGTTAGATTTTTAGTTTTCATCAGTTTTGTGATTTTAGAAAAATTAACTTTTTATTACACCTTAAAAAGCTGGAGTAGCTAACACATTCAGAGAAAAAAAGACACCTGAAAATATATGAGGAAAAAATCTGGTAAATGACACTGTGATAACTCACTGTCATGAGTTTTTTAACTTGAAAACTATTTTCTGTCTTTCACCTAAGCATGGAAGTACCAGTCACACATTAAAATATGAAAATATTACTTTAACAAAAGCAAACAATCATAGTTTCTCTTTTTTTATTATTCAATTTGGATATTAACAATTTTATTTTTCATACTTGATAAATTGGAAGACATTTACTTGTGTTCAATGTTTATTGTTTGGCACCAGCCTTTAAATAAAGTAAATTCTCTCATCAGCCTGCTTTTCCTGCTAATCAAATGTTGAGCAGAGCTTGCTCAATTAAAACTGGTAAGAAAGTGCATGCAACCTGGAAAATCCCCCTAAGGTATGTGAATGCGAAACAGTGAACCTTAATCCTTACGAGTTGTCTTTGAGTCACAACTATGCCGTCATCGATACCCTCAGTTCTAACATCAGTCTTTTGTACTTGGAAAGGCACATACAGGAGTGAAATATTGAATGTTTCATGCTTAATTTAAGAATTAGTGCAAATGGCCCAAACTAAAACACTGAGGTCCAGCATAAAATAATTAAGTTGGAACTTGCAATTACTAAGGACAACTTAGGGCCAAATGAGTCAGCTAACAGGAATAGTCAGACAGACCTATTTTCTGAAGTTGCATCATCGTCATTTCTTAGTCAGGTGCCATAAACAATACTGCTTTGTCTGGTTTGCATTTTAAAGGCGTTCAGTACCCCTAGCAGTATAAGATTATTTTAAGTGATAATGCAAACTGAGTTTAAATAATGTTTGTTGATCTCTCTGAATAGAAAATTATCTTATTTTTATGCAATTGTTTTAAGCAGTTGTTAGAAAAGCTGGCATTTTAAAAGGAACATAAAAAGGACATTGAAATAAATATAAACCACATTTTTTTTACAGTGCTGTTGTTCTTTATTTTTACATTAGTGTATTTTTGTAACGTAACATAAATTAATTTTTGGACTTCCTGAACATCTCTGCTGTCTTGAAATATTTTGGTCATCTTGTTAATGCACGGTGTGTACAGGGTTATACTTCAGCCTCACAAGGTCAGTAGGATTTCTTATTCACATACTATAAATGGAAAGGACATTATCTTTTTAAGTTAAAAAGAGTTACCTTCTTCCTCATCATTGTCTTCACTTATTGGAAGGATTCAGGAAGTTAGTGAGTTTCTGTCTTGAAAATGTTGCATCACTGGTAAGTTAAGACACATCCCACTTTAGAGAATTGTGAAATTAAAGCAGAACAGAAAAGGGTTTGATTAGTCTTATTGATTGGGATATTTTATAAAGTTCCACAAAGCATTATATTTCAGGTTTTCAATCCTGATATATAATAGAAATAGCCCTTTCTTGGTGATAATGCTGTTTGCAGCAGAATTTAAAAATAAAGAATCTAAACATGCATGTTAGCATTTGCATTTGAAAGTGATTAAATATGGTAAAATTTCTTCTCATAATTCTTTAGCATAGTCACTTAATTTGGGCAAATTCATGTTAAAGCAACAAAGGTAGCTGAAGCAGTTTTTGGAAGAAGTGATTCAATAGAGACATCCAGGGATTCAAGTAACCTTTTGTCCAAAACTCTGAACAAAATATAGCTGTCACTGTTCATACAATGATGGATCATTTGTATTTAAACGGTATAAATTACCTATGTAAAGCAGGCTGTGTTTACAACATGTCGAGCTGTACACTCTGTTTAACAGATATTCAAATGATTTATGGTGGCAAACTGATGTTTGGTATCACAAACATACATTTATGTGATCTCCCTCAGATATTTTAATACTAGTCACGCAAAGGACTTGATGACCATAGAAGTCAGAGTGACAGTTATTCCACCCTGTGCTGTGTGTTTCTTAGGAACTGTGTTGCGCTTGAAGCATCAGAAAGGAAACTCAAACAGTATTACTTACTATTTAGATGTCTGAAGAAGCATTGATCAACTTCAAATGCAGAATATAAATGTAAAAAAATCTTTGGAATGTTTAGGTGCACCAACAAATGAGCAAGTGTGAATAGATTATTTTTCAACATCATTTTTATCCCCTCACAACTGAACAATGAACTCAAATTGGATTTACTAGGTGCAATTTTTTTTTGTGACTCACATTTGATGTAAAACATCAACCCTCTTTTGCTATCTCCATACAGCTGGTCAGAGATTGTGCTGTTTTTTTTTTTCCAGGCCTAAAGTCCAGTTTAATACTTTAGTAATAGTTAAGCAAATATTACTATCATTTTTCACACATTCACTGGCAAGTTGAAAAAAACTGGAACCTAATATGGTCAGCCATGCACAGCTTACATAACAGCTGCCCTGTTGACATTTCAGTCAGAATAATAAGTTGGCTTTCATGGCTAATTTTTGCCAAAATCCATCCCTGTCAATAAGTTACAAGCCTTCTGGGGTCTTTTAAATCAGGCTAAATGTCTCTGGCACAGCCAGATTGAAAAAGGCCTTTTTTTTAAAATAATTGTCTCTTCCAAAAAGTTGGACATTTTCAAAGCACTCCCTTACTCCACATACAGTAGAGAGGGGAATAAAGTGAAATGTACCGTGTCCAACACCTATGCAGACTTTTGTGTCACGTCATTCACAACCAGAAAAACTCCTTCACTTCACCTCTGTTTAATTTTACATGTAATTATTTCTTAAACCTTATAATAACAGAGCCCTGGAAGGTCCGTCTGTATGCAATGACCCTGTCCTGCTTTAAGAGCTGAGCATCTAGGCTCATGTGATTTCAGTGTATGGCCCTCAGTCAGTGCATTAGCGGTTACGTGGTTGTGATTAATGCTAATCACGCTGGATTTACTGTGTGTTTATTTTATGGCACGACTGGCAGAGTGGAGCTTGGCCCATCTATGAGTGTTCCCGCTGCAGGCGAGAGGTGCAGCGGGACCAAGGGATTCAGATGATGTTAGTCTTGACTGTAATGTTGGCCTTTCTTGAGGCTGTGTGAGGGAAAAGAGTTTGCGTCGGATGTGCATGACTGCACACATTTCCTGCTGCAGAGAACTAAATGGTTTCATTATCACAGCTGTCACTGGTGATAATAGGGAATTATAATATTTCAATGTGCATCTATATTACAATTTGCAGTTATAATTTACAATGACCCATTATAGTCGAGTAAAACAGCTTGTTCAGTCATATTTGTACTGCATAAGCTTTACTGAATTGCAGCTGGTTGGTATTGACTGGCACAGAGGCCTGTAGGTGTCCAAAGACAGTGCAACACTGCCACCATGTTGACCAGCTGTATTACATTTATTCACACCACATTTTCAGAAGCTCGTTAAAACCACAGGAGTTTTAAATTTTTATTATTATTTTTTTTTTGTATTTAAATTATGAGAAAGAAAAGAAGTAAAATTGAAAAATGAATAATCTCGACATGACAAGAGGCCTAAGACTAATTCTGATTTTAGCTGATGTGTACTGTAGTGAAGGAGTAAGGAAGCAGTAATTTTTTGCGGGCGCGGGGGGTAACACAGGTCTATATTGGTAGTCTCCCCGTGTCCCATTTCAACAATTTTACTTCAGTGGATGTACACTCCAATGTTTGCAGTGGCCCTGCCTTCAGAAAACAGAAAATAACAGAAAAGGCTCAGATAAAATCCCAGTGTGCATTGTATCCTCTTGTTTACACTCAGGGATTCCCTTACCACTTGTGTTAAATGTAGCCCAGCGTGTTATTCTATCAAGCAAGAAAGAAAACAATTACTGAAAATGAGGCCAAGTTGAGAGGAGGCCTGTGTGTAAAATAACAAAGACGTGCGACTGTTTGGATCTGATAAGCCCCCTCCGAGTGTTTCCTCCAATGCCTCTGAAAATAAACAGCCGGGTTTGATAGGTGAATGGAGTCTTGGTTTGGGTCCCAACCGCGGCCACAGCCCAGCAGCTTGTTTTAGGGGCTGGACCTCGCAGAATCCACGAAGGGCCCCCATCGACAACCCAGGCGCCGAGTGAGTTAAACGGGTTAGTGTGTGGCCATCTGAACCTGCTGGGACACACACACACTCACTGTTTTACACAAGTTGACCACACCCACATATATAAAAAATGACATGATCATGCAGATATAACAAAAACTTAAAGAAGAGTAGACCCCGGATCCCTTTAGTAAAGTTTTTGCTGTATTTATTCAATCATTTATCAGTGTTTAAAGAATCACTGCTATAGTGTTGCTATGCTTTAACACACAGATTTGAGGAGTGGCATTACATGCAAGGATGCTAAAATATTTTTTTAGGTAAATACACCTTTTTTTATTTTTTTATTTTTTTAATTCTCATGTCATAGATCAGTACAGTACACTCATGATATAATCACTTTAATTTGAAATACCACATTAATTTGAACTTACACAAATGCTAAAAGTAAAAAACCAAAAACATAATCTGTTTGTAACACTTATTTCTACTACTTCTAAAAAATTGCACCAGACTGATCATTACAGCTAAAATAATGTGATCTTAACATTTATCGAACATCTGTGTTTTTCACAACAGGAAATGTTTCCACCTGAATTTGTCTATATCAGAATATTACAATATACCACAGCTATATCATCAGCAACAGCCGTTTGGAATAATGCATTCAATTTGTCACAGATGCACATTTCTCATGCTAATAATATATCCATTATGTTCAATGGATTCAGAGGATGAAAAGATAGATTCACTGCCACTTAAGTCACAATTTCTGACACAATTTCTGATACTGTGCAGCCTAGTTTCTGCCAGGTCATTTTTGTAAACAAGAATTTGTTCACCTAGTAAATAAAGGTTACATGAATGAAAAAAAAATGCTTGGAAGCAAGGAAAAGTACATGTGTCTGTCTTCAGCTGGGCAGCAGTAATGCAGCAACAAGTGGGAAAGGGCACATTTAGTGTTTTTCCATAGTTCATAAAACTGGAGGAAATTCTATCTGCTGCAGATCATTCTCTGGCTTCTCATTAAGAAGACAGTAATCTGTAGGAACAGTTTCAAAGACAATTTTGACAGGTTTTGAAACTGTAGATTTTTAAAACCTTGTCATACATTTATATGAGTATCCAGCCAATGCCTAATTCTCAGTTGGATCGACCAAAACATTTTGAATTTGATACAGTATAGTGCAATGTGTGTTTTTTTTTCTTTTTCATGCTTAATTCTTCTAACCTTCTATTCTCAAAAACATCACCAATGAATCACCCTGTGATAATTATCGCTTCTGACCTCATCCTCTGTTTAAATGTTTCTAAAAACACAGTATCCCAAACTTATGACAGACTTAAAACTGTGCTTCAACCCTTCAATCCAGCTTAAGCTATCAGAGTCAAACGCATGAAAGTTTACTTCTCTGATGGAGATTAGAAGGTTTTGCTTGGAGCTTGGAGTCTTTGTGTACTTGTTTAACTGTGAAAGAACAAAAAAGCTGTCAGTTGCAAAATCATGAGAGGACAGCATGCATCTTTGCAATCACAGATCATCGACAGATTTTGTTGGTAAGAGGAAAAGAAAAGAAAAAAAAAGGTCTGAGATTTAGCTTGCTTGACATTATCTGCCCATCAAAGCAGGTGGTGTGAGCAAGACAGAGAGAATGTGGGAATTTTACCTTCAGACAGGTATAGACAGGGCCGTGGCCGCCTGCATGAGGGAGTGTAAACTTGTTCACATTAACCGCAGAAACCAAAACAGGCTTTATATTCCTGATACTCTGAAACTCTCAGCCAGCGCTGATTACTTTTTTTAAGCACTGCTGGATTTTTATTGCATCACCCACCAATGTTCTAGCTTGTGAAAATCCTTGAGATGTGTACAGCACCCTCTGCATCTATTGTCAAAGATAATTAAGACATGTAAAAAGTCCTAAAAAATTAAGGAATCTTTTCTGCTGTAGCATACTCTTATACTATACCAAACCTTATATTTCAGTCGCATTACTTATTATTGGAATGTCTAACAATAAGTAAAAGAAAAATAAATGCTTTAAAATATATATATACTTTACTTTTTCAAATAAAACTGTTTTGGAACTTATTATTTGACCACTCTTCTATTTGGGAAAAGAGAAGATAATATTCATTATTATCATGTTGCTTGCTGTATTTAGTTTTTGCAGTTGTTATAGTTTTGTAATAGTTTTTGCGCATGTTTTCTACATCAGATTCTGTTGATCAGCACATTTTTACATCACATTTATTCATTATTAACCCTTGCAGATCATTGTGGTTGTGGGGTTAGAACTATTAATTTAGGTGGATCAGGGTTTCAATATTGGTGGATAAACTTCAACACCAAAGGATTTACAGTAATTAAATATAAATTGTAATTAAAGCACAATGTTTATATTATATTATACTATAATATTGTGCTATATATTAGAATTACATTCTGAGATGTTTTTAAGTGAGGCAGAGTGTTACTCTAATAATATTGAGTAAATATCCTTGCCTAATTGTTGAATTTGTAACTTTAGTACGCTAATGGTTTTAGTATATTATTAAGCACCAGTGGACAGGGGAAAATCAATGATAGTCAGTCAGTAACCATACCTTAATGCTTTTATAGCACAAAGTTTTAAGAAACTGTGTAGCACAGATTTGGCTCTGATTGTTGGTTGAGTTCATGGGCTTAAATAAAGACACTTAATCACAAGTTTCCCGGACTGTGCAGGACTTCAGTGCCAAGACCTCAGGCAGTTGAGATTTCTGCATCGGAGAAAAAACATCCCCTCCAGAGTACTGTGTGACTCACAAGAACAACTGCCTTCAGAGAAACACGATATCCAAATCAGTTAGGTTTTAACACAACTGCATTAATTCAAGGTTTAAACCAGTTACGGGCCACAAGCATGTTAAAGGCAGCAAATTTAAAATGCAAGGATGTTGCATTTTAAATTTTAAATGTTAAAATGCAACCATGCAAATGGAGCTGAACTGACATTTTTAACGATTGGAGTAAAGATTGCAAACATATTATTTTGATCTGCTAATTTAATTGGGAACATATTTTTTTTTAAATATTGTAATTTGTAAAGAAATATATGTAAATGTCTTGTTTTGAAGAAAGCAAAATAAAAATCTAAAGAAATATTTTAAACTCCACATTATTCTGGTCTTTAGCAGATAGACTTTCAGAATCATGAATTTGATTGAATTTGAGAGATAAGTTAATATCAGACAATAAAAAATGGGAGTATATTTATTGTTTAAAAAATATTATTAAGATTATTAAAGATTATTATTGACTATATTAAGGGAAAGTGAACAGCTCCAAACAGAATGGATACAGTTAGAAATGCTTGACAAACCAGCAGGAGTCAAAAAGACAAAGGAGTAAAAACAGTTGTAAACAAGTTCTCCTGTATAATTTCTTTATTTTGATTTATTAGATTTGTGAAATCTTAAAAAAAAAAGATTCCTTCTTCACAAAAAAGAGTCAAATATACAACCAGGAAAAGTTAAGCAATGTAGTAATTCATGTCATCGCTAACTAGATTTTCCTACAAGCCAAATAAATCTGCAAACACATTTCTGGTGGTCCATTTTTTATTGTTCTGACACTTTCTGTGTTGCTGTTTTAGAGGGTGGGCAAGGCTGTGTATCCACACCATATACGAATGACTGAACAGACCTGAAAGAAAAAAAAACTGTTGCTGGAAAGTTCTTTTCATTCAGAACAACAAAACATTATATTCCCTCTTTTGGTGAGTAATTGGTTTTTAACGCTGATTTAACAAACATGAGCTCTGAGGTATCACCGTAGTACAAAGTAACAGGCAAAACTAGGAGGGATGTCAGTCTGAATACTACTGAAAATCTGTTTCCTTTCAAGATGTCACAATGATAATCATGGTAAAACCAAGAGCCTTTTCTTTGTTTATCTGTAAATGCTCAAGTAAATGTGTTTTGTTTTAGTCAGAGGCTGAACTTGCCACAAACATTGTTGAGTTACAACAAGAAGGAGGACACCTCTGGCGATTTAAAGAGGAACTCCATTCATGTGGAATTTTCTGTGTCAACAAACGCATGAATCTCTCAGAATGTGAGGGACTGGATGTACATCGGCCAACTGTATATTACACTCAATGTACTGTGTAATGTCAGCATGAACTGCTAACTCTGGATGAAAACAGGTCTCCTGAGTGCTGCTCGGCACAGTGTTGACATCTCTGCTCCAGTCCAAATATTGTCTGTGGAATTATCTCTGGCCTTCGCTTAAACATCTAGTTTGTGGAGGTTTAATAATAGAACCATCGTCACATTCATTTTCCAAGTTTTGAATGGATTATGACGCACGTCAGGGTTAGGATTTTTTTTTTTTTTTCTGTGAGGATAGCCACCTTCCTGCACAGTAGCAGAACTAGTTTTTGGAAGAAAAGACTAGGGCTCATTCACACATTACAGGAAGCTGGCCAAGAGACAAGTATCTCAGTTTTCACTGAGGCGTCTAACAAAGTGGTCCAGCCCATGCCTGTCTGCAGTTTTTATTTTGACTCAGCTACTTTTCTTTGACAAGGTCATTAATGAATAAAACCATTTTCCTGCACCAAAATAAGAGTCAAAATGTCTTCAAAACCTAACTTTATAGTTGAGATTTTATGTGGTTGACTATGACAAAGCATTACATAATTGGAATAATTGGAAAAAAAGGTAAACTTTTTTTTAAATCCCTTTTACAAATGCAAATTTGTATTTATTTACTTTTATATCTCTAAATAAAATCCACTTAGACAACTGGTTTCAGAAGTCACATATTTATTAGTCTGACTGTGTTTAATTTAATCTCAGTGTTCTTTGAAGTCCTCAAACATTTGTTTGAGAATGTATGCAAATAACCAGCATTGTGAAGATCGAAAACAAGGCTAGTAAATTTGTGTAACACCATTCATTCACATTTTAATTCAAAGTACTATATCCTGCCTCCTCTAGTTTAGTTCTACTCTCAGAAACACAGAATAAAAATGTCCCTGATTATCAGAAATATCCTTCATTTCTGGTAATCTGTGTCTTGGAGTCAATGCTCTGGTTTGTCTTTGGTTTGTTTTATATCACTGTGTCACACTTGTTTCATAACCCATTATTATTTTATAGTGCAGTTGAATTAGGTTTGCCTCTACGTCCCAAGCTAAATCAGGTGCCAGTACTGGTAGTGGTGTTTTCCTTTCAGTTTGGTGGGGGCAAAATGTGAAGATCAAGGAAAATAAAAAGATCTGAGACGTGTTTAAGTTCAGAACTAACTCCAACTAAGAATTTATGGCAAGACTTGAACATTTCTGTTAACATTTACACCCAGTGTGATTATTTTTCAAAAATATAATGGGTAACATTTTTGGTTTATGATAGAAACAAAACTTTAGTAATTTGCGGGTCTAGTGGTAATCTTAATCCACCAACCAAAGCTTTGAGCTTGGGGGTTATTTTCAAAGCATTGTAAATAACGCTTCAGTAATTGGTCATGTGTATTAAGTGCATGCAGAGATTGTGAGAAAATGTAAAAGAATATTGTTGCACAATGTGTCATGCAAAAAGTTTCTTTTTTTTTTTACTTGCTATGCGTGAGTGGCTGTGTAAATGTCACTTTGAACTGATGGACTGCTTTCTGAACTGACTTGTCAAATAAAAATTCTCCTTTTTGGCAAAGAGAATAAATGACCTATGTAATTTGAACTGATATGTTAATACAAATGTGTTGCCACTTTATTTTTAACTTAGCATTTACGAAATCTTGTAGGTGATGTGTGGCATTTTTACAACCTACAGCCATGTTAAATATTACATAGGAAAAGGTTGACCTGTTCGAAACAAAGCTCCTTGAGACAAAGGTCCTGTTAGGGCTTCCATAGCGCAGGTGACCAACTCATATCCAAGTCATGTGACCGACCGGCTGTCAGGCAGCAACCTGAGGCCCGGCTGATTGTTAACACCCCACAGTGAGACCTGTTGCCCTGGGCTATTAGTCATCCTGACAAGTGTGGCTTGTGTGCCACTCTCTCTGGTCATGACACACTTGTTTTCACCGTCTCCCAAGCTTCACACTCTGCTTCAGCTCTGATATATGCCTAACACGTAGTGGCAAGAGTGACACAAGGCAGCTGAACCAAAACAAGCACCTATCAATTACTGATGAAAGAACTCCTTTATACCTATTATTTACAACACCTTTCCAACTAGGCATGGATGGACCCTCCGCTTGTGCAATAGTTATGGAGAAGGAGCTTCTAAAAGAGGGTGAATGTGTGTATTGATATTCTGAAGGTAAAGTAAGAACATTATTTGCATTTTAAATGCAAATGCATTATTATGGGAAGCCATTTGTAAAGTTACACATCTTTACTGAGAATTATGTAATCCAGAAAATTGCTTTATTTGATTGTGGGCAATTTACATTTCTGCTGATTTTTATATATATTTATAAACGGCACCCTATATTATTCATAGTTTCTTGACATTGTGTCAAATTACTTGGGCATCACAGTAAACAAGTCACTTTGTGTTGAATTACCACAAAACAATAGAAAACAATGAAGTAGATTTGTATTGTGAAAAATTTGAAAGAATTTTTTTTTTCATGGTGGGGTTATGGAAAAAAACTGTGGATTTGGAATATAAAACTAATAATAATAAATATAAAAATGATAATAATAATAGTAATATGTATTATTTTTATTGATTATAAAATAATAATAACAGTATTATGTTCAACTGTTTCAATTCGACTGTTTCTTCTCTTTGGTATATTCTGTGACCTAACTGTACAGTCTATTTATAACATGTGGATTCATCTTTAACGCTGGGAAAGGAGGACGTGCTGCTATTAAAAATCAATCAATCTGATTTATGCTGCCATTGATACACATCATTTGCTCATGCTAAGTTTTAAAACAGCCACAGTACTATTGTGCTTTGTTTATTGCATGTCATGCTTAAAAGTTGACCCCAGCTGGCCTACTGCATGACAGTAAAAAAGTATTGACTGTCCTTTCTGCTATATCCCTTTTGTTATTGTTATTTTTGCAACAAAGTACCATAGTATTTTACATGTGTCTGTTCTCATTGAAACATATGCAAGGATTTTATTTTAAGCTCTCATTTTGAGTTCCCATTTAAGACAGGTAATAAAAAACATGAGCAATGATTTAATATTAACCAAGGGATAGATTCAACATGATGGTAAAAACATTAGAAACTTCTTTGTCGTTTCCTGGATGGGAGGGAGGCCTCACATCAACTCTAGCATTGACAAAACCATGATCAGCATTGCACACGCAGCCTTCTGATAGGGTGTGGAGCAAATGTATAACTTGGAGGATTCATAACCTTGTGCTGCACTTCTTCTGAGGTGAGTTGAAAAGCTCTGTTTAAAAAATCCTGAGGTGTATTCAGTGATTAGAAAAAAGGAAGTTGGATGTCAGGTTTTTACAGTGCCCTGAGTGCAGTAACACTTGAAATGTTTGAGGTTAAAAACAAAAATCTTTATGTAAAATCAAAGCAGCCAACTCTCTCTACACACACCCACCCCCACCCCAACACCCCCCACACCCATTTATATATATATATATATATATATATATATATATATATATATATATATATATATATATATATATATATATATATATATATATATATATATATATATATATATATATATATATATATATATATATATATATAACGACATAACCAAGTTGCAGGCATAGTGTACAGAAACATCTGTGCAGAATATGGACTGGAAACCCCGAGATCAAAGTGGGAAACACCCCCAAAGGTGGCGGAGAACGCCAGAGCTAAGATCCTGTGGGACTTCCAGATCCAGACAGACAAAATGGTAATGGCGAACCAACCAGACATTGTCGTAGTGGATAAACAACAGAGGAAAGCCGTTGTGGTAGATGTAGCAATACCAAGCGACTGCAACATCAGGAAAAAGGAGCACGAGAAACTAGAGAAATACCAGGGCCTCAGGGAGGAACTGGAGAGGGCCTGGAAGGTGAAGACCACAGTGGTGCCTGTGGTCATCGGGGCCCTCAGGGCAGTCACCCCCAAACTGGACCAATGGCTACAACAGATCCCAGGAACAACATCGGACATCTCAGTCCAAAAATGTACAATCCTTGGCACAGCCAAGATACTGCGCAGAACCCTCAAGCTCCCAGGCCTCTGGTAGAGGACCCGAGCTCAGAGGATAAGAACCACCCGCGGTGGGTGAGAAGGGAATTTTATTTTATTTTTTATGTATATATATATATATATATATATATATATATATATATATATATATCACCAACATTAAAAACTAAAAAGTAAACTCATAGATTAATAACATAGTATGTAATGACCATACATACCTGCTGCCTTGACAATTATCCAGTTGGTTTATTAGTGATGCCTTCAACAAGGACAGTAGGTTCTGCTGATGTTGTTTTTTTTATGTCTGCAGCTATTTTGCAGGAAATTACACAAAGCATTGATGCAATATTTAATGCAAGAGAAGCTATAAGTTTATTGGACCCGTGCATTCCTTTCTACATGAGTTTAATTGCGCTAGAATATGATTACCACATTCCTTCTCTGTGACATAATCCACAACAGGAATAATATTTAAATTAATTAATTGTGTTGCATTTAGTTATGTAATATAACCACAGTTTAGAGATATTTAAAATATATAAGGCAATAAATTGAAATGTGAACATAATCTAGTAGAGATTAAGTGGTTGGCTGACAGCAGTTCTAATTGTATAAGAAAAAGCTCATTTGTAAACAGAATATGAATGCATAGCAGTAATTTATTTAAACATCTTTCAATTAAATAGTTATTTAAATTAGCTATACAATGTGGATATTAAAAGACATACCTCTATACTTGTTAAATTTACAAATGTTATAATTTATCGGTTTAATGACAGATCCTTAGGAACATAATTACATTTTCAAAGGCTTAAAATGAGCTGCTTCAGATCTTCATCTATTCCCATGTACGTTGTTCTCTTCGCAGCGAGAAGGAGGTATATTCTCAACCCAGTAGTTTAGAAGTATTTTATTATCGCTTAAACACATTATTACATGCTTTTTTCCCCTCTTTTTTTTACATAGGAAGTTTTCAAAGAAGTTATTTCAAACCATGTGGTGAGGAATTGTCCTTGTTAAATTGTTATTCTCTGCTGCTAAGCGGTAATAAACAAATGTCTGTAAAACTCAGGAACACATTTGCAGTTGACTTATTGGTCTGTGAATATCTTGGCATTTGCATTTATCCTGGTGTTCTCCCTCATGGACTTTTACCAAAGTGGAAAAGTTGCAATTATTCATATTTATGGAAATTATTTGTGAGAGTTAAGCCCAGGGTGCTCTGACTTCCCAGCAGGTGCCCTGCAAACACAGATGATGATCCTTCCAGCAGCTGCCAAACTAGGACAGAGCTGGGATTCCCATTAAAAGGCCACCGTGAGGTTTCCCAAACAAAAAGAGCTAGTATCATGTGATCACCTAATGAAATGCTGTTGCCATGGCTTAATTAAAAATATACAACTGAGTTTTAGTAGAAAATAAAGAAATGCTATCAATAATAATTGGGTAAGTTCATTGAAAGTTTGTCTTTAATTTTAAAATGAATCATTGTCTCTTACCAGAAGGCTAAGAGATATGCGAGAAATTTGCCAAACTCAACCTAAACACAGCTGAAATCTCTCTAAAAGAGTAACAATTTACACTCAAGACATCATTTTCTTGCGTAACTGATTTTCATTTTACCCATTTCTGTTGCCCAAACATTCACACAGTCCCTTATTTTTTGCAATGCGTTCTATAAGAGCTTTCACATATCAGTCATCTTACCTTTTTCCACCTTGGCCAGGACGGCAGGCGCCAATAGAAATGCAGGGCTGGTGCCACTGACCAACATGCCATGGAGTTCTGGGCTCTCTCCTGTCTCAGTCCACCAACAGGCAGACAGGAAGGGTAAAACCTGGACTCCTACTTATATGGACCAAAGCCATCTGAGTCTATGTAACATGAACACCTGCAGGAAATGGTCTGTGAATGACAAATATTTTATTGAGGCTCTATTAGTCCTGACATTTAGTTTTACTTCACTCTTGACCGTTACTTAATTTTCAAGATTCTAAAACAATAATCCAAAAAGAGATGTTTGACAGATGTTGAGTAAACAAGGACTTATTTAGGAAATGATAAAACTTGGCTTCTTAACATTTGAGATGGCTTCAAGATGGTGTGATGGAGTTGGCATGCACTGTGGTTTGCAGATTTTTTCTACTGATCTGTGTGTATGTGTTTGCTGTGAGTCTTTGGCATTGAGCACAAGCTGGGACATAACTCTTAGTTAAGAACATTTTGTTAAATTACTGAAATTTAGGTATAGTGATCTTGTTAAAACTTCACTTAGAAATGCCCATGCAAAATCTAATTTCTATTTAGATTAAACGGTTTATATTAGTCAGGTTAGTTAGTTTATTGTACTCTGTCAACTAGTTTATGCCCTCTACGCGGTTCTGATATGTACTTTTTTTTCATTTTTTATATTATAAAAGTTTTCCTCATTTGCAGTTATTTTCCTTCAGTCATAATCCTTACTTATCTTATGATCTATCTAAAAGGTTTAACATACCCTTCATTGTTAATATTTTTCGTATCATTTTAATTGAATAAAACAAGTTTTTACTCTTGTTTTTTTAAAATGTTGGCACTTGTAGTTAAATCACCCTGAATAATATTTCACTGGCTTTTAAGGTAGAAAGACAAAAGGAGGTAGACAAATACCTCATAATTGTAGATTGGTGTACAATTCACAGGCTGACAAAAGATTATTTTTTTTTTTTGCTAGGCTGAAAATCTAATGTGCTAATTTAACATTTTTAGACTGCAACAAAGCAGAAGAGTTAGTGTCATAAATGTGCAAAATTGTCATATAATCTGCAAATATTTCTTAAAAAATATGTTCTTTAATATATTGAGTTTTAAACTATACATTTAGATACAAACATTAAAAAAAGGTTCAACATAAAAAAATACTTCATGTTAAGTTTAGTATTAATGGTATACATTTTTTATTCGACTCGGTTCCTAATGCCTCGTTGACACAGCAATATTTTTATGTTGATTTTTGTCCCAATTTTCCTCTTCCAATAATCTCAAGATTGCCCAGATTATCAAGATGTTTCTTAGGATAATCTTTATAGATTGTGTAAGCCACTGGGATGAGAACCTGATCTGCTCGTGCTACCTGTGTGTGTTTGTTTTCACGTAAACATAAGTAATGAAAAGATTAGAACAGCATAAAACCACCTGAGGCCTATTAAGTTAATTTCAATGTAACTGTTGCATCTGGGGAATCATTAATTAGCCAATCAATCGCTCTATTCCTGTGACACAGGGCCAGGGCTGCGGGGCGCAATGGAAACCACAGCTGGACCATATGTAAATGGGAATTAATTAACTAGCTTACGTTTCAGCACCCGTATTTGGAGTCAAAACATTCTCAGGAGTCCGAGCCAGGGCAGCAGAGTCTCAAACACCCTGCTGTGGTCACATCCCATCTCTGTCGGACAGAATAATTTCACCTCATTACCTCTGCCATGTATAAATAGAACTCTTTCCACCCACCGGCTCTTTAACAACATGTGCTCTTTTAAACACCTACAATTAACCCCTTGTGACTGCAGCCTTGTGTCTACCCCCATGTACCCTGGTTGTTACAAAGCTCAAAGTCCCAGGAGATTGCACCCTATTCGCTGAACCCATACACCCAATTCACAGTCCAAATCCAGTCCGCCACACCTCCACCTTGGCTCACGTTTGTTAAACAGTCATATATCTTGTGTCGTATTTTTTTCTCCAGGAGGATTTAATGGATGACTGACAGAATTTACAATGTGTCTCGAGCAGCAAGAAACACTTCACGACAAGCCATACATGCATTGTGTTTATGTCTTTCTTCTCTCGAACATGGTGTTTGAGTCTTAGGCCCACCCTCACGCAAGTTACGCACACAAAAGAGATATTGCATATGAACAATAACAGTCTGGAGGGAGATGACTTAGATTGATAGAAGAAGCAAATAGAACATCAGTGGATTCCTCTCAATGAAAGTAGGGTTTCACAGTAGGGTTGCAACTTACTGCTTGATATTATAAAATCTTTTTAATATACAATGTAATGAAAAGTTAGTTATATAGTATTAATTAGGGGTTTTCTTTTCTTTTTTAAAGGATAGTCTAAGCATATCAGTGCTTCGATCTAAACTATTTTAGTTTTTTCTGTAAAGCTTTATATTTCACTGGAAATAGAACTTCCCACATCGGTTTAATCTTTGGCAGCCAGTTGCAGGTTTAATTTCATATTGATATCCATCCATCTTCTCATAATCACCTCCCCTGCCCTTTCTGAAGAAGGGCGCAGGGAAGATCAAGTTTTATGATGAAAATGATGCATTCAAGGTGATGTGCTTTAGCCAAACGTAGGTTGCTTGTAATTTAAAGGGAGGTGAATACATGTACATTTTTGAGTTTTTCATTTGTAAAATAACCTTGAAAATATTCATAAATCTGAAATATTATTAACAATTAGTGCATGACTAAAAGTAATCACAATTTATTTATTTATCACTGAAGGGTATCACTACAATTTTGTTATGTTCTAGTAACATAATGACGAATGTAAATCTTATGTCACATGTGTTATTTTTTTTATAAAAGACCAGTTACCTTAGATACAAAATCTGTCACTTGAACTTTTCAAATTTTTGCTTTTTTTATTTTAGCAAAAAAATATCCTGTTTACAAAATATAGTCAATTTATTCTAGACTTCCTTCACCGTCCTCTGTTCAAACACCTAGTCCTATCCACACTGTGGTGTTTATGAGATATTGCTCCAAGCAACAGGCTGGGGAATCACTTGCTTCCTCCCCCGTAGCAAATAATTCAGGCAAGTGCTACCTTAGAAAAAGGTGAAACTCACAATGGATTTCTCAGATATGCGGCTCAAAACCGCAGCTTTCCTCACCCATGAGCACCACCTATAATCACTGTGTCAGGCTTTGGCTCGGCTGCGACCTCAGACAAGTTGTTTTTGGACAGGTACCACACCAGAGGTGGGAGTCGCACATGCTAAAACAGGCAGCAGAGAAGAATTTTCTCCAGGCCTTTACAGATTAAAAATGATCCCCTTATTACTAGCACCACCTATACACATAGACAATTTTATGTCACAGATGTCATTTTTGTCAGGTATTAGTAATTGATGTTTGAACTGGTCAACTGCAGCTAGAATACGATTACAGGGAACACTGGATGTTTTCATACCCAAGCTCTTTGTTCTACGATAACTAACAGATGGACAAATTTCAAATCTATCAAGTAATTTAAAATTGGAGCATTGCATTAATAGGCCACATAAGTTATCTCCCTAATATCATGTGCTGACCTTCAGTTGGACCTGAGTTTTATGGAACCAGTCAGGATTATGACATATGATAATGACATTACCATCCCTATTGCCTCAGGTCTTTGTTTGTTTGAACTTCAGAGCAGACTAAGAGAAAAGCAATATGGTGAAAAAGTTTGTTCTGTAAGTCCTACTATAAATAAAGTTCACTCATACCATTGGGTTTTTAACTCATCACCCCACATAGAGGTGAGCTAGGATTTCATACCTCTCTTTATTCTGGCTTTCCTACTCGCGCTTAGTCACGAGAAAGCTGTGTTGCTGTTGTTCTGTGAGGAAGAAAGGCAGCCTATGGCCAAATATGTCCCGACCTCTTTCATGACCAAATTAACCTGTTAGGGGACTTGTAGGCATAAACTGGCTCTGACCCTCAACTGACATACCAAGAATTGCCCTCTGGGTAGTGCACCGCTGCCACAAAGGTCCTAATAAACCTTGAGAGTAAAACTCTGCAGAAAGGATACACAATTTATCCTCATTTGTGGTGATTTGATCAAGCAAAACATTGTTTGGAGTTTATGCTCGTTGGGGCTGAGCCATAGTTGAACATCAAGATAGGCCCACATTGGCTAATATAACAGCTCAGTTGTTTTTGGTTCAGTGTTGCATCTAACAAATTTATGCCTATTCAAACTGCCAAACCTTTGGAGATTATTGGACTTCTGGTTTTAGCTTATACATTCCCTCTCAGGAGCTTTTTCTGAGGATTGTTGTGTCTTAAGATTGAACCCCAAAAAGAAATTTCAAGTTAAGGAGTTTTTTGCTGTGTTCACAAATATTAAAATGTAAATATCTTAAATCCTAAGTTGCCCATTTTAAATTTTTTTGTTTTGTCCTCTTTGTAAAGAGGGTGCTAAATTAAATTTAAAGAATGTGTTCCTACTTTAAAAGCTACACACAAATATTATTAATATATAGCCTGAATAAAGCCTTAAATAAGGTATCTCTGCACAGGACAGTGAAAAAATACTGACTTATCTTGACAAATTACAACCACGATGCTAAATGACAATATTATTGCAAAGAAATTCTTATTTATATAGTAATTGATTATGATAGCAATAACTGTTGAACCATGATACAAGTCGTTACATTAAAAAGACAGCACTTAAAAGATGTTACTGTTTGGACAAATTTCTGAAGTGAAGACTAACTTATACAAAAGAAGAGCGTGTTGACTGGCATTATGTCTATTGAATATTCTGGGTTTTTTTATTGTTTGTTTGTTTTTTGCTCACAAGCTGCCTGTAACATCTTGTTAACCCGTGCCATTAAAAATTATTAAATTAACGGGAAGTCACATTCTTGTGGGTCTTGAAATTCAACACATTTTCTTCTAAGAAACTTTCTGCTGACTTTTTGCGTAATATAATTGGAGCATCTCATTAGAGATCTAGAATATTGTCTACAAAAGTATAAAATGATTTGTTTAATATTTTTGGTAAAAAAATTATCAGTTTGACTTATGTGTAATTGATAAATATCTAAAAATATATAAACTTAAATAACTTTGTAAAGATAAAGTAAATAGTTTATTATTGTTATTTTGTTTCTTGCATTACTGTATAAATCACATTTCAAACAGTGCAAACGGGATGTTGTTACCATCCCGTTTGCACTGCCACTTCTTTCTCTTTATTTTTTTCTTGGAAGTATTAGCCACATGAATATGAATGAAAGGTCACAGAGGATATTACATGAGGTAATACGTTGGCTGCCATTTCTCAAACACAAGACTAAAAAAACATATTTTTCTTTACCGTTTCCACAGCCTTCTATCCTGTCAGACTAACACTGCCTCTTGGTTTTCATGTCAGACGTTTTCTATGGAAGGACATTAGCTTAATGTCTGCTGAAAAAGATGTAGTTGATTTAAAACATTTTTGGGAAGCATGCAACTTACACAGCCTTTAGCCTAGCTTTGGTTAAATTAAAGGATATGGTTTCTGTAGCAGTGAAAGTTTCACATTAGGTATACTTCATATGTGTCATTGTGGGAGTGTACCTGAACTGATGGCAATTAATGGTGATGTGTCACTGTATGCAGGAGGGTTTTAGTTTATATATTTTGACTTGTGATTATGGCCTACACAATCACAACATTTTTCAATTCTCTCCCAACCGGTAGCACGCATTCATGTTGACTTTGTGGTTTTCCCAAATTGGACTCTGGCTCCAGGTGGCTGAGCTTCCATAGCAACCTCCAGGCTTATCTGCTACTGATGAAGTCAAACAATAAGGTCTTTCACTTTCTCGACTTATGCTTTACTTTTCCAGAGAGAAAAACTGTAAGTGAAAAGCCTTTTTGTGAGATTACAAGATGTATTGTAAGATTAGCAAACAGTAAAGTTGAATTTATAACCAGCAGTTAAAATTTCTAAATAAGATTGAATAAAATAGAAAAGCATTTTGTATCTACATTATAATATACTGTCTGGCACACATTGGCGTATAGATCAGATTTCTGTCTGATTATACATGCAATAAAGATAAATAATAGCTTCAATATATGTTAGATCTGTGTTGATTTTGACAGAAAATTTCTATTTGGATTTAATAACATTTATGTTAGATTTTGTCTAACAAGAACACTTAATTGACTAAGTGTACTACATTTTAGTCAACTAAAGTGCCAATAAATTTAATTGACAAATCATTGAGAGAAAAGCCAATATTTATACTTTTGTGCATAAAACAAAAGTATAAATTTTGCAATATGGAATTTTTACAACTTTTATAATTTGAAACAATGTAATATGAATATACCTTTTCAATTATGTTCTAAATAATGTACGTAATATATAAAATATCCAAGCCTGAAATTAGCTAACTTTTATGGTTCATAGGAACTTTTGGACCAGAAGAAGAAATTAATATATGACATATTTGTATCTACATTCACCATATTGTTGCCAAATATTACAAATGAAAAATTCAAGAAAATGTTAGTGAGACATAAATAATAGTATGGATTTGAACAAAAAAAACAATGTATTAAGATTTTTGAATAACATTAATCAAAACTGGTCAGAAACTGGTGGTCTGACATGCCAATGCACTAAATCATATTTGTTTTAATTTAATTTAATTTAATTGCAATCAGTTTCTTATTTTGTCTCTCAATTATAACTAAATCTTTATCTACAAACACAGTCACAGGTATTCATTTCCCCCATTAGTTAGCAGTGATCTTTGATTTGTTGAGGAAGATATTGCAGAGATTGAGAAGATGCCTGACTTCTGAAAAATAGCAAAAAGCTAAATATTAACTTATTGATTAAAATAGTCTAACTTTAAATAAGGCCATTGGGGAAAAACATTGTTACATCACAAAATATCATTGACTAATTTTCCAACTGCTCCCACATTTTCACACGACTAAACATTTAATTGATTGGATTAATTTTAACAACAGTTTTCAACACTATAATTTCCAGTCCTTGTTTATGACAAAACTGACTCAGTGTCAGGTGTAGAATCACTTAAATTCATTTCAAGTGATGATACTAAACAGAGAAACTGATGATACCAACTAAATAAAGATTCAAATACCTACTGAGTGTGTGCAATTAGTCTAAAGTAAATTTAGGAAGGTATGTTAATACTGATGATTACATTTTAAAAACAAGAGCAGACCAGTACATATCGGACCAATCTATAATCTACCAGCCAAACTAGGTTAAAACAAGACATTCTTATATGACTCTTAAAGATGGGAAACAATGACTGCTTCTGCCACTGAGATTCCCTCCTCATTGACACTGTAATAATATTCAGTGCCAGCACAGCTGTGAGAAAACAAATTAGGACTATGATTAATGAACACCTTCGACTACCCCCAGACAGACCATGGAGATGGGACTCCCAGCAAAGGCTGTCCTTCTGCCCTCAGAGCTGACGTAAAGCTCTCTACCATCAACATCGATGCTCCCGAGACTCTCATCAATCCAATGCTGACAACTGTAGGTTTGATTCTCCCTATCAGCACATTATGTTCTACACCCTCTGTTTACAGGGTGTAGTTTTCAAAAATCTCTCTGGAAAATGTTACGTAGATTCTTTTTTTTATAGGATGCTATTAATGTAACTTTCCCCCTTGACGTTGCTTTCTTTTGTTAGTAACTTGTAGGGCATCTTTACTTCAACACGGGAACATGCCAACACATAAATAATCAGGGTCCACTTTAAAACATCCTCAAGCAGGATCCACACGTGCCAACTAACAGCATTTATTTGGTTTACATCCCAGGTGGTGATGATCCTTCAGCACTCAACCTGAATGCAATCAAACTGGGTTTGCGTCTATGCCAGCTAAAAGAAATCTTTGTCTGCTCTCTGGCTCACTGTTTCTTGGTTTCCATGGTAATACTGTACAATAAGAGCAAATAGCAAGAGAAACCTGGCTGGCAAGAATTGGTGCGTTCTGTGATGACAGCAATGGTGGAGTTGATGGACATCGTGTGTCAGCACTCAGGGTGCCCTCAGAGAGTAATGCCGGTGGCCTTTACAAGGATGTCTTTCTGCAAATCACTCGCTGCGCAAATATACAAAAACTGCCTTATTGCCTGGAAAGCAGGTTGTCCATCAGTGCTTGAGGTCCCAAGGTGACAGTTTGGGTAATTACTTGCTCTAAAAAGCCCCATTTGATATAAAAGGACCACCTTTCCTCTTCAATTAACTTCTTGTTTGTTCGTTGATCTCTCAAGAGCGCTCAGCACCCAAGATATGAAGTCGAACAGACAAAAAACCTTCCAAACACCTGTTAGATGCATTTCAGAAATTTGTGTCCGAAGACCAAAATTACGAATAATTACTGTCTATCATGAGAATGTGAAATGTAATTAGCAAAATTATAATTGCAGTGTGAGATACTGACCTGGAGACTTTTTCACATGAGAAGGAAATCAAAACAAGCCAAGTGTGAAGCTTTAGGGGGCGAAGCATTTATACAATAAAAGGTAATTGCTCACATTCATCACCCTAGTTATTAATGGAAATCTTTTCCCTCCCGAAGGCAAGCTGTAAAATAATATAAACATTTGTTCACAACCCTGCTACTTTATTAGAATAAAACGCAGCATATTTGCTCAACCTGCAGCTCATTTCCAAGCATGTATTATGCTGTAATCTTTGCATTTTACAGTAAAAAAGTTTTAAGTGCAATAAAAAAAAGAAACACCAATGGCACTTTCTGCTGCCTGGGAAAACCCATAAATCACAGAGTGTCTGCAGAGTGACAAATTACTGATGTCATCAACACAGTATGCCAAAGCAGAATCTTAGTGTTGGCTAGAGTGCACAGAATTACAGGCTAACACCTACCTACAGCATACAAGTGAAACTGAACTCTCATGCAACAATTATTCTGCTAATGTAAGAAAGGCAGCTTGAGCAGGTTCAGACTCTGGAGGAAACTTAGAATATAAAACATTCTCAAAAGAATCGTTGCGCTTCTGTCTTAGGCGCCATCACTAGCTGAAGGTCAATCTACTCTGACGTCTCTGTCTCTCATCATTAAATACACCCATCCTTTAAATTCCTTCTTGCTTAGAGCGTGCTTATTTTACTCATCCCTGTCACATCAGAATGAGATAAGGCATAAAATTTATGGTTGTGAAAAAGAGACAGAGACCCTCTGAAAGAAATGTTTTTGTTTTTTTTAGGAAAACGTAACTTTTATGGACACAGGACAAAAATATATTTCATCACCCTTTAAGATGCAAAGCACTTGTTCGTACATGACACTTTAGAATCTTTGAATAACTTCCAGGTTTATTGGGACTGATTAGGTCAAGCAGCAAAACCTGTACTTCTTTTGTAGAGAACTGTCTTTTACTTTTACTCTGGTAATTGCAAAGTTTAGTAAAACAAATAACTTCATATTATATACTTAGCTGCAACAAAATTTCCATAAACATTTCTTAAGCAAAATCTTACGAAATGTAGCAAAGAATTTATGCGCTACAAATGCAGACAAAAGTCTACATAAGCAACAATTTATGAAAGGACCTTCAGACATTCTGTTATTATTAGTTTTTTAGAAAAGTAGACATGCTCTTAATTTTGGGCAAGGGAATATTAAAATGAGCAATCCCACCCTGGTAGATGGTTACAAATGACACAGTGCTCGAGAGAAGTTTTCCACTCAGCAACCAAACCTTCATAAGTGTGACTACTGTACAAGCCAGAAATTATACAGAAACAAAAGTAAACAGCGCTAAGCAATGTTTACTTTCCACACAGGTAATTTTGCCATGAAAAAAGTCATAGAATAAAGCAGAGAGACAGCTGGATGTAGAAAAACTGAAAAAGCAGCGCCCATAAAAAAGACTTAAGCTCAAGTAGAGATATTAACTATCCTGATTTATTTATGGGCTCATCTTTTAGGGTTTTTCTTTGTGATAAATCACACTCGTGTCATATCTGATC
The DNA here is from genome assembly GCF_002775205.1 of Xiphophorus maculatus. NCBI lineage: Eukaryota > Metazoa > Chordata > Actinopteri > Cyprinodontiformes > Poeciliidae > Xiphophorus > Xiphophorus maculatus. The sequence goes on along the minus strand of NC_036458.1, from coordinate 11,807,823 downwards.
CTCTCAGATGCATGCCTCACCCGCAGATCTGTTTTTTTTACCACAAGCCTCAGACATGTTTATTTGGAAATATGCCATAAATCCCAAGCTTTTGGAGAGGCTAGGGTGGGTCTGGTTATGGTGCAGGAGGTCAGTGCTGCTCCAATGATAATTTGTGGTTTGGTGGACGCTTGAGTGCCTACAAAGAGGGTTCAGACTACGACTGGCTGGTTGCAGCTATGGGCCTCATTCACTTCAAATAAGCCAGAGTCTCTTATTCTGCAGGGGGAAATATTTATATAATACAAAGTTATTTTCCTGGATTTACCTTTGGATGTTTTTGGAAGCTTTTAAAATTTTGATCAAGAGTACGTGTAGGAAAAAATTGGAAGGGTATACATAAAACATTCAAAAATCAAATTAAAAGTTCACTTACTATATAAAAATCTAAAGCAGAAAAAAACAACTATGCTGTAAACAATGGAGTGTAAAAAAACACCTGTTTTCGAGTGTCACTTGTCAGTAAATACTCATGAATTATGATGTAAAGTAACACATTCCAATCCATTTTTTGTCTTGTGCCTCTTGACCTCTGCTCTTCTTCAGTAATCAGGACAAAGACAATTTCCTACCTACACGCCCTTATCCACTCACAATGTTTATAAACTGTCTAATGCTGAAAAGTTCAGCTAATTTAAGAGCCATACTTATGTCATCTGGTGAGCCTCATGTCCCCAGGACTTAGATCGGAACTGCTACAGGGCAGAGGTCACCGTCTGGCCCCTGGCTTATCAAAGCTGTGTTTATTTAAAGTCTATGCACGCCTATGGGCAACAACAAACAGAAGGACCACATGCAATGGCGTAATTTGGAGGCAAATCCTGTTTAGGAGTACAGATTATGGATTTTTGGGAGTGTGTAGCTGTTGGAACAGCAACATTGTCACTCTCAATCCTGGTGACGGTGGCTTGCTTTGCTCAGGAGCACTGTAAGGTGAATGTGCTGCGACACCTAGTGACATTTACAGAGAACCTGCAGAATCACTAATCTGGGCTTCATGTTAAAGGGCCTCTCTGGAAAATAAACAAACTTGATTGGCACTTGCATTAGAGTCCAGCTCCTCCCTCCGATATAATCTGAGACTAAACCTGGGTTGGGTAACAATAATTGTGAATCCCCAAAAATGCACTCCAATGGAGAGTGCCTTCTTGCACCCTGGGACAAAACTTTGTGGGACAAAGTTTTTAATCTTTGTCCCACTGATTTATAGATGTCTAACACCTCTGAGACCTGATACGCTTTCATATATGTAATATGAAAGAGTTTAAACTGTCTCTGTTTAATTTGGCTTTTATATGACTTCACCACTCCAATAAGATGTTAATAATAACAATGTGTGGACCAAAGGTTTTGCTTAAAATATTGAGGGGACAATTTGAAATTAGATAAATGATACCCATATTTTCTCATTATATAAAGAACATTGAAGTTTTTATCTGATAGCAATATTATTTAGGTGTATTAGTCAGATGGTGTAAATGCAAATGTGCACTGCAAATCTGAATTTGTAAAATCAAATAAAATAAGATTTAAATGTGTCATTTTGTGTTAGTCTATTACATAGAAGCTCAATAAAATGAATAGATATTTGTGCTGGTGAAACAGAAAAATATAAAAATATGAAAGGGTTGGTTTTCGCACACTTCGGATTATTTTGTCGAATCAATATGGTCAGTAAATTTTTATGTTTAGTTTACATTAGATTTTTTTAAACAACATCCTGCCTTGATTAGGAAATATGGTTGTATTTCGTTCTGGCTCAATTATGACCTCACAAGGAAGTCATTTGGTTTGTGAACCAGCACGCACAGCCTCAGAAAAAGGTGAGGTGGTGATCATGCTTGACCAAACTTTGTTTTCCTACCAGTCTGCACTACACAGATCCACACATGGTGTCAGGGATGGCTCACATCTGGTTTATTTACTCTCATCGCAGGATCTCTGAGAGCTGTGTGTGGCCTCCATGCTCCTGTGTTGTAAAGGCCCTGCACAGAGGAAACATAACATTTTACAGTACTCACTGCTGGTGACAGATCCAACCCTCCAGGCTGGTGTAGTTCAGACACAATGAGAAAGATGAATTTCAGACCGCATTGTGACCACATTTCTGTAATGAGAAGAACTAGATGTTGTTACTCGTCTGGAAATTTCTGGGTGACCTCTGTATTGAACATGTTTTAAAGATTGGATGACGTAATTGCTTATGTACAACTGATCGTAACAAAAAAAAATGGTTGCAACTTCTTGTTGTCTTTTGTTGGGTTATGTTGCACAAAAGCAAACTATAAAGTGGAGCTTCTGCATTAACAACTTTTGATCTTTCTTTTGAACAATGAAGAAATCAAAGGAAAAACTTTTGTCTATGTGTTCAACAATATCAGAACAGATCCAGCAGCTCAGGATCTGGTGAGGTGATCTTCCATTTCCGTGCCTTGGCAATGGATGTTCGCAAACAGATCCAGATTTTAATATGCACTGATATGGTCTGACTCCATCTGACTATGAAGGCTTGTGAGAGAAGGCGAGATGTGGAGGGAGGGGGGAACTCAAATAAAATCTCCTTTGTGAACACAAGGAGGCAAATAGACTGTACGCAAGAGAAACCTGAGTGGCTCAATGGGCTATGGCGCGTGGCTCTGAGGCTTTCCCTTGGTCCGCAAACTCTGTGCTCCCTGTTCACAGCTTCAGATTAATGCTATGCTGCATAACCACAATTTGCCTGACAGGCAGCTCCTGTCTGTCACTCTGGCGCATATATATATATATATATATATATATATATATATATATATATATATATATATATATGTATATATATATATATATATATATATATATATATATATATATATATATATATATATATATATATATATAAAGGGAATTTATATATATATATATATAAATTCCCTTCTCACCCACCGCGGGTGGTTCTTATCCTCTGAGCTCGGGTCCTCTACCAGAGGCCTGGGAGCTTGAGGGTTCTGCGCAGTATCTTGGCTGTGCCAAGGACTGCACATTTTTGGACTGAGATGTCTGATGTTGTTCCTGGGATCTGTTGTAACCATTGGTCCAGTTTGGGGGTGACTGCCCCGAGGGCCCCGATGACCACAGGCACCACTGTGGTCTTCACCTTCCAGGCCCTCTCCAGTTCCTCCCTGAGGCCCTGGTATTTCTCTAGTTTCTCGTGCTCCTTTTTCCTGATGTTGCAGTCGCTTGGTATTGCTACATCTACCACAACGGCTTTCCTCTGTTGTTTATCCACTACGACAATGTCTGGTTGGTTCGCCATTACCATTTTGTCTGTCTGGATCTGGAAGTCCCACAGGATCTTAGCTCTGGCGTTCTCCACCACCTTTGGGGGTGTTTCCCACTTTGATCTCGGGGTTTCCAGTCCATATTCTGCACAGATGTTTCTGTACACTATGCCTGCAACTTGGTTATGTTGTTCCATGTACGCAACATTGTCCAATCCGTTTATTTGGACAATGGCAGGGTGTGTATATATATATATATATATATATATATATATATATATATATATATATATATATATATATATATATATATATATATATATATATATATATATATATATATATATATATATTTATTTATGTTGATACCAGAACTATCATCTAATTTTAGAGTGAAAGGAAGAGCATACATGGATTTTATTAGTTTACAAATAATCTGAAAATTATGACTTGCATACATATTTTGCCCAATTTATTTCTTATAGGTAAAATCTAGAGTAAACAATTCACACAATATGTAATTTAATTAGTAAGTGCAACAAAATACTGTTTGCCACCTATCAATTTTATACACCATCCCAATGGTCAAACATGGTGGTGGCAGGCTCATGCTGTGATAATGCTTTTTTTCAACAGGAACAGGGAAGTTAATGAAAGTTGATGGGAAGACAAATGGAGCTAAGGAAGATTAAGTAAGTTATTATGTTAGAAAAAGCAAAATTTGTAAGATTGGCCTCAGGGTTGACCTTCCAAAGGCAAAACAGCATCAAACAACCAACCAGAGCAACTATAGAATGGTTTACATCAGACCATATTGATACATTTAATTGCTTTTTTTTGATATTTCTCTATTTTAAAAAAAATTTATATGATGTAAAAAAATATATTTCTTTAACTCAAATTATTCGGTACTTTGTGATTATTTATTATAAAATCCTGGTAAAATTAACAAAAGTGTGGGATTCTAATGTAAATACAATTTTTTCTCCAGTTTATTTTCTTTTTACATTTTAAAACTCTTGTTGAAATTTTCCATGATGCTGTGCATGGTCTAAGCAGTTCTAGTTGGAGAATAAACCTTTTGGAGCTAGAGAGAAAAGAACAAGCTTTTATTACATTTTATGTCACACAAATTTTTTCATTTTCAAGGGTACACATGGCCTTTATTAAGGTATATGTTGCAGAAAACCCTGCAGCACAGAAAAAAACAATTAACTATGAAGATTCCTATACTTGTTTATTGGGATAAACAAAAGACAAAAATAGCCTCCTTTGACCTTTATCCCACATTGTTGATTGTGTTTGGAAATTGCAAACGATCAGTGTATAATTTTTGACTACAAAGACAGCAAAATATTAAATGCTCTTCCCTTTAGCATCTTCAAACAGCTAATTTGATCCTAAAAGTAGAGGTCTCCTGCTGAAGTTTGCTTCATCTTTGTCTGGGAGGTTTGGTGCACAACACCCAGCATGATAGTGGTGCTCCATGCAGGCCTGCCGCCCTCACCCTGCCTTTCAGCACCTTTTGGCCAGCAGAAAGGGGCTCTTTGTTCAACCTTGAGCTTGTGACGTCCACTCAAGTCCACGCTTCCATTAGCAACAGTCTGCCAAATAACCAGGGATTGTGATGGTGCCTAATAACCACTGCATATGCTATATTTGTTTAAGGAGGGATTTTAAAATGTGCCCCTGCTGTTGCCTAAAGACACAAGCAAACTCTTATATCTCAATTTAGTCACACTCAGAGTTTTTTTTTCATAACTGACAGACTAATTTAAGAAATAATATAGAATTTAGGCAGAGAAAGCACCATGATTTGTTTGTTCCTTTTAACAATGCTGTTCATTTGCAGGGAAATTTTTTAAATGGCAATAGCTTAATTCTAATAATTATTATTACTTACTAATTATTCAAAAACAAAAACAAGTTTATTTAGTTATTAAGTACAAAGACATAATAAACAAGACAAAGAACACATTATAAACTACATCCCACCTGTAGCTTTGGAATTATAATGGGAAAGAAATATTTTCCTGGATTAAAATCTAATAAAAGAAAAAAATAAAAGTTTTGTTTAAATATTTGGTGATTTGATAGTCCATTTGAGACTTTTATGACCTGTTTATTTTTATTATTTTGAGAGAACAAGAGTTAGATGAAGAAATGAAAGAGATCCAAGAAACTGGGCCACAAAGTTATGAAACACAGGTAAATAAAAGTCCATGTTTAAATAATTTTACTGCTCAATGTATGTCAGTGTAAATCAGATCTCACAGTTTAATAGTAGATGAGTAATAGACCGGTAGGACCCTTCATAGTGTTAATTGTATTCACAGAACTTAGTACGCATGTTGTATTGGGTTTCACCTGCATATGAAACCCAAAACTATTGTCGTTTATTTTCTTTAAATTGAGCTTAATTCTCATATTGGTGACACTTTGTTTTTAATTAACCTGGGTGATTTTGTTTGTCATTCTTCTGCAAATTATACCAGCACAGGTTCCTCTTTAATCCCACTGGCCCAATGTAAAGCAGATTTCTACTCAGTATGAATAGAGTCTATGCTTCTTGATAAAAAAAAAACAAAAAAGACTCCAAGACACAACAAACATTCTGGGCCAAGACCATGAGCATCTGGAAATAAAAGCAATATCCATACATTGCTTTTAAAATAAACAATCATTCTCAGCTGACAGAGCTGGAAAACACTCCCTGTACTGCCACTGGTGGAGGAAATTCAATACACATGGCTCTTCATATTTTCATAGAAGATAATGCTGGCCATGTGACATTAAATAATTTTGTCAAAACCAATCATGAACTTTGAACTTTCTGGTTTATATATAAAACCAAAACCAAAACTGAATTGTTTCTTTAACCCTGACTACTTTGTTCTCTTTAAGGCTGCACTGGTGTGCAACTTTCTGAGGGTTTTCCAAAAGAAGCTTCGGATGAAACACAATGATTATGTTAAAAGTGTTTGTAGAAAGTTAAAATGTTCAAAGTATTACATAATCATTTTATCAAAATGACAACTACTATTCAGTTAAAAAATACTATGTTAACATAAATGTGTGTAAGATAAGACCACCAGTACTAAAATGATCAGTTCACCTACTTTGTACAACCCATTTTGCCAACAGAAGCACTCACAAGCTTCATTTGCAATGATTCTCAACAATTACAGAGAAATGTCACTGATCATTTCTGTCCGGTTCTCTTTTCTTTAGCTAACATTTCTGCTGGAGCTAGGTTAGAGGACTGAAAGGGTCTTGGAAAAATTTTTTATTTTGTGCTCATTTATAAGAGTTTTTAATTCATAAACTGTATGGATATTGATTTGTCCATATTATGTTTTGAACCATTATTCTCGTTAAAGATTGCATTGCTCTTTATTGTTTTTATTGTGATCTTTTGATTCATGACAGACCCTCCTAAAGTGTTCGTAACAGAAAGTCCTTGGGGGCTTCTGTTTGAGTAAAAGTTCAATTAAGTTAAGCAAATTGTGCACATAATTTTTTTTTAATGGTAGGACAGAAAAGTTTTTTCATTTTTGCCATTTAATGTGGCATATCAATGGTCATGTTTGTTTGTTTTATGATATTGTGTTTTTGAAATTTTCTCTCTTTTCTTGCTGTTCTGCTTAGTGTGGGTGATGACAAGATAAACTTCAGATCCAACCAGGCCTTGTTCTTCACAGTTCCACTTCTTTTAAAGTTTTTCATTTTGGTGGCAAATATCCGTGTTTTTAAATAGCACGTTTTCTTGTCTTTTCAATTTTTAAGAGTGGCTAAAAATAATGGACTGTGTGATTTTATGCTTACATCCTAGTGAAACAGGAAGTCAATTAGAAATTTTTAAAGTATTTTTAGAGCCAGACTATCCACATACATATTTTTTGTCACGTGTAGAAGATGCTACAATGTACTTTATAATATATAATTATGAATAACAATTGTCTTGCTGTTTATCTATATAAGTTTAGTGGGGCAATACAAACAGAAAATGGAATCCCAAACTGCATGACACACTTCACCCATTTTTCAATTAATAATATATAGTCCAGATTAATTTCTTTTCCCTATAAGTATGAAAAGCATCAGATTTTTGAGTATGTGTGTTGCCTCTCCAAGCGAAAAAAAAGAGATACATTTAGCTCATCCACACCATATTTTCATGTGAGCCCCATGTGTATCTATTGATTTAGACCCAATTCATGTTTATTATTTTAACTTGTCCGGTCTTTACAGTTTGCTTAGAATAACTGTCTCTCATTGAATTTCCAGAAAAAACAAACTTCTGAAAGACCCTCCTAAAGGAACCTATGTTTAACATTTTTAAACAAAAAAAAGTGCATTTTTTTAAACAGAAGGAAAAGTCGGCCCATGTATGTTTTATTAGAACCCATGTGTTCAGGTATGTACTTGCATTTATTGTTGTTTCTCTATATTCAATGCAGTTCATAGGAAAAATTATCTTTGCAAGTTCCAAATGAGAAACTGGTAACTCATATTGACCAAAAACTGTTACTTAGCATGATCAAATACTTTTAAAAAACCATGCTTTTTCATTGATTTTGGTTCAGTTGTACACCTTTTTAAAAAAATAAATATCTTTGAAACATTGTGGTGTCTCCAACATTTCTGATTATAAATTTTGCAGGTATAGAAAAGCCATGTATGATGTTTTTTAGGCTCACCACACACCGGCCAGCACCAAAAAAAAAAAAAAAACACGGTGTGTGGCCATTTTTCCAGCCTGGCTAAATTAGATGAGATGAATATGAAACATACAACTTTTGCTGACAAAGCACAATGATGATTTAATGCCTCAACAAATCATCATTTCATTCTGCATTATAACATTAACAGCCATTTCATTATTTATACAGAACAAAATATTTCAATGAAGGAACATTGGGCGGGGTGCAAAGCAGTAATTAAAAAGCAACTGTTGAAATATTAGATGTTTTTTCAATAAAGTGTACAGTAGGGTTGCCCATTAATACCCCTCATCAGCACTGTCAGGCATCAATGTAATCACACCAGTTCATTTCTTGGCATAAGCACATCATTAACCACAAACTGACAGCAATTAGCAAAACATAATTAGGCTAAAGCCAGTTTGTTCTGTGTGTGTCTTGCATAGATGGAAATGATTTTCTCCACTTAAAGGGTAAAAATGGTTTAAACTAAACTAATTAAATGGGTTTAAAAAGATTTATCGATACAAATTTTGCAAATCTGAGGTGTGTTTTACAACCAATTATGTAAATATAAGCAAGATTCTGCTCTCTGCTTAAGAAATTTCCTTACTGTAAATAACCCCCCACTAAAGATACATAAAAAATATTTTACTATACATCCTTAAAAGGATTCAGAGGCCACTAGGTGGAGAGTTGTATTATGTTTGAGCCATACGATTAAAATGAAAGCTATTCTGTGCCCGTGATGAATGAGGCTCCTAGCAGGACGGTGGCAGGGAGGACAGCTTCAATGTTATCTCACAGTACTCTGACACAGTACACTTCTGAGAGCCTGCTCACCTGGGAGGGCCTCGACACATTGGAGGCTTCATCAATCACACAAAAACCAGCTTCCACTGGTTTTGTGCCTTGACAGGCCTGACAAGGCATTAAACAGTCCCAAAATATACCTGGCAACCTCATGTTCTGTAAATAGTTTAAAAAGCACTTCAAACACTGCTGCACAATACATTTAAATGCTTTTTAAAGTTCATTGTCTCAAGCAGAGGAACGGGAAACCCTTATTTTCATTTGTAATGGAAAAAAATGGTCTCAAAACAATAAAAATACCTTTGTGTTTTGATAATATGTAGGCTAATAGAAACCGTTAGTCAAACAGGACTTCTCATAACTCACAGTGGACAAATGTGCACTCTATACAAGACACATTAAACCTTTACAAACCTACTTGTTTTTACCTTAATTAGTCTTTGGGGACTTGTGCTGCCATTTCATAGAGTTATATTATCCTTGCCATCGCCAGACGCTTTCAAGGCTTGAGCGATCAATGCAGAGCTAATGAACCCAGTCTTGGGGCTCCTGTAGACCACTGAAGGCACACGTTGAGAGGCCCCAGTACCTGAGAGATTCATTTAAGGGTGGGATATTTCAAGAGGAAAAAGGCAATTGGTAGCCAGGCCACAATTTACAAGGGTCAGAACAATTGGGAGAAAAGCACACCTAATTTTTCAGGGTTCCATACGTATAGCAACGCTGTCAAAACACAAGGGAGTGCAGAACACCCCCTCGGGGGTCAGTGATGGGGCACAGTCCTGCCAGAGTCCCTGACTCACTCCCATAAATCCCTACAATCTGAACTCCTGCAGAATGTTGTGAGAAGGTCAGGTGTTTGGTGATCTCTCTGGAAAGGTGAGCAGTATATTGTGTTTGTGCATTAGGAGGACTAGATGTGTGCTAATGGAAACATTTGGTCATAGCAGACTGTGTCCAAAAGTTGAAAAAGGTCTCAATAAACAAATATGAGCACAAAAAGAAGTTAGGAGAATATTTTGCATCTTGAATATGGTTGTTGTACCCAACCATTTAGGCATTATTGTACAAAGTAATGTGATCCTTCACTGATGTTTATGTCCTCTGCGTACTATTAAGAGTCTCACTCGAAATAGCCGACAAGGTGGTTATGAATATTTATATTTACATGTGGATAAAAGATTATAATATACATATAGATCTATCTATCTATCTATCTATCTATCTATCTATCTATCTATCTATCTATCTATCTATCTATCTATCTATCTATCTATCTATCTATCTATCTATCTATCTATATATATATATATATATATATATATATATATATATATATATATATATATATATACAGTATATAGCATCATTATAGCTTTAGCATTGCTAACACCAGATTTTCATATCTAGAAATCTTTTGTGGGCTCTAGCAAGTTTTTTTTCCTTCACTGTTGCTCTCTATTTAACAACTTTCTTCTCTTTATGGTAGCTTCCACAAGCTATAATGATGCTATATACTGTAGCATCATTATAGCTTGTGGAAGCTACCATAAAGAGAAGAAAGTTGTTAAATAGAGAGCAACAGTGAAGGAAAAAAAACTTGCTAGAGCCCACAAAAGATTTCTAGATATGAAAATCTGGTGTTAGCAATGCTAAAGACTAACAAGGTGCAGAAACATTTTCTACAAAGAATTGAATTGTAGAAGAATTTCTACAACGTATTGACTCAGGAGGGCTGAATACAAGTTCTCACAGTATATTTTGGAATTTTACTAGTAAAAACAATCTTCACAATTATGTTGGTCCTTCACATAAAATTCCAACAAAATGAAATGAACTTTGTGGATGTAACTATAAGAAAATGCTCAAGGGATATGACTAATTTTACAAGCAATTTTTTCGTTTAAATAAATGCTTCCTCCGAATGGTAAAGCAGATCAAAATTACTTCCAAAGCACTGTGGGACATTGTGTTGCAGCAATACTGTGGTCAAGGTATGCTGAGGTATTTGGTTTTGTGTTTTTATTTAAGAGGTGGAGTGCGCCTGCCCACCAGTCCAGCTACAAGGCTGCGGCTGGACAGAGGGATAAGCTTATTTTTTGGCTTGTGCCATGCAAAAGCTGCACTCCAGTGAGGCTCGCTGAATATTTGGATGTGGGCACTGGCAGCTGGCATGGTGCATACGTATTAATTATGAAGAACATACACACATTTACGCAGGCTAAACCACACAGACAGGTAGGCATACACACAGACACTTTCACACCAGCTCTGGTGGATTCATTCCCAGAATGTTTTGGAGTAAAACCAGCTGCATGTACTCTGTAGACTGTGTGCAGGTTGGCCGTTGGGTTTGGCATTGGCAGCAGACTGGAAACATGTCATGTGACTTCTGGGAAAAGTGGTTCCCACCAGCTATATGTCTGGTTGCCAAACATTGGTGATAGCATGGAGCCACATTAATAAACTCCAACAAAAAATTTAAGATGATATTTTATAATTATTATTCCTGGTATGGTTTTTGCAGTCCATTGCAAAAGTTTTCAGACTGTTGATTTATTTTATTTTTCCACATCATAACACAACAGCCACAAAATGCACAGTTAGTGTGGATGTTATGTGTAATATTAATGTAACTTTTAAAGTGGAAGTTACATTATCCAAAATTATAGTGTACATTATAGTATCTAGCCCAGCTAATCTGATACCCCTATACAACACAGTTCAACCAATTGTCTTTCAAAGTCCTCTAATTGATAAATATCACTTCAACCTGATCACACCTGTAGCAAAACTGGTCCTACAATGTATTGACTCAAATGAGTTTAAATAAATGCACATCATGCTTCTCATTTTAGTATTTCAAAATACAAACATGTATCTTATTTACATCAAGTTAAGTCACATTATGGTGATAAATGCCTTGCAAAGAAGCATTTGCCAAGATAGCGTTTTTATATATGGGTAACTTTATGTGTTGAAACTGCAGCAGAATCCAGAAGTTTCAGGAAAACATGATATATCATGTTTCACAGAATAATCTCTCATTGTGCCAAAGAGTTTCCTGTGATGTCAGAAATCCTTGGCTTTCATGTGCCCCCATAAATATTCAGCAGAACTGAGGTCAAGTGTCTGAGGGGGAAAGTCCATGATAGTCAGCGCTTCTGGGTCTTCAATGTTTTTCAAGTATTTCTGGAGGTATGCTTGTGGTCAGTATTCTAAAATATTAAATATCCAAAACCACAAAGATGCAAACATTCCCTAAGAGTGAAAATCTACTTTTTATAGTCAGCTTAGTGTCCAACCACATTGTTTCAATATACTCTCGGGCCATAATATTTTCATATGATTTTCCTGTGATTTCAATACACTCCAGCTGTAGAGTCTCAGCTGTTACTCGCTTGTTATAATTTGTATGTAGTTACTGAGATACGTCCCAAAAAAATAATTCCATGTTTCCTCAGAGTCCCAAAGTAAAGCATTAGTAGAGGGATATATTTTAGAGTAGTGAGAATTATTTTAATTTTCATTTTTTTTAGTGTTATATAAAGAAACATTTTTCTAAACAATGCATTTGATAGTACCAGATGCACCAGTTGAAAGCAAGATGTAATCTGTAAGCATAAAGATTTTTTTCAACTCAGTTTTTTTTTACTTTTGAAATGTAACTTTTTAAACAATAGAATAAAAATAGGTTCCAGGCCGTTGAGAGGATAAAAATCAGCACACTTGCAAAGACCTACAGAAGCATAAACAGCAACAACATTGGTACAGCAAACACTTAAAAATAATAATTTACTAAACAATGAAAAAAGTCTTACTTTTGTAATTTATTGAACAAATGCAGAAAACGTTGTTTTTTTTTGGCTGAATTAATACAAATGGAAAAACAGAAAATTTTCCACTAAGCAAAACAAATTATTAAAAACCTGACCCACCTACATCTGTTTGTAAATTTAGTAAATGGGAGTGTCTGTAAAAAAAATTTCATGCTTGCTTCTCAAATACAATGCGACCTTGCGTTTCCAAAGTGAGCTCAGAGTGGAGCAAACCTTAAATTGACTCCCACCCTTCAATACAGCACGTAGTCCAACACCGAACCAGGCGACACAACTAAAGAGAAATGTTTACACAATATGCATGGAAATATAAACCATATAAATTGTCTGATATCACTGTTATGCTCATATTTGGCCTGACACCTCCTGGGTGACACGTTGGTGTTTGCAGGAAAGGAGCACAGTGTTCACAGGAGATGGTGCCACAGTCACAGAGGACAAAGGCGGCGTTCATGTGGTGTTCACTCGACCCTGGAGAATACTTCTGGTTTTGTGTGTCTGGAAATGGGAATGTGAGGTGGCAGCAAGACCCCATCGTCCTAATGTTTAGCACAAGAGTCCTTTACAAATGTGACATTTATGGGAGTTGCTCTTTCCCACCCTGCTATGCTGCGCACGTGTGCATTTCCTATCCGTTCAGTTTGGAATAGGATGATTATGAAAAAGAATGAAAAAAGGGTATATTTTCTCCACCAAACACACTGACTTCCTTCAGTGGTATATAGTTTCAGCATTCAATGCACTCTGTAATGACAAAGACAAGGCCATCACCGGGGTAACGTGCAATTTCAACAAGTAAAAGGTTCAACTTGTGCAATTCAAAACCTTTAGCAATCTTTTAACACCACTAGGAGGAAATATTAGTTCCTTGATAAAACATAATTTTCTCTGCCGGCTGAATGTGGAGGCCCTGCAAAAACAGATGTTGTCTTGTCATGTTAGCAATATGCATGCATGAGGCTACAGGATTCATTTCATTGTGTTTACATAAAGGGAGTAATTCTCCCTCTCTGTCGGCTGTCTCCCTTTTCAGTTTGCATTGAAATCGAAACGCCTTCCACTGACACAATGTCGTCTTAATTTGCCAGCCTGATTTGACGCCTGCTCTTGAGATGACAATATTAATTAAGACCTAATTAAAGTTGTGCAAACAAAAGATCATATTCATATTTTTTCTCGCAAAAGTAACTACGCTGAACCAGATGAAGGCCATGGGTTTAAATACAGACTGGAGTTGTAAGCTTTGTGTAATTAAATGACGTGACACCTCTTAGGCTGCTCTGTAGGAAATAACACCACAACCTGAGACACATTCCACCACCTACGTTTGTGTGTCTTGGAGTCAGCCCTCGTCCATTGTTGAGGAATGATCAGGCCACCAGAGTAGGAGAGGAATGATGTCCAAAATGCCCAAACATATGACATGACTGACATGAGGGATTCTCCTGCATTCCAGCACATATGGCACGGGATACCTTTATTTGGACAAGACTTCATGTAGAACATTTATTTTTGTAGGATCCTATTCTTTCATACTTTATTGCCTTGGATTTAAGGTTACTTTCAAAATTGTAGATATTTACAGCAAAAAGCCTCATTATGTAGAAGTTACAATAAAGTCTTTACTGAACAAAATTTGTTTGAGCCTATGCCCTTGATGGTAGTTGGGTTGGTTGTGTAGGTAAGAGTTATTTGGGAATTCACAACCTTAACACTCATTTACCAAATTTCTTTGTATTTGCAAGAATGAAAATGCGAGATCATAACAAATTACTTTTTTACCTTGTCCGATAATCTCTTTTTAAGTATGATTTTAAGTGTTTCTATTAGCAGCTATTTTTCTAAGTCTTTCTTCTAAAATAACTACAGGGGAGAAGTGGGCCTCTCTGAAATCTGTTCTACTTTTTCCTTCGTTTTGATCTTGGTCCAGCTGAGATATCTTTGTTTGTCTCTGGAAGTGATAGAGGAAGAAGTGGGTGGACGTGGTTGTTGTGGCTACAAGAAACAGACTCTTTGGTGTTGAAAAAGAGTCTGAGCTAGTCCAGTGTTCACCTCTGAATAATACAAAGCGTACTACTTCTAAAAAAGAGAAATAATGGGTTACTGGGTGCCCACCCACACACATTGATTCATGATGTATAAGTGATGGTAAGTGCCTAATGTCCGTTCTGCCCTCCTCAATAGGATCATTAAACAATCAGGAAATTTTGTTATTTATGGTATGATCCCGGCCGGGGTCTTTCTGCATGGAGTTTGCATGTTCTCCCTGTGCATGCGTGGGTTCTCTCCGGGTACTCCGGCTTCCTCCCACAGTCCAAAAACATGACTGTCAGGTCAATTGGTTTCTCTAAATTCTCCCTAGGTGTGAGTGTGTGTGTGCATGGTTGTTTGTCCTGTATGTCTCTGTGTTGCCCTGCGACAGACTGGCGACCTGTCCAGGGTGTACCCCGCCTCTCGCCAGGAACGTAGCTGGAGATGGGCACCAGCAACCCTCCCGACCCCATTAGGGACAAGGGTGAACAGAAAATGGATGGATGGATGGATGGATGGATGGTATGATTGAAATGGGCAAAAATCACTGCATAAAGTCAAAACAGGTTTTCTGGAAGTACATTACATCCACTCTTTAGTATACATTGGCATGACCGTTCAGAGTGGGTAAAAATTTACTGCTTGACTGGCACACAATGTTTTGCCATGTCTATCTAGAGTTTTTTTTCCCAGTAATCATCTGCATTTCAGGACCAATACTGTATACAGTTCCTGTTCTGCTTAATTAGTAAATGACTATAAAATCATAACATACAGCGCGTTGGGTTTGTGATGTGCCCAAAATGTGGGTTTCCATAAACTGTTGGAGGGAAAGAGAAGCTTTTTGAACAGTAGTGAATGCAAGTGGTCCAATGATGGTGGTATATTTGATGGGTGGTGATTGGCTGAGTGGAAACCTGTGGGTTTGGAGGTCCCCTATGTTTATGCTTTTGACAGATACTGCTTTGGCCCCTGGGCTGGGCCACCGAAGAAATCCTCCTGGCTTCAGCTCTCACTTCTGGCTGCTTTTCCTGGCTACTCTATAAAAAATAAGCAGTCGAAAACTCGAACCTGCTCTCTGCATTTTCTCTCACAATCAACTGAAAATGAGAGAGGAAGCTTCCGCGACCTCTGCACTTCTTATACTTACATCCCGCAACTCTTACTGTGTTACACATAGCTGGATCAAATCCATGGCACACTTTCCTTGGGTGAATTGTACATTAAACCAAGATTGCTGTTGTCATGTTTTGTAGTTCTTCACAAAACAAATTATTTTTTACACACTTCTCTGTCACTGCAAATATAGTTGTACTGTCAAGGTATAGAAAAAGACACAATCACGAGGTACAATTGATGATGCATTCTATCTATACTCAAGTTTCTGAAAACCAAACTAAAAAAATCCACTGAGTGTTGCACAAATAAAATACCTCAGAACTGCAGTATGAAACTGGTTATCTCCACTGTGGCAGTTTCTATCTAATCTTTCATATGAAGTACAATAGTTTATGTTATTTAATTTGTGGCTACAAAGTTTGAATGCATATATTCCTAAGAAAGCAAGTGTGAAATTGACTTGTATTGCTAATCATTTTTAGCCAGGCAATTGAGTTTAAGATCTTCCCATTAGAGGTTAGGGCTTCAATGAGGATATTTGCACACCTCCAAAGTGAGTCATTGTTTGTTCTGGTTGCTGAAGTACCAAAGTATGTTGTACTTATTTCACTTTAAATTTGATACCTATCTTTCAGGCATCAGAAGAAGCGTCAAAGCATTTTGTTTGTGAGGAGGAGCAGCAGTTCATATAGTTCAGAATTAGTTTTTACAATTGTTACATGATTATTTAAAATGATCATTTTAGGGCTTTAGAATCTCAGTGAAATTGACTCAAAATGGTCTGTAACAGAGCCCTTTTTTGTGGGATTTCTTCTGACTGCTCAAGTCAAGGTATCCACTCAAAATGCAACACCAGGTTAACATTATTATGCAGTGTAATTCTCTCTTCACTTGTATCCTTTCGTGTTGCTCAGAGTCGTGAAAATATTTATGCTTTTCCCTCCTCCACAGCAAGGCTGAAGGTGACAGCAGAGGTCCAGAAACCTCCCACATATTTAAAACATCATAGTGCAAATGGGAAATTTTAACAATAGGGTGGTTTAAAGATTTGGTGTCATCATTTGCATAAATGGTATGATCACTGTGGGATAAGCACAAACTCCTGACAGATGTGGGGAAAAAAGCAGAAAAAAACTCGTTGGACTTTTATTCTAAGATGGGGATTTTTCTTGGATGGCACAATGAAACTTACTTCATGTCCCCACTTATTGCACATTTTCAATTAGTCAATGATACATTTCATATTAATTATGCTTACAGTTGTATTTCTAAAGGATTTTAAACTTCCCACAAATCTTCTCGTATTTTCCATGTTTGACTTCACATTGATAAGTTTGATTTAATGACCAAAATGTACTGATTTCTGTTTTGCATTTAGCTTGCTGCGTTTTTTTTTTTCAGAAAAATTAAATATGCATTGCTTAATAAAAACAATATTCGTAAAAGAAATGTTAAAATAAACAGCTGTAATATCATTTCAAATTCCAAAGATAACAACTACAATTACAAACAAGAACAAGAATTATTTTATGAAACATTTCACCAAATCTGTCTAATCACACTAATGCTAGCATGGCAACATGGGGAAATCTTGCCTTTTTTGAGAATAAGTGTTATGTGTTCAGTGCTCTATATTCTACAGGTCTGTTTGTCTGAAAAGGTTTTTAGGTTCAAAAATCTAATAACTCTCTTATGCTCTTTGACTATCAGACAGAAGCTGTTCAGAAGGTACTTCTGTACTTGAGAGAAATATCCCAACTTTTACACAGGCTAAGGAGTCTCAGTTATGGTGCTGAGTCTGGCCTTTTCATGACAGATGTAAACACACAGACATAAGTCAGCTCCTCGCAGTCGGGGGGTTCATTTTCAGGCAAGGCCCACAGTTGGCTGAAACCACAAGGCGGTCATATAATGCACATGGAGTGTAAAAAGCCAGTTAAATGGGCCTTAGAAAGCACCTTGGGTATGATTCCCTTTCAGCGGAAGCCTCAAAAACTCTCAACCCCTGGCAGACAATACTGATGTGAGCATTAGCTACTTTTACAAGAGGCCTTGATGACAGACCATTAGCTGCTCAAATTGAGTTTTGTGGGTCGGCATCCTTGAAACTGGTCTATTTAGGACTTGAAGTAGATTGGATTGTGATAAAGCTTTATATTAGCCTGTCACTGTTGAAAATGCAGCTATAAGTGCATACTGTGAGATTTAAAAATAGACCACAGAATGATTCCAAAGACAAAACATTCTCTACTTTGAATCCAACATAATTTCTCTCTCTCCTAAGATTCAGAGGATAGATGACAAGAATAAACATCTAGATCCCAAATCAGCCAAGAAAGAACCTGAGAGTGTTGCTGGCTATTTATGTTTATGTGCCCTTCCCTGCAGCTTGTGAGTACCGACATGCAAACAGAAGGGGAAGCAAGGCGTCCAGGAATGTGATACAGCGTCCCACTCAGGAAGAGAGCCGAGTCGTACACCAGATAACAACCCAGCAGAGTCCGGGGCAGTGGATGTTTGGTTAAGGCCGTATGCATTATGCATGCCCTCTCACTGTAAGAGTACACATGTGTCAAACAGCTCCCATCGTCGTCACTCTACTCGACAGATCCGCTTCCACAGATCTCGCAAGGAGACCAAGGCTCAAGATATTAGAGGAAATCAGCCATGACACTAATGAGGCTGCTGAAAAAAAATTCTCTGAGAATCAGAGAAGTGCTTCTTATTCATTGTAAAAAATATGTTTTTTTATTTCATATTCTTACTTAGAGAATAAAAACTTAGTTTTAAAATTTTAAATCTTAATGTGACTTTTTGCTTCTTTCTTTTATGTGTCTGTGTACTTCCTACCCACTTAGCAATCTTTGAGTAAAGATCATCTGCAAATGTATCCACAATTTCTAATAAAGTTGATCTTCATGTGAGAAAATTCAGCTTTTAATGAGAATCTGATAGAGCTGTGGTGGGAAATGCTTCAGCAACAGGCTGTTTCATTTGACCTGAAAATCCCACAAAGAGGCAGAGATTTAACCCCCAGGAAGCCCTTCCCAGATACAGAGTATAAAGAGCCAAAGGAACGTGTGTGGTTTTTATATCCGCCATGCTGCTGAACAGGAAGAAGACGCCAACAAACAGTTGGAGGGGAATCTTTTGTTGATCGTCTGGTGTATCTTATGCTTGAGAGAGCACCACCTGCACCCGGTTGAAAACTGTGCGAAAATCCTTGAAATCACAAATTAAGCTTCAAATTTCCTGCCATGTAAAACTGACTTAAAGTTACAATGAAATCTACAAAAAGACAATATATAGAAAAAGGAGTATGATACCTGCACATGAACTGTGCCATTTATGCATTATCGGGGTTGCCTACTCAGTGCACTTAATGCAACGTGCAGCTTAAAAATTCCGTTGCACGTTTATTACTTTATGGAAAAAATATGGATAAGATGCAAATCTGTTAAATTTTCACAATATTTCTACACATGACTTGGTGTGAGGTTGACTCTATTTCAGCTGCTGCAGACACTGTGGCGCTGCAAGTCCCAAGTAATGTTAGTCCTGTTGTGCATGCTGAGGGGTTTTACACCTGAGTGTGAGAGGGCCCCAGGACATAAGTCTTGTGAGCTAAAAGACCCCCTACGGTGTCTATCCCTCCCTCAGCTGGTCCTGCTTCCACTGAGCCTATCAAAATAACAATTTATTTTTTGCTAACTAAGCTTTGCGTGAGCTGGGACTTTGACAGTGACAAATTGACTTGTCCAATAAATTTGAATTTGCTGCCAGAAAAAATAAAAATGATTGTTTAAAAAGTAAAAAGAAAACTGAAATGGAATGGAAATGGAATATCTAATAAATGCCTGCATACACTTACACCGGCTTTTTTTGCGTTTTATTATGTCAAAATTACAAACTTCAAAGTATCTCATTGGGATTGTAAGTAACTAAGCAGCACAAAGTAGTTCATGATTTTGAAGTTGAAGAAATATATGGGTTTTCTTTTTCTTTTACAAAAAAATGTATTTCTAGGTTTAGCACCCATTGTTTCGACATTTGTGAAACCACATTTTGCAGCATTCACATTTGAAAGTCTTTTGTCATACGTCTCTACCGGCTGTATATGAACATAAATTTCCAGTCTTATCAGAGATTAGCAAATGTATTTATGTCCAGACTTTAAGTTGACTGTTCTAACACAAGAATATACTTTGATCTAAAACATTCTTTTGTAAATTTGTTTGCATGCTTAGCTTCACTGTAGAACTACAATGTGAACCTCAGTGC
This sequence comes from Xiphophorus maculatus, assembly GCF_002775205.1. Lineage (NCBI taxonomy): Eukaryota > Metazoa > Chordata > Actinopteri > Cyprinodontiformes > Poeciliidae > Xiphophorus > Xiphophorus maculatus. Next base: position 11,787,741 of record NC_036458.1, on the reverse strand, counting down.
TAGTGTCATCTTTTCAGACTAACAGATTTTCTCCAAATTACACATACTCTTCCAGAGTTATGGACCTTTTTGTTCTCCAGTATGGCTCTCCCTGACATTTTCAGAAAATAGATAAGGAAAAAAAGAATTTATGTTTCTAAATGATTATTTTTACTGAACACTGTAGACAACTTTTTCCAAGTAAGTTGTAAAGCCCAAAAGCAAACTTAAGCATTTATTTAAGATGCAGACTTTGATTTCTGAATGTTTTATTATTACTATTATTATTTTTTTTTTATCCTTAAGAGAAAATCTTATATTAGTTTCACCTACATTGCAAAGAAGAACCTTTCACCTGCAACACCATGCTGCTGTTATGTTATTTAATCTGTTTCACTTGTGGGCTGTGAACAGCAGTCTCATTGATTTATGGGAGCCTGTTGATATTGTCACATTAATGGACTGAGCCCTGGATCTGTTTTCAAGGACCCCAGCCATGTACGCAAAAGCAAACAAACTCAATTGCGGCTCAGTAGGGACTGCAAAGAGTTGCGACACATGCATATCTTGTCAGAATCAGGAGTAGCATGTTGTGTTGATGACAAGGCAGAGGTGGCAAGGAAAACTGATCCTGTCCCTCAGAGAGGCACAGAGTTTCGCAAACTTCCAGTTTAGGGACAAAGCCACAGTGTACCTTAAGATGCTGTATCACTTTTACTATCCTATGTTCAACCACATCCCCTCCTACCCTTTGCTGTCCATCTCCACCTACTCATATGCTTTGATCTGTTTCCAAAGCAAACAGCAAACTACTGGCAGTCATGATTCTGGCCTTATGACTTGGATCATAAGAAGACAAAGAGTCCAATTCACACTTACCTACAAGGTTTAGACACCGGGAGATGACACACACACAAACACACACACACAACCAGATTGTGGGGCGGTTGCAAGACTTATCAAATTCAATGAAGCAAGTGACATTAACACATCCTGTCACTTGTGGAAAGCTTAGTGGACAAAGAGGCCACTTGTCAGAGGCAGATTGGTGTAAAATGAGTGTAATACAGAACTTCAGAAAGTGTAATTAACTCTGTGTACTGTTGACAGAGTCATGCTGCGCCTGGCTTGAAACAACAGCCACCGAGTCACACTAAGAATGATGACTATGAATCCAGTTGGCAAACTTTGTTTCATTTTTGCTGTTTTGAAAATATGTTTCTCAGTAATCGATTTGCTCAGAAGTTATCTAATTAAAAGATTAAAACATTAAAATATTGTTTATTGTATAGGAATCACACAGGTGTGGTATTATTTTGATAGTATGAATCAATATGAAATAGATAAATGTCAAATCAGTTAATTGAAACAAGACAGAATCCTAGCTCCAAGAGGATTATCTGATTAAAAACACTAGAAATTTGGGAAATTTTAGTTGACATAAATAGCAGTTCTCATTTTTAAATTTTAAGACAGATGATTTGTTTGTATAGCATTGGCAAGTTGGTAAATTAATTTATTGTATAAATTCTTAACCTGCCACAAATCCATCTCAAGAATTTTCCCTGTAACCCTCCACTTTTCAACATAAAAATTTTAAAGAAACTATGTATTTTCAGAATGTATATTACATGAACAAGAAAAATAGAAACATGAAAAATGTAAATTTTAACAAGATATTATACAGAAACCATAAGGGTTTTCAACCAACTATTCAGTGTGATATGAGTGACATGGTTTGCTTCCACCTGGTAGAAATGAAAGAGGAAAAAAAAACAGAACAAACATAAATAACCGCAATTGAAAACAGATTATGAAATTCAGGAGAGTAACCTTGGGTAGCTCCTAAGTATCAACAGTGACTTCAGTCATAATAACATATTTTTTGATAGAAACAAAACGATACAAAAACAGTTTCTAAAGTCCTAAAGAATATTTAACTGATGGAGCCTCTATAGTGGCTAAACTAAGAGTGTGTTTTGACTAAATCATAAGGTTTAGAAAAAGAGAGGGCAAAGAGTGTTTGTAAATGAAGAGTCAAAATAATGAACCTTGTTGCTGCATTTATATGTATTGTCCAGGAAATTAAAAATGAAAAAAACTTTAAACAAATTTAATGGAATATTTCTAAATTATTAATAAGAAGACCTGTTAAAATGTTATAAGCAGTTAACTCTTTCCTGTAGATAACTCTCAAATCAAAAGCAGTTTAGCTGGATCATAGTCTGCAGTAAAAAGCTGCTCCGACACGAGCCAAGACTAAAGCAGATTTCTACCAAGATAAAACAATTCAATAATTGCAAATAAGTCAGACAATTTTATGTGTATGCTGTTTTATAAACTTTTATACAGTGGTACTGTAAAAATTAATAAAACATAGCTCACTTTTATCCAAATTAAACGGAACTCAAAATAAAATTTATCCAGTTTACATAAGATTAGAATAAATTTGAGACTACTTTCAATTCAACAGAGTACCACTAAATCCTAAAGTAGACATTAATGACAAAAATGTTCCTGTGACATCATCCTTCTCTTGCAATTAAGCACAACTGAAAAGGACTTTCTATGGATGCCTGGGGGAAAAAGACTGAACCATGTGATCTGTAACTCGGACAATTTGTGCCAAATAAAACCTGAATAAATCAAAGCCATATTTCAGCGCTGCCTCACAGAGATGTAAATCTGGGGCTCGGCGTGGTTCTGGGCCTCGCCCTGGGACTGGATGTAGAGTGTTATTGTTGATTAAAATGGATTATGGCTGAGATTACAGTCTGTCTCCTCCCAAAGTCCGCACTAAACTTGCCCAGCGCCAGCAGCCCAGGTCATTTTGAAGAGAAATGGAGTCAGTGAGAGAAGCTTATTCAGAGCAGTTCCCCGGTCTGTCTGAGTGTGGTTTAGCGACACAGTGGCTTTTTTCTTTTTAATTGTGCCTCAGCAGGAAGGCGGTTGATTGAGATATTTGAAAGTAGAGAAAAAAAGGGAAGTGGAGTAGGTGTGTGTGTGAGAGACAGAAGAGAGTAACATAAAAGAGACATATATTTACCAGGCAGACAGATGAGAAGATTAGAATACACTGATCGTTTGGGCAAAGAGTTGTGTGCAGATTGTCTACGTTCCCATAAAATGTTGTCTTTGTGAACATCTAGAAACTGTCTTTTTGTTGTGCAAGTTAGACCAGCAACTTTTTCTTCTTTTTTTTTTGCTCTGTACAAATCTTTATTGTGGACTAAATTGTTACAAAATTTTGAAAAAAAGAAAAATCTAAAAGAAAATGTTAAATTTTCTTGATTACATACACTACAATAAGGTAAATCTGATGTGACAGACTGGCGTCCTGTCCAGGGTGACCCCGCCTCTTGCCCGAAACGTTAGCTGGAGATAAGCACCAGCACCCCGCCCGACCCCATTAGGGACAAAGGTGTACAGAAAATGGATGGATGGATGGATGGATGGATAAATGTAAATCTGAGCAAAACAACATGACACTTGACTCTAGTTCTGCTGTTTTATTACAAACCTTGACAAATTTACAAAAACAGCACATACTTATAAATGTTGCCAGGTAATTCACTGAAAAATTTTGAAAATGTATAGATGATGTAAACTAAATTCTTGGATCAATATCGCTTAAGAATTCTATCAAGGCTAACCTTAAACCTGTTGCTGATGTGTCTTTTATTACCACACCTTTCCCTTTGGTTCAACTTTAAATGAATTTGATGTTACATTTTCTAATTACTATTCAAACTTTTCAAGATACTGAATCTAGCCAAAATCTAGCCAATATATGCATTTCATTTTCTAGAATGGGTGACAAAAATGTTACTTTTTCATTCACATTCAAAATTGTTAATGCGTGCTATTTTTTAGGATGCCCTAAAAATAGTATGGAAGTTAAATGTGGGTGAAGCCTTCCCTTTTTTAAGCTGATCTTACTTTCCATGGCACGGGTAATATTATTAGCTATTTTTCTAAATGGAAAAGAAAAGAAAACATACAACTGTAGTATAGAAAATGAGTATTCATTTTCATAAGTCCAGACGTGGCTAAAACAGGACAGCCGCTCGCCTCAAACTTGGAAGTTTCTGCAGTGAAAGCAATAGTTAAAAAGTTAAAAAGAACTGAATCTGAAACAAACAAAGCTGGTCTTAGATCCAAGTTTATGTTCCCATTATGCACAGTGGGGAGGACTGTGAGGAAGGCAAAGAAAAAAAAAACTCTTAAAGCTCACTGTTCAGGTACGATAAAGGTAAATGGTGCTGCAAACCACTTTTTGCTCAAGCACTTAAGCACTTACTGTTTAATTTATATCCAGCTAAAAAAGACAAGTTAAAATAAAAAAGAAAGTAAATTGGGATTTGTTTGCTATTTTTTTGATAAAAAAGTGATTCATTTTTTAAAATGTCATCAGTTTCTCAAAAATGCACATAATTTGGTTGCATGTTGAATAGAAAACACTTGTTAATATCAATTTTTTCCTTTGTTTTTACTGTGCTTTACATATATTTTTTTGATTTGTTGAATATAATTTTTTCTTAGCATTCACTTATTTACTCATTCATTTATCTATTTAGTAATATTTCTTGTATTTGGTTATGTGTATCTGATTATGTTTATGTAAAGATTTAAGTTCAGAGCAAGGAATCAATGGCATTTTACATGAGGATGTCATAATGTGAAAACCAGCCATTAAAACCCTTAAACAGTTCGCTAAATAAATGTAGGAAAATTGCTAGTATCTTAATAGTACTATATAAAGTATTTTAATGCTCATTTTGTTGATGTGCAAGGATGTATATGACCAAATACTGACAACTTGGCCCTAAAAGTAAACACTTTGATAAAACATAAGATTCCATAAACAATGAATATTAACTTTGTCCAACCAAAACAGGACAGGAATTGAGGTTCATATAACACCAGATGTTGTGTTAATTATATCTGAATTGTGCTGTTTAAATATTGTTGTTGTATTTTTTATTGTTTAACATCAAGATGGCAGATGTAGTACCATGAAAAGTCAAGTTGCAATTGAACTACTACCAACAGCTAAGCTGTAAAACTTTAGTCTTGGGGGATGAAGTGTGCATGAAAGCCTTACTGGTTTTGTTAGCATACCTGCAGAGCTCTATTTATTTCTGTGTTTAATCAAGGAAAATTATTTCCATGTGCTAAGAAGTTATTGTTGTGCTTGTTATAAAAGGTTTCAGCAGAACACTTGATTAATTGGCCATGTCTTTACTGCTGCAGTTGGGCTGAAGCTAACCGACCAATTATTATAATCCAGGGCTGTTTATTTTCCCTCCACTGCCAGTCCTGACACATCGACTAAGCCACTGGTTCAACAGAGCAAGGCCCGATGACAAGAGATGCTCAGTAGCCAGGGAAAAGGGGGGAGGAGGCAGGACAAGGTCTGTTCAGTATGTCAGTCAAATACAATATTGTGGTGACTGAAAGATGATCTGTCTGTGTTGGCTGAACTTGTGGACACCACTGATGAACACAGAGGAAAAAAACGATCAGAAAGGTAGTTTAGTTCATAGCATGATGTAAATCCTTTCTAAAGTTTTAATGTTGGAAATTTTAAAGCAAAAAAAAAAGCCACATTAAAATTGCTGTGTCAACAATGTCTTATGGGTATGTCAGTCGACCCACAGTTACTTTCTCTGAAAGAGAAAAAGTCTACGTTATTATGAGGTTATCGGGAAGGAAAAAGTAATTCAACTTCCGCCACTCAGAATGAGTCTTTTTACCGTACATGCTGGCATATATTTCTCCCTTTTCCTCTGTCTAGACATGCAGAGCAGGACCGCAGCTTGCATACCGGACAGTGGAGCCATACAGGTCTCCGGAGAACCATGAACAACCAATGCAAAGTTTTAAGGATCCCTTGCCGGAGTTGTACAAGTTAAGTAAATGTGTTAAAGCACAAAGTTTGCCTCAAATATTAAAATGCATTTTGATGGAGATTTAGGTCAAATGACACCATTAGTTGACCTTGCTGATCCACGCTGTGGAAGGTGGATCCGTGGCACACGTACCTCTTCAGTTGTCATCTACATTTATTTTTCAGGAGTCAAGTAATCAGGTAGAGTAGTTCAGGTTAGATGTGACCTGGTCATGCTGAATGTTTTTAGTGTCAATCATGATTCTAGTGCCAAAAAAGTAAGCATCATTGCTTTTTTTAATGCACGATAAAGTATACATATCAAATCAGGTTCCTGACTAAAGCAACACTTTATATATTTTAGATTTTGAACTACATGATGATCAAATCTACTTCAGAATTGTTATTTTAGTGGTGGCGGTAAAAAATAATGCTGCTACTGTTTGGTTGACAAAAACTTTATCGCTTCTGTGTAGGTATCATTTCACCCCAACAGTGATCAGGAGGGAAACTGAATTTCCTTTTTTGCTTTACCTGTTAAATGGCCTTGTCCAGAAACCTGCTACTTTCTGACCTTTGCTTCAACCTGTTATAGCCAAAGTGACATGGTCTGCCTCATGTCACTCACCTTGTAACATTGACTCCACCAGTTCCCCAGGCGTTAATTGCCACATTTACTACTCAGGGCGTTAGTTAATTTTTGAACAACATGCATTTCCTTACCCAGTAGCACCAACAGTCATTGTTGAGGTTAATAGTCGCAGACGTTGAGCTTTTGGAGCCTTTTCTAAACACCTCTTTTGTAATAAGGAAAAAAAAAATTGCTCATTTGGCTAAACAGAATATAAACCGCTGGAACAACGTAGAGTGAATCAGGTGTTTAAATCATAAACCTTTTTTGTTCAAATTTTATTCAAGTCAAAAGGGAGACAACATTTGAACCAAAGTTTAACCTTGTTATAATTCAACATATTAGGGTGAAATTAATCATGTTAAGATTTCAGAAATCTACCAAGGAAGATAAAATGCATTACTTTGCAATTTACCTCCATCCCAACAGAAGCACATTTATTCAATAAGTGAAATATTCAGTGACTTGCAAAAGTATTTTAACACAAATAACTTTTCCACAATGTTAATGTGATGAAACAAATTTATGTGGTAATGGACTAAAGGAGCTTGAGTAAAAACCTCATGTTTCAGATATTTATTTGTAAAAACTTGTTGGAAAATCTATTTTTTTATTTAAATACAACTACATTCTATTTTGTAGCTGTAGTATAACAAAACACACACAAAAAAATAAAAGCGAATATTTTTGCAAAGCACCATCGATGACGTAAGGTTTTTCATGAAATTTGATAACATGCCGAAAAATGTTTCAATCTTTACTTCAAAAACATCCTAAACATCCATGGTTAGAATTTTTCACTGTCCTTTATGACAAACATAAGCTCCTTCTGAGATATAATGTTACAAATTAAAATATGTGTTAAAGTGACTCTTTCAGCAGCTCATAAATTCCTCACACTGTACCCTCTCTGCCAAGAGACCTCCACTATTTTTCTTATCTTGAGCTTGTCTCGCCGGGGCAGGGGCAGCAGTCATAGCAGTGACTGTCCGCAGAGGAAATTAAAGTGAAATACATCCCCCTTTGTGGCTCTCACACTTCACAAGCCAGTGAAGCACCTTTCCGTGAATGTCATATTTACAGCCAGCCAAAGCTACTATAAACACAATTTTTCATGCGACTGAATAAATCAGAGCTTCACTATTTTAAATCCACACCAATGTTAAAGCACGCTTTTGGCGCTTTAACAGCACCTAAATTTAAAGGTCAAGAGCTGAAACCTTTTATCATTGTCTAAGAAAATATATACAATTTTATAGGTTGGTGTGTGAAGTTCAGGTTGGAGAAGTACAGCTTCTTCTAACACTGAATGGATCTTTTCATCTCTGACAGAACTGATCAGAAGGACGACTTGGAGGAAGCTGCTGACAGAAAATCTCTTGCGAAAATATTTGAGTGCTCATACAGTCCGACAAACACATCATATGTTAAAAATACAAACATTCCGGCACAAGCGTGGTTGAGACTGAAGTCCGAGTCACCCTCTACCATCCCCATGTACTCTATAAATAACCTATAATTCTCAGGAGACTGAATACTAGTCAGTGCCGTAACTGTCAGCATGACAGACTCATGTCTCATGTTGTTATTCCACAACTATTCCATCATCGGTCATGATTTATTCAAAGGTAACATTTCATTTAAGGGTACCTTTCATGAGTTTTAAGCTTTTTCTTTGTCATTTGTCTTCAAGCTTTCAGCTTAAAAGATGGGTATTGCGTATTTTCCAGGCACATAGTGCCATTTTATAGCTCGGTCAAGTAACTATGTGATCATCGGTTGCTGTATTATATCAAAAATAGCTTAAAAGAAATTAAACGTCACCAATTAATGCCTTAAAATTGGGCCTTTGTCTCTTTAAGAAGCTGCTCTTTCTGGCACTCCCCCCTCAAAACTTCATCACAAACGTCTCCATGACGCCATTTATAATTGTTTTTAGGAACGGTGGACTGAGAAATGGTTTGTTTGATAAAATCAGCAGACTCATATTTCCACCAGGTGCTTGCTAATTGGTGCTGCCACTAGTCTGATGGTCATAAGTGTATGGGGTGTGTGTGCGTGTGTTAAGGTGACTCTTTCAGCAGATCATAAATTATATATAAAATAAAAAATATATACAATTGTATACAAATGAAAAAATACATTATTGAATTATTTTACATGCAAGTTTTAATTAAAAAGATGATACTGCACAGAATTATGGGTAAATATAGGCTCAGGAAAATAGTAAAACATTTCAAGCATTTAAAACATAGTTTAGAGTTTTGTCCTTCAACCAGAAATAGGTTGGTTAGTTTGTTTTTGTTAATGGAGAAACACCTACATTTATTTAAAGAAGAAGGGAAGTAAAAAAAATATATACTGGGACTTCAGATACAAAAACTTGCATTTGCACAAGTCTGCTTTATACTAATGCAGTGGGACTGTCCACAGTAAAACTGTCATGGTTCATAAATATAACTAACCAGGGCTTTTCTGAGAAGGAAAGGCACGCTCCAACTGCAGCACAGGCCTTTGAGGATTAAACCCAGGATTCTCACGGTGATGCAACTGCTCAACAGTGAAATGCTGCTGCCTGTCCATGGCTGCTCCAAAGAAGAGAGCCCCATGTGATTTCAGAGAGATTTAAATCACTTCACGTGGAATGTTCCTGCTGTTTGGTACCTACAGAAAACTGCATTTATAGTGCTCCTATGCAGCCCTCATGAGAAACACCACTGAAGAAATAGATTATTAATCTCTTTATAGTCAAAAAGAAGCAAAACCAAATGTGTTTGCAGCATATCTGGCACCTGATTTGTTGAACCAGAAGAGTGTGAGGACTGTGAGGAGTTTGCTTTCTTTTACTTTCACTCTTCATTAGTCATGAATTTCAAAACTTGCATTCTGAACATTACAAAATTGCTGTGATTTATCCAAATCACGATTGTGTATGTTTGCACATGTTTAAGTTCTTTAACTGTGAATTTAAAGGCATAATGGCCTGAGTTGAAATCGCCACAGTATTTAATTAAAATCTGATAGTTATAGCTGGTGACAAAGTTGCTGGCAAGCGTTGTGCTCTTGAGTAACAGAAAACAATGTTTAACAACTCTGAATCCCTAACCACTGTAACTTTGTGCAAATGGACTGCAAAACGTCAAGATAGACATCGCAGAGATACAGGACAAATCTGCTGATCTGTGGATGAAATAGCCAGTTCAGCTATTAACAAAACTGGCTACATTTGTCTGCTATTAGGGCCATTTATGTTCAAAGACATGGAAACAACAAGCTGATTAGCTTGACATTGCACCACCCTCATTTCAATCTACAGTAGGAGCCTGTGTGTGCATGTGTGTGTGTGTGTCACCAAAGCCAAAATGAGAGGAAAAAATTCTTTCTTCAGATTGGATAATAACATTGCAAATCTGATAAATTCAACCTTACTCGCAGCTTATTAGATCTGGTGAATTTAACACTAAATAATGGTCATTTAGTTCTGACCAGCAGTTTGGGGTACATTTGAAGGTTGTACATAGTGAGTTTAAAAGAGATTAAAACTTACTGTTCATCACGTAATCCTGCTTTCAGGAAACTTCTTAATAAAGGTTGAGAAAATAAAAGTTTGGCTCTTATATATACATTTAAAAGTTAGAACATGTTTGAAATCCACCCTGTCTATCAAGGTGTGCGTGTGTGATTGTGTGTGCTTTTTTCTATTTCAGTTTTCATAAAAATTCCTGAGGGATAATCCCATAATTAGAGCAGATAGAACGTGAAGTTTATTCAGGTGGGTTTGCTTTAAATGAGCCTGACTACCTTCTCTTCTATATTAGAGACAGTTAAGTAAAAAAGGCTTCAAGATGGTAGACTGTCAGTTGCTTTTACTGGTAAAACCCTGTAAGATTAGACAGTAAAGAAATGTGGTTTTGGTTGAACTGATAGAGTTTATGAGGCTAAATGTGGATAACTTTTTAAACTACATGAGATTCCAGATATTACTTTAGGTATTGCCATACAAGTAACAAACTAAATATTAACAGATTTCTGATATAAAGGCATATGAGTTTTAAAAAGATACAACTTTAAAACTAATCACATTTTCTGTCACATAGTTTTAATTCATTTTAATGAGATTACAGGGTTCAAGACTACAGTAACTAAACTTATACCTTCAGATATTGACAAAATACTATGATGCCCTGGTATTTGGATATTTTGAGAACACTAAATACCAAACACTATCTATGGCGTAATGATGGATGTATTTGTTACAGAAATTGTTGGTACAGGCCTTTTTGTTTGGCACGAGCATATACTGAATGAATACATCTGTTTTAAATATGAATACTTGCAGAATATTTACAAGCAGGACTCTGTAGTTTGTCTTTCAAAATTAAAAAGTGGCACAAAAAGCAAAGCAGCAGAGAACATCCAGCTATTATTAAAGTTTTCTATTTGAAAACATTAAGGTTTCTCATTCAACTTCCGTGACAATGTACTTGTAGGTGGACTGAACCAAAGTTTGACGTTAGCTTTTTATAAATGCATTTTTTTTTTACTGGCAAATGTTGGCAAAGTCTTTTTAAAAATTCCAAAAGATTAAAAAAAAAAAGATTTCTTTGTTTATTGCGATGGAATGGCGACCTGTCACCACCTGTGGCCTGATGAACTCAGGAAGGACAAGCGTGTTAGTTAATGGATGGCTGGATATTAATTGATCTCTCCAAATTTTCCTTGGGAACATGTATGTGCTTTCCTTGTTTGTCTTGTGTGTGTGTCTATGTTGCCCTGTGATGGACCGCTGACCTGGCCGATGGGTAGATGGGTAATTTCATTATTTTATAATTCCTTCATCTATCCATCCATTGTCTTATCCTTCAGTAAGTGACTATTGTTGAAACTAAATATCATCAGTTTTATGATGACCTGTTTTTTTTAAAATAATAGAACATACTGGCAATATTAAATTACAGTGACAAAATATTATCCTTATTTCATGAGTTGAGCAGTAACTTTTCTTCTCTACTGCCCATGCTTGTAACAAACCTTTGTTTTTGTTGTTTCTGCTTTATACAGATGGTGCCTGTTTTTGTTTGTAAACTAAACAAAAACAGGCAAAAGGTAATAAATTTGTTTTAAACTCAATTTGCTACAATTTTAGAACAGCACTTCAGGCGCCTGGCATTAAACTCTTTGGTTTAGAGACAGGAAGCAGATGGCCTTCCTTCACCCTCCATGTGGGATCATATACCCTCCATAAGCCCATTAACACCTCAAATCTGGTAGCCTTGCTCATGTGGTGTGCATTAATCTATGACGCACATCTTCAATTTGCTCCATGTTGTTGTCTTGTCAGCTACAAACAGTCCTGCTTTGGCTGGGTGAAGCCATCAGTTAAAGCTCATGCACGGTGTGAAAACAGAGTTGCAACCATGTGGTTTTAAACTGCCTCCTCCTCGCCATGTTTTTGGAATCATTTCCAGCTGTTCCACAGCCACTAATGGCACAGTGGGCCCACATTGGTGTTTTAACATGGGCCAAGTCTCAGCCTCTCTCTTGCCTGGTAGAAGCGGAGGAGGTTTTTAGCTACTGTTTAACAAATGGTTTTTCAACCCACATTGTGAGTAATAAAAGACATCCCACTGAGTGTCCTGAACACTATCCTCAAGCATAGGATTAGAGCTTGCTGGATGAAAATCATTAAAGATTTTGAGGTTTAATAGTTTTATGAACAGGCATAAACAAATCAGAGAGACGACAGTCTCAGAATGAACTGAATCTGCATATTTGTGCAAACTGTTCAACCTGACATACTCAATTTAGTTTTACATACAGCTTCAAAACAAATCTGTGAAATTGTGCAGCCTTGGCCACTTGTTCACACAATCATTAGTAAAGATCACCAGGCATATTGTTTGAAGCATGTTGTAAGTTAAACCTGTTCTTTTTTTTTAATACGGTATATCTACACGTTCATCTAAAAAAGAAGCAAGGATGGAATTTGTTTGGCAATAATGGTAAATCTGAATCTGTGGCATGATTTCCCAAGTTTAGCGATAGAATTTAATATGCTATATCAGTAAAAACAAAACAAGTTCAAAAAGAACATTCGCTAAAGTCATTTAAATTGAGCAAATTAGTTATTTATTGAGTTGATACATTTCTTATCCTTCAGTAAGTGAAGGATAAGAAATTTGTACATTTGAAATTGTACAAATGTCCATTTTAAAAACTTCATTTACATGTGCATTCTTGAGATTTTTTTTTTATTTCTTCCATGTGCAATCTTTGACCTGCTGGAAATTTAGCCAAATTAAATTAAAGAAATACTTAATTTCTCTCCTCCTGGCTTCTTGTGCTTAATAAAAAGGTTTATTTATGTATTTTTAAATCTGATTTCAATGTAAATGTACTTGCAAAAAATAAAAATCTTAGCAAAAGTTTTCAAGTAAGGCTGAAAATCAAGACTTTGTTCAAAGACTGCATAAAATGCTTTAGTCAATAGATCTCGTTTTAGGAAACATTAGCTCCTTTGTTTTTTTTTTGTGAGAGAAGGTCACATTCACAATTTATGTTTCGAAATTGAAAAGAATGGGCTGTTTTTTTCTGAGTTTTAAAAGCAAACCTATTGTAGAACAAGTTAACCTATCAGCTTACTTTACAAATAACACAAGAACTAACTTTGTGAAGCTGAAAACCCATGACTAAATCTAAAGGTGTCTTGATTAGCCTGGATCTTGAATAATGGTAGAAGCGCCAATATGTTTTAGAAAATGAGCAATAGTTTAAGCCCTGTGTGATTTAATAATTTAAAGCAGCTTCAAGTTAAATTTATAAACAAGATATAAATTAACATCAATGTTCCGTGCAAAATAACTTTTATAAACTAGATGTAAACAAACTCATTTGTAAAGCATTCAGTTTAGAAAAAGTTGACTGAAATGTTTTGGACTTCATGCACAGGAGAAATCTATAATGAATAAATAAAAATAGCTTTAAAGCTTAACCTGTGCAAGAATTTCTGATCTGGAGATCTGTTCCATTTTTTCCTCTGGATAGAACAGTTACAGTAATGAAAGTTATGAAAATTGTATCCTGATAGCGTAAAAAATAAACAAATCATGCAGCCTCTGACGCAGATGTTTTTGTGGATATTATCACATAAAATAAAAACTTGAGTTGATAACATTTTTCTTACTGGCAAAAGCAGCTGCATGAACAACAGCTTGTTATCAGAGAAAAAACAGCATTTGCATCATTTAGCAAAAAGGCAAATGCGATATACTGTTATTTATACTAATACTGTAGTATTTTAATTTTTCCATCATCTAATGACAAAAATAATTTCAAGTGGAACATTTTGGTTGACGCACACGTGATGTAGTTGCCTTTTTAAAATACAATCATAATGATTCAGTACTGCATAAGCTGCCAGCTTGGATCGTATTTGTAGCATTTTATGCCTCATTGCAGGAGCAACTCATAGAAAACTTCATACATGAGTAGGGACTGGAAACATGACATTACACTACTTGCCTTTATGCTTACATGCATGTGTTCATACACATTTATGATGATTGCTCCCCACAAATTTTGCCGGCTGCTCAGATGGCCAATTAGTATGTGAACCTTTTTGCCCTATTTGAAGAAAAGAGGCAGGACACATCTGGTGTCAATGCATCTTAAAAAACCTATTGTAATGCTCCTTTTCCTGGACTGAACGTGCTGGGAAAGAAGCCCATTTAAAAACGTGTCAGACAGCAAAGAGCTGCATCTGTTCAAGTGGAACCAGACTGCCATCACAAGCTCAGCAGAGGTACTGCAGCAGAGATGCTGCAAGGCAGAAATTAGTTGAGAAAAAGAAAATAAAGTTGATTAAATTCTGTATATTATTAGTAATAATAATTACTACTAATAAAATATCTCTATCATATTTTAAGCTATGGTAGAGATGTTCTCTGTATGATTTTGTTTATTTTTGGCTAGAAAGGTATCCATATAAAATATTGTTTGCTTGAGCAGAGTATTAAATCATTGTAGGAACATAAAATGACACCAGTTAAACGTGCAGAAAATATTTTTACTGAGGCTTATCTTAGCAGATGTTTGGAAAAGCTAAAAGCTTTCTGTCAGTGAGTCTTTAGAATTTCAAGGTCCATAAAAACTGCAGATCACAACATCAGATTAAAAGACCTGTGCTGTTCAAGAAGTTGTCTTATTCGTATGGCTGGAAACAGTTGGGAATCAATGTGAAATGGCTTTGAATGCAGTCTTTGGAACAAAGTAGGTTGGTCTGCTATGTATTTGATTAACATGATTCTCAGAGGGAAAAAAGGAAAATAAACACAAGTCTGCCACAGTATTTATGTCAACAAAAATTATATGTTCCACTTATAGAATCAAAAGGAAAACCAATTGTTGGCGTCAAAGACACTGAAGTGGATTTGGAATAAGCTGAAACGTCAGTGGTTAAAACACAGGCTGAGGCGATAGAGAAACAGACGCTGGTCACTCTGTGACGCTGCCTATGTACGCTCGCCAAACCGTAAATGACAGCGCGCAGGGAGGAGTGCCCCAGAGTGAGTATTACTTCATCCTGACCACCACAAGCATGCCATCATCTTTTGGCAACCACCATCTTCCTCAGGAAGGCCAACATGTATGATGGCGCAGATATCTAAAGCTGTACTTTAGACATCTGGGCATGTAGGATCATGCCTTGATACAAACACAGGGAAAACGTGAATTATCTGTATATCTGAACATTTGCAGTTGTTACAGGTCTCGAGTGTCAGGACTGCTATAACGGTGATGAGCACAATCTGGAGGATAATAAAATAGAAGTCAGCAATGATGACCGAAGTGCTGCCTTTAGCATCCAGATTGCGTTTTTCTTTATTTGTTAACAAACTTTTTACAGTGTACAGTATTAATGTTTTACATATCCATTGTCTTATAGACCTGGTTTACTTTTCTCACAGGTAATAATTAACTTCACACATTAACCTTTTCATATGTTCATCTTTCACTTAGATGAAGACAACCAAGGTATAGTGTACCAAACAGGATAAATCAACTGTTTTAAAGCTTTGCTGTATTTAGCTCTATATTAACTGGCATAAGCATCAAAATATACACTGACTTTAACTGAATACTGATCAAAAATAGAATTACAAGACTCACAAAACAAATACAGATTTTAACTTAGCATTGTTTCAACTTTAACCTCCACAATTTAGGAACAAAGAATAGTTTCTCTACCTTTAACTTTGGCTGGACTCATTTTACTCTCATGCTCTGAGCTACTTTATGAGCTTTATGAGCCAACAAGTAACTTGAACTGAATATTATTATTGTTGTAATTATTTATGTATTTATGTAATGTGTTTATAGGGAACTGTAACGGCATGCAATGCATATAATCTTTACATTATTGTTTATTTCTATAGGAATATTTATTGCTTTTTTCTCCAAAAATATTAGAATCGTTTTAAAGAGCTATTATTATTCTATTTTTGTTGGAAAGTAATTCCAAAGAAAGACCTTCTCAAAACAGCAACAAAAAATGTAAAATTCAATAATAATCAATAAATTAAAAAATATTTTAAAAAGTACTTAAGGAAATTGTGTTAAATGTTTTCCAACTGATGTTTTTGTTGTGTATTTGTCACATCACAAACAATTTTTGGGAGTAAAACACAATTTGCTTGCTAAAAAATATAAAAGGTGACACAAAAGTTAAGGAGCAGC
Organism: Xiphophorus maculatus; assembly: GCF_002775205.1. Taxonomy (NCBI): domain Eukaryota; kingdom Metazoa; phylum Chordata; class Actinopteri; order Cyprinodontiformes; family Poeciliidae; genus Xiphophorus; species Xiphophorus maculatus. Next base: position 11,771,506 of record NC_036458.1, on the reverse strand, counting down.
AGCCTGTCTGGTCACATATGAACTTTCATCCTTCAGGCAGTAATACTTTCACCCCGAGGACCTGAATTTATTCGACACATAGATTCACCACATTGAAGCGCTGAGGCCCAGAGGAGCTGCAGCACTGACAGACTCATAGTAAAGAAGGGGGAGAGATTCAGGGCTTCCTCCCTCTGAGAATAATGCCACTTCCCTTTCACGAGGTTATGCATAAACACATGCGCTCTCCTCACAGCTGCTGAACACGTGCATTTCCATCCAGCTCCAGCTAAAGACATGGATACTGCTGTACATTCACACCTGCTAGCAGTGGCAGTGACGGCCAGGCCTGACAGTTTCCTTCTGGCCATCATCACTTCTCAATCGCAGGAGCACAGTCCAAGCAAACAGTCCATCAGCAATGTCCCGGAAGACTTTGCCGTACGGCTTTATGATCAACATCCACATCTCTGCTAATTACTATACAAAACGCTTCACTGATTGAAGCCTGTTTGTTCAAATTTGAGCCAGCAGATAAAATAACTTGGTGTTATTTATATAAGACTTGTTGATATGTAATCAATCAGCAGGATTTGATTGACTGCAGGTATTTAAAAGAAAAATTCAGAAGAACAAAAGAAAAATTCTATTGAGATTTAAATTAACAAACTTTTCAAATCATTAAAAATCTGTTTGAGATCTACTGTATGTCTGCCTAAACAATGCTTGAATTTAAACAAGTCTAAAGACAGTGAACTCTTACTGATAATGTACTTCATCACCTCATCTTTACCTCTTTCTTTCCTAAAGCTGATCAAATCCATTGTATTGTTCAGCTAAGCTACTGTATATGCTTGATATTTTAGTTGCCCTGGCTGCCAGTGCAACTTATAAAAGCTCAAAGTCAACTTCAACAACCTTGCTTTTGTCTTATTGGAGCTTTTCATAGACAAGCACCAGAACCGGAAAAGTTGCCTCTATTATTTCCCAAGCAAGTCTTTGAAGTTGTGCAATCAGTCCAAACAGAGATCTTCAACTGACGCCCTGACATGATATCTGTCTATGGTTTAGACCTTTGCTTTTTTAATATATATAAATCAGCTAAAAATATGCATTTTTGTTTAGATATTGTTTAAATTGTTTTATTAGGTTTTTTTGTTTGTTTTTAGTGAACACCTCTGCAATTTCTATCCTGACTGCTGCAATTAAAATAGAAATGTTATTTCTACTTGCTTACTTTGGAAAAATTGCACATGCAGTGAGATTAATTTGACCAACAGTGATTAACCATTTTTGTTACTGAAAAGATACTGAATGATAAATTACACGTTATCACTAATCAAGGAATGCAGGTCGAAACATGCAGCTGTAAATCTGTGAGGTTTCTTCTGAAATCAGTGGAAATTGACAGATTTACATGTTTGCATCGTGCAAAAGATCTCAACAGAATATTAAATCCCATGTACACACAATGAAAGCTAAAGTAGACTGTCTCCATGTCTGTCTGACTCCATAGCAGATAATAAATTGGCAGCTCGTACTATACAGCGAGGGAGACAGGATGTTAAACGCCTTTCTGGCATGAACTCTGATCCTTCATTGTCTGCTTATCTGCACTAAAGACCTTCAGACGGATGACTCTGAAGGGGGAACGAAGGCTGTGTGGTAAAGTCATCACACTATGATGTAAAGCAGACGCATGCCGAGGCTTCTCTGCAACAGTTCAAAACAAAATAAAACACTTGTTTAAGTTTTTACCCATTTCTCCCCTCAAGCCACCTCCTTTACTTCCATCTTTCCTCCTTTACTGGATTTATTAATGTTATTTCAGACATCAGCTGCATAATGTATGTCATAGATTTATATGGTTGACCAAATTTTGATCCAGTGTCGAGGCCTGACATAGTGAGCCTGACTTAGAGAGCCCTGCGACTGACCCCAAAGATGTGAACTACGGATATGTCCAAATGTCTTTAGAATAATAACCTCTTTAATTCCTCTTTCGGTAATGGCTTCCAAAAGAGGGTTCTTCAAAATACTTAAAAGCCAGATATATTATCCCTCAAAGTCTTTTCACATGTTGTCACGTTACAACCAAGAACTTAAAAAAATTCTCACAGAGGACCATTTAATTAAACTTTAAAAACCTGTGGATCTCTGCAACTCCTCCAGAGATACCACTGGGTTTTTTGGTTGCTTCCCTGAATATACTGTTTTTTTTTTTCAGTCTGGCCTGTCAGTTGTGGTTGATGGTCATGTCTTGGTCTCCCCATGCTCTTTCCAGTTTTGAATAATTAAACGTACAAAACTTGAGATTTTGCTTTATTACCTAATCCTGAATTAAAATACTCAATAATTCCATCTCTTTTATGTTAAATTTTCTGTTAATCAAGAACTATGCACAACTTTATGTAGGTTTTTCACAACTGTATAACATGCTGAAGTTTTTGTTTGCAGCAATGTGGATATGTGCAATGTGTATGAATACTTTTGCAGGACACTGTAATTTGGTGTACTTGTATTTCAAGTTTATTTGTGGGGGTGTGTGGGAGTGTGGGGGTGTGGAAACAGAACCCTCCATGCTTGTGAGAAATGGAGGGAGAACAGCCCCGAGGTGTCAGAATACACTCACAGAGGGAGGAAGTATTAGGCCAGTGTCTCGACCTTAAGGTCTCCTTGTAAAGACTGCCAGATTTAAGAGAGAGAGAGAGTAAGAATGAACTCATGAAAACAGCAGATGGCCTCAGAGAGGGTTCTGTTTACACATTTGGGTTTTTTTTTTAAACCACCAAATGATCGCAATATCAGTTTTGTTCAGGCTGTATACAAAAACCCTAACTTCTCCTGAGGCTAAAAGAATAAGGAGAGGTGGGAGAGGTTGATAACCTGGGATGGCCTCCAGCCCACACAGATAACTATTTCCTAACTGGGAGATAATCAAGGTCAGTCCAGCTGGTTGAAGACTGTTTGTCCTTAAGAAAGTTTGACAAGGATAGACTCGATTCGTACTTACTTCAAAATATATTAATTTGTGTTCAGCGAAAACACAAAAACTTGTGGTTAAATGTGAGAAAACATTAAAAAGTTTAGGAAGAATGAATGCTTTTGTAAGTAATAGGGTTTCTGTTTTCTCAGATGATTTGACTGAATTTACGCAAAGTGAAATCACATCAGGTCAGTATATTTTAGTTTATTAAAATCTATTTTCTTAAAAGAGACGGAGCTCATTTATTTTAGATAATGAATACCATTTATTTTGGTCAGAACATTCATTTATAACATTTAATTACATGTCACGCTTCAGTTATCATGTGCTTAAAATCATGTAACACAAGATATTTTGTAATTAGTCTGAACTTGTTGTGGAAACTTTAGGTGTATAGTTTGGACAACCATCCCAGAGGCATTGCAAAGTAGCATAAACAGGCTGTTTGTCAAAGCCAAGACCACTTTAGAAAAATATGCATAAATGGACTGCAAATGGCATTTTGTACATTTTATATTAAACCAAAAGTCTACTAAGACTCTATTTCTTCTTTAACCACAATCCTAATTTGTCTGGAAAAATGCTGCTGTTGACTGGCGAAAAAAATACACGACTTATGTGTTTTTGGAAATTAGAGAAAGAACATGTTGAGGCTGCCAGAGAGCACCAGTAATAACGAAATGTCTGCTCCCAGCAGGAAATGACACGCATGTCGTTCCTGGGCATTGCAGAGTGGAGCTGAGTTGCCCAAATAAGGCTCTGCCAGAAACAACAACATTATACACAGATCTCTCTATGTGTGCATGTTAAAAAAAAAAAAATCTGAAATTGGCTAGTGTACCTTCCTCTCATTATTTCCATCAACTTCCCCAGCAAGAAAATCCTCAATCCTCTGATGCCATTTGTAAGAGCCAAAACAACCAACAAATCCCACGCTGATCTGTAAACCAAAATGATGCATTACAGGCTAACCAGAAATGAGAAGGATGAGCTGAAGATACACACTGTGCTTAGTGGCACACATTAAAGCAACCAGCACGGTAATGAGGCATATTATGAGTACCCAACAAAAGGGTTCAAGCCAAATGTTGGGATTTTGGCATTGAATTACAAAGCATGTGATGCTATGAGCGGTGGCAGTTTCTGATATAGGGCATTCACCCAGGGTGGCGTCTTGTCAGGGGACAGCATGATGAGATTGCCCTCTGAAACTGCAAAGTTATATTAGTAGTTGTACGTGAACATTTACCTTTGTCTGTTTCTTTATTAAAGAAGCCCCATTTTCCCCAAGCCTTTTGAGGGACATAGCAAATGGAGAACAAGGTCCTCTGGTCAGATGAAACCAAACCTGAACTTTTTTTCCGACATGCAAAACAAAATGTTCTTTAGAAAACTAACCCGGCACATCACTCTAAATAGCAAGTCAACCCTCAAACATGGTAGTGATAGTATAGTGATGCTGTGGGAAGGCTTTTTTTCAGCAGGCTGAGAGAAGCTGGAAAGAGCAGACTGAAGAATGGAACTAAATATGAGGGCAGTCCTTTGTTGGTTGTCTATATATTGTGTATTAATAAAGTCATGAATGTTTTGGTTCTTTGTTTCTGTCTGGTGCCTTTGAAATACATATGCCCCTTTGTAGCCTCCAAGCAAACTATGGCCACTCCTCACATGTCTCACAAGTGTATATTCAAGATGGTGTCACATTTCCCTATAGCAATGCATGCATTCACCACCAGAACAAATATACAGCTAAGTGATTCTATATTGCTGAGAATCTCTTAAAGGTTACATTGCTTATTTTGCACTACAGCTAGGTAGAGTAAAAAGTTCTAGAGAGCAAAGGGGGAGCCCACTTCAACAAGGCTCAAGGTCGCCTTGCTTTGTCTGCTGCCACTGTACTTTGCTCAAGAATCCCTTTTGAGGAATTATAATTGAGGATAAATATTATCAAGTGCAATCCGAGAGGGTGTTGTGTATTTGTGCTGGGGCCAAGACGAGAAACTCAGTGAAACTGAACACCAGTTTGAGCCCTGACCACAGGAGAGCTTAGATGGAGGCAGGGGACCCATCTCGTTCTTTTGCCTGCCTCAGGCAGCAGGGAATACGGAGGTCAAAGGTCAAGGTAAGAAGTATAACGTCTTCAACAAAAACGCCATACTCAGGAGTACATCTAACAAAAAGCTGAACGTTGAACAAGTTTTATAACAAACAAGGGGCAGGGATTACTTTCACTCATGACAGCCTTGTTCCTGGGGGTCTACATTCAGCCTTTTCTTCTAGTCTCTCATCACCAGGTGGAAGAACAACAATCCATAATCCATCTGCTCTAATCTTGTGGAGGATAACTGTCAGCACCTACATACACTGTGAAATGCTTTCCGGCCTTGTTACAACGCTGGCACCAGTGGTAATCACTCTAATCCTGATGTATCCATGGTAAACAAAACCCTTTTGCACAGTCATTATCTATTCACAGCCAAAGGCCGTCAGATAACAAAGCAGATCTGGGTAAAGAGAGTGAGTGAAAGAAGAGAGAATGAAGCTAGAAAGAGAAATAGTTTTGGAGGAAGTCAATGAAGCTGACAACTGAGGGAACAAGAGAAGGTGGGATGCTATTTAATCGTATTATATAACAATATGTGTGGTGTGCCAAGTGGCTTTTGGCTTGCTATATTCAGATGAAGATTTTGTGTTGTAAAACCTGCAGTTTTTCTCAGTCTTGATGTAAAAGGATATTCTATTGTTCCACTAAACCAGTGCCGTCCAAGAGCAAAAGTGCAGAATAGACACATTTCTAGGAATCTGAATTACAGTGATTCTTGAAAGAATAAATAAGCAGCAATAACAACAACAACAACAACACAAAAACTGCTTCTTGAAACAATATCTGACATATTTTTTGTTGTACATAATAACAAGCAGGGAGCTAGCAAGATGATCGTGATGAAAATGATAATGTATTTGTTAAAAATTCTATCAAAAATAAAGAAATCATCAAAAGCACAGAAATAACCTCAACAAACAAAAATCAAACCTCAGGCAAATTTAAATTAAATGTCCTTAAACCAACACAAGGTAGTTTATAATTGTGAAACAGATAGAAAAACACATGATTTTCAAAAATATGAAAAATGTCTACTTGTTTGTAACCTTAAGTAACTGATGCACATAAAACCCAGTGTAACCACTTGCCTTCAGAAGTTGCTAGATCTTCTGAAAACTAAAAATCGCAGTATAAATGCAGCTGTCCTGTGAAGGCTTTTAAAGTTTGATAGAGAAAATTAGAGGACAACATTATGGATCGCAAGGACTACAGCAAAGAGAATCTCTTGATATGACCACGATTAGCCACGCACATCACAAATCTGGCCTCCTATACAAAAGAGGTAAAGGCAAAAGCCATTGTTAGGAGAAAGCCAAAAGATGTTCTACTGGCATTTTACCACAACCCATTCATTTAGACACTTATGAAACCTTAAGGAAACTTTTTGACCTCCATGCAAAATGGTGGAAAAGTACCTCTGCTCATTCCTTTGAACACACTGCACTCGTGAAACATCATTTGCAGTTTCATGTAGTGATTTTAGGAACAGGAAAACGGGCTAGAGTTAATGGAAAAATGGGTTGAGCTAAATACAACACAATCTTGGAAGATACTTAGAGGTTTCAAAAGACCAGACCTACATTGACATGTATGTTTGTAGTGTGGCAAAATGTGAAGCTTCAGGTGTATGAATACTTTTGCAGGGCACTGCATCACAACTTGGAACCACTTCAAAATTTTTGAATAACACATGCCTCACTGGGCTGAAAAGAGAAACAAAGTAATGGTTTTCAGAGCAGCCACAAAGTTTCCTTTACATCCATTAATTTAATTTGGATATGTTTACTAAAAGGAATTTAAGGATTGAATTCATGGTGCATTTTCTTGTTCATTTTCATGGAGCTGAGAAGGTGAGAACATATCGGAGAGTCTTCATGCAGCATTATTTCAAACAAAAGTCAGTGAAGACAGCAAACATTTCCGACATAATGTACCTGGAACACACTCTTGACCTTGCTCCTTATTATTACTTATGGAATGGAAGACATATTTTTGGGCTCTCAAACACCTTCTCGTCTTTCCATAACAATTTGATTCGATAATATATGATATTTATGTTATGGATTCAAAGAATGAGCTGTGGTGCTGTAAGAGACCTTGAGTTGAAGCACTGAAGCAAGTATACTTGAAGGTAAAAGAGGTAAAGAAAAAAGAATCTGCTTCAGCAAAAGCACCATCAAATAGCAGTTTATGTTTCAGATGCGTACTTCAAATGCCACAAGCTAGTATGAATGTCCTCTGTTGTCTGTTTTCCAGGTAAACATGCACACGGCATAGTTTTTAAATCTGAAATCTTTAAATGCTGAGCACTCTTATAATCCCATGTGGTATGTTCCCACTTAACTAATAATTGTATTTTCTCTTCACGTATTTAACAGAACAACATGGCGGCAGTGCTCCTAATTTCTTCCTTCTGCTTGGAGGACAACTCAAGTGTTGAGTGCAAAGAGAAGTGCACACAATTAGCTAATATAATTCACAGATGTGCTCATGGAGCATTTCTGCCTCTCTGTTCTTCATCTTAAAGCTGCACAGCGGGCCGAGCAACCTGAGAGTTATAACACGGCCCTCTGAGCTTTAACCTCACAGTGACCTGCTGGCACATACATTTCATATGACGTAGTAATTAAAATACACTAATTTGATAATAATGCAATAACAGCAGCACCTGAAGGGCTAATTTAAAGAAAACATTTCCGCAGACTCCCAGTGAAGCATAAAGGTCCATAGAAAATACAGTAGCCCGTCGGTGCTCTTTCTAAGGTCTCTGGGGTATTTTGAGGTACTGATTTCATACCAGAGTCATTAAAAACCTTGTTCCCCTTTGGCTGTGAGCGCCTGCCTGGCGTCAAAGCCTGTGAGTGATATTAGATCCCCAAGGTGTAAACCTGATGAATATCTGAGGTTGTTATGGAAAGGGTTAAGGCTGAAGCTCTTTCATAGCTCAAGGTACAGAGGAGATCCAAAGTCAAACATGAGCAAGTATCCTAGACTGGTGAATTGGTTCCATTTGAAACTTCTAAACATTTTAGGCTTGTTCTCTGCCTAATTGTTTATACAACTGTTCAAAGGGATAAGCCAAGTGACGAACGAGATCAGGATAACAAAGTGAGATGTAACAACACATCAATAATGTTCTAAGAGAAATTCAGAGAAAATCATACCTCAGAACCAGTAAAGATAAATGTATGTAAAAATATCCATCCATCCATTTTCTATACACCCTTGTCCCTAGTGGGGTCGGGAGGGGTGCTGGTGCCTATCTCCAGCGAATGTTTCGGTCAAGAGGCGGGGTACACCCTGGACAGGTCCCCAGTCTGTCGCAGAGCATGTATGTAAAAATATGAAGCTGATAAATCATAATCAGGCCTTTTATTGTTTTTCAAGGCAAATATGAAGTCTTAGCTGCACTATTTCGACACAAAACAAGCCACTTAAGTCACACTCACTAAAATTGAACATCCACTTTCATATAATGAGAAAGACTGTCACAGCTTGGAAGCCTATCACAGCTGAGCTTTGCTTTCCAAACGCTGCATAATTATTTTTCAGCAACTTTTGGGGTTGTCCTCAATTACTTTATGGTTGCTCCTTTTCATTTTCACCACTTTTATACATAATTAGCAACAAGCCCAAATACAATGATGAATAAAATATTGCCAAATTAATATATGTAAAGGCTAATGCATTAAATAAGGTTTGCAAAGTAATTCCATCGTCTATTATTAACAAGGTTTTAGGTGCTGAAGTAGAAGGATAGTCAAATCCTGGATGACTAAGAATCTACAAGAGTATTAACAAAGTTATGGAAGCCGTCAACTCAGCCTCTCCCACAAGCTGTCCAGCTTCGTTAATCATAACAAACCTCCTCATGGAAAGGCTCCGGACCTAATCCAAAGTGTGCATTGACCATGATTGTTATTAACTGCAAACTACCAAGTTTGTCCCTGATTTCTCCTCATTAAAAACAAAGACAGGAAACTGAAAACTGGAAAATAATTTGTTCCTCCCTTTATACCACAGGCTTGGTGGCTTTGAAGCCTACAGGAGTGGAAGTGAACTGATTGAACTTACTCAGTGAAGCTTGCTCTGCAGAACTAAGTTGCATAAATCATGCCACTGACCCATTTGTGGGTGTGTTTATTGAGTCAATGTCCAGTTTCTTTTTGCTTCTAATGATCTGCACTGACACGGTGAGGCAGGTGGGATGTCTGCATGATACCATTGCTTGTGAAATCTACTGAAAAACATAGCAGATCATCAACTTAGAGATAGTTATTGTTTCCTCAGAAAATTTTAATTATATTTCATTAGTTTAGGCACACTGGTAAGGATCTAAAGTGCATATCTAAGATTTTCTGCCCTCCTCGAGGGTGGTCATGGACATAGTTTACTTTCACAGGCAAAGGCTTCCATTTGCCATTGTTGTGCTAAACACTGCTTTGGCACAGAGGAAATTGAATCAAGGAGCTATCCAGCGGCGTTCTTTGGGCTGTCTTGTCCTTATCATGTCCATCAGCCTGATCAGAAACACATTGGGCTCCCACCAGCCAAGGGTCAAAAAGGCACAAAACCTTTGGCAGGCAGACATTTCCTGAGCACTGCATCATATGTTGCCAGTGCTGGATTTTTGCCGGTGATGTAATTCATAAATAAGGACTAATTTATTTAGCCAGCAGCACTCAAGTTGTTGAAAACCATGCATCAGTAGGAAAAAGCAAATAAGGCTTTACTTACATTTACTTTTTTTTTTGGCATAGTGTTATTGTGATGCAAATTGACTTGTTATATTATATCATTTGCAACGTGATTAATAAAAAAAACATAGCACATCTAAAATAAAGTTTTACATTGCAAAATGTTGATCTAAAAAATTCCTATGGTCTTTACTGTCATAAAGCGGTACATCTACATCTTTATATACTCCACTTTGCTATGACTTGATTATTTTTAGTATGACCTAATCAGTTTCCAATCATTATAGAGCTGCTTTAGTTCACTCTTCTTTTTAAGCCCCTTCAGCTCGTTCCACACAGTCATATTCCATCTTGCACACGTAATTGGAGTAACACACATTTTGAAGGAGGTTTGCTCTGTTCAAATGTCACACATTTAGTTTAGTGTGGTTCTGACTATTGAAGCAAAAGGAAAACCATGCAAAACATTAAACTTAATCTGGAGGCGGAAGACCTCCAGTAGGCCAAGATATGGTCATCTAAGCAAGTTCACACTGAGAGCACACGAAAGATGCTGAAACAAAGTCACTAAAATCTAAAAACATAGTTACAGCACTAACGTTACGCTTTATACCACTGTTAATGTGAAGATCCATGTCTGCGCAATCAGAAAGAGACCGCACATGTTTTACTTCCATAAAAGGTGTGAAAGAAGCAAATACAGCAAATATATACGTACTTCAACATCAAGATGCATTTCCTAATGCATGGTAGGAAAACATATTTCTATTAAACAGAACAAGTTTTCACTTAGTTCTGGGAGAGATACTTTATCCTTATGTCAAAATGGGATCCATGTAGGTTGTTCCAAGCCAGAATACATAAGGTCACATTAATCAGCATCTTAAGCTTCTTGCAAAAGAAGCTCCATTTAATTCACTGCATCCATGTGGATTTATTTGGTTCAGGTAACAGAATGAACGCTGCTCTTTGTTTTTAAAAGCAGGTATCATGTCTGTTTTCTTTTTTTTTTCCCTGAAAATGAGGACACACAACATTTAACATAGCACCTCATGCCATCAGAACAAGAAAAGAAACTGCAGGCCACAACATATTATTATCATAAGATGCCTTTTATGCCACATTATTATAACACCAGTGCAATTAGGAATAAAAAAATAATGTAAACAAAAAAAATATAGATGAAAAAAATGGAATGACAGCAGAGTTCAAAAAGAATAAATCATGCAACAGAAATAGAAACAAATTATTAAAACAAATACAAGCAGGTGAAATACATTATTCATCACTTTTAAGGGTTTGGGATGTGTTCAGCTTACATCTCCAAATCTACCCCTACATTTTGTACCTGAGTTTTTGTTTTTCTTCAATTAGGTATTCTTATTGTCAGTAAAGAAGTAAAGTACAATTAAAGACATTTAAACAGCAAAAATCTATTCCCAACCTCATTGAGAGAAATACAAAACAAAAAGCATACCAAAGTTTAGATCTTCATAAGGGTAAATGACACACTTATTTTGTGGCACTGTGCTCCTAAAAAGGCACATCATTTTGATTTATGTGCAAAAATATGACTCAACCATATTGTCATTTAACAAGAGCAATTAAATTTAAGTACAAAGGCAGCAAAAATAGCACTTTTGTTCCCGATGTCCTCATTGTCTCTGACCACGCTCCTGCTTAAAAGCAATGATGAACTTCCAGGCTTCAACATAATGGGACAGGAAGATTTCTTCTGGGAAGTGCTCCTCCACATCTGGAGGTATGTCCATGTCTTTTTGTTCCATGTAAGACACTAAAGATTCTTTCAAGCTAGAGAAGAGAAAAAGAACCATTTCAAAAAAGGATTGGGAACAGCAGTCGTAAAAATACTGCACAAGGCATGAAACAGTCATTAAAATTGTGTCTATGAAAGTGAAATAAAATAACATTAAGTACATAAAGAAAATGTATATTACCCCCAGTCAGGCCTGTAGGCATCAGGATCATTGGACTTTTTAAGAACCAGAACCAAGAACTCATGCATTTCTAACAGGAAAGTGTCAGCACTGTTCTTGGAGAAGAAGGCAGTAAGCAGCCTGTGCTCTTCCTCTCCCAGAGGCAGCTTGTACTTTTCAGGGACCCCCACAAATGGGTCCTGAAAAACACAAGAATTAGCAACACGGCATTTAGATATTCTTCTAACATAAACTAGAGATTATCACCACCAGTACTGGTAGGAGAAGGGAAAGTGACATCTTACCCTCTTCAGCCGCAGCATGTTTTCCGATTTAAGTGAAACCAACAGCTGCCACAGAGCAACACAATGCTTTAGGCAACACATGCTGAAAACCTGCGAGCAAAAATGGAGACCATTCCCTGATAAACACCTCATGCACAAGACTATGTTCACTAAAATGAAATATCATAGCTTTAAGGTTGGTCAACAAAAAAAGTATCAACAAAAGGCAAGTTTGTTTGATTTGTGAGTGTAGAATGTAACCAAACAGTCTAGACTGCCGAAGAGGGAGTGAACATGCAGAAGATAGTATGACCACTGCTTCAGATAGGCTGACCTTGACAATATGCTGAGCCACCTGGTTTCCCATCTGCAGCACCTCCTCTAGGTAGCAGGACAGCTGCATGTGAGCCTCGCCCCCCGTCATGGCGAGGAAGCCGAGCGCCACTTCCAGCGTGGACAAGGCCTCGCACACCTCGCTGTAAGAGTGCAGCTCCCCAGCAACGGAGAAGAGGGTGAGGGTCTGCAGGGGCTCCTGATGTCATAATCAGAGACATTCCAGATACTCATGTGAGTTTGTGTAGCAATACTTATAAAATATGTTAAGTATATTGAATGAACAATAATCAAAACCTCTCACAAGAACTGATACCATTGGAACTTTTTCACAGCTAGTCACGTTACAACGCCAAAATATTCAAAGTATTTTTATTGGGATTTTACATGATCGACCAACACTAAGTAGTACATAATTATTAATATCAATAATTAACTTTAAACTTTTTCACAACTTTATCCCTGACCTCTAGGCTGTTGGTCATCACGATGCCATTTGTTTTATTAATGTTTAAAATAAACCTCTGAGGCCTGCTTAGAAATGTAGATGGTTTGGTTAGATTGGATTTTATTAAGGCGAATCAGGATAAGGGGTGTAAATGCGATTTAAAGCAAGGAGTATGAGTAACTTACTTGCTTGACTTTGGTTTTAACATCTCTGAGGATTATCTTGTAGTCACGATCGTGTCTGTTAACTAGTGTAGGAATACCCTGCAGTAAGAAGACATTCATATGAAGGTTAAAAAAAGTTTTGTTGAACTTCAAAAAGTTGCTGTAGTCGCATTTTCCATGTACTCACATCGAGAGTGATTCGAGGTTTTCCCAGCAGAAAGCGCGAAATGATCTGCTGCTGGATCTTGAACAAGTCATATTCATGGAGGGTCTCTTGGCCCTTCTCAATGCTGTACTGAGTGTTGGACAGAATCAGGGGCATCAAGTCCCGCTCCAGCTCATAATGGATCACATGCAGATCAGTGAGATCTGCAGGGCTCACTTTGTAGCTGTAAAATTAATACATGGAAATAATGCAGTTTGTTAGTTGCATGCTACCCTGATTATCTAAATACCTAAAAACACGCAAAATGCATTTGCAGAATAAGTTCAGACATGAAGATGAGGAAAAATGTGGCAAGAGCGCCCTCACCTGGTCTCCTCTCCAGTATGCTTGTCCACACAATAGATGAGGTCATTGTGCAGAGCAATCAGGTAGCTGATAAGAGCTGTGGAGCACAGGCCTGCACCCTGTCGCTGAGGTAGAAGTACCTTGAAGTCACTGTTCAGGTCCAGGTCCTTCTGGCAGAACTCATTTGGGATCTTAATCTCACCTGAAGGACACGCAAATTAGACTAACACTCCGTAACTAGAGCAAGTTTACTGTTGTTGTTTGTGTTTACCATTGGTTGCCAGAGACACTCTAAGCTGGTTCCAGGTTGCTAGGAAGATTTTGATGTACTTCTCGTACCAGGCTTTAAGTGAAGCTGTGACCAGAAAGAAACCAGACATGTTTTAAGACACATGGAGCCACTGTTAACTATGCAGACTGACCACAGCATATTTACACTTTTTCCCCCCCTTTTCAAGGATACTATATCATTGTTCTATTTTAGGATAAATGTACCCATTTCCTGGCAAACAAGAATACAAAACGCATTCGGCCAAGTATCTGACCATAAGATTTAAAAGTAAACTCAACATGTAGTTCAATGACGTATTGCATAATGCGAGTCACATGGTTGAAAAAGCTGAAATCGATTTGTCTGGATTGTCTAAGTACCGGCTTTCTGACTGTGAAGAAATTCATTGATTGTCTCGTAGGTCAGCTCAGTGATGTTCTGAAACTTCTTCACCAGATTCTTCTGCAGTGTGAGGATGTCAGGGAGACACTTCACCAGGCGGAGCTCTGCCTCCTACAAAAACAAATTGTTACAAAAAAATTGTATTTTACTTTTTTTTTTTTTTACTAGTGAGTAACTGAAGTGATTACAGAAAGCTATGCAACCGGAAATAACATTTAAACATTTTTACAGCACAGAATTGCAATGCATGTCGTCTCATGTGAAAACATATCCCAGCTATATAATGCTGATAAGCCTCTGTTTTAGAGTAGCCTCCTTGACATTTAGTACCACTTGTTAAAAATGTGTGAAAGTTTATAAAACAAATTCACCTTTTATTGCAGGGACAAAATCAAAGACAGGAAGTTTTAGAAAATTGTACTAATATACATTTTAGTACAGCAAAATTGCTGCTACAATTTATTTTTTTTCAAAGATTTTTACCATGCGGACCAAAAAGTCTTTAAGTTGTTCAAAGTAACCTCCCAGCAGAGAAGCTGCTCCTAAAGCTTGCATCTTTTTGCTGCGGTTTTCTCACCTTGTGGAGAAATCTCCAAAGCACAGGCACAGTGTCTTTGCCATCGTTCTGCTCTAGGATGTGAGTTAGGCTCAGCACACACACTTTCTCCCTGCAGCTCCACACAGCGGAACAGTGGAGCAGAGAGTTCGCCGGCAGAGACGCCAAAAAGAGACGAGGGTCACCAAACACCAGCTTCATGATTGGGTTGGCAGAGATCCGAGAGTCTGCCCGGATGAAGGCGTTCACTTCTTTTAGCCGTCTGTCCAAGTGCTGGTGAAGAGAAGATGACAGATGGCAATATGTTTCACTCATTTGTTTCCTCAGAATCATGTTTCGGCAGAATCATCTCCTGATTCCAATACTTTATATGTACTACCTTTAGCTGAGGTGTGATAACAGCATTGCTCATTTCCAACTCCCATCCGTTTCTGGCCTCTTTATTTGAAAGGCGATTGTCAAAAGGAACTGGCCCTGGAAAACAAGCTCAAATAATTTAAACTAGATTCATCAGTAAGTCAAAGCTAAAACATTGCAATGATACAGGCCTCATCATAAATTCTTTATTTTGCAAAATGCAGCAATGTTTTGTTTTTCTTGGCCACTAGAGATCGCTGTTTCTCAAACAAAGATATGGAAAAAACACTCAGATGCACAGCCTGAGTTTAATAAGTAAGAGGGGGAAAAAAAAAGATTTAAGATTCAATGCCAAATACCTTTCTTTAAAGATCCCACAGAATATTATTTGGTGTAAAGGGTCACCAAGATTGTAACTTACATTTCTGTTGCTGGTGGGGTCCCAGCAAGCTGCTGATTACCAGGTGAACTGTTGTGATTGTCTCATCTGTCCCCTTTCCCAGTGATTTGATCAGATGTTCCATATCTTTTCTCAGGTGATTAAGTAGGAATGCAGCAGGCTCTGGAACTGGAGGCTTGATGATTGCAGAGATGAACTAAAAACACAAAAAAGAAACTATTAATGATGAGGAAAAAAAAATCTGGCAGGAATACTGTGATCACACAGCTCAATAGTGCTGTGTCTTTCTAGCCTAGTATTTAATTCAACTTCAGTACTTCTGTTTTATTTTTATTCATATTTAATTTTGTTTAGGTTATTTTACATTGTCAATTTAATTTGGTTCAATGAATTACCTCTATCTCATTACACATCATAAAAGGAATATAATTTCATGTTTCTGTATTTGTTAAATAATGCATAATTTTAAGGTTATAATGATGAGTTCAATAAACATTTCCTTGTTCATTATTGCAATATCATTGCCCCTATTTTTATCAGATTTTGTTGCAGTTGCCTCAAAAGTTTTATTTTATTTGCGTAGTTTAACATTTTTTGCTGTAGTTGTTGTGTACTTTTTTCCCTTTTTTTGCTTTTAAACTGTTTACAGTATGTCATGTTCCCAAAAAGTGCTAAATAAAATGGGATAGTCACCTGTGTGTGATTATAGGCCCCAACCAGCATTGCTGTGTGAGTGAGCATTCGGACAACATTAAAGGGAACAGGCGACATGCTCTTTGTGTCCAGCATATCGGGATTGTCCCGGCGACTTGGATCACCAAGGATGTGGCCTGTCTGGGTGCGGTCACCTCTGTCAGAGGACATAAAAGAAAGAAGAAAAAAATAGAAAATTCTTAAGCAAATGTGATAAACTTTCTTTGCACATTTTCTCGTGGATTTTGGAAAGCACTTACTGCATTGCAAGAACCTGAAAACCCTGCACAGCAATATGGTTGTCTCCTCCAATTACAGCACCACAGTCTACGCAACGACTGGTTTGCATTGGCTGGCCACACTAGAAAAACACAAGTTGCAAAAACAATGTCACAATATAAAAAATAAAGGTCTAGAAAAATGTGAGTTTTTACAAGATTTTTACTAATTTGACTGAATATAGTATACCTCCCCAATGGTGCAGGGATGACCATTTGGACAACCTGTGTGATCATATGAAAAGGTTCAACTTTTAATAGTATGGGAGTTTGATCTGAAATTTCTCGAGTGAGTCTATAAAATCTTTGTTTTTTTACTTACGGTACCACTGCAGTGGGCCCAAAGCTTGTTGAGCTGCTGCTACGATATCTTCTGGCATAGAGGGCAAAAACGCTGCCTGTAAAACAAAATTTTAAAAGTTATACACTAATTTCAAAGTTATATTTGTTATGACTGAAACCAGATGTAACACAAACCTGCATGTTGACAGGTGTCAGTGCCAGCTGTTGAAGGGGAGCTATGATCCCCTGGTTTCCACAGAGCAGTACAGCAGCTAAGTGAACAGTTAATTCTACTGCCACACTTTGGGCCCCAGAGATGCCGGGGCGGACAGAAAGAGGCCCCATTCTGTTGGTCACCAGGTCTTGAGCAAAGGCCTTCACCTCTGGGCTGGCAAGGATTTTGGATGTCTGGATGAAAGCTGAAAGTGCTTCAAGTTGCTGTTGGTACAATTATACAGAAAATATGCAACATCAGTTATAAACACACACAAAAAAAAAAGTCAATAAAATGTTCGCATTATTTTTTAAGAATTTTATAATTGAGATCTGACCGAGGTGATAATATGAAGAGCCACAATTAAAAACATCTGAACTTTACCACACAACAGCCCCAAACTTAAATTTATTTCATTGGCGTTTTATGTGATACGACACAAACTAGTGGGTAATTGTTAACTGAAAAACAAATGGTACATGTTTTAAAATCTAAAAAATGACCTAGGTGTTCAGTTTCACTAACCTCTATGCTGATTCTCAGAAATATCATCCAGAAAAAACATACAGTGCAACTAATTGTACTATATTTCAGTATAAAATAAGACCTCTGTTTGGTTTATTGGAAGTCATCATTACTGAACAATATTTGGAAATGTTTGTTCACAAACATTCTCCATTAAATGAGATTGATCTTGAGCTATTGTGAAAGAAGAATGGCCATAACCCTGGACAGATACCACAAAAGACTTGGAGCTTTAACAGCAGTTATAAGCATATAAGACATTTAACATTTTTATATGTAAAAAAATAATAATAAAAAAGTGAGGTATTGCATAGTTTTCCTTCCACTGGATATTTTTACACTACTTTGTGTTTGTCTATCACATAGACTTTATGTGCCTGTATCCACGTGAACGGATGTGAATACAGGCAGTGTATATGGATGATTTTTTTTTTTTTTCAGTGAATGCTGGTCTTTGGCTAATTTAGGGGTTTACATTTAAGAATGTACCTGCTGCGTGGGGTGGAAGCCCTCATTATCGTGTCCATAGAGAGTGGTGATTTCTCTGTACAGCGCTAATAGAAGGTAAACTGCTTTCAGTTGTGGCACACATCTGCAGCCCTGTAATGCATCAATGGAACATAAAGATACTCATGAAATCATACACAGAGAAGCACCTGGACTAAATACAAATTAACAATAAGTAATAACGATACCTCACAGGCCTCATCCAGTCCTTCTACTTTGCCTTCCATAACTGTCTTTGCAACAGCTTCTCTGATTGTCTTGTAATCTTTTCCACAGACAAGATAGTGATCTACTGGGGGGGTCTCCTCATCCTGGGGGTAGGAAAAAATAAACCACAACAGTTAATAAGCGCCAACGTACGTAATTGAGCAACTATCATTAAAAACAAAAATCACACTGAACCTGGAGCTGAACTTCTTCAGGGAAGAGCCAACTCATCTGACCCCGCCTAAGACGTTTCTGGACAAACTCCACTCCATATTGGCTGCAAATCTTGCGGATCAAATAGACACGATACCAATCGTTCCCACTCCGCCTGCACAGGTTCACCACACTGTCCAGAAAGGCTGCGGCTCCATTATGACCACCTTCAGGTGAGCCTGGAAAAAGAAAAGAACATTTGAAACACTCCTAAAATAAAAGAGAAGAGGCATTCTTCTGCACCATAACACCAGCATTACAGACCTGTTTCTCTCAAATTTTCCACAATCAGACTAGCAGTCCTGTCCAGATTCATTCGCACTCTGGCCAACTGCTGCAGATACTCCACAGATGGTTTTTCAGCATGCTGACCGTGTGTTTGCAGACACTCAGTCAGAAAGGCACTTTCATTCTGAAAATACGCCTTCTGATCTGCAGCAGACCTGAACTGGAGCCTTTCAAACATGGAATCCTTGAGAGATGTCAGAGGGGATGAAATGGTAAAAAAGAATTGCAATGTATTGTAAAAGTCTACAATCTGGATGGAGCTGTCAAAGTTCAACTCACCTCCAGACAGTTGATGTACATGCAGTAGAGTTCAGTTTTGTCAGTCTCATCCAACATATTGCTCTGTTCAACAGCCACCAGATGCTGCTGCAGATATTCTTTCACTTCATCAAAGCTGAAAAAATAAGTCTATATGAGAGATGTCAGCACATACAGCAGCTTCTACCCGTATCTGCTTCTCAGCACAGATGTGCAAAAACAGCTAAAACCATTGGAAAAAAAGAAACAAAAAAAATTGAAAAAAATAACTGTTCGCTGACATAATTTTTTTCTATCACAAAAAAAGAAGAAAAAAAAATCGCAAAAAAATTAACTAATTGAAGACTCCTTTAAATTCATACTTTTCTTTTTGAACTTGATCAGTTTTTAGATGTTCTAGCTAATAACCCTAGATTTTCTGCTTCTTTGGGGCATAAATGAAATGACACAGAGACCTGTCTTAGCCATTCTTCAAAATGGGAAGAAAGGATAACGTGCCTTTCAAATAAAGCCAATGTGTAGTCAACTAAATTTTGGCTAGCTTAAACTTGCCCATGTTCACAGTAAAAGCAACAAAAAAATAAGTTAATAGAACTGGAAGTGTGATGAAACATGACTAAACAAGGGCCTGAGTTTCACTCGACACCATGCACAATTTGGGGGCAGGGGAAAAGACTTAATATATACAGTATATATACTGTATATACATACTGTATATATATATTGCATTACCTTCCCCCCACTTAATAAAAGTATTAGAATGAAAACTGGAATATTCTAAATGTACTGAGAGGTATTATGCTTTTGATTTTTCTGCGGGTCTCTGAATATAAGAAGCATACAAACACAAAACAGCTAAAATAATTTGCAACCATAACACCTCACCTGTACTTCATCAGAAGTTTGAGCACCACTGAGCGAACAACAGGATTTTTATCAGCAGAGTCATCAAATGGAGAAAGCACTTTTGTCAGCATTTGTCGTTTGGCTGAAAAAAAAAAAAGGTGTTTTTTGGATTTTACACACACATCTGACAAAAAATAGCGCGCAGGATGATAAATCTGTATCACAGTACCTCTGAGCAAGGGAGCCGGGCTGGCCTCCACCATGAGAAAAGACAGCAAATGAAAGATGACAGCTGAAGATGGTGGAGAGTTGTCCTTGAAGCACACAGTAGACACCAGGTCTATGAAGAAAGCGTTGCAGCGCTTCCTGAACTGAGCATGCTGACTAACACGAATCCTAAACAAAGCAAGACAAACAGAGATATTAAATAAATTACAGCTCAAGTAAGACGATCCCAGGAAACAAATATGCATTAAAAAATGTACTCACCTCATCTCATTTGAAGGAACCAAGGGGAAGTTTTCCTCAACTGGCTGCATGCAAAGCGGGCAGTACATCTGACCGGGAACCAGCCACTGTTTGATACAAGCTACACAGTAGATGTGATTACATGATAGGCAGAGTGGATCTTGAGGGTCTCCCATGCAAACTGGACACACCATATGACCGAACCTGAACACAGAAAACACAAACATTACTACAAGAGCTATGTTTTATTCAAGAAATATCTATTTTCAGGAGGAAATTTTGAGTTAAGGATTTAGTAAATAACACGCTCTACGTCTTAACATTTATTACTCTTTTAGACCAAGACAAAAAAGTATGTTTTAAATACAGTTGGTCAGTTTTATTGCATTAACAAAAAGGCTATTGTAAAAGCAACCAAACAGAATAAATTGATGAATTAAGCAATAAATTAATTTAAGAACATTTCACTACTTTCACACATTATGACAGACAAAGGTAGTAACAGATAAACTATTTGGCTTGTGCCAAGAGTGATATATATTGCGATGTTGATTTTTCACCTGAAAATGCGTTCCACGGCTCCATCTTTGCAGTTTTTCAGCAACCCAATTACTGCCTCAAAAATCTGCTGAGTTTTAACATCTGAATTTTTTTCAAGAATCTTGATGGGGGAAAAAATGGAGACATTTAAGTTTCACTGGGAAAATTAAAAGTAAGCACAAAGTCAGTTCCATGCTAACAGGCTTATCTCGAAAAAGAAAAAAAAAAGTAGAAACCTTGCCAAGCCCTCGCATATTCTCCAACACTAAAGGTGTGAGCTTCGTGTCCAACTGTTCAATTTCCATCAACATGTGCTCAACGAACAAAGAGAGAGAAAATATGCGATTCCATCCAGATCTACATGCAAAGAACAACAACAATTTAATTCCTCAGTCTGTGTTATTAAGTAATAAACTTTGTTCAATGATTACAGCTTTCTCTTGACTTACTGGACTCTGAGGACTATCATCTTGCTCCTCTCTCCATAATGTCTCACACCGTCTTCTGAACAGATCAGTTCAATGGGAACTTGAAGTTTCTTCACCTGCCTGAGCCACGCTTGTCTTTGAGCATCGGTGGCCAGCACTTTGGGCTCCAGGTGCTCCAAACAAGCAAAAGCAGCATAAACGTCGAGGACCTTGGAGACAAGGAGCATGTGTTTCAAAGATTTGAAAGTCAAAAGCCTGAAGACTAACTCAAAAATATATATAGAAAAAATTATGAGGGGTAAGTTCATGCTTACAAGTTCAACGTTGTCTCCTGCATGTGGGTTTCCCAGAAGGTCCTTGGTCACCTGAGGTTCAGTACACATAATTCTGGAGAGGTTCTGAAGTCGGTTTTTGAACTTGTGATAAGCAGCATGAACCCATGGAAGAGCTGTCATTTTCTCTGTGTCGTTCAGCTGTAGTCGTAGTTCACTGATG
Organism: Xiphophorus maculatus; assembly: GCF_002775205.1. Lineage (NCBI taxonomy): Eukaryota > Metazoa > Chordata > Actinopteri > Cyprinodontiformes > Poeciliidae > Xiphophorus > Xiphophorus maculatus. The sequence goes on along the minus strand of NC_036458.1, from coordinate 11,749,835 downwards.
CAACTATTCAAGGCACCACAGAGGAGCTAAAAAAGCAAATCATGTGGTTTACTACAATGTGTCCGCCACCTCACACAATGTGACATTTTATGCCATTAAGTAAAATCAAGACAACCTGCAGATCTTCTGGAGAAGTGACATTCATCGACATGGAGATAAAATCTTGAAGGTAGCGATGGTAAAACTCCATCTGAGTCTCTGAATCAGCTTTCTCAATGTAGCGTCCAAGTGGTGTACTCCAAAAGATCTCAATCAGTTTTAATTGATTGTGTCCTGTAAAATCAAAATTGATACAAAAATGGCAAAGTCTGTATATCTGCATCTGTGACAGATTAACCTAAAGATCTATTAAAATGCTTATACCTTCATTCTGAAGGACATGAACACAAAGTTCCTCCAAATAGTCCTTAATTCTCCAGCTGAAGGGCATGCTGCAGCCGATGTTTCTATCTTGAGGAATGTAGTTCTGCACAAGGATTGTTCTTGTCTCATAGCTGAGAAAGATATAAATATGAAAAGGTAAACAGAATGTTCAAGTAAATAATATAATAAAAAACATGTGACTTCCACTGACCTGGAGTCCATTGCGAGGTGTGAGATTTCCACCAGTTTTTCATTGCCAAAGATATCCAACCACAATCTCTTCACTGCCTCAGAGCAGTTTTTGTCAAGCAAGAGATCCATGTTTTGGTCCCGGTCAATCACTGACACCAGATGTGCCAAAATGGGGACCACCACAGCTTGAACACGTTTCCATAAGGTGTGTCTGAAATAATGGCAAAACAAGTCAAGAAAAGCTTTCAAAGACACTGCTTTGCATTCTATTTTTGGAGGTAATAGTACTACTAGTAGTTACCTGAAAGTGCCTCCTTCCTGCAAGGCATCAATGTTTGAAGCCTCTTTGAGGACCCAGTTGCTCTTCATGAACGCGTTCCCATCATGAATCAGTAACAACGAGTGAAGACGCTTCTTCACAGTTTGAAGAAATTCATCTGAAAACACACAAAATGACAAGTACGGAAACTGTAGGGAACATACAAATACATCAAAATAATAAAATATTTAAAACAAAAATGCAAATGATCTCACTGCAATAATTTAAGAAACCAAAAAACGTTTATTCCTACCTACAACTGCAAACATAACATGATTGTTACTGTCAGAATAATGTCATTTACATCAGGTCATGATTCAAGTACCTCGATTATTAAAATTCCTCAAGGCAAATTATCTGCCTCAAAGCTACATTAAATTAAGTTTTACTGTTTAGCACCAAGTGTTTAGTCAGGGTGATTATTTGTGTTGTGAGACACTTTCATTCTGTTATGAATTCTTAACCAATGCTAAGTGCTAGCAGCAGTTCGGTTTTGGGCATCCAGTGGTATTTCATTGTTTGATTAAAATGTCTGGGTTTTCATAATTTTTCAGACAACCATCAGGCATCCTTAAAATTGATTAGTTCAATGCATAAAATAGGACAGCCTTTCTCCTCCTAGAGCGAATGGTTAACACCAAACAACGGCAAACTACGTAGTGGCTGTATGTGTACAGGTGGAGCGGACACATCCAGTTAGGCATCAGCTACCATCGGCTGTGGTAGTTGATGCTTAGCGTAAGTGTAGCTTTACGGACGAGCCAGAAAATAAATTTCATACCATTCCAGTTGCAACAAATGGGTGGAGGAGCGCACTGTGGTGTGTGCATACCTGACAGATCTGTTTCAGTGTGTAACAAAAGTGCCAAAGATCTGTCGCACACATGGGGACATAAATGCAGTACGGCAAGGTGAGAGTTAATCTAATAAAATTCAGTGAATATGAAGACATGAATTAAAAAATGGCATATATACATTTTTTTAGAAGTGTCTTGTGAGGTTATTTTTCTGCTGTAGAAAATAATTGGTAGAGATAGACAAATTTCAAAATTTGGCCTGATATTGATATCTGATATTAATACCACTGTCATGGCAGTATTTACCAATATCTTATTTGATCAAATGTTTTATTCAATTAATTCTCAGAATAATCAATATTACTCGATTGCTAAAATAATTGTTTACAACAGCTCTAATTTATATCAAATGTCCACAACTGTTAGTTAAAGCACATCAATGGATGTGCATGCTGTGGCGGTTATGATATGGTGCATTCAGAAAGGTGCCTAAGCCACCATTAAAAAAAGGGGTGTCCAAGTGGCAGGTGTGACCTATTTGTCAGTTGTACTCTCAAAATATTTTTTGTTGCTTTTAAGAATAGTCAGTCAATGGGACGTTATTACCTCCAGTTTGTTTAATGGATGTTATTTCTAAGAACAAGGTAACTAGGTATGTATTTGTGCAGGTGTACACTGTATTTAGTCTATCCAAGACCGTTTCCTGCTCCCCATCCATGAACTGATAGAGACAAGATGGAGAATGAGCAGAGCTGCATTGCTCTGTGACCCAAAAAGCCAGAGAAAGCTATGGTCATTCTGAAATTTTCACTGGCATTTCATTACATATCATAGCAAATGTATGAAGCTAAATGTTGCTAAATTATCTAAACTGTGAAAATGAAAGGAAAACATAATTTCTGTTGTACCTCTTAGTTCATCAGTGTCACTCAGGAGAGTTAAAAGGATCTCAACCCGTCGAGTGCTGCGGAAGCCACTTGTCACTTGGTCCCTCAGCATGCCAACAGCAGTCTGCACACAGCTCCGGAGCAATGATGTGGTATCTACAACATTATCCAAGTCCTTCGTAAAGAAAAAAGACAAATTAAAAGAAAAATATGCACTTACAGTGAACAGAATGTAAACATAAAAAAAATTATGTTTACATTCATATTCAATAAATTAGATGAAGCTTGTTTGCAGATTAAATGTACCACTTGAAAATAACCTTTGAGCAGGTACTGAACATTTAGCAACCTATTCCTATATTAAGAATCTTTATATAATGGTCTAATGTAATATTCTTAAGTGTCATGTTTTTATTAGCTGCAGCCTAACCTGAAAGTCATCATAACATAACAAAACGCTTGAAAACATCAGTCTTTGTATAATTAATCTATCTGTTTCACTTAGTGAATTAATTTACTGAAGAAAAAAACATTTAAATAATATTCTTATTCATTGACAATAGTTTTACCTAACTAAAAATGTGAAATATATCATATATACTTACGTTTTCTTCCAACTCTTCTTGCTCACTCTCCATGTACATGTCATCAGTCTCCATAGCTGTAATCATGTAAACACACATATATACATTATATAAAATATTTGTATATATTACATACAGTATATGTAAATAAAATATTTTGCAATAAATATATATAGTGCAATACATACACATACTGTATATAATGTAGTGCACATTATGTATTGCATATATAATGTGCAACACATATATATTTATACATATATATTTAGCATTTTTCTTTTACCTTCAGGCCGAGTTGTTTTTGATTCAAACATTTGACTGATTTTCATGCTTTGCAAGGTCTTGATATCTGAAACAATGTCCTTTGACCTTCTGAGGTCATCTATATGAACTGATCTCCAGGGTCCTATAAAAAGCACAATACTATGGATTATTTCCTGGTCAGATAAAAACAAAATATTTTCAAATAGTGTCATGTTTACCTCCATGAAAACCAATGTAAGAAGTCCCTCCTTCCATCCTTGGCAACCTTGTGATAAAGTAGACAAACACCCTACTTCCTTTGCTCTCCTGTGTAACTTTGTTGATCTCATTTAGTGATGAATACCTGAAAATGGACCACAACACTCAATATGATAACAGGATACAGTGGTGAAATCCATACAGAAAATGAATAATAGGACTTACTTTGCAGATGCAATCAGGTTGGTGCTCTTACAGGGTTCATCAAAATCACACTGAATAATGAGGATTCGGTTACAGGGTCCAGTCATACTTCCTCCATTTTCAGCTGTGAGGAAGTTCCTTCAATTAAAAAAAAGAATTTCACCTTTTCAATTTAAGAATATTCCTTATATATACACGAGTACAATTTTTTTTAACATTACATTTTAATGAATTATTGTGTAAAGAAATAGTGAAACATTTTTAACAATAATTTGAAAATAGCTAATGTCTTTAACATCATTAAATGACCACAGATATATTTTACTCAACAGAAGAGCAAAACCTTGCTTCTACGTATACACAAGATTACTATAAATTACATATATCAGTCATTTGGGCTACTTATATATGTTACTCAAAAACTTCTGTTATTAATTCTTCAAGGTAAATAAAAATAATTATGAACCCGCAGAAAGTGCTGGTGGCTATTCATGCTATGCTTAATTTAAGTAAGAGCCAATTGATTTGACGATGAATATGTTTAAATTCAAAAATACTTTATTGATTCCAAAGGAAAATTAAATGGTGTTGTAACTCATTAATTCAAATTCTTCAAAGTGACCATGCTAACCGCTGTTGGCAATACAAACTAATAATAATCAATTTCTTCATAGTCACATGTTTTCTGTGACTGATTTAATACATACAAATAAAAAGAGATACAAATAAAAAGTGCATGCAATTTTTTTTCAACAACTACTGCAGGGGGGACATATTGGATGATGTTTCCACTCACAATTTTGTAGTTCTAGGGGTAAATGTTTTCAACCTTAACTTTGTAACCTTCAGCTTAAACTAAAAATCAAACTCTTAAATAGGCGCTTCACTCAATCAACTGCCAATGAATAAGAAAGATTAATTTTATATTTTTGTTGTTTCATGTTATATTGTAAAAGTGTCTTAAAATGTCTTTTAAACATATTGGTATTTGGAAAAGAAGTATCCATTTTAAGTACTTGTAATTATATTCTATAATAACAATATCAGTACATTTAGAAACAAACCTTATTTTCTTTAGGAAGGAGTGTTCTGTGTCAAACTGTTGAAGTGAGAGGAGCTCAACACTATAAAACATTTTCTCCAGAGGTTCCATGTCAAATGCAGTCAAAAGTCTGGAGAATGTGGTCACCTAAATTTTGACATTCACATTAGATCCTATAATCTGAAACAAGTAAAGGATTCATGTGAAAATAAAAGGCCAGTAAGAATTACCTCTGTGAAGAATGTGTTGATCTTGGTTTCCTGTCTTGTGTGAGCATGGATGTAGTCAGCTAAACAGCTATTACTTTGTTCCTCAAAGTACACCTTAGCCATATGTTGACTTTCCACTTTTGGTAGGCCTGTGCAGTCCAATCGCACCACTGAGTCTGGTGTTGCACATTTGAGAAGTATGAGTTTGGCCTGATCAAGCAATCCTCTCTGAGAATCTGAAGTTTCAAAATTGTCCTTCCACTCCTCTATTACTTGAAGAATCACAGAAGCGCAGGTGTCTGAGTGGTAGCCAATGAAAACATCAGGGAGTGTGTACTTGTACATATCAGCTGCTCCAGCATGCTGACCAGTAAGAGATACAAATAGCTTTGCCCATCTCTCTAGTTCTTCAACCATCTTTTTCTGCTCAGCTTTAAGGACAGTGTGGATGTCAAGGTAGTGTTTCTCCAGCCTGTTGATTAGAGGTATTGGGAATTGTTTGTAGACCACTTCTCTTTCCTCAATGACAATTAGCCGGAAGTCTTTGTGCACTCTGCATTTTACACGATGGGTTCCCAATCCAAGATCGACATATTTCTGTCCACCCAAGCATACGTAGTACTGATTGAGAGCATCATAGAGACTTTCATAGAGATTCTGCAAGTTTAGAAGCACAACTGTTTGGCCTGTCTCCATGCAGATCTTCACTCTGTTGATGTTGCGACAGATTTGGGTGTACTCTTGGTCTTTTGGAAAGCTAGATCCAAAGATAATTTCCGGTTGACCACTTTCTGAAAAGAATGTTTGCTGTAGGATCTGTAGGGCTGCATAATTTTTTGTTAGCACAAGAAGGTACCGACACTCTTCATCTTGTCCAACTGCTTGGATGTTTTCTTTCACAAACTCAATGGTGTTGATGTTCTCCAAATTTGGAGAAATTTTAAGTCTTTGGGTAAAGACAGAAACTACATCAACATCATCCCTGCCACTGAAATTTCTCAAAACAACCTTGACAATCTCCTCTGCTGCAGGTTTTCGTTGAGAGGTCTTGGCCACAGCAAAGATCATCTTTATCAAGCTGTAATAGTCACGTAGGCCAAAAAAACCTTTCCCTTGTTTCCGGCAAATGTTCAAATAGGATCTTGCAAATGGTTGAAAGAAATCCCTGACTTTCTCCAAAACCATTACATCAGACGAGCATATGCCTTTAGCACTCTCAATGAGTTCTTTCTCATCAGGGTCACCACGTGAGACAAAAATGCCTCTGTTCATCTTTGCGGGGTCCAACGCCCAGTTGGAGATACCAATGAATCCAACTTTTTTGTGTGGTAGTGGTTCATCATCAATGCATCCCTCTTCCAGCAATGGGTGAAGAGTTTTTAGTGGCATCTTTGGAGAGTCCTCTGCCAGCCCAATTTCATCAAGAACCACAACTGAAATATATTCATTGAGGTTTTTCCCTTCCTGAAAGCGGCCACATTGCTTGAACGTGTTGATGATACCTTCAGGAGTTGAATGAGGACTACACTGAAAGGATACCAAATGGATCTGTTTGAGCATCTTATAGAGTTCAGAATGAGCAGCTTGTCCCTGCATGGCATCTGCTACTAGAGTTTTGGAAAGGGACTTTGAACTTCCAGGTTTTCCAACTAAGAATAGGGGGATTCTTAACTCAATGCAGAGAACCATCATGAAGACATTTTCTTTGAGGGCACTGTTTCTTGCAATAGTATCTCCCATTGGCACACCACTCAAAAGTAAATCTTGCATGAGTGAAATTTCATGCATTACTCTCATTGGGGTGTATGACGGTAATTTGGTACTGATTTTTTGTCTGTATTTATCCTTATTTTCAAGACAGGCATGGTAACACACTCCTATGGCCATGACAAGGGACCAGAGAACAGGATCTTGAGCCTCAGGTTGTCTTTGATGCCGTTCATTTCCTTCATCATTTTGAGTACACTCAAATTTTTGAAGCTCTGAAAAGAACATCTCATGGTGGTCATGGAACCACACAAAAGCTTGCATGCAGCGTTCTACATCTCTTAAGCTGACAAAGCTGCATTCGTCCTTCATGGTCCTCATGTACTTCTGTGAGGCTGAAAGAACATCTGTGATGCATTTGATGTAGGTTTGATCTATTGATTTGCTTGTAGTGACTCTTTGCACAATCTGCTGGATGTATATTTTTTCTGTGTGATCATTTAACTGTCCAAAGTCCCATACCAGAGGAATCATGCTTGGTGGCAGTGCTTGAACTCTATACACCAGCTGGCGCAAAGGTATAGACCCCAGTTTTTCATCAGTCTCTTCTGCTCGAACTCGATACCCAAGACCAGCAGATTCCAATCTTTGAATCATGTCAGCCGTGTGCTTTCTGTAGGGATTGCATGCTGCAATAATTTGTAACCCTGAGTTGGGTGTTAAGCATTCTCCCTTCACGGTCTTGTCACAAAGGACCTCCTTGATACTGCTGATAGCCTCTGTAGTATTGGCCTCATCAAAGAAGAGGACAGAGTCAAGTCTATAGTCTTGCTTGTTGATCGAAGCAATGTCTTCTGCTTCTCTGACTTTACCATAGATCATCTCTGACGTTGTCCCTCCATGCACCTTGACCAGTTTCATGTTCTCAGTTGCAACTCCACTCCTTCGCAATTCACAAAGGAATTTTATTAGCCGGGTTTTTCCACAGCCTGTTTCTCCCATTATGATGACAGGTATGCCACATCTGAACCGCATGTGGATTGCTAACATCTTTAAAATGTTGTCTGTGGTAAGTTCATATGTTTCATCAGGGTCAAGAGGCCACTGGATACCAAGAACATTGCAGATTCGCTCTATTTTCTCACATCTTGGGAGACTATCAAAGTCTATGTTGAAAGGGACTCTTTGGAGCTGTAAGCCTTCATACAATGCTCTGGTCATGATATTCTTTCTGATCACCCTTCCAGAGGTGGGTTCAATGGCATCAACAAACTTCTGATCATTGGGTTGAAGATGAAAGCCAATAAAGGTCATGGAGACGTGGTCATCATTGAAGAAGATGTATGGATGTGGCTCTGTTTCCCATCTTTTTCTGATGAGAAAAGGAGCCAGGTCTTCGTCTCGGACACCAACCAGATTAACTTGTGACATGCCAGGACTCTGGTCAGAGATACTGAGTGATGGAGTGGCAAAGTCCTTTGCCATCAGAATCATGAAATCCACCACAAAGGTTTTGAATCCGGTTAGTGTGTCTCCAGTGAAAGTGGCATCACAAAAGACTGATGTCTCACAGTCTCTTAGTTGAAGGTTAAGAAACCAAGTGAAATTTCTAAGTTCAGCCCAGGAGGGGTCCATTACCCCACAGTACATGAGAAGCATCTGAAGACATTCTACATGGGACCCCTCAACGCCCTGATATGTGAAAACATCTAGATCAATTGTGTTGTGGAACCGTGTCAAGTACTGGTATGGCCGCTGAAAGGCCTCACTCCTGAACTCTTTATCATCCATCAGTGGGTCCTCACTGCTCATAATAGTAGGATCCTCCTGCTTTCTCATCTCTAGCATAAGGACCTCTTTGGGTGGTCGGCAGAAAATTTTAGGAAACATGTCCACAAAAGTGTTTCTTGTCATTTGTGCCTATTAAGAAAAGTAGCAAGAAGAAAACAAGTAAGGTAGACAAAGATATACAAAGACTGAAAAATACTAATTGTTAAAAAGTCTTACCTCCCGAGTAGCATTTCCTGTTGACTTGACAGTGGGATCTAAAATCTCAATGACATACAGCTGCTTGTCATTGCACCGCCACATTTTCCCCTCAGAGTCCATCAAATAGCGCAGAACCAACAATTTGAATAGGAATTCAGGAAGTCCTTTCTGGACCTTTTCAGGAGCAAAACAGATCCCACGTACAATAAGATACAATCTGTCAAAATAATTATTGCAATGACTTAATATTAAATAACATAATATTTACCGATGATGTGACATCAAAATGGAAGATAATGAGTTCTTTCCTTTTGGAGGTGTCAAGCAAAGACTGAAGGATGATAGTCTCATCAACTTTAGGTTCAATCAAGCAAATACATTTCAACATTGACTGCTTTGTAGTAGAGTGTTTAAGTTTTTCATACATCCTCCTGATGTACAAAGATTTACCTGCAATAAAAAAAATACATTCAGAGCTATAAACAATTAGATTTTTTATTATTTTCTATTAGTGTAAGACATCAAGTAGAAATATTTCATATACTCACCAACACCAGCCCTTTGAGATGAAACAACACCAACGCACAGTCTATCTTTAAAAGCTGCTGCAGCACTGCACTGTTCAGATGGGACAGTGTAGTGTTGTTGCAGGTACTGCTGGATTCTTGCTAATGGCTCTTGGGGAATCATGTGCAACCTGTACTGGCTGAAGGCAGATGGAAGATAGGCATGCTCTCTCTCTGAGCTACAAATAATAACAAGCCTGTAGTCCGTCCTGCTCTGCATTTTCATCTGGTGGAAAAAGTTCTCAACTTTAGAGCTCACGTCGTAACTCAGGAGATCTCCATACACCAAAGAGTATATTTTTTGTCCCCTGTAGCCATTGCCAAGGCAGCGTCTGAGGAACAGCTCCACTTGCTCATACGGGGTTGAGTGGTTGCACAGTAGGACTTCATCATAGGTTGGAAGAGCTTCATCTTTGCTGCTCATGTAAATTGAGATGCAGGATGCCAAGGCATCATCATGAGGACAAACAATGAGATTTGGCTTTCCGTTGACCAAACCTCTGGGCAGTTGCCTGTTTATGAACTTTCCACTGTTGTCATCAGAAATGTCTTCTTCACGGTCATCTTCTTCATCTTCATCATCTTTGTTGGCCAGTAGTTCTAACACTCGGCCAAGACTTTTTATATCAAGAATGTTTGGGAGGAAATTTTTCATATCTTTCATGTAAGCATTCCATATGTGATCAAATGCCTGCAGACCCTTTGCTTTTTCCACAAGACTTTGAAAAGGATCCAGTTCACTTGTACACTCTTCCAGGTCACTTGTTGACACCACAACAAAAGTCTGAAACTCAATGTCCTCATTTTGATCCTGGGGTTTAGTAATGATTTCATACTGGAGCTCATGCCACACTTGCCTCAGATCTGTGGATGTGCAATTTGGCTTGATAAAGGAAAGCATCATAAGGACTTGGTCCTCAACCTTGTTTGCATTTTGTTGTGTCAGCTTGCTACAGAGGTAGACAATCTGCTCGGCAGTGTAGTAGTTTAAGAAATACTGTTGGGATCTCTGTTTGTGTACAAAGTTCATCCAGTATTCCAGACATTTCTCCATTTTTCTGCAGAGCTCAGGAAGCTCCTCCTCTGGGCTGCCCTCCACAATGACACTAAGAGCCCTGCCCAAATTAAAATCCATCAAAATGCTGGGTTCAGCATAACTTGAAGAGCAATTAATCTGCACTTCCCAGTGTCTGAACAGAGGATTTCCAGCAGTGTAAAGAGCAATGAATGCCTCTGTCAGTCTTTGAACACTGGCAAAAACCTGTAACACAGAAAGAGCAACTCACAAGGCAGAAAATACCCTAATGAATGAGTTTTAAAAATCATTTAGGATTTTATATTAATGAATAATCAATATTGCTTAACATATATTACATAGCACTAGCTCATAAAGCTGCAGTATGTAATTTTCATGAAAAATATGTTTTTTGCATATTTCTTAAAACTATCACCATGTCATGATAGTATAATATGAGACAGATAAACCGTGAAAAGATTGAGTTTCTCAACCTCGTCCCCGTGCTACTATTGCTGTCTGAAGAAATGACACTTCATTAAAGTGACCACCATTATGAATGACATTTTGACCATTATGAATTATGCACCATTATAAATCATGACATAACACTGTCGGCAAGAAAGCAGATCCAATTAATGTCTTGATAATGCAAATCTCCACAGTGGTGGATCATGAATTTCCTAACATGTCAAAAATAGTCCATTTGTAATTTTGATTACATTTCAAACTTCTTGTCATAAGTTGAATCAATTTAAAATGAAATAATGCTTATAGAAACGTGACTAAATGGTCTTTCTACAGAATTTAATTATTTTATTTTACCTCTACAAAACGTTCAACTTCATTCTGCCCTTGGTCCCCTTTTCCAGACATGAGCATGAGTTTGTTTTGTAGCTCCCTCAGGTCTTCAAGAGAGTAGCAGCGCATCTGCCGACCTTCATCATGCTCCTCTGGAATCTGCAACTTCACGGCTGTTTCAAGACTCAACTAGGTAAAAAAAAATCATACATAAGCTTGTATCTATAATTTTGTAGGTTGAACCAGATATTTATATATACCAAATAAAAAGACATACATTTTTTTTCACCGTCTTAGGTTAAATCTGACCTCTCTTGTTTTATGTCAGTTAGAATTACTCAAATTATTTATATTTCCTAAATCCCAAAAAACGTACCAAGAACATTTTTAGAGATATTTGTATAATTTTCCTCGAATTCAACAGTTTACATATATTTGGTCAGTATCAGGGATAATAGTCTTTTAGACTGTATGACATAGGTAAAACCTTTTGGGCTTCCTTACACAAACTTTGATAGGTTAACTGACACATTTAAATTAATTGGAGGCACAACTATGCATGTATTTTAAGGATACATATGAACTATGCTGCTTTCTTGTTTGACACAATGGGAAACTCTAAAGAAATTAGCCAAGATACCAGGAGAAGAACTGTGGACCTGCACAAGTGTAGTTCATCATTGGGAACAATATACTGATGTTTGAAGGTGCTACAAACATCTCTTCAAACAATTATATGCAAGTATAGACATGATGAAAATGTCCAACCATCCAACCATACTGCTCATGAAGGAGACTGGCTCAGTGTCCCAGAGATGAATGTTTTGTTCCAAAATGTCCAGTTTGACTTCAGAATAACAGTCAAAGAAGTCATGTAGATGATGGCTGGTAAGGCAGTGCCATTATCCAGAGTGAAATGTGTCCCATACTGAGATGGGCTGAAAGGCCACTCATCGAGGAAGAAGCCTTTATTTCAAAAGAAGCATAAAAAGCCACATTGCAGTTTGCAGATGTACACAGCGACAAAGATCTCCATTTTTGGAGACATGAGCTGTAGTCTGATTAAACTGTCTGGGCATAACAACCAAAATTTGGAGGAACAGGGATGCTTAAAAGTACATGGGCTGGCAGTATCACGTGCTGGTGCAGTTTTGATTCAGGAGTAACTGGTGCATTTCATAAAATAGATGTCATCATGAGTAAAGAACATTATATAGCAATATTGATGCACTATCCAAAGACATCAGTAAAAGCATGAGCTCAAATGCGTTTTCCAAATGGAATATAACCCCAAGTATGCAGCTGAAGTGGCTACAGAGAGGCTTAAGGATAACAAAGTCAATGTTTTGGTATGACCATTACAAAGACCTGATCTTGGTTGTATGGAGAAGTTGAGGAAAAATCTGAAAAGGCGTGTACGAGTTTGGCGGCCTACAAAATGGACTCAGTTACACCAGTTCTGTCAAGAGGAATGAGTCAGAACGCCAGCAAACTATTGTGAGAAGCTTGTGAAAGGAAACCCAAAACATCTGACCCAAGTCCTACAGTTCAAAAGACAGTTTCCCCTGAAACTGTATGAAATGTATGTAAACTTTTGAATTCAAGGAGTTACAAAACAATCTTTGAAGATGTTCTCACTAAGTGTTCTGGTTTGTAGGATTCTAACTGACATAAAACAAGAGAGGTTTGATCAAGTTTAACTTCAGACAGTGAAAAATGTGTATGTGTACTTTTATTTGGTGTATGTAAATATCAGGTTTCAACAGTATTTTCTTAAAGACTATCTCTTTAGTGCATAAACAAACAGACCAATCTATCTTAATGAAGTGTTTTTACCTTTTTCACATCCCGTGCACTGATTAGGTAGATGCCTTTGTTGTTAATGGCTGAGGCCAATGAGAGAGATGACAGCTCCACTGATCCATGACTGTCCTTCACAGTTTTTAACCACTCCAAGTGACGTGCACTGTCAAGCTAAAATATATATTATTAAAAGATATTAATCATAAAATATCCTATTCCCCAAATATTAACATTCATGCGAATGTTAATCGGAAATAATCTTAGTTAAAGTTATTTAAAAATTATTCTCACCAGTTTTTTTGGCAAATTGTTGTCATTCTCCAAAGCCCTCCAGAGCTTGTTGAGCACATCTTTGAAGGCACGAAAACCAGATTCTGGTTTAAGCTCATAAAGTACAGAAGAGTAACCAAGGACCGCATCATGGAAACAAGCTACACGATCCACATCCATGTCATTCTCTCCAGCAGAGATAGAAGCCAAGTCGACAAACACCTTCAACTCATTGATATCTAAAATTACAATTTAAATGAGCATTTTCAAATAGTTTCCCAACATGCCACTTACATAAATTTATTACATGAAAACGTAACTATACACACCCTCTAGGGCATCCTTTACCCATCTTACAAAGTGCCGTCTGAGTCCTAGTTCATTCAAACACAACCTGCGAGGCTCTGTGATGTCAACCAGAACCATCTTTGCCTGCATCAAGTCGTTATCAATCCGATTTAGTGGTTCTCTCTTGAAGTCTTCACGAATCTGAAGAGAAATGGGAATTGAGTTTGAGTGTGTTAAGAACACACTCTATGAATGTGTAATATTCATAAATACACCCCATCTAACCTTTCACATACCTTTAACTAAATGCCCTTGGTACACTAAGATTTAGTAAAATCAACCTCTTACACTCAAGACATCTTGAATATTTAACATTCAAGTTGTCATTGAATGTTATGACCCTGAAGTGATATAATTTTAGTTTTGTCTGATTGTTTATCAATATGTAAAAATATATTTAGCTTTTTTCCTCTATGCCTGCAACAATTTAATGACTTTCTTTAGCAATTTTATTTCTGGGTTCCCAACTAATTGATTGTTCAGAAGTAAGGAACTATCCAGGCAACACACAGAACTAAAACTAATAATGTTCCATTAATACGTTTCTGAGGAAAACATAACTACTGTTATAGCAGAAGCTCACTATCACTTCCATTTGACATACAAAACAGAAACTTTCTTGCCCTACACTTCAGTTATTTTAAGTTAAGTTATTTTCTGGTGTTGGTGACACTGACATGTCATGGTAATAGGGAAGATAACACGTAATAGTTGTTTGGAAACTTTAAATTCTTCTCTTCTGTCAAATCATTTTTCTTTCTAGAACCTCCTTGCTTTTTTAAATGTGATTAAAGTCATTCAATAGGTGAATCCTTCAGACAAACTCTCAATACTTTTTTGATTGATTATGAGACGATTCACGACACTGATTATTCACATACATTAACATATTTAAACATGACTACTTACAACATCTGTCAGCGTTTCCAAGACCTCGAAGTCCCCTTGAAGGCCAAGTGTGTCTTTGACCATCATAATAACTTTAGCAGACTCCACAGCAAGATGAAGCTCATGATATTGCTGGACCTGTTGAACCCTGTTATGAATCCACTGTTTGTTTGCAGATGTATCCTGTTTACACATGATGTCAAGCTCCTGAGTGAGATCCTCATACTTGTCCTTGTAGGCTTTGAAAAGCTGGTTGACTTCTTCAAGTCTTATGCTTCCATCTTTTAAGCGAGTGTAGATGTCTTTGTATTCATCCCTACAAGGCAAGTAGATCTGATCGTATATCATTTCTGGTGTGGCACCAATCTCCTCATCCACATCTTCCATTTCGTCCCTGGCCATTTGTATGGCAAATTTTTCCCAACACATTTGTAAGACAATACTTTCATTGAATTTGTACAGGAATGTTGCCATGTCTCTTATTTCCTCATCCAGGCTGAAGAAAGTAACAATTCCAGACATTGCGGTAGCCAGTTTTTCAAAATGATGAACTTCCATGAAATGGTTCAAGGGCATCATCTCAATGTTGACTTGTGTTTTGTCCTCCAGGTCAGAAACATCAACTAATAAAATAAATTAAACAACCACCTGTTAACTTTGCAACAACAAATCAAAGTTAACTAAACTTCTTTATATAAGCTTCAGACCTGTCATATGTTCTTCAAGTTTGTGGCTCATTGTTAATATGACATCCACAAGCTCCTTTTCGTGGTACACAGACTTAACTTCTTCTGCTCTGTGTTGCAAAAACCTTTTCATTTTGGAAAGATCCCTGTGTTGTTCTTTCTCAGTGAGGCAGTCTTTTAAAAACATAACATACAAAAATATCAACAGATTCTTTTTTGATTTTTTTAGTCAATTGTTTCAATTTCAATTTTTATTTTGAAAGAATGTCTTACCAATCTTCAGCAGTTCTAAGAAGGCGTCTTTCCTCTCCAGAATGATGTTGAGCAGACTGATCTTAATGTCTCCCTGTATCAGCTGATTGATTATGGCTGTGAAGGCTGATATGGCTATGGCCAATCGGTCTCTGGCATCTTGAGAGAGCTTCTCAATCAGCTTTGTGTCTGCACCTGTACATACAGAATTTAAAAGTAATTGTCTCTTTATCCCAGAGCAACCAGCCAAATCACGTGCTAATTATCTCCAGTTTGTGGTTTGTTGTTTAATTGCTTTTTAAACAAGGGGTTACTCAGTTTTGTGTACCTCTCCAGACTAAAGAATGCTTTTCTTCAGACCATACAGTTTTATAGTTGTTTTTTTAAATGAAAAAATACCATATAGATGAAAAATGTCTTTAGCTGCCGTCCAAGAGAGGAGGTGCTGAAGGACCACTTCTTCTTTCTCTTGATATTTTCCTTGACCATCCCTTGGCCAGGACTTTTGGATAATTGCAGAGATGAGATTCCCAAACTTCCAGTCTATCTTTAACCTCTCAAACAGTTTCCCTTCAGACCTGGTCTGCATATAATGAGAAGACAATCATTCAGCTAATCAATGGAAAAAATTAAAATGTGCAGTCTATTTTTGTTAGAAACATAACCATTTTGCCCATTGGATACATTTTCACATAGCCAAGACTGCCAAAGGCTAGTGAAGCAAAGCAATAAAATCAAGTCTCATACCTGGCACAAAGACGTGACAGCTTCAAGAGCACACTTCTCAATGCTGGCAGCAACATGTGGATAGGAAGCACTAAACTCCTCTATGTTTGTACAGTAGAATTCAATTTGATCAAGTGAAGATTCCTAAAACAAAAACAAAACATCCATAAATTAATTAAATCACTGCTATCTCTGACTGAAAATAATCTTAACTCTCCAGTGTATCACCTACCTGTTTGAACTTGCCCTCAAAGTCCATAATAAATGTTTGCCTCCATTCGTTTGTACATTTTTTATCTTTAAACTTAATAGAGATAATGTTGTTCCATGTCTGAAATGCAAGAATTAAAAAATCTATAAGATGCATGTTTTGTCAATATTTAACTAAAAAGATATTTTTTAAAACTCACCTCCAGTTCTGTTGTTTTTGCTGAGTAAAAGGTTGTTAGTCCCCTCTTTAGTAAACTTTGTTTGAATGACCGATTCATCCAGTTTCTCATTATTTCCATCCCCTGATAGATTACCAAGTCTTTTGCATTTTGCTGTTCTCCATCTGCATCCTCAGACTCCTAAATAGTATTTACAATTTTTAATTTGTGAAAACAAATGTAAAGCAAACTATGCTTGTAAGACCTATGCTTTTTACCTGTTCCTTGTTAGACAAAAAGAAGTCTAAAACTGAAGCAACAAGATTTGTTGCTGCCACAGGGATCTCTGGAAAGCTTTGGGTATAACTTTCTGGTTTGACACCTTTGCAGAGCTTCTCTAACAATCTCACTGTAGTTGTCAGACATTCCTTCCTGTAAACCTGTGTGAAGCCGCTGTGACGAAGAAAATTAATCGATGAGTTTGGTGATACTCAAACATGAAATGGCTCTTAATAATTTAGAGTCCTTCGTGAGTTCCTTACCCATGTTTTTTAAAGAAAACATTAAGCACAGCCAAATTAATCTGTACCAATTGCCCACTGACATCCAGGAATTGATTTGTTAAATCAAATCCATAGCTACTCTATCCAAATATGAGATACTCACTCACTATGGCTTGCGTTGATATCTGAGCATCTGAGCAACATGAATAAAAATTAATTTGTGTAAAGAAGTGAGATTTTCACCAGCTTCCATTCACTGTTTGGTTTTGTTTTCTTTTCCTAAATCAAGTACTCCATGGCTCACTACTGTAGGGTACTTTGGTGGAACAGATTTAGGGGAAAAGATCAAAGAGGAATAAGGCACGCCAATTAGTAATTTCAAATCTGCCAGAAGTAAAGCAGCCAGATCTCATACTAAATTAACTCCTCTGAAATGGACAAACTACCACATAACTCTCTGCCCAGTGAACTCACATTGGAGGTGAATATTTTGCAATCAATCTTATGTCATTAGTTGAGCATTGGCCCATGCAACATGAGCATTGGATCATGTTTAGTGTTCTTTAAGCAACAGCATATACCGTACTTACAGTAATTATTCTGAGTTATCAGTGTTGTATAGTAACGAAGTAAAAATACTTCACTACTTTACTTAAAGTATATTTTGGAGTACTTCATACTTTCCTCGAGTATGAAAATTTTTGATGACTTTCACTTTTACTTCACTATATTTCCGAACTTAATTGCGTACTTTTACTCCAATACATTTTCAATGTGTGGTTTAGTTACTCGTTACAAAAAAGCGAGAGAGAGAAACGCAAGTGTTTTGATCCCACCTACTAATTAGCAAGTAGCAAGTAGGCTACCGAACAAAGTCAGTAGCCTACTTGCCTGGGCTTGTTCATCACCACCAATAGGATACACCTGTTTCGCTTCTCCCATTAAACACAAAGCAAGTCTCGCAATCAGCAGCAGCCACATGGAGAAGGCGACGGAGACCACAACGACTGCAACTACGTCGGACACGGCTCCAGGGGAACCACCAGCTGGTGATGAGAGCCCATGGCCTTATTTAAACACAATATACTCTTTCGTGGGTGTTAAAGATTCGTCGTACAACATGCAGTTTATGTTATTCCTGCCCGAAGATGTGGAAATTCTATCTTACAAAAACTCCCCGTCCAACTTGAAGAAACACATCGAGGTAACGTCTTATGAAATGGTTATAATCCTCCTGTTTCAGTAACTATAGCTTGGTCACTAGGCACTACTGTATTGTGAAACGTTGACCATAAATGAACTTTGTTTGGCATTGTTTCAGTTCCACACGTGGTGTATTTAGCTTAGGCCTAATGTTGACTGTAGCAGGCTACCTACACTCCTCTGTTCAAGGGGGACAGAAGCCATAGCGATAGCAATTTAGACTAAATTTAACGAATATAGGAAAGGCATGCAAGTTCAAAACAAGGTTTACAGATGCCAATAAGCTGCATTTCCCTCCCAATTCTTTTTTTCTTTTGCATAATGACCAGTTGTGTGCACCACCTATTGACTGTAGCATTGACTGATTCACTGATTTGTGAAGTAGAGTAATCGTAACAGCTCTTTTTTCTTCATGTTGGCCGCATTTTCTGTACTATTTATTTTTCTCATTTTCAGCACTGATCTTACTTGAAGGGAAAACTTAAGGCTTACAAAAACTTTGTATTTTCTGTCCTGGAGGGTATACTAAGAAGCTGGTTCAGTTGTAAAGCAGGTTAAGTTAACCTTGTGCTATAGGTAAAGCACCTAATTTTCTTAACTAAATGATGCCTGCAGGTTTAATTTTGCCTGCACTTGGTTGTGTACATTATTTTAAGTGTATTTGACAAGTTTACCAAAATATAAAAAATGTCATTCAAACTGCATTTGCTTTGTTTTACTTTTTACTTGTACTTTTCATTACATTACTTGAGTACATCCATTTTTACAGTAATTTCCATACTTAAGTACAAGAAGTTTCAGATACTTTAAGACTTTAACTCAAGTAACATTTCAGTCAGTGACTTGGACTTTTACCAAAGTCATATTTTGGAGAGGTACTTATACTTTTACTTGACTCTGAGATTTCAGTACTTTATACAACACTGTGAGTTATACACCTAAACATAATTGATGCTTTTAAATTTAACTGCTGTTAAAGATGAGAACTCTGCAAATTTAAATAACTTTTTAAATTTTTCTTCCTAGATTTCAACCCTTACCTTTTCCGTTTTATTATGACCCATCTCTAACAACTCGAACTCATCTAATGTTGACAATAGATGAGTGTAAAAGGGACTTTATGTAAAAGGGACTGGTTCTGGTTCCTTAATTTAAAGATCACTGATTGAATCCTTAGCTGGTAGTCAAATGAATAGATACAATTTGCAGGCTTTACAAACACACAAGATTTTATTGATGTCACTACCTGTACTTTTCCTCAATGAGATGCTCTTGGATGTGGGCAAGAATTTCAGTGACATCCTACAAAAGCACAACAGAAAACCAGAAATATTATTAAGTGACACTGTCTCCAATAACTCTTGACTATCATTCTAGAAATTAACAAATTTTCATGCAATTAGAGGTTCATATGTCTATGATGCAGCTACAATACTGGTTTGGCATAATGCAAGTGAAGACATTTAAAAAGCTGGTGACTTCAGAAATATAATGACAAATTATAATCTACATTTACCACTATTGTCCAGATTTTCACTCACCTGAGAGCTGCTGGAAGTAATTTCCTGAGGAACCTTATTAGTAAAAACATGAAGTATGTCCAGAAGCTCGGGATTAATGTTGGTGCTACAGAGCAGCTGATCCTCAAGTGGCATCAGGTACAAACAGGACCGAACTAAAAGTGGATCCACCTTCATCAAGTGACTGTGATTCTTCATCACATTTATAAGTGCTCTAAAATAGAAACAATCAAAAAGGTGGTCAGTAATGTTGGTCTATTTGAAAATAAAAACTTAAAAATAATGTGCAGCTAGCTATAAACTGATGGATCTTACTTCCTCTCTTGACTGTACAGGTGCGTTTGGTTGTTAATGTCAATGCCTTCCAAACCTGCCCAAGACAAACTATAGTTTCTGTTTCCAGAGGTTTTTGCTTCAAAGGGCTTTATGGTGCCTCTCAGCAGATGAAGGAGTGGCAGTAATATAATCCATCGAGGCGTTGTAGCTCTTTTGACTATTTTGATGAGATCCACCAGCATTTCTGGCAAACTACAAATAAGCAACATTTAAAATTTGGTTAATAATCTGTGGGATTTAATGTTTTACATATAAAATGTCTGAGCATTTGTTCTCTGTCATTGCTTCCAAACAAAGGTCTTAATCTTCTTCTTTACTAAAATTCATGTTTTGTAATTAATATTAAAAGATATGTTGGGTACCTACTTTTTGAATACTGACACAGCTTGAGAAAAATTTGCCCAGTACTGAAGAAATTTGTCCTTCTCTAGTTCGGGCAAACACAGTGCAGAACAGAGGCGGAGGAGCTCAGGATTTTCAAGTTTGAGTTTGTACTGTCTCCAAATGTGAAGCATGATCACAGCTGCTCTCATCTGGTCTGGGATGTAGAGATTTTTCTCAGCCCTATCCTGGAGCTGAGGGAGCACGTGTGTCAGCATGAACTCTTTCAGGATCTTCCTCACCTGTAATATTGCATAAAAAAAGAGTGAATTACATTGGCCAAAAATGAGGGTCTAGATTACAAACACAATTTCTGAACTTACATCGTCTTCCCCAAATTGTAAGGAGTACCATTTCTTTTGCTTCTCCTCAAATACAAAAGGGTTTGAATAAACCTGGAAAAACTGATTCAGCTGAATTTGAAAACTTTTCACATTGGTATCACTCCAGCTCTTTAGAAGATCAAATATCGACTCCAGCATCACATTTGCAGCAATTTCTCTTCCTTGAATCAGATCTTTACGTTGATCAGGCCAAATCCTTTCCTTGAGGCGGGTCAGCATGCCCTTTGATGGCTCAACGCAGATGATGTCGTCATACTGATGCCAGTCCCCTTTACCAGAAAATATAAAATAAATACTAGTGTTTGCTACAGAATCACGGCATAATGCAGATTAAAATGATAAAATACTAGCTAAAATGACTGCACAGCTTGACTGAGAGAAGACTTGTTTTTTATTTATTTACCATCATCAGTGATGAGGTGCTGCTTCACAAACAAGCACCTGTTTGTATGGTGATGTGTAGAGTCTAGTTTGTATATGTACTCATACTCATAACTCTCTTTTTTATTCTTATACACAACATATTTATATGCTATGGACTCAGACACAGTTTTGGCTTTGCTCGTTGTGAGGCTTCCTTCAACAAGAAAACCATGCTCTCCAAGGTCCCTGCAGAGGAGAACAAATTATAAGGCATAGGTTTTAAAATCAGTGAGACAAGAATGAAGTTCAACTTTGCATGTTTGTGGAAGAACCAAAAACAATGTGTTTCTCTTAAATTTCATGCACTATTTAAACATCTCTAATTATTCGCCATTTCTTTATTGTTTGCAACCAGAGCCAGATCCTCTTTGAAAGCATTCTTAAATAATACTTTTTCAAAGTTTCTTTTTTCCTAGCCAGGTCTTACCTCACCATTTTTACAGAAATATTTTTCTAGAAAAGCTTTTCACTCTTAAATATGAACCATTCAAACAATAAAAACCACCTAAAATCAATGAGTGAAACAGTTTTGTGTCAACATTTAACATAACTTAGCAAAGAGTTAAGACCTAAGATTAAATTGGGTTTTCGGTACTTTCCTACCTGGTTACTTGCAGCTCAGCTACGTTATCATTCCAGCTATTTGAAATAGGTTTCCCAGCTCTGATAAAGATTCGATCGTCGTCAGGATGAAATTTAAAATCCTTTGAGAGAACTGCATGGAAGTAAATTGTGAGCCTATCTCTTGTGGCAACGTTTTTGTTTTGAATTTGCCTAGAAAACAAAGAGAAGAGAATTAGTTTACTGAACATAATTTTCCAAAGATAAAAGTAGTTTTTGAAAGTTATACGTGTCTTACGTTTTAGGCGGTGGTGTGTTGGCTTTTGTGCTTTTCTTATTGTCTTGATTTTGTTTCTCCTCACCACCTGAAACTTCGTCCTGCCTCTTCTCAGTCTCCATGTTCTTTTCCGGATCCACACTGGAGCCTGAGTTATCAGCCTGCAATGTTAAGTATAAATGCTATTTATACACACCTTACACAGGTCTTTTTCATTAAACATTTTGTACAACATTAATCAACAGTACCTTTAATGGTGCTGATTTCTCCTTCTGGTCCTGCTGACCTTTTCCTTTCTGTTTCTGATCACCTTGACCTTTAGCCTTCCGATGTGTTTCTTCTGTCTGTTTTGCATTTGGATTTGAATTAGCATTTTTGTCCAGTCTAGATTCTACAACAGATTCATTCTTGTTTTTTGATTTTTTTGGGATAGCGTTTTGCTCTATAGGGTCAGCAGGCTTTGCCCCCTCAGCTGAAACTGACTGGGGGACGTGCTTGTTTGTTGAGGCTGAAGCTTGAGCTGAGGCATCACCTGCTCCTTTCTCAGGTGTTTGATCTTGAACTGACTTATTGGCATCAGTCTCTTTAGCTATGGTTTCCTCAGACTGACTTGCAGAAGTATCCTCAGCTGTAGATACAGGTTCTTCAATCGGTGTACTTTTAGAGGAGGCTGCCGTGCTATTAGCTGGTAATGAAGTAGGCTGCTGTTGGAGTGAGGGGGAATCATCTTGGAGTGAGTCTGTTGTTTCCTCCATATTGGCATCTGAGCTTTCACTGTCACTGGAGTCTCCCCTTTCTGGTGTCATCTTCCCCTGACTGTCTTCCAAAGATACGAGTGACGGGTCAGACTGGCTCTGATCTTGGTCTGAAGGCACGTTGTCGCCTTTCTTCTTTTTATTTTTCTTTCTTTTCTTCTTCTATAAAGGCCAAAAAGAAAATATATATGTTTTAACAAATAATAAATCACATTCTGGACATACAAAGGATTAATTCTGGCGTTGTTTCAGAGATCATAAAATTTCTCAACGGTTTTTTTACATTTTTAATTCAAAATTCAGTTCTTATGACTCAAATTTCCAGATTCTCAGTCACTTTTATACATTTTCTTAAAAATGTAAATGCTTAACTGCATTTCATTGTAAACATCATATATTTATGGTAGATATTTGTACAGCAGTCAGGCTTCAGCAGTTAAAGCTACTAAAACCGCTGACTGACTGACAGAGTCTGGAAATAACTAATTTTATTGTATACTCTATTTTCATAGCAATACTTTTTCATACTCCATAGAAACCTTGTTTATGTTATGAATAACAATGAGCTATGTGTTTACATGAACAGTTCTTGGTGCCAACACTTATGATGATCTTATCAATAAGAAGAGTAAAATTGTTCGGGTTACTTACTCTCACCTTTTTCTTTGGGTTGAGTTGTTCTTCATTTGGTCGTTTGGAAGATTTATTGGAGTCCATGCTCTCTGCATGATGGGCATTTCTCTGAGAGTTTGATTCCTCCATTTTGCTTTCAGAGTTTGCAACCAGGGACTTAGGCTGATTTTCTGTGTCTGCAACAGAGAAATAAAGCTAAGGATGAAAACCTAATTTGAAAAACTTGAAAACAACTAGTTTTTTCATACTTGTGCTTATAACTGCAATGTTTAGTCTTTTAATTAGTCAAAATATACAATTGATCTAAACTTCTTAGTAAGCTGATTAGGTTACATTTTTATTCTTGGTACTAAAAATTTAATAAAACCATACTTCAATATCTTTATTAACTTTCATTAAAGTTTTTTTTTAGTTTTTCTTTAGTCCAAACCCATAATATTACGCATCAATAACCGGATATCATTTATGGTAGAACAGAGGTCACCAGATTTTTTTATAGCAAATGTCCTCTGGCAGAAGTTTTAGTGATGCAGTGGCTCTGTTTTGAAAGAGATAAAGGCCCACTGCATCATAGATCCTCCACCACGCTTAACAATGGGCATGAGGTGCTTTCTAACATGTCTTTTGTTTCACAACAAATCCACCAATTGTGGTTGTTTCCAAAAAGCTTAATCTTAGTTACATTTGACCAAACATTATAATTTCACTTCAAGTCACAAAAACAATCAAATTAAAACACAGGAGCTGACACTACTACTATAAAAGATTAAGTAATTTTAAGGGTTTTTTTATAGCTCTTTAAAATTGATATGTAGTATGGTAAATATTAGGACGAGAACAAAGCTTGCTAAACAAACACTTATTTCTATGGAAGCTCATAAGTTTTACAGTATCACATTAAATGCTAGTTACTAAAATGTGTTTTTAAATAAATAACCATACTTTCATGTCACCTTCATGATTTTTGTTGAATCGTATATTTCATTATCCTTAATGTAATAAATTTTTAACTCTTGAGAAAATGCTTACCCTATATGATACCTATGCAATAGGTTAATGTAACAAGGTTAACAGACAGAATACAGTCTGTCTGTGAACAGATTTGTTGATTTTTTAAACATATGAGCATAAAAACATATTTTTTTCAAAATGATTAGTTAAGTTAATACATGAGAATAAACTGAATCTCTAAAACTTGTCCACTTACCTTCTGTGTTTGATGTTGTGGCAAGAAGCTTGAAGCCACAATCACTGCAAAACTTGGATTTCTTATCCAAAATATCATAGCCACAACTTGGACACTTCATCGTCAGGCTTCTGTTACTACCACAAAAGAAGAAAGTATCTTATATTTGATGCCCCAATATAAGGCCGTTTCCTTTCACTTTCTGTTATGTGAAGCACAGTCTCATGATAGAGAGCTCAGATTAACACACAGAAAAGTAGTTCACCTCATGATCTTTGACCAACATTTACACAATAAACTGACCTGCAAGTTCTTTGTTGTGTATCACAATAAAAATATTCTTTTAAAGGAGTGTCACTGGGAACTTTCACACAGCAGCCATCTGTCCCGCCAATTACCATGTGCTGTTACACTAACCTCGCAAAAAATGAGGGGAAGAGCTTACATCTTAAGCATTTCAAATATAAGGAAAGTCCTCAAATAACATACAAAATTATATTTAGCATTAAAAATACAGCTAATTGGCTGAAGTTCAACAGACTTCACTTGGTACCCCTAGATAAACACTTTCTGATGGGTTTCATTTTCCTTTCTCCACCCTGCAGATAATTGCTTAGTCATTTGGGGCACAGAAACAGTATGCCGTAATTAAAGAATTACAATAAATCTAGATTACACCTACTTGGCTCACATTTAATGCAGAGTTAAAAAAAATAATAAGACAATTTATTTATTTTAACTGTATTTTATTCTTTATTATTTCAAGTCAAATTTGGGTCAGCCTTATTAATAAATATTTGTGATAAGAATGAATTATTTCACATTAATGTGAGTCATTATTAAACTGGTAATCGTTGCCGTTTAGTTTCGTCTCTGCTGAAAACCTCCAGTTCTGAACGAATGGCAACTGTAGGCAACACAGTTAGATTTTTTTTAACTGTACCGTGAAGCATCATCTAATAACAAACGATCTTTGGCTATACATGTCGGCCAATCATATATCAACGAAGAACTTCCTTGTTATTTTGACTACACAAAAACGTGAACGAAAGCTTAGCAATTACTTTTACTGCTGCTATGATAATTTAAATAACAAGTCCCATCAGGAATCCTCACTAAAAGCCAGAAGTCGCTTCAGAAAAATACCACCACCGCTATAAGCAGCTAGTGAGCTACCTAGCCCAGTAGTTAACACTTGCTAACTTAAGCTTCGTCTCTCCTCTGTCAAACAGAAGCTAACCCATGACAGCTGTAAATTTAGGTATACGCCGAACCACAACACTGTTTTGGCTCAGTAATCCTCCACTTACTCAGCTGTGTCTTGTCACCACGAGCTCCCACAGTCTCTCCAGCTAATAGGATTAGGACAGTGGCGTTACTGCATGCCGGATGCCTTGTAGCAAAAACAAACATTTCAGCGCTCACCAGAAACTGAGTGGGTCCTCAATCTTCTTCCTGCTGTCAGTTCAGTAAAGTCTACGCACCATCTCTGCTGCATGCGCTATGCCTCACTGCTGGCTGCTCTGGGTTAAAATGTCGCTGAGGCACGTTTCCGTCTCTCCTAAAGTTTCGTTTCATCCTAAATGGGCGTAAACCCTCAAAGCTTACTTTTATTATGAATCATAAACGTGTGTGTTCCGGTCCCAACTTTATGTGAGGGTATAAAAATAAAAATAATAATTAGTAATTTCTGCCTATATTTTTTATTTGAAGAACATGGGTGCTCAAAATAATTTTTATATAACAAGATTTCAAGAGCTGTTTAATAAAACAAATCACTGATTATAAAACAGTGACCCCCTCTGGGCAAAAATGTTCCCCAAACATCCTACTTACTTGCATAACTGCTGTGCCTCCATATTTATCCTTGGCTAAAATACATGACAAAGATAAATGGATCAAAACAAAGATATGAAGTTTCTGGAATTCCAACTAACCAGTTAATGAAAGTTATTTCTGTTAAGCCCTTGTTAATGGACAAGAGCAACAGAAAGTGGAGAAACAAACTAAATATTGACAAAAACTAAAATGATTCACATAGTGGTTTTATGGAGACTTCACCTACTGTATGTGAAAGCTTTTTACACTTTTTTGATGAGAAAGTCGGTTCTATTAGGGCCCAGATCATCCCCTCTGCTTATGACCCTTCGGTCATTGTGCCTTGTTCTGCTGTTTTACACAGCTTTGAACGCGTGACCTTGCAATCATTGCAGGAGGTGGTTAGTCACTTAAGGCCAACTGGTTCTCCGGATCAAGCTATTCCACCCCAATTATTTAAAGATGTTTTTCTTACTATAGGTCCTTCTGTCCTTGCTCTTGTAAATAGCAGCTTGTCCTCAGGTGTTGTTCCTAAAACTCTGAAACATGCAGTTCTGCAGCCTCTACTTAAGAAACCCATTTTGGATCCTACTGTTCTGGCGAATTATAGAC
Source organism: Xiphophorus maculatus (assembly GCF_002775205.1). Lineage (NCBI taxonomy): Eukaryota > Metazoa > Chordata > Actinopteri > Cyprinodontiformes > Poeciliidae > Xiphophorus > Xiphophorus maculatus. The sequence goes on along the minus strand of NC_036458.1, from coordinate 11,722,805 downwards.
CTATCTCAAAACTGCCTTTTATTTCAAAAATTCTTGAGAGGGTAGTCTATAATCAGCTAATGGCTTATCTTAATGAACATAATATTCTAGAGGTTTTTCAGTCCAGTTTGAAACCATTTCACAGCACAGAGTCAGCTCTTTTAAAAGTTTTTAATACTATACATTTAGCAACTGATTCTGGTGACTTTGTTGTTTTTGTTGGATTTATCAGCTGCTTTTGATACAGTTGATCATGGCATCTTACTTTCCCATTTGGAACAGTGGGTGGGCATCAGTCACATAGCTCTTGATTGGTTTAAATCTTATTTGGCCAAGCGTACTTTTTGTGTCTGTCTTGATGCCCATAGGTCTCCCTCTGCTCCACTGTTGTGTAGTGTCCCACAGGGACAGTTCTCAGTTCTAGGCCCGCTTCTTTTCTTGTTGTACCTTCTTCCTCTTGGCTCTATTTTTAGAAAATATGGGATTGCTTTTCATTGTTATGCAGATGACACACAGATATATTTACCACTAAAGAACACAGACTCCACCTCTCTTCGGTCTCTGTTTTTATGTCTGGAAGATTTGAAGGCCTGGGTGGCTCTAAATTTCTTGAAACTTAATGAAGATAAGACGGAGGTAGTGATTTTTGGCAGATCCACTGTAGATTCCCTGACCAATCTTGGCTCTTTGGCCCAGTATGTCAAACATGTTATTACAAATTTAGGGGTCAAGATGGATGCTGGTCTTAAGCTGGAAGCACACATTAGAACCGTTGTAAAATCCAGCTTTTTCCACTTAAGGCAGCTAGCCAAAGTAAAACCTATTCTTTCCAGACAGTACTTCGAAACAGTGATCCATTCATTTGTGACTACATTGCTGGATTACTGTAATGCACTTTATATAGGAGTCAATTATTTATATATTTCTCAGCTTCAGAGGGTACAAAATGCTGCTGCACGTCTTTTAACAGGTACACGAAAATATGACCATATTTCCCTATTTTAACTTCCTTACACTGGTTGCCAGTACATTTTAGGATTCATTGTAAAATCCTTTTATTTGCTTTTAAAGCTCTTAATGGCCTTGCCCCTCCCTATCTGTCTGAGCTGTTACAGTCTTACACACCCTCCCATTCCTTCAGGTCAGGTGATCAGTTGCTTCTGAAAATACCAAAGACAAAGTTCAGAATAAATAAAGTTCAGAGGGAACCGTGCTTTTTCTGTGGCAGCTCCCAAGCTATGGAATGATCTTCCTTTGGGCATAAGACAGGCCTCTTCACTCATTGTTTTTAAGTCCCTTCTTAAGAAACATCTTTTTTCTTTGGATTTTGGCACAATCTGAGAGGTTTTACTTTGTTTTATTGTGTCTGTATATTAATATGTATTTTATATTTGATCTTTTCTATTTTATAATTGCATTGTATTTTATGATTGTGTACAGCACTTTGGTCCTGTCGGTGTACAAAGTGCTTCATAAATGAAATTGGTATGGTATGGTATGGTATGGTATGGTATGGTATGGTATGGTATGGTATGGTATGGTAAAAAGACCAGGGGTCGATTTTGTTAAAAAGCAACATAAAAAAATCTTTAATCCTGTGTGGTCTAAATTTCTTGTTTTAATGTGTGGATTTTCACACCACTAGTTTGTGGACAAGCACTGAAATGCTTGTACACTGAAATGTGTACAAGCACACCTTAGTTTTACAATTATGACCAGTGACTAGTGACACGAATAAAACTGGTTATAGCTTCATCATTTGGGGACAACCTAACCATCTCCAACCCTGGTTGTTGGTCCATGTGGAGCTTACTAGTGAATCTCTAGTGCAGATTGCTGCTTCCACTTGGCATAAGAAAATATTCTTTGCCCTAGGTGAAAAAGAAAACTGAAAATGAAATGAAATTAAACTTCAGTGTTTAGTTTCATAGAAGGTTAGAATAGTGGAGCTAAATATAGAATATTCATCCTGGGTTAAATGGAGCATCTCTAGCCTGGGTCATCTGTTCAAGTGGGGATGAACAGTAACTCTGGTCTGTGTTACTGGTTCTGCTGGTAATGAATATAGCATTTCTAGTCCAGGTCGGTGGTTCTCTATTGTCGATAAACTGAACATCTCAGGCTGGGTCAGTGAGCCAATGCAGGTGCTCTTAGTGTATTATGTCTAATCAGTGTATATATATTTTTTGTTTAATTGTAACAAATCTAAAACTAAATATTTGGTATAACCAGATATTTATTTGGTATTTGGTATAAGCAGATCGATTTTATAACTACTGGGAGGAAGTTTCTTTGAAACATCTTTAGAAAGACTTCAGAAATAGTTCTCTTAGCCTCTAAGTAGCATCCTAAAACTCTTCATTAGTGTTTAGCTAGTCAAGAATATTCCACATTGCTTTATTATAGATATATAGGGCTTTGGAAATGACAGTTCATCATCATTTTTATTATTCAGTCTTGTTTTTTTTATATATAAGCAGTGCTTTTGGCTTAGTCTAAACAGGCTATTGTTAATTTTATTGAAATATAATGTAACTGAACCACGATTGAACCAAAAACATGTTTTACAGTTGACTACACACACTGTTGTAGTAGAACTTTAAAAAAATATATACATTGGACATATTTATATAACTTTTGATAAACTTTGAACAACATATACAAAATTGAGAAATTCCAAATAGCTTAAAAGTGATGCCTGCAAATGTTTCTGTGCCGTCAAAAGTTAATTATAGCTTGGCAATGTAAGGTAAGAGTCTTCATTGCTAACTTTCACTTTCTCTTTGAAAAACAACCCAGAACCTATTTGTAGAACTGTAGCACTAGAAGTGAAACAAAAGTGATCAAATCAGACTTTTAAAATACATAAAACTTCCCAGTAGAAAATAATCTAAAATCATGAAGGAATGTTTGGTTGCCTAGTAGTAGCACTGGATAAACTGGTTAGTTAAAGGCAGCATGCCCTCAAGATAGCAAGAGTTTGGCAAACAAATCAGTTTGTTTGTTTGTGAAACTAACTGATTTATTTGTTTGGCACTTTGAACTACATCCAGGCTGTGCCAAAGCTAAAAACAGCACTAGATCATTTAATATCACAAAGAACTGGTACTGCAACAACCTTGGAGCATACTTAAGTAAAACAAGCAGATCAATCGCACACTAAATGTTCCTTTAAATGAAGTCCACGTCACCCGATTAGCAATTTAATAAACACTTAAAACTTAAGCTTGTTTATATGAAGCATCCTGAAATGCATGCAGGATGACCTTTGATGTGTTATGAGTCAGTTCTCCTTATAGCTCTCATGTGACACTCATGCGCCGTTTGTTCGGGCTTTCCACAAGTCAGGCCACTCAGAATTGATCAAAAGGCCATGCTGTGCTCTTACATGTTCAGCAGAGGGCAGCGTGAGACAGAATCTGAGTGTGTGTGGAACAAAGTGACATCTCGGCCAAAGGATTTCACAGGTGACTTCTTCAGTCATCTATAAGAGTCACATTGGTTATCTGTCTGAAACACCATAGATTGGTGTTTCAGCAGGATCACTCCACTTTCACATTTTCAGGTTTTTGTTCAAACATAATGCCATGGTAACTTGGATTGCAGTCAGAGCTAAAGGTTCACTTGGGCTGTCAGGGTTTAAGATTAGAAAATGTGTCTTTCATCCTGAAGAATACAGCAGTTACATACAATGCAAAGAGCAATGTGAGACGAAAGCATGGTGATATTCTAAACGCTTTACCAAAATTTAAATGAACCAAGCAAAAAGTAAAAGAGATGCTGTTTGTGACGAAATAGAAACTCACAAGTTCTTTTCAGTTCTCGTCCTGTATTAAAAATTACATTGATAATTATTGTTGGGATATTTTATGAGCATGCCTTCACAGTCATAAAGAAACAGTAACATCAAGAATAAGATAAAAAAAAAGAGGGTTCCAATGCAAGCTAAGGTTGAAATCATTTCACATATAGTCGAAGTTTGTTCTGTGTTTAAAATGTGGATGTCTTCCTGCTGTTTTTTGTTTTGCCTCTTATGATTCAATCGAGTGTCTGTATTTAAAGTTTGTGGGTGTAACATGACGGCACGTGAAACGTTCCAGAGGTAACATTTCTGTGACTGCAACTTAAATGCAAGTTGGTAAACAACTTTCAAAGACAAACGCATGTTGTGTAAGCCAGATACGTCATTATTTTAGAGAAATCAGACAGGAGTTGTCTATTATTGTATTGTCATTTCTCTTTCATATTTATATATATTAAAGAACAGATGCCATTAAAGCTTTCTGTGTACATCTATAACTCAAAATGACGTTGCTTGATGTCTGTGAGGGGTTTAGCGGCGATGTTCTGAAAAAGAAAAAAGACATGTTTGCACCGGGGCCGCCTTAAGCTCTCGGTTATTAATGTTTAACCTATGCTTGTTGAACTTTACCTGCAAACTTCGCTGTATATCACTCACATGGGAGTCCGTCTGCTCTAGCCTGCAGGTGACGCAGTCGATGAGCGACTCTGCATCAATGGCTCTATGAAAAAATTGCTTGCAGCTAAAACAAATTTTTCATGTCTATCTTTCTATTGGAGTTAAAAGATGCTTTGATGACCTGAGCGTCACACAAGACTTTCTTTGTGTGTTTGAGGTTTTGCTGTACTAGTTGATGTAGATGAGTTCTGGCTACACAGTAATCACAAACAAGACTCAGTATAAAATATAATTATCTTTATGTGTACGTTTGATCTTTGAGTCACTGTCACACCTTTTTGAGCAACAGATCTAGTACATGAAATAATCTGGATATAGCTTTTGCTGATTTCCATAACCTCAGTTTTGCTCATGGTTTTTTAATGATGTAGATGCAATCAATCTTCATAGTTCATTTTGTTAAAGAGCTATACAAACAGCCTTTTTTGTTTTTTCAAAGAATGTCATTGACAGAGTATGCTGCGTACCCTATGAGGGCAACAACATCCCCAGACAGTGAGAAGTGTTGAGACAGACGTAGTTATGACGCCAACATTTCTAAATTCCCTGAAGAGCAAATGCATGAAAGGAGGCAAATTGAGGCATCCACTTCAAGTCTACTTTTTTTGTTTTTGATTTTACAAAAACTTGAAGCATCAAAATTACATATTAATCTTAGGATGTCATGATGCTAAATATTTATTTAAATCTAACCGGATGCGCTTTGACATAAGATGAACTTGAGTGAAATGGGTTAAAGTTGGTATTGTCAGAGGACTATGTCTCTTTTGATTAATAAAAGTCAGAAAGGTTTCATTAAATAGATTGAGTGGAGACTTCAAATGTTTTCTTCCAGATGTTGATGCCTATCTGAAAGAATGGTTGTCTTTAACAACCGAACAACAATGAAGAAATTCACAATTTTATTTCAGAAAAATGTCCAAATCAAAATCTGGAAAAGTGAATCCATTTTCAAACATTAGCCTAGATTGTTGATTCATTTTACTTGAGACAAACAGGCCTCCAACCCAGAGAGAGCATATAGAGGTGGGTGTTTTTATTGCCAGTGTATCAGCATACCTTAATTTATTTTGCATCCATTAAGATCAATGAATTTTGTGTATGAGCTGCAGAATTATGTACACAGGTATAATTCTTTAAGTCACCTTCAATGGTTATTTTATTTCCATGAATCATAAAAGCATCTGGAAGATAGACTGTAAAATAGCATTTGGAAAATTGCACTAAATCCAAATGAAATACTCTAGATAAGTGTGGGGAATTTTTAGCTTAACAGTAGCAAAGAGTCAAATTAAAGAAAAAGCACAGAAATATATGCATGTTAAACAAAAAAAATTGTGCCAAAAATAAGTCTACAGAACACAAAAAAGAGCGAACAAATGTAGCAGTAAATTAAGAGAACATCCTTAAATTAATGAAAATAATTTAAAGTTTGCTGTACAAATTGTGCTTTTTTGTACTTGTGTAAAGAAATGCAACATGCAACAACACAGAAATCTATGAAAAGAACATCAGCTGAATGCTGACAGTTTTTCTTTTTATGTGTTTTGTTAGGAGCAGTTGTAATAGTAGTACACTTTACTGTGCTCCAACAGCGTCATGCATGAGGTTGGAGACATTGTCCAGAAGTCTCCCACCACCCGTACTGTGGGCATCCCAGGATTATGGTTGAATGCGGTTTCAACTTCACATCTAAAAGAACCACATATTTAGGTGACAGGCCACAAAAGCTGAGAAAAAAATGGCCTGAAAAAAACATATGAAGTAGTCGTAGGTTGGGAGGCACTGTCGTTTTATTGTGGTGAATGAGTCACTTTTGCACAGACAGACTTTCAGATTGTTCTTTAGAATTTACAGGTAAAGTTCAACAGTTATTAAAAACAATGCATTTCTTGGCTTTAGAAGTAAAAACTGAACAGCCTTTTGCATGTTTTTGAGAACATTTCTAAGAAACTTCTAGTGTCTCACAAGAATCATACTATGAGAGATTCCTCACATAAAAGAAATGGAAAGAAGTAACTCACTGTTAGTCATTGAAAACAACTTTTGCTGTAGTCACATACCAATAAATATGCAAATATCGACAAACAATGGTGGTTTTTGTGCTTCAACATTTTCTTAGTAAATCTCATTGGAGTTTTATTTTTCAGTTCTCATCAAGAATGATACTTTCTGGCAGACAGACTAAATGTGAGTTGCTGTACTTCTTTTCATCATCTAAAGAGACATCCACCAACCAAAAAGATCCCACAGGCAGAAGGTTTTGCTCTTACTCAGACTGCGCTGCGAGCAATCACATCAAGAGGATGTCCTGTTTCAGTGGCTCAAAAGCTAGTTCCTAAAAAAGAAATAAAATGTTTTTAACGAATCTGTTTAAATCAAAAGATTATATATAAAAAAACGCATTTGCTGGACTTTACCCGCGAACTGTGCTGTAAATAACAGTTTCACTTTCATAATCCTGCTGTTTCCTGAAAGTTAAAATGTATATCAGCACTTGTACCATCTATTCTTTTCATTGATTATAACAATGGGTTAGCAAATGTCAAAATGTCTCACATGGTTCTCTTTCTTCCCTTTTGAAATTCAATAGTTGCATATATTATTTCTGTTGTAGCTTCTTCGACCTTAAGATCGTTGTCAGCTTGTGACTGGTGACTGTCTTCACACCTAAGTCGATTCGTACCATCTGTCCTCTGAATACAAAAATGCAAATACATATTAGTAGATAAGTAAAGGAAACAAAAATGTTTAAATAAATATTAGAAGTCAAAGTTTTTAACCCTAGCCATACCAAAGGTTATTTTCCCACATTTTATCTGTGATGACTCAGAGTTTGAGATGTTTACTTGATTTGGCTTCAGATAACAATGCTGTCTGTGGTTTAAATCAAGGAAACAAAACAAGATGACCTGCATTTCTTCCCGATGTTCTGTCTCTGCCCTCATTTTGCTTTTGGTGAGTCTGAAATAGAGCAGAAAATATAATTTAGGGTGATTGTTTTTCAATTTAAAAAAATTAATATTACAAATTGATACTGACGAGGGAAAAAAAAAGATTGTGTTCATTCAGTTTTCTGCATTCAGTTTTTAATATTTATAGAAACATCAGATTCTATAGCTATAGATGATACGTATGTCTATAATTTAAGCTCAGAAAATAAACGTAAGGTTCTCCAGTTTGTTCTGTGTAATACTTTACTCAAAAATAAATGCCACGCAAGGACAGACAGCTCACCTGCAAACAGCAATAACAGATGTCACGACAAGAAGTAGGACAACACTGGCACTGATAATAAAAAGCATGTCTCTCATAAACGTCCAATAAGCTGTAAAAAAATTATAGTTTGTCTGTAATGCTTAATATATATATATATATATATATATATATATATATATATATATATATATATATATATATATATATATATATATATATATATATATATATATATATATATATATATATATATATATATATATATATAACAGTGCAAGAAAACAAAACCTAATGAACTTCTTAATGCATTTTCCAAAAACTAGTTCATAGAAGGCAACGACTTTAGTGAGATACTTACGATTCTTCTTCAAAGTGAAAACTGTGGAGTTTTGACTTCCATGTTTGTTGGAGACACTGCATAAATACTGACCACCATCAACAGGAAGCAACTCAGCCTGATGACCAACTTTCTCTATCCAACCATCTACTATTTTGAACCACCTGTAATTTTCCACAGGCGGGAGTGCATCGCTGCAGCAGATCAGGACAATGCTGCTGCCCGCACCCATCTCAGATGATGATCTGACGAGCACAGATGTGTTCTTGGGTCCATCTGAAAATAAAGGAAAGAGTTTAGAGTTTAGGTTTTTAGGAGGAGGCAAAGGTAGATATTGAGCAAATGAGTGCCAGGGAAGATTATTTATCACGACAAAGTTGCAAATTACTGCTGCATGGAACATTTGCAGTCTTGCCTTCATCATCCACTTATACAACACAAACTACAGTCACTGCTGGGAACAATAAATTTATTGGTGAAGACAGCATTTTAAAATAATTTCTTCTAAAAGTACAAACATCAATTTATCTGACTGGCCACATTTTGAGGAAAAAAATAACTGAAAAAAAATCAAAAGCACAAATTAAAAAAAATACAAAAGCTTTATACTTTTCTCAAGGCTCCCTTTCAAACTGATTTTCAAAAAGTCCCCTGCTGTTGTTAGCAAAAGAAATGTCAGCATTACTCAGAGGGAGCAAATGGGTGATTCTGTACACATCAAAGTCTTTCTGCTCAGGCTGATACTCACATTCAACATCGACATGAGCCACTCCTGAAGTTGTTCCGTTTTTCATTTTTAGGGAGCAAGTGTAGTTTCCTGAATGTTTAGAGGACACGTTTGTTAAATGAAGTACTGGTCCTTCATTTACGGCTTCTCCATCTTTAAACCAGCTGTACCCATATGAACCTTCTCCACCATCGCAGCGGTTTTTGCAGGTGAGATTTACTGAATCTCCTTCTTTTATCGTTTCTTTTTGCATCGAAATATTCAGATCTATAAAAATTTGAATTTGAGTTTCTTTTGAATTTTCACTTATTTGAAACAAATAGTACAATTTTAAATCAAATGAGAAATAACTTACCAATAACGTTCAATACCAGAAGTTTAGTGGGGCATCTTTTGTTGGTATTGTATCTGAAAAAATATTTCCCAGCATCATAATGTTTCACTTTGTGTATTTTTAAAGAGCAGTTATGCTCTTTGTCTCCGGCGTACTCAAATCTTTCAGATACATTCCCAGGGTAATTTAAAATTAAACGAAATTTAGAAGACTTCACATAAGCCCACATGAACTTTTTTACTTCTTGTTTTTCAATATTATTAAAGATACAAAAGAAGACAACAGACGAGCCTCTGACAGCACAGATGGTTTGCTGGGGGTAATCCACGAAGCACTTGTTGGAGAAAACTGGAAAAGAAAAATTTCTACATGTTGCAACGTACTATAGCTGAAAAATATTTCAAAAATCTATTGTATTTACCTTCTGCAAATAGAAGCAACAGAGTCCACATCAATGGTCTGCTTTCAGCCAACATTTTCAGGCTGAGTTACGTTAAATCGTTCAGATCTTTTAATTTTAACAGAAGTTTTAACATCTGTCAGAGTGGAAAAGCAGGCAGTCTCTTTTTCTTCTGCGTGCTTTTCTATCTATCGCCTCAATGTGCAGTTTCCTGTCATGAAAAAACAGGGTGTTAGGTCAAAGCTGCACTTCTCACCCTGTAAAAATCAGGTCACTTATACAAAGCCTGTTTCAGCTCTTCATATTTCAATGTCAGATGTACAAAATCTCTATGCAGGGAGCCACACTTCGTGCACTGCAACCTGATGTTCTTATGTTGTGGTTAACAGTAGGTGCAGGGTTGGAGCCATGATAGTTTAATAGGTTTTGTGCAACGAGACCACACAGCGTTTGTGTTTGATGGGCTATACCACTTTATATATTTATATACTTTGCATATTAGATCTTAAAGGAGTTTTCTGGTAATTTCTGAGTAAAAAAAAAAAAGAAAAAAAGAATCTAGTGTTGTTCCAACGGACCATTGTCACTCTTAAATAATTTAGAAACAATAGGGATTCATATGATTATTAAAATATTGTGAGATATTCGCTACTGTTTTTTTTTTTTTAACCTTTTAAATGTTTAAAACATCAGTATTTACAGACCGGGGGAAATAATACGTTTGGCTTTGAATTACTAGCAGAACCTTCTCCAACTCGTCTCTCCACCACGTATATATTTTACTGTATAATGCAGTACTTTTTTATTATGTTCTGTTGATTGTTCTCTATCCCTTCTGCCTATATTTTATTAAGTTTCACATGCTCCATTTTTGAATTTATCTTAGGGCAACATATTGTTGCTTCAGTGACTTCCACAAAAGAAGAAGATACCTTTTATTTGATGCCGCAACACAATGAAGCTTACTTTCATTTCCTGTTATGTCAAGCATGATCTAATGATAGAGTGCTCAGCTTCATAACAATCACAGAAAAAAGTTGTTCCCCTCTAATGAACTTTGATAAATGTATTTGTTAGTTGAGGCTCGTAATAAAAATGTTCTTTTACTGTGAGTGTTCGTTGGCAAATTTTACACAGGAGTTATCTGTTCTGTCAACTACAAGTCCTGTCCTGTCAAAAATGAGGGGAAGAGATGAACCCTTGCAACACAAAATATGAGATTAATTGAATGTATTACAGATTATAAATACAATCTATGATAGCCCCTATAGTTTTGCACCTTAACAATATACGTGACTCCCATTTAATGCAGAGTAAACACAATGTAATAGAAATAATTCTGTTTTTAGGGCAACCTAAGCAAAATAAAACCTAAATTAAAAGGCAAAACACAAAGTTAGAAAACCTAAGCAAAGTTTTTGATTTTAGTGCCACAATAAATTTCTTTCTCGCTTTCTCTCTCTCTCTCATGACGATGGGATGATCATCTGGAGCCCTATAAAAGGGTCTTGGCCAGTGAGTGGTCTCAGAAAGAAGAACCAGCAGCCTCAGTGAGATAAGGAGCAGCTCAGACCTCTGCTCTCGACATGGAGATGACTTCTAAACTTATGTTTCCTATCGTGGCGATTTTCCTTCTCGTCGCCTGCAGTCCGTCGGAGGCTTGGTACAAGCAGGTGGCCGGACCGAACTACTACTCGGTGGGCAGAGCGTCCGGCTTGCTGTCCGGGATCCGGAGGTCGTCATCGTACGCAAGGAGAGAAGAATCCCCCTCAGAGAGCGGAGAGTCTGCCACCAGCAGCGTCTTATCTCAGTTCCTCTCTCATAACTCTGTTTTAAAGACGATGGTTAGTGGGAATTCATTTGCTCAGCAAACTTTTCAAAGTATTTTTTGTTTGCTTTTCTTCATTATTTAGCAGACGATTAAACATAACATTACAGAAATTTGGCAGCACTCTTTTTCCGTTTTCTATGTATTAATTATTAAATAGTAACAGTTTATTCAGCGCCACATGACTCTTCGCTGCAAAATCTTAAACTTTAATGAGAAAACAAAAGCGAACCGTTCTGGGCTTGCATTCTGTGCCCCGTTTAGACAAATATTTTTCACATCAGCAGTATGAAAAATGTCCTACCTTTACTTTAGAAACTGACCGCCTGCATAAAATAAATCTACAATATTTTTTTTTAGAAAATATGGATGGAATATTACAAGATCTGCATGAATGTACACAGTATAATGTTGCAGAATATTTGATGCTGTGTAAAAGCCTCTTGAATCATCTTCAATCAAGTGCACGAAACTAGTCGTGATTTTAGATACTTTAATCCTGATCTGTCTCCGTTCTCTCCAAACAGCCTCTTTGCATTAAAGACATTACCCCAAACCTGCAGAGCTGTGAACTCTTCCAGGAAACCAAAGGATCTCTGAAATGCAAAGCAGATGTCTTCCTCTCGCTGGACTCCTCAGACTGTGAAGGAGACTGATTGCTGTCCTTGGATCATGAAGCATAATTCTTAAAAGGACATTTAAAAAAAACAACATATGTTTAATGTGATGGGTAATGCTGTTGATGGAAGTTTGTTTTTAATGCGCCCTTTTTGCTTGTTTTTTTTTTAATGATGAAATATGTCTAATTGTTATCTGGTCCAGTATAATTGTTCATATTTGATCCGAGTTTACATCAATAAATGGATTGTTCTGTGGATCTAAAACGCAAATCACAAAGATGTCATTTGATTCTTCACATTTCATCACTTTGGCAGTGGAGAAAAGTTTGCAAAACAAGATGAAAACCGTCCTCTAACTTCCTGCCAAGGTTATTTCATATTTATGATACAATTCATTCACTATCTTCAGTTTGTTAAACTGAAATAATATTTTAGGATAGAACATAGACCCAACTCAAAATTTTTACATTTAAACCCTAACAGCAAGATGAAATCAAGATAAAACGTCACTATGTCAAGCCACAGTTACTTGAACAATTATGAGTGGGTGAAAAAAAATCTGGCATACACTGGGGAGAATCCTGTTGCTTCATCCCTTAATCTACAGTAAAATTACAGAATGAACAGAAAAACAAATAGTTGTAACAGTCAGTTACAGTTGTTTGCTAATCTGACTTGAAATATGAACACTAAACAGCTGTTAGAAGGCCTACACAATCATATTGATGGGTAAATCAACATGCAAGGCCTTCACCATTGTCACACTGATTTGTAGCGCAGTATTTCATGGCAATTAAAGCTGGAAGTATTTAGACATCTACCAGTTTTGTTTTTTACTGATTTTTCATAGTAAAATTCTCCAAGTTCAGTCAGAACCGATGAAAAGCATATGAACTGGAACTTTTAGGTCTTTCTAAAAATTCTCAGACATAGATGTAGGTTTTGTCAGGGGTATTTTATTAAATGAACAGGTGAATGAATAGGTTGTTCTGGGTTTGATTGCATTTGCTAAAAATATTAATACTAAGTTGCAGTTTTGAAATTTTAGTGTTCATGTACGTTTGGACACTGGCTTTCATTCCTTTCTTTTTGTTACAGACCCAAAGTGTCTTTGGTAAAGTGAACCAACTAATTTTCCTTCCACTGCCCAAATATGCACTGCTTTGGGCTTTTCTGTAAGATAAAACCCCCCAAAGATATACACACACACAAACAAACAGAGAAAAAGACTAACTGAAAATACTGTAAATTTGCAAACTTAAAATATGACTGGATGACCAACAGAAAACTGCAGTGTGAACAGTTATAACATCTATTGGCTTCAATTAATAAATGTTAATTGAAGCCAAGACACTTTGGTAACTCAATAATTGTTTATTTTTCTAGAAAACTTGCATGGACATTAAAGAAAGATATGAGATGATCGAGACAAATACTTTATTTAAAATAATTTAGAAATAAAACAGCACCATATATACAATTGTCTTAGCAAGTCACATGGCCTTTTGTTTTTAAAAGATTAAAACAAAAATATAAAATCACAGTAATCGCCAACTAAAGGCAGAGTGTAGAGGAGACCTACAACAGCTGGACAGCTGATAGGTTCTCCTTGATGATCTGATCGATGACCATGTGGAAGACCTCCTTCATGATTTCAGAGTCGATGGCCGTGCTGAAGTGGTGGTAAACAGGTCTGTTCAAGGCCATGTTACAGGCTGAGAACACGGCAACAACATGGTGGGCCGCAGCGTCCACATCACAGTCTGCTCCTAGACAGGCAAAGTAAGTTTGTCTCATCTCAAACGGCTTATTCACTTTCTGAAATACAGATGCAACAAGACATTGGCTGACATTTTTTTCATCAAAATCCAAATACACAAAACATAATGCTGACACACAGAACCCCTGGCAATGAGTCTGGAATGATGCATCACCATGACCCAGACCGAATGAATAAAATGAACAATGTATTTCGATCTGTATGCACAAAGATTTCCGTTTACGTCACCAGCAAAGATGATGTTGCAAGAATCCAAAGTGCTGAATTTATAAGCAACTTTCAAATGTTAGATCATTCAACTCTCTCACACCTTTCATTGTTCAGTAACAGACATGGCCAAAGCAGGACTGTGAAGAAAGTGTTCTGCTTGTAATCTGCTTTCAATGTGTCACTCATTTTATAAATGGAGACTAGTATGACAAGTTCAAAACACAGTAAAATCAGATGAGATGCTAAAACTGGCTTTTGGAATAAAACATTCAGAGAAAATATAAATGATCTGGGTTGTTCTCTCTACTGTACCTTCATAGCTTGAAAGGTAAAATCTCAAGTGTCTCCCAGAGTGCAGGATCTTTCCCCGGAAAAGGTCAGTTTTGTTCAGAAACAAAATCTATAAGAGAAAAAAAGCAGTAGAAAGACCCGAACATATAAATGGATATTTTCAGTCATAACTTCATAGCAAAAAACAAATGGGTCAGAATTTTCTTCACTTTCCATCACTTCCATTTGTATTTGTCAGTTTATAGCTTCTTGAGTCACGTTTCAAAGCATGAGTTGTGCTAGAAAATCTGTGGACAAAATGTGTAAAGTGAGTTTTTGAGAATTAAATGGCCAGTCAACATTAATGAGTTACTTGTGGGGACTCTAAGGCTGTTTACTATAATCTCACTTTCTCAAAAGAAATGTGCTGCAAGAGTGCTGAGTGACGGCTCAGGAGAACAGAGTTGAACTAATTAGTCCAATCCCTACAACAGGTTGAAATAAACAGTAGTTGCCAACTATGGTATTTTGTCAAAAACATTTGACTTAAATTTTATGGATTCCTATTTTTTATGACATTACATTTCCCTAAATAAACTGACAGGGCTAATTTACGGGAAAAAAAATTCTTTAAGAGTAGCCTTCACAACAAAATGTTTAAAATTGATTATTTTAATGCAGAAATGTGTGTTTACCAATTTCATACAGGGTTTTTTTTTTAAATCACTTACAGAGACACACTGGACTGAACACCATTTCCAATTAACCCATCAGTCCAAAGGATTATGACCCTTCCAATCAAAACCAAGGAACGTCTTACTGGTTTATATTATTAAAGGACGTTATGAACAGATAAGAAATGAATTTACTTCAGTTGTAAAAGTAGGTATGAAACATTCCCAGAGCTGATTCATGCCGAGTATACTAAACATTTCATTGTAATGGCATCCTTTTCATACCACAACAAGTCATGAACAGAATGGCCAAAACAACAAAGGCACAAATTGGCGAGTGACAAGCACCAAAGAGGATTCAATCATTTGCAACTTCACAAGTCAACAGCACTGCAAAACACAATCAGATCCAACACTAAAAATATGGATGAAAACTTGGTCTCCAGCTGGTGGAGTTTGCATTAGTTTATCGGTGAATTAATAAGGTCTTGTCATTATGCATATGCTGGATAACTGAGGAGAAAAATTGGTGTGTGTGGTTAATCATAATTTTTAAAACTACCTTAGAGAAGCCTTGTTTGATCATCAAACCCAATAAAATTAATGTTCCTGTTCAAATAGCAGATAAAATATCAAGTAATCTCCAGTCACACCATAGTTCTGATATTTCCAGCGACCTTATCTGACTTTTTCCCCCACACTAGAGATAAAAGGAAAGGACCACATAGCATTTAGTAGAAAAAAAGAAGCTAGAAAGGCAAAACTCTACCCCATATATCTCAAGATGAACTGCTGAAACAAATGATTTCCATTCATAACCAGAGCAACACATTGTCAGTATGTCAGCAGAAAACAACAGCAGCGATTAAATGTGATGACAGTAAACTAGAATTTGTATGCCAATTATGCTCATCAGATGCAATCAAAGCTTTGTGGGCGCTGTTTACATAGAGTGTAAGATTTCTTTAAAAGCCCATGAGTGCCTCTAGCCTGCTGTCATATTTAGAACAAAAGCATGAGAAAAGAGAGGTTAGAAAAGGTAAGGGTGCAAATCATTGTATACCCTTTACACTTCATCTATTTTATGCATATTTTGACAGATACAAAGTAGAAAATTATTGCAAAGTAAAATTAATATGTTGTTTTAAGATATTTACAAATGGTAGTCTGAAAAAATGTAGCATGCATTTGCATAAAACCCCTTGTCAAGCTTTTTTGTAAAACCACGTTTTTCCATCAATCTTTGCATCTCCTCTTCTGCAGATTTTTTGGGCTATGCAGCAGCTCTGCACATCTATGGACTGGTGTTTTCATGCATTCCTTGCAAGATAGCTCAAGCTAAATCAGACTGGATTGATTGTGTGTCTGATCAGCAATTTTCAGAGATTCTTAATCGGATTTAGATCATGACTTTGACTGAGCCACTTTTACCAGTACTATGCTTTCATCTAAACCACATGTTCCCCTGGCTCAACACACAAATAAAATACAGGGCCTTATTACTAGGGTTATTCTGCTGGAAGTTGAACCTCCATCCCAGTACAATGTCCTATGCAGCCTGCAAAAGCCTTTCATCTTCAACATTTCCCATCATCTCTAATCAGGCTCTATGTACGTTGCCACACCATGACGCTGCCAACACCATTTTTTATTTTTTTTTGCAGTGTGGATGGCATGTTCAGGTTGCTTTGCGGTGTTCATTTTCTGCCACAAATAAAACTTTGCATGTTTCATCAAAGGGTTCCTTTTGGTCTCGTCTGATCAGAGCCCTTTCTCCCACGCGCTTGCAGTGACCTACATATAGTTTGTGGAAAACTGTATGTAATGAAAGCTAGATTTATGGAGTACGTGACTAATCAATGTAATCTCAACTCCCACTTGAGAAAGTGATATCTGCAGCTGAGTTGACGAGAGCCTTGGTTGCTTCTTGATTCCTACTCCACTTGCTTAGTCAGTCATTTTAGTGGAATGTGGTTTTGGTAGGTTAGCAGCGGCGTCTAACACAATGGATTGTACAGTGAACGATTAAAGACTTAAAAGGCAATAACTTTAAAAGTAACCGTGTGTTAAACTTTTTAACTTTTTTCTTGTCGGATGTGTTTTTGGGTCTTCATATTTCTCCTTCATTAATGTTCCTTAAAATTCTGAGGTATTCACTAAGAACATGTGTCATAACATTTCAAAAGAATAAACTATTTACCCTTCAGGCAACTTCTGATATAGTTGTTCACTCTGGATTTTATTTAGATGCATCAAAATGTAGAGGGTTACATTTAAATCCATGTCACACTCTTCAGATTTCACAAAGAAAAACTTACCAGAGAAGTTTTCTTGAAGACTGTGTTTGTGCAGATTGATGAAAAGAATTCAAGGCTTTCCTGAAATCCATTCTAATAAAAGAAAATAAGGGCAGGCTGATAAAGCTATAAAAAGGTTTTAAAAAATCCATAAAATTAAATGTTAATATAGTTTAATACTTTAATGACATACCATTGATGGATCCTTAAACGACATCTGATCATAGCTGCTGAGACCCACCACAAACAGTAAGGCATGAATAGAATCAAAGCAGCTCAGCCACTTTCTCCTTTCACTGCGTTGGCCACCAACGTCATACAATCTGCCAACCGACAAGAAATAACATCTAAATCCATTTTAAAAAAGATAGAAAATGACATGAAACCTTCCAGACATCATCAAAGCATATACAGCTACTCTGCAAAAGAAAAAAATAAGTATTTCTTTACAAAGTAATTTTATTCGTGATCAACTGCAGTAAAGCAATAAAAAAATCAAAACTATTCAAAATACTGAAGACATCTGTTTCCACAGAGTGGCACCAGGTCAACCTTAGGGTCTGGGTGACATGGATAATGAGTTTCAATTTGGACCAAAGAGTCTCCAGGTGCAAGATTGCCGCATGTCACCAGCGACGAGGCATTTATCTTCTGAGTCAGTTGTACCAAGCTGGAGGAGGATAAGTGTTAACTGAACTGACAGCAGCAGCTGAAGTGGTGGAGAAAAGAATAATCACTGCAGCTTTCCTGAGTTACCAGTTTAAAACATGAGATCCTGTCATTTTATGACAAATTCTATTTAGAATTAATTCAACAAAATGTACAAAATGTGTTATCAGTATTTTCATACCAAAATGACAGCAAGGCCAAAATTAGGCATTTGAGTTATTGAGCCGTTTTAACTGCAGAAAGTTTTAATCCAGATATATTAGAAAAAGAGTTAGATCCATAAATTATCCTCATCAAGTTTATAGTAAGAGTTCTTACTTATACACACTCACTCACGAGTTCTCTATGAATTCTAACCTGCAGCCCACAGAAACAAATAATGTTATCCAAGAAAGTAAATAAAGAGCACTGTAAAAGGTATCTGAAAAGAAAAGTTTCAGTGGTTTACTGATACGCTTCTTCATATTTATTTGATTTTTTGTGGCTAATTAGAAAGTTTAAAGCTATCAATATTTAATGTCCAATTCACCCCCAGGAAGTTTCCTTCATTCAGTTCGCCACTGAAAGCATCTTCTGTTATCTGTTGAAATGCCTTGAAGGGGAGTCAGAGTCTTCAGAGGTTCAATAACTCAATAAGAGACAACTGGAAGATTATTTCTTATTTTCACTATTGTGGGTATAGATCAAGTTGTCTGTTTAACTGATTCTTTAGGACATTTTAAGTCGGATCACTTGGTCAGGTATTTCTTCAGTTGGCAGACGCTTTTGGACATCTGCTTAGTAGTAATCTTTATCTGAAAAAAATAACACATGTGCTTATTCTGCAATTCAGACAGTTTTGTTTGGTGTATCATTTTTATTTTGTAAAACAGTGTTGCAGTTAACATTTTGTTGCCATCTCCCCTTGTAAAAAAGTTAAATGACCCTAAATGCTTAGTTAATGTTTAATGTGCTTTCAGGTTTGACAGACCTCCCTCCGACACTTCCACCACTGCATTTACTGACAGTACTTGTTTGATTAATAATGTAACTTGTAGTTTTAAATTCTCTTATTCAAGATTATTAAGCCCCCATTTTAGACTCATGATTGCTTGACTCACGATGTAAATTTAGAAGACCGATTTAAAAATCCACTCACCTTCAGGTTAAAGCTTTTTTATATAGAATATTTATTTCAAAGTCTTACCTAAAGATTGTTTCATCTACTTGAAACTGTGTCTCAATGATTCCACAGGTCCTCACTCTGACTCTCAGGACATCCATCTCCGTGGGAATGTAGTTTGGCGAGATGATTTGACTTATGTTTTCAAAGAAGCTGCAGACGACCAGGAAAAAAGGAAGATATCTGACGATAAATACATAATTGACAAGCTGTCGACTGTGTTTTCTTGTTCTTTTTCCTTTGGTTCTAGTATTCTTTATCAATTCTCAATCAGTTCACAAATATACTTTTAGAAATATATTATTTAAAAGCATATGAAAGAAAAACAAAGGAAGCTTTAGTATTTAAATACAAGATGGAAAATTATTGTCAGCCAATATTTTTTCAGGACCTTTGTAACAATTGTAATTTCAATCTATAGCAATGTCCTCCAAACTACAGTATAGTCACCTAAAGCAGCAGAAACACTTCCTATACACACTTGGGAACAAAAGGAAAAAAAAAAAAATCACCTCCCTATGAGTCATGATGGTACTTTCACACTTAACCACAAGACAATTAGTTCTTTTCATACCCAACAGAAGTAAATGGGGAAAGCCCTGTAATGTGCTGTAGAACTGAATTTTGAGAATTGCCTTTGATGTATTTAAGCATTAAAAGAAAATGCATTAGAAACTGAAATTTCATCTGATTGAAGCATAAGTGAAAATTGAAATCTTTCAATGAAACTCTGCCTCCAGGTGTCTTATGCGAGTCATGCCATTAATCACTTGATGTGACTTAATATCATACAGTAATCATTTGTGACAAGATAAATAAAGGTTTTGCTGGAAATGCTCAAATAAATAAAAAAAAAAGCTATTCTGACCATTGAAATTCTGCAAAAATTTAAATTCTGAGAAAGTTTTGCAAGATCCCGTGAAATATTTGAAAAATCCTGAGCAGTTTTGTGTCCTGTTTAAATGCATCAGAAAAAGTTAAAATGCATATATTTGAGGCCAGCTGTGAAATTTGTTCTCTGAATTTTGTTTGCAGAAACAAATTCTGCAAACAAGATTTTTATTTTTTTAGAACTGGCTTCTATATAACTGGGAATGCTTTTGACTTCTTTTTTTTCTATAAAGTGCTGTGAAGATGACATTTGCTCTGACACTGCACTATATAAAATGAAATTAACTGATTTTTACAAAGACTCAGAGAAAAAGCTAAACCTGTTCCAAACTGATTGCAATTTAAAACATCCCAAACGGCTTGGAGGCTTGCATTTATAGTAGGGCTTAATTAGAACGCTTCTCGTAAACACACCTTACAAACACAGATAACTTACTGTAACTACATATTTTCCTTTAACAACATTAACCGCTCACTTCAAGCCCACGCTACCATCAGAAGTCATTTTACACATTTGGGTGCCTGGGGAAGTCAAGTGTGTCACGACACAGTCTAATCCAACATTTCTGGAGGGAGAAATCAATGGCGGGTCTAGCAAGGTGAGATCACTGAAAGAGAGACAGGCGAGTCTCATATAATCCCCCAGCAACCGACTTTATCGAGTTCCAGTAATGAAGCTGTCACACCTCCGTCCTTTCTCCGTCTGACCACCCGGAGTAGATTTTATCTTGACTGATCGCCTCCCTGTTGCCTCAAAGATAAGAAGTTCATTCTGCCCACTAGGTCCACATTTATTTAAAAAGACAAATTACTTCTTTTACTTAAAGAAATAATCACAATCCAATATTTAATCATACAGCCACTCGGGTATCCAGCTTATTACCGAATATTGTGTGCACAAGTGCACATTTCGGATTGCTTTTCTGCAAACATATTCCATTCTTTACATAATGACGCAGCACAAAAGCACTCATCAAAAATACTGAACACGGAGCACAAAGCAGAGAGGTAGGAGTTGATGAAATTTTGAAGGCCGCTGTGCTTTTAAACAACTCTTGAAAGAGCATTA
Source organism: Xiphophorus maculatus (assembly GCF_002775205.1). Classification (NCBI taxonomy): domain Eukaryota; kingdom Metazoa; phylum Chordata; class Actinopteri; order Cyprinodontiformes; family Poeciliidae; genus Xiphophorus; species Xiphophorus maculatus. The sequence continues at coordinate 11,701,859 of NC_036458.1, read as the reverse complement.
TTGCATGATCCAACGATAGAGTGGAGAAAAACAAGTGTTGTTCAGACAAAAACATTTTGGAACAAATGTGGGGAAAAATAACAGTATTTTGCAGAAGTATTCATAGCACTTTTTCACATTTTGCCATATAGTATGAAGATCACAAACTCCAACGTTTTTCACCAGACTTTTATGAGGAAAACCAGCTTGATGTGTGGCAGAGAAAAAAAATCAAATCTGAAAGGTGTGGCATGCACTTGATTAAAGCCAACTTGTCTCTCAACTTAAGAAGTCCATAGCTCAGGTGAGAGAACATGTTGACAGGAAAACTTCTAATTGTGCATTTATTAAACAGGCTTTTATGAAAATGTGACAAGTAGTTAGATGTTGAAGTCCCAATTGGAGTTGGTCAAAAGTCAGAACAAGAAACTAATGTCAGATGAGACCAAAAATCAACATATCTATACATACAAACTACCATGCATGGCAAATGCATAACCCTACACATGGCCCAGAACTCACCATCTCCATGATAAAACATGGAGATGCCAACATCATTCTGTGGGTGTGATTTTCTACAGAAGGGATAAAAAACAGCTAGTTGTAGCTTTCTTAAGACATCCCTCAAGTAAGTAAAATTGATTCCTCCACATTTTTCAGATATCCATTATCTTTCCTTTTAGTTCATAATAATGCAGTAACTTGTCCTGACATTTCCCATAAATTATTTGGGTATCATCACTTTTCAAATCAATGCAAACTTTACAGCCAAGTCATAAACACTTCACTTTACCTCAAGCTACACACAACCCCACACATATGGTGCTATTCTATTCGCCTTCTCATTGAACACAAAAATAGTCTCTATCATCATGTATGTTTCATGTACTCCACCCCTCCCCCTCCACCTGGACAGCTGCAAAAGTTTTTTGTTTTTTTTTGGTGTGGTTCTAATTAGACTTCCTATCCCATAAATGTCACGCAAATCATTTCCTGATGCGAGTTACTCTCTGCATTGCTTTTACCATTTGCTCTTTAGAGACAAACTGCAACTACACACTTCTTACTGGGCAATTTCCCTTGACATTTCCACCGTCAGTCATAATTGGGAAAGGATTGTGCAATATAAATTGCCTGAGGTTGATGTACTCACTAGAGGGCAGAGTCGTTCAGATTGTACTCGTATCCTCTGGCTGCAGCGGCCCTCACCCCTTGGTCGGCCCAAAGAGCACAGAAGGCTTGAGCCACAAAAGGGAGCAGCTGCTGATCGTCTCCCAAACACTGGCTGCAGGACAGAATGGAGCGAGCCTGGATCTGGTTTAGGTATGGGAACACAATACAGTCGGAGTCAATAGTATAATGCTCTGATATTATCTTTACAAGACATGCACTGCAGACAGCACAAAATGGATCAATTAGATTTTATAGTGTATTAAAATCTCAATATTTATCAGAGAGAGGTTAATTTTTGATGTAGTTGTATCAGATAATTATGGTGATTTTTAGCTTACAGCCAATGGAAACCTCAAAATTAACTTTACCAAATTAAAGAACACTATATAAGATCAATAAAACAATGTGTAAAAGAAAGGACAAATGCTGTAATGCAGGGGTGTCGAACTCCAGTCCTCAAGGGCCGGTGTCCTGCAACTTTTAGATGTGCCTCTGCTGCACCACACCTGAATAGAATAATTAGGTCATTAAGGCTCTGGAGAACTGATCTACACAAGGAGGAGGTAATTTAGCAATTTCATTCCAGTGTTTTGTACTTGTGGCACATCTAAAAACTGCAGGACAGCGGCCCTCGAGGACTGGAGTTTGACACCTGTGCTATAATGCATCATCACCAAGACTAAGAGATAAATGCTTGATGCCATTTACAACAAATCTATAAGATATTAGCTTATTTGCCTAAAGAATTATATTCTAACTTACTTAAATGTAGATCATCTGGATAAAAATAAATACATAAATCGCCAAGCAAAACGTGAAATCTTATCTAGTCTTAATGATTTCTGTTACAGACTTTAACACTTGGAAGTCTCACTGAAAGCTAGAACACAACCAAGTGTTGCAACGCACCCTCACTATGGATGCAAATGCTTCTTATCTCTTCGACAAATCAAATATTATACAAGTACCGCTCATGAGACGAGGACGCCATGCTTCACATAGGCATAGAGGGCCCTCTAGTGTCATAAAAAGCAGGTGCGGTGAAAGATAAACATAAGTGGAGTAACCAAGGTGTCTGTGGCTCACCTTGTTCTTATTATTTGCGAGGTTTATCCGCAGCTTGCCCATTCCTTGTAGAACAATCTTCATAGAGGTTAGAAGGTTATCCAACACTGCAGGCTTTGAAAACATTTGTCCATTTCATTCATCTTTATTCAAGAGTGCAAAAAAAAAAAAAAAAAAGTATCCGGTATTTAAAAATGTGTGATAATAGTGTGAATGTTTGGTACCTTGAAACTAAGAAGTTCTTGGCTGGAGAAGCCACGGCTGTGTATTATCTTCATCTGTCTGATTATTGTGCTCTTTCCGCTCTCTGCAACTCCTGCCACACAAACAGCGTTTTGCAAAAAATTCACCAAAGTATTTGAGAGCTGCTAAACGATGCAGCATATACACACCAAGCATGAGGATTTTGATGACATTCCTTTCAGCCCTGGCATGATCACAAAGGTCTTGCTCGATTGTGGAGCTCTTTATTTGGGCTTTCTTACTTTCCTCTGAGATGTCCTGTTGGAGGCACATTCCCATGCAGATCTAACGGAAACAGCAACATGTCTGCATTTAAATTTCAGAGATGTTCAAATAACCAAGATAGGGTAATTATTTTTTGCTAAATCTCCAGGAGAGAAAAAAAGGAATTAAAAATAATCGTCTACAGACGAATTAAGTCCTATTTTTACCAATAGGACTTAATTAGTGTTTAGTTGAATAGAAAAATACGTATTCTGAAACAGTGAGTGGGAGAGCGAGAATAATTTCCTGATTTCAAATTTCAGACAAAACTTTCTGAAGTAGTTTATCAAACAAATTTTTGCTGCTTACCTTCAGCGACAGAGGAAGCATTTTTAAACAACGAAACATCTCTCTGTTGTTGCTCTTCGTTTCTCAACAGCTTTGTTTTGTTGCTGCTTCTCCAGGCATCAAGCAAGCGTAACTCGGAGGTGATAATTTGCTTAATTAGGACCACACTTGTACCGCATTCTGTCAAAATAAAAGCCTGTGACCCCGGAAAAGGTGAGTCAATAAGAAATAAAGTGAGCATTTTTGTATTGGCCAGTTTTTTTATGTTCATGTGTAAGATGGTCAACTCATTGATCATTATTTATGACAAATGATGATATCAATAGTCACTGTGGAGATGGTCCAATAGATATATTAAATTATTAATTAGGTGACTCAAGCCAATTCGAAAAGTAGTTTCATCACAATTTCGCAGTATATCAATAGACATATTACCATATATATATATATATATATATATATATATATATATATATATATATATATATATATATATATATATAAAACATATTTGCTCCTACAAATATAATATTGATAAGAATGGAAAAAAGTCAAACCATCCTTCAGAATTTCTTTTTTATTAGGAATAATATACTGTAAATCCAATCAACTTTATATTATACAGTATGTCCTTTGGGAATGATCGATAACATATAGATAATATGCAACACTATCTACATTTCATTTGACAATAATATGCATTATGCTTTTAAAACATTACACTACTATGTGTACAGCAGCTAATGGAGAGGAGTAAAATATGCTTCTACAAAAAATATATTATTTGACCCCATTTCATATCCACATGTGTTAGACTTCACATGATTCAGGAGAAGTATGAACTCCACTTTGTCTTCAAGACAACACAATGTCATTAATTTCCACTCATGCAATGAAAACCAAAGTTAAAGCAGACAGTTCATCATTCCACAAATTTCAGTGGTTATATTTTTTTAAAAATGCACGCAAAAGGCAATACCTTTTGCAGAGTGGAACATATGAGGTCCAAAATATTTAAACGGATTAACTGAACAGCAGCACAAAGGGTATGTGTCCGCTGATTTCTGCTGTAATTTAAAAATTCTTATGCAATTTGATACAATATATACAGATGATGATTAGTTAGGATTAGGAGTATTGCTGTGCAAAAAGCAGCAACAGCCCAGGGAAGATTTCCAGTTCTGGTTAGATAAATAAATGTTTGTCCAACTTCGCCAAACTGCACTCTTCTTGTGCTAAAAGCCAAAAATAACTTCAACATTTTTTTCCTTGTTAAAAGGCAAAAAAATTACAAAAGTTTAAAATATTCAAATGTATGTATTCGACTTTAGAAGATACAGGTACAGTACATGTTCCTTGTTCCAGCTTATGAGTGATCTTACTGCTCACAGACAGCTAATGATCCCACAGCAGGTTTGTTGTCTTTCAACTGTAAAACTGCTGATATGATCCAGAGATGCTATAACACTTATGAAAAGTTGACTTTGTTATACAGAAGTTTATATTTATGTAGCTTGCTAATGTTAGGTCAAAACCACAAATGGTGGTGCACATCTACAGCAGAGCTTGGGATCTTCCTTTAGTCTTTTCCTCTTCTTGTCGCTTCATAGCCTGGATCACAGCAATCTCTTTGGCTTCTTTCTTCTTGTTCCTTGCCTCAAATAGAAGCCTAATTAAACAAAAGGAAACACAAGCAACCAAATAAAGAAGAGAGAATAAATCAGTACACCCCTTTGATGGAATTCTGCTCAAAAATATGATGTGCAATTTGTTCTCTGAGATTTATATTATTTAAAAAAGACAGTTTAGCCTCATAATGATCTGTAATTAGCAATGATAATTAGTGAAACAACTAATACTAAAAAAATGGCAAAATCTTGTGCAAGACCTATTTATTAATGGATTTGGCTTACTAATGTAAATTAGATTTGGAATCCTAAAATGAGAAAATTGGAAAGCAAACGTGCATAAGCATTAATAAATACATGAAATGTTTAAAAAAAGGACATCTGAGAGAAACCATCAAAGAGGGTTTCTCTCTGATTAAGTTGTAATCACCTGTTTTTTATTATCCTTTGCACAATTTCATCTGAAGTAAGAGTGTTTCCACTGTCTACAGTTCGTAGCATGCCTCTTCTTCTTGGTTCCTGGAAAATAAGCAACAATGATCATAAAAAATATCACAAATCATCACTGGAGACTGATGAAATATGACAGGTCACTGAATCTTACAGCATAAGGGTCAGATCCATCCTTGTCTGGGTAGATTTCTGTCTTACCATGGCAAACAAGATCCACCTGAACACACAAAGACACAACAATTATAGAATAAATGATTGAACAGCAAGAATTTGGTGAGGTTTTTTTGCACTTGCCTTAAAATGATCCAGCAGATCTTTTGTGACGGCAAACGGTGCACCAATCACCACTTCCGAAACATACTGTAAAACCACATCAAATCAACAAATACATGAATATATTTAATGCAGAGGAAATTACTGAACTACAAAGGAGAAGAACCTACTCTGCAAGCCAGCACACTGAGAGTTCTTTCATGGACATTCATGATGGGGTAGTTTTTTCCTTTATAACGATTCACCTCCTGAAACACAAGAAAATGTGTCAGACATGCTAGCGTGTCTTTGAGTAGAATACAACCGATCCAGATTTTCACTTAGATTAAAACAAAAGGTCGGTTTAAAAAGTCTCACCTGATCGAAGTGCAGCCCCACTATGATGTACGGCTTTTCGGAAAGCTTATGGACGGCTTCCAGGAAGTCCACATGACCAATGTCTAGCAGGGGTATCATCAAGGATATCATTGGCTTCCATAAAAACAACTAATGTTTTAGTGACAACATTCAGAACTGTGGCCACAAATTATATTAATATTAACTGACTACAAAGCAAAAATGTAGCAAAAACATAATAAAATAAAGCAGAATATTTATTTATTCTGACATGGATTGTTTTAGATGTTATGTTCAGTATTTATTTGTGTTTTTTTTTCCTGTTGGGCTTAAATTATCTTTTATCAATTTGATTGTGCTTATGTTCTATTTCCCTTTTCAAATTAGTTACAAGAAGGTTTTTCTCTTGCTGTTTTCTTTTGTTTTTTGTTGTGTGATTTGTGTTTTTTTATTAGGTATTAATTCAGTGCTGTTATTTCAGACTATATTGTCGGAGTTTTACAAATATTGCATGTGTTTTAGAGACTTAAAAGAGTTAGCATGAAAAGACATTTGTGCAGTATCAATTGTAATTTATAAAAAGATACGAAAGAGGTCAAAGGCTCCTGCAACGTAGATGATGGTGTCTCCAGGCTGAGGCTCCTGGCCTGAAGCAAACTGAATTATCTTCTGAGAAGTCTGCAGGAACTGAGATACTCCTGTCCAGGGACTGTGGCCCTTCTAAACATATTACCATTAAAAAAAAGCAAAACATGGAGCAGATTTAAATCAGACAAACTTCTGATATACAGCCATATTCAATAAACTAAAATAAGCATTCCAATGAATCCCTCTCTTTTTATTCTGGCATTTAGCAAATATAAATACATTTGGGGAGTCTAACTAATCTAAAGCTAAAATGTTTAATCTGATTTATTGCATTTGCTTTTCTAGAGAGGCAATCTCTATGCAGCATCACTGCCCCCTAGTGGGGAGAGTAGTAAAAGCAACCGGTAAAATTTAAGGTAACAACGCAAAACTGGGCAACAAATTCAAAATTCATCACTTGCCAAATGACCAGCATTGTTCTTCCAGTCAAGAGACCCTTAACTGCCTGTGACTAAAAGCTTTGTGGCTCTTACTTACTCTACTCATTCAGGAACAGAAGTGCTATTCACAGTTTGCTGGCAAGGCCTTCTAAAAGATTAGTAAGCGGGTCTAAAACAAAGCCCTTCATTTAATATCAGCTAACATCTGGTGCAAATGCCAACTACTTTCTGCTTGTATAACAAAACAGTCGAGTGAGCACGGCAAAAAATTACCTTTCCAAAGTTGTCTGTGTGCTGCTGGTAGTCTGAGCTGTCCTGAACATAAAAAATGAAACAAAAAAGTTGGCAAAATTGCTCTTGTTTGGGCCTTAAAAAAGAATTTAGTAAAAACCCACAATGTTGCTGTGGTGTGCTTTGGTCATCAGAAGCATCCTGCCAACAAGGTCTGTCGTGGAAACTCCCTGCGTCCGCTTGCACTCTCTGCAACAATCCAGTGTAACATGCAAGTTAATGAAACACACAGAGAAGCCCACCCCGACTTTCTTCTGTGTTTGGCAGGAAAAGAAACTCACCTATAGCGTCCTGACTTCTTTACTTCCTCATATGTATCTTTTCCATCCACAGTTAGTGTTATATCATCTGGAACAAAATGACACAGTCAGGACTATAGCACTGTCCCACATAGCTGAACAGAGTGTTTAGTACCTCCATGAACACAGAAGTCGCAGCTGTATTTGTCGAGCGTCCCGAGGGTCGTGACGTAAGGGGCTCCTTCCACCACTTCGTCCACCCACTTTATGGCCCGTACCATCTTGTACCTTTCTTCCTGAGTGAAGACTGGCGGACCCTTGTGCTTTGAAATCTCACCTTCAAATGATAAAGCAAGAAAATTAAGAAAAACACGAGCCAATACGTCTGGGTTAAGCGAACATGGAAACAGAAATCTCGGTTTTAAGTACATTTATTTCAGTAACTCAGTTTACCAAATGAAACACATTATATAGATATTTTCAATTCTTTATTTGTGTTAATTGTGATTTCCTGCTTACTATTATTAAAAAATAGAACTCATTTAGGCTAGCATATTACACCAGACCGAGAAAAAATCATATAGAAACGTGGTTTAATGAAAAGTACCCGCCTAAAGGTTATTTCAAAAGGTGCTTTTAATCTCACAAATGAGTCTCAGTGGAACACATATTCTAATACATTGAATATAACAGTACATTGCACTTTTCCTACTATAGGCTGCTAAGAGATTATGTGATAAGTGAAAATAACAATGCAATTTAATGCATGGTATTTCCACAAAGAGTTTAATTGTGCAACACGATCTGAATGTTTTATTGAAGACAGAAAAGCAACAATTATTCTTACTGCTGCTACAAAATGTGCCATAGTGACCATTAAACCTAGAATAGTGCAATATGCAGTATAACATTTTAGATACAAACATTGTGCTGAATTTTAGACCTTTTTGCCATTATTCTCTTTGTTGCAACCCACAAGTCTGTTGCTGGTCAAGCTGATATTGGTCAGCTATTTCATTTCTTGACCTACTTGTGAAGGCTCTGGGTTGGTTGGCTCCTTCACTCATTTGCACCTGTATGCTTCCCTCTTTTTGCAATTTGATTCTCACCTGATCCAATTTCATGAACTCATGTATTATTAATGACTGATGAATGACAATATTTTCTTTCATACTCTGTTTGTATTGATTGCAACTCTGATCCCCCTTTGTCCAGATGACTAATAAATATGGCAGATTTATTTAGCCTTGATCAAACCAAGGTAACTCTTGCTGATAGTTATTATTTATTGGATTCATAAGGCCAGAAAGACTATTGAGATAAATCATTATATGGTCAAAATACATTCAAAACATTCCCAAGATGGGTACAAACTGATGCATGGTCAGTACCAGAATTTTGTACCAAAAAAAGTGGAATAAGTTTCTACTTTTCTAGATAAGCAGCAATCTGGGTCACACATTCTTCTCTTCCGGTGTTTGAACAGTTGGAGGTGAATGATGGGACCTTTACAGCTCATCAAGAATATTTGCCTTCTTACTTACTGCCCCTTGTTCTAGCAAAGGCCATGACCCAGTGGATGAAATCTTAAACCAAAGGTTAAGAAATTGTCAAAGGAAGACAAATTTTGCAAATACCTCGGTGGGCATTAATGAAAACTTTGGGTAACTATTCTGCTTATTTACTGGCTATTGAGTTAAATATGCCATATTTAAGAGATAACACTGATGTGTCTAAAAGTCAGATGAACCACAATTCAAAAATCCTGAACTATTTCAATGGCTTTCAAGGAAACAACACCAAATTGTACTCTGGGTTTATCACTTATTTTGTGTTATTTGGTGACAGAATTTGGTTTAGTCAGAGGAATCGTTTGTTCTATTCTGGACCAACACACTTGAGCAGCCACTACAATTGAGGGCTTCGTACTTTAGCAGTATGGCATTGTAGTTTTATGCTAAATTAAGTATCTGTGGCATTTGTTTAAGACTTAACTGTCTGTGTGCACTCCAACGATGAGGTAATCTCCCATCGCTTTGGCCTGTCGCAGCTGGTTTGAGTGGCCATAATGCACCATGTCATAGCTAAGGTGGAAAAACACAAGAAGAAAGGAGTTAGACATGATAGAATTATATGGCAGGACTGGATTTAAAATTTTGGAAGGGAATTAACAAAAACGACCAGAGTTTCTCCTAAATGTACAGTATGTGTCTCTTGAGCATCTTTTTCTTTCTGACTTTTTCCTCTCACTCAACTTTCCAGTAAAACGTTGGATACATTGCCTTGTGAACAGACAGACTCTTTAGCTGATACATTTTGTGCAGAGGTTGTCAGCCATTGTCAGCAGTGGTCCTCATGATTGCGTAACATGATCCCAACATAACATCTGGATTTAAGAATCATTAGTAATATATAACAGTTCACTTTCCTGATGATTCATTTTTGAACTTCATTAGCTGGAAACCATAACCACGAAGGAAAGAAATGTTTGAAATGTATCACTGTGGAGTTATGATTAATGCACAACTTCAACTTTTTGACTCAAGTGAATAATGTGCACACTTTGCTGGATTAGAAAAAGTATCTAAACCCAAACCTGTTTGATGAACTGTCTTCCTTCCATTCTGCTTGTTTATCCTCAGCTATGATAGTGTCTCCAGTTAATTAGATTAGGACAGATAAAAGACCGAGAGTGTAGCACAGTAATCTCACAAAGAAACAGAACAGATGGCTGTTAGCCTCCCTTCAGAGGCTCTTTAAAGCTCTCAGCCTACATCACACTGATACTCATTTTATCTCTTGTCTCTGGGTGAGGATTTATGTAGTGGAAATAAAAGAAAAAACAGCAGGATGTTAGATATTTGCACATATTTTGGTCCTCTTGATTTATTTTGGTATACAGTGAACAGCACTATAAATAGCATGCTCAGAAACATCAATAGGAAAACAACACTATTATTATTAGATTACATCCACAGCACAGGCAGTAAGAGAGCCTTGTGGTGCTTCCAGACCCTGATCCTACTGATGACGGCTGCACCGACTGCTATGACGCCCAGTCCTGCTGCAAACAGACTGAGCTTTGCTTTTTGTAAAGTGCAACAACACTTGAAATGGACTTTTAAATCATAACTTTGGGTGAAAATCAGCTCGTTACCAAGAGTAACAGTGGGAAATGTGCCATGTGTTGTCAAATCATTGGAATGAGATTCAGGAGCTCTAAGGTGACTGAGGGGGCCAAGAGGAATGTAATAAACAGTGTTTGGAGGTGACTGAATGAAAGGCCCTGAGTTACATAAGACCTTTCTGTGTGTGGGGTTTATTCCAGCACCATGCCCAACAAGTGGCCCTCTTCTTCTCTCTGTATTTTTTAGCAGGGAAGCATCATGAGCGTATCACTGTGGGGATGATGAAATTTTAATTAGAGAAGCCTGTTAACAGACACCCAAGTGGCACCTAAGCTTCTCGAGGGCAAAGGCTTTGCAGACATATGTGCACACGGCGGGGGACCGTTTGGGCGTGTGTAGGAAACAGCAAACAACAGGATTTTATTCAGTAAAGTCTAATGTCTCCAATAATCAAAGATAACTGACTTTGAATCAATAAGCAAAGCGCTGCTTATTGGCTGAGTCTTTACAGTCCTGCGTGTGCACAGCACCATAGCAGATTATGAATTTGGACTTTGCACTCTTGGTTGATGATGCTTCTCTGACAGCAGACCTTTAACCAGGTTGACTAATAGGAACAGAATGTGCCACATTACGTGGCCACAATACGTAAAAATAAACACTACGGCTTCCTAGGAAATTTCCTTTCAAACCGGCAATGAAGGGATGAGGAAATAGTAAGAGCGAGGCAGGAAGGAGTCAATTTGCTCGGGGGCCTTTGCAGGTGTGCACTGGGGGGGTTAATGACATGAGCTCTGTTGACATTGGCTTTCTTTGCATGCTCACGCCACCGGTTAATATTCCGGCATCCCAAATATTCTGCGACATGCCGCCAAAGCGTAAATATGCAGCCACAGAGGAACAGCAGGAATTCTGCGAGAGAAAGCCACCGTAATCCTGGTCTTCATGCGCAGATATTCAAAACATCTGTTCAGCCGCTGCAGAATGTGTCCATCAGGGGTCGGGTTTTAACATTTTTGGTTCATTTGCAAATGAGTCAATCATGGAATTTTATTTAAATGCTAGCTTATGCGAGGATTCAGTATTCTTTAACTTTGAATTATCTTTTGTTTTATTTATTAATTTTTAAAAAGTCAATAAAAAGGTAAAGGAACTCGGATGGTTCTTAAACAAACAAAGATAGCCGTTCTAGCAGCTGATTTTTAAAGCAAGTTGAAAAGGAAACGAGTTAAAACAAATCAGATCAGATCAAAAAATACTCTTGACTGGTACAGCAACGTCATAACATGTGTTTTCTGTTTCAATTGATGTCAGTATTCAGCTGCTGAGTTGGTTTTATGCAGATGAGTTGTTTTAATGTTGCAGTCCATTGTAGTTTTATTTTAGTATGTGAAGTTAAACCAGCCTATTCTCCATCCTGGCAAAACACTTAAAAATAAATCCTTCTGTTAAGAACGAGAAGGCAAGTGGATTAGTTATTAATGTAGTAGTTTGGCCATATCCTTGTTTTATTCTATTTTCCAAGATGTAGAAATTTGAGAACTTAATGTAGTAAAGGAAACCATGTGATATAGATTTGTGTAATGACAGAGGATGTGGCCTAACGGGAGCAAACCCTTTCAGGTGAAACCAGATATCTGCATTGACAAAACCATTTGCCTTTACTGTCTGATATTAAATGAGATTTCAGTTTTCCTGTTTTTAGGTCGGAAAAAAGGACCTGAAACAGTTTTAGGATTACCAAACTTATTTCTATTTGCTAAATAAAAGAATAAGGGTGAAATATTTTCAAAGCATTCTTTAAACTCATAAGTTTACATTTCCTTACTTGGTTCATTCCTCCTGACAGAACTGATGTAACTGAATCAGGTTTGTAATCCTAGCATCAAAACTGTCGGTTCGATAGCAAAACAAATCTGTAAAACATGATTCTGCCATCACCATGCTTTAAATTTGGGAGGATTTTCTCAAGCTTACAAGTTTCCAACTTTTTCCTTCAAATGTAGTGGTTCTACATTCTGACCAAGCAGGTTGATTTAAGTTCCAAACCACAAGACATGTCTCCAAAAATCCAGATCTTTGTCTGCATTTGCAAACCGTAATTTGGCTTTTTGTGTTGCTTTGGGACCAATAGCTTCTTCCTGCTGAGTGGCCTTTCAGTCCATGTAGCTGACGGATTTGTTTCCATGGGATAATGACGCTCTCTTAACAGTTTCAGCCAACATCTTCACAAGGTGTTTTCTTTATATCCTGGGGTTAATATAAAAATCTATGCCTATAAACAGAATGATTTATAAAGATTTTCAGCTAAGCAACAGAGCCTTGCTTAGCTGAAAATCCAAATATACAAATCACAGTGTCAGGTTGTTATTGTTGTAAACAAGAATTTGTTCTTATTACATCACTTACTTTAGTAAAGGTTAAATAAAAAAAGATGTAATTAGAAAGGCACTGTTGGAGAATTATGCACTTTAAGCATTTAGGTATACTATTAAAAAAACCAAGGCAGATATGACCTAATGTGACAAGGCTATGATATTAAAAAACACTGTTGTGTTTATGTAATAACGTGTGTGACTGTTTATTATCCTGTTTTGTCATGCTGGAAGATTATATTTAGTGCGGTAGATGTGTGTTTGAGGTCACTCCCAGTTTTCAACACTATCTATTTCAAGATAAGCCATGTCATGGTTGATGTTGCAATCTGACAATTTACAGGCTGGTTTGGATGTGTGAGAACAAGAGGACTTCATAAGAGACAGTAATCAAAGAAATTTGATGACAACCTTGGTTATAAAAAAACAATAGATACAAACAGTTACCATCACCTCCAAAAACAAACCCAAATGTTGAAATGGACCAATCGTTGTCTTAATTATCTCCTGTCCAATCAACAAATATTTAGATATAACTAATAGCCAGCACTTTTTTTAAAATCAGACCCTGATTTCTTTTGACAATACCTGTTATAACCATATTATACTATATAGATATTTGTAAGAATGTTTGTTTAATGTATAAACATTTTCTTTGCACTTTTATCTTAATTGGGTTAACTTTGAAAATTTAAGCAAAAGTCGAAACTAAAAGTAGGCCAAATATCTATTTTTGCTTAGTGCCTATAGGTCTTTGCTGCAATTTGGAAAATTACAACGAAACTATATAATACATTAATTTTAGAAGTGTTGTGTTAAGCGAGAACTAAATACATTGCAACTGCCACCTGTTTGTATAATGTCAAAAGATATATAAGGAATCATCATGAAGATGTGATGTTATATTTCTAAAATGCTCAATAAAAACTCGTAGTAGATAAAGTATAGATACTGTGCTGATCTTAACCTTTAAAGTACATACTCAATAGAATAATAATAAACACCTAAGGAAATACAAGTTTGTACTTTTACAAGAGACCTCCTGCATATTGTAAAGCAGATTTATTAATTTTGCACAAATCTAATGATGCTATTTTGGCTTAATAAGCACTTTATCATCAGTTCAGAGCAATCAGTTATGGGCAATAGCAGCAGGAAATAATACATCTATTCTTATAACGTGTTTACTAAGAAGGAAAGGCCAACTGAAGGTGAAACGTCAATTGGTTTGTATTATAACCCATTACATATAACACATAAGGCGGTTATCCCAATGAAAACAAGTCCAGGACATCTGCTGCAGAACACTGTATTTAAAGTTTTGCCTGCGCTGAGCTGATAAGGTGTTAAGCAGTTTCCTGCAGCCTGCATGGAGCAGGCCTGTCCCCATGTGACAACTTCTTCATTCAAACAAGAACCAAAGGCTGGGGACAGCGCGGTGCGATCTTCATCACACCAATCAACACATCCAATCGGCAACTCACCAGCCGTCGCACCACACACGGATCTTTCGCCTCCTCTTCTCCGGACTGCATGTCGCTGAGGCCAGGGTCGTCCCTGCGTCTTTCCCCGCAGCTGCGCTCACTTGGTGGAGGTGGTGGTGGTGGTGACCGTTCTTGATCATTTTGAGGCTTCTCTCTTTCGAGGGATTAAAACGCGCACCTTGCCGTAGCGGGTCGGTTCTGTTTTAAGCGAGGCGGTTTCTTTCACAGCAGCCTGGCAGGTGACAGTTCCAGTCTCTGTACAGGACGGCCGGTTTTGAGAGTAAGCAGCAGCAGCAGCAGCAGCAGCAGAAGCAGCAGAAGCGGCAGTGGTGCGATGCGCCAACGCCTCCTCCACCGGCGACGCATAGACGCACGGTCCACTGTGCGTCAAGCCGGGGGAGCACCGCAGAGGAAGCTCACTGAGCTAAAAAAAAAAAATACACCCCTTGCGCTCTTGAGCGAGAGTTTTATTTTGAAAATTTTGAAACGTGCCTCTTTGTTTTCACTTGACAAAAGTTAAAGAGCAAAGCCAACCGACACATCGTTACATAATAGACGTTGTCCTCCGTCAGGTGACCATCTATCTATCTATCTATCTATCTATCTATCTATCTATCTATCTATCTATCTATCTATCTATCTATCTATCTATCTATCTATCTATCTATCTATCTATCTATCTATCTATCTATCTATCTATCTATCTATCTATCTATCTATCTATCTATCTATCTATCTATCTATCTATCTATCTATCTATCTATCTATCTATCTATCTATCTATGGTGGATGTAAAATATGTTTTTTTAGAAATGCATTCAAATACAGAAATTTATATACATTGATTTTGTTGTAACAATGTAACAACTTTTTCACTTTGTGTCTTTTTTTTAATCAGAAGACCAATTAATTCCCTAACTTTAAGCTTCTTGCTGTTTTTCCCCTCATGAGGCCACCTCATGAGTGCAAAGAGCACTAGATACATCATTCAGATAATAAAAAAACACAATGATGCTGCCACCTCCAAGTATTTTTCCATGAGTGCAGTTCCAAGCCAGAATGTGTCTGTTTATCTTGTTTTTAGATTAGAAGCGTCTCACTTTCTGCATGACCTTTCACCCCCTGTCAAATGAGGACTGTTTCTTTTTTAACTGGAATTGTTCAATTTGAACATTTTCAGTGTAAATGTTTGGTTTCAACTTTATATGTGAGACAGCAGAATTTTTTTTAGTCTTGCAAACTATAGTGCACATTCAAATGTGCGTTTTTTTTAATGTAAAATCATTTTATTGAAGAAAACTGTATTTTATTTTGAAGGGGGGAATCTTGGATTTGTGAGGTGCAAAAAAAGTCAGAATTAGAGCAGCAGCTTATTATTGTTTTGTATTATTATTATTTCACTACTTTAGTGATTAAATTAAATAAAACTGTTATTTGTAAAAGCCTATTATACATATCACAAATAGATAAAAACAATATATGCAATTTTCCCTACTTAACTGATTTACTGTTGTTGCAAACTAAACTGACAGTCAAGTTCACAAGTCTCTACCTCGATTATTTACTTGTAACAATTTTTCAATAGCAATACATTGCAAACTGTTAGAAAGCCTGTTTATTTCTCTTGAAATGGTGACCTATTAGTCAGCAGAGGTTACTTTATAAGTTTCGAAACACTTTGCCATGAAAATCTTGCCAAATCAGTTAGACACTTTTACAGTATGCAGTTCACTAGTTTGGTCACACAATGCTGTGGGACGGGATTCCATTCCACAACCTGTCCTACATTAACTGACGTGGTTGTCAGAGTCACTCTGTCATGTACAGCATGCCCAAGGTTGCAAAGAGTGTATAAATGGGGTTGCCACTGGTTGCAAGATCCTCTCCTGACATTTTTCTGCATTGAGATTTCCTTGAATAATATTGAGCTTTATTGTACCTGTGAAGATGATGCCTCCCCACACCATCACACAGCCTCCTCCAAAAGCTGTTTGGCATCAGCAGAGGACTTGGCAAGTTTTGGCTGCAACCCACATACTCAACACTGGGTTATGGCACAAAAGCATTTTTCTATCAACTCTAGCGCCATATAAGGGGAAATAAACAGAGTTTCCTAGACTATTGTCCTTACTTATTGAGCTTTGTTGTTTTTTCCAGCAGAGGGAAACCTAACTCCACACAGCCACTTCCTACCAATCAGTGAACTGAATATCCTGATCTCTTTTGTCTTGTATTTTTCTTTTGCATCCTTTATCAGGACAGAGGCACATGATGTGTGGCGCAAACCCTTAACAAATCATAATACTTAGAATCAATAACATTTTTATATTTAAGTAATCTAAATAATTGTTGAAGCCGACTGAAACTTAAATCCAAATGTTAAATAAACCTTTCATTAGATGTCTTAACAATGCACAGGCATGTTCTGCAATACAGGGATCTGCAGCATGTCAAAGTTCAGCAGGTCACATGTGGTGAAAGTTTACCCCTGCTGACGGAGATGGCAACATTAATTGTAAGTGCAGGTTGTGGTCTGAGAACTGGGGCAGGCACCTGCTGCAGAAGTGGGTGAAGATGAAGAATGCTGTCCTACATAGCCCACCAGCTCACCTTAACCCAACCCGCCAAATTAATCAACTCTTCAGAGGCCGTGTACTCGTCTGGGGCAGCCGTCCAAGGAGAGAGGCAGAGCCTGTTTTAAGGCACAGGTCACACAGACCTGTAGGAGCATTTAGGAGAAGTGAAGAACAATATTGCTTTAAAATCACGCCGAAGCAGCTGGGGTTTGGAGTTGCCCTCAAGGATGAAGCAGTAAGATGTAGCCTGTCTGAAGCCATCTGTCTCTTTGTCTGAGCAGCTTCTCTCATGAGATGTGTTTTGGTTGAAACGCTGCTGAGGAGCCTGATGTTTGATGAGGGGGGTTGGTTCAGGAGCTCCACAGGGAGCTAAGATGACTAACTCACAACTCCTCCTAATCTAGGACAAGCACACCTAGACATCCTTCATGACTCTAATGTTTTACTCGTGTCGGGCCAAAAATACGTCCGCTGAGGTTAGTCAAAGTGGGTCGCCCAGCAGCTTTTTTTGGATCGTGCAAAAAAAAAAAAAAAAAAAAAGGAAAAACGAAAAAAAATGTGCCATCTAAATGATCGCTGTCTTCTGAAACCAACCCTGGACGGCAAAAGCCTTCCCAGTCAGTTTATTTTTACAAGTATCAAACTGGGTCAATGACGCCACAGAATAATGCAAAACCCAATTTCAAGAACTCCGAATGACAGCAACGCATAAAGTCCTTTTCCAAAACATTTTATTGGTCTTATAGAAAATAAAGAAAGCTGTATCAACAAACATACAATATATACATCAATAACTTAGACACCTCAGAGAATCACATTTAAATCCACAGCTGATACTGTATAGGAATACATAGTGCTTATCTACAGATTGCAAAAAAGTACAATAATTTAATTTATAAATAGTTACAATTAACTATTGTCTGTTTTCATACAAAGTACTGCAATATTTTATTACAACCCATACAGAAAAATAACAACAGAATATTAACTTTGTATTACTCACTTATATTCCGTTTGAAACACAAACCCACTCCACAGAGCAAGAGAGAAAAAAAAATATAACCCTGCACAGTCAACCTTTTACAAACTCCACTTTTTAAAAAAATCCCAACATCTTGAGAGCTAATAAATTCAACGGCCACACAAGTGCTGTTATTATCCTCTCCATATGTTGCTTACAAAGAAAAACAAGCAATGATCAATTATAAAATTACATCTGCAGAATAAATTACAGTGTTGAGATCAATTAGAAAAACGCCACATAATGAGGACAGAAAATGCTGTGGAGGATGCAACAGAAAATAAGGAGCATAAATGACTGGTGTAGCAGCAGAGGAGGACACACACGCACACACACCCCTACATACACGCATACAAATATATATAAATTAAAACAAAAAACGCAAAAACAGATTTTGGATTAAGCCCCTGGGACAGATCCTATAGTTGCAACCACATCACAAACATCTGTAATTCCATGACGTCTAAGCCAGTTAACCTTGAATTTAGAAATTCATAATCTGAATAAGGATGGATGTTTTATGGATTCCAGGGCTACCACATGGTTTTTAGGTTTGAATTCCTTACAAAAAAGAAAAAAACAAAACTTGGTTGAGTTTTATCTTCCTGAAATGGTGCCAAATTTGTAAGAAACAGAAATTGAGCAGCAGAGTTTAGTTTTGAGTTGTGTTCATGACAAACCTGCCAAGTCCTGAACAGCTTTTGGTGAAGGAGATATGATGGTATGGGGTGGCAGATTTCTCATTGGAAAAAAAATGTCAGCAGACTCGGGCTACGACACCTTAAGTTTAGCATCTTGTGTTAAACTTAAGGTTAACACAAGATGCTTATTGGTGGCTTTCCTACACACCAATAAGGTTCCTAAAACAAGTATATTGCCAATATGTCCAGTTCAATAACTGATCACAAGTCAAAGAAAAATTGAAAAGGACCAACAAGCAGAGAGAGAAGGAGGAAATTAAAAGCATCTCTTCAACTGATCATAATGGGCAATTAAAGAGACAGATTTGACAAATTTGGACAGAGTTGCCCATCAATAAACACAGCTTCATTGAGGTGTTTGTACATTTTTACACCTTTATTCAATTTGTCGGAGTTGAAAACAGATTCTATTAGTATTATTATAATTTTGGGGAGGAAGGGTAAGTGGTTTTCCAGAGGATTTTCTCACACAATCGCTCTAAAACTTTAATAAAAATTGTGATGTGGCAAATCAAACACATAGGATGCAAGTTAAATCTAAGTTAACTAGTTGAGAATTTTTTTCAAAAATAAATTAGGTAACTGTTTTTTTTTTTGGGTTTCTTTCCCCCCATATTTGGCAAATTTGGAAAATGATAAAAGTTCGTTTCAAGACAGCGCAGAAACCCTGGAATCCTTTAGGTCAAAAAAGGGGCCAAATGCTTATACACTTACTCAGGATGCAAAACGTCAGAAAAACAACACACAGTTTGCAAAAACAAAAGCAAAACAAAGCAGCAAGAACAGTTAAACAACAGACTAACAACTCTGACGATATTAATTTAACCTTACACATCTCTCCCACATCTTTCCACTGAGTTGCATATTAAGGGTCACTTTTTTTACAACGATCATCAGTACCTACTGCAGCTACATACTATACACCAGTATGCGTGATAAAGAGTCGTCGCCTTCGAGAGGAGATTCAAAGATTGCTTGACAGTGCCACTTGAACACCTTTTAAAGACACTTGACACGAAAAAAGATCAACTCCACAAGACGGCCACGGTAATAAGGACGCCAACATCGATACTGGGCTATGTCAAGAGTCACAAATATATTTTCCCACAGTTAACCCGTCACCGCAGATAGCTAAGCATGTTGACAGAGAGAGGATAGGACGACGTGCGCGTAGACAGTGTAACCAGCACCCAGATCTCAGACGTGGAGTTTTGCTGAGATGTTTGTTTTGAGAGCGACTGTAGATTAACACCTCAGTGAGGGCGACCCCTGGATGAAGTGTGTTCTGTTAATGACGTTGAACAACTGCGTTCACCTTGAGGTGTACAGCTGCTTCAGCGACGGTTCTCCTTCTACACAACCAGGCGGTGTGAAGCTCGGCACGGGGGAAGCGCTGCTGGCAGCTGCTCTTGATTGTAACTACATGTTCATGCCGTCTCTTTCTATGTGTGCATTGAAGCCCTTTATGACAATACAAAAATCAAATAAAAAGGAGAGAAAACAGAGCTGCCATCCATGTTGCCACTTTGCTTCTTATCAAGAACTGTTTGTTTTATTTTTAGTGGCCTGTTTTGTCCTGAGCAAAACAAGCAGGAGCTTAGTGCATACATACAAACCCTCAGTCGAACCATGCCACCTTTAATCTAAAGACCCACGGGTCAATTTATGGAAGATCTGCCTCTTTATTTGGTGGATTATCCAGATATAGGCTTAGGAAACTGCATATTTTAAATATAATGCATTTATTTCTGCTATCTACAGTTGAAGTTATACATATGCAAGAAGGACAAGAATGGCACATAAATTTTGAGCTTTAAATTGTGCATTTATCCAAGGTAATTATGCAACAAAAAATACGAGTCAGGGCCTAAAGTTTCAATTTATTGTAGATATTTAAATCTACACACAGTCAAAATGTGTGTTTTGTTTAATTGTCCTGTTGGAGCACAAAACTGTGAAGATGTTTAAACTATTTTACCCAAATCATTACCCACAGATTACAGAAGAAAATAGTTCAGATGTCCAGAAAAAACATAGAAACAACTATGGTTGTTTCTGTGCTGATCATGAAGTGGAAGATTCTAGGACAGCAGCAGCGTTACTGTTCACAGTGGAACAAGTCTAACATCACTGTGGACTGAAATGTAAAGATTGAGCTACTGGGCCACAATAACGAGTCCAAGAAGTTAAGCTGAGGAAAGAAATAAAAGCAATTTAGATTAACGCAATGATTTCTACAAAAGATAGTTGTAAAATATTCAGTCAGAATGATGCTAGTCTGCTGGTAGCTACAAAACGTATTTGGTTTGTCGGCACCTTGCTTAGGAAAATCTAATTAAATAGTATTTGGGGTGCACACGAATTTGTCAACTCAATTTTTAGTTTTAAAAAATATGAAAGTTGTATATTATATTATAAGCTTACCCCAGAGGAAGGAAAATTATCATTAATAATAATAATATTGAAAAATATACATTAAAAGATTCCAATTAATGTCCTTCATGTCAATGAGTGTATGTAAACTTCTGAAAGGAACTGTAGTTAGCATCAAGTAAGTGGCTGGAAAACTAATGAAATCTTCCCAACAATAAAGTTCTTTATTTTCAGGTCACAGAAGACATATTTTGAAGGTTTCCAACATCAGGTGCAGCATATTCTTAGTTTAAGCTTCATTTAAATTCACAGACTATTTCATTGATATCTGTCTTACACTGCTCGCTGACGTAAACTCTTCATGACAATATGATTGGTAACTAACACCGAGAAAGCAGAGGATATCACAGATGCCAATACGCACACAGACAACTGACCTTGTTCACACCACCTAGTTTAGCTCTACAGATTAGTTTGTTTTTTTTTTAAATAGCACAGCGTTGACATCTATACAGTGAACAACACCGCCAACTTGCCACTTATACGTCACATTACGCGCTACCCCACTGTACGCGCCTAGTCACTAGAAAAAAAGCTATCAGACTTCAATAATAAGCCACTTTTGGTACAATTGCAAAAGAGATGTCACAGGATTTTTTTTAATGAGTTTTCTTTTTCTGTATTTCTATAAACAATGGAGTTTGATCTACCAAGTAATAAAAACCAAGAACTCAGTGATAGACAAAGTTTTCTACACTTTAACAATTCAAACAGTAAAGCTTGTGTAAAGACGTTCTTTTGGAAATATTTGACGGACATGTTAAGAAGTAATTACAAAAAAAAAGTAATATTTATATAGAGAGAGATATCTTTTAAAGAAAATGACGTATTTTCTCTATGACCAAAATGAGTGTCCTCACAAATCGTGAGGGTATCACTGTATCAACATTCAGGTTTTCGGATATTGTAGCGGAATCTTGTCATACTGGAATGGCACTCAGCTCTGGAACGATATCGCTAAGATAAATACGCAAGATCTCTTTTTTTTTTTTTTCCATGTGTGTTTTCAGTGCATACATATATTATTGCATCTACCAGTCATGTCGATAATGACAACTTCACTGAAGCCTTTCACGGATGCATAAACTGAAACGAACTCTAGGTTTGTCAGCATTGTTTTATGCCTACATCACTGAGAGACACCTAACACCAAAACAAAACAAACTGAAATATCACAAGTTGGACTTAAATTGCTAGTTTTGGGTTAGTTGTTTTGAAGACTTCTGTAGCATTAAGACCAGGAAAGTGACTTTCATTATTGATCCTTAATCAAGTCAGTGCAGAATAACAAGCAAGAGGGCCTTGAATTGTTAGATTTGATTGAGTCAATATTAAGAAATTAGAGATAAATAAAGACAAACAATATCATCTTATATTAAAGAAAATGGACGACTGCTGTGTTGCATTGCTCAGAGTGAATCAAGAAGCATTTTATGACTGTTAAAATAAAATAAAAAACACAGAAGACCCTGGACCATGTTAAAATGCACTGACTAGTTCAGAAGTGAAAATCATCCCTCTGCCTGTTCTGCTACTACGACCTGGCCTCCGTTTTGGATTTGACGATGGTGATGACGCTGGTGGCAGCTACTTTACCAGGGATGAGGGGCCCTATCACAGAGGCCATGGGTCCCCTTCCTGTAGTGACGGGGCTGCGCGCCACAGTCCTGGCAAAGCTCTGGAGGGCTTCATACTTTGAGCGCAGAGCATCCAGCTCCACCTTCATGCTTGCATTCTCTGTTGCCAGCTTGTCCACTTCCTGTTGCAGCTGGGCTTTTTGCTTTTCCAGCTCCTCCTTCTGGGTGACCCGCTTCACCCGGCAGCTTGCAGCATAGCCACGGTTCTTCAGGGTGCGTCGCCTTTGCTTTAGCTGCAGGATCTCTTCTTTAGAGAGCCCCCGTAAATGCTGGTTTAGTTCGCGCACCGACATGGTGACCAGCTCATCGTCCGTTAGACTGGTACCATTTTCCCCAGGCTCCCGCTTCACCTGCAGAGGCAAAGCAATTATAAATTATCTGACATCAAAACTGGTTTAATAAAGTCATCATAAGAACTCAAGGTGGGCGACGTAACAATATTAGATCATGGAGGGTGGGCAATTATTTTTCTCTATTTTTACTAAAAGGCCACATAAGCAATTGTGACTGTTATCAATGATCAGATCATTAGCTGAACACAACTTTTCCAAGGACATATTTGATAATAAACAGAAAATATACATTTTATCATCTTCTGGCAACAGTAGACATTGCAACTGAACAATAAAATGTGACCCACCATCCTGAGAACTGAAACGTTATACTTGTAACCCTTGGAAGTCCCTTCATTTGTGCTCCACCTGTGTCCGTTGGACACAAAAAAATACTATTTTAAAGTTTGACAGAAATTTTTAACAGTGAGCATGTATCAACATATTTTTGCAAAGAAGTATTCAATTATTTAATTCAGTCTTCATTACGCATGACAAATATATAGCAATTTTTTTAAATTTTAGCCATTGTCCAGGTTCAGCCCTCCTTTGAAATACTCACTTCAGAGAAAATAAGAGAAGCTATCAGATTCCTCTTCCATCCCATAAATGCAAACAGTAGTTAGGGAAGTGTAATCCAAAACTGGTCATTTCAAAAATTGATAGCAACCTTGACTGATAATTTTATTGTATTTGTGCCTTATTTATAAAGATTGATGGGCTTCTAGTACATATAAAAAAAATATCATTTCTTAGTGGAAAATAAAACATCAAATTTAAACATCAGGGAATAATAGAAGAAAAAAAATAAAATTACAATGATGGTTTATTGAAAAGTACATTTCGAATGTGTCACTGCAAAAATACAAAAAGGACACAAATTACTCTACTTAGTTAAAAGGCACTACGTTTTGAAATGGAAAAAAAAAAAAAAAAAAAAAAAAAAAAATGTCAACACCAAAAAAGAAAATCACAAATTAGGCACAATCCTAATAAAGCATTTTTATCAGACATTATTTTTTTACCTTTAAGGCCTTGTTTCCTTTGTTTATGGTATTCATGCCACAAGAGAAGCCTCCACCTGTACTGCTGGTTGTTCTGTGAAAAGTCATAATAATAAAAAAAAATATTGCTGTCAAAAGAGCGAATTAATTTCAGTGCAGAATATTATATTTCTGGCAAATAGGCTCCAGCCTGACTTTGACCCAAAAATATAAAGTAGGTCAAGGACTTCAGACACCCTTCTCAGTGATACCAAGAGAGTTGAATGAGAACTCTTTATGCATCTGTCAGAACAAACAAATAATTTGACGCCGCGTCTGCCTCAAACGTGATTCAGGTTGATTTTAAACAGGATATGCAATTCAGAGGAAGGTAGATAAACCTTCTTGTCTTCAACAAGGATTATTGGGAGTTGAACTTAAGATGCTGTTAAACTGGCTGGCAGCACTTTGCAATATCTAGGAAAACAGAGTTCTTTCTCTCAGGTACACAGGGCAGCGAGCTACCCAGTCTAGACAGTCGCACCTGTCTTGGAATCAGCTCCGCTATAATCCCACAAATCAATAAAGGGGACGTAACTAGTGCAGAGCCCAGAATAACCAGGCTGCAATGCAGTTTAATTTTTGTTGTGTCAGTACAGAGGGAACACCCAGGGAAGCTTTGTGAGTGAGAAATGTAACCAAGGGGTGTAAAGACAGAAGGTCGAACGCTGTCTGTCGGGTGAGCTCCATCATAAGACAAGACACAAAAACGCACACACACACAGAGCTGTGACTCTGGGAGTTTTGCTCTGCATGCAATAAATGCTGTGTCAGCGACACCCACCACAGTCTGCCCACCCAGCACACTGCCTCTGTAAGCTGATTTACACAGCCAGCAGTGTTACTACATAAACAAACACATGCTGGATTTCTTTTTTTTTTAGACAGCATCACACCAAACAAAGCACAAAGAGCTACAGCTACTGTGCGTGATGGTGTGTGCACGCAAGTGAGTGTTTTTGGCCTCCAAGCACATTAAGCCAGTCACGTATGATGTGTGGAGAAAGCTCAGTGAGGTAAGACAAGGAAAAAACAGATGAGTCGCAGCTCTGAAGTGGACTATAAGAAGGCCAGGAGATTACCATGGCAACAAAAGGGGAGCTACAGGTGGACCGGTCACCTGAGCCAAACAGGGAGAGACAGACTCTTGTTAAAAATGACCTGAATACGACACGACCGCACAGACTGGGGACATAACATGGGGTCAGATTGTGACTGGAATTTTTTGATGCTTTTCACTCTAAAGATGAAGTCCTCTTAAAACCAGCAGTGTTCCGCTGTAATGTGGTTGCATCCCGCCCCGCCTTCAGTGGATTTTTTAAATGTGGTGTTTTCATCCCTGATGGGCTGGCTATGAATAGTCGTCTGATAGTAACACCTACTTCTTACAGGCCTTTGCAGTGACTCATTTCCAGTAAGCATTTGGACCACAGATGCAAAGCATAATGGGATAATGGTCTGTCTGATGATGCACAGATAATGGACAAACAGACAGGAAAGCATGAGGCTAATAGCTGTTAGGATAAGAGCGAAAAAAAAGGAAGAGCTACGGCTGCACTGATCAGGCTTTTCACAACCAATACCAATTTCCTCCTTTTTATTATTTTTTTTTTGATGAATAAAATTTGATAAATTTCTTTTCTTCTAATTTTATTATAGTAACTATTTTGTTCCAAGAATAAGATTATCTTCATTATGCATCTTAACATATGTCCCTGCCATTTTTCTTATTTTTAATAAACTGAAAACAGGGCAGAACAATACACGATATAGGTTGATGCATTTATAAACTAAAAATTGTAGGAGTTCTTTGACATGTTTAAGAACGAAATGCAAGGTACTTAATAAATAGCAAAATCAAGTAAAAAAATGGTTGCTAGCAATGTCTGGTAGCTAGGTTTAAAAACTGCTAACATTTTCCACTTTAATAAGATGTTACAGAAAGTGTTTGAATGAAGAGGACTTTCTTCTGCCTTATAAATCACAGTCACACAGTACAGCCCCTCCCCTACCTGTTGCTGTTCAATGCGAGTCAGATGACTTAAAGAAGAGTTTTCTCTCACTTATAATAAAGAGGAATTTCGTTGTTTGAAAATATTTTTGTTCAGAATTAACAAAATATTTAAGGAGACTAAAGGCACACCACCCACCACATAGAGTTACACTCTTTAAATCAACGATTGACAAGTAGGGCTCTGTGTAATACATTTGTTTACCTCATCTTTCAGATTCTAAAAAAATAACAAAATGGATCATATAAGATAATACATAAGAAACAACTCCATAAAGCAGCATACTGAGAAGATAGCACAAATAATTCCACAGATACTATAGAAAAGTTAATTTAGTGATAGAATCATCACAAAATGTATCAATTTTGTTCATATTTTTTCACATATAAATCATATTGTACATAAATTACAAGTATGAAAAAGGATTTTAAAAATGGTTATAACACGTTACAAGTTTGCAGTGACAGAAAGTGCAAGGTAACTACTGTACATCTGCCTGATAAAATATTCTAATAAACACTATTATAACAGTGATAACAAATCAGCATTTTTAGTAGGAGTAAGTATCATTTTCTGAGTTACTTTTTTTTTTGGCTGTAAACAACACAATATATGGTGCTTTATTTTTTTTTTTTTACCCAAGGTTATAAAGTGGGAATATCATGCTACCGTGCCTATTAAAGATACACGTTCTGTCACACAGCTGTGCGAAGGCATGGCTTGGCATTCTGAAAGCTCACCATATGACACCAAGGAAAGATTGTGTCCAGGCTGCAAGCCTCCAGCACAGGCTGCTGCCAACAGACGGCTAGCTATGACAGGGCATGGCAGAACAACACAGACAAGGTCCAATGCACAGCTGCTCCCTTCCACTGCCGGGCATGTCATACCTCACAGAGACAAAGAGGCATCCACACAAATAGAGAAGCCAGGGAGAGGAAAACACACCTACAATTTTCTGCAGAAATGACAAGGGGATGTCAGAGGTGCTCCAGTGAGTTATTTGATAGCGACAGGATGGCTTTAAGTTCAATAATTCAAACAAAAACAAAAAGTCCTGCAGCATATTGCCTCGCATTAAAAATTCCAGGCCTTTAGTGAGCATCTAGCCATCGGAGCAGTAGGTGAGATCTGCAGCTCGGAGAGCAGGGGGCATTGCAGGTGGGGACGCAGACGTCTTTTGTGGATGCTTGCTGAATTTTTATGAATCGCCTGGAAGAACGCTGACAAATCAGGGCTGATTGCTTGTGGAGGAGAGACATCACACCCACAGGAAATAGAAAAATGCTGAGTGTGGTCACCCACAGAAAAGGAATGGTGAGAGACAGACAGAGAGGGAGAGCGAGAGCGAGAAAAAGAGAGGACGAGATGAAAAGAAAGAGAGACGAAAAAGCCTTGTGTGAAATGCGTGGTCGGCACATTTAGAGGTGCCTGAGTAGAGCAGGTTGAGTTAAAAAAAAAAATACTGATCTCAGCAAGGACCAAAACCAAGGTGCCAATTAGAAGTTGTGAAGTTGAGCCAACACAATAAGAGCAGGCCAGCCGACCATCAGAAGCAGTGTCTGTTCATCCAAATCTACAAAGGTAAGCTCAGGTTCATATTCAAGAATGATAATAAAAAATACATAGAAAAATCTGCTCTTATAAAGGCTGATGTAACATGATAGATTTGGCTGTAAGCCAGCGGCCTGCCTTAAAGATCTCGTTACAGGATTTCTCGGGAGGATGCCAAGGATGAACACCATTAGCTGGGGGACTTTTTGTTGATGGGGATCCAGAGCCAAGGCTCCCGTGCACTGTGTCCCGATGGTGAATATTTATCACTGTCGTTTACAGCCTGAAATGGGAGGGGGATGGTGGTGGGGTGTACCAGGGGTTTGGAAGCAGAATAGAGATACTCAGGAGGTGATTCTTCAAGGATACATCCAAGGCCCTTCTATCAACAACTGTCTCAAAATGGCGGCAGGCTGGTGGGGGCTGGGCGGAGGTTATATTTCTGGGGACTGGAGGTGGCACGCATGGTGGTTCGGGGCTGCAGGGAGAGCCATCTCCACTTGACAGCAGTGTAACAAGATTATCAGGGCCATAAGAGCAAACAAAAACCCCTGAAACCTGCCTCAGAATTCAGATTACGACAGAGCCTGCTGCCTGAATACTAAACAAAGCTGGGAAGGACTAACAGGATACAAGATTTGCTCCGCCAAGGTAGTGGATTTCACATCGTCTAATACAAAAGGTATTTGCAAAGAGACAGAAAACTAAAACCACACAAGTGCATACATATAAAAAAATGCCATGATCAATTCTTGCAAAGCAGCTTCTAAACACTTGTTTCTAGAAGCTGGAAAATAAGTTAAATAAAACTAGACACTGGAGATGCACGATGAGAAAAGTTATAGAACTGTACAGCTTAAAAACATTGGAATGTTTTTATTAAAATTGATGCCACAGTTTAAAAGTGCAACTAAGCAGATGCCAGAGAAAGTGCTGACAGGAAGTCTATTTCTTTTCAAAGATCCAGCTCTGTGTGTTGGCCCCCTTAGATGGCCGCTGATTGCCTTTTATTTTTATTAACAAAAGTTGTTTGATTGTTATATATTTATTCTCAAAATGTACATACAGTGAGAGTTTATTTCCCCCGCTAGAAAAGTAGGCACAAATATTGTCATTCATTGTTAGCCAACAGAGTAAAAACAAAACCCTCAAAATAAAATGTATTTGATTATTTAAATAAAAGTAAAAATTAGTGGTGCATAAAGAATTTTAAAAAAAAAGTATATATATTTTCAACTACCAATGCTTGGACAATATTTATTTTTATTTTTTACTTTTGAATCAGCCTAACGTAAACAAATCAATATTTTCAGCTTTTTGTCATTCCAAATCAAACCCCGTAAAGACAACTGTTGATTTGAAGTCGATAATTTTACTGCTTATCAAGCTTTCCACTTTGTTTTTATTAACATAAAAAAGGCCAATGTTGATTACCTAAATTACATTAACAGGCAGGCAAAGAAAATTAAAAAGCTATACTAGCCTTTTCTCACTGAGTCAATCTTGCATCTCAACTTCATTTGCCGTCTTATTCGATTGTTCTTACAGAGTTGAGATGATTTAATGTAATCAGCCAGCATTTTGAAGCCGTACGCCACAAGCACCCCAGCTCAAGAACTCATTGCGCCTGAACAGACGCCCTACTTTCAACACCTCCCTTCTAATTCAGATTCAAAAAGATCACCCAGAAACTCAGATCTAATCATTTCTCCTGTCAGCTGAGCTAAGTCAATTATCAAGCAAGCTGCATGTGTCGGGAGGCATTTAACTGCAAATTAAAAATCAGACTCCTCTGATCGCTCTGGAGGAGAGATATGGGCTGAGTGGTGCAAACTTAAGGATGGGGAAACTGTGTACGAGTGCATCTGAGCAACAGTAAGGTACGATGGTGGGAGGTGGGAAGCCATTAACTACTAAGTATTCAGAGCGTGAAATAAGACTGACAAAAACAGCAAGGAGGGAAATCATTCAGTAGCTTTCAGAGTGGAAATGTGATCTGCTTGTAGTAAAAGGGAAATACTCATCTATGTTCTTTTGTACAGCAAAGGCTCTAAAAATAAAACTAATCAAATTTTTATGTGATCTGTGTTGTTGACATAACATCTCAAAATGAAGGGCCAGTGGACGGCTTGTCAAACATTTTACTAGATTATTTGCCAGTCTCTGCTCAATTGTCTGCTACAACTGCAGTACTGCTATACAGTAACAAACATTAAACAGACAACTGTTACAAATGATGACAATAATATGACTGTGTAATTATTGTGACAGGCTTTAGAGTGGCTGCCAGTTTAGATCCTCTGTAAACAGCACTGATTTGAACTCCAGCAGAGAAAGGAAACTTAGCCGATAATTTAGTTTGGTTTTTTTTCTTTATTATCAAGCTCTTCTTAAAAGGTTTTATGTCCCCACAGCCTACAAATACACAAGTACTGACACCTTCACCTGTTGCCTGTTCATCCCAATGCCTGCAAAAACATGGGCAACTAGCTTTGATAGCTTATATGTTAAAAAGCTGAACTAATATAGACTTTGTGTAAAATTGGTATAAAAATATTAGGTTGATGTCTAAAAATAAAATAAAAATGTACAAATAAAAAAAACATTTAAATCAGTTTTAAAAAGTTAAGCCAATCATACCTGATTATATATTTTAACATTCAATGCTTTCAGATCAAATGCACAGGAAACATAACATTTCCAGAATTATTTCAATTCACTTTTTTTCTTTAGCAAGTAAATTGAAATATATGCTGTTTAGTGTGTTGTTTGGGTGATTTATAATCAGGTTTTAATATTAAATAAAATAAATTTATAGATATGAGTAGTAAAATATTGAAACTTTACGTGAGAAGATTAGTCTTTAAAATACAAATTCTATAAAGAAAAATTGTTTTGTCCAATTTCTTGTGAATCCCATTCTCTTCTATGATTATTTCCCTTTCATATGATTCCAAAAGTTTGATAATTTAGGAAATAAAATCAGCTAAAATATATATATTTGCCAGAACTGTAACCGAGTACATCAGGGGTACAGCTCAGGTTGACAGCTTCTGACACAAAGTCAGAGAAGCAAGGCAGACATGGCTTGAACATTTGTGGAGGCAGGTTAGTGGATATATTGGTGAAAAGGTGTTGAATATGAAGCTGCCATGGAAAAGGAGAAGAGAAAAACCACATAAAAAAGGTGCATGGGTGTAGTGAAGAAGAATATTCAAAGATTGGTGTGACAGAGGAGTGTGCTGCAGGCGAGTTCAGATGGAAGTGGAGGATGTGTTGTGGCGACCCCTCAACAGTGCAGCTAAAAGAATAAGAATTTGCCAGAATTGTTCCTATTTTGTGTTTTTCCTTGTTATAATAAGGTAATTTATGTTGATCGGATCACAAACAAGAAAAAAAATAAAAATAAACAAAGAAGCTACCACCATCCACGGAATTTGAAAAAAAAAAAAAAAAAAGCATGCGGCACATTATCTCAACTTCTGCATCCAGTTCATGTTGGTTTAAAGTGAAAACATGAATCACTGCCCTCAGGGACGTTATTGCATTTTTTTTAAAGTCACTCATAAAATGAGGTTTATTTAAAAGGACTAGTTTGTGCTCTCCGATGTTTTCTAGTCTTACAGAATCTATTTTCAGTCTCGGCCGCCACTATTTACTCTCCGAGCTGCTCCGTCAGTACAAGCAGCAGGCAAGGAGAAGAGACTCTGGACCTTCAACTGTATCTGCCTGGAGGACTTGCTTAAACAGGAAGAGAATATATTGTGATACTCTGGCAGAGGAAATAAAGGTTGAGGGCAACCAACAACGGTATACAGACAAACCTTGCTGCTTACTGTAGCACTGGCGTTTTTGAGAATATATTGTATTGGCCTGACATCGTAACCTTTTGAAGCACAAATGCAGACCAGATTTATTAGTAACATTTCAATAATGAAAACTTCACAAAATATAAAGGTATAAAGACAAGTCACTTTTTCTCCTATAGTTTTTTTTATTCAAACTGATTCAAAGAGCTGAATTTCTACAGAAAAAAATACAACAGAAACACAAGAGATTAGTTACATCCATGTGATTCTCCCTAAGTAAAACCTGATATTGAAACGAATTTATTTGAAAAATTCTAAATATCTTACTTTAGGATAATTTTTGAATTTTGAAAACATGTATTTGTTAAACCAAGCATGATCTACCAAAATTGTCTTACATGTTCCTTACTGAATCATTCAAAAGATGACTGCACATATTTTTAACGCTCCCAAAAACAGCATTAGGAAGCATAACAGGGAGCTAATCAAACATTTAAAGTATAAGTATGTTTTCACTTAAGAATTTGGTTACACTGAGTTGCTTGAAAATAAATCATTTATTTTTCTATTCATCAAAACTTACAACTAATAATTTTTAGCCCATAAAAGGAACCCAATAGCAAGTGGTTCAGTATTTCTTTTAAAAAAATTATTTTCTTTGGAATATCTGAGTTGATGCATACATGGGGAAAATCTTGAAATTCCTTCGTTACTGTTAGAACATAAAAAGAAGCTGCAGCACGTTTGTGTTTTATGTCTAACAGTCCTTAGAAAAACAGACAAAAAGTAATCAGTCAAAATTTTAATTGTTAGGTCAGTCCTTAAAAAAATTCTAATCAGTACTGGCCAGGAAAAGTGTGATAAGTGTAATTCTAAATCCAATCAATACTAGCAGTTTGTAGTTCTCACAATTCTCCAATGTATCTTCATAATGTGGTAGCTTTAAAACAAGCTCCTACCATTCTAAAGCTTCTCAGAAAGTAAGACATCTACTAGAAACAGTCCTAGTTATGTCTTTTTAAGTACTTGAAAAAAAGCAAGGAAGACTAACTCTGAGCCTTTCACTAGTTTTATCTTGACTTTATTTTTACAGCACTACAGGGATTTTTTTTTAAATCACTTGCTTCCCCATACGAGTTTAAAGCTGATCTGTTCCGCACAGAATTTAGTCAAGATAAAGAATGAAAGGTTAGCCATGAGAAAGACGCGCACTTATGCTCATCACGTTTATTGCACTAAATTCTGAGTAAACAGAGAGCCCTAATGAACACAGCATGTCTAAGTCAAGCTCCAAGAAATCCATCAAACACACTTTTTTGACTCTATCTGGATGAAAGTATTACTTTGAGGAGTGAAGGGGGGCATATCGCAATGCTTAGCAATCCTAATCCGCAGCACACTTGCAAGAGGTTTCATCACCAACATTCCCTCCCTATTCCAAAAGGAGAGGGCTGAAAAAAAAATATTGATCTTTTCCCTTCCTTCCTCCAAGGCATTTCTATTTCCCTGTGCAGCTTAAGCAGCACTTTTGTGGACAAATCCTGCATTTGTGTTCCTTTCTGGAGGCTAATAATTGTCCTGAATAGGCGTAACGACTCCCAAAGCGCAGCTGAGTTGGTTGTACAGTGGTGTTGGTGGCCAGACTGTACCTCTGTGCACAGCTAAGTCTTGCTTCGTGTTTCATCAACCTCACATATCCTCTTCCACCCTCCGCCGCCTGCCCACTACAAGCAACGCCACTGGGTATGAGTTGTGCACTCAGTTCACCTCTACAATACCTAGCTTTATTTTATCCTCACCACCTCAATGAAAGAGGAGATAAATCTAAGAGCTCATCTCCGCCATTCTCTGCCTCCGTCCGACGCTTATATGGACCATCATCTTTCCTCGTTACCTGCAGAGAGAGGCAGGGCAATGGGCATTACGCTTTATTGCAAAGCCAAGCTTCTGATGTACGATTGCCCTGTCTGCTAAACACACTTCAATGCGCTCCCCCTCTCTTGCATGAACAGAGATGATGAAATAAGTTGGGATATCTGTGCAAGAATGGGCAACTTCTATGTGTTTTAGCCCTGGCTATGTGTGTTCAACAGTTTCCAAGGTGACTTTTCAAATTGTACAGAGACTATCCATGGATAATTCATTACCTGCAAGCCCTCTATAAGCTCTAATAGGCAGCAAATTTCATCATGTCACACTCAGGGAAACAAGAGCAGCTGTCATCCCAAAATTAAAGTAATTAAGAGCTGCAAGACTTTAAAATAAATCATAAGGAAGGTTAATCTTAAAAGATATGATTCACATCATGCCTCATTCAACATTAAAATATAAATTTAAATGCTAATTTTCAGGTGGTGTTTTTGTATTTTATTCTTTTTAATCATACAACAATTAGATATGACCCAATATTAAAACGGCACTTGATTAAAATACTAAAACACACAATATCTGCTTATTGTGCAATTAAAAATAAATGGTTTTGACATCGCGGTTGACACCTAAGCATTTAGTGTAAATCTGTTTGTTGATGTACATCATGACAGCGCTGCAATAAAAAGCCACATTCTCAGCGGAATGTCGATGAGGCTATTGATAAATTGCCTGATGGGTCATCACTTGATGCTGATGGCTTGAGGAAAGATGAGAGATCAGCAACCAGATCTCCATCCGTCTCCTACTAATAACGACGGGCTCGGTGATAATCATCGACACTCATCTGGCGAGGAGACCTTTGTCCGGTGGTGCCATATTTCGGGGTGGATTCTGACTAAGAGAGCGCCTAAATACATCATTGTGATGATTCAGCATGATAAAAATATCTCGCCTCCTAGTTGGGATTTTAAAATGAAACAATATTGATGAGGGACGCAAAAGGGTCTGATTTGACGATCATTTCAAATAGTAGTGAAATGAATTAAGATCACTCCAGGTGAAGCAATTCAATACGAAAAGGATGGTGTGGAAGCGATTTCCTGGAAGATCAAATTCATGCACATACAAAAGCGACATCATCATGCTGCGATTTCTAGTAATCGCGCTCGCGTCTGACCAAAAATGTCACAAAAGGACACTGCAACCAACCTGATCTGGCAACACCGCTGGCTGGCTCGGCTGCCGCTCGTTCCTTCGCACAACGAGGTGATGAAGCAGCAGGTTTGACCAGCGAGAAGCGCATGAGTTGACAAACCCCACAGAGAGGCGCTCAGACACGGTGGGCAATCAAAGCACACCGGGCGTAATAACACAAGAGCAAACTAATTATGGCAAAGGGGAACCTGCACAGGTTACACGCTGGCTACGCGCTCCTGACATTCCGCGACTCAACCCCTCGGCGCCCCGCTCGTGTGAAAGTGGCAAACAACTCCCCGCCTACAAAAACAAGCAAGCAAGCAATGCGATGCGAGCAAGCGAGGAAATCCCCGTGCCTCTGTCTGCACATTACAACTGTGGCACCGTGCCATTCTCCGCGGGATGGGAATTGGCCACCAGGTGCGAAACGGATGGCAAATCCCGCTCCACGAGCACTAAAATCTGAATGTTTTTTTCTCTTATTCGCATTTTACGAGCGTACAAAAGATTAGCCCTGCATAGTAAGAGCACAACCTCGTCCTGCTAAACCACTATATAACGTACCAGGTTTGAACTTTCAAAATAAACCTCCTAGTAAGAGCACAAACGCGTGTTTTAAGCGGTCGAGTGCAGCGGACGCTTTAGTTTGAAAACCGTTTGTGGGAGCTAATGTGGTTAGCTTGACGAGCTAACTGTGCTAATACATCTCTGCACACTCAGCACAACAACAGCGAGTCGCTTCGCTCTCCAGACT
The DNA here is from genome assembly GCF_002775205.1 of Xiphophorus maculatus. Lineage (NCBI taxonomy): Eukaryota > Metazoa > Chordata > Actinopteri > Cyprinodontiformes > Poeciliidae > Xiphophorus > Xiphophorus maculatus. The sequence continues at coordinate 11,666,671 of NC_036458.1, read as the reverse complement.
CACCTGAATGTAAAACGATGCAGCTCCCTGAAGTCAGAGCTGCCAAACTCCTCTTCTCAAACCGCGGTGAGGAGGAGTGAGCATTACAAATACATATTTATTTGGTTTTAGCAACAAACAAAAAAGAAGCGATTTCCAGATATCAGCTCGTGCGCTCCTTGTTGATTGCTTTCTTGTACCAAAGCCAGACGTCATCGTGTTTGGTCACGTGTCTCCATTCATGAAAGGTCTATTTTCCTCAAAAGAAAAGCAAACATTTCAATAATAATAATAATAAAAAAAACACTTTACACCTAATGTTATATTGAACACTGCTTACATTTGCTGTACCTAAATAAACAGATTGCAAATGTACCTTAAATCAATCAGAAAACATCATTTGACATAATTATTATAATTAATGTAATAATTAAAATATTACAAACATTTATTTTTTTTCAACTATAAAATTAACACAACATTTTCCCTCTTTTAACGGCTTTAATGGCTTTTCTAATGTTTATAAAGGCCATTTTGTAGGAGGTGGTTGAATTGGATAATATTACAAGGTGTCAAATTAAACTGCACATCACATTGTTGACATTTTTATTGAAGCATTCTCCACCAACTTCACACCCATTACTTGGTGTTGGGCAATCCCAATATATTACATACATTTTGTCATTGTAAAGTGATGAAATGTGAAAAAAGTACTGGGGTTATCTATATTTTGGTAAGGCACTGCTAAAACAAGCAGACCAGATAATCTTACATGGTTATGTCAATATTTTAAAGTTCATAAAACATTGTGATAATATAAATATAAAGACATTTACTTATGTTTTTTTATTATTCGCAAATATAAGGACCTAAACAAATGGATGAAAAAAAAGTGCCCTTACTTCCACTTTTTAAAACAGGCTATAATGATAGTCTTTAGGTATCTGATTATAAAATCCCAAAGTGCCATCCAATTTGTTACAACTAAACCTTGCACCAAATCTTTACACAAAAAAATCCTAATACTTTTTTTCTTTTTTAGAAAAATAGCAAAAATAAATCTTCTGCCCTCACATTAAATATATTAAAAGCTAAACATGACAATTTCTGTAGGGCAAAGAAGTCAGTAGCATCAAACCCAAAGGGATTGCCAAGCTTCCACACAATGTCAAATTAAAAGGTTCGACTATATTTCGTCAATTCAATTAAAAAAAAATTCCCACAAAAATAATTATTCACATAATTTTCCTTTAATATGGTCAAAACCTATATAAATCTGATTTAATCTCCCTGAAGTGACCACTGCTCTACAGTGTTAAATGTTATGGGTTCATGTTCGCAAACAGTGGTCAATAGTGGTTCCTAGACAGTGTATACCTACTGAACGAGGTATTTCAAAAAAGACTCAGTTTTTCTTGATCTTGGGGCTGGTGTTGTTAAAAATATTGATTCCACGAGTTCTGACACCGACAGCATCTGCAGTGACGCCTGGCTGCTGAAGAACTTTATCCAGAGTTGTTTTCTTTATCGCAGCTGGGGAGATCTTCTCTTGGTCAGCCAAAAACTGAAGCTCCCTTTTAAAAGATACACATAGAGCATAAAAAACAGGATGTATAGCTTTCATTGCAGTATGAAATCAGGTACTTTAAAATCCAGAAAACCAAGAACATTAAGAAATTTTAAAATTATGTCTGCATAACAGCTCCATCTGCTGTCTGAAGTTCATATTTAGTTTAGAATCAATTTACGGTACATAAAAAATGATTAAGAATTACATTTTTGTTAGGTGCCAATAAAAAAAATTTTTCCACTTCATCTGATCAACTTACCTCGTTCTTACACAAGAGGCCTCAACTGCATTTATGAGGAGGCTTCGGAAGCCACCACTCTCCATGACGTGAAGGGCGTGGATGGTGGCGCCCCCTGGTGAGCAAACGTTGTCTTTAAGCTGCCCAGGGTGTTGCTCTGAGTCCAACAACATGCGAGCGGCTCCCTTTAGAGTAGCACAAAGAAGGAAATGATACACAGAGCAATGTTTTTTCTGTATCGTTATTCAGCACCTGAGCATCCAGATTCTGTCTGCTGTCAGCCAAGACCGGCTTAATTAATCTCCACTGGAATGAAAAAGTGCTTAAATAAATGCCATGACTGTCTATTGCCTGGAGTTTCCAGACAGAAGGTTGGAATTCATATTTAAAAATGTCTGTTTTTTTATAACAAAGAAACAAGACCAAAAAATATACATATATAAATTTAAATCCCAAGAAAGCAATTAGATTAAGTCTAAAAAACAAATATAGATAAATCATACACAAACATGTACAGCAAAGGCCAGTTTACATGAACAAGTGCAAAGTAAAAAATAAGAACATCATATTATAGTTTGGAGAATCATTATGCCAAAACCATTTCCTATATCTTAAGCTTAGATGTGTGAATGCTCAGGCAAAGCAAACCTACAATAAATTTCATTGTTATTCACTAATACAAAGAAGAAGCAGCAGTAAGTTCCCCTTTACGGCTTCCATAGATATGAAAATACATGAAGTAGCCCACAGTGTCTTTCAAGCTGTTCCTACCCTGTTACACATGCATATGCTAGCATCCTAACTAATCCATCAGAGCTCTGTATCTATGCTTAATACTGCAGTCTTGATGGGAAGTGAACCGCCAAAACTTTCTTAAGTCTTTTTTCTGGGATCATCTGATCAACCATCTCTGACTAGCTTCACAGTCAATACTAAAGGAATGTATCCCCATACAATGATTGAGCCACCACCATGCTTCATGGTTTGTTCAGAGTAATGTGCAGTGAAAGTTTTCTACCACATAGCATTGTGCATGTATTGTATTTTACATTTCTGTGTCAACTAACCACAGCATCTTCTCCACATCGTCTCCATTAAGCAAAACGCTTTTCGGGTTTTCTATTTTTCTATTACAGCTTTCTTTTCCCCATACTTCCATATAACAGTTGTCCTGATTTGTCCCCCAGAGCAGTGAGCCTTTGCAGCTTCTCCAGAGAATAGGGCATCCTGCTGAGTCCTCTGATTATTTAATTAGTACTTCTAAAGGCAATTGGTTGCACTAGATTTTATTTAGGGTGTCAAAGTAAAGGGGGATGGATGCACTGAATGGACACCACAAATTTCAGACTTATATCTGTGAAACAAATTTAAAAGCATGCTTTTCAACTATGCAGTGGAAATCAGCTGTTCCACTGATTTCAAAATTATGCAAAACTATGTGTTGTCCTATCCCATAAAATCGCAATTTTTGTGGCAATAGAATGACAAAATGTTAAAAACTCATGACCATCATTGCAAGGAACTGCATGATCAAATGTAACATAGCTATATAAGAAGATTTTAAAGAATTATTCTATCCTGAATGCCTTGTTAACAGAAGGAAAATAGTCAAGGTACTAAGTGATGATGCAAAATCCAGGAGCTACATATTAGAAAGGATGTTTAATGTTAAAGATTATGAGAATTAAACAAAACAAAAACGATACAAAAGTGTGTCCTGTTATTTAACAAAACAAAAATAAAATTACTAGCATTTAGGTATACATTTTGGACCAAACTGTGCCATCGACTTTATTGTCAAATATGAGGGTCCTACCAGCAGGGCTTGTGCACCGAGGCGTACTGCCAACCTCCTGGGCAGGCCCATTTTTACTCCACCATCAGAAAGGGCATCCACAGCTAGGAATGCCTGCAAGACAACAATCATACAATTACAGTGACAGAAAAGGGGCAGCTATCCAGAGAGAATCATATAAGAGGTAAGGCAGCATTTTCTAAATGCTGTAAAGCAAAGCAAGCTCACATAGGCGGGTCCACTGCCGCTCAGGCCTGTGACGGCATCGATCAGGTCCTCCTCCACCTCAGTGCAGTAGCCAACGCTAGCCATCAGCTGTTCCAAAAGTTTCCCGTCCTCCACCTCTGCATGTGTACCTGTTGCGTAGACGGTGGCCCCTTCACGCACCACCACTGGAGTGTTGGTCATGCAGCGCATCACCTTTGGAGAAGTACGATACTGCTGCAGTTTCTGTGAAGCGGTAACAACAAAATCTTCAAGGACCAGTTCTCTTAATCACATAACATGTGAAGAAGAAATAAATGCAATGACTAAGACTTGCCTTCTCTATGGAGCTGATAGTCACACCCGCAGCACAGGACACAATAAGGTGGCGGTCTTCGATATCTGGCCCAATCTCATCCAGAACAAAGGGGATGATGTGGGGCTTCACGGCCAGAAAGAGGACATCACTTCTGCTGACCGTCTCCTTGTTGCTGGTGGTAAAGTTCACACCCAATTTCTATAAATACAGAAGTTGTTTACAAATCAGTTCAATGCAAATAAAGACCTACAAAGTTCTGACAAAAACTTTACATGCACTCATCAGTGGCATGAATATCCCATTAACCCAGGGCTTTTATGAATGAATTTGAACCTTTATTTTTTTCAAGAAAGGATTGATGAGTTCTACAAATATATATATATATATATATATATATATATATATATATATATATATATATATATATATAGCACATAAGGGGTGAAATTTCCTGAACAAATCTGGCTGTTATAACTGGACCCAAACACACATAACTGGTTTTAGAGTAAATAAAACATTTAGCTTCTAGAACAACCAAATCAAGTGAAAATAGTGCCAACAGTGTCCAAAACCACTTTCTGTGCCTGCCGGTTAAAACAGCAATGTCATTTTAGTAGTGAGATTAGTCACATCGTCCTATCAGATCCAGCCAGAACTTTTCCAGAGTATGGTTGATGGCTAAAATATGGTTGATTTCTTCCACAACCTGCCCTGGAGGTTTTGGTGGAGGTGTATGTATACATTTAGTCCTGTAGAATTTTTACCCTGGTTGCAATAGATAAAATAAATTCTTTAGTCTGTTCACTCAATTATAAACAAGATTTTTTTTTAACTAACCAAATATACTTGTTGAATATACAGAACTGTTCAAATCCAAAATTAATAGTCTGTGACATTCATGGACATGACAAATATCCATGTATATATGTACCCACCCGCAGCTGCTGCACTGTGGGAAGTTCGGTGTCTGGAGAGCTCGCTGTGATTCTGTGGGTGGCAATCACGCCTTGGAGGGGGGAAATGTCCAGAAACAACTTCAGTGTATGATTGCAATCTTCATATGTCAAAAATACAAGTCAAAACCTATTAAAACACAAATGTAAACGTCTAAATTTACCTGCAACCGAGAAGCCTCTCACCAAAGCCTGCGCCAGCTGGCCAGCTCCTATGAATCCGACACTCATTATGCCTGAAAATAGAATAAACTGAATATTGTATCATACAGTATGTTTGTTATTTGTTCCGCCTGTTTTTCATCACTTCCACGAGTACGTTTCTTCCTGAGTACGTAGTAAACAAACCCTTACTTCCTTGTTTTCCGAACGCATCACGTCACATAATGTATAAAATCATATTTTTGACAAATCGCATCTTTAAAGCAAAACATAGACTTACAAATGAGGAAGATTCTTCGAATTAGCAATGTAGCTACAAAATGTTATGATTCCACAGTCAACGTGTTTCAGCTTCCTCTTCACGTCCAAGTCGCTACCTGTAAAAAATACCAGGCATTGGCAGATGTAATCAGCCAATGAGCGTGTACCTTTGGGTATACGTAACTCGTGTAACCAATCAACAACCTTAAGGGGTGGGACGTGGAAAGCTGAAGAGCCAGTTGTGTCGGTCTGTATCACACATTAGATGCCTTGACCCAGATATTGAAGAGCCATACTGAAATTGTCAAAATTAGTCAAGAGAACGATATTTGCGTGATTTCTCACGCGTTGACAACACCAAACATGCCAGAAGTCACTTGTTCTGTTCTCAATGTGTGCTTCACACTGAAAAATCATTGGTTTTTCACCACCGTCTTCCCTCTTTTCCCCATGTTAATAATATTTGTAGTGGAGAGAGCAAATTATTTGTCAAACCAAACATCCAATATCCAAAGATCAACATGGTGCTGACTGTGGTTATATTTTGTACTCAGACAAAAGAAGTACAATATCCAAAATTTAGAAGTTGTATTTTACAGTTTGTTTATCAAGTTTGTGTAACAATAGACAAAGATCCATCTTATTATTTATTGCTTCTCCTGTTGGAATAAGAAACAAAAGCAAAATAGACAAAAAATATCAAAAAGATAATGAAACTCCTTTTGTAAGCAGGTGCATCCTGATTGTGAAATTCTCTGCCACTGGTTTTGCATGTGTCAATTCCACTGATTAACATTATCACAGAGAAAAACCAATTTGTACAGACAGGCTTTAAATTTAATTTGATGTTATTTTTGATGTGCTTTTCCTACATGTTTTGTGAAGCACTTTGTGAGTTTCATATGTGAAAGGTGCTAAGCAAAGACAATTTTACACACTTCTACTTACATACTTGCAAGAAAACCCCACCTCCAAAATATTCCTTTTGTAACCATGTAATGACGCTGTTGGAAAGTACAACATGCACAGAAATTAACAAGCAACATTGTTATTAGCTTGTGTTGTTAACAGCCATTAGGTTGCTCATATTAATCAACAAGACTCACTGGTTTTCAAGCTTGGATATAGAGCACTGTTCAGTTGGATTTGATTTAATTTCTAAAACCAGATTATTGTCAGATAGTGTAACACAGGAAAAGTTGTCAGTAGCATAATTTTCTTTTCAGCCACCCACTTCAGTTTGTACCAGGAGTCTTCAGAATGTCCCTACTGAACTCTTTCAGCCCTCCCCCGGATGTATCCTTTATTGGGAATGAGTGGATGAATGAACTTTTGGTGAGTTTCTGGTGCTTAAATAAAACATTTTTTAGAGTGTTCAGTCCACAATCTCTGCATCACAGTTATTTTCTTGTGTTTATTTTGAAATTCATTTACTAACATTTGTAAATACCGCTTCAGGACAAATAACTGTACAATATTTTTGAACTAATAAGTTATGTCTTCAACAGGTGACCACAAAAGTCACGTTTATAAAATGGCTATAGCTTACTTTCAGCAGCTGCTACCAAAGTATTTATGTCTGTCTCTCTAAACAAAATCAACAAAAAAAAACATAAATGAAGGTTATGACAGAATAAATGACAATCTAGCATGTTAAAATGCTTATAACAGAAAATAAATACAATCTTTTAGAAATCAAGTTAGAAGTCAGCCTGAAAATTTTTTAACTTCTTCAGATAAAGAAAGAGATGCAAAACTTAACATGGTCTGTGTTTGGGCATTTTATTGAACACTGGCAATATTAAAAAATATATGGAAATAAAGAATGCCACAATCATTCAGTGCTAACTGTAAGGTAGATAGAAAACAATTAAATACTCAGTTAGGTTACGTCACTTAGGTTTTAAAATGTATCAGCTACATTTACATTTCAGTACCAAATTGCAATCCACCAATTATATAATGCAACAAGAAGAGGAAAAAAACATAAAGAGAAAATTCTTGAATACCAAAACCAATATCCAGTCTTGGTGCACACAGTAGACCTTACATATTAAACAAATCTCTAAGGTATATTTAACTTGTTGAAGTCTTTAAAACAATAAATAAGCTGCTAAGTCTAGAAATGTACATTTATGGGACCAAATAGTGGCAAATGGAGAAAGCAACATGCTTAATACTGTCTAGTACTTTTAAGGTTTTTAGTATATAACACTATTAAACTATGGATCAAATATTCTTCACAGAAACTGGAATAAAAGTTTGTTTTTGTTTTTTAGACAGCAGAGCTGGAGACAAATCGAATCCTCTGAGAGTAGACAAGGTCAATAAAATATAACACTAGGTTGACACAAGTGAAGACTGCCACAACCAGCTTACTGTCCCAGGAACATTCTCCCCGGGGGCAGTCCTCAGGACGAGCAGTGCTGCCGTACTTTTTATCAAAGCTGAAGATGGGCCAGATCAGTGCAGTACTGAGGTAGAGGATCACAGCAAAGAACGTGTAGACGACCACAAAGCGGTCAAACGGGAACCTCAGAGCGGCAGTTCTTCCGGACACTGTCACTATGATGACGATCACTGTTACAGAGAAACAGAGGCTGTACACCACCACGCAGTACTGGGTGGCAATATACTGGTTGTATTCGCTGTCATTAGCAAGAGCCCCAAAAATGATACAGGCCACAAATCCCTGGACCACCTTAAGCAGACCAGACACAGTGGCCATGTAGCCCACCACAGCTCCCGGTTTTGCTCTGGTCAAGAATACTTCCACTCCATATGGGAAACAGCAAACACTGGAACAGACGGTGACGGAAATGCGGTAGATTTGTATTTCGTAGTCCTCGTCAGAGTATTCTGTTTGGAGAAAGTATACTGGGTAGACCACAGAGGCAGTGATGTACATCAGTGTTGCTAACATGGCGAAGGCGACAGTGAAGTTGTCCCAAGAAATTGGCATGCAGCTGTGGAGCCTTGTGATGTCCAGGGTGAAAATAACCAGTGTGACGGTGAAGCTGAAGCACCAAACAAACATACAGAAGGTTCCATAGTTTGCACTGTAACCTGCGCTGTGGGACACCAGGGCGATTATGGTACATCCAAGCACCAGCTGGCATATTCGGGCTGCACCCAAAGGTGACAGCACAGCATCCTTGTTGAGGTAGTGTCCCCCATGTGGATCCATAACGCTGGTAGGCTTATGAAGTACAGATGTCTTCCTTTGGGATATTCTTGTTCTCAGTGTTGGTGTTCTTACGGCCTACTCCCCTCTTTCACACGGACCTCACCCTTTCCTGGTTTGCTCGTAAAGATGACCACTAATTACAAATGTCTGAACTTGCTTTGCAATTAGAAAAGCTTGCTTGAGATCAGGTTACATTTACAGACAGATATGTAGAGATTTCTCTGGAAGACTCCGGCAATCAGATTTAAAAAAAGATTTTGGAAAGTTTCTTCTTTGCCACACAACTCGTTAAATTGCATTCATCTTAAGTGCTGAAAACTCATTTAATAAGGCAATAAACAAGCCATTTTTTCCTTTGGTCATTATTGGCACAGTAGAAGTCCATTAAAGTATATTCTTTTCTTGCTTACTGTCTTCCTTTGTTGGTGTCCAATGTAAAAAGAAGTTTCTGTTCTCACTGAATTCCTTTAAGAGTCGTATCCAGATTTAGGTCTTCAGCAATAGCTATTTGTGATGAGAGGTGGACAAGTTGTTGTCCTGCCTATCAAGTCCAGTAGGCCTTTAATTGTCCATCAGATTCAATCTTGTTCTTCGGCTTGCTCTTCCAGTCTCCTTCAGCCTCTCTTGGATTAGTTTTTTTAAACTTTTCTCTACCTGAGCAGGCACATTCTGTTCCTCCGTGTCTGAGTGTCACTGTGCACTTGGTGGACTGCTAGAGGTGACTGTTTAAATGAAAAGTTTGTGTAGAGCCCAGGCTCACCAGGCCTTTGCCAGCTCTATAAATAGGGGGTCTATATTCCACAGAGGGGCGGGAGGCTACATGTGGCTGGCAACCTGGGAGTCGTATTTCTGGAGAGGCTGACTCAGAGCTCCCTTCAGTATAAGAGACTGGCATTTACATGGAGTGTAATGACAGGGAGGGAGGTTAAAAACTTCCATTAAGGACATAAATTACACATGAGTTGAGAGAGATGATTATACACGAGTAATAGCAAATTTAGCCTAAACACGTGAGAGGGAGGCAGCATTTCCAGAACAAAGCTTCAACATGTAGGATCAGTGTACTTTTATTTTTGATTTATGAACCAAATAATGTTTTTTACTGGGATGACTACTCCAAAATCTTTTCATAGCTGTTGACGATTACCAATGCATCTTGATCCAATGCAACTCTGCTATATAGACAATATTAAATGAGGATTGCTTAGAAAGCAGAATCTGGGGCATTTTGCAACACCTACAAATTTCATAAGTGAAAAAAATACACTGGGATAAAAAACCTGTTGTGGCTCTTTTAAGCCTGGTAAAAACAAGCCCTTTGTCTTGTGCTATTTGCTTTGTACAGAGGGTCAGGGATGTCAGCTGTTGAGAAACGATTGCTTCCTGGAGGCGTGGACTGTGTTTAGGTTTTAAATTTGATTGAATTGCTAATGCTTGTTCATAATGTAAAATGTGCCAGTTTTATGCTAAGAAGCTTATTGCAAGTTGCTTGTGCTGTAAACAACCATCCTCCACTGCAAATACAGTTATATTATTAATTCAATATTTGGAAGTGTGGCCAACACGGACTGAATGGCTTCAATCACTTCCTCTGCTGCCATTCCCAAAACAGTGCAGAAAATCAACGTTATCGTTTACAACTTCTCCTTCTGTTTGTTGATTGGCCCCGTGGAAAATCTACTGGACACAATCTATGTCAAAGGGAGAAAGCCCAGACTGTGCTGTAAGTGGGAATTTTTTTTCCGAGTGTTGCACAAGAAGGCAATGGCCAAAGTAGGCTCTTGTGGGGGTTGCTCAAAACTGAAAAAATGCCTCAGGAAAAGCTTGTGGTTCCAGACCAGCCTGGAAAATCTGGAATATTATGGTGTTTTTGACCATTTCCAGTTCAATATATAGAAAAACATATGTTTCAAGCTTTTTATCTCTGTCCATCCATCCAGGTGAATCATCCAAAGAAAATGGAGGGAGATATCTTTGACGATCCCAATTTTTTTGTTTCTTTTTCCTTCGAAGTAGTCAGCAAATAACTATTCTAGCCCCTCTACAACTTATTACCAGTGATCATTATAACATGTAAATAATAACAAGACTGCTCAGCAATGTTCACCTTATAGTATATGTAATGTCTTCCTTTTTGGGTGTGATACAAAGACATGCAATCAGCACAAAGCAAAGAACAGCAATGTATTTACAATTCACAAAGAATCACTTCTCTGTAAAAAAAAAACAATAGCACTTATAAATATGATTTACATAACAAAATAAATATGTAAAAGTTACCAATGTAGCTTGAGTTACTTTTTTGTTAAAAAATATGTTACAGAATAAAATTACAATTAGTAATACTTCTCCTTTCTTCCGGTGTGATGAAAAATAGAGGTCCTTTACAAGCATATTTTATAAAGTCATCATTACATACAAACAATGTCATTATATTAAAATGTGATCTCTATGATGAAATAAAAGAAGGGAGTTACAATGGTGAACACTTCCAAATAATCTATACAAATACTCATAAAATATACAATACACAACATTTGTCTCCCTTTAAATGTTCATCGTGCATTGAGTTTGATGACTGTTGAGCTGTAGGGAGTTGACCTGACATAAGTGTGTGTCCTGTGATGATGACACAGTCCGTAAGAAAGAGGTATGGATGTAATGGCACTACAATATGTATGTGTAGCTGTTTGTGACTTGTTTCCAGGTCCACCTTAGCACCATTTCAGAGTACGATTAGAACTACAATATGTTTTTATGACTTCAGCTGCAAAAATTCGCATGTCCGATTTCAACTAGGTGTAGACAATTTCAGGTATCAAGGTATATCAATGTTTTATAAAAATATAGTTTCAAAATCACCAAAATGTTTCATTATAAAGTTCCTACAGCTTAAGGTTATTTAAATGACATGCCAGGGTCGGTGGCATGTGGTTGAAGATTTCTCTGACTGTATGGAGATTGGAGAAAACAGATTGGTTGCAAAAATCACAGACAGTCATGCCTTGTAAATAAAAAAGAGCATCACCCATCACTTTTGATTAAGGTGGCATTGTTTTAAAACCATAGTTGGCAACTGAAGAGCAGCATGATTGAAGGCAGCTGACTACAAGCTAGCCACCTGAGCAGATACCTGAAATGACTAACCAGTCATTTATTTTTCAGGTTATCATACTGAAAAACCTCTTAACCCGTGTTAGTGGTGTTCTATTATTTATAAAAAATATATTTCAATGGGAAATGGGAGATGATATTAATCCTTTGGAACTGATTTCTCTGGAGTTACTCTGTGTTTTTGCTTGGGTCAATGTATCAGTCAAAATAACTTCTATAAACAAATTTCATAGATTTAGCTATGAAAACTGTAATATTGATCATGTTAGATAATTTTAGCAGCAATTGAAATAAATGTTGCTTCTTGTTTAAATTCAAATCAATTTGATCATGATATACCTTTTTGCTAAAACATGATCATATCATAAAAGTCTCAATCAAGCTCATGCGAAATTCCAACTTTGCTTATTTTCATAATCATCGCAATATTTAGTGCAGGTGCTATCTGACAACTTATTTTCATTAAATAAAATAAAGGCAACTTACTTTCTTTTTACTTTTAAGAGCTTTACTGACTGTGCTTTTCTATATCGTTTTACACTGTTTCTGCTAAACACATGACCCGATGTGTTTTTCTATTAGAAACTATAGAAATACATCTCTAATACACAAGAGGTAATAGGATTTTTTTTTCTATTATCAACACTATCGACTACCTAAAATATAAAACAGCATTTGTTGTACCATTAATGCGTTCACTACATCTATTCAGTACAAAAGGATGACAGCACTCAAGACATAAAGTCAGATAGCATCTTTAAAACTGGATTACATTCATATTATTGTTGTTTTTCTTTTTTCCTTTTTAAAAAATAAAATATAATTTATTGTAGCATTTCTGATAGCAAGAAGTGTTGCCTGGTTATGGTGGAGCCTGGTGTGTTAGACCTGACTTCAGGGTCAAACTGAAGCACCTGGGATGGAAGGAGGTCTGAAAGCAACAGAAGGGGAACTGCAGTGAGGAGGGTGAGCAGAGGTATCAGTTATGGGAGACAGGCCAGAAGGATCATCCAGTCCTGCTTGGTTCTAGCTTAAAACTGGACGGTGTGTCCCTTTTAGCTGCCACTGCTCAGCATGCCCAGTAGTTTGCTCGGGTCCATGCCTTGCTGCTGGGCCATTTTCTGCACATCGAAGCCCATGTGCATGAGAAACTGCACAACGCTCATCTCTTGCCCTGTGAATTGGTCCCGGATGGTTGGGCAGGTGGGATTGCAGTGAGGCCAGGGGCAGTTGTCTATCAGATGCACAGGACAAGCTTTGGGTGGTGGCTTGTTGTTCCTGCTGTCATGGAGGCTGCGGTCCCAGCAGTGAAGGGCTCTGGGCAGAGAGGTCCCTTTGACTTGCACGTCGATCCAGTAGCTGAAACACAACACAAGAGGGCGCTGTTAGCTCATAGTAGAAAAACAATGCATGCGAAGTCCCCCAAGGACAGTAAATTTCACTCACTTTCTGGTTATAACTTCATGTGATAAACATGCTGGAGCAAACATAGCCCTGAATAAAAGAAAACATGATAAATAATGAGTAAATAAATATATATATTTTTAAATTCTCCTTCTAAATTGCAAGAATGCAGCCTTACGGGACATCTTTGAGTGTGTTCCTCAGCTCAATGCCCAGGTTCTGGATGTAGCGCCACTGGCCTTCCTGCACAGGTTGACCTGTTAGCTGGATGTTGTCCACTGTCAACTGAGCCTCATCAAACAGCCACTGGACCACAAACACGGGACCTGCACAGAGATACAAAAAAAGAGAGAGAAAAAGGCAAATTAATTTAAAATGTACACCTTAAAAATAAGTGTGGATACAGGCATTTTAGTATAATAAAAATAATCCAAACAGAGCCAGCCCAGGTTTGGAACAGGTTGTCATTTTAGGACTGGCGTCCAGAGAATCCAACAAGCCACTGACCTCCTTTTTATCTTATTAATGAATCCCCTTTTGCTTTTACATTTATTTAGCATTCTTTGTATTTTGCATTGGATTCAATGCAGTCTCACTGCACTCAGGCAAGAAGAGCTAAGTTTATTGTTACGTTCACCAGAAAGCATGGAAGAAAGTTTCTATAATTGATAATTTTGCCACTTTGCACATGTGTGCCTTTGCAGCGTAGGTAGAAATTGAACCGTCTACCACAAGATGTTTATACTGATCAGGCATCATTTTATACCCACCAGAGAGATGCTCTATAGCTGCTTTTTAACTGAGGAGTTAAAGTAACTTCTCATATTCTGTATATTGTAGTCATATAGCTCCAATTAATAATACATACCAGTCGGCAGTTAGTCAGTTACTTTGGTTTGGTCTGAGGTCATCATTGGATATATTTCATATAAGTGAAATGTGAAGTGGGAAAAGCCATTGTGAGGGTCACAATTAAATGTGAGATTTTAGCATTTCTATGGTTATTTGTCTGAACAATTAATAATAATAAAAAAAACTTAATTACAAAAAGGAATACACTGATACTCTTTTTTTTTAGTTCATGAGTAGGAAGCAATATGTTTATGGCTACACGATAGAAGAAGAAAAGGACAAAGTTACATAGCATACACACAGTGTGGAAAGTACTAAATAATTTTACTAACCGATGCACTTATGATCAGAAATGTTCTGCTAGCTTAGATACAAGATACAATCATCAATACAGCTTTGAATTATGACTCTGCTGTAAAAACAAAAACTGAACTGATGCTGGGAAGAAAATTTAGTATGTGACATATAGTATGTATTCTCCTCGTTAGTATAGTGGTGAGTATCCCTGCCTATCACGCGGGAGACCGGGGTTCGATTCCCCGACGGGGAGTGAAGTTTGTTTCAGGTCCCTCTTGAAAATGAGATCTAGATCTCAATGGGGTTTACCTTATTAAATAAAGAATTATTATTATTATAGTATGTTAATTTATCTGCATGTCCTCTGCTTCTTCCAGTTGTATTGGTCTAACCAGGCCAGCAGGGGGCCCCACATGATAAACTCACTTTTAATTGATGGGAAGACTCTGTATCCAAAGAAACAATTCCATTCCTCTCCTTCATGGCTTTGCCTGCACCTATCAGGCACCACACTTCCCCAGTACCTTAAAGGAAATTCAACAAAACAACGTAAGCAAACATGTTCTCAGTTGCAAAACAATCAAATATGAGATGAATTTTTGATTTTATATTTATCCCCTACTTGATTCCTCTCTTGATAGTCTCTGTGGGCGTGCAACCGATTGTGTCCACACAGTCCGTGCAGTGGTACTGTTTGTTGTCCAGGAACCAACCCGAGTCGGACAGGCCTCGCACCTGTATCCCAGCGTAGCCCATCCCCTCCAGGAGCTCAGCTACACGATCCACATTCAGAAGAACCCCCGTGCCACCAGCACTGCAAACATCAACAATTCACATTTGTATCAGCAAGCATACAGCAAAGCTACACTGATATGTAAGAATTTCAAATTAAATACCTGCTTCCTGCTAACAGAAGGACCCTGGCATTGTCTAAACCTTTGCCCAGAAGATTTTTTACAACTTCCTGGATAATCAAGGAGCCCATAAAAGCATATCCATCTGAACAAAAGAGTAAGAAGAGGTTTAAAATAGCAATTCCTTAAGGATGAATACATCGTCATGACTGAGAAGACTTAATAATTTCTTACTCTGCTCTGTCTTAGCCGTAACACCACTCCACACGTCACTGGAGCAGTAGGGAATGAACCTGCACAAATGATGCAAAGTTAAAACTGGCAGTAGGGAATTCAGTGAAGCAGTCACTGAGCATAGAAACAGCAGTCAACTTACACCATGTTTGCGTTCCACCAGTGAGGGTTTTCCTCAGGCAGTGGAGACAGGATCCCCGTGCCTGCAGAGACAAATGTATCATTAGCCATCCTGGCTCTCCCCCAATCCCCAGACACATCCTCCTCTTACTCATCATCATTACCAAATGGATTATAGTCATTACACTGCAATGACAGAGAAAGGAATCTATGCTTTCTTAGCAGTGGGCGCCAGGTAACTATTCTGAAGCATCTCATGACTGGATGCAAGGTCTTAATAACACTGTAAATGGGTGCACGTCATATCCGATCTCATTTCATTGCATATAAGTCAAGGCAGCTTCTACTTTGCACACTGTGGTGCAAACAAACTGACCTCTTTTAGTTTGGGGCCACTTGGAAGAGCTCATAAACCGCCTCATGGTCTCGTATCGGCTGTCGCAGTTCTCCTTGTTAAAGCAGTACCAGCCGCCTGGAACATAATATGTGAAATGGGATGCGTCACAAATCAGTTCTCTCATCAACTAATTCCTAATTTGATTTGGAGATGGATTTAGAAGTGAGAAGTTGGTTAGATACACACCTTCAAGGAATATCAACCAGCGTCTGCTGCCCCGAGACTCTTTCAGGTAGTACCTGTGGGGGAATAAAAGTCAGTATGAATTGTCTGCATAAAAAACAAACAAACAATATAACAACTCACTTTTAATTTTATATAAACATTTCTCTAAAAATGTGATACAGATAGAAACCTGCAAGGTAACACTCTAAATACTCTTCACCAGCATAAAACAAAACAAATGTGACTTCATTGCTTTAAAATAAACAAAAAGTCCTTTCACTTCATTTGATTTTTATCTGTGAAAACTGACAGAAAACCGCAACAGTGGAGAACAATGAGCTTATGTGTGTTTCCTGCTCTGATGCGACGCTTGAACGGGAGATAAACATCACACCAACCCCTATTCCAGGTTATACCATCATTTCTCAACGTAGAGCTCATCATTCTTCTGTCTTTTCCACAGTGTGGATATAAGTGGAGAAAAAAAGTAAGAGAAATTAAGAATTGTCAAGATTCAAGTGCACTTTGAGGCATAGAAAAAAAGAATTGAAAGTAGTATTTTCTCCAAACAACAACTACAGAACAACTTAATTAATGGTGGGACAATCAAGGAGAGAGCATGGCTATGATTTTTGGATGCACTTGTTAAAAACATATAATTATTTTATTGAAAATGATCTAACCTGCTATGCAAAGAAGAAACTTCTCAACTGGATTTCATTTTTTCTATTCTTTCAACTTCACCAATGACTCAACTCAAGAGACTGCCAAAAGACATTTCAATGACTTTAAAGAGGACGGACTTGGCTTGAACCTTCCAGCTGCTTGTTCAGACCGCTGAATCACACTTCTTGGCTTCAGATGATGCTTAATGCAACTATTCCCAGCTAGAGTCAGTGATGCAATTTCCGAACAACAAAGCATTTATTGGAGCATTCTTGGGAAAGTTAACAAGCTTCGCTATGAAGGTGTCGTGTTGACCCACTCACGCTAAACAAGTGTGATTCTGGGAGGTGAATTACAACACCATTCCTGAACGATTAACTTTAAACGCTTCATCTTTGGATGTCTGTAGCTGTGATTAATAGCTCTCAGGAAAATGGCGTTTATTTGAATGAAAGGCCATCTGCCAATACCATGCTGGGTCTCCAAAGCGCTCAGAATCTTACAGTGAAAGCAGCCTGCTCTTACCACATGCCACTTTGAGATTTAACAGGAATCAGACTGGATTCTAAATCCATACGTACATGAAATTTAGTGAAGGTGATCCATGTCTAAACTCTTCAAGGATGGGTTTTCATGAACTAAAACCAACTGAAATGAATACCTACGGGAGCAGAACACCCATGTAGTTTATCGTATCTTTTTTTTTGTTTTATTACCCTTTATAACTTTTATTTTTATTATCCTCCACACGCCCAAGTTGGTGCTATTGCAGATGCTGATATTTTTGGTTGATTGATGCCTTCTACCACAGATCGCTTCCAACTGCCATATGCCTCAATTCATACCCACCAGGGAGATTCTGGCTTGATCCGGGGTCAAAATATATCATATTTACAGGAGCAAGCAGAGATTACAACTGAAACAGGTTTTTGGAAAATAAAATGTACATAAATTGTATTATTCATTAAATTTGAGAATTTATGTGATTATTCAAATCAAATTCCCTAAAAACTTCAAATGAAAGCTTAAGTACAACATAGTTTATATGTTATATCTCAATTTCCCCCTTTTTAAAGAACAAATCTCACCTACAATGCAAGGCAGCCATACCTACCATAATGTTTTTTATTTATATTGCCAGAACAGGACACACTTAAAAGTGATTTATATAACAAAGAAAACTACAAATAATAACTAGATGATGTGTTTACGGTATAATTTATCTCAGATTTCCATTATGTGCAGATTGCATAATATAAAAACCGCCACAAACATACATCCTATTTTTGTGATTAAATTGATGCACAAGCACATACATTTTCATGAACTTCTTTTTTTTTTAAAGAATCTAGATATATTAAAATTTTTCAAAGCTTGCATCTCCTTTTCCAATCAAACACATAACAAGTTTAGCTGTCAGTTGCAGAATAAACCAGAACACTTCTGAAACATCCCAACTCCACTGTTTGGGTCCCGTCCTCAAACATTCTCTGTCAGAAAGTGACGTGCACGCAATAGGCAGGGGTTCAGCAAACTTACACCGAAGCTTTCTGCAGAGCAAATCCTGCATTCTAATTCGAAGCAAAGGAAATGAAGCATGGACCATGTGGCTCCCCGCAAATTTCACGCTCCGCTGACGCAAAGCAGCTGTCCAGATCCTACCTTATCCTGACCGAGCCTCCGCTTTTTGTACTTTTGCACTCTTTACACACGTTTGCCAATCATGTGTTTTCCAACCGACGCTGCAAATACTGCGAAGTCGTTTGTGTCGCAAGATTAATCAGTCAAGAGAGGGGTGGAAAATGACAAAACGGAACTTTTTTTTTTTTTTTTAAGTCCATACGTTCAGTGTAAACGTAGCCAAAGGAAGGACATCAAAAGTCAGGGTTGGTTAGCCGAAAAACAAACCCTAAACACTTCAACCACTTTTAGACATCTTAGACATCTCAACAGAAAGCTTTTTACGGCTCACTTTCATAAATAACTTCACTTTTCTAAGTAGGCTATATATGTAAAAAGCGAAAATAAGAATCAATTTTATTTTTTAATTGGGGAAAGAAACTTGATCGAGTTCCGAAAGTTAACTTTTGGAAAAGCAACTTTCTTCCTCAGGTCAGATGCGACTGGCTGCAGGTGACCAGGAGCAGAGAAAGCCCCGGTGAAGGCGGAACAACAGCAGCTCAGGTGACCCTGAACCTAAATTTGACCACATGTGTGTCTGCGCTCTAATGTGAATTGCTACATACCCGGCGGGACTCCCGTCGTTGCAGGTGACTGACGTGTTCACCAGAAAGTTCAGCTTCATGTCGTGGTCAAGCTTCTGTGCCGAGCACGGGTACAGGGACTGCGCGAGGTTCTTCACCTGCGTCATGAAGTTATCCATGTTCTCCTCCACTGCAGTGAAGTCCAGAGGGAAGCTCTCCGTGGTGTCGCCCCTGTCCGCCCGGTGCGTGGGAGGAGGCGGCGAGCGGCGAGGCTGCGGGTTGCGGCCGCCCCGGAACCTCCGCGCGCACAGAGCACCGGACTGCATCAGCACCAGCAGAAACAGTACCAGGAGCAGTGATGGGACCATTCTGGCGGCTTTCATCTCAGATGTTTCAACAAATACAACACGGACGGAGCGATGCGCGCAACTTTCCTGAGTAAATCGACGGCTGTCACGCACGGATTCGACGGAGCTTATCAAGCTCCCAAGATGTCAAATTTAAAATAACCTAAAAGCAAAAAGTCCTAAGAGACCAACAAGTCATCCACTAAACTTTCTGGAACTGATGCAAACCGTCTCAGACAGCGGTCACACCTCTGTTTTACAAGACGGACTGGAGTGCCTCTGGATCAAGCACACAAGCTTGAACAACAACACTTGTGCCATGCTCTTGTATTTTATTCAAACTTTCCCCCCATGTGCGTCCACCCAGCCAATCGCTGGTGCGGGGGGAGGACTTAGGGCACGATCAAGCGTGGCAGACTAGCCCCACTATTTTTTTTTTTTTTTATTTAAACAGGAAAAAATGTCGATGCGTTGGTTCTTTTGATCCACAGTGTTTTATTTGATGTGGTAGCTTTTACTGGCCTTGAAATGCCCATTTCCCATCCTACCGCAAATTTATGAAGTGAGAATACACTCAAAGAAAAACAACTGAGAAAAACCTACAAATATTTTTGCGGCAAAAGAAATCATTTAAGAAAAAAAAATATATTATTATTATTATTATTAGTAGTAGTATTATCATCATCGAATTTGCACTTGTTATTTATCTACTGTATTTGTTTATGTTTATATTTTATTGATTCCGTTTCTGAGTTGCTCACATTTCGTAAAGGAAAGGACGCTTCTGTTTTTTCATCCAGACTGGGCCTCTGAAGATCAAAGCAGCCATCACTCTTTCTTCCCCTGTTTGCGTCCTTCCTCCCACTTCAGTCCTTCCCAAACTTTCCTGCTGTACTGTATATTTGAAGTGGAGCAGAGCATCCTGATGGGAAGCCGGCTTTTTAACACAAGAATGCCTGGTTACGGTTGAGTTGAGCTTCCAGGGAGCAGCTTCCCTCTTGTCAATGACACCTTTGGGTCAAAGCGTATAACTTAAGGGGCTTACATGATTATTTTCTACAAAATAAAAAGGCATCCAAAAAGGGCAGGCACACGGCACCAAGAATATGGCTAAAAGTTTTGTGAGAGGGATGTGGTTATGTTGCAAATGTCGAATTCTAGCATCACTGCAAAATAATTTAAAAAAAGAGGCAAAAGTAAAGATTAATCCATTGAGGAGGGGGAAGTCAGAAGTGTCATCTGAGGACAGCTGCTTGGAGACCTAACAAACCAGCACCCAGAGATTTAAAAGCACTTGGTTGCTTGTTACAAACCTGTAATTTTAAAACTAAAGTTCTTGCAGCATTCGGCTAGATGCTGAACTTATTTTTCTTTATGTCCAACTAGCTCTACAAGGGTGAGCATCAACACTTCCATTTCTTCCAACAACTGTGTCACCTGGGGAGGTGGACAGTAACGGTGCCAGTCCCTAGTCAGTCAGTATTTCACCCATAGGAGTTCAACTGCAGTGCTACTGGCATACAGTAGTGACTTCATATTTTAGTGGGATGACTTAAAAGACTCTTTTTGTTCAATAAAAGTACATTTTAATATTAGTTATTAGCAGATTTGGTGAAAAAAGAAACTTCCAGTTCCTTCTTGATGAAATTATTGATGAGAAAATTACTTTCTACTTATGTTTAGAGATCTTTCACAAAACAAGACCATGACAAAACATAAAGTCTGAATGAAAAGCTGCAAGCAACCTTGAGCAGCCTTCGCTCAAGGTTGGTCAGTGGCTTAATCCAGGGCTCTGCGCCACTCTTCAGTAAGATCAATCTCTGTCTCTCAATAGGCATGCTTAGCCAGTAAGTGGTGTTCCTTGCAAGACTATGGATTCAATCACGAATAATGTCTGATGTGAAGGGAAAAAAGTAAGTTAGGTGCCTCATTCATTTAAGCCAACTTCCTGATTGGTGGTGAAGGATTGGCATGGACAAACAAATAGAATGTAATGTCATCAGAAAAAGTGTGACTCTAATATGATTAACAATTAAAGAGGAACTTTCAATTGGACATTTCATTTCACTTTCTCAGAGGCCAGGACAAAAACCATATTAGCAAATTACGACACAGATGTTGAGTATGTTTGTTTAGCAACAGAAACTTTTGTGGTGCTCAAATCTTGTATGTGGGAGACACAGCAACCTAAGACATGCTAAAGTATGCTGTGGATCTACTTGGCCATGTGGCCTGGAGTTTGACATTTATTCATGCTCAGTTAAATATGCTTTGGATGTTATATGTGTGATTTGGAGCCACATTTTAACACAGCATAAATCAAAATTTACCATGCTTCCATGCCTACCCACATAGCCACACCCTCCAGTGAAAAGTCATAGTTCTTAATCCTGTGCAACCTCAACTATAGCTATAGTTAGAATGCCTTCACAAGTAAAACATGTCACTTCCTGTTCTCAGTAGGAGGAGCTTGCTCACCTGTTTAAAAGAGTGATGCCACGTTGAAATTTTGATGTCACTCACATCTTGTTGACGTCATACCACTTTTATCAAACGTTTGTGTTTGATACATCTGATACATTAAAATACATAGAAGAGGCCTGTTAAAATATAACTTCTGTAAAATGGCACATTATTTTGTTCATTTTTTATTTTTTTTTTAACAAAAATGGCTAACTTCCTGTTTTGTTTTAGGCAGTCTTCCAAGAGACTATTATTTGTCATCCAGAGTTCTATTACTGTGCACATTTGGTTGTGTGGATTTGGTTTGAGGAGTAACACTTTAGGGGTTGCTTCAGAATAATCGAGGTAGCATTTAACCAATGGCTTTAGATTATCTGAAATAAACAGCTGCACTGTTTGCTGTTAAAAGTTATGATTTCATTGTGAAAAAACAAAAAGTTGATCAAAATGATTGAAATTCCAAATATATACCATCCATCAAAATGCCATTCAAAAAGACAACACGACCAAACAGCTTAAAATACCCTAACTTAGCCCTTGTCTAAATGACGTGAAGCCGCTGTGAGCCAGGAAAAATGAATCTGATGGTGCTCGATGCGAACTTCAAACACATGCTTGGATAGATTAAAACATGTGCTAAGGTCCAAGAGTAGAGGTTCTGTCACAGACTGAGTGTATAGTCACTTTGACCCATACCTCCCTGTTTTATCACGCATCATCTTCAAAAATGAAACCCTTAAATCACTCGCAGATGGACTCTGGCCTCTGACACACATAGTGCCCTGGCGAGAAAATGTTCTCTGACCAAAGAAGAGTGAATTGTAGATGATTGCATCTAAAGTTCTATGTATTAGGCATGATAACAGACTTAAGAAATTTTAAAGAAAGGTTACAACTTCCCACCATTGTGTGAACGGTGGGTTTTTCTGCATAGCTTCGCTGAAATCGAAGAACTAGGCCCTTCTTTTGCCAATAATTCTCTTTCTGTCCTTTTTTGTCCTCTTTGTAGCATACACTCAAATTTACCCATGCAAGCCTGACTGGATTAATCCAAGAATTAGGTCATCTGAAAATGACCCAGCTGTTCTGATGGCAGTCCTTCAGAAGTGCCCCTGAATAGCCCCCCCACCCCAACTCCAGGCCTCCTGTGAAAGTCAAAGCTTGTCTTTCATCTCCAATCAGTTGCATGTGCCCTCACAGATTCACAGGTTTTACTGCTTAAGTCTGAGCTGGCAGCAGTGATCATGTGACTGCTAGCTGTTTGGCGTTCAGACACTTCATAGCTCTATGAGCCCCCTTTCCGTCTTTGTGCCCTACCAGGTCTGCGTGCACATCCCCATCTCCTATCGCCCCCATTGCTGTTAGCTCTGATTTGTGCAGGCTTGCTGCTGAGGGTCTGTCCGTGATCGTCAAATCCTGCTAGTTGGAACTGTTAGGTCAGGTTACATCAAAGAGATCAGGAGGGATCAGCCTCTTGAAAGGGACAAGCTCTGGCTCACATCATCAGAAACAGGTGGAGGTCCTCATTGGAAGAACAAAGAAGGGATCGCCAGCTATAAAACTTTTATAATTCATTGAAGAGTTTCTTTAAATTTCCTCAAATCACCATTTATTTTCCCACACATTATGCAAAAGCCTAAAAGTAGAAGTATAAAACATATTAAAGCATTATGGTAAGTTGAAGGCTGTGAGCCTCAAGCAAATCTCATAAAGGTCACAATACCAAAGACCAGGATTTAGCAGTATAATACCACAAAGTGTTTTAGCTTGGAAGTCTGATCAGATTCAGAACATAAAGGGATCTGGAAATGTGTGGAATACAGCTCAGGTGTGTTGAATTATTTTAAAATTTAAAGATATTTTGGGACACAGGAGAAAATATAAGTATTAGACAAATCGATAGTTTTCTCAGTAAATGTATTTTTAATAGAGTAGTTGACATGAAAATCATGCAATATGTCAGCAACAATTCAAGTAACCCAGTTATGCAAAGAAATAAGCAAAAATCAATTAAACTATGTGTAAAAATTGATGCTAAAATAACACTGGAGACATTGTAACATTGTTGCAACGTATAGACTGATAAAGTTGATAGAGTTACTTACAAGAGTTCTGACAGAAGACTGAAGTTATAATCAGATGAGCCACGGACCACTTGGAGAAGGCTTAGAAAGACTTGGAATTTGCTGATATATATATACACTGCTCAAAAAAATAAAGGGAACACTCAAATAACACATCCTAGATCTGAATGAAAGAAATATTCTCATTGAATACTTTGTTCTGTACGAAGTTCCATTTGCACAACAGCAGGTGAAATTGATTGTCAATCAGTGTTGCTTCCTAAGTGGACAGTTTGATTTCACAGAAGTTTGATTTACTTGGAGTTATATTGTGTTGTTTAAGTGTTCCCTTTATTTTTTGATTTTATTTATTTATATATATATATATATATATATATATATATATATATATATATATATATATATATATATATATATATATATATATATATATATATATATATATATATATATATATATATATATATATATATATATACTGTGCAGTCCTTGGCACAGCCAAGATACTGCGCAGAACCCTCAAGCTCCCAGGCCTCTGGTAGAGGACCCGAGCTCAGAGGATAAGAACCACCCGCGGTGGGTGAGAAGGGAATTTTGAATTTTATATATATATATATATATATCTTCTCTCTGGGTAATGGTAATGGCAAACCAACCAGACATTGTCGTAGTGGATAAACAACAGAGGAAAGCCGTTGTGATAGATGTAGCAATACCAAGCGACTGCAACATCAGGAAAAAGGAGCACGAGAAACTAGAGAAATACCAGGGCCCCAGGGAGGAACTGGAGAGGGCCTGGAAGGTGAAGACCACAGTGGTGCCTGTGGTCATCGGGGCCCTCGGGGCAGTCACCCCCAAACTGGACCAATGGCTACAACAGATCCCAGGAACAACATCAGACATCTCAGTCCAGAAATGTGCAGTCCTTGGCACAGCCAAGATACTGCGCAGAACCCTCAAGCTCCCAGGCCTCTGGTAGAGGACCCGAGCTCAGAGGATAAGAACCACCCGCGGTGGGTGAGAAGGGAATTTTTTTTTTTTTTTATATATATATATATATATATTTGAAGTCACTGCACAAAACTTCTCTGCTGAAAAAAACAATAATGAAGCTCATTTTAAGATTGACTCTGACATTTAGTCAAGCAAACCAAATATTGAATATACTGAGGTAAGACAAGCTCAAAACTTGACTCAATTGATTTTATTGTATACATGCCACGGTAAGAGGAGACATGGTGCTGCACATTATTCCTGAAATCACATACGGATAGTGCAGTGTAGAGGGGAGAATATCTCACTGTCAAGACAATTTTGCTAAGACTATGAAAATGGATCATGATGCAAGACAATGATCCCACACAACCAAGAAAAATCTAAATTTTTAAAGCAGCAACAACAATGGAACTGTCAACTGCTCAACAATGATCCAATTAAAAAATCTGTTGAAAGAAAGACAGAAATGTTGGTTTGTTTGAAGACAATTCCCTTGAAAAAATGAATCAAAGTCACACTTGAGCACCCCAGCTTACAGCAGACGTTCTGAAGTATTGTTTGCCAAAGCAAGTCTCTACCAAGTATTAAATACATTTCAATACACGTTATTTATGTACTTATTTGTGTGTATTTATTTGCAGGCATGAATTACTTGGGCTTATACTAACATTTTGTATGGATGTGATATCAACAAACCTATTAGGAGCATATTTACTTTGGAATATGTGTCATTAAAACCTTTTCCCCCACTGCCTGTACCATTCGTGCTTCTTTATTTTTATTTTTTTCATTTACCAGATTTTATATTTCCTGGCACTGTGGAGTTTCCTTTACAAACAAACACTGTTATAATGTCCCTGTGGAAGCCTTTCTAACCACAGCTTCTGTTCTGCGTCACCTTGAGGCAACCCTACGGAAGCAGGAGGTCCCCCTTAATTTTAATGCTAGAACCTTTGTTTGAAACCCCAAACAACAACATGTACTGATGCTTTTGGGTGTTAATGCACAGTGGAGCTCCTTTCATGTGCCCTAACCACATGTTCCTGATATTTCCCAGAGAATCAGTAAACAACCTTGATCCTGACTGAAGTCAAGAGGTGCCATCTAAGATGTGCATGTAAACTGGGGATGGGGGGGTAAGACAGAGTAAGAGAGGCAGGAGACATCTGTCGAGCAGGCTCTCATTTCGTAAGAGGAGAACGTCTATTGGTTGCAGATGATGCCCTCTTTGATAAAAACAAACTCTTAAGATAGCATTAGAGATCTCATTGACACTAAATAGCAATCAAACCGTTGATTTTGCAGCTGAGCTGTTTGTTGTTGGCAGTGAATAGGTAGCACTTGCTGCCTGCTAACATTTTTGTCACATCGTTTACCCTGAGAGAGATGGATGCGTGTGTCTGTCAGGGCGGGGTTTACATGCATGTTTTGCGTGTTTGCCTGCATGTGTGCAGGAATGTGTCGGTATGCTTCAGGATGACTGGGGGTGGACCAGGGTGTGATGGAGATACTGGTGCACGAAAGTGCGTGCAACCATCTTCCGGGAGTTTTGTATTCATGCTTGGTCCCTGAATCATCCTTTACTATGCCCTCTGCCAGGTAGTCAGGAGAAAAGCAGACAACAGAGACCAATTACCTTTTAAAATGTGCTATTATTATCCCCGGAGAGGCGGCAGCCCTCCTGCCACTATGTCTAATCTCATTCCCAGTGAGACAGAGGGAGAATCCGGCTCTACCATCTCCAAAATGTTTATTTATGCCACACATTTGCCATAGGACATGGAAAAGCCCTTATTACAGGTCATCACAGCAGAGTCACAACACATTACTCATTTTTTGTCCTTTAACCTGCCATTCTCAATGGGGAAGCTCTTTTGAAGTCCACACCCTGTCATAAAACATGGCCATTATTCTATTATAAGAGCTGTATTTGGAGCTCTTTTTGAGCTGTAGATAAAAAAAATGCATTTTCCATTACTTTTATGATGTTGTTTTGTTTTGGTGTTGTTAACCTGCAACATATATGTCTAATAGTAAAACCACTGGATGAGTAAACATGGACTGAAACTGTTGATACAAGGATAAAGGTATAATTGACAAAAATGATTTAGAAATGGCTTCAATATATTTGGCATGCAGCACCTTCTTGTTATTGTACCACTGTAAAGTCACCAGCATGTGGTAAGGTTCTCATTTTGACACTCTTAACACCATTTGCTTTCATCCCCTCACACAGATGTTGAGGCCATTGGTACTACAGAAGACAATGATCACTGCCAGCATCTGGGCCTGGCTTCGTACCTGCTTTGATGTCACATTCTACTGTAGTGCACAGTGGGCTGTGGGTGATGCCAAAGAGCACCCATAGTCGCCAGTTTCTGACAAGCCATCTTTCATCAGAATGACATAGCCTTGCCACTTGATTACTTTCCACGGGCTCTTCCCAGCCTGGGAATTTTTTCGCCAGAAACATGAAATCATCACCTCAGCTTTTACAGCCCTCTCTCTCTCTCTAAAAAAAAGGCACATCGAAGACATTAGTTTGTGTGGTACTCCTTGGAGAAACCCGAGGAAACTTCAGTTCAGGCTGGGCTTTTGTTACCACTTTAGTTGCCGATACTCTTGTATCACTGCTTAGAATTACTTTCACAGTATTGGTATCTGTCACCTACAGGTCTGCCTGCTTTCATTTTCGCCATCTTGAGATTAGAGACTTCAGTCTTCAAAAACATTTGAAGAGTAAAGGCAACATGGTTTTACATTTGCAATGCTTTTACCTACCAATACCAATTGTCCCCAATTCTGATTTCTTTCTAATCATCATGTCTGAGTAGTCAAGCAGTCTGTGTCAAGAAAACATAGTTTTATTAAATTAAATGAAAGATGATTTTGACATGCTGTACAGTGGCGCAGTAGGTAGCACTGTTGTCTTGCAGCAAGAAGCCTGGGGTCTTTCTGCATAGAGTTTGCATGTTCTCCCTGTGCATGTGTGGGTTCTCTCCGGGTACTCCGGCTTCCTCACACAGTCCAAAAACATGACTGTTAGGTTAATTGGTCTCTCTAAATTCTCCTTAGGTGTGTGTGTGCATGGTTGTTTGTCCTGTTAGTCTCTGTGTTGCCCTGCGACAGACTGGCAACCTGTCCAGGGTGACCCCGCCTTTCGCCCGAAACGTTCGCTGGAGATAGGCACCAGCACCCCTACCGACCCCAGTGGGGACAAGGGTGTACATAAAATGGATGGGTGACTTTGACATGCTAAACTGTTTTGTGTATCTTAAATTAGCGATTAGCAAGAAAAAATTAGCATGACTAGCTTTATTTGCCTTAAATATCGATCTCTAAATATATTCCCCAGTCATGGTTTGTAAACTAAGACAAAACTAACACTGGTGACACTGGGGTTGCCTTTAGTGGCACTCAGATTAAGTTTTTGTGAATTAAATATTTTCAAAGTAAATACAACATAACTATGATGAAACCAAAAATAGAGAACCAGAAACAAGGCTTCTTGACCACTTGTGTTATGTTCCATGTACTTATGAAGTTGTAACTTTGGAGAATTAGCTTAACCCTCTTCCAGTTCCACCATAAAGAGGAAGTGGTACCATAACAGTATAAAACAGCCTGTAACATAACAACAGATTCCCTGTCTAACTTTGTGTCATATTGTGTGTGCAAGAATTTTACTGTGAAACAAACAGCCAAAAGTGCAAACAAATATTTATTGAAGCTCTTTCATATACAGAGCAGCTTATTCTGGATTCTGAGATGCCAACTTCCTGTTAATTTTCAAACTTTTTACATATCGTCTTCAAAATAAAAATAAACTCATAATTATGCTGTATCTTTAAATGTGTTTGTATGTGATATTATGGAAATTGCTGATTGAAAAAAAAAAGACTGCATTTTTGAATTTTCCATCAGGTGGTAACAGGTTGGGGTCTGTCACGCTTTAAGTTCACCAGTGGTGGGAACAAGTCAATTTGAACCTTATTTAACGTAGCCTTTGATGGTATGTGTGAAAGAGCACCCTCTTACAAAAGCAGGTAGGTATTGTGGGATCTAAGTAGAAAAACAAACAAACATATTGAAACCACTTCCAACACATCCACGTGTTCCTTTTAAAATTGTGTGTCATCACCACAAATATTCTGTCTTTGGTTTGAGGTCATCTGTAGGTATATTTATTCTAAGGAATTTAACATATCTGTTTGGGAATGTACAACGCCCACTTTCTTTTCTCCTGTGTCCAGAGGAAGGTGGTCATTTGTGGTTGGAGAGAAAAGCATTACTCAAGCTTAACTCACAGAGGAAGAAAAAGCAATGAGCGAAAACATCATCTTGTTTTTGTCATGACTAATAGGGTGACTGCTACCAGCATCCTCTGCTATGTCTATGGAGTTGTGATCATCACATTCCTGGAATCTTCTGTGAACTTTATAAAATACAACGACTAAAAAGAACTTTATAAATGCTTTCATGATGCTCCAGTTACTTTTCCAGCTCCAGTTAATTTTCTTGTATTTTGGTGATTCTTCTACTAAAAGTACAAAAATGATCGATTGAAGGACTAAGCTGTTACTATGGTGGAACAAAGTTAATTATGGGGATGAAAAAACTGGAAAACATCAGGAGAACAACTTGAATTCCCACAAAGAGAACACTGTCACATCTGGTGTGCAGGTGTAGCAGAGTGCGTCTTGTATCAGAAATATACTGTATCTTTGCAATACTATTTTTAGGGAGCTCCTCGGAGTGAGACTGAAGGGGTTAGCCACTATCAGGGACACCGAGCGGAAAGCTTATCTCCTTAAAGAGATTGTTGAACAGCCGGGTTACCGCTGGGAAAGGACAAATGTAACGTGTCTGAAGCGTAACCTGTTCTCCAGCTTTACCTTTGAAACAAGATGAAGATCAGCTGTGGCTCTGAAGTCATTGCACCTTCAAAGGTAATTAACACATGGGTTTTGTTTGGGCCCGATGAACCCCAGATTATGTAGGTACAGATGGTCCGTGGGGTCGACGACAGACTCTGAGAGCAAGGTGTGCTCCGATGTGCTTTCATGTCAGCAGGAAGTGCTTGACCCCCGACCCCTCTTGACCTCAAATCGAGACTGTCAACACCACTTTCTTGAGAGCCCTGTAAAGTTTAACATGTGGACAAAGACAGAAGGCTTGAGGAGCAAGTGGACCCAGCTGGCATCTCTGCTTTGCAATCCTCTTTGACAGTTATGCAAATGCAGAGTTATGTAAGATCAAAGGCTTGTTTTATCAGTCGTGTGACTGAAAGTCAGTCTCTAAGCATGAAAACAGAGATAAGAAAAATGTTTTCTATTTTATCCAGAATGAGTTTTTTTGTGTGCCCTTTTTGTTTTGAGCGTGTGCCTCATATTTTTACTCTCTGAAGTTATTTTTTTTGTTTTTTTCCCTGCTGTATCAAAGGGACAGGTCCTGTTTTCACCTTGATAGATCACAAACTTAGGCTTGGAGACGGCTCAGACAAGTCGCTTTTCGCTTCATCTCCTCTGATCTCTTGTTCAGTCCAAAACCCCGCAGAGATGTTGATCATCAAGTTCAGAAAGGTTTTTTGAGTCATCCATTACCAACTTCATATGTGGTCAATTCTCTTTCACTGACTCCATTTGATGGAATAGCTTTGATTTGGAGTTATCCGTTTATTCCCTTTCTTTTGAAGGTTAGCCTACGAAAATTATTCTCTTTTAGACAAAATATTAAGTTAACTTTAACTTAAAGTAGCTGACATACTGAAAATATGTAGAATATATAGTAACAGTGTGTCATAATAATACAGGTTAAGGAACTGAAAGGAAAGGAAAGGTTGTTGTTAATAGTTTTACGGTTTGGAAATGTATAAAAAGGCTCCAGTTTTCACAGGAAGTTTTTCAGGAACCAAGGTAGATTGTTTCTCTTTCCTGTGTTTACAACTTAGTAACCAAGGCCAAGTTTTCCCTGAAAGCAAAGCTGCTAAGTAAAGGAATATTTGAAGGGAGCAGCATTTGCATTCAAATACAGTACATGGACACAATACAACAACTGTAGTGGAAATATTTAATTAAATGAAGTGCAGACTTCCTTTTTAACTCCACAGAAATTGAGGACAAACCCTTAGAGAAGCTAGTCTTATAAGATGATGACAACTTATGGACTATTTCAAATAAATGAAACTGTTGACCTATAGGACAACAAACAAGATCGTGGAAAAGATGCAGAAGGTTTTAAACATTCACAACAAAAATAACAATGTGGAATGTCAACAAAAAAAATGCATTCTCTTGCATTCTAAGACTGATTTAATGGTTTGAGAAATATGCTTTTTGTTTTCTTAGAGTTCATTTTATTCAACTAAGAAGATTTGAAAGATCATTTGAAAAATGTTGCTAAAACCAAGTGACAGTGGTAAACTCTGTTGCACTTGTTCCCAGTTAGGACCGTCATAATGCAACAGATTGACTCTCTCTGTGCTTCTGTTAGCACCCAACTCATCCTAGGGATCCCCAGAGCTTAATATGAATTACTTCAAGCAGACACATGGATCTGTGGGTCAGCAGCCTTTCTCAGGAGTGTTTGATGATGGCATTTTATTGTTCCAGAAGGTCAAGATCTTCAAAGCTCTCCTTCTGTTCTCCACAGGGCACCCGGGCAGCAGCTGTCAGAATACGCACAGCTTTGTGTTTTTATATGAGAGAAGAGGTTGGTCAAGCCGACTCTCACAGAAATGTTTTTACTGGGGAACGGGGGGTAAGGTCTGAGTGGACACCATAATATTGTTGTTCTGCCCCTTTGTGCTCAAGAGTGGGAAGCGTGTGAATCCTGTCGGATGGTACGTCACCCAGTCCCGAGTCTGACGCTAATCAAATAGCCTTTTTGGCATAGTTCAGCAGTATGTGATGTGTTGCAAACCAAACAGAACACCACTTTGGCTTTAGATCTAATATCTTTTCTTTTATGCGTTGGTGAAACACTCTCTTAGAGACCAGCTCCAAACCAAAGTCTTGCACAACTAATTTTTGATGGGCTAGCATATAATATGACCGGACTTTCTGCTTGAGTTAAACAAACATCAATTTTCCCCAACCGTTTATGCAGCATTGATGAACTATGTTGGACCAGCAAAATGTCAACGTTTCAATCAGTCTAATTACAGTATAATAATCTTTATGAAATCACTCAGAGACATTAAGACATGCAACACTAATAATCATTAAAAGAGCACTCAGGCAGCAGTCATTAAAAGAAACTAAAAGTTATCAAAAGACTATTGATCTCTTCAAAGCTCTTGAGATTCGGTACTTTAGATCATATAAGAACTGGATTGTAAATTCAGATACGGAGTCCTTAGAAATATGAAACAGCCTTCAGTAATTAATCAGAAAATCTTAAGGTGTTAATATTACATAATGCTGATTAAACAAACTACCGATTTTGACCTAAAGGCCTCTTTCCCATGGAGAGCTACAGAGTTGACAGAACTACTTTGAAACACCTCTAACACATAACTACTCCCAATTAAGGTAGCATTGCTGAGCTGCACTCAAAATTAGACAGCTTTGATTGGCATACATTGTAATGTATCAGCAATCTGAAAAGTTTGGTCAGGCCATGTGACAAGATCAGCTCTTGTTTCTTTATTGGACACAAGTTTCTTCAGAGTTTGTCTTGTGTGTCTCTTTGAAGATGGTACAGCTTAAAAGCAGCTGAAGTTACAAGATGAGGAGTCATCTAAGGAGACCTTTCAGCCAATCAGATTGACTTCCTTTACAGCATCTTATAAACAAAGGTTGTGCACATGTTCAAACACTGATCTTAGTGATGGTGTTTTACATACAAGCAAAACAATGAAGGTCAAAGATTAGATTCGGCAAATCAGATTATTTTTAAGAGAGGCCCTTCAGCAGCAAAATTAAGAATCACTTTGACAATACTTTAAATCCAGCTGTGTCAATTGTATTTTTATCTACTAATCAAAATAAAAGTTTACTACATCTTCTGTCTACAATTCAGACATGAGAAAGAGCCGCAATTCCATAACTGTACTTTATATATACGTATGTCATGAGCACTGATAGACTTTAGCCCATTTGAAAACCCAAATCCAACAATGATTCAGAGATAAGAGGTGGATTATGTAGCCAACAAGGTTCCTTTGACCTCCTGCTCTTTCCAGCTGACCACCCTGAAACGCTGACTTCCTTTAAATCCTGCTGTGATGTCGCTACACCCTTGCCCTTCTCTCATGACAGGATATCCACAAAAAACTCCCTCTACCTGTTTTTACATCCAGTAAAGCTGAAGAGGCTCCTTTTCAGACTACATTTGAAGTGCCCTAATGCTGCTGAACATGTAGTCTTGAGATGGTCTGTGGTTTGTGTCTGGAATGCTGTTTTGGACTTTCTTACATGGGTCAAAACACTCCATCACTATCCGAAAAACCTATTTATTTTCCAGCTTTACAGTAATGCAGAATAAGGGAGACTTTGTGCATCAGCTTATGGCAGTCAATACAACTTGATCTTTATACTGAAAATACTACTGAAGATAGCAATGGGGAAAATATATATGTTTCTCCTTTGGTGCCATTGGTATTACCGTACTCTGTCTTTTTTCCATCTGTTATCTTTTTTATTTCTTTGACATTTTTGGGGTTTTTTGCCATGTTAAATATGGACAGAAAACAGTAGCATGCATCCAGTGTATCAGAGTTTGATGCACTTTGTGTAACACCAATTTTGGTCACATATCATTAGCTCTGCTGTAAGTTCACTTGCTAAGGACACAGTAGCAGAGACAGCTTAGTGCTTAAAAAATGCCGTCACTTTGATCATTTCCTTCTGGTCTTTCATCTTGGTGCTCTTGAAAGGGCTAGTAATGATGTTTAATTGATTACATAGCATAAACAAGCTTGGTTTGCTCTCATATCATTCATTACTTCCCCCCTCTCCCTCACACACACACACACACACACACACGCGCATGCCCGCATGCACACACTTCATGTGTTCTCTCCAAAAGAAGATCGCTAGCATGCCATTTTGGGCCTTTCTCTTTCTTCTTCTAAAACAAATAAAGACATCAAACATCAAAGCCACCCCTGGTTAATAAAAGAAGACCTCAAATATTTTCCATTATGTTTAACATGGTTTTGGGTTTCACCAAGCATAGAAATAACAACAGGACAGAATAAAGTGACGCCTTTTTGTTGTGCTCCATTTCTGTGTTACAGAGGTTAAGCAGACCAAACTCAAGCCTGTTCTTTGATCTTGTTGCCTCTTATTATTTAAAGGTAGTCTTTCTCTCCTCTACTTCTCTTCAGAGACACGAGTCCCTCCACACACTCATTTACCCCTTTCTTTTTTCTTACTGTCCCCTTTCACTCTTCTGATTATGATAGCCAGAGTTCCTGGCTAAAACAACAGTCTGTCAGAGGATCCCGTTCCTTTGAAGTTCCACGTCAGTCAGTCGAGTTTCTGTCTGGGCCCAGAGTTCTGACCCCTGACCTGCAGTGATTACTTCCGTGGCGCAACCAAGCAAAGATAACTGTAAATGGAGCCCTTTGATATCCACTTGAGAACAGTAGGCCGGGCCTGGAGGGAAAAAAACAATGATGCTCAGGCATCTAGCATGTTTGTGCAGATACTTGCACAGATACACAGACAAGGGAACCATATGGTGGAGACCAGAAAGACAGAACCGAGTCTCTGATCAAAGCTGGCCCAAAATTATCTTTAAATGTCTCTGTATCTAAACAAGAGAAGAACTGAAGCCCCTGAAAG
Organism: Xiphophorus maculatus; assembly: GCF_002775205.1. Lineage (NCBI taxonomy): Eukaryota > Metazoa > Chordata > Actinopteri > Cyprinodontiformes > Poeciliidae > Xiphophorus > Xiphophorus maculatus. The sequence continues at coordinate 11,632,015 of NC_036458.1, read as the reverse complement.
CAGAGACACTGAGCAAAATATAGCTGAATAATGTACAAAAAAGAAAAAAAAAATGCTGGGCTTTCCAGAAATGAAAAATTGCTCCAAACTGTACTAAAAATTAAACACTAACTGCATTTTTATGCTGGCTTTCTCAGTTAGCACAGCTTAGAAGATAAATAAGGTAGAAGGAGCAAAATGTGCAACTTAAAAGAACTGGGAATAAACCTGTAAATAGTTGAATCCAAATAAATCATGTCATCTTGATATATATATATAAGGAAACCAAACCAAGCCATTGCATTGGACCATGAACTTTGCACCAATCACTAACACTGAACAAGCATGTGGTAGCAGTGGAGAAGAATGACTTTGTTTTGACTAGGCCGTGTTTTAGCAAGACTGTTGTAATATGAAAATGTTTCCACTAGACACACAATCTATTTATTTATTTGTTGTTGGAAATTAGTGAGCTTTAAATTGTTCTTTTCCTCCCTGCGTTCTTCTGAAGAAAGGCATAAAGGCTGTTAAAAACTGGGCAAAAATCCTGCAGTAAATGAATCATTCTTTTTACTCTAATAGTCCATTTGTTTCTCATCAGTTTTATGGAATTTATTTTTTATTTTTTTGCATGTATACACTCACTTGTGTCTTTGAGGTGAGTACAAGCTCATCTGGACATATTTTCATCTGTGTCCAGATGGGAAGCGGAAATCACATCTGCAAAGGAGCCAGGATATAATTCCTCCCAATAAATTTTAACAGTTGTACGGCACATTTTTAACTGCGTTCTACACGAAGTGAAAATCAGAGGTGACTACAGGTTTGTAATGGTTGTATCAGCTGCAAAATTCTTGCGATTATGATTTGCTCCAGTAAACCAAAATGAACCTTCTGAAAAATGCTCTGACCCCAGACACATGCAGTCATTACTGGAATGACTGTTGATGTGTTCATCCAAACAAGATCGGAGCTGACCACACTCCCATGTGAAGGATGAAATGAAGATGAGCAAATGAGTACAACTGACGGCGACTCGCTCGCCTCTTTCAACCTCCACAATAATTATGGCCTTTCTTTTCTTCACTGTGTTCTTCCAGCGAACTGTGGTATTTTCTTCTCATTTCTCCGTTTTAAAAGAAAAGAAAAACAAATACCAGAAAACTAGCATGTTGCTCAACTGAATATCATGTTAAAGCTCAGAATAGTAGACACAAAGCCTTGTAATTTACAAAACGGTTTTGTCTTGTTGACCTCCAGTTCTTTTTTGTTGTTCGTTCTTCTTCGTCGCAAAGGGGCTTAGAGAAACGTGCGTGACGTTGTCTGGACACATTTCCCTTTTTAGTTTGATTTGACTTTTTGTTCACAGTGCAATTCATTTACATGTACAAAGTTAGGATATATTAAAAAAGGGTTAACAAAAGCCACCAGGCAACCTTCATGATAATCCAACTCATAGACATTTTATTTCAAGTAGAATTTTTTCACAAAGATAGCCTCTTATTAAGTTTGATTCATCTTCCCATCAACTGCTGAAGAAAGCGACCCCACAGCAATATATTGCCACCCACATGTTCCACTGTGGGGATTTTGTGTTAAGGGTGATTTGGAGTGGTGGTTTTCCGCCACACACAGACTTTTGCATGAAGGCACAAAAATTCAGTGCTTTGTGTTGCCTTTTACAGAACAGCTGTACTTATGTTGATATTAGATCACACAAAGGTGTAATCATTTTACTAATTAGTTAACTTCTAAGGGCAATCGCTTGCACTGGATTTTATTTGCGGTATCATTCCACTTTGTTATTGACAGCTTTTTATGGGGCTATAACTTAAAATCTGATTAAATTATGCTGAGGTTTGTGGTTGTAATGTGACAGAACTTGAAAACCTCTGCATAACTTATACCAATTGCAAGTCTCTGATCTGAATTTTGCTTGAATGTCTCTAAAACATTAAACTGGTGAAAAAAACCAGGGTGTTTGTTGGGAGGGGGCGTCGCCCTTTACCTGGCGCAACCCAGCCTATTTATAGGCGGTCCAACAGCGTCACAAATTAACGGACCAAATTACAAGAAAGAATTATCAAAACTCCAAAGTATATTAAACAACAACAAAAAAAAATCATACAACTAACTTCTATACAAAATGATCCAAGTGAAAAAAAAAAATAGACAGAAATAAATACAATGTGCCGAAGCACATAACACTAACACAGATTCCATTTTATTAAAGCCTGCCTTTATAAAAGATCAGTTGAGTATTATTTACTATCACAATGTGAAGATTTTCTGACACAAAGACAATATGAAACAATCTCATTTTTAACATTACGACTAAAAGATACAAACTTATGAAGTTTGCATGTACAGATGCCAACATAAGATTCTGAGCTCACAGAAGTTGTCTGTAGCCTGTTTGATCTGCACCAGGCTGTGACTGACAATGTGTTATAGATGGATTTGATTATCAAAGCTGCAAAGCAAAAATGAAATCTAATGAACATGCTTTCCAAAATATCACATTGTCCTGTCTCATGCCTGTGAGGATTTTGTGTTACATGGTTATTGCTGGACCTACGTATATGAAAAAGAATATCAAAGCAAATAATTTACCTTTAAATGTGCATTTTCACAGATATTGTAGCAATTTATATTCTCAATACTACACTACTGTTGTCTTTTGTAGCATACAAATGTTAAAATAGGTATTAAGACACTCCACTTGCGATCAGATACGAATAATAGGAAACCATTAGCATTCTAATTCAGAGTAAATACACATGGATATTTTTTTTGTATAACTTGTCCACGTTTTTTAAACTAATATAAAATGCAACGTGCACTAATGCTGTTTCAGACCTCTACCTCAGGAGGGAGCTGCAACTGCTCAGGAGTCTAAGCTGTGGACAGAAGGCCTTGTCACCTGTCACCATCTGTACACACTTTTTTTAAAGTAATTCTAATCCACACCTCCCTTTGGAAAACTGAATAAAGATCAGAGAGCTGTTTCTCAGTATTTTTATTCTCTCACCCCCTTTTTTCTAGTCTATCAGCACACATCCTGTGTTTTGGAGTCCAGCTTCTTTTGATGAAAAAAAGGAACAGATTATGAGAACTCGGCCCAGGTGACATTAGATGTTGTCAATGTGTAAGAATAAATGTTCCTTTTCATTCTCTCTTTTTTTTTTTTTTACAATTTTCATTCTTTGTAAATTTTTTTATATGTTTACCCTGTTGGAATCTGCAAAGACTTGATTTACTGGCAGAGCATTGTACCCCTTTCATGTCCCTTCTGTAATTACTTCAATTAGTCATGCGGGAGAGGAGGGTTTCAGCTGCTGTCTCTGAGATTATAATTTACTACCAAACAAAGATAAACTCCGCAGTGTCACTGGCATATTCATCATTTTAATTTCGCCCATTTCTGTCCACGGGTAGCAGGATGAAAGACACCTAAGAAGTCAGTCCTTCATTCAAAGAAATTATATTAGCTTGTAGCTGTGATTTATTAGTTTTAAATGAAGACCCTGTTTTTTTTTCTTCCTTTCTCAAACAGTGGCATGTTGTCCACTGTCTTTGAAATGTAAATAATTTGACCACTCCCTGGTTACGCCTCCCATGTAAACAGACTCAGCTTCGCCGGCCCTTTGCCGATGCAAATTTTGTTTCAAACTTTGTGCAGAATCAGGTCAGTGAGAAGGGGCGACCACTTGAGGAGATCCAGCTATGAGGACCTCTTTCATGTTGTAGAAAAGTGATGAACTTCGGCTGTAGTTTATTGCCGGTGTGATTTTTAAAAGCACCCCCCCCTCCTGGCTCTTTGAAGTGAGAACGGCTCAGTTTTCCACCGTGCCACTGCCCGTCGCTTTCTGGAATGTGATTGGATTAGATGAAAATCCTTTTTCAAAGACCAGATTGTTTGGCTCAAATGTAATATTTATTTGAGAAACTTGAGAAAGATTTTTTATTTTGTGAGTTCGAACAACGACACAACAGTGCTCGGTTATTTTGATTGATGAACAGAATTATTTATCATTAGATGTGTAATGAAATAATCAGCTCTTGATACAAGAAGATATATGGTATGACTTTTGAGAAAACAAAATTGTTAGTTTTGTGGTAAAGTTAAAAATCTCATTGTTTCAGTTGCATAAACAATGTTTTAAAGAACTTATAATCTGTAAAGTTTAGACTGCTTGTCTAACTTTGAGGTGTCCTCATGCTGGAAAAGTTATGGTACTGCTTCGAATTGTGTTTTCAAACTTGAATCAATATGTCATTTATGTAAAATTGTGCATTAATCAATCCCTGTTCAGTGAAAATTTAAAGTATTCAACATGTTGAAATAGAAAGGTTCAAATACTTTTTACAATAAAAAATTGTAAAGCGTGACACGAAGCTAACTGATCAAACAATCTTGTCTTAGAACCTCTGGAACACTTGATAAAGCTCAGATTTAGATTCAATAAGTCAATTTCTACTTGATATTATGCATTTTTAAAATTACAAAATAAACATGATTATAGCCTTTTATGACAATTTAGTGACATTAATGTGCTGATGAGTGATAAGCAATTACACCCTTTCAAGATGTTCCATCTTTTAATGAATATTTAAGCACTGCGATTGGATAAAGCAAGATGGTTAAAGATAACTGAACAAATAAATAAAAAATATTTTGAATAAGAGCAGTGAAAACTGAAACAAGGGACACTTTTTTTTTTTTTTTTTGCAAGACTTATATAAACAAATTGAGTCTCCTATTAATTAGTTGCTCCACTGAATTTTATTTAGGAGCAGCAGAGTAAAAGGGAGTTAAAAACAAATGCACACCATATTTTCAGATATGTATTTAACATTGTTAAAATCCACATATCTTTCTTTTCAGTGGGTTGGTTGATCACACAAAATTCAAATAAAATACATTAAACTTTGCAGGTATGTGGTGAAATGTAAAAAAAAAAAACAAACCTAAAGTTTATGTAAGACACTGTGTATATATAGATAAACTTAGCTACACTGGCTGATGACTTTAATTACAAATATATAACTTAGGAACATTAGAGCAGCAGTTTGTTTTAATCTGTTTGAGCAAGTGATTTAATGCTTCATGGGTTTCAATAAATGAAAGGCCTAGAAAATTCCATGATAGCTGACTAGAGTATGATTATAGTATTTTTCCTCACTTTTCACAAAATTTGCCATGGTGCCATTATGCTGCTGAGGCTTTGTTATGTTTTTACAGCATAACCTGGTCAAACTTGCACTGTGGTCGCACATGTCAAAGTCTTCTGCTGACAGCTGTCTGTAATTTTATAATAGCTACTTGGAACAGACGAAGGTTTTTATTTTCCCCCGGCACATGATTTTTACTGATTCATGTGTATTTTTATGACGTTATTTTAGCTCCAAGCAGAGTTTAAAAATAGCCACAAAATGCTATTCTCAAGCATTTGTACCCAAAGCTTATAAAGTTCTTTACTGCCTAAAAGTAATTGTGTGGGCACGAATGAGTATTGAAGACAAAAGAACTCCCATTTTTTGATTTCCTCCAAATAAATGTTTGGAATGGCAACATTACTGTCTCATGTGGGTTTTGGAAATGTGTTGTTCACACTCTGTGGTGTGAGGGGCCAAGGCCCTGTTAATCTTTTAAGAGCTTCAATTGTATAATGAAGTGGTAATCTGTCTACATAGAGAATCTCCTTTAGATCCAAAGTTGAAAATGCAGAGCACCTGTAATTAAACTCTTCTTCTGAAGTCTGCAGATAAATAATTATTTTACACTCACTGTTTAAGAGTTTAATCAAATATAGCGATCTGTCTCTCTCTCTGTGTTCTGCCTACCACCTACCACCTCTGGGGTTTAGATGTGTGCATATTTGATCTATCGCTGATATTGGATCCTGCTGGGTTAGTTGATCTACTGATGGTCAAATGCAAATTGTCTCCTAAAGAGACAGCTGGCTGGAAAGTCCACACCAAGGTTGCTGTTTTCAGTCTGTCTGGGGTGTATTTGTTAAGTCATTTCTCAGGCTGCTGCCGACTGTTCAGCTGTGGCACTACAGGACCATCAGAAAAAAACAACATCAACTTTTAAGTCGCAGAGGTGGGTGAAGGTGGGGGACTGAAAAACATGATCCACTCCGCAGTGTGTTTGAAATGTTAACTAAAGAAAACATGCTGGCTAATGGTTTTGTATGTATATATTTTCTTTGGTTACTTTGAAGTCTGTGCTCACATTGCCTGTCAGCCCCAGGAAACCCTGAAGAGTTGCCCAACTGTGAATATAAAGATAAAAACCAAAACATGCTTGAGTTCCCCTCTGACTTCCCTTTGGACCCATGTCTTCCTTCTCACTAGCACAAACAAACATATTTGACATTTTCATTTTCAATCAAATGGTACTCTTACTGCTCTTAATTGTGCCCGATTAAAAACGCAAATCTTTCAGTTTCTCCAAAATGTAATGTGTGAAAAAATGCGCAAGTAACTTAGTGTAGAATCAAATATGCAAAGACATTATGTAAAATGTTTTCAGGTCAAAGAACTGTAAATGGATGATGGATTCCATTTTTGTTCAAGGACTTGCAAGACTTCCTTGTGCTGGAGAGGAGACCTACTGTCAAAACTGCCTCCCCTTACAATAAAACTAAGAGTCGATCAAATAAGAACTGATCACTACTACAAAAGCAAGACCTGAATTCCAAAATCTTGTCTTTGGAGTCAACCTCCAACAGAGATTCTTATCATCTCTGAGCCTTTTTCCTTCTAAACTGCTGGCCAGAAATAATAATAATTATTATTAATCACTACTTAAGTCAAACATTGATGCAAATTGCGATTGCCAACATTTTTGATGCTGTCGTGTGAAATTGGTATAACAGCTTCTCTGTTGGGGCCACTGTATAAGGCTGGTACAACACAGAACTTTTAAAAGCAATGAAAATGACTAATTTCAGATGGATGTTGGTCGCAACAAATAGAATGAGCTGTAATCACCACACTCTGAAGACGATTCATTTCATCTGGCGGTGTGTATGTCTCTAATGTGTGTGTGCATGGCTCAGTGTTATGCTGGGGACCGGGGTGGAGGTTTGGGGGGTGCTATTATCGCCCCTCATTGGTTGCAGCGCAGTCCTGTCTGTTCTGTGGGACATCTGTGGGTTGTGTGATGGGCTTTGTGGAGCAGCTTCTCTGTTGGTGGATTTAAACAGGCCCAGTCACGAGCTCTACCAGACGCTATGGGCACAAGTGATCTTGTCTCTTTGAGGCTTGATGTACACACACTTGGAAACATGTTGCAATGGAGAAAGGACAGAAAAAAGTATTTCTACACACATAAAGCATGTTTAGTTATAACCACAGGGAAATATCCATGTGGATTTCAGGGAAAGCTTAATCAGGAGAAAAAAAGACTCTGAAAAACTTGTTACATAGACATTTTCTCAATCCTGCCAAGCCAACCAAGCTGTGATTGAGTTTTTGTGCAGCTGCCAGTGTTTAGTTTTTATTGGCCTAACAGAACATGTTTGATACACCCTGACCACAACAGCTTCCAACATTAATTTCTTGGTCATGCGTGCATCTAGTACTGGTTCTGAAAGACTTTACACAGCAGGCAAAATCAAAGTTTTTACTCCCACCGTATAGCTATCCAGCGCATTAACTGCTCTTTTTCATGTTTATGGATTTATCCTCTTTTAGGATGGAGTGGGTGACTGCTTGTGTTTTATCTTCATCTTGAAAAGCGAGCCATAAACCTCTCTAAAGACCAGATCACCCGTTCCAACTATGTAGAAAGCAGCACAAGATTTCACATTAGATGTGTCCTTCGGTTGGAGAGGATGTCACACTGACAGGACAATGTTTGTATTGGATTAGTCACCATAAAGATCTCGTTTACTCTCTATCTGAAAGTTGTGTGCCCCTTTCTCATGTAAGACCTGCTAAATTTAAAATGATTTTCAAGGAAAAACAAGATAATGTAAACCAGAATGTTAACAGGATGAAGCGAAGTTAAAAAAAAAAAAAAGAGAGAGAGGAAAAAACTTGGAGATCAAACAAGAAGCCTTTTGATGTTTGTCTGTTTCGTTATATGTTGCTGTTGTTCCAGACATTTTATTAGTCTTCCATGGAGTCGTTTCATGTCTTCTTCCTGCCACCTATTTTTCACACGCAAACTTTGTATTTCAGTGCCACAGTGTGCCTGATTCTCTTTTTTCACAAAGCTTTGTTTGTGTAGGATTTGCATGTCAATTGATTTTACTTTAATCTGTTGCATAGTTACAGTGGAAATTATATTAACAGCAGAAAATCCATTTTTGAAATGAAACAATCCTCATTCAGTTTTGTTACAAATCAAAGAATTTGTAACTATGTGCCACTGCTATCAGTGATCTGTCTAGGCACATTTATATTTTAAAGATGGGGCAAAAAAGAATTACATATGGCTGATCTGTGTTGTGTCATGACAATGTATGACCAATTCATCCATTGAGCCTTATGGCATAAGATGATGCACGCACGGAGGGAGTTCTCATGTGTTTTTGGCTTCACACTTAAGAACTTGAAAACATAATAAACACTGTTATGCATATAAATTGCCATAGTGTTTAACTAAAGATAAAATTTTAAAAAATACGACAGCTAAAAACTGAATGAATGAATGTCACATGTTATTGATGTGAATGTTTCTACAAGCTAATGTTAGATTGCCACTACAGGAGGTTAACAGGTATTGACTCCATATATTATATAGGAAGAAAAGATAATAAAACAAGTGTCATTTGTTATGAAAATGTGTGTATTTAAAAATCTAAAAAAAAAACAGATGTCAAAGAGCTACAAATGATAGACAAATAAATATTTAAGATGAAATTTTGAAAGAATAAATAAAAAGAAAAAAAATAATCCTAATCACAGGAGCTGTCACAATACTTCAATGCATGCTTGACACATAAGCTTTCAATACATTTTGCACAAGCCTCCTTTCAGAGTGTAAAATTGGGAAGTGACTGTGCATGTACAACTCATTTTATATTCAGAAACATTTTATAATACGTCAAAGTTGACATGCAAAATCTTAAAATAATTGTAAGCTTGGGCTATTCAAGAATGCAAAGTCTGATGTAAGAAATTTGTATTGGGAGTTTTTGTTTAAAGATATTATAGGAATTTGTATTGTTTTTCAATTGGATCCTGGTATGAAGAGTAAACCAGCAAAACTGCACCTACTGCAATGCAATGGGCGGCCCATTTCCCCTGGCAGGCAGGCTCTGTTCATCACAAGGTTAAGACTTTTATGAGATTAGATAAAAGCGTGGGAAATGGAAAAACGTTTTGATCCCTGTAGACCAGGCTGCTTTACTGGTGAACCCAACACCTTAGCTCTAATGCCACTTAGAGTTGGCACAGCATCCGACAGTTGCTTGAGAAAAAGTTAAGAATGATATGTGGCCTCCACCATACCACTCCCGCTATAAATTTACTACCACAGCTTTAGGTAAAAGCCAAACGTTTTGATCCAGTCCAACAATGCCTTTTTTATGTGAGAAACTGCTGTACTAATACAGAGAATACATGATCCCTTTATGAGCAATTTATGTACAAAATCACACAATTAACTGGTTTCTTGTAAAACTAATTAGAAACATCTGTATTCTAGTTCCATTATGTCATGATATTCTACTCCATCTTTAAAGCAGTATTACCTGAGAATTGTAAAAAAAAAAGAAAATTGTGGTACTTGACTAATAGTGTTGTAATTTAAGTTGGCAACCTGAACCTGGCTTATTTCTGAGGCGCAGCATGTAACAACCCGTCAACAACTCTCAAGAATTTAATGGACGGCCTGCTAAAAGTAGTCCAACTGTTGTTGCCCAATCTTCAGTTACTGCAAATAGTGTTTCCTAATTCTTGCATAATGAGAACTTGCTGAGAAACAAGGATCAAAGACCAAGACCACAAAGAAAAACAACCAAACTGTGTTGCCAACGTAGCAAGAGGAGATTTATGTACCTGTTTAACTGCAAATGTTGTGCTGCAAAAGCAACACCTTTTATTGTTTGACATAAAAGTCTAATTTTCTTCGTTCTAGCAGTTAAAAGGGGCATCAATTAACAGATTACATGGTAAGTTAATATTTTCTGCCCTCCTCTGTGTGTCCGAAAGATATGCCTTTGATGAGTGAATGCTGCTGCAAGTTCGAAAAAAAGACTGGGACGCACTAGAAACCACAGTAGTCAATGGTATGCTTTAAAAGAGACAAAACATTTAACAAAGGGCAGAATACCATAAAGGATGTACTTGCTTCAAAGGTCTTACTGTAAGTGTAATTTTCAAAAGGGTTGGGTTGCCCCCGTTCTGTAATTAAGTTCTTCTCATTGGGTTTGTCTGGAATTAAAAGGACTATTGCCACTTTTTCAGCACGGATGTTTTTATATGTCTATGTTTGGCTGTGGTGAAGGATGAAAGAGAGATGCCTTCCCCTGTCTCCTAAAAAGTCTTCAGCTGAGTGGGAAGTAGACAAGGAAGAGCCTCTGCTTTGTTTGAACTTCAGTCTTGTCCCTTACAACTCTTTGACCAGTCAACAGAGGTGGTTTCCTTTTTATTGTGTGCTTGACATTGAGATGTTTTTGTTGTCTCACTATAAAATTTGCCTGGATTACTCTTGATGACAATGAAGACAATGTCAACAGTGTTTGTCTGCCCAGAGATCGAAATGTCTCTTCTTCATCCTTCAAGCTTTCTTGTGGCTAGTTGATGTTTTCCCCAGTTTTCAAGCACAGTGTCTGATTTGTCATGCAAACTTATCATATGTCTAAAGTACTACAAAGAAAGTTTTTAGTTTGACATTAGTGCAATGCCCTTTAGTATGACAAAAAGAACAGAGTGACAATCTATTTCAAGTATCCTACAAAGTGAAAATCTGATGACAGTACTTGAGACCAGTGGACTGTAAAGCATTATCTGTGGTTCCGTGGTTTCTTCCTCAAAGTATAGCTCCGGGGCAAGGCCCAGACTTCAATCACAACTCATGCTCTGCTTCCAGAAACGTTTGAAATGACAGTGATGCACTAATGTCAGACTGAAGTGTTTTGGTACAAAAAACAGGAGGCAGACAAATATTAATGATATAATAGGACAAGACTTGATGATTTTCCTGGAAGCTCTGATTTATTGGAGCCAATGAGGTAAAGCATTGCTTTCTTAAGTGTTTTTTTTCTTCTTTCTGCACTAGACGTTATGTCTTCTTGCTGAAGGATGGTCTGCAGCATTCTTCAAAGGCACTTAAGATGTATAATTAATAACAGAAATCAGTCATTTGAAATTACAGAAGAGGACATTCAGGTCTCTTTGAACTTGTCAAAAATCAGATGACTTGTGGTCCTATAATTAGCCAAGACTAAAGAAACTGGGTTGGGTTGGTCTACCAACCCAAGCAAAACTCTCCACCCAACAGACGAGGAGACAAATATGAAAATTGGAGTTTTTATGTAAGACACAACTTGACAGAGCGATTTCTCTATTTTGACAAATATGTACTTCATCAGACGGCCTTATTTGCAGCCTTGATGGATGCTGACAGAGTCTGTCTTGTGTCTGACTTAGAACTTGTTTTCATCATCCAAACCTATGAGGCTCACCAAGACAGTCTGATGATATCTCAGACTTTCATGTGGTGTTGGAATATCCCCTTCTGTCACAATTTAATTCTGTCACCATTATAGTAACTGAGGATAGTATGTTGCTGGGATCACATATTTCTCTGAGCTCCTCCAGCTTTGTTTATGTCTTCTTCTTCCAGTTACAACAGTTAAAGGTTTTTCAGAAAGTCAAGAGCTAAATTTAGACCAAGCCTATCATTTTCAGGATCATTTGAGAGTAAGACTTATGCTTGCTCAGACCGACATTTTCCCATAATAAGATAAGACTTAAAACTGAATACTTTGCAAGTAAGATGTATCAACATTTTTGTTTCGAATTTGATCCATTAAATGAAATTACTTTATGCTTAACAATTCACCACAATGATACTCATTGCAAGAAAGCAGCAACCTTTTGGAGGATTATGACCAACACTCTGTGTGCTTCCTGGTTTTTGGTCACAATGATAGTCCCATGAAAAGTAGAGATACATATTTTTGCTTTACTCATTGTGGGTGGTCTTGTGGGGGAGTCGTCTGATTATGCTGGATTGAACCTCTCATTACAGTTCAGCATGGACATATTGAAATGGTAAAAATGCTGTGTATGTATTTGCATAGAGCATTACCAAGACATAGGATTCCAAGGTGGTTTACACTACAATTAGTCACTCACTCATTCATACACACACTGATGGTGGTGCCCTGAGCAGATTGACAGAAATGAAGCTGCCATTCAATTAGTGTCACTGGTCCACCACCAGCAGGCAAAGCTGTTGAAGTGGCTTTTGTTCCCTATAAAGCAAAAGACTTTGCTTTTTAGGACACAAAAACAAAATCTGAGACTGAAAGAAAGGGTCTTTCACCTCCTGAGTCCCTGAAAGAATGTGTGTTTATGAAATCAGGACTTTTCAATATTTGAGCGAACAACAAAACAATCATTTCTTTTAAATGTATATGACTTGATATGTCCTCCGTGGCTGTTTGAAGGGGGATTGATTTACTTAAAGGAGATGACGAAGAAGCTTTGGAAAAAGAAACACCCAGTTACGCAAATGCTTGATCATAGTGACGCAATTATCTACGAGGGAAATCCAAAAGAAAGTGTAGGGTTTCACATTCATCACTTGTGTAGATGTGCAGCAGCCAAATAGTTACACCCATGATCATCAACTAAAATGAGTTTAACAGCTTGGAGCATGGCCCTTTGTATTCCCTCCAAGACTTTGGGATTCACTGGCTGATGCTCTCATAGAAATGGCAGGAGAAGGCAGGTGCTCATGCAGCTTCATCGAAAGAGTGAAATTTATGTTGATGATGAATGAATAAAAGGCCACTTTACTGGGTACTGGTTACATCTGTTCAATTGCTTGTCAACGCAAATACCAACTCATCCAATCACATGGCAGCACTCCAGTGCATAAAGGCATTTAAATGTGAAGATGACTTATTAAAGTTAAAGCAGACATCAAAATGGGGAGGAAAGAGGATTTAAGCAACTTTGAACATGGCATAAATGGAAAGCTGGCTAAAAGGAAAGCTGGTCTGACTATTTTAAAAACTGCTAATCTAATTGGATCTAATGCTTAATTTTCTCTATTTACAGGGATCCAGTGATTATAAGTTGTGTGCTGAAAAATAGCCGACGAATGTCAGATGTCAAAGAAGAACGGCCAGACTGATTTGAAATAAAAGAAAGGTAACTCAGCCAATCACCACAAACAAGTCATGTAAAAGGTGAATGGACAACACAATGAAGCAGATGGACTGCAGCAGCAGAAGACCACACTGGGTGTCACTCCTGTCAGCAGAGAGGAAACTAAAGCTACAGTTCACACAGGCTCACCAAAGTAGATTATTGGTTTGATAAGTCTTAATTTCAGCTGTAAAATTTAGACAGAAGTTAGAGATGAGGAACAACATTAAAGCAAGGCTCCAGCCTGCCTTGACTTAATGGTTGAGGCGTCATGGTGTAGGGAATATTTTTTTGATCCATTTTGTGCCCCTTAGTATCAATTGAGCACCATTTAAACACCACAGTCTGCTTGAGTACTGTTGTTGACTGTGTCCATCTCTTAATGGCCACAATGTAAACTGCTCATGGGGCCTCAAGCATAAAAGAGTGCGCAGTTTTCACACTAAAACTTTGCGTACGGAAAAAATTAGAAAAGTGCGGCGCCTAAAACAATTCGGATGTATAAAGCCGTGCGCACGCACGTGGCCATGCACCTTTCCTTTAAACATCACATTTCCGGGAAATAGAGCACAGCTGATGGTCCGCCCTGTCGCCTCCATAAATACAAATGTACATTAGTATAAATACCCGGAAGTCTGCCACCAAGTGAAGCAATAACCATGACAACGTCTTTGTTTGTAGCAGTATAAGTATTTATAATAATAATAATAATTATATGTATTATTTAAAAGGTGCTTTCAGGGAACATAAGATAACCTCACAAAAATAAAAATAATACATTTTAAAGAAAGAAAAAAGCTAAATAATAAAAAAAGAAAGTAAAGAGATTGTGCAAATGCCTGTTCGAACAGCAAAGCGTTAAGCCAAGATTTAAAGACAGACAGTCATTTGAGTTGGTAAAATGGACGTTTATTATAAATACTGGAATCATGTGCATAAGTTGCACATTTACAGAATAGAGATACTTTCTGTCCAGAAAGGAGCATTCACAAATGTGGCGGCTCCACTGAAGGATGACTGTACAGCACGGCACGGTCTATAAGTTCTGCTCAGAGCTCCAGGATAATCAGTCTGGATTAATCTAAACACTAACAAACCATCATCAACATTTCCCAGCAGATCTATATGATCAATCGCGCCCTCTGAAGCCTTCCCTTGGCGCTGTTCTCCATCAGAGCCAAAGCTCTACACAGTTAGCAGCTCACCAACCATTTTTATTTATTTATTTTTTATTTTTTTAGTGAGAATGAAATTACCCCATAGATGCATTTCGCACAGAACACTGCGTTACATCTTTATGAGGCAAAAACTGAGAAAATGTATTTTTTTACATTCCAGTGAGGTTTTCGCATCCTTTTATTTTTGCTTTCTTTATTTTGTGTGCGTTAGCTTATTGTCTGAGGATAAATGCAGTTTAGTTTCATTGTTAACTTTAAACAATAAAATATTTAAATCATGAAAAAAAAAAACATCGGGTTCGATGCTTCTTCGTCTAAATAACACTGAATGTAGTCAGATGTTAATGTATTTAGGTGAGTTCTGACGTTTTGTAGTTTGATATTGTCCACAGAAAAAGTTTGCGTGGCTGCCGTACATTTTCACGCCAGCGAAAAAGCGTGCGTATATTTACGCAAACTTTGACACAAAGCTAAATTTTATACATGCGGACTTGTGCGTAAATTATGGCGCCGCACGCACTCTTTATGCAGGAGGTCCGTCATGATTACTTCTAACAGGATAATCTATAATACCGCAAAGATCAAATCACCTCAAACTGAATCCTGATAATGAAATCAAATTCATCAATGGCCATTATAGTCACAATATCTTAATCGATTAGTGCTTTGGACTATAGTAAGATGGGAGATTCACATGAGGATGTGCAGCCAGACACCATTTTTCACAAACAATAAAGGCAGTTCTGAAGGGAAAAGTGGACCCATCCTGGTACCTTATAAAGTTTGAGGGTATATTCCTGTTTAGAAATCACTACATTCTTATGTGCACCCTGTTCACTGTCCTCTCCATAGTGACAATGGCTCAACTTCCTCCTTTTTCATTTGAAGCCAGCTGTGTTTGATTTTTGCCTACTTGAAATTGGCCATGGGGTTAACACTGAGTCCTTTGATCAGTCCCGTCATGAATTGGAATTGTTTATCTTCTTTATCTGATGATGGCCCCTTAATAGAGGGGCACACAATTGGCAGGGGCATGCCTTGATGTGGGAATTGATAGTTGCAAGACACAGAGGGAAGAGCGAACCAGGACCCAGTAATGGTCGGAGGTGAAGGAGAGACGATTACAGATGTGACTCGAGGCTAACCTAACCTCGTCTCTCACGCCCTTCCTTATTCCAACACTTATTTGACCCCAGGCAGATGGCCCCCTCATCATTATGAAGCACCAAAACTGCAAAATATTTTCATCCTTCCTTTTGAACACATGCAGCTCCTTTAGCAATCTTTAAGTGAAAGAATCAATGAGTCTCTCAATTGAGACCTTAACCTTCTTCTGTGTTCATTGAATTGGTGATGGAGAAGGGCAACTGTGTGAGTAGACACCCAGACCCCATCCCATCTCTTCCCTGGCTCAACTTCAGACCCACAAAATGAAAGCTTTCCTCTCCTGCACTGCAGCTGGGCTCCAGGGAGCCTGAATAGGACCTGTTTATTTGTGCTATAATGTAATCAGAGGGTCCAACGATACACGACCTTCCCTCTGCACCTTCCTTCTCTACATTCTCTCCTCTATTCCCATCAACCTCGCTCCCTTCTTTTACCATTTACCTTTCAGTGCCCCTATTTCTTTTTTTTTCCAACTTTGAGCTTCATCATTATCCAAATCTTTCTGCTGACCCCAGCTGACCTTAGAACTTGTTTGATGTGGTCTTGGCATGACGAGACATGGAGAAAAGTTGAAAGTTTATTGTTGAAAGGAAAGATTTCCATGATTACAGTTTTAGAAATAAACTCTCCATGTCTTTACTTAAGAGATTGGGGAATTTGGTGTGTGTGAGACATCAGGCGTCTCAAGTCTTCCTGCATAATCAACGAGGATGCCCGCTGGTGTTGCTGGACACGTGTGCACCTTCTCCAATTCCAGTCAAGCAGAAACATCATGTTCTGCCATAACATGCTAATAATTTAGTCTGGGATGTTGTTGTTATTGTTGAAATCATAAAATTCCTGTAGTTAAAAGTCAAACACAAGTAAACAGGCTCACACATGTGGCTGCAATATTTAGGTTTTTTTGTCCAGAAGGGTTCTCTCAGTGGAAAAAAACAAAACAAAAAAAAAAAAAACGTGTAGTATGCATTTTGCATGTAATCGGACCCCCTTACTCTGGTACCTCTAAACGTTCTTAGCAGTCAACTAAGAACGTTCATCCATGTGCTATTTAATCTCAGTCAAAACTCAACTGTTTTCTGAAGACCTCAGAGGTTTGGTAGTGAACATTAGAGAACAAAAGGACTCATGGAACACAATGAATACAACACAAAGGTCAGGAGGTAATCTGTTGACAAATTGAAAGCAGAAATTCAAATATCAATGCCTCTGAACTTCTCAAAGAGCACTACAAAGAAAATTGTTCTCCACAACAGTGAGGTTACCAAGACATGGTCACCCATCCAAACTAGCATGCAGGAAAGAAGAGTATTGAAAGTGCAGAAACAGCACAAGAGACTCATAGTAATGCTGGAAGATCTGCAGAGATATGCAATTTAGGTGGTAAATTGAATTATCTGGACAACTATTACACATCTATTTCACAAATTTGGCCTTTGCGAAAGAGGAACGAGAAGAAAGCCATTGCTGAAAGAAAGCCATAGTAAGTGCTGTTTGCCGCAAGTCATGCAAGGGACACAGCAAACACGTGAAAGAAGGTAATCTGGTCAGATGAGACCAAAGTCATCTGACCAGATTGTCAATCTGGTCAGTTGTCCCTCTGACAGTTGCTGTCAGAGGGACAACAACTGTCCCTTGTTGTCCCTCTGAACAACAAGGGACAGTTTATGTGTGGTAGGAAACTAACATTCCATGTAACTCTGAACATGCATTCTCTACTGTTAAAAAAGTTAGAAGCAGTGCCAATCAGCAGGGACGCTTCTCTTAAGCAGGAATGCAGAAGCTGATCATAGTATATGAAAAGATTGATGGACCTAAGCAAAGGATTTAGTTATTCGGTCGTAGATTTCCCTTTTGTAATCATGTCACAGCAAACATACAGCCATGCACAACAGAATGGTTTAGTCACAAGCATATTCAAGTATTACAATGGCATACTCAAGGCACAGACCTAAATTCAACTGAATATTTGTAGAGTTGAAAATTGATCCTCACAGACACTCTCCAGTCAAACTGACTGATAAGAATGTGCAGATAATTCACGATTTAAATACGACAATCTGGTAGAAACAGATCCCAAACATTTCAAAGGAGGTGAATACTTTTGCATTATATGAAAATAGATAATTACACAAAACCATATATTAAAACTTTGGAAAAAAATTATAAATTAATTCATATTGCACGTATTTAGAACAAAAGTCATACCAGGGCACAAACTGTAACAACTATGTTTTCAGTTGTAATCTGAATTAAAAGTCTGGAGCTAATCCTTCTCTCTCATTGAGGATATGTTCCAGGCTCTTTGTCAAATCGCCACTGTCTCTTATTTCACTGTTTGTCTTGAGAGACAGACAGGCGGGTTAGCTTTGGGCTGGGCTGCCTTCTGAACAACAGCATCTCCAGTCGGCTCGGCTCGGCTCTGCACTGAAGAAGCATCTTGTTTTTCAACTGGTGGTTTTCTGAAACCACAGTGTTTGATGTGGGTTTCCCTTAATCACACAACATGCTCTCTAAACATGAACTACATTCATCTTCGCTCCATGACTCCTGGTCTCCCTCCCGGTTTGTCGCTGCTTTTTGGTGAGTTATTGTGCAACAGCAGTGGGACAAGAGAAATACAATGGTCTTGATCTTGCAACAAAGCGATTTTGATCTTCCAATCCGGCTATTAAGCCACTGAAGGAGAAGTGAGCCTCTAATCTTTGATTGGACATATGTTCTTTGTAGTCCTAATGTGTGTCTGTTTTTCTTATGTCCACATCTGATGGGACACAGAGTAAGTATTAAACGGATGCCTAAGATGGAAGCCTAACATTAAGACGGAGATGCTTTGCTCTTTGAGGCTGAGGACTTTTAATTATAAGCCAAGGGCACGATGTAGTTGTGTTTCCTTCATCTTGCTGAATAGAGGGTTTGCTCTGCGCTGACTGGCGACCCGGTGCCAAGCTCTGGAGTCAGTGTGTCACTGGCGGGCACTTTGCGGGTATGAGATGAGGCATGCTGCCGTGCCTCACACAACTCTGCAGGATTCTCACAAGGCGGGCAGTGATGAAAGTTTTTTTTTGTCTCTTTTTACCCTATTCCTCTCCCACCTTCCCTTCCTCATGGGGGTCTGACTGACAGCAGAACCCCATGCAGAATGTGAAGAAAAAAAAGCAGAATAATCACATAGGTGGTTAACATATCAGCCATTGACAAACATTAAAGGGCACCCCATGAGATCAAAGCAAAGCATTCATGCCAAAAGTATGACATTGTCTTACACAACAATCCAGCAGTCTGCCAATTCAGCTGTCACAGAGTAAGGAAGTGGTCACAACCAGCAATGGAAGGCCTTTCAGCATGTCCTAATGGGCTTTGATGACCTAGCACAAAGACAGTGTTACAGTCTTAGGTAGAGTCTAACATCTTTCTTCATATGACCATTGTTGATAATGAATACCAGGAAATCTAGGTAATTTCTTTTTTTCTTTTTCTTTCTTTTCTACAGTAAAGTACCTCGTTTTTCCCTCCCTCTCCAGGGTGCTGTGGTGAATATCTCCCGTTCCCTCCGGGACTTCTTTATTTTTCGATTTTGTTTTTCAGGCACTCTGCATTTACACCCAGCAACTCTTTGATGTTGTTGCCTGGGTGCTAGTTGACAAAAGAGCCTCCATCAGCTGGACTCAAGGATGGGGCGGCGGGGGTTAGCAGAGGGGACCGGTGAATAAAGAAACAAAGTAACTGGAATGGGGCCTGAAGGCGTTGGACTCCATGTGAGACTGTGAACCATGTACCCCTCACAGTCACAGCCTAAAAGGCCTGGAGTTCATAGTTGTCAGTTTTTTTTTTTTGGCTCTGTTCTGCTTTGAGTTACATCTCGTTGTCAATGGGTCTGCTTGTACTCATTCTTGTTTGTGTCTGTGTTGGCACTTTGTGTTCTAATATTGTATTTTGTGCACCCAAGTGATGTGAAAATCTCCAGCTGTTGTTGGTGCAAGAAAAAAACACTTCTTCTCCGTCTGGCTTTTCACCACTATTACAATGCCAACATACTTTACTCTGTGATACTGAAAACTAACCTTCCTATTCTGTGATTTATGTGTGCTCACCCCTACACACCAAGAGCTAAAGATATCACTACATACCTTCACAACCCCATAGTGGGGCAGAGACATCAAATCACTGCAGAACTACTCTGGTTCACTGGAGGCAAATTTGGTCAGCTACATTTGTGCCAACACAATAGTCTTGTTTCACCAAAGACCTCATTAAACCTGAACACAGCCCCTGCATTTTATTTTTTTTAGCCAACTTAAAGCTAAGTTGCAATTAAAGTCATAACCGATATGCAGCTGTTAATAATCTTTTTAGGACAATTAAGGATATCAAGTAAAGACAACTTTATTGTAATCAAATGCTTACAAATCAACCCAATGAAAGCTACATCCAAGTTAAAGCTAGATCATTTTTTATTTCCTGCTGCACACCTGACTTAAATAACTGAGTGATTAACAAGCTCAATTAGCACTAGATGGCATGTAGAGGAGGTAATGCAATCATTGGAATCAGATGTGCTGGAACAGACATGCATCTAGTGTTGGGAAACACTTAGCATACACATTTTTGACCTATGGAAAGAAATTAGTAGCCTGATAAAAACCAGACTCTTGTTCTACTCATTGCTTGGCACAGAGGGTCTGGACCCTCAGCTATTGAGAAATGATTACCTGGTGGAGGTGTGAACTCTGTTGGAGTTTTGGAAGATTGGACCTGATTTTGCCCAATCACTAACATTTGACTGTGACATATGCAATGTGCCAACTTGATCCTGAAGAAAGCTATGCTATAAAAGGTAAAGGTAAACATAAAGATAATTTTATTTATATAGCACATTTTCAGCAACAAGGCAATACAAAGTGCTTTACAGGAATTAAAAGGAAATACAAACAAAATAACAAACCAAAGGAAAGAGCAAAAGAAGAAAAATAATCTAATTTTGATCTAAAGTAAATAAACTAGATACTCCTATTTGGGGTTGGTAGATAAGTATAAGTACAGTAAGTATCCTCTGGTCTAATTCCTTTTCTGGTTTGGGAGAATGAGAGTTTAGTTGCTAAGGTAGTTTTTCTGGGTTCCAAGTTCTAATACCTGTTCTGGGTTGCTAAATAAGTGTAAGTAAGTATCCTCTGGACTTCTGGGTTGCTAGATAAGTAAGTAAGTAATCTCTGGACTTTCTAAGTGTGTTCTAAATTTGTAAAAAATAATGAGTACTCCACAGTTTCTAAGTAATAATAAAAACTAAATGTGAAGCCTATTGGATATTTGCGTGTGATATAAATAAGCATTACCACTGTGAAGAGAGGATTGCCAAGCCAAACGCAATGGCTGGTAATGAGAACTGCAAGTCGTAAACATTGATCGTGTTCTGACTTTAATTGCTTAGTACTTGGAAGCAATTAAAGTCAAGCAAAACATAGAACATTTTAATTTCCCCTTAGTTTTAGGGACATTTGCAGCTAATTGACTTTCCTATTTTGTTCACTATACTATATAAGATTTTCTTAAAAAGCACAATAACCTAGTGCTCCTTGACGAACTCAAACTGCCAATTGGCAAGAGGCTGGATACACCATGGACAGATTGCCAGTCTTATGCTAAGTCAGAACAGAGACAGAGTGCATTTTAAATTGTTAGCTTAACCTAACATTCACGGTTTTGGACTGAGGAAAAAGTCTCAGTAGCCTGACAGAAACTAGCGCCATACAGAAAGGCGGTTGTCTGGCCTAGATTAACCGCCGATGAACCGCCTAGATTACTAGAACAGATCCACAGTCCAAATACATCCATGCTTTTGGTCTGTGGAAAAAAAAAAACTTCAATAGCCCGACAGAAACTAGCACCATACAGAAAGGCGGTGGTCTGGCCAAGATTAACTGCTGAACACTCCAACACCAACTGTGCACCACCCAGAATATAGAGGATGTCATAAAAACATTTTGAACCACACACACTTCTTTTACTTTCAGTTGACACAATCAGACTTTCTTTTAACCTTTTGGTAATGATCTTGATCAAAATTTTGTCAAGTTTTCTGAAAGGCCTAAAAATTTGTCTTTGGGCTTTTGAAAAATGTTCTATACATTTCTTTAATACTGGGCTGTTGTGACAGGAGCAAAACACAAACTACCTAAAAGTCCAATTCTTAACATCTAGATGTATGTTTTAAATATTTTTATCAGTAACAATACTACTGGTTCAGATAAAAAATTCATTCAAAAACTAACAACATTTCTTCTGCTATGATTTTTCCTGAAGAAAATAAATATAGGTTCAAACATGTACAGTAAATTAATGTATTAAGATATATGGTGAATAAAGAACTAGTTTTTGTTATGGATGAACTGGCTCAGCAGAGGTTATTGTTATGAAGTCACAAATCATAATTGTCTTGTTTCATCCTTAGCTGCTGTCATATTTCAGTGTATTGTGTTCAGTTGAATCAAAACTATGAATCAGATGGAATCACGGTCAATCTGATTCGTGTAATTCATGTGCAAGTTTAATCTACTGTATTTATATCTTATTTGGTTGCTTTGTGTATCTTTATTGTCTTGTATCGTTGAAGTGTGTCAAGATATGGGTTACAACCCCAACAGCTAATAGAGTCTGGATCTGGCATGATCCAGACTCCAAACTGGATCAGGCTTTTAGCTTAGGTGTCTTTCTTATATCTAAAGGATCCATAGCTCAGAATTCAGTGGCTTTCCAATCAAACCGATAAACAACAAGACCTTAAGTATTTTCAGGTATGCAAAAAGTATGAAGAACTATGGATCGAGACAACTGCCAAATATTACAAAAATGTTTTGTTTTTTATGGAAGTAACATTTAAAGAATTTAAGGACAACTCAATCAAACAGTTTTAATAATATTTTTTAAATCAATCAAATGTTAATATTTAATGGATTACTGGTTTGGATAAGATGAATGACCTCAAAAACCCTATCTTGAGAACTTCTGTGGCATGCAAAGTGGAAAATGCAGGTAATGCACTTGGCTTGATCACAGCCGTTTAGTTTTTAGGTTGTTTCCCGCTGCAATTATAAGATCAAAGCATAACGTTCTGTGTCACTTGTTTAACTCACCCCACATATATACAGTCATCAGAGTCTGTTTAATTCTCACAGCCACAAGGCCTGCTCCTCTATGGATTACCGTCGAGCATACATATTCCCTTTTTATTTATTTCCTTGTGTGCAGTCACGAAACAAGCAGAGGGTAAAAGAGCATGGGCTCCACATGCTGGAAGGGCCCAGCTCTGTAAACTACCAGGGCCTGCGGACGACTGCAACTGGAAATGGTCATAGCACAGATGAATGAAAAGTGTGTAAACAGTCTGTGAACCATCACGACATAGTTGAGCGAGTGGAGGGATGCAGCTTTAACATCTGTCCCGCCAGTTCAACTAGAGAGTAATTAGGCCATATTTATAGGCTGTGCAGTAAACAGATCCACAGCTTATCTTGTTGTGGTCAAGCTTGCCACAGCTGGTTTCAGAGGACAACAGAAGATCTCAGATGTTCGGGTAGAAGGCATTGCAGCAGTTAAAGCCTAAGAATCTTATCTGGCACATTTTATCATTTGGTTTTCTTTCACAAGAAGTGTAAAATCCGAAGACAGTTCACTGAGAACTCACTCTCTCACGACTTCAAACACACTGTGAAATAATAAAAGGAAGTCTGGTAACCAAATGCAGCTATGTTTTTGTCCATCTCCGTCGTTACCGCATTGGGTTTTTCATTTCAGAATCATGTTTGTAGCCATATAAGATGGACTTAAGTAGTTTACTCAGCTGTGGATGAACAAGGTCCACTTCCTTTCTCAGTGTCACAGTTGCTGAACCGAATAAAATTGTTTTGGTGGCTGTATTTTTAAAGTTGTTGCTAACCATCTGACCTTCCTTTTCACACTGAGACAATATTTCTTCAGCTAAGAAAGATGAAGGAAGGAGACTGAGCAGCTGTCAGCAAATACAATGTTTCGTAACCTCAGAAGTGCAGTAAACGTCAGCTCCAGTCCTGACTGTGTTTTCAACACCAAGGTCAGAAGCCCAGAATCCCTAAATTTCCAGGACGTGAAAAGTCCTCAGTGACGCAGAACTTACTGTTTGGTGAAGAAGAATTAGCATTTGCTTACAATGGAGCTTTTTGAAAATGTACTTTTTTCATTTTGCAAATCTGGAACAACTTAAACGGTTAAGGTCAAATACTTATGGTCATAGCACAGATGAATGGAAAGTGTGGAAACGGTTATATGGATGGTAACTAACATGACAGAAGTTTTCTCATTATGTGTTTGTTTGCTTACTCCGTTTTGCCTGTGATAGATCGTCAACCTGTCCAGGGTGTACCTTAACACTTTCCAGGTGACTACTGAAGATAAGCCACCCTGGACCTCACAAGGAACAAATCAGGTGAAATACATTTACTGTTTTTTTGTTTGTTTTTTTGTCTACTGTTATTTTTAGGCAGAATGTCTACACTTCTCACTGGAGTGTATTGTGTTTTTGGTTATGTGTGAGATGAGGTGATGATGGGGGAGAGAAGGGTTGGGATAATCTCTTTCTAGTTTTAGTTAGACTGAACACCGACACCAACCACTGCCTCTCGTTTTCTGATTTTGATACATAACAGCATGCTAAATTTAGGCATGCTGTCATTCCCAAATCCAACTTCTAGATTAACTGAATGCATCACACAGGCATGCTTCAAGAATAACTTCTAATCAGGTTTCATCTAGTGCCATGGGCCAGGATAGCATATCTGAGTAACATCTGAACAGCAATGAAAATACATGTAAGGAGAACAATTGGCTGTCAACAAATGGTAAAGTATATGAGTTGTGTAATATTATGTAATAGACATACAGATATGAGATTAAAAATAGTACTTCAAGCACTAAACTCTGTAAGACTCCATGACTCATGGAGGTGACTGATTGAGTAACATTTGCATTACATTAACAAAATGAGAAATTTGTATGTAGGTGTGTAGTTGGCAAGTATTCCTTGTTCAGCACGATGACTTTTCATAAAAGGTATATCTTTAAAACCTGCAATATACATTTTTCCACTACAGATACAGGGGTCTGATAGAAGTCTAATACTTTATTTTTGTGGTTGATCTTTCTGGTTATTATTTTTCTAAATTGTAATTTTTGTTGAATAGATTTTTGGTTTCACTATTCCAGACGCTATTCTGTTGTCATTGCTTGTAACTTTTAAGTTAAAAATAAAAATGGTTCTGCTCTATTGAGCTTTGCTTCTATTTTATGATTTGTGTTTAAAAAATATAACATAAATTCTGTGAAATATGTCTTCATGATACTTTAGAACACTTTTTAAAGTTCACCATTCGGTCAAAACAGAAAAAGAGCCAGGATTTGACTTTAAAAAATATATAATCACAAACACATTTTAAATTAAATAAGTGTTGGATTCCACTAAAACCCACATGTCAAATAGTTTTGACAAGCTGGATTGAACATGGATATATTGTTATGGAGTCAAATTAATTAGTCATGGTAAATACCTTGCAGATGGCTGTAGCTCAAAAGGGTAACAATAAATCAACTGTTTCCTGTTTTGATCTAATTTCTTCATCTAAGCAGTGGTTAACCAAGTTCTCATTTCCATGCGGCTTCTTGGCTCAGTGAACCAGGGTACTGTGTAAAAGGTGGCGGACCTCTGGTGCCAATAATGAGGAACATCACCATTGGATTGTGGGGGACAGGAAGAAGTCCAGAAGACACCTGGCCTCTTCTCTTTGACCACTCAGACGTGTCATGGCTGTGCCGCCTGACAGAAGCAGGATGCAGGATATTACACATCCACTGAAGGGCGTCCTGAAGCTCCTTAATCTATGCAATGAATCAGGGCAAATTCCAACAGCTTCAGCTAGTTATCTGGTTGCAAAAGTCGGATTAGTTTTTAATGGAAGTATGCCAGTAACAATATATTTCCACCCTCACAAACATTAGAAAATGTGTGTGTATGAGTGGGTGCGAAAAAAACTGGTCAAAACTTTGCATCCACTCATAGATTTGGATGTCATAGTGATTTTTTTAACATTAGCCATTCTGCTCGTGGCTCAAAATGATCATACAAAAACAACTTGAATAAATTGTAAAAACAGTTAGTGGATGCACAAGTTTAAAGTAATGGCATATTTTTTGTAATTCCTCAAGTTAAACTACATATACACCCCATATCCGTACACCTACACTAATATTTGGTTAAATGTACCTTTGCAAGTTGTACTTCCACCATGGATATTTTGTATGCTCCAGTTGTGATAAAGTGTCCAAGTTTCAATCATCTGTCCCAGACGGTTTTCCTCAGACGAGATTCAAATGACCAGTGAAATAAGTTTCACAAAAACTGACACACTCAAGCTCCACTGAAATTTGAATCTGCCACAGATGTAAAAACTACCTGGTTTATGTGGAAAAGTTTTATAGTTTGCAGAAACAAAATAAGAACTGTATATCCTTAATGTTTGCAGAAGTGAAGGTGAAGTTTTTTTAACTTACAAACACCAACAGCATGGTGGTGGCTGCATGATGCCCTGCAGCTGTTTTCATATCAGTTGTACTGGTGAATTGGTCCAAAGTTGGCATTTACCCTCAGCTAGAATGAACGGACAAGGCTTAAAAACTGTGGCAGGGGACCAACTGATTAAAAATGAAGAAGGGTCAGAAATCTGGCCAGAATAATGCTGGAAAATTGTCGATGGTTACAAAAAGGGCAAAGATGCGACCGATTATTTTAAATGCATTAAAGATGCAGCATGTCAAAGCGGCATTTGAGCAGCAATAAAAATATATGTTGTACTGTTGTGCATTGGTATGTACTGTAATAGAAGTACAAATATATGATTAAGATATATTAAATACATGCTTTTGATTCATTGGCCCATCATGAAAACAAAATGGTTAAAATGCATAAATTATATCCCAACATAAATATGTTCTTAGGGGCAATAATGAGCAAATAGCTGACTGACACTGTAGGTTCCTCCAATAAACAGGACAAGGTACTTTGAAAGCCAAATGTCTCTTAAACCTTGACCTGTATTCACGACCCCCGGCCCCTAACGCACGTGTGCACACACGCACTATTTTCTTTGATGCAGTAGGAAAATCACTGCATCCCCAGACATGCATTAATCATGTCTAGTTTTTATTTCTTAATTATTGCTTCAAACAGCATTAAAGACTGAATAATTCCTTTTCTTTTGAGACTTTGATGTGGATAAATCAGTAAACAGAAATTACTCACATTTCCAATGATCTGGTAAGATATTCTGTCAGGAGTATTCAAAGTGTGGCCTGGAGTCCATTCAAAGCCCTCAGAATAAATTTAGGGAGCCTGGGACTGCAGTAGGAAGGTACAAATCTGTCCCCCCAGTCCAGGTAGTTAATGAAGATAAACACTTCGAAAATTACTTTTACTTATGTGAGGTCTTTAAAACAAGGTGCAGACAACATTAAAATTGCTTTTATAAAATTGTACGTAGTAAAAATATCAAGAGATGTTTACCAAAAAGCAGACATTATTGAAGCTTGATTAAACTTGTTCATGGAAATAGTGACTACATTTTTTTCTAAACCAAGAAAATAAAGTTAAGCTCAAAATTAGTTAATGTTTTCTTTCCTGCTGCTGTCCCACTATTCACGTTTCCACTGGTATTACAGAATGCGTCTTTGGAAACAACCTCCAAATATTTGAGTTTGGAAGGCCGCCTTGCCGTCATCTTAATCTTTGGCTGCCTTTATAGATTCTTTGTTTGAATCAAGTCAGGACTTTGGCAGAGCCGCTCCAAAATGTTAAAATTACATCCAGTCAGAAAAGACATATTGGTAAATTAAAAGATTACTTTCAACCCAATTCTGGCAATGACATAAATACTTTTGGCTCACCTGTAGAAAGCAATGGAATCAGAACAGTTTAGGAAATTGTATGTCTTTCTTTTAAGAAGCCAAAGTCCAAGGCCCTTTCCATCATTTTCTACAAAATTCAGAATACCTTGTTTTATCAAAATTTCTCCATTTTTCAATAACTGGTAAAAATAGAATATTTCATGCAAAATCAATTAACATGTTTGTGACCAAGTATACATTGAACCTGACTATTTTCACTTTCATGGCAAAGACTTTGGACACAGCCAGAAAAAAGTCCCCTTTACTTTCATAACTGGAATGACATCCACAAAATGATGGATGGCCAGAAGGATCTCTGTGCAATGTCATCACAAAGCTAAATGCAGAGGGACTTACTTAGATTTTTATTTTTTTTTGCCTAGCAGAGCAAGCATAAGCAGAAATGGCAAAGACATTAACTCTACCGCTGCCAAAAACAATAGATGGAAATAATAAGAACACAGCATCTTCTCCCAAAACCAGAAGATTGTGGATCCAGGCCACAAACATCCACAGATTTGTTTGCATTTACTGTAGATGATGTGATTTCATCAAAACAAGAATAATATATAAACAGAGAAAACGTATGCTTGATGACTACCAGCTGCAATTTTTTACATATGGCAAAGCATGCATGCAAAAATATTGTAAGCAAGAAACTCTCATCAGCACTATGAGCAGACTGTAGTATTTATGAAAAGGGTGTGATGGACTGAAAAGTTCCCTCCTCTACTAAGGAAACATTGTCAGGTGCACTTAAACTGCTTTGTTCATCTGCTTTTTCTTCAACATGACTTGACTCAGCTCTACCTGGCTGTGACTTTTGTTTACTCATTTCCATCCAACAGTGTGGGATGCACCTGATTTGTCGACAT
This sequence comes from Xiphophorus maculatus, assembly GCF_002775205.1. Lineage (NCBI taxonomy): Eukaryota > Metazoa > Chordata > Actinopteri > Cyprinodontiformes > Poeciliidae > Xiphophorus > Xiphophorus maculatus. The sequence goes on along the minus strand of NC_036458.1, from coordinate 11,603,508 downwards.
ATTCATGGTTCCTTTTATGTCCATTGCTCTAAATTATGACCATATTAAGGAGAAGATTAAGTCAGAGATTGTAAAAGATTTTAAAAAAAGACTATAAGTCTCTCAACAGTGAGTCCTCTGGACAGTAAGTCAAATTCAAAAGACTCACCTCTCAGTGTGCTGCTTGATCACTACTTCATCAAGGTCTGAGCAACTGAGTGGTTTCTGAGCATGCCAGTGCTTTGTTTTACGCAAAGAGAAATGAGAGCACCGGCGGCCCCTTTGAAGCCCTTTTAAATTTATTGTTGATTTTCCAGGAGACGCTTTTTCAAAATAATTACCGTTCATTGGGAGTGGATCTGCTCCATTGCTGTTTTTGGCGAGAGCTCTTGTTTTATGTCTGGAAATGAGAAGTACCTTGTTCACTTTTGTAAGATGAAGGTGGAGCATTTCCAGTAGAGTTGTGCAAGTACCTGCCTTGGAAAGGTCAGCATTTTCTTTTGTTCAATTTAATTAATATTCAATGATACTTTAATAATCCCAAAGGGGAATTAAATGTTGTTGTAAGTCATATTAACTAAAGTTCTTCAAAAGAGTTGGCTATGAACAGGAAGGATCACAGCAGTCTGTATGGTCTGAAGAAGCCTCAGACTGAAGAGGAAGCTGTGAGTCGTCCATAACTTTCTTGATTTCATAAAGAAGTGTTCTTTATGCCATCATCCTGTGGTTCCCCACAACAGTACCAGCCTTTTTTTTTTATCAGGTTGCTGTATGACTGTGCATGTCTAATGTCATGAAAAAGCCTTGATAAGACTCTTGAACTTTTCCACACTTTGTCACATTACTACCACAAACGTCAATTACGCAGATGTTCACGTAATGTAACTGGTTGCACTGGATTTCATTCAGAAGTGCGGACAAATACAAATGAGCACCATGTTTTTCAGGTTTTTATTTTAAAATAAAAGTAGGATTTACCTTTTGCTTAAAGATTACGCCATTTTCTATTACGTTTCAAGGAATTCCGATTTATTTTCAGTGTGACAGTAAAACACTTAAAACAAAATTAATATGCATTTTTTTTCTTTCCTTAAAGAAATTTACATGAACAATCTTTCTGTGTTTTGATTCTCCTCAGGATTTGGTTTTGCCGATCTGAAGCAGCCTCTGTCTGGCGTGTATTTACCTCAGCATTGCCTCCCTACCAAATGCAAGCAGAGCAGAGTCCTGTTCCTCTCCTTTGCGGAAGGGTGCGGCAAACTCTTTGCTTTGAAGTGCATCACAAGGGATTACAGCTCAGGTTTGCACAACACAGCAGAGAGGAAGCTGTTAAAGACAAGGACCAACACTGCGTGCTGACCTCTAACCCTTACGTCATGACCTTTCTTACAATCTGACAAGAGGTCTTGTCTACATTGTCCACATGAAAGTGGTTCTGTTGACTCACCGGGGCTAATTTAGAGTTCCGGTGCCCCTGACCACAGTGAGGACATACAGCTAGCATGCTGGACCTGTGGAGGAAATCTTAGACGGACGAGCTTGACCTTATGCAAACACTTGCTTACACCGGCTTAAGATATATTTTAGATGTTTTTGAGGGAAAATATGTCAGTATAAATGTTTATTTGGCCTTGTGGCATAGTTTCTAGCCTTCTTTAAATTAAGACAGAATTCAGACACCGGCTTGTTTGTCCATCCCGGTGGTACTGCAGAGATTGCTACCCTTTCACTCAGGGCTTTCCACGTCTTCTGATAAAGTCTGTTAACAAGTCTCACAAAAGCCAACCACACACTGTGCCACCATCCAGCAGCTAAAGAGATTTCTGTCATTACTTTGGCTCCTTTTTTAACATCAGTGCTTTCATCAGTCCTAATGCGTGACCTTCATGTTCACAGCTTCTTTAATCATGATCGACAGATCTTGCGAGTATTTTTTTAAATAGCCACTTTTGAAGAGTTCTAAAAATAGAGTGCTCTGCTGACCTCTACCCCCCACACATGTTTTGACGTCACTTCGTCTGAACTGGGCCTCTATTTTTAGATGCACAAAGAAATTAATTGAACGGTCTTGTTTTGTTGAGTTTGTGCACCGTTATGTAAGGGGATTACCCTGTTTTTACCACCTATCCACCTGACCATGCCGGCCACCACACAGAGGAGTGCAAAAGGGGAGAAAAGGAGACCTGAGGTGGAGGGTGAAGATAATGCAATTCAGGTAGTAGTAGTAGTACAGTGCTCCAGAAATAACCCAGCTGCAGGCCTAATTGCACATCTCTCTTGCTCCCCTTTTCCTTCTTCAGCTGCGTGCCAAGGTCTTCAACCTTATCATCCACCTCACTGGTTCCGGAAGAATCTTTTCCGCACCCCGTGGCTACCAAAGCTCCGGCCGATACACAGAGCACAGCAGCAGACCATCCCCAGCCTCAGACTAACAGCCAAGCGCCACAACCATTTAGAAGTGATCCCAGCAGAGCGCCCAAGTGGCTCAAACTGCCAGGTATGTTCTAATCATCCCCAGCGTGGGCCTCGTGGCTCCTTAACAAAGCTTAGCCCAAGGACCCCAGGCCCCTTATAGGGGCCCAGGGCCTCCCACAAACCTACATGTCCTGAATAAATATACACATTCATCAGAGATGCTGTGTATGCATTTATATTCTCTTCACACGCAAGCTTCCTGCGAGATGCATGGACAGTAAACATCTGCAGCAGGGATTGTTTATATTTATTTTCTTAACAATAAACATTAGTGAGAGTCTAGCATGGGGCATCTAAGAGGAATGCACTAACTTTGAGTCCCCTTCAGCATTCCTCCATGGTTAGACAGTTCCATGCCCATGAGGGGGCCACAAGGGCCTCTTGGCTCCTGAGCACTAATGCATCGCAGCCCTAGATGAAGTGTAGCATTCTTACACGCACATACGTTCAAGAACAGATGCATCTTATGGAGTCATATTCACTTTCTCAGTACTTCTGAATATGTAGCTGAAACCATGGAGATTAAAAGTGTCACTTACGGTGCATGGCACCTGTTTCTGCATTAGGAATTTTGACTTGTCTTTGTAAAAAGACAAAATTAAAAAAATTTTAAAAAACACATGGATAACTGCTCATTTCCTCCAGCTTTATACAGATAAGGTCTCAGTCAAACAGAGCCTCAACACAGATTATTTTATGGAAACACTGTCGCTCAAAAGGTTAGGATCACCTAATAATATTTCTGTTTTCTGTGGAAACATATTAAATTGAGTTTGAATAGAAATTATTGTACATGAATTGGATAGACAACCAGAGGTAGAAATTAGGATTTTAATGGAAGTGTTGAATTGGTTCAGCAGTCTTTGCATTCATAAGTAGGTGTGCAGCCTAATTTTCAAAGGTGCTCTGACTGGATTTTGTTCAATGTTACCAGAAGCACATCCCATAAGATAGAACGGCTTCATTGACTGACTGTTCCTGTACTATAGTGGTCAAGCTGCACCCAACAATAAGATTCAGATCAGGTAAAGAATCTGGTTTTTCTACTTCTTTACAGATTTTTAACATATTTTGGAGGTGTATTTTGTTTCATCATCTGATATAGCACTAAATTGGTTCTATAAAATGCTATCTACAGGGTGTTCTTGCAAAAACCAATGATGGCTTTCCCTCCTCAATGTGCCTTTCAGTCTGTACAATTCCCTTTTTATTGCGCCTGAAGTACCCCCAGACCATCAAACTGACTCCACCATGAGCACTGTTTCAATATATTTTCATTTGTTCTGTCTCATAAATGCCTCATACTTTGGCTCATCTATTTGCAGCATTTTCCACTCTGCTTTTTTGGCAAATCTAGCCCTTTCCATTGTCTTCTTACTATTGATGTCATCACTGGTGTTTGATGGGTACCACTTCAGGACCTATGAGGTATTTTTACCTGGACTACACTCAGATATCTGGCATGTTCTAACAGGGCACTTTGCTTCTTTTTCCAGTCCTTTGAGCCAAATTGTAATACTCTCTGAAGGGACAGAAGACTCCTTGCAAATGTCTTATAGGATAACTTGTTTATGCACAATAGGCTGACAGCTCCTTAAAGGAAGCTCATTTCATTCTGCTGATGTGTCAAATGGTAAAAGCTACTTTACTGTGGTTTACAGTTGTGAGGGTCTTCTAATAATTGACTGCTTTATAAAAATTACTAACTTAAATTCGCACCCTATCAAATTTATGATAGGATGCCATGATATCATCATGATTGATGATAGGTTGCATCTGTCATTAGTCTATCATCTATCATGATAGACTGATGACAGGTGCAGGCCTCTGTCCAAAAGTGTAGCTATCTCTTGTTTATGAAATGAATAAAACTGTTCAAACTGTATTAAAATGTTTCTTATACAAAGATATTGTTCATTAGTTTACAACGTTTTATATTTTAACCTTAAATCATAGGCATTAACTCATAGGCTTTTGCTAAAGCAAAACTCCAGCAGTCACAGAAGTGGGTGTGCTATGTTGACTTGTCACATACTGAGTTTTCGTTTGGACCCGAGAAGTTTTGAGGTGACGGAAAGTTGGAAAACTGCGTCAGAAAGAGCAACCGCAGACTAGTTAGAGGAGAATTAAGGCGAGAAATCCAATATAATCCTGACGTCTCCTCACCGGGACTCTGCACAATAATCAAGTCAACTCCACCTCAGGAAAACAATTTTATAAATCATGATTCCTGATACCAGCTTTGTATGCAATTATTCTTTTATTTATGTAAAAAGCTGGTAATTCCCGGGACTTTATAAACTGTGATGTTGCTAAACTGCCCAAAATGCAAAACCAACATGTCAGAAATAATTTTGGCAGGCAAATTAGTTTAAAACAAATACTAACATTGGATAAATCAGATGAGTATTTGTATGTCATATTTTAGGCTGTCCCGGAAAAAAAGAAAAAGAAAGCTGGACACAGATCAGCCTCTGTCTCCCGGGAAAAGCTTCTCACTCCAGAGCTTCTCCAAGGCGTCTGGACTGTCTGTCGACACTCCCTGCCCTTAATGCAGGATGAAGAAAAGCTTTACCTCATTACTTTTAACGCCCCTCCCCATTCTTTGTCTTAACTGTTTTCGCATGTTTAATAATACTGCCTTCAGATGTAATTTGTTCCATTAGGATGCATAAGCAGAGGAGTCATATGGTAGTGCAAGTACAGAATTCTCACCGACAGAAGAAAGAAATCAAGGAAAATAGTCTTCAGGACATAAAAAAATGACATTTGCATGTGACAAATATGGCAATGACAAAGTTTGAGGGGAGTTCAAAGGTATTGTTATGCCAAAGAACTAAAATGGTTGTTTTTACTAATCAAAAATGAGTTGTCTTCCCTGATAGACCTTATACTAGTACTCTAAAACGTCACATCACTCAACCCAAACCCGACTCTTCCTGATCGTCTTCTCTGGAGATCACACCAGGGAAACACAAATCTAGCCTGGGCCTTTCAAATTATAAATGGTTCTGGGTCAAACTCCAGGTGCCGTGTCCTTGAACACCTATCCAAGCCTGGATTCTTGACTTTCACTTAAGTTGCTTCCAGCTGCATGCGAGTGCAGTGAGTCACCCAAGAGGCACACAAATAAACAGAGTGAGGTGTTGTACAGCTATGCTGACTCACAGTAAAGACACTTTGGTCAAACACACCGCTGGTGGAAAAACATAAGAGCCACTTGGGTTTGAAAAACCCCACATTAGCCTCTCTCCGGTAGGCCCAGCTTCCCCTCCCACCCACCTTCTCTCTGCTGTGATGAAAGCAGAGAGCACCTCTACTCCTCGCCTGTTTTGTTTATTTACCTTCAGAATTACACCCTGCTCCTCTTGGACCATGTTCCGATGTGTTTTGTTATGTTTCCTTTCAAACAGAATTTCTATGCGTGTGGTCTTCGGCCGTGTTTGGCTAACACATGCACACACACACACACTCACTCCCATTCAACTTTCCTCCCTGTGCCAGAGGTCCCCTTTGCCCTTCCCCCTACCTCTAACCAAACATCGCAGGACAGCAAAAGGGAACTTCAAAGTGGCCAGAGGGGGTACTCCTTTTTTCCTGGCACTTGTCATCATCTAAGGGACTGGCTGCTCCCCTTATTACTCTAATTGCTTCCAACTGCTCCTGGAGGCTTTGATGAAGGGCGCCATGGAGCATGCTGGAAGCACCTGTTGTTCCATAGATGAGCACAGGTGGCCCTTATTGGTGGAAGTGGGGTTACGTCTGGACAACGCTGTGGGGTTTTTAAATTTAAATCTGAAAAAATATATATATATATATATATATATAAACACATGACAGAAATATCAGTGTAACCTCAGATTTAATTCGGAAGGTATTTTTACTGAAGAAAAAAACAAATCTCAAAAGCAAAAGCTTGTAGCAACTTGTTAGCTGCCCTCTGGCTCCATCTTGTGGCTCAACTAGAAATCCAGAAGCTGCAAAAGGAAACAAGATGAAAAACCGCAAGTTAAAAACAAAACTTTTATTCAAAAAACGCACATTTACTATTTAACAGGTTTTTGGATTGAAAAGAAATTGAATGAATTAGTTTTTACTTAACAGGTTTTTGGATTGAAAAGAAATTGAATGAATTAGTTTTTACTTGATTCAAGCTACATTTGCATGACACCCTCATTTCATTTTAGTTAAAGGAGCAGTATTATGTAAAATCGACTTTTTTGAACTCCACATCATGTTATGATGTTATTCTTTAATCAAAAACACGGCTGGAGTGTGGCTTGATTTTTTCATGGATGTTTGAGAAATCCTTTAATCTCCCATGGCAACCATTAAGCTGAGCAAAACGCCTAGGTGGGTCTAGCACCATAGCTCCTCCTCGGAGTTGCAGTTTCCAGTATCAGTGCAACGCTAGAAAAAACGCTATTAAGGGGTTAATAGAGGAGTGATGTTGTGATGACTTCCTGAATGTGGAGTTCCAGAAAGAGCAGTATTTTTTAAAGAAAAAGAGACCCAATTACAATTTTAATATACAATATAATTGTATATTATACATTTCATTTTCATAACAAAAGTTAACATACTCAATTGTTTATACAATAAAATGTCACGTTGTGCCTATAAAACACACAATACTGCTCCTATAAATCTTAACCAAAATCACAATTTTCCTATCTGATCCATTACGCATACATACATAAATTTATATATATATATATATATATATAAGTTAAACAGATCTAACTTGAGTAGATCTGTTTATGACTAAACCAGTTCTTACTTTAAAGTTGAATAAGATTTTATTAAATTACAATGGCTACGTGTAAGCATGCCAAATCACAAAAATTCCTGAACCTGTTGAGCAACTTACCAGCTGCGGCAGGATCTTTTCAAAATGCTCAATCTCAACTTGGTTGCAGTCCTCAGCTTCAGCTTGTTTCAGCGATCTCAAAGCAGCCTCTGGTAATGACCAAAGAATTTTATTGCTGTACAACTTAACTTGAGTACAGTACTCATGTAATCTAGACACTGAGATCATCACCTTGCACAAACACTTTCAGCATTTCTCTCATGAGTAGCGTAGCATCACTGCCTACTATAACACAAAGATTTATTCAGTTTTGTCACCAAATTACAAATAATAAAAATAAAACACTTTTCTGAAACTCACATCTGGTATTGTCCTCTTTAAAGAAACTGCACAGGAGTTTGCTCACAGTTTCCTATGAGATGTAAAAGAACATAACAGCACAGTGAAGGAGAGTACAAATAAATCTCACTAAATTAGAATATTGGTGAAAACTTCAACAAGTAATTCAATAAGTTAAGTTTAACTGTGCACTACATACACTAATGAGATGCCAGGTGTTTTTATTTTTTCCTGTGAATTTGCATTTAGTGATAAGACCTGTAATTCATGGAATTTGCTTTAAAGGAAGTAAGCAAATTCCTTTGCTGCTAAATACTATTTAGAAGCTTTCGTTTGATGTGTAAGCTTTCGTTTGAAAGCTTCTAAATATTTTTTACTTCCTTCTCTGTAACAACCAGACTTACCTTTGAAAAACTACATTCTGTGAAACACCATGGGGATTTCCACATGTTGTCAAGCCAAGCACAGAATATTTAGGACTTTATTAAATGCTTAAGAAACGAACTTCAATTCGGCAATGCATAATTTGCATTAGCTTGGTCTAAAGTTAAACAACAAACAGTGCTTTCGTAGTTAGGTCTGTTGAAGGTGGAAGGACTTGTCGTAACGTAAGCATACAAGAAGGATACGGCACGAGTTATTTTGAGTGTATTTAAAGCTGAAACAAGTCGGTAAAAACTTAAATTTTGAGCGAAGTTCCCGCTCCTACCTTTTTGAAGCAGACTTCTTCCTCTTTCTCCGCCATGTTTTCACGCAACCAGTGTTGACGCTGTGCACCGGATTGGCTGTTAATCTATGACGTAACTCATTGCGTCCAAGGTTAGTAGCTTAGTTTCCTGTTTCTGACATTAAACGTCTGTCGCTAATATTTTTTTCTTATATTTAAACAGCTTTTGCTCTATAAATTGCTATTGTTGCATGACATATCAAAATAAATCATTTACCTTGAGTAATTATTCACAAGAATTTAGTTGTTTATCAGTTTTTAGTTCATTTACCATCAAGTTGATTAGAACAAGTAAAAACACCACAATATTTTCAATTTAATTTATATACATTTAATTAATATTAGAATTGTACATGTTAGAAACAAAAAAAAGTGGCTCAAAAATGCATTTATTTTTCACAGCAGAGTTGTGTGATGATCTGATTTGTGTATTTAGTAAGACATAGGAATTTGACTTGTATAATTTGCAAATGCACACTTTATATTTTATTCATCTATCATTGACAATGATATATTTGGACAATATATTTCTCAAAAATACACAGGCATATCAAAGCAAAATGTGAGAAAGCCTTATGAAGAAAATGTGTCATGTCTCCATAACAAATATAACAGATGTGATGGCAAATTAGGAAGAGTTTAGATGTTATTTTGAGAACATTCCTCATTGTCAAAGCCTGCAAGTCTTCTCGAGATTCCTGATTTATGTCAACACTAATTGGTTTGTTTATTCTTATCATCTTCACCTAACCACTGAGGATCTTCCAGTCTGTAGCCCAGACCCTTTAGACGGCGAGTTGAAGGTTTGTTTTGCCCTGGGATGGGCACATTGTCTGACTCGCCTTCGACCTACAAGACAGAATTTTATTAGGTGACATGGCAATGAATGAAAAATACATACTTTGCTCTCATATGGAAAGCAAATTTTACTCACCTTTGGACTAACAACTCGTCTTACTATACATTCTTTTCCAAATATAAAGTGAGGGCCAGCCCAGTCTGCTTGGTCTGCTTCTTCTTCTGTGGAAAACCTCACATAGGCCCGTCTATCCTTTGAAGAACCGGGACTATTCTTGATCTTGGATCAAATCAAAACACAAATGGCAATGTTAATATGGTTATACAATCACTTTTGCAGGTAATTCAAGACAAATTTAAATAAAGGTATGAAATAACAGTACTTATAAAATGTGGGTTTGAACTTACCTTGCACATTGTGATGCAACCCCATTCTGTAAAATATGTAGCCAGATGGCTTTCACTGACATTGGAGTTCAGGTCTGTGATGAACAAGCCATGATCCTGTTCAGTCATGGAAAAACAAATAAGCTTAAGGATTCCATTAACATTTAGCTTCAGATTTCATTAGAAATTCTTTACCAAGGCATAGTATAGGGATAGACCAGCCATGTGTTTCTTTGGAAGTTTTATGAAAATTCTTTTTGGTGCCGTCCCAACGTTATCTGAAATAAACATAATTCAGGACCCTTTTTTTTATTTTGCTCCAAGGAATAAAGCCAGTCTTAAAAAAACCAAAAGACTCAGCAATATAACATAAAATCAAGAATGGAAGTTTTGCCCTACCAGACGCCATTATCCAGATGCAGATGTGAGACAAACGTCGTCCAGAAAAGAAAAATGATGTTCAACAAGCAGATGAAGCATCATTTATGCTCAAGTACAAGGAAATCTCCTCCTACTTTTAGTTTTGTTTTAATCTGAAGTTCAAAGAAAAAATGTGCTTAAACCAGTCAATGTCACAAAACCTGTTAAGTAACCAAGGTGAAAACTTTAATCAAGGGCTTACTCTTTTACTCAAACGAACAGCGATAAAAGTTTGTTGGGTTTTTTTTGTCGCACAACATCAGTTATTGATATAAAGCAAATGAAAAAATCTTCACTGGAGGATATGTTAGATAAGTTTATGCAAACTTATTTTTTCAGAAAACTGCAGTATGAGATGATATAAAAAGTCAAAACATGACTGACAGCTGTTAAAAGTTTATGCAACCAATTTTTGGCAATAGGCAAAAGCTCTCAGTCTTCTGGATTAAATATTCTATAACAATTCACTGGTTTACACGGACAGACAGAAGAGTATCTTTGAACAATTTTTTTTTGAACAATCCCTGTCTAGATGGGTAAGGGTTTGGTTCTGGCTCTAATCTTAGGCATCACAAAGTGGCGGCCGGACGATAAAGACGATTTTCAAGGTTATTCTTCTCAGAACAATCTATTTACTTGTTCTTTGGCCAAACCACAATCAGTGACTATTAGACTTGTTACAAAATACATACAATGCAAAACATGCTATTAGATAACAGTGGATGTAGAAGAATTCAGACTGATATGGTATTTTAATCAAAACTCACAAAGTATATCAGAACTTGCAACTTATTTTAGTTTTGTTTTCCTTGACATTTATGAGTGATGTTCTGTCCAGGCATCTCAACTGATGAGATAACACTGTTAAACAAGAGGACATCTCCATGCTTTCAGGCATGGAGATTCCTTTGAAAAGTAATGTTTTTACAGTCAGTGTTGATGCTCTGCACTGTGATTGAATGTTAATCTGTGATGTAAATCATTGCGTCCAAGGATACGTGTTCAGTAGTATTCTTTTGCATTTAAGCAAAACTTAAATTGTTAACTTTTACTTAACAATTTGCTTTTGTTATTACATTAAATTACACATCAAAATAAGAGCTTTGCCTTGAGTAATAGTTTATGGTCACATGATTTTTGTTGTCTTAGCAGTTTCAAGTACATGGGCCATCATTTTCACCACAAATGAATATACCACATCAATAAATTCAATTTAGTTTAAGTATGTTTATTGTTAGAAACAAAAAAATGTGGTTCAAAAGTACAGTTATTTTTAAAATCAAAGTTGTTTGACATTTAGTAGTATGTAGGAGTTTGACTTGTTTAAAAAGTACTGTATATGCTCTTCTATAATTGATAACAACATATATTTGGGCAAAATATTTACCCATTAACAGGCATATCAAAGCAAAAGGGGAATGATTTTTGAAGTGTTATGTCTCCGTAACATAATAGACCTGACGGCAGATTAGGAAGCATTTACAGGTTATTTTGACAACATACAACTTTTCAAAGTCTGTATTTTAGGTCTTCTAAAAACAATACATCTTAAAATTGGTTGGATTGTTCATTCCCTTCTTCATCTAACCACTGAGGATCTTCCAGCATGTAGCCCAGACCCATTGGACGGCGAAGTGAAGGTTTAATTTGCACTTGAGTGGGCACACCATCTGACTCGCCTTCGACCTACAAGACAAATTTGTATATTAGCTGACAAGGTGATAGATGAAAAATTCACACTTTGCTTGCATATGTAAAGCAAATTACACCTCACCTTTGGACTGACAACCCGTCTTACTTTACATTCTGTCCCTCCTATAAAGTGAGGACCAGCAGAGTCTGCTAGATCTGCTTCAGCTTCGGTAGAAAACCTCACATAGGCCAGTCTATCCTTTGAAGAGCCTGGACTATTCTTGATCTTTGATCAAATCAAAACACAAATGGTTATAGAATCATTTCCGTAGATAAATCAGGACAAAATGATAGAAAAGAGGTAAAATAAAATGTGGGTTTGACTCCACCTGGCACATTGTGACACATCCAAAAGGTTTAAAATAGGCAGCTACATAACCTTCATTAATATAGGGATTCAGGTCTGTGATGAACAAGCCATGATCCTGTTAAATGACAGAAAAACAATGAAACTTAAAGATCCCAAAAATATTTAGCACTAAAATGATCCATGTAGCATCAAATGTTGCTTACCAAATCATAGAATTTGGACAAGACAGCCCGGTATTTCTTTGGGAGCTCTATGTACATTCTTTCTTTAGGTGCTCTCTCACCGATATCTGAAACAAATAGAATTCATCATCCTTTTTAAACATTTTTCCAAGAAAAACATACCGGCAAAAAAAACTACACAAATTAGAAGTTAAAATCATGAATGGAAGTTTTCCCTTACCAGAGGCCATTATCCAGACGCAGATGTGAGACAAATGGAAAGAAAAACTATGCCCAACAAGTGGACGAAGCCTCATTTATACTTTTTGAAATGAGTATATTTCCTTATACGTAGGAGAACGTTTCCTCCTACTTTTAGTTTTGTTGTAATCTCAAGTTCAAAAGAAAAATGCTTTCAAACAGATCAATGTTACAAAACCGGTTAAGCAGCCAGGGGAAAACCTTAAACGGGATTACTACTGTTGAACAGTGATAAAAAAAAAAATTTGTCGCACGACATCTGATGCGGTAAACAGGAAATGGAGAAAAAAAAGAAAATCTTCCGTGGAGGATATGTTACATAAATTCATTTGTCCTTAAGTTCTCAATGAAATTCGCTTTGAGATTATATAAAAACAGTCAAAACATGACTGACAGTTGTTAATTTGATATTATTTACTATAGTATTTTTTGCAACCCATTTTTGCTGATATGAGAGCTTTTGGTTTTCTGCACTAAATATTTCATAACAATTCACAAGTTCAAGCAAACAGAGGGATAACAACAGTAAAGCATATCTATTCTATGAATTTTGGCATGTATGATGAAAACTATTATCACAAATGATGGGACATCATTAAGGACTGACTACCTGTCCAGGATGTGCCCAAACACTTGCCCAAAAGAGCTTGAGATGACACCAAAGGCATGTTATAGGGAGTTGCTACCAGCCCCTTATCTGAGATATATCTCAGCGAGATTGTAGAAAAACAAAGCAATCCTCAGAGTGGTCCAAAGTAACAGCCAAACAGATTTTCTCCTCCCCAACATAACAGACGTCAACATTTTAAAATAACGCAGATAAGACTGTTTCTATGGGAAACATTAATAGTAACTTCATAAAACCTCACTACAAAAAATAAATCCCAATTATCCCTTTTTTAATTTGAGATCATTTTTGTAGTTCAAATGAATGTGTTGGGTACTATATAAATTAGATATATGTGAAAGATTTTTGTTGACACTGTTAAAAAAGTCCAAGTGTTTTGCAGACAGAGATAGTTTAGTAAAAGGTTTTCAACACTCACTTCTCTGTTCTAAAGCTTCCAAATAAAAGCCTTCCAGTCATTCCGGATTTCTATCAGACACTTTAAGCTCTATTTAGTTCTCTTCTACGCATTTTAGCGTGGCATTGATCAGCAATGATAAACTAAAGAAATTCTCAGTAAAAATATTTTGTTCTTTTGAAGATAAATGATTCATCTCAGGAAAAGGCCATCAATTATTTGACAGTGCATGCTTTAAAATGTTGTACAATTTTAAGTAAAGATTTGTAATGTGTAGAATCCAACCTACTCTCTTGCTTTTTGCCCGAATCAGTAATATTTAAAGCTGTGTTGTAGTTAAGAGGTTGACATTTATCGAGTGACTGGATCTGCAGTTTTTTTTTTCCACCAGTCTGACAGGAAAATTTTCCTTCATGAAAAATAATGAAGTTATACCAATATATGATTTTCTGCAGAAACCTGCAAACACCACCTCTGGAATATGTTTAGAAAGACAACGTCACAGCTCAGAGAATTACTCCTGTGGACTATTGTGTAAAGCCCCATGACACATTTGGAAAATTATAATATGAGGTAAAATTTTATTTTTGCATTTTACAAACAAAAACTTTAAAGTGAATCTAAAATTACATAGTATACAAAGTATTTTATTTAGAATAGTAAAAGGATGTAGAAGAGTTCAACCTGTTGTAAATTAATCAAATATCACAAAGTATATCAAAACTTCACAAAGCATGTTGCTGCTTTTCCTGGGTTTTTTTTCTTTGGCATTTATGAGGGAAGTTCTCAGTGTCTAGACATCTCAGTGCTGATAACACTATTTAATGACAACGTGGAGGTATCATCTTCCTCTGAAAAGAAAACAAATTCGAAATACATGACAGTTATCAGTGCAATGTCCCATTTCTTTAGTAGTGATGAGTGCTGCAATTACCAGAAAGGTTTCCAAGAAGGAAGTGAACCCAGTTCACCTTTGTCTCTTACTAGAATTTGGATTATTTTCCTCATACCAATACTGCAGTTGGGTGATGAGGAATCTTTTGTCTTTACCTTCCTGAATACAGAGAAAACAATATTTAGGTCAACAAACATTTTAATTGGTGTCTTGCTTTTATCACAAACTAAAGTCTCTAAATGTTGGGCTAAAATAGAGCTAGGAATTCAATGCTAAAATCCAAGACTAATATTTTCAAAAAAAATTTCAGTCCTTTAATCCAGACTTAAACTAGATTAAAAGCAAGGCTTAACTTACATTGTCAATTTGCTTCCAACAAATCCCTTTGTTGAGATTTATGAGATGGATCAACACAAAATAGCTCATAATGGTGAAGTGAAAGGAAAATATATTGTTTTCTTTCTTTTGTTTTTCTCAGACTCCAACACACTGGTCAGGTTTTACTTACATCGTCAATTTGCTTTTCTAACCGTCTGATGATTCTCCTTTGGCCATCTACTACCTGAATACGGAAATATATCAACAGTCTGAAAACGGGAGAAAAGTATTAAAAACATTAGACCACATCAGGCAAATTACATAATCTGGGTTAGTTATGATTATGAGGACCTACAGAAATAGGCCAGATGGCATGAACAAGAAGATCGGGTTACCTGTGAAAGCATTGTAAGCTCGAATGAGCCAAGAAAGAATTTGGTGATGGACCTTCATCCTCTCAGCCCACAGCTTCACGGATTCTAACGTACTGGTTAGGTTTCTGAAAGGGCCACATCCTGATGATGGTTTGATTCTGTAAAGGACAGAGATTCTGAGACATTATGGTCAAGACACATAATAAACAATATTCACTTCCAAAATAGTTTTCATGTTTTTTTTGACAGATAAAACATGAAAACAGTCATGGGTCCCCTCTGGGTTTTATGCCACAGATATGTAAAACGGCAAAATTTCATTGAGCCTGGAGGCAGAAGATGGGAAATCAGTCTAAGGCAGGTCTGTTAATGATCTGATTTCAAATGTATTACAATCACCAAGTCAGCGTTTGTCCATATACCAGTTCCAGAACATTTCGAACAATGTCAAACACTGGCTTTCTGTTCTTTCTTAAGATTTTTTGGGAGAAAATCCTGGTGGGTAGACAGCATGTTGTGAATGAAAGTAATTTCCTCCAGGTGAAAACATTACAATGTATTTACATGACTCATGAAGCTCAGATTTACCTCCATAAGAACTTGCCTAAAAAAGTGAAAAGCACTGTAAAGATGAAGTCCATCAGGAGCAGGCGATAAAGTTCCTGCCCCACAAAATTCTCCCAGCACTACGCAGACACACAAGGAAGAAAAATCTATTTGCTTTTTTAAGAAGTGTTTAAGAAGTTTTTTTTAAGAATGCATATAGCTACATATGCATTTATAAAAGTCTGTTTTGAATGTAATAAATGTCACATGAGAAATTGGTATCCTGCATTTGATGGTAAAATTGATGGTGTTAAAAAAAACTTCAGATAAAAACACATGGCAGAAGAGAAAAGCAGATCTAAATCAATGTGACAGGAAGTCTTTTCTCTATGCCACAGTGGTGAGGAGACTCAAGGGCGTTCTCATGTAAAGTTCTCAGTGTTGTTGTAGAACCAACCATAAATTATTTACCTTGAGTAATGATTCACAACAGATTAGTTGTTCATTAGTTTATTGACAATCACTTTGATTACAAAAAAATAAAAACACAATATTTTCAATTTAATTTATATACATTTAAATAATACAAACAATTGCACATGCTAGAAACAAAAAATTGTGGCTCAAAAATGCAGTTATTTTTCACAGCAGGGTTGTGTGATGATCTGATTTGTGTATTTAGTAAGACATAGGAATTTGGCTTGTATAATTTGCAAATGCACATTTTATATTTTATTCATCTATCATTGACAATGATATATTTGGACAAAATATTTCTCAAAAATACACAGGCATATCAAAGCAAAATGTGACAAAGCCTTATGAAGAAAATGTGTCATGTCTCCATAACACATATAACAGATGTGACGGCAAATTAGGAAGAGTTTAGATGTTATTTTGAGAACATTCCTCATTGTTAAAGTCTGCAAGTCTTCTCGAGATTCCTGATTTATCTCAACACTAATTGGTTTGTTTATTCTTATCATCTTCATCTAACCACTGAGGATCTTCCAGTCTGTAGCCCAGATCCATTGGACGGCGAAGTAAAGGTTGAATTTGCACTTGAGTGGGCACACCGTATGACTAGCCTTCGACCTACAAGACAAATTTGTATATTAGCTGACAAAGTGATAGATGAAAAATACATATTTTGCTTACATATGTAAAACGAATTACACCTCACCTTTGGACTGACAACCCGTCTCACTTTACATTCTGTCCCTCCTATGAAGTGAGGACCAGCCCAGTCTGCTAGGTCTGCTTCAGCTTCGGTAGAAAACCTCACATAGGCCAGTCTATCCTTTGAAGAGCCGGGACTATTCTTGATCTTTGATCAAATCAAAACACAAATGGTTATAGAATCATTTCCGTAGATAAATCAGGACAAAATGATAGAAAAAAGGTTAAAAAAAAATGTGGGTTTGACTCCACCTGGCACATTGTGACACATCCAAAAGGTTTAAAATAGGCAGCTACATAATCTTCATTTATATAGGGATTCAGGTCTGTGATGAACAAGCCATGATCCTGTTAAATGACAGAAAAACAATGAAACTTAAAGATCCCAAAAATATTTAGCATTAAAATGATACATAAAGCATCAAAAGTTGCTTACCAAATCATAGAATTTGGACAAGACAGCCCGGTATTTCTTTGGGAGCTCTATGTACATTCTTTCTTTAGGTGCTCTCTCACCGATATCTGAAATAAATAGAATTCATCATCCTTTTTAATATTCTTTTTACTAAGAAAAAAATTCAGGCAAAAAAAACTACATAAATTGGAAGTTAAAATCATGAATGGAAGTTTTCCCTTACCAGAGGCCATTATCCAGACGCAGATGTGAGACAAATGGAAAGAAAAACTATGCCCAACAAGTGGACGAAGCCTGATTTATACTTTTTGAAATGAGTATATTTCCTTATACGTAGGAGGAGAAAGTTTCCTCCTTCTTTTAGTTTTGTTGTAATCTCAAGTTCAAAAGAAAAATGCTTTCAAACAGATCAATGTCACAAAACCTGTTAAGCAGCCAGGGGAAAACCTTAAACAGGTGATTACTTCTTTTGAATAGTTATAAACATTTTTTTATTTCACGACATCTGATGCGGTAAACAGGAAATGGAGAAAAAGAAGAAAATCTTCCATGGAGGATATGTTACATAAGTTTATTTGCCCTGAAGTTTTCAGTGAAATTTGCTTTGATATTATATAAAAACAGTCAAAACATGACTGACAGTTGTTAGTTTAAGATTATTTACTATAGTATTTTTTGGAACCCATTTTTGCTAATATGAGAGCTTTTGGTTTTCGGCACTAAATATTCCATAACAATTCACAAGTTTAAGCAAACATAGAGGGATAACAATAGTAAAGCATATCTATTCTATGAATTTTGGCATGTATGATGAAAACAATTATCACAAATGATGGGACATCATTAAGGACTGACTACCTGTCCAGGATGTGCCCAAACACTGATGATGGTTTGATTCTGTAAAGGACAGAGATTCTGAGACATTATGGTCAAGACACATAATAAACAATATTCACTTCCAAAATAGTTTTCATGTTTTTTTTGACAGATAAAACATGAAAACATTCACGGGTCCCCTCTGGGTTTTATGCCACAGATATGTAAAATGGCAAAATGTCCTTGAGACTGGAGGCAGAAGATGGGAAATCAGTCTAAGGCAGGTCTGTTTATGATCTGATTTCAAATGTATTACAATCACCAAGTCAGCGTTTGTCCATATACGAGTTCCAGAACATTGTGAGCAATGTCAAACACTGGCTTTCTGTTCTTTCTTAATATTTTTTGGGAGAAAATCCTGGTGGGTAGACAGCATGTTGTGAATGAAAGTCATTTCCTCCAGGTGAAAACATTACAATGTATTTACATGACTCATGAAGCTCAGATTTACCTCCATACGAACTCGCCTAGAAAAGTGAAAAGCACTGTAAAGATGAAGTCCATCAGGAGCAGGCGATAAAGTTCCTGCCCCACAAAATTCTCCCAGCACTACGCAGACACACAAAGAAGAAAAATCTATTTGCTTTTTTAAGAAGTTCAAAAAATAAAACAGCACGAGTGTTAATGAGATCACCTGCTGTCAATGTGGGGAAAGACCCACATATTTTTTTATGCTATAACTGTGTGGTGTCACATTGACAGGTTTAAGAATGAGGAGGCTAATAACCTTTGAAACTTGAGGGTCTTGTTCCACAGCAATTTTTCCAAGCCAGTGGTAACACAGTATGATAACAAGGCTGATCTTCAGCAGCAGGTTCCTGTGAATCCAAGACGGAAACAACATTTCCATTTAACAACGTTCCTGCATCTGTGACCAAAATAAAATAACATTGTACATCCTTTTGCAGTAAGAATATATTTATCATCCGGTGCAAGATTATAGTTATAATTTACGTGAAGATATTTGCTCAGGTACTCATGCAAATAAACTTTTTCAGACTGTCGTATTAAAATAAGAGTCCAAATCACAACATAATAGTACAGTGGAAGGAAAATAATTCATTGTTTCTAAAATGTTTTAAAATATATTTTGAAAAGAAAGACAGATAAAAACACTAAAGCTACAACTCACATTAGTGAGAATGTGAGTGGCAAGTTGCAGCTCGCATTCTCACTAAGACCAGGAAGATTTACCATCAGGAAATTGTGCTCTGACTTCCTGTTGCTCAGAAAAGAGATTCTGAAGCACTGTTATTAGTTTATAAATCATTGAATGGTTTAGCACCAAAATACATTAAAGGTCTGCTGTTGTATCAACCTTCGAGACCTTCCAGGTCTTCTGGTTGTGGTCTGCTCTGCACCCCCCAAACCAGAACGAAACATAGAAACAGCATTCAGCTTCTATGCACCACAAATCTGGAACAAACTTCCAGAAAACTGCTAAACAGCTGAAACACGGAGTTCCTTTAAATCAAGACTAAACACTCACCTGTTAAGAAATGTTTTTGGACCATAACAAATGAAGAATTGACCAATATATTCAACTTGTATCGATTTTGATATTGATTTGCACTATCCAAAATGTAATAGGAATCACTGGTTTCTATGTTGACTGCATGTTTATTTTAGGAATTTCATTTTTGTGTTTTTATGATGCCTTGCTGCAATACAAATAAGCTTAACTGATTAAATACTGCCTCTCACCTGAAGATGGAGACATAAACACGTGTGATGGCCGAGTTATGCTTCTCAATCAAAGCACAGAACTTGATGATCTCACGCAGCAGCAGGTTGAATCCAGACACCACTGCAGCCATGAACAGCAAATCAATATTCTGTAGCACTTTACTGATGGTCTTCTGTAGAAGGAGGAGAATAATTCACAGTAAGGAGCATAAAGTTCAGAGCAGCTTGTGATGGGGACAAAATAAGAATACATAAAACTTCAACTTTTATTTCTGACTAATACTTTTATTGTCCATCTAAATTCCCATTTAATGATACACTGAAACATTGTGAAGACTTCTTTGAAGAAGTCATAGTCATAATTTAATTGAAGATATGTGAAATGTGTATTTCAGATAGTCACAAATTCATTGTAGATGTATTGAATTGAAGTCTCCATACAACTCAATTGTAAATCTGACGTCATTTCGACTAGTCAGAATATAATTAGAGATATCTTAAAAGCTAAAACGTCTAGCCATACAAAAGAGAGATAACTGGAATGCAAGGGTGTTACAACCGAATTTCTGCTAAAACAACTTGCCATAAGTTTCCTGTTTCTGACATTAAACGTCAGTTGCTAATATGTTTCTTGTATTTAAACAGCTTTTGCTCCATAAATTGCTGTTGTTGCATGACATATCAAAAAAATTATTTACCTTGAATAATGATTCACAAGAGTTTATTTTTTATTAGTTTTTAGTTTATTGACAATCACTTTGATTACAAAAAATAAAAACACAATATTTTCCATTTATTTTATATAAATTTAAATTATACAAAAAATTGCACATGTTATAAACAAAACAGATTATTTACTATAGTATTTTTTGGAACCCATTTTTGCTAATATGAGAGCTTTTAGATTTCGGCACTAAATATTCCATAACAATTCACATGTTTAAGCAAACAGAGGGATAACAACAGTAAAGCATATCTATTCTATGAATTTTGGCATGTATGATGAAAACAATTATCACAAATGATGGGACATCATTAAGGACTGACTACCTGACCAGGATGTGCCCAAACACTTGCCCAAAAGAGCTTGAGATGACACCAAAGGCATGTTATAGGGAGTTGCTACCAGCCCCTTATTTGAAGTAGATATATCTCAGCGAGATTGTAGAAAAACAAAGCAATCCTCAGAGTGGTGCAAAGTAACAGCCAGACAGATTTTCTCTTCCCCAATTTAATAGACGTCAACATTTTAAAATAACTCACACAAATAAGACAGTTTCTAGGGGAAACATTAATAGTAACTTCATAAAACCTCACTACAAAAAATAAATCCCAATTATCCCTCTAAGTTAATTTGAGATCATTTTTGTAGTACAAATGAATGTGTTGGGTACTATATAAATTAGATATATGTGAAACATTTTTGTTGACACTGTTACAAAAGTCCAAGTGTTTGGAGACAGAGATTGTTTAGTAAAAGGTTTTCAACACCCACTTCTCTGTTCTAAAGCCTTCCAAATAAAAGCCTTCCAGTCATTCCTGATTTCTATCAGACACTTTAAGCTCTATTTAGTTCTCTTCTATGCATTTTAGCGTGGCATTGATCAGCAATGATAAACTAAAGAAATTCTCAGTAAAAATATTTTTGTTCTTTTGAAGATAAATGACTCATCTCAGGAAAAAGGCCATCAATTATTTGACAGTGCATGCTTTAAAATGTTGTACAATTGTAAGTAAAGATCTGTAATGTGTAGAATTCAACCTACTCTCTTGTTTTTTGCCCGAATTACAATCAGTAATATATAAAGCTGTGTTGTAGTTAAGAGGTTGACATTTATCGAGTGACTGGATCTGCAGTTTTTATTTTTCTTCCACTCGGCTGACAGGAAAATTTTCCTTCATGGAAAATATTGAATTGATACCAATATATGATTTTCTGCAGAAACCTGCAAACACCATCTCTGGAATATTTTTAGAAAGACAACGTCACAGCTCAGAGAATTACTCCTGTGGACTATTGTGTAAAGCCTCATGACACATTTGGAGAATTATAATATGAGCTAAAATTTTATTTTTGCATTTTACAAACAAAAACTTTAAAGTGAATCTAAAATTACATAGAATACAAAGTATTTTATTTAGAATAGTAAAAGGATGTAGAAGAGTTCAACCTGTTGTAAATTAATCAAATATCACAAAGTATATCAAAACTTCACAAAGCATGTTGCTGCTTTTCCTGGGTTTTTTTTCTTTGGCATTTATCAGTGTCTAGACATCTCAGTGCTGATAACACTATTTAATGACAACGTGGAGGTATCATCTTCCTCTGAAAAGAAAACAAATTCGAAATACATGACAGTTATCAGTGCAATTTGCCATTTCTTTAGTAGTGATGAGTGCTGCAATTACCAGAAAGGTTTCCAAGAAGGAAGTGAACCCAGTTCACCTTTGTCTCTTACTAGAATTTGGATTATTTTCCTCATACCAATACTGCAGTTGGGTGATGAGGAATCTTTTGTCTTTACCTTCCTGAATACAGAGAAAACAATATTTAGGTCAACAAACATTTTAATTGGTGTCTTGCTTTTATCACAAACTAAAGTCTCTAAATGTTGGGCTAAAATAGAGCTAGGAATTCAATGCTAAAATCCAAGACTAATATTTTCAAAAAAAATTTCAGTCCTTTAATCCAGACTTAAACTAGATTAAAAGCAAGGCTTAACTTACATTGTCAATTTGCTTCCAACAAATCCCTTTGTTGAGATTTATGAGATGGATCAACACAAAATAGCTCATAATGGTGAAGTGAAAGGAAAATATATTGTTTTCTTTCTTTTGTTTTTCTCAGACTCCAACACACTGGTCAGGTTTTACTTACATCGTCAATTTGCTTTTCTAACCGTCTGATGATTCTCCTTTGGCCATCTACTACCTGAATACGGAAATATATCAACAGTCTGAAAACGGGAGAAAAGTATTAAAAACATTAGACCACATCAGGCAAATTACATAATCTGGGTTAGTTATGATTATGAGGACCTACAGAAATAGGCCAGATGGCATGAACAAGAAGATCGGGTTACCTGTGAAAGCATTGTAAGCTCGAATGAGCCAAGAAAGAATTTGGTGATGGACCTTCATCCTCTCAGCCCACAGCTTCACGGATTCTAACGTACTGGTTAGGTTTCTGAAAGGGCCACATCCTGATGGTGGTTTGATTCTGTAAAGGACAGAGATTCTGAGACATTATGGTCAAGACACATAATAAACAATATTCACTTCCAAAATAGTTTTCATGTTTTTTTTTGACAGATAAAACATGAAAACAGTCACGGGTCCCCTCTGGGTTTTATGCCACAGATATGTAAAACGGCAAAATTTCATTGAGCCTGGAGGCAGAAGATGGGAAATCAGTCTAAGGCAGGTCTGTTAATGATCTGATTTCAAATGTATTACAATCACCAAGTCAGCGTTTGTCCATATACCAGTTCCAGAACATTTCGAACAATGTCAAACACTGGCTTTCTGTTCTGACTTTTTATTTTTGTGGGGAAGAAATATTTTCCTGCATTCTTTGGGAGCTTGGTGGTCCCTAATTACA
This sequence comes from Xiphophorus maculatus, assembly GCF_002775205.1. Taxonomy (NCBI): domain Eukaryota; kingdom Metazoa; phylum Chordata; class Actinopteri; order Cyprinodontiformes; family Poeciliidae; genus Xiphophorus; species Xiphophorus maculatus. The sequence continues at coordinate 11,580,234 of NC_036458.1, read as the reverse complement.
TGTCAATCATAAAATCGGACTCTGACACCTCCTGGAACCAGATTTGGGTTTGTTGCCTCAGGGTAACATTGGTCTAGAACACCAAGATTGTCTACACTGATTATGAGAAATGAAATACAAATCAAACAAAAACTATATTCATAAAAGAACTATTTTTTGGACAAAAATATGTCAAAAATCATGCCCCCCAAAAAATAAAATAAAGGAGCAATGTGAGGTACAGCTATGTGGTTTGTTGCCTGAGGGCAACGCCATGCCATAGAGGGTTAAGATTTTTTGGGAGAAAATCCTGGTGGGTATACAGCATGTTGTGAATGAAAGTCATTTCCTCCAGGTGAAAACATTACAATGTATTTACATGACTCATGAAGCTCCGATTTACCTCCATAAGAACTTGCCTAAAAAAGTGAAAAGCACTGTAAAGATGAAGTCCATCAGGAGCAGGCGATAAAGTTCCTGCCCCACAAAATTCTCCCAGCACTACGCAGACACACAAGGAAGAAAAATCTATTTGCTTTTTTAAGAAGTGTTTAAGAAGTTTTTTTTAAGAATGCATATAGCTCCATATGCATTTATAAAAGTCTGTTTTGAATGTAATAAATGTCACATGAGAAATTGGTATCCTGCATTTGATGGTAAAATTGATGGTGTTAAAAAATACTTCAGATAAAAACACAGGGCAGAAGAGAAAAGCAGATCTAAATCAATGTGACAGGAAGTCTTTTCTCTATGCCACAGTGGTGAGGAGACTCAAGGGCGTTCTCATGTACAGTTCTCAGTGTTGTTGTAGAACCAACCATAAATTATTTACCTTGAGTAATGATTCACAACAGTTTAGTTGTTCATTAGTTTATTGACAATCACTTTGATTACAAAAAAATAAAAACACAATATTTTCAATTTAATTTATATACATTTAAATAATACAAACAATTGCACATGCTAGAAACAAAAAATTGTGGCTCAAAAATGCAGTTATTTTTCACAGCAGGGTTGTGTGATGATCTGATTTGTGTATTTAGTAAGACATAGGAATTTGGCTTGTATAATTTGCAAATGCACATTTTATATTTTATTCATCTATCATTGACAATGATATATTTGGACAAAATATTTCTCAAAAATACACAGGCATATCAAAGCAAAATGTGAGAAAGCCTTATGAAGAAAATGTGTCCTGTCTCCATAACACATATAACAGATGTGACGGCAAATTAGGAAGAGTTTAGATGTTATTTTGAGAACATTCCTCATTGTTAAAGTCTGCAAGTCTTCTCGAGATTCCTGATTTATCTCAACACTAATTGGTTTGTTTATTCTTATCATCTTCATCTAACCACTGAGGATCTTCCAGTCTGTAGCCCAGATCCATTGGACGGCGAAGTAAAGGTTGAATTTGCACTTGAGTGGGCACACCGTATGACTAGCCTTCGACCTACAAGACAAATTTGTATATTAGCTGACAAAGTGATAGATGAAAAATACATATTTTGCTTACATATGTAAAACGAATTACACCTCACCTTTGGACTGACAACCCGTCTCACTTTACATTCTGTCCCTCCTATAAAGTGAGGACCAGCCCAGTCTGCTAGGTCTGCTTCAGCTTCGGTGGAAAACCTCACATAGGCCAGTCTATCCTTTGAAGAGCCGGGACTATTCTTGATCTTTGATCAAATCAAAACACAAATGGTTATAGAATCATTTCCGTAGATAAATCAGGACAAAATGATAGAAAAAAGGTTAAAAAAAAATGTGGGTTTGACTCCACCTGGCACATTGTGACACATCCAAAAGGTTTAAAATAGGCAGCTACATAATCTTCATTTATATAGGGATTCAGGTCTGTGATGAACAAGCCATGATCCTGTTAAATGACAGAAAAACAATGAAACTTAAAGATCCCAAAAATATTTAGCATTAAAATGATACATAAAGCATCAAAAGTTGCTTACCAAATCATAGAATTTGGACAAGACAGCCCGGTATTTCTTTGGGAGCTCTATGTACATTCTTTCTTTAGGTGCTCTCTCACCGATATCTGAAATAAATAGAATTCATCATCCTTTTTAATATTCTTTTTACTAAGAAAAAAATTCAGGCAAAAAAAACTACATAAATTGGAAGTTAAAATCATGAATGGAAGTTTTCCCTTACCAGAGGCCATTATCCAGATGCAGATGTGAGACAAATGGAAAGAAAAACTATGCCCAACAAGTGGACGAAGCCTGATTTATACTTTTTGAAATGAGTATATTTCCTTATACGTAGGAGGAGAAAGTTTCCTCCTTCTTTTAGTTTTGTTGTAATCTCAAGTTCAAAAGAAAAATGCTTTCAAACAGATCAATGTCACAAAACCTGTTAAGCAGCCAGGGGAAAACCTTAAACAGGTGATTACTTCTTTTGAATAGTTATAAACATTTTTTTATTTCACGACATCTGATGCGGTAAACAGGAAATGGAGAAAAAGAAGAAAATCTTCCATGGAGGATATGTTACATAAGTTTATTTGCCCTGAAGTTTTCAGTGAAATTTGATTTGATATTATATAAAAACAGTCAAAACATGACTGACAGTTGTTAGTTTCATATTATTTACTATAGTATTTTTTGGAACCCATTTTTGCTAATATGAGAGCTTTTGGTTTTCGGCACTAAATATTCCATAACAATTCACAAGTTTAAGCAAACATAGAGGGATAACAATAGTAAAGCATATCTATTCTATGAATTTTGGCATGTATGATGAAAACAATTATCACAAATGATGGGACATCATTAAGGACTGACTACCTGTCCAGGATGTGCCCAAACACTGATGATGGTTTGATTCTGTAAAGGACAGAGATTCTGAGACATTATGGTCAAGACACATAATAAACAATATTCACTTCCAAAATAGTTTTCATGTTTTTTTTGACAGATAAAACATGAAAACAGTCACGGGTCCCCTCTGGGTTTTATGCCACAGATATGTAAAATGGCAAAATGTCCTTGAGACTGGAGGCAGAAGATGGGAAATCAGTCTAAGGCAGGTCTGTTTATGATCTGATTTCAAATGTATTACAATCACCAAGTCAGCGTTTGTCCATATACGAGTTCCAGAACATTGTGAGCAATGTCAAACACTGGCTTTCTGTTCTTTCTTAATATTTTTTGGGAGAAAATCCTGGTGGGTAGACAGCATGTTGTGAATGAAAGTCATTTCCTCCAGGTGAAAACATTACAATGTATTTACATGACTCATGAAGCTCAGATTTACCTCCATACGAACTCGCCTAGAAAAGTGAAAAGCACTGTAAAGATGAAGTCCATCAGGAGCAGGCGATAAAGTTCCTGCCCCACAAAATTCTCCCAGCACTACGCAGACACACAAAGAAGAAAAATCTATTTGCATTTTTAAGAAGTTCAGAAATAAAACAGGACGAATGTTAATGAGATCACCTGCTGTCAATGTGGGGAAAGAACCACATATTTTTTTATGCTATAACTGTGTGGTGTCACATTGACAGGTTTAAGAATGAGGAGGCTAATAACCTTTGAAACTTGAGGGTCTTGTTCCACAGCAATTTTTCCAAGCCAGTGGTAACACAGTATGATAACAAGGCTGATCTTCAGCAGCAGGTTCCTGTGAATCCAAGACGGAAACAACATTTCCATTTAACAACGTTCCTGCATCTGTGACCAAAATAAAATAACATTGTACATCCTTTTGCAGTAAGAATATATTTATCATCCGGTGCAAGATTATAGTTATAATTTACGTGAAGATATTTGCTCAGGTACTCATGCAAATAAACTTTTTCAGACTGTCGTATTAAAATAAGAGTCCAAATCACAACATAATAGTACAGTGGAAGGAAAATAATTCATTGTTTCTAAAATGTTTTAAAATATATTTTGAAAAGAAAGACAGATAAAAACACTAAAGCTACAACTCACATTAGTGAGAATGTGAGTGGCAAGTTGCAGCTCGCATTCTCACTAAGACCAGGAAGATTTACCATCAGGAAATTGTGCTCTGACTTCCTGTTGCTCAGAAAAGAGATTCTGAAGCACTGTTATTAGTTTATAAATCATTGAATGGTTTAGCACCAAAATACATTAAAGGTCTGCTGTTGTATCAACCTTCGAGACCTTCCAGGTCTTCTGGTTGTGGTCTGCTCTGCACCCCCCAAACCAGAACGAAACATAGAAACAGCATTCAGCTTCTATGCACCACAAATCTGGAACAAACTTCCAGAAAACTGCTAAACAGCTGAAACACGGAGTTCCTTTAAATCAAGACTAAACACTCACCTGTTAAGAAATGTTTTTGGACCATAACAAATGAAGAATTGACCAATATATTCAACTTGTATCGATTTTGATATTGATTTGCACTATCCAAAATGTAATAGGAATCACTGGTTTCTATGTTGACTGCATGTTTATTTTAGGAATTTCATTTTTGTGTTTTTATGATGCCTTGCTGCAATACAAATAAGCTTAACTGATTAAATACTGCCTCTCACCTGAAGATGGAGACATAAACACGTGTGATGGCCGAGTTATGCTTCTCAATCAAAGCACAGAACTTGATGATCTCACGCAGCAGCAGGTTGAAGCCAGACACCACTGCAGCCATGAACAGCAAATCAATATTCTGTAGCACTTTATTGATGGTCTTCTGTAGAAGGAGGAGAATAATTCACAGTAAGGAGCATAAAGTTCAGAGGAGCTTGTGATGGGGACAAAATAAGAATACATAAAACTTCAACTTTTATTTCTGACTAATACTTTTATTGTCCATCTAAATTCCCATTTAATGATACACTGAAACATTGTGAAGACTTCTTTGAAGAAGTCATAGTCATAATTTAATTGAAGATATGTGAAATGTGTATTTCAGATAGTCACAAATTCATTGTAGATGTATTGAATTGAAGTCTCCATACAACTCAATTGTAAATCTGACGTCATTTCGACTAGTCAGAATATAATTAGAGATATCTTAAAAGCTAAAACGTCTAGCCATACAAAAGAGAGATAACTGGAATGCAAGGGCGTTACAACCAAATTTCTGTTAAAACAACTTGCCATAAGTTTCCTGTTTCTGACATTGAACGTCTGTCGCTAATATTTGTTTCTTATATTTAAACAGCTTTTGCTCCATAAATTGCTGTTGTTGCATGACATATCAAAATAAATTATTTACCTTGAGTAATGATTCACAAGAGTTTAATATTTATTAGTTTTTAGTTTATTGACAATCAATTTAATTACAAAAAAAATAAAAACACAATACTTTCAATTAAATTTAGATACATTTAAATAATATAAAAAAATTGCACATTTTTGAAACGAAAACATTTGGCTCATAAATGCAGTTATTTTTCACAGCAGGGTTGTGTGATGATCTGATTTGTGTATTTAGTAAGACATAGGAATTTGGCTTGTATAATTTGCAAATGCACACTTTATATTTTATTCATCTATCATTGACAATGATATATAATAATAATATTTCTCAAAAACACACAGGCATATCAAAGCAAAATGTGAGAACGCCTTATGAAGAAAATGTGTCATGTCTCCATAACACATATAACAGATGTGACGGCAAATTAGGAAGAGTTTAGATGTTATTTTGAGAACATTCCTCATTGTTAAAGTCTGCAAGTCTTCTCGAGATTCCCGATTTATCTCAACACTAATTGGTTTGTTTATTCTTATCATCTTCATCTAACCACTGAGGATCTTCAAGTCTGTAGCCCAGATCCATTGAATGGCGACGTAAAGGTTGAATTTGCACTTGAGTGGGCACACCGTCTGACTAGCCTTCGACCTACAAGACAAATTTGTATATTAGCTGACAAGGTGATAGATGAAAAATGCATACTTTGCTCGCATATGTAAAACGAATTACACCTCACCTTTGGACTGACAACCCGTCTCACTTTACATTCTGTCCCTCCTATAAAGTGAGGACCAGCCCAGTCTGCTAGGTCTGCTTCAGCTTCGGTGGAAAACCTCACATAGGCCAGTCTATCCTTTGAAGAGCCTGGACTATTCTTGATCTTGGATCAAATCAAAACACAAATGGTTATAGAATCATTTCTGTAGATAAATCAGGACAAAATGATAGAAAAGAGGTAAAAAAAAATGTGGGTTTGACTCCACCTGGCACATTGTGACACATCCAAAAGGTTTAAAATAGGCAGCTACATAATCTTCATTTATATAGGGATTCAGGTCTGTGATGAACAAGCCATGATCCTGTTAAATGACAGAAAAACAATGAAACTTAAAGATCCCAAAAATATTTAGCATTAAAATGATCCATGTAGCATCAAATGTTGCTTACCAAATCATAGAATTTGGACAAGACAGCCCGGTATTTCTTTGGGAGCTCTATGTAAATTCTTTCTTTAGGTGCTCTCTCACCGATATCTGAAACAAATAGAATTCATCATCCTTTTTAATATTCTTTTTACTAAGAAAATTATTCAGGCAAAAACAACTACATAAATTAGAAGTTAAAATCATGAATGGAAGTTTTCCCTTACCAGAGGCCATTATCCAGACGCAGATGTGAGACAAATGGAAAGAAAAACTATGCCCAACAAGTGGACGAAGCCTGATTTATACTTTTTGAAATGAGTATATTTCCTTATACGTAAGAGGAGAAAGTTTCCTCCTTCTTTTAGTTTTGTTTTTATCTCAAGTTCAAAAGAAAAATGCTTTCAAACAGATCAATGTCACAAAACCTGTTAAGCAGCCAGGGGAAAACCTTAAACAGGTGATTACTACTGTTGAACAGTTATAAACATATGTTTTTTATTTCACGACATCTGATGCGGTAAACAGGAAATGGAGAAAAAGAAGAAAATCTTCCATGGAGGATATGTTACATAAGTTTATTTGCCCTGAAGTTTTCAGTGAACTTTGCTTTGAGATTATATAAAAACAGTCAAAACATGACTGACAGTTGTTAATTTTATATTATTTACTAGAGTATTTTTTGCAACCCATTTTTGCTGATATGAGAGCTTTTAGTTGTCTGCACTAAATATTCCATAACAATTCACAAGTTTAAGCAAACATAGAGGGATAACAACAGTAAAGCATATCTATTCTATGAATTTTGGCATGTATGATGAAAACAATTATCACAAATGATGGGACATCATTAAGGACTGACTACCTGACCAGGATGTGCCCAAACACTTGAACAAAAGTGCTTGAGATAACACCGAAGGCATGTTATAGGGAGTTGCTACCAGCCCCTTATCTGAGATATATCTCAGTGAGATTGTAGAAAAACAAAGCAATCCTCAGAGTGGTGCAAAGTAACAGCCAAACAGATTTTCTCCTCCCCAACTTAACAGACGTCAACATTTTAAAATAACGCAGATAGGACTGTTTCTATGGGAAACATTAATAGTAACTTCATAAAACCTCACTACAAAAAATAAATCCCAATTATCCCTTTTTTAATTTGAGATCATTTTTGTAGTTCAAATGAATGTGTTGGGTTCTATATAAATTAGATATATGTGAAACATTTTTGTTGACACTGTTAAAAAAGTCCAAGTGTTTTGCAGACAGAGATAGTTTAGTAAAAGGTTTTCAACACTCACTTCTCTGTTCTAAAGCCTTCCAAATAAAAGCCTTCCAGTCATTCCGGATTTCTATCAGACACTTTAAGCTCTATTTAGTTCTCTTCTACGCATTTTGTTGTGGCATTGATCAGCAATGATAAACTAAAGAAATTCTCAGTAAAAATATTTTGTTCTTTTGAAGATAAATGACTCATCTCAGGAAAAAGGCCATCAATTATTTGACAGTGCAGGCTTTAAAATGTTGTACAATTTTAAGTAAAGATTTGTAATGTGCAGAATTGTTTTTCCACCAGGCTGACAGGAAAATTTTCCTTCATGAAAAATAATGAAGTTATACCAATATATGATTTTCTGCAGAAACCTGCAAACACCATCTCTGGAATATTTCTAGAAAGACAATGTCACAGCTCAGAGAATTACTCCTGTGGACTATTGTGTAAAGCCTCATGACACATTTGGAGAATTATAATATGCGGTAAAATTTTATTTTTGCATTTTACAAACAAAAACTTTAAAGTGAATCTAAAATTACATAGTATACAAAGTATCTTATTTAGAATAGTAAAAGGATGCAGAAGAGTTCAACCTGTTGTAAATTAATCAAATATCACAAAGTAAATCAAAACTTCACAAAGTTTGTTGCTGCTTTTCCTGGGTTTTTTTCTATGGCATTTATGAGGGAAGTTCTCATTGTCTAGACATCTCAGTGCTGATAACACTATTTAATAACGTGGAGGTATCATCTTCCTCTGAAAAGAAAACAAATTCAAAATACATGACAGTTATCAGTGCAATGTGCCATTTCTTTAGTAATGATGTGTGCTGCAATTACCAGAAAGGTTTCCAAAAAGGAAGTGAACCCAGTTCACCTTTGTCTCTTATTAGAATTTGGATTATTTTCCTCATATCAATACTGCAGTTGGTGATGAGGAATTTTTTGTCTTTACCTTCCTGAATACAGAGAAAACAATATTTAGGTCAACTCACATTTTACTGGTGTATTGCTTTTTTCACAAGCTAAAGTCTCCAAATGTTGAGCTAAAATTGTCATGATGGGTTTAAGGTTTCTAGCCCACATGCAGAACACAAGACAGGAGAGTTGGAATCAGTTTAAGTGATTTATTAAGACTACACAATTATCAGGAAGTATCGAGGTGGTCCGGTCCAGGGAATCAATGGTAACGGGCTGCATTGGTTCACTGCGAGGGGAAAGAGCAGACTGGTGAGTTCAGGGGTCGTGGGAACATGGAAATCTCAGATGAAACACAGGTTGTTCTTACTGGTGGTGGTTGGATCGGAATCTTGGAGGGTAACTGAGTATGTCCAGGGTCTCGGTCTCTTAGTGGGTCCAGGCACAATGGAGGAGTGCGGCGGATTACGGACAGGTAGGCTCAGGTGCAACGGAGAAACAGAGGAGTGGTTCGACCGCCAGCCGTGGGATCCAGGAGATACTTCCAAAACAACGGAGAGGTGAGTCTGGGCAACCAGTGGGTACTTTCCACGGCGTCACGAGGGAGGTTCTGAAACCAGGAAAACTGCCAGGATCTGATCAACGGGTCCAGAGTGTCAAAGGGATCACCTGAAGGCAACAGAGAAACACAAAGAGGATCATTGGAAAGCTCAAGGTAACGAGGAACACAAAGACAGGGCTCAAGGGGGCTCAGAGGTACCGTGACTGGCAAACACTCAGGCGACTGTGGACTGGCGGTCAACTCCTAAAGTATGCTCCGCTGATGAGGGTAATCGATGACAGCTGTGGATGATGATGACACCACCGCACTCCAACCGGAACCTGTCGCCATCTGGTGGTAAGAGGTGGAAAAGACGCACAGGAAAAAACCCACCAAGAGAACCAGAGATCCCCGGAACATAACAAAATAGAGCTAGGAATTCAATGTTAAAATCCAAGACTAATCTGTTCAAAAAATAGTTTCGGTCTTTTAATCTAGATTTAAACTAGATTAAAAGCAAGGCTTAACTTACATTGTCAATTTGCTTCCAACAAATCCCTTTGTTGAGATTTATGAGATGGATCAACACAAAATAGCTCATAATGGTGAAGTGAAAGGAAAATATATTGTTTTCTTTCTTTTGTTTTTCTCAGACTCCAACACACTGGTCAGGTTTTACTTACATCGTCAATTTGCTTTTCTAACCGTCTGATGATTCTCCTTTGGCCATCTACTACCTGAATACGGAAATATATCAACAGTCTGAAAACGGGAGAAAAATATTATAAACATTAGACCACATCAGGCAAATTACATAATCTGGGTTAGTTATGATTATGAGGACCTACAGAAATAGGCCAGAGGGCATGAACAAGAAGATCGGGTTATCTGTGAAAGCATTGTAAGCTCGAATGAGCCAAGAAAGAATTTGGTGATGGTCCTTCATCCTCTCAGCCCACAGCTTCACGGATTCTAACGTACTGGTTAGGTTCCTGAAAGGGCCACATCCTGATGATGGTTTGATTCTGTAAAGGACAGAGATTCTGAGACATTATGGTCAAGACACATAATAAACAATATTCAATTCCAAAATAGTGACTGTGAAAGCCAGTAATGTTTTTTCTGTCAAAAAAAACCCATGAAAACATTCACGGGTCCCGTCTGGGTTTTATGCAACTGATATGTAAAACTGCAAAATTTCCTTGAGCCTGGAAGCAGAAAATGGGAAATCAGTCTAAGGCAGGTCTGTTAATGATCTGATCAATTTCAAATGTATTACAATCACCAAGTCAGCGTTTGTCCAAATATGAGTTCCAGAACATTTCGAGCAATGTCAAACACTGGCTTTCTGTTCTTTCTTAATATCTGTTACGGCCCCTGGCCTCTTGAGGCTGTGCAGGCTTTGTTTTTTTTCTATTATGCAGGATCAGCTGTGCGGGCACAGTTTTCTGATTGGCTGCCTAGAAGCTGCAGGAGAGCAGCCACCCCATTGGAGCAGCAAAGCCAATCAGACGTTGATGAGACCCACCTGCATCATATAAAAGACGTCCGAGTTCATTCCTCCAGTGGGGCAGCTAGCAGGAAGAGGTTGTGTACAGCTGACCCCCACCTTCTGTGTTTTGTGACTGTTTGTGGACAGTTTGAGCAATTTTGTTCTTGTTTCTTTTGTTAAGTAGTGAATCTGCCTTAGATAAACTTTGAACAAGCTAGAGGCTTGTGTTTGGGAGGTTTTTGGTGCTCCCCTTTGTTCTTTCTTTTTGGTTGTTTTGAGTTACTTTAGACTGATGTGTTTGCACATCTTATTTAATTTGCACTCAGTGTTTTCTGCGTTTGTTGGTTCTTTACTTTTGTTTAATTGGCTTAAGTTGTATTGTGTTTTGTGAAAACCATCTTTTGTAATAAATCATTCTTTCATTCCACTTTTATCTCTGGACACATTTTATGTCGCCGCCCCTGGACCCCTAGACCTAAGGGGGCGTAACATAAGTGGGGGCTCGTCCGGGATCCTCGTTAAGAGGATCCCTCTGTTCAGAGTTAGAAGAGGAACATTTTTGGTTGTCTGTATCCAGCAACTATGTCAGGTACATTCAGTCTGGAGCACTTTTTAGCCGATCCCTCTCTTGAGCTTATTGATAGCTGCCGCAAGAATGAATTGCTGCAAATTGTGGAGTACTTTCAGCTGCAGGTCCCAAAACAGGTCCTTAAAGGTGACCTAAAGGCTCTGATAGTGGATAAGTTGGTGGAAATTGGGGTGATCAAAGAGCCTGATCTGCCTGAGGCTGCTGCGGTGCCAAGCCGAGAGACCCTGTCTGTGGAGGACTTCAAAGATGGTCCTAGTGCGGAAGCAGCAGTGAGTGACCGGGGAAAGACACCTCGCACACTCCCTCGCTATGATCCACTGTCTTCTGTGAGTTCAGAAGGACGAGATGGAGCTCGTTTGAAGGTGCGGTTGGCACGTCTCCAAATGGAGGCTGAGGAAAAAGCCCAGGACAGAAAAGCTCAGCTGGAGCTTGAGGTCAGGAGACTGGAAATAGAGGCTGATAAAGCTATAAAGCTGCGCAAACTTGAGCTGGAGGCCCAGACTCGAGCGCCCTCTGCCTCTGTCACACCCGGTTCCACCTCCATGTCTGCTATGCCATTTGACATCAGTAAGTGTATTTCTTTAGTACCTGCTTTTAGAGAATCTGAGGTGGACACATACTTTGCAGCATTTGAACGCATTGCGGGTGCTTTGCAATGGCCTAGGGAAACCTGGCCACTCTTGTTACAATGTAAGTTTTCTGGTAAAGCTCAAGAGGTGTTGGCAGCGCTCCCTTTAAAAGATAGTTTAGACTATGATCTGGTTAAAGCTGCTGTCTTACAAGCCTATGAGTTGGTCCCAGAAGCTTATAGACAGAAGTTTCGACAGCAGAAGAAAACTGCTGGACAAACGCATGTTCAGTTTGCCAGAGAGAAATCCATTCTCTTTGATAAGTGGTGTACTGCATCCAGGGTAAATAAGTATGAGACATTACGTGAGCTAATATTGCTAGAAGACTTCAAGAAGTGCATTCCAGATCGGGTGGTGGTGTACCTAAATGAACAGAAGGTGACTACTTTGGCATCTGCTGCTGTTCTGGCTGATGAGTATGCTCTTACCCATAAGTCATCCTTCACTTTTAATGAAAAGTCACCTACTAGCTCTGTACCACAGTCTCAGATGGTTAAGACCACGGTTCCAAAAGAAAGCCGAGAATGTTTTTATTGTCACAAACCTGGACATGTCATCGCTGATTGTTTAGCTTTAAAACGCAAAACACAGTCAAATTCTAAACAAACTAAAGGTGTTGGTTTTGTGAAAAAAGAACCCCGTAATAAGAGCGTTGGTTGTGGTGACAAATTACCTGATCCCTGTTTTGTACCATTCATTTTCGATGGCTTAATCTCATTGACGGCTGATCCCTCTGATTTGAAGCCAGTACGTATCCTGAGAGATACTGGAGGTTCCCAGTCAGTCATTCTCGCAAATGTTTTACCTTTCACACATGAGAGTGCCTGTGGTTATAACTCTGTTCTGAGGGGGATAGAGATGGGCTACACTCCAAGACCAGTCCACAGAGTTTACATAAAATCCAAACTTGTCACTGGCTTTTTCCCTGTTGCTGTCTGCCCAGAGTTACCCATAGATGGGGTGGCTATGCTAATGGGAAATGACATTGCTGGAGGTTTAGTACTTCCCAGTCTGGAGGTTTTAGACAATCCCTTAGATCAGACAACCCCAGACTCTTCAGACCCTGAGTTGTAACCAGCCTGTGTGGTCACCCGTGCACAAGCACGCAAGGATCGGGATATTTCCATTTCTGATTCTGTTCTAATGTCTCCATTTTCTAGTGAGGGTGATGCACAAACCAAAAGTAACAACATGATGTTACTTCCAGATTTGGTGGAGCTGGAGGAGCCTTGTCCACTCTTGGAGACAGCATCCATCCCCCTGACCAGACGACACTTGTCATCTGCTCAAGAAGCTGATGAAACATTACAAAGATGTTTCAAGAATGTGGTAAGTGCTGAGCAAGCCAATAAAGAGAAACAAGCTTACATTGTGGAACAAGGTGTTTTAATGCGTCAGTGGTCTTCATCAGGTGCAGGAAGCTCAGATTGGAGTAAGGTTAAACAGATTGTTATACCAACCGCCTATAGACAGAAAATTCTATCTCTGGCTCATGAAAGCCAGTGGTCTGGTCACTTAGGCATTACCAAAACATACCAACTTCTGTTAAAGCACTTTTTCTGGCCTGGTATGAAACGTGACATTTCAAATTTCTGTCGTAGTTGTCATGTGTGCCAAATTGCTGGTAAACCAAACCAGGTAATACCACCTGCTCCATTGTGTCCTATTCCAGTGATAGACCGACCATGTCATAGTAGACTGTGTTGGACCTTTACCCAGAACAAAGTGTGGAAATCAATATCTGATCACAATTATGTGTGCTGCAACGCGATTCCCTGAAGCCATCCCTTTGAATAAGATTACAGCCAAAGCTGTGATTAAAGCTCTGACAAAGTTCTTCTCTGTGTTTGGTTTGCCTAAAACCCTACAAACAGATCAAGGAACAAATTTTCAATCAAAGTTGTTCAAGCAAGTAGCTAAAACCCTAAACATTAAGCATGTTGTTTCCTCTGCTTACCACCCAGAGTCCCAAGGTGCTTTAGAACGATGGCATCAGACCTTAAAGTCGATGCTACGCAAGTACTGTCTGGAAACTGGTAAAAGTTGGGATGAGGGGGTTCCATTTGTATTGTTTGCTGCTAGAGAGGCTGTTCAAGAATCCCTTGGCTTTAGTCCAGCGGAGTTAGTATTTGGACACACACCCCGTGGCCCTTTAAGAGCCTTAAAAGAAACTTTTTTTAGTTCCTGAAGAATGTTCCAAGACAAGTGTGACTAAGTATGTGCAAGCCTTTCGTGAGCGCCTGTGTCAAGCTAATGCTCATGCTAAGAAGCATCTAGCTGACTCTCAAAGAAAAATGAAAAACCACTATGATAAAACATCTGTCAAAAGAGTTTTTCATGTAGGAGATCAGGTTATTGCACTCCTGCCTGTTCCTGGCTCGGCTTTGTCTGCCAAATTTGATGGCCCTTATGAAATTCTAGAGAAAATAGGGGAGAATGATTATGTCATTGGTACCCCTAATCGGCGGCGCAAAACCCGTGTCTGCCATGTGAACATGCTTAAATTATACCACTCTCGACCTGCACCAGAACCTAGTGGGGGGTGTGCTCCAGTGGCGGTCACAACTCAACTAGAAATAGGTGAGGTAAACAATGCTGATGGCCTAAGAATGAATTATCCTCTCTGTTCTAGCCCCCGCCTTACAAATTCAGAGATGCTAAAATCCCTGCAGAGCCAGCTTGACCACTTATCCCCTGAACATCAAAAGGATGTAATGGTCCTCATTAATGAATACCAATGTTTATTTAATGATATACCAACACGTACAACTGTTCTAGAACATGACATAGATGTTCAAAATGCAAAACCCATCAAACAGCATCCTTATCGTGCTAATCCCACAAAACGTTCCTTAATGAAACAGGAAACTGAATATCTGATGGAACATGGTTTAGCCAAACCTAGTCAAAGTCCCTGGAGCTCACCTTGCTTGTTAGAAACCAAATCAGATGGTTCACCACGCTTTATCACTGACTTTCGTAAGGTAAATTCTGTCACTGTACCTGATGCCTATCCTCTCCCCAGGATTGAAGACTGTGTGGACAATATTGGAGCTGCAAAATACGTTACAAAGTTGGACCTTCTTAAGGGTTATTGGCAAGTCCCTTTGACTGAAAGGGCTTCCAACATTTCAGCTTTTGTGACCCCAGATGACTTTTTGCAATACACTGTTATGGCATTTGGTATGTGTAACGCTCCAGCTACTTTTCAGAGACTGATAAATACAGTACTGCGTGGCATCTCCAACTGCAGTGCGTATTTAGATGACTTGGTGGTGTATACTGAAACCTGGCAGGAACATTTGCAAACACTATATCAAGTATTTCACAGTTTGGCCCAAGCTTCCTTGACCCTTAACCTTGCTAAGTGTGAATTTGGCAAGGCCACAGTGACATATTTAGGCAGAGAGGTGGGGCAAGGCCAAGTCCGTCCCCTCAACGCTAAAGTTGTAGCAATTAATGATTATCCCACACCCAAAACACGCCGTGAACTACGTAGATTTCTGGGCATGGTTGGCTATTACCGGAACTTTTGCAGAAATTTCTCCTCAGTAGTTCAACCATTAACCAATCTACTCAGCCCAAAGACTGATTTTGTTTGGTCAGAGAAATGCCAGAATGCTTTTGAAAGTGCTAAGTTTCTTCTTTGTCACACACCAGTACTAGCTGCACCTGATCTGACCCGACCTTTCAAGCTGGAGGTGGATGCCAGCGCTGTTGGGGCTGGTGCAGTGCTAATTCAGGAAGATTTGCAGGGTTTAGATCATCCTGTTTGCTATTTCTCTCGCAAGTTCAACAGACATCAACTGAACTATTCCACCATTGAAAAAGAAACCTTGGCTCTGTTGTTGGCTCTTCAGCACTTTCATGTCTACCTTGGTTCCAGTAGTTTACCGATTGATGTATTCACAGATCATAATCCACTAGTATTTCTTTCTCGCATGTATAACCACAACCAGCGCCTTATGCGGTGGGCATTACTGTTGCAAGAATACCACCTAAATATTCGGCATAAGAAAGGGGCAGAAAATGTTCTTGCAGATGGCCTGTCCAGGATGTGAGTATTCTTTTGTTTTGTGTAACATTCAGCATTTACAAAACCTGGTTTTGTAATTTAAGGGGGGGAGTGTTACGGCCCCTGGCCTCTTGAGGCTGTGCAGGCTTTGTTTTTTTTCTATTATGCAGGATCAGCTGTGCGGGCACAGTTTTCTGATTGGCTGCCTAGAAGCTGCAGGAGAGCAGCCACCCCATTGGAGCAGCAAAGCCAATCAGACGTTGATGAGACCCACCTGCATCATATAAAAGACGTCCGAGTTCATTCCTCCAGTGGGGCAGCTAGCAGGAAGAGGTTGTGTACAGCTGACCCCCACCTTCTGTGTTTTGTGACTGTTTGTGGACAGTTTGAGCAATTTTGTTCTTGTTTCTTTTGTTAAGTAGTGAATCTGCCTTAGATAAACTTTGAACAAGCTAGAGGCTTGTGTTTGGGAGGTTTTTGGTGCTCCCCTTTGTTCTTTCTTTTTGGTTGTTTTGAGTTACTTTAGACTGATGTGTTTGCACATCTTATTTAATTTGCACTCAGTGTTTTCTGCGTTTGTTGGTTCTTTACTTTTGTTTAATTGGCTTAAGTTGTATTGTGTTTTGTGAAAACCATCTTTTGTAATAAATCATTCTTTCATTCCACTTTTATCTCTGGACACATTTTATGTCGCCGCCCCTGGACCCCTAGACCTAAGGGGGCGTAACAATATCTTTTGGGAGAAAATCCTGGTGGGTAGACAGCATGTTGTGAATGAAAGTAATTTCCTCCAGGTGAAAACATTACAATGTATTTACATGACTCATGAAGCTCAGATTTACCTCCATAAGAACTTGCCTGGAAAAGTGAAAAGCACTGTAAAGATGAAGTCCATCAGGAGCAGGCGATAAAGTTCCTGCCCCACAAAATTCTCCCAGCACTACGCAGACACACAAAGAAGAAAAATCTATTTGCTTTTTTAAGAAGTTCAAAAAATAAAACAGCACGAGTGTTAATGAGATCACCTGCTGTCAATGTGGGCAAAGACCCACATATTTTTTTATGCTATAACTGTGTGGTGTCACATTGACAGGTTTAAGAATGAGGAGGCTAATAACCTTTGAAACTTGAGGGTCTTGTTCCACAGCAATTTTTCCAAGCCAGTGGTAACACAGTATGATAACAAGGCTGATCTTCAGCAGCAGGTTCCTGTGAATTCAAGACGGAAACAACATTTCCATTTAACAATGTTCCTGCATCTGTGACCAAAATAAAATAACACTATACATCCTTTTGCAGTAAGAATATATTTATTATCCGGTGCAGGATTATAGTTATAATTTACGTGAAGATATTTGCTCAGGTACTCATGCCAATAAACTTTTTCAGACTGTCGTATTAAAATAAGAGTCCAAAGCACAACATAATAGTACAGTGGAAGGAAAATGATTCATTGTTTCTAAAATGTTTTAAAATATATTTTAAAAAGAAAGACAGAAAAAAACACTAAAGCTACAACTCACATTAGTGAGAATGTGAGTGGCAAGTTGCAGCTCGCATTCTCACTAAGACCAGGAAGATTTACCATCAGGAAATTGTGCTCTGACTTCCTGTTGCTCAGAAAAGAGATTCTGAAGAACTGTTATTAGTTTATAAATCATTGAATGGTTTAGCACCAAAATACATTAAAGGTCGGCTGTTGTATCAACCTTCCAGGTCTTCTGGTTGTGGTCTGCTCTGCACCCCCCAAACCAGAACGGAACATAGAAACAGCATTCAGCTTCTATGCACCACAAATCTGGAACAAACTTCCAGGAAACTGCTAAACAGCTGAAACACTGAGATCCTTTAAATCAAGACTAAACAACCGTTTAGAAATATTTTTGGACAATAGCAAATGAAGAATTGACCAATATATTCAACTTGTATTGATTTTGATATTGATTTGCACTATCCAAAATGTAATAGGCATCACTGGTTTCTATGTTGACTGCATGTTTATTTTAGGACTTTTTTGTGTGTGTTTTTATGATGTAAAGCACTTTCAGCTGCCTTGTTGCAATACAAATAAGCTTAACTGATTAAATACTGCCTCTCACCTGAAGATGGAGACATAAACACGTGTGATGGCCGAGTTATGCTTCTCAATCAAAGCACAGAACTTGATGATCTCACGCAGCAGCAGGTTGAATCCAGACACCACTGCAGCCATGAACAGTAATTCAATATTCTGTAGCACTTTACTGATGGTCTTCTGTAGAAGGAGGAGAATAATTCACAGTAAGGAGCATAAAGTTCAGAGCAGCTTGTGATGGGGACAAAACAATACATAAAACTTCAACTTTTATTTCTGACTAATACTTTTATTGTCCATCTAAATTCCCATTTAATGATACACTGAAACATTGTGAAGACTTCTTAGAAGAAGTCATAGTCATAATTTAATTGAAGGTATCTGAAATGTGTATTTCATAAAGTCACTAATTCATTGTAGATATCTTGAATTGAAGTCTCCATACAACTCAACTGTAAATCTGAGGTTATTTTGACTAGTCAGAATATAATTAGAGATATCTTAAAAGCTAAAACGTCTAGTCATAAAAAAAGAGCGATATCTGGAATGCAAGGGCGTTACAACTGAATTTCTGTTAAAACAACTTGCCATAAGTTTCCTGTTTCTGACATTAAACGTCTGTCGCTAATATTTTTTTCTTATATTTAAACAGCTTTTGCTCCATAAATTGCTGTTGTTGCATGACATATCAAAAAAATTTTTACCTTGAGTAATGATTCACAAGAGTTTAATTTTTATTAGTTTTTAGTTTATTGACAATCACTTTGATTACAAAAAAAATAAAAACACAATATTTTCAATTTAATTTATATACATTTAAATAATACAAACAATTGCACATGCAAGAAACAAAAAAATGTGACTCATAAATGCAGTTATTTTTCACAGCAGAGTTGGGTGATGATCTGATTTGTGTATTTAGTAAGACATAGGAATTTGGCTTGTATAATTTGCAAATGCACACTTTATATTTTATTCGTCTATCATTGTCAATGATATATTTGGACAAAATATTTCTCAAAAACACACAGGCATATCACAGCAAAATGTGAGAAAGCCTTATGAAGAAAATGTGTCATGTCTCCATAACACATATAACAGATGTGACGGCAAATTAGGAAGAGTTTAGATGTTATTTTGAGAACATTCCTCATTGTTAAAATCTGCAAGTCTTCTCGAGTTTCCTGATTTATCTCAACCCTAATTGGTTTGTTTATTCTTATCATCTTCATCTAACCACTGAGGATCTTCCAGTCTGTAGCCCAGATCCGTTGGACGGCGAAGTAAAGGTTGAATTTGCACTTGAGTGGGCACACCGTATGACTAGCCTTCGACCTACAAGACAAATTTGTATATTAGCTGACAAGGTGATAGATGAAAAATACATATTTTGCTTACATATGTAAAACGAATTACACCTCACCTTTGGACTGACAACCCGTCTCACTTTACATTCTGTCCCTCCTATAAAGTGAGGACCAGCCCAGTCTGCTAGGTCTGCTTCAGCTTCGGTGGAAAACCTCACATAGGCCAGTCTATCCTTTGAAGAACCGGGACTATTCTTGATCTTTGATCAAATCAAAATCAAAACACAAATGGTTATAGAATCATTTCTGTAGATAAATCAGGACAAAATGATAGAAAAAAGTTCAAATAAAATGTGGGTTTGACTCCACCTGGCACACTGTGACACATCCAAAAGGTTTAAAATAGGCAGCTACATAATCTTCATTTATATAGGGATCCAGGTCTGTGATGAACAAGCCATGATCCTGTTAAATGACAGAAAAACAATGAAACTTAAGGATCCCAAAAATATTTAGCATCAAGATGATCCATGTAGCATCAAATGTTGCTTACCAAATCATAGAATTTGGACAAGACAGCCCGGTATTTCTTTGGGAGCTCTATGTACATTCTTTCTTTAGGTGCTCTCTCACCGATATCTGAAATAAATAGAATTCATCATCCTTTTTAATATTCTTTTCACCAAGAAAAAAATTCAGGCAAAAAAAACTACACAAATTAGAAGTTAAAATCATGAATGGAAGTTTTCCCTTACCAGAGGCCATTATCCAGACGCAGATGTGAGACAAATGGAAGGAAAAATTATGCCCAACAAGTGGACGAAGCCTGATTTATACTTTTTGAAATGAGTATATTTCCTTATACGTAGGAGGAGAAAGTTTCCTCCTTCTTTTAGTTTTGTTTTTATCTCAAGTTCAAACGAAAAATGCTTTCAAACAGATCAATGTCACAAAACCTGTTAAGCAGCCAGGGGAAAACCTTAAACAGGTGATTACTACTGTTGAACAGTTATAAACATTTTTTTTTTTGTTGCACAACATCTGATGCGGTAAACAGGAAATGGAGAAAAAAAAGAAAATATTCCATGGAGGATATGTTACATAAGTTTATTTGCACTGAAGTTTTCAGTGAAATTCATTTTGAGATTATATAAAAACAGTCAAAACATGACTGACAGTTGTTAATTTGATATTATTTACTATAGTATTTTTTACAACCCATTTTTGCTAATATGAGAGCTTTTAGTTTTCTGCACTAAATATTCCATAACAATTCACAAGTTCAAGCAAACAGAGGGATAACAACAGTAAAGCATATCTATTCTATGAATTTTGGCATGTATGATGAAAACAATTATCACAAATGATGGGACATCATTAAGGACTGACTACCTGACCAGGATGTGCCCAAACACTTGCCCAAAAGTGCTTGAGATGACACCAAAGGCATGTTATAGCGAGTTGCTACCAGCCCCTTATCTGAAGCAGATATATCTCAGCGAGATTGTAGAAAAACAAAGCAATCCTCAGAGTGGTCCAAAGTAACAGCCAGACAGATTTTCTCCTCCCCAATTTAACAGACGTCAACATTTTAAAATAACTCACACAAATAGGACTGTTTCTACGGGAAATATTAATAGTATCTTCATAAAACCTCACGACAAAAAATAAATCCCAATTATCCCTTTTTTAACTTGAGATAATTTTTGTAGTGCACATGAGTGTGTTGTGTACTATATAAATTAGATATATGTGAAACATTTTTGTTGCCCCCGTTACAAAAGTCCATGTGTTTTGCAGACAGAGATTGTTTAGTAAAAGGTTTTCAACACCCACTTCTCTGTTCTAAAGCCTTCCAAATAAAAGCCTTCCAGTCATTCCGGATTTCTATCAGACACTTTAAGCTCTATTTAGTTCTCTTCTACACATTTTAGCATGGCATTGATCAGCAATGAGAAACTAAAGAAATTCTCAGTAAAAATATTTTGTTCTTATGAAGATAAATGACTCATCTCAGGAAAAAGGCCATCAATTACTTGACAGTGCATGCTTTAAAATGTTGTACAATTTTAAGTAAAGATTTGTAATGTGTAGAATAGTTTTTCCACCAGGCTGACAGGAAAATTTTCCTTCATGAAAAATAATGAAGTTATACCAATATATGATTTTCTGCAGAAACCTGCAAACACCATCTCTGGAATATTTTTAGAAAGACAACGTCACAGCTCAGAGAATTACTCCTGTGGACTATTGTGTAAAGCCCCATGACACATTTGGAGAATTATAATATGCGGTAAAATTTTATTTTTGCATTTTACAAACAAAAACTTTAAAGTGAATCTAAAATTACATAGTATACAAAGTCTTTTATTTAGAATAGTAAAAGGATGCAGAAGAGTTCAACCTGTTGTAAATTAATCAAATATCACAAAGTATATCAAAACTTCACAAAGTTTGTTGCTGCTTTTCCTGTTTTTTTTCTATGGTATTTATGAGGGAAGTTCTCAATGTCTAGACATGTCAGTGATGATAACACAATTTAATGACAAGCGTGCATGACAACGTGGAGGTATCATCTTCCTCTGAAAAGAAAACAAATTCAAAATACATGACAGTTATCAGTGCAATTTGCCATTTCTTTAGTAATGATGGTTGCTGCACTTACCAGAAAGGTGTCCAAGAAGGAAGTGAACCCAGTTCACCTTTGTCTCTTACTAGAATTTGGATTATTTTCCTCATACCAATACTGCAGTTGGGTGATGAGGAATTTTTTGTCTTTACCTTCCTGAATACAGAGAAAACAATATTTAGGTCAACTCACATTTTACTGGTGTCTTGCTTTTTTTACAAACTAAAGTCTCCATATGTTGAGCTAAAATAGAGCTAGGAATTCAATGTTAAAATCCAAGACTAATATTTTCAAAAAAATAGTTTCGGTCTTTTAATCTAGACTTAAACTAGATTAAAAGCAAGGCTTAACTTACATTGTCAATTTGCTTCCAACAAATCCCTTTGTTGAGATTTAAGAGATGGATCAACACAAAATAGCTCATAATGGTGAAGTGAAAGGAAAATATATTGTTTTCTTTCTTTTGTTTTTCTCAGACTCCAACACACTGGTCAGGCTTTACTTACATCGTCAATTTGCTTTTCTAACCGTCTGATGATTCTCCTTTGGCCATCTACTACCTGAATACGGAAATATATCAACAGTCTGAAAACGGGAGAAAAATATTAAAAACATTAGACCACATCAGGCAAATTACATAATCTGGGTTAGTTATGATTATGAGGACATACAGAAATAGTCCAGAGGGCATGAACAAGAAGATCGGGTTATCTGTGAAAGCATTGTAAGCTCGAAAGAGCCAAGAAAGAATTTGGTGATGGTCCTTCATCCTCTCAGCCCACAGCTTCACGGATTCTAACATACTGGTTAGGTTCCTGAAAGGGCCACATCCTGATGATGGTTTGATTCTGTAAAGGACAGAGATTCTGAGACATTATGGTCAAGACACATAATATACAATATTCACTTCCAAAATAGTTTTCATGTTTTTTGACAGAATAAACATGAAAACATTCACGGGTCTCCTCTGGGTTTTATGCCACTGCTATGTAAAACGGCAATATTTCCTGTGAGCAGCATATTCAAGAAGTAACATGGCACTCACTTCCAAACTGTATACGCAACAAAAACAGCAGCACCAAGAAATGAGGGGAAGAACAAGAGAGTAATGAATGCTGTTGTCATGTGAGTTGCCCTCCAGGGCTTTTTAGATGCCTGACAGTTGAGCATCAGGCTGTTCTGTGGAGACAAAAACAGAAAGATAAGAGAAAGTAGGTCATCTGGATATTTGTGTGTGCTTTATGGAAATGATTCAATGACATATGCTTTGCCAACCTTCTTCATGTAAAACAGCACAAACAGTTTTGCAATTTGGACAGCGGGGAGGAGAGGAGCAAACAACACCCCAAGCCTGGAGGCAGAAAATGGGAAATCAGTCTAAGGCAGGTCTGTTAATGATCTGATCAATTTCAAATGTATTACAATCACCAAGTCAGCGTTTGTCCATATATAAGTTCCAGAACATTTCGAGCAATGTCAAACACTGGCTTTCTGTTCTTTCTTAAGATTTTTTGGGAGAAAATCCTGGTGGGTAGACAGCATGTTGTGAATGAAAGTCATTTCCTCCAGGTGAAAACATTACAATGTATTTACATGACTCATGAAGCTCAGATTTACCTCCATACGAACTCGCCTAGAAAAGTGTAAAGCACTGTAAAGATGAAGTCCATCAGGAGCAGGCGATAAAGTTCCTGCCCCACAAAATTCTCCCAGCACTACGCAGACACACAAAGAAGAAAAATCTATTTGCTTTTTTAAGAAGTTCAAGAAAAACAAAACAGCACGAGTGTTAATGAGATCACCTGCTGTCAATGTGGGGGAAAGAACCACATATTTTTTTATGCTATAACTGTGTGGTGTCACATTGACAGGTTTAAGAATGAGGAGGCTAATAACCTTTGAAACTTGAGGGTCTTGTTCCACAGCAATTTTTCCAAGCCAGTGGTAACACAGTATGATAACAAGGCTGATCTTCAGCAGCAGGTTCCTGTGAATTGAAGACGGAAACAACATTTCCATTTAACAATGTTCCTGCATCTGTGACCAAAATAAAATAACATTATAAATCCTTTTGCAGTAAGAATATATTTATTATCCGGTTTAAGATTACAGTTATAATTTACGTGAAGATATTTGCTCAGGTACTCATGCCAATAAACTTTTTCAGACTGTCGCAATAAAATAAGAGTCCAAAGCACAACATAATAGTACAGTGGAAGGAAAATAATTCATTGTTTCTAAAATGTTTTAAAATATATTTTAGAAAGGAAGAAACAAAGAAACAAAGAGAGAAAGAAATACTAAAGCTACAACTCATTAGTGAGTGGCAAGTTGCAGCTCGCATTCTCACTAAGACCAGGAAGATTTACCATCAGGAAATTGTGCTCTGACTTCCTGTAGCTCAGAAAATGAATTTTGAAGCACTGTTATTAGTTTGTAAATCATTGAATGGTTTAGCACCAAAATCCATTAAAGGTCTGTTTTAAATAAGACCTTTCAGGTCTGCATCCCCCGAACCAGAACGAAATATGGAGAAACTTCATTCAGCGTCTATGCAGCACAAATCTGGAATGAACTACCAGAAAACTGCTAAACAGCTGAAACACTGAGTTCCTTTAAATCAAGACTAAACACTCACCTGTTTAGAAATGTTTTTGGACCATAACAAATGAAGAACTGACCAATATATTCAACTTGTATTGATTTTGATATTGATTTGCACTATCCAAAATGTAATATGCATCACTGGTTTCTATGTTGACTGCATGTTTATTTTAGAACTTTTATTTTTGTGATTTTATGATGTAAAGCACTTTCAGCTGCCTTGCTGCAATACAAATAAGCTTAACTGATTAAATACTGCCTCTCACCTGAAGATGGAGACATAGACACGTGTGCAGGGCGAGTTATGCTTCTCCATCCAAGCACAGAAATTGAAGATCCCAGGCAGCAGCAGGTTGAATCCAGACACCACTGCAGCCATGAACAGCAAATCAAGATTCTGAAGCACTTTACTGATGGTCTTTGGTAGAAGAGGGAGAATAATTCACAGTAAGGAGCATAAAGTTCAGAGCAACTTGTGATGGGGACAAAACAAGAATACATAAAATTCAACTTTTATTTCCAACTTAGCTCTTTTATTGTCCATCTAAATTCCCATTTAATGATACACTGAAACATTGCAAAGACTTCTTAGAAGGAAGCTACATATGTATTTATAAAATGCTGTCTTGAGTGTAATAAATGTCACATGAGAAATTGGTATCCTGCATTTGATGGTAAAATTGATGGTGTTAAAAAGTACTTCTGATAACACATGGCAGAAGAGAAAAGCAGAACTAAATTAATGTGACAGGAAGTCTTTTCTGTATGCCTCAGTGGTGAGGAGACTCAAGGGAGTTCTCATGTACGCTTGAAATCTGTCAAGTCTCTGACTTTTCCTCTAACCTTTGAAAGAAAGTAGACACCCAAGGCACTGAAGAAGATGCTCGCTAGGCAAATGAACCATGCTGCCACGTGCACAAGGAAGTTGCGGAACCGCTGCATGAGAGTCCTTTCCTCTTCTCTGCTGGCCAGCTCAGAAAGCTGCTCCTGTTGGAAAAGCAGTCTGCTTGAGGTGGCGCCGATAAATAGTGATTAAATGTTAACCACCGTTACCAGTGGTGTTTAACAGTTTTACTCTCACAGATATAGACACGAGAAAAAGGATCTTGTCAGTGTCAGTACAGGCGAAGAGGAAATAAAATACTACACCCAAACTGTATTGGCAGGATTCAAGAGGGAAAATAATTTAATGAATTGAGCAGTACAGGGGACACTACCTCCATCAAAACAGAAGCTTCAATATTCAGTTGGTCTGGAGAGAACTGCTGTGTGATGACACAATGCCAAGAAGGACATCAGCAATACCTAATCGCCTTAGATATGATCGCTAGATTGTTAGAGAAATGATTGCTGCTGCATGTCAATATGGTAAGGATTATAACTTAAAGTCAGAGTGACCACTAATGGGAAGAAAACACTAAAGTTGGCGTTCATTTCAGAAGTGGGTGTCCTGGTACATTTACCTCGATGTCCAATTTTTTTAAAAAGCTACATCTTTTAGGTGGTATGATAAAGACAAAAACATTTTTGTTTGTAAATGAAGTTTTCAAAGTTGCAAATGGGCCACAAGATCCTTACCAGTGACAAAAGAGACTGAAGTTGAGATGTTTGGTCATAGTACGCAGTATGGGAAAAACTCAAAAAGCATATTAGCACAAATACATTTTATAGCCGTCAAACACGTGTGGAGGAGGAATTATTGGAGCTTGTTTTGTAGCTATATGGCTGAATCTTTGTCCGTGAGTAAATTGTGAACTTTGCTGTGCACTGCCTTGTAGAATTTTTCACCATCTTTGGATTTATTCACATTGCCACTGTAAACTCAAACGCGTTTTGTTTGGATCTTCTGAGTCAAAGTAGTGGATAAAGGCTAGGCTAGGTTGTTGCCCGTTTTGCAACAACTGACACGGCTGTCATGTGAAAAAAGGAAACCTTCTGTCCAATCAAAGTCCAGACCCCAACCTGTTTAAAATGCAGTACATTTTGCAAGGATAGGATAAAACTCCTTTGCAAAGACTGATAAAGTTATACAGAAAATGACCACTCAAACTTAACTCTTCTAAATTTGATTCTTGTGCTGTGTACAAATTATGTAAACCTTAGGGTGAAACCATTCCCAAACAAGATGCTGACCAAATTTATCTCACACAAAACACCATGCTTAACCTTTTGCTCCTGCAAAAGAGCAAGACAAAACCAGAGGTGTGAAAACAAATGCATGAGAAATTTCCTGTGTTAGAATTACTTTCACTGAATTAATCTAATAGTCTTAGCAAGAAAACAAGCTCAGACAGCAAGTATAAATTTGTTGTTACAAACGTACTAATAAAATGATTGCATACTTTGAGCTGAGTGCTGATCTTCTCAGACTGAAGTCTGATGGA
The DNA here is from genome assembly GCF_002775205.1 of Xiphophorus maculatus. Classification (NCBI taxonomy): domain Eukaryota; kingdom Metazoa; phylum Chordata; class Actinopteri; order Cyprinodontiformes; family Poeciliidae; genus Xiphophorus; species Xiphophorus maculatus. Next base: position 11,553,457 of record NC_036458.1, on the reverse strand, counting down.
AGGCTTTTTGGTGACTTTAAAGTCCCAGGAGCAGAAAACGTTTTCTGACAGATTCCCGTCTGACTTGAACACCTGAAAGCTTTTCCCAAAAGACTTGGACATGCTGCAAGGAGGAAAATGACTGTTACATACACACAACTGATGAGAAAAAAAAAAGGCAAAATATGTTAAAGTGAATATTGTATACCAACCTGTACACCAGAATAATGCAGATAATAAAGAAGGAAATTGTGATGGTAAAAAAATAGGCAGTTGGTATGCAATAAGGTACCATAGATGTTATGCTCGTAGTTTTAATCGTGATGTTTGAGTAGTAACCATAAAACATCAAGCTCCGAGAAAGGTAACCCTGCCAAAGATGAAACATTGAGACAAGTTTCAGATCAAATTTGTGAAATAGGATCTATAGAAACAAATAATCTAGCAATTTAGTACAACCAACTCACCATGCCCGTGAAAATTTCAATCCAAGAGAAAGACTCGCCATGGGAATCAGGTGGAGGGTGGATGGCTTGAGGAAGAACCAGAAACAAGAAGGTAGTAATGAAGAAAAGCAGGTTGATGAACAGGAGCGTTCGGAGAAAAGTGAAGTAGGAGAGAACTCCGGTTCCATAACGTCCACTCAGTTTTTTCATGGATGAGTTCCACAACTTGAGAGAGGTAGAAAATCGGGGGGCATATCTGCAATGGCGCCACATCTTTGAGGAAGCAAACAAACCACAAGTAAGTGGTCAATAGCCAATAAACAGTTCAAACCTTACAGGAGCAGTAAATCTTTTTAAACCTACCCTTGAAAGGTACATGCATGGAAGATTACGACAAGGGAAGTTCCTGTTGATGACCAAATTCTTAGCTAAAGGGCTAAAAAAATGCTTCCTTGTGAAAACAGATAAGTAGAAATAGGTTACTCCAAATGTTGGCAAAAAGCACACAACGTTTTATTCAAACTCCAAAATTAGCGTGTTCAGACCTGGTATCAACAAGTGTGATAATAGCTTCATTAAACAGCAACCTTTCAAATTTAAATCCCATTCTAGAGGCCTAAAGAGTTTTAATTTTTGTTATGCGATTGGATTTCTGTAAACAAGCAATAGATCACATGTGCTTCACGAGAAGGACAGTGAGGGCCTGTAAATAACAGAAGTGATTTTACAACCTGGTGAGCACACCAAATTTACTCAGACACAAAAAGAATTCAAAACCTACAAATACCCCCCCAAAGAAACTTTCACTCTCTCTACTAAATAATATCCAATAACGAAAACATCCTTTACTTTAAAAAGAGCTTCCTTTTTAACTTAGAATTCTAGCCACTAAAACTACGAAAAAATTAAAGCTGTTGATGACGATTCCATGCAAAAGCTCAATTATTGGAGGTTAGCTGATCTTGTTTATACATCTTTTAAAAAGAGAATCCTAGGTAATGCAGCTGTTCAAGGGGAGTCATTTCAGAAAAGTAAATTTATTTTTAGGAGATCCTTGGTACACATTCATCCACACTTCGCCTCATTAGTTACATCCAAATGTGATTTGTGGGAAGCTATCCCAACGTTTAGGACGTTTAATGTTCACACCCAGTTTAAAAACTGTCTGATTGGATTGCTCAGGATATTTGTGCCGTATGTGAATGGGATCTTTGTTCCATTTACCTGATTTCCATCTTGTCCGCCAGGCTGAGTGGCATGGCTCGCAGCTTACGCAAGCCTTCACTCTCAGAGAGGCCTCGGAGATCTGACACCAGCTGCTCCTTATTGGTTTCAGTGCACCACAAGCCTGAACCAGCCAAATTATTTGCTTCGTCTGTGGATATCATCAATATAGAAACAGTTTCACCTCGGCCTGAGAGTGCGAGTGTTGCCTGTTTATACCTTCCATTTGGTCAATTCATATCTTCTGTTTACCTTCAGTACTAATTTCCTCAAACTCTGGTGATGTGATATCGTCCTGGGTCACTCTGGGGATGTGGAGGGAGACACGGGACGAGGTCTGGTGTGTCGGTAGTGCACATGTTTCTCGCACAGCCATGCCTGCAGAACTATGTAACCCTGTGAAAGTAAGGAAAGAAACCGTAAATATCTCAGTTGTGTAGATTAAAAATAGTCAAAAAGTGGGCTTTATCTAACCAATTTTACGACTGGGCATGGAGGAGAGTACCCTCCTTGTAGCGGCTGACCAGTTGTTTCTTTGCAAAGATCTCAATCGGCATCCATTATATGATTCTTTGCTGCTGCTTGTTGACTCGCTGTCTGAAAAACATAATTTATCTTATTGGTATTTTAAACAATATTCTGAGTTGAAAACTTTGGCTGGAGTGAATACCAGATGTGTCTGAGTTTTTTGTGAACATTTCCATCTGTATGTCTCCAGGATTGCCCTGAACATTACATGCTGGTTCTTTGAAGAGTTGGAAAGGGTCCTGACTGGGTCCACTTTCGCCAAGATTTCTGCAAGCGAGTGGAAATAACACTGAGTAAATATCCCACAGTCTTTCAGCAAAGCTCTCCTGGATAACTTTCAATAATAGAGAATTTTGATTTCACTAAACTAAATTACGCCTTTAAATTAGCTTAATCCTTTGATGCTTCAGTTCTGAAAAGGAGGAAAGGCTTTAAATACTGCAAGATTTTAAAGAAACATCACCTTTTGCTTAACATCTACTTAAATTTGAGTAAAGACATTTAATACTGTTTAACATTGAATATATTCTAGAAAAAAAATTAAAATAATACACATCACATGGAAAGAAAAAAAACAAAACTTACTCATAGTCATAATCCTCTTCATAAATGTTGACGTTGAAGCTCCCACCGTTTGCCATGGTTGATGCTGATCATCGTTTTCTGTGAAACTTACACTGGCTTAGTCCACGTCAACCGCATATAGCTGCTGGGGGTAGTAAATTATCAGAGACACTAAAAATAGATAACCAAAGCTTACCAGTTCCTTTTCTTATCATGCAAAGCTGCTTAAGGAGCAAGAAAGAGTAAAAGGTTCTGTTTCTTCCTGGAATATGCACAGAATAAATGCTTCTCTCAGGCTTTTGTATTTGCATGGGCTTCAATGTCTCACACCACTAAGTAATATGTCAAAAAGGAAAGACTTAATAAACTGGTCAAAGGGCAGAAACATTAAACAAAAGACAAAGCCACACTTCCTCTTTCTCTCTTACAGCTGCAGCTTATCTGCAATTAGTGTATGCTTGCTTCTTTGACATGTTCTGTGCAGAGGAAACTACAGAAAAACAAGTTAAAATAAAATTGGTCATGTTTTTTAATTAGATTGGGGTCTCTTATAGCTCTGCAGGTTTCTGTATGTCAAATATAAAGAGATTAACATTTTGTTTTTGAAGTGGCACATTTGATTTTATAATGTTGATGATTTTTATGATTCTGGCATTAAACAGGTTAGTTTAAAGTTTGAACTTTACTCAGTAATTTATGAATAAACTGACTGGGTCCTCCACCGCGACATGTTGTGGTAGTGCTAATATTATCACTAATAATATTGATAACTGTATGCAAAAATGATGACAATATATGTTTTTTTTTAAAAATCCAATCAAATACTTTATATCTTTGTTGGTTTGTTTCCCCTTGCATTCTGAAATTCCTTCGAATCTGCCGCAATGCCTTCATACCTGAGGGCACACTGCCATCCAGTGGTCAAAATCTAGAACTGCAATTCACTTTATCACGCCAAAAGGACAAAGACCAAAATGTTATACAGCACATACCACGTGTCCATGCCAGGTTATGGGCACATGATCTTCAGCAGTTATTAGGTGAGGTGAGGAGTAGGATGCACCCTGGACAGATAGCCAATACATCTGGCAACACAGAGACACGCAATCATACACACCCACCCACGCACCCCCACACACACGCCTACACACATAATGTACAATTTAGAATGTCCACACAATCTGTTTTGTAACACACATGCAGAAAGGCCTCAGGCTGGACTTCGCACCCAGAACCTTCTTGCTACAAGCCAATAGTGTCGCCAATAGTGTCGCCAATAATGTACAATTATATCACATGATATTCAATCGTAATATTAGGTTAGATTTTATGGGCGGCGCAGTTGTGGCACCCTCCTGTGTTCTTCACATAGTAAGCAGTGTAAAAAAAAAGGGTGAGCAGGGGGAGGGCAACGCAACACAAGTGGTTGAAGAAGTTAAGGAAGCCAAAGGTCGATGCTAAAGGTCGACCTTTGTGCTAAAGTGGCTATTGCACTGTTAAATGCAAAAGTGCTTTTGCACTGTTTATTGATTCCTGGAAACATTTATTGATATTTAGACCTTCCTATATTGAAAAATAAGTATAGATTAATTACAAAGATTTTTTATCCGTGAATGGTTTTTGTTGTTGTTTTTGTGTTTGTTTGTTTGTTGTTAATTTTTATGCAACAAAATGCAACAAATACACTTGCTAAATGATCCAATCTGTCCGAGCTAATCCTAAACGCATCAAAAAGGGGGCGGTCTTTAAACAAAAGTTCTCAGGAAGTAGGTTGCTATAGATCGAAACTCCTCCCGAACTTTGACAGAAAGAGTTCACAACTCGTCTTAAATTTGCCTGACAACTTTTTTTTTTCCAGAGCGTGAAATAATGCAGAGCAATGCTTACGGTGCCTCTCTGGCCGGCGGGGCCTTTGATTTCGAGAGCTTTGTGAAGAAACCACAGACTATTCTGCGCTTCCTGAGCTGGGTGAGTGACTTGGACGTTAACGTTAGCAACTGTCAACCTTAAAGGTTATTAACATATGTCAGCTTCCAGGCTTCACAGCGAAGTAAAGATTAAACTGCTTGTTGGCTGTGTGTGCGCTTTGAATTGCACATTAAGCGTTTCTCAAGTATGAGCCGATTATAAGCTTTCAAAAAGTGCCCATAATATGTTTAAGCTGTCGTTAGTTGATTGTAGCTTGTGGCTAGCATGTGCACTGCTGTGTCACTGCAGTAAAAGAGACAAATACAGTACAGGGGGATCAACCTGTACCTGTGGTCCACTTAATGGTTGGAAGCTACACTAATAGTACATAACTGGGAAAGAAAAGAGTAGGGAAACAAAACATGTAGCTCTGCTTCTGCACGTATTGCTGTGTTTTGTGTTGGTAGTTCACTGGAACTGTGAAAATGTCCCAGCGTCATCTGTTGCTGCCTGCCTGCCTTCCTTCCTCCTTCTTTGCTTTTCTATACCAGTGTAGTTAAGTTTTACACAGGAGGAGCATTTCAGAGCACGTAAAAAGGTCAATCGACTTTACACTGATTACTGACTGATCGCGTTTAACAGTTTAGAAAAATCTCAATATATTTCAAAGCTTCAAATGCGTTATTGTTGACGCAGGGAAAGTTGCATTATGCGAGAAATGATGTGTGGGCTCACAATGCAGTTTTTGATTAAAAATAGGGCTGCGTAATTTTATCGATTCTACGATATTTATCAAAATTCTATTCCTCAAAGTATTGATTTTTCATCCGCGAGTATCGATACATTAAATCCCACTTTGAGTTTTATGTGAGACCTGTCATGAATTGACTGCTATCAAACATGACATTTTTTTTTACCCAACTTGCACATGTACATTAAAAATGACATGTAATAAAGCAGCTAGTTACAATTAATTAAGAAATTTAATTAAATAGATAATTTGCATTATCTAACATAAGTCAATAAGACAAAAAAAGGTTCCTTTTCTGCATAACCAAATACACAAAGCCACACAATTAACATTTAAACAAAGCGAAGCAAATGTATAACAAAAACAACATTTATTACACCATCAGTTCAATTAACTCAGTCCAACTCTATGGAACAGACAAAATGTCACCAAAATCACTCTGTCCCTCTAAAATCTTTCAGAAAATCTTAAAAATGTATCTAATCATATTGTTTGCTGAATATTGTGATATATATTGTATTGTGAGCAGAACATCGTGTATAATTTTTTATCGTGAGATTAGTGTGTCGCTACAGCCCTAATTAAAAATGTGTGCAACATTCACAATTGGTCACTTATACCTAAAGTCCACTTGGAGTGAATAATTAGCCCTGCAGTCATGTGCGTGGAATGAAGATAAACCATCTTTATGCTTGAAAACTCCATGCAAAAAGAGTCCAGACTGGAATTTTAACCTGGAAGGCAACAGATCTAACCACTGAGCCACTCTACAGGTTATTCATCACATAACTGGGTATTCTGTTTTAAACACAAAACAAAAAATCCCCCAAACGCTTCATCTTTTGTTTTTATATTTTATATAGGGTTATAAAAAAAATTGCATTTAGTCATTTCTCAAATGTAGGTCAGAAAAGTTCAATTTAAAAAAAAGGATCACTATATAAATGATTGAAGTGAAGGGCTTTGAAAAAATATGGTCGGTGCTCTTAAATTATAAAAAAAAAGCCATACTATGTACACAAATGCAGATGTGAAGAAATAGTAGAGACAGTGAGGTATGACTTTTTTTTATGAAATGGGTACCACTGTAGAGTGACTTACAGACTCGTTCCTCTTTCTTTTTAATAATATATTTGTTAAAACCAGGCAGGAATTGAAACTTAACCAGCATGGTCTGCTGACTGTACTTCTTTGGGTCAGGGAACACACGTGTTCTTTATTGGGTTTTTTGGGGACTTTTTATGGGGCTACACAAGAGGAAGCCTAGCAGAAATTGACCCTGCTTGTTTCTTCTTTCGCAGGTATTTTCCATAGTGGTTTTTGCAAGCATTACAGCTGAAGGCTACATTAACCCACATACAGAGGGAGAAACCAAATGCATGTTCAACAGTAACGACAGTGCATGCAGCTATGCGGTGGGAATTGGAATCCTGGCCTTCTTGGGTTGTGTCATCTTCTTGCTACTGGACGCCTATTTCCCAAACATCAGTAATGCCAAAGAGAGGAAATACATTGTTGTTGGAGATCTATCCTTTTCAGGTGATTGTATTTTTTGTTTTTGTTTTTTTTCCCTTTTTATGTATTTGTATCAGATTAAACAAAAAAGGAGATGCATGTATGATAAATGGTCATTTAGTTTTTGCAAACATCCCAACAAGTTAAAGTTTATCAGCCTGGTTAAATCTACAATTTAAAGGCTTGTCTAATTACAGACCGCTATAGTTCCTTCCTGCCCACAGCCATCTGTATCTCTTCGAAGAACACATTTTGTTTCCCTATGGGATTAAATAAGAGTATTTTTGAATTTAATTGAATTTCTTTCTAAGAAACTTTTCCCCCATCAGTTTTATTCATGTGACTTCTAGTGTTGGCATTATAAGCTGAAATGCATATTTTCTAACATAGCGCTACCTCCGCAGGGAGCAGGCGAACAGCCGTCCCTGGCATTGGCCAGCCACTCACTCCTGTGGGCTCAGAACCCTAATAACAAGTTTAGTAGTAAAAAAAAAAAAAAAAAAAAAGTCATGTTTTTGATTTGGAAGAGAACGCCAAGAACTGTTGCATGATATTAGAAAAGATTATGTGTTAGAAAATACTCATGGCATTGAATAGACTGAACTATATAATGTTGTCTTACTGCATTAGTTTAGTTGCAGACACAGCCCCAAGATGGATAAAATTTAATCCTTATGTATATTCTAATAAATGGTTGTATTAAAAATTTTGCAATTTGGTTGAGAAATACCTTAGTTGACAGATGTAAATTAAGAGCAAATGTTCTTAGTTTACATCACATCTGCCCTCCTAAAACATCTTCTAAATTCAAAGAAGACAGAGTATTATTACCAGTCAACCAAGCAGTTATTTGCAAAACTGATATTGCATACAATTATATCAAAGTGATATTGCTTACAATTATATCAAAATAACGGTACATTTGTGACATATATGTGGTCCTAACATGGAGTGTTCTCACTGTATTTGTGTAAAACATATGGATAAAATAGAAATAAGGTGATTTTCAGGATTTTGTGCCCTACCAATAACCTGATTTTTTTTTTTTTTTTTTTATCTTTTAAACAGGGGCTTGGACATTCCTCTGGTTCATCTGCTTCTGTGTCCTGACCAGCCAGTGGACCAAAACCGACATCGGGTTAGTCAAGGCTGACGCCGCCAGGGCCGTGATCGCATTCTCCTTTTTCTCGATCGTTACCTGGGTGAGCCTCTTGGTCCCCTCAAAGGACTTCACAGAATTTGATCTTGCTAGAATTTGGTAGGGATTGAAACCTCTTACACTTAGTAAATACAGGCATCTCTCTCTACAGGCTCTTTTGTCCTATTTTGCGTTAGGAAGATATCGCCAAGGAGTGAGTGAGTTTAATCAGGATTACACAGACCCCGCCCAGGACCACTCTTCTCCGTACCCGCCTGCCCCGTCGAACTACCAGCAAGCGCCTTTCACCAACAACCAAGGGCCACAGGGGGAGTATCAACCTCCAACTTACTGAAGGACTCGCACACATGAATCCTAATGGGAGGGGATTCTTCTTAAAAAAAAATATATATATATATATAAATAAATAAAAAAATGTGCCAATGGTTTTGTTCCAAATTGGGATTGTCTTCACCACTTCCACTTTTTTTTGCATATGTTTGGGCACTGAGTTTTAGTTTGCTGCATTATAGTTGCACATTGTACGGTGGATGTGTTGTTGTGCTGTTTGACAAACAAATGAAATCTGGAGAGATTTCTTTTTTCCTTTTTTTTCCATGTTCAAAGGTGATTTTTTTTTTTTACCCTTTAGGACAAAGTAAGATGCCAATGTTTATCTTTAAACCAAGACACCTGCCACAGTTTCACAGCTCCTTCGGTTTCAATTTTGTGTACAACTGAGATGTTTTTGTGTCAAATGATAACAAAGTGATTTGAATTATATGTTTCTCGAGAAATGCATTTTGTTTTTTTTAAAAATAGGAAAGTGAAGTTTTTCTTCAAATGTGTTACTGTTCAGTACTTTAGTTTGGTATTCTGATGTTAATGTGCAGCTGTTCCACAACCATAAGTTGTCAGTTTAGCTTGGCAAGTGTTGTTTAATGAATAAGCAAATGCACATGATGTAGTCACAAGTTGTTTTTTTTTTATTTTATTTTTATTAAAATCCCTGCTCGAACTACTGTATTTTCTTTTTTATGATCAACCACTGAAAAGCTTTAATCCTCAAAGATTTATTGTCTTCGATTGGCAGTTTGAGTAATCTTCCTTTAGCTTGGTAGTCATTTTTTGTAAGTTTATAGTTTTTACGTTGATTGTTATCTTTCCTTATGTTTTGGGTTGTTTTCCATTTTGCCCAAACTGGTTGGTGAGCGTGTTTTTAGTTTAGATTAGCAATTCTTAGCATATATTTGAGGCTAAATTTGTGGAAGGTTTTTGATTTTTGGGTAAATTTGAAGACATTTATTATTTTACCTAATCCTGTTTTAAAAACAGATACATGGCAATCCAGTTTTTTTTTTCTCTTCTAGATTACTTTTTGAACATGTTTATTGTTCTTATTAAAATAAATTGTTCAAGTGCCTTATACAGTGTTCTGTATCAGATGGGGTTTGCCAAATAAAAACTTTTCCAGGTTCTCCGGGTCAGCCCATAATTGATATCCTGTGCAGTTACTTTGTGCAAATATTTGAGATGGGATTGTCTTTGTGAATGTGAGGAAACTCCTAAACTGTAAAAGGACTGTCTGTTTTATTACCTGTGTTTGACTACTATAGTTTATGGCTAGAGGAACCTCTTTTGAATGAAAGGAGGCCAAGCATTATTAATAAATTGTGTTTAGAATAACACAATTGGCATTGGTCCAGGCTTCAGTTTTTTTTTTTTTTTTTTTTGGTACATGTGCTTAAATATATATATAATCCTGCAGTTAGATTCCTGTCAGTAACAAGGTCTTTACTGAAGTGGGTGACAGCATGCTAAACAACAACTATTGTAAACTGAGCAGTGGTGTGTAGTAACTAGTTATATTTACCAGAGAAATTACATTTAAAAGTAGTTTTACTATGTCGTATTTTTACTTGAGCGATATTACCATGAAGTATTGCTAAACTAGTGTCAAATGTATCGCTCTTTTTCACATTCCGAGTAATTTCACTGAATGAAGAGCAATATTTTTAACAAAAATGGACCAAAGACAGGTATACGTACACCTACATGTTGATGAAACTTCTTGTTTGTACACAAGCTGTTATTTTTTATATCTGCTGAAGCTGTGCTATTTCTTGTGAATATACAGTACATATTGTCATTGGAAGTACTGCATCCTATTTAACATAATAAATTACCTAAATATTAGTTTAATAAGAAGTTTGAAAAAGAAGTTTCTGCATGACATTGCTTATCTTTTTGCAGAAAACTTATACGTACTTGCGTAGCGCTTCATATGGGTAATTTTTACCTTTACTTGTAAAAATATATTGATGTAGTGCCATTTTAACTTGAGGACAATTTTTGGGTAGTCTACCCTTTCCTGAGACAAAGCAATGCACCTTGTACTACGAAGACTTACTTCCCAGATTAATATTTTCCAGAGAACCTGAATGCAACGCTAGCTCTTGTGCTACGTCATGAAATGGGATTTCCGGCCCTTCCATGAGATCTGAACAATTTGTCTCAGCTCCGTCTGCAGCTAAATGACACTTCGCTTCTGCCAACTTCTGATTTATCGTTATGAGAAATATTGGTCAGATGTAAACATCAATGGCTGAAATTATATTTGTCTTCCAGGAATATTTACAAAAATGTAATATCCAGCGCGATATAACCGAACAGGCATATTTTGTCGGCTCGGTTGAGACCGACACGTCACTTGACACGTTGCTGTCGTCATCGGCAATGATAGGAAGTAGCGACCAGTTTTGTCTGTGTAAGAAAGAAGGAGGAAGCGACGCGACGATGACACCTGAAGTGCTCGAAGCCGCTGGTTGCTGTCACAAGGTGAAGATCTAATATCTGAGGTGAGTTTGAAGGAGGGTGTACGACTTGAAACATGTCAGGTGTCATCTGACTCGTCACAGCATCTTTGTATCTAATTGGTGACTCTGGCAGGACACAAACATAATAACCCAGCTCCAGTCATACGTGTGTGTGCGAGTGTGGCACTCGCTCAGGTCCGTCCCTTCATCTACAAACTGTAAAGGGATACAACATTAACAGACTTCCTTTCTTCCTGAGACCCTCAGTGAAGCTGTTGGAGTTCAGGTGTTGGGTTATTTAACATTAATATCCATAGGTCTGCCTATAAATCAAACGGAAATGTCTCCGGGATACAAAACCCGAAACCTCTTGGAAGCAAAGCCCTCCTATCGGACAAGACCAGATCTATGAAGTTCCTTGCATCACTTCATGTGTCCGATCCTACTTTTAGGAAGTCCTTGGAATCATCAGCTTTAGTGATGCTGCAGTGGTTGTGCATAAAAGCAAATAAAGAAAGAATGTTTACAAACCAATAGCATTGTTTATTACTTTATAGACTATGTCCTCTATTTCAACAGCAAAAATGGTTAATATGATCTAATTTCCTCAGTTTTAAACAGAAAGGCAACAACTGTTTGTTGTTTGATGCCAAAATAATGTGTTACAGTTCTAATAATGCTGTCTATAACATATTCTTACTGTTGTTTATGATATACTGATCTTTTCTGGTTAATTAGTCAGGTGAAATATGCTTTGTCAGTGGGCTGGTTAGCAGACAGTGTTGCTGTAGTAAGAGAGATGGTCGTGCTCATTTAAGTTTCTGTTTTTTTGTTCTTGTTTGCATGTTTGGGAGAGTGAGGCTAAAAATAATAATAATAATAAAAACATTAGGTTATCTTGTGAGCAAGGGAACATTACAGGATCCTCCTTTAAGCCACTTGACATATGGTGTACAACTGAGCAATAATTATTACTTTCATTAATTACTTTTCAGCCACTTCATTTTGGCTGATAGTTACAACACACCCACACCTGCTTTTCTGTGTCATCTGAGGTAAAATAAATACATAAATAAATAAATCTAGTTAATCTTTACATTTTCTGTCTGCAAACAATAACAACAACAAATAAAAATGTCAATACTTGATATTTATGTACCGACATAAATGTGCTCTTAAAAAGAAATAAAATCAAAGTCATAGGGGTTCCCAATCAGCAGCAAGATTTTTTTTTTTAGTAGAGGGCAATATCTGAATTAATGTAAAATCACCTATAGGATTTCAGAGTTGTGCCTTTTATGCTTGTGATTCCTAAAGTTAGTTGCAGGAGGTGATGTGAAAATGGTATCTAATAGATTCCGCATAGGTAACCCGTTTAAGAAGCTTTGATGGCAGAGTATCTCCGTGATGAAAGGACATTTGGATCTGTGTGACCTTCATGGGTCATGCACCGGATTGTGGTATTTCAAGCTGATGGTCAAACCGCTGTCGTGTCTTGTCCTCCTAAAGGTGGGAGTGCAAACTTTTAAGTCTCAATTTGTGCGCATGACAATTTCAAATATGAATTCAGGAATTTAATTACAGATTTTAAAAAAAATACATGCAGAAGTTTTGTTATATTTTTGCTTCTTTCTATATTTTGTAGAGATGCACATGTGTCACTGCGAGTCTGCTCTGACTGGGAAGATCAAGCTTCTGCAGAACATGTCAAACCAGCACAAGTTTTGTTGCATGTTCATGTTCATGTTTTTTCTCCTAACTTGGTTCTGATTGGTCAGTTTTTACCAACAATGAAACCAAAACATTTTATTAATGTCTCTATAGCATATAAAAGTAAACAGACCAGCATGTGCATGTTGGTCTCATCCAGAGTCTCACACATACCCATATATGGATGCAACCGTGTTGGAAATTTGCGTTTTACTGTGTTGTAATATTGCTTGGTAAAAAACTACTGCACTTGGAGGGTTTTAGCTAATAATTTATAAAAACATTTATTGTTTCTCAACTGCCCTTTTTCATATCAGCCTCACTGATTGTGTGTCCATTGATTATGAGCAAGAATATCTTTTTTGACCCAAAGCCTAGAATGACTGTGTCAGTAATTAACAGAGGGTATTATAGGCCAGAAACATCAGCTGTGTTGCTCCAACCCGAGTGATCTGTGGGCTCGGTCAGAGTAATGGTTGCATCACAGCAACTGCCATGTTATGTAAAATCCATTCAAAGATCTGTGTTTGTTTTCTCCTGACCGAGGTACCGCCTTTCCCCTCTCACCTGGTTGTGCTCTTGTTCAGCCTGTGCCTCCCTAACTCCTGTGATTTGGATGGATTACTCTGATGAACGATAGCTGAATGAGCCAGGTTGTTCCAGTGTTGGAGTTGCCCCTTTGGACTGGTTCATAATCTTCCTAGTGTAGGCAGAGTTCACAAGCACTGTGCTGAAATGGCTGCACGTCCCGGTTGCGTAGCAGATCGTCAGTGAGCAGAGAGGGAGTTTGGAGCTCAGATTTGACTGCGAGGGCCTTCCTTAGCAGATTTAATGACTCAGGTTAAGAACTCTGGGGGACGGAGGCGGAAAGGTAAGCTGTGTTTTTCCAGCTTTCAGTGGAGGTGGGCAGATTTGTCGGTGTGGCCCCTGATGTTGAAAATATAACGGGCTGCTTTTTGGCTGAGGTCCCTTGTATGAAAGGGTCTTTCAGATCGGGGTCTCGTCTTGGTAAAAATGCCGCATGCCCTCAGGCTGAATTAGTACTGGAGTAAATCGAGCTTTAATGTTACAGGCTCTCTAAAACATGAAAGCACACATCCATTTTTGAGTTTCCTTGTCATTGTTTACTGAGATGAAAGGTTACAGTAGTTTATGGGCTCTTTCAGCAGCTTTCTGTGGTGCGTCATGCCTTGTAAATAAAAAAAAAAACCCGAATCAAATTAAGGCTTCAACCTTTGTTCAGGTCATTAAATCTTTATGCAAGTGAGAAAGAAAGAGAGCTTATTGAATGACGTTTTTTAAAATCATGTCTGTGGAGGCTATGTATGTAAATGTAAGTACGGATCTATGATTTCTTTTTTCCCTGAGGTACAAATGCAATGTGAAAAAGGCCTATTTCTCTTAACCATTTTTCAAAATGGGAAAGACAAGAGAACTGGTGTTAATCTTAATCCCAAGAAATTGCTATAAGAAAACAGCAACTCATCTCACCGGATCCACACATACAGATAGAGCAAGAAATAAGACGACTTAAAATAACTATTGCTGGTGGAGAAAAGTAAGTTAAATTTTAAATAAGACAGAGATTACTTGTGATTTCGCCATTTGGTTGTAGTGTCGTAACGCACGCAATGTGTTTTGTATTGTGGATGTGTGAGGTATCCATGATTCTAAAGATAAAATGCACTTAACTTCATGTCATTCCACCTGTTCTGTGCTTTGCTCAAAGTAGGTGGCTGTATTTTTAGATGATTATTAGATGCTCTTTCTTATTTATTTTTTTTCTTAGGTCTTTGGAAATTTTATTTGTCAGGATTGAGCAACAAACTTGATACCTAGCAACAGACTCCATACGCAGATTGCTACTACAGAGCTGCTGAGCAACAAGTTGGCGATAATTTGAGTCTCCATTTGAATATAGAAAATCAATTATTTGACGGTTTAGAATCTTTCCATATCTATTTCTGAATTCTAAAACGTCTTTGTCTTGCGCTACAAATCCATACAACAGCTGAAGAGATTCCTTGGAGAACCAGTTTTTTTTAAAACCTCAGTCTCTCTTAAATCTTTTATTTAAATAACATTGAAAATCTTACTTAAAATTTAATATGTATAATTGAAAGAATCAGTAAAGTCTAAGTGAAAAAAGATTAGTGTCTGCTTTTGGACCTTGTAATAAACACACCTAGAGCTGTATTTCCTGATTTTCCAGTTAGAGCCTCTGATTTATATTATCTCTTCCTAACGTCCACGCAGACAAAGCACATTGGTGGCTATTCTGATGTTTGCCCCGCCCATAGCTGGTTTTCTTCCTGCTCCTGGTTATGCTTTAACAACCACACTTGTGAGAGCGTATAATAGAGAAAAAGTTAACTGAATACAGTCTGAACTAAAGACTCAGAAAGAAGGCGGTGAGTAATTAACTCGTATTCGTGTTTTGAAAGGAGGTCTGAATGAAACGTATTTGTTAGTAACTTAATGACAACAAAATCAGTTTGCTTTCCTGACAGTGGAGCAGTAAATATAGCACTTTAGAATGTAGTGATCCACTTTACGTGAAGCACATTTTATTTGTTTCTCTATTGTTATTAGTTCTAAATATGTTTTTAGGATTCATAGGAACATCTTGTCCTTTCACCTGTTGGTTGCAAATTAGAAGTTGGGCCCGGTTTCTTCCTGCCGTTGGTATTTGAATTGGTATATTTTTAAGGATGGTAAGCAAGCAAAGCAATAAGAGTAAAACTTGTGGAACCAGAACAACCTAGCCATTCACTAATTGTAGTGCCACGTTATACGTGCATGTTAATAAATTAGAATGTCCTTGAAAAATAAAGTCATTTAAATAACTCATTTCAAAATGTAAAACTGGCATTTATTATATGTTGTGTAATATATGAAAAAGTGTTAATTTCTCTTCACTTAGAAGAATATGGCATCAGCTAATGTATAGGATATGAGCAATCAGAAAAGGATTTCTAATATGCAAATGTCAGACTGCTGTTAAATCAATTTATTTTCAATCAAAATGTGGTTGAGGTTCCTTTTGTGAGAATTACAATATTATTGCAGCAGGTAATCACTTCTGAAGAAACCAAATTTTTGAGTTGCTTTAACTAATTATATCTCAGTGTGATAAATCTGAGCTTTGTTTTGTTGACCTGTACATGCAGACCTTTTGATCATGTCTTTTTAATGCCAATTTCTGAATTGTAATTTGTCCTTTTGCATAGGTCGCTCTCGGCCTCCGTCCTCCATGTCTGCTCCTCCAGGCTACACTCGACTGGAGCAGAATGAGCCCATGAACCCTTTGCGTATATCTGTAGGAGGCCTCCCCATGCTGACTACCATGGCCAGTCCCACCGACCCTCGGTTCCGGCTCAAGTGGAGGCCCATCGTGGCCGTGGCCGCATCCCTGGCCTTGGTTCTGCTTCTCCTCATGCACTTTTTTTCAGGCCGCTCATACAGCTCGCAGGGCTCGAGACCCTGCCACGGCAGCGCAGTCAGGGACACTGATTCGCAGTACAACGACACCTACCCTCTAACTGCACCTGAGCGCACATCGCAGGGAATGCGCTACCGCATCGGGGTTATCGCGGACCTGGACACGAACTCTGCCAGTGAGAAGAAGCTGACGTGGTTCAGCTACATGCGGAAGGGGCACCTGCTGGTGTCGCAGAGTGGAGACAAGGTGGCGGTTGAATGGGACGCCGACAAAGTGGTGCTGGAGAGTCACCTGTCAGAGAAGGGCAGGGGCATGGAGCTTTCTGAATTGGTGGGGTTCAATGGAAAACTCTACTCCGTCGACGATAGAACGGGTATCATCTACCATATAGACAGAGACAAGGCTGTGCCCTGGGTTATCCTGCCTGATGGAGATGGGAATGTTGCCAAAGGTATAAGAATGGACTTTTTATCAGGCAGTACTTTGACAAGGTTTTAAACATAATCTCAGTTTTTTTAGTTGGTACCTCCAAGAACAAATGTTGCATCCTGACCTGTTAACGTGGTCTAAATTAATAGTTCCCCAGAATTTCTAAAGTTCTTTCAAGGTTTTTGTTTGGAAGACGTCCAGAGAGTCATCAAACAAGATCACTTTAAAATTTTGCATAAAATTTCTTTGGAAGAAGGAGACTATGCTTTACATAGAACCACATTCACATTTGTACTGTACACGGCAACTTGAGGCCTAGAATTAAACCTGCAACCTGCTGATTGCAAGACGGCTACTCTACGCACTGAGTCACGATTGCAGAGATATACACGTCTGAATTTATTGTTCCTTTTTTCTAATTTACAAAGAGTCAAAATGATTAATTCTGGGTCACATTCAAACATACACACTCACCCTCAAAATATTTGGTTAAATGTTGCTTAAGTTGTGCCTCAACCATGTGGTTTTTGTAGCCATCAGCAAGGATATTTGAAGAGTTTTTGCCTTTAATGTACATTTGATGGGTTCCTGACACAGTCGTGGCCTCTATCACTAGAGTCCACAAATTCTGAACAGATTGGGGGAACGTTTGATTTAGTCAAAGTTAAATTTGACCATCATCTAACAAGTTTTGATATCAGTTTAAGATCATGTTGCAATACCCAATTTTGTCTGAGTTTATACCATCTGACCTAAGCTGTCTCCCCAAGATGAAAAAAACTGTATTCAGAAAAAAAAACAGGAACTTTCAAGTTTCAAGCTTGCAATAAACTACACCAGACTCTATAATGAAACCAGTTTAGCATTGTCATGAAATAAAGCTGCTGATCTACACTGTAATTGATACTGTGCAACTTGACTATTAACTTGCAGCTGCCCACAAGAACAATTCAATTAAATGTCAAATTAAATGTAGTTGTGCTTTCGCTTGGCAGGGTTTAAAGCTGAGTGGCTGGCAGTGAAGGATGAACACCTGTACATTGGTGGCCTGGGGAAAGAGTGGACAACCACTGAAGGCGAGTTTGTCAACAACAACCCAGAGTGGGTGAAAGTGGTGGGCTTCCGGGGTGATGTGCAGCACGAAAACTGGGTTCCCAGGTACAAATCTATGAAAGTAGCTGCGGGAATTGAGCCGCCAGGTGAGGAAACTCTGTTTTTTTTTTTTTATCCAATCGACTTCTGGCTCTCTTCTTTACTTCATTCACACTTCATTCATCTCCACAGGATATTTTATTCACGAGTCGGCCGCCTGGAGCGACACCTTACAGCGATGGTTTTTCCTCCCACGTCGCGCCAGCAAAGAGCGCTACGAGGAGACGGCGGACGAGCGCCGCGGGACCAACCTCGCCCTGAGCTGCTCGCCCGATTTCAAAGACATCAAAGTGAGCCGTGTGGGGCCACATATCCCCACGCACGGTTTCTCTTCATTCAAGTTCATCCCCAACACAGATGACCAAATCATTCTGGCACTCAAGTCAGAGGAAGACGCGGGAAAGATCGCGACCTACATCACGGCCTTCACTCTTGACGGACGCATTCTCTTACCCGAGACTAAGATTGGTGATGTGAAATACGAAGGTTTAGAGTTTATATAGAAGGCTTAACGATGGAGACTCTTAGTCTTGAGGCCACTGCACTGTTGAAGATTGTTTACAATCCAGACACTGTTGGACTTGACACACTTGCTGCTTCCTGGAAATCCATCACTAAAGCCCTTGTAGGGTTGTCTTCATTGCAGACAAAAGACTTT
This sequence comes from Xiphophorus maculatus, assembly GCF_002775205.1. Classification (NCBI taxonomy): domain Eukaryota; kingdom Metazoa; phylum Chordata; class Actinopteri; order Cyprinodontiformes; family Poeciliidae; genus Xiphophorus; species Xiphophorus maculatus. Next base: position 11,535,197 of record NC_036458.1, on the reverse strand, counting down.
AAGACTTAGTCTGCAAAAAATGTTTGTCTTGTGAGTTTGGGAATTGTGTAAGACCATTTGAGCATTGTCAGCTTGTTTTCTGGAAGATGAAATGTGGCTTTTGACAGTACTGTAGCCTTTCTTGTAATGAATGTATACATAGGATTGATTTATGAAGCTGTGAGGTTTATTTTCTTTTCAGTAAGTAATGCAAATTCATGCTCGCACTGTACACTCTGAACATTGTTTTTCTCTTCTTTGCTCCAATGTAAACACTCTGAACATATTTTTTTTGTCTCAACAAAATCTGAAGGATGTTTTTTTTTTTATAAAACTGGAATTCGCTGTATGGGATATTTTTGTTTTATTTGTATGGAACAGGTGGGGGGGCTCACAGTAAAATATTGATTCTTCTTCCAAGAGTCTTGTCTCTTTACTTCGAGTGTGCATGTGACAGCCAGACACTTCTAGCAAGACTTGGTCAATAATAAGTTGTGTCCTCAAATAACTTTCAGATCCACTAACAGTTGTGCAACAGTTGGCTTTTTCTGTTTTGCTGCAAAATGAAACTCAGGGGAGAAGGTGGGAGTAGCCGACTGCAGCGACAGTATATATTCAACGTTCCCCCTTTAGCTGGAGAGTACAGTGGAGGCTCAGAGGTGGCAAAGGTAGGTGTTTGTATTCAATATAATGACTTGATATACGGACATTTAGCATTATATATTTATATAGTGTGAAAGAAATTGTTTACTTAAATCCCAGTCGATAATGTGTTTATCATATTTCTATTTTTTTCGACAGTAGAATATGGACGTTTTCCCACAAAATCTACTTGTTGCTTTCGTCCTTTCTCTCCTGTATGTTTCTGGAAGAGCATACAGACTTGACATTCTAAGTAAGTCATCGAAATGGTTTGTCATTCATGTTAAGAAAACATTTTTGGTAGTCATGAGAAAGGAAAAGTGCTTTTGTGGGTAAATAAGTAATTGTCATGCATGTGCTGTAGGATGAAAATGCTCTGGCTATTCATGAGCTGAGGGTAAACTTCAGACTCTGTGAATATTTGTTTAACGACGCTATGTGTCCTTGGACTTTTTGCTTTTAGAGAGAAACTCTGAGCCAAATGAAGGCAATGTGAGACTGTCTGGTTCTGAAAGCCCTTCAGAGGGCCGTGTGGAGATCTACCATGATGGGATATGGGGAACAGTGTGTGATGACAACTGGGACATGGCTGAAGCCCAGGTGGTTTGTCGTCAACTCAACTTCCCTGGAGCCAAATCAGTTGTGATTGGGAAGGACTATGGAAAAGGTGTCCTGTACTTCTTTTTTTTTCCTCCACAAGATGGCAGTAAAATGATTCCCATCAATAGAGTGCTGTAATTTCAGTTCAATTCATTTCTCCATTTAGGTGTGTTTGGTATTGCTAAAAGATTTATTTTAAATCTTTTTTATTTGTTTTTTTTTCTCCATTTTTAAAAATCATTTTAGCATCTGGACCCATTTGGCTTGATGAAATTGCCTGTACAGGGAAAGAAAAACAACTTGTGTCTTGCCAGTTCAGTGGCTGGGGAAAAACTGACTGTACCCATAAAGAGGATGCTGGAGTTATCTGTGAATCAAGAAGTAAGTTAGAAAATTTATTCCACACATATGTGGAAAAATATGTATGTTTTGTATCATCTAACTGCTGCTATTCATTCTTTTAAAGACTAGGTTGAATTTAACGATATTTTCAATATTCTAGTGGGCACCATGTCTCCATTATGCTTATCAGAATTTTTTTTTGTGTTTCACAATGTGCTTAGTGAAGCTCGATGTTATGCTCAGTAGCGGTCCTGTCATTCTGTATGGGCCTGATCTTGTTTTAAAGGCAATGGAAACATTACCAGAGTCTTTAAGGCTAAAGAACAGTTAAAGAACAGCTGTATTTTCCTGCACTTCAAATGCTCTTTGTGATATCTGTTTGCTTCCAGATGACGTGACATTAAGTGGCTCTACACATTCACTGGACCACAGCATCGGCCTCTCTGGTGACCTGGGTCAAATCTTTGACAGTGGTACCGCTTGTGATTTCCTGATCACTTTCCAGACCCCCAATGGAAACAAAAAGGATGATGGGACCGAAGAGATGATTGAGACTACAATTTGTGCACACAAAGCGATCCTCATGTTATACCCGTACTTCAGTGCTTCAGCGGGGGCAAACAACATCACAGTGACTGTCAGCAGACCCTGCCAGTCATATTTTACCTCTTTCATCAGGTATGCTGAAGTTAATGTGTTATTTTTTTCTTCTTAAATCAATTAATTCTTGTTTTAAACAGATTTCCCAATCTCTTTATTGACAGGTACCTTTACACCCGTAAGACTGAAATCAGCTACTCCTCTGCAATGTGCCTCCACCAGCTTGCTTCAGACTTTGGAATTAACCAACTAATGGAGGACATAGGTCGACTGTTTTCTAATATCCTCCCAGATGATGCTTCCTTTCACTCCCAAGTTTCACTTTACAAATATGCTGTGGAGTCAAAGGACTTGGTCCTCGAGGAAAACTGTGTCCAGTACATGGCCTGGAATTTCCAAAACCTGACCAGTTCTCCTGTTTGGCCTGAGCTTCCTGTGGAGCTCCTTCGTAGCCTTCTCACTCGCTCAGATTTGGTGGTTGCCGATGAGTATTTTTTACTTCAGACACTGGAAGACTGGATCACAAACAATGGCAGCTCCCTGAGTTCAGAAAAGCAGACAGACTTGCTACGTCTCGTTCGCTTCCCCATGATTCCTGCTGAGAAGCTGTATGAGCTGGAGACCAAATCTCTTCTCTTCAGTGCTCACAGGGATCTATATCGTGACAGTGTCTTGAAAGCATATCAGTTCAATGTTCTACTCTACAGTAATCTGACCCAGTTAAAATTAGTCAAAGAGAATAATGATTACAAGCCCAGAATCTACACAGGTGAGACCTGGAGCATTGCTATTAACCCTTTGGCAAAATCTTCGTCATCTCAAAGTCGAAACCGCTACGAGAATTATGGCTACCGAGATAGTTATGGTCGTTACGGTGGTTATTACCCAAATCCTACTGCATCCCCTAACAAGCAACTGAGCACACCTCTCCACAACAGCCTTCTGTTTAAGAACAACATGATCACGTGGGAGGCAAATATTTTGAAAACCCAGAATGACTGTTCATGGCGAGGTTTGCGTTGTGAATCATTTCCTGCAGCCCGACTGGCTCTCCAGAACCAGTATCAGTCTACGAGCGGTGTTCTTTTTCGAAACCGCCTCCTGCTGACGTGCCAGAGCAAGTACGTCTGTCAGATCCAAGGGTTCAAAGGCGACCTGGCTTATGTGAATACAAATGATACCCAGGTCCTTGCCTATCCCTGTCCTGATGATAAGTACACTTACACATTTGTAGTGAGACCAGAGTATGTGTGATCCAATGAAAAGGGAGTTTCATAAAATAATGACCACGAACAGAGCAATTGCCTTGTATCAATAATTATCAGCTGATTCAAAGCCAATTCAAAGCATTAAATGATTTTTTTCAGTGATTCCTATGATCAGTAATTTCTATAATACATTTTTATATATCTGTTGTATCAATCCATTATATATTTTTTGTTATGGAGAAAAAATAAAGCAACAACAAAACCTTTCTGAGTCTGAATCTTTTTAATGTTCTAGGAAATGTGAAAAGGAACTAAAAGCCTGATTCATAGCTGCAGTACAGTTAACTTTTTTTTTGTTTATTGTGGTCCTGATGCTTTGCAACAATAAATCCTGGGTTTAAATCCCAACCTAGGCTTTTTCTGCATAGATCTTGCATATTATCACCATACATGTCTGGATTCTCTCTGGGTACTTTCACTTCCTCCTGAAGTCCAAAAGCACACCTGTTGGGTACAGCTTTTGTTGCCCGGATTCTCCCGGTACACCACATTTTCTCAGTTGGTAAACATGTGAAAAATGATGCAGCAACACTTAGATTACAGTCACATTAATTGTTTTCCCGAAATAAAAGATATGAGACCAATACAGATGAAAATTGATTGGTTAGAGGAGAAGAACAGAACATTTAAAAGTAAGTAAGAAATATATATTTTTACCTGTGTGTTTTGTATCTAGTGTAACAAAAACTTGCAAAAGTTCAAGTGGCTGTTAAAACAATCTGAAAGTGAAAAATAGTTTCTGTTATTCTTTGAGCCTCATCAATAATTATTAAGTGCATGTCACTATATGACATTTCCAGTAAGACTGTGTTCTGCTTGAACATAGTGTTGTTTTTTTTTCCTCATAAACTGAAACGTGGGATATTCCCATGGGGTTGCGTTTTCCCAGCAAATTATTTTGTTTTATTGCCTTCTTACATTTTCGCTTCTCATAGTCATCAATTCACAACAACATTTAGGTTTGCATGCCAGGGCAAGTAAGCAAGGAGGCAGTACACAGTGGTGGTTTTAGATGGAATGGCCTATAGATGTGTAGCAAACTGGTTGATCACATGCAAAAAAGGATGTTGGCTCTGGGTGTTTAAAAATGACGCCACAATTATAGATCTGAGGGGGATAGGATTTTGTCCTGCAATCGGTGGGTTTTAAGTTCCTCTGCCCGTCTCTGTCATTGTGTCCTTGGGCAAGACCATGCCTGTTGGAGGGGTTTACTCAGTCAACACAGGACCAGGATTTGATTGATTTACCCTCTATGAAATATACACCAGGCTGATATGTTATAAAGGTCTGTGAGAAACTGCTTTCCCCCTTTACAGATCAAATTTTCTCTAGGGTTTTTGGTAATCTTGAATCTTTCACATCAGGACAGAGTATGTTTCTCAAACAGCCTCCTAACATGTTTTGACACGACCACAAATGGTAGTGGAACCTCTTGATTGATCGGCTTTTCTGTGAGTAAAATTAGCAGAATATTATCAGAGTTGACAGGTAATTCAACATGTTATATTTGAAAAACCGTAGCCATAGTTCACATAAGAAAATCCTTCCACTGTTATATTGACAACATGACTAATGACTAATATTGACAACACAATGAAACAAGGATTTGCCTTTCTAAGGGACTGACATGTTCACTGACACAGATATTTTCTTTTCAGACATGAACAGACGACTTTGAAAAAGAAATTGGTTTTTGCAAGTAATCAATGCTGTTTTTATGACTTGTTCTGAGAATGCACTTCATGTTTAGCAAATGCTGAGAATGATTAGATTAATGCGCCGCAGCAAATGAGAAAAGCTTTACATTTTCATATTTGCATTTTAAGCTATATCCTATTGAAACAGTAAGACATGATAATTGAACAATTCATTTTTTTTAGTTATTTCTCTAAATTTGTTTAAGTTTTAAGAAATTTCTAGTGTTACAAAAACTTCCCCAGGTTAAAGTGGCTGTTAAACCAATCTGAAAGTGAAAATAGAGTTTGTTATTTGTTGAGCCTTCTGAGTAATTATTAAGTACATGTCACTACACATTTCCAGTACAACATTTTAAGCAAGACTGTCATTAAACAGGTGTTGACGGCTCTAAACTGAAACACAGCGGCTTGACTTTAATAAATTCACTAAAACAAATTGCTGGAAAAGCAGAGGGAGTGGCAAATCTGGTGACAGAACATACATATTTGACATCCCTCATTATTAACCACACTTTCACAGGTGAGAAGGGGAGAAGTTTGAACTGCAGAATTGAAAAGAGAAGCACCTCCAGAGGATCAAAATCAGAGGGCTGAAGGTGGGTATTGTTTTATAGGGCAGTAATTTATTATTTAGTCTGGATATCCTTTGTCCAGTGCAGTAAGACATAGAGAAAAAGAATGTTGAATTATTTCATTTTTACTTTAACTGAAATGCAATTGTCAGAAAATGTCATAGAGGTTTGTATTTGACTTTTAATTGGATTTTTTTTAATCCTTCTGCAAGCTTCAGAAAATGATCGTTTTTCATTTATAACATATGCATTAGTAGCTAATGAGCATTAGTCAAGATATTTAACTTTAAAAAATCAAAATCCAAAGAAGGTTAACGCCTCTCACAAATGCCAATTCCTTCTCAATAATAGCAGGTATGTACATCATGAATAAAGTATTCAAATTTGTTTGTCCTATTTTTTATTTTTTTTACATTTCTTTAATCTGTCTTATGTATGTGCTACAACTTCTGCCAACAGTGCCTCTTTTTTGAAGCAAACACTGTACATATTTTAGAATATTCCTCTTGATCCAATTAAAAACATCTGAGCATCAGACACCAATTTAATGCATCTCCCCTTTAAACCACCTTGTTTCAATATGTTTGGGGTAAAAGAAAATAAGTTTTGTGAAAGCCGTATGTAATAGATCCATTTCTTAGAGATAATTTTAAAAATTACATCTAAATGAATGATTCTCTCTCTTTTTTCTTTATAGATTTCTACATTAGAGTTTGGACATGTTCACAAAACTACTTATTGCAATATTTCTTGCAATTCTGTATTTCTCTGAAGGAGATTGTGTGCTCAACAATCACAGTAAGTCACTTAAGTTCTTTGATGCATATTGGCTTACTGAATGACAGATACTTGTTTTTCAAACCTCTATCTGATCTTGCTAAATAGAAAGCAGCTGTGAGCCAAAGGAAGGCGATGTGAGGCTGTCTAACTCAAGCCTCCCCTCAGAGGGCCGTGTTGAGATTTACCATCATATGCAATGGGGATCAGTGTGTGACGACAATTGGGACCTGTCTGACGCCCAGGTGGTCTGTCGTCAACTGAACTTCCAGGGGGCCAAAGCTGCAGTGACTTGGGGACACTTAGGACAAGGTACCCTTTTTTTCCAGTCATAGATGGCAGTGAAAAGAGAGCTATCTATGGAGAGTTGTAACTTCAGAACTACGTTTAAACTCATCTGTGGTCATTTTTGTCATTTCTAGAAGATTTACAATTATTAAGTAGTTAATAATTGTTATTCTTTTTTGTCATTAATATAGCACATGGACACATTTGGCTTGATGACGTCGAATGTAGTGGCCAAGAGCAACAGCTTGTGTCTTGTAGATCCAGTAACTGGGGAGTACATAACTGCAATCATGAGGAGGATGCTGGAGTTATCTGTGACACACAAAGTATGTTAACTCTAATATGGAAAAAAAATGTCTTTCATTTCACCAAAATCTCTTTTTCCACTCGTTTAAAGAGTAAGTAGATGCAACACTTGGCCACATCCATCTTTGTGCTGCCCTCTGAGTGTGTACACAAACCGTTAATAAACAAAACTGATCCAATTCTGACCCCTGGTGGACGCCATAAGTAATGTCTAAGCAAGAGGAACAGTAATCACCCAACTTGACAAACTGCTTCCTGTCACAAAGATAGCTCTTCTTCCAGTTTGACATGTTGCCCCTATTGACATAACGTTCATGTTTGATTCGTGATTTATGGTGTCAAAATTACAGTTTGTTTCTGTTTTTGTCAATGAATTTATCTAACTGCTTATTAAAGAGAATTTTCTAGAATTTTGGAGAACCCAGGTAGTTCTCCAAGTCACACGTGGTTCATAAAGGCGTGTTAATTCCCAGTCTTATACAGAGGTACAGTACGTGTTTTGCAACTTTCATTTTGTTTGGAAATATACCAGTTTGAAACAGTAAGATACAGAAGTAATAGTTTAGAAATTCCCTCAAGAATCTTTTTAAGGTCTAGCATGTATCTATATCATCACAGTCAGTACGTCTTAGTTGTAAATTTAAAAGCAGATTAAATTATCACTTTAACACTCACTGCTGTAAGGAACACTGAACTCACATTCCTGTCTAAGAAAGTGTTAACTTCCTCTACAGATGTTGGTGGATTAAGAATTTCTTCTGCCCTCTCAGTACCAATGCTTGGAATACATTTTTCATGTAATGAAGCTAACCACTTCATTAAATGTTATAATTACCATTATCTTTCAATGAAATATATTTAGGCTGTTTTTAACAATTTTTGATCACTGTGTTCTAGATTCCTTAAATATTATTTTATTTATTGTTTAATATTTTATGAAAGTATTTTTTTCTAGCTGTTCTTATGATATCATAAATACATTTCTTGTATATGTTTTTTGCCTCTTTGGTTCTCAGATTACGATAGCACCCAGAGTGACTCTATACACTCTCTGGATCACAGCACCACCCTCTCAGATGATCTCGGAAAAATCTTTGACAGTGGTACCACTTGTGACTTCCTGATCGCATTCCAGACCTCAACTGGAGCCAAACAAGAAGACGGCGTCCCAGACGAGACTATGACTACAATCTGTGCACACAAAGCTATCCTCATGTTATACCCTTACTTCAATGCTTCAGTTGGTGAAAATAACATCACAGTGACTGTTAACACAACCTGCCAGTCATACTCCACTTCCATAATAAGGTAAGCTGAACCTAATTTATGTCTGTGTGTTTATTGTGTAAGCACTTAGTTCTTTTGGAAATGTTTCATAATCTGTTCCATTACAGGTACCTTTATACTCGTCAGATCAATGTGACCTATTCCTCTGCAATGTGCCTCCATCAGCTTGCTTCAGAGTTTGGATTAAGGAAACTGTTAGAGGATGTAGGTCAGGTGATCTCTAAAAGTCTCCCCAATGATGCTTCTTTTTACTCCCAAGTTTCACTTTACAAATATGCTGTGGAGTCAAAGGACTTCGTCCTCGAGGAAAACTGTGTCCAGTACATGGCCTGGAATTTCCAAAACCTGACCAGTTCTCCTGTTTGGCCTGAGCTTCCTGTGGAGCTCCTTCGTAGCCTTCTCACTCGCTCAGATTTGGTGGTTGCCGATGAGTATTTTTTACTTCAGACACTGGAAGACTGGATCACAAACAATGGTGGCTCCCTGAGTTCAGAAAAGCCGGCCGACTTGCTCCGTCTCGTTCGCTTCCCCATGATTCCTGCTGAGAAGCTGTATGAGCTGGAGACCAAATCTCTTCTCTTCAGTGCTCACAGGGATCTATATCGTGACAGTGTCTTGAAAGCATATCAGTTCAATGTTCTACTCTACAGTAATCTGACCCAATTAAAATTAGTCAAAGAGATTGATGATTACAAGCCCAGAATCTACACCAGTAACACCTGGAGTATTGCTATTGATTCATCAAAATTGTCATCATCACATCAAGGGCTAAACCAGTACAACTATCATTATTACTATGGCCTATACTCCAATAGCATTCCATTATCATCAGAAAAATTACTTCATACATCTCTCCACAGTATTGTTGTATGTGAGGACAACAAGGTCACCTGGGCAGCAAATATCTTCAAAACCAGTAACGAGTGTTCAAGGGAAGGTGTTCATTGCAATTCACTTCCTGCAGCAAGGCTGACTCAGCAGAACAACACTTTGAGCCGCAACATCAGCTTTGATAACCGCATCCTGCTGACATGTCAGAATAGGTACATCTGTCAGATTCAGGCCTTCCACAGTGACATGGCTCACATTGATCAGGCTCTTGTCTATCCCTGTCCTGACGACAATTACATTTACACATTTGTGGTGAGACCAGAGTTTGTGTGATCCAATGACAGGAAATTACATAAAATGATGATTTCGGGTTGCTGTGGTGGCACCGGGGTTTAGCACAACCCACATAAGGAGGCCTTAGTCCTTGACGTGACCGTCACAGATTCGGATCCTGGCCTGGTGACCTTTGCCACATTGTCTTCCCTCTCTCTTATTACCTACTTTCCTGTCTGGGCACTTAAAAAAATGATGATTACAAGTTGTATCATACATTGTGTTATTAATCTTTAACTGATTTAAATCAAATAGTAAATTTGCTTTTAAATGTTCTTTTCTGTCCCTACAACCAATCATTTCTACAATTTTCTATTGTATTTCAATGAATTTCAGTATCATATCTTTCATTTGGGGAAACAATTAAAGTGATTCAAAATGTCATCAAAGTGTTGCTGCTTCTTTTTTTATGTGCTTCAGGAAATTTGAAACTAAAAAGATTAGTTTGGGAACAACATAGTAGATTTTTGGCTCACAGCGCAGTAAGGAAGAGGTGGTGGATCAGACATTGGCTCTCAAACATGAAACCGCCCTTTTGAAAATTTTGCAATGACCTGTTTGGAAAATCATTTTAATGCTTTTTTTGCAATGTGGTCATTTTTCCTTTACAGCTCAAGTTAAGTATAAAATGATTTGAGGTAAAAAAATAAAAAAATACAATAAAAGAAATTAAAATAAAGCTACAACAATCGATGGGAGGAATGTGCCAAATGTGCCAACCTTCAGTCCTCTCATGTTCTCACCCACCATCACCTATAGTGACTGGTACCATGTTTACCTGTCCTAATAATGTTATTATACAAAGGTATCAGTGAGGAAAATTATAAAAGGCCTGTTTCTCTATGACTGAAACACATAATCCTGCTCATTGATTTTTTTTTAAAGTGAGGAAAGTTATAAATAATACTGGTTTGTTTAGGCCCAAACACTTGAGCTGTCTGCCAGAAAGCTGAAGCTGAACAGTTTTCTCCCAATGAATCATCAAATCTCCCAAGGCAGTTACGCTTTCAACAAACAGAGGGTAATTTTTTTCACATTCCTAAATTTCAGCTACACACAACCGAGTCTTAAAGTCTCACATACATGCATGGACATGTGGTTTATAAAGTCAGAAAACTGTGACTAAGTTTTCTGACTTAGTCAAGATTTGTTGGCGACTGCAAAAACTTCCGTGCAACAAAAAGGTGATCCTTGTTTATGCTTAACTGATTCATGATGGCTCCACCAGTCTGATGTAAGCTAGCAGAAGTGAATTAGTCAGAGAGAGGAGAGAGTATTGGATGTGAGGAATTTCTGTTCAGAAACTTTTTACCATAATAAAAAGTTCAGATATTTCATTATAGGTTATCATTTGGGTATGACTAACTGTTTATCATAATTTAATTCTTTACCCACAAAATATTTCTTTCAACAAGTCATGACTGTTTATTTGTCTGATTTGCTCCAAAATTGTGAAATTCTCTTGAGTGGCATTTATGAACATGACTCTTTGCATGTAGTTTCATCACTTGAACTCCAAAATTTCTCAATTTTCCAAGCTGGCTACAACAAAACTCAAACATGTGAAAGAACACACCCAATAACAAACAACACAGTTTGTAGAGATGAAAAGGACTCATAAGGCTTTATGAATCCCTAGATGCGAGTGACAAACATTCAACATATTTAAACAAAAGACAATATACTGATAAAAGAAACAGAAACAACACAATGTTTAATGCAATAATGGCACAGTATAAAGCAAATATAACCCCCCTTTAGAGGGTCATGTCAGCAATGAATCTTTGGAATGGCAACAAAATACCAACCTGCTCATGAGAACAATAACAAGGAGAGTAACAAAATGTATTAATGCAGAAAACGTTTGCTATTCGCATTCTGTCTTGCATTCACGTGTACCAAATCTGAACACTTGCGGAATGTTTATTGTAACTAAAATATGGAAATGGATGATTATTTTCAAAACGTGGCAAACAAAGATGCAAAGACTTGTCTGCAGCTAATATAATATTATATAATATTACTACATTTTGGAAAATTAAGGCTTTGTTTTCAGCTAATGTGAAGATGAAAAAATCAGCCCAAACAAAAAGTTTGTTCTGATTCAACTTCAGACAGTCAGAAATAAAATTCTCTTTTTATTTGTTGTATGTAAACTTCTGATTTCAACTATAAGTCACCCCAGCGCATAAATACATTACAGAGAAAGTGCTGCATAATTAGCTCCCACTATAAGCACCATTATACAGGCCTGGAACACTTGTTTTACTCATCTTGTCTATGTTAATGTGTATTGTCCCTATCAGGAAAAAGTTAATATGTAAATACACAGGGGGTTATTAAAAGTGGCACACATATCTTACAGAGATGATGGGATCCAATCCACTTTGTCACATCTGGACCATTGTTACAAGTGTTTTCAGAATCGCCTAAGCATATGGCAAGTTAAGAAACAGATATCAGCTTTAAATAGGTGGTCATGATGGTTTTACTGGAAAAAAATAGTTCTTCTAAATTTTACAGTGTCATTTCTAGGAAAGGTAAATGTCTTTTCTCTTTGCCCATCAAAGGCTCTTTCAAACTCATTTCTAAGCTCTACAAAGTAGATTAAATTACAAGTCATTTCAAGAGCTGCCATCAACATGGCTGCAAATCAGGGACTGGTGTTATTGTGTTCTGCAGAGGAAATGACTAAGTAATCTCTTACGAACGTTTACAGATGTTCATGAGGTAAAAGTGAAAGTCCCTGCGAGCGTGCATGTGAATTGCCCAACAGATCTATTGTAACACCATGAAGACTTGCAGGAAACATTGTGAAACCTTTCAGCATACTCACAGTGACTAATGTGGTCTGACCCTACGTTGTACCACAGGTCAAACCAGTTGACCCTTGAGTGTGTGATGTGGTTATGTTATTTATTGTTTGAGGATCTGTAAAGCAGATGTTTTCCCACCTCCGTTATGTCCCTCATGAGGTTCGTAAGACTGATTCACTGTCCTGTATTGTCACTGTTCATATGTGTATGGCTGCACTGATGAATGGAAAACTCTTCGGAAATCCCCTGTGTTTATGGATGGATAATTGGTTGAAAAGCTGCAAAACGGTCAGGTCATGCACAAAGTGTGCAAGCACCCGGGAACAGGAGGCGTGAGTTAGGATGTGGGTCTCTACCACAGCACCCACCAGTTCCCCACAATGAGACCCTCTTTTTATGCCTTATTGAGCTCTTCCTTTAGAGACTATTCCTGGCTAAGAAAGTCTGTAATTTAAGGCATAAGGGCCAGCTCACCGGGCCAGCTTAAGGCCCTTTTTAGCATTTCAAGAAGGGGGACTGCTTACATTGCACTTCTTGGACGAATCCACCTCATTACAGCAAAATTAAATCCAAATGTTGATATAATAATGCAGGTCTTGAATCATGTGAAATGCTGTGTCTAAAATGAAATCTGCAATGCGGAAAGATACACAGAATGGTCAGGTCGCGAGGTCATTTCAAAAATGCCCAGAAGCTTGTTGACCCAGTGTTTCAGCATCTTTGAGAAAAGGAAGCTGAATGTTTGGAGAAGGGACAGGCAGGTTATTGCCCAGAAGGCGGCATCTGGTGCCCCTCTGCTGCCTCCAGTAAACCTCCTGAGTGAGACAGAATCAAATTCCCAACAAGGCGGGATGCGTCACTTCCTTTCGTGTTCCTTGATCTCTGTATCACACCCTGACATATGTGTTATTGTCCCTGATACGCCTTTTGTTTCTGGTAACTTCCACGCTGTTTTCGAGTCACACGACTAACTAGGAATTTTCCTAATATAACTGGCTCCACTTTTACGGGTAAGTGAAATGGAAGTACACAAGAGGGACGATACACTGATTGTGTCATCCTTTTGCTAGTTTTTAGTCAGGCATCCAGCGAGAGACCTGTGGAAAAGAATCGAGGAAAACTGCTAAACTATGAAAAACAGTGGAAATATTTGCCAGAGTGGCGAGACCACTGACAGTGAGCAGCCAAATATGATGTCAGCGAGCAAAGCAGCCACAGTCCTTGTTCCATCTTTTCCCTTCTCTTATTTTTATTGTCAGTCATCACCGCTATTAAACACAGCAATTCCTCATCTTCCAGAGGCACTGTCAAAGAGGTGAAGTTTCCAATAAACGAACAGTCTATTTCTGTCCATGCATCTAGAAATAAAAATAATGTAAGAATATGAGAATATGCTTCTTCTACAGAGAAATAGAGGCCTTTGGGTTGGTTACGCTGAGGGACTTACCAGATTGAATCTATTAAGCATGAGGGGATGATGTCACTGTTCACCACCATGCCAAGTCTCCTACAGACCTCTTTGGTTTTTCAGAAGTTCCTGATAGTGAGTCTACATGCATAAACACTCTCACTGAAACAAATCATTGATAACTGCTGTGTGGGATGAGCAGTTATCTTCAGCATGCTATATTGGGAAGGGAACTATTCAGGATTACAGTAAAACATTCTCAAAGATATTAGGAGAAAAAACGCAGCTGCTGCTCAGTATTGGAATGTGGAAAATAAAATCCAAGAAAATTGAATTCTTTATAGACGCTGGTAAAGAATTCAAAAATAGACATTGTTTTACTCAATAAAGTAACAGCACCAACAAAAATGTATATTCTCACTGTGGAAAGCACTGGGAAATCCTAATCCCTAATTGCTAGTCTTACCCATTTTTGGCTGGAATAGGTTCAGTGGCATTGCCTTTTGCCATCTTCTAGTCTCTGACACAGTTCTAAGGAAATTTTGCTTCATGCCTCACTTTCAATTGTGAGACCTTTGAGGGGTTTTCTTGTGTGTGCAGCCTTGTGAATTTTCCTAAAACCGCCTGGCTGAACTTTGCTCTCATTTCTCCAACGATCTCTTATAATACAATTTTTTGAAACGTAGTTGCCTCATCCAGGTCAACTATGTAAATCAGCAGAAGGAGCTATAGTCCAGTAGCTTGCCACCATCGGTGTGTGAATGTGTGTATGAACGGGTGAAACACTGAATGTTTTATGAGGCACTTTGGAGTTCTTTGTCCCTAGACAACCACAGGCCATTTACCATTAGTTTGTTTGTTTGTTTGTTTGTTTGTTTGTTTTTTGTGGCTTTTTTTCCTTTTAAATCTGCTTCAGAGCAGAATGAAGGGGTCTATGAATGACAGCTAGTTGCCCATGTTCTGAGGAAGTAACATTGTCTCATGCCATCACACTATCAGTACTGTGTTAAATTGTTTATATATTGTTTATTCTATTTTTTTTCTGAAATGCTGTGATAGTTAAGCAAAATCCAATAGGACAAGTAATAGTGTTTCTACTGTTGAAACCTGAAGTCAGCTAATGAAACCTGCAATGCTTCAAATGTTGCTTCGAGTTCTTTGTGATGTCCTGGGCTAATTGTTACAGGTGTGCCAATCTGGTTATCCTGCTGCTCCTTGTTTTCCCCATTTGTAAATGATGAATCTCACTGTGAATTGGTTGAGTCCCATAGCCTTTGAAAATGTTTTTCAAGTGAATGGATGTTAAGAACTTTGTTTCTCTGTTGTTTGTTAATTTCTTTAGATTGGGGCATGACCTACCACTTTGTATCATCTTTTAGCTTACTTCATGTTGTGAGACTAGCTCTATCTGAGTGATTTGTTGTTTCCACCGACCATTCTGGCAGTAATCAACAGGGAAATCAATAATATAATATAAAACAGTAATCAACTTGTGAAACTAAGCTTTATAATAACACGTGTTTAATCAGTTTATTCTTGGTTTAACAAGGGAGGAACTACTTTTTCACAAATGGCCAGGTTTGGTTACTTGGGTTTTTAATCCCCTAAAACAAATTAAATTACAATTTCAAATTACTAGTTTTCTCTTTCTTGTATCTTTGTCTGGTATTACTGGTTTTCGTGAAAAGTCTGAAGGAAATAAACAACTAAACTCAAGAAAAACTGCGAGCAGCAGCAAAGTTATAAGCCGAGTTACTAATCCACATATTGTTGGATGTAGCTTTGTTATAGAGTTGGACAAAAATAAAAAGAATCTGAATCCACCATTTTTGTTTCTGTTTATGAATATTCACACTGCTGTAAGGTTGGCTGTTGCAGAAAGCTGAAAAACAAACAATTAAAATTTCTAAAAAATATATTGCTGGGTTTTTTTACTATGCTAAAAAATATACTTAATCATGAAATATTAATTTTTGAAATATTAATCTTTAGTGCACAAATGGTCGGGCATAGTTTAACTTTATAATCTTAAGAAAGTTGAAAAAGGAAAACACGGCATTTTGGTTTAATGACGTCAAAAAGCATTAGTAAGAGAAACAAAATCCTATACTGTCTTAGACAAACATTAAATACTCTATCAGTAAGAGGCGCTGTTTCTTCTTTTCAATTCAAAAGTGTTCTGTGTATTTTTCACCACAAAAAAATACATGAAACAAGAAAATATCGTAAACACATGTCAAAAACTTTGAAGAGTTTAGATGAGAATATTGATGTATTTGTTTGTTTTATTTTATTATTTTTAGGGTATTTGAGCATGCACTCAAAAACTCTCAACCGCACCTTATACGGGCAGTGATGTCACGAGGGATGACGCATTAGTGCCGGTTGAGGTTTGGAGGATGTCAGAATAAGAGAATTCTGGTTAAGTTGCTGGATACTTTTTAAATTTTAAATATGAAGGGAATCTTAATCTAAGTTTCTGCTCATCCAGCTTCGACCAAAAAACAGAAGAAGAAAAAAACAGTTTGTACTTCAATTTAATGTTTTGTAGTTTGGAGTAATCAGTTTCTGATAAAAAATAAAAATAAAAAAATAAAAATCCAACAAATCTAAATGATTCAAGAACATTTAGGATAAACACAAAATTCAATGAGACTTATCAACGGCTATCCACTTTAATGGTTGCACTTTCACTGCATATGAGCATGATGTCAAAATCACCTTATCAAAATATGAGCATGATGTCAAAACCACCTTATCGACATATGGGCACATTATCAAAGAACAAACTTTACTAGAACAGGTTAACGGTGTCAGACTTTTAGAAATCATATCTACTTTTTTTTTGCTGATGAGTTTGTTTAAATTTCTTTATCTTTTCTGTAGAAAACAAATATCAGAGCACATTTACAACAATTTTGCTCCGCTGCTCTTAACATGACAGAAATCTTCCTTACTGGTTGTTGACTACTAAAACTTGAGATGTCGGTCTTAAAACTATATATATATATATTTTCACGAGTATGAGTGGACAAGAAAATGTTTCTAAAAAAACGTGTGAGCCTTAAGCTAAAAACGCTCGTCCTTTAAATGGGCAGTGACGTCAGCAAGCATTTACTTTGCTAGTTCAAGTTCAGGTGTGAAGAGAACCTAGAATTTCACAAAAGGGATCAAACTTTTGGTTCTGTTTCCCGGTGATTTCATGTGAAAACATGTGAAAAGAAATTCAAGCCAATTTAAAATGTCTAATCAATCGTTACAACCCTAAACATAATAGCTTGTAGTCATTATATTTGTGTTTCAAAAAGAAAGACAACTGATGTTTTCCACCTCAGGTGTATGACCAAAAATATATGCACAAAGCGTGCACACTCCAGAAAGTTTATCCTTATTAACATTCTTTTTTCTTTCTTTTTTTTTTTTTTTTTTTTTTTTACAGAAACATGGAGACCAAACCAGGCAGCCATCTACGGGACACAGGTTAAGTTTAGTTCAAGAAGTCATAGATTTAAGAAATACAGTTTTTTCTGTCTGTATGTAAAAAGGGAGAAGGTCAGACGTTGGAGTGTGACTTAATTACACTTAATTGCACAAAATCCGGCCTCTTCGTGTAACTGACGTACGTCAGATCGGAGCTGACGGAGTTCTCCCTCACATGTGAAAAACTGGGAGGCCCTGACCTCTCAGCTCGCCGCCCTGAAGAAGAGGCGGAGCCTGATGCCTGCAAATAAAACTCGCCTTTTTTCTTGTGGAAAACAGACAGGGATCAAGTGTGATCGGCTTTGCAACCGGAAAGACCCTCTGCTCGCCCCCACTGGCCGCCTCATACTTTTGACAGTCAGTCTGCGCCGTCTGTTCTACAGCAGGGGATCATTTCACGTCTTTGTTAGGCTTTAGTCTTCACAGGGTACTCTCCACTGCGCAACCGCCTTCTTCTAAACCCTCTTTGTAAGTTGAAAGTTTTTAAAGATGAGCTGCACAATGAACAGCTGTTTGGTCGCTCTGGCGATCCTGTTTCTGTGGCGCGTTGAAGAAATGGCAGAAGCCTGCAGCTGCTCCCCTGCGCATCCTCAACAGGCATTCTGCAACTCAGACGTCGGTGAGTTGACTTTACGGCTAATATTTAATACAACTGTTAAGCAAAAGATGCATTTGTTTATGTTGCACATAAGTCGTCCACTGTCTCTCGAAAGAATGTTTACTTTCTATTTACGGTAAAAAATGTAGGAGGATTAAGTTTTCTTTCCATGTCCCTCCCCTTTTACCCAGCTAATCATCTGTTGATATTCCTGAATCTTGCATTTGCATTTACTGCACTCTCTCATATATATATATATATATATATATATATATATATATATTATAGTCAAATCACATGCTATAAGGTGAAGTTTAAAGAAATACCGTCAATCTCCTGAAACGTTTTTGCTACATTTCTTTTCTCTGTCTTAATTGTGTTTATATAGCGCACACACATCATCTCTGAAGTCTGACAACGTTGACATGTTGTAGTATTTCCCTTTGATGTTCTGTGCAAACATAGAGATTTGGCAACATATGAAAGATTCCTTATTGGCTATTTATTTTTTCCTTTCATTTTCCGAAGGTGAAGTAAACATTTTGCCTTTTACAAAACACTGCTCGTTTCTTCCTTTTAAGAAATACCTTGAGCTAACAGGGACCAGCTTGTGCTGTTATTTGAATTAGGGTTTCTGAGACACACACACACACACACACACGCCCTCTCTCCTTACTCCCTAGCAGCCTGAATGTGTGGCATTTATACACAAGAGAACTCATTTAGTGATTTTTCCTTAGCCGTGGGATTCCACTGCTATGGAGATTAAAGAAACTTTTTTTTTTTTTTTCCTGAAGAATTTACTGCCAACGAAAGGCTGGTTTTGCTTCTTTCTTTTTGTCGTTTAGATGGAGCAGTTTGATAGCTGGGAACAGGGCACGAATGTTTCAGACTATAGAGCCCAGTTTTTGCTACATCAAAAAGGCGAATATTTCAAATGATGTTGCATGAAGACGATTTTACTTCTTTATGTGGTTGCATCATTCCGTGAGTGTTCCAGTGTGTGAAATGGTTGTTTTGCCATTGCTGGATAAGGTTTACAGTGGGGAAAAACCCAACACCTCTAATTACAGGTATCCACCTAGCTACCTGTTGACTTTAAGTGAGCCCTCGCCCCCTCTCTCTTCCTGAAATGAGTTAGTCATGTTTAATCGTTGTGAGTAAATAGAAGAAATGCATTTTTACTCTTTAACTCACTTTGTAGCCACAGGCTTTAATATGTTTTAATAGGCTTTTATGTGGCAGAGCTACACAAAGTAGCACATCATGGTGAAATGGAATGTAAATGATTGCATGTTTGTAAAAAAGTATACAAGTACCAATAAAAATCTTACACTTGTACCCCTAAATGAAGCCAGTGATGTGGCCGGGAAGCTAATGGTAACTCCTGCGTAAGTGCCTGTGAACCGGTCAACTCTAACCCTTGCACTCCAGAAATCGGACCCTTGGAAAAGTCGTGAGAAGAGAGACATTTTTGAAAGAAAGCTCCCCGTTTGCAGTTTCTTTAGGCCGTGTAGGAATCTGGTGTGCTGGAACAGAAAAACCTCAAAAACACGCAGGACAGCAGATGCCGAGGACCAGATTAAAAACCACTGCATTAAAAGTATAAACTGTTTGTTCTGTGGTAAGACTTACAAAGGCTGCTGTCGGAACATGCTGCCCTTTGAATGACAAAGGTTACTTTGGTCAGATGAGAGTGATGAGACATTTTGGTCTCATCACTGCAAAAGGCTGTGTAGTGAAACACCAACACTGGACATCACATTGAAGACACTACTGTCACACAAGGTGATGGCAGCATTATTCTGTTTGCATGTTTTTCTTCAGTAATTGGCTGAAATTACTAAATCCTCTAAATGTAGAGGATTTATGAAAGAAAACATTTAAATTTGGGGATGAGGTTAACCTTCTGTCAGAACAACAATCCTACTCATAAAGCCACCGCTACAGGAAGTGGTTTACTTAATAGCATTTTCATGTCTCTTATGATGCATCTGCCTAACTACAGATGCAATATAAATTCAATTATTAATCTGTAGTAAAACCTGACAAATGATGTTCACGGTCTGTCTGTATTCAATATGATTGAGTCTGAGCAGTTTTCCAAAGAGGAATTGTCAAAAACCATGTATCATTTTCCCTTCATTTCACTGTTGCACACTATTTTGTGTTGGTCTCATAAAATCCATTGACACTTGTGGCTGTAAACCAACAAAATTGTCTCTGTAAGGCACTATATGTATATTTTTTTTAAACCCAGACAGTGTGGAGCTCTGACTAAGCCAGGATGCGGATAGTCACCTGAACTTCCTGACTGATTCATTGAATCAGAGTCTTTGAGGTCAGGTCCTGACACGACACTAACGCTGACACCTCCGCTGCAGCTTCAGCACCATGGATAGACCCTTAAAAAAAAAATCTAAACTTAAAAAGTCTGGGAGGTCGTACTCACTAAACAGAAGGGTTATGAATTTTTTTTTTAGTGCTTTGATTTAACTCATGGTCCACTTTGTGAGCTGTAGAACATTTATGTGAAGATGAAGCGTTGAGAGTAATACATCTGTATAAAACTAGCTTGGTATGCAGATTTGCTAAATCTCAGATTTCTTAATTTGCCAAGATATAGGGACGGTCAGAAGGCCAGCAGTGCAGAACATTCTCTAACACCAGTTGCTCAACCTCCTGCGTAGAGGATCCTAAAAAATGTAGAAATGGAAACATTTCATCACAATTTCACTTTAAGATGAACTCCTGCAGTGAAGTGACAGTAATGAGAGTCACAATCCACTGATGCAGTCCTTGTTAGAAGCTTTGTTACCATTTTCTTATTGGAGTGTGTCCTTCTTACACTATTATAGCAAACTAAATGCTTAGTTAGAAGCCCTCGTGTCTGTTTATCCTATCATATGGGAGGATGTATCAAAACATTACAGATTAATAAAACTCCATCTCCTGGCTTTTTGCCTGAGGCAGAAGAATGTTCAGGAGCCAGATGGTGTCTTCATTATGCACTTCTGCACTTCTTTAGTTCCTAAAAAAAAGATAATCTCCCTTTTGTACAAGGAGGGTGAATCATTTGAGACCATGAAAGTAGAACTGAGCCTAAACTTTGCTTCCCAGATAAACACACAGCTCTTCAAGCTGTGCAAACAGTGCTGACACTGAAACCAGGAATCTTTACTTCCTTTCTTCCTTTCTCTCTCACTAAAGCTGCCCGAATCCAATGCGTCCTGCAAGCAATAAGGCACTGGATTTATTCAGGAAACTTGTTGAGAGACTTGCCTTCAAAAACAACACATGCAACCACTTGGTAACATCTGCAAAGGGCAGTTCAGGGTTAGTTTATTTTTATGCTTTATTCTTTTTACTTTGATGGTAATTGTAAATTACCAGAACGTTTGCCCAACTTGACTCATGCAGTCAAGATGGGCAACCCTGCATTTCCTACGAAAAGCAAGTCTTGAAAAGGCTTTTCAGTTTCCACTCTTCCAGCTCTAAATGTCTTTACTATGATGTATGGAAAATGTTTCTTTGCTGGACCCATGAAGCTAGGGAGACGCTGCATGATTTATTTATTTATTTTACTCAATTTTAACTAGTTAAAAATTTGCATCAGTCTGCAGAGTAAGGTCAGTTGCCACTGTGCGCTGGCATGGAAAACTGTTGGTGTGAAGTTTGAAGTCTTTCAAATCTCACTGCTGTCATTTTCTGAAGAGCAGAAGAGAAACAGCCTGTCCAAATTCTGAGAACATTTTCTGCTACCTCCACTTACTGATGTGTTTGTTTATCTCTCTTGGACGTTTGACACATTCAATGAGCTTTTGTTAGCCTGATAAAAATTAAATTTTAGCTTGATGTTGATTAAAAGAAATGTATACATTAAAAAACCCTCAATAACTTACTTTGCAGAGGGATTTTTGTGGCACAAAAAAAGTTGTATTTTTTATGCTCACACAGAACTGAGAGTTGTTTGTGAGTCTCTTTCATATTTCTTTCGTTCAGCCTTTGTGACTTTTCAGAGGAAAACGGGTGCAATTACATGACATGCATGTTTCTTTTTCACCTCTTTGGTTTTGTTTTAATCCACTCCCATAACCACAATGCCATTTTGCAAAAAGTTATGTTTATTGTTTGAGTAACTGGAAAATTCAATGCTTCCTTCAGTTCCCAGTTTTGTAAACCTCACAGCCTTCTAAGGGGCTTTGTCAGCCTCTTTCAGTAATTATCATATCCAACCAGAGATGTATATAAATTGTGTACCAGTAAAGGACATCAAATCAATTGCAGCAAAAGGGTTGGAGGAGAAAAAACAATGTGGTATGGGAGTGATGAAATAAACACTTTTGTAGTTTTTGGTGATTATTGTGGGCAACATGGTGGTGTGATGGTTTGCATTGTCACTCCAGAACAAACGCGGACATTGTATGCATGCAGGTTCTTCCCGTTAATGTGTGGGTTTCCTCCCACATTCTCCCTACCCAACCGTTGGGTACGAAAAACAAACCGGGATAGGAAAATGAATGATGATGATATTGGCTAAATTCATGTTATTTTGAAATGGTTGATAGGAAAGTATGCATTTGAAGTTGGGTTTTTTTTTCTCAGTATATTTCTGTTTCTAGTGGCTACAAACCCACAGATCTGACTTTATACACATTTAATTATTTCCCTCAAGGCTTTCAAAACGCTTTTGCCAAGATGTTAACGCATGTCAATTGAAACTCTTATTCCTCAAAAAAATCCCCAAATCTTCAAGATGTAGGTATTTTAAGAACTTGCAATGCTGATATAATCAGAAGCTTTGTGTTTGGATGTTTGTCCATAAATTTGAAATGCACCTACCTATCAATTTTCGAAAGTTCCTGAATCTGAATGATCTTATTCAAATGGAAAAGCATTGCGGCAATCCATAATTAATTCATGATTAGACTTGACTTTAAAAAATACAAAAACGCCTGATCATCTAGCCGGATTTTGGTTTATTTTTTGGTTTATTTTTTCCTTAACTCATCAATGTTCAACTTGAGTAAAACAAGTAAACCACTAGTTCCCTATAGCAGGACAACGTCTTT
The DNA here is from genome assembly GCF_002775205.1 of Xiphophorus maculatus. Classification (NCBI taxonomy): domain Eukaryota; kingdom Metazoa; phylum Chordata; class Actinopteri; order Cyprinodontiformes; family Poeciliidae; genus Xiphophorus; species Xiphophorus maculatus. The sequence goes on along the minus strand of NC_036458.1, from coordinate 11,512,301 downwards.
GTTGGAAAACAGCTGTGTGCTGAAAATCTAAGAGCATCTAATAGAATCTAGTCCGCACAATCTTCCTTGGCTAAGAAGTTGACCTACCTAAGTGTTTTGGAAACTTGGAATTGTTTTTGTTTTTTACCTCTTCTACCCCAATTTTTAACCTCAAAATAATACAAAGTCAGTTCTAAAAAATTGAAAACACTTCTTTTCACTACAGAAAGGAATCAAATTTCTGATTAAACCCTAAGTCTTAAAATATCTCTAAAATCATTGTTGGCCATGGAAATTTTGCTTTAATTAGTGTATATTGATTAAACTCTAAGGAAGCAAGATGCAGCGTGACTTAAGAAAAAAAAAAAGCCACTAGTAATCTATTTTGTGGTAAACTAATTGGTTTGTTTTGATTTATGTATAAAATCTCTTTTAAGTATGATAAATCCTTGAGCTGCAAAAAATACTTCAGATTACTTTTAAAATAGAGATGAGGTGCGAGGACAGGGGTATATGCTTAACCTTGATGGAATAATATAGCTCAACCTAATTTGCAATCCACTACAACAGAATTAAATAAAAAGTTGCAGCCCACACATATTTACAGCTTCATGTTTTTATTCCCTTTAGTCTTGTGCTCCAGTTTCTTTTTCTATTATGGTTTTCCTATGTGTTTTGCATCCGTCCTACTTTGCTTTACCAGCAGTGATCTGAATAATTCTGCACATTTGAGAAAAAGAGGATTATCAATAATCCTCTGCTTGGGCAGAAAACTTCCAAGTGTTTTTCAGCACCTCAGCATGGGTTCCAGAGTGAACAGCTGGGGAGGAAATCTTCAAACAACAGTTTTCTCCTCATGATGAAAAGTCTAAACATTGTTGTCAACTAGAATCTTACAGAGTAATAAATTCTATTCTGTACTTACAAGGAAGTTATTGCTGTAAGGATGACTGTTGAGTGATGTACTCCCATATGTTTTTTAATTGTTGAGCAGCAGCAACGTTTTCTACAACTTTCAGGAGATTAGTGATCTAAGCCCTGGTTAGTGGGTTTAAAATACACTAAATTTTGTTTTGTTTTAAAAATGTATGGACAACTATTTTGTCTCTAAAAGAACTGATCTGCTTTTTGAATTCAAAGGAGAGATCCAAAACTATAATAAAACATTGACTGTATGAAGTGAAAGGATCACAAAGCCTGTGAAGAAAGTCCAAACGTACAATAACTTCTGTCTTGATAACTTTGAGATGCAGGGAATTTAAAGTCGTCCACGCCTTCGTACGATTGATGATCAAGGGAAGGCTTCAAGAAATTGTTAGTTATTTTATTAATAAGGAAAAAAAAGATTTGGATATCACTCTCAAAATGGTGAAAACAAGACTGGGTTGAGAATAGAACTTTGAACTCCTTGAGTAAAAATTGTTGCTGTTGAAGAGAAAGTATGGATTGAGAAGCTCCAGTTGTATAAATAAGACCTGGCCAACCAAAGATCACTCCTCTCAATACCAAGCCCCTTACTGCTCCTGCCCTTATGCCTTCATACTACTCTCTACAGTGGCAAGAGCAGAACCAGAGTCTAAAAGCACCAAGACAGCTGACATCTCAGAGCAAACATAAAATAAGGTCATTAAACATTCTTAAGAGCTGTTTTGGTACAAAGAAAAGTTTAATGATTGCCGTTTGGCTCGAGTCTGCAACAGACTTTAAACAGAAAATTTTAAGTTTTCTAAAAACTTGGAATAAAGAAACTTGGCTCACTTATGAGAGACGGCGTAATTTAAATAGTTGTTCTTATTTGGTAAAGCAGTAGGTAAATGGTGATCCACGGAAATCTGCAGCTGCCACCTTGAGAAAGCATAGACCAAACTGGAATTTGAGAAAGAACATCTGGTTAGCATTAACTCCGTCGCTGGTTTCCCCCTCTTAAAAATGTAAACTGTAAGCCCTTTCCTTTTGCGGTGGTGTTAGGAATTTACAGTAATACTTTATGCATTATGCAGGTAATCCAGAGGTATTTGGTTCCAGTTGGTGCCATATTTTGCGCTGAGAATATGAGCTGCTGGGTTTTTTTTTTTTCTTTTTTTTCCTCTGAGCTCACGAGGGAGGGGCTGAGGCAACACGCATTAAAAAAATAAAGGAAGTGCTTGATTTGCACGTCAGCACCTCTATCCAGATGGCAAAGCCGGCTGATAGAAAGAGGCCTGCAGGCAGGCAAAAGGGAAGATATTTTGTTCAGCTTTTCAAAGACTGCTGACTGGCTTCCTCCTAACTAGGCCTGAGAACCTCCAAGCAGGCAGCACACATTCCTCTCTTTGACTGCAGCTGATGAAACACTCATGTGCTTCTGTCTTCTCAGCAGTTGGCACATGTGAGCCCTCAGATTTACAGTGCCTTGCAAACGTGTTTATGCCCCTTGAATGTTTATATTACTTAAAACTCTACAAACAAACATTGATGCTTTAAATATTTTTATAAGTATCCAGAACTTTTTTGTGAATTGATCTCATCCTATGTTCATTATTTATAAAAATGAGCTTTCAAGTCCAATTACTTGTACAACTTTTTGGGGCTATGTCTCTACCATCTATGCATATATAGACTGAATATATTTTTTGGTCTGTTCTTCTTTGCAACTCCAACTCAGTCAGATTAGATGAGTAGCATCTGTGGAGATCAGATTTCAAGTCACTTTAATACATCTTTGATCTGTATTAAAGATGTATTTAATCTTTGTCTTCCCTTGCCAAATGAAATGGTGGCGATGATGTCTTCAGATATGTTGTTGAAAAGGGATGAAAATTTAGCATTTAGCCAGGCATTGTCAGTTTTTGTCCGTTGAAATAAAATCTGCTCATCTGGGTTGCTGTGTGTGTCTGTTTAGTTATTAGGGCAAAGGTTGTTGGAATGCAAGAAGTTGAGAGCGGCAACGACGTCTATGGGAATCCCATCAAACGTATCCGGTTTGATGTCAAACAGATCAAGGTACGAGGGCAAACTATTTTGATTCTCTTTACAACTACAAATAATCATTATAGTAAATCTGCTTTTTACTCTTTGAATCATCAGATGTTCAAGGGTCCCACTCAGGATATCGATGCCATCTACACTGCACCAACTTCAGCAGTGTGTGGAGTGACCCTGGACACTAACGGAAAGAAGGAGTACCTCATTACTGGTATTATGTTTGCCTCATCTCCAAATATGTGTTTTAACATTTGCAACGTTGCTCAAAATGGATCTGTATGTCCCCTTTTTGACGTTTAGACTTTCTTCTTCTACATTATTTCCCTAAATGTAGGTAAACTGGAGACAGATGGGACGATGCACATCACCTTGTGTGACTTCATTGAGCAGTGGGAGGCCCTGAGCGCCATGCAGAAGAAGAGCCTGACTCAACGCTATGAGACCGGCTGTGACTGCAGGGTACAAACCTTTTCCCTTATTCTGATAAACTTAAACTATGTCTAAAAGTAGCTTTTCCTCACTTCAGTCTCCTTTGAAACCCTCAGATCATCCGTTGCACCTCCATCCCCTGCATGATCAACAGCCCGACGGAGTGCCTTTGGACAGACTGGGTGATTGAGAAGACGGTGAACGGGGAGCAAGCCAAGCATTTCGCTTGCATCAAAAGGAGCGATGATTCGTGCGCCTGGTACAGAGGCAGCGTGCCACCCAGAAAGGATTTCCTGGACATTGAAGATCCATAACTCCTCTTTTATGGAACAATCTGAAGATGGTTGCAGTTTAAATGTTCCAACACACATTCACATACACCCCTACACACACACACACACACACACAAATAAAAAAAAAAATCCTTGTAGACTTTTTTTTATTATTAATTGTTGTGTGGGAGCTCTGGAAAGAGGAAAGCTATTAATTACTTCAGGTTGCATGTTATGAAAAACTCTGCACCTTTCCCCACTTCAACCTTTTTTTGAAGCACTTCCTCATCAACCACTTATTCTCCAGCAGAAATAACCTGTTTAGTTTACCGTTTTATAGTATTTATCCTCATGTGCTTCTCATCTGTAATGAATTAATTTTGCTTTATTTAAAGTGGGATGGAAATGTTTAATGCAGCATTCAGAAACTTGAAATTTTCTCACGGCGTTCCAAGTTTATAGTGCCTCTCAACCCCCTGCCCACCTGTTGGAACAGAGTAAAAATGCACTTTGAGAACCGTTTTGTTTTTACAAACACTTTCAATGGGCAAGTGACACATTTATTCAAACTTTCTAGAAAAAGAAGCGCACATTCTGATCATACTTTTGGCAAGTAATGCCACTGATAAAAATATGGAAAAACAAATGTGTTAGTTTAATATACAGATTTTGTATTAAAAAAGACAAATGAGATCAGTGTTAAATGTCTGACTAAACCTTTAGGGTTGTTGCATATTGAGGTTTTGTAACCAATCATTTTTCTTGCATACATGCTGAAAATAGTTGTCACTTGACTTTAATATAAAATTGTATAATTTTTTTCTGTGTTTTGCAATGTGATATCTTGTGCTGGTTTCACATGGGATTTTGGAGGCAAAATAATTTTGCATGCATGTCCAGCTCAGATTGTTTTTGTACATTTGGCTATTAAAATGTAAATGCTGTGTTAATGTGCTGGATATTGATTATTTCAGTGTTGATGCATGAATTAAGCATTTGTTTGAAAGATTAAATTCTTTCATTTCAGGTGAAAGCAGAAATTAAGCATGACCTTGTGATAACTAATTGCTCAGGAAAGCAGTTTGACTCATAATGGAACAATGGACTTTGTAGTAGCAAAATGTTGCCCCCTAGTGACAAAAACACAGAAAATCAAGCCTCACGAGGCAAATCATGTGTCCAGAAGAGCAGTTTATCTGAGATTTTTTTTTTTTTTTAACTATTCATCATTTTTACTCATTTTAGTACACTAGTGCGTTAAAACTATTGGGTTTACCCATCATGTTATAAATACACATACAGTTAACTTACAATAAACTAATGAACATGTAATATGTTTATAGCTATCCAACTACAAAGTCCACGGAGAACAGGAAATTGCGCAGGGAATCGGAGATATTAAAGTGGTAATGAACCAGTAATGGTTGCTACTTTTCTCAGCACAATGATGCAAAGTTTATGGCAGGCCAGTGTAGAATATAATCACACCAGATTTCTGTCGAGAATTTTCCCGAATGACATTTGTATGTGTCAGAATTAAATTAGATGTATATGTAAATCAAGACTCCCAGTTGTGCAAATAGTAATTTAATGTTTCCAAAACTGAGACGGTTAGGCAAAAATCATTTGTAGGATATCTGAAAAAATCCTCAAATTTAATGCCTGTTTTCACAATATTTAATGTGTATATTACACATAGATATTGAGTTTTTAATATTTATTTCAGGTCACACTTCACATCATTCTTCCATGATATAGTATATTAATGGCTTGACATTCATCAAGCCTTCCAGCCACAAAGTATAATTTGCAGTCGGGTTACGGGTAGGTGAAGTTTGAACTCTATTTCAAGCATCAGGTACCATCTTCACTTCTCACACTCAGCAAAACCTTTGATATCTGCCTTTTTTACTTCAACACATGGTTGAAATAAACATAGCAGGATTTTTTTGTTTTCTGATTTGAAACATTAGTTTAAGTCAGTAATCTTTACTATCCAAAGAACCATGTTTGCTTTTAAAATAAAATGTGTCAAGAGCCAAAGGAGCAGGTGGGGTCCACCTTATTGTTCTGTTGGATAACCAAAGATGTTTGAGCTGTAGGTCACACACAGATGGCTGGATGTTCTCCCAGAGAGTTCAATTTCTGTATTATGTATTTCACAAAACATGTTCTCTGTGGGTAGAAGGAATGTACGAATTTTCTACATGAAAATATATAAACAAAAGTAGAAGTATATTTTATTCTTAAAAGAATGACTTTCAATATTTCTTAAGTGTTCTTTTTGTATATGATGAGTTACATTTTCGAAGGCTTAAATCTTCCTGTTAAGTAATAATTATATTTTGGATATCTGCAAAGAACAGTTATTATATGATTATACCGCTTGCCATCAATTCCACACGTTTTTGCTCTTTTGTCACAGTAAAACTTGTCAAGCATCCATCGCGCCGATTGCGTCAATGGTAAACAGCGACAACTGGAAGTCACGTGTGGCTCTCTGCCGAGCGCCCAACGTCATCTTAAGCGCTGATTGGACAAACATTTTGTGTGACGGTACTGTCTGCGTTGTGATAGGTTCCTGATTCTTGTCTGTCAATCCTGACCCCGCCCCCTCATAATGCAGCATGGGCAAAAAAAAAAATACCAGATTCGGTAGCTTCAGCTGAGAGAGCATACCCCTGTTGAGAAATATTTGGCCGATTAAACCAAAGGTGAGCGAACAAATGCGTGAGTTCATGTAATGCGTGTTGTGTGTTTTTATCGTAGTTCTGGTTGCAAACCTATACTCATGAATGCGGCTGTCAGAGACGGTTAGCAATCTGGACTCCTACATGCTAACCCACATTGCAGCGCTCAGGAAGGCAGGAGGTTGTCGCCACGTTAAGTTAGCTCGCTGGCTAAATTTGACTCCCTCGGCAACGTTACGCACTACTGTATAAAACGAAACGGACGTCAGAAGAGAGGCAATATACCGAAATCTAGAGTAGCGTAGTTGTTAAGCTAAGACGTATCTTCGTGTTTTAGAGCATCCAGGCCAAAAACTGCTGGGAGCGACAGTTAGCAAGCTAGCATGGCAGCTGAAATGACTGCCGCCGGAGTGCTGAGTCCAGATGGTTAACCCAAGCTGTTCAAGCCTCAGCTTTATCAATTTAAATAATGATCTATATAAATAAACTCTATAAACGACATGTTAGTAGAATTAGTAAGCGAAGAAGATTGCTAAGGGAGCTTACTGTAGTGGCTTCTCAGCAGCAGTCATGTAACTTCAGTATAACAGAAAATTAAGTGACACCAGACTTATATAGCGCATATGTCAGATATTTATATGATTTTTATTCTCACCTCTACTGTATTTTCACAATAGTTGCACGTCAAAACAAATAGATTTATTTTTTTTACCACCAATGAAATATCTTTCACATGATCCAAAGGTCACAAAAATAGGATAATTACAAGATATTAAAATTAAAACAAGGAGCACTTTACTTAATTAATTTCTGTTAAACACGGGAAAAGTTTCACCAGGTTTTTGTGAATGTAATTTATTATTATTATTATTGGTTGGGGGTGTAGGGATGATATTAGTCATTTAATGTGATGCTGATGAATGAAATCAAGTCCCATTAACTGATAATAGGGTTGGGATTAATTGCTTCTTAAATTACAGTATACATTAATATTACAGCATTTTTAAGTGTTACTGAATTCAGTTCCAACTGGTTTACCGAAGGGCCTTCTTGATAATAGGAAAGTTTTATTTTTAAAGCAGGGATTGTGCGACTGTGTACAATGACACATTTGTAGCTGAAGAGAATATGATGAGATTTTTACAGTCGGTTGCAACAAAATCCTAAAAAGTGATAAAACTACAAGTAGTAGGCTGGATTGACAGTGTGTGTGAATTTTAACATAATATCTATATGTGTAAGTGGATTATTTAAAATACAGTAAAATCACTTTTCACAGTGATTATGTTGAAATTTAATTCCTCCTGATTTCTTCTGACCCATATGTTAAAATGTTTTAAAAGTCTAAATAAATGATACCTTGATCATACATGTAGGTTAAAGATTAAGACAGCAACAGTGACATGGAATGTTCAATACATATTTGAGAAATCTTTTGCCTTTTTAACAGTTAAATAAATGTTAGTCAATGTAGTTTCATCTGCTTGTCATTGAGCCAAAATGTCATGTTTTGTTAATCTACATATGTTTTACATTTTTTGATGGAATCGTGACCTTGGATAGGCTAAAAAAAACTTCTTCGATTTATTTTATTATTTTTTTTATATTTTAAGAAACCTTTTTATTCACGTAATAATAAAACTTAAAATGAGTATTTTGTTATTGAGGAATGATATCTATAAACCATAAGGTTAAATCTCTGCCTTATTAGCATCATGCAAGGCAGCTGCTCAGTCTGAGCATAGTAAAATGTGGTTCAACGAGAAACAATGTGAAACTGCATGGAATGAAAATTACATTTCACTTTTACCCTACAGTCTTCATTGAAAACAAATGTTTCTAACATATGTAATTTTCTGCAACAGCAGGTTTTTTTTAGATAATAATGAAATGATTGATTTAAAAATTAACTCAAAAGATTTTTATATAAAAATGAGGGGGTCGGTACTTCCAGTCAGATTAAACCAATAGTCATCTTCAGATGATGGCTGGAATGGGGACAGTGTGTGTAAGCACATGTTTTTGTGATTGCAAAAACTTGTGTGTTTAATTCCTGTACCCTATAGGCATATGAAAGCCAAACTACATACTTGAATCAGAGTTGTTTCAGTGTATGTCACTGTTTGTATGTTGTATGTAGCTCCAAAAGTATCATGTCATGACATGAGTACATTTCATTTTCTATGCATGGTGGTTGCATTTTATAATTATTATTAGGATCAAGTTTAAGCTCACATATTGACCTAAAACTTTGATAAAAATGTCAAAATGATGATTCTAAATGACCTCTAATGTAGCTATTTTTGTGTAATGTAGTGCACAATTGATCCCTTATTATGGATGGTGATTAAAACATCAATAACCAACAAGCACAAAGAATTGGACAAAAGCATTATCCAATAAATCAATATATTCAATATGAGCTGGTATTGAGATAATGAGATATTGAAACTTATTGTAGTTTCAATAAATCATAGTTTAAAATGACTGATGCTGTAAATGGTTGTTTAATAGAACATGCATTATGTTCCTCTTCTGTACAATAAAATTAGCCAGTCTGATGGATTTCCAATCTCCTTGATTGATGCTAAAGGATGAGGCGGACAGAGAGCAATGGGAACATTGTGATTAAGGGAAAAAGCAGAGATGGGAATGCATGGATTAATTGTAACTGATATTGTCACTGCAACAATCAATGATGATATTATGACTGTATGCTTTCCTAATGTGATCATTGCCTACTGTTGAACGATGATATTCTTTTGAAGACAGCTTAAAGCTTATCCAGCTCTCACATGTCCAAGGCAAGTTTCTGGTCCATCTCTACTTTGACTCTGAGACAAACTACTATGCATTAACACACACACAGTCTTTAAAGATAGCTTAGAATAACAAGTTTACATGATGTAAATGTTGTTGGACTGTGGAGAAGGCAAGTATCTAAATGAAACCCTGTAAGACTTCGAGAATCAAACTGGTACCCAATTCCTGTGAGATACCCGTGCTAACGACGATTACTGCACCATCTGGTGTGTAGCTCCAAAAGTCTCTACACTGCCATGATGTATTGAGAGCTATGTTTTAGTTCACATCAGTTTTCCTGCTTTTCGTAATAGTTCCCCACTCTGCAGTTATCTGGGTCCCCACGGGCTCCGTTCCTCTTACTTGTATCAGTATCAGCTGCATGGGAAGGTCAGGCTGTCCTTGTGCATACATTGGATGATCAGCCCTCCTACTGCTTGATGACGCCACTGCCCACTCTAACCAGCACAATTTCTGTGTCTGTGTGTGTATCATCCGCACAAGGCACTTTTCACTTTGAGAGGCCTTTACCACATTTACGGGATCTCAGTTACACAGTCAAATAAATAAGAAAACAAAGGGTGCCTAGTTTTGTTTATTATAGAGTATTTTTTAAAGACATTTAAATGCACATAACATTAAAAAACTAGTGTAAATGTAAGTTGGCAGATGCAGTTTACACCTCGTGAAGAGCTGTAAATGCTCCTTGTTCTTCCTGCCACATGTTTGTAGCATCTGATGTCTGCTCTAACTATAGAGGACAGCTGCCAAGAGCCAGCTGGCTCTTCAGATCCACTCAGTTTATCTCCAGTAATAAACACTACTTCTGCAGGTAACTACTGAACTAAATCTAAACAGAAGTATTGAGAGTCAAATTTGGCTTCCGTTTCAATCACAGATTTATTTTTAAGCTCGAACAAGATGCCTTTATAAAGTGTTTACCTACTAAAACGACTCCACCTACTCTAATGCGATTCTGCACTTGTTTCTCTGCAGTAATGTTCCAACGATGCCGATAGTAGACAAACTCAAGGAGGCGTTGAAACCCGGTCGGAAGGAGACGGGCGACGATGGTGACCTCAACAAGCTGCTGGCTTCTTCTGCCAAGAAGGTGCTTTTGCAGAAAATCGAGTTTGAGCCCGCCAGCAAGGGCTTCTCCTACCAGCTGGACAGCCTGAAGAACAAGTATGTGATCCTCAACCCCAGAACCGAGGGCGCCGCGGGCCAGAAAGCTGCAGAGCCCTCTCAAATAAAGAGGCAAGGTGAGCTTTCAAACGCAGCGGAGAAAGCTTCAGAGCTTTCCATGTTTCATGTTATTTTAAGGTAATTGTTCTTGGAGTTCAGCTCTCGTGTCTTGTGCTGTTGTCCTCCATCAGCATCTGAAAATGTGATCAGCAGCCAGGGTGACGGGATCCCAGCCCCACAGAAAATGCTCTTTCCTGGGAACAAGCTCAATCTGAAGTGGGAGCGTGTGTACAGGGTGGGAGCTGGTCTTCACAACCTTGGAAACACCTGCTTCCTCAACTCCACCGTTCAGTGTCTCACCTACACCCCACCACTCGCCAACTACCTGCTCTCAAAGGAGCACAGTCGGGCCTGTGAGTATCTCAGTCCTGCATTTTACTCAGCGTTTTGATTTGATCAAAAAGAAAAGCTTCATGTTGGACATTGATTAGCTCAAAAATTATTATTTTTTTGAGAATTTTGCTGTGTCTAATAAAAAAAACGGACATTTTCTTAATCTTTTGGTGCAAAATATTAATATTATGCAAATATTGTTGGAAATAAAGCTTGATTTTAAATGTATCTCTGTACTGTTATTGTTTCAGGCCACCAGTCAGGCTTCTGTATGATCTGTGTAATGCAGAACCATATCATCCAAGCCTTCGCCAACACTGGCAACGCCATTAAGCCCGTCTCCTTCATCAGAGACCTGAAAAGTAAGACTCCCCTCAGTAAACTCAGCATGAGTCTGTCTGAACAGCTCAGACAGGCAGAGTGGAAAGTCTGACATGCGCTGGAAACCATTAGGAACTCCAGCACATTACCGGAGCTTTACATTGATGTACTGTAGTTTCACTGCAGCCTTGTGCCCTGCTTCCTCTGCTTTCTCCTTGTGCTGCTGCAACCTTGTTTCCGTCTTCTGCGCCTCCCTCCCCCCCTCCATCCCTCTTTACCTCCTAACTCCCTCCTTCCCCAATGCCCTTTCTGTCTCCTTGTGACTGCAGGCTTAGAGGAGCTGCTTTAGCACAAAAAATGTGCGAGCTACCTGCTTCTCCTCCACTCCACCTGGACTCATATGTAGTTCCATTTATGTTTAGTTGCTGCCTTTAGAAAACTCCGATATGCGGTGAAAATAAATTTTTCTTGCATAGAATTAGCGTTAAAATGTAAATATATCCTCGTTTTATTAGCTAAAAGCTAGAAAAGCACTCTGTAACTGAGTTTTGCAGTATCTGATCTCACAGTTACAACTCTACTCCCTGCTGATTTCATCCCTTCTCTACTATGAGTGAACAAGCTTGGTCATAAGTGTATTGTCTCTTATTTCCCACTCTGGTGTGACTCAGTTCTCCATCAGCGAGTGATGCTATAGTTCTGGGAATGTGGTGATGAACACATTAGAAATCTGCCAGCTTAAAGTCTCCCATTTTTCAATTAGGAGACCACAGAAGGACAGAGATCTTGCGGCTATATTAGCACTAATGCAGGACTTGTTGTGTGGATGAGATGCAAGTCTGTAGAAGCTACTGACATATGTTTTTTTTTGTAAGTAAGGCTGATAAAACTGATTAAAGTGAATCTTATACTGTACATCACCAGTTGAATGGAAGTACACTTTTACTTTAACAGTATCAAAAACAATCAAAAATAAATGAAGATTTTTTTTCTTAGTTTTAGGGCATAAAAATAGTTTTGCCTTTTAAAATATTTTGTGTCCTAATGGGACTTTTGTGATTTTGAAAAGTGTGTGCTTTGTTCTGGCACTGTGCTATTTTTCCAAATGTATCTTTCAGTAAAACAGTTATTTCTCGCACAGCCTGTTTTGCTTCCTTTTATTCAGTAGCAAGTTACTACATGCAGGGAATCTTTTTTTTGACTCGACATTACAAACTGAGAAACAGCAATGTTTCTCAGAGTATCTAAATTATTTGTCATGCTTATTGATTAAAGAGGCAGAAATGTAAGAAGCACTTCTGTTACCCACAGAAATCGCTAGACATTTTCGCTTTGGAAGCCAAGAAGATGCCCATGAGTTCCTGCGCTACACCATTGATGCCATGCAGAAAGCCTGTCTCAATGGATACCCAAAGTATGTATTCTCATTGTTACAGGTTTCTGGTTCCGAAAGCTGTTATGTGCTTTACAGTTTGTTCCATTCCTGTTTTGTAGACTCGATAGACAGACTCAAGCCACAACACTGGTTCACCAGATCTTTGGAGGTTACCTCAGGTCAAGAGGTAGTGTTTTCTTGTTTCAGGTTTTATTTTCCACATAGTATTTTTTTTAAATAAATCTTCATTCTTCATCAAATAGTTATTGGGATTTTCTGTGTTAAACTGACCCAAAGTAGCTCAAAATCATTTTCGATTGTATTTGGTTGTTGTCTTTTAGTGAAATGCTCCATCTGCAAAAGTGTCTCAGACACGTATGACCCTTACCTGGACATTGCCGTGGAGATCCGGGTTTGTTGCATGATTTAATGAAACATTTATTTCCATATAAATGAAACCATTCAACAGCGTCATGGTAAATATGTGTGTTTATATCTTCCAGCAAGCAGCAAACATAGTGCGAGCCCTAGAGCTGTTTGTCAAACCGGACGTTCTGAGTGGAGAGAATGCCTACATGTGTGCCAAGTGAGTGGCATTTATTCAGTCTGACGGCGTGCTTAAAAAATATCTTTAGCTTGTGAAGAAATGCTGGGCTTCTATTCTGAACATTTATTTTTGTAAAGAGATGATGCTAAATGGGTTTCCTTCAGGTGCAAAAAGAAGGTGCCGGCCACCAAGCGCTTCACTGTCCACCGGACATCCAACGTCCTCACCCTTTCTCTGAAGAGGTTTGCCAACTTCAGCGGAGGAAAAATAACCAAGGTAAACATCACTCTTTATTTATTTGATTTTTATTACTGTATTAGTGTAATACTCTTGTACTTATTGGAACAGCTATGTATTGATGGATGGTCTGATTTCTTTAATTTTCTTTCTTTGTAGGACGTTGGTTATCCAGAATTTCTAAACATCCGCCCCTACATGTCTCAGAGCTCAGGCGACCCCGTTATGTACGGTTTATATGCTGTCTTGGTGCATTCTGGGTACAGCTGCCATGCTGGTCACTACTACTGCTACGTTAAGGTAAGCTTAAAAATGTGTACGTGCCATTCTACTTTATATTTAAGGAATTAACGTCAAGAGAAAGTTTAATCGTTAATGTCCTTCCTCTAGGCGAGTAACGGGCAGTGGTACCAGATGAATGATTCAATGGTTCACTCCAGTAACATCAAAGTGGTTTTGAACCAGCAGGCTTATGTGCTTTTCTACCTGAGGTGAGAAGGAGCTGAAACCGATCAAAACTGGTGTTTATACCCTTCGGGGGCGGTGTTGAATTATCTTGCAATATCTCAAGGATCCCTGAGTCGAAGAAGAATGCAGACGGCCAGACCACCAAGCAGGGAATGTTACATTCTGCGAAGAACAGTGCATCGTCCGAGCAGATAAAGAGAGCAAACTTGAACGGGCCGCTCTCTTCCCCACAAGTCACCAAGGTGTCGAAACATTTCGTGAATTTATTGAGGTCTGCCTTCTTTTAAATTTCAGTGGATTCATTTCCTCTCAACCACCTCTCCTCCTCAGAAACTTGAGCCTGCACAGCTGCGTAAGATCCAGTCTATGGATGGCGGCCTGGGTCTGCCCGTTTCCAGGAACGGCGTGAACTCCCAGCTGCAGCCCAGGCTCTCCAACTGGACGTCGTCATCCAACGGCGTGCCGAAGGTGCCAGGCGGACCTGCGGTCATAGAGGAGCCTTTCAAGAAGGTGAAGAAGCCCTCTCCTCAGAGTCAGGCACAGTCCCACAGCACCACGCCCACGCCTTCCAACAACGGGGTCGCGAGGACGGAGGGGGACAAAAAACAAAGCGGCGAGGGCAGAGGGATGGCAGCATCTACCTCATTCAAGTCTTTGTCGGACTCTTCCTCTGCTGACACAACTGACTCAAAGGTACAATAGCCCTGAAAATGTTGTCATTTCAGTGGCTGAGGTAGCGCTTAAGAATATCAGAAAATACTGTGATAGTGATAATATTAGTAAATATTACCACAATGATATATTGTCTTTAGAATTTTGGACTGTGTTCAGACCCCATCCAGTTGGCTAAATATTATATTGGTATGAAGAATGCAAAGTTCAGAACACTTAATATTTATGAGCCAACAATTATTGCCTTCCAAACTATCCATACAGAGCTGCAACTAATGATTATTTGAGTAATTGATTATTCTATCCATTATTTTGATGATTAATTGGATAAAAAGATTGGCACATTTCTGTAGATTTTTTTTATTTAACCGCTTATGCCTTTATATACAATACTACAGATGTACGTTAAAATATGCAAATGAGCAAGTCATTAAATAAGAAAATAAACATGTTATAACAAAGCATTCCTTTGGTAATTTGTAATTAAGGATGCTTCTGGACATAAAAAGAAAGCTTATCAATAAATTGTATGTCTAAGGTGCTTAATAGAAATGTTTTTTTACAGAACTTGAACAAGGTGAAGCAAAAACCACTTTAGTTCTGGGTAGAACATGTTTACAAAAATTATTTTTTTATCTTTTATTACTTCTCTGAATGTGTTGTTTATCCAGCAATTGGCCTTTTTTATGGACCAGTTAACAATTAATTGATTACTCATATAGTTGATGATCACTTGGATAAATGATTTATCTGATTAATCATTTCAGTCCTACTCCAAACAGTCTTTTGCTATATAAATATTGCAGACACTGACATTACAAGGATAGATAAAAAGATATAGTTCCAAGCTCAAACTTTAATGAATTTAATTGGAACAAAAAGTAGTTAATTATTGACAAGTGAAATGATAGAGATACATGTGGGATTTCTGCTTTGTTATAAAAAGTCCTATCTAATTGTCTTAATTATAATTTAGTCCAGATTTCTCATATGAGGGCTTTAAAATGCATGTAGTTATGTGTCAAATTATTAATTCTTTGTTTCTTTTATCAGCTCTTTCCGCCATCAAAGAACTTGGAATACAATTTTTCCTTTTTTGTTTTCAAAGTCCAGACTTATTCCAGTTGAGAATTTTTGGAAAGCCTTAAAAAATAGCTCGGGCTCTGTCAGTTTGGATTGATAGATATCAATCTATTTTTTATTTTTTGTTTTTGTATATAATAAAATGGATGAAAGAGAACAAGCGCAGCACTACTTTTGCATGACTTTAAGGAAAAAGCAAGACTACCTACATCTTCGTTTTGCCAGGAGTCCGTTGGTCCAAAAAGTGAGCCGGTAAGAGAGACGCCCTCCACGCCTCGGAAAGGCTCCAGCAGCTTGGCCTCTCCAGCCCGGAGCGTGGAGCGCTCTCAGAGCACAGAGGAACAGAAGACGGCTAAGTTAAAACCCCCGGCGCTCAACAACATCACATCTGAGGCCACCAGCATCATGTCTCCACCACCTGCCAAGAAACTGGCTCTCTCGGCCAAGAAGGTGAGTTTTCCATGACCCCTTTAGCATGGCAAATATTCAAGTTTTTTTTCTATTTTGTATAATAATTGATTTTGCCTGCTGTATCTGTCTAATCAACCATGTTAGATTTTCTCTTCTTTTTCTTTAGCTCCCCTTTTTTTCTAACCATTTCTAATTCTTCTCTGCCACACCCTTTCTTCCTGGCATTCTTCCCACCATCTTGTCTCTTCCACACCCGTCTTCCTGATATGATTTTTTTCTTCCTTTTTTTTTTTTTGTCACATTCATGGCTATTTTTCTTTAGACCACCAAGTTTTTATTTATGTCGATAACTGCAGGCTTACAGTCAGAGTCTGAGCAACATTGATGCTCTGCGCCATTCGCCAAAGCAGCTGCCCACCGACCCTAAACATCAAAATCAACTTAAATCCCCAGCCGCCGCCTCAGCCCATCACACTGACAGGTATGTTAAAATCCTCATTTTTGTTTCAGTTCCCACGTGTCTTGTTCTGGACTTACATTCGTTCATTATTTTTCTTTTCCCCCCAGAGTTAGTCCATTTAATCCTCTTAAAGCCCAGTTATCACCTTTTTCTCACTCATGTGGATCTCACAAGCAGCCACTTTTCTCCACACTGCAAAAACCAAAAGCCAGCCTTTCTCACAAAACCAATGGCCTTCACAGTCCGAACCCAACCAGCCCCAAGTCTTCCAGCAACCTCGGCCCCGCAGCTCAAGAGCCAGACCTTGACCCTCTGGCTCAAAACATCAGCCCAAAGAAGAAGAAAAAGAAGAGGAAAAGGCGACACTCTGAGGTGGAGGATGATAAAGAGACTTTTCCATCCTCAGCTCCTTCCACACAGTCCAGCCCCACAGAGTCGGCGGCGCACGAGAAGAATGGCAAAAAGAAGAAGAAGAAGAGGAAGAAAAAGCGGAAACTCGAAGGTGATGATGGGGAAAAAACTAAAGAGAGGGAGTTCGTCCAGTCACATTTGGATGCATCGAATCAAGAGGAGGATTGGTGTCAGAGCGGCTTATGGAGCCTAACACCTCATTCAGATGCAGAGCCATCAGATCAGAAACCACAGGAAGCTGAATCTGTGAGGAAAAAAAAGAAGAAAAAGAAGAAAATGATTGAACAGGAGTTGTCTCTGGAGGAAATAAACTCTAGATGTCCCACATCAGAAAGGTGGGTGCAAATTTATAAATTTAAATGGTCTTTTTTTAGCATTTCCATATCAAACTGTCAGCTTGATCAGCCACTTTGGCTTCTAGCAAGCTCTAAGCACTCCCTTAAAGCTTTTAGACTTCCAGCAAAGTTTCGTTTTATGAAACGGATCCCGTGTGATTTGTGTTTCATTACTCAGCTCTTCATAAAGTGCTGCACATCAGTTGCTCATCTTTATAAATGTTTAATTTGCTCTGCCTTATAAACTTAAAAGACTCGCTTCAAATGCATTCCTTCCATCTGCTTTATGGAAATCCTAAATTCCTGTGTGCTCCAACAGGGATCCAGAGATGAAAACTGCAAACGTCTATCATGATGCAGAAGATTTAATAAAGGTGAACAATAAATTGACTATAAGAAAGAAAAAGAAGAAGCTAAAAGAAGAGCAGCGAGGAGTGAGAAAATGCTCTGAAGATGAGTCAGCAGAAGAACCTGCCTCCAAAAAGATCTCCACAGAGGACAGAAAAGTTGGCAAAGAAAGTACAGGTGAGCTATTTATGACAGAAAACCTCAGTTAAGCATCTCTGTTGCACAACGTAATGATCCATGTTAATCATTTTATGCCACCTTTTTTATTTCATCATTTAAACAATCAATTTTCCTTAAAAAAAAAAGCTACAGTAAAGCACTTATTTTTAGATTTACAAGAAAAATAGCCCAAATATTCATAGTGTCAGCTTAAGATGCAACTGAACTGATAATAAAGATAAATAGGTCTTGGATCAGACATGAAAGGGTTTCCAAAGGAAAAAAATAATCTGCTTATATCTCACTTTTTTTATTTGAAGAAGCTAAAAAATCATTAATGTGAATAAAAAATCAATTACAATCATGTGTATCTAAAAATATTGATGTCGACAAATTATTGTTATTTATCAACTGTTAATTGCAGCCATAATTACAATCTTAGACGTAGATATAACTCGTTTGTTTGGTTTTTTTTTACAATTGATTGTGAGTGGATATATTGTGCTGGATCATTTGTCCAAAATGTTGAAAGATAATAAACACAATTGGTTTGGTGACTCAGTATTGCACCAAAAGTGAATAACATGTAATTTACCAGTCAACACCTCGTCTGACTTCCCCTTTTTCTCTCTGATGACGATAAGCCTCAGTGGTTGTGTGGGACAGCCAGGTGAGGGACGGCTACAAACGCAGCAAGGCTCCAGCGGCTGATGGAAGCGCTCCGGTGAACACCTCAAACCACGCCGTTCCTGCAGGCTGGGATGGGAAAAAGAGCAGTGACGTTGTGGAAGAGCTTCTCAAGAACTCCACCAACAAAGCCTATGGAGCCAACGGTATGTAAACCTGAAGTCACAGTGTTTGGAAATAGGATTTGGAACGCTTCAACAAGTCGGTATGTTTTTGCTCCAGTCCTCAGCTGGGATGGTGAAGTCTCTGCCGTCAGTAGGGATGCAATTGAAGATGTCCGCAGTGCCACGTTTGACACGGTGATTGATGAGTGGGATGAAGACTTTGACAGAGGAAAGGTGAGGAAAGAATTGAGGGAAATCAGTGTTGTGCAGTGGCTCTTAAAAATGTGCACACCCCGCCATGTTTATGATTCTTAAAATAAAAAAATGTACCAACCTTTTCCATCTTTAATGTGACGCATACACTGCACAGTTTAATTGAAAAACAAGCCAGTCTTAGTTGGGTGATGAGAACTCCTTTCTTTTAAATGCTCAGGTGAAGAAAGTTAAGAACTACAAAAGAGAGAAGTGGAGGAGTGGCAGCAGCATCTTCCAGAAGATCCAGGACAGGCGGAACAAGTGGTCAGTAACACCCGGAGCGAAACGAGTTTTTGGAGTGCGACGCTGAGCTCTCGCTGACGGGAAAGCTGGACAGCCACACTGTAAACCAAACCTCTGTTCTTACTCTTACTCCTGTTTTCATCTTTGTCTGCTGAGTTAAAGACCGTTTCCCCAATTTAGGAGAACAATTTGTGCTATAAGCATCCCACTGATGGTCTGACCAGTCCAAAAGTATGAAATATGAAAATGTTGCCTTTATTGGCTCATTAACATAAAAAATCCTCATATATTTATGTCACATTAATTGCTAAGTGTCCATATTTTTAAGCCTTAGTTGCTGTGTTAAAACTGCTCTGGAATAAAATAAACATCGTATAAATATGAGGAGTTCACTGCAACACTTTGGCTGTCTTGTGTCCAACTTCGACGCGGCCTCTGCAGGCATAAGGGCTCTCAAGTTTAGACGGTAAAGAAGTGACCTTTGTTTTAACCTTCCTCCTTGATATATTCTAAACCAAATTATTCAGGCATTTAAGTGTTTTATTTTTTTATGTAACATATTCCCCAAATGGTTTTAAGTTGGTGCTGCCTGTCGTTTTTTTTATTTTTATTTTGGACCAAATTTTGCCTGCTCATTGTTGGCAAAATAATGGTTGAAATTGCCAGGGTTTTGTTGTATATATGCATGACTGAACAAAGTTGGTGTCTTATTTTTCTTTCTTCTTTTTGTATGAGTTAAATTTTTTTTCTAAAACTGAGCATCTCAGTTTTTTCTCCAGAGGCCTCGGGTGTGGTAATGGAACCTTCTCATTCTCTACAACAACTCTCCCACAATAAGTATCACTTTTGTATTTTATTTTAGAGACTGCATCAGAATTGGATGTGATCGTTTCTTTTTATCTCTATGCAATTTTCTGACCATCACGCCAGTCATGTAAAAACTGGGCTGAGACTCAGGAACCCGGACCTCATGTATCCCCCGTCAACCCGGTGTCCAGATCCACCTGCCTCCTCCTGTTCCTTCCTCCTCCTTTTACATTTCAGCGCAACCATTCTACCTGGACCACCACGTTTGCATCCTGTACATCTTGTAGAAACTGTTTTATACAAACGATTTCAAATTAGTGTACTGTCGGGGGGCACAAACGCGTAGAAAAACCCGTTCTATCAAAACGCTTTGCCAACGTAGAAGACTGTACAGTCCGTCTTGTGCTATGCTGTAAAGACTTGCCCATGCACTTCTTTTCATTTTAGAGATGTTGCCTTGAATTGGCTACAACACCTATAGGATTTAATGTTATAAATATCTAATTTAAAGAACAAAAGAAAGATCTTTAATGTGCTAATACTCAGTTGATGGATGTTGACTTGAGAATTTACCTGCAACGTGTTTATGTATAAGACTTACCTGTTTTCATGCAAGTTCTCCTCTGTCACTGTAGTCTGTATACAGAGCAGGAGAGGTTGAAGCGGTCTTAACTTCTGTAGGACATTTTTGTCAACTGTGAAATCATAACGTAGGCTATGACTCTCAAAGAGGCACAGAGGAACATTTAGTGTGAATGTTTGCAATGATTCTGTGTTTTGCACCGTAATTTTTTTCTGACCAGGAATGAGAACTTTCATAATGAAAGAAACTCTTGCCACAATACATTTAAGTAAAAAGGTGCAATAAAGTTGTGACTTTTGTGAGTTGTTTTTATTTTTCTATTAATACATTGAAATATTACATATTTATAGCTTGCATTACAGGCAAAAGCTCCACTTTAATTAGAAAGGCAGAGGTATATTGCTTTTTATTTTTTTATCAACAGTTTCTACCCTCATCTATTTACCCTCTCAACCAAATGCACATGCACTAACCCAATTAAGCCCATTCTGGAAAAGAAAAAAAAAATTGTGATATTCATATCTTAAATAGAAGGATTGTCCAGAGAATGATGGTGTCTCACGGTGGAGAATAGCAGTTGAGAAGGCTTCTTAATTCTATATAAATTTCAAGTCAGAATTGTTAAACTATATTTTCTTCATTAGCCTTAAACATATATGAAATCAATCCTGTCTGAATGGCTTAATTATATTAATTAATCAAAAGAAAGGCAGGGGATAAATAAAACAGATTTCTTCATGAAAACAACACTTTAATAATGCTTGAGTTATCTTTTACTTATTTTGGATTTTGGATCAGTATCATAAAAAACTTTTTTTTAAAAAAGCTGTAACTTGCAGCTGGGTCTCAGTAAGTTACTGTTAAAGGTGTTTCAGTATTAAAATTGCTATTGTAATTCATTGACAGCACTGCTACTCCAAAATCTTTAAATGATTATTGCTGTATTTTAATGTAAGGTAATAAACATTCATTACCATACAGTCACCATGTTTTGTCTTACAGTAGGACACTTTTACTGCATTTCTATTAAAATTACAACTCTTAACTGGCTTGATTTTCTTCTAAGACTTCACACCCTGTCATCACACGGTGATGTCATTAGGCACTGACTAACAGAGGAGTTTAGGAAATGTGTGTTTGTGGCAAATTGTCATACCAAGGTCAAAAATAAAATTGCTCTAGCTAGAGTACAAGTATTCACTATCTATTTATCTATCTATCTATCTATCTATCTATCTATCTATCTATCTATCTATCTATCTATCTATCTATCTATCTATCTATCTATCTATCTATCTATCTATTTACCTGTCTGTCTGTCGAAAACAAAAAAAATATACATTAAGTCAGTAATTGTGTATTCAAAAAAATATATTCGTGTGTGTGACAGCACACAATAAGTTATACGGAATGCTAAATTTATCTTTAAAAAGCATGTTAAAGAACTACAGAACACTAATGCAAAAATGAAACATACACACATAAAAGAAAAACATTCGATTGCTATACAAAATTACTTTAATTTGCACGATGCATGCGGAGATGCTCTGAGATGCTTTTATGTGTTGAGAAAAGTTAAAGGTGAGTTAGACCGTGACATCACATCTGGGGTGGGAGGGACCTTGCATGTGGTCCGGTTCCTCCCGAGTGAGGAGGCGGATCGGCGAGCGCCCAACACCGGATAAAACACGCATATCTCTGTCTGAAAACAGAGTAGAAGAGAGGCAAATGTAACAGCAACAGAAGTAAAAAAAAAAAAAAGATTTTGGTGAACTCGGCTCTCAAGGCTGAGGAGGCTGAGGGAGGACCAGCAGCGAGACGAGCAGGGCTGGAAGGAAGGAGGAAGTAACAGAGCAGGGGAGGCAGGTGTTTGGATCCGCTCCAGGCGCGACAGAGAGCGGCATCCCCCGGTCAGTGACGCCCGCAGCATCAGGATCGGATGGAGGGGGAGAGTCACGGTTTGTCTTTGATACTTTGGCTTTCAGCTTTAATGCAGATTCTAATGCATTTCTTTCTGTCAGCTATGTACGTGGTATGCGATGCCAGTCAGAAATGCCACAGTCCATAAAGCTGTGCGTGTTGGTGATATGTACTAAGAAATGTTAAAACCAGAAGTCTCGTTATCCGCAGTGGATTTTAACGCGTGTGTTTATACAGTAGCCTGTCATAAGCTTCCCTTAAAACAGGTGGCCTCTGTGGAATGCACAGCCACTGAGACATAAAAAAGATCTGCATGCTGAATTATTGAGCACCACACTGCAGCTCTGACAGCATGGTGCAAATACGGCTTAAAAGTTGCTTCTCTGCTCATCTGAACTCACGTTGATCATTCACAGGCATGAAAGGATGACATAGCCTTCGGTGATGCTGTCACCAATGTTTTACTGGAAAATCAGGTCCTGACTTCATTTTATGAGGTGACCTGTTTGATGATGTCAGGCCTCGATGAGGTGAGGTAGCAGGACGGCTCAGTGAGGGCTGTGATTGAGGATCATGTCAATTATTTAGCTATTTAGAGTTTCTCTGAGCTTGGTGCTTCTCAAAATAGCAGCTCTGACAGTGGCCCCATTGCAGGATTTCTTTAGATGCAGTGTTGACAGGAGGAAGGGAGGGGAAACAACAACTAGCAGTATAGAAACCATTTGCTAAATTAAGATGAAATGTGTTTTTTTTTATGCCTTAAGGAATGCACATGAACTTATTCCAAGTCTAGATTGTTGTTTTTTTTCTGTGGCTGTAGGAAAAGGTTGCATTGAGACTGCTTTTACAGGCGTTCCTTATTTTCATGTCTTTTCTTTTGGCAAAGCATCTAATGAATTAGTTAACAATTTTTCAAAGACCAGCAAAAGTGTGAGGTGAAGGTGAAAGGACATTAGTCACTGTGCCTGTCATACTGTGAATGCGAAAGCACAAAGTGCAAGTCATGTTATCGCTTCTGTCTCTATAAAAGAAAGCATACCACTGCCAAGCCTCACAGGTTTTCTTGTACTTTATGTTAGACTTACACCACATATTTGTGCGTCTGAAGTTGTAGATGTTGTTTGATGTTCTGTCCTGCTCTCAAACCCTGCCCTGCCGATGTGGCCCGATGCCTTTGCCCTAACCCCCTTCTCCCTCTGAATTCATCAGGGTGCAGCTCTGTTTGTGAGACTCTCTTCAAAGGCTTTCAGCTGCTTGGTGTCAAAGTGGCTTTATCTTTTATCTTTATCTTTTCTCTGCGTTTTGCCATCTTACCTGCACCTGTCAGTTCTGCCCCGTTTCTCTTTGTATGATAGAATGTGTACATACAAAGGAAATGGTGCATTTGTTCATAGGCGTGGAGCTCCACATTTGCAGGTAGGTGTGGTAAATGCGGTTATGGGTGTCTTCTCTCTGCCTCTCTGTGTTTGATCCTTATCTGCAATGTGATTGACAAGGTGAGATCTAGTAATCTATATATTATGATGCACCCTATATAATACCCAGTTTTTTCAAATGCTTTCTTGAATCTTTTCATGTTTTGTCACCTCATAACCACAAACTTCTGTGTATCCCCCCAGCATGTTGATGCCACCACTATTTTTTACAGAGAGACTGCTGTGTTAAGTGTTTTAGTTTTCTGTCAACATTTTATTTTTACTGTTATCTGGTCAAAGGAGTTTTTTCACAAAGAATAGTTTTGAAACTCTTCATCATTCTCCTTTTTATGTCACAATTATTCTCTGTGTTAGTCCATCATATAAAAGCCAAGTAAAATCCACTGAAGTTTATTGCTGTTATGTGATAAAATTGAATGTTCAAGTAGTATGAATATTGTTTGCAAGACAATGCATTACTGATAAGTTCTTCTAATGTTTGAAGCGTTTCTAAAAATATATTACATCTGTAATTTTCTGTGACGCATCTTTTGAAAAAAGCAAAAGATTCAAAAAGAATTGCAGCTTCAAATATTCTGTCAAATCTCCTCAAGTCAGGTCAGATACAACTCTAAATATAAACCTGAGTGTTTTAAGGAACTGCACTAATTAAACCAGATTTAAAAAGGACTTCTTCCTAAAAATAAATCCAACAGTAAATCTCACATGAATAGCTGAAGTTTAAACCATACTCTTGTTTTCTTTGATCATATTCAATAGCTGTTGTAAGTGTAATACATATTCAGTTGAATGCATTAGCAGTGGGACTGAATCAGCCTCCTCTCGGCCAGTTGTTAGTCAGCTGAGGTGGTGTTAGCATTTGACTGATGTGTGGGAGTTCCTCCAACACAGATCAGTGAAGCTCTGTGTATTTTATATTCAGCGAGGAAAAGTTCTCCTCCTGCGTGAAGAACCTCTAGGGGACATATCCATATCCATCCCAATATTATTAGACATGAGGAAACGTTGTCTGCTAAGCTCCAGAAACATTTCAGTGTTGCTGTTGCAATGGAAACAAAAGTGTTGCTTTGGTATCTTATGCCCACTTGGTGGCATGTGCTGCCCTAGGAAGCTGCTGTTTGACTTTGTGTGGCCTTCACACTCTGTATGCATGCAGGAAATCACACCTTTATAACTGTTCTCATGTCGAAAATGATGATGTTTATCTCTTAGTGCCACCACACATGAATCACTGAGGTGTGGCTGTATCACATATCTGTAAAATTCAAGGCGTATTGGTTTGCAATACCAGAACCACCAGGCACCGGAACAGCTTCTTTCCCACAGCTGTCAGGCTTTTGAACGCCTCCTGACATAAAACATAAACTATAAGGACTGTACTCTCCTATCCTCTCATACAACAATAACACATGGACTATCCTCCCACACACACACATCACGGACTATTTTCTTCACACACACATACAACCTGTACATTTTATCTGCCATTATTTATCTTGTATTATATTATATACATACAGTATATAATCCATTCCCTAACATTCTTGTATATTCTGTATAATCTGTGCATATAGCTCCCATATTTATATTTATATTTATACACAATAGCTATATCTCTTTGCTATAACCCCTTATAGTCCATACATACATAGTCTTGTACATCTGTAAATAAATATTTATATCTCGTAGAGCACTTCTGGATAGATGCAAACTACATTTCGTTGCTTGTACTTGTGACAGTGCAATGACAATAAAGTTGAATTCTATTCCATTCTATTTTACTCCATTCCTTTTACCTGTAAAAACAAGGCCTGAAGAAACCTATTAATAGATGTTTATGCATACTTGTTTTTAAAATCTCTGTTTGTAGATGATGCAGTACTGGGAAAACAATGTCTCAGTGTCTAGTGCACCAAAACAGCCCAAAAAAAGTTACGATTGGGATTTTATGTGATTAGCTAAGACAGGCTAAAACATAATGATGAATTGGAAATTAAAATCAAATATGCTTTTCAACTGCATTTCTTCAATTTCCTTGCCGTGTATTTAATCTTATCCCTGTCTGACCAGCTTTGTCTTTTCTGAAGAAAACCCCCTCCACAACACGATGCTGCCACCACCAGGTTTTATGGAGATGGTGTGTTCAGGGAGATTAATTTTTTTTGCCAACCATAGAATTTCCAGAGCTACCACTGCCTCTCGGCTGCTTCCCTGATCAATACTCTCCTTGCCAGTCCTAGGTGGAAGGCCATATTTTGGTCAATTTTCAGTGTTATGATGTTTTCAACTTCTCCACAACTTTATTCTTGACCTGTCTGGTGTGGCCTTGATGTTGCAACCCTCCGTGGCATTCACATAACAGCTTAATCATATTATACACAGCAGGACTCAATGTACAGATTAAGTGGCTTCTCAAGGCAATTGGTTACACCATTGAGGAGTAAAAGAGGCTCAATTAAAATACAGAATTTTCAGATTTAGTCAGTTTTGCAAGGCACTGTGGCTTGTTTTTTGGACTCTCACTAAGGTTTTTAAAATATTAATGTGTGGACCCATGAATAGTCCCACCATCTATTCACATCTATCTATGCTAGGACTGCTGAGAGAGTCTTTTGAAGTTCAAGCAGAAAATATTCACCCTAAATAAAACTGGAATGTGCCTTAGTGCTGACTCCTGTGTGTGTCGTTCCTCTGAGTGATGTGCAGCTGTAAGCATTTAAAGCAGCCATTGCAGTTCATGCTAGGGTCAAGCTGAAGCATTTGGACCTCTGGCGATGAAACGGGGCAACAACAGTTGGCATACTCGTGCACACTGTACAAACAATATGATAAAAGCTGCTTTCAGTAATGGCTGCCTACACCAAGTCAATGCTGTGTTGCTCTTGAAACAAGTGTGATTGACAAAGAGGGATGAGTTGATGAATTGATTAATGGCAGAGAGAGAAGCATGTGTTCAGGTGTCGGGGATGGTTTGTGTGACTGACAAGTAGGCTAATTCAGAGTGGCAGGAAATATAATGCCAGCCAAAGACTAAAGTGAAGTGAATAAACACACCAAATTGTTTTGTGATTATAAACACAGTTTGCATTGCTGTAAGACTGTGTGATTGCCTTTGTGATTCATATCTCCCAGCTTTCATTACTTTTAGAGGTGAATACAGCTTTTTCAGATCAAGAAAATGAGAAAAAACCGCAAAGGCCAGAGACTGAAATCAAAATCTGCTTGGGCTAGCTGCTGACAGTTCATAGCGAAGGTCGTGCATGTTTTTCCATTTGAGTTTTCAGTCTGGGGAATGTGACATAGGACTGACTGATAGAGCATAGCCCTGTATACCAAGCAGCAACAGAGAGCTGAGAAGGGAAGAGAGAGAGAGGCTGAGGCGAAGACGTGTAACATAAAAAGGGGGAAGAGGGAGAAAGCAGAAGTGATTTCAGCATCCCAGCAAGTTGCACATTCAAATCAAAGGGGAAGAGAAAGTTGGTGAGTTTGAGAGATTTTTATTTTTCGCAAGGGAAGGCAGAGAAGTCATCCGACTCGGGGGATTAAGTGAAGCAAAGCCAGTCAGGGAAACAGCTGGGAGTCTCTCTATGACAAGGAGTTACTGTCAACAGTCACAGTGTGGATTGAAGGTTTTCTGAACTTCCCCTTTTCACCGAACTGAGCGGCGTGTCGAAGGAGCAGCTCGGCCACTAACGCCGATTTCACACACAGATACAGAATCCCTCTCTGAGGCCATGGGGACGGTGAGCGAGCTATGTGTGTCCAGCCTTCAGACGTTCTTGTGCCCAGCTGTGAAGACACCTCCAGGTAAATTAACATCACAACAGGATTTAGTAAAGCGCATATCACAGTAGCATTGTCCTGAACGCTCAACAATTAGACGAGCAGCTAATTGACAGTTCAGGCTTGTCCGTTTTACCGCTGGCATGAACACACAGCTTCCCTGGAGATGGAAGCAAGCGGTCAGACAAAAATAGGAGATTCTGGTAACTTAATCTTGTTGTCACTATTTAACTCTGTGCACAGAGTATGAGATGATGTTTTTACTACTAATCTCCACAGTCATGTTGACATGTACAGCTAATACTCACCACAGATGTAAACAGCAAAACATAAAGGAAAATATCTGTTATTCTCTTTGAAAAAAGATTATTTTGCTGGGCTTGAAGCCACTTCCCCATTATGTGGTAATGCCCAGAACTGGATGGTGACGAAGCGGATGTGCCTGCTGCAGTGTCAACTACGTCGTTAAGTGTTGCAATTGCATTCCAGGTCACTGCAGGTTTTCCACTGGGAGCGTTTAAACTGTTTGCTGTCGTGACTGCAGCAGCTTTGTTGTTGGGTTGTGGCGAATCAGCTGATGGAGTACGTACTGGGCGGGAAGGGGTGCTGTCTCTGTGATTTCAAAACACCTGAATCAGCAGAGCCGTGTGTGTGAGGAGAGGTTTTTTTTTTTTTTTTAGCTTTGGATATTTGACGGGAATGTCATCTGGGGTTTTTTTTTTGGTTTTAGAATTGAGTTGAGCTGAATTTCCATGACCTTTGTAAAGCTTATGAAAATGAAAGATGTGAGCTTCTCTTTCAACCAGGAATTTACATAATCCTTTTACAATTTTTCCCCGTATCTGATATTAAATCAGGGTTCCTTCTAACAGAAGTGGTGCCATAGTCAAGTTTGTAGTCACTTTTCTTACACACCTTTGTTAGGGCTGCCTTGAAATTTCCAGTGGAACTGAAATCAGAGCTTTGTGGTCATTCCAAAACACTAAGTCAAGTGGTAGTTCACTTACCACTGCCACTTACCACTTACCACTTACCACTTACCAATGCTCAGGCTCATTTTCCACTTGAAAGACCCATTTTATTCCCTCAAGATTTTCACATAAAGTTCTTTCTTTATGATATGTCCTATTTGTGAAGTTTATTGGTCTGTCCTGAAACGCGTCAACCACACAACATGATGTTGGCACTCCCATACTTCAAAGCTGGGATGATGTACTGAAGCTTCACCATTTTTCTTCGTAATGTAACAATGCACAGAACCACTTCAATCTTAGTTTAGCTTAGATAAATAATTTCTTCTTTTATAAAGTGATTTGAATATCTGTTTTTCACTTAAGTTCATGTGTGAAGATTGCTATATATATAAATATAAATATATATATACTGCTCAAAAAAATAAAGGGAACACTTTAAGTGTTAAACACCTGTTTAAGTGTTCCCTTTATTTTTTTGAGCAGTGTATATATAACTAACCATCAGAGGGATTACGTGACTCAGCATGCTGATATTGGGCATTGCGTCCCGTACAACAGATATATTAATAATTTAGCTGACTTATTACGACACAGTCACCATCTGGGCTGTGAGACAGGTGCACTGTGAAACATTTGCTGAGACTCTGGCAGGGAGCCTATAGAGAGCCGACTCTGGGGGCAGCTGAGGACACTGATCTGTATGGAGGCTCACACAAGTCTGTCAGATGCAGCGAGCGTTCGGGAATTTCTGCCAGATCAGCTTGTCACAAAGGAGCATGTGGTGATGTCAGTTGTTGCTGGTCGTCAAGCTTGTGGTCGTACTCTGAAAAGTTTTGTTAAGGACTTCTCTTGATGTTTTATCATCTTTTTACTGCCGTTGTACTCAATGTGTTTCAATCAATCAATCAATCCAATTTTATTTGTATAGCACATTTCAGCAGCAAGGCATTTCAAAGTGCTTTAAATCATTACAAACACAGAAACACAATGCAAGATAGAATCAACAATCAAAACACAGCATTAAGTCAAGTTCCATCAATAAATTTGTAATTGATTACATTTCAAATACAATTCTAAACAGGTGGGTTTTTAGTCGAGATTTAAAAGAAGTCAGTGTTTCAGCTGTTTTACAGTTTTCTGGAAGTTTGTTCCAAATTTGTGGTGCATAGATGCTGAAAGCTGCTTCTCCTCGTTTGGTTCTGGTTCTGGGGATGCAGAGCAGACCAGAACCGGAAGACCTGAGAGGTCTGGAAGGTTGATACAGTAACATCAGATCTTTAATGTATTGTGGTGCTAAGCCATTCAGTGATTTGTAAACTAACAACAGTATTTTAAAGTCTATTCTTTGAGCTACAGGGAGCCAGTGTAGGGACTTTAAAGCTGGTGTTATGTGCTCTATCTTCCGGGTTTTAGTGAGAACGCGAGCAGCAGCATTCTGGATCAGCTGCAGCTGTTTGATTGATTTGTTGGACAGACCTGTGAAGACGCTGTTGCAATAATCAATACGACTGAAGATGATGTTTGTCTATTTTCTTTGCGTCTCAGAATTTTAAAAGTATTGCTTGCACTTAAGATATATAAAATATGTACTGATGTGGTCATTTTTGTGTAGATGTACTCTCTTGAACCATATAGCTGGGTCCAAACTAAAATAAGGAATATCTATTTATTTAAATCTGGACCGAAGTCTGAAAAAGCACGCACTGAATTCACACTGTTGTCATCAATTAAACCAAAAAAAGAAATAAGAAAAAAAAAATGACATGGGTATGGAAACAGAAACATCAGCAAGCTGCAACTAATTTAGGCGCATAATAAACTAGTCATCAGCAGGTTTACCCCTGTTTATAAAAGCAGAAGTTTACTCTGAATCGAAGAGGTGTTTGCTAACATAATACCAAGACAGAGACATCATAAAGTGGTTATAAAGCTAATGCAAAACAATTTGGAGTCATTTATTCAACTGTGAAAATTTTCATTATTGGAATATATTATCAGTGGAATATATTCAAAATAGCTTCCAGAGTGAATATCTTAGCAAATTCACCCTAAGTGTAAATTGGGGTGAATTACAAAAAAAAAAAAAAAACAACACAATTTTATCTCAGGCCTCAGTTAGCAGTTAGTAATGCTAATGTTCATGACACTAAATTACAAATAAACTGTAGCTTGTGTGAAAGTGTTGTCGAAAGTAAACTACAGTCTCCGGTGTGATGTAAACCAAACAGCATTTCCACACAAACATAATAGTGTTTTCTAGTTGTTGTTTGATGAAAACAACAACTAAGTAAAGTTTAATTTCATCCCTTTTTAAAGTGTCCAGAGCATAATTTATGTAGATAAAATTTCCACAGTTCCTATTATTTAAATATGTAGTAAGGATAATTAATTAGTAAATGTGTGCACTGGGATAGAGTAAAAGAACTATCTAATGCAAATGGACAGCTCACATGTGTTTTGCTACCTCAGAGCAACGATCTGTCTTCTTCTGTTAGCACACAGTCTGATGCGTTTTAGATAGCGAGTGAGGCAGAGTCTGGCAGTGAGCCGCCTCCAGCAGGAATGTGTGGGAATCTTGAAACAGATGAAGTTAGTCCAAACAGCTCTATACTCAGCAATAGGTATGCATGTAAAAATGATTGATTTTCCGTTAACCTTCCTGATCTGATTAGTGGTGTGTGATAAAGGCCTATTTCTTAGTGAAACTCGTTTATTGTATTTTAAAGATGGGTTCTCATGTTTTTATTCTGCTTATTGCTTTGACTTTTATACCAAGTACAATGCTTCTCTCATTTACTTATCTTTTAGTGGAAACTCTCTGCATTCTACATCCTTTTGCAAAAGCTTGTTTAGACTGATTTCATCATAGGTATTTTTGTATGTTTGTGCAGGGCAGGTAGCATCTGCTAAAAGGTGTGCCATTCAATACACATTGTGTAACTGTGATGTGATTGGCCACCCACAAAGTGCTTTTCTACTCTTGTGCCATCATTAGAAATGTGATACCGGGATTAGAACATCTCTTATTTCAGGATCACTCCCTCCCTTCACACTCACAAAATTATAGGTTACATTGATCCAAAGGTCTTATTACTGTACCTATGAACTGAGAGCGGTGGTTTCAAAATCACCTCATGTGATGAGTCGTGTGGAGGGCAGCAAAGCTACAGACAGAGCTAATGTTTGCCATGCAAACTGTTTTCTTTTTGTGTGTCATCATTGGTCTTTGCTTGTTTCTCTGCAGATTTTCTTGACATACATTTTGTTTGTAAGATATAATATGGTCCAGGAGAAGGACCAGGATAAATTAAATTTATATGTTTATGTTATTATTTTGATAAGAGTAAAATATATATACAAAACATATATACAATTTCCCAAGGGTATGTCGTGTACTCTTGTTTCCTAACAAAATGAAGGTCAAAACTTGACTGTGGTCTTTTAGTGTTACAACAAATTGTTTTTCTTATAAAGAAAAATGGCTAAAACCAGTAATAATGAAAAAATAAATGGATAAATAAATTCTGATTATTTTTCTAACTTTATATATTTGTTTATCCAGTTGAGATGTCATAAAACAATGTGAGCAATTGAGTAAAATGTTTTAATGTTTTATTTTTTTTTAATGAACATCTTTGCTTATAAATACAAAGAAAAACAAAGAAACGGAACACAAAATGTTACAAAATATACCAGGGATGTACATTTCAACAGTAGCGTTTGGAATTTAATTTAACTTGCAGTTAATCGAAAATGATCAGCAGAGGGCGCTGTTGGCGTCTTTCTGTTTAATGTTAAGGGCATAATGCCTCAAAAGCTACCTTGTCTTAGTAATTCAGTTTAAAAGTTAAAGATAGGCAGACTGTATTGAAATACATCCCTCCTATATCTTTCACTAAAATTTAAGTTGCTGAAATGCGCACATGTTTAAACCTCAAATACAAACCAACAAATTATCAGACAAAAATTCTTAGCAGAACCCCCCCCACCACCAAAATGTAATCTTTCCGATTTTACATTTGTTTTTTGTTGGGGTTTTTTTTCCGTTAAACTCATCATCATTATCAACATCATCTATTGTTTTTCATGTATTCTTTTTATTTGAATTTGACAAGTGTTTGTGTGAATCTGTAAAGAGATTATATATGTTTTGTACATTCAGGCTGGATTGCTCCAAACAAAGTTTCATTATGCTGCGGTGTAGCATCACAACATAATTTAGAAGTTGTTTATACTATAACAATTATAATCTAAAGGGGAAAAAAACCCCGCTGGGGTTTAGCAGTTAGGTTGTTGGTAAGATATTTATTTCAAAATTAGTTGGCACAAAGTTTATTAAAATATAGAATGGCTATTCCTACAAAAAAAAAAAACTTAATAAGTATAAAATGTAAAGATTGTTTGCAACTGCATCATTTTACGTGCTTGCAAAAAACCCCTCTTTGCCTGACGATGCAGAATGACGATGATTGAATGTTTGCATAAACACTCTGTTAACGTCACATTTACTCTTCACGAAGAAGCAGAAGACGGTAAACTTTGCGTGTTTATAATTAACTCCTGACCTTCTCATGTGAAGGTCAAACAGCTCTCTGGTTTCATTTGTTCTGGGGTTTAGGCCCATCTGTGCAGCCGTGCTTGGGGGCATGGATGAACTAGCAACAATGAATGGAAACTTTGTGTGAAGGAGTTTATTTTCACACAGACGGCATTGTCAGTTGTAGAGGTTGCAGCACACAGCTGATGCATTCATCAGTCAGAGCTTGTAGATAAGGCGTCTGGAGCAAAGATATCATGGAGACGTTTGAGGACTATATTCAAAAACAGGTAAATCTTTAAAAGCAGATCAATAAAATCAACAGTGCAACAGGAGGAATTTCCCACTTTCTTCCTGGCCTGACACTGCACGGTGACCAAACCCACCATAATGTTTGCCAAAGCTGCCATTACAAGATACAAATGAATACATACAATTTCAAGAGAGAGGGCAATAAATGCAGGACAGAAAGGTTGTCTGCCTCTACCTGGCCTCACTCGGGCTGAGTGAGCTGCATTCCTCTTCGTTCCTCTTGTGTTTATCAACAGGCAGAGACAGGCTTTTTTTCTTATTTGAGAGCACCAGCTGGTGCAGATGCTATCCAAATGACAGACTGATTTATTTCATTTCATAAAAGGAAGAGAAAGGCATCAGTTTTTGTTCCAGTTCAGACAAGAAATTTCCATCTTGAAGGAAAAATCCCTTTACCATTTATCACTGGAATTTTTGGTCTCAAATGATTAGACTGACCTTTTTTCCCCATCTTGCTTTCTATCCTATGTGGGGCATGACATTTTGCAAATTATATTTCTTATGGTTTTCTGGCTGCCACCCAAATATCCAATGTTGAGGAGTGACTAACTAATATTTGTCCTGTTCTGTTGATGGTATTTCCCACCTGAGCCATGGATCTCTGCAACTTGATGTTCCTTAACAAACTTTTGAGGCCTTTGCTGAACAGCTGGACTTTTGCTGACATTAAATTGAACACAGAAGTGTTAACTATTTACTTCTGAGGGCAATTGGTGAACTCAGATTTTTATTACTTTCAAAACCATGAACCATTCTCCTTCAACTTCACAGGTACTGACTGTTTTGTGTTTGTCTATCACACATAGTAAAAAATATTCAAATATTTTGGTTGGTCAAACTGTGAAACAGTTTAAGATGGTTACTAGTGAAGTGTCTTTGAGGACTGATTTTAAGTAGTGTAAAATGTGCTGCATTTTTTCTAATTGATATCTTGTATGACCAAAACTATATTCATGTCATATAGACAAATATGTCCATTGAGATTATGGGGAAAGTAAAATAAATAAATAAATGTAGGTGGCTTCTATAATTTGTGTACAAGGCCATATAATTCAACAGGTGTTCTGAAATGGTTACAGGTTTTATATTTGAACAAATTTCGTTGCTATTTTCTCACTTTTGTTTCCGAGGTGAAAGTCTGAAGGCACAGATTTCTGCTCTACGGATGTGGCTTAGTGGAGAGCCCAAATATGAGTTCTGCAGAAGAGAGGGGGTGTGTGTGGGGGTGTGTTTGTGTGTGTCATTTATTCTCTCCCTGCCCCCTATCAGACCTTTCCCAACAACAGATCTGTGCACATGTGCATCTGTACGTGCGTCTCCTAGCGTTGGTGTGGTAGAGATAGCTAACAGATGAAGCACATAACCAGTCTGGTGGTTTCTGTCTGTGCCAGAAAAGACACTGAAACCGGAAGTGTTCTTTGCCCTTCAAATTAATAGTATAAATTCTATGTCTGTATTGCTACAGAAGGGAAATGTGCAAACTCACATATCTAAAAATGTAGGTGTTTATAATGTGAGTGTGAATTAGTGACTATAGCTGCACTGTAAGTACTGTACTATGAGTACTTTTATATTTAATCCATATATATAATTTAATCCATTCATATTAATTTCTCTGTCACAATAATACATTTTGATGGACAATACATTTCCCCAGAAGTTATTGTGATAATATAATGATAATGGCATACTAATGCAAGTACACTCTCTCAAAGATCAATAAACTTTAATATCCTATGAACATTTAACACTGGAACTGGAAGACATTTTAAAAATTCCAAAAATAAATGAACAAAACATCGAAACAACAGATAAAATTGATACGACTTAAGTCTGTAAGCAAAACTGTCCTTCAGGAAGAGAGGCTAGTTGAAACCAATGCACCAGGCTGAAGCCTTTTGTCATCCAGTCATCAATAGAGAGACAGAGAAACAAGAGAAAAACAATCATGCAAATGGAAATGATGAAACAAGAGAAAAACAATCATGCAAATGGAAATGATCAAACTCATTTTAATTTATAATGTGATTAATTGAATATTATTACTTATTGCGCCAGTCTTAAACAGCCCTTCTAATTTTACATAACTTTTGTTGTTAAACTAAATATTAGTGTGCCTCTCTTTTGCACATTTGTATCCTCCGTACTGTGTGCATTTTGTTTATTTGCATTACAGTGCAATGGGTTATGTCTGCTGCTGTAGCAAAAGCATTTCCCTGAATTAATGTGTAAGCTTTCATTATGAAAAGCCCGACAGGAAGTGTTTCGCTTTGACTGTTCCTTTGACTTGACACAACACAGACGCCTGGTCTCGGTTGAGGAGGGAAGGGCTGGTAAAAGTCCGTCCAGTACCTTGAAACCACTCCCTTTGGTCTGACGGCGGTACCGTTCTTACTACGACCAGGCTTTCACTTCGCTTTACCTTACGCTATTTATCTGTTAGTTAAAAAAACTTTCAAGACTCGTAAATCTATCGGTAGTGGTTAGTAGTCAAAGTTTTTGCCCTTGGAAGCCTCCAGGAACTTTTTCTCTGCGGACGCGGACTTGCTGACAGAACAGCATGGTGTTAAAGTCGGAAGAAGGAGTCGGTGAGTAAAAAAAAAAAGATAAAAGTAACAGAGCGACATTTTCGGTCGCAAGAATGTCTTTATGGTACCTCTAAAAACCCTACCTGTCCTTTGAAAGCCATAATTGTGTGAGGTCGTAAGTTCATAAATTTGTGTGAAGAATGTCTGCTGGCTTTCTTCTGTTTCTCTTCCCCTTTTTACACAGTTCTTCCACGTTTTTTAATAGTGTTAATATTCTCTGTTTTAGCCATTTAAGAGCTCAAAAATGTAAATAAACTGCTGTAATATTATCTATGCTTTTATGTTCTCGTTTTCTGTTAAAACATGCATTTTCTTGTTCATGTTCATGATTTATTCATGATTCTTTGTAAAGCATCGTCTTGTTTTTGTTGAAGCGTGATGGATGCAATTTTTTCCCACATGATCAGACACTTTTAATGTCTATTAATCTTCCTTTAGTTTGTCCACAGTATTGTTTCCTGAATGCACAGCAACTGGTGGGACTAAGCTTCTCCTAAATGTAGCAGTCAATGTTGTTTAATATAGTTTTACTATAAACCTCTGGAATATATATACTGTTAATATTACAACATTTGGTTGTAAAGCTTTTACACAACATTCTTTCATACTGTGTGATACATGTTGTGTCACTATAATGAGTGAGTGGGTTGCTCCTTGGTATGAGACAGAAGGCCTCTTTCATCTCCTTGGCTTGGTTTAGCCTGGCAACATTAATAATTAGCAGCCGTGACTTGCGTCACTGTTAATCATGTTGGATAATGGCGAACGTCTGACTGATCCGGGTCGAAGCTGCTGGCCTTTTGTTCTGCTGGTCTTACACTACCCTGCCTCGGTGAACCAGGCTGGCACACACATACAGCTGTCTCTTTTTATAGTTGCAGCCAAACCAATGAGAGGAGCAGTCGATTCCCTTTGAGTTCATTTGTCTCTGCCACTTAAAAGTGGCTGGTCCAAGGGGGTGGGGGTAAACTAGTTTTCTCTAATGGTTTTCTAATAAACGGAGCTGAAAGCTCTAATGGGTCCTGTGGTACCGTGCACTATGGCTGGCACTAATGCCCTGGTAGTTTGATAATCTTCATCATCTCCCTATAATCACATTTCTGTCTTTTTTTTTCTGCATCTGTGGCTTACCTGCTCCGCTCTCCACCATAGTGGAAAATGGATTTAATGTACAGGGAAGGAAAGTGTTGTTATTTGGGAGCTTAATCCTTACTTGGTTTCCTGCATGGTTGACTTAGAGAATACATTCAGTACTCAAATGCTGTCATGTATTTCAGTCTGTTTTACAGTCAGACGTAGGTGTGTTTAAATCAACATCTTGTTTTTCGTAGTACATGTGAAGAATTCAAATGTTTAGTGCCGTAAAAGCCTTATGCAAGCATAAAATAACACAAACTGGCAGCAGTCATAGTTACTAAATGTCTTTATTCCCTGCTATGTTTTCTTGTGCAAAACAACAGATGGCTCATAATATCCACTCTATTTTTACCCTGTTGTGAAAGTTGTTTTGTTGTAAAAGTTGGTTTACAATAATCTGAAAATGGGTCTTTTAACTAGTTTTTAAGATGTTATTTTTTTTATATTGGTAAAGTCCGGAAATGTTTTTTTATTTTATTTTTTATTTTGCAGTTTTTATTATGTTGTTTCTGTCAAGGCATTGACAAGCTGTGAGTCCCAGTTGGCTAGTATTCAAAGTACTTCACACCAAACTAATGTAAAGATCAAGAGGTAATGATGATTCTCAGAACAGCTAAGTTGTTTTTAGTCACCAGTGCACAGTTTAGCATGAGGGTTATAGGTTAAATGATAAATACACAAAGAGTCTTTATCATTTTTGCCTACTGGTTTGTGGACTAAATACATCCTGTGCTTCACCTGATAGTTTCGGAAACCTGAGATACCATCAAACACCGACTTCTCAACAAGCCATTTAGTGTTCATGCCGTGTCACATCAGGTCAATACTTCCCTAACATTTTATAACCTCTCCATTTTGTATTTCTGCTGCAAGAGAAGTTATTCAGTTCTGTATCACCCGTAATTGCTCTTCAAATTAAGGCAAAGTTATTTAAAATGCTACGTTTTGGGTTTAATCAAACCTTTTTCTGTTCCGAACCATGATTTAGGCATAACTGTTGCACCCCTTGTTATTTATAATCTTATGTATAAAATATAATAGAAACCATTGTGCCAGTGAGACAAGTCCAAGCTTGATATATGAATACATTTCTCTGATGATTCATCTAGTTGGGATAACAGGCTTTACCGTCCCATCTCCAAACATTCCTGAACTTCTAGTCATTTGTCAGACAGCATGTTAATGCTAAACAGTATTTTAGTACTGTGAAAATGTGGATATGTTCTTTCTTGGTTTCTTTTACTGCTGTTCATTATGTTACCTTTGGTCTCATAGTGCTGATGAGTGTGACTTTCAGGTTTGTCTGCAACAGGTAAAGACATGCCTCTAGTTGTGTTTTTCCTGTAAGACCTTTGTTTGTTATCATTCTTGTTACAGCCCATAGATTCAAAATAGCACTTGGCAGAAACTATATTGAAAATATTTGGAGGTGTGTTAATCAAATAGAAATTTACTGGATTATGATTTGGTTAGGCTGAAACAGATTTTTTTTCTGAGACATTTTAGGTTTTTAAAACTATACATTTGTACATTGTTGCATAAAAATTTATTCTCTGTGGATAAGATCTTTTTTGTTTTACAAATGATTTCAGGCAAAAGACGGGCTATAGAAAGAATGCATTTTGTTTATCACCTGAGCTGTGTGGCTACTTTGTTGTGATTCTGTTTTTGCTTATTATTTTTCAGTGCATGCATGATTTTTGCCATCGGGTTAAAAGACTAACTTTTTTTCATAATTTCCTCTCCTGGGGTTTAAACTTTTACTCCTCCACAAACTAAACAGAACAGTGCACAAACAGGAAGCCAGGAGTTTGACAATGCCTTCAACAGGAAATGACTTTCGGCATTTTGTGTGTGGGTGAAAACTTCTAGAGAAAAGCAAGACGGATACAAACTGAAACCATGTATAGCGGCGCTTCACATTGACTAAAACAAATCTTCCAGCTTTCACATCATGGGTTGTGGGACGTGTGTATGTCTACCGGGCACTAGAATGTTGACAATAGGACGTCCCCTGATAAGAATCAAGATTAACGGCATCAGTGGGACAAAGGAAGGCATTGTGGGAAGCAGCAGCGCTTCCGCTTTTGAGGGATAACATAGAGCAAGCCTCCATAGAAAACAGTTAATGCAAATAAAACAGCAGATTATTAAATAAAGCTTTACTGCACTGTCCATAGCCATGAATCTGGTGTGCATGTGTGTTTGTAGGCATGAAGTTGCTGCAGGTTTAGAAAGTTGAGCCTTATGTCTGTTTGCTTTAGACTGGAGCTGCACAGTTCCCAGGCCTCGCTATACATTCTCCAGCTCTGGTTCCCACCCACTCACATCCTCCGGTCCTCACATTCCTGCACAGTAGCTTTGACATCCCGCGCCGGGACAAGATGTCCTGCTGTCCGTTTTGTCTCAACACGCCTCCTTTCTCCCAACTTATTCTCTAGCATGTCTGTAACTTGGAAGACAAGATGCCCGAAGAAATTTAAGTTAATTAGTGCCATAAAATATACGCATTTTAGTTTTTTATAAGATGCTGCTTGTTGGTGTTTTAAAGAGACGGGAACTGTAAAAACACCCAACTTTAGATGTTGTGCTTGTGGTTAGTGAGGATGCAGACATGAACTCAACACATTGGAAATCCCTGCCTCACATTTCAGACTTTCATTTCGATCTCTAAAGAAGAAAAGCCAAAAGAAAAAAAACTAGTTCCAAGAAAGGAGCCCTGTTGTACATTATTCAGTGTTAGTCTTTTAAAGTTTAATGTAAACAATTAGGTCATATCTCTATCAGTGGTACCTGCAGATAAAAAATTACCAACCTAAAAACACATGCGTAGCAAAAATAAATCTGTGCAAGAGGAATACAATTTTTTAATAGGAATTAAAAACTGAAAATGTTCTTTTTAATTTTTTTTGACCCTCTGAACAATAATTAAATATGCAGAGCATGTTATTTATTGCAAATTTTATTTGAGGAATTAAATTAAAATTGTTTTATTTTTCTTTTATTTGTCTTAATATAATGTTTTGAATCTTTGCCATTGCATCTTGTTGCCATGTTGATGTCATTCCTGTGGCTTAAACTTAAACCACTAACTATGGGCTCTTGCTAATCAAAGTTTTAAATAATAATACAAACTAATTTATTGACTAACTTAAATGGTGTCTTTGTAAAACAATAGCAACATAAACAAATCAATTGGTCAGAAATTAGAACTTTAATTTTGGTCAAATACTGAAAAACAAAACATTTATTCTACAGTTGACTCATCTTGCATCACTTCGAAGCAGAAGCAGGTAATAAAACTCAAAAATGCTTTAATGCTGAAATAGGACATCCTTGTTGTTATTTCTTCAATATCTTTTTGGATTCAAAACGAGCACCTTTGTCGGAGAGCCTGCAAACGAAATAAAATAAAATAAGAACATCAAGGCCATTTGGACTGTGAAAAATACATTACGTCTGCATCAGTCAGAAATAAACCTGGTTAGTGTACAGATGCTACAAAAAGTGGCAGCTTAACTAAATTCTTGCTTTGTTAAATGTTAAAATTATTCCATCTATTTTTTTTCTCTATTTATTGATATAGTTGCTTGTGTGTGAAAAGAAATATTTGTGTTTTCAGTAATAGTGACGCTTCTTTATTTTTGTGGGGTTTTTTGAGGTAATTTAGAGGAAAACCTCCTGTTGCTGTGATATATTATTTTCCACATACAGTAGGTACTCACTATAATAGTAGCTAACACTACCTTAAGTGTGAACTGTAACGCCACGTGTTGGCTGACACCAGACAGAGGAAGCTCTGTCACTGTGAGGCGGTGAGGTTCAGCCGACACAGCAGAGGGCTCCAACTTGACTCATCCGTCTCCAAGCAGACATGAGGCAAGCTCCCACATCTGTTCACGTCTGCTGCGTGCTTCAGGCACGCCCAGGGGCCAGTCTCTCACTCATGCTGTAAAAATTTGATCTATGACAAGGACTCCTGAGAACATTGTGCAATTTCTTAGCAGAATCATTTCCATTGGGGACATTTCTTACACCCAGTTGGAGTCCAGCACAGAATGTGTTGTTTAACTCTG
This sequence comes from Xiphophorus maculatus, assembly GCF_002775205.1. Classification (NCBI taxonomy): domain Eukaryota; kingdom Metazoa; phylum Chordata; class Actinopteri; order Cyprinodontiformes; family Poeciliidae; genus Xiphophorus; species Xiphophorus maculatus. The sequence goes on along the minus strand of NC_036458.1, from coordinate 11,471,318 downwards.
TGTGGGTGGTGATGGAGGACGAGTGGCCAGGAAATTAAAGGCCTGTAGAGAAATTTTGGTTTAAGAAGAACTTTTACCAAGAGTCTACAAAATGACATTTTTAGTTGTTTGTCTGAAAACATATTTTGATGACTATTCTTACTTAGTTTATTCTTAGTTTATAAAGACTTTATGCTTTAGTATTAAAGATTTCTTCTGCTTCCTCATTCAGATTGTGACAAATTTGTTGGCACTCCTAATTTAATGTAATTTAATTGCTTTTTGAATATTCGGACTTTGCATTTTTAAGTGGATCAGACTTTACACCAACATCTAATTAGTAATTGTTACATCATTAGTAACAACTGGATCATTAGTAATTGTTACCTTTGAGTCATAAATATGACAGAGCGTAAAATGGAAAACAAAAGAGAAAACATGGTTCAAGGAAAGCAGATAAGTGGTGTTCGCCATAAATCAGAAAATTTCATCAAGCTTGAAATTTCCCAGAAAGTAAAAGATGCAAATCTAAGTAACTCTCTTAATCTGCACTTAAGTACTCGCTAGGCAAACCTTCTGTTTGGGAGGCGATCCAGCAAACGTAAACAAGTTTGCTACTGGACCAGTGGGGTTTGATCAAAAGAAACCAAGATGCCCTGAAACACTGCTGATGGGTCTGGTGTGAAACAGTGGCTGAATATGAAGGAAAGAGGTGCATGCCTATTGTTAAATATGGTGGAAGTTGTGTGATTCTCTGGGACTGTTTCACTTGTAAAGACCATTAAGGTATAGCATCATAAACTCTTTGAAATGTTAGACCATTTAAAAACATTTTATCTCTTAATGTGGGATTGTTTTCCTCACTGATTTACTGATTACTCTTATTTTAGTGAGAGTTTTTTTTAATTTAAGTCTTTTTTTTTTTTACATATCTTTACCCATGTCGCCATTATCATTTATTATAGTTGTTTCGCTTTTTATTAGGATCTTGTCAGTTTTCTGAGAGCAGGGAGGGAGGGAGCGGAACGACCACTGGGTGGAGCCTTCATGTTGGTGCTGGTGACAGCAAAGCGTGAGCGGGGAGGTAGAGGAGGGAGCGAAGTATGTGAGGAAGCCTCCTTCCCAAATGGACTGTGTCAGTGTCAGCATGCTGCGAGCTCACTGTGAGAGCTGATAGCTGTAAAACCTCAACAGTATCTGTGGTCTTGCCTGGAGGAGCAGGCTCCTTCCCTCCGCCACTAGATGATGATGTCTGTGCAATAGGATCTGACTCCTTTATCACCAGAGGTAAAAGGAAGAGCCGAGGAGGGAAACTGGAGAACATCTCATTCAGGTTTGCACTGAAACCTCATTCTGTGCTTGGGCTACTCTTCACAATGTCGTTTATGTTGTCTGTCTGTTGGAATTTCCTCAGATTTTATGACCACTTGTTTTACTTTAACTCTTAGACTTTGTTAAATAAATAAAGCTTTGGAGGATGCATGCTGACCAGCAAAGCCAAGATAGAAATCATGTTGACCACTTGTGGTTTGACTAATCTGTATGAATGTCCTCTCATCCTCCAGCCTGGGTTGTTGCATGTTTAAGATGGCCTATTGTTGGCACTTCAGTAAATGGTGCCGATTGAGCACCGGTGCAGCGGGCCAATGACTGGACAGCGGGTTGATGTCGGTTGTCTTTATGAATTTGGTGGGATGGGAAAGGTGTACAACTCTTAACTTCAATTCTGTAGAAATTTAAATATAGACAGTGTCTTCTCTGTTCTAGATTATACACCATTGAAAGATATGTCTTCATTTGAATGCATTAGAAAGTAATTGAAATGCTAATGTTGAAGTACAGAAACGCAAACCCTGTGTTTGAGCTTTCTGGAGGAATGTGACTGTTTCCAGACACAAAGACGGAGCTGTGATCTTCCCACTGACTCCGTGTTCTCCTGCCACACACTGACCCACGCCTCCCTGGCTTAACATAGGACTCCTTTTCCTGCCGTCCCCTGTCACCTCAGATACACCCACCCACAGGCCAGGTCAAGTTCTATGCCAAGTTTTGATCCAAGCTCCTTTTCATTACAGATACATTTTTTCAGTTCCTGGATCTTTGAACCCGGAGGTCAAAGATGACAAATTTCCTTTGGTTGATCACATTAAATCCTGCAATTCCTTCTTTCTTAGAAACTGTGGTTTAGAAGAGTAATGTTTGTGTGTGTAGCTTAAGGATATGAATGAGCACTCTTGGAATTAGCTTTAATACTGAGATTCAGTCTTGGATGAAATGTCATCTTTTTTGTTTACTTGAGAAATAAAAACTGCAAAAAGCAGAAAATCTACCAGAGTTTATCTGCTTGTTCTTTGTGTGCTCATGTTTGTGCAATGACGAATAAGAACTATTGATTGTTTCCAGCTAAATTCAGTAAATCTTATCGAAGAGGAGTCTGCTTTTTGCTGCGATTGGAACAATCTGTTTTGTCGAAGGGATCTGATTGACTTGGCGGACTTCGTGCCTTTTGATAATAAAAAGTACAAATGTACTTTCCCAGTTTATTTACACAAATTTATTTAGAGTTGCACTGATTTTTTTTATTCTGATTTTTCTATTTGTACTGCAGCATATTTTTTTTTTCTTGTCTTGCTGTCATCCATTACTTGTGTTGGGGCCACAGGTGATGTCACACTGTGTGAGTGAGCAATCGATTTAAAACATGATTATTTCTTAAAAGAAAACTGATCAAAAGTTCACATCATGCAGTATAAGAGTAGCTCTGATCCCTGGAAGGCGAAAATTGTGCCGATAACAGTTACCAGACGATATCTCTGTACATCTATAATGATTTTGCGATAAAATCCAGATGAGACATTGGTAGAAAATAACCAAAGAAGCTGATTTTTTTTGTTATATTTTATTAATGAGGCAGACTGAGCAGCATGATAGAGATGGTATGGAGGGCTCTAATAAAGCCTAATGGAAAGTGCACTTATTCATCCTCACATACATGAAGAAAAAGCTTGTCTAATGTCAGGAGACGGTTGTTTGCTGTGTTGTGCACGTCATCAAATGTAATCAGAGTGCAAGCTAACTAACACATGGTAGCAGAAATGGCTCTCTATGCATAATTGCTCTGTCAGCAGATGCAGGTAGTGTTTCAGCATAAACATTTTCACTTATAGATGTCATTGCTTCCTTATGCCACCTTATTAAACATACTTTTAAGCGCACTCAAGGTGGCTGCATATATAAGAAATAATTTTGTAAACGCATGATTATTTATTTATTTTACTGATTTTGTACCTTACGTGATGAGCAGAGCTTCCTAATTTGGGTCACATCTGGAGCGGCGGGAGGGTGGCGGGGGGGGATCTTCTCCGCACACAGAATTCTAATTTCCTTATTTTCCGAGGAGAATTCTTCTGTGATCTGGGTGGAAATGAGACGTCTGCCTCCTCTGCCAGGATGGCAATCAGGATGGGTATTAGTGGCTTTCTCCCGCTGCGGGAGATGGGGCTATAATTGATATCTCCCTTGATGTAACGCACCGCAGTCCTCTCTGCTGACCCAGCCCTCTCTAAAAATGGATCCGCTTTTCTAAGAACGCTCAAAATACTCCAAGATGCAAAACTTTAGGGCATGCATACTGTCAGTGTCTTTCTTATTTGACTGTGTGACGCTCGTATTTAAGTAAATGAAGAAATCAGTTTCCAGTAGTTATTGGTGCAGTAAGGCTGAAGAAAGCATCCTTATTACTATAATAGAAAACCGTATTGACCGTTTTGAGTCATAAATTTGAAGAGGACTCTGAAATAATAAAAACTGGGACAAAAATCAGATTATACTGTCAAATGAGTCACTGAGTACTTATTACATTCTTCTTTTTGATTTCTAAGGACTTATTGAGTACTTAAAATGAGTGCCCTGCTTTTATTCTTGCGGTAAGTCTGACTTATAAAGTTCTCTGATTGAAACCAAGAGCCTTATTTGCATGTTGCAGACTCGCTCTGAAAATCAGGGTTTAGTCACTTCCAGTAGGAGGAAATTAGCAATCATATTTCCACGCACATCTGAAGCGAACCTGAGGCGGCCTTTTGAAAAAGTGCAAAAACAGCCAATCAGGCACTCACTCAATAACTTCCTGAAGACAAATAGCTAATAGCTAGCGTGAGTTTGATTGGGGAACATAGTTTTCCTACTTGTAAACAAATCACATATCATGGGGGGAAAAAAATAAAATAACACAAGCACTTGATGTCCAAAGTAAAAGAAGGAAGAGTGTTCTTCTCTTGAGGAATTTTATTTATTTATTTGGATTTTCAGGATATTATATCAAGGAAGACCTTGGCCAATCATGTGAGCCTGCTCTGTGCTGGTTTAGACCTGGAATGGTATTTTAATCAGGTCAGGTGTGGCTTGAAAATGTTTTTTTCATCCATTTAAATTTGCATCGGGTTTAATTTTTTAGCATTTGACCTGCCGATCTATTAAAAATTAGACAAACTCAACAATTTGCCAATCGATTGGTAAATCTCGAATATTTTCTTTTTGTGTTTTTGTTTTCTTTACAGTTATTAAAAAATTGCAAAAGAAGTTTGGCTAACATCGAATAATCAAATTCCTGACACAATGCCAGGAATAGTAGGAAAAAGCAGTGGGTGTGAAGGAATTTGCAGGTTTATGTCACAGTTTCCTGGTCTTTGTGCATTCCTACAGCGATAGTACACACAGTTCACCTGAATGATGTGTTTTCTTGCCCTGTTGATATATGGCAGTGTCTCCAGTTCTGCATCTGAGGCATTCGAGACTCCAGTTTAGATTTGGATGGGGATGATGAAAACAACCTTGTCAGTACATGATTCAAATAATAAAGATGAATCTCAGCAGGGTGTACTCTTCATTTCTCAATCTTTTCTCATTCGTCTCTTGCTTTTTTATTTTCACTTTGTTTTATTTACTGTGCTTTTTTTAGAGACAGGGGCTTTTTATTTGCCTAGTCAGTGCAGAAGTTTGCAGACTAAGAGTTGAACGGTGCTCTCAGCATTTACCTAATTGGATGAGCTTTCCCTCGTTTGCTGAGTTGTGGGAAGTAAGCCCCAGTCTGAGAATCTATGGCTTAAGCACTCTAGAAAGGACTCTTCCTTTCTTTATAATGTTGATTATTTTACGCCGATTGAGTGTCTGACTTTATTCAAGACCTTTTCCTTTAGTCTTGAACAGATTTCATCCTGAAATTCTCATTTTTTATCATTTTCTTCCCCCTCAGAACCAAATTAAAGTCTTTTCTGCTGCTCATCTCCTGTCAGTCTCTTTAGTTTTTGATTCTTTTCTGAGTCAAGAATGTTGTGGTTGCCTTGTGTCGTGCCTGACTGCTGCATGCCTTCACAGTCATGTTTCCAGAAACAGAACTTGACTAACTGCTATAGGTCTTTTGTCCTGAGGCGTCCTCACCCCATTTTATAGGATGTGTTCTGGTGTCTGTTATTGCTCAGCTACATCCTGTTGAGTCCTCTGCATCAGCAAGATCAAACTCCTTGGTTTCCTTGGATACTGAGAAATGTTTTATGGATGATGCTGTAGGTTGTAAAGGTAGGAAGTGTGAAAGGTCAACCTTTTATGCCTCAGGAAGGAAATATGGTTGTTTTTAGGTCCCTAACTGCCAGCTGAAAGGCCTTAGCTGAGTCCTCACTTCCATTGTCTATTATCCTTTAGTCAGACATTAACAGACATTCCAGTAAATGTCATGGGTATTTGCCTCAAGGTACTCAGACTCACATGCCTCCTGTTATTAAAAATAAGTAACCTCCTTTGTACAGATTTCACTAAAGGTGAAAAGTTCATTTAATGGATTGATGGAAAAGGGACTGAATGTTTGTTTTTATGGAAAGCTGTGAATTCCGTAACCCTACACCAGTTTTCGACAATACTCCATTCTCACTTTATAACCATTACTTTGTTAAATGTTTCTAGAGTTCCATTGGGTCAAGCTTCTGCTCCAGACCTCTGACCTTTCAACTCTGTTGCTGTGTTTCTAAAGAGCAGAGGTCAGAGGGCAGGGCTTGTGCTTGGAATCAGAAAAATATACTCTCTATTAAAATTCAAGATCATAAAAGGACCTGCACTATATATGGAATTGTAATGTTTTGTGTGTGCCATACTATAATCGCATCGTTTCCAAATGCCTTATATTTCAGGGCCCAACAACTGGATTTGACAGCAAAATGAGAAATTTTGATGTTTTAAAATTTCCTTACTATTATTTAATATAATTTACACCTGTACACTAGTATCTGTATTGTGGATTATTTTTAAAATATTTTCTTACTGCAACTTAGCAAATGATTTCCCTGTAGCCCCAGTTGTAGAGTTCTGCTTCTTCAATGGATGCAATACTGTTTTTAGAAAGGAGAAGCCATTCTTGTGTCCATAAGAGTAAAAGTAAAATGAATCACCTTCAGCTTAGGAGTAAAATCACTGAAAATGAGTCCGTGGTCAGACTGATATTACATGGAGAGTGCTGCTGCTGCTCTCTGTGCAGGTAGCACTCACGCAGAAGCACATTGTGTTTTAATGCACTGCTGATGGCACAGGCCAAGCTAATTATAAGCCCATATTGCGAGAGCGACAGAAAGACTAGAAGCACTTCGAGAGCCGTCACCTTGGTGCTCCACTAAGCTTCTCTGAGCTTTTTCACTTGTCACTCTTCACTTCGCACCTCTCTGCTGCAGATTTGTGTCCCAATTTAGGTGGCAGTTTAATGTATTTTTGTATTTAACATTTATTTCTTTATACTGAAAATGCATTAACACAGTTCTTACTAAATAAGATCATCTTTTGTTCTTCGTTTTTATTTAGACCTGTTATGTTCTGCTGCTGCTCTCTAAGTTTCTTGCCCCGGCTTTGCATTTACCTTTTGGTTTAAAAAAAAAAAAAGAAGAAAAGATTAGAAATTAGAAAGTATAATCAGATTTTGGATCACCAATGCACTCCTCTGGGATATACGTTAGGAATAGACGTGTACAGATAAGCCTAACTATGCTAACCTTTCATCTTCTCTTTTATCTCTGTCCAGTTCCAGACGATCTCACCCCGGCGGAGCAGCAGGAGCTGGAGAATATCCGCCGGCGAAAGCAAGAGCTGTTGGAGGACATTCAGGTAATCCACAAGAAAGACATGGTTCTGATAGTATGAGATGTATTAAATATATTATTATATATCAATATATATATATATTACAGATAATAATGTAAAAAAAAACCAGTAATGTCATATTGGTAGGAAAAAGATTGACTTAACCTCAAGAACACTATGAAATAGAAACGTTATTTGCCTGAAATGCATTTGTTTTGTAGTCAGAATTAATTATTTCTTTTCTTGAGTTGTCTTATGAACTCCTGAGGAATGTGAGGTATTTCCTACTAACTAGTCATTGAGGGGGAAATGTTCCCCCTCGTTTCTCACCCGTTTCTCTCCTCTAAGTGTCAAAAGAACAAACCTGTTTATCTATCTATATGAGTTCTACTTATTATTTAAATGCTTTTTTGAATTTAAAATGGGTGTAAAATAAAACAAGCAAATGACTGTGATGAAATGTAAACAAGTATTCAGTGGAATACTTCTACAGTCAAATCAGTTCTGTTAAATTTCCATACATGTGGTCTATTTGCTTCTTTTCCATGACCCATGTGCAGTAGCTGATTCTAGATTGCATCAGGTTAGTCCTATCACTCGGTAACCAGTAGTAATAGTAAGTGGAAATCTCACCCAGGGGACAGACCTCTGGTGACCCTTGTGCGCTCTGGAGGTGGGATCCATCACCTCATTTTTATGAGTCTGGGACACCATCACTGCCCTTCCCCCTCCTCCTTTCTCAACACCACTGTTGCCACTGTTCCCTCCTCGCCCCCTCAGTTGTCTGCATACTGACCCCACTCCCCTTTTGTGACTCCCACACCCTTCTCTCTGCTGCTCCTGTGTTTCAGCCCACCAGAGCCCCTGTCGTTGTCTGCATGAGGACAGTCTTTGTTGGTTTAGGCAAGCATCTGAGGAATGTGTTGTGATTGCATAGCCCTTGAAAACACAGATGTTCCTTTCGTGGTTTATCTTTGCTAAGTTACTATTGTCCACAATGAATGATTTACAATCACTGAAGAAAAATATGAATGAATGTAGATTTTAAGAGTACTACTATGCATACTGAAAATCTTCTAGGGAAGAAACAAGATTATTTGCTTTCTTAAATAAATCAAGTGTGAGAGGTCTGTAATTAGTGTAGACCATTTTAGTTCAGGGTTAACTCATTTATATATTGATTTTTTGCTTGTCTTATTCTGGAGTTCTTTTAATGCCAAAAAGAGCATTTTAAAGTCTGAGAGTTTGTTTTCATGACTAGATTAAATGTTTCACAAAACTCAAACTTTTAAAGTTTTTACTCACTGTGAAAGTATTTGGTAAAAGTTTAGACTTTAAGCTAGAGATAATTCAGTGCATCACAAAACCCTTAAAGAACTCTGCATAAGTTATTTAATTTGCGCCACTGAGAACCTCTGAAGCAGACCTAGCATTGTTAGTAGCTAACTGTTAGCCGATTGCAGTATTATCCTCGCATTGCTTACAGATCAGTCACATCTTGCCAGCTACTTTGTCAAACAAGACGCCTTTATTGGTCAAGTCTGTCAACACAATGACTAACGTGTCACTTCTTGTAACTCCTTGTTTCATTTAAAAAGAAAAGAAAAAAAACATGCCCTACGTTATGATGTTGGTGAATGTTGTGATAAAGATATGACTTGTGATAAACATTTAAGTCTGTGTTTTGGTTCTTTTCCACTAACTCCTCTTCAACGTGGCTCATTTTTGCTTAAGTTTCTTCCACGTTGGGTGGTTTTTCGTAGCAACTCTAGTGAGTGGGGTTTTCATACAGTGGGCAGCCCCACTGTATGTGACCACGTTGTGTTTGCATGACGTGATCGATGCAAACACAATGCAACAATGAAGAGATGGAACTGTTGTTTGTGGGCGTTTGTCTGATAAGGGCAAAAAGCCAGAGACTAAGATACTGACGGACAATCTTCTGACGTCGGGTTTTAAGGCTAACTTGCCACACTTGAAGAAGGTACTAAAAAGGGGGCTGGTTGCTCGTAACCATTACTTATGGAAAACCCATAAATTCGAGTAGAACCGAGCCGAGCCTCTCTGATTAGGTGCTAGTAGGGAAAGGGCCATTAACGTCAGCCTGCTTTAAGTTTATTTCAGTCACAGACCTTCAGAGAGTAAGCTGCTTGGTATTTATATAAGTAGCTAATGTTACTACAATTCAAGCAGTCTTTTGTGATACTAATGCTGCATTTACTGCTATAGCAATGGCAATAAGCTTGTGATATACTGTGCAGCCATAGACTTCGGTGATAAATGGAGGACTGCTTGTTGCCTGGTCGACTGCTCAGGTGACTGTCTAGATGCAAATGCATGGAATGTCGTGTGTTGGTGCAGTCTTACGAGGTCTCATTAATCTTCTAGTAAATCGTTCTCAATATGCTTCAAATATACAAATATTACATTATATGTGCTGCACTCCAATATTCCACTCCTTCATCAAGTAGATGTCATGTTCATCAACATGGTCTTATCACCATTACACCAGTCTGGCTCCAGAACAATCGATTTGATCGACAAAATCAGTCTCTAAAGCCATCAGCAAAGGGTATCATAAGACATAATCCACTTATACACTGTGTTGGATCGGTTTATATTGAGTTTATTGCCTTATGAGGTCTGCATCCATGAAAACTGGAAACTTTTTTTCTTAGATTCTATGTTTATGGTTTTGTGTTGGTTACACCCTTTTGTGCCTCTCTGTGATATTGGTAGACTGATGATTTGTTGTATTTTAAGACGGATGTTTGTTTTCTTTGCAGCGGCTGAAGGATGAGATAGCAGAAGTGACCAGTGAGATTGAGAATCTCGGCTCCACTGAAGAGAGGTAAAAAAAAAGAAAAAAAAGCAGACCTTACTCTTCCCTTTATGTTTTGCCTAAGCTGGCTCATTGCATCCCCTCTATTAAGTTAGCAAAATGAAGCTGTCAATTATTCATGTTTGATGGCTAGGTTGGGCTTTCCATCACACCAAATGTCCTCCATAAATTGGCTTTGCTTTTAAGGCAGTTTAAATGTTTCATCAGGCACGCCCCCCATGATGGGAGGCCTCATTGAATAATGCAGTGGGTGTACTGGCAGAAGCAGACAATGGATGGTCTCTGGAGAAGGAGGGCTTGGGATTTGGTCTACTTAAGTGGATGGGGATCCTATCAGCTATGAAAAATTCCATCTAACACTTTTTCACTTGCATCAGTAACCCACTGAGGATCCACATACTTTGATTTTGATTTGATTTGCATGTGTTAAATGTAGGAAAATCTATCCAAAAAGCTCGTCTTATCACTGCCAAGATGAGTGCTGGACTTTGGCATTTAAAAACCAAAGGAACATGGATGTCAATGAACGGAGGAGATGACGTGTCCTCAGCTCAGAATTGAGACGCACTTTGACCCCTGAATTATTCAAAGCCTGAGAAATGAGACATTCCCATATGCAGCTCAACCTTTTAACATCTCACTTGATCGGCACGGCATCACTAGCCCCTGCCAAAAAGAAAAATGTCAGAGGGAAAGACACTTCACACTGAATAAATTTACTGTCTGCCTGTTCCCTGCTGTTTTTTCTCCAGCCAGGATCAGACCATAACAATTTGTTGAAATAATTTGTGACTTGTTTAACTTTTAGTTTTGCTTTGGCAAAGGACATAATCCCAGCAATCTCTTGGTCCTGTTTTTTTTCTTCTCAGTTGTTAATATTTTTTTACCTTTTGTGACAATCATTACAGTAAATGATTGTCACAGTCGTTTGCTGTGGCAATCACAGTAAATGAGTTTGTAAAAGCAGAAACTTTAATATATTTATTGGGAGTTTTTGTTTCAAATGGACATAAAGTAGTGCATAATTGTGTGTGGAAATAAAAAGAAAAGTAGTAGCAAAGTAGAGATCTGCAAAAACTCATTTAGAGCCTAAACTTATAAAGTGGTTAAATTTCCATCTGACCTGATGAAGCACATCAGGTTACAATTTTCACATCTTGCTACACATTCAAAATTAGATTTCCATAGCTTACTGCTGCCACTACCATATTTCACCACAGTGATGTCATGTTAAGGGTGATGTTAAGTGTTAGTTTTACACCTCACAGTGATTTACATGAAGACTAAAATGTTTAATTGTGAGCTGTTATGGTAATAATTAGTGGTATCGGTGTTCTGAATATATACATATGCACACTTTTTAGATGTTTCCCCCTCAAAGCTTTAATGTCATAAATGCATCTCTGTTCTACAACACATTGTGTTGCTGTCAAGGACAGCTGATGACATTACTTCTTCCTGACTTTCAAGGAAAAATATGCAGAGGAACAAACAGGTGGCCATGGGCCGAAAGAAATTCAACATGGACCCCAAAAAGGTTTGTGTCTGTAAAAACAAGTTTTCTTCCCCTCACGTTTGAACGTGTAGTGTGTAATTTGGATGTTTGGTGTCTTCCTCAGGGGATCCAATTCCTGATTGAGAATGACTTGCTGAAGAATACCAGCGACAACATTGCTCAGTTCCTCTACAAAGGCGAGGGTCTGAACAAAACGGCCATCGGAGATTATCTGGGAGAGAGGTCAGCAGAGTTCTTTCTTTCCTCTTTTGCTCTGTCTAAACATCTCGCTCTTTTGCTTTTGATCTCTTTAGCAGCACACATCCCTGTGAGAGATGAAAGCGCTGAATGCAGAGAGCATGCTATTGCTTTGTTTCCGTTTTGTCAGGCCCACACCCTTTCCTTTCCCAAACATTGGATATTGGCTCCACATTTCAAGCACTGTCTCAGGACAGTGCCACTTACTCAACAGTCCTCCATGTGTCTTTGGTTAGTACACTCATTCATTCCAAGTGATGGGTCACGAGACTCAGAAGTTGGAAATGCGTATGTTTTACGTATTTAAGGATTTCACTGGAGAGAAAAGATCATCAGAAGAGAATTTGGTCAATGTCCAGTCTGCTCTACTAAGGGATTGATGTGAAATTAGTTCTACGCTCACAGTGGGATCCACTGTAAGCCCCCCGCTGGATTATTATCAAACTTTAAAATGTTTGGTGTCTTCATTGCATGGAGAGTCTTGAGATTCTGGTGGTCATTTGTCCACTGTGGTGATTGGATATGACGCTTAGCTCCTTAGCGCCTCTCCATCATCCCAAAGGAAAGATCATTTACTCTAAAGGATTTTAAGGGCGGGATGATCTCATGATCGAGTTTGGATGATAAGTAAGCAGGGCGGGGGGATTCATCTTCCCTCCTGTTGGATTCATGGGGAGTACCACTTATAACACTGATGTTTTAAACTGGTTTCAAGTAGATCAGAAACAGAGTTCACAAACACATTTATAAAGTTTTTTTGACGGTCACATTTTGAAATTTTTTTCTTTTCAGTATATACATTTGTTAGAGGTGCAATGCTCAGGTGTTTACCTACCAATATCGTTTACCAGTTTTCACAGAGAAATTGTGAATTTTATTGCCAATTTCTGACTCCTGGATTTTTGTAAAGCTTTGCCCTGCTAGTATCAGTTTAGGCCTATTTAAACTTCTCAGTAAGATATGTGATATAAGATGTTAGAACAGCTTTAGAAGTAGCTTTCTAGCCTTCTTGCTGTGAGCAAATTGTTTACATTAGGAGCAGAGGTCACATTATACCACCAATCGCAAAAGCACAAAAGAGGGAATATTTATCGCTATTTGTTTGTCCTTCCTGTTATTTACATGATGTCTTGCTCTCTCTTGCCGTCTTGCAGCCAGACTTCATTTTTAAAAACTTGATTGTTACTGAACATGTCTGACATTAGGTTTACTTCATTCAACAATTACATCTAAACCAAAGAATGTTGTTGTCAGTGTGAACTGGTAGTGTGCACATATGGGTGTGCACACTACCAATGACTGGAACAAGAATGGATTTTTGATATTTGGAGATCATTTGGTTAAACGATCACATCTTTAGCTCGAGCTAAAGATCTGCTAAATCTGCTTACCTGATTATAAAATTCTAGAGGTAAATGTTAGGATAACTCTGAATATTTTGCCTATTTATTTTAAATAGTAAGTGTTGATTTGCTCACTATGTTGCTGTAACAAGTTTGTCTTGCTTTGCTTCCATCAGAGATGATTTCAATATCCAAGTCCTCCATGCTTTTGTGGAGCTTCATGAGTTCACAGACCTCAACCTGGTTCAGGCCCTGAGGTAAGTCACCTGTTTTCAAAAGTTGCAAGGTGCAGCTGTTAGCTTTAGTCTCATAAATCACAGAGGCAAAGAAATTCATCTGCTTCCCAGAGGAAGTGAGAGCGTTGCTGATTAAAGTGTGTCCCGTAACAGGCAGTTCCTGTGGAGTTTTCGTCTGCCGGGAGAAGCCCAGAAGATCGACCGTATGATGGAAGCCTTCGCTCAGCGCTACTGCCAGTGCAACCCTGGTGTTTTCCAATCCACAGGTAAATTTGATGTGTTGCTACATTTTTAAAGCTTTACAAAAAATGTGAGTTAGACATTATGTTCAATATCAGAATATGCTTTCTTGATCTCGTAGGGAAAAATGACAGTTGGAAAGCGAACAACCAAAATGAAATTTAAGTATATAATAAGTATATATGTATATGGAAACATTTACAAATCCATATAGGAGTTCAGAGAAAACTTAAACTTAGAGTCCCTCAGAGTTGGGAGTTGCATAATTTAATGGCTACAGGGAGGAATGATCTCTTGTGGCACTTTGTATGATTTGTTTTTTATTTTAAATAGGATTTTATTAGTAAGAATTCCAGAGAAATATGCAAAAAGGCATGCAAAAAATGTAACCAGAGTGCACACAGTTTTCATTTTTCTGTGTTTAGTCTTCTGTTACATCTGGGTATCACACTAAGGTTGAAATCTGTATGAGAAAAACAGACTGTAAGGCCAAGACATGGTGGCCAGTTGAGGAAGATCATTTCAGAGCAGCTCCTTATCATCTGAGCACGTGGTTTCTGGAAAGCGATGCTCCCACCAGAGCAGGCGCTAACACGCATCAGATGGATATGAATATTTAATGTGCTTTCTCAAACCTAACAGTGCTGATAAAGTGCTGCTGTGTCAGCCTTCTGCTTGCTGTGTCGTCCCTCCGCTCATACTTGATGCACGTTTAGAGACGCACATGCATGCTGGAGTGCCCACGTGCGGTCTGCCCACTCTGCTCGCAGACAGTGCTACATCTGTCCACTCCTCTGTGTCTGAAATCACTCTGCATTCAGCTCAGCTGGCTCACATTCATACTTAATCATATTATTATACAGTGAAACCATGTTTGTGATGAACTTTAACGTTTCACCCACTTGTAAACCGACCAGCTCTTGCTGTGCGTTACAGATACGTGCTACATCCTTTCGTTTGCCATCATTATGCTGAACACCAGCCTTCACAACCCCAACGTGAAGGACAAGCCGACCGTGGAGCGTTTCATCTCTATGAACAGAGGCATTAATGACGGAGGAGACCTACCTGAAGACCTGCTCAGGGTGAAAAAAGTTTCCCCACTTAACCTCCAGTGATCATTCCCTCCCATATATACATTTTTTTCATCAAACTTTATTTTCTTTTGTCGCAGAATCTATACGACAGCATAAAGAATGAACCTTTCAAAATTCCCGAGGATGACGGCAATGACCTCACACACACTTTCTTCAACCCAGACAGAGAAGGCTGGCTGCTGAAGCTGGGTGAGTTGGAGACTCTGGTGTTGCATCTCTTTCTGATAGAAGACTTTGTTTTGGCAGCGTTCTCTCCAGAGCTCTATGGCCTGTGAGTGCCTGTGTGTGTGTGTTAAGGTGCAAGTGTTCATATGGGAATAGGTGTGCAAAACACCTGAAGGCATCTCTCTGCCTGCTTTAATGTATAATGAATCAAGACTAGAACAAGTCAAGGCATTTCAATTATTTAAGAGCTTTTCATAAACTACATTCCAAGCACGCAGAGGACAAGCAACAGTGAATTACATGCATTTGAAAGTAAACACACCCTTTGAACTTTATTTTATCAGGTTACAACATTTTGAGATAGACTAACATAGGACATGATTATGAAACAGAAGGAAAGCGACACATGGTTTTAAAGATGTTGTATTTAACCCCCTTTACTTTGATACTCCTAAGTAAAATCCAGTACGACCAGTTGCCCTCAAAAGTCCCCTAATTATGAAGTCCAGCTGTGAGTAATTTAATCTCAGTAAAAAGATGAATGTCCTGAAAGTCCTGAAGCTTTCAGAGGTGTGTTTGAGAAGATTGGAGAACAAACAGCATCATGAATGCAGCAGACAGTTTAGGGATAAAGCTTAAAGCAGGGATAGGTTAGAAAACAACATCCCAAAGAGCTTTGTTACTACAAACCTGCAGAGACATGACTGTCTAGTCTATCCAACTCTGTATTTTCTTTTTTTTTTTTAGATTTTTACTCATAATGCATTTTGAGCCACAAATCAATTTTCTTTTCTCCTCACTATTATAGATGACTTTGTTTATCACATTAAAATCCCAAATGGATAGATTGAAGTCTGACGTTGTAATATGACAAAATGTGGAAAAAATACATATACCAATAACTGTTATAGAAATAATTTCACATCCTCACTATCCTCCGACTCTTCAGTCTTTGTTTCCTCTGAGATGTTTCTGTTGTACAGCTTCACTGTGAACAAGGAGGTTTGCATGAATTTGGAATGGAAGAATCAAATATTTACATCACAGTGAATCTTTACAACCAACTCTAATAAAAAGTGAGCAGTTACTTTTTCCAATGACTCCTTATGGGGAGAAATGAGTCAAATAATCACGGTGGAAGGTCAATTATTGACATAACTGAAATAAACCTAGGTAATTTTTTTTATTTTTTATTTAATTTATTTTTTTTAACTTGTAGTGTTTTACAGAAGCCATTCACATTGAGTGGAGCTCCCTCTTGTGGAATGGAAGCTGTAAAGCAGTTCATTGAAGCCTCACTAATTGAAAAGGACTGTGGTGATATAATTACTTACCATTTGATTTGTTATGTTTTTTCCCCCCCTCTTCGTTTGTTTGTTTGTTCCCATGATTTTGGCTGTTGTCTTTCCTCAGGAGGTATGTACACCTGCTCTTCCGAAAAAGCTAGTTCATCTCTCGGCTCTCAGGTGCTTTTGGTGGTCTGCCATGCTTTCTGTTCCGTTTTTCATGTTTTAAATTTGATTCAAACAAGGTTATGTCACTTTTTCGTCTTCTCATTGGCTCATTTGAAATTTCAGATTTTTGTCTCTTGTTTATGTCAATAAGCTGGTCGGTTTTATCTTCGCTGGGTGGTCACTGAGTGCATTCGCCACGTAGTGGGCTCGAACTCAGGGAGCTGCTGCTGCTGAACAGCTTTTATTCCTCTGTATGCTCTGGTGGTCACTCTCTTGGATCTCCTTTTTTGTTAGGAAGGTGCATTATACCTTTTTAACATCCTCTGAGCACAGAAAAGATTTTAAAAATAATCAAAACCTCAGAGAGTTGCTCTGTGGTTGCATGAAAAGGGAATACTGCATCTTTTTATCAGCAAAACTCTCCTCTACTTATCTCATGCTAGAACTGGATGTGAAGAGTAAAAGTGTGGTTGCAGGCTGTTTTGGTGGACCGGAGTGGAAAAAACTGTGGGGGAGGGGGAAGAGCAAAAATTGGACTCAATTGACATATCTAAGCAAAAACACACAAAAAAAATGCAAATTGGGTAGATCTGCCAGAATTATGAGCTTCCTCCTCTCTGCAGGAGTTAAAAACATGAACATTTGTTTATCTAAAACCAAAACATACTTCCTCTTGACCTCCCACGGCCTATCTTGCATGGGCTACTCCCTCCTCTCCATCTCCATTCCAGCCCAACAACATCCACACTCCCCTCCTGCAACAGCAGGCTGGTTGGCTTCTCCTCTTTCCGGATGCTGTTGCAGAGGGGACTCTTTTCTGTGAGGAACCGACGTGGCTTGTCTGGAAACGGCTCAATGATCTTTGTGATTCTGCCAATGCATCTGTGTTTTTTTCTGTTGGTCTGCTTTGTTTTTGTTTCTGTTTGACGCGTGGCGAGGAGCCACAGATCTTCATCTCTGTCAAATGTCAACAATGTCTTTAGATACTAAGCTTAGACATAAGTTGTGTCTGGATTATGACTGGATATCATATACAGTCTTTGCTGTAATATGATGACAAAAGTGTGTTCTTTGATTTGTACAACAGTTTCTAAACCTGACCTGTTTGGGGGGGGGGTTGTGCTGCACACCTTTGTTTCTTTTAACTAACCTTGGTGGTGGGATTTTCTTGTCTAGACAAACAGGAAATTCAAGTCTGAGATGCCTTTAGAGAAGGCAAGTGTCCTGTCTGGCCCGAGCTCTCTTATTTTTCTCAGTTTGTCGGCATCCCATTCCTCCTAGTATTTAGCCGCCCATCTGCTTCTCTAATCAGGTTTCCCTTCACAGGAAGTATTGGTGACAAAGAGGCCAAGAGGTCAACCATAGATCAGTGAGTGCAGAGTTACCCCCTGTGTCTCAAACCAAATCCTCAGGCACCTCTTATTTTGCTAAATCAGATTAAAGTTTGAACCTGGCATTAAAATCCATCCTGAGATTTTAGTTTCTGTCTTTACTTGCAAATAAATACAAGTCACTGAGTGGTTGACAAAATTTCTTTGGAAGTAAAACACATCTTGATGTTTCATATTGACTGCCTTCTTTTAAATACATGCCCCAGTGAATCAGAGAGAAATAAATGTTTTAAAGCTGGGTGGGATGCAAAGCAAGGAGTTTTAGTCCGTAGATCTTCATTTATGAGGCCAGTAGTTTTCAAATGTCCATAAAGTCTGATATTGTGGTGAAGGGGAGAACTTGGTGATAAGTGGTGTGGTTAACAGGAGAACCCTGAAGCGTCATCTGTCCGTCTGCCCATACATCCGTCTGCCTGTCTGCTGCTCCACTCGGTGCTTCTGGTGCTCGTCTCTCTTTCTCCTCGTCTCTTCGTCTCGCCAAGCCTTTCTGATTCTGGCTGTTTGCTCCACAGGAGGCCGTGTTAAAACTTGGAAGAGAAGATGGTTCATTCTCACAGACAACTGTCTTTATTACTTTGAGTACACCACAGTGAGTATCATTTATCACTGATCCCGTCACACGTTATTCTGTAAGAACCTAGTCATTTACATTTATTTTTTTTTTCCAGGACAAAGAGCCCAGAGGGATCATCCCGTTGGAGAATCTGAGCATCAGGGAAGTTGAGGATAAGAAGCCAGTAAGTAGTGTACCCTCTAGTGGTGCATATAAAGATTACAAATTATATGATCTGTATAGTGTGTTAGATTTGACAGCAGCTTGGAATTGTAATTTTCATGTTCTGGAATTCTGTCCATGTTATTTCTGCAGCATTGCTTTGAACTTTTCATCCCTGACAACAAAGATCAGGTAATAAAAGCTTGCAAAACTGAGGCGGATGGTCGCGTTGTCGAGGGCAATCACACCTTCTATCGCATCTCTGCCCCCACTGCAGAGGAGAAAGATGAATGGATGAACAGCATAAAGTAAGAACTTTTTTTCACATTACAGTGCAGCTTGTTCCCTCTGGAACTGGAGTTTGAAACCTCATTTTAATGTGTTACAATGTCCCAGTCAAAGTCCAGGCCTAAATCCACTTCAGAATGTGTTGCACGATTTGAAATTAATTTGCACACATTAATTTTGCAGATCCATTGAAGTCTGTTGTTTCATTGTGAACAAATTTTGAAAAGCAAATCTAGGAATATGAAATAAATACATTTAAACTACATCTATCTGGAGATGCCTGTCACTATTAAAGCTCTATAAAGGTGTGGTAGTTTGCACGCTGTATTCCTTTGCCTTTTTCCACTAACAGCTTTCTCTGTATCTTTTTTTCACAGAGCTGCTATTAGCAGGGACCCCTTTTATGAAATGCTTGCAGCCAGGAAGAAGAAAGTGTCGTCAATTAAGAGACACTGAGCTCATCTGACGTTGCGCTCGACTCAAAAAGGGGGCTGAAGGTCTGACTGTCTGCCTCCCCCAACTGGGTCGGTGCAGAAGCCACGGTTGAGCTCTCCCTCAGACGTCTCCAAGGAATTCTTCACGGATTGGTTCTGGCACTGGCCTCTACAGGCCAGAAAAAATAAAAATAAACAGGAAGCATGCTGGGGTTTTAGATAAGAGCCGGGTCAAAGCGTCCTCCAACCTTCTTTCTGAATGTCTCCTCTTTTCTCTCACAGCTTTGGAGGTTCTGTGTCTCAGGCAGGAAGGGAATCTTGCTGGTAAAATCCCCTTTGAAAAAGCTTTAAGAAGTCATTATTCAAATTCATTGCATATATTGACAACAGGCTCCTGCAATCCCATCTTGCACACGTCGTTTTAACTCAGCAGGTCTGACCCAAGTGTGGCACCAACAACCAAAAGATTCCTCAAAGCTCTTCTCTGATGTGCTTTAATATCTGTTAGTAACAAGCGTCTATTTTTAAAGCTTTCAGTTGAGTTCTTCTTTTTGTCTGCCTTTGAATATAATAGAGCTTTCTTGCAGCAGTAGCTGCTGAAAGACTTTCAGACGGAGGGTTGGAGCCATTTGGAATATTTAGTCCTTTTTTTTTTTTTTTTAAGAAAGTGTAACTCTGAAACCTGTTACAAAAGAGTTGCCACTCAGGAGATTAAAACAAAAATGGAGAGCTCCTCACGACACAGCCATTCAAAGCTCGCCTCGCTGAGTCAGAATTGTTAAAAGTTTGTTTTCTAAATATCCTGAAGATGCTTCACGAGGATTAGTGATGAGCATCTTCATCACCTTAGTCTGCAAAACACATTTATTGGCTCCATTTAGTCCACTGCAGCGCTACTCTGGACATTTAGTTTCAAACGGATATAAATTTTTCTCTAATTTGATCAATTTGGTTATTCCAAAGTTTTATTGAAACAGCGTAAGGATAAATAGAGACAAATATGTAATAACGAAAAATTTCTTCCTAATTGTTGTGATAATCGCACAGAGTGGGAATTTGCAAAGTGGGCCTTGACTGTCGGCATTTTTAATTATCTCCAGTTATCCAATTCGCACTTGAACACCCCAAACTGAGCTCTGAAAAATCTCCGTTGCCATGCAGACGGTGGGTTTCCTTTTTACAAAGCTTCCAGGTTAGTGTGGACAGAGCCTTAGTTGCTTTCTCACACTCTTTGTACTTTATATGAAGCAAAAGATCAGCATCTGTCTAATACTGAGATAATTTACATGCTAGAGAACGTTAGTGCTTGGCACTTTTTAGAAAATGTGACTGGAATTGCTGCTGGTTGGCGAGCCTGATTTAGTTTTCTTTACCCTTTCAAGCACAGATTTTTCATTCTTCCTTCTTGTTTGTTTTTTTAATTTTTGGTGCAGCATTAGCTTTTTTTAATTTTTTGACATAACCTCTCTGGCCATTGTAAAATACTGTAAACTCCAAGTTTGTGTGGAAGCCATATTGTAAAAAAACAAACAAAAAAAAGAGTTGCTGTTGAAGCTCCAAACTATGCCTGTAAACAAGTGGGATGTACTTCGTCTCAGGATGTTTTTCTTTTGTATGAAACGGGGCGGGTGGGAGTGCTGGCAGGGCTGCAGCAGCGACGAACTGAAAATACAATCCCAAATTGTATATTTAGTTTTCCTTCTTTTCTTTTCCTTGTCCAGAGTTGATTATCTGTTCCTGTTTCTTGTCCTTTCCGCAACTTCCGGCGACTGCTCCCAAGAGGATTAGGAAAGAATGCAGAGCAGTCAAAATTCTCCACAGTATTGTTTTATTTATCAAAATTGTACATATTTAAATATATAGTGGGCATTTTGTCCTGAGTTTTGTTAGTTTTGACATTATTTTGTTTAGTACACTGTTTCAGATTTCTTAGTGCCATTTACTCAATTTGAAATAAAGCCTCATTTGTCTCAACACTGACTCATGGAATCTGTGTGCTGCAGTTTACAAGATTCTCCAGCAGGTGGCAGTAGAGGATAAAGCCTATCCTCCATTAGTTTTTGGGTCGAGAATATCACTGCATGTCCATGAAAAGTGAACTTCCACTTGAGGGCAGCCTTGAAACTGAATCATGTGCTCTCTTTTCCCCGATCAGGCGAGTGTTATTTCAACCACACACAAATAAAAAAGATCCTACCTTCTGTTACTGTTTAAACCCGGCTTTTATTTGCCGCTCCATAACATTTCATACTAACTCACAGGCTTGCTTGTTAAAGTATTTATGGCACAAAATTTCAGCGCAGCGGGGTAAAGGTCGATATTTACAAGTGAAAGAGTATCGTATTCAATGATGCCTGGAAAAGTAATCAATAGAAACGACTCTCTCAATGGGACAGTCGTGCAGGAAACGGAGGCATTAACTGTCATACCTTTCAATAGAATGCATGTTGGAAATGATGAAGTCTGAAATGCATTAAGATTCACATCCACTCCAATAATTTCTATTAGTATCTAGTAGGTTTGACTGATTCTTAAAGAGAGTGAGTTGAGTCTTGCCTGTGGAGAAAAATCCTTCTACGTTTTTGGGGACCTTTGGAAGGTTTAACCTAAGCCTCATGTGCACTTCAACATTTAAAAGTTTTGAATCTTGTAATTTTTAAAACTTATTTCCATCCTTTTTTTTCTCTTTAAGTCCAATAAGCAATTCAGAACCTCAAGCTTCAACGTATTTTATTATGATTTTACTATCAGAACGCTGTGCCTAATTCTGAAGTGGAAGGAAAGCATGCAGCACATGGTAACTTTGGAGGAGATGTCCAATTTTCAGTTTTCTGCAAACCGAATGGCGGTGCTTTCACTCAGCAAGTACATGGAAGCTGGTCAGAGATTTGATATGAACATGAGTGGACGTAAATACATGGCATTCCCAGAATAAACCAGTCAGAGGCTGACAAGGAGTTCAGACTCGGGTGGGAACATGTCATCAAGGGGGAACAGTATGTTTCCCCTTGATGACAAAGAAATGATTTCTCAATTTGCTGTCATCCTACTTCAGTCTCATGGTTCTGCAAAAGTTTGATGACCTAAATCAGATGATTATGACGATGTAAATTAATGCATGAAATTGCAAAAGATGGAAAAAAAAAAAAGTTAGTCAAGATTGTGTCAGTAGATCCGGGAAAATGGAGAAGAGAAACTCGAGCAATGCACAAAAGTACAGGAATATTAATCATTTTTGGTTGAACTTTGGAAACAGCAGATTTATAGATATGGTTGCTCAACCAAACTGAGTAATTGAGGAGAGAGTTCCTACTGGCAGGACAAACAGACTCTTTCTAATAAAACACCAGAAATAATGTTAGAATGTAAAAAGCAAAAAACTAATCTGTCTGAAGTTGTGTATTTAAAAAAGCAAGATAGACCATATTAGCATCAACCATGCAGATTGATTTGAACCATCAGGTTCAAAAAAGCTTCATTGTTGAACAGAGTTTACTTTCCCTGCATTAAGAACTGGGAACTTTGTCAGAGTCGAGGGGAAGGAAAAATAAGCCTTGGGATTTCTGGAGCTGCCTTTATGTCAGCCAAGAACAGCCCAGAGCAAAAAGCCAAGCAAACACAGGAGTGATTTTAAATAAAGTAAGGAAAAGGTAGAGCAGCCAGAGTCTCCATCTGAAACCAGCATAACTGTTGAAAAGACCTGACTGAAAAGGGCTGAATTTGGACATTTTCAATTACTTTTCCAAGAAGACTGGGAGAGGCTTCCAGGGAAAAGGTGTTCCAAAGCTTTTTTGGAAAGCTTCTTTTTTTCCCCAGAGGAGCCTTAACTAAATATCAAACACATGATGGAAATTATCGAGTTGCAATATTTATTCATTAGCGTGAAGCATTAAAAAAAAATAATAATAAAATCATCCACAAAGTCTTGACTGGATCTGAAAACCTCTCAGTCAGTACTTGCAGGAATCCATGCAGCAGAAATCAAAAGATGCTTATAAAAGTCAGTATTTAAACATCAAATTTTGTTTCCTGTGAGCTTTTGCAATGCTGACACTTCCATTTAATTTTGTGTTTTATCTAAAAAAAAAGAAGTCCTTTAAACATCTTGTTGTGACTGAGCGTCAGCAGGCAGCAAAACCAAACCAGGCCCACAAAGAGCCTAAATAGATCACTGTTTGTATAATATTTTACTATGGTCCATTGCCTTTAGTTTTTAACGAGAACATGGGTGCAAATTATGAAGCAATTTGTTCCAGATGTGCACTGAAAAGATCAAGATTCCTCATTTGCATTTGTGCATGTGGTTTTCAAATGAAAATGAAGCGTTTTATTCAAAATTTCTGAAAAAAAAACGGAGAGAGAGAGAGAAAAAAACAAGTCCGATGATTACCCATAATTCATCTTTGCATGGCTGCTTTTCAACAATATTTTGCATCTCTGCTGTAAAACAGGATGAAAGTGATGTTTATGAGAATTACAGATCAGGGCTTAGGAGGTGACTGCGGCTGATGGGAAATGAGAGGCACGCTGCTGCAGGAAGAGAGAAAAAAAACACACACAAAAGAGTGAGAATGTGTGGTGGTTGTGAAGAAGCTGCAGAAGTGGGGAAGTCTTTGTTTTTCTCTTTCTGCGAGGTTCTTGCAGCAGAAGCACACGAAAGGGCTCATCTTCCTTTTGTGGTTAAGGTCTTTGTGTGAACGGGAACGTGACAAAAGCTCAGACTTGCACCAAATGAGTGGAAAGAACAATAGCAGGAGTGAGCTTGTGCTGTACTGAAATAAAACCCACAGAACAAACTGTACCCAGGTGGATGTACAAAGGTAAATTGGCCCAGCTCACCTGAGCTCCTTCCTGTGAAACCAGTCAGAATCTCACTACTCAGGACTGGGCCTGCAGCAGCTCTAAGAGGCCAAGCAACGAGATTCTCCGGCTCCTCCTGTAAGTGAAGACATGTGAGAACAGTCAGGTTCCAATTATGCCCAGACTGTTTCCCAGAAGCTCTGAATTCCCCCCCCCCACACACACGCACACTCTGCCTCTCAGCCCACCACTCCAGGGGAAGAGGGCATCCCACTGTGCCCTTAGCTGGCCATTCTTTTTTCAAACACTGGGACAAAGAATGCAACACACACACATACAAAAGCTTGAACTTATATGTTCTCTGTTATGCAGCACATACTGTTGAGTGTTTCCATGCAATCCAGTTCATATTGGCGCAGAACTTGCTGTTACAGGTCTTTTGGATTTCAGGCCCGTACGTGATATTTTGAGTTCGGCAGGTGAGTCATTGCTCACATGCTACGAATTCAACTATCAGCCAGCTTAATGCACAGCCAAACATTAAACAGACAAATAAAGGTAGCCGTTTGCAGCTCCTATTTAAAAAACTTTTTTTTCAGATATGCGTCTTGTCGTAGATGCAAGGCTGCATTCCACACTCTGCGGTGCCGGCGGGTGTGTTGTTGCTTTACTGGAAACAAAATCCTTCTCAGATCATTTCAGGAATCCTCCCGCTCGGCTAGGGGACACCGAGTTTTATCCACAGGGCAGGACTTCTGAGAACGGGCGTTTTGAAGCAGCCACAACAAAGTCTCGTATTTACCTCCTCCTCCCACAAACCCCCAAATTACCTTTATCTCTGCCTTGCACACAACTGTGTGTGGATTACAATACTGTAACTTCCGCATGCACGTGCAGCTTACAGTAACGAAAAGAAAAGACAGTGGAACAATGTCAGCATTTTTCATATGCATAAATCTATGTAAGATTTGAGGTTAACAAAATATCGACACGTTTTTAGCTTCAAGAGAAAAGTCGTAACCGCTTTCTTCAGTCAATGAAATAAATTTTTCATACAACACAGCAATGCAAATGAACAAATAGGAGGTATTTTGCAGTAAAAGACTACTTTTCTTTCTTGATAGTTTCCCAGAAGCTGTAATTATTGTTCATTGGTGACACTGTGACCTAGATACGAGAGCAAAGGGATAAGACATTGTACTGTTAAGAGTTCTCTTTTCTCTTCTGTTACAGTCACAGCGACCAAAATAAGAGACTTTATGAGCAGTTGTGAACCACCCTTTGCAGCTAATTAAAGGACCTTGTAAATAATTTAACAAACACACACACACGGCGCATAACTTCAGTTACCGGTAACTGCACGATTATAGCTGAGAAGTAATTCAGCCTGTGTCAGTCATGCTAATGTTTGTTCCTGACTGGAATCGGTGCAAAAAAAAAATTGGATTTTACTGAGCAGAATCGAGTTGGGAGCTAGACGCTGTCTGTGTGCAGAGTTGATTTGATTTGCAGAAGCAAAAGACAAAAGCAAAGAACAAGCAAAAGTCTTTTACTTGTTCACATTTTGCAGTTGTTGAGTTGCTGATACAGAAAAAATGTGGTAACTGGGAAAAAGACAGAAGGTTGTTTGTCCCAGTGGGAAAATTGGAATGTGGGTGGCTCTCGTTCTGGGAAATCCTTTTTGTATGTGCATGTGACAAAGAAGCACATTTTGTCCCACTCAAGTGGTTTTGCATCGTTATCTCACGTCCTGGTGATCCATCCTGTTTGTTATCTTTTGCTCACTGTTGCTTCTCGTACATCTTAATTACATGAAATCCTAGATGGGAACATTGTGAATGTGGATAAGCTACGGGAGACTTCTAGAACAGGCACAGTGTTTGTTTACATGCAGGAGACAGAGGGCTGGGGACAAGCTGTGCCTTCCTTCCAAAGATTGTGAGGTTAAGATTGGGGGTAAAAAATGGGATAAAGAGAGGCAGTACTGTGGAGTGACTCCAGATGAATTTCCTGCCTACAGGGAGTGCCGGGTTAGAGGAGGGACAAAGGAAATGCCTTTCAAAAAGAGGCAGGGTGTGAGGACTGCAGAGTTCCTTTCTAATCTTTGCTTTAGATCCAGCTACCTTTCTCCTTTTTTTGTAAACTAAAAAAGGAGAACTTCAGACTTGATAAGTCTGAAGTGTCTATTTTCTTTGGTTTTATGTATTATTTGAATTTGATTAGAAACTGTTTTCATCAGCTGTGAACCATATCCACAACTTGAAGTACATAACGGTATCATGAAAATATATATCTGGATTTTATTTTGAAACTCAGTTACTGTAATTAATTTCTGATTCAGTGAGATTCAAATGTATGTGCACAAATGGCAGATTTGTCAACACATCTTTCCCAGTCTCCAAGTTCCCTTATGTGCCAGGCACGTCTCGTAGGACTGGCATTTCTGCACAGAGTCGCTGTTAGGAAGTGTGAAATTGATGAAGACGTCAGTGAAACAAAGAGACAGGCGTCAACAAGCCAAGAAGGAACCCAAAGAAACAGGATACAGCTGGCACCTTATTAAAGGAGAAGAAACAGATACTCATAGGTGATGACAGAGGATATGTAAGAACAATTCACACAATCAAAGCTCAAAAATGGAGGACACCTGCATGAGAAACAATAGGCGCTAGTATGACTTCATGGTATTTCCAGGGAGGGAGATCTTGTGCAAGGTCATTGAGGACTCAGCGTTCACATATGGAGTCGCTCAGCCAGACAGGGAGGGCCTAGGATCAAAGTGAGCTGGTATCCTCAAGCGCATGTGACTGAGTCAGGAAATTCTGCCAATGTGGGGCATGAAGGAATGACACTTTTTATCAGGGAGTGAAACTGAAAATATTTCTCAGGTGGATCCCCTCTGATCCAGCTAAAAGTCCCATCCAGTGCCTATCACAAGTTGCTATAAGCACCCTTATCAGTAACCATAAAACGAACGCAGAACACACAGGAAAACTCAACACACTTACTGGCACACACGAGGCTTAAGTTACAACCACTATCTTGCAGAGGAAGTGCATATGTCAACATCTGGATATGTTTATGTGAAAATAGATAACCAGAACATGATTCCTTGTGTATGTGAATGTGGCTTATATGCACATGACCACTCGCTCTTGCTCAGACTCCGTGTTTCCCCATTTCCAGTGCTTTTTGATCAGTTGTTTTCGGTAAATAGCACCTCTCAGTGAACCCGCACTTATCTCTATGACAGATTTATTACAGCTGGCTCAATTGAGAGCTATTTTATAGGAATCGGAGTCTGTTTTTAGCATTCCAATTATACCATGTGCTTTCCTTGTCTCCAAGCATCTGATGCGGATAAGTAGGTATTAGCAAGAAAGAAAAAAAAAAACAGGACTACATAAACAGACAGACAGTACCACATTAGTCTCTTTATCTGCAGCGATGCGACCTGGGTGTTGTAATGTTTATCTGAACTTCGCTCCCTTATGGGAAATGTGGCAGATCTGCAGGCAAACCATAGAGGTGACATCATCTTGCGCCATTTTTAGTAACCACCTGCATTAACAGAATGTTCCTATCAATGTGTTAACGAGCTTACCTTGAGTCTGCATAGGGTGTGTTGTGCAAAGTTTTTAGACACATATGTTTCTGCTGATGTCCTCGGTTAAATTGGACACGACAGCAAAGTTGCAGATTGCATCCAGCTGCATTCTCCCCTCCTCCCTCTAAACTTAGAGGAAAAGCTACAGCAGTTGCAGCCCTTCCTCCCCTCTCCTACAATTTTATTTAAAGTCTGCATACATTTTTCACCCAGAGACAAAGCTTATCAGGGTCTTTTTGAGCATATTTGGACTGTGCTGTTTAACAAAGTCTTTCAAGGGTTCAAGAGTTAATTTACTGGTTTATTCCTCCGTACACACTCTGTTCCCAAGTTCCTAGATGTCAAAATACTTAATTCAAGTAATCAGCTCTGCCAAGCAAACAAAACAGAGCAGATTTGATGCAAACCGCATGTGCAGATAGAATTGTTTTGGATTCGCAGCTGTTTTGCAGCTTTCTTTGTGTTGTTTCGCTGGAAACAGCGAGGTTTCCACGTAATGATGCCTTGTGTCTCCAACCGAAAATAATTCTTCTCCCAGCATGCCTCATTGTCAAAACTGATCTCTGCTGTAGCTAACCTCTGCTGTAGGACCAGCTGCCTGGTCCTACCTGCTTTCGGATCAGTTAACTGACAAGGAATTTCTCTTTGCTCTGTAACACCGTTTTCTTGTCGGTAAATTAGTTTTCTCACTTCTGATTCTGAACAGACACTTTCTGGTGAAGTGTGGTGTGCTCAAATTCTTTTGTATTGACTCGCTTCTTAGTGCTGCATTTAGATAACAAAACTAGCTAAGTCATATGTTCTGAGAGGTGATGTTTCAGGGACAGTCTAAAGGTAATACGGTTTAAAGCGTTATAACCTTTGTAAAATGTATGCTAAAGGTTAACACAAGTCTTCAGGAATTTTCTTGGGAATTATTCATCTCAGTTAGGAAGATTTATGGTAATAGGATTACAACATTAACAGTCATATGTTTTTCAGCGGCAGTTGTCCCTTATAACCATCTCGTTGTGTTATAACAGATAATGAACAGATTCGCAATAAAACCCTTTCAGGATTAACATAAATGTCGGTGGGAACAAGCACAACATCATAGATGTGGAGCAATACATTTCCGGAGAGGAGCTCACAGCTGCAAAGTTGGCAGGTCTAGCGTCAAACTTTTCAAAGTAATAAGAAGGGAATGTGAGGCATTTGGTTTCCTAGAAACACACACAAAAAAACATTGTGTAGCCTCAGTGTTTTGCTCAGCTTCTTTTTTTTTCACATGCGATTTTTAGGATCGCAGGCAGGAATCCTTTTGTTATTGTGAATCGTAGTATAGGCGATTCACTGGAAATTCAAAACAACAGCGGTACTATGGGTGAGGCAGTGTTATGGAAATACTACACCCATGAAGGCGCGCTCTATTTTGATGTTAACTGCAGATTTAGGGTTCTGTCACCACAAGGCGATAAGCCTGATTAAGATGAACAAGTTTATTTTCTTAACCTCGTCATGAAAGTGTGTTGGGACCTGAAGGCCTGAAGTGCACTTGCTTCATGCCAAGTCTATGAGCTCATCACACCCAAAGTGGACTGGCAGACTTCAGAGAAATTTATTCTGAAGCAATTTAAAGGCATGACTTCTATATATAATGTGTCACTGCTCTAATCATTTGCACTAAGAAACAGATATGCTCTGGGCTCCTAGACTTAGAAAAGTGTAAACATCTTCAAATTGCACACAGCAGGCTGAACTGTGCTGTTTGCAGGGAGGCAGAAGGAAGTAGTTTTTCAAGCAGCAGTTTATATGCAAAAATATTCCTGTCAGCCTGTCAAAGATTAATAACTGAGGAAGGAGAAGGAGAAAAAAAAAACACAAAAAAATGTCTTGTGAGATGATATTTTGCAATAATCTTGTACAAAATAATAATAAAAAACTTGCGTCAAACTTTAAATCTTTAATGTGACTGGCAAACGATGCTGAAACCGATGGTAGAGGAGCAGAAACTGGACACATATGGACACTATACAAAGTCAGTCATATATCACACCACAGATGTGATGTTGATTAAAGTTGGCATTGTGTTAGGAGGGCCAGGAGAAGCAAAAGGTAAAATCCTATCTTGTAAGTACAAAGTAGAAGCCTTAGTTGCCTTCTGCTGAAATTAGGTTTTCCTAATTTCTCACAATCCAGTGTCTTCAGATGGCCATGGAGTCCACATGGAAATCATAATTTGATGTGTCAAGCATCTTAGATTAGATCAATGTTAATGTTGTCAATGGCAAAGCTAACTTTTTTGCAAAGTAAAACAAGATGAGAATTGAATAGGACTCAGAATCAGAATGCCTTTATTGTCATTGTACAGAAGCACAACAAAATTTGATGTTAGTCTCAAGTGAATGACTAGAAGCATGGCCAAAATGACTGACATTTCTTTAACTAATAAAAATGAGACACAGATGAAACAAGTTGGAGAAAGAACCAATAAGACTTTATCTATGCATATAATGCAGGTCCTACTTGCAATTTTTGAACCTTTATTGAAAAAGCAAATCCAAATATGCAGTTTCAAATTTAAAAAGTAGATCTCAGAAGAATCTCTAAATTTAATTTCTTCCATCCTGGGATAAATATTTTACCCCAGTGTTTGAGAAACTATTTCCTAGAAGTTTTAATGAATCCTGGCAACTCTTTTTCGTGTTTTAAATGTGTCTAAAGCGAATCCTGAGGGCCAAGGGTTGAGAAACGCTGATCTATAAATTTATATTTTAGCTGACTAAAATGTAGGTAATTCTGAATAAACATTTTGATGAAAAAACTGATTGTACTTAATTTAAAATGTGCTGACAAAAGTATTACAAATATTAAGTATTTTTCTTGATTGCTATAGTAATAACTGCTCACAGTGTCATCACTCCAAATATATCTGGCTTCTTTAGTTGAGGAACTAAAGAAGGTAGTTAGCTGAGGAATATAACATATGAGTCACAGCATATTATTAGAGCTACAGGAACAAACCGTAAAAAAAAAGAACAAAACACAATGTGATGTTCTGACATTGCTGCTTTTCTTTCTCAAGAACTGCGGTGTGGCTCTTGTGAACTTTGTGTCATTTTCCACTGTGAGGTGACTAAATGTGACACTTCACATGGCACACCTGAATGCACAAGGAAACTATCTGACAGGAGGGAAAGTGAAACAATGAAACTGAGGTTTTCTAAGGAATGCTCTTGACTGAAACTCAATCCAGCAGTTGTGCTCCATCATAACAAATGAGGATGCTTCATGCTGACAGACCTAACTGGGAAATCTCTCAATGGGGAAAATTCTCCCATTTGTTTAAGGCCACAGGTAGCACTCTCCCCCATTGCAAGAGCATGCTAGCCTACACCTGGCAGCACTAGGTTTTTAAGTGTAACCAGGAGCAGGAATTTTAAGTGATTTCCATTTAACAAGAGTGTATTTTGGTAGCTGAAACGGAGTCAGTATATATGAGAAAGCATACCAACGTTCCATGAGAAGTAGATCGGCTGGAGGAAGTGACAACAGATGTAGAACTTTGTTTTGAAGATCTGTCAGATGCCATTCTTAATTTAGATGTTGGTATTGCCCCACCTTTTCACAGGTAAAGACCCTAAAACACTCTTATATTCTGCCAAGAGAGACTTCACTAAAATAGGATCTCAATGCTATTTTTTTGTCTTAGTCATCCTGACCATGTACCAACAATGTCTGTGGACTCTGGAGACACTTTTGCTTTGCAACAGATACTCCACTATGCTAGCCTGGTAAAAACCAGCCCTGTGTATTACACTTTGTCTCGAACAGAGGGTGTGAGCTCTCGGCTATTGAGAAACGATTCCCAGAGGGATGGATTGTGTTGAAGTTTTAAGTTTTACGACGCTAAGAAGCTTACCGGAAATTGCCTATGCTGTAAACAACCATCCTCCACTGTCAATGTTAGTGCAATATTTGAAAGCGTGGCCAACATGGTCTGAATGGCTTTGTTCACTTCACTTCCTCTGCTGCCGTCGCTAAAACTATAGACGGACTACAATTCTAAAACAGTGTAGAAAATTGATGTTATCGTTCACAACTAGTCTTTCTGTTTGTTGATCGGTCCAGTCAAAAATTGACCGGAGATGATTCGAATCAATCGGAGACTGTGCTGGAAAAGCAGTTGCCAGGCTACCATTGTCCTGGAAAGTTATTGCAAATAAAAAAAAACTGCACTTGGATTATTGGAAAATAAAATGCTTCTGGAGGATGTCTTGAGTGCATCCTTTATTCATGGCAGTCTGAGTTAGGCAAAGCAAGGCCACACATGGATGGTTCACTGCCAGCATTACTTGTGGTACAGTTTGTGTTTTCTTTCATACAGAAATATTATCAGTTTCTGTCAATTATCTATAGTGATCTATACAGTACAGTTTACCTTGATGTTGATGTCTTCTTAAAGAGACCAGCCTATCTTTATTCATGTCTTACCATAAATGAGATACATGTTGTTGTTTTTTTTACCAAGCAGCTGAATCAGAGATTTTTCACATTTC
This sequence comes from Xiphophorus maculatus, assembly GCF_002775205.1. Classification (NCBI taxonomy): domain Eukaryota; kingdom Metazoa; phylum Chordata; class Actinopteri; order Cyprinodontiformes; family Poeciliidae; genus Xiphophorus; species Xiphophorus maculatus. The sequence continues at coordinate 11,439,320 of NC_036458.1, read as the reverse complement.
TTCTCAAAAAGTCAGCCTGTCGTCTTAACAGGACGGTGAAGAAAACTCCAGCTGAGTCAGCAGCTCGAGAGATGCAGAAATCTCTCAAGCTTTCTCAGTTGAATTTGTGACTGAAACCACATAATTAGTGGCTGCAAACGAGGAACAGCACAGAATATCTTTCTCTCCAAATAAGTTGAGAGGTAGAAATCCATTTTCTTTTCCTTAATACCGCATTTACATTATGCCAAATGCTGAAGATTGTTGGATGTTTAACAATAGTTTTTTTTTTCCTGGTATGATGAACAATTATTTTTAACAGACACAGACCAGAGATGTGTGTGCGTCTGCACGTTTCCATAAGCAGACATAATGCTGTAGCTGCTAAAGGTTGATGACTAATTCTCAGGATGATTTTGGGTCTTAAAAACACTATTTATGTGTACTTTATACTTTAAGTGTAAAGTATAAAGTATAAAAGACATAATGCAAAACTTTCTGTTCTGTTCCTGCAAGTTACACAGGATTTTCTGACAAAGGATGTTTTTCTTGTTGTGTGGAACTGCACACATCCTGAGGGGATAAAGGGCTGGTCCAAGATTAAACAGCTACTCACTGATACTCATTTATATCAACTGTTGAATCTGTAGCTAAGATGGTTAAATAGAGATGAGATTGCTTATGTCAATAAGTGGGGAAACAAAAGCACTAACTGCCCCAGCAGTCACTTTAATGTTCATAAAGTGGTGTATTATGTATTTTCCAGGTGCATAGTGCCCTTTTATTACACAATCAAATAACATTGTTACCTTCATTGGTAATGAAAATGCTTTATATGTCAAAAAATAACCTAAAATAAATTTTACTTTGCATCATAGCAAAGTCAGATTTGCTCTGATGCATTGTTTCTGCATTGAAACTGTACTTGCTTCAATTTAGACTGAAACAAGTACAGTCTGCATTGGGTTCTTGGAGGGTGGCAACCAAATGTAGACAGAAGATTTCTTTCTTGATGTAGCTTTAGAACCAACCATCTAACACACCTTTCTCATTCAACGTCAGTAAAAAAAAATTAAAAAATTCCAGAGACACACAGAGGGAAGTAAAAAAACAAGTTATGGTAACAACAAAGAAGATGAGAAACAGAACTCCAAAAATGTGAACCCTTACATGGAAACAACTTCATTGTATCTGCAGTGAGATCATGGGCAAGGTCACGGAAGACTGAATCATATCACATTTGAAGTCATTTAGAGAGAGGAGCTAGGAAGGCAGACTTTTTGGCGACTAAAGGATCTACGTATCATGCCCACATGACTGAGTCATACAATGCTGGACATGAAAGAAGGATTTCCTATCAGGTTTTAAAGGAAAACTAGCTTTATTTTTAGTTTTTTTTAGTGTTGCTAGTCATTTTTTCAGTAAGTCCCATCTATTTGTTATTTTGGTCAAAGTCCTGTGGGAAGCAAACATTATGAGCTGGCATCACCACCCTTATCTGGAACTGCAGAGAGAATCCAGCCCATACACACTAACTATATCTGGAAAATATCACGCTTACTGGCAAAAGGCAGGCTCAAATTACGATCACTATGTTGCAGAGGAACAGTGTGTTTCTGTATTTGCATATGTTTATGCAAATTGATAGCCGGAATATAATTCCATTGCACATTTGTCTTTTTTTGGCTGCATGTTTCCACACTGTTGGGCTTTTAATGAGATCCCCTCCAGAAAACTGCACCTCTTAGCTGTCCAGCTATTGTAGCGTAAGCTGATTTATTACAACTGGCCTAATAAAAAGTATGTTAGGGATTTGTGTGGCTCAAAGTCCAGTTTTAAGATTTCAATTATGCCATTGGCTCTTGTTGCCTCCAATGGATCTGATACAGATAACCAGTCACTGCTGGCAGAAATATGCAAACAGAGATAGACAGACAGAAGTAGACCAGCTCTATTATCTGCACTGATGCAATCTGAATGTTTGTCATCATGATCTGAACCCCTGTCACTTTGGGGAATGCAGCAGTTGTGCACTCTGTGGAGGTGCCATATGAACCTTTATGGTGATGTGATCACATGTTCATATAATAAAGTGCTCAGAAGCAGTTCAGACTTCATTTCCGAATATAATGATTCCTGACAGGGTGTCAATTAAACTGTATCTACAGTCTACACATGCTTCTTAGTTTAAGCTTATAGGACTTGACATGTGCATTTTGAGAAGATATACTATATGGTATAGATATACTATTTTCAGTATGGTAAACTGAAAAAAATCTTTATCAGATTACACGCTTTGCACATGACTTGATTCCAGGGTGCCTTTTTTTCAGGTCTTCTGGTTGTATTCAGTCATATTTCACCAGTGAAGTGGATCATTATGAGATGGTGGACAAGGTGCAATTCCATCGTAATTCATGTCTGTTAATCAGTAGTGAGAGTTTTGGTAGCACTGATAAGGTTAGTTTGTGCTTTACCTTCAGGAACTGCACTCTCAAGCAGCAGAGCAATGTTGAGTGATCAGAGCTATGGATCAGAAATATGGAATGCTAATGTTCCAAGACATTGTTTGCAAAGGATCCTGGACAACTGATGCCCAACATTCTTGAAAGTTGTGATCTGTAACTTTTACAGACAATAATCTGTTCAAACATGCCATTTGAACTACAATGAGGAAGAATCTGGCTGTAGACAAAGTTTTTAAAAAGAGCCAGGGTCATTAAGTTATGCAACTTCATGCTACAATCTTTCTACACAGGAAAAGAAGTTAAACATTTCCCTGCTCTTATGTGACTGATAATACATTAGATAACATACCTTAATTAAACTTTTAGCTCATCTTCTTGTGCAGTTTAGGTGTTCTGATGAATGTTTAGATGAATTTCACCTTTTCTGTAACATTAGAGTGAAGTATTTTTTTTCTGAATGAGCAGAGATACAAATTTAGAATCTGAATATAACCTTCCTGTAAAGACAGAGGTCGTGTGCAGAACACAATGTTCCTTGCATAGGGAAATAATGACATAGTCGATGCCAAGCCAAGATCTATTTGGCTACATTTGCATTAGTTAACTTCTTTGTCAGTGTCACATGTTCCTATTCCAGGAATTCCATTTGTACATGTTGTAGGAAAAAAAAATCCATCCCTGACCCTTTCTCTGAAATATTTGTAAGATAAACTAAAGGCTGGAGAAACTCAATAATGTCTCTCTGATAAATTACAGCTTTGAGTCCAAGCTTATTAACAGCTCCATCTGAAGTTCATAATTCTGTCATGTGGCTAAAATAGTAACACAGGCAACTGCATTTTGAAATGCATCTCATAAGAACAGCTTAAACGTTCCTTACCATTTTGTTGTGTTGTTGCTTTAACTAAAGGCATTCGGACAAAAAGGCTTTCTATGCTAAAGCTATCTTTAACAAAAAGAAGAATAGCTCCAGTCTTCATAAAAGGGCTATTATGTGATGCAGTTCAGTTCTAGAAAAGCGCATGCAGTTGGAATGTTTGGCAAGACTACACCAACCATTAAAAGTAAACCAGGAAATATAGGAATAAAACTTATAAAATTACTTCTCAAAATATTCTTAGAAATTGTGCTTACAGTGCTTCTGTGGTTAACCACTTTATATGTGAGAGGATAATAAAAAAAAAAAATATTGAGGGTAATTTTGTCCAACCCCCTCCCTGCAAAGGTCAGTCAAATATTAGAATAATTTTGTGACTGCAAAGAAGATCTGCTCTCTGTTCTGCTTTTGGAACTTCCCAGAAGACAGCTGTTACAGCTACAAATAGACACCAGATGATATGTAAGAGGGATGGCAAACACTGCATTTGCTAACAGTATGGAAACTTGGTCTGAGATTACCAAATGCAGCAGAAACAAACAAAGCGAGAACATGGTGTAAGACATTAAATTATATGATCATGACCTTCCAATGCTGAGACAAAGTATTGGCTTCCTTAAATATGTCCTTTGTGCTTTTCTTGTCACACCTACATGATTCATAACATCAAGTAAAGTTTAATTTTAGGAGAAAAACAAGTTGAGTAGATAAAAAATTTAGTTTTTTCCACTGTTCTTTGCAGAATTGTAAGATTTCAGTATGGCGGGGGTCTAGAACCACACCAAAAATCTTAATTTTGTTTCTATTTTAAATCATTAAAATATATCTAATAGTGGACTTGCTGTTGTTCTTTAAATCCTTGTCTTGTTGCGTAAACCAAAAGTTCTTGAGGTACGTTTATGAACTGATGACCGGACATTCTCTCCCTGGGTTTTTGGTAAAGAGAAAACTACATAGTTCCATCTATTAAAGCAAATAATCCAGAAGCATCAAAGTAGCGTCAGAATAATAACAGAAGAATATCTTAGTCTGTAGGTTTGGTGTATTTTTTCCCTCAAATGTTTTAAACTTATGAAGGATGTAAGTGGAAACACAAAATTTCCACTTTTGTTTCATCAGTCCACTTAATACAATACTCTTCCCAAAAACCTGGGGATCATCAAGGCTTTGTGATCTTTTTGGGCACCAGTACTTTTATTGTTCAAACTCTCCCAAGGATACCATACCTGCCATGTTTCTTCCATTGTTGTTTAATCATGAATGTAGACATTAACTGAGACAAGTAAGACCTGTGTTGCTTAGGATGTTGTTCTTGGTTGCATTGTGACCTCAGTGCACTTTTTAGGGTAGTTTTGCTTGGAGAGGTTCACTACTGTTCCATGTTGTTCCATTTGTGCATGTTTTTTTACTGTGGCTTACTGCCAAAGCCTTAGAAATAACTTTAGCCCTTTTTTCTGGATATATGCTAATCAAAACTAATTTATGATTTAACAAAGGGAAATTAAAATTTGTACACTGGGCCATGTTAGTTTAATTGCTTACTCCATTACAAAAAGGAAATGGTTATTTCAGATAAAAAAGTTAATGGTGGGTGTGCCGTGGTGGTGGAGGGGTTAGCGCGACCCACATTCAGAGGCAACGTGGCCTCGACGCGGCTGTCGCGGGTTCAACTCCCGGACCCGACGACGTTTACCGCATGTCTTCCCCCCTCTCCTTCCCCCTTTCCTGTCAGCCTACTTTGAAAAAGGGACACTAGAGCCCACAAAAAGACCCCTTACGGGGCAATTTAAAAAAAACCCCAGAAAGTCAGTGGTAACTGACTTGAGTAAAGGCCTGAGTTTTCTCCATGTGAAGAGAACGATTCAAGATGATTGAAAGCTGAGATGATGAGGTTTGATTGTGGCTTTTATTCTTACATTTTTAAAGGAGAAGAAAGACAGGGGACAAAATAGTTTTACTAGGGAACCACTTTCAAGCTGGTAATGGAGTCCACATAAGCTGCACAAATAACTCAATATGGACACAAAATGCAGGTCATGTATATTACATGCAAAATCATGTCTTCAGAAAAAAATGATAGTCTTGCTTTACTTGATATGTAAACTTTGAGCCTACCTTTGTTGCTTTGTTGCTAATGGGCGCATGGTTGGCTTCTTTCGAAATAAGTTGCCTGGATGTGTTGGAAGCCAGCCCTGACAAATGTATAGCAAAAGTAGAGTGCCACGTTAAAAACATGTGACACTGAGAACGTACTTCCTGCGAAATAAACTCCACAAAATAAATTTAGATTACATTTTTGGTCTAAGATAAAATCAAAACAACTTTAAGCAAATCATTTTAACACATCTAATTCTGCAAATTCAATAAGCACTAACATGATGTAATGGAACTCATCTAAAATGGTGATTTCACTCTTGGTTTCTTCTATCTTTATTACTCTAGATGTGATTTATATATATATAGATATATAATTTTTTTCCACAGAGAAAGGAAAACCCAAATTATTTTAGATGTCATTTGATGTGTTAGAGTCATAGTGTGTTTCCATGATCTCCCCCTGAAGAACTGGGTTGGGCTTCATGTGAACGCTGTGGCATTCTCATCTGAGGAGTTAAGACATGACAACTGAAACAGATGCTGAAAAGCAACAAAAAGCGAAAGACAGAGAGAATATACAGTAAGACAAAACCTTAACAGGAAACCAACACTGACTAAGTAGAAGAAGTGGTCTTGCTGAACAAACAAGGAAGTTTCAGAGTGACGCAGATATGAATAGGAAATGCTCTAAAGCAGACACATTCTGATATTAGCACACAAGCACAGGTAGAAGCAGGAAGTGCTCTGATCAAGCAGAGTTAACAGGAATTAGACTGACTGATAAGCCAGGAACTTCCTGGCACCCGGTGGCTCATCAGTGACAGTTCTACTGTAACTGAACATGTCGGAGTAATGTGGGGGAAACTGTATTTCCTCTGTGTTTTAAGTGGCTCGCTTGGTTGAAATTTTATGCAAAAAATAGTTTCTTCTTAATTTAGTCCAGCAAAATTTGATATTTATAAACTGTTGACTTAAACTGAATTCAGAATTTCCATCAGCAGCTGTTCAAACACAAGCAAACCTTTTGTCAGCGCCACAAAAACCCCCCTTCTGCTTGACCGTCCAGTTCAAAAATATTTAGTTGGACATTTTCATGTTTTGCATGGCCCTTTCCTGTCATAAAACATGCTTTTGGTCCCACTCCCCAATGGGTTTTGGGAATCATTAGCAAGAGTAAATTCTGAGTCAGTGTGGGAAAACCTAAGCAGCTGCTTTGTCCACCAAACAGCGGTTTACACCAGCAAGCTGTCGTGCAAGCTCCAGCTTAGGCGAAATCCTGTTGCCACGACTGGAAACAATCGTAAACCTTGAATGCAGTGTAAGATTTGGATTTATTACTTATCCAAACAGAATAAGAATCTAAGAATCAAATCACTGCCAGGACTCTCAGTCACAAATATTGACTGCCTGGACCAGTAACTTGATGGTCTATGTCTCCCTTCAACCTTTGACATGAGGACATACTCAACACAGAACCTTCCTTTTTGCTCCACTTAGTCTCTCTTTACTCAAGCATAAGTGTACGTTACAGCACAGCGCGTACTACAAGCAAAGTCAGCATACTGTAATACAACCCATAGTGGTTTCCGTGGCCATGTGATGAGCTAAAACATAGCATGGAGGATTCTTTTTCCCAGCTCAAGTAGACTAACTGCTCCTTTTCTTTCCATTGACTCCAGCACCCACAGGGAGGCCTTTGATGCTAAATAGATGCCTCACATTGATGACACAGCTGATTTTCTGGAAACAAGCGAGCTGTTAGAAGCTTATCATGGCTCACTTCCCTCCCCTCCCCCCATCCAACTGGGGTCTGAACACCTGACTCACTCCTGTAGATACACCATCAGGCAAGTGTTGACTTACAATCGCTGGATTTTATGATTAAAAAATAAAGAAAAAGATGGCAAAAGTTGTCCTGTATCTGCGGAGATGGGAATTCACACACTTTTGCCAAGGTTTGGGGAGGGCGATTTGTTTCACAGTCATCACCTGAGGCTTATGGTTGTCATGGTTGAGTCAGCTGGACGGGGAAAGAAAAGGAATGTATGAACACACTTTCAGCCACACTTACATTGTCAAACTAAGCCTCATTTCATAAACTGCTTCGTTCATAAAGGAGTACAAAACAAGAGTAAAAAATAGGGAAGTGGCAATAAAGGAAGTTTTGTGGACAAATTAATGTCAGAATTTAAATTAAGGTTACCATCAAGGGTGGAGATTCCCAGAACTGACATGTGCAGTTTGAGTACCGAAGAGTCAATAAAAAAGGAAAAGCAAATATATTTCCTTTGTTTGCATGTAATGATGATGTTTAAATTCTCAAGAAAATCCCTTTTGTCAATTTGCTTAAACAACTTTGGGCAACACTAACATTAAGTTTTACAGTAAGAAGCAGCATGTTGCTTGAATGATGTACTTTCAAAAAGAGTTTCAGTCATTCAAAGAGGGGTCTGATTGCTGTAATACCAATAAAGATTTTACCATTAAATATTGAGATGGGTATAAACATTTTTTGACATGGCTTTTTTTTTTATCAATAATAACAGATCCATTATGTCTATATTTTCAATTCTGTTAAATGTGTTCATGTCTAATCTCAAAACTGTAGAAACCAATCTAAACATATGTGCGCCAATCAAAAAAAAACAACAACATTATGACCAGCACAACACCAATAATCTGCTCTTATGCATACACAAAAAACTGTAATGCACTGTAAATTCAATTTCCTTTTCAACAAGAACCAGCACGAACCTCTTAAGCAAATTGAAGTTTTAAAAACAAAATGATCACTTGCAGACAATATTACTGACAAGTGCCATGAAGAAATATTGCTATTCACTTCACTTGTCAGTCGTCACACTGTTAAGCCTAATTGATGTAGCCTACACTACATTTGTATTACTGTCTGACATATTTATCTATTTGGAAGAGAACTTGCAAAAAACATCCATGCTTTCATTTTGCGTGAATTGTTAAATTGGGAAATCAGGAGAAATCCATTTCTATGTTACGGAAACTTTAACGTCATTAAATGTGCCGAAGCAATGCAGGGAAAGCAGTTGAAAATAAACCTGGCAACACTGAATAAACAATAACTACATGTCCTTGGATACCAGCTGGTTTAATTTCCCATAAAGTCTGCCCCCTATAGGGCACATTCATGTTTGCAGATGATGTGAGCCATAGTTACCACGAATTTCTCAGAAACCGGTTACACAAAACTGCAGGAGTGAATCATTACTTCACTCTAAAGATAATAGGCAGAACCCAAACTAGAAGCAAAAAAAAAACCCCGAACAAAAGCTATATAATCACCTTTTATGTGTATTTCTTTAATTTGCAGGATTTTGAAATCTTAAATGATCTGTTATATGTATAAAAAGCCGAGTTTAGAATACTCTTAAGTAAATAGATTGCTGCTTGCAGCTCCTCCTAACGTATGAACAGGCAGGGGGAGGGCACTTCTCAGAGCTGGAATCCTAAAAGAGAAAAAAAAAGCTTCCTGTCAATCTGCCAAGAAGAGTTTACTGGAAGAGGAGGCGGAGCTTTACCATAGAGAAGTGTTTATAAGTCCCTCTTCACCTTTCTGCTTCACTCAGCTCTTCGCTCTGTAGAACAAAAGCCAACTTACAGAAGCTGCCTGTTAGAGAGAGAGAGAGAAAAAAAAACTTTAAAGAAGCTAATAAAGTACAAGAGAACTTCGAAGAGCATCCGCCAGATCTTTTGGATTACAAAATAACGACGTCTGGAGAACCAGTTTAAGGTGAGGATCGTTCGTTGTTATTAGGACTTCGGATCTGGATTTTCAAACAAACCTTATATCATGTCTTGGCTGTTTGCCTGACCGGGTCTGAGTGTTTAGAGAAACCGGCAGCGGCATGCAAATTGCGTAGTGGGGATTACATTGACTTTACTGGAACTGACCGAGATGGCTCGATCCAGAAGGCAGATCATTGCGAACAGATTACCCAAATGTTATTTAAATCTAAAGGTGGCTTTTTATTTCAGGTCAGGTTTGAAACATATCTTTTAATTGTTCATTAAGAAATAATTAAAATATAAATAATTAGACTTGCGGTTCCTACAAAGTTAGACATTTTATTGTTTTTGAAATTTAAAACAACTTTTCTGTCTTTTTTTATATTTAGGTTCTTCATTCCTCTACATACCTAATCCAGCAAACTTCTGGACCTCAGTTCACCTCACCTCCTTGTTCCACCCTCTGAGAGATGGTAACGTTCAGCAAGAACCCTGCTGTCAACGAAGACTGCTTTATGGTTGCCAATATGCAGAAGCAATACCACTACAAGACTTTTGTCTCAGAGGATCAGTTTCTGATGGTTCTGGAGACATTACGTGGACTCAGAGAAAGTGACTTTTACTGGAGCGCCATTACTGGGAAGGAGGCCGGGATTGTCCTGGCCAGGCAGGCGCCCGGTACCTTCCTGATCCGGGAGAGCTCCGACAGGCAGCACCTCTTCACTCTCAGCGTCAAGACAAAAACCGGCACCAAAAATCTGCGCATAGTCTGCGAGGAAGACTCCTTCCACTTGCAGACGGATCCCGGGAATGTGGAAAAAGCTCCCCGCTTTAACTGTGTGCTCAAGCTAGTCGATTTCTATATCCGACTAGGGACATCAGGTTTTGTCTACTACATCAACGCTGGAGGGGAGAGGATGCCTCTTATGCTCGTCAAACCACTCTACCTATCCATTTCACCTTTGAAGCACCTTTGCAGGAAGAAAATTAACAAAGACTTGGACATTTCAGGCATAAAAGAGAAGCTTCCTGGCAAAGTTAAAGAATACCTTGATAGATACCAGATTGCTCTCTAGACTGACGCCAATGAAAACGGGATGGTGCCAGTACAGCTATGGGAGGACACCCATGTATGATGTAGCAGAGATGATTGAATCGGGCCCAGTGGAGCAAATGAAAGTGCAGATTCTCTTCAGTTTGTCAGAAGACACAACGAGGAGAAAAGCAGCGTTGTGATCTGGTGATATGAAAACGAGAGATAAGCCACGCCGTCCTCCTCTGCCTCACTGATGACGTACAACTCATTAAGAACTCAAGTGAAGTTCAGAGTCAGCTGTCTATTATGTGATGACACAAACTTTCCTGTGCTGCTGCTGATGCTAATCAGCACCCTGAGAGACTGACAAGTTCATAAACGAAAGCCTTAGAAGACGATCAATACAACCAAGGCTGGACTTGCTCTAAGCAAACCCATAGATCTGCAGCCGAATGTTCCCAGACATCGGAAGCCTAAGAGCTTAACAGATACTGTGGATGCTTGTGGTTTTTGTTTATGGGTCAGGATTAAACAAAATGTTAACAAAATGTTAACCTGTGTGTTGCTTCAGGGGGATGGGAGATTATGCCAAAAATTGCCAGAACAACATGGAAGCGTGTTGGAAAATGACTGACTCAGAATCCTACAAGACAGTAGAGATGAACAACTCTGTTCTAAGAGATTTGGTTGTTTTGTGTGTGTGTGTGTGTGTGTGTGTGCGCGTGTGTGTGCGTGTGTGTGTGTGTGTGTGTGTGTGTTGTGGCACAGAGATCATATCCAGTGCCTGTAGATGAACTATAACATTGGTTATCATGTTTTTATATAAGGGGAGTAGATCAAGTATTTACTTTTCTCTATACCATGTTTACATAATGAAATTGTATATTTTTTTTGTTTTATTTGTGGGTGTGTGTGTGATCTTTTTTTTTTAAAGATGTATTTTTGTCAGCCAAACTCTGGTTGTGGATGCTTGAAGATATCTGAGAAGTTTGACAAAGCAAGCAGATTAATACAACTTTGCACTTATTTATATTTGTCTAAACATATTAATTTATAATAAAGTCATATTTTTATTAAAACAAGTTGTTGTTGTTTATCTATATTTTGTGCTCTTATGAAAATGACCAAAAATATATAAATTAAAGGGATACTCTTGAGTGCAGAGAATCTGCAGTTACAGGTTTCATGATAGAAGTCTAAGGTTTTACATTTTTAAATCAGTAAAGTAAATATATTAAGTATTTGACTAGTTTTCCTGTGGTTAAATACTAAGTGAGATGGAAGAAAAAGCAATGTAGTGAATAGGTTATTTTTCCAGCAGCTTTCTCCTTCCCCTACCTGCTGCACTCTGCCAGTCATCTTTCTGAAAGAAGGCACTTTACCTTTATAATCCAATTTTGGCTGTAAGGACTGCATTTACTAAATCTAAGCAGGTGTTTTATTAGTTTTAGAAAATTTGTCAAGTGTATTTTTCTGTCATGAGTCTATGATGAGAGGAAAAATACAAATAAATACCACAGAACTGTAGCTCTGGCAGCAGGAGGAACAGTTTCACATCTTTGTATTTATTCTGTGGAACTGGGATATTTTTGACTAGAAGTTATTCTGCTATTGAAATCTCACACCAACGTCAACGTGTTTACGTCATTTTCAGCTGAACTTTTCTTGCAACAGAAACAAAGCCACAAGTTTGCTCTTCTGAGTTCGTGACTTCCCCCCTTATGTTAAATTAAGCAACACCTTGAACTCTTAAAGAATTAAAGAAAACCACAGCAATATGTTGCTGTATTTTCAGTGATGCTAGGCAAAAACCCCTCTCATCACAAACTGGATCAAGATATAAATTGTTCTCTTAGTTATAAATTTCTTTTTCGCTCTTGTCCCCCTTTGAATAAAATGGTGCTCCTCTTACTAAAGAAACTGATCTCTGTCAAAATACTCAAGAACTTTCAGGCTATGATCTAGTTTTCTAGAGAAGGGGAAGGCGCGTCCTTTGTTCTTATGTGACTCACTGGTTTCTTTGTAGGTGTTGCTGTGACTTGACATGCTAGTGCAAGCACAAGCATAGTGACACTACAGTCTGAGAGAAGTCTAAAATTATTATAGCAATACTCCAGTTCTGAGAATGTCCACTACCTTGCACACCATTTAGCAGACTTCAAAAATATGCAAACACGAACACGTCAGTTCGATGGAACTTAGACCCTCTGCGGGGTGTATTGTTTTCATGTTGTGTAACATGAGCAGGAGTGAAGCTGCAGAGCTGCTCGCTTCCATAGAACAATGTGTACTGTCACTAAAGACATTCTGCAACATTGTCTTTAGTGTACATGACACCAACATATGCTGTCATGTACACCTGAGAAATGCAGCATCTTAAGGAAGTACAGAATGTGCTGTGCAAGCAGACTAAATAACTAACAAAGAATTTAAGACAGTTTCCTTCATGCTGAGTTTTGCAATTAGCTTTCCCATTTTTAATGGTTTAATGGTTTAATGGTTAAGTTTACTTTTGTTTTACTTAGGTACCCAGTGTTAGGTTCCCAGTGTGAGGCAGAGCAAGCTTAGGAGCTTGGTCTTTTCATATATTATTTGGCTCATATTATAATGTCAATACATAGTGCACTTTTAATAAACACATATATAAATACTTTTAATATTTATATATATATATATATATATATATATATATATATATATATATATATATATATATATATATATATATATATATATATATATATATATTTTGTAAAAGTTACATACTGCAGCATTAATGTTTTAATCTTAGAAATTGATAACAATCAGATAAACAGTTTTTCCCATCACAAGTTGTGATTCCCATCTGTTTTTATTACTCAGGTGAACATCCATATATGCGTTACATAAGACTGCACAAAGTAAAACATTAACTTTATTGTTAGTTGTTAAAATGATAAACAAGTTGAAAGCATCACTGCCCCCTATATAAATAAATATTACAAAAAGCAAGGCTTAAGTTTTTTTCTCTTCAGTTAGACTGTTTTGTAAGTCATTTGGTTTCTCTTAACAGGAAATAGCCCATATAATGATTTTCTTGGAAAGGGTAAGGATTTAAAACAATTAGGCTTGTGGAATGTGTCCTTAGACTGTGATTATGGCTATGATCCGTGCAGGAACAACACAAAAGAGAACTAAGAGCAGTTACCATAAACAAAACAAAACATGACTGGTTCAGTTGTACGTTTTTGTGAAAGGCTTTTAAAAGATTAGCGAAGAGTTCAATACTACAGCGTCTTGAAAAAGTATTCAGACATCTTGAACTTTTCCACATTCTGACATATTACAGCTACAAACAGGAATGTATTTCCTCAAGGTCGTAGCAGAAGAAGCAGAAAGTAAGGCATATTTCTGGAATGGAGAGGAAAATATGCATTTTCACTTTTTTCCCAAATGGAAAAAATTAAATAGTGAAATGTTACAAATATGGACTAGTTACGACATTGGTCCCACTTGATTCAGTAGAATATATAGAGTCTTTTTTACAGCATTTGTTTCAGCTAAAAGTATTTTGGATGGAGGACATCAGTCAACATTTGTGTGAAACATACATATCCAGTGGATATGTATGTTTAGGGTTACTGTCCTCCTGGAGGTGAACATCTTCTCTACTCTCAAATCTTTTGTAGCCTCCACGTTTTCTCTTGGAACCAACATATTTAGCCCCATGTATCTTCCCATAAACTCTGACAAACTTTCCTGTTCCTCTTGAAGAAAATCATTCCTACAACAAGATGCTGCCACCACCATGTTTCACAGTGACTGATGTGCATTGCTAGTTTCCATCACACATTGTTTATTAAACATAATTTGTGCAGATGTGGCCTCGTTGGACCAAACAAAATCAATAACTTCCTAAGGTTTTTTTATAACAGAGAAAAATGAACTGAAAGAAAAACGCATGCCACATTTTTCAGATATATGTAAAAAACATTAAAGCAAACAGTGTTTCCTGCTCCTTTCACTTCACAACTATGCACCACTTTGTGTTGGTCTGTCATATACAGTATGTACTGTATATTCCCAGTACAGCACATTGATGCTTGAGGTTGTGTTGTGGCAAAATGTGCAGACTTCTGCAAACCACTGCATATATTCTTTTTGCATGTAACACAATATCACTTTCAGAGTTTTAAACCGGTCTGCTTTCTGTGGAAGAGCGATGACTGCTGCTGCTGACTTTGCTCGTTTATCAGGAGAAATTCTCTGGTAGAGTGTGATCTTGTAGTTCCATAGAAAAAGCCCAGAGGTCTATTGTGTCATATTACACAATTCACAAATATGTTATTGTTACACCCTCAGCCATTGCAGGCATCTGAGGCGGCAATCTGAAACCATCACAGTTCCTATGTTTTTTCTCAGGAAGTACCCACAAGCCCTCTGCAGCTGCAGTCAAACATGCAACACAGTTGACCCACAACAAATACCAAATAAAGAATTCCTTTTTCATTACTGTCTTTCTTCCAAATAAGTTAGGCTAAAATAAAGCATTTATCTGCAATTTACTCTTCCAGTTTGTTAAATTACTTGCAGGAGTGTTTCAGGGTAGAAACAGGCTCTAGTAATTGTTCAGTAATCTTGTTGATAGTCCGACACATTTAAAATCTTCTGATCTCACATACAGTATTTTTATTTTTATGTCATAATTTGACATGTTAAGAAATTAGGACTTTTTATAACCGAGAGAATTGATTGATGGTCCTAGAGTTCTGTCTGGCTTGCATTGACACAGAACAATGAGATTGTCACATTAAAAGAGATGGCAACTGTGAGCCTGAGGCTGGGAAAATCCATCCATAAGAGCGACTTAGTTGTAATTACATACTTAGAACCTTGATGCACTGGTTTAAACTGGTGCTCCCACAGAAGTACAAATAAAACCATTGAGGGCAAGTGGTGGCGTGTTTGCTTTAATTTGTTTTTTCTTTCCTTAGAAGGCACAGCTGTGAAAGGTTCTGCATGTACAGGTGATATCAGTTATTACAGGTAATTTAGGTCCAAGTTTGAGGCAAGTAAGATGAACAGGAATACAGAATAATATGCATGGTCATGCCACCAGCTCTCCAGCAGAAGTAATGAGATAAATACATGAGCTAATTGTAGTGTTATTATTAAACAAGTCTGTACAAAGAGGTTCAAGAGAAGTGCTAAAAAAGAAAAATGCCTCTTGGTGTTGACTGGGTGTGTGGAGGTTGGATTGTTTTTATGGTTTTCTTAGTTTCACAGTCAGCTCGAAGCCTATTTAGTCAAGTTCTAACAGAAACAAATCAGGTCGGTGTAAAAATAGGTCCAGCCACCTCAGGATCTTTATGTGAGCACAACTCCACAACACCTAGTGTTCCTCTGTGTGAGTCAGGGCAATATATCAGAGTTGACCGTTCAAGGAAAAAAAAACTCACTTTTCCTTTCACGAGTCATGTGACGTGGCTGCTTGGATTTATGATAAAAACAAAAGAGATCTTACTGTGAGAGAGCACCAAATATGGAGGTTTGAGTTTGCAAAAGAATGTTGCGATCATACTGCGCCAATTAAACTTAAGGCCTCCTCTTCCACAATGAATATCGGACTAGAATGTTTTCCAGATTTCTCAACCTGAAAGTTTACACCAAACAAATAGAAAATTATGCAGGTTTACATCATTCCTTGCATAAGTATTAATTCCCTATAGCTTTTTGTATATTTTATCATGTTACAACCATGACTTTTATTGTGATTTATTGTGATGGTCCATCATTTATTGTGATGGACATCACAATAAATTAATAACCCAGTTTGCAAAATAGCTATTATTGCAAACTGAGTTAGAAAAAGAGTCGGACTGGCTCTGTGAAGTCAAATGATTCAACTATTGACTTCAAATTAGGGCTGCAGGGACTGACTTCTCAATTTCCTGGAAGTCAGAGATGGTGGTAGTGCATACTACCATGGTAAGCCAAAAATACTTTCGCTTAAATTACAACTTATTTTATTTATATTTATGTCATTATCACGTAAGTTATTGGATATTTGTTAATCTAATTGTTTCTTTGGCCATAATCTAATTAAATAAACTAGCTATTGACATTTGGATAGATTATGGAGTAAAAGGGTTTTTTTTTTTTGATTGGCAGCGCAATGGTAGATCCGGAGGCAAGTAGAAGAGGACCAAACTATATTTCCTCTGGAGAACTCACACATTAGTTTGTAAGCTTTATTGTAACAAGCACTGAGATAACATAGTCCAAAGTGTCACACCATGCAGTCATCCTATTTATTTATATCTGTCTGTCAAAGAAATTTGACAAGATTACTATTCAGTGTCAGCCTCAGCATGACCAAATATCTTAAAAACAACAGGACATACTGTATGTACTAATTGGAAGTATGTAGCAACATCCATTTTTCCACATAAAAACAGCTCCTCCCCAGTTCAGAGCGGCTTCCTGAACTTTAAATAGCAGGATTATTAAAAGTTCATTGTACAGGATCTTTTTTTATTTTAAAGGTTTTATTGGCTTTAGTGGCCTTTCTTCGAGAATTAGAGAGGGAGGAGAAATGCGGTAAAAATCATCAGGCCTCTGACAGCCGTGTTGAGGACTATGGGTTGTGCTTTGCCCTTGCACCACCATAATGCATACAAAATGTTGAATTATGTCTAAGAATAGTGCTGTTTAATTTGGGTTATTCAACATCTCAAAAGAATGGAAACTACTTAGAAAAAATGTTGCCCCCCTGTAACTGCTATTGTTAGTTACAGTATTTCTGATTATTGAATTGTTGAGTAGGAAGGGAAGGCTACCGTTAGACCTGCTCTATTTTTACCAATGCAAAGTAGGTTCCTGGAAAATGATAAAACCAGAACATATTGTTGTTTGACTTTTGACTATTATTTTTGTTGAGCTCTAATTGTTCCTTGAATTTCCTGTTTTATATTTGCAGCTCTATGTCTTTTGTTCCTCATTCTCTTTAATTTTCCATATTTGTTTAATCACTTCTTGTTCTCAGCAGACATCTACAGAGAATTGGGCAAAAACGAAGACCACATGATTTTAGGGACTTTTTTTATTTGCATGTGGTCTGTTGCTGTAACCATCAGCCTGACTTTATAAAACCTTTATTAAACATAGATTAGAATCTTTGAAGATTTACAGTCTTTACTTTGAAGTGTTAGAAAATGCTGACTTACAATGGCATCTCATGTGTCAAAGACCACGTCTCCATTCATGTGTTCAGCAGTCAAGTAAACGTGTACATTTGAGACCAGACACACACATTTTTATCACAGATGGTGGCAAGAGTATCAATGCAAGACAAGAACTTAAAAAGGCTTCATAAGCAGAGATTTATAGACAGTGCCTAGTTCTGAGCAGATGCAAAGACAGAAACTTTCTGTGGTTGTAGAGACAAAGAAGATCAACCAAACTCAAACCCATATGAAGAGTTGTATTTAAAAACTACTGCGTTCTGGATTTATTTGGTTATTTTTGAGTTTTAGTTGAACTAAAACTCAAAGTTGTTCTCTATTTGTGTACTGTTTGTCTTTGTTATGTGTGTCAGTGTAAAAAAAATTTTTTTTTTCTAAATGTAGTCAAATCAGTATTGTTTTGCTGCTCATTTGGGATTTTACTGGTTGAACGTTTCTTTTGGTGGGCTTCTTTCTGTCTTCTGTCTAGTTATATCCCTCCTGTGGGACACCATCATTCTCTAACCCCCATAAAGGTAGAGAGAAAGAAGAATCTGTAGTGCGTGATATGTCTGTTTTTGTTGTATTTTCCCTCATTTGCTCTTTTTGACCTCAGCCCGTGCGAATGCTGTACACTGATTGCCCTTCCGGAGCCCTTGACTATGCTGCGGATAAACACTGAAAGTCTGGTTCCCGTTCGTCTTTCCAGTCTCTCAGTCTGTTTACAATTCCGCAACCGCTGGTTACCATGGAGCCTGTAGTCTATGAGCTCCAGATGCCAGATATCTGAGCCAACCAGGGAGAGGTTGTGAGTCATCGCAACCCGCAAATCCCTCCCTTTAAGCCTCTTCTCGCACACACTCGTCCTGTTCTTCTTATGGGTCTTCAAGTTTACAATTAATTCTCCTCTCCGTTCCTGGTCACTGTAACCCCATAAATATGTACTCTTGTATTTATGGTTTTCTTTGATGCTGAATCTTTGCTTACCTCAGCATCTTTCAGCCAAATGATATTGGAACTTAAAGCTTTAGACTGGGAATTATTGGTTTCCAAGAAGGGGAGATAAACAGATGAGAGAATGCTGCAAAAGTAGAAACTGCTTGTAAAGCATTGCCTGTGATGAGTGGAAAAGCTGTATGAACTGCTCCAAAAATGGGAGCAGCCTTTTCAATCTCATCACATCTTTCATAGGACACTTATGTAAAGGATAAGCTCTGGTTGTATAGCTGGCTGAAGTGATGACTCACTGCAGAAAGCTTAAATTGGATCTCATTATTTCTATGCTTTCAATTGGTTCTGCAAATATTAATTTAACTGTTTTTTCATTGTGTTGTCCAAACTCTTTTCTGACTATTCTGTTTAAAGTATCATTCAATATTATTCAAACTGTATCATGGTTTAGATTGTATTTATCCTAGAAAAAAAATAGTTCCTTTTTACTGCGCTTTACTTTGTACAGAGTCTGAACCCTCGGCTATTGCCTGCAATGCAAACAACCTTTCCCAACTGTGTAGAGAGAGATGCAGAACTGAATGAGATGACTGTTAATGTTAGTTCAATATTTGGAAGTATGGTCAACAGAAACCATCACCATCACTTCTACCACTGCCATTGCTAAACTAAAGGCAGACTACAATTCTAAAACAGCGCAGAAAATTGATGTCATCGTTCACAAATTCGTCCTCTGTTTGCTGATTGGTCTGATTAAAATTCAACTGGGGGAATCACTCAATGGAAGAAATTACAGATGAAGCACTGAAAAGAGATGGGAACTGAACAGATGGCAAAGACTTAGTTTTAAATGATATGGATTTACAATGTAAGGAATTTTCTTCTTTTTGGGTGTTTGTGTGTACAGCACTGTGTCAGCTGTGGTTGTTTTAAAGAGCTTTTATATATAGCGAATGGTATGGCGTGGTATTGTGTGGTATCCAAATAATAAAGGCTGAATGCAAATAATTGCTGCCATTTTTCTTCACAATTGTGCAATACAATATTTTCACTTGCCTCATAAAAGTCCAACATATGGCATTGAATTTTGTGGTTGTAACATGATAAAACTTGAACAAATTCAAGGAGTGTACTTTTGATTCAAAGTACTACATTGTTAAATCCTTTGTAGCCACAGTTCAATAAGGCCTGTATAACACCAGAAAAAGTAAACATAAAGTGTCTAGCCAGTGATTGTTGGTTTGGTTCAGTGAAGCAGGATTTGGATTCAACAGATATGTAACATAACATGTTTTCATCAGGGGAAAAAAATCCTTTACTATAAAGGACACTTTGTTTCTTTTGGTTTCATTTCATAAAAGACACTAAGTTACTGGAACACATAAGCCACTGAAATGTTTTCTTTCTCTTGCATATTTCCTCAAGGCAGATATTGGTTATTTGTAGCTGCCATCGAGCGCATGTAAACAACGTCAGCTGAAAAGAAATCCCTGCCACTCCTTTTGCTGGGAAACACCCTCTGAGTCACAGCTACACGAAGCAGAGTGAAATGACACAGCATTAGTAAAAGGGAACAACCGATACGTCAGTACGCTCTTCAGAAGTCTATTGCGTAATCTTTGTGAAAAGACTTATCAGAAAAAGTATAGTTAGATTACCGAACTGCCTTGCATTTCCACTTTGATACTTTTAGCTTTGGTGAACAGCATTGTTAAATAGACAGTAAAAAGGATAAATGAACTCCATTGTACAAAGGTATCATTCAGGAGAAAAATACAAAGTTCCACTGGTATCCTGCATTCAATTGGGGGGGGGGGGGAGTTGAAATTACAGGCATATTACAAAAGGTGGACATTTCTAGAAAACCAATAAAAAAGATTGTATTGGGGGGTCTGCTAAGAGGTTGATAGCAACAGTGAAGGACAACAGCAATGTTGTGTTTGATATGTGATGCCTATCTCCCATGATAGCTTTATGACCGGACTAAGGAGTAAAGTTGCAAGACAGAATTGCTTTCTGCCAAAGGAAACATCTAGCCTCAGTTAAAACATTTGGAGTGTTTTAACCAAAATCCAGAACTTACTTTTACAGATACGTTGTGGCTGTGAAAGGAGAGCTACCTTAACCCTCTGAGGGATTTGGAGAACTTTTACAAGATAATGTGGATAAATATTGTCAAGTCAGGATGTGGGATGACAATAGGGCCCACAAAATGGAACACTTTAATTGAATCAGAGAATGCTTTGAGAAAAGCCTTAGTTTAATAGTTTACACAATTATTATTACGTATTTTGTTTTTCCTCTTTCAGCTTGCTTGATGAATGGTACAGGATAAATTTCATTTTCTGTGTGGAAAAATGATTGATGTATTTTACCATCAAACATTTTTGATAGTGTTTACACTTTTTGCTACTGCATAATCATAATGATTTCTTTTGAAAATAAGATCAGAAAATTACTACTTCTTTATTGCTTTTTGCTAAATAATTTAAGATAATTAAAGAAAAAAAAACATCTACAACCACCAACCTAAATAGATATTTTCTACAAACTGTTTGGGTCTTATGATATTGCCATATCTAATTTGACATTGGTTGTATAATAATTTTTCCCCATCATATGTGTTTTTACACATGAAAAAATTTCTTTCCCAGGATTGTTTTATGAAATGTCCCATATTCCACAGTTTCTTGCCAAAAGTGGGATATTTCAAGAATTACACAATGTTCCTGTGATTGTTTCATCTTGGAACAGGGCGTGACATTTTACGCGTCAGGATGTCAACATGTATATCCATCCATTTGGAGCTGACAGCATAAATCACCAGGTTCAACCCAGCATGTGCTGAGTCAAGTATGTGAGCTGCTCCTTACATTGGCAATTAATCGAAGTTTATTATCAACAGCTAATGTTTAAAGAAGTGAACTTTTTTTATTTTTACCAAGCTGGTGGAGCAGTTCGAGGAGACTGAATGGTTTTCAAATGAAAAAAACATTTTTTTCCTGCAACAAGGCCAAGTACTTCTAATAATATCTCAAGTCAGTGCTCCGTATAATTAAGAGCAGGGCCCAATTAAGAACTGTTTAACATTCAGCTCCACCACACAACCCACAAGCAAAAGGAAAACCCAAAACACCCAGTCTGTTTGGCAGCGGTGTACTATATCAAATAGAGAGCAACAGCTGGCAGACAGACAGTCATCACATGGGAACCTTGTTCCTCAAAAATTTCCTCTGAGTTTTCTCGACTCTTCATCAAGAGTCGAGAATAATATAAGAGGCGCCATAACTTCATCTTATGTTATAAGAGGCGCCATAAGGTTGGTGCCTCTTATGTACCAATCCTCATGCTAAGCTAAGCAAACATCTCTGTTGTTGTAAAATAATGCACATATCTGCCGAGAAAGCCACCTAGCCAATGCATCCTGGCTTTCAATAAATCTTTGTCTTATCAAGGTGGCTGGACTGAACACCTGCTCTTTACTGGCACTTCAAGGCACCTTTATCTCTACATATGACATGTAGTAAAGTCATGTAAACATTCCAACTTCTTATCAGTAAAATTATCTTTCCTGTAACTTCCTTGTAACTGTAATGATAACGCGGTAGTGCTGATGCAGATTTTCAGTATCAGAAAAGTATTCCCGCTAAAGCTGTCCGCTTATCAAGCTTCCCGAGACAAAGGAGTGCTTATTGAAAGGTCATACCCAATTTTGTCAAACAAAGGATGTGCTTGTGGAAGGAGTGAATAAATAAATCCACATCAAGAGAAGCACATGGAAAAATGGAACTCATTTAAGAAGCTTTTGAGAAGCATTAATTCTTGATGTCTTTTTTTAAAAAAAGAAGACTTCAAAGTGTTGGAGTAATAGGCAGCTTAATAATAGAGACTCAAAAGCTGAAAGCTGATCTCTGGAAGAAAATTAAATTACCTGAGATGAACCTGTGTAACCTGTCATGTGATGCAGTGCTGTAATAGCAGAGTCCAGTCGCTACCGGGACACTGACAAAAAAAAAATAGAATAAGTGGTTGAGAATGTACAGTACCTCACAAAAGCAATCATATCCTTGTAATTTTTCATGTTTTTTCATGTAACAATCAGAAATTCCTGTGAATTTTAGCGGAACTTGATGTAAAATTAAATCTAAAGCTTAAACGAAGTGTGAGTAACATTTTGCTGCAGTTAAAGTGACAACGCTTTTACAGTGCCTCACTTTTAAGGAACTGAGCAGCAGGACCACTAGCAATACTGTGACAGTTGAGCTTTAGCGTCAATGAGATTTAATGGGGGATATTAAAAAATTAAACTAATATTTGTTCATCATATAATATTTATATATGGTCATCTGCCATTTATGCCTTACTGGAAAAGGGTTTTTTTTTTTTTGCTGTGGGTGACTGTTGTGCAGAACATCAGTGTTGTTGACCAACAAATGTCTGTATCTTTATGGAAGTCCAACTGAAAAGTCTTTTGAGTCTTATAAACATGCATTGTCGGGTGTTCAGCTTTGTTTATCTTTCTTATAAATTATTACTATGTCGGTCCCGTTATTTTACTTTTTTTAGGGTAGGGCTGGGGTATTCATGATTATGTGCAGAAAAACACATAATTTTTTCCCCCCCATCGGGCATTCTTTCAACAGCAGCACACTATGCTGTTTTGATTTTTATTTGTAAAACATTGTGAAAATAATGTATAATTTTCCCTTCACTCAAAAGAATGTGTCACTTTGTGGTGGCCCGCCACATAAAATATTATTAAAATATTTTAAAGGTTAAAGTCTAAATTGGCAAATTTGAGAGAGAGCGCGATTAATGATCTTGAAATGCACTGTAAAAGGTCAAGTAAACAAAGATAACCCGCAAAGACAGATGGCTCTGCCTTTGACATCAGAGAGTGTCATCACAGAGCATGATCTATTGTGAGACTTTTCCGCTAAAGCTTGTTTATCAAGAAAACTGAACAAAGCATGGAAACTCTGAGAGAACCAGGTGCCTGTAAATAAAAACAGCACAGATCCTGTAGCAGAGGACTTTATGTTTTAATAGAATTTCATCTTTTTCTACTTTTGGTTGAGCTTTTTAATAACAGTTTTGTACAAAACTGAACTGCAGTTACAAACCCTTTGTGTTCAAGTGTGCTGAGTTGGTGACAAAAAAATAGTCTATGATGAATATGTTTTTCTGTAGAAACTTCTGACCTGAAGTGATTTCAATGTGGTTAGGTTTTACCCTTAACTTTCCACTTCCAGACATGCAAGCCAATGTTCGTGTTTTTCTTTTTAAATTTTGCAACCTGGGTATTTTACCGAAAGAGCCATAGAAACATTCACCTCAGGCTAAGGCAAACATTTTTTTCTCTTTTTGCAACAAAAAAAACTCCTAAAATAATTCATCATGCTGTTAAAAAGAAAGTATTCCATGCAATGCAATTACTTTTGGCCAAACAACACAAATCCCAACAAACCTGCATAGATCACACTCTCCCTCCCCCACCCATTTTTTTCTTTTTCAGAAGGAAGCGATTAGTTGCACTGTCTCATATTTCTATCCTTCTTTAAACATGTCTAAGGAAGCAAAACATCAGAAAAGCTTTCCACTGTTTTCTGCAGAAAGGTATACTTGTAATAACAAACAGCTGCTAGGGAGATGTGTGCTGAGGACATTTAGATCTCTCAAAGGAAACCACACAGTGCGGAGAATGCTTTGGAAACAGTTGCCACTTCCATGGAAATGCAGACATAGGAAGGAGGGAACAGAGAGACTTTGTGCAGTGCTTGCTGCGGCTCTACAGGCCACACGCAGCCCACATGCGAGTTGTGCATTTGCCCCAGTTTTCCGTGCTCTTTTGACTTGAATTCAAAATTTTATGTTGGTAAACCTTACCATGTACTTTGGGGGCATGAAAAAGAAAGTGAATTTCCCAGTTAGTTTCAAAGAAATGCTATTTGGAGAGGTTTGCCTCAGGGGTTTCTGCCAAAATGGCTTTTAGGTGAGATAAAGAATGATAAAGTCTATCATACGAATTTATTCAGTGCTGGACTGCGAATCCGAAGACTAGGGTTGAATTAACAGCTGAATCTGTTTTATTCTGTTTAGTTTTAGTTCTCCCCTGCTGACTGCTTAGTTTTCCCAAAAGTTGTTGCTTCTTTTAAGAATAAGACAAATTCACAGCTCAAAGACACAATTTGGGACACATACATGGTTCAATACTCATTATACAAGAGCAGTAGGCATTTTTATTACCATTTTTGTTATTGTTTCCATTGTAATAAAAAAGGGTTCTGAAGAAAATAACTATGGATTTACAGTGAGATAACCACATGTTTTGTGCAAGAACAAAGCACTTTCATTTCTCTAAAGACGTCTCAGTCACAAGGTAAAGAAGAGCTTAGTTTCTATTTTAATCATGTCATTCATGTATTCATTTAATCACTCTATCTAATCCTCTTGGAAAAAATATGTATACCTGATCAACTAAACTAATTGAGTTGATCAGTTGATCTGTACCTTTGTACCAATATTCTTTAGATATTCAGCATTGCTTTTCTGTGTGCTCTTTAACAATAGAATATAAAACAGAGTTTTTATTATTTATTTACTACAATAGATCTGTGCATATTTATTAGTTTCCCCCCAACCCGTGTTGTTTTCGGTCATTTGCAGAAAGATAAGTTATAGTTATAGGTCCAAACTAAAAGAGGAGAAATAAAAATCAATGTAAGTTGATGTAAACACCTCAGATTTGATCTTATATCTACAATAATGGATTTTCTCAAATTTCCTGAACATGTTCTCATTGGCATGGAGGTCCAGTCAAACTAAGCTACTTTTCCACACAGATGGCACTCTGAGGTCTCATGATATAAGGCATATGTAACCTTATTAGTTGTTATTTTCAAAAAGTTTTTTTTTTTCTTAATGCCTGTCAATACATGTCAAAGCCCTTGAAACTTTGAAAGCTTCAAAATAATCTATTATTTGTCAGATGTTTAAACATTGATTTTGATGGCTTCAAATCGGGACAACTTTTTTCAGCGGATAGTTTCATAAGAAAACAACTGTACTGTAAATCAGATATGCTTTTTGTTTTTACAGTGTGTAACATTTAGCTGTGATTAAAATTGTTTTTATTGCTTTTATATATGTGTTGCTGAAAGATGTTTTAAGTTCTCATTCCAAGTAATTTATTTCCCCCTGAAGGGAAAAGTAGGCCTCACCAAAATGAAAAAGAAAAAAAAAAAAAACAATTCAACCTGACATGATGAAAAAAATGCAGACTGTGGCAGAAATTGTGAATGCATTTTTTTTTATTGTGCAACACATGTAAAGACAGGAAAGAAGATATTTGGATGGGGGTCTTACTGTTACTTTTCACAAGTAGTAATGTGAATCACTGGAAACAGTAAGGTTCTGTGTCACAAAACACAAATAGCTCAAAAGTCCAAAAATTGAAGCAAATAAATGTCCTTATTGAATGCCAGTAAAATCATTGAAAAGCTTCAGTGTGCACTGCGCTGGGGGCTCTTTCCACTTGGTGTGTTTGCAAATTGAGCTCGCAGGTCATCAGAGGACATCAGCCAAGTCAGGAAATTAGTTTAAAAAACTGACTCACATGGTTAATTTAAGATTATTTGGAGGAGATAGAGAAAAACAGTTTGCCATATTCCCCCTTCCTCTCTCTCTCTCTTTGCAAACAACTCATCTTCATCTCAGTTTATTTGGAGTTGTTATAATTTTATAGGTGTATCTTAAAATTCAACTTCTTTTCGATTAATGTGGGATAAACGTCCCACTTTTCTTTCAACAACAAAATACAAAAGTGTGGACCCCTCTAAGAGATTATTGTAAATTTTGACCTGAACACTAAATTGAATAACTTCCATATTTCCAACTGTTTGCATTTTAACAATGCAAAACATTCAGCATCTGTGACACAGCAAGTGACAGATGCTGTGAAACCTTTAGGCTGATTCTGGGAATTTGTCAGATCACAGTCATCGGTTTGTTGATGCATGTTGGTGCTCACAAGGTCTGCACCAACAAGACACAGCGCTATAGCAGCTGCAATTGCAACTCGTTATTGACACACAAAGGTTCTTGTTAGAATTTGGAATTATGCAATACAAAATTGTACACTCAGTTAAATGTAAAATGCAGTCATGACGATCATCAACCATAAAGCCTATTTTATTTTATGCACAACCTTATTTTTGAGCTAACTGGAAAACAAGCACAACAAAAATATTGACCAAGCAAAACTGACAAAACTAAGTGTGTTACCTATAGCACTTTAAATGTAAATGCAATGACCTTTTTTTTTTTTTTATAAATGTGGCTTTTTTATTTACAACAGTGTAGTATAAGAATTAGATTTTATATGTCTTTTAACTTGACAAAGCCCAAGCCAATTAACTTATCGGTGGTCATGGATGACCACAGATAACAGTTTCACTGTGTCAGGATAACAGTATCTGTTTAAAACAATCACTGTCAGGATTCAGGTTGGAGTGAGGGATCTTTCCAGAGACGAGCTACGCGGAGGAGTTTGACAGCCTGACGCACCTGCATTGGATTCCGGTAACCAGCGGCTGGCTTCTTAAGAAGCGGTGGAACCACCAGTCATCGCTCGATGGTTACCACTTGTTGGTCAGACTCAGCCTTAAGTTCTCGCAAAATCCATGTTAAGTATTGTCCAGTCATTTTGTCCTTTTTCTCTTCGTTACCTCTCAGATCTTGATCCCGCTTCCCGGAGCCAAGCCTGGAACTCCACCGGTCAGGCGCGTCTCGTTGGTGGGCACCTCCAAACAGTTCTGATCCGCTGCGGCCCGGGACCCCCGAACCTACCTGGACTCTCGTTCCCTCCTGACGTCCCCCAGTCTCAATTCTACCTCATTAAAACAAACCCTCGTAACCATAAAAATCTGTTCTTCTGTGCGCACCTGCATGTGGGCAAGGAAATTAAAATCCAACATGACAGAACCATCGAGCCATGTTGACCCAGCAGGTCCGCACACAAGACCCGGTCCAACCCCTGCCGACCACCTAGCGCGTCATGATGCCATGCTTCACGCCCTATTGGATCAGCAGACTTTCCAGGGACAGGTGATGGATCAACTAAAAACCACGGTCTCGGAATTAGCTTCACAACTGGCTTCCGGCATGCAGCCTCTGAACTTAGCCGGAGCAGCGAACCCCGCTCCATCGCCGCGGGCGGAGCCTCCCGCTCCACCCGAACCGGCGGGGTTGCCCCGGGGCCGGGAAATTTCACCCCCGACTCCCGAACATTATTCAGGTGAAATCGGGAAGTGCGGTGGATTTCTCCTGCAATGCTCTATTGTTTTTGCCCGAGCTCCAGGCTCGTTCCCTGATGACTCCGCCAAAATAGCATATATGGTTGGACTGTTGAAGGGAAAAGCTCTCAAATGGGCAGAAGCGAAATTTAGTCTCATAGCTCTCACTCAAACGGCTCTTGACACCTTCATCGACGAGTTTAAGCAAACCTTTGGTCACGCCGAATCCAGCGCTGAGATTTCCTACCGGCTTTGGAACCTGAAGCAGGCTTCCCGTTCAGTAGCTGAATTCGCCATAGACTTTCGTACCTTAGCCGCCATGTCTGGGTGGAATGACGAAGCTCTTAAAGGAGCTTTTATCCAGGCTCTCGATGACACACTTAAAGATGAGCTGGTTTGCAGGGACGAACCCGCCGACTTGGAGGGGTTGATCTCCCTGGCCATCAGGATCGACAACCGGCTTCGGGGAAGGGCTCGGGGCAGGAAGGAAATTAAACCTGTGTTTTTTTCAAACAACCCTGTACAGGACACCTCCGATGACGCCTCCCCGAACGCGCTCTCGCCTGATGAACCCATGCAGGTTGGTCGAGCACGGATCTCCCCCACTGAGAGGCAGCGGCGGTTGGAAGCCCGGGCATGCTTCTATTGCGGCCTCACAGGCCACTTCGTCACCGCCTGCCCCGCTCGGCTAAAAGGGAGAGCCCACCAGTGATCACGGGAGTCCTGGTGGGTGGTTGCTCCGGTTTGAAATCCCGACTTTCTCTTCCCGTCTCCCTCTCCATCAACCAAAGGTCAGTAAACATCTCGGCTTTGATTGATTCAGGGTGCGAGCAGAACCTGATCGATGCGGATGTAGTAACGCTACTGAATATTCCCACGATCACGCTTCAGGCGCCTATCCTGGTTAAGGCTCTGGATGGTGGCACTCTGCCAACCATTCATCGACAGACCGAACCTGTGGAACTCATAGTCTCAGGCAATCACCGCGAGGTGTTGACCTTTTTTGTGTTTCCCTCCCCACAGTCTCCTCTGGTTCTGGGTTTCCCCTGGCTGAGACGGCATAATCCCCACCTTAATTGGGTTGAGGAGAGAGTGGACGCGTGGAGTAGGTCCTGCCACGCAACCTGCCTACAGTCGGCCCGGCCGAATCCTCGATGTGACGTCACCCGGGAGGACCAAGAGGAAAAGCAGGATTTGTCTCGAATTCCTCCGGAATACCATGATCTGCACTCGGTGTTTAGGAAAAATAAAGCACTTTCGCTCCCGCCCCACCGCCCCTACGACTGTGTTATTGATCTCCTTCCCGGCGCGCCGTTGCCCTCCAGTCGACTGTATAATATATCGAGGCCAGAGAGAGAGAGCATGCTAACTTATATTAACGAGTCACTGGCTGCAGGCATTATTCGCCCGTCCACGTCCCCGTTAGGGGCCGGGTTTTTCTTTGTTTCAAAAAAAGACGGCTCACTCAGACCATGTATTGATTTTAAAGGTTTGAACCAGATCACGATCAAGAATAAGTATCCCCTCCCCCTCCTTTCGTCAGCTTTCGAACCCGTACAAGGCGCCACTGTCTTCACTAAGTTGGACCTACGGAACGCTTACCATCTGGTGCGTATACGGGAGGGCGATGAGTGGAAAACCGCCTTTAAAACCCCGGTGGGCCACTTCGAGTACCTGGTCATGCCCTTCGGGTTGACGAACGCCCCGGCCGTTTTCCAATCCCTGATTAATGACGTGCTGCGGGATTATTTGGACGAGTTTGTATTCGTTTACTTGGATGACATCCTGATTTTTTCTAAGAACATGACAGAGCACAAACGACACGTCAGGTTGGTCCTCCAGCGCCTGCTGGAGAACAGTTTGTATGTCAAGGCAGAGAAGTGCGAGTTTCACGTGCCATCCATCTCGTTCCTGGGGTTCATTTTAGAGAGTGGGCGGGTGAAGCCGGATCCGGGACGGATTCGTGCGGTGCTGGAATGGCCGACTCCTGCCTCTCGTAAGCAGTTACAGAGGTTTTTGGGATTCGCCAACTTTTACCGGAGGTTTATCCGCAACTTTAGTCAGACCGCGGGACCCATGACCTGTCTTACCTCCACCAAGTCCCAGTTTTCTTGGACCCCGGAAGCGGATGCAGCCTTCTCGGTCTTGAAGCAAAAGTTCGCGGATGCCCCGGTGCTGATTCAACCGGACCCCGCTCAGCAGTTCACGGTGGAGGTGGATGCTTCCGATTCTGGGGTGGGAGCGGTTTTGTCCCAAGTTTCGCCCTCCGATCACAAGCTGCACCCTTGTGCCTTTTTCTCTCGCCGCCTGTCGCCCGCGGAGAGGAATTATGATGTGGGGGACCGCGAGCTGCTGGCGGTGAAGCTGGCCTTTGCGGAGTGGCGCCACTGGCTGGAGGGAGCCGCACTTCCGGTCGTAGTATGGACAGACCACAAGAACCTGTCCTACCTGCAGGCAGCCAAGCGGTTGAACCCACGGCAATCCAGGTGGTCCCTTTTCTTCTCCCGGTTTAACTTCCTCATCTCTTACAGACCTGGATCGAAGAACGTGAAACCGGATGCTCTCTCCCGACAGTTCTCCTCGGACGACGAAGCTCCTGTCGTGGACACCATAATCCCGAGTTCCTGCGTCCTGGGGGCGGTGTCCTGGGACATCTCTGATCAGGTACTCGCAGCTCAACAGTCTGATCCTGATCCGGGCACCGGCCCTCCGGACCGTATCTATGTTCCCCTCTCTGTTCGTCCCCGTTTAATCCATTGGGCCCACGCCTCTCCTTTTTCTGGTCACCCTGGCACCAGTCGGACCGTGGCTCTTATCCGACGCTCCTTCTGGTGGTCGTCCCTTCACAGGGATGTGAAGGAGTATGTTTCAGCCTGCCCCACCTGTGCGAGAAACAAGTCCCTGCACCAGCCGCCCTGTGGTCTCCTGCAACCCTTACCCATCCCGGCACGTCCCTGGTCCCATGTTGCACTCGATTTTGTCACTGGCCTCCCGCCCTCAAAGGGTTTTACGGTCATTCTCACTGTTGTTGATCGGTTCTCCAAGGCCTGTCACCTGGTTCCCCTTCGGAAACTGCCGTCGGCCTTGGAGACCGCCATGTTGCTCATTAAACATGTTTTCAGGCTTCATGGAATTCCCACAGAGATCCTGTCCGACAGGGGGCCCCAGTTCGTGTCCAGAGTGTGGAGGGAGTTTTGTGGCGCGCTGGGGGCCAAGGTATCGATGTCCTCAGGGTATCATCCTCAAACCAACGGGCAAACCGAGCGTCTGAATCAGGAAGTGGAGTCTACGCTCCGCTGCCTGTGCTCCTCCAACCCCTCCGCCTGGTCCGTCCATCTGCCCTGGGTTGAGTATGCACACAATTGTCACATTTCCTCTGCGTCTGGTCTCTCCCCTTTTCAGTGTTCTCTGGGGTATCAGCCCCCTCTCCTGCCCTCTGACGAACCGAGGAATGCAGTTGCCTCGGTCCACGGCCACATCCGCAAATGTCAGCGCATCTGGAAGGCCGCCGCAGCGGCCTTGCATCGCACCGCTGCCCTGAACCGCCGCTTTGCGGATAGGAGAAGGAAGCCGGCCCCTCTCTATAGTCCTGGTCAGAGGGTTTGGCTCTCAGCTAAGGATATTCCCCTAAAGGCCGCGCCTCGGAAGCTGTCCCCTAGATTTCTGGGCCCTTTTGAAATTCGGGAGGTGTTAAACCCTTCTGCGGTGAGGCTTAAGCTCCCGCCCTCTCTTAAGGTGCACCCCGTGTTTCATGTCTCCTTGTTGAAACCGGTGAGGACTAGCCCGCTGTGTCCTCCGGTTGCCTCCCCTCCCCCCGCCCGCATCATCGATGGAGCTCCAGCCTATACGGTGAATAAGATTCTGGATGTCCGTCGGCGAGGACGAGGATTTCAGTATCTGGTGGATTGGACAGGGTACGGCCCGGAGGAGCGCTCCTGGATTCCCAGATCGTTTATTCTGGACCCGTCGGTTCTACGTGAGTTTCACGCCTCCAGGCCCAGGAGCGTCGCTGGACCGCCAGGTGGCGGTCGTTGAAGGGGGGGTACTGTCAGGATTCAGGTTGGAGTGAGGGATCTTTCCAGAGACGAGCTACGCGGAGGAGTTTGACAGCCTGACGCACCTGCATTGGATTCCGGTAACCAGCGGCTGGCTTCTTAAGAAGCGGTGGAACCACCAGTCATCGCTCGATGGTTACCACTTGTTGGTCAGACTCAGCCTTAAGTTCTCGCAAAATCCATGTTAAGTATTGTCCAGTCATTTTGTCCTTTTTCTCTTCGTTACCTCTCAGATCTTGATCCCGCTTCCCGGAGCCAAGCCTGGAACTCCACCGGTCAGGCGCGTCTCGTTGGTGGGCACCTCCAAACAGTTCTGATCCGCTGCGGCCCGGGACCCCCGAACCTACCTGGACTCTCGTTCCCTCCTGACGTCCCCCAGTCTCAATTCTACCTCATTAAAACAAACCCTCGTAACCATAAAAATCTGTTCTTCTGTGCGCACCTGCATGTGGGCAAGGAAATTAAAATCCAACATGACAATCACAAGACTGACCAGTACTATTGGGAATGGCTTTTTTGAGTAATATCTAAGATCATCCATTCGAACACGCACATACAAGTACAAAATTGTTCAGATGAATCATTTTTGTCAAGGCAGATCCTTGGTAATGAAATCCCAGATTCCTGTATTTATATACAGTACAGACCAAAAGTTTGGACACACCTTTTAATTCAATGAGTTTCCTTTATTTTCATGACTACTGACATTGTAGATTCACACTGAAGGCATCAAAACTATGAATAACACATGTGGAAATATGCACTAAACAAAAAAGTGTAAAACAACTGAAAATACCCCTTATAGTCTAGTTTCTTCAAAGTAGCAACCTTTTGCTGTGATTACTGCTTTGCACACACTCTGCATTTTCTTGATGAGCTTCAAGAGGTAGTCACCTGGAATGGTTTTCACTTCATAGGTGTGCCCTGTCAGGTTAATAAGTGGGATTTCTTGCCTTATAAATAGTCATGAAAATAAAGAAAACCCATTGAATTAGAAGGTGTGTCCAAACTTTTGGTCTGTACTGTATTTGAACCTGTATCATTTATTTATATTTGGAACTGTGCAGAGTAAATACACAAAAAATACAATACGGAAAACCCACAAATTTCCACAGTGAAAACAACAAGGTTTAGAGAAACAATCAAAAACTTCTAATTAACATGACATTCATGACCCTGAAAGTCATTATGTAGAATCCTGACCAGAACTGTTCATTGGAAGTGGAAAGTCTATGGTCTCTGACAACTCACAGTATCACTGTAGTAAAAAAAAAATAGCCTCACTGACTTAATGTCAAAAGAGGAACTGTTTGAAAAGGGAAGCCCGGGTTTTACATAGTCTATTCTTCATACATATGATATGATGTTTGATTGTCTGCCTGTACGGTTAACGAACACTTCACTTCAGTCAAGTTCAGAGTCTGCCAAGCTGAACTGGTTCCAACTGTCTAAAAATTGAAGACAACATGTTGTGACTAAATTGGCTGTTAAAAGAATTTTTCTTTCACTGACCTTTGAGTGAGGGCTCTGAAGGTACAAAGGGTTTAAGAAAACAGTCAGACCTCATAGTGTTACAGAGAAAACCTGAGTGGTTACTTCACTGGAAGTGGGCTCTTTAAAACAACCACGAAGACAGGGTGCAGCAGTAATGTAACCTTGTGGTAAAATTACAGAAGCATGTTGCAGACATTTCACTAAAATTTGGGGAAACTGTGTCATTGTTTGAAAGAAAATAGGTGAAATATATCTTTGAAATCAGCCTTATCTTCCACTTTCATACTGTCGAAACCTCAAGCAAGCTTCCAAGAAGTCAGTGCTTACAGCAAAACGGTTTGATGAACCTGTCAAAAAATATCCAGAATTTTACACCTTTTTGTCTGTTAGGCAAATAAAAGGGATTAAACCATAAAAGCACTTTCTTAGAACACCTGCTTGAAAATGAGTTTCTTTTGACTTGCTTACTGCTGGTCAAAAAGAATTTGTGGCTATACAAAGCTAGAACAAGCTGTGATCAAAAAGCTTAACCAGCACAGCAAGATTCCTCATAAAACTTTTAAATGACTAAAGGTACCTATTAGTGACTGTTGCTGAAGGTTGAGTCACAATGTACAGACTAGTGACTGTAAACTGGGATAGATCACTGTTCCCATCAACTCCTCACTCCCACCAACACGCACACCCCCGCACGCACACACACCCCTACACACACACACACACACACACACACACAAACACACACACACACACACACACACACACACACACACACACACACACACACACACACACACTTATAAATATTTATTAGATTCCCATATATATATATATATATATATATATATATATATATATATATATATATATATATATACAGTACAGACCAAAAGTTTGGACACACCTTCTCATTGAATTCAATGAGAAAGTGTGTCCAAACCTTTGGTCTGTACTGTATATATATACTGTATATCCAAAGGAAGATTTTAAAGCTATCTCAGCTGGTCTTTCTCTCTTTAATCATTTTGTTTTTGGCTGGAATGAACTCCGAAAGAGCAGCAATACAAAGACCTGAACTGATGTGGCTGTTGCAACATTCAGTAATGAAAAAAAGAAAGAAACTTTTCCAGAAGACTGGTATGAACTTGCAAAATATTTTTTACCAAATATACATAGTTGCACAATCTAAATTTCAGAGGATTGTGCATATTAAAAGAATGACCTCGTCATGCTGATAGCGGTCAGAAATGAATCAACTCCGGGAATTTGATCACTGGCAGATTGGTCTCTGCTGCTGCTAATGATTATGCGTTTGTGGTTATTTGGCTGCTTTTTCTGAGCTTTTACACACTTACAAGGACAGGGGGTAGTTCTTCCAGTTTAAGTGATAAAAGAGAGTGGAAATATTCTGAAACTATCATGCTTTGATGGCTCATAGGACATAACTAGACACTGACAATTGTGATATGATCAAACTGCTTTGTACCACACATATTTTGAGGAAATGAAATGTGAAAATTTGGCCAAAGCTGGGCGTGCTCTAGCTTTTCTTGGAAATGAAAATGTTTCTGACTGTTTTTTTATTCCCATTGGAGCCTTTTATCAGATTTAACTTATCGTAAACAATACACTGTTGATCAGCTTTGACTATAACCATATGCGCATCCATAAATCATTTCTTTAAAGAAATAGAGCATTAATGCTTTCCTCCCATTAATTTGACCCCTTTTCACCTCTCTTTTTTTAAATTGAATTTTCTTATTCATTAAATCCATCATAACCACATACTCTCAGCATTTTATGCACTTGATGAAATTTTTTTTCTAACTCCCACATCCATGAAGAAAATGGCTATTAATATTTTTATAACTTGTAGGTTTTTGGTAACTGGTTAAAATCAGAATGTGCAGGTCGGGACTCAGTAAAAAGATCAAACCACCAGGACGAGGGTGTGTGAAGTTGAAAGATCCAACAATGATTCCAGGAACATCACTGATGATGTGTCCAGATGCATCAGTGTATGTATTTACACAAAAGTTCCAGTCTGACATAATTTCTATCATGTATAGTAGCCCATAAGAGGAAAAGAACATGTATCCAAAACAAAATTGGTAATTGACATTGGCTCAAAAAAAAAAAAAAAAAGATCAGTAAGTATCTAATGGTAATATGCTTCTTGGAACAGCCATCCCCTGCCAGAGCAGATCTTCTGATGATTGAGATTGACTCTTATGTATGTGAATGGGAAAATATCTGCCACAGATATAAAGATGGGAGGAGACGAGGCAAGGAGGGGGAGTCTAAGGGGTTTGCTCTCTTACTAACAATTCAAGGAATTGATTGTGGTCTCTGAGAAGTATGACTCAGTCTACTGCGCATCAGGAAACCCTTCAGATGTTGTTCATAACCTTTGTGACTTGAGCAAATATGACCACAGCTTATGCAAAGCAGTCACACTCTTGCTAACCTTGCTTTTCCTCTTAAAGCTTACAGTGAGGGGGCATGGCTCCCCCACCCACCCTTCTTTTTTTTTTTTTAAACCCGCACGCCTTCTGCTCTGTATCTCCCCACTGAGGTTTTAATTTACTATAAAAGCTCACGCCAGGTTGTTGTGATTCGAAGTGGGAACAAAGAAACAAACCTGCAAACGTGAAACGAGTCACCGTACGGTTAGAAAGGCTCACTTCCCCTAACAGAGACACAAGCACTGGTGTTGTAGTCAGTCTGAATCATTGGCTGTAGATTAGTAAAATGTGACGTGTAACCGAAGAAGCAACTGAATGTTGTATTTCCCAACCTAAGAAAGTATTTGGGAAAATGTTGTGAATCATAACAGACGAGCCAGCATCCCAATCACTCCTCTGGAATCTCTTTACAAGCCCAGTTTTTAGCGCACTTCATGTCCTTGTTTGTGTGTTGCACATAATCTTAAAACATGTGGCTCTTTCTAATAGGTGATGTTACTGCAATGAGCAGGTCTCAATCTCTCTTTCATGGTGCGTGAGAACAAATACTCAACCCCCTCCTCTCCTGTCGCAAAACCACTGGGACCCCTATGTTTCAGCTGCGGTTGTGATAACAACTCATCCGCCTCCTTGCCAGAGAATGAATTTCCTTTAAGCTCTTTTTTGGTCTTTCACCATCAAAGTATTGTGTTTACTCAGATGAAGAAAAATGCAGAACCTAGTCAGACTGAATTATTCCATTGCTTCTGTTTAAGGTGGGCAATCTCTGAGCTCAGTTTCCTGTAAGGTTGTAAAGATTTCACTGAGGTGCTACAGAGATGAAAATAGTCCGTCTTCAGAAGATTTGACTAATTTTGGATTTTTTTTTTAAATCAATGATAGATTGTTTCCATAGCTTACTAGCTCACTATATATAAACTGACACATGGTGACAATGAAAATAATTAATTTTGACTACAACCTTTTTTGGCATTTATTTAAACTTACTTCAGCTTTGCAGTTGATAATTTTGTTACAC
Source organism: Xiphophorus maculatus (assembly GCF_002775205.1). NCBI lineage: Eukaryota > Metazoa > Chordata > Actinopteri > Cyprinodontiformes > Poeciliidae > Xiphophorus > Xiphophorus maculatus. The sequence goes on along the minus strand of NC_036458.1, from coordinate 11,402,623 downwards.
ATGTAAACCATGAATTAATTCATACAAGAAACCACCCACTATAGTTATAAGGATGTCATATTAATATTTGCATAATTTTTCATATATGCTGCCTTGCATATCTATTCATACTTTTTGAATTTTGAACTTTTCACGTTGTCACATTCCAACAACAAACACTATTGTATTTTATCATGTTTTTTTTAATGATAGTTCCCTACGCAGTCTGTGGTGAACTTCAAACAGGACTTGCTCTTGTCAATGTTCCATAAAGGCAGAGTAGTAGATTGTTGTTAAGTGGAAGGAAAATTATGTTTTCAGAAACCTTTATGTATGTATGAATTCAGACCCTCTGAGTTGATAAATTTTTAGAAACAACTTCTGATGTGATTCAAGCAGCAAGTCCACCAAGTTTACCTACTAAAACCTTTTCCAAAATCTCAAGGTCAGTTAGACTTGATAGAGTCTATGTATATCAACTTTCAAGTCTTGACACAGATTCTCAGATGGATTTAGTTCTGGGCTTTGACTGGGCCATTATTAACTACAGATATGCTTTGACATAAATCATTCCGGTTTTGTTTTTCTTGTATGTTTGTTGTTAGTCTTTGCATTCCTCGAACTGGTTTTCTTTTAGGACTTCCCTGTATTTAGCGCTAGCAATCTTCCCATCAACTTTTACTTACTTCCCTGTTCCTGGCAGATGTGCCCCACAGCATAATTCTGCCACCACGATTTTTCACAAGGAAGCTGGGGATGAATAGTGCTAGTTTTCCCTCACATCAAAGTTGAGTATCCACAACTTTGATACTCACTTGTTCTTTTTGTTTGTTTGTTTTTTTCATTTTGCCCCATCATACCCATCTTGATAAATAACAATTTAATTTTTTGTCCAATGTAAAGAAATATAGTTATTTTGTTTCAGTAAATAAAACCTTCTTGTAGGTTCTGGTTTTATTAGGGATCATGTGTCAACAGGCCCAAACGGTGATCAGAAAGCAATTCAAACTTTTCAAATACTGATATTTGATACACAAACTTTTTATGATCATGTATCTACAACCTTAGTCCAATTCACGACTTCAAAGAAATGCAAATTGAACCACAATGGATTATCGCTTTAGTTTCAAACAGCTGAAACAAAAGTAGGATGGCATTAAATGGCAGTAAATAGGTGAGGAGACAAGCGGTGACCTTGAAATGTTTATTGGTCTTCATGATCTTGATAATTCACTGTTGTCCAAACAAACCTTTGAGGCCTTAAAAGGCTGGTGTTATGTAAAATCAGCTTTTTTGAGCTTTACATCTTGTTATAACGTCATTCCCTGGAGTGTTGCCTTAATTCTTTCAAGCATGTTTGAGTAATCCTTTAATCTCCCATGGCAACCATTCAGCTGTGCAAAACGCCTATGTGGACGTGTACCGCCTGCAAGACACAGCTCCTCCTATGAGCTGCAGTTTCCAAGCTTTCAAGCTTCTGCCTCACATAGCATCCCTCACCTGCGATCCTCCCACTCAGCACCTTCAGACTAGCCGGCAGCAATTAGCAAACATCTGATGGAAGTGGGATTTCTGCTGAGCTCATTGTACAAGCTACTTCTCAGTGGTAAAAACATTGTGAAAGGGCTAATAGAGGAGCTATGTTGTGATGATTTCCTTAAGGCAGAGGAAAAAAAGAGCCCCAGTTTTTAAAGAGGCAGAAGCCCATTTCAAGGCATGAAATTAAGAAGTAAAATTTCTTCTAAGTCATTTTTGATATATAGCACTTTTATAACAAATGACAGATAATAAGTCTTCTGAAGACTTAGAAATGCCAAAGAAAAAGTGTCATTTACTTTACAACATTGCCATTATAAAGTAAATGATAGATGCATGAATCTGAAATTTGAATTAAAGTAAGCAAAATTATAAAAAAAAATCACCGGATATTAGTTATTTTTCAAACTCTGGTATTTAAAGAAAAACAACTGATACATTTGGTGATGTTTTTTGTTATCTTTGTCTGGTTTGTGTCTTCCTGCGTGAATCTGTGGTGGTGGTGGGGGTGGCAAAAAAGAAAAAAAAACACAGAGAAGAAGACAGAAAGGAAACAGTAGATGAGAGATACAGAGAGATAAACCGGCAGTCGCACAGCAAACTGTGGGACGTGAGAGTGAAACGCTTGAGGCTTTGGACATCAAAGACAGAAACTTTATATCTTTCATATTAATCTGACTCAGGTGAGTTCTGTCAAAGAGGGCCTTCTTGCAGCTTCCTGGAAAAGCCTGGCCACAAAATTTTGTTACTTTTGCATTTCAGATAACCAGAAAAAGAAAGATTCCCATAAGCTAAAGGCACGACACATTACAAAACCACTTACCTGTCAAGAAAAGATAAGGGAACAAAACACTATTTCTTTCTTCTGGGAGAAGAGCTATCAAAACTTGTGACCTCGTGTGATCTTCTTGGAATACAACATGTTAACCTCATTTGGCACCTAGCAAGATTGGGGCCATTCAAATGTCCATTTACTTCAGTATTCAGATATGACACAGGGAAATGCCTTGTTCCTTTCCACTAAGCATGACGATAAGGCCCCTGTATGCAACGCTTCCTGTAGTTAGTTCTTATATTTGAAAATTTCCTACTGTTGGCACATGCTGAATCTATTCATTTTATACTTCTGCTCATAAATAAACAAAAATGCCACAGTTGGTGGATTCAGTATGTTTTTTTTTACCTATCATCCAATGAGTTGGAAATATTATATCTCTTTTCACATTATTCCATTCGGTTTCATTTGCATTTACCACAGAGCTTCTCTGGAAATGGAACAAGTCTTGAAACAGGAGTGACAGGAATTACCCATAACATTGCTGGCACTATCAGCCCTTTTCCTATTAATCTCCTCCACAGTTCTAAAATACTTGCTTCCCCCCTATGCTATAAACTGTCACAAAGCATCCAATTTTGTTTTCTCATAAGTGATTTATATACAGTGTCTTGTAAAAGTATTCCTATCCAAGCAACTTTTCCACATCATCACTTTTACATCCTCTAATTTCAATGTATTTTAGGGGAATGTACGTATATGATACTGCTTTCTCTACACAAAGAAGTAAATAAAAGTCTATATTTAAGGGCTTACTGTTTTTTTAAAAATAATAATTTCAAACTTTTATTCTCAGTTGACCTGAGTCAACTTTCTTTGTTTAACCAACTTTTGCATAAATTATAACTGCAAATACTTTCCTGTATTTACTTCCACCCACCTTCCAATGAAGTCGAACTAGCTTCCTTGTCGTTGCTGAAATAATATTCCCACAAGATGATTCTTCCACCACCATTATCCTTTAAGCTGAAGTAGGAGTAGTACTAATTGGTGAGTAATAATAATAATAATAAAATATCTGAAGTATAACTTTTTCAGGGTGATGTGAATGTGTAATGTTAGTTTTCCTCCACATGATATGCTTTGCATGTGGGGTAAATATTTAATTTTAGTCTTATCTCATCAGAGCACTTTCCACATGTGTTCTCGTATCCCTTACACAGTCTGTGGTGAACTTCAAACAGGACTTGCTCTTGTCAATTTTCCATAAAGGCAGATTTATGGAGTAGATAACTGAGGTTTCCTGTTAACATTTCCCCAATCTGATATAGGAATCGCTGCAGCTCCTCCAGAGTTGACTTAAGCCTCCTGGTCTCTTTTCTGTTTAGTACTTTTAAAGCTTTGAATGAATGCAGTACAACTCTGACCTGTGTGTTGTGTTCCTTGATCGTCATTATGCTGTTTCCTAACAAATGTTCTCTAACAAACATCTGAAGTCTACACAGAACAGCCGTGTCAAACTGACATTAAATCAAACATGCGTGGACTGTATTTACTAATTTGATGACTTATGAATGCAGTAGAGAATACAAATCTTTACAAGGATTAGAGCAAAGATACTAAATACAAATGCATGCCACACTATTTTGGATTTATATTTATTCAAAATTGTAGTTCACAAGGTTTTTAATGGGCTTAATTGATAAGCAAACTTTCATTTTTACAAGTGCATTTGTTGGTTCTGTGGAGTTTAGTAAACAAGGGGTTTAGAAATAGATTGGTCTGAACATTAGGCATGAAACTCGGGTCTCAAAGAAGAACCTCTTTAAACAAAGGCAGTCTTTGTAATGTTTTACCAATTTATTACTAACAAACTTACTCCTCAAACTAGGTTATAACATTCAGCTGCAATAAAAAAGCCTGATAAGTGAGGGAAATTGTGCTTACATGTAAATACAGCTCACTTGCTCAGCATTCCAATTCAAAATGATAATGAGCAACTTCTGGGGAACTTGAACAATAAAGAGATGGGAATTATTTGCATAAACTGTTTCATTATCACGAGGAAGCTGTGCTTTCCTAAGACATCATCCCTGTCACTAGTTCCTTTGGGATATTTGCTTAAGCTTACAATGCATTAACACCATTACCAAATGATAAGGTAGGACATTAGAAATAGCTGTAAATTGTTTTACAAATGAAATATAGTCACAGTCGCAGGCTAACAGTCTTCAGTTTAAGTGAAATGAAGTTGTTGAAAGTTAAATATGAGTGTGCTTTCTTTTACCCATGAGTCACAAAGGATTAAACTGCCGAAGTGGATCATCCTCGATCGGGAAACACAAGCCTACACCTGTCAGGTCAAAAATGATCAAACAGCTACCAGGATACCAGCAAGGAGGAAAAGTTTTTTTGGAAAACCCCTACATTATAAAGGTAACAAGAAAAAAATGTTGGAGGAAAGGAAGAGAAAGCTGAAAGAAGATAAGCTGAACAAGCCAAACCCCAAGAAGTCCTTTGTTAGTGGGAATTTCTTTACAAGAAAAGAATTACTCTACCATTACTACAGCAGAATGTCATGTCAAAACCAGGTGATATGATATGCTGCTTATCAGGTGGACAAAAGGTTCATAAACACAGTACATAAACGATAGGATTCCAGCTTCAGAACTCAGCCAAGACAGATAAGCAACAACTAAACAAAGCAGAGCATTTGACTCAGGCACCTCCAGTCTAGTGAACAAGAATTCAGTCATGCACATGCATGTGTTTGCAGCTAAACAAACTAATCTCAGCACCTGGATGCACAGAAATAACTGAGAAAGGAGGAGTTAAACTTAAAGTTTAAACAAAAAAAGCTCAGATTTGTTTTCCTGCAGAGAACACTAATTTTCCATGTATAAAGTCAATCACATTTAATATTCTACATCTAAAGGTGAATTATTGCAATAGATCTGTATGCTATTTGGCCATCCATAAAAGTTTTCTACATGGATTTTATTTGTATATACAAATCTCAGGAAAGCACTGTAAGAAACAAGGGGTTTTCAAACTCATTTGTCATTTGGGACAGCCCATGGAAGCCTAATGAAAATTTGGACATGTGGACATCTAATCTGCCATTTTCTATAGCTACTTAATCCATACAGTACTGCATGGATTAAGCAGTTCTGGATCTCCATGAGTCATTGGGTGAGAAAAAAGGGGTAGAAGAATGAGCTGAAGAATGAATGGTCCACAATCCTTCTGTTATATGCTCTAAAGCAACCTTAGCTCCTCTGGTGTGAGGTAATGCTGTGCTGTGCCGTGTGTAGTCAGACTGCAGAACTGGATCAGATGACAGAATGGAGATCAAGGAGAAGCACTTTCATTTTTTATCAGCTCACACACAAACACATGCACACAACACACACACTTCCTCCCTTCATCCCTCTCTTTCTGTGTTTGATGTCGCATGTTTTTTTTTTATCCACCCAGACCTTAAAATAGACAATAAAGTCCCATAAAAGCCACTTCCTGGATTTTATATCAAACACCTTTTTGTGTTAGTGTGGAAGTGAAATGTCACAGAGAAATAAAAGCTAAACATAGATTCTTAAAATGTGTAGCTGAAGTGCTTTGCAAAAGTATTCAAATCTTACTCTTTTTTTGTACACTTAGTGACTTTGCAATTACAAACAGCAATGTGTTTTACAGTATAAGGGTTGTATGCAGGAGATCTTCAAAGTTGTTGAAGGACATTTTTTATGTGATTTTCAATTTCTTTAGGCCCCAAAAATTCTGTCCTGGGTCATTCTTTCCAAATGGCACCTGGTGTAGTCCATCTTTTTTATATCTCCCTTGAGGTTTTTATTTATATACCTCAAAATAAAATTCAATCTAATGTAATTGAGCTCAGAAGTCAGAACTATATGACTAGTTAATAGAATCCACTTGTGTCTCATAAATACAGTTGTTCTGTTCTGTAAAGGCTCAAGAAGTTTATTATTGAATAAAACTGAATACAGTAGTAGCTAAAAACACACCGGACAACAGTAAACTAGAATAAATGCTACAGAAAACAAATGCATGGAAAGTTTATTTTTATGTTAAATTACACACAGTCAGAATACTAATTGGGCTCATTTTAAATCTTTATAGCAGTACTTAATATACTGTTGTAAAATGTCACAATGTCACAATATGAAGTAAGACAAATGTAACCCCCATAAACTATGCTGATCTGTCTGTATGTTTAACATGTTTGTTTGTTAGTTCTTAGAATGTCCTGTAGGGAGCACTAGACCCACATTTCTCCTGTGTCGGTACGAGAAGAAGAGTAAAGAAGAGGGAAGAAGAAAAAAGAAATGGCAGACTGTGCAGACTAAGCACATTTCAGCAGAAGTAGAGAAGTTACTACGCATAAGTGCTGCTGTGATATGAGAGAAATCTGTTTATTTTGAACTGGATAATGTACATTCTGTTCTGACAGTTCTCCGGTGAGTCTGTTGTTTTATTTTCAGCTGCTTACTTACGCAGAATGGCTACCTAGCTGGAGCTAACGTTGCTCAGTTTTTTTCGAACTGAAAAAAATAAACCAACCGGGAGTATAAAGTGTCGCTCTGTAAGTAGCATAGCTCTGTGAAATGAGACCGTTTATGATGAAGTGATGTGTATTAAGTAATTTCTTTATTACTGAGCGTTTTTGGTTTATTTTAAACGCTAATTTGGTTTTCACTGAGAAGTAATTGAAAGATTTCTATGATTTCCGTATACCTGCATGATCGGTTAACGCTCTGCATGCAGGTTGTTTTTTTTTTTTTTTGCACGACCGATACCTGAACGAGCCAGTGGAGTTCCAGAACCAGGATGGTTCCGCCGCCATCTTTGTGACTCGGACTGAAGCCTGGAAAGACGGAGGGCCTGGTGCTGCTGGAGCTGGATGTTTTGCGTGGACAACAGATAAGCTTATTGGACATTTGGGCCCCCAAATCTTTTTTTTTTATTCCACAAACTATTTGTTCATGAACATTTTCATAACGGACAACTTATGTGCACATTGACTGAACTGACTGACTTGACTGTTATATTGAAGGACTAATTGGAATATGTAATTTCTTTTGTTGAAGTAAGTTTTAAAGCTACAGTTAAAAAAAACTACCCTCAATTTTCTATATATTACTTTGATGTTTTTATATAAGGGTGGACAATTTAAGTTGTATACCTTAATTTTATTAAGGTAATTAGTGTTACCTGGATTATTATTTTTTTGTGGGGAAAGAAAAATAAACTTGAGTTGTTAAAACTTGTATGCTTATCATCCTCCTGTGTGACCCTAGAACAAAAGTAACTTTCCTCCTGAATTTATTGCTAATTAAATTAAGTAGTGGTTACACAAACATAAGAAGGTGAATTGGATATCATAATGACGACATTGCTTAAAGTGGAAAATGTGACATTTTCCCTGAATATGCAGAAGGGAAGAAAAACTGGGAGAACATGCGTTATGTATCAGTCATAAACTATTTCCTATTTCACCACCCACAATTTCAATGCAGTTTTACAATTATAAAGGCTGACGTCAGAATTTTGGGTAACATTTTGTCATTTGACAGAAATGAAAAATAACTAACGCACGACCATTTGTTCTCAGGAAACGTTAGGGAAACTTTCTCCAAATATTGATTTTCAAACCACACATTCCATAATTTTCATGAAATTTCAAAGTACATTGGGATCTTGTTGATGAATAAGGGAAAAATAGACTGGAAGATCAATAGGAAGACTTGTGCAGCATCTCCGGTGAAGCAGGCACTGTGTTAAATTTGCTCTCAGTTTTGAGACATTCACCTTTAAACGTGTTTAAATTAGCTCTATGTTTGTCTTGTCTGATCAGATTGCAGTTGGCTTTACCATCTGGCCAGCTGCAGCTTTCAAACAAGCTCAGTCTCCGCTAGTGGAAAAACTTGCCACTTTGTGGAAGTTGACACTTTTGTTACATCAATTTACGATTCATCCCAGTTATATGTATCACTGGGTTTGCTGTTATTCCTGAAATTCTTAACCAGTTTCCTACCATTGGGTGGTTGGAACTTGGACACAGTGTTCTAACAGTGTGATAATGATCCAAAACACGCAGTAAATGAATTTTGGTCTGGTTAAAGCAGGCTAATGTTAAACATCTGGAAGGGCCTTCCCAAAGCACTGACTCATTTTAAAAATGTACTATTCGTCTGTGGCAGGAAATCTTTGCACAATTGTTCCACCAGAATCGTACCAGAAACATGTTGATGTTTACAAAACCATTTATTGGTGGTATGTATTTATTTGAGCTTGTTTGTATAATTTTGCCTGTGTGGGAATAAAAGGATAATCCAAAGTAAAATCAAACTTCTCAACACAATTTTTACTTTGGGATTATAATCCTTCCATTGAATAAGACAAATTGTAAACATTCCTAATAGAAATATGACAGTAATACCAGAGATGAGTGAAGGCAAATCTTTAGTGTATATTTAGATGGTATCATTCAACAAAATGTAACTGAGGTACATGAACAAAAAAAGTAGTTCTGTAATTCTGGTATTTAAAACCAAACAACATTAATGAACATTTTATTTTCCTGACAGAAAACACTGAAGGAGGTCATCTGTCGCATATCTAAAGCTGAAGCAGAAAGTTGACATGTAATTTAATAAACAAGAGGAGATGTGAATGCCCAAGAACAGATATAATGAAAGTTTAACCAAGAGGAGACAGTCTGAGCCACAATGAAATAGAGTGACATGGCCTGAAAAGTAATAAAAAGTTAAATAAAAATAAAATAAATTTTGCCTTTTTAATAAAATGCCTAAAGACTTAAGAAAGTCAAAAGTCCATTACCTTTAAGGCAGATGGCGATCCTCAGATTTGAGAATATATATATTTTTTATTCAAAGTGCCGTTGCTGCTGGTGTGATGAGTCTGAAAACTTAGAAGTTTATTTTTACCTGTGGTGTTTTAGTTATTGATGCGCTATTTTAGAATGCTTTGTAGCTTCTATTTTATTTTTTTAATGTATATATATTTCTTCAGGCTGTCTTTCATAATGTTATATTTTTCTTGGTCTGATAGTTTGAAAAAGGTGAAATACTTATAAAATGACAGTGTTCGCTACCTCACAATTCTTCAATTACTTTGTAGTGATGCAGTTTGAAAATGACGAGCAAAAAATAAGTTAAAAAGAAAAACATTCATACAGATAAGCTGATTTGTTGATAGAAGCTGACTTTACTGTAATAGTTATGAGGAAAATATAAGCCTTACTATTTCTGCAGTAACATTTTAAGGCCCCAGTGTCATTAGTTCACGGCTTTAAGAATGTCCGTTACTGATATAAAACTAATCAATAATTGTGATATGGCTATTGTAACAACATGCACTGCCATGCACAAATACTCTGAAAAAGCTTTCATTAACAAATCCCTAACATCTTATGTTGTTTAAGAATTTCCAATTCTGACTGTATGCTAGAAATGTTAGAAATGATTAAATCAGTTGTTTACATTTTTATTTTAAAAAAAGAAATGGAAGGAACAGATAATATTTAAAAAAAGTAAAAACAAATGTTTTTGTACTTAAGTGATATGGTTAATATTACTTCTATCAAAACTTCTTCATGCAATAGGTCTTATGCCCTGAGGCTTGAAATATATGTCAGTCATTACTCAAAAATGAATGCAACTCTATTCTATCTGATATGTGTCAAAAATAGAAATGGCTGCGCTTTCATACAAAGATTTCTTTTGAACGTTACTCAACTGGTAGCGCCTTCTCAACGGCATAACTCTTCAAGTCGAGACCATCTTGCCCATTCCAGATCTTTGTGTGCTTTCACAATCTGTTTGCAGTTTCGTGTGAACCATCCATGTTCGTTGTGGTGAAATTTAACCTGGAATTTCTTCTGTAACACAACAAGAATGATTGGCTTAACTGTTTCCTCTTTCTCAGTAAAAAGCTTCTCTGGTGTTTCACAGCAATGTACGTGCTCCCACTGTACAAGACCAACAGATGGTGAAGTTGATAATCATTAACTTTGATCTAATATGGCCTTTGTGATAATGTGTGCTTAGTGTAATTAGTGAGAAAAATGAAATACGAGTCAGAAGAGGATGGATCTGCAATGTGTGAAAATCCTGTGGACATTTAAAACTTTTTTATGGTAATCTCAAAATTTTCTCCTGTAAATTTGAAGTGTGGGTGGACTGATTGTGCCCCAAATAGAGCTTTTTTCCCCAGTAACCTCTTGTGTTGCTGACAAAGAAAATATTAATGGAGGTGAGACTGTGTTAAAGTGTAGGAGTGGACTGGATTGGAGAAGAAAAAGAATAAGAAAAGCTGAGAGGAAATGTTGGCTGGATGAATGGAAAAAGGCAATGAAAAAAGAAAAGGGTAAATCTGTATTTTCAAAGCACCTGACTTCAGCATGAAGGCATGACATTTAGTGGAATTAAATTTGTGGCTACCTCATCAAACCCACTCCAAGCTGCAGGATGTTTTCATTGAAATATTGCAAATAGAGTGAGATTGAAGAGAGAAAGCAACTGCAACAGAAAGGTCTGGTGTATGGCGGCAGGAGAGTTGGCAGGGCTCCATCACTGACCTAATGTTGGTTCTTCCCATCTTGGCTTGACTTTAGCGTCATCTCTGTAGCGGAAGCAGTATGCTAGATTTATAGTCTTGTTGAACCATGCAGAGATGACCTTACGCACTTCCCTTGACACCACAGGTAAACCAGATTAGAATGCTAAAGGAAGCATGCACATTTTGTTCTGGTAGAAGTGCCAGTGAACACCTTCTGCACAAAGCCTTTGAGCCAAAGTGATAGTAGTAGATTTGATTTGGAACACAACAAAGACAGCAGTGAATAGCTAATGTCAGAGTAGATAGGAATAATGCATCTGTCTTTGTTTCCTTACTCTAACTGACTCACAGCAGCTTTATAAAGGAGAAATCTGTCCAGCCTATCCATAACAAAGGCACCACTGGGTTTCTTTTTGCTCTGCCATGAAATGATGAGATCCAAATCTAATCCAAATTTCTAAACATAGGAACATCCCAAATTTGAGACACCAGTTTGGGACCAGAGTCAAAGCTTAACTGGTTCATTATTTATTCTGTTTTATAAAGCAACAAATAAATCACACAATCCTAATGTTTTTTTTTTGTTGTTTATTTATTATTATTATTATTTTTTTTTTATCAGGACTGGAATCCTTTACTTTAAAATTAGGATAATTAATTATAAAGTGCACCTGTATATATGTGGCACCCACAAATTTTGAAAAGGTAAGAAAAATGTAAATATGCTACGTATATAGACAAATACTTAACATATGAATGCTTTTTAGTGCCTGTAACAAGGCTGGTAAAAAAAAAATGTAGTAGCCTACCAGAAAAAGTAATTGATCTTCATCATCTTCCTCCTTTGCTCTCAAACCACTAAAATCAAGGCCTTCTCAGGCCAGCCAAGAAACAATCACAATCACTCTTCATGGCTCTGCAGTTCAGCCTTTCAAAACCTGTTGGTAGAAAATAATATATTCCCCACATTGCAGTTTTCAAAGTGTGTGAAACAAATAACAGCTTATGGTCTGGAAATTATGGTACACAAAGCCACTCATCAGAATACCTTTTGGCTGTTTTGAAAGTTACTCTGGTTTTCTTTCTTCGATCATCAACACTGGTTAAAAGTGTGATATGGAAACTGGGATTAGTTTGTATTCTTACACTGAAGTTGTGACTTTTGCTGATATTAGCTTTAAACCTGAGCCAGTCCTTTTAATGTTAGCATTTATTTTGCACCAGTCATGTGTCACCTATGCATAGACACAGATAAGTTGAGTAGAATGGTGTGTATCAATGGAATCCAAGTTTGGTTATGCAGTTAATGCATCCCAAAATCCCTTGTAAGATTTTCACTGTGAATTATGACTCATTAAGTGTATGAAACGGCTCTACCTGGCCCACATCCATTGCAAGTAAGCCTTGATATTCTGATCCTCCTCTGTGCAAAGACTGAGGAGAGTTTAGAGAACATTTTCCTTGCACCAACATTTTGGTGCAACCTGCAATGTGTGAAAGCCTAAAAGTGTGCAAAAGTACAGAGATTTCAGATCTAATACATAAATGGCAAATATTTTCTTGACTTGCTTCCATATAAAAGGGGAAAGTGCAAAAAATACTTACCACTATTTGCACAAGGATTTCTGGTCAAACAGCAAGACGTGTTTACATAACTTTAAAAGAAAGAGACTTTCTCCCCAGGTGTGGCTTGTGACCTGACTGTAAGTGAACATAATAGCAGGAAACTGTGCCAAAAAGTATGTCCTGCTGGGCCTTACTGGAAGGGCTGTGCTGTTTGAGTTTCCTCACATGACATGACAGACGCCACCTCATACCAGTCAGAATAGAGTAGTAATACATTCCTTCACAACATTGTGCAGTACGCATGATTGCATCCAAATATTTTGATGATTGTTTGTTTCTGTTTTTTTCTTTTTTCAAAATCTTTAACTCTTCAATGGAATCAATTCTTTTTTTAACCAGTTGAGTTTACAAAATGCAAAAATATTTAGTTTATGTTTTAGATATTTACTATAAAAGGGCCACCTTTTGCAAAGTAATGCAAAGGCTGTTTTTTTTAAACATCTGCAGCCTGAAGAAAATGGACCTAGATTGTAAATGGTAAAATGCTGACACCTAGTGGTCACTGAGATTGAGCAATTAATAAATTCTGAGGTGGGCTGGGGAAGAAAGGTCTGTTTGGAGACGTTCTAATATGGGGTATTGATTAATGCTCTCCTTGTTACAAGAATCATTGAATCTGTGATAAAGAAAAAGCTATCCCTTATTCATAACAAGTGAGTCACACACGAAACATTCAAGATAATTGTTTTAATATTTCAATAGGAGACTAGCACATTCTCTCGGCAAATCTAAAAGCAAAAACTTTTTTAAAATCATGTTAATTTTTTTGGAGTCTTATTTTTTTATTATTATGTTATTATTTTATTAGGGATTCATTGTGGATTAAATATAATGCATAGTGACTCAATAAACACATTCAGAAAGATTAGTCCAAATGCAATAGGAAGCTTAGCAAAGGCTAACAATGAAATAGTATAAAGCTTCCATAAAGGACTGGGGAAATGAATGTGTTCAAGCTGCCACATCAACAGAAATGGGTTGTTCAAGTTGGCATGTCCCTTAAACTCTGTAATAATTTAGCCTGTCTCAGCGCATTGCTGCTGTGGTGGTAACATCTGTGAGTTTATGGTTCCAATTCACACTTCCCACCAGTTCTCACTTTTCTACAAGGACCTTTTTTTCAAAGGGTTTTTATCTTTTTAAAAAACAGAAAAGACAGAAAAATTCCTGCTGTATATATATAATTGCATGATCAAACAGCAAAGAAGCTAATGGTATGCTAGAAAATGTATTCACCAAAATATCTGATTCATCTCTCTGCAGCAAGTGTGGGGAAAACAAGTGAGCAACTGCAGGACAGAATGTGTTTGGGTGCGAGAGAAACTGCAAAATCAATGATTGGGTAGCTTGTTTTGAATGGATATGTTCTCAGTCATTTGCCTGCCACACTCATTTACTCTCGCAGGTACATATTTCAATTGCTTGTTAATACAAGCAGCCAATCACTTGGCAGCTCTGTGCATGTAAACATCGAGACTTGGTGAAGACAACATGCTGAAATTCAGACACGGCATCAGAATACGGCAGGGAGATTTGTGTGACTTTGAACTTGACATGGTTGTTGCTGGAAGATGGGCTGCTCTGAGAATTTTACAAACTGCTGACCTTACACAACCATCTCAGTCTTACAGATAATGGCCCGACAGAGAGAAACTATCTAGTGAGCAGCAGTTGTGTGGAGGAAAATAAATTGCTGGTGTCAGAGGAGAATGGGCAGACTGGTGTGAGACGAAAGAAAGGACACAGTTACTCAAATAACCACTTGTTTCAACCAGTATGTGCAGAATGTTCTTTCTATATGTTGTCAAAAGTTAAAGAAGATTGACTTAAGCAACAGAAGACCACACTTGCAGTCACTCCTCTCAGCTAGCTGGAAACAGTGGCTAGAGTTCAAACAGGATCACTAAAATGGGACAATTACAAATTGGAAAAAAAAACATTGCCTGGTCTGATGAGTCTCAAAACTGAGAAGATCAGAGTCTGAATCATTTAGGCTCAGAATCTGGACAACCAAATACTAATGTATTAAAGCAAATACTTAATGAAGTCTATATGCAGCATTACTGCAGAGTAAGTGCAATTATAGAACTTCTGAGGGTTTTATTTTGTTTTACTGTCGAGTTCAAAGAGGGATTCTTCTACATTTGGAAAGAATAAATATAGAAGAAGAATAGAGTGGATTTACAAACTTATAGATTCATCTGAAACATATCTACAGTTAATCACTTGCAGTGTTTTAATCTCCTGTTGCAATGCGATGCACAAATATTCTCTTATCTACAAAAATATGAAACAATTCGTGTAGGAATTCAAAACAGTCATGTTCAAAACTTCATTTCTTCAGCTGATAAAAGAAATATAATTAACAAAAAATGTTTTTTCTTTTGGCTTTGATTGAATAAGGATGTAATATCTGTGGGCAAAAAATGTTTTGTGAACAAAGACATATGAAAGGAGAATGATAACAATAAACTAAAAATTTATGTTTTTAACTTCAAAATGACGTTTATTTATCTGAGAACAAAAGCGGAAATAAAAACCCTGAAAAAAATACTTGCATTTCAAAGAAAATGTTTCTAACATTTTAAAAAGACCACCATCTTGCTAATTGATATCTGAATGGACTTTTACTGGTTGTTGCTTTTATCAAAGAAAACAGTTACACGTGAAAGAAATGTGCATATTATGAAATTCACAACTCTCTTCACTCTTATTTACATTTAAAGGAGCACAAAAGCCTTAAATCATGTTTCTGTTACGGAAACTTGGTCATCCAGTGATGGGATTTTTTTTACTACTATTCTCCAGTGATATGTTGACAAGTTTTTGTCTTGTCGCCTTCCTCACAACTCTCCTCACTGCGTTTTTGTCATAGACCACTTGTTTTTAAATTTTGCTCTGACTGTAGTACAGACAATTTTCTTTTACAGTGTCCTGAATTCATGCATTGGGAAGAACTTGTTGTTAAGGAGACCACAAGGGAAAGATGCAAACCATGATTTTTAACATTTTTTACAGTTACAGGCTTACTTTTATTCCTCCAGAAAGGAATGCCTCTTTCTGTGCCCTCTGTTAGCGATTCTGGACTGGGGTACATTCAATGTCAAATTAATTGTCTGTGGTCTGAGCAGCATAATAATAGTATTTGAGAAAAACGGTAAACAATAATTAATTTTAAATATACTTAAAATGTTTACGTAGCTGTGATGAACAGCGGCATTAATTGCTTTGACAGCCTTTTATTCTTGGAGCTGCCGGGAATAATTCCACCCACAACAGGCTGTCCAGAATGAAATGATCTTGCCTCGGTATCTTTATGTATATTAAGACAGAAAATTGCAAGAAAAAAAAAAGATTCAGGTGATCTTAAATCCATTTAGATGTTATGCATGTCATGGTTTATTAGGTTAGCCTGTGCCTGGAAGGAATAACTGCAACCACAGCTGCTGCAGACACGCTGCATGATATTTCCAGCAATCACTGAAAAAAGGCTTTTTCTCACACATAATTTACCTCATGCCCTCTACATAATTTGCTGCCTTCGTTTACCCTTATTAACCTCATGCGGATTGTGTTCACAAGCTGTTCTATTGTATGACGGAAGGACTGCACTGATAAGATAAGAATATGTTTTACTTCCATAGAAACAATACATCTTTGTAGGCCTGAAGCAAAAAAAAAAAAAAAAAGTCAGCCAGGCAAGATTTATTACAGCAAGTAAAGGATGGGAGAGCTGTGAAGAAAAGAAAAAAAACCTATTTCTCTGTGCATTCGTGTCCTTTTTCTTATTTCATCCTTATTTAAGGCCAGCATGTGCAAGACTTCTTTCCTCCTTTGTGATGAACAGAGATTGTATGTCTTAACAATGAGAAAGTGGGACAAATTATGTGAGACATGGGTGTTATTTATAATGTTTCATAATAAATGTCTGAACGCAAGGAATAACAGCCTGAATATGGAAATGTAGTCTTCCATATATTCACACTTCCATTCCTTTCGTTTACATGGATTCGCGTATGTTAGCAGATATGCTGACAATCATATCCAGCAAATTAGAAAATGTGCCTGATGATGCTTGCTAATTTGAATAAAATTACCTTTTAAAATAACAGTTAAACAAGTATTGAATATACTTTTTACAACGGCCACAGTATTTAAAATGCTTGTTCATAGTCTGATGTAATATTCCAATCTTAAATGTTATGCTTCCTTCAGCTGTAAGTAGAAAATCATAAATAACATAAGTAAAAGTTTGAAAACATCATTCTGAGTGAAATGAATCTATGTAATGCTTTACTTATAGTGAATTGAATTAACTTTATTATGCTAATTTACTGATGGGGAGTGTCTGTATTATATTCTGACAAAACGACTCGTATTCAGGTTTTCTCTTTTTAGATTTAGTATTCTATATATACTATACAGCATGACATACAGTATTTTAACTCAAACATATAGTCTAGAGCAAGGGTCATCAAATCCTGAAATTGAGAGCCAATGTCCTTCAACTTTTATATGTCCCTGGTCCAACACTTGAATCAAATGACTGAATTACTTCTTCAGTATGCAGTCTAGTTCTCCAGAGTCCTTTATTCGATTCATTATCTGATTCAGGTGTGTTGAACCACAGACACATTTAAAAGTTAGAGGCCCTCAAAAGGACTGGATTGGACAACCCTTAGTCTGCAAAAGCAATAGTTTTCCATAGAGCTGCAAAAACAGGACTCAATATTGAAAAGATTTACAGCATAATCATAATACACTTATTACTAGTTTTAATGTATATCCACTGATGGTACAGAACACGCTACCTTTTTGTCATTCTGTTATTTACAGACTAACACAAATGTTAGTCTGATGTGAGCTGGATAATTAGTCAGACTATCAGCTTAGGTAGCCAGCCTGGACTTGAGCACTACAGATATTGTGTCTTGTCAGGTAAAGTTTCAAAACAAAAATGTCCTCAATATAAGTAGAGAGTGGTATTTTTTAGGTTTCCATGCTGATTGCTAGTTATCACTGAACTCCTCTTCCTTGAAAGCCTTGGAATACTTGTGCGTATTTCACTGTACTGATCTTCTTTCAGCCAGCTGACCAGCAGTGCACAGCAGCGAGTGGGGGTCTGGCATCACTCAGCTACACAATACTCCATACAGGCAAGAGGAATTTGAGTCACCCCCAGCATTGTCTCAAGCATCTCATTTATATCAGAGAAAATGTGACTTACAATTTAAAGGCTGATATATCACTCAAAGATTCAGTGTGACATTTTCATTTCAAATCTAATAAAAATTAGCATATTACTACTTATTCACAGAGTTAGAAGATACAAGATAATTTCTGGCAGTAGAAAAGAACATAAGGGACAAAAGAACAGACTGTTAGAGAAAACAATCATTCACAACATCATAAGTTCATTAATATCACAACAAAGAAGCATTACACCTCTAACGCTCCTCTGTCTCCCAACCCAATGACAAATAGCTCAACTGATCGATGATGCAATGTAAAGCTTGTTTGTCTTCTAACAAGCAACTCGTTTTTGGATGCCTGTGTACGATGATGTCAATGTTCAATGTCTTTTACCTCAGCAGTCCATTTACTGTACAAAAGAAAATTAAGAGGCCAAAAAAAAAAAAAACAGAATGTAAAAGGTAAGAATAAAGAAATGTTTTATACAAAAGGATTAAAGAAATAGAAGAATCAACGTCTAATAAAATCTCACTTGGAAATGAAAAAGTATTACTTTAGAAGACAAATGTTTATTTTGTCTTCTTTAAGCTTGTTGAATGTCCTTGGACAGAAATCACTCTATCATTCATCCATTTCAGATTGATGTATTGAAAGATATTGAGTGTGCACTGGAAGTTTTCATTCCAGTGCCAATTATTCTTTACTTAAAGGTTTACTTTCAGGATCAGCCTGAATGTAACTCAATCCATCTTGACTTCAACTCTGACTGGTATCAATGTCCCTCATGAGGAAGATTTTACCCACCACATCCTACCATTGCCAGTTTAGGGTGAAAATTGGGATCTGGGTGATCTAGCATGTTAATTTATATCCACTGACTACAAACTACAAATAGGTCACTTACCTTTCTTCCAAGAACATATTTGTTCTTGTCCATCTTATATAAAGACCAGACACATGAAGGACATGAATATTACTTTCCCCTATAATTTCTCAACTGCTCTGTAGCTCTCAGTGGCTCCTCCAGAGTAACAATGCCCCTCTGCTCTGCTTTTCCATTTGCTGCATGTCTTGTATAGTTTGGTCGATGACCATGCCATGGCTGGTCTGCAGATGAGTCATACTCCATCTATTTCGGATGATGGATTGAACAGTCCACAGTAATGTCTGTGAATGTGATATGGATTATAACCTAACATGCTTTGAGCATCTCTTTTTTTGCCTTTCTTGATCACCAGTTCATAAACTGATTAAGAAAAAAACAGAGACTTGCAGAGAAACGTGTGTTCTTTGAGTAAATCAAACAGGTGTTGACTCACTTTACCAGCTCTTTGACTTCTAAAGTTATTTGTTATCACAGATTTTGTTTTGGGTTGTGAGATTAAAGGAGACTGAATAGACACTTCACTGTTTTAATTGTAAAAAATATATAAAGGTAAAAACACTGAATCATTTTTATTTTATTTCACAGTTAAGCACTGTCTTATGATTATTTACATAATATCTGAGCAAAATACATTGAAATTTGTCGTTGTAAGACGGAAAAATTTGACATGTTTCAAAGGGTAGGAACACTTTTGCAAGGCAATGAGTTACTGAGGAATAAGATGAACAAATTCATTGCAAATTCATCACAAGATGAGTTCAGGCATTTAACTGCTAATGTACACATTGAGGAAGTATATTATGCCAGACATGATTGCAGGCAATTGGATCCTAATTATAAGGAAAATAAATAGTAGCCTTGTTAATTCAATCTTGGTAAAACATATAAATATTAACCAAAGGGATCTGTTTGAAAAGTTTTAGATGGGAAAAAATGCATTTTTGTAAAGTACCTGGATCATGTCCAGCGTTAACTTGTTGGTAATTTTCCTCCTGCTTCATAATTTACCCACAGAAAGTGCATTTGTCATGGAGGGAAATAATGAAAATAAGATTCGGGGCATCTTAGTTTCCTGAGTGATGCTATTACCATTAGTGCTCAAGGATCGAGGCACAAGTCTAATTAACTTTTCAAGTGGTTCCTGGGAAAGAGAAACACAACTCATTCACTTCCCCCAGGGACCAGGTCCCTCCTTGGTTTATGAGACCACTCAATCCTGAGGTCTTCCAGCTCTGCACACTCCTCACTGGCAACACCGGAACGGAGCACTGTAGTGTGGAGCAGGTGTCGGTTTTACTTTAAGTCAACCTAGAAGAAGGTTGTTTGAAATAAATGAGGAGACAAACTTGTGTGAAAACACGATTTAAAAAAGAGCAGATTATGTAAGTGAAATATTTTTTTTAGATATTCAGCCCATTTTCCAATAAAATGCAATTTAATTCGAGGGTTGAACTATGTAGGGTTATGTCAATATACCGCTGCATCTCATATTAGAATATGATTGAAAAGTTAAATTATTTCTGTCATTAAGTCCATGATGTGAAACTCATATTCTATTCACTAGACTTCTTACACTAAGGGGAATACATTTCAAGTGGTTAGCTCTGTTCATGTTAAAGAATATGGCCTACAGCTGAATTCAGTTTTACTGAAAATGATCAATTATGAAAGCACCATTGTTAATTCAGAAATCTGTATTAAAATATAATATGATATATCACTATCATTTTAAAATATGTTATAGCCAACCTACACTGTCATGGGGAAAACTGTTTGATGGTTGTCAATGACAGTGAGTGCAGGTCCCAAAAGGCCATTGTTAAAAACATGACTCTTAACAGGATGCTGCATGTTGTTAGGAAAGTTTTGTGGAAGAAAAAAAGTGTGGTTAAAAAGGGCCAAGAGGCAGCATGGACAACTGTAGCCTAGAGAATATTGTAAAAAATCTTTTTACAAATCAAAGCTAATTTCTGACCACGACATGGGTTGCAAATTTTGCATTTCAGTTGTTAAGCCGATCCTAAACCAGAGACATTAGCTTAAAAGTGTTACAGTAGTTACTCATAAATTAGACCTGACCAGGTATTAAGTGAATATACTTTCAAACATGTTGATATGAATTTAAAAACGCTGGCATTTATAAATTAAAAATCATTTTTAATCTCTCGTATGTAGAATTCTAATTACCGTATCTGAAAAAACTGATTTTTATGTTTTTATCAGTTGAGAAACATAATCAACAAGATTAACATAAACCAGTGTTTGATTTATATCACTCTGTTTATAATGAATGTGGATTGTCTATTAGCTTCACCCTTTTGTGTTGAATTATTTAAATAAATTAAGCTTTCGATAATGAAGCATAAAAACTCAACTTTGTCCGCAGGAAGGTGTCTGTAGCCCATCTCACAGCAGCCTCTTTATAGTGTCTCTTTCTAAATCTTATCCTAGTTTGAGAGTTTTGCTCTTTCTACTCGTAACATCTGTCTCAACGTTGCGTTGATCTATTTTACATTAAGCGAGAGAGATTGTTGTCCTTTAGGGCAGGGTTGAGTACGCTTCCGAAAACCCCGGTGCCTTGTTCATTAAGATGATCGACAACAGAGAAAAAGCAACATCTGGTGGCTATGACTTGAGGTGCAGCACGTTCATTTTCTAGAGTACAGGAAATCTATTACATCTATTTGATTCATGTTTAGTGGCTCATACGAGCATCTGAAGAGCACTTCTCTTGTCAGACTGAAGGATTTTTGAGATACAGACTCCAAGAGTTCAATTAACTTTATGAGCTCTCTTACTGAGTGCAAGAATAAGTAATGATATTAGAGCATTTTGGGGTACTGAACACAACAGCCACTTTGCTTTCTTTTGTTGATTACAAGGACAGCTGAAGGGCATTAAACATCACAAGTGACTGATTTATAAATGCTCTTATAGATGTTATATTTGAGTTTTGTAGATTCTGATCAGGGAAATTGGTTTTAGAGGAACCAAAATAAATTCTTAAAATGAGGCTAGAGGTTGTCTGAGTCAAATTTATTGCGCTCCGTCAAAGAGAGGGGCATACACTGCAGACTGATGGTTCCGAGCCAACTTGTACCCGAGCGGATTGAATTACTATGTTTCATAAAAGTTTAATGGGATTTCAGCAGGTCTAATTTATAAAGGTGGTCTGTGAGAGTAAGCTGCTGTGCTGAAGTCGGTTTTTTATCACCCTCTTCTTTCGGTACAATCTGAGAAGTGATTACCAACCCAGAAGCTGGGTGACACAAATAGCTGAGTGGACACAATGTCTCACAGTTTGGACTTTGCTTAACTCACTGAGCTTCATTAATTTGTGCTGCACACCAGATTGAAACAAAACAAATATTATGATTGTATCACTTTTCTTTCTACCATGATTACTCAGCATATTTGGATTTTGAAAGTATTTGAAAGATTCTGTTGCATAACTAACATACAACAGAGATCTTCTCACTAATTCAGTCATCTGTGATGGCAATTCAACATTTTGTTTTCGTTCTCACACTCAGTCTCCCAATTGCTCTCCTTCCCAGGTGTAACTCATCTCCTCATTTGCCCATATGTGCTCCCTTCCAGAGCTGCATTCATTTACCAATTAAGTGTTATGTAATTCCCACTTCCTCCTGTGTATGTTAACCTCCACAGTGTTAGTATTCTCTACTGGCTCCTCCATTGA
This sequence comes from Xiphophorus maculatus, assembly GCF_002775205.1. Taxonomy (NCBI): domain Eukaryota; kingdom Metazoa; phylum Chordata; class Actinopteri; order Cyprinodontiformes; family Poeciliidae; genus Xiphophorus; species Xiphophorus maculatus. The sequence goes on along the minus strand of NC_036458.1, from coordinate 11,380,327 downwards.
ACCCATTGTTCCCATGTCCTCATCAATGCTAAGATAGTCCTTCCTCCTGGCTCTGATTGGTTTATTTATTTATGATTTTTTACAAAACAATGAGCACCATACATAGACATTCAAGTCATACTTGAGACAGTACTTTGGAGAATAAGCACAAACTAATAAATGACAAAACAAGAACCAAAAATAAAACAAGACACACAAACAAAATCCAGCAATTATTTCCATAAGTACGTGGATAAAAAGTAGATAACTAAAAAATAAACAAACAGAGGTAACAGAAAGTAAGTAAAGTATAAATTAGATAGAAAACAACTAAAACGGGGCACTTAAAGGGCTTAATGTATTCTGTGCTATTAAAATTGTTATAAGACTTAGATAAAGGGTGTATTACAACTGGGAAGTAAGGGGAGCACCACTCATGGGGTCACATTGAGTGTGAAAGTCATAATATTGGTCCAGAAATGGTGACCAGATTCTTGAAAATGTGATTTCAGAGCTTTTGAGAGTGTGAGAAGGTTAACAAGATCGGAAAGCTTTTTCAGGGCACCGTGTTATTGAGCCTAAAAATGTAATATATCCACCTCAGGACATATTTAAAATAAATAATTGTGAATGTATGCCTGGATTGCTTTGCTTCTGTTTTTGTTTACTCCATTTCCCTCTGTTAATTTCAAGCAATTTTACAGGAAAACTATATTTCCTCATGTGACAGCTCTGTATGCTTATTAAAAGCGTGAGTGTCGTTCCACATTGCATTTTAAATTTTTAATGATCTCAGAATAAAGGGTGGAGAAAATTGCCCCAGTGCAATCATCCAGCTATAGCACATTTTTAACTTTAACAGCAAGTAACCAACATAAGTACTACAGATACTCAGAAAATATTCAACTTTTGCATCATCCAATACTATTTTTAAATGGGTTTTATTAATAGAGCTTACAGACAACAGTGCTGAAAGATACTAATAACACATCACCAAATTCTCCCTGGGCTGGCAGCAGCAATTCTTCACACACAGCAATATCTTTGCTTCCAGACTCCCAGTGTGCTTCATTTACATTCACAGGCTAACATTCAGACATTCAATATATCCAAAACAAAACAGACACGTGAATGTAATCAACGTTGCGTAAGAACAGCTCATTGTAACCAGTATGCAGAACAATCATAAAGTGCATAAATCAGACAATAACAGGGAGCTTCAGATCATCTGAAAGAGTCACATATGATGGCACTCTTTTGTACTCAACAGATGGAATGATATTTCAAATGATTTATTTACTAAAACTCACAAAATGGTTGAGATTTATACAAGAGCACAAATATTACACAGTTCGTGCTGAGTGTTGTAAAGTTAGCAGCACTCTTTTTTTTACTTGCTAGTTTTTATTGCTAGGAGGAATAACATTTGCCTACTGGACAACTGACAGGCATATAGCACATGCATACATTTTGTTACACTAAAAAAAGCATCTTCATCAGAATACTTGTTGCATCCTCTGCTTTATTTTCAAATGTATTTCATCTACTGGTAGCCAAGCCGTATAGGTTTTTAATGGCAAGGCGTAACTATGCTTATCAGCTTCAACAGTGAATCCTTTCAACATTATAGAAGACGTTTCAAATGTGATGTCCAAGCTTCTGATAGTACATGTAAAAGCAATTTCGCAGTTGTTCTATTAGCAAACATCTGCGAGGATATAACTTCACATCCAGTAAGGGTCTCATGTTCTAGGTGATGGTTTACTCCAGCAGAGTCAGCAATGTTTTCGCTCCAATAAAATACACTACAGCACCACTGCAGTCCATATATATAAACAGGAAAACATGGTAGAGGAAACACCCCCCTCTTCATGGCTAACAGCCTGCATACATCAAAATAGAAAAAAAAAAGTCATTCAGCCAAACTGCTCAGCCTACTTTCATATCACAGGGCTCAAACTTAAAGAAAGACAGCAATTCATAAAGAGAAAACATATTTACACTGCAGGCAAACAAGTGTAATTCCCTTGCATACTTCTGTTTCTACTTTTTGCACTTAGATGTTGGAGATTGTAAAACAATTTTGTTTTATCAGACAAAAATGACCGAAGGAAATACAAAAAGCTGTCTTCAAATAATGTTTTCATTAATTAAGGGGGAAAAAAACTATTCATGCCATCACTGCCCAATGTGAGAAAGTAGTTGTTACATTTGTTAAGTTATTAATTCATTGCTATTTTCCATGCTGGCTTATTTTTTAAAATTATTATTATTATTTTATTTTCTACATCTTGTTAGTGTCACAGTTTCAGAATCAAGGTAAAATGGGCAAATAGGCATCTTAAAACTCAGAGCATCTTAAAGGGTTACGAAGCCGTTTCTAAGGCTTTGGGGCTCCATTAAACTACAGTGAAGCTGATTATCCACAATGGGAGAAAATATGGAACAGCAATGAATCTTTCAAGGAGTGGAAGATTTGAACAAACGGGGGGAAATAATGCTACTCTGCAATAATTAGCATGGCTAGGTTGTCTTTTCTATTTTACACAGCCATTCAAAACATTACTTTAGGCAAAGTCAGTTGACAGAAGGAAAATACAAGTGGCCAAGAAAAGTAATTTAATGTCAACTTTTTTGTGCATCTGCTAGAGCCAGCTTGCACTACATCTTCTGGTTTTGACTCTTGACCTGGTTGACCTCCTGAAACTTATATAACTCTTAAGAAAAAAACAACACTCATTTAAGTGGCAACCAGGCGGAAAGCTACAACATAAATACATTCAAGAACAAATATCCATCAGTTCACTTGGTGAACTTCTTCTTGTTTTTATATACACAACAACAATGTTAAGCAGAGTCAGTATAGACACAATTTAGTTTTGAAAAGATGAAAGCAGTTCAGTAATGTGATTTAATGTCAGCTTCTGTGTGTGTGTGTGTGTGTCTATGAAAGTTACCTTCAGTATATTCTGTGGTTTTTGGCTATTAAAATGTTGGTCTCTTCCAAGCTGGCAAGCTATTAAGAAACAAAACAACTATAGCCAAAAAACTGCCCTAAAAAATATGAGTATATAGTTCACTACAACATAGCTATAGCAACACCAGAATCATAATGCCCTTTTATTTGAGTTATTCTGGCAGCTAGCAACAGCAGCAGACCTGTTGCTACCTCCAGGCTGTAGGAGAGCCATGCCAAGGCTAACGACCAGCCAAAGGAGACGTGCACAAAGACGAGATTTTCAGGGGGAACAATCCTTTGGAACTCCTCCATGGCCTGATTAGAGTACTTGATGTAGATACTGACCCCTGACAGCGTGAAAATACCTGTTTACATGCAAGACACAAAAGAAAAAACAAAGCTTCATTAAAAAAAAATTAAAAATTAAAAAATCATATCAATTTTTAACACATTGCTTTGTTCCAGGAACAATGAATTGCATGCACCCTGCTGATGTGAACAAAATTGTCTGGACAGACCATTCTTATGCTTCATCACTGCACACCGTAATCACAGTGATTTATTATATAAAACTGTCCATGCATCAATTTTCTATAGCCAATTTAGATGGAGTGCAGGCGATTCTAGCAGATAGGAGGTGAGAGCACACCGGTCCATCAAACAGCACAACACAGAGACAGGAGCTCACGTTCATGCCTACGGCCAATTAGTCCCTCTGTGGCTGTGGAAAAATGATTTTTGTTTTTACTCAAAGAAAAAATACAGAACAAATTGTTGTTTCAACGCAGCTGTCAAGAAATTACAACAGCAAAACAAAAATAAGTATTTTTGTATTTCTGTACATGTTCACATTGTGTCCTGTGTTCTGATATAAGATATCATAATACATTTTCTGACAAGTTTTTGAAAATAACCATTACGTAGGCATTAAACCTTCCTCTCACTAAACCTACATTTCTAAATTAAAAATGTTTTTTTTAATTAGTTTTATCCAATATTCTCATCTTAAATGTCATGTTTTCATTATCTTAGTTAGCATAAATATGTCAGTCTTTGTTTTATTAACCTGTGCAACGTCTCAGAGAATTAAGCTTATTGGGAAAGATGCAAAATGGTTTGGGTAATGTGCAAAACAAACAGAAAGAGGTTACTAAGTGACAGACTGCTGGTGGAGGAATGGATTCAAATGTGTTCCTGTCAACTGACCCTTTCTCAAGACCAGCAGGTGGCTTAATTTCCTTATCTTCTTAATAAGTTTCAAACTGTGCTAAGAACCTGCACAGATGCTGAAAACTGCAGTTAAAAGTAAAAAAAATATATATAGAAGTCTAGGTGCTATGCAGGTATTCACCAAGTAAGACATTTCAAATTGTGTGGATCATAAAAAATACATTAACATTGACGTACTTTCCTGGAAGAGCAAGTTACGTTCTCACACATTTTTTTGAGAACCTTACTTTTTGTGTGTACAAAAATCTGTCTGCTTTTGAAATATCATTCAAAAGCAAAGAAAGACATATAGTCATTTCAAAAATACTAAGACGTCTCAGTCTCACATAGCAGAAATTAAAAATAAAGGAAAAAAGCATGGAGTTCTCTGCCCTCTTCCAACTTAAACGTGCTGTCTATGTGTTTACGGGTGTGTGCATCTGTGAAGATTTGAAGCATGTTCAACAGAGCACAACCCTCTGCAGCTAAAAGTACCTTTGAGACCTCTGACAGGTGTTAATGTGTCTCTGATTTTTGGGGGGCCGATGAGGTTAGCAGGCGGGAAAAATTCACAACCACACAGAATAGGGGACTATCAATGACTTGCAAAAATATTCATACCATTTAAGCTTTTTCACATTTTTGTCACATTTCATAACATAAAATCTTAGAATATTTTCAAGACATTTTATATAATAGCCGTCTTCCAGCCATGCCAAAGAAAGCCCTTTTCACAGCATGATGAGAAGGGCTCATAGTGTTATAATGAAACACCACCATGTTAAATTATAAAGGTGTCTTGTTTTTTTTTCCCAGCCCAATGTGCAGTAAGCAAAACAAACAACTCAGTCTTGGTCATAGTTGACCAGAGCACAGTCTTCCACATTTAGTTTGTGCCCAATGGGGCTTGTGACAAGATGGAAACAAAGCTTCTGATGGCTTTCTTTTAATTCTTGGCTTCTTGCCTTCCTACCAACAAGTGTGCCAAATACTAGTTCTTTAGCACTAGCTCCCACCTGAGCTGCTGATCTCTGCAGCTCCCCTGCAGTGATTAATGATCCCATTCTCAGCCTGTTTAGGTGGACAGCTATGTCTGGGTTTGCATTTATAGAAAAGAATAGAAATATTTTATTGTCCCAGAGTCTGGAAATATATGTTAAGGACTTGGGATAAATTAAACCTGCTTTAAATGTTTAAAGCAACGTTACGTGGTATCTTCCCAAGACAGCTGTATTTTTATTGTATTTTAGGATTATTTAAGAATATGCAATCAACAAAAAGCAAAAACGTTTTTTTTTTAAATCTTTTTAAAATTTAAATTAGTATAATAAAAAATAGTATGTCTCTTCAGAAATGCCTATTTATGACTTTCATTTTGTTTGAAGAGGCTGAATGAACAGTTTATCATGCTTAGTAATTATCTAGTGGCTCTGGGTACAAAACTAATTACTAACTGTAAAAAAAGAGCAATCCTGTTGGAAAGAGATGTTCTTCTAGAAATAAATTACAATTGTAAGGCAATGCAGGTTTTCAATTTCTTTGAAAATGAGAAATCACTTCCCATTATTCTCAAGTTAAATTTTACTTTAGCTTTGTACAAATTACCCAGCTTTGTCAAAAACGATAAATGTCAGTGGGAATTTAAACTGTACTGAAGTTGTGCTGTTTTTTTAACCAATTATAGACTTTTGTTTTTTTATTTTCTCACAAAAACCCAAGATGCTCATCTTCTGAAAAATTAGAACTAGCAAAGAAAAAAATTTGAAAGGTAGCTATATGTAGTGTTTATATTGCTTAAAATTCCGGGTAATTTCAGGTAAAATGTTTTGACAAAGAGTAAACAACACAACACAAACGCACACATACACAAATCTTCATGCTGTGATGTAACGTTGGCCACTGCAATTACAGAACAGCAGAGCAGCTTTTGTGAATTTATTCCCCAGTCATATGCAAATTATCCCAGTATGCTGCCTCCAAAAATATAATCTGATCATTGACTCCACAGAAGGGAGGAGTGCTGTAAAACTGCCCATTGAATGGCATCTGGATGTTCTATAATGTATCATGAATCATTTGTTTCTTCTTTTCTTTCCTTTCTCTTTTTGTCTGTTCTTTTCTGTATTCCTTGTGTTTTGCAATGGATGGAGGAATTGTCTTGGTTGACAGTTACCCCAGAGGTGAGCTGGAAAGAAAACCATTCTTAAATGTCCAGAGCAAAACATCTAAAGTATTCAGCCATTAAATGAGCGATTCCTTCTGACATTTAGGAGGACATGCTGGAAGAAAACACTCTGCTTCCACCATCTTGAGCTGTATTTACTCTTGGCAATTACTAATATTTAAATTCACAGCTGCTTGGTTGTTTTTTTTACTCACAGTGTAGTAAAATCTACATCCAGTGACACAACAGCGAGATCAAATGAAGAGAGGAAGAAACATTTATAAATTAAGCTAAAACAACAAATGTGTAAAAGGATACAATCCAAAGATATTACAGCACTACTCTGCACTAGTTAAACAATTTATTATTATTCTGGTTTGCACAGTGCGTAGATTGCACTATGCAGCACAGGAAATAAATAAATAAATAAAGGTCTGTTCTTTCAACACTCATGGTCACTGATGCCTCTCTAAAATCTAGAGATATTTTCCAGAGGATGATGGCAGTGATAAAAGAGAGATCACAAACTGACACAAAACCCCCAAATATCAGATACCAAAATATCAAAACGTGATAATGCATTTAGAAAGGACTGATGAGAGAGGCACAAAATCCTAAAACCCATTACCTCACTCTTTACTTTTGTGTGTGTTTACTCTGGTTTTGAAGGTGGAAGAGCGCAGCAATAGCAGATCTTTTAATGTGGACAGAACATGACTAAGACTCGGTATTTTAGCAGAGGGTGCAGTCATAATAAAACCTAATAATGTTTTATAAACAATGGTGGTAAAGAATCTGGAGAAATACCTACTGGTTTGCTCAAGGTCCTTCAATGCTTCCATCTCTTTCCTTTTCTTGTAAGACAGTGGCTGCTTTTTCACACGCCTGTACTTTACGATTTGGACATGTCTCTGCAGTTTGAACACGATTTGGACATCTCTCTGTGCAGTGTCCTGGGTGGACACTTGGAACTTAGACTCAGTCTGTTTGTACCCTAATATCATATTTACTCCAACTGTTATAGGCTGTTATAAATAATGTTAGATATATTATTGTATCTCTCCCGAAAGAGAGAATCTAATCAGAAAGGTTAATGGAGCGATGTCATTCTGCACTCTCAAAAACTGGTAGAATAAGTGTCCTTACTGTCTAAAAATACATTTCTGTTCAAAGAAATGTTTTAAAGGTGCTTCTGTCATGTTTGGCTTGTGTTGAGGACCACCCAAATTGAAACAGGGCAGAGGCATGTGCATGATGGAGAGCCTATCTAATGGTGAAAGTGAATACTCACAGAACATGCGGGAAACACACACAATCCAGGATTGTGTCAAAAGAAGGATCCAGCAGTGAGAAAAAGAAACCAAGGAGCTCAAATACTGTGGAGATGTGATTTTTTTTCATATGAACTAGGTAAGTACAATCAACAGAATGAATGGCAGCTGAGTGGGGAGCAAGTGTAAGGAGCTGAGGAGATTAGACTAACAAGATCACTGAAACTGCAAATACTACTAGAAGACTAATAAATACTATTGAAGCAGAGATTAATATAGAAAATACATAAATAACTCAAAATGCAAGATCCAAATTATAGAACTTAAACAAAAGCAAATCAAAAAGCCCACATGATCATGACAGCTTTAATTTGTCATTCAAGTGACATCAATCATAACAAACAAAGGCATTAATGAACTCTACATTTGAATGTAACCACAATTTTTATAAGGGAGATAATAATGTCATGTCAAAAATAGACATTTTGGGCCAGAGGAGGAGAGTGTGTGTGGATGTAGGGTCTTTTACTCCACAGCAATCTTTTCTGAGATTTCAGACAGCTTCTTGTGAAGTATTACTGTGAAAGTGCTGTCATCAACACAGTCAATTAAGCCATTATCCATGCTGAGGTGGTTTGGTGGTAATGGGTGTTTAAGTAATTGGTCAACATCAAGAAGGAACATCTTACTATCCTCTTGTGTTTTACCCACCTATTTCCAAAAATAAGACAAAATTGATCCTTATTCAACTTTTGCATTGATTTCAGGAACTGGCAAGTAATTTTATGACACATTTTCACACACATAAAGAGGTTTTGAGTTGAGTCCACTAGGCCAGGAAGACACATCCACATATGTAAGACACGTTCTGAGGAACCACAATTTAAAGACATCAAAATGTGAAGTCAAACTTCTTCTAAGTTATGTATGTTTGAAAAATGCAGCATTTTTTATAACAACTGAAGGTTACATAATTTGCTAGACTGCTATTAAATGGCGCTCTGTGCCTCAGAAATAAATAACTACCTTTTAAAACTGTGGAAGCAATAATGTCAATACAGTATATTATTCACATTACAACTTGTCATGCTTGTGCATACATTTCTCTAAGTTATATAGGTTTGTGAGGTTCAAATTAATTGTAAACAAAGCAGTTCATGACATTCCACTGCAATTTTAGCATCTATATTTCCACATTTACATTGTGGTTTCAACATAATATTTTGATATCCAGTTTACACAGACACACCGCTGACATATTCTTTTCACTTCGGAAATGTAATTATCAACTAAACTCAATATGCAAATGCAACAAGAAATATGTCAGTTTTGCAAACTATTCATGTTTTACACTTCTCATGACGCTACATCATCTTAACTTGAAAGTTTAGATAACAATGCATTCTCGCAAAATCTGTCGCTGGACTCAAGCCAGGGTTTTGTTTTGCTCATTAAATTCTTATTTTCCTTTTAATAACTTATCATCATCACCCACTGAAATAACACTTTGGGCAAAAACAAACACATCACAATGAGATACCATTTCCTTTTCGTGCAAATTACCCATGTTTTTTTGGAAACATTTGCCCCCAAACTACTTTAACACATACCACACTAACACCAATAAAACAGTTTTTTTTTTTTTTATGGCAGTCACTCCACTCAAGTGTACTTCCCATCCCACAAAATCTGAAAGTAGTGGTTTTACTCAGAGATTAATCAGATGCAAGAGCAGCTGAAACTCATTTTTCAAGGCTTCCTCTCACACGTAAACATACGTCTTTGTGTTGTGTTCTACATACATCACAACGCAGCACATTTGTTGTTTTTTTTTTATCTGTTTTGATTATAACCTTCATGCAAGGCACATATTCTGCATTCAAGCACAGCAATACATCAAGACATGTAAATGAACTTACTGCAGAGGAAAACATAGGAAGCCGATGCAGCCAGCAGCCTAGGACTGCAGGCCAATGAGCTGACCAGTCCCAAGATCCATCCGAACACCAGCAGCACCAGGCTGAGAGGCAGCAAGATGACCACTACCTTGTGCAAGCCTGCAAAAACGCACATTTCCAATACAAAGAAATGTGCAGCATTTTGTTAGGGGTTTGTTAGAGGGTCTGAACTACAGCTGTGTTGTATTTCACTGTAATGCTGTGTGCAATCATGTGGAAAAGCTTCGAAGATTTCCAAATTGATTTTAGCTATCTGGGGAGCCTTTGGGGCTTTTATTTCTACTGTCAGTAGAGGATAATCAACTTGCAGACATGATGAAGGTACCCCTTTTCTCAGCAAGTGATTTAACTCCATTTGTTGCGAGGTTGTAAACAAGGGCTCTTTGAAACCCCCATGGATGCTGATCTACTCTGAGGCCTCTGTGAAACACTGTTCCTCCACAGAATGTCCAAGTAGGCTTATTGTTAGTCTGGTGAACATGTGGTTCCAGGTTCATCTCAGCAAGTAAGAAAATTATTAAAGTAATATTAATCTAAACTGAAAAGGAATCATTAAACAGAAAATAATGCAGTTCCGAGATAAACTTTTAAAAATGGCTTATAGCTAATTAAAACCAAAAATTCTGCTTCTTGTAAAGTGGGACTATTACCAGACTAAGAAACACAAATGTTATGTGTCCTCACAAGCATTGGGCAGAATGCTCAATTTTTTTGACCAGCAAACAGTCACTGATCAGTCCCAAAAGGGTACTGCTTTAGAAGCTGCAGGCTCATGGAAGCCCATTAACTAATGGAAAGTTAATTGAAAGGAAGAAGTGTAAAGAAAAAAAAGTGTACAAGCAACAGGATTAACCACATCATGACCGACAACCATATTTTTATTGCACCATGAAGCATCCTACACTGTAAAAAAAGTCAGTAAATTTACGGTACAAAACTGTAAAAAACCAACAGTTTTTGACCGTCGTATCCAAAAACATTGCATTACCGTAGAAATTACATGGAACTACCGTAAGTCGAAACTGCAAAGAAAGTCAGTAAATTTACGGTAAGAAATGGTAAAAGACCAACAGTTTTTGACCGTCGTACCCAAAAACATTGCATTACCGTAGAAATTACATGGAACTACCGTAAGTCGAAACTGCAAAGAAAGGCAGTAAATTTACGGTAAAAAATTGTAAAATGCCAGCAGTTACTGACCAGAATATTCACAGCATTATACTGCCGTAGAAAATACATGGCATTATCATAACTGAATAAACATATATCCTAAATAATTGTGACAGTCACGAATGTAGAAAATACAGAAATATAGTGTAAAAATATAAGTAATTGTAAAGTTCTTAAAAAATTGTAATATTGCCAGCAGTTAATTACCCTAAACTTAACAGTAGCAATCAGCCAAAATTACAAATTTTGCTGATGTTTAGATCTACAATGTAAAAGCGTAAACAAGACTGCAAAATAATTTTTTACAAAGAACAGAATGCTGGTGTGATATTTTGGTTTCTTTTTTAATAATGCCTTTAATACACCAAACTGAAATCTCAGCAGTAGACCAGGCATCGATCTGGCGATCCACCGATTGCAAAGCAAACTCCTACAGCCAACGCCACCATCATTTATGAGAGCATTTGATCATTAACATTAAGAGAACTGTATGTTAGCCCCTCTTGCTTGAATGAAGCTGAAGTTGGTTTCCAATTGCTGCTTCCAATTTGGGAAATGGCTAAAGGGCAATTCCACCTAATTTTTCACTGCAATCAGCATCTTTAATTTACTCTAGCTAAAAAACTACAACACCTAGACTCTTCAAATCTGGACTAGATTATTCTCAACTCATATCAGAATATTTAAAACCAAGTGTGGGATTTGTAAAACCTTTATCTGATTTGTGAAACTTCAATAAAGAACAATTCTAGTGTTATCCAAAATCATACAAGTTGTAAAGTCACCCATCATTGAAGTTTCACAAATCCCACACTTGGTTTTGAATATTGTGCTATTAGTAGAGAATAGTCTAGAGCAGGGGTCCCCAAACTTTTTCCTGCGAGGGCCACATAGCTGTTCCTTTCTCTGCTCGGGGGCCGGTCTTAGTTTTTGGAGAAAGATACCTTAGAAACTTATTGTCGGCGGGGGGGGGGGGGGGGGGGGGGGGGGGGGGGGGGGGGGGGGGGGTTGCTGACTACGACACATTCGCGGTCGCTTTTAGATAGATTTTTACCCAGAATGGAAATGGAAAAAACCGTGAGTGAAACGGTGACTGGGACTGACTAGTATATATTTGAGGGAAAGTTAGTTTAACATCTGCTCAAGAGCCCCCTGGTGGTTGAAGAGAAATCCACAAACCAGAAAATACAATATATGAAAAAATACACTGAATGCTCTCTGGTATGAGGAGGCGGGCCAGATCCGGCATTACCAGACCAAATGACGCAGGCCGTAGTTTGGGGACCCCTGGTCTAGAGAGTTTTTCATTTTGTAATTGTGATAAATAGTAGGGTTTACAGTAAATGGAGACTGTTATTTGTCATGTAAACAAATAATTATCTAGTTTGCATTGCTGCTTGATCCTTCAGCATCAGCAGCAAGATTCTTTTAACTCTGTTCCTGTAGTGGTGTCCTGAACTCAACACAGTAAAGTCACTGTGCTAACTAAGGTTGCTAACTAGGGTGCTGAGAGCCCAGTAGGCCTGGTCCTTGTCAAGATGCTGCTACTGTCTTTGAAATCAAATTTCTGCTATTTTTGCACGTTCAGGAGGAGAAGGGCAACACATCACAGGTGAGTCCCTTTCACGGTTTCAACTGAAGTTAGCTAACTTTAACCAACTGACAAAGAAATGTGTAGTTTCTGAGCCATGCTGTTTATGTACATGCACTGCAGCTAGATATTTTTACTATATGGAACATTTAATCTTCACAGATGCAACACTTCCATTAATGTTTCTGTAGGAACGGCTGCATAGATTATATTTCTGGTCTACTTCAGACTACATGTGCTTAAAGTTATTGTTAATGGCAGAAGCAACTTTTTCCAAGTTTGGTTCAATAATTAATTTGAATTACTTTGAGTGTGAAATGTTCATGCATGCAAGTTAAATCTCTGAAGAACATGTTAGCTTTTGTTTCAATACTTTGGTAATACTTAGAAGTATAAAGCTTGGCATCAGAGATATTATTTAATATTTTCCTTTGACCTCTTGACTCTCACACCCAAAATACTTGCACTAAAGTCACTGGGTCCATGACAGTTGAAGGATTTGAAGATAAGAGAATTTAAATATTAATATTTTACAGCTTTTCTCAGTTTGGGTGCATCTCTCAGAACAGAATTGAAATTCTTAAAACTACCTGTTCAATCTTCAAATTACTGTGTCACTTCTGCACATCAAAAGAATTAGTTTTGCAAGTTTTGCTTTTGTACATCATGTAGCTGGTTATGTACACTTCTATGCTTTTATAATTGTAATTTGCTTTTATCGTCTTGATCAAAATATGTTAACCCTCCTGTTGTCCTCGGGTCAAAATGACCCGCCACTGTGTTAAACCCCCCCCCCCCCAAACAATCCCCTAAATGTAATTTTTTTAACTTGAGATTTTAAGACTTTTCCTAGATTGGCCCAGACAATAGAAAAAGTTCAGTGTTGCTTTTATTCTCATTTCCATGTAAGCTGTACAAAAAAAGGTACAAAGATGGTCTTCAGGTCAAAATGACCCGTGAGGCAAATGGAGTTGAAATCAAGGTCACAGAGTTATTTACAAACCATAAAATGTTACAAAGTTTTAGTTGTGTCTCAGATCAATCAGTAGCAGAAGTGAGCAGAGAGTGGAAGGCCAATTTTCCGAGCCACAATGCCAGTCAAACTCTTTCACACCTACTCAAGACTGATGCGATTTGATGACCGTGAATCAAGACCAGCAAGACGTATGACAGACAAACTTGCAGCCATAAGAGAGGTATGGGACAAGTGGGTGGAGCGGTTGCCCTACCTCTACAATCCAGAGCCTGATGTAACAGTGGATGAGCAACTGGTTCCATTTAGAGGTAATCTGTTTTCATATTTGTAATAAAAGTGATTTTCACTATTGATTTCTTTGACTGTTTTCTGTGACACTGATACTAATCACTGATGCTAATGTCTTTTGTCCAAAGGTTGTTGTCCTTTCCGGCAGTATATGCCCAGCAAGCCAGCAAAATATGGGATCAAGTCATGGGTGGCTTCTGAATCAAGCTATGCTTGGAAAATGCAAGTCTATACTGGGAAGTCAACCAGTGGATGCCCAGAGAAGAACCAGGGGTTGCGAGTTGTGCTTGATGTGACAGAGGGACTGAGGGGTCACAATGTGACATGTGACAATTTCTTCAACTCTTATGAACTCGGACAGCAGCTCCTGAAGAGGAAGATCACCATGGTTGGTACAGTTCAAAAGAACAAGCCTGAGCTCCCACCTGCACTGCTTGGGTCAAAGGAGAGAGAGGTCTTCTCCTCAAAGTTTGCCTTCACACCCACCACCACTCTAGTTTCCTACCTCCCAAAGAAAAACAAGAATGTAGTTCTTCTGAGCACACTGCACAAAGACGGCGACATTAGTGACCGTGAGGACAGGAAGCCAATCATCATCCTGGAATAAAACCGAAACAAAGGAGGTGTGGACAACCTAGATAAGGTGATTGGAGCATATAGCTGCAGAAGAATGACTGCCCGCTGGCCCCTGGTCATCTTCCACAACATCATTGATGTGTCCTCCTACAATGCCTTTGTGATTTGGATAGAGATCAACCCAACCTGGATGTCTCATAAGCACAACAAGAAGAGGGTGTTCCTGGAGCAGCTAGGAAAGGCACTTGTAACTCCACTCATTGAAAGAAGGAAGCATGTCCCCCACACAGAAGCCTCAGCAGCAGTTGTGAAAGCTATTCAGAGTGCAGCAGCTCCTGATCAACCTGAGGATCCATCTACCACAGCCACTTCCTCAGCTAAGCCAAGTAAGAGGAAGAGATGTCAGTTCTGCCCTCAGACTGTAAAACACATACTGTGTGCTGCAGGTGTAAGAAATATATCTGCAAAGGCTGTGCACTTGCATACTGCCCTACATGTGCCAATTAGTTGAATGGGTTATGTTATTTTTCATATTTTTGTATTGTACATCCTCTTGTTCACTGGAGAAAAGTAAAAGAAAATTAGTCACTGTGATGAATAAAAATGCATTCGAAACTCATTTTGCACATTTTTTTTCTTAAGCTATAGAAATTCAAGTGGAGAGGGAAAAGTCAAGTATTCACACATTTTGTGGTGAGTGACAATATACAAGATAGAATTTGGTGTTTAAAATTCAATTAAGCTGCTTATATTGGGGGTTTATTGAAGACGGGTCATTTTGACCCGGAGGATAAAGGGTGTATACAGAAAATGAGGACAACAGGACAACAACGTGTCTGTGTTGAATTCTCAACTTCCAAAATAGCATCAGTTCATTGTGTAAGTCTTAACATGCATAAGTCTTAAAGTTGTCATAATGTGAATCATATATTAATTAATTTATATTCTATTATTTTCTAAATCTGTCCTGAATTGGTAAATTGCTCCCAAGTGAGTCCTGAGTTTCTCTAACAGGTCAGTGTATGAACCATTAGCTCAACCAACGATCAACCAGTTTTCTGAAACAGATTGGAGGTGCATCTTGTGAACCATCAGTTGGCAACATTATGCTCTATATAGTCAGAACACAACACAATGTTACATGTCTGAGAACTGATGAACAAGTATCTGGGCAGAGTGAACAGCCAGAGAGAAGAAGAGGAGTGAGGCTGAGGAGGAAATAGTTGGGAGGAAAGCAGAAGAAGAGTCAGAAGAGGCTGAGGACATCTGCCAGTTTCCATCAGTCCAACATCAGGACATGGCTGAGACCCACAACATGATGCTGATGGAGGTCCTCCCACCCTACTGTTCATTCCTTAACCCCACTGAGGAAAAAAGATTCCTCAGTGGAGTTAAGGAACAAAGTGACTATGGAAATTAAAATGTAATGTAATTTCTACAGCACTGTACAGTTTTCCTTGAGGAGATTGTCCTGTGGCTCCTTTTCTACTTTTTTTGTTCTCTGCATTTCTGTCTTTTTCTTTCTGAATCACCATGGCATGGTCCATGAATAAATTATAGCAAAAGCGTAAATCAGTGTTTCTCAATCCTGGTCTTCAGCGTCACCCTGTCCTGCAGGTTTAGGTATTTCCCTTCTGCCACACACCTGAATTGTATCTCTGGATGATTAACAAGCTTCTGCAGTACTTGATTGTCATCCAATCATTTGAATCAGCTGTTCTGGAGTAGAGGCACATCTAAAACATGCAGAGCAGGGGGGCGTTGAGGACCAGGGTTGAGAAACACTGGCGTAAATGATCCTTTTGTAGTCTCTTCTCATGACTAATCGATTTGACTGTCTTATCTGTACATAGAGAGACTATAACTTATTATTTTGAGTCACTGATATGTTAACAGACAGGATTTTAAGAGCTGAACTAAGGATTTTGAAAGCAAACAAATGCTATTTTTCCTGTTTCTACAAATTGTTTTGAGAAATGCGCTTACTGTTTTGTAAATGCCAACAATGACTCGAGAAATGCACCAAAAGTGACTGAGAAAAACTAACCTAGCATAAATTGTCTCAGCTGTATCAATTTGTTTGCCTGTATGAAAAGTGTTCACATTTACAGCTTTGTTTCTGCTAGCTTGCAGGAAATGTAACTTACATAAATGGTTGAAGACAACCTATTGGCCTTCATGAGACTCAGATAAATGGTGAGTATCTATTTCATAAATTGCCTAAAACAGTTATATTTGTTTTTATTTGTTTTTTGTTTGTGTATTTTGTCTGGTTGCAGACCAGAGGATCACACCTGTTGACAACAAACAAAGGTTTAACTACTGAATTTTCAGTCAGAAATGATCACACCACCTGGTTGAAGTACCTGTGTCCATATGCAAGTCAACAAAGGTGAAACAAACATTTAAGCGAATAAGATGTTCATGTAGTGCATCTTTCTAACTTTTTCTTTTTGTTTTCCAGCAGAGAGGAAACACCCGATTGACAACATGCGAGTCTCAATTTCAACCTGTGACTGGGAAGACTACAACCATCCTGAGCAACGTCTGATCTCAGCGACTTGTGACTCTCAACCCAGAACAAGAATCCTTTTATCACCATTTTGTCTTCTACAATATGTTATCTCTTATGTGGACACATACTGTTTGTTTTGTTTTTGTTTTCCAGATCTCAGTAATACCGTGAGGAAACTGGACATAAAATAGAATCAGTTCTTTTTTTAACTTGACTTTTTAAATAGAAATTGTTTCTTTAAGTGGATTACTCGTAATCTGTATTTTTGTTTAATTAGAAATTATTTTCTTTATAACTTTCTGTATAGAAATGCTTGACAAGTTACACTTCCTTGGTTGTTGTACTATAATTTGTATGGTAAAATTCTGGTAGGAACAGAGACCAGTAATTTACCATAAGTTTTTTTTGGGGGGGAGGGTTTACAATAAAATGTCAATATATCATACAGTCTGGATGTGTTTTTCACTCATGTAGATATTATGCCTCAGTCAGCATGACCGTATTTACTACGGCAAAACCACATTTTATTTTTTTTAAAATATTTTAGGAAGTACGGTATTTTACCGTATATTAAAAATACGGTAAAATCCTGCATGTACAAAATACGGTGACAAACTGGCAGCTGTGGTTGCCAGAATTTTACCGTATTTTAAAAATACGGTAAAATCCTGCATTTAGCAAATACGGTAAAAAACTGGCAGCTGTGGTTGCCAGAATTTTACCGTATTTCAAAAATACGGTAAAATCCTGCATTTAGCAAATACGGTAAAAAACTGGCAGCTGTGGTTGCCAGAATTTTACCGTATTTTAGAAATACGGTAAAAAACTGGCAGCTTTGGTTGCCAGAATTTTACCGTATTTTAGAAATACGGTAAAAAACTGGCAGTTTTGGTTGCCAGACTTTTACCGTATAAAGACGGTAAACTTCTGGCAACTCAGCTGCCAGTTTTTTACCGTAAAATGAGGCCGTTTTTTTTTACAGTGTAGGTAGACTAAGGAGAAAAAGTACTGGACTGTGGCAATGTGGTCCATTTCATGTGGAAATGAAGGTCGCTCAGTCTGCAGGAAGAAAATAGAGGCACATAATTCATATTACTTGAGATCCAGGGTGACAGCTGCACATTCAGTGAGGACTTTGGGAAGCCAAGTAATCTGCAGGTACTGTTCCAATGTGTTTTAGTGAGTCTAAGGTCAGCATGGTCATCTATCTAAATGTTTTAGAGCCCTTCATGTTTCCTGCTGCTGACAAGCTTTATGGAGAGGTTGAGTTTATTTTCCAGCAGGACTTGGCACCTACTCATACAGTCAAGTGCACCAATAATTACTTTACTAAACATGGAATCACTGTGCTCACCTGAAACAAACCTCTTAGAGAATCTACCACATACAGTTACCACATGTAGTTATTCGTGCACAAAGAAGCACCGAGTGAATATATTTTACATACTTTCAGTATGTCAATATTTTTGCATTAAAACTCATTTTTTCTCGCTCTTACATAAAATTTAAATTTGTTGGAAAAACCTCCATTTGTGGGTCTTCTTTAGCTGTGAGCTACATGCATCAAAATTAACATGGGTATATGACTGAATAACAATACCAGAAATTAATTTGCTTTTTGATTATATTGCACCCATGTGTGACAACCACTTGAATTCTATTAAACTCTTATGTCTGTTGTTAAAAAAAGGACACTCACCGAGAAGGTGCCTTTCAGTCTCTGACAGGCTGGACATATTTGCTGTAAACGAGGGGATGACTGAACTCCTATTTGCACCTGAAAATGTCAGAGGGAAAGGTTACAAGTGACAGACTAAAAAAATTAAAAAAAAAAACATTTTCAAAAGCAAAGTATCTGCCTTCCATTTCTTTTTTAAAATGCTCCAGTGTGCATGTTGTGCACTGAGAATTCCTGTCACTGGATGTTCAGTTATTGATTGGATGAAGGCTTCATGTTGTTGCATTACTTCACAATTATTGTAAGAACTGTGGGTGCAACCTGCAACCAAATAAACACATTAAGGACCTCAAGCTGTGTAGGCTAAGAGCAGAACATTTAACAGCACTCACAAGACATCCTCAACAAGCTCCTTTGTGCACACAGATTTTTGCGCAGAAGAGGTTCATAGCACTCACATTATTTCAGATAAATGCCATTTAAATTCAGTCAGCATTTCACATATATAGATTTACTTCGGCCAGATTAAAAAAAAAAACTCACTATGGTGATCTGAGATTCGCGTCAGGTTGCTTCAGCACCTGGGTTCTGCACAACCAACGGATGAGGGTTTAATCGGAAGCTGATGATGATTAGAGCAGTAATGCAGCATCAGCACACAAATAAACAGATTCGATATAAAGAATATTCGATGCATTCGTGTATTTGCGTTGTTTTAGAAAAATATTTTCTTGAATAGAAAGGTTGAATCACAAATAATTAACTACCCGAGTATTTCCGCCTGAAATTTAAAATTGTATAACTAAGTTGCAATAACTGAGTAGATTTAACATGTGGATGATACAGAAGCGGATACATGTACGATTTATTAGTAAGTGAATATGAAATCCCCAAACCTTCAATGATTCTCCACAATCCAGAGTGTGAACTCAGGTCATTTGGCCCCGTGTGGTTGGGCTTATTTACATCGATAATGTACCAGTAATCAGTTCCGATGGCCACAGCAAGGAATGTGAAGCTGAGTAAACCAGTAAAGCCAGCCGAGAGCACAACCAGTCCGTACTTCATTGTTCACTCCTCAGATCAGAGACCGCTTAATTTTTCTGTATCTGAGGAGACGCTCCGAGAAATGCGCCGCGTAAAAGCTCTCCAGCTGGATCCATCCCTGTAAAGTGATGTTTCTCCGCTCTAAAATCCAGTTGCGAATAAAAAAGACATTTTAAAAGAGAAAGAGAACTAAAAAGAAAGAAACAACAAGATATTCCACCGGTTATATCCACCTGACAAATGTTAAAGAAAAAGGAAAAAGCATCTACATAAACAAAATGTGAACAGCCTTGTTTTATTGTCATCCCTCATCACTGCGAGGCGACGACTGCTGTTTGATTTCAGTGGCGCTCCTGGATTAATCCATATTATCAAGTTAAGTGAATACAATGCTATGCTTCTGGCCCGTAATTTCAAAATAAAACACCTCTCAGGAAATAGTTGTGACTATTCTTTTAACAAAATAAAACACACCCACCTGTCACTGACCGCAGTAGAGTAGTTCCAGTCCAAATTTACCAGGTTGGAGCTGTGGGGGCAGTGTTTTTTTGTTTGTTTTATTTTTACATGGGGACACACAATAAAAAATGAAACAAAAATGAAAGGGGATATTTCAACCTTTTAATAATAAGTGAGCCAACGAGTCAAAGAGCCGATGCAGCTCCAGGGCTGCAGATTGCGGATCTGTGGTGTAGCAGTTATAAACTGTGATTCTATCTCAATAATGGCTGACGCTAAAAGTGTGAAACCTTCATTTTTAATTAATTGTTAAAGGGAAAGGATAAGGGTAAAAAATGAAACTAGTTCAGTGGCTAGTTATTTAAGGTTTCTGTACCAGTACATATCAAAATAAGAAATTTATTTACCGTATTTTATGGATTATAAGCCGCAACTTTTTTCCCAGGCTTTGAACCATGCGGCTTATACCCCGGTGCGGCTTTTCTGTGGATTTTTCTTCAACCTCAAGGAGATTCTTTAGCAGGAGATGAATCATTGGAAGTCAAAATTGGAAATCAAAGAAGAAAGTGCTGATTTTCATTTAGAACAAGCATATGCTAGCAGCAGGCACGACGAAGAAATTTCTTCGAACATATCCCCTCATCATGGAAAACACACGAAGAAGTTTATATGATGCCGCTTTTAAGTTGAGGGCTATCGGTCTGGTAGTACAGGAGGTAAATGGAGCCGCTGCACGTAAACTTGGCGAGAACGAATCCATGGTTCGGCGTTGAAGACTGAGGGCTGCGCCTTAATAGCAGATTTATTAAGTGGAAAACCGAGAGCGGCGAAGAAACCAGTGCGGCTTACATATGCACGTTTCAAATTTTTAATTTTTTTTTATTTTTGAACTTTGTGGGTGCGGCTTATAGTGAAGTGCACTCTGTAGAACGGAAAATACGACAGTATTGTATTAAATAAGATCAAAAAATTGTTGACTAAAAATATTTTGGTTTGGTTGAAACATTCTAGATGCATCCCAAAGAAAGATAAAAACAAATATCAAACAACATCATAAACATTCATCGTAAAGAACTTAAAAAGAAAACCAATATGTAATCTGCAACAATGCATTCACTTTTTCTTCCTGTAGCTGATTCCATAGAGATCTTGTCTGTTAGTCCCACAGCGTGTTTTCTTGCACAGCTCTGTGAATTTGTTTTCCAGTGAACGACCCAGGATTTAGGAGCAGTAGATGTTGAGGGGCCTCAGTAACACTCTGAATGGTAGCTAAGTAGAAATGGTCCAGGACAGGGGTGCCAGAAGAGGGCGCTGTCCACTAATGCTCCTTGATATTTGAGTGTCTTCAGTACAGGAGCAGTTCTACAGAGGTAATGGCACCTGTTGGCCCATATCTAGAATTGGCCATGGACTACAGAACAACATCTTACAATTACAATTAAACTTAATATAAGTTTATATTATACAATTAAACTTAATATAAGTTTAATTGTAAGTGTAATTGTTACTGGGGGAAAAAAAACAAAACAAAACTGTGATCTCAAATTCTACATTCTGATTTACTACTTTTGTGGGGAAATCTGAGTTCAAAATTTCACTTAGGTATTTTTAAGCATTTCTGTCATTGCTCCCTAATAAGAACAGGGCTGTGGACATCTTTTGGAGGGGGATGAATGGGAGGAGAAGAAAATAAAAGGCTGTCATGACATAATGATAATCAAAGCTTTAAAGATTTATAATGCTGAGACAGTGTAATGAGATAACCTCTTGTTTTGGCAGAACAAGTGTTTAATTAACGAGGTTCAGTCTGAAAACTACGTCACTCTTTTTGGAGTACATTTTTTATGATGTTAAGAAACTGAGATCATGATAAATGATTTCAAAACCGTTATCACCTTTAATGTTTAATATGCACTACAGTTAAATTGTAAAACAAACACATCTGTTCTTGGTAATTATCAAAGGATACAACATTTGGAATAATCTAGATTGATATGTGTGTAAGAATTTTGATTAATCTCAAGCATCAGCTTTTTGTGTTGATTTGTGCCACCAGACTGTAAATAAACTTCAGCTGTCCTTGGTGGATTGTTCTGGACTTTCTTATCTGCAGTATCTAACTAAAGACATAGTTTGCAAATGGGGTTTCAAAGCAGGAACAGGACTTTATTCATTTTGATCATCTTTTATCACAAATATATCAGTCAGAGGAAGAACAGAAAACTACTGCATTTACATATAGACATATAACAACCTCAGTTAAACTACACATTTTATTAAAATAGGTTGAGTCTTTCTTTTTTGAGATGAATAAACAATAATTAATAAAATATTGCACCATTTGAGCACTTACTTTGAAATAACTGAATATTTAATGGGGTGTTATAATTTCTTCAGCGTACGGTAGATGAAACTTAATACACTTAATTATAGAAGAGAATAAATGATTGGGAAAAAATGTGGGATAATGTAGTTGTTCAAAAAACTTGACACTTCTTCAAAAATGATGTTAAACCAAGACAGAAACTGTTCAGAGATGCTGTCAAGACGTTGACAGCAACACTGCAGTGTAAAACTGCAAAAAATTCCAACAACCACTAATCAGATGCCAGCATTTTCCTATTTTTACTACATGCCTAAGGAATAGAGTTGCGAGACACAAGCCTGTTCTTCCTAGGAATCATCCAACCCTGCCTAATATCTTCTCAAAACTTGTAGGAGGATGAGTTATGGTATGAAACAGAAAATTTCTCTTTGGTTCCAGAACAAAATCCTCCACAATGAAGCATGCTGGTGGCAACATCATCTTCAGGGATGACCTCAGATCCAGCTGGGTTTATATCAAATTGACAAATTTTTAAACACTTCCAATTATCTGTCAGTTTTCACTGAAAGCCTTCAGTTATCTAGAAATTTGGAAATGAAGGCAATTCATTTTGAGCTTCACAACATACTTTCAAATCAACAACAGAATTGGTTAGTAGAAGTAAAATTCAAGTTCTTAAATGGACTAGCCTGAATTCATACCTAAATGTGAAAGATTTCCAGAGAATGGTGTCCTTGTAGTCTGACTGATGTAAAAAGAAAATAGCCTTGAAAGGTAGAGTGGAAATATATTACCAAGCCAACAACATTTATACCATAAACACAAATTAAATCATAGCTGAGTATTAATTAGCCAAAGGGTGTGGATGCTAATGTCGCTAGGTTATTGCTCCTTAACCTTGTTGTAGCTTTATAGCCAACATTTTTCCATTGTAATTAAGTCATCCTACTACAAAACAGATCTACAAAAACATAACCTCATGTCAACTTCAACAATCCTCTTCATGTTTTCACACATCAGAGACAACATCACTATCTCGAAGTTGTCTTCAGGTCACCGCAGGTCAGTCAGTAAGGCTCATGTGGAGACATTTACCCGTTTCTCTTGTTTAAAATGGTCTGCTGTGTTGCACAGGGATGGTGAGTGAAAGGCAATTTTCAACCCTGCCACAAATTTTGATTTAGTCTGAGCTTTGGAATACTCTCTCCAGGACATTTTGAGTTCATTCTTTTGTAGCCTTGTGGCCTGACAGCTGTGGATGTTGCCTTAGTCTCGCAGGAAATAAATCTTTAACTAAGTTCTTCTGCACTCTGCAGAAAACTTTTCTCTCTTGTTTCTTTCATGCATTTGCTAGAAAAATACATATATATCTTACAAGGTTTTTTTTATGTACATCGTCCTTGAACCAGAGTTTCCTCTTACAGTCACGTTTTGTAGACACAAGGTGACTAATAAGTGAAGTAAATGTCTTAGGAAATAGATGTGAATAATTATGGAACACATAGGAACCAACAAGAGTCTTCATAACAGAGCATGCTTCTATCATTCCCAGATTAGGATTAGTATTGTTCCACTAACATAGCTGAGTTCTTGAGCCTGTCTCCTCCAGAACTCATGAGATATGGGTAAATCCAGCTGCCAAAATAAATTATTTAGTAAAGTTCTAGGGAAGATTTTTAAGTTAGACTGTCTATAATGATAAGTCTGTGAAGAAAATGTCTTTGACCTTAAAAGCAAATGTTCTTCGGCAGAGGAAAGAAAATTGAGGCTTGATGTAATCCCCGCCTGTTGTTTGACTGGCATCTTGCATCATTGTTCCCTCGACTCTCTTGATTCTTGCCTGCTTAGAAATCTTTCACCCACTCGCAACTTCTTTCGCAAGTTTTATTTAGTGATTTGACTTGGCCATACTGCTAGGTCTTTTCTCTCTGACTAGTTGTTTTCTGTACTCGCTGTCATGCTTAGGGTGTTTTAATCTGCTAAAACAACACAAAACAGTGCTCAGCTTCACCCATGGCTCACAATTGCCTCATATTATTCTGTAACACATTTGTATGATGCAGAATTTAGAGCTGAACCAATAACCTCTAATCAGATAGAAACAAATAACCAGAACTTTGAAAACAAGAGGCTTGGATAGTTCAGTTTAATTTTATGTAGAGTGATTTTACATGCTTGTTTGCTTTCATAGTGATTAAAACAACCTGACAGCATGTTGTTACAATTGGATAAAATTGCTAAATTATGCAGGGATTATGTTGTTTTCCTGCAACATATTCAATGCAGGGTAAATTTCTTCTTTGGCCTTTTTAATAAAAGTAATTACAAGTCTACAAATCCTATAATTAAATATTGGCAAATTTTCCACTCTGTTCTAAATTTGTAGATGAAACCACTTATAGATGATTTTTTTTGTATCTCAGTGATTTATCTTTAACAGGTGTCTTTTCATACCTTTAAATATCCCTTGCCAGGCTGAAAAGAATGCTCAGCCTTCTGAATCCCTGAGAAAGCCTTTTGATTTTCTTCTAACAATGGTGTTCAATTGGAGAGAGAATGAGAGAGTTTTGAAAAAAAAAAAGTTTCTACAGCTTCTTTTTGAACATTTGCTTCAATCATTTCCGTCAGATTTGGACTCTCTGATTCTAATTGGATTGATTGGAGAGCCTGAAAAATTATGTTGTTATGTTATGTCACATAATCAGAGGGAGGTACAAAACAGTTTAGTGATGCATCGAAAGAAAATCAGCCTGATGTACCCATTTCTCTATTTATTGTTACTGACCATGACGTGTTATTTCTATCTTTAAAAGGCTTTGTGCTCATCAAAACTGTTGAGCGTGGAGTCTTGTAATAGGGACCTATTTTTTGCTACTATTAAGGAATGAATTTAAAATAATAATGATAATAACAATCCCAATTGTGGCTATCTCACTAGACAACACAGTCAATTGAAATAGTGCTCTTTAATACAAGCAGGGATCCCGATTATGAAATTGTTTTTGTTACAAAACCTCTAAAGAAACACACACAATTTTCTTCTCATATGCACAGCTGCTCAAATAATTTATTTAATGTACAGCACATTATCTGCTAATGTAATATGCAATGTTTTTTTTTGACAGAGACAGATTTTGAAGAATTGATTAATGCTCAGTTTATCTGTTAAAATTCAGGCATGTTTCCAACACCATCTTAGGTACAGCTGCTGCTTTTTTAATGTAGATATGGGAGGTTGTATTTCAAAAAGAAAATATCTTCCAAGCTTTGTGATTTTACTGCACATGTAACCTAAACATGCAGGGGTTTTTTTAGGTTTATTTTATTTTAATTATGCAAATATCATCTGAGTTTGAAAGCTGTCATTTGGTTGAAACACTTTGAAGCATTAGAAATGTTTACAGTAAACATAAAGATTTTCTGGTGTCATCAAAATGAGCCCAAATCTCCTGTGTTCCTTCATGGTGCATAAAAGTTGATATCGGTGTATGAGAGTTTATATTGACATGATAACACATTGTAGCCAAAACACTTTACTTTTGTCTCATTTGTCTAAAGAACAATTTCATAGTCCATTGTTCCAGATTTAACCAAGTCTTGAGGTTCAATCAGATGCAGTTTTGGAATCATACATCCTGGTAATCCTTCTAAAAGAGCCATACTTACCAAATGTTGTTTTCTGTTTTACTTTTTGACATTGTTCGACAAAAATAGAAACCAGACATTGAAAACCATCAAAATGGTTGAGCTGATTAGTATCTGAATTCATTTGTTAGACTCCAACCATATTTTAGATACCATTTAAGCAAGTCTTTTATAAACGATATGTGAGGCTGTTAAAAAAATCTTCCAATCAAAGAACACATCATTGGAAATTGTGCAGGATTTGGACCCTCATTAATGCAAGTAAGGCATGAGATTCACATTTATTTTATGAGACTAATACAGACACCAGCTTAATGTGAAAGCAATGATGAAAATTGTTGGCCTCACATTTAATTCAAGAGTAACTTAGTAGAAAGAGAATTTAATGATTGATTCAATGACTTTGAGGTCAAAAGAGAAGCACGAATCATCAACCTTCCACCATCTTGCTTGACTTTGGTTATGAGGAGTTTACAATAGTACGTTAGGTTTGGTTTTCATAAAACGTTGATCTGTCCACCATGACAAAACATTCTTCCGTTGGCACAAAGAACTGTGTTGTGCTGTGACATTATTTCATGATTTCCTCCCAGCAACTCTTATAAAAAAAGTTAGATACATTCAAAATGTTTTTTTATGATTGCACTAAGCTGATTTTTGATGTCAAAAATAGACATAAGTCTTTTGAAATAGCAGATCTGACCACTTCCAATCAAATAACATACAACTGAAATCACTCACCCTCTCCTAACTCCAAAATAAGAGCATTTAGATTTTTTTTTTGGTCAAATAACATAAATACCACCTTGGTTTTAAAGCAGTGATGAAATGAGGCTGTTTTTTGTCAGCCAACCAAAGCATCATATTCAGGGTGGTGTCTGTCAACCCTTTGGAGATTTACATTGTTTACTTTTCACAATTAATCTTAAAGGTCCACTAACCTTTAATTAGAATCTATTGTCAACACGTTTTAATTAGAAAAGAAAAAAACCCAGAGCAATACTTTTAATTTTCACAAAAGGTGAATTCCTTTTCTGTCTTATGTTGGAAATGTCTGGTTGTAATTTACCAGCAATATCATTTAATTTTCAGCTTATTGTTATCGTTTCCAAGAGATTTTCTCCTTCCCTTCAGTCTTAATCATGCATCAGCACATACACAACAATATACTCAGAACAAGTAAAGAAGTCTCTCTGTTTGTTTTCCACAGTTCACAGGTTTTGCTGAAGAAGCTTTGCAAAGAGACATCAATACAACGCTTATCAGAAAATATCAACTTTGTAATCAACTGATTTTCAGTCATTTCAGATTAATTTAATGTAGAGTAATCTGAACATATTCAGAGAAAGGACGATGGTGAAAAGATGGAAGAGCCATGTGATTCACCAAGAGACTCATGGAAAGGAAAGGAAAGCAGACAACAAAAAGGACCTGTTATTTGTTCCTGATAGCAGAAGTACATTTTTCTCCATCTGCTGTGTTTTTGCTACTCTGGAAATCAACATGCCTGCCTATTTTCTTTCACCGGCTCTGTCTCAGATTGTCTGGCTGTGTGAGAAGAGATTCTGTTTACTACGCTAAATTCCCAGCTTTTTATCATGCATATTTACTTACTTTCTTATTCATTGAATCCCAGTGATGTTAAACTTAGCTTTAGCTGTCTCGAGCTAAAACACTGATTGTAACTTGGATGTTTCTTCTTTTTTATTTTCTGGGTCTATTGAAAGTGAGGTTATGCTATAAATACCCTTTACTGTTCACTTAAAATTTATTGTTTTGGTCTTTTTAGCTAATCTGTATGTATCTTATGCTCATTTTGGAACTAACTGACAGAAGGAGGGAAGAAAGATAATTATTATCTGTAATTTGTGTTATTTTTTTTTTTTTGCATAGCACACAAATTACAAACACAAATGTTTGTGTTTGCAATGTAACAAAATTGAAATAATTTAGGAGCCATTAACGTCCCTAAATTGTTTCAGTCTCTCACAAGGCCCTGAATCAAGAATGCAACTTTTGTCTTTTGCTTCAGTATCTTATTTTAACAAAATAACACTTTTAATGTTACTTGTCCATACCAACACTGCCTTTAGGCTGAATCTGTTAGAATGAAAGTACAGCACACTCAGCTGTAAAACAATGGCTCTGACATTTATGGAGTCTCACTCTATGCTTCGGTTTACAAAGCCTAATTGAAACGGATTCTTTTACACAATGTCAGTGTGCATGAGGACCTTTCTTGTAAATTCGTAGAATTCATTTTCCTGCAACCACTCTTCTGTCACTTTGTTTTGTAAAACCCAGAGTAACGTTTAAAGGTAGCAAGTTTGTTGAGAGAAAAGTGGGTAATAACTCAGGTTATGGCAGCAAAAAGTGCTATCCAAGCCACCAATAGGAATGAAAGGGATGTATTTAGTTTGCTCCAATGAATGTATTAATCATGACTGTTATTCAGAGTTTTTAAGAGTTTTATGGAGAGGGTTTTTCTGTTAACTGCACTAGGTGGAAATGTGAACCTCTCTTACTTTAGTGTGTTACAATGTAGGAACTGTGAAACTCTCATGTCCTGCTTCAGTGATCACCATGGTTTCAACATAGAAACTATACCAAACTATTAAATCTGTATGCTGTGAGAGATTTCCTAACAACTATAATATTTTACATTTTAAGTTATTTCATGACTTAGCAGCCATTTACAGAATATAATTATGTATGTTACTGAGAAAATGCAGGAAAGCATTATAAGCAGAGTCATAAGCAGACTCACAAGCAGAGTCTGAGGTTGCTTTGATACCAGACTCATACACTGTAAATGTGACGGTTTGTTACCAACAGTACCTTGTTTTCTCAAAGATTCAGCTTTCTTTATTACAAACAAAAAGCTGCATCATCGGTCCCACAACTCCATTTGTGTAATGATGCTTTTATATTTTGTTATCACATATATTAAATTCCTTCTTTTTTTGAGAATCAAAGCCATCATATTTCCTGTTCCCTAACCTGATATAATTATTTGTGTACTATGAATTTTTCGATCTTTTATAACAATGTGGATGTGGTTTTGTTCACTCTTTGCTGCTGTTCATTGAAAGCTACAGAAAATGTGTTTATACACAGTTTTCTGTTAATGTTACACCTCACCATTTCAATTGGGTTGAGGTCTGTCCTTTGACTAGGTCAACTTGCTTTTATGTGAACAAATTCTGCTATATTTGATGCTGATCTTGGTAACATTGTACTGTTGACAATCGTTTCACCAAAGGTTTGGCTGTCTGACAAATAGTCTCATATTTAACTGAGAGCAAAACACCACCGCTTTACTACTCTGCTTGAGAATTGGTATGAGGTGCTGGATTTTTTATGCTGTTTGGTTTGTGGAATAGAATAGAATAGAATAGAATTCAACTTTATTGTCATTTCACTGTCACAAGTAGAAGCAATGAGATGTAGTTTGCATCTATAGAGCAGAAGTGCTCTACGAGATATAAATATTTATTTAATGTGGCAAAAAAAGATATTCATCTATATTTCTTGCTGGTTGTAAAGATGAGGCTTTGTAAACTTAAACAAACCTGCCATATTTTTTTATATATATAAAATTTGTCCTCACTCACTAAACCATGCATATTTAATCTGACTCTACTTTCAAACTGTCATGAACTTTAAGATTTAACATGCAAATTGAGGGCTGCAGAGTCTGCAATGAAGCTCTTGGACTTTGCAGTTTCTCAGAGTGATTTGACATTAGGGCAAATTAGTCAGAGTGCTCTGTGGAAGATTGACAAATGTCTGATTTGTTTTTCATTTATATTAATCTTTCACACTGTGAACTGATTTACTTTAAATTGCCTGGGGATGACTTTGCAGTGCCATGCAAAAGTAAGTCTTCTTCAACTCTTTTAGATTTCTTCAGGTAAAAACTATGAAGGTTTATTAGATTTTATTTAGACTTTTTTTTTGGAATAAACCAACACAAAATACTTTATAAAAGTAAAGCAGGGTTTTTGATATAAAATATTCTTAAACTTCTCAAAGAGATCTGGCAAATCCGTCATTTAAAATCATCTTATTTGTGCAGCATGAAAGGAGATGTTTTGTCATTAAGTGAATCTTACCAAGCTGGTGGTGTAACCAATAACCTTGTTGATCAACCTTTTCTCTTATTAAGTTTAACAAGTCTCACATTTATTTTACAAGTTTTATTGTCAACATCATTTTGAAAAGCATATCATAAAACAAAGACAGTAAATAGCAAGTACCCCTGGACATATTAAATGCTTTCTAATATAAGACAATAAGTTTCCTGTGGCGCTAATACAAGTTATATGATTAACCAACCAATTCAGAGCTTACTACCATAAATTGCTTATTAATCGCAAATTACACACATACAAAACATTGTGAACTCATTATTATTCAGGAGAAAACTGTCAAACATTTTTGCACAGCTTCAGGTTGTCCTGTGTGTTTCACATTGAATTCTAGTTTGTAACCCTTGCAATGTGTTTAGCACTCACTATAATGAGCTCAGTTCATTCTAAGTTGGAACACAAGGCCTTTTCTGACATGGGTCAACAGGAAGCGATTTATCATGTTTTCAAAGGGAGTGTTTGTTTGAAGAGCTGCTGAGAAGATAAGAATGATTGATATTATTTGGATGCTCTTGACTTGGACACCCCTAAACTCCATCAACAGGGTTTTCAAGCATCTTTAAAGACACATGAAGCAGAGTTTTGAAACTCATTGTGGTTCTGGGCAAACTGAGAGAAATATGTTTTCAAACTGTCATCTAAAATGTTGTCAAATTTTACAATTTTCCTTTCCTTTAAAATTTCCTTTAGTGATGCTTTCCGAAGCATTTTTGCAGTGTTTTTTAAACATAAAAAAAATCTGCCATCACAGACCATTATTTGTAACTACACTACATATGACGAGTGTATTGTGGATTAAGGCCGAACACCAGAGAAGCACTTTCTGAGTTCTCAACTGGACAAAAAAAAAAAAAATGCTCCTCTTTGTGGTTTCTTATTTGTTTCTGATGTGTCTATGTGATATTTCATGACCTTTATGTTGTTTCCTCAAACATGCAATATGTTATTCTTGAAACATATTAATGTGTAGATTTATTACACTCAGCACTGTCGGGGTCCTCTGAGTAATTTCTTTCATCTCTGCTTCATCCACTCTTTATTAGTCTTTTATGTAAGCTATAAATGATCCATTAAGACAAATCACAGCACCATTGATGCATCCCTTTGCCCTTCTTAGAACAAATAAAACCAGGTAAATATACCACCTAAAAATCTAGCTTTTTACATAAATAAAAAAATTACGTCAGTTTTGGTTAACACTAATCAGAATTGTTCCCTCTCTGCTTTGGATTTGGTCTTTACTTTCTGATACCCTTTAAAATAACCATTGTTTTTAGATAGTGGAAGGTAGCAATAATAGAAATAGTGATTTTTGCTTGTTTTTTTACATTCATTTGTCTGCATTCTGAACAGCTTGATGAGAAATTTTGTTAAATTTTCAACCTCTGGATTAGTTGAACAGAAACTCTTTTTATGCCTGAAAATCATTCAACAAAAAATGCTCGTACTTTAATCTGCATATGAAACAAATGTGGACAGAAATAAAAATTGGGAAATTTACTCAACTAAACCTTGGTTATCAAATTACACATTTCAACACAGCATGTTACATTTGATGTTGGCATTTGTAGTCCTTTCAAGATTAAAATATCTAAAATTCTCAAGAAAAAAAGACCCACAGAGCTTTTCTAATGTATTCACCTCTTTCCAATTACAAAAAAAAAAAAAACATCAAAACATGGGATGGTACCTAGTATAAAAATAGGCAAGTTATGATGTCAGTCCACGTCATTTGACTTGGTAAAAGTGGGTCTTGCACCTGAAACATGGGTCCTGTGTGTGGACCTGTTGTGAATAGATCAGTATTCCCAAAGACAAGATGCATCAACAGATGCACCGTCACACATGAGCGTGCCTCCCTGGTCCCCACGGAGGTACTTGCCATTGGATCCCTTGATGGCAACTCGTCCGTGTTCTGGAAACTCAAGAAAAAAGTCCTCCGCCTTTTCTCCATCTGAACAGACGAGGCCACTGCTTGAGACAAACCAGAACTTTCCATTCACGCCTGTGTGAAGAATAACAAAAAATCTGTCATTTTATAAAAAAAAAAAAAAAAACAGCAGAAAACTGTTGGAGAAGAGGTGAGTCTTAGAGTCATCTGACCAAGTTTCAGTGAACTTATTAACTGCTTCACACTGGGTGGTGGCAAAACGTGTCTTTTGTTCCACATGACCACAAGGAGAGATTACTAATTAAGAGTACCTAGATGCTTTGATCATATTTTAAAATTACATTAAAATGGGAGGAAAATCATCAGTTGCATTTATTTTGTAGGACGAATAAATAACTTGATTGATTCGTAGTCACATTATATAATTTACTGTCTTGTCATCTTAAGCATATCATAGGGCAGATGTCCTCAAATCCAGGTCGTGAGGTCTTGTGTCCTGCAACATTTAGATGTTTCCTTGATCCAACACACCTGAATCAAACGGCTGAATCACCTCAGTGCATTCATGTTTTCCAAAGTCCTACTAATGACCGCATTATGTGATTTATTTGAAACACAGGAGCAGCAATTCCCAGATGAAAGAGGGAAGAGGTACCCTTACAGCAAATGCGTCTTGCTTTTATAGGGCTCAACATGCTGAGCAGCAGACAAGAACTGTACATAAAGAGCACCTGTACAAATTCCCCCATAGACCTGGTCATCAGTAACTCTGAACACTATGTAGATGCAAAAGGCTCCATACCAATGTTCTTGTGGTATGGAGAATTAACATTGGAGCATGATATCTCAAATGTCATGCTCTTGTTGATGATGACTCGCCATCATCAACAAGTTGAAAGATCAAGATATCTTTGCTCTCACTAAATTTTTAGAATTAGAAGTAGAAGAAGAAAGAGAAGAAGAAGAATGATGTCTAAGTCTGTAAGGCAACTATGTTAAAAGTTTGGGGGAGTACAGTCAATAATATTATGAGTTATTTGGAAGGATTGTCAGAATGTTTTTTGATTGACTAAAGAACATAATTTTGTTTGCAAAGTGTGTTGCTGGATAAGGTTAAGAACGTTTTGATTGATCTCCATTTGGACATAGCAAATGCATTCAAACATTGTGGTAGAAGAGTTATTATTTAATATTGTTTTATTCCTACAGAATCTGGGCACCATAGCATATCAACAATTCCTCAACAGAATGTATCCTAGACTGTGAGAGAATTTCACTGACAACTGAAACTTGACTAAAACTGGGTCAAGCAGCAGGAAAATTATGCTAAGCACAGCAACAAATCTGTAACAGATGGATTGAAAATGCAAGGAGATTAATGACCCAATCAATATCCAGACCTCAGCCCAAATGAAAGGCTGTGGAGGGACTTTCAAAATGTTGAATGGAAGAAAATACAAACAAACCCCTACAAAATAAAGAAAAATAAAGAACAGTGGAAACAAATATTTTAATAATGTAAGCTTCTAAGTTCATAAGAAATATCATCAATTTATTGTCTAGTAATGTTAGTTATTCCATGACATACATTGGTGTATTGACTTTTTTGCTGGCAAAAATAATCACTAGATGCACAGTGAAGTTTTTATTTTTCAATTTTGAGACTGTTGTTGCTTTGTACCAATGCTGTAAGAGTTTAAGAAGACAATTAGTGTGATATGAAAACACTGACTTTTAATGTGGTAGGCGCCATTGTCGAATAGCAATGAGAAGATGTCGTAGACTGATCGATTGGCATCAAGAGTGTTGGAGTTTTTGTGGTGACACACAAAGCCGTTCTCTCCGTGAAGGATCAGCATTGGGCGGTTGATGAGTTTCATCAGAAGTAATTCATCATCACCTGTAATGAACGATATATTTTGTTCATCTGGTGCGTCTCCGCTGCTTGTGGCGGGTATTTCAGACAAACATAATGTGAAAATTCAAATAAGTAGCCTAAAAGCACTTACCCACTGTATCGCTGACCGCTGAGAGCTGCCCATTTTTCTTTGTGCACACGTACTTTCCATTACTCGCCTTGAGTGCTACCCTGTGTCCTCGCCACTCAATGTCAAACATTGTGTTGACCTCTCTGGAAGGAAAAAAGATGGATATTTCGGTGGAACTGTACAAGTGAGATTGACAAAAAACATCTAAGTTAAAGGTTAAATTAAATCGCGTAATAGATAAACTATGGAAAAAGTTAAGTATACCGAGAACTTTGTACAAATTGAGTTAGTATGTACTTGAGCTACAGGGGGTCACTGGTGCAGCACCATTCCAAAGTAGTTAAAAACTTATTATAAAGCTTCCTTTTCAATGGTTTAATATCTACTTACACCTCTGTGGCAGTGGACTGGATCTCTCCATGAGTCACTAGAGTCCAGTAGGACCCTCCATTGGTCCTGAACATTGGCTTTTTGCTCTCCTTATCTATCTCCATCTGGAAAGTCTCCATGTCAGTTTCCACATCCTGATTGGCTGAAATACTCACTCCTGGCAACACAGAAGACACCCATAACAATTTAACTTTTTTTCTAAGATAGGGTTTTTAACTACAGCATCATCCTGAATGTCTTTTTCATCTCATCCGAAATTCCAGTAAAGGTAAGTACAAATAGAAACCACATTCAAAACGCCAAGATTGTTTCATTACTTCAGCTCATGAAGATGTATTATTATGCTGACTCAGTAAATGCTTTGAGCAGAAGGGGCTCACATTTTCTATCTTCTTAAACATTTAAGTCATGGCAGCACAAATTAAATTATGATTACCCAAATTTTAGAATTTCTTTCAATTGGTCTTGCAAGACCTAGCAAACTACCAAATGTACCCCATATATACCTTCTGTGCCCTAATAAAACTTTCAGTCAAATTTCAGTAAAATGTTTGAACTATTAAACAAGAAAGTGCATAAAGTATTGCACGTATACAAGACAGTTCAAGTGCTTAGAAGGAAATATGAGTGACAGAATTGTGGCACAGTAGCCAAATGCTTTCACAAATTAGATTTTCTTGTGAGTCCAATTTTATTTAAAGATATTTTGAGAACTAATCCAATAATATAAGAACTGTTGCATTCAAAGTTCCTAATGTGCAGGTTATGAGGTAGCCTAAAAGGCTATTTGAACAGCATTTTAGTGGGATCCTTTTCATGAAGAGGGACAGCAACTCAGGTCAGACATGATGTAAAGATATTTTGTTTTATTATATTTGGATCTTGTCCCCTTATAGGACCTTTGTGAATAACTTTTAGTGAAATTGTCAAATAATTTACAGTCTGGGATATGGATAAGGATATGGATATATCCACTCGTCGTGTCCTTGCATCCTTCTTCTCCACTTTTTACCATCCATTTTTTTCTTTCATCAACAACTGGGAGATCCAGGTTTGCCTAGTTTACATGGAAAGTATCCTTGAATTTCAGCAAAATTTAAATCCCCTTTTTTATGTATGTTGGTTTCCTTAGAGGTCTGCATTTTCAGCAATCTATAATTATTTTTTTTGTGGAGTTTGGTGACATCTAGTGGCTCAAATTACTAAATTTGAGCCACGGAGCTCAAATTGCTATATTTGAGCTTCATCTTGAATAATTGGACATTACAGGCTCATTCTAGTATGAGGTAAGTAGCATAATTGTATACAGTGTAACATAGTGCTTAACATTATACAAAAGCATAAAGTGTTGCACACTATAAGTATGAAGCTCTCATGCCTGTGTGATGGAAGAGCTCATAAGTAATAATCTTGTTTGTGTTATAATAGAAAAGATAGATGACATTAATTTTGGAAAGAGGATTTTTTGTGGCTTTGTTTTGATCTTTGGATGTTTTTATCTTTTATATACAACCATAGAAACATAATATTATAAGTGTCTTTTCTAATTTCAAATTGTAGATTCATTAGGAACAAATGACTTGTAACCAATTGCACACCACCTTTGTCATGTTTTCTGAAGTGTAGCACATCAGCAAATTTTATGTTATCAACTCATGATCTGTTTTGTATGCGAAACCAATTATGCAAGAAAGATAAATCAAATTCACACATATCTTTCCATTCAGTTACTCCCCAATTTTTTTTACACACCAATGCTTCACTTGCAGTCAGCCTAGTGTCGCCTACCTAATCTACATGTATAAACTCTGGCTGCTGGGGTGTGTCAGGTCTTGTGAATGCACAGACACATAGCCTGTAATTGAACTGTGTCTGCTGTAGTATAAATTAGGTGCCACATAAATATCCTTCAACCTTTCTCTTAATCCCGTTAGAACACTAATCCCCTTCAGTCAACCCTCCACCCCTTCCTGTTCAGTCGCATGCTGTAATTCCCTGAGTGGCAAAATGCAAATCTGCACGGTAGGGCCCACTAAGCAGCTTTCGGTGCCTAGTTCCTTACAAAACACGACACTACCACAAGACCAAACACTTCAGTTCAAAACTGTGGTTTTTTGTTCTGTTTAATGAAGTTTGCTAAACTGTTACCTTGTTAGTTTTTTTTCTCTTTTTTTTGGCGAGCATTTTATCCATAGGCATAATAATGCCTGCATAAGAAGGTTAGTGTAGTCTATTCCTTTGGAGCACATGCATAGTTGGGCAACTTTACAAATCCAAACGTGAAGCTGTTTTTTATAACATTCGTAGAGGCTGATGCTTTCACTGAATCCCAAAGGCTCCAATTAAAGAAAATACAGTTGTTGCTTTTTTTAAAAAAAAAACAACTTAAAATAATGAATAAATAAAATGATGCAGGCTTGAAACTCAAGCAATTGACATGGCATGTATATCTAGTGTGTCTGTCACCATTTTTTAAATGCATTTGCATTCTTTAGATTAATTCTTTCAAGAAATTTACATTCAGTGCCTCCAGACAACATGTGTGAACTGAACTGAACTGAACTGATAGCAAAGAAGCAAGTGACTACAAGGTTTAGAACCCATTGCTAGTAACTGACACCCCTGTTGCCTAGATCGGTCTTGGAGTCATTTGCACACCAGCTAATCTTCATGGGACACACAGTGAAAATGACAAAGCCCATTACCACAGTGACCTCCACAATATGGCCACCAACACTCTAGATCCAAAATGTACAAAATGCCATGTTAGCTTTCTGCTAGCAAATTAACTTGTTTTGATGCTTTGGTTGCTGCAATTACAAATGTCAACTAACCATAATATTATACTGACTTGAACTTGTTTAATACATGGGTCAACAAAGTCTTTAAAAGCTAACATTCAGTTAACAGAAAATCAGAAAACCCAGAACATAACACATTGAGAACAGTTGATATAATTTCTCTTTCAGCCTAACCTTTATTTAGAATTTAAAGACTTCAAAACACAGTTAATAAATATTTTTTTTAATTGCAAAACAGCTGCTGGTATTAGACCAACGGTAGTATGTCATTTTGAAATAGTCATGGTGATGATGGTTATGATTACTATTAATTAAATTAGCTGCTAACGTTTACTCCAATTTTTTTTAAGTCGGCCTATTGTCAGGGTTATTCTTTCAATATTTTCTAGACTTGCCATCTAGAAAACATTTGAACACTTGAAAAGATTAATATTAAGTAGAATTAAAATTCTTGTGCTGCTGTTATTACATTAAGCTTAATTATGATTGGAAAAAAAGCAACTGCTTTCATCCAATCAAAAGAAGTTGATTACCTTGCTTGACTGAAACAAATCTTTTATTGGCAGCTTGGAAGACTACTTGTGGATGACTCTCCTCCAAATCAAAGAGCTCATCTTTTCCGGGTTTGGAGCATCGGCCAGATCGCAGGGTTCCTGTGGGGCCCACTGGGGCCAGATATTTCCCATCGCAGTCCTTAAAGGCCAGCTTCCCAGACTTCAACTCCAGCGTGAAGCTGGTTGTGTTGGAGTTCTCCTTCACTAGCTTGCCATCATTGCTGAGAAAGCGGCTGTCACAGGTCTTCAGACTGTACTTTCCATCCAGGTATACCAAGGTGACCAGAGAGTCCACTCCCCAGGGAATGTTGCTGTCTACTGAGATTTCTCCATCGGAAGCAGAAAGGTGGGCATAACGCTTTCGTGCCACACTGAGAAGGCTCGCCTGTGGGTGTAAAGCCAGATGAACAGCCCATAGCTCTTGTTCCCCAATGGCTTGGGCAAAGCAGGACAGATAGTCGGCTGAGCCTCCAAAGTAACGCTGATAAGGTTCTGATTGCAGTGCCCAACGACCATCAGACTGGGGCACTATAAGGAAACGACACTCAGGGTCTGGCTTCTCTGCCCCACATATGACCTTTCCAGCTTTATCAGAAGCAAGGTAGCGTCCTAAGTGGCTTCGGAGGAACACAACTTGCCCATCTTGCTCATCCTGTTCTAAAGTCCAGATTTGTTTCTTCTTCAGGCTGATGCCTGAGGCATTCACCTTGAAGCCGAAGGCCTCAGCGGTCAGGTAGCGGTTCTCGTAGTTAATCAGACCAAATTGCAGCTTTAGAGCCTTGTTAATCCCGTTGGTGGGCATGCTTGAACAAGCCACACGTTAAAACTGCAAGCACAGAGGTTTAAAACAAACAAGGGAACTGTTAACAAATGAAAGTAATCATGAGACTGAAAATCAAAATATTTGATTTCTTCCTTCTTCAGTTTCTCAGGGTGTGCAGTAACTCCACTTATCTCCTTTTGCCGACTTATTCAGAGTTTCTTCTCAGATCACTTTCTCTGCTTTTTCCTGAGAGCGTGCCCAGGTACTTGCTCTCAGTTCCTTAATGAGTTAGGATTAAAATCAGCAGGACACGGCACCTCAATCCAACAAGCTGCTGACGTCACATTCCAGTGCACCAACCAAAGACCTCCCGCCTCACTCTCCTTCGCTATGGAAACAGCACAGCTTCCTCTATCCCAACTTGTACATCTTTTTTCTTTTGTCACCTCTTTTGTTTTTCCTTCTACTCCTCCCCCTTCTTTTAGACATCTGACACACTCATTGTTCAGCTGGTATGCAGTTGAGTCTCACGCATAGTGAGGTCATCATCCTAGCGGCCAGGCTATCCAGAGCAAGGATAATCCTCACTTTGATCTGCTGGTGCACCACAGTCTTAATGGAGAATGTCTCCTAAATAAAGGAGCTGTTTCTTGGATGCTGCATGCTTTTCATCTTTCAAGAGATCTTAACATATATTTATGTTTCTATGAGGGAAATGCTAATGGTATATACACTTTTAGTTCTGCATCACTATGCTTTGATCTGTGGCAAAGGGCTGTTTAAGGGATAAAAACTGTATCCCTAATGTACCTCTTTCATATAGAACTGAAATTATTTGTACATGGATGACGGATTCAGACGTATCTAAAAGCTATATTAATGTTTCTATACCAGGATTTTTCATGTTACTAGGAACTCTCTGTAGAGCGTGACATTTGCTTCAAGTTCTTGGGCATATTTAAATCAAAGGTGAAGTCTGTGAGCTTAGCCAAAGATTTGAATAGAACAAATTTGAATGGGCATTAATTTGCATTTTCTTCACTTTCATCTTCTTTGGTTCTCACTCTTCTTCTTTCTAATCTGTCTAAACCTTTGTGTTTTATTCTTGTAGTTGGGTAAGAAAGGAAGATGCAACTCTAAGGCCCCACTATGACCTTTGTCACACCACACGCCATGATCAAGCCTCGTAAGAGCATTACTGTCTTCTTTTACAGCTTCCTAAAGATGGTGAAGCTAAAGCCCAGGAGAAGTGTATACTGTAAATACAAGTTAGACAAATGAGGCAGGATTCACCCTGCAAGAATTCTGGATTATCTAAATAGTTGTCTCAGACCCATTGCTGACACTTCAGTAATAGATTGTAGACAATTGTATTATTGTTCAATAATTTAAGGAATGTGAATTTATATTGAAAGAGTCAGATAAAATTGAACAGCTTTCTCATTCTCAATAAAGAAACATAACAATGTTTGACCTATGTTTCGTGTTAAAATTCATACATTTAGGGGAGGCCCCTGAAGGTTTAGGATCCCAAAATAAAGCTTAGTTCGCTTGTCCCTTGGGTGATTCTAGTCACTTGGGTAGTTTGCTGAATGTCCTCCAGCTAAACTAGAGTAACAGAATAAGGTACACAGGCCACTCACATTGCCTGCACACAGTGTTTCAATTCGGCCCATCAATTTCCTATAGGACTGAGATTAGGGCTTTCTGATGGCCATTCTAAAACACTGACTCAGTTACACTTGAGCTATTTGTAGATAATTTGGGTCTATCCTCTTAGTGATTGTGCATTTGGAAGACATATTTTTGCATCAGCTTTAATTTTCTGGCTGATGTCTGAATGTTGCTTTAATAGTCTCACGTAGTAGGGTTTCCTCATGACGTCATCTTTTTTGAAGCTGTACTAGTCCCTCCTGTAACAAGATGTCTCCTCTCTTACATTTTACAGTTGGAGGGGTGCTCCTAGGCTTGCAAGCTTCCCCTTTTGCTCATCTTGCACACTTGCTGTACATATATTTACATATACATATCTGCATTTTTTTTTTAAATCTTTGCAAGGACTGCTCTTAAGTTGCTTTTTATATTAACAGCATTTCATATTTTTACAATTTATAGCATTTTATATTTTATTTTTTATTTTTATTTTATCTACAACTACTACTCAGTGGTAGTTGTTATTGTGTCTTGTCTCTATGCTGTAACTGCGAAGTAATTTAATGAATAAAGTACTTCCATTCTATTCTATTCTATTCTATTCTATTCTATTCTATTCTATTCTATTCTAAAAGTGAAGCTCAACATAACTAAACACTTTGATATTAATGCCATAGGACATCTCTCATAAAATCAAGGTCTTTGTCTCTAAGTGCATTTGCAAGCTGTGTCTTGCTGTTTTATGTTGCTTTTGGAGTAATAGAGCTATAATGTCTTGCACACTGGAGAAGAAGCTTTAATCTCTTTACAGGCCTTGTTTTCCTGTGGATAACAACACTCTCTTAGTTTCAGACAGAATCTTCACAAGGTCATTTGTTTTGTTAATGGTAGTTGATAAGTTCATTTTTCAGCAGGTTCACTCTGGGATACAGATATTTACGACCCTTGTTAAAGTTTACTAATTTTAAAACAACAAAAATGGTCTGATTATCATGAAAAATTATTAAATCAACAGGTAAAAACATTAAATAAAAATACAAAGCACAAAAATAAAATAAATCAAATAAGCATTGTAATGTAAAATAGCTTGCGCAGAGGTGCAGTTGGTAGTACTGCTGCCTTCCCTTGTGTTTAACTTTTTGCAACTGCAGAACCTGCGTTGTGTCAAAACACTTTTAATAGCAGCTCTATAGAGTGCTGCTAGTTAGAAATGATTCTTGCATGGACAATTCATTCTAGTTCAGCTGAGGAGATCACATCTCTGTTCCTTGATAGAAACAGGAATGAGATTTTACATTTCAGTCAGAACCCAGAGAACAATTCAATATCACATCAAGACTCCAAATGCCGATTTTAGGAGTTTTAAAAAAAAAAGCAAGAGCCGGATTGATTTTTGTCTGTAGTTCAGGAGAATCTATAGTCATAGCCTCCATCTGTATCCCATCTAGAAAGTCAATCACTAATCTGAGGTAAAGAGTGGACTACATTGAATGGTCTATCTAGCTGGTGAGGCATGGAAACCATTTACAGCTAAATATCACCAGCATAAAAGTGACAAGAAATGTTATTTAAAGATTGAGTAATGTATTAAAGGGAGCGAATAAATAGCAAATAACAATGGACAGAGAACCAACCTCTGTGGAACTCCACAATATAAAGAGGCAAGTACCACAGTCAGGGTGGATATATCATCCTCCACGCAATGGTTTGCTAAACTAGTATATATTCATGATGGCCAAAAAGGATAGCAGTCAAAAAGCCTCACCAAAATGTATTATTACAGCGATAAATGTGGGATATCTGGAGACAATGAATTGACAGACGGAGACATTAAGGATATCAACCTTTGAACACAAGACCTGTTAAGACTCTTTCCTAGGAAGATCAATGGTGTAACTATTAAACAATTATATATATATATACATATATATATATATATATATGCAGTTGCCGTTTGCGGATGTTGGAACACTGAGCTACTAGTTGTTTAGCGCTTAGTGTTGACTGGGGATGTCGAAGTAACCATTCCTTCACCAGTCTTTGCATGTAACCTCTCTGATTAGGGTTACTTGAGTAGTAGCATTCCAACAGATCTACATTTTCATCGTCTTGTTCCAGTAGCCCATTTGTCATCAAGGTGCTCTGGTTCCCCAACACCTGACGCAGACCTTGTTTGGCCGGGCGACGTCTGAGCCGGCATGTTATGCATTTTTGTGTCTCTCATGGTATGAGGTAGGCAGTAGCTTGAAGGGTCTTGCCTAAGGACCCAGACTGGATTCGAACCCTGCCCTCTCGGGTGATATACCGATGCCTTATCTATTGAGCTATCCAGCCAGCCAGGGCCTCAGGGAGGAACTGGAGAGGACCTGGAAGGTGAAGACCACAGTGGTGCCTGTGGTCATCGGGGCCCTCGGGGCAGTCACCCCCAAACTGGACCAATGGCTACAACAGATCCCAGGAACAACATCAGACATCTCAGTCCAGAAATGTGCAGTCCTTGGCACAGCCAAGATACTGCGCAGAACCCTCAAGCTCCCAGGCCTCTGGTAGAGGACCCGAGCTCAGAGGATAAGAACCACCCGCGGTGGGTGAGAAGGGAATTTTATATACTGTATATACA
The DNA here is from genome assembly GCF_002775205.1 of Xiphophorus maculatus. Classification (NCBI taxonomy): domain Eukaryota; kingdom Metazoa; phylum Chordata; class Actinopteri; order Cyprinodontiformes; family Poeciliidae; genus Xiphophorus; species Xiphophorus maculatus. The sequence continues at coordinate 11,337,705 of NC_036458.1, read as the reverse complement.
TATATATACTGTATATACATATATATACATACATACTTTGAGTTGTTTTTAAAATGAAATAAAATATGATAGGTGGATACAGTCTTTCAAGGATGCATTTTAAAACACCAAAAATCAACAGACCTTGACGGAGAAATCAAAATCCTACCTTACACATTTCTGATTGTTGGCGTGTCAGGTATGGGAAGCTACAAAAACAGCTAGACACAGCTGAGTGATTCCACAGCTTTCCAGCTTTGGAAGTACACCGTCTCAGTTGCTACTCAAGCATCAACTGAGCACCTCACTGGAAGTTTACTGACAGCTTTCCTCAGGAGATTTAAAATCCCTCTGTAATTGCTAGGCTCTTCCACCTTGACCAAGAAGCTTTAAAACATCAAAAAATGGATTAGGAAAACACAACAACAACAGAACTAAGCTAACAACAATAAAAAAAACAGTCAACATCACAGCAACTTTGTAACCATGTTTCAGTGTGAAAAAATCTTACTGTTATTCCTTAAAGTTGTTTTCCTTAGTTTTACATGGTTAAAAAATTGTAGTTTGCAGAAATATCCTGTTGTTTACAGCCTGTCCCCTATCATACATTCTCTTTAAATCAGACTTTTTTTTCTCTGAGGGATAATTCTAGGTTTTAACTAAGTATTTCAGTGAAATATTTTAACAAAAATACTTCATCATCTGAACACACAACACTCTTTCAGGAAACACATTTATTTTGATTTGTATTATCTTTACTTCTGTTCATGCAGTTACCCATCAACTGTATAAACGAATACTTAGACTTTTGTGCTGCCTTTCAGTTAAACAAAGAAATGTGTGAGCTGGAAATTGTCATTTAAAATAAGTGTGTTCTGTAAGCTTGATTCTGCTAAACAAAAGCACAATGTCATAATTATTCAGTAAATAAAAACAAAATAAAAAAATAGAAAATTCACAATCACATCAAACACAGAAGTGGTTCTGTGTTTTCATCCTCTGCTCACAGGGTGGCAGCATTGTTTTTTTCAAAGAATAACAGTAGTTTGAGTAAATTTTAAAAATTCTGAGACGAAATTCAGAAATGACAGCTGTTCTCTTAATGATGCTTGTTTTCAGAATCTAAAGAATAAAAAGAACTGCATCCGTCTACTGAAATGGTTCTTTTTTTAATCACTAACAGGAACATGTATAGAATGCCACAGACAAAATCGAAATTAATTACACAAAAACTATGAACCATAACATGTTTGACATTTTGTTTAGTTTTTTATTGATCACTAAAATTGTTACTTTTTTTTTTACCTTTGATTTAAACGTATTAGTTTTGAAGCAAACATAAAATAATATTTTTGTCAATTTACAATTTAGACACATTAAATGGATGTTGTTAAAATGTATTCCTGGCCAGCAGAGGACAGCATTGTCTGTAAATTTGAAACAGCCTTTTCTTAAAGTTGTGTATGTTTAATGTTGGGTTTGCTGCTCGGAAAAAAGGGATCAAACAAAAAAATTAAGAATTTGTTACATTTAATTCATCTCACCTATATTGTGGGAAATTATAGCAGAGGTTTCGTAAATGCACTTTTTTATTTTTTGTTATTCTTTTTCCAAATGCACTTTAAGAACAGATCTGATTCATATCCAATTTCAGTTCAGAATCACTTAGATGATGACAATACAGCATAGTTACATTTACATTCCAATTAAATACAGTGCAGTTCAATCCTTAATGTAATTGTAATGTAATTATAATTACATTACAAATAATTGTAATTACATTGTAATATGTCATGACAAATATGACATATTTGTCATATTTAACAGACAAATATGTCTGTTAAAGACATAAATATTAAATAAATAAATAAATAAATAAATAAATAAATATTCTAAGCAATAGCTGGATGCCATTTAAATGTTGCTTTTTGTGTTTATTTATTATTTAATTTATGACTGTCTTAGACCTTTTTAGATTAAACCATTTTTCACGTTGGTATCCATTAGCACCTATAAACTCCATCTCCCTGCCTCTATTATAGCTAAAGGGCCAGCACTTGCTCTGTTTAGGTTTCATCAAAAAGCACTTTTGTCAAGTAGTCAAGGGTTGTGTTGTGGCACATTGCACATAGCCATCTTAAAAAATCTGAGATGACACTTTTCTATTATGTTTCATATTTTGTAGGGGGTTTTTTTCTCCAATATGTTTAGCATAAACCACTCACTTATGTCCTTGAAGCAGATTTGTGGTCATAACACCAGAATAGTATAAAAAGCAGCCAGTTCAAGCCCATCCTACATAAGGTACAGGAATCCAAAAATGTCCTTTCTGTGCTCTCCTGTTCCCATTGGACCTTTCAGCTGCCCCCTCTAAAACCAGCAGAGGAAAACGAACAAACTATGGGACAACCAGTAAAAAGTAGAATGTGAAATGACTTGCTTGGCTGTGATTCTCCTTCCTCTGCAGCTTGGTGCTCACTGACCCCATCAAACCAGCTGTTCATTCATCTACAGTACGAACACCCCCAAAGGCAGCTAAAGACAAACCCTGGTGTATTTCCTTAGAGGCAGGCTATTCTCTACCCAGGAGTGTTTGGTTTATAGTGCCTGCAAAATTATTAATTCCCCTATTTCCTTTATTTCTTCTGTATTTTTTTTTTGTTTTTACCTGAACAAACAGACCAATGAAGACCAATGGACTTGACAAACAGATCATAAAGTCATGGAGGAGTTCACAACAGGATTAAATTGCAAAAGAATAACCCATGTTTTGACCAAAGCATGGATCAATCCATCATCTGAAAAAGGGAAGATTAAGACAGTACTGCAAACCTCCAAAATGAATTGTCATCTACATAATTGGGCGAGATCATAACTCAGAGAAACACTCAAGAGGCCGAAGGCAACTCAGGAGCTGTATAGATCTACTTCTCAGGTGGGATAATCATTTTGACAGAACAACTACAGTAGTAGAAGCAGATGGCACAAACCTGGATCTGACATTTCAAAAATAAACTTCTGGTTAAAATGAAACCATTTGAAGTTTGCAGTTTCCCACAAGTCATGTAGGGATCCATAGCAAACAAGTGGAAGAAGGCGCTCTGGTCAGATGAAATCAAAAAGCAACTTTTGGCTCTGCTGCGGCGTCATCCTCATGTCCAATGGGAACATGGGGAAGACATGTGCAGGTGGGAGTATCATGATGTGGGGTTCATTTTATTTCTTATTCATATATATATATATTAAATTGTTTAGAAACAATGTGTTTTATGCTCTTCCAAAGACTGAATTACCTCCTCTACATGTCATCAAGTTTTATAGGCCTTATAATGAATTATCATTTGCTTCAGGTGTTTTGGAACAGGCATGCATCTTAAAGTTACCAGGCAGAAGCCTAAAGGACTGGAAGCCCCTTGTTTATATAATAAAAAACACAATAAAATGCATTGATGTTTGTCGCTATAATGTGGTAAAATGTGAAAAAAGGGTGTGAGCACTTCTGTAACGCACCGTACAGCATCATAACTGGGACTTTCAATAAGTCCAATTTGAGAAGTCACATATTAGCGCAGCACTGATAAATTTCAAGCTTTTTAAGGGCTGGTTGTATTTCCACATTTGTTTTAAAGAGTGACCCAAACTTGTCTCGGAGGAGCAGACACAGAAGGCTGCTCATGCGGCAGGAGACAGTGGTGTAACTCAACTCGAGGTTATTGCTGTCAGTGCAATACATTATCGACAAAGAGAATCCGTCTCTCAGGTGAAGCAGCCTGTAAATAGGCAAGCAGTAAAAATGGCTGAGTTTCTTATTGATGAAGCTGCAAACTAGAGAATGGAGCTCAGCTGCACAGGCTGGCCTCTTGCTATGAGGTAGACATGGCAAGCTTTGAGGGACAGGAGTTCTCACATCAGTGTCATTCTTGGTTCACCGACCCTGACATCAGGTCTAATATGTGGCCTCAGCTGTTGCCATCCTGACAATTCAATGTGTCTTTCATTTAAAGAGAGCGATCATGTGATTTAAAGTGGCATGTAAGAAATGCACTTGCTCTGTGGGGGAGCTGCATTCAAAACTCCCATGTTCTTTGTATATTCCTGGGAGTACATGTACATGCATGCATGGTCATTTTTGTGCAAACACTTGTCTTTTGCCCACATGTAGGTCTGCTCTGTCAGAGGTTCATATACAAAGCACTGTCTTTCCAAAGAGCCAGACATGCATCAAGCTCCTAATTTCTCCCCTCTGAATTTGTTCTGCATTCCCACACACAGAGACAGTAAAATATGGCGCTCTGAAAACAAGGGAGAAAATACTTTGAGCTGGAAAAAAAAGAATCTATGGTACACATTGCTGACTCAAAGGCTTTAGATAGCCCAAGGTTCTTTTAGAGGGTCAAACGAGCATGTTTGTTTAGTGTCCCAGCCTTTTCTGAAAGGGGACTGTTTGTGTGCTGTAGCCAAAGGCATAAGAGAAGACAATGCCAAAACAGTTCAAATACAGAATTATAGTGATTCTGTTTTGTGGATTTAAATCTACTTTCTACTATGATATTTCTGAATATTAAATAAAAAACATGGTAAAGGCCAAAGGTAACTGTTAAAGAAGACAACATCAGAGGTGTTTAGCATGCTGAGTTCACTAGGATTGAAGTTTTGTTGTATTTTGTGACATCACAACCACAAAATTGATTGCATTTTATTACCTTACATAATGGATAATTGTTTTCTTTCTTGAAGGGAATCTTTAGTATTATTACCGCATAAAAAACTGCTAAAACTGCATATCTGATTTTCATTTTTCTGATTTTTATCAGTGAAAAAGGTTAAAACCATCTATTTTGCTTTTATGCAATAGTTTGTGATGGTCCACTAGATAAAGTCTGAATGAAATACAATAAAGTCTGTGGCTGTAAAGTAACAAAATGTAAAGAAGCTCAAAGGGGGGTATTATTTTTACAATGCACTGCATATTCAGCTCTTGTTTTTTCTTTTTTTCTTTTTTTTTTTTCAAGCTCTAAGCGCTGGCTTTGAGTTCACTTTCAGTACACAGAGATTTGCCATTTGTCCTGACACACACACTTACACACAAACACCATTTCCTCAAACAGACTTTTGTAGCTTGTCTGACAAATTGAGCACATTTGTTCACGAGAGAAATTTTCATTGAGCAACTGGGTCTTTTCTGTGTCTCCGGTTGTTTCTCATTGAGAGGTTCCCTCCCCTCCTTCTCGGTCTGTGGGTAGATTGTTTACAGCAGGAAGTGTCTGGCATCCTCTCACTTGGCATTGGGAGACACTGACTTGGCTGGCTCTGGTAGCCCAACATCATTCACAGTTCCCAGCGCCCGCTTCAGTGTAATTCATGTGCTTTTGGGAGACATCCTTACCGGAACAGAAAGCGCTTCTGCTGATTATTCCGTCTGTTTTTGATTACATCCTGGACGGCCTCTGAGAACTAGTGGACAATTTAGCCATCATTCCTAGATGGGTTAATGGGGCCCAGGTTGTAAGGTTTGTGCTGGGGTTCAAAACAGTTGATTGGCACAGATTTTCAGTTGTGGCAGCAATGATTACTGCTCAGGAACATTTGTTGCTCTTCTCTCATGTGTGAACATGGCATTTTGGTGACAATGCATATTTAAAGGTTTGGTACTGAGTCAGCATTGGGAAGGGAAAATTTCATTAGCTCCGATACAAGCTAGATTACAAATATCTATTAGATCTTCTGATTTCACCCTCCCAAGGTGATGAAAATTTGGGAAATTTGAAGGAATGAACTACAATAAAAAAAGAATAAATTCATTAGAATAAATCATGATGACAATTACATCAACATCCATCAAGAACATTTCAATATAGCAACTTTATGATAGAATTGCACAACATTTTGCACAGATGTGTGACTTCAGCAATCAAGACTGATTTCAGACTTTTCTTTAAGCACTACCACATTGATGTATTTGTGGTTTATTAATTAAATCAATCAACATCTGGGTTTATTTATTTTTGATTTCAATGATCCCTTTAAATGTAGCACCATTATTAGACCTAAATATCAACAAACTGAGCAGTTTCATTTAAAAACCTTATTTATTAATAATTGAGGAGCTTGAGATGAGATACTACCAACTCGAGTATTGTGATTTGTCTGCAATAGTCTAGGATTTGAAAATATAATAAAGGAATACCTTGGTCGCCATCTTTTATGCATATATGAAAAAGATATCAGGCTTTACTTTAAAGACAAGCCTCGCAAAAAGAAAAAAACAAAAACTTTTTCCTTAAATTTACTTAGTTTGCTCTGAATGGAAAGTGTTGGCTCTTTAAATGCAACTCCAAATTTCATGTATTAACACACATGTGTTAAAGTATTAATAAGATAAAAAATAGTTCTCTGATTGTTGATTAGAATGAACCTGTGTCAACGGTTCAGTTGTTTCCTTCAATTAAATGAACATTTATGAAAGCAAAATAATGTAACAGTTTTATACTAGAGTCTTGTTTTCTCTGTGTACAAGAAATAAAGTTTCAATTTGTTAGCAAGGGATTGAATAATTATTTCCACCCACTGGAGCTTAGAGCTGAATCTTGTCAATTCAAACTGACCTTTTGTTCTTAACCCAAACAACCCATAAATAACTTATGACAGCATTTTATCATATTTATGAACAATAGATTACAAACCAAATATTTACTGTATAATACACTTTTTTGTACTATGTGCTATGTTTCTCTTAGATACTTTGAGTTTTATTATATATTAAAATTTGCACATTTTATTTTGCTTGCGCATACAGATCCATTAGATGACAATGAAAAAGACATTTCATCAGAATTTGTGTCGACTTGGTTTAAAATATACTTAAGTAGCATATTACTGTAGCAACGTTTAGACATATGGACCCAACATTTGTATTTCCGTCAAAGTATCATTATTCAAAAAAGAGAAAAGAATCTCTAAGGATTCTGGTTCTTTTTTAGTAGATTCACAGGTCATTGGATGTCTAATTCATCACATGATTCTTTGGCCAGGAGACTGCCCATTGTTTGTAGACCCACAATGTCAAACACTCTAGGAATAAAGAGGATATCATCGTCTTCAATGCGCAAACAGAATTTGTACCATTTGACCTCTGAGATGGATGCTGTATTGTCTCAGTAATGCAAGCTCGTGCATAAATACACCAACTGCTCCAAGCTGAAGTGCTAGGTCTGCTGGAGCTGTTTGTTTTAGGCAATCTTCTATTTCCTTGAGCATGCACCACCTGCCAGCAATCAGAACAATTGTATCTGGATGTTTTATGTGTGTTTTTTTTTTTTTTTTGAAGATTTTGTGTAGACTGTGGAGAAGTTATACCAGTAGTGACAAAACTAACCCATTGTTTTATTTGAAGTCTACAGCAGAAATAAGCTGCCATTGCTTTATCAAGGATCTCTTAGATGTCCTAGTTGTAATCTAAAAGAAATGTATTTTCTTATACAAGTACATTAGAGAGCATGTAACTTTCCCAGAGGGCAGCTACCTGATCCGGTTACATCATCTACTGCACATCAATGTCTGGCTTTGTAGTCATTAAGCTTTCTCTTCACCACAGTAAATCACACAGTGTCGACAACAGCTGCCCTGATCATCTATTAAAACTTCTATAATGTTCTGAGTGAAGAGAGTGGGGCCTGTAAGCTGACACTGTCTTAAAGACCCCGAGTTAAAACCAGTGAGTCTCTGATCTGGTTCATATGGAATCACACCATAAGTAGAGCTGATGAAGGAGAGAGTTGACAAAAAAGCTTTGTAATGAAAGACAGCTGCTTAAAAGCTCATAATAAGGGAGATGAGACTGATATTGGCCATACCATAATTGCATTTCTGTCTTAAGGCAACATAATATGTAAAGCCCTCAAAACTGAAACTAATTTAGTTAGAGTCTTTAAACTTGAATCAACTCAAAGTATGATATATAGCAGACAGATTATTATTGTTATTATCATGCATGTTTTAATTCCTTCTTCTTATTTTACCACTGTAATGTAATGTTTTTTTTGTTTATTATGGGTTTTTTTGTTTGTTTTTTTTATCTTGTAAAGCACTGCACTGCATTGTTGCTGAAATGCACTATGTTTGACTGGACTTGTGGTTTCAATTAATCTTGGTTAATCAAAACTCACAGAAAGAGTTCTTCATAAACTAAGCACTTTGCTGCATTTATGAATGTCTAGAATCATACCAGCATGCAGCACTGCACTCAGATTTCTGACTCTGGCTGCCACATGAACCTCAGCTGACTGCTCTCTAATAGCAGGGTGTCGACTGGTTTCAGACTGACTTGCTGTTTGGTCCAGATCAGATTCAGACTTCAGCCTTTGAAAATAACACCTTTAAACTCTGGTCATATTTGCAATTTCTTGTTGTTTATAAAGCCAAAAATTATTTGACAGAAATAAGTAGGAGGAGGTGTGCCCCCAATGACTGGAATGGGGTGGAATTTAGCGTTCCACTGCACAATCTCAATTTAATTTTGAAGCAAACCAACCAAAAATAGTTTTTCTTTATCACTGTGTAGAGTAGATTTATGGAATGGATTAAATGATGAATTTAAAAAATGTACAAATATAAGCCATCTTAGCAAACTGTTTTCAAAAGCAGCTTATTGGGAAATATGTTGCATAGAACGGGTGTCTCAAAGACCAAAAATGCTATGAAAAAATGTATAATTAATTGCACATTTAATTGCACAATCTCAAGAAAATGAGATTTAAATGTCAAACACTGTGGAAAAATGTAAGCTTATCTGGTATTAAAATATTTAAATGCTTGAATGATTTAAATGATAAGTGTGAGAGGGACAGGAAATCAGTAGATATTGTGTCTTCTACCTGCTCCTTTTCGAACAGATAATGCAAAATTGCAAGTCAATTTTTTTTCTTGTTTTTACTTTTTGTTTGTTTGAAAAAAATAAAATAAAATAAAATAATTGAAATGAAATTTCAATGCTTTGACTTCCGTTCTGGTCATTAAATTGTGTAAAGTCTTAAATCTGTTGAAAGGCTACATGGGAGCATTGTTTCTTCCACTGCTATTGAAACAAAAGGAAGATTATGTAGATGGGGGGTATATGGGTTTAATAAACAGCTGGTAAAATATTAATTAATACTTTTTTTTAAAAAAATCATAAACTATCCATTTAATTCTGTAGACACAAAGGAGACTAATTGATTTTAGCAGGGGTATTCACCACCCTTGCACTGATTTTGACTTTAAAACCATGGAAATCAATAGCAGTACTAACTCACTGAGCTACTGTCAGTCTGTACAGTGGCACACACTCAGGAGGCCTTTCTCCAAAGAGACACAAACTGGACACAAGGCTACCTTGAGGTGAATTCTCTGTGGGACTCTGCCAGTTGAATTGGTCCTTTTAGATTTTCATTTTTTCTCCTGTCTACATCCTTCTTTTTTGTCTTGTTCTATCACTTTCTCCCCCACCGTTTGGCTGTTGGATGCTGTGCTCGACTTTTCTATCTCTTTCTTTGGTCTGCTCACTCTTTGCGTCTCCCCCACTGACAGGTTCCACAGTGAACACTCAACAGAAAATATAAAGTAAAATTGGGCCTCTATAACATCTGTCACAGGCAATTCAGGGGACAGATGGTGATTTGCCCCCGCTAAGGCTGCAGAGATGTTTGTCAGCTGATCTCATAGTGTGATCCATGCATGCTGTTCTCCATCTTTTCTTTTCTTTTACATTAGAAATGCATTTTTTTTCTGTATTTCACCTCTGTAATATCACAGAAACTATAAATGGACTTGTCTCTCTTTCTCACATCACAAGGTACATTTTGTTCTTTGAGTTTGTCTTAAAATTAGCACATCAACCCCCACTGGATTTGTCTGCGGGAAAACGAGAGATGTCTCCAAAACATCTGATCAAAGCCTTGTTTAGTTGCCCAGGGCCTTCAACTCATGTTGATAAGATGTCCACGTGCCAGTCATGGAGCTTATGACTGCGTGGTATCTGAGCAGAGTGCATATTTTTAAAGTGCAAGATATAACTGAGGAGGAGAGAAAAACTCCTGTGAGGGACTCAGATGTGTTTAAGGACTCTGAAAAACGGCACTGGGTGCCTGGCAGCAGAGCGAAATTCTTTTATAAACTAGAATTACTAGCATTTACAGAGTATGGACAGATGCATGCTCTGTTTCTAATCCATATCTAATGCATATTTTTGCATGCCAACATACATGCAAAAATACGTTTCTTCTTTTGTGTCTGGCTGTTTGTATTTAAGGCAGATGTTTTCTGCATGTGCTTGCAGCAGCTTAAAGTGTTGCACAAATGAGCCTTTGTGATGCAGAAAGGTCACGAGGAAGCAGTGTATCATGTTCTTAGAGCACGTGCATCCCAGGTCGGGGACAGATTTCGTCTCTCTTTTTTTCAATCACTTTTTTTTATTTGTCAGCAGCAGAAAGATTGCAGTTTTTGTTGTTCGCTATCACATTTTTCCAACAGAGTTCAATGTTTTGATCATTGTTTTTGATCATTGTTCATAATCACACATGTTTAGATAAATCAGCTGGACTGAATATGGACCAGAATCACAGTCAAATGAGATGGGGTGTTTTAGAAAATATTAAACAATAATAGAAAACCCAATCATTGAGATTTGTGCATCTTTGTGAATATTTATGTCTATAATTCATGACCCAACCTATATATAAAATGGGAAATAAAGGATGTTATTTATGTAACTGAGTGAAATAAAATTTTCAAGGCATTACAATAGATGTAGGAAATTAGAGTTGACATTGCATTGGTTCAAACTGACCTGGACCATTATTAGTTGTGGTTTCTGTTAATTGAAATATATTTCACACTATTTTGAAATAAAGTTTGTTGAATTGTTTAAAACGATGATGGTGATAATTATGGTGATAAATATATATATATATATATTTTTTTTTTAGCTCAAACCCCAAAAGCAAACAGCATTGAATGGAAATTATTTTTAATGGTTACATGAGGGCATTAATAAATATCATATCAAAATATAATTATAATAATCAAATACTTTCAAAGTTATTACTGAGCACAGCTACAGAGCGGGGCTCAGTACAGTTTCCAAAGCAGCCAGTTGTTGTTTGTTGTTGTGTAGCTTTGATACCACGGCACGTAGTGACAGATTCACTTTCAAAAAGAAATGCATTTTTAATACTTGTTATTGTCAGTTTAATCATCATCACAGTGTCAAGATAAAACACTAATTCCATACTGCTTATCCCAAATGGATAATCTAAAACCACATAAATTAACGGTCTTGGGAATTTATGTCTTTCTTTTGAAATAAAAAAGGACACAGAATGTAATAGAAAAGGATGACACATACCATCTGAACAATCTAGAGTTATGTATATAACTCTAGATAGTATATATATATATATACTATATATATAGTATATAATGTGTGTGTGCTGGACTTTTTGCTCTGCTGCCACATTTTCTCACTTACATTTTACTACTCATATACATGCGTATGAACATTGCTGCATTGACTGAGACAGGCTCCTTTTCCACAAGCTGGAGGCAGCAGCTATTGTGTTGTGATAAATGGACTGTCTCCTGTCCCTGTAGCCAGAGGGCTCCACAGCTTTCCAAAGGGAGCCTGCAGATGCTTGGTGGCCTCTGTCCTAGGTTTCCTGTCTCCTGATTCAGCACCAGCTGTGCACACCAGCAGAAAAAAAACTTGTGAAAGGTAAAAAAAAAATGTATATAATTCACAAGAGGCTTCAGAGGTTAGTGTGACCTTAGATAGACAATAGTGTTCACTTTAGCTGATGGCAATCAGGAAACGTATTGAAGAGGAAGGAAAACCGCAATTATATAATTCTGGAGCAGGATAGCATTCTCTTGATCATCTGGATATGATTGTTGCTTATTTAAGCTTGAATGAATCCCATACAGAGCCAGCTGATCAAAAGCTGAACTTGGCAAATTTGCTGTGTGGTTTGAGGACAATCTCTGACAGTTTCTATGGCTGACTTTACCCAGGAGCCGCTCTGGCAACTGAAAGAGGCTGGGCTTTACGGCAACAATGGCAGGCGTGCCAGGGGAGCCACGGCAGCGACCGTGGTGGGCTGTCAGAGAGCTGTGTGGCAGTGCTGCTCGGCTGAAGCTGCTGCTCCCTCCTTAATGGAACAGCTGTTTGGAGCATGGTGCGCCAGGGTGCTGGAGCACAGAGTAAACAGAGGAGAAGAGCAGTGTAAACAGAATGAGAAGGGGGAGGGAGGTCTGGATCTCTGCTACCATGAGCGGGGTAAACACCCCAGAGAACTAAATGGAGGGGTTGTCAACACAGGAATGCACAAACACCACTACATAGCAGCTTTGGGAAGAAATGAGGGGGCGGGGGTGCATTGTGAAACAACCATTACTCCAACCACGGTTCACATGCAAGTAAATGATGTTTTTTTTCTGACTGGATACCGAATTACAAGCTCATATCTCATGGAGCTGTAATTATTTTTTACATAATTTTATTTTGTAATCTTAATTACTTAGGATTGTAGCTCCTTTAATGATATTGAAGACCAAACATTTTTTAATTATTCACTTTAATGCTTACAAGATAAGGAGTGCGCCAACTGTCCTGTGATTACAAACAGATACTACATGAGGCCACCTTTTATGATAGGTGCAGGAGTGACCTTTACTGCGCTTGCAGAAAATAATGTTTGGAAATGTGCCTGGTTAACACAAACACAAAATATTTTGAATTTAATGTTGTCACATACATTCTATAGTCTGAAACAGGCTCCCAAATATCTAAATTTGTATGTGCAAAAACTTGCATGGAGTTTTATTAAATGCTGCATATTCTTTCTTTTCACAGAACTTTGCAAAAGAAAAAAGAAAGGTTGGAAAAGTTAAAATGTTTAAAATGTAAGGACCAGTTTTAAAACTCAAAATTACTTAAAACAAAGTTGAAACATACATTTTATATTCTTGTTTTACCTTAAGAGATTGCTGATTCTTTTCTCCTGGTCCTAACTTTGTTGATTTATCCATGGAAACACCACGTTCATCACTGGCAGAAACATTATCAAAAAGAATAAATGCATTTTAAAAAAAGCCCACTAACTTCAACCCTGAAAGAAAACGTGATAATATGAATATGAGTCACGCTGTTAATTATATTGTTGTTGTCATTTCAACAAGCTGGCAACATCCCATCAGAGTTTGTACATGACATATGTAACAAGGAGCAACTGTAATCTGTGTATTACAGAGAAAAGCTTCTTTAGCATAGCTGAGTCAGAATATGCACGAGCCTGTTACAACAGAGACATGAATCAGGCGTGGCTCGTCTGAGCAGTGGCCACTACAACAACAATGTGCTGCCTGTATAGCAGCCTGCAAAAGTTTGAATTCAGACCTAATTTACAGATGTTTAAAGTGCTTCTCATAATTAGATCTTTAGGTTTCACATAGATCTTTGGGAGATTTAGCTTTTCCAATTGTCCGGTATTTTTACCACACTGTGCTGGTCGTGGTTAAAACATGGAAAGTTAATTAAACAGAAGACCCTAGATATCTATCTCCAGGACAATTGGAAGTCAGTTCTTTTAGAATGAAAAAAGTAGCACTGATCTGTATACAGTCCTCCCTGAGTAAGTTGCTGTAAATGTAGCTACATTTTGTGGTTTCTCTTTGGTTTCATTGCATACATAGTATATAAAAATAGTGCCACTGGGGGAAAAAATACAATTTTGATTTTATTCTAAGAATTCTTTTTTTTCTCAGAATTCAGATTTTGAGATTAAATTCAAAAGTCAGATATTTTCTCAGAACTGTTAACATTCTGACATAAAAATCAGAATTTTTTTTGTTTTCTTTTCTTTTCCCAGTGACTAATCATTTTTCTGTGTATGTAGATTCTACAATTGCTTCCTTCATTTTACTTTGAAAAGTGGGTCAAATTGGATGGAAAACATTTGTGAACATAAACATTTAGGTTTTGCCACATATTTGATTCCAAATCGAAATGTGCTTTGGAGGTTGAACCTTCCCCACAGTCTTTGGCCTTTTGGAATGCTAACAGGTTTTCTTAAAGAAAAGCCTTATCCATCTATAGACCAACTGACCATCACATTCTAAGCAAAGAAAAGCATGTCCACAACATGATGCTGCTGCCACAATTTCCGTCAAAAACATGAACATTTTAAGTTAATGTGCAGTACCATTTTTTTTTCCACACATTTTTTTTAATTAGGGCACACAGTACAATTTTGCTCTCATCTGACCAGAACATCTTCACCTTCTTGCTTCTCTTTGACCGTTACATGGCACAGAATTTCAATTTACAAAAGGACCGATTTGTAAAGTACATGAGTCCTCTCATCAGATTCTCCCAGCTGAATTGTGAGCTTCTGCAGCTCCTGAGGAGTTACTCTGGGAAATTTTACAGAGTATGAATCATTTTTCAAGGAACTCTAGACCTGAAAGGTTACTGGTGACAAACGGCAACTAAAATGATTAAAGGAAGTTATCAGAAGGTGGAGGTTTTGTACAGTGCACCTGTTAGGATATTTCAATTAGATACATTTATCTTACAAAGACACAGCAGTGTTGCATAATTTATTTCCACTTGTTCATTTGCGCATTCAAACTATTACCTTCTCTGGCATCGAAACGTCCACAAAAAGGCTTCACTTCACATCACACAAGAATAACTTGAAATACCTGCTTCGTTTAAAGATGCATTATAAGTGAACCTTTTCAACAGCAACACATGCTTAAAATAGATGATAAGAGCATAAGTGGCCTTTAAAAACAGGCAGTGTGTACCTTTGTTCTGCTCTCTTCTCTTAGCACCTTGTTAAGACCCAAGACCTCACCTCCTCACTCTCAGACTCACAGGCCCCAACACGCACAGGACTGCCGGTCCCTTTCTCAACACTCACATTCTGGGGCCAGACGGGGTCAAGCAAAGGGTGAGACATTTATGAGGTGTAGATATTTGTGCAGGAAGGCATTCCTCCTGTTGACACCGAGGAACACAATCTGGATGCTGACCAAGCTGAACCAGACAGGCAGTGAAACGTGAGGCAAGCAGGCATGTCTGTCAAGTGATATGTAACATACCCTTCATTCCATATTTCAAAAAGCTGCTCCAAATGAGTACAGTCTAAATGTAATCACTTGGTGACCTTATCCTCCTCACTGTTTGTATTATGGATCAGAATTACCTGATTAGATTCCTGATGAATATTATGCTTACTGCGTAAAAGGTAATGAACCAGAACTATTTCAAAACACATTAACCTTAACACTCAGACACCTTAACCTTTTCCTCAACTCAAACACTGTGCAGAGTGCCTCTTACCCTCATGCTGCTGATCCAGGAAAGGCCGCAGCTTGGACATGGGGCAGTGGCCACAGTCAACACAAAAGGTTGTGGTGGTAAACAGAACTGTTTGTGTTCACTGGGCCACTGCTGGAGATGACTGATGTGCCCATTAGCCGCTGCTTGGGCATATGGGGGGTGGAGGGGTGGGAGGGGCAAGGTGGTGGTGGTGCTCTGGCAGCATGCAGGACAAAGAAGACCCCTGGGTTTGGAGAGAAAGGTCAATGACCCATATTGTCTCCATGCCTCCAGGCATAGCCAGTAGATATTTTACTGATTTAGGTTAGAGACATTGGCTTTGTCAAAGCTGATGAGCATGTATGCAAACGGACAGATGCTGTAGGTTATGGCTTGTGTGGGCGGCTAGAGGAATATACCTGCAGCTCCAGGCTGTGAAAGGAGAAGGGCACATGTTGCTGAAGGCATCTTGTGCTCTAATAATAATAAAAAAACATGTAAGTAGGCCAAAAGAATACTTTAATTTGAGGATAAAAGGTATTTCAAATAATGCAGTATGACTTTCTTTCCACTAGAAAGTACTTTAGCAATTTAAATTGACATAACAATTCCACACTTAAATTCCATTAAGCATTTGTTTTGATAAAAAATATATTTTACTCTATTATTTATACCTAATCAGAAAAATAAGTTTCTTGCATTTGCTACAAAAATGCTGCGCATATTTATAAATGACACATTTGCAAATGAAACAATGTTTTACCTATTAAATAATCTCCTTCATATGTCAAATTAAGACTCCATATTTCTTTAGGCCTATTGTATGATATTCTCTCATCTCTACTGATTCATTACTAAATACAGAACTTTTTTGAGATAATAGATCTGGAGGCTAAATATGTTGCTGCAACAAAACTGTCTCCGTTTACAGTGGACTACAGAACTCACACAGAGTGCATTGCATTTTTTTTTATACCTCTTACACTTTCACAGTTTGTCAGGTCACAAATACAAACATCATTGTACCAGCGTGTTTGTAGGATTTTCTGTAAAAAGACAACACAAAATATTTAATAAAGGTCATGAAGAAGGGATGTGAGTGTATTAAAATATTTTGCAAATTATTTGAAAAGTATTATGTGCTTTTGCATGACATTTTCACCAGTACTCCTAAATAAAATGAATTGTAGCACAAACCACAGAATTACCACTTGTATTTAATAATAAATAATAATAAAATGTTAATAATGTCCAAATATATATTACTCTGTGTTGGTCTATCAAATGTAATCCCAATAAAATAAACAATAAAGCATGAGAAAATGTGAAAAAAAGTTCTAGGGGTGTGAATACTTTTGCAAGACACTAAATTATTTCATTGATTTTCAAAGGCTTATTTAAAACCATCAGAATCAACAAGAAAAACAATTTGGCAGTAAGTAGACTTTTTATAAAATAAAAACTTACCATTTTTTAGGTAGGGCCATTTACACAAGCACTTTAAAATAGTTGTGTGAATTGTTTGATTATATTTTCTTACATATTTTTAAAAAAAAATCATTATTGCAAATATTTACCCAGATTAACCCTAGCATCTCAATAATATTTCACTCTGTTTTAATCGCAATTCATGATCATTGCTTTCTGCTCGAATAACTTCAATGCACAACAAACAGTAAGATTATTGTTTCATCCCCCCCCATCTCTTTTTGTTACTAGACCACTTAATCAGCAAATTTTTTAAAACAGCAGAGGCAAATTTGACAGAACAAAATTGATTTTAACCACAATGTGGTGAAGGGAAATGAGAGCAGTGATTGCAAAATAGATTAACTACCAAATAAAGCAAAAATAAAAGGGAAGGGAAAAAAGGCATGTACAATTAATAGATTGTTTTGTGGATTAGACAAATCCAGTGTTGCTTTATTTGTTTTCACTAGATGGCCTCTATAGGACCAGAATGCAAATGTGACAGCACACAAAACAAAGAAAAAAACAAAGAAAACCAAATTACATTCTCATAAAGTTCTCTTGGCATGGACAAACAGCAAACTGACAATAAATAAAATGTTGGCAAACAAAATAAAACTTTCAACAACAAAAAATACTCAAGCTTGCATATCAGACAAGACAAAAATAGAAAAAAAAATTACTTGGCACAAATTAAATAAACTTTTCAGATTGAGTTAACCTACTTCGTCCATTGCTTTGTGAATCTGATTGTCGTTCACAGTTAGCACTGAGATTGTGTATGGACTGTACAAAATAGACATAGATGGCGATGAGAATAACATAATTAATTTCAAATTGTCAACATCCATCTTTGCCAGTACATTGACCTTCATTGTCACATCCCTAGAAGTGACATTTTTTATGCATATTTTTGCATTGAAAAAATCTGCAGGTACATGTGGAACAAACCATTGTCACAATGCAGAGTTAATATTTATGCACACAGTGGAGGACAAGCATTCTTAAAAATTGCCAGTGATTTCTGATCTGAATTTTGCACAAGTGCTTCTGTGAAAAATTTAAATAAAGGAAATAAAATTTCTAAAGACACTTTGGTATTTTGTAGGCCATGTTGTGCTAGTCTATGCTCTGATGAGTGCAACACTCAAACACATTTTCATTGAAAGACCCAGTTTTTTTGTTGTTTTGTTTTGTTTATTTATTTGTGTGGACATGATTATAGTGATGCTAGGACACTTATCGCACACAAACATAGTCTCATAATGGTACACTCACTTTTTTGACCCGTGACAGCAGTCCGATGGGATCTGCCTTGTGATAATGATGCATGATACATAAATTAGAAAAAAAAAGACATAAAAAAAGATTTTTGTAAAAATGAAGTAACACTTGAAAGAAAACACTTTTTTTTAACAGGGCGATTACTTTCTTTGAGAAAGTGAGTCTTCTCCTGTTACAGATTAAATCCTTCTGCCTCCGTCTGTGCTCTCTTTTTCTCGGGTCTGTCTCAGCAGGGCATACGCAGTGCAACACTAATCTCTCCAATCTCGACTCCCCAAAGCAAAGGGAAAAAGAAATAACACAATACAATGTAGTCTACACCCATATAAAAATAAATCAATTGCAAACATGGAAAGATACATCTCATATATACAATAAACTCCTATATAAAATAGCTTTTATGTACATATAGACAAGAGACAACAATACATTAACTGATCTGTACAATGTACACCTGAACAGTTAAGACAGGCGAGAGGTACTGAAGTGTATGGCTTGATTGGGGAAGATTTCAAAATATTTACAGACATTTTTAACTTTACACTCTTGCCTTTACATGTTTTCAACTTCTCTGGAATGAAAAGGCATGAAGACGCTCCATGTGCCTTAAGATTTTCTTCCAATGACTCAGACAAGGCCAGCCTTTTGAAACGTAGTCAGCAGTGACGATTTGGACCTTGTTTTAATTTGCACAATCCAGTGCAATCATAGCTCTCTTTCTAAAACAATGGATAAGAGCCAGAAGTAGAAGTCTTAAAACCAGTATTCAGTCAAGAAAGACTGCTTTTAAAAAAATAGATTCATTACGGAATTGAAACACCACTTGTTCAAGTTTCTGATCCCCAGGAAGACCCAGACTTTTATAGACGCCAGAATGCTCCAGTGTGTAATAGCAGACAGCCCTGCTTTGGCGACTGATGTTCAGTTAGTGGACCTTTCAGACTCACCCATGGCATCGTTCACAAGCCTTACTCCTAAGAAGTCCTTCAGTAGTGTCAATTCAGCACATGATAGAAACCCCCTCTACAGTGACCAGCTGACCGGTGGTGGGGTCGTACGTCCCAGCCAGGTAGTACAGGTCAGGATAACTACTGTTTGGCTTCTGATTGCGAGTCAGACACTCGTACTCCTCCCTGCTTACAACCCGGCACTTATGAGAGATTGTCTGGACATCGTTCTCATCCTCGTGACACGACTGGTAAAGGGCGTACTATGTAGGAAACACAGACACAGCATAGTGATGTTTATCAAGAATTTGAATTTCATCTTATGTACTAGTATTTTTTTAACAAAAGTAAGTCTCATAGAATTGCAACATACCTTGCCATCACGATGTCTCTTGCCTAGTTTGGTCTCCTCAGGGTGGTAAAACCATTTGACTTTGACAACCATTCTTGAGGTCCAGGATTCCCAGAAATTCTCGATTTGACCCACATATGGGAGATTAGGACGTCCAGCCGAGAGGAAAACGGCACAATCACCAACTCTTACAGTATCTCTTCCTCTGACAATAGCCTTATAGAAAAGCTTCCGGGCCTTGCCCTTTAATCCTCGTCTCTGTGGAAAATAAGGAAATGGTTTGATTGTATTATATGTCTTTCCGTCACGTATTTTCTATAAAGCAAGCTTGGTGAATGCAGTAAAAATGTGAATAACTGTTCGCACCTGTGTAGGGTTTCCGGCCCACCTCCACATCTGCCGGCCAGCCAGGAATGCAGATACCTTGGGTCTCGGAATAAATGAAGTGTCATCTGGAAGCATCCGTGGTTTTTTCATGCATTCCTTTGTCGGTTTAGAGACTCCAGCCATGCATTCCTTCCTCTTTAAGGGCTTGCTGTTGGACAACTGCTCTGACGGGCCTCCTTTGGCACTGGAAACAGCAACAGCTTTGGCGACAAAGGAATGTTGCCGAGGCCTTGAAGAAGTTGAGGGTTCCGCAGATGGCAGCAGTCCCTGGTGAGAGGACAGGCAACTTTGGAGCATCAGTGCCGAACTATCCTCATCATCTGAGCTGTAGGATGAATCGTTGTCTGATGAACACAAGCTAGAACTGGAAAGGGAGCCTGAAGAGGAAGAACTTGAAGAACCAGAAGAGGAGGAGGAGACAGAGAGGCGAGAAAGAAAACGACCAGGCATCCTGAGTCCTCCTGTGGCTGCAGCCAGTGCAGCCCGCCTTCTCTCTTCCTCTTCCTCTTCATCATCCAGATCAGAATAGGAAGGGTGACACTCTCTGTGAGAACTGAAGCCCAGATCACCATATTTCTCCTGCCGCAGAGAAGGAGAGGGCTTTCTTTGTGGAGTGGTTCCTTTTAGGAGGAGTTCCACTCTGGAGGCACCACCTTTCTTGTTGTCTTTGACCAGCAGGACTGGGTGAGAGTATGCCTCAGTTTTAGGCATACTGCTCACACTGGAATATTCACTTTTCAGCAGCAGTGCCTTGCTGTTCTTGGTCTTGGGAGATGTCACTCCTTCGTGGTCCAATTTGATAAGAAATTCCTGTCCAGACTTTCTGCTCCTTGGTGCAACCATGTCATCTTGCCTACGCTTCTCATTGTACATGCCAGTCCTGGGAACCATAGATAAACCAGGTCCTGCCCCTGCAGATTGAGAACAGAAGGAGGAATAGCCGTTTGCAATGCTTCTAAAAGAATCCACCTCAAAGGAGCTGCTGCTGAAAAGGCCTTTGGTTGGTTGGGAGGTCAGGGACTGCGTTTGAGGAGAAGAAAACAAGGCATCGTCCTTTCCTCTCAAGGCCTTCCTGGGTGCCCCGTTAAACTGAAACAGACTGTCAGCAGGTCTCTTCCGGGTGTTACCCAGTGAACTCCAACCCAGGAAAGCTGGAGGATTTTTGTTGGCATTTTCTGCCTGTTGCTGCTTTTGTTTCTTCCCTGAGCCTTTTGGTCTCCCTAGGATAAACAACAAAATGTTACCTACATTGCGTTTAAGCAAAATATTGCAAATTATATCACTGCTGCATTCACTTTTTATAGTGTTTAGGGAAAACTTAACTAACTCAGCAGAAACTTTACACAGGGTGGATTGTACATGGCTGACAATATGACAATTTTAATAGAAAAAGTTGCAAGCTATAAATTGTTCCAGAGAACTGAAACAATAAGAAAAATTGCACCTGGGATTGTTCATGATCTGCTTTTTTTTAACATGTGGCGTCAATTTGGGCAAATAATTCTGCTAATAAATATGTTCCATGGTTATCCATATTGTTACTGAACACAATGTTTTATTACTCGCGATTAACTGGACTTTATGTGAATACAGCTGTATGGTGAGAGACAGCAATACCACACTGCTATCACTGTGTGATGTTCACAAGAAATTTTCTGATAGTTTTCAATTTTAAGCACAGTTGTGCAAAATTTGATAGCAGCTCCACCGTGTTGTCTTTCTGCACGGTTGATTACACATGACTTATTTTGCTTACTGCTGCTCAGTTGGTTTTGATGCCGTGTCACCTTTAGTTAATCATCTCAAGTACTTTTAATCCCACATTTACAAGTGTGTTGCTAAAACCAGTCATTGAATAAAAGATTAAAGCAACATGACTTATGAGTCTATCAGCAATAAGAGGGACTTCGGCTTCACTTTGCAACAGTTGTATAACATCATTTTCTGTTCAGAATTAAATCTTACCAGGTCTTCTTTTGATAACAGTTAGGTTTTGGGTGTTTGACAGAGAAATGGTGGAGCTCAGTCTGTCAGAAGGCCTGTCACTGATTGGGGCCTGCTCCAGACTGGAACTTCTCTTGGCTGATGTTCCACTTGGTGCCAGCAGAGCAGGAGAAGACTCCCCACCTTAATAAGGGATTGCAAAAAGAAAAAGAAAATTAGCATTTGATTAAAAATACAGAAAATCATATGCATTGCAAGTGTAACAATGGTAAAACACATCACAAACCTTTTAAATTCTTTGTTTTAAATATTATGTAAGTAATTCCAGATTTGGGGTGTGATTAATCTTTCACAACTTTTTCCATTTTGGTATTACTTTTAGTAAACAGTGAAAGTGGAATCTGTGATATGTGATTTTGTTTGAATTCAATAAAGAGACCTCATATACAAAAGGTGCATACTCACAACAAAACTCAACAAGAAGCATTTCCATCCAAATCTTTTGATGTATCAATAGTGAAAAGAAACCTTACATTGTTTTTCTATAATAAACAATAAATCAACTGCACACACATTGCTAAAAATACAATCACAGGGTAAATTTGTTAATGCCAACAAAAAAGATTTGGGTTAGGGTTAGGGTAAAGATTTATTTAAGTAATTTACAAATTATGTGTGATGGGCAAAAGCAATTGAGCAACCTGTTGAGGTGACCATGCATGATTATTTATTCTTATTAACAGTGTGGTTGGAATAGAACATATTAACACAGACACATATTAACATGCCAAGTGCACATCCAGCCTGTGACACATTGTTTTTTGCTGATTAAAATGCAGCTTAGGAGCTTTCTACACTACCTCTGTTTATATTCATAAACAGAAACATAAAGTCTGACATCCCTCAGCCTTGCCTTTTTGTTGGCACACTTCTACATTGATTTATAATATCAGTGAGTAAGTGATGTAAAGAAGTAGCAGATGAAGCACAAATTGTGTATGTAAGTATAACTACTTGTGAAGTCTTTCTATGCACCTCTCATTTATAGACACATTGAATTCGCATTATAAGGTCTTCTTCTTTCTGTATGTAACAAGCTTTCATCACATGTACAGGGCATATTTGTGTCAAGTCAGATATTTATGTCCTTCCTAGTCTGAATGTCATACATTCCATTTCATACATATTGTTTATTTATTTGTGTGTCTGACCTTTTCTGAAGTTAATCCTACATCATTATTGAGAGGGAAATCCATGCAGATTTTTATGCATGAAGCCCCACATAGTTTATTTATTTAAATATAGTACTAAAAAGGGTGTACTTTTTTTGTATGATAACTGTAGGAGCATTAATTACAAAGCAAGACTACCCACACTGGATCTGATATCCTGGAGGAAGAAGTCGGATGTTTGGCAGAGAAATCTTCCCCCGATCTCCATCATCAAACTCAACCATCACTCCTGGCTTCCCCTCATCAACTGAACCGCCTGCAAGAGACAAAACTGCTATTTTACTGCTAAATAACGACTATGCAAATTCAGTTAAATGTGTATTTATTGTCTCACCTCTGCAAACGTAGCCGGGGTACAGACACCGTGAGCGTTCGCTCCAGTAAGCGCACACCCTAGTTCCATCACTTAACACAGCCTCAGACTCTGGTCGTATATCCAAGACCTTGAAAGCAGACCAAAAGCATAATTAAGATTCATTACAGATTGCAGACAACGTCCTCTAACAAAGATGTGAATGCATACACACACTCACACATACAAACAGTGTGAAAGCAATGGGGCATTGTGAATGGACAGCCACTGTGCCACGTTTCCAAGCGGTCCTTATCTCATGCCAACGTGCCAGTCAGAGCTGAAAGGAGCGGAAGCCATGATGCAGTAAATCCTGACTTGCTGAGTAATACTAAAGAGGGTCTGAATAGAGGGCTTGTGATTGCAGGTTGCCAGATCCTCCCTCCAACAATGCAGCCAGTCTCAGCATCCGCCGCTCACTGGGGGCCCTTTCAGGTTGCTTTCATTTACTGTTGCCATGGTGAGGGACCTTTTGACTGATGAGGTGTGGATGTTAGAGTGTGTATAGGGGGGAGAGGGTGGTGCAGGGATCAGTAAAAATTGCGGTATTGGTGTCAAAGTCAAATAAATGGGTTTTGGACACATTTAAAGTGGAAGTATGTCGTAATTAGAAGCAGCTGCTCTGCGTTGAGTGTTTAGATAAGAGAACGGTTGCCAGAGATGCTAAGTGCTAAAATCGCAGGAGAGTTAAAAGTGAAAGAAAAAAAAATCCTTTGATCCACTAGGCAGGTTGAACTTGGTGAGAAATTAGGGGTGAAGTTGAAAGTTCATTGTCCAGTTGAAGCCTGGAATTGTTTAACTAAAACTGGAATTTTTGATCTTGCACCCATTGAAAACAGTAATAAAAAATAAATAAATGTAATGCCAAAAAAGAATAAACCTTTAACATGCAAATATATTATAGCTCATATGTTATAACTAGAATGCTACATATTTATACAACTATAATTTTAAATGCTGTGAAAAAACAGATACAATGATGTGATGGTAGAAGATGAGTACATGCAGTTTTACTCTTTAATTGTGTACTGCTGTGGTTACTGCTCTTTAAAAGGCAATGAGCAAATAATCCAAAAATAATAAAAATAATAATAATAATTTAAAAAAAACCATTGTAGAACTGATGAGAATCTGAGGAATTACTGTCTAAGAGTCTCTGTGGAATCTCTAGCTACAGCAGACAAGAGTAAAATCATGTCTTAATGACTGCTTTAAACTACATTTTTAGAAAACCAGAGAGAAGTGTGCAACAAGCACACTTCTAATAAAATAATGGAAATAAGATCAAAGACACATGAAAATTTTCCATAAGTTTAAGTTGAAGTGGAAACTTGTTGGTGTGATTTATCAAAATTCAAATTTTTTTTTTAATAATTGAAAACAGGTAGATGACACAACAGTCTGTCCAGGTACAAACCAATAATAATGATAGTACGTTATTGCGCATGCCTTGTACAACCTAAATATACACTGCAAACAAGCTGTTAGTCTTTACTTATCTTAGCTCTTCTACACATTATGCTTATAAGAAAATACTGTGAGGAAATGATGAAAATACTCTTGATCACTTAAGGCAACTGAAAGAAAGTTTTGTTTCCTAAAAAAAGACAGATTTTTAACTTTTTAAATAAAATATAAATATAATAATTGGAACATTCAGTAAAACGAACACAACTGATTAAATAATAAAACAGAGGAAATATTTTTTCTTTTCAAAATTTTCTAATTGTGAACTATCTTTGAGACAGTTATATCACTGTGATTAGCTTTAAAAAACAATCATGATCACTCCTGCACAACGAATGTGACCTTTAAGCAGTTTCCTCTATTCTGATTACAAAAAAAAGCACGCACTAAAACAATAACAGGCGGTTTAAACCCTACCCTACATATTGACATTCCTCCTGTTTGGATATTATATTGCATACAAACCTAGCACCCCTTGTCCTATTTGGAAATGCTGAAAATATACCACCTGGTATAGAGATATGGCCATTGCTTTTATTGACCAAATGCAAGAGACCGCCATCGTCTCATTAAACATTAGCCCTTGCTATAATAAACACAAATTTGCACTGTAAACTCCATTTGTATTAAAAGTGGTCAAAAAGGCAAGCTCATGTATTTAAAGAGATTTAATGTTAACAATGTCTCGCATTACAGCTTGAAAACAAGGATATACCCAGGTGTTGTGGGGGATTATCCCACCCACAGCTTGGTTTAACGGACATTCACAGTCACTCACACATAAAACTACAAATCCTGGCCATCTGTCCGTGTCCATTTATAAGTTTATACGGCTTCAGTGACTCACAGAGAGAGAAAGGGGAAAGCAAAGAAACTAGTATTGCTACAAAAAGGTTACCATTGTTTAAGAAAAAATTAACACAAATGACAGGAGATTATTTTTATTGTGTTCTTGTGCAGTGAGGTAAACTTACAGCTTCCTTTAGCAACTGCTCCAGTGAATAGATTCTTGGTCGGTTTCCCCTTTCACCGTCGATAACAATGCTAAAGCTAAATGAAAAAGAGCACGGCAGAGAGAGAAAAATAGACATGGTTATTTTCAGAGGCTTGTATTATGTTTGCCTGGCTCCCATGTCATATGTTACTCCCACTCTGTTGTTGTTATAGCATCTCTTTGCTGCCTGAGCCAAAGGAGTGATATTGATATTTAGAGCTTGGTATGAGATAATGTTTTTTTTTTTTTTGCAAGGAAGAAAAAGACACAGATGGGGATAAAAAAAAAAAACTACTGCTTGTCCTTTCATGCAAAATTACAGTGTTTTGTGCCTGGTCTTAAGAATGTTTGTCTGCATGAATGGCATTTGAGAGGATTTTCTTTTTTTACTCAACTAAAACAAAACATTCACAGTTATGAGAAAAGTTGGCATTTTATTAACTTTTTGAAAGACCATCCTGGTTTTCTACTTACATATCCGGGATCTCCAGAGTGTGAACCCTGGCGGCGTACAGAAGCTCATCCTCCTTGGAGATCAGCACCTTCAGTCCATCACATAAGTGTTCTTTGGTCAGGATGCAGTTAGGAACTGTACAAGAAAGAGCAAATTGGAAAAATTTATCTTAAATGTCAACAAAATATGCAACTTCTAAAACTTCGATTCAAGATACAACTGAAACCAGATATTTGCCTGTGGTGTTTAAAACGTCACACTGACTTTTTCCCCCCTCAATAACTGAAACTACGTCAAATGAGTCCTTCCAAACGTACTTCAATTTGGTAAAATACATCATGGGGAAATCAAA
Organism: Xiphophorus maculatus; assembly: GCF_002775205.1. Taxonomy (NCBI): domain Eukaryota; kingdom Metazoa; phylum Chordata; class Actinopteri; order Cyprinodontiformes; family Poeciliidae; genus Xiphophorus; species Xiphophorus maculatus. The sequence continues at coordinate 11,311,136 of NC_036458.1, read as the reverse complement.
ATATCATCGTAACTGACCTAACACAGGAAACATTTAGCCAGATAATGAGGGAAAGAAGCTATCTGTCTTTTTCTACAGTGTATGTAAATATCTGGTTTCATCTGTATATTTTTTTTGTCATTAAGTCTTCTAACTTTTCAGGTTTCTCTTGTTTGAAAGACCACGGTCCTCCTCCTCTTCTGAGAAGCTGCTGCCATCTATCTGAAAGCCCTCGTCAGCCACGAAACTTTCCAGAAGACGACTTACGGCTCGTCCCTTTGACTGAAAAAATATAACGAAAAAATAATCAAAGAAAAAAATAATATTCAATATTATTATTATTATTATTATTATTATTACCTTTAATTCATCAAGGATGAATCAATGGGATTTTTAATTTCTTTAAAAAATGTTTTTACAAGAGATTAGCAACCAAGATTGGCAGCAGTTCACACAATTTACAAAACACTCACAAGAAAAAAGGAAAAGTTAACACCACCATAAATACAAGACTAAAAGGATTCCTCAATTAAAACATTTACAGACAAATGATTACTTCTTAAACTCTTTAAGAGCAGTCTTAAACAACATTAAATGACAACAGCACTTTTACGTTAATGTTTTTTCTGTACCTGGTCCAAGAAGATAGAGCATAAAACTGAAAAGATTTCTTTTTAAGTTCAGTTTGGATTTTATGCATCAAAATTAAAAGTAAGTTCTCTAAACAAAGAGAGTATCCTCCAGTAGCTTTATTATTTATGCAGGCCAACAAATAAGATGACAGAAATCCAAATATGCCCTTATAAATAAAGATATGCCAGGGATGAATTTTATGTGTAGCCAAGGCTATCCATCCAACCCGGTTGTATAATGTACAATGATGTCTAAAACCTTTTAAACCTGTCATAAATCTTTAAGTTTCATAATTAACAGTATCCAGCAAATGAAAACATTTAAGAGAAGCACACATGTTTAAAATGTCACCATAGTCCAGTACAGACATGGAAGCAGAATCAACCATTTGTTTTCTAACTCCAAAAGATAAACCGGGTTTAATCCTGAAATGTTCCCTTTTCAGGGGTAAACACAGCGAGTCATCCTCCTCGATCTATACCAACTGTTACCCCTCTGCACATGTCTAATCCTCTTTTCTAACTTTATTGACCAGTTGTTCAACCTGTGCTCTACAAAGAATCATCAACAAAAAATCATAAGTATTAATAGTGTGACAATTTTTTAACCTTCAAACTTTCAGCTGTAGTAATGACTGGAAGATATTTACTTTCTGGAAGGCGCCTAAGATTCATCTGCATTAAAACAGCTTCAAGTGATGAAAAATTGTTTGCAAAAAAATGAAATCTTGCATATGGTACATTTAAATAAAGACTATTTATATATAACATAAACAAAAGTGGACCCAGAGGAAAAACTGTTATATGGAAACAAGTGGAAGCTGACTCTCTACACTTGACCACACTGAGATCTGTTGGTCAGATAGTTTTCAAACCAACAGTTTTTTCATACAAGCCAATACTCTGTAGTCTCATCAGGATGGAAGCAGTGGTAGAAGAACGAAGACCTTTCAAATGCAGTTTAGTTTCTTTAGGGTTAATTCTGAAGCTCTTCAAAGTCTTAGAGTCTTAGAACAAACTATATCAAAACTGTGAAATAAAGTTTGCATTTTGATGCTTCTATTCAGTGGATTAAATATGAATGTTACCTGCTGGTCCATGCTGTTTTGTCCTCTGCTTCCATCATTGTTCTGCATAGAAGATGCTCCGACTGACCAGCAGCTTCTCCTCTGATGAAATCAGTATGAGAACAGACATTAATATTTTGTTCAGTGATTCCTGGCATCTATTTCCCTAAATGAAGACTATCTTGCTGTTTTGTGCATGGGAATGACTATTGCTACTGAATTGCCATTTGATGTCCTTATGAGTTGTATTCAGGACAAATAAAATAGTTCTAATACCTTACTGATTGCTCCCCTCAACATTGTGCTCTTGCGTGTCGCCCTCTTCAGCCTCTCACTGGTTGTTGGGAAGGTGGCCATTCCAAAGGTCTTCCTGTAGCGGTTACCTCTCGTCCCGAGGCTCCCCCACCTGGATTCCTTTGACCTGGGTCCACATGTTCTCCTACCTCCCTCGGGTCGCTGGTGTTGGAGGTTTTTCACAGCAGGGCCAATCCCCAACCTATTGTTGGGTTTCTTCTTTACTTTTACTTCACTCTCTGCTACTGATAGAATCTGGGACCCTGCATTGTTCAATTAGAGAGACATTTAGTCCAAACTTACTACAAATTGTAAATAGCACTGAATCAATCATTCCAATAAAGATATTGGGCAATTGTGTTGACTAATTGCTTTTAAAAATACTCATGACCATTGCACTTTTTATATTTTGAAAAGTTAAAACCACAAGCTTTGTCCATTTTACTGGATTTCATATAACAGACTAGAATATTTAGTGTCATCAGGGTAATCTCTGTCCCAATCTTTTCCAGGATTGCCCACTTCAAATGAACAGCTATGGCTATCACTTGATTAGTAGATGTCTAAGGCTCCTGCAGAACTATCATGGGTCTTTTTGCTACTTCTCAGATTTAAGCTCCTAATAAATTGAAGTTGTGATTGATAAATATCAAGGCATGTGATGTGGTATCACATGGAGACTCACCATACAGCTCCTGCCTCTGTTTTTTGTTCCTGGCCTTCTGATTGGCTTCCAGTTTCACAATAGATGAAGGACTGGGGCCCATCATGGATGGGCCTGAAGTGATGTCTCTTGTAGGTTGACTTCTGAAATCTTGACCTTCATCTGTCTCATAACTTCCCTCCTCTTCTTCATCTTCTAATGGTTAAAGCATAGATTGTGCCAGTTTCTTTTAAGTCTACATCTTAACAAACTCATCAGTTTCAATTATAACAACAGATGTTTCTCCTTGTGGCATGTCATTTCACGGTCCTCCATTAGTTCTTTAATACAGAGTTTAACAAGTTACAGAGATGATATATGAAGTGCTTCAGTGGTATTTCCTGGTGTGAACCAAAACACTGTGCGTGTGTGTGTGTGTGTTTTTGTCCTGACAGCTCTTTGACCCAGTCTGCAAGTCTCCAGGCTGTCAAAGTCTCTCACAGCCAAGTATCCACAGCTGTGGCGGCACATCTAACCCAGACCGGGCAACAAGGCTGATCACAGAGGTGTTGGATATCCACGAACACTCCAGGCTGCTGCAACATTTATCAGCATTTTTTTTTGCATGCCCCATTATTTGTTTATAAAGTAATTTACAAACAGAGAAAATAAGTTCTGGGCTTTAAGATTCATTGTGTGGAGTATACTAAACACTCCCACTGGTAGATACATAAGTTGGAGTTTTTGGTTTTGTGCTTTCACTAGAAAAGCGAATCATGCACTTCACACACTGCAGAATTTATTTACCCTTTAATGATCTGATTTTGTTGCATCTTTTAATAAAACTATCAACAAGAGGTACAACAGATGCAGCGTTAGTGCTAGTTAATCTCTAACTACAATTTGCAAAACAGTAAATATAGAGAGTAAAAGTAGATTAAGCAAGTGAAGTTAGCTTGTGTGAGGGTAGGCTGCAGAGGACAGGACTAAATAGAGACAGAAGATTTGTTGTAGTGAACTCTAAAGGAAAAGGGTGAAAGAAAACACTATACCAAGCATGTTCTCACCTTGGTCAGAGGAGTCACTCTCAGCTGAGGAGCTTTCCTCCTCCTTTGCTGCTTCCTGCCTCTGACCACGTAGAACCTTTGATCTGGCCTGGTGAAAATAGGAGGAACCTTGCCCCTGCGTGGAGCCTTTCTTGCTTCCATGCCGCACCTGTCCCGACCAGCTTTCTTGGGTAGTACTGTCCACACTGGCTCCTGAGCAGTTCGCAAAAAACAACCCAAAAAAAGAATGTTGTCATTGTCGGCAAAACAACAATGTGCCAGCAGGAAAAAAGGCCACAGGTACAATTAACTAAAGTAGGTACCTGTATCACTTTGTCCTCCCGACTCTCGTCTGGATTCACCTTTGATTCCACCCTGACTTCTTTGTGCATGCTTGAGGTTTAAGCTGCAAGGTGAACCTTCCTTGTCCCTGGAGCCTGTTCCTGAGAGATTCCTTTTAACCGGGGCCTTCTGTTTGAGCTGAGCCACATCACCAGCCAGCTTGGAGCTGAGCACACTGTGAACACTGCTTTTTCTGCAGCCCTGTGCTTTTATCTGGTACAACAGAGAGACATGAGAGAGACAGAGAAAGCCAGTTACACTCCCGCTTACAGCGGCCACAAAAAGCCTCTGAATGTCAGGGCCCTCATTTGCACATGCACTGAGAGAAAAACAGAACAGCAGAAGCCTCAATGAAATAGACATTAATATGGAGAGCAGCGGATTTGACTCCTGAGGGTAGTACCTAATTAGAAAAAGTGTGCCACAAAGGAATATATCAAATGCAAAGTAACAAAGAGAGCGGCCTTTTTCATTTCTGGCTGCACACAGGACAAAAGGGAGTAGAACAAGAGGACCCTGACCTGTACAGTGCTGATTCGCTCGAAGCCTTGACTGGACAGCCTCTTCTTCCGTCTCTGGGTCTCTCCGCCCCCTCCCAGGTCCTCAGGGGATGAGCTGAGCCCCACCCCCGCCGACCTGCCAGTCAAAACATGAGAGACATTTATCAGAGGAGAATGGAGTTAGTTTGAAAGAAAAATAGGACGGTAGGACATTACAGATAAAAAACACAGCTTGAGCCACATCTCTGTGGTATCTAATAACAGTGCTCTCTGTGTCTGGTTCACAGAGTGACAAAAAAGGACAAGGAGGGCTCAGCGTCTGAGACACACTTGAAAAACTGGTTCTAATAAGCACTGCTGGAGAGCAACATGGTATAGGAGGCATTAAAGCGTTTCGAGAAAAAGCCTTTAGGACTTTTAGAAACACCATCTCTCTAAAGGCTGATGAAAGTTTTTTTTTTTTTCTTTTTAAGTAAATTGTATTCAGCAGTACAAGTAGATTTTTCATAGCACTGAGAAACACAGAGAAGCATCACAACCAAACCTTTAACAATCAGTAATGGGCTGGTAACAGCATCCAAGTAAATTAGTGGTTTTAAAAAGCAATCACTTCAAAACCAATAAAATGTTTTCAGAACCACAAACAACTTTGGACACTTTTTTTTTTCCAAAATTGCTTCTAATGAGAATAGTAATAAAGGACCAAAACAACAAGAGTTTTATTTAGAAGCATAAAAGTACAAGCAACACTCCTTCTTCTATTTGCACACCTGTATCCAGCTGGTTGAAAAAAGGCAACTTATTACTGTTCACTAAAAGAAATACAATGCCTATTATTGACCTAAAGTGGATTACTTCATGTCAACAGTCCTTTGGTGACACTTTTTTGCATTACCAACTATCAAAAATTGTGAGTTTATCACAGAGGTGGAAAGTGGTGTTGTAGGCTTTTCACATTGTTGGGGTGATCTAGCAAGTCTGAATTTTCACTAAGTCCAATAGTTTTTCACACTGTGCAATGATGCTGACAATAAAGAGGAGACTGTATTGGCTACTGCAGCTCCTAATTTGTCTTGGCCATGTCACCTACCCTACCCTGTCCTCAGATATCCGTAGACAGCTGTTGCTGTGGGTGAAGGGTGAACAGAGAGCACTTGCCAGGTTAACCTAGAATTGCAGCAAGGAGATTGTTTGCTGCAAGAGTAGCAGACACTTATCAATCCTCAGCTGGAAATCTTCAAGTATCATATCTGTTAAGCTACTGACTGCAATATCAGACTGGTCTTTATTCTAAATTTTTGCTTAACTCTATATATAAAAATCAAATTAACAATAGCTAAATGTACTAGTTCCAAAATACATCATCATGCAAATGCAATATATGATTAGCTATAATAAAGATAATTTTATGAAATACACCATATACAGCAAATTTTATTTTGTCTTCATTTGTATATTGTTTCACATAAAACGTGCATTTAAATCTGTGGGTGAGCATATTCTGCTGAAATAACGTAATTAGCAAATGCAGACATGCACCTGTAATCTATTGAAACAAAAAAGTAGAGAATTTATGTGTTTGTGTTTTTTTTTTGTTTTTTTTTTTGTGGAAGTGGGTAGTTTGGCAGTTGAGCTGTCTTCGTTTCCCACTGACAGACTGAGTGGCAGAGGTACCAGTGATTTGTGAGCTGTCCCTGTGAGGCAAATCCTGCCGTGCCTTGCTCTCTGCTGCTGACAAACACAACATGACACAGTGACTCCTATCTGTAGGGGGCTTTAGGGGTTGAGGATGCAGTGGCTAATAAAGAAAATTGATTAGTGGAGTTTGCCAGCAAGCAATGATTATAATAATGCAGCCCTTTCCCCCTAAAAGCACTTAGAAATAAAGCAAAAAACATTGAAACTTTGCAGTAAAGTGCTCCTACATGTATATGTAGATTGATATTCAGCAGATGGAGAGATGCTTGAATGGAGCAAACAAAAGTGAGTTAAAACTTCAGGGTTGCCTTGAAAAAAAAAAGTTTTGTACAAGTGAGGAATATTCTGAGGTTTACTATATTCTGACCTGTACAAACAATATTCCTGTCCTCTCTACCTCCCCGCAGAGACCTGGCCTGTTACCTTTTCATCTTGGTGTCATTGTCACCTGTCATCAGTGTCCCCTATCTGATTACTGTTTGCATGGTGAGGGGGCAAAGGTGCACAGGCGGATGCAAAATGGAAGTGACATTGCAGAGGGTCAGCTGGGAACACTGTGGACTGTTGCCCAGAAAGCACAGACAGAAGGAGGGTCGAAGATGGATAAAAGAAAATGCCATAAGGTGGCCTGTTGTGTCTTAATTCCATGTAAACCCTAAAAACAAGGCTCATTAAAGCCTGTTTAGAAACCCTTCAGAATCATGGTGATCACTATCAAAAACTTATATTGTGCTTACAGAAGAGAATGTGTCTTTTTACTTTTCTGATATTCCCAATTTTCTACGTAAAGCCGTTTGAGCGTTCACGTTGCTTTGGACCCTTTTGTGCAAAGATACAAATGCCATGTCACATTCCTGCTGCCATCCTCAAGTTCGTACAAGTTAAAAAAAAAATCCCAAAAGTTGAATGGTGTTCAAAGACCCACAGTGATGAACCGTTTTCAGTGTTATTACATGTAGCCTGCCATATCTGACAGTGGCTCTTCTGCATATTCATTATTTGCCACACCTACACCTCCAGAGTGTTTGTTTTTATCATTTGACAAAATCACTCAATTTTAGTAAAAGTCCCAAAAGTGGTCGTCAAACTCCACATATATGTTTGTAATAGGATAGAAAAGGGTCATGGCATCACTACAGAACCAGTTAAGAAGTACATAGCGTGTTATGGATGTTATACATATTTAACTCTTCGTTACTGGTATCCAAAGATCAGCTTTATCTCCAAAGGCTGTCGTGTCATATACGTATGTTTAGGAAATAGTAGACAGCAAGGAAACATCTTATCAACTTAAAACATTAATATACAAACTGGTAACCAGTAAGTTTGGCACCATTAGTTTTGTTGAAGTGTATCATTTCTTAACAGTAGGTAAATATAGTCGAATTAAAATCTGTCGAATTTGGATCTTAATTATTTTTGTGTGCAAGTAAGACAATGTTTCTGCAACTGAAAAACATTTTAAGACACATCTGAGTCAGGTGTACCAATAAAGATAACTTATAGTCCTGGTGTTTATTCGATCAAGAAGAGTTCAAATAAGAAAGGGGGGATTCCTAAACACTCCCATGTCCTGTTTATGCCAGTGAGGGAGATCTCTGGTTGCTGGTGATTTCATTAAAGCTTTGAATACAGTCAGCAAGCGGAGATGGACTGATTTACACTTACTTGACTTTCCTTTGGCCCTCATTTGAGGACACAGGACCCGTGGTTAGGGTGGGCTTCCTCTTCCTTGGACGTCCAGGCCCTCGCCTTGCAGGACTTCGAGGTGTTTCCTCCTTCCTGCATACACAAGAGGATGTAAACACACAAGAAGGGAGAGGAGCTTGCATTAAAACCATAAGGTGCTATTTGTGAAACACTAAATATAATCCTCTCTAAAGCTGAAAGCATGCTGCCTTAAATTTTGACTAATTTGACTGTGTTTGCTTGAAAAGTCGTGAAGCTTTATGGAAAAAACTCACTGATGATCGTGCTTCCTCTGAAGTTTGGCTAGCTCCTTTTGTTTCTCTTTGTAGCGACGTTGTATATCAGCCAGTTTTACACGCATTTCAAGCTCAGGGCCATCCATTGTTTCCATGCTAACTTTAGCAGGGCATACCTGAAGTACACAGAGTAAAAAAGCAAATATTAGAGATAAAGCTTGGTATTTGTTTCATAGCTGATTTTTTAACAGAGTAAATAAAAAAATCTGTGAAAAGAGTGACTATGCAATCTGATGAATATCCTTAGATAGAAAGCCTTTTAACTAATTTGAATAAATAACTTAATTTCACTGCATTGTTTGATATCTAGGAGAAATTTGGAATGTATTAAAATCCGTCTATTTGACAGATTTCTTCTGAAAAGTGCTTGAAGATGACAGTTGTAATGAATTGGCTCTATATAAATAATGTCAATTTGAAACTGAAAGAATTTAAATTAATGATCTCCTCTCATCAGTTTCAGCCTTACCGGCTCATTACGAGGCGCCCAGCTGAACTTTCTTCGTAAATTGAAGATACGACGAGCTGAGAAGCTTTGCTGTGGGCCAGTTTTACTGCTCTCCTGTGATCCTGCCTCCAAGGCGCGGGCTGTCGCCAAGGTGGCAAGACTTTGGAGATCAAACATGAGCAGGTCCTCCTCTGTAAGGAAACAAAGGACGAATGTTTAAGCTTATTACATTAACAGTCATATTTTTATAGATACCCATGATCATGGTGTATCGCAACGTGTTGCATGAAGGCTACTTCTAGCAGTCATTGAGAGAGAGGCAGGGTACGCACTGGACAGACAGCTGGGCATAATAAAACTCACTGACAAATCTAACTTAATCATGTTTTTGAACCACAGGAGGAATAGCATAGAGAAAACCAAGGTATGGATGGAGAAATCATGAATGAACCAAGACTGAAACTCAGGACCCTCTTACTGCAGTATTACAGTACTAACAACTGTGCCATTTTGCAGCCTGCTGCCAAATATAAACGTATAAAAACAACACTTTTTTTATTTTGCTTTTTTATCTCTTTGCTTGGTAAAGAATGCTTTTGTGCCTCTAAACTGACTTAAACTGTTAATGTTCTACCATGGAAATGATGTTCCTTATTCTGTAATCATGTAATTTTTTTTTTCTGAGCCCTCATAAGGGAGCAGTGAAACGCATTTATGTTGTGGTAAATACAAAACATTCTTTTGTATTAATTAAAAAAAACACAGTGCTTTGAACAGTGAGAATGCTTTTAAAGCCACTTTAAACAATAGGCTCTAATTAGCGAGGCAATGCTCAACGACTTGAAATCATGTACTGCCTTTGTGACTGCAAATAAGACTTTTGATAACATGTTGTGTTTGGGAGGAATGGAAAAGAAATCGATGTGCCTCCTTTTTGATTTAACTGCATGTGCACGTGTGGCTCAAACAGCTGCCAGATGGGGAGACGGTGAGATAGCTTCCTCGACTGGACTTAAGAGAGAGGCAGCAAGAAAGGGGGTGCACACCCTTTCCTGAGAGTTCAGCACTGTAGTGCTTCTTCTCCTTCCTCTCTTGAGGCTTCTGCATCTTTAAAACCAGGTTTTATGATATAAAACCTGCTTTTAACATGCAATAGATGAGCAACACAAGGCAAGCATGAAAGGAGCCTCTCTGGGGACATGTTAAAGTCCATCAAATGCTCCTGAGATCAGCATGAAGAGATGAGTAACTGGGAGGGAGCTTGCAGGATAGTCTCAATGGAAAGAGAAAAAGGAGCAGGGGTAAGAAGTGTGTTGCTATTTCTATGTCAATACCTGTCATTACAACAACTTGAACTTTTTCACATTCTGTCATGTTTCAGCCACGAACTTCCATTTATTCTGCTAGAGTTTTATGTACCAGACCAACAAACGGTAGCATACAATTGTTGACTGAAAGGAAAATGATGCATGATTTTGAAAGGAGCTTTTTAAAGGCATTTATATTCAGTTTGTTTTGCAGCAGCTACAGTTGCACATATTTTGCAGTGTGTCTCAACCACCACTGCACATAGAAAGTTTTTTTTTTTTTTTCCCCAAACAGTTCAAGCTCACTCAGATTGGATGATTGGATAACTTGGTGTTCAAGTCATTCCACAGACTTACAATTGAATTTACATCTGGGCTTTGACTGGGCCAATCCAACACATGAATGTTTTGATTTAAACCCTTCCAATGTAGCAACAAAAATGAAAAATGTATAATTTTCTTTTGCTTTAAAGTTATAGGCTACGCCTATAAAATGCATTAGCACATATGATTGTAACAAAATCAAAACAGAAGTACTGAGTGAATCATGCAAGACCCACTGTCACTCACCAGGGGTTTTTCCACAGATGTGCTTCATCTGCTGCAGCTCCAGATCTGCAAGCTCACTTAGAAGCTCCATGCCCTTGTTGGGGGCGCACTGTGATAGCACAGTTGATGGTGTGCTATTGGAGAACAAGGGGAATGGGGGTACATCTGTGCAAAAAGCAGCGGCAATCAGCAGCTCCAGACTCCAGTAGCAGGGCACATAAGGTTTGCAGGGCACAGCAACAGCTTCTTCGCCATTGCTGCAGGCGGAGGTTGAGGCAGGCGAAGGACACAGAAATTCTACTGCAGCATCTTCTTGGGTCATCTTATTCTCATGCTCACTCTCCTTTGCTGCCTCTGGCTGGGAGCATGGCGACTCATAGACAGCAGGGGAAGCGGGGTCAAGATCTATGATGGCAGGCATCTCTGACTCCTCTGCATGTAGGTTGACCTTTTGATCATGTAGCACCTGACTCTCCTCACCCACCACCTCCTCATCGTCTTCCTCCTCTAAAGTAATGACAGCATGTGGCCCACTGGGTTGCTCTGTCACAAGAGGAACTGGGCAGGAAGCCGTCTCACAGACTGAGCTCACAACTGGGGGGCAAGAAAGCACATCTGCCTCAGCTGAACGCTCTTCGTCGGCCCCCTCCTCTTCAGGCACATAGTTGACTCCCGCGGCGACCTCCACCTCCTCCCTCAGTTGTAGGGCTCTCTCATCCATGCTTTCCTCCTCTCCTGGCTGCACTTCCTTGAGTGGGAGTGGCTCTGTGAGGGGCATGACTGGCACCTGGCAGTCTAACTCCTCCTCTAGACCAGCAAGAGACTGGGGAGCGTGCTCTGGAGGTTCTGCTTGGACCGCTTCCAGATCAGCCGGTTGAGCCAGGCGAACATCCTGCGGGGATGGTCCATTTCTGTATCCCAGGGCAATGGCTGGGTATGTATATCCTGGAGGCAAATCTAAAAGCAGACAGAATTATGAATAGTAGGTGCTGAGGACAATTATTGCAAGCTTTCCTTTTTGTGTGCAGAGTTTTAAGAACTGAGTAACAGCTTAATGAAGATGCTCTTGGCTCTATCTCCCAGCAGCAGAAAGGGGCTCAGAGAAATCTGTATGTGTTTAATTTAAAGTCTGCCATGCCTTTGGTTTATCCGCTACACTAAAAATTCCTCTGGCATGCAGTAAACATTAGCCAGACATCATAATGATGAAAAGAGAGTAATGGTTGAGCTAGGTGGGGGACATGGCTGAGGTATTTCTTGGTGATCACCAAGGGAACGATGTCCAAAATGCAGCCGTCACAGACGGCAGCCATTTTCCTGAGCTCTGAGTTGTTTAGTCAGTTGGGGGGTTTCCAGAAGAGCCACCCACACATTTTTATCACAACACCAGCTGAAATAAGAGATCACTGAATGCCGATTACCATTCAGTGTATTTTCAGCGTGGTGCTTAATCCTTGAGAACTTTTCCTTTGTTAGCAAATTGACTTATTTTACTTTAGATGTATTGGTGAATCCCGATAAATTTGAATATTCTCTAAAAGTTAATTAATTTTGATATTTACATTTTATGAAGGAAAACTTGTCAATTATTTATTTGTAGTAATTTTGATAATATCACCCGTCAATGGCTTATCAAAGTTTCATGGCATGGTGGCAGACTGCTGAGGAGTTATTGTCCCTACTATTATCTCAAAGATTCAGGCCTGGTGACTGGCCAGTCAATGATGATGATACCATTGTCATTAAAGTAGATACTTTTGTTTTGGGTGTGAGTGTAAGTGCTAGACTAACACCAGCAAAAACATTGAAATCACTCTTGAAATCATTAACTTTGGAAACTTCAACTTTACACCATTAGCAACTTGGAATCTGCTTTTCTACTTTAAGTTCTGGGACACTGATTTCCAGATTAATTGTACTTGTTTTTTAAAGCAGGACTTTGGACCAATGTGCAACAGTCCAGTCTTTTCTCTCCTCAACTCGGGCAAGACTCTTCAGAAATTGTCTCTGGTTCAGTAGTGGCTTAATCCAAACAAAGGGGCTCTTGAAGCACTGACTCATGCTTACATCTTGTGAAATAAAACTTCCCAGTCAGTCTTTTGTAATATTCATCTTTTCAAAGAAACTGGATTTTAGGCTTTCATTAGTCATTATCATCAGTATGGACAGAAGTGGATGAAATGACCATGTTTAATGACCAGTTTAAGATTGAAATTATTTTGAAGAAATACACTAATGTTCACTTTTACTGAGATTCACTTGAATCCAAAAAGCACTTTGCAGTTGCAGACAATAAATACTTCTTTCCCTGTTGCTTACCAGGCTCCAGAGATTCTGGGTAATCTTGAGGGGCCTGTCCTTCGCCCCTCTTATCCTGGGATTCAGGACCCTTGAGCATCTGAGGTGGTGCAGGACTGATTGCAGGAGAGTGAGGGGTTGCCGCCATGGGGCTGGGTGCTGGGCAGGGTGTAGAAGGAGTGCTTCTGGGATGTTGGCGCAGTGAGGGGGATTGGTAACAAGGGGACAAGTGAGTGGCACAGGCTCCAGGGGGTGAGTTGCTCCTCTGTGGGGGGTTATACGAGTAGTTCTTAGCAGGTTTGGATGGTCTTGGCTCTGTAATCAGTTCTTCTAGTTCATCTGACGGCTCGTCTGGTCTCTTGTGTATCTGCCATATCAAAAAGTTTAGTTTTATACGCATATCATGTGTGTCTTTAAAATACAATAAACACACACCAAGACTTATTACCCACCTGTTCATTGTGCGTGGATTGATGCTGCATGGTGTGTGCAGCCCTGTGTTGCTGTTGAGGCTGAGGAGGTAGCTGCAGCTGCTGCGACTGGTGATTCTGGTGCTGATGCTGGAGCTGTTGGTGCTGCTGGAACGCGTACAGCTCCTGTTGCCGTAGAAACTGAGATCGGGAGTACACAGCAGGATGTTGCATGTGGGAGGGTGGGCCCCGCGCGCTATACACAGGGGGCCACAGCCCTTGCTGCTCGATCACGTCTAATGAGAAAAAGGAAGGAGGAATTCAATGAGGGGACTCTACGCTACAACAAAAGCCCATGCATGCACACCCATGCACACATTCTTTTTTCATATGACCATGTATAGCACTCTACCATACATTGCCATGCAGATAACAATTCTTTTCTCTTTTTCTATCATAATGTACCTGTCAGAAGACAATTGTCAAACAGCAAAAACCATTAGGGATCATTTAAAAACCATTGTATTCACATTTTATAGAAACATCGATCCTTTCAAAAAAAATTTTTGACTTCACTGCACAACATCTCCCCAGGCAGCAAAAATCCCACACTCTCCCTCCTCTGTTTAAAACAAAAAGCACTTTCTTACAATCTTCTCTGAGAATTTTGGAATGTAGGAGGAAAGTTTAAACAATGGTAGAATGACACCAGATGATTATTGTTTTTAGGTTGATTAGAGGTCAAGCTGCAGGCTGAAAATAGAACTACGTCCCTTCAGAGAACTCAGGAATGCCCCACCTGCTCAATCAAACCTCAATGAAATGGGGGATTTTCATCCTAACTCCCATGTCTCAAAGTGTACTTCCTCTCTTATGGCAGATGTTACGCTCAAGGAACCACACAACAACCTCATTTTCCCGTTCCCTCTCTGTGTGACTTTATTATGCATTTCCTATTAACAGGTTCATCTACTTTTTTCTTAATTCCTTCTTTTGTCATACCCCAACAATTTGAGTCAGACTTGAATATGCAAATGTTTCCCTGTAGGGTAGTTTGTGTTGATCCATTTCCTTCTCAGTTGTTAGTCCCACAGAGCGACGACTGAACTGCAGGTTCTAAGACTGTGAGCAGGCAGATTAAAGTTGTCTGTCTATTGACTAAATATGTGTATTTGGTGGCTTATAAAAAGCAATCATTCTGTCACATTTGTTATTTTTCCTCCCCTGAGCATTCAAAGTTTATTGTAGTGCACATGATGTGCAAAAGTATTTACACTACTTGAATTTTTGTCATATTACAGACAAAAACTTCAATATATCAATATATGATTTTATGCTATAGACCAACATTTGGTGGTGTTGTGAAGTAGAAAAATGAGACAATTTTATATTTAACAAGTTAAAATCTAAAACGAGGGGCAAGCATTTGTACATAGCTCCTCTGAGTGTGTTTATTAAATGTTTTTTTGGGGGTATATTTACCAGTCCATACATTAAGATATTGAAATGCTTCACCATTCCTCTTTAGCTCTTGGGGCCTTGATGGAGGCATTCTGACACATAAATATAACTTGATCCCAACCATTCAGTTGCAGCTCTGTATGTTAAATGTTTTTGTCCGGAAGGATGTTGAGTTTCCTTCTAGTCTAAAGTCTTTTATTGCTTCTAATATGTTTTCTTACAAAATCACCACTAATTCTTTAAATTTACTGTGATCAAACAAACACTAAAAAACACTGGAGTTTATTTAAAAAGACGTTTGAATGTCTAATTCAAACATTCAAACAAGTAAACATTATTTATTCAAGTAAATAATGTTTAATTGAATTACTATTATGCACTTATTTTTATTTTATTTTTTTACATTTGATAGCGTAAAATTATGGCATACCCAAGTGATGTGGCGCTGGATGGGGTGCAGGCTCAGAGGGAAGGACCACTAACTGGGCTGAGGGGTCCTGTGGTAGAGGAAGGACTGGCTGTAGAGGGCCTGGCATGGCTGAAGAAAAACCTGGAGGCAGGTTCTGATGCAACGGTGTATGACCTATACCTGCTGTACAATATTGATTACAACAGAGATTACAAAACTAATATATGCATGTGATTACCAGTTTCAAAACCCAGAAGAATAAAAGGCGACTTGAAATAGCTTCAGTTAAAAACAAAATGGTAACAAAAAGCATGGAGGGAATTTGTAAAATACAAGTGTTGCATTTTCAAAACTTGGATTTTAAATTGACACCGCTGCAAACAAGACATGTGTAACGGTAGATTTTTTTTGTTTTTGTTTTTTTTACCATAAGAATGTCCTGTCATCCAAAGGGATGGACTTCCAGTTCTTGGCATCCAATGATGGTGAGCAGAATGTGCAGCAGGGTCTCCTAACTGACCAGACTGGAGGGATGTCCCACCAGGGACCATCAGATGGGAGGTGAGGTCTCCATGGCAGCTGGTGGAAGGGTGGATCCTTGCAAACTCCACACGTTCCTTATTATCCCTGTCATTATAAAATAGAGGAGCAGAGGAATACAGTACATGTTTTTGTTTTTTTTTCAAAGCAAACTTGTGTAGCCTTGGGATTTACATTTACATACCTGATGTATGGGTCTCTATCTCTATCCAGACAATTGAGACCCATTTGTTCTTCATTTAGCCTTTTCCTTTCCTCCTCATTGGGATCCACAGGATACATAGAGCGGGGCAATCCTGTGAGACGAACATTACATATAAGGCAGATACTCCTAATAGTCTTCTCATTGCAAAACTATGCATTAAAAATATGAATTCATGCTGATACTAGTTACACGTTTTTCAAAGTTCTGAAATATGGACATATGCAATTCAGTTATGCTACTGGTGCAAATAAAAAAAGGACTTTCTGTTTGTTTGCAAAACCCAATATTTGAGACTGGATATAATATGAAAATATATTAATTGAATGAATATTTGGGGTAAAATTCAACAGTAATCAGCAACATTCATCAAATTTTGAGTTCAATTTGCATTTAAAAAGAATCCTGAAAGAGGTGACCAGACATTGCTAAATAACAAAACTAAATAAAATATTTTGACTTCTATTGACCACAACAAATTTTTAAAATGTTGGCCTTCTGAATATTTTATTTTTGTTTCAACAATTTGTTACACTTCCATTTGTTGTGCATTGCTCTATCCTACCTTTCACAGAGTTATGTACTCGTCCCTGCCGGCTGTTGGGGTGACTGTCTCCTGAACGGCATGGCGGCTCCCTTTGTCTGGCGACTGCTACTGCAATTCCCACTGGTGGCTGCCGCACCTCGTTTTCCACATGACCCGCCTCCCCCGTTTCTCTACTCCTTACACTGTAATCAGGGCGCTCACCATCAGCAGGACCCTTCCTGGAAGGGAGAGTCTGCTTGTTGCCCTGGAGAGCACAGCTACCCCCTGATGGACCCGATTTGAGACTTCCCAGACCCCCAAATGGGCTCTTCTGAGAAAGAAGCAATGGTTGTTGCTGGTTGCTGTACTTCAGCAGACTTTTCATGGCACTGCTCTCGCCCTGAGTAGGACCTTGGCCGTCCGGTTGCTGCTGTGGCTGTTGCTGACTGAGAGTGGGTGCGGGTGGGGGCTGTTGAGGAGGGAGCCCTAATCCTTGCTGTTGTTGCTGCTGTTGCCGTTGTGAGTGTTGTCCACCAGAACCTCCTAACTCCATGTACGACCTCCTCTGCTCCTCCTCAGGTTGTGACATGTGATGTGGAGGCCTCATTCCCCACGGAGGTACAGGAGGTTGCTGATGGTGATGTTGCCCACTGTTGTTGTTATACCCATAAGGAGACATGTCCATCTTTCTCTTAAGCTCCTGATTGTTACTCTGGTTCAGCTCAGCTGGAGAAGGAGCATCAGGGCCAGGTCTGCCATGCTGCTGGTGACGAATCCTAGCTACCTTTTGGCCTTCTCTCTGTAATGAGCAGCTGCCTCCAGAAGTATGGGCTGCTCCAGGCCCTACATGTTGTCCCATGTTTTTGTTTCCAAGTGGGGAAGAATTAGGTGGAGGTCCCTGATGGGAACAGTCTCTGTAAGGAGAGGAGTTGACAGAATGAGGGACAGAATGCCCCGCCTTTGGTCCCTGGGAAAGCGAAGGTCTGAACACATCCATGTCCACCGAACTATTAATACACTCTGCGCTACGTGATCGTACAACTTGGTGCTGTTGTTGAGAATGGGGCGTTTTTTGTTGTTGCTGTTGGGGTTGCGGAGGAAGCTGTGAGGGCTGAACATGTTGATGGTGAGACTGCATCCAGTCTAGAGACTTCTCTGTCTTTCTGTATGGATGCTGCTGTTGCTGTTTTCTCTGCCAGTTACTATGGTGCCCACTTCCACCTTTTTCAATTGCTTTGTCCTTGGAGGTGCTGCCTCCGCCGTTTACCACACCCTGGCAATCAGGGTTACCAAGCTGGAACGGTCCATTTGTTTTGTCCCCTAGATCTGCCACAGATGGTACAAATGTTGGCCCTGTGACTTTAGGCTCCCGTCCTACATTGATTGTCCCTCTGTCTTGTGAGGCAGGGTTGGCCAAAGGAGCAGGTGGGGGTGGACAGAAAAAATCTGGATGGTGGTGGGTATGGTGGGAATGATGTGGGTGGTGTGGATGGCTGGGGTGGAGCTGAAGGCAATGGAATCCCCCTGGATGAGGATGTGAATGGGGGTGAGCATGAGGATGGGGATGACTATGTGCCCCTCCGGCAGCAGAGCCCATGTGTAAGGGTGGAGGTACTGAGTAGGGCAGAGAGTGATGAAGTGGTGCCTGACCCCTTTCCAGACAATCTGAAGGCTGTTCACTAATCCTCATCTCACCACTTACCCCTTCTTTGGTGCAGCGACCATTGACATTGGACCCTATATGCCTGCCCTGGCTGCTCCCCCCATCTACCATAGATCGAAGGCCTGTGCCCTCTCCACCACAGCTTGGCAAGGAGACTTTCGACCCTGTTGTCGTTCCTGGATCTCCGTTTGGCATCTTGCCATTATGTAAACAAGCACTAAGGGGCTTGCTCATAGTCTGATGGTGATCTTTAGTGTACTCCATAGTAAGCGATGCTTTATGTCTCTCCAGCGCTCGACTATTGACCTCCTCTAATGGCAGTGGGTGCTGTGGATAGTGAGACTGCTGCTGATGGGTGTGGGAATGGTGGTGGTGCGTGGTCTGAGGTGTCTGGTGATTCTGGTGTTGCTGTTGCTGCTGCTGTCGCTCTTTAGCATCTTGTTTTCCACTGGATCTTTCCTTGTCCTTGACAGGTACCACTCCTCTCTCTACTGATCCCTCTTTAAGACCCTTATGTATACCTGCCCCCAAGCCTGGATCTCTGTCCCTGCTGCAGGACCCCTGAGAGTGTCCTGAACCTGTCCTAGACATTGATGGCAGGCTGTGATTGGCTGAAATGAGTGATGGCTGGGATGGGAGACCCCGCAGGTAAAAGTTTTCTAGAACAGAAAAGAAGGCATGTAAGCAAAGAAGGTTACATTAGATAAATAAATGTGTTCTCAACTGTCTTCTTATTAGCATGTCTTACCTTTTTGTGTGTCATAGAAACGGTGCTGCCCATACAAAACACCACTGTTGGCATGGTGATCTAAGTGGCTCATTGGAAGGAAAGTGTGGGCCAGACTCCCTGAAAATCGAGGGTATCCTGGACCTACAGGAGACAGGGAAAGAGACGGTTGATAAAACGACACCCGCTACTGTGATGGAGTTATATGCAGTAATCCTTCTGGCCCAGTGCAGCTGCTGGTGTTCATACGCAAATAAGTACTGGCTGTGATTCTAATGTTTGCTTTTCCTGCCTGAGTTTAGCATTTAGATAATGAAAGAAAAGCTCTGGGATTGGTGTAATATGACATTTTTCTTTGAGACATACGGCTTATTCTTCATCACACCGTGAGAACCAACAGCAGCACCTATACTCATCTGAGTGTAGCGATGAGGGTGGATTTTAGGCTTGTGTGGACAGAGAGCTCGTTCTCTATAACTCTTAGTAACCTAGTTTAGAGGTAAAAGGATGCTTGGATTTTGGGCCTATAAGCCAGTACACCTGCGCTCTTTAAATCAAGGCCATCTGTGGCACATTTATACCAATACCACAGAAAAACATAATCATTATGAAATAGGACACTGGAGAGCACAAAGGACTTTGAGGGTGGAGAAGAGAGAGAATGTGGACTGAGATGAAAGCCTAGACCGGCATCACTATGACAACACCACTGCAACTGGGTAACTATGGCCTCTAAACACGTGAATGCAAATTAAACTACCCTATTTACACGAATGTATAAATAATTTTCAAAGAAGCTTAAAAAGTAAGCTCTAAGGAGTGCTAGAAAAATAATGCAGCATGCCTGGCCATTTTTATTTATATTTAAGGTTGGATACATGTAAGTAAATAATATTTAAAAACCCTAACATGACAGAGTGAGCCTGTTTTTTCTGGGATTCCTGTGCAATGCCAGTTACTGAAACATGCACTCATCTATGACATGAATGTCATAATTTGGGAGTTTTTAATGATAAATATAAGCCATTCTTCTTTGCATAGCAAGCAACCAGCAACCTCAATACATTTATGAAATAAAAACAGATTGCACAAGTTTGGAATTATTATGGATTTCTGTTAATCCTGTTAAGATCAAATATATAGACATAGACTGAATTGTATACATACAACCCCAATCCATTTGAGTAAATTAAAGATATGAAGTCGCAGTCCAACCAGACACTGACTGCATCTCTAAGCAACCTCCTGGCATCACAACAAGGTCTGAGGGAGTGCCAACCAAAAAAGGAGCCCAAGCGACAAAACCAATATCTTCAAGCAAAACCAACATCTTCAAACAAAACCAACATCTTCAGTGCCCATATGAACAAGTCAAATTCCTTCTTTAGAAAGGTTTTACGGTCAAGCAGGAGAAGAATGTTCTGATGTTTAGATGAGTGAAGGCAGTTTATTGCACTAGGGCAATAGATTAATCAGGGGCTACCTCCAAGTTCTTCAACTCCCCCCTCGATTTAATTGACAGATGGTTGAAACTTGGATACCCTTTTATGTGTTCCAAAAGGACCCTGAAGCCAAATTAGTATCAGAACTGGGTTTGGCATGGTATAGATAAAACAGGGTAGCATTAAGCTTCTGGAATGGCCCAACTTCCATGCTATGAAAAATCTACATTAAAGTCTAACCTATCATCTATAGTTGGAAACTAACTAATTTCAACCAAGTTTATGAATTGATTTATTAGTTTATCAGTTTACCAATCAGTTTACCACTGATAAAAAGAGCAGTAAAATTTCTAATCAGAAATATACCAGAAGATTAGTGCCCACAAAAAGGCACGTTAATTGTTCCAATGTAACTTTCCAACATAAAGAAAATATGGACAATGAGAGAAAGGAACAGAGTACAATCTCTGTAAATTAAATCAAAGACAAACATGCACCTTCTTTCAGGAAAGCAGTATTGCACTTTATGTGGCCTTGTCCTTTCTGACGCTATCTGTTGTTTTTTTTCCTTTTAAATTCATCCCTGGTTGTTGAGTCTCTTCTTTCTTGACATAGGAACAATGCAGCTGGAGCTGAGAGCTGGCTCAGGAGAGGGTGGAGTGTTGTGGTGGGCTTAATGACCTTGCCTCATTGCAGCCCCTGCTTCCTCCAATCTTAATTAGTGAAATGCACACAGAGGGCAAACAGCATGGCAATAACACAGGAGGTGTGGCTTTCTGTGCAGGGTAACAGGGCAATAATTGCATAGTCTTTTCTTTTTTTTTCCTCTGTTTCACAGCTTTTTCTACCTCAAACACTCTTTTCCCTTCCCCACTTTGTCATTTTTTATTGTGATGATTAATAAGCATCCAGATTTATGCCAATTCACCAACTGAGGTGGGGGCAGAGGGATCCTTTGTTTAAGCAAGACATTTTGCTCTGATTTTCAAGGGGGAGAAAAGCAGAGCGCAGTTCGTCAGTCTTTATCCAAGCTGGGAGAGCGCCTTTTTTCTCCAGCAGCATGTTGTTTGTGAGCGTGACGATTGACAGCGTAATCCCTTTTCACAGTGTGGTCTGGCTGTGCCCGATAATGCCAGCCTGCTCAGTTTCAACGTACCCTCCGATGGGACAACACGGGGGAGACTGCTGGGCATGGTGGAGCCCATTCAGCCATTAATCTCTGCTGCTGCTCCAGCAGGTGACTTGAGAATGGTCTTAGTGCAGTCTGCTGACTGCACAGCAGCCAGGCTCTCTCCACATACACAGGGACGAACAGAGACATGTCAGCATCAGCAAGTAAATGACAGAGGAGCGTTAACAGTGCATGCCTTTAATTCTGAGGGAGGAGCAGAGGCAAGACACAGATTCAACACAGAGTTGAATTTCTTCTCTGAATATCCAAAAGGTAATACTTAAACAACAGAAAACAAAAAGAGAGGAAGAGTCTGGATGGGTTAGGGTTAGGGTAGAGTTAGTTCTCCTCAGCCCAATCAATTACTTATTAAGTTTATCTAAAATAAATAATGAATAAATGAATTAATATAAAATTTATACAGCTTGTATAAGGGTGTCAGTATGTTAAGTTCTATGCACAATTTTTCTATGTAAAACAATGTTATCAAGTACATTTGTTGCATTGATATATATATATATATATATATATATATATATATATATATATATATATATATATATATATCAGTCAGAGGTTTGCTGGGATTTTACTTTCCAATTCAATTATTACTTTTAAAACTGACAATCTCTCTGATTTCTCAAATCTTCAACATTTTTCAAACCACCACTATCTGATATCATGATATTGCTCATTCAAATGCACATGGTTACAAAAATTCATAGCTAGGTAAATTGATGGACAGTGCAGGGTAAATGAAGACCAAGAGAAGAGGAGGAGCAGCCCAAGTTGCCTGTCAGGGCCGCTAATTGAGAAAAAATGACAGAACCATCAAGACACAGAAGGGGTGGAGAAGAGCAGAGGAGGCGAGAGATACTTGGCGGAGGAGGGGCAGTACTGTGATGTATCTCCTCAGGTTTGACTAATTGAAAGGAAGGGATGCAGGCTGGCAAGAGAGAGAAAGAGAGCATGAAAGAAGCAGACTTGTGCTTGGGAGAGTTGGGTGGTTGAAGGGTGCATGTTGGGGTGGGAGGAGGGTGGATAGTGCTGCTTAAATCCTTCTACAGGAAAACCAACAGGAAGGACCCACAGAAGGAAAAGAAGGACAACTGAAGATAGGCTTGGAAAGGCGCATCAAACAGGAGTGGATTAGACGAGCAGTGTGCAGGCAATCGATGTATTCATGTATGTCTATAAGTGTAGACTGAGTTATGAGAGAGATTCTTTTTGGCACAAGGTAAATCATTTGAACCACAACCAGCTGGCCTCAGGCCTGTATAAGGTTTGATTCAAAGATGTTTTCTTTTTTTTTCACTCAGCTACCAAGCTGACTGAAAAAAGTTATGCGAATTAACATGACTTTTCACACAAAGGCCTAGTACATAAAAAACAAATCAAGTACCCATTATAGTAGTCTCTATAGGTCTATACAAGGTATTGCCTCCCCATGAGTTTTCACAAACATCTGAACACAGACACAGGTTAAGTCAGTAAAGGAATAACAGAAAGTTTCGTTTTGTATTTTGTCCAATATAGAAGCATGTCTTGCAAAGTTTAACAAAAACCTTAAAGCTGGGTTTCTCAAAATAGTTGTTGCAAAAAACAGCTAATTACAAAGCCAAATATATTAAAACATTTTTTTTAATTTTGTGAAATGCAAGAAAAACAAAAACTGCTTCTGATAAAGAGTGAATTAGGATATTAATGGCAATCTAAAATAGCTGAAATCCCACAAAGGCATATCACCAGTGCATGTAATGAAAATGAGAATAAAATATTTTTGCATTTTTAAAAGAAAATTGCTCTGTTTAGACCTCAGACATTTTTGTTTTGCTTCTGAAAGTTAAAATGAGAATTTACACTATGACAAAATCCTTACGAGACTGGAAAGGGTATTGAAGATGTCTCAAGAGAACTTTAAATCAGCCATTATACTGTCTTGAAAATAGCTTACCTTTGTAGGAGATTTAAAGTAACACCCAAACATGCCTAGCTCTGGTCATCTATACAAGTTCACCCTGAAAGTAGACCATAAGACTCTAACTAAAGTCTCAGAATCCTAAAATGTCATCACAAAATCTACAGCAGGCCCTACTCTTCATGTGAAAGTGTATGCCTATACAATCAGAAAGAATTAAATCATACTAATTGATATGTGGAACGATTTATATGTGAAAGAAGCATCTTAAAGTCACATATCTGAAAGGGAAGAGTGAGGAATGTTGATTGGAGGATCAGCATAAAATCTTGATTTTACAAAAAGTTGATGTTTGTTTGGACAGTACATTATGTTTTTCGTTACTATAGTCTTCACTGGACATGGGGTTCCAGACCAAACAGAGTGAGATGTTCAAACTAATCTGAGACAAAATATAAACTTGGCAAGATACGACAGTTTTCTCAGACTCAAATCAGCTCTTCAGAAATAAATGGTGTGAAATATTGTTACATCACCGAATTAACGGTAAAGGACACCATGTGTGTATTTAAGAGATGCCATCAGCTTTGACAAAACAGCAACATCTGACGGCTTGAAAGTTTATCTGACGGAGTGTGTTTTGATTACTGTGGGCTTTGCATGTATACTGAGATTTGACATTTCCATTCTTTTTCTTTTACCAAAACAAAACTTGGAGAGGTATTTCTGTAGACCCTGCATTGATAGATGCCAAATTGCTTTAAGCTTCTTTTTTATTTCACTTTCAAATACATCATATGATAATTAGAACATAAGAATTCACTTCAAAGCAAGGAAGACTGGAGAAGCATTATGCACAATGACATTTCCAGTTAAAAAACAAGATGTTTACATACAATGTACAAGCCCACCTCCCCCTCCACATTACTGTTTCCCCTCACTGTCTGACATTAAATCAGTCTAGTCATTTCCCAAATTAACTCAGGATTACCAAGATGATTTGGACTAGCTAAATTATACAATCATGAGATCATTTTTTATAGATGTTTCGTTGATTGCTTGCTTCAAATTCAGGAGTAAATATACACTGAGTTTATCCTTTTAAACTATTTCAGAAAGCCCAGGTGTTGATTACAGTTTGCAAATACACTCAAATAAGACAGGTGCATTTGGAGGAAAACTTGGTAACTTTGGAAACCTTAGAACACAATCCCAACTCTAAAGCACGATGGTGGCAGCACCTTGTTATGGGGGAGTTTTGTTGCAGGGGGTAGTAGTAAACTTCACAGAATGCATGGCATCACAAGAAGACAACATCATGTGGAAAATAATAAAGCCCAACTTACAAATAAGTGTGTAATAAGGTGAAGGTAAAAAGACAAGAAGATGAAAAATAAATTAAATATTATTCTTTTACCAGTATTTAGCAAAAAAAAAATTATAAAAAAAAAGAGATCACAATTTACCTTAATCAGAAAAAATCACAGTTTAATGTCAGAAAGTGAGGGGGGAAACACAGTTTAGTTCTTTTTTTAAAAAAAATAATGTAATATCTGGTTTAAGCTGTCTATACCTTAAACGTGAATCGTAAACGAGTAGCTGACTCTAAATTTCAGCTGCTACATTTGAATTTTCATGTAAGTAGTCTGTTTAAAAAGACACTTGGAGACAAGGAAGAAAATATCCGCGGAGTATCTCAGAGCACACAAGTGAGACACTAATGCTGCGACACATGCAGAAGTCAGAGCTTGCTCTGCTGCCGGCGGGGGGCTGCTGACACCCAGAGAGAAGAGGCGAGAGTCTGGGTAATTGTGCCGCTCATTTTGATGACTTGCTTTTTATGCAAAACAGGAAAAAGACAATGTGCAATTATGTCGAGGAGGGAACAGCTGAATGTGGTTGATGAACAGTCTGGATTCAATCATGCTCTTAGTGCGTTATATGCAATTAAACTGCAATAGAGATAATGGCCTCCATTGCCAACTGAGTAATAATCCCAGTCATAATCACCTCCATTACTTTTATTAGGGTTGGCATTGCCATCATCACTCCTAATATTATTTTTCTTTTCCACAAAAGAAAGTGCTTGACGATGAAACCTTAAGAGCGTAAGGTAAGACAAACAGAGAGGCTTCAGAAAATGAACCTGGAGGGAGAATGTATCAGAGTGAGCCAATGTTGAAGTTTATCTTTCAGCTAAGATTTTCTCAATCAATTGGAGCAACTGTTAACTGGCTGAATCAATGATGTCTTGGTTGAAAGAAGCATTCGGTGTTTCAACAAACTCACACGTCGTCTATGGGTTCGAGGAAGTAAAGTCTGAAGTTCAGAAGACACCATAGTCTTTTGTAGTTGTACCTTAAGCATTTTCTTGATGATAGTATACTAGTTTAAATACTTCTTGTAGTTGTTTCTGTTGTTGATCTACTTCTAAAACACTTTTATGTCTTTGAAGAGTTGTTGTGTTGATGTGTGAAACATCTGCTCATATAGAGATTATTTGTCAGCAGGATTACTCAGAATGTTTTTTTATGACGGAAACTGTGTTAATGTAGAAAGTCCATCTCCTCACCAGATGTACAAAGCCAAGCAAAAAGATTTTCTCTAAAATTCACTCACTCACTCACACACCACAAACTGCCACATTACAACCCCAAACGTCAATGTGTTTTACTTGGATTTTATGTGACAGACTAACAAAAAGAAGTACATGTGGTTTTCAAGTATTTGTTTTACAAATAAAGGTATCTGAAAGATTTGGTCGCCATTTGTTTTTGTCTTTTTTTTTTCTTTTTTGCTCTTACATAAAACCAACAGTTGCCAAAATACATATAATCAGCAAATAAGGTCAGCCTGTATGAAATGAGATGAGGTAAAAATTGAACTACTTAGTCCAAATGCAAAACACAATATGTGGTGGAAAACTAACACCATACATCACATTAAGCATACCATTGCCACACGGTGGTGACTGATTTATGTTGCGGGGATGATTTTGTTAAGCAGGGGCTGGGAAGCTGCTAAAGAAGGCTACACTTTTCAGATCTTTATTTGAATATACCTTTGTTTATATTTCCTCTCTTAGTCTAGGTGTAAATATTCAAAAACAAAATGAAATTCTCAATGTCATCCTTCTCTGACTTCCTGATGAAACTAACATTGCGGTTGCTAAACCTACATTGTGTACTTATTTTGGGTGACTGGGCGCATGTTTGTGGAGTTAGGATGTTATAATGCTGAGTGTTGGGTGGGAACGCCCCTTTGTTAAGCTGCAATTGAGGCACTGGCAGAAAGCTTTGCAATCACTGCAACTTTTTATTGGCCCACGTTTCCATGTGCTGCTTCGCGCAGCCTGGGGCGACATTCTTGCTGACATGAATTGAATACCGCAAGATTCCTTGGCTGAACTATTGACCCTGCATCCTTATCCAGACAACTGAACCACAGCGCTCTGTTCTTTTTTCTATTTTTGGTGCAAAACTATCATTAGACTACTGCAAATTTTAGCAGAAGCCTTATACAAATCCCCAGAATAGGAAATGTCAGGACAACAATACACCAGACAAACCTGTGTCTCCAGAACTGCCAAGATACAAGTATCACCTTTTACTGACGATGTGATGAAGTGATGGAATAACTACATGAGCGTGTATACAGTATGCTCGTGTTATGTGAGGTACCTTCATGGGAATGGGGAAACCAGATCTGTGAGGCGCTGGAGTGGGGTCCGCCTCGGAAGGATGGCGAAGAGGGGGAGGAGGGCGGCCTGGAGGGGTGAGGCGGGTGAGAAGGCGGGGAACCCAAACTACTGGCCAGGAAGGTCCCCATGAAAGAGGCTGACGAGTTGCCCATCAATCCACTGCCTGCATCATGGATGGGACAGAAGGGGAAGAAAGAAAGTGAAGATTAGATTTAGAGGAGTGGACTGTTACCATGATTTTGACCAAACTATCTAGGAAGTACCCTAACCCTATCTTGTTGTATACTCACTGTTTAGCTTGAATTATTAAGCCTTGGAGAGGATGAGAGATTGTGTGTTCATGTATTTGCGTGTGTGTGTGAGAAAGAAAGAGTGTGAGACTCTCCTCCCCTTCGCTGTCAGCGGAGTCCTCTCCCCTCACAGCACCTCTCCCCATGGGCAGACAGAGGTCTCATCTCACAGCTGAGTACACACTTTCTCAGGCTCTCTCCCTCTCGCTCTCACACACTTTTGCTCCTGCTCCCCAGCGTCCCTTTCTCAATTTCTCTCCCTCTCTCCATTATCTTGCTCTCTCCATCTCTCACTTTCATGCCCTCAATCTATTTTATTGCTTTGCTCCATTTCACCTCCACTCTCTCTTTTCTGTCTTTCACTCTTGCATTTCTCAGCATGACTATAACAGTTCTATTTTTCACTCTTTTTCAGTTCCATTTTTGGTTTTCCCTCTTTCTTCACCCTTTTTTTTGTCACAACAGCCATTTCCGCTATTCTCTTTCCTATTCCGATGAGCAGAAATACACTATGTCCGTGCCTTTTCAAATTCCTATTGTCTCTTCTTTCCCTTCCTCTGTCACGATTTCTTTCTGACTCATAACGTTGCTTCGCTTTGTTCTTCCCAATAATAATGGCACCAGCAGAGCAATCTGTCCCTGGCTGGCTGAACCTTGTGTTTAACAAGACTATGATGAGTAATTGACCATTTGTAGCAACGCCCATGTGACTGGGGGCTGATTGTCTATTATGCATTGCTGGGCAAGCTGGTGAAAACACACTGATTAACCACTGCTTAAATTGCATTCCCATTACGCGCCCGCCAGTGCACTTGAGTGAGGGGCCCGGGAGCCCAGTTCTTTACACATTCATTTCCCCCAAGTGACACAACCATGAGGTCTCATGCATATGTATGAAGTTGCCAGTATGAGACCTCACTTGCACACAAACGCACACGCACACGCACGCCCACGTGTGTGTATCATACATGCAAAGCTATAAAAATATATACATAGGGTTAAGAAACACTATGAAAGTTAATCATCTTTGTCCTAGGATGGTTGATCTTGCAACATGTGTGACGTGACCTGATTTTCTTCCACCTTTAATCAATCCAAACATGAGTCAGTCCCTTCCACTGACTGTGAGAACAAAATGTCTGGAAGTTTTAATCTGGTAAGCAGGGAATGAGCACCTCCTCAAGGCAGACAGAAGGCCTGAACTCACCAGTTTGCTCAATGCACCTACAGCAAACAGGCATATGGCTAAAAGGTCAAAACAAAAAGGTTAACAAAGGAGGTCACACACATCTACTGTAGGTCAGGATATACATTTTGAATAATCTCGAGCCACATTTTCTGCCATACCATAAGACAGGTGGAAGTTCTCCGGAACATCCAAATTTTCCTAACTTCCACTTAAAAATAAAAAATATATAAACTTCCATAAAATTAGCCTTTCATGTCATCTCACAAATTTAGTTAATATATATAGAGGGAAGCGTCTTGCAAAAATATTATCTCCTTTTATTTTTTATTTTTATTTTTTTGTAAAAGACCTGTAAAAGTGGATAATATTGAACTGGAGAAAACTGGTTTTCAAAAGTATTACAAATTTTATATTGAGCCTCCTTCACTCTGATAAAGTGAAGGAGGCTCTAAATAAAGTGCACATGAATTTAATTTAATTTAAATACTGTAAAATAATTTTTTTATATAATACGTTATTAAATTAATAGCTTCATGAAGTACAGAAGACACAGCAACACCAAAACCAACCAACAAAATGGCTATTCACCTTTAAAATGCTAAGAAGGAGTGATAGAATGGTCGAGTCTACGTCAAGACTTAAAAATATATATTCACAAATGCTCTCCATTCAATCTGGCCAAGGTTGAGTTGTTGAAGAATGGGCAAAAGTTTTTGCGTACAGATGTGGAAAGATAGGAGAGGCGTAGCCCAAAAGAGCAAAACCCCCAAAAGCATATTGCAGTTTTTGGTTGCATAATGAGAGATAAAACAATCCAAAGTGTGTAAATAGGGTTGCAAGCATATGATGCTGCTTTTGTGAAGATAAATAAACTCAGATGTAAAAATAACTGGAGCTGCTAACAGATCCACAATTGCAATAAACTGAAAGAACACCATCATTCCTTCAACTATTTAGAGAATGTAACGTATAGAATTGAAGAAGAGGATTCTTCAGTTGTAGGAGCATTGTGTGTGTTGATGCAACGTATTGTAAACTACCACAAAAGCCAATGTTGTTCTTCCTCTGCTCTCTGCTGCCACCTCATATCACCCTGTCTCCATAGAGGGCTCCTGGCACAGCTCTCCAAACTACAGGGCAAAGCGGGTCGGGGGGTGGGATTATGACCAGCGTGCTCACCAGGCATGCATCCAGCTTCCGTCATCCAGGCAACTAGGGCTCCTATGTGCCGCCGCATTTCACACAGCACACACTCGTCCCCTTTGCCTGTTGCCCCCAGGAAGCCCAGCTTTCCTCATCGCCTCCAGCTCACATAGATCAGCTAATCCTCCTGCATTATTAACAGCTTTTCCTCAGAGAGAGAAAGACAGAGGGAGGGAAAGAGAGAGAGAGAGAGAGAGAGAGAGAGAGAGACTATGAAGGTGACAGAATGCACGAAGCCTCTCGTAACCATCTGAGAGGAGAGTTGCTGCTGTTAGAAAGATGAGTAAAGGAGAAAGAGGAGATGAGAAAAGAGGATGCCAAGGAAGTAGATTTTAAAAGACTAAGCTAGATTTAAGGCCGATTTAAAATTATATTGAGGCAGGGGACCAGGGGGGCTTAGGAGGGATACCTAAGGCCCTCCCCACAACTATTACATCAGACCTTCACATCTATTCCAGAGAGGATAACAATAACTTTTCCAATATCAGCTGCAGAAGAAAATATGGCTTCATAACATACTGACCTTTACATCAGGTTACTGCCTTGCTGACTCAGCAATAATGAACATATCCAATAATTTGTCATTTCATTTTGTTTTATTAAAAGTAACAATAGTTCAATATCATACCATATTTTACCCGCTACATCCTGATAAACTGGAAGTACCAGGGGAGAAATAGCAAATTTCTGGGGTA
Source organism: Xiphophorus maculatus (assembly GCF_002775205.1). Classification (NCBI taxonomy): domain Eukaryota; kingdom Metazoa; phylum Chordata; class Actinopteri; order Cyprinodontiformes; family Poeciliidae; genus Xiphophorus; species Xiphophorus maculatus. The sequence goes on along the minus strand of NC_036458.1, from coordinate 11,280,802 downwards.
CTTTCATTTTGGATACTAATGTAAATGCAAAACAAAGTTACTACAAGCACTGAATTTCCCTCCATTTATAGAAAATCTATCAGTACTACTCACAATGAAGTTACTTGATCTTTAAATATATTTCCTTTCCTTTCAATGTAGTTGTGCAGGTCCTTAAAAAATCAAGTCATGTGGATCCTAATTGACGCCGATCTCTAATGGAAATAAAGATTAATCCTATTATAGAGTTAAAGTAAGGGGAAAACGAATGAATTGAGGAATCAAAGTTTTCTTCCTTTAAGCTTAAAACATCTAATCAACACCTGCTCTTATTAATGTCTTATACAAAGGTTGAAATGTGAAAGCAAAAAAAAAAAGAGGGTCTATCAGATACCACAGCAGCTCGTGAACAGGAGGTGTTAACTAGTTTTCAACGTAGGTGTGTAAGATGACGGTGGACCAAAACTAAACAACTGTGCACGTGAGGTAACGTGGGCCAACGCAAAGGCCCCTGAGGATGCAAAGGAGCGAGCAGCAGGCTGGGAGGCGGAGCAAAAGAATGAAAGCCCAGTTGTCATGGGAACAAAAGAGAAACAGCGCTCAAGGCAAGTAGGCTTTACAACGACCGATGGACTGATGCACTCAGTCAGCCTGCTGCTCAGCAACAACAGCCTTCACAGCCTACCTTGAAGCCCCAGAACTTGTATTCACACACACACACACACACGCCTCCACATACGCACACACACCCCACCAAGAAATTTTATCTGGTTTTAATTGTTTGGATCCTGGGAGGGAGGCCCCACCTTTTTGTACTTTTTGGGTAACTAATCTGGTCTGTTAGCAACCCTGCTGATTAATATTACTCAAGGTTGTGCTGTTGCTTGGCGTCCTAACAAGGCATTGCACAATAATAGGATGTGAACAGATTTACGTGGGTCAAGAAGTAATCTGGGAAATAAAAACGGTGGAGAAGACAATAAGCACCCACCCATGGCATGTTGTCCTTTTGAATGCTGGACTCACACCAACATTTTCTCCTTAGGAAATGCACACTCATTCACACACTGCCCGTGATTATTTCCCAGTGCATCACATTTCCTTCTCTGCTTTTGATAAATGAACCCAGGAAGTCTTTGGTTCTCAGTCTTGTTTTCAGACAGCTGCCTAAAGGGACGGATAGTCGTGTCGTCTAGACAAGGACACTCGACAGACAATGAGAGGTGAGAGTGAGAGTGACGGTGACGAGAGAAGGGAGACAAAGAGAAAATTGTAGGTGTGACTGCATAAACCTGCTTTCCACTGCTCAGTGATCAGGGAGCGCTGCAGAAAATGGGCCAGAAGAAGCAGACCACGTATCTTTGGAAACAGTCAAGACACACAAGAAGGTGAAGTGTGTGAAGAAGGCAGTCACTGTGGTGTGAAAGTTGAGTTTTTTATAATTCCAGCAAACATTCTCTACCTGTGTGATTATGGAGTGACTCTCACAAATGTATAGTTAGCCCTGTTAAGCAATAGATGCATGCACAAGTTCAAAGTTCAAAAGAAAAATAGAAGGAAAAAAAAACGGTGTGCCATGTGCTCCAAACTTGTTGAAGCACCTTTGATTCAATTTCATTACTCAGTGTTCATTGGCAGGAGTTGATTAGCATCCCACATTTTGATTTGATAATGTTTGCCCATTCTACTTTGGAAGCCTTCTCAAAGTCTTTTGAATTGTGAGGACATCTACTGTTCACAGTCTGCCTCAGATATCCACACAGATTTTCTGCTGAATTTAGTTCTGAACAAAGACATTTTAAATATTTGATTTTTCCCATCTGCACGTGTAGATTTTACACATTACAGTACATTAACATCTTTGTGATCCTAATGACCTTTGGCTTCATTCGAAGGTTGCAAATGTAAAAAAATAATAATAATTTAAAAATTTAAAAATAATAATAATAGTAATAATCTGAAAAATGTGTTGTTTACATTACTATACTATAGATTTTTATGGAATTAATGGGAAGTGAGTATTCAAGAATGAATGCAGAATTTACAACATTACTTAAAGAGTGTACAAACTTTTTCAACCAAGTTATTACACCTCTAGTACAATGTAAATTCTATAAAGTAGGATAAATGCAACATTATATGTATTTTTAAAAATAATTTATCATTCTCCCATTTATTTGACATTACACAAACCTTGTATTTCAACAGGGGTGTGCAAACGTTTGAGAGCCACTGTTTATGTAAAAGAAAATAATTACAACAAAATAATCACTGGTGGCTCAGTTAATTGTGGCATGTATTCTTGGGACAACTCCAAAGCAAACTCATTCTGAAACCAAGTGAAATGAATATTGACTTACCAAGTAAAAACATACTGAGCAGGATGCCTGTTGGTACAAAAAATTGACCTCCACTTTCTTTCCTACCAGACTTTCCTAACGAGCAAATTCCAAGTTCTGTCCAGGAATTTAGATGTCCATGAAAAATCAAGACAGACTTTCCACACCAGCGTTCACTCCTAAATACATAACTGGGTTTTTCAAACTTTTAAAAGCTGGACTAGAGTGAGGGACTGTACACACCAGCAGCTCCAGTCAGACTGCATATGCTATCCCAAAGGGCCGCTGACTAACCCAGCGCCTACTTCCTCACAATAAAACCCAGTAGGAATTTGAAATGGCTACTAAAGTGGGGGGGATTTCCTTTAAACAGTCAAAGCCATATTGAAAGCATTTGTGCAACTGGTAGCCAAATTCCTTCTCAGAAACAATTGTTGCAAATATTTTTTTTTTCTTTTTGTTCTAGAGAGAGTTGATGGTAACATCTATCTAGTGAGAAGCTGGGCTGATCAAGAAGTATACTGAAGCAAGAGCGAGAAAGAGAGAGCAATCAGGCAGTCCAGCGCTGGAGCCGTGCCCAGTGCAGGGGTGGGGGAAAGTGCCAGCAGCGCACGCCTCCGACACTCTCCATACTGCGTGCCTGTGGAGTGAGCTTAGTGGATGTGGTCAGCGCGGGGGTGGGAGAAGTGGAAAGCGAGAAGCAGTTGGAAGGATAGGTGGATAGACACATGGAGGAAGAGAGTGAGAAGGACTCTTTTGACACAGGGCAACATCCAGTGGGGGACAGAAAGGGGGTAAGAGTGGAGAGTTTAGAGCAGATAAGTGTGAGAGCAACTGTGAGAAAGTTTCAATGTGAAAAGAGCATGTGGGAGCTGCCGAGCATATGCGAGCATCTGTGTGCGCGATTGTGAGTCCATATGGCAGCCGTCTTGCTGAAGTTGACAGCCTGTGTTTGCAAAGTGGGGCTGGTGGTCAGCCACTTGTTCACTATCAGAACGATGACAGGGTAAAGACAGCAAAGGCAGACTAGAAATCCTTTTGGAGCGGTACAAAGCAAATACAATTTATTTGGAGAGGTCATATGATTTATCTACAAACTTTGAACAAGTGTTTACACGACATGCAAGAGGACATGACTGAGATTAGCGGTTCTTATCCTAAATAAATTAACCCAAATGGCTTACTGTAATTTGGCAGGAATTCTGAAAATAACAGTGAGCGAACTCAGGCCCGAACAGATACACAAAGAAATGTATCTTCTGAGACGTATTTAGAGGTAACATCAAAGAATTTCACCAGATTTTGCAGTGTCAAAATATGTGAATAACACTTTGACTCCACAGAAGTACAACAAAGAAAGCAGTCATCTTGCACCGATACACACTCTATGTGTACAGATGCTTAAAGTTATTTACAAAATTATTAATGCTCATTGATCTTTTTCACATTTTGTCACAGTATATCAACAACTTCAATCATTTGGGTTTTGCGTGACACACCAACACAACCAACTATGTAAATATTAAGTAAAAATATTGGTCCCTACAAAGTAAAAAGAAAAATATTAACGAATTCATTTTTTTTTACAAGTGAATATCTGAAGAGTTTGACCAGCTTTTATACAATCTCTGACTCAATAAATTACAGAACCCTACTCTGCTGCAAGCACAATCTCACATATTTCTGTTTTCCAGCATTTAGTGAAACTCTCAATTAGATTTAGATCTAGATTTTGACTTGGCCATTCTAACCTTTGAATTATCTTTGATCAAACATGGCATCTCAAAATACAGTCCTCAAGGCATGCTGCCTTGAACTTTAAAATGCATCCTTGGTGCAAGAAACCTGAATCAAATATGTAACCAAGTCATAAGTCTTCTTATGACCTAAATATTGGCTCAGATGTACTGAATTAGAAACACATCTAAATGTGCTTGAGGGACATTTAGTTTGAGACTCCTGATTTGAACATTTTATTGTACTTCTCACTGTACTGCTTTGTTATGCATGTTAAAAGATTAATCTCTGCCCCATTTTAAAATTTTTGCAGCACATTTTCTAATAGGATTGCAGTGTATGTATCTCCAACCATCTCTCAGTAGCTTCAATGCCTGCTCTAGCTCATTATCGAACCATAATTCATCTTCCAACATAAGAGATTGTTGTTTGTACAGGGTGCATCTAGGCCAAATGTTTAATTTTTAACTGACAGTAATACCTTTTCCAACTTGACTGTGTCATCAAGATGGCTTTTCATCAACAATGACTTTCTTCTTCCACAAAAAGTTTGATTTGGAACTAATAGCTGTCCTCGTCCACTTCAGCACCTAGTAAAGCCTTCAGTTATTTAAACCATTACTGCAAACTAACTTCTCTATACTCCCCTCCACAGATATTCTGCTGCTTTTACTTTCTAGATTATTTTGATTGTAAATTACAAAACCTACACATATATCCTTCACCCATGCACACCAGAGTCCTTATGTCACCAAAGTCACACTTCATATTAGAAACTTTGATTTTAACCGTAGCTTGTGTTGAACATATTTATAGGAACTTCAGAACAGGCATCTCTGTTTTTGCTGTGGCCTTTGAGCCAGATCAGAACAAAATGTAAGTGGATGATATACTGAACAATGTTTCATGACAACCTATCACCACTTTTGGCTCCCTGCTAAAGAAAAGCATTTTCAGACGAGGATCTGTGTCACTGTGAATCATAGTTTATTCAGGGTAACATGTAATATTAGTTTCTTTCCATTTCCAGAGATTGAACAGTCATATAAACAAAGGCCAGCGTAGACTTTATGCTGGTCTATCAAACAAAAATCCCAAAACATTTTCTGGTCCCTACAAAATGTGAATAAGTTCAAGGAGTGTGAATAAATTCGGAGGAAATTGTCACTAATCTTTTCAGTGTATACTTGACCTCGGTGTTACGGCAATTATCATTAATAAAGTAATTTTTCACAGAGTTTTATTGCCGTTCAAAGAGTTCACCACCACCAATCTTGATGAGGAGAGGATAGGGAGTGGCCGGCGAGCAAGTGAAAGCAATGTCTGGAAGAGTTCCAGCTGAAGAGATATTTTATTGGTACATTAAATAAAGAGGACATGCAGCACATTTGCAGCTTTACAGAGGAGCAGGCTAGAGAGAGAGTTCCATTTAAGAATAAAAAATATTTCTGACTGTAGTGATAAGAACTGAGTGATGAGGGAGAGCATGGATTTGAGGAGGGCCAGGTAGAAATAAAGTTTAAGAACTACGGTAAAAATTAATGTAAAGCAGCAAGATCAGATGGCATATTTACTGGGCTTAGCAAAAGGTTTGGGCTCACTTAGGTGTCCTGGCTATGATTTATATCGAAATGCAGATGTTTGCAGAGTCACTGGGACAAATCTGAGAAGAGCGGTGAATTCCAGACCGGGACGCCAAAGGTGGGAGGACAGATTTGAAACAGCATCAGGTCGAGGACAACAATCAGGACAACCAAGATTCCAAACTTATCACTCCCCCGTAACACCCACCGGTGAAATCATCCACGTTCCTGCTTCCCACAAAACAAACTTAACAGCGCACGCAGTGAAAATAATGTTACAACACACAGTAGGCAAACTGCCCCTTAAATTTTCAAGATGTATTAGGAAGGGGATTACAGGCTGCTCCAATCTAGTTTATTTTTTTCATTGCAATGTGATTTTTTCTCTGCAAGTGCCTCAATGTTTCCTTTAGTATTCTACTAAACCAGTAGGGTTATTTGTCTTCTGGTTAAACGTTTCTTTTAGACTGGGCACAAAAAGAGACATGATTTTATGGAAAGGTTACAAAGGTTTAACAAGTATGCTTGCTATCTGACCCTTTGTTACATGAGATTAAATTAGGGCCATGTGTCAAGTCCCGACTCTGCATTTTCACAGCATTAAAAGGTGATTCAATGCAAACGTTTATCCACATGTGCATGTTATCTTCCCCATTTAGCTGTCTCTTACTCACACCCCATCCCTCGTTTTTCAACCCTTCTCTTTTACACACACTTTAACTTATGAGCAAACACAGACGCGCGCACACAGCAAAGCGCCCAAACACAAAAAAGAGCCGCCCACAGCTGCGTCAGGCCATCGCTCTAACAATCCAATCTGTTTTCTTTCCCATGATGTTTCCCATTGGCACAGGGAGGAGAAAATCAGATTTACTCCCCCACAGGGCCCATGCAGTTGCACTGATATGGAAAATGATTTCAGTGCTGCTTGAGCCCATAAACATTATTTTGGTCTCTCTCCCCCCTCCCCGTTAATGACACATTTCTTCCCAGCATTGTGGAGCTCACAGAGGAAGGGGTGAGTGTAAGAGAGGGAGAGGGAGGAGGAAGGGGAGATGAATCCTCCAGGGCCTCACATACAACAGGGGAGTCCTTCACCTCTCATACTGCATCCTGGCTGTTCTCACTCCCACCTCTTTCACACACATGAACACACAGGCAAGAACACAAACTGCTAATCAACCACTTCGGAGTTTTTAAGAGCCGGCTGTTGGGAAACAAACTGAATCAAAGAGATATTTCTCACCTCTCTGTGCCTTTTTCATGTTATCGTGTTGCAGCCGCAAAGTGTGCGTGCATATGTATTCAGCACCCATGAGTCGATACACTTTTTGCTGAAATTACAGCAGCGAGTCTTTTGGGTTTTGTCGCTAGCAGCTTTGCCAATATTGAGACCTAACGTTTTGCCGCTTCTTTTCAAAATAGCTCAAGCTCAGTCATTTTGGATCATGGTAATATCAGTTTTATGTCTTGCTAGAGATTGTCCATTGATTTAGGTTATGACTTTGACTGGGCCTTTCTAAAACATAAAAACTTTTTGATCTAAACCCTTCCATTGTAGATATGTATGTTTAGTTTGGCATTCCTACAAATCTGCACCCCAGTCTCCAGTATTTTGTAGCCTGTAACAGGGTTTCCTAAAGCTCTGCTGAAAAACAACAACAACAACAAAAAAGGTTCCCACAACATGATGCTGCCACCACCATGTCATGTTTGTTATGGAGAGTTAAAGGGCTTTAGATGTTTAACTTTGATCTCATGTCCTCAAAGCATATTCTACCAAGTTTGGTTGTTAGAAGATTGCCACTACTACACTGCTAGAAGTGACAAACTTCTAGCAATGTAGTGACAGACTACATTGCTATAGTGGAAAACATTAAAACAGATCTTTTATGGTTGATATTTAACCATTGGCTTATGACAAATCCCAGCTGTATTTGGCCAAGTTGCAACACCATACAGGTGATCCGGTTGCTTCCGAAAGTAACTGGCTGCACTGGATAAACCGGATTATTAAGATATCAAAATAAGGGGGCTATCTATTATGCAAAACACTTTTTTTCTGATGTTTACTTATTTGACGAATACTTAATTTTCATTTCACAATTATGAGCTACTTTGGGTTGGTCTATAAAATACAAATTTAATAAAGTACATGCAACTACAGCGACAAAATATATTAGCTATTTCATCATCGCTTAATCATTATATAGCAAATGACTGTTTGGAAAAAAAGTAATTATTGACCAACTTACTCCAAATGTCAGAAATTCAAATTTTACACTGATCTATTATTCAGCCAGTAGGATCAACTGTTCCTGCAGTAAACTCTAGTGCTCAACACAAATGACGTAGGTTAATCAATAACATTGATTGTTTTTTTAATAGAATGAATTCAGTGATGAAATGTGAAATTGTTCAAAGGATGGAAATACCTTTGTGAGAGCCTGTATGTGGATGTCAGCTTAAATCTAAACACATTTGGCTTAAAGCAGCCCCTCTACAATCCTGCCTTCATATATTTCTTCATTGAAAGCCCCAGTCTAGCTGCGCTGGTTCTCCTCTTTAGCAAAAAACATAAACTGTATGAGCTCCAAACAGTTTCTGCTGGAGGCATATTGTCAGAGATGGGAGCATGATCCAGCCTCAAGCTTTAAAAGCAAGTCATTGTTCTGAGTATGCTGAGGTAAAATGGCCCAATAACAGGGCTCTAAACCTCTAATTTTCATCTAATAAAACCCATCTGCTGTCATGGAACGGTGCGGTGTTGGTGGTGAGAGGTGGTGAGGCAGACGCAGCGGACCCAGGTATGATGAATAATGAAATTTAATTGAGAAAATCACAGTCCAAACAACAAGCAGCAGGCACATGGACACACTGACGACGAATAAGCTAGACATTGACAACGACAAGGACCCGACGAGGAACAAGGAACACAGGTGGAGTTAAATACATGGGAGGTTAATGACAGAACGAGACACACCTGGGAACAATCAAGGGGAGGACAGGACAACGAAGAGACTTAAGGACACAGAACACTCTAAATAAACAAGGAAAAACACAGATCCTGACATCTGCAGGGCTAAAAACGAAAAGACAAACAGAAAATAGCCACGGTGTATATGACTAAAAGGTCATTTTTCGATTATTATCTCATCGCTATAATTGCAAACTGGATTCTCACAATCAGCTAGTTTTGTTGGAATCAACCAAGGGATCTGGTTTATTTTACAGACGATGACTGATCTGTCTGAAACTGCAGGGTTCATATTTAAGACTCCTACCATAGATGGGTGACTAACAGTAGGTTGCGTGCCAGTGAGGTCACGGACAGATTTGCCTGGTGAACGGAAAAAAAGGCAGATTAAAACAAGTACTCAGCATTATACTCTCTAATTAGTCCCCTGTTAACTTTTGAACTTAATTGCTTAATTGAGATGTGGTTAGACTGGGCAGGTTTCCCCTCCCTGAGGGGGACCATACGGCTCCAGTTTTTCAGGCTGCACTGCCTGGCACAGTAGGTGGCTGTTTCTCTCTCTCGTTCTGCTTCTTTGTCTTCTGAAGCATCCCACCACTCTAGCAACGAGGCACGGCGATGCGGCGCAGGAGGCAGTAAAACTGTGTTTTGTGAGTGTGTTTTGGCTGTGATTGTACCACATATGCTGGTGCCACATCAAAGCAGAGTTTTGACTACCCGGTCCTGGGTGGTCTAAACCTCTTTTCTTTCGACCAGCACCAGCAAGGTAGGTAAGCTTTGGGGGGGGAAAAAAAAATGGTGTTTGGATGTGGGTGGATGTTGCCTCACCACAGTGGAGTACTTTCTGCAAAACTCAGAAGTCAGTTTGCTTTGGAGGAGGCATAAACTGCATGCAGAGGAAGAATAAAAGTGTGCCGCAATACACACACAGATAAACACACACACACGCACACACAACCTCACAGGCGTCACATTAGTTGAGTCTCCGCATCCACTCGGGTTGATGTATAATGATACGCAGAACAGCACATAAATCTGCAAGCAGTTCAAGTCATTGGAGCAGATTTTGCCTGCTGTCTTTTCCTTTTTCACTTTTATCCTCGTGTCTCCTTCTGCTCCTTTGAGCCCCATCACTCATTCCCCTTCTCAGTTTTCCCTTTCCGTCCTCACACCCTCTCCATCACTCTGCCTCTTTCTCCTGATGCTCAGCTCCATATTTCTGTCCTCCCTCATCACCTCGCTCTCTTCTCTTTCTTGGTGTCGTTCACATACTTAAAAATGAAAACACTTCATATTTTGGGGGCCTTTTTTAAAAAAAGAAAAAATCCACACTCCCTTCCATTCGCTTGTCCCACTTGCATGCTGTTTCCTTACTCTTGTATGTCTGGGAGTGCAATGAATGTCTTATTTTATGGATAGTCATAAGTTCATCCTCCCTCTATTAGATAAATCAACACTGGAGCACTCAACAGGCAAACCATGACTTGTCAGAATGTCATGTTCCCCGTTTGTCCTCCCATTCTCTGCCGTACTCTGTAATCTGCAGCCCGGCGCCTCCTTTAGGTCATGTGGAGCAGTGCTGGACATCAAGGCCTTGCCTCACTGCTGTCCTCTGAGTTCTCTTGGAGCGGCTTGTAATATGATAAACTCCTGGAGTTGTGTGCTCGAGAAACAGAAGGCAGCTCCCTGCTCTGGCTTCTCTCTGTCTGATGTAGCCTGTCAGAGCCACAGAGGCAGAACAGCGCAGATAACAAGTCGGGAGCTGCCACGCCAGCAAGTCCAAGGTCTTTCTGCGGCCATGAGTGTAATTTGCTGTGAAATTCACAAGGGGAACAAAGGAGAAATGTTTAATTCTTGTAGCTCTGACCAAAACGAATGCAAGGCGTTTTTGCTCTGATAACCTGTACAGACGAAGCACCTGGGAAGCCAAGGCCAAGCATTACACAGTATTACCTTGTAAAGAACACACAGTACAGTGCCTGTTCCAACCAAAAACTTCAGTGTTTTTGATAGAGGACTTATGTAACACATCGCTATAGTAGTGTAGCGTCTAATTATGAACTGGAGAAAACATAATGAAGGTTTGAAATTAGTTTCAGAGGATAATCTGAGGAATCTGGTCAGCATTTGTATTCAAATCCCTTTGCTTGGACGTCATTAAGTAAAATTCAGTGCATCAATTATCTAAACAGCAAATACAGTACGTGTGTGTAAGTTAATCTGAATGTCAACACAGCTGTGAAGGCCTTAAGAGTTTGTTAAAAAAAAAAAAACATCAGAGAACAAACAGCGTCACAAATACCAGGAAGCACAGAAGACGGGTCAGGGATGCAGCTTAAAGCAGGTCAAGGTTATAAAAGAATATCCCAAATGTCGACCCAATGGAGAGCAATGATTTCACAAGCAGCCAAGAAATCAATCGGATCTCTGGAGGAGCTGCAGAGATCCACAGCTCAGGTGGGAGAGTATGTTGACCAGACAACTTTTGGTCATGCACTCCACAAAATGTGGCCTTTATGGAAGCACAGCAATAAAAAAAAGACATCAATAAAAAAAAAGCTACAAGATGTCTGATTTGTCTGATTTGTGGTTTTTCCACCCACTCTGTAATTGACAAGCCAGGCATGTGGAAGAAGGTAGTGCAGTCAGATGAGACCGCAGTTAAAACTTTGAACTATGTGGAAAATACTGTGTACAGAAAACGACTGATCGTCAGCCAAAATACACCATCCCCACAGTTAAGATACAGTGGTGGCAAAATCATGTTGTGGGGAGGCTTTAATTAAGAAGAAAACAGGAGGTTAGGCAGTGTTGATGGGCTAAATACAAGGTAATATTGAAGGAAAGATTTCAGAGGCTGTAAAAGACCTGAGAGTGATGTGGAGGTTTCACTTTCCACCAGGACAACCCTAAACATACAGCAAGAGGTGTAGTTAAGTTATTTAGATCAAAGGTGATTTTATTAAGTATCTGTTCACTGGGACTTAATACAAATGCAGCATAGATTTTGCAGATTTTGTTTGTAAAAACATGGAAAACGTTCATTTTCCTTCCACTTCACAAATATGCACAATTTGTATTGGTCCACTATGCAAAAATTCCACATTAAATACACTAAGGTTTCTGGTTTAAAATAAAAAACTTGAAAGAATATATACTTTTACAAAGATCTACATAAATATGTTTGCCTCTCCTTGGCATTTTATGGCGCAAATCCTTAAAGTCAAACTGGCTCTACTTCTGGACTCAAACAAATAGCTGCTTTCCTTCCGCCTGTGGTAACTCATCTTCTCAAATGTATACAAGTTCAGCTCAATTGTACATTAAAAAGATTTATGAATCACTCCTGACAAACCAGGATTTAAAGCTGAGGAATGCCTTCCGACCACTGACGCTGGTCCTCCATGGAATGCTCCCCCCGACATCTGTAGCCATATATTCAGGCAGGGATGAGCAAAATTGGAAACATTTCCTGCAATCTGTAGAGATGACAGCTGGTCATCTTTATGAAAAGTAAAACATTTTTAAGAAACAAAGAAGCAGTGGTTGTCTCTCTCCTTCTAACAGCTAGAAGGAAAGAGAAAGAGCATTTCATCACCAGCTGCTCATTAAATCTTGTTTGCTTGGTAAGGCTGCTCTACTAATACAGACTGTATTAACTTTCTCTACGATTGTATTAGGTCACCTAAATGCCTCCTCTTCACCCTTCACTCATTTTAAACTCAGTATAAATTGAAGGGTTTAAACCACAACCTTAAAAAACTGATTATGGTGAGAAGTTACTAAAACCTGGCTCTGTTTTGAAGGCATGGAACCCTGCTGCAGGCGGGGAATGCTTCCTGGTGAGTTTGCAGGTATAAAACAGCAAGCGGAAGAATGAAGCAGCATTTTAATTTAATGCTTCTAATTTCACGTTTTTGTCAGATGACATATAGACAGAATCAGCAATTTATCAGTGAACAAAAACAAACCTCACTGTGTTTCAAAAGTTGCTGCAATTACAAAGATAGGATTAATGTTCTTTTTATTTCAGATTTAACAGAGAAATTTTGTAAATGAGAGCAGCTAGGTTGAAAATTAAGAAGTAAAAAATGCTTGAAGACTAACACTTCGCATAAAAACTGTATTTATAATGAAAACATCTCAAATAACAGTAAAATATTTCGAAATTTAAAAAATAATTTTTAAATTAGAGCTGAACAACATTATGAAAATGATAATTGTAATTAACCTGCATTTTCCATGCTGTTTTTCCTAACGTTACAATGGACCCATCATTTTCTAGAATTTTCATCATTTCAACCTGAAGACTAAACTTGCACACCTGTTGCATGTGTTACGGCCAATTAGTCCACTGCAGTTGCAGTTGCAAAGATCAATATTGCAACGACAATAGCACACATTTTGCAGATTCAAATTATTAAAATATAATTGATGTGAGAGAAGAAGAAAATAAAGCCGACACAAGTAAGATTGGCAAATCCCACATTATAATATAAGGAATGACATCAATTTCTGAATTGACCCCTGACCACATAATTTTTCTTTTCTTTTTTTTAACTTGATTTTACAATTAATGAACAAGAACTACTTGGTATGGGGAAAGCAAAGTTACTTCACAATGTTTACAGGGTGACCTTTTTAACCTTTGTGAAGTAAAAGTTAGAATTAGTCCTTGATAAGTGTGAACCTATGTGTGTTTGCCTTCTCCTATAGCTAGCCATTTGGAAATGGAAAAGACAGAGCGCTTGCAGGGTTACATGAGGATTGCACCATTTGATCGAATTTAACAGATGTGCTGCAGCTGCTCATTTGATCTGTCTGTGCATATCCTCAAAAAAGAGCACAAGCACAAAGACTCAAAAATACCACACACATGCACGCATAGTAAAATTAAAACTATATATTTTCCTAATGGAAATGCTCAATAGCACCACAGAGGATCTGAAATAATAACTCAAAATTCCATAGTAACCATTTAACTGTCTTTAAGCTGTTTACTTATTCTTTTTCATGGACGTGAGCTTTAACTTTGCACCAAGTGGAAGCACTATGCTTTATATCGGGGGAGAGAGTATACCAATATCATATGTTGAACAATTCAGAGACTCTGTGAAATGAAACAGCGATTTAAAGGAAGAGAGCGACATAGAGAGGCAGTGCAGATAAACCTCAGTTAGGAGACTGCATATTCACGGGAGAGCAACAGCTTTCAACAGGTTATCACACGCCAGAGACAGAGCCAAGCTCAGTCTTTGAGCTGGCAGAGACCATAATGGAGAGAAAAGAGAGGGAGGCAAAGGAGGACGGGGCCAGGCGGGGGAAGGAGACTAAAGAAGAGTTATTAAGGTGATGTGAGGCAATGAGGGAAAGAAGCTCCACTGAAATGTTTTGACACAGAAAAAAGCAAATGTGACACAGGTACTTAAACACGTGTTTAAAAGCGGGCCAGTGACATCTCTCTCTCTCTCTGTGTGTGTCTTGTGTCTCTTTGGGCTTGCTTTGACATACACACACACACAAGTGGTAATTGATGCTCCAACCTAAGCTATTCATCCATTACGGCTTTGATGGAATAACTTTCCTTCAGGCCGTAAGGTTGGCCTTACTTATTTTTTACTTGATTGCACCGCTGTTTCATGGATCTACAGCCATCTTTAATGCGTTGTCCTCGGACACACTGCATTAGCTGCAGCAGCTTTAACTCGTGCCGCCAATGCATTCCCTATCAGCCGCGGTGTGCTAGAATAGGTTTGTGTGTAGTTTTGCAACTCTTACTGTATTTGCTCTGGCACAGTGTTCTATTGTGGCGCTCGGCTCAGATAAGAGAGAAGTTATGTCAACAGTGGGCACTGTGAAGGAGCCGCCTGGTCATGTTGACATTCTCCGACACTGCTTATTTACTCTGACCACAGAGTTCGGCCGTCATTGAGGCCTTATTCACTGATGGCCAGGGGACTCTGAGAGTGGAGCCTCCTGCTGGATCAGACTGGTACTGGTTATGTTATTGTCAGGTGAGAAAAGAAGTGGCATTCAAAGAATTCTGAGTTTTAAGCTTTTTTCTCACACCACCCACACACACCCACACACACACGCCCACACACACAAATAGAATCTCATTGAGTCAGGCAGCATGAGTCTGCATATTGACTTGTGCTGAGCAGTGCTATCAGTACAGTAAAGAGCCAGTGGAGCAATCTATTTACAATTAGGGTAGGAAGAGGGGGGCTAAATTGACTTCTTTGAGAAAGATCTTGATTTTTATCAGCCAGTCCCATAATCATGGCATCCAGGTCTTTCATTAAGCCTCTTTATGTATTTTATGCATCTTGCAAAAGCATTCCTATCCCATTTTATTACATTGTATCATGTTAAAACCAACAACAGTGAATATTACTGGGATTGTATATGATAGAGAAACACAAAATAATGCAAAATTGTGAATCTACCTCCTCAAATTTCTTTAACCCCAAAGTAAATTGCAACCAGAAGCCTTCAGATTTTATTTAGAGATAACTGAGTAAATTGGGCTAAAAGCCAAAGCACAATGATAGATCAGCTTAAAGTACATAATCTGTATTTAGCTCAAGATGATAACATTGTAACAACACATTTTGCAGCCCTACAACACATTTTTCAAAATGTATTTAAAAATATTGTTATGTTTCTTTCAGTTTATAATCATGCACTATTTTGTTGTCTATCTCATTAAAAAAATAAAATACGCTAAAATTTATAGTTGCAGCACAACAACATTTCTAAAGGTTTTTGGAATATGGGTAGTTCTTAAATGAACTGTATTTTCATTTTTCCTCCAATCCAATCCTCTTCTCCTCATACATCTTTCCTCCACTACTTTCACATAGGGGCGAAATTTCAACTGCTCCAGCGTTATCCTCAGCAAACCAGAAAAAGGCAGATTTATAGCTTCCACCTGAGTGAGGAAGGTGTGACATGAAATTGAAACCCTCACCCACTACTATTTCACATGCATACAAACACACACAAAGAGAGAGACACTTCAGATTAAATCTGACCTCAGTATGAACTCAGTATCAAAATGTGATGGCTGGAAGGTATTTGAACCAAACCTGGTTAACAGGTTTTGTTCTGACCAGAAATATCTGCATAATGTAACAATGCTGAAATAATATAGTTACAAGGGGTTTCAAATATTTAGAAGTATTGGGTATATGCCACGCAATGACACACATTCTTACCTCAAACAAAATGATGTATGAATAGTGACTAAAACGTAGCCACAAAAACAAGTATTTTATTCCCCCTGGCTGGAAACATTTGCACATAAAAGCTTTAATTTCTTCCTTTCTGTTAGGAATCATCTCAACATTTGGTGTAAGAGCAAAAATGGAGAAATAAAAAACTGAAGGATAAGTTAGGGAAAAGAAATGGAAAGTGACAAATGGGAGATTTCCTACACAAGCCCATAAATCAAGAGGAACATGGAGGGCAGTCTGAGGCCTCACTTAAAAAGCCAAACTCCTTTTTTTTTTTTTTGCTAACAGCCAAAGCTAACCACCTTCCTCCTATTACATGCACACAAACACCAACATGAACATGTGTGTTCTGCCCTCATATTTGCACAGCACAGTCCCCCCCAGATGTTGTGTGCTGCAATGGCATCTCTAAAGCTCTCCATTCGCCCTGGCTCCTACACAGCAGCCTGGCTTAATGGCACAGAAGCTGGTCTCATAAAATCACATACAGTTAGGAGCAGCGCAGGCTTCAAAAGCAAGCATGGAACAAACAGGCATGCATAAGTAAATCCTGTTCCTTTGCCCAAATAAAAGCACACACCCTTTGCAGAGGACAGAGTAGTGCAGCTGTTTCTACAGGTAAGTAGGACAGGAAGATCTGGAGAAAGTGGTCCATAAAAAATTTGGTAATCACTAAAGAAGAGTAGAACCCAAAGTGAACAGTTTGCTTTGAAGTATTTCCTCAAAAATAACAGCAAGGCCGACAGGAGAAACTATCAGCAGGTAATATTTCTAATGTTTGACAAAAATGTATACGCTCTGTAGAAAGCTGAGTTGTTCTACTGTAGGGCTGTAGAGCTAAAAAGGTTGACTTAGAGCTGGAGAAACATGAGCTGCTGTTCACAACACACCCAGAGACCAGTGGACTGATGAAGATCCAAAAGGACTTAGGATCTGCTTTCATTCTGAATGTTCACCATCTGCTTGGAGGAAAAGAGAGCCCATAGAGTAGTAGACAACTCTGTCAAGTGACAGATGACACAGTGCAGCAGAAGAGTGTGCGGGTGTGTTTTATGTGTGTACTGATGCATACAGTGTTTCAGTATTGATCCTCAAAGCAGCTCCACTTTCTGAAAGAAGATCTGTCTAATGGGAAAACACACATTTACCCATACACACTCAAAGCCGAACACAAAGTAGTTAAAATACTAAAAAAAAGCCAAAATCATAATTATTTCCTTAATCTTTCAGGCCCCAGCAGACTTAACCACCTATTCCAGGCAGTTGCATAGTTTACTTATGTGAAAATCAGATTATCCATCCAGTTTCCATCATTACATAGTTCTACCCATGCAATGTCCAGTAACCAAGGATGACCAATCCTCTCATCATACCTCACTGCTTTGTCACACATTAGCCTGAGAAGTCTAGACTTTCCACATCACCAAAATAACTCAAAGACATGTTGTTTTGTTTCCTAACAACCGTAAAATGAAACAAGATGTCAGCAACTGATATAACAACTAAATTACACTCTAAGTCCAAAATCCTTCCAGTATCATTCTCACTTATACACAGTCTAATTATACGTAAATTATGTCTAAATAATAAAAAAGTATGCTATTTTTTTTCATTTACTATAACTAATTAACTCATCTTGGTTTTTATGCCATTAGGTCGTAGGTGACTTGTAAACTAGCATCAATGAAGCTAGCTATAGTAGCACTAGTCAATTGCGTAAGATGATAGTACAATTTTAAAGTATCCCACAAACAACAACAATATTGCTTTAAACAGTCATTAAAAGCTGCTATTCATTTGATGTTGGTTACAATTGTGTCACATTACTGTGCTTCCTGTTTATCTTCTTTTACTGCCGTTGCTGTTGTGTAAAAACATTTTGTCAACGTTGATGCCATAAATGAAAGTAATTTCTGCTCCATGAAAACTCTACAATGTTGTTGCTTTATCTACCAATGGGTAATTATGTTTCACATAACCTCTTAAATTGTTTTGACAAATAATGGCCTTAATATGTCTTTATTGACAGACTTTCTATTTCTTATTATGAATGAATTGTGTGTATTTCAGTCAGGGTGGAAGCAAAAACAGCCTTTAAGGACAACCACAGAAGGCTAAATGGAGTACAGCCAAGCTGCTCTGTTTTTTCTTCCCTTTGAGCTTTCGACTTGTGTTATAAAACATGCTTTATTTGGAAATGTTGAAATCCTTTCGGAAATCTGAGAGTTAAGGTAATAACTCTACATTCACTAGGGGGAAAAAAGACGTATTTTTGTAATGCTAAATGTGTTAGCCGCTAAAATTAAATGATGCTGGCAAAATGTAATGTTTCATGTCAAAATGTTATGAAATAATATATACACCAGCAACTGCTCTGTCAGACACAAAATGTGAAATCACCTCTTCTCTTAATATCAATTATTAATGACCAATTATAATCTCAAGGCTAGAGAACTGTTTTGAATCTTTATATGTTCTTATAATAAAGTTCTTAAAGTGAAATCTAAATAGGCTAATATCAGTATTGGCAGGCAAAAGCTAAGAACCAGAAATTAGAAATCTGCCAACAAATTCTGACTGTTGTAAGAGTTTCTTCTTCTTGATATTGTAAAATTTAACTGTCCAAACTTTCTGTTCACAAGACAAAAGAAAATCTTAGGAAGACAGAAATGAGTTACCATGGTTATACAAACGAGGATGATGGAGGACTGTCATTAGCACAGCTATTTTGTTTTGTTCATGCTTATGTTAACAAGAATGAACTAAGGAAAGTAATCATAAATTTAATTGTTTGGTAAGCTGGATGTTTTTATTTTTTTATTATTATTTCTCCAGCGATGCAGTTTTCCTCAAGCACACCTAATGTGTAACTTTAACACTTATATAAAACACCTTGAAGTACATGTAAGAACGAAGAAATCTTAGGGTGTTAGTGAACCCTGACTAACCTAGTAAGCAATCGGCGAAGAAAAATGACAAAATTCCAGGAAATTCCTGTCAATGATTTCTCTGACCTTCTGACTGCTGGTGAAACTGCAAGGATGTCTGCAATACAGCCCAAACAAAAACAGAAAATATATTTGTGTCGCATTCCATATTTTGACATTTTGATAAGATGTGTATGAAAAGAAAATACCCAAGTAATTCTATTGGAAATTTCTTGATGACACTGAATTAAGTGCTTCTGTTTTGTTATTATTTGAATTGCAGTCAGAGACATACAAGCATTGTTGTAACTGAAGCAGGTGGATCTACAACACCAACAGACGAATACAGCAGTTGAGACAAGATGGACGGTTGCAATGCAAATGCCCAGGGATGAGGTAGAATTAGGCACCTGCATCATCCCACTCCATCCCCACACCCCCACATGCTGCCCTCTCATCTGCCTGCCACTCTGTTTCCTCTCTCGTTTCTTTCATACAATCTCTCCACCACACAGCTCCTTTGATTGCCGTTTCCCGTGGGCATGCACGCTCACACACACACATACAAAAACAAATACAACACATGCATGCATAAAATCTCAAACGCAGCCCTTCCCCACTGCTCAGAGACAGTTGCGCCAGCTGAGTTTTGATTTGGGAAGAAAAGTTGCCTCTACAACAAATAATGACAGCCACTCGAGGAACAGGCAGCGCACCATTATCACACGAAAACACATAGACACACACAGTATAAGGGAAATGCTAAACTTTAAAAATAAAACATGCAAAAAAGAACTCTTTAAAGCAAGTTTAATCACATATACACACAGGCAGCCACCCACACATAGCCAGCACGAGCGCACAAGTGTATTCACACACCCTCCCATTATGCTGTATAACCAAAAGGCATTCAGCCATTTCAGCAGCGTTCTGAGAGGCAGCCAAGTAAGAGGTCTGTCAGTGCATTAGCCA
This sequence comes from Xiphophorus maculatus, assembly GCF_002775205.1. Taxonomy (NCBI): domain Eukaryota; kingdom Metazoa; phylum Chordata; class Actinopteri; order Cyprinodontiformes; family Poeciliidae; genus Xiphophorus; species Xiphophorus maculatus. The sequence continues at coordinate 11,261,050 of NC_036458.1, read as the reverse complement.
GCATGTAATCATAGCCCAACCTCACTGCAATTAGAACTGGTTCTAATTCTTCACTGGAAGCACTGCCTTGTCCCACCGCTAATAGTTTACTTTACTCCAACAGCTGACAGACCCAACCCTGCTTCTCCTGGCATGGTTTTTTAAACTTGCACACACTCAAGCACCCACGGACGAGCTTGCTCGCAAACACATCCACAGCTGTGGCTTGTCTGTCACCACGGGAGATCAAAATGGATCCCGGTAATAGTCCCCCAGCCGTGTCCCACTTGTGCCACATCAACCCTGTGAGTGTGGACCACAATTCACTTCTTAAAGTATGGTGCTTTGAAAAAACTCCCATACTCCTGGAAGTTTTCCACATTTTGCTATGTCCACAAATGCAAACTTCCAACAGATTTGCAAAGTTTTGTGTGATTATGAAGTGGAAGGAGAATAGCATGTTTTTTTAAATGATATTTACTGTATATATAAACATTTGTGTGCAATTCATTTGTGCTAAAGACTGCAAGTATCTCCTTTTATGTTTTTTTCTAATGGTTTTAAATTGGAGTTAAGCATGGACTTTGACTAGGCTATTGAAGAAAATGACAAGACTTCAATTTCCTCTATTTACCTTTATGTCCAACTTGGACCAGAGTCCCTGATGTGCTGAAGTACCCCAACCCCAACCATGTTTTTCTCATTGTTTTGTCGCTTTTTCAATATGGTCCAAAAATGTTATTTTGGTCTTATCTGAACAGAACCCTCATTCTGCCAGTTTGTTGCAAATCTACAAACTCTTGACGCAAGATTTCTGCCATATAGACCAAAACTAATATTTGTTCTGTGAACAAATTCTCCCCCTTGAGCAAGGACTTCCTGTATCTCTCTTAAGTTACTGTGGCTTCTTCTCTAAATATCACATAAAATTCAGATAAAACCCTATTAAGTTTATGGAGGCAATGTCACAAAATGGGGCAAAATTTCAAGGCTTGTAAGAACTTTATTGGCAAGGAACTGTAAATGTTTCACAAACATGACAAAGAGCAATGACCTCAAATCATTAAACAATTACAAAATAAGTAAAAGCCTGAAAGCTCCTGGAAGTTCCTCACAGAAAGAGGCAGGTGTGAGGGGGCTAGGTGGTAAGAAAGAGCCGCATTGGGAAATTGTCTAATGAAGACTGAGGAAGAGGGAATGCTCCCAATACTGATGGTATTGCTATTAGCCTGTGAGCGTGAGGACTTGGGTGTCACTTCAAAGCATTCCCCACTATTAATCAGAAGCTATCCAGCCCTCCAGAATAGGCCCTGCTGGCTCTGCTGCTAAACACTCCTCTTAACATCAACACAATGGAGCTATCATCGCACCCGTTACGCTATGCCTTGGCCAGACAGCACACCTTTATCTCGGCATTTACATTACAACCTCACAGCCAATTAATTTACCTGCCACGTCTCAGGCTTAAGCACGTGGAGTTGGCAGTGGCAAGGTAGTGTACATTTCAGTTGTGCGCTGGTTTGTGTGTTACAAAGGGAATGGGGGGAAGGAGGAGTCCACCTGGCTCGGGTTGCACCCAGCAGGCTGTGGGTTTGGCCTTGGGGGATCTTTATGAAAGCACCTGCAAGAAGCTGCAACCACAACACCACCAGCCCAATCCCGTCCTGAGCTGGCTCTCACCTGCCATCCCCAGGCCATGGCTTAGCGCCCCCTCCACCCCTCATCCCCTTAATGTTTCCCCTCCAGGCAGCCCTGGCAGACAACAGCCACTCAGCGACTCAGCTGGATATCAGCAACCAAGACTGAGGATTAACTTCCACACTGGCACTGTCTCTTTAGTGCTAGATACATTAGATACAATGCTAATCCGTAACTTCTACTCTTTTTTCTTTTGCTTATGGCTGCTGCGAGAGACAGTACTTTCTCTCTGTCTCTGGAAGCAAAATAAGAGCCCACAGGGCAGAGGTGAAGTATTTCTTTTCTTTTAATCAGGGCAGTTGCCTATTGGCTCTCTAATAAAGAAAGTGTCATCTTGTAAATCTGCACATTCATGTTATACAAAGATGAGAGGGTTTACAACACAAGCTGCTCTCCCCCTCTAAGTGTCCTCTTGTACTGTACTGAGAGACTGCAGACTTTAGCGGCGCTGAAGGGATGAGATAACCGCTCACTGTTGTGAGAAAGGGCTGTCAAAGCTTTGTTTTTTTCCTTCTTTTCCTTTTTTTCTCATTCTCTCTAAAGGATATAAAAAAGCTGGAGCGGCAGTTGCAGAAATAGTCCTGTTTCTATAATTAGAAGTAAACAGATGAACCAGACTCTCAAGCTTTCTCTGTCCCACTGGCCCCACGGCCTCCTGGGAGGCAAGATGTGTGAGTCTGTGTGACATGCTTGTGACATGCTTGTGCGGGGTGCAAGTGTGTGTGTGTGCATCTTTTCTGTTCGTGATGCACCAGTAAGTGTATAACAGCATGTGACAGTGTGCATCTAGTCTTGATGTTGCTTTGCACTGTCTGTCTGTCGGTCTGTGATTTTTCTCGTCTTCACCACACACACAAACACACACACGCCAATACGCACGCACACACAAAAGTCTATCCCATCCCCCACCCTCGCTTCTTCCTCCCATCCCCCTGTAGGTCACTGGATGGGCACAGCAAGACGAGCTAATATGAGCTAATATGCATGAACCAACAGCAGACAAACACACATCTGTTGCAGCAGAGCCAGTTGTTTGCCCCACATCTCATGCTGTATCACAGAGAGGATGCAGTGTAGCCTAGTGGTCATAACAGGCAAAGAGGTCCAGATGAAAGAGAAATGCAAATTGGTGCTAAAAGTTATCATTGAATGACCCTTTTTTCCTGACATATAGCTTCAGTAAAAATAAAGTATCTCCTTTCTTAATTCTAGACTAGAATTCTATTTTTTTTATAGCGCTAATATTTACCAGGTTTAAAGTAGTTTAAATCCATTATCTTAAACCATGACTACATTTTTGACAACATGGGACAGGGTAAAAGAGAATGTGGACATAACTGGAGGTTAAAGATAAGGTTCATCAAAACATATCTTGGTTAATAAAAGTTAAAGAAGCTGAAGAAATCTGTGAGATTGTCAAGTTTCCTTTCAATTGACATCCAGGCATCTGGCTCGATGGTTTCAGGGCCCTGGAATTCCTGACGTTAATCATCTCTATCTGGAATAAAGGCCTTCCACACCCTTATTAAGTATGATGCATCTTGATTTGATGGCAAATCTTTGTACATTTCCAGGAGTACTTTCCAAGGTTCCCATGACAGTGCAATTATGCAATTATCAGTGCAATTATAAGATTATCCTCTGTACACACACTTTCTACATACTGTTAGTAGTAAAGATAAACAGATAAATTGACTAGAATCAGTAGACTTTCAGTTTGACTTGACAGGCACCCATCCAGGTGAAAACTCAAGAATTCAACTCTTTTATTTTTGAATAAAAAGTAGAATTTTTATTCAACTTACAGGCAATAAGGCAATGCAATATTGCCTGTATTGTATTTACAGGCAATACCTAAGTTCTAAAAGGATGCACCAACCCTCTTCAGATTGGATGTTTATTACTGACTGAAAAAGACTCAAAGTTAGATATTTTCTGTATCAGTGAGGTGTTGTAATAGAAAGTTGGGAGAAGAACAAAGGGCATAAAAAGCAAACTGCACTTATGTTGGCTTTTCATTTAGACTCCTATAATGGTAATTTTCCCTTTAGTGCTTTGTACTTTTGCAATTTTGATCACTTTGTACCTCAAACCTTTTGTTGCACTGGCGATGGTGTGAATTGGCCTAAGGTCAATTTCAGCAGATACTTATAAAAGTTGAGACACAACAAAGTTGCTTTAATTTATCAGTTGGTCATGGATCATGCTGTGTGTTAAAATGTTGGACGCATTTTTTGATATCTTGGTTAGGATAACTTTCTACATTATTCAAGGAATACACACAATAACTGTTGTTTACATTTAGTAACACTTACCATGCTAACCCACTGTTAATTGATTGAGACAGTTTAAGATGTCTCCATGATATAGGGATCCTCAAATTCAGGCCTCAAGGGCTGGTGTCCTGCAGGTTCAAATCAAATGCTGAGGTCATTAGCAGGACTCTGGAAAACCTGACTGCATAGTGGGGAAATAATTCAGCCATTTGACTGAGGTGCTTGGACCAATGTCTAAAAGTTGTCCTGCAACTTTTAGACATTGCAGTTGTCTAATGTTTCAATGTCTAAAAGTTGTCCTGCAACTTTTAGACATTGAAAGTTGTCTAAAAGTTTCAAAAGTTTCAATGGCATGCCTCAATCCATGCCTCAATGGCATGGATTTGAGGAACCTTGCATAATTGCCTTTTCTGTATTTTAAAATATTAGCAAAACTCTGTTTTACAGCAACTGTGATGTCACATTTGCTTCTAATACAAATAAATAAGTGTTTGGAGCATCAAGACCAGAAATAAATACTGCGAATGCCTCAGGATTCTGTGAATGTTTTCTTTTTCAAACAAAATTCTGTACAATAATAAAAATTCAAGCCTGCAACAATAATGCATACAAAAAATTTTCCAAGAAAGTTAAAAAATAATAATTTTGTTCAGAAAATATTTGCATTTGTTTGAGGTGCTTTTCTTGTTCGTTTAATAGCATATTTCAACTTCAGCAGAGACAAACTCAGCCGTTGGAGGGTTTAACAGTGCACCTGTCCCCGCCTCATAACCAACCACAGGGTGCCTCAGAAAGGAGGCTGGACATCTGGAAAAACCTAAGACACAGACACACACACGCAATCCCACCCACCCACCCACGAACCCAAACACTGACACACACACACATTCATCCACTAACAACACTAACACTGACCGCAAATCAAGTGACAACAATGAAGCCATTGCCCCCCTTTTTTTTCTTCTTCTTCTTCTTTTCATTGAGCATTCACATTAACAAAATTGGAAAAAAAAAAGTAATCTGGATTTTACGCATGAGCCGTTAATGATGTCTAACAGCTGTCACATGCAATACAGCAACGCACTGAGGTGGGCCTGGGGCAGCTTGATGAGAAGCCGCCTGATGTTGGGAGAGGGTCAGAGAAGGAGGAGTAAATGCACACAGGAGGAAAAAGAAAAAGGAAACACAGAACTAACGTGGTTGATTTGGGGTAAATGAATCGGTCTATATGCCATTTAGTCAGAGGAAGTGAAATAAAACTACTGAATTCCTAATTCAGCTTCTCGCTTCCTTATATTTAGTTCATAATAGATGAGAGGGCTTTGAAATCCGATGCTCTGAAACCCAATAAAGGAAGGTATTTTCATGCCCATCACTCTCACCTGCAGATCTTCTTTGTGTTGGACCTGTGTGCACGCCCTACGCTCGAGGCGAGGGTTGTGTGGCACTGTGCCACATGGTGTAAGTTTAGGGAGGAAGCAGTTTGAAGAGCAAGTATCTGTTGTAACATGGCTGCTGAAATTCTCTCTGAAAGACAGATCTCAAACTGTTGGGAAAGTTTTCCTGATGACCCGAGAATTTTCTGAAACAGAGGCAGAATACATTTTTTGATTTGATTTATAAACATACTAGAATGGAAATAAATTTTTAAAAAATTTACTGAAAAAAATGTCCATGGCTTTATGGATCCTTGAGTATACTGAAAATATTTTACTCTTGTAGATAAAACTATTCACAATTATGTCAAGGGCTAACCCTCTCAACAATACCTGACCGGCCTTGCCAAACGTTTGCAGAAGTGCGGTGTCATGGGGAAGGGGACAGATGGTACCGGCAGTAGCAGCTCCAGGCAAAGTGCTATTTTAGCCAGGTATAGGATGCCAAGCAACGGCAGACTCCAGGCGGACTGCAGTGACTGCCCTCCCTGAGCCGTGTCATCTCATAAAGATCCACAAATGAGTCTAACAACAGGCCATAGAGGAGACCAAGTTAAATGAGTGACCTACGTCCTGTCCTAACACCTTCTCCAGTTCATCTCACCAAGTTGCCTTTTGAGAACATCCACAAATATTTAGAAAGACAGAATTTGAACACTTTTTAGTAAATTTTGGTGTTAGGAAGCTACATAAATATGTTGGACAAGGAAAAAAGTGATGACATCCTCAACTTGATATATGGCTAAGAGTTAGTCAGACATGAGGCCATCATTTTAAATAACAGATTGCTGCAGGCTTTTAATACTACTTTAACCACACACAGTCCAAATTCCTTCAGGTTCACACATGACATTATGTCCTTTTGGCACATGCACCCAGGGAAACCTAGACCAATGTTCTTCCAGTTCCCAGTTCCCAATATCCAGTTCCCAAATGATAAAAAGCAATACCTTAGTGTCTTATCGATGCACATTTTTTTGCATTGGGTTAGGATTACTGAAAGGAGTAACGGTCTGGTTTCCAGGTTTTGGTTGGGCTTATGAATGAGAGCATGACAGCAAAGAATCTAGGAACCTGAAAAGCACTGAGACTGGTGGTGCCTGAGAATGACGGGGCTTGCAAACCAACCTTGCCAGTGGATACTTGTTCCTGTTTTTGCTAATTCTAGCAATTTAAAACAACCAACTATGACAAAGTTCATAGCCTTGAGATACAATGGTATAATAAATGCAATAAATGTCTGCTCTTTTGTAAATTCGAAGACAGCTAAGTTTGTAGCTGTTTTCTCATTGCTGTGAAGTAACAATGACTGGGTTACTTCACAAAGTTTTGTCAGTTGGAGTTGTAGGATGAAGGCTAGAGTTGGAGACTTGGAGAAGCATTTGATCGTGCACATGGGTGAATGGGACAGTGTTTTCAGTGTGTGATATGACAAAAAAAGTTCTTAATTTTTTAAGTCCATTTACTGAAAGCCAAGGAGGCAGACAAAGGAATCTGGGAGCCTCGACCAACGTTACTTTGAATAGTAGAACAATTGTGACTGAGCAGAGAAATAAGCAACAACTAACTTAACGTTTTTTGTGACAGTTAAATCATTTGGCAAGGCTTTACAACAGAATTTTGTTTTGATTTTTACCATAAGAGTCCACTTTGTTTAGGCAAAAAGCAAGTTTCTGATCTGGAAAAAACATGCACGTTCTTGAAAACAGAGGTCACAGTTCATTAGCAAGTAAACCCAAGTGTGGTTCACTTACAATGGAAGCATGAATGGACTGTCAAATAAAGAGAGAGATTGAAAGTGAACTAAATGGTGAAAGTGACACATGATTTCTTGACACATAGGGGATCTAAAAACTTATAAATTGTTGCAATTCCTCGCTCTGAGTCTGTGCAACACCAACATGTCATACTCTCTTTTTTTTGCCATTTTTATCTCTACTGCTGCATTCTTGCCTTGTATACAGAAAAACAAGTCTGGATAAGTCACTGACTGGCATGCTGCTCATACTGGGCAGCTTCTTGTGATAAAAGCCAAAATGAGCAGTTGATGTAATTACATGTCATTGTCCAGACAGTTTGGTCCACCTTCAAAAATAATGGCATAAACATGGATCAAATCAAAATGAAAGTCTGACATTTTTTCACCATTTCTCTCCCGTTTGCAGCAAGTCCCTTAGACTGCACTGATCTGAAAGAAACTCTTAATATTCATTAGTATAGCATTGTATCCCACTGATATGAAACTTCTCAGTTTGAGTTGCTAAAATCATCTTTAAATAAATCCAATGGATAGCCTTTCACTTCTCTAAGGATGTATGTCCCTTCCTTCTCCAAACTCATGTCATAAGACATTTTGTCTATTACATGTAAGATAATTGTTACTGATATCTACTTCACAGAACCTCACTAAAAAAAATCTGAGCTATGCCTTTGAACAGCACAGCCAAGGATCCTCAAGGACATAAGGTGGGTATAAGCTATGGCACAATCTTTTAAGTGCTCACAAAACATGAGCACCAAGGCCTTGAAATAGAAACCTCCTTTTCCTTAAACAACTGTTAACCACTCACTGAGGTTTGCTAACTCCACCAGAGACACCCATGTTTGTCTTTGAAGGGTCTCCTCAACAATCACAGACCCATGGGATAGTCCTGCAATGAGACATTCAATAAAGCTCTCTGTAAAGTTATTTATTCCTCTTCGGGGGGGGGGGGGAAAGGGGCAAAGGAAGACAAGACGGCTAACATTTGAAGGGAGGGGGTCTAAGATATCCAGCTAGGACATAAAAACCAAGGGAATGACAGGGACATCCTACCAGTAAACAATAAAGGGGGTGGAAGGGACTGTTTTTTATCTTTAACAGCAGCTGTAAAACACACACCAAGCTGGGGTCTGCAACAATGGCCCAGAGGCAGAGAAGGGTAGCTAAAACAGAAGTGGCAGGAAGACCACTGCTTCCCAGACACGAGGGTCTTCCTGCTGCAAAGAAAGGAGACTGAAAAATTGGAGGGGAAGAGACTGGGAGGACAGCTTATGGAAAGAGGGAAGGACAGATGTAAAGGAAGGGGAGGCCGACCGAGGAAGATGACACAAATATGACCTTTGATTATATGGGGTGTTTAGAGCAGAGCCCTGAACCCCCACGCTGCTTTCACACAGCCACACCTCAGCCAGAGTGGCCTGATCAGAACAATATGGCTGAAAGATGAACCCGCAGCCATAAATGCCAGCAGTGGAAGACAGCCCCACTGTGTCTCTGCGCACTGACACTGCCCAACATCTGAATCCAGGGTTCACAGCCAAAGACAAGTCTGTCTCCAACTTTTGCGCTGGAGCCAATGGAAGATAAAATTTCTATTTCAAAGTCCTTCTAAAGGAACAGGCCAAATCAAACAGCATTAGATGCATTTAAAGGTCTTACTGTTTCAGGGAGTACACAAAGAGAGGAGCCGCTCCAATGTCACATTCCCAGAACACAGTGCAAGTGTAAACTATAAATCGACCACCTGGCGTGCGTTACAAATGACCGACTTGTAGTAGGTGAAGATGGACAGAGGCAAATGGGAGCTGACGGAATTTCCATTGGCTCTAAGCAACACGGTTCAGCGAGTAAGAAGGTGGAACTGCATGCCGGCGCCCGCTGTAGCCTAATTACCGCCAAACTTACAAATCTGCGCAACAAACAAACAAACAAAAAAAGAATAATTTCTCCCATACTATGTTTAAAATTCTGCAACCCTGCTGGGAACGATGCCAAGGGAGAGTGTTGCAGCTGCCGTCACTCTTTTCAACAGCAAAAGGTGTCGGAAGCGCTCGCGATAAATACCTCTGCAAAGTCAGACGAGGCCTTTCATGGAGCCACATCAGAAACCTGCCTCTCAGTGCATTTTTACATCAACCCTGAAATATTCATGCTCTTTGTAAAGTATTCATGTGAACTAGTGTGCAAGTTAGTCCCCAGGGGGAGAAAGTGCAGAGAAACTGAACACACTCAGCAAGCACCACGCACGGTTTGTGTTGTTATGTTGCTTGCACACAGGTCACTCAATGGAACGCTAATGACCTGGCCCATCAAGATGAACAACCCTCAACCAGTTTGACATCCTAAAACTCCAGACTTGCTCATATTAATTAAGGAGAAATACGTAAAAAAATAAAATAAAATAAAAAATTCAATTAAGTAGACCATAGACAGGCTCCACTAAAAAAGACATCTCTATTTTCATGTAATATTATTATTTGAGATGGGACTTGAACTTTGATTAAGACATTTAGATCATTTGTAATTTCTTCACTTTTTGTTGTATTCTAAATGTTCTGAATGGTGATCGGAGCGTCAAATACTAATAGGTCAGATTTTCTTTTCCCATTTAAGACTTGCACGCCAACTAAGAACTCAAAATTTTTGGTCTAGATACTTACATTAACAAGAGCATGTGCTCTGCTATATCCATTTTCTGTTAGATTCAAAATTACTGTCTCTATTAAAGAACCTGCAGCACGTTGTCTTTTTTCCTTTTTTCATTTTGTAACCCAAACAATAAAAAGTCTGACTTGGTCAAAATTGGAACTGGCAGGTCAGTCCTTAAAGAAAATTGGAAATCGATATTGGAGAGGAAAAGCGTAATTGGTTGTATCTCTAATTACTCTTAAATAAATAAAAAAATAAATAAATAAATATCTCCGGAAACAAAACAAAAAAATTTATATTCAGCTTTGAGTTCAAATTACTTCAGTGTAATAAAGAGAACCAGTTTCACAAAAATGCTCTTATAGTCCACTGAAAACGTGAACTTACAAATGAGAACAGTCTGTTTCAACATAACACATCTATTGTTTCAGTGCATCACCACCTGAAAAATGAAAATCATGAATGATTTCAAATTAAGCTTCATCCCTCATCCACCCATTTGCATTATGACATGCTTGACATTTTCATATAATATTAAAACAATAAATCAAATACTGCAAATCAGCTGAATGTAATAGAAAAAAATTTTCATAGAACCCAGTACAGGTTTTGAAATCATGTGAAGTTATGTCAGGCTGTTCTGTAAGTTAATTTAATCAAAAGCAAAAAATGTAAAGAATTAAATCATATTTATGTGCAGGACAACAGGGCCGCTTTTCAGTCCCTCCCCATGTGTTGATGACGAAACAAGGAGAACAATAAAGCGCCTCTGCTGCTCATTGAACAGTGATGACATTTGGAGGATAGGTCTGCATGTTGACGTTGTTCAATAGGCACACAACGTCTGATTGGTGTAAGCACCTGCAACGCGCAACCAGCGTTAGCCTTCATGTTTCCAATGAAACATCTGCATGCAGAAAGAGAACAAAAAGGTGCACAAATGCAGCAGGCTCTCCGTGGATACATGAGCAATGCCAAAAGCAAACATGTGTGGTGAGAGATGAATGGTGAACAGCGCCCATTAATTCTCTTGAATGACTAATTATGCTTCTTGTTTATCTGGATTTATTTATTTTTTAGAATTAACTCACAACCTTCACAAACATTTGATTTGAAAAAAGAAAATCTTTAGTCAGCCTGCCACAACACTGTGTATTAGAAATAAAAAAAACTGATATCTAAAATGTTTGGAAATATGAGACAAAACACATATAGGAGGTTCATGGTGTTCTTATCCAACTGAACCAGCTACGCAAATATTTAATTTTGTACAGTTACAGCTGTTAAAATTACTTTTAAGTGGTTCAATATGTATTAGAATTTTTTTTCCACAGCTGAGAAACACTCAGATGCATCATAAGCGTCTTTTTAGAAGCTTCATTAGCATATTATCACAGAACAGCATTTTAGAAGCGAAACTATTTGATGCACTAAATGCATGCTTTGACATAAACACCATCTACTTGCAAAATAAAACCAATTACAACATCTGCAAAATTTGCTTTTTTCATATACTTTTGTGTATTTTTTATAATAATGCCAAGCTTAAATAAATTTAATGACTAAGATGTGTCAATTGTGGCCCTGAAGTGTTAAAAAATTAATTGAAGCTATAAATATATAGATTTGTTAATGTCTGCTTAGTTGGAGCTTTGGTGTGGAGTTGCTTTTCTTATGTATGTTCCTAATAAATCTGCAGTGTGCAGTCTAAGAGGTACATTTTGACTCTTTTCATGCTCTCCTGTTTGTAAACGTGCTCATTTGGGTTAAGATGATACCTAAGTCACTTGTTAAACCTGATGCATGCACTGTGAACACATTTGCACCCAGACACTTCAAAGCCCAATGCAGAATGGGATTTTTCCCCCGGCATTGCTTGTATTCCTTTAACGCCCCCATTAGCTTGCATTGTAGAGCATGAAGACCTTTCCACCCGAGCTTTATACCTTTAATGTTTGACCTATAGAGGTTTTGGTTAAGTGATGGCGCTGGGGTGACACCTATGCGTTTTACGTGAAGTGACAGATTCTCCTGAATGCATGCAAGATAGAGAAAACCAGTGCACATATGGTGTGTCTAAAAATCAGACCAGGTCCTTGACGGATTATTTTCTCTTTTTTTAAATTGCATGGCATTTTAAAATCAAATCACTATTTGTTTAGCAAAGCTGCCTTCATTATCTTTTGGAATAAGCTGATTCAAGTGTAGATTTAGATTATTCAAAAAACGTCCAATTATGAGCTTAATGCAAATTTCATTTTATTATATCGTTAGTTTATGTTTGAGCAGTTAATTTCTGTCGAAAGTTACTCGCGAGAAGCAAAATCTAATATGTATTTTTCTGCTTTGCACGACACCACACAATGCCATATCACATACGCTGAGGTCGCATTTGAAACAACAGAAACCCCCCCATCAAGAGCAGAGAATAATGTCAAAACCTCCGTGGATATTCCACTGACCTGAGTGGGGAGCCATCGGTATGTGTGACGGGTAGTACTTCCCCGGTGGGAAATGACCGGCATGCTGCACGGAGCTGTGGCCCGAGGGAGCGATCCGAGAGGCGGCTCGGTGCACCAGGGCGCCCCGCTCCGAAAGGAGGTGCGCCGGAGCAGCAAAATCCCGTCCTTCCATTCCGCGGGAATGTTTAGTAATCCGAAATCCGGACGGGGAAGGTCAGTGAAATCGGATGCAAACCCATAAAATAATCCTTTCCCTTCGTTGTCTATGTGTTGCATTCGGTCGATCGCAGGCTTCTCCAGCCAAAAGCGCAGCTCCCGATCATCTTTTCTGTCAGGGCAGAGAAATTCAAAGCGACTGTCACAATCAAGGAAAATTAAAAACTCAACCACGATGCAACACTCTTACGTTGCACTCTCCTTTTATATTTTTAAAAATGCTCATTGCCTATATGATAAAATTATTATTTATTTAATTAAAATCTTTCCACTCGTCTTTGCATTAACGCTTTTGCGAAAAAGAAAAACAACTGCCAGTTCGAGTGAAATCTCCTTGGCAAAGTAGCCACAATGCATGCAGGCGACTACCGAGGCGTCACTGCAGGCTCAGCTTCAGCTCTATTGATCAGGCTGGGATGCATAGGCCGATATGGCGAAGTACACACACACACACACACGCACACACACACACACACACACACACACCGACGTGCACGCACACATGCACAACAAGCAGATCTTTTAGTCTTAAAATCTTTATATTCTGCATAATCTTTTCAGATAATCAATCCAAATGACATGTCTGCAAATATCACTCCAAAACAATAACAATATTGATATACAATAGCCTTTTTTTTTTTTTATAAACTATGATTTGCAAAAAATAAAAAATACAAAACTACCAGAGGATTGTGTTTTAAGAGGGGGAAGTTATTGCTTATCCATTTGGGTTAAAATGATGGTACTCAGTCTACATCCCAAGGTAAACAACGCTGCCTTCCTTCTCCTGCTCCTTCCATTGTCTCGACTTGATGCAGACGATCTTTCCTGCTTCTGTTATCTCCAATCCCAAACTGTGTCCACATTTTACTGCAAATTGATTTTAATCTACGTGAATGGAAATATAAATATATATACGTAATATTTTCCAATTTAATTTAATAAAACAATTTTTAACAAATCTGGTGGATTGGAAAAGAATAAAAAATATATATTTTCATATATTGTTTCAACTGGAGGGATACTGACACCTAAATGAACATGAACAGAGTTCATAAGATTCAAGGATGTGTCACAAAGCAAAATAAATATTTATTATGAAAAAATATCGCTGCTATACATTTGGTAAGATATGCAGCAGCTCCTAAAAGGCATGCTTTTTATGGGTGTATGTGTGTGTTGGCGTGCACACCCCTGTGCACACCCCTGCTTGAGTTTGTGTGTGTGCCTGCGTGTGTGGGTGTGTGTGTGTGCGAGTGTGAGTGTATGTGAATAACTGCACTCTCACTGTCTTTATCTGACTTGACCTATTTCAGGTCAGGTAATCAAATTGAGTAGTAAATACATTATAGTGACATCCTCTGACACAAAACAAAAAAAAAGGCATTATTTGGTCTAAATTGGAAAACAGCCTTCATAAAATGAGATAAAATATAATTTGCTGTTAAATATAGGAATCAGACATGTCATTCCCTCAGAGAACATTGCCAGTAATTAAAAAAAAATAAAGCAGGCCATCAAAAGGCAGACCTGGGTTGCATTACCAAATTATTAGAAATATAAACACGTTTTTTTATTTTGTTTTGTTTTTTGTCATGGTGTCAGTCTGAGGTCCCACAGGGCTACTTCTTCAGAAAGAAAAAAATCCATTTGCAATAAATGTAATTATAAAAAAATACATTTATGACATTTGTAGCATATGTTACTGACCAAGGATATTGTTGTTATATTGACCATTTCATTTCAGCTCTATCATTACTATCTCCAAGTGCAGCTCACAATTCAGAGCTAATGCAACAATAAAATCGCTCCAAATGCAAGGGGAGGAAAAATCCGTCTCAGCTGAGAGGTTCCTGTGTTAATTTGTGTGCATGCATGTGATTTCACAAGGTGAGACGTTTACCAAAAAAAAAAAAAGGCCACGCTGCAGCATTTAGGTCGTCGGTTTGTGGTCTGGAAGGGGGAATCCAAGGTGAATGGCCGCCCGTCAGGGAGGACTGCCTTTGTCTTCACACTGAGAAAGCGCTTTGCAGTCGGCCATTACCTCCCCCCTTTCGCCATGCTGTTCCTTCCACCCTGGATTCCCCAGTAATGAGCGAGGAATAAAATAGTTGACGCATTTACGAGAATTAGGAGCAGCTACAGCTTTACGTGGTTCAAAATCTGAATTTATCAGTGTTTTGGTTTGATCCGCTTTTCAAACGTGCCGACACGGCTTCGCTTACCAAATAAATAAATGCTTCGTTTTTATTTTAAAAGTTAAAAGTGTGGAATTTTGACGACTGTCAGCTGCATTTACAGATTAGCCAAAACGCTGCAAAACAAATTATGACTTGTGGGTCGGGTCTTGAGAAAACAAGCCGACCTCCGCGGGTAAGCTGGCCGGCAGAGAGTGCTCCTTACCCGGTCGCGTTTGGGCATGCATTCCGCTCTCCTCCCCGGTAAAACCTAGCCTCTCGGAATTTGTAACAAGCTGTCGCAATTTACGGACACCACAATTTAGTGAAATTTACAAATAGATTATATAAATTCTAAATCCTTCTTACAAACGTTTATTTATTATTATCATTATTATTTATTTTTCCTAAAATATAGATGAGTAAATGACAAATACGTAGGTGAAAAAAATCTCAAAGAAAATGGAAGGTAATTACAGAAACTGCATCATGCAATAATAATAATAATAATATTAATAATACATTTAATAATAAATTAATGGCTATTCCAGAGGATGGACACATCCTGCCTTGTTATTTGGAAAATTGCAACAATGTGCTGTGTGTAATGCACAGCATGTCACATCCAGAAAATGTGGACAAAACACAGCCTCAGTCATCTCGTAGCGAGGAGCCAGGGCCTAAAATGTTTTATTAAATTAAAATAAAAGAAATATCAAGTATATAAAATTACTACTTACTGGTGTGTTAAATCCTTGCATAACAATAAATTCTAAAATCACAAAACTCTGGGACAGAAGGTGCAAGTGCGACGCCCATTTAAAAATCAGAATCTGAGATTAGTGTGGCTAGAGTGGAATATCTCCATCTGAGGCTGTGCAGTAGTCTGCTGCTTCAGTCTGTGAAAGCAGAGGCCAGTGGGACTGGGGCTTCCGGCCTGGCTGGATTGCGGCTCGGATCTCCAAGCAGCGGTTTCTCTCCCGATGCAACTGCGCACCTCGGCGTCTCTGGGGCAGGGTAAACACGCCCTCCCATTGGTTGGATAAGTGCATGTTAATGGATTCGTGCCGCCCGCCCGCAGATTCGGCGGCCTGCGATTGGCCCGCAGCGAAAGCCAATGCCGTGCTGACTGACGATGGCAAACTGAGTGAAAAGCGCCAGATTTAAAGCGCCTTAATGGTGAGACTGTTCACAATGACGCTCAGTGCATCAGACCACAACCTAAAATGAACTATGAGGTCAAGCAGAGGCGGGGAGGGAAGGAGAGAGGAAGGGGGGAGTTGGATGAATGAGGTCAAAACACAGATTAGATATATTTTTGGATGTTTATTTTACAAAGAAAAATCTTGCAGTGTAAAAAAAAAATAAACTAAGTAGATTTAACTGAGCATGGCTCAGTGTGGGGGGGATTATATTTTCTTTTTAATGTAAATCTTGAATTTAATCAATATTCAGTCATTTGGAAATCAATTTGTGCATTTAACGTGAATAGAAAATGGGATATGGCCGACTGCAAATTCGAAAGGGCTCACCACAAACCTGCCTATCTCCATAAACCTGCCCAAGGTATAAGCAAGCTAAGCTAGAGAACCCAGAGCAGCAGCGGGCCTCCTTTTCTCACAGAACTTAGATCTCAGACCTTCATATTTGTTGCGCTTATCATGAATGAGCCTTTTTAAATTTGCTCAGAAGAACATCAGTTTAAAAAGATTTTAAAGTATTATAAATTTAAAATTAGGATTTTGAGCTGGGTCTTGAAAAAGGATTTAAGAAAATCTGATACAGATAATGACCACAATCATAGAGGAAAATCATCAGTTTGCAAATAAATCTGAATAAATAATTGACAGTTTGCTTGCAAGTACAACCAAACAAACAAATTACTCCTTCCTCACGCTAGCGAGACCTGGTTTTAAATTGTACATCCAACATGACCGCAAGACCAAAATAGTAATTCAGAGAAATAAAATGCCTGCACAGTTTATTTACTTCTATTTGTTTAAAGATTAATGTGACTAATAGACTCAAACAAAAGTGATTCTGTGATGTGGCCAATTTAAATGTTGGTTTACTGGTAAACCATAAAACTTGGGTGCTGTCCACAACGGAACATTTTGTTGGTTTCAAAATCACCCACATCCACACGGAATCGTTTCCAGGTATGTTTTTAACCACCCTGAATCACAGAGAATATCCCAAAAACTTTATTTTTACTCACTCAGATGTGTAAATAGCACTAATCATGGACTATGGGGCAAGCACATAAAGCCTTAGTTTATTGGTAAACGCAACAAGAAAACGCATCTGCCTTCTCGTTTCAGCCAAATTGTTCAACATACAGAGGATTACTTGAAGTTGAATAATGAGGTTCAGCAGCAGCTGCAGCACAACCATGAACATGTAATCCGCTATTGTTGTTGTTTTGTATGACACATACGATGTGTTTGGGGTTATAGGTCAGGTTAAATATTAGGCTAATATGTCAGTGTTTTCACAAAAGATTTATTTTCTCTATCCAGATCAAACTTTTACTCTAGAACCCATTAAAAAATAAAAAAAATAAAAACAACATTTAGGGTTCCCTAAAACATTGTAACCTTGTGGAGTGAGGCACAGATGGATAAAAAACAATCCCATTTTAGAAAAAAATTTTGCCATATGGAGAGGGCGTGAGTCTACTGAATGCACAACATAAATTTCCATCCACCCCATATTTGATTGGACATAAAATTTAAAAAAAAAGCATTTCTAACAAAAAACCCCCAACATTTTTCCTTTTTTTTTCTCGATTCAAATAATTGTGCCACCCTCTGGAACAGTGGCACCCTAGGCATAGAGCCGTACCCATATCAAAAACTTCCTTGCTTTCTGAGCCAGCTATATTTTGTTGCCAATCAAAAATAATTATAGAGCAATAGAGATAATGACAATCATTAAAATAAAATGAAAATGTTAACTCCTTCCTACTTAATTTTACAGTCTAAATCATAGCCTTTATATTCTTTGGTACAGCATGATCTTTTAGTAAATTCCTTTAATGGTGGCATTTTGGCTACCTTGTGGCTTCGATTTTTGGACATGTATACATTCCAAGTTGTATAATGCATTTATTTTACATAACTTGCTTCACAATATAATCTTGTTTGCACAAATAGTACTCTCCATAACCCCCCTTGTCTTTTATATTACTCTTTATTTTTCTTCCAAGCAATCAGACTTTCTAGTAATATTTTAAAGTGGATGTTTAGGCATTTTCCCATTTAAAGGGCATAACGTTTTGCTTAAGTTTGATCTGTAGTTTTTTTGGGTTCACTAGAGATAAATGCTGGGGCATATGCCCCAATAAAATAAGTCTGGCAACACTTATGGAGATATGCCAAGATCACAAGGAGGCTCTGTGGCCACTCCCGACTTGGATAAATCAAGCTTTATCTCTTTGCATAAAATGTATACATATTGTGCAATTTTAAATTAATATATTGCTTAAGTGAAAAAAAAAAAAAATTCAGCTGTTCTAGTAAATTGAGAGTTAGAGATGTTTCAAAATGTTGTTTTTTCATATGCTCAGCCACTGGGGGATTTTTGACAAATACTTTCTAAACTAATCTGTTTAAAGTCTGCGATGAATCATTCAGACAAGACAGCAAACCCAATATCTCTCGATATGTTATTACCATGGACTTTGGTTATTGCTCCTAATGTTTACAAATGAATCCCCGACTTTTGAATGTGGCGATCTGATTGGCTGGCATTGTGCCAGAGCATTGTCAGTCATAGATTGTAAACAAGACTGTGATTGGCTGTTAGCCAGTCCGCATTGGGCTGTCCGGGGAGGGGGAAAAAAGCAATAACTGGCCCCACCGTTTCAAGGCGTCCCTGGTTAGATGATGAAAGGGGATAAAATGGGACAGTTTCAAGGCGCCCTATAGGCGGACCCACATTGGCCCTGAAGCCATATGAGTCAAGCGTGAATCAAAGGGAATGCTGCATAGAGGGAGAATTTTTAGCTTGCATATTTAAAATAATCCAGGCTATAGTTTAAGCGTAAAGGTGGACCAGCAACGCTTTTATCTCTGTTTATATTTGTTTGAAAAAAATAAAAAAATAAAAGAAAGGAAAAAAACGAGGTGAAGCGAAGCAATTCAGGGCAAAAGGAGGCTTCACGTGAGGGCGCTGGGAGAGAAAACAACTCCGTCTGTGGATCGCCCTGCTTTAATGGAGAAAATCTGCATGGAGTCTTTTCACCGTGTTAAAATGGGTCTGCATGAGGTTTGTCGTTGTTTGGTCGGTGCGGTGAAAATAAAAACCAGCGCAATTTGTTAAAAGTCAGACTTTTTTTTTTCTCATGCAGTTAATCGGATGATGGCGTCGCATGCTGTTTGTAATAATAGTCGCGGTTTGGCTGTTTGTCCGCAATTTCGGGGGGTACAAAAAAGTAAATGCGGTACTATTTTGAAATGTAAGTTTTGATCTATTTATTATTTTCACTGTGTATTACTTGATTGCTAAAATTATGAGGGTTTTAATGTGTTTGAAAAAAAAAATAAATGCTACATTATTGCATTTTGTTTTGGTTTCTGTGATAATACTGAAAAACAAAATGTAAAAAAAGCAGACAAAAATTTATATTATATAGTTTAATTGTATGGGTGAAATCTGGGATAGCATTATTTGCTTAAAAACCCCCTCAAAAGATGAAGTGAATAAATGCAGAGCAGGATCATCAAAGAGGTAGCCAGTTGAACTCAAACACATGATTGTGTGTTTCATTTCTGAAATGTAGTAGCATTATATTCATGTATTTAATTCTTCACTTCATTTGTTATTCACAGAACAACAAAATTATATATATGTAGTTATATCTCCAGGTTTCATTGTAAAGCCTGGATATCAATTAAATATTCCCCTTTTATTCTCAAGATTCCAAAAAAAAAAAAATCAACCAACATTTGAGAAGATAGAGGTTGGTTGATTTTTTTTTTTTTTTTTTTTTTTTTGTATTTGGAAGGTGCTAGAATTTTTTCATCTGTTCATGAGCTCTTGTCAAATGAGTGAATGAATGGATCCAGTGCAGAATAGTCAAAGGAGGTGGTTATCTGCACATTTAGGAACACACAATGATGCGTATGCTTGCATGCACACCCACACGCAGCAGACTTGGTGATAATTAATACGAAGTGAGTGATTTCTTAAGAAAAAGACCAGTTTTATGACAAGGATTGTCCTTGATCAATGAAGCGTTGATGACTGACAGTCTCTGCCTCCCACCCACATCTACCCACGGATAAAGGGGACTTGGATGTTTAGGTATAGACAAATTCATTGTCCTTGATTTCAAAGTATAAAATTCCCTATAAACTATTGGAGTATAATAAAAACTGTTGATTACATGTAACTTTTGACTACAAGGGGAATCTTCCTTGCAAATAGGGTTAGGATGAGGGTATGACTCATCATTCCAATCTAAAACGCTTATCTGATTTTAGATAAAAATGACAAATGATTTACTGTCAAAATATAAAGAAATAAAAACAATATCCACAATTGATTGTTTGACTAAATATATATATATTTTTTATCAAGTTAAGTTACCGCTACATCCTCCATCTACATGAAGTCTGAAAAAGAAAGCGGATAACATTCGACCTGCATGTGTGTGCTTGTGTGAGTGTTTGTGCGTGAATTAAAGTGGTGTAATTTACTATGGAGAGATATATTTGGAGATTACGTAACACTGAGGAGAAATGTTTGTAAGATACACTTACTCTTTATTTGTTGCTATGCTTATTGTGGATTGGCATAATCTAAATCTGTGCAATGGGAGGAGGTAAGTTCTTGGACATTTGTGGAAGAAGAGGAGGGGGGTCCTACACAATAACTGCTTGAATTGTAGTGGCATATGGTATAACCAGAAGCCTACCGAAGACCGGCAGTGTATTTAAAGCTGTGCCCTGCATGGATCTGCCTTCCCTTTATTTTTTTCATTATTTTAAAAACATGCTGATTTTATTTTTAGGTTATTATTATTTAAATGTAACACTTACAAAGAGGCATCTGTAATGCATTGCTGTGTAGGTACTGTGCCAGAAGACAATCTGTTTATTCATATCATACGTCCTGTGACTGGAAACAAAAGATCATTGGAAGCATTGCCTGCACAGCCAATGTATACAATGGAAAGACAGATCAGGGCCTAGACACACTTGCACACACGCACGCCCCCGCCCACACACACACACACACACACACCCACACACACACTTGCACAAACACATTAAACTAAACAGACATTATTATTTAAGTAATATAACTTGTATTAATTATTTGCAAAGCAGCTGTTAGATATCCTCTCATTTGATTTTCAGTTTTAAGAAATTAACATTGTTTACTTAACCCCTAAATTACCAGAGTATTATATAGATTTCACCTCTGTGGCATTGTTATGGGAATTTCCATGCAAATTTTCTATGCCTTTAACATAGCACTTTCATACACTCTTTTTTCTGATCGTTTAAAGCCGTACTAATGCAAGAGATGAGTTCTGCCACGTTGACAATATTTAGATCAACTTAACTTACAATCTTTGAGTCTGATCATGATGTCATGCAGGCATGTTGTTACCATAAAGGCCTTGTTTTACAGAGGACAAGGCATTTTTGTGGGGAGTGATTGATTTCTCACACAGCTGTAGGTTGGAGAAGCATTGCAAAGGCATCAGATAGCTGAACCAGCAGCAGCGATGAAGATCACTTATGGACTCTCTGAAACAGGCCTGCTAGGACTTAAGCATGCCTATGGAAAGCCAGATAAGTTGATTGGGCATCTTATTTTCAATTACCCAAGCTTCTGAATTTTTGCACAACAGCCTGGAGAATTATGAAGGTTTCTTATTTGCAAACTTCTCAAAAAATAAAGCAATACAACATTATTTTTGGAGCTGAAAGGTGCAAATAAAGACCAGGCTATGCACTCTTAATCCCCCTAAAACATATTAATGCAAATTTGATTCATTTGAAGGATACACAAGATTATGAGAAAATTTCACACATATTTCACAAATTAAAATAGCGTTTTCACCTTGAAACTATGATTTACCTCAACAGATAGAGAGGTCTTACAAGTAAACATGTTAAATGCAACAAAATAGCCGATGCAAATCTAGGGTAAGAAACATGACAAAAGGTTGGCATTAATAAAAAGTACCTTAATTGCTGCTTTGCTTGAAGAAATAAAAATTGAAATCTTGAAGAGGAGCATGTTTAATGCTAGAAAATCAAATTAGAGCTAAGTAGTGAAAACTCCAACCTCACCGAAAACTGTTGCTGAGTCGCAGCCTCCCGAAGAATGATCAATATGTATTCAGTTATTTACGCCTTCCTGCACGGCAAGCTGTTGCTTTGATAACGTGTAGCTTGGTTGAGAAGTAATTAAAAGGCTTAGCATGCACTGAAGTCGGGACATGTTAACATGTCATTGACTCTGAAAACAAGCAGAATAATCTGAATAAAATGAAGCATTCATGCAATGCCATCCAATTTAGGGGGTTAATGGTTAAAATAATAAAAGTGAACAACACATCTTCCCTTCTGTGTGTTTCTCCCTGTCTTTGTTTCAAGCTTCTATAAATCTAAACCCATCATCAGTACAACAAATCAGTTTATGTGACATGTATATTATTTTGCGAATGACGCATCCAATTAAAAATGTCCTCTGCAAGACCTAAACCAGTTTTTCTGGTAGCCATTGTGCCCCACTCTCCTCCCCAGACCCCACCCTTCTTCCAGCAGATGGCCCCTCTGTCATATTAATTTCACATCCCAATGGCCAATTGCGACTCCAACATAAAAGTGATGAGCCGTGTTTCAGCGCCCCGGCTGATACCCAGAAATCCCACAGATATGGTGGCCTTTACTTTTATTTTTATTATGGATTTTCAACAATGCAGTCATCGTTCCCATCGTCTACCTGACAAGGCTGCAGTGTCTGCCAAGAATAAAGGTTTAACTATGCCAGATCTTTACAGCAAGCCATATGTGGAGGAAAACAACAGAATCACAAATGTTGTCGCTTCAATAAGAAAAATATGCTCTGATAAGCCCAGTAACTCTTTGATATGAAAAGATTTAATAGGTCCAAATCACATTGCCTTTTGTACACATAGTATTTTAAAATCTTTAAATTAAGCGGACCTTTGATTCTCATCTGAACCAATCAGGCAATACATAACAATACATAAAAATTTCCAAATTAAGCAGAAATTTAGAGGGGTGAGGGAGTAGTATGCATTTTCCTGGCACATGGTGCCATTTTATAGCAAATCAAGCAATTGTGTTACCTTTAGCTCTTAAAAAAATATTGTATATGTCAAACATAACTTAAGAAATCTGTCTTTGCAATTTGACACCTTGAAATTGGCCTCTGTCATCAAAACCGTGTTCCTTTAATTTGCTGATTACAACCATTCTTAGGAGCGTTGAACTGAAAAATAGTCCATATGATGAACTAGTTGCTGCTGCCACTAGTTTGGTGGAGCTGTGTGGGGAAAGCGCAGAGGAGGGTGGAGCTCCAAGAAGGAAATTTATGTAAATAGGTGGCATTTTGCATGAGCGGTCTGGAGATTCAAGGATTTCTCTAAAATGCATGAACGAATCAAAACAACTCTTCAGCTATGTTTTTGATGAAGAAATAACATTATAACATGATATAAAGCTGAAGTTAGTCGACATTACAGAATACCTCCCTTTAAAGGGGGAATTTAGGAATGTTGAAATATCTCAGTCATGAACATGTTGAGTGCTGTACAACCTGGAATTACTGAATGAGAATGAGACATTAATAAATCATAAATTGGCCTCTCTGTGGTGTAGCTAGTACTTTCTGAGAACAAAAGTCCATTGTAGCCACGTCTTTTTAAAAAAACAATAAATGAGTACCATACATTGTTTGATAATGTGTAATCTGGATCAACAGTGTCCAATAAACTATTGTAGCTAGGACATGGACTGTTTTCTTGATAAAAATATATTTTTAATAAGAACCGGCTTACAGATTTTGCTGCAAAATTGTCTTTTGTCAGTATAAAACGTATGTTGATGCTCATAAATTATGTAATAACCATCCTTATTTAACAGTTTCATCTGAATCTTCAACTGGATATTTTTTTCTGTGTCTGAGCCAAATGAAAGAGAGACTATTACTTAATCTGTATGATTATATGTCAGTATTTTACATTAAATTGTTTCACCACATGTGCAGCCAGCATTGTAGTAAACTGTCTTTTTTGGGAGAAATAACATATTTGTGGAGAAACAAGCTAGAGATTGACTCAAGAAGGTTAAGAGCATGACAAACTGATTCTCAGAAATAATATTTTGAGATTTATTACTGTGGAGTAGTTGAATTCTCATGATTAAAACACAAACTGATTATGTGGATTAAGGTAAGAATCGCTAGTCATTTGGTGACAAAATTGTTGGTAGGAGTTCAAACTGATGCATACCTTTGTAATTCAAAGTGACAACGCTGGTCAGAACTGGAGCAGTTATCACAATGTCTATCTGAATGCTGGAAAAATGATGGCATATCAAAGTACTGGTTTTGTAAATTGATTGTAAATTTACTTCTGTGGTGAATTACAGCCAGGCTGGGTATTGATATAATTTGGCAACTTTTCGCCTGCATTCTCAGCTGTCTTATACTCACATTTTTCTTTTCATCCATACCTTTTACATCTTTAATTTGTCATGGAAATGATAAGAACTATCTTTATCAATAACAATTTACACATTTGAAAATGAAAGCTTGTAAAAATTCTGAAATATGATGTTCAATGAGTCTTTTACTTAAGTGATCTGCAGATGAAAATTGTAACCTCAAATAATCTACTTGCATACAAAAGGATAATGTGGTTTATGATGAAAATACATTTGTATTTTATTTGATGATATACTAAACAAGGTGTACAGAAAGACTGTATTTTTCTTGGCTGAGGATGACCAGGATTCAGCATTCTCTCTCTCTAGAGGACATTATACATGGCTTAGACGGGAGAGGATAGGATAACGTGTAGTGTTGAGTGAATGGCTGCACATGCTCATTAGAATCATTAATCACCAGGGACAGAAATGTCTAATGATAGAGGGAGGATGGACTTTGCCAAGGGAGGAGAAAAAAAATGTGCGACAGAGATGAAGGATTCTTCCAGAATATTACATTTTGTAAAAAAAAAAAAAAAAAAAAATCTAAGCATCTTTCACATCTGTTAAAATTTACAGGATCTGTTCTGAGCACTCCTGGGTCTGGCAACTTTGCCTGAATTGCCTGAAACAAAAAGAACAGTGTAATTAATAACAACCTTCATTGTCGTTTTAAATTGACATATACTTCTAATTTAATATGACATTCTCACTGGAGGTGTGAAAGAAAAGTGGGCTGGGCCAACTCCCTTATGTGGGAGGCGGAAGAAAATCCTGTCTCTGTTGGAAATGAAATGGGTGTGTGACATTTTCTCACAAACATTTGATTGTGAGCTAAAGGATTCCTCTTAAGGGGCCTGCATTCACTGGATCGTTCCTTCGTCACCCACTGCTGATGGGAACAAACTGAGTCTCAGGCCTGTGGAGAGTTGGAGGGAGCCCTGCAACACCAGATCTCATTCGGTGAGAGCAAAAGGCCCTGAGCATGGATGTCCCTTTGCGGCAGCAGAGGCTCTGGTGATTTTCGTGTAGGGCGAGGGTAGGCTGTTTGATCAGCACATATTTTTAATTGGCTCCAGGCCCCCCTGGAGTTTCAGCTCCGCCATGGAGTAGATTTCTCCTGCACCTTTCCTAATTAAATTCGTTACAAATTCTAGACGCATCATAAAGGATTAAATGAGAGCTTTGTGTACGTGAACCTATAGTAACGTGTGTTTTATCCACTGGTGTGTCTCTATTGCCCTCCAATACACTACATGTATTATTTCTCTCTTCAATTTTTATGGTTCTCTCAATCTGAGGTGTTTACAATGCCCCAAGAAAACATTGAAATAGGGTTTTGTGTTTTTGCGCCAGTGACCTTTTCCGAATCTCAGTCTTAGATTTAAACATCCTCATCTGCAGCTAATTGTGTTTAAGTTTCAGTTTAAATAGTTTGTATTTTGAACCAGAAATGGTCAAATGCAGCATGCAGTCCTTAAAAGCAGTAAAATAACTCTTAAGGTTTGGACAGAATCTAAAGTTGTGGATAATTTATTAATTTTCTCTAAATTAATTCACCACATTGCAAAGCCACATACTCTCCGAATTGACATGAAATTTAGCAATAAAAAAGGTACCACCCCCCACAGAATACTACCCTGAGTAGTGAGCCCTATTTGGTCAAAAACTCTGCTTCTGCTCCATATAAATAACTGTAATCTGTAATCTGGGTCCACAAATCAAATTAGTCTGTAAAGGAAATCCAAAAATAACAATGATAATAAAAACAGAAATATTTTGAACGTGAAACCCTCAAATACTTTAGATTTGGAGTGACTACGTGGATTTTTTTAGTATTTTTTGAATTCACATCTGCTTTGCTGATCACAGTGAATCAGACTAGAGCGGTTTGCCTTGCTTGAAATATCTCATGAGAAACAAACCGTGAAATTCCATGGAGAATTATTTTGAAGGACTTGGGAAGCAAATCATCTCAAAATATTATATATAACTTTGGTAGAACTTTTTATGGTGTCGACATCCTTTCTCAGTGTGAATCAGAGATACTGAAACTATTCTGCTGAAGCTGGTGAACCGCAATTTTGGACATGCAGAAAACGCGGTTTCAGTGCCTTGACAAAGAAGGCTTAAATCTCTTAAATATCTAACAGTGCCACTTTGGCCTGGGGGAGAAAGGAAACAAGAGAGTGATTCTTTGCTGTGACGCTGCAAGCTTAAGTTCATAGGACTGACCATGGAGGGGTTTTATGAGCGGGCTCTGTTCGAGAAAACATGTGGCTGAGGCCTTTAATGCATGCCCCTGCTACAAACACTAAAAATCATATGACAGAAAAAGTTACTACTATTTGTGAAGCTAATAACCATATCTGGTCACAGTTTAGAAGGAATGTCTCAGTTAGAGCAATTTTAAGAAACTCAGTCACATTGAGGGACTCTAGTTATTATGAATAACTGAACAATATTTCACATCTATACATTACATGAAGTGTTTGTTAAGAGTATCGGAAAGTGTAATTGCTCATATTTGCTCCATGCAAGAGTGGTAGACAACAGAGAGGCACAGCAGGAAAAAAAAAAAAAAACACACAAAGTGCCAAATAGATGGGAAAGATGAGTGAGGGTTGGGTGTCTCTTCAACCATCGCAGGCAGCTTCCTGTCCGGAAAAAGTCTATTCATCATTTTCACGTCTTAGCGTCATGGCTTACTTTGGCAATAGCCAGAAATGTGGCAATGATGACACCCAGGATTGATGAGGTGCAGGTGGGGGTGGCTAGCAGGGGTTTTGAGGTGGAGATGGTCAAACCAGATGTGGCGTAAGTGGGGCTGGGGATGGACTGAGGGGAACCCGATGAAGGTCATGGTGTTACTCATTGCCCCCATTCCATTTACACACACACACACACACACACACACACACACACACACACACACACACACACACACACACACACACACACACACACACACGCACACACACGCACCCACGCACACACACACACACACACAGGCACACCCCCACATGAATGTAGGCCATTTACAATGGCCAGATTGTATATTCATGCAGACACATAAACACTGCTTTCCACATGCTGCTACCCTTCACAGCACAGCCGTACCCACAATGTAGACACTGGCCAGCAAAACTTCATTACACTACAACAGCATTACAAAGACAGAATGCTGTATTGAAATAATGCTAAAATTATAATGAATGGGGGGTATTGTGCTGCAGGAAGAAGGATAAAAAATGAGTATGAGTCAAATATCTGTGTGGTAAATATGAGGTTACGGCTGGCAGTCAGCACTAGTCTAGATTTGGAGACTGGAGACTGCTTGTATTATAACTCCCAGTCCCTTTATAAGCTTTACAATGAAATTATAAACTGAAGTGAATAAAAGTTTGAGCCGAAATAACTAGCAGCTGCTTGCAAATATCTTAAATGTACTCAAACATCCACATGCCAGAACTAGTGAAGTCATAAAGCAATACTTTAACTTAATACTTTTTGACATTTTTTTTCTAGGAAATATTGCTAAATCAAAACAGGGGACTGGGTAGTTAGAGAGAAAATTGTAAGAAGACATGAAACTGTAATACGAAAATAAGCAACTGTAATGCAAATTGTCAGTAATTAAAATGATATTTTAATAATATATTTTCCAGCTGCAGAACACATGCACAGCCTCTGATAAATGCCACAGGTCATAGTAATAGTATTCATTGTGGTTTAATGCCTAAAACCTAAATATGCTATTTACAAATTGCCAGAATGGAATATGTAAAACTAAAAAAACTACATATACATATTTTTAGAGACTTACTGATAGTAAAATAAAAAAGTATCTAAGTTATTTTTTGACAGTTTGACTGAAATTTAATGTTTTATCATTTCCTCTGCAGTGACTGTTCTTGTATTAACGATACCCTGGGTGAGTCCCTACTTCACTAAACACTGCTGATGCTTTTCTTTAAGTTTATACTGGCCATGCCCTGCTTGGCCAGGTTTTCTTAAACTGTCATATGGACACTGTTCCTCTAAGTGTTTTTTTTTTCCTGTTCATGCACATTATTAGCGACAGAGAGTTTAGGTGGGGCTCAATATGTTTTGAGAAGCTTGCCTATAGACGTCACATAATCCCATTTTATAATCAAGTTTCTGAAGTCATAGTGACAAATCTGTGACATTCTATGGCTAAAACATTATAGTAGCAGTGCTTACAGTAGCACTGCCTCTTCCTATAATGTTTCTAGACTATTCTTTTCAAATTATCCTGTTTTAGGAGGGTAAACTGCACCCAAACGTTCTCATTTACATGGTGCAATCTCTTTGATGTAGCATTCAGGTACCATGTAAACATACATTTGCATTTAAATTTGCATTCAAACTTAAACTAGGAGAAAAGAACTATCAGAAAAAAGAGTGACAAGTAAACCATGAGGAATACATGAGCTTGTCACAGAATTGTGAGTTTCTGTATGTCTATATCTGAAAGAAAGAAGAGATGTTTTTAATTATCCAGAAGCCACTCTTTAACCGCTGATGCATTCTGCTGCTCAGGAAAGCATATCTGTCTCATCAAGACAAAAAGAGAGAAAAAAAATAAAATAATTTTTTTATATATAAATGGGTTACCAAAAATAGTTCCTGCATAAAATTTCGTATATGATTTACGGTCAAAGGCTTATGAAAATCACAATCAGAGGAGGAATGTATGCTTCCAAAAATGTCATTAAAAAGTGTCTTTTTCAATGCAATTGATTACTTACTGTATCTGTAATATTTTTTTGTTACAGAAAATACATCAAAGGACAAATCAGAAAGCAAAAATAATAAGTTCATTCTGATACAATATATCAGAATATACAGGTATAAACTTTTTTATTTATTTGTTTGTTGTTTAGAGTTTGATAGTTTGATTATTTTTGTAATTTAAATTGTCTTGCTGAATCAGTCAAGGTGGATATCACAATGGATGTCAAGTTAATTAGTATATGTACAGAGCTTTACCGTACACCATCAAAGATGTTCCAAATGGAAGGGAACTTTTTTTTTTTTACTGTGTTGCAGCTTTCTTATGAAATATGAAAATCATTTCCATTTGGCAATATATTTATTCCTCTTAGGCAATTTGACATATTAAATAATCCTTCCAGGCTGTTCTAGAAACAACAATGTTGGAGTCAAAATTGGAGTCAAACTTTAAATAATCTGTTTGGTATTCACATCATGTTTCTATTGAGAACTCAGATTTTATGTTACACCGCACAAAATCTGTTCTGTAATTTGGAGCCATTCCCTGTCCTTGATTACATTTGGGACATTACGTGAACTCTTTACTGGAACTATGAAGACTTGTGCTTAATGTAGGGTTGGCCCAGTGTTTACTAACTTCACATGGAGAGAATGTTCTGAAATTTGAATAAATTGTTTTTTCATGTTGAAGTAAACAGGTAAAACAAGAAAAGCAATTTAAGACATTTCCTGCACTCCAATCATGACTGGAATCCCACTGCACGTGTACATGCACTCATTAACACGGAGCAGTGAGTTAGAAATGATACACTTAAAGAGACCTGGACACATTTTGAACATGCACACTTTCAAAATTATTGCCAGACTCCCCCTTGTGGCAAAACAGAACAACAGTCACAGAACACAGTCTAAACACAGCGACAAGCCACGCTTCAGAAAGGACAGCTGAACTGAAATTAGAACCAATTGTTATATCAAAACGTGTCCTTTCTTCCTTTTCTCTTCAGTCTGCTCTGTGTAGCGTATCCCTGTTGGCACGAGGCATACTCTGAAGAGTGTGCTTCTCCCAACTCGGTAGCTGATCAGAACCAGGTGGATGTGGCCTCCATGTGCTTTCCATTTGTGCAGGATGTAAATGGATTCAATTAGATCCAAATGCACAACCTGTCAGCCAGGAGGAAGTGGCAGACTTTCAAAGGCCATTAGATTATGGACAGGATTTGGAATACAAACTTCACCGGCAGAGGACTGGGCCGTTAAAACTGCTGTTGATATTCAAGCTTGAATGCTGAGTCCGCAATATCTACGTGGATGCAAAGCGTGGACATTTCTTTTTCTCAACACTATCTACCGCTGCCATGCACGTGCAATTACATATGCAAATGGAAACACACAAACAGTACACACAAAGCAGTATCAAAGCAGACCTTCAGATGTGTTGCTGGTGGAGCCGTGAACACGCCTGCATTGCAAACAGGGACTCCCACTGCTTTAAACTCACATGGCTCCATCAGTCATGGCTGTTAAAAAAAAAGGCGAGCCATAAAAATTAAAGACTTTCAGCAGGCTGACCAACTGTAACACATTTCCTTTGTTTTGATAGGGTGGGATGATGGGATTTCTAAATTTAACATTCGGTTTCACACGCTCATCTCTGTAATTGTGTAAAATACGACTTAATGTAACAGCACTGAGGCTAGAAAGGTGCTGCAGAGAGGAGTGAATAAACTGTGATGTGTTTTCACACTGTTCTAAAGAAAGCTTTAAAAATGGATTTGCCCAGATAAAATGAGAAGGGAGGGCAGCTGCAACAGAGATTGTACCCACGAGAGAGGTCATACCACAATAGACAAGGTTCAGTGGAGGGCCTCAACTTTACCGGCCTGCTACAGAAGTGAATCAGTGGGATATTTCAAAGCCATTATAATCCATCACTATTGCTTAAGACATCCTAATTAGCTCATTAGACAAAATGAGCATCAGATTGATCGCAAAATGGAGAAAGTGAAAAGCAAGACGGAGAGAAGCAGAAGGTGATGGAGGAGAAAGGAAATGGATCTCATGTATCTTCGTAGATAAAAGAAGCAGAGAGGGGGCTTTTATAAGGTAATTATTTGGGTTATTTTCTGTCTATTTCTGGGAGTAACACTGATCTGTCTTGGATCACATTCTCGCATTTACACAGGTGCATCTAAATACATTAGAATGTCACTGAAAAGACACATTTTTAAAATTTAATTTTAAAAGCTGCTGAAATATCCCTATAGTTGCTACCGGAATGTATAAGCACTCAATACTTGAGTTGTTTTTTTGTTTTTTTTCGTTTTATTTTTGCATGAATTACTGTGTGTCAAGGACACAATTAGCCTGTGGGACTCTTGAGCTGTTATGGAAGCTCAGGTTACTTTATCAGCCTCCAGTGTTTCTGTACTGTTTGGTCTGCCATCTCATATCTGTCAATGTCCTACCCTGGTATTAATAAAATATTTTCATTCATTCATTCATTCATTCATTCATTCATTCATTCATTCGTTTGTTCGTCTTGACAATAGTCCATAGATTCTCTATGGGGTTTAGGCCAGGCCATTGTGCTGACAAATCAAATATATGAAACTATGGTCATAAAACCAGGTTTGCTACTTTTGACAGTGTGGGCAGGTGCTACGTCTTGCTGAAAAGTGAAATTGACATTTCCCTAAAGTTTGTCTGCACAGAAAGGCATGAAGCAATTTAACATTTCCTGGTAGATACCTGCAGAGACTTTCGATTTGATAAAGCACAACAGCAGCTAACATGACGTCCTAAATCACTGACTGAAAACTTTTTCCACGTTTTGTACTTCCACTGAAGTATTTCCATTATTAATGTTGGCATTTGTGGACAGTTAGCTTCTCCACCATTCACCATTTGTGCCTTACTTTTCTCATGGAGAGTTTCTGGAGTAACTGATGTTTATCTCAGAAGTCAGCAGTATTTCCCTGTTATTGTGTACCCCACAACATTACATCTCTGCATTGAAATATTTTTAAGCGGCATTTTATAATATTCTGATCTTAAGAAACTCAATTTAGAAAAAAAAGAACACTTAAAATATGTTGCTCTGTATAATTAGTTTCTGTAGATTAAGAATTTTACCTTTGTGAACTGGAAAAATGAAATACATAAACTTTATGTGGTATTCTAATGTATTGCGATGGATATGTACATAGTTCAATTCACTATCCAATATTTTTGAAAGAAGGCTTGGCTGTATAAATTAATCAGACAGAAAACATCTGAAAATATAAATCAAAAAACAGTACAACAAATTATAAAATGAAAAAATATTACCCTGTGAATTACGAGATTTCTGAAAACATTCCCTCCCAGAAAATTACATGAAGGGCTGCTAAAACATCAGTGATGTGAAAACACTACTGTCCCAAACTACTTTTAAAAGTAAGAAATATGTACACAAAGGTCAATACTAAAGCAGAAACAACGCACTCCGTTTCCACCTACAGCGGAACAGATGTCCTTGCAACTCCCAGCTGTTGCCAGATGTGGATTCAAAACCATCTGTGTGAGCTGTTGCTCGGTCTGTGTTTGTTCATGTGTGTGTTTGAAAGAAAAAAGGAAGAAGGAAGCCAGAGCAGAAATCTGTGTCAGATTGAGTAATGTTCCTGTTTTGTTTTTTTTTTTGTGTGTGTTTTTTTTTTTTTTTCATTTTTATGATTTGATCCTCACACTGTGGAGTTACAGAAGATAGCTCCACTGTTCACGCTGGCTGTTTTATAAGGGGAAAATCTGTGAAAGGTTTAATTAGTGGAACATAGCTTCAAGTGTGTTCATAAACTTTCATGATCTTGTCACAGTTTAATCCAATTAAAATGCAGAACATAAACTAGAGCTGCACGGCACAACTGCTGCTATTCATCATTCACATAAGGTAGGAATAAAAATAAAAGCATACCTTTCTTTTTAAATGCATTTTTTTGACAGTTTATTCATTGGAAGTGGAAAGTTTCTACACTCATTGACTGTTACCATGTCTGCATAAAATTTAAAGTTTTATACATAAACAAGATAAACCAATAATAATCAAACTTACTTTCTTGTACTCACTAAGAAAGTATTCATACCCATGACCATTTCCACTTTTTGGAGGAAGAGCTGGTGGTTATGCCAAACACCGACCCAAATAGAACACTGTTTTAAATTTGAATACGAATAATGTATGATGTTCTATTTTTGTATTTGAATTCAGAGCCCCTCAGTCAATCAAAGGGTCTGAGCCATCTTTTCTGCAAGCCTTTTGGAACATACCTCCAAAAGCTTTGTACAGAGACCCTAATAGTTTAAATTTGATTTTAAAAAAAACAACACTCCGATTTAGCCAGATTAAATTAAATGAATCTATGAAGATTACATTTTGCTGCAGATTGAACTTTGACCAGATCATTCTGACACATGAATTATGCTGGGATCTGTTTGTATGTTTTACAGTCACTGTCCTGCTGTAAAGTGAACCTCTGATCGAGGCTCAAGACAAGAGCTAGAGCAGGAAGGTTTTTATATTCTAATGAGTTTTACTTCAGTAATGCCTTGTATTTAGTCAGCTGTCCTGTAACAGCTGATAAATGTATCCTGACAGCACGATCACTTTTGGATCCACATTGTTTTCTAGTCTATCTTCAATTAAAGCCAAATTAGTGGAGCGTGTGGCTAACAGTTGAGCTGACAGCAGATGTTCCCTCTTCAGCTGTGGATCTCTGTAGCTCCTCCAGAGTTATCATGGGCCTTTTGGCTGCTTCTGTTTCATTGTCTTGTTCCACATGTCAGTTCAGTTGACAGCCATTTCCTGGTAAATTTGTAGTAGTGCCATGTTCATCACATTCCCAGATGACAGACCTGTACTTTATTATCATGAGATGTACAAAGCTTGGGACATGTTTAACCTGACCCCACTTTAAGTCTCTCTACAACTTTACTCCTAACTTGTCTAGTGTGTTGGTTTTTATCATGCTGTTTGTTCACTAATGTTTTCTGACAAACCTCTGGCACTTTCACTGAAAAAACTGAGAATAAATTACAGACTGGTGTACTGTGGTTAGATGATGTCTGAAAGCAATTAGTTGCACTGGAGTTTAGTAAAAGTGGCTAAATACAAGCACACTTTAAAAACACATTTTTGAACATTTTTGGAAACCATATGTAATCTTCCCCCCACTTAACAATTACGGGCTACTCTGTGTTGGTCTGTCACATAAAATTAAAAGTAAATGTTTTGAAGTTTGAGGCTGTAACATGACAAAATCTTGAATAGTGAAGGATCATGAACACTTTGGCAGATATAAAGCTAGATTTAGGGGTGTTTAGTTAGTGGGACGAAGTTCAGTTGCAAAGGAGATTTTCCCAGCAGAGAGAACAGTTGTTGATGTTTAGTGACGACAGAAAAACCTTCCAAAATTTCTCAAAAATGTAAGGCAATGTAAATTTCTGTTTCTTGAATCACTTAGAAACATGTTACGATGTGTAATTTAATGGCAAACATATGAAATAAATAGAACATGTCAAAAAAAAAAAGTTTAAATTAAATACGCACATCAAGGATCAGATGAAAAAGCGTAATGGCGCTGAATACCCAGGAAATGACCGATTAAAAACTACAAGTACAATTTAGACCAATAAAGGTGGAGACGGTGATTGCTTTACTGCTGTGCTCCGGCCAAAGAGGACGGTCTCAATAGAGTTCACCGACCTCCATAAAGCCACGTCTAAACCCACTTCACAAAAGGGAATGAAAACCAAAGCGATCAATTAATGCCCTTCTACAATAACGAGTACAGGCAGGGGGGGAGAAACGCTGTCAGAGCCGCTGCGCATGTCTGCAACTTGCTGGGCTTCCAGCGCGCTGTGGCCCCGAGCAGCAGAGTCAGACTCCGCTCTCTGCATGTCTATGGCTGCTTTCCTTTCTTGCTTTCTGTGTGTACATGCGTCTGTGTTCTAATGCGTCCGTGTTGAAAAGTTCAGTATTGAATGAGTACATTGAACAGCGCACCGTGCTCTTTAAATGCCAATGAAAATAAAGGGAAGGGAAAATGTAGGCACTATGAAGAAACAGGGGGAAAAACCCAACAGAGCGAGGCAGAGAAAGCAAAACCTTACAGCGCCAAGAGGGACTTCACAAGGTTTTAGCACTCAGATATATAGGGGCCATAAATCCACCACTTAATGTCCTTTTGGCTCCACTTTTACGGTCAGTGGCAATGACATTGAGTGACTTGCGTTTAGAAATGTTAGTCAACACAGCAAATTTCAACAAGGCTGCCTAGAACAACTCAAGATTTTAGTCTTTAAATTAAGCAATTCCCAATCCTTCAATAAAAGACAATTTATTGCTCCATTGCCGAACACAAGCTTTGTGTTTCGACAGAAATTTAGTAATTCATGTAATTCACGAGAAAACAGTTCAAATGGCTCCTAAATGATCCAAAGACCACACTGGACGAATTACATCTGTTTCGTTTTGTTTTGTTCCTCCATCCAACTTTCATCTTCTAGAAGTTGCATTTAGTGTTACAAATCAGGTAGAAAATTACAGACAACGCTGAAGGTAAGCGAAAGCACTGAAATTTATTTTAGGTGGGGGATCAAAAGGAGCAGTCATCTTTGTGAAGAACGACCCCATTCAGCGAGGTAAATTATTTATGCACAAAGCAGCAGGGAATATTTTAATACAGATGCTGCAAACTACTTTCTGCACTCTTGGGGAGTCTCAACCACCATTATCATTTGAAACAACTATAAAATAATATTAAAATTATTAAAACTGGGAAAAGGTATTTTGGAGATTTTTAAAAAAAATCACATTTCGGGGGATTGAAAATATACCTCTAAGGTGTTTAACCACATTGTTGTGTTTCCTTCTGGTTTATGTAAGTTTTGTTTTGTAAAAACCAAAACCAACCAAAGAGCTCAGCTCCAATCAATTGAAATTGCTTTATTTTTGCTTCCACCTCCTAAAGTCTCTGTTTGCAGAGGCATAAAAGTAAACAACATGCAAAAGTTCCTTTGTCTTGTAAGCAAGATAATCCAAGGTCAGTGATTTATTTCTATTTGAGCTCTCAAACAGATGTGTTTAGCTGTCTTTCTGTCCTAAATGAAGCCACTATAGGAACCACTGATAGCTGCTCACACTGCTGGTTTGTTCCTTTTAATGGAAACTTCTCCTGCCCACTGTTGTCAAACACACGCTCAGTGTGAAGTATTGCTGCAAAGTTAAGGACTCAGTAAAATATTTAACTACTAAACCTTTGGAATCGGTTGCGAAGCAATTTTAAAGTGTGTTTAACATGTCTGAAAAACAGTGTTGTGTTTGGTTTATCCTTTTTAAACTCTCAGCTTCAAAGTTCACACTTTGAGTACAATCTAATTTAGATCTGCAACTTATTTTCACAGTTTTTCTTTATTCTACGTACTTTCTTAGACGATGGGAGTTTTAATTATATATTGATTTAATTTTGACTGATAACTGTATAAAAACTAAGCTTCTTAAATTTGCCGCCCATGGGAACCTGATTTCATTTTTCTCATATTTTCACACTCTTCGCTTTGCAAGTGATCCAGACACACATGCATCATCAGTCACTGTGGCTTCAAGAACTGTGAGCATTCTCCAGTAATACCCCAGCCAAGGATTACCCAGTGTTTTCTTTGGAGAGGTAATTTGTTTTCTTTTGATTGAGTCTATATATCAGTGACCTCAGATAAAATTTATGTGTTGTCAACTTTTTCTCTGCATAATTTTGAGTGTTCATAGTATCTCTTGACGCTCATCTAGTTGTCTTGGCCTTACAACATACATAGCCTTCATTTGTTTATAATAGAGCATTTTTTACATCCTTGCTGTATCTGGTGTGAAACACTGTGTTGGTGTTGGAGGAGTTCTGACCTCCTGCAGAGGTAAGTGTCTTTTTGGATATGGCCTACCTTTTGGGGAAAGAATAGGAGGTCACATGCTTTAAATGCCTGGTTTAAACTCTATATACAATAATTATACTCCTTGAACGTCATCACATTTTCTCATGATGCAATCACAGATTTCACTGTATTCAATTAGTATTTAATGTGACAGATCTATCAAAGTTGTGGATAATTATGACGTAAAAGAAAAACGATGTGTTGCTTTTGACATTTTAACAGATTAAGAGCTGAAAAATGTGGCATGGATTTGCATTTAGCCCACTTAGTAAAACCGACTGCCTTTGGATTACAAGTCTCTTGTGTAATTTAATCTCAGAAGTTTGTTGGAGAACATTAGGGGGAAAAAAAGAGTCATGACGTCCAAGAAACAAACCACACACATCTGGGAAGAAGCTATGGAGAAGTTTAAAGCTCAGTTTTGTTATATCAGTGAGAAATTCATCCATCACCTCAGTATAGAGTTTAGCGTAAATGTTTTCTTCAGCAGGGACAGGGCTGCTGGTCAGAACTCAATGGAAAATGGGTGGAAATACTGGAAGTAAACCTGTTGGACACTGCTAAAGAGGCAACATTGGGCCAGAGGTTCACCCTTCAGAAAGACTACGATCTTAAACATGCAGTAAAGGTTCATACAACAGCATATCCATGTGTAAGAATGGGTCAGCCAAAGTCTATTCCTTGGTTTAACTGATAATCTGTGGGAAGACTTCAAAATGTCCATTAACACTCTTTATCCTATTTTATAGACAGTCTCTATTGTCCAAAGAACAATAGAGACTGTCCCCTTTTACTCATGTGACAGAAAATGTCATATGAGAATATAATATTAATATAGAATTAACATTTTCCTTCCACAATGTAATTAGGCAGTATCTTCTGTTGAAGTTTCTAAGGTTGTAACATGACGCTGAAATCAGGTGTTTGATCACAGTGGCCTTGGTTGCATGTTTAGAAGAGTCATCAGCAGTGACAAAAAGAGAAGGTGGGGTTGGTGAGTGAAAGGCTGCTTGCTCAACAGAGGTGATAGATGCCTTTAATAACCTTTGGCAGCTTTTTTCAGGGTCCTGCGGGATGTGTTGTTATTAGGAACTCGATCTCATTATGATGACCACCTCTTCTATTGTCTCCCACGTCTAGGAGAGCTTCAAAATAAACCCAAAGACAACATCTGCCCCCCTGTACTAGAGCTGATGTAGCACTTGCAAATGGTGCCAGCATGTCTCAGTCCTGACTAAGGGCGATATGGCCTCACATTAACCAGCAATGGTGGAAAAAAAAAAACATTCTGGTGGCTGATCACCTGTTGAATTGGTGAGAATCTGCATCTCAAAGCGCTATGGCTGCTGACCTAACAACAATGCATTAGAAGAAACTGCAGAAGCCTACTTTGGTAAATGGTGTTTGATGGCTTTAATAAACATTTTCCATTATGCCCAGGAAGCGAGAAGAAGGAAAAAGAGCTCAATGGGAATACATGTAAGAGTGTGGGAGCCATCAGTGTTGAAAACAAAATAAAAGGATTTTATTGTGCCTCCATAACAATCGCAAACTCTCTTCCCTTTAAGTGTGTCTGAGTAGCTCCAAGCTGTATCCCAGACATGGAGCTGGTGAGGGCCCATGTTTTATTAATTTGCAGATGAGCTCAGCTTTTGATGGCGTTGGCTGCCCATGGGTTCAATTAGGATAATACAGGGAGAGGGGCAGATTATGGGATGCGATTTAAGTGAGGGTACAGTATATCTCTTCCTGACAGTTATAGTCCAAATGCAACAAATTGCACCTTAGTGGCTGTAAGCGGCGCCGTATCAGTCCAATGGCGATGAAACATGGCAGTGTGGCGGGTCAGCTGCTGTAGAGACAACACAGGGCAGCAATAGCTGAGTACCCTGTCCTCTCTGAGCTAACAACACACTCCTGCAGTTCAACCTTTTCCCATTCAGTAATAAAAGCCATTTAGAAAACAGTGGTCTATACAATGAAGCTCTGAGTGCTTGCTCGACCCAGTGAAGCCAAAACGCTCCCAGTTAGCACGGCTCTCTCTAAACTATTGCACTTCTTCAGCTCTGGGGCGAAAACCTGTGAGTGTTAACCGCTCATCGGACCAAAACTGAACCACAAAGACATCACAATTTTACCAAGATGATCCAGAGTGTGTGAGTGGAAGGGTGTGTGTGTATGCATATTCTCCTTTAAAAAGGTTTGGATCCAAGTTTAACTGAAAGCCACCTATACAACCACAACAGAATTTGATCACACACTACACGTTCAAGTATTTAAAAAAAAAAAGTTTGACATATCAATATCAAATTGTGTGGTTTTTACAGGTAAACCCCAAAGTATTATCTAGTGCTACACAGTTCAATTAATGACAAGATGAAAAAGTTAGGACACCCTACCAACTAGTTATTATTTCCCTTTAGTTTGAAACAAATTTACTTGAGATATTTCTAGCAGTTATCTACCAGTCCCTGACATCATACAAGAAAAGTTTGTCCCAATCTTGACTTTCAGCAGTGAAATAGCTTAGCATCTAAATACATTAATAATCTTTTTCATTGCATCAACATTCCAGACCACTCAGGCCTTCTGGTTTAATTCTACTTTACACCCCAAAATGAGAACCAAACATGGAGAGGCAACATTCACTTCTTTTGTCCCTCTAATCTGGAACAAACTTCCAGAAAGCTGCAAACATGCTGAAAGGCTGAGTTCCTTTAAATTAAGGCTCTCATGGTGATTGTAAACAGAGTAATGGAAAGGCATTGTTGTGATAATGTGCTAAAGGCAGAGTGTTGGAAAGAGCAGGAGCTTCTTAAAGAGACATAGGCCAATTTCAAGGCTTCAAATTGCAAAAAGTCAAATTTCTTTTGTTATGTTTAATAAATATAGAATATTTTATAACAACTGAGGGTAGTATAAAATGACATTATATACTTTACTGTAAATATATAGTGTAAATACATCAATAGGAATGTTGTTTTGTTTATATTTTTGTTTATTTGTGTCTGTGTATTTGTGGGTGTGTGTGTATGTGTATGAGATAAATATTGTTATTACATAAAAAGATGACTTTGCTTTTTTTTTTTTTACTTTTGGCAACTTGGATTGCACTGTTTGAATGAAAAACAGATCTGCCTGCTTGTCTGTACTTTTGCATATTTAAATATTTTTTATTGTCCTTTCCCTTTAAAGTAAGATGCAAAATAGTGTATGTGAAAATATAAAAACAGATTTAAACCGTTTGGCTCTTGAAACTGCTTCTAAGTTTGTTTTTGTTCTTTTTTTGGGAGGTGAATACGTACTGATTGGAGCCTCGGCAGTAATTTTGCTCTGCAATAAAAACTGTAAATTGTCACTGGAATGCATTGTGTGAAACTGAATAAGGCCGGCCATAAAGTGGAATTGGAGACAGTGACCTATGTATGCAGGACCTGATGTCTGTGTGGCTAGTCTGTTCATTCCGTGAAAGCACTAAAACTGCTGACAGCTGTATCGAGAGTAATTGGACTATCTCTGTCCAGAATCAGAGAAGCTAGCAACAGTGAGGGCGGTCAAATGAATTTTGTATTAACTGTACAGTTTAGCATTAAGTACAGATCTTGTTTACCTCCCTGAGGTATGACAGATTTCATTATAACAGATCGACTCTAGCCGGGTCAATGTATATGGCGTGTCTCCATTCAAAGGTGGTCATGGGTGGCATCAGAGCTAGTGGGGTTTTGTCTGATATTGGCCAGGGCAAAGCAGATGTTTGCATTGGCTGGGATGAGGAAATTGCTTACCTGATGCCAACTAAAGCCCAATTTCAAGCCAGGCAACAGCTGTTCAAATACATTTCTGTCAAAGTTTAACAAATAATATGTCAAGGTCAACCAGATCTTTGAACTTTTATTGTCACTGGTTTTAATTACTGTCTTCTTCTTATGAAATTACTGCACTTGAAGAACTATGAGCACTTTGTCTTAGGTCTTAATTTTATACTTTTGAGTCTCTTAACTGAAAGAGAGCTGGAAATATATTGTGATTGACTAGACTATAATTGGCACCTCTGTACAAATATTATATTTGGTACTTCTCCAGCTTTGTTTCCCATAGTTACAGTTGATTTAAACTTTTTTTAATATTGTACTGAAGATTCATTAAACCTATTTTCTTGTAACAATTTTCCGATGTATGATGATAAAACATATCTGACATACTTTGACATTTTCTCTTATTTTTACTAGTTGTTATCTGTTGTTATCTGTGTCATATTTTTAACACACAGGGGGCATGAAGTCATTGATTATTAATTAACATTGATAAACTTTGAAAGGAAGGTATATACCAGGGTTAATACACATTTTCAATCTAATAATTGTATATTATTCCACACAAAATATCAGGGATAGTTCACAGTTAAGAAAAAGAAAAAAAAAAACATTTAATATAAGATCAATATGCTCTATTTCAAAATATATCATTGTGGGCATGTAAGAACTCATAAATAAGAGTAAAACATTAAATTGCTAGTTATATAAATTATAGTTTAAGCTACATTTTTGCCTTAGCCAATTTTGTCAAAAAATAAAATAAAATAAAATAAAATATTGTGTTGTCAGATCTCTGGTGACTAGACCCAGTTTAAGAATAATAGCCTTAAAAATCAGGCTCAACATGAAAATAAAGTCGTCTTGAGTTCAAGGTGCTTTTAAAACTGAGTGAACGTCTAGTCAGTCAGTGAATAAAAAAAACATTACTGATGCATAAAATGTTCAAAACCAAGTTGGGGGCAAAGATTAGCCATGTCATTTCATTGTAAAAAAAAACAGTGGAAAATTCATTGTATTGATTTTGCAGAAGAGTTTATTTGTCCCTTAGAAAAGAAAATGAAAACGGCTGTAAAGCCAAATTTTTTCAATGTTAATTTTCCCCCCATATTTATCAAGACCTCAAACATGATTAGAGCAAATTATCAGATTTTTTAAAGACTGTGTTTAAATAACAAAAATGGGTCAGCTTAATTTATTTAATAAGAATGATCAGTGGTGTAAATAAGGGTGCACAAGTGATGTTAAAAAGAATTTTCGCTTACAGTAGTTTTTTCCGTACTGAATAAATGCATTGAAGTAAAATTTTGGATTCTTCTCTGATTTTTTCATGTGTATTTGTGTTACCAGTTATGGCAATAATCATGTGACCAACAAAAGCAGACACATTTGCGCATATGTACTCTTGCATGTTTCTGTATTTTTTTTCTGTCCATTCATCTTCAAAGGAAGGGAAACAGCAGAGTAGACGAAGAAAACAAATCATCGGCCAACCCAGATCTGTTTCACTGGCCATGGTAAAAATATAACAAAATATGCGCATACAAAGATCCAAGAACAAGGACAGTCCATTTAACTCTCTCTTGCCCCTGGACTCAGCTGAAACAAGCCATTCATCACCACCCACCCTAATATCTGTTTTCTGAACAGAAAAGGATCTGGGTGTATTTCTGTATGAGAAAACAGATTAAAGATAAATAATCTTTCACGAAGCCCACGCTATTTTAACCCACTGCAGAATAACCCAGCATATGAGTTTCTAGCTGTGAGGATTATCACGTTGTCAAAGGCATGGGGTTTGCTGCCCCCTGTTGGGCATTTTCTGAACAGCGGTACGGCAAACCAGATATCTGCTTAGAATCACTTAAAATCTGCTTATGTGGTTGAATGAAAACTACTTGATGTAGTAAAAATAAATGATACATCTATGTACATACGCAATAATATCTTGCGTATGTATTTTTTTTTTTAGGAATTTAAATCAATAAGAAAAAGTGATATTGATTCATTACTCACAGAGCCCTGTATTTCAAGATTATGGGTCAAAGCTATAAAAGGAAATAAAATTTTTTAAAATAAAATAAAATAATTATTTTAAAAATTAGAAGATTAGATTAATAAAAAGGGTGAGCAATTTTCTTCTTGGGGAAGATTGCTGACTTTAAACAACTTGTCCTACAAACAGTGACTGACAAGGTATTCCTAAAAAAGGTGGCTATTCACAGAGTGCTCAATACAAACATGTAATTGGAAAGTTGAGTGGAAGGAAAATGTGTGACACATGCAACAGTTGTAATCAGAGCTTTGTCATATCTCAGATAAGTAGAAAAATAACTGAGTTGTTCCTTGATGGTCCAAAGTCATTTTTACATTTTATCTAGAAATCAGGGTCATGATTAATACTCATGGCTGATTATATACCTGAATGACATAGGTTTTATTTTTTTAATTAAATTACTGAAATTAATTTACTTTCCAAAATTGCTGCAAGATGTGGCACTCAAGACATTTCTTCAATCTCCAGGTCTGGCAATTGCATTTTCAGCCCTTCCATTAAACAGAGCAAGGTTTCAGTATTTATTTACTTGA
Organism: Xiphophorus maculatus; assembly: GCF_002775205.1. NCBI lineage: Eukaryota > Metazoa > Chordata > Actinopteri > Cyprinodontiformes > Poeciliidae > Xiphophorus > Xiphophorus maculatus. The sequence goes on along the minus strand of NC_036458.1, from coordinate 11,217,579 downwards.
ATAAACACACCTGTTATTAGACTTTTCAAAGATTAAACCCTTAGAAACCCTTGACACTTCCTTTATTTCACTCTGATAACAAGAAGGTACTGATTAAAAGAGCTTTGTTGCAGCTGTGTAGGAGGTCTCTTGTGTATCATCGCCCATTTGTCATCTCAAATTTAGCAGAAGTTGACTGGGGGATCGAAGCAGGCAATAATGAGGACTCGGCGCCTCCGCCACGATAACTGTGGTTACGAGCGGCGCATTAATGTATGTAATCTGTTACTATGTCCGTGACATAGTATGTGTCCTTGGTGTGACAAGGACACATACTGTGCTAATTAAAGAAACCTTTCTTAGCTCCTCCTTGAGACTTAGGTCATGTCTCATTAAAAAGGGTCTCAGTTCATAGGAAACCATTCATTACTGGGCATTTGTGATGGTAGGGGTAGCAGAGGGAAATGCACAAAGAATATAATACATACCATCCAGCAGGTACATGATGATGGTGTGAAAAACCAACAAATAAAGCTTCAAATACTTCAAGTACTTTGTTTCAAAGTACTTGAAATACTTTGTGCTAAGAGGTGGTAAGTAAATTGTAGATTTGATAAGTTTTGTAATATACTTTTTTAAAGCATCAAATGACACTTTCATTTTAAAATCAAATTTTATTTCTTTTAAATGAGAGGATATCCACCGAAGCAGAGAGAAAAAAAAAAATCTGTCATGTTAATATTTTACATTTCTAAATACAAAAAATATATAATCCCAAAAAATAAATATGAACCACATCTCAAAAATGCTTTCATTTTTCACACATTGAATTCAAATTTGTTGCTGAGGGACAACAAATTAACAAAAGACACTAATCCCACTTTAGCAGTTGCTGTCCTTACATCAGGATAGGTCAGGATTATCAGCTGGTGTACGGTGCACCGAGGCACACACTCAGCAACCTTTGAGTATGGCAGAAAGGCATGTGGTAATAAACTCTCAAAATAAAATTAAAAACCTTTTCTTTTGGCAAAATCAGTCAAAAAATAAGAAACAAAAAACTAAATCTACAAAGAAACATTTGAGTGTGTTTTAGTTAGACTGGTCAGGAAGAAAATTTGTGGTGAAATCTGATTTCATTTTTTAGGGTGTTTTCTGGATAATGACCCAAGATTTGGAAAAATACAAGCAAACGGCCAGAAATCATTGGCTCTCATTTCCGCCATTACCATGAATGCCCCTTATACTTTGCACACAATGCGTCACACCTGACCTGCATTAGACGAATTAAGAAACTGGCCGGCAACTCTTGAAAATCTTGTTTAATGTGTGGAAGATCATGTACAAAAATAACTTTCTGTTTGCTTCCTTAGGCTCTCTTTTGCCAGACTTTGGATAATCAAGATCTAGGGCTTTTTGTAGATGTTCTATAAATGGAGATGTATTATTATTCCAGCATTAGCAGATCATGTCCAACAAAAAAAAATGCAACACAGAAAGAGTTAAAAAGTATTATTAAAGCATGTGTAAATATTGTCAAAGCGTTGCTGTACATTCCTTTGTACTTTTGGTGAAATGGAGGGGAGCACTGTCAAAAGACAGCCTTCTTCTTCCTACCTCAGCTCTTATAAAAATGAACATTTCTTATTGTGATTCAACAAAAGTACAATTGTGCTTATAAGATTCCAGGTGCAACCACAACAAAAATGACCCCCTAATCCTTATGCCAGGCAGGCATACTTTTAAAGTTGTAATGTTTGTTCCACCATGATCACTTCTGAGATTTATCAATGTGCATCTTATGATTTCTAGGAAGATGACACTGACGTTGGAATGGAAACAAATAAGACTAAATCGACCAGACAATGACAGTCACAGATTAATCCTCCCATTGATATAAAATACTGCCATCTTAAATGGGCTCTTCTTTTGGTTGTAGTAGTGATCGTTTCTGCGTAACTAGTGTAAACTATGAAACACTGCATGACGATGATTCATCATTACAAAGAAACAGGCTGCAGAGTGTCTACCTAAAACCAACAGGTGGCTTTCTGTGCCTTTCAAAAGTATTCATACCCCTTGAACCTTACCACATCTAGGTGCGTTATTTTTCCATAACCACTAATTTATTGGAATTTTGTGCTATAGACCAACATAAAGTAGTGTATCTTTTTAAAGAATATGATTTTTTAAAAAAGAGGTGATTTCAGTATAAATCAGAGGGTTTTTTTAATATAAGATTATTGAGCAATCGCCATCATGAAGACAAGACACATCAGGTCAGGATGAAAGTTTAAAGAAAGGTTCAATTATAAAACAATTTGCTAAGCTTTGAACAAGCATGACGAACCACAATATTCTGTGTTGAACAATTCCGATAATTATTAACAATCAAGTTTCTAAGAGTGCATTTGTACACGCAAACTGAATGGACAAGTTAAAGTGAGCATAATTAATAATTATCTGATTTTCAAAACACAAATCCCTTACGTATTGTGGTAAATTATGGATTACAAGTGAAAAAAATAAAACGCGCTCAACTAGCAATAAATTGTTATACAAAAGCCGCTTGCAGTGCTGTTGAGGAGTGCGAACATGTTTGAGTACAAGTGTAAAGTACTCAAGCTTACATTATTAGTTGCAATCTCTTCGCCATCTTGTGAAAATGCTTAAATAGTGGTGGCCATAGCTACTGCCTGATGGGCCACATGTAGGGTCTGTTATTAAACCTTAAAGTCTATCTTCATTACTGTTAGTCATTAACTGTTCCTCAATAAAGTATTGTAATTGTTTTATTGCCTGGCACTAAATGCAAAGTACACAACTGCACACCAACTACGGCATTTCTGACTAACCCGACAGTGTGGGTAAGACGTACGTTAATCTGAAAAGCAGCCAAGAGGCGCATGCTTACTCTGGAGGAGCTTCCAGTACTGAAGCCTTTGGTGTGTGCTTATTTTTTATGACATATAATATGTAGCTGATTGCAATACATTTGTGCTGTTTGGTTGTACAAATGCACTACTCAAAGTAATTGGAGTATAGTAAGGTAGCCGTTTTAGAGCAGAACATGCAATTAGAGATTTATAGCCAAAAAGCAATGTCATAAATTTTTGATCATTATGTTTTTTGCTATTGTTTTAAATGCCAGAATGTCATCCTAAAATATGAGGTCCACATCACCCATCCCTTAAGCACCTTTAGATATTTTTATTTCCAAAACAAAAAAATAAAACCATATTTGTTTTTCATTTTTACGTTGATTAAGTACTTTGTGTTGTTCTATCACAAAAGTAACTATAAAAAACACTGAAATACCTTGGTTGTGATGTTACAAAATGTCCAACAGGTATGAATATTTTTGCAAGGAACTTTATGTCTATGATCAGAAAATGTAGCTATTATAAGGCAGTAAAGCGATACTTACAACCAGCCCATCGAATTAGTCTTATTGAGATCTGGAGAAAGCAAAATCAAGTGACAAAAATGAACCCGTGGGATGTATAATGTTCAAGAAAGATCCTGTAACAACCAGGTCTGTTCACAAACTACGAAGTGTGAGAGAAAAATTCAAACCCAAGAGGGATAAGCCTAATATATGATCCGAGATGATCCTGAAGTCTGTTGGAATGCTATCATAACAAACCCTATGTACTATGGCCTGACTTGTCTTCAACTAAATTGAATTCTAGTAGATAACATTGAAAGTCTTGCCCATTTTAACATCCCCCCAACCCTTCACCCCCCCAGTCAAAATATGAAAGCAAGAGAGCAGTCTAAGACATATCCTCCCTGAGACCGGTCCATTTACTCACACCTGTCAGAACCCTACTGTAAGACTAAACACTTCACAACGACTGGCCCAAAACTGGGCCACTTCAGCATCTCTACGGTTTTCATGTAGAATTTAACGAGAACAAATAAGAACCCACAATCAGTCGCATACACTTTAAGGCTCTCAGAGCAGTTGGTAAACCAGATTGGTCGGAAAATAAGTGGAGTATAGAATGTTTTGAGTAGATCACAGTTATCAAAGTTGTTATTGCTCAACTGATAGATGAACTGCTCTTATAGATACTGCCATCCACCCATAGATGTGTACAGCTGTGATATGTGTTGCAATGACTGAAGATGGGAGAGGAAGAGCCGAACGAAACGATCAGCGACACGTTTTCAGTCCCTTGGCGTCTCGTAGGACAGCGTCATTTCATCTGGGGTCTCTGAGCTGACCTCGGCTTTGCAGGCTATAGAAGTGGGCCTCCCTGAGGATGCGGTTGATCTGCAGGTACGACAGCTGATTTGCGGGGCCGCCCAGCTCCGACGAGAGGCCGGAGCTGGAGGGGCTGCAGGGGCCCAAAGCACACCGACTCCCAGCTGCATGTTCGGGACTGCTGATGTTGCTGCTGCTCTCGCTGTTGGATGTCTGTTTGATAAATAACAAAGCCTGTAGTTGATGCATTTTACGGTTAACGCGAAATGAGAAATCACAGAGGCTTTCTATGCTTTGGAGAGAGAGTCATAAAGAAAGAGTACCTCTGAGTCCCAAGCATCCCGACCTGGTTCAGGGGAGAGAGGATGAGCTCCGCTCTGCCTTTTGGCTTGAGGCACCAGGTGGCTACTCTCCTCATCACCACCGCTGTGCTGTCGCTTCCTGCATCAAAAACGGATATGTCTCTTTGTTACAACACTTCAAGTTAACAACAGTGCTAGGGGATCTAAGAATTCAAAGGGCAAACAATGTTCAAGTCTTCTCATTTCAATCAATCGAGTTTATTTGTATAGCGCATTTTAGCAACAAGGCAGTTCAAAGTTATTTACATCATAAAAATACAAAGTCACAGAACACACAATCAAAGTCAACAATTGAGAAAACCAGTTAACATGACATTTTGTCAGGCGCCATCATTTACATATCGAAACGTTGTTTCATTTATTATGGTTCAATAGCAACTCTGAGTTTTTAGTCAAGTTTAAAGGAACTCAGTGTTTCAGCTTTGTGACGCATAGAAGCTGATTGCTGCTTCTCTATGTTTGGTTCTGGTTCTGGGATGGAGAGCAGACCAGAACTTATACTGGCACAAGGGTATACTTTGTTATGTCATAGCCAACACAATCTGTTTTCTGAGACTTTACAAGACAGACCAACACAAACGTAGCAGAACAAAATTCACATGGTTTTTAAGTTGTTTCACAACAAAAACAAAAATTAAAAGCTCTCTTTACTTGGATACCCCTAAATAAAGTCCAATGCAAACAGCAACCGTTAGAAGTCACTGAACTAGTAAACAGCCACCCAGATTTATGTCATTTTGAAGGAGCTGCAGAGTCAAAGCTCATGTGGAAAAAAATCTGCATAAAGCACAACTATTAGTCATGCACTGCACAGATCTAGTTTAAAAGAATGTGGAAAGAACAAAATCATTGCTGAAAGAAAGCCACAGGAAGTCCCGTTTGCAGTTCGCCACAACCCATGGAGGGATACAACAACCACATGGAAGAGGGCGGTGTATGTAGATAAGACCACAATGATGCTAAAAATTATGAAAGGTAGAAAACTAACCCTGCACACACCACCCCCACTGAAACACAGTGGTGGCAGCACTCTTCATCAGGAAAAAGGGAGCTGGTAAAAGTTAATAGTGAAAATTGATAAAGTTCTATAGAAGGAAATCCTTGAAGAAAACATGTTGGACGCTGAAAATAAATTAAACCGGGGAAGATTGCTCTTCCAGCTGGACAGCAACCCTAAAAAAAACATGTTGGGGTCAAATTTGGGACAAATGGGTTTAAAAGTCATATTTTCAAGAATACATAAAGACAGAAAGTGAACTAACCCTAAACAGTCATAGAAAATGATGCAAATAGCTGTCCAGTATTTTGGGTGTAAATATATATCCAAACTGAAACTGAATGTTTCATATTAAGCATATTCAAGAATAATTTCAAGTGAGAATCTGTGGAAGGACTGGACAAGTGATATTCACAACAGACCCTCCTCATTCTGTCTGAGAGATTGGGCTGCTTTCCAAAGAAGAGCCTTAGCTTATACAACATAATTACGCACTAATTTTCGTTTGCATTTCACATAAAACAGATTTAAATTTGAGGGTGTAAATACGACAAAATGTGAAAAAGTTTAGTGTTTGTAAAATACAGGGGATATACATAAAAAATACAGACAAAAAAAAAAATAAAAACTGACCAATATAAGAAAAGACTGCGGCGAAGAGACACTGAAATCTAAGCTGTCGCATAAATATCTAGACAAACTAATGTGAGCTTTACTAAAAACAGCAGCAATACCAGAAAATGACATATTAACTATATTACTGTCATACGAACACCTTTATGTTTGGTGTACCAGCGTGTAGACAACCGCTACTCTTTTTTTTTTTAGCATAATCTACGTTTTTAAAATGGCTACTGCTAGGTGTGAATGATCAATGCAAAATGTTTTAAATAATCCCGTGTTATTAATGCTAAAGTGCAGAATGAACTCACCTGTTGTCAGTCAACATATGATAACACTTGTTCCACCTGGAGGAGCTTCTACCGTAGTTTGTTTAAATCCGAAAGAATTATTCGGCTTTTTAGTTACCGTCTCAAGATGTCTGTTGATGGCCTATTGCTTTGCTTAAGCTAACTTTCTCAAACTAATTAATTACGCTGAATAAAGGCGGTATACAATGGCCCATGTTGGCAACGCTGTCGAATTAATAAGCTTCTGTTTTAAGCCACACAATCAAGCATAAGCAGCGTTGAATAGGAAATAAACACCAAAGATTTTCGCTAGCTGGTTAACAATTCCTCTCAGGCGCTTTGTCATTGGTTACAAGCTAACGCTAACGTCATAGCGAGCTAACGTATTTTTCTATATTAGCAATGTTTTCTCAACATTTCATGTCAGCGTTATCTAATGCAAAAGTCCCACACGAAACTGCTAACTTAACTTAAAATGTCGATATATGACCAGAGCCGATAGATGTCCTAGACCTTAGCTCAGACTAGCTAGCTCTCGAACATACACAGCCAACCGCAACTGTTGTGTTTACAACTCACTGCGGCTGCGCAGGGACTACTGAGTTTTCCCTGTCCGAGCAGATTTAATCTGCCAACTCTTTTACATGAACGAGAAGAGCGGGATCCCGCCTGAGAGGTGGTTATTTTTGTAAAAATATTATGATGTCCGTGAGGCTGTTTTTGTATACTACATATGAAAGTTTTTGAGCACTCTGTTTTCGATCAGCATCGACATTGCAAAAACTTGATAGATCGCTATAACAACTAAAGAGTCGTTTTGATAGCATTCATTTGTGGAAATAGCCAAAAATTTAGGATCCAGGAAAAAAAATATGAAAACTCCATTTTTAGTAGGAATAATCGTGGTTCTCGTGGTGCTTTTACTGTTTCAGGGTTTTCTTTTTAGTTTCACATTTATTTTCTATTTTACTGCCTAGTCAAATGATAATTACGTATAACAGATTTCAAATTCAACAAGTTCAAAATAGATCATTAATCTCTTAGAAGATCACACCTATATTGAATTTATTTTAATATAGGTATTATTATATCAGATATTTGCATTTGTGTCTCTTGGCCAGGACTCGTTTGAAAAAGTGATTTTTAATCTTTATGGTGTTTTCATCCTAGTAAAATTTAGATGAAAGTTCACAAGGTGTTTAAGATTATTATTATTTTCTTACTTTTATCTACAGTCTCAATCAGGTATTTCAGCCTGAATCACATAGACATTAAGGAAGCATATCAAATTATGCTGTTTGGAAATGTGTCTTAGTTAAGTTGAAGAATAAATCAAATTAAGAAGTTACAAAATAAGTAATTTAATATTAAATTTATTTACTAAAACCATATATATTTATATCACATCTTTCTTATGGCACTTGTATTTATTTTTATTTTTATTTTTTGTGAAGTCTTTACTGATTTGTATCAAGAGGCAGGGCTAATTAGCATATAAAATTAATCCACTACAGTAAAGGAATCATGAAATTATAATGGTAATACTTAAAAATACGTAATACCTTTATAGAATTTCTAATTTTCTGCAAAATATTATTGAATTATTTATCCATTCAGTTGATTATGAACATCCCATTTATTTATTTCCAGTTTGATATGACATATTTGTAATTTTATTTATTTATTTATTTATTTATTTATTTATTTATTTATTTATTTATTTATTTATTTATTTATTTATTTATTTATTTATTTATTTATTTTTCAGTTTAATTTATCTTTCACAATCTGGCACTTCAGACGCTCCATAGCTCCAGCCAGCCAATAGTTAAAAAAAAAAAGAAAAAAAAAAGAAAAAAAGAAAAAAACACGCCTCCACCAATGACTCAAGCGTAGGACGGAGGTGAGATTAACAGGGATTCTCAGCGGCAGCAGATTTACGTGTCTGAAGGGAATCGACCGCGATGGGAAGCAGCGATTCAAAGCTAAATTTCAGGAAAGCGGTGATCCAGCTCACGACCAAAACGCAGGTATATATATATATGTGTGTGTGCTCCAGTGGAACAAATTATTACCAACAGAGCGCACCGCAGAGCATCACCGCGTAGATGAGAAAGCGGCTCCGAAATATCAGCAAAACAATATTGACCTCCGCCTGCAAGCAGACGTTTAAAACCCAACCTTTTATTTCGCAAAAATGATGAGATACGATTATAATGTCATTGTGGAGCTGTAGATTAAAGGCGCCGTAAAAATGCGTGGTACATATAAATTGGATTGGGAAACAAATAACCATAACCGTGTGTCCTGGCGTTAGCCTACATATTCAGTGTTTGACGATAATTACTGGTGGCGTTCAGCAAAATCATAGCTCATGACGTAATTCCGGGAGTAAACACGTTTGCAGATGCGGCAGGTGGAGGCTGAGGTTGGTGCGCAGCAGAAAGCGCCCACTGTTGCTAGAACAAGCTTCAGTGTTTACATTGCCATTAAGATAATGGACATTTGTGTACCATCAGGTTAGACAAGTATAGTTATCAATTAAAGATGAGTAAATATTGTGCTTGACTTTTGCGTCTAAAATCTGATTCATCTGGTGAATCTGTCGACTGAATGTGTCCGTGTTTTCCACAGCCGGTGGAAGCCACAGAGGATGCCTTCTGGGACCAGTTCTGGGCAGACACCACCATCACAGTCCAGGATGTTTTTGCTCTGGTGCCAGCTGCAGAGATAAGAGCTGTTCGAGAGGAGTCGCCGTCAAACCTGGCAACCCTCTGCTATAAGGTACCCACAGAAACAACATAAAACATATAGGAATATGAGGATATTCCCACGTTGGAGGGAAATTATACTATTATTGTAGCAGTGCAGGATTTATTTTTTTTTTTTTTTTGGAAGCCACTTAGATGTGGGAATAATGAGTCAACTCCCCTTCCTTTTTCTCTGCTTCCTGCCTCTTATTTCCAGCTTCCATTTGAAGCTGGATATCTGAAACAAAACAGACACACACAGGCGTGCAGCATAATTAAATAAAGAGCAAGGAGACCAGAGTCCTCGAAGCAAAGCTTGTTACCAGGGTTTATCTGCTTTAGACAAAAGGTCTGGCACACTGTTGATAAAATGCAGACTTTTTTTTTTTTTTTAGTAATTGTCTGCAAAAATAAAAACAGTGCTCCTTATGTAAGCAAGATGTTCTAGATTTATAGCTTACATTATACATTTTGCACCCAAAATCCATTTGAAGCACGAGTAAAACCGGGTGGAAATACACAGTGTCACAATGTCTTGTTTGTTCTTTTCCAGGCGGTGGAGAAGCTGGTGCAGGGAGCAGAGTCTGGCTGTCCAACCGATAGGGAGAAGCAGGTGATTCTGAACTGCACTCGCATCCTGACCCGGATTCTTCCCTACATCTTTGAGGACCAAGACTGGAGAGGGTTCTTCTGGTCAACGGTGCCTGGTGCAGGACATGCTGGGGTGAGTGGAAACAGAAACTATTCTTGGTAATGTTTAACAGATTTTGAGGCCCCTTTGGTGGTATGTTTTTATGTTTTATTGAACCGATGTTAAGTTGTCTTACAGTCATATTGAATTTATTAGTGGACATCACTGTAGAGCTGTTGTTTGACTTTTTTGTATTGTTGCATCTGCTTGTCATTTGGCATCCTATTTTATTTATTTTATTTACAAATACATAATATTTGATCTATTTGTTGATTTATTCATTTTTTTTGTCATTTATATGTCTTTTGGTTGCTGGTCATTTCATGTGTTTACCTTTTTGTCATTTTGTGGCCTGGTGATTTCTTACTTCATTTGCTCAGTTACAAATTTTAAAGCAGTTATGAGTAATTTACCTACAATCTATTAAAATGAAATGTGTTCATGTGACCAGTGGATTTTACAAATCAATGGTGATAACATGTGATATATCCCAAGGCTCAGATGCCCCAAAAAAGGGCTAGAACCAAAACTGATGTTAAATGGGGTAAAGATACCAATTTTCCAAAAGATAAAATTCCATTCAATTAACTGAAATACGAGGATTTTTAAGGCTTTCTATCCTAATAAATTAGTGGAAGTGCTTCCATAGAAACAAAAATAAACTAATGTCCAACAGTTTAAGTTTGTTTATAGCTATGAAATGGAACTGATCAAATGGAGACATGTAGGTATAAAAAGAAGCAATATGAATTGGTAAAGGGATGAATTGACTCAGCTATATTTGCTATACCTTCTAGGTGTTGTTTAGTGTTCTCTTTTTTTGTCAGTTTGCATCTTTGCCATGTCTTGTTTCTCCGTGGGGTTTCTTGTGTATGGCTACTATCTTTTGATAATTGAGCATTTTATCCAAAACGTCTATATGTTTTGTTACTTTGCTGCGTCTATTTATAGTTGCTCTCTTCCATCTTAACCTCTTAATCTTAATCTTAAATGTTACCATTTGGTTTTTTGAAGCTATATTTGTTTCAGTCAAAAGAAATAATCCTCTAGAGAGAAGACTCTCAAATATAATCCAGTAGGACTAATCTTTTGCTTACATGACTTTATGAACAAAGAAAATGTTCCAACAATGAGTTAATTTAGATAGATATTCTGGTAATAACTGCTGCTTGACAGGATTCACATCAGGTCAGTGGGGGGTCATGTGGTTCAGAATGACTCCATTTCCATCTTTTACAGCAAAGCCAACCTAAGATAATTCAGATGCATTTCGCACTTGTATTTAGTGTTCGGTGTGATCAAATCACCCAGGCAAGATGCTAGTGCACCTTGTCTATAGCGTTTCTTTTTGGTTATGGTCTGCAAATCTCACAAGGGATGCCAAAGGCAGTTGCTTTTTGTGGCCCATTTAAGTTTTCGAAGCTGCTTCTTTCCAGTGGTAATGCGCAATTTTTGGCCCTTTCCTTGTGTCAATCAGCATGGGAATAACATAGCAAAGTAGTTCCTTTTCATTTTAGGAGCTCTTGTCTATTTCAGATTACATTAAATAATTTATTTTTGGCAAACAGCGGAAAGTTCTGACGTGCAAATAAAGCTTCTTGCGGGCATCTTTTTTCAGACAGATGAGCTGGATGACGATGATGGAGCCCGACCACTGGCTGAGTCGCTGCTCTTGGCAATCGCTGACCTGCTCTTCTGCCCTGACTTCACTGTGCACAGTCACAGAAGAGGCCCTGTGAGTACCGAATGTCCTCACATTGCAATCTAATTTACAATCCCATTCATTTGTCGTTTTAGCAGCAGTAGCAATAGCAGTGTCGGGAATAGTTTAATAGTTTCTGTCTCGTCCGAGCCTCACTCTAATCTTGTCTCATGATTGAAAGGTAAGCGCTATTTTCGTAGCACTGTTTCTTTTTCCTGATCTGAAGTCACCTCACTAACCTGTCCCTTGAGTTTTGCTGAAAGCAGAATGCAGAGATAGTGACAGGTTTCTCTACTGGTCGCAGCAGGGAGGCATCAACTTTCCTCTTTCAGAAGTAAAGAATGTCTAGCCAGGCAGCCGCCGTAAATGCACAGTGCTTTTTTTTCCACATGTTGACTGTAAAATGAAATGTAAAATGGTTATCTTTTAAAAGAGGAGAAAGTTAGGCTTTCCTTTCCAAAGATTGAGACCAACACATTATATGTTCCTTAGAGTGAACTAGTGTATGTCTACTAAAGGGCATCTTTTTAATGCCATGTTTCTTGTTTAGCCATTGGCAATGTTTAAAGAAATTCAAGTTGAAGTGTTTATCGTGACTATTTCCAGGACTCAGTGGAGAACATGCAGTCTTTAGACAGCTGTGAGTACATCTGGGAGGCTGGGGTGGGATTTGCACAGTCCCCGCCTCTTAACTACATCCATGACCTCAACAGGTAGGTTTGGTTTATATTTCTGCACCTGACAACACCTAAATCACAGAATCAGAATCATTTTTCCCTTTCTGTCACACAATGATCTGTTTTTTTGAATCTTCAGGGCAGAGCTGCTGAGATTGTTACTAACCTGCTTCTCAGAGGCCATGTACCTGCCTCCTTCACCCGACAACAGCGTCCTCAACCCCTGGGTCACATTCTTCTGCTCCACAGAGAATAGGTGAGGGGATTCTATAGGAGCGTCCACATACAGTTGGATACCTTTTTAAATTGAACAATTAATTTATTTAAATTCCACAAGGGAAACTCAAGATATAGAATCATCATATTCAGTGTGATGTATATTTCATGTGTTGATTTTTAACTTTGGTACTTATGTCTTACAGCTAATAAAACCCAAATTCAATTTATTTTAAACTTAAATTCTTAAGTGGAATCAATTGGAAAAGTCCTGCGATGAACTGGTGACCTGTCAATGCTTACAAAACAACCATTTATTTTTTTCACATTTCACAGTTGTTGTTTGTTCACATCATTTTGTCAACATGTTGACATGGACGAGTTTTCCTTTTCCTTATGTAGTTAACACAGTCGGCAAAGAGAAAGTGTTTACTGAGATTCACTTTTTGAGTCTCTAACAGTCTTTTCATGTTTTTTTTTTTTTCTTCTTTAGACATGCTCTTCCTCTATTCACATCTCTTCTCAACGTGGTCTGTGCTTATGATCCGGTGGGCTACGGTATCCCCTACAACCACCTGCTATTCGCAGACTACCGGGAGCAGCTGGTGGAGCAGGCTGTACAGATTCTTATTGTGACACTGGAGCACGATGGAGGAGTTCCCCGACCTGCTGCTTCATCATCCAGCATAGAGGAACTAGAGGTATAACAAGAGAGCAACAAAGGCCGACAACCTATTGACAATATTTCTTTTTATATCTTTTTGTGAAAAAAAATAAAAAATAAAAAATAAAATCTTGATCTGTCTGCAGAATGCTGGCCCTGAAAACCTCTTTGTCAATTACTTGTCAAGGATTCACAGAGAAGAGGTTTGTTTTTAAAAAGAATAAACAATTTTGGTCAATTTCTTTCTTTTACTGAAAGTTATCTTTACACTCCTCCATCGGTAGGACTTTGACTTTGTGCTGAAGGGGCTCGCTCGTCTACTGACCAATCCTCTGGCTCAGACGTACCTGCCCCACTCCACCAAGAAAATTCAATTCCACCAAGAGCTGCTGGTGCTTTTCTGGAAACTCTGCGACTTCAATAAGGTTGAAAAGCACTCAAATAAAGTGAAACAATAGTGGAGTCTCTCTCTCTCTCTCTTTTTTTTTTGTTAATTAACACTTTTACTGTATGATTCACTCGACAGAAATTCTTGTTTTTCGTCCTGAAGAGCAGTGATGTGCTGGATGTTCTCGTTCCAATTCTCTATTACCTGAATGATGCCAGGGCAGATCAATGTAAGTTTGGGATTTTATGCTACAGGCCAACACTAAGTAATGCATTAAGCTATGTGTGATGCCACATGGTTTACTTCTCTTACTTTACTTTTCATTTAACACCAAAAACGATAACAAATCCTTCCCTTCCGTGGCAACAGAGAATGTGGAATAGTTTACATAAAAGCATATTCATATGTCAAATGCCTCAACTCCATTAGTACGTTGTGTTCTGGTTGCAGCTCGTGTCGGACTCATGCACATCGGTGTGTTTATTTTGCTCCTGCTGAGCGGGGAGAGAAACTTTGGTGTGCGCTTGAATAAGCCATATTCTCTCCATGTTCCAATGGACATCCCGGTGTTCACAGGGACGCACGCAGACCTGCTGATAGTGGTGAGACGGGATACTGCTTCCTGAAAGCTAACAATTATTGCTGATTGGAGTCATGTGAAGTCTCACTGTTTCTGTTTGTTTTCTAGGTTTTTCACAAAATTATCACCACAGGACACCAGCGCCTCCAACCTCTCTTCGACTGCCTGCTCACAATTATTGTCAATGGTAAGTTGGCATCTTTCTTTTTATTATTTTTTTTCCTGAAATCAGAATATTTATATGTTTCAGGCTTAATGTCATGAAGGAGTTCTCATATTTAACTGAATTAAATAGGAATTCTCCAAGTATTGCATCTGTTCTTCTTCTTGTTCAGTTTCCCCCTACCTGAAGAGCCTGTCCATGGTAGCAGCCAATAAACTACTCCACCTGCTGGAGGCCTTCTCCACCACCTGGTTTCTGTTCTCCACCGTTCAGAACCACCATCTTGTCTTCTTCCTTCTTGAGGCTTTCAACAACATTATCCAGTACCAGTTTGATGGTAAGCTGGATCCATTCTGCGTCTGTGTGTTGCTGAAATGCTTTAATTTTGCATGTCTATTTATATAATAATTTTTATCTCTCTGCCAGGAAACTGCAATCTTGTCTATGCCATCATCCGCAAGCGCAACGTATTCCACCAGCTGGCAAATCTGCCCTCTGACCCCGCTACAATCCAAAAGGCTTTGCAGAGGAAGAAGAAGTCACCAGATGTGATTTCCCGCACAAGCTCCCAAGAGACTGTGTCCATGGAGGGCTCCCACCCCGCGGTGCCAGCAGAACCGGGTACACTGAAGGCCAGCCTAGTCGCTATACCAGGTACTTTCATTTCGACTGAATACTTTGGATTCTGTCATTACATAATTAATATAAAACCTTCCCTAGTTTTATGGTCCCTCTTCTTGGACCTGAATTTGTTAAATGTTTTATGAACCACTTTTTTGTTACAGCTATGCTTGCAAAGAAGTTCCTCTTTTTTAATTCCCACTGTTTTCCCGGCTGAGCTAGAACACCAGCTGCTGCTCGGAGCCTCAATGTGTTGCATAATGCAACAATTTTTTCAACCGTATGACATATCTGGATTCAGATATGTTTGTGAAACATGGAGTTCTGTAACTGTTTTTTTTTTTTTTTTTACTTTTTTGCGGGTGTTTTTTTACAAAGGCTTCAGTTTATGAACCCAATTTTACATTTTGACTGAACTGCAGAATTTCAAACGTTTTGTGGATGATAAATTATTGAACACATACCAGATGGTGACTGGTATGTGTCACCTCTTGCAAAAAGTTACAAAAAGTTTTAAGTTCAAAAATATGTAAGAAAATCATCCAGTTAATATAGATGGATCTAAATTTAGTTGCATGAATTGCAACTCCATTCTATTTAACACAATGAGTTGCCATGCATATGCTTTTTAATTACACCTATTTTAGCTTCAAACTACTAAGAGCTAAGATTATAGATATGAACACATCTATTGCCTATAAAATATAGATCATACCATGCAGTAAAGTTTGTCATGAAGTAAAGCTTAAATTGTAGGATCTCCTTTTTATATCGTCAATCTGCATTAGCGGATCTCCTTGCAAGGGCCTAAAATAGCAATCACATTCTTGAAGATTACATTTTATTTTCAAATTTAAAAAGTTTGCTCTGTCTTGAATATCCAATATGGCAACTATATTTATTAGCACTTTTTACACAGTCCGTATCTCATTAGAACATTTTAAACATGTTCCATTAATGTCTGAAAGCATATAATGAAAAGAAATACAGTAACAGCTTGTATTACTACAAGTAGCCAGCACCAAAACAGCAAGGACATCCAGCTGATTCTCCAATGTTTTTGACCAGTGCCACCTCATTGATTATTGTTATGCCATTGACTTCTTTCAGGCATAGATAAGTTGACTGAGAAATCACAGGTATCCGAGGACGGGACCATGGTGTCAATCCCAAAGGTAGACTCTCCACAGACGGTCCACTCAAACCAAAGTGTAGCCGCTGGGAGCAGTGACACAGAGTCAAACTCAGGCAGAGACAA
Source organism: Xiphophorus maculatus (assembly GCF_002775205.1). NCBI lineage: Eukaryota > Metazoa > Chordata > Actinopteri > Cyprinodontiformes > Poeciliidae > Xiphophorus > Xiphophorus maculatus. The sequence goes on along the minus strand of NC_036458.1, from coordinate 11,201,410 downwards.
TGAGGTAAGTGCTTTGTTATTGTCTCCATGTGTTGTCCATGAATTTAATGTCAAATGTTTTCTTGGTGTTACCAGGATGTTTTCTACACTGAAGCAGAGATGGAAAGAAGGCGTTTGTCAAGTGCCTCTTCGACTTCGTTATGGACTCCTACCCCAGAATGGGTGAGCAAACTGTAAAACCTTAGTTATTAGATAAACTTTTAGAATTTTTTTAACAGTGTAAACAAGTAATTATTTTCTTTTATCCCAGATCCTATCTTGGAAATGCAAGTTGCCCCTTCAGACTATCATGCGTCTTCTACAAGTACTAGTTCCCCAGGTGGAAAAGATCTGCATTGACAAGTTGGTTTCATGTCCTGAAATGCAAAAGTCTCCTTGAACCTTTTGATAAATATTGTCAGAAAAACAAAATATGCATTCCTTTTCTCTCCAGGGGTCTAACAGATGAATCAGAGATCCTGAAGTTCCTTCAGCATGGCACGTTAGTGGGCCTGTTGCCGGTTCCTCACCCCATCCTCATCAGAAAATATCAGGCCAATGCGGGTACTGCTATGTGGTTTCGTACTTACATGTGGGGAGTTGTTTACTTGCGGTAAGTCAGGCATGACTGTAAATCAGTCATGATACAAAGAATATTAAGTAAACCAGGCAATGCCTAAAATGTTTTGCTAACAGCATACAATTAGCTGTTTTAAATTTTGAAAATCTGAATCTCTTGGGTTTAAGGAGTCAATATGACTTGTATAATAGCCATGTGAATCAAATCTGAAGATGATGCGGATGCTTTTATCTCTGATTGAATGGTTTGTTGCCAAATTATTTTTGAAGTTGTGCTGTGTTTCTCTTTCTGGAGACGTGTGCCATAACGAAAACTATAGGCTTTCAGTGAAGAAAAATCTCTGGCATCCATGATTTAACATCAAATTACAAGTCAAATGATGGATGAGCCTTGGGCCATAAGGAAATACACAGCTGTGAAAATGATCTCCTTGTCTCCTGCTGACACCACATAGTTAGCATGTAAAAAGAAAGATGTGTGGGACCAAATACTGAGCGTTGTGGGATTCTCTGCTATTTGTAAAATGATGCCAAAGAATAATGTCCTGATTTAATTAATTTTCTATCAGGATCTACCACCTCTGCTGATTAAATTATTTGTTATCTGTATTTATTTATTTTTTGCAGCAATGTGGATCCTCCCATCTGGTATGACACTGACGTGCGCCTTTTTGAGATCCAGAGGATGTAAGCTAACCATTTGATGACTGAAAACTGAACCGCTCTTATTCTAGAAGTATCTGCTGGTTTCCTGGAAAAAAAAAAACCTCACTGTGTTAAACCTGTCTTCTAATTATTATGCTTGCACCAAACACTTTCTGACCTGGAAAGATTAAAGATGTATGAAGTATCATCAATGTCCATAAACAGCTATGTTTTAACATTTCTTTAAGACTTTGAGACAGCAGAATGTCTGTTAAAGCACTGAGAAGAATGAAGCGTTTTCAAAAAGCAAAGAAGTGTAACAGAAATATTTAACTTTTGTGATATTTATTATAGAGGATGTGGTGCTTTCCAACAAAGGCATGTAAATTATCTTGGATGACACTGTGTTAGTATTTCTAATTATTTATTGTATTTCCTATGCTTTAAAGTGAATTTGCACTTCTCTGACTTGTCTGTTCAGGTTGTGGTTTAATGTGACGTTTCAGATATGGAGATGTTTCTATGTAAATGACCAAGAGGTTTATTTTAGACTTTTTGTTTTGACTTCTTGCTTTGATTTGTGAACCTTGCAGTGCTTGACTTTAAAACTGTATTTTCTTGAATTGTCCTGAAAATATATATTACTATGGCTCTGTGAACTATGTGTTGCTGTTGGTATGCTTTGCAGAAAAATGCTTTAGCGTGTCCTCACATAGATGAACTGCGTACATATGAGCTCATAACCTTGACCTATTGTTTACAAAATGAATGTGGAATTTCCATGTTAGCCACTAGATGGAGCCACAATACCTTTTGACTTAGGTTCCCCATTCATTTGAAAATGTTAAGATGGATTTTTGCAACATAGAGTTGGATGAACAATTATATATATAATTTATTTTATTTTTTTTGCAGTTGGCCACATAGTTCAGACATTATTTGACCAGCTTATGTGTCATAACTCAGATTGTTCTGATTGTAGGACAAAGACAATAGGATCCACAGGGTTACCAGTGTTGGTAGAATTAGATTTTGGGATATTTAGATTATTTATTTTAGTAGTTTAATTTAAAAACTGCAGTTAGATTAATTAAACATGGTGTATGGACCTCAATAACTTTTTTGTTGACTTACAACTAATAGAAACCTAAAATTCAACTTTAAGTTTTATTTCCTCAACAGTGCTCAAGGCTAGGTTGTAGCTATCCTTGCTACTTATCCACTTAATTCTTCCACTCAACTTTTCCTAAATGATACAGTTATTTTCTCTCTCTCTCTTTTATGTGTTAAATACCCAAAGAGTGTACAGGAGCATTCTTTCATATTTACCGAGTGAAAAGTGTGTTCCTTTTATTTATCTGCTGAACAAGTTTTTGACGGTGTGTTCATTAACACACGTCTCAAAGCTGAAAAAAAAAAAATGTCATGTGTTCTTCTCTGCATGGGTTACAAAGCTACCCTGAACAAGGTGTAACAAATGACAACAAATTGGGTCAATTGGTATCAGCTTGATGACAAACTTTACGAAACATGCCTGTAGCCAGGCATGTTTCGTAAATGCCTGGCTTGTCCGTTTCCTGGACAATCCAGGAAACGGCGGGACGTTTTAACATGAAATGAGTTTCACCAAACTCATTTTCAAGATATCTGAAATTGGTTTATGACCTATTAGTAATTTAAAATAAAGCTAATTATATTTTGTTCTCACTGTTTTTTAGGCCATTTCAGCTTCAAACCATCATAGCTAAATCATCATCATATCTTTATTCTAGACACATAAGAAGGGTCATAGTAAAAAGATAAAAAATAATTTTTAAAAACAACATAAAAATAACCTGTGTTTAAATATACATTTTTCTATTAGACTTTATTTTTACTTCTCAGCCTTACTGTTCTATGCCTCTATTATGTATTTTGTTCCTTTCATCCCTCTAATATAGTCACGTATTTTTCGTACGTGTATCTATTAAAAAAGTTTTAGCAAAGGTCTTACATGTTTTCCCCCATTTTTTCTTAGCCCTAGAGAGATTGGGTTAACCACACCCTATTTATGCATGTCAATTTCCAAGAAGCGCGTCTAGAAGGTTTTGTTCAGAGTAAAATAGAAACTGTGTCTTGGAGACATTTATAAATTCAGGATATTGTTTAAAATATAAACAGATGTTTTTCCAGTTCCATGAACCTGTTAGAAATTGTAACTTGCTTAGTCATCTACTTAGCTTACGCTACATGGGATTTGATGTAAACAAAAGACTTTGCGTCTGAGAGAAGTACAGGTTCATTGGCGGGTTCATGTGTTTTATTAACACACAAACGTATTCTTAGAAATATTTTCATGGAAGGTTTGACGAGCAATTTTTTCCTGCTGACTCTGGACATTTGGACAATCCACAAAAAAACTAAGCAATACAAGACCTGCCTTGGAAAAGTATTCACAACTTTTTCTCATTTTTTTCCCCCCACATTTTCACTTTACAACAAAAAACTTAAGTGTGTCTTATTGGGAAACTTGTGAGAATCTTGCACAAACCATTGCATAATTGTTAAGCTGAGTATAACAGTTAGTTTTAAACTGTCTTTACAAATAAAAATAACAAAAGGGCTCATCATTCACCCAGCCACGCTTGCTCAGATAACTCAATATCTAGTTTCTAAAATAATATTCTGCCTACAGGACTCTGTTTAAATTCATCGTCTGCAAGTGGAAACCTACCAAGACATGGCCTGACATAGAAATTAACAGCCAAGGAAAGGAGAGGGTTAATCAGAGAAGCAGGCAAAATAACTGTTATGCAGGGACTCTAACATGTCATGATGGGTGCTCTGGTCAGATGAGACCGAAGTTGAACTTTGTTGTCTTGAAGCAAATCACAATGTGTGGTTGTACATGATTATGTAACATCTCCATAAAATAAGGTGGTGGCAGCAACATGCAGTGGAGATATTTATGGTCAGATGCAGAAAACGTTTTTAAAAGCCTCAAAGGTTGTGCAGATCTGTCAAAAGTGTTAAACTAGTTTCTCTAAGGCATCTTTACATTTCCAGATTCTTCTGAAATGTAATTAATTTACTGAGTTTATAGGTCATATAACCACCAGAGGTCATGTTCTTTGCACAAACGCAAATGATCTCCAGCAACTTATGATTAAACAGCTCAAACTAAATACCCTCAATAAGAAATATACTTTAACCTAACTAAGGCTGGCTACTGCTATTTTTCTCTTCACAAATAGAAAGAAAATGCAATGTGCCAAACATAAAATCCTAACCTGTTGAAAGTGTTCCATATTATATCAACCTGCTAAAAAGTATTTATAAAAAAAACAAAACACAGAAATCCAAAAGTGAGGATAGTTTGAACTGGTTTTCATAAAGGAGGACTGTCAAGGCAGAAGGTGTAAATATTTACAAGTCACCTGCTCATGAACAGGATGAGCTTATGAACTTTAGCAGTAAGCCGTGCTGCTCTCATGTTTGTCACAAGGTTGGAATCAAAGGTCAGTATTTTCCGTTCTTTGCCACAAACATTCAAGATGCTGAAAATGGCACAAGTACTCCTCATCTGCTGTCTTGTTGGGGCAACAAATGCCCTTTACAAGCAGTGGATTCCTGATACCAATTACGAGAATAAGACCAACTGGGATAAAGGAGAAGTTCCGTGCGGAAGTGACACAGTTCAGTTTTCATCTCAAAGAAAAGTGTCTGTGTTTGTGGAAACCACTCATGCCGTGCAGGAGATGACGCTACCAATGGATGGTGAGATCATTCTGAATTCGGGAGCTGGCTTTTATGTAATCAGCGGACAGGACCCTGATTGCGGAGCAGGAGTGATGACCAAGTTCAAAGACGCTGACTCGCTTCAATGGTTTAATCCTGCTCTGTGGCAGGCAGCTGCAACTCTGAATGATCTACAGGATGGACATTTCCTCTTCTCGGTGCATGAGGAGAGCGTACCCTGTCAGCAGGATGATGTCATGTTCAAACCCCTCTCCTCTTTCCGTGTGGACACCAGCTCCAGCCAGACCACCATCCCCGTCAAATCCGTATCTGTGCTGGGAAATGTATTTGACAGCAAGTCCGAGTTCTCCGAGTATCTTGGCTCACAATCAGGCCTGCTGCAGTTTCACGGGTCATCATCGGTCACTGTTGGAAACCCAAGTTGTGGGGATGCTACTGGCTGTGACTGTGGGAACTCTGTCAACCATGAACGCATCTGCAGCACAGTGACCTGTGGCACTCTGAGCTGTAAAAAGCCTTTGCTTCCCATCGGACACTGCTGCGAGGTGTGTGGCGCAATCATCTTCATCCATTTTTCTGACAGCTTTAACCTGGAAAATTATAGGGGACGAATCCGTCACCTTTTCCTTTCACTGCCAAAATATCAGTCCATTCAGCTGGGCATGTCTAAAATCTTAAAGCCACAGAGGTTGATGGGAATTATCCCATTTGGATCTTCACCTGAAATTCAAGTAGTCATTCTGGATGGAGAGACTGGGAAACTATCGGAAGTGCTGGCCCAGGACATGACCAAGGATATTAAATCTCATGGCTCAAATCTGGGCATAACAGGAGCCGAAATTCAGACTGCTAGTGAGCCTGGAAGCAGTGCAGGGACAGTAGTTGGGGCAGTGTTTGGAGTCTTACTCGTGGTTACACTTATTGTGATTGTGGTTGTGCTAATCCGTAAGGGAATTGTACAGATGCCTCCGATGCCTTCGATGCCATCTCTGAGCCGCTTCAGGAGAAACACTGACGTCGATGATCTCAACGCGGCCGCTGACCGTGGATTTGATAATCCGATATTTGATAAACCTGATATGCTGAATAACATTTCTGGTCTGTATAGCACTGATTCCATCTCCATGACTCAGGCAGGCGTGCACTTTATAAATCCAGCTTATGATGAGAACGAAATAGATTTTACAGTTTGAAGTTAACTTTTCACGCACTTTTGTGATTAAATGTCAACATGCATTTTAAAAAGATAGAGGATGATTGTAAATTTATAACAGCTAAGTCTTATCAATGTGATTGTATATTGATGTGGGACAATGAGAAGTTTAATGACCAAATAAACTTGCAGGGCAAATAAAGAGAATAAGTGACCGTGTGGGTTTTTGTGATCCGCTCTCCCTCATTCACATTGCGTTTAGTGGCAATAAAACAGCAATAAATCTGCACAAGATACAAAACTAACCCTGATGTAGAGATGGGTCCTCTGTTTGCATTCTGTTGCACAGCTACCACTAGATGGTAGTAAATTTCACCTTTGTTGACATGCATGTGAAATAGCTGCTATTTGCACAACATTTTTGACTATTATGAAACATCAATAAACTGCTATAACTCAGCAGAAAATGTGCTTACATCATTTTGCATTAACCAGAGTCACAACATTGTCTTTCTTTGACAACCAGGCTGTTATATATAAGGGCTCTATAAAGTCAGTGTTGTATGTGTGGAGCAGCATCATAGGCCCTGTTGTGTTATAGAAAGACACCAAACCTCGATGAAAGTCAACATATATGCCAACCCTTGCTATATCAGAGGCTTCCAGGGGTGTCTCCTCCCCAGCATGCCAGACAGAGAAACCTCTGTTGTTCCTTCCAACGCACCAAGAAAAGTCATTCCCGGTGATGCAGCTGCCACTTTCCTCTCCCTTAGGATCGATGCTCCTGTAGGCAACCCCGACATGTGTGCCCACTCCGCTCAGCTCTGCTTCGAGGTAATGTCTCCCCAGGTAGAGGCTCTCTGAAGTCATGGCCTGACGCCAGTATTCAAAGCGGCTGGGGTGGTCCGGGTAGCTATGCCGCCAGGGGCTGGTGTTGGTTAACTTTCTGTTGTCCACCGTTAGACGCAGGAAGTAATGGGTAGTGTCGGGGTCAAAGGTTAACCTCGTTGTGTCTGAAACAGGAAATGTTGTTTTATGGGAAACTGTTTGACTTTATAGCTGTGATGGAAAACGAGAAGGTACAAAGGATTTAAAAGTGCTTACATGTCAAGAAGTCTTCCTGGGTCTCAGGATCAGGAAGAGTAGATGGCAGAGATTCTGGCATCGCGTGTTTAGCACCTGCTTTATCATTTGACAGAAAGGTTAATCATAGATTGTTATATTTTGCAACATTTACCGGCACCACTAGGAAATAAGTGTACGAAGCCGTAAAACAAATTCATCTTTTATTGCAGTAGCAAAATCTTGTAGAACTCCAGCCACTCCAAATCCAACTTTTAATTCAATTTAAAAAATATACTTTTTAACTAAATCCCAGCTAGCACAATTATTGGCACCATTTAAAGTTAATTTGAAAGCAATATAATTAGGCCTTTAATTGACTTATACTTAACTTTTGCATTTGATTACACTTTTTGGATACTTCTAATTAGTAGTTAACGTTCCAGTTCTCTGGAGATTAAACATGCTATGATACAGAGGCCCATTGCTTTGGCCATTAGTCAATAGGCTGAATGAGAAGGTAAAAAATAAAAGTCCAAAAATATAGCTTAAAGTACAGGTTTCCTGCATAAAACATTTCAGGTGGATTTGACATTAAAAAATGTATCAAAATGCAGAAAACCGAGAGAACTGAAGAAAGAGACAATATGAGAGGACCCAGGACTCTCGGTGATCCAGAGAGATTGTGGAAAGAGAAATAGCTTAAGATTTATACTCCAAGCTTGTGAAACGTTATAGGTAGAGGGAGAGTACTGCTCCCTTGACAAAAGGTTATTGTACAATGCACTCAGAGCAAAGGTGCCACTGGTGATTTGGTTTAAAAATCACTAGTGGCCCCAATTAATAAATGTAAATATAAAATGTTCAGCCTTATAATAAAGTACTGCAATAAAGGATGAACTTTTTCAAGATTTTTGACACATCTGTAACTTTGACATGCTCTAAAGATAAACAGCTTGGATTAAAAGGTGAATATCACAGATTTTAGCCATATTTAAAAAACCCTACAACTTTAAATATAATAGGAACCAGTAACAAGAACTTCTGTAATATCAACATTACATGAAGTCATTTGTAGGGGTGCACAAGCAAGCATAGGTTAGAACTTCACTGTCACACTTAAGGCTTATTCTGAGATGAGATCTATAGCTTCCTCTTTACTGATCCTGAAGACACGCTGCTAAAACTAACTCACCACTTTTGGAGACCATGTTCATTTTTTCACTGTAGGACTCCATAATCAGGTCACACAACTCCTGAGTTACATCAGTCACTGCTTGAGCCCATGAATGTAGATGGTGCATTCGACTGATGTGCACAGTGGACATGCATATGTCGATCAGTCCCTTCTTCCCCTCTGTGTAATCCTAGAATGTGATAACAATAAATGCATGTAATGGATCTGGATTATGACATTAAAAAAACAAAAAAGAAACACCCATACAGTTTATTTTCTCTGAACCGGAACTTCAATAGTTTTCTGCAGAGTCACAGAAAATGTTTATGTACACTGTCAACAAGCCTGTATTCAAAATAAACTCGTTCTAAGAGCATCTCTTGGTCAAATCCCGCATTACATCAAACCTTTGACACCCTACACCAGACTCTGTAATATTCCTTCTTCTGTTCTGCCCAATTATTAGAGTGCTTGTTTTCTGCACCAGTGAAGCTGAAACAGAGAGTAAAACAAGCTACTAAAGGTCAGTGTCATCATAGGTTTACCTTGCTGCATATGATATAACTGTATTAAAAAAACTAAACATAACATAGAAAACATAAATAAAATTGTTTGCATAAAATTAATGATCAGGGTGGAATTTCAGAAACATTAAGGCCCACGAATCAACCAATCTCATTGATTATCAAAATCAGATCATTTGAGTTGGAATGTCCAGGGTGCAAATATTTCACAAAAAATTCAACAAACTATGACACGTACGTAAAACAGACATTCAAAGCTAACAATGTTTTAAAGATTGGCACAAAAAATAATCTGTAGTCTTCCAAAAGCTTGTGACAGAAGGTGTTATGGTCTGATGAAATGTACTTATTTTTGGGCCACAATTTCAAAGGTTTTGTCACAAAAATAACCCTGGACATTACAAAATAATGCCACGCACAGAATGTAAAATGGTGGAATTAGCGTCATAACCCGGGGTTCATTTTCAGATAGGACTGGATATTTTTTTATTCCTCTAATTTTAACAGAGGTGTGTACTTCTCTGAGAGACACTGTACCTTTAGGAAATCAACATCAGATTTGCTCTTGGATAGTTTCTTCATCTTATCTGCAGTTTTCATCAGCTCCACCCTCTTCTGCTCCAGATGTGCCTGAATGCTCTCCCCTTGTCTCAGAGCTTGTTTTTGCTCTCCTTCCAAAAGCGCCTCTACCCGTTTTCTGGCCTCCTCAACAGTCTTCTGCAGCCTATTGAACTGCTGTTCAACAGTAACACAAACCTCCTGCGCTGAAGACTGACGACAGGAGAAAAAAGAAATGATAATGCAATCAGTTCAGTATGTAGAGAATAGAAGATTTTACAATCATAAGCTTACCTTGATTAAATCACCGTCCCTCTGCAATTTTCCAATTATTCTCTCTACATCTGAGACATGTTGACTGATCCTCTGGTGTTTCTGCAGAAGTTCAGTCTACAAATGATTTTCAAAAAGGACAGCAACACATGTTGAAAAGTTTTTATAAACAAGAGCAGATTAAGAAACAGTACATAACAATAACTGTGTGTTTTTCATATTTTAAAGGACCTCAAAGTGTACTCGAGCCTCCTCCAAAGACAATATCTCGTGTCCTTCGTGCTCCTGACCCTCGCAGTCCCCACAGATAGAGCACTCATCCAGACAGCAAAAGCTCTTGAAGGGAAGCTGATGAACTTCACAAGTCTGGCGCTCGATGTCATGGAGGGGATCCACTAAGCGATGGTTCTGAAATTTGTCTTTCTCTAGATGGGGTCTGAGGTGGGCTTCGCAGTAGGAGACCAGACAAGTCAGACAGGATTTAAGCGCTCTGCTGGGGGCGTCCATGCAGGAATCACACATCACATCTTGTCGCAGTGGTGTGGCTGGTGGCCGATCCTCCACTTTTTCCCTCAAGTTCTCCTCGACATCTGTGCTGGTCGTCGTCATATTCAAGTGATTTTCTTGTTGCCTTAAACAAAACCAGCTGGTGTATATTTTAAGCACGAACAAGGTCTATTTTGTAGCTTCGATAATGAAACAAAAGAAAGTTGTAGGCAGAAAGACCCTGTAATGAGTAAGGAAAGAATTATGAACCACGCCTGTAAGCAGTCTCATTTTTCACTCCTCCCTGTTTCTCTTCTTGCTACATTTAAAATAAACGCAGGACAAGAGGAAATATGCTTACAGGGATGAGAAATGAACTTTTCTTTGACTCCTCACTACTGTTAAAGAATAGATGCATTTGATTAAAGACATGGAAATATCACAATGAAACAGCTGCTTCAAAACTAGACACTAATTGGGTTTTTTTCCCAGTTGTCAGACTTGTTTAAGTTTCTCCTTCACTGAAACTTTGTTGCTGCTAAGAACAGCGGTTGCTTTCCTTTTGATAACAAAATTCCATGAGCTTCCTGACTACAGTACTTATCTGCACGGCGGCTTCCTTCCTTTCATGTCATGCAGCACAGTGGCAACACTGACACTTGTCTTTTGTCTGTGTGCAGAGAGTGTGGATTATTGCATATTTGGCAGAAAATGCAAGCACAATAGCATTTCATTCTCTGTTCTGTGGCTGTCTCTAACTCAGAGACAGAAACATCAGGAGAACTTTAACATGTTTCCCATGTGAATAGGTAGATTCTTATGGGGTGTATTAAATGATAATACATCAGAGTTTACTATGTATTCAACAAGTCAAAGTGTTGATCCTTCTGATGAGAGTAAGGCAGCCAACAGGTAAAAATGTGCAGCAAACACATGAATGATGCAAACTCCCAGACACACAGAAACAAAAAAAATAATAATGGAAAAATGCTGCATTCACAAAAAGAATTAAAGCACAAACCTATATGAATAAACTGAATTGAATGTAATTGAATTAAAAACATAAACACCTTGCCAGTGCTCATTGTTTGGTTAATCGCTCCTACTTATGTTTGTTTTGTTGATTGGTTTTCAGAAAAAAAACAAACAAAAAAAAAACTTGCACTCACTTTTTTTTTTTAATGTGTGTTGGAAATTTGTTAAAGCTATGGCTGATTTGTTAAGTTGATTTTCACAACACTAAATACAATTTAGAATTTGTATTATGTTCTGATCTTTGACAAATATGTGACAAATAAGTCACATATTTGTGATTGTGTGATCAGGTTACATCAACAGTTCAACAGGTCTGAACTGTTGATGTAACCTGGATTTGTCTAAACAAAAGAAATTCCTATAGACTCCAAGAAGCTTTGACATGGGAGACCAAAGCGTTTGTATGAGCCATAGTGAGGGAACCTGGAGAACGATGAACTCATTTACATATTTTGAGCATAATGTGTCACCACAGATAGAAAACACCTTCAAAAAAAAAGGTCTACATCTTTTTTTTGAAAGATAATATTGGGATCATGACTGAGCTTGTGGCTAAATTTAACATTAGACAATTTAAAAATAATTTTCTGTCTATATAAGCAATGGTGTTAATCACCAATAGCATCTGAATTAACTAAAGGTTTTCTAACACGATTTGCATAATGTCTTAACTTCCTTCTGTACAATTCTGTACAACATTAAAGACCTGCAGTATTTTTGACTTTGTGACACGATGGGACTGGTGTCAGACATTCAGAATAACCTCCTTAAAAATAGATTGCATGTTTAGAAATGATTTGCCTGATAAAGATCTTATTTGAACAATTTGCGTGACTTTTCTTCTTGTTCACACAAGTTATCTGCAAAACAAACTGCAGTAATTTTTTTGTCGAACAGCTTTTACAGGTTCAGTTCACATCAACCTATGGCGATAAAGCAGTGAGTTTTAGACATGTTGATAGTAAAATATATGGGTTTCCTGCTCTGCACTAGAAATAAACTAATCCAAACTCATTTTTATGGGTTACTGCGTTCTACTGTACTAGACCGCTCTTACCATCACTAACTATTTGATCAACAACTAAACGTTAATTAAATAAATTATTTAATTATTTAAGTTTTCCTTTAATTTTACCAACACATGCAAGCTCACAATAGAACTTTAAAATGTGCTGACAGTTTTATTAGTATTTTTTTTTATCTGTTTGAAAATGAAAAGAATATAAAATTTTTACACTCCACATTTTTACTAGACAGATTGAATTAACTGGTTGACATTCATAGTCTTAAACAATGTGGCTTGATGTATTTTATGGTTTTGATTTTACATAATGACGATCAAATTATCCTGGGTTTTTACATAACAAAATACCAGCTCCCTTGGCTGTGCAAACACAACTCCGGGTTGTGCATGGAACAATTGCTGGAAGACCAAAGGAGGCCGCAGTTCAACTGAAAATGAATTTGTGACATCATGCTCAGCTATGAGTAAATTCCAATTTTGGGTGCATGATTCCTTCTGACTGTGTGCACATAAAGACCCACACCAGATGAAGTTATATTTTGCAAACATGACATTCTGCAGGATGTCATGTTTCTCTATTCCCCTCCCCTTTATAAGAAACATGTCTCTTGTATTGGCGAATTATGTTTATCCACCACAGAAAGGACTAAATTTATGGTGGAGATGGAGAATCCTCTTGTAATGACTTAACAGAAAAAGGCACAAAAACACTAGATCTTTAAAAGGTTGGACTCTGAAAAGACTAGCAATTTTATTTACAATGAAATAAACTTTTTTTTTGTTGAGATACATAGTAATATATGTTACTGTTCAGATGTAAATGAAAAATACTGAGGTAAAAACAGCTGGAAGACTTGAAAAGGGGGTATACAATGCATATCACTACAGTAAATTACAGCAGTCATCTCGACAAACAATTGGCCCGTCATTACCTTTTGAAGCATATTTAGACAAACATGGCATTCCGTGTGTAAACATATATAGAGTTTAAAATAATTCAATGTGAATAAAGCATTGCTTCAAATAGTGGTTAGTCTAACATTAGATATAATCTTAGATTTAGGTTTGTGTCTATGTATTTATAAACATATCAACATCGCCCTTGTTAAGCAAATGGACAGGCACAAACAATGCAGGCACATAAAGTGGTTGGATTAACCCCACAGGGGACAATATCTCTTAGAGCCATTATCTCAGTGCATGCAGCATTGTATACAATGACATGGCAAAAAAGCTGTCCAGTGAAAACTGTCTTTTAGTTTGTGAAATCAACACCAACTATCCAATCAACAAAGAAAGATATTTTCTGTTATCCTTCAAAGCCAACAAGGAGGAATCATGTTAAGAGTTTATCTCACCCATTTCCTTTAGGTTGACATATTAACCATGACAGTATTCAGTCTGCTTTTCCACCAGTAAAAACTGTTAAGTTCTTCCTGCTCAATATGAAGATTGATTCCATAATCTCCCACAATGCTGCAAAATGAATATCCGCAGCTTCTATTACCTATGGGAAAAACCAAAAACATAGTTTAGAGTTCATGTTTTTTGTTTTCATGGTTAATATGTTTTTTTTACATGTTAAGAAAATGCTTCTCAATGGTAGAATAAATTTTAACAATAAAAACATAATGTGGAATGTTTTTTGCTTTATGAAAGGCTAGTAGGTGACACATTTTATTTCCCATTTCTAAACTGTGCATCTTCTTTCTATTTTGTTCAACAGTTTATTCATGTGAATATTAAATATAATGTGACAATTGTAAAACTTTTCAGAAAAGCAACATCTTTGTTGTTGGCTGAACTTTTAAAAGCATATTCCTGGCTTAAATGCTTTTTAAATAATCAAGACACTAGGAAAATGCTTAAAGCCTGACATGAATCACTCCTATAATTTAACTACATTCTGGAGAGACACAAAACTGCATGGGATGATTTGTGTGTTTATATTGCATATTCTTTTGTTCAAATAGCCCTCTAGAACACAAAGAAACAATTAATCTGAGATAAATCTGTTTGTGACTTAAACTAGACCTTTGCTCACAGCTATATCCTGATTTCCTCATTTATTTAGTTTTGTTTCCTCTGTAAAATTTAATAAAAATATACTATCCTCTCCTTATATAGGTATATAAATGAAGTTTTGTCTAGTCACATTGGTTTTGAGGTGCCATCAAACAGAAGAACTGTCAGAATTCAGTCATTCTTATAGCAACACTGCATTTGAACAGAAACCTAAAGTTTCATTCTAATTTCTAATTTTCATTCTAAAATATTTTCCAAAATATCTTTCTTGGATGCATACTGAATTACAGTAATACATAAAGTCATTGCTATACTTCAGTAATGCTTTTAATTTAACACCAAGTACTCATCAGTCCAAGCAAATAAATTGCACATGGATTTTTGGACCTACTGGAGTTGGTCTTATAGAATGGATGTGATATGAAGTTCTCAGATGGGAATCAAAGTAAATACCAGCTTTGTGGAATTGAATATTAATGAAAAATCAAATGAAATTCTTAAAACATTAAGCTTTGATTTCACAAAGGAAGGCGTAAATCCATCACTCATGGTTAAATTCACCCCAGACAATAAGCCTGGAAAGTAGGTCCTACATTTACAAATACACCAACTCTTTACTAAACATCAGGGTATCTGTTACAAGTGCCACCATATTAGCCAGATACTTTGCATTTTAAAATGTATTCAGGGCATCTATCTCTTACCATTTTGTAACTTTGCAGTTTTGGTGGTTTCATGTTCTACATTGTTGGGTAAGAAATGGTGATATTGTTTTGTCTTAACAGATTGTTGAGCAGTCACTGGCAATCACCTCTATCTGACCAACTACCATATATTTAGTAGCTGTAGTGCATCTTCACAGATGTAATGCTGTCATTGTAAATGCTTTGTATCTAATGATAAAGATTTGGTCAATATTTCAGTGGCTGCTGAAGAAATTTTGAAAACCGATGATTTTAATTTTTTCTTGCGTGTGATGATTAAAATCCAATAAATATGTCATTGCTTAGACTTTTGAAAGAATAAAATTACCAATACTCACAATTCGGTGTCTTCAATGGAGTCTGGGTCCTCCATGGTCTCCAGTCGTCTCTGGCAGGCATCCAATAGCTTTTTTCTTGGCCCTAACGGGATATGAATGCTCTTAAGGTCTTGATCAGAGCAAAGCAGGAGAGCTTCTAAGTCGATCTTCTCTCTTTTGAATATGGAGTAAAACTCGCTCATGCTTAGTGTGGCAAGGAAGACCTCCAGAGGGCTTGTGTCAGGCTCATCATCATCATCTAACCCTAATTCAACTTCTTCCCAAGGCAACTCTTCCATGTTTCTTTCCTGCAGGCTGCGTGCGCTGCCAATGCTGTCTTCATCTATACTTGGATAGTGCTGCAACCGACTGCGTAAACGCACATTATTACCTGAGCGGGTCGTGTCTCGAGCACCGAGGTTGAACATTCCTCCACTTACGTAGTTTCTTCTAAAGACCATGGTGCCCAGACCCGGTCTGTTAAACAGGGAATCATGTCCGGAGTCAGTGCTGATCTCAGAGTAGTCCATATCTGGTCCAAGAAGGTCTGGCTCACTCATGGCACGAGAAATGGCATCGTCATTGTCTCTAGGGAACATATCTCGAACATTTCGACGCCCTCTGTCTTTTGGGTTGATGTAAGTCCCCTGCTTGACAAACATGACATCATTACCTAACTGAAGTCCAGAAAGGGAGCGCACACTCTTTCTTCCATCTTCATAAATTTTAAAAGTTCCATCTCCTTGTTTTCTCTTCTCCAGCTTCTTTTGAATCTTTGTCTTCCCTCGGTTTGTGGCATGGAGAGTTGCCTAACAGAAACAATGCAACAATAAAACAATCAAAGTGTTTTAATAATTTAAAGTACATTTAAATATGTCAATTAGTGTATGAAAACTTAAACCACAAAAAAAGTCCCAACCTGAGAATATGGCACACTGATAGTGGCTGTGCTAAAGTTACGTAGCTTGTGGCTAACAGAGCTGCCAGTGTAACTGGAGAAACTCATGACATCTGAAGCGGAAGCCTCAGAGGTTTCTTTGTGAAACTTTCGCTCCATACGTATGCGGTGCTTTTTCTGCATCTTAGCACACTCTTTGATCCGTCGCTCAGCATCACGAAATGCCCGGTCCTTCAGTTTACCAACCAGTTTCGGATTTAGCCCTGTTTGCTTGGCAGCGATGGAATCCAAGTAGCGGACACAGTCCATGTGGTTCTTCGTGGCGGCCATGTCCAGGGGTGTGTGGTAGTCATTGTCTAGGCACCATATGTTGGCACCGAAAGACACCAGGAAGAAAAGGCAGTCGAGATGACCATTGGCAGCTGCCAAGTGGAGTGGTGTGTTCCCCCATATGTCACACTTGTCTGGGTTGCCTCTGTTGGCCAAAAGAGTCAAAAGGTAACCAGAGTAAATACAAAATGCAGTTTTACAATAATGATTTTATTTATAAAGGGGAAAAAAAACTGGTCAAACCAAGCCATGTTGACTTGGATATAAAATGTTATCCTCTAAATCTTTATTGATCATGAAATTTTGAAAATGTTTTTGGAAAGTGAAATTCAAGATTGCTTTCTACAACTAAGCCTAAATACTGGCTTGGTTTAGGGTAATTCTTTTTCTGTTTTTTTCTTTTCTTTTTTTTCAATCAGCTATCAACAAATGTCCTCCAGTGCAATACTTCAGTCCTCGCTTTCCTGACCGCCCGCGACCCGAGGACTACCTTAATGTGTGTTGCACTGTTGCTCCAGGTCTGTAATATGACCGCTGGCTTGCCAGCATCATGGCTCCACTACCTGTATCCTGTTTCAAGGGAGGCCACATAAATTGCACCTGACACAGTTTGGTCTGACTGGTGATGTCCTCCTGAATTTCTCAAGTCAGGTCAAGCAACATGCTTGCTGGATAACAGCCAAAGATGAGTTTTCAAACTTTTCACGGATTATTTGAATCCTTTCATCGAGAATAAACCTAATATGCAAATTTACCAATTTAAATTTATTTCCTTATATACTTTGTCAAACTGTATTCAAATGTTTCTTGACGTCTTTATTTTAAGTTACTTCTATATATTTATAATCATTTCTTTTGGTACCTACTCCAACATATTAAGTTAACTTCAGTTAAAAAGATATCTCATTTATTTTATCTAAGGTTTTATATAAAGCCACTTCTTGCCCAACTGTTTTGTCTCTTCTTTGTCCTCCATGGTAGCCGCATAGACTCCTGAATATTTTATACTATGGACATGAAACTACTCCAGATTTATTATTGATGGGTGTCACTGTAAGGATTTCTGATATGTGTCATTCTTGGGCAGCGATTTTCATCGCCCGGTTCTGATTTTGGTGGAGCATCCTTTGAGTTTCATCAAGATCGAAGAGAGGATAGAATTTTGGGAGAATGGTTCATGGAATTTGTGTTAAGACAATGAGCTATTTTCAGTGCTGATGACTGACAGTGATGGGTAAACAGCCCCAAAGACAACAATAAAACTCTGACCAAAACGAATTACGGGCTGAGCGCAGAGTTGAAAAAAGATCAGGGAACATAAATTTTAGACACAGAGCAAATAAAAGTTACCTATACTCAGATGATATATTTATTACCATCTGAGTTCAAATCATACAAAATGGTACTTTCACAAAGTTATCTAACATGATAGCTTTATGTGTTGCAATTTATGTCTGTGGTAAAATGCTTAGCACAGTAGTGTCCGATGCCTTGTCTCATTATTATCTGATGGTCTGTTTTTGTCCTCACATTCAGTGACAGTTTAATGCCATTGCAGGTAGCTCAGTGCAATATATGAGCCAAATATAGCAGATAGGGCATCTTTCCCATGACACTTGAACCTCTCTTCTTTGTTTATTGTCTCACAAGTTTGACTTATGGTAACTATTAGTGTTTATTTTCATTCCATTGGACAATCAGTACTTTATGTCTCCTATGTGCTGCAGCTCTGTGTACACTTGAATCGTGGGAAATACTGAACTAAAGCGGAGGTCATCTTGGGTGTTTTGGGAGTTCTTGAGGACCTTTGAACAAATTTATCTTTAAAATGAACAAATTCAAACTGAATTTATTATAAAATTAGAACCGACAATCTTCACTGATAACTTGCTAAAACTGTCCGTGGTGGGTTTTTTTTTTACTCCTAATAAATTGTCTCTGATAAATTAATCATTGTTTAATGATCTGATGTTGTCTTTAAATTTGTTAAGTGAAGCAGAATCACGTTTTGTTCTGGCTGACTTGAAAACCAGGTCAACCAGATGAGATCAGAAATGCACTGCTCTCTAACAAAAAAAGCAGTTAAATCTTGCCAAGAATGTTCACCTTCATTAAGCATCTTCCGAAAACTAGAATGACATATTTTCTAGTTCTTTTCATGCTACTGTGAAACTAACTTTAAAAAGGTAGAAATCAAAGACTGACACATTCTACTTATAAAGACAAATACTTAGCTATAGATCTACTAATAGAGAAAACTGATAGCCTGGGCAAGGAATCAAAGAAGGGTCCAAGAAGCCCAATGTGACTCTGGAGGAACTCCAGATAGAGCCACAGCTCAGGTGGGAACATCTATTGACATGACAACTATTATTTGTTGACTCCACAAGTCTGGTCTTTATGGAAAAGGACACAATGATAATCACAGTTGAAACAAATCCACAAGGAGTAGCATTTAAATATTGCCACAAAGCTTGTGGGAAACACAGCAACCGTGAAAGACGGCTTAAGACTATCCCCATGGAGCTTCATGGAAGCATCGTACTTTGAGATATTGGTGTGTGGTAGTTTGTTGCACTATAAAATCTGCCTTTGTCCTTTGACTACATTTTCTTCTAAATGTTTCCACTTAAACTGGCAGAATAATTGAAATGAGCGGTATTCAGGCGCTACGTCCATTAAGTTGAATTACGCACCTAACGAGCTGTTGAACGGGTAAAAATAAATAAATAAAATAAAATAAAATAAAATCTCAGATTACAGTAAGCAACAATCGAAATAAAAAAATTATTCAGAAATCATCTATGATGAACATTTACATGCATTTTAAGACCTCGGATTTATACTTCGTCATAAATCATACCCACCCCCTGGCCACAATCAGCCGCAGAGCCTCCAGGTTGCCGTGGTAGGCCGCCCATAAAGTCGGTGTCATGCCATCCTCGTCCGGCGCGTTCAGATCCTTCCTCGTCGCCTCCTTCAGCAGGTCCAGGTAGCCGTCCCGGGCCGCCTTGTGATACCTGTCATTCATGGTGCTGAATCAGTTCGCCATGCGCAAAGCCATTCCGTTTCTCCACAACCACCTCCATGGTCCCAGTCATGAGGCGGCGGCAGGCTGATTAATAGGGTCCCATTTTGTCTATTGGTTCACCCAGAGGGACTCGCTCCTGGTATGTAAGAGGAAGCGCGTTTCCAGGGACGCGATGGCACACACAGCGTGGATCAACACTGCTCCCGGTGGACGAGGTGGATCAGAGATAAGATGCCCCCTCTAAAACATCCATATACCACTGTATCTAAATAGTAGGAAAAAAGGCAAACTGCATGCTCTGTTAAGGAAGGTTTTCTGATCAAGTGTGCTTGATCAGAAAAGCTTGCTTTTGGGGCTCACCTCAAGTTGCCTTCCGCCACACTGACCTCCAGTTTTACAAATGCATATCAATAAAATGTATTATAGAAACGCCAATTTTTACGCAGTAGTGAAACTCAAATATTTTTGACGAATAATTACGCGCAGATAGATGACTGGCTTTTCTTTCTTTACTTTTTTTTTCTTGATGACATGATTTACAGATAACGAAAACCCAAAGTTTGCCTTTTTCACAAAGTGGAATAGTACATAAGGCCAATCAGAAAGGCTTTAATTCATATAGGATACAGCATAAAGGGATTTTACAGTTGTGTAACACAGTCACTGACAACCTCCAAATGGAGAGGAAGTGACTGATCACAAAGAGCTGTATCCAGGATCGAAATGTTGAGTGGAAGGACAAAGTGTGAGAAAGGCAACATTGAAGCAAAGTCTGTCTATTCAAGAACTTTAGAATGATTTATAAAATGTAAATTAAATAAAATGAAATAATGTACCTTTTATGTTCCAATTTGTTTGGATTCACCGGTATGTTGCCCACAGCCTTGTTCTTTTATTTTCTGAAAAAAAATAGGATCTGGGGTCAAGTTAGTGTCATTCACAAGGAACCTTGGGGAAAAAAGGCTATTCCATGTTGACTGCTCTCAGTCAATGTGTATGTGAACTGTTTTCTAAGCCAGAGTGGGCAGCAGAAATGCTGAAAATTAGCTTGGAATTGTGACTTTGTTGAGAAAACATTCAAACTGTGCAAGTGTTGTGCAACTGGCCAATATTTCTTATATGAATTGTATGAAAAATGTCACCTATGCAAAGTGTCTCATTGTTTCAAGTCCTGGAGTTGACACATTCATTCTTTCTTACATTCATAATGAACAGAAAGTCATATTATGTTCCATTAATAGAAGATGATTATTTATTGTGTTTAAACATGTTATCTAATAAAAGCTCATAAAACTGTCCTCAGGGCTTGAAGGAATCTTGATGTTTTCATGTGCTGCTCTAAGCTTACATAATAAATATTATCAAATATTACATAAAACAATAAATAGTATTAATAAATAATAATTAGTTGTGTAAAGGTTAGAGTGCAAATGTACAGTATATATAAGCAATGTGTCACTGTGACTGGTTAACTGGTGGTGTCACCCCAATGTGACAGACTTCAAAATTGACTTTTTCAAAGTTTCCTCCCTGAACTTTAAATGCAAACAGAACAAGCTGAAAATTATTAGTTAGTGAACACACTTTGAGTAAGATACTGGAACATGCAATGTAAAGTACACAAATAAGTCAAAGCGTACCCTTTAGGTGCTGGCTTAAAAAGATACTGATTGTGTTTATTAAAGAAAACTTGCATGCAATTTTGTCTGATGACGGTGAAAAAATGGTCTGCTGCAGCACAAAAATATATCAAGTTTAAAACAAACAAAAAAAACGTAATGTAAAATATAGATTTTGCATCTGTGAATTTAAGGCATTGAAGCTACTTTGTTCAACTTTCATAAGAAATAGTAAAATATTTTGTGTGATATCAAGAACAAAATTCTGGCAATCAGGAATGGAGTTTGTATTTTCTAAAAACTTTGAAATTAACGGGAAAAGGATATTCCTGGAATTGTCTTATGAACTTTACTGTGGTGTTTTGTGCTAAACATGTTGTATTTGTTGATACCATGCTGTTGTTCCAAACAGGCAGACATTTTATGACTGCCATCCAAACTTGTTTGGATGTAAACAAGTTTGGTTTTGGAGAAATATAAAAGCCACAACACCTGAGGACATCTCTCAGGACATCACTCCACAGCAGGTAAGCTCGCACATATGCTGAAAGTTTTAGATGCTGTGTGGTTGATGATGTGAACACCTTATTTTGCAACTTTGGAAAGCTTGTACTATGTACTTGATGCTATTTTTTGTCAAAAGATACAGCAGAAAAATATTGATGATATAAAGAACAAAGCATAATTGGTGTGGAAAAGTTTCAGCTCAAAACCACAGAAGGGAATCACACCATGACAAATACTGATTCTATAATCTTTGGAAAAATTTCCTTTTGTGGGGGATGTGCATCTATTAGGGAGTTAAGGATTGGATCTGACTGTTGAAACTGACATGTCTCATTTCTGTTTTCTAGATGGAGCAAACAGCTCACCTGTAAAAAGGAATCTCTGAAATAACAGCCATGTGCTTCAACCCGGGCTACCCGTGCGAATGTTTGACCAGCGGTAATTTATGTGAGCCCTGCAAGATGACAGCCAAGGACAGTGAGCTGGAAGAGGCACACCTCTCCAACAACATAAATGCAGCAGACTCAGCCATGGGTGTCACAGAGCCAGAGATGGACACCTCCTCAACTGAAGGTGCGCGGGACCGGGGCAGAAACTGGGGATGGATGTTGTCTGCGATCATTTGCCTCAACATCCTGATATTAGGTTGTGCCTTCGTTTGTGGGGGCACTTCGAGCAGTGTCAGTATCAACACCTCAGACCTGCAGATTTTCATTCTCTTTCTGTTCCTGCTCACCTCCATCTGGATGGTCTATTACACCATTTACAATTCCAGGACAGAAAACGCTGTCTTCAAGGATAGGCATGCAGGACCCATTTGGCTCAGAGGTACAGTGAACATTTTAACTGTTAAACAATTTATGTAAGGAGTATTTCTTGGACAGTTTAATCACTTTTCTCTACATGTTGCTTTGCTTTTAGCGGGACTTCTTCTGTTTGGAATCCTCAGTGTCATCATGGATGTCTTTAAGATCGCCAGCTATGTGGGTTACCTCCACTGTGACCCAGGTGTTAGCTCCAATGTTAAAGTTGTATTTCCCGTGATACAAATTGTCTTCGTTCTTGTGCAGGTAAAGAAATTGGTATTCTTAATGGTCTTCATTCCTGATGGTTAGAAAGTGTTACAATTTTTGTATTTTGCACTTGCAGACATACTTTCTGTGGATCCATTCAAGGGACTGTGTGCAGGTCCAAAAGAACCTTTCACGGTAGGTTGTTAGGGTATTTGCATGTTCTTAATTTGCTTATTTTCTGTCCCAGCACACATGAGACACTACCTGAGAAACAAAGAAACAAAACCTGTGCTTTTGCCTTTCCAACTACCATTTAAATATGGGGTGGAGATGAGTGTAGGACAGTGTCTCAGAAATGGGCTGCAATATAAATAATGGCCTTGATGTTAACTTAATTTACACTGTATGTAGAAAACAAGACAAATCTGTGTAGAATAAGAATATGGATTAATAGGTTTAAAATCCAAATAAGGTCTACATACAGTCTTGTGATTTGGCTGGTATTGGTTTATGTTCTACACTACAAGAAGCTCAATTAAGCCTGAGTAAAATCTATATAGGAGCCACATCCAGAGGAACTAAGGGTTTCAGCATTTATCTTACTTCAGACATTAACAAAAAACAGAACCACAAATTACTTTACTATTAATATTCTTGACTTTTACAGGCTCTTAAACATATGAGTTATTTGTTTTGTATATAAAAATATGAGAAAATAACTTTCACTTAAATATAAGAGCAGTTAAACCTCATTTTATTTGGTTTTTCTAAAAAAAAAAAAAAAATTCTTATCAATTGACTGCTTTGTTTTTGTTTAGCAGTAATTTTGCAACCTTTCTTCAGAAAGATTTGTTGTTTTTGATTTATAATAATTACCAGCAACGCACTA
The DNA here is from genome assembly GCF_002775205.1 of Xiphophorus maculatus. Classification (NCBI taxonomy): domain Eukaryota; kingdom Metazoa; phylum Chordata; class Actinopteri; order Cyprinodontiformes; family Poeciliidae; genus Xiphophorus; species Xiphophorus maculatus. The sequence goes on along the minus strand of NC_036458.1, from coordinate 11,177,844 downwards.
ACCAGACTGTCCCCGGCTGATAGGACTAGCCTATTGATTCTAAATTTGACTGAACCTGATATCTATACTGTCACACATAAAAGAGAAAAGTGCTGTAGGTACCTTGATAAAGGCTGTGGTTTTGAATCAAACAGAAAAAAATGAAAGGATTGCAGTAAAAACCCCAATTATGCATAAAAATATTTAAGCATAGAATTTTTGTTAAATGCAAACAAAAGTGCATTTAAGTGCTCATTGTTGGTTGATGTTTTATTGACCAAAAATGGTCTTAGTTTAGATGCATTTATTAAATAGAAAATAATTAAGATTTTTCAGTGTTTGATCTGCAAACTGCTGATTATGCGCAATCAAGTGTGAACTAGAATAATGTGGGATGTGTCTCTGGAATATCTTTGTTAATTTTCCCTGTCTTTTTGATATTTTAGATGTGGGTTGATGCTTACCCTCTCCACAAATCTTGTTTTATGGATAGCTGAGGTCACTGAGGAGTCTCTTCATCAAACAATTTTTCCACATGCTTCGACCAATGTCACTAAACTCTCAAGAAGACAGATGTACATCTATAGAGGTAACCTAAGCAGATGAAAGCTGGTTTCGCAGTCATTAACAAATAAACAACATGACACTGTTGTATCTGATTGTGTGCTTTGTGGTATTACAGCCAGTTATGGGGAAGAAAAGTGTGAGTGCAGCCACAGTTCCTGCGACATCTTCAAGGAGGCCTATTACTACCTGTACCCCTTCAACATCGAGTATAGCCTCTTTGCCTCTGCCATGGCTTTCGTCATGTGGAAAAATGTGGGACGAGTAGCGTCACATAGCAACCACCACCACGTGAGATTCAGCCTCAAGGACGTATTCATTGGTCCTATTTTGGGGATCCTCCTCTTGGTTGCAGGCATCGCAACATTCATTGAGTATGAGATTGATATAAAAGCAAACTCAAATGAAGAGAGCCATGATGCAGCAGTGATGATGCACTTTGTTATGAATATTGTCACTGTCACATTGATGTCCGTCTGCACCGTCATCGGAAGTGCTATCTACAAGGTGGACCACAGGGAGCACATGTCAGAGAAGAACCCCACCCGCAGTCTGGATGTGGGGCTGCTAGTGGGAGCCTCGCTGGGGCAATTCATCATCAGCTATTTCTCCATCGTAGCCATGGTTGCAACTGGGGCCAAGGGCTACCTGAACAGGCTCAATTTGACATGGGGAATACTGATGGTGATCCAGCTTGGCCTGCAGAATTTTTTCATAATTGAGGGCCTGCACCGGGAGCCCTTTCATGAGGTGGAGGCTGACACAGTGGTTGAAAATCAGTATGTGGCGGAATCCAGCAAAGATGGAAGCAAAATTGAAAAAGTAGACCTGGACAATATGCCCAAACCTGATGTAGAAGCACGTGGCCACAGTTTGCCAGCGGAGCACAAACACAAACTCCTGTGGAAGAGGCGAGTGTTGAGAGAGGTCAGCGCATTCCTACTGCTGGGTAACATCCTTGTAAGTACCTTTTTTCTTCTTTTTCTCATTTTCACTGTGATCAGTTCTCTTAACACTAAGTCTCTTCTTTCTGTTTTTCACAGCTGTGGATCATGCCAGCCTTTGGTGCTCGTCCCCAGTTTGATCATGACAGCGAAACACAGTTCTATCAATCCAGCATGTGGTCTGCTATCGTGAACGTGGGTCTTCCTTTCGGCATCTTTTACCGAATGCACTCAGTTGCCAGTTTATTTGAAGTCTATTTAAACTCATAAATCAGCATCTTGCAATGAGTGCACAAAAAGCTGGATCTGGGCAATACTAAACTGTTTTGTACAGGATGTTCTTGATTAGTGCTTTTGTCAAAAAGGGACAATATTGACTATTTTCTAATGAAGTAGCATCAACATGTGACAGTGTAAATGTGTTTAAAATTTTATTCATATGAATATCTTGTATAGCTAATCTTGTAAAAGCTGATTTATTCTGTTAACTTCGTTTGCAAACAATAAAAAAAAAATTAAATTCAAACCATGATCATTATTATCATTATTTTGTTAAATTGTGATCATTATTATTAATTATTATTATTATTATTGCTGTTGTTATTTGCAGTAAACTTTACTGCCCATAGTCAAATACTCTTTGTCAGAGATAATGGTTTTGGGACAATTAGCATTTTCATTAAGTCTAAAGAGCACAACAGTACATAAATAAATGCAAATACGCAATACACCCATATTTAAAGACCTTAGTTTTAATTATTAAAAATATTATTCAATAGGTCTCTTCATATTTTATTTGAGCATGCCAAAAATAAAGCAGCTGATAAAGTACTCGATACCTCATTCACCGTAAAACCAATGGTTTCCCAAGGAACATACAGGTATCTGCCCCCCTGGTGGTACAAACCTGTCACTGGAATACCCAGCAAACCTGATTGACTCCCTTGGTCCCGAAACCTTTAAGTTCACAGTTTATATAATTACAACAGAAAGAAACACCAGCTAATAGAAGAATAACTAAAGAACAGACTAAGCAAAGAAATTATGGCAATCGATTTTAATCAAATATATCCTAACAATGGTGGCACAACTGTTCCATACATTTTTTTTTTTTTTTTTACTTTTGCATGGACTGTTTTTGGAAATTATACCTGGTGATGTTTAACACCAACACCCGATCTTATGTTTATAACAAGCGATTCCTGTTGATAAAACCATGGTGTGTAGATATTAGAATATTTAAATCAGGCAAAAATGATGGCCACCCTTTCTTCGGGTCCTTAGCACAAGAGTTTGTTTACATCCACGTCATCAGGAAACTCATTCGGTGTCAGAGATGCATCGACAGGTGATTTATTTAATAACACATTTTTTTGTCACATTTATGAGGTTATTGTTTGATTGAGCATTATGCGTCACATCTGTGTTAAGACTTAAAATAGACAAAAATACGTGTTGGGAGCTAGAAACAAGATTCTTGCTAATTTCATGTGGTTGTCTTCATGTTTTTAACGTTTAAAGGACTCTACAGAATCACCTCTTTTTGGTGAGGAGGACAACTTCAAGCTAAAACAGTCTAACATTAAGTAAGATTTTTTTTTAAATCTCTTTTGTCCACTCACAGCTTATAATGTGAGTGGACACATTATAAAGAAGAACAAAGACCAGAAGTAAGCTGGTGTTTAAATAAAATTCAAACGTGTTTTTCAGACATCCTTTGGCATCGTTCTTCCACCTTTTCTTCCGCACAAGTGCCATCTTGGTTTATTTACTGTGTGACGTTATCAGTAGTCGTTTTATTGTCTGCATGGTCACCATCATCCTCTTGCTTTCATGCGACTTCTGGACTGTAAAGGTGAGCGTGTCTGATTATTTTGAAAAAAAAAAAAAAAACAACAACAAAAGATCTACGTGTAGTAATTCTGCCTGAAACACTTGTTTGTTACTATCTAAACGGTTTATTGCTCGTTTAAATTTCATAATTTTGAATCAAATGTGTTTAGAATGTATCTGGCAGATTACTGGTTGGCCTTCGATGGTGGAATCAAGTGGATGAAGACGGAAGAAGCCACTGGATGTTTGAATCAAGAAAAGTAAGCACTTGTAAAAAAAAAAATTAATTCCTATTAGAAGTTTCAAAACACTATTCATCATTGGCATGAATGTCATATTAATGTTTTTAGCGACTTATGTAACCTCTCTTTTATTTCAGAGTGAAAATAAGACAACCAGAACTTATATGCTTCATATAATCATTGGTGTTTGAATTTAGGAGATATTTGGTATTTCACATATGAGTTGAACTTTACATACAAATGAAATAGGTTGACATCATAGCACAACCAAGTTTTACTGCAAAGACAAGCTAAACTAAAAACTGCTATTATTAGACAGACCTTAAGTTATATCTTTAACTTTAGTAAATTTTTGTTTTTTCCTTTTGCCCATCTCTTTCAAGTAATTTATATCACATTCTGTTTTTTATCATTTCATTTTGTTTTTTATTTGTTTTTCCTATGAAGCTCCACATGATTTTTTTTATCTAATTTCCAAACATACAATTTAAATAAATGTTCTTTCTCACTTTTGAACATCCATAAATGTCAGTGCAATTCCAGAAGATTAGCATGCTTTATCTTATTTCAAAAATTCATTTTAGTCTGTGTTTGGGACCTCTGTCCTGTTGAGACACATGGGGGTTTAAATTGTCCAATTTATCATTTAAAGGGCACTTGAGGAATTCAGAGGTAGTCCCCTTTACTCAAGGCACCGGTACCACTATGGCTGCCCCTACTGTGCTTGAGAGTTGGTGCATTTGATTGTGGTTTGAACTAAAGGACACTTAACTAAATATTATAGGGAGTGTATGTAATTATTTCAGCCTTAATATATAATTTTTGATCCAGTGTGGATGAGTTAAAATTCACATTAAATTCAAACTTGGGATCCATGTTTTTATTTTAGAGTCATGTCTGCTCGTAAGTCTCTGGCCAGTCATGTACCATGACTCTTATTATAGAATAAAATGCAAGTAACTCTTAGATTATTGTATTTATTAGGATTAAATAAAGTGTCGCCATCCTCTCTAAACAGTCTGATGATGTCAGCAAAATATCCGCTGCGGAGTCGCGGGTCTTCTGGCTTGGCCTTATTGTGTGCCCCATTTTCTGGGTCGTCTTTGTCTTCAGCACCATCTTTTCATTTAACATCAAATGGCTGGTGAGTTCAGTGCCTTATATATGTGTCAGATTCCTACCTGTATAAATTACTGCCATGTATGTGATTATTGTCTTTGTGACTTTGCACCTCAGGTTGTGGTTATAATGGGGCTGGTTTTGCAATGGGCTAACTTGTACGGTTATGTCAGATGCAAAGTGGGTGGAAAGTCCAGCCTGAGAAACATGGCAAAGTCCTACCTCAGTCGACAGGTTTTCAAACAGGTTTGTGAAGTGTCACGCTTACCTCTACTTTTAATATATTGTCAGGACACATTGTGACACTCATCTTTTTGTTTTTCTTCAAAAAGGCCATGAAGGAAACAACGAAAAGTTGAAACTGAATTGGAGTCATTCAGACACAAAGAGGTGGTGGGGCTCAGAACTCGATGGAGTTATTATATTTATACTTGAGAAGGTAGATGGTTATTTTCCTGTTTCTTTACATGTGATGATTCTAAGAAATTCAGTGTCTGATAGTAACAAAAGGTGAGTTTTTTTTAAACAAGTTGTGGACAAGTTAAAAAAGTTGTGGGCGTATAAAATGTTGGGGAAAGTTCACACATATAAAAAATCTCTGAAATTTTTGTTACTTTGACTGAGCTGTATTTTTTTGTCAGAAAGTTTGTTATTGTTTGTTATAAATTACACTATGGTATGTTTATGTGTAAAATGAAATAGACATTTACTAGCATCTTTGAGAAGATGTTGTGTGCATTAAAATAGATCATGAAAATTCTATTGCCTCCTCTGTTCTGAAACATTGTCCAAATATGTACTGATATCTTTGTGATGTAGAACATTTCAACTAAGTACTGTTAATATAATTGGAAAAACCTAATTTAGGACAAGAGTGACGAGAACACTACTTTGTCTCCAGGTGAATGTTTGGCCACAAGGTGGCAACAAACATTATGGTTTTATTGCCGGTACTTTAGGCTCAATATATCTGAATACAACTTTTAATATTCATGCAAAAAGTTCAATTTATATTTAAGACATCAATTTAATGACTTTTGTTATAAAATGCCACATTAATCCGCTGCGAATTATAAAAAGTATATTAAGTGAATTTTCACAATATCGTATAGATCAAAAAAATAGAGTATATATTTGTTTTATTTAAGAGAGAAAATAAAGAATAACACAAGAAATATATAGTTACATCTCAGATGTGGCTACACAATTATTAATGCATCTACTCCTCCATCTATTGTCTATACACACATATCCTAGTAAGGTTATATGGGTTCTTGTGCCTGTCTGCAGTGATTGTCAGCGAAAGGCGTGGTACATCCTTCACAAGTTCACCGGTTCTTGTGTGAGCATCACATAATAAACAACTTGCATGAAAACATTCACACCGAGAGTAACATTTATGTACATGATGAGGCCATTCAAGATACAACTTCATGCAGACATAGTGCAAGTCAGGATTTCTTCCCAGGACTATCTTCCTGCAAGACAACAGCACTAACAACTGCACCACTATGCACAAAACACCTTTCTAACACAAAACACCTGTTAATTACCATGTATCCACAAAGCCTTTACATTGATCCAAGAAGGTTTTAGCTGTGTTGCATCAAAAATATGCGAGATAGTAAATTAACTATTTTGTACAAGTCATGAACTGCAGTGATCTCTTAACTAATCCTAATCTGGATTCTTCAAAAATAATTAAGGTAATTACAGGCAAATAACTAATCTGTGTTTTTAGCAAACACCAATGAAAAGCCATTTATCAGCCATTTTTTTGATTAAAAAGAAAAATCTCTAAGCAATGTTTTTTCCACAACAGCTCATCTTTGACCCCTGATGTTTCTGTGTAAAGGCAAATACCCACTGTGTTCACAATATCCATGTCAGGATTTTCTGCTAACGTAATGCAGAAAAGCAAGTTTTTGGTTCTAGAAATGAAAGGTTAGAGATCAGATTTGACCCTTCTGAAACATATGAACATGCCCATCTGTTAAAGTTAAATAACATTTGAATATGTGAAACACAATCATCCATGCAGTAATTATCGTGGTAGTCTCTTCACCATTTTCTTAGGAAAATCCAGTTGGTGAATTTTTGTTTTGGACAAGCCATGAATTTGTTTGAACTTTGCATTCTGTTATTATTCTGTTATTGCATTTCTTGTTTGTGGTGAAGAATTGAGCTACACAAATAAACCTCCCTTGAATTGATTAGTTACATGATTTAAGAGTATATAAGTTTTTAGCTAAGAATTATATCATAAGGTTCGAATGCTATATCATAATAAATAAGAGGTCAAAACAATTAGTGATTGTCTTCTATGTTGCATTAGTTCCAAAACTGAAAATGATCAATGTTACATGTGTACTGTACCATAACATAAGTCATGGCAACAACATATCCAGAGCTACAGATAAGATACAACCAGAAAAAGATTCTGTCCAGTTTATCTGCAAGTTTCTGATGACTTTCCCTTTCTGTCTGTTTGGTGTCAACAGCCTCCATGAATCTGACTATCTTCCGGAGCATTTTAGAGTCCTCAGAAAGACCTTGCTGAACGACGCTGATGACACCTTTGTTCTCTGCAATGATCAAAATTACACAGAGTCGGTCACTCCATAAATTTTTTTTTTTAAACTCTTCACGATCAGTATCCTTGACAACAAAGCCTCACTTACCTGCATCCTCGTTTTCTTTGTTGTCTTCTGCATTTTGAGAAGCAGGATTTTTACTGAAGCAGGTGAAAAAAGCCAGCCCATCTTGAGACACCCTTGTCAAGAACATGGATACCAACATGCTGATCACCATCAGGACTTGGCAAACACAGAAATGGATTCCTGCGCAACATAAAGATGGTTGTAGTTATTTGTGCCGCTGATTTATATTTTACTTTTTTGGTCTCATCGGTTTGCACAGAACAAGTTGGTTTGTTTTTGTGTGCCCCATGACTCACGGATGACTGGGCTGCACTTGCTGTCTCCAGGAAGCACGGTGGTGAGAATGTTCAGAAACATGGTGAAGCTGAGCACCAAGGTAACCTTGAACGAGTTGCGCTCACCACCTTGCAGTGGCAGAGCACCGCTGACTATATCAGCCACCATGATCAAGATAGTGGGCAGGAGTAATGTGATGAATGGGTTGGTATATCTGATCCTTAGAGACACCTGAGGTGAGCACAAAAGACACAGGAACACAGGAACAAAGGGAAGAAACTACAGTCTGCATTGCATTGCTTTGATTAGGATGGGATTTGCTTTATTGTAGCGCTGTATGGTTTCTCTGAAAACTGCTTTTGTTCCCTTTTAGTAACTTTAAGTAAGACAACACTACTTAAACTCATCAGACTAAATTTCTACTACAGCAAGGGAGCTAGATTCAAGTTAGCTAGGTAGCTTACAAGCTTGTTTTTACTTAAATTGCTGCCAGGTACTTCTTGGTGACTTATTAAACCTGTTTAGAAAAAAAAACCTAAAGGCTGCTTTCCATTATATGAGTTTGCCAAACTCCACTAAGCTTTTTCTAATTTCATTTAAAACATATTTTTTACTAAAAAGTTTCAGGTTATGTTAACCACCTAAATGATCTAGCAGCTCTTCACTTGGATAAATGTATTTAGGTTCATGTTCCAGTTCACAGGTGGATATCAAATATATGTCAGATAAATCAATTTCATATCAATTTGATCATACAGTTAATTGGCTTTTATTTCTTTTTATGAACTTACATCAATAAAATTGCGATCCTCTCGCTTTTTTCCCAGCTTCACTTCTTCCGTTTGCCAGTCTCCATGGGAACTCTCTGCCAACTTCACTTGATCAACTTTTATGCTTATCCCACATTCTGCATTAGAGAAACTAGTATATTAGCAATTTCTTAATTTGTTGTAAGAAAGAAATCTGGAATATTGCCTTTTTAAAGCGGTGTAGAGACCAAGGCCTCGTTCCTTGTTTGGAATGATTTCCAATACCAACAACTAAAGTCACTGCAGAAATGTCGCTGGCTAAAATGGGGTTTGGGCAACATGGTACCACAAAGCTTCTTTCAGTTTATGATATGCAAAAAGTTCTGTTAACTATACATAAACAGATCAATATTATTAATCAAATTGTTTATAATGTACGGTGAATTAATAGGTATAATCCAGAGCAGTCTAGTGCATGCATTAGCCCATGTCCTTCTGTGAAAATGTAAGGATATGTAGTCAAAATAAAATGGTAGGAATGTGGTATCATGGCATCAGTGAATTTCTTACCATCTGGTGCTGTGGATTTAAGTCCAACGGGGCACACATCAAAAGCAAAAGGATAGTTGAACAGATTGATTCCACAATTCACTTCTGCAATTATGACCACATTGTGCCCCACTGTACCATTACTGTACACCACGAGATCAGGCGAATCATGCTCCATGGAGCTTTGCCTGCACATATGCCCAACAGAGACAGCAAGTGCTTCAGGTAAGATTGAACAGTTTCTTTTAAAAATGGGATGTTGTGCCACTCACCCATTTTCTATAGAGATATACGGGGTCCACACTTTATCTACTGGCAAAATGAGTTTGTCAAATGGATATACTGATGTGTTCCACGCCAGCTCTGGATCCACCCATGCCTGTATGTTAAAATAAAATACAGTCACTAAAATAAGATTTTGTTATATCTTTAATGTTTAATTTTTAACACATACAATTGTAACCTGCAGACGACTCATTAGATGTAGTTCCTTCATGTCCTGTTAAAATAAAAAAAGTTATGATACATTTTTACTTTACATGAGCTCTGGAAGAATCTTTAAACAAAGTAGAGAACAGTTTGTTCTTGCCTCTATGGAGTGTGTGAAAAAGAAATACTTACGACTGACAGCGTTTCGTACTCAATTAATGGAACTTCAACAAGTAAGGTGCAGTTCTCAGACTGAGGTGAAGATAAATATTGATTTCTAATTAACATTTGAGCCAGACATCTGCGAGTTGTGCACTTGATTTCAGCTTGTGAACATCCTAAAATAAGACGCATGTTCCAGCAAGTTTAGAAAGACTTCCTTTAATCTTTTAATCCGAAATTGAAATTTCCAAAATTTACTTACCAAAAATCAGCAAACTCAGCAGAAAGATTGCACTCTCCATCCTTTTCGTTTTTAGTCTAAATTCTTTTTATCTGAATAGTTAGAGTAACGACTGCACCTTTCATCCTTTAAATGTTCAGCTTGATGTGAGTCTTTAAGTAGATTTCTAAACAACAGTGGGCAGAACACTACTAGTGCAGACATAACTGACCCACAAAAGCTTTTCATTAAATCATTATAAGCTAATCGCTTTCGTGTTATTCAGTAAGACTGTGCAAACAGTAAAAGAGCAGGTGTGGTATTGCCCATTGTCTGTAGCTTCAGGAGAGCACATACAGCTTGTGTTTGACGTTATCATAGGCTGTGCTTCTTACTTATTACAACAAAAACGTGTCTGCAAAAGACGGGAGCAAGCTGAACGAGTCTGTAATTGAGAGGCAAGCTTGCATAAAAAATTATTATAAAAAACAGAACAAATATTTAAGACTGCAGTGATTAAGCTAAGGAGTGTCTTTTAAATACACTGCTTTGACAAGTAGATGATGAACTGTAGTTTTACCAAGAACTGTCTAGGCTATTTGAATTAATTAACTTTAACAATATGCAATTTTTGTTGCGTAATGTTGATTTTAAATTAAGCTGCCTAACATTTATTCTACTGATATGAAAAGATGTGGTTTGTGGTGTCCATATGTGATGCACAAATGGTATGACAAAAAAAGGGGAGAATAAAATCCCAGGAAGGGGATTGTTTGGTGTCGTTAACAGGCATGTGGGGTGCGCTTGGGCCTCTGTCGGCCAACATTTGCACCTGAACTATCTATTCCGTTGCTGCACAGTTGGTGAATGGATGTTGCAGTTTACTGGTGGGCCAAGAACCAGTTCCCACTGGTCTGTGGTCTGTTGAGATATTCTGCATATACATGTAGACACACGCCTACACATATGCTCAACATATAAATAGAGCCCCATAATTGCATGCACACACAAAAAGCATGCAGAAGCCAATTATTTCTGAATGGTAATAATGGAAACAGCAGCCTTGCCATTACCTTCTTGTGCAATTCAGCTTGAAAAAAAGTTATTGCTTCTAGTCATATGTCAGGGAAAATGTTAGCAATTGGGTAAAATTTGAAAACTCAACAGCCTCCAGGAAGCATTTGTTTCTCAGCAGCCAAGAGCCCCGACCCTCAGTAAGAAGCAAAGTGTAGTACAAGGGGCTAGTTTTTACCAGGTTATGGGAACAGTAGACACCCATAGTTTTAATAATATAATTTTTTTGTAAGTATTTTCATCTTTACGCCTTTTCCTTCCATGTTGCTTCTTTGTATAATGACTTAATATGCATAGTGATTTTCTAGTGCCTTGCCGCCGGGAAATTGTGGATTTTCTAGTGACACAATTTCAAATCAAATCCACAATTTTAGATTGCAAAACAACCATTTTTCCCATTGAGCCACAGTTGTCTCTGTATAATTGCCAAATACCGTTAATTTTTTTGTTTTAATGCATGCAGTTTATTGTCTGTTCAGTTCAATAAAGTTAATTAAGAAACAGGGACTAATATTCCTTTCTCTCTATTTTGTAAAGCAAGGCTGCTCAGAGATTGCAAACACACCGTACAGTAATCTGAAATCAGTTTTATTATTAAAAGTGGAAAGCCTTTGAATTTCCTTTCAAATTTGATACATGCTCTGATAGCATGCCTTATGAAAGATAATTGATTATTTTGGTAAATGTTTAATGGTTTGATTTCTTAATTTCAATGTTCTACACTGTACAGTGTAGAACATGACTTGGTTTGACATGGCACACACAGAAACCAAATGCAATATTTACATCTCACTGTTTTGGCTTATATTTAAAAATATACATATCTCTGTCAATGCTCTGTTTGATTGTGATCCTCTCAAATGCCAAAATATTTCCATGAACAATGTTAACCGGATTTTCATGGGACATTTTATGACTACTCTGTGACCAGATTGGACATAGTTTTTTTGTATTTTTTTTCTATGTAGTCTCCTCTGTAAAGATTTGTCAAATCTAATGATGTAGCAACAATTTTTTTGGCAAATCCCAAAGTACACAAAATAGAACTTTGTAATTGTTTATATTGATTTTCTTCTCTTTTAGTGTTCTTTATTGTTTTCTTCCTAAATAAAACCATGTTTTGTTTTTGTCTGTGTATCTAGTTGTATCCATTCATAATATAACCATTGTTTCTAAATGACTGGTATCACAGAATAGATAAGGTGTTCCTCTCAGTTATCTCTGAATGGATTGTCTCTTATCTGTTTTCACTCGTCATCTTACAAAACTAGTAGTTAATCAGATAGCTTAACTTCCAAATATGGATAACTGTGTCATACTCTAATCTTAAGCACACAACAAGGTTGTTTTGGTGTTGCTGACCTATTTTTTACAGCAACCTTAGATACACTCTATAACTGCTCTAAAGAGGAGTTCAAAGTTGACTCCCTTCACATTGGTTTTGGTGTGATCTTGTCTTATCGGAACTGCACTGTAGACCATTGGGACAAAGAAAATCCTTGTTCCCATGAAGGTATTTCTACCAGACTGAAGAAAGATTAACTTCCTGAGTAATGGATTGTGGAAGTTTTCAGGAAATTGCTTAAATATCATGCTGAAAATATCAATACAATTGCTTGTTTTTGTTATCTTTTGGAAATCTAGACAGATTTCCAAATCTGTCTAGATTTGGTGAACTTCACCATTTGGTGAAGTAGGACGTTATATTTTTATGTTATTTTATTTATTTAATTTTATTTTATGTTTTATTTTTTTTCTTGAGGAATCTCTAAAATATTCCATAGGTCATAAATACTTAGAGTTTCCAATGAGCTTTGAGGCGGAAATGATTGCAGTAATATCAGAAAAAAAATGGGACTTTGCCTCAGAACCAAGTCAGTCAAGCTTTACTACCATTTGAAGGTTATGCCCGCATGAAGCACACATTCTTTAATGCTCAGAGGAGCTTTTAGCCTTCGTGACACCAGATCCAGTCTGATTTCTACAAGGCAGGTAAGTTGATTTTTCAAGTCCTTCTTCTTTGTCTTGTCAGACCGATTTATTGAAAAATAACCACTTAAAAAAATATGGTAATATGTAATCCAATATTTTTTTACAACTTAAGTCAACAATTATAACAAATATGTATCATCCAGTTTTGGTGAGATATGTTTTAGTTATTAAAGGAGAAAACAGAATTGAAGTCATTAATGAAATGACTTTTTGGCTATATTAAATGCATTATTTAGAATTAAAGTGTTTTTTGTGGGGTCATGATTAAAACCTAAGCTTACTGTATTTCAATGTCACTTGGTGTTGTGATCTTGCTCTCAACCCCTGCCAAAAAATGGTAACTTAGACAATACACAATAAGTGTTAAATAATAGAAATTAAATCTGTATTTGAAAATAATCACAAGCTTAAGCAGAAACTCAGAAGAATTAATTCCTCCATGGTCAATTTGTCCCTGCTTAATTTTTTTTCTTTGACCTGAATGTCTTTATCCACTCTGGCGAAGAAGAAAAAATCTATTGACTGCGTATTTTACAATATTTTACAATATTTCTAATTGCAGCAGGAATTTCTATATTTTTTATAGACAATCTTGTGGGGTTTTTTTAACCTTAAGTACATACTTTGGTTACTCACCAACAGTAGGCAACCTTTTTTGACCTATGATAATGTCTGACTGACAGGAACACTGTTTTTACAACGCATAGAACTACTGTGCACAATATAAGAGACAAAATTTGCAATCCTTATTTCTTTAGTGGGACAACTAAACCATATGCAGTGTTACAATTAGAATGCATGATAGACCAGTCATCATAAACTGTGATTAACATTAGCCACATGTTCTCACCAGATTGAGCAAGGCAATAAACTCTCAGGTTGACTGACATGAAGAACATTCTTTATTTTTGATCAGTGAGAAGCTTTGAGATAATCCAGATAGCGAACATGTTATCAGTGAGCTGTCAGTAAAATAAAATGATAGAAATGTGCCAGCTTTTGTTCTGTGTGTTTCTGGAAAGGGGGACATGCAGTTAACGTTTGACATTTCAGGTAACATTCGGAGGTGAAAGCTATTAGAAGTGGTGACTGATCAATAATTTACCTTTAAAGGAACACAAACTGATTAATAAGTATACCAAACTGAGGTCAATTCTGCGTAATTGCCTAGGCTTGTAGTAAAGAAAACAAAACAAATAAATACTTTCTTTGAGCTTTTTCCTACACTTTTAAGGAAATGTCAAATCCCCCCTTTTTGCTCTTGGTTACATTTGGAAGACTACAGACTGAAATAAAATATAAAAGAGGTAATCTCAACAGATTAAAAATTAGGGTTTATTTAAGTTCAAAACTGTTTGTAGGCCTTTGAGTTTTGTCCAAGTTAAGCTTTTTAGCAGATTGAGTCTGACTATTGAAAGCTTTGATGTAGAAATTAGTTTAGAGCCAACTCAATGTTGCAAGATGCCAGAAAACCTAAATTACTAAACCTCCACCACCATGCTTGACAGCTGTCATTATCATTTAGGATGGTTGATTCTGTGTTTAGCACTGTGTTGTTTCATCACTTTTAGAAGTGTTCACACTTGACAATGATCGCTAAAGTGTGGTCTAATGTGCTTAATAATTTGTTTTCGTCATCAAGGTGCATTCACTTGCCATCACAGAAATCCACAATCAGAAACTGTTAGAGGAAAGGTTAAGGAATAAAACATGTTTCTATGTGGAACACAGTAAAAAGGAAAGGAAATTTTTTGAGATCTTATTGAGGACAAAACAAAGGGAAGGAACTAATGGCTGATATGGAAAACTACCCATAAAACACCTCTGGAAATAGCAGCATAAAGTTATTGTTCTGTTCAGTTTAAAGGGCATAAAGATAACACCCTGTGGCTCTAATTTAGTAGTAGACCAGTGTATAATGACATTTTTTATGTAAAACTGAAAACGAAACAAATCTTTTTAGAGTGTAGGATGTTATAAATACATTCTATTTGATTATATAAATAATAGTAGAAAAAACAGCCATGCTTTACAGAGGGAAATTATATGAGGACATTGTAGTAACGCCACAATCTAAAATAATACAATCCTAATATTTACTTCCATCATATCTTTTTATTTCCATAGGAGACTGAAAGGCACTCACTACCAACATGAGCACTGAAAGCGAAGAGCATATCATTGACATCAATAACACCTCAGTTCATACGCTGAGCAAGAAAAATGGAAAGGAAAGAAGGCGGCTCCGCTACATGCAGAAAGATGGCCGGTTCCAGGTGGCATTCCAGAAGCCCCCTGGAGACTGGAGCCCATATTTACTGGACATTTTCACCACCCTCATAGAGATTCGCTGGAGGATGATGTTCCTTCTCTTTTCCCTTTCTTATATTCTGTCCTGGATCTTCTTCGGTCTCTGCTATTGGCTCATTGCCTATATACATGGCGACACTCAGAGTTCAGATAACAATCCTTGCATGGAGAACGTGCGTGGCTTTACTGGAGCATTCCTGTTCTCAATGGAGACCCAGGCAACTATTGGTTATGGAAGTAGGGGAATGACTGAGAATTGCATTGGGGCCATTATTGTGGTTACCATCCATAATCTATTTAGCTGCTTTCTCGACACTATTATTATTGGCATCATTGTGGTTAAAATGGCATCAGCCCGAAGGAGGTCTCAGGCAGTGCGTTTCAGCAGCTCAGCAGTGGTCAACCTGCAGAATAGGGTGCTGTGTCTGTCATGGCGTCTCGGAGACTTCAGGGGTAACCACATTCTGGAGGGAGTCGTCAAGGCCCATCTTGTCCGGCATGTGAAGAAGCGAGGTTCTGTTGTGATGCTGTACCAGGATTTGGACCTCGAGAACCCACATGTCGTTCTCGTCACCCCCACAACAATTGTTCACAAGCTAAAACCAGGAAGTCCCCTTTACAGAATAGGTCCAGATGACTTGAAGAGGAAGAAATTTGAACTGCTCATCTCCTTCACCTACACCGGGGACTCCACAGGGCTGCTCCATCAGACACGTACGTCCTACACTTCTGCAGACATCCGCTGGGGTCAGCGTTTCCACGATATACTGAAAGTGGGGAAGAGACACTACAAGGTGGACTATGCTATGTTCAATGAAACCACCTGGGTGCCAGTGCCCAGGCTCTGTGCAGAGGCTTATGAAAGAGGGAGTGGACACCCTAATGAGCGCAATTCACTCTTACCATCATTTACAGTAAACAGCCACATCTACTGGGCCACCACTAACAGCCCCGAAGAGGTAGTGATGCAAACATCTTTGTAATCAAACAAATGCATGTACATATGACGAACTATTTTACTGTGCGTACTAAATATGAAATGTGAAACCATTTGAATGTCTATGTATATACATTTTCATCCAAATCTTATAATATATTGATTTATGGCTTGTAGGCAATAAGTTGTGTGTTTGGCTAACAAATGGAAATTTAATAGAGCTTCTATTTGTCACTTAAAATTGCATTTCTTTACATTACACAACATAAAATAATTATGTTTTCTATGTGAATATCCCAAAAGAGCAGACATAGAATTGTCCCGTTGTGAGTGGGGAAGTTAAGGAATTTGTATCATATTTACACAGTACAAAAATATATCATTTTAATCTGTCATAATTTACAGTGACTTCTATCACATGCATATGTTCTGATATAAACCATTCCACTGTAGCTGGTTGTTTTTTTTAAAACTTCAAAGAAACACTGAAATCAACAGGGTCATGAGATATTAATGAGGGTAAATCTTGTGACATTTCCAGTTAATTTGTTTCTATGATTTCATTAGAAAAATCAATAAATAAAAATAAAATAAACATTTTGACACAACAAAATGACACTGTATTTTAACATATTCTTATTTTGGGATACAGTAGTTAAGTATGTGGCATATTTAAATGCCCCTAACCAACTAACATAATCATCCTAAATTGATAATACTATTAATAAGAATGAAATAAAAAATAATGATGTAAATCTTTATATACCGTACAAAACCTGCTCTTGCCCAGGGACCATGTATGAAATTAGAATAGAATAGAATTACTTTATTCATCCCAGCAGGGAAATTATTTCAAAGAAACACTGCTCTGAATTAATTCAGTGCTCTGAATTAAATTAAGAGCACAAAGGCTCCGTTTTCATGTGTATTCGTATTAGATTTTTTATTTGTCTGCCGTCACATTCAGGGTAAATTGCTGACAGGCGGTTCTTTATGAAGCACTTGACAGAGCAACTTTTTTACGGCTGAACAGCGCCTACATGTGTTACATGTGTTCATATATTGTATATGATTACTTTGGCTAGTAAATTACTATTTTTTAACTCTGTTCATGTTGGTGTGTTTTAGAAAACGGATGTAAAATAGTGATTTAGAACTTATTTCTTAGTATGTCTGAATTAACCACTTTTCCCTGAATGTCAAACAAAACTAAATGAAACTGCTAGACCCTCGAAAAGACGCTCCTGGTTCCCATTGGCTGTGTCTGCTCAGGGGGCGGGGTTTTTGGAGACACGTGTTTTACAAAGTCTTGTCTTCGGAACCACAACTATCTGCTTCAGTGTCGCTGGAGAGGGTTATGGCTGGGTTCAAAGCTGCTCACGGGAAACCAGGAGACGATAACAAACCGGACAAAATATTAAGAAGGCGGAGGAGAGCAAATCTGTCGCAGCTCGGAGTTATAACAGCGAAAGAAGATCCAGTTTGCGCTCCAAGATCCAACAGGTAGGTGATGCGTCTGATTTTGGAAATGTTCTATTTCATTTATTAATTGCACATATGAATGAGATTTGGTGACTTATTTCACCAATAGAAAAGTTCCGTTTGAATGACAGCAACGACTGAAAACATACATAATTTTATGATTGTGCAAATAATTTATTTCTATACTTTTCAAAGATCAATGGCATGAGTGCACTGTGAAATATCTTGAAATTGCTTGTAGCTACTTTTATGACCATGTTTATTAAAAATGGCAAAATATAAATCAATAAGATGTCATATATATATTTTTAAATCGGAAATTGCACGCATCATTTCACATATTAAAGAAAAGCTGAAAATCTTTAATTTAACGATATCTTTAGCTAAATAATTGACATAGTTATTGATCTACG
This sequence comes from Xiphophorus maculatus, assembly GCF_002775205.1. NCBI lineage: Eukaryota > Metazoa > Chordata > Actinopteri > Cyprinodontiformes > Poeciliidae > Xiphophorus > Xiphophorus maculatus. Next base: position 11,159,910 of record NC_036458.1, on the reverse strand, counting down.
AAACAAAACAGAGCCGCTTTATATAACCACTTTCCATCTGCCTCAGTAGTTGGCTCCATCCGATAGCAAATGCAAAACAAACAATCACAGACTGTGATGACTCCGCGGGTCTTCATTTGTCACCATGTAACAAATGACAGCAATAAGTGACATGATGCAGAGCGGACAAGAAGCAAACAGTTCTTCTGGCAAAGAGCTGATGACTGAGGGGACTAAGTTTTTAAAGTCAGAGATTTGTTTTCCGAACACAGAAAAACCGGAAATGTTATGCTTGTACACATTAATAGAATATGGTGTGCGTCCCCACATCAATTTGTTACTGTATGTAGGTTGACACAATAATGACTTTTGCGTTTTATTTTCATTTAATGTTTATAGGAAACATAGCCCTTAAAAAATCTAAGTCCACGTATATTTCCACGTATTTCCAGTCAATCCTGATGTGAAATCATTAACTGAGAAAAATATATGCTAATAATAGGAAAACTGATTCTTCGTATTGTATGCACAGAACATTGAAAAAAAGAGACATATATCTGCCCATTTTTTTGAGTTTAAAAAATAGCCAAATAAACACCCAAAAGTAAAAAGTGGAGCTGGAGTAGCTTTGGAACTAGCAGAGCAGGTTGCATGTCCATTGCAATTTGTAGCCTGTGGTGTTGTATTTTAATGGGTCTCTCATCCACTGTGTCAATACCTTTTCTGTTTTTGCTGTCCTTGATGCTCTGTTTCACAAAGTGCAAGGTTACTGGTTAAGTAATAATGCTTTTTTAAATGGGCAATTAAAATAGCTAGTACAATAAAATAGATATTTTAGTATTTAATTTCATTGTGGTATACACTGCAGTGTATAATCTGTAACTTCTTTATAGCATTTAAGTACACTGAACAAACTTTTTTGCAAAAAGCTGCACGATAAGGATACATTTAAGTCCACGTGTATTGTTTATACTTTTTATCTTCTTTGCATCTACTGTAACAATACTGTTAATTTGAAGCATGCAATCCAGTTTTCAGACAGCATGTTATAATATGATTTTGTTTTTGTCTTTATATTTCATAGCCCCTGTCACTGATGAGACTCAAAGCAAGTGTCAGAGAGGAGTGAACTACCCTCACCGACGGTGCACAGCACTGCCAGAGAAGAACATCTTCTCCACAGGCCCAAGTCCTGCTGGCCACATTTCCTGCCCTAGATTGACCCCCAGAGAACTCAAAACTGTTTCTCCAACGCTTCTACCAAAAACTGAGACTGTTTTCCAAAGCAGAACTGGCCCAGCCCCCACAATTGGAAGTGATGGGGAGCCTGCGTAGCCACCGTTACAGCATCGTGTCCTCAGAGGAAGATGGCATGAAGTTAGCATCCATCGCCGTTCCAAATGGCTACGGGAATGGCAACGTAAACAAAGGACACATGGAGCAGCAGCGTCAGAGCCGCTTTGTAAGCAAGGACGGCCACTGCAATGTGCAGTTTATCAATATGAGCGAAAAAGGCCAGCGCTACCTGGCAGATATCTTCACCACCTGCGTGGACATCCGCTGGCGCTGGATGTTTGTCATATTCTGTCTGTCTTTCCTCTTGTCATGGTTGTTTTTTGGACTTGTCTTCTGGGTCGTGGCACTGGTTTATGGGGACTTGGAGAATGAGACTCAATTATGTGTTTCCAATGTGGACAGCTTCACTGCAGCCTTTTTGTTTTCAGTCGAGACCCAAACCACAATTGGGTATGGTTACCGCTATGTGACGGAGGAATGTCCCATTGCTGTTTTCATGGTGGTGTTCCAAAGCATTGTGGGCTGCATTATTGATGCTTTTATCATTGGTGCCGTCATGGCCAAGATGGCAAAGCCCAAGAAGAGGAATGAGACTCTTGTGTTCAGCCACTATGCTGCGGTAGCAATGAGGGACGGTAAGCTATGCCTGATGTGGAGGGTTGGAAACCTGAGGAAAAGTCACTTGGTAGAGGCTCACGTTAGGGCGCAGCTCCTCAAGTCCCGCACCACAGTGGAGGGAGAGTTCATTCCTCTGGATCAGGTAGACATTGACGTCGGCTTTGACAGTGGGATCGACAGAATCTTCCTTGTATCTCCGATCACCATCGTGCATGAGATTGATGAGGACAGCCCATTCTACGAGATGAACAAGCAGGAGCTGGAGACCTCAGAGTTTGAGATTGTTGTGATTCTCGAGGGTATGGTGGAGGCCACTGCCATGACAACTCAGTGTCGGAGCTCCTACGTGGCCAGCGAGATCCTCTGGGGCCACCGCTTTGAGCCAGTGCTCTTTGAAGAAAAGAACTACTACAAAGTAGACTACTCAAGATTTGACAACACCTACGAGGTGCCCAGCACTCCCACTTGTAGTGCTAGGGAGCTGGCTGAGAAGAAATCGAATTCTTCCAGCCTGAGGAACTCGTTTTGCTACGAGAACGAAGTGGCTCTGGAGAAAGTTGAGATGGAGGATGAGTTAGAGGAGGACAATAGCAGGTTGATGAGGGACGCTGAAGTTAGTGGTCTTGAGGATACAAGTGCAGATTTGGTTTCAAACTCAGAATGCAACCTGGACTCTTTGCCTTTAGAAGCAAGACCTTTCACAGCAGAATCAGAGATATAACTGCACGGGCTTGAACTCTAAATAGGCTTGAACTCTATTCTGGTTGGTGTTTTTAATAATTGCATGGCAGTTTGTTAGAAACCAGGGTTTAAAAGTCTCTGTGCAGAAGCACAGTGTGCACTTAAAACCAAATATAAACTTCTTATATAATTTATGGAGTCACTGTTTGCATGGGTTGTGTTATAAAATGGGTTACATGTAACACACACAGTGCAGTATGTTCTCTTAACAGGATATAAATTTGAATATTTTATTAAAAAGCTATTTTCCATTTGATTAATTACATATTCCTTGTTTGCACATGTGCAAAGAAACATCCTGAACTTAATATTTTTTTGTTGTTTTCTAAGTGTCACACAGGATTAAAATAAAAGTTTTGAAAATAGTACTCAAACTTGTTTTAAAGGTTAAAATTACCAACACAATAAATGGGTCTATGATTGTTAATGAGCTGGTCTCTTAGCAAAAACTTTCAGTCTTCTTAAATGTGCTGGTTTAATGGTCAAATAGAAAAAAATGTATGATTTGCACAAATTCTGAGTACACTACTCTCCTCAGCCTATCATCTTGTCCATGTGGAGAATCTTTTGCAACGTGTGCCTTAACAAAAGTTCTGGTCTACAGGAACTCAGCTGATTTCACTCTGATTGAGCACACACTGCATTAGATCTCACAGAGCACAGACACGTGAAGATGTGATTTTTTTTTAAATTTATTTTATTTTATTTTTGCAGATTGCTGCCACTTCTTGCAGGTTTTTGTGTTTTAATGTGCAATACTGTCAGGTGTCAGGAAGAGACATGAGGCCCGATCACGAGCCAAGGCGATGAATGTCAAAGCTAAGTGCTGCTAAGTTACATATTGTATAGACAGAAATCTCAGAGCCAAACTGTATTAGTGTTATTGTTTTCAAATTGCAGATTGCACATTAGTGTTTTATCTAGCTGTAGACAAGCATGATTATGTGGAGTGTGTTCTTTAAAGCTTCAATGCACTTCTTTTTCCGCAACAGAAACTTCTTCCTCCAAAGAAAAGCAGAAATGGCTTTACTACTCAAAGTTAGGTATGTACGTACATGCTATACGTTAAATATAAAACCTAATGTCTTTCCTCAACTAGCAATGGTTGATTAATGAAGGATTGATTGAACAGATTATTACCACAGTTTACTCTATATAAACATAATTTTTGACGTGAGATATGCAGAATCCAGATACATTCTAGTTACACTGCTTTCCAAATGTATTCATACCTTATGAATACTTTATTCATATTTTGTCCTGTTACGGTTTTGCGCCAATATTTAAAGTATTAACTGGATTTGTAATTTAAAGACCAACACAAGTGGTGCATTGTGTTGTGTTTAATTTAATTAAAATTAAAGTTTTGTTTTAGCAGATGCATATGCTTTGATTCAAAAGACAAAAATGTAACTGAAAAGCTACATTTTAGTGTTGTCTGACTAGAGCACCTTCATCCACATGTGACGCATAGATGAAGACTCAGCAAACCCACCAAAAAGAGCTGCAGATACTCATTTGAGCTGTGAAAGCTGATTCCCTCCTATTTCACAGTTATTAACTTCTTTGTGTTGGTTTTCAATATAAAGTCCAGATGAAACACACTCAGTTCTGTGGTTTCAAGCTGTGGAAACGTTTAAGCGGTATTAATGCTTTTGCAATGCAGTGTAAGTCGTCTCAGTCCTGGTGAGGTCATGGCTGAAAAGATGTTTGCTTTGGATGGTTAACAATCATCAATGTTAACTGATATTGCAGTCATAGTTTAAAAAAAAGAACACCCTGCAGGGATCAAATTTACTCATTTTAGTCTTACAGAAGGTTTAGTTTTAGTCATCATTGTAAGAATTAAAATTGTGGATGCCAGACCACTGTAGTGTTTCTGTTTTAGGTTTTTATTTTTCTACTGTCTTCCCACTTTCCTGCAGAACCCAGACTGTACAGCTTTTTTAAAAAAAAAAAAAATCTTTTGTAAATTATATTGCACTGTATAGTGATAATGCAGATAAAACTATTTATGTCCTTGTTTTTTCAATAAAACACTAAAACAAATTCATTATGACGTTGATGCATTAATAAAACTTGGCTGAATTTTGGTACTGTGTGTGAAGCTTTGATCAATAACTGTTTCTCCAGGTTTTCTGTTTTGTTTTCCAGATATTTTTTTTTTCTCTTTGACTGAAATTGTTGACGGCTGTTTTTTGAATGTGGAGCTGAGGTCCAAATTCCACAGTCTGTCTGTCAGGGCTCAAAACCATCATTTTCTATAACTCAGCAAAACTGACTCGGTCCGGTTCTGCGAAAGCCTGCTGTGCTACATCAGCTTACTCTACTGGAAGTCATTTTCAGTGACAGGAATGGAAAGAACTCCTCATTCACTCCTCTTAGCCCCTTTCAATAAACTGTAGAAAATCTATGTATTCTGCAAGTGTCCTGAAGAAAGGTGTGTAGGGTCAGTTGTTCAAATTCACCCTAATTTATTTGGTACCAAATTTCAAAAATTTCCAGAGATTATCAGAAATTATAGATTTTAGATAGTGATGTGTCTGCAGTAGAAGTGTATCACGTTGCATAACAAGCAAACGTTCCAGTGGGGAGACACAGTCAACCTCCAGCTCTCCTAAATAAGTATTACTACGCATAAAAATATGTTAATCCATGCATTCGGTCAATACCGTTGTATTAGAGATGAAGCCGTGTTTGAAAAATGACACAACTGTCTGAGAATTTACTCACTTTCCATTCAGTGCTGCACTCTGCCTTCACAGACTGACACAATGCAGCAACTGATTGATCAGACACATCCGCAGTGAGGCAGCATGCCTATTGGATTTGTTTCTACACAGGAAGTGCTCGACGCCTGTGGGTTTTTTCCACATTAGCCAATGAAAACGCCACAAAGCAGGAGTTTGGTTTAAAAAAAAAAAAAAAAAAGCAAGAGTTTTCTGATTTTTTTCCTCCATTTGAGACTTTTTAGACTGAGACGAGAATGGAAAATATAAAGAAAAGAAAAATATAAAGAAAACTTGTATAGTTCTTAATTTTCTGGCAATGAAGGCATTAATGTAAAATTTTCTCCATAAGTTTTTTTTTTTTAGCAATACCTCCTTGAAATGTAATGTGCAGCATTTGAATGAGTGACGCTGTGACTTGCCGGTCTGTTCAGGGTGCTCTGAAAGAATCGACTGCCATGTGTTGGCCGGCGAGCTCATGTCGATGAGGCTGATGACGTCTTACCCTGAACTGGCTCATTAACCACAGACTGATCCGCTTGACCTTCAGATTAATGAGGCAAACATAAACACGAACAAGTCACAGGCTCTGAAAAGTGACACACGGCATAACTGAATGTTAAAATGAATGACGAAAACAAAGAAAAAAGTCACACTTTGTGTTACCGGCCACAGCCTAGATTTGTAGGACATGAATTACAACCTGTGGAAGTGTATGCTTTCTGCTCCTACCTGTTATAGCAGAGAGAGCACTGGTTTGTCTCAACAAATGTCATTCAGCAATTGTTTTATGCTCATAATTTTAAAGAGTGTTAAAATTGTTGGCATATTTATTTCACAGGAGGAAGCATTTCTGCTCTAGATATGTAAAAAGATATATCACAATTGTTATCCTAACCCCACATGCAGAGCATCTGCAGCTTGTCACCCTATAAATAGCTATTCTCTGTGTGCCAGAATTAAGGCTCGTCAATGAACTGGTGAGATCACCACACAGCATCGTTGACATGAATGCTGTCCTTCACATTTTCATAGACTGATTAAAAATAATCTGGTTTTGTGTTACTGTAGGGGCAAAGGAAAATGTAAAGCTGTGAAATAATGGCATACAGAGATTTGTCTCATCTTGTTCAGGTGACCAGCAGGGCCATGAGTTGTCAGGATGCAGTTTTATTGCAATGTTTTTAATATGTTTAGCTCTGTTCTCCTACAGAAGAGGATTAGGGCCACCGAAAAAAAAAAAAAAAAAAAAACGAATTCTGAGATTAAAGCCAGAATTCTGAGATTAAAGTCAGAATTCTGACTTTAATCTCAGAATTCTTTTTTTTTTATTTTACGGTGGCCCTAATTCTCTTCCGTAGTTCTCCAGCAGGTGCTTTGTGAGAAGGATTTTGACATCCCACAACTACAGTATAATTGGAATCAACATTTGAACGGTTGCAGTAGGTATTACTATTGCCTTGCAGCAAGAAAGGTCATACAGATTCAAATACCCACGCTGGGGTCTTTCTGCATGGAGTTTGCATGTTCTCTGTGTGCATGCATGGATGCACTCCAGTACACCAAATAGGGGTTCTTCAAAATATAGTATAAGTTTTAAGAAGCATATCCACTTTATATAGATTCCTTTCAACAGTTGCTTTCTTCTTGCCACAGAAAATTATATTATCACGATGACATGACTATTGCATAAGTTCTTTGGTGATACTTAGCAAATAAGTTTATTATCGCCCCACAAATGAATCAAATGCATGCTGAATTCAGAGATTCTTGTTATCTTACATCCTGGAGTACTTCAAACCACAACTTGAGCTTTGTGCATAGAGCTGCTTGATTTATAGCCTGGGATGTCTTCCAATATCCCTATGATTTAGGTCAAGCACACATCCATGTATAGCTTTAAAACAGATTCAAACTGCTGGCAAACATTTTCCCTCAAGAGCAAATGGCTGAGTCATAAGAGGGGATATTTTGTTGACGGATGTGCGAAGGGGTTTCCTTACTGTTAACAGAGAACACCTATGCCCCTCCCATCATGTTATTTTTATTAGATTAAAAATTTAAATCATGATAACCTTGTACGTTCACAAGCGTAAACAAGCGCCCCAGCTGCCACTCTTTTTTTAGCCACGTTACTGACAGCTGGGTGTCTCATGACCCTCAGCGGAGATGGAGAGAAGTCCAACAGGTACAATATGTTGGATGGGAATCAGAGTTTTTCCATTCGGCTGTCCTGCTGAAAGACAATATGCGTATTTATTCGCTCCGTGTGTACTTGTGTGTGTGTGAGGTGCCGCAGCGGCAGCGTCACAACCGGCCCTCAGCGTATCAGCTGACTCGCAGCCCTATGTGTTTGCTTGCTGTTAGTTTATTGATTTACTTTACTGTTCACAGTTTGCTCTCTCTTTTACATACAAATAAATCTCCATTAAGCCGAGACTCTTTGCACACATTGTCATTCGGGCATGGTACACTTGCAAACCAGTAATCACACTGCTATTTCTACGCTAGTAACTGCACGTCTATTCATGCCGCTGACCTTTATGCTTTTGGCTCCAGCTCCTGCATATGGACAAACACAGCCAGAGCCAGGAAGTGATACCTAGGCTACTTGGTGATCACTGTAGAGCCTTGGCCTCCTTGCACTGACAGAACTTATCTTTGTGTGGTGCCATCCTTTGTCGCCTATCTGCAAATTAGCCACAATACATTAGGAAGAGCTTTCAAAGGCACCATGTTGGGCAGCCTGCATCCACATAGGTTCACTCTCAGAGCAGATATAAGTAATTATACTTGGTGAGGTGAAAGGGCCATGCCTCTAATCCTCATCCTCTCTGTAATTGTCTGGGTGCATTTGTGTCAAGTCTCTGTCATAATGTTAGCACTGAGTCAAACAACATATACTGTTTGCAGTATATGTTGTTAACAAATGTATACAAAATTGAGAATTTATAGAACACAGGATACTTGAGCAGCACCCATGAAGACAGCTCAGGAGAGATGGATACCTCTGAACTCGGTCCAGACCTTCAGTGATAAAGGTTACCAAAATCCAGCCAGCTACTATGTTGAAATACTTTGCAACAGCTGCTGCAATGCCAGACAGTGCTCACTGTATTTATGTGTGCTGATGTCACCCAACATGCCAAGCTGTTGTCCCTGAATCAGAAAGCTGATGATCACCACCCATAGATTAAATTTTATTCACATTGAACGCACATTCGTTTCCACATGCGCTTCACTTTTCAGCTTTTAAGGGGTTCGGTCTGTTTTTCTAACTCATCATGCATCTCTTTCACGAGACAAGCCTCAATTTGGATGCAGCAAATCCGTATTTGTGAATGGAGCTCATGTTTTGCGTATGGATTGGACACAACTTTCCACTGAACACGCCGCTCTCCAGCACCCGCAGGGCAAAGTGGTTTCCAGAGCCGAAAAGAGCCCATAGCCATGGTTACTGTAACCATACAGAAGCAATCAGCAACAAGAGCTTTAATAGGAAACACTCAATTGAAAAATGCATAGCTTTTATAATAAACCTCTGCTCCACAATATTTTCTGATGTAATTCTTACTTATTTCTGGATTTCTTATCCCTGTGCAAGATTATTATAGATACGTTTTTTGGGGGGGGGGTTTGCTGTTTTTGTTGAAGATTTAACTCATTCTTATTCCACCAGATGAGGTTGGGTGTCCACATAAATTAATTAAACAAAATACCTTTAAATTATTACCATTAAAGCACCTTCAGATGAATTTAAGACTCAAAATATCCCTCTATAACTAAGCGGGTGGATTTTGTATGCTTTATTTTGTGTATGTTTGCTGATTTATGGAGATAAAACATCACAAAGGTAGTCAATTTGTTATTTGATTACATATTCTCAAAAAAAGTTCTATTAAACATTCTTTATTGATTATGGTTATGATGCATGTTTGGGTCAGTCAACTGTTAGGACATGTGAGAGATTATGACCCCTGAACAAACTATGAGTGACCTGCTGTTGGTTGAAATTATTTATTTACTCACATAAACACCTGTAAGAGACTATAAGTAGATTATGAAAAAAAAACAAAAACATTTCGTGGGTTCTCAAAGTGTGGCACAGTGTCGCTGAGGTTAGTACTGATTAATAGTTGGTGCAAAAGTATGAAATGAAGAAGAAGCCAATCAGAATCTATGAGATAGAAAAATTGTATCAAAGCTCTCACTCAACCATGTAAGGTAAAAGAACACATACTATTAAATAACATCAAAATTCTAACATTTTATTTGAACAATTTACAAGAACTCTTCAGAAATATACATATAAAAAATTAAAAACAAGGACTTGTCTAAAAAATGAAAGGGTGAGAAAATAATCACTGCTAATCTTGGAGTGGCTTACTAAATTCAAAAGTCGTTTCAAGAGTTTTATTATTCTGTTGCTTAATATAGGGTTGAACATTTAATGGCAGTGTAGAGTAAAAACAGAAAAGAGTTTAGATTTTTTTTTATAGAACGTGAATGAATCCGTGACTGAGCACTAAACTTGCAAGCATCATTAACAGAATAAGCTGATCTAGTTAGTTTTTTTTCATGCTATCAAAAAATAAAACACATTCTTAATTTAATTCTAATTATTTCTCAATATTCGCAGTTTACAGTTTGTTACAAGACAATACTAACCACTTTCTTTTCAGCTCGCCTTTCAGCAAACTTTATTCGCATCAAAATAAAGGTCAGTGAAATGTCAGGTCGGAGTTGTGCCAAAGATGATCGTACAGTAACTGCTAACCCTCGGAAACAAGCAATTCAATACATATGTACACATACACAACGGTGGACAGAAGCAAGGCATGGGGCAAAGTGAATGCAATCATTCCCTCCTTACTTTAGCTTTAATTCACGCAGAACAAGATTAAAGGATCCAATCAGCAGTGACATTGAGCCAGGCACCCCATGGAACGGGACACCAGAAAGGCCTAATCATTCTGCTCCGCCACAGTGAGTCTACCAAATCCCCTCTAGACGAAGCAGATGGTTGATATCATCTTCTTTCTTTTCCAGGTGAGATTATCTGCCAGGCTTCAAAGCGCACAAGTGAATATTTACATCCGGATGGCCCTCCTGCCATGCAGATGTGGGACACTGATGTTGAGTCTCTTCAGAGACCTGACAGGAACAGAACTGGTCCGTGTTAATTGACATCTAGTAAATATCACATCCTCCAGCAAAGGGTTAAACCTCATGGGAAGGTAAAAGAAGGAGTTTCACTCTATTGGTCTATTAATTAAAAAGTACATCTGATTCTATGTTCTAATTTTAGTAATGTAATCATTTTTGTCTTATTATTGCTAATAAGAAAAAAAGAGTCTCTATTAGTCTTTATTCTGCTCAGAATATAATTTCTCCCCACAAGGAGATTATTCTTCACGTCACAACACAATTTTCTCCCCTGTCCTGCTTGTCCTGAGATTACGGAGGTGGCTTATGTTTGGTTTAAGCATGTCTTGTTTTAAGCAGGTCTGCAATAAGGAAACAACAAAGCCACAGAAGCTTTAACATGTGACTTATGATTAGAAATTTAGCTGGGAAAAAAAGCTAAGAAAAAATAAATAAGGAGAAGATTTACCTTATACTATTATTTTGTCCATTGGGGTATTATTGGGTCATAATCATTCAGTTACAACCAGAAAGAAAATTGTTAAAAAACAGTTACTACATATATGTGCAACTGGAGAATTGGAAATTTGCCACAAATGTATGTTTCCAAATTGGAAAAGAAAGGAAATAAGAACCGGAGGGTCTTACTTTCTTATGGGCACAATATTTAGCAACCGTTCGTGTAATAGAAGCCGTTTCTGCTCTAGTGGAGCATTGAAAATAGGGCATGTTTTCAATCTTTGTCAGGAGTAAAGGGGTAACAGGAGAATGGCATTGTGCCTCTTAAGGACATCCTTAAAGTAAAAAGAGGGTTTGGTGTTACACCTGAAGGCTCAGGTAGTCACAATTGTACTCTTATCTGATGACTTTCCTGGTCACTTCCAACACCTTGGAAAGAAGCAAAGTGACCTGGTCAGCAAAAACCAACCTGGTTTGGTTTTTGGTCAGGTCAACCAACCTGATTTTTGCTGACCAGGTAAAGATAAAGATAATTAAACAAGGAGCAAATATACAGAGAAAGTAGATCTCTAGACTTGCCGTGAATGAATTGCAAAACTATTAAAAGCCTTTGAACTATTTATATTCTGTTATCTTACTCCTAGGTGTGATTTATTGGGATATTAGTTGATAGAACTACACAAAGTAATATATAAATGTGACGTGGATGGAAAGCAAATGCATGGTTGGGAAAGATATACTCTGTAAGTGTTGACTTTGTTGGTTTTATTGCAAATGCATAACACACTTTTAATTTTTTTATTTGTACAAACATTTTTTAAAACATGTATACTCTTTGACGCAATCATGAACTACTATGTGATGTGTTTTCACTCCAAATTCCAACAGAATACATAGGTGTTTGTAGTTGTAATGCAACAACAACTCAAGAGGTATAACCACTTTTGGAAGGCTTTCGGTATTCAAGTGGAGCAGCTCACCATGAATGTGCATGTGATCCACTGTTCTGCCAGCTTGAGAGATTACTTTGAAACGGAGACGCAGCTCATATGACATTGTCATTTTCCCAGAAGCCCGGATTATTTCATGTCATTTAAACATTGGCAGACTTGGAAGTAATCTGGGCAAAAGTCAAACACTGAGCCAGGTCAATTTGAGGCACAAAACCTCATCCCATTCATGAGATGATTATTTTTACTTTTCTAGTTTAAAAAAAAAAAACTGAAAAGGAAATTCGGCATGATCACAATCTCACCCTGGGGTATCTAGAAAAGCCTATACAACAAGACCAGCAAGCTGGCTTTGTGTTTTTGGGTAAATCACCTGAGAGCAATGAAACTCCTTCAGTTTCTCCATCTTGAATTTTAATCCTCAGATGTTTATTAACAGTGTTGTTAATAAATTTGAAAGTCCACTTTAGATATGTTTGCCTGTCTTCGTTTTATTTTTCTGTTACTTTTTTGCATAATATCCTTATAACCTAAACTTCGATTTCATCAATAATTTGAATGTAAACAAGTTTGGTTTCTAAACTGATGGAGCACTCTTATTGTCAAAATAATCCATGGGTGGGGCTGCGGTAGCTACAATAAAAAAGTGGCCAGAGGAATAAATGATTACAAGACCTCATAATTTTCAAGACAGGAGGAGGTTTAAAAAAATAAAACAGCACCTCAGCAGTCTGGTTCTTTTTATGTACACCCCAGTTGCTTTGGGTTAACAGGCAGAGACTTGCAGAAAAGCCTCCTTGGTGCACTCGCTGTCACTGGGGACCCCCAGGTTTCCATGAGATCAGCTGGGATCTGAACACTTTGTCTTTCCTCTTGGATTCAACAGACACCGTGTTTGCCTTCTCTTCTTTTTTTCCTTCCTAAAACTACATCCTTTTAATGAATGAAGCTGAAAGTTGGTTGAATCAAGTAGTTATACCGGCCTTCCTTCATGGCTGGTGGTGCAACAGCTGAATACTTTTTCATCTGTAACACTGGTTCTAATGTGTGATGCGTTTTTGTAGGTGTCTCAATCTTAAAATTTTGGAATTAGAATTTTTAATCTAAATGGGAGCAGACATTTTTTAAAATTTTTTGATTTACCTTTTTCTGTGTGGGTTTGTATGTTTGTAGGCCTGTGTTGCAGCAGGCTGAGAACCTCTAGCACATTCCCCTGTGCAGTTCAGGAATATTCTTGTTGTTAAGGCTGTGTGAGCACGCTTACACTTGCATGGCTGCAGACTACATCACATCTGGTGAATCAATAACTGCTTGTCATGCTGGAGGTCATCAACTGAAACATGGAAACACATTTATGTAATCAGCCACACAGAAGTTGAGAGGTCAGGTTAAAAAAAAAAAACTTTCCTGTTTTTATGATCGGTTCAAACATTTCTTGTGTTAGAAGAACAACTGAAATGAACTGCACTGAAAAAATATTCGGTGATACTGTGGCTTGATTTGGATGGCGAGTGGACAACCTGCAGGGAGAGGAGTTAACAGAGCAGCTTGGCTTGCTGCAGCTGTTCCACTTGTCGACATCAGCTTGCAGCACTTCTGCTCCAGAATGTGAAGATATTAACTTTCACCTTCTTTTGCCGTCCCTTCGTTTTAAAATAGTGCAAATAATCCGAATCATGCAGTAAACAACACAGACTCTCCTTGTATGCTGTGTGATCCTTCAGGTAGGATTTGTTTAGTTATGCTCTCTATTAGCGATTCATACTGAATATGGCGGCTCAAATTTCTGCATTTCTCATGAGGAATCATCACTTATATAAACAGAACGAGTGCTCTGCCTTCTTAATTTCACATCACTATGTCACGTGTTGAGGGATCTATTGTGTGCACTCGTTCACAAAATTGATCTGACACTAGAAAAAACAAACTGAATGCATTATGTCTATAATTTTAACTGAATATCTATTGCTTGTTTATAATAAGTAAATTTGATACAAATTAAATTATTTCACATTGTGTAGCTTTGTTATAAAGAGATGAAACCAAATGCTCACTTACTGTTTCTGTTGGAGCTCAAACAAGTGTTAGCATTGCAGCACAGCTTACTGCCACAGGAATGTAGAAAGGCAGAGGTTTTATACCCCTGTAAGCTATTTGTTCAAAGGTTGTAATTGTCCCCGCAGTAAAGCTTTTAAACAATTGCGACTGTAACAATGAAAATATTTTTAAAAATCCTACAGCAAGGAGTCACATGTTCCTGCAGTGATGTAAAATTTTAAGATAATGAAAAACTGAAACAAAACAAATTATTATGCTGGAATACACATAGCTAGTATATAATAACAGTCTAGGTTATTCCATAGGGATGTCCTGCCACATTCATAAAAAAATATTGTTATTAATGTCACAGTCCAATAGATGCAATCAGGCAAATATATGATTCACATAGCATCTATTTTTTTCAGAGGAGGCTACTTTCTTGTGTTTTGAGGACTCAATATTAGTACTATAACAAAAATTTACACTCCACACCAAAGTAATGGAACAATAACTTGCAATGATATTCATAGTTTGAAGATCCACCTGATGTATTTTTATAGTAGCATAAAGCTTTTGGCTCCTCGTGACCTAAGACAGCAGTGGTAAGTGAGTGGTGAACTTGAGGACAAAACAATCTCAATTCACATGCTTCAAATTCAAAGTTGAATAAACTCTGTTAAATATGAAACTGTATAATATATAAGCACCACCAAACACTAAGAAAATACAAAACATAACTTGAAAGTACCAACAGAGTAACAATGTGAGTAACACAATACATGTTTTTTTATATCCTGTGTATAAGTATACCCGGTTCAAATGTTAATCCGTGCACTGCCAAATCATACATCTAACCCTTCTCGCCACTGAGTTTGAGAAGCTAAAACTAAAATCTGCCTTGCATTCTAAGGTGTCTATCTATTTTTAGTCCCATAGATTTAACCAACATATTTTATATAATTTCCACATCCTGCACAATTTCCTCTAAAACGCCTTCATTTTTGTCAAGGATGTATTTATAGGCCTTTGAATTCATGGAGCACAGACAACGCTTTAGGGCTTTTAATAGAATTGAAGACTTTTTACATTACACATTATGTAAGTGCACAATAATGTATGTTCTAATACTCTTTACTCTGCACTGCCTGAGGGGACTTAATAAATTATTCTTAAATTTACTGCTTATTTATTAAATAGTGGTTTGCTTGACATTACGTTCAGGAGAACAACTTACATGAAATATTTCTAAGTTGCTTGAGCAGCAAAGTTAATTCCTTTTTGTCAGAACCACCCTATAAGGTGCTTCTGACATAATGTCTTGTTCCTGTCTTGTATTTTGTGAAATGATTTGATGTGTTTCAGTCATAATGAAGCTAGTTAGAGATAGTCACCCTGTTTTGTCTTCCTAATGTCACGTCAAATTATCCCTCACCATGCCGCCCCTTTCAGACTGAGACTCATGATGCAATAGAAGCTCACACAGTACAGCATGTTGCATAAGGTCATGTTACCCTGGAGCTACAGCATATTCTGTCCATAAAGAGTTATTTCACTCTGCTCAGTTAAACGGAGCCTTGCTAAGTCTTCGCCCCAGGCTAGCCCTGCGTCATGCATGTGGGAAACAAAAATATGCACGTTTTTCTGTGTCTTGTCTGTCTAGGACCTGA
This sequence comes from Xiphophorus maculatus, assembly GCF_002775205.1. Lineage (NCBI taxonomy): Eukaryota > Metazoa > Chordata > Actinopteri > Cyprinodontiformes > Poeciliidae > Xiphophorus > Xiphophorus maculatus. Next base: position 11,144,286 of record NC_036458.1, on the reverse strand, counting down.
GGCAAAGGGATGGATGCATTCTTGTCAAGGAATAGGAAGACAGGTGGTTATAGTTTCAGGGAACTTTGTCCTCATTTTCCCTCTCATCACCCATTTTACTTATTTTATTGGGCTTAAGGGTGGTTGGCAAAATGAGTAAACTACATTTCCATGCCTAATACAAGTCAGAAGGTCGTGAGATCTGGCAAGAGATTGAGGAAGCATTTCTTAAGCGGAGTGCACATACATATTAAATTTGGCTCGCACACTTCTGTCAAACTCTTGGTCCCCTGGGCCAACATCAAAAGTTCCCAAACTTCACTTTGGGCAGAAACGAGGCTCAAGGCCAATCTTCTGTGCTTGTTTATTTGCGAATCTAGTTAATTTAAGAAATAATATATTTAATCAACTTTGACTCGTGTCCTTATTTTCTTAAATGCTAATTAACAGTCGAAAACTGTGAATTACTTCTGTATCAGAGCCCACATTCGGCTGAGTTGCTAATCTACAACTTGTGGTGCTTTTCCCTCCACACGACAATCTTTTGAGGAAACATTATGTAAGCTCTCAGTCATGAAAGGCCTTCTTTTTTAAAAGTAATGCATTTGGTTTGGGTGAGAATCTGCTCGACTGCACAACACCGAGCCACTAAATGTATTCTCTTGCCATTGAGTTTTCTCATCCATGTATAAGTTCATCGGACTTTGACAAACACGCAGAGCATCGTCTGTTGCGGCTGAGCTTTTGTTAGCCTGCGCCGTTAACGTTCACTTGAAAAAGAAGAAATAATAGCAAGACTGAAATAGACATCTAAGTGAGTTCATTCATTGTACGCCCTGAAGAGCAACAAGCCACCAAGAAGTGCGCATCGACTTCTGCGGACTTACATAAGCGCGTTTATATAAACGGCAACAATAACCGGTGTGGATTGACAGCTTTTAGATTGCTACTACCACTTAACTTCAACAAACACTTGAAAACATGCAACATGTGTAGTTTTCACATTAAGAAAAATATAGCTTGACAATGTAAAACTTTCACCTATTTCACCCTCAAATATGACTCGACTCCACCTTGGGGGCCTCTGGGTTTTCACAACCCTTCTTATAATCTGACCTAATACAATCATGTCTCGTTTTAAGGTTTATATAGCCTAAATAGGTAATTCTCAATAGTGAACTAAAGGTTATTTGGGCAAGACATGATTTCTGTTATAAGTCAATATCAACCACACATGTAAATTAAAGCACAGATTCTTAAATAACACACTGAACTACTAGATACTGTTTTGTGTCTAAGCAATGTCCAAGTCAGTATTGTATATATTTTATGTAGATCTGACTTTATTACAAAGTAGAAAATAGAGGAATATCTAAAATTAATATCTAAAATTTTGTTGTGCAACTGTAAAACACTTTATAATTGAAATACAAAAAGCTTCAGTGACAAGACATTCACAGTTCCCACTAGAATGATTTACACTCTTTGTAAAGACCTAAACCTTGAAATACATGTACGTTAATGAGGTACAAAAATAATTTACAACAAAATTAAGAAAATTCTTACCCCAGAGTTAGTTTTAAAATTGAGGGGGGAAATACCCTATTAAGAAATAATTTGCACCCTTAATTTAAATAGAAATAAAATGTTTTTAAAATTTCTAGAAATGTTAACTAGTAATCATCTTCCTTTCTTATTTATACTTAGCTGCTGTGATGAGAACCAGTTTCTTAGGCACTCTTCAAAAGGAGAAAGATAGGTGAATTCAAGTCCAGTGCAGGTGTTTTTATCTTAAAAACCAGAAAACAGCTGGTCATCCCGTTTCTACAGACAGCACGATAAACAACTCTTATGAAACAGCCAAAACTGTGACAAACATCTAGAGTCAAAGATTTAAGAAACATTTTAACACTTTCGTACAGGTCTTTTGCAGAGGTGCCAACAGCTGTGGGGTGTTGAACGAATTACCAAATAAAGTCTTTATATTTACTGAAGGAGTAGAGTTTCAGTTATACAAGGATAACTTTTACTAGGTAAAAATATCCTTTCTTTACATGGATTACAATGCAGCTACTCATCTTCTTTATAGTATCAGGTGTGATGAATAAGATAAGTTCATTCTTATGGATGAACCGTTTTTTTTTTTTCTTTGATCTGATAGAAATCCTTTAAACTTTATTTTATCAATTTGGGCATCAAACAACTGTTCTCAAATATGTAGTGGTTTGAAAGTTCTAAGCTCAAAATTGTAATTACATTTCAGTATTTGGGGGGAAAAGTGGGATTATAAAATGAATGAGTACTACAAAAGGTAAGTTTTAAGTTGTAATCTACATATTTGTATTGGCAAACAAGACACTTTTATTTTAAATGTCACTTTAATCTTTTGCAGAAACAGAATTTTTGCAAAAGAAAAACTGAATTCCCTGCAAGAAAAGCAGAAATGATGACGGTTACTGTCAGCTTTACTGAACAATAAAGCCTTTATTTTTTTGTCTTTCCATAGTTCAAGTTTGTCAGTGCCACCCAATGATAAGGTGGCAAACAGAGTGAAGGAGTAAGAGGTAGAGCAAGTGTTCCATTCTTACTGTGATCAGTGTAAAAAAAAAAAAAGAGAAAAAGATTTTTATACATAAAGGGATTGGCCATTTAAAGGCCAACTGGAAAGGGATAGGAGGGGGAGTTAAAGAACAGCAGCTTCCAGAGTGTTGCTAGTTTTCCCTTATACTTAAAACAGACAGATGAAGCACAGACCGCTGTTGTCCTTTCACTGGTTTCTGAAGATTCTGAGAAGCAAACCTGCCTTTGCATAGTATGTATGGTCTGACAGAAATAGCTAATACCTTCCAAACAAGGTAATCTCTGTATACTGTAGAAGAAAACACAGAAAACCTGAGCAGTGGAGTTTGACAGCACATCAGTCCTAAAAGATATATATTTAGCTGGCCATATGAGTACGGTCTGTGTGTATCCATCACACTGCATTCAAACTAATACCAACGATTACCATTCAGCTACACTGTGACAGGTTTGGACAGTGTCATGTTACATTAAAAAAAAGGAAATAATATTTACATCTTCAGCATATAAATTACTTCCCTAACACACCGTCTCTGTAAGGCATAATAAGCTCTTTGAAACAATTAAAACACAAAAACACATAAATGCCTCTTCCAAAAAGACTATGGATTTCAAAATATGGGCACGGGCAGAGAAAACTTTTGAAATATTGATGAAATAAAATCCAAACCAGAACAAGTAAAAACAAAATAAAAACAAAAGAAAAACTAATAATGCAGTTTTTTCATTAGAACAACTTGCGAAATGGCACATAGAAAGAGATAAAGCTTTAAGCTTGATTATGAAAACCCTGAATACTTCCAGGTAGTAACAATCACAACACTGGAGCTGACTCTTTGATACTCGAGAAAGACGAAGAATACAGAGTGGTCACAGCCTCTGATAGAAGTTGATATGGGATGCTTTACATTCACACCATCGGGTGCTCCAGGAATGACTCGGCCTGCCCAGAAGGTGACCCTCTGACATTTTTACTCAGTTTTTACTGAATAGCCCCAGAGCCTCCCACTGGCTGCAGCCCTTGCTCTGACCAATCACATCATGGCAGAAGTGGATCAGACATGGTAGGGTCGAGTCCCGTAGTATTCACACTTGTCAATCACAAAGAGTATTAAAAAAAAATAAAATCTGTATTATGAGGAAGAAAAACAAATACGCAAATACAGCTTTCAGCACACAGCAACATACACGTTAACTGTTGGTTTTGCATATGAAATTCATCAACAACATTTCACAAACATATAATGGGCTGGCTCTGTCATTCTGAAAAGAGAGATGGAGGGTGGGGGGCAAATAAAAAACAGGATTAAAACAGCTAATTTGATTAAGTTCATATTTTGTCAGGCGGGAGAGCTGCCCACACAGGAAGCCTAGAGGAGTGAATGGAACCTCTCCAGTTGACCGTAAAAGTTCACGTTACCACTGCTCTCCCTGTCCAGAGCTGCTGTCAAGTCTTTGAGTTACCCTCCCATTCTGTGGGTGAACGAGAGTCCATCATTCCAGTGAGGTTTTTTTTCTTTTTTACTTATTTTAAAAAAAAAAAGGAGCAGGTGGGGCCATTGGTTCTTCTGATGACAGGTCCTGCCCAGGTTGACGAGGTGGAGCCTGGAGTGAGCCCATCAATCATCCAGGATGACCTTGACGAAGCTGGCCACATCTGTCTCTTTAGCATCATGGAGGGTGAAAAACGGGTGTTTCTGTAGGAGAATAAAGGGTTAAGAAGTGAGGGAGGATTTAAATGTTTTATTTTGCTGACAGACACTGTGAAATACAAACATCTACTTGGTGGGTTAATGGGAAACGTCTGACCTCTTGTGAGCAAAAACAAGGAAGACTGAAGACCAGATAGTAACTGTGCTGTATTTATAGTGAGCAAAATAAAAATATACCAACCATTAATTCTGTGTAGGCTGGTCTTTCATCTGGCTTCTTGCTTAAGCTGAAAGACATAGGAAAATTATTTTCAAACAATAAAATGTAACAATTTATATGTGTATTATGATTTAAATGAGAAACATCTTAAAAACGAAACTACAAATAAATAAGTGTTGAAACTTGAATTTCTTCAATTTATCACGTAGCAAATACTGACCCCTGCTGGGCTTCTGAGTCTTTACGTTCTCTATTAAACTACAAAAGAGAAGAGTGTGGTCACGACTGCCAGCGTGAAGCTCACCACTGCGAGATGAAGTCTACAAACTCGGGGGAGAAGCGGTCTGCAGGCAGCTGTGGAGACGGCTCATCCACCACCTGCTTGAGCTGCTGGAACGGGGTGCCCCATGAGTCGTAGGGGAATTTTAAAATGGCCAGCTCGATCTGGGAAATGGCAAGAAGAAATCTGCTTTAAGTTTCTGATGAATTTCAGGGCTGTATGACCTGCTTTAAAGTCAAGTTTTTTGTGAATGAGTCAATAATGTTTATTGGAATCTGAGACCAAAACTATTTCAGGTGATTTAAGACTAAATATTTATGGTCAATGTCACTTTATTGGTCTTTTTGTATATTAAGTAAATATGTTTTATGCGTTTTGAAACTGGTTCAGCAAGGTTTTTTGCGAAATATTTACAGAGAATAAGAAATATTAATGCATGTCTTAAAGCAACCCAACATATATGCTTTATATAGCAAATAGGTTAGAAGTCATCAAAAAATGTCAAAGCAGGAGTCATATCAAACTGTAAGCCATATATTAAGGACAGCCAAAAGAAAAAAGAAAAGATGTAATTTATTTTCAAGGGTCATAATAACTCGCCGTTACTGAAGTGTTATGAAACTTTTAAGTATGGAGAGCTTTGTGCAGCATAGTGTCTAGCTAAAGTATTCATACTCTTAAAAAATTGTCAGTATTTTAATGGGGTTTTATGTCACAAGTTGACCCAAAGTAGCAGACAATTGTGACTGAAAGTTAAAGGATACACTTAACATTTCACAAATGAAAATCTGTATGGCCTGTATCGGTATGGAGAGGATGAAAGTAAGAAGCTGCCAAGAAGCCCACGGTAACTGATGGAGCTACAGAGACAGATCTGTTGGAGTAACCAGTTGCTGGGAAAATTTTAGACATGCACTCCACAAATCAGGAATTTGTAGAAGAGTGGCAAGAATAAAACTATCTTTGTAGAAGAGTGGCAAGAATAAGACTATTTTTGAAAGAAAACTATAAGAAGTCCTATTTACTATTTATTTATTTTTTGTTTTTGGGCATGTGCACCGACTGATGGCACCCTTTGAATTTCGTTGTCCTTGTGACAATGACAATAAAGATTTATCTTATCTATCTTATCTCTTACAGTTTGCACATCTAGTCATGACTATATGTGCAAAGCTGGTGAAGATGCGTCCCAAAAGACGCAGTGAAAGTGCAGTGAAAGATAGCTCTACAGTTTATTGACTAAAGGAGGATAAATATTTTATTAAAAAATATACGGATATTTTTCCTTCTAGTTTTCAGATATGTGATGCTCTATATTGGTATATTACCAAAAAAAGGTTTGTGGTTGTAAACTATAAAAAAAAATGTAAAATGGTATGTGCACTTTTTCAAGGCACTATTTATTATAACATACTAAGCAATATATTTTGAGAGCAAGAATATATATATATGTAAAAAACTACATTTGGTTAATATCGTATCACAATGATACCTACTGAATGTAATTAAATGAGGTTTTTCAAAGCTTGAAAACTCACCATGGTGATGCCCAGACTCCAGATGTCTGATTTGACACTGTAGCCCTGCTGGTTGAGGTCAGGGTTGATCCTCTCAGGCTGAAAATATAGCAAAAATATATATTTTTTCCTCATATTTAAGCTACTTTTGTATTTTGATATGAATTGAACACAGTTACAGTTATACATTTAACAATTTAGCATTTAGGAAGTATTGTGACACTAGACCAATAGCTGATGTCCAATTCATTCCTACTCCTCAACCCTCTCCATCTCTTACCGCCATGTAGGGCTTGCAGCCTGCGTCCATTGTTTTGGCCACAGAATCCACCAGGTGGCCACTGATGCCAAAGTCGCACATTTTCACTTGGCCCTGAGCGTTGATCAGGACATTGGAGGGCTTCACATCTGGAAGCAGATGTTGAGAACATAAGAAAGTTCACAATTGAAGGAGCATGTTGGAGCTATAAACTGTTATTGTTGATAGTCAGATCTTCATTTTACTTACCTCTGTGAATCACTGAGAGGTTATGGTGCAGATGCTCTAGTGCCTTGACAATCTGTGGAGTAATTTTATAAAAGAAAATGCTGAGATTTATACTAATTTTGTGAAGCATATTTATTCAGGTGGAATGAGGTTTTGAAAGGACGAACATACTGCTACTGTGATCTTGCCCAAGATGTCTTCGGGAATTGTTTGGCCTTTTTGAAAAACCTTTTTATAGAACTTATCCAAAGACGTGTCCATCAATTCCATGCAGATCCAAACATCTCCCTGAAAAATATTCAAGTTAATAAACTTCCATTACCAAACATCCTTGGAATATTTACTTAATATTTGGTAATAGGTGTTACCTCTCTAAAAAGGGCACCGTAAAAAGTCACAGTATAGAAGCAGTCCACTGTTCTCATGGAAATGTCCAGGTCCATCAGAAGCCTCTTCTGCTCTAGAGTATTAACTGTGGCACGAATCCTCTGAGGACACAAGCAGCACAAACTTACTACAAGATTTCAAAACCAGCATTTGTTGCTCTACATTAGCCCATCCAAGCGTTTACAACCTGAAATCTGATGACTTCCGGTGTTTCAAAAGCAAGTAAATAAAAGGAAAATAAATCGAGCAGCTTTCTTGTCTACCTTGACCGCCATGATCACACCACTGGGAACATGTTTCATCTTGTCCACCACTCCGTAGGCGCCCCTTCCCAGCTCTTCAATCTGCTCCAAGTCATCTGCTTCGATCACAAAGTTCTATATGGAGGAGCCAGCACAATGTTACAATGCCACATGTTCAACACAGAGAGCAAACAAAAGAGAAGGATGTTGGAAAATGCAGCTTTACCTGATCTCCAATTGTGACACAAGCTCTAGAGTCAAGGTCTCGAGGGGGCCTGCCGACAGAAAACGGCAAAATATGAAATAAAGTAGTGGACTACCTGCTGCTTCCGACCATATTAAATTTGAGAACTAAAAAGTGTTTTGCAAAAGTATTAGCCCCCTTTGCACAAAATAAGAAATATTTACAGTTCAACACCTTTTTCTTATCCCTCTGTTCTTTGATAGATAGCCTAAAGTGTGTCCATAAACACAGATTTTGATTCACACCACTCCAATGTGGCTCCTACTGAACAGTCAGAATCCTGGACTTACTAGGACATCCAATAAAATTGCACTTATCACTTTTATTGGACGTGTCTTGGTAAATCTGCAGTTCTGCCGTAATCTCTGCATTTTCAGACAATGGGTCAAACAGAACTGCTGAGCTTTTCTGCAGTTCTGGTGTTGCTGGTGTAAAGAAAAGGGCCTTACGCTGCAGCCTGAGAAGGCAGTGGTGAAAATGCATCTTTGGGCAGCTTCGGCCCCGGATTCTTCTTCCTACCTTAAAAAGACACAAAAAGTAAAGAAAACATTATAATCTCAGTTCTAACATAAATGTTTAATAATTAACCAAGTCAGTAGTAGCATATCCCATAACCTGGCTATTTACAAAGCCTGGCTAGCTAATAAAAAAGCTTCTCAAACCTATTATTTACAAAGCCTTAAACCCCACATCACTCCAAACTGATTTTTTTTCCCCTCAATAGAATGAGTCTTAAATAAAAATGTTGGTAGTGTTGGTATTTGTCTCAAAAGGGTAGTTACAGGTATCAAGGTATATTGACTTTTACAACATTAGGTTAAAAAATGTAAATACTTGCCATCAAACCATTCTGCAATTTAAAGTAATTAAAAGGAGTTGTTGGAGAAAACTGCATGGAGCAAACTGAAATGTGGCATTGTTCCAGTAATAGTGAACTACTACACTTCTCTCTCATTTCGAAGAGACAAAGCACCTCTGGAAATATTTCCAAAGGTGAAAAATACTATTAAGTGAAACCATTTTAATATAACAGTTGCTGCTATGAGCAACATGCATTATCTGTCAAGAAGCTGACTACAGAAACCCTATCTGAGTTGATTGCCCAACAAATTAACTGGCTAATACCAGTCAGTTATGTTCATGTCACTCTCCAAAAAGCAGAACAGGAAAAAGATATTAAATGTTGCACCAACAAGAAAAGAATCAAAAACAAGTGTTTGCTTTTTTGCCATGTGCCAAAATATAAAACAATGAATGTAATAATCCATATTATTACATTGTCTAGCAGTGTTGCATTTTTTCACTTTATGAAAACAATTACAGTTTTACATCAAACTGCAATTGTAGAGCTTAGAACCAAACAATGCCTTGGTCACTTATCCACACTAACTTAACCAGAAACAATGTCACTATATTCTTTTGGAGTTCTTCTAAAGTCACAATTAACTAGCACCAGAAGTTATCTGACATAAACTGTTCATTGAAATTGACGTGCTCTCCTACCTAAAAGGAAAGTGACTGTCAGCTTTTTGGTGAAGTAAAAGACAGGTAGGTGAAAGGGAACCATGCCTTCCTCTCTTACAAGCTTTTTTTTTATTCAAGTAAAAAAAGTCATTCTGCTTTGTTTTTCCTTCATCATCCTCTATTTTATTGTTCTCTTTTCACCTGTTTCACAATAATATACCCTTTTTAATGTTTGTTAAGCACTGTAAGTTAATGTGAGCGGCTTTGAGACTTTCCTGTGCAATGAGTGATAGCAATCCATTCATAAACACCGTTTACCAGAAGCCTGTGGGACTTCCCAAAAGTGAATGCGAGTCTCTGCCAGGATGACACAGCTACTCAGGCTACAGGCAGCTTGTCAGGAAGAATGCCTTAAGTTTCCTTGACACTAATTATCTGTTTAGTGTGCTTGTTGCGATCACAATGGGGAAATCTGAACAGATTGCAACATTTTAAACACAGATAAAAAAAAAAAAAAAATTAAACCAGACTCATTGCAACAAACACTCTTGATAAGAGTGTGCATTTCTTCTCAGTGTGCAAGCATGAAGCTTTACATTTAGAAAGTGCTGTCTAAAGTTAAACTAATGTACAACTGTAATCGTGATTATTGTAGGACTGCATTTCCCATTGACTAAGTGACAGCACATTGCATTGCTTTGGAGGAAGTATGTGTGGGTAAACCCCTGCTTACTACAATAAGCTGGAAGGGAAGTGATTTTTTTCTTTTCACAGATTCTAGATATCTCAGACCACCAATGAAACCTAGACACATCCGTTTTGTTTTTGGAAGCCTAAAATAAGCCCACAGTGTCCGGACAGACTACGGTAAGTTTCATTTGGAAGAGAGAGAGAGTGTTATTTACTCACACATGCTTAGGCAAAAATAGATTTTACATTTCCTCTGTGTGGGATTAAAGCAAGAGCAGTCAAAGGCTCCAGATGACCTGAACAACAGACAGACTTTTGCACATGCAATTCAAAATTAAAATACTATGAAGAAATGGCGAGGATTTTGACAACTTTTTGCCACAAGACTACTAAATGTTTCAATGCATTTACTATAAACTCTAAATACTTGCCTACTGTAAAATATTAATGGCCTAGAAATAGTATCTCTTCTAAGGCAGCAAACTCAGCACCTGGTGTGTCAAGGAAACAGTCAGCCGAAGTTGTGGATATGGATATGACTAACAGTCAATTCAAATGGACATCCGCTCAAAACACAACTATTAGGACCCTTTGGGGCACATTATGTCATTTCACTTGGCTTGCATGCAGTCCTATAGGGGCAAACTGAGGCCAAGCTCACTGCAGCTTTCTGCTGGAAGAACTCAGCTCTCTAAAACCGAGCCAAACAGTTAGAGATGCTGCAATCAAGCATTTTGAGTTCAGATCTGATTCAAATCTCTGGATTTAAAAATATGACAAGTGCTTTTAGTATTGGTGTTGTTGCAGTGAGTATCAGCAGCTTGTAGATGATCGAAAGACAGCAGCTTTTCTGCAACAAGCTCCAACTGTATGCTTGAATTGTAAGCCAGCTGACAAAAGAAATTGGCCATAGCTGTATTGTTTACTGCTATTGTGGTGGGATGAGAATTTGTAGAATTGTTATCTTGGATGTCCAAAATATTTTTCCACAGTTAGTCTGTTACTCATCAATGTTGCATTTACAATTTGAAATTTGACCGAATGCAATTATTGGATCCTGTTCAGCAGCACAGTTGCAGTACTGAGTGTAACTGTTGGAGTAAGATGCCTTTGCTGGTAATGGAAATGTTTTATTTTTAGAGTAGAATTTGTTACTATAAGGGTTTTAGGTGAATGCAGTTGCAAATTTATAGCTAAAATGCAGCAATGTTTTTTAATCATTTTGAAATGGTCAGTTTAATCATAATCACAAATACCAAGAATGCTTTGAATAAATCTGCAGACCACATTGTTCTTTCCTGCTGTTAATTGTATCACAGAGATTTTGTAACACTTTTTTCGGATGAAGGCCAAAAATTAAAACAGCAAAAAATCCATAAAAAAATAACCTTCAGAAATACAGAGCAATGCTACCTAAAGGATTTCTGCAAGTTTCAGTCAATTAAATTAAGATTTCTTTAAGATTGTATGATCATCAAGATCTAAATTTAAGACAGACAATGATTATAAAAAATATAATTTAAAGTTAATTAACCTAATAATTTATTGTACTCATAGTTAATATGTAATGTTAGAGGGCATGATAAGAGACAGTTTCAGGGTCTGAACTCATTCTAGGGTTTGCAGAGAAGGGTGAATTTCCAGTGGGCAAGAGGCAGGGTGTGCCCTGGAGAGGTCACCAATCACAGGGCAACGCTCATACACACAACAAACAACCAATCACACACCAACCCGAACCCGACGGCAATTTGATGGGACCACAAAATCCCATATGAATGTCCTTGGACTGTGGGAGGAAGCCTAAGACCTAGAACAACCCATGCATGTATGAAGAGAACATGCAAACTCCACGCAAAAAGGCCCTGACAGATTCATCATGCAGCCCAAACAAATATTAATACTTTTGACACTTTTCTTTCCTCGCCATTGCAAGTTATCCCCTCTACAATCCTAGAACTTTAGCTTTTCAGCACTGGTGCAGACATTTATGTCAGTTAGTCCATCTGGCTGGTCAAATTAAAAATACGCAAAGTATGAAATATATATAGATTTATTATTCGCTGAAAATTCCAAGATGTTATTTCTTGTAAGCCTCATGACTAATGCTTGCATGTGTAAAAACTCACAAATACAGTAGGTTTCACAGTCATTGACAGGAGACAGTCATCGACACCCTCCTCAAGGAGGATAAGCCACAAGTAGTCATTGATGAAGAAGCTCTTTTTTTATAGACTTGTGTGTTAAAACATATTCTTAAAAACCACATTCATTGTGCAGGAAAATGTGTGATACAAAAGGTGCACCACCAACAGGGATAAAAACAGACTTCAGATAATTATTTAGTAAAATTCATTCAGACGTTTTAGGGAGGAGAGGACTGAGACCGGAGCCAGCGCTTTAAGAGATGCTATTAATAGACAAATCCTTCACATGGCTACAAATGTAGCATCAGTTGTGTCAAGCTAGTCCTGAACCACAGATGTCAGAAGCCTCTAATCTGGGCTAAAGAGACAAACAACTGGACTGTTGTAAAGCCCTCTTTTCTGCATAAAGTACAATTTGAATTTCATTTGGAAATATGGAAGAATTGTGGAAAGGCACAGAATTCACATTGCTTAAAGTCCAGTGTAAAGTTTAAACAGTACTCCACAATTTTTAGGGTGCTATGACTGGTGTTGGTCCACTGATTATGTCCATGCCACGCTGCACTGATGCAGTAATTCATGAAAAAGGAGCTCTGAAGTAGGATACGGTTGTTCAATGATTTTAGGGTTGCAGATGCAAGTAGATGGCACTAAAAGTACAACATGAAATTTTAACCACCATGTGGCACTGAAAGTTTCTTATGCAGCTCTACTTTTGGTATTACAACAGACACAAGGAAGGCTTTGCTTTTCAAGATCTTTTTTGTCTTCACTACAAGTCCTCTCACCCAGCAGCTAATGCAAAGGAAGTAAACAATTAGCTAGATGTTGCTGAATTGGTCTGGTTTGTCTGCTTGACTTGTTACCAGTTTATCACCTGTATTGGAAAGCAGGCATTGCAACAATCTATTTTTGGCAGGGCAGCAAAAACAAAAAAAAACAACAAACAAAAAAAACCCCAAAACAACAGTTCACCTCCCTTTTTTCAGGCATCGGCCCAGAAAACACTAAGAAGCTCTCTGAACTTCATATAGAATTTCATATTTAAATGCAACAACTGCCACTTGTCCAATTCCTCCTCTCCTGAAGGTTTCAGAATTATCTTACCATAGTTACTGTATCAGTGATGTAATTCATTAGCCTTTTTTAATACATGTACAATACTTAAGAGGTTTGCTTATGAATGTTGCATTAAAGTTGTGAAATTACCTTTTCATTTAGTTAAATTAAAAAGTCATTGAGATACTCATGGGACACTTATGAGCAGTATTTCATCTGCTCATAAAAAAAGAATGAATGCTGTGTGCATTGTGTGTTCAGACTGCAGATTGTAATTTACTGTATACCTGACAGGTATGTAATGCAAAAGACATTGAGCGCACTGGTAAGAGTGACACATGAATAACTACAACTACTGTTGTGCTTATCAAGTTTTTTCTTTCCTTAAAGTGATATATATTTGCTATATTGTTCACCATAACCTGAGCCTAAATACCATTCCCATCGGGTCTCATGCTAATACTGAACAGGAACAGACCCATCTCTACTCACCAGATACAATGGTCGCATGACATCAGCAACAGCTGTGGTAAGTTGATCAAGCAACTCAACACATGACAGCAAATAATCATTTTCCAAAAAAAGGGATCTGAGTAACAGTAGTTCCTTGCAGGATGTGGGGTGGGGATGTATAAAAAAAAAAAAAACACAAAAAAAAACAGCTGACTTATAATTTTTTGAAATTCTCAGTAAACATAGGGAGTTGCATCGAAAAAAGCATGCATTCTTCTGAATTTACTAAATGCTCAGTGGAAAATACCCGAAATACATACGTAATGTGAGCAAGAATTTCTGGATTGTACATGGGATCAAAGTGTCAATAGCTGTGAGGCGAGTCACCATCAGGAAGCACCAGCCTTAGAGCAGGTCCATATACAGACAGTGATGACTCATGCGCAGATAATCTTCCACACCACCCTATCAGGACTGTTTGGGAGAACCCAATCTCTAAGCATGCCTCAGCACTAACAGATCTCAAGGCTCTCTAAAAGGAAAAAAAAAAAAAAAGTCTGAATGAAACTAAACATTCTTAAACACGCAGAAAATGCACAGTAAAAGACAGCAGCATAACCTGTGTGACGATCAGAGTGCTTGCAGCCAGTCAACTATCAACAAGTAGGGAAACAGCGTTTGGTATTGTTGCTGCAAGTCTAAACCTGCCACCACAGGCCGGGGAGCTTTGACTGCCTGAGCGGCGCCCGGCGCGTGCAGCCCACCATGGTAACGCTGCTATGATTGTGTAACAGCACGAGCGCTGAACTTGAAATGTAAATTGACATCATTACAATCACGCTATGTGTGACGCAGAGGAAGAGCCTTGATTCTTTTTCCAAGGAGTGGTTTCTTTCTTTTTGGTTTGTTTGCTTTTTTTCCTCATTGATTCCAGATTACCGTGAAAGTAAAAAAATAAAAATACAAAGTAAATAAAGTTGCTCCTTCATAAACACGAGGCTAAAATATATGTACGCCGAACACAATATGTGCAAAAAAAAAAAAGCACAAAAACACCTGTGGTCCTATTAGGCATCAAAGAGAGAGCGTAGTGATTTCCAGCTACATTTCCTTCACATTTAAAGTTGAACAAAAAACACTCCATGATATTTAGCTAACTTCAACAGAGCAGCTTTAGCCACACAAATAATAAAACTATCCATTAACAAGTGAGGGACAGCAAAAAATTGGTAACATTTAGCTGCAGGGTGTCTGAAGACTTTGTGTACTGATTAAAAAAAAGAAAGCAGGAAAGACATGTTGGCTAGCTAGCCTTCCACCTGGCAAGGTTACATTACACAAAGCTAGCTAAAGTTCTTCCTCCCCTTCCAGCAAGGCGGTGGAGAAAAATATGCGCAGCTGCTTGCAAAACAATATAAAAAAGATCCTTACCTGCTTTAGATAGAGACATTTCCCCTTTGCTTTGATGAGGGGGAAGGGAAGCACAAAGACTTTTGCCTTTTTTTTCTACTCCCTCCCTCCCTGCATCTACTCTTGTACCCGCTCAGGAACGCTGCTTCGCGGGTGCAAAGATCTAGCAGCGATTAAAAAAAAGTAGGCAATCTGCCTTAGTGCAAGTCTAGTGCGCCAATAACCTGCTCAAAGAACGACTAGCAGCAAGGTGCACAACTTTAAACTTTGAAAAAGCTGAGCAGTTCGACTTAGTTTGCTAACAAAACCTTCGCCGGGGTGGCCAAAGTCTGACAGCTGAGGGTTCCAGCGACGTGATGACGTCTTTCCTGTCAGGTGCTACGCCTCATGGGAGGTGCAGTTTCCGTGCTGTAAAATAACTAACCTCAAGTTTTGAAACTGGAGGGTGAATATGAAACTTGGAATCCCAAAATTGTTACAGATTCACTTTGTAATTAAAAGTGTTCGGTTTTAACAGACCCTGTATGAAGCTGTATGGGGTCATTAACTTATTCAGCTACAATATACTTTACCCCACAAATAATCACATTTTTAAATTAGTATTTTTAAAGGTGAACTGGTTTGTCTCACAAATTATTACTATAGTATTGGCTGTACTTACGGGTGGTTTGCTAAAAAACAAAACTGAACCTTTAGGACAATTGTTTTGTCTCTTTGTTTAACTTTATGTTTTACTTTAAGTTTTGGACAAAATTTAAATATAAATAAATAAACAAATAAACAAATATATATGTTTAAATTTTAAAACATATGTAACATAATGTAGCAATAATACGGAAAGATGTAATTGGTACATATGAATGTGGTAATATACCTGTTAACTGTACAACCAGCCCATAGAGTTTAAGAAGCAGGAAAAAAATCATGACATAAAGAGTTATCTAGAAACAATTTCTATCAACAAACAAAACTTTTATTTATTATTTGATTTACAAAAGAGAACAACAAAATTAATGGCATTTAAAATAAGTCAAATATTTTTGACCTTACTAAGTCTTACTTTAAAAGACAGATCAACACCTAGAATTTTACATTTTATTGTCCTTTATGAGGCTATATATCTTTTTCTTTTATTATTCTTTCATTATCACAGACTGCTTGGGTTTTCAAAAAGCTAAAGAAAATACATATGTTAAAAATGCAAAGTAACTAAATCAACAAGCAATGTAAAAGGGAAAAATGTCTATGCAGTAACCATACATTTCCAGTCTTGGAAGACAAATTACATCACATTAAAACCCTAGAAAACATTTTGATATCTAAAATTCAAAGTGGTGCATAAATATGTACAAAATATCTCCCATGAACTACAAATCTATATTTGACAGCAAAGAAAAATAACAATCCATGCATGTAACAGTGAATGTTATTTTGATTTTTCAAAGCAAAATAATATGGCCTATTCAAACATGGGCAGCAACACAAATTCATTAATTCAAGGAAAAACTATTACTTACTGAAATACCTCAATAAATACTACAACCTATATTCCATGTTGCTCTTAATAATTACGGTGATAATCACAGTTTGTATTGCAGTTTAATTTTTAACTTTTTGCTATACAACTGGAAGACAAAAGAATGAAACAATGTTACAGTGGGAATTTATGGAGCTGACACATACACATAGTGTGATATGAGTGTGCTTTGGAACATGTGCATGTGATTGTGTGGGCAGATAAGGGTTGGGTGAGATCACAAAAAAAAATCCTGTTTTTATTTCCTGGCAACAAGCAAGCTATGGTAGAGAGGTTTGATCACAACGTGGAGATAGAGGGAGCTGTCAATTAGGTACTCTGATGCACGGCGTTGAAGGTCAGCATCCACCAAGAAATCCCCAGCCTCCTCTGTACTTTGGTGGAAGTTGTACACATGGCGGACAATCACTTTTCCTTGTTGCTTTGCCATCACAATGACCGTTTTCTGGAAACTCACTCCAGCAAAGTCGGGGCTGGAGGTGGCCGGCGTTACGATGATGCGAGGTCGACCTCCCTCTGTGCGAGTGGGCTGCATGGCGCCCAGCTCAGTGTAGGTAGATCTGGCACTGAGTGGAAGCCAGCGAGGGGAGAACAGGGCATTCCAAGTCACTCTCTTGCTGGAGTCGTGGCCGCTGGGCCCAAGTTGGGTCTGGAAGCTGAAACTACGGTCATCACGGGTGGGATTATTGATGATCCAAGGAGAGCCCCAAGATGAGGACAAGTAGTTACGGGGAGTGAAGATACTGCAGTTGACATCAAAGTACTTGGCTAGTTGAATCGGTGATGCAGAGTGGAACTGGAAAGCGAGATAGAGGAGATCACGAATGGCCTCATAATGCTTCGCCATGAGTGGTGAATGCTTCTGAAGACGGAAGAGATGTTGAGGAGGGATCATGCCGTACCGAACAGCTCTCAGGGCAGTCTCTATTGTTGAGCTAACTGGCTGGTTCTGGTTGATCCAGGCCTCCAGTGCCTCATAGAGCTCCAGTTCACTCTGCAGAATGAGGTCGGAGCGCTGGAGCAAGGACAGGAGCAGGTCTTCACTAATGGAGCCCCATTCTCCACTCTGCAGCACAGAGGACAGATTCCAGGACAGGTACTGCAGACAGCTGTCCCGCAGGGTTGCGTCCCCAATTTGTAGTGCGTAGTTGTACCAGCTAACCACGTGGCCTGTGGGCGAATCACTGGAAAGATGTTGAGTCATATATTGGGTCAGGCCTTGCTGCAAGCCCCACACACGGTACTTGCTTGCCAACTTGTGCAGGGATATGGCTTGATCGAGCCGGAGTGAGATGTCCCCGCAGTACAAATATCTGAAAAAGACATATTTTTGAAAATATTGTTAGACAGAAGCTATTTCTGTAAAGCACACTGTGTTTTAGGAAACTTTTCTTTCTGATATCTGTGTCACTGAATGAAACCCACTATGTGCAACCCAAAACTTTAATTTTAGGATACTCATTAAGATAAAACATTCTGCCTCTCCAATAAGTGTGGAGAATTTTACTGAAAAAGTTTTCATTAGCACACAATTTAACAGTTACTGAAATTTATAACTACAGATAATACATAATATCATTACAAAATAAATTTTAAGCAGATAAAACACTTTTTCCACAGTAGGTATTGAACAGTAACTAAGGTGTGTATATTTATGTTTTAAGAGGATAAAGTGCTTCCAATGGCAATATATAGTGCTTTGCAATCATGCTTTGTATTTGTTTAATTACAAAATGGCTCAACAGCCTCAGCAGATGGAAAATAACATTAGATTAACCTACGTATTCTTAAATCAGTGAAGTTACTTGCAGTTAGTAAAGTATCCAGGAAGTTTCTTCAAGAGTAGTGATAATAATAATATTATGCTAGTAAAAGTTAAACATACATAAAACTACTAATACATGGGTATTGTATTATAATCCATCTTGCAAAGTAGTAAATTACATATGAGTAATTCTTTCTAGTTTGATTTTATTAATAGATGCATCTGTCCCATTATTCAAAAGATTACTGTACCACAACTACACATTTTACTGCTAAAATAAAAATTATCCATAACGTCTAATCTAACTGTTACATCTCTGCTCTTCGGAGGCCCAGATACTAAGTCAATCTTTACCTGACAAACTTCTCAAAGACAGCTGCACACTCTGATGTTTCAATTAACACCAGAGCACTGTTGTTCCGGTTGAGCAACAGTTCCTCAAACACATCGCTCTGCAGGGTAAGGACCAGACTGTGGGCTTGGATCACCTTCACCTCATCAGTGTTCATGGTTTGCACCCGCAGGCTAACATCACTACTGTTTCCCAAGGTCAGCAAGTTCTCCATGCGATGCACCAAATGCATGGAGTGATTCAGCACCGTGGCACCATTGTCCAGTGCTGCCTCTTGCTTCAGGGGAGCTGTGCAAGAAAAGGGGGATATTAGTAGGGAAATGACTAGTTCACAACCAGGCTCATTCCATTCTAAATTTGGATGTACCTTTTTCACTTAGCAGTACTGCTTTAGTAGATTATGCACAACTTTCTCTTGAACCTTCATAACTGGCTCAGCAATAATTGGAAAAGCACATCCAAATTCCTCAGCTGAGCCACAGCTGGTGGTATCTGCCATGTGTAAAGCGGGCTTACACATGCTTTTCTTCACACACTCCTAGTTAATTGAAAGACGGAACAAGAAGCCAGGTGGCTGACTCAGAAAACCTCACATGCCAGGTGCACAGCCAAAAAGAACCCTGAGCTTGCAGCCCCTTTGCAGATGGCTAGTTCTATAGCCTGTCTTGGAACACAAGAAAAAACTGTGGAGAATCCCACATGAAAGAGTCAGTGAAGTTTCCATTTGAGCAGCCTTGCTGGTCTCCTGCTAGGAATTAAACGAGACATAGGGGTGGCACATTTGACTCCCTTTAGAGTTCCAGATGTCCCACTACAATCAAGAACCCCAACTTCAAAGTCTCCTTTTCTCCTTTACGCAAGATGAGCATAAAGTGGTGTGAGGATGTTCACTGTCAAATGTTTGTGACAGTCTGTCCCCCTGAAAACCAACTGAAGGCATTGTATTAGGTACACACAGCACATTTCATCTGTTATGTAATAAACTATTTTCACTTTCTGTGAGAAAACATGAAATCTTCGCAGTAGGCACACCCACACACGCAAACTTATTGATGAAATCTGCTCTGCTTCGTTCACTTAAGCAGGAAAGAGCTGATGTAATTTGATTCAGGCTCATCCATAAATACTACTGTTACTCATTAAAACTAATCTGAAAGCCGTGTAGTATGACCTGCAGCAGTCTCTGTCAAAAATGATTTCCCCAGACAAGCAAGTACAGCCTGCAAAGTGTCTTTTATTGTTTTAATGCCAGGTGACAAATGAACTTCGATGAGACGAGGATGAGCGGAACAGAATGAGCTGCATAAATAATTATCCATCAAGCCGCACACTCATGCTGTGCCCCCCTACCCAGTAACAGCATGGGTTAAGCGGGACTGAAATAGAACAATTCACCTTCCTTAACAATGGAAGATATTGCTATTATATTTTTGTTCAAGTGACAGCAAACCACTAAAACCATTTGTGATCTTACCTCCGCTGACTGTGACTGAGTGGAAGTGTAAAAAGAAGAGCACATAAACCCAGCAAGGAATCTTGTGTTCATATGAGCGCTCCATCTCTTTCCAGTTATTCACTGCCTCTGCTTCTTTGTCCTTTCCCCTCTCCTCTCTTTCTCAGCGCCACTCTCCTACCGGCTGAATGTGAGCAGAAAGGTGTGCTGCCTGGTGTGCTGCCCAGCTCCCTGTCCTGGACTCTTTATGTAGGACGCTGGCCTTTCCCCTGGCGCATCTCTCACAACCCCGCGGACTCCATTGATTGGTGGAATCAGACAGGGGCGTTGCTATAGCGACAGCTTTGATTTTGAATCTCTCCCTTTTTGGATGTAACATGGCATTGATCAGTGGCACCGGGCCAGCCAAGGACTCAGCTTAATGTTGTTTTTTTAAAGTGTGCTGGGGTTTGGCGCTATTAGGAATCAATAATAACCCAGCTACCCATTTAATGGCATGGACATGCTGCTGATCTCCAGGCTACAGAACTTTAAAGTTAAGCACCATGAGTGCTTTAATTAGTCGGCTAATTTTCACAGAGGCCGCTGAGACAATCAGCCAACAGTAATTGAGCCTTTGATATGTGTGACCAATGGCAGTCAGTGAAATTTCGCAATTCATCTCCAGCAGATTTTTAAGCCCCTATTTCTTGGACA
This sequence comes from Xiphophorus maculatus, assembly GCF_002775205.1. NCBI lineage: Eukaryota > Metazoa > Chordata > Actinopteri > Cyprinodontiformes > Poeciliidae > Xiphophorus > Xiphophorus maculatus. Next base: position 11,123,675 of record NC_036458.1, on the reverse strand, counting down.
GCTCATTAATCTTACTAATGTTATATAATTTATTTTGTGCTTGGTCTGTTCATTAATTTGAGGGAAGCTTTGTCTGTCATGCAAGGGCAAATCCAGATTGTTTCCCCTGAAGAGTTAACTGATGTTGAAAGACATTTGTTTATTCACAGAAAATGAAACCATTGCAGACATGTAAATAAAGCTGCATTTACATTTCAGCTGCATCTTTTTACTGAGCCCAAATGTGCTACATAAATTTGTGTAAATTTGTGTGACATAAATAGTAGCACTATATAGACTTAACAATGTGCTGCTTTGCAGAAAGAACAATGACCTCCATAATAGTAAACAATAAAACTGATGATGATGACTGATGATGAAAGCGAGCTGTGCACTTGCTGTGCAAGAGAACTGCACACCCCAGAATAACATCAAGCATTAGAACTCTGCTTTAGGTTGACATAATGGTTTAACGTTTTATAGCTTAGCAATTCAAAAGGACAATTTAGCTCTTTCCAATACATATAATTGAAATAAATAAAGCATAAAAGTGCATGCCCTAAAATGACTGTGATAACTCCAGTATACAATGTAGGAGACAAGCAGGAAGTATCATAATGTCCCATGACTAGGACTTTTTTCACATAATTGTCTCCCCTAACTCATTATCCCATTGTTTCTCTGTGAAAAACAATAATAACAATTTATCAAAAAATAAAAATAAAATAAATTTGTGAATTTGGAATGCAACCTTTTTGGAAAAATTGGCTAAATGGCAAGACCTTTGGAGCTGCACAAACAATAGGCTCTTTCATAAAACATTTCCCTCATAAATATCATACCGCAATCCCCTCACGTAATATTATTTCTAGAACAATAAGGGTGAACAAACTCAAGGTAGCAATGCAGTTGGTGACTGGGCAATACATCAAATTTAAATGATAGATTTCACCTTCTGAAATTTGTCTCAAAGCTATTAATGCCAGTCTTTTTTATCCAGTAAAAACTTGCAGCTGTTTGTAAAGACTGCACATCATCAGTACAACACTGTTAATCTACAAAACCTGCTTGCCCCTTTAGTCAGTCAAAGTGGCGCTGTGACTTCCTTACTTGGCAGGTCAGGCTGACTTCTATCTCGATCACCACATTGGCCCTTCCTCAAAACACAGGGAAAGGAAAAAGGTGGCTTATTTTGTGAAAGAGGATACTTTTATGTGAACCGCTAAAAAAAACAAAGTTGGTCAAAGATCAAAATAACACTTCTCAGACATATCAGAAATTATCTTACGGATGCCAAATATGAAGTGTACCTGAATACAATAACATTGCTTCAGAGACATGAATACAATTCTGGCTCATCTCAGACAGTTCTAACAACAACCAAACCAGTCAGACCACTTTAAAATTAAAAGGAGCTTGTTGCAATTTCATCAGCATCCAGCCATCAGAAATGTGTCGCTCAGTAATTCAATTATTTTAAAAATGTCTTACCAGACAATTAGTCCATTTATAGCTTCAACATGAAAAAGAAGCGCAGGGAAAATATGTTTAAAATAAATCTACCTACTTTGAGAAAGGACAGGGAGTTGTTTTTGGGGGATTTAGGTTGTGTTGATGCCCCGGGGGCTGCCAGGCTGAAAATGCAGAACTGTCCTCTGAGACAACCTGAGCCTCTGCTATGAATACTCGCATGCATTCCCTAAGGAGAGCCTGTATGCAGCAACTTTAATGCCCTAATGAATCCTGCTGCAATATAACAAGGTGGACAACTAAAAAAAAGCACAGATTCACATCTGTAACTGTCATAATTTAAGACAATTGATGCATATAAACATCTGAAAATGAAATGCCCTTCACTAAGGTCACATGTTCCCCCCACCTCCCTTTTTGCTCGTACATCCCGGTAGGAATCTAATAGAACGACAATGTAAAAAGGGTTGATTGACAAGCTGCTGAATGTTTTCAGAGCAACCCTCGGGATGAGATCCATTGAGAGATCAATGCCCTGCAGGAGGCCCCATCGCGCAGTATAAACATGTTAAGTACAGGCCAAATGCCAGAGTAAAAAGGTTGGGGATGACCTCACTCGTGTGCTGAAGCCTGAGGGAATGCACTCGTTGACTTCATCTCTAGAACATACTGAGCAAATGACTAAACCTGTTTAACAAATGTGTAGGAAACGTATGTGCTTTGTTGTGTACAATGTACGGAATCAAAACACTATGAAGAAATATTTACCTTCTGTTTTGTCTTGCAGTGAATGTATTCTAGCTATTCCATTTGTTTAAACAATTGTAGTCCTTAGCACCAATAATGCACTATATTTAATCTAACAATTTTAACAACTCTCTTTTTAGGTAGACTGTGTCTTACTAGCTAAGATACAGATGTCACCATGTCATGACAGTACAGTATGAGACAGATAATTTGTGAAAAATAAAAATAAAAAATTAGCTCCATTTTGTCTCCTTCCTGTAGTCCTACTGCTATCTGCAGAAATACACTATTTCGTCAGAAACGACCAATCAAAGTCAGGAGGAGGGTTTTACAGCTGTCACACATGCTCATGTATGCACTGCTCACACGCTCACCAGTACTCTCTTCTTTGCTATAGCTCCGTCCTCACAACAGAGCCTCCTGTGAATGCACAGGCTACTCCGCATGGCCAGCACAAGTTGTTTCTCTGACATTAGCACAGCTGCAGCTTGTATATGGGGGTCTTATTGACAGTGATGTTACTCAGAGGTTCTTTCTGACTGATCAATATATTTCTGTAGATGGCAGTAGGACCACAGGCAAGAGGCAGACGAGGTCAACATTTTTCACAGACTGTCTGTTTTATGTTGTCCTGCCACGACATAATGACAGCTTTAAGAAATATATATGAAACATTTGTATAAAATTTAAAGGAAAGCAGCTTTAAAATAAAGCAAAACTATTTATCAAATCACAATCCTCTTTGCAATATCAATGTAGCCAATATCATAATCCAAAGGAGTGTTTGATGAAATATTTGGAAAGCTACAAAACATTCTTGCCAAGAAAATGTTTACGTTGGGTGTATTGCACCATATGTTAAGCTCACACCGAATATAGAATTTACTGACTGAGATCAAAAATACAATTTCTGTCTTTCCAGCTTGTCCTGATCCTCTTCAATAACATTTTCCATGCCATTTTTGTTGTTGTTGTTGTTATATAATTTTTTAGAAACCTGTCCAGTGTTCTCTGACATGGCTCAGGGGCTTTGCTGTATTGGATACAATCAAATATGAGTAAGGAACAAATGTGAATAAAAATAATGCACCCCCTTTTAGATAATAGTTCTACAATAAACACCCAGCCATAACTCCTCCACCCCCCTTTGTGTCACATGTGACTTTGTCCTTTCATATCATATCAGCCAATCTGTCAGGTTTGCAGGCTGTGTGTGCCATCAAAGCACGCTGCCACATCACAGATACAAGAGGCAGGACTCAGAATCTATTTCAGCAAATTACACAAAACATGCATTGGGAATTTCCCCTGTCTTTGGCTGAACTCTGTGTTGTTGTTGAAGTACCTTAAATAGAAGGAAAGTTTGCATCATATCATAATTTGCATCAGAATCTACTATATGATGTATTTCTCAGAATAGATGAAAATTTAAAGATCATGTGGTGGTTTTGCTCTGTGCACATCTTTGGATTTGTGCTGATGCAGTTAATACAGTTTAATGCATGTTAATTTTAAAGCAAAGTCTGTCGAGTAAGTGTAATATTTTCCTTGGGTGGCAGACAGAAAATATATATATATATGTATATATATATTTATAAATATTAGAAACCCTTTACCACCATTAACATGAAAAAATGTCATTATGCAATACATGTGAGTAAATTAAAACTGTCGAATACTATCTCATAATGTTGACTAATTATCATAAATATAGTAGCTAAATCATAATAACCGGGTGTAATCTTGAAATTAACAGGTACAGGCCAGTTTTTTAAATATTGTATCAGCAAAAATGGACGTTCATGCCATACAACACCAAACCCAATAATAATACTCTCCACTAGGTGGCTCTGGTCAGACACACAGCATCTCTTAAGTGACTGTGCCTCTCAGAGGAGGTAGCAGTAACAACTGCATGTTTTATGCTGAATGTTTGTGCCCTTATGAGTGCGCTTTGCTGCATTAAAACTAAGCTTAAAGTTAATGACAGCAACACATATTTTATCAAACCTTTTAAAGGGTTCTCACACAACTGCTCAAATATCAAATGTTTAACCTTTGGAAGTCAACAATCATCAGCGGTCTGGATGTAAAACAGGCCACAGTTTCCAATCATAGGCCTGCAGCCTGTGAGCATGAGGCGAGAGGTGAGTGGTCCCATTGTTTCGATGTAAGCGGCCTCAAACAAATAAGTAGGCCGTTCCTAATCTCACAGAATATGCAAAGCTGCGCCACAGAGGTTGGATAAAGAAGTGGAGTGGTTGAAGCTTAGTTGCTTGGAAAAGTATTGCATTTGCTGAATGCTACTCATTTGGAGCTGCTGCTTTCAGTGGGACGGGAGGTTAATCGATTATGACATGGATGGTTGATTGAGGAGTGGTACAGGGATGGATGGGTGGATGGAGAGCAGTGGAAAGCCAAATAAATGAACACCTGGATTTGAAGAAAGAAGTCAAACTATATATCAGGCTTCAGGTGAAACTTCAAAAGAAAACTACCAGAGGCATATTTCTATTTTCAAGAAAATTTTCCTTTTCTTGTATGAAGTTGGAGAGAGGATAAGCTTTTCTAATACTGGTGAGCATGTAACTTTTGAAGTCTAAATTCAGCGTTTTGTTTACACAATTTTATCAAGAAAAAAAACTATCTTACTTTGGTAGAGACTTGATCTAGGAGTCTATATTGAGGAATGTTTTGTAGAGCTTTAGTGATAAAAAATAGGACTTTAACTTGGCTTTGCTGAATTTCTGGAGATACTATTAAGCTTATGAATTTTCAAATAACAATTGCTAATATTAAACATGCAGGTTTAGTTAAAATCAGTTTAATTAAAATTTGGTGCAGATATGAGTGGAATGCAATATGACAAATTACTCAAATTGTTTTGACCAGACTAAAAAAGACATACTTAAATTACTTTTTAAAACACAGACTTTCACTTTCATAGACTTATTAAAGGGCATCAAAACATTACCATATTGTCTTTTTCCAATGTTTTCATGACGTTTGCCCACAAAAATGTTATTTATTTTCACTAAAGAGACCAAGACATATTTAAAAAAGCATTAAAAAAGGCAAGAACAACAGTTTAACATTACCATAGTGATAACATTGGGTTTGGCTTACATGCCATGTATCAAATTGATAACAAAGTCTCTAGCACCAGTTTAAATTTATAAAGTAAGTATTTATATGTTGATTTATCCAGTGAGGAGGAGAAAGTCAAAGACAAATATCATCTGAGAGAAGTGGCGCGGAGACCTGTAAGGGAACCAGTGCAGTCACATTTTCTGAAAGAATGATCTTTGTTGCAAAACTGCTTACTTCATCTTTTTGTGTGCCCATACATCTGTTAGGTCCATTCTAATAATTTTTTTTGTCAAGAAAATAGTCATTGTCTTATGTATAACAATTGCTTATTTGAATCTATGGATATAGATGACTTTATCCACATATAAAATGCATTTCCTGTTTTTGAAAGAGGCATGACTTTGTGGTCAAAATTACCTGCCTGCCATAAAAAAGAATGAAATAGCAAGTTATAATTTATTTATGCTTCATACTTTCAATCCCTATGCATTTTTTGCCTGTAACATGTGACATTTGCCCTTTAAGGCATATATAAAGTCAAGTGTATTTCTTGTTTTCTTAGGAAACTTGAACAAATAACACCATGAATGCCTCTTATTTTGTGTAATAACTGTATATGGATAACACTGTACGACAATAATAACCTGGAATGTTTGAAAAACTACAGCAGTTTGTCTGTAATGATAAAGTTATATTTAGGTAATTTTTTTTTTTCTGTTTTTGTTGCAGAGCTGCAAAAACAAATACCTGGAGAAATGGGTTCAACCAGTGCTCCAAGAGGATGCGGTTCTAACATCAGCTCCATATATTACAACCTGTGTGATCTCACCACGCTGTGGGGTGTCGTGGTCGAGGCTGTGTCTGCTGCTGGTGTGATGACCTCCTTTATTCTGTTTATCATTCTCATGGCATCATTACCATTTGTCACGGACAAGAAGAGAAAGGGTATGGTTGCTCTACAGGCCAGCATTTTAGTCTTCACATTAGGACTTTTCGGGCTCACCTTTGCCTTTATTGTGGACCAGTACTCTACAAGCTGTGCTGCTCGGAGGTTCTTGTTTGGAGTGCTGTTCTCAGGCTGCCTCGCCTGCTTGGTGATGCATGCGCTTTGGCTTTCCCTGCTGAAACGAAGTGGTAAAGGCCCGAGGAGCTGGCTGCTGTGGCTGGGAGCTCTGAGTCTCTGGCTTGTTGAAGTCATCATCAACACCGAATGGCTTGTCCTCACCGTGGTCTGGAGCCCACCTGGAGAAATAGTGGTTCCTGACCTCTCCTGTAGCATTGCCAACAAGGACTTTGTACTGTCCCTCATTTATGTAATTGTTCTGATGGTTGGTGTCGTTCTTATGGCTTTTCCCTCATTATCACACAAGCACAAGCAGTGGCGCCGAGATGGTGCTTTCATCCTGGCCACGGGACTCTTTACCATAGGTATCTGGGTAGCCTGGATCGCCATGTACATCTACGGAAACAGAGCGGCTGGTAATCCCAGCTGGGATGATCCTACCCTGGCTGTAACTGTGGCATTAAATGCCTGGGTATTCCTTGCCTTCTACATAATTCCAGAAATCTGCTTTCTGACGACACAAGAAGACCCAGACCTCGAGGAGTCCCCGGATGGAGAGCATGTTTATCCTGCCAGGAGCCTCACGTACGACACCACACTGAAGGAGCCAGAGCCAGAGCCCCAGAACCTGTACATAGAGAATAAAGCTTTCAGTATGGATGGAACACCAGAAGGTAGAGCATGCATGCACAATGACTTGAAAGCAAAGTATTTATGTAATGCAAGCACACTCTATACATACTGATGTAATTGATAGAGAATACAACTTTCAGTAGTGATGAAACACCAGCAGATACAACAGCATACATTAGACAAATTTTACTTTAATGTGATGAGCAACAATGAGTACAATACAATCTCTAACAAACAAATTATCCAAAGATTTGCATCTGTTTCACATACAGTTTGGGTTGAAAATATACAGGTTGGTTTGATTCTAGCAACAACCTGTTTTACTATCACAACATACATTTGTAATCCAAAGAAGTCATTAATATGCTTCTGGTATCCAATAACTATAGCATATTCACTTCATTTGTGCAATGTTTTTACAGCCTGTTAAATTTGTAACATGAGACAACATTTTACAGTGTCTCAAAACACTGGTGTCTTCTGCTGAGATAAATTGTGTGGAACTCTTAAATGACTGGGATTAATTTAGTATTGAGACATGCTTTGTATTTAAAAAGCCTTTTAGTTAAAGCAAATTCGCTGATCATCTATAACTTATCATTAATAAGTTATTGTTTTGTTTTTTTTAATTAAATTGTTGATGCCATACTTATTGAAATCCCTAACATTTTTTATGAAGATAATGTCTACCTGAAACATTTATTACATTTAAGGACATGGTTAATTAATCCATAATTTTATGTTTTTCTATGATACAAAGACAACCTCAGAAACCCTTTTACTATGAAAAATAGAAAACAAAATTATTTCCAATGCTCATGTTAGCGAATCGCAACAAAGACAGGCATTTTAGAGTCACTAGGTTGCCATAATAATTATGGTATATACATGCCAACAAGATGCTGAGGAAAGATGCCAAAAAGTTGTATTTCCTAACCTACCACAACAAGCATAAATGTATGAAGTTTGGTAAATGCTCCTGACAATTTAGCACTAAAAATATACCTGATATACTGAGGTTTTCAACTAACCAAACTCTGAGTGGGATTAGAGTGAAATTAAGGATGGATATATGGGGAATGTGTAATTTACTTATGACCATTATTAAGTATGACAAAGAATCCGAGATGCTGTAGGTTAGTTTCTCTTCCACGAATTCTGGGAACCTGAGTCAATTGCTTTTCAAAATATCAAAATATTCCTTAAATAAAATATGTTTATGGCATTCAACACAGAAACAAAATCAACCTTATTGCAATCTCAGTCAGGTTGAGCTAAAGAAATGGGTGCTTCAGAGAGAACCACAGATGCTCACAGTGCAAAAGATCCTATATTTATATATATTGTATTTATAAAATATTGTAGCGGATAACTGGTAAAAGTGGATTATGCTGCAATAAAATAGTAACATTTTACAAGTCTTTATCAGGAGTTTAATGATTAGGGAGAGTCGTGTGAGTATCAAAATTGTAAGAGATGACCTGAAAAACCTGCTTCGATTTATATCTGTGTTTTCAATATGCAAATATTGTTCAGCAGAACCGGCAAACTCAGCATCTCCATATGGCATCTACAATGGTCAGCTTCGAAGCGCTGTGTACCAGCCAACAGAAATAGCACTTATCACCAAAGGTCTCACAATGGTGAGTACAGTCGTGTTTATTACACCTCTTAAAATCCTCATCAATTTTTAAACTGTCACTTCAACATTCCTCTCAACAGATGAACCAAGGCGTGATGATACCTCGGGCCAGAGCTCCATCTTTGAATCCAGGGAGTGGCGCCAGCTCCTTGTCTCGTTCACAGGAGTCTTTAGCTTCCCAGTGACTTGTCATAGATTTTATGCTTTCTTTTTATTTCCCTTCGAAAGATGCTTTAATATTAAAGCAACACTCAGAAGGATTATAACTGTTGTTTTCTATACAGCAGTATAAGAGCGACAGTGACTTAAGATTATTCACTTCTAGATGCACAAAACAAATATTTACATATGAAAATATTGTGCCGTTTATATCAGTATGTGTTCTGTGAGATAAAAATAGTTCTCCAGGCTATGAAGTGTACCAGGCAGAAACTTGGAGCTCAACTCCTAGCCTCGCTCTCTGAAGACTTTCTCTACCTACAGTTGAAACTAGACATTTACGTACATGAATAAAAAGACACAAACACATTTTTTTCTTAATGTCCAAAGTTAAATCAGATCAAACTCTTCGTTTTAGCAGGTGGGAGGGAACCCAAAATGTTTCACCCAAATCATATATTATAAAAGACAGTTTCCCTGACACTGACCAAATGTATCTTAAACTTTTGAAGTTGAGGAAAGTTACAAAAAAAATTTCTCACTACGTTTTCTGGCATTTAGCAAATAGAGATATTTTTTTTAGTTCTAAATAACCTAAAATAGGAAAAGTTTGGTCTGATTTAATTTACGACTATGAGAAAAAAATGTGTTTGTCTTTTTATGCCGTGTATGTAAATGCAGCTGCAAAAGTAAAACTTTTTTGTCGTACCTTTCTTTGCAATCAAATCTTTAGAGAGGAGCAATGACTGAAATATTTTAGATCAACCTGATCATCTTCAAAGATTAAGGTGGGATGATCGTTGAAAAACACAATGATTAGAGCTATAGGCAAATAGTAATGTATTAATTCTTTTATTCACTAAATGTGGCAATACTAATTTTGTAGAATGTTGGTTTGTTTAAAAAAAAATCTATGTTTAAAAATAAATTCTAAGTTATTGAATCACTTCACTGAGTGTCGACACTTTGCAATGTAAACAGAATGATGAACAGGTAATTTATGTGAGATGCTGGAAGAGGAACATTCACCCCGATTACTGCAGACATTTACATCTGCCAATCCCGATAAGGCTTATCTGAAGCCATATGTGCTGTTACAGTGCTGCTGGGCTTTACACTTCATAAAAGTGGGGAACCAGTGGCCAGGAAACATTTGATTTAACACAGAAATTATTAATATATTTTTAAGGAGTACATTGCTTAATCTATTGATTTAGCAGCACACAATACAGTGTGGATTTAATGAATATATGCTCCAAACTAATCCCATTTTGCAGCTGCTTTGACTTTCAATGGGTCAGTCACCTTTTCTGCAAGGATAACTGCAATTATTTACATCTAATTTGTCACCCTTTGACTTACAGACACACACACTTTTCATACTTCAGAGCGTTTGATGAAGCTGTGGCTGCCTAGCAGCAGGCTGAATCGGCTAAATTTCTACCAATTACTCCCACCTTCTCGTTCTGCGAGCGGCGTTGAGCACTCGCTCGGAAATTAGATGGATGACAAGCTGGAAATCACACGCTGCAGCTTTGTAGAGGGAAACGTCACAGCAAATGCTGAGAAGTGCTTTGAGCTTGCTTCCCCTGGTGTACATGAGTGATAAAAGGTTTTGCAAATAGACCACTTTTACGGCACAGATTTTGAGTTGTCATACCTCAGGAAGCACAGGTTAATAAATGATGGTAAAGGGATATTTCAACATCTTTTTAAAAAAAACTTTGTGAAGGAAAATATTAGTAATGGTGGTCTTTAGACACGGGCTAATTATTGGTAATGCCTTGTATTGAAAAAGTGAACTCCATCATTCCTACAGTTTAAAGTACTTTAAATTCCATGTCAGGAAAAATGCTGTAAGGATTCTTCCCAAACAACTGCTGCACACAGCCAATCAGCTGGCTGAAAAAAAGGAGCGATAAAAGGTTGATACTGTCTTATAGATTTGCAATATGTAATAAAAGCATGTTTATTTGAAAACATCTAGATTTAAATTGAATGTTAATAATATGCTCAATTTATTTTTAACTAATAGATATAATTGTTGCTTTTGTGTTAAACACAATTAGATCACATTATGTAGTTTTATCTACATAAAACTGGTATTTTTACTGAGTCTTGTTTATCTGCTAATGCTAAGATCCCTCACCTGTAAAAAAACATTATCCATTTAAGGAGGTCTATGTTCTTTTTTGTGACTCAGTAAATTTTGACAGAGAGCCAAATATGCAGAACAGCTCTGCTGTTTTCTCATGTGGAAAACAGTCTCTACACTAAAACATTTTGTGCCATAACCTAGCCAAATGTCAGCTTTGGAAAGGGTCTATAACATGCAAAGAAGCACCGTCCACTTTACAAAACAATCTAGACAAAAAGCCCAAAACAAGGAAAAGGGGTCAGGTTTACAAAAAGCCCATCACATACCAGTTTAGCTGTTTGTGTGTGATATAAAACAACATCTGTTCAATTTAGATTAATGAAAAACATTACAGGGCGTTTCAAAATGCATTAGACGGTAGCAAGGAGTTTCTGGGTGTGGTAGGTGTTTTGTACCTGGTCAGTGACCCAGATTGGTGCTCAGAAGAGCAGGAAACAACTGTAAACTTCCTGATAGCACAAGCGGCTGCGTGACGCGCTGCAGCGGGGGCGGATGTGCTCAGCTGGAGGGAGTCAGCACTCCCATCACATGCACTGGCCATGCATTTCCTAATCACTGCCAGAGGAATAAAAACAAGTTCCGATCTAGAGAAGGCAAGATCTGCTGCATAACCTGGTATCACTGTTGCTATTGTGTAAATAGCGTCAACACAATGTTTGCTTTGCAATCCATGATGCTTTTAAATGGCTAAGCTCTCAAACAATGCTTCTAGGCTTGTGCCAATGTCTAAACAAAGGTCTTGTTCATGTCAATAAGTCTTTAAATGGATTACAAAATTAAAAAGGTGAACCAGTCTGGCAGGTGCTCCACTTTTCCAAAGACTAATGTGATTTATTGATTGTTTTCAGAAAATGTAAAACCTCATATTGTTTTTCAAACCAGAAATGCCTCTTCCTTGCTGAGAAAAGAGAAAAAAACAACAAAAAACTTGATTTCCAAAGGGTGAAGGCAGATTACTTAAACTTGTAAAACAGCAATCGGCCTAGGAAGGAGATATGTTTAGATTGACATTAGTCCCACATGTGGGACTTATCCGAAGGATAATGTGGGACTCCTAGCTGCTTATCTTGTTAACTCTCTTCCTTTTAGGTGGAATGTGTTGATTAGTTTCCGGTGAGATCCTTGACTGGTCTGAAGTGCTAACAGGCCTCTGGGGTCGTAACAGATGTATGTTTACATACTTTGCTTGGGTTTTTCATATGAAATCCCCATGTTATAAAGTTGGTGGTTATGATCAAACTAAATGCAAAATGTTCATTTTTGCTCTTACCAATTCATCATAGAGTCAAGGTCAGTGGCTACAAAAATCAGCACAGGATCTAAAAGTTGACTTCATTAGGTCGTACAAGAAGAAAAATGTTCCACTGAAAATGTTTTTATCCTTGTATGTTATCCTCAAATACAAAACAAAAAGTTACTATTCCCTGCAAAATAAACAAATGAAAAAAAACTATGATTTATGAATTTATGGTGCTTATGACACCACTGGGTTTGCCTGAAGATGAAGTATTTGCATTTTGAAGTGAACTTACGCAGACACTGGGTAGGAAGTGTAAATGCAAACAAGCATTTATGAGGAAACAACCAACACAATTAACCCATTGAGAAATCCAATGTTTACTCGGTTACATGTTTTCCAGTAATTATACATGTTTAATCTCTCTTTTATGAGTGTCCTAATACCTACTAACTCAACTTTATGAAAGTAGCAGGTGAATCCTGCATATTTTTAAAAATGTGGTGCAAAGTGTTTGCAAATAGAGTTTCTAAGCAATTTAGAGGAGATTATCATTCTGTCAAGTCTGTATATCAAGACCTGCTGCAGCCCATAACACCAACTGGAGATGAGCAGTCATATTGATTTTAGTGACGTTAGACGTCACTCAAGGTTCAAGAGTTTTCCCAGGCTGGCTTTTCTGGTCTGTTGCTCCTGTTGTTTCTGTTTCTTCAGCAGACGATAGGCCTCCACTGCTCGCTGCCTCTCCTCCTCCATCATCCTCTGTCTAGCCATGGAGGGCTTCGCTGTGGAGGCCATGCTGTGGCCGAGCAGAGAGTTGAGGAGCAACTCCTTTGATGCCTGTTTAAACAGGGGTAGAAAAAGAATTGGTTAACTACTTTACAACCACTGAAAGTGGTAGGACATAAAGTGTTCAACGCAAAGTATGAATACCTGAGTTTTGATTGGAGCTTTCTTTGGTTTGATGCTCAGAGACGGAGGAGCCATGGAAACTTCACCAAATGGAACATTATCTACAAAATGAAACAAATTATTAGAGCTTCACAGAGTTCAAACAAATAAAATATATTTTTCACATGTGAATCTGATGCAAAACTCTAATCGGTTTCTGTAAAATTTCTTCAGATGTTTGTGTGATGTTTGAGCTTTATTATCTATATTAGGCCCACTAAGGACATTTTTTACCCGATTAAATTAGCTGATTAATCTAAAAAGTATTCTCAAGAAAAATACACAGTTTTCTTTTTCAGAAATGAATTTTTGCACTTTACATCCCACAATTGTTATGTAAACCAAGAGTTGCATTATAAAAGCAGAACTCTGAGGGGCATAAGTAGAACATCCTGGCAGCTCAAAGTGAATTTTACATGTAAAGAGAAAATCAAACGTCATCAATCAATTCATAATTGCATCTAAGCCTTCTGAATTGTAATGAAATCAATTTGCCAAAAATATATTAAAAAATACAAATTACTGAAAGCAAAATTTACTAATCAACCTTTATTAACTTCAGGGCAGCTTAATAATGCAGAATTAAAGCTAGTAATATAACACAATAGGTAGTTATTTAGGTTATCAATTTGTGAATAGATGCCTTCTTCGTTCACAAGTATGGTCAGTCTAGACTGACTTTTACTTCTGTTTGCGTCACTCTTAATTGTGTCATCTTGTAAATAATTAAAAGTCTAATTGGTAAATAATTTCTTTGACTTTCAACTACTGGCATAAAACACCATAAATAAGCAGATATGTCAGGTAATTTAACAGCAGCATAATGTGTAACTGCATTTCTTACCTACAAACAACTCTTTCTCTATTTTGTCCTCTTGTTTATCCAACTTCTTCTGCTGCAGTTTGCTCAGTCTCATTTTCGCATACCTACGGCAACACACAGTAGAACATAGGTGCACAGTTGAGACACACTGATAATACATGAATTAATGTGATTTAATGTGTCCTACACATAAAAATATAAGATGTCTTAAGTCATCCAATGATCATTGTTGGTCTGCTGTTGGACCTGCTGTTGATTATTGTTGGACCTGGTTTGGGAAGTAAACCAAACCAGGTTGGTTACTAGAAAGTCATATTTACCAGCTGTTTTACTTACAGTAGATGTGACAAGAACAAGGGTCTATAAAGGCAGTGCAACATATTACAAATCTCCTTGATATGGCATCGTTTACTCACTCCTTCTTCTTTTCTGACTTCCCCGTGCCTGCAGCCTTGTCCTGTTTGTCCGAATCAAGCTCAGGTTTTCTCTCAACTTGGTTATTTGTGAGGAATAGCACATGTTTTGTCTCATTTTCCATGCGCCTAACATAGGCACCTACACTTTCTGTCTTCCCCTTCCTGAATCGAGGAACAGCTATGTCTCCATCCAGGGCATCCTTTGGTTTAGACTGCAACGAGAGGGCTAAAGAGACACAAATGCAAATTATTTATAACATTTACAAAGCTAAGTGCATTATTATAGGCATACAGACTTCAACTGCTCACCCTTTTTTAGCTTTTTGCTCCCCAAAGATTCGTCTTTCATTTTATCCTTGCTCTTCATTATCTCTCGGAGCCTGAAGGGAATGTGTTGGAGGTGGTCTTCCTGTGCGGTTTTCGTAGGTTTGCCATCTCCTTTAATTTTCTTTTTGCTGAAATATTACAGCATATTTTATATTTTAGCTATTAAAGGAACACAGTGCACTATGATCGATAATGTCCACTGATTTAACATCTTAGTTACATGCTACTAACTAGACTGAGTGAGCTAAAAACAATTAGCTTAGTTTGCTAGCTAGCTTGCACATTATTGTTTCAAACGTTAACTTTCTGGGGTTACCTCGGATTTCGTGCGGTTTTGTCAGCTTGTCTTTTTGACTCCTTGGTTTTACTTGTTTTATTCTTCCCCATGATAATATTATAAAGCAGTTAGTATCATTATCACACGTGGGACGGCATGTTTCAACCAGGAAACTCTCGACGTAACCCTCCTGGTACAAAGAAAAAACAAGTTAGGAGATCTCCCTCTGATATTTTCTTCCAGTTAGTTAATGTCTAAAAATACCATTGCCTTTTTTCGGAGGCTCAAACATGTTGAAAAATAATCTTATACATCTTACTTTTTCGTGGTGGGAAATGATAAATACCTAAATAAAGCACAAAAGAAAACGAATCTTGAAGGTCCGTCTAAGTTCCGAAGTGATATATTACAACAACAGACGAGCTTTGATTAAAGTGCACCCTCATTGGCTGAAGAGGTTGTTATGAATTTATCCCACCGCTAGAGGTCAACAAAACAAAATATTCTGAACATTAGAGTGTTTGGAGGAGAAACGAAACTTCCTCAAGTCTCATTGAGAATAAAGAGTAAGGGAAGTTATTAGCTGTAATAGTTTTTCAACACAGCATATGTGCATGATTTTGACTCCAGATTAAGAAGCTGCAGCCAATCACATGAATGAACCAGGTATGTGTTTATTGAGGTGGGAGGGAGGATGGAATGGATTATCATGTATAGCCTAATGCAAAACAATCTGGAAGAATGCTGATGAGAGTGAAATGTCCAGAGATCACACTCGCGTGTTCTTGACGTTGGGTGTTATGCAATGCTTGCAGAGGAGTGGGAAGATAGTGAGCATCATAGCACATTTCACATATTCATAAGTAACAATAACTGGTCCTTACACGGCACACTTCTGGAAGGTTGTGGAAATATTCAAATTATTTCCATTGTTCCTGATTACTGTTAAGTATCTCTCTTGGGCAGAAAAGGTATCCTTAGATGCCCCCTGGCCTCCCCCAATGTTCTGTACCCATATGGAATACAAATGACGTGTGTACAGTTTATTGGCTTGTCGCATGTTAATCTCCTCAAAATCTTAATAAAAGGACAGAGTGAAGCGCGAGAGTTATTTGGCATAAAGAGAGATCTCTGTCGGATTACCAGGGAAGATACACAAGAAGTGGTAAGTATAAGAATTAACAATACTGCTTGTTTTTTGTGGGCTATTTAGGCACACATCTAAATAGTTAATGTTCTATCTAAGCAATTTTAGCATGCTGGAATTTCAAATGAAATCTTGGAAGCTTGTCGGTTATTTATTTATTTCTAT
Organism: Xiphophorus maculatus; assembly: GCF_002775205.1. Taxonomy (NCBI): domain Eukaryota; kingdom Metazoa; phylum Chordata; class Actinopteri; order Cyprinodontiformes; family Poeciliidae; genus Xiphophorus; species Xiphophorus maculatus. The sequence continues at coordinate 11,107,391 of NC_036458.1, read as the reverse complement.
TTATTTGGACGTTCTTCCATTTAATTTGAATTCAGTTAATTACATTCAGTCATTTTTCTCTACAGTCTGTAAACTTGCTCTCTGTTTGCTCTATTAATATGCAACAGAATCTGTCCTTAACTAGAAAGCAAAAAATGTAAAATGTATTTGATTTATTCATGAAACTCAAGATACCTATTTAAAGATGTTTCTTCTGCAGAGGCTATACAAAAGAAACAATACATATCTATATTTTTTAAACTTTAGCAATGATGTTATGGTTACAGATGTGGTAATCATCTAATCATCATCAGAATAATATAGATGTGCTGAGTATTCTACCTTCATACATCTTTATTATACCCTGTAGTCATGCACTTAAACAAATGCAGTCAACACAGTCTGTAACAACAAAAAATTATTTAAGTCTTCATGTAAACAAATTATGTATTTGTGAAATATTTCAGCTGTAATAAAAATAGTAACATTTTATTACTTCTCTCAACAGAAGCGTTCAACTAAGAAACAAATCTGTGTGCTTTTTATGATACGTTGGGTTTAGCAGTAAATTCAGCATGTCCTCAGAGTAATCTGATTATGAGGGAGCTTTATAGATTAGAGTCATCATGTAGTGTTGATTAAAAACGTGACCATCAGATTACAGGAGCCTCTGCAACCTGTGGTTAAGCACATTGTCTTTCTTTGTTTTGATGTGTTAAGCAGAAAGTAATACAAATAATTCTCATTTTTCACATTCTTAAAAAGAGGACTATTTACCTGTCTCTTTCTTCAGTTTTTATCTCCATTGTTATTTCCTTTTTGTAACATTGCAGTTGTCACAAAACAGAGGCATGAATATGGACATAGCCAAACCTGAAGCAAAGACTGGCAGCAAAGCCCCTCTTAGAGCAACAGCTCCTGGTTCGCCACAAAAGGGCCCACCCAAGTTCAAGCAGAGAAACACTCGTCAATTCAAGAGCAAGCCCCCGAAGAGGGGAGTCATTGGGTAAGACCCTTCGAATATATTTATGATTGTTAATAAAGTTTATTTGGAACCAAATAAAAGTAATTACAGATTAAATTTTATGTTTAACTCTAGCTTTGGAGAGGAGATTCCAGGAATGGAGGGACTTGGCACTGGTGAGGACAATTACAACACTCAAGTCATCTTTAATAATTACTGATTTTGTAATGTTATTATTACTATTTTATCCCTTTCAGATATCACAGTGATCTGCCCCTGGGAAGCGTACAGCCACTTAGAGCTACATGAACTTGCTCAGTACGGCATCATTTGAATCTCTTCACTGTTAAACAGCTTCTTTTTTTTCTTTTACTAAAAAGAGGATTTTATTCAAAATGATATCCAGAGATTATTTTAAGCATTCATGAATATGGATCACTACTGTATGGCAAACATAAAGCTAGAAATATGCTAGGATTTTATGTAATACATGTCTGCATATTGTGTATGCTGTTTTTTTGTATGATAAATGTATTTCCTGAGACTCTCAAGCTGCCATTTTCACCCTCTAAAACGCCGTTGCTATTCTTGTGTCATTGCCTGTGGCTGCAGATGGAAATGCAGCTGATAGCTTAGTTATTGGCCAGCAGGAGATTCTGTCAGCACTGTGTTTTTATACTCAAAATAAAGCTTTGACTTTTTAACATGATTCAGAGAGTTTGCTTTGTTGTCATTAAAAAACAGAAGGATTTATCATTAAACAATAATTTTATTTCAAAACATGAAGTCCAATAATTACTATTTAATTATCAGTTTATAATTTAATCATTTAGTATTCCAGGATTTATTTAAACAACTTGCAACAAGCATAGCGTCACAACTCTAATAGTTAACATAAAGCCCAGACCCCATCACCACAGACCTCTGTATAAGTTATAGTGTATTTTTTTACTGTAAAATACCATTCATACTGCTTCCTTACAGAGTGTAGATTTTGCGAAACAATAAATACATAAAAAATAATTAAAACTGATCAACCTTCATCACCAAAGGTTGATGAAGGTTAATGACTTTGTAGTATATTCCTTTATTTAATCAGGTAAACCCCGTTGAGATCTAGATCTCATTTTCAAGAGGGACCTGAGCAAAACATTTGCAATACATAGCAACCTGGTTACAAGATAAAAACAATTAATACATATGCACAAGTATTAAACAATAAGTATGGATGCAGACTCAGGAGAAAAAAAAGTGAGCACCAAATCTTTCCATAATAAATAATCACTCATGTTTAGTGACTGCTCACTATGACTCACCATCCTTTTATATAGGAAGAGGAAAATATTTACAGTACATTAGATGTGTTTCTATTTAGTTTCCAACATATAAACCCTGTTTATGCAATCTGAACATAAAATGTGTCTAACAATGGAGCCCAGAACTGAAAAAGAACAAAACACCAAGAAACAGCCAAGACTCTGATGACTTCATGCCATATTTACGTCATGCATGAGCTTTATGCCTGTGAATGTTTTCCAACAGTCTTGTTGCGATGAACACAGCAAGAATCTGAACCCCAAAAACGACAACTCCGACTGTCCCGATCAGGCCCTCATGCTGCTCGATCCAACGAGAAATTCCACCCAGACAGCCCCCCAGAAAGATCACACTCTGAGCAGTAAACTCGTCCATGACCTGTGCTCTCACGCCGCACTGTGAGTTCCACACCGTCCCGTTCTCCAAAGGGTCCACGCAGCACGTTGAAGGGACGCCACACGCCAAAACTCCCGGAGCTGAGCAGTTGTAATATCTGAAAAAAAAGAAAAGTTTTAAAATTGATGGTCAACTGAGAATTTACTGAAATAACAATTAAACAGGTCATACCCCACTCACATGTTCACCTCCCAGTCCCGGTAGGTGTCGGCCCCACAGCACTGCAGACCCAATTGGATCTCATCTGTGATGAACCTCAGGTCCAGATCATCTTGATAGCCCGCCATGGCAGCTAGCATCCCTGACCGCAGATATCCTTCAATCTGATCCTGCACAGTGTAGGCCACGATTGCAAACAGCACCTGGATTGTGATGAGTACCAGCACTATAACAGAGAACATCTTCAGCAAGCAGCAGTTCTCTCTTAAAGCACCAACACACCCCGTCAGACAGAGCAGAGTCAGCAGAAAGCCCAACGTCAAAAGTATCAGCATCGGATCTGTGCCGATAGTTCCAATCTTCTCCTGGGCGAACGATTCTTTGCTGGAGAGACCCCAGATCCCCAAACCAAGAACCACCAGACCCAAAACTGTGAAGACCAGGTTGCACAGGAACAGGAAGTATTTTAGGAAATAATCCATCAAAGAATAACTGTAATGAGGTCGGATTCTTGTAGGACTGTTGCGATCCTGATTGCTGGGCGTCCCTGTTTGATATTCACCGTCAACATGGCCAAGCTCCTCATCTTCCACTTTTGCAGCACCTGACTTCAGACATAGAAATAAAGTTTTTAATGATGGCTTAGGCTAATTGTAGAACAGCACAACATTCTTAAAAATATAAATTATTGAAAGGCCTACCTTTGGAATAAGTGGGCTGAACTCATTCTGCCCATTGTCTCTCCTAGACCAGGGCCACTCAAACTTCTTTATGGGTAAATATTGCCGCATTTTGTCATCCAATTGGAGACAACCGACTCTGTGCTTTTAGCTCCTCTGAGTAGCTCAAGTTGAAATGAAACATGAGAATATTTGCTGCAGCAGAAAAACCAGAGTGCTGATACTGAGAGACCCTGCTGTGTTCAGCCTCAAAGTGCTGTGAGGCCTGAAATTTTTTTCATCATGTGAGAGTCACAATGAGGGGATTAGTGAGCTATCAGACCCCAAAAACAAGGAGCTTTTCATATCAGGCTATTTCTAAAAAACTGACTCAAACTGAAAAATAGAAAGGTCAGAGGCAATAAGTATTTAGTCTCTCCAAGAACACAAGATACCAGGAATCAAATGTAATCATAAAAAACAAGTTCTAGTCATGTTTTTATGCTATGTATAACAAACATTATCGTACACCCCTGCATATTGCTTGCCGCCTCACTGACCCTAAGAATCATTGTCTCTATGTTGATTTTATTACAAGACTTTGTAACCTTCACTTCAAAACGTCACGTTTTTATAATTCAAGAAAAAATTAATTTTATAAACACTAATAATTCTGAAGTTATTTCCTCTCAAACCTATTTTTGCAGAATATCTCACTGTAAATATTCAATAAATTATTTTATTAATAGATATAATTCTCTTAATTTACTCAACCACCTCAGCTATTAGAATACTTTGCTATTTTCCTTTGTTGGGCTACAAAAACAACATGGGCAAAAGTTGTTGTATTCATCCAAGTGAAATAGAAATAATGTTACTACTTTAAAATTGCTTTAAAGTACCATATAATCTTTTGGAGTAGTTCTTGGTTTGGAACAAATTTAAGTTATGAATCTCAGATTGTTTATCAGATTTGGTTATTTTGCATCATGAAAAAATAAAATAAAAACAATGGAACATATGTCTTAATGCAACAAATTTCAATGAGCTTTCTCAGAAAGAGTAGAATTTGAAAATATTTTTCTGGACAGGATTGCACAGGATTTGAGTTAGCAGTTTATGTCAAAGGTCAAGGAGAATATTCTTTTACCTAAGTGAAAGTGTCAATAACATTTGGGAGAACCAAGGTCCCAAGAAAAAAATAACAATGATAGTAAAATAAAGTATGTAAAGATATTAGGCTGATAAACTGCCTCAGGATTTCCCTCCTCAGCTTTGAGGGAAAAACCTTCATGTATAGTTTGGGGTACTATTTTATATTAAAAAAAAATACACTTATCAAATGTATATTTGTTTGGGAGCAGAAAAAACCCCATAAAACATTATTTTTAATTATGCTATAATCAACATTTATCTTTTCTCTGAATTCAGAAGCTGATACATTTCAGCTGCAACTATCCTCCACAAGTCATCAAATAAAGTTTCTTGCAGTCATGTGCTTCCAAGAGACAAAAAGAAGTAGCATCTGATAAAACTGATGTGACTGAGCTGAAAAACAGAAAGTATGAGGCCTGAATATTTTCCTCTGTGTATCTGTAATTCCACTGGAGTCATTCTTTCCTCTGGCTACTGGACTGGGCTGTAAGGAGCTGGAAGCAAATGAGTGTTATTCAGGCAGACAGATGGCTGCCTCTTAGTTCCTCAGTACATCTGGAAACATTTCTGTGCAATAGTAAAAACTAACTGTAAACCTAAACATTTTGGAGAGTGACTATATTGGAATATTTACAACTTAACAGTTACATTTTCAGTAGTATATTTTCAGTAATATGTGTCAAATGAAATATATTTCAATCATGTAGTAAGTTAAGAATCAAGACAAATAAGCAAACATGAAATATAACTACTTGAATTGTAGAAGATGAGTGATCTTCTACAAATTGCTGCTAAATATTTAACTTTATCAAATGGTCTTGTATCTGATAGATAGTCAATGTTTTTTTTTTTCACGCTGCATTGGGATTTTCTATATACTTATCTTAACCTCAGGGAAAGTTTGTAAAGCAAATTGGATAAATAAACTTTAAGTGAACCAGCTGTGGTGCAATCACTCTGGCCAATCGCTGCAAGGATGGGATTTGTGTGGTCTGGGATCAGACTGCAATGTAGCTGTTCAACTGGGAAAGTCACCCTGAGACTGGCTGGAGGTCTCTGGCCTCCAAATGTCTCAGTGGTCCCCTTACTCTGACTTCTGAACTAAATTGTAAACAAAAACAGTACAGCTAATTTTGATGTTCAGTTTAGTTGATCTTGCCCCAACATTTTGATTCTGTGGGTTGTCTGGTCAGTCTATCATGGAGTCTCTCTCTTCTCTCTCTGCGCTCTTTACATGCATAAGTTGGAGTAGTGTGTTTCACAAATTGTCAGGATTGGGTTTTTTATGTGTTGATTTGAGTTTTTCTGTGTGTTTATTTTTGGGTTTCTGTGTCTTGAGTCTCCGTGTTGTCCTGTCTACCCCTTGATTGTTCCCAGGTGTGTCTCATGCCGTGATTACCCTTTGTGTATTTAATACCACCTGTGTCTCTTGTGTCTTTGTTGGGTTCTTGTTGTACCAGTCTGTCAGTTCTCTCGTGTTGCATTTGATTTTTCCAGTCGCTACCAGTTTTGAGCCTTAGCTTTCTGCTCATCTGTGCTGCCTGGACTTTTGGATTATTGTGTGCCTTCTTCACCATTAGGCCTTTAGTTCATCATTCCAACCTGGGTCTTCTGCATTTTCCTCACCACCCTACAACCGCACATCGTGACACAAATCTCTCCATATAGTTTTCGAACAGTCTCAAGAACTGAGTGTGTGATGTAAAGGGTTATCATCACAAAAACACACCACTGTGAATTTACTTGGTTAAGTAAATTCACAATGTGACTTGGATAAAACATTAACATTGGATTGTGACAGACTAAGGATGTCCTTATTGAAATCCTAAGACCCAAAAGTACATAAAAAATATAGAAGTGTTTGGAAAATTTTACATTGAAACTTATAAAACTATAGAAATGAGAGCATAAGTGTGAACACAAAAAAACTGCAGAGAAAAAACTGCAGTGAAAGAAAAAAAAATGAGTGAGTTATTGTTTCTGAGATTCCTCCAATATGGATGAATAGATCTGGTCTGCACTAATAGATGCTAAAGATCTTTGTGTGAAATTTGAACAAAAACGTAAACTTTTGCTAAATCCAACCATGAACAGTTCTAAAGACTCCGGGTCATGATGCCTTATGTATTAAATTCTCCTTACACTAAGCTGCAACAAATGTAATGTCTCTGAGTTTAAAGACGGTCCAGATGTTTGGGACTACTACCCAGTTAGCAGAAATTGTCTCATCCAATTGGCTGCAGATATCAGCAGAATCCCCCAAATGTACTAAAGAAGGATCATTTCTGGACAAGAACAAACAAAAGATTTATATTTTGTATTTGCAATGATTTATATCTTCTTGTCTCTGAAATAACCCATCCTACTTCACAAGTTGCCTCATTCTTCATCAGAAGTTAGATTATCACCGCATAAATATTCTTGTATTATAAAGGGTGGATAAATGTCAAACTGAGCGAATAGCTGGAATAAATCACTCAGCAGCTCATTTCAATAAGGGGTGGAAGCAGTTTATGGATGAGAGAGTTTCTCGGAAGTGGTGTGTTTTTGTCTTTAATTCCAACTTACAGATGAATAGAAACTTAAAACCGACCGTTTGATGTAATCAATTTTAAGTTTTCATTCACTTCATTCTAGTGAGTGCAGGTTTCTATCATCCGTGGCAGCTACAAAGCCTGATGCTGACTGTGCCTGTCAGCCCAGATGGTTAACAGATTGTATTACAGTAGGCAGTAAGAATGTTATTTTGGAGCCATAATGCTCCATCTAACACCTCCTTAGGATCAGAGCCCACAGGGAGCGCTGTTACAGGTTGATAAGGGGGGAAAATGTCACGAGATTCCAACAAAAAAAAAAGATAATTATGTGTAGGTCAATTACCGATGTAAAAGATGCACAGAATTCAAGAACTTGTGAAGAATCTAAAGTAGAAGAGATTTCTCTGTTTTTCACTTGGTGCATATGAATCCAGCCCTGTGAACACATGCTAAAATATCAGATTCTGTCACCACCCTTCATCCCTGACGTCGGGAGGAGCAGGTGGAGGAAAAGCTCGGAGAGGTTGGAGAGGCAGTTAGAAGAGAGTTTATTCTTTTCTGTGTGATTCCTGAAGGATTTTACTCTGGCATTTGGAACTGCCTCACACAAAGGTAAACCACAAAAGATACATGTCATTTTCATCTACTGTAAAGCTAATCAAAGTTGAAATATATGACAATTTAACTCTTATATCTACATCTGTAATAATGAAGTTAGTGATTTTCAAATGTTTACATTGAAGAGGTTTACATAGAAAATTGTAAAAAGAAAAAAGTTATTTTTAAGTTTAACTTTATATTTCTGTCTTTAAGTTAAAACCATGGAGTTGAAGGTTCTGGTTCTGTTCTGCATGCTGTCAACATCTGCAACTCAGAAATGGAAACATGAAACCTCCCCTTGGGATCCAAAAGGCAAGAAATAACCTTTTGTTCTTGTAAACAATTACTAAATGCATTGGGTCAAACATTCTTACACATATTTCTGTGTTCAGCAGAACATACCAGCAGAAAGACTTGCTCCAACCTGACTCAAGTACTGGACAACTGGAAATTTGCTATAATAACCCAAGTGAAAGAGCTGCTGATTCACGACCATGCCTCTGTTCTCCCTGAATACACCAGGTGAGTCGCTCTGAACCAAGGCAACAGGAACAAGCTCTAACAGATAAAGTTTGAACTCTGAGTCATCCATTAAAACACTCGACAAACTCCTGGTCCTCTTGCAACAGTAGAATATTATGTAACATGTTTATGCTTTTTAAATGATCTCAATGCAGGGAGTGCTCCAAATGGAAAAGAGTGAAATGTTTCAGCAACGTGGTCTGCTAAATGTAGTGTTTCTGAAACTCTCCAAGTCATTCCTCCAGAGACTGGGCTTATGATACAACACAGTAAACAGCTATTTGTTATCGCCAAGTACTTGTTGTAGATCAACTTTGATCTACAAGAACATCTAGTAGTTGTGCAACTTTTTATTTTTTTAAGAGACTTTTGTTCTTGTTATTCCAAGTTTAATTGCTGATTGTGTGGCTGTTTCTGCTCAACAGCAAGTTATGACTTACACACTGTTGCCATTTTGTCTTGGCTGTGTTCTTCTCATTTCCTGTTATAGTTTAAAGTGTAGTAAAGCCAACAGTCTTGGGCAGCTTACTAAAACAGTGAGATCATTTTAATTAATTCATGTCTCCATGTGCTTAGGATCCAGCCTCTCTCCGAGGCTCTGGGAGATCTCTACCAGCAGTTTAACTCGCTAAAAGACGAGCTGGGGAAGCTCACCTCAAAGTTTGATGGAGTGGAGGCTTTTGTGGATGATATTAAAGAAGGTAGATTCACCAAACCTCACTGGTCAGTGTCCAGGATTCCTCCCAGCTTTGGTCTGAGGTCTCCACTTGGAGCGCAACAGAGAGCTCTAGACAGGAGGCTCATCAATCAGCCAACACTGCTCAGAGCAAGGAGGAGAGGCACTCAGAGACAGTAAAATTGTTGATTGCTAAATACTGTCTGATGTTAACAATAACTATTGTTCTATACGTTTAGAGTGCTGGATGTAATGGGAAAAGGTATTCTGGACTGATCACAAATTACCCAGAATATGAACCATGTCATGCAGTGATGGTTGTTCCACTTTTCTTGGTCATATTCTGCCACAAGGTGGCATCATCCTCCTGGCTGTTCATTATTCAACTGGTTTGTGTGCCTGCACATTACTGAAATATAAATATAAAGAGGATGTTTTTTGTACATTATATAATCAATAATCAGAAACCTTTATAACATACGTTAGGCAAATGGAGTTTGCTTTAGATGCAGGATTTAAAAATACCCATTCTTAATAAGGAGACAAAGTGAAACTATGTGTCAGCACAAGTTGACATACTAGTAACAGCTAGTAGTGAAACAATATAACTGCAATCTTTGATAGAACTCTTTTACACAAGCAAATTACCTTAATGGGACTATCCTGCTATCCTTTTTTATCTTCAAATTTTTTGCTGTTAATCAGATGTCTTATCTGTAATAACACTTTTTCTGTGAGTATTAATAGAGTATTTTTTGATTCTGATTCTCAGCATGTGTGGCATAAACACTGCTAAAAGAAATGTAAAATGACGTTTATCTGTTCAGGGCTGCAACCCTGTAACATGACTTACAAGGTTGTTCCATAACGCACGATTATTCTATACTCAGTATTTATAACTCATTGGTTTGCACTTCATGTTTCTGCTCAAATAACTATTAAAAACATTCAACAGCATATGGTGTGGTGATTAGCAGTGTTAACAAGTAAAAACCTGGCTGAGCATGTGTGGTATAAATACACATGCCAAACAAGACACAGGCTGTTCTTTGTGTTGTTTGGCTGGACTCCTGTCCAGAGTTATGGATGGACTGATGATCTGTGCAGATTGTGACTACTAAAATACATCCCAACCTCGTTTTAATGGTCACTTTGGGAGGGATCAGAACCCATTTTCCCCCCCAAAACAAGAGATGACAAGATTTACAAGACAGAGAAAACAAGCTTCTCTTACTTGCTGAAAACAAAGGTGAACATGCTCTTATCAATCTTACAGTTGCTGCATTTTTAGAAACAAACAAAAAAGATAATATTGTGATTTAGAACATCTTTTCTAAAAAAATTACAAGTAACCGAGGATATACAAATACTCTAAAAAAGTACTACTAAAAAAGTCAAATAGGTTGGATGCATAGCTTTCCTCCATAAAATAGACTCATTTTCAAGAGCTAAATTATGAACTGTGTTTAGTGCAATAATAAAGAATTATGTCCTCATTTTTATCAATTGTAGAGAGAAATACAATTTATTTAGCTAATTCCAATATAAAAAAAATATACACACTGATATACTGGTGTTAGATGTAAATTTGTTAAACAAGAAGAATTAAAACCTCAATGTATCAAGGATTGTTCCCTCTGAAACTGGATTTCATTATTTTTAAATATGATATAAAAAAAAGCACAGCAGGCCTGCAGGTGTATCCTGTAAAAGAAGAGACAGCGAGAAGAGAAGTGATGCTTCACTGGCTATAAGAAAAAATGCTCAGTTTCGCTTGTTCATTTCTATCAGACATTATGACTTACTCAGACTCTATTTTTTATGTCTTAAGGCCCACAGTTTGTTTAGGAAAAACTGCATATTTGAAACTTTACAATGTGTATATGTGTTTATACCAGTTGTGTAAAATAATAAACTATGAAAACATTAAAGGTAATAAAGAAATAAACATTATGTATGGATTTCTTTTTTTTAGCTTCGCCTCCACAAACATCCCATTGTAAGCAAAATCTTTTACTTTGGCACAACTACACTCAATTACAAATAATGAAACACACACAAACACTTATTTCCAATGTAATAATGATTTATTAATGCAAAAGAAGGTCAAGAGAACAATAGTTGTCAAATAAAAACTAAATAGAGAAGCAAGCTTTCTAAATCATGTAAGAAGCAAACAGAAACAAAACAGATTATAAATGATGATTATGATCTTCTGCTATTCTTCAGCAGGACATTCTGACTTGTTGATGGTTTTCTCTGCAGTCTGGGAGCCCAGAGACACTTTACAGGCGTAGACCTTGTTCATGTTCCAGTCTGATGTCTGGATGGACAGAGAACTGCTGATGTGGAAAGTCTGGTCTGGTTTCTGAACAGCAGTGCTGGTAGAGATCCCACTGCTTACTGGACTCCCATCAACCAACCAGTTCACATCAGCAAAAGGTCCAGACTGAGTGGACAGACAGAGCAGAGTGGCTTTGTTGGACTGGAGCTCAGCCTTGGATGGAGGGAAAACAGTCAGGACAGGAGGAGGGAGACTGGAGCCTGGAAGAAAATGAAGATAATTAAATATGCAATTAAATCAACAACAAAGCACTACTTGGTCAAAACAGAGAATACAACTAACTCTAGTCATAGTCATAGTAATCAACTGACAAATATGTTATTTAAGAACAAAAAAAGATATTCAAGCAGATGAAAAAGTCAGTAATTCTAAAACGTTTTCTGAAGTGGATTGACATGACAATGAATAATAAACAAGAGCAAAATACAGCATTTAAAAACCTTAATTATATATGACTGTTATGAAGTTTATTCATTTCACAATTTACTCATTACTTTTATACTCATTATTAGTTTGTGGATTCTTTTTGCCGGCAGCTTTCTCTTTCTAAATATAATATATATTTTTTAAGTAATAACATTTTTAAAATATATATTTAAAATTTTAAATTAATATAATTAACTTTTTACTTCCGTGTATTTACAAGAAAAATAAAATAAAACAAGGATTCTGCTGAGATTTCATTGCAAACAACAAACTTAAGAGCAGATTGTATGTGAATTCTTTGTTAGTTTATCAGCAACTACGTTTGGTTCAAAGATGAGCACAACTGTCTTAGACACAGTTGGACGATGAGACCATGTACAAAAGCAAAACATTTGACTTTATAATATTATTATTAAATATTTGACAACATGACTTTAAATTAGTATTGTTTACTTAACGTTTGGTGTCGCTTGATATTTTTTTGAAAGGAAAACACAAATGTGATAAAAAGATGAAAATAGCTTATTTTAAAACTTTTGGCAACACAAAAGTACACAAAGAGAAAAAAAAGAAGTGTAATGAAATCTAAAAATAAAAAGTCTTAATTTAAAGTATTTAGAAAAATATCCTTACCTGTGACAAACAGCTTGGTTCCCGGTCCGAATACCACAGTGATTCAGTTTGTATACATCGCCGTACAAAAACCTCCTGATTGTTTCTGATGACAGAGTGGAAGTGAAACATCCTGCTGTGAGCAACTTTCACTGAAAACATCTCAGTCTCTTCATCATTCTGCTTTTATTAGAAAACACTAACTCACTTTGGTCTCTTTGGACATATTTAAGCAGTGGCAGTATGGTTTATAGTAACAAATGTGTGTTGTGGACTGTTTAATGTTCAGATATTTGATCAGTTTGGATGTTTGGGTTTTTGTCACACTGTGACAAAAACTGCTTCTGCCTGCCTAATAATGAACTGATAATCAATGTCTGATGATTATTTAGAGATGAATCGGTCTGAAGAGAATCCTGTTCCAACGTTCAGTGAACTGTCATGATGCCAAAAACACAGAACATACTGAGGAACTCCACTAGGAACATGTTTGTACTATTTGACATAATTTCTATCACATCTTTGAATGTTGCAGTTTAGAACAACTTGTTGTCCTGCTGAGACTGTCTTGACAGGAGGTGTCTGGGTCAATATTATCGCTGCATCAACATCTGACAACATGGTGTTGATGCACCATGTTGTCATTAATTCATGAATTAAAAGGTTTGCATTTGAAAATATATCCTTTTACAAGTGTCTGTAAAGAGTCTTACATGTTAAAGCAGTGATGAGACTGCATAGGGTCCACAGCATGTTGTCAATTTGTGGTGTAAATGTTTGGTTCTGTCCAACTCAATAGTGAATAGGTTTTGCTGAAAGGAGATGAGAAACAGAGGCTTATAAAGACCCCGAGGAGAAAAAAGCGGAGGAGGAGATTCATGAATCTAATATTTAGATTTATTGTATATTCTGAAGGCCCCATGTGTTTTCTGAACTGCTTGTTTAGTTATTTAAAGTGTGTATTTTATTAGTGTTTACTGGTAAACTGATTTGAATTGATAGTTGAACATGAATTGTTGTCATTGTTCTGGCCCTTTACTAGTCAGGTTATTTTTCTACCTTCCAATGGAAACTGAACAGAAGTGAACCAAACTGATGGAGAACTGCTGGGACCTTTTTCTTTTTTTTTTCCATTCCCTTTTGATTTTTTCCAGATTGTACTGCGAGGACATAACTGAACCCTCCAAATCACAGAGGAACTTTGAAAACAAATGAAACCACAAAGAACTCTGACACAAAGTCTTGAGCAGACTTTTCAAACTTAAATCTGGAAGTCCACATAAAACTCTATGAACATGTATTATTTTATATATATGATAAAGAAACAAAACTGTGTAAAGCAAATTTTACCAAAAAAGATCAGAGGCAGCAGAATCTTGTAATACATTTTTTTACTTCTGTTAGTAAGGTAACATGAAGACGGTTACTACTGTTAAATAACCACTCTGTTTTGAGTGGTTATTTATGTTTTATATTTAAAAGGCAACCATTAAACAAGGGAGTACACAACTGTAACAGATATATCATAAAGACTGAAACTGTAAAAATATGGAATGGATGCCTTTATTATTCTTCGCTCCAGCAGTTCACCATTTGTCAAAAAACAGAAGTGTTTGTGTTGAGGTTTTTGTCATGGTATAAATCACTGTGTACGTACTCATTGACAGAGCTGTCCCATGTTTTGCAGTAATAAACTGCAGAGTCTTGCTCTTCTACATTGTTGATGATTAAACGATAATCTGATTTTGACTGATGAGTTGATGTGAACCTTGGAGATGAAAACCCAGAACCATAGCTTGGTGAACCAGAGCTGTAATAGAAATACAGCACCCACTGAGGAACACCCCCTGGAATCTGTTTGTACCAACGAACACCACTGTTACTAACACTCCCCAGGTTACAGTCCATGGTGGCTGTCTCTCCTTTTCTCACTGTCAGAACTGGAGGCTTCTGCGTCAGCACCGTTGCACCACGCACACCTGCAAACAACAAGATGCCATGAAGTTAAGAGAAACCCAAAGATTGATTAATCCAGCATTAAGTCCAATCTGCAGTAAGTCATCCTCCTTACATGTTAGAGCAGTGATGAGAGTGAAGAATATCCCCAGCATGGTGTCAGTTTGTGATTTGAAGATGTAAAATGACCTTTCTGCTGACAGATGAGTTTAGTGGATGAGGAGAGGAGGTGTTGGAGGAGATATTTAATACATGAGTGAAAATGAGAGGGACTGACAGGAGGAGGAGCGTTACCTTTGCATGTAGTCATCATGACTTATTGTGTAACTCTAAAGATAAGTAGTTTATTGTTAGACATTAACTACTTAAACTATTAAACTAGTCTTTGGTCAAAAAAAAATCATGAGTTAGATTTTATCATTTATTTAAAAAATATTGTTTTCTGATTGTGTGTGCTGAGAACCATCAGCTTTCCCTTTTTATATAAATTTCAACATTTGTAAACATGTCTGAATGAAAAAATGCAACTGTTTAAAAAAATGTCTAATACTGTGAAATTAATTTTCTTGAAATTGTATTCGTATCACAACTATAACAAAATAGTTAAATTACAGTCAAATGATTTTAATAATCAAGAAAATATTACAACTTACAACTTATCAACAATCTTTGCATATGAATCACTTTATATTTTTCTCTTTTTTGCCAAGAAACAGCATCATCAAAAAAGCAAGGAGTGCTCTGAACAGATGTTTGTTAAAACTTGTTTGTTGGCTATATTACAAAAGCTGAGCTTTAGATATACTAATACAGTGAATACACACCACTTGTGTCTATCATTAAAACTTAAAGTAAGGTCAACTTTGTTGTTCAAGGATTATATAAGACACCTCAATAAAGACTATTGAGGTGTTGTTTTAATTTATCAAAAAATGTTACTTAAGTTGGTTAGCAAATTCAATATTTTTTATTTTACTGTATTCATGATTACCGGAGCACCATGTTGGGACATAGAGGTTGTCCCAGACTGGTAGAGGGTGAGCAGTCCAACACACATGAAGACTTGCTGCCGTTTAATTCTCAGTCCAATTCTGGATCATCAGTCTGTTTTGGTAAAAATCCAACCAGAACAAACTTCTATGGTATGAACTACAGATCTGATTTCCATTTTTGTAAGGTTACTGTAGGTGGGTCTATTTGGCTCAGGGTTTAAATAAGTTGAGGCGAAAACCTGACATCTGAAATAAAAAGTAAAGGAGACCAACAGTTTAACATATTTTATGTTTATGAATCAAATTTGCCATGACTCGGGTTTTTGAAACAAGAGTTCAAAATGCAGTGACTGGATTATGTTCATATGAGGTCTGTTATAATGTGGGCTTGTACAGTTCATGCCTCCATTTGTCAAAAAGAAGAAGTGCTTATGTTGAGGTTTTTGTCAGCATAAATCATAGTGATACGTACTCACTGGCAGAGCTGTCCCATGTTTTACAGTAATAAACTGCAGAGTCTCCTTCTTCAACATTGCTAATTCTAAAACGATAATCTGAGTTTAACACACAATTAACTGTGAATTTGGGGGAAAAGAAACCAGAAACAAACTTTGGAGAGCTCCAGTCCTTATAAAAATTTAGAAAAAATTGAGGAATTCCTCCTGGGATCTGTTTGTAGAAACGTGGTCCATTAACAGCTGAGTTACAGTCCATGGTGGCTGCCTCTCCTTTCCTCACCGTAGCTTCTATAAACTACATCGCATGGCAAAAATTTAAAGCTGTTTCACAATTTGTTTGCCTTGTTTACTGTTTTTTCTTTTATAGTGTTTAGATGTTTTCAATAACCTATCCTTCTACATTGCTTTTTAATAAACACTTTCATATGAAGTTCAAATACTCTGTCTGATCTTCTCCCTTGCTTTACAGATCTAAGACGAAAAGTTTCTCCACTCCCAAAATGTGCTTGTTTTGTCATGTGCTTATAATAATAATTGTTTAGTACAATACTTCCATGATAACTCTGTGTTTAAAACTGTCCATAACATTACATAACTTAAAATGAGAATATTTATCACTCATCATTTAAAAAAAATGTTTGGTTACCAACATCACATTTATGTGAATGACATCAATTACTTTTTGTAGAGATTAAGTCATAGCACTTGGGACACACGTTTCATGGAATGGCCTTTGATAATAAGCAGAGTATTAATAAGTTGAATTGGAATATTTTTTGAATATGTTTTTTTTTTTTACTTTTGGTGATGTAAAATCTCAAAAACCAATGTTGAGATTATTAAAACCGTTACTATTTAATTCAAGATGTTGAATATTTGAATCACTTCAATTCTCATCGATAGAGGTGTCCTCAGTTTTTCATTAGAAAAATTTCTTTCTTCTTCCATACTTCTGATAATCAAACAATAATCTGGTGTTGACCGATACTGGATGTGTGTCCTTGATATGAGATATCTGCTAGTTTTATTCATTTATAGAAAAAAAGATTATAGTGCAGATACTGACAAATAACGATGTGTTGACTGAAACTCTTACATTGTCAGTCCATGCATCTCAGTGAGAGCAAAAGCAGAAGTGTTATTGAGGAGGTTTTTGTAACAGTGTGAATCACTGTGATACCCACTCTTCAGCAGAGTCATCCTATGTGCTACAGTAATAAACTGCAGAATCTCCTTCTTCAACATTGCTAATTCTAAAACGATAATCTGAGTTTGACACAAAATTAACTGTGAATTTGGGAGAGGAGAAACCAGAACCAAACGTTGGAGAGCTCCAGCTCTTATGAAAATTTAGAACAAATTGAGGAATTCCTCCTGGGATCTGTTTGTAGAAACGTGGTCCATCAACAGCTGAGTTACAGTCCATGGTGGCTGCCTCTCCTTTCCTCACTGTCATAACAGGAGGTTTCTGTATCACCACTGTCACACCACTCACACCTGGAAACAAGATGATATGAAGTCAAGAGAAACACATACTGATGTATCCAACATCAGCTTCTTTCTGCTGTAAGTCATCCCCCTTACATGCTAGAGCAGTGATGAGAGTGCAGAGGGTCCCCAGCATGTTGTCAGTGTCTGCTAAGAATGATCTTGGAACGTGTAAAGTGACCTTGCTGCTGACAGATGATCGAAGAAGAGGTGCTGGAGGAGGTATTTAATATAGCACTGACACTTGGGAGTGACAGGAGGAGGAGCTTTCATCAAATCTATTTTTGATGTTTTTTAGTTTTTAGCATCTTTGAAGAGAATTGATCAAATTTATTGAGAACTTGGCAATTTTGCCTAATTTCTGTATCCGTTGCCCCTATTTGTAGCTTAGTGATCTTAAAGATGCGGTGGGGAAGCTCGACAAAATGACCTGCTTATAAAATATAGGACAGAGTTGAAACAAGTGCAAGATATTGTGATACCACACAAGATACCAATGTGTGTGGACTGATCACATTTTTAGTTGTACCAGGAGGTGGCTTCCTTAACAAAACTTGTCATTCTCCTACCTCCTGTTTCTTTATTTCAATAAAACATGTGTTGTATAGTATTTTCTATGATTGAGAATATTTTAAGATTGTTAAACGCTAACTTAAGCAACTTTATTGTAAGGAAAAAACAAACAAAAAAAACAATGCAATGCAATATAAGCATTAAGAGGCCCAACATTGACTGTTAGGCTGTAACATCCAATGTCCTGTGGGCCTCAGTTTATACTTCTATTCCTGTAGTAGCAGTTAAAAAAATAACAGTAAATGACATTTAATTTTGTAGAATTTAACCTAGTTTTTAGGAAATATTTATTGTGATTTGTATTCCATCATAGTTACACAACAAAGGTTTGACAGTCGTGAAAGTTCCAAAATTTATTTTCACTTTACCAAGAACTGTGGTGATGCAGAAGCCTCCTGTTGTGTCTGTGAGGAAAAGAAAGTCAGTCATCATAGACTGTAACCTGGGGTTTGTTGCGAACACATTTCATATATAAATGCATGAAAAGTATCTCTGTATTGTCTTGTTATGAGAACTCTTTATTGTGGCAAAAATACAAATAATATAACCATTTTTATTTGTGCTCTGACTCAATATTTACAGGATCTTTCAAGGAGATTTGTTTTTATAAAAATAATACAGGAAATGTAAGACTAAAAAACAGCACATTAGAAGTTAAAGCTTACAGTTGATAAATTATCTATCAGTAGTGGCAACATTATTCATGTTTTATATTTAAAAAACATTAAATGTTAAATAAAATTGTGATACATAATTTTAACAAATATATCATAAAGACTGTAACTGTAAAAAATAAAGAATGGGTTCCCTTATTATTCTTCACTTCAGCAGTTCACCATCTGCAAGAAAACAGAAGTGTTAGTGTTGAGGTTTTTGTCATGGTATAAATCACTGTGATACAGCCTTGTTGTTTTCCCGTGTTTTGCAGTAATAAACTGCAGAGTCTTGCTCTTCTACATTGTTGATGATTAAACGATAATCTGTTGTTGACTGATGAGTTGATGTGAACTTTGGAGATGAAAACCCAGAACCATAGCTTGGTGAACTCCAGCTGTGATAGAAATACAGCACCCACTGAGGAACACCTCCTGGAATCTGTTTGTACCAATAAACAGTATTAACAACAGTCCCCAGGTTACAGTCCATGGTGGCTGTCTCTCCTTTTCTCACTGTCAGAACTGGAGGCTTTTGTGTCAGCACCGTCGCACCGCTCACACCTGCAAACAACAAGATGACATGAAGTCAAAAGAAACACACATATAGATTAATCTAACATTGGCTCCAATTTGCAGCAAGTCATCCTTCTTACATGTTAGAGCAGTGATGAGAGTGAAGAGGGTCCCAAGCATGATGTCAGTGTTATTTGAACTTGTAAAATGACCTTACTGCTGACTGATGAGAATTCAGAGGATGAGGAGGTGCTGAAGGAGTCCTTTAATATGTGACTGAAAATGAGAGGGACTGACAGGAGGAGGAGACTGTTAAATTCTGTACTGTAGTGTTTTTCAGTTTACAGCTTCTGTAAACAGAAGTATTTGACGTGGTTTAAACATATGTTCACTGCTGACATTATTTTTGGACCTCTGGAATGAAATCAAAGAGTTCATACAGGTCTTGTAGAAGTGGAGCAGTCTGCATCATTTTAATGGTTTCAACTTGCTCCACATGTGGATGTTTAGACTTTAAGCATATTGGAGAGATGTGATGAAAAATGAAAGTGATAATTAATTGCTTGCTCAAGTTTGTTTGATTGTCAGCATCTTTTGTGTACAATTTTATCTTTAAATTGAATTCAATTCATGACTTAAACTTAAATTACTGACAACAAATATTACAAAGATATGAGTTATGTATGTATGAGAATGTGTAGAATTCATTCTTCCTATCCCTTTCTAAGTTATTTCTTATTTTGTTTATGAACTGATGATATTTCCATACGTAATTTTCCTAACATCAGATAAGTTACTGAAGTTGGCAGAAAATTGAGGACGAAATCCACTTTCATCTGAATATAAATAGTCTACTTTTAGTGATTTCTGTGTATTTTAGACTTTACCATGGCAAAAAAAAATGTATGTCAAACACATACATACACACAATTATTGATTTCTAATTTTAGATGAGACATTTTAACTTGACTCAGTGATACAAAGTTGCAAAGTTCCACACAGACACAGTAAGAGATATATTTTCATACTGAAACATATAAGTATGACCTGTACAGACCTAAAGCTCCTCCTCCCTCCTGTCAGTGTGATATTAAATGCCTCCTCCAGCATCTCCTCCTCATCTTCTAAACTCTCATCTGTCAACAGTAAAGTCACTTTACAAGCTCCAAGATTATTCTCAGCACACACTGACATCATGCTGGGGACCCTCTGCGCTCTCATCACTGCTCTAACATGTAAGACTGGATCTCATGATGGAATCATCAGACTTTATCTATATTTAAACTGTCATTTCATTGTTTCCAGATGTGAGTGGTGTGACGGTGGTGACACAGACGCCTCCTGTTGTGACAGTGAGGAAAGGAGAAACGGCCACCATGGACTGTAACTTGGGGAGTGTTAATGCCAGCGGTCCCCGATGGTACAGACAGATCCCAGGAGAAGTTCCTCTATATATGCTCAGGTTTTATCATGGCTGGAGTGTACCCAAATATGACACTGGGTTCCCTTCTGCAAGACACACATCTACTCATCAGTCAACATCAGATTACCGTTTGCATGTCAGCAGTGTGGAGGAAGGAGATTCTGCAGTTTATTACTGTTGTACATGGGATAGCTCTGCTAAAGAGTACGTATCACAGTGATTCACACTGTGACAAAAACCTCCCCAATAGCACTTCTGCTTTTTCTCTCCCTAATACATAAACCAAGTGGAGCCACAAGCAATAGCTTCATCCAACACACAGCATATATATTTTTTTAGCATTTACACTCTTTAAAGGTTTTTTTATTAATAGATAAAACCAGCAAGTACTACATTATGTCTACAAAATGATTTACTTAATCTTACTTAAACAGTACAATAACAAATATCTCTTACATGTCACAAGTCTTAAAAAAATAGATATTGCACAAATATTAAGCTCATATTAAAACTGACTAACAATAAATATTACATAATAAAATAAACAGAAAATGTGTTAAAGGACAAGAAAAAAAACAGACTAAAATATGATTTATGCAGATTTTATCAAAATTCCTTAATGGTAATTTAATATCTGGAGCAGAGATTATGTTATCATTAAGTTATGTGTTGAAATTTAACTTTCAACACATAACTGTGTTGAAAGTTACCGCTGGAAACTTATTACCGTTGAAACTTAGGTTATTAATTTACATGAAAGTTTAATCATGGAGATGATGTCTGCAGCTGCATCCTGTGAGAACAGAGAATGAGATGTAGATAGGTGATGCTTCATTGACAGAAGATGAAAATTCAGTTTAATCTTTTCTTTAAAGTATTTTACACCACTAAACCAGATTCTTATTGATTAATATTCTCCTCTGCTTATAGTACAAATTTAAGGCTAAAACTTACTCTGTTATAAAAACGTTTTAGATTACAATGAGTTAAATCGTGGTTTTTGTTTCTTCAAATTATGAAATCAAAAAGAAATATTTGATTTATGATTGAGGCAGTTGTGTTTCTCTTCTATCAACCAAAAGCAAAAATTTAAAGCTGTTTTGCAATTTGCTTGCCTTGTTTACTGTTTTTTCTTTTATAGTGTTTAGATGTTTTCAATAACCTACCCTTCTACATTGCTTTTTAATAAACACTTTCATATGAAGTTCAAATACTCTGTCTGATCTTCTCCGTTGCTTTACAGATCTAAGACGAAAAGTTTCTCCACTCCCAAAATGTGCTTGTTTTGTCATGTGCTTATAATAATAATTGTTTAGTACAATGCTTCCATGATAATTCTGTGTTTAAAACTGTTCATAACATTACATAACTCAAAATGAGAATATTTATCACTCATCATTTACAAAAAATGTTTGGTTACCAAAATCACATTTATGTGAATGACATCAGATTACTTTTTCTAGAGATTAAGTCATAGCACTTGGGAACACATTTCATGGAATGACATTTGATAATAAGCACAGTATTAATAAGTTTAATTTGATTATTTTTTGAATATGTTTTTTTACTTTTGGTGATGTAAAATCTCAAAAACCAATGCTGAGATTATTAAAACCGTTACTATTTAATTCAAGATGTTGAATGTTTGAATCACTTCAATTCTCATCGACAGAGGTGTCCTCAGTTTTTCATTAGTAAATTTCTTTCTTCTTCCATACTTCTGATAATTAAACAATAATCTGGTGTTGACCGATACTGGATGTGTGTCCTTGAGATGGGAACCAGTGTCAAATTTTGTAAAACACAGGTAGAAACTTTGCCTGGGCTCTGTCTGTACCAACAAGGGTAATTGGTGTTAACATTATTGTAATTAAACAGTAATATCTGCTAGTTTTATTCATTTATAGAAAAATAGATTATAGTGCAGATACTGACAAATAATGATGTGTTGACTGAAACTCTTGCTGGTGGCTACATTGTCAGTCCATGCATCTCAGTGAGAGCAAAAGCAGAAGTGTTAATGAGGAGGTTTTTGTAACAGTGTGAATCACTGTGATACGTACTCTTTAGCAGAGCTGTCCCATGTGCTACAGTAATAAACTGCAGAATCTCCTTCTTCAACATTGCTAATTCTAAAACGGTAATCTGATGTTGACTGATGAGTTGCCGTGTGTCTTGAAGAGGGGAACCCAGTGTCATATTTGGGTGCACTCCAGTCATGACGAACTCGAAGCATATATAGAGGAACTTCTCCTGGGATCTGTCTGTACCATCGGGCACTCTGGCCAGTCTCACTCCCTAGGTTACAGTCCATGGTGGCCGTTTCTCCTTTCCTCACTGTCACAACAGGAGGCGTCTGTGTCACCACAGTCGCTCCTCTCACACCTGGAAACAACAAGATGAGATGAAGTCAACAGTAACACACAGTCTGATGAATGAACTCCAGTCTGCAGTAAGTCACCTTTCATACATGTTAAAGCAATGATGAGAGTGCAGAGGGTCCCCAGCATGTTCTCAGTGTGTGCTGAGAATGATCTTTGAACTTGGAAAGTGACCTTACTGCCGATAGATGAGTTTAGAGGATGAGGAGAGGAGGTGCTGAAGGAGGCATTTAATACAACACTGACACTTAAAGGAAGAGACAGGAGGAGGAGCTTTAGTCTTTCGTGGTTTGGATAACTTTCTTGACTCTAATATGTTAAAAAAAAAATACATTTTCTTCTTGGAAACAACTGACATAATTTATGCTACTAGCAGATTAATTATTGTCTTCACTAAAATGTTTTATGATGATG
This sequence comes from Xiphophorus maculatus, assembly GCF_002775205.1. Lineage (NCBI taxonomy): Eukaryota > Metazoa > Chordata > Actinopteri > Cyprinodontiformes > Poeciliidae > Xiphophorus > Xiphophorus maculatus. Next base: position 11,084,191 of record NC_036458.1, on the reverse strand, counting down.
ATTTTGATGACATTGAAGAAAATATCTTTCTTACTTCTTTGGTGTTTTATGTTTTTATCATGTAAAGTACATTGAATAGCCAGTTCCTGAAATGTGCTATATAAATAACCTTGCCTTGCTTTAAGATAAAGATTCAGACAAATTAAAATCTTTCTCAAAATTAAAGTGTTAGAAAGTAGTTGTGGTTTTAACCATTTGCTTTGCTTTCATTTTAAATTTTATCATTCATAGCAAACAGAATCAAAAACATCCATCAACTTTTACTCAAACAGACTCAGGTACCCATTTATAAACATACTTAAGTACAAGTCACCTATTTACTGTTCTTGTTCCTACAAATAACTAAAATAAATGTAAGCTAATAAAATCACAACCAACTTCAACATTTAAGACATTGTATGTCTTTTATTAATAGTTAATGGTCATGGTCCCTATAATTCACATCTACAATGATTTACAGATTCCTTTTCTACAAAAGTCCTATTAGTTGCAAGTCAGTAAAAAGTGATGTTTATTTTTTAAATACTTTTATCACTTTTTAAAGTGAAAAATTGAAATCCATTAAACACAGGTCTCATTCCAATTGCTGTAAAGGTTATAGTGTTAGTGACATCTGGTTACCAAAACCATTTTACATGTTCAACACAAAATGACAATGAACAATTAAAAAAGAAATTAAAGGTCAAAAAAGCTGTAAAAAATTAATAATACATAACTAAAAATAAAACATGTTTAAGTCTGTTTTACTAATAAAAACTACTTTAAAATGCAGCATTCTAATCTTTATTGAGATATTTATCTCAATTAAAGGGGAAGAAACAAACATATCTTTTCAGTTTTCTTTTATAAGGAAAGAAAACTGTCTGCTTTATGAAAGAAAATTGAAAAGTTTACAATTTCATAAAACTGTAAACTTATGATATTTGTTTTCTGAGCAGTTCCAAAAACAATGTTGTGACAGGGCAAAATGAGTGTTTGAGTCAATCATTTAAAAGGATAAAAAAAATCTGATCAATTTAACAAGTGAAACTGAGGTTTCTATCCACAGTCAGTGAAGCATGACATCTCTGTTCTCACAGGATACACCTGCAGGCCTCTTCTTCTTCTAAAACGCAGGGTCATGTTTCTGAAGTAATAGTTCTTAAAACATTGTGGTTTTAAATGTCAGTTTCTTTGCATTTATTATGTTTTAAGTTTTGTATCAACATGTCAAAGCCTGAACTAAATACATTTAGTCTTTAGTTCAAATTAAGAACAAATTACATTTTTAACATTTAAACAGAACCTATAGTGTCCAAAACCAATAGATAAACAATTATTTATTTAGATTTGATCATAACTCCTTCTTCTGTCAATCAGGTCAGATTCTGTTTTATATCTCACACAGAACTTCCTACAGTCTTTCTCAAACACATCAGATTATTTTAACTGATATTTAAATGAAAGGTGTTAAACCAATTTGATTAATAAACTGAATTTGGGATTAATTGAAATGTATTCTTTGTCAGACTTGAATTATTTTTTTTGTAAATTGCTTTGAGATGGCCTGTGTTGTGAATTGGCGCTATGTCAATAAACTGAATTGATTTTAACTGAAAGGTTTGAAACTAGAAATAACCGTTTGCAGTTCCACAAACGGTTGAGACTTGAGCCCCTCTTTTGCATTTAGGTACAAAAATGAAGGCGAGGTCTGCAGCTGCATCCTGTGAGAACAGAGAGGAAAGCGTAGGTAGGTGATGCTTCACTGGCAGAGAATGAAAATTCAGTTTAATCTGCCGTCAAACTACCAAAAGGTTGTTCTCGTTTTGCACAACTAAAAACAGATACTTTTGTTTTCTCTCTGACTGTGTTACCAGTAACACTGTTTGAATGCATATAATCAAATGCTATTCCAGAAAGTTTTTATATTTGTGATCTTACTTGATATTTAAGATCTATGAGTGACATCATGACTACAGATATTTAAAGTGTCGTTGCAAATGAGCTCTGGGTAACATATTTAGGGTTTATAATGCGATAAAGTAATTAGAAGGATATCCTTTTCCTACCAAAGGGATTATAATTTCACTGTTAATAAATTACAATAAATACTTTTAGGATTAAACATTGCTAAGCTGTGAAGCTGTGATGATACAAAATGACACATAATCAGATAAAAGGTGCCACCTTGTGGCAGAAAGTTATAAAACGATGAATTGTGCACATTCTGATATGGAACATGTAATGTTGGGTTACAATGCTCGTCATAAGCAGGATTTGATTAGTTGTCATATTCTTACACTAAGCTGTAAAGAAATCATATTCACATCAGAAAAAAGTCAGTAGGCAACAGTTTTTCTGCCTCTCCTCTGCACTCTGACCAGCTTGATGATCCTCCTATCTAGAGTTCTTCTCTGGACTCCATGTGGAGACCTCAAAACAAAGCTGGGAGGAATCCTGGACATCGGCCACTGAGGTACTAATCCACCGTCTTAAATATCATCTTTGAAGCTGAGAGGCTGGATCAAACTCTCAAGATCCAGCCTCTCAGCTTCGAAGAGAGGCTGGATCTTAAACACATCTAGGCATGAATTAATTATCATGGTATCAGAAAAACATTTCAAAGAACTGCGTCTCTGTTATGCTTAAACTACCAGGAAAAGAGAGAAATAGAACCAAATCTTAAAGTAGATGAAAGCTGCTAAACAGGAACAGCCCCACATTCAATGACAGACATCAGACCAAAGGGTAAATGAGGCTGAAACATGTCCCTCATTTCTTTTTGGCTGAGTCTCCACAGTGAGATCATTTCAAGAGCAAGAACATGTTACATAATTGTCTCAAGTTGTTACAGGACTTGGAAAATGTGGAATCTTTATTGACAGAAGGAATTTTTAATTAAATATTCATTTCTCTCAAAAGGAAATATTTCTTTTTTTCTCTCCATTATGTAAGTTTATAGATAAGTTCACACTTTTAGATTATTATCTGTTAGAGCTTGTTCCTGCTTCAGTGGTTCAGTGCGACTCACCTGATGTATTCAGGGAGAACAGAGGCATGGTCATGGATCAGCAGCTCTTGTGTTATTATAGCAAACGTCCAGTTGTCCAGTACTTGAGTCAGGTTAGATCAAGTTTTCCTGCTGGTATGTTCTGCTGAACACAGAAATATGTGTAAGAGTGTTTGACCCAATGCATTTAGTAATTGTTTACAAGAACAAAAGGTTATTTCTTGCCTTTTGGATCCCAAGGGGAGGTTTCATGTTTCCATTTCTGAGTTGCAGATGTTGACAGCATGCAGAACAGAACCAGAACCTTCATCTCCATGGTTTTAACTTAAAGACAGAAATATAAAGTTAAACTTAAAAAAAACAAACTTTTTTACAGTTTTCTATATAAACCTCTTCAATGTAAACATTTTAAAATCACTAACTTCATTATTACAGATGTAGATATAAGTGTTAAATTGTCATATATTTCAACTTTGATTAGTTTTACAGTAGATGAAAATGACATGTATCTTTTGTGTTTACACAGAAATCAGTGCAAGCGAGTTTGATTCAATGCATTTAGTAATTGTTTATAAGATCAGAAGGTTATTCCTTGCCTTTAAGATCCCAAGACGAGGTTTGATGTTTCAGTTTCTGAGTTCCAGATGTTCCGAACAGAACCAGAACCTTCAACTCCATTGTTATAACTTACACAAGCAGATATATGAATTTAGATTCAAAAAACCTATTTAATTCACTTTTTAATAAAAAAATATAATGAAACTTATCCTGAAAGACCACAATATTTTAAAGTCTAGATGACAGGTTTAGACGTAAACATTAAATGGACAAATATTGTAACTTTATTTAGATTAGTGTAGTGAAGATGAAATGGCCTGTGTGTGATGGAGGTCAGAAGGTCTCTACAAGGCAGATCAGCCAAAAATTATTCAGGAATGACAAATAAAAAACTACATCTCCAGCCTCAGAACTTTTTCTCCATCTGCTCCTCACTACATCAGTGATGAAGAGTGGTGACACCATCTAATATTTTATCATGCGTTCACACAGCTGGATTCATATATATCAAACAGAAAACAAACACATGTCTCTAACTTTAGCCTCTTGACAGGTTTTTAACGTTTTTGTATCTTTTACGGTCAGAAATAATCAGGACATAGTTTTTTTATGAAATGACCTCTCCTGCCTTTTTCCATTCATCAACATACACTGATTGGTTTGGAGGGAACACCCCTCCTTGTGGGCTCTGACAGAGGAGTCAAAAAATAACATTCTTACTGTCTACTGTAATCCAATCTGTTAACCACCTGGGCAGAAAGACACAGAAAGCATCCGGCTTTGTTGCTGCCAGAGGTGATAGAAACAGCAAGCAATCAGTTTAAAGTCTCTAGCCATCTTTAAGTTGGCATAAAAGAGAAAAATTCACTACAAGAATCTGCATTAAAAAAACATCCATCCATTAACTGCCGCCGCCTTTTATTGAAATAAGCTGCTTAGTGATCAGCACCAGCTCACTCGCTTTGATATTTATCTTTTCTTTGTAATTTCAGATCATTTATCTGGTGTCTTCACTTCTGATGGATGATAATGAGGTTTGTTCTCCAAAGCCTAAATCCTGAAGGAGATTCCAACATCTGCTTAGTTTAAGCAGGACTGTTACTTCAGAGGCAGGAAAATATAAATCACTAATACATTTTTTTTCCCTTTCTGAATTGAAGAAAAGTTTGGTCCTTTCAAGAAAATAAAATATGCTCTATTATGAATAGTTCAACTACTGTATATCCCCCTTCAAATGACTATTTTTTGATTTGTAGGAATCAGCAAATATCAGCAAAAAGACAACTGTGGAGATAAATGAATTCAGATGAAACAATCTCTGCTAAAAAGGAGTTTAACTGGGCAACAATCCTGAACATCTGTGTCATCTTCGAACCTACAGACATTACAGCTGTAGCTCAAGTAAGTGATGGCTGCTTTGACTTTTGAACTGATTAATAAATGTGTTGTTCTGGATTACATAACCAGTTTAAACTACAAAGTTATGTTAACAATTATAATAAACAGTCCTTCCTCCCATGTCAGAAGTTTTATTATTATTATTATTATTATTATTATTATTATTATTATTATTATTATTATTATTATTATTATTATTATTATTATTATTATTATTATTATTATTCCCCAGTAAATGCTCATTTCTGCTGCCATGACTGAAATCTGACATTTTCACAGTGGAGGTTCAAATAGTATCGTTTCCACAAAACAAAACTTATAATTGTACTATTAAGTTTCGTTTTACCAACATTGTATAGAAATGTGGAACCAGCTGTAAGGAGAGACTGAGGGGCAGCCAGCGGTCAGACTCTGGTTCTGCCTGCAGCAACACACTCATTTGTGTCCAGCTCCTTGCAGCTCTGTCCAGCACAGCCAGAGGAAAGAATGACTCCAGCAGAGCTGCAGAGCCACAGAGGAAGGTAATTAGGCCCCCAACTTTCTGTTTTTCAGCTCAGAGTCACATCGACTTCTGAGCTCCTGATGTTATTTTCTCTCAGTATCACATCACTGTGCAAAGACTTTATCAGAGTGGTTTTAAAAGATATTTCTACTTATCTATATAGGTTCATAGACTCAGATTTTTTGTTGTCAAACAGTTTTATTGAGGAATCAGACACGAGAATTGAAACATAGACTCAGATTTTGAGGTCAATTATGATAGTAGGGGAGAATGACTAAGTCAGTTCCTTAAGCTTCAAAGAACTATTTCTGACTAGATTTATGTTTCATCATAAGTTTAGCATAAGGCCCAAAACAGTACACTATCTTTCTTGAAAATGTTGCCCTGAGGTTGTAGGAGGTAAACAGTTTGCCTCAGTATTCCCTGAAGTCAGTGCTTCTGTTTTCATTTTTTGCAAATGTTAAAAATACTCTTGTGACAGTCATTCTTTGTTCTGATACCGGCAGACTTTTTGTTTTATATTACCTGTCTGTGAGAACAATACTAAAAGTAATATTAAAGCACTAATCGTTTAGTTTTAACAAGATTAACACAGTAAAAATGTAGACTTTGTATGTACTGGTAGGTGCTCATTTTAAGTTATTAACAGCCACATAAAAACAATCTTCTATCTCCACTATAAGAGCTACATCACAGTAAAGTGCATAATTAATTGTACATTCAAATAAAATGATGCTGATGTAATATTTTCTATTTTCTGCTTTTGAAAAGTTGTCTTTAAAGCAAATAATATCAATGGGCTGCTAATTTTATTATTAGGCAAGTTACCGCTAATGCAAGTCATATCTGTTAAACTGGCTCAAGTTTGAAGTTTACTCAATTTGAAAATAAAAACAATAAAAAAAATGATCAAATGTATTAATTGCTATCATTTTTCGGATTAAATCAAAAATGTAAACGTGTTAAATTATGAAACAATTTCTTTTGATAGTTGTGTTTGATGACAGAGTAAATCATGACGTTTTGATGTCCTCTAGTGGTCACAGTGGAGAACTGCAAGGGTAGGTTTCAGTTCTTATCTTTGATCGTTTTAATGATGCCACACTAATACATAAATTATATAGAGAGAAATACACAAAAAGATAATATAGTAGGGTTAGTTATTCTTACATTAATGCTGTGTACTGAAGTGGGAAATGTGAACATTTTGGGATATTTTGCCATTTTTTACACTAAAAGTATTAGAAGCGTGAAGCACATGAATATGAAATAATTTATGAAAAAACAAAACAATTGAAAAGAAGGAGGTATAAAAAAGGAAGAACTCATATGTTAGAAAGTAAACCAACAGTCTAATTTTTGGCACATTTAAATAATTATATATCTAATTTAGAACTAAATGAAGTTTAATTTAGTGCCATTTAATTTAGCACTAGATTAAATATATTTTATTTATTTCAAATAGTATGTAATTGATTATGGAGTTAAATAATTATTTCATGATATTTATTTATTGAAATTTGCCACTCGTCACCCTCTATAGTATCGGAGTTTGGTTTATGCCAGAAAGTGTTGCCCAGCTAGATTGATGTTGCATGGAGTGCTACATTTGGCAGGCGGCGTGCCCTCTGCTCCCTCCACTAATAGGCTGTGGACAGGCCTGTGGATGCTAGCAGTTTCCAGATGCACATTTATTAGCAGAAGATTTAACCTCATACTCGTATTTCATGTAGGCTAACAGGTGTGATTTAAAATGTAAACTGAGTAAGAGGTTTTGCTAAAACTACCTAAAAGGTCAGAACATAAGAAATTGTACTTATTTATGGTGGGAGGAAAGTTTTCAGTTACTTTCCACCACTGTGCTGTTTACACTGTGGACAATATTTCCTCAGTGTTCCATTAAAATGTTAAGCATTGGTTTGATCTGAGTAGTAGCATATATATATATATTTATATATTGAATTCAATGAGAAAGTGTGTCCAAACTTTTGGTCTGTACTGTATATATATATATATATATATATATATATATATATATATATATATATTATATGTTAAATTGTTTAAAGGTGTGTAAAAAGTTTGGTTAAGGTCAATACTTCCTGGTTTCTTCCTGAATTATTTAGTTGTGAAGCTCAGTGAGAGGAAAAGCATGAAAATAACTCACATTGATGAAAAATGCAGCATCATACACAATCCCATAGGTGCCACCCAGACAAAAGAAAAATAGAGCTACCTCACATTGCAACATGAAAAAGTCAGTGTTCTAATAATGTACTTTATATGTTTATACAAAATAATTTCATTTTATTACAATACAAATATTCATTATATCCAAAAAAAGAACTCCTTCTACTAACAATATATTGTTTGGCTTGTATGAGCGTGATGCTTCAATGAGTAAACCTCAAAAAGAAATTGCTAAAACAACATGTTTCCTTGTTAGAACAAAAAAAAAAAAACCCCATTTCCTGTTCAGACAAATTATAGATATTCCAGTGTGTGTTTCATGGTACGCTGCTAGAAAACATAACCCACCTGAATGTGGTTCAGGTGGTGTAGTTGCAGCCTCCCTACAGTGTACTGATGAGAAATGCTGCCACCTCAATCGGATCAGACTCACTCTTCCTCTTGTGCCCCTCGATGTGTTTTAGGTTCACTCTCATGGTCTGCATGACTATTACAACACTTCAAACTGCTTAGAACCACCAGTCCAAGCAGGACACAAGTGGTTACAAGATGTCCTCATCAAATTTTGCAGGTTTTTTTGTTTTGTTTTGTACGTGTGTATCTTATGTTATGGTATACTAAGTCGTGGTATTTTATTCGCCTGCTGATCAACTTAGCCAAGAGCCTCCTGTAAACAAGTCTTAAAAGTTTTATTTCATTTAAAAATAAATGCCAATCAATAAACCTCAAACCCACTAAAGTGATTTTTCTGTGCGCTTTAGTACACTTGAGTATTTTTATGTAACTGTCAATAGAATGGAAGAGTGAGACCTCTCTCTGAGGAAAGCAGTGGAGCGGTCTCTTGTGTGTATTCACTCGCAGCAAACCTCTATCCTGCCATCCCTTTTGTCTCACGAAATCTTTATAGGTCTGTGGTCAAAGTTGACGAGCTGCTGCCATCAACCTCCAGATCTGAGCAGCAAGATGCAGCCAAGGACTGTAAATAGCCACATCTCTACTGGAAAAGAAGAGGAAAAAAGTAGGGATGTTTAATTGACTGGTGATCACAAGGTTTTAATCGAATCACTGGGTTATTACATTCAGAAACAAAGAAAAAAAAATGCCTACTTTTCTTTAACTTTAAAGGAAAGTTAGCTCAGACTATAAATAAATAGTTAAACCTAAATTAATTTTAAAAGTCTTTCCCAGCTGCTAAAATCCACATTATTTTTACAATCTACTTCTGATGGTTCAGACAGACTGAAGCAAAGAAAGCTTTTCTTTCTAAAATAATTGATCAACAAGATGAGTTCAATCCATGAGATGCAACTGAGTAAATTGTGCTTTGTTGTTATGTGCACCAAATTTTGACCTTACACTTTGAATATTGCAGCTGAAATAAGGAAGTAGGCTATTCAACAATGTTAACTTTAGAGACCTGTGCAAATTGTAGCTTCAGTTTTATTAGTTATTATTAACTGTAACTCATTTGCTTCCAGGTGATCACAAGGTTTTAATCGAATCACTGGGTTATTACATACAGAAACAAACAAAAAAAAGCATACTTTTCTTTAACTTTAAATGAAAGTTAGCTCAGACTATAAATAAATAGTTAAAGCTAAATTAATTTAAATTTTTTGACCAGAAAATCAACGGGTTTTATTTTTTTTAAACTGGCTGACTGTTTGTTGTAGCAGATTTAATCCTCCAGTAACCTGACTCATCAGCAACACAGATGCAAAATAATACTTAAAGGACGGTTGAAATGCAGAGCAGTATTTCAAGTGTCAAAAAGATCCAACAAGGATCCGGAGTGAGGATTCTGGTTGGTCAATAGCTTGTTAAAGAAAGTCGGAAACAAGGAAGATAATTTTCAGCGTAAACGAAGCACGGATCAGTTTGCTTATAAAAAATAAATATTTTGAAAGGAATAAACGGAAGCACGTGTTCTTTACGCTCCTGCACATTTGCTGCTCGGTTCGTCTGTACCGAACTGAAACCCAAATACGCAACGGTGACGGTCACATCTCCAAACGACCCGGCTGTCCAGTCAGAAAGCGGGAGGCAGCAGCTTGTTTGGGCCAACATGTAAACAGAGATTTATTCTATAAAAAAAGAGGAGCAATCAGAGATCTGACTGAATCTTTGGAAGCGGCAGGGATTTCACTCAGAGAACTGATTAAAAAAACAGCAGATCGTCGTTTCACCTGGTAACCGACTACGTGCTCTGAATGAAGAAGATGCGCTGAACTGGACGCCGTTGTCAAAGAAATAGATGTGATGTAAAATAATAACAGTAACGATGACAACCGCTGTCAACATCTGTCTCCAAACGTGCCGGAGCTGAAGGCGAAGCGGAGCTCTCTCTGCGAGGTGCGATGGAAGAAAAAATGCGGCGTTTTAGAGCTTCTTCTTCTTCTTCAGGTCATTTGAATCTCCAAAGCTCCTGAGTCAGGAATTTATCCTTCACATCTCCCCCCCTTTTTTTTTCCGTTTATAGACTTGTTGTCTTCTGCAGCGCAGTGAGGAGGATGGTGTTTGTCCTTCAAGTGATTGTCATGTCTTCGGCGTTTTTCAATCCCAGCTTCGCTTTCAGTTCCCACTTTGATACAGGTAGGAATCAAATAATAAATACGGGCGTTTATCACTCTGCCGATGCATGCGTCTTCCCAATTTCACGCACTGATGGATGTCATCTTAATATGTTGACTGAAGCGACATATTTGTTTTTTGGGGGGGAGGAGGGTTCAGCCACTGGTGTGACATTGCTGCCTCATCGTGATTATGAAGCACCTCAGTCCGCCTGCAAAATTGAGATGATTTCAGATACTCTTGTTTTACCTTCTGCCAGGCCTTCAAAGCTCGGTGACAAGAGGGTTAAAAGTTGTATCTGCACTGAATTTGCACACTCCCCACACAGTTGTGCAGTTGTGTACATGCGTTTCGTGCACAATGCATATGTTGTGCAGGACTGTGCATGCTAAATGACGTGGAGGGTTCAACTGTCTGAGGTGACTGCTCCTGGCGATGCCCAGAATGCAGCATTTAATCATCCCCCAGGATGTCAGGGTGATGGGATCTTTGGCAGACACGAGCTCAGGTGGTGCTGCAGTGCTTTGGGACTGCTGAGCAGGTAGACGAGCTCTGACACACAGGCTGCAAAGGGCTCAGGCTGGAATGACCGTGTGCACATGTAAACAGGGCGAAAGAGAGTCCTTGCACTGGCCGCAGTGTGCTGAGCATACAAATGACAGCGAGCTCAGCTGGCTCTCAAGTTTCAAGCTTTATCTATCTCTTATCCCCTTTAGTGCAATTATTCCTCTCTCTTTTACCCGCCTCTCCATTTTTCTGCCTTCTTTCTTTAGAAGTCACAAGGGCTCCAATTAAATCAAATCACCTGCTGAATTTTTGGTCAGTGTGCATACTGAGTGTCTTTGCAACAATAATTGTACAGAATAGATGCATATTTACATCAAAATCTAATCCTTTCTTTTTCATTTGGAAGCCTTTAATCAAAACAAATGGTGGGCTGTTGGTTTCCTGTTTAAAAGAGCAGGTTCTGGATGCTGAGCTGGCTGTCCCTGCCTGAGGAGAGTCCCATGTGAAACAGACCTACTGCAGAAGTGGTTCTTAATTGAATTATAGATAAAACAGCAGCTAACCATGACTCTCCTGGGCTGTTTTCAATTTAATTTTCCTTTTGTTGTCTTCCTGAATGAGTTCATAGGTCTGGAAAAATTCCAACCAGGATATGCAGCAATTTCTCTCACTCAGATAGAGGAAAATATTTACTAGGCTAGATATATTGAAGGAATGGGAGACCACAAATAAGATGGTGCATATTTCTTGCATATAAGAAAGTAATAATCTAGAAGAGCAGCACCTCAGTAGATCCTGAGGATGTGCGTAGTGTTTAGACTTAAAATCAATGTTGCTAAGGAGATTGAGGGGGTGTGCGCGAGAGGGCCGGCCCCTTCTGAGGGGAGGAAGAGGACAGAGAAACGCTCGGGTCCGTTAGAGAGCTTGGGCAGCAAAAGAAAGAAATATAGTTTTAGATGTTTCAAAGGAGACTTCTGAGATGCATTCATATAAACTGAAGGAGTTTGACCTAAAGTAGGACTGACAGATTTGCTAAAAAAAAAAAAAAAAAAAAAAAAAAAAGTAGACATATAAACATAACACAGGTGTTTACTCATTCCTCATCTCAACGGGAAAAATGCCCCGGCAGTGTAACAGTTTTGTTCAACTGTGTGTTTTGCACATTTTCACATAAATTTGTGGGTTGATTCGACTTCAAAAGCTCACATTCAGACGGGCGGCTTTTGAACTTTTGCGCCCCTCCAGCTAACCTCCACAGCTGCAGTTCTTCCCCGCGCCGCAGGCTGTGTGAGGACAGAGTGTGCTCTACCTCTGCACATTGCTTCTGGATTGTGGAAAACAACAGTGAGGATAGGTCCTCGTCACATTTCGGGGCATTATGTAAGCTGGCAGGGACAGGCACACCGCCATGGCGGTGTAGATTTGCTGACTTTGTCAGCATTCGCAGGATAGAAATTGGATTTGATGTCTGTGAAGTCTGCACCCTCTTTAGCTAGCACCTGGCTCACCATTACTTCAGCACCATGGAGAGCTCAGAAACATGTTGTGAAGAAGCTTATCTTAAAACCTAGCTCACACTGTGATGGATATTAACACAGATTGCTGTCAAGACAAAACGAACAGCAGAGTGACCTGTAAAAGAACTGTGTTACAGCAGTAAGCTGACAGTGGAGCACCTTGGGAGTCCATCTTTCAGCACTCCCTTATGATGCCTGGAGGTGGCAGTGGTGTCGTGTGGATTTTACATTGGAGCAGACAAGAAAATATCAAACACATGTTTCCTGTCAATCATTCGGTAGGCAAGGGAGACCTGTATGTGGGTTCGGCAATATGGAAACACCGCTGCAGGTTCTACCAAAGGTGTTAGCAACATCCCAAGAGAAAAGATCTTTAACATGGGAAGTTCCTCCCACTGACTTGGTCAGCAACAAGCCAGTGCATCCACCGCTGACTGTTTGATTATTCATCTATCCATGTGTAACACGAAGCACTTCGGTTGCATAAGCCTGCCTCTGGGGAGAACTGGGATAAGAATGAAGTGGATTTAGCCAGTGAGGGGAAACCTTCAATGTTTCCTCCCTGTGCTGTCTGTGTAATGATGTGGTGGCTGTTGGCTTCATTGGTGCTGCAGATGTTGGAGGCTCGCTGTTGATCTCCTAAGCAAGAAGATGAACACATGGTGTTTCACTTCTCAAGAACTGTATCATCTAGTGTTCCAAATGGTTTAAAAATTTGAGCATCTCCAAAAATAATTTTAAGATTTCTCACATCATGATGCCTGAATAGTTAGCGTGCTTGGATGTATTATTGATGAATCTTTGGAAGGTTTAACGATGAGAAGAAATTATTTCCGAAACACACAGTGGTTAGAAAAGCAGCAGACATTTGGACTTGTAGTATTGATTGGTAGGAGCGGGATCAGAACAGGGAGTCACATCCTAATGGCTTGCAGCTAATGAAAACCCACAATTTATTTCCTCAGAATATCACAGTACTATATTTGATTAATAAAAAACAAATTTTAATTTAGACACAACCGCCTACTGAAATGTAGACATAGGGTGGGGCAAAGTGGACTTAAAGTTTTAACAAAATATTTTGTGGTCTAATTGTGATAACAATAAAAGTGACGATACAAACTATTTATTGCTTCCTACTTTAGGTAACTGTGTGGTTGTGACTACATGACAAAGCAATCATAGCCCTAAAAGCACAAATATCGCTCATGAAAAACACACCCACTTGTAATATGCTTTTTTCGGACACCAGTTATATAAAGAAGTGTGACCTGTTATTAAACTGCACACACTAACAGCATGAAAACATATTTTCAAAATTATCGGCATTTATTGATACACTCATTGAACAAGAGAAAATAGTAAACAATCCCAGCAATACAGACAGTTCTGGGGGAGTTTTAAAACATCATAAATTGGAATTTGTCATGACAACAAATCAAAATGATTAGACATTTATCACAATAATTGATAAACAATACAATAAATGCCCACCCCTACATGGGCAGTACAGTATATGCACTCAGGCTCCGTTAGGATACATTTCTGGGTCAGTGCTGTGTAGAAAGGGGGGTATCCACATGTGGCGCTCCTGAAGTGCTCATGATTTCCAAGTTGCATTATTAGTGGCCTTGAGCTTGAAGTCAGCAGTCCTCATGATGGTATATAGGCCATAACATGGATATGACATAAGATTGTTGTCATAAAAACAATTTTTAATGCCCATTTATTACACAATATCATTTTCTAAGAAGAATTTGACTTTTCACTAGACACAAGCCATAATAATTAAAATGATCAGGAAAAAAAAAGACATTTTATCACTCCATATGTAATGAATCTATGCACACATATTAGCCATACTTGGCCTTTTTATGCAGCATGTGTATTTTTGCTTATCTTTTCAAAAATGTACACTCACGGGCTTTTATCTCCACATTTAAACACACACTGACTCTGTTTGTATCATGAGAGTCTCACCAAAATGTCGTCTTGAGTTCATCTCAAGTGCATATTTGCAGAAATGCTTCTGTCATCTGCAGACCAGTGTTTCTAATTTATGTTTATCCGCCTGGGGTATAAACAGAGTTCTGGAATGTCATTTCAGAGCCATGCTCTGTCAAATATGTGAGTGAATACTGATTATTTAGGCAAACTTTGTACCTCCGTGACTGTAAGACACGCCTTGTAGGTCCTCTACTTTAACGTGAAACACAAAGTGTAATTTTTAATAACACAGAAACACAGACTGAATCGTACTCTTACTTTGATTTGTGTGCTGTTGTACTTGTCTTGGGTTGTTGAAAATGATTCTGATTATCATGTGGTATTTGCTTTAATCAGCATAAAAGACAAACGCTCAAATTTAAATCTTCAATAGACATTATCTTCAGTTTAAGCTTAGTTAGTTTGAGTCAAAGCCTGGAAAGCAGATATATGTTTAGATCATTGACATTCAGGCACAAAAAGCATTACACCTCAATATTGATTACTTCTAAGCTAATAGCGCAACATGAACTGGCTAATTTATGATGATGTTAACTATTGTTTAAAACAGGAGATTAAATTAGATTTATGCCAAGCAATAATTCAATATGTGTTATCTTTTCATGAACTTTAAGTCTGAGCTAATCCTTCATTTACTGTTATTTAAAAGGGCTGTTTTCCATACTAACTGTATAAATATTAAGTAAGACTTGATATTCTTTAGGTAGATAGTTGATTTTCTTTTTGTATATTTGAGTGTTTTTCACCTGATTTAAGCAGATGGCTAAACAATGATGAAAGAAAGGTAACTTTTTGGAAATTTTATTTTATTTTTAGATAAATGCAACTGGCAACCTTTACTTCTTTTTAATCTCATCATTTAAATAATCATTTTCTACATTAGTTTTTGTTCGCATTTGGTTTTGATGTAAAATGGTACCAAAGCAGTCCTTTGGATATAAGGGTCTTAAGAGTTTTAAAGTGGCTTTTCTAGCCTACAAATTGCCATAAAAGTGCAGACTGCGTTAATATTCTTATCCCTTCTTTCCACCAGCATGCCCAGCCTGAACATGTACATGACAGTCCTGTGATGCTGGTAATCCTGAGCTCTCACTCCCAGTTAATGACAGTCATCATAGCTGTCTGCAGGCTAGGACATCCCTCTGCCATCTGCAGTCATCTACAAAGTGCCTGAGATTCGCAAAAGAGGAAGTGAGCTGGTGGAGAATACCATATCCTGCCATTAGTCATGTCATTCTGCTCCTCTTGGTCACTGAGTGCCCCATGAGTGTGATGTCTCTGAACATGTGTTTGTGCTTGCAGGCTTTGCTGTGACACAACGGTCCTATCATCCTTCTGCTTTCTCTGTTACACTTATGTCTTCCTAGGTCTCGTTACGTTTTTCTACATTTCTGGTCGTCTTTTTTTTTGTCTTCGTGCCTCAACTGCTCCACTCATCAAGTATTGTAGATGCTCTGAATGCAGCATTCCCACTATGTTTTCATCTCATTTCTACTGTAAGCTAACCACTTTTCCCAACATTTCTCTAACTTCACTATATCACGTATTTGTTTGCCCAGCTAAGGCAGATGGAGCAGCATGTTTGCCCCTGAAGCACTGTCCTAAATGTAAAAGCCTGCTTGGAGAGATGAAGAGAGCCTTTGCCTCTGCTAAGCTCTTTCTTAGTTTCTGGGTCTCTCTGACATTTATACAGCAGCATTTTACAATGTTCTTGCATTTGTGTTAACCCTTACCACAAATTTGCATGCATATCCTTGTAGTATTGAGCAAGTCTAGGAACTAGACCATTTGTGTGGGTGTAATGTATAATATAATTTGAGTTGGTTTGTGAGTTAAGATGTGCTGTGCATGTCTGAATTTGCATCCTGTTCACCAAACTCAATAGGCATTTGAAACAGCATTCCCATCTTCACCATTTTTCTTCGCCTGACTATTTCTCACAGCAGTTTGATTGCTATTGTGTGTGAACTGGCACGGTGCCCACTCTGCAGGTCCCTCCGTCAAAACCAAGAACAGCCTTGTGTGTCGATGCATTTATGTGTACACAGGAAGCATACAAAAGCAAAAGCAATTTAAAGGTATAAAAGAGGGCGTACGGTCAGGCCAACGCAGTACATCATTCTTTCTGTTTGGGCTTATGTTAGTATACACACATGCTCAGATCTCTACACTGGCTTTGATGTGACTGTGTTGGCGTGCGTGGGGAGCGTGTGCGTGTGCATGTGTGTATGTGAAGGTGTCCTAATCTCTTCTTTCTGCTCAGTGTAAAACTCCTAATCCTATGTAAAACTCATATTCAAAGTCCTCTTGTCCTCTTTGCTTAACGTTTGCATTTATTAGGAACATATTTGACTAATACATCACATATTTTAGGAGCAGACGAAGATCCACTGTTGAACTACTTTAGCTGCACAGAAATGCTTTATTCATAACAACATGAGTAGCTCATGCTTGAATAGATTATTATTATTTTTGTCCTGCTTTCATAACCTTATATATGCTATTTATGCATAAATATGATCAAAATGAAGCCATGCATTCTGCTATTTTTTGTTACCAATTCACATCCATGTGGTTGTTTTTTTTTTTACTCTCTCCTGTCAGTTCTTTAAAGAAGCAGCATTACACGATGAACATTTAGTATTTTCGCTAAGATTTATTATCTAGAATTTATTCCTGCTGATATTGGAAACTCCCTCCACAGCCTCATAAACTTGTTCCCATTTTGTTATGTAAAAACACAGGTTTGTACTTACATAGAACTTTATCAAGTCCAGAGGACCCCAAAGCACTTCACATAACATTGAGTCATTCACCCATTCACACACACATTCATATGCTACTGGATTATAGCCATAGCTTTCCTGGGGCAAACCGAAAAACGTGAGAGGGAATCGAACTGGCAATCCGCCAATTTTCCACTAGAAAATGAAATATATGCCCATTTATTTCTACAAAATAGCTCAACATCAGCCAGGGTGGATTGAGAATTCATGGGAGGATCAATATTCAAGTCTTACTACAGATTCCCCATTGGGTTTGAGTCTGGAATTGGACTGGGCCACTCTAACACATGAATAAGGTCACTGTCTTGATGGAAGTTTCCACCATGTTTTGGATGTTTTTTACCCTGCATTTAACTCAATCCATCTGCCTATAAGCTCTGACTGGCATCCCCCTCACTGCTGAAGATTATCACCCATCAATGCATGATGTTGGAACCACAGTTCAGCATAGCTGTTTTAGCGGACATGTAGTCGTAGTTTCCTCTCACACAAGCCAATATGTCAATATTGGTCTTCAGTCTGGTGATAATTTCTAACAGACCTCTGAAGACCTTCACAGAGCAGCTGTAGTTTTACTGAGAGCGACTTAAACACACAGGGAACCATTTACTGATTAAATAACTTCTGAAGGAATAATGTTTACAATGCATTTTATTCTGTGAGAGAGTAAACAAAGACGAGCAAGATTTTTTTGGAACCTCTTTTTGATTCATAATTGCAAACTACGATGTGCGCAAAATCCTGATGAAATGCATTAAAGTTTGTTGTTGTAGCATGACAAACACTGGGAAAGTTCAAAAGAAGTGTTCTTCTTTATTTTTTTTTATATCCTTTAGTGCTTTCTTTACCAAAGCCGGCAAGTTTAACCTTTCGTTATCCATCCGATTGCCCCACAGCCTTCCCCTAATTGTCAGCCTGAAATGTGGAGGTGGCAGGGTGACTCCATTGCTCCTGCCCTCCTCTCTGCCAGGACATTACTCATCTCTCTCCCCCCCAGTCCCGGAGACAGCATTTTAATAAAGCTGGAATGAACCTAGCTTTAAGTGCTTTATTTTCATTTCTCTGTGCAGCTGGTAATGTAACGTGCGCTTCTCCGATATTTATGGAGGAGCCAGGGTCATCACTCTGTTCACAAACCCCAAGAGAGAAGAAGAGGTGAGGGAGTGGGGAAGGGAGAGAGAAAGATGGATTCTTTAAATGTCACACTTATGAAAACGATTCCCCTACATTTCCCCTGCACAACCTGCACAGAGGTTTCCTATAGTGAATTAAGAGTCAATATCCTGTTCCATCTGTTGGAACTTTAACATGCAAAGCAGGCTGATGTATATTTCTGAGGGCATGTATGCCTAGCTTGCACCAGTAAGCATTTCATCAAGAGAATGTGATTAGGGTTCTTGCATACTGTCCCCATTTTCAGACTTTTCGTTCTGATATACAGAGAATCATAAAACAAATTCAGGTCTGCAACATTTTTCTTTCTGTAAGTGGGGAAGTTATAGGTTCTTAGGGTCTCAGAACCTTCAAACATTTGTTTATTTTATTGGTAAGAGGTAAAAAATGAGGTTAGAAGTTATTTTCTTGCTCCAACTATGCTAAAACCTATACCTAGGGCTAAGATTAAAAGATTTACAAGACTTACTTCTAAAGATATTTTGAAAACTCATGGAGGAAATTTTCTGTCACAAGTAGTGACACAAAAAAGATCATTGAGTAAATTTTTAGATCATTTTGAAAGGTTTTCATGTTTGTTATACGTCTTTCAAGTATACATAGTGGTGGAAGACATATGGCAATCGATAATAAATTCATATAATTCACTATTAGTTTTTAGCTTCTTGCACACTTTCTAATTATTCTTTTTCTTTCTGTCCTTTACAAAGTAACACTGTGAGCCTAACAAGCTGGCATTAGCAAGAATAACTTGTTGCCATACCTTCTTTTGAACTTCACAAAAAGCACTATCACCTGTTAGTAAAGGAGGGTCAATGTGTAACCCTCCTTTAGTTTGATTACTTTCCAAAAAGTCAACTGTCTTTCTTGTAAACATCAGATATGTGTAGAAGTTATTGGAAGTGTGCAATAAACAGGTAAGGGGAGGAGCAGCGTGGAATCGCTCTGCAACTCTGGTCCCTCAGGATTTTTTTTATTAAGAGGACTTTATACCTTAGGAGTGTTGAGAAGTTTTAACACTATAACTTTTTCAGCCTTGGTATATTTTGATTCGCACTATCACTTTGGAAAATATAAAAGCTCTTCAAAGAACGAGACATATTAAACACAGTGATAACTTTAAACATGCAATTAAAAGCATTGGAATCACTTACGAAATAAAACAAAAACAAGAACATCATTTATTAATCAGTTTGGTTAATTCTTATCTGTCCACTCATTGAGTTTTGTAATTACATTAATGTAATGTATCGTCAGTTTCATTTAACTCAATTTCTCCTTCATTTTCTCAAGTATAACATGACAACATGCCAGCATACATGCTAATACTGGAAACACCGAAAAAAGCTTTAGTTTGGGTTAGCTGCCAATTTCCACGAATGTCAATTATCTTACAATCTGCATTTGAACCTTTCTTTCATTGACGGATTCAGTCTCACTGAAGAGGTGTAAAAGTTAATGTTAAATTAAATCAGGGTTGACAACATTTCACAGTAGATAACTTCTTCAAGCCAATACCTTCTTTGTGGAAATGTAATCAGCAGAGGAGAAATAGAACAATGTCTTATGTCTGTCATGCTTAAGTCTATTTTTCGATGGTAATGTATTAGCTGTGGCTCTTACAGGCCACATCGACCAACTTTAACAGCCAGTTACAGAAATGACAACATCCTTATGTATATTATATGTTGTGTCCTTGAGTACTCACTGCCTCCCCCATGTACAGCATGCTTTATTGTAGCTTCTACACCAGCTGCACCATACACACCCTCTTTATTCCCTCTACCATCCATTAATAAATGTATAGATTCAGTGTTTTACTATCAACAGACAAAATTGTGTCTGTGAACTTGAAATAAATTACACAAATTGTTGAAGCTTCAACGATAGTTGTGCTGAAAGTGCTTGTCTAAGATTAGGAACCTTTTTTTTCTTTTCCATCAAGCTGCTCGGTTAAGTAAAGAATGGAAGGCAACCTCTTTGCATCATGCCATCTCATTACATACTCTCACTTTGTGGAAGGGTTTGCATTGGGTCTAAAAAGAATACTGCTGGCTCTAGTTTTATTTTTCCATCTTACAGGCACTCGCACTTGCGGAAAAACCTAATCTGTGTCAAGCTGCCACTGCAACCAGAGTGAAACAAGAGGGAACGAAAACAAGCAAAATGTTAACTTTCTTTTAGTGGCGATGAAAGAAAGATGAGAGGGAGGGGACGGGGTGGCTTCAACAGTTTATCGCACTGTTAAAGCCAATCAATTTCCTGGCCATCAGTATGTTACCATGGTGATAGGTTATCTGATCATTGCCCACATGTGCAACACTTTCAGGAGCAAGATTTCAGGTAGGAGCATGTTTGTGTCTGTCAGCATTCAGTTTTTGTGTATGCCAGTCTCACACATAACAGGCTTTGTGGCAGTGACCTTTGGGTCAGGCTCGGGTTGAAGCTGTGCTGATTGGGCTGTGGGAGCTGTCAGGTCTGGAACAGTGTGTTCCCTGCAGCCAAATGGGCCAGGACCACAGGGGTCTCACCCACCGAGCTGTAAACAACCCACTCACATGCCTCACAGACTATTGTCGCCGTGGTACATGGTGGAGATCTGGGCTTGTTTTCTT
Organism: Xiphophorus maculatus; assembly: GCF_002775205.1. NCBI lineage: Eukaryota > Metazoa > Chordata > Actinopteri > Cyprinodontiformes > Poeciliidae > Xiphophorus > Xiphophorus maculatus. The sequence goes on along the minus strand of NC_036458.1, from coordinate 11,063,378 downwards.
TCTGTCTCTGCATGTGTTTGGTTTTCACACATAAAAAATGTGATCTGCAGTGCCTTGCAAAAGTTTTCAAGTTTATTTGTGTAGCACATTTCAGCAGCAAGGCAGTTCAAAGTGTTTCACATCATAACAAGCTTAATATATTACTTGAGATTTTGTGTGTGGGACCAACACAACATATTCCATAAAGGTTTAAGGAAGAATGCTATGCATTTGTATTCAGCCCACACTGAATCAGTGCTGCACAGTACCACCATCTTTTGCTGCAGTCTCAGGTCCAATGTTTTTTGCACATACCTCCACTAGTTTTATACATCTAGATTCTAAAATTCTTCTGTGCATATATTTTGACCTGTTATAGTTCTGACTGTACTTTTAGGTTCATTGCCTTGCTGGTGGACCTCCTGCCCCAGTCTCAAGTATTTTGCAGCCTTAGCAAGTTTTCTTTAAAGAATTTTCCTCTGTTTAGTTTTATTCACCTTCTGAATAACTTCAACCAGATCCTATGTCCCAGCTAAAGAGAAGCATTTCCACAGCATGATGCTCCCACCACCATGTTTTGTTCAGGATGATGTTAAGTTTTCAACTAATCTTTTCCTCTTGTCTCTTTATTTTTGCTGTGGTATTTACGGGATTTCAAAACTTAAAAAAAAAAGAGTTTTTATGAATTTCTTTCAATGATGGCTTTTTTGTGTAACTCTTACATAAAGGTCAAAATCATGCTTAAAATATAGTTCTTACCTGATCCCATCAGTTTAAGTGAAGGACCATGTCTTTGTAGGCTTGGAGTTCTTTCATTATCTTTCTATTTTCACATGATGAACTACAAACATGAAATACTGCCTCTGAGATGCCCAACCTGACGATGCGTTTTCAACATAACAAAATAAGGAAAAAGGTCAGCAAGTATAAAAATGTTGCAATGTGCTGTAGTGAGTAGTCTCCTCTTTGCTTTTTTTACTCTGTTGTCATGTTTCTAACTGAAATGGAGTTTGTCTGTGTGCTGTAAATTCAGACATCTGGCCTCACAGTCTGGCTGAATGACAATCCGACACACATGTGTTTCACATGTCTTAGATAGTTGGAAATTATATATGGTAAAGACTGTGAAGCAATGGAAAGGATTAAAGACGCACAATAGGCTGACTGTGAATGGGAGATTCTTAAAAAATACAGTCTGTTCAAACACAAGTGTTCTTTAACAACTTTATGTGGATTGTAGTGAAAAGTCGCCTTATATTAGATTTCCGTTTATTGCTGCGAGGAAAATGAAAACCGGAATGCAAAAGCTACATCCATCACACTGAAGCAAAAATGAACTACTCTTTTATTAAATATTAGGTTTCAATTGAATTTATGGGTTACTTTAATATTTTTCTCTCTCTACATGGCTCAGACTGCAGTGACTGTCATAAGAACAAGAACCTGAATAGATATTAATGACGAGTGATTATTCTTTTATCAAGCTGGTACATTTCATCTCTGCTTATCCAAATCAGCTTTATCTCTACTTAGCTTTTAATTTCCTGCGTGGATTTTCTGTTTTGCCATCTGATCTCCAGATGCTTCGAACCCATTAACACTTGCATGTCTCTCCAATGTTGCAGAAGGGGCGCCGCTGAGCGAGCTGTCCTGGCCCTCGTCTCTGGCAGTTGTTGCCATCTCTTTCTCCGGCCTCTTCACGTTTGTCTTCCTCATGTTGGCTTGCCTCTGCTGCAAGAAGGGAGACATTGGCTTTAAGGTGAGCTCTCTGCTGCCCCCAGCTGGAAGCATGGATATAAAATTATGCCTTTTTTCTTTTGCTTGTTTTCACAAATTTAATGAAAAGCATGTGAAAAGGTTTAAGTAAAGTGATAATTAATGTGTTCAATAAATTTAGAACAGAAGATACACACAATGGAAAAAGAAAGAGAGAGAAACAGTTGAATTTTAAAGAGATTTAAGAGAAGAATTAATTATTGATTTGCAGCATTCAGAAACAGCCAACCTTCTAAATCTTTTACAACGCTTCCTTCTTTCAGTGTAAGCGATGTAAGCAGTCCCTCACACACACACACACACGCACACACACACACACGCACACACACACACACGCACACGCACACACACACACACACACACACCCTCCACACGCCGCCATCCCAGACTGCCATACATTGTTTCTGTTACCTTTGACAGCCAGCATGAGCGACTCACACTGTGTCAAACATGTTCACCAAACTAAGCAGTAGATCAGGCCTAGTAGTAATTTACACTGTTAAATTCAGAAAAGTCTCCAGAGCAGAATCTCTCAACATGCTGCATGTACGAAGAATTTTAAACGTCCCCTTTAATGTGCTGCTCCAACAGAGAATTAGCATTTAGATATCTTTTAATTTTGTCAAGTCCATTTCCTCATGCATTTTAATGCAGCTTAGAGTGGATAACTTACATTCACAACCCTAGCAGCAGCGTCTTAGTTTAAGATTGCTAACACAAATCAGCTTGCAGTCTGAAATACAGGATTAAAAATTTTCATCGGGGAGAAGACAGATGTCTCAGCTGACTTTTTCATGGAATGCTGTGTGCAACAGCAAAATTGTTTTTCAGCACAATATACATAACTATGTAGCTGTTTCTATTGGTGCCCAACTGTAATTCAAAAACAGGGCAGCCAATTAAGTAGAACTTCTGCATTTTGAAGGCAAAATGCTTAGCCTTCATTTTGTTCCCAGCCCCTGAAAAAATAATAAGATATAATTTCTCTGTTTCATGTGGCTGTTCCTCTCCAAATGTGATCCTGTATTCTAACACCTCTTGAAAGAACATTGATGTTTTTTTCTATTAATATGGTCCCAGTGTATTTATGAATACATTGCTCCTCCAGACCTTAGAGAGCTAAGACACTGTTGCCTTATGCAGAAGATCACAAGTTCAAACCTCACAGAACACTTATTTTGGCACTTTGTTGCTGCCTTGGCAATATGCCAATTTATTATGCCTATTTCATGAAATTACAGCTGGATAAAGTTTGAAAGCACCCTCTAGAATACTGTCTGTGTTTGTGGTGAGGAGTTTGACATGTAAGAAAAACTTAAATGCTTAAATCTTAAACATAACGGAAGTTTTATCAGAGGTAATCATTGTAGTGACGTTATATACAATAAAAATACATTAAATATTATTTTACTGTAACCTGATTCACAATTTACTTTTTTAAACTAAACTGAGTTTCTAATCCAGAACTTTGAATAATCCATGAATCTCTATTTTCCTGAGTCATTAACATGAGGGGGATCATTCAAAAAAGTTGGTCAGCAATTGTAGAAGGTTTCCATTGCTATATTACCAATAAAAAAATTTCTACTGTCTATTGACAATGCAATGGACATATTTTAAAAAACAATTGCTAAAATATAATTTTTACTTCTTTAAAATTGTTATATCTTTTGAGAGACATGTGGTTCACTTCACATTAGAAGCAAGCTTCTTGATTGAATAAAAATATGTTTTTAGTCCAGATGTCCCACTACTGTCAATCCTATAGGGGTCAGCTGTACAGGACAGGTTGTTTCGCTTGCTAAAATGGCGCTTTTGATTCTTCCAGTTTTATTATCTTCCAGTCTTTAAAGCGAACATTTGGCCACCAAAACATTTGTTTGTGACTCAGTGTTTTTCTCATGGACACCTCAGGAGAAATGAGTCAAAGCTTTAAACCACATTTACTACAAACAGACCTACTGGTGAGAATAAAATGCATCAAATTAGAAGCAGAAATTAAAAAGAAATACTCCAATAGCTCCAACACTTCATCTTCTTTTCTCCAAAGCTTATTGGTAAGGTGTGCTTTCTTGTGGGACCGCACTTTGGTAAAAGCTTCATTATTCTTCTCCATCGCTGTGTTCCTACTGGAGCGTGCAGTGTGTGGCTGGGTATTAAGTGCTTTCTAAACTGAAGGCTCTCCTGGGATCTATGCACTGCTGACTCACAGCCAGGTGCTCGCTTTCACACTTCACTCAGAGGAGAGTGGCAGATGGTCGTCTTGAATGAGAAGCGCACCTACACACATTCCCGTGCGCGCACGTTTAGCCACTCAAACACACGCCGAGCTGTCCAGATATTCCATCGTAGTCCAACTAGCTCTTATCCAGATTTCCCTTTTACTTTCGCTGCTTATCTTTAAATCTGCTGTTGCTTCAAGTTTTACTTTATGATTGCACATAGCTAACCACAGACAAAATGGATGACTTCACATACTTGAATACAGCCCTGCAGCTTGAGTTCGAAAACCAATCCCCTTCTAAATTAAATATACTAACAATATGTGCTGTAATTTTGCAGGGATGATGTGGTTAGGTATTTTGGGACATCAAGAGTGACTCTGACTCTGAGAGAAAATGTTAAAGATAAATTCTCCACTCAGCTAAATGGTGCTAGCTCCAGGTCCTGATAAAATTAAAGTACTTATCAACACTGTTTTAAAATCATTTCACAGTAAAACAGGAGGAATCAGGATAGTATTTCTAAATCATTTAATTCTAGAAGCATTTGGATGATTAATTCCTTTGATTGATTTACTTAAGATATGACGCATTGATTGCAATTAAATATGTTTGAATAAATAAACCCCTTTGAGCTGTCATTTGTGGTTGTCATTTATATCTTAATAAATACAAATGAAAAGTCTGTTAGTTACTATCGCTGGATGATCATTGCAGGTTTTCTTTAAGAGTGCAACTTATTGAGGCAGAGATCCATTAGGACTATGTGGCACGATGAGCTGATATTTAAATTTGATTCTTTTTTATTAACACCCGGACATGATGCAGTCAATTCAGTTCTGAATATTAAACTGAACTGAAACAGTGCTTTCATCATGCATTTTTACCTTATAGAAATTATTAATAATAATGTCTGTGACATTTCGCCTTTCTTTTCAAAGCCTGCAGCTATTCTTTTTTCCTTTTGTTTCTATGCCTTTGTTGCAAATACCACCGGCTTTCAGCAAATGGTAAATATTTCACACTAGCTATCTGTATGCACTTAGCAGTGGTCTTTGAGAATTGGATGCATTTTGGACTTACAATTGTTGTATCTTGCATAAATTTGCATAAATACGGATATGTTCTGCCTCTAAATTGATCAATACCACCTCATTTAAACTTAGAAAAACTTCATCAGCATGTAGAGATGCTGTTTACTTGACAGCATATTTTGTGAAGCAATGGGATAACTTTGTAATTTACACAGACAAAATTGCAAGATTTTTTTTTGTGTGTGTGAAAAACAGCTGAAAGTCCTGCTGTGAATCAGCTTGTTAGTGTACCTTGAGAAATTTCTGCTTGAAGCTGCACCAAGAATTTAGTGTCTGCTGATACCCTCACCTTGGGCACCACAAAGCTGCACATTTCCAAATGTAAGTGAGGTTCAACTGGGTTATTTGTTCAAATAAAGCAAGATTTATCAGACCAAAAATATATTTAATCTTGATAATGTGGTTCCTTTAACAAAGCTGCTACCTAATGAGACACATAATGCATTCTTAGTAAAATCAAAAGTGGCTGAAATGACAAAAAACATATTTAGTAAATTATAAAGAAAAAGTATAGTTCCATCTCTCTAATAGGACTTTGAAGAAGAAAAACATTAGCATCTACCAGAGCTGTAAACAAAACTGGAATATAAACAAACGGTGTAGATGTATTTCTTCTAAAGGGCTCTCCTTTCTAAGTGTGAAGCATATGACAAAAGCCTGAGTTCATCTGTGCAGTGGGACATAATATCGAACAGTGAAGCTGACATAGCAAATAAGAACCCTATGGTTTGAGAAAGATTATGATGGGATTGCTGCACAACGTTTAGCGAACAAGGACACTGCAGTGGACTGAGCGGCAGGAAGATTGGTTGTAGAAATAAATCAGACAAAGAGCAAAGAGAAATAGGTGGGATATGGGGCAAGATAGCCTCGCAGCTTTTCAACGTTACTGCTGCATATGTGTGTGTGTGTTGAGAGTGGAGGGGAGATGTGCAGTAGGGAACAAGCCATTTTTCTACGATGGCTATATATAGATCACACTCTCTTTACCTTCTCCTAATGTAGAGTAGACAGTTAACCTTTTCTTTTTAAAGGTTAGTCGTACTTTATGTAATGCACAGTAAAAGATTTAACTGCAGTCTTGGTTTGGCATGATGTCATAATCAGGGTCTTGTAAAAGTATTCACACTGCCTTAACTTTTGTCATGTTACAACCACAAAACTCAATTCATTTCAGTGGGATTTTATGAGAAAAACAAAAACAAATGTAGCATGAAATTGCAAAGTAGAAGAACATTTTGATCTTCTCTTTTTTTCCCAAAGAAAAATCTGAAACATGTGGTGTGCATCTTAATTCCTTTTACTCCAACACCACCGAATAAAATCCAGACCAATTGCTTTCAAAAGTCACAGAGTTTATTCAAACATAGTGTTAATTACAGTCCAGTCAATAAAAAACAATCTTTATTTACCCCTAAAGAGGAAATTAAAATATATAATTTTCAAAATATATCACATTTTGAAAATTCAAGCATTATCTGTTTATAGAGTTTTGGGTTTCCAGGCTTAAGATGGCAGTCAAATTTACTGCTCCTTCACTAAATAAAATATATGCTTTATTGTTTATGCTTTATAACATATTGCACAGGTTTTGATCTTCTCAACAAGCGTTCACATTTAATCTATCATTACTTGACTACACTGCACCTTTACTTTAGTAAATATCAGTAAACCACTTTGATATTTAGTTTTGCACTGTGAAGGTCTTATGTAAGGCAGCCCACAGTATTAGCAATGAAGAAGCCAAGTTCCCTGGATCTGTCCATGACTCACATATTCTACATTTTTCATGAGTCCACATTGAGTGCTATCGATATTTATCAATGAAATCTTGAAAATCCTTTAAGAAACACATCAAGATAGTTGATAAAATATTGTCCAGTATATTTGTCATTGAACTTCTCTTCTAATGAATTTAAAGAAAGTCTTTGTTTATACAGTTTGACATTTTTATATACAGTTGCATTAGTATGTGAGCTTCTTAATGCGCACCACAATCTACATGACTAATGTATAAGGGTAGGTGAATGTGCCTCAGTGTATTTTAATGCCTAGACAGTTGAGCTATTGTCTCCCACTCGCTAGTTGGGAGCAGATGACTAATCCCAGTGTCTGTCCTCGCAACAGGAATTTGAAAACACAGAGGGAGAAGAGTACCAGGCAGACCTCTCCGCTCTGGCCTCGCCTTCCTCCCAGAACGGGCCTGAGGTTTACATCCTTCCCCTCACTGAGGTCTCCCTGCCTGTCTCCAAGCAGCCAGGCAGATCAAGTAAGAAACTACACCGTCACAACATTTCTTTTTCTAAATGTGATTACCACATATTAGCTAAGGCTTTTTGACCTTAATTACTAATGGAGGAGGTCATTTCCTCTCAACAGAACATCCTTATACATACAGTTGAAACTTGACATTTATATACAGTACATAAATATATAAGTCCCATACATTTTCTGCTTCAAGTCAGTTAGTATCACCAACTTCAATTTGCTAAATGCCAGAATAATGAGAGAAATATATTTTTTCAGAAAATATATCTACATATTTAGTAGATCCAAGGTTTTGATTCAAACTCAGTACCAACTTACTGAAAAACAAGCCCATGACCCTAAGCATATGGACAGATGAGTTACAAAGTGGCTTAGGAACAACCAGGCCAGTACTTTGGAGTGGCTAGCCAAAAGCCTGATCTCAGTTCAATAGAAAATGTGAAGGCAGAGGTGGAAAGATTGAGTAAGGCTGTAATGTACTTTACCACCTTACTCAGCCACACCAGTGCTGTCAGAAGAAACAGGCCGAAATTCGAAGTTTGAGGAAGGATACTCATAGAATTTGTCTCAAGTCAAACTGTTGAAAAAGCCATTCTACCATTGTTCAATCTTTAATGTTAGAACGTGAACTCTTTATTGCATTTTCCATATGTGATTATTATTGTTAGAAATGTGCACCTGATTAAACTATCAATATATGCAATCATCTGCTGGTGTAAGTGATTCTACTTTATCTTTTTTTTTGCGTAATGTAATGACATCGTTTTATCTGGGGGTTTTTTCCCATTTCATCTGTTTATATTTCGTCAGGTCATCCTGTCTCAAGTTAAAATGTGCATGTTCATTTCTGTGTCAGCATGTGGCACGTCCTCGATTTGTCTCGCCCCTGCATGACTCACCGGCTGTCTGCGCTGCGCTGGGCTCTGTTAGAAAGGAAGGTTGTAGCTGCTGCTCTTCGGCATCCCAGGATGAGAGCACGAGGAGTGATTGGACAAGGCAGCCTCGGGCTCGCAGCCAATCCACGGCCTTGCCTCTGTCCCTCGTAGCGACGGCTGTGTGATTGGTGCAGGTGTTGCAGGGCGAGGAATGAACAAATGGTGAAAGGAGAGATTGTGAAAGAAAGATTGTTTTAGCCTCAGAATTAGGAGAAGAAGGTGATCATGTAAACACAGTGAAACTTAATGCTGCTTCTAGATTCTTGGAGGGTTAATACAAAAGGAAATGTATATGATTTATAGGTATTTCAAGTGATTCAGACAAATCTATACACATAAAGTGAATGATTCTAGTTTAGTTAGCCACACATAATTAGTAAAACCATATTAGCAGTGTCTAAGGTATTATTCACCACAGTTATAACAACATGTGCAATAAATTGATAACTGCTGTAATTACTATTAAAAAATGCTTGTTGAACAATTTGTACAAAAAATATGAATGCTGCTTGCTGCAAAGATCAATTATAAGTCAGAATGGATACACAGCTCAGTGTTTCGCATTGATCTGACATCCCTGGTTTCCAATTTGTTGCTTTTATCTTTTATTCAAGAGATCAAATTATGCCTTTCGACAGATGCTTCAAAGTGTGCGTGTGAGCTTGTTTCATTCCACCATCCCACAGTTCTTACAAGGCTCGATTGTACCATCTTCATTGGGAATGCAATGAGCAGGACACAAATGCACAATCAGCGTCATGCTATCCAAGTTAGGAATAATACAGCATTTTAATTATTTTGTTCTTCAACTCTTTCATGAAGGAGTGATTCATCAGTAAGCTGAGGTGGTTGTAAAGTGAGATGTCAAGTCTGTTATGGCTGTGACAACCTCCATCCAGCGTTGTAGCATAGAATGGGCCTTGTATATGTGTATGTGTGTGTGTGTGTGTGTGTCTGCCTGGTGGACTAGGTACCAGGAGACACAGCGTGAGCGTATGAGTGAGCGTACTGAACAATAGCACTGCTTTAAGCCGGCTGACCAGTGGGAGAGCGCAAGGCTGGGCTAAAACGTCCGCGGAACGCACCAGTGGAGGACTGGCATTGTAGGGTGAATACAGTGAGGGGTCTGTGACAGAATGAAGAGAGACAGGGAAAGGTTGGTGGCATGCACCAGGGCCTAAGAGCAGGGGTAGAGGGCGGGGGTCTGAGATAGGGGTGGTGAATGTGTATGACAGAGATCTTTTTTTTGCATTGGACAGAGCAGTGTTTGTTTCATCTTCCGTTGAGGAATGCTGCTGTCCTTGGTGACAGGGGGGCATTATGTGGACTTTATGTCATTACTGGATGACTTGAAGCTGCACACAGAGCTTCTGCGTCAAACGGCATACAACCAACATGTGTGACGGTCACACCGGGCTCGATGCATATCCAGAAAATCTGCGTGCTGGGAGAAAGGAACCATCGGTAGATTGGTTTAGAGGTTCTTCTTTTTCCGTGATGTTTACAGTAGATTCAGCATAGCGCTGTGTCAGAATCAAGGATTTCAGTATTTGCTCAACAGCTGGAAAGCCCTAGAGGGGGACAGTGTGCATGTTTGTGTGTACGTCCCAGTTGGAGGATGAGCACGCTACAGATGGAGCGAGGCAGAGTGGTGAGCTTGTTCAGCTGTTGGAGGGCCCGGCGGGTTAAATCCTGCCGAGGCTGTCTCACACACACTGAGACTGTTGGGCTCTCTTTCACATACACTCAAAGGGGGCTGAGATGCCTGCGGCAGGAGCCGCGGCCTTGGGCTCTTGGTTCTCACACTCTGAACCGGCGCACAATTTCAGTTGGGGTCATGGACTCAGACCCCATCACGGTACTGAGAGTGGCTGGCCACTCCGTCTTGCTGTCATTATCATCTCGACACTCACCATGGACATCTCTGTTTCCTGAACCATGAGAATTCAAGGAGGTAATTCATTTCACCGGAAATGTAAATGTGCAAAATTGTGCTTCCTGTGTAGCGATTTTACCCAAGATGCTGGATGTTGAGTCTATTTTGTGCAGATAAACTTTTAGTGAATGCTTTACATCGTTATAAAAATTTTTTAAGACAGGTTTTTTCTTATCACATCAAATCAACCAGTAGAGTACACAGTTCTGTCCAGTCTAATAGTAGTTTTGTGTGTTGTTTGTTATTCCTTTTCAGTACAGCTGTTGAAATCTTCTGACATTGGCCGCCATAGTCTGCTGTATCTGAAAGAGATTGGACATGGCTGGTTTGGAAAGGTAATTTGTTTCTCTTTTTTTATTTTAACAAAGTTTTCTAATAGAGCCTAGATATACTGATTCATCTGCCTGATTATAATTAATTGCTATGACTTATTATCTGTACTATTCTTACTACATTTGATGTTTTTACTCTCTGGAATGTGAGGTTAAATGGTATGAAACTCTGAAGGCCAAGGAAAATCTTTGGCACGTCTGTCAGGTTGTTCGTTCTGTGGGAGAAAGAAGAAACTCGCAGTTACAGTGGATTTCTTGCAGTTTAAAACGTTACTGCAGCTCTTGAATTTCTCCTCACACCATTCCCTCTTCCAGCTTTAAACTTTGCAGCTTTATATTGATGTTGTTTCTACTTAATGTCCCCACTGCTAGTCTGTTTCTGAAAAAAAAAAAATGCTTGACTGTTCTGTTCTTTCTTTCCATAATCCCACAGGTTTTGTTGGGGGAGGTCACTGCAGGCATCAGCACCACCCAGGTGGTGGTGAAGGAGCTGAAGGCCAGTGCAAGCGTCCAGGACCAAATCCAATTCCTAGAAGAGGCCCAGTCATATCGGTCAGTGCCATGAAAAGTAACAAACTTCAGTTTAATGTTATTTATTCTTAGAATGGGTGCTATTTAAGTGTTTGTTGTTGTGCCAGAACCCTTCAGCATCCTGCACTCCTGCAATGCCTGGCGCAGTGTTCAGAGGTCACTCCCTATCTACTGGTCATGGAGTTTTGTCCTCTGGTATGAAAACAATTTAGTGTAAAATGTTGTTTGCTCCCTTATAAATACCTCCCTATTTTTATTCTTGGCCCTGCATCACTTGTAATCATGCACAGACTGGACACTTAAAACCCTCATTTCCTTTCTTCCTCCTCTCAGGGAGATCTTAAGAATTACCTCGGCAGTTGTCTGGCTACTGACTCCGAGACTCCAGACGCCTTGATCCTGCAGAGAATGGCCTGTGACATTGCTTCAGGACTCCTCCACCTACATAAATACAACTTTATCCACAGGTGCATAACAATGGTCTCAGTCTCTTAACAATTAAACCTGCTTTTACTGCACTAAATGAGCAACATCAAATCAAAGGCTTTGTGTGCCCCCTATTGGTCTCTTCCTGCAACAACATCCTGGTGCTGCCTGAGTACTTGACACAAACTCCAGCATCAGTGATTTTGTTGCTGGGGGTGAACCTCTTTTCGTTGCCATGACTGCCATGCTGAAAAACTCAACATGTAAAAGAGGTGAGATTAGACTGAATGTTTCATTCCTTGTACAACCAGGTTTAAAAAACAAAACAAAGGAACAGTAGATTTCTGCAAAAGATGTTTATCAACACTTGATGCAAGTTCATCTCTGTATTTCTTTGGCACAACAGTGACCTGGCCCTGCGAAACTGCCTTCTTACATCAGAAATGTCTGTGAAGATTGGAGACTACGGGCTGTCTCATAGCCGATATAAGGTCAGCTCTATAATCAAATATACATTTTTCTTTTTACTTTTTACCCCCTTTCCATTGATAAACCCCATGCTCTATGTTTGCTCATGCAGGATGACTATTTCATAACCCAAGATCAGATTTGGGTGCCTCTGCGCTGGATCGCACCAGAACTCATAGATGAAGTCCACGGAAACCTGCTGGTTGTTGATCAAACCAAAAGCAGCAACATATGGTGGGAATTTTGAAGGAAGGTTGTAAAATTCCGTCACAGATGTAGCTGTATTAAGGCTATGCAACATCCTTAGATATTCTTTTCTTCTAATATTGTTTTATTTATTGTCAGAACTGTTTTCATTTACAATGCTTTGAAAATGTATTTGCAACCTTAAAAATTTATTCTGGGTTTGCTTATTTGCCTCAAAATGCTTAAGTTTATCAAACTTAAACATCAAATGTAAACTGGATACATTCAAAAGCTTTACTGCTAAAGAATCTCGAAATGTCATTATTGAAAATATACATTTTCCCATCTACTAGAAAATCTTGAAAAATAATCCTGAGCCAGCACTCTGACTTCAATATTAAGTACTCTCAGGTTTAAATCAGGGCAATAAAACGTGCCATGCCATTCTTCCTTGGAATCACTTAAGATAAAAAAATAACCTCAAATTTTGTATTTTTTTGATAGCTCCCTTCATAAAAAATAAATCTTCATCTGTAAGTGTGATTTAAAAAAGCAATAACTGATTATCTCTACAACTAAGAACATACTTTTTGTGGCACTGTGTTGCTATCGATTTTGTCCTTGTTTGTAATATTTTTTTTTTTTCCATTTTGTAGCATCAAGCATCTTGACTTCCATTTCCTCCATTCCTCCAGGTCTTTGGGTGTGACTTTATGGGAGCTGTATGAGCTGGGAAACCAGCCGTACAGACATTACTCTGACAGACAGGTGTTGACATATGCTGTGAAGGAGCAGCAGCTCAAGCTACCGAAACCTCAGCTGCAGTTCCCCTTGGATGACCGCTGGTGAGGCATGCTTCCATGTTTACCCACTTAGGGGAAGTACAACGTTGATCCCTAGACATGTTAGGACTTTAGATATTCAACATCACCAGGCTTTAGGCCTGACTGGGCAATTGTTTCATTAACAGCCGATGTTTTGTTGCATCCGAGCATTGCAGTTATAGTTCTCATTGCAAGTGAGAGCAACTTCTTAATAGTCTTCCTATTCTTTATGACCCTCCTGACATAAAGCAGAGTTAAATCACCTCATCCATCTTTACCTGCAAGACAGCTGATCATTGTTTATGCCTATTAATTTTTTACTGTTGTTGTTCAATGAGAAAGACATTTGGCACTACGCTACACTGACACACAAAGAGAATATTTCAACTGAGTCAGCAGCCATACTACACCCTCCTTATATACCCTGCGAGTTATTGGCTGTAAATAAATGCCAGGTGTAGCTGCAAAGTGCTGACCTCTGAGGTTCTCTTTAAATTGCTTAGCTGTTTATCTAGGATCAATTCTTTAACTTCTCCTCCTTATCCAGAATACCATTAATTTTGTCAGAGCTGGTAAGAATGTGAAATATTTTTATACCTTTTCAGGTATGAAGTTATGCAGTTCTGCTGGCTGCAGCCAGAGCTCAGGCCCAGCAGTGAGGAAGTGCACCTTCTGGTCACATACCTGTGTGCCAAAGGCTCAAGTGAAGCTGAGGAAGACTTTGAGCAACGCTGGAATGCCTTGAAACCCAATTTGCTTGGCAGCACGTCACACACAGCTGCGTCCGCATCCCTAGTCTTCACTCCCACCCCTGGTGACATCCCCAGTGCAGACCAAGCTCAGGCAGCGGAGCTGGCCTCTTCTGCCTCGTCCTCCTTCCCCCTCCTGGAGCATTTCTCTGACAGCTTTCACTCTGAAACAGGGGATGACCTCCTGACCGTCACTGAGACAAGCCATGGACTCAATTTCGAGTATAAGTGGGAGCCGGCCCGAGCTGAGCAACCTTATTGCTCTTCCTCCACCAGCGGGCAACTGGGTCAGGAGAACCCGCACTACCAGGATATTTACTATTCTAACACAGGGAGTACCTCAGTGGGTTGCAAGGCTGACAGTCTGACATCAAGCAAGTCCCCATCCTATTATGAATCAGAACACACCAGTGTCGTTCCAGTGCTGAGTGCCCACAGCCCCTCTATTGGCAGTGAGTATTACATTCGTATAGAAGAACCTGTCCAGTGCAACATCAAGATTGATGATGGCACTGGCGACTATTGTTCAGAACTGGAATCTGCTACCAGAAGGTTGTCATCTGAAAACAAATCTAGTTCTTACTGGTCCACCACTGACAACACCAAATCAAATGATTCAAGTCCCACCATTCAACTACACACACACCCACTGCTGAGCCCTTCGTCTAACAACAGTCCAGTAAAGTCAGGTTGTTCGTATAATTCACTTCCGTCTTATAGCAGTAATGCATTCTGCTGTGATGACTCACCTCCACCTAAGACACAGAAGCAATCCTCTCCCCTCGAAAAGACACCAGAGATTCAAACAAACCATCTTCATGCAGATGGTGTGTTAGAAAACCCACGTAGTTTATCCCAGGCTGTCAGCAGCCCTAGTTTAGGATTCTGCGATCCGTACCTTGAACCACACACAGGCCATAGCACAGTCAACGAAAGCTGCCATAACATGTTGGGCCCCATCAGAAAGACGCTACCCATTATAAACCACTTTGATATAGATGTAGGAGAGGATGATGACGATCTGCAATTGGGTCGACGGAAAAGTAGAGAAGTTGAGGATAAAACCAACTGGATCTCAAACCGTTCAGCAAACAACAACAGCTTTGACAGCAGACACCCAGACAGTGGGAATGACAATTGTGAGGCTGTTCCATCTGATACATCCGATGCATGGGCTTTAACCAAGGACACGACAAGAACCTTCCAAAGTTTTAAGCCTTGTGGCACCTTGGGGGGCAACGAAGAAGGCCCTGAATGGAGTGCATTGTGCATGTCTGTTGGTTTAGACTCTTACATCCAAATATGCCACAAAGAGTCGGCTCAAGAGGAGAAGCCTGCGAGTTTGGATATTTTTCAAAGCAGCAATGCTCTTATCAGCCCAAGAAAGAATAGCAGTGGTGCAGGTGGAGAAAATATTGACCCTCAGACTGATCAAACAGGGTTCTTGTCTGATATGCAGAGAAGCAACATCTGGCAGGGAGTTTCAGCTGGAACATCTGTTAGTCTGAGTGGCTTAAGGCTGAATTATTCAGAGCCATCCAAAAGCAGCAGAAACCAGCAACATGCAGTAAACATTAGGAACTCCAGCAGCTGCCTGCTTGAACTTGGTGACTACAGTGAGGATGAGGAAGATGACATGGCCGATATTACATCAGGGATCTTTGCTGACTTCAACCTTGACCTCAGTGAGGTTGAGGAGGAGGACCTCAGCCCAAAAAAGATTTCAGAGGTGAATTCGGATGCATTGGGTGCCATTAGTGTAGTTTCATCTGTGGCAAGCTCCTGTGACCAGGCCTTCAGCCCTGATCCCTACAACACACCCATCCTGCCCAAATCTCTGGACAGTGGCTATGACACAGAAAATAATGAATCTCCAGAGTTTATGTTCAAAGAGCTCGGAGATCCACTGGGTGGTGAAAGTTGCCCTGGATTGGGTGGAGAATCCGAAATTGCGCTACATGTTGGTTTAGGGCCAGGTGTCTGCACTTCAACAATCACCTCAGAGGTACATGTAAAGAGCCTTGTTGATAATCAATATAGGGATTCAGCCTACTTCTCGGACTATGACGTAGAAAGTGACAAGAGTCCCAGAGAGGAAGACAACGGGTTTTTTGCAGAATCTAAGAAACATGGTTCTGACAATACTTTTAACTCTGCAGTTGAACATTCTCTTGAAAACAGTCTAAACGGTGGAAGGAATTTAACAAACCTGAGACAGCTCAAAAGCTGTGTTTTGGCAAATCTCTCAGAGGCCAGTTCGTACTTAGCCAACAATATTCAAACACCTGAGTTGTCCATGCTGTCACCACTTCCTCCACAGATGGGTGGGTGCCTCACCAAAGAAGCTGCTCCTGCGGATGATCTGGGGTTGGACACTGAACATTCGGGGAATGAGCCTGCATCTGAGCTGAACTCCTTCAGTGGGTCAGAAGCCTCCTCTTCTGTCCTGGAAGTCTCTGCAAACCATGAAGAGGCTAGCAGGGGAGCAGAAAGCTGCTCATCTGTCCATTCATCTGTCACTCATTGCTCCCACTCTGAATGCAGAGAAAAACCCAGTGAAGAAAATGAAAATGTTGAGGAATCCACTGAGGAGGAAGAGGTGCCTGAACACGGTCATGTCAATGAAGAAAACCACAGGGAGGGTGGGAGAATAAACGAGGAGGATTTTGAGGACATCGACGCAGAGGAATGCGACAGCCTGTGTGAGGAATCCAACGGCCCTCAGGACCTTTCCACCTCCTCGTCATTGTTGGAGCTTTGTGGAGAAGACGTAAGAGCTCCGCTGGAAGAGGCTGAGGATGAAGATGATTCTGATGAAAGCGAGTCTGATGAAGAGCTGAGAACCTACAACATCCAAGATGAAGAGAGCGAGGAGAGCGAAGAGGATTTCAGGACAGTGCCGGTGGTGGTGAGCGACTGCAGCAGGGCGAGACACCTCCGCAGCCTCCTGAAGATGCCCTCCATGCTTACCCAATCCTTCTGTGAGGAGCTGGAGAGGAAGAAAAAAGCAGTATCCTTTTTTGACGATGTGACGGTGTTTCTGTTTGACCAGGTATGGCATATTCACGTATCAAATTTGCACCATATTGGCTTCTGAGAGTTTTATGAATTAAACAATGTAATTTTCAGGAGAGTCCTACTGGAGAACTGGCTGACTGCTCCTTTCCCACTGGGGGGGAGCCCAGTCAACAAGAAACGTCAAACGCAGATCTCGAAGCTCAATCTGGCGATGCTCACTGTTTTTCTAAAGAAACAGAGGGAAACAACTCAGCAGACGGTATGCGCTAAGAATGCCATTATGTTGGTTTGTTTATCCCAAACCTTTAGCTAAGGTTCTGACTGGAAACACCAATTTCCCTTTGAATAGAATTTCCAGTAAATAACTCAGGTTTATGAGCTTTTGACCTGCTGGCCAACAGTCAGGGCCACTCTAGCTAAAAGGTGTCGTCTTCATGTCACTAATTGATGCTTATCAGTGCAGCTCTAACATGTACTATGTTTTACCATTACACAGACGAAAATTACAAATGGGAAGATGAGGACTCTGTGGAGACCTGTCCACCCTCACTTGACACCATTCCTGATCCTGAGTTCTCACAAACCTCTATCACAGATACACCTGAAGTTCCTAAACCTGTTGCTGTTCCAGTTAACCGTTTCATGGTCTCTCGGTTCTCCATCACACACGTATCTGACTCCCACACAGACACAGCAACAGGTATGTAATAAACACCCACCTACACACTTTAGAGTGATTCATCATATGCTGTTCTGCATTCAAAAATCTCTTGTGTCCAACAGGGAATACCGAAGATAACCTAAAACACTGAGTCTCAAAGGAGAGACCAGAGGAGGCGGAGACAGAAAAGCAGCATTATTATATTCAAGATGATATACAGAGTTTTATTTTTATTAGTGTTTGGGACATCTGATTTCAAGAACCTTTATGAGGCATTGCCTCATACTGTGGTCAGATACATTATTGATTTGCACAAACCTTTTATTTCTTGACATAAGTGCAATAGCAGTACGAGTGGAAATTTGATTTTGAGAACTGCAGAATGTGGACACAAATTTATATAATATAGTTTGGGGTAAAAAAAATCCTGTTTCTGCAGATCTAACATAATTTTGTTTTATGAAGCTGCCGTTCCTCTTTGGAAACAGTTTTTCTGTTTAAAATGTTTAAAACATAAATGGAAAAATAAGCAAGGCTTCATAGCTGCTTCTCCCATTGGCTGCCTTTTCACATCTGCTTGGAAACTAGTTCTGGCAACTTTAAGACTGTTATTGATTATTTAATCAAAAGCAGAAAACAGTACTTGACAGTTTCTTCATAGAAAGCCATAAAAGTTGGGGAGTATTTTAAATTGAAATCATATAATATTCACTTTGTGGCACTTTGAGTGAAAATTCAACCGATTGAAATGTAAATGCCAGTACCTAAGTCACAATTACTAGTCCTTTTGGTTTACATTGCACTTTGTGTAGCCTTAGCTACTCTTCATCTTCCCAAACTGGAACAAAATGGTCAAACACAAGATATTCTGTTTCCATTCAGTCACTCATTCAGTGCCAGCTGCAGTTTTGTTTACTCTTGTTCAGGTTTTTTTTTAAAAATGTTTTCTTAAGAATAGAATCAGATGGATCGAGAGGCGTTTCCACAGAACTTTGTGGTGTCACTGTAAACATCCCAGTCATAAATGTGGAATGTCACTTGTCATGTTAATTTATCTTTTCTAAGAAAATGACTAAAAAAATGTCTTGTATACAAATGAGCTGTTACACTTTTGGTGAATGCCTGAGCCTGAGGTGAAACCAAGACATTCAGAAAAGGACATATCTGGTATATTGTATGAATATTATATCAACATGTAGCAGGTAGCTCAAGTAGAATTATTAATGCTGTATCAACTGCTGTATTCCCTCCCTTTCTATCCTCCTGTAGCTCCAAGATTCAATGCCTTCCCCTCTCACTTTGCCTTTTAAGTTGTGCAAGCTTAAGAAAATGTTGCCAGTATTTTTGTATGAGCATTTCAAAAATGCAATTCAGGATGAGCGTTTATTGAATTTGCCAAAGAAAATTTGCAAAGCCCATTGGCTTTTAAATGGCGGATGCCTTTAGGGAAGGTGAGGTTGCTCTATGCACCAGAAGTGACATTGTTGCGGTTTCCATCTTTTTCTCAGTAATCGCTGTTGTACTCTCCACCCCCTCCAAAAATATGAATAAATCCAATTACCTTTTCTCCCCCTTCTTGTATTTGTGGTATATTTTATTTGGTTTACATCGCTGGGCTTTTGTGAAACTTAACAGTCAAATGTGAGAGCACAAGGACAAAGTATGACAACTGTGCAAGTTTAAATTTATTTGACAAGATAATTTAAACACATTTTCTTTACAGTATGGATACAGTACAAACTGGGAGAGAAGATAGAAATAAAGACAAGGACAGCTATGTTTAAAAATAAAAAAAAAGACATTTAATTGTGATGCAAGTATAATCACATCAGTGTAAATGACTCATTTGTTAAAAACAAACTCATAATTCAGAGCGCAATGCCTTATTGGAAAGCATTGCTGCTCATTCATCCAAACAATATTTCTTTCTTTGATTTGAACATCTTTAGTCTTCATCTTCACACATCCTAATTTATATAAAACATGTCTGTGTTTTAGATCAGCGTGCCCTGTAATACTGAGAATGAAAGATCTGAAAAGATAATACTGGAGCTTATCTGAATATCTACCACTCCCTGAATGCTAAAAAAAAAAGGAGAGAGAAAGTATTAGGATTTTCCCCATATCCTGATCATTTACTAACTAAAAATTAATAAAAAATAAGAATTAATAAAAATTAATTAAATTAAAATTATAAGGAAAAAGTTAGCAATTAAAAAATATTTTAGGGTATTACTGTGAACTACCGAGGCTTGCCCACATACTGTATATATATATATAAAAAAACTGAAATATTCCCATGAATATTGGCAGAATTCATAAAAAAAAAAACGCAGGCAGAACTTCACTGCACATAATTACCCTTAAACCAATTTAATGCAACAATAAGAACAATTTTTTTGTTTTGTTTACAAAACCAGCAAAGAAGCAAAGAAGGCACAGGAGATTGAAAGTCTGGGTGTCCTGCATCACCACTAACAAATATAATCATCTTAATGACCTAACAAAAGCAAACTTGAAGCATAGGGACAAACTGGTCTGTGGACCTGCTTTCAGATCCCACTCCTTTGGAAATATTTACAGTATTAAAGAAAAACTAAGATGAAACTAAGAAAATCTAATATTTTTACAGAAAAGCAGGTAAAGAAAAACGTCCTAGCCTTACCTTATCCAGAACAGCTGTGACCTAAGTAACTTAATAAATCTATAAACCATCACCTTTAAAAGTTCAGGCAGAGACATTTAATTGTGGTTGAAGCTGTTGGTTTCTAAGAAGTTCAAAGAAAATTTTCAATAAAAGAAGAAACCGAATTTGAGGTTGAACAAGCCATCTGTTGAGATGATCTCACCTCTGGGCCCTCTTGTGGTAAATATAAAACATGCAAGTCATGGCCACTTTTCTCCTCTCATAGAATAGATGCCCATCGGTGGAAAGAAGGCGGCGGCAGGTTGCTAGTAGTAGATGGGTGCAGACCGATCGTCAGAGAAGGAGGGACGGAGGAAGAGCTCGAGGGACCGGTCGCTGCAGAGATGAGGGACGAGACAAGGAACACTCACCGTTATTAGTCAGCACATTCCCAATTTTATCTATACACACACACAGAAACATGGTTAGACGTTTTAACCACACCCAAGGATAGTTTACTTTTACCATCTAAGAGTGATCAAAAAAAGTTGCTGTTTTGTGAGATCAAGCATGAGATGAAAAACTTTTCAAACATTATTAATGAAAAACAGTTTGTAACGCAGAACTGGAAAAATGTGTTGGCATCCTAGTTAAATGTCTGTAAAAAGCACCCAATCCAACTTTTAATTTCAGCACATTTATCAAGAAAGGGGAAAATTATCAGGTGTAGATTTTGAATGTTTTTTAGTAAAATCGGAAATGGAAAAAAAAATTGGTACTTGGATTACTTTGGACAAACTAATTTTGCTAGTGGAACATCACTAGGTCTTCAACTGTCAGATTTTACAAGGTTGGAGCATGCAGAGCAATCTTTCAACCACTCCTCCTTGGTGCTCTCTTTCCCACTTTTCTTTTCAGCTGGAAGCCATGGATGACATGGAGGGCTATAACAGGCAAAATTTTGGTTTAACAATTTCTGTGTAATTTAGACAAATTTTCAAGATCATAATCCATCCCATCTTACTAATCCTTCATGTTTAACAGTGTTCATCAAATATTTTTCCACATACCATTTGTTGGCTGTTGAGAAGGGAACTTATGGGATAAATACAAATAATTGCCTTTGATGTGTACCTGGTCTGAATACTACATATATACTTAGTTCCATTATATGTAAATAACCATTTCTATGTATTATGAGCATAAATGTAACATCTACATGTCATTCTGTTTTTTTCATGTTAAAAGGACTAACTGATCCATTGGTAAATTAAATTACAATGCTCTGAGTGGCCTCCCAAGTGGTCAGATAGTGATTAGTCCAATAAATCAGAAAGTAGGTCAAGCCGTCAGTTTCAAGCATAAATTATTCTGAGGAGAATGAACAGTCTTCATAAAACAGCACGAGATTAAGAATTATTATTGGGTCAATGCTGCAATGTCAAGAGTCGCAGTTAATACAATTCCCTACACCTACCTAATGAATCTTATTTGGACATGTTCAAATAAATCTTTGTCAAAATAAAACTCAAGAATGCTTTCTTTCATTTATTTTAAATGTATTGTTAAAGTTATTAAGAATTGTACAACTGGTGTTTTAGTAAATAATGATTTTAAGATTTTTTCCCCCAATGCAAATGTAATAAAATTAAAGCTTGGACTCTTCCTAAGAGATAAGATATAAATTTTAAGGCTTTTTTACCCATTCTTACCAGGTGTACCAACACATTTGTCAGAGTCTGTATGTAGGCATGCATGGTTAGTGTCTTATCTGGATGATATTGGGTTATGGAAAGAAAGAAGAAAAAAATAGCCCAACCCATGGCCTGCCACAGTGCCAGATTGCCAAAACCAAAAAGACCAGTAATTTCCAATATCCTATTCCAGCAGACAATTAGCAAAAAGAGATGAGACCAAGCATTCATAAAGAGAAGTAAAACAAAGGTGATTAGTTTATTGAGAGGCGATGGAGACTGGGGGACTTACGGCGGTCCTGTTCCCTCAGAACCGGGACAATTCTGGACCCAAACTGGAAGGTAAAGAGAACCTTGGGGTTTGAATGGCTCATACCTCAAATCATGCATGGAACAACAACTTGTATGGACAATTGTTAGTCTGATGCAAGACAAACATACTGTACGTTGGTAAGACAGAAATAAAAAACGCACGTCAGGAGTGCAACACTTCATGCTCTACATGCCGTCTCAATTCAACACAACTTCAATGGAGACGGATTTTACCATGAATGGACCAAAATCAACTGCGAAAAACAAGTCATTTCTTTAAACCAAGTACAACTCTCACAAGAAAAATTCAAAAATCCAAGGAATGGGTGCAGGCAGGAAAAGTTCAGTTCCCCACAATACAAATACTGAAACACAACACCCCCTTCACTTACTTCTTCTTTTCCCCACAAGGACAAAAGGCAGTGCAGATGTAATATGGGTGTTGGGAGGAGGCAGGGATGAAACATGCATGGGACACAGCCGTGACGGAACTACTCACAAAATGTTACTTTTTAGTATGAAAAAAAGAGCATAAAGACACACTGAAACAAGGAAAATGCCTCGTCAGTGGCAGAACAGATTCCTCGTCAGACCAGAACAGTTTATTAATATATAGAGATGTGTTTTATTTAGAATACCTTTGTAAAAAGTCACCATACATTCAAGGTCAATTTTTAGTGTCACATTTTTCTGGTTTCCCCCTCCACGGCATGCATAAGATAAACGCTTCAACTCATCAGTATGTTTACTATTTTTTCTGGAAATATGTTACAAGGACAGTGTTTATTATTACTGTTTTTTTTCCTTTAAAAGAAAAGACCAAAACTGCACAGCCACTCAAGGAATACAATCAGAAAAAAAACAGGGAAAATTGCAGAAAGCTGTGTTGATAAGTAAATCTCAAGTTAATCACAGCTGTAATTTAAGAATAGTCAACAAAAAAGTTCACTGGTACAGCTTTAAGTGGGAAAAAAAGAAACAGTATTTTAATTTAACCAAGGTACCTGGCAATAAGTAAGCCAGGAATGCAAAAAAAGCAAAGAAATAAACAAGTATGCCTGGGGGTGTGAAGTTTAACCAAGTACACATTTATTTTAGACGGACTGGGAAGAAAACAAAAGAATTTATATGTTTGTGTTTATTCAAAAAAAAAGACAAGCAAAGTAAGGCAGATATGACACACCCTCTGGAAAGAAAGTTCTAGCACTGACACAAGGAAGCACAGCAGGACCTGTGGCAGTTCTCAAAACAGAAACACAGCAAGCTGCTGGACAGCGTTTGTTGAAACAAAGCTTTTTCAGCCTGTTTTTTGGTGGGAACTCAACAGTATTGGGGCCCCATGGTGCTTTAAAAAAGGCCATTCAGTCAGTGGCTTTAAGTACAACAACATTGAAGACTTTTGGCACTTGAACAGTACATGAACATGTCTTTCAGTTTCTGACAAAATGACACAACCATGTACATGCATGAAAGACGAGCAGTAGCAAAGGCAGTCTCTTGAGAGAACAGTCCGAGATGTGCGGACTGTGATCAGAGAGAGTGTTCAGAGTCCGTATCGCTGCATGCCGAGCAGGTAGGCCCCGCTCGGGATCTCACGCTCAACGCAATCCTCCACCCACCAGCCGCTACTGTCCACACCAACGCCAGAAGCAGCAGCAGCACCCAGGACGGACAGGAGTAGGAAAAGGAGGGACCCGGGGAGGAAGAGAGGACAGAAAGGAGGGATGAAATTGGCCTCTTCCATTCGGAGAAGGAGTGGAGGCAGAGGTGCAGACAAGTGGACAGGAGGGGGAGGGGAAGAGGAAGGAAAAGATGGGGGAGGAGGAGGAGGAGGCCCCTGTGCTATCCGGAGCTGTCTGAGTCTGTCTGTATGTCTGTTCTCACACAGTCGAAATCAATTTGCCATCAGGACTGTCACTGTGGAACAAAGAGAGAAGGAAGCTTGCCAGGTCGGACACACTCAGAGAGAAATGGAGAGAGACAAGACAGGCACAAGAAGGCATGGTGGCGTTCAGAAGTAATGTAGATGGGGATTCAGGAAATCTGTTGTTGACCCCACCTACAAAACTCCAAGCACACCTGCCAAAATCATGAAAGACTGGAGGTTCAATTCCATCATCAACACCCCTAAACAGAAATCAAGATCATTCCCCAAATCAAAGTTTTACAGTTTATGTTTGCTTCTATGACACAAAACGGTGACACAAGAAAGGAGCTGCTGTTGATGAGGAAATTACACAGTGATCTCCATAGCTGGAGGGATGTAATATTCATCTGTGAGGGTAAATACACCCTGGAAGATGGTAATACCGGTACAGAATAAATAAACACATTTAGAGCAGACGGGATTGTGAAAAGCAACTAAACGTTTGGTGCCAAAAGGCTCCAGGCAGGAATGGCTGAGGTGATTTCAGCAGGACGTATATTGTCACAACACGTACGTCATAAACACCTGTACAGATAAACATCCATCTCAGGACACTGTTCTCTGTCTTAAGCGCACGCCACCTGACACACATTTATATACATGTATGAGAAGGATGTGCTGGCTGATTAGACAGGAACAAGCACTCTAGATTCTAACTGTTATCTTAAAACAAACCTAAAGTGTATCAAGACCTTGATATGAATAAAATTCAAATTGTCTTCCAAAGCAGCTATTGGACCATAAAGTGGTAAATTGATCCTGCCTGAATGTATTCAGTAAAGTAGATTTTATTTTTTGAAGCACTGGAAAGAGATAAAAATCTAAAAAGGAAAAAAAAAAAAAAAAACTATTTATCCAATTTCAAAAGGTGTTTTATATTCAGTTTTGATCTTCTGATAAGCTTAAGAAGAAATACCAGCCGTTTGTTGTTGCTACTGAACGAAGATTTTAACCAAATAAAAAAAATTTAATCCACCCCAATTTTCATATTATAATATAAAATGTATTTTAAGTAAAAATACAAATTTTCTGACATATAGTCATCTTGAAAGTAAAATACAAAAAATGGCCTACAAAACACATAAGTGTCACAGTTCCTTCAACATATACTGTATGTACACATGTTAAAGAAAAACACAAAGGTTTACTGTCAAAAAGAAAGACTTACAAATCTTTATTACTACAAAATCTAAATAGTGGTGCTGAAAAAACAAACGCTCCTTTTTGTTTCTTGCAGGGAAAACATCATCCAGCTATTTTTGTAGGCTCTATTGTCTGTTTCATAGCTACTCACAATGGGCAATCACATGACAATGGTGCAAATCAGCTGCACAAATGAAACCCTAATAAATTCTAAGATGTGAACAATTTTTTTATGACATAGTAATCATATTTTGCTGATTAACTTTATTCCTGCTTGGAAATTAGTAAAACTGACATTTAACTGGAACAATATGATTTATGTAAAGCAGTTGCTCCTTCCATTAAGTATCTATGTACCATAACTCAAAATCACTCATGTATTAATTACTTAAAAAATAAATAAATAAAGCACTAATTATAAATTCATGGGAATGCAAGATGGGTTACATACCTTGTGGCAAAGCGGCTGTCATAATCCTCAATGGCAGGCTGGAAATTAAAAGGAATTCTTTTTTTATTGTGGTAAAGCCCTGTTGTTTTAAAATACAGACACTAGGTGGAAGCAAAAAACTATGCAGAAGTCTAACTTTTCACATACTGCAGGATTACTCATAACCAATTATGCAACAAAGCCTTAACTCAGATGGAGGCTGCAAATTAAGCACACAAGTGCAACAATCATACAATCTGCACATTTCATGGATGCTACGTTTAGTAATACCTGTGGAGCGAACCCTGCCATGCTGTAGGGCCGTGGGCGGGTTTGTGCTAAGCTCTGTGCCAACAGTCGGGCAGTTAGGCCGTAGTCAGGTGTGGGCAGTGATGCGTCGCTCTCCAGCAGGTTCCCAGTGCTGCTGCTTTTACCATGATGGAGACTGGAACTGCAAAAAGACCTCAGCCTTAAGGCTTGAACTTATTTGAGCTTTTAAAACCGTTCATGAAAGAAGCAGGACGTACTTCACTTTGAGCTTGTCGCCATCGCTTTCAGGGAGCACACGTGTGTAGGAGAATGGGAACCAGCCACGCCTGGTGAAAATGAAATTATTTCAAATATATGACACACATTAATAGATAGATAAATCCTTCAAAATATATTTTTACAATCTATAAATTAAAAAAAAAAGAAATATGTTTTTATAGGAAGTGTTGAGAGAAAATGGACTAGACATACATCTTGTTCTTCTCATTTTCTCCATAGTGCCAGCCATCACGAGCCTCAGGCACTAGCAGGGTGATGACATCTCCCTCGGAGAAGCTTAGCAGGGTACTGTTGTCGCCTGCGGCATGGGAGAAGATGGCCTGGACGCGTGAGCGCCCGTTCTTTTCCAGTCCGGCTGCCATGGAACTGGACCTGGGCAGAGTCCGTGTCTCGCCTGAGGAAAGTTGAATTTTAAATAAAGCAGGATTGGTGAGTGGACAGCTACCACATGCTACATGACAATCTATTAACACATTTCAATAATAAAAGAAGAAAGAAAAATTTGGTAGTCAAATATTTTTGTGACGGTTTTGCTTCATTTTCACAGATCGATGACAGTATGATACAGTCCAAGGTGTGTCCATGCCAGCTTACCCACTGGGTTTTTATTCTTGGCAGGAGCAGGCCTACGCACAGGGAGGGTGTTGGAGTAGACGTCGCTGACCTGTCTCTGGGGCTGGACCTGGGACTGGCCTTGTGCCTGAGTCTGAGGGGATGCTGGCCTAACTTGAGACACAGACATTGAACCCCCATCTGTCCAGTATTCCTCGCCGTGGACTCCTGTCGTTCCATTGACCATCGACATGCCATCCGGGCCCATCAGCCTCTGGAGCAAGTGGGGAAAATAAAATCAGACGAATTCTGACAATATTTCGATATTAAATCACAGTAATCACAGATTCATTGCACCAATAAAAACAGAAAGAATGACTCAATGGGTTAATGTGGCTCTAAGTTAAAGTCAGTCTGTTCAGACAAATGCATAAAATATCAGCCATTCATTTTCTCACCGCTGGGTGTCCGAGGCCGCTCCCCATAAAAACAGCCAGCTCCGGGGGAACAGGAAGAGGCTGAGCCCCCGGTATGGGGTCTGAGATGACCAGATTGGATTTGGAGGAGTGCAGGGGACTTGTGCCTCCAAGAGCAGCAGAACCCATCTGCTGGGCCAGCAGCATGGCTCTGTCTGGCAGTTTGTTGGGATCTGAGCAGGCCTGCTGCCACACTGGGATCTTCTGGGTCAAAAGGTCTTTTCCCTGAGAGAACACAGACAAGGATGTGGAAACAAATACAGAAAAAAAGCAAGACTAGAAGAAGAGAGGCTCACTGTAAATACCGGAAAAGGCATTTTTATTCAGTACTATCCTTCCATATCCAGTCCATATAAATGTTTCTCTGTGTGTATCCTTGACCACTGCCCTTTGTGCAGCTTTGATGATGTGCTGCGTGGGTAAAGCAGACCATCACACAACCAAGCTGCCCACTGCAGTATTTCCCAGCCTGTGGACACAGCTCTGCGTTTTACTAATACAGACAAAGTGTTTAATGTTTAACACAAAGGAGTATATGTAATTAACACACACAAGCACAAAATGGACTTTTTGCTTTCACATACAATGAAATTAAACTCCCATTTCCCCCGTAACACAGATATCTTGCACATAAGGAACTCTCTGGGAGCGTGTTCATGAGTTTGGTGAAGGTGAACACTTCCCACACACACCCCCATGCTGATTAATGACTAGACTTCATATTGGGAGAGGGGGGTGGGGAATGTGGTCGACACACACCGTCCTCCTGCAGCCACATCTTCAGGCTGGCAGCTCTCACCCACCCATAATCCCAGGTGACTGATGCACTCCATTACCCATGAATTTGAAATTGCTGAGAAACAGAGAGGCATGCATTTGAAGCATGCACACCCACACAATAACAAGAATACATATGTAAATGGATTACATTCTTCTTCAACACCACCTTATTTTTCTGGATCATAAAATGAGGAAGTAAATTCATTAGAATTTCAGTGCTCTTTGCTTCAAATATCAGCATTAATCAGTAAAAATGATAAACAGGGATGAAAACAATGGGTGTGTACAAGTAGCAGATTTAGTCCAGCTCATTAGATAGTCAGTTTTCAGTCTAAAATAGTCTTGAAAAACCATTCAAAACAAACGCACAAACTTTATTGTATTTTATAGCGACTTTATGTAATTAAAAGTACTTCATAACTGACCACTGGAAGTTTATATGGTTTTCACAATTTCCTGGCCAAACCAATATTGTAGCTCTAACTGCAGGTGTAGGGTTGTTGTGCTGGAGGGTGAACCTTTGCTCCACTCTTTTGCAGTTTCTAATAGCTTTCTTGCAGTATGGCCCTGAATTTAACTCCATCAATCTTCTCCAACTCTGACCAGCTTACCTGTCACTGTTGAAGAAAAGCATCCCTACAGCAAAATGCTGACACCATCATATTTTGCTGAGAAAAGTGTGCTTAAGGTGACATGCTCTGTTAGATGTCTGCCTCAAATAGCATTCTCAAGAGATTTTTTTCACTTCATATGACCAGTCATCTTGGTCCATGTTTTTCTCTATATTCCCTAATTGAGGAGTGCAAAACTGAAAGTATTCCTTCTAATGGATTTCTTTAAACAATAGCATCCCAACAGGGCAAGAGAGGCAACAGTGGCATAAAAAGGGATAGTGGTTTAAATTTCTTTGTTGCCTGCTTATTTATCATCCACACGTGTTTGTTCATTTGGATCCCCATTATCCGTTGCCGTAACAATGGCTACTCTTCCTGGGGTCCACATATAACTAAATATTGAATTATTCATTCTATTTGTTCTCAAAGCCATTTTCTAGTGAATTTTGTAGGAAAATTAGATCAATAAACCTATATTGTGAATTTCTTCAATTAACTTAGGTTCTACATGTACAAATAAATTGCTAAAGCCATTAACCACATTGTTCATGTCATTCACAGTTCTATCCTTATCAAAACACTTTTCATAATTTGTTCCAATTACCATTTTTTTTTTTTTACATTTAACTTTTTATTGAAATTTTTACATTTATTTACATATACAGTGAACTTGAACACAACACATCCACCTCTACCCAAAATAAAAAGAAACCAAAACTGTTGCTCGGGGGCTTGTACTCATTATTACCTTATTGTCTCTCATTTTCATAGGCCTTTATCCTCTTTTGTCGCTCTCTGATGTCCTGAATATAGTCCATTTTGTCCATTTTTTTTCCATTTGTGCTTGTTGCAGTCTCAATCTGTGTGTCAGTTTTTCCATAATATAAATTTCTTCCACAATTTCAGTCCAATGTTCTTGGCATGGGGGGTCCTCTTTCCCCCACTTCCTCGTGATCGCTTTCTTACCCGCTATTAACAGAATCTTAATCAGGTATCTATCTTTTACCCTAATCTTGGTGTTATTAAAATTACATAGATAGAATACCATGCTACTCATAGGGATATCATACCCCAGTATCCTCTTCACAGATACATAAACATTTTTCCAGAATGCAACAATTTTTGGACAGTTCCAAAATATGTGCGAGTGATCAGCATTCATCATTCCGCATTTTCTCCAACACTCTGCGCTTGTATCACTATATTTATTCTTAATTTTAGGCGTGATGAAAAAACGTATAAGGTTCTTCCATGCAAACTCCCTCCATATCCGCGAATTAGTAGATGTCTGTTGTGTTTTCCACATATCTATCCAGTCTTTATCCGTAATTGTCATATTAAACTCTGATTCCCATTTCTCTTTAATATACTTTGTAGAATGCCTATTCATTAGTTTTTGATATAGTGTAGAGATGGTTTTCATTTTAGTTCCATTAATAGAGTTAAGTACCACTCCAATCACACTATTCCTTTCCATCTTAGTGTCCCGTTTGATGTCTGTCCTATAGTAGTCTCTCATTTGCAAATACCTGTAGAACTCATGTTTATCTAGATTATACTTGTCCTTCATTTGTTGAAAGCTCAACAGCTCATTATTTTCCTGGAGGGTATACCATCCCGTAATCCCTTTCCCTATCCATTGCTTGAATCCTTTATCATATTTTAATGGTTTAAAATCCGTGTCGTATGCTATCCACCTAAGCACTTTCATTTCTTTCTTTATTTTGTGTTTTTTCAATGTTTTGAACCATGTTTCCAATGTAAAATTAGTGATCGGATCTTTATAATTCTTGATCTTCTCATATCTATCTTCATCTCCAATAACACTCTGAATTGGACATCCTCCAAACTCTTTCTCCATGTCTTTCCACCTTGCTGAATAGTCCGGCGAGCACCAACACACCACATGCCTGAGCTGTGCTGCCCAGAAGTACTCTCTCAGTCTTGGTAGGCCCAAACCCCCTTCGTCTTTCGGTAGCTGTAACGTTTTATATTTAACTCTTGGTTTTTTGCCCCCCCAGATGAATCTTGATAATATCTTGTCCCAGATATCAAATTGAGTTTGACTCACCTCTATCGGTAATGCCTGGAACAGATATAGAAGTTTCGCTTGCACATTCATTTTGATAATTTCGACTCTCGAGTTCAAATCCAATGGTAAAGTATTCCATCTATCTATATCTTTTTGTATTTCTTGGGTTATTTTACTATAATTCGCTTTAAACAATGTAGATATTTCTTTAGTAATATTGACTCCTAGATATTTTATTTCTTTCGTGTTCCATTTAATGGGAAATGCTTCCTGTATTTCTTTTGATGGGTTATAGTTGAGTGTTAGTGTCTGTGTTTTGCTTACATTAATTTTGTATCCTGAAAGATATTCATACTTTCCAAACAAGTCCATCAAAACTGGCAACGATCTATTTGGCTGTTCAAGGAAGGTTATTATATCATCTGCAAAAAGTCCTATTTTGTGTTCTTCACCATTTACTGTAACGCCTTTGATTCTTTCATCTTGACGAACTGCCTGTGCCAAAGGTTCCACAAAGAGTGCAAATAAGGTAGGTGATAGGCAGCATCCTTGTCTGGTTGATCTTTGTATGTTAAATTTTTCTGTCAGACTTCCATTTATTTTTATTCTCGCTATAGGTTGATGGTATAATGCTTTTATACTCAATATTGATTTATTGTTGAATCCAAATCGTTCTAGCACCCTATATAGAAACGTCCAATTCACCAAATCGAATGCTTTTTCTGCATCGACACTTACTAATATGGTGCTTTGTTTTTCCTGTTGCGCTTGATCCACTATATGCAATACTCTTCTAATATTATCGTGAGTTTGTCGTCCTTTCATAAATCCTGTTTGATCCTCCTCTATCAATTCTGTTACCCATTTATTTAATCTAGCAGAGATAATGGATGTATAAATCTTATAGTCCACATTCAATAGTGAGATTGGTCTATAACTACTACATTGTTCATTGTCTTTCCCTTGTTTAGGTATGACCGTAATTATAGCTTCTCTCCATGAAGGAGGTATTTTGTTATTATTAAGTGTCCAATTGAAGGATGCTGTAAGTATTGAGACTAATTCTTCTTTAAAAATCTTATACCACTCTGCCGGGTATCCATCACTGCCTGGTGATTTATTGTTTTTAAGTGAGTTTATCGCCTCCTTTACCTCTTCTATTGTAATTGTTGCTGTCAGTGACTCATTTTGTATTCTGCCAATTGTTGGTAAATCTAATGTGTTTAAAAAGGTTTTCATTTCCCCCTCTTGAGCACCTGCAGGTTGTGTGTATAACTTCTCATAATATCCTCGGAAAATGCCTTCTATTTCTTCTGGATTATTAGTTAATTCTCCTGTGTTGGGATTCCTGATTTTGTTTATTGTATTAATTGTTTGCTGTTTTCGAATACGTTTTGCTAGCAGTTTAGTTGCCCTTGACCCTGCCTCATAATAGTTCTGTTTCAGGTATATATTCTTTTTTTCTATTTCTCCCAATAGTATATCATTTATTTCGGCCCTGGCCATCTTGATTTCTTGGTATATCTTTGGGTCTTTTGTTATCTGATATTTCTTTTCTAGTTCTCTAAGTCTCTCATTGTTTGACCTGTATTTTTGTAATTTGGTTCTTTTTTCATGCGCCGTTATAGCTATTAACTTTCCTCTAATAACTGCCTTCATGGCATCCCACACTATTGTTGGGTCTACTGTTCCATTATTATTTTCCTCAATATATTGTTTTATCTCTGCTTTAATCTTTTCTTTTTGTTGTTCGTTGTTTAATATTCCCACATTTAATCTCCATACAGTATTTCTTTTCCTACTACCTAGGCACATCTTTACATAAACCGGATTGTGATCCGACACATCTGCCGCTCCTATCTTGCACTCCTTCACCCTGTGATTATCATCTTCCTTGACTAAAAAATAATCTATTCTGGAGTGTACCCCATAGACAGCCGAGTAATGTGTAAAATCTCTCCCTGATGGGTGCATTTTTCTCCATACATCTATCATTCCCATCTCCTCTAGGGATACGTTTATAAATTTTGTTAAGTGAATTTTATTTTTTTTGTGGCTCGTTGTGTCCAAGTGATGATTCAAAACTACATTTAAATCTCCTCCGCAAATTAGAATCCCTTCTGTTTCCACAGCTATTAAATTAAATAGACTTTTAAAGAATTCTTTGTTACTCCCCGGGGGTGCATATATATTTATCATAGTTATTAATTCATTTTCAATCTTTCCTTTTAATATTATGTATCTTCCTTCTTTGTCTTTTACTTGCTTTTTGCTGTCGAATTGTATATTTTTCGAAATTAATATAGCTACTCCCCTTCTACGTCCTTCTGCATATGAACTGTAATATATATTCCAGCAACCATATTTTTTAAGTTTTTCATGCTCCGATTTGGATAAATGTGTTTCTTGTAAGTATATAATTTGTGCGTTTTCCTTTTTCAATTTAGTCATCACCTTTTCTGTTTTACTCCGTACATTCAACCCGTTCACATTTAGCGACATTATCTTGATATCAGTCATGGAAATAATTTCTCGACCCCTGTTGAAAAGCTCCCCAGCAACTCACACCTTAACCAACATGAACTAATACTAACCAGACAAAAACCTAAAATCAAACTGACTTCCCGTACTTGGGGTATCCCTCTTCCCCAGTCCCCGTTGGTGGGTGGAGGGGAAATCCTCACCTTTGCTGAGGGCCCCTCCCTAGATCCTGTACTACTCCCATCCCGTGGGGTACTACTCCATCTAGACATGTCCAACTTAAAAGTTTATATCCCCTCTCCGTCGGTTCGTAATGAATTCTGTGAAATTAAGAAGTCTTGCACTTTGACCCAGTCTTTATTCTCTTTTGTGACCATACCTCATTTCTTCTTGACCGACTTCTTCTGTGAGCGAAACATTCTAGGGTTTCCATTGGAAGTTGTGTAGCTTTTCTCTCACTCGATGAGCCGCCTCTCGGTCCCGGTCTGTCCCCTTCGTTCTCTGCCATCCTGCCGCTCCTCGTCTCCTTTCCTCCGTTGCCGCGTCGCCTCCTCCCGGCTCAGCTACGTTGTATCCCCTTTCCTTCATGTCCTGCGCTGCTGACTTAGCATTTTCGTATGTCTTCGCTCCATTCTCCCAGTGTATCCGCATTTTGGCGAGTGGTGTCTGGAAACGTATTCCTTTCTCCTTCAATATTTTTTTAATGCCGCTATATGCCTTTCTCTTCTGTACAATCTCAGTCGGGTAGTCGTGATCAAAATAGATACGCTTATCCTTTACCTGAATCTTTGTCTGCCAGGCTTTCTTCAATATCATTTCTTTGGTCTCATACTGCAGAAAATTAACCACGACTGACCTCGGTGCTGCGTTTGCATTCGGCTTGGATGCGGGTGTTCGGTGAGCTCGTTGAATCTGGAGATTAGTCCCCTCCGGTAGTTCGAGTTCCTTTTTGAATAGTTGCTCCAAAAATGTGGCAGTAGATTTCCCCTCTACCTCTTCTGGCAGGCCGAAGATTCGCATGTTGTTTCTCCTCGATCTCCCTTCGAGGTCGGTTAATTTTTCCTGCATTCTTTGTGTTTGTTCCACCATCTTCATTAGCACCTCGTTAGCATCCGTCTTCCACTCTTCCACCTCCTCTATCCGTGCCTGCGCCTCGCTGAGGTCCGTTCGCTGTGCCTGGATCTCCCGGTCATTCTCAGACCACCTGCGGTCTATTTCTTGTCGGAATCTCACCATTTCTTCCTTCATCTCTTTCTTCAGTTCATCCTTGAACTCAGCTAGCTCCCGACACAGCTCTTGTTTCAAGTTTTTGATATCAGTTCTGATGGTGGCGAACCCGTTTTGCAGCGTCACCGTGCTAACACTTTCCTCCATTTTCTCCTCTTTGTCTTCCTCGTGTTCGTTAGCTTCGCGTGTGGGTCTTTTTCCCGTTGCAGGCAACTCTTCGCTTTCGTCTTGCTTTTTATTGTTTTTCCGACTTCTTTTCATGCTCGTCCCACTCATACCTTAGTTTTACCTATCGAGTAATATTCTTATTGTGGGTTTTTTAACCGACCTCGGAGAGCTACCCAACTATGCGACCTCTCCCTCCGCCATCTTCCCAATTACCATTTTTAATGATCTCATTTAACATTTTCCACCTTCATTGGATGGAAAACAATGTAAACTAGCAATAGTGATGCATTCATTTAAACCAGTTTAGATGAAAGCATCGGAACCTGTAAAATCTACACTGAAAAATGTGTAAATTATGTGCAGCAAAAGTTCAGACTTTGTTCTTTTCATTTGCTGTCATAAATGACTCGCTTCTAAATGGAAGGAAAACTGAATTAGATCAAGGTTTAAGGAGCATTTTAACTTACCTTTCCATGGTAGGCGCTGCTGTTTTTGGCCACAGCACACTGTCGGTCCACGAGGAAGCAGTATCTGCGGCGTTCCTCTGACAAGGCCGTCTTGTAGCCCTCGGCTATGAAGGTGTCTAGTTCTGTCTGCTTATTGCTAATGGTCTCCACAAACTGAAAGGGAACACACAATAATATGCAGGCATTAGCATTGTTTGCTTTTGTATTCAGGTCTTGCTCGTTTATAGCACTTTGCCCATAATAGCTGTTTTTTAAAAGGTGCTTAAAAATGGCTTATAAATACATGTATTTGCTATGACTGTTTTCTTTCATTTTGTGAATTTGTTCAGCCAGCTCTTCCAAGCCATTAAACAAACACATTTACAAAGACCAATCTCCTGGTGTGTGGAGAAAATGTCGAAAAATACTGAATAAAGAATAAATTAGAATATTGTCAAATATCTTTACTCAGAATCTTCAACAGAAATATACATTTTATTTCTGCATGTCATTTCTCCATACAGGTTTCACTTTTTGAACTGAATAACTGAGATCAATTAACTTGACTGTAGAAATATAGACAAGTATAGACAAGTTTTGAGTCTCAGGGGCCAAACAAAGCAAACATTTCTGTGATTAAGTGTAATAAATATATAAAGGTTTAATCAAAACAAGATTTTGCAATATTTTGATTAAGTTTTTAAAGTTAAGATTTCTTCCTGCTGTTAAAGAAAAATTTGTATGTGACCCTAGTCCAAGTGTTGTTTCATTTAGTGACCAGCAGGGCACACTCTTTCCCACTTGTAAGCGACCCAGAGTTGGGTCTTTCATTAGCCAAGTGGTGGTGAGAATCTTATAATTCCAGATGACACTAATTCAACCATTTTGAGTGGAAGATGCTGCTTATTTTTTTCAAAAGAAAGCTGCTATAGTTAAGGTCTTTGGACACATCAGTGAAATGAAATATGTGTAGAAATCATGAATCAGAATAACCATATCTTTGTGCTTTTTCTAACTTCTGCTTTCTTTCTGTGTCAAAGAAAGCAGAAGTATGCAACTCTGTGTTAAACCTCTACTGTATCATCTTATAACACATTATCATGTCTGAATGATTTCTTTGCTAGACTTAGCACAAAGGATAAAAAATGCATCCTAGACAGATTAAAGCTGGTTTAATTAGTGGTTACAGTTCTTTAATAAATGTTTGGTTAAAACATGAGCATCATGTCAGCAAGAGTGGTTTATATGGCTGCCAAAATACACTAAGAGGTAGAAAGATTACTTTCATTCCTTCTAATCATCTCTAAGAACAAAAGGATAGTGACTTTGTTGTGGAATGAGTCATAGTCTATGCAGTACCTGCAAAGAGAATAAAAAGAGAGGGAGAAAGATGGAAGAGCCCATTATGGTAAAGGAAGTTTGGGAAAATACATCTGGATGTAACACCTACATGCATTCGTGAACCAGTTCTTGGAAACGTCAGAAGTTGTCCACTGCAAGGACCCTTTAAAAGATCACAGTCAAAGCGACTGCCCCTCTGTCTCTCTGGCAGAGTGACCCTTTTCGTATTTGCAGTCTGTGACTCACAAGCTGCTAGCCGCTGAAACACCTCTAACCAGAGCTAATGGGAGCAACTCAGGCAGTGTGTGCTCGCCTTTTGTCAAATCAACATGGCCCCATTCTCCAGCCATTCAAAAGGTCACGAAAGTAACCCAAGACAATGAGTGCAGTGGGAAAAGCACATGCAGACACCTGGCACCATTATTTCCCTGTGACCTCAAGTTACATCAAGGCAAGAATGACTTGCTCTGCACAGGTTATGGATGGAAATGAAAACTACTGCATGTCAGTGCAGTGTTAACACCCAGGCTTTAAGTAGTCAGTGTTACAGCTTTTCCTTTGTATGTCTCATTACATTGACATATTCAGGACAAAATCCCAACACTTCAGCACTTCATTACTCTGCACTCCTAACACATTTTTCCAATAATTACTGCCACTGGGATGGAGGCTCTCAAAGCATTTAAAAGGTGAAGAATACACCTGGTTTCAACAACAACACTGCGGAATGCTGTAGTACTGGGGAAATTTCAAAGCATCGTCCAACTCTGTTTTAAGCTACTTAGTGCTTCCATTTTGTTATGGTACTACATTAGCACTACTCTTTCGAATAAAAAAAAAGAAATACACTTGAGACATCTAAATGCAAAAACACCTTGGGTATATTCTCGTTGCTTTAATGCCAGCACCCTAAAAAAAACTATAGGCTACTTTGGATATGCAAGTCTATACATACCACAGATCAGAAACTGTTATATTTTGTGAAGAAAGGTGCAGCTGGTCAAACATCAGTTTTATGATAGGAATTCTTAGCTTGGAGTTCCATCTCTCTCTCCGTTTCATCTTAATAAAATCCTATGCAGCACAAAAGAGTTTATCTTGATAGAATCCCTTTATATAGTTCCTTAGTACTCTTCATTGTCTACATAATGAAATAATTAGCATTTCATCAGACTTTACCTATTGATGGTGCTTTGGAAGTGTTTAAAGGCAAGAAAGATCAGAAGACGGGGAGACAAAAAGACGATCAAATGTCGACAGTCTCCTTATTGTCGTCAGTCTCTTTTCACTGCTAGACTGCACCAAGACACCAACTTGTAAAATAGTAGTCTCTCTCATCTTCCAAAGCATCACAAATGTGGTGGAGGAGGATGAAATGCTGCCCTCATCTCTGCAGCATTTACTCGTCTTTTTCTTGCCTGCCTCCTGCTGATTTTCTATCCGCACAAATTAAACCATCCAATCTGTCACAAGACTGAACTATTTTTCAAGGTGGACACTTGTAATTGTGAAGCACAGGTCTTGTGGGAGTGCAGGGCTCTCGCTCTCTTATTTGCGAGCTTTGCTTCTTGTGGGCTCAGGCACCAACGAGTTGACTTTTCTCTCACACGCCCACAGCTGTGATATGATCAGTGAAAGTGAGCAGACTGAAAATGAGAAAGGGAGATTGATTTTTCTTCTCTCCTGCAAAGTTGCTGTAAATTATGAGTCCACAATATGATGAGCCCTTCACTTTGCACAGATGGGCCTAATTGATCAGTCATGCAGACTCCATCCATAAACTCTAATTTATGTTTAGCATGCAAAGAAGTAAAATGTTATTCTACTTTTCTTCTCTCTTTGGTTTGAGTGATTAGGCTGAAGTGAGATGTTAGTCTAATAGCTGTTTTAAATTTCTCAGCCATTTGCACTCTCAGAGAGATTCTATTATATTATAATATATTATGTTTTAATATTACCATTCTATAAATTCCTAAGATTTTATGAGAGGAATATTTAAAGGCTTTTTGTATTTTGTAAACTTATATAATGGCTATGGAATAATGGCTCCTGAGGATTGGACTTTGGTACCTGTGCTTTAGTCTGTAGAAGTAAATTAGACATTGTCTTGTTTACTTCTTTAATACTTGTGTTTGTTATGATTTTGCTTATTTAAGCAGTAGTGCATAGCAATCGATAAAGTTGATTTTTCTTTTGGATTACTACCTCTTCATTATTATTTTTTTAATCTTTATTTGAAGGCTTTTATTTACATACATTGATGCTAAATGCTCTACTTTAAATTTTGAGAAACACATAGAAGAATCATTATTTTCTTGATATATACAACCAAGCACTTTCTCACAAGGCAAACAATTTATTCTTCTGATTGATTTCTAATTGATTATGATACTGAATGCTAAAAACCATAAAGAAAATATGTAATATGGCTTAATGCTACCATTCTATAAATTGAGACATTTATAGAATAGAAACATTTATAGATTGGTATTCCCCTGTTGGAATGTTTTCCAAACAAACAGAGTAAATGAAAATGATAAGGAAAAATCTGCCATTTGACTCAGGTGTCAAATATTTCAATTATTTTCTTTGTAAGAAATATACACTCTTACAGTCCCCATGTGTCTCAAGTGTGTGGAATAACAACTGAATAAGTGTGCACATTATAAAATTTAATGCATAAAAATAACTTAATGAAATAAATTGAAATTAAGAACTCTGCAAATAATTACACTTTAAAGGGCTATTCAATCATAAGAAGAAAGAAAAGCACCAATGGAACAGAGAGGTTTCATGGTACATGTTGAATCTCTGCTCTTTACAGATTTACTGATTCTGGGGCCACAATCAATGCTCCCACTTCAAGCTGTGCTTCATGCTTGACCGCGTAAGCGCATTCTAAGGCTTAATGTCTTATGATGACACTTAATATATCATCTCTTCAAGAGAGACCTGACACAATG
This sequence comes from Xiphophorus maculatus, assembly GCF_002775205.1. Taxonomy (NCBI): domain Eukaryota; kingdom Metazoa; phylum Chordata; class Actinopteri; order Cyprinodontiformes; family Poeciliidae; genus Xiphophorus; species Xiphophorus maculatus. The sequence goes on along the minus strand of NC_036458.1, from coordinate 11,024,212 downwards.
GAACAAACATGATGTGACAATTGAGTCAGATCAATCCAGCTCTTCCACACCACCGACGACAAGATGGTAGTGGATGTGTGTGTGTGTGTGTGTGTGTGTGGGTGTGTGTGTGTGCAACTGTGTGTGTGTGTGTGTGTGTGTGTGTGTGCAACTGTGTTTGTGACAGCATGAAAACGAAGTGGACAGAGTGAAGAACCTTTAGAAAGTTTGTATCTGAAAGACATGCTTTATCTGACTGATGACTGAACTTCACAGAAAGGCCACAAGCGGCTAAGTAACTCTGCGAGCCATGACCTGTTGGTCTGACTTCTGTGCCCCCATCCTTTAAAGCAATCTAAATTCCTGCTTCCCAGGTAATGTATTGACCTTTCCTGTCCTCGCATATGGTTTTTCTCCCCTGCTTTCCCTCTTGCTACAAGACTAAACAAGGAAGCAACAAGAAAACATCACGAGCGATGATGTCTGGTGCAGAGGAATGTTGTCAGGGTTGTTTGTTGTCCATGCAGCAGCTGAACCTTTTCCACTGTCATGTAAGAGATTGGGTGAAGGAAAAATAAATGTGACATTATTCATTAAGCAATGTCACACAGTCAATGTTCACTTCACATCAATCAACATTCACTGCACATGCAACAATCTAGCACAGGTTGCCTTGTCATGAATAAAGTTTGTTGAATTGTTGCAAATTGTTGTCTGACAGTCTAAATTATGTTTTAACATTTATCAGAAGGTCCAAACATCTTCTGATAAATGTAGAACACAGAAGTGCAAAGGAGCAAACTGTGCAGACATAATTTCTCTCTATATTTTTTTATACATCAACAATTATATGTTGATGTATAAAACAGGTTTATTTTTTTGTTGTGTATGTAGATACTGTTAAAATTAATTGGCTCAACCGTCAGTACTTCAGTAACTGTAGCTTGTTTCTTCCCTTCTGCCTGGATGAGTGTCAGTGTTTCTGCTTATATGTGTGCAAATGTAATAAAGGTTTCCAAGGGCACACAATTCATAATCAAACCTTCACCATTTGCCTTCCCACTCAGGACACTGTGTCACCTCTGCCTCCGCCCCCATCTTGGCTGCATTCTCTTTACTTAAAAAGAATATTAAAGTCCTTTTCACTCTTGTTCATAAACCTTGAATCCAATTCTCCCCCACATCAATGCAAACTGCAAAAATTAGAAAATTTAGCTAAGCAGAGCAACAAACTGACCTGAGCGTGCGTGTCATTTTAATTGACGTTAGACACTTACCACCATCTTAGCCATTTCTTCTTCTCAACACGAACAGCACACATTTTTAATTAAAATGTTAAGTTTAGAGTTTCATACAGTTTTTGAAACTGTATGAAAGTGAATTAATGTAAAGTAATCTGAGCTGGAATTCAGCAGGGGGCTCACCTGCATCTCCTTCTCTCCATACTTTGAAGGGTTCTTACTGCCTTGACTCTTCCTTCGAAGCTTCTTCAGTTCACCCTGGCATTTTTCCAGACTCTCCCCTTTGCTCTTGTGTTCCAGCTGGTATTTTTTCAAGGCAGCCTAAGTAGAGCAACAAGAAATAAAAATAACATGAAATCACACCTCTTCCAAAGTCAAATCTTTTTAAAAGTTATAATCAAAGAGACACAAGGGATAAGTTGATATGTTTTAGAGGGAGGTTTTCAGGCAAACATATTACGGTAAATAAATACACATTAATTCTGTCAGTATGTCGTGACAGTAAAACACGAGATAGGTAATCTGTGAAAAAAACATGAAGCACCTCTGCTTCCTGTGCAATGCTGCTTAGAAAAAAATCTCACTTCCAGCACAATCTGGGCTCTCTCCCCTTAACTCTGATTGTTTCCGATAGATTTCTGAGAAGGTGTCACTGAGCAAACAGAAGGTGAACTTGTGACCTATGAGATTAATTTTCGGTGCCGGTTTAGTTTCGGTGTAGTTTTAGCAAAGGCAGCAGAGGAAGTAAATGAAGCTGTTAGCAAATGCGTAAAATTTAAATCTCATCACAGTCCAAGTCTCCAGGAAGCAATTGTTTCTCAACACCCAAGAGCCCAGACCCTCTCGGCTGATATGGAGCAAAGTGCAGTACAAGTGGCTGGTTTTTACCAGTCTAGGTCCTACTGCCATTTGTAGAAATACATCAGTCCTGGTCATAAACAGTCAATTAAAGCCAGAAGGAAGGGTTTACCTATTTCAATTATTCTTTTATACTCTATTTTATAGAGTGATTGGTACAAATGTCACCAGCAGAATGTATACTACATATATCAAATTATATTGAAAGGTGGTTCTATGAGGTACTGATTATGGAACAGAAAGATATGCATAAAAGTTTCATTTGAAAAACAAAAAAGAAAACATTTTCTGTCATATACCTTCTGTGGTTGGGTTTCTTTTTATTGAGAACCAAGAGTAAGTGAGAAGATTTCTCTGATTATTTTCTCACAGAGATTGTAATATCTGGTGTGAGAACCATACCACCTATCCCCTTGTAGTGGGCAATATCCACGATATAAGCATCCAGTCTCATGAAAAACCCACAAAGCTCTCCTACTGGTTGTGATGCTCTCTATTGTATATATAGAGGCATCCGTTTGTGGTGACCTTCACTCTTTGTTTCGACTGACTATTAGTCACTGTCAACCGCTCCAGACAGGCCAGCTCCTTGAAAACAAACTATTCACTTAGCCATCATTGGTCTATATGTCCACCAAACTCAAACTGAACTATGTACTTTTTGTTGATGACTTGTTTATTTACTATATAAAAGAAAATAAGAAAAACACCTTTCCTCCTATTTTAAACTGCCATTTCAGCCCAACATAGAGGTATAGATTTGCTTACTTTTAACAGGAACCAAAATATTTAATGGGAAATTTCAAGAGGCAGACAGTATTCCCTTTGAGGTCTGGTGTCTCCGCCCTTCTGAATCAAAGCATTTAAATATTAAACACTTATTGTTCTGGCTGACAAGCACGCATCATCATTATGTGGCAAAGAGGGTGCACGTTGGGATCCTTTCATCTCTTGTTACATTCAAAAAGGCTAAGATATTGCTTTCATGATTAAAGAAAGTGCTGAAAACATTTGGTTCCTAAACTCCAAGTCCTCTTAATCTCCTGTGGGTTTTGTTTTGAAATCAACAACGCCTGTGATCATATCTCTGTGAGCATAATTTTCATCAAATATGTACAATCAGATGTCAGTGATGGCCTGGAACAAACAATGACAGGATTGTCAACAAAGCCTTAATGAGTTCCTGATTTGTTTATTTTCAATCATTTGGTTTGTTGGACTATTGATTTAATAATAATAAAAAAAACAACTTTGTTTCCTTGGCTTCATCAGCTCTGTTGCTATAGTAACAACGTGTGGTGTGAGAAAGCTCGTGTGGTCTCTCAGTTTGAAAAATTGGAAGAGAAAAGCTTATGAACGGGGGTTCAACACCCGCTTTTGCATACTGCATGGAAATGAGCACATATGCAGGTATTCTCGAGGTACTCTGAAAAAGGAACAGAGAAAGAGCCTCTCTTGTAGCACACCTGCAGAAAGACATGAAGTGTTTGCTCTTCATTGCAGATAATTTTTAAATAATCACAGATTTGTTCAATACGTTTCAACAGAATGGACCAAATGAGGCCTTTGGACCTTCATCAGCTTTTTAAAGCAATAATAAAAATGAATGAGTCATCTGCTCATTTTCTCATGGTTGTTTGAGGTAAAGTGATACAGCCAACATAGGCTGCCTCACTGCTGACATTCAGGATTCATCCCATAGAAACTAAGACTTGTGCTGTAAAAAAAAAAAAAAATCTTAGCTAAAAAGAGTAGGATTCAATACCTATTGTGAAAAAAAAATTGTCAGCTGGGTCTTATTACATAAAAAGTCAAACATGCCTTTTCTTTTTTTTCTCTCCAATGTTCCTTGTACTGAAAAAGCAAACGCCAGTAAAGTTTGATCCAGGTACAAAATATAACGGTTATTGGTAAAATAACCTCTGTTTAGAATCAGAGGGGTCAGCTGTTGGTTCATGGCTGACCCCTCCGTTCAGTTTCATGTGATCTAAAATCTTGTGAAAGCCATGCTCACTTGCTTGTTAGAGAACATTAGTGAACAAATAGAACCACAAAGAACACGCCAGGCAGGACAGGGATAAAGTTGTGCAGAAGATTAAATTATTATTAGGTCCCAAAAAAATAAACTAAGCTTTAAACATCCCGGGCAACAAAGTCCAACACATCATACAGAAATGGAGAAAATATGGAAACTGGTTCTGCAAGCTATTAACTCAGGGCAGATGAACGCAAGTGTGCACCAGGTTTTTCTTTTTATTAAAAAAAGAAAGCATCTGTCAGTCCCTCCAACTTGACAAACATGCACTATTTTATCTTTGACCTTTCACATAATATCCTAAAAAGTATATCAAAGGTTGTGGTGGTAACATGAAAAAATGCAAAAAAAAAAAGAGTTCACTGTTATGAATACTTTTTCCAATGCTCTCCAAGTATTTATTTGCATAAAATGAATTAAAGAAATTCATGCAAACAAGCAAAACCCGTCTGGTGTGTCAGTGGTTGCAATGGGTTTACCCTAGGATGAGAAGCAATGTGATTACTTCATTTTTGTCTGTGAATACAAATTAAATTTTAAAATGGCATTCAAATTGCATAAGCAAGGAGCTGTGAGCTAATGCAGCTCATGACAGGATTCTTCCAACAATGCATCACAAAAATGAAAACGTTATCCCATCCCCCAAAACGACGCACAGCGGTATTGCTGTACACTTCGGCTGCTACCCACTCATTCTAAAGATATCACAAGTAGACCCACTCCGCAGCACTTACACACACTCCATGAGGGGCTTATTATAATCAGTGTACCCCCAATAGCTTAGTAGACATGAAATACTGCAGAAGTAGACTTAAAACCCAAACTTAAGATGAACAGCGTTGCCTACAAATCTGTTATTTCATTTGAATTACACATTGCCTGCACCATTGGTACAACATTGTATGGCTTTCCAAAAATAAACTACTGCAGTGTATGTTTTAGCACCAATCTGATTTAGGAAACCTAGTGACAAATTCTGATACTCACAGTCAAGTACCGAGCATCTAGATCCACCTTCTTCTCAAGCTCAGAGAGCAGCTCATTATGGAAGCATTTAAGCTGAGGAAAAAAAACAACAAATGATTAAGTAAACTGTTAACAATGCTTAGAAAATCCTTGACACAATCTGTGGTTAGGCCTGTCACAATAACAAATTTTGCTGAGTGATTAATTGTCTCAAAAATTATTGCGATAAACGATAATATTGTTTGAAGACCTTTTTACACTGATTTAATGGAAATGACGTAATAATGCATGCGATTTCCTGCCAAAGATAGATACGCTTTATTTTCAAAAGAACACTTAACACTGGAACTGAAAAACAAAATAAACAAAACAATAAAAATAAAATGGAGTCTCAGTCTCCATTAACAAAAAATGCACTAGAATAAAAACTAAAAAACATAAAGCCAAAGTGGAAATAAATACCGCATTCAACCAAAAGAGTGCAGATTATGAAGTCTGTATACTACTGTATATTGCCCTTCATTAATCATTAGATTTAAATAGAGATGATGGGCACATCCGACTACCTGATACAATAGTTCAAACTACATTTTTTGCCCCGATTTTCCCCTTACAACAATCTTAGGATTGTTGCTTGCGATTTCGTAACCAATCATCCTGTAGTGTGTGGTGTGTTATGGTAGATCGTCATGGCTGCTCCAAGCTAAATCAGGGGGTTTCCTGATGAGGAGCATGACTGTTGAATGTGACAGGTAGCCAATCAGAAAGCCCGGATTCCCCTCCTTGCTTTCTGAGGGGAAATTATGGAGGGGAATCCCAAACAGCTGACACAGCACAACCTGAAGTCCAGCGGACATTGGAGATGATATGTGGAAACAACATTAATGTTTATTCAACATTTCCTGCAAAAATATAGAAATGACAAGGGGAGGAGATGGAGCAAAATTGCTACCGCAGTTGATAAACCAGGTAACTTTTCAGCTGTTCTTCATTAACGTGACATAAATAGGTTATAATGATTTTCATTCAGACAGGACTGACACTAGCCACATGCATTACAGGTTTTAAAATTAGTTAACTGGACTTGCAGACATTATTTTGTGCCCATTGTTGGACACCACAGGCACAATCGAACCCGATTGAACCTTTATACCTAGGATTTCTGTCGGCTAATGTGTGGTCTCAGGCTTTGACAATGGGCCGACAACTCTAAGATCGTGCAGTGTGCGCTGGGCATTACACTAAGGAAATGAGGAAGGGAGAGGTCAGAGGAGAGCACCGGAGTTGAGCCCTTTATTGTTTATCGCGACAGGCCTATCTGTGGTTTATATGTTTTTAAACGGCATAGGCAGCAGTGATTGTTACTGAAGTGTAGATATAAATCTTTGAGTATACAAAATATTTTCCTCTTTCAGGTGTGGAGCTTAAATCAGCCAGTTGGCATGCTAAAACAGAATAGCATACAAGCAGTAAATTTAACAAAATTTCTGTTTTTGTTCAACCTGGAATAATATAAAAGTAAAATGTTAAAATTACCTACATAAAAATGTGTGTGTAAAAGTATTTTTGCAATTATTTCACAATTTCAAAAGAACTTTTACAAATTTATGGATGCATTTTTGTCCTCATGTCCACCCAGCTTCTTCCAAGAACATTCATTTTCATAGATGTACTGGAAGTTAAATTAATAAATGGATATAAGCTAATCTTCTTTGTTTCTATGCTGTGATGTTATTTCTGATGTTTTCTTGTAGATGATGTATGGTGGGCAGTCCTGTTCAAGGTGTTTGAAGTGATAGAAAGGCTGCAGCATTAATTGAAACAGAATTTCCATCTCACATTAAATATTTGTCATTTTATAACATCTTTTTGAGTGGAGAGTTATTTACGAAAGAGCTCAGGTATTGATTTATGTTATGAGCAAACAAATATTTCCAACATCTCTGAATAACATGAATAAACTTAATTGCATGTCCTAGTACATGCCCTTGTTCTTCTGTTTATACATTTGTTCTTAAAGCATTCCAATAAATGAAGTCATTGTTAAAACACACAATTGCTTGAAATACCAACCATTTCCTCTAGCTGCACTTGGATCTGTCTGTGGACCTCAGCCATCTGGAACAGAACGTCCCCTTCACACAAAGAAACAGAGACATGGAGAAAATGCATAAATACCTTTTAATATGAACAGAAAAAGGAATGAGGAAGAAACTAGGAGAAAAAATATAAATCTAAAAGAAACCAAGAGAGAAACAGAAACCCCAGCGTGCAAAGTCCGTGCACAAACACAAGCTACAAACATACACAACATGAGACTTAACTGGGGCAATGAACAACACAATGGAGGCTTGTTACAAGATGAAAGAGACTGAAACAACTTCATGTACAACTGAATCAATTTTTTTTAAAAAGGAAACAAGCTGGATATTAAAGCTTGTGTTTTTCTAAAGACATCAAGATGTCTTTTGGACTGTTAACATAAAAAATGCTGTAGCCTGTGAAAAATCAATAAAATACTAAATAATAAAGGGTTCATGCAGCTAGTGTTATCTTTTTGTATACCTACAGTCTCCCTCTTCTGAAATTGCAGTGCAATGTCAAGAAAAACAAGAAGCATATTGAGCAAAGGACACATACAAAACAGAGGCCTGGTGGATAGACAGTAATAAATCCAAATGTACAGACAAAAGATGAGGCTGACATTTTCCTGAGTAGAAGACCCAAAACCTCTTTGACATTGTCTGAAATTTTAAAGTGTGTGCATAAAGCCTTTAAGGTGAAGATGAAAAGCTCAGAGTCTTGATAGTGATGTAGCCTTAAATAAATGAGTCGCATGTCAAACATTTTTAGTCTTAAAAGTCTTATTTCATCATATCTATGCAATTTCATACCATCATTTTACCTTCAGCCATTCTACTTAGGGGGTTACATTAAAAATGTCCCTGCCAAAGTAAAAATATATGTCACTTTATGTCAGTATCCATTCTGAAAAAGGATCATTATAGACCTTAGCAGAAACTGCAAGCTTACGCTTTATGTCAAAAGTTTTTTCTGGCTCATTTCACTTTTTCCTGCTGTGCCTCTTGTGAACGATGACCCATTAAGAGCACATGTCAGTCCATCTCACAGAGCTTTAAGTAAAGTCAGAACTCCTGCAGAAGAGGTTTCAGTACAAACTTTAATTTTGCAACAGAAGGCTTTGGATTGGTCTCCATGTCAGCAGACAGCAAGAGGAGGAGGAGAACAGGAGAACTGAAGCGACAAGGGTGGCCATTTAAAAAATGCAGGGAAGTATGACTTTTTTTTATATATATACTTTCAGCAATACAAAGAAACAAAATGCAATATTTAGAAAATGACATATATTAAGTATTTAGAGCTACACATTAAATCACAAATGTATCATCATTGCAATATCAGTGTGTGAAATAATCATATCACAAAGGATTGTTTGGAGTGGAATAATTGTTGGTTAAAATATTCCAAGTGGTATGAACTTGCATTTTGTCTTCTCATGTAATGTTAAGTAATTTGGACTGCATCTTGTAGCAGAAGAGGCTCATATCTGACACATGCCCAACATGTAGAAAGTCACAAAGTGATAGAAGCACTGATGAGAACAGGAGGAAAGAAAAAGAATACAAGCACGTATTACGACTGATATTGTTAATACTGTTGGTATTTTACAGATGCACTTGAGGTCAGCTACTATCCTTAGTTATGAAATAGTCGCTGTTAACTTAGTCACAGTACCATATATATATATATATTTTTATTAGAAATGCAATCAGCCAGCCACACATCAAAGTCAGCCATGTTTTCCTTGATCTACTTGTATCCACCAATAAATAGCATGGTGCCTGATAAGGTTTTTCTCACTTGAAAAAAAACCCTGATTATCTGGTGCATGTTCTTTATTGAATGGGTGCTAAGTTTATAACTTCATTTTCTATTAGAATCACAACTACTTAGAGAGGAGAACCTGCTGATTAATTCCCTGTTTTATGCCTTGTAGTGTTTAAAGAGAGCATGGCAGGGAGTTGGAATCAGTCAAAATTGGATTCAAGGTTGGATTCCAAAGACAAATGGAAATCTGTATCAACTGGGAAAAACCTGATCAATGCATTTCTAATCATTTTACATCAACAAAAATAAATTGCATTGTGCTATTTTTGAATGTTTTAAAATTATTCTTTGAAAATGCAGAAGTTTTCTCAAGGCCATCATGACATCACACAGCCCAGCAGCCATTAGGCAGGTGCTACACAAAGACCAACTTTATTCATTCTGTTGACATGTATTACAACTAAAACATGTTTTAGTTGAAAAATTTAGTTGAATAATTATTTTCTGAAAAATTAAGCATCTTTACTGTACCTACTTTACTTGATAAAGTAAGAGATTTAGTAACTGCCCCCAATAGTCTCATCTCCCTGTAGCCAAACACGGATAAACATTTTTGCCCATGCTGCAACCTGTCAGTTGATCTTCTGTCTCACAGAAGCACAGAAAGAGGCTAAGGCATCTAGTCATTTCCCAGCAGGCCTTCTAAGCAGCTTACACATCCCTGATCAGAGCCCTGTGAGCTTAGAAACTCTGCCATTCTGCTGGCTTCAACTAGCTGGATCAATTAACTAATGAGCATCATCACTGGACTGTAAAACAAAAGCACGGAGATGCATAAGCCATCTAAAAATGCAGCAGGACAGGATATTAAAAGGAAGTCAGAAGGCTGAAGAGTGACTGCATCTGTATTTGTCTTCTCTGGTTTCATCACGACAGACTGTACAAAGCCAAAGCATAGAAAAAAGAAAAGATACAGAATATCACACTCTGGCAATGCAAATGGTTGCCATGGCAATTTTAATATCAGAGCACACAACAACAGGAAAATTACGCTGCAACCAAGAAGTGAATTTCAGCATCTGATACTCCAATCAGTAATTTGTACTGAGGCATAATGAGAAGAATTTAAATGAGATGTGCCACTTTAATGTCTTTCCTACAAAAGGTTCTGGCAAATATGACATAACCCACGAGACTCAGTGTAAGAGCTGTTAGTTTGACAGCTCTAACGTGCAAAACACGTCAGTGTATCCTCTTAGTTTGATAACCACGACGATAACACAAAATAAACATGAGCCATTACTCTATTAATATTTCCGAGCTCTCTTGAACCCTTGCCTGTTTCTATGGCTGACACAAAACAATAGTTTCTTTGTTTGAAGGTGAGCTCAGGCTGATCTGCACCTGCAGCTATGCAACAAGCAGCCACATGCCTGCTAGCTTAAAACAGTGAGTCAGGTAGGGACGCATGCCTGCAGGATTTGTGTGCATACGAACAGACTCTACCCTGAAGTGTGACATCAGCTTGTGTACTGTGGATGTATTTATTGACTGCTTGTGTAACAGCAGCGATGTTACACCCACACAGGTGGAGCGAAAAAAAAAGACCAAGTGTAACAGAATGTGGGCTATTGAGTAGAAAAAAAAAGTGGACGTTTGCAATGCTGAACAGGGAGAATCAGAGAGAAGAATGGAGGTGGATGGAGAGACACTGAATCACTAGTGAAGGTCAAACCAGATTCACCAGGGGTTGTCATGGAAGCAGGATAATACCAGGGTTGTTGCCATGGGAGAAGCCATAAAATGAGGAGCAGTGCTTGAAAATGTTGTTACAAAACCCCATTTAGAAAGCTCCACCCTTACTATCAGCTCTCGTTACATAATACACACCACGCTTCTGATGGAGAAGAATGGTGTGTGTACCCCCACATGCTGAGTCCGTCTTCGGCACTGTGCATGCCTGCGTGCACAGTATGCGTGGCTTAACAGGGATGTTAATACCTGCCTTCCTCACATTCCAACTCCTAGGGGAAACAAACAAGTGGGCAAATATAATAGGGATGGAGGAAAATGTGTGAGACGAAGGTAATAGCTGAGACTCGGGGTGGGCATGCGAGTGTGACTATACTTTTTGTGACATTACATCATTTAAGTGTAGTTCATTTAGATGTGAGGGGCGTTGAGAGTATATTATTTCTTCTTCACATAAACACAAACAGATCCAGTTTCATAGCCTGGAAGCTAAATTCCGTTTGAACCCTTTCCTCACTCTCCTCTCATAGGAGAAAACTACAGATATTTAAATGACACACTGCTAAAATTGGAAGCTCTGCTACCACAGCTGTTGCTATTTTTTTTAACTAGCAATGGTGTCATGCATTCAGGCCACAATGAAGGTTTACCAACATCTGTGCACATGCCAAACAGAACTAGGCCAGAATGCAGTTACAAGTACATTAATTCTGAGAAGATATGAGGGATTGTGCAGCATATTTAAACAATTTGGGGTTAGAGGGTGAAAATTCTGACCTCTTTTAAAACTGAAGTTTCTATATCCCCAAAACCAACAACGTATTTATAATACCAATAAAGTTACATAGAGATTCATATTGAATATATGTGATTTTTTAAAATGCATTTCAAATGTTAAAATCTAACAATTTGCATTCAAATTCTTTTTAATATTGGAGATGTTATGTAAGCATTCAACATTTATCTTTCACAAAACATTTATTTAAATGTAGAAAAAAACTATAAATAAATAAACACTGCTCTTTTTGTGTGGCAAATACTGTTGAGGCATATCAAGAATCCATACCTATTGTTTACAATTTTAGCATGCCAATCAGTCATTCGCCTACACTACAGTTGCTGAAAAGTTATACCACAAATAATTGCTTACAACTTACTACTAGCTTGTTTTCCTTTATCATTACATGTACTAATGACTTGAGTCCCAGAGAGAGTTGAAGCTTTTGTCCTTGAAAAACAGAAGTCTCTGTTTTGGTGACATGAGTGCATTTCAAGTTCAGGATGCAGACTCTGTTGATCATTTGTTTGTCTTAGATACTACATGAGAGGGTTGAGAAGTTTCCAGTTTTAGGATGCAATTTCAAATATTAGAAAATCAGTGATGTAGTCTTAAAATAACATTTAGGACAGGGTAATAGGTAACCTTTGTATTTTAACCTAACTGACTTATTTTAGGTCATCTTCTTAGGCAATAAATAAATGATTAACACCAGAATGTAGTAACACACTGGTTATGGTGAATGCAGCACATGTCGTCAACAAGGTCGAGGTGCTGTCCGTACCTGTGCTTTTCCTAAACAGTAGATGTTAGAACAGAAAAAAAATCCTTTCCACAACACCATTCAGGAAGTAGATATTTGATACAAAAATGTAACTAAACTGTTTTGACTTATTTATGAATGGCATGAATTTTGGAGCAAATTCTTAATGACTGCATTATTGTAATACATTTTTGGATATGCTGGTTTTGCGGCCTAATCTGAAAGAAAAAAAACAAATAAGCAAAAGCACAAACAAGTCGAAAAAAAAAACAAAACACGAAAGACTTTATAAATATGAAAGCTTCAATTTAAAAGTGTAATCTCCCATATTTTAATTAGCATAATTTATCCTACAAGTCAGTTTTCATATTCAAGATTATGGCATGTCAATTGGTGTAGTGGTAGATTTAATTTTATTGTCAGAAATATGAATTTATGTCAGTAATGTCTGACTGCCCAACATGTTTTTACAAATGCTGCGTTTGCTGAAAGAATTGATGTGTAGTAATAAGGAACAATAGGGGGTTGCAAGTAACATCTCCAAAGTATAATATAAAACCAAAGTCAATTTATGTCTCTCACAATTTAAGTTTGCATATCATCTCCAGAGCTATAACTATGCAGTTCCTTGCAGCTGACTGCAGCTAATAAATAAAACAGTGCAGTCATGTTGATATCTTTGATTCAGAGAGGAGCTGAGGGAATACTGAAGCTGGGCTCCCTCACTGAAAATATCTGAGTGTTTTGCCCAACCATATCACTCACAAATAATTCAGCGACTTTAAACATAAATAGAAGGGATTGGTTTCTAATATGTAAAACTGATAGGAAGCCATTCCAATCAGGTTTAACAATCCAAAAAACACACTTTTGGTTTAAACCTCTATGGTTGATGCATTTAATCTTGAAATATATTCAGTTAAAACAATGCCAAGGTACTACTTTTCATCTTAACTTAGAGTTCAAGTAAAATAAATAAGTATAATGTAAACAGTTCTGCAGTCCATTATGACACCAGCAGACTGACATTAGTTATAAATGTAGTTAATATTGAGGCCTAGGTTTCATCTTCAAGGTTGAGTAATATAACATGCAACATATACAGTACAACATCTGTATGTTGACCGACAGGTGTCAGGAGACAAGACTTTAGGGATGTAGTAGATATAACCTCTGCCTATGGCTTTAAAGTCATTTTTATATGTCAGTAATTCAGATGCTCTGATAAAAGCATTAATCAAAAATCTAACATTTATTTGCCAAAAGAGCTTATATAACCAAATTCTACATTTTTAATAAAAGTATACAGTTGTAGTCAAGGTAATGAATTTATTTTCCACCCAGGTTAGATTGCTTTCTTTCTGGGGTCAATAAACCTTAATGAGAATGACGATGACATTGCTTAATTAGATATTTATTTATTGCCAGTTATGTCATCACTGCATCATTCACAATTCATATTGTGAATTTTCTTAAGGTTGTGCAGCTCTATCAGATATTCATTTAGATCATTAACTGCTAAAAATCACATCCAAACATTACTTTCTGATTCTAGTATAATGCACAATACAAATGTAAGAAATAAGGTTGGATATAGTGTACAGCTTTAGGTAAATGAGTTAATATGCTGTCCTTTGAGCAAACAGTGAAAAAGGACAAAATCTGCTGCAAAATTCCGGTTTATTTCCCTCGCCAACAATCAAGAGCCACCGAGTTGCTTAGCAACATAGTGTTTTGTGTCTGTTATAACTACGTCATTTTCAGCCACAGACAGAAAGCTGTTTCTCGTGTTTATACATACCTATATCTGTGCATTCAACTTGAGAATGCCTTAACAGTCAACTTTCCAGATTGTATTTTATTTGACTGAGAAAGTTAAATATTGCAACGCCAGCGGATCCACCTGTTTTAGTTAAAATGTTCCAGCATGAAGACTGAAGGGCAAAGTGACTGTGTTAGGATGGAGAGTGTAGGGGCCACTGGTTTCCCATCATGCAGTGTGTGCCTCAGAAATGGAGCACGAGAAAGCAGGGACTCCAGGGAGGGTGGCGCAGAGCTAAGAAAAGAGCTCCTCTGCTCTCATTTAAACAGGGACAGGTGCTAGAGGATGAGCGAGGTAGGCCGCACTGAAGATGGAGTGACAGAAAGAAGAGACAGGGAGAGCTGAGGTGTGCACACTCCTGAGTGTTCACTCAAAGTCAGAGTCAACACCTCATCTGCAAGCTCTAACCCTTGTTCCAGGTTATTAATTTTTTTTAAGCAGCAGCAATTCACCGGCAGAAAATACATGTGAACATCCCAGACCCATTAACCTAGAAACACATTACTGCGTCATCAATTTGCAGCCCAACTTTCCTTGTGCAACCCCCTTTTATTCCTTTAGATAATAACTGGGAGTGTGTTTAAACCTTTAAGATTGGGAGGGGGCAAATTACTTCAATGCTTTAATATAGTTTCAGTTTTTTTTATTATCAAAATATTATTTCCCCAGCCACAAATTATTGCTGAAGAATACATTATCTGTTATTGAGATGTGGTGATTAGTGAGCTTCAAAGAGGCAATAAGAGGAGAGAGAGAACAGGGAAAATGTATCCACTTTAAATTCTTGTTTGGGTTTCTGAGAAGAGACTGACGAATTTGTTATTCAAGGAAAGGTTCAAGAAGTAGAACAAAAAATGCATACAATAAATAGTAAAAAAAAATATGTTTATCATTAAAGTTCATTTAAATGATAAGTTAAGTTCTATTAGTTAAATATTTCACTAGCAAAGTACTTAATTTCACTATTACATATGATCAGTAAAAACATTTGTAATGTAGATATGCTATGACCTACACAACAATGGTGAAGACTGTTTACTTTCAAGCAGTCACTTACAAGCTTGTCAAGGCATGAAAGTCACGAAAGGTAATTGCAAAAGATGCTGACAGTTCAAAGAATGCTCCAAGGTTAGAAAGTGGAGTGGAAGGAAAAGTGTGTTCGGAAAGGGTGCACTAGGACCAGGTAAGGCTAGCTTTGAGAGGCCATATATGTCACTGGGATGCACATCAGGGAACGTCACTTATTTGAAATTGTGATATTGAACACCAGTGACAATACATTTTCAATATAATGTCCTAACCTAATAGGTACTTCCATTTGTTTTTATCAGTTCAATTAGTATGTTTATTTTGTGTTGTGTGATGTGAACCTATATTCAAAATCTGTTCATGAGCAAAAATTAATAAAATATAAGATTTGAAAATGTAAAATTTAGAATAAGTAGCAAAAGGTAAATATGTGTAAAAACATTTGACTAGAGTTTAGTCAGATGGGAAGAATTGTCTATTTGGAGGACTTCAATCAGTGTTTAGACTCTTTAATTAGTAACACCTATGACATTACATTCTGATATAAGCTCTGCATTAAAATAGAAGAACTTCTCCAAAACTACACACGCAGCAAAAATGTTTGTAAACTGGCACACTGAACAGCAAGTCCTATTAGAAACGAACGTTCTGCTATATTGTGCACTTTTAAATGCCAAAACTAAACAAGTGTCAAACAATGCAGCAGAGACGAATGTATTATACCCATTCATAAAGCAAGAGAATTTTTTTTTTTATGCATTTAAAGGCTCATTGTTTTTATTGACCCACCTGCTTTGCCAGCTCCAGGGAGAGCTACCAGCAATTTTGCAAACATAGTTTAACAACCATAAAGGTGTCATTAGTGTGATGATATATAAATTGACTAAGAATTAAAGCAGAAATATATGTCTGCAAATAAATTTGGCTAGAGTTCAGGTTGTATATAGGTATCCCTTTTCATTCCCCATGAAGATATAAAGAGTGACTGGTTTAAACCATCATAAATATTCTCTGCCTAACAAAACATTTCCTTTAAAGGCTCAGAAAGCCACAACTGTCACTGAGGGAGTTGGTGCTCAGATTTTCTACAGGAAAAATACAAGAGGAGGGCAGGAGAAACAGTGGAATAGAGTGGGAAATGGAGAGAAAAAGAGGGAGAGAGAGAGAGACTGTGTTTGTATGTGTTAGCATGCGTGTGCATGCATGAGTGTGTGGGTGGCAAAGTGACAGGCGATGATTAGCACAACCAGAGGAGGATATGTGGGCGGGAGAGTGTGGGAGTAGTGGGACTGGTGGGAGAAATAGAGACTGTCTCTTAAGGCTGAGATATGTAGAAGTGGATTCTAGGTGCACTCAAACAAATAGTTGATGACACATGGTTTATGCACAGAAAACGCACGTACATATAACCATTAGTCATGACATGCATAAACTACAGTTCGGTGGGATGGATTCCGGTTAAGGAATGCATAAGGCCTAAATGTTGATGAGTTGAGAATAACCAGCAGAGGAAATTGGTTCACAAGGTAATTCAAGTCCTCGTTTTATGTGTGTCAATGACTAGTAAACAAAAGAAATGGATGAGAAGTGAAGGAGGAGTTGAAAAGCAGCTGGCGACTCTGAGGTGTGTAGGTGGGACCATTTGTGGTCTGTTTCTCACAGAGCTGCTGTGGCATTAACAAGCTTTTAAAAATAGGCGCAACAAGGGTACAATATTTTACATCCATTTATTTGTGAACATGTATAAATGTGAAGCAAGGGATGTTTACTTTAAGCAATCATTTATTTCGAGCCATACGATAATTATGTGAATGATGAAGCTAAACAGACAATATGGGTAATTATGTAGGTAAACTAATTTAGGTTCATAGTACATCTGTAAAACTTGAACATACTCACTTGATAAAGAAACAAGTAAGAGCTAAGACAACCTTAATGTATCCTCTTTGAAGACATGTACCTTTTGGATTCATTCTCAAGTCTAAAATGTCAATTTTGTTAGTTGAATCTTGATATTTTCCTCTAATCTGGGAATCTCTCTTTACCCTCCTGTCAGTCAAACAGGAAACTGAGCTTTATCCTAACAGGAGGTCATGATGATGTAGCTGACCTCTGGGTGGAGGCTACAAAAAGTCCTAAGCTAGTGACTGGAAAATAAAATACCAACTTTTCCCCTGGGACATAGTCTACCATGTAGAGAACTGTTTGCTTTAGGCAGTGCATTGTACAAGTGATAAAAAGGGGCAAACCACAAACTCACAGCTTCTATTTTTCTTTTTTTCCAAACTGCACTCTATGAGACATAAGATTCTCCTAAAGAAAACAATACCTTGATTTTTGTAATGGATTGCTAGATGCATTTGTGTAACATATGGCTTGTGGCTAAATCTAGTTTTGTTTAGTAAACAAACACCAAGCTGCTGCCTCACACTCAGCTCTTTTCGAACAATCATAGCACACAAATTTTTGGGAAACAGGTGTAATAAAGCACACTTTTCAGAAAAAAAATGTGACAATAGGTGCAGTGGAATTGCATATCGTAAAGAAGGAAAATAAATCTTCGATGCATTCAAGAAACAGAATTAAGTTTCAAAAAATATCTTATACTGACTACCAGGCCAGTTGGCAGCCTCCCACGAGTCCTGGTCAAGATTATCCAAGACTTATTTCTCAATGCAATATATAAATTGTGAAGCTAATCAAAGTTTGAATCAAATGTATGAAAATCAAAGGTAATCCAAGTTTGTTTTTTTTTTTAAAAATGTGTTTTGCTTCTTGTGCCAAGTTCCTTCACAATGTAATATAAACAGCTGCTGTGTTACCAAGTAAACCCTTACATCTGGATGCTTAACATGCACAGTAACTTCAATGTAGACTTTTGAATTTAAAAATTAGGCCCCCCATTTATCTTCAAAAGCATATCAAGGAAAATCTGCATGCCCATATTTCAACATTTAGAGGGCCCCTTCCTCTACCAAGGACAACAGACCAGGTTGGCTTCCCCTCTCTCAGGTCATTTAGGCTACATCGCCACAATCTGCCTAATTCCCAAATTCACCAGGGAGCATTGAAGAATAAGAGTCAACCCAAGTTAATGTAGAAAATTAAATACAAAATTAGCATTAAATTACACATTTTATAGCACATTTTACATGACACAAATATCATATAAATATTAGAAACAACAGAAATCCTCACAGATGCTGCAAGACAGTGAGATTGGGTCACACACTGAATAAAACATTCTGCAAGCACTTTCATGTCAGTCTCTGGTGGCTGGACGGGAAGAAACCCAAAGTGAAACTCGGCTCCACTGAAACAAAGGCCTCGTCAAATCAACAGCTACCTCTAAGCAGATCATGCAGTTAAAAGAACAATCGGTGCAAAGGGAATCTCGTTAACGTGAGCTCATTTCCTATGTGCTGAGAACAACCAGTGCCAATACAGTCACTAATCAGCTAGAAAGCTACTCATATGCGAGGGTATGGCGTTACTTTTAAAATGACATGAAGATTTCTAGAACATAGACATAGATATCCAACTGTGCTGTGAACAGGTACTGCGTTCACCGCTATACAAGTTTCTTCAATTTCTGCCTTTTTTGTCAAACTTAAAAGTTTCAGATCAAACACCTTATATCTTAGAAAAAGATAATCTGGTTAAATAAAATACTTTCAAGTGATTTCATTTAGGTGAATCAAATCTATTCTAACCAACATGACTCTACGTAAAACATGAATTGCGTCAGCCGTCGCAGTATGATCAAAATGAAAATGGTCAAATATTTTGGTTAGATTTTGCTAGCCACACCAAGAATTTTAGATCAGAATACTTCTCTCTTCAGTATATGACATAACCTTTCCCACCAGGGTTCCCGCTCCCTTCCTGTATCCTCTATTTTGCTTTTACAAAATGGCTACGGAAACACACCACACTTTTCTGCAGACAGCTTCCTCAGTGGACAAAGACCTGGCAATTTCCATTCAGAAGTTTTTAGCCATTTAACAGTTTTTGTAGTTATTTAGTGAAGAATCATGCAAATTTTAAAAATTTTTGACCACATCAGATAAACATTCCTCAAAAATAACCAGACAATGGATATGGACTTGTTGAAGAAAATAACATTGCTGTGTGAGCACATTTCTGCATAAGAAATATCAACAAACATGTCAAATAACACAACACTTTGAACAGAGCTCTGTCAAATTAGTTTGACGTGGGCCTGGTGTCGAGTTTGGCAGGTGAATGCCTCTCTACAAACAAAATGACGCAATTTCCTCATGCAACTATGTCAATGAGAAGCAATTTCTCACTACAAATTTACTTTGTTTTACATGAAACATTAGCTTAGATGAAAAAACATCTTCTGCACTAACGAACATAAAATCATGTTCAACCCACACCTTACTCATTGTTGTTAGAAATGTTATTTTCTGGTTAGCTCTTTAATTGGTAGAGAATCAAACCATAAGCTGGTTTAGAACAGAAGCAATTCTGGAGAAATTCTAGTTAAGAAAAAAGAAAGACTTCCTTCATTCCACTGACGTTTTATTTTGAATGCCATCACAAACAGAAAGCAAACAATAACATACATTGATGCAGGTTTATAAAGAGGTAATGCTAATGCAAGCACAGAGAGAAAGACAAAGTGCCAACAAAAACTGAGTTCATCTAAACAATCTTTGTTACTTACCCAAATCTTTGGATCCTTGACTCTCACTGGCCAGCTCACCCATTCGTACCAGAGCATCAAAATATCCTTTTGCAGCAAATGTCACATCTGAAGACACAAAGAGTAAATCAGCAGTTAGTTTACAGGTTTCCAAAAAACAACTGTTCACATTTGAAAGAAGTATATATAGTTGGTTCAATTTATTTTACAAATAGATTTACTAAGTTTCCGTCTAGGACATTAGCAAAGAATGTATCTGTGTAGATATACATTTTTTTCCCTTTTTTTGGTAGTAAGGTATTTTGATAAGTTAAAGAGATAACCTTAATTTCAGATTTGATATATAACCTCTGA
This sequence comes from Xiphophorus maculatus, assembly GCF_002775205.1. NCBI lineage: Eukaryota > Metazoa > Chordata > Actinopteri > Cyprinodontiformes > Poeciliidae > Xiphophorus > Xiphophorus maculatus. The sequence continues at coordinate 11,004,114 of NC_036458.1, read as the reverse complement.
TTAAACCCAATTATGAGCAGCTCCCACAGCTGGATTTACTAGAGCCCCATCACTGCATGTCATCCAACCAGCATGTAAGTAGATATTAAATAATTATTTTAAAACCTCTAATATTAAAGGAGAATGAAATGTCCCTAAGACTGGAGTCCATATCCAGTCTTAGGAAACATTCTACTTCATATGGCTACCTTAGAAAAATCAAATAATGAAACTATACAAAATGGCAGTTGAAGACTGAACTATGTAATTGTATTTCAAAATAACTTGAATACATTATATGGATTTGTAAATGAACAGATTCATATGATCCCCACATGTCTGTCAAAAAAGACCCACAGCATGAGCTCTTTTGCTAAATTTTGAGTACATTTTGAGAAGTCAATCTTGAAAAGATTAATAAAAAAAGCTAGATTGTAGTAAATCAATTTGGCTAGTGTCAGTCAAAAATCAAATATTAATCAATCTTTGCAAGTCAAAAAATCAAGCCAGACATTTTTCCTGCGGAAGTTCATTTCAATGTGAGAGCAATGGGTAACAAAGAAATCAATAACGGCTCTAAGAAAACATTATAGCTCTATTAAGGAAGCAGCAATAGTGACTGTTAACCACATGCTATTATCTGGCATTTTTCTGTCTTCCTTTTCATTTCATCTTTCTTGTGAACAGGCAGACACCCTTACTTTGGGGAGAACACTGATTGAAGAATGAATTACAGCATATGGTGTTCCTTACAAAATTCAAGCTGATGATGGTGAAGATGGGAGTGTAGGGGCTCGCCTTCCACTCACATCAGTATGCTAGATTGAACAGAGTTATGTATGGAAAATGATTTTCCTCTCTGTTACTGATTAAAGTTAGAGAGAACTCGAGGACCATAATACAGTACAGTGCTTCTCAAATATCTTACAATTATTACCTCAAGAAATACTGATATCACCATGCTGAAAGGCAATTTAAAATAGCTAACAAAGCTACAGACAAGCTAAGAAAAAAAATCTACCTTGCATGATGGGTTGAAGAATGCAGTATGGGGCTGATTTTTAGATATTGAAATTTCAAAATTGATTAAAAAAAATAAAAAATGAAAAAGCATAATATTCTGAAATGTACAGATGGCAAAGTCAGTTTTGGATGACTTTTCTCATGACTTGTGTCTTCAAAATTCAATTTGCCTGCAACCTATATAAGAGTTAGAGACAGATGTGCTCTGCAAATAATTTATCTCCACTTCTGATTTGTTTTTTATCAAACCATATAGAAGCACAGGATTTTATAAATGTTTTGAGTGAAAATGTCTCAGCAAAAAGTGCAAAAAGCTACAAAATATAATAGCTACAATACAAGCTACTATTAGCAGCTTGTATTGCTAATAGTAAGTAGCTTGGTCACTGAGCAGTAAATCTCACTGTTTTTCTGACATGCAATAGCAACTTGTTGAGATAGATCTTGTGCAATTCCCAGATGAAAGCTCAAGAAGGAAGCCAACAGCACTTAATTCTGATCCTGTGTTTTCTGCTTCAGTTTGTAAGTGGCAGTGGCAATGCTGGTAGAAGTTTGTTCTGTAACCGATTAGTTGCTGGTCAGTCCATCGCAGTTACTCTGTTCTAACTCACCTGCCTCCAGCAAATATTGAGCAAATAACTTTTATTCAAGACTTTACACAAATAACATTATATTTTTTGAGGAACTAAAGAACCAGCATGGTTCCAAAGAACAATAGCCAGTTAAATCCCCTTGTTGAAAATGTTCGTGTACTGCCAAAAAGGTCGTGAAGGGTGATGCAAGTTTCTGTCTAGCTGCCCAAAGGGGCTTCTCCAATCTCTGAGAATTAATGACTGCTGCTTTTGAAGGTGAATTCAGCAGAAGTACAGTTGACAGATTGGACCCAAGCATGGAGACAGCTGTCAGGTGTAAGATACATTACAACAATAGAATGACAGGGACAGGCTAATTCTAACAGACAGATGTAGATATTCCACCACACAAGAACTCTTCTAAGCTGATGGACATATGCTAATGTTGGTACCAGTTACAGCTGGACCAGCTGTAGAGAACAACATGTCTGCTTCCACCTCTGTTGCACCAGGTTATTTTTTAAAGCCAAACAGTTCCTGGGCTTGCCTTGTTGTGGAACGTGTGTATGAATGCATGTCAGCTTATGAGGGAATACACTTGCAGGCCACAGAGTTAAAACAGATTTCCTAGCAACAGACAGCTTTGCTGATGCCTCAACACCTGAAGAATGTGGAATATCAAGTGTACAATTAAAAGAAAGGTTTCACACAGAGCTTGGACCTATATTAACAGCACCAGCAAAAAGCGTGGTGAGGGGTCCAAAACAACAGATGGGCAGATGGGATTACCAGACAGTATGAAAAGAGCTTTTTTTCAAAGACCCATCACTAAACCTTCACTCTAAAGAACTGTAAACAACATTTCAGTCAGGAAACAGGCCATCCTTGTCTGGTCACTTGAATATATATTTGAGTATATGCTTTTGTGCACAGTTAAATGTGTTTTTTTTAGACTTGTTAAGAACTATGTAATTAGTTGACTTTCTGTGGGTTGTAAAAAAAAAAAACTGTAGAATACACCCACCTTCAGATCTTGCAAGCCTACAAATGAAACTCTTTCAGCATTGGTAGTGTTAAATAATTTCAGAGATTGCACCATATGGATAGAAATGTGTCCTCCCAGAGCTGTTAAGTCCCTTGGGTTGAATCAATTCTGCAAAGTGGGTCTTTAATGGCTCAGCAAACCCCTACCAGTCTGTTCCCATGGCACACCATGGTCAAGATTATTTACTGTTTGTGTAAGGGAATATGAGTGGTGGCCTGGGGATGGAGAAAAATCTCTAATGGTTTGGCCAGTTTAACTCGTGAGGGCTGGGGTCGTGTTAAGGTTCAGGGGTGTTTTGAGGGAAAACTCTTGTAGCACTGTAATCCAAGTACAAATCAAAGATCTCAAAAGACAAAAGACCATTGTGGAAAGTCTATTGGCACAAATCTGGCTGCTAACAGAGAGCTGTCCTTTCTTTAGCATTTTGTAATTTTTTTTTCTCCTTCAAAATAAAAGGATACAAGAAGTGCATAGTGCAACTCATTATAAGGCCTGGTCACAGTGTATGAGAACAAAGATAATCTAGCTTTCATGAAAAACACAAAGACAGGTAGATGAAGTACAGGTACATGAAGAGAGAATGCTAGTGCTGTCTTGGCTGAGTGCCCAAACCTGCAGAGAAGCACAGAAAAAATGAATGAAGGAAAAGAAAGGACTCACTGGCAAGGGCCTTCTCATAGTTCTTCCCCATGGCAACAAAGTTCCGTAAGCAGGGGTTGAACTGCTCCATGATGGTCTGAAAGAAAAAACAAACAAACAAAAAAAACACCACATTGTTGGAGGATGAAAGCCTCACTTATCACTACAACAGGGTCAAGAACACAGAGGACGTTTGCCTTTCTCTACTCTGTTTCTTTCACTAGCCTCCTTCCTTCAAATCCACAAAAATCAGCTTTGCAAAGAATAAAAGCATTTAAACCACAAAAAGTTGGATGTTTACAGGCTGCATATTAAAAAGCAATTCCCAACTTGAAAGTATGCTATGGTTTCAAAAACTGTCAAATCTTCAAACATTTCAAATAACTTTTTTTTTTCAGGATTTAAAATTCCTTTTAAAAACAAAGAATTGGGATTTCTCAAGTTTAACATAGTATCAAGTAAGACTCTCCTCATCCAACTACAGCTGCATGCTGTCAGGCAAATGTGCTTTTAATGGGTGAGGATAATCTTCCTAACAACTATGTACTTAAGAGTGGGTGAGGGGAATCATCCTGATATACTTTCAAAAAAATTGGAAATTTGTTACTCGAAAATATTTGTCCCAGCTTAGATACCAGAGGGTGCCATCCATCACTCACTAAAGTATTGCTGATGAAATGCCTAAAGAAGATTCTGTTCAAAACATCACTTCCCCATAGCTCTTATTATTATTTACAAATATATAAAATAAGGAAATTTGTTCACTAACCAGTTACCTTCTTTTGCTGAGTTTCAATGTAGGTTTTTGCTAGGGTCTGACACCATTGTGTAAAATTATTAAAATAAGCAATTAAAAAACACAAAACAAATTCACCAGATTACAGTCTAATGCTTCTTCTGTGTTCTGGCTGACAGACATTTCAGGTTGGTACTTAAAACATAAATTTATGGTTTTAAATTTAATCTTTAATCTTCATGTACTCCATTTTTGTCTTTGCGACTCCTTAAATTGTTTAAACTCCATAAAAAGTATGAAACATGTCCTTCCTCAGTGCATCAGACCAACTGGTTTTCAACCTTAAGTTTAGAACCATAGACACATAAAATCATTGGCATGAGAACTTAAAATGGCTGATAATGGTCATGCAATTTAAAAGCCAACACGTCTTTATCAGTTCTACATGAAATCAAAACCTACAGGTAAATGTACTGTAATTTTATTTTACAACTGTCACATAGCTGTGTTATTTTAACAACAGTGATAATAATGCTTATATAAGACTTTTGAAAATATAAATGAAACGCAATTTAAAATCACAATGCATGTTTGTGGTTATATGTCAGAACATTATTCCATTCCATGCCTATTCACAAGGACACACAAGCTGTGCTAGAGTCTGAGAGTCAAGTATACAGGGCTCTGTAATGGTATCCACACCCTTTGTCATTTTTCTATTCTTGAACTCTCAACTATGAAATTAAAATGCAACTGCAAAGAAAATAAGTACAGCACTTTAAATTGGGTGTCATGTAGCATATTGTGTTGTTTTGGTGAAGCAGGATCAACATATTTTTCTGAGGTGTTTAATGTGTTGACTCATCAGCGTTTCTTGATGTGATTGCAATTAGCAATAAATAAAACCTATTTAAAGTAGGAGTGGTACACTGCATCGCTGCAGATAAACTGAACTGCAAAAGAAGTCACTCTTAATTCCTGAGAAAGCAGAATACCTGACTCTCACCGCAATAGCTTCCTGTGCTCACATCTACCTCTCCTCTCCTTCCTTCTCCTGTGCTCCTCCAGGACTTCTTCCAATTAGTTGGTCCCTAGTCAAACACTCAAGAATAACCCGAGGACAGAAAGACACCACAATAGTGCTGCAGCAGTAACAGCACCAACACAAATCATCAATACTGTGGGAGAAAGCTTAATCATCTACTTCTTGCCTGAATCCACACAATGGCAAAAAGAATATGCAATGTGCCATCATTGACAACCTGAAACAACCCCACAAGCTCATCCTCCTTCCTTAGTTAGCTTCAGCACTTTGTTTGTTCCTTTGTTTTTCCTGTCTGTTGTTTTTAATGAGAGACAATAGTCTGATCAAACCACATGTTTCTGTGTATGCCCACTGTACTGCAAAGAGCTGCAGTTCAGGTGACCTGAGTGCTGAATAATCCACCTACAAAATAAATATCAATGACTCACACTTAAACAACTCAAAATTTTTCATTAACAGTAAACTGCCAACAGTAACTTATGTTATGCAAGACCCGATTGTGCTCAAATTGAAAGTCTGAACAACACAAGTAGATTAAACTGGTTCACAGAAAGGGGAAGACAATGACCAAAAGAAGGCAAAGAAATGAATAAGTAATAACTGAAACTGAAATAAAAAATTGACTGGAAGGATAATCAAGTGACCATGTTACCTTCAGTTACAAAAATATATTTTAATGTAACAATTTGATACCTTGAAATTGATCTCTGTCTATTTAAGAAGCTCCTGTTCTTAAAGACACTTTGCCTTCATCACTTCATCTTAACAGTGCTTCTCATTATGTCGTTTACAACCGTTCTAAGTAGCGTTTGACTGAATCGCAATATGTATGATAACCTCAGCAGACTCACAGTTCCACCAACTGTTAGCTAATTGCTGCTGCCACTTGTCTGGTAGAGCTGAGTGGGGAAGACATGGGGGAAGGGTGCTTTGTGAGACCAAAGCTCGGCTGGAGACTTAATTTTCTCCAAAAGTGAAAAACAAACAGCTCTGAGATGTGCTACGAGACAAACTATCAGCAATCCACATCATATTAGAAAGTAAACTTAGCTAATGCAAAAGTTTGCCTAGCATTTCAGCAAATGGCTCTGAATGAAAACATATTTTGGTATTGTCAATATGCTGATTTATTTAAAGCGGTAGCTTTACATATCAATCAGACATGCTTAGAAACCAAAAGTTCTTCTGCGGAAACTGCTGAGGGAGCAAAACATCTGTAACTGTCAAGAAAACTGGCAAACAGAAACTTGAGCATTTAGAACCTCATTGGGCGTCACGTGAGTTTAATGTTGATGATCCTGATTGGGACATCCTTAACAGGAAAACCAAAATTTTTTCTGTAAAGGCAGTGCCCCAATTAGAACATTATTGACTGTTTCTGCACTATATGAATATTTTACTGTTTCATGTCATGTTTTTTCTGCTTTGTTTTGGGTGGTTTTGATATTGTGAGTTTGCTTTAAGTGGCCTGATTGCATTTGAGCATCTGTGGTTCAAAGTCTAAAGCGCTTAGACTTAATAAAACCTGAACTGGATAACTGTATACTAAGAAACAAAAGCCATTTATTACCTGTGCAGCTTTCACTAGGTTTGTGAAACCAGGGCAGTTTTTGACAGTCCTTAAAGGGGATAAGTACTAGAGTCCTTGGAGATCAAACTTGAACAAATTAAGGATTTTCTAAAACAAAATTTGCAAAAACAAATCTGCAAAAATGTAAGCACACACAAAAACACTTGATGAATGCAATACAAAAACAGACTTTTAAAAGGTGGTGTATTTCAATTTAAAAAATTGAGAAAAAAAAACACCTTCAGGACTCCACATACGTCCCCATTTTTTATCACTATATCAATATGGGCAATATTAATATTCCATTGAACTGCCTTAATTCCGACACCATTTATGTAAGTACTATGCATTCAGGCTCTCTATGCCAGTAAAATATGAAAAAGATTTGAGGATAGAACTAGGATAATCTGTCAAAATCTGAAATACAACCCATTTTTTATTTTTAGTAGTTGTCTGATTAAACACAGTCATTAAAACAATGTGTTTCAGATGTAAGTAATGAGTTCATGGTTTTGCTGAGTAGTTTAAGAAATTCCTGTCTGGAATCTACTTTTCAAACAAAAGCATAACATTGAGACAGTAAAGTTGTTATTTATTTATTGCGTCATTGCAGGATTTGCATGTTTTCGTATTGTGCAGGCACACTTACACTGTTGATCACAAAATATTAGCAGATGAAGTCAAGTCATCTTGATCACATGGTCAAATCTATGAAAACAACTTGCATCTGAACAACATACCTCACTCATCTTTTGGGTATATATGTATCATATTCTGAAACAATCAGAGAACTCCAACTGAATTGTTAAAATGTGCTTGTATAAATAGTAAAACTGATCACAAAAATAAAAAGGTATCCCTCAAAAAACTTGATAGGATTTTTTTTTCTTTTTCCAAACAAACTCAATGAGTAGGAAGAGACAAACAGCTCATGTGCAACACAAATGCACACTTATTTAAGCACCTACATTAATACAAAAACTATATAATAGAATGATGTTTTAAATGGGTGGGAGGATTATATAAAAATGCAAGTCCCAGTGAGCTATCATTACAGCACTCTCTCCCACTGAAGAGGTTAAAGGTAACTGACACAAGCCTAGCTGCTTTTCTTGTACAAACTGCAAACAGGCTTCCTGATCCACAACCAGGGAACAAAAAAGCTCTAATAAATGCAACTAGAGGACAAACCTAATCATACAATTACACGATGGCTCACAGATAAAAAGTATTATATAAGAGACAAAATTACGATGCGTTTTCACATACCATGCAGTAGAGAAAGGACAAGGAGGCAATCAGTCTTCATTTCCTATCATTGTTGCTAAATTTGTCATCCCAGTTCTCCTGTACTACATTGTTACCCTAATTGTAGAAGCTAATTGGGAAAATGGGGCCAGAAGACACTTGAGGTTGTACGACATGGTGGAAAGAGGAAAGGAAGTGGGAAACATTAAGAAATAATGTGGAGTATATCCACTTCCACATCCTTTTCCATCATCTGTCAGTTTAAAAAGAAAAAAAAAAAGAATAATTATGGCTGAAACGTGGTCTCCATCATTCCCGAGGATGAAATTCACTTATTAGAACTAAGGTCAAAAATTAAAGCAGACAACTGAAAGAGGGCAAAGAAATGTGTTCTGCAAAATTAATCAAATGATTGTCTCAGTGCTGAGACATAAAACAAAGAGAAAAAGACATTTCAACTAGAAAGGCTGTCGATACATGAAAATGTTAGGCATAAAGCAATTTTACCCTCACATTCAAACTAAATTAAATTGTAAGAAGCAGCTGAAACAAGGTCAAAACATCTTAAGTCAACGACAAAGTCAGTCTATGGAGGAGTTATTCCTCCCTGCTCAGTCCTTCTGCTCTCCCCTCCCCCACATTTTACACCTTCGCACACACACACAAATATAATGACATGCTAAGGGGGCAATTTGAAAGTAACATCAGCTGATTAAAATCAGGGGCACTCACACATTCAAATAAGCCAAGATCCCATCATCTGTTCAGTTGCGCCCTTCTCTCGCTCCTTTTTTTTTTTTTTTGAACCGCAACCCTGCCTGGAGGGCCTGAAAAACCCCCTGATCAGGTGAAGAAAACACTCCTGACTAATATATTTGTCAGACTGCAGAGACCTGTCATGCAGTGAAAGTTAGAAAAGGCAGCTGAGGCTAATGTGATAATTTACAGAGAATGTAAGGAAAGACAATGACATGTAGATTCACAAACATACTGATCATTTTTAGCGATAAAAAAAAGAAATGAAAGATTAGAATACGCCTTAAAAGGAAGAGCTGCATTTCCAAGTGACCTAGTCAGTCTCCTTGGCAAAGTGCATTGAGATCAGACATGTCAGAACTGCTGTGTCTTATCATTTGGCAAGACGGTTTGAGGGAAAACCTTGTGTTGCCTGAGCAACTGAATCCAGGAGTAAACACCTCCAATAAAACAACCAAATAACGACAATTATAATTATAGAGTCTACCAAAATCTATAGGGTGATATACAGTTATAAACAAGTATTTAGATACAAAATAAAAGGATTGATTTACATTACAGCAACCTAAACTTTTACTGTCTCAGGTCTGTTAGGGTTAACAAAGTTATCTTAATTTTCTAAATATCAGAACAATGAGAGATTTGTTTTTTTTTTCCTTTTTTACTTCCGTCAAAGTCAAAAATGTGCATAGATTAATTAGATTACTAAGCCCTTAAACAATTTGGGAAACCTTAGATGATGTCACAGATTTGTAAGCTTGTGATAGGTGAATACACAACATTGCAGGTTACCAAAAACTTGTTGAGAAGCCTACAGGAAAATACTATACTTGTTTGTGATAACTCAAACAGCTTAAAAATGTAATCCTACCAAAATCTAAGGAAATGCATTTTGTACTTAAACAAGTTATATAGATAGTCTTGACAGATAATGAGGAAAAGAACAATTAAAGGGTAGGTTTAAGCTCAAATTATTTATTAAAAAACAATAGCAACCCAACTTAAGTGTGCCTAATAAATACTTTAGAGAACTAAAATGTTTAATACAATTATTACAACCTCAGGAAAGCCAGACAGGCATTTAAAATCTTGCAAAAAGATTCCTCAAGTGAAAGGGAAGGGGAAAATGTAAATATTTTCTAAATGACCACGAAAATCAAAAAAACCAAGAAGAATTCATGATTATAATGTCTGAAAATCATTCTCTTTGAACCCACAGAGTGCAAGTAACAATGTGGTAATTTAGTCTTGAATAATCTAATTCTCTCAGATATCTGAAGAGGATATGAACTAATTGTTGCATGACACTGTGATTGGATTAAACAGGCTTTAGTGTCCTTCAGGAGGCAGGATGGTTGACTTGAAACTGATAAGTGTGTGGTGGAAAAGGGGAGCAGGGTGATGACCAGATGATGACCAGCAACATCTGGAAAGTCCATCACAGAAACTATTTAGGAAAGGAAAGGCATATTCAAAGACAGGAAGCAGGTGATCAGACAGAACATTTATCTGCCACAAGTGAAGTTCAGCTAATCAGATGAATCACAACAAACCACACAGAAGCACACAGTGAATTAAGACTCCCTTGTTGATTGGTATCAAGTTTAAACATGTTGTTTACAACCAGAATGGGGTACATATTGATTTTTTTCCCCCAGCTTCCTTGGAGCTTGGAATTCTTTCACAATTTAGATAATCGATTTCCTAATAATCCAGCTACTTCTATCAAGAAAAGGACAACAATATGAAATGCCAAATGAACATTTCCACTTATTTCAGTATGCACAAACATCTAGCTTGGATATCTTTTGCAGGCAAGTTATTTAGTAACTTAGAAATGAACTGACTGGTTAAAATATAGTTAATATTCATGCTACTTTAACAACAAGCTGCCCTGAAGAAAAGCAGACAATATGTAGAGTATATTTGGACTTTGCTAGAGGCTTCTCTATGCCAAACTTTACAGTTATTTATTTATATCTCTTTCTTCACCCAAGGGAATTAATTTGGTGCTACGGCCGATACCAGCTGATCACAAATAGTTTTCCCCTCGCTGTCACAACTGATAACGCCAGACTTGTTGCCATATTGGAAAGATGGATCACAGTTTGGAATGGCTGCATTCCTTATTAAATTTTGCCTGAGAAAGGATAATTTAATTTCAGGACCAGCTCAAAAATAGACAAGATGCTGCTCTGAGTTTTTCCTTTATATACAAGCAGATCGTTGAGGCAGCCAATCCAACATTTACAGGAAGGTTTCAGCTATGTATTGGAATTTTCAGTCAATTATTAACAAGAGAGGGTAGAAGGAATGTGGTGAACAATATGTCTGTTTATGAACTTAGATTACTCCGAATGGTTTTAGGTACTTGCATTTATCCTGACCTAAAGCACACACAAAGTTTGCAGTTTTTTCACACCAAAGTGGACTATGCACTGTTTGATCTGAGAGCAAACATCATGTGAATACTTGCTTCTTCAACAAATTCCATCAAAGGACCACATTTTAACACAGTGAACAGAAAGAAGACATCCCTTCAGAATCACATGCTTTTTCTTTTGTTGTGGAAAACTACAGAATCTTTCATTGTGTGACAAATTAGTCATGTCAAACTCAGACAGGCACACATAAGGCAGACCAAAGACTTTTAGATCTTCAAAGGGGGAAATCTTTAGTCGTATTACCATACACCTATATCTATGCACATCAAAAAATGACAAAATGTCACATTCATATCAGTAACTCACTGAGTTTTACTGCGTGGAATATTCATTACACTCAATAAAACATTTGAACCATGTTTCTGATCACTTTATTATGATCTATAGAATTCAACTTCTCATGAAATTTGATTGAAAGATGAAACCAATTTTAAATATATATGTAAAAATTGGATGTTATGGCCAACAAAATCTTGTGAAAGACTGCTGACTTGACAGTTGTCCATCAGACATACAGTAAGCATAAACCGCTAAAGGTCATTGCTGTGACCAGGCATGTTCATGAAAAGTTGCACAAGAAAAATGGATAATTTCAGTATTGAGAGGATTGTGAAACAAAATCATGTCAATAGACTGGTGGATGTTCATAAGTTGTCTATTGTGGTTGTTATCTGGGCTTCAAGAATCATCAAATTCATATGTGTCCCAAATTCATTCCTCCTTTCCTTATATTAAGCAACTCCTGAGCCAGAGATAAAAAACAAGAGTGGCAAATAGTTATGCAGCCGTGCCCAACTTGTTGCTCCACTTCATCAGCTGGCTGAAACAAGTCTTCCACTCTTCCCTAGTTTACCGAAAAAGATGAATTGTAAATCTGTACAGCAGGGTTATGAAAAACATAAATGATCATGTTGTTGCAACTAAAGGAATGGCACGGCACTCTTACAGCTTCAACTTCCTTCATAAGAACACAGAAATGTGTTCTTTCACTCAAGATGACCAGGAAGAGGAGAGACTTCTTTTAGGCCAGGACAATTCGTAGTCCTGGCCTAAGAACCTTTGGGAGTGTAGTAACCATCTAAACTTCAAATTTCAGACCAATCACAAAGTGTTCACCAGACACCACACTACGAAACAATTCTTCCCAGATGATGATGTTTCAAGAACAAATTGCAAGATCTCCCAAACCTAGGTTTCGGGAACCAAATTATTTTTATTATTGTTGCCTCAAGAGCAAGGCCAAGTTTCTGTTCTTACCTCTGTTGTAAATGTACCTTCTTACATTTATTGAGTGGCCTTTGAGTAAACAGTTTTTAAACCACAGTTGGCAAGCTACAAGTGACATGACTTGTCAGTAGTTGCAAATGGTTGTTAACCAGCTAGTTACCACACATTACACTAAGCATACAATTAATCTGTATTTTGTTTAATTTTTAACTAAATGTAATTAGTTATATACAAATAGTCATATGTAGTATATGTAACATATAAATATGTTACCATACTAACAATGTGCCAAAAATGGTATAATTGGAATGTTCACTTGAAAACTATGACTTAAATTAATTTATATTTTAATTTGTTTATTATTACAAACAGATTTATAATCTTAGCTGTTGTGGATAGAAGATATCACTTCATGCTGTTTGTTCATTTTTGTTTAGGTACTGTAACACCATGAATCAGTGATTTTTTTGTAGGGTTTTGTAATATGGTGAGCATCTCATACCAGCCCATGACTAGTATTTATAAATTAATAGTTTACTAATGCTGTTTGCACAAAAGAAGATTTATAAATATTGCTACTTTATACTTCCAGATCTTTCAGAAATTACACTACTTGTTCCAATTTGAACATAAATAGAATTAAGATACTGCTTTGATATCAGTTAAGTCTAGCATGACTCTGTGTGCAATAAAACAACAAAGAAAACTCCAATGTTGCAAAACAAAGAAGAATCTATATCAAAATAAGTTTTGAATAATTTCTTAAAAACATCCAATCTTCTCCAGCAAATTAATTAGCACCTTACACACTAGTTTTTAAACTGTAGAAATGCAGTCTATGCAATCATCTGTTACCTCATGACCAGGAAGAATATGCTGATTTATCATTTTGACTATCTTTGGTTTACTTTCACTGGAGATGGGTAGCTCTATCTATAAACCGCTCCTAGTGTGCAATAGATCAGTAGTCATGATTTCTATGGATAAGCAAAACTGTCGTGTTAAAACTGCCTCCCACTCTAAATACCCCTAAAACTTTCAGACCTTTTATCACTGTGGAAAAAGCTACAACGTACAGTTTTAGCTGATTCAGTCACAACTTGACAAAACATTAAACTTTATAAGTGTGTTTGGCCCCAATAGTCTCAGAGGCCTCAGGTTGAGGAAAAATCACGTTGCCTTAAAATTTATTTCTATTGTTCCTTCTTCACCTCTTGGTGCCACTGCATAACAAATTATTTACCCATAAGACCTGCCATTTACTTTGTTCACTGCCTTCCAAAGACAGAGGGACCCCAAAAAACACCTTAGCATCACTCAGCTAACCTAATACAGAGAGGCTGGTATCCATGGCAACCAAGATCCATACTTACTTTAAAGCTTTAGTTCTTTATCCAGAAAAATAAAAAGTCTATTCTGTAGAGGAGATCACTGGATCTCTTTGTAATTCTCTCAAAATTGACCAACCCGACAACTGTTTTTAAACTTGAAAGAAAAAAATGTAGTTCATAATTGATGACTAAGTTTTGATTACTTCACAGGCAAGACAAAAGATAGCATATTTAATTTAGCATGGCAATTTCAAAGTTTTTAGAAAAAATTTTTCCTATTAACTATGGATGGTCTTTGTTAAGTCCTTGTAATTTTTTTTTGTTTTATCACAATGCAAGGTGGATAGAAAACATTTCTAATATTCAGCAAAAATTAACTATAAAAACATGAGGGGTGTTCAGAGTAGGCTTGTTGAAGGTCAGTCTTTTTAACCAAGTGTTCAGTATTTAAGACAGCATGAGGTTAATCTAATCCTCAACAACCATCTTTTCTGCAGGTTTTTAATTCTTTGTCAGCGTGCAAGACTTATAAAACCTTTAAATGTATTTTCAATTTTTAAAAAATGCCATAGTGTTCGTGTGGGTATGCATGCAGAATTACCTCCTTTGTGCAGAGTAGCAAGGCTTTTGTTGCTTACTCCACTTGCAAAATGTGTGTAAAATAGTGTGGTCAGTGTTGCCCAAAGTGGCAGCCTCTGTCTCAGACATGGACACAGTTGCCACAGGCATGTTAACGTTCAGTTTATGACCCTTCCATGAAAGGCCATTGTCCACTGCACTTACGCAGTACTTACTAGAATTTTCCGTCTCTGTTCCTCTTTCAGTCTATAATTATAGTTTCTCCCTCTTCAGTAATTAGGGACTTCAACAAGGATCTGGACTGTCTCCATCTATTTTCCCCCTCTATCTTTTTCCTCCCACCCACATAAAAGTGTTATTTTTTCAAGCACAGCAACATTCATGTTTGTTATAGTGTCATTTCAGACAGCAGCCACATTCACAACGTGACTTCAAATCAACTGCATGCATCATGACGGTTATGAGGCTTCTTTGCAGACTGTACACAGTTAGTACTGCCAGTCTCTGCCCTTGAAAAAGCAACGTTGAGTAAAAGAAAAAGAGAAATGTCTCTAAACCATCCGCCCCCAGACGTGCAGAGAAGGTGGGTGTGTAGAGCAATAGTCCTCTCTGCATCGCAGTCAAAGGCACAGAACAAAATCTGCTCTTCCACAAGCAATGAAGATTATGAAGCCTCCTGCAGTGGATAATGCAATCATTTCAAAGCCCCAGGCTTCAGCAAGCATCAACTTGTTGAAGCACTATATTCTGGAAGCAGATGTTATGGAGCTTGAGTCACTTCAGACTCTTTTAAATCGTGTATTATTAAACAAGCAGTGTCTGATGTGACCATACTCTACCAGAACAAAAAGAAAAGCAAACGAATCTCTGGGTTACGTCTTCATACAAGCGACTCCAAACAATTTCTTCATGAGAGTCCACAGGATCAGCGCTGTATTTATACAACAGACCAGCCCTGTTTATGTCAGACCCATTTGGGAGCTTTTATGAGGAATTTTAGCATCCTCGTGAAATCTCTTCAAATGAAGATATGCATGTTTGTAAAAGATCAAGTGGGGAGCTCCCCAGCACCCCTCCAAAAAACAAAGAGTTCTTTGACAGGACAGAAACGCATAAGAATAATGGCACATTGTTGCTAAGAGACCGCCTGTTTCGATGTAGTTCTCTTATCAACCAAGTATAGCTGATGTGACAATAGTGAAACTCACGATAATGTTGCAATCAAGACCCAAACTATTGCATAATACAGTCACTGTTCACTTCATTAGTAACATCTTGTAGGTACAGTGTTGGACCCCCTCTTGGATACAAAACTCCCTTAACTCTTCATGACAGATTAAGAAAGGTGGTGGAGACATTCCTAAGATTTTGGACCCTTATTAATATCAAAGTAACAGCATTACTCAGGTTCTACAAATTGTTGGCTGCACATTCATGATGATTACACCACACCTAAAAAGGGTTCTTACTGGATTCAGATTCTGGTGACTGTGGAGTAAAGCAAACTGTGGAGTAAAGCAAACTCATTGCCTTAATCAAGAACCCAACTAAGATGAGCTGAACGTTGTGACAATATTATTTTGCTGGAAGTAGACATATAAAGCTAGTCATGAAGGAATGGATATGATTAGCAACAATACTCAGGTAGGCTTTGATGTTTAAGCAATTCTCAACTGGTATTAAAGAGTTCAAAGTGTGGCAAGAAAATATCTTACAAACCCTCACACCACCATTAGCTCATACAAAATAGATCAAAAATAGATCAAAACATTAATAGATATTTGACAAAATTGTCCACTGTTTTCCAGGTTGTGTTGACAATCAGGGTGTGGTAATGCATGGGAAAATGTGAGCTGTCCCGAGGGTTGCTAGAAGTGAGTCACACCCTTCTATTGCCTCACCTGCCGAGGGTGTGTTTAAAACCTGCACTGCATGTATCAGGGAGAAAAAACAACGTTTCTTCTGACAAACACTGAGTAAATACGAGAAAAATTCCTCTACAGGGTGTGCTGGGTCACTTTGCCTCAGTTTAGCCTTCATTTTGCTCACCGTTTAGGATAAAAGTATATGAACCCACACACAGCCCTATTCTTCTTCCTGAGCTTCTGCTTTAATTAATCTGTTTGCTCACTTTAAGCAAGCCAGGTCATCGCTCAGACTTCAGCCATCCGCTTCGTAAGAGGCTTGACCTGAAGCGCCACCCTATACAGACATGACCAGCTGGTGGAGATGACAGTAGTGCAGACACACACCAACAGAGTGTCAGTCCTAAGTATCCGTCTCAGCAAGTCAGCATGGGGATAACTAGATGCAAACCGCCATGTCTGGGGCTGACTGCCTACAGGAAGGAGGGGAACTCAAGTCAACAAAGGATCATGCAAAAATTGCTGGGTTTCCCGTGCCAACTCCCTTGCTGATCAAGATCATCTCACAAAGCTTAGGTGTGCCCAGTGCCTTTACCGAAAGCACAACGCTTGCAGGCAGATTCAAAATCCCTAGTCTCACCCTACTAAACACACACACAGTAAATCGAGCTAAGACGAGACACATCAGCATTTACCCCCCTCATTACCCTGGCGATTACTCAGTATCTTGCCAGCTGCTTGCTGCAACTGCTTTACAGTCACCACATGTTTTAACAACTCTCCTTCCTCAAGAGATCTTTGCTTGCATACTATATAATGAAAAATTACAGACATACTCAGAATCCCTACATGGCAGAGAAACTGCAAGAAAGCAAAGTTGCAGAACTAATCATGCAGAACACTTCTTCACAAAATCAGCAGTTTTCCACTGTGACTGATTGATTTAATAAAAATTCAGAACTGGCTTAGAAAACATTCTAATCAATAAACATTGAATAATTATCAATCTAAAGTGCCTTTTGAGGATCAGAATACATGTTCTCCAATGTTTAATATAATCTATAAATCAAGAAATAACTTTTTGAAAATAAAAAAATGATAATGTTGCCTGGAATTGTCTTTTGAACATTTTTCACATTGGATAAAACTGCTTTGAAATTATGATGGTGTACTAAACTAAGTGTATTGCTCTTTCATATTAGTGAGAAACTTTGGTTCAACTTAAGTTTTTCAATTGACTTTTGTCATCTTTTGTTTACAATGAAAGAAATGCAATAATCAAGCTTTTATTCAGGTTTTGCTTCTTCACTTTGTGTTGATCACAGTCATTGGAAGAAGAGGCTCCAAAGATTTCCCTCACAACTTAGGATTTTGTATTTTACTTTTAAGACATACCCCAAAATGCAAAATTATGACTGGAATTAAATATCAAATAATCCATTATTTACTCATGATGCCCAATACATACTTCCAATTACATTTTTCTTCCAAAGACTGTATATAATTATACAAAGTGATTTCATCTAAAGAAAAAAAACTAAGAAAAAAACAGGGTGAAGTAGATAAATTTTTATTAAACGCATTTGGTGGCAGTTCTTAATTACGATGCATGCAGTAAATATGTTGAATCTGATTTTTTAGTAGTTGACTGGCTGAACACAATCCCAAATGGTCAATTTCTGATCTAATTGACTGATGCATCTCAAATATTTACATTTCTGCTTTGCATAGTTTAGATTTGCAGTTTTAGCAACAAAAAAGAGCCACATTTTTTAAAGATTAATCTTAGGGTCTTGCTCAGTTTTCTTCAACTATTTGTATGACTGATTATATCTAGAATTCCCTCTTTACTCATTTACATCCTGCATCTGTGAACTAAATAATGATTAAAATTTATTTTAAAAAGTTAAATACATTTAACAAGCAGAAAAAAATCCAATGAAAATTAATCTTTTTTTTTTTTTTTATTGAATTTCACTATTTTATGTTTTTAAACTGGAAAAAAAAGTCCTGCTTGGGTGTTATTTACCACTGGGTCAGATCCCCAGAGTAGGAGAGGGAATGCCTCATCACTCCGCTGCCCCTCAGAGTTTCTGCCTGTCAGGGCTCTGACAGGGTGCCTCCTCCCCAGTGACAAAGGTTCACTGCTGCGTTTGCACTTGAATGGACAACATTTACAGAAAACCTCAACTGACCCTAAGAAGAGGACCTACCATATTCCTTAATAAACCCACACCACTATAAGTAAACGAATAATCCTTACAACTTTGGAAGACTGTACGGTAATCAAAGTTTCCAGAATCATCAGTCTCAATACCAACATTTGCCATACGTTTCAGCCATGTTTGTTTAATGGATCAGGTTTTAAATGTGAAACAAATCAAGAAAATTGAAGACAAGGAAGGATGTAAAGCCATATTTTTAAAAAAAATTTGCGATATGTGTTTCGATGGGATCGTTAGTACCTTGTGAAAATAACCTCTAAGCAGGTATTAAACATACATTTCACCAATTATCTTAAAATTGTTTTGTTATTCATCTGATGTAAATTCCTAGTCCATAACTGCCCTGTTTTCAATAGCTGTAAGGAAAAATAATCATAATTACCCAAACTAAAGGCTTGAAAATGTCAGTGTGTAATTAATCTGCATAATGTGTTTCATAGTGAGCTAAATTACTGGAATAAATTAACTTTACAGCAAAAATAATTTGTATGAAATGATGGATTTAGCCAATAGGACTGGAATAAACTTTGGACATCAAGAGCCAGACTTGGTTGGAGCACCATACACTATACACACTATACACATATACATACACATATATAAAAGACTGCATCAGCCTTTTGTCCAGCTACTCATCAGGTGTCATTCCATGCTGGTAAAAAGATCAGATAACATATATCAGATGAATTAACCTACTTGATATGGCTTTTATCCTCAAGTCAAATACACTCACAACTTTTTAACCTCACTCCTGTATTTTAGAATTAAACATTGGCCACCAAGTCCACACATGTCTTTGTATGAAAATCAGGTTTGAGAGGAAGAGAACAAATGTTTACTTGTTGCAACAGAGACTCAACCCTCCCTGCCAAACGCAGTCCTGTGGAATGCAGGCTGTTCCCATTTCAAAGGACTAGGCTTGAATAAATCCACCGGTTTACAGGGAACAGCCTAACCGAACCTAAACTATCATGAGCACAGAGGCGGACTAATTCAACAGGCCTTCATGTAATGAGACGGTGACCCTGATTTTTGCAGGTTTGTGAGCAGTTTTGGCTGAAAGGTGTCGCCCTAATTAACCTGGGAAACATGGCTGGACGTTACAAAAATGACTTTTTTTAGACGGTGAATTTGAAATATTGCAACCAACTCAGCTTTTGCGCTTTTTTGGTAGATGTTAACAAGAAAATTACCAGCGCACTTCTACGCCTTCTACGTATTGTTAATAGCCAAACAAATAAGCACAATGTATATCTCCAAACTTTGTTCATTAGTTCAGCCTTACCTTATAAACATTTTCCGTCAAGCGATGAACCTCGTCAGTGCGAGACATGGTGAAATCTTCAGCCAGGACCATAAACGGTTTTTATCGCAAAAGCGTTTATCCGAGTAAAAAAAACAAAAAAAAAAAAAAAAAAAAAAAAAAAAAACGAGTGAATGAACAGGTAGAAAAAGCAGGTTTGAGCTCACAGCGAGCGACAGAAACGCAACCGCAGGAATGAGGTTGCGCTCCCGAAACCTACAAACTAAACACACCTTCCTTCTCCGCTGCTTGACAGCCCGATGTTGCATTCACGGACCGAACCCGTGTGCCGTGTTTTTCACAATCTCGAAGATATTGGGTGGTATTCACATGCTGTGCGAAGTTATCCTTAACATGACATAAATGTAGCACATAGAAAGAGTCATAGCATAACCCAAGGAAATAGCCACATAACGGCTAATAATTTCAATTTCATTGCAAGTACACCGAATGCAAAATTCCTACAGTCGTGAATGTAGCATTATCTTGTCAAATTGTAGACTTGGTGAACGCCTCCCACACTTATGACCAAGTGGAGCCTGATTAATACACATAAATAATTTATTTTGATTCGATACATTTGATTTGTACTATGAAGTAATGGATTTATGTAATTGGCAAAAAGTTTTCCTTTGGGCCATATGTCTGATTTATGTTCACTGGGTAATTTGGGATAATGTGTTTTAGGTCTCGGTATATGTGTAATTTATACACCGTTAGTCGACTTCTCCGGTTCCAATATAATATTTCATGTACAAACGCTGCAAGTCATAGAGGCTTTACGAAACACCACTGGGATCTATTTGTTCTGAACTTGACATGAATTGATGCCCACTTTCCCAAATCTAGGGCTGTACATACCATATTCCTCTCCCAAGTAACTCCCACTTTCAGGAAGCTTTTTATTTTTTGACAATAAACACGTTCACTGCACTAATGACATTGTAATGGGGACGTAGTATATTGTCAAAGTGTATTACCACAGAAAAGGAAGCAAATAATGCCCTCTTCTGGATAAATGCATGCTCTACAACTTGATAGAAAAAGTCTGTTATTTTTTTTACAGCTTAGTTTATTATCTAAAACGGTTTTACCTTTTATTATTATTTCATGGTCATTTTAAAACATCTAAAATCCTATTTTTTCTACATGCCTTAATAGCACAATGACTATGAAACAACTCCAAATTAAACAGACAGAAATGCAATATTTCACTTTATGGTCCTGTAAACTGTGTGAAAAGTCTATGTTGGATACAAATCCTCCCCTTCTTACAAAACTAAAGGGGCTTTATTTGCAGATCAGTGCTGGGAATCAACCAGAAATTGTCTTAGGCTGCCAGCATCTCTCTGTCCTCTTGCTTTCTTGCTTCTTTCCTCTCTAAAAAGAAAAAAAATAAGAACAAAATTAAGTTTGGAAAGATTTTTGATGAGCAGAATAAAAAGATAACATCTACCTGTTTCAGCTTTAGCAACTTCTGGTATCTCTGGTACAAGATCAGTAGGAACCTCTGGCAGTGCTATATCTTCTCCCTGAATAAAAAGAAGAAAAACAAAACAAAGCAAAATAAAACCTTCTGGAGGTTTAAAGGAATGTTTCGTTCACATCCTAAAAAAAAAAAGAAGGTATTCACAGACTTCATGAACAGTGCATGAAGTCTGCGCACCTTTATTCTACTTATTGATAGCTTGAGGCTGAAATAAAAAAACTGCTTCATTAAAAATGCTATCATAAGAACCAACCCTCAAGAATCTTGAAGCCATTATTACACAAAATAAACTGGTGTGGTATTCCTCAAATAAAGCCAAAAAGGTCCATATTTTGCTCATCCATCCAAAACATCTTCTTCCGCAAAAACTGTTTTATTATTTCCACAGTTCACTGCAGAATGCAGCTGAGCTTGAAAGGTGTACATTTAAGCAATTTTTTTCCCTCCTTTTTGCAGAAGCTGATGTAAAACTATCTCCACTGGAGACAGTGAGATTGTAAATCATACATAAAAGGGTTTTGGGGATTTTTTTTTTTCAAGCCAAATAATTCCTGAAGTTTGACTCATCTTTCAAAAGATAAACTCTCATCTCAGATTGTATCTCCTAATATCTTGTTTTAATCCAGACATTTATAACCAAATCTGGTATAAGAAAAATGATGGAAAATTTGCTCTGGACAGTAGATGTTTTTAATGTACTAGATGTAAGGAAATCCAAAGTGCAAGACATGTTAAGCAACAATTTAGGTTTCAGTCAGCATTAATAACTGCTTTTGCTTAAATAGCCATTATTAAAAATTGTGTGCGCCATAAAAATTACAACTGCCTGAAAGTTTCAGTGTTGCTTTTCTTTCCTAGATGAAGCCTCTGATGCGGCTGTTTGAAACTGAATTTAACTGGATTTATAATTGAAGTTAGGCAGTACATGAACTTGTGTGTGTATTTCAAAGCAAAAAATCCACAATAAAATAAAATACAATTTTTGTCAGATATTTTACTCTAACAAAGATGTATGTTGGATTTAAGTTTTTTTTTATAACACTGACAAGGTATTTCTAGGTGACCAAACATGAGGCAAATGTGCTGCTCTTCTCCGGTAAGATGAACTCTACCCTTAATACAGTTATTTTCAGTTCCCTGAAATCTTTTGAGTTTTATTTATATAATAAGAATCAATGCAGTCATTGAACCAGTGTCAACACTCAATTATGAAACATAGTAATGTTTCACAGTCTGACAGAGTGTATCATTAAAAACAATTATAACACAATACAGACTTTAATCCCTATAAATCTGCATAATTCATGAGCACAATTGTTTCGGTTACAACTTGTAATTAGATTCTTACAAGGCTGTGACTTGTTGAAAAGCTCTCGGAACCTATTAAAAATCTGAAATTAAATATGTAAATTAATATGAATCAGCTCTTCTCCATAAGACGCAAGCAACAGCTCAGGAGTGACGTTATGGATAGATTTAGTTGGAGCAGCGCAGGGAGATGTGTGGTTGATAAGACATTTTTAGAATAAATATAAAGTTAAACATCCATCTTGGAACCCACCTGAGTGATAGCTTCTAATTCTGCTAAAACTGCTTCTTCATCCTCGTGTGTCATGGCTCCAGCCAGCATTTCATCTATGTGCTGCAAATGCAAAACGTAGACTTGTTGACGCATATCCGCACTTAATCACAGACTATCTGCACTACTTGAAGTAAAAAAAAAAAGGTAATTTAAAAGCAGTAAACAAATAAAAATATACAGGAAGTGGAATCAATTGCATATAGGTTACTCTGAAGTACCTTTTGATACTCAATTGATTCTTGGGTCTCATCTAGGATTTTTTCCACATCTTCTATTGACATGATCTGTGAAAAACAAAATAAAAAAAAAACATTGAATTTTGTTTTAAATTTCAGACTAAAATGTTAGGTTTTTTTCACATTCTGTCATACTTATGAATCCCCTAAGCAAGGTCTAAGTATCTAAGCATGTGCAACATTCAGAGTGATGTCACTGAGGCTTTTCTTTAATCCTTTAATCTTAAAGCCATGTGCATCAGCTATGTTGTTGTACCACGATCCAAAAGCTTTCTGCGCTGCTCAGACCTTTTTTTTTTTTGCAGGGATCACATTATAGAAAGCATTCCTATCAGATGAAACTCTGACACAGTTACAGTGTACACTGATGTACAGAAAGCATAAGGGTGCATGAATACAACAAATGTGCAAAGGTACATTTCTAAACAGTACAGAAGGAAAAAAAAACAACTAAATATGTACCTCGTGCATATTTTTCAGGCATTCATTGCCAATTTTAAGCCCCTCGACGACTTTCACCTCGATTTGCATGAACTCAATGTCTTGAACCTGTTGACAAATAATATATTTTTAAAAATGTAGTTGCAGAATAAATGATAAGCACACCAACAAAACAAAACGGTCAATTCAAAATTGGTGAATTGGGTTGTTTGGTCACATTTAAGTCAACTGCTAAGATTTAACAATTAACTTAACACTGCACATAGAGGGGACAGAATCTGATCATTTTGAGCATGATTTCACATTCTAATAAGTCGTTAACAGAAGAAAACGCAGCTATTTTTCAATATCACTGATATGTTTAAAACAAAGTCTGAAGAAGAACTAAATTTAGGCTGCTAATTTAGAGTGTGAAACTTAAAATACCTAAAAGCTAAATACTACAGCAAAGTTGGTCTATTTTGAAGAATTTGATTATCTGTCACAGATCATGCTGGATTCTGAAATTCACTCAAGGAAGTACAGACAGAAAATGAAGTCTACACCTAGTAATGCTGACTGCATCAAATACACTAATTGTGTAAAAGTTAAATAAAATGCAAAACACAGTGTAAACTGTGGCCTTGATAATGATTTAAAGTGAGGATAAAATCCTGTTTCACTGTCGATAGAGTGGGATATCTGTGTAGCTTTTGGTTAGACTGAATTATTATTTTATTGTAGAAATGTTGTTTTCATGCAAAACTAAAGAAAAGTACTTTAGGAACAGGCTAACTCAAGAATCAGCAGATCAGATTTCTACAGTTGATTCATATTTCTCATGGATGCATCAGGGGACTTCACCTCAGCTTAATCAGACCGATGTTTATATATTTTTAAACAAGAAAGAAATTAAACTCACCATAAGTTCTAGGTTTGAAATCTGACTCTCGGTTTTCTCTAGTAGCTGATCCTGGTAGCGTTTCTTCTTAAGCAGGAGCAGTGCTTTTCTGCAACACGTTAAAACACAAAATGTTCAGCTGTAAACAGCAGAAATAGAGGGAACACAGCAAGCGATGCCACTGGTTGGGATCTGCTACAAACTGCTGTCATTTGCATCTCGAAGTCTGCTTACTCTTTCTTGCCATCTTTTAACAGCTGCTTAGCCAGAAGTCTCTCCTTCTCCAGCTGTAAGGTGATTCTTTTTTGATACTGCTTCAGTTTATCTCTCTGCTGCTTCAGTTGCTGCAAAATGTAAAATACAAGTAAGCACAAACTCAGAAAGATATGTCGTGGATATAATGCAGCAAGCGGTATTCCATTTAATAAAGCGCAGATAATTTTGTTTAATTTTGTCCGAGGAGAGTAGCCTTGTGCTCATCTTCAGGAGCTCCCTGCTCAGCTTACCAAAATGGCTTTGTCTTGCTCCGTTACACGAGAGGATCGGCTCTTTCTCCCAAAGACGTTTCCCATTATTTAGCCACATCCTGCCTTATCGACACACAAAATGCGACTTGTTGTAGAGCATTTTGTTATAATAATAAGCAGCCTCAAATGGCTAGCAGCCTAGCTGCTTACGCCATGTCCGCACGATTTTTGTCTCGTTTCCTACGGCAGGCGAGGAGGGACTAGGCGTCCGAGGTATGACTTCGCTTCAGGATTGAAGTTTAAAATCTTTAGGTACCACTTAATCTTACGCAAAGATAATTTCTTACATAGAATATAACAGCAGCCATATGATGGCATCAGTTTTCATAAAGCTAAGAACAACTACAGTGTTATATTTCAAACTGCAGCACCCCCTACTGATTGATGGTTAGCACCCTGGAGAGCTCCTTCCTTAATTTTTATTTATTTATTTATTAACTTACTAATTTTTCTTAATGACTCTACAGCAAGTTGTGGAGAAAATGACTAGTAGTTATCCTGTCGAGAGAATAAGTTTGTGATTTTAGGTTTGTGACAAAATGTGAAAAAGTTCATATGAAAATACATATTTTGCAAACAAATGGACTAGTTTTTTTTTTTTTTTTTACTGCCATTAAGAGCAATCATCTTTGCACAAAAAAATTACCCATCAGTGGTATCCTGATTCCAGTATGGCATCGTGTTCAAAACGATACCATTATCAAGGTATAATTACAAAGTGCTTTAAAGTGTTCAGAGCTGCAAATCTGTATTCAACCGTGGTATAAATTCTGGAACTTCTGATTTTACCACATTTTTCTGTTGTTTCTGGCTATCTTTTGTTTAAAAAAAAAAAAACATGATTACAGGAAAAATAATTTTCATTACCGTGACTAGTCGCTGAGAAAAGCTTCACTATTTCTAAGTCTACATTATTGAAATAGAAAATTAGCACTATTTGCTGTTGATTCAGCAAATAGTGTATTAAATATTGATTAACTGATAATCAGGAGGTGTAAGCAGGGGTTTGAGTTTTAGTAGGCTCCTGAATCTATGTCTTTAGGACCAATGAAGAGATGGTTGATCACGGTGAACAAAGCAATGTTTGGAGAAAACAAAACATACCAGATCAGTACAAACACATCTTATTAACTTTTAAAAATATTCATGAGGGTTACATGTGGACTTGCTTTGTAGACGTTGGACCTGGATAACTGTTTGATGGATCCTGAAAGAGGTGAGCAGAAACAAATGATCTCAAATCTTAATGATCTAGTGGTGCAAAGAAGAGTAAGCTAATCCCTCCCAAAAAAGTGAGGAACTAAAGTGATAAATGACTACACTACGCTGTTGCTGCTGAAGACGGTTCTTCTTTTATAGGAAGGGCAAGAATGTTTTTAAAGAGTTTTTTTTTAATAAATTATTGAGAAGTGTATAAATAATTTAATGTATCCTTTTCTCTTAAGCTGTAAATACAAATAGAAAGTTTTGTATGAAAAGCAGATACCATTTTCACAATGATTTGTAATTACTCATCTTATTCCCTTTTACAAGCAAAACGTTTTGGCGGACTGAAAATAATTTAAATCTTCAAGGTGTATGAATAGTTTTATCTTCAGTATATATTAAATGCATCATGTCACACTGAATTCTTTTAAAACTAACATTCCTACAACTGCAGGCTAATCTAATCAGACTTAAAATCTGCTTTATTTTCTGTAGCTTGAAACATTAGTCAGCATTAAAACAACAAATACTAAAATTTACAGAAATATCTTTTAAAAAAATGTTTTCCTTTTAGTAAATTACATTTATACAAGCCACAGAAACCATTTATTTGTAGTGATGCAATTATTTTTTCTCACTTGTGACAAAATTGAAAAAGATCAAAATAACTAAAGTCTTAAATGTCAATTTTATTTCACACATGCGTCTACATCCTCATATGTTGCATAAAACACCTGTGGTATGTCAGTTAGACTTATTGTTCAAAGGCATCTTTGGCTCTTCTAAGCAAAATTACAAGCTGTGATAAAGTTTTCATTACATATGCAAGTAATATTTAGAAAAGTTGATGTTATGTTTCGTGTTGCACCATAGGTCACAGAAATGTCAAAAGATTGTCCCACTATTGTCAAACACATTTGGTGTTGATCAAAGATCTTAATGGAACCAATTCTTCTTCTCATTCACCATCAAAGTACCGAGTCATGATTGTCAAAGGTTTTCACATGACACTTAAAAAAAAAAAAAACATGGCTGGATTATTTCAGTTCAAATTTAATTTGACTGACAGAAATGTCTTGATTTCAGTTTAAGGATTTCCATAAAAGAAACAGATGTCTTTGAGGCCATCTCTTTTCAAAACTGCATTCAGGCATCTTCAAACACTGCACTGACGTCTTACTGAAGTAACTGTCTCGTATGGCCTGCTTTCATGCTTGAGATCGGACAAGAGTCTTTTGTTCCCGTAAATAGGATTATGTCATGAAGACAGCTTTCTCAGCAGGAACTCTGTTGCTCTGACTGATGGACGGAGAAGGATTCAGCAGGCAGCAGCTTACACCTGGAAGTCAGTCCTCAAGTGTCTGATTTGGGCATCAGTCATGGACAGGTATGTGGTCCTCATACTGGGCGAATACTGAAAGTAAGAGACATATATGAAATTAGCTTTAAAATGCTGTTGATGCCGCTTGGTTATCACATGTGTATAAATTATGTAATGTAGAGTCAATTTGGGAAATAATTTTCAGTTCTTCCTTGTTTTTCAGTCTTAAACTCGCATAATTTGGAGATAGAAAAACAAAATGTTGTAAAAAGCAGGTAAAAAAAGAACACATAGGGCATAAGCAAAAGGTAGAGTTACACTCACATGCAACAGTCGGACAGTGCTAGAAGGTCAGAGTTGGGGTAACTGAGTGTCGCTGGGTCAAAGTTACAATATCTAAGGAGTCTAAGGTGTGTGTTAAAAATATGGAATGAAGATGAATGAAAATGAAGAGAATGAACATCAATAGAAACTTACAGTTATCAAAGTCTGAGTTGAGGAGTAAAAAAGAAAATTGTTTTTCACAGAGCTGTTAGACATGCCACTGACAAACTACTTGCATGAAAAATAAAAAAAGCAAAATGCAGAAAAGCTGATACAGTAAAACCAAAGAGAAAAAGAAATTCCAAACCACAACTACAAACGTAGGCAAACTCAAGTTTTTATTTAGCATGTGTTTTATTAAAGCTTCCAACTTCTCTGTTATGAGCAGACAGAAAACAGAGATATCTCTAACTGGTAAAAATGTGCCTCGCATAGCAACATTTTAGACACTGATTCGGAATCTTGCTTGCCTTCACCCACACAAAAGGTGTTTTTAGTCTTTGGTGTGCTGCTCAAGCTGCTCAAGCCACAGAAGCAAGAAATCTTAGCAGGAAGAAAACATCACAGAGTCGAGATGTGGACTGTGGATTTATCTGTTTTCCATCTTTTATCTATTATTTATCACTAAACTCTGGAAACAAAACACACACTATGCTACAATTAAGTGGGCTTTACTAAACCAAAGCAAAACATATGGTGCTTAACCAGCTCACACATGAGCAAATGTTTAGTATTAACTAGAGAATGAATTAGCATCTTGTAATAAAAAATAAAAACATATTAATAGCAAACAAGAAGAAATATCCACAGATGAGATGCACTTCTACATATGGCCATCAGATGTCACTCTTCAGTCACTTAAATTGGAACAGAAGTTCCTTGAGTATATTCCGACTCTGTGAGGTTGTGTGCATTGTACTGGCATTATAACATTCTACATAACTTTCTGCATGCTGTTGCATATCATTATCAGACTACAGTCACTAAAGCCTCATAAGGCCAACGAACCGAAGGAGGCGGAGATCCTCCCCCTATGAGCGGAACGTTTTCATATCGAGGGGTTCCTCCGAACAGCATGGACTGATTCCTGTTAAGCAAAGAGACAAAAAATCTAAGAGACTAAATATGCAGATTCAAAAACACAGTAATCCGCTGCTGAGCTTACATATATTCTGGAGGTTGTATGGTAGAATTAGACTGAGACTGAGGAGGTGGATGAAGGCTGGCCTGGCTGCCAAGGCTGCTGATGTAGCTACAGAAACTGTGCGTGTTGGACCTTCTGGGGTTAAACGACAGCCGGCGCGCCTGTGGGTTGAACGGGTCTTCCTCATCGATGTCATTGTACTCCTTCTCCCTGGATGAGAGTTAAAGAACCACACAACGAGACAGAAGTACAGACAGACAAAACAGAGGGTGAACATTTTGCAAACGTACACACTGGCCAGTACGCAATGAGGTAGGGGGGTTCACTCAGTGCTGACCTGCTGCCCATTAATGTCCACAGTCGGAAAATTACACACAGCATGGCAGAGAGTGCGCAGGCAGCCAGAAGAGAAAACAAAGAAAGATAGAGGAGCCCCTCCACACCATCATAGCACACACCCATGAGGGCATCCAGGTAGTCCTGAAAGAGTCAATTTTTAGTCTTCAGAAGAAAAAAACACAACATTGTATCTTCAATGTTCTAAAAGCTATTTTTACTTGTATTAATAAATTGTATAGCTTTTCATCAGGCAAGCAAACCTTCAGTGCACATTTTACCCTCACAGATACCAATATGAGCAAGGAAGACTGTCTTTGCATGCTTTTCCTTAACACAACTGGCCCTTGATTTGATATGAATCCTGTTGCGTTCTTACTTTTTTATTTGTAAAGCAGCTTAAACGCATTTGCAACTAGTGAAGTTAGTGAACAATGTTGAAACAAGGCTTTTGAATGCAGAAGGCTGTGTGTTGTTTTGTTGATGGACAATAAGCAATTCCAGTCTTCCACTGCAGAGACAGTTGTCGAGATATGAATCTCAAGACTAATTCTGATGATATGCATGTTAAGGATGCGTTGCTGCTTAGATGTGCTTGTTAAATCTGCCAAGCAAGTTCTGAGAAAAATAAAATCTTGCTTTAATGTCTGGCATATGCTGTTAGGGCTGCAGAATTCGCAAATTTTTTTTTTGATATAGTTTGTCACTAATGGAACAACATTTTAGGATATAAACTGGTTTTTTTTATTATGCTACTTTGCTGTCAATGTACATTTAATTAAGATAAAATCAACCAGACTGAAATCATGCTTCTGACTGCACATTCCTGCAACTAAATAAATGATTAGTTGTTACAAAACAACTAATCATATATTTTGAGCACAACCATTTTACATGTAAATACTGAATCATTTCAGGAAACTTTGCCAAAAATAAAACACATGACCCTGGTTTTGGAAAGCCACTGGGGAAGTATAAAAGACAGATCTCCCACAGATTTTTAAAGATTATTTTGAGCCAAGTTGTGATGAAAACCTTCCTCTGTCCTCAATAGTCCATTAAGATGATTCTCCAGTCAAAACAATGTCTTGCAGAACCGCTGCATCAGCCGAAATGATCACCAGGCAAACAGACCGATAATGAGCACAGTTCTATCTGTTAGTCACACACCATGCATGCACCTGCAGTACAGTTATATCATCGCTATCATTCCAGTCAACACCAGTGTGAAAAAGTAACAAAAAAATAAAAAATAAAAATCACTTGGCAGTCAGAAGGAGAGATACTGTTTGGGTAAGCTAAAGTGGTATGATTACAGAATGCATGCTGCGGCGTATGAATGGACTTCCAGTTCATGCAACCATGCAAGGGGGATACATTTTCTCATTTTGTGAGTGCTGAATATGCAAAAAAAAAAAAAAAAGGATTCAAATGGAGAAATTCAAGCAGAATGATAAATGGATTGTGTCGTGAAAACTGGAATAGAGTGGTGAGATCTTTCCAGGTATACGCAGAAAACAGATCATAAAGGCCTGAGAGACATAAGGGATCTTGCATTTTGATTTACTGATGATTAAAATATATATATATTCTTCCATTTTGATTACTGATTGATTATAAGAAATGCATTTTTGTATTTTGATTTATTAATGATTATGAAATGAGGATTTTTGTACTTTGATTTACTGATGATTATACAAAGAGTTGATGTAATGAAAAGCAGATTGAGAAATGAATGACCTGATGAATAAATGGTGAATAGAATCAAACTTAGATGATTATTATAAGAAGTTATGTTTGAATTAAAACAGAGAAATGATTAATGACTTATGATGATCATACAGTATATAGAATTGTAACTGAAGTGATAATGCACTTCAGTGTGAAGTGAAGTAACATGCTGTACCCAGACTGTGTTATAATTTGAGAAGAAGTCAGGGTGAGAGCTGAGCGAGGAGACAGGGGAGTTTCAAAGAAGAAGTAATGTGTTTTCATCAAAACTAAATTCAGGAAGTACGTCCAGATGGTCAGTGGACAAATAGCAAAAAAGGAAGTAAGCAGGGCGTTGACTGCTATGGGAAAGGTTTGGTGTGCTTTCCACAGAGCCATCGGACGTTCGAGAAGTCAGGGCTCCCATTTGTCGTTACCGTGAGTTAAAATTTTCACGAAAGTAAAATGTTCGTTTTTGTGGCACATCTGTATCTTATTTTGAAAGGATATGTAAATGTTATCATAGAGACCAGAGTCAGAGAGCGTTAGGACAGTGGTCGAGACAAGATGAGAGGAGTGAAGCTTGTGAGTTTTAGGTCTGGTTCATACGGCACGATTTAAGGATTGTCGGACGATTTTCCAAACCTCTGTGACCACACACGACAGGAGCCGATAAAAGTACAACAGGTTCGATTGGTTCGTTTGTCCAGCCACATGGAAGGACCAACACACCACACACAAACTGATTCTACTCACGAACATCCCAATTCCAGAAGAAAATCCAGTAAAACCCCCAACATACCATATGTGAATTTAGAATACTCAAACACGGATGACTATGTAGAATCAGTAGCGATAGTTTGTGGACTCATTTTAAGCGATAAAAAACGTAACAAAAAGAAAAGGCGTTTGATAAAAGACGGCAGGAGCAGCTGCTCTATTTGCTGCACTATGATTTGGAGGTGAGTTATGTTTTTTCGTAGTTAACATTTTAAACATTTTAATAAACATATAATATAATACCTGTCACATTGAATGTGACAGGTAGCCAATCAGAAAGCGCAGTGACGTAAGAATGGAGGGGAAACCCAAACAGTTGACATGGCGCAACTGAGAGTCCGGTGGACATCGGAGGAAATGTGGAAAGGTTTATTACTATATGTAGAGATCATTTTTATATACAGTACAGACCAAAAGTTTGGACACACCTTTTAATTCAATGAGTTTCCTTTATTTTCATGACTATTGACATTGTAGATGTCAATAATCTTTAAGAATCATCAAAACTATGAATAACACATGTGGCAATATGCACTAAACAAAAAAGTGTAAAACAACTGAAAATACCCCTTATATTCTAGTTTCTTCAAAGTAGCAACCTTTTGCTGTGATTACTGCTTTGCACACACTCTGCATTTTCTTGATGAGCTTCAAGAGGTAGTCACCTGGAATGGTTTTCACTTCATAGGTGTGCTCTGTCAGGTTAATAAGTGGGATTTCTTGCCTTATGAATAGTCATGAAAATAAAGAAAACCCATTGAATTAGAAGGTGTGTCCAAACTTTTGGTCTGTACTGTATATAAAAATGATCTCTACATATAGTAATAAACCTTTCCACATTTCCTCCGATGTCCACCGGACTCTCAGTTGCGCCATGTCAACTGTTTGGGATTCCCCTCCATTCTTACGTCACTGCGCTTTCTGATTGGCTACCTGTCACATTCAACAGGCTGCGTTCTCGCTCCCAGTCAGGGAAAACCCCACAGGATGCAATAACCGGGCCAAGACAATGTTCGTGGCCCGGTTCTGAAATCGGGCGTATTCAACACACCACCATGTTACCCACCACACACTGCAGAACGTTGTAAGATTGTTGTAAAGGGAAAATCAGGGCAAAAAAAAAAGAAAAAGAATAGGATTTTCAGCCCTGGTTCCTGATTCGACTGCCTACTCTGCCTCAACCCAAAGATCTCAAGGCTGCTGCAACAAACTTGGGGAATGGACAAAGGTCACGGAGTGATGAAGATCTGAGTGTTCGGAAGACAACAACCAGTTCTGTTTTACTTCCATTCAGAAGAGGATTTTGCTGTACAAAGACAGAGACTCTGACCAAGGACAACGAAGCTTTTTTGATGC
Source organism: Xiphophorus maculatus (assembly GCF_002775205.1). Classification (NCBI taxonomy): domain Eukaryota; kingdom Metazoa; phylum Chordata; class Actinopteri; order Cyprinodontiformes; family Poeciliidae; genus Xiphophorus; species Xiphophorus maculatus. Next base: position 10,971,195 of record NC_036458.1, on the reverse strand, counting down.
CGAGATCATCCATCATCTGGGTATGAGTTGAACTGCACCCCAAAGCCTCGCTTAGTAAACTAGTGATACAGTTTAGGGAGAGAAGTCAGGAAAGGATAAAGACGGTTTATAACAGTTTTCATTTTTATTCTTAATTTGTAATCATTGATAATTAACCTGTCTGTCACTTACCTCTGCTAAAAGCTTGCTTAATAAAGATGCATTAAAATTCTAATAAGATTTGTGGACAGTGAAGTTAATTGAGTCATCTATTATTTTATGGTTCTTCTAATTGGTGTAAAATCTATGAACATGATTCTAGAAATGTGGTGGCCTCAGAAATTCCTTTAGTGTTGGTAAAATAATGACCTTGGGGCTTATGCTGAGCCGCTAAAAATTATCTAGTCTGTAACAAGTGTATGTTGTTATTAGAGAGAGAGCTGCCGTTAATAAGAGTGGTTATTGTAGTTATGCAGTTGCGAGGGTGACTCAGCTGATTGCTTCTTAACTGAAAAGGGTCATTGCTCTTGGATTGTAGGTCGTTAAATGCTTGATGAATCTCCATCGACACCAGCTTAGATAGATTATCTCTCCTAGACCTGTTTCAGGGTAAGACTCGGGGGTTTAGATATTTTCTGGACCCCTTAGATGGAGAGCTGGTTAATAGTCTGATAAGGACTGGGGAGTTGTGAGGTTTAGGGCAGGGCTGACTATTGCGCAACAACAAATGCCACATTTGGGCGCCACCCCAATATTGGGCAGTTCCAAATAATAGTAGGAGGGCCCTATGTTCTAAGTGCGTAAAAACAGAAGTTTGACTCTGAATAGCTCACTTAGTGTGACAACTCTAAGGAACCTCTGACTGGGCACAAGCCACTTCGAACCGGACAGCGTTGGGGACAAAAGAAAGACATGGAGATCTTTGACATCAAAAGACCCTCCGAAAGAATGGCGAGAGACCTGATCTGGGGCCCAGTTCAGGCTAAGGACGGCCGGCATGCATATGTACCAGAAGTTGGCCAGCCTGAGTATCAGATTCCAGCGGAATGGGCCAGCCGACTAGAAGACCGAGCCACCCTCAGGGTGGAGGTAACCATCAGTGGGTGGGCTAACATATTAATGACACCTTCCTGCTCTACTCTGATGGCATACCAGCCCCTGACTGCCAACTTTAGATCAGCCTACATCGGGATTATGCATGATGTGATGCTGCGGCAACTGAAGAAAGCCTCCTTCAAGCACGCATGAGAAACCCGCCAGAAACTTTGTGAGGGAGTTGTGAGGTTTAGGGCGGGGCTGGCTATTGCGCAACAACAATTGGTACAACTTAAAGTTCTGAGGATGATAAGTGAACACCTCGCAGCTTGAATGCTCTTAAATAGTTGTCGAAATCTGTTAAGATACTGGCCGGTCATAGCCACTTTTAAAGATGAGCTAGAATCTTGTACATCTAGTTATATCAACTTAGCTCAACGTAGCTTTAGCTTCTTTGTAATAGTTCACTTTCACCAGGTGTGCTTTTGTTAGTGAATAATACATCTATGTTATTTGTAACTTAACTGGTATGAATTTCTGGAAAGCTGGCCTTTCGGTTCAGCATTCTAAAATCCAGCTGACATTTGAATGCAGTCCTCAGTCCAATTTTGATATATGCAAAGCCTTCTTATCTCAAATGAAAACAGGTGAGATAAGTTGAAACTTGTTGGTCTTTCATTATCAGAAGACTGAAATTGGTGAGCAGAGCCTGTCTCTCCTAGACACACAGCGTGCAAACTGCTAAAGTGGTGTCAGTACATTGAAGTACACAGAGATAAGGTCAAAAATCAGCCAAGCTGGGCCTCTAAGTGGCTTTGAGCTCTGTTTCAAAGAATTTCTATTAAAACGTGTCCTAGTCAGACTCTGACCTTACCTTATGTATCCCGCGGCAGTCAAGCAAGGCTGTTAACTGGTGAACATTGAACTCTGTGGAGTTTAACAGCCTCTGGATCCCTAAAAGGTCTCTCTGTAAAAAAAAAAAAGGTGCACAAGGGGAGACAATGATATGCAACCTTCCACAGCTGGTGGGCTGTTGGGGCCACCGCTTATACCTGAGCTGTGGGAAAAATGGGCTTGGAGAACTGCAGCAGGCCCTGGATCTGGATTTGCATTGTGGTCAGAGAGCGCTGGCAGATTGTAAGTGACTGTAAAAAAAATTAAAAAAAGCACAATCAGTCCTTATACCACATAGGCAAATATCAAGAACAAACAAAGAGGATCTTATTAAGTAGAGCAGTGTTTATGCAGATTTAGCGTGTAAACAAATTTGGTGCTAACAAAGGCTTAAAGAAGACCTTAAATAGATAGGCCTACATTATCCTACCACATCAATTATCTTTCCCACTATCATCTCCCCTTTTCCGCACTAATAATCTTAAACAGAAACAAAAGAGCAATATTTATATCAACTGGGCCATCAGATTAGGGATTATCTCTTCAGACAAAGCAGGCATCACTTTGCTGCAGAAATGGGTGCCATGATGACAGCTAAACATCCAGGATTTTTAAATAATTATAGGTCACGGGTTTATCCTCTCAGAGAGACGTATATTATGTCTCATGAATGTAGAGCCACTTGAGACCACACCATCTGTCATTGAAAATTTTCTAAAATAGTTATTATAATCCTCCCTCATGTTAGCCTTGGACAAGTAAAAATGGGTTAGTGTTTATTTGACAAGGCTTTATGACTCAGTCTGGTTTGCCTTGAAAATGATCAGCTTCTGAATAGCAGTTCAGTTACAAACCTGCAATACTGAACCAGCTTTAATCTGAATGCTCAGCAGCTGTGGCATTTCTGCTGTTATTATTTGGAAGGAGGATGTTAGTGGATCGGCATTTCAAACACAGACAGTTACCTTTTTTAGGGACATGAAAGGAATACAAATGTTTCATTAAAAAGTCATTTAAGAGAAAGTGATAAGCAAATGCACTTCAAACACTCAATAACCGCTGCATTAACACATTAGAACACCATAAAAATGTTATTTCAAAAATGTATTTCATATTATGAAAATAGGTTAAAAATGTTATTTCATTAGATTTTGTTTGTGAAACAAAATTGATTATATAGAGAATTGTTTAAACAGAGATATATTGAAGGGTTGAAGGCTATTTATTTTTACAATTATAACTTGCACTGATATACCTAAAATTGAGTCTTTTGAGAAATGAAAATATTACAAAAGACAAATTAAATAAAGGGTTTTTAAGACAAAAATGTCAGCTAACTGAAAATCCCTGTATTGTGCAATGTATGCACTCCATCCTCGATTACTTTTGGGCTTAACTGTAACCCCAAACAGATAAAAACACCAGAAGTGTGGGTCATACACAGGAAAATAAAGACACAAATTCTATTGAAACTTGAAACCTAAAATAAGTAATGCACCAATAATCAATCTTCTGTGACCCGTGCTTCTTTTTCCTTTTTTTTCACAAGTAGGGGTTTGCAATAAATTAGCTACATCTAACAAGAAAACGCACACCTTTTAAAACCGTAATCTATTTACTAGTGTGTGATTTATTGCGAATGACTACCCAGATAAGAAGACAGCCAGGACATTTGGTCAATACCTGCTGGAAGGGGTTTTGCAGATTCGGACTGCAGAACAAATAATAGTGTGCAACATCTGCAAGGTGAGAGAAACAGGAAGGTTAGTATCATGCCTTAATGTTCAGAGACAAGAGCTGGTGTCTGTGCAAGATAAATCACCTGCAGTGAGGAAATCCTTGGTTTGGTTAACAATGAATTTATTTGGAGACACACAGAAGTCGCTTGTGCCCTGGGAGAAAACAATAGCACATTACCGCCATGCAAGACTGAAGTAAATGCATTACAAATTGCATAACGTGCAAACCCAAATTTATGTGTAGCAACAGAATAAAACTTCATTCAGATGGGGAAGTTACAGATAATGTCTCTGCAAGAGAAATATCTTGGTTTTCAGGATTTTCTCCCCTTTAAAGTGGTTTGTCATAGTGCATCAGTTTGCAGTAAACTATTTTAACCCAGATCTCTCAACATATATAGAGGCATACATTTCTAGAAATGATAAAAACCGTCAGTGTGCCAGAATAGGCTCTAGGAATTGCTGACCCTACAGAAAAGTGCCACACCTTGCTAATCATGAAAGAAAAGTACTTAAGTTTTCCAACTGTCTCTGATCCATCAACGCAGAATCACTAATGTGCACACACAGACCAACGGCATTTTTCTCTTTATTCACTTGAGACAGGATGGTTTCCTATATGGTATCTAGAACCCCCTCCACCACACCCATATTTTAAAGCTGGACCTCAATTGACACCAATAAAGCTCAAAGGCAACCAGGAACCTGTTATCATTCCAGATCAAACACCCATCTATTTCAAATATGTCCACTGTTGTAAATGTCAGTCACCATCAAGAGGTGTCTTTTTCCAACTTGTCACTGTGAAGTAGGCTCAAAAGGACATGACAGGGAGCAGACTTGCTTTGATTCTACCAACAAGTGATGCAACACAAAGACACACACAGATATATATATAAAGAGAGAGTGAGAGTTAAAGAGAAAAAGAGGTGAAAACAAAATGTAAACCAACAAAATAAGTAAAAGAATAATGTGAGGTCAAACTTAATGGCTCAAAATAATGGAACAAAATCATTTTACTTTGGCTTGTAAGATAAATGTAAATAAAATCTGACTGTTTTTAGCATTTTAGAGTAGACTTTTTATTTACTTTATTATTTTCTCATTTAGTCTCTAACTAGTAATGATTAATCAAAAACAAGCCCATCAAATTGGCAATACTATGTATAGTACTAGTAAAAACAAAGTATACTCTTAAATATTTCTAGGATTTATAGGAAGAATTAAGTCTTCAGTAGTTCTTCAGTATTAGAACTTCAGTAAATTCTTAAATGTTAACCTGAAATGCAAAAAACACAAAAGAGAAAGGAAGAAACAAACAAAAAAAAATGCAACAGAATTAAGTATACTCCAAAATCCCCCAGAAGTTAATGGGTGTGTACTTTCTGTTCACCTTGCCTGTGAGTATATGAATCAGTCTTTTGATCACTTTATAGCAAAATTGTGGTAGAAAATTCTCAGCTTGATATTCATGACAAGTAAATGAAATTTGTACTAGCATCATTTTAGCAAGTCACTACACTTGTTGATTGCAACATGCAAAAATGTCTACTTTTATTAGAAAACTGTTGAGAGGAATGTTATTTTATATCTACAATTTTCATCCCTCTTCCTTCCACTGTTTATGCTGTTCACAGATGCGGGAACGACATAAACGGCTTCGTAACTGTACTACGAAGCAGGATTAGTGGCTCAGTGGGGCAACTTCAGGTTCACTTTGGGATTTGGAGTATTACAAAGCAAGTTCTCTTCTTACCTTAATCTATCTCTGTAGTAACTTATCTAGAACTCTAACCTGAGGTTTGTAGTGGCAGTGTCCTCTGTCTGTTGCATTATTGTATATATTAAATATTACATCACCGACTATTCCAAAGTTTGTTTTCATTACATTTAAAATGTTTATTTTCTTTCTCTTTCAATCTCCTTGGCACTAAAAATTTCACACATTTTATGTTCTATCATGATTGCTATACTACCTCATAATATGCCTGTAAATAGATGTTCTTATTAACATCTACCTGATAGGTTTAAAAAATAAATAAAACTACCATACTAACTTTGTAAATGTTTTAATTATGTAATTTTTTACATTGTATGCAAACGTTTTCTCTTTGATAGGTCATGAGTTTATAGCATCGTTAAGCTTAACTTCAAATACTTAAACTTAGACTCAGTTTAAGGTTTGGCAACCTTCAATAAACTATACTGAGAATTTTAGAAGTTACAATTTTAAAACTGCTAAAAAAAATCATTACTCATTACTGCACACTGCAAACAGGTTCCTCACCCTTTCCCTCGCATTAAGAAACAACCCGAGCAGTTTGGATGCGTTTCTATTTATACAAAACACGGAGCACCACTCATTACATTTATCAAGACAAAATTTTCTTAACTACTTTATAATGGTCAAGATAGGAGCCACATGTTTATGAATCAGCCGGTCATGCAGATGGCATAATGAATTCACTCGTAATAGCCTCAATTTCCATAAAGCTGAATGCCAACTGTGTTTAATATGTAATAGTTAAATTTACTTGAAAATTAACATTAAATTTTGTGGGTGATAAGTTGAACATTTCATTTACTTTGTATCAACATCAAGGCAACTTTACATAAATGTCATAAACTAAAGGTTCTAACTGTAATAATTAATATTATGTTATTTTTAAGCAGCATGATTAATTTGCTACGTCTCTGTTTTAAATTCAACTAATTAGATCATGCTATACATTCTGGTTTTACAGGAATACTGTGGTATTTTTAGTGAAGGTTATCGTATTGTGAGAATCTTATCGTGTTTATGGCACAAAACTACAGAAGACCCATATGTAACAAATGACTCAGCAGGCTCATTATAAATGTACAGCTCTGTAGCTACTGGCTCATTAGTATTACTCTGACACAAATAGTCTTAGTCTTTGAAAGAGAAATCGGTGTCAGAGTACCACAAACCTATGCTTTGCCGAACCAAAGACCTTAAACGCTGATCACCACTGTATAACCTGAGTGTAACTTAGCACAATGAGACACTAAAAGACACTGTTGTAAATACATGTTCATTTCACAGTCATTTATTTCAAAGTCCTGAATCCAAGAAAGACGATCAAACATGCAAACTCCTGCGTGAAGCACACGCTTGTCCCAATCACATGACAGTTTTCAACCCAGGACTGCCTGCATGTTGCTCTCCATCTCTGTCTCATTATACTTGTAGGGACATTTTGTTTATGCTGCTTCTCATCAAATATGTATAAATCTGAGGATTTTCTAGGACACCACCATCATCATGCCTCATCTGGAAAAAAACACATGTTTTTTTTTAACTAATGATGTGCAGGTGCAACAAGTTTATTTGCTTGTTTTGCATACTGTCCTACATTGGAGAACATGATATTTTACACATAAGTTGATCTTGCTACCCAAAAAAAAACAACATTAGGACTTTTCTGATGCATATGAATATTGTATATGGAAAAATGCCAGAAGGTTGGCTAACTGATGAGGATAATTCTTTGGCAAATTTACCCCAGTTCACCTGTTATTCCACAATGAGATGGATGAAAGAACTCAACACAAACAAACGCTACCCAAGTATTCTATATAATCTGAGTTTGACATCTCGGAGGTTTTATTGCAGAGACATTTAAAAAAATTACCGGTATTTGGGTCAGCGGATGAGAATCACCAAAAGCCAAACTAGATGTTTCCAGCTTCTATCTATGTGGAATAATAACCCCTCAGCAGTTCTATTGAGAAACATTTATTCTTCCATGGTTTTTGTTTGTTTGTTTTAGATTTTTGCTAAACGAATTGCCTTCTTGGAAATTGGAAGACCGGCAAAGACTCAACAAACATTACACAGGCATTAAGGGTGGTGAAAATCTATGAGTATTAAGGGTTGCAAAAAAAGAAGGAAAAATGCTCCACAGAGCCCCCTAAGCTGCAGTTCCACTAAGCAGTTTTACAATTTGTATATACATCCATATTTCTGCAGTGCAGAAAAAAACTCCTAATCAAAACAGGATATCAGCCATTTTGGTTTAAATCCACTATCTTGATATTTTACACATGAGGTCCTTCTAAGAACTTTGAACTTGATCCGCTTTAAACTTAATCATTAAGGGGTTGGACCTCAAAATGACATGTATTTATAACTTCCTGATAGAAGGTCGAAGTCACATCAAACGTGGCCAAAGCACTTTTGCCTGAAAAAAGGAAGTAATGTTTTAGGTAGAACACATCTACTGCACATCACAGAATATTTAAAAAGTAATTTTGGATCAAAGATGATATGTTGTAGACTTTTCACACACTCCAAAAACATATTTTGACCTTGCACCCTGAAATGAAATCAATATGTACTCCAGACACTGGCCAGGCTTCAAAAACTTCTCACCATAAAACACAAGAGTCCCTAAGAAATATCATCTTCAAATTCTGTCAAATAACAGACAACTTTAGAGAAGGTAAACATTTTTGTTTTGTAGCCCTAAAAACAATCCTTCATTAAACAAGAAGTTATTATTTTTGGAATGATGAAGAGTCAGCACACAGCCTCAGTTATTATAGCTAGAAATGAATGATCAGACCTGAAATCTTGCTGTAGTGATCGACCCAGACCTGGACTTTACGCATAAAGACAATGACAAAGTCAGCCTTCCGTCACCTGATAGACATTTCTGGGAATAAAGAACTAATGTCCCAGCAAGATCTATAGGAATGAATCTATGCCTTTATCTATAAGCCGAATTGATTACTGCAGCAGTAGTGTCTTCACAGGTCTGCCTTCAACTTTGGTTTGAAACTTTTACACGGTCTCTTCCTTTTGTCTCCCTTGAAACTCTGACAAGATGTCAAATCCTTAGGGACAACACACAGATGTGAGGTTTGTCTGTCGTGGACATGAGGGATGGGGGAAGGCTGGAAGCATAGGGTTATCTTCTAAAACCCCAACAGTGTTCCTAAAACGAGCACCATTAACCACATAAAACCTAGATACGCTGAACACATGGAGAAGAGCTGCTAAGATAGAACAAGCTGTCAAAAATAAGGAACTTTAAAAAAAGCGGGAGAAAAACAACCTTTCTTTAAGATCTCGTTCTTTAAGAACGAGATCTTAAAGAAAGAGATTTTAAAGAAAGCAGAAGCCGCAATTAAAGCTAGAAAGCTCCTTTGTTTGCACTGAGGTTAAAGACTCTTGGATCTGGGATGCGTAATCAGCTTGAAGCTTAACTGCGTGGCTGACCTTAGTAAAGAGCTTAATATAAACGACACAGACTCCTTTAGAGAAATCAACATGTTTGTTAGTTGGTCCAGAAGTTTAGTGGCAGATACCCTCTTAGGAGGAACTGCATGAGACAAATATAAGAAAATAAATAAAAAGCCTATAATGGGAAACATTTTTTTAAGCTGTTTTATAGCAGATGCGCCTATTTTACTCACCACAGCTGTTGCGGTGCCACTTCCTAGTGCAGCCCAGCTTAGAACCAAGGATAGTATCACAAAACCAATGATCCTAGAGAAAATAAGAGCATTATGGAGACTGACAGTGTTAAAGGCAGATACAGGCATTATAGAAGGATTTTCACAAAAATCTACAAAATACTTTCTCTCAATAGGAATCTACCCCAATTTCAAAACATAAATGTGCTTTTTCCTCTTGTCTATTGACTGAAGATTTGCTCTTATCTGCTTATAAGCATAACCCACAATGCTGTGGTGCATTATAGATTAAAGTCAACAAGAAACTGTGGTAACTTTCTACTTAATTAAACTCCAGTAATAGTTTCACAGGCTCCAGTCGGAATCTGCTGGCTTCCAACCGCCTTTAAGTATTGGAGAGATGGAGGGTGGTCTAGTTTTATTTAGCCTTAAAGGACTGACAACTGACAGGGCTTTAATGTTGAAGAGTTTCAAAAAGATACTATTGCACAAAATCTTCCAACTATTATCAAGATTTTTAAAGTGACTGCTGGCATGAAGCTTGGGAAAAGGGCTCTGAGTGTGGGCTAGATAAGCGGTGTAAAAGGAGGAAAAAATGGCTCTGTGATGGATATAAAAAGGCAGAGAAGGGCTCCGCTGCACTGACTCACTCTTCGGACCCTCTTGAAAGCACCAATAAAGCAGCCTGAGAGCACTTAATAATTAGTTAAGGGAGCAGTCTTATCCTTCTCAGCCGATCAATAGGCATTAGTGGGGGCCCATTAGAGAGGGATGTGAGTAGCGATCCTGAGCATCATCTGGTAATACTGACACGTAGGTTGCACTAAATTGGGCAAATGGGATAGGGAGCCTGAAATGTGGATTTGCCTGTCAGACATCATTGCTGGTTTGAATCACTGCCGCAAATTTAAAGAACCAAGTTACTGCACCGTCTCTGTCGATTTCCTTTAGTTTTTTAATTTGAAGCTATTTCCAATCAGCTGCTTTGACTAAGAGTTTGGTAGATTAAGGCTGCTGTAATTGTATTTGCAGATGAAGGAGATGCCACTCAGGAGATGAATAAGAGCTATTTGAAGATCTAATGCTATCTTGTGTTCTGTTAATGGACGGGGTCATTTTTTATGGTACCAGTGAGTCTGGCTGGAGCCCATCCTTACTGTGATCTCGCAATCAGAACAACAAACACACAGAAAATGGAGTCTTATACTGAGAGAAGAGGCAGATTCCTTTACGTTCGTATTCATGGTACCTACGTGATCAGCAGACACTGAGACTGTTTTGCTATTCCCAAGCACATGACCAAGCAGATGACCAGGTCAAGGATCAGCAACAGGAGATAAGTAAGCCATCTGCAAAATGGAAGAGTGCTGCATCAAGAAAAAGCTTCACTGTTACCTTTTGCATACAAACAACATTCGATATGCATAAGTACAATCAGCACGTGCCGGCCCGACATTTGTTCACGAATGAGGTGTGAGATGTCTGTATGCCTCTTCTACTAGCACCCTTGTCTCCTATTTAAAGCCTGTCTGTAGCAGGTAATTTCCATCTTGTTGGGCTTAATAATTCAACACAGCCAATCCATGGACATTAATTTTTCATTTTCCACTCAAAATGTCCTTCACAAGAATGGCTGACGCTGAGCTTCGTCTTGAAGTGTGAGTGTGCATATATGTGGTCTGGGGCCAGCCAAGCAAGTTCCTATGAGTAAGTCTCAGCACTCAGTGGCTCAACAGCATGATACATTCGAGGTATGTCCACAACGTGATTGAAACAGGCAAATTTTCAAGACACTACGAACTCACCATTTACTAGACCATTCATTCTGTGCTATATAATTAGTAGCAAATATGATTCCCTCCTGCTCACAAAGAAGTGCAGAGGTACTCTTGACTCAATAAACCATTACTTCACTCACAGAAGACCGTAAATGAATGGAGGCAGTGGACTTTTACTTTGTCTGTGAAAGCAGAACTGCTGAAGCACCTAGACGTAAATGAATTCAAAGAGAGAGTAGAGAAAACTATATTGCTGGAAAAACAGAATAGTGTCATTTTTTTCCCAAGTAGCACTGGATTGCTGTAACATTTTCTGTTCAATAAAACTCTGCTGCAGGCTGTTCAATAGCCACATAGAATCCAATCAAGACCCAGGGGATCAGTGTCAGATAACTGTGGTCCAAAGGAAAATCCGGTGTTGGTAGAAACAGTACACACCATGTGGAGTCATGCTGGGTGGTGTATGAAATTGATATTGGGAGGCTTTAGTACTAATAGTACAATGTGTGTTTGTGGATGGTTGTGCTTTGCTTGGAATTTGAGATAGTACTCTGTATTCCTGTAACTACAGGACTATATACAGTATATGTATATACAGTATTATATCTGTATATACATATATATATATATATATATATATATATATATATATATATATATATATATATATATATATATATATATATACAGTGTATATCTAGATATATCTATATATCTATAGACACAGACAGACAGACAGACAGACAGACAGACAGACAGACAGACAGACAGACAGACAGACAGACAGACAGACAGACAGACAGACAGACAGACAGACAGACAGACAGACAGACAGACAGACAGACAGATAGATAGATAGATAGATAGATAGATAGATAGATAGATAGATAGATAGATAGATAGATAGATAGATAGATAGATAGATATAGATATATTTACTGATATACAATTTCTGGCATCAAGGAACTTACACACTAGCATTGATTTAACCATTTTCGGATATGAAGATCATTTATGACCAAATAGGCACTCTGCCATGCATAATTATCTGGGGAGGGAATATGTGTAAGAACTCAACTGCAAGATGGAAAATGAGCTCAATTTCAGCTTCCATTTATTTAGCAATCAGGACAAATAGCTTTTCCGGGTTGAATTTCTCAGGAGAGATCAATAAAATCCCATCTGCTCTGTGTCTGAGTTGTATCTCTACTACTGCTCCATTCGAAGCAGCATGTTTGCCCCATCTGCATGCACATAAAATAAAATCATCTCCATCAAGACAGTGGAGCTGCTAAAGCTCCACCTACCTGTAATACTCAATGAAAGCAGTCTGGTCTGCAATGGCTGCCAAGTCAATCTTGGACTTGCTGATGTCTGGCAGAGCCGTCAGCTCGCGGATAATGTTGTTGACCATTAGCTGCAGAAAGCGCAGAGCCTGGAGATACTCAATCTTGGTGGCAAAGATCTCATCCAGCCTTTCTAGGTGCTGTTTAAGTCCAGCTTCGACATTGCTTCGAGCTCCTTCAACCTAAACAAGCACAAAAATAAATACATTTTAAAAAAGTGTTTGTGAAATGGTCATTACACTGGAGACAAGAGAGACGAAAGAGAAGAATGTAAAATCAGAGGAAAGATTTTAATCACACTAACACAACAGCATCTCAAGCAAAAATAAATTAGATCAACAACAAAATCAGAATACAAACAGATAAAAATACAACATAGGAGATAAAAGAGCTTACATACATAACATATCTTCCTAACTGTGTTTTACTGGAGTAAATAATATCAGAATATAAAACTAATAATTCTTTGAAGACATGTTATTGCACAAGTCTTTGATTACAGGAGGAGATTCACAAGAAGCATAACTAAAAAGAGCAAATAGATTTTGCATTTCTTTTTGAATGAATACAAAGGAACTGAGTTACTGCTCTTTTAATTCACTGACAGATTGAAGACCTGAGGACTCTGAACAAGTGACAGGGAGGAAAATCCTAAAATAAATGTGGGGACACTTATTCCCACATATGTTGCATACAATCCTTTCTATGCAACATAAAAAAAATAATGTTTGTCTTAACAGCCATTTTCCTTCAACATTAATGACAAAATGTGTCATAAACAGGACATCAGAGTTCCCCTTTGGTTACAATAGGAAAATGCACAGAGGCAGCTTAAAGTCTTATGCTTCCTGCAATTATGCCAGTTTTTCCTCAAATGCGAGGGACATCAGGAAACGCATCTGTTGTGGCCAAATGTGTGTCTTTACTGTCAACACAAAGGCACATCTGCACTATAAATTTCAAGTCTTCATTCTGTCTGTTGCACCACAAAGATGCATCAGTTCTAGAGATGCAACGAGAAACTGAATGGTGGCCGACACGGAACAAAGGTACAGTTGACATGATTGCCAATCAGAAACTAAAAATGTTTTTTCTGTCAGTCAGTAGGCACCTCACATCCAATCTCGAAGAAGTTGCTTTAACAACAACACCCTTTGTTGTGGGAGCTGTTACTAAGGGAATAATGCTCAGCTATGTATTTTCAGTACAAGTGAGATATTTTAAGCACATGTCCAAACAAAGCCTCAAGAACAGAAACTGCATTTCCTACTGAAGAATGTTGACACCGCTCTGTTTTATGTTTTGTAAGAGTCCATTTCTATCGATGCTGGTACATGCTGGATTTGGAAATGCTGGCAGTCTTTTGGAGATCTTAAGGTAAGTGTCTACTCACTATAGAGAGAATACATGACTCCTGTTTTGCTAGCTGTGGTTGTTATGTTAATAAACAATTTAAATAGTCTCCTCTGACTTTATTTTGTCTTGTTTTGAAGTGATATTAAAATCCTGCTTTACTGCACAGGTAGGTTTTAACTGTGGGTGTTTTTGCCCAATAACCTGGGAAATTCCATTGTAAATGTAGATTTCCAATAATGCAGAGAACAACTATGTAATCTGGTCCTGTTTTTGTTTGTTATACATTATGTGAAGACAGTAATTTTCCCCACAAAGTAGAAAACATTCAACAATTTCAATGTAAATTGTTTTATTTTTAGAGAAGCCAGAATCAGATCAAATCCATATCAACAGATCAGATGTTTAAAAACAACCAGGAATCGGAAGTCAGCCACAAAATCTCTGATCAATACATCTCTAATTAAACCTCTAATTAGACAAAGAGGAGTTGTGCACTGGTGGCCATCAAGTTGAGGTATATGATTCAGTCTAAACTCAGCTCTGCTAGGTTACAGTTTCTCACCAATTGCTATCAAGCCAGCAGGGGATCTTATATTTATTCTCATTTCCCCTGTTGCAATCTTTTCCTGAATAAATTTGAGTATTCTTCCTCCATTTTTCTATATCCAGGTGCCCTCCTTTGTCTGCAATTCGCATCTGCTATTTTCGAACACCCATCATGTTTCTTTCCTGCTTTGTTCTGATGACAAATACGGCATATTTTTATGTTCACTTTTGAATGCTTTCTATTACCTGTGAATAACATGAATTATTTTCAAAATTCTATCTTAACCAGTGTTTGTGCTTAGTAAAATAAGTTAGCAGTTTGCTACACTGAGACATATTTGTTGGATTTCATAATGGCAAAAATGTTCAGATCCTTGAGAATTTTTAGAACAGGTTGATTAAGAACAGTGTTTTCTGCTAATTTTATAAAATTTTTCAAATGTCCTTCTAGCTGGAACACTCGCTGTGACCACCATGTCCCATGTCCAGCTCATAACACGTTCTCAGCAGCCGTCTGTCACACATTCACTTATTTTAACAAAGAATCATGTGTGCAGTAAAGTGTCAAGAGCAGCTGATGGCTGCCAGAGAGCAGGTATTTGTTCAATTCAGTATTAAAATTCAGAATTTGTGCTGGCATTGATCTTTGTAAGGCCATATATGAATTTATTCCAGATTACTTTAATTTCATCTCTATTATGTTTAGCAAGACTTTTGTTAAAATTAACTTCACAAAAGTCTGACTCAAATAAACCTTTCCTATTGTCTTAATAATTAAGCAATTTAAGGGATTTGATGTGTCCATGATATTACATAGAAAAGCGTTGGCAGACCTTCCCTTTAAATCACTGTAAACTTCACAATTGAATGGCTATTTATATAAGAGATATCTCTGAGAACTTTAACTATTATAAACAAAAACTTGAAGAAAAGAGCAAGGTTTTAAGTGTTAAAAAAAAGCGTGCGTACAAGGCTTGTTATTAATCATTCAGTTAGGTTAAATGTTAAACTGTAAAGGATTTCTTTTCTTCAAAGAAAATGTCTTCAAAGACATAAAGAAAATAAACATCAAAGTGTTTCACTTTGAGTTCTAAACTTTACAAAAAATTGATGGTTTAAAGTTATTCTGAACAGATGTTAAATTCTGTAACCCATCATCAGTGAGCAGAAACTTAAAGTTCTTTCTTTGCATTTTTTCACCATAACTTTTCATTTCTTTAACTCATTAGATAAACTTAGCCGAGACAGTTCAGTCCTTCACTATGAAACCGTATCTCAAGGAAGATAGTTTATCTGTCTCCTCAACACTGCAGAAACATCATAACCCTGATTAAGTTTTGCTGAGAGATGCCAAGAATGATTTCTAAGTAGGTCCACAGAATGAGTACTGATGTGGAGATGCTGCACAGATACAGGCCCTGCCTCTACTCAAGCAGTCCCAAAGGGTAGAGTGTTGCGATTGCCAGTAACCTGCTCTCACTCCCCACCCCTATGTTCATCATCCCTCACAGTTCCTGCCAGAATGCCTCGGATCTTATCCACACGCCTTCTGCCTGACTGTGAAAAATGGAATCCACCAGCGAGTTGCTGGGGGTGGTCCACATTTCCCTAATCTGGACTGCCCTGTCTCCCTTTAAAAATGGATTATAGCTCTTTTTTCCCACTCAGAAAAGCGGGTCATAAGGAAGATTCTCCATACTGGACACGGCTGTAACTGAGACTCAGCAGCTGCTTTGCCTAGAATACCAGTTTCAAATCCACGGCTCAACAGTATCACTTCATTCCTTTTGTTATTTTTGGATGATACATACAATATTTGCTATAAAATTTAATTGTAGAATTATAAAGTCAACAAAGGTAAACGACTTAGAATCAGGTTCCAGAAGAAAGACATTTAATAGAACATGTTTATGAGGCAAAAAGTAGCAATCATTTGGTTGCAAAAATCACAAAGATGCTTTTAGCTTTAAAAAGGAAGCAACACGTAAAAGAGTGTGCACTCCCTTAAATTGGAAATGCACATTTCGATATAGTGTGATTGCAATGTTCTCTCACCCATTATTTCCTGGCAGCTGTGAAGAGCCCTTAATATTGCAAGCTGAACATGAGAAACAAGACTGAATTATAGAAAGCGTGTGAACAATCAAAGGCCCTGTTCAATAGCAAAAGGAGAATAGTCTGTATCTAATCTTTCTCACTATGAGACATCGCAGGCGGCCTGTCAATTTCATTATGGGAACACCCTTAAAAGCCATGAGCAGCGTCAACGCTTAGAGAACGCTTCCTAGAGAACGATTCTTAGAGAAAATCACTAACCTAGCTGATATGAAAATAGAAAAGGTGACTAGGATTGGATTACTTCTTTACAATACATAAAAATAAATTACCAAAATGCTTCGAAACAGATGAAAAACAAAACCGCTCAAACTAGTAAAAAAGCAAACAAAAAAAATGTGTCTTTTTACTCTAAATTGCAAGACTAAACACTATCAAAAATCAGCTTCAGCTTTATAGGACAGCTCGATGCCCAAGTCATCAGCTCTGTAAGTGGAGTAAGTTGCATCAGCCTACAATTTTGCACACAAGAAAGCCTTTGTATCTCTGGGGAGCATTAATTCTTCGTATGCAGCCATGATCTATATATCATGCTTTAGGATTGAATCAATAAAAGAAACCTGAGAGGAAGTCGACTGAAAGGGTGCAGAAAAATCAAATTTGCATTCCACCTCTACAGTTATCATTACACCAAGCACTGAATAATGTAGTTAAAAAGAACTTTCCCAAAATTGGCTTGCTGTGTTTTTCTGTTGTTTTGTAAGAAATGTTATAACTATTACAATATTTTAAGGACCTTAAAGGGCATGTTTCCTTTTTTTTTTTTTTACAAATTTACTTCTCAGTTATATTCAGGATTATAGCTCAGGGTAGTTATATTAATTGCCATGAGTGAAATGTAGAAATACGGAAGCAAAAAAAGAAATAGAAAAAAGAGCAAGGCCAAGGCAACAGAGAATAAAGCTGAAAGTTGTTGAAAACTAATGATGTTATGTTCGGAGACCATACCCAGACAACAATGTACACCCAAAGCAAAGGTGTACATAAAACCCAAAGCAAAGGTAGTAAAAGAAAAAACCTTCAGCTTTTATTTGAGTTCATAAAATGAAGCTTCAAATGATGATATGTCCAGTGAGGGGCCTGAATAAAACAACATCTGAGAGCGGTAGCTTGAAGACAAAAACAATAATTTCAATACAAAAAAAAAAACAACTAGGAGTGGTGGACACATAAAAATGAAAGCATGTTGAAAAGATGTTTTTAACTGACAAACTTAATGCTCACAAACAACGGCTATGACCATCTTTTTGGAATATTTGTTTACTCATTTCTGATGCTATTTGTCCAAGCCACATCATAACTTCTATCATGTTTTCCTTATTAAGTTTTTGGTTGTTCCTTCCCTTGAATTCAAGATTCCAGCTGTCATAATTCATGGAATAAGCATCTTGTACAAAGAGTGCTTTATGTGAGTGAGAGAAAGTGTGTCTGCTTCACTTCCATGGAGGTAATTCACATTTTCTGCATAACAGGATATCTGTAGCAAAAGTGCTCACTCAATCCTTTACCTGTCTTGCCAATAAACAACCACTTTCCCACTTTTTCCTTTGACACCTTCCCATCATGATCATCTTTTTTATGAAGAAAACAGTATTTTTCTGAGATTACTGGAAGATATTTCCAGATGGTGCCATTACATGCTCTCTGCTGCTATCCATATCTCTTGTTTCTCTTTTTGGTGAATTAAAAGACTTTAGCTTCTGAAAAGTACTTAAAATGTACTTATCCACTTAAAAAAAAAAAAAAAAGTAAAAATTGCACACTGTCGGGGTGCCGTGGTGGTGTAGGGGTTAGCACGACCCACATTTGGAGGCCTCAAGTCCTCGACGCGGCTGTCGAGGGTTCGACTCCCGGACCCGGCGACATTTACCGCATGTCTTCCCCCCTCTCCTTCCCCATTTCCTGTCAGCCTACTTCATGAAAAGGGACTCTAGAGCCCACAAAAAAAAAAACCCTGGAGGGGTTAAAAAAAAATTTTTTTAAATTGCACACTGTCAAAAATGTGTATGCTTTAACAAAGCCAATAACATTAGAACAATGATAATCTCAAATTCCTGTTTTCACGGCCAGTTTAAAGTGTCATGCAAATCTAAATCATTTTGCCATTAATAGACAGAAATAACTATCTAGTTGGGATGCTAATTTGTCTCAATGGTGATAAAATATGTGATATATGAGCACTTTCAGTGGATATATGGTACTGACATGTTCAAGAATACACACATACGCCATAGATAGCGGGACTGCAGGAGATGGAAAGAAGAGCGGCTTAGCATCCATTAATGCACAGCAGATGGGAGTTAATCCTCTTCTTTCTCATTGTGATTATTGCTTCTTGCGAGGCTGCTTTCTTACTCTCCTTCCTCTTTCCTATTCCTCCTGCCCCTAAGCCTCCCAAAATAACTTCCCTGAATACAGGTCAGGAGTTGCATGGAAATAATCCCCATTTACACATCCTCCGACAGAAGTCACCTAAATTCCCCATTCTGACAAAAACAGTGGATACAGACCCACTGCAGTGAAGTGCTGCTCTAAACAGAGTGGGCTCTGTTGTTTACCGGCTGTAATGCTGTGCTTCCTATATGCTGCGCAAGGATCACGCATTTGCTGTTTTCTAAATTATTAATAATGAGAGAAGCATTCACAGCACATCTTAAGAGATCATATTTTCTAGTTACACTGCAATTGCCTGGTCAACTTCTTAATTTGTATTACAGGTAAACAACCTGCTTTCCTAAACCAAACTATTTATGAAGTGTGAAATAGAAGTTAATTTTCACCTTGTATAACTGATACTTTTACTTCCAAGTAAAAGTAAACACTTTTAGTAGAGGTGATATACTGATCTGATCAACATGACATTTTCAATATTCATGATGTTGTAAATTGCAGAGGTTGGAGGGCTTCTCTCACCAGACTGTTGATACTATCCAGAGTGTGATTGGCATGGTAGAGGGAGTAGGTCAGTTGGTAGACCCCATCGTTGGTCTCGCTGTTCCCATAGAAACCCACTCCTACAGCAGAACTGCAACGATGGAGAATTTTAGAAAAAGGAAATTATTGTATTTGTTGGCAGTGTTTCATTTTGTTGCATTTAAACTACAAAGCAAACAGTGTAAATTTGGCCTAGCAAAACAGTAAATACACACCTTTGTGATGCCTTTTCATCACAGTTTTGTGTTTGAATAAATTTACCAACAGCGTTTGTATCACTTGTCTCTTTGTACTTTGCCGACATATGGGCTAGGAACACACAAAACCTCAGCAGAATGGCAAACTGAATTTCACCATTTTCAATAGGACATCTCTCTATCCATTATCCATGTGTTCTGTGCATTACAGTTTAATTTTTCTTACCAAAAAATTCTGTTACAGGAGTTAGTGATGGCTGAATCCGCGTCTGCATTCAAACTAACAAGAGAGAAGGTACCTCAGTGAGATACACCCAATCCATTATTCTCGCCTTCCTTGGTCTCCTGGGACTGAGCGCAAGCCTCCACAGTAGGGAGGATTAGACCAGTTGGTGAAACCCTACTCCTACTGATCTACATTAAAATGAGCAGTAATAACTCAAACATGTTTAATCTTTTCGACAAAACTTCTCCTTTCATTGCTACAATTTAAATGACATTAGGCATCACAGTTAGAATTGATGGAGGTTATTTAGATTTGCACATAAAACAGAAAACCTGCTTCATTCTCTCTTTTAGTTCTAAAAGGGTCACAGGGGGCGCATTTAGTACAATCAAATTTAACCAAAAGCAGATGCAATTAGAGTAATCTGTACAAGTTCAGCTGCATGGTTGTGTTTAAAAGAAAAAAATACTAAATTGAGTTTGGTAAAGAAGCCAGACAACATAGACATGCTTTATGCTTTTCAAAGATTCTGTGTTTGAGCTGATATGTGTTGGCCTTCACAATAAGCTCTTCATTAACCCTGCTGCCAAGATGACACATCAGCAACAATGAGGAGCACCTAATGACTCAGTAATGAAACAATAATGAGGCACACTGAACATCATGGGGCAGTTTAGCCTCAAGGGAAGCATTAGGAATTGTGTGGCAGTGCAAAAACTCTCCCTGTAGCAACCGGAGCATATAAAAGGAAAGGAAAGCAATAAAGAACCGGAACAAAGCACAGGATATGTAGATGCCAGGATATTTTGCTGTGTGAACGAGTGAACAACAAATTTTGTTTGTCTTCTATGAATGAAGCTAAGCAACGCAGCCCCCAGTCGGGGAAAAAAGATTTCAAACTACATTAGACTACTTTACTGAAACTAAATCAAGGAGAGATTTTTTTTATATTAAATGTAATAACTACCATATTTTCCGCACTATAAGGCGCACCACATTATAAGGCGCACCTTCAATGAATGGCCTATTTTAAAACTTGTTTCATATATAAGGCGCACCGCATTATAAGGCACATAGAATAGACGCTACAGTAGAGGCTGGGGTTACGTTATGCATCCATTAGATGGAACTGCGCTAAACGGAATGTCAACAAAATAGTCAGATAGGTCAGTCAAACTTTATTAATAGATTACAAACCAGCGCTCTGAAAACTCCGTTCACTCCCAAAATGAATAAACAGCTGTTTGATTATTTTCCCCAAGGTAAAGTAAGTGACTTGGTATTTTCGTGACACAGTTTATCTTTTAACAACAGCAAGGTGTAACATGTAGTGGAGGGGAACTTTTCCTCGATTCAATAAAACACGTAAAAAACAGTCTGATACTGTTACGGTAAATCAAACGTTAGTGCAATCACAATATATATCCACTTCCGCACCATTGATTCGTTCATGTTAAATTTTCTCGCTGCTGCTCTATTCCCATGTTCTACATCTTACATCTGATCGCCTTGAGCTTAAACTCTGCGTCGTAAGCGTGTCTCTTAATAGGAGCCATTTTGGGGTCTTTACACAAAACCCAGCGTGCACCATGCGCTTCTTCTTCTACGGGGGAAAATGAAGTCGGCGGCTGCTTACCGTAGTTGCGAGACCTGTTGTGGCTCAATATTGGTTCATATATAAGGCACACCGGGTTATAAGGCGCACTGTCGGCTTTTGAGAAAACTGAAGGTTTTTAGGTGCGCCTTATAGTGCGGAAAATACGGTAAGTTGAATTTACCCCAATCCTCAGAGAAGAAAAAAACATTAAGGGACGTGCTTTGTCTATAATAGCTGTAAATCTACTAAAATGTGCTGACTGTAAAGCTGTATGTAGTGAATAACACAAACAGAATCTGGGCTTTATAAATGTAGAAAGACATATTCAGTATATCTAACAAACATCCCACCATCTGACAGCTGTAAAGTTAAGCATTTTTAACATCTGGGGTATTCTCCTAACTTATTCATCTAGTTTCTTTCTATTTTTCTTATTAATATTGATATTTTTATGTGTATCAGCGTGCTACCATTTGCTGCTAGCTTGGCTGTCATTACACCTGAACATTCCACACGTTCTTACAGGGCCACTGACAACCAGATGACTTGTGCTGATCTGATAACACTATCAACCACAGGACCTTATGTAATGAGGCACGTCCTTCTTTAATTATACATAATCAATTCTGTGAGGTCAAATCGGAATCCAATAATCTACGATTATCTCAACAACATCAATTAAAGGACATTTCTGACGTAGATTGGCTATAAAACCCCATTTATTTGTGGAGTATTGTGTTCAGATGTAAGAGAAATATCGCACAGTGTGCACTTTTTTAAAGGATTTTTGCTATAATCAAAGCAATTTTGTAAGGTTCTTCTATTTGATCTAAGATGTAAAATTTTAACAATAGTCACCACATCAAACATGACATAGTGAGGTTCAAGAACAACCTTAGATAACAACATCATGCCCTATGACTTAGCATTGCAGCTGGTCTCATGTGCTGTAGTAGTTATTAGGTATAGATAAAGGGAGCTAATGAACTCAAAGCCCAGTGCTGTCACAAGCTTAACTGGATCAGTGCGGCAATTAAATTAAGGTCTTTTTAGACCCAATTCTTTTGGTTTAATTAGGTGCCTTTCGACAATAAATCATATGCAAATGTACATTCATATCTTCGATGAAACTTCAAAAGCTTCACACCTGTCTAACCTTACAGAAATTATCCATAAAACCCAACTATCTCATCTTGATTCCAATACTCTTTTTTTCTTTTTCTCTTCAGTTAAGAGCCACAGCGTCACTACCAAATCACACGAGTCACACACCAATATCTTACCCAATTATCCTTATAATATGAAGGCAAATATGCCAAAATAAAATGGCATATTTAACAACAATTTTGCTAAATATGTCCTTTAGTATTGTTGAAAGATAGACCTGCTGCTTGTCATTGCAAAAACAATCCCTTAGTAAAATGATTGCCATAGCGTTAAGCTTTGTGCAGTTAGTTCCCAGAGAACAATAGATAACTGAGGATGTATTATTCAGAAGTGTGTGTTAATTTATTTGATGAAACACTATCATGCACATCCACCTTAGTGATCCAAGTTTAGCTTGGCTGTATAAATGCGAAAGTTTTTGGAGATAAATATTTTTATTGATGCAAAGTAATTTGCAGGTGTACAATATAAAGGAAGATGAATACCGCCGAGCTGTCTTTGTGTTATATGGTTCTACAAAACCTGATGCTCCACTCAGAAATAACAGTTAAAACAAAAATGTTTGCAAGCTTTCTTTCTTATTTCAAGCATTGCACTCAGTGTCCTTTTACATAAAATGGATGGAATAACTTCTTTATATAGTTTGATAGTTTTTCCTGCTCAAAAGGTAGTAAATTCATTTATTAAGAGCTGACTGATATAAATTGTGAGTATCATGTTTCAATTTTTATGCTCTGAATTTTTCTCTCTTTTTTTTTTGCTCTTTTCTGTGACAGCTGCTAAATAAATAAAGCTCACTCACTCACTTTTACAGTGCTCTACAAGGACACATAGATTTGTCAGGGAACATTAGTGAACATACAGCATCATCAAATCTAAGGAACACAGCAAACAAGTCGGAGAAAAAGTTCTGGAAAGTTCTTTACCCTAAACTGACAGGTTGGGCAAGAAGAACATTAATCAGAGAAGCAGCAAATGCAGCCACTGGATTTCTAGGCGTGCCGCAAAGATCTACAGGTTACTTGAGATCTGTTGAGATGAAAACTATTAGTCATGCATTCTATAAACTCAGTTTTATAGAACACTGCCAAGAATAAAGTCATTTTTCAAAGAGATGCTTGTTTTCTGCAAGAAATAACACATGTAGGGAACACACTTAAACATGTGGAATGAGGTACTCTGGTCAGACACGAGCAACTCTGACCTTCCTGGCTAACACACAAAAGGCTATGCACGAACGAAAGCTAATGCTGCACATTATTGTCCACACATCATCCTAACTGGAAAACATGACGGTGGAAGTATCACAATGGCCTTTTACAGCAGGTACACGCAAGCTGATCAAAGTTAAAGGGACAACAGGGTAAAAAATGGGACAATTCTGGAAGAAAACCTGTTAGAGGACATAAAATACTTGAGACTGCACTGTGAAAAAAACAATAAATTTTTTTTGGAATGAAAAACTATTTTCAATTGAAAAAACCAAGCGTGTCATAGAGTTACAATAAATTAAGTTCACTCGAACAGTCAAGGTAGTTGCAATCCTAAACTGTATTTTGTGAGTTTTCAGTACTTCTATCTTTAAGTTGTAGGTCACTGCAAAAGGTGACTCTCCTGACTTTTGACTTTTTGGTTTCTGACTGAGAAAATCAACCTTTGGAGATGATTTTTGAGTTCGAGGTTGAGAGTGCTACTTACTTGCGGAGGTAAGATTTGCTCTTATTTAAATAAATTTAAATACTCTTGGAATTTCTTTTAAGAGTAAATATTTGTATATCAGGTAAAACTACCAAACTAAAAGCCACCTAACAGTAGGACATTGAGGGAATGCTTCTTACACTGTTACTTTTGCACAATTAGCAAGGCTCCTTTTTTTCTCTGGGTGCTAAATGTGCCTAATGATTGTTCTAGTTATGATATGAATGATATACAGTTAGAAAACATTAAAAAAAAAATCAGTCTATTTATCCACTGAACGATTATCACAAAACAAATTTATAATCTGCATAAAGGTTGTGGAATGTTTTACACATCATTTTATCTAAAAGTGCTGTTACAAACTGATACAGAGCAGACTGTGCTCTTACAGTGGGGATCTTTCTCAAAAAAGAGATTTTTGTAGCACAAAAAACTAAGCCATTAATCCTGCTTGATGGCACACCTGTCAGAAGATGACAAGCTGAGCACTGTGAGATTTTCAAGTAGTCTTGGCTGCTCTAATAGCACTCCCTATCCACATGGACCGACATGCACAGAGCAACACATTCTGTGAGGTCGAGGAGTTTAAAACAACAGAAGATACAAAGAAATAAGAAGCAACTGCATCCAAGATCATCACAAAAAGCTTTAAATTTAATGAAGACAACTGTAGACTTCATTACAACTGTTTACTGGATTTTTGTTCTCAGGCATCAATGACGATTTAAGAGAGAATTAGATTTGAGGCATTAGTAAATGCTAATCCAGACGAAACCGATAATGACCTGGTTCATTTGGTGACTGCATCGTTTAATTGACCGACTTCCTCATCTCGGTGCAGCTCCGGAAAAAGACCAAACCCAATAGGATTATTTAAATACCTTTACTTACCATATTATGAGACCTGTAATAACTGCGACCCACATGACACAACAGGTGTCGGGCCGTTTGGTTTCTTCATCCAGGCTCCGGCGGCAACAGAATAGACACACCAAGTACACGGCCAGAGTTAGGAGGCTCAGAGCGAGGCCGATAGCACCAGCACAAGCCAAAACTATTAGAGACTGAAAAAAATAAGAAAACAAAAAAGATACCATCAGTGACATTAATGGCTGTTATGTGCTTTTTAAAAGTCTGAATCAAGTTTTTCAACAAATCTTATCTAAGTGCTGACCCCATCGACCTTGTGGTTGATTCACTGAGTCAAAACAACCCACCAACAGCAACAGCAGTCAAGTTCAAAGATGTTACTGAGGTTAGAGAACCGACGTATCACGCTTGTCATCAACATTATTACTGCTGGCTGTTGACCACAGAAAATGAAGTCCAAAAAGAAAAAAAAAGCATAGCTTTTTGTCATCTTAGGGAAAGTACATCTTAAAAATAATCTCTGACTGCGGCTGAGAGAGAGGGAAAAAATGATCAGGACTGTTGGAGGGGAGGGTCATGTGACTTGGTGTCTTTCCCTCAGTCTTGTGATTTCTGAATGTGCAAAGTATTTGAAGCTTGAAGGCTGAACACACACTGGGGGGGGCACTGTTGCAGAAAAAAAAAAGAAACAGGAAATTATTCACTTGAAAACCCCTTTTGTTAAAAAATAATAAAACAATACACATGAAACACATTTCATTACTGGGATCATTTAAGGACTTGAAACTCGTATTATTGTAGCACTCGATTAGGTTCAAAGACATGACAAAAGCATGACCCTAATTGTACTTGCAAATAATTTGCTCTGCAAATATCAATGCTGAGAAGTTCAAAGTGGATGCCTGGCTGACTGGCAAAATGATTTTACACCTTCATCTCTGACTAATCATTACATTTGGATTCAGTTGGCACTGCAGCTGAATTTAAATTAGCGTAATATGTTTTAGACTCTTACAAAAATGTTGGTGGATTCTAACAAAACCATGAAAACAGGTTCCTGCGCATATTTACGTCACAATTATATGTTTATTCCAACTCAGACCTATGGAAATCTATGGAAGGAAGGAGGGAGGCAAAGAAGGACATGAGACTGTGACAATGGATGAGGGAATAAAATCTGGAAATACAGTTTTTTCCAGGTATTGCATGAACTTAATTTTCAAACTTTCCCAGACTTAATGGAAATGTGGACTCATTGTTGAACACATGATTGAATGTAATGCTTAGACCTTTTCCCCCATTTTAGTCCAGATTTTCTTTTTAAAAAAGATTAAACATTTAAGTTTAAATGCACAAGCTTAAATTGACCCAAACAATGAGTAGAGGACAACTGGTCTCATCTTAACTTCAATCAAGGCCAAACTGCTAATCCACTGACTTGCTAATGGTTTAGTGGAGGTCACTGCTGATGAGCCAGAAGTGAGCTCATAAGAGGTTCAAACTGGTTGAATTTTCTGTCACAACAACTCAGTTCAGGCTCTTTACAACAGCGATGCTGCCTCTACTTGCTTCTCTAATTTTCCACTCAATTGTTTGGTAATTACACATGTTGACACTTCAATTTCCACTGCATGCCAGGCCCATAACAAGGGAACAGATGCATGACGGGGAGAGAGAAGGAAGACAAACACTAAAGAACAACAACTGAACTGACATTAACCAGAAAATATTGATCATCTGCGGTGGCAAAAGGATGTTAGTATAAAATTGGCGTAAGTGTGTAAGCTTAATTGAATTAAATCACAAAAGGCAACCACTGATTTATGTTAGTGATGTTTTTCTCAACATTTTTTGTGCATTTCACAAAGATAACTTATAGTTGTGAGATACACAAGTTTCACAGAGATTGAGAAGGTGCTACATTTTCTTAAAGCAACACAGATTTAAGAAACAGAGGCTTAAATAAAACAAGAAATGTTACTTTTATACTTGAAAAAAGAAGGTGCATGACTGATTGGAGCAGAAAACTATACTTCTTGAAACAAGCATCTAATTTTAGGTGCTATATGCAGGTTTTGATTCTTAAAGTACTGAGATATTGCAACATATTTCTGTATGGAAGCAAACATATCAGAAACTAAATTGAAATTGGAGTACAAAACAGATAAACACTACTAAATATTTTTTTTTGTAGATTGCAGGTGGAAAACTGACTTCACCTGAATTTTGCAATATTCATTTCATTACAGAGCCCATTTTAACCGCAGGAACTGAGCTCGACGATGGATTGTGTAAAGCATTTTTTTATTTTTTTTTCTGCAGTACAACTTATGTTTAAAATGTCGATTTTAATACTTCACATCTGATTGGATATGAATTCTCCAAAGCAGATGTTGGAAATGAAAATTGAGTAAAAAGAGAAGTTTAGATTTTAGAAATAATAAAAAAAAACTTGACAGAAATATTTATTGCTGATATCCAGAATGTTAATTATAGATTAGCGGAACAAATTGTCATTTTATAAATGAAATAGTAAGCCTGACATGCATGACTACTAAACATATTTCTCCTGTGGAAATAAAGCTATTAGTAAAACTCAGAGTAAATTAGAGTTTCTGATACTTGAAGTCCGAGTGGCTTTAAATGATAAAAATACATTTAAACATTTTTTTAATTCGTTGAAATTTGAGGATATGTGACGTAAGGGTGCAGAAGCACATCATAACCAACATTCCTAATACAAGTCATGAGTTATCATGTGAAAATGGCAGTACAGCATGATTTCCCACTTCCTTAAATTAGGACCAAAAATCTGAAAACGCACACAAAAATCCTCGCGAGGGCAGATGAAAAGATGGAAAGTGTGTGAGAGAGCGTACTTTATTTCTCAACACAGCAGTTTAAACCGCTCTCCACCTAAATATAGGCTGTCTGGACGCAACATTTACATATGAAAGTCAGTGTTCAGCAATAAAATACGTGCGCTTCTACGCACAAGTACAGTTACCAACCTGCTGATAGCTCGCTTCCTCCGGTCTGAAAGTGCTGTCGACCGACTGGAAAAGAAAATTGAAGTGTGGGAAATTGTGCAGCCAGTATGTCCACCACGGAGCCACATAATCAAGCCGGGCAATGGCCATTACTGCTTGAAGAGTCAATCCAACAAAGCTGTGAAACAAGTTTCTCTCTCTGGGACACTCAGATGTTCCTTGGTTTGGGGAATAGGAGGTGGGGAAAAAAAAGAAAAGAAAAGCTAGGTTTGTTGAAAAGCTGTCGCAGAGAATTTAGGAGGAAATTATTCTGTTTGCTACAACTTTAAAAAGTGTAGATAAATATGTCTGAATCCTATTGCTGTCCCCATGGCTGCAAAGCATCAATATAAACAGTAAATTTACATCCCGAGATCGTGGCTTGTGTGAACCTGCCTCCTTGTCCGTAGAAGGCGTGACAACAACTTCAGTCCTGTGGCCGAGACGTCTTCACTCCACTCGTAAAAAACAGGAAGAAAATAGCAAACCGACCCTGCTAACATCTTGCCCTTTTAAAACGAAGAAGAAGGAAAAATCAGTGAACTTCAACCACAATTTAGAGAAAATTTAAAGCGATAAAAAAAAATTTCACAACGTCTTTATCAAGCCTTATGTCCTTGGCCCGGCCTGCTTTATCTCTCAACTGTGTCTTCACACTGGTGAAGCTCGACTGTGCTCGTCTAAAAGCGAGTTATGAAAAGAAATGAAGCGTTCGGCTCTAACCGGCCTGGAAAACTTTTGTCTGCAGGGAAACGTGCACAGATAAGTCTTACTGCTATTTATGACTTCTGCTGTTTATGTCTGACCTCTTGTGGACAATGAGGCGAACGGTAATGAGCATGTTAATGAGCTTCTGTTTTTTTCCAGTCTCTTTGTCTTCACTTGCAGTTATATTTGGCCCAAAAGCCTTTGCGAGAAAGTAAAAATGAATTTTGAGCTCAGTTCTGTTGGCACGTTTGTCACGTCGTGGCAAGGTACAATAAACATCCATAAATATGGTTAGGCACATGGCCTAATTCTCCAAGCCACTCTTCAAAGTAGGAAAGACAAGACAACATACCAGTACACTCCAATCGGATGTGTGTTTTTCTTTATAAGTCAAAAAAATGGCTGCAAGAAAACAGATACTTGCTGAAACCTGCCCACAGCGGTAATTATACTGGAAATATGATTAACAAGTCACGAGGATCCAATTATATCTTGCTGTGAAGTTAACTAAAAGAAAAGCCTTCAAAAAAGCATTTAATGAATATTTTTATTAGTGAATATTTTGTACTAGTAGTAAAAAAAAATAACATAAATCTTATGTGTTATTAAATATATATTTTTTCCATATATGCAAACATACAACTAACATTAGATATTGACAGAATGTTCCTGGGAGTGCAATTCACTCTTAACATGTTGCCCATTGTGATAAACCCTGAGTTAATATTATGGTTTTTGTTCCTGTTTTCAGCCTCAAAGTCCTTGGAAAAGCTTTGAAGACTGCTGACAGAAAAAAAAAAGGAGAAAGGAAATCTGAAACTGGTGCAATTACGATTGTGAAATAAATTGTTCTGGACACAGCAGGCAAATATGAATGAATTCAACGTGCCTAATTAAAATAATTAAAGTGTATTCCCTAAAACCAAGACACTTGTTGGAAAAAGACAAAAAACGCAGGTGTTGAATATTTTACCTGTTGTTGAATTTCTTTCTTATTTGAGTTACCGGACGCTGCTTCACCTCTGTTATAGATGAATGTGTCTAAAAGACCTGCATTGTGTACAATACCATCACTCTCTGAGCTAAAGTAAACAACCAAACAATGGAAATGTGCCAACTGAAACAGTCCATTGGCAGATAAAAGGGAAGATAGAAAATATGTTGCGGAAATTGTTCTCTGAGGAAAAGTTGTTTTATCTCAAATGGAACATAGGGTGGTTCGCTTTCAAGCTAAATCATCTATCTTGTGGCAACTGTTTTTTATTATTGGGATGCTTTGATGCACCTCCATGGCCCAAACAGCTTGGAAGTGTGCTTTGGGGCTGAATACTAGTAGGTGACACTTGAAATGTGCCGCATGAATATGAATTTCTTTGACTGTGCTCCGCATGTACAAGTAGGTGAATTTGGTTCCAGATAAATCTCTTGTGATACCCATGCCATTCACCCTCAGTGTTTAACCCTCTGATGCATGAATTATGATCCTTTGTGTCAGAATTTTTTTTTTCCATTTTTTAAAATTCTTTTCTTAAGGCATTAAAAAGGTAGGAACATTTTTTTGTAAAAATAATTTTATTTTTATTTTTATGTGATCAATTGTAATTTTGTCCAAATACAAAGTTGTTATTTGAAAAATGCATCAGTAGTATTGTTCCTTCGGGGTTATCTGATGCCACAATATTTTTTTTACTTGCAAGAGTCGTCTACAGTAGAAGGAGGGACCGGGTCGGTTCTCATGCTTTTTTGTCTGTCGGCCATATTGTATTTAACAAAAATAATTTCTTGCATTTGCAGCTGATGGCCAGTAGTTGATGGTATATTTTATGATGCATTAGTGTCCACTTCAGTGGTCTGTGTGCATTTATAACATAAAAATCCACAGGAAGCAAAAGAAAATGGCTTTTAGATAGCTGTCCACTGTAGTGACCACTAGCAACTTAGTGGGATCAATGCAAAACAAAGGAAGGAAATGAATCAAAGTTCCTCTGCACGTGTCTGTCCTCTGAAACCTGTGACATTTGGATAACTTTTCCTCTTATTTTTTAAAAGTTGTTTTTGCAGATAAACATGTAATTCCCACACATCACAGTTTACATCAAGGGATATGTACCTTTAGCAAAGCACAGGGATGCCATAATGCCATACAAAGCACTGGATGTCTCCATATAATACTTATTAATACACTTTATATGGGCTGTTTAAACTAAAAACTTTTATAGAAGTGTCATAGCATGGACGCCACAGTATAAAAAGACAGTATGGCACTGCATGTCATACAAGGAAGCACCGCGTGTGCTTTCAGATATTTACCTCCACCTGTCGATATGTTTTTAAAGTCATACTAACTTTAATGAAATTAAATGTATGAATTTGAAGGAAACAATACAAAATATTTAGAGAACCCCTCTCAATATTTTGTCATTTAGCAAATGGAAATTATTTACAAAATATTTTCTAACCAGGAATATTTTCCCTGATCTAATCTAACACATTTAAGGGAAAATCTTTCTTTTTCAATTGTGTATGTAAATATCTGGTTTCAACAAAACTTAAAAACAAAATTTGGCATTTTGTATACATCTATTAAACTCCCATTAATGCTGAACCATTAGGTGGCAGCCCAACACTTTTCTGTTATGGGTCCAAGAATCCCTCACCCCCTTTCTCTACTTTGTTAATATCTGTGACGAAGTAGCCTATCATTAGAAAGATCTCCTTTGTGCATAATGTTGGCAAAAGAGTCATAATCTCAGTCTAATAAAGTTTCTGTTTTAATGAACAGCAGTTTATAGATCAGATCCTTTGCTTTCTTGGGCCTTTCATCAGAATCTCAGGGGATCAGCAATTTGGGTCATGATGTTACAGGAGATCCATATCAAAGAGCACTTTGAAGTCACGTTACTGCACAGTAAATGAAAAAAAAAAAACAGTACTAAGCCATATAGTGGAAGATAAAACTGATGGCCAGTGCTAGTCTGACAACTGTATGGAAATTGTGAACCAAATATTCCAGCAGGTTATGCTCAGTCTGCACTTAATTCTGCTGGAAGGATCCCATATGCCAGGCTCGAAAATCAAAAGGCGGAGTGCAAATATCATGTTAACAAGAATTGCCTGTAATCCTGTAACGTCGTCACATTTTTTCATGCTACAACCACAAACTTTAATGCATTTCATTGGCATTTCATGCGATAAACCGAAACAAAGCTGAACAACATTGGGAAATGGAAGCAGTAGGTCACATGGTTGTCTTCACCTTTTCTTTGTGCGTCTCGATCTGTGGAGTGAAATTATGGAACAAATTAGACATTCAATTCTAATTTGTCAAACTGATGATTTCATTCTGTTCAGAAGTGCACACAAGAAACATGGGTTCCATAGAGAGGAAGTCAGGTTATATTAGGTTGCAGAATATATTAATTATTCATATGTGTGCGTGTGTGTGTGTGTGAATGTAGGCTTACACATTGTTTAATATGTCTTCAGTATAGAGCTGGGTAATGAACATTTCTATTGCAATCATTTATTAGCCAATTGGATATTTATTTCAATGTTGACCGTGTATAATTCTACACCATACATGTGGATTCAGTTTAATGATTTTATATCAATGCATATTAAGGCTATTTTTTGTATACAGAAACATGTAATATGGCAATAAATTATAGGGCAGCAAGTGGATGGGAGTTAATAATTTTATTCTTTTACCTGCTCCTTTTTAAACTGACCTTCATAGATCTAGTTCTTTTCACTTTCTCTTTTTCATTTATCTATGTTTTCTTTTTTGTTGTTCAAAATGTTGTTAGAAACAGGTAACAAGCATACATTCATTCATTTTTCTATAAATATCCAAACACTATTTCATGCATGTGCACTCAACCTCTCGAGTCAACACTTAGTAGAGCCACCTTTTACTTCCACTATAGCTGCAAGTATTAGAAATATGTGGCTTCCAGTTTCGCACAGAGAAATTGTTGCTTGAAAATAGTTCAAACTTAGTTGGTTTGCGTGAATAGCATCTACAAACAGCTTTTTTATAATTCTTAAAAAAAGATGTTCAGTTGCATCAAGCGTTGACTTAGATTCTAACACATGTGCATGCTTTGATCTAAATCACTGTAGCTCTGGTTGTAGGTTTGGGATTGTCATTCTGCTGGAAGGTGAACCTTCATCCCAGTCTCAAGTCGTTTCCAGCCTCTAGAAGGTTTTCTTCCAGGAGTGTCCTGTTTTTGTCCCCATGGATCTTCACATCGTCTTTGACCAGATTCCCACTGCCTGCTGTGGAAAAGCATCCCCACTGCATGATGCCACCCCCACTTTCTTTTAGGTTTCATGAAGCTGTTGGTTCACTGAGATTCTCTATACTAGTTTTGAGGCCTTCAAAGAACAGCTGTATGTGTGAAAAATACATTTAAAAACTACTTATTTTTATTGTAGTTTGTATAGGTATTGGGTAACATGACAAAAATGTGAAAATGTTCAATAGGTAAGAATGGGTTTTGAAGCCATAGTCATTGAGGTTTTCTGCTCATCACATACTGAAGTGCACTTGAGCAGCACTGGATTTACCTCCTGACTGACCGTCTCCATAACAATCACTGGGATGATTGGTTTATTCAAAAGTGTATTGAACAGACTTGTGCCCTATCACTAACTTCCTACACTACTGAGATTCTTCCAAGTCATCATGGCTCAGTGAACGTGGAAAATGCCTTGTATTGGACTTCTCCTTCCTCATATGGTTATTGCTTTTTTTAGAATTTGTGACTCAAATCCTCTTGCTCTATTTTTGAGTGATTTATACATGAATGAAGATTTATGCCTGAGAGCTTGGTGTGCCGGTATTATCCAATCAAACCGAGGCTGCTCAGAGGCTCCTGAGATTGCATTAAAGTGCAATATCAATGTTGCAATCCTGTGGTTATTGCCATTTTGAAATGCCTGTGGTCCCTCTGATACCATAGCCACATGTAATAATTGTGTCTGTTGAGACAGTGTTTCAAAGGAGATTGCTGAAGTGAAAGAGTGAAAAGTGACTTTGTTTAATTTGCATTATCAGTGATTGGATGGAAAGGAGAGGGATAGGAATACATACTGATGGCGTCAAAATTGTAAAGTAAAGGCTGAAAAATCTAATTCTACAACAAAGTAACTCATGATCATTTATTTTTATTTTATTTTTCATTAAATTAAATTGATTTAATGTGATGCTGCACCAGTTCAAGGTGTTCAAAATGTCATTTTATCTTTTGGTCTAGACTTTTTGCTGTCTGCGCGAAATCTTACAAAAATCACCAAGAAATTAAAAGAGAATTCTTTGGAATTTTTAAAGCTTAAATACCAGTAAATAGGAGGCAAAAACATTTAACCTTTTTTTTATTATTATTATTTCTGCTGCCAACACAAGCTTTCAATATAAAACAGTTTTTCAAGTATATTTTAGGGTTGACTTCCAAATTCCAAACTGTCTGTTTAAATATCAAAAGACAAATTTACTGACTGGTCGTAACACAAAACTTTCATTCTTAGCCATTATTTGATGTAGGTGCCCAGCGCTACAAGAGCTATTCCGTACAATAATGATTTTTTGAGAGGAGAAAAACCTGAACTGACATCAGCACTCCCCCTTCCCATCTCCCCACTGGGAAGTGGCTTTCTTGCTCGCAATTTATCCAATTACGGATTTACAGCAGTGCAAAGCCGACCATACGATACAGCCTAAGTCTATTTTTCAGCCTTTGGAGCAAATCCAATCATTCCAAATGGTTGCTGATGGTAATAATTGCAACAGCATTCCATTGATCTATTGAGTCCATGGAGTGGAAACAAACAAAGCTGAAGGGGACACGCTCTTTGCATGTAAAAATATTTAGTTTGTTTATTGGGCCTTCATGGTAATATAATACAGGGGCATTAGAAAACAGGGCTTAATTCTTTGTTCCTGAAAAAAAAATCTCCAAAGTGTTGACCTTATTTGCTTTATTAAGTCTTTCACTCTAGTAAATGTGAAGACTGACCCAAATCCCTGAATTTAAAAAGGATCAAGATGAAAGATTTGGGAAATTACAAAAACGGATCAAATCCAATTGCATGCTACTTCTATTCCACACAATACGTTCTCAGGTAATTACCAACAGAAAACACCAATAAGACTGCTTTTAAATATCAATTTCACCACTTTATGAATCACCTCCGAAGCACTTGCAAAAAATCAGCCTTTGTTAAAAATAGCAAATGATTCTTCACAACCGTCTGTGAAGGGTTTATTTGTTTCCACTTATTAGTTTATGGCCAGTAAACTAATAAAGAAGCAACGACTTCACCAGTTTGTCAGTTACAATAAAATAGAAGATGTTAGAATGTTAAAATGAATAATAAAGCTTAGGAAGCTTTATTTTATTTTTCCATTTATTTATTCATTCTTGTAATTACTTATTTATTTACTGCATTTATTTCTATGCATTCACACATTACATTAACCTGATGCATAGCCATAAAGCTTTTCATTATTTAATTTATCATGTTGTTGTGAGGCATTGCATCACTATCGTTTGATATTGTTTGTTTGGTAGTGAAACTTTTTAAAGAAGATTTTTGCCGTCAAAACTACTCTGTTTATTTTAGTCCTGTTATGGTTTTTTTTTTAAGAATATTGATCTATGGAAACAAACATTGTTAACAAGCTGTTAGTTCTCTTAAATTCATCTTCAAGCTTTTTATATCTTCAAAAGTTTCAAAACCATTTCAAATTGAAGCAATATGGCACAGATTTTTCTTTACTGTTTTATTTCACATATTTACATATTAACCAAAATGAAGTTGAAGTAATGCCTTTACTAAAGTTTTAAACTTATGTGATCATTTGTTACATGCTACCTAATAGCAAGATTATGTTGAAAAAGTTTATATGCCTTAATCTGATTTTTTATTGAGAATTCACAGCTAAATCTTTTAAATAATTTGCTGAGTATGTCAAAAGTTATGACACAGCTGTTGTGTGCCCTCGTTTAATTTTTGCCATTTTGTTGTTTTTTTTTCCTTTGTGAAAACAAATGTCAATCGTTCACATTCGTCTTACTTACTGTAAGACAAAGACACTTACACTTTTGATTAAAAAACATTTCTGCATAGACAGCCCCCTCACATCTTATCTGTAAAGCTGATTGGAGAACTGCTAATGGAAAGACAGAAGGAAATTGCCACTCATGAAAATAAAGCGCAGCGAGATCTCTGGCAA
Source organism: Xiphophorus maculatus (assembly GCF_002775205.1). Taxonomy (NCBI): domain Eukaryota; kingdom Metazoa; phylum Chordata; class Actinopteri; order Cyprinodontiformes; family Poeciliidae; genus Xiphophorus; species Xiphophorus maculatus. The sequence continues at coordinate 10,935,302 of NC_036458.1, read as the reverse complement.
AAGCGCTACACTTGTTGACACTGGTAATGAGTCCGCTTCCGAGAACTGGCCAAGCGTCATGCATGGCTGACTGGTGAGGACTTAAACAGATATCACCCTCATCTTTATGTCAGTGATGCCTCTTACACTCAGCTGATTTGTTCCATATTGTTGCCAAAGACATCCTTCAGGCCTGGCACGCTTTCCAGCATCCTCAACTAAATAGGCTTACACTCAGAAGTTAAATCAGACAAGAGTACAAATGGGAACATTTCAACTCAACATGGTGATGCATTTCAAACAGTGGACAAGCATTACACATAATGGCTCCTAGTAAGGATTAGGTTTCAGATTCCTTCTTAAATTAAGTGCGCTGTCTGAGTGACAGATAGGAAAACATGAGAAAGTGGGTTGTGGTCCATGATATAAAAAAACATAGTCTGAGCTCATTGTAGTGAATGCAGTGCGAAAGTAAACATGCTCAGATATGAATGAGGGCAGATGCCATGTGTTGAAATGAGTGATTGGGAACTGTGGATATGAATTATTCCATGGTAGATATGTGCTCTCAAAACTGCTGACATACTTCAATGAGCCTAATCTTTGAATTTTAAGTAGTTTTTGTCTTTGTTTAAAGCACAATGCATTGTATAATTTGAAAAGCTAAGAACCCAAATCAATGGAGTGTAAAGTCAGTAGGTAATTAGACAGATAGGGATTCTGGCAGAATAATGTCCAATTGTTTGCAGGATGTGGAGGGAATCTATGAAGCTGAAGTCTAATGAATGGATAAAAGCAATGTCATTTTAAGGAAATCTATTTTCATATTTAAAACAATACCAAGAACAGAATGGAGACAGCAATGTCCCAGGTGGCAAATTATAATTTGAGTTTTTTTGTTCCTTTTCTCACTAAAAGGTTGTAGCTTTTATTTGTCCATGTGAGAGAGAGAAAGAGAAAGAGAGAGAGAGGAAGAGAAAGAGAGAGAGAGAGACTGATTTCATTTCAGCTAGATGTCCTGTTTTTGTCTCTGGAGTTGCAATTTAGATTTAGGAGGGGGGGCTGCAATCAGAAAGAGGTGGTAATCAATTTATCTTGTTTATGTGCGAACGTGCATCTGCAGCTGCAGAGAGGAGACCCAAAGCTGCTGGCAAATGCGAGCAGCGTGTGATAGCCGGTCTGCTTTTACTCACTGATGCAGAGGCACCACCCGTGCTCTTCACATCCCTCTGCTTCTTTTATTGCAAGCTGTAGATTTTTATTTCGTCTTTCGCCTTCACCATCCATCATAGCCATAATTAATTTGCCATGCTTAAATGTATCTACTATATAAAGCGAGCAACGCTTATGGTTTTTATCTTGAGCCTTCTGTGTTAACTACCTGTTAACACTTGCCTTTTATGTGCATTCCTTTTCGTTACAGGTGATTCATTTCTGTAAAGCAGGCAACACTAATCAAAATGGGTTTTTGTATAACACTTTGAGGACGGTTGAGCTAATTGGGTCTGCATTAGTTTCAAACAACAAAATTGTTTCCTATATTTTGACAGATACTGTGCACAGGAAACCCTTAGCACCATGATTGTGTGCACTGGCAGGTTTTGATATGTGAGTTATCGCTCACTCTCTTGATTGCCATTGTGTGTGGTGTACACTATGCAGCTTTTTCTTTTCTTTTTTCTTCCATCTTGTCATATTCTTGTAAACCCAAAAGGATGGAAGTGACAGGGGGCGGCGTTTATGCTGGAACCACCAGTGATCTTGCAAATGAGAGCGTGAAGACAGATAGGCGTACAGTCAAGAGTTAGTTTTCACCTTGAGCACATCATCAGTCTTCTTGACTAATTGAGCCTGTACATTGGGGTTAAAGCACTAGTGCTTGACAGAGTAGAACATAGCACGTCTGGCATGCAGCTAAAAGATCAATCAGTAAATCACTTTACTACTGTATATGCAGTGTGTCAGGGAACCGTAGATGGTTTCTTTACTTCAAAACAAATATGAGATAATGTGTTGATTTAATTCCTTGTTTGACCTGAAGTAATTGAGCTGTAATGAGTTCAAATGCTGGATGGGCATGTTTGCTGGAAGATATACTGTGGAGGAAAAATAAGCCAAAACCTGTTGTGCTGGCAGCCAGCGCAGTACCAGTCTCCACAGTGAACAAAGTTTGAGGTTACACTATGAGCCCCAAGTCTGCAATTAACTCCTGCAACTGTCTGGCAGATGAGCTGTGCAGCAAGTAAGAGGACGCTTCTTCCATCTTAACAGCTGTATGTAAAACGGACGTAGCAAGCAAACAGCTGGAGAATGAATTCTCATTAAAGATTTCGCAGCAATGTGACACACGGCTTTGTATATTTCTCTAAAAGATCGTTGTGCTTCTTGTTTACTCTGTTGGGCTTGATCACACCGCTGATGTCCAGTCTAATATGACGGGCCGAGCTAAAACTGAGATAAGCCGTCAGAGGAAGTAAAATGGAGAGACAATAATATGAGTCCCAGATGTCAGGCATCCCTTTTCCGCCTCTCATTAGAGCAGCTGTGTGGTCCACGCTGGGACAGATTAGGGCAGCCGTTTTACACACAGCAGATAAACCGGACAGTGGAATAGGCAGGCTGCCTGCAGACTGTGGTTTGGGAAGGGTAGATGTAGATTACTGTGTGTGGGGACGAGATTGGGCAAACTGATTTTCATTTAATGGCCAGCTGTGTGATGTGGACTCATGTGGGCCCATCTAAAAGCACTGGCTCCTACCCACGGTGGAAGGAGTTAGGGATGGAGGGCTAGGTCTAGGATGAGAATGTCCGCACTCAGCCTGGAGGGATAATTAACTGTGGTGTGTCTCATGCTGACTTGAATTGGAAGATTAGGAGAGTGGGTGAGTGGGAACCTCCTTTTGGAAAGAGGAAATTATTCCGCTATAAAATATGCCTCTGGCTTCTCAGCTTCACCACATGAAGATTTGATTTTGATCAATAAAAATTCATACAGATTTACTTGCAGTGGAAAAAGTAGTTAACCTTAAACTAAATGATTAAAAAAAAAGCAATAATAATTTACTGTAAGCTTTGTTTGGGTTACCTGATCACACTAACAAGTTAATGGAACCACTAAAACTAAACTGGAAACGTGCTGAAACACCAGAGAAACAAGTTTCACCTCATGGAGAGAGTGCTGATCCAAAACCAATAAATTCTAAATATGCTGCAATTTTCGGCTCCCGACAAGCCAAATACCTTAACAATCACCTTTTAAGTTTTATGTTCAAACAAGACAAAGTTTTTAAGTTTTTGACCATCATGAGGAAAAGTCTGCTTGGGCGAGATAGTACTAATTGAAATTATTTAGTACTACAGCACAGTCAAGCAGTGAAAACATCATGCTGTGAATTTGCTTTGCTGCTAGCACAAAGCAGACAAAAAAAAAGTTTTAAACTATATTTTGTGTTCCAATGTGACACAAATAAACTCATGTGTATCTCCCAAGCACACACCAAGACTGGTTTTGGTGAGTTTACGTCACTGTCAGCAAACTCACCAATGGTTACAAAAGCATGAGGCGTTTTATCAGTCGAGAATGTGTTTATTTGAGTCTGTACTTAGGAGGATTAGAGAATTCCAACATTTATCCAAACTGGATTTAAAAGTTCAGCAAAGATGTGTGCTGTATCATATTTTTACATTAAAAAAGAAAAGTTCAAACAAACTCATAAAGCACAGACTTGAGAACATTCAATGTCAGAGTGAGTGTATGTAAACTTTTGAATCAGCAGTATAATTTTTACCCAGATTTGACAAGCAGCAGCAGAAATGTTTTCTGTTATTTTTGATCCCCAATTCACATCAGGTTAAAGAAGCATAACACTGTTTGTTTGCTTAACTTGGGAAGGTTTTACCTGACTTGCATCTGCTCAGACTACCTGCCCCAAAATATGAATTTGATCTATTTGCATACATCAGATTAGGCCATTAGACTAATCTAACGGCCATTAGACAATTCTAATGGCCTACTTGGACCATTAGATTTGTCTTTATAATACTTTATGACCAACACAAATGCAGAAAGTCATAAACTTCCATCAGGTATGCAGTATACACCCTCACAGTCTAATTATGAGTGCAGTAGAATAAAATATTAATTTTTACAATGCAATCTACAAAAAACAAATACAAAAATTATTTTTTACAACACAATCTAATCTAAATAAACAAACCTCTATATGTGTAATTAGCATAAATTAACTTGACAAGCTAACTCTTGTTTACTAATGAACTAACATATAATTCTCCGATGCTTAAAGCAATTTAGACAATTAGGGTTTGCCTACTTGCCTACTGCCAGTTGGTATTCAATCAGCTATCAGGAGAAAATGAAAAGTAATTTATTCTTCTCTCCAAAAAAAAGCAAAAAAAAAAAAACCCTTTTACAGCTGTTAGCATGAACATAACTCAGTGAAGGAAAAAGTCAGCCATAAAATACTAGTAAAACCGATTGAAAATATCCTGTTTTTGTAAGCTGTTACATTCTTAACCTTAGAAAACATTGCAGACAAAGAACTTCACAGGTAAACACAAGGTAGAAAACATTGCGGACAAAGAACTTCACAGGTAAACACAAGGCATCTTTGAATGAAAGTGTATTAAAGGATTTTATAGACCAATAAAAGAGGCAATAAAAAGTGAACTCAGTCCTGATAACAGAGGCAGGATATCTTCCACAAATCTAAATATAAAAACATTAGGCTGGTAAGAGGAACTTGATAGCCACCTGGCACAATTAGATGATCACTGGATGATCAAATCAAATCTCTTTAAAAAACTTTAGCCAATATAAATGCATCTGATTTAATACAAGGTAGAAGAAAGTTAGCTCATGTGCTGGGTACATCTGTGTGGTGGATTTCAGAAAACTTACTTTCTCCAGAACTCAAATTCTATAATTGGCTTTGTGTAACAAACCACACGCAGATGCTGCCATTGCTATTTGTAGACACCTGTTTCCATCACAATTAATCCTTCCCCTCAACTTTCCATAAATGTACTTGTATATAGCACTTTATGAACATCCAACATCTTTAGCTATGACCTTTTGTGGCTTACCTTCTTTGGGAAGGATTTTAATGTCCAACTCTTAACTCACTGCTATACACATTATTGTGTTGGCAACATCACGAGCTTCATGTACGTTTTTTTTTTGTATTTAAAACCTTTTTTTTTTTAGTTTTTTTTTTGTTGTTTTTATTTTTTGACATATGGCAGTGACCTGACCAGCTCACTGTCATATGGAAGCCATGAATTTTACCATGGGCTGCTTATAAGCAAATTAGACCCTACAATATGACAATGGTTAAATGAATTGTTTTATTTCAATAGATAAATTAAAATAAGAAAGACTAAAAACCCATATCTGACCATTTCGTTTGAAAACAAAAATACAATATTTACCAAAGATGGCCAGAGTGTTTTTTGTTGTTGCTGCGAATGAGACCTTTGTGAACCTCTGGCTTCAACAGTATCTATTTTCCTTTTTTGGCATTGCATAATGTTTTCTGATATACCAAAAATGCAAACCAAAGGTTTCTCAGTGCTGAAACTGTGAGCAAAGAAACGTCATATGAGTCAGCTGGGTGATATTAACACCACTGGTTAGAAAGATGCGCAGCATTCACCGCCTGCCACTTTACAAATGCATGCCTTTTCCACTCTGACTCCCTCCAAGGCACATCAGAGATGGATCAACCTAAACCCCCATTCTGTTGCTGAATTCTCACACAAAACATCAGTCTGACTAAAACATAATGGATCCTGCTTGATATGTTATATGTGAAAAGGTCTATGGACGGAATAGTTTTAAAAAATTGCTACTTTTCACACAGAATTTTAAACACAGCAAAACCATATCAGCAAAAAAGATGGAGCTTTGGTAACAATTCCCTTCAATCAAACCAAAGAAATGTTTTTTTATTCTCTTAAAGATTGTACATGGCTGTCTGCAACCCTTTATCTTGAGATTGCATTATCTCTTTAAAATACAACAAACACTTTGTCTTCATCTATAAAAACATTTTATTACTACTAAAAAAATCAATTAAATGGCCTTTTCTCTACCCATCTTTGTTTATATGTTTGCTGTCACGCCAACAAAGAAAACAAGACAGTCCTTTTGGAGCAAATTGCTTCAAGTTAGTTTGACATCCATTATATTTGACAGTCTCTTAAAGGTGATTCACTCTTCACAACCCTCCCATCTTCGTTTTTATCATGTTATGAGTGTTACGTTCAGTACATTAGACTGCCTGCCACCAAGTGGTGGCCGACTGTCAGTACAGAGTGACACTCTTGACCAGACCGATTACTTCTGGTGTCAAACCTTCCGGGTCTTCCTGGGGGAGTGGGGATGGCGGGGTACAATGCAAATAATTGCTGTAGGTGGAGGAGTCTTGCAGTACCTCTGCTCATTTTGATTAATGGACCTCTCTCTGCCCCTGAGTGAGCAATTATCAGAGGGTAGGCAAAGTCGTTCATCACTGTAACCAAGCAGCAGGTTTCCACCACTGTCGAAAGTTATACCTGCAGGGCAAAGTGTCTACCTTATGCGATACCTCGTTCTAGTCCTCCTCAACCTCCTACTTCTCCTCATCAGCCATGCAACTGCTCCTTGTTTGACCACCAGGATTTGTTGACAGAAGGTCAGACAGGTAGATGCTTAAAGGCGCTGTGCTGCACTCTCCATGCTGTTTACGGGCAGATCAGATTTCCCAAAGGTAATGTAGTAGCTGCTGTCTTTATTCCCTCACCTTTATGAAATCCAGGCATGCTTGTTTTCGTGAGGTCCTCTGAGTCCTGGTGCAATGTCCCTAAAATTTTGCCTGCAACATGATGGAAACGTGCAAACATCTATTGTTTGCTGTTTGTTTTACATGCAGCTCCTTGGAAAAGTATTCACACACTTCAAACTAAATTATATTTTATCACATCACAATCCCAAACTTCAGTGTATTTTATTAACAAACCATAGATTGGGATGTTATGTGATATGGTAACACATAGTAGCATATATCTGTTAAATAAAAGGGAAATTATATGCTTTTCACTGTCCTATATTATATTAATTATATTATATTATATTATATATACAAATAAATACTTTGTGGACATGTTTAAAAGAAAGCCATAAGAAATTCTCTTTGCAGATTACCTGGTCAAGTGAGAAAAAAACTGAACTTTTTGACCAGCAGTACATCCAAAGTGCTGAATGGAATATATAAAAAAAAAAACTCACATTGAAGGTCACCCTCCATACATCATAATGAAATGTGTTGGAAGTATCATGGTGTGGTTTAGCATTTTTAGAGTAGCTGATTAATATAGATGGGAAGATAGATTGGTCTTAATACAGGGGGATCCTGGGGAAAAATAAAACTGTTAGAGGCTGCAAAACCTTTGATACTAGGACAGAAGTTCTCCTTCTGCCAGGACAAGAACAGCCAGAGGTACAATGGAAAATTGAGATCTCTATAGTTCAGAAATATGGGATATGAAAGTGATGATTACAAGATAAACAGATTCAATAAATTTGGTGACAAGTGTGAACTCAAAAAAACTAAAATACTGAACCAGAATCAAGAGTTGCTTCAACACAGTATTGTCTTAAGGGTTTAAGATTTATTCTTAAAACTATTTTACTTCTATCCAAGTTTTTTTTCACTTGAACTGGACAGGATGAATGTCATATGAGAATAAAAAGTGATTTTTCAAAGTCTCATTTTTACATTACAAAATCTGATATTTTAATAGGTGTGTGAACACCTGTTAAATCCATAAGGCCAAAAGACTCTGTGAAGAAAGTATGAAATTAATTCACTGATGTAATCTCACTGAGCTTTTTTCATTTTTGTCCTATCTGATCAACCTGAATCCTTTAGTCATGAACATCCCACTTTTTAAACATCATTAACGAAACACCATCTCTGTTTTTGTTATTCTACACCCTCCATAGGGCTTTCAGCTTTTCCTGTTACAACAATTCAGTGCTCAAGGTAATGTGCTTGATGTGCCGTTGAGAGCTGGGAGGGCATGTTCTAAGAGAAAATGGCAGTAATAGGACAGGTTGATTGCTGGACCAATCTCAGTACTGTCATTTCTGTTACACACCCGTAATCCCTTTGCACACTTTTAAAAATGCAATTAACAAAATTGTTGCTTTTCCCAGAGACCAACAATTTTCCTAAATCAATCGGTCAATTACCAGGTTGTCTTCAAGTTGACCCCATCGGCTAATGGCTTTTGGGGAGAGGCCAGAATCTGATTTTGTTTTAACAGGGCCTAATGGGCTGTCAACCCATATATTATGAATGCAGACCAACAGCACACACACCGTTCCACCAGACTATTGGGCTTCAGTTCTATTCATTGATTTCACTCTTTACTTTTGGCTAACGATTTCGGCCTCCTTTTTATGCATGCTGTTCAATCAGTTAAATACTCCATTGTTGGAAGAGCACTGCAGATGCATTTGAAGTACAGAGATTTTTGTTTGACTGTGCCATTATTAAATTGCTGTGTGCAATGAATCAAAATGAGCAGCGGCATTGTCATAGTTTTGTTCTGCCCACCTGAGAGGACGAAGAGGAAGAGGAGGAGAGCTGGGCTTTGGAGGCTGGATTTGTTTCAGCTCAGCCCTGTTTTGAATTCTAAGTGGATCCAAAAAGATTATATTATGTTTTTAGACTTTTTTGGCATTTGTTTTTTTTCCCCATCTGTATAAACACTTTCTTTACGAACTGCTAGGTGATGCATACGCTTCCAGTATTTGAAAGTAAACTGTAGTTTCTCGTCACGTGAGGGAAAACTATCACAGGTAGATCTAGGTGAAACATCTGCAGCCCTGAAAATGGTGAAATCAGTGTGCTGCCACCATGTCCCTCTCCATCTCACACTCTCCCCAGTATCTCACCATCTGAATCTTCTGCCATTCCCTTGCCCTCTTTTTTCCTGCGATCTTAGACGGCCTTCTCCATCAGAAGCTCACATCTTTATATCAGTCCAATTTTCACATGGTGGGATGGAAATTGAGTGGGAGGACTGGGTTGCAGGATAAGATGGAGGTTTCTGAGTGGTCAAAAAAATAAAAATCTAATTTAAAAATAAAATAAAAAAAACATCATACACTCTTCCCCATCCTTTTTAAGTCTCACCTATACATCTTCAGAGTCTAAAAACCCAACATGCTACAGGAAAGCACCACCTTCCAACCCATCTCCACTCTCTGACAGATAATTTAACTTTTAAGCCATTTGTTTCATGGGTGGTTATTACATAGGGGAAATGTGCTCAAATACAACATTTCCAAAAGTGAAACCTTTAAATAACTAAACAATATCAAGGAAGAAAATAAGAAAACAATGCCTCAAGGACTTTCTGCTGCTTTTGTTTTTCCAAATTTTCTTTGTAATAGTTTCATTTGGACATAAAGGAAGCGACGAAAAAAAAAAAAACCTCAGACAGTCTCACTTGAGATCACCTTTGATGTGGTAAGTCTTGTGCATCTTTAATCCTAAAGGAGCCCTCTCTGTGCAGCGATATTAATTTCCCTGTCACAGACGAGCTCATTCCATTTCTCTGCGGGGAGAGCAATGTATATCACACAAAGCAATGTCTATCTAAACTGTCAGGCGAGTGAGTGTGTTGACAAGTGAGGAGAGGATATGCTGTTTGATGCTAAACAAATAAAGTGGAAATGGTTTGAATAGCATCTATTTGATTTCCTTTTGCTCATTAGATCAGAAGATATTTGTGAGCTCAAGATCAACATGTGCATGGAATCAAAAAAAGGAGCTTTGCAGGATCTAATCTAATTTTATCTTTAGATTTTCTTGTTTTTTTTTTTTTTTTTGATATCACAAACCCCCATAGTGACAAAAAAGGAGACATCTTTAGACATATCTGGCCAGGAAGTTGGGAGCCATCTGCTTATTTTTGGAGAATGAAGAATAAAGACCCTCCATGTGCTGTAATCTAGTTGACTGACAGCAGCACACAATGCATAGCATCACTCCAAACTCCAAACCAAGAAGACGTTCAATGAAGGCAATGAAATTCATGAGAGGAGATCGCAGATAGGAAAAAAAAAAGAGGTGAGAGGAATCTACTCAAACACCAAGAGATAAGAGAGAGGCAGGAAGATGAAAGACGGCGAAGTCAGGTAAAAAATCCCCACTGGATCAGAAATTTTCTTCCTACTGCATGTTTTTGAGGTACATTCAGAGTCATTTGGGGCCTGCCTCACCGTGACTTTTTATTACTGCTACCACTCTGTGCAGATACATTCTGCTGGCTGTGAATGAACATGTGTTTTTTTCCTCCCCTATTTGTTGAAGTACACTTGATACAGAAAGAATTATCTCTCAGCTGTTAGCAAAAGACAATGTGCAGATTAGTTTGCCACAAATATAAAGCAGTATGTATTTGTTTCTTCCTCTTCAGAATTTGTTAACCAGATGGCATTCCTACTCTAGACAAATCAATCCTCACATTTACTGGTTTAATCCCCAGTTTTCATGTTTCACTCTGTCCTTTATGTGGATCCTACTTTAATTTTGTTACACGAGGACAGCACAAAGTAGTGCATAGTATAACTATAATGTATAGTTTTCTGGAAAATGTGACCTGTATTTGTATTTGGCCCACTTTATGCTGATATTGATGAATAAACTCCAGTGCAACATTACAGTATCTTTGGAAGTCAACCAAGTCAGTAAAAAGACTCAACCTCTGTAAAATAGTAATCTACAGGTAAAATGCTGCATCTCAAAGAACCCTGAACATAACGATCAACACACCTTTATTATGATAAAATGTGGCAACATCCTGGCATTGTTTTTCTTTCATCAGCAAGATTGGTCACCATTCATAAAGAGGAAGCAACTAAAGAAAGACAAATCGCAGAAGAAAATGTGTCAGTTTCCAAAAAGTTGGTGATTTGGGCAACGGTTCACCTTCCAGCCGAACAACAACCGTAAAGTTAGAGCCAAAGAACCAAGTGCATGGTTTAGATCAAATCATGTTCAAGAATGGCACATGTAATGTTTAATTAAAGACATAGAAAATCTTAAAAAGCAATGCCATTTTACAAAGAATAATGTCAGAATGGTTCTACATGTGCAATGTTCGTACAGACATACACAAAAAGATTTGTAGCTGGGACTGTGATGAAATACTTTGACCATAGCAGTCAACAGTCTTTACTTCAAAATAATGCACTATTTTTGACTTGATGTATAAAGTACAGTTACAAACCACTGGAGATTGTGGTTGTAACAAGACAAAATGCAAAAATATGTAAAGTGTTTTATTAGTATTTTGCAAAGTATTAACTATAGTTAACTATCAAATACATTTGCCAGTTAACTATAGACAAGAGAATGCTGTTTTAGGCTTATGGTCCCATTTCAAATGACTAAATTTATTGTGAGAGTAATAACCCTCATGTGCAAGGCTATGCACACTTTTGAAACTTGCTTTGAAAAGTGATTCCTAAAAACTAGTAAAAAATATCAATCCAAGATTTCTTTCAACTACCAGTTACTAAAAATGCAAAATACACAAGGTCACTTGAAGGAAGGAGCAGGCCATGTGGTGAATCTGCTGAATTTTAAAGGGACCTTTAGCAGTAGGCCAGACCAAATGCACTTCAAAGCCCAAAAGAACAAGAAAGAGGAGAAAACAGGTGGATGCGTGAGGACACTATCCAGTTTTATATACATCACTCTGTATATGTTAGATTTTCCTCAGTCCCTGCCTCTTTTGATGCTCGGGGCATGGCTCATCCAATCAGTGAAATTACCATAAACTAGCTATTTTGTGAAGGATAATAAAAAGGTTTAGTTCAGAGGAAGAGAAATGGTGCCCCATGGCCTGAGGCACTCTTTCCTCTTTAAAAGATATAATATTGTGAGTGTGAAACCAAATTATGTTTTTGTTTTCTTCAAAGTGCTGCTCACTCCAGCTGAAATTTGAGTGCTCTGAAGTAGAATGTGGGTAAAAACCTCAGTCTGTAGACACTTTAATCTCCCCTATAAAAAATAAAAAACACATATATGCACTCTATATTAAGTAGTATATTTTTATAGTATGTTAGTTTTGAAACAAAAGAAAATGTATTCATATTCGTAATACAAAAGCTCAGATTTAAATCCTTTTTCAAACAAGATTTTACAGTGATGAGGTGGAAACAAAGCAATAAAAGTCCAACATCCAGTCTCTGCCATCACTTGGGTATGATTCGGGAAAAGAATGTCATTTTCATCAGATAAGGAAAATCTCACTTCTGTTCAGCAGCTTTTTGTTCAGCCATGATGACAACAATAATCCTGAGCTCATTGTAAGGACCACTGATCTGGAAAGACAAAGCAAAAAGACATTTATAATACCACTTTCATTCCATCATATCATGGCACCTAGCTGTGAATTTTATTCTGCAGAAAGATAGAAAGTGGTTATAAGACTTTCTCTGTGACACACGGGATCATGTGAAGTTGCAAATTCACATGTGTATGCACTCCCCAGCACTGGGAAGACAGCTATTTTTACACCTGTTGTCAAATCTTCTGGCCTTCTCATCTCCAACCTCATCAGACCTGCAGCTCATGCCTCGTCTTCGCAGTCTCTGTGAGAGGAAGCGGTGAGACTCTCTTCAATACACACTTGTCAGTCATCCTGAGCGACAGGGGAGATAAACATTCCACTGACCATTTTGATGTGTGCAGGTCGTCTGTGGGTCATGCTAACTTTGAGTTCGTGCTCTCTCCTTTTGCTTACAACTTGTAATTCACCCTGTTTAAGGTGAAAAAATAAAGAGCAAGAAAAACGGGAAGCTGTCAATCTGTATGACACAGGCCAGGAGGCATATATTATTAAATCGCTCCGCTTGACTTTGTGAAACATGGCAGCAGTCTTTGGGAATACTGAGCTACCAATCTAAGGATTAGAAACCTCTGCACTGGGAGACATGGCAATAAAAATCCAATATAACAGCAGTGTTTTGTTAATTTGCACAGATGCAGTTGGTGCTGGTGCCCCGAATAACCTCAGGTCATACAGAAACGGTTGTAAATGAACCAGCTCCCAAACTAAAGCAGGAAACAGGAAAGTGAACTTAGCAAAAAAAAAAAAAAAAAAAAAAAAAGGTCCCTCATCATTAGTGCACAACCCAAGTATTTCCACATTTCACCCAACAAGACCACAACTGCAAAAATGACCAAAAATTTGGACGACTAGCATCCTCATATTTTTTTTCACAAGATCTTAGATTTTATCTTTTATAATGGTATTGCTCAATAGTTCCTATGGCTTTCTGAAGTTCTTTCAGTGTTATTCTTGAGACTTTGTCTGGGCTTTCATTGTTTTTTTTGTCCAGGCATAGCATCTATGAATATATGGAGAATTATGTGCTTTCAGGTAAAGGAGTATCAAACGTACAGTCTAAAACCTGCTGGGTAAAATAGCAGTCCAATTCAAGTTATTTTGATAACTATGTCAGATATGGTGTGATCAAGGTCTGAGTTGATTAATAAAATAGGGTTGGGTTATCTGGTTTTTTTTGTTATTTTTTTTTTTTAAACCTCCCAAAAATGGGGTAATATGATCAATGTATAAATATCATAGAATGTTAGGTTGTTGGAGAGTCTAGATAGGAGGAGGTGGGATTCATGATGGGGATGAGTTTAATAATGAAAACCAAAGGGCACAGACAGGACAGATTGCATCAGATACATATTCTTGATGGAAAACAACAAAAGCATGAGACAAAGAAGCAACTTAGAGGCTTAAATGCTGGGAAACCTGAATAATTGCATTAAAAAATAGCTGAGAAAGAAGCAGGGAGGTAAAAATATGACCAAGTGAGTTTTAAGTGAGGGGGATGGATGAAGTTACACAGAGAAATACACAACTAAACAGTCATTCTGCAGACCAAAATGACTCAAAAGGCTAATCTAAAAAGATGACAAAGAGCCCCAGAAACAGGAAAGTCAAGCAGAGCAGAAAGTAAATTAAAGTACAGTGCACAGAATGAACCAAACTATATTAAAAAGAAACAGTAAGTACAAACTCCAACACACAGCTTACTAGAACATGTTGTAAGGACATGTATTAGTCGGGTTAGGAAACTCCATAAATCTGGGTGTAATGTCACAAAGGGAAGAATAGGCCACTGTCAACAGGAAGACAGAAGTTATGTTTACCGTTTGCCATCTCATCATATTGGTGAGAAAAAAAAAAGTAGAAGTTGTTCCGGTCAAATGAAAATTGGACTTTTTGACCTACATTCAAAATGTAATGTTTTGTAGAAAACTACCACTGCACATTGCCTTAAGAGTAGCACCCCACCATGAAAAATGGTGGTGGCAGCTTAATGCTATTGGGATGTCGTTTTCTTTATTACTATTTAGCAGGGACAGGAAAACTGATGACAGTTTATGTGAAGGCTGATGCAGTTGAATACAGGGAAATTATCTTTAAAATCGTAACGGCGGCACAAACAAGATAGTGGGGCAAAGGTTCCCTTTCCAGCACAACAACCCTAAACATCCAGACAGATCTACTGCCAAATAATCTAATCCCAACCATATTCATGTCAGCATCCTGATTCAAACCAAATAAGAATTTGTTTGTGGAATCAAAAATGTATGCTCACAGGAAGTTTCCTTCCGATTTGACTGACCTTGAGCTCTTCTGCAAAAGCTGGTAATGACAGAATTTCACGAGTTATTCTACAAAGCATTGATTCAGTGCATCTACATAAAATTGGATGCCAAAATTTTCTTTGTGAAATAATTTTCTTCCATTTCATGATACCTTGTGACACTATCATAGGAAATCTCAGAATTCACTGCATGTTGTGGTTGTAAATTAACAAAATTAAAATACTCAAAGGGTTGAACTATTAGACATTTTTAACACGTATTTTGCAAATGACTCAATCTATTGTCATAACACATTTGCATTAAAAGCTTTACAAGACAGTTTTTCTTTAACTTGTGAACTTTCAGAATCTTTAAAGAAATTTAATAAATAAAGTGTCTCACGGTGGCTAGGCTGTGTTATGACTTGGGCAAAAAAATGATACATCAAAGATGTAGTTCAATTCGGATGGTCTTTATTGTGCTTATTTTCAGGTGAAAAAAGTTGTGTATTCACAATGGACGTCCAGGCAGGTTTAAAAAAATAAAACACACAAAAAGAGAAAAACAATACCTTCGTAGCAGCTCAGAAGTCCATCGCCATCATGATCTGTTGAGAGTCTAAACTCAGACTGCCTCCTTGCGGTGCAGAGCCCTCTTTTATAGTCACAGGCTCCGCCCACAAGAAGAGAAAACAAAAACAAAACACACACAAAGAAAAAAATGAAACAATTACTTCTAACTTAAGCATTCTAATCAAAAAAAAAATATATATATATATAAAAAACAATCATAACACTGAAAAAAAATGCTATATTCAATTTGAAAGAAAACACTAAATTAATACAACGCCCTGATGACGTCGTTACATCATCACGTGACTCCCTCCCGACGCGCTTTAGTCCGGAAATGGCTGAGTTTGAATATATGAATCGGGGAAAAATGTTTGACACTGAAAGTTACAAGCTAGGATGGATATGACAACTGCAGCAGGAACACCGCCTGTGCACGCCAGTTTGTGCTGAAATCAAAAAGTAAATTTTGTTGATTGTGTTTATGTCTGGGTGCTTGCAGTTCGCGGACATTACTGTAGGACTACGTCCCGGCTCGTGATGGCTCCTCTTTCTCACTCACCAATTAATTTATCAGCTTTTATATTTTTTTCCATTTATGTTTATCTGGTGTTGCTGTCAGGTCTAAAAGGTGGCTCACTGCCTTAAATATGAATGTAGTGATCAAAGAGTAACTTTGACTTTCAACACAGCACCCTGTGTGAAGTATTTTAATATTGATGTGTTGGTAATTGTTTAGACAATGACTTCAATGTCGTTCTTAGAAAGTACATTAATGACTTGAGACTATAAGTGCAGTTTATTTGAAGTATAAATTTTTTTGGGGGAAAAGAGCTTTTTATTTACTTTCACTCTGGAACTTTTCTGTGAATAAGGCTTCTCAACTTTTTCTTGATGTTAGCATTTACCCACTATTTTTATTGACAAATTTGTTATGTGTAGACAGCGTCTAAAGCCTCTGGAATGCAGGTTGCAGTTATGTGCATATAAGCACAACAGTGGTCCTCCAAGGCAGAGCGTGATGTGCATTTGCTTTCAGCCAAGCATAAAAAGAGAAGAAAAGTCATTTTGTACACATCCACAAAACCTCAGTGGGTTTGCCTCGAACAACAACTGCGATCAAAACCTTGACACTGCATTGCTCTCTTTGCTTCACTTTCTATTGATTCAACTTTCTACAAGTCTGTCAGGAAGCAAATTTCAGGTGTTTTCTTCCTGTGGGTTAGCTCGGTATAGCTGAGGACTTTCTGCTGTTCAGCTACAGATAAAGCCAAATCTTTCTATACAGTGTAAAATACACAATGGCATTTCTTATTTCTTATCCTATCCCTGTCCTGTCTGCCATTTCTTATTCCCACTCAATTTCCTGTTTTAAGCCATTTAGAGCAGTGGTCCCCAACCATTTTTTAATCACCGCGGACCGGTCAAGGCTTGGCCATTTCACTGCGGCCCCAAAGAGGTGGGGGACAGGGGCGGGGGTTGAACCCTCAGACAAGGCATGTGTCCACTAAAGCCTAGTTCACATAGCACAATTTTACATTTTTTGCCCCGATTTTCCCCTTACAACAATCATTGCCTCATTAGCGAGCCGGTCACCGTATATTATACAGAACGGGCTTGGAATGTGGGAATAATCTACCGGGATAAATCCATTCTCCTGTCTCTTCTCTGGAGCCTTTCCTCCTTCCCTAAGAAACTTTCCAAAGACATCTGATCTGTTTCTCACTCATTTTGTTCCTTGCTGGCTCAATGTTGGCAGGCAAGACCTAATGGAGAGAATCTGGTAAAAGGATTTTCAAAATAAAAAATCCTTCAGACTCGGATAATACATAAAACTGAAGTATTTAATTATTTTTTGTGCGGCCTGTTACCAACTGGTCCACGGACCGGTACTGGTCCGCAGCAGGGGCTGGGGGCGACTGATTTAGAGGATTAACAACATCGTTTCTCTTCAGGAATTGCCAGAAATTTTTAAGCCTAAGCACACATTTTTGAAGCCTTTTCAATAACAATATTTCACAAGAAATAAGTTAATATGTCAAGGAAAGGTAACCATTTCCTCCTTACAATGTATTGATGTCTAGCATCATCCCCATGATGCTAGACATCATGGGGATGTCTAGGTCTGTTTTCTAGAGATGCATGAGTTTTAGTCTGAAATGTGTATTTCAACCTCAGAACAAAAGGAAAAGGTCTTGTGAAGTTGCTGGCGGAAGCTAATAAAAGATTCATTATTCAGAGTAAAACGAACCCTGCACCAACATGGACTGAAAGGCTATTGAGACACGAAGAAGACATTACTCCAAAAGGAACATAAAAACCTATATTACAGTTTGCCAAAGTACAAATGGACAAAAATTGAGAAATGCCATGTTGTCTGATTAAAAAACAAGTGACAATGAAAAGGCAAATCAGAACCACAGTCCAGACTGATTTGAAGTTCTGTCAGGAGGGAAGGAACAAAATCCCTGTGAAGTTACCGAGGGAAGCTTGTGGAAGAATACTAAAACATATTTGAGTCATAGCTTAAAAGGCATTTCTACCAAATACTAAAGAAATATGTTAAAACTGCTGAATTTGAAGAAAGAAAAAGAACGTTTGTCATTATTCCAGCATTTGGCAAAACAAATCATTTCTAAAAGACAAAAGTTTACTCTTATTTGATGTCTGACAGCAAGAAAAACAAGTTTTGTGTATTTTTATTTTGCATGTAAATCAACCTTTGGATGCGAGTGGTCTTGGCGTTCTATAAAGTCTTTGTGAAATTAGCCTCACATCTTATGAAGAATTGCAATTCTTTTATCTTTAAGTGCCATTTGCAAGTGTACAATATGTGTGGCAGGATGAATTCTGTGCCACTCTTGGCTGAAAGATTTTGAGAATTTGCTCGCGCTTAGTAGCTCAACTGAAAAATCTTTTCATTAGAGACAGTGCACTTGAATTTCCCAGTTATCTGTTTCTACAGGAAAACAAAGGACTGAGTTGCATTAAGGCCCCGCAGCTGTTGCCAAGACTTCAGAACAAGTACAATTAATGCTGTGCAGTTAACTATGTTTCACCTGTGAGTTATTTCGAGGCTTGTGGTCATGCTTTTGTTTCCGACTCTCAGCTATGCAAGCTGTTCTGGGGTTGCAGCTTCCAAAATAGATAAAACATTCAGTTAGCTGGGATAGAAACAAGGTAATTAGTATAACAGCTGCCTTATCACAATTCTACTTACGCCGTGCCTCTGATGTTTCACTTTGTCGGGCGGTGAAAAGTAAAAGGCAGTTCTGCGCCAGAGCGAGACAGACTGTGCAGAAAGTGTAGCTGCAGTCTCCTGAACACAAGCAAGAGCACAGGTCCACGCACATCTGGCAGCAGACGTCACAACAGCGGTCAGAGCAATATCTCCAATCCTCACAAACATAGGGGCAGACACCAGTCAGTCTGCATTCCTCTTTGCTTTGTAGGCAGCAGTTGTAAGGCTTGCAAGACTGTAACCCCATGGGAGATCCTGCCTCAGTTTAAAAAAAAAAAAAATGCACACACGCATGAAAAAGGCACCGGGAGATGAGATATTGGAAGAAATCACTGTCTGGAAAAATGGCCTCCTTTTTAAGTCCCAAATCGGAATGGAAGATGTACAAAAAAGGAATTTGTGAAGAAAAGAGATGCTGATAATTGGCTGTCAGTCTGTCATGAACGTTGGGTGAGCTTTTCTATTTCAAGCTGCGTCCAAAGTTCTTGCCATCTGCAGTGTTTGTTCTCCGAACAGCCTGACCAACTTTCAAATGCACTCGCTGTTATCAGACTTCGCCCCCCCCCCCAACCCCCGAGGCCTAGCTTCAGCCATCATCTCTGACGTTCGTGAGATGAGGGGCGAACAGAGAAGAAATCTCCCCTTTGAATCAGCATGACATCCTTAAATGCAACTATAAACAGATGAGTTCTCTGTTCTTGCAAAGTCAAAACGTTTGCGACCGGAACAGAAGCGTTTTTCTGTTATGAATGTGAAATTGCTCAGAGATTTTCTCTCTCAGGCTTTCTTGTCATGGGACCTACAAGATGGGGACAGTGGTAAAGCAAGGATAATGAACCATGCAAAACAAATGAGGAAACAATTATTTGATTACAACTACAGCAATAAGTCCAAGGAAAATGAAAGAAGATGGCAACAGTTTCACAAATGGCTGCTGTAATAAAAAGGACAACACAGTTATTGGGGTGATAAAGCCTTTTTATCAAGTAAGATTTAAAAGAAGCAATAGGTTTTGTTTTGTTTTTTTTAAAAAAGAGCTTACCTATTTTCCTCTCCTAAGACTGATGCCAAATCAAAGCTTTGTAAACACTCAAGAGAGACACTTCAATGTCACTCTGATACCAGCTCTGACTACATCAATCAAGAGCCAATCACAGTGATGTCAGTACACACATCCACTCGGTTTGTGCAATCATGTGAAGGAAACTGCCATTAAAAGCAGCTGAAAGTGTATAAACAGCATTTGTCAGTGAGGAAAAAATGGGGGAAAGTTTTGGACTGAAACTAGATTATTGAAGGAACAAAGATAAGGTAAGTAGAGAGAGTCATTTCAAGATGACAACAGCCTATTATGTGAGTGGCACCAGAGGTAACTTATTGCTACATGGTGGGAATATAAATGCAGCTTCATAAAAACAGATTCTGCTTTGTGCTTTTGGAAAACTGCAGTAACAAAATAGTATCTGCACAGCTTTTGCAGAGTTCCCATTTGGGACTGGAGCTCTGATAGTTGTGGATGGACCCTCCCTTCTGCACATTGTACCTTGCAGACTACTGTGTTCACAGTAGTCATTTTCAAATGAGTGAGTACTGCTAGTCAGAAAGCAGGAGGAGTCCTTCACCACAGCTTTTTACCTTGGGGGGGAAAAAAAAAAAATCCAAGATCACAGAGACCTGCTTCAGACCGACTGAAAGTAATTTTGCAGAAGTCAATTCTGCTCTAGCTGAGGTTCTCTCTCCACATCTTCTCTATAAATTCATCTTCAGTCGACTTTGAAAGAAGTACTGATAGCTCTCAGATTCAGGCCACCAAACCTCCCAAACATGGTGTAAAAAACAGCTAAATATTCTTTGCACGGAAACACATGAATACAAACAGTTCATCTTAGTCTGAGGCCTGATTAGAAGCGAAGTAGCTTTACAGTTTGTAAACATCACATACAGTTTTTGCTAAAACAGGACTGGTGCAAGCAAAAAATAAGCAAAGAGAGATGATTTCCATAATATTGTCAGGCGCTTTTAACAATCAGAGTAGGTCTGTTGCAAAAGCAAACACTTCTATTTTGCCACGGGTGATTGCCCCTTGTTATTACACTGAAGTTGTTAGAGTTAGCTGCTGCCTATAATGGGGTCTTGGCTCAGTATGGCTTTGATTACAATGACATTCTTTTTCTTTTATTTAGCTTTTTTTCAATCATTGTGAAAACCCAAATTCCAATGCAAATAGGGAAAAGCTAAAAAAAAAAAAATCTAAATATTCTCCAAAATGTGATACTGGATGTTACACTTTGTGATGTTCTGTTGCAATCGATTAGAGGGATTTCAGTATATTTCTTCCACATTTTATAAGGGTTGACTGAACTTTGCAATAAACTATGTGCCAAAATGTTTCAGTGTTCAGTTGTAGGTTTGTTTCAAGTATGATACTTAAGATACAAAATCCACTTTTGCTAAAGTGTACTGCTATATTTAGTCATGCATCTCTGTAAGCGTTATTTGGTACTAAATATGATGTATTTAGTACAAAGAGGTACTAAATACTAAAGATATGGTTTTGTGTGAGTATTTCTGAGATATTAATGAAAATTATATGCTGCCGATATTTTCCTCAATTGTAAAACATAAGAGATTATTTAGGTCTATTGTTGCATTCATCTAGCTAGCTTTAGAAATGCTTCCTCTGATGATGGTTCAACAGAAGTAAGGGAGATGAATGTCTACTGAAAAATGGGTTAGTCAGGTCCAAGGAGGACACCAGATGGTGAAAAATAAGCTACTACTGTTGAGTCATTCACAGATTGAAACCAAGCTGAAACAAGACTGACTGGGTGAGTAAGTCTACATCCCAGCAGAGTGATGGAGTTTGAGGCTAACCTTTAAAGCCAATGTGGCTGTGGATGAGTTGCAGCTGGAGTTTGACATGAACACACCCGTGTAAAGCTCTGTACCTAAGAGGAGGAAGAGGAAGAGATGTCTGGAGACAGGAACTGTGACAGCAGTGCTGGTTTGTGTATGATGATAGTGACTCGAGGTGTGAACAAACTGATGAAGCGATTACTGACCGTTGTTAGGATGTACTGTCAAAACTATGGTGATTCCAATGCATAACAAACATTCAAACTTGTATTTTAGCAGCAAAGCAGTTTGTAATTTATTAAAGTACTTTTATTTATGAAAAAAACCCCGAATAATTATGTTGAAATTAGTCACTTGTAGTCATTTAATTTTACCAGTTCTTCAACTGTCTTGTGAAACTAATTACAAAAAAACCCCCAGACGCTATGATTAAAAATGCTCCCTAGGAAACAGATTGCTCTTATATTTTTTCTTACATATTATATCCTCTTTGGGGCCACACTCATCACAGTTAATCAAGGACAAAGAACAGACTACATCTGTTCACATGGCAGCTCTCCTGACATTTTATTATTTTCTTTCCTCCTCCTCACTGTCATTTCATCTCTTTCACTGCTCTTCCCTCGTTTCTGCAGAGAGACACACATTCCCTCTTGTTCCCAGTAACACAAATGTCAGCAGGCTGAACGTGACAGGTGAACGACAGTGAAGTAGATTTGACCTTGACGGCAATAAAAGGCCGGAGTGAGCTATTGTTGGCCCTGGGGCATCCATTAATGAATGACATGAAACAGTTGTGAGATTCAGCGGGGGGAGGTGGAGCAGCAGAGGAGGAATGATGGAGGGTGGGTGACAGCGGCCCACACACAGCCCTCACCTGTGCTGAGCACAGCCATCACCTCGTGCACACACACACCGACTGTCACAAGCAGCCACTGATGAGCATGGCAAGTGGGTTGTCAGAAAAACATGCAACCACCTACAACCACTCAACATCAGATGACATTCTGTCGAAAGGGAGTTTCCTGCACTGTTGTATAAATTACAGCCAATTTCCTTGGTTTTATTTCTAAAGGAGACCTTTATATGCACCCATATCTCACTTAAACATCAATCATGCATATATAACAATCAGAGGGACTGTTAAGTCTAGTCAGCCAGAAGATTGCTGTCAGGAAGAGAGGCCGGTGCACAGATTCAGGCATCTTAAATTCAAAGAACCAAAAGTAAAGCAAAGGTTTGGTTTCGTAATGTGTTTGTCGTTTCAGATTATATCAGGGATAATTATATGTAATGAATTGAGGTGATAAGTGTCAGACAACTAATGGAAAGCAGTACTTAACCCTCATAAGCCCTTCGGTTAGAGTCTGGATAATCAGATTACACCAGCAGATATGTTCTTTACTCACAGACACTGACCTCCGCACACAACAAATTTACTGTGATTGTGTGCAGAACCCATCAAACATTTGTGAACACATTGACACGCATTATCCGCGTTCCGCCACTCCATCACCGGCTCCACTAGTGCTTGGCGAGATGTTTACAATGGGCTTCCACAGCTTGCCTTGGGAGGATGGGTCAAGATAAGCTATGAGTAGGACTTTAAGCAGTAAAAATGGTCAGAGATTTACAGGACCTGTCATTGGAAGACGTAGCAGAACTCTGTGAATTATAGCAGGAGTTGGGAGTGGGGCGGGGTACCTGCTATTGCAGGGTGTCAGTGGGACCGGTAAAACGCTCATATTTTTCCCCAAGTCATATGTCCAATCCTTTATGGTCCCTGCTCCTGCATCCTGTATCTCTACATCAGTCCTGTCAAGTGGGTGTGAAGTGAAACCTAAATGGTGGATAAAATGGTGAAGTTACTGAGGTAAGAGAAATGGGGAAAAAATCGAAACAGGATAATTGTGGCTGTTTTGTACACATAGTGCCTTTCAACAATGTACACACCTTTTAATAAAATGATTTTTGTTTTCTAAAAAGAATTATACCAGTGCAAATATTTTTCTATTTGCCAAATGTTTTTTACACATATGTGATGTTTGTCCTTCACAATTCAGCTGAAAGTCAAACAAATCTAGCAGATAAAAAAAAAGAACAATAACTTGGTTGCACTTGGTTGTGTAAACTCACAATAAGTTATACTTTGAGTTGTTTTAATATAACCTCAGTATTTAGTGTTGTGTCTGTCAGTATTTCCCCACCTTGACTTGGAGGCTCTTAGAGTATGGAAAGACCTTTTTGTCCACAACCCAAAATTTGAATGTGGTGATAAAGTTGAATATGTTTTTGTCACTCATTGCTGAAAGTGACACTTGCTTGCTGTATTTTATGAACTCATTACACATGGAGTGAAGTATTTCTAATCAGTAGTGATCATGTCTTGCAGATAATAACATTCAAACTTTGCTGCCTCAGACGATTACATTACATTGGGTAAATAAAACAAAGAATATTTCAAACAGAAATGTCAGCCTTCTGAAAAGTATTTTCATGTACTCAATTCTTGGCTGGGGAAGCTTTGCATTGATTTATTAAGATAGAAACAACCTAACTAAACTATTGAGATAAAACTGAACAAATAATAATAGAACCAATAAAAATAATGCAGTGCTGTCATAGTTCAGTATGAACAGAAAATATATATATTTTAAATTTTTATTTTGCATTTGAGGTTAAGATAAAAACAATATTTTAATAAAGTAATATTCTGTTAAATAATTTGAGTTAATAATGAATAACCTTTTAGAAAATTGAATCTTAATTTATTATCTCAGTGAGGGGTTCAAATGAGTTTTGGACCACCAAGATGGCCGTTTAACCTGCCATCACAAGGCCTAAAACAGGAATACTGAAACTAGCAACAGTAAGAATGATATATTGATGACTGCCAGTGCCCCACTATGGCTGTCCTGTCCATAAACAGTACAGAAACAATAGTATTAGCAGGTCTTTTAGGTTCTACTTTTAACATTAACAGAGCTTTCAGCTTTAGAACATCCTGAATAATCCTGAATCTCCAAAACAATTTCTCTACTAATTTTGACTGTAAATATTGACCAGTGAGTTTTCTTATTTTGTGTCAACAATGTCAACCTGATCAGTCCCCAACCCCCGCCACACACACACACACCCGTGGAGACTGACCATCATTTGTTTCCTCATCTCTGCGATAGGAAGGACCTGACAGTGCGAGCTGCGACAAAGCGACACCATGACAGGCTTTTTATAATGACGAATAACATCTGTTGCACTTTCATTTTGCTCTGAAAGTGATGAACAAATGTACAGACTGCGACAAGGGACTGTGTCATCAAAATGTCTGGAAAGCTTCAGGCACTCAACGATCCAGTGGGCTGTCTCTTTCTCTCTTTTTGCTCCTACTGAGGCAAACAAATCAATTATGATTAGACTTCTGCAAAAAGTCAAGCTCGCTTGATCAACTTGATGAAATGTGTTTAACATGGAGATCAAGTGAGCCTGCTGAGGCAACTTGTGTTAATGAAGCCCAAAATAAGCTGGCTTGTTCCGTGTCCTTTTTACCCGACAACTAAATCTTCACAACATGGTTCTCTTTTGAAATAATTCCCTGCAAAGATTTTTGTTATTCAGAACTAAATTTATAGATAAAAGATAAGTCAAATCTAAGATGAAATGAAAAGCAATATTTTCTCTTTCCAGGGTTTCATTCCAAATGATGATGTTGATGTCCAAATGAAACTTCATTTGTACAATAACTATTAAAAATTACACAATATAACAAAGTAGCATAAGAGGCCATTTTCTACCATACAGAATTCCAGCAGGGAATTAAAGTTGTTAAGAAGCCCCTTCTAAATGAATTTAATTTATACTGTAATTCCGTCTGTGTCTGTGTTTGGGCGAATTGCACAATCTGCTGGAGTTTGCTCGGCTCAGAGTGCTTTCTCCTGCCCATTCATCAAAAGGGGCCAGTGGTCTTGTGAGTGAGAAGATTTATATACTATAGAGGAGAGGTGGAGAATTAGCACAGATTTATGAGCACGAACTGCAGTAGCAAGGCACTGGCAGCTGCTGTTTGACATTTGAACAGAGTTCGTGAAGAAGCATTGGAGACAAGGAAACAGGAAATTAGAACAACAAAGAGGCAGAGAGGACCAAGCAATAAATGGGACACAGACTAGTCCAGAAAAAAGGGGGTGGGGGGACAATGTCAAGGAGACATGGAAAAGGATTGGGTAAGCAATCTGCTTTTTTTTGTTACTGATGTGATGAACGGGCCAAAAAGAAAAACGATATTGACTTTGATGGAACATGCAGCCCCTTCTAAATCTATTGCCTATTATTAAAACTGCAAAAACTTTGGCAAAATTTCATTTAATAAGGAGGAAATTATAAGAAACATATTAAGTTCAAATCGTGCAGTGTCGTTTTCAAGATAGACACCTACCGAAGAAAAATCAAGAAAGCACTTAATATTAAAGAAAATGTATAACTAAGTTAAAAGATACTCTGATTATTTTGTTTCTGAGAGATTATTAAGATATTGAGGCATCTCTAACAATGAGAAAAAGTCTCAATTTTGGAGAGGAAAGAAAATCTCTTTTAATACAATTTGTGAAATTTTAGTAAATTCTTCATAATCATTGGAAACAAATTTATTTGCAGTACAACAATTTAATCTTTCTAACAACTGCAGAGCAGGTATTTTCATGGTATTTTGACTGTTTGTCTTCGGTGAGGAGCTCCAAGTTGTGGAGTTTGGGAGGCCCAGTTGCCATTGCCTTAATCTTTAGCTCCCTCCATCAGAAAGTTTTGACTATGCTCAGAAAGTTCATACTATGCCCAGTTAAAAGAAATGTGTTGGTCACAATATCTCTAATTTTGCAAGAGTTATGAATGTGGTTGGGCTTACATATAATAAGTACCCTACCCTAATGCCTATAGAGCAGCATTTAGTCAATTATTTACTCTACTTTATACAAAGTTCCAGCATAAAGAGAAAGATTTATAAATATTCCTCTTTGCCCGACCTCAGACAATTTAGTCCTTGAACATAGAATACAAATAAAATGAATAAAAGACATAAATGTATAAAAAAACCCAAATAAAACTATCCAAGTAAGAAAAAACTACTATAAAATAAAAACAAACTGAAATCAACACGTCATGT
Source organism: Xiphophorus maculatus (assembly GCF_002775205.1). Classification (NCBI taxonomy): domain Eukaryota; kingdom Metazoa; phylum Chordata; class Actinopteri; order Cyprinodontiformes; family Poeciliidae; genus Xiphophorus; species Xiphophorus maculatus. Next base: position 10,908,815 of record NC_036458.1, on the reverse strand, counting down.
GGTGGCAAAAAGTGATTTAAAAACAGAGATGTAGTCAAGATGAAAGCCACTCTGCTATTTGAGAATTTGATCACTTGGAGGCTCCTGTCCAGAACCGCAGAGAAACTCTCAGGAAAACTGAGAAAGCCTTTAGTTATTGACGTATGCACTCCAGTCTACTTCCTTCTGTACTGGGATCACCACCTAGCCGAGTTTTTCACCTGTCGAGTTTTTCACTCGACAGGTTGTGTCGAGTGAAACTTGTCGATACAAGTTGTATTCTACAAGAGGCAAACGCTTGTATCAACTGGTCCAAAGTGTTAGAGCAGTTTTGACGTGCATTCACCTCATTAACTTGGTGTGTTTCAGCATTTGACGAGTTGTCTACAAGGACACCTCTTCTTCATTTTTTCCTTCTCCTCCATCATGTGCCATACAAATTCAAGGGCTTGGATCTGAACATGGTCTTGAGTCTAACAGAACCTGCTGATCTTAACGAGAGCACAAAAAGTTCCTCTTCTCAGTCTTTAATGCCCTTCTTACCCTTACAGGAATATACACACTCAAATATTCTAAAAGAAACGGTGGGTCAAAATGTGGAAGCTAAGTGCAACAAGTGCTGTTCAGATAGAAAAACAAAGAACCTGCCAGGAAGGCAACAGGGAGGAAGCTTTCCTGGCAGGAGAAATCCCCTGAAAGTCAAAACTTTTTTTTTTTCTTGAACAACTGCAGAATTGTTTCGGATTTTTATTTTAAGAATAACAGGACGAAACCTTTTCCAAGACAAGCTGACAAAATGAATTCGGGCAAAATTCAAAGCTTGTCTAAATACTGTACAATAAATGTATTTTGTTGTAGGAGAATGAAGTATTATTAATAAAGTAATTTTTGCAGTTAAAGATTCTGTATTGTAATACATAGCAGAAGCAAAATAGAAAGTCCAATATTTTTGCACCACAGTTAAGCTTACATGGATAATTCAATCAATAGTCAATAAAGCTACCTTTGTTTACATTTCTTCAGTTCAACCAAAATGTTAAAATGCTGGGAACAAAATTTACAAAACTAATACTTTTTAAAATTATTTAAACTCTACCTTTAATTGGAAACCGATTTTAGGCCTTTAGAAAAAGATGGGTTTTTTGTGACAGAAAGCAGAGCAAAGACTTCTGAAGCACAGTGAGGAGATATGCCCTTTTATATGAATTTATAACACATGCCAGCCTTGTGTTGTGAGATCAGAAGTCACAAAAAAGCATGGCGGTAGCTTTTTTTGGCTCTGGTGCATATAAAGTCACATCCACTAGAGGTGAGCTGTGATGAAGTGTCACAGAGAACCGCACGGGCCAGTGGTAGCTTCCCCTCAAGGCGTCGCATCTGCATTCTAACTGAAACCCAAACCTGACTCACACAAAGTCGGTGCTCAGCTTCCATTAATCTGCTGGTGACCTGCCCTCTGTCCAAATAACTCATTGGGATTCTCCCACATCCTGTCATGTACGTAGGCGTGCGTTTGCGTGTGTGTCTGCGCATGTACAAACACTAGACAGGCCTCACTCAGCCCCTTTCACAACCGCTCATGCTTGTTTTTCCTCGATGGAAGGAGCTCCAGGAGCAGCTACTTGGCATCCCCTGCCATAACCATCTGGGAGCCACTGTCGAGTTGTTATGGCTGACGAAACGGAGTTGGAACAGGCTGGCAGCCAGTGGAATGTATTCATCGCTACATGTTTATGTAAACTGGAAGATTAGAGGAAGAAGAAGAAGAAAAAAATAACATTTTATAAAGCTTTTTTGAAAGTATTTTTGGTTTTCCTGCTAAAGTTTGATAAAGTAGGCAATCATTCTGAAATCATTCTGTGGAATTACTATTTAACTTAAAACGAAACTCTAGTTTTCTAAACATTTATTTTATAAATAAAAAACTGCCTATACTTTTAATTTGTAAACATACAAATTTTAATAGAACCAAGGACATTCATAAGGATGTGTCAACCTTGGGTACAATTTCCAAATGTTGAAGGTGAAATTGCGTGCTCAGACAATCATACACAAGGGGGATTGAGAATGTTAAGCTATTATACTGTTCAGGACAGCAGAGTTCTGTGCCTCAGAGATGATTTTTTTCCATTTGCAAAATGTGTTTATCAACACACTCAGTGTGTCAATGTTCCGGGTGGACTGATCACAGAGCCTTAAGGTGTGTGTGAAAAAGTTATTCCACAAATTTGACAGGGTTACACCTCTTCTGTCACAAGGAATGCACCAAAATTGTAGCAATCTGTTGTGAGAGACTTGTAGGATGAAGCTGTTTAAAAAGCAATTCTAACTATCAAGGAAATCTGTAAGTTTCAACATTTGAAAAGAAAAAAAATTATGTTTCTAATTAAATTAGAAATGATTCTATCTGATTCAAAGCAGGAAAGGTTCAGTCATATTCCATTGGAAAGTGTAGGAGGGGGGAAAAAATAATAATAAAAAAAGCTTTGTTCTGTTTTTATACGGTGTATGTAAATATCTGGGTTCAACTATAGTTGAGAAATAACAATGATAAAGCTGTTTCTGGTGGGTTTGAGTGCAATCACTTGACAGCTGTAAGTCCCAAGTTCTAACACAAAAGACTGCACTTTAGGGAATACAGATAAGAAGTCAATTGTAAACTATTGAAGCTGCTGAAGGCCAGGGGGCGTTCTGCTGGGGGTTTGGATGGCTGTAAAGATTGGAGAAAGTTGTTGCATCATCAGACGATAATATCTCACAGTCCCTATCTTATTGCCTCTTGGCAAAAAACCCCCACATGAACCTGGAATGTGCTCAGTCTCTTTAGTCTTAGATTGAACTCGAGAAGACAATGGTGAGCTTGCTCGTTGGTGAACATTTAATGGACTTAAAGGACACAATTACTGGTTGTCTCTGAATCAATTTTATAGAGCAGCAATAGTCAGTGCCTGGATAAAAGGTCTGGCTCCATGCTCTTAATGACAAAGATGACCTCTCTCATAAGTGTGTGTCTGGCGAAGTTACTGCAGCTGACCAGTCTCAAACACAATGCCCCGACGTCCTTATGTTTTTGGCACAATCATCCGGTAAGAGCTCCCTATGATTAGCTCAAGTGGCTTCTCTAATGGAAATGATGACTTGCTTTGTTAACCGCGTGTGACTTTGGCACTCTGGTGTTAAACAGCTGAGGACGTGGGCTGCATATTGGGACTCAGAAATTACCTGAGAGACAATAAACCCCTTGACATAAACTGCTGTCAAATTTTAGCAGCTTTGATGTTTTCTGTGGCAGGGTTTTTTTTTTTTTGGTAGGATGTTTTTCATTGTTCCTTTATGAAAATCAATATGTCAGCTTGAAGCAAATCCCATAAAAGCTGTCAATAACAACAACTGCAAATTTCCCTGCAGAAAGACTAATAAAGGACGCCTCCACTCTATAGTTTATCTCTCTTTTTAATTCAGCTCTAACTCTTGAAAGACCTCATTTGCAAAATGCATCAAGCCACCAAAGTTGTAATGTCTCCAGTAAATGTTTTCGTATTTTGACAAGTATATGTGTCTCCATTTTGTCTTACCAAATGTTTGTATGTCGAGGTCTGATGCGGTATTGTCATTTTCAAATCTAAATTAAAATCAGTCACTTTTCTTTGACTTTAAACATCTCCTACATTTAAAATATAAAGACATATGGTCTAACTCAGACAAGTCACTGTTTTGTGTTTTTTACAATGTTCTCATTTCTGAAAATTACAAGGATTTGGTGCAAAGCATCTGCATTTAATCTGAAGTTTTCTTTTTGATGTGGTTTAAAGATGAAACCTTGCATCAAATCCACTTGAGAGGCTTCTACAATTCTGGAACATTTATTTAGATTATGCTACTCCAAGCTCCTGAAAACTGCATAAATCACCCTGTCACAGCAAAGCTACTTGGGCCAATCAGTGTGCTGAAGTTTCACCGGCTAATGTGCTATAATAATAATGATATGGCATCTGTACGGTACAATAATTCAAACCTATTGATCTGATTACAAGCATTCCACCCTATAATCTTCAGCGTGTAAAATTCATCTAACAGATCCAGAGTGAGCAGACGATCGTTTAATTTCTGTGGACCTGGCACAGCTGGGTAAAACATGCTCATTATCTTCTTTTTTTTCTTTAAAGTCTATTCTCTCGGTGTTGGGTTTTTCAAAATCTTTAGATCTCAAATATCTTTGCACTTTCAGATGTCAAGCGACAGTCGCCACTCTGCCTTGGGTAATACTTATGTACAACCTTCAGCTTTTCCAAACTGTAATGAACATCTGGCACAAGGCACCGCAGAGATCCGGAACATAATACTATTAAAACCAAGTATGGGTGTGGATTCTGTTTTGAACAGATGCTGTTCTGAGCAGGTATTGCTCCAGCACGCTTAACCATACTATAGAGTCTCTGGGAGGAATTTCACATGCTAATACCAGTGTGTAATCGAAACAGTCCTCTGGCATCTAAAACTGCATTCATCCCAGCTAATCTTTAGGGTGCCCAGGGTATCTTATAATGCCATAACATACCATGGCGAGGCTTGGCGGCCAAAGGATTTAGCAGCATGATGCCATTAGCCAAAAGATAGCGTGAGGAGCTAGAAGGAGCAACAGATTTTTTTTAGGGTTACATATACAGTAACTCTGAAATAGCACACGACCCTATTAAAATGCTGCCCTGTTTTCATAATGTAAAAAAAAGAGACCATAATAAATCACTTTAAACCTTTATTCACATCACATGTAATGTGAAACATAGCTCTTTTGGTATTCGTCTATTCGTATGGTATTCATGTATGCCACATCTTGACATTTGTTCCCGATGACATTTCCTGTCCACAGCCCCTCAGGAAATCCCACAGAATTAGTTCTGGACACTGGGTACATCATTCTGAACTTCAAATCTTTGATCTTGAAACACTCCTTTAGTTGATTTGGATGTTTGACCTTATTGAAATATGAAATCAGTGTTATACTTCAACTTTCTAGAAGAAACCTAAAGGGTTTTTAATCAAATTATGATTAAATAATTTATGTGAAATGCTCATAATCTTATGCACCACCACAAAAATTTCCATGTGAAGAGAAGGAACCCCTGATCATAATTTTGCTGCCCCCATGTTTCACTGTCAGTTTGGTTTACTTTTGGTAAAGTTAGCTTTTAGAATTGTGGCCTAAAGTTGAAGTTTAGCTTCATTAGACCGTGACATATTTCCCCAAAAGGGTTTAGAAGATTCTAGCCAGACTTGGATGTTTACTATGAATGAAAAGGCTACCATTGTGCATTCACACCCCTTACATATGCAGAAAAAGGAGGTTTGCATCACATGTAGAACACATCAGCTTAAATACAACAGATTTGTTTGTTTTTGTTCAATTATACTTGATTTAAGTCACAGCAAAGGTGGACTTGTTTTTAAACCTGAGTCATTATCACTGTCTCACACAAACGTCAAATTTTAACATGGCTGTCCACACGTTTGTGGGTTAATGTATAAGAAAGTGCTTTGAATTACTTTTACAGAGCAATAGATAAAAGACAAACTCGAGCTTTATTAGCTGCTGATCGAATATGATCAGAGTTGAGATGACTGTAGATTCACTTTGTCGCATTCCAGCTTCAATACCATCTGTTCGTGATTCATGAACTGTTTACGTTGTGCAAGAAGAAAGAGGTTGTTGTTATAATCGACCATCTAAATTGATTTATTCACAAAAAACTCATATAACTGCAGTAAAGTGTGGTAAACATTGATTTCTGTGTTGTGTATGCAGAGCTCAAACTCAATTTTTACACTTTTTTTTTAATTCGACAACAACGATCAGCAAGAAGCATATTGTTCTTTATTAGATGAGAGGAGCAACAGAGAAACTCTAGCTGCAATGATTTCTGTTTCAACCTTATATTGCATAGCACATCATGGACTTGGAAAGCCAGTTGAAACAATAATTGTCAACTTTGAGTTTTGAAGGTCACACAGTGTGACATGGAAACACAGCAATCACTCACCAAATGTCAAATTGCTAAAGCATAGCTGATTTGTGAAAATAGCCATTCTGAAAGCAAACACCGACAATATGCCGTCCAGCAGCACAAGGCAGATTTATACAGTAACTGCCTCAGTCGGTGGTGCATCAAATGTAACATATGCACGTAGGTGCATGCCATTTCTGGAGCTCGTTTCCCTCAGCGCATGGTGGACAGGAATCGCTGCTGGGCAAGGTACAAAATCAATCCAAGTAATGTTGCATCTTTCAGGTGGCTGCAGCCTCTCTGACAGCTTGAATGAAATGCGCGTTTCACATCTTCGGTTTGAGACATTCAATTTCCAGCCGCTTCTTGGGGCACAATTCCACAGAGAAGGATCAATGCAAAATGAGTGGAAAATTGCTAATGTTATTTACATCAAAGTGAGACTGGAGGAAACCAATTATGCCAGTGATTCAAGGCAATATTCTTAACTGAGTTGTCCCCTCGGAAATAGTGGAATAATATTTTGATATTATTAATATTCTGAGACCTACCTAATATTGTTTTAAACAATATATACAGTTGCATTAAACAGTATTTGCTCCCTTAGAGATTTCTTCTGTCTTTGCTTTTTGTCATTCGTAATTGTTTCAGTCCATCAAACAAAAATGTTTACTTTTATTAAGAGAAAGAGACTATCCACACCATTGTGGGTAATGTGGAGATATAACTGGCTCCTCGGTCTCCACCACCCTTTGTTAAATTGTAAATTAACTTCAGTTGACCTTGTTTTTCAGTTCAGTTCCCCTAACTACCCAGGCCTTTTAACTCCATGACAAGCAGAATGAAGAAATCGCTTTAACAGAATCAATCTGATGGCATAAAACAAACTACAGTATCTCTAAAAGCAATATATTGCAGCCTGATGTAAAGAAATTCAAGAGCAGAAGCAAAAATATTGACATCTACTGCCAAGTGTTACAAAAGGTTTCAAAACCTTTTAGGACTCCAGTGAGCCACAGTAAGAGACATTATCTACAGAGAGACGAAATATAGAACAGTGATGAATCATTCTAGGAGAGGCAGGTCTACCAAAATTACTGCAAGAGGGGATGGTTTCATTACAAAGTCACAAAAGAACCTAGAGCAATATCTAAAACACTTCAAGTCTCATCTGCCTCAGTTAAGGTTAAGGTTGCTGGCCAAACAAAAATACCCAAAGGCCATCATAATCTGATTGAGCTGCTGTGGCATGACCTTAAGCAGCACTTCCATGCTCAACATTTAACATGTTATATGAAATTATCATTTAAAATCTAACTTAGGCATTTACTCAGGTTACCTTTGTCTATGCATACAGTATTTTAGTACTTTAAAGGTGTAGTATGTAACTTTTGTAGAATAAATAAATAAATGTTTTTTACATATTTGTTAAAACTATCACCATGTTGTGACAGTATAATATGAGAGAGATAGCCTGTGAAAAGATCGACTTCCTCCAGCTCCTACCTGTGCAGTTATTGCCATCAGAAGAAATGCACTGCTCCCGGTCAAAAACAACTAATCAGAGCCAGCCGCGCTGTCAGTCAATCTCGTGAATGTGCTGCTAAATGTGCTAATGGCAGAGAAACAACTCACCTTTACAAGAAGATTGTTTATCCGCTGTCATTGGTGGCCGTGCTAACTATTCATGACAGGCTCTGCTGACAGGGAGAAGCTGTATCTTAACAGATAGCAAATGGGGGGGAGAGTAAAAGAGGGCAAGCGGCGTGAACACGAGCATTATTTACAGTGCTAAGACCCCCCCCCCGTGCTCTGATTGGTTGTTTCTAGTTAGTAATGGGGCCACAGATTATCTGTCTCATACTTTACTGTCACAACATAGACAGTTCCAACAAATATATACTGTATATATATATATATAAAAAAAGTTATTTTTTTATAAAAGTTGCATACTGTAGCTTTAAGATTTTACAATGTGGTAGAGGTATACGTTCAGAATCATTTCCTTTTACAAACTGAACAGGATTGATGAAGAAGAATGAATTTAGGTTTTGCTGAGGAGAGAAAACAAATCTGAACATGAGTGTATGATGCTTTCCACTAATGTCTTTTGCTCAGAAACTGTTATTCATCTTGCAGCAGGAGTTCGGATGTGTTTTTCATGTTTCAATTTGCAGCCATACCTCTGTCTCAGAGAAGGAGCTGTGAGGTGATCTGTTACTGGGCATAAATCAGATTTTATCTGTGAGGTACTGTAGACGAGGTGTCATGATTGATGCAGCAGCTCCGTGCAGTGAGCGTGCAATCTGCTGGCACTTGTGAGAGAACGCTTTTTCATTTACAAGAAAGAAAAACCCACATCCATGCTGTAAAATCAGCAACATGTGTGCCAAATGATGGGCTGTGTAGAAGAAAAAAAAATAGGAGGAGGAAACAAAGACGGGGAGAGTGATCAGCCTGTTTTCTACTTTAAAAGAGACATACTCCATGGAAACACAAATGTCTACACACAGATGAAAAGCTTGGTATTTCATGGTCACTTCGTTTCCCTTAGCACCTTTGTGCTTCCATGCATAAGTGAGGCAGCACAGGGTCAATCTTAAACAAAGCTTGTTTAAATTAGCCCATTTCAGTTCGAGCAAGTTGATAGAACGAGAGCAGCTTTCAGAAACCGTAAAGCAGTTCCCATCTGCTAAGCCAAAGAAAACAGAAATAAGCTGGTTTGCTATTTGACAATCGTTGTCAATTTTGCTGATGTTAACCTAAAGTAACCTGGCAACATGTTGTCCAGCAAGTAGTCAAAGACACCCTCTAATAGATAAGGGTAAACTTCAAAAGGCTGCTGCTGAGCAAGTTGGTTATACAGCTCCAAAACATACAAAATTGTGAAAAGGGGGACGATTCTTTTTTTTTTTTGTCTCCTATTTCGGAAAGTGAAACTCATAGTTATATAGATTCATTACACATTTTCAGTATCAGAAAAGTAGGACATTAATATCAGGATTCAAAATCTGTGTAGACGTCTAATTAGAAATTCTGAAACATTCCATGCTTCCATTTGCTGATAAGCTTTACAGAAATTCTAATTTCATTTTCTAGCAGAACTTGACACCTGCCCACATGGATTAAAGTACCAATTTCTGGTCAAACTATGACCAGGATATTTCTGTGGTTGATTGACCAGAAAACTTAACTGACCTAAATTATATGTTAGCACATCTCTGAAATATTGTAAAGAGAAACTTGAGCTTCACGTTAGCAGAGCCACAGGTTGAGTGTCTCCATGCCAATCCACAGTGATGTAGGGTTGAGTACACATACTATACAGTACATTGAGTAAGTTAGTAGGCAGTCATTACTGTGAAAAAATAGCTGTCTTTTTTGTCTTAAGTGTAACTTCAATTTAATTGTTTGAACATTTTATTTTGGGGGGTTTCCTCAGCTGTAAGCTACAAATGACACAAATTATTTCAAAAGTTCTTAAAACGAGGTAACAGACAAAGTGTTTAGAAAGAAGCAATTCCAGTCTAAATCTTTCCTTGCATGAGGGTCAGTTCAAAATTTGTTAGAACACATTGCATCAAAAATACATTTCTTTTTCCTAGGTAATACATTACAAATGTTATTATTTTGTTATCAAATTACTTTCTAAGCAAATTTAAACAAGTGGAAGAAAAGGTCCCACAACCAGCTCAGGCTTTTTTTTCCCAGCTACTAACAAATTTAAAGACATGGCTAAAGAGAAAAAAAGGTTGGGAATCTGAAATCCCTCCTCAGCCAAGAATGGGAAAATATTTTGTTTTTAACTCTACAGCAATCGACCCCTTCAGTTGCCAAATGTCTACGGACTGAAAGGAGTGATGATGCAACACAGAGGTAAATATACACCTGTTAAAAATTTCATGACATTCTGCCACATCAGGCTTCAATGAAGTAATGACTTGGTTTTAACCACTAACAGAACAAGCGCTTTTCCTAATGCTTTGAACAGAGGAAGATTTTGCTCTGGGTCTTTTGCAACGGACAGGATAAGAAAAAGGGGAGTCCACAGGAAACAGATTAAAATGTATTATTTACTTGTCAGTTGCCCCTTCAACATGTTTTCCATTGCGTTTACGCAAGTGCAATCCACAGGGAGTTGACGGCACCTGCGTGCTACTAAGAAAAGGGAGAATATTTTGCGATCTTTGTGCAGGACTGCTCTGTAATTTCTCTCAACCCAAAATTTGGATGATTTCCTGAATTTTAATTAGTTAGGGTGGTCGCAAAAGAAAGGTCTCACCCAGGGCGGCAATTATGCAAGGACCATTAATGGCTGTGAAAATTTCCTTGAAGACTTGGCTGGATAATCAACATTAACTGAAAACATCAAAGCTTTAAGAAAAGTAGGGGGAAAAAATTGAATAAAAAAAATCAAAAAGACGTTTATAAATTAGTTAGTGCTGAGGTAATTTGACTGTCCGATTTCAATTAATTTAGGCCATAATTATCTGGCAAGAAAACTTTTGGTCCACCTATTTAGTCAATAATGTTAATTTAACCTAATAAGAGGCTTAATTTGTTTAATTAAGAACACTATAGCACAGGATTGCTGGCATTCATTAAATAATTTAACGGTGGTTTTTATGTTAATAGATGCAGGAGTCATTTTTCTCAGCCCTCTTTGCAAAACCGTGGTGTGTGTCACTTGGCAAATGGAAATACCTATTCTGAAAGCATGCATGCCTAAATGTCAGCTACACAATGCTGTATTGTTTGACACCTGCCTGTGGTGCCCCCACAGCATGGCTCGTAGCATCAGGCAACCTCTGTTTCCTCTGCAGCAGAGCAGTTATGGAGACAGAGACGGAGCACCTGCCCTCATGCCTGAGCGCTGTTCCCAGCAGCTTGCTAATGTCAACCTGCCTGATACACACAGCAGGGTGGGGGCTCCAAGACAGCAGCAATTTTCCGCTGCATGCGAATGAGACTGGAGAGCAATCTGCTGGCCTAAGAGCCTCATAATCAGCACATCATTATCAGTAGGGGTTGGAACATGAGGTGCAAGTAGGTTGAGGAGAGAGGAAATAAAAGGAGAGAGCAGGGAATGGCACCAAATGAGCTCCTGTTGACATTGAGAAGTTTGAAGACGCTGGGGTGGGAGGGACATTTGAGTAAAAGGACATCTGAACAATCTCACAGCGTGGAGGTAAGAAGAGAATACCGCCCCTGTTTACACATGAGAAGCAACAGCAGACTTTATTTAGCTTGTGGTAGCTCAGATGTTCCATGTTAGTGTGCGTTACTGCTGGTCTTTTAACTCACAGGATCTAATGGCAGACGTACAGATTCGCTGTGACAGCTCTTTGAAGCTTACCTTCCCCGCATGCATTTTTCAGCGAGTTCAAAAGGAGCAAGGACAACAAAGCTGGTATCACAGCTCGCATGTACCCTCGCCTGTTTTTCCGAAGTGCCCAGGATTTTCTGTGTACTCAAACATGCCTTTAATCCTTTTGTCTGATGAGAGAAGAAACGTTTTAGGCAGGGAGGGGAGGGGGGGCAGTGATATGCAGTCCTTCTTGATCTCAGGGTGCTTCTGAATCACATCTGATTGCTCAGGTGCACTCTGTCTACCCTGGTTTGTGCAGCTTATGACATAGAGCCACATTGAACTGCAACCAACGCAAAAATAAATGCATTTACATGACATAAATAGCACTGACTTTTGGAGCCTGTGTGACCCAGTTCATGATTTCTTCAACACTAGGCAGGAGGGGGACGTGTTTGGACAGATTTAGTTGTCATCAGGTTGTTTTTGTAATCCAGGCTTTTTGGTTTTAGTGTGTCAACAATCAATCACAGCTGTCCAAATGGATGTTTTCTTCTTCTTTCTACCACGTGGTGGCAATAGTGCACAGAGCTCTCAGGCTTGACATTACTTGGCTCAGTGTGCGTATCTGACACAGTCTATATGGTGCTCAATTCATAAAAGGGGGGCTGGATTGTAAATTGTCTGTTGTAATCCCCCCCCAAAAAAAGAAAGTATTTTACCAGGTTCACCAGCGCGCACGCTCACAAACCAGAGAGAGCTAAAGGTAGTGAATTTGTCATTGTTTTATTACTTAGACTTTCGCCCTCAGCTCGATATGAAAACAAACTGTTATCTGTCAAACTTTTGGCCAGCATATCGCTTCTCCTCATCTCTGTTTTTCGTGAATTATATATCTGCTATTAATCTAGAGTTTACTCTGGGCAGTAAAGACATGATGTCAATACCCGGTCTCAAATACTTGACAACCGGGCAAATTCAATTGGACTGACTCCGCCTTGCTCATGCGGGACTTGTCCATAGGATTTTTTTCTCCCTCTTTCCTTCTTTCTTTCTTTCTTTCTTTTTTTTTTTTTTTTTTTTTTTTTTTGTTGTCATTCCTCCGCGTGCCAGTCTGCGTGGCCCGCGCTCTCCGGCGGACTCTGTTCTCCACGCTCCCCTCCGGTCACTCACCCCCCATCAGCACCGAAGAGCATTCTGACGCACAGGACCAGTGGCAGCAGCGGCGGCAGACGGAACAGAAGCAGCAGGAGAAGCAGCAGCAGCAGCAGCAGCAGCAGTCAGGACACTTTTAGGGGGAGTCTGTGGCAATCACCGAGCAACATGTTCCCGGCGGGGAGACGGGAAATCCGCAGCTGGGTCTCGACGGTACCGCCGCGGAGCATGCTTGGACCTGGGCAGAATGGACAGGTGTGGATGTCCTTTTGGATTCTGCTCTTGTCGACTTGTATCCCTAGCGCTCAGGCTCAAGGTAAGATCCGTAACTCAGTTGTATTGTACTTAGAGAAAAAAAAAAATAAAAGTGTGATAAAACGAATTAATACAATGCGACTATTATGAGGCACATAAAAACAGCCCACAAACTATATTTGGCTTTAGAAATGCTGTGTAAAAGCTCAGGTCAGGAATGAAAAAATAAAGGCAAATATGGATTTAAAGTGAAATTAAGTGTCAGTTGTGCGTATAGTGTCACAAAACCACAACCTGAGGGACAAAAAGAGCTTTTGTTGTTAAAGAAAAAAAAATCCTGTTGTCTTCACAAGCAGTTTGGGTTGTTTCTGCATCTCTCCAAATGCATGCATTCAGATCTGTTAATTATTTGCATATTCCAGATTGGCTGTTTTTATTACATTTTAAAAACCACTTGGATTATTTCACTGGTTATCATGACCTGTTGTGAAATATGTGAAGTTCTCTGGTTCTCTGACAGTTTCACTGCTGCTGCAGATTAAGCTGCCCTTTTTTGGCTCCCCCTTTAAATATTCTAGCAGAGATCATTAACTTGCACGGTTATGACTACAGTGTGGAAACATTAAAAGAGAGCAGTTGTTTCGGGATTCTGAAGCATTGGTTCACTGGAGAATGTGCCTTGCAGAATCCATAAATCACAACGAGCTGGTTTCATTTAATGTCCAGCTCACCCAGAGACGTGGACAACACTAATCACAGGGTTACTATGAAACTGTGACTCCTTGCTTGTCATTTATCAGCTGTTAACTGTTTGGCCAGTGAGAACCTAATGAGATCTGCTAAATAAAAGCAGAAAGCCGTGGAGAACAAGTATGACCTGCCGTCATATTTCATGAGTGGAAAAACTGTAACTGCTGGTTGTCACAAGAAGTGAAAGTAAGTTAACATAGGAATCAGCACAGTTTGTGGAAATGCTGAAACATAAATCTTTCTTTTTGTTTTGTCCCAATTAATTTCAGTAACTTCCTATTTGGTTCTCCTTTGCAATGCCATGGCCTTTGCTGACGAAGTAAAAAATATGTCTTCGACGCAACAGACTATCAAGCATTTCTTGAAGGTCCCAGAAAAAAAAGTCTTCTTCAGATGTTGATTCATTTGAGAGGTGCCTTCTCTATGCACTCCCCGTTTCACAATCGCACTGCTCGGTACACCAGAGTGCTAAAAGCAGCATAATCCCTGCACTTGTTTGCCTTTGAACAACTTACGTTGCTCTAAAGTGCTCCCAACCTTATCTGAGAAGAGTCTCTGGCGTCTCTTATTATGCAAGGCACAGTTCCTCTAGCTGTTATTAGCATCCCTTTCTCAAGCCAACAAGCCTGAAGTATGTGTGTGTGGATCTATTGAGCGCCACCGGGTTACTTCACTGGGATTTTACCTTTTCTCCTTGAAATAGAACCATTTCTTATCCCTGCAGTTCCTTTTCTGTTCTTGTGAGCATTTCTGGTTGTGCATTAGCATTGGTGAGAGGTCCAATCCTTTTGTCTGTCTCCTCTTTCATTTGAGAAGGGCCTCCTCTATGATGCATTGTCTATGCTGTTCGGTCTTCGATGAGGATGCTGTTGTACCCGTTGCAGGGGGGGGTCCTCTCAGCATCCAAAGACACCTCGTTCCTCTGAAGTAGAACACAGCCCTTATCCTCAAGGGGGGATCCTTGTTTGCAAATGAGCGGCATAAAAGCAGTGTCTGTACAGAAAGTTAGAGATGCTGCAGTTATTCCCTGAGAGACAAAGACCTCTGAGGATGACAGAAATTAGGCAACACATAGCCACCTCCAGGGAACAGGTGCTATGTTGCCGCTTGTTTTTCAGCAGGTTCATATTGAGGCACCTGCTGTTTTTAATACAGATGGCTCTTCGATTGCACAAGAGGATATGTGGCTGATCCACAGGAGGAGCCTTTCTGCTGGTTTTACTCAACAAGCCATTTTAAGACTCATGCAGATCCCATAATCAAAAAGCCTGGTAAATAAATGTGAGGGTCTGCTTTTATTTTTCTCTTAGCTGCCTTTGTGTTGTCTTTTTTTTCTCTTCCTCAATAAGACTGCAGAGATTGATGTGTGTTTGTGAGTGACTGTGTGTTGGGGTGCATTTTGTTGTGTGTAAATGCGTGTGCGTGCGTGTGGGGGTGTGTGTGCACAGTTGCCTGTGCTTATGTTCCTGTCTATTGAGCTTTAATCTAGATAGCAGCATTGACATTCTGCCAACCGACAGCTGCTATAATTTTCTGGACGTACGTTATTATGCAGCTTGACAGCTGTCAGCCATTTCCAAATCTTTAAATCTTATGATAATCCTCAGTGCTTACACAAAAAAAGCATTTGTTTAAAACACTCTGAATCTGTGTGTGATTAAAACTGCCTGCTCTAATGCGGGCCTGCACATCATAATTCATCCCCATTGGTGACACACAAGCAAGCACATGCACTTGCAGGCGCATCCACAGATAGATAGAAAAATCAATATGTACAAGATTACACAAAACAAGTATATTACAGTTTTAATAGAATTACAGATGTCCCTTCCTATAAAGACTGCTGGGAAGCCTGTTAATCTGCACCTGCATGTGCAACTGTAGAACAAATGTAACATGCTAATACTCTAGTAGATCTGCACATTCGCACTAAAGTCACATAATTTTAGTGCTAAATCTGTTGTAATTGTGTCGCCTGTACAAAAGGTGACGGAAATCTTCATTTAACTTTACAACTTTGCATGTACTAACACGGTGAAGTGGAGGTGTTACACGTGTTTTAACAATTTCATGCCACAGCTATTCTCTGTGCATTTATATTTACATATAAATAGTTTGGTAGAAGGCCGTTAACTTAACATGTTGCCAGGGAGAGAGAACAGCTGTTGAAAATTTTGACTTTTTCTTGGCTCATCCCTGGAAAAGCCCCAGAAGTGACTCACTTAGCATCAGGAGCTTTTCTTTACAGATTCTGACAAGTTTTACTTGTTAATCTTGAGAGTTTTAAATGAAGGCAACTGGACTTATCTTGGTAGAAGTCCAGTTGCCTTCATTTAAAACTCAATTTCATCATGTCTACACCACTACATCCCTGGTGTAGATTCGATGACTGCGAATCTACACCAGGGTTTGTCCAAAGTTGGTATTCAAGGAACCGTATCCTGCATGTATTTTTCCGGGTTCAACACACCTGAATCAAATGGTGACTCAGGAGCAGACCTCTCCAGAACATTGACATGCTGAGGAGGCATTCACTGCCAGTGTTTTTAACCAGGGAAGGAAATAAAACATGTAGGATACCGTCCCCCGAAGACTGACTTTGGACACCCCTGATTAGTCCAGTTTTTTCTTGAATGCATCATATATATAAGTGCACCTGCTATGAAACCTCTAACCTCCAAGTGACTGTATAAGGAGTCATAGGATTGCTACAGGGAGCTTGATTTAGACTTTAGCCTGGTTTCTCTATACCTATGATGTTTACATTTAGCTTTTTGTCCTTTCAGGTAAATAATTAGGTGCTGCATACTTTGTATGTATTGAAAAGACTGACATAAAACTTTTGCTTAATGTTCCTTACTTTATCATCACTGTAGTTGAGGAAGACACTTATAATGCTGACTCTTTGCTTTCTTTTTAAAGTTGAGAAGCTAAACATATAATTTCACACTTAAGTTCCGCCAATTAACATTCTGCATATGTTCAGGTTTAAATAAGTCTATATCATTCAGTATGAGAGTGTATTGAAACAAAATGGTTGTGCCAAATATTCTCAACAGAAATATATGAACCATTAACATTCCTGTTAATGGT
Organism: Xiphophorus maculatus; assembly: GCF_002775205.1. Lineage (NCBI taxonomy): Eukaryota > Metazoa > Chordata > Actinopteri > Cyprinodontiformes > Poeciliidae > Xiphophorus > Xiphophorus maculatus. The sequence continues at coordinate 10,892,273 of NC_036458.1, read as the reverse complement.
TATTTTGATAAATGTACAAACAGAAAACTTAGGTGAGTGTTTTGACAGTTGCTGTCTATTGTTTTGTTTATGACAAACACATTAGCAATTCATTATTAAATTCTGTACCACTAACAATGTCCACACTAATACCAAATTACTTATCAATTAGTTATCAGTTCATATGGTGATGAAATTATTGTGTTAATGTAATCTTGTCTACAAATCCTAACTCGGTACTGTGCAAGTGTTGTGTTGGACACGCTCATGTATCAGTGTTAAGTAAAATGGAGTTAAATATGTTTGTTCACCAGAGAGAAATTGGCAACTTAGTTACTTTATTTCTGTGTAATATGGTTTATGTAAAGGTCTATCTTCTCTTTCAACCTCAATTTCCCTTTCCCTACTTAATTAAGAAAATCATCCTCATTTCATTATTCTGCCACCACCATGTTTCACTATTGCAGTGGTTGAATACAACGTGATGTACTGTGTTAGTTGTCTGTTATATATTTAGGTGATCTGTATATTCACTCAGCCATGAGTAGATGGCTAGATATAGAGAAATAATGACATCTCTACATAAGGTGATGGAAGTCTATTTTTTTCTAAACTGATAAGTTTTGACAACTCTACACATCCCAGCACAGTACTGTGCGAGTGCTGTGTTCCAAAGCCATCATGCATCAGCTATACATTGTCCATATTTATGACATAGTTTTGTATTTCAGTGTTCAGTAAAATGCAGTCAGTGAAGCATATTCGCCAGAGAGAGAGCAGCCGCTAAAAATTTTGACTTAAATGCTTGTTTTTTTTTTTGCAATATGGCTCATGCCAGGAAAGCCCAGCAAGTGGTTCGCCCAGCCTCAGGTGAAATGGTGTCAGCTTCCATATCAGACTCCCTATGCGTCTTCTGTGGCTGCCTCCCATGTTTGGTTGGTTGGCTGAGTTTTTTTTTTCTCTCCTTCCTTTTGCTGCCAAATGCTGTCTACACATGTTTATTCATGCTGCCACAGGAAGCCTTATCCTGCAAGAGGCAACATATCACAGCTCAAGTAAGAAAAAGTCTGCTCGCTGGCAGTAGCAATTAAAGTAAATTAATGAAAAGCCAAAATTTGTTTTGTAACAATGTCTTTCCTATTATTTGAAAAATCTAAATGCTCCGAAAGGTTTTAGGAGTGACAAATGATTGCAATCAACCTCATTGTGCAAGAACAAAAGAGCTGTTTTGATGTCAATGTTCCTTTTTTTAGCTTCAGGAAGTCTTTAATTGGCTCAGTTCAGCAGTAAAACTGTGTTTATAGTTCATAATGCAAATGTAATCAAAATTAACTGCAGGGTTTTGGCATTCTCCCTTTGCTTAGTAATTGCCATTTGCCCAAAAGGCAGTGGTAATAGCTGTTTGCGCAGGGCAGAGTCCTATCATGTCTGCGGATTTGGGTAACTATTGCTAAAATCCTCTCTTACTCTGAAAAACGCACTTTTTTCTTTTTTTTTGTTTTTTGATTTGTTGAAGTTGTCACAAAAGAATGGTAAAAGCATAGAAAACAACAAAATCAGGATATTCTGACAGATTCCTTATACCTGTTGAGAGCAGCATTGGTGTACAGAGTCAAAAATAATGTTCAAAATAAGGTACACTCAGATGTGATTTTCCAGTAATAACAACATTGATTGTCAAGCAATTTCTTCTTTTGGGGCCGATTTTAATCACATAGCCCGAGAGTGGTTTTGTTTCCATATCTACTTGTTTACTGATGAGACTGAGGGGGAGAGGCGCTGCATGGGGGAACAGGGAAATTCTTCACATATTAATTCTCCTGGCTAAACGTCTAATCAATCCAACACGGGGCTTGGAGGCACCTCAGCTATCAAGAAATTAAAAATGTCTCAGAAGAGGCCTTGAGCTGAGCCAGAAACTGAAAGCAAAAATGACCTTGGACACTGGATGGAGGGGAATTTGAAGTGGCAGATATTTGTTTGTTTTGTCTGATATAATTTTGACCAGGGAGCAGAGATGTTTTGCATGCTTCTCTTTGTAACGACCTCCTTAAAATGAGGCATTTGAAGAGCCCTCACAAATGGTGTCATTAGTTCCATCAGTGCAAGTGAGGGATTTGACTCAAACCGTATTCTTGGAAATGTACATGTGTCTTCGAGCCTCCGAGCTGTTGCATGTAAACATTTAAGAACACAAAGGCAACTCAAGGAAAGCTGTGTTGAGAAACAATGCCTTTTACAGCATAATGTGCCCACTGAATCTCCGCTCACATCCAGCATGCGCCTCCTGGGGACTGCTGAGTGTATTCTTGTGTTGTGACTAAAATGGCAAAAGGCACAAGAAGAGGAGAAATGGAGGAACCACTTTGATACCGTGGTGGCATGGGTAGGAGCAGAGGTTTTTTTTTCATGTCTATGTCCCAATGAAAACAGCTGGTCATAGAAATCCTGTTTACTTTGGACATTGAGGTGAATAAATTTACATCTTAACATTGTAGTCCATTCTTGGCCTAGACACTCTTGGCCATCCTCAAACCAAGACACAACGTAATGACTACCTGCCATTAGTGACAACATGAATAGACACACCTATATTTTTATAAACATAGAGAAGGTTCAGGAATGGATCTCAAACTAGCCTAAGTACTATTGCTTTTTCTAAGGCTAGGCTGTCTTTAGACTGCCATCCTTCTATTGTACAGTATATCTGTGTTTTGTTTCAATGGTGTGAGCCATTATTATGCATTATGATGCCGCAGAACACTGAATTCCGCACTGTTGATCTCAGCAGGTGTGCACCATTCAGAGTTTGTACTATGCAATGAAATGTAGAGAGTAGTATTCTATACTCGGAAGAAACTGTGGTAGTAGGTAAATACAAAAACAAATAAATATGATGTAGTGCTAATAAAATTTAACAATCTAAAAAAATTTAAATTGGAAAACTTTCAAGAATTCCTAATACACAGTGAACTAAAGTGGGTGACTAAGTAGCAAGAATCAAGGAGCGAACAAAGAAGGGAGTGCTGCCTATTTTAAACGAGTCATAATATACTTTTTTTGTTCTATAGCTTTGTATCAAAGGAAGTCATGTTGAATTTTGGCAGGAAAACCTCAAACTTCCTTACCAATAATTCCAGCATTCCAATATTTTTTCCAAATTAAAATTCAGAAATTTCAGCTTCTGTGTGAAGAGAAGGAATAGTAAATCTGCATCTGTCAACCAATTAGAAAATTAGAAAAAAAGATGTTTTCAATCTTCTATGGTAATATTGTTGTAAAACATCTGTCATCATAGTGCTACATGGAAGCCTATTTGGTATTTGTAACAAAAAGTTTGAAAATTTACTGATTTAAATCACGTTTTACTTTTCAGTTCTTGTTTGGAACTTTTTGTAGAGGTTAACCAGGTTGAGAGATAGGTGATTCCAAACTGAGACATGTTTTTTTTTTTCTTTTTACAGGCAAATTCTTGTATGCAAATGTGCAAAGCTGAGCTAGCTGTCCTGCTCAGATTGTGCTTGGCAGCAGGCCCACCAGGCCCTCTGGGGGGGCTGGCAAAATGCCTTTCACTGCATCTCAATACCTTGTGCTCTGTATTGATTACAGCTTGAACCGCCTCTCTTTCCCCCCATTGTCTTGCTCTTGGACACATGGGATTTGATATCATGTTTGATTTCTGTTTCCAAGCACCTGCTGTCTTCATCTTCATCATCCATGTAGTTTAGATCTTACTCGCAGGGCCTTCATCATCCATGTAGTTTAGATCTTACCCGCAGGGCCTCCCCACTGCTGTCACAGTTTGACACTCCACCATTGCCACAAACAAACGTGCAACAGTGATACCAGCAGATATCAGTGTGGATGTTGAAAGCATTGAGTGAGATACACCTACAGAAATCCATACCAATCGTCTCATCTGGGAATCTTTTGTTTGTTGATAAGGAGTGCGTACATAGCAGAGTGGAACCGGTCGTCACTGAGGGTCGGCAGCACTTTGTGTGTTCACATAAGCTTTGATTGCTGTCCTTGCCCATAACATCAGCCGAGTATCAGTCAAGAAATGCGATGATAATGTGGGCTGACAGCAGAAGTGTCGGCTTCTTCTTTATGGGTCGATGTCAAATTTGGATCCTTGGCCCCATGTGAAAGTGCTTCAGGTCGGCTACTAAAAGCACGCGGCTGGATTCAACCTCAACAAAGGCTGGTTTGGTTTTCAAACATGAGCCTATTCAAGATTTATGCTTCTTGATTTCTATGCTGTTTTCACTTTCAGGCATCATTGGAAAAAAATTTCTTATTGCAATAAATGAGAAAATTATTTAGTCTGTACTGAATATTAGAATGTAAGTTATATTGAATAAATAAATGAAATACTGAATATTTAAAGGTTGGGCGAAAAAAAGTATGTTTGACCACTGCAGTTAAACAAATTATGCAAGCATACCGTACATACAAAAATGAATAGGCATTCCACAGTCTGTTGAAATTATTAAATTGGAAAAGTAGCGCTCATTCTTGTATCTGCAGTAATAAACATTTAGTCCTGAAGAGCCAGTGTTTGACAAAGAAGCATAAATTTGCCAATATGCAAGTCAAACCCTTTCGTGTTTTTTGCCTTAAATGATTTCGGAGAAGTTTGGGTGAACAACTCAGAGGTTGAATAAGAAGTGTATGGCACACTGCACCTCTGAGAGCAACACTGACTGGGATGAAAGAGACCCTGCGCAGACAGATTTGCCTGCTTATTCAAATTTCAAAGACAGCCTGAAAGAGTAACCCAATGAAACTTCCTTTATTGCTCTAATGCATGCTAACAAATGCACAAACATGCACGCAGTAGCAATGTGCACAGTTCCTAATGCACATGCACGTTTTCTTATTCCAACGCACGCCTTGGCACAAATAGAAGTAGATTGTTTCATTATTGCTAAATGAAGCTTTCTCAAACCAGTGTTTGAAAGAAATACTGTAATTTCAGATGAATTGGCAAAGTCAGAATTAGCTTTTTCAGCATGAATCATCTGTTCATGTCCTGATGGCCCTCTGTGCAAAATAGTTTCCAATTTAACCTAACTCCCTTTGCCACATCGCAGTCACTGCCAACTTCAGCAAGGTGAAGTAGAAAAGGGAACAAAAAAGAGAAATTAATATTGTTAGGGATGTCGATGGTGAGCCCTGAGCGGGATATTGATGGAGGAAAGAGAGAAGAGCACTGCAACACTGGGGCAGGGATTGCTGTGGCATACAGTAGCACAAATCCTAAATTCTGTGCTGATCCAATGGTAGCTAGGAAACAGCTGACAGTAAAATGGGGGGATCAAAGGGATTAGTGTGCCCAGTTTGAGCTGAAACAGTAACCCTTGCACTTCTATGACTGCCAGCTTTTTTCTACTTGCATTTCCTTTTATTTCAGGTGTTTTTTTTTTTTGCAGAAAAAGGGGAAATATAGGAGGTGTACACAAAAAAGAAAATGAACAAGTTAAAACAAGTTAAAACAAAACTGGCACATTTAAACCATGTATGCAGATTAATATCCACACCATTTTGTAAAGAAGAAGCTCACTTATTTGATGTTGTTTGTTGCCTGTAAATGAAAATTAAATAACGATATTAAAAAAACAAAAAATAACCTAAGTGTCAAATGTGATGGGGACTGTATCATGTTATGGGGTGCACTTCTGCAGGAGGGACTGGTGCACTTCAGATAATGGATGGCATTATGAGGAAAGAAAATGTGTAAATGTTAAAGTATCTCAAAACATTATTCAAAAGGACAACTTGCCTTTTGGATGTTGTCCAAAAGGCCAGTTTTTTTAACCCAAATTGGTGAGTGGTTTAAGACAGGAAAATGAATGTTTTATCATGGCTTTTACAAAAGCCTCTTTTCAATCCAATAGAAATTGTATGGGCAAAGTGTATTTGTGTGTGAGCAAGACTGTCTTCAAAACTGACATCAGTTCTCAAAGGAGCAATGGTCCAAATTTTTCAGCAAGTCATTTTGAGAAGCTTGTGCTGAAATATTTGTCCCAACTCATACATTTTAAAAGTAACTTAAAATAAATATTAGTGAAATGCACATAGGCTTCTGATCTTGAACGAAGTAAACATTATTTTATTTTGTGATTGTTTTGCCAGTAGAACAGTAAATGCTATGATTCTAATTTTTACACTTTTTTTCACTCAAACAAAATATGTCTAATTTGTATCCATAGCAAGTTAATTTACTGTGGAAAATGTGGGACGGCACCACCAAAAACTCCACTCTGACTTCCCAAAATTGCCATTGCCGCCATTCAAGCAAACAAGACAAAACAAAGACATGGCATCTGAAGGAAGAGGATGCACCTGTCACATGCAATCAGGGCTGCCGTTTGTGATCTGAGTGAGATTTCCTGTCACAGGGGCTCGAGACGCAGCCTGTTTAATTCTGCAGGGGGCTCCCATGTCCCAGATGCCTCGGTCACTGTCTCCCCTTGTCACAGAGCCCGAGTTAAGTAACAAAACAAACGAGCCCAGGCGTCCCCTGTTAGGGACATGTACCGTTGTGCACTAGGAGGCCTGCTGACAACGATGGTCTCCCTGAGGTATCCAGATGGAAGGTACGATGGACATGTGAAGTCACTCTAGGCTGACAGAGCTTTACTCCAGAGATGAAAGCCAATTTGGATCTACATCACATGTGACATACAGGAGATATGATAGTTCAATCTGATTTGTGATGCCAGAACTCATCAAAAGTGTAAAGGCAAAAAGCATTTGCTGCTGAGCAGATGTGGATATGTTAAAGCTTGTGGTGCTGTTCCAGAAACCTCCGGCTGCTTCCCATCATCACTCTCCTCAAAAGTCTTTCACAGTGCTTGTCAAACTATTTCACTTTGGATATGAGCCTATGTAATTCCCCAGTTCTATGAAAGATAATGTTTAAGCACATCTGTTGTAACAGCGGGCATGCACTTTAAGCCTGTAGGGACTGCTGAAATTGGAGTCATATCTGTTTAATGAAGTTGCTCTGGTCAATGTTTAATTTCGTGAATTTCAATTAAAAGGCCCCATTTCAATTTCTGCAATCACTCAAGGGGTTGTCGTGATGAGATTTAAAGAGGGAAATGTGTAAAGGAATGACCAGTCAGAAATGTGTTCTTTGAGTGCTTTGTACATTGATCTATTAGTACATTGATAATGAATATTTAGCTTCCATAATGAGAGAAAAAGGTTCCTCTTTACAGGTAGAGAAACAATGAATCTTATAAAAATATGATTGGGTTCAGAGGCTATAAGAGGATTACAGAAAGTATGCAGATCTTGGGAATAGGCCTACTCTGAGGAACTCCAATAACTTTTTTACTTTTTTATTCTACTTCGGGGGCTTCTCCATTGAGTACCTCTCTATTAGAGAGGAATGGCGACAAAGAAGAAAAGATGAATGACAATGGGAGCAAGAACGCCAAAAGCCTTTTTACACCCAGTCTGCAGAGCTGGCCTATGTAAACTCTGAGGGGTGGCAGTGTTTAAAAGCTGTAATCACACCACTGCTTCGTTCCCAATGTGGTGTTCCATTCTGCATCATTGAAAGCTTGTTTTATTAATGCTGTCCAGAGTGAAGTATGGCGGGGATTGCTTTGTGTTCTTGATTTAAAGTGGGGTGGAGCAGAAACAATGGGCATGAAAAAAACATGGAGGGCTGTGAGATGCAGCCCACTTCCATTACCCTGAAAGGCAACAGCAACCAGAACGCAAAACAAAGAAGTGGATGTGAACTAGGTCTTAAGCATGAAAACCCCATGCTTTAGTTCTAGATGTGCTGGAAGTCTTGGAAAAATAGCCTGCCATGGTTTAATTCAGGGAAGGAATTGTGTTAGTTGTCTTTGAATTAACTAGAATTAGTTCATGAAATTGTTTATTTGACACATACAAGCCAATAAAGCCAACAGACAGCATTTTTGAACAAGGTGGTGAAGTTACTGTGAGTCTGTTGCCTAATTGCTCTCATTAGCAGTTCACATTGACATAAGTTATTCTGCACAATTAACCCAGCGCCACCGAGATGTTACGAGGCAAAATATTACACTGGGTCAAGGGAACAAAAAAGGTTGTAATTAATTCTTAGTTAATTTAATTATTTCATATTTCATAGGCTGGTACAATGGTATGTTTTTGTTGTGCTTTCCTCAAGGGACATCAGTGACTTTTTCAACTGCATGTCTTGTAGAAATGAGGAAGTGCACACAGTTGATGGAAATCAGGAGCCATTGTTGTTTGACAGAAGGCACCTTTGCAGTGATTGCCTGTGTTATTAATTTGTGCGATGAGAGGAGGCAGGCTTCTCCGGCCTGTGATGGTTACCCGCCGCATTAAAGAACTGCTGCTATGAATGACACTCAGGACTAATAAATATGAATACATTTATAAAAATAGGCACAGGCTCCCCTCTCAGCGCAGATTGGGAGTGACAGCCACATTGACTGGGCATGCTTGATGAGAGAGGGAGCCGGTGCCCCTGGAGATGCAGGATGTTGTAGGCATCAGACATGCAACCAGCACACACACACAAACAGAAACATTGCGATTGTTCATAGGCAAATGTTACGGTATGATTGCATTCAAGAAGGGTCCGGCATGAAGAAAAATAAATAAATAAAGAGATCTCATTGCCCTATTAACTTACTAGGCACTTAGCTTGTTTACCAAAAGAATGCATCTGCCTTACTAATCTGTCAACTTTCACCGTATCCATCAAAGCTAATTCCATCTATTTGTGGAGGATATCACTCCAAAAAGATCATTAAATGCTATCTGTGGAATATTGAACAGATGGGAGGCTTGAAAGAGGATTTATTTTAATTTGGGAAATCCACAGGTGTTCAATTGTTAGCAAATGATTTATGCTGCACAAACACATTTACATTGCTTGTCAGCCAACTTATAGATTGTTTCCTGTGGAAGCAAAGTGCTGTAATTTATTGTCATTAACATACAATTCATTCTGTTGAGGCTGACTTTGGGGACATGAAGATGCATCAATTTATCTCTGCGCTAACAGTTTGGTATTTAAGAACAGTCATTACCTTACATGGCTATTAATAACGAACCACTGTTGACTGAATGGCTTTTATCACACTGACTATATCTACAAGAATAAGGAATAATTTTACTTTAGCTTACTTAATAACAACACTCACTTGAACCATTTGCAGAAATATAGATTAGAAAGTGAATGTCTTCTTTAGTTCCATTTTCTGCACCCTTCCACAGTTTCTGGAAAAAAAAAACACATTACAGCCACACACTTCAGTGTATTTTATAAGCTAGTACAAAATTTCATTACTGAAAATGACACATGGTTTAAAACCAGTTTGCAATTAAAATCTTAATAGTAAAGCATGCATAGGTTTTTAGTCCCCCTAAGTCAATATTTTGTAGTCATTACTTTCACTTCAGCTACAGCTGCAAGTCTTTTGTGGTGTTTCCTCGCTTTACACATCATTAAACTAAACTTTTTTCTCATTCGACTTTGAAAAAGCCAAATGAGACATAGATTAAATTACACACAGAGGGGTTTTGTTTATTTATGAAGGTAATTGATCGTACAGAAAATTATTCGGGGGTATTAGAGTAAAAGTGGTAATGCATGCCATACTCTTCAGATTTTTTGTTGTGCACAATATTAAACCATGGTTTTCCTTTACGATTATCTTTTACTCTGTGTTGGTCAGTCATGTAAAATCTCAAGGAGATACATTGCAAAGTTTGTAACTCAAATGTGAATTCAAGAGGAAGGAATACTGTTGCAAAGCAGTTTATTTTTTCATCACCTCACCCAAGAAATATTCTATTTTTCCTTTCAAACTTGTGTCACAGAGTGTTCAAAAGGATTTCTTCCACTGAGTTTGTCCTTTACCAAATGGCAAAAAGAATATGCTAATATGTTCATCTGTTTTCCTCTGCATGTGATGATCCTAATTGATTAATTGAAGATCTGATTAGCTGCAGATTAATAATTCAAGATGTTATTTGCCATGCTGTTAAGTTCAGGTGCAGGAGCGTGACTGGCTAAGCCCCCACCTCGCTTTCAGATTTTCCAGCAGAGTTGCCGTCCTTGTTTTCCTAAGCTGAAACACAGGCAGAACCGATCCCTCAAAGTTCTGTGAAGGACTTTGATTGAGATAAGTGGAATATTCATTGCCTCCGACAGGCATAACCTTGGTGAAGTGTTCTCTGGCAGCCACTTGAGGAGCGTGGCAGACTGCATGCTCTGGACACTGGGCACGACTTACACCATGGTGCTAACCTTGAGCCAGGTTCCTGTAGAGCTGTGGCTTTGCATTTAAGGCGCATAGAAAATCCATTGAGGAGCTGACTTAACTAGGTTAGATGGCTCTAATGGATTCAAGCCATCAAACTTTGCTAATTAATGGCAGGAGCAACCTTGAAAGCAGTAGACAAACGTGTATTAATCTTGTAAAGTAGTGTGCAGTGATAGTCAATTGGTTTACACCTTAAAACAACAATTATTTTGTTAAAATTAAAGTTGACATAGGTTTGTTTATTTCAGTGACTTTTTTTCTTAATCCAAATTCCTATGTTTATGTCATACTGAATGTTTGTGTTTTCTTTTAGCATTTCTTTGTATAAATTAAACAAGACATAAAACAAAAATAGCTGTCAGACTGTACCTCTTGTGCAACAGAGCCCCAGGGATTCTGTTTGATTTCCTCCTGATTCAGCATCACTGCCATTTCCTCCTGAAGGTAGTTCAGTGCGAGCTGTTCCTGGGGGTCAGAGGCCAATTCAGCATTATTGAATAATAAATAAACAGAAATGTGTTTCAGCCAAAGCTGATCCCTGTTGTTTCTTCTCCCCCTCACTTTCCTGAGCGGACAGAGAGCAGCTGGAGCCTTGTATTCTTTGTAATGGCCTGTATATATGCAGGGTTTCATATTTCAATCACTGCCACGGCAGTTGAAATTGGTGCTTTAAGATTAAGTTGAAATTGGAAAGTGGCTATCGTGTCTGCATGAGGAAACACATTTGAATTTGAGTTGAAAAGGTGCTCGGTGTCGCATCTGAACGGCAAAAGAAGTATTTCTGTGGAGCAGACTTTACCTCCGAGCTATAAATGCTGTGGGGCTTTCTGAGCTTCAGTCAACTGATTCTTTTGTGAGAAGTAACGTTAGAGACATCAAATGGAAGCATTTCACAATAGAGCCATCATCAGTGATTCAAAATTGTGTATGTTAATGAGATATAAATGATGCATTGGTTGGATAGATCTGCAATCAACTTATTAAATATCACTGGAGCATTCATTCATGCTAATGAAGTTTGTAATAATTAATATTTTGTATTTGACTTTAAAAAGTGAAATGTGTGAAAATGTGTTTTCACTTCTTTTTCAGTTACTTGTTAAAGGTCCATTGCCGTGAAAAAGGTATTTTCCCCCTTACACATACACACTTTTTAGATCATCAAATAATTTCAGAAAAAGAAAGTGATAAACTGCCTGAAACAACCTGGCCCTCTGGTTATGCCACTCTATGGCTGCAACTCACCTAAAAACGTTAGATTAGTTGTTTTTTTTTCAATACCAAAACTACTAGTGAGCAAAAAGAACTCAAAAGCCCATCTCACTTTTGCCAAATGGAGCAATTTTTGGAAGGTATGGGTCCTCTTACTGTAAATCTGGTATAAGACTAACAGTACTACAGAAACAAAACATACTGACAAGCAAGCATAGTGGTGGCAGTGGGATGGTCAGGGCTACTTTATCCCTACAGGACCTGAACAATTTGCTGTAACTGATAGAACCATTAATTCTGCTCTCTGCCAAAAAATCTCATAAGAGACTTTCCGGCCATCTGTTTTTTAGCTTTAGCTTAAGTGTACTTCGGTTATGTAGCACAATGGTCCAAACCACACTAGTTGATCCACATCTGAATGTTTTAAGAAAGAAATGAAAGTCTCAAGTGCCCTAGTCAAAGTCCAGAATTAATTGCAAGTGAGATTATATAGCATGACCTGTGGTACTGACTTGACAACCATCCAATGTAGCTCAATTAAAACAGTTTCTGGCCTCCTCCATAGTGATTTGAAAGACTCATTGCCAGTTATAGCAAATGTTAGATGACTGCTGTTGCTGCCAAATGTTAAGCAACCAGTTATTCGGTAGGGGGCAATTATTTTTTGCAAAGAGCCAAGATTTTTTTCTCCTATATATAAAAATAAATCATCATTTGGACAGAACATTTTGAATGTATTTGTATATGTTTTTATCAGACTTATGGTTGTCTGATATTGAAATTTGTTTGATTCTGAACATGCAAGTGCGACAAAAATGCAATAATAGAAGAAATATGTAAGCAGGCAAACATATTATCACAGCACCATTGTGTCAAGTTTGTGAGTTTTACCTATCGGCTCTTGCGGTCACCTACTTCTCTTAGTCACACAGTCCTGCTCTCTCTTTGCTACATTAACTGAATATTCATTATGTGGCTAATGGTGGTGCCTTTGAAGAGGAATGATCATATTTAATTTTCTCGCCAGAGAAGGAACAGTCAGTGAGAGGCGAGTGAAGGAGAAAAGCGTATGAGAAAGATAAAAAGGGAGGGAGTGAGAAAATTACATCAAGCCATGAATGGAGCGGCACTGGGGCATGGAGTTTATGGACAGGCAGCGATGGGGCAGATAGAAGGAGATGAGATGAGTCTACAGATTACAATAAGATTATATCAGTCTATCTTCTGATAGTATTGATTGACCTGCACCTGTAACTCTTTTGTCTGTCAATGCAAACACAGTGGAGGGGGGGAGGTTGTTCTTCTCTCACCCACAAATGCCTTCCTTATTTGGAAAAACGTTTTTTCTCTTTCTCTCTCTCTTTGATAGAAAGTATCCAATTATGAAAAAGGCAAAAAAAAAAAAAGAAGAAAAAACAACGAGTGGCTGCAATGGTATTTCTTTGCTCTAGCAGCTGAAATCCCTGACTGTGTTTATTGCTTTATCGATTACCATCACAAGGCAGTAATTTGCCAGGACTTGCAGGGACATGATTAAAGATCCGCTAGCGGTGCATGGTGGCTCTAGTTGTTGCTGGGGTGTGATCTTGATGAACACATGCTGACATGCAGCGTACATATGTGGACACTGACATAGTCGTAAGGGGGGGCTGCGGGTGTGTGGGGTGCATTGCTGTCACAGACATCAATGGCTTTAAATCTCCTGAGCTAACCTTTTAATGCTCTCAGATCCTTAAGGCTGGCTGGATAATTGATTGTGTTTGGTCTAATGGGATTAAGAAACACTAGAGGCCTTGAGTTGGACACAGTGACAGCAATGGCACCGATGGTGGTGGATTGGAAGATGGTAGGTCGATGTAAAAAGTGTGAAAAGGTGGGCAATGGATTGAGAAAGAAGTGTTTGTGTGAAAAAGAGAAAGATTTGTGAGTGAGAGGATAAAAAAGGGTGAAAAGATAGCTTCGGGTTTGCTTCTCAGTCCATTCCTAATTAGCTGTATGAGAAAACCAGAGAGTTGATGGTATCCCCAAGTGAAAAGCTTGTTAGCGTAAGAGATGCTATCTGCTGGCTATTGGTTTTGGCTATGTTTTGCTCACTTGGTGAGTCACAGTGCCCGTGGTGTGCAGCAAGATGAAATCGGTAGAGACGAGAGCCAAGGTGGGAAGACCCATCCCCCCCTTATTACTCAGGACAGAGACTGTCCCAACCTGACATTTCAGCAACTGCTGTGCGTTTGCTTTGTCACTCTCGCCACAGCTTGTTTGAAAGTGTCAATCTCCCAGATTTCCTTTTTTTCCCCCTGGATTATTTTTACCTTCTTTCCTCTTTTGGAATGAGATAAAAGCAAACGTTTGTGTGGGAGAATAGTGAGGTATGATTCTGCAGTTAGTGTTTTTTTTCCCTCCAAATTTTACTGACTTCTTCATGCCCAGTATACTGCAGCTATGTGTCGGGAATCCTTAGTCTCTAAGCACAGAGCTGTTTCCATCAATGCCAGTTTTTTGTTGTTTTTTTTTACGTTGTTCCTTTTCAAATGTGCTGTATACAGCCAGGCAGTAACTCATAGTATAGAGGTTAACAGGGTCCATCATTGCTGGATTGCTGGCTCTATTCACAAGTCCAGCCAGCCAGATTATGCCACAGATCCAGGTTTTGTCTCGGGTGAATAGAGGCTGTGGCAGCCCACCGGCCCTTTATACTGGGCCACATTTTCACTTGGGATCGGAATATGCCAGGTCAGGATAAATATTGCCATTTTGCCAGCTTCCTCTGGCAAGAGTAGCGAATCTAAAATGTGTCATTGTGAATATGTTTATGTGTGAAACTGTGATGGTACAAATGTCAGTTAATGAAAGACAAAGAGAGTAGAGAGAGTATAGCACAGAACAGCAGGAGGGCAAAGGAAAAAGGCAGATGATTAATCTGGTGTGTGTGGAGTAGGCTATGTGTGTCTGATTACACTCTGGTAGAAACCTGCAAGAGTAAGGCACTATGCTGAACACAGAAAATCGTGCTGCATATTTGCTAGGTTGAGAAAATGTGTCACTCTGACCTGGCTGTCTATTGTTGTCGATGAGATGACAGGTGAGGGGTTGCTATGGTTACCTCAAGTGGGACTTGGGTTGAAATTAAGAAATTTTTTCTTTCCTTTTGGTACGATGGCCTCACAATTTCACAGTTCAAACTTTTTTTATGCCTCACATGTCCCAGTTTTGTTTAGGTGATGAGTGATATTGTAACACCTTATGGGTGCAGCAGGTGTTACTATTAGGTGAGTGCCAGTTGGTGCACATAGTGAGTGTTAGAAAGAGCTATCACTTAGCCCCTTTTCTCGATCTGTGGAGACTTCTCAGAGAGCAGTGTGTCCTTACCAGGGCCAGATGCTGCCTCGGTGTGCTCAGCTTCCATCTTTTCCACTCTTCCCTCATTCCCAACCCCACATCAAAGACGTGCAGCCCGTTTTCCCCAACAGCTCTAAATCTCTTTAATTCCATCATCTGTGGCCCATTGAGGGCTGCAATTTAGGCTTTCACAGAATTTTAGTATGCTATTAAAAAATCTTTAGGGTTGGTGGCCAAGCCCTGTAGCAGTGAGGAGGGCAGTCATCAGAATGTGGTTCTCTCTCTAACCTCTGGATTAGTGTCCCTGGGGAAACATTTAACCATAAAGACAAGTCTTGAAGACATAGATAATTCAAAACATATATGACTTTAGAATGTACTTTTTAATCTAATACTTTGTTGTAATGTGAATGTTTTCACCATTTAGGCAGCTTTTGCTTTGAGAATGGTAACATCCATAGCTCCATGCGCTCATCAAGCACTTTATGAAGTACAGTTTTTCAGGTTTGAAATACTTTTCCTTTTCCCGAATTGGATCCAGGTCTGGCCTCAGAATTGTTTTATTTGTGTTTGTCATAGATTGAACAAGGTGCCTGAAATATTCATCAGGCATCTTCATATGGACATAATAATATTATGCAGTGATTCATCCCAGCAGATCTGAAGGATCATCTACTCCAGGAGTGTCAAACTCATTTTCATTTTAGATCATATCATGATCATGAATGCCCTTAAAGGACCAGTTGTGGCAAAATGTATTGATGAAGCTACTCATTAACTGTTAAAATATTATCCTGGTACAACATGCTGTAAAAAAGGGATGAACATGTTTAGTAACAACGCTGAAGTAGGTGGTGGAGTCATGCTGTCTTGTTGTCTATGCTAAATTATGACTCCACAATCTAAATGTTACAGCTGAATTAGATCAGCCATTATCTTTTATCTTCTCCTGTTGTCCAATTTTGGTGAACCTGTGTGAATTGCAGCCTCAGTTTTCTGTTCCTTAAATGACAGGAGTAGAACTTGATTTGGTCTTGTTCTGCTGTAGCCCATCTACGTCAAGATTTGACACATTGTACAATTAGCTTTGTTATTTTGGAGAAATTGGTTGTAATGAATCATTATTTGATCTAGTTCACCATCTCTTATCTTGAACCAATTTGCCCATTCTCTTCTGGTCACTGACAGTAATAAGAATTTTTTGTCCATATGACTGTGTGAATTGCACAGTGTTTTGCGTTTTTCTAGACCATTCTCTGTAAACTAGTCATATTATGTTTTTTAAAAATCCAAATACACCAGCTATTTCTGAATTACACAGACTAACCTGTCTGGCATCAACAATCCAGCCAATTTCAAAGTCAATTAAACCTCCTTTATTCCCTATTTAGATATGTATTTCAAGTTTCAGCAAATCATCATCACTGGACTCCTTAGGCACATGTTGTCTTTTAATTGATTGATTATCTGTATTCTCTACCTGCATCAACAAGCGATTGAACAGGTGTACCTAACAAAGTGTCCACTATTTGTAGACACCAGTTTTATTAATAATAATAATAATAATAATAATAAAAATAATGATGATGATTATGATAATAATAACAAAACTTTTATGTTTATATGTGCCTTTATATGTGTAGTTTTCTTCAAATTAACCATCATGTTTTCATCAGATGTTACGTTATTATATAACTTTTCTAGTGCTTCGATGGAAAGCTGCACTCTTTCACAAAACAGTGAAAGAAAAATACTTTGCAAACTAACTCAGTATAATGTCTGTAGGAGTTGTTTATATTATTACAGCAGGGGTTCTCCAGAGTATTCTAATGTTGTTCATGCTCATAATCAAGGGTCTCCTGGGCTCAGGTTTCACTGACTTACTCCAACTAATGGGGAGTTGGTTAAAGCACTGTTGGCCTTCTGGCAGCTGTCGAAAGCCTCTCTCCTCCTTCAAGCTGAGAAAGGGGGGCACGTCCTTTGCACACCTGACGTTGACTCTAAGAATGATTGACCTGTCTTAATCACTGGTGTGCCTTTGCATAAGCTGAGTGTCCCTGCTTGGAGCAAATCTAAGTTGTTTCTCTACACTACTGTCCTCCTCACATTCTTATTTGCACTGAGTGTCAAGGAGAATTCCGTCAGCTTTCACTGCTATTACTATCTAAATCAAATTAATACTAAGCAAATTAATACTTTTAGACTGTAAGGATTGTTTGTTCTAAAAAAAATGCTGTGTAAGCCGCAATGGCTGATGAGTGGCAATCAGTTTGGTCAATGTGACCAATGAGAGATCATTGTCCCTGACATGTACAGCATGACACAGGTTCTCTCAAAGATTACTACCAACCATCTGAGATACTATTGTGAACAATGTTCTTTCAAGGAGACAAACTTTAATGTTTTCATCCTGGAGAGATGTCTATTCCAACTAGTCTAGCATATTCAAAGGGTTGTTTACTTTTGATAAAAGGGACTCTTCATTCAGCTGTTTGATGAGATTATTATCAGTAAATAGTCCCTGTTTGTCTGTTTACTCTAGATTCTCACTGGCAATGCGGTTCTCCCATCTGGAAGTGTTTTTTTTCCTTCTTCTTTTATTTACCCAGTATCTCGCAGACAAAGATAAACAGTAGCGTTGTTTGCTGACAGGCCAATGTCAACACCGGTGATGTCACTGATATCCATTGTAACAAACAAAATTGCAAAACAATGATACGGGATTAGTTCTTTGACAATCAGGGACAACCCAAGGGTAACATAGAGATATGAGCCTGGAGTAGGACTTTAGTTTCGCACATCTCTGCAACAGCTGTCTCTCCACATGTCAGTAACAGCACATATCTAATCCAAGGCCTCGTTGCCCATTAAACACAGAGCGATTTTGACAGAGCAACATGACCCCCTACCAGATGAAATGCTAGGTACTGGATTATTTGTGGTGTGGCAGATCATCCCCAACCCTTTCACCCATCCAGTCAGCCACAGAGGTGGATTAGAGGTTTGCTAATCTGACTATGTGTGCTGACACATGTCAACCATTGGATGTCTGCTGTTAGATGCTTTGGGGGTAAGGACAGACATGTCTGTATAATCCGGTATACACAGTGTTGTTTTTTTTTTTTTTTACATAATTTTAACACCAATTAATCACACATACATATATTGCAGATACAACTGCTCTGGGCTTTGTAGGCTTCCTTGTTATTACTAAACAAACATTTCCTCAACCGCTAAATACCACCCAGGGACTCTTGTCATATTTTTCTATGGGCAAACCCTTATTTTCATTTTGGTGCAGCCAATAGCACCGTATAACCTTTTCCTTCACTTCTCCCCTTCTTCTTCTCCTCCTCATCACCGTGTCAATCATCAAAATTCTGTCACTCTGGATATGTCTATGTTGTCTCAGAGTCAGAGCTAAGATCCAGACAGAAGTCAGAGACGAAGGCACACTACCACTTCCTTTCCTACTCTCTTGGAATTGTAACACACTTTTTGCCTTTCCGAGATTTTAGTTTTTCCTTTCTACATTTTTTCTCCACTGATCTAATTTGCAATATTTCCACATGTTAGATGAAGCCTGTACATGCGGAACAGAGTACACATGGCCAGGGAATTGAGAAGTGCAAATAATTCCCTCATGTGGAAAGGCTGCAATTAACTGGGGATGTCAGCCTTTGTAAAGTATAATTGAGTTCAGGACGAAATGAACGTCTCTAATCCGGCCGACAGAGCACTGTCAATCAGTGTTCTTCGCATTCCCAAAAAGTAAGTGTCATGCTTGTTTATGTCTGTCTGCATAGTGAGGTTATAGACACTGTTTAGGCAACTGCCTCTGTTCAGTGTGTGGGTGACTGAGTGACATTGCATGCCTGGTGAGAGTGGGATGTTACTGTATAGAAAAACACTGGACTTCTGTTTTCTCTTGCAGGCTTGTGATAAAATTGTGCGCTCAGGCATGAAGTCTGACACCTGTGTGATTGAAGAAATATTTTCTCCATTATTGAGCTTAAATCGCCCCTTGTGGCGTGCGGAAGGGTGTTGGTAGGAAATACATCTATTAGCATGGCATGGCTTCACCTCAATTCTAAGGGTCAAATAACACTAACATTCTCTTCTTAGTCAGAGGTCAGCCTACATTTTTTCAGGTCTTTCTGTTTTTTGTTTTTTTTTATCACTCTTCAAGTGGCACTAACAATCTTCAAGAAACCGTGTTGGAAATGTCAACCACTTAACAACATTCAGATATTTCTTGTCATGACATAAAAACTGTGTTGACCTTAAACCATGTAGATAGATGAATCCACTTAGGGAGTACATATTATGTTCTCTATAATTCACTTCCACCTGTCATTTTTGCTTCTATGTCCACTTTGGTTTCTCTGCTGTGGCCTTCCTCTAATCAACCCTCTTACAAAGACACTTTAGAGCCAAGAAACTTATTGGGTATCAAAGTGTCACTCAGAAAGTCATTTGTCTGGTGTGTGTCAATCTGTTTAGTTTTTGTGTTTCTGATAATTGCCTTTCAAGAACCTCCTTAGCAACCCCTTTACCCTCCCAACAGACTGCCTGCAATGGATTAATTACAGGGAGCTTGACAAATGGTTGCCTACAGTTGTTGTGGCTTTGTAAACTCTCTTGACTAATCAGCAGAAGACAGCGCCATGGTCACTCGACGCGACCTCATCACCAGAGCAACACTGTAGCTGTGACTGAATGGCCCCAAGTCAAAGATTAATTGTGCTGAACCCTCAGTGGCATGGACTAACTGATGGCTGTGTTGTTCCTGTTGATAAAGGCGGTGTTTCTTCACTGGCACCTGTAAATTTAGTGCGAATAAGAAAAATATGTTTTCCCTAATGCCTTTATCTATAAACAAACAAACAAATATTCCGGTGGGGGAAGTGCGCAGAAACTTTGCTATAAACACTGACAAGACGAGCCACTCCAGAACTTTGTCTGGCTGTTCATTAAAAATGTTGTTAACTAAATGAATGACACAACTAACATTTTCTATACATTTTAAAAAATTATTATATACTTCTCTATTTAATTACATTTACTTGGCCATTGCTGTCCTGCTTAATTCTGCTCAGTTCTCATCTCCCTTCAGTCTGTAATTTCTCCCACTGAGCTTGATTTCTCCGATTTAATTACAACCGGGCCAATCAGAGTTATAAACAATTGACTTCTCCTTTGTGGGTCATTTGTAGTCTACCTATAGGTTTGTAGTTTGGCAGTGAGAGGAGTGAAAGTGAATGGAGGTATTTAGTCCATGTTGGTCAAGCTTCCAAATAGTGAGCAATTAAAGTTGGAGCAAGAGGAATGTACATGGGATTTTATAGCCAGCAAATATGTCATAGCCCTACTCCCCATGGTGTTGGTTACAGTGCAGGCAGTTTCCGACTTCATTGAGCTGCCACATTACATGTGTCACAGCTAAACATTAGCAGTTGGGCAAAATTAGATCCAATCATTTGAAATTTTAATAGAGTCCATGCCTCTAGCAAGCAATCGTTTATTAACAGCCGAGACCCCCTATATGAATCAAAAAACAAGGGGCTGGTTTTTACCTGGCTGTAATGATATTGGTAGTGAAAGACAATTGACTCCTGCACTTTCCAGTCTGTCTGCCTTATGTGACTCAAGTGAAGATTTTTAAGGCAATTTGCCAAAAAGTACATTATTTTGAAAGGGCAAAATAACCACTGGCCATATATTTTCCTTTGTAGATTTGCATAAAAACATAAGCAGTAGGAGGAAGAGAAAAATTTGTTAAAGACTATGTGTTTGGACAGCTACATCTTTAGTAATCTACATGTGAGTTAACCTTCTGTTTGAGCAGCTTGATAATACTGACCTGCGGGGAATCCAGATGGAACTAAATATCTGTTGCTGCCTGGAAGAAAGCATTGTTTCAAATAACATATGATACTCAGACATAGCAAATTCAATAAAAATGGCAAAAACATCTGTTCCATGGCTGAGGTGTTGCATTTACTTTGCAGTCTTTGCATCTTATAACCTATTGTCAATGATCAGAAAACATCATTTTTTGATCACTGACTTCTCCTGTATGCACCAGTCCTTTTCCCAATTGCCTGCAGTTTCATTTTGAAAATTTCAGGAATTTGTATATCCCTAAAGTGCTAGAAGATAGACAATATGATCAATGCACTTATACTTCTAAATGTACCTTTGTGAATTAGTACATGTGAAAAATATGCATTTGTAAAGGTGTATGTGTTGTTCTGTGGGGCTTGCACTGGATAATGGATGTTTGTGTGTCTTTGGAAGCCACTTGTCTTGAAATCAGATCCACTCAGTCCTCCTTAAGAAAACACTAGGCTTTACAGGATTGCAAACTGCATGAGAGTTTATTTTTTCCTCATTTGTTTTCTTTCCCCCCTAGTGAGGATGGCTTTTTTTAACCATTCTGTGCACACAAAAGAGTCTGCCATTATCACAGCTGTAATCGACCGTTACAGATTCTCTCCCACTAGAGTGCTCGTTAACTGCAGGACAAAAAGCCTCCAAAACAGGCAGCGCATCCTGGTGCAAACAACAGGGTGGTTCGTTGTGCCAGCTTAAACCAGCAGCTTGTAAATTGAATCCTGTGGCATACAGACAAGTGTACAGTGTTCAGTGGAGCTTTGCCACTATCGCTAAGCCAGCAGAGCCCCGAGCTGACCCTGAGGCTCAACAACACCTGGCTCCTCTCTTGTTAATCATGGGCAAAGATCCAATTTAAACACAAATGCCTGTGCTCCCGTCGCATTTCATTTCAGACATAAAATACATCCATCCATTGTCTGAACCCGCTTATCCTTGCAGGGTGTTGACTGTGGGGTGTGGGGGTTGTTGGTTCCTATGTCCAGCAGTCATTTAGTGAGAGGTGGGGTGCACCCCAGACAGGTCATCAGTTGATTGCAGGACAATAGAGGGGTACAGAACAACAATATACACACATACTGTAGGCCTGTCCCAATAAACAAGAAATCAATTAATCACATAATAAATTCAAACAAACTCAATAATTTGCATGATTTATCATGTTTCTCTCTTTCTACCAAATATTGGATGACAAAAATCTTCAGTCTGGTGCCTTGGTTTCAACTTGCCCCCTTTTTGAAGGACTTTTTTTTTTACAGAGACGTCATAATTCATTATATTTGTTGTTTCTGTTGCTTTGTTTATTTATTTTAGATATTTAAAATGTCCTACAGTTCCAGTCCTAAATGTTCATTTGAATTTAAGGTTTATTGATCTTTGATAATGTGTTCCTAGTCTAAATATTACAATTTATTGCAACAACTTACAAGATGTGTTATTGTGACACAAACACACGCATATCAAATAACAATGTAAGAGACCAGTTATTTTAATAGTCATGCTTTTGGAGTGTGGGAGGAAGCTGGAGTACCTGGAGAAAACCCACGTATGCACAGGAAGAACATGCAAACTCCATGCAGAAAGAATGCAGACCAGGATACGAATTTGGGACTGTCTTGCTTTCAACAGTAGACTTTTACATATTTTCATACTTTAAAAACAATGATTTCATTATGTCCATGGATTCATTTTCTATGTCTGAAGGGGTTGCATTGAACCCCTTTTAATTTACTGCACTCCTCACTCTGTCTGCTTTCATTTGCAGGTTTTTGTTTCTGTAGTCAAAGTTTATCATTGCCACTAATGAGTCCAGATGCTGTATGTGTCACCAAGTAGATAAAAATAAAGCCCAGGCAAAGACAGAGTACATGCTCTCAAGTGTGCATCCTCAAACTCTGTATTTCGGGACAAGTTGTTGCTGTGTGAGTGCTGCTTTACCTACGCATCAGGTCGCTCATTCTGGGGGCACTCTTATGAGGAATATCCAGTCGTGTCAAAGAAATTATATGCGACAGCATTCACTTCACATCCTCAGATCTTAGCAGATGGAGCGTACTATACTGTAACATAAATGCTGGAGAATGTCGCACTGGCAAAATCACAGCAGCATGGCAGGGGGAAGGGACAGGAAATTGTGGGGAAATAAACAACATTTGGCTGAGCTTTGTTCTGGGTTAGTAACTGTGTTGATGGACTTAAGGTAGAGAATTAATCTCTTGATTAAAGTAACATTTGTCTCCCACACCATGTCATCCATTAATTTCAAACATTTTATCTCTATATCTGCTTTCTACTCTTTAGATGTTTTTCTTTTCAGATGCATTGTGTTCAAATGGGATTTTCAAGGACAGCACTACATATGTCCTGTCCTGTTCTCTCCGTTACTGTTGGGGAATGTAATCCTTACCCCCCACAACCTTCTGCCCTGCCTCATTATCAGATGGCCAGTATGTTTCAGTCCCCCTTGTGTCACATTACACACAGAACTTCATAAAGACACTCTGTAGTTGTGTATTCTCCTCTGTCTTGCCTTATCTCCCTGATATTGTAGCTATTATTATGTTTGATGTTCCACATTTGGTGGACGACAGCATTGGATAGAATGGACTTGGAAAGAGATTACA
The DNA here is from genome assembly GCF_002775205.1 of Xiphophorus maculatus. Classification (NCBI taxonomy): domain Eukaryota; kingdom Metazoa; phylum Chordata; class Actinopteri; order Cyprinodontiformes; family Poeciliidae; genus Xiphophorus; species Xiphophorus maculatus. The sequence continues at coordinate 10,868,917 of NC_036458.1, read as the reverse complement.
GTGAGGGAAGTAGAACAACAACAATGTACGGATTACAGGCAGGATTTGTGTGAGGAACACATGATATCCTCTCTCATCCCTTTATCAGATTGGCTGTGATGGAAAGGGCGTTTTAACTGCATGAGACCAGAGAGGAGTAAGTTTAGATTCATTAGGACAAAGCCAGGTCAAGACTTTGAGTGATAACTGCTTTTCCCGTTTAATATCATCTTATCAAATACGACTATTTTCCATAGAACGTTAAAAACGTTAAGAATCAACTTTTTTCCAAACCAAAGAAGAAATAGTCTATTTCATCAGATACCAACAGTAATCTCAGATAAATTGAATTTAAGTCAAACATTAAACTTTTCCTGGCAAGAACACTAATCTTAACCCTCCCGCGGCCTTAGCTCAATGCTCAGAGGAGTGCGGCAGATGTCACGGTAGGACAGGGTGGTCGTGGGGGTGGGGAGGTCGTGTCCCTGCAACCGACACTCTTGCACTTGTACACACAGGGTGTGAGCAAGACTTACACGACTGTGCTAAGACATGGAATCTGTGTGTTTCTGCAGATCGCGGTAGGATGAGTGCAAATGAGCTTCTTTTTAACATATTTGTCTCAAATTATACTATCAGAACATAGTGACAGTTTTAGAAAATATGTTAAAAAATGTTTACAAAAGCTTTCTGTTGCAACTTTAATGTAAAAAACACTACGGTTATAAATTACATAACAGGTCATGAGAACATAAGTGAATCTGCCAGTCATATGGATGGCAAGTGTCAATTATAGCGGGAACAATCAGTTGTTTGGGTCAGAATTTTGCATAAACATCAAAAATATATGCAGTGTTGGAGGAGGTTTCCTTGAGGATTTTTTTGGCCCCTCAGTTCACTGTGCAACTGTGCACTAACCGTATACAATTTGAAAGCCACAGCCAGTCTCGGTGTTGGTGCTGATAATGGCCATCCTTTTATCCTCCACTGTACCCATTTTTTGATGTCCACATCCAGCTGGATTTTAAGCACCATGTCACAAAGCTCAAAATGATCAAACTTGTTTCTAGAAAAAGGCAGAAAGCTTATTGTACTCGAATGGCCACCAGATCTTTATCCTTAATAGCAACTTTAGGATATAGTCGAAGATGAGCAACATATTTTCTACAATTTTATAAGACCCGATGTAACACATGAACATTCAACTAAATTATGTTCTACTATAGCTGTTTTTTTTTTCTAAATTATTTAAAGTATAATCCATGAAAACTTGGTACATTTGTTCTATAAAATGGTGAAATCTAAAGTTTTATTAGCCCATGTGTATGTCTCAATTCGGCGTATAATGTGTTATTTTTAAAACTATTTGAAAAACTAGGTTCTCAATAGTTGGATTGGACAGTTTGGCTGCCTGCCAGTCAGTTAATGGATATTAGCACCTGGGATTTTGGATAACTTATTTTTGTCCTAAATTTGACAAACTTTTGAGCCTACTGCTTTGTGCTTTGTGTGTCTCTTGCAGAATAAAATGGCTGTATAGCTGCACATATAAAAAAGATCCAAAGTGATGTCTAAGATTTTGTATATCAGACTCCTATGGTTTTTTTTTTAATACAACTTTTCTGGCAGCACTCTGTAGGTTTACTACGGAAATCCACAAAATTGGCCCTGACAGCTGATTGTTCTCACTCTGCATAAACCAGTTTGTAAAAGACATCTTCTGGAAAAAGTCGACTTAAAGATTAACTCAGTTAAAAATTTTGGCTTAATAAGTTTAAATAAACAATAAATCAAAAAAAATATTCATACCTCCAGATCCACTCTTAACAGGCACAATTAAAGGTAGTCCTCTAATTTATTATATATTACCAGTTTGGTGAGAAAATCCTTCATTTTGTTTCTTTGACATTTTCTGGTATTCAGTTGTTCAAAACTTGCTTTAGATCCCACCAAAGCATTTGTGTCGGTTTCAGGCCTTTATTTATTGTCTTTGAAACAGGATTATTTCCCTTTTTTAGACTTTGTGGCAAGCTAACTAATGTTGAGCTGCATTTCTCAGTATGTAGCAAGTTGAACTGACATGTTGTCTTCAGATCTAGTTGAAGCTTATACACCATATTTAGTTTTCACCAAACGTATTGGTATATTTTATGGCCAAGCATCTCCTCCTTGGTTTTCAACAAGTGGTTTGTGCAGATGGAATGGCATTCATTCACCATACAGTTCAATTCTTTTACAAGAGAAGTGGGCATCTTTTATCATTCCTTCCAAACAATCAGTTCTTCTTCAGTCTTTTTAATGTAACTCTATCATAACCTTTGACATCAAACTACTGATGCTTGTAGATTCTTTTGTTGCCTTTTTACCAAACATTGCACTACTCAACCTTATGGTGATGGTCTCCAATTGTTTATAAATGGCCTTGTAATAACTCATAAACTCAACAGGTAGAAACACTTGAAAATGCATCAATCACTACTGATACATTTTCTTCTTTGCATTGATATGCTAAGGATTGGCTCAGGCTAACAAACTGCGATAATGCCTGCTGTTATAAATGTGGCAATACTCTCTGATGATCAAAAAATCATTGATTTGATTTGTCATCACCTGGGTTTTAACCACTGGAATAGTGTGAAAATATTAGAAATATTTATGATTCTTTGCTGGTTGTAATTTGGTTTAAAAATTGTTGACCAATGACATTGTGAATTAATTTTGTGTTGCTGCTCAACTTAGTATCAATATTTGTAAAAATTTGTAATGCAATGAAACTCCAAGTTGTTCAACTTAGTGATGTCTAAAGACAACAGGACATTTCTTGGGCCGAAATCCAATGTGTTTCAGTATATCCCTTTCCATTTAAAACTGGAACAAATTACAGGGAGAAAGATAATTCCTGTATGAATGCAGAAATACAGCATATTACGATCATTTGAGTTCTCATTTGGAGCAATAGAGATACTCGAATACACATTGCCTCAGTTACTAGCAGCAATGGACCTTTAATTCTGTTTGTTAGTAGAGAACAATGAACAGCAAGATATATTATACACTGAGGAAAGACGTAAACAGCCGAATTTAGACCATGTCCTCTGGAAATTCCTGCTCCGACAGCAGCAAACCAACAAGGATGGGTCCATCACCAGTCAGGCTGACACACCCTCTCACACTGCTGTCCTCCCACACTTTTTTCCACTACTCATCCCAATTATCCCTTTTTTTAAGAATCGCTGTGCATGCGATGATTGTAGAGATAAAACTCGCAGAGGATAGATCTTCTTTACGGTTCAACCAGGATGCCAGAACAGAGGGATTTCAGAAAGAGAAAAACGAAAGAACAAACAAATGAATTGACAGTGGGAGAGAAGGAGGAAGGGAGAGAAGGGAGAAGGGAAACGAGCTTAGAAAAAGTGGAGTGAGAGGAATGGGGATAGAAACAGATTGAACAAGAGAATGCTGTGACAATTATAAGTAACAGACCCTCTCGCGTCAAAGTGGAACCCTATTTCTGGGAGCTGTCTATTCTCCCCCATGTGAGACAGTAAATACCTTGTTTCTATCTTCCCCGGACGTCAGTGTGACCACCAATGGCACAATGGAAACCCTGATGAGGAGCACATGCAATTGCTCTCTCTTAATAAAATCTCACAGTTCCCATTACACTCCAGCACAATGGGCCCCTCGCCTGGCCACTGATTGAGTTCCTACTTTCCGAGAGCTATAATAGAAGCCAAGACACTCCCTCTCACCACGCTCGCCCATTTTATTGCACTTTGCTCCTCTTCCTTCCCCAGCCCTCATCCAAGTCCTTCATTGGCTCAGGCTTGACATAAGTGAAATTGTATCCCTTGGTGTTCAAATATTCACCGTGTCTTGTTTTTATTTTTACATTTCTTTCTGCATTTTCTTTGTAACCATTTCCTTTAGCACAAGGAGTCGATGACTTCATCAGGTGCTGCCGATTTGGTTGACTGACAAAGCTCATTTTAAGAAGTTAAGCTATGTGAAACACCATGGGGGGGAAAGCATTTCTTCTATTTGATTATTTTTTTCACTAGCTTACATTTATTCACTGTAGCTTTTCAGACTGAGATTTTAAAACTTAAATAGCCAATTTTGAAATCAAGATGGGTTAGAGCTAGCTCTTTGTTTTTCTCCCTCACCCTCATGCAATGGACAAAACAAGTTGAGAGCTGTGGTGCGCCACAGCCTGTAGGATACAGACTGACTGTAACCCATCCTGCTGTAGCTAGCAGCAGTTCTGTCCCTTTGGATAAAATAGCAGCTCCTAAATATAATTCATCTCCCTGAAAAAAATTATTTTGGCCTATGTGTCAAGAGGGATGACTAAAAAGGACTTATTCAACTTGTATTAGAACAATGGTTCTCAAACCGTGATACAAGTACCACAGGTAGTACTTGTGCTGCCCTTAGAGGTTCTCTGAAGAAGTTTTGGTACCAACTTTAACACAAATTGACTGTGATGGGTTGTTCAAGCACACTGATTTTTGCTTTTAACATAAAATACTCAAAAAAGAAGTGTAGTAGAGAATATTTGGAGAACCACTTGTTGGGACTGAATGAAAGACAATGACCCAGGAACAATTGTTTGTGCCTACTTAAGCTGTACTTATGTTTGTCCCATTTATCTCTGAAGATTTGGGAATTGTATTCCACCCAACTTTCCTGTACTGTATATTGGGAAAAAAGTGGAATTTGTGGTTAGTTAGGTAGTTTATTTAGTTAAACTACCTAACTAATTAGTTCAGTCATATAATATGTGTTTATATAACACATACAATATGTGCTTAGAAGAAGCCTGTTTGCCAGATTAAAAGTGTATTAAAAATGTATTTTTAAATGTCATGTTTCAATTACTTGTAAGTGGAAAATCACCATGATTAACAGAAATAAAGGTTTTCAAACATCCATCAGTCTTTAACTAATCTATATAAAGTGTTACATTTAGTGATGAAGTTCTTAAAATAAATGGGCTTTTCAATAATAATTCTGATTTATTGAATGGGTCTGTACAAGGACAGTGCCATTTCCTCCTGATTCTGTGTATTGCTGCTCCTGGTCCAGCTGGTCAGGGGTTTTGGCAGGTTCCTTCTCCCCTGTGCTAGGCGGTTCTGCTTTTTGAAGCTTGTGTGGGTGCCTGGTCAGTGGAGTGACCAGTTTGTGAACTTGGCCTGCACTCGGGGAAGTGGTTGGGAAGAGGGGGTTGTTTTTCTGTATTTCTTCCTGTGCATCTTTGGCCTGGGGACTTCTCATCCTGTGCTTTGCTGCCAACCTGCCTCTGTGTCAGGTGTATGGCTACTCTGTGGAGGTGTTTGGTGTCGGTCAACCTGGTCCTGCTGCGGCTCCCCCCCCCCCCGAGAGTTGAGCCTATTAGCCATTAGCTGCTCTTGAGTGCTAAATATAGTCTCACCAATGTGAAATCTTTATAATTCCAGGTGGCAAATTAGCACACACACACCTGCTCTGCACGCACACTGACACACCTACTCTAAACATATGTGCTTGTGCATGCGGCGTGCATGCACACGCACTCACATGATCACACACAGTCACACTCAGGCACCCATACAAATAATTCAAAAACTTGAAGCTCATCCAAACACAGTTTTCTATTTTGTTATTGTTTTCTATCTACTTGGATACAGCTTTGATTTTGTCAAGTAAAAAACATAATTAGCATAGGATCTTCAGATAGAGCAAAGCTACCCTGGGATCAAGAAAACCAGGTTCTTCCTTTGGATGCCTGCAGTTGCCATGACAGGAATTGTAAATTAAAAATATTAAATTAATAATGTTTTTCTAAGTATTTTGAGCTTTTGAAGATTTGTTTATTAAAGCTCATACGCTACTATCTGTGTCAGGATCTGTGTTTTTCTGTGTTTATTTAGAGTTTTCTGTGTCCTTGAGTCTCTTCGTTGTCCTGTCCTCCCCTTGATTGTTTCCCAGGTGTGTCTCATTTCTGTGATTACCCTCCCATGTATTTAACTCCACCTGTGTTCCTTGTTCCTCGTCGGGTCCTCGTCAATGTCTAGTCCGTTCGTTGTCAGTGTGTCCATATGCCTGCTGCTTGTTTGGACTGTGCTTTATCATTAAAATCATCATAATTCATCTGACCTGGGTCCGCTGCGTCTGCCTCACCACCCTTCACCGCACCACTCCATGACAGAAGGACCCGACCAGGCTGCTCCAAAATGGACCCAGCTGGAGTGAGGTTCCCTCCTAAAAAGCAGAGCGGACCGAGGCGGAGATCCGGCAGGGAGGAGAGGGAGCTGGCTGAAGCCCTCGCTGACTTGCAGCGGGAGCTTTTCCGGGGAACAAGACTGGTGTTGGCACCCCCCGGATACAGCCCCCGTCGATTCCTCCGTCCGGGAAGTCAGCGACGTGAGCCGCCGGTGGACCCGGCCCCTTGTCACTTTCGGGAAACACCACCTCCGCTGCCGGTCCCGAAGCTTCGCTCCCCGGCTCACCTCCGCTGCCGGTCCCGAGGCTTCGCTCCGGCTCTCCTCCGCAGCCGGTCCCGAGGCTTCGCCCCGGCTCACCTCCGCAGCCGGCCCCGAGGCTTTGCCCCGGCTCTCCTCCACAGCCGGTTCCAAGGGTGCGCTCCGGCATTCCTCCAGCCGGCACACCAGCCGGCGCACCAGAGACCGAGACCCTCAGTCTTCCTCCCAAGACCGAGACCCCCTGCGTTCCTACCGAGACCCCCTGCGTTCCACCTGAGACCCCGACTCTATCCGCTCCTCCCGAGACCCAGACCCCCTGCGTTCCTCCCGAGACCCAGATCCCCTGCATTCCTCCCGAGACCCAGACCTCCTGTGTTCCTCCCGAGACCCTCTGTGTTCCGACCGAGACCCTCTGCGTTTTGACCGAGACCTTGTGCGCTCCACCCGAGACCCCGACTCTGTGCGCTCCACCCGAGACCCTGCCTCTGGGTGCTCGTCGTCGCCGACTGTGGGCGGCCCCCGGAACTCCTCGTCGCCACCTCCAGCGCCGCGGACGGCCACCGGACCGCCTCCGGGGTTCCCGCCTCCAGCGCCGCGGACGGCCGCCGGACCGCCTCCGTGGTTCCCGCCTCCAGTGCCGCGGACGACCGCCGGACCACTTCCGTGGTTCCTGCCGCCGCGGACGACCGCCAGACCACCTCCGTGGTTCCCGCCTTTTGGACTCTTGGCCCTTCCTGTGCCTCCGTCCACTTCGTTGGGTCGTTTTTTGTTATTGTTTCTGGACTCTGGCCCCCCGTCCAGCGCCCCTCCGCCCACCCTTGTTGTGTTCTTTTTGGTGGTTTTTTTTGGGCGTCTGGTAGCCGCTCTTGAGGGGGGGGTACTGTCAGGATCTGTGTTTTTCTGTGTTTATTTAGAGTTTTCTGTGTCCTTGAGTCTCTTCGTTGTCCTGTCCTCCCCTTGATTGTTTCCTAGGTGTGTCTCATTTCTGTGATTACTCTCCCATGTATTTAACTCCACCTGTGTTCCCTGTTCCTCGTCGGGTCCTCGTCAATGTCTAGTACGTTCGTTGTCAGTGTGTTCATGTGCCTGCTGCTCGTTGTTTGGACTGTGCTTTATCATTAAAATCATCATAATTCATCTGACCTGGGTCCGCTGCGTCTGCCTCACCACCCTTCACCGCACCACTCCATGACAATCTGTGTTAAAGCTATGAACTTTCCTAAGCTGTTCAAATTCAAATAGCCTATTTCACTGCACCAGTTGCATTAAATAGAGTGGTTATGTTGCTAGATAGCAAACACTATTTGCATCTATGTGCATTTTTTTTCTAAATATATTTGCTATTGATGCTCTAATGCAACCAGAAGTGAAAAAAGTAATCAACCCCAATACTATTATATTTTTGGTGTTTGCAAAAGGCATTGTCATCATTATAAATCACAATTCTTGTCACAATAACACTTTTTTTTCATAATTGTGTATTATTTTTGTGAACTGAAGTTATGCACATTGCATTTGACTCCCAAGCTGAATAGTGTAGAATTCAGTTTTGTTGCATGAGGACCTGGTGCGCTACTTTTGGCTAGTAGCAGTCCTTTGTGATTGTGATAGTTCATACAATTGCATTTTGACATTGTGCTGCTACAATATAATGTCAAAAGCTCAGTAAGGCAATGCCAAAGTATTATTTTCCAATAGCATTGTGTTTTTTTTTTCTGCAGCGCTCAAATGAAAGGCAGATATGCATCACTGTTACTGTAGTAATAAAGCTTTGAGGTTTGTGAAATAGTTACATTCCCATTAAAGACACCTTTTATTAGGAAATTCTTTAGTAAGTTCAGAGACAGTCTGTCTAGGCAGTCTCCTGATTATGAGGGATTTTAAGAAGGTTTACAGAGAGAGTCACAAGGTGGGATGAATTCCTTTGCTTGGGAAAAATCCAAAAAGATTCTCAAAAGTGGGTTACATGGTGGGAAGGGCATTTATTTGGTCTAATGGCCTTTTACCTTCTCCGTTGTTCTTTAGTCCTTTTGGAGCATACGCAGGGACCCAAATTAGAAGCAAAATCCATATGCATCAGTTTCATACGTCTGATTTTCAAATTAAAATTAACACTTTGAAAGCTTGCAGCTTTTTTCTTTTTTTGCATTCCAGCTCTTATGTAGGCAAAGTCAGAAGATATTATGCTTGCATCTCAAGATGAAAGCATAGCCTGACATTATACTCTGCTCTGATTTGTTGAATTGAGTCATAGATTGTCTGATCATGGCCTCATCTAACCTCTGGAACTTTGAGCAATGGCTTTGGTTGCTGACTTGCATCAGTGGTCAGAATGATACCACGGCTGCTGCAAATGAAAGGATGAGAATGAAACTCAGATTTGATTTACTAACCACTACACATTTACGCCCACTTTGAGGACCTTAATAGCACAGCCCACAACCACTTTCACAATGATCAAAGAATACATTTTTTGCTTCTCTTGTTGACTGGAAATGATATAATCAAAACAATTTATGGGCCAAATTATGCATGCAGCCGCATACATCCACACATACTGACATGATGCATAAATACACGCAAACACACAGTGCTCGTCACAGGTGGTAACCCAGGGGACCCTTTTGATTAGCTGGTTTCAGAATGTGAGTCAGGTAAACTGAGGCACTCCCTGCTGCTATGTGATGCTAGTAAAGGTCAGCAGCTGGTGGCTTCGCTCCTGTCTGCACAACAAGGGCTCCCTGAGCAGGGCTCAGTCACCCTAGGAGGGAATTGAAAAAAATAAATAATGCTTGTATTCACTCCCAGGCTTCCCGTCAGGGTCATGCATGTATGCTCCACAGAAAATATAACAAATTGTAAACAAATTTGTTTAAAGAAATGGGACTGTGCTGCTTTACGATTGTCTCTATAGATGCAGATTTTATGCTTTTTCTCCCAAAGACAATTACAGATTTTGAATCTTAAAACAATGATAAATGCAACAAGAACCGACAGAAAGACAAGTGCTGTTTATTTCTTCACTGCTCACTCTATTGTGCAAGTAAAGCTCTCTCATTTAGGTCAAAGCTCTGGGTGTCTCCAGCATCAACTGCGTATGTCATACTAATTTCATGTGGACTAGTGGATGGGCAATCTTTGATGTACTCTAGATAGATTTTTCTTATGTGTTGCTTATTTGATCCAGTTGACTGACTTGTCTGTGTCTGACAGGACTGATACCATGAAGATAAGAGTGTCAGATCAGTCGGGTGCCTTGCTTTATTTCCTCCGTGACAATTTCACCAAAGTCCTCACATCACGTCTGTGCACGGCGGTGACAGCGTGATGGGAGCAGTCCAGCCTGACACACAGCAACAATAGGCAGCTCATGCTGACAATAATGCCACTGCTGCTCACATTGAAGAAAGCCCATCTCGTCTCATTTTGGGAAGAAATGGAGAAAGATGGAGGGATGGGAGGAAAAAGGAAGGCAGATTTGATCTAGTAGAGAAAAAGAGATTTTTTGCTTGTTTTTTTCCCCTAATTAAGCTGCACTCAATGATAATCTCTCAGGAACTCAAATCTAACATACAAACTAGTCTGTACACACAATCAACTTGGTGTTGAGAGACATTTGATCAAATTAAGAGAAATTGTCTCCCATCATTGAGTGCTACGTATACCACATGTCCTCAAATCAGCTATATTTCCAAAATTTACTGCACTTGAGATGAGCATTACCACTAAAGTAACATTTTGAGAACCTAAACGTATAAATTTAACAGTGAAATGGTTATATGTTTAGTCTTTGTCCTTTTGTTTCTTTCCTCATTTCTGTCCCTTCTTCCTTTCCTGATTTTTTTTCCTTTAAAACTCCCTTCCTTGCAGTTTTTGGTTTTTACAGACTTCACATATAAAGCCCGCTCAACAGTTCAACATAGAAATGTGTACTATAAATAGTGAACTTTAGTATTTCATATTTGAGTTTGGAAAAATCTGGAGTCTGGAAAAACTTGGAAGTTTTACATGAATAATGTGTAGGAATCCTGTTTTTTTGTTTGCTTTTTTTTACTAGTTTTATTAATAATACAGATATAAGTATGTGACATATCTTGTCAATATAGATTCTAACATTATAACCAACATTTCAACCATATTGTTGACATTTTGTTCATACCTACTTAAAAGAATCTTGCGTGGCATTTAGATGTAGCTCTGCGGTTCTATGACATTATCCAACAAAGTGTTTAAGATCTGAGATTGAGCTCTTACTCTCCTTCTGCACCAATATTGACCCCATGAAAATATTTTCAAACTGCTAAATTTGCCTTTGAAGCAAATGTAAGAGCTTTCTTTTGGCTCGCATAGTTCAGCTACTATTGGGGGAGGGGTATATGTTGATACTGGAAACTGGCCTCCTCTCAAAACATCCCTATTATATCCACTCCATTGCTCTGTGCTTTACATTTTTAAGTGGGCTACCTATTTTACTTTTTTCATATTTATGGAAAGTATTTTGTCAGGTGGCCTCATTCTGCAATAATAATAATAACAATAATAATAATAATAATAATAAAAATAATAATAATAATAATCCTTCATTTGAAAATAGAAGAAATATATATTTTCTTAGATTTCAAAATAAAATATATGTATATTTGTACATATTTACTAAATATATCTATTTGTGTGTATCTAGAGAAAAATTATTTGTAGCAATGGGGGCTGAAGTGGGTTTTTGAATTTAAATGGTTGCTGACCTCCAAATCTTCCTAAAGGTCATTTCTAGACAGTGATGTCATTTTTCTTCGTAGATGTTCTGTTGGATAGTAGCATTTTTTAAAATTCAACTCGACATGAACCGCTCCTGTTAACACCGATCTTTTAAGCACATTATAAACTGAAGTAATGGCTTCCTGAAAAGACTTTTCTATCATATTTCAGCTCTCACCTGCATCGCCTGTATCTGCTTATGGAAAGATTGTTTTGACTGGCTTTGACAAGTGTTTGGAAAGCCTTACATTTACTTGTCTTTTCTAGAATAGCTAAATGGCTAAATGACAGTAAACAAATCACAGTTTTAACAAGCTAATTCATTACTTTCCAAAGGTTTCCAAAGCTAATCTTTCAAAAAAAAAAAGCTTCTACTCATAGAAGCTAGTATTACTTAAACTTTAGCAGAAAACTAAAACTCAGAACCTGCTCTTTAATTCATAAACATGACATTCTCTGGTTGATATGCATTGGATGAGATCAGAGTGGATTAGAGGAATGTGGAGGCAGGCTGGTGAGAACAGATCACCTAGATTGAAAAGGGATTTCTAGCACTTCTAAATGAGATATGGGCATGGATTCACAGATAAGACGGCGCATATGAAAATGGGTCAGTTGTTCTGCAGGTTTAGATCGTGATTAAGAAGATTACATGTCTCCAGTGAACAACAATGGCAAAGTCAGGCAGTAGCCCAGTTGTACTTAGCCACTTCGTCAGCCGGGCTGATCCCTGCTTCTTCCTTTCACCAGCATTCAGACTTTTTATGCTTTGAGCGATGGGACTTAAATTCTGGGGCTGTGGTTGTCACACGGCAGATTTACTGCTGGAAGGGAACATAACAAAGCACAGTATAATTTGACTCATACCCAGACCAGAGGCTGTTTTAATGAAACAGTGCAAGAGTCTGGTGCCACCACCCCATCTTCCATTTTTCAGTGGAGAGTGATTAGAGCTGGGGCACTTAGGCTTGAGTTAGTGGACTGCTATTGATTGATCAAACCTGGCCGGTCAGACCTGAAGAGGAGGGAGGGCCTCTATGTGGCCTTCTATCCCGTCCTAATGAAAGGAAAGCAAAGCTCACTGGTGTCTTTGATCCAGAAAGGATTAAAACTCTCTTGCCTATGGAAGTAAAGATCAGAGCTGTCTCAGTGTCTATCTGATGCATTGCTAGGAAGGGCACAGCTCTCTGCAGAGATACACAGGGATGGCTTTGCTCATGTCTGTCAGGATTGTTGGCAACCAAATTACAATCTGATGTTTTTTAAGCTCTGGCTAACAGCATCAGATTGCAATTATCCATTCCATAATCACTCTTCAGCAGACTTTGGATGATGTGAATTATGCCTTAATCTGCTCTTCTGCATTTCCTGTTTTCTTCCAAATTGCTTGTGTGTTTTCTTGTGCTGCATAGTCTGCTCAGCCAGTCTGAGAACAGTTGTCTTTGTGATGCATCAAAGCTCTTTCATTAAAGGCAACAGATCAGGAGAAGAAAACAGGTTTGAATTAATATGATGACACTGATTTGCAAAATGGTACTGTGGACAACTATCTGAAGAAAATTGCCTGCAAAATCACTAATAGCGGATAAGCACGTTCTCAATAATTAAAATCTTCTTTTTTTTTTCTGAGAGAAAACATTTATAAGGCAGCCAATGAGGTGGTGAGCTATGATTCAGCCTAGATGCTTTCATGAAAGTTTTAGATGTAGAGAAAGTAATTGACATTTCTAGCAAGTTGGCAGCCAGAACCACAGATGCTAAGTGGACGCTCAAGTTTTTGCAGCCAGTCTTTTTTCTCTATGCTTCTAACTCCTTTTTTCCACTCACACAAATAGACTTGCCGGCAGTTGTGTGTGTTGCATTTTGAGTTTGATCTGTTTTATGGATTTCTTACACGGCTCAGTAGAAAAATTTCAGTTAATTGAGCCGTGGTGTGAAATATCTATCACATGAGGATACAGTCGTTTTTCAGAGTGCGGACCATGCCGCATTTATATCTGTGTGATGCATAGAGTGCAAAATATAAACCATGTGTAGCAGCTGATTTATGCACGGATGAGCCTGATTCATCTACGTTGTAACTTGCTCACAGCCGGGCTGGCACTGTAGGCAATGAAGCATACGATCAGGTAGTTTTTCAGCCCAGGGGCAGTGAAATGCAGTGTGATACAGCCAGCAAAATGTGGCTCCACTTTGTTTATACAGCACTCGGAAACCTGTTCTCATAAAGTGTGATCCATCTATGCTAATGCTGTCTTCCCAGGGGTATTTGTGTTGTTGTTTAACACAGTATTTCCAAGTGTATAGACTAAAGAAAATGTGTACACATCCCTATTAAAATTCCAGGTCATCCCACATCTTGACCTGGAAAAAAAGAGTTAAGCAAAGTATGTCTAATTATGTGGTCATCTCCTGACTCTCTTGATTTTTTTTTCTGTAGGAACTATTCTTTTGTTGGTTTTGATTTAGGTTCTGTCTCATTTTGAGACTGTAGTACAAAATTATTACTCATGATGTGTGGTGCTGTTTTTGTGCCAAATTTTATTGATGTATTATTTTATTCATTCTATTTTTTCCGAGACTCTTAATTTTGGGTTTTCATTACTTGTTTGCCATAATCTTTAACATCCAAGAAAAAAAAATTGCTTAAAACAATTCACTCTCGAGTACAATGAACCCATCAAATGAGTGACAAAAAATATTGATCATTTTCATATTATCAAATATTTTGAGCTATACCTGTACCTTTATCTGGTATTCACACGTTTCAATCACAAATTCCTGGCATTTAACAGAAATGTGCAGACATTTTATCTCCCCTGTTACATAACAAAGACCAAAGGTAGAGATGATGATAGTTTTGGGTGTGTTTTTAGAGGAAAAGAAAGAAAGTAGCATAAAAAAAGAGAATTCACCTTCTTGCATCCTGTTTTCAATACCCATCCCTTATGGAAACGGTGGAGCTACGTGAGGCCTGGTAGCTGTTCGAACAACAGAGAAAAAACTTGACATAATCGCCAATTTATCAGAAGCTGTTGAAGTTGTCAGCGTGCTTCTAGGCATCAATGCATCAATAAATCAGGAATCTCTCTGGGTGTTCTCGACTGCTACTGTTTCCTGCCACCCTCACACACTTTTATATACTCCGTTTTATTCACTTTTTTATGTGCTAGGTTGATGTATTTTATTGAGCTAGTTACTACAGAGCATAAACTTGGGATTACAGCCCCGTGCATGGAAAAAAAAAAAATCTGCCCCCAGAGAGAAATGGAAGCAATCTGTTTTTAATATACCCTAATTCTCATTCTCTGCCCTGCTTCACTTTCTGTCACTCAGCCTGCTTTCCAGTTGCCTGCAAAATGTATGCAGAACCTGAGAAACACTTTTTTTTTTTACATCCAATCATCCAGAGAATTTGCCAAGCAGTCTCAGCCCTCCATTTACCCCCTTACTTTACCTTTCTACCTGTTAAGACTTCCAGAGGCAGATGCTGTTATCTTGCAGGCTTTTTGAGAGCCTGTCACATCCACTAGCTGCCTCTTTCTTCAAAAGCTGTCTCCCACTGCCTCGCTGCTTGTGCTCCCTGCGATTCCCGACGCCCTGCGGGGAAGTTGCACCCCGTGATGTCAAACGTGGACTTCGGAAAAAAGGAATCATCACAGTGGTCAGAATGATGGATGGAAGGAGAACATTTTGAGTGAAAGATTGAGGGATGCCACCACAAGATGTGCTTTTTTTGGTCCATCTCTTTTTCTGAATCTGACATTATTGATTTTTCTAACCTGAAACAGAGCCGCAGTAGAACCCTCCACCGTAATATAGATTGGAATTGATTGCCTTGAGGCTTTCTTGTCCTGTAAATATTTGTAAGGCTCTATTGATTCCATTAGTGACTGACTGCTGTTTGTGACAATGATATGGATGATGGCTTCTGCTGATAGAAGTAAAGTGATATCAGAAGGCCAGGAATTAATATTTCTTTGCAAAGCACATTGAAGAATTAGTTTAGGATTTCTCAAATGAGTTTGTTATGTGGCGACTGCAGAAGATTGCACACAGTTTGAAAGTGTACGTTTACCATCTTAAAACAACTTCAATTTCTAAAACGGCTTTGTGGTATTAGTAGTTTATATACCTATAAACTGTCATCACCTTTTCAATCAATATGTAGCAGTTCACTAGTGCTGATCTTCTGCAAAACACCTTCTGAGGACCAAACATGTAAAGACCTGTCAGGTTTAGAGATACAGGTAAGACCTTAAGCAGACAGTTTTGACCTTTCCAGTGAGATTCCGTTTAAATATTATCAGCAATAGTCCCCTTATCTGTAAAATTCATACCTCTTTCTGCTGTAAGTTTGTCAAAAAGTAAACAAACTCCTGATAGCAGTGTGATGCTGACACCTGATCAGACAAACATCATTCACCTGTTGTTAGCAATTTAAAACAATTCGAACGAAAAATGTGTCTGTCTGTGGGATTCAGTGCTATGTTAGCAGATAATGAATGTCTACACTTTTATAAGAGACATGTTAGTTTTGTCTATGTTTACTCTGTCAAACAAATTTCATGTTTCTACTAGCACGACAAATCAGCACCAACCTGTCTGGAAAGAGTGAAGTGTATGCTTTTGTATTTTGTGAAGAGGTGTCATCTTTGCAACTGTATAGGTTTTCCAGTATTTTCAGGTCTTGTCAGAAATTATCTACTCACGGTCAGCTGACCAGGTGGATCAAATGCTGCGCCTTAAGCCCAATAACTTCTAAGGTGAGATCACATTGGCAGAAGCTTCTGGCTGTAGCAGTCCATTGATTCATCTGATCAGTCAAACTTTAGTGGCTAATTTAAAACAACGAGACAGGAAAAACCACAGAGGCTTACTATTCTTATGTCTCCAACCTCACCCATTATTTTGTCTACTTTTCTGCAGTTACACTGCAATATGGCAATGTCTAACAAGTGAGGGAATTATTTCAAATAATAAATTCATAGAACCTCATCTTTAAATATCCAGATTGTCCCTTTAACTGTTTTTAATCTTCTATTAAAACCTAACTTTATAAATCCTGGATGACCCCTGTAAGCTTCTGTTATCACAGATGTGATAGCATATATGAATGTATTCTGCAGCCTCTTGGTTGCAAATTGTCACCAACTACTTGCAGTATATGTGCTGGAATGCATTCAAGGTGGAGGAAGCACAGGTTCTCCAGCAGTTGTTCTCAACGTGCACATTTATTTTTCTTAAAGGACCCACTGACACTTCATTTTCCACCAGATTTTTCTATACATTAATCAAAACACAGTGAACGGATTGTTCCTTTTGTTTTTATTAGGAGGTGGTTGCATTAGTTTCCATTAGTTCTGTTTTATCTCTATCTGGTGTGTATTTTGGGCAGCTGTTGTCTCTCGCAAAGAAAACGTCTATTTACAAACCAGAAATATAAAGGGGACAGCCACGAACCGTGCATGAGCAGTGGGTATTTTATCTGATTTTGGAAGGTGAGGGACTGGGAGAGAGCTGCTCTGGAGCACAGGGGGAAAAGCAGTAGCCCACGCGTTGCTGCTCCGTTAACCCGAATCTACCCCAGCCTCCCCAGCTCCCTCCGTGTTCCTTTGTTGTCTCAGGAACACAAAGGCTATTTTCAGGCAGCCAATCCTGAGTAGCAAGGGAAACTGCAACCCTGTGTGCCCCTAAAAGCCTTCATGACTTTTTAATTGGTGGCTCAGGGGCTCTACGTCCGGTGGTTTTGAGAGTGGACCATCACTGCCGGTGAAGCACTCCACGAAGGGATCAAATCCCCCCCACCTGAATCCCAGGCCTGTCAAAGCAGTCAGGCATGGAGGCAGTGGATGGGTGGCATTTGAAGGTGAGAAAGGGAGACCTGGCAAACGGGGGAAAAGCAGCTTGTGGTTTTAGATGGGTGGATGGGAGTGTGGAGCCAGGAGCGAATGTTTGTAGAGGAAGGAAGAATGAATGTGAAACTGCTGAGAGAAGGAATAGCCCTGCACCGAAATAGCATTTTTTTAAAGTAAGAAAGAGTTTATTCAGTGGAGTTGGAAGAGAAAAATGTGATGTGTGTGTGTGTAAGTGTGAAAGAGAATGCGTGCTTACGTTCGTGTGTGTGTACGCTAAAGAACATTTGGAAGTGATGGATTGTTACAGCATACCAAACAGAGTGGGAAAGGTGGGTGGTGGATTTTATTGGAGCGCTGGAAAGGTTTTGTGATGAATAATAGTCGTGAGTGAATTGGTCATTGTCAGAACCCTCCAGAGCCTATTGAATCAGCAGGGCCAGGGTTTTACAATGAGCTTCAACCATGAAGATCATCCTGTTGGGCCGTAATAGATGGAAAGTGAGTTGATGGAGGCAGGGGGTGCGAAGCAAGAGGCCAGCTCTCACCGCTGGAGAAGCATTTGTCGGCAGGGAAAAGGGCCGCACACCTCCCACGCTGTGTGGAGAGATCAGAGAGCAAAATAGATGCATCTGATGATCACAGGTACAGCCGCGCACACAATGAGCAGAGTCAGCATGCTTACAAGGGTTGCAAGCCGGCTAATGATGACCTGTTGACCCATCACTAATGATCCTCCTCAATTCAGCCAGGGACATGCTGGACTTTGATCTCTCTGTCATTAAAAGACCGAGAAGTGAATGCGTGTTTCTTTAATCTGATGAAGATTTAAAATATACATGGAGCATGGATGTGAGTGCATTTGCAACTGTGCATGCCTTCCGCATCAAACAAGTGTGCATATGCTTTCACTTTTTGAAGATTCATCTTTGTATAGCAGAAAGAGAAGCCACTGAAATAGGGATTGACACTCGATGATTGGAAGTTAACACAAACACACTGCTGTGTATTTTATCCAATTCACTTGTGAAAAAAAAAATCACAAATGCATTGAACAAAGATACATTTCAAACATTTTTCATGTACAATATCAATAAATACAAAGTTACACAGAAGCAGCACAGCGGTGTGGTAATTACCAATGTCTCCTTGGAAAAAAAGATCTCCAGTTTGAATCGTAGCCTTGGATTTATTCTGTAGAGTTTGCGTTCTCTCGTGCCCTAGTGTTTGGACTTCCTCTAGCAGTGCTAAAGCATAAATATTAATAATATTCAAAATACCTTGTTTTAGTACATCTAAGTAGCCATCTTGGTGTGTTTCTGTGTTAGCCCTGTGTTGAACTTTAAATTCTCCCTAAGATACATTCTGCCTATCATCGACAGATAACTGTATCCAGTTTTTGGGCCTGAATAAGATGTAAGCTGGTACAGTAAAAATGTCAGAAGAACATTTCTGAATTGCTTGGGTAAAGGTATTGGTCTCTGTAACTCAATTCCATCAGGGTTGATAAAAATGTAAATGCAATAAAGAACCTTGGATTTGATGAAAATGTTTACATTAAACACTTTGGTGAGCACACTTGAGTCTATGAAACACAAAATTCTGCCTTTTTCACATGCAAATGGTAAAAATTGAGTAAAAAATCTTAAAAATAAATTATCTTCTATTCCATTTACATAATTATCCACTGAAATGTTTTAAAATTAAGAGAAACAGTGCAATTGCACGTCTATTTGCAGTCATTTTTATATGTATAAAATGTGAGCATACGCCTAAATGTTGAATTGGGGAGTGGGGAGAAGGTGACTTTAACTGCTGTGTATTGAGCGTGAAAGTTGATGTAGTGAGTTTGGCTCTCCTCCCCCCTGCTCATCTACAGGGATGCTAATTAGACCATTCAGAGTCGTCAGTTTGGCCACATTTGGATGCTAATAACCCAGTTTGGCCCCTCTCGGTAGCTCTAGGAAGATACCCAATCTGGCCCCTCTTGGTAGAGATAGGAATTTCTCAAAATCCTGGTAGTCCTAGTGTTAATACCTTCAATGCATTGTATTTGGGGTTTTCTGTGATAGCCCAACAGAAAGTAAGTCACAATTCTGCAGTGAAAGATTTTAAACATGTAAATAAGTGGCAAGGCTGTTGAGTGGTTGAAAAGAAAGAACAGTAAAGAAAAGAAAAAAATTAATAACCCTCTGCAGTTTGCCACAAGTCATGTTGGCAATTTTGAGTAGAGCTCATGTTTCTGAAAACTTTCCATTGAATGATGTTCTTTTTAACCTGACAAACCCTAAGTGAGTGAAGTTGATGCTGATGTTATTTAACAGTGCTCTATTTGGTGGTGAACAAAGCACTTAAACAGTTTTTTTTTTTTTTTTTTTACAAAGGCAAAGTTTGGATATGTCATACAAAAGAGAAGGAAAAGTGAAGGCTTTACACAAGGTGATCTTCATGGCTACTCTGTGCGTGCAGGCGTGTGCGTGTGTGTGCTCATGGACAGCACAGATGTAGTTTAGCGCACCTAGTTTGTGCCGTCTTTTTAAGGACTCGATAATGCATACCTTTAAAACTTGACTGTAGTGCCTTTGACTTCACTCAGAACAGAATAATTCAAACTGAAGGCTCATGCCCTCATCTTTATAACTAACAGCTTAAGCCAAGTTTTTTTTTTTCCTTCCTCATTTTATCGTTTCCTGGCAGAAGTTTCAGCAAAGAGTAGCTAAAGTGAGTTGCCGCTGCATTCTGAAAGACTCATTGAGTGTGTAACAGAATGCCAGATTACATAAAAGAGGAATATTGCAGTGTTTCAACTTTCTTAATCCCAAAGTTATATAAAGGCCACCTGGATTTATTTTTCCTCCTCAGCAATACTTTGTAGTCTCTATTGAGTGTCACCAGTTTAAAGGGAAAAAACAAAACGCACGCTGACAGCATGGCAAAAAGGGGTTTAAAACGAACTGAAATCACTATATTGGAAATTGATTCTTCGATATGCTACATCCAGTCTGACACTGTGCTGTTTTGCAAGCAGGAACGAGGCAGAAAAAAATTCAGCCTTTAGAAGTGCGAAGCTGGCAGAGACCCCAAAAGTCTTGGAGAGAAAAGTGATTGTAGTAACTTTCAGATCAGGGGGCTGAATACATATGCATGCCACACTTGAGATTTGTATATGCGGAAAATATGAGGATCATGTATCACGTTCCTCCCATTTTACAATTATGCACTACTTTGTGCGAATCTAGCACACAGAATCATAATAAACTACCAGTAGCTGATAAATCCCCTGAATCATGTTACAGATTAAACATGTCATCTACCTATTACGGTACAAGAGCAATAATAAATAAAACTGATTACTTATTAATATCCACACTGGTAATCCACTGTATTATATGTGTATTAAAGCACATTACTTACCATTGCACACTCAGTTAAAATGTTTCTAATAAAAATATAAAGTGCCTAAGGCATTTTAAAGCCGCAGCCAATCTGGGAGCACTATCTGCTCCGTGTTTCACTAATGGGACTGATGTAAATATGTTCATTTGTGAATCGTCTCTTCAATTTATTGCAGCTCATAGTGTGGATGTAGATTATCCAGGGATTATGATGTCTGGGAAATAAAAGGCACTCGATGTGTATTTATGCATGGCTTATGGATGTGGTAATGTGGAATTAGGTTCTATCATGGCTAGAAAAATAAAAATGGGGAAAAAAAAGAAGTTTCACTCCTACGTCCCCACATTTGGCTCCGCTTCAGGTTTTAATTTAGTGATACTCATCCCCCAAAAGTTGAAATTTAACAGACGTTTATGATGCAAATCGCAGGCTATAACTCTGCGTGGTGTGGAGGGCCGCATTAAGCCTTCAAATCGCTCTTGCCTTTTCTCGGGTGCCAGCAGCTTTATGCCGTATCTGCTTGATCGTCCACACTCATTTAAATGTGCGATTGCAGCCAGCTACAGTCAATCCCTACGCTTTGCAGGTCCTCAGAGGCGGAGAAAGTTCAGAGAATTACCAACACAAAGTTTTTTTCTTCTTTTTTTTTTTTTAAACCGGTGTGCTAGTTAGCAGTATCGGTGGGAACATTTCAATAACACAGCAGGGGAAAAGGGAAGAAAAGGCTCTCTGAATACATTAACCTGATGGGAGATGGTGTCTCAATTTATTTTTATGTAATTTCAATCAATAACCTCCAGCATATACGGTACATGACATTGTGTGAAGACTAAAATTGCTGTGGTTCTAAGTTCCTTTTATATGCAAAGACCTCCTGCATATGTATAAGCCTGTCAAGAATAGAGCCCACCTTAGTATTTACTTAAAAAAATTCAGAATTTCTTAATACCTGTGCTTACTTCACATTCTTTTGCATGTGAATTGGCACTGCAGAGTTAACATTCTCAACTAAGAAAGAGACAAAGTGGATTTTGCTTATTTTAAAAAAAATCTTTTATCATTCCAAGAGGCAGAAAACAAACCAGCCAACATCAGTGCAGTCACTCTGGGAGCGATGTTTTGAGTGGAAGCTTAAGAATGTAATTAGAGCAACATCATCAGCCTCATATATTAGATAGCGTTCTTGGCAAACGAGCTCCAAGCTGTATTTATGTCGCTTGTGCTATGAGAACTATTGATTAAGAGCTGTGGTTTTCATGTAAGACAGCTTGCAATTTGCCGATCAAAATGACACAATCCTTACAAGTAGAAATGTGGGTTTCTTTTAATAATCATGAAATGAACAGATGACAGGCATTTTAAGAAAAGAGGGGTGGCAAAGCACACAGAATTTGATTGTATGTGTATAACAAGTATATAATCAAATTTAAGGGAGAAATATTCCATTTTGTTATCATAAATTGAGTACTTACCTAATCAGAGGGGAGAGAAGAGAAATACACATCTTTCATCTTCTCATGTGGTCTGTTAGAATTAGCATCTAATCATTATTCAGTATTTTCACTGTCAAGCATGCATAATTTCATGGTATTCACATAGGGCGTTATTATGCTCACCCAATCTTAACAAGTCATGTTTCTTGCTCTAAACCGTCTAAAGGAACATATGAAGAGAACAAAACAATTAGTATTTCTGAATGAGACTTTTTTATTTTTTTCTCCAAGGGTTGTTTGAGTTCCACGGTTCTCATCAGTTCCCATTACTTTGTCTGATAATTGAGGTGAGCAATGTGGTGTGAAATCATGTAAGAACCAGCCAAACACCACGATTTGCATGATGTCGGAGATCTCAGACCTTTGTCTGTCTGCTGGGTTAGACCTGACTGTCACCAGACGATGCCTTGAGACGGACTTCCTCGTCTGTCCTCTCCAAGTGCTGCGCTGCACAGATGTGGAAGCAGTGAAAGAGAAAGTGTGGGTGCCTGAAAGAGGTGAGCTGCGTGACCTGGAAAGAGGCTGCCAGCTTTTGTGGTTTCACCTGAAGGTGTCTCGAATCTCCACAAAGCAGGATTTTTTTTTTCTTTTTTTACTTCTGCAGGGATGATGGAGGAAAATAGTGGATGTAGGCCCCTCTTTAGAGCGCTGGAGAGGGTCAGCAAAATGACAAACCCTATTCTGTCAGTTCTCACACTCCAGAGGTCTCAATTAGGAGCTGGGACTTCGTGCTCCCGTGTGCTTCTCGTTTCGCAGAGGTGATGATCCTGCTATACTCTAGACGTATGTGGAAATGAGAGAAGATGAAAACACATCCACTTGCCACACACTCATCACCCTGTGATCATATATCACCTTTAACGTGGTCTTCCCAAAGAGCTTGTGTTTCTCACATGAAATTAGACAGGGTATGCTAAATGGTTTTGGAGAAGTCAGTTTTGAAGGCTTTCCACATTTTTAACAAGAATCAGGGGTTTACTAACAGCAATACTGAAATATTTTTATTTAATGAGATCATAGGACATGTTTACAAATATTAATGTCTTAGTCCCTAAGAGTATTTGCAAGGTATAATATGGCTCTTCTTTTTTTTTATGTTTTTTACCCCTCCAGGGGGTCTTTTGTGGGCTCTAGTGTCCCTTAAGTGATAGTAGGCTGACAGGAAACGGGGAAGGAGAGGGGGGAAGACATGCGGCAAATGTCGTCGGGTCTGGGAGTCGAACCCGCGCGGCCGCGTCAAGGACTCCAGGTCTCCAAATGCGGGTCGCGCTAACCCCTACGCCACCACGGCACTCCCCAATATGGCTCTTCTTATTGCTTTTTGGATTCTTCACCTATGTGTGACCTCCCAACCCATTTGACTCTGTGGATAGTGAGACATTCTTTATAAGGTCTTCTGATTTTGTTCTGTGGTTGATACACATGTTGTGTATCAAAACAATTCATCCCCGGGGCATGAAAACTAAAAACACTTGTCGAGATCCACAATTCTCTTATGTCATAGAAAGCTTTGACATAGTGATCCGGGCTTTCCTAGATTGAATAAAGGGATGTTATTCCTTAGCCCTACTTAGACATTTGCAAAGTTAACATTTTAAATTAAAAAGAAAAAAAAACCCTGTTCATAACAGTATGATGAGACATAAAGAAACATGCATAAAATTTATTACAGTAATCCACAAGATGCTTACAAGTGCGCACTGTGAAGTGCGTACTTAAATGTTCACATATCTGTATCTGTGTAGGGCATTTTATCAATTTCAGTTCATGATATGCATGTTACTTTGAAGAGCAGATTGACAAAAAGGTCTCTTCTATGCAATAAGCACTTCAAAACAAATACTCATAATTAAATAAATACTAATAATCAATGGTACGTCATTTTTGCTGCTGTACGTTGCATTAATGTTTTATATAAAAGGAACATGCTATAAATGTTGGTTCTACATTTTTGTCCTACACTTGCATTTTTATTTCACATTGTAATACCAAGATCATCTCATATGAACCCATGCCTACATGTCAACGAAACCTAGTGGCCTGTTAGCAGTCATAACACTTTCTGAGCTCAGTGATGAATTTCAGCAAAAGACGATGTTTGTCTACTTCAAACCAGGTAAATAAAACATTCCCAACACTGATTGCTGTTCACGCCTGGACCCGGCGGAAGGAAGGGGGGACGACAGGCAGGCCATGTAGATGTAATGAAAGGAGGTAATAATTCTTTTTTCTCTGTCAGCTGCTCCGTGCCATTAGCATTTACTGCCAGCCCCTGCCACTCAACGTTTGGCAGCCATGCACTCTGACACACTGATAAGAATCACAATCACCAGCTTTTCCACATGCATACATTATAATGGCAGGCACCATGATACCTCGCACTTAGCGGAACACTATTAGCATGCCATCGGCATCGCTCTCATTCAGAGGTTCAAAGAGATCAGTTGGGGAAGAAAGCAGGGATGGGACATAGCATTTTGAGTCCATGAATTTTGCTTGAGAATATTTTGCATCTTAAATGCACACAAACACACCGAAATGAAAATACACACAAAATGTGGGACAAAGGAGAACAAGTAGAACACAGGTTTTGCTAATGTCAAGAGACAAGAGGACTCCAAATAAATACAACTCTATTTATATGTTAATGATGGGAGGGAAAGAAGATACACATTCTGTTTGGAGCAATGAGCAATTAAATCAGGACCTGTCTAATAGCTACATCTTCACAGAGCTGCCCACAGGTCCCAGGATGGACAGGCAACACAGCTTCACAGGTGCATCTGATTATCTCTATCTCAGTGCGCGTAAAATAAGGTTTCCCCCACCATACCATCCACTAATTAGGATCTAATTATCTAGCCTGTTGTAAACAATCACAGCAGATGGCATTACGCACAGTATTAACTCTAATGACCCCGGGCCTTGTGGAATTCACATTTCAATGCGTTTGTTTATTTTATTTATTACATTACTCTTTGCCCTACTTTCCAAATTCACTTAGGGCTATTTCCAATTCTATCAAGCCATAAGAAGAAGCTGAATGGCGCTCCTTTTACTCTGTATCTTATTCAATTATTGCCATTTCTCTGCCTTGTGTTGCTGTTTGTATTTGATGTCAAATGAGAACTGGATATCCCCAAGAGTAAAGTTAGAACATTCCCTTCATCCTCCATCTGTCCCACCTGGGAAATAACACCAATCACTAAATCAGGTTGGAAGCCTGGGTCATTTTTTTTAGTGTCTGACCCATAAGTGCTATCCAAGCTTCCATATCCCTAACAATTTAATACAGTTTTGCCCTTAAAATCTCAGGAATTACCCAATCTGTCATTGGCAAGAATGTGTTCATGACTCGCTGCTGCTCTGAAACATAAATCTTATTTGTGTGCCACAAAGTCTGACAAGAACCCCTGCTTTATCTTCCGCCAAGCTACTCTGTGACTACTCCTTGATGATTAAAGACATAACTTTCTCACATCTCGCCGCAGTTGCTCAGCTGGGGTTTCGCCACTGCTCATCGGACAAGGCTGAGCCAGCTAGAGACTGGATGCTGCAGAGGGCGTGTAATGGTGGCTGTGGGTGTGCGAGGTCTCATTAATTGAGGCCGGGCCTTGTGCCTGTGCTCCTCTGCGAGTTGTGCTCTCTGCCAGAAGCTGGACTTGCTAATTAGGCTCCTGGATATCACAGACATGTCCCTGGGTGCTCCGTACAATACACTGTTAGTGCCGGGGAGAACGAGAGAGCAGGACTGAAGGAATCATGGTACAGTCGGAAGAAGTGCAAAAAGACCGAATAAGATCGAGAGACCTCTTGGCAGAGAGCGAAGATGGAAAGGACATGGTGATTGAAAATGCGCAAGAAGGGATGACAACTGATGAAAGGGTATGGAGATAGTAAATGAGAACTACTGTATTGGAACAGATCACAGCCGCCAAGTAAGGCAGACTGCCACAACGTGCACAAAGGAAACTGTTATTTAGGTGGGAAAATCTGAGAAAGAATGGGAAAATCAAAATGAAAAAAAGAGAGAATCTATCCAAAGGAAGATAAACAGAGCAGAGAGGTAGAGATATCTACTCAAAGGCGAAATGTGACAAACAGTAAAGAATTCCAAACAGACCGAGTGTGTGTGTTTGAGATTTTGTGTGGCTGTGAATTTGTCTGTGCTGCGTGCTGGACTGTGTGTCCAGATAATTCAATCTGCTGCCCATTGACCGGCCTCCCGCTCCGTCTTCACTCCTAATTAAATCTCCATTTGTTGGCTGGCTGCTACAGTACTGCTTCTAATTGTGCTGCCACAGCCCCTCGCAGATACGCGGGCACACCTAAGCGTGCACCAATCCGGGGCCCCAAGGCAAGCGCGATCCCAAGCACGTCACTGCGCTACATTACACCTCAATTAATCTCATCAATTACACATCAATTAACCCATGGCAATTCGCTAAATGCAGCTGGGATTCAGGCTGTTTTTCATCGGCGGGGACCCGAGGACTTTTTCTGCAACATCAAAGCACACCGAGCATCAAAAAGAAAAATATGTTTAATGACTTAACAAGAAATTCAATTTTTTCTTTTTTCCGTCTATTCGTCCGAGTGTTTAATGTCACTATTTAGAAATCCATATTGCCAATGTAAGGACAAAAAGTAATTTTAAGAGCTTGTAACCTTCTCTCACACAAATCTCTCCAACTCTTTCTAGGACATCCCAGGGCATTCCCTGGCAAAATCAGAAACTTAGTCTTTCCACCAAGTCTTCATTTTGCCCCCGGGTCTCCTTCAAGTGGGGCTTCCCCAGAAATCCTTCAAAGGCTCCAAAGGAGAGCACCAAAGAGACATTCTGTTCAGATGACTCCTTCTGAGCAGCAACTTAACTTGGAAGTAGAGCTCCTCGCCTCAAAAGCTGAGCATAACCATTCTGTGTAGGAAGCTCATTTCAGATTTTTCAAAGGATGTTGTTCTTTTATACCATGAAGCACACACTTTGCTGAAAGTCCCTAATGTGTTTATCCATGTCCAACTCCATCCTATCATGATTCATGAACAAGACACCTAAACGGTCTTTTGCCCCCTGATATGAAGGAAACAATTCACCTTTTTCCAGTAGAGAATCATGACTTCTGGCTCAGAAGAGTTGGCTTTCATCTTTGACTGTTTCAATGCATGCTTAAAGTAAGTGTGTACTGTAGGTGTCAATATAACTACATCATCTGGAAACAGCAAACTCAACATCTTACGTGTTTTAAACCAGACACCTTTCTCTTCATGACTACTTGTTGAAATCCTGATGATGAAGATTAACTCGTTTAATCCCAAATTTTTGTTCCTGCAAAATAAGTGCATACATTTCAATCCTTGGACCTCCTTAACACATGATATTTATGAATTATTACATTTTATGTTAGTTATGTTAGTGAAAATGCAGGTTTTATACTCGGCAACAATTGTTGCCGGTGGGAAACTGCACTCTAAATTACACAAATATGACCTATTTACACATATAAAAAAATAAGGAAAATTATGACATGCATAACTTATTATAACAAAGAATGGTTACAAGAGTGTTCAGAAATATTTTAGAAACATAAAAATTCAATGCCACATCCTGCAGATGTCATTGTCTCAATGTGCCAAGTGACCTTTGACCAGTGTTGTATAGTAACGAAGTAAAAATACTTCACTACTTTACTTAAGTATATTTTGGAGTACTTCATACTTTCCTGGAGTATGAAAATGTTTGATGACTTTCACTTTTACTTCACTATATTTCCGAACTTAATTGCGTACTTTTACTCCGATACATTTTCAATGTGTGGTTTAGTTACTCGTTACAAAAAAGCGAGAGAGAGAAACGCAAGTGTTTTGACCCCACCTACTGATTAGCAAGTAGCAAGCAGGCTACCGAACAAAGTCGTAGCCTGCTTGTCTGGGCTTGTTCATCACCTCCAATAGGATACACCTGTTTCGCTTCTCCCATTGTTGGGGAAATCAGAAATCAGAACACCTTACACCGGGTGGGTGGGAGGGACGTACAGAGAAGAGTGCTGCCCGCACTGACGCGGCTCAGGGATTACGTGACACGCAGCGCCGTGCCCTATAATGCACTGTAAGCTATGTAATGTGTTTTGAGGCAATTGACCAAAATCCCGGACAATTTTTAAATTCCCCCCGGACATCTTTTTAGGTCTGAAAAGTAGGACATGTCCGGGAAAAAGAGGACGTCTGGTCACCCTAGTTCAATGGGGGACAGAAGCCATAGCGATAGCAATTTAGACTAAATTTAACGAATATAGGAAAGGCATGCAAGTTCAAAACCACAAACCATTAACATGTGCTACTCTTTAAAACTGGAACAATTTATTAGCAGGTTTCATTTTGCCTGCACTTGGTTGGGTACATTATTTTAAGTTTATTTGACAAGTTTACCAAAATATAAGAAATGTCATTCAAACTTGCCTTGTTTTACTTTTTACTTGTACTTTTCATTACATTACTTGAGTACATCCATTTTTACAGTAATTTCCATACTTAAGTACAAGAAGTTTCAGATACTTTAAGACTTTTACTCAAGTAACATTTCAGTCAGTGACTTCGACTTTTACCAAAGTCGTATTTTGGAGAGGTACTTGTACTTTTACTTGACTCTGAGATTTCAGTACTTTATACAACACTGCCTTTGACCTCATTTGATTATTTCATCAATTAGGCAAAATCAGGTGAAAATGTTAGTATGAAGAAAACTGCATCTCAGAGGACCTTGCCCCTGTTCCACCAGACCAAGCACAAGACCTTTGCCTTGTCTTAAACTAGTTTCAGGAGTGGCGTCATCTTGTAGTGGTCAATCAGTGCATAGGCCACACTTTGAGGAAAGGTTCGGGTTTTGGAGGATGGGGTGTGGGGAGGGGTTCAACTGTGGGAATGACAGTGATGTAGAAGACATCGTTTTGAGGTTCCTTCAGGCCTCAAAAATCTAAAATATCTGATAGTTATAAGCTGTGTGGGAACAGCAAGACATTGAATAAACAGCAAAGCTATGGACACATAGCATAGTACTGTCTATGTATTGTGCTAGCGGCAAAAGTTGTTGCCATGCTTACATTCACTCTTCTTATGATCAAAATATGGATGAAGGGATACAATTTTCTTTATATATCAGTAGAAGACACTTGAAAGAACATATGTACAAAATATTTAATTTATATATTTTTATTAAAGTATTTTACTGACTTCCTCTTGTACACGTTTGTGACTGACATTTACCTCCACCATTACAGGCAGGAAGTAAAGAGGTCTGGTCATGTGATCTTTCACACTATATACATGAAATTGATATTGCTTAGAGTAGACACTATTATTTGATTTAACTTCAATTAGCTGCTTGAAGTCAAAGCAATTCTTTTAGAGCTTCCAGAAGTTAGAAAAAATGTCTGGCAACAATTGTTGCCGGTGGGATTAAACGGGTTAATGAAAAGAAGCAACCCTGGCAGAGTCCAGCCTGCACTAAAAACACTCTGAAAGTTGTGCGCCGATTCAGAGGCTGTAAATACAGTCGGGGGAATGGCGAGGATGAATTGAACTATGATGGACAAAGGGTCTCATTCGGCATGCAGACGCAGATGCATGGGCCATTTCTATAAATGACTGTAGAAGTGTGCAGAGGCTCTACATCTCCTCTACCTGTCTTCGGGCCTGTTTGGCTTCTGCTGTAATGGGTTCCTTCACCTTGCTGCCTGTGGTTGGAGGACACCCCTCCCTCTCTTTTCATTTCTCTCTTTCCACAACTCTTCTCCCACTTCTTAAGATCTCTTGATTTAAACCATTACACTATGCATTTTTCCTACCATCTGTTTAACTGTCACTGTTTTCATCACTCAATCTTCCCCTGACCGCTGTTTCCTAGTTCCTTCAGTCGTGGCAACATCGGTTTTGATGCACTTAAGAGATATATTGTACATAGGTGCCTGCTCACATGGATGCAAGAAAATATTTACAAATATGCTTGTGTTTAACATGACCTTCAGTTTATGTTGGTTATACAAGTGGTTTATATTTTGAGTGTTTTGTTAATGCCTCTATTGAAAAGCCTTATTGTCTTGGCTCAAATCTTCTCATTTCAACTGGTAAAGCATCAAATACATGACAGAGAAGAACTCATTATTGAGATGCTTTATCTATTTCATTGTGTGTATTCAAAACGGAAGAATTACTTTCACCTAGTTGCTTTCTAGATGCTTCCCTGGAAACGTTATGCCATCCCTAATGGCCCTTAAGCTTTCACTAGACTATTACTGAGCCATGGTCAGTGCCATGACAGTTGCATAACCCCCATCAGAGAGGTCTGCCATGACCCATCTCACATGTTATACACCAGTTGGAGAGGCTAGATGACAACTCCACATTTACCTGGATGACATGGTCCACTGTTGGCTAGATGGACTGAGATAATGATACAGGGAAGTTATGTGAGCATGTCCTTGTGTAGTAAAGAATAGAAGATATCATAGAAGATAAAGATAATTACAACACAAACACATCCAGTGAAGGATGGAGATAATGAGAGAACTGCAATTGTTACTACAATCTGTCACTCCACTATTGCTGTGCCTCAGTGATACACTGCCAAGTGCCATCTAAGATGTGGTTACAAAGGCTGAAACACAGGTAGCCGAGGTTTAAACAGAGGAAGACACAAGAAACTCTTCACCGTCACAGTGTAGCCAGGGTTAAGAGGTGAAGCACAAATAAAGCAGGAGAAATAACACAAGACAAAAGCCGAATGTGAACACAGTCTGTGTGATTGCATGCCAGCATGGTGCAACGTAGAGCACAATGGGCTTTGGTATATAAAGCTGCCCCAGTGCCTGTGGTCTTTGTCTCACAGCCATTAAAATTCTGTACATGCAGCAGGGGACCCGACTGGAGTCGTGCCACCATTCAACCTCAGCTGTCAGGTTAGAATAAGGTGTTTTTATATCTGTAGTGAATGGGTTGTGGTGGTGCAGATTGGCGGTGGAGGGCAGCTGCTCTGCACAGCAGCCACATTAAAAAGCCCCCCCTGGTCCTCCTATTGCCAGTTTTTGGTCTTCTCCAGATCTGTCGTTTCTGTTTGGCTTTTATCTGCAGTCGTAGTGCTGGAGGAGTTTAAGTCAAGAGGGACTTCCCCTTAGCGCTCCATCTGGATGCGCTGCCTTTCAGTGGGCTCTGTCATGTACCTTCCAAACCAATGCCTTTTCTACATTTGTCAGTGGAATGGAGAGTGCAGCTTTTCTTCCAAGAGACTGATCTTTATTTTTTTCCTAGATCCACTTTTGTCTTTTTTTTAAGAATAACTTCTAGCCTCACCTTTATCTAGTGCTGCCAAGAATGGATGAAGAGATAAGTACCTCTTATAGTCAAGATCCATGTTACTATTCTTGTGAGTCATAAAATTTCATGCTTTAATGAAACCAGAAAGGGACACATAGCAAGAATTATAGCTGATTTCTGTTAAGGTAAAATAGCACTGATTTGTTCTTTGGATTAGGCCAGTAATACTACCACAGCGTTTCCCCCAGAAAACTTTCTAAGCACGGTGATAAGGGCACTAGGGCTGTCCACCAGTGGCCTGTCGTATTTTTGTGTCGACAGAAAATTTAAAAATATGACTAGGTAATTATGGTATATTATAGTGGATGACATTGCTGACAATACTTAAACTCACAAAAATAAAATTAAAATAAATCATATAAATTATAACTTTTTGCAATTTGAACATTTTTTATGGAAAATGCCAATACTATTAAATTTTATTTAACAGTTTTCATCAGAGATAAAAAGTGTTTAAGATTTAAATTTAATATTTAATATTGAAAGAAGTTTGTAAATTTAATTTTCAAAAATGCATGGAATAATCTTTATAATTTGATTGATTGTTGTGTTACCTTTTGTTATAATCTGATGCCATGAGTTTAATCTTTTGTTAGAAATCAGTTTCTTCGCAAATACACCTCAGCAAATAGTCATCAAATAAACTTAGCTACCAACTCCACAAAATCTGTATTGACACATTGTTAGTGGTCCTGATGTACTTAAAAGGTAGAGAGGGGCCCCAAATCATATTCTGCTTAAGGCTTTGTACAACTTTATATATTAGGTTAAAAAAACCCTTTATTTTATAGGTAAAAAAAAGAAAAGAAATGTAAAGAAATATTATTTAAAGTGGACAATAATAAGTATACTTGCTCTTTTCAGTATACTTAAGTTTTCTTTCTTTAGTAACATGAGCTGCATGGTGCAGTGTTTTGACCTGCTGGTTGTGATTGGTAGATTTATCCAAGCGAATGCAGCAAGAAATACTCTGAATGAAAAAGACTTGGTAGTGAAGTCTGGTCTTCTGCTATTCTTATAATACACTAGGACAACCCTGCTAATAGAAACATCCCTAGAATGTTGCCTGGCAACCTGTAATTGTTGGTTTCATGATCTATGATAATCCGGTCAGTAAAATTACCATACCTGCTATTGGATCATTCTGACTGTAACATTCTTCTCTCAGCATTAAGTTTCACAGTGAAGAAAGTTCTAAGTTAGATGAAAACTTAGAACTACACTGTTAGACCTTTTATTGTAATTTTACAGTAACTTACTGGCAACACTGTTGCCAGCAAGTTACTGTAATTACCATTCTACAGTACCCTTACTGGCAACAGTGTTGCCAGTAAGTTACTGTAATTACCATTCTACAGTACTCTTACTGGCAACACTGTTGCCAGTAAGTTACTGTAATTACCATTCTACAGTACTCTTACTGGCAACACTGTTGCCAGTAAGTTACTGTAATTACAATTCTACAGTACTCTTACTGGCAACACTGTTGCCAGTAAGGCAACAGTACCCTTACTGGCAACAGTGTTGCCAGTAAGTTACTGTAATTACCATTCTACAGTACCTTTACTGTTATGATATTTCACAGTTAATTTTTACTGTGAGTGTGCTTTACAGTTATAACTGCATTACTGTAAATGTAGTTTCTAGTATAATACAGTAATTATATTTTATAGTAAAGCTGGTCTACTGTAAACTTGTTTCACAACATAATGTCAGAGTTTTACTGTAAATTAAAGTTTACATTTCTTTAAGATAATTATATTTTACCATAAACCGAAAAATTTCATAAAAGAAATTTTAGTCCAAGTACTGTGAATAACAGGTATTTATTTTCAGCAGATTTGTAGAAATAAAATCCATTTACATATTCGCAATGTCATAAAAAACAATGTCACAATACAATATAATGTGCTGTAAAACAACAAAACCATAGAACACATTTCCTACATCAGAAGAACTTTTATTCCATTTGTCAAACAAAATCAGTGGGATCCATCTTGTGGAAGCTGAACTGTAAAGAATAAGACAGACAATGTGGGAGGTCATGAGATGGTCAGGAAGTTATCTACATTTTCAAATCGACAGGAAGTTGACAAATTAAGCTGAAGTGACAATGTTCACATGCATAAAATCTTTGTCATAAAGCAGCATTAAGTTGATAATTTGTTTAAAAAAATCAATTGGACTGAAGTGATAATAGAAGCTGCATAAAGAATGAGCAGGACTGGCTTCACTTCAGGTTTTTGGATTGTTTATGGCAAAAGCAGTCAGTCAGTCTTCAGTAATTCAAAAGATTGCGTACTACAAATGTCCCCAAGGGGACAATGAAGTACAACAATCTTTTTAGTCATTTTGTTGGTGCTGACGGATTACTGCAAAGGTGTGCCTAATAAACTGAAAACTGCATAGTATAAAAATACACCACACTTAAACGACTACACACTTATACATTTCTGTGATTTATTAAGAGATGCAGCGACATCCACTTTTTACCACGGACACAGAAAAGATGCAGGCTACTCTAAAGGGCTATTGTGTAGGAATCACATGCCAT
Source organism: Xiphophorus maculatus (assembly GCF_002775205.1). Taxonomy (NCBI): domain Eukaryota; kingdom Metazoa; phylum Chordata; class Actinopteri; order Cyprinodontiformes; family Poeciliidae; genus Xiphophorus; species Xiphophorus maculatus. The sequence goes on along the minus strand of NC_036458.1, from coordinate 10,835,055 downwards.
TTATAAATAATCATTAAAATCATATTAAAAAGGCTAAAGTAAAGTCAGAGCATGCAAGATAGGAGGAAAAGACAACAAAATAATAAACATTTACATTTGGTAAAATACTTACCTAGTTGGAAGTCCTCCATTCAAATTCAGCAAGTTGTTGGAAGAAGGTGGTGATCTGGGAGTTGACACTGACTACTTTCCTCTTGACAAGACTTCCCGTCTTGCGGCTTGTACCGACTTTGGCTGTGCATTTGGTACCAACATCTGGATTGATCCTCACAAAGAATCTTTTAACAGAAATAAAATATATTAATTGTATTTTTTAATGAAGACGTACAATACAGCAATCAGCTGTGGTTCTTCATCATCAGTCAAACTGTCATTAAATTTAATTCATAAATGGCTTGGTGTAGAGTACTTGCCATTGTATCATCTCCAGCGTGGTGGATGCTGACTCCTGATACTCCAGATTGAAGACATAATATGACCCAAAAAAGACAGCAAGGATGCTGGCAAAGTCATGTAGTTGCTCAGGCTGGAAAAATACCTTCTCCTCCATACTGACCATCCACCGGGTTGCAGACATCGAGCTATTTCCTAAAATAGACAAACCCTTGTCAGGCTAACGCTAGTGAGTAAAAGTACAGACTACCATAACAATTACATACATTGCTACGAAAAAATTATAGTGATAGAAAATATTCCTCTTACCAAGCATGATTACCCTTGGTGTAGTGGGTAAGGTCATTTCCATTTCAACAGACATCTTGGTGGAAGATACCTTTAAAACATAAAATGAATACTCTCTTAAATATGAATTACTGGTAGTAATTTATATTTAAAGGGCCAGTTCACCCAGATTACAACAGGTTTTTGAGAACCTCATCCCGGAGACTAGACTAGACTTTACCCCTACATCCTGCTACCACTCTGAAACAGCGGATGTGAATGACAGTTTGTGGGGCTAAATGCATTTTTTAAAGCATTACATTCCACAAGTGTTCAGTCTGACTTCTGCTATGGCGGTGACTCCTGTGCATGTGGGACCTGAATGCAGAAAATGTTCTGAAGGAAGCAGGACATTGCTCTATTCCACATGCAAACCGATAATTAGCTGTGTGTTGATGTTTCTTCACATGACTACAAAATTCAGTAAATTCTGAAGTACAAATGCTGCAGAATTTACACCTGTACATAGTTGCACCTGTTAGTACTGACTTAACCTTAAATTTGCAGGAGCATGGTTTAAACATGTGAACAGTCCTTATATGTAACCAGGGTTGGAAATTAACTTTTTTGTCCACCTGCCACTGTGGCTGAACAAACTCAAAAAATAACAGAAACTACTTTAATTTTTTTCACCTTTGTCCTCATTTACAGACTCTTATACACTATGTTGGAGATGTAATGGTACTTTTGCAGGCTAACCAGCTGTAGCAAGCTCAAAGTTATAGATTAGGTTAGCTGCTCCTCTACATTTCCAGACTATTTTGTGGATTCAAATATGTTTGAAGAGCTGTCTTTTTACCTGTTGTCTTGTCTTTTGAAGAGATGAAGCTATGTTAGCAGTCAGCAGGACAGAACTGCACAGCCACTTGGAGGGAAAAAGCTTGGGAGTTAAAACAAAAATCATCTGAAGAAAAGAAAAAAAAAGAACAATGTTAGAAATTCATCCTTGCTGACCTACGTAGCTAATCTGCACTTTTAACATTTGCAAGATCATGGTTTAAACAAATGAACAGTCATTAGATGTAAAAAAAAGAGAAGGGGGGGATCAATTATCAGTTAAGGTTATATTGTTCCACAAAGGATGTAACAACAATGCTAACAGACACTCTGCTCATCTCAACCTAAAGCCGCCCGAGGAAGATTAAGCGGCAAAAGTCAAGCTAAAACCTTCAACGGTAAAATTAGCACCTTAGCTAACGTGGCTGTCAGTAGCCAACAACATACGAAAGCGCAAATGTATGTTTACCTACTATTTACAAAAGAGTTTCCCCGCTTTCAGACCCCCCCCCCTCTCGCTACAACGTGTCCTGGTTTTCCCAACTGAAAATATGGTCACCCTATTTATGGTAGTTTTACTGGGCATTTTGTGGTATTTAACTGTAAAAAATACAGCAAAGGCTAACAGTGTATGATGACCGTTGGGAATCAAATATAATTCTTACTGTATATTATAAGTACAGTACCACTACTGTAATGTGTAAACAGTAAATTACTGCAAATTCAAAACATACAGTAAGTTACTGTAATACTATGTACTATACCCATAATGCAATGCAAATTACAGTAACTACTTGTAAAGATGTCTTATGGTAGTTTTACTGGGCATTTTGTGGTATTTAGCTGTAGAAAATACAGCAAAGGATAACAGTGTATAGGCAATATAGACAATTTTTTTTAGGAACCTTGAGAAATCACATACATTTTTCTATAGGTGCATGTCAGTACTTCTGTCAAGATGTGAGACTTCGGAAAATGACAGGAAGCCGAATGTATGCTGTCAGAGTTATTGTTTTGTCCATTTAAAGAGTCTAACTCACATTTTGGGCATAGTTTGGACATCTCGCTTAAATTTACAATTTACTGATTCAGGAATGCTAACCATACAAACCATGCTATATCCAGATGTGAGATGTTTAAATACAGTTTTAAATGTAATTTCTGTAATCATGCTGTCTTCGTTGAAACAAAAGTAACCATTTGATTGACTGCAGAGCTGTGTAGCATCAACAGCTCTCTCACAGTATGCTTGATGTTACCTCAGCACCTAACATAAATAATAAATAATCATCGACTGCTTAAGGCTAACGTATAGGTACAATAAATAATGAATTATTCAACAATACTACGCATGATACTAAATATTTTATTTACTTTGAATGGATTATATTGTAATTAGTGATATGGCACACCTCTACACACTTAAGTATTGTGATGTTTGTAAAAATAAAAAAAATAACTATGTCTTGTAAAGAAATAAATTGGATATTCTAAAACTGTTTTAGCAGGGATTTTATTGGTTGAGTTACATTTGTCCAAAAGCAGTCAAGAAAAAATGACTTTTATTATCAATACTTTTTTAACGAGAAATTGTGATTAGCTAAAATCATTATAAGCATATCAGGCGACTGAAAACCACTTGAAAAATCTCATATTGGTACATCTAGAAATCCACAAGAAAAACCAATAACCACCAGAGTGACAGCAGCAATAGGAGTTTACATTACCCAGTATTTATTATTACAGCTTTGTTCAGTTGTATGAGTTCCACAAATGTAAAGGTTCACATCTATGTAAGTAAGCAAAAATTTGTCATGGATTTTTTTTTTTTTCAACCTTGAAATATTCACTTGAACTGCATATTTTTACATTTATACATTCCTTATCCATGGCTGAAACATGCAAAGACAATAATCCTGCCACTGTCACCAAAGCAGACTCTACAACAGGCGCAAACTCTGTGAATATCAAAAATACAATGAGAGGGAGGAGAGTTGGGGCTACAGAAAAGAGATTCTTCATTGGTAGCATATTAGTTCAGAGAGGCCAGTGTGAGGATGAATTGGCCCTGTCTTGTTTCAGCAGTGAGTACTGTTGATGGCCTGTGGTCACTTAAGCGCTCAAAGACTCAAAAGAAATCACTTGACTTGGTTGTTTCACTCTGTGATATTTTTTTCTTTTTCTGGGACTCCATGAAATGAAATGAATTGCGTTTTCATTCTGTGTTCTTTTATAATGCTAAACATTGATTTTTCTGTCCTCTGAAATGCTTGTTCCTGAAACCCTACACTTCAGTCTAAATGTGAAACCGGTCGCAAGTGTCACACACAAGTGCCGTCCAGGGATTTATAATCAGATTTTATTTTAATTGGTCATTTGAGACAGAAAGGAATGCGATCACATGAACGGCACCATAACAGGTAACCACAGAGGAGATTAGAGTGTGCTCAGTTCCCTGTTCCACAATCTGACATCACTAAGTCGGCATTATGCAGATTCCTTGTCTCAGGCGAGTGATGTGTGTTTGAGGTTCTTGGGTTTGCACGTTCGGCTACCTAATGGTGGCTTGTTGATGGAGTTGCTAAGTGCACACCGTCAGCGAGCCACCGACTCAATTGGATGTGGTCTTGTGTTGTTGCCTGTGTGTGTTTGTTCAGACAAAAGAGAGTGTTTTTGGATTTGTGTGTGTATCAAGTCCAAATGCATTTACTACTGGATAGAATTACAGCATAGCCACCACTCCAGCAGTTTGTGTTCAGAGAAAAAAGAAACAAGGGATGGCTCCCTTATTATGGTTCAGCCAAGGATCAGTTTAAAGTGTCTTTTAGGTTTTATAGTGTTTGCTTTTGAGTTCTTGCAGAGGTGATAGATAGGGCAAGATGTGCCAGGGAGAGGAGTATTGTTACCAAATAAAAATAGAAACTGCTTCTTAAAACATGCTATAGTTATTTGAACAATGTGATTGAAAGGGAAACAGGCTACAGACAGATATCACTAGAGATGACAGGAATGTGTGTTATACGTTTGCACTCTGCTCACATGACTGCCTTTGGGGGAAAACAGAGGTTCACACTTATTCTTTTATTTACAGTTTCAATCAGGTTCCATTTTCTGTGTCCCCTTTCCTGCTCTGCGGGAGTGCCCTCACATTTACCTTGCTTTGCCGCGCCACGCTCTGCATCCGCTCTCATAAATCTTGCGTTTGAACTGTGGGGGGATGGAGAGTTAAAAAGGTACGCCGTTGACCAGCCATGACAGTGAGTTAGCTGCTGCAGCACACTTTGAACCATGCGTGCTTCAGGCCCCAGCGCCTTCCTGCAACTATTAATACAGACTTTAATTAGCACGCCACAAACACTGGTGCAATTGGTTCAGTGTCGCCCATGGCTGGTGAGGCAGACAGATCAATAGGTCTGATCATGCCTTTTTCATCAGCTCAAATGAAAGCACTTTGTCTCCAAACTCAGCTCTGGACTTTGCGGAACACCTTAAAGGCTTTTTTTTTTTGTTCCTTGTGGCTAGACTGCTTGTGTGCAGTGTTGCAGATGGGGCTTGTATAATCTGGCTGCATTAGGGAACTATAAAGATAAATGAAGAGAGGTACAAAGCATAACTCATCCTGTCAGAGAGCAGGGTTTAAGACTAGGAAACTTAGTGTTTTCTAAAGCAACCCCTTCCACCATCGCCACCTCCCATACTTTCCTAGTTCCCTACTTTCCTCTCGTCTAAATTGCCCGCATTACATTTTTTTTCAGATTGCTATATTTTTCTCCATCTGCTTTGTCTATTTCTGCTTCAGTCTCCTCTTCAACTCCATCTTCCTCCCCATCCCCTTTTTAGTGGTTTAGAGGTATGGAAGTGTTCATTTAAACTCCTCCTTTCAGCACAAATTGCTCCTCCACCTCTTTGCTGGCGCATTTCAATTTGAAAGGGGAAAAAGTATGATGCGTTTGCAGTGGCAATTTATTCCATGTGCTTTTTGGCAATATTTTTGTTGACCTTCAAGTTCTTAATAAGAGCAAAAGAAAAATGGAAATGGCTCATTCTGAGCTTTCATTTCTCGTGAACTGCTGAAATGTGTCGTGAGTCTTCTTATATGAGTTACTGAATCAAACATTTCATTTTTTTTCTCCCTAACAGCCACCACCTTATTCCTCACCTTCTGTTCCTATAGTTAAATTTTTTTTGGCTTAACTTGCCTTTTTCTCCAATTATTCTCTTCCAGTAGACGATGTTCCACCTTACTTTAAGATGGAGCCTCCTCAAACCCAGGTTCACCTGGAGGGAAACCGCCTGGTGCTGACCTGCATGGCGGAGGGCAGCTGGCCCCTCGAGTTCAAATGGATCTACAACAGCAGCGAGCTCACGCGGTTCTCCTTGGAGTACAGGTGAGGGATGTGACCTTGTGCTCCAGAGCTAATGCTGTTGTCATTGCTGTTTCTTTTCACCGGTTGCAATTATCTCACCACACGAGGACATTTTAACAGCATTTAATTGTAACTAATAGCACAATTGCTCATTTTTATTCATATTCTAACCTCATTTGCATGGATTTATTTGCCACAGATTTGGTTGCATGTCTTCCTTGGAAGCCTGCACGTGGCGTTTGGGGAGTTTCAGATTTATTCCAATTTGTCTCACAACGTACTTGGCATTCTTGGATGTTGTGAGGAGATAATGCTTCTTTTCACTCCTCTCCCATTCCGTTTGTCAAAACTATCATGGTGGTAATAGAATACAACAGTGCATATTTTTCATCATCATCCCATGCAGTGTGGGTGTGATTCCTTGCTCCACGAGCTGAAAGATTGTGCTTTACTGACAGGATGTTTCTTTTGGACGTGTTATATTACACGTTTAAAGCCTCTTAACACCGTCATGGAGAGTTCCTCTGACACCAAAGAATGTGGCAAGAGGAAGCCTCTGTCTGCGCTAACACGGCCTCTCCCCGTGTGTCCCTGCCAGTCACAGTTGCAGTCTGCAGTGAAAGTCACCTTCTTTCCAGTTCCAACCTCGTTTCCAGGACTTTATTCACAGTCTGACCAGACCTCAAGACATGGCCAAACACTCTTAGGTGGGATTGTCTGATTGCTATCGCTGCTAACACAAAAACAGACTCACACTGTATCCCTTCGCTGTCTTTTTCCACTCTCCCATAGATCTTTTTACCCCCACCCCTCATCTTCTTCTCTGGCCTGTCTTCCACCAACACTTGGCTGCTCACGTGGTTTGTTCTCTGGGTCTGCCTTGCAGGCCAGCCCTCTGCTTATTATTCTTCACCAGCCTTGATCAAAGAGGAGAACTGGAATCCATTTAATCAGAAAATCCAACCCCTCCGTCTGACCCCCACCTCCCCCCAACACACACATACACACACACCCCCACACCCCACGTTCAAATTAGCAGATTCAGGAATCATGGATGTGGTTCACACCTTTACAACGCATTTTTAAGAGAGCCTTCTTGTTAAACTTACCTGTTTCACAGCATCAAACATTTCTTTAGGTCAGACAAAGATAACCGAAGAAAGTTCAAAAAGCAGCTATCAAATGAGCTCAATTTCTGAGGGCCAAAACACTGCCCAAAACAACCTTGCTCTAATATCACAGCATCTCATTTAGATTTCAGTCCAAACTTTGTCAAGGCCACTCCAAAACCGTCATGCTGACCTTTTGTTTTAGTCATTTAGAGTTGGGTTTGCTGACGACTTTCAGATCATTGTCTTACTGCATAACACAAATGGTCACAAAGTGAAGGTCAGACAGACTCCTGATTTTCTGATAAGGAGCAACAAGTTGTCAAGGTTCTAAAGCACAAAGCAGCCTTAATTCATCACACTACCACCACACTCTTCAGTTATCAATATATACATACAGTACAGACCAAAAGTTTGGACACACAGTTGTGTCCAAACTTTTGGTCTGTACTGTATGTATATATTATGTAAAATGCTCTGTTAATTTTACACTAGATGTAACAGGATGCAGTCTTGCTTAAATGTTCCAATTTGGACTTTTCAGTCCACAGATTAAGTTCCCAGAAGTGTTGAGGATTTATCATCTTATTTTCTGGTGTTAGACTTTGTGCTTATCAGTGGTGTTTTTGGACATTGGACTCTCTCATGGATCATTTTTGTATAGTAACTGTATAGTAACAGTCATAATTTTACTGTTGAATTATGAGAACCTGAGTGTGACTAAGGTAAGTCATGCCTAAGGCAGTGATTCTGATGTTGCCTTTGGTTTGGTTTTGACCTTCTGGATGAAAAGTAGATTCACTGTTAGAGTAATTTTGGTAGCAGTTTTTTACACTATTGTGAAGGTTTCCTACTGTTTCAAGTTTTCTCAGTTTCTGGACAATGACTCTCAATATTATTGGAGTCTCAGAAACAACTCTGTGACCCTCTCCAGACACTTCCCATATTTCTACGACTTTATATTTTATCTGATCTGGAATGTCTTTACATCAATTGTTGTTTTCTGGGATCTTCATGCAGCACTTCATGCTGCCAATCAGGTTCTATTGAAGTGATTCTTAAATATGCAGATAAGGCAATAATCTGGCCTAGAAAACGTTCTAAAAAAGAGAGAGGGAGGGAGAGTTTTCTTTGGTAAATTTGCCTGACCTTAAAATTAGCTTCGTGATCATAAACATAAAAGGTGTGACTGTAATGGAACAATAAAAAAAATACATCTTTTCAAAGCACTGTAAAATTAGTCTTAGAAATCCTAATTCAGAAGAAAATATTTGGGTTATCAATTCAGCTTTATACACACACATTCACACACCATTTACCACCAAAGCATGTCAAGGGAGAGACAGAGCTGTGGCTGTCTGAAACACATGACAGGTGGTTGTATGATTTGATTGAACAGACTGAAGATACAGGATAACAATGGGGTTTCGTGAGTCCTGCCTGTCTGGAACTCAGCTGCGCCTGTGTCTCCTTTGTGTTGCTCCAACTGTGCTCTACACACACATCGGCAGTTCTCTGCCGTGTTTCAGAACATTTTCCTCTCACGTTCAAAACCATTTAAGCTGTATTTCAGGTGTCCAGTAAAACATCTCAATTAATTTACTGTCCTTAGCGTGGGTGATAAAACCCAAGATGACAACTGTGTTGCCTGTTTGTCACTCTGATGATGACTAATTGCACTCGGGTTTTGTCTGCCCATTAGGTACCTGATCCCATCGCTAGACCGATCCCATGCTGGCCACTACCGCTGCATCGTGAGGAACCGAGTGGGTGCTATAATGCAATGCAGCACTGAGGTGCAGGTTGCCTGTAAGTGATGGCTTATTTTCATACATCTGGCAGATTGAGGCGATGAAGCTGTTCTTGTGAAAGTACAGCACGTCACTAGGCTTAATTAAAGGAGAACATTGATAGTGATTCTTTCTTCACTCCTCGTTTCCTGTGGTGTTCACATTTCTTTTTATTTTCTCACTTTCATTTATTTTTTATGTCTACCAGATATGGGCGGATTTGTGGAGGGCGAGAGATCTCAAACTGTTTCCCAGGGCGAGGGAGCTCTCATCCACGCACCGCGGATACACAGTTTCCCGAGGCCCCAGATAACGTGGTTCAGAGACGGGCGCAAGATTCCCTCGAGCAGCCGCATGTGAGTCCGCATTCCACCGCAGTTTGTTTGCTTTTGGATTGAGCAGAAGTTGTGTGGGTTTGGATATGCTCGAGATGTTGGTGAATTTTCGAGCTGCTGTAGCAGAATTTCTTTTTCTTCAGAGAGCTCCAAGAAGTTCAATACTACTCGCTGATTTTCTCCTATTCCCCCTCACGCCATGAACCAAGTTTAGCAGAATAACTGATGAGTGAATGTTGGCACAAGCCTACTGTTCATCACTGAATCACCTCTCAGTGATAAAGTGGGTTATTATATCCCCCCCTATTGACTTTGCAGGCGGAATGATTGAAGGGTAGACATGGATCAGGCAGCAGGGGAACCAATTAGACAAAATTCGACAAAAGGCCTCAATTGATGATATGATTGACTGACAGCTCTCGCCCCGGTTGGAGTTGTGAGCGTGTAATTGTGAGTGTGCGTCTGTGCGAGGGGTAAGAATCTGTCAGAGGCGGAGTATACGTCAGGGGTTCAGTATGTGACTCTTCTTCTACAGTTAGTGTCTTTTGAATTTCCATCTTTTTATATATGCAATTTTCCTGAGGCGCCACTGTAAGGTAATCACCTGAGATTAATTTTGTCATCCTGACAAATAGAGGAAGGCAGTCCACCAGTCCTCGGAAACCACCTCCTTATTTATTATTCAGCAGCCAGCTGTACTGTGTCATTGCTGCTGTGAAGACTTTTTACCCCAAGCTCTAGGCTCTAGCTCAAGGTATAGATCGGTACATGGGTTTTCTTCCTGCAGATTGTAGGCCAAACGGAAAACAAAAGGCAAGAGGGAAGGGAAAAAGTAGACAAAGCTACTTTCACAAATCTTTATCCAATTCCAGAGCTGCTAAGTACACAGTTGGCTTTTACAAGCAGTAAAACACTGTGACGATGAGAGGCACTGAAAGGACACTCAGCATTTACCGCTTTCTTGCTTGCTTAGTGTCAGGCCACATTGATATTCACAGGTGTGTGTCGGCGTGCGTGTGTCTGTGTTTTCTTGCTTGTCTGTTTGTGTAAGAGTCTGTTGACTCGGCGAGAGCTGCTGCTTCTAATTGTCCTGGAGCGTTTTTTCCACTTCGATCAGGCAGATGGTGGTTGATATAAGAAGAGTCTAATCTGGCCACATGCTTAATGTCAACTTTCATTTCACAGACTCTTTGCAAACACCCTAACCTGTCAGGCTAGCCGGCATTTGGTCTATCGAGACACTGATGTTTGTAGAAAAGTTTGTAAAGGATGTCTTTAAAATTTGGGGAAGGTAATTTTATGAATATTTAATGGTGTAGCTTTGACACAGCATACTTGTATGTTTTACTGCTTGTCAGAATAAATATAAATCTATTACCCAGGAATGCAATTCCTTCCAACAGCCATAGAATTCTAATAAAAACACAATTGGATAGCAAAGTATAAATTTCCTTTTCAAGATTAAACTGAAAATTGGTAAAGGAAACCCTGCCAGGTATGGATTGTGTACACTCAGATCGAGCCACCTCTATTTTGGCCCTGCAGCTTAGACTTAATCCAAAAAAAGCATTGGAAATATATAATTTATCTTTTTATTTTTCAAATCTCAAGATCAGTCTCAAACTGTCGTTTTTAGGAATTCATTCACAGTGTAGGGTAAATTAGTGAAGGTTACCTCAGCACTTAATATATGAACAAGAAAAAAAACACACACAGTCAGCAATAAGATATTCTTATGTTGATTTAAATGCTACAGAGTAAATAGATTTATCCAGCCAAGACTACGTCCAGTCTACAGCCATATATTCAGCATTGTGCTTTCTCTGTGCACAATGCTGAGGAGAACCCACTCCTCCCTTATGCGAAAGGAAAAATATATATATATAAAAAATTTTGCTTAACTTTAGTGAATCATATGGATTTTTTTACATGGGTAATGCAGCACAAATATTGGATGAAGAAGAATGCAATGAATATCAGACAAAGTGGGAGATCTTATTTGTGATTGATTTGACTTTGCTTGTTTAGTCCAGAGATTAGCCAAACCATAATCTTTCATCTTTCATTTCTTGACCCTCAACAAAGAGTTAAGGTTTTCTTTAAATAATTGTTGTTGAAATTTGGTGTTGTTGTTTTTTTTATCCATTCCAGTCTGCTCCAGTTCTTTCTAACAAATGGATCCATAAAATTTTAACGTTTTTGTCTAAAAATTCTGGAGCCCTATGGCAGTACTCTGATCAGTTGGCTTATGCCTCCTGTTGTGTTTCCAAGAGACATTCACAGAATACAGAACTTTGTTTTTCAGAAAAATAGATTTTATCCGACAACAAAATAGTAAACTTAAATTTTGTGAGACAAATCAAATATCCAGCAATAGATACAAAGATTGTTTAAGCAATTCTAGGATGGCTATCAGTATGTGATAATAACTCTGAAATTGGTATTGGCATGCACTTTTAAATTAATTCTCACTCCAACTGGAGGAGGATTAATACAGGTTTACTATGTTCACATCTTAGGTCTTGCAAATATTATTCAAAAGGACTATTGTATTATGTCAAAGGTCCCATTAATTAGTGTTAGTATGTGCAGAACAAGCTCCACACAGGCAAACAAAACTCAAACAAAGGAAATGCCTTCGGTTTTCAGAAATGGAAAATAACAATAGACAACAAAAAAATGCAGTGAATTGTAGATGGAAGTACTCATAAAATGTCTTTGTGTGCCACTTTTTAGAAATAATTTATGTGCTTGCTGGTGTGTCAGTCTACCCTTGGGATTTATTGACTGTAAGAAACAACTATTCACTGATTTAATGATCTGAGTGGATCTGCGTGCGGGTGTGTGGGTGTGTGCGTGTATGCGTGTGTGTCTCCACATGTATGGGGTGGATAGGTGTGGAGGAAATTTTAAGCACAAGAGCAGAGTGGAGATGTTTCTTAATGGAAAAAATCAACTACTTTCATGTCAGTCTGTAGGCTCATCTGTAGCTAAAGTGACAGACTTAAATCTGCATCTAATGTTTTGTTTTCGTTTTTTAATTCTTTCTCATCAGTGCCATCACTTTGGACAACACGTTGGTCATCCTGTCCACTGTGGCCCCAGATGCAGGACGGTACTATGCCCAAGCAGTGAATGACAAGAACGGGGAGAACAAAACCAGTCAGCCCATCACTCTCACAGTGGAGAGTAAGTGCGCATAAAGCAACATACACTCACAGGCACTCAAGCGTACTTTGCAGTTAAGCAACAGACGTCTTCGCCCACGCAGTGAAAGACACTGCTAACCAGCAGATTGTTTGTGTCGCCAGCAGACTGCATCAACAGGCTGGCACAGATGAAAATGTCATTTAGAAAAACAGTTTTTATTTATCTCAGCTGAAGACACACACATTCATTTAATACAGCAGCCTTAAAACAGGTGGTTGGTTTCCACTCCAGACAGTGGGAACAGAAATGGCCCCCTCTATTGGTAGGCACTTTTGTCTTGTCCAATAAACTTCAATCACTGAATACCTGCAGCCTGATGTTTGTCCTCTTTTTGTTCTGCTGCTCCTCTAGTCTCTGGTTTAAATTACTGGTTGTACAGCCACAACATTTCATCTATTTTATTTTATAGACTAACGAAATATTGTATAATTGTGAAGCATAGAGAAAAGGAAAATCGGAAAAGCATCTGGTATATTTGTATTCAGACTAATTCAATACTTTCTTGGACTGCCTTCATGTACAGCGGCAAATCTGTTGGTGTATGTCTCTACCAGCTATTCAAATCTAGAGACGGATAGTTTTGCCCTTCCTTTTTGTAAAATAGCTGAAGTTCAGTCAGACTGGGTGGAGCGCAAACGTAAACATCAAAAAGGCTCAAGATGAAATTCAGCCCCTCTTGGCTGCTTCCCTGGTTAAGACAGGGGACAATTCAGGTAAACATGTTTTTAATAAATTAATGTTTGCCTGGCCTGTACTGACCCACCGTTCAGTAACCAGGTTTCTGAAAATGACATAAAGCGAAGATTTAACAGAAAACGCCACCCACACTGAAAAACTTCAGATTAGAAGATCGACCTCTGTCACAAAACAAAGTCTGTAACTGCTTCAAATGAAATGTTGCATCATTAGACCAAGCACAGATAAAATTCCTAATAATTAGAGCCCGGTGGATGCTCGCCAATCCTTCCACCTACTGTCACGTTTTATCTAAACAAAGTCACACAGATTCTCACACTTTTTTTTTTATCTGAATGAATCAATCTTTCTCTGCTTACCCTTCCAAGCCAATTAAAAGTTACTAAATATATCTTCAATTTCCCAAAAGGACAAGTTTTGAATGACTCAAATATCACTGCATCTCCTTTAAAATGTATGTGACAAGTAGTGCTGGACAAAGATTTTAAAGTGCTTGCATTAGGACCTGCACATTCTTAAAAATGCCTGTCTGCATCTGCTTTTCAAATGCCTGTAATGCAGCCTTTGTAAGTCAGTCAACGTGCGTGACACAGCAATCTGCTGGGACCAGAAATAGTTAAAATTCACAGAATCTGACCTTGCAGATCATGCCGTTGTATTTTTGCATCTTAAAGTCAATAAGCATTTCAGAGCAGCATTTGTTCATTTAGGAAATTTCTGCAGAGAAAATATGCACACACACACGCACACAAGAAAAATCGGGGGAAAAAAAGACAGCAAAGTGAGCATTGTGTTCTTGAGGGAGAATACAAATGAGCCAAAGCTGAGTGTCATAAGTAAAAACAAACTGGCATAACACAATGCTTCAAGTAGCAAGGCACTTTGTTTTGTTAGGGTTTATTCTTCAGATTGTGAAATACACCCAACATGACTTGGGTTTACACTTGTTTTTGGACTGTGACATATGTAAACAATGCTGTGACATTAGTAGCGAGGACTTGTTATGCAGGTCACTGTGTTGTTTAATTTTGCCATATAATTGGATGATTACACACTTGAGGTATTCTCAACACAGGGAGTTTATGAACTGCAATACATTAATTAGTTTCTGCAGGGAGCCACTCATGTCTTATGGGGGAAAAAAACATTGCTGTTTTCTCTCTTTGTAATGTTAGATAAGTAAACAACCACATTTTCTCTCAAATATAGCATATAATATGTTAGTAACTGAAAGAAATCTAATAGAAATCTTAATGCTATTCAAGACTGAGTTGAGTTTTTCATCGTAGATAACTATAAGTTCATTTTTCAACAACATAGGTGGACGATTCTCCATCAGTCGTTCCTCTTTCTCCACCCTCTGCCCCCACGTCAATCTACTTTTCCAATCAAATCCCCCTACTTAATTAGGCTCATGAATTACACAGATCAGCTGAATGCTGCAATCTCACAATTTAGCAAACAATTTTTGGCCCGAGAGATTTCGATTTTCCTTACCAATCCCCTGAACTCACACAGGGCTTAATTTCTTCTTTTTCGAAACTCTGACAGAAAGCTTTTTCTGCATGGATTTATTGGTCTTCACTGTGCTGATTAATTATTGTAATAATAAAGTCAACAGCAGCCTCGATATGGTCCTTGTGCTGCTGTAATGAAATGATGTAATGGGGAAGTGTGGAATAATTCTAACCTCTCAGTCAAAAATTCATACAAAATTCATCTGTTTTCAATTGTCAGAGAGGTTGTATCCCTGCAGCAACAAATGTTAATGCTCATATGAGTCTCCGACTTAATTTCACACATCGGAACATAATCGCCGTGTTTTGTCCACGAAACCGTTCGACAATATGTCTCAGATGGATTTTCCATAAATATGTTGTTCTATTAAACCCATCTCTAAGGTTAATTTAAATGTAGTGACTGTTTACTTCCAGGCATAAGTTTACACGCACTTATCATAACTATGAATATTAATCATATATTCAAACAAATTTAAAAGAAATTCCAAATGTATGCAGAATTATACATTTGACAGTTACTGAAGATACAAACACAGACTTATATTTGGTTAAATGTCCTTTTGGAAGTTGATCCTCAACCTCTCAGTGTTTCTATTCAAGCTTCTGACATTGTGTTGGCTGGCTTTCTTTGACCACTCATCTTGAAAGAATTGGTCGAGTTAATAGTAATTGGCTGGTTTCATGCCACAGAAAGATTAGTCCACAATATTTAAATTGAGTTGAAGTTGGGTGTTGGTGAGACAATTCAGTAAACTCTAAGTTAGCATTTGAAAAATTGGGGCTCATAGTACTATTAGTCATATCAATGATGGAGTTTAACATGAAGATGGACTGATGGACTATTGAAAGAAACAATACAACCTCAAGCATAACTGAAATTTCCCAGTCATCCATATGGACTGGCCATCTAACTAACATCAAGCATGGTGGTGGCAGCATCATTCTGTGGACTGTTTTGCTGTCAACTGGAGTAATAAATATGAATCTTTCCCTCTTTACTGGCTAACAGAGACATTTGATTTTGTGGTTATTATATGTAGAGAAAATATACTATATATTTAAAATTGGAATTAATTTTTTTTTTCTTTTAGTCAACACAAAATATGTTTAAAGTGCACATTTAAAAGTCTAAAGTATTCTGACATGTTGATGTTGAGTATGTGGAACTGTAGCATACTAATTGCATTTTGAAAATGTCTTCCTACTTTTTCTCGAATCTGTAAACCTTACAACTGTTTGTGTGTTTGTCTCATGTCTGTGGTTACTGAAGACTACGTAAGCTGTTACACCAAATCTTTATAAGTTTTTTAATTACATTTCTATGCAAAATCCTTTTGGAGTAATATAGGTTTACAGATTACTTGAGGTATTGAAATGCGAGGCTGATCCGTAGCTTAACCAACAGCAGTAATAAGCCTCAGAAGGTCTGCTTCGACATTTAGAGGCAGTGTTTGAGGTGGAAGCTTTGTTACAACGCTGCTGAGATTAAACACCGAGCCATGAAGGGGCGAGACTCACAATGAGGTGGCACGGAATAACATTACTAATAATAAAAAGTTGATTAGGAACCTTATTAACCTGCGCTCACCCTGAAAATCGAGCACCCCACAAACACATGGTCACACAACACACACGGACAGCACACCGTAAACGTGCAATCACTCAAACACCATATGAGTTCACCGGCCCATAGCCGTTCCTCCCGGGAGGCGGGGCTGTAGGGGGGGCGGAGGGGTTGGCAGAAATGAGATCAGATTCAGAGAGAGATCACTGATTGAGGGCAGTGAATCGATGGATGGCTGGAGGCTCCGTGAAACCAGTGAGTGATGGTGCTGCATTTAATCGCTTTTTGTGTTTGTCTCAATTACATTACATAATAGCTTCTAACACCTGGTCTAACACCTTGAACAGGGAAATGCTGTGTGGGGCACAAAAAGAGGATCCTAGAGTACAGACAGCAGTGTTAATAGTTGGCTTATAGAAAACTGGCTGCCTGCTGGTGATAGTGACAGACTGTCAGTCTACGTGTAAGGACCCAGTCATGCTCAGCTGGCTGCATCAGGCAGATGCACAGGCTACATCAGATGTTGGAGTGCTTTTATAGATTGGTTTCACTTGTGTGTGTGTTTGTGTGTGTTTCAATGAATGCAATAGATGTTGGAGGACCTGCAGATCCCATCGCCCCCTCCATCATCATCCCTCCAAAGAACACCACGGTAACGGTGGGAAGAAATGATGCCATCATGGAGTGCGTTGCCAATGCAAGGTATGTATTCACAAAAAGATATGCAGTTGGAGGGAAAAGGACACAAAAAATATACATAGAGATGATAAAATCTCTACTTTTATTCCTCCTCAACATCTGATATTGTGATTTAAATCAGTCCGGAAATCTTTTGTTTGAACATGATCGAAAAAGTGTTTTGCACATCTCTCGTTTTGTACCTCTCCTCCATTCTTCCCTTTGATTCAAGGCTTTGCTCTGCTCTCCCTATCTCACACAGTCCCGGCTCTGAATTCTGACTATTATCTCCAATTCAAAGATTTAATCAGAATGACAGATGTATCAAATTTCACCCTCAACGCTCTTTAACCTTGAAACAGCATAAAAGTTTGTATTAATGTCACGTTCTCTATCTCTTGCTCTCTTTTTTCCCTTTCCTTTTCATCATTTTTGTCTCTCTCTCTCTCTCTTTTAGACCTCTTGTTAAAATGAGCGTCACTTGGAGGAAAGACGGCGTGGTGGTCAATACAGGAATCAGGGATTTTGGTCGCAGGCTTGTGATCAGTTTGCCTGCGGTCAGTGATAGTGGCTACTATGAGTGCGAGGCATCTCTTCGCAGTAGCAGCGTCCCCTCGGTGACCGCTGGCGCCTACCTGCATGTTCTTGGTAATTAAAACACAGCTGACACTTCAGTCCCACTCAGAGCACCTGGGTATTGCCTCAGCATGCTCGCTTTCGTGTTGAGAGAATTTAGAGTGAGATTTTTGGACTACCACGAGTAATTTAAGTGACGTTATGTACGACAGAGAAGGGCTGAATGAAAATTTGAATTCGAGATAATTTTGTAAATGTTTTAACAGAGCTGTGCTTTTGTCCTTCTGAAACAGAATATCCTCTGTTCATAAAAGAGCCACCAAGTCACATCACCGCAGAAATGGAGAAAGTGGTAGATATACCCTGTCAGGCACGAGGTTAGTCATTTTCTTCTGCTGTTGAATGAGCGAAACACAAAAAAGCATAAAAATCTAGCAACAAAAACAAAACAAGTAGACATCATGTTGAGGAGGTGAATCTTCTTCTGCAGGAACGCCGCAGCCAGACATTGTGTGGTATAAAGATGCGGTGCCTATCAGCCCAGTAAAGATCCCCAGGTACAAGGTGCTGGTTGGAGGCAGCCTGCAGATCAACGGCCTCCTGCCGGACGACACTGGGATGTTTCAGTGCTTTGCCCGCAATCTCGCAGGAGAAATCCAGACAAACACCTACTTGGCCGTTACAAGTACGCCTCTTTGGAAATTCTCATCTTTTCTCAGTCTTTGCATTTCCGAACTCGTAAATCTGATCCTCTTGTCTCATTTCTAATCCTCTTTTGTCGCGCTCCCCATCTTCTCTCCGACACCCATCTATCTATATATCGCCATGGCAGTGACAGACTTCTAACACTGGAAGCTTGTGCATTTATTGCCCTATTTTTGAATTAGACTCTGAGCAAGAGAAGCAGTGAGATGAGAGCGGCTTGTCAGAGTCTTAGAGCTGTCGCTGGGAATGAGACCTGACGGCTGCCCCCTTTGTCAAGTCTATTAAGCTCTCAGCTGCCGCCTGCTTTATTAGGGACAAAGCTGTTTATGTCTCTCATTATCATCTCTGTCTCACCTGATTTTCTTTAAATATATGCGTGCTTCTTTGTGTGTGTGGCTGATCCCACCCAGGTATTGCTCCCAACATCACGGCTGGCCCCTCTGACAGCGCGGTGATTGATGGCATGTCAGTCATTTTGCATTGTGAGACCTCAGGAGCCCCCCGCCCAGCCATCACTTGGCAGAAAGGTGCGTGGGCCAACAGTGTGAGCTTCCTTGTGGGGCATTTATTATGCAGCTTTTTTTTTGTCTTTACTTGCCAAAGTTACACAAGAGCTACAGAAAAGATCCACAATATAAATGCTCCCCAGCTAATCTTTATCTTTTTACTTCTGTTGCACTATTTACACTCCTATTATGTTACTCTGACATTTCTCCAATGCCCTAATCGCTATTTCCGTGTGCCCCACCATGTTCTCCCCTCTTTTGCTCCCTGTCCTCCTTCCGAAACCATCAATCACTCCTGCCCCTTTCCTGCAGGTGAACGCGTCTTGGCTAGCGGCTCAGTCCAGCTGCCTAGATTCACCCTGCTTGAGTCAGGCAGCCTGCTCATAAGCCCCTCCCACCTGTCTGATGCCGGGACCTACACCTGCATGGCCAGTAACTCGCGGGGCATTGATGAGGCCTCAGCTGACCTAGTGGTGTGGGGTAAGCTTAAATGAAGCAGATATAATCTGCTCGAAAAGCCATGATTAGCATTAGAAATTTCTTCATCAATACAGTGGGGAAGTAAGTATTAAAAAGATAATAAATTTTCTCATAATATACGTTTCTAATGATAATAGAAAATTCACATCAGATCTCAGTGAAACTAAAGTAATCCACACGTAAAAAAATCGAATCAAATAACTCAATAAATTAAAGCTGATACTTCCCTGTAATATCAGTCTTTTTTTCTATTTGAGACCAAATAATTTTTCTGTTTGTTTTACCATGCTGTTGAAAATCATTATTTAATCAAGATAAAATGTACCCTTTCAAAATCAAGCTTCTGAGTGCTCAAATCCTGACAGTTTCCTGCATGCCTGCTGCATCGCTCGGTATTTGTGCTGAAAATTACACAGTGTAGGAAAGATAGTGCTCCGTATAATGAGCCCAATCCTTTCTAGTCAACATCAGTAGGAAGAAGAAAAATACCAATCTCATTGACAAGCAGTCAAAAAGAAGGAAGTTGTTCAGGAATGTTTAAGTAGTTTGAATGCCACTGTACCAGCAAAAACTATTTCAGGTTAAAACAGTGGGGTAATGTCTCATTTTACAGGCAGAAATATGAACAGAAACCAGTCAGATTGAAAATCTCTAACAAGAATATCCACAGATTCGTATGATAAAACTAAAAATCATTATTGCTGTTTGCTTCAGCTGCTTCACCATGCTCAATATTGTCCATCACCTTACCGGTCATCACATAAAGTGTGACCACATTACAATACAATTTTAGCAACTTATAAGCTAAAACATCAGCTGAAATCTGTCAGTTTTTAGAAAGCAATCCTGTTCCTGTAGCTGGTTTAGTTCTAATTGATGAAAAGGAGACAAGTAAAAGCATGCAAAAGTAACAGTATTTTACTTTTTTATATTGTTGCAAATAAAATAAAGATGTTTCTTAAGTTCTTTTGAGTATCATTGGTACTATAACATAAAGATGAAAAGAGCATAATTTTACCTTAAAGTTGTCTTAAGCAGGTTCTCATTGCAATATTTCTGATAGAGATGTCAAAAAAAATAAAAAATTAGCAGAAGAGATGCACAGGTTTTAAAGGTCACTCATTGAAAGATCTTGATTTTCAAAAGGAAATTATGAGTAATACACTCAACCGCTAATTTCCAAGATATTCTAGTTACAATCACTAAGGTAACATGATCTTTTCACTGTAAATGAATGCAAACTATCAGTCCTTGAGCAGCCGTTGCAAAACACCCATTGAAATTACTGCGATGATTTATTCTGCTTCCGAGATACACTGAGTAAAAGATAAAATCCAGTCCACTAAGCTCTGTTAAATCCACTGTTCAAACATGTGGTCTCTGAGCACCAGCCTCTGGGTCTTTTCACAGCACGTACCCGCATCACTAAACCACCACAAGACCAGAGTGTCATCAAGGGAACCAAGGCTGTCATGACCTGCGGTGTGACCCACGACCCCAGCGTCACCATAAGGTAACTTTCACTTATCTGCGCTGCAAATTGATGGCTGATCTTCCATGAAGTATTTTCAATCTGGAAGACAAACTCAACCGAGAGTGGATTTAATTAGTTTATGAAATCTGGGCGATATCTTGTGGTAATCCAGCCTTGGAAAGACTCCAGCGAGGAGATTCGGAAACTGAAGATCGGATTGAGGAATTAGTTCATGGCCTCGCCTCGCTTCTCAGTCAGTCGTGAGCGCGATAGAGAACACGCAGCTGTCTCTGAGGGAGCAAAATGTCGTCTTGGGAGCCCAGTGATTAGAGTGCCTGTCACCTGTGGGCCTGCGACATTGATCAGATTGCAGGGTAAACAGATGAATATGTAAACAGCGTAATAACCTCAGACAGCGCCTTTAATTAAATGCAACACAGAGGAGATTAGCCGGAGAGCCCGAATAGCTGCAATTAATCACACTGGCTTGTGGCACTTGCATGCCTCAATGCATGCATAAGAGGGATCATATGTGCGGGTGGATGTCTGACATGACATGGAGTGGAATGGCTGGATGATATGTTGTGCACTGTATGTGTGGCGGAGACGGAGAGAGAGAGATGTTTTTCAGATTCAGAACACTTTGTTACCCACTTCACAAGGCTTTTCATCAGTGTCAGCAGCTTCTGTGTTTGCCGTATGATCTGACACAAGGAAAACAGATTTACTGTCACAACACTCAGGAGTAAAGAGTGGAAAGGCATAAGCCGGTGTATGTGTCCCGGTGAATGTGTGTTTGACACGCTTTTCAATCCTGCAGGTATGTGTGGGAGAAGAGCGGCTCGGTGATTGACGTGAACTCGTCGCCCCGCCTGCGCCTGGATCCTGACGGGACCCTCCACATCTCCCAGACGTGGTCGGGCGACATCGGAACATATACCTGCAGGGTGACCTCGGTGGGGGGCAACGATTCCCGTAGTGCCCACCTCCGAGTCAGGTCTGCACCTTATCTAACTGATCTTGATCTTGATGTCTGGGCTTTTTTTCTTTTTTTTCCTTGCCTACTTTAGTCTGGGGAGGTAATGATTGATGGCTGTTTTCTTCGCTGTTGCAATTTATTGTTGCTCCCCTCTGTAATCGATGAAATATCTCTAAAATCTACAATGGAAAACTCTCAGCTTAGCTGTTTGGTGCTATTATTTGGCACTTATCCTGTCTGAATTAATAATAATAACAAAAATAAGTTTATTTGTGCACTGTTTTTTTGTTGTTTTTTTTTTTTTTTAGATCTGAGAGACACTTTACAGGAATCACACAAAATCACTCAAAACACTTAAGCACATGATAATCATTGATCACTTGTTTCTCCTAAACACACATGTGCCTACAGGCAACTGCCTCATGCTCCAGAGAACCCAGTGGCGATCCTGAGTAGCACAGAAAAGAGGGCCATTAACCTCACGTGGGCCCAGGCCTTCGATGGCAACAGCCCACTGATCCGCTATACCATGGAGGTCTCCGAAAACAGTAAGCGTTCACTTTAAATTCTTCTTATTTGTAATTTCAAAAGTCAAGTTTCTTCTTCTTTCCTGTGTGATGTACTAATTTGCAGCCCCTTTATTATATTATGTCTCTATTGTTTCCCTTAAATTGTCCGCTGCTTCCTTTCATGCCTTTTGCAATCAGTGTAACTGAATTGCCTCACCCATCGGTTCCATGGGAACTAAATTGTGTTGATGTCCAATGCTCCTATCTCCTTTATTTTTTCTTCTTCCTCCAGATAAAATCAAAGAAGTTATGATGTTTTCACCCGCAGAGGGTAAATTGTTCGACCATTTCTCATTTAAGCTTTGGCTAAATTGAGAAAATGACAACTCATTAAAAAGAAAATGGATCTGAGGATGCAGATGGGATCTGGGTTTTAGATAATTGAATTGCAATCTGATCTTTAGAGGGAGTGCATGCAAAATAAATGACTTGTTTGTATAGGTGACTGCAATATTATTACAGAAAATGAAGCAATAATATAACACAGAATTCAAATTTGAGTTTGCCTGCACACAGGAGATGCTCCTGAAAACTCCTCAACCTGAAAAAAAAAGAAAAAGATTTCATATTTAGTGTGTGTTGCTCACAACTCGCTTTGTCTCATGTTTTCTATCTCAGATGCCCCTTGGACAGTACTGTTGGCTAACATTGAGCCTGAGTCGACAGGGGTGGTTGTCGGTGGCCTCATCCCAGCACGTTCCTACCAGTTCCGCCTGTGTGCTGTCAACGACGTCGGCAGAGGACAGTTCAGCAAAGAGACGGATCGGTGGGTGCTCAAAAATCCCTAAAACACCACTCGGAGTCTGTATAACTTAATTTGAACAGTGGTCCGTAGAAAAGTATTGCACTTGGAGGGCTTTTATTGCCCTGGAACAACTCGTTCTCCCCCTAGATCTTATCTTGGCAGTTCAATAGAAAATCCTGTAAGACCACTTTTTTCTTTTTTTTTTTTCCCCCCAACTCTTTGCTCTTACGCAATTGAGGGAGAGATGAACCAGCTTTCGGTCGGGCCATATTTTTTCAACATATAAGTGTGATTGAGCTTAAAATGTGCTTTGAGAAGATTTGATGGGTGCCCTGACCCAGCTTCCTCTCTTCCCTTCATATTAACTGTCGTTGCAGTGCTTCACGAGTGAAATAAACCGAGGCTTTGAAGAGGCGCGGACCCAGAATCTCAGGTGGATTCTGTCGATGAGCAAGACCAAACAATCTCATAAAGGGCAAACTCAAACAGGATCTGATGTTATTCGCTTGTACACACAAGTGTTTGACATGGCCCTTGTCAACATTCACTTCTTTTACACCTGCAAGTGAAAGCAACCGCATATCATCACGGTGCTTTATAACCAGCGCTCATTTACAGAATCCCCCGGTGAATTCACCAAAACAAGGGGAAAAATGGGGAGCGGGGTTACTGCATCAGAGAGAGCAACACTTTTCCAAGGCACTTCTTTGATCCTAAACACTCTGCTTTATCTCCTCCAGAGGGGCTGCTCCAGCACGTTGGGAAGAAATCAAGATGTCATCTTAAATTGACTTAAAAGAAAAATCTTCATGGAGCTCTCCTTCTTGTTCTGTGCTATCATTCTCTCCATCGTGCTGCTCCACTTTCGCCAAGGCCTCTTTGATCTTTTCTCTGCCACAGCGAGTGGTCCCTCTGCGGACAGCAGTATGGGGAATATGTTTTAGGCTAAAACACGACCCTACTTCCACAACTTTTCTTCATGGAGGGTTTTCAAAAAAAAAAAAAAAAAAAAGAAATACAAAAGCAAGGCTTTATCATGACTTGATGCGCTATGATGAAATGGGATAGAAATATGCAGAAACGTGTGATAATTAATGCATGGCTTCTCTCCTTGTCTCTTCTTGTACCTCGCTTTCCTCTTTTGCTTTCTTTTTTTCGCTGTAGACTGACTCTACCCGAGGAGCCTCCCAGCGCACCACCTCAAACTGTCATTGCAAGTGGCCGCACCAATCAGTCTATAATGATCCAGTGGCAGCCACCCCCAGAGAGCCATCAGAATGGGCCACTACAAGGCTACATCATCAGGTAAGAAAAGCTGCCATTTCTTTTTCTTTTCTGAGGATAGTTGCCCTGTTGGGTCAGTTCTGTTTCTACGAGTTAATAAATGTAATGCCAGTTTTTGTGTTACAATTTAGCTCAATGAGGTGCTTCCCATTAAAAGTGTACTAAGTTCTTCCACATGTCTCCTCTTTATATATATATATATATATATATATATATATATATATATATGTTCTTTTTTATCTCACTAATCTTGTTGCATGACTATATTGTCCTTGCCTCCCCCATCCATCAATTACTCTCTCTGCTGCCAGGTATTGTCTGTCAGGGCTTCCAGTCGATTGTCAGATGAAAAACATCACCAACCCTGACCAGAGCAGCCTGCTCCTGGAGGACCTCATCATCTGGACAAACTATGAGATTGAGGTGGCAGCCTACAACGGAGCAGGCACAGGCATCTATAGCCATAAAGTCACAGAGTGGACCCTGCAAGGAGGTAAGAGCAACAAAAACGGGACTTGTAGGTTGTGCTGGCTCAAATAAAAGATTGTTTATGTGGATCAAAAATTCCCTACTTAGAGGGAGTGCAGTTCATTTAGTTTTACATATTCCATTTACTTTATGTTTAAACGTTTGTTGGGGGGCATGATATTCAGCCTGCAGCATGAAATTTGTGTTTATAACTTAATGCAATAATCTGGTTTTAATGATCAAATTAAGAGTTTTCTTGGGAGTTTTCACCCCAATAGCATTAAGAAAGACACACCAGCGCCCACATCGTTAACGCAGCACTATTTCTGTTGCTTATTTTAGAAGTTTGCAGTCAGCACAGAAAAGCAGAGTTGTAAAGACATTGCCTGCTTGCCCTGTAGCATTTTTTTTAGCTAAAAATCTTTATAGATGCTGCATTACTGTATAACACAAAGTTCCTTACCTTATTACTCACAGAGTGTTGTTTTTCTTCTTTGTTTTGAAGTCTCTGCTTTTATTTTTCATGTTCATAATTTGGTAAAGTTCATGACAAGAAATAGGAAACATATTTTTAATACAGTTAATCACCTTGGTTTTCAGCTAATACCAATTTTTGGGGATTAGCTGGTTGGTGCTGCCTTATAATAACAAGAAAAGAACATTATTTCTGTCAGTTTTATTTTTGTTTCTTTTATATCTAGATTAATCTAAAATAATCTAATCTGTTTTTATAAGATGATTTAACTAGGGGGTATGGGGGGTATTAAATCCTAAATTATCTATGATTTATGACATTTTTGATTCAGTTTTACTTGCCACGCCCAGGCCTGATCACTGCCAGAAACAGGAGACCAATTAAACATAACCTGTCTGATATCAGGAAGTAGGCTAATACTCATTACAAAAACCAGAAGGTCATGCACTGAACTAGAAAACGTTCAAGAAAAAATTAGAGATAAATCAGCAACATCTATCAGTCTGCAAGGAATTCACAAAACCATTCCCAAAGCTTTTGCACTCTAGCAAACCACAATGAGGGCCATTATCCACAAATTGAAAAAAAAGATGGAAAAGTGGTCAATCTTCCCAGGAGTTGCTGCCTACCACAATTACCATCAGTGATTTTTCCAGCTGGTAGCAAAGGAACCAATGCAACCAAAAGATCAGAAAAACCTGTCTCACATTTGGCAGGACACATCATGATAATCCTCAAGACTTCCTGTGAGATGGTTTTCTTTTCCGATTTAATATCACAATGATGATTAATCAGTGGAACTATGAATTAGACTTTCGATGAACAAATTATGTAGGAAAATGCCTAGCCATGATCTTGAGCTCAATATTGTAGCAGGACAGTAATTTCAAGCACACTAGGATTCTACATGTAAATGTCTCTGAGTGGTCTAGTCAAAGTTTGGCTTTAGATCAGCTTGACATGAAGTGGTGTGAGTAAACATAAATTGCTCCAGGTGTGGTTGAATTATAGCAATTCTACATTGAACATGGTGGCAGAATTCCTCCACAGTGATGCAAAAGACTAATTTGCAGTTATTTCAAATTATTCAAATGGCGTTTTTTGCAACCTATAGTCACTTTTTTTCCCCTAAAATGAATTAAATTAACATTTGAAAACTGCATATTTTATTAACTCTGGATGTTATAGTCTGATTTTAGCCTTGTTTGGTGAGCTGGAACAATGTTAACAAAAGTATAATATGGATGTAGAATAAATCTGTAAGGGATAAAAACCTCTTCTATGCACTGTACAATTGTTTGCTATATTATCTGCTCTTTGAGGACACAACACTTGACATTCATCTTTTGTGCTTAGGAGAGTTTTTTATATCTGAATGATTCATGGATCTGAGTTAACTGGCTGAACAAACAAAAGAAACACATTCATCTAAAAATGGTTGAGTACCTTGTCTACACTTAGTTAAACAAGCAGGTAAGGTTCAAAGAAAACATTGAACGACCGCCAACCTGAGAAGAACTATTGATTAAGACCAAGTCCTTGATCATTCGGAGATTTAGCTCCCTGGAGACCAAATTATCAATTCCAACAACAATTTCCAATGTATTTTATTGGGATGTTACTTTTTTTCCTTTCTCATCTTGAGGCAAACTTCAAACACTACTATTCACGACTTTCTCTCAATCATGGTTTCCTTGCTACTTCAATCATGGTTAAAGGCCTGATGTAAGGAGTGCACAACAAATGCTTGTTATGTTGACTAATTTTTCCACCTGAGTTGGGAATCTCTGCAGCTCCTCCAAAGGTACCATCTTGGCTGCTTCTGTTATTATTGCTTGCCTGGATTGTCAGTGTAGGAAGGCTATGTCTTTGCAGATTTGCAACTGTGTCATAATTTTTATATTTATGAAAAATGGATTGAACAGTGCTGCAGGGCATGTCTGATTATATTTTATAAGCCATCCCTCCTTTAAACTTTACCCACAACTTTACTCTGTTACTGATTGGTTCCTGGATTAATTTACTCATCCCAGCAACTGTTTTACTGGATTATATTAATGGGATATCAGTTTTGTACAAAAAATTTTTTTCAAAAAGTTTGAATATGTTTAACCTGTTCCACATTATGCCAAAGCATGCACCTAATCTACGCCCAAATTAATTTTGATCTCCATTGTCAATGATATTAATTATTAGTAACACAGAATTCAAATCAGTTATTATAACAACTTGTGAGTGGAGAAATGTTTATTCTGAATTATTTAAAAAGTTTGTTGCACTTTCTTAGAACATATTTAATTAATCCTGTCAGCCAAATACTAATTTAACTGACAAAAGTCACTCTTGTGTCATACCTCTCCGTGTTTCTTAAGGATTTGGTTTAGAATGATTTGTTCTTCATTTGTTCATGCTGAGTAAAGTAATTAGAACATTCCTTTCACACTCTGTGGTACCGTCATGCCTACTGATTCAAATATATTTGTCTTCCTTTCTCTCTCTTGTGAGGATCAGAGTCACAGTTACTATAAATCACCAAAATCTATGTTGCTTCTAGAAGGAGCTAAGCTTCAAAATGCCTGGCTCTTCAGAAAATAATGAGGCTCAGTCTTTTAAATCACACATTCCCACAGTGACTGTCAATAGAATTTTATTGTTGGGTATAAATCTGAACACTAATAGGAGCGATTCATAAAAAAGCTTCGAACAAACAAGAAAACAAGAAATACTGACAACCCAGCCTTTGCTTGGTTTGGTAAACGTCTTGGCCAATCACATCAAAGTTAATATGTAGTTTGAAATTCTGCAACAGCCTTTACCGTATGGAACATCTCAAGCGTTGCATATTTTATGCATTTTTAGGCCTTTTAAAGTTCTGGAAGAACAAACAGACTCAAAACTGTGAATCCCTGTCATGCTAAATCAAGTGTTTCAGGGAAAACGGTGCATCACTAAATATTTTCAGCAGCTCACACAAAAAATTAATGAATAAATAAATAAAGCGCCCGTAAGAGTTCCTCTACCTACTGAAAAATATTTTTTTTCCACTCCACAATGTCTGTTGTTATTAGTAAAGGAATGGCATTTATTTCTGCCAATCTGTCACAGTCAGATGATTAGAAAATACTTCACATGCTTCAGGAATAATGGATTCTGTTGTGAAAAAAACATTCTGCACTCTCTGTGAGATAACCACTTAATTTATAAGTTAAAGATCGTAATAAGCTTTGATGTGGTACTACATTTCTTATGAAACAAAAGACTGGTGTTTGTAAAACTCTTAAGTGTTCAGTTTTCTATATATTTTGTTTCAACTGCAAAAAACTGGATTTCATCATCTGAGCTGTTTTATTGAAAAACGCCAATAAGATAGGTGTTGTTTAGCTAAACATTCAGTAATTGTTTTTTTTTTCTATTCTCCTGAATAATTAAATCTGGATCAGTGTTAACATTTAGATGAGGTTTTGAGAGAATTCAGAGGGGACATCAGGACTGATATGGTCCCATCAGCGTCATTAATGTGCAACTCACTAACTGTTTTCCGGTGTTACATCAGGATGGCGTGCTCACTTCAAACAAACTGCTGCAGGGTTTACCTGGAAGCTGCCTGAGGCAACCGCTCTCACACCCCGTTTGACTGCCGTGTTCTTACCTTCCCAAATGAGCTAAAATACAGGTTCCTTCACCCTGATTCTCACGCTTCGAATAGAAGTCCGGTCTGAAAAGAATAGCTCTTGTGAAATTCCAAGTCCCGCTTTTCCCCATCTCATTACTATTCCTCTTTCTTTTCATCCCTTTGCTTGTCTTCCCGTGTCTTCTCTAATCCCTATGCCTCCCTGAATCTCTTGCTTTCTCCTCTCTTTGGATCAGTGCCCACTGTGCCACCGGGAAACGTACAAGCTGAAGCTGTCAACTCCACCACTGTGCGTTACACCTGGAGTGCCCCAAGTCCTCAGTTTATCAATGGAATCAACCAGGGATACAAGGTGAGCACCTCGTTTCTGTCAACTAGTGCACTCTAGTGGCTAGTGGTAGCAGGGCAGTCTTTTGCCTTCATCTGATAAAGAACTAATAATGTATCACTGTGCTGAAAATCTCATTATTCAGCTTGTCATGAGCTTAATTATTGTTAATTGCTTGCGATAACTTCTTTTTTGTATTATTTTTAATTACTTGCACAATGTTCCATGTTTTCTATCGCCTCATCTCCAGCTCTTGGCATGGGAACTCAGTCGCTCTAACGAGGTCACAGTGGTTATGGTGCAGCCCAACTTTCAGGACAGCGTGCATGTGGGTTACATCTCTGGCCTTAAAAGGTTCACAGAATACTACACTTCGGTATTATGCTTCACTACCCCCGGAGATGGACCCCGTAGCCCCCCTCAGCGGTTACGAACACATGAGGATAGTATGTATTTTTTTTAATGCAAGGTTGTGTTCAGAATTAATTTAAATAAAATCATCAAAAAGAGTGATGTTTTGGGTCCTGATTCGATGTTTGTTTGTTCTGTTTTTAGCCCCGGGTGCAGTAGGACACCTTAGTTTCACAGACATCCTGGACACTTCATTAAAGGTCAGCTGGAAGGAGCCACAAGAGAAAAATGGCATTCTTACAGGTATCTAAAAAGTGTAATATTTCAGTGCTTTGCAAAATTACTTAAATTCTCCGAACTCTTCCAAAGTTTGTCTCATTACAACCAGAAACTTCAATGTATTATATTGTTGAGGTGAAGACTTGAGCAACACCACCACCTTTATCACCAACCAGAATGTGTTGACTGGTTAATAAAGTAGAGGGATAGGGAGTTCAGTACCTCAATTGTCACAGGAGTTTTGACCTTTCCAGATCTTTGTCACTCTCCTTGCACCTGTAGATTGCATGTATTACTTTTGATTTTTTTCTGTAGCACCTCCAATTACACCCTCACTTTGTTTTTAGTTCATGTTCTCCTTGCCTACTCTCTCAGTTTAGGCGCATGAGTAGATTTGCAGTTATTCTACTCTTTTTTTTATGTTTGGATGATGGATTAACCGAACAGATGTGTTTTCCTTTTGATGTGTTTTATAACTTAACTCTGCTTTAACCTTCTCTACAACTTTACCACTGACCTTTGTGCTGTACTTTGATCTTTATAATGCTGATTGTTCCCTCATGTTTTCTAAAAAAAAAAAAAACCTCTGAAGTCTTCACAGAACAGTTGTGTGTACATACTAAGTTTAAATCCCACTCATGGAGTATTTTCACTAATGAGGTGACTTCTTAAGGCATGTGTCATTTTAGTTCTACTTCACAATTATTCACATCTTTGTGCTGGTCTAATAAAGTAGATTGAAATGTGTGGTGGTAACAAGACAATATTTCAAGAAATTGAAGTGAATGCTTCAGAGCCCCTTTTTATGTTACTGAAATCTTCAAAGATCAGTTTTTTTGTTTTTTTTTGGTTTAATGCACAGTATTTTAAAATGTATTTCAGGGTATCGTATCTCCTGGGAGGAGTTCAACAGGACCAACACCAGAGTGACCCATTATTTGCCCAACCTGACTCAGGAGTATAAGGTTACAGGACTCACTGCACTCACTACTTACACCATTCAAGTGGCGGCCATGACTTCCAAAGGCCAAGGTCAGCTTTCTGCATCGACCATATCGTCTGGTGTGCCTCCAGGTCAGTGTTCTAATGAGAGCTGAGAAGTGGCATGACAATTACACAAAACTATTGGACAAGAAGCTGGCTCCTTTTCTGCCGTGACACACAATCTGTTTGCTGCTTCCCCCAAAACCTTCTTTGAACAGAGCTGCCCGGTCCTCCCACCAACTTAGCCATCTCTAACATCGGCCCACGTTCGGTCAACCTGCAGTTCAAACCAGGCTATGATGGCAAGACATCAATTTCTCGCTGGTTGGTTGAAGCTCAGGTAAGAAAAAATCCACTTTTATTTTAACTTCCAACAACAGTGCATTCATTAACTGGATTTTTTTTTTTGTCAGTTTTATTTGCTTAGCTGCTTATGCAAGCTCATGTCCCTGTGCATTTCAGATTGGTATAATTGGGGAAAACGAAGAGTGGCTGATGGTTCAGGAGCTGCCTAATGAACCTGATGCTAGGTCGCTGGAGGTCCTCGACCTAAACCCTTACACTTTTTACAGGTGCTCTCCTGCATACCAACAAACTCTTATACTCATGCAATACATATAAAAAGCGTCCTCTCCACATCACTCAAATTTAACTGAAAATGTCTTTATTCTTTCACCCCATATTTTACTCCTCAGTTTAAATTGGTTGCCTTTTGGTACTACTGTTTTTTTAAGTTGTATGTTTAAAAACACAGTATATCACAAAAGGTTCTAAATTACTTGCTACAGGTACTTAATATTTTGTTTTATTGGAATCACACATTTAAATGTACGTTAATGTGATTTGATGTTTTGGACCAACACAGAGCATCATATTATTATAAGTTGAAAGGATAATTATCCAATTCTTTTTACATACATTGACTTTTTTTTTCTTTTTGGGATAGGCTATGGTGTTTTCATATTGTGTCCACTTTAATCTGATAATCTTAAATAAAATTCAGAGCAGACAGTTGCCCTCAGAAATCAAATTAGGGAATAGTGTTCACTCTTATGTAATTATTCAGTTTAAATAGAGTTCTTCTATGAAAGATCCAAATGTTTGTTAATTAAGGAATATTATTTAAAAAATACAGAACATAGTGGATAGTAAAATGTTCACCTCCTAGCAGGACAAAAATAGCAAAGCCAGAGATACATTGGAAAGTATTGAAGGGTCAAATTAAAGACCTAAATCAATCATGTTTTTCTACTTCACAGTTATGCTGTGCCTTGTATTGTTGTCTCACATAAAAATCCCAATCATATTCATACATGAAAATATGTTTTTGGCTCTAGCATAACAAAACCTAAAATAATCCTTGGCGTATGAATACCTTTGGAGGGACTCTCAATGTAATACCATTATTAAAGTATAGTGACTATTTTATGTGAGGGTTTGTTTCATATTAAACAGTATAGATGGCTGAGAGGTTTTATCTGCTAACAGCAGGTTTCATTTATTTCAGGTTCAGGATGCGTCAAGTCAACATTGTTGGCACCAGTCCTCCAAGTCAGCCCTCCAGGAAGATCCAGACGCTTCAAGCTCCTCCAGACATCTCCCCTGCCAACGTGACCCTTCGCACAGCCAGTGAGACCAGCCTGTGGCTTCGCTGGGTGGTAAGTCTTAGCTGCATACTGGTCCTGAAAAAACAGCATGACACTGGGTAGTTTAATTAGATTTTCAGGGACATTTTTCTGATTTTGTGATGAACGATTTGAAATGGCTTATTTTCTTTTAACGTCTCTCTTGAGTATAAGCTTTAAATGTAATGATGGAACTAAAAAGAAATTGGCAAAATGTCCTTGAGTTGGTAGATAAGCTTAGTAAAAACTTGATTTAGGTGATTAGGTATTATAAAGTTTGACATTCAGTAACTTTTTCAGCTCTCGCTTTTCCACTATTGGGGCTTTTTTAATAAGATAAATGAGTACATGCAGTATTACTGATAGGGATGTTGAAAGCTGGATATTCTGGTGTCCTTGGGATGCCTGCTTTCTGCATCAGCATTTGGCAGTGTACTCTTTACCACATCTGTCTATTAACATCCCTCCACCGGTGCTTAAGACATGAGTCACAGAGATTTGTCATATCATTGAAGCCATTGCAAGATTAAAAAGAGCGAATCTACCTGGATTTAAAGAAACAGGGGATTGTCAGCAGTGGAATCTGCTCTGCAGGCTGATGACAAAGCTTAATGACCAGTACTAAAGCTGGATGTTATAAAACCTGCACCTTCTTTAGGCTGCTGTTCAGAACACCTAAAGTGGATCATAAGGGACACCATTAAAATGTCAAGAAACAGGAAGCTTGAAAAGATTATATATGCTGACATTTAAAATATAAAACAAAAATGTTCAATGGCACAACTGTGCATACATTTAAACTAATATCTTCTTGAACCACATTTTGCTCTAAATTAGCATTTAGTCTTCTTTGGTAGGAGTCCAACACACATCCTGATTTGATAGTATCTTCCCACTCAACCTTTCAAAAATTCTCCAAATCTGTACATTCCAGGTTTATCAGATTTATTGTAATTGATGACAGGTGGCAACATAAGATAATAATAAAATTTCAAAAAAATTATTTAAAGAGATATTTCAACAAAGTATTAGTTTTATAGCACAGCTTTTTTACCCTTATGATTTTTTTTACTAGAAATTTCCAGGATATGTGTAAGATCATATGTGAAGAGAGTGTAATTTTTACATTGAAAAAATTGCATTTTACCAGGCATGTGTACACTTTAGAGAATATATAAATTTCCTGCAAATCTGTTCTAACTGGGTTAAGCACTAAACATCACTTTATAAACTGCTAACTGCCTCTCACAGTTTTTGTTGATGCCTCTTGTGTGTTGTTAAATTGCTGTGAAGTGCAGCCTCTCATGTGTTATTATTTCATTATGGACCCAGACAAGGAAGATATAATTCATATTGGTTTTAAACCGTGAGTGGGAAGGTAAAAAAACCAACAACAATCCTCTCAGCCTCTTCCAGAGTGGGAATACAATGGCAATCCAGATTTTGTCGGCTACCGCATCCAATACTTCAAAGCGGGATCAAAAGGGGGCGTTCTGTCTCACGTCATCATGGACCGGCTGGAGAGAGAGTTCACTATAGAGGACTTAGAAGAGTGGACAGAGTACGAGGTCAGGGTTCAGGCTGTCAACGGCATTGGATCAGGACCTTGGAGCCAAGCAGTCCATGGCAGGACCAGGGAGTCTGGTGAGGAAGATTAAGAGTGAATGTAGAGAACTTAGACCCTGTAATTATTATTGAATGGCAGTAAAACAATACAGTCTTCTACCGCAGTGCCGTCCAGTGGCCCCACAAATGTGTCAGCATTTGCCACCACCTCCAGCAGCATCCTCGTGCGCTGGGGAGAAGTTCAAGAGGCAGACCGCAACGGACTCATCCTGGGCTACAAGGTATTTCAAACTACTTTTTTTTTTTTCTTCTTTAGAAGTCAGATTATTGTAAATCTTCTGCATCACTCAGGTTGTGTTTAAGGAGAAGGACTCAGACACAGCACCCCTCTTCTGGACAGTAGAGGGCAACAACAGTCATAGTGTCCAACTGACTGGTCTGGGGAAGTATGTCCTGTATGAGATCCAAGTCCTGGCCTTCACACGAATTGGAGACGGAAGGAGCAGCTCGCCTCCTATTCTAGAGAGGACACTGGATGATGGTAAACACAACTTTTACAAATCAGACATTAGATGATCAAAATGTTGATTTAATTCCAAACCAATAGTTTGGAATAAAATATTTGGAAACTGCTGGTTTGGAATAGCCTATTTAATATTTGCTACAGTCCATTTTGTAGACAAATTTCTGTGGTCTATTATGCCTTGAATATGAAAAAGTCAAATATGCAGCATTGTTAAAATATCTATTTGCCATGCTTTTACTGTATTCTAACTATATTTTCTTATTTTTAATGTATTTTGTCTCCATTACAATATTTTTTTATTTAAATTTTGTATTGGTTCTACCTTGTTTTCATATACATTTAAACTTTTGACTTGTTATATTCTACACAACATTGATACAGGTTATTATTAGTATATACAAAACAAAAAATAACATTTTCCTAAGCTTACAGGACACTAAAAATAAATAAATACATGAATAAATAAAGCATAGATGTGCGCGAACATTTATTTTGAAAACGTTCAAGCTTTCCCCACAAGCTTAAAGTTTTATCGCATTGTGTCAAAGTAAAAACATGTTCTTGCTATCTTTGTTATGTTATTTTGTTTCATAATAGAGAAATCTCTAAGGACTATTAATAATTTCTATTTTATTGTACGTGTGATAGTACCAGGGCCTCCGGTTGGCATTCTGTTCCCTGAAGTCAGAACAACCTCAGTCAGACTCATCTGGCAGCCCCCTGCGCAGCCCAACGGCATCATTCTCGGTAAGATTACACGGTCGGGCAAGGCAGTGGAGAGTTATTTGTGTTACATTTTTAAATAGCATTTGAGTTCAAAAGGCTGCATGAGTCCTTAAAGTCAAAAATGACGTGAAATCATTTATGGAGGACCATAAACACATAAAACAAGAAAAATATTTGCTAAAGTAACACGAGGCAGATAAAGAAACATGTTCACGACTAAAGTTCTATTTTTTAATTTTGACTAAATTGGTGGACATTTAATTTCCATAAAATGTCCCATTATGTTTTAATTTTAAACCATATTACCACATTTGTTCACTTTGATTTCATTCCCATTCACATATTTCATGATTCTGATGGGATGCTTTCAGCTTATCAGATCACCTATAGAAGAAACTCTTCAAACAGCAACGCTGCCACTGTGGATGTGCTGAGCCCCAGCGCGCGACAGTACACGGCAAGTGCATTGAAACCCGAAATGGTTTACATATTCCGTCTCACCGCTCAGACGCGCAAAGGTTGGGGAGAGGCTGCAGAGGCTCTGGTGGTCACCACGGAGAAAAGAGGTGAGCATAAGATCCTGTAGCTCAAATGTGTTTTTAAAGTGCATTTACCTCTCAATATTTAGATTAAGTGGGATTGCGTGTGTGCGTGTGTGTGTGTGTGTGTGCCCCTCAGCTCGGCCTCAACCCACCAGTCGTCCCATCGTTCCTCAAGAAGATGTCCAGGCTCGCAGAGTTCTGTTGTCATGGGAACCAGGCAGCGACGGCCTATCTCCCGTTCGTTACTACACAGTGCAGTATAGAGAGCTGCCGGACAGCAACTGGACAGTTCACTCAGCATCAGTCAGCCATGAAACAAACTCCTACATAGTGGACAGGTAAATATCATAAAATTATTATTATTACAATATATGTGTTGCATGGTATATATAAGCATAGGGCTTAGTGTGTCTTGGCTTTTGTTCATGAATTATTATATCAATATAACATGGCATAGAGGTGATCAGCCTGTGCTTCTAAGGTGTTAAAGAAGTCCAGGTTGCTTTGATGGTCTCCAACTGGTCTTCATTGTTGGGTCTAGTGTCTCTCACCCATAGTCTATAGACTTTCTATGGCGTTCAGATCTCCCCTGTTTGCTGACCAGTCAAGCTGAACTGACTGGCCATTCAGTTGACTGAATCAGCTTTTGCAATAGTGATTGTTGACACACCTTTTCAATCTCTGTCAAACTCTTGAATGTGGAATACATCACAATCCTCTGAAGGCTGCAGATATTTGGTTGCTTGCTTTCTCTAACATGTTTTTCCTACCACTTAACTATCCATCAGCATGCTTTGAGGAAACAGTGTGCATTGGAGATCCAATTTTAGCAATGACCTTTTGTGGCTTACCCTCCTTGTGGAGTGGGTCATTTACTGTCTGTTGGACAAATGTCAAGTCAACAGCCGTAACATAGCCGTGACATACCATGTCTTGATTGATTGTTTTTTAAATTGACTTTAGTTGATGCTCAACTTTTTGGAGAAATACAATTTTGAGATGTGATTAGCTGTAATCTAAATTAACAAAATTAAACATATGTACATATGTGAAATAAATCTGTATTTGAGTTTTTACCTTTTAAATTGAATTTCTTAAATGAAGAAACTTTTCTATTATGTTCAAATTTATTTATATGCCTGTGCAACGTATGCCTATAAATGACTTTTCTCCTCTTGTTTACAGGTTAAAGCCTTTCACCTCTTATCAGTTTCGAGTTAAAGCCACAAACGACATTGGAGACAGTGAATACAGCGTGGAGAGCGAGGCCATTACTACGCTACAGGACAGTAAGTAATCTTACCTTAGCGTAAGGTTACAGGACAGTAAGGACAGAGGAACAGCTTGTTCAGTTCCACAGTGAACTGAACAAGCTGTTATTTTCAGGATCCTTTTGTTGTACTAAAATACTCTTCAAGTGTATCAGTGAGCTCTGAATTCTTACAGTGTATAGTTTGTTAACAGTATGTTTTCGCAAAAGCTGTCCTATACAATATGTCAGCACTTCTAACATATTTTTTAATCCTGTGAAGCTCCAGACAAAGCCCCGACCATACTGTCTGTTACTCCTCACACCACCACGTCTGTACTGGTTCGTTGGCAGGTACTGCTGGGTGATTTGCCTCGTTTCAAATGTTGAATCTGAATTTTAAGGGCGTCCAATATTTTATTCTTTCATAATATTGAAATATTACACATTAAGAAGATCTCATTTTCCTTTTAGCCCCCTTCAGAGGATCACTTAAATGGAGTTCTGCTGGGATTCAGAGTCAGGTACAGGGAGTTGCACTACGATCACCTTCGCAGCTTCTCTGTCCGCACAGTAAACAGTCCTTCTGCAAACTGGGCCGATTTCACATGTAAGCTCTAATAATATTACTGACATGCTTTTTACATCTGTTTTTTTCAAAAAATAATTATTCAATTCTTGTATCTCCCATTATTTCCTATTTTGCGTTCAACCTCCCAGCTCCATACAGCATCAGGAACTTGACAGAATCCTCTTTAACCCAGTATGAACTCGACAGTAAGTCTTACATTGCCCCTTGTGGGTTTCAAATCACTCTCTTTTAGCTTAAATACCATTTAGTGAATATTATTCCCACAAAGTCTTGCATTTGTATTATTTACAGCAATAGTCAGCAGCATCCTCCCACTCATCTGTGGCCACTGCTTTTTCTTATTTATGTGTGTGCGTGTGTGTGTGAGACTTTAATCTCTGCAAGCTGCCCTGTCATTATTTCAGCATGGTTTCCTTCTTTTTAATCACTGGCAAGTCTTCCCACATGCTTCCACAACAGCCCTGTCTTTTGATCAGTTTGCATTATATTTCTAAACCGCTGTGTTCTCTGTGTTGAGTGTGATCTTATCTTGCCATGGCATTTGAGTCAATGGTTGTTTCTCCTGAATTTTTATTTTCATTTTTTGCTTTTTCATCTTAAGTCCTCGATTACAATGCTGCATTGCATTCTTCTCTGTTAGACTTGAACAAACACAAGCGCTATGAGATCCGACTCAGCGTGTATAATGCAGTTGGGGAGGGTCCAAGCAGTGCACCGCAGGAAGTGTTTGTTGGAGAGGCGGGTAGGATTAATTTCTCAGTTTGCACCCTAGTTTTACCTTTAGTTATTATTCTTCAGGTTTTAAACAAAACAAAACACCTTCTTGTTGAATCTTTTCTACCTTTTTCCTCCAGTCCCAACTGCTCCTCCTCAAAACGTGGTAGTCCAGTCTTCAACAGCTACTCAGCTGGACGTTACCTGGGACCCGCCTCCTCTGGATGCTCAGAACGGAGACATACAGGGTTATAAGGTATCAGGATTGCGTGCACTTTCAATTATGCCTCCAGTATTTGTTTTAAGTCCTGCAAGAAAACCATGCAATGACTCTGTCCGCAGATCTACTTCTGGGAGTTTCAGCTCCAGAACGAGACGGAGCGCCTGAGAACTCTGTTCCTGCCAGAGCTCGGGGTGAAGCTTAAAAATCTGACAGGCTACACCACCTACATGATCAGCGTGGCAGCCTTCAATGCTGCAGGGGATGGGCCCCGCTCCCTGCCCACCAGAGGGCGCACTCAGCAAGCAGGTGCAAATGCGGATAAGATTATTCAATAGACCACCGGCATTTATTTTGGTGTCAAACCTTTTTTTTTTCAGCACCCTGCTCCACTTTGCAACCTCATACATTTCCAACCCAATGCTAACTTTGCAAATGTTTTTGCACTCAGTGATACTCCCTTTCCAGATTTACACGCTGTGTAGGGTTCTCATGTGGATTATATGATGTAGTCCCAGAAGAAGCCTATAAAGAGAATAATAGATGACTTTAAAGTCAATTGATAGGAGTTTTTGAGTTACTGGAACACTGCAAACTCAGCCACTGCTTGAATTCAGCAGGAAGCTTTATGCTATTATTTTTTCAAGTAGTTTAGTGTCGTCTCTTGAGGAATAGCATGAGAGATCAGAGGCTTTTTGCCTATTATTTCAGGATACTCCACAGTGAAGAACAGTAGAGCAAAAAGGACTATCAAGAATGATGGGTGTTGATTAGTTTCTGGCCACAATTTTACGTCTTTGTTTAGAAGCAAGTTAGATTCCCTCCTGTGGGATTTCAGAAAAAAAAAAAAAAAAAAAGAATGTTTACAGTCAAAATGATTCTGGTCTTTTGTGCCCTTTGAAAGTTATGACATTGATAAAGGTTAAAAAGTGCTGAGAACTTTAAAACACTGTCTGGAATGTTGGCTCTTTTCACCACGGAGGACTGGGAACACAGCCAATACAAGCTTTTGTGATCTTTCATTCCTTATGCTGAATTGCGGCTAAATCCTGACACTCAGCTGAATCGGGGTTGGCTCAGCAGGCAGAATTCTCACAGCTCTTCTTCAAGGTCGGACGCTGATTTTCTAAGCTGGAGTCGACTTTTTCCAGTCACAGACTCCTTTATCCAAATGATAAATCAATATGTTTAATCTAGTAGAATACCATCAGAGAAATAACAATTAAATATTTTCTGCTGTTCTTGTGTCTCTTTGTTTCGTCTTGTAGTGTTTTCAGTTTGCCCTTTGGTGCAATTCAATTTCTTTTCATTATAAAAAAGTCGTATTGCTGTTTAAAATGCTTTAAACAAATGGAGAGACATGTTTAAGGCCCCCTTTTACATTAATAAGTCCTAAATGATAAATTACATGAAAAATAATTTTTAAAAAATTGTTTTTGCAATGCCATCAATTACATGTTATAAAAATATACTGTATATGTACTTTGATATGGCTTACATTTGTTCAGAGAACAGTGCTATACTTTTGCAACACTCGTAAAGGTATTCTTTTTCAGGTTTTGTCTCATTACATCCACAAACCCAAATCTGATGGAATATGGTGGTTTTCAAAATGCTGTACAGATAAAAATCTCAGTAGGACTCTGTAGAACTTGACTGCATGCTGAGGATACAAATCAGCCATTGTCTTCAAACGTATAGTTGTTAGGGAAACATCTAACTGTAAGACAGCAGGGCTCCAGAAACAATAGTTTGACATGTCTGATCAAAACAATTTCATTGTAGCTCCAGTTGTGTGTTTGAAGTCGTTGTCCTGGTCAAAGGTGTTTTTTGAAAACATGTTGTTTTTTTTTCCAAGTATTACCCTGAATCTTGCTTCATTAATTTCCCAATCATCATAGCATCTCCACAGCATGATGTTTCCTTTTTTTGTCATTTTTGATACAAATTGAATGTTGCTCTGTTAGACATTTTAAGCTTAGGTTATTGCCTTATAACCTAACTTTGGTTTAAACTGTATCCATAGCCTGTCTAATGCCTGTTTTCTTTCTGTTTTTCTCTTAACAAACCTTTAATTCCTTCCCAGAACAGCTGTATTTATGCAGAGCTTAAATTATACACAGGTGGACTATTTACTGATTAAGTTACATTTTAATGGAATTGGTCTTTCTGGGTTTTATTTTAAGGCCGTGGAGGAAAGGGACTGAATACAAATTACCACACTTTTCAAATTTGGAAAGAAAAATGGCAACCATCTCTTCTTTTCCTCCCACTGTGCACTATTTTGTGTTTGTTTATGATTTCAAATTTAAATATAAGAAAATTAGGTTAGAGTTTATGGGAGCAACATGACGAAATGTGGAAAAGGTGAAGTGACTGGAATCTTTTGCAAGGCACTGTAGTCTAATGAGGGATCTGACATTTTATCCTTCTGTCAAAAGCACCCACTGCTCCCAGCTACATCCACTTCAGTGAACTGACCACAACTTCGGTAAACGTGTCCTGGGGGGAGCCAAAGCAGGCCAATGGCATCATCGAAGGCTACCGTCTGGTTTATGAGCCCTGCACTCCAGTCGACGGTGAGAAAATCTGCCTTTAGCCTGACAACGTTCCTCTTCTCTTGACATTCCTCAGATGACTCTCTTAGGCAGTGATTTACAACCTCTCCTCTCTTAACCATTTTTGTTTTTAAATCATACTGCTTAAACTTGTGTTCTAATTTGTTGCAGATGGGTATAGACCCTGCAGTAATGTATAAAGCAAGGCTGATAAATTACACTGGAATGCTCTTGTGAGCCTCTCTACAGCTTCCTCTTTTACTTCGAGAAACATGGTTAATAGCTGGCTAAGTGTTGTTTCCTTGACCAGATTGTCAAATAATTGAAAGCAGACTAGGAAAGCTGAACTAAAGCTGCTGTAGTCCCTTGGGTTGCAAGCACAAAGTGAAGCAAGCAAAGCAATAAACACATAAATATCTCTTGGTCTATTCCTCTCTTGACAATTAAAGAGCTACTGGAAATAAAACATTTTCTGCTATCCATGCAAATATTCCTGTCCCTAGTTGC
This sequence comes from Xiphophorus maculatus, assembly GCF_002775205.1. NCBI lineage: Eukaryota > Metazoa > Chordata > Actinopteri > Cyprinodontiformes > Poeciliidae > Xiphophorus > Xiphophorus maculatus. Next base: position 10,793,630 of record NC_036458.1, on the reverse strand, counting down.
TTCTTTGGTCTCGTGTGTAACTATTTCTGATCTTTGCTCAAAGCTTGGTTTTCTGTGATTTGTTGAAAGCAGTATCTAGAGTCTTAGTGTTTCCTGTACAGACTCCTCTCCTCGCACTCCAGGTGTTAGTAAGATAGTGACGGTGGATGTAAAGGGCAGCTCTCCTCTGTGGATGAAAATCAAAGACCTGGCAGATGGCGTCACTTACAACTTCCGTATTCGGGCTAAAACGCTCACGTACGGCCCTGAAGTGGAGGCCAACATCACTACTGGGCCTGGCGAAGGTATTGTCCGATAAGGCTGTTATGTATTGCTGGTTTCTCTCTCTCATGTCAAGCAATAAGTCTTTGAAGAACATCTGCGACATGATGTCCAGCTATTTTTACCTTCTTAGGAGCCCCTGGTCCTCCGGGAGAGCCATTTATTTCACGATATGGCTCTGCCCTCACTCTGCATTGGACAAGTGGAGATCAAGGCCGTGCGCCCATTACACGATATGTGATTGAGGCCAGACCGTCTGGTGAGTGACCACACTTTACTGAGTCTGCGCAATGTGCCACCGGTTTCTGTAAACATTTATTTTTGCTTAAACAGATGAAGGATTGTGGGATATTCTTATTAAAGACATTCCCAAAGAAGTGACATCGTACACACTTAATCTGGAAATGCTTCGAGAAGGGGTCACCTATGACTTTCGAGTAATTGCTGTCAACGATTATGGCTATGGCTCCCCCAGTGCTCCGTCCCCTTCCATATCAGGTAAATTCTGCTTAAAAGTAGACTTGTCAGTCTATGGGTTTTGGCCCTGTGGAGAATAAGTTTTAATCTACCTGATGTGTGTTTGTGATAATGATGAACCCCGGCTGCACTGCACTGGATTCAGTGACATGCTTTTTATAGGCCAACATTTCTGTATTAAAAATATTTTAGTGGTACCTAGATAGTTTCTTAATCTGAGCGAATTTGGGGTGTTTATTAGTTGTAGCGCATAATCATCAAAACTAATAGAAAATTATGTTTGAACCACATCATCTTGTTTTTTGTTAACATAATATGATTTTCAGTTGTTAATTTGATTTACTGGAAGAAATTCACTTTTCAATGATACTGGTTTTTGTTTGTTTGTTTGGTTGGTTCTTTTTTTTACTAAACCTGTGCATGTTATTGGCTGTGCTTGAATGTTTATGCTGATCAATGTTTGTGTTTTTTCAGCCCAGAAAGTGTCTCCTTTCTACGAGGAGTGGTGGTTCTTGGTCGTTATAGCTCTGGTCGGCCTCATCTTCATCCTCCTCCTTGTTTTCATCCTCATTATCCGAGGCCAGAGTAAAAAATACACCAAAAAAACGGATTCAGGTAGGAAATGCGACTGACCACCACACATTTGTTGTGCTTATGCAGCTTAAGCCACAGTGCGGAATTGGTCTTCATCTTGGACGAGTCTACAGAGAAATGGAAGTTTAATGATTCACCAGCTGAAGTCTATTTTATAGAACAAGAGTGCGGAGGCACAGACAATTAAACCCATTATGTTGATTTTCCTACATTGTCTGGCTGACAGCAGAAACATAAGAGTAAAGGTTATTGGTAAGGGAGCTGAAGTAGACAAATATTATTGTCCGACTTGAACTGCAGCGAGGATCAATAACACGACAAATGGCTTGGCAGCGGCTTAATGCTGGGGCCATTAATTAGATGGAGAGTAATTGTAAAACTACAGCACCAGTGGCTCCTATGCCATCGCATCAAGAGAGAAAATTGCAAGATTGTTAATTATCCTAATTGACACAACTGTTCCAAGAAACCCAGTTTGTTATCTTCATTGGTAATTACATATGGTCCGTAGGTAATTATGCCATAATAATAAGGCTTATTTCTTTAAATAATCTAGTCGTCAGCAACACATAGTTACTAGTGCGTATGTACACAGTCATTAGACTTTTTATCTTACTGTGGATGACAGCTACAAATTTGATCTGTTTAACTAAAGGTAATTATTATCTAATAATGTTATCATAGAGTCAAGGATATTTTTAAAGCTTTTTTGCATATGTGACTAAAGAATAGAAGTGATTCATAAAATTGCTTGTTTAAAAAATATATGAGCGACGTATTTCCTTTGGAGAGTTCATTCCAAAGCAAGCAAAGTGTCAACTTCATAATAAATTTCTAGGCAACCACTCAAACTGCACCTCGCTTCCTCTGACCCATGGAGAGATGGTACGTCTGGATGAAGGACGCTTCCCTGCCCTGGAGCTCAACAACAGACGCCTTTCTGGGAAAAACTCATTCTGCCGCAAAAACGGCATCTACACCCGGTAAGCTATTTTTCTCTGTTGAAATAGCCTAAATCCTCACATTTACAATAGCACTTCTAACTGTGTAAGGGTTTGTAGCTTTCAGTAAGTGTTCGTTTTTATGTCCACAGTGGAGAAATAGGTTAAAAAGATTGATGGAAGGAACACAACCAAAAGACAGCCAAGAACTTTGCTGAAAGTTAATGAATTATGCCATGTATAGAATGCAAAACAGGGGCATTTGTTCTTAACACGATGGTTACCCAAAAAGAAAGTAGTGAGGAAAGGCTCCAGTGTGCATCAGCTGGGAGACCTAAAAGACTGGAAGCCTAGCAAGTCATTTAAAAGCATTCATTTGGACTATTGGTAAACATGTGGAGGACCTTTCACCTTTTTTGGAGAGCAGTTATTGACTTCATTTTATAGCAGCAGTTAGTTTGTACTGACTCCAGAGGAGAGAGAAGTAAAAAACATGGTTAACAAAACACATTTTTTTCACAATAGCCACAGTCAACTCGGTGTTCTAGATGCAGACTCTAGCATTGTGACCTGTCATCACAGTAGTATGAATTGTGTTATGCATGTGTGTCTACGTCCTTTAAAGTCAGGTTTCAAATTTTTCTAATCATCCTGACGCAAAAAGTGTTTTTATCAGTAAATGTTTTGAATGTGAATGAGCATAATTACGTCTTGTTAATAAAATGACATTCAACTAAGGTGTTTTCATAAGGTAAGAATGTGCACCCTATCCTTTTTATGTGCTATCCAAAAACATTCAACATTATCTTATTGGAAGTGTATTTTTTAAGTCAAGAAAACTGTTTACTGCTTACAGCAGATGCACATTCCAAGCGACATGTCATCACCCATACATGGTAAATGGTGATTCTGTTTTAAACAGATGTGGAAGTCTCTCTTGTTTCAGTACATTAATTTTTTTTAACTATGTCATGGTTTCTAAATTTAATAGGTTGGCTCTGAAACATACTGTATGTCTTGTTGTATCATTCAATTGACAACTTTTATACCTTTTTTTAAAAATTGCACTTCTCAAACTTAAGCCATTTTTCCCCCTTTTTCCTTATGCATACTCAGTTTCACTCGGAATACTGATAAGAATTTATATTATACCTTTGTGTGCTGTCAGTCTTCAGATATTGAGCAACCCATCTGAGCCTCCTTCCTCTCCTCTCATTTATATTCAGTGTTTTGGGAAGCAGCAAACTATACAGGGGAACAGCACAATGCCAGCCGATTAGCATTCAACAGCTTCTGCCTATGCTCTTTGTCTGCCCATCTCTGCTTGAGACAAAGAGTGCTTTTGGGTCAGAGCTGCTTATTTTCCCTTGGCCTTTAGCCTTTTCTGCAGCGCTGTGAGAGTTATCCCAACATAAACTACTGTCAGCAGGACTTTGGTGCTCTGGCAGTTTGGTAATGTTTAGTTAAACATTTGATAAGAGGGGTTTTGCAGATGCTGCAGCATGAGGAGGTTGAGTAGAGGCATGGTTCATGGTCAGACTGATGACCCTTGTTACAGCCTAACAGTCTGCATCTTGTCATCGCAAATGCACAAAACAGATGAAACAGAAGTACTTGCGCACATTAGTGCGCACATTATTGTGGAATGTACTGGCCAGTCCACTCAAATGCAGGTTAATATGCCATGCTCTCCTTGATCGTGGAGGCCAGAAAAAGGGATCAAAGGGATTCAGGATGCTCCCACTCATGAGGCTGAATCTTTTTTGATGTCTGAAACTTGTCTGAGTCCACCCTCTCACATGCATTCTCTCCAGCCTGAAGGAGCTGTATACATGTTTGTTGTGTTAACAGTTTCAAGGCTGTCGACATGTTGGGTCGTCCAACCTTGCTTTTAAAAGGAAGCAGTAATGTCGCTTCTGCTTGTGTAACTGAACACATTTCAAGTTTTATCTAAGAGATAGTCAAGGTTGTCTGCTTTGTGCATTAATATTTCACTTGACATCACAGTTTGTTTGTCTCTTCTAACCCCACTTTCAACATTTTCCATTTAAACATTCGTTTTTGTGCTACTGGTACTTTAAGCAAGCCAAGAAAACTCTTGTCTCAAAGTAAGACAAGAGACAAGACAAAGTAAGGTTATTACGGTATTTACATTTTTGAGAACCTTCTAAAGTCTTAGCAGAACGATGTGATTCAGGCAAACTATAACAGTAGTAGAAGTAAAAGAAAAATACCTCTATATTGCTTGTTTTTAATCAGTCAATCAATCGATCAATCAATCAATCAAGCATAATAACTATTCACTTCGATGATTGATACCATACAACAATGAGTGTAGACCAGTTCTGTGGAAGCTGTTAAACATACTGTACATATTTTAATTCTTGAATACATACATTATAAAACAACATACATTTTTTGGTAATGATTAATTTTTTTCTGTCTCTATTACCTCTTCAGGCTTCCTACTTCTTTGATTAATGTAGCTTTTCTTTAAATCATTACTTCATCTTATTTTAGTTTGTTTTACTCTTGCAAATCTGACCCAAAAAGCCAATGAGCCCATGAGCAACAGAAAGAAAAGGAAATGTTCATTTTTCATGACAAGTTTGTCTTTAATGCTCAGTTGGCATAATTACCATTTTAAACCCACTGATGTAGCTCAATTAAGTGAAAGTAGCGGCCTATGTTCTTTCTTATGGTCCAGATCAACTTTAGACCTTATGCACATTAGCAGTCATTACTTCAGAAGAAATAAAAAACGATTACATCCAGATGCTTCTCTTGCTTCAGTTCATGAACATAATGACTGGATCCAACAGAATTGAAGGCGTATTCTTACTTTACTTGGTTCTTTACTACTGAGCTTTTCTACAGCAACTCTGCATCTCTGACTCATTTTTCCAAATCATTCAGGTTGAATAACTGCACAATGACATTCGTGAGCAAGTGAATAGTCTTTTGTGAAGGATTCTGTTTTGGGGGCCTATGAAGGTTTAAATTAGCTGAACCTGTCCTCTGCTAACTTAAAACTGATCGTCTCCAGGGATTTGAAGGACACAGTAAGGAGGAATAACCAATTATGTCGTCTGTCTTGAATGTTCTGTTATGGGCTTCCAAAAATATGCATTGTTCTGTTGGTTCTCTGAAGCAGTTGGTCATTTTCCCTTTTATAGTTAGTGGCACTATGTTGAGTCTCTCATTATTGTGCATTTTTAAAAACATTTAAAACTGAGTGGTGCTGTGAAGAGAGTGAAAAGAACTTTTCTTTTTATAATATTTTCCTCACATTTGTTTCAGAGTCCATTTTAGCTGGAAAATCAAACACTCAGTGTTTCAAATGTGCTGTTCTTCCCCAATCTCTTTAGGTCTCCTCCACGACCCAGTCCTGGAAGCCTGCACTACTCAGATGAGGATGTCAGCACTAAATATAATGACCTGATGCCGGCGGAAAGCAGCAGTTTGACTGAAAAACCCTCTGAGGTTTCTGACTCTCAGGTTGGTAGCAACTCTGGCTTACAGTCTATAAGAGAAAGCGGACAGGAATTAAAAAGTAAAAATTCAGCTCTATCAGTTTCTCACAGTGACAAGTTTCTCCAGGGGAATGTTGTAACCTTTTCAAAAAAGATTATTTTACCTCATTTTGCTGTAGTTAAAAACCAGACAGTTTTATGACCGTGGGCCAGTGTTTCCTGCAATAAATTAAAGCAATTTTGCCTGACAATCTGCCTCAAGTGGATCATCTGGAAATTAAGTATTCCCCATTAACATATTCGAGCCACTGCTGACATCTCTGAATCTTTTATTACTGACTTTTCGAGGAAGAAAATGATACTCAGCTACTGCACATGCCCCCTGTGTGCTAAATGTCTTCAAAACTAATTAATGTTTCTCTAACAGGTATTCATTTATTAATTTAGGTGGCCCCAGCTCATTATGAGGTGTGCTGAATTGGTAAACAGATGAGGGTTTAATTTGATAAAAGTAACTGAAAGGTGGAAAAGGCAAAAGGCAAGCTGTTCTGAGCAAGTCGTCGGTACTCCCGCTCCTTTATCTGCTACCTGCAGTCAGAACATTGTTCAAGCCGAATAAACAGTGTTCTCCCCGGAGACACAACCTGGTGTTATTCTTTTTCCTCTGCATAGCCTCCCACTGTTTACCAAGCACTTGTCCAAACAAATGGTCCTTCGACGTCTGCTAGGCTTTAATATCTCAATGGACTAGCGCGCGAGTAAGCATTTGTCACACACGCGAAGTCTAACGTTCTCTTCAGGAGTAATTTGCTGTCCTTTTTTTTTTGTTTGTTTGCAGTTTTTGTTTCTGAGAAAGTACGATAAAGGATTCACCCACACAATCATTCATAACTTTATGAGCTTAATATTACAAGCTAGAAAGTAATCCTGTAAATAATATCTTTATCCAATTCCAGGATGCTCTTGTGTACACTTATCACGTCCGTGCTCCACGGAGCTATAGGTGAGCTGACTAGACAGATTTCTAATAGAAATGATGGTCTCCTCCTATTGGATGTGTTGTGAGTAGAGGTTTCCTGCTGTGCTGTGATTCAGCATTGTGTCTCTGTCAGTGAACAGCTCAGTAGTAGAAATAGAATTATCCTCGATTATGAGTGGATGAAAATGTAGCTGTCAGGGGTTTTTTTGTGCGCGCACGCGTATGTGTGTGTGTCTGTCTTCTGACGTTTGACTGTTGCGTTCTTGCAGGGAAGCGACAGCGAGTACGAGATGGATCAGAGCCGACAGAAGACCCACTCCTTCGTCAACCACTACATCAGCGACCCCACCTACTACAACTCCTGGCGGCGGCAGCAGAAAGGCGTCTCTCGTCCTCCTGCGTACGGCTACTCCCAGCCCGAGCCCCTCGTGGAACAGGAGTCCCGCCCACACCCACCGCCCGTGCCCCCTCTGCCTCCACTCCTTCCCCAGAGCGCCCCGTCCCCGCAGCCCCAGTGCCAGGGCCCGGGCCAGGGCAATCTGTTCAGGCCTAAAGGAAGCCGGACTCCCACCCCCTCGCTGCTGTCCTCCGACCCCCCCAGCCAGCACAGCACCCTCTACCGGCCCCCCAGCAGCCTGGGCTGTGCCGCTCAGGCACCTACCGCAGGCTTCTCCTCCTTTGTTTGACACACAACTCTCCTCCTAGCAACCACCCTGAGGACAAGTCTTTGATTTTCTTTGTTGGTTTATTTATATTTTGCTTTTTTTTTTTTCTTTTTTGTATATTTTGTTCTGTCTGAATGACAGAGTTTTTTGCTCAATATTAAGCATTGCAGGCATTTTAAATAGTGCTTTTCTCCTCTGTGAAGAGTGTGTAAGTATGACTGTGTTTAGCGCGTTTGTTTGGTTAATCTATGTATTCTGTATTTTCTGAAAAGACAATCATTCAAGAGGTTTTCTGCAACCATTAGGGTACATTTGATGGATCAACAATGTGAACAAGGAAATACAGAACAGAGTTCTGAAGAAAAAGAATCCTTGTTATAAAACTATTGTATATTTGTTTTTCATGAGAGCTTTATGAAGAGAAAAAAAACCCACCATAGATCCATGTAGAGTATGGACCACATGGCTTTTTGAAAATGGACAAACTAGCTTGGAAGGATAAAGTACCGTCCAACTGAGGACAAAAACACAGTGAGGAATGGACTCTGATCTGGAGCGAGAGGCACTTGTGGTCATTGTTGCCCTTGGTTGCCTTTGGGTTTCTCACTCCGTTTAGTCACTGCTGGAACTCCAGTTTATTGTTTACTGTATGTACTTGTCTCATATTGTTTACCAGATATTTATATCAATCAGCTTCAAGCTCAGAAGTTCCGAACATCACTAGTGACAAATGCTATGAATCACATTAAAACGTTGTGGCACCTTTTGTGGTTGTCTGAGGATGCTGATTGTGGACTGGGGCTCAGTCCATCAACATGTCTATATGTGTCTTATAATACTGAGGGACTGTACCAAAGGATATTTTGAAACCATACAGATTATTTCCTCTTACAGCAGTCAGTCATAAAGAAAAACTTACTTTTTTCAAGTTAAAACCATGAAAATGTCAAACTCTATTTGTTTTTCCAAAATAGCTCAGAATTTATCATATTGAAAGGATAGTTTGCTAACAGCAAGTGATCAGCCTTGCCAAAGATTTTCAATTAGGTTTAGATCTGTGTTTTCCCTGAACCCTTCTAGATGAAGATGCCTTAATATAAACAGTTCTATTTTAGCTCTGACTAAATGTTTCAAATTGTTGTTCTGCTGGATGAACCTCTAACCTGCCCTCATGTTTTCAGAAGCATTGAACAGGCTTTCTTCCAACGTAATACTTTTTCTAACAGGATCCACAAATTATACGGTTTAACTCAGAAGTTTACATACACAGGATATAAAGATGCATGCACTTTTTGGCACTGTTTTCTGAAAGTAAATCAGATAAAACATTTCTTGTTTTGGGTCAGTTAGAATTTGCTAAATGTCACAATAATGAAACCAAGCTTATGTCAGAGAGATTTATTTAATAATGTCTTCAAAATCCAAAGCTTGCAGTTTTCTAAGTTGTTCATTTTGCTGCTAGGAAAATTTTAATGTGGTGTAATGTTGTTTATTTGCATCACTTTGCACAAGCCAGGTCTTCACAACAGCAATATTTTTGTGCTGGGATAGAACCCAATTGAATAAAACATCTTTGCAGTCTGGAGAAATAGCCCCAAAATATTCACAGTAAACATAAATGCATCTCAGCAACGAAGGAAACAGTAGGATAGCTGTTCAAAACATATTCTTTTTTTAGTTTTTGTTCATGAATCATCGGAATGTTATAGAACGTGATGGAATATTAATGAAGAATAATAAATTTGTTGGCAAAATAGTCAGGGGATTTACGCTGTTGACATATGAGAGGATTAGTGAAGCTTCATAGCTGCTGTGTAAACAATGGTTTTAAAGAAAATAGAAACCATATCAAACTTTCCAGACAGCCATTTTACAGGGTCAGCCGTCAGCAGACCCTTTTTGCATGGTCTGGGAATATAAAGCGATTACTGACACTTGATCCCACAGTGCAGGAGTGACCTGATTCTCTCAGCAACCGCGGAGAAATGATTCAGATGCACGAGGAGCAAGAGTTCCAGAGGAAGAATTGGAAGAGGAGCCAGATCTGGTGCAAGCATGCTGAAAATTGGGACAGGTGTTTGGGTAATCTCCTTATTTCAGGCCAAAAAACATTGATTTTAAACATGACACGGAGAAATCATGCAGATGGGGTTAGCATGAGTCTATTCTAGAGAAATGTTCATCCTGATCTTTTGTTTTTCACTTTATCATACAGTGAATTGCAAAAAAAACAAAAAAGTTTGTGTATTTGCAGAAGACAGGGCAGTTATTCATAAATAATTGAATAGTTAACATGGAGAGGGATTTATGTTCTAGTTGTTGGGTTCAACCAGAAATTGAAAAACTTGTGATTTTTTTTTGAGTAGCCACTCTGAATGTGTATTTCAGAAAACTTATCAGCTGAAGCTCAATTTTAAAAACGAAATATTTCATTTGTTGAATTTTCACTTGTACAAGTTAAACTGATGGAGAGTGTTTCTTTACTTAACATGTCCGGAACTGTGGTTTTTCTTCTAAGAGAGACAAAAATGTATCGCTCACTCACATTCAGCCACACAGTGATGGAAGAAGCTTCACATCTGTCACATATTTTTTACATTTTCATATCTTTTCATGGGATCTATTTAATGTGTCCTGATTCTGACTGTCTTTGGTGTTATGAATCAGAGTACATTTGTTGAGCAGCTAGTCTGGTGACTCTGAAACGGGGACGTATTAAGCAAAGAGCAACAGTAGAAATAAAAAAAACAGGTTTTTAAATTGTTGTTATTGTCAGTTGTTCAGTGCTGTGAAAACAAGTATTTGGGCTCCAACAGCTTTCTTCTGATTTTACTTTTTTGTTACCCCTAAGTTGCACAATCAGACAAAGATTACCTGAGTAAATGCAAATTGTACTTGACAAATGCTGGTTCTACTTATGAATGGAAAAGCCACCCAAACCTATGTGTAAAAGTAAAAGGACTCTTAAACCAGATAACTTCTTGTGCTCAAAACTGCTATCAAGCATTTCCACTGACTGATGATGAGTCTTTTTACATTGGTGTGAAGAAATGCTGGCTCAATCGTCATTGCAGAATTATTTTAAGTCAGACACAGTCGAGGATTTTCAACCTGCTACCGATTCTTCATCCCATTTAAATTCAGACTTTGAATTTGCCTCTTCAAAATCTTCATTGTGTTTTGGCTTTATTGAGTCCTTCAGATTTGCTGATGAGAATCACAGTCCTGTTAAATATGTTGTCAGCTCTAGGTATCTTGCTCTGGAGGAAGCAAATTACTGAAACGTTCCCCAGAAGCTCTTTGGTATATTTGCTATTTTGACTAAAGTTTGTTCAGCAGTATGGACCTATGAGAAATATACAAGTCTACACTGTTCTGAGTATTTAGTGGGAAGTGACAGGATTTGGTTTGCACTTTAAATTGTCTTAGGCATTGAGTGACAGGAGAAATATTAGTTTACCATTTAACAAAAATAAGACATTAATAATTTCCCTGAACTTCAAAATCCAGGTCTAAGAAATATGTAGGAACAGCAAAAGACGAATTAAACTCACACTGAGAAGATAGTGATAGTGTTCTCTTCATAGTATTGAAAGCATTTTTCTTGATGTTTGACTAAAAGGAGCAGTCAAGCTGTTAAAGCTAAAATGCAAGAGTTGAATAATGTTCTTTTGTAAGGATGTAATTGCCAACTTGGATTCCATTTGACTTTTCGTTTTGTTGAAGAAAATTGTCATTTTGCCTTTTTACATTCACTTGAAAATTCCCTTTTCTTTTTTGTGGTTTGCAGTGAAGGATAAAAGGCTCTGATCTTTATTTTCAAATTTGTTAAAAAAAAAAAGAAATCCTCTTTCTCTGAACACATTTCATTTTCACTTTGAGTGCGTGTCAGCTGTTTAGGAAGAGAGCAGTTGAGCTGATGCATTCAGGCGTCATTGTGTCAAAATATCACAGCCTAAATGGAAGGCCACTGCACTCAAATTCTTAACATGAAGATCACATATTCTCCCACCAGTTGGCGGGACAGACTGTTCTGGGAAAAAGCCGAAGGCGAAACCGACTGCAGTTTGAAGAACTCCATGAGCTGATAGCTACATGACTGGGAAATATCTGTGGCAGACTAAAGTGTAGATTCTGTCTAGGTAGAGTGACATTTGCCCTCGGTGAGCCATTCACACATTCCTTTCTCCTGATTTTAGGGTGCGTATGCAGAGCCTGGAATGTATTTCCTGCTAATTTGCATTGTAAACAACACCACTGGGTGGCCACTGACTGGGGACTGCTTATCAAGCTGAAATACACAAGATCAAATGAATGTTTCACTCAGCCAAGAATGCAAGCCCTTCCTGAAAAATTTGCACCATTTCTTTCACATGAAAAAATATAAATAAATAACGGCTTAGAAAAAGAATGTGTATGTACAATTTCCATGTTTTGATGAAAATAAGTTTATTAAAAGCATTTTTTTTTATGGTACAGTAAGCCAGTTGGTGGAAAGAGCCAACCATATATGGGAAATGGTGCCAGAGAGCCAACACATGACTAGCACAAGGTGAGATGTCTTGTCCACACCTCAGGAGTTCAGGAAGGATGTCTGAACTCCTTCCTGAGTATCTGCCAGAAAATGTAGGTATCATTGCGATTGATGAATTAAATCACTGGAACTGTGACGATCTGAACGATAATCTCCAAAACTTTCTTTGAGTTCAAAGATGACTATAGATATATATACTTATTAGAATTATTAACAAACCACATTAACCAAGCTTTACACATAAATATTTTAAGATCTTGTTTAATTGTTTTGCTTTTATATAACTGGTGTTGTAAGCTTGTTGTAATTTATGTATTTCATCTATTTCAGCTGTCCAGAGTTGTGACCTTCATCCAGCTGTCTTTGGCAACCTTTTACTGTTATCATTGTGTTTTGTTTTCAAAACAAAATCCTCTGTTCTGGGCTTTAGCATTTAATTAAACAGACTAAAAATGTTTTAGAAATGACCTCAAATTTGACCCCCCCAAAGCAAAGAAAAAACACACATAAAGTCAAATACACAAGATTTTGAATCCCATTGCAGCTTATTTAAAGTCTGTTATGAGACATTTTGTGGAAAGAATTTGAATATTTAAAAAATCCTATTAAAAGATGACCATGTTTTTTTTTCCACCTAGAAAATGATAAACTATCACTATCAACGAGGCTGATGTGACAGAGGTCTTTAAAACATCATCAAAAAAGTCTACAGTATAAAACATATAAATCTAACAAAATTATATGTATTTGCCTCTCTGTAATTTAATGTTGGCAAGTAAGTAAGTATACATTGGTAAGAGGGGGGAAAACAAGTTAAACTTAATACGTGCAAATGTTTATGGATAGTTAAAGCAAAATACCAGTCTTTAAGCATTAAGCAGCTATTTTATCAGCATTTTTTTTTTTTTTTTTTTTTACTACAGGAGTTATTTTCCCCCTCTTGTTCGATTAGTTAAGTGTAATTTCATATGAATCAGCGTGCGTCCCTAGCTGATTACAGCCAGTCAGAGCGGCCGCCAGCCGCCGGCATCCTGCGTCTTTAAGGAGACGCGGAAAAGAGAGGGCGTGTTCACGCACTCACGCTACAGCAGGAGGCATTGTAGTGAGTTCCTGAGCCTCAGAGCAGAAGCATCGTTTGTGAGGATGCGGGGACAGCTGCTGTAGAATCGACCTAATATCATAACTCTGCTTTCTAAAAGCGCTGCTTGGAGTACAAAGGGCACGTCTGAGCGCCTCACATCTCATTCAGTTGGATGAACGCATCGCCACATTATTCTAGATCTGCTGGGGGCCTAGGAGCGGAGCACCAGCTGTTTTATGAATGGGATGCTCGGTAAGTCTACATGCATTTGTTTTCTTTTTTCTTAACAAAAACACGGGCACCTAAGCACTCAAAAGGTGAAGTACACCTTTGCAATATGTGCAGATAAACGTTTCCTTTTCAGTGCTCCAGCTGAGAGCGGCTGCTGACGGTCAGCTGTTATTGTTCTGCCTCTGACCCACCCAGAATCAGCAGCGCTTTATTGTAATATGATCGAGCCTTTCACAGTAGCTAGCCCAAGTGTGCTCCAAGACGTACAGAGGTCACTTATTTATTGTTTTTTTTTCCTCCATAAATTCTTGTGGAGGAAGCATAATCGAATATTTTTATTCGACAATGAATATTTAACCATCTCAAGCAGTTATTTATTTATTTATTTATTACTTTTTTTTATATTTATTGTTTATTGCATATGTCTAGAAACGTGTTAAGAAAAGGAGGAATAAAACCAAAACCTGTTTCATAACAATCGCACTTTCTGTAAAACGTGAGCTCTGAAACACTTGTGCAAACTTTAGGAAGTGGAGAAACTAACTAACTGACTGATGGTGGCAAATAAGCCATATTTTGCATCTTCTTGCTGTGTTCCTTTCATCCCTGAGCCTGATGAGTTGTCATTATTGGGATTCTCACTGTATGATAATCTTGAGTAAGAATACTTAAGCAGTATAGTATTCACACAATAGATGAAAATTGATAAAAGTTTGCTAAATTTAGTATTTTTTAACTTCTCTGGGCTTTTTGTGCAGAAAATAGCTTGATTTTCTGCATTTTACAGAGTAGCACAAAAACAATAGTCTATTAGCTGGTTAAATAGTCAAGCTATCTGCTCAGAACAGCCCACAATCAGCGGCTTACATGACAAACTGCTCTTACAGACTCAGAGGTGCCTTTGCCTTTGCACGTCCATTTTGTCCCTTCTTTCTTCCATTTCATAACTGTTAGCAAACCATTTTTGTCAGGTTATAGTTTAATGTTCTCATGGGCCAGTTGATTCTTTATAAAGAATTCCAGATCACAACTCCTGATCAAGTGCAAATTAGCACAGGTGACCTTCTGCTGGTAGTTACTAGCTGTTGGAGTCACATGATAGATATTTGTCACCATTTTGAACCAACTCTGTCCCAAATCCTGACAAAAAAAACCTAACAAACAGAACAAAAATGTTTACAATGGAGCAGCAACAAGCTGTAAAAGTGCAAGATGTTGATGTGATAAAATGATGACTGGTGCCTCATGCCACTCTTTCGTTTTTGTAAGCAAAGAAAGAGTCAGGTGGTGTATTTTCAGCCAGCAGGCCAGCAGTGCGCAGCACTTTGTGAGGAATGGAGAAAGCAATATGTTACACTTTGGTCCATAACTTGAATCACTTTTTTTTGTGCTGTTTTATTGCAAAAACTAAAAGCTACTGAGATAGGATGACCTAAAATTTTGAATATATATATATACTTGGCATTCCTGAAGAGTAACTTTGGCAAAAGTGCTAAATGATGAGCTCATTGAATGGGGGTGTAAAAAGACCTGGCTCAGGTTTGTATGCCGTTGCTCCTTTATTACCATCCCAACAAGACCTCACTTGTTTGAGGAGATGAGGTTAACGGTTGTCTTTTGTTTGTGTGACAAATTAGGTAGTTCATCTTTGTTTTTGCAGCTCTAAATGTGGCATTCGATCAGCTTAAACCAGAACAGGCTGGGGGCTTTCTGAGATGTCACATTGTGTCAGTCTGTGTGATGGACCTAGGCAAACAAGCAGGCACTATCTCTGAGACTAATGTGTCATATTTGGCCTATTTGCTCTTCTCAGAAGTTCCTTTAGAACTGGTTTTGGCCAGCTTACTCAGATTCTGCTCTCTATTACTCTGTTTTATAATTTAGAAAACCTTTGTTTGCAAACAGGATACATGATGGCACAGAGTAAAGGTAGTTTGCTTCTTGTAATGTTGGTAACGGTGTTAATAACCACTCAGGTTTTTTGGCTGCAGCACAGCTCAGACGATCTTCTGCTGTCTCATTTCTCAGGAAAAACAGCCCTACTGTAATTTACAAACATGAGCAAAGTTGTGCCATTTACTGGTTTAACCTGCACCTTGTCTGCATTACAAAAATGCTGCTGTGGTAGCAGTCGAGTTAACCTGAGTTACTTTGTGGTCACTTTCAGAATGGCACCAATGTTTGAACATGTTTGCAGTTTGTGTGCTCATTTTAGGCTGTGTGTCCTGTTCGGCCCTTTCACATTCCAGGAAATACCAATGTAAACTGTGTTTTTTCCCTTTTTTTCAAATCTTGGACTGGTGGATGGGGGTTCAGATTTTTGGGGGATTATTATGCAGACTAGCTTAGCTTTGTTTGTGGCAAATCTTGAAATACTTCACATGCTGTTTTTGTATTTAACAGTCCTCTTCAAATTATGCACAGAACATTAAAGCATTGTAGAAATACAATTTTAATTCTCTCAGCTAGATTGTTTTGTGATCTAAGACATCCTGTTCCTATTCACAATAATGTCATCATCTAAACATTACGTTTGTTTTGAAGTACCCTATTTGTGCTCTGCCTGATATTTTTTTTTGTTTTGTTTTGTTCGTTCCTGTATCTTTTGTTTGGCTGCATTGTTTTTCTGGGCTGATCCAGCCTGACCCTTTATGCTCAAGTTTGGTAGCTGCAGGAAATGTTTCTTCTCTGAAGAAGAAGCATTCATCATTGCCTTGTTACTTGACGTGGCTTCGGCTTGGACTTCATGTTACTCAATGAATTAATTCCAAAAAAGTCTTGGTAGTGTGTAATATGCCAATTAAGATATAACACGCACAAGGTTTTCCCCCAGAAAACTTGCTAAGCCAGGGGGTTGTGGAGCACTGGCAGTCATTCATCAAATGGCTCGCCATGATTTTGAGTTAAAAAATGTTTAAAGTTGACAGAAAATTTTAAAATATCCCTTGATGATAATGTTTTATTGGCAGATTGGAAGTTTAATACCTGAACACCAACTAAAAAGACTTAAAAAATGCAACAATTTAAGAACAAATTAAACAAATAAGCAATACTTGGCCTGGAGGGGACACAAGTAAAACCTGGTGGCCTGCCATGTTTATAATAAACTGAAGGAAACCCTGCATGCAGCTCTTATATTATTTATTTATTTATTTTTTATTTTTTAAGTTTTCTGGTTAATTTTACAGAGGACATATTTTAACTTGTGTTTAGTGGGCAACATGACAGATGGTGACTCTTCAAATTTCTTCAGTACTGAACACTTTTGTTTTTTGATGTGGTAACAAAAATTGTTGGTAGTAACCAGCTTCTTCACTTATCTTGGAGCCGATGCCCGAGGCAGGATCTGTAGAGCAAGCAGGAAGCTTTAAGGCCAGTTTTATATGAACAAACTATAAATGGAAGAACAAGAATGGCTTGAAACACTCCTGGGTGAGAATGGTAATTCTACTTTGAGTTATCGGTTTTAGTTGTATTTTATTCAATAGAAATATTAGGGTTAGAGATTGGGTTCCAGTTTATCTACTGGATGAACTTGTTAAAAAAGGGCAGGAGATTAGAAGTCTTTGTTTGGTGTTTATAAATCTTTTCAAAATTAGAGAATAAATTAAATATGGTTGATTCTCACATTCGGTTAAAGGGGTTGATTAGTGTGTTTGAATCGGGGTTCCCTCTAACCAGAGATTTGTTTAATTGTCGGTTTGTTTCACGCAGGACAGATAATGGTGGCCGCCGCCTCCGACTACAATTTCATATGCAAATAATCTTTAGATTCTGTGTAAATAACTTCCCAATAGAAACAAATCAATGGTTTTCAAAGGTTTGTCAAATGTAATTCAGATTAATATACTCTTTGACTTTTTTGAAATTGGATAAACTCCTGTATGTGAGATTTTAAATGACTATATATATTAATTTTATTAAAACCTCACCTGAAAAAAGCATGTTATATTCAGTTATTACATTTAAAACAATTTCTCCCACAAAAGTAACTGGCAAATTCTTAACATGGGTTCACTCACTAATTAGTTATTTGAGGATCTAGACCAATTCAGTGTTCCGTACTGACGTTTTGTTAAAAAAAAACAACCAAAAAACATATTTTTCAGCTACTGGAAATGGCATAATACCAAAAAATACCGAGACACTAAATTGTACCTCAGCATGGGGAAAACTAAAAGAGATTTTTCTGCTGTGAACACTAAATACAGCAGCTAGATGAATTGGAAGCGCATGGTGAAAGCAGGCAATTAGTTTTTTTCTAGCTGCAAGATGACTTCTATTTGAGCAGTCGTCAATGGATATGTGAAGCATTGGCGCTATGTTTTGGTAAAGTTAAGATCTGTCGGCATCATTTTGAAGAATGAGAATAATCTGTTCCAAAGTTCAAATAGAAAATCACAAATATTTTGATTGCTGCTTTTTTTTCCCCCTTCAGTGCTACAAAAGTGGGAGAAAAATGTCTGCTTGGGAATACGGTGCTTCACCGAGACAGTTTTATCCACTCATTACCAGAACATTGACTAAAATGTTCTTTTTGATGAATAGATTTGGATTTGAACCAAACTGTGGTTGAAAAGGCATGATATTGTAACTGTTTATAAGTTTTTGTTTTTACTTTCATAATGATCATAAAATAAGTGCAGTCAAATCAGTTGTGTTGGTCATTTGACCCTGTCTATGATTTATGTAAATGTCAGTGCAACTTGCTGTTTGGTCCCAAACATCCTTACATGGGAGCAGATTTGTACCTTTTGTACTTGGTCGCATAAATCATTGAGTGATCGTAATCTTACATATTTTAGTTTATATGTAGCTGTTCTGCATGGCTAATCGTTTCACAACAGTTTGTGCGTTATCTATTATATAGCTTTCTTTTGTGTGTTTTTTTTTCCTTTGGAGCTGCTTTCTTGACTTCTATCAGTCTTTGCTTTTCTGACTTTTTAATAATGCAATTTATTCATGTTAAAATTTTCTGAGTCCCATGATTTATCTGCACATTTTTCACCAACAAGCTTAGCTTTCTTCCTGGGTATTGTAGAACAGAACCTCATTTTTCTTCAGAAGCGCTTTACAAACGCCTACAAGCCAAAATTGAAATCTGTCATCAGGTGGAGTGACGCAGCTTTCTGCGATAGAGAGAACCTGGCTGATGAAATCAAACCAAGGAGCTCCATTCGTTGCATTGAGAGCTGTTTGAGGCACATTGTTTGAGCATCAGTCTCTCATCCCTGCAGCTTATTAAAATTGAGTGTTGATGGAGATATGGGCTGTGTTTGTTTGGTCAGTCCGTCTGTAATGCACAATAATGGAGCAAATCCTTGTTTACACTGGGAACGGTCAGGAAGGGCAGGCTGATTTCCGGAGAGACGGGAGGGTTTGCAGCTTCATTTTCTCCCTGCCCTTCCTGTCCACATTACCCACCAACATTTTCTACGCATAAAATGTGGGCGTTTGTGTTTATGTAATTCTTACAGGAGGCTGACATCTGTGCCCCTGTGTTAATTGGTAATATTCTAATCATTCCCTGCACATTTTAGTCACCTGTTTGAGTACCTGAGTGTGTTTATGTATAAAAGTAGATAGATGACCTCATTGCGGTTCTTGACCTCACAGATCTTGGGAGGTTTATGATGTTTCCCAGTATTTAAAACGGTCTAAATAACTTCAATTTTTTGTCTAGGGTGCTTTTTTTTATTGATTCTTCCATCGTAAAGTTCTCAGTCCCTCTTATTACCGGTATATTGAGACACTAAATGCAACAGAGTAGTGCCAATAATTTCCACTCTCAAAAACTGCTATTCATTTTCAGCCATGCCAATTTCACAGATGATCCAAAGGTTTAGCAATGATGGCTGTAATTTCAGTAACCCGGCCCTGACACTGAATACTGATCAGAGATAATGGCAGTGCTGGAATGTAAAGCATTGTTTGTGAGTACAAAGCCATTGTAAGGCCGTAAAGGTGATGCCCATCAGTCTGGTTTAACATGCAGAGTGCATTTCGTTTTTGAATGTGACAAACTGAAATACAGAATACTTGTCTGCTGTCAGTTAGTATCTGTAGTGGAAAAAGTTGTCAGTTTCTTCACAGATGCGAGAGAGAAAGTAGGAGGCAGAGAGAGATTCTGAGTGTCATGTCTTGAGGCTTTGTTGGCTACAAATGGAACAGAGACAAGTCATCTCCTTTCGGGTCTTAGAGGTCAGTTGATACACATTTAACTGACTTACTTCAGGCCTGTTTGCTAGCAGAAAACAGTTTATTGACTGTTGGAGCCTTTTTGATAGTGCTGTTGCTGTCCATTTCTCTTCCTGTCTGATCTGGTTGTGTGGTGCAACAATCAGCTGATGGGAACTATAAAACTTATAAAAAAAAATGTTTATTTGATGTAGTGAGTGTCCTGCACTGCTGACCATCAATGTAATGTTTAAATGTCTGAGTGGTAGTTGTTTTTGTCTAGTCAGAGCTGACTGCTAGGATTATAATGATATACTCAGGTTCCAGGACAAGTCTAGGCTACTGATGAAAATCATATCACTAAAACATAATTCTTCTATTACCAAGTCTGACCATGGTGATATAAATTCTACATTTACATATTTACACTTTTGGTTGATAATTTAACAGTTTTGTTGTGACATGTTTACAGCTTGGACTATTGGAATCCCATATATCCTCTTCCAAGCCAAAGTATGTTTGGGACAGAATGAAATTGTCACTATGTAAATCTTGTTCACATTACTAACTGTTTCAAATAACCTATAATCAATACAGGATAATCCTTCCTAAGTTTGGCTAAAATGTCTATTATAATTTCATTATCACTCTCAAGTGTCAATAAAAGCACTGACAATTTTTTTCTTTTTTTTTCACAATTAAAAAGATCAATTCGTGAATCTCAAACTGTGTTTTGTGAATTCTGATCCTGTCCAGAACTTAGTAATACAGATGAGCAAATGCAGTCTAGACTTTAAAGGTTTGAATTAGATGCTCAGATGCAGATTCTAGCTTTCGTGACTGGTTAGCCAGTTGTATTCTCACAGTTCTTACAAATTGTCCTTTGTTCTCTGTCAAAGTACCTTTAAGGAGCCACACAAAGGATGAAAAAGTTAATGGATGTACCTTCAGTGATTTCTTTTTTTTTTTTCTATCCCACAGTTGTTGGCAAGTCTTGGCTGCCAACAGGGCACTTCCTTTCTTACTTCAAAACAAGACTCAAACATGTAAGGTAACTGCAGAACTAAAAGCCCTTGCTTTCATAGCAGTGGCTCATAATAGCTTAAACATGCTGACTGCGTCTGAACAGTGCCCAGTGAGATGCTACTTTGAGAAATATTGTGAAATTCTAATATCACAAGATCTTCTTACCTACTGCTGACATCAAATATTCTATTCGCTAACCTCAGGACAGACAGATTTGGAAATTCCAAACATGAATGTAAGTTCAATTACCCACAGGCACTTTAGGTAGCAGAAAGCTCTAAAACTCTTCTGTTCTTTCATCCTTACAGAGCAGAACGCACTGCTGAGTGTGGCAACTACATTAGCATAAAACGCTGCCTCGCTTCAGCTTCCTAGGTGTGAGCAGAGAACGAAAATACACATATTTGATTTCATAAGGTTTTATTTTTCCAAGAGGTAGAAAGTATTTCCTCCCATCACTGTACCTATAGGAGAATGTTTCTCGAGGAAGTGTGTTTGTAAAGTGCAGACATCTTCTGTGTGTGTGGCTTGCACGTTTTGCCCACGTTTGCTCTTGTGGGTTTTCTGTTTGTAGCTTGGTTTGTTCACAGTCTGGCGACCATCCTTGGTGTTGAGGTCTGAGATGGAAAGTCGACAAAAGAGGCGACTGTGAGTTTGCAAGTCTGTCTGATTCTCTGCAGTATTGATGAACTTGCAGTCTGCTTATGGTAGTCTGCCCCTGGGCCAATGTCAGCCAGTGCAGGGCTGCAGATGGCTCGACACTGTTGTTCTGCTTTTGTTTATTTATTCTGTCAAACAAGCTACCTGCAACTGCAGCATTTCCTGATTTCATCTTTCTGCTTGTCATTCATTTCATTATTGATTTAGTCGATGATGAAATTTTCTGAGTGATGTATTGTGTTCTTGTATCAAGAACCTTAAAATTTAAACAGAACTGGACTTCCAAGTACAAAACTAGTAACAGTTTTTACGTTCAGCATTCCTTGCTTACGGATTTGCATCATTCCTGAGACTACACGCTTTAACGGTCATAATGAACATTGTATAATTACAAAAACACTTGTGCCCATGTACACCAGATTTTTAAGTTTATGAGCTAAAGGTTTTTTCTGTTAAATCAACTAAATATAAAATAAAAATAGCTCCTGAGGCAGGCATCTACTCATATAGAGACTTGTTTGGTCGTCTCCATGGGCAAACAATGGCAGAACTGACAGTAGAAAAAACTATTCAGAAAGAGGTGAGAGTTTTTGCCAATGCCATACTTCTTTCAAATCCTCATGTGGTCCATTTAGGTAATTCCTAAGTATTTGCCAGACTTTCATGTAAAAATGAAGGCTTTATTTGTCAATTCTCAACAGTCCACCTTGTTTTGTGTTGGTTTTTTTATTTCTAAGGGCATCTGCTTGATGTCTGTTGTTCCCATTTTGCGTGATTGAGAGATAATGTGATTTCCACTGTTTGCCCTGTGATTGCTCCTTCCTAAATGAGACAATCAGGTCTCCTAACTGAGTTGCAGGAAGATGGAATCTACCAGAAGCAATTTGTCTGCTTAATTACTGGTTCTTATCTTCTCTGGCCTTTCAGTTGCATTGGTGAAGCTCTTACAAGGATTACATTTTAGTGTTCACTGAAAAATAAGATGTATGTCAGTATGCAGCCTCAATGACAATCACCAGTTTTCACGCAGGGCAACCCCCTCCCTCCATGTCTTTGAGCCTCAGGTTATGCTGTTCTATATTCAGGTCAGTGATTTTAAATGATGCATGAATGCAGCAGTCCTCTTCTCCCAAACAGGAATAAAAAATATGCACAGTATGAAAAAGAGTGGACAGAGAAGGCATCAATACCTCATTCTGGAAATAGACCATAAGTCACGTTAAAGTGTTCATCGAGGAGGGATCTCTTGTGCATCCGTATTGAACGGTATGGCTTAGAGTATTGACAAGAAGTGAAAAGTTGTGAACGTCTGAAACACAAATTATCCTGGCAGTCAATACTTTCCTGTTCTCTTGATCTGCAGTTTTCTTTTTACCATGCCTTTAAACTCCTGGTCCTTTGATGCACTTTTTTAATGCTTGCAAAGCTATAAAAACATAATGGATGCATATTATTATTATTGGGGTAATTTTGGACTAATGGCTTAAGTCACTGTTGACTTCATTTGATAAATAGACATTCTATACTGTTTAATTGTCTCAGATTTATGTGGGTTTACATTTCAGGGTAAAAGTGCTAGTGAGGTCATTCATCTGAAGTAAAGGAATGCATATTAATTAACTCAATATTCACTTGCTTTTTAATTTCAATTTATATTGGGTCTGTATCAGAGTAAGCATGAGCTGGAAGAAGACTCGTATAATATAAACTCAACATCCCTATGCAGTTTTGAAGTATGGAATTTTGTTTTATCATTTCCAACGTGCCTAAAAACAATTACAAATGTCTTGAGGGACAGTCATTTTGTGATGATGTGGTGAAAATTGGAAAGAGTAGAAACTATTTAAAGAGGCAGAGGCCAAATTCAAGGCGTAGACCAAGAAATCAAATTTTTCTTAAGGTATTGATATATACAGCAAATTCATAACAACTGAATATAACAGTTACTTGATTGTGCTATAAAAAATCTCTATGTGCAGGGAAGGGTTAATACACATTAACCCTTCCTTTAACAACAATCTGCAAGATAATGGAGTAATACCAGAGCTTTACTCTGTTCTCTCTATATCTAAAGTTTCTCTAATTATTAGGATTTTTGTGATTTTTAAAACTAACTTTTTTTAAACTTTGGTTCGCCCAAAGTTTCCAAAACAACTGAAGGTAATTTAGATGCATTATGCATAACTAGAGCTAATGTTACATTCCAGTGGCATAGATACATCTTTGGGAAGCAGACTAAAAATATAGCATTTTTGCAAATAGATGTGAAAAGAGTGCTGGAGCGACACTGGCGGCACTTTTGGAGTCATTCCCAGTGCGCTCGTGTTTATCACGGTTTCCATGCATGCTTGCACTGCTGCCTTTTCACTCAGCAGCTGAAATACACCACATCCACATCAAGGCAGTTCAGTCAACCTCATAATCTGTACTTATCATTCAGAGAGACTCGAGATTCTGCTTTTTTGGGTAAGACCGTGTTTGGTTCTGAGAATCGTCACTGTCAAAAATGAAAAAATGCAGATGTGCCTCAGTCGGTCTTCCATTTGTTTTCCTACCCCCCCCCCCCCCTCCCCACCGCGTTCTGTGTCTCCAGTGTGTTATTCTGGAGTTGGACCATAAGTCTGTTTATAAAGTCAAACCCCCTCTTTGACTCCCAAGGCTATTACCCAGAGGTTCCCACGCTTATGGCTGCCTTCTCAGGCCTAAGTGGGTTTTTTTTTGTTTTTTTTATTCTTTCCCTTTGCATTCACACACTAAGTTGTGGATGCCCATTCTTCTTCAAAACCAGCCAGTGCTGTCAAATTCATCTTATAGCTACAGGGAGCAGCTCTGACAGTGTGGGGCTGCAGAGCTTCTGGAAAGGGTTTAGAGTGAGCCGACGATAAACAGCCTGTGTGGTGGTATGTTACCCTTTTTTTTTCACCAGGATGTTCGTGAAACAGGCTCCATTGAGCTTTTCAGCTTGATCTTGGCCTGCGGCTGAGATGGAAGAGTGGGAGGCAAGCTTTTCCCTTGTACCCGCTCATTTGATCAGCTTTTTGTTTTTCCCCTTTTATGCCACCCAAGAGAAACTCGCCCAAAAAGGAGCAGCTTTTGTTGCTGGGTGTGAAAAATATCCCTTTCGTTATTTCCCCATAACAAGAGCAGGGCAGGCTGATTCAATAATAAACACATCTCTGGAAAATAAATGATTGTTTGTGTTTTGCTGGTGTTGCTTTTATGGTTTGGGGAAAAGTTTTTATAGCATCATCCGAGCTCAGTCAAAAATCTTTGATTCTGTCATTTTAATTAATTCCACACGGGCCAAACAACAGCAACAACAACATGTATGCAGGGTAATGAATAATAACACAAAGACAACGCATGTTCTGTGTGCTTTCTTGAGGATGAGGCCTGAAGCTGTCTGCAACCTCCGACAGGAAATGGTGCTGCTTGCTTACTTGCAGCAGATTGTTTCTATGGGAACCAAAGCAGGTGTCTGCCTTAACAGGAAGAGAAGAAGAGGCTCAGCTAGTCGCAACGAAGTGGGCGGGGGCAAAAGAAAGAGGTCATTGAACTAAAAAGCCTGCCACCACATTACCGTTTTTTTTGGTACCACTAACAGAAGCTAATCTTGCCTTTGATCTTTTTTTGAAAGCTTATTAAAAACCAGAATCTATGCCGATGCCTTTTTTTTTGGTTTTAGTGTGACAACATAAAGACCAAAACAATGTGCTGTCAGTACAACAAGGTGAACATTTCCTCTAGATTTCCCACCCAGATTATAGACATTCCTGTGTTATTTATAGGTGTCTGCGAGATCAAACGCAAGTATTTTCCATAGACCACCTTGACATTACGCTGTTTGTGTTATTTTATATTGAGTTGGATAGTTAATGAAAAACCCTGCCTCTGTCCTCTGTTGCACCACCTGGAGAGGTGGAGAAGGAGGAGGAGGAAGTAAGCGTGTCTGGCTGGCTGCCTGTGGTGAGGTTTCCTCCGTCGGAGCTTTTAATAATGCAGAAACACTTTCCATAAGCTGGCACTCAAGCCTCCAAGGGTTTACACACGTTTGTTTAAGAAGAGGATCGGTATGAAATATTGTAGGTCATGTCTTTTGATCTTAAGTCGCCATATTCCCCATAATAATAAAGTGCTGGAGAAAGTCAAATTTCTCCTATATACAAAGCCTTGCAAAAGTATTAATGTCCCTTGAACTCTTTCTACTTTGTTTTTCAGGCTTCAGTCACAAATGCCAGGGTATTTTATTGAGATTGTACGTGATTACCAATGCAAAGTAGTGCTTGTTTGTGAAGTTAAAGAAAAATATTGTTTTGTATCTACTGTGTGTTGGACCCTTATAAAGTACATTGATGTTTGCTGATGTAGTGTTACAGGCTGTATCAATACTTCTGCAAGGCATTCTAAAGTGAGCATTCATGTTGAATGTTTTGCTGAAATTCAAATTCACTATACTAACTATTTTGGTTGTATTTTTTTTGTAAATGTTAATCATTAATGTAAACATCTGATACACAATTATGAAGAATATTTTTTTGCACCTTTGCCATACACAGGGATTTGTAAATTTTAGTAATGTTTTGATGAAATGAGGCTGTAGTGAAAACTGATTTTTTTAAATTTATTATAAAATCTACTTATTGGTGACTACGAATTTATTTTGTGGAAGCAAATCCCAGACTGTGACGCAAACACAGTCCATTTTAATTTCTGTCGTGTTGCTCGGGTGAAATGTTGTCTTTTCTTTAACAGACATGCGTCTGTGAAACTACAACTTTACCTAATGATCAAAAACCATTGTCTCAGCTTGAGATCAGCACCTAATATGGCAGATCATATTCAACAATGATCAATTCTCCCCAACACAAAGCTTCACAAGGTATATTAATTAACTTGCTTTTTACTTTTTTTATTTAAGAAGATTGAAGGCTGAGATGCGACTTTCTGCACTTTATATGGTACATGACAGCTTTACTTTTATATTCTCTGTGATCTTATTTACCTTTTTTGGCCTATGTGTATAATTCTTAGCATATTAATATTACTACAGCCACTATAAATAAACACTCAAGCGGTGACTTGTTCAGCTTGATGTTTAATTGCTGAGTTAGAGGAAGAAAGTCATACATTAAAGCTCAGTTTTACGATGACATTAATGACCACAATGAGTGAATGTCAACTTCAGGCCACAGCCGTAATTGGCTCTTATTTACTAATTATAAGGTTATTTAATGTGTGTGTGCGTGTGTGTGTGTGTGTGTGTGTGTGTCGGGATGTGCTTTTGTGTGTGAAGGCAGTCAAGGCTCAGCTTGCTAACGGGTTATTCCCAGCAGCCCTCAACTATCCTTTTCTGATTCCACAAGGTCTGTGGTTGGTGCTTTGCTCTCACTTGTAATACTGTTCTCACATAGAATCCTGTGGTGCTCTCACCATCTCTTTATTGCATTTTAGTGGCCATTTCTCAGGGATGAGCGGGAAGCCCTGCTTTTTATTACTGAGTTGTTTGTTAGCTCCAATTCTTGCAATTACTGGAATCTTTTATTGTCGGAGAAAATGGCTCAATCTGAACGTTTATTTCTCTGTAGTTCACAGACACAGATATTTGCTTATGACTTTAATTTCTAATCCAGAGAACTTTTATTTGAACACTTAGTGTTTTTTGTCCTTCTGTTGTAAGCAAATGAAGAAAAAAAATCAGGCATCATCAGCATGTAATTCTAATGATTTCAGTTGTATAAATCTTTCAAAAATGTAAGATTATGGGACAAGTCCCATAACATTATCCTTTCATATCAACATGACATGGGGAGACAAAGAACTTTAGAAGATAAGTCAATAAAAAAAAATCTGCTATCATCAACACAACATTTTTTAGCATATATTTGTTGGTGAAATTGTTTGAAAAGTCACTATTTCCAGATAGAATATCCATCTGCTATCTTTATGCTGTGAATGGTCACTAAGTTTGTGGTATTTGATATTCTGAAAGAAGGCCCACAAAAAGTATTAGCTTCTTATTGAAGACAATACATCTGATGAATTTCAAAGCTGCTTTTAGGCATTTCCACATTGGGCATTATTAGCATTGATCAGCAGTCTCTCTAATTACTACCTTGTAAATATTCATACCTCATAGGCTCCTGAAATTTCCAAAGACTTTAAGATCTATGGCAGATAGCAGTTTGGATAAAGCAATTTTCTGTATTGCATTTAGTTTTCGTATTCTTTCATAAACCTCTTGTGGCTTCCTTATGTCACACTGGAGTTACTATTATTGCTAGAGTTTTGAGATAACTTCCACAACCAATATTTACACAAAATGCATAATGAAAATCTCAGATAAAGGTTAAGCTGAGCAGCATAGAGCTCACCCTGCATTTGCAGACTCTGGTTATGGAGGACAAAACAGCTCTGCCTGTATATTTAAACTTGAAAAGTCTGTGTATTTTAAGCAGTTGTTTGTATGCAGTATTTGATATTACAATGAACCTTTAATTGAAGAGTTGTAGCTTATATTGGATTAGTCCCTTCTCTACTAGCTGTTCACCATCTTTTTGTTCCCTTCTTGTAATTTCTTTTTCTAATTTTTTTGTTTCTATTTATTTCTAGGTTTCCCAGCTGACTGGAGTTAAGAAGCACCATTATTCCTTCCCAGGCTAATAAAGATTGAAATCTTGACTACCTCTCACTACACACCACCATGCCGATCTTAAAGCAGCTAGTCGCCACGTCTTCCCAGACAAAGCGTCGCTCACGTATGGACTTGACCAGGGAGATGATAAGTGCTCCCCTTGGTGATTTCCGTCACACTATGCATGTAGGTCGCAGTGGTGATGCCTTTGGAGACACGTCCTTCCTAAGCTCACACTCCGGGGAACCCTCCCCAGAGACGGCATCCTTTCCCCGCTCTCCTAGACCCGGCCTTTTGGCACGCACCTTTAGGAGCAGCAAGCGCTCGCAGTCAGTGACGCGAGTGGACCAGAGGAACGATCACACCCTGATGGTTCCTGGAGGCTCACCAACCTTTGTTAAAAACGCTATGTCACTGCCTTTTCTCAACGATGAAAACAGAGGGGACAACCTTGTATCTAAGAGCTTGTCTTCGAGTCCATTTAAGCAGCATGGGGAGCCTGACGGTGGAATTGCAGCTGCAGCGGCGAACTTGCTCGAGCTGCAAGAAAGAAGCTTTGGTGAACTGACGGAGCTGCCAGAGAGTATCGTTCATTACGGCGGAGGTGGAATGAAGCACGCAGAGTCGGTCATGTCCTTCCATGTCGACTTGGGACCCTCCATGCTGAACGACATCTTGGATGTGATGCAAAAGGAGGAAGATGATCTTGGCTACGAGGAAGGCAAAAGCAGCGAGGGCCGTGCCTCGCCGGCACTGAGCAACCACTGTGAGGAAGAGGATGATGAGAAGAAGGATGTGGAGGATCAAGGCAGAGTCCAGCAGGTGGAGACAGAAAGAGATGCAGCAGAGCATCCAGCCCACTCTAATGATCTGAGGCAGGAAGACGAAGGTCCCTACACTCCGGAGTACACTCCTGAGATACGTCCCAAACACCTGCTGCACCTGGACAGCTGCTCCATGTCGAGCTCTGGCTCCGCTGCCTTGTATGAAAAGCCAAACTACCAGAATTACACAGGAGACACAGACAGCGCCACATTCAGTGCACCACCTGAGGAGGAGAGTAACTTCTCCTCTTTCTTGGAGGATGAAGATGATGAGATCCACGTATAAGAGTTCAGACTCAAAATGACCAAGCTCCGGAAGACCTTTGGCAGTGTGGGTTTTCACTCTGAGCAGCAAGACGACACTGTAGTCGGCTCCTGTGGGACCAGGAACTTTCAGCTATTTTATGGCTATAAAGAAAGTTTGATTACTCCTTTTGGATGTGTCCAACTCTACTCACCAGAGCGCCTTACCCTTTTGAACACTGACATGGATTGGGGAGTTCACTGTCCGAATACCATTCCAGAAATAAACAGGGAGTTCTGGCTGAAAAGAAACTAGTTGAGGAGAGTAAAGAAAATGAACTCAACTCAGCCTTTCAATTTCTTTTTGCTTCTGTTTGTCATTGTGCTTTTTCTCCCTGGCTGTGGGACACCATGCAGCCTAAGCCGAACAGAAGGCCTCTGTCACAAGCGGACCACTGGTGGGTGTCCTGTCCCAATAAAGAGAGCTGTGTTTGTGACTGGAGTGCGAGCCCCAGCATCAAACCCCTTTCATCAGAAAATATTATGGCAGAGCTACATATCTTTCAGACTTTTTTGCCCTTATTCTCACTCATGTAACTCAGGGTCCCTGTGACGCTGCCCGAGGGCAACCATCTCCCACTTTATTGCAGAACCACAAAGCCTAAACCGAAATTCTGCTCTGTTAGTCTAGTGGATGCCACGCGGAGCAAAGCTCAGTCAGGGGGATGCTTTAAAGTGATGCATTGGGCTCACTACAAAGAAGCTTGTTATCACAGGAAGCCGGGGAGGTGAAGAGTAGCGCGTGCCACATTCTTGGTTGTCCTTTCCTCTCTCTTTCCATTGAACGCATTGTTTTCTTTTTAAACTGATTCCCATCAGCACAAACTAGCTGCATTCCTTCTACTTTTTTGGGGGCTTTTTGACTTGACTCAAGAGCGGTTGAAAACCACTTCCTTCCGGTTTGTCTCACTTTTACATCCGAGCATCTGCAGTGCTGCAACTGAGCAGTTAAAAACTGATCCTCATTACTCAACAGACCCCATCACTACGCATGAGGAGAGCTTGATGGTTAAAACTCAAATCTGCTGGCATGTAAAAGTAAGAAGACGCTACTAGTATCTGTAGTTGTTTTAGTAGAAAAAAAGCTCCCTCTCTTTTTCTGTGTTCGTTTGAAGGGCGGATGAAACAGAAGCCTCAGCCAGAGATAGATGCAAGAGCATTAAGGAGAAGATTGCTGGTTTTATGTAAGTTGCACAGTCATTGCAGCTCGTCTCTACCTCTTGCATCATCAGATCCATGAGACTTGAGCTGACTTGCGCAGATTGATTTCTGTGCCTTAACTGAAACTGACAGATGTGCCAAATTATAATATTTGAGGCCAAAATAAAAAAAAATCATTTTGTGAAACTCAGTTTTGGGAGAGCCTGTTGAACATGTTAGTCCTTGTCTTTTCTGTATGATCTTAATTTAGACTTTCACAATGAAAAGATTTGAAAACGGATGGCCATTTAAGGGCAATAATTTTGCAGGACAAAGGAGGTACAGGATGAGTTTGCATAACTGGATATTTTTATCAGTTACACACTACACAATGTAATTATGTCTTTCTTGTTTTGTTTGAATGAGTCGCTATGTTTTCTTTATTCTTAATAAGCCTTACTGTTGTCTGTGCTTTGTATCTTTGATCTTTTTCCTATATTACCCAAATTAACCTATATTTTTCAATAAAAGAGAACCACACGCAACTTTGCTGTTGTATATTTTGTTATTGTTAGGGTAATATGCCTTGCTAATGTATTTGAACTCCATGGACTTTTTCACATGGTGTTGACTTACAGCTTCAGTCTACAATGTATTTTGTGGAAATTTCATGTGAAAAAGTCCTACGTAATTGGGATGTGGATTAAAAATCTGAAAACTACGTTATGCTTGTCTCGTAGGCTCCTCAAAGTCTATACTTTCTTCAATCCCCTTTAGATGCAGTTACTACTCTGGGTTGTGTGGGGTATGTCTACACCACCTTTGCACTTTTGGGGACCTAAATTATTGGTCATTCCTTTTTTGCGTAATACCTGACGTTCAGTCAGATTGAAGGATGAGCTGTGAATATTTGTTGCTCAATTAGGTTTGGACTTTGATTAGGCCATTTCTGACCAGAGCTATGGTAATTTAGCCAAGTCTAATAAAAATGAGATGAATGGAAATTGGGGCACACCAATGTCATCCAGACCTCAACGATTCTTAAACTGAGGGGGGTGCTGCACAAAATCTGAGTAGAGGCCAGAAATGGCCCCTCAACCTACACTTTGGACACCTCTGAAACTAGATAAAGCAGTTCAAGGGGAATAAATACTTTTCCAGGACACTGTAGGACATCATAGAATATGCTGTGCTACTAAGTTGGAGCTTAACACATAAATTCTTTGAGTGCCTCCTCCGTTTCCTGTCTCTATTCTTTGGCTCTCCCAGAAGAGGAAGGAAGGAAGCAATAGAGGCCTTAGTGGGCTATATTTTTTAAGTGTACAATCTTAAAATGATGTGATGATTCAAGATAAAGTATGTGTGTGTAAAAATAGGTTGCGTTTAAAATGTGAGCAGGGTGAAAGATCAATTATTTACCGGCAAAAAAAAAGCTTAATTGACGGACATGCATAACGGGATAATGCCTCTCACACAACTGATTGGAAGATGGATCACCATAACGTTCAGTTCTCGCCAGCATCCAGCTCATCATCATGGACTCCAAACAGTTTTGTCACTTTTGATTTTCTTGACCATCCTTCGCTTTTTTCACGGACAAGCGAGCCTCTGGCAGCTCAGTTGAAGTTCAGTGCCATTCAGTTAACTGTTTTGTTAACAGCTCAAGTGCTGCTCCCTGAAACACCGCTTTATTATTTTGTGAATTGGTGATTCATTCTCTCATCCTCACCTCTGTGGTATTTTAGTCTCTTTTAACTCTGTTTGTCATAGTCCCAATATTTCACAGTCTAACCTGCCAGAGGGCTGGAAAAAAGTCATTATTCTTACACTTGTGGTGAAACAAGCAATTTAAATTGATTGGTTATGGTCAATACAAACCGGTGGAGGTATTGATCTGACTGTACGTGATTTTTCTATAGAAGACTGATTAAAGAAAAATTGTGATAAAACTAAATCTTAAAAAGGCTTTTTTTTTAATTCGATATCGAAAATCTTATTTTTAATAATCCGTTCAACTGCTTTATATATTCTCCTCTGCTGCTGATCTAATTGAAGCTCAGTCATTTACTGCCATCTAGTGGTTATTAAAATTTTTCATTTGCTAATGGGCGTGTCCGTTTAACCCTGACTTGCATTTAGATGTCTAAATGAAACCATTAACAACTTCTTTGTTATCTTACTTCTTTGAAATACATTTTTGTTTTATTCTATCAAGTTTAGAACCATTATATTTTATTTACAATTGTGAGGCTTCATTCAGGGTTTCCAAAGAGGTTTATTTGCAGGATTAGAGAAGCTGTGAAAAACAACTACTCTAGTTGTCCCACACATTTTTACAAGACAGCGGAGACGCCCGATTTGTTCAGGTGGCTCAACTCGTCTCCCTCCCCCATTCAGACCCCTATTGTAACTCGAGTCTTGCCTTGCAGCTGTTTTTCCCGCTCAAATACAGTCTCGTCCTGTTTCTGAGGTTGTCAGATGTCATTTCCCCTTGGTTCTTAGCTTACCTAAGAAAAAAAAAGTTTTCTTTTTGTTTTGTTTTTTTCCTTAAAGGAGCCACCAACGGGAGGCGCTCGGCTTCTTTTGGTTTTACAGTGTCAGGAGCCCCAGTCTGGACCCGCAACCTTTTCTCTGCCAAATTCCATCAGCAGACTTGCAACTCTTCCAGGAGGCTGAAGGCATGCTGAAATCTGGAAAGTATTAAACAACCTGCTGGTGGAGGGGGGCTGAGGAAGAGAAGGTGGGGGACGGTTAAAACAGACTAGGGGAGAGGGGAAGTAAAAAAAATAGGGAAAAAAATGGGGGATGGGGTGGAAAGGAACGGAATACAAAATTGTTCATAAACCGCCCTTTGGCTTTGCTCCTTTTCTCCCTCCCACTCAACCCCTCCCTCCCCCCCTCCCCCCCCCCCCCCCCCGCACATTAGCGCGAGAGTCCCTCAAAAAATATATACAGGCCCCTCCCCGAGCAGCTACAGTAATTTATTTTATTTTTGCAGCCGCATTTCGCAACTGGGTTTTATGGGTCATGAACAAACAGCCATTTCTCTAATGCAGTTGTGCACAAGAGGGGGGTGGGGAGTGGGTGGGGAGTGGGTGTGGCAAGTTCACAGTATGGGGAGCTGCTTGCTGCCATGCAACTGGAGTGTGTAGTTGCGATGGTTGGTGGGAATGATAAAACTGGATCCTGTCCAGACATCCTTTCTCATAATCATTAAAAACGAGACCAGATATATGCTTATTAACCAACAGGGGATGCTGTGTTTATATGACGAGGCTCTCTTCTAAAGTATGTTTAGAATCTAAACCGCACCAAGATGAGGTGCATGACAGAACAGTATTTTTTAAGTGCTGAACACATTTCATTTTATAGTTTATGACAAGTACATTGATGTTTCAATAGTACAAAAATAAAGGCCTTTTATGATTGCATACCAGTATTGTCTAGGTCTTACTTGTTCTTTGAGGAGAGAAAGACAGCACTATGGATACTGCTGTGAACAGGAGCAGCAAAAACATAAACATTCCAGTACCCAGGATTGACCTATTGACCCTTAAACCAGAAAATGCAGGACCGGCAGGAGGAGACCACACACACTCATTTGCAATGGGCGGGAGTAGGATCAGGGAGGATAGAAAACTTCTCTGTCATCCTGGCCCTAAAGTGTTTTGGGTCCACACTGGTCTAATTTTGTTAAAATTGTTAAAAACTGGTCGAGTTTTGTTAAAAATTAGACCAGCCTGCACGCATTTGAGGGTCTTCCCACACAGAGACTTTTTTTTTCCTCACAGAAATGTCAGAATATGGGTTATGGCTTTGTCATATGGAAAAGTAATTCCAAAGGAAGCAGCTTGTGTCTCACTTCTTTTCCCTCTCAGTCACTGTGCAACCAAAAGTTTCCTTCATAAAAGTGGAGGCTGCATCATAACCTCCTTGGACTGGTCTCAGTTCTGCTGTATAAAATGTGTTTTTCCGTCTAATGCCGGAACATTGTCTAAAACTGCTTTAAACTCGCCTGAATGCAACTGGGCGTTCCGTGAATATCTATTTTCTTTCTTATGAATAAAAATTTGCTCTAGTAATACATAAAAAGTACACTCCATATAGACTGGCACCCCTCCTGAAGATGTGCTTTAGAATCTTTAAAAGAAATCCCAAAACATTAAATAAATTCACCAGTGTCTCATTTTTGCACAATTCCACTTCAATTTATAATCAATAGCTTTGTGTTTGACTGGGGGGTGGGTATGATGTGACACTGAAAACTATTTCTCTTAGCTCCTTTTCAAGATAGGACACAAGAAAACATTACTCACTTAGACCTGCCTGTATCAAGTTAGAGCAACAGTTTGTTTTTCTTAAAGCCAGCTGATACTGACACACCAGGCTGGATGAGGAACCACATGGGATGACGAGTAGGGAGGTGAAAAAGAGCTAAACCCTTTTCACATATACAGCTGTCTAAATCCAGCTGGAACTTTACAACCAAGAATGTGAGTTTTTCTAGCAACAAATATAAATTTGTGGAAAGCACCTCAGGTCTGCTGCTGTAGAAGTTGAAGGATCTGTGATGCTGAGTCTGCTTCTCTTCTGAAAACCCAAATAATATTGTTAGACTGCACAGTATCTAAACCAGGAGACTTCACATCAAAATCTGCTGGCCTCTGCCAAACTGAAAATTGGTGATTAGTGAGCCTTGCAGTAGAATAATGATCCATAACATATGAGAAAATAAACTCTGAAATGGTTCATCAAATCCAAGTTAACTGTCATCATCAGTACCCAGACCTAAATCCTACAGAACACCTGAAGGGTGAACTGAAAAACATGTTTTTATATTGGGAAAAGGGATGCCAAAAGCATTAACTTCTGGGCTGTCTGCTAGTTTGAGACTTATGTTTCTGTTAGAAATAACATTTGTTAGTATATTTTCCTCATTTCTAAATTCAGTTAGATTAGTAGCTAGATTTTACCAAAATATTTGGGGTAAGATTAAAATACAAACAAAAAAACCAGAATTTACTTTAAGACTACCAGATTTACCAATGTACATGAAGGACAAACTTTATGTGTTTCCTTTGTCCAGGTCAACGGTTCTAGCAGTAGTGGTGTCATTTTCTACCTGTCAGAGAGTCAAATGTGACCCTGTAAAGTCAACTTTACTCAGGCAAATTACAATTTGCTTGTTTTACATTCTGTTGTACAGGCTGACACTAACTCAGGCTCGCTCTGCTAACGGCCCTGCAGCTGTTTGGGACACTAGGAGGTACAGCCTGGCCTGCACTCAGGCCTGACCACAGTGGTTGGGAAAGGGGCCTCTGTTGCTCTCATCCCACTTGTCTCCGCCAGATGCTGTTTCCTTTCCAAGGCTAGACCATGACTGCCTGACAAAAAGCTATCTTCATGCTAACATTTCTAGAGTTTAGACCCGTGTTCATGAACTTGAGGAAAATGGTGACACGATGTCCATTTTCCAACACTGACTGCCTAACTTGTGAATTCCCTCACCTGTAAAAACATGTTAACCATTCAACTGTGAACATAGTTTACTGTTTTGAATGCTCCATTTATCAAGCCCTTGATTGATAAAATGGGCTTCAGATGTTGATCTCACAGCAACATGGACATGGAGCCATCAGCACAACGGCTGCACAGCCTTACAATGAAGACTTTGTTTGAGCAGACACTGCATGTCCACTGTGGGGCAAATATGGCAGTAAAAGATCAGAAGAGGTCACTTCCCAAAGGCCAGATTTGAACTTTGACCTTATAGTTCCCTCTTTAATTTTATCTTTCTTCACGTCTGGCTGACATAATGAGTAATACCAATGCAGCAAACTTAGGAAAGAGATGAGGGACAGACTTTGAGACTGATAATGTGGCTGCTTTTGTGCAGCACATTACAATTCTTCTCTTCTACGGTTGAAATAAGTGTCTCGCATACTTGCATGCTTTCAATACTTTCTGAATATCTTTGTCTCATCCAGCGAAATTCAGCTTTTACACCTCCTTTATGCTTAAAAATTAAAGTCCAGTGAACAGACTTTTAAACAGTTTCTTTTTTTATGCATGACAGCTTTGGAGTTCACCTCTATGTTTAAAGAAATTTAAATTCCCAAATTCAAGTCATTTTTCAGGCCATAATGGCTTTCACATTTATGAAACACCCCGCATCCCCCATTTGAATTCATTAAACCCTGTGATTTCATAGCTGCTAATATCAGCCCGGTCACAGCTGCTCAGACTGACTTTCCATTACAGACTGTCACCTTCCCGTTTTCATCGGAGCCGATGCACAAGCTCTGTCACCAGTGGAAAGAACTGCAACAGCTTGAAGGTTTATTTCACTCTCCCCCAAATCTCAAGTGTGCCATAAATCAGGGTGTGTACAGAGACAGAAAACAACACAACAGGGTGAAGAATCCCAGAGATCTGTGTGGAGAGATGACTTTAAAACATGGGTGTTGCTCCTCAATTAAACAACTCCGTCATCCAGTCTATGCTTTACTCCCTCTGGTCACTGTTCCCTCTGGGCTGAGCTGGAAAGAAAAGGGGGAAAAGTCCGTCCGGTGCTGGCTCTAATCGTTGTCCCGCTGCCCAGCCTTTGGCTCTCCTCCTTCGAGTCTACACAGCCAATCAGAATGAAACAGATGTGTTGCATATTTCGTGTGTGTCTACTGGGCTGAGTTGACTTGTA
The DNA here is from genome assembly GCF_002775205.1 of Xiphophorus maculatus. Taxonomy (NCBI): domain Eukaryota; kingdom Metazoa; phylum Chordata; class Actinopteri; order Cyprinodontiformes; family Poeciliidae; genus Xiphophorus; species Xiphophorus maculatus. Next base: position 10,756,936 of record NC_036458.1, on the reverse strand, counting down.
CTGTGTTTATTTAAATTTCTGTATTTATTTGATTGACTCAAACCAGATTTACACATTTTTATACATGAGTAATACATTATGGATTTATACATTTTGTAGAGAAAAGCAACGTGTGAAGTGCTGGTCATTGTACTGCTTGAACTTTCCGATGATTTTCTCTGACCCAATAAGCGTCAAAGTCAAGGTGGAGGTTTTCCAACTTTAGAGAAACACCATAACAACTATCAAGCAGATGGTTGGTTAAATAATACGCTGATGTATTGCAAAAATAGAATGAAGTAGTATATATAGGAATATGCTTCTAATTCAGTTTCAATTTAACGTTACATCAGCTACACAGCTAGACAGTTGAAACATGAATATATAGACCCATTCAATAACTTAGAATATTACTGAGAATATCCCAATTTTCTCTGTAATATTGTTGAAAATATTACTGAGAAAATTAGCTTAAGTTCCTGAAGCTAATTTACTTCACAAACCTAATCACTAAGTGAAACAAATTATATTGATTAATTACACAGAGATGGATAACTGAAAGCCTTTATTTCTGTTAGATATGGTAATTTCCACTTACAGGTAATGAAAACATAACATTCAAAATTAGAAAATTACATCCGATGTTTAAAAAAATGTATTCAATGGAAAAATGTGGACTTAATGAAAAGAATGTCTAATGCCCAGTCAGAGGTTCTTATTTTAAAAAGGTACTTTAAATCTGACTAATGGGCCTCATTTGAACGCATGTTGTAATTTATTGAATATGAACATCTTTGGATGTTATGACTAAGAAATGATCCCACACACATCAAAACTGGTGCTGGACTATTAAAAACAAGCAAACAAAATGTAAGATTTCAGAATACCCATTCCCAAGCCACTTACTAATCTCTATTGATGATGCATGGACTTTGGTTAAAAGTTGTGTCCATTCTAACAAACCAACTATTCAAAATAGCTTTACTTTCTGCCTAACCAACCAAATATTCAGCTAGAATTCAGGCTAAAGCCAGATGATTTGCTCTTGCAACTTGCCAAGGGACATTAATGAATGTGTATATTTATATACTGTAATGCATTGTTTGGTGTTTAATCATTCCACTGAAAATAATTGTATAAAAACTGGGTTTTTTATAATTGGGGTATAAAAACTTAAAATACCCCAATTCATGTCTTTAATGAGTGCACTCAAATTTCTAACTGTATCTACTCACTAAAACATATTTTGCATTTAAAATCCCTGGCTCATGCCCCATCTTATTCATGTAATCACATAAATGCAGTGGTAAATACAGACACCTTTTTGCAGGCACACATGCTAAGAATATAATTGTTTGCTCAAATTTTGGACTAAAACAAGCTTTTGATCTTGGAGGCAGTTTAGAGAAATACACATCTGCCAGCTGTTTTGTTTCTGGGTGGATTTCAGCATGAGAATTAAACCCACACTGTTTGAGAGGCGGGGGGGGGGGGAAGTACACAAAATGCTTTGCATGTGATGTAAAGGCGTGTCGGCTCAAAAAATGCAGCTGAGCATGAGCACATCTCCTGGATCTCCTGTAGCACAGAACTCCCTTTCCCGTAGAATACCTCATGTAGAAAAGTCTTGCAAGCCTCCTCCCTCCCACCATCTCCACCCTCTCCATCTGTAGCTGTTTCCAGTGACTGACAGTCAGCTCTCTGAGATGTTCAAAGAGAGTTGTTTAAGCTGCTTCATTCATACTTTAAAAAGTCATGTTGACATAAAAAAAAGAAACCTAAGACTTCATGGGAGTTGAACTCATGTTCTACTGAGGAATGTTTACATGGTGCTTGACTGACTTGCTGAGCAAAAGAGAAGTTGGACAACACATAAATCAGAGCGGAATGGAAAAAAATAGGGAGTGAATGGCTAAGTAATCATCCAAATGCCTCTTTTTACTGTTCTCCTGCTCCAGGCTCCAGCTGTTTTGGAGTTTTTGGGGCCAGGAAGTGTTGGAGGAGGAGTATACGGGGTGGAAGCAGAAGGAGGTCACAGCGCTGCTGGCCCCTGGGTTTGGGAGGATATAGCTGTGGGGAGAGAGAAGACACTTGGCTCACTGTTATAGAGCTCCATCAGTCTAAGCGTTTACTGAGCCCGTCTTTAGCAACATGTGGCATATTCAAAGCGCTGGTTCTCACCACTCTATCAAACACCGGCCCTTTCTTATACACATGCACAGACATTAGTAGCGAGTCACCAACAGAGACTTGGTGATATTTGGAGGCCACTGTGACTACTTGGCCTTGCATGCCTGGGATGCCTTGGGTGTGACCAGGGGCTGTGTGTGCTCCAGCTGCCTGCAGTCTGCAGCTTGCCCTATTTGTTCTCTATGAAGGAGAGGGAGTAAATAAACACCAAGGTCTTCAAACATGAAAATATGGGCAAATTTTCCTGATCTTGACCTCCTTTATTTTTATTTATTTATTTGTTTTGCTTTGTTAGTCATTGTTTCTTAGATAACAAAAGCTAAAGTCTCAACAATGAAACTGAAAGAGGGTTAATATTCACAGGAATAATTGGCCACAGCGGTGAGACAGCACTGCCGTCATCCCAGAGTTTCCATTCTTCCATGAACTTTCCAGTCATCCATTGTGCAACAACTCACCACAGTTTCTCGGGTAATTGTCAGTACTATACAAAAAAACACGGCCTCCGCCTTCCTTCTCGTTTCTCCTCCTTCCTTCTCCTTTCTCCTGCAAACCATGTGTGTCGTTTTCGCTGCCTGGAGATCTACGAACCCACCCGTGACCTCGGAGAATTCAATATTCTCCTCGGAAAACCCCAACATCCCCAAAGTGGCATTTCGTCCCGTCAGATGCATCACAGTTTTGTCTGTGAGAAACTGAGAAAGCGAGGGAGACGGTGTTGTTTGTTTGCCACTTTTCCACAAATCTGCAGCTCTTAGCCATTACATTTGAAGAGGGAAAGTGTGTTAGTACTACAGCTATTTACTAAATCCATTAGTTATCAAAAAGATGCACATGGTGCACATTTCAGCAGCTAAACATTTACAAAGACTTTGAAGCTGAACTCGAAAGTCTCTGTATAATGAGAAAGCAGGTAATTGTTTTGAAGGGGTAACTTTATAATGGAAAAAAATATAAAAACAGCCCATGTTTTCAATTAAGTCTTTCCGTCCCATCCCCCCTAAAACTATGAAAAAGCGGCGAGTTCAGACCAAGCTGCTATGCTAGTCTGTTCCATATGGCCAAGTATGTGTTATAAAAAGTAAAACAATGACAAGGTCACAACAATTTCAGGTTATTTTTCAAATTTCAATTGAACTAATGGGGAAAAAAATGACATACACGATAATCTTGCTTTTGCTTGGTGTTCCTGACAACGCCCTTCTTCTTTGGATCATGAAATAGTGAAATCCATCACATAAAGAGACTTAGCAGAACACATGTTTTGAAACTCTCATATGGGTGTGTGTGTGTGTGTGTGTGTGTGGGAGGGGGCAGGCTAATGTCTCATCTGGAATGTGTAAAGCATAACAATATATCCCTTCGACTCTCATCACTTTGGATTGAAAGCGATGTTGAGCTGGGAGGGGAGTGGGTGGGTTCCTGACAGAAGTGTAGAAGAAAAAGCTGGGGGCAATATACATCAAGCCGTTCTTGCCTTCCCATACGCAAAACTACGCAGCTACATGAGGGCATTTTTTTTAGTTTCCCTCTGGGAAGGTCAAAGTGTTAATCTGAGAGATCTGTGCTTCATGGAGCATTTGGACACATTTTATGATAAGCTGGGACTGCTGGGTTGTTTATGCTCTATATTTTACAGAGATTGCCCTACAATCAAATGACATGGACCGCGGTGTGATTCTTACCCCAGCTTACCCTTTGATGAAGTTTTAGCATTTGTGGGAAACTGTTTTTGTTGCTGGTGTTTTATGCACTGCTTGCACTGACAACACAGGGTACATTATTTCCAATCTAGCCAGGCTTTTTAATGTCTTTGCAGCCAAGATTTTGAACCTAGGAACACTCTCCTTAAAGACTCAGCTATGTAAAACTGATTTACAGTTCTTTGCCTATAAAGAGAGGAACTTGAACTTTTTGAAAAATGTATGCCTTGTCATATCTGATGTAAAACCAACCCAGCATTTCAGAAAGAGAACCTCACACCAACAGTGAGACACGGTGGTGGTAGGTTTTTTGGTTTGGGGCTGCTTTGCTGCTTTGGGACCTTGAAGACTTGCTGCTGCCCATGGTCAAGTCAAGTTCTGGGTATACATTTGATTGAGATGGTGTAGCACAATCTAAAACTGTCCATTCATCCTCAAAAATTGTCCATTGCTGCTGAATTGTAGCAGTTACTCAAGGAAGAGAGGGGGAAATTTCCATCTACAGCCCCTTTTCCTCTGACAGCTTCTTCATCCACAAGGATGTGAAATACCAACTGCAGTTATCACAAATGTTTAAGGGCAATTGTTGCTGTCAGGTGTGGTAAATTATCTGCTACATTTAGGGTTATGTTTTTTTCCAATTAGGTTCAGGTTGTTTCTCATCGCGTTTGTCCTTTTATAAATGAAATCCTCATATCACATCAGCCTTTTTTGTTTATCCAGGTAATGACTATTTAAAATTTTAAAACTGTGTAATGACATTTTTTTAATTCAAGTAAAAAAAAGAAAAGCAAGCGAAAAACAGTAGAAATCTGATTGCAAATACTTTTCATAGCCTTGTAGCCATCACAGTCAGATTGTAAAACCACTAAATGCAGAGCCACAAAAAATAAACCATGTGACTATTTTTAGTGCTAGTGTTAGAAGCAGTAATTGCAGCTGCTCTCTTCGTAAGCATGAGGCAAGTGTACTTGGTATGTACCAGTTGGTTTACATTTTATGTATTCCTGTGAGTGTAGATAGTCACAAGTTTAGGCCTGTAGCAACTTTCTTATATTAAATTTCTCACTCACACATTTCCTTTAATGCCATGTTCTCTTGTATTTCTAAATTTAAAGCGGGATACAACAGATGGGCCTCTGTATTAGGTCGAATTTACAACACAAAGCAAGAAAAACATTACAGACTACAGTTAAGACATTTTTACACAGTGATAAATTTTAAAAAGATAAAGCTTAAATAGCAAAAATTCTTCAGGCTTATGTATTTCATAGGAATGTTAAAGGTTAGCGCTGGTGGTGGCCTCTTGTAAAAAAAAAATTCTTGGAACTTCTGTTTTTTGTTTTCTCTCACCAAAACATGCACTAAAATTGAAGTGTGTTTCTGCAATAAATAAATAACTTATGTATTTATTATTGCATAATAATTCTTCTTTATCACGAGTGCCAGTTATTGTCCGGTGTGCTAAACTTGTGAGCCTTCTAGTAGTTCTCCTTAGAGATCTGTAAGGTTGAGTAATTTAATCAGTGTCTGGAACCTTATTTAACCAAGCTCTACAGAAAATTATAATTACCAGCAGCATTAAGAGCTGTTAACTGTTACGTCTTGTGATTTTCAGTGAAAAATGACACCTATGTTGAGCCCTAAAATAGAAAATTATTGTAAAACAACAAGGATACATAAGTACTTGTAGCATAGCTGTTAACTTGGCTAAAATTCTATATGAATCTGTCAGGATCTGTGTTTTTCTGTGTGTTTATTTTGAGTTTCCTGTGTATCTGTGTATCCGTGTTGTCCTGTCTCCCTTTGATTAGTCCCCAGGTGTTTCTCATTCCCTGATTACCTCTTGTGTATTTAGTGTCACCTGTGTGTCTGTATCTTTGTCGGGTCCTCGTCTAATGTGCGCTCAGTCCTTCGTGTGTCCAGTTGTAAAACCAGTTGCTACCGGAGTTGAGCCCTGGCTTCCGCTCAGTCGTGCTGCCTGTGTTTTTGGACTGTTTTGGATTTATTTTGTTCATTAAACCACCATATCTCATCTCATCCTGAGCCTGCTGCGTTTTCCTCACCACCATACACCACCATCTCATGACAGAATCTGCTTCATGTAAAAAAAAAAAAATTCACAAATCATGAAAATAATTTTAAGAGGTTTCAGAGATGAGATTCATAGTAATATGTAAAATATTTGCTGAGGTTATGTACTTTGAACCACTCATATGAACCACAGGATTACAGAGATTGTCGGTTAAAGCAATACTCCTTTATGGATTTTTTGAATGTTTACGCACAGTTTCAGGTGATGTTTCAGTCCAATGAACACCAGGCCCTACATGTCCAACTTGTGATCCCCGTACACACTCAGCCTGCATGCCTAACAAAATGAATGCAAACATAATTAGTTCATCTTTCTTGATGAGTTCAACGTTCAGCAACAGGGTTAAGGCTGTGGTGAGGGGAGGGAAGTCGGTGCAGTAACAGTATTATTTGGCTCGGAATCAGTCAGTGCTTTCAAGCCAAATTACTTCCAGAGCTTTTCTATGTCCATGTAAAGAGTTTATCGGTCCATCCTCAGTTCCTACTTCTCTCCAACACAGAGAGGAACTGTCAGTGGGTTTGGCACAGATTTGATGTTGCTGACTGCTCTCGGCTGTGGTCCAAACTGACGCCGACAGACGAAAACACACATCTCTGCGTCAGGCTGGACTTCGTAGAAGGCCACAGTTTCCTTTGGCCAGGCCGCTGTACACTCACTAGGCCAGTCATTACATGTGCATTTGTATCACCACATTTCCTAGCATGTGATCTGATATATTCTTCTTGAGGAAATTTGAAAAGCACCCAAAATCCTGGAGGCATTGTGGATTCCAGCGCACATCAAATCCCAGATGATTCATGACTTCAACATTGTCTGATCTCGGCAGTGATAAAAGTGAAAGTTTGCTTGGCAGCATACTGAGAGAAGATTGTACTCCTAACCCTTCGCTCTTAACCTGAATTTTTATTATCAGCTCAGCTTTTACACGCGACTCAACTAAGTCAGCAAAGTGTGACCATCTGTGAAAATCTTCAGAATTGCTCTGAGTTATCAGTGATTTTCTTCAACACTAAAGCTTTTGAACACACCCTAAACCTGAAAGTGAATGAGCTCATGTGTTTATACTTCCTTATTGTGACATTTGAGCTGAGAAGCTTTCTAAAGAAAACAAAAGGTCACTAAGCTAGTGCACTAAATACTCGTTAAAATAACCTTGTTTTCTTCTTAAAGGTGTTGGAAAATTTAGGTAAGAAAGTATTTGCTGGCAGACACCATTCTGGCACTTAGAGAAGGGGAATGTCCCAAAAGTCTCTGCAAGCAGGAGCACAAATGCACTCCTTGGAAAAGTCTGATAAGATGCTTATAACAATATGTATGTTGTTTAGGAGCGGTAATGAATTTTAGCTGCTGTTTTCCAAGTAACTTAATGACAAGTTGAACTAAAACATATTATATTTTTACTAAAAGCAGCTTGCCGGGAAGATGTCTGATATGGCTTGTTTTTTTGGGGGGTTTTTTGACAAAAGTGATTTTCATCTAATTCCTTTCATAAGTTATACATTTTTATTACAACCCCTTGAGAACAGTATCTCTCAGATTCTAAGCAACAGTTTGTATAATGATCCTGCCTGTTGGGATGTTTGTGCCAGTGACATCGATTTCAACAGGAAGCCAGAGACTAATGATTAGCACATGTTTGGGATCAGTGAAGTGCCACAATCTAGAGATTTTTTTTTTCACAACGTATGTCTCTGATTTATTTTCCTTTTTTTGTCATAGGGAAGGACAGGCACATTTCAGAAGGGAGACTAGCACAGTCTTAGCCTGCTTTATCTAATTATTTCATATCCAATAGAGCTCTTCTGTTTAGTCATGGTTCATTCTGGACTTTTAATGTTTTTAAATGAGAGAAGTGTGGGTGGCAAGATTGAGCTAATGTGATCCTGTCTTGTTCTGGTGAGAAGACCTACATCTTTTTTTGTAAAGTACAAGAAATGCTGTATTTAAAATAAAAATAAAATAACATTCCTGCTGTGGGATGTGTCCTTATGACTCCAGAAACATAATTTTCTTGTGAATGTTTATGCCTTGTGTCAGAATGTAATTCACTCCAGCAGTCAATTGCAATGTTTGCAATCTGTCAGATTAGCTCCAGGTTTTAAGGGATTCCTCCTTAGCTCCTCCTATGTGATCTGTGCAGCATTATCTGATAGTCGCTAAGTGACGAAACACAAATACCAGCTCAGGCCCGAGAACAGGGCTTTGCAATGCTACCAACTCTTATGCCCAAGAAGGAAGAGTAAGTATCTGGCAGAAGAATTCTGTTTGAACTGTAAACCAACTGAGTCATGCATCTGACGCAGACCCGGCTGCACACAAGCAGGATTTTGACATTCCAGTTACGGGCAGATTTTCATTGAGTACTTTTCAACCTGCAACGAAATGAAGATGTAGAATGAGCTGACTGACGTCAAAATGCCACTGTTCTGGTTCTGACTCTTTAGTTTAAAGGGAATTTTTTCTCCTTCACACACGTATATAAATCCAGATATTTACATACATTGAAAAAAAGGAGACATAACCTTTCATTGTCACTGTCCGACTTTAAATCAGACTAAATGTTTTAACAAGTTACCAAGGTTATTTTTATTTGTCAATGGCCAAAAGAAGAGCAGGTTATTTTGCCCAATATTTTCAGAAGTCAACATACACTCATATTGCTATGCCTTTAAACAGTTTGGGACAGTTAACATCATGGAGTTGTAATTTTCTGATTAAATTCATTGTGAAGGTTTCAGCCAACCACAGACACACCTTTAAACACAATGCTCCTTTCAGTGACAACGTGGAAATATCAAAACAAATCAGTCAAGATACCAGGAAGAGATCTGTGCACTGACAAGCTTCGTTTAACCCAGGGAGCAATTTACAGATTCTGAAGTTGCAGTGTTCATCTGTTCAATTATATGAAAGTATAAACAGCATTGTGTTGTCCAGCCATAAAACTCTTCAGGAATGGGGATGAAAATGTTTTTTGTTATGCCTTCACAAAGGCCCACTTATAAGAAAGTCAGAGGAAAGGAGCAACTATTCCAAAAGCAATATAATGTAACCCCCAAAAATCCAAATTATAGTTAGCAAAAGCACTGTTGGTGGTGTGATGTTGTCGGGGTGAAGAGAACATCATCTTTCTGTGAAAATCTTTACGCAGTATCTAAAGACATCAGAATTTAAACACAAATGATTTTAAACACAGTTCCAAATTAATTAAGAAGTAGACTCAAGATAACAGCTTTCATGTCTTAGATAGGCCATCACAAAGCACTTTTCTAAATCCCTTAAAAATTGTGGGCAGAGCTGAAGATTTGCAATCCAGGAGGCCTACTAACCTGAGTCAACTATGTCAGAAGGATTTGAAAAAAGACCTTGAAAATTAACCAGTGGAAGGACACCCATAACATTTTGATCCAGGTCACATTTTAAAAGGCAACTCTACCAAATACTAATATAATCTATACTTCTGAATTGGAGGTGAATAAAAAATGAAAAGATTTCTGTTGTTTTATGCTGGTATTTTGCAAATATATATAAAAAATTGGTTACAGACTTAAAGCGAGAGAAATGTATTCTGATTCAATTTTGGACTGTAAAAAAGTCATAAATTACATTATACAGTGCATGTAAATATCTAATTTCAAACTTAAAATTGCCTGCCAGGCTGTCCTGCTAAATGCACTGCATACAGCCAAGTCCTGGCTGCATCCAAAACCTAGATTTTCTCACTCCCCTGTCCCTCCTACGTTTGGTGTGGCTGTAGATGAGCTCGTCCTAAAAGAGTAATCTGGCCACTCCTGTAGGCGGACCTAAAATAAGGCTGACTCATTCCATGGTAATTCACTTTAACACGACCTAACCTCAACTGTGCAGCACAAACATCACATAATTTGCATCAAAGCCGAAATAGATGCATGAACTTGATCAGAATCAGGTATGTAACATGATACAGTATAACTGAAAGCAGATTAGAAGAATCTCTTAAACTGCACGTATTGTTCAACTGTAAAACATGTTTAAGCAGAGCCCTAGCAATTCTCATTCAATAACAGTAGAAACATTATCATGCCTCTATGTGCTTGGCTATTGGTCAGCTGTTTTGCTCGAAGTGATGCTTAAATAAGACTGTAGCTTCTTTGAGAAAAAAATTAAAAAATTAAACAGACAAGCAAAAGCGTATGTGTCCTAATTTGATCTCTTGCTGTTTTGGAGAACTAGATACAACCCTCCCCTCCCCCCGTTCAATCCTTTGGTAGAAGAGGAAGTCCAGGTTTAAATTACACCTGCAAAGCCAAGCTCCATTCACTTTGTTTATACCTTTTTGTTTTGTAACCTCAGATTTGGAAAGAAGAGCTGTGTTTTTTATTTAGAGTGGGAGGTTTGGGGGGGTTATTGTGCAACCAGCTACGTAACAAAGGACATGGCAAAGCCGAGGTCATGACTCATACCGTCTTTTTGAAGCAGGTGTTTGAAATATTCATGGGAAAATATCTGCTAGTTGTATAAAAAAACGTTGTTATAAGCTCCAAATTATTGCATTTTGATATGTTTATGAATAGCTCTAACCCTAACCCTGAAATGAAGTTTCCATAATTAAGAGTGCAAAACTAATATTCCCTACAGATATTCTTTGATTATATGTGGAAACAAGGTTTATTTTTTGTCATTCTCCTTTATAGTTTTAAACTTTGTGAGCCGAAGTTAACGATTGTTTCATGTCTACAACTATGTTCAATTTAGTATTGGTCTTTCACCATAATTCATTTCACTCAAGAAAATATTACAATGAAGGTTTATATTTTAAGGATCATGACAACCTTTTGAAGATTCTGTGTACAGTTTGTGCCCACCTGCTTCCACTAGATCAGACATATTCATCTTATCACCTTGCTGCTGTTGGCTCTGCCTCTCCAAAGCTCCCAAACCACTGCTTCAATTAGATCTTTACAAACAGCAGTAGTTACAGCTGAGTGCTCACGGTGTCAATGGACTCGGCTTTTTTGCCCAACTCCTTCTCTGCCAGGACACACAGAACTGCTTCACCTGGCAGCCCACGGCCCGGGCAGCAGCCAACACTCTCATTCCTTTCTGTGTTTACTAACAGACCACAGGAATCCACCTGACCGAGCCACAAACTTCAAGGGCCGGTGGGTGAGAGGCTCGAGTTTGTTTCTCCGACTGCAGTTACATTTAGACTGGGGTGGTTTCAAGAGCACCCCAGTCCAAACTGGGTGATTATTCTTTTTTCACTGGTGTCATTATGATCCTGCTTTGGTTTACTGCCTTGCCAGGCTGCTGAGATGAGGGATTCAGAGACCTGGCCTGCTGTGGCCTGCAGTGTTGGTCACTCATCCTTAAATCTTGTTTGTGTGGAGAGTTCCATCGATTTAGTGTGATCCAAATATTGCACTATGGTAACTCCCTTTGGCACTGGACAAGCTCTCCCGTCTCTATACTCACACAGAAGTGAACAAGGGGCTTGCCTCACAGACACACACACGCTCGTGCACATGCCTTCTATGCATACCATGAGTCCTCTAGAGGGCTCATTCACAGGCAACAACACTGAAACAAGCAATATCTGAGCAGAACAAGGAATGACATGCATCTCTGACCAGTCAGAATAGGGGCAGCTCAGCTTTTTAAAGTAAAATATGAAGATCTTAAAGGGTAAATTACAGTTATGGCTGCACTATATAATTTTGCCTATCAGATGATAGGTCAAATGTACGTATCAAATGTATTTCAATTTGTAGTTTGCAAATCTAATGTTCAGTTCAGTTAAACTACATTTGCAACATTTTCTCTTTTTTTTGACAAATTCTGCTTACACAATTTGATTATAATTGAACTGACGACACTGGTTCAGTCAAATATTATACTCCAGCAAAGAATTCTCGGGGTTTGTTGTGTGAGTAAATATCTGTGGTGAACAATCAGGGTGTTTAATATAGAGAAGGCCACAAACAGTGAATGCATTATCAAATGAATAAAAATGAACAAATATCAATTTAATCTTACTAATTGTCTAAGCTGAGACAAAAATGAACAAAAATATGAAACAAGTCTGACAAGCAACTAAGAAAAATAAATAAATACACAAGAGACAGAGCATAGGAATAAAGCATGAAACTAAACATGAAAGAATGAACCAAGAGACAATAACAGAGTCAATACACAAATTCTGGACAGACTAATTATCACAAATAACCACCAAGAAAAATGAACATATCAAACTTTGTACCTAACCCCAGATACCCATGTCTGTCACAAGCTGAGCATCCAAAATGTTATTGTTGCTGTAAACATTTTGCTGAGACATGTAGTCTGTCTCTTTGAATGTTCCTTTTCCCAAGGCTTGTCCACAATTCATGGCTTCTGACTTGATAGTGAGTTTGTGTGATATTCGTCAAAATTAGACAAGCTCTAGGCTTTTGGTTTGATGCAACTTTGTTATGCTTATCAGTACAGAAACATCAGTGGACTGGCTGTGTGGTTGAGCTGTCAGTTTTCCTCAGTCTAACTGTTAAATAGGTGGTTTACTCAGGAAACCGCCCTCTTGTGCAGAGAAGGCCTAACTGGGCCAGGAACTGTTTGCCACTGATGAATACTACACTTTGGTTAAAGCTAAGAACTGCCAAAAGACTAAGAAACATTCTGTGCTGGACCACACATTTAAGTTTACATCAGACTTTAGTCTGTTTAGCTAAAGCTAAGCTAGCTAAAAAGTTTATGTTAAAAACATTCTCCATACCAAGCTAAGCTCATTGTCTGAGGTAGACAGCAAAAAGCAAATCTAAGCTGTGGTCATAAAGCAGTAGGTTCTCATGTCACCTTAGGATAGATTTATAAAATGTAAGATAATTCCCTAATGCCATAATCACAGATCAGTTCATTTTATGTGTTTGAATAATGTAAATAACTAGAGCTGCATTTTATTTCAAACAACTGTTCAAGTCTAATAAAGAAACATAAATGTAACAAGAGAACCCCCAATGCAGAATATAACAACAAAATAAATAAATTAAGTGAGCTTAAAAAAAACCTATTTTCTACATAAAAGCAGGTCACCTGATTTCATGGGTTCTCTTAAGAACTGACTTTAGAGATGGCAATTATATGAAACTACTAGGATTGACAAAAATAAGTGAGTTTCAATGTAATTTGTTTTGAATTTTTAAACATTTCCATTCAGTCTGAAGAAGTCTTCCCTCAAAGAAAGCTATGGAAATGAACACAGATAATATCAGACAGAGGGATATTTCCACCTAGAAGGAGTTCAACCTTACATAATTGGGGAAAAATACAGAGCTCCACAAGCTGATGGCTGCTAGAATATATAGTTAGTGTTTTACCGTCAAACCTGGCCATTTCAGACTGTGCTGGTCCTTTTCACTTGTTTGCTTTTTATGGTTGCTAAATTTTCTGGAAACAAATGCAAGTCACAGAATTCTTGTGAACTTTGCTGCATTTGGACAGACTACAAGTAAGTGCCGCTGACGAAAAAATATTAGTGCAAAAGCTGTTCAAAACAAAAATAGTTGCTAAAGCACACAATCTAGTCTGAGCAACTCCCTGCTCTGTAACTGATGCTCTCTGTGAGGTTTCCAAACTTCAAGGAATTCAGAAGCTAGTTATTTCTGTGAGGCAAATTTCATCCAGTTAAATTATGATTTATCTGGATTGTAAAATAATCTGAAAAAGATTGTGACATTTTGTTTAATAAATGCCAAGCTATATTAAGCGTGACTATGACCGATTTTAAAGCTGTTGTGTTAGAATTTGGGTGGGATTGTCCTATTTTTGGTTGTACTCTAATGTTTCTTAGCTTTGAAACAAAAAGTTACCTTTCTGATAGGAAGACTGTAGACTTTTGAAAGCCATGTTTATTTATACAAACATAGCGTTATGCCAGTTTTATTGTTTCAAGTTAAACTGTTTTTATGAGTGCAATAAAAGGGAATGCACAATGAGACGCACAGTTTGTCAACAGCTAAAACAATGAGAGACAGGATTTGAGTTTTTCTAATGAGCTATAAAAGGATAAGAAAAACGAAGACTCAACATGCAACTTTATGAGGTGTGTCAGCCATGCAGAATGCAGAGTGCGCCTCTTTAAAATACTGAACCGACCAACGCCTCTTGCATTTCCAAGACTTTAGCAAGAAAACAAAATACTACAGGACACCCTGTACAGCCCTCCGAACTTCAGCTCAGCCCATATCATTCCGCGGGAATAAGAAAAAAAAGGGGGGGGGTTGGGGGTGTGGAGAGGAGCAGACCTCCGGTGACGTGCAGGGCCTGCAGGGCGGTGTTCTCAGACTGATTGGGCTGCATGAGACACATCTGGAATAGTAACTGCAGAGAGAGAGAGGCGAGAGGAGCAGACGCGCTGCGATTCTTTCCCAACTCTTCACTTCTCTTCTACACGCCCTTTTTCACTGAAAACGTCTGCTCTACCTTTTGTAAGTTGGATTTAAGTTTTGAAACTTTTTTTTACAGTCACTAAATGTATGTTATGTTTTTTTTTTTATTTCTCTTTGGTGTATGTGTATGCGTATTTATATGTTCATAAAGAAACATTTATATCACTTCATCAGGCTTCCTTGGACTTCAAAACCGCTTTGGATTTACTGTAATGATACAGAAATGATGTCGTCTGCTCAAATCTCCGTGGTTTACGTGTCTCGCCTGTCGTAGTTTTGACTTTTCATTCTTGAGAAAACAAAACAGAGAGGAACGAAGTTTACACATGGCGGCGGCGCTTACTGGAATATTTTCCCTCGCATGTGGGCTGAGTTTGACTGCTCGTAAAACAGACTGTCGATAAAAACCTTTTAAGCAGAGCTTTCTCATAAAGTTATTTTTGCTAGAAGGAACTATGAAAACATTGTTTATAAGACTGAGTAATTAAGTAATTTTCACATTTAAATAATTATGTGACTCAGCGTCTTGAATTGACATAAAGTGTTTTTAGATTCGTTTTATCTTGGTATTCTTTATTCATTAAGGAAAAAAAACTTTTAAAAAGTGTCTTTTTTCTCTTTTTCCTTTCAATGTAATGGGACACTTTCACATTGAGGTAAACATTGCGGTTGATCCAGAAGTGAGGAAATGCCTCCCCCTGGTGTAGAAATGAGTAAATCCTTGTGCTGAGCTGCTGAATGAATCGATGTTTATCTTACCCCTGTTTCTTATGCTTCTCCAGATCTGTATCCAATATGCTGTGCATTCTTTTGGGAGTGCTTGCTTTGCACCTCCTCGTTTTCATTCTCCTCATTGTGTCTACAGCATCCAGTGTAAGCAAAGTATTCTATTTAAGGCCGCAGCTGATTTATAGTCTGACAATTTGGTGTTGTAGTTTTTTGAAACAAGAATGACATGTTTGTGCTTATGACTGCTTGTCTTTTTTTGTTTGTTTTTTTGTTCTTTTTTAGCAATGGACTGTAGAAGCACGAGGACACACCGATCTTTGGTATAACTGCCACTCAGATACTCAAGGCTACCACTGTTCACAGGCCAGCAATGAAGGTTTGTGCACATTCCAGAATAACAAACCTGTTTTTGTTGTTGTTATAGATTATGAAGATTGAAAATTATTCTTGCTCCTTTTTCTTAGATTGGATCCAGGCTGTTCAAGCCCTCATGATCCTGGCTGTAGTCTTCTGCTTCGTCTCCCTGTTAGCTTTCGCTTATCAGCTGTTCAGACTGTTTAAGGGCGGACGCTTCTTCTTCACCTCCATCTTCCAGATCTTGGCGAGTGAGTATGACTTTATTACTGAGAGGGGTTACACCCTGAAAGGAAGTAGTCTGAGCTATGACATCATCTGCAACCCTCCTGATCTTTCTCTCTCTCATTTTGAAAAAATAAAATCTTCCACAGGTGTGTTTGTGATGTGCGCAGCGATTATCTACACCGTGATGAGACCGGATAGTGACAAAGACTATGGCTACTCTTACGTGCTGGCCTGGGTGGCGTTCCCTCTGAGTCTCATCAGTGGCCTCATTTATCTCATACTGAGGAAGAAGGATTGAGAGCAGAGAAGGCTGGGGGAGAAAAGAGAGTTTGGAAACTCGTCATCACAACATCGCACTGTGCCTACTGCACTCACAGACAATGAACTGACATCCAAGCAATACAGTTTTCCTATCAAATGTCGAAAGTATCACAGCAATCTGTTTTGTGGATTCCAACAACTGTTTTGGTGACAATCAATTTCTCAACATCCCAAAATAATCCACCGAGTGTGAAACGTTGAATAATCCTACCTTCCTTCAGTGTGAAGATGTAAATAGTGTCTGTGGTTTTTAGACATATTTATAACATTTTTTACATATTTTTTGTACATAGTGTTGTCGAGTTAACATTGTCATTTTCATTGATAGTGTGTCTCTTCCAAATCATGCAGCTGTACCAAAGAGATGTCGCTTCAGCTTCCAGTGTATCAAGCTCTGTCTTTTTTATTGTCTTACCTCCACTTAATGCCAAATGCTTTTAACATTGTGCCTTACTACCCTACTACAATATGTGTGTATGTATGAAAGGGGAAAAAAATGAAAAAAGTGTTAATAAAATCTTGCAAGTTTTTTTTTTTTTTAATTTGACATTTTACTTGATATTCCAAATAAAAATGTTTTAAATTTTGTTACATTAAAAATGGTGCTTTCTTTACTTACTATTTTTGACCCATGTATTCTTATTTGTGCTGCACTGTGTTTTTGCTTGTAATTTCTTTTGCCTAGCTAAACTGTAATTTCTCATTTTTTTGTATTTTTAATAACGTTTGAAATAAATGTTGCTCCTCAGTAAAGACTTAAGTTATTTCAGGTATGCTCAGAAGTTTACATCAATTCACTGTGGGCATGAATGTCATATGATAGGGAGTCGTCACCTGCATGTGTTCACTTGGCACCCCTGCTTCCTCCTGAGAACACTGAGCCTATTGAAGTGGGGTACAAATTACCCTCTAACCTTCTTCTTTTAGCTAAAGCTAAACTAATAGCTACCATTAGTTATGCCAAATTCATCTGAGAAATTTGAACAAGTTTTTAGAAACTTTATTTAATATAGTTTCTGTTCATTTCATTCACAGAGCAACTTATACATACTGTGCAAATAATAAATATCATCTCAAAAGGAAATGGACTACTTCTGCAGTGTCACCAGTTGTGCATCACTATGATCTGTGAAATTTTTTTTTTAAAGGAGTAAAGATAAGGCCTTTTAGGTTATATAACATGACAAGCATAGTGATTAGGTCATCATAATGTGGGACACCATCGCTGTTAGAGATATTAGTGTGTTGCATAAAGGAAACAAATCTGATGAAGGAGGACAATTAACAACGTTGGTTGACTTCACGTCAAATCTCTAACTAGATCTTTCAAATTTGAACATCAGTGTTTCTGCTGGTGAACCATAAAACAATTAGGAATGTCTGAAACAGATTGGCATCAAGTGGGATTAGTCTTCCCCAAGCTCTGACTTTGAAATAATTTCAAATTCAATTACTTACTATTAAAAACACATGGCTAGAGAAAGGACAGTTGTAGATGTGATTATGTGTCCACATCTGAGCTTTTTTTTTAAAAATCTGCTTAGCTGAGGGAAAATCCACAGACTTCAAATATTTGAACTAACTAAAGTTTTTTTAATTATTTTTTTTTAAATTGAAGTTATGCAACTAATCAAATCTGGAAAAATAATGACATACATAATGCAATTTGACAATAACTTGTCAAATTATATCAATTTGTGGAGGTTTTGGATCAAAATGAATCAGTTACATGTGAAATTTATCAATGATTGGTATTTTGGTGATGACATAATGAAAAAATTGCCATGAAGCGGCACTTCAATTAAAAGCTACATTTTAACATGTGATGCACACTATGACATACAATAATTACAGGCCAATATCTGTTAGCACAACTAGAACAGAAAACAACTTTACAATATTACTTTTTTTTCATTGTTCAAAAACTGTTTACATCCAAACGATGTAAACAATGATGTAACAGACAAGACAAGACTCAAACTTTGAATTTGCCAACAGCGCCCCCTGGCGACAGACATACAGTCAACATGCTCATCAAATGCAGATCCAACTTGAAATTAAATGTGAAAACATCATTTCAGCAAAATAACATCAATCAATGAAGAAATATAAATATGATTCACATAACTGCAAACAAAGTATTTTGATGTATTTGGACCTCTGGCTGGTTCACAGATGTCCAAACCTTATCTTTAAAAGCTCAGATTTTTATGACATAGTTTTAAATTTACATATTCAACATTTGAAAACTTTTAATAGCATACCTTGGATTTACTGCGACCTGTCTCTACTGTTAGTGTAAAATCACTTAATGCTGACTTTCCCCAAATCTCAGTGGTGACTAGTAGATTCATTCACAAACAGAAGAATTTGCTGTATAATGCACACTTGCACACATATCATGCACAGTCTCCTATAAATCAAATTTGCCAATTTAAAAATACATAGTAAAGGAGCCATAAACCAGTTTATTAATGTGGACGTAATTCAGTTTTCTGAAGAAAGCCTGTATTTCCACTAGATGGTGCCTACAACACATATTTGCAGACATTACAGCTTCTTTAATTAAAAAAAAAAAAAGACAACCATTTGGTATAAGTATTTGACATGTTATACAACATGGAGCACAGGAACTAAACCAACAATTATGTAATGTGGTTGTTGCATCTGACCATACAATGAAAAAAAAAATTCAAAATAAAAAAAAACCCACCTCAAATCTAAGAAAATCCTTAAAATCACCACAAAGAAAGTAAACAAAGTAAAGAAATCATTATGGACTTATACTGTAACTCGCAATTCTGGGTAGATTCAAAGCTGATCCTCTCATCCTCTCAGGTGGCGCCACAAAATGCTGAGATATTTGGCTTGTAAATAAGTCTATGGGAGGTTCATTAAGTATGATTAGAGTTTTATGGATGTCAGTTTTCAATGTTCAAATGTTCTACTGGCTAAAATGAGAATAAAATGACAACAAAAAAAAAATCTAACAATAGTAAGAGTTTGTTTCTTTCTAATTAGCTACGATACGACGCTGGCTCCGCCCCCAGGCGGAAGTAGAGTAAACAGTGTTAGCGGCAAACAATGGCGAAATCAGCGATAAAGACCACGTCCGAGGAAGAATGGGGCACAAAGTCTGTTGGATGTGAGTGTGAACGCTGTGTTGGACGTATTTTGCACCTACGAAACGGGTGAGTAAAGACTTCAATAATATTGGCTTGTGAAAATCTGCCTTCTGGAAATGCTTAAAAATAAACAGTAGCATAAAAAGCTTAAATGCAACTTCACTGCAGCACATGGTTTCATGCTACCATAGAGCTACCATTGGAATTTACGCACAAATAAAGCAAAACTGCCTTCACTTATGGATGTATAACAGGTGGCACCACAATTTGTCGACCTTCCTTATGGCCTGAGCTTCCATAGAAGGGAAGCTAGCAGGTTTACAGCCAATTTCCTGTTTGTGTGACCAGGTGTGTGTTGGGCCCATGCTTTCCATTGTTTGGCAACCATGGTAGGTTTGGAGGAAAACTGTTTTAAATTCATTGTTTTTATAATTTAGCATGTGCTGATATTATTATTTTTTTGATAAATATACAGAGCAACGCTATTAGTGATGTTCCGGATAGTACTAGCATTGCCTGGCTGTGTGGCTGTTCGACGCTGCAGGTAGGCTTTATAGATTAGTGTTTTAATCGGATTGCATTGTATGTTTTTGTTTTTTTACTGTCAGGTAGGGCTACACCAGATCCTTTGGATTTGATTTTCAGTGTTTGCTTATGCGACCCAGGTATGCAGTGTTTTTCATAGATTGATTATATTAAAGTGTTTAATATAAGCATTTAGTAAGTTTTGTATTTTGTTTTTAGTTTTATTACTTCCTTCTGTCCTTTTAGAGTTTGCTTTTTATTTTTGTTACGCTGCCCAGCTTCTGGATTGTTTGTTTTCTCCTTGGTATATGTGAGGGTGGACTAACCATTAATTTTTTGTATTTGTATATAGGCGTAACTTCCTGAAGGACTGGTGTGGACATGTCCCCACCAACTCTGGCATGACGGGGACAGTCCCCACCAATATTTCCTGCACTTTTTTCTTTATCTGCCTCTATTTATGTAGCTCGGAATGTTCTGTTTGTTGTGTGTACGTACTTTTTTGTGTGGGAAATGTTTTTGTGGGGTTTTTTTTTAGTGTTGATTCCTGATGCACTTGAATGTAATCTCTGCGCTCCCGGGGTTGCTGTTTAGTGGTTGCCATGGCAACGAGTGGTACAACATTGAGCTGACAGACTGAGAAAAAAAATAATACAATCACCCGTTTTTCTAAATTTTTCCAGGACAAATTGCATCATTTGTTTGTAGAACGTGGCAATATTCAGAGCAATCATCAAATAGGATGAAATATTTCATAAAGTATAAAGAAGCCAAAGTTTGTTAAATTTTAAATCATGGCTCCTATTAAGTAAATTTAAATTATGGGCCATTATAAAGAGAAATTTGCTTTATTCTCTCTTGTTTCTAGGACTGACAGAAACCAAACTATAGATTTATTAGCAGAGAGAATATATATTTTGCATATCCAAACATCAGCATCTCGGCTATAAGCCATATTTTACAGAATCCACTAATATCAATGGTCAATTTATTCATCACCTCTCCAACCAGACCCAAAAAAGGTTTTGTGTCTTCATTATTTTCTAGATTAAATCATATCTCATCTGCTATGTGTAAGTCAGCAGGACAAAAGGTTTTGTCAACTAACTGAGGGATGGCAGTGGAATCAGAATCACATAATTGAAAAAATACAAAGTTTTTACTGACAAGGATTCATTTGGTTTACACAAAAGTTACTTATTCTGCTTTTGAAATGTTTAACATTTTTATTGTTACAGAATCTCATGTTGTTGATGTTTATAGCACTTGATGAAATCAGACAATAAAAGGCAACTATGTGATAATTCTTCGCAAAAAATATTATGAGTTGTGAGACGTTTCAACTGTAAGCAAGCATTCAGCAAATACAGACTGATTCCATAAATTATAATATGACTGCAAAGTCCCTTTGTCAGCAGCTCCATCACCAAGTGAAAGACATTATATAGATTAATTAGAATACGTATGTTTTAACATATTTATATTTTGTAGTATGTTTAATACCTCCTAAAAGATTATTTTCGAAGTACTATTAATCTGACAAGCCTGATCAGGACGTATATCCGAATGTACTGAATAAGACCGTCTGGCATTCACATGTAAGTTTCTTTATTCTTAGCACTAGAAAATAAAAGACCTTTCAATAACTGTGGGTGCATCAGCACCCTAAATCCATCCCCCTCTACTCTTCTTCGTCCCCACCAACTTGCAACACAAAGTTATACCCTTTTATTTATATGTCCTTGTCTCGTTTTTGGGTCACTTTCCAGAATATCAGCCCGTCGTGTGATTAATATTAAATCTTAATAATATAAGCCCTATGCATTTATAAGTAGAGGGAAATCAAGCTGTTTTCAATAAAATAATATTTAATGGAAGAACAAAACGGGGAGAATGTGGCCCCTTATTAGATAATTTTGCATTACATGAGTTGCATCAAAGCGTTCAGTGTATAGCCTATAATATATAAATTTGAGAACCTTCGGCAGGACTTGAGGTTCAGAGATGTTCATTTGGATGAGCTGAAGATATGTTACTTTTTGTAAAATTTTCACTGTTTAAATGTACAAACATATTCCAAATAATCAACATAGGTCTGCAAATTAAGTTCTCGAGGGCCGCCGTCTTGCAGTTTTTGGTTGCATCCATGCTCCATCACATCTGAATTGAAAAATTGAATAACCTCCATGGCATGTCATTAACTTTTTATTTGATTCAGGAGTATTGGAGCAGCATTCATCCAAAGGTTGCAGGACAATACAGGATCACATTTTTCAGATCATTAGTTGTCGAAAGTGTTACTATATGAATTCTCTGTGTTGAAATGTAGCATTAGCTATATATTTTCTGTATAGTATTGAGGTTAGGGGTTGAATGTGGAAAGTGGAGGGAGTGTGAATACTTTTTCAAGGCACTGGATGTTACATTGCACAGCTACAAGCTGAGGCAGCTGAACGTGGACCACCAGATTAACATTGCTTCCACTGCTTGATGGTTAAAGAGGTTCTCTCTTGAATTTATCAGAGCCGACAAAAAGAGCGAAGCCAGCTAATCTTGGTTTGGTAAAAGTCCCTGGGCTCACAGATAACATATTGAGGATGTCAAGAAAGCTCTGGAGGCCGATAATGGCCTCCCTGCTCCATTTGAAATGTAGTTAACCTTAAGGGTTATTTATCACTGTGTGGGTCGCAGAGGGGCACTTAGTATTTACTGCAGGACATGGAGGATAGAGGAAAGGAAATTGGGAGAAAGACACCCTTATCACCATCCTCTGGGTGTTGTGATGGCTATATACACATACATCAGCGCTGTTTTACTACTTGATAAAGGCCAGCATTTTTCAGCCACATGGCTGACTCTCCTTAGAGTAAGATTGTTAAACAGCAGCTACTGACATTTATCTATTGGCTGCCAAGTGTTTTCTTGGTATCCCAGGAATCATTTGTGTCTACACATGGGAATTTTTTTTCAGGAAGGCAAGGATGGCTGAGAAGTAGGACTCACAATGAGGTGAGAGAGTAGATGAGTCTCTGAATGGGACATGAGGAACTTCAAAAGGAGCTCCAGCTCACCCTTTTCCTTTTTCTCTTTAGATTTGCTGTCTTTTTTTGGGGGGGATGTTTGCCTCCTTGAACAAATCCAAGTGCCTTCAGATGTAGCTAAACGATTGAGCAAATGGGCAGGCCCAGCTTATTCAAAGCTGATTTCATCACGCCTATAAATCTCAGAGAAATCAAAGCCCATGTTATGCCCTCCTCTCTTCTCACCTTTTGTCTTGCTAATACACATTAGAGTGCGGCTGACTGCCCACTTTGACTGCAGTCGGCACAGTCTGGGTGAAGCTGCAGATGTGTACCTTTGACCTAAGAACCCTGCCATTACATCCTGTCACTGGACCCTCATCATTCACAGAAGGCTTTATTCAGAATTCACTGCCATATGGAGACATGAGCATATATAAAAGCTGACAATTAAAGTTTTTTTTTTCTTTTTAAATTATCAAACCTAAACTGCCAAAACTAATTGCATTGACATACACTCAAATGTGCAGAGCTTACCTCATGTCACTTATCATTCATAATCAGATGTCAAATCAAACACAGCCAGAGGAAATAAAGCTTGCTTTACATGGGCTGTGACATTTGAGAGTAAAGGTAAGAAATCTGTGCTACATTGTGCAGTCGGTCATCTCAACTGGAGTAAAAGTTGATTCAATGCATTGTTTCTGAAACTTGAGACTTAATTAAAATAGGATGATGTTAATTTGGTACCTGAGGCAACATCCCACCTGTCATAATGGCTGAGTGGAAAAATAGTAAATGGAAATCAATTGTGAAATTACATTCTCGCACAATTAAATGAAATATTATAATTTGTACTATTTCAAATAGGTCTGCCATGTTGATGGTTATTTGGACATATTATATGAATGCTCTGTGTAGGACCGCCACTCAGAGGTAGATCGTTGGGTCTTTTAAATTTTTTTTATTGGTCTTTTCAACTTATATTTTTAGTTAGTAAATATTTGAATTTAAAAGAGTAATACTGACATTGTACTTTTCTGTTGATTGATGCTTGACATTTGTAGCTTCCAATATGTAAATTGCAAAAGCATTCTTACATAGGTTTAGTCATTATGTTGTAATACCGTAGCAGCAAATTTAAAATACCTGGTTGTTATAAATCAGAACAATCACTTAAAAATTGGACAAGTACAAAAAAAGTCTTGCCAGCTATTGGCTCTGAATTAGAATAACCTTATTTATGTACTCATTTATTTATTTATTTCAGATTGGATATACAGCATAGAAAAATATTTATTTGTCATCTCCTGTCTGAAATAAATTAGTACAAATATAAATAATTTCATCCTAATTCAGAGCTGGAGCCTAGCAGCACTTTCCAAATTTCAGAAAACAAGTTAGAGACAAATGTTACTTGTGTAATTATAAACCCATAAGTCTGACATGTTGGTTTCAGATCAGAGTCGACCTCCTCTAAATTAAAGAGCAATGTGACAGTGAAAAGATGCTCCAATTTAGGAATATGGAGCAGTGGTTGGACTGCTGCACATCCGTTTATGTGCTTCAGATGCTCTTCCCACACTCAAGTTGGAAATGAAAATATGGGGATAATTTAAGATGAGCCTGTGAGTGTGCACATGTAAGGATAATTAGACAGATAAAGTGGTAAGAAAATTATTTGAAACCATGGTTCAGCTGAGGACATGCATGTTCAGATGAGAATGAGGATCTCAAAGTAAAGATGTTGAGTGGATTTATTGGCTTTGGCCATTAAAATGTTTTTTTCTGTGACATAAATCCTTCAGTCAGTACCAAGCGACTGGATTGCAGATTCATAAGAAACGAAAGGACGCAATTAAGCTTTACATGAAATTATCAATTCTCTAGATTTTATCCGTCAGTCACTGCAGTCAACCAAAGTAAACCATGTCACATTTAATTCTGGCTATGCTCTAAACCTGAAGTATTTTTTGTTTGTTTTTTTTGCAGCCTCTCTGTGTGGCTTCTTGGGGTGATTCCATGAGATGGGTTATAAGATAAACAATGAACACATTCTAAATCCATCTATCACTGAACAGACATAGGCTTGTTATCTGGTGGGAGATCAAATGAGAAACGGCAGTCATGGTTTAATTGGGTGGGTCAAACTGAAGTAGCTGTGTTATTTCAACCTCAGTGACCCCAGCCGATGGCCCTGAACTTCCACAGTGGAGAGACTACGGGTAACCCATGCGAGCTGAGCTGAAGGTGTTTGGAGTGGGTGTCTTTGTTTGCGTTCACAAGACGAGCGCTCCTTTGTTGATGGTGACTGATGACCAGAGACCTGGTGGTTGTGAAGTATGGTGCAAGGAAAGCTAGAATTACACCTTTAGCAAACACTCCATAGCTCAAAGTTCACAAAAAAGGTGGATGGATTGAGGTCTACTTCAGCAACAAGCTTTTCAAACTGATGCTGACGCAGATAAAGACTATGCTAGAGAGCATTTCTCATTTCCCCAAGCTCTTGACTGCATTTCCAGGTCTTGGTCTTGTGAGTAAAATCCTGCCTGTGACCCTTGTCTCAGCTTAGATTTTTCAAGGTATTCCTTATTGTCTCTATCCGCCTCAGTATGCATGTAAACTATTTTTTTTTGTCTTATTAAAAAATAAGCCTGCTGTTGATATGGCATAGCTATATCAACAATGGACTTGTCCACTACTGTCAGGGAAGACCGTCTTTTGAACAAAAGCATTTATAGTGTACTTCAGTCAGCTTTGTTTAATTTAGATTTTCGACAATGATGGTACAACCGGTTTCTATTTTCTAAAAGAGTGCTAAATAATTTTAAAAATCAAATATTCAAATACATATGAGGAAAAAAAGTGCATTAAGAGTAGTAAAGAGTGTTGATGTTACAGAGAATGGACAATGTAAGCAGCATGAAATCCAGGAAATCCTTTTAAAACTGCTGGCAAACTTTGTAAACACTCAGCAGTCCTGGTCATAAGAAGTCAGTCTAAATATTGTTGTTCTGTAGTTAACCCTGTCAGCAAAGATGTTTAGGAACCAACACACAAAGACAGAAAGAAATGGCTCAACAAGTGTGGACACCCTCGGTTCACATTTAGTGGATTAATAGGGTCCCCTTCATGTCTGTGTAGTGCAAATGTTGACAGTGAACCGTCTAATGACCTGGTGCATGTCGTGTCTCTCCTCTGTCATTTTGCTTGCAGTCTAAAGAGTTCAAACAGCTGCTCCATGTTAGCTTAGTTGGAGAGTGAGGAAATTCAGACATGAATCTACTGAGACCATGTTGTAGGCAAAGCTTTTGAAATTTGTTTTCCAGAATCCTATCTGCCTTAATGTGTATATGAACACTTCTCGGTGGATTAGAATATCATTAAAAGTTCATGGATTTCAGAAATTCAAGAAAGGAAACTCATGTATTACATAAATTCATTACACACAGAATTATTACATACATCTGCTGTATTTGCTGATTATAGATTGAATTCGTAGTCATAACAATTCATCTGAAAATTAGATTTTTGCAGACTGCTTAAACATGAATGTGCAAATGCAAAATGTACTGGAAGACATTGTGGACCACTGGTCAACACTTCCGTATTTTTTCTTTTTAGCTTTCAGAAGATGATTCTGACATTGTCCCTGAAATGGTCTAACGCAAGCAATGTGAAAGTTGTAACCTATGTCCTAGATAACTTTGTCTGGGCCTCTTGAAGCACAGACCCTGTAGTCCAAAACTGCTTCTCTGTTAAATTAAGGGTACAGTTCTCTTTTGCTTTTGAATCTTTTCTACGATAGCTTTTCCTTCCACTCAACTTTTTATTCATATTCTGCAAACATCTAGCTTATTTAACAATGACCTTTTGTGGTTTACCCTATTCGTGGAGAGTGTCAGTGAATGCATATCTACTAGCACATTTTAATTTAATGTCAACACCTTATTTCTCCAACAGAACAGTATAATATTTTGAATAAAATTTGCAAACGTATCTTTAAAAAAAATAAAAAATTCCATAGATGTGAAATTGTTACAAGTTTGTGCAAGCTGAAGCACATATTTCATAAAGTCTATAAAAACTTCTCACTCTTTCTCTCAGAATGTTGATTGTAATCTGGCTTTTAAAGAAATGCAAATCCAAACATCATGCTCTTTCAAATGTAATGTATTTTTTTTAATTGAACCCAAAATTGTTATTTCTTTGGTTGATCTGATTTCATAATTTGAAATATTATCTACCTAATTGACCTTTATTTACAAGGTAAACGTTAGACTTTCATTATTGTTAACTGGACTGTGTCTGAGAGATTCAGTTTTCATTCACACCTTTTATTTCTCCCTTAATTTTAAGACTCTATTTGGATTCAGATATATTTTTTTACTTTATAGATTTTGCTTATGGAAATTGAATATTTGTCATGTTGGACCCAACAAAGGCTAGGTAATCCTAGTATGCAGCTTTCACCTAAAGGAGGAAGACATGGAGAAACCATAAACTTCTTAAATGATTGACGGAGCCAACTGTTTTTCGACACACAACAGAATGGCGTTATAATGTGAATACAGCAATGTTTATAGAGTACAAGCTCCAAAACACCCCTGGCTATATAAAGCATAAGGAGTACACACTGTGTAAACATGAATAAGCTTTAATCTATTCCATTATAGCTCAAGCCATATCTTAAAAGTTATTGTCCAACTGGACGGTGAACCTCAGCCCCACTCTCAGTCTTCCTCCCTGGGTCTTTCCTTTATTGTCCCTGATGAAACAAAATCCTCCTCACAGCTTGATCCTGCCAGCACTATGTTTCACTGAAGAGGTGCATTTACAAAGTTAAGCTTTCATCACACATGCCATTTTGATCTGTCGGTCTCGTCTGGCCAGGGCGTCTCCCTCTACATACTGCGGTGTCCCCAACATGACTTGTGGCAAACTGCAAATGGGATTTTTTATGGCTTTATTTCAAAGAAAGCTTTGTCCTTGGCCCTCTTCCATATAGATGTGATCAGCGAATGCCAGACTAATAGCGGTGTTGACAGATTCTCCCACCAGAGGAGTGGGCATGTTTGCCAATTAGATTACTAACCTAGATTTTATTTTGGAGCATCATAGTGAAGGGGGATGAATGCAAAGACAAATGCACTCCACACTTTTCCAATTTTCATTTTGTGAAATATTTTTGGAAACCTTTCTTTATTTTCAGTCCCCCTCAGAGTATTTTGGCACTTTGTGTCAATCTCTTTCTATCTTTCAAACTACAATTTAGGCTAATTTAATGTACAAAGGAGCATTTGGATCACCCTTTTAAGTATATATTTCCATTTTGCAACAGCATTTAAACAAACCAGGCTTTTTAAATATCTATGTACCTAAGTGCCTCCTGTTTAATTTCTCACTTATGGTGTCTGGCAGACAGAAGTGCCTCAGGCTCACACAAGGCTGTGAACCCTTGAAATGAGTTTTGGAAAAAGTCTGAACTGGTGAATGCATTGTGGGCTGTGCCAGAAAAAACACTTAAAGATGCCTCTTACAATAAACAAGCACATGGCCTCTGCAGCTGGAATAAGCTTTAAAGCTGTCATATAAAACACTGACGACCAAAATGGAACCATTGACAACAACTACTTCTCAACGTCTAACAATACTGTATTGCAATAGTCTCTTTATTTAAACACAGATATGGAAGTGGAGCATATAACAAAGATAACATGATCATAATAGCTATACTGATAAATGAACATTAATACTTCATAATATGATTTATCAGCTAATAATATAAATCAATATGTCTTTAGATATCTTACATAGCCTGAAGTGGTTAAACACAAACATTGGCAATCATTAGCTTAATCATAAAGACCTCTGACTAATGAGGGTGTTAACCTGTTAACCTCTCAACTTTTCAACCTGGACAGAGGAAGTTAAGCATGAAATTTAAAGGTCACTTCAACTCAGTAGATTTATGCGTCCTCCTTTCCCCACTTTTGACTGCTTTTGTCTAAATTTGGAGATCGTGAAGTTCATTCACTCATTTCAACTTGCTTTTACCGAGCTTCATAATGCATATAGCAACTCATACAGTGCCCTCAAATGTATTGTAGTGCTTGTCATGTTGAAATGTTTCAATATCAAACACATTCCAAAATCAGACAAACTTATAAAAAAAAGGTTTTCAAATGATTATTTGATTTATGATGGGGAAATTGTTTTTTTAGAGCAATGCAGTTGTTTCCCTCTTAGAGGGTCCTCAATATGGTGACATAATGAATTCATATTTTCAACATGTGCTTTTCCTTTTCTCTTTTCCTCTTGGCACAAGTGTAATTGCAAAAAAAATAAGGCTTCTTGTAGTTAAGCTCAAACATCAAGCTTTTGAAATCACTCTTGTCAATTATTACCAAGCTCATTTTGAACTTTTTCTACAAGCTTGTCTATTGAAAAAGGTTGCAATTGTGTTCTCTTCAGCTAGTTAAATAGACTAAAAGAAGTCAGAGCCTTGACCCCTTCATATTATCTTCACACATCCATAACTCATCCTACAGCAGCACTTTATGTCTATAATTAAAGACTCTTTGTGAAGTTCAGGTGCAGTATGTGACTCACGTTTTTCAGTATCTTCCATTGACAAACTAAAAACAGCCAGGACTTTTCTGCATTATAAAAAAATGTAAAACAACAAGTAAATAAATCTGTTTTAATGGCTTTCAGGAGTATCTTTAGTAAATGAGGCTGACAAAGTAACTGAGGCTTTAACAGCTTCATTGACACTCTTAGTGAGCGTAAGACCCCTGAGGTTACTTTTTCTTTTTTTTTCCTATCTGTGGCTGTCAAGGTGTTGAGAGGCCTGACAGCTTTAAAGTTCGCATCAAACTCATTTTGTCAAGCACAATCACATCTCCACCAATCCTCCACCCTTATGTTGGCAGCGCAAATGTCAACACTGAAACCCACAACCAAAAAAAAACAGAGAGAAGCTCAGTTTTTAGTCAGGAGAGAGTTTAAGATGTGGTCCAGTTCTGTTCAGATAGGTCCTTCAAATCCTATGTTTTAAGCAACAATAACTATTTATCATGACATTGCACTATGTTGAATATCGGTCACAAATATGTCAAAAATATGCATATAAAATACTCATTCTTTCATTTTTCATTCAGTTTATGCCACATGAGTAGAAAGTAGTGGTTCAGTTCACAAGTCTAACCACAACCGCAGATAACATCCCTCTGGCGGCTGTTGCTCACAACACTCTGCTCAGTCTGATTTAAGCCTGCTTCAAACACTTAAAAGCATGTTGCAGGATAAAACAAAGTGGACTACATGATGATGCCAAATGACATGGTGACAGAGCAAATTAGAGCTGCTTGTAGCTTGGTAATTTCCTGAGAATTTTCATTGTTGCTTGTTAAAATCAAATGAGATTACGCTGGGGATTTTACAAGGGTTTATCTATAGATGTGATACTTACAGGGGCATGTGGAAGTTTTAGTTATACTACCTTAAGTGTTTAACATAGAAGAGTATAATTTGAACACATTAACTGGAGAAATGAAATTTATTTGTCTTAATTTAAGACCTAAATTTATTAGTCATTTGCACCAACTTCATAAGAGTCACTGGTTTGAAATCGAATGCATATCCACGTTGCAACCTGTGTGATGTGAAAAGCAGAAACCTCTACTGTGCAGATGCATAACTCTGATTTATGATAACATTTATATTCACTCATGTTCATCCATTTCATACGGTGGGTATTTTCAAACTTTTTCACCTCACTTTAAATGCCAGTTCCATAAATGTTATGCTCTAATTATTGCATTTGATACATTGATCCAAACCAGACAAACTAATAGAAAGATAGACTAGGTTTGAAATTTCATGGAATGAATCATCTCTGATAGATACTTGTCTAAAATTAACAGTATGTGAAATGCTTCATAAAAAGGATAACAGGTAAAAGACACAATAATCCTGTTATTTTGTTCTACATTCACACAGAGTCTGTGGTAACCTTTTAATCACGCCTGGCTGATCCATTACTTTATAATAATCACTGACTTACTGCAGTTAGTAATAAACAACCTCCCTAGTGTCTAAAGGGAGTTAAGCTCCTTTTTCCTGTAGATGGATTTGGCATGTTCAGTTTCTTTACACAAAATCTGTTTTAAATCTGTTTCTGTACTTTGATTGTCCAGTCGAACTGCACGCATGGAGCCACTCAACCCCTCCTACGCATTGGCGTACCATTAAGAAATTGCTTTGCTGCATCCTCGATGGTTGTTCAAGAGGCTCCACTTCTTCTGCTCCTGGGTCTGGCTCAGAATCAGTGACTCGATTGTGCAATAGCACATGTGTTTGAAACCCATTTTCATGTGTATAAAGTGTAAACACTGAGTTGGAGGGTCACAGTTAGCAGCAGCTTATTTGCGTTATAGTGAGGTGTTTTGACATCAGGATGAGATGTTGTCAAAACACCTCATTCTAGAGGCAGAACTGACCTGGTGAAATCTCACCATACCACATGATCTTTTTCTTTTTCTTTCTTTGTTTTTTGCAAAAAATGTAATGAACATAATTATTTATGCGTAGCCCACAGCCCTATCCTAACTTGTTCAAAGAAGCATAGGTCTCCCTTAAGTACTAGTGCATACTAGCTTCCTGTTTTAAGAGGTTTCTTGAAAAATTAATTGGCTCCTACCACACTGATGTAATATCGAAAATATATAAGCTGATATTTTTATTCAAATTTTGCTAAAAGTAACATAGGAGGTAGGGGAGGGAAACTCAGAAGAGGAAAAGAGGAAGCTTCTTAAAGGGAAGAGTGCCTCTGAAACGTCAGAGCTGCAGTTATCTTCTGCATGGGTGGAAACTAGATTCCCTGTGGACAGAAAATGATTTTTCAAAGATTGCAGGGCACAGAGCCATTTTTAAAGCTGACAGTTCTTTGATCCAATGGTTCGACTTGATTTGTCTATGATTAATGTGGATTTTGGTTCTTCATGCGGATACATCACACACACACACCACACACACACACACAGCTCCGGCACTCATTTTGTACTCCAGCTCAGCTTCCACACTGGGGGACTAAATAAGAGAAAGACACCCGCACAAATCTTCTGAAAGCAGCATCTCCTTGCTATAGGAAGCAAAGTGTGTTTTTCTTCAACTTTCCTGTAGATGACGGAAAGTGAATATCACCCTAAAGGCAAATGCAAGAAAGAAAAACTATTTTGGCGGTATTTTTTATATGGAAATTCTCTTTTTATTTCAATTACCTTTCTCATCCAAACTTTTTTTTCATCAACTGTATTTCTGTACAGAGTTGCAGGTCCTTTATGATGCATTCAAGTGCAATTAATATATTTTTGGGTTTTTCTTATTATGTATGTCTCATCCAGCAATTGATAAATAGCGTCCCCAACTATTTTAAATAACCTGACTGCTGTTCAGCAATTTTGGCAAAAGATGAAATCCAAGCTAAGCTCCTGTCTCTTCTACAATGGGCACTTTTAAAATGATGCAATGCAGAAAATGTCCAGACAATCTCAATCTAAACCTGTGTGAAAGCAAAATACAAAATCAGGGAGGGGCTCTTTGCATCATAGTTTCTTTTTATTTTTCTGTGTTCCTCTGCAGGTAATCCTTCTGAAGGTTTTAGTGTCCGGCTCTTCTGGATTCTTACTGACTATAGGCCAAAACAATGTAAGAATAATTACATAAGACATTTATGGGATGTACTGATTCCTTCACAGTAGGTTTCCTTAGTAAATGGGGCATCAGAGTTGAAATAGTCAGAAAGACTACTTATGTCTGGATCTATAGACTTACTTCATATGGTAAACATCAGCAGTCTTCCATTTGAATTTTAACCTGCCCTTTGGGATACTGCTGTCTGAGTTACTGGACTGTGAGTTTGACCTTGAGTAAAAAATTAAACATTCAATGATGCTGCTAGAGAAAAAAATCACAATAAAACCATGTGTGTTTTATTAATTATTGCTAAAGGCTGTTCTAAAGTCTTATGATAACTTGGTTTTGTATATTAGAGCATTTAAAAAAGTGAGATGTATTTGTACATCTGACTCTGCTGGAGTCAGAGCCTCACAAGACATGAATCTCACTTCACATCACTGATCACTCAACTGATCAAAGCTCCAAGGACTTCTAAGACTTTCTGAGAGTTTTCCTGAAAGCTTTTATGGCAGTGATCTCCAAGGCCTCTTGAGGTAGGAAAATATTGGTATAAAGTCCTTTAAGTTGGTCTGTTGGGATCACATCAGAGGGCCGACCACAGTTTAACTCTGATGGGAGATGCTCACGTCTTCAGGTGTCCCTTGCTTTTCAGCCACAATATTGTCGAACAAACTAGTGTTCAACTAATGCTGGATATGTGTCCTAGACATAGCTTAGAATTGTAAGTCCACCTCATCTAAACTCATCAAATAGGAGACATTGTTTTTCAAACAGAATCGCAGTGGGGAAAAAAATCACTGCAGCCTTTGACCAATCAAAATAAATGGTCTTTTAAACTTCATCAAAGCAATACATTATTTCATTAGGATTTAAATAATTTAGGTCAAATCAAATCATTAAATAGGGCATGACAAGAATTTGACCGAGTAATTCAACCTTCAAATTCATAAAGGTAAGATTCCACTATTTTTTTCAACGAAGATGGAATATCTGCTTAGCCATCATTTTGCGTCTATTCTGAGTGATCGTTATTCTCCTGGTACTCCAGTACACCGGAGGTGACATGGTGTCACATCCTGAAAATCTCTAATACTATAGCTCTATCTTCTTTTCACACTTCACTGTCAGTGCCATTGCCAGTGAAACATCAAATCCCCTTTGCATTAATTAGTTGAGGCTTTATTGATTTAATTGTCTCTGTTGCTGTTGTGGAAGTGTTGGACTAAAACACATTTTGATGGGTCCAAAGGTTCACTTTCTCAAGCTTGACCATCAAATGCAACACTCAGCAACTGAAAAGATAAACAAAAGGAGACACTTGAGCAAAACAAGAAAACAAAGACTTTTTTTTCGCCTTATAGATGTGATGTGATGGGATGGATGGCCTAGATAAAACTATCTCCTGTGGCAAATGCTGAAATTAATTCCATACCGCTCCGGCCTCTCTGTCCCAGTCGACAAGCTCGTACAAGAGAAGAAAGAATGGGGGCATCTTGACAGAGCTCCAAAGAGCCGTAAGCCAATTAACAGTAAACCAGCACTTTATTGATACTGGAAGGAATAGTTAGGGGTTGACAATTATGCAGAGTTTCTGAGTATTTATGTGTTGTGAGCAGTTCAAGAAAGCAAAGGGGATCAGAAGAGGTTCTGTAACTCCAACCAGCTGCCGCATGCTCACCAAACTTTACCCCAAAGCTTTGGGGTAAAGTTTGTTGTCTCACATTGTGACTTAATCAAATTTTTCAAAACCAAGTAGACAGTAAAGTATTGAATGAATTACAAGATAATTGCTGAGGCGTTTAGATGTGGTAAGGTGCAATGCACTGACTTGCATATGGAAAACAGGAAGACGAGTAGGAGTATCGGAGTATAGCAATTTGTTGGTAATTTGGTGAAACTAACAGCAGCAGTCAAATTGCTTATGGAAAAGACAAGTCGTTCTAGCTGCAATTCAATTAACCATAAAATTGCGCAAATGGGAACTACAACAGTAAGTTGGCTGCAAGCATGCCAGATCTCAAAAGAATTTTGCTAAAAGTTGATGCCCTATATGAGGTGGTTTTTCAGCCATATCAAAATGTGTGTTTTTGTAAAACAGTCAATGGTGTCCTTGGACATTGCACAGCTTGCTCCACCAGAGGTTTCACATCAAAGTCAAGTTTGTCATTTGAAAGTGTTGATTCCATAATAGCTCTTCTGTAAAATTGTTGTAGACAAATTCCCTAAAAGGCTTTATACATAACTGCTTCCACGTATAAAGGGCTTGTTTCCATAGTCACTCTAAACCTTGAGTTTATCTTCAGTATTACTGATTACTGCAGCAGGGTCTTTGTGCGTCTGTCAATCAAAAAGCTGCAGCTAATCCAAAATGTAATTGCTTGCATTCTCATTAAAACTAGAAAATTTGAGCACATTCCCCAGGTTTAAAGTTCTTACACTGGTTCCCCATATTTCAGAGAATAGACTTTAAGATATGTTTTTCTTTTATAAATTACTCAATGGCTTAGCACCAAAATACATAAGATTAGTTGTTTTTGTATTATTCAGAACCCTTAGGCCTTTTGGTTCAAGTCTCTGCTGCATCTCCAGAGTCAGATCTAAACATGGTAAAGTTTTTAAACTCCAGTAATCTAGAACAAACTTCCAGAAAACTGACTGAATGATGAACCTCTGAGTACTTTAAGTCAGGGCTAAAACCCCACCTACTTAGAATTTTTGGAAAATAACTGAAAGATTGGTTATGTGACTCTTTAAAATGACTCTTGACAATATGATAATGAGGAGGAGGATGGCATTTGAGAAAATGTAACTTTTGTGCTTGGTTGCTGTTTTATGTCCTCAACATAATTGTTTACTGTGCTATGCTTTTTATAAAGTATTTCAAGGTGAAAAAGATGCTTCTGTCAGAATAATTTTTGTAACAATGAGTGACAGTACTGCCTTGACACCATGGCAACACAGAGTCAATGCTTCACAGAGTCAATGGTAAATCAGCATCTGGAAGTTCAAAACATAACACATTTTGGTCGTTCAAGAACAGATAAGAAGCTAATTTATTGACATATCAGTGTGGAAAGGGTTACAGAGTTCTTTCTATGACTTTGGGACTCCAGAAAACCACAAATGGAGAAAACATGAAACAGTGATAAACCTCCTCTAGAGTAGAGAATCAACCAAGATTACTTCAAAGGCCCATTAATGACTTAGACTGATGATTCAGGTGAACTGAAATGGAAAAAAAAAGAAAAACTAAACTAAATCAAGTAAAAAAAACAGAACACGACCTGAAGCAACACTGGCTCTAGTGAATCATTGTGGTAATTATTCAATAATACTAAAGAGACAGAGCAAGAGTGATCAGCAAAAATCCATGGGAGCCAAAAACAACTCATAAGGATGAACTCAAATTTTCCAAAACATCTGGTGATCTTCCAGACTTTAGGAAATATTTTATGTGGTCTGACGAGGCAAGCACCAACTACAGGTAGTGTCAAACAAACAGAGATTCTTGAATAAAACATCCTACTTACAGTCAAGCATGGCAGTGGTAGTATGATGGTACTTGTCTGTGCCACAGGTCTCTATTCTTGGCTTTCCTCTGTAGCATGGTATCCCATTTAATTTATATGTAGATGACTGTCAAATCTACTTCTCTTTAAAACATAATGGCACCACTCAGCCGGTCCTGGACTTTCTTGATGACAACAGGAAATGGATGGCACTTAATTTCCTCTCATTTTATGAAAAAGACGAAAATGATGATCTTTAAATCTTGCACTCCTAGCAGTATGAAAAATCCTTAGGGAAAATCTGTCTTCTTGAATTTTGGGGGAAAAAATGAACCCCAGCCTAAAATTTGACTGCCATGTCCACACTGTGGTTCAGTCCTCTTTCTTTCAGATGAGGTCCCCGACAAACATTTAGCCCCTACTTTCAGGGCGCTACGTAAAAGTTCCTCACAGGGATGTACAAGACTTGTTTTATACCAACAGCAATTTTTCAACTGATTTTGATTTTATTTTCACATGTTGAACTTGTATTATGATCTAAAGCGTTTATGTTCAACCAAAAAAAGCAAAAACATATAAATTTTAAAGAAAAATTTAAACCAATTTGTGAATTATTTGAAGTAAAGCATCAGCAGCACAAAATTTTATCAAAGTGATCGTATGAGCAGAAGATAAATTGACAACTGTGAAGGGACTGACTTGGGAATTACATGTCTGACTTTGCTTCAATTATTGCTTTAATACCAGGAGCACTTCTTTAAAAATCCAGATAATTTCTTAAATCACTGAAATGATTTCTGTGTGAAACATTTTGTAATGCTCAAAGAACACTATTGTATTCCTGAATATTTTTTCCCCTCTCTATTTAAAATCTATTCTTGAGGAAAAATTAACTTCTACTGCCTATCACTTTTCTTATTATGATGGTTCATAAACAATTCCTTGCTAAAATATTTACACCCTTGCATTTTTTTTTACAATTACTTGCAGCACCACCATGCAAAAGGTGGTGCTGTGAGCAAAGTTTGTTTAAATAGTTTGTCAATCTATACACAGTAATGTTTTTGCTTCTTATCAACAGCTCAGGCTTTACAAATAGTTTTACACCATCAGCAGAAGGATTCCCCATATCATCAGCTGGTTTCAGACAGACAATAGGACAAGCAACAGACAGTAAATCTGGAAATCCTGCTAAGGGTCCTGCATATCTGCCCCCTCCCATCCTGTCATGGTCTGGATCTGGGATTATGGCTGTGACATTGGTGCAGAAAGGGTGGAGGGTTACACGCACCTCATTACAGAGAAAGCAGGATAAGACAGGAAAATCACTGGCATGTCTGAGCTGTTTGAGGTCACATGTCGTAGTGTGTGAAACCCCAATGCGGATTTTTTTTCCATGTCTCAATCGATTGTTATTCAGGAGAAGGAAAGGGAATGTTTACAATGGTTTGAAGCCATTAAAAGAGAAGTTGGAAACTCTGTTCATAAACACAGTCATGCCATTGGGATTTGAAGAGGTCTGGTCAAATGATGAGTCCAAAGTGGTACCAGGCAGGCTGGCGACAGCAATAAGTAGTACTGAGAGACCACAATAAGAGCATTAATGACAAAACTGCTCGTATTGGTTCAATGGCACTCCTTCTTTCACAGCTCTCCTCAAGGAATTCTCTGGTTACAACAAGCAGATTTCAATGGCAGTGATGCAATTTCCAGTCTCTACCACATCAGTTTGTCCTCTCCAAAACATTGCTTCTTACATCACCATAGAAGCATGAAATCAAAGTTATCGGTGAGAACAATATATATACTGTATATATATATATATATATATATATATATATATATATATATATATATATATATATATATATATATATATGTCCCATCTGTTTGTCCCATATGTATTCAATTTAATATATATATGTCCCATCTGTTTGTCCCATATATATTCAATTTAATATATATATATATATATATATATATATATATATATATATATATATATATATATTTGCCCCATATATGTCCCACAAACAGATGGGACATATATATATATATATATATATATTTGTCCCATCTGTTTGAAGTAATTTTTAAAATGTAAAAAGATTAAAAACCAAACGTTTTAAGAGTACATGCAATATAATTAGCATAAGGGTCAAATGAAAGAACAAACGGTTTTACTCCTTGCACCAGAACAACCAAATATTCCTCCAGAGACCACAAAAGAACATCGTTAGCTGAATTTAAAGCCAACATATGGACACTTTGACAAACAAAACAGGAAAATATGCCTGTATTTAAAGAGCTTATTAGAATCAAAGCAGTTAGAAAGTGAAACATGACTACATAAATCTGAAGAGCTTTTCGAGAATGTGTGTTTCATCGTAGTTTAAACAATTGCTCAATTTCAAGTTTTGTATGATGTTAGCTGCATGCTAAAATGTTTAGCCCTCCTTCTATTCCAGCAAAGTAAAATGAAAAATATGCCGTATTATTTTAAGGTGATTGTGCTCACAAACATTTAGTCACGCAATGTGTTTTGAAAAAGTGTATTCAGATTCAGCAGAGCATCCACAAGGTAGATCCTGCCCTACCCTAGCCAAGGTACAATAACAACATATCAGAATCTGACAGCAGTTAATACGGTAATTAGATTTGACCTTGCTAGCCTTGGGCGTCCAGATTCGTTCAAAGCTTGTGTGCTTTGAATGAATCTGCGTTTAGAGAAACATCTGTCTTGACAGTAGGTATTTGATCTCTTTTGTATTTGAAGTTACATAAGTTGATCCCACACAAAACCACAGGTTCTTTCAGAAGAAGGATTAGATTTGAAAGCTATGTCAGCACATACTGTCAACTCCACGTCTGCTGTCTCGGATTAATGCTTGTCCTTCTCACTGGATTAGGATTAAGGTTTTCACAATGGTTAATAAAAGATTAATGGACAGGGTAGGAGGCAAATGAATTTAACACATTTGAAACAAACCAAAGCGACAAACAGGTTGTTTTTGTCTTTTTGATTAGATTAGTCCAATGATTTAAGATTTTAGAGTGATGGCTGTGTGTTGTTCTTGCATTTGTGAAATTGTACAGTATTAAACTTTTAGAGCTGAATTAAACTTTGACCGTTGAATTTTAACTCGACAAAGAAAACGACATTTATAAAACAGTGTTGTACCTTCTGCAACACTAACTTTAATTTTAACCAGGTAAAAATTATGCTAGGTAGTGAGTGTTTTTTGGGGTTTTTTGCTAATTGCAGTGGAGTTAACTGTTCAATTGAATAAACAGAACTATAAATGGATGGCTGACTGGCCAACACCATGAAGCCCTAGAAACAGGACAGACACCTTAGGGATAAAGCTTTGGAAAAGTTATAGGCTAAGACATAAACAATATTCCAAACTTTGAATATCTCAACTACGCATTGGTCCACCATCAACCAATGACTGATCAGTTACAAGCCTGCAAAGACATAAAGCCACACCTAAGCTGACAGTAATCAGACTGAGGAAACTTGTGAGATTCAGTTGGGACGACTTGTTAACATCTGTGCACACTCCAAAAAGAACTATCAGAAGTCCTCAGTTTGCAGTGACCTATTTAGAATACATAACAAACATGGACAAGATGCTCTGGTCAGAAGGGACCAAATGTTTTGGAGCGGCTGGATACACATACCACCCTTCATTTGCAGAAAATGTTGAAAACCACGTATCACTTCACTTCCACGCCATAATTATATAATTACTGTATATATAAGGCACTGCACATAATAACACAAAAAGAAAAATTGTACTAAAATCCTAAAGAATAGTTTATTCTGTTGCCCCAAAATTCTGCACCGCTGTTCTTTGAACCAAGCACTCTGTTGAATGAGAGACATTTTATATCCCTTCACTTTTATTCAGAATCTCAGATTTCATCTCCGACCGTATAGATGTTTAAAGGGACTTAACTCTCCAGGCTGCCAGATGTGTATTTTTCTTGTCTTCCCAGCCTTCAAACATAAGGAACCTCCCTTACAACAGCCTGAAGCGATGTATGCTAACATTGATTTCCCAAATGGGAGCCTAGCAATTACAGCACACCTCCTCCATCCATTTAATTGCAATGGGAGATGCTTCCTGGGTGATCAGACAGCCTGCCTGACACCAGGGAGACTGGTTTCATCACCTTTGGCAATCTCAGGTAAATGAAGGTGTTTTGAATGGGAGTTAAATAAAGATTAACAGAGAAAGCTGATTCATATCTTCTTATAGCATCAGCTCTTCGCGATGGAAAGCACTTGCTCAAAGCAAGCCTCAGAAAACACAAGACTCCTAAAAATAAAAAATGTCGGAGTGTATTACAAGACAAAATAGTTGTGAGATCAAAGCAAATACTATGCTTGTCAACATCTCCTTAGAGGTTATTAGTGTTAAAGGACATAGCTGACTGACACAATATTATTGTGCAAAGTTAAGTGTCACCAAGAGGCATAAAGTGTTTTGTAATATCTCCTTGCTCTCCAGAAGGGAAACTTGACACTTTTATTGTTTGTTGGGGTCATGGCAACAACATCCTTCCAGTGGCAGCAGTGGGAGGCTGTAACAGCTAAAAAGTAGTTAAAAGCACTCTCCTAATTAGCAAAATAATGTGCAAGATGGTAAATTAGACACAGCAGTCTGCTTTTCCCTGCAGGGATCCAGCAATGTAAACAGGTATTAAGAGGATAGCCCATTAGCAACACAGCAAATTTAACAAAGGCCCCATTTTGAAACATCACACATAAAAACATGACAAAGTATACTGGCAAAAAAGATTTATTTTCTACTTCATAAAACCCACATGACTGTAGATTTGCATCAAGATCTCATTTGAAACTGTTTGATTTCAGTGTTTGTGTTGTAAATCAGTCCATACAGCAAAAATAGTGCCTTTCCCACATGGCTGCAGATTGTGAATAGTGAATA
The DNA here is from genome assembly GCF_002775205.1 of Xiphophorus maculatus. NCBI lineage: Eukaryota > Metazoa > Chordata > Actinopteri > Cyprinodontiformes > Poeciliidae > Xiphophorus > Xiphophorus maculatus. The sequence goes on along the minus strand of NC_036458.1, from coordinate 10,716,078 downwards.
CTGGCTGATGCCAAAAAAAAGCTCACAAAGGCATGTCAATTGAGGCTGAATAAAACTCAGCCATAAAACCAAAGTTAACAGAGAAACCTCAGAAGTAGCAGGGTATATATTAAATCCTGTCAGGTGTCACTGAAGGTTGAGAAAGAGATGCTTGTTTTTTTTTTATGGGAACAGTGCATAATTAACACACTGCAGTAAAAAAAGCTGCGCAGAGCAATCAATCCCAGCAGTTTCAGTACGGATCAATACATGTAACTGAGCTGTATGGCTTTTCTCATAAAATAATCTTGTGTTTAGGCATTATAAAAACTGAGGAGCAATTTCATGAAAAACTGATGATAATATCCCCCATGGTGTTGTGCCTGGACTCCCTTTTGGATAAATATAATAAGATAATAAAGTTACAAAAAACTGTCATATAATTTTATATCAACTTGACTTTGGCTTACGGCTCAACCAAAAGCATTGTGCTACTGATAGACAGATGTTATAATGAGACACACAAGATCAAGGAGATGCCATCACTCAGGCCTAATTGACGTGATGAGGACCTATTACTGTATTGATCCACCTGGCAAGTTGCACAGGATCAGCTGAGGTCTATATCAACCCACCTAAGTGGGTGCACAGTCCTCTGAGGGTCAGGCTAATGTTAAGGGGATATTACCAGTTTGTTGGGGAGCTGAATCTTAATCTGATTAGGGTGAAACAAAAGGCAAAAAACGTTTAGGTTGAAAATACCTTAAAATACCTGTGCTTCTGGAAAAAAAACACCTCATGGGACTTGAAAACACGAATAAATTGATCAGGCAGCTTTGTGACTTAATATCTTAACAATAAATTATTATAAAATAGACTTCTGAACTTTTTACACACAGCTAAATACTGTACATACACTGTATCACAATATGTCCTGAATGATTATTAATAAAACACAGACAAAGAACCAGCATTAGTCTGTCATATCTTGCTTAATCCCAGCCAAAGTTGTGACCAGTCATCTTGTAAAACTTCCTATTGAAGGGTTTATAGAAATCCCTTAAAGTCCTCACAACCTGCGGGTCAATATTCGGATGGGTCCTGCCTTTGGTTTTTCCCAGGCAGTGTGGCTTGGTGTTCAACTCTGGTCTTTTAAGGCAAGGGAATCCTTTTGTTGGGTTAAAGTGGAAATACTTCTCCGTGACCACCCTCCGAAGTCTAAGGAAGTCCTGAACACGAGCCATCTCACCCGCAGGGTCAGTAATGAGACGCTCTCCACTAACAAACAGCAACTGCTCCATGGGGAAGAATTGGAGCCACCGTTCAAGGTGTCTGGCGTACATGCCGATCTGAACAGCGCTCCATGTGGTGTCAATCAGACCTGCTGATATATTCTTAAAAGTGAGGCTCTCAAAGGAGGGGATGTCCGGCTTCTTGGAGCGGGTTTGGGTATAGTCCGAGATGGCTCGGGTGACAGGATTTCGTACAACAACGATCAGTTTGGTGTCTTTAGACATGGAGTAGATCCGAGACGGGACTTCCCTTGTGACAAAGTAGCTGGGAGTCTTCTCCATGGTCAACTGGTCCTCTGACGACTTGGGCATCAGTTCCCTGAAAAACGAAACAAAGAATGTCAAAGACCTACTCTTTTCAACAAAACTCTCCGTGGGTTTTGTTCAACACCATCAACTAATTCAAACAAAGTGCAAAACCAGACGAAGACAAGATTAGCGTTGACACAGTCGCTTTGCGTCAGGCTTTAAAAATGCTGCCTCACCAGAGCTATCATCATCAAGATGACAATTGCTGACGTCATTAGTAGCATTAACCGAGTCTTTGAATGTACATAAAGAGACAGAAAGTGCCAAGAAGAGAAGCAGTCTTGTCAGTCATAAGTGATTCCCTACAAACACAATTTGAAGTTGAAGATGTGTTCGACCTCCACTTATCTCTTTTTATTTTTTCTATTTTAAGAGCTAAATTCTGTCTTAAAAGTTGATTATGAAAGACTCCCTACATTTATTAAAACTGACATTAGCCCAACTAAGAAAAGGCAGCATGCTTTGTACATCTTTTATGACAAACTTTTGCATTCTTTTGAAGAAAATGCAGAAAATAATTAAGTCTATACTTAAAATTGCTAATCTTTGGTCAAAGACAGCTCATGTTAGTCATAGCTAAAGCCTGTTAACTGCAGCCCTGACAGGATAATGGCTAAAGTGACCCAAAGGGGATTAGGACTAAATCTCACAAGCAAGAGTATTAAAGAGTATTGGAGCGCTTTCCTGGCAAACTGGGTGGCTGGTTGGTCTCTAGAGAGAAGGAGAAAAGGATGGGTGGCCACTGTGATGAGAGTCAATGGTTTGTGAGTAATTCACAAGGGCAAGCAGAAAGAAATTAGCTGCACAGGTTGTACAAAGAATAAAACATGCTAGGTACAGGTGCATTGTGCTGGAACGATAAGAGATGATCATTTAGTTTCTTCATTCCCCCAACCACAAACCTTACTTCCCGCAGGCCTTCATTACAGAATGGTGGCTCACGCTGATTCGACGGATGTCTTATGCTAAGTGGTGTGTGCAGAATATTTAATGGAAAGTTTTGACTTCACAAGTATTGGCTCCCAACATACCTCATAGGCTTCACAGCAGGCAAAAATATAAATTCTCATATATACAGTATTCCAAGATTGTGATTGTTAGTGCTTGATTTAAATGAAGCAACAGGAAAACGGAGGAGCCATGTCATTAACTTGATTACCATAATTTCCAAACATCTGTTGGTATGCACGCCCTGAGTTTCAATACTCCTCTCCAAACCCAGTAGCTTTCATCTAAAAAATGTATGAGTATGTGGTGGAAAAACACAAAAAATTGTCTATGTGATTTTGTGGGTAAGAGAGAAAAACTGATTGATTATCTTGGTATTGCATTTTTTTATTATTTCCCCCTAAACTCAAAGGGATGATGACATGAAATCCACCTATTGCTTCATATGCACACGGTAAGCTTGAGAGAATATAAAATTCCATTATAAGTTGAATGCAAATATTAAAATTGATAAATAATGGTGTGAAGGGATTTTGTGATGATGTGCACATGCAGTCATGAATGTCATATCAACCTAAAGGTTTGAAAGATGCATTACAATTGTCTTATTTTGAGTTTGTTAAGCAAACAATTAATCAACTTCAAATATTTTAACACAAATTTTGAGTGTGCAATTTTATATTCATTGTGAATTGTCTCATTTATGCACAAAGTCAAAGTTACATAATACAGGCGGTGGCTCAAATATATACATGCACCTTCTACATGTCCATTAGTAGGTTGAGAAGAAACAATATGCTTTTTGTCATGGTCAGGTCTATGTTAGTCCACTTTAAGCTGTTACAAAACTGTTTTCATGTGTTATTTGGGTCAATATCTTGTCGTAACATTTAACAAAAGTTTCACTAGTGGGAGCGAGAGACTACCACCACAATGCTGAACAGTTGGTACAGTGTCCCTTAGATTTCTTAGCTTCACCAATTACTTTATAAATATGGTCAGGCATTTTATTCTGATGATGTACATAAGACTGAAATTGTGTGTGGACAGATTACCATTATATGTAGACAATAGCTATGTTCCCTTCTCCGCAGAGCCTTGGTAACCACTGTTTGTGTTGAAAACCCCACAAGCCTAATCAAGGTAACAGGTACAAGTGACACACACAACTCTATCAGAACCATCTGCAATTATCTTCTGCCTCTCTTGGAAACACATGTCGCTACAGGCCTTTTCTGAAGCCAAAGGGACGCTAAAACCTTATAGTCAATGGCACGAACAAAGAATGTGAAAAGTACAACGAGTACTAATTTTGCTGCAAAACACGACAACATCTCTGACTGGGCAAGCTGGGATAACGATGTTTTGAGATCGGCAATGAGGAAATCGGACAAAAGTTGATCATTATTGTTATATAATAAAAGAGATCAGTTTTCCCAAATAAATTCACAATTTTTGAACTTTCAAAACAGGGGAAGAGGAATTACTGTAAGCTTTGAATGTTTTTTACCAATGAAAAATCTTCTAGACTTGTCACAAATTAAGATGAAGGCAACAAGAGGGTAGTGAGGGCTCTTGAAAAACGTAGACAAAAGGACTGACAAAAACAGGAGAGAAATGAGAAACAGCATAAGTAAAGAAAAGATGTTTAGAAACAGGTTTCCCACTAACACTGAAGCTAAGCTGTCATTCCGGACAATGCCTTTACTTTTTCCTTCCTTCCTTTAGACATAACCTTCAAGTGTAGTGCACCGTTGTCTTTATTTTGGCTCCCAGACATTCAGGTGTGTCCATTTATAAAAAGCTGCTGGAGAGATAAATGAGTGTTGTTTACATTCCTGTTTATCAGGAAGCAGGTTCAAAGGTAGGAATTTACGACGTCAGTGCATGCAGCTTTATGCTTTTGTCAGCTCGATGAAGCACTAATTACCTGACTAAGATCAAAACTGAAGTAAGATCAAAACTAGCAGCGTTCTCCTTTATGTGCTGGATTCATCTTAACTTGCTCTAAGTGACATCTGTGTTCCATCTTTTTAGAGACAAAGGGCAACACCATAAAACGCTCCCCTATCATCTCCTGCTTTTGCACATTCTTATCCTACGCTGCTGCTCTGTGAAGGATCAGGCTACTGTTGGAATCGTCTCTCTTCTCAAAGGCAAGGCAAGAAGTGGTGGTATGCAGCCACTTGGAATAATCATACTATTTTACTGTGAGAAAATGCCCAGACAGAAAGGGATTACGTCTTGAGGAGTACCATCCTCTGGACACTGCAGCCAGTCTTATCAGGTACTGAAAGGCATCTTCATCACACCTTACTGAAATGGCCTTCTTACTGGCATTGAAGTGTTCCAGAACAGCAAAGATAGAGAAGTGTATTTTTTTTTCCAGCCTCTGCTATTACTGTCAGTAGCTAAAGGCCACATGGAAACAAAGACATAAAAAGCGGAAGAAGGAGAACAATGAGTACATAGGTCATCCTGGAAAAACAAATTAGAATCCTGGAATTTATTTACTTTTAAATGTTGCTGTTGTTGTTCTCAAAGAAAATTTAGATAATTACATGTTAAGTCATCATAAAGCTTAAAGCTTCAAATGTGCGCAAAACTATTGCAAGTTTTGTAATGTAAACCAACACCTCCACCTCTGCTACTTTGGTACTGCATAAAGAGAAACATGGTAGAGCATAAAGAGAAACATGGAAAATGTTCCCATCCTGCTTTTACTTTATTTCTGCCTTTTGATTAATTGTGCAGCATTCAGACTGAGGAAGAACAGGCATGTTAATGCAGTACTTTTGAAGTCGAATATATGAAGTCACATTCTCACTGAAAAGCAATGACTCTGCTGAGTTTAATGGATTAAATTCAAAGTGCCACATCGCTAAATTAGTTTTTTGTATTCTTTCATTCCAATGAAGAATGTGTTTAATTTCTATGGCCAGTCAGAGGAGATAACAATAAACACAAAAATCTTGAAATATGAAGCATTTATTGCTTGATATGAACATTAATATTGAGATCCACGATAATAAAGAAATTGCTGTATCGCAATACATATCATATACAGTATGTCTATTTATTGATTCCATCATCACCAATTATCTATTTGAATAAAAAAAAACACTTTGATCTTTTATCAAATATTGCTGTTTGATAAAGAATATGATTTATCACAAATGATTTATTATAAAGCCTCTATTTTCCAAAGCATATAATTAATTAAATACATTTAAAGTAAATGTAGCAATAATTAGGAGTAATTAATCCAGCTATAAAAATGATTGTGAAATAATTACCATTTATACATCAAGATTTGCCTCCCACATCTCAAGAAAAAAAAAATGTGTCTAAGTATATGCTCTTAATGTGTTTACAGAAAAAGGGAGGCAGGTGAAGGGTGCCATTTTGACTCTTTAAATGATTCCTCTTCACCATTTTACCAGCCAATCGCTGGTCATCCCTGACTGATTGATTGTTGCATGACTATCAGTGAGTAAACTATTTTATGCACACGGACTTTCAGAAAACATTTCTATCATATATCCACAAAAATGTATACTACATGTAGATTTTTTTGGTCTAGTGCTTGTATGGCCTTTTTTCTGATGCAGTAGGCAACTGTCCTAAATCCATATCAAAAACCACCACTGGACAACACATTTCCTATGGTCTGGCAAAAATGTCAAGCTGATGTATTAAGAAAAACAACAGTCTGCAAGTCTTTGTTACTGAGCTTGGGATGACTCAAAAGACGAAAACACTAAAATGCTGCTTGAAGTATCACATTGAATCATTTCAGATAGCATTGCTTGGTTCTGTAAATGCATTACGATTGACTGAAAGACTAGAACAAAAAACCTTTAGCTAAAATTGTAAAGATCTGTATTGTACGTCATAGTTTTTTTCCAAAATGCCTCTTGTTGGAACTGTTACAGAGATGAATTGCAGTTTTTGCATGTGCATTTTCGACTTACGGAGTGGTTTGGAACCATTAAGTAATTCCCCGAGGATACATACAGGTCTGTGAAAGGATCAGCTCAGGGCAAAGCAAGGCTTCAAACAAGCACAACAGGGATGCTTAAGTGAGCTGCCGCTTTCTCAAGATGCTCTGACGTTCTGTGCAGCGAGGGAGACAGACAGAAACTAGAGACCCATTTTCTCTGAAGACTCCACAAAGGCCTGACATGGAGAAGTGAAGAACTCAAGGGGACATAATGGAGAAAGCTTGCTTTGTTTCAGTTTTTTTTCCAGAGTGCAGCAATAAGTGCAGCAGTTTGACAAATCGCTTCAAGACAGAGCCCAGAGGGGTTGAAGCCACAAATTTCCAGTGAAGTCTTTGAAATCAGAGGGAGAAGTGTTACTTTACCAGAAATAACAATTGAAGATGCACCAATAAGGCTCTTACAGATTTCCTGTTTTCTTAAAGGTCCAATTTTGACCTATTTTCATTCTTATTATCAGACGAAAAAGAGAAATTATTCTGAATGATTTTGTTTTTAGTTGCTATGCATTTCGTGAATTGGGGAAAAATATTTTTTTAGTCAATCAAGGGAAAACCTGACAGTTTCAATGAGTAACATCTAACTGGTGCATCTCTACTGATGACGTAGATCACATATTTTAAGAATGCTCCTAAAATATATCTAAATTTTGTTTGAACAGTAAAAACTAGTGGATCTGAAACCTGATTGTGTGAATTGCTACTTTAAAGCATCTCATTATAATGCTGTTCCCATTATTTTCATGTCAGTGTGATGCTGATGCATTACTTTGAATCAGTTCATATTAATCGTTTTAGATGAAATAGTCAAGTAAGCAAAAAAAAAAAACCTCCTGGACTACAACTAACCTGCTTTTGGGAAGTCCAGCTCTTCAAACACTGTTTTCTGAAAGTCAACTTTGAGACTAAAAAGCTTTTGAGAATTTTTTTTTTTTTTGGAGGGACAGGTTCCAGTGACTGCTTCTTTCTGATGAACTCCTACTGGGCTTCGTCAAAGGACACTTTCACCCTTCTGAACACATTTGCATACAAAGTGAAGGCAGAGAAAACATGTTTCACACTAATTGTCTGCTCCTTTATTGTCAGGGTTAATGCAGTCCTCAGGGGTCCTCCAGCATCCCCTTTTCCTTGATCACCATAGCACAGCAGTAAGAAAAGGCTCTGTTTAAATTTACTGCCCTCTATCTGCCACTGGCCTGCACTAAGCTCCCCTGGGGCTCAGAGGAGGATTAGGCCATCTTCTTTTGACACCCTTAGTGAATTTGCAAGAAAGCTTCTCTTTGTTCTTTTTTTGGAGTCTCAAGAGGAAAAACATGATTACAGCAATTAAGTCACATCTACTGTATAAAGCCCAGAGGAGCCTGATCTAAGTCTTGGTTCACTAAATGAGTAGTTAATCTGTCCAAAAAAAGATACATAGGAGGAAGTTATCCCATTGATGAGAAAAGGAGGGGGCGCCAGAGGGAGCCGTTCCCACGGCTTTTGGGAGTTGAGTCCTCCGCTCCTGTGTTAGTAAGCGTGCACAATCGCCTATCTGCTTCTGTTTTTCTTCCAAAGGGTGAAAACAGTTTAGAGTGTGCATGGCGTCCTGCTGTGTGAGGGCCCATCCTCTGTGTGGGGCTCCAAGGAGGATGGACATAGAGGGCTGCCAACAGCAGACACAACTCAATACCACCGTCGGAGCCGACAAGCCCACCCAACAGACAGCTCCTCTCCCCAAGAGATTCCTTATCAATAGTCTGGGGGGCAACAAAGTGAAACATGTCGGGGAACAAATCACTAGACATCGTTGTGGGGTTTCCATATTACTGACCAAAGGGGACATAGAACTTCAAGATGAGGGACTCAACCTTAAAGACAGCAGTGAGTCTTTTCTATATAGTTTCTTATAAGATGGTTAATTTGTGAGAAAAAGGAGACTTCATTTAGAATGCGTTGGTATGATTTTAGTGATTTCATAACCTTAGGTAAAAATACCACAATGTGTCATTGTTAGTCAGTACAGCATGATTTTATTAAATGTTGTTTTAGATTAATAATATTTTCTGCGGTATACAAAATAAAGTTATTTCGATTATGAAATTAATGAACTCTACACAATAAGATAGAGCAAAGCCCCAAATTTGTCTTTCTATTAAGCCAGCCTCCTGGCGATAAGAACTACAACAGATGAGGCAGAGGATCCGCTGCAGCATAGACAAAACTATAAAATCGCTTGTCCTATTTGGCATCTACAAGTACACTCATACTGTTTGACTGGCGGACAACAATAGTGTAGCTATAGTTATTATTTGCAGATAAAAAGCAGATGCTAAAAGTGATTGATTCCAAAAAGGTGACAAAATGTTTGAATTTTACACATGGCATCTACAAATGCCATGAATATGAAAACAACTGTTAGAAGATAGGTGTTTATACTATGGATGTTTCCAATCTATTCTGGATGCCCAGCCAGCAGCATAGGTGAAGAAAAGGAGTCACTTTTCACACGCTGCAGATGTCCAAAACCGGAAATTCTTAAAGGAGCTTAAGCGCGAAGTTCCTTGAACAATGTTTCACTTCCCCCATTGTAGCTGTATGGAGCCAGCTTTGAAACAGTGTCTAGATCCTTTGACACTGCCTTTTGATCCCTCAGCTCAATCACCTGAGACAACTGCGTCTTTGATTATTTCTTAATAACAATGTGGCTGCTCTGGTGTAAGGCCAGACCATTTCTGGGAACATTTTGTATACATGTTTCATCAACAATTTTCAGAAATATAATTATTTTCACTGAGCTCTTTGCAGTTAGCCAAGAGTCTGCACACTGAAATGCAGCACAAGGACACCCGTTGCCATGACAGGGAATAAATATGTTGCATTACACAGTGCGGAACATGCAAGCAACTGCAGATTCCAGAAAAATGTTCCTTGGATTAGAGATCTAGAGAAATTACTGAAGCTTCATTAATACCCTTTGACTTCTTGAATTAGATACACTCAAGAATGACATTGTACAACTTCTCTGATTCTTCTCTCAGAGTTACAGGCTAAAATTTAAGATGGATGGTAAGAAAAAGGGACAAAAATAGAAACCTACTATTGTATCATTTGGTAATTACGAATCTGACTGAACAAATACCACATGTGGGGTTCTTCAAGACTCCATTGGTCAACTTTAATTCGCTATCTAAAACTAAGATTACTAAAATATTGTACTGCATCATTTTTTTAACCATTTTATGCGTTTTCATGCATTTTATGGCTCAGCTTTATACTTCTATGTCATCACATGATCACAGACCATTACAGTCACTATAAGTCAATTTCTCTTTGCTTTTAATGAGTTCCTTCCTGAATGCAGAAAAACAGATGCTATTCCTTTTTTTTATGCATGCATAACTGGATGGTTTATTAGTCAGTGCTAAATTAGACTCAAAGAGGCTAAAGATTTGAGAAAATGCAAATACCTTGGTAATCAAACAAGCAGCTGCAGGACATCCAAAATGCAGCTGTCAGGTTCCTGACCAATACAAGGTAGCATTTCGCACTAGTCCTTAAATCACCGCTGACTCCTTGTTTGTCTCAGGATAACGGAGAACTAGAAGCAAGGAGAGATAGACTTTTATTTCTATGTTCCTCACCACTTTAATCAACTGTCTCCAACATGGAAGTCCAAAAACATAATCGTTTTCTAGAGCTTATTCATCAAATTCCAAGATTGTCTTTTCAGTTTATTTCACGTCTTGGTTTAATTAACCTATCTTTCTGATCACGTGATGGTTTGATTTTGCTTTCTTTTTGTGGCCTATTTATTTTAATTTTCTTTACTTCTGCTTCTGTCTCCTTGTAAAACGCTATACAAACATCTCTTTCCCTTAAAAGGTGTTCGAATATACCCGTCCACTCACTGAAAACTTGTGTCTGGACTTTATTTAAATCTTGTGGCATAATAAGTCTAATGCTAATAATAATAATAATATTACTACTAATATGTACCTGTACCACTCTAGTCCCTTGTCGTAGTTGCGGTCGAAGAAGTGCGGCTCTGCTCCCACCGCCCTGATGTCTGGATGCAGCCGCAGGAACTCCAGCAGCGCCCGGGTCCCTCCTTTCTTCACCCCGATGATAATAGCTTGGGGCAACTTTTTGCTCTCCGTCTCATTAAGAAAACCTGACATGGCGTTATCATCCACCGCCTTAGCCTCGCTTCTCACTTCGTTCCACTCGTCTCCCCTGCTGTCCAACTCATTCTCGTTGTTCAGTAGGTCCCTGGACGCTCCCAGAGATGAGTCTCGATTGTCAGCCGCAGCGTCATTCTCGTGTCTCCTCGCCGGGCTGTACGTCAGGTTTGGGACTGTAGAGCAGTAGCCAACGCAGCAATATATCATGTAGACCCAGAGGGACAACATGATGCAGAAAACAAATAGTTTATTCCTCACGTGGGATGATGGCACAACATGTAAGATGTGTAAAAATGGACTATATTCCATAGGAACTCCGTGGAAAAGTTAAACTCCAGCTTTAAGGCATCTTGGTGTCGCAGCCCCACTCCTTTTGACGCGGTTGAAATCCTGCACGATATTTTGTCCAATCACAATTTATGCTCAAAATGGAAAGAAAGAAAAATGGGGAAAACGTGTGGTAGATGCGCCTTTTTCTTTAAACATGCCCCGAGAAGATGCACGTTGGGTCTTTTTTTCCTTACTTTTTTCCCTTCTAAATATGCGAAAACAAACATTCAGGATATCACCAGTTGAGCGGCACCCTGAGCGCAAAGTAGTTTATCTCTCATCACTTGTTCTCAATGTATGAGCGCTCAACCGGAGAGGCACTAATTATCAGCTGCATCAAATGTAAGAGAATGAGACGTAAAATCGTTTCCTGTGCGACCTATCAAAGTAAAAGCACCCCAACATGCGATTTAACAATTAATTAAAAATCATTCTTGGAAAAACATTGCCGTCCAACAGTTATCTGTTTCAGGGACTCGTTCAACTGTGACTTTAATGTTATAATTAAAGTAATTAATTAAATAATAACACAAAAAACTCTAATACAAATATTTAAAAGAAATTGACACCTTAATAATACTATAATAATAATGCTAGCACCTTATGCTAAATACATTTACTCAGCTTTTAGAGTTAGAATTTATGGCAATAGGTTCAATGATTAGACTTATTTTATTTTGAAAGATGAATGTTAATTTTTACTTCTGCCTTACTGTCTGCCTGATTATATCTGCTTGATGCAAAGACAAATAGCAGCAGATGAATAGTGAGTACTGGGCTTTAACATAATGTCACGATGTATACAGGATTACAAAGTTAATCTAAGTAAAGTACTTGGATTTCCATTTATTGTTTTTATCTTAAACAGGACAGACTGTTGCTTCTGCTAAATCCTCTTCAACTTTTTAATGTTTGATGGGGTATACAAAGTACAGCTGAAAATATTGCTTATAGCGCGATATTGATTATATAGTATTCTTTAAAGCTAATTATAAAAATTCTTTTAAACTATTGTAAAATGTCACGATTTATCTGTCTTCATGGAGAGAGTTAAGGTTCATTTTCACCTTGTATACAGTTGCTACCTATAGGAAATCATACTGTTTGTCTTATTTCATTTTTTAAATTTGTGTTTAATATTAAATTACCAATATTTTGTTTCACTTCACCTTTATGATGCATTTGAAAACCATTACCACTGGCTGCTTATGAAAAATATGTAGTAAACAAGTAAATTATAAGCTATTTAAAACACTTCCAACAATGAGTACTATCTCAGTGCCTATCACTGGTTATTGCTATTTAGATTATGTTTCTACAATGACCTGAGGTTAATTGGAATTTAATGATCTGATATCTGCTGAGAGCAACATGACACAGTAAAAAGGTGCCACGCATCAGCTGTTTGGTAACGTCACGCAGCAGAGTACGATGGCTGTTTGACTGGGTCAGAGGGAGCTGGGCGCGACATTATCGGAGATTGCCCTAGTAATTTTCCCAAATGTGGACACGCAGTTCAACAAAAACAAACGTTATCAGCTGATTACCAGGTATCTACAAAGGTTTATCATTTACCCATAGAGGCTGTGGACATGCAATTTACAGCAAAGTTGAGGATGTTCGCTTTGAATTTTCTTCAGATGACACCAGAAATGTTTGGCGGGTGCATCTATGTTAACACCTCCTTTTGGAGCAGGGTCAAAGGCCTCCGGTCCCTCTGCACCCCTGAGCTGGCAGAGGATTAGCAGGATTACCCCAGAGCTGCCATGTCACTCATAGTTCCACCAGAAACCACCCTGCCCCCTCCTTCTAAGTCTCTTATCGCATCTATGTCAGACGTTACTATATATGACATACTACTGTGTGTAGGTGTGTGTGTGTCTTTTGCAAGCCTAATAGTTGCTTTTAGGCAGTGCATGAACACAGATAACCTGCAAAGAGAAAAGCCTGCATCTACGGATTTGTAAGACCCAGAGAACTTTTTAAAGGAACCTTTCTACCCTGCACACAAGTTGTATTATATGATCATGTCCAAAGAATTGCTTTACCCACTGAGATTTTTTCAGTCAGCACAATCTTGGTTCTTAACTCTTTATTTCAAATTAACCTCAAAATAAAAGAAAAAGACTAGAAAACACAGCAAAAAGACTAATTTAAATTTGTTTTAGTGAATGGAGATGTCATTTTGTCACAATATACAAAACAGTTAGTGTTTAATGCAAACTCAGACTAAAACACTTAGCCCAGAGAGCTGACAAGATTTGCCACAATCTACTATGTTTAATAGTTCTAATAGCGACGTCATTAACAGATAATGAAAAATATTTTATTGAAATGTGACTAAAACCCACTGGTTCAAACAATAATTATTTTGAACCAATAATTATTTTTCCCATTTTGTTAATACTGCTTTATACACAAGAAAAGTATTTTGCAATCTAATTGAATAAATACAGCATACATATTTTTTATTTATTATTTGATTTTTTTATTTTAGTTCTCCTGTACATAAAAATGAGCCACTGAGTTGTTTTCAAAATCTGCATAGGATATGGACTCATCTTTCTGAAGGTTTCTTTCTTATTAAGATGAGACCCATTGAGCAATTTTACAAAGATATGTGATCAAAAAGAAAGCAGTGTTTAAATTTTGTTATACACACAAACCCAAAAATGGTAATGTCATGACACTTACCAGAATTTTATTTGTAAAAAACGATTGAAAATTATTGTGTATAGCACATTTCTTCTTTTTTTGACCCATCACAGAAATTTCTCTGCATCATCACACAAGGGCTGAGGAGAAGCCAACACTAGAGGAAGTGCTTGACTTTGACTGAGATTACACACACACTAAAATTACACACACTGAACCCTTTCAACACGCAGCACCTGAGGAGCATAAACAGATGACATAAACAGCACTTAGCTCATACATAAAAAGCTAGACAGTCAAATAAAGGCCCTGGAGCTGGACACACTGATCCTGTCGTCGTAGGCGCTGGTGTGTGTTGTCTGCTGCACTATGTAACATAAACAAATAACCTCACCCTTTTGTGTTAGCCAATGCAAAACTTGAATATTTTGATGCATGTTGCATCAAAATATTCAGGAATGTTGGTGTGAACTACTTGCACAAGGATGTTTGCTCATACATGCTCTTTCTTCTCATCTTTTCTCGTCATTATGCATTCCACATTAAATTCTCAGCACTCCAGCAGTTGTGTGACTAAAAAGGAAGGCAGGTGGAAATGAAAGCCATCTGTGTTCCTGTGAGCTGCTGCGTGAGCAGTTAAGATATGCTGTAACTTCTGACTAGAACATATAGTCAAATATGCAAACAAGCATAAACAGTCCTCACGCTGCACTGCAGCAGAGGCCTCCAGATGTAGGAGATCAGAACCAGTTAAAGGGGTAAAGAGGATGGATGATCTCATCCTGTGCTCTGTCACAGAAAGACTAAACAAATGCAAACAACAGCAGGGACTGAGCCTTACACACACAAAGCCTTGAACCTAATGACAGGGTTATTAGGTGAGCTGAGAGACAGATCAACGCTGTTCTGTCTACATTAGCCCTCCATCAAGGTTTTGAGCTCCAGCTAAAGCCATTTAAGATGCCTATAAATGCTCCAGAGTCCTGCTGCAGACCATCTTATCTTCTCTCAAGGAATGAATGCAGCCTGAGCGGATTTCCTTTCTTGATCCTTTGGAAAAAGTCTTATCCCTCTGGATATCAACAAAGCCATTTGGCAGGTTAGAAAGCTCAAAGTGGCTTATTTTCTGGCTTTGCTAAGTCTTACACAATGTTTATGCTCTCAACTCTTTTACAGGTTACTGGAAGAAGCATCCATTTGGGAATGATGATTTACATCCTGATCTGGCACAGTGTTGTTTGGCTTTAATGTACTCGTCTATCCAAATGAAAACATGCGTTGCATAAAACTCAGATTTTGCTTGCTGGCAAACATTTACTAAACGACATATTTTTCTGGGGGTTTTTTTCCCCTGGTTTCTCACCAAAGTAGCTTCATGAGTAGCTTGTGGACTCTTGATGTGTTTGCTTGAATCTTATTTTTGCAGCATCCAGATGGTTCACAGGTTCACTCTCAAGGTTGGAGTGTCTGTTATGGCGCAACTTTATCACCCCATTTTCATGTCTATTTTAGGTTAAATTGGACGCTTCTGCCTATAAAAAGTGAAAAAAACAACAATGGCCTCTCTCAACATTTTTATGAGTCTAACTGAAATGCTTTGAAGGGAGTTATTTACTCGCTGTCTATATTTTTTTTTCCTGTTCTGTCTCAACAGTGCCTTGCAAAAGTATTCATAACTCAGGAAATTTTCCATTTTTTTCTGATGTCGCCCATGAGAGTTTTATTGCTTTGCAGTAGAACCAACAAAATTAGTGAGTAATGGTGAAGTAGAAAAACGAGGATATATGGCTTTAACACATAATTGTTCTACACATAAAATGTGGTGTAAATTCTTGTTGGATCACCTTTTACTCTGACTACAGCAACAAGTCTTAATATTATGTCTGTAGAACATTTGTGAATTTTGGAACAGCATCACGACAGCATGATGTCAAGACTGTTTAATATAAAGGATGTGTTCAAGTTGCAGCAGGTAACTTTTATAAAGAAAAAAAAATATGTCTTTTACATATTTGCTGAAACTGTCACTATGTCTTGAGCAGATCGAGCTCCTCTGTCGTCTCCCTGTGGTCCTACTATCGTCTACAGAAATAAACCACTTAGTTAGAAACAACCAATCAGAACCAGGAAGAGGGTTTAACCTGCTGACAGCCACAAAAAAAAACATGCAATAATTTTATTGTTATCTTTCATTACTGGGTTTCAAAAATACAACAAAGATTAATATGCAGTAGTGTAATAATAATAATCATTTGATCTTTATCCTAAGCCAGTATTTATTTCACAGCAGAAAAACGCAGCAGATCAGCTGTATTCTGAGCTCAGGACTGAAAACAGGACTGTGGCCAAGAAAAATTTCCCACTGCAGCATGTCTGTGTGGAGGACCTTAAAAAGATGCATCTTTCGGCACATTCCCACCGTTTCTCCTTCCTGGTGCTTTTGTTTCAACATTCTTCTCGTGCTTCATCCCTCATTCCTCTTTTCCCATCTGTCCAGATTAGACAACCTTGAGAAAACTTGGTCAAACGCCGCTGTATCTAAAGTTTCTTCATGCGTAGCACCCAGTTCAAAATCTCAAGGTGCTGAGCAGCAGCCACTGTCCAACTCCATGCTGCTGATAGCCGTAAATGGGAGCCTTGGCAGCTGTCAGACTGGAACAGGGTCCCTCTCATCTGGGCTACAGTGAGGAGACTGCGTGTTCCCAGAGCCTCAGGGGTTCTGAGTCACCAAAGGAAGATTCTGACAGGGTCAATCAGGGGAAGTCCGAGGGAATGTGATCATTAAATCCAGTTGTGACTTTATAACTGGGATGTGTCAAAAAAAAAAAGGCATGAAGCCAAAAATACGAAATATGCACAACTACAGGAGAATACAGTTAAAAACCCATATTTACACACACTCTATAAAAAGACATATTTTTCACTGTCTGACATTGAATCAGATTAAATATTTCCAATTTTAGGTGAGTAAGCTGAAGCCAGAATATTAATAAAAGTCAGAAACATGAAACGTTCAATTTGATTTAATTTCCAAAAGTTAGAGAAAAACGTGTTGTGTTTATATAAGTGTCAAATGTATCTGAATAACTGCACCAGCGTAGCCTTAGTCAACAGTCTTTGCAATCTCAGAGTTGCAAAAGCAATTATCTCAAAACTCAGTATGCATGCAATCACAGACTTCAAGACATTTCTAAGTTGTCCACTTAAATAAATCAGAAATTACTCCCGGAACATGAAACAGATCCTTGAATAGCACTGATAACAAAAATACAAAGAAGAATTTACATTTAATTCCGTTTCAGTCACACAGTTGTCCTGTCTGTTGATTGTGCTTTCTGCAGAGGGCCCGCGCAGCTGGAATGAAGCAAAGCTGGTTTGTGGGCAAGTCGTCAACCCCCTGAGGAGGAAACAAGACAAACATGATAAGAGGCTGTCTGTAAAATTACAGACTTCAGGCAGCTCTTAATGGAGTTCAGCTCAGGGTTGAGAAAAATAAGGTCAGTCCATCACTTAAGCTCTTCCACAGAGGGTGATGCCTCCCGCATTCCTGCACAGGAAAAGAGGCTGATTATTGGGCTCAGTGTTTGCAAAAACAAATCCATGAAAGACCAGTTCATCTTTGCTGGAATTTATGTCCAGAAAAACATTAGTTTTCATAGTGATCCTCTGCGGCAGATTCAGCAAAGCATGGGGGAACTCTTTGACGCCAATGGAAACAACATTGGATTCACTGGATTTTTGAATAAATCACTACTTTATGAATTTTACATCAAGTTTTATCATTTAAAGTCAGCATCTAAGCTGTATAACACAACCATTACTGGTATATGGCAACACAAAAAGAGGAACTGACCCAAAGATGTCATTAGTTAAGTTCTGAAAATAATCAGTTTGTGGACTTTTTAACTGTCCTTTTGGCAGAACCGTCTCTTGTTGCTCAAGGATCAGACTGTAACAAATGAAACAAGATACAGCCTTAAAGGTCTGTGCAAGAAAACACTATCTTTCCTTTTTCCTTTTCTTGATAGTTTACAAGCTATCAAAAGCATGCAGGCAACATCTTGAGTGTAAATCTTTCCATTGCAAGTGGCTGCCACCGCATCACGGAGCTGGCTGGTCCCTCAGGTTGCTCAGCTTGCATCATAAATCCTTGAGCATCTGAGGTCAATCTGCCTTTCACATCAATGAAATGCCAAAGCTGCCTCAAGGCCGTAGTTTCCAAATGTTGGTCTCATATCAAATGTCCGGTGTGCGTGGGTGTGCATGTGTGAGCAATCTGCAGGAAGACATTTCGGTACAAGGCTTTTTTTTGGACTTACACCTGCAACAATATAAGAATGTAGAGCTAATGGATTCCGTCTTTCTTAAAGTAATGTTTATAGATCTCTAAAAAGCTACAAAAGAGAAGCGTGTGTTTGTGTGTGTGTGTGTGTGTGTGTGTACCTCCAATTAACTCAAAGAGGTCCATTTGACATATCAAAAGTTTCTAAAGTCATTAAATTAATGAAGCAGTTTGTGTATGTTGGCAGAGATTTACTGCTGACAGAGGAAGCACAAAGACTAAAACATCAAAAGAAATGCATGTCCTTACCTGAAACCACTGATAGTCCGACTGCTGACTTTACTAGAGCTATTTGTCATCACTGTGGTATGAACTGAGTGGTAAATTATTTTTTTTAAGTCCTCGGTTTGTTAAAGCCAAGATTTGTTGTTTTTTTACTTTTATGCAGAAATAACTGTTTCATAATAATGGTTCAAACAGAAACTGCTTTTGGTGCAATGATGAGAAATCCAAACCTCTTCACTTATTTACTATCATAAAGCCCATCTGCTTCTCCTGTTCAACATAAAACAGTAAAACAAATACTAAATCAACCAATGCCCTGCATCTCAGTCTAAATTGCAAAAATATTGTTTATCGAACTGTGCGTCTCAAGGTTTTAAATCAGCACAAATAAAGGAAACATCCTGGAAATGTTTGAGGGAACTCAACATCAAAGATCATAGATATAAAAGTTCAAAACTTCTACAAATCTCCATGCATGGATACTCAGACATAGATGGCATTTGCTCTGAATTCAGTCTTCTCCAAGCCAAACCCTGCATTTATTCAATGTGCATGCAAGTTTATACATGCATCAACTTCCATCTTAACAGATTCAGCCTGCCACACCCCAACAAACAGTCTCCAAATTGTCTTTCAAAAGAGGGAGCAGTAGCATGCCAGAAACTTTGTATTATAATAAGTCTTGTGGCATCAAAGAGACAGCCAGAGGCAAAAACATGTCACTGCAGTGAAATATGAGGCCTTTTAATGACAGTAAGATGGTAAAACATAATCAAGTTTCTTTGCATGATATTGAAAAGTTATAACTGTCACTTCAGTCATCAGAATGAGAGGTTTAGTTGTCAGTTTGAGCATACAACAAAACCAAATCATTACAGTGTTTTCAATTTTTAATCATGCATACACTCCAATAATCTTTACAGTTTTAACACTTTTAGTTGCTATTGGTTTGTGGGTTATATGTTTGTAGTCTGAGTTCTCATACATTATCATAAATGCCCTGCAGCCTGATTTAATTGGAAAACGTTGATAAGAAACTTTGTGAAAGATTTGGGAACATTGTTGACAATCTTTGTGGTTTTTTCCTCATATGGCTTTAAAGGTAACTCCTGCCTAGACACAGTCATTATCTATCACAGCATAGTTATATCTTGGAACATCTGAGTTCTGTCCTGTGAAAGATAACACCTCAATAGCTGATGTCAGCACCATTCTGTCAAATCGCATCATCACTTTACTGTAAAAATAGAATCCATGAATCTTAACACGAAAACCAACAAAGTCTCCTCCTTGGTCTAAAGCGGGGCTTTTCTCTGTCCTTTGGTTAATTGTCTTGTTTGTTTATTTCTACACCATCCCAGTGTTTAATACCCAGTTTCAGCCTTTAAATTTGAGCTCCGTTTGCAAGCAGACATGCATTTAGTGTGTCTGAAAGGTGTTTGTGATAACCATCATTTTGTGCCACTTGATGCACGTTAAAACAGTCCCTAGTGTACCTCTGTCCCTCAGATGTCACAATTGTTTAAATTAGGACTGAAGTTGGGCTTGCTGGGACGTATGTTGGCTCCAGATAACCCTTTAAAAAGACTCAGACTCTGCATGTCTGGTTTCAGCTCTCAGACACAACTGAAAGGTTCTTGTTGTTAATGCCTCTGGTGAACTTTGTTTTACAAAGTGAGTTTGTGAGAAACAAGAATATTTTAAGAAATTACTTAAAATGTGCATAGTATCCATACCTCTTGAACTTTTGCACAATTTGTCACATTACAACATCAAACTTCAGTGTATTTTACTGGGCGGTTCTACATCTTGAGGGAGAGTAGCTATTTGGATGAATATAGACATGTGTCATATTTATTTTTACATAGCCAAACATGTATTATTTTTCTTCCACTTCATGGTTGTGCACAACTTCATGTCTGAAGTGTGTGCTGGTTTCATAACAAAATGTAATAAGGTTGCATTAATGATTTATTGAATGAAGGGTTTTCAAGTTCTCCAGCTCAGGCCTCCTTGATTAATATGTCACACTTCTCTTAGATGACAGACCAAAGGCTTGTCTTAACTCCCACCTTGCCCTTAAACTGATTGATCAGGGTAATATGATGCTATGTGTTTGAAGATAAAACACAAGCATGAGGTGACCACCCCACCAATCTTCCTTTTGTTGGAAATTGCAACTTTTAACCTGAGCTCACAATGTCCCATTAGGTCTTTCCCAGCTCCGCACCTTTGTTTGTTTTGAGCAGGACTATCGTGCACCATCATGACCAAACAAACTACAGAGCTACATGTTGTTGTAAAGAAAAGCCAAGAAAAACATACGGGTTACGGGCTGAGGACAGTGACCGACAGCCGTATCCCATATGTCATATCAGTAGCAGCCAAGGGTCACTGGAAGAGGCTATGACCTGGTCTTCATTAGGCAAATTGGAATCCAATTAGCCCCCAGCTCCCCAGCGAAGAAACATTAGAGAACAAGGAACACAGTCATTCAAGCTAGTGTCAAAAGCAAACAGATAAAGACCCGTGATGCAATATTTTCTAGTAGTGTGGAGCAAACAGCTCATGAACATCAGAGCTTTGCTCCAACTGCTGTGTTAAAATGTAAATCAACATTGTCTTTTAGCATAACTTAAGGTTAGTGTTTGCTGTCTTCGTACCAAAAGGCAAACAATTGATGCTGCAGAGCATGGACAAGGATCACCCCTTTAATGATTTAGAAGTGTCCCTTGCGACAGTCTGGACTGGAGCTTTAAGTTTCAGAAGTTGGGATTGGTTGAATAAGAGATATTTGCAGAAATCCTCCCTACTTAAGGGGGCAGGGTGGGTATCTTGACTGGGACTGACCAGTTCATCTGAGTGGGGACTAATGAAAACAAATGATCTGACAGGGTCCAGAGGTTGAGATCAAGGCTGAAGGTTTCCCCTGCCCCTCTCAATTTCCAGCTTTAGGAGATTAATGAGGGCAGAAACAGTCATTGCTCTGTATCATTTACCCCCCGGAGGCCCTTGAAACCTTATGGCTTCAGTGTGCAGCCCACCTGTTGGTCCATGATGACCTCATGACACTGACCTAGAGGGTATTGCCTCTGAATTGGGTTTGTAAGCCCTCTGTCCTGATCACAGTTCAGACAGCAGCACATTGTGTTAAATAGGCATGACCAAAACATTTCTTGTTTCATCCCGATTCCAGCTCTTCTAATAATACAGATAGGGTAATAGTCATTAGTTTTCACTTTGAAAAGGATATATAAATAACTTGAAACAGTGATTAACATTATAGAAAGAAGAATTTAATGCAATGTAAGTAAATTATATACACAAACTGATACGTGATGAAATCAGCTGCAGTTTTGTTATGACATTTTGAAGTGACTGATTTTTTGATCGACATTTTTATAGATAGATGTTTGCATTAATAACACAGACAGAGACATACAGATCTGTTTTTCCTTGCTTGCCTTTCTAGTCGTAAGGTAAGATTATCCCAGAAGGTCAGTGTGACTTGTTATATGAATAAAATTATAGATATTAAAGATGTATTAAATAGTCAGAAAGTTCCCACCTAAAAAACTATTCTTTGTCACTGACGTTGAAGATTTTCATTGTAGTGCTGAGTTTTGTGGTTTAAAAAAAAAGACGACTGCCCTCTTCTGGACAGTTTGCAGAAAAGCAGCGCACAAAAATGCTCTAAAAAATTAAATTAAATTAAATTAAATTAAATTAAATTAAATTAAATTAAATTAAATTAAGAATTTTTAAAAGCTGTAGAATTAACATTGGGTCAACATTTTATTTATTTTTTTCCTTAACATTTATTTTTCTTAATAAATTTCGTTGACACACAACGTCTCATTGTTAGAACGACATATCAGTCGCTCTAAAAATATTTTAAAACATACTATCTTCAGTACAATTCACCACCGATGAGCTGAAAAGAGTTTTATTCTGAGAATCTGCATTAGCAAGTAAATGCCACTAGATGGAGCTGCTATCCAGGTTCGGTCAAAATAAAAAAGAGGTTTTTGTTTTGTTTTGCTTTTTGGTAATACAACCCTGATTTTATAAAGATGTGAGATAATAAAACTACTTCCCACATTGGTTGAAATGGTAAAACCGCAGCAAATCTATCAAACTCATTATATGTCTATGCGGTGGTTTAGCATTTGTGAACTTGTATAGATTTCAAAGGTACCTAATATAATCATGCAAATGTTTTAAAAACTTAACTTTTCTATAAACCGAGCGACTAGTAGAGCAGCTCATTTGGAGGGACTTTCTACTACATTTCCCATAAGGCATTGCTGCGCAGCCGCTTCTTGTCACTGCTGTCGCCCTCAGCCTATGTGTGTGTGTGTGTGTGCCCACCGTGAATTGCTCCAGCATCCCTGCGCAGGCAGCAGGGCAAATATTGATGTGGGGGGGGGGGAATATATAAATATATCATCAAAAAAGATGTAACTGTGGCGTCCGATTTCGCGCTCGGCTGTTTGCAATGACGGACGGGAGATATGGAAGAGAGGATTTTGTACTGCGCCTCTTTGGAGGACGGACCGACGCGCTGAGAGAAATAATGCGGAATATTTCCTCACATAGGTGTTAACGCAGAAAATACAAGATGAAGAAGCAGTTCAATCGAATGCGACAGCTCGCCAACCAAACGGTGGGAAGGTAAGCAAAGCCTCTCAGTGCGCTTTTGTCGCCGGGCCAAGTGAAATTGAAAAGAGACCCTCCTCTTTATGGCCCCGTTAGGATTTTAATCAAATCCAGGCAAATAGGATGTAATTATTTTATGCGTGCACTTATGCAGCCTGCTTGTGGATAATTGATAACTAATTGTGAGGTGCAAAAGTAAACCCCGTGTTCAAAACAACGCCAGTGTTGCTATGCGTAATGTCCAATGGTATATGCTACTGCATAGGCAGCGTGTAGGCGCATTGCCCCAGTAGCTCCAACCTGCCCACTGAAAGACATTAAAAATAGACAGTCGCAGGAGCGCAGTCAGCCTCACCGATACAACCCCGTTCTTAAAGCAAGGTATCAACTCTGAATCGTTGCGAAAATCATATTGAGAGGATTATGCTGTGCTTAAAGATTCTGCCTGTCACCGAACCTGTCAATAGGTGAACGTGATTCCGATGGATGGGATGAGGGCTGCGACGTGAAGGAAGGGGGGTGGGGGGAGAGAAAAGGCGCAATGTTGTCTTTACGCAGCAAAA
This sequence comes from Xiphophorus maculatus, assembly GCF_002775205.1. Taxonomy (NCBI): domain Eukaryota; kingdom Metazoa; phylum Chordata; class Actinopteri; order Cyprinodontiformes; family Poeciliidae; genus Xiphophorus; species Xiphophorus maculatus. Next base: position 10,692,613 of record NC_036458.1, on the reverse strand, counting down.
TCAGCTGTGAGGAGGGAAACACCTAAGCGTGGATCATCTGCTCTGGTAGACGCGGGCAACACCTTTTCTAATGCTCCTTTAGAATATCCATGTTCCATTTTATTAATTTAGCACATTAAGATCTAAAGACTGTCCATGAAAACATGTAGGTGTCTCTGAAACTCCCTCCTGTCTACAGGAATGGATGTGTTGTGACCTTTTGCACAGGTCCACTGAGCTTATCGCCTCCCTCCCCTTTCCCCTGCGCGCAGGGAGAGCAGCTTGTCAAGCAACACTAGGCCAGAAGGTGTTTTCTGCTCAGCACAAGGGGATTAGGACCAGAAGGTTGGGTCATTATTACTACAAGGTTGTTTTAGTGAAAGGTTCTCGGAGGGGCACACCTTGCAAGGCTGTTTGTGCTATCTTTATTAATCAGCCTTTGGTTTGATATTGCTTGCTGCAGTCTAATGGTTTATGCACCACTCAGTGTGTGTTTGGTCCTAGATATAGGTGGGCAGGCTGGTTTTAGGATCTTCACATAACCAAAAAGGAAATTTTTTTCTTAAAGAAAAACACAAATTCATTCTCTATATTTGTTTGAATATAGAGAATTCTATATTCTCTATATTCTCTATATAGTAAAGTTATATTCAACTCAAAAGTATTAACACTCCTTCAAAATGTTTTTGCATTTTGCCATGTTACATTTTATCGGGACTTTTTACTTTATTTTTATGCCAGTTTTTGGAATGCAATATTGATATTTGTCCTTTGAAAAGATTCTCACACTTAAACTTTGGATCACTGCAGTTCCTCCAGAGCTACTATCAACCTGTTGGCTGCTTCTCTGATTGATTCCCCTCACCCAGCCTGTCACGTTAGGTACACAACCTTGTCCTGGCAGGTCTGTAGCTGTTCCAAAGGCTCAAATGTTCAAACCTTCAGATATTGTCTTCCCATCTAGCCCTGTTTAAAACTTCTCCACAACTTTACACCTACACTGTCCAGTGTGTTTTTTAGTTTCTAGGAGACTATTTTCTCTCTAATGCTCTTTGTAAAGTTTTGGGGCCTTGAAATAGCAGCTGTATTTGTACCAAGATGAAAATAAATTAATTATCCTATTTACATAAAATATGGAGGCAATGGATTTATTTGCATTGGATATTGTTCATATTTTAATATGTCAAATGAAATCTAGAAAATATGTATCCTTTTTCTCCCACTTCACATTTGTTTACCTTAACTTTGGTCTAAACCCACAAAAACTATATTTGTGACAGAATGGGGAAAAGTTCAGGGGTATAAAAGCTTTTACAAGGCACCATTTACTGAGCAGTGGTATTGCGTTACTTTCTCCATTGTTGCAAGGCAATTTAAACCAGCAAAGTGTGATGTATCAATTTTCCCCGAATGTTAACATGTCGGCGTGAAGTAAGCATTTGATATAATTTTTTTTTTCCTTTGGCTCAAAGATAAAAGTATCAAGGTTAATCCAAGATTTGACATGAAACACTACATCAATTTAAAGTCTGAGACATGTCTAATTGAATCATGAGTGTACTTGAGAAAGCCCCCCAGGATGTAATAATAAATCTGTAAATGAACATGAAATTGACATTTTAATGTGACAGTAAAGCACAAGAACCTACTGTTCTCTTTAATATTGACGAGAACGGTAATTTATGATGAAAGCTTTGACATCTAATGTATTGAAAATTAAGTGCATCTAGAGGATAGTGTATTGAAGTCAATTTATTATTTCTGTGTATGTTTTCAGTATGTAAGTTTAACCATTATGTGTATTTTTTTTTACCATGAAGGCTAAAAGGCCAACAGTATGTTATCCAAAATGTTTGTGTGCATGGATGGAGTTCCCTGTTGAACCAGCTTTAATGTTGCATATGCATGCACGGGTAATGTGCCTCTGCACCCACGTGTGGTAGGCTGTAAGTGTGGATTCAGTGGGTGGGCAAAAAGGAGCATTTGCAGATTAATCAGGCGTTTTAATGTAAGCTTTCACACCTCAAACAGCCACATGATGCTAGAGCTCTGCTGTCCTTCTGCTTATTTTCTAGAATTTTTCTTTTTTTATTCTGTTTGCTCTCCAGAAATGACTGGATGCTTTATATTTTAGCGTTTCCGTCATGATTCGAAGTCCAAGAGCAAAACACGATGAACATGAATTAGCAAATCATAAGATCATAAGAGCAATTTAATGATTTTTATCTTCCCCTCCTCTGCTGACTCAGACTTCAGCCTTCTCCAAACTGTGTCACGATTGCTCTGCTGGTTTGAGCTTCTGACCCTCCTGAACTCCAGCAGTCTCTGTGGATGCACAGTTCTCACTGTCTTTTCATCCAACTCAGGGGGCAATTGTATTCTTTCTAGACAAGAATATTAATCTCAAAATAGCTTTAAAACATTAATATTCATGGATTTGTTAAGTATGTGTCTATATCGACTATTTGCTTCTACCTATTAGATCATAGCATGAACAGTCACCACTGTCGTGGCACATCTTTTTGCCTTTACTGCCTGCTATCTCAGATATCGCAGACAGAAAAGGTCTCCATCTAGTGGAGTGGGTTGGTGTTCAGGTGTGCTGTATCAGCAGCACTCTGACTCTAAACCTGCTGCTGCTGCTGCTGCTTCTGCTGCAGTGGGTAAGATCCATGTTATCATCAGTTGGACCAATTACCCCTGCAAAACACAACTTTACAGTGAAGAATGATCTGTTAGGCACACCACACAATTTAAATGAACATTATATTTTACTGTGAAAGAGACCAGACAGGACCAGATAGTGTCAAAGTGAAAGGAAATAACTGTTTTCTTTTTTTTTTTCTGCAGTTGCTTATAAAACTGTCTATGGAAGACATTGAATTTATTATGTCCTCATGCATACCGTCTGACAAGCATTGTATTACCCTAGTTCAGGCAGCTCTTACCCTCCATTTGTCTTGACCTATTTTGCTGCTCCCCTTTCACAGTCCTATTTAGGTCCACAACAGCATGATATGTTTCAACTTAGTCAAAACTAAATATTGACACAAAATATATAAAGAGACAGTTTTTTTCTGGCATTAAAATAGACTTATATTTTCATGTTTTCAGTCAAGTGGGAATATACTGAGAAGAAGTATATTTTTCTGTAAAATTTCCACCGACTGTTCTTTCCAATTCTCAATTTTAAACATGTGAAGGAAGATAGTTATTGGATTGTGCCCCTGTGTTCATGGAAACAATAAAGATATACTGTATGTCTGCTCTATTTAAAAATACATGGATTATGACAAGCTATTGGAAAATGTGGTTGTTACTTAAGGTCAGACGCCTCATCAGGCAGCAAACAGGCAGTTTTTGGTAACTTTGTCGACTTTGTAGTCCGCCTAAGACTCTTCGGTTTAGACAAGTGTAGCAACACCTATCTTTATTGGAGTATTGCTCACTAATAATGACATCTAGGCAACAAATCTGCTTTTTAGATTTAGATTGATATCGGTATTGGTCCCATGGACAAAGTTAACAACCAATATTTCTATCTGGTTGCTGTTTGTATACGTGTTTCGGGAGAGAGAGTGGAGGGGGTTGGCCATTTGGTGTTATGTTTGGGAATGTGGTAGTGATAGTGAAGCAGCACAGGATTGTGGGATGTTTAAGTGAAGCAGAGAAGCAATGTCAGCTGTGTGGTCAAGTGGTACAAATGTGTGGTTCATATGGTGTCTGAGAGCTGGGGATCATATTACATGTGCTACAGTATCAGGCAGGTTGAAAAGCCTTAAAAGTTACATATGATGTAGGAGAAGTATTCACATATTTACAACATTAAATGTTTTTTTTGTTAACACAATTTTTCTGGTTTAGATCTAATATAAGACAGATTTAAGTATGAATCAAAAACACTCCAGCATTCTCACCCTGCTTATCCTTACCCTGCACCTGTATGACATTCACCATAACACTGTGGTAATGCATTCTTTCTACTTGTGCCTTTAGGGGTAGGTCTGTATAGCTCAGCACTCCACAATCCAATTATCAGAAAATGGCAGCTCTTTGTGGGCTGTAGATGTTCTTTCTCTGCTGCGTTGTCTCGCTCTAGGTTTCCTTTTCTGGTCTGACACTTTATGGGAATGCATTACAGAACAGCTTGTACGCTGGCTCTGAAAGATGGAAGAGTGGCATGCAGAAAATCCGAAATAGAGGGTCACAGGAAGAGAAAGAATAGCTTGAACAAATGTTACCTAAAATATGTCTCCGATTTTTTTTTTTTCATCTGTGAACAACAGCTTGTTGGCATCTTTCTCTCCAAATTGAAATAGATTCATACTGGATACCAAAACAAATATGTTAATTTACAGGTGAGATGCAGAAGGTTTCTTGTTGAGTTCCCACGGAGCAATTGTTTTTACTTTGTGTCCAGAGTTGACTTCTCTGAATTTTCCAGCTGAAATCATGACTAAATGTTGGGCGTCTTGTTGTTTTATAAGCCTGCAACATTAACAAAAAATAATTACATGATATTCTGTCTTACTGGCAAAGTTGTTGCTGCTAATGCATTGAGTAATTAGGTGAGAACATATACAGTAAGATCCATGTTGCTAACTCTCTGTGCCTTTCAGGGACAGCATAATGGTGATGATAAAGAGCCTTTGTGAAGGGGCCAGGCATTTTGGCCAACAAAAGCAAGATGATGTAATATCAGACAGAAGCCCGGTTTCTCCATTTGAATGCTGCTGTTTCTCTCTCAAAAAAAAAACCTGGTCTCTGAAGCAACCCTGTAACAGTGGTCAAGCTCTATCCTTTTTGGTGGGTTTTAAAAACCAATGGAAGCAAAACAGCATAACATTAAAAGAATGTCCGTGTACTGTGAAGAATATGCACTAAATACTTGACCAGGTTTCTTTTTGCAGAAATTACTGTGTCAAGAAGGCATGGTGTGATCTGCCACTGAAAATGTATTAAGAAAATCCAGGTTGTTTAATTGCAGCCTTGACTCTGTCTGCATTGTTAATACAAGTAATGCTCATTTTTCACTTAAAAGTATTCCACAGATTCTCTATGGTGGGTTTTTATTTGGCAAGAGCAGCTGAAAGTTACCATGGTCATTAAGATGTTGGTACCACACTTTTTCCTTCCACTCAATTTTGTATTTCTTATAGCTGAATACAAGAGTCTGTGAACAGCCAGCTCTTTAGCAATGACCTTTTTTGACTCATTGTCCTTGCTGAAGTTGTCAACGACTATAAAGACTACAGTATTCCCTATGGCTGCATGGGTCATAACATACCATTTCAGTGTTAAAAGTCTTTTTAAAATGGTCTTATATAATGTTTAAATTTTCTGTAAGCTATGTTTATCAAAATTAAGAGATATAAACAACTGAAATACATCACTTTGTGTACTGAAGCTGTATGATACTGAAGTTTCAGGGTTGGAACAGTTCAAAAACTGTCTTACAACGTTCAATTAAAAAAGAAAGAAACTAAAAATAATATATGTGGACTAAAGCGACATTCTCGTTAGAAAGAAACTCCTAACCAGACGAGTGACTCCCTGTCAAGCATGCCCACTTCCTTCCATTCAGCATTGCCAGTCTCCTGAAAACAGGAAGCATTAATCCACCAATAAAGTTCCTGTTTTGTTTACCTTTTTACTTCCATGCCGGGTGTTATTGTTTGTCATTTTTTATTTTATTTATTATAAGAAACAAATTGGATCTAAAAGATTCCCTCTCCTTTGTCAATACAGCGATTGAAACTTTTTTTTTGGTCTGGTTGCCTAGAAACACTCATTTGGAGTTATGTGTTTCATCACATTTGCCTGCCAGCTCACATGTTTAAATTTCAAAGCTGTGAAGAGATTTGCAGAAATGCAACAAGAAAATCAACAGAAACTTTTCTTTATGGTGTGTATTTTGATTTTATTCACATTTTTGCTTTGCTTTGCTCGTTTCCTTCAGCCTCTCTAATGAATATTTGACATCATTTGCATGGGAGGTGTGTGATTTTGGAAGACACATAAATACAATGAGGTCTCAGTACAGAGAACATTTTGAAATTATTTACCATGAGTAAAGATATTAGGGATAAGTCACTGATTGTGTTTCCAGTGAAACGTGACAAAAGGCTGCAGGCTCTCTTGCTCTTTCACTTTCTCTCCGGACATATGTGCATTTGCTGTATGCACTGCTTGCCTATACGCGTGTGTGTGCGTGGGGGCGTGTGTGTGTGTGTTGCCTTCTCCCACATTTATTCTTGCATACTTGACAGAACTGTGACCTAGTTTGCTGGACAACTACAGTAAGTGGGTTTCTCTGTTTTAGTAACCTCATATCACATTGGGCCCCCCTCTGTTTTCTTCATATGGGAGAAACCCAGGCGAGCCTCTAGATGCACGACAGTGCACTGCTGAAAACAAATAGCATTGAATGGAGAAATATTTCGAGAGCATTTCGAAGCACAGAACATGCTGTGAGTTTGCCTGTGTGAGTGCACGACTGCATGTGGATCTCATGCCAGCGCTCCAGGCTTTGTGGTGCCCTGCTGAGGCCCAGGGCCACCATTCTGCTGCTCTACCCTCCCCAAGCAGCACGAGGCCGCGCATCTATAGCTCCCCCATCACACTGAGCGGTTTTTTAGCTGTAGTAGCAAGCTAATGCACACCCGCTTCGCCTTTTGTTCAGAGGACACTCGGATCTCCAACAGCAGACAGTTGGCTTTCTTTTGATGCAATATGTTTGTTAGCACAGAAGTTATTTTGTTCACATTTTGTCCATGTTCCACATGGATTATGCAGACTTTCGTAACCGTGGACTGTGCTGAGGGGCAGCGGATGCAGCTGTCCAACATTAGCATGTCTCAAGATAGAAATATTTATTATATAAGTTATGTTTTAGGGGGATTTGTACAACTGAAATGGTCAGCTGTGTACTTGACGGACTCTTTGGCTTCAACCTACTGGAATGTCCCAGATGCAGAGTGAACTGCATTTCTCCCCAAACAACACTACTTTAGCCCAAATGTCCCTAAACCATAAAAATATTTCTTCTTCGTAACTTTATTAATTTTTTCACCCAAGGTGCCATCTGTGATATTCAAAGAGATGCAGCTAGTTATTTTTTAATGCCCATTTAATGATTCTTACTTTAATTGTAACGCAGGAAGTATATGGAGGTAAGTTAGAGCTTAGGAGAATGGCTTAAGTCTGTGAACTGAATGTGAATTTTTTTCCTCTAAAGTGCATGTCTTTATATTCAAAGTTGTCCGTGCACATCTTTGTGTTCCTGCTCATTCTGAATCATCAGAAGCTTTAGGTAAAGGAATGCCTGCGCTGTGGCAGATGGTTGGCATAAACCTGGCAGTGTCTTCCTCTCTCTCCATGAGTACACCACCCACATGGCTGCCAACTCTCCCACGTGTTTACTTTTCCTCCCAGGGCTCAATCTGCACACTGTTTGCTGAGAGGAAAATCAGTCCTCACCTCAGCCTTCTCCCCCAGGCTTTAGCTTGATATCAGGATCTTTAGTACCAAGCAGGCATGTCCAGTTGTCCAGTGAGGGCTGGTCCTGCTTTTTATCTGTGTCTTCAAGGGCTGATAAAAAAAAAAAAACGGTTTTGTCTTCTGAAGAGGAAATGCCATTGCATGAAACAAACACAAAATGAGACAATTTTCTCTTTGAAGATAGGCTCCTATCTTTTTTATTTCCACCTTGATGTCAGAGATATTTACTTTTTAAATGTCACTTACTTGGTTTTCAGTGTAAAATCTTCCTGACAGTTTCCTTACTCCTTCAATTTGCACAGTATTTGTGTTTTCCAAGAAAAGATTTTCGCAGACCTTAACAAATTAAGCCCCATTTACACCAGATAAAACATGGATTCTAAGACTGAACATGATTTGATCACAACAAAAAAGACTTGTCAGTGTGTAGGCAAGCAGTTCCCTACCAACCACCAAAGTTTTTCCCTTTTTGGCAATTGTATGAGGATAATACTTAAGTGGGGATTACATCTGAACCTTTATGTTCTTCACAGTCATAATAATTTAGCTATAAATAATGATACATTTCTTTGACTTCTTCATTATCAGTTTCAGTCTTACGGTGGAGGGGGAAATATTGTGAGAACTGTATTTATTTCATCTTATTAGCAGCCCAAGAGGATGCAGGTGAGGGGTTTCTATACAGATGCAAAATGCTGTTGTGTGCTTTTATCTTGGCAAATGGAGTTTGAAGGATTGATTTTGAAGAAAATACAAAATGCTTCTTTACCTCTGAGCTGATCTCACTGAGCCTCTGTTTCCCACACTCATTTTGGTTATTATTATTCTTTTTGGTAATGAATAGCTTTTCTATTATATCTATCATAAACCACATGAATCACTGCTGATTCATGTGTAATGTATTTCCTCCTTTCTTACCTCTTTGCTAAATGGGATACCATTACTTCTCTTTGACAGCATGACAAACACAATTTGTATTTCTACTAGCAACTTCTCTTAGTGTCTATAAAATTCAAATAACTTCTCTCAACATTCCAACATCCAGTCTCTATGCAATTAGAAGGCGTGTGTGCTTCTACTCAGCTAAAAACTTTACTTGATATATAGCACAGCATACCGATTGATATGAACAAGGGGTCTATGTATTTGAAGACTGGGTTTTTAATTTTGGTTTCTTGGTGAGACTTATTCTGTTGCAGTCAGAGGAGTGGTAGAAGAGCCAAATGCACATAGCGGTGCTAAAAGTTGCACAGAAAATACGCAGAATAGAATCCCACTAGCCCAGTGTGGGCATGATGATACTTCACGATGTGTCTGATGCAACCATTAGAGGACTGCTTAGTCCTCCAATTTTCTAACTGATCTTTAACATCATGTTGCTGTCTTAGTCCATGTGAAAGGTGCCTAAGCAGTTCCTAGTAACTTGCACAGGTTGTCTTAGTCTAACAATGTGGCATGGAAGCAGAACTGTCTTCTTTTGTCATGACTGCAGTGATATCCAATCAATCTACATATTTCCTAGGCATCCATGAAAGCATTTCCTGTATTTTTTACTTGTAGTTCAGAGAGTAGAGTAGTCAGCTGAGAGAAGAAGGACTGGCACTTAGTGTGACCCAGTTCTCATGGCTCCATGTTCACATCTTGGTCCAGAGAGTATATTAATAACTGTCATCACTGAGGCGCAGTTCTGACTTGTCAGCAAGATTGTTTAAATATAAAAATATAAGTCAACAATAAACAGTAGCTTCTCGAGTGCCATGGTGTGCATTTAGCAAACTTAGATTGAACATGAAAAGAGTATTTCAGCTCCAAGTTGCTGATTTTGTGTTGATGAATATTAGACGAACAAACTAAGGTCTTGACCATTCTTTTGCTAAAGATAAATTCTCATTCATTATTTGCTACTGAGATTTGCATGGTTTAGGCACAATTGCAGGAAGGGGCTTTGTAGACAGGAAGTTGAAGGGCAGAAAGAGTATTCCTACTGTATTCTGGGGGTACACAGGTGTGGTTCATTCAGACGTTCTACAAGCTATAAAAATGTATTCTGGAACAGATTTCAACTTATTTTCCTCATTTCTCTAAATTAAGTAAAAGGTTTCGATTGAAAACACCTTAACTGCTGAATACTTAACAAAGGGCTGAAGTCATCAAACACAAGCTGCCTGAACAGAGCTGAGAGCATTTATTTCTGACTTCCACTGGTTTGCTTATTATTAAGCTAATGACCTCGCTCACTTCTCTGACTGAGTGGCTTTATCAGCCTCATCAACATTGCAGCTCTGCCCTCATTTACAGGCTTGAGTCGAGCCCCCACCTGCCGGAGTCACAGTGGGACGCAATACACCTCAGTAGGAAGTGGCATATTGAATCAGTGGCTTTAATAAGCTGTTGTTAAGCGGTGTTTGAGACCATGAGTCGGAGAGGCAGCCACATAAACACACGCTTTCGTGCAAGTGTGGGAAAGTGGGTGACCCATTTTGCAGCACTCCCACATGGATGATGTTCAGAAGGTTAATGAGTTGATCCATGGTGGGACATGTGAAGTCATAATAACAAAATAGAACCAAAAATGCTGCTCTAAAAATAAATATAATGGAATGTTAAAGTCTTCGTCATGTCTGTATGCATGTAACAGTTAAGCTCAAATGTACTAAAATTAGCCTGAATCAACTAATATTCAAACTTTGTTTCAAACTTTTATCCATGCAGGGCAGAAAAAACAGAGGTGCTGAGTGAAGATCTTCTACAGGTGAGCTGCAGTAAAGATGTGTTTGTGTTAGAAAAGCGTAGCTAAAATCATGAACTGGACAGAAATCAGAAACCTCATATTAAGGACTCACTGTTCAAGCTGTTTTCCTTTAATGTGTATGAGGCATAGAACGGATGCCAGTATCAAGATGGAACAAGCCTGTAAAAATGATGGTTTCCTAATTGGTAAAATATTCCCTCATACATTTTGAATGTTTTAATGCCTTTTTAAGAAACTGCAGGGAAAGCGTGGATTAACTGGAGTTTGTGATATTTTCACAGAGCACCAAATAATACAGCACTTTCCCACATTTTGTGCACTGCCAGTTAGCTGGCTGAAAAAAGGGAGGCACTACACTTTAACCTTAATAACATGAAAGGTTACTGCAGCTGTAAGGAGATATATGTTGAAAATAAAGGAGCCCCACCCTTAGCACTGTTTTAGTTGAAAAGTTATGAACAGCAAGTCTACAAAAATTGCTGAATGCAGCTCCTATATTCAAGCAGATAAATTGACTGAATATCAAAGTAAAATCATCTAATTATGTAATAATCATTTGAAAACTACTAACTTTATTTTATTCTATATTTTTGCCTGTGGTGTGGAGAAGAGTGGTTTGCTTTTATGTGTTTGCACCTTTCTTATTTGTTGTGAGATTTATCTCAACAGAGTGAGGAAGTGAGAAATATAAGAAAAGCTCCACTCTCACTCCAGTAGAGTGAGAGTTGACAACTCCACAGTTTTGTTCTTTATAAAGCAACAGTGGGAGTAAAGCAAACCAATGTTAGCTAGTTTATTAGTCTATCTGCTGAGAGTGGAGACAGTTTTCCAATTCCGCTTAAGCCTGTCATAATAAGCAATTAATCAATTAATTGCACAATCATTTCAAATGAGCTTGATAATTTACATTGTGGTGATTTATATTTTTTGAAGGGTAATTTTGTTTACAGATACTTCATAATTAGTTTTATTAATGGGTGTGTGTGTGTTTTTATTTCTGTTTTATTCTTTGTGTGATGTCTTGTTTAATTCTGGATAATTTAAATATCTCCCAGGACTTTGTCAATAATTCTCCCTTGCTGCCCTCTAGAGTCAATGATTTTTGGAATTAGAAATATTCCTAATTACTTGTAACTAAGTAAAAAAAAAAAGATTTATTTTTCAGTCAGCTGTACAGCATTATTTATAATGAAAGCGCTGCACTACTACATGTAGCAAGTGAAATTTCTGGCACACCTCATTTAAATTTTAAACTGTAGAAGTGGCATGACATAAAATTTTAGTGATTACATCTTAGAAAGTTTTAATACCCTGAGGCAGTTATCATGATGCTGATTTGAAATGTAAACTCATGATGAATTGTTAAGCTTGCAGAGCGGTGACAGATGTGTAGCTGTGAGAACAACGTTGCGTCTTCGTGCAGACATTAGCACTCAGCTGCTTCCTGCGTGTGGGCGCCTGTGTGCAGGTGGAGAAGCGTCTGGATCTGGTCAAGCAGGTGACACATGGCACTCACAAGAAACTGACCGCCTGCCTGCAGGGTCAGCAGGGCACTGACACTGAGAAGAGATCTGTCAAGTCACCTTCTGTGAGTGCCCGCTTCTGTGACTGTGATGGAAAGCTGCACGGCGACTGACGATGATGTCTTCGTAATGTTATCTCTCTCTTTACTGTCAGAAAAAGCTTCCGCTCACAATCTTGGCACAGTGCATGGAGGAGGGATCAGCGGTGTTGGGTGATGACTCTCTCCTGGGGTAATGCACACAGTCATCTACCAATTAAATTTTTTTCCTTTCTTTCTTGATGAACATTTTCTATGTTATTGATCGTATTCTCTTGGTTGCCATGTAACAGAAAGATGCTGAAGTTGTGTGGGGACACAGAAGACAAGCTGGCTCAGGAGCTGCTGCAGTTTGAGCTCCAAATAGAAAGAGATGTGGTGGAGCCGCTTTATGTGCTAGCAGAGGTGAAAGTAATACAAATGTTCAGCCTTATGCACTTTATTTCTCAACCCTTACCTCACAACTACTGATATTTTCATCTGTAGGTGGATATTCCCAACATCCAGAAACAGAGAAAGCACTTAGCTAAACTTGTTTTGGACATGGATTCAGCACGAACAAGGTGAAAGAAATTTATGTTTAAATCCCAGGCTGCAATCCGCTCCTGTTAATTTAACACTCACGGTAAAAAATGTGCCGGAGACACGACATATCCAGAGCAGCAGTTTCGTGTTTTTTTTCCCCCCGCCGCAGATATCAGCAGTCATCTAAGTCATCCAGCCATCCAAGCACAATGCAGCCCGGCGCCAAGTCCGAGTCCCTCAGAGAGGAGATGGAGGAAACAGCCAATAGGATGGAGATTTGTAGAGTGAGTCACCAGACAGAGCAAATCATTAATCATGTCCTCCTTGGTGTCTTTCCCTCTCTGATTTATAAATGTTGTGAACACATTAGACATAAATGGACCACGCTGCCGGGATCTTTAATTCTCTACTTTAATTTTTAGGATCAGCTGTCGGCAGATATGTACAATTTTGTGGCCAAAGAAATAGACTATGCAAGCTACTTCCAGACAGTAAGTAAATCACATTTTTAAGCTCCTGATTTTTGTTTTCCTTTTACTCAAAATCACACACAGAAGCAAGTATGTCTTTTAATGAGACTATTAGAGAATATTTATCCACCATGATCTATTACACAATTTATCTCATTATAGCCATAATGTAGTCTCCTGGGATTTCAGAGGGACTAAAACAAAATAGTGCATAATTATGAAGAAAAAATAAGTTACTCATTAATATGTATTAACCCCGGCAAGCTAATAATATATGTTTTTGCAGCAATTACAGCAGCAGGTCTAGTGAATTAGATCTCTATTATCTTCACACATCTATATAGACAGACATGTTTGCCCGTTCTTTTTTTGAAAAATAGCTCAAGCGGATTGGATGGAGATCATCTCAGAATAAAAAATATTCAAGTCTTGGTATAGAGTCATGCAAAATCAGCATGCATTTAGCTTCATCCATCTCAAATTAATTCTGATCAGATTAAGAAATGTTTTCCCACAGCAAGATGCTGCCACCACCCTTTCATTATAGGGATGTCCACTGTGTTCAGTGTGTTGTGAGGTACTAACTTCTACTGTAGATACACAAGGTGTTTTGCATGCAGAACAAAAAAGCTTAATTAAAATCTGATCTGCTTTCTTTTGGTATATCACATAAAATCCCAGAAAAATATATAAGAAGTTGTTTTACATGAGAAAATGTAAAAAAATTTTTTTTTAAAGTTCAAGCTTATGAATACCTTTTTCGGCATTGTATATGCATTTCTGCGTGTTGTGATTGCCTTTTCTCTTTCACCCCTCTCTAGCTAATAGAAACACAGGCAGAGTATCACAGGAAGTCATTAGAAATTCTTCACAGTGTCCTGCCCCAGATTAAAGCTCAACAAGGTGAGTCATCCACAGAGTGTGGAGGTGTCTGAGTAGAGCTCTGTTCTGTTTCTGCACCTAAAGCTACATAACGGCAGCATATAAAAGAGAGCTTAATTTCTCCGAGATGTCAAATGACTCCATAATTTAGCAATAATTATATACTGTAGTAATTAAAGCATACTGGCTTAAACACAACTCAAGACTGAATTAATTTGCATACATTGTTCACATTTTTAGAGTTTATCTTCTCGAAATTTTTCTTTGTGAACATGGGATATTTGCAACTTGCGTTGTCTCACATCTGTGTTTTGCTTTGTGCTGCAGAGGCGTGGGTGGAGAAGCCATCATTTGGCAAGTCTCTGGAGGAGCACCTGAATATTAGTGGGAGAGAGATTGCATTTCCCATTGAGGCCTGTGTCACCATGCTGTTAGAATGTGGCATGCAAGAGGAGGTACAGCACAAACACACCCACACTCTCATACAAAACGTACACCTTGTGGGTGTGAGTTTAGTTGTATATGTTATGTTAATGTAATTTCCCGGTGCGTCGTGTGCAGGGCCTCTTCAGAGTGGCTCCATCTGCCTCCAAGCTGAAGAAGCTGAAAGCTTCACTGGACTGTGGAGTTCTTGACGTCCAGGAGTATTCCTCTGACCCTCACGCCATCGCAGGTGAACATCACTCACACACATATTCAAAGTCCTTCGGGAATTTGTTGTGGATGGTTAGGAATAAAATACACATGAAAATAAGATCTTCATGTGGAAAAAGATTTGTTCTTCAGTTTATTTCCTCGTGGATTTTGGACATAAGAAGCTGAGAAAGGTAATTGTTTGTAGCCAAATTTTGTTACATAACAACCACAAATCTAAAGGTACTTTTTTGAAGCTTCCTAAATTTGACAAAGAAGTGCATGTTCAACCCCCTTTACTCTGATTCCCACTAAATAAATAAAGTCAATTGCCTTTAGGAATCTTTCCATGTTCTGTGAAGGCCTCAGAAATTTATTTGGGGAACATTAGCAAGCACACCACAGTAAATACCAACAAACACACGAGGCAGATCAGGGAAGAGTTGTAGAGAACTTAAACACATCAGCCAGAACTTTGACCATCTTATAGAGCACTACTAAACCTAACAACAGCATGACGCAACTGCAGACCTACCTACTCATGGTCATTCACAGAGTTCAGTCACTTCTTCACTGCTATGCACTACTCTGTGCTGAAATAATCATTAAACCTCAATAAAATATACTGAAATGGTTGTGAAGTGAGAAAAAAGGAAATATAAAAGCAGTGTTAGAACTTTTTAATAGCACTATAACAGGGTTGAAAGAAGCTGTTTAAAGACTCGCCATAATCCTGACCAGATAACGTTGTCTTTTAAACATATGAACATGAAAGCTGTGTTGAGAGAACTGCATCTGGCAGCTGTACTAACTACAAGGGCCCGCTGGAGGAGAGGGAATATGGAGCATGGCCTCACAAGCTCTTGAAAGAAAGAAAAAAGAAAGAAAACATCCCTCCACCCTCTGAGAGAGCTGACCAATTTTTTCCCTCCTTTTTCCATTTTTTTACGTCCGCAGGGGCCCTGAAATCATACCTCCGTGAACTCCCTGAGCCACTAATGACCACTGAACTTTATGATGAATGGATTCAGGCCTCCAAGTGAGTTGATTTTCTCTCGTTAAAAAACATTTCTTGGATTACGCCATTGGCTATGATGACTAGAAAGTAGTCCAAAGTCTTCATAAAGAATGATGACATTTAATAAAACGTGGAACAAAAAAAAAATGTTAGAATTAAATTTTTGTCATTAATATTTCCACAGCATTCAAGATATGGACAAGAGACTGCAAGCCTTAATGGCAGTATGTGAGAAACTCCCCACAGACAACCTAAACAATTTTAGGTGAACTGTTTGTCATTTTTTTAGCATATTGAATGGTTTTGTAAGCCAATCACAATGTCACACATAGATTATCTTGTTCATAATACGATTATGTATAAATCTTCCCTAAAATTCTTTCTGACTTTCTAAATTTATTCCCTCCTTAAAAGTTAAAGCAGGTTTAAAAGCAGGCAGTATAATCAGTCTGTTTCAGTATTGACCACCTGAAGGCAAGGACTGTTGTATTTTTCCCTGCGTGTAATAATAAAGATTGTAATTTATCTTATCAATAACATGACTGCAAACTGCTATGACTTTTTTTACAAATGAGAAAAAAAATGCTTAAGAATTGGAAAGAATATGTCACTTTGACTTTGGACTTTTTTGTCCAATCTTGCAGATATCTTATAAAATTTTTAGCCAAACTGAGTGAATACCAGGACTCGAACAAAATGACTCCTGGCAACATGGCCATTGTCCTCGGACCTAACTTGCTGTGGACTCAAACAGAACCGTATGTATTCCTGCTGCATTATTGATTTATTTAAATGCTGGGCCTGATTTGCACGTGAACAAGACGCTATCTTTCTCTTTCTAGGAACATGACGGAGATGATGACCACTGTTTCTCTGCAGATTGTTGGCATCATTGAGCCGATTATTCAGCATGCTGATTGGTTCTTCCCTGGAGGTCAGAATTACATTAATACGTACAGGAGGCACCATTATAATGAGTCTAGGAAACATAGTTTGTAGCTATGCAACTATACTGGGTTATCAAATCACCTTGGTGAAGATTCTTCCTTATTTTATTGCCCTCTTTGCTTCTGTGTATTAGATGAGAAAACTATCAGTATTTCTAGATCAGAAACAACACATCTGAAGAAACTCTTATTTAGACAATTCACAGTGCAAACCCATTTTTTCTTTATGTTTGCAACATATTACATTAATGTCAATACTGTATTTATAATACAAAAAGTCATCTATATCTTCTGCAGCTTGGATAAATAAAAGTCTGTGTATGGGTGTACTGGACTCATCTAGCACGTAGATATGAAAGAGAAATGATATATGACGTGAATCAAAAAGTTGTGTAAACGTATCCTACCTTTACTGATAGCTGTAATCGCCTCCTTGCAATTTAATCTGAGTATAAATACATCTGTTATGTAAAACGTTTCTTGCAGAACACTGCTGACCAATGTTGAACATCTTGAAGACCAAGGAACAAATGGTCTTAACATGGCTACTTACCTAAACTAACAAGCCTGGCGAGGAGAAAATGATTGAGAAACAGCCAAGAGACTGATGTGGCAGAATGTGTTATCTATTAGGACATCTATTAGTCACACAGTCTATAAATGAGGCCTGTTTGGAAGAGTGGCTTGAAAAAATCCATTGTTGACTGAAATACTGACTGAAACAACCTCCAAAAGAACAACACGCCTAAACATACTGGTACAGATGTGTTATAGTGGCCCAGTCAAAGGCCACATCAAAATCCAAAATCATGTTTTGCAGGAATAAGGTGTGTTCACATGTACAAACCTGATAGAGACATAACTCAAAAGACTTGCAGCTGTAACTGCAAAAAGTGGATTTTGAGTATCAACTCAGTTGCGCCTGAATACATCCAGCTTTTTGGATCTCTTTTGGTTAAAACAATTTGAACATCACAGATTCCTTTTCCTTCTGTTTTACAATCACGTACTAGTTAGTGTTACCCTACAATGTGAAATCTCAAGAAAATGTGTTTGGATTGAAATCCTTTTAGATGGCCCTGTGTTACAGTTTGCTGATTTGTGTGCCTGTGTGTGCCGCAGAGATCGAGTTCAATCTGACAGGCTGCTACGGGAGCCCGATTCACACCAACCACAACTCCAACTACAGCTCCATGCCCTCACCAGACATGGACCAGTCGGAACGCAAGCAGCAGCAGCACGACCAGAGCCGACGCCCACTGAGTGTCGCCACTGACAACATGATGCTGGAGTTTTACAAGAAAGACGGGTATGACGGCAAGTGCTGCTTTTCTCCTGCCCACCTTGCTCGCTCGCTCTCTCTCTTTCTCCCTTTCTTCTTATCCTCGTCTCATGCATCTGAGATTGAATAGATGTGCTTAAGTGGAGAAACATTCAGAAAACATTAAGAAAATCTACATTTTGTGCCTCATGTGTCTGAAACCTTCACATGTGACAGAGAGATGAGCATCCTAGTATCTGCCCACTTATCATTCTCCTACATAGAAATACACCTTCATGTTCTCAGGATTCATCAACACCGGGGGTCTGAATTGCCTTAGTATCATTGTCTCTATAGCAACAAGCTGCTGATGGAGGGCTGCTAGTTCTTTTTTTTTTTTCAGGGAAATATTTTTCTTGACTTATCTTCATGTCCTCCCACACCAAGCTCCTCCCTCACAGTCTGGCTAGTGCGTCACCTGGCCTGACTCATTCACTCCGCCAGTGCAAAGACAAAAATGATGATAAATAAGAAACCAAGTTCGTAAAGCAGTAATAGATACAGAATACTGAAAGACAGCTAGGATTAGTTTTAGCTCATTTCAAGTCATGAATATGTATGAAAATGAACTGGATTCTCCATAGTAGTCAGTTGTTGTCGTAAACCTCCTCTCACCTCCCGAACATCCCTTCTCCCTGACCACCGCCAGAGTGTCTCATCTTCTGTCTTCTACTCTTGTGTTGTGAACCATATCTTCATCACTTATGACCTCATATCCCTTTTGCCTCTTATCTCCCCTGCTAACGCAGCATTAGGAAGATACAAAGGTACTGTATCATTCCGTTGTTCCTACTTCTTTCCCTCCCTCCCTGTCCCAGCTAAATTCATTTTAATGTTGCCACCGACGTATGTGACTCTCGTGTTTCTCACCAGTATGGGCGTCAGAGTGATGGATACCTCCTGGGTGTCTCGCAAGGGTTCTTCCACGCTGACGCGCAAGACTTCTTCCACCCCTCCTGGCATGCAAGGACCCGGCTCCCCCGCTGACACGCTCATCCCCGAGCAACCCGGCGAGCTCGCCACCTCACCCTCCGCCACGCCGCCGCTTGGAGAAAGGGTTTGGTAAGTTGCCATAGGGAGGCTGTCCCCTTGTTGCTCACGTATTCACAGCAGGTCATTCTTACTTTCACCACCATCATCACCACCATAAGCATTCTCAGATGAGAGGATGTGTCACCCATTTTTTCATTGATTTGCAACGTCTCCACGATGTTTCAGTCTAATTCTGTTCTGTTTCTCTCTCTGCATTAAGTGCTCTCTTCACTTCTTTGTCATGTATTCGTGACTGTGTAATTTTCTTTTTGTCCAAATTCTGTGGTGAATTTGGATCTCTGTAAATGGCGCTAAGCTTACATTTTTTTGGTCCTTGCAAGCATGCTAAAATATCCTGTCTGTCAGTAATGCTTTGGCTTTTTAGCTTGCAGTTCATTTATTTTTTTTCTGTTTTGACACACTCATTTCTACATTTCTGGGCTTTCATTATCACCTTCAAGCACATGAATAATCAACCCTCAGTCTTTTTTTTTCGGCCCATGTGGCAGACGAGATAATTTGGCTTCTGGTTTGGCTTGCTTTATCCTCATTTCCCGCAGCTCTTTCAGCCATTGAAAGGGTTTTGTGTCTGTTTCACACTGCCCTGGGCTGACTGCAGGACCTGGGATGCAAACAAGTCATATATTGCGAATTCCGGTTTCCATTTCCAGCAGTGAGGAGATCCGCTTGATAATATTGTGAGATGCGGATGAACACTTTGGCTCACAGAGAAAGATCCTCAGAGCTCTCTGCAGTGTTCAGACACAAGATGATCACAGAGGAAGTGTTACACGCTGTATTCTTTTCCTTTGCCAATAAAACATTCTTTTTTCTGCTTTTTCTTTGCGCTTGTCTTTGTATTTGCACTTTGAACTGGGCTGGCTGTGTCCGATGGCTGGTGCCATAACCTTTGCCTAAAATGCTTTTTTTTTTTTTTTTTACACCGTGTTTGAGCAACAGACCAACTAACACCGAATCATGGCAGCAGCTTTATTATTCTTTATTTCTCCACTGCGATTCCCTGTTCAACCACTAGAGCTGTTTTATTTGTGCTGTCTATTCTCTTAATGTCTACAGCTCAGAGAACGTGTCGCTCAATCGGCCAGACACCTCTTTTGCCCACCCAACCCCTGGGGAGGACCGGCCACCCCCTCCTTACCCTTCCTCCTCGTGCCACTCCATCCCCCACCACTTTTATCCCAAACCCCCACCTTGCGCTCGTCCTGTGGCACCAGGTCCCGAGTCCCAGCCCCCTGGCTCACCACCACCCCCAGTGCGCTGGTCTGGCTTCACTCCTCCCGCCCCGCCCCCTTCTTCCTCCTCTTCTTCCTCCTCCTCGTCACTCGACATCAATTCAAACCCCAAACCTAGCTGTCTGCACTTCCCCAAGCACAGCCCGCCAGGTGACTTGTCACAAGCCCCTCCGCTCGACACTAACGCTTCTCCACTCTATGTCAAAACCCCCTTGCTACTAACCCGCCATGACCAGAGTCACAGCAACCCCCCTAGCCTCCCTTCGTCCGCTCCCCCACCCCCGCCGTGGGCTGCCTGTCCATGTGCCAGAGAGAGAGGACCCCCCAGGCTGACTAGGTAAATACAACACTCCTGTGGCCACTGTGGGTGCATCACAGAGCTCCAGCTGTTTTTCTCTTCTAGCTCGCCGGCTCAGATTTTGCTTTTTGCTTTTTCACCCCTCCCCTTTCAGTTGACTTCTGGTTCTTTGACTCTCAATTTGTCTGGAAAAGTGTTTGAAGTGGGGTGTCTCTCCAACCAGAGCAGTTCAAATGATATTTGACTGTTTCAATTTTGAAGTCTACAGTGTCTTTTAACCACCTCATTCAAAGCATTTTTAAGTATTTAGATGCCTGAGCAAAAGCATATTTCCGCAAAGCTCATAATTTGAAGCTTAATGTTGACTTTCGCCCTTTTTCTAACTTGTTTTGTCGGTTTTACTTGCACAAAGAAAAGAGAATATGAATCAACCTGACACAACTCTGTCATCCCAATCACACCCCTGGTTGTGACACACAACGTCTCGGTAAAATTCGAATAACAAAAATCTCACCAATGTCCGAGCTCGATGGAGATTTGCTGTGGTTAGAAATTTAGCTGAAACACAAACTCAACACACAGAAAAAAGCCAAATGTAATTTATATCAGGGGGGTTCATGGATTAGTTCTCTCACTTGGATCAAATGCTGGCTCGTTATCAGGGCTCTGCTGAACAATGACAACATGTTGAGTAAGTAGCAACTGCCACCAGGGAGAGAACTGAAACATAAAGGATGCCACCCCTTGCGGTCTGACCTTGGACAACCTTGATTTATGACATACAAAAATATAAAAGCATAAAATGGAATTTCGTCATTGTTCTAGCATAATTTTTCCTGGGAAATTGAAAATGTCAATAATTTTTTATTTATTTATTAGTTTATTTTTACCGGTGACACTGATCTAATTTGTTTAAGAACTGCAGTTTGCCTCTACAGAGGCGACATTAAAATCAATGCTTTGCAGGCCAACTACCTAAAAACTGAAGCTTTAAAGCTTTTTCAAATACATTTTTAAAGTCATTTTTTAGGCATTAAATTACTTAAACTAGTTTTGTTATTTATTCTAATATGCCAATCTGAAAACTGATGTTTTAAATGCTACAATACTTCTCGAGAGCAACTGATATTCCAATGGTTTTACTAGGACTTTTTCATGAATATGTGACTCCACATATTTTCATCTTCTGTAAGAGCATGTCTTGTTCCTCCTAAAATTATTCACGTTGAAGTTTGCCATAGTGATAACATAACATATTTATTCTTTATGTTGATATGACTTGTTGATATTTTTTACCTCATAACATAATGTTCTTCAAGTTAATTGTCTGCTTAAAAAACATTGAGAAACATCATTTTTCAGCTTTGTAAATGTAGTGGTTTGCTTTAAACATAAAATTTGATGACTATCATTTTAGCTTTTCTCTGCACAGCTCATTGTTTTTGTTTGGACATCTGTCTGAAGAGTACAGCACACAGAACAGGTGAAATCATGAGGGTGGCATAAAATAAACCTACTACAGGTATAGACTGGACCATTCTTTCATTTGTTTTGACACTAGATGCAGATGTTACGAACTCAACATATTTCACAACTTCCCTGGTCAACTTTATTCTGTTTGTTAGTATGTATCCTAATCTGTGTGTTCAATCTGCAACACACTGCAGAAAAAACTGAAACATTAATGAGACAAAACATTGAGATGCCATTGATTTCTAGCTTGAAATAAAACTACAATCAAGCCAAATGTAAATAAAGAAATTATTTGAATTTGATGCTGTATTGACCCTTCCCACTGCAATTTTAACAAACAATCTCAAATGAAGGCTGCAAATCTGTATTTAACCTCCAGTCACTGAGGGAGTTAACAATGAGACATTTTGTCTAACCACTAATTTTTCTCATAATTTGTGCTTTATGTAGGCCATTCTTGGCCCTCTGAATGTCTCTGTGTTGTAGGTTCAACACAAAAGTATATGTCTCCTATTGTCCGCTTTTGTTTTTTGCTTTTATTTATAAGTTCTTAGTCAATAGGACCGCAAATTTCCACTTACTTACAATTAGCACACTTTTGAAAAAAAAATGGAATCTAAATGTAACATTTTTTTAAGAAAGAGTAGTAACAATACATCTAACCAAGAAAATAAATAAAATCATTCAATATCAAAAAGTCAAGAAAATTGTATTTATGTCATTTTTAATAAGTCACATATCAACCTGTTTGGATCTACAATGATTTACAGGTCTACAAAAATTTGACTACTCAGTTTATTTCAATAAAGTATTGCATGCCAATGTATTTAGTAGGTAAAAATGAAAAGAAAAATCAGTTTCCCCTGCTTTTTCATGTCATACATAGTGTACATATTTGGAAAATGTTGCAGCTTTGCACAATTATAACAACTATTTTTGAGGCTTTTTTGAATTTCTAAAATTATTTACTTTAAACATCTCCGTAGTCTTATGACTGTCAAGTTTTAACTGTTAGTTGTGTTTTTGTTCTTCATATATTGTAATTTTCAGAACCCATTTTTAATTCTGGTATGAGTCTAATTTATCTGTTCCAAGTGATGGTGATGATGGTGGTTATGGGTGTTTTGGTGTTGACATAAAGCAGACAGTCCAGTTTCTTTCTATTCTTTTTTACTGATTTGCTGTTTTCATTCTGGTTCAGATAATAATATCTGCCTACTTTTCAGTTCGCTAAAGAGTAAAGAGCTTTCCCCTGTGATTGGACACAAAGGCATCCAGGTGGCAAGTCCAACAGTGCCCCCCAGCTGCAGCCCTCAGAGCAGCAGCCAGTCCCCCCACTCAACTGAGCACAGCCCTCACGCCCTGCGCAAAGGTTGGTACTTCTCTTGCTGTGAGCTCTCACTGGCTCTCAAAACCTACAAATGTTTTGTATTGATATATTCAAAGTAATGAAAATGCTCTCTGTGATTTTAGGTTCCAAGAAGTTGGCCCCTGTGCCTCCAAAGGTCCCTTACGCCCAGTCTGGAGGGATGTCTGACCAGTCCACAGGTCAGCCATCACCTGTAAGCCTGTCCCCTACACCTCCCAGCACCCCTTCCCCGTACGGACTGACCTGTCCTCCAGGGCAAGTACCGCCGTCCTCCCCTGGACAGACTCCACTCGGGCCAACCCACTCGCTATCATCTCCGCCCTCCCTCTCTGGGACACTCACCAAGTCCCGGCCTGCCCCTAAACCTAGGCAGAGACCGAGCCTGCCCCCTCCTCAGCCACCCCCAGGACCCCCACCCCTGGCTCCAGTCCCTCAGCCTCTGGAGCAGGACCTCCTGGATGGACTGTCTCCTGGAGAGAGCATGTCTACAGGTAAATACCAGCCTCTGGAAACAACCTCCCCACCGCCACCACAGGTGGGGCTGCAGCGGCCCGCTCTCAGACTCGCTGTGGCTCTGTCCAATGGAGATGGTGGACGAGTGTAGGACCCTTTAGGACTGTAGACACAGAAGACCCCTTGTCCCTTTAAATGACTCCTCCCAATCAAAAATCGGAATGAAATAACAAAGTGGCCTCTTAAACGCAGACACTTGAGAATTATGCAATGTGAATATTAGTATTTTTGCGCTGTAGTGAGCGGATCTCCTAACCTATGTATTCATTGCTTGTGTTATGTGATGATGTTTCTGGGTAACCAGTGGAAACATCAAAACAGCATAGCTCGTCCTGCTTGTATGGAAGTTTGCCATTAGATTCATCATGTGCTCTCTGTTTATCTGTGTTGCCCAGACCCCCCCCATGCGGCAGAGGTAGGTCAGAGGCTTACACAGTTCGCTCAAGACAAGTGTCTCTCCCTGTGAGCAGACATGGAAACATAGCCAGAGAATCCCACATTATATTTACAGTATTATGTTCTGATTATGAGGTGCTTTGTTAATATATACCAATCTTTTTTTTTTGTTATATTTATCATTCTCTTGTCCCCCCCTTGCTACTACTGTGTACTTTGCAGCTGTGTGAGGCCAGGGATTCAGTGTGGGCTAAGTGTGAGGGGGACTTTTAGGGTAAGCCAGACCGCCCCTCGCCCCATGCACTCCATCTCACTGCCTGGCCTCGTAGTGTGGATGCCTCTGGGGTTTCCTGCAGCCTGCCTCAAACACTTACCCTCAGCTCTAAATCAGATCTTCTATTACCCTCTTAACAGCAATATTGTATCTTTGCACTTTGTTGGTCAACCAGTGGTGCATGGCTCAAGGATTTCCCAGAGTGCACCACACTGAGCTCACATTGCAGTAACCATTGCTTACAAAGGTCCATCCTAAAGCAGCCCCCTGCTCCCTTCTTGTGCCTTTTTATTTCCAAGTACCATGGCGGCAGGAATCCCCCTGCCACTTTTTTCGGGGGTCTTCAGGTAACCCCCGACCCCCTCCTGCTCTTCTACTCGGCAGGTTCATTGCTTTTTATAACCTCTGCTTCCTCTTACCACGCTCCACCTCATTCCTACACAGGAATAGTCATCAGTCTGTTTGGACGTGTGGCTTCCAGTAAACGGTGCAACACACTAGATTAGCGACAGTTTCTGCAAATACTATGAGCAGAATTAATGAGATTTCCATTGTTACTTTAAGCCACTTGGTGTCTCGGTGCCATCTTTCTCCACAGAGTTCCACACACACATCTTGTTGCCTCTGTGTTTTGGCTGTTGTTGTAGACGTGTGGTGTGTCACTGTGTTGTTGGATTTTTTTTGCTGACAAAAAATGTGTTGCTGTTCTTTGAAGTTTCAAAAAGCTGTGACATACTTTACCTTACAATATTATCATCCCATGAACCTTTGTCACATTTTGTCATTTTCTAGCCAAAAGCCTCTCAGATTTATTTTATTGAGATTATGTGATTGAAATTACACAAAGCAGTACATCGGTCTTGTTTAATAATTCTTTTGCAAATAAAATTCCAAAAAGTTAGAAAATAACTCAGTCTCAATCTTAGACAACAGTAGTTTTTCAACAGATTCTCAATTGAAAAGGCTATTTTTAAATAACTACAGCATACCATTGTTCTTATGTTGTAAATTTGTGCATACTGCACAGTATGTTATTCTTATTTCAATTTTTTTTAACTTTTGTGTGAACATGGTGGTCCCACCTTAATTAGCTGATGTGATAACTGAATTTTCCCACTGTGGGACGATAAAGGATAGTTCTATTCTACTGTCATTTAGGTCTGGGCTTAGACTGACTAAAACGTCTCCCCGCTTTAAACTAATTGAAAACCATGCCTTACCTGTTGAATGTATTCCTATGTCTTTATGATAGAATTTGCTTATTAATATTCCCTTAAAAAACTCTGAGGCCTTGATGGAACAATTGGGTTTATACTGAGTTACAATTTATTAATTAGATGTCGTCTTAAGAAAGTTTTATTAATGGTTTTCAGATGAAGGTGGCAGAATAAACACATATGCCACACTTTTCAGATTTTATGCCTTTGGTAGACATGTATCCTTTCCACTTCAAAATGATGTGCTACTTTGTGGACGTTGCAATACAATAAAGTTTGTGGTTACAATGTGACAAAATGTGAGAAAGTTTGTGGAGTGTGAATACTTTTGGCACTTTCCCTACACTAACTGTTTGCTACAGTTAACATCAAACTGGAAACATCCCTGTGTAGAATGTGAAGCACATATAATCTACTGAGTTCTTTAAGCCACTCACTATGAGTTCAGATAAGAAGCATTAATATTACTTCTGCTTTCTTCCATTTTTTTTACTTCATTATCATCATCATATGCCTTCCCCTTTCCTCTTTTTGTCACTCACGATTACCATTTTCACTATTTCACTCTTCACACTTACCTTTCCCCCCCATCATGCTCACCATTAGATATCTTCAATTATGAAATCCCCTCCATCAATGTCAATCTGGACAGCCTCATCGATGAGTTCAGCGGTGCCCCCTGCAGGAGGTCCCTGGCAGTGACAGACTCTCCAGAGGGGGACGCTGTGCCTGAGGAGGAGCCCCAGAGCACCATTCTATGACCTATAACCCTGACGCATCATTTACCAGCGTCCCAGTGGCTGTATATGCTTTGAACTGTCAACACCAAGGCCTGGTGGAAACACTGACTGGCCTCACCAAATGCCCACCTGAAACCAGAACATGAACCTTTCCTCACATCTGCTACAGGCTGCAAAGAAACTCATCTTTCCCAGCTGCTTATTTTACGTTTATGTGACTACAAACAAAACAAACAAAAAAAAACACCAAAATGCCATAGTGGATGAACTGTTGCCTTTAAAGAGAAAAGACTGGGAAATACCGTAAATAAGTATTACATCAAAAAATATTTTTATCACTGATTTATCTTTTGCTTATTTGCTTTACTTTGTAATTTTGTTTCGCGGTGCAATGCTCTACGTTTCTCGATCGTTTTGTAGTTATTTTGTTTTGCCTTATAAGAACATGCAATCAAATTGCAATATGATGTTCACAGGTTGTGCAAATAAGTTGCTTTTGGGAGACTGGCATGGTTTGGAGCAAATCCTCAGGTTGAAACATAGAGTGGGAGCAGGGCTCACAGGGTATTCAACTTTGCACACATCAGAAACACACTGGGCCCTTTAAGGCAGGCTTTGCATGCAGGATGGAACATTTAAGTCAGTTTTAATAAAGTCCCTTCATTTTTACTCCACCTGAAAAAATAGGTGTTTACACATGTACAGGTAAAGCTCACCTAAACTCACTCTACATTGTACCAGCACATAATCAGAAGAATGTTATTGTAATTTAAGCTTTTTCTACTTGCACCCGTTGTTCCGTTTGGAAGAAGCAACATGTTGTTTTTGCATGACGAACCGATGTGATTGATCTGCTTCAGATTCAGGGCCTCTGAGTGATTTAGTTTTATTTCCTAAGTGTTAATCTTAAAATTTTGTTTCCCTCTGAGAGTAAATCCTGACCCTCACGCCTGTTAGGATGCTGCAGCTTGATGATGATGGATGAAGGACTACACTGCCTTTATGTTTGTGTGATTCTCTCTCTTAACTTTGTTTCAAGTGCTTCAGGTTCAGTGACCTTTGACCCCTGAGTGTAAATACAAAGACTGTACATAGGTTTATGTATATAAAATTGAGAGGAAGATTATATGTAAAATGCATATCTGGAACATATAATGATATTAATATATGTGCTGATATTTATCGTGTAGAAAATGACATGATTAAAATTTTGATGTTATATTTTGTTCCTGCACACAATGAACAGGTGTACTGTAGATTCATGTTTTTTTTTTCTTCTTCACTTTTACACCGTTTTACTATGGTGCTGCAGCAGACATGCAGAATGTTCACTCTGCAGCAACTCATCTGAGATCTTCCGTCCTGTTCTAGCTCTTAACGATCGACTTATGATTCCTCCATCTAAAAAAAATCTATCTGCATTGAAAGACATTACTCTCGAAATACCCAAATTATTTTTTAATTTTAACCCAAGACAATTATGAAGTGCCTTCCAGAAGTATTACTACATCTTGAACTTTTTCGCTGCAGCAAACTTCACTATGTTCTATTGAACAAAACATAGCAATGCATAACAATGAAGGGAAAGATGCAGAGACATAATTTTGGGGGTTTATATGCCTCTGTTTTTTTGTGTTTTTTTTTTTTTAGAATAGCTCAATCTTAGGCAGATTGGATAGAGAGTCTGTTAACCTCAGTTTCCAAGTCTTACCAGTATTTCTTCAGTCTAGATCTTACTAATACATGAATATGTTTTTATGTAAGCCATTCCGCTCTTTGTTTAGGGTTGGTATACCACTGAAAGGGGAGCGTTCACTCCAGTCATCAATCTTTTGTAGCCTCTCACAGGTTTTCTCAGTTTTTAGCACCATCCTTGTGCTCATCAACTCTGACCAGATTCTCTGCCCTGTTGATAGAAAAGCAACCCCCACAGCATGATGCTGTTTAAACCATATTTTCTAGTTGGGTCTTAATTTTCTGTCAGACATAGCATTTTACATGGGGGGATTTAATGAACTCTGACCTGAGATTCTTCTTTCATATACCCTGTGTTTCTTCGTGTCTTGTGGCACACTTCAGAAAAGAACAGTTTGACAATCGTGCCACTCTCCTATGCCAGATGTGAGGAATGCATCATTAAAAGGCTGTCCTGTGAATAAATACTTCCACTTGAGCTGTGGCTCTCTGTTGCTCCTCCAGAGCTCCCCTGGGCCTCTAACCTGCTTCTCAATGCTCTCCTTGCCTGCCTTGTCATTTTTAGCGGAGGGCTATATATTGGTAGATTTGCATTTGTTCCATGTTATATTCTAATGTCGTTCATTTAGAAAAGCTGAACAATTTTATCCCTGGCATTTCTTTCTGTTCCTTGATCTTCAGGCTGCTGTTTTGTCATTAATATTCTATAACAAACCTTTGAGGCCTTCACAGAACAGATAGATTTATACTGAGATTACATCACTCACAGAAGGACTCTGTTTTTGCTAATAAAGTGACTTTGGAAGGCTGTTTGGTGCACTGGCTTTCACTGAGGTTAGAACTAGAGAAATATGAAAAAGGTTCCAAAGGTATTAATGCTACTGCAAGGCACTGGAGAATTTTGAAATTTAGCAGATGGGAGATGCAGCAGAATCACTTTTCTATGTAATACTAATCTTCATAGAGCAGTGATGGTGTTAATTAAAGCACATTTACAGAGTTTACTGGTCCACCTTAGTCCAAAATATTTGCTCAAAATTGCCTTTTTCCAAATTTACTTTAAAGAAGCCATTGCATTCATAGTAAAGCATTTTTAAGTTGAATCCAAAAACTAGGTTTAGTTCACTTACTCCCAATATGGGATCTATGGTATGCCTCAGTGTGTGTGTTCTCAATGGACTGACTATCTCTATGAAGACTTTGGTGATGTTGATTATCTTGATAGTTGTGGTAACTTTATGACAATAATTGCAAGTGCCCTCACTCTTTGTTACTTTTGAACAACAGGAATAATCAATGTGTGTTAGAAGTTTTTATTTTGTGTGCTGGCTCCATATGTTCATACACAGAGGCAAAACTATCTCTGAATGTGACTGGTGCAGGTGTTTTAGTAGTAGACTGCTCTACAGCTTAAGTGAGTGTTAGGATGGGATAAAGTTAGTTCAGGACTGTTGGCATGTGTTGTTAACAGAACATGGCAGTATTACTCTAATGCTTTTAGGCATCATAACTGGAACTCACAGCCACACTGGAAGCATGCACTCAATTCATTATAGGTGTGATAATTAAGCTACAAACAAAACAACAACAAAAAAAAAACTTCTGTACTTTCCCAAAAAATGTGAGTCTTTATTTTTGGTTGCTGCTGTAAATTAACTACAGCTATGTTTTTAAGTGCATATTAGTTAGAGCAACTTTTTCCACCTAATGATACACAGTTCTATTGTTTTATTGAGCTTTTAATGGCTGTAGGTCTATTTCCACTTTATCAAGGTGTCACAGGTATGTTGACATACCTGTGACACCTTCTGCAGGTATGTCGCGCCAAATCAAAGCCAAGTTTATTTGCATATTGTGTGGATTTAAATCAGGAAGGGACAAAAAGAGTCATGCATGCACTTGGAAAATATTTTTAACAGACCACGTCCTTTTGTTAATCACTGTCGTGTCAAGGGATTGTGAGAGAATGTGAAATGCAATGGGCGCTCTTTTGTGGGATTTTGAGCAATACAGAGGAGGAGTGTAGGTTGCCTGTGGATGTACAGCCTCCTTCTGCTTTCACAACTAATGTATAAACTAAATCTGCCGCTTGTCGAGCCCACCATGCCCAACCCTTCATTCTCTGCTTAGCATAATGAGTGGAACACAGTGTGTACTGTGAAGCCTACCTGCAATCCTTATCAGAATGTCAGAAATAAATATATATTAAACTCTACATTTTTAATAACCCCACTTGGTCATTGCTGCTTTATTTCCTTCCATCAACAAACATCACCCACTGCAGTTTGTAGGTTTGTTGTGAAGGCATGTCTTTTATATCCTGCTACTAACTTAGGAGCTAGAACATTTTGTTCACTGAGCCTTCTCATTCTGTCTTTGACCTTATTTTGATACCATCTTTACACTCTCTCTCTCTCTTTCTTCTCTCATGTAGCATGTGATGCATTTTTTTGGGTCAGTGTGGAAAGGAAAGCCAAATAGGAAAAAATCTTAAACGGCAGATTATTACTAACATTACTAACATGTGAGGAACAAATCTGTGATTAAGTAGCAGAAGTCTGTTGAGGTGTGTAACTAGCGGAACTGGCCAAGCAGGGTGGGTGAAGAATTGCAACAAGAAGGTAATGGGAGTGTACACTGTTTTGAAAATTATGGTGATTCATACAGAGGAAGAGTCTAACCTCTCCTAAATCTCAACCACAAAATGCACAATGAACTGCCAATGTTTGAATTGCAAGTTTGTTGAAAATGATCTTTTTAACAAATGGTTGCAATAGTGACTGATTGTAATCTAACTTTCAATATTTTGGTCTTGATCTGATGCAGTTTATCCTGAAGGGCTCTGGTAATCTAATCAGTCAAGCAGTGTCTCTCCTTACAGTAGACAGGTACAGCTCATCTCCTTCAGGCTGCCATGGGTGCATGAATTATTTCTAACAGATCCTTCAAAGATGTCTCTCTTTACACTGTCTTTATGAGTAACTGGTTAAAGGATTCTTACCAGTTCCAAACTTCAGTAACACTCAAAGGTTATTGTTGGATTCATCATTCCCTGCTTCATGATCATAGTTTGCTACAACAACAAGCTCCAGTTGATATTATTGTGACTAATCCACAGGTCAACATAAACTAGTGCCTAATTTTATGTTTTTTTAAATGATCACATGTGAACTTAATGTTCCTTTGAGTTCCCAAGAATCAGCTGCTTTGTGCCTGTCACGTGATGTCCCAGGAAAACACTCTGAAATCTGTGTTTGTAAAGTGACATAATGTGAAAGAGTACTAGGTGTGTGAAGGCGTGAGCAATGCGATGTTTCTACCTGGAAAAGTGGGAGGCTGTGGCTTTACAGGTTTGGCCACAAACACGTGTACTGCTGTTTGGAAACACAGCAGTACACGGGCCTCTTTAACAACATCCTCGATGTCTAAGGATTGTTTGTTGACTTGGGGTTAAAAGGCTGCAAAACGGAGACTGTTATTCATGATGAGCAACAATTTAATGACTAATTCATCTTGTTGTTAAGGCAAAAATTTAAGTTAGACTGTTGCTTAGCAATATACATTATGTGCCAATGAAAGTCTTTGTTTTAGTTATCATTTTAATCGAGATAAATTAATTAATTTGTCAATACAGACCTACAGTCCAATATGACTACAACTGAATACTTGAACACACAGTTGATATCGTGATACATTGCTGATTAGTGAAACTCACATGCACAACAACGTTGAATTCCAAGGAAACATTGTCCCTAAAGGTTCTTGAATCGTTTCCACTTGGATCTGTATGCTGTGCATCTTCAGCAGCACTATGCCAATAAAATCCAAGGTAAAGTCGCGGCCACCAGTGCCAGAACAGTAAAGGCTGACAGCAAACAGAGCAAGCATCGCGACGTGGTGCAAACCCTGCGTCTCTCCCTGCGCTGAGGGTGAACCACTGTCATCACAACGTCGAGCGCATCCTCCTCTGCCATCGGTCGCCCCTGGGCACTTATGATGAAGATCTGACACGCATTGTGGTTGTGTCCGATTAACCTCTCCTGACGGACTCGTCGAAAGATACTCCCGCAGCAGTGGGCTATCCGGTTAACTCCGCTCAGTAAGCTGCCCCCGGAGGCGCGCCGTGCGCTCCGGAGCTGCGACGCCGTTGTCGGAAGAGGCACCTCCAGGGTCTGTTCTTCATCTGGATACTTGGTCGCTGAGAGTGCCACCAGCGATTCTTTTTGCCTCTTGATGAACGTCAGATGTCGGCAGATGGGGCAGACAATTGTGTCCCTGATGACTCCATCGCTGTTAATGCTGACCAGAGTTTTGACCAAGCAGTCGTGACAGAATACATGTCCGCAGCTTAAAGTCCGCACACTGCCCGACAGGATCTCATAGCATACTGGACACTCCGGTGTGTCGTCTTGGCTGTCCTCTTTGTAAAGTGCCATGTAGAGGTAGTAAATACTGAAAACAAGTTGTCTAACAATAAGAACCCTTAGTGAAGGAACACTGAGGTGCTCCTAGTTCATTGTTCCTCATTGACTGCGCTGTGGCTTTGGGTGGAGGCCAGTGAGTCTTGTAAAACAGGGTCTGTCACCTGTGACAACAGAAACCTATCTAATTGGATCCAGTTCAAGTTCTTAAATGGTACATATTTTATGATCCTCAACGCACGCCTCTCACTGTCAGTGGTGCTTGTTTGGCTATGTGAACCATGTTTGTCCAATAATTTGATTAATTAGATTTTTCAAGTGTGTAACAAAAAACACTGAAACTTTCAGAAGTCAGTGTATCCTACTTCTGACAGGTGAGACACAGATCATTCGTTTTATTCATTTTCGTATGGAGCATTTTGTTTTCTGGCTGTTATGCACCACCTTGTGGTCACTAAAAATAACTACACCTAACTATGTTCAAGAAAAAAAAAATACTTTACATAACTGTATACAGTACCTGCAAAATAAAATGGTCTCCATAATGACCAGATCTCACTGCAGCAGAGAAGCTTTGGGATGTGGTTGGAGATTCGAATCATGGATTTGCAGTTCAGACAAATGTGCAGACAAATGTTCAGCAACCACTTATGGTTGCTGAACATTTTCCATGAACAATATGGATCTTTTAAAATCTCTGAGGGATGTTCAGACACCTTGTTTGGTCTATTCCATTAAGAATTGAGTCAAGAGAAAAATGGGGTGTAATTTGTTATTATAATATAATAGAATCTTAATTCTATTCAATTCAATAAAAGAACTTTATTTATCTCCAGGGGGGCAATTACATGAGGCACGTGGATCATACATAACAATACAAGATAAAATACAAGATAAAATAAGTAAATAGAAGGAAAGAGCAATAAGCAATGAGAGCAATAAGTCTTATGTAATGAAATAAATGGTGAGTATATTGTGACCAGAAGTTTACATACACTGCATAAAAATACCTATTAATTTCACCTATTAATAAGCTTTTTTTGATTCTGGTCAGTCTGCATTACCAGTTTCTTTTCTGTGAATATGACCAGATGGCTAAAGAATGAGAAAACACCTTTTATGAGTGGAAAACAATTATGCTAACTTCAACTGATTCAAGAAATCAGTCGAAACTTTGGAACATACAGTGTGGAACTTTGAATACAAATTTGTTTCATTTAACACACAATCTGCATCTTGAAAGTTCTCATCTGCACACATTTTTTTTACTCTTACAAAAATAGGAAAAATTCCACAAATTTGTCCACACCTCTGCCTGTCGATGTCCCAGCTGTCTTCCACAGTACATAAAGCATGCATGTTAGGGTTAGTCCCTCAGGGTAGGAATGTAACATGTAAACTACACTAAACTGGTTTAAATGTGAATGCACTGTTGTTCAGTGCAGTTTCCTGTCCATGTTTTTGTTTGGTGACCTAGTGACTCCGATGGATGGATGGATGGATGGATGGATGGATGGATGGATGGATGGATGGATGGCTATGATTGAGACGTATATCAAAAACATGTATTTTTGTTTTCCATCTGTCACTAGGTGTCAGGTTAGTCCTCTTGTGGACGCCACCTTGTGGTTATTGACATAACTCCAACATTCAGATGGAAAAGGGAAAAAAAAAAGAAAAAGGAGGGCCTCTTTTAGTTTCAGACGTTACGTAACGTGAAACTACGTCACGGCGTACGTCTTGCATGAGGATTTACGTTAGTTCCGGGAGACGCGTTGGCAATTTCCTAAACACATTCCAGTTCCCTCAGTCAGTGTCAGAGGCCCATACCGGGAGAAGGAGTGCGTCTCGTTGTGTGTTTTACCGGCTGAACGGAGTATTGTTGAAACAGAGGACCAGACAACCGGTTGATATGAGCAGGTAAGGATTTAAGTATGATTTATTATTGTCAATTATTGGCCTGTTCGCTCAACGTTTTCCGGCGCTGTTCTTTTGTGAACGTTACGAAGATAAAAGCTCACATTTCGACTGTACTACTTAGCTTTTACATTTAATTTAATTTAATTTAATTTAATTTAATTTAATTTAATTTAATTTCAGTCCGCTGTTTGTGGAACCTTCTGGCGTCTTCAAACACAGGACTGCTTCAGTCTAAATGTAGGGTGTCAGATAGCGACATGTTTAAATTAGCGACCTCTTCTCTGCTTGACTAAATAACTGAGATAAATAATATCCAGTCTGTAAGATTTGTTTTAGATGAATACTAGTCGTTGGTTTTACGTTTCAGAAACTGTTAATGTTTGGAGTTGGGGTTTTTTTTCTCTCCTTTCTAATGCTCAGTTCACAAAAGATGCTAATTTAAGGCAGCAATCTAGCAGAAGATATTAAGCCTTAACATAAGGTTCGGTGTGTAATTTCACCACCACACCCTTTAAACCTTCAAGGAGTGATGCTATCCGTGCAAATTGAGCCAATAAGACTGAATAAACATTAACGAAAAAGAGTTGATGTAATACTGATCTCATCAGCTTCCGAAGGTCTGTTAAATATAGAGTCATCATTCTTAAAGCATAAGCACACAGTATGGTTGGTGGAGGACTTTCTCCCCACTTCTCTTTTAGTGTTTGTTTTGTCATGGCAAAAAAGGACGGTGAAATTATCATCCCTCCTAATGCAGGTTCCCTCCTGTCCTTATTCTTAACCTGTTACATGATCGAGCTTGACCTCTTCTGCTGGTGTGTTATGTTACCTGTACACTGTGTTGACAACAAGACATTGCAGATCTAAAAAGGCTGCATCTATAGTTCTGAATGTGCCATTGAATATCCAGTTTTCTACAAGGCTTTGGCCTGTTACCATGGCAGCTCTTGATTATCACATGTATTTGGGAGACACAGAGTCCCCTAGACATTGTTGGTACTTTCCTGGACAGCCGATAAGTCTCCCCCTATCACATGATGCACCCAACCTGGACAGCCAATAAGTCTCCCCCTATCACATGATGCACCCAACCTGGACAACCAATAAGTCTCCCCCTATCACATGATGCACCCAACCTGGACAACCAATAAGTCTCCCCCTATCACATGATGCACCCAACTTGTTTTGTCAGTGATATTTTGGGAAAACCATCCAGCTTTCCACTGTTTTGATTTGTGAAGCTGCATACTAACACATGTTGTCAGTCAGTCAGTTGCTGATGAGGGCACCTCATAGGAATGTTTCAACGGAAGAGCAGTCGCCCACCCGAAAGAGTGGAGAAAATCACACATCCTTTTTAGTCTAATCTAAGACAGAGACTAAATCTATAGTCCCACAAACCCAACAGCAGTAGCAAATATTCTTATATTTTCCTGAAAACAATCTATTATTCTGTTTTTTTTTATCTGCATGAATTAAGGTAGCTGTGTGTTATAGTGCTGCTCTTGCAAACACAACAGTGGATTAAACGCATAAAACATCTGTTTAACATTAACTACTCTTTATTTGGATATTTTCTGGAAACTGGTCGTTTAAAGTTGAAGAGCAAACTTTATAGAGGTGTAAATACAAAGTCCTCTCTAATTTAGCAAATGGCACATTATTTAGCCCATTTATACACCTAACCACACATTTTTTTTAAAACAATGAAGCAGTCCTTCATGAAGAACTAGCTGGCCTACTGCAAATTCAAATCAAAAAATACTGAACATACTGGTCATATTGTGACATGGTCAGACTTATTATTTCTCATTGTAGACCTCAAAAATGTGTTGTTTCCATTCGGGTGGCAAATTTAAAAACTGGATTTCATTGGTTGCTCTGATTTGAGATAAGAAGGGAATGCATCCTACTTGTTTCGACATGCCAAAGAACACAAAAGATTAAATATTTAGTGCTAGACGAGGGTAACCTGCTTGTGTAAAAGTGGGGTTTTTTTGTTGTGCTTTTTGCTTGTTTCACCAGTCAGTATTAAGAATATGTCTCTGTTCTTCTTAGGTTGCCCTGACATGGACACAGAGATGATTCCTAAATTTTCATCAAAGGATGAGGAGGTTGATTATTGGAAAACTCAAGCCCTGAAATATAAGAAAAGGTAGGTTGTGCCCCTGTGACTTCATACTTTGTGTCATTTACTTTATATGTGTCGGTTGTAAACTGTAAGTTGATATTTTTAGCGTTCTGTTTTTATGTGTGACCTTGAGCTGCATGTTTTGTTTTGTTCTCAGCGTTTTGTGTGTGTAATTATAGAATAATGTTTTTGCTCAATAAGCTCATCTTGCAGCAACATAACTGAGCTTATTTTGTAGCTGGCAGCAGTTCCCCTGTATTAGCACAAAAATAAAAGCCAACCTCAGTTGAGAAATGTTTGTGGTTTTCAGTGCAGGGCTACCGGGTTGAGCCTTATGACATAACAAACCGCAAACCTGCTGACCAATTCAAGAGGAAATGACAAAAGCTTTAGCAAAAGCCACAAGCCTTTCTGGGGTCTGCAGCTGTGCTGAGTAAATCTTTTTAAACCCTGCTTGGTCCCTATGTGAAACTGAGAGCCACTCAGGCAAAGTGAAGGGTTGCATATAAAGGGTTAAAGACATGGTGATTTTCCGAGAAATTCCTGCAGTGGGTATATGTGGGAAAAACATCAAGCCACGGAAAAACTAACTTCAAGTAGGTGGCTTGTTGCACGTGTTTCAAGCATGTGTTTTCTCAGGCGGACTTTAACACAAACTTGTCAACAACTGCAGCTTGCATTGTTAATGAATTACCTTTTTGAAATGTTTAACTTGCCATATTTTGCTTTGCTACATTTGACGTTTGTATGAAATGGTAACTTCTTGTAGAAGAAGTTACCATTTCTACATTGAGAGTGTAGTTTTAAATTGACTGCCTGGCGCTGGGACGTTGGAGAACTCATCTGCTGATGTCACAAGGCTTTCTGACATTGGCATGCGTGGAATGACCACGCACAGAAACTGATTCATGGATTGCAGCTCTCTCTGAGAGTATTATCTCAGTGCAAGGCAGCTGAACTCAGAGTGGCATTGGGTACAGTGTCATCTGATCAGGGGAAAGGTTATGTAAGAATGAGATTTTCCGTTCCAGCTTTGGTTGTTAATACAAATGCACCTTTTTTTATATTATACAAGTAGCACGCTTATGTTAATTCAGCAATGCTGAGATGGGATTGGTGTTGTATAGTTAAATCAAGAGTGAAAGTTAACCCTTTTCCAGGTCTATTTCTGTCAAAG
Source organism: Xiphophorus maculatus (assembly GCF_002775205.1). Taxonomy (NCBI): domain Eukaryota; kingdom Metazoa; phylum Chordata; class Actinopteri; order Cyprinodontiformes; family Poeciliidae; genus Xiphophorus; species Xiphophorus maculatus. Next base: position 10,655,116 of record NC_036458.1, on the reverse strand, counting down.
CTCCAGGAACATGCCTGAGCTAAACTCTTCCTGCAGAACAATAGCTTGGCCGTTTTCTAGAACTAATGCTGCTGAGCTGCTCTGCAAAGCTGAATGGTTCCAGTGTTGATCTGTGATGCAGATGTGAAACAATGACAGTTGTTTTTTTTTCTCTCCCTCTTCTCTGTGTTTGTATCATTCAGTTGCCAAGATGCTCAAGAGGAGCTGCAGGAGTTCCAGGAGGGGAGCCGGGAACTGGAGGCCGAACTGGAGGCTCAGCTCAGTCAGGCTGAACACCGCCTTCGAGATCTACAAGCTGAAAACGAGAGACTGAAGAACGAGGCGTCTAACCTAAAGGTAAACCGCTAGAATAGAAAATTATGAAATTATTTTAGAAATCTCACAGCTGAAGTAAAAATCTGACCATTTCTACAGGAAAAACACAAAGAAATCCCCTTTCAAATCAAAGTTCTGTAACACAGACAACCACAAGTTCTTCATTATGGAAAAACTTGTCCTTTCACATCATACAAGTTGCCGTGTTTGCTTAAAATATTTATCTGGTCAGCTGGACACAGAAGATCATCTGACGCCTCTGACCCTACAAAATAAAGATTGTTTGTTCACACTAATGTCTACGTAATGGTTATGCGTTGTTACAATAAATTAATGAATGACTTGGCAGTCAAACAATCCGACACTGGAATGCAAATCAGGGTTTTTCACCCTCAATAAACCAAGTTGAAAACAGTTGTTATTCATTTTAAATGGATCTTATGGGAAAAAATGGCAAACATTTGCTACACACTGTCTTATAATTTAGTTAAATACATATACAGGATCCAGAGAGAAACATCATTCTGCTTTTGAGAAACTCTTGTATTTTAAAACAAACATTTTATAGTCAGGACAAGATTTTTAGAGATTTATCCAGAAAAAAATAATAAATTGCATAAAAGTTTAAAGAAAAACAATCTGAATTTGTTCAAATAGGACCTGGCAGGTCAGGCCTTCACAAAATCTGTCACAGGCGCATCTCCAGTTGGGACACCAAGCAGAGTTACTTGAGTCATCTGATCTGCTTCCTAGGACAGAGTTTACAAAGCATGTTAAGTAATCCTGTGGCAACGCTTAATTGGATGTCGGGATAAAGCAGAAGGAAATAGGAAGGACGAGTCTCGTTCTAAATCAGAGCGGGCCTGAGCGCTGAGTTCTGATTGTTGCCGGCTGTATTTATGTACACACAATAAGAAATTCACCATGAGCACATTGTGGTTAAACATGTGAGCCCATGTGCCACACCTAACTCTAAAAAGGAACACTGCAAATGAACCGGAGAAGGTAGGAATGATGCCTTCCTGTCTTTGTGTATCAGGGGCCACAGTAAAGGCACACAGCAATGCCTCTAATTACACGTAACCTAGTGCAGGAAGCGGGGCCAGGGGCCTCCCCTGTGAACAAAAGGGCCTTTTGACAGTGAAATAACACCAACGAACATCTCGACTGTCTTGTGACTCTCCTCATTTCCTCTGCTGTTGTTTGTGACCATCAAGCAAATGCATAAAATAGTATTTTCAAACGTCATGCTACTGTGCGCTTTTGTGCTCCTGGTTCTCTACATCGGCTCACTCCCGGGGCGTTTTCTTCTCTTTATTCTATCTGTTATCAGGAAAAGCTAGAGCAGCAGTATGCTCAGAGTTACAAACAGACTTCCATGCTGGAGGACGACCTGAGCCAGACCCGCAGCATCAAGGAGCAGCTACACAAATACGTACGAGAACTGGAACAAGCCAATGACGACTTGGAGAGAGCCAAAAGGTCAGAATCAGAATAATGCATTAAGATGCATTTAGACTGTTAGATTTTCTGCGATGTTCACGAAACAAGCCGTGTTTCTGATTTTAGGGCAACAATAGTGTCTCTGGAGGACTTTGAGAGCCGTTTGAACCAGGCCATTGAGAGAAATGCTTTCCTTGAGAGCGAGCTGGACGAGAAGGAGTCACTCCTCGTGTCAGTGCAGCGGCTGAAAGACGAAGCCAGAGGTAAGGAAGAAACCTTTTTTTAAGATTGGGTTTGTACTATTTGTGGCATTTTGGATGAGAATTTGATTAGTCACACTTCAATCTCCTGCAGATCTGCGACAGGAGCTGGCAGTACGAGAGCGGAGCACTGACAGGATGTCGGCACCGAGCTCGCCTACATCAGATATAGACAAGACTGATTCTGCAGTCCAGGCCTCTTTATCACTCCCTGCAACACCTGTAGGGAAGAGTATAGAGCATGCGTTCATCAGCCAAAAGGGTAAGGGTTGTTCCCACTCTTATTTCTGCATATATTTAAAAATATATATATTTTAATTAATTTAATCTTTTTACTGTAGGACTGACCAATGGCTGCAGCGGCTCGGCCCTCACACCTTCTGCCAGGATCTCAGCTCTTAATATAGTTGGAGACCTTCTGAGAAAAGTTGGAGTAGGTTTTATTTATTTACATTATCAATTTATAGCCAATTTATTCCTTTTGCATCTCTCTGCGAGAGTTTAGAGACGGATTCAAAAGCGCAAACTTGAAATTGCTTACGGTGGCCGACAGGTGCAAATGCGCAGCAAAAGAGAAAACATGCAAACAAAAAAGAAGACACCCCCGAATGAAATGCAGCAAACAAAAAGTGTTGAAAACGGAAGTGCTCCAGACCACTAGGGGGAGTCAAAGAAAATAGTATTCATTTCTATGGGACCAGATGCAAGATTCTTCTTCTTCTTCTTCTTGGTATTTATTGGCGGTTGGCAACAAACTTACAGTAGCATTACCGCCACTTACCAGTATGGAGTGTGGTTCGAGATGGTCTATAAACTTTCACTTTCTACCTTTTCCCTCCATTAACTCCTGATTAAACATACCCCCACACATACACACCTGCTTATATTATCCAACTTGCTTATAACTTTATATACCCCTCTTTGATATTCTTTACACATTCACACCCAACTTGCTCTACTCATATCCTATGAAATAGCTTTGTTTTTTAAGATACCGAATAATTATTTGAATATGTCTACTCCCGAAATCTCTCCTCAAAAATTCTATTAAATTAAACCTTTCTTTAATACCTACACACTCTCTCAGCATGCATCTTCTCTCTTCTTCATACTTACAACACTCTAAAATAACATGCTCTATTGTTTCAGACTTCTCACAATAATCACACTTTCCAGATGCAAGATTCAGAGAGATACCTTTACTTTCTTTCAAATTTCTTTCTCTGAATCTTGCATCTGGTCCCATAGAAATGAATACTATTTTCTTTGACTCCCCCTAGTGGTCTGGAGCACTTCCGTTTTCAACACTTTTTGTTTGCTGCATTTCATTCGGGGGTGTTTGCGTCTCTCTTTTTGTTTGCTGCATTTCATTCGGGGGTGTCTTCTTTTTTGTTTGCATGTTTTCTCTTTTGCTGCGCATTTGCACCTGTCGGCCACCGTAATTGCTTGGCTTTCTAATTTTGAAAGAAGCCGAAAATAGTAGCATCAACACATCACTGTCTGGCCACAGAGCAATGACGCATTATGCACGCACTTAGAAGAAAGTGAGGACAAATAAATTAACATTATAAAAAACTTGAGCTTTATGTGAGCGCAGCTTTCATTCTTCCAGTGAGATGTTGGATATTTTTACAGATGATTTATCTGTTCAAAATAGTCATATAAATTGAGTTCAATAAGCGTAACTCCGATAAATTTACTCTGCAACAAAGATTTGCTTGTATTATGCAACATGGGTGATGTTACAAGTTTCATCTTAAACCAGTGGATTTTATCTCCAAATGAATAATTCTCCTTTCTTTCAAAACCTGCAGCATCACTTATTGATTTAGAAACATTTTGATGAAATTTGTCTTGTCGGATGAACTGAAGTTTTGCTATTTAAAATAGTAATAAATTAAAACATCTTACTGTATTTCTTTGATTATTTCTGCAACTGTACCGATGCAATAGGGGCTCCAGCATGCTGGACAGGGTGGCTGTGTTGCTGTCACAATATTTCTGCACCAAATATTTCTGTATTTGGTGCAGAAATAATGTGGGAAAGGAGGAGCAAAACGATTCCTGCAAAAAATCAAGACATAAAATTCCACGTCTCATTGTTTTAATTTGTGGTTAAGTCACAAGCTTTACCTTTAAGGCTAAATTCAGCTTTTTTTTTCCTGTTTTGTCATTAGGCTTTGGAGACCAAACTTGCAGCTTGTAGGAACATTGCCAAAGATCAGGCAGCGCGAAAAAAATACTCCACAGACGTTGGCACAATCCTCAACAGCAACCCTACAAAGTTCCCACACCCTCTGCACACGTCCTACTTTGAAACAAGGTAAACCTCTCTTGTAGTTTTGGTTCTGCTATGTCTTAATTCTACCTGCTAACAAAAGTTCATGTCCTGTTTTCATCTGCAGCACTGTTAATGGACTGGACCCGAGCTCCATGGCAACCAACAGAGCCATCCCTCCTCCAGGCATGCTGCCTTTAAGTGTGTGAGGACCCAACATGCCATTCAAACCTCTGCTCAAAGCCCATCCAACACAACATGGCTACAAATAGGACTCATGAGCTGCTGTGTGTGTGGGTGTGTGTGTGTGACTGACTGAAAGAGGGTTGACTGGGTGAGGGTATGCATGACTGAATTTGATAGATGCATGACAGAAGTTAAATAAACTTGCCTCCAGGTTGCAGCTCAGAGTGCAGCTGGGTAGGTGCATAGCCATGTTCCTACCTGATCCCTGCATGTGCCTAAAGCAGAGCTCTTCAGTGCTTGTTTGCTGCCTTGATGTCACCGTTCATGCTGCAGCACTAACTCAACGGCTCTAACGAACTTCTTCTTGACAAAAAGGCCCTCAACTGACCACAGCTTCCTTTTGATTATTTTTCTTCATGTATTTTCTCCTGAATTGCACAGTTGAACTTATTTATATTTTGAATGTTTAATATTTAAAAAAAGGGAAATACTTATTCCAGCTGGTTTATCTTGTATGCTTTGAAATGCATATTTCTTGTTTGCTGCTTTTTTTTTGCATGTCTATTTATGGTTGCAGAAGTGTGGGTCGGCCCCGCGCTGAAGACCGAAGTGAATGTTGATTGTCTAAAGCCATGTAGCGCAGTCGTTGCCATGTCTTCTGTTGGGTGAAGCATTCTTCTGCCCCACTGAATTGTTTTCTTTCTTCTACTTATAATTTTAAGAAAACAGTTTTGTCTTTATTATGTTATGACATGAATTTGGCCCCAAAATTCTCCCTACCTGTAAAGGATTCTCAAAGCCAAACAAAATATTGAAAAATCTTTCTGACAGTTTTCAGTTTTACTGAAGCGTATCTAAACTCAATGGATCTTTTCAGGGTTTTGTGCAGTGCAGCACAGATTTTCACTAATATTAATTTGGTATTAACTTTTTTTTTTTTTTTGGTCTTGGCAGCTTTGTTATTGACTTTGTATCTATTTTTCTTCTTGCAGCTCACATTTTTAAACCCGTTATAGCCTGAAGTATAATTTAAAGGTTAGTTGTTTGTATTTATGAGATCTCAGTTTACAGTAGAGCCTGTTACTGAAGCGACTTTAGCGAGTTTGTACAGTAGTGTATATAGAAGGCGAAAATTTGCTTACATGTACATAGAGACATTTGGCATTAAAGTCCTATTTATTTCAGATTATTGCCACTGTATGGCATGTGTTGAGATAACGAGTTTTACTTTTGTACAGTGGTTACAGCCATTGTAATATGCTATTAAATTGTCAATTGTTAAAGTAAATAAAGATTGAGATAATAAATATGCCTATGGTTTTGGTGAAATGAAAGCATGTTGTTTTTTTTTTGTTTTCATACTTAAATGAAACCTATTATGGTCTAAAACTTATTACACCTTTTGATTATCTAAAAACATGTCTAAAAAGTTGCTTGTTTAAAATAATTTATTGAAAGTTATACAGTTGATGCTCATTCTAAGATGTATGGTGGGACAATTAAAAACTGGATCATTCATTTGCTATGTTGTAAAGCTTTAATACTGAATAAATCAACAGGCTGCTTTAATATTCCAGCACAATTTAAAACAAGGCATAAATTATTCAGATACATAAATTAGTTTCGGTCTTTACTCATTTTAAAAGCTAAAAAAACAATCATAGACCTAATTTCTTCTCCACTTCCTTCTTTAATATGTTCTTCTTGATCTAGAGAAACAAAAAAAAGTTTAGCTTTACAACTCAAGCATGAATTATGTATTATATTACTTAAATTTGTAAATACTGGCATTAAAACTGCTCTCCTACCTTTCCAGAGACAGTTAGTGGGTAACTGTCTACAAACACCACATAGTATGGAATCTTAAAGTGAGAAATCTAAAAGGAAAAAAAACAACATACATGACTGTGTGCTATTTTTTGAATAATTAAAAATCATTTTAGTCTGTGTGCATGTACAGTGTATCCATCTTTTCCTACCTTTCCTGTGCAGAAGTCTCTTATCTCCTCTACAGTGGAGGTCTGGCCCCCCCTCAGCCTGACGCAGGCACACACCTGCTCACCCAGCCTCTCATCTTTCACTCCAACCACCTGGGAAGCCGAGCAGCACTGTAGTTGTCTTGTAAAAATAAAATATTTAGTGCAAACTGCTCACCCTCAGGGTTTTTAAATCTCACCTGCACCTCCAGAACTTTTGGATGCTTGTGGAGAAATTGTTCCACCTCAGCGGGGTAAATGTTCTCCCCTCCGCGAATGATCATGTCCTTCATACGTCCCTCGATGCAGCAGTACCCCAGACTGTTCAGGCTGGCTGTGTCACTGGATGGGAGAAGTAACTCACTCATAACTTTAAAATTATTACAAAAAATTCTCTGATTTTAAAAACTCATCTTACCCAGTCCTATACCAGCGATCCTCAGAGATGACCTCTCTGGTTTTCTGAGGATCATCCCAGTACCCGAGCATCACACAGTAACCTCTGGTCATCAGCTCCCCCGACGCCCCCAAAGGGACAATCTGGCCCGAGTTGGGGTCCACTATCTTGGCCTGGAAATACACATTTTGGCACCTTGTTAGAGTGTGAAAAAGCTCAAGGTTTGAGCTGCTGCACTGTTTCTTTGCACCAAAAAAGCATACCTCAGTGTGAGGCATGATACACCCGGCAGTGTTGATCTTCAGATCATCGTTGTCTTGCGGGAACCCCAAGAACGTAAGAGGACTGTTTTCAGTAGTTCCATATATAATCTGTAAAAAAATTAACCTAATTTACTGTCAGGAGCTCTTTGACTGTCACGCATTAAAAATTAAATGCTCACCGTTATTTCTTTCATGTTCATGTTTGATATGAGTCGCCTCAGGATCTCGGGGGGGCATGGAGAGCCTCCCATGAGCCCTAAAGCAAAGACAATACTTCACTCCAAATTGAATAAAACCAACTAAGCTTGACTTTTTAAGTCTCTTACCAGCTTCAACTGATGACAGGTCATACTAGTGTAAATCCCGACTCAGCAAGTCAGTGTACATTGTGGGAGTGCCGTAGACAAAATTGCACCTAAAGAGGAGGAAGATATGATCAGCAATCATTGAGAGTTCTTGTTACTGGACGCACTATGGACTCTGAGGATCCTACTTTTCATTCTGGATGGCCTCTAAATTGGCAGAGCTGTTGTAAGCAGAAGAAGGGAACACGAGCGTGATGCCGTGAACTGCCATGCTCATGAAACAGTGATACAGAGGCACAGGCACACACACTCGCACCTGAGGCTGATTGTGAATAATAAATACATTGATTATTCAAATCAAAATGTGTGTTTTGATATATATATATATACCAGACAAGTGTGGACTCACTCTGTGATTGTAGCCCATACGGAGGCCCACATAATATGCATTATTTACAATATTGTTGTGGGAAAGAGTGGCTCCCTTTGGTTTTCCAGTGGTACCCTAGTGCCAGTGAAGCAAGAGAAACATGCATCTAGGTCAATATGTCTCGATATGATATCACTACGCTGCATGTGAAAGGTCTCGTAATGAAGGTTACTGAAGTGAACTGGATGTTGATGGCATCATCAAAGGACAGCTGGCTCTGCAGGTCCGACAGCTGCTTGTAGTGCTGACCCTCCGCTGCCTGCATCACATCGTCCACATGGAGCATCCCTGGCTGCCTGTTGTCGGTCACAATGATCATACGCAGCTCTGGCACCCTGGAAGATCCCGAAACAGATTCTCTGAACTGCTGACAGAACTAACATGATTACACATTTTAAATAACTAGGGCAAGATGTCCAACATGTGACTCTGGGGCCGTTTAAATAATTTAGTGTGGCCTACAACAGCAATTCAGAAATGATAAGAATTTTTCTCACTAGAAAAGTGAATCGCACTCGATACAATATGCTGGGTTTTCTTTCAGTAACTAATTGAACATACTGTTATGCTTCACACCTAGAATCTGTTGGAATGCATATATGATTGAACTGAAATAATTCTTTTTGTATTGTGCCTTAAGACAACTTTTGTTGTGAATTAGTGTTATATAAATAAACTGAATTGATTTGAATTTAATTAAAATGAATTGATGAATTACCCATATCTTTATGTTGTTGCTAGAAATAGTTGAAAACAACCTGAAAAAAAAAAAAACATAAATGCCTTTTTAATATTAAGGCAACTTTGCAAGACTCTTTTGTTTATGTTTCAAATCAATAAGAATTTTCCAACTTCTATTCAAACATTTTGCTGCTTAATTTAATTAAAATATTGCTTCTTAAGCTAGCTGTTAGGCTAAAAAAACCCATCATTTTTAATTTGGGGGAAAAAAATGCAAACCAATTTGTGACCCAAAATACTTTTAACTTCACAAGTTTGTAAAATGTTTGGACATTGCAGATCCTGTTCATCTCTAAATATTAACAGTGGAAGGACCATAACGTAAGATTACATTTGATTTTGTCAAACCTGGAGCTTTTGATCATATTCGCTGGCATTGACTTAATTCCTGGACAAATCTCCCGCAGCATCTCGCAAAAGTTCTGGCTTTTAAAGCTGGTTGGACACAATACTGCTTTACACTGGACCTACATAGAAGCAAATCTAGGTTGTAATATTATGTAGAAATTATTTGTTTAAAAACAATTCACTCTGCATGTCTATCTTTTCTTTACCTTTTGCAGTGTAAACGCCAATTCATCTACTTGATAGGCTGGGTTCAGTGACACCTGTCGGCACAGCAACAAGGTTTGTCCGGGTGGAAAACTTATACAGCAAACAACTTCAATACATTAGAAACGAAGAATGAGGGCACAAGTATGAATCTGTTGCGCTTTCCTTTTTATTCTGCATGGTCTGAATTATACAATCCAGTAATGCCTTTTGTAGATATCAGACAGCTTCTGGCATATTTTGGTCTGGATATTTAACCACGTAGAGTTCATTTAGGTTTTATTCCACTGTCTGTCTTTATCCTGCAAATATCACTTTAGTCAGAGATCAAAGTCATTTGATTGAGTATTTTAAAAATGGTTGACTTAGGTGATCAATTCTTGTTCTGTGAGTGTTTATCATCCACTCATCATCTTCCTCTCTCTCATACACAGACAGCACTCAAAAGATTGCTACAACTACATTAGATACCCCGCAGTAAAAACAGAATCTGCTGGTTTTTATAAAACCCTGAGTTTACTTTTTCAGTGAGAGGTCGTGCTATAGATAGATGATAAGAACTGGCTGGGAGCAGATATCAAGGACGTTTTTTAAACCAGGGGAAAAGTACAAGATAGCATTCCGTTCCGAACGTTTGCAGAAGGAAACATTAGCTATTGTGAAATGTTTGTAAGAAAAAGTTTTATAGCTTCTTTATAGACATCACTTTAGGTATGTGTTAAATAGAATTATTCAATATTAATGCAACTTGGTCCAAATAATTAAAAACAAATAAAAAAATAAATAAACAATGCAACTAGAATTGTGTTTATGGTTGGCAAACCTTGTGGTTAGGTACAGATTGTTATGTGAGTTTTATTTATTTTTTAATTTGACCAAATGTCAGTGTAGATGTACGTCCATGTTTGAGTTTTCATGTAGAATTTTGATCCTTCGTTGTTTGGAGAAAATCCACAATAAATTCAAAGTTGTGCGTAACATTTTTTTAAATTAATTGAATGTGTTCAGAGTTGTCACTTCATCCAGATGAACTAAGACTTATAATGTCTCAATCAAATTAATTAACCACTGTCAGGACTTCTAAATATCTGAATAAAATTGCATTTGATGGGAAAATGATAACGTGGTAAACTTCCAGCAGCACAACTCTCCCCCTAAGTCACTGAAAGGTTCAAACATCCATCTGACTTGTAAATACAGACAGGTTCTACACTGACCAGGATAATTCCAGCCTTAGCTGAGGCAAACTGGAAAAGGATCCATTCGTATATGTTGGGAGCCCAAATCCCCAGTCGATCACCTTTCTTCAAGCCCAGAGCAAGCAAGCCAGCTGCAGCCGTGTCCACCTTGTCAGGAAGAAATGGCAGAACGTGGGTTGATGCATGCAAGATTCTGAAAACCTAATCAAAATGGATTAAATCTGAAACCCACATCTGTCTGAAACTCAGCAAAGGTTTTTCTGATGCCGTCCTGTAGAAACACCACGGCTTCGCGGTCAGGATAGCGTCGGACGGTAGCTTCCAGGCTCTGACTTACAGTCAGGGGAAGAAAGGAATAGGAAGAGGTGCCGTGGACGTAGCTGGTGGTCAGGGATGGTTTGTGAGGTGGACTGTCTACGTGGAGAGACCTGGCAAAGACCAAATTCACAAATGTGTGCCTTGTCATTTCAGGGTTTTGACTTAATGCAGCTTTAAAGATTTTTAAGCAAATGAAACCTGGGGAAATTTGCAGGAAACTGATTTCTTAATTTGCATGACAACAAAAATGTGCTTTTAATTATCTAAGCTGAAGGGCATAAATCATAAGTCTTCTGTTTGGAAATGCACAATTTCTGACACATTCTGGCATGACAGAACTTAAACACCAGTCAATGATCTGATATGCTGTCAAACCTAAAACACTATTTACTTTTTTTTCTTTAAGAGTAAATTACCGAAGCAAAACTGCCCCTCCTGGTTTCCACGTCCTGCAGTCTTTGAGTCCATTCAAACATCGGAAACTGTAGCAGACCCTGAGCAGCGGGGCAGACATGGCAGACATGGCAGACATGGCAGACATGGCAGACATGGCGCTCAAGCACCGCAGCCAGCTGGAGGTGAATGCAGAGTCCAGGGTCCGTCTGAGCAGCAGAGTGTTCTCTGCAACTCCGCTGGTTCATTCTGGTTTGATTTAATTACAGCATGTGTAATAATTAACTTATATTCACAGTCGCTAGTTAAGTACACACTTGAAAAGATAACAAACTCCTTTAAAAAAAAAAAAAAAACCCCATTGATTTCACATGCCAGCATTTTTCAACCACATATTCGTTCATCAAAATCATTTTCCAACAACAAATAAATATTATTGTACGCAGTGCTATCAGTTTAACCCTTTTGGAGAAAATTAAAAAGTTACCAAACGCTGAAAGAAAATAGTCCTGTTTGTAGAGAAAATATTGAAATATCCACATCATTTTTTAAATATGATGGTTCTTAGAACTTTTGGAGTTTGAGAAAGGAATGGGCCTAAAAAATGTGGCGAACTGATATGTTGGTCCGAACATTTTCTTTTAATAAACAGCAAATATTTACTATGAGCTAATAAGGAGCTAATACAACAGGAGTAACAGTCTCTAGTGTCTTTCTAATTTTGTCAGGTTTAGGAATGTGTTTATGTTTGTTTGTAAGTTGGTGCCTAGACCTCGACCAGTAGACGGCGACTTTTCAAACACGGGGTGTTCAGTTTACAGTACATTTCTTGTTGGCTGTTTGTTAGATAAATTGTGTAATTTGTTTAATTAGGTTCTGAAGCATGAATCTGAAACAAGCCATGTTTCACAGCGAGCTGTCAACTCACTGGCCTTTGCTCAGAGGATCATGTTTAACAACTTCGAGATAAGAAGTGACGGTTTTTCTGCAATGTTTATTCCTAGAAATTAACAAGTCGACATTTTAAGTGCATGCTCCTACTACTATGTGCATCTATCTGCTGGACCAACTATGTCCATCACATGACCAATGAGTCCAACATGCAAGTTATTCTACTGAGGGAGGAAGCCACACGTACGTGGGGGAGATCATACAAATTGTGCACACGCGGCCCCCCGCTGGAATTTGAACCAGAGACTTTGTTGTTGCAAAACAATAGTGCTGAAAGCTGCTATATCATGCAGCACATGAAGGGGCAAATTGTTAATGTTCTACTGTATATTAAAAAAAAAAGATCAATGTAATAATGTAACAATGTAGACATTAAAAAAACAGTTACGTTTTTGAAAGAATAAAAATGGATTACCTTTAAACAGGTAAAACATTTTTGCATTACCTGTATTTGTATTACCTGCTTTAAGGTAAGCAGGTACCTTAAAGCATTTCTAATGGTCAAGCCTGATAAAACTACACTGAAATGATGTTACCTTGTAATCTTTTGGTTTAGCTTTAACTTCCAGAGGCAGCAGGCAGAGCTCACCCATTAATGCAAAAATCTCCACCGACTGGAGCTTTTCTGAAAGATCTGATGTGAAATTTACAGCCGATGAATTTGACAACTTTTATTTTTGCAGCACTTTATGTGGCACTGAACATTTCAAAAACTGTTTCAATAATTCTTTTTAGTGGCATAGTGCTGGTTCTGAAATAAAGTATGTGCTATACATTACTTAATGTTTCTTTTTATTTTAGTGCAGCCCCTTAAAGACTCGGCCTAAATGCATGAGCATGATATTTGTGATAGAATGTTAAACAATAACTGAATTGATTTAGCAAGTGTAGCAGCAAAGACTTGGAATGTGAAACTGGTTTACATTTACAGCTGTTAATGTAAACCAGTCAGTACTTTGATACTTGGCACACATTTCTAGTCAGCAAACCCTCTTTGCACGCTTTCTTTTAATCCTTCAAATCAAACCCTTCCTGAATCTGACATGTGCTGAAATATAATGAGGCACTTTGGAGGAGACTTTCAGCTTTCTGTACCAGGAGCACAGATGCAAACTTCTCCTCTTTATTTCGTTTCCTGTGTAACTATGGTTACCCTCCCTCGTACTTAAATTAATGTTTTACTCTAACCCAAAGTTTACACAGAAACATTAGACAACACCAAGTCATTCATCAGTCGTTGGGCCGCTTGTCTGCAGAACAAATTATCTACTACCCCGTCATTATGCTGTGTCAGTCTTATTCAGACTTTGTTATGACTACAGCATAAATCTACATTTCACCACGAATGGAAATGTGAGCAGTCTCTCTGGGACTGGTGCAAAGGCTTTATATATAACGACCGTTTCCTGCACACGCACTGCATTGTCATTATGGCTTAGGCTGTGGGTTAATACTGTACATAACTCCATTCATCAGTGGAGAGTTGACCTCAAGCTGTAAGGAAACGTATCTGGAACTCACTCAGCATTGTTATTCATTCTCTGTAAGGTCACGGCAGAGATTTAAGTAAAAACCTGAGCCGGTGCTTAATGCATCCTGCAGAGGGCGGCAGAGCAACGGGAAAGAGACAAGCTCATTGCGGTTTAGCTGCTCTTGTTGGGGCCTGCCATGCAAAGCAATGGCAGGAACCTATTGCTATTCTCCCAAGAAAAGTTTCTTTATTATTATTATTATAATTCTTTATTTTTCATCCGTAACCGTTAATGCGGCTCATACCGCTGCGTGCACACCTACAAAAGAGGTATCAAAACCTGCAGAAAATTCACGCCATTCCAGCTATTACTTTTGGTGGGATTCGGGATGAACATGGCGACATAATTCGCAAAAAACTACGAAAAAAACCCCATTATAATTCAATGGGGAAAATCCATTGAAAACCCTAATACCCTACTGGCTAAAACAGAGAATTGTCTCCCCCAGCTGGCTCAAATGAAGTATTGTAAGTCTGAAAAGCGAAAAGAGCAAGTATGAAAAAAAAAAGATTGTGCCTTGGATATACTGGATTAAACAAAACTTTAAATTTGATTGGTAAACATCCAACAGGTAGATGTGAGTGTGGTATGGATATGGAAACAGTAGAACATGTAATAATTAATTGTGGAAAATATAAAGCAAGTACAATAAATTAGGAAATATGATATAGAGACATTTAAACTTAATAAGATATTAATTAAACACAAAATAAATAAAGCGGTTATTACATGTTTGAAGGTAACAGGATTATATGTAAGACTTTAGATTGGGGAGCGGTTAACTGAAACGTGGGGCGTGCTAACCCCCTGCGCCACCACAGCACGCCCCATGAATATTTATGTTATTTCATAAAATTTCTTAAGAAAACTAAACTGATAGAAAGGATTTAGTGTTTTTTTTTTTTAAGTTGCGCCCTGATCCACACTCCATACCAGTAGGTGGCGGTAATGCACACCATTAAGTTGCTTGCCAACCGCCATTAAAAACAAAAAGAAGAAGAAGAGCTTTCTGCTTCCGACTGTTTGGTTAAGGTAAGAAGTGTTTGTGTTATGTCCATAAAATATACTATTTAATTTCATTACTATATTATTAGAACTGCTTACAGTTGTTAAATGTAATGTGTTCTTTAAGAAATGTGATCGATTTTAAAAGTTTGACTGCTGTGGGATATTTTGTTGTGGCTCTGATAGCGTAGCTGCTAGCTTGATGGAACCACAATTTGTTCACATGTTAGCACTTTGCTAACTGGCTTTCGTGAAACCAGTTAGGCTACAAAATCTCTGTTAACATCAATCTGATCAGCTGAAATAAGGCAATTTTGTTTTACCTCAACCTAGAGCTATTGTGACTTGCAGAAATTGCCACAAATAACCGGAACTAGCATATTAAGCTACTTCACTGAATCAGTTGCTTCGGATACAGATACTCTCAGCTGCCGTCTTGTGCCGACAGTGAAAAACAGCAGAACTACATAATATTAGCTTGGTATGATGTAAATTATAATTTTTGTTTGAATTACATAAAATAACTTCATGATCTGAGTTTTTTTTCATTATGCTTGGCCTATCAATAATTTCAAATAATAAAACATAAAATATCTGGGTTTATTTTGTTCATCCGAACCAGAACCTCCAGGTTCTCCGTTGTAGAGTTTTACTGAAAATCAGCGGAGAAATATCTGTAGCGCAGCAGCTGCGGTACAGTCTGCCCACTAGAGTAGAACTGAACCGAACCAAACATGAACGTATTTCATCGCCTAACGAAAGACAAGGAAGCAAAGAGATTTCGGCTAAAGAAATCTGAACTTGATTACATTGCAGCATCCTTTAGCGTCGATGCCAATTTGTAGCGTGACGACGCCGGGCACAAACCAGACGGGCGCGCCTTGGCAGGCCCCGGCTAAATTTCTTCAGAAATTTTGTTTTTCTAGTTGGGGCCTGCCATGCAAAGCAATGGCAGGAACCTATTACTATTGTCGGAGAGAAGCGTCTCTTTAAGTATTGGGGCCTGCCATGCAAAGCAATGGCAGGAACCTATTACTATTGTCGGAGAGAAGCGTCTCTTTAATATTATTATTATTATTATTATAGAACTTTATTTTTCTTCCGTAACCGTTAATGCGGCTCATACCGCTGGGTGCACACCTACAAATGAGGTATCAAAACGTGCAGAAAATTCACGCCATTGGAGCTATTACTTCTGGTGGGATTTGGGCTTAACGTGGCGACATAATTCGCAAAAAACTACGAAAAAAACCCCATTATAACTCAATGGGAAAAATCCTAGAAATACCCTATTTTTGAGGATTTGCTGTGTCGTCACAAATTCACCTAGAAATGCCATTCAAATTTCATTTTGTAGATACGTCTGTGATCTCTTCGAAAGTGAAGACGGCTCATCGATACCAGTTACGGTTTGTCCACAATTTGCCTCTAAGCGACCCAAACTTTCTCATTTTTGCTGAAATTACAGTGACAGCCCATCTCGGTTCATATCTGGGCACAACATTTCTTTCTCTCATCGCTGTAAATGCTCTGAGTGAGGTACAGATATGAATCTCGGGACTATCGCAGAAGACACATTGAACTGTCATACGCTCGAAACGCTTTTCGAATATGTATTACGGTTCCCGAACAAGAAGGATTTGTTTCCAATGCTTTTTTTCAGTAAAGTGTGTTTGCTCAAACACACTTGTGTGTTTGAGAGCTCACAGCTCAGAGCTCACACCTGCTGAGACCATTATTTGCCATAGCAACGGAACTCAAGAGGCTATTGGCTGCTGGTTAGGACTACGAATACGCATCACTGTAGTTCTATCTATCCTCAGTTGAAACAGATCAGGACTGAGAACTGGCCTTTAGAACTACTGCTGCTATGGGCTGTATATAACTGATTTAACTCAGTAACTGTTACACATGGGATTAGTTTGGAACTTTAAAATGGAGCATAATAATAATTTCAAAATAAAAGCCTTGAATAATTTTACATCAGGTAATTGCTGTTTTTGGCTTTATTTGACGTTTTCATCCAAAGCAATGTTACACATGGGATTACTTTGGAACTTTAAAATGGAGAATAATAATTTCAAAATAAAAGCCTTGAATATTTTCACATCAGGTAATTGCTTTTTTTGGCCGTATATGACTTTTTCATCCAAAGCAATGTTACACATGGGATTAGTTTGGAACTTTAAAATGGAGAATAATAATTTCAAAATAAAAGCCTTGAATATTTTTACATCAGGTAATTGCTGTTTTTGGCTTTATTTGACGTTTTCATCCAAATCACTGTTACACATGGGATTACTTTGGAACTTTAAAATGGAGAATAATAATAATTTCAAAATAAAAGCCTTGAATATTTTTACATCAGGTCATTGCTTTTTTGGCCGTATATGACTTTTTCATCCAAAGCAATGTTACACATGGGATTAGTTTGGAACTTTAAAATGGAGAATAATAATAATTTCAAAATAAAAGCCTTGAATATTTTTACATCAGGTAATTGCTGTTTTTGGCTTTATATGACTTTTTCATCCAAAGCACTGTTACACATGGGATTAGTTTGGAACTTTAAAATGGAGCATAATAATAATTTCAAAATAAAAGCCTTGAATATTTTTACATCAGGTAATTGCTCTTTTTGGCTTTATTTGACTTTTTCATCCAAAGCACTGTTACACGTGGTATTAGTTTGGCCCTCTGAAATGAAGCATACTGAAAATTTCAAAATAAAAGCCTTGAATAATTTTACATGACGTAATTGCTCTTTTTGGCTTTATTTGACTTTTTCATCCAAAGCACTGTTACACGTGGTATTAGTTTGGCCCTTTGAAATGAAGCTTAACAAAAATTTCAAAATAAAAGCCTTGAATATTTTTACATCAGCTACTTGTGTTTTGAGCATTATATAACTATTTTAACCCAAGGACTATTACGCATGGGATTAGTTTGGCCCTTTGAAATGAAGTTTAACAAAACTTCCAAAATAAAAGCCTGGACAACATTTTAAATCGTACCGAACGGTGCACGTCCGCCTCGCTTAACGTTCTTGCGGTTCTCCGCGTGCCACTGCTTACATCGCGGCGTTCTTTGGCGTCGACGCCGATTTGTGGCGCGACGACGCCGGGCCCGAACCCCACGGCCGCGCCTTGGCAGGCCCCGGCTAAATTTCTTCCGAAATTTTCTAGTTGGGGCCTGCCATGCAAAGCAATGGCAGGAACCTATTACTATTGTCGGAGAGAAGCGTCTCTTTAAGTATTATTGGGGCCTGCCATGCAAAGCAATGGCAGGAACCTATTACTATTGTCGGAGAGAAGCGTCTCTTTAAGTATTATAATTCTTTATTTTTCTTCCGTAACCGTTAATGCGGCTCGTACCGCTGGGTGCACACCTACAAATGAGGTATCAAAACGTGCAGAAAATTCACGCCATTGGAGCTATTACTTCTGGTGGGATTTGGGCTTAACGTGGCGACATAATTCGCAAAAAACTACGAAAAAAACCCCATTATAACTCAATGGGAAAAATCCTAGAAATACCCTATTTTTGAGGATTTGCTGTGTCGTCACAAATTCACCTAGAAATGCCATTCAAATTTCATTTTGTAGATACGTCTGTGATCTCTTCGAAAGTGAAGACGGCTCGTCGATACCAGTTACGGTTTGTCCACAATTTGCCTCTAAGCGACCCAAAGTTTCTCATTTTTCTTCAAATTAGAGTGACAGCCCATCTCGGTTCATATCTGGGCACAACATTTCTTTCTCTCATCACTGTAAATGCTCTGAGTGAGGTACAGATATGAATCTCGGGACTATCGCAGAAGACACATTGAACTGTCATACGCTCAAAACGCTTTTCGAATATGTATTACGGTTCCCGAACAAGAAGGATTTGTTTCCAATGCTTTTTTTCAGTAAAGTGTGTTTGCTCAAACACACTTGTGTGTTTGAGAGCCCAGAGCTCACAGCTCACACCTGCTGAGACCATTATTTACCATAGCAACGGAACTCAAGAGGCTATTGGCTGCTGGTTAGGACTACGAATACGCATCACTGTAGTTCTATCTATCCTCAGTTGAAACAGATCAGGACTGAGAACTGGCCTTTAGAACTACCTGCTGCTATGGGCTGTATATAACTGATTGAACTCAGTAACTGTTACACATGGGATTAGTTTGGAACTTTAAAATTAAGCATACTGAAAATTTCAAAATAAAAGGCTTGAATATTTTACATGACGTAATTGCTCTTTTTGGCCGTATATGACTTTTTCATCCAAAGCAATGTTACACATGGGATTAGTTTGGAACTTTAAAATGGAGCATAATAATAATTTCAAAATAAAAGCCTTGAATATTTTACATGACGTAATTGCTCTTATTGGCCGTATATGACTTTTTCATCCAAAGCAATGTTACACATGGGATTAGTTTGGAACTTTAAAATGGAGCATAATAATAATTTCAAAATAAAAGCCTTGAATATTTTACATGACGTAATTGCTCTTATTGGCCGTATATGACTTTTTCATCCAAAGCAATGTTACACATGGGATTAGTTCGGAACTTTAAAATGGAGCATAATAATAATTTCAAAATAAAAGCCTTGAATATTTTTACATAATGTAATTGCTTTTTTTGGCTTTATTTGACGTTTTCATCCAAAGCACTGTTACACATGGGATTACTTTGGAACTTTAAAATGGAGAATAATAATAATTTCAAAATAAAAGCCTTGAATATTTTTACATCAGGTAATTGCTTTTTTTGGCCGTATATGACTTTTTCATCCAAAGCAATGTTACACATGGGATTAGTTTGGAACTTTAAAATGAAGCTTAACAAAAATTTCAAAATAAAAGCCTTGAATATTTTTACATCATGTAATTGCTCTTTTGAGCTTTATTTGACTTTTTCATCCAAAGCAATGTTACACATGGGATTAGTTCGGAACTTTAAAATGGAGCATAATAATAATTTCAAAATAAAAGCCTTGAATATTTTTACATCAGGTAATTGCGCTTTTTGGCTTTATGTGACTTTTTTATCCAAAGCACTGTTACACAATGGAATAGTTTGGCCCTCTGAAATGAAGCATACTGAAAATTTCAAAATAAAAGCCTTGAATATTTTACATGACGTAATTGCTCTTTTTGGCCGTATATGACTTTTTCATCCAAAGCAATGTTACACATGGGATTAGTTTGGAACTTTAAAATGGAGCATAATAATAATTTCAAAATAAAAGCCTTGAATATTTTACATGACGTAATTGCTCTTATTGGCCGTATATGACTTTTTCATCCAAAGCAATGTTACACATGGGATTAGTTCGGAACTTTAAAATGGAGCATAATAATAATTTCAAAATAAAAGCCTTGAATATTTTTACATAATGTAATTGCTTTTTTTGGCTTTATTTGACGTTTTCATCCAAAGCACTGTTACACATGGGATTACTTTGGAACTTTAAAATGGAGAATAATAATAATTTCAAAATAAAAGCCTTGAATATTTTTACATCAGGTAATTGCTTTTTTTGGCCGTATATGACTTTTTCATCCAAAGCAATGTTACACATGGGATTAGTTTGGAACTTTAAAATGGAGAATAATAATTTCAAAATAAAAGCCTTGAATATTTTTACATCAGGTAATTGCTGTTTTTGGCTTTATTTGACGTTTTCATCCAAAGCACTGTTACACATGGGATTACTTTGGAACTTTAAAATGGAGAATAATAATAATTTCAAAATAAAAGCCTTGAATATTTTTACATCAGGTAATTGCTGTTTTTGGCTTTATATGACTTTTTCATCCAAAGCACTGTTACACATGGGATTAGTTCGGAACTTTAAAATGGAGCATAATAATAATTTCAAAATAAAAGCCTTGAATATTTTTACATCAGGTAATTGCTGTTTTTGGCCGTATATGACTTTTTCATCCAAAGCACTGTTACACATGGGATTAGTTTGGAACTTTAAAATGGAGCATAATAATAATTTCAAAATAAAAGCCCTGAATATTTTTACATCATGTAATTGCTCTTTTTGGCTTTATCTGACTTTTCCATCCAAAGCACTGTTACACATGGGATTAGTTTGGAACTTTAAAATTAAGCATACTGAAAATTTCAAAATAAAAGCCTTGAATATTTTTACATAATGTAATTGCTTTTTTTGGCTTTATTTGACGTTTTCATCCAAAGCACTGTTACACATGGGATTACTTTGGAACTTTAAAATGGAGAATAATAATAATTTCAAAATAAAAGCCTTGAATATTTTTACATCAGGTAATTGCTTTTTTTGGCCGTATATGACTTTTTCATCCAAAGCAATGTTACACATGGGATTAGTTTGGCCCTTTGAAATGAAGCATACTGAAAATTTCAAAATAAAAGCCTGGAATATTTTTACATGACGTAATTGCTCTTTTTGGCTTTATTTGACTTTTTCATCCAAAGCACTCTTACACGTGGTATTAGTTCAGAACTTTAAAATGAAGCATACTGAAAATTTCAAAATAAAAGCCTTGAATACTTTTACATCAGCTACTTGTGTTTTGAGCATTATATAACTATTTTAACCCAAGGACTATTACGCTTGGGATTAGTTTGGCCCTTTGAAATGAAGTTTAACAAAACTTCCAAAATAAAAGCCTCGACAACATTTTAAATCATACCGAACGGTGCACGTCCGCCTCGCTTAACGTTCTTGCGGTTCTCCGCGTGCCACTGATCACGTCGCGGCGTTCTTTGGCGTCAACGCCGATTTGTGGCGCGACGACGCCGGGCCCATGCCCGACGGGCGCGCCTCGGCAGGCCCCGGCTAAATTTCTTCCGAAATTTTCTAGTTATTCTTTATTTTTCTTCCGTAACCGTTAATGCGGCTCATACCGCTGGGTGCACACCTACAAATGAGGTATCAAAACGTGCAGAAAATTCACGCCATTGGAGCTATTACTTCTGGTGGGATTTGGGCTTAACGTGGCGACATAATTCGCAAAAAACTACGAAAAAAACCCCATTATAACTCAATGGGAAAAATCCTAGAAATACCCTATTTTTGAGGATTTGCTGTGTCGTCACAAATTCACCTAGAAATGCCATTCAAATTTCATTTTGTAGATACGTCTGTGATCTCTTCGAAAGTGAAGACGGCTCGTCGATACCAGTTACGGTTTGTCCACAATTTGCCTCTAAGCGACCCAAAGTTTCTCATTTTTGCTCATATTAGAGTGACAGCCAACCTCGGTTCATATCTGGGCACAACATTTCTTTCTCTCATCACTGTAAATGCTCTGAGTGAGGTACAGATATGAATCTCGGGACTATCGCAGAAGACACATTGAACTGTCATACGCTTAAAACGCTTTTCGAATATGTATTACGGTTCCCGAACAAGAAGGATTTGTTTCCAATGCTTTTTTTCAGTAAAGTGTGTTTGCTCAAACACACTTGTGTGTTTGAGAGCTCACAGCTCAGAGCTCACACCTGCTGAGACCATTATTTGCCATAGCAACGGAACTCAAGAGGCTATTGGCTGCTGGTTAGGACTACGAATACGCATCGTTGTAGTTCTATCTATCCTCAGTTGAAACAGATCAGGACTGAGAACTGGCCTTTACAACTACTTGCTGCTTTGGGCTGTATATAACTGATTTAACTCAGTAACTGTTACACATGGGATTAGTTTTACACTTTAAAATTAAGCATATTGAAAATTTCACAATAAAAGCCCTGAATATTTTTACATGACGTAATTGCTCTTTTTTGGCTTTATTTGACTTTTTCATCCAAAGCACTGTTACACATGGTATTAGTTTGGCCCTTTAAAACAGGGGTGGGCACTCCTGGTCCTCGAGGGCCGGTGTCCTGCAACTTTTAGATGCATCTCTACTTCAACACACCTGAGTCAAATAATGAGGTCGTTAACAGGACTCTGGAGAACTTGACTGCACTTAGGAGGAGATTCAGCTGTTGGATTCAGGTGTGTTGGACCAGGGAGACATCTAAGAGTTGCAGGACACCGGCCCTCGAGGACCAGGAGTGCCCACCCCTGCTTTAAAATGAAGCTTAACAAAAATTTCAAAATAAAAGCCTTGAATATTTTTACATCAGCTACTTGTGTTTTGAGCATTATATAACTATTTTAACCGAAGGACTATTACGCATGGGATTAGTTTGGCCCTTTGAAATGAAGCATCCTGCAAATTTCAAAATAAAAGCCTTGAATATTTTTACATGACGTAATTGCTCTTTTTGGCTTTATTTGACTTTTTCATCCAAAGCACTGTTACACATGGTATTAGTTTGGCCCTTTGAAATGAATATTAACAAAAATTTCAAAATAAAAGCCTTGAATATTTTTACATCATGTAATTGCTCTTTTTGGCTTTATTTGACTTTTTCATCCAAAGCACTGTTACACCTGGTATTAGTTTGGCCCTTTGAAATGAAGCTTAACAAAAGTTTCAAAATAAAAGCCTTGAATATTTTTACATGACGTAATTGCTCTTTTTGGCTTTATTTGACTTTTTCATCCAAAGCACTCTTACACGTGGTATTAGTTCAGAACTTTAAAATGAAGCATAATAATTTCAAAATAAAAGCCTTGAATATTTTTACATCAGGTAATTGCTTTTTTTGGCCGTATATGACTTTTTCATCCAAAGCAATGTTACACATGGGATTAGTTTGGAACTTTAAAATGGAGAATAATAATTTCAAAATAAAAGCCTTGAATATTTTTACATCAGGTAATTGCTCTTTTTGGCTTTATTTGACTTTTTCATCCAAAGCACTGTTACACGTGGTATTAGTTTGGCCCTTTGAAATGAAGCATTCTGAAAATTTCAAAATAAAAGCCTTGAATAATTTTACATGACGTAATTGCTCTTTTTGGCTTTATTTGACGTTTTCATCCAAAGCACTGTTACACATGGGATTACTTTGGAACTTTAAAATGGAGAATAATAATAATTTCAAAATAAAAGCCTTGAATATTTTTACATCAGGTAATTGCTTTTTTTGGCCGTATATGACTTTTTCATCCAAAGCAATGTTACACATGGGATTAGTTTGGAACTTTAAAATGGAGAATAATAATTTCAAAATAAAAGCCTTGAATATTTTTACATCAGGTAATTGCTGTTTTTGGCTTTATTTGACGTTTTCATCCAAAGCACTGTTACACGTGGTATTAGTTTGGCCCTTTGAAATGAAGCATTCTGAAAATTTCAAAATAAAAGCCTTGAATAATTTTACATGACGTAATTGCTCTTTTTGGCTTTATTTGACGTTTTCATCCAAAGCACTGTTACACATGGGATTACTTTGGAACTTTAAAATGGAGAATAATAATAATTTCAAAATAAAAGCCTTGAATATTTTTACATCAGGTAATTGCTTTTTTTGGCCGTATATGACTTTTTCATCCAAAGCAATGTTACACATGGGATTAGTTTGGAACTTTAAAATGGAGAATAATAATTTCAAAATAAAAGCCTTGAATATTTTTACATCAGGTAATTGCTGTTTTTGGCTTTATTTGACGTTTTCATCCAAAGCACTGTTACACATGGGATTACTTTGGAACTTTAAAATGGAGAATAATAATAATTTCAAAATAAAAGCCTTGAATATTTTTACATCAGGTAATTGCTGTTTTTGGCTTTATATGACTTTTTCATCCAAAGCACTGTTACACATGGGATTAGTTTGGAACTTTAAAATGGAGCATAATAATAATTTCAAAATAAAAGCCTTGAATATTTTTACATCAGGTAATTGCTCTTTTTGGCTTTATTTGACTTTTTCATCCAAAGCACTGTTACACGTGGTATTAGTTTGGCCCTTTGAAATGAAGCATTCTGAAAATTTCAAAATAAAAGCCTTGAATAATTTTACATGACGTAATTGCTCTTTTTGGCTTTATTTGACTTTTTCATCCAAAGCACTGTTACACGTGGTATTAGTTTGGCCCTTTGAAATGAAGCATTCTGAAAATTTCAAAATAAAAGCCTTGAATAATTTTACATGACGTAATTGCTCTTTTTGGCTTTATTTGACTTTTTCATCCAAAGCACTGTTACACGTGGTATTAGTTTGGCCCTTTGAAATGAAGCATACTGAAAATTTCAAAATAAAAGCCTTGAATATTTTTACATCAGCTACTTGTGTTTTGAGCATTATATAACTATTTTAACCGAAGGACTATTACGCATGGGATTAGTTTGGCCCTTTGAAATGAAGCATCCTGCAAATTTCAAAATAAAAGCCTTGAATATTTTTACATGACGTAATTGCTCTTTTTGGCTTTATTTGACTTTTTCATCCAAAGCACTGTTACACATGGTATTAGTTCGGAACTTTGAAATGGAGCATAATAATAATTTCAAAATAAAAGCCTTGAATATTTTTACATCAGGTAATTGCTCTTTTTGGCTTTATTTGACTTTTTCATCCAAAGCACTGTTACACGTGGTATTAGTTTGGCCCTTTTGAAATGAAGCATACTGAAAATTCCAAAATAAAAGCCTTGAATATTTTTACATCAGCTACTTGTGTTTTGAGCCTTATATAACTATTTTAACCCAAGGACTATTACGCATGGGATTAGTTTGGCCCTTTGAAATGAAGCATACTGAAACTTCCAAAATAAAAGCCTCGACAACATTTTAAATTGTACCGAACGGTGCACGTCCGCCTCGCTTAACGTTCTTGCGGTTCTCCGCGTGCCACTGATTACGTTGCGGCGTTCTTTGGCGTCGACGCCGATTTGTGGCGTGACGACGCCGGGCCCATGCCCGACGGGCGCGCCTTGGCAGGCCCCGGCTAAATTTCTTCCGAAATTTTCTAGTTGGGGCCTGCCATGCAAAGCAATGGCAGGAACCTATTACTATTGTCGGAGAGAAGCGTCTCTTTAAGTATTGGGGCCTGCCATGCAAAGCAATGGCAGGAACCTATTACTCTACACCCAACAAGCGTCTCTTTATTATAATTCTTTATTTTTCTTCCGTCACCGTTAATGCGGCTCATACCGCTGGGTGCACACCTACAAATGAGGTATCAAAACGTGCAGAAAATTCACGCCATTGGAGCTATTATTTTTGGTGGGATTTGGGGTTAACGTGGCGACATAATTCGCAAAAAACTACGAAAAAAACCCCATTATAACTCAATGGGAAAAATCCTAGAAATACCCTATTTTGGAGGATTTGCTGTGTCGTCACAAATTCACCTAGAAATGCCATTCAAATTTCATTTTGTAGATACGTCTGTGATCTCTTCGAAAGTGAAGACGGCTCGTCGATACCAGTTACGGTTTGTCCACAATTTGCCTCTAAGCGACCCAAAGTTTCTCATTTTTGCTGAAATTACAGTGACAGCCGACCTCGGATCAGATATGGGCACAACATTTCTTTCTCTCATCACTGTAAATGCTCTGAGTGAGGTACAGATATGAATCTCGGGACTATCGCAGAAGACACATTGAACTGTCATACGCTCGAAACGCTTTTCGAATATGTATTACGGTTCCCGAACAAGAAGGATTTGTTTCCAATGCTTTTTTTCAGTAAAGTGTGTTTGCTCAAACACACTTGTGTGTTTGAGAGCTCACAGCTCAGAGCTCACACCTGCTGAGACCATTATTTGCCATAGCAACGGAACTCAAGAGGCTATTGGCTGCTGGTTAGGACTACGAATACGCATCGTTGTAGTTCTATCTATCCTCAGTTGAAACAGATCAGGACTGAGAACTGGCCTTTACAACTACTTGCTGCTTTGGGCTGTATATAACTGATTTAACTCAGTAACTGTTACACATGGGATTAGTTTTACACTTTAAAATTAAGCATATTGAAAATTTCACAATAAAAGCCCTGAATATTTTTACATGACGTAATTGCTCTTTTTTGGCTTTATTTGACTTTTTCATCCAAAGCACTGTTACACATGGTATTAGTTTGGCCCTTTAAAATGAAGCTTAACAAAAATTTCAAAATAAAAGCCTTGAATATTTTTACATCAGCTACTTGTGTTTTGAGCATTATATAACTATTTTAACCGAAGGACTATTACGCATGGGATTAGTTTGGCCCTTTGAAATGAAGCATCCTGCAAATTTCAAAATAAAAGCCTTGAATATTTTTACATGACGTAATTGCTCTTTTTGGCTTTATTTGACTTTTTCATCCAAAGCACTGTTACACATGGTATTAGTTTGGCCCTTTGAAATGAATATTAACAAAAATTTCAAAATAAAAGCCTTGAATATTTTTACATCATGTAATTGCTCTTTTTGGCTTTATTTGACTTTTTCATCCAAAGCACTGTTACACGTGGTATTAGTTTGGCCCTTTGAAATGAAGCTTAACAAAAGTTTCAAAATAAAAGCCTTGAATATTTTTACATGACGTAATTGCTCTTTTTGGCTTTATTTGACTTTTTCATCCAAAGCACTCTTACACGTGGTATTAGTTCAGAACTTTAAAATGAAGCATACTGAAAATTTCAAAATAAAAGCCTTGAATATTTTACATGAAGTAATTGCTCTTTTTGGCCGTATATGACTTTTTCATCCAAAGCAATGTTACACATGGGATTAGTTCGGAACTTTAAAATGGAGCATAATAATAATTTCAAAATAAAAGCCTTGAATATTTTTACATCAGCTACTTGTGTTTTGAGCATTATATAACTATTTTAACCCAAGGACTATTACGCATGGGATTAGTTTGGCCCTTTGAAATGAAGGTTAACAAAACTTCCAAAATAAAAGCCTCGACAACATTTTAAATCGTACCGAACGGTGCACGTCCGCCTCGCTTAACGTTCTTGCGGTTCTCCGCGTGCCACTGATCACGTCGCGGCGTCCTTTGGCGTCGACGCCGATTTGTGGCGCGACGACGCCGGGCCCATGCCCGACGGGCGCGCCTTGGCAGGCCCCGGCTAAATTTCTTCCGAAATTTTCTAGTTGGGGCCTGCCATGCAAAGCAATGGCAGGAACCTATTACTATTGTCGGAGAGAAGCGTCTCTTTAATTGGGGCCTGCCATGCAAAGCAATGGCAGGAACCTATTACTATTGTCGGAGAGAAGCGTCTCTTTATTTATTTTTCTTCCGTAACCGTTAATGCGGCTCATACCGCTGGGTGCACACCTACAAATGAGGTATCAAAACGTGCAGAAAATTCACGCCATGATTGCTATTACTTTTGGTGGGATTTGGGCTTAACGTGGCGACATAATTCGCAAAAAACTACGAAAAAAACCCCATTATAACTCAATGGGAAAAATCCTAGAAATACCCTATTTTTGAGGATTTGCTGTGTCGTCACAAATTCACCTAGAAATGCCATTCAAATTTCATTTTGTAGATACGTCTGTGATCTCTTCGAAAGTGAAGACGGCTCGTCGATACCAGTTACGGTTTGTCCACAATTTGCCTCTAAGCGACCCAAAGTTTCTCATTTTTCTTCAAATTAGAGTGGCAGCCCATCTCGGTTCATATCTGGGCACAACATTTCTTTCTCTCATCACTGTAAATGCTCTGAGTGAGGTACAGATATGAATCTCGGGACTATCGCAGAAGACACATTGACCTCTCATACGCTCGAAACGCTTTTCGAATATGTATTACGGTTCCCGAACAAGAAGGATTTGTTTCCAATGCTTTTTTTCAGGAAAGTGTGTTTGCTCAAACACACTTGTGTGTTTGAGAGCTCACAGCTCACAGCTCACACCTGCTGAGACCATTATTTGCCATAGCAACGGAACTCAAGAGGCTATTGGCTGCTGATTTGGACTACGAATACGCATCACTGTAGTTCTATCTACCCTCAGTTGAAACAGATCAGGACTGAGAACTGGCCTTTAGAACTACCTGCTGCTATCGGCTGTATATAACTGATTTAACTCAGTAACTGTTACACATGGGATTAGTTTGGAACTTTAAAATTAAGCATACTGAAAATTTCAAAATAAAAGCCTTGAATATTTTTACATCATGTAATTGCTGTTTTTGGCTTTATGTGACTTTTTTATCCAAAGCACTGTTACACATGGGATTAGTTCGGAACTTTAAAATGGAGCATAATAATAATTTCAAAATAAAAGCCTTGAATATTTTTACATCAGGTAATTGCTGTTTTTGGCCGTATATGACTTTTTCATCCAAAGCAATGTTACACATGGGATTAGTTTGGAACTTTAAAATGGAGAATAATAATTTCAAAATAAAAGCCTTGAATATTTTTACATCAGGTAATTGCTGTTTTTGGCTTTATTTGACGTTTTCATCCAAAGCACTGTTACACATGGGATTACTTTGGAACTTTAAAATGGAGAATAATAATAATTTCAAAATAAAAGCCTTGAATATTTTTACATCAGGTAATTGCTGTTTTTGGCTTTATATGACTTTTTCATCCAAAGCACTGTTACACATGGGATTAGTTTGGAACTTTAAAATGGAGCATAATAATAATTTCAAAATAAAAGCCTTGAATATTTTTACATCAGGTAATTGCTCTTTTTGGCTTTATTTGACTTTTTCATCCAAAGCACTGTTACACGTGGTATTAGTTTGGCCCTTTGAAATGAAGCATTCTGAAAATTTCAAAATAAAAGCCTTGAATAATTTTACATGACGTAATTGCTCTTTTTGGCTTTATTTGACTTTTTCATCCAAAGCACTGTTACACGTGGTATTAGTTTGGCCCTTTGAAATGAAGCATACTGAAAATTTCAAAATAAAAGCCTTGAATATTTTTACATCAGCTACTTGTGTTTTGAGCATTATATAACTATTTTAACCCAAGGACTATTACGCATGGGATTAGTTTGGCCCTTTGAAATGAAGTTTAACAAAACTTCCAAAATAAAAGCCTTGACAACATTTTAAATCGTACCGAACGGTGCACGTCCGCCTCGCTTAACGTTCTTGCGGTTCTCCGCGTGCCACTGCTTACGTCGCGGCGTTCTTTGGCGTCGACGCCGATTTGTGGTGCGACGACGCCGGGCCCGAACCCCACGGCCGCGCCTTGGCAGGCCCCGGCTAAATTTCTTCCGAAATTTTCTAGTATTATTATTATTATTATTATAGAACTTTATTTTTCTTCCGTAACCGTTAATGCGGCTCATACCGCTGGGTGCACACCTACAAATGAGGTATCAAAACGTGCAGAAAATTCACGCCATTGGAGCTATTATTTTTGGTGGGATTTGGGCTTAACGTGGCGACATAATTCGCAAAAAACTGCGAAAAAAACCCCATTATAACTCAATGGGAAAAATCCTAGAAATACCCTATTTTTGAGGATTTGCTGTGTCGTCACAAATTCACCTAGAAATGCCATTCAAATTTCATTTTGTAGATACGTCTGTGATCTCTTCGAAAGTGAAGACGGCTCGTCGATACCAGTTACGGTTTGTCCACAATTTGCCTCTAAGCGACCCAAAGTTTCTCATTTTTCCTAAAGTTAGAGTGCGTTTCTGGCTGCTTAGAGTGAGAGATGAAGACAACTTTTTCAACCCAAATCATTTTTGAAATCGCCATCACGCCCACAAATATCGCACGATTAGTATCAAAATCGGTCCTGACATTGATACGCCTGTCTGCTCCGGTAAAATGTTTTCGAAATTTATCTAGACCGTACGGTTTTCTGTCACGGTGCTTCAGAGCAAAGTCATGCGACAGGATTTTCTGAGGCTGTCTGAGGCTCTCTCCCATGTATTTGAATAGAATTTCAGATCTGGGCACAACATTTCTTTCTCTCATCGCTGTAAATGTTTTGAGTGAGGTACAGATATGAATCTCGGGACTATCGCAGAAGACACATTGAACTGTCATACGCTGCAAACGCTTTTCGAATATGTATTACGGTTCCCGAACAAGAAGGATTTGTTTCCAATGCTTTTTTGTCAGTAAAATGTGTTTGCTCAAACACACAATTGTGTGTTTGAGAGCTCAGCGCTCAGAGCTCACACCTGCTGAGACCATTATTTACCATAGCAACGGAACTCAAGAGGCTATTGGCTGCTGATTTGGACTACAGATACGCATCGCTGTAGTTCTATCTATCCTCAGTTGAAACAGATCAGGACTGAGAACTGGCCTTTAGAACTACCTGCTGCTATGGGCTGTATATAACTGATTGAACTCAGTAACTGTTACACATGGGATTAGTTTGGAACTTTAAAATTAAGCATACTGAAAATTTCAAAATAAAAGCCTTGAATATTTTACATGACGTAATTGCTCTTTTTGGCCGTATATGACTTTTTCATCCAAAGCAATGTTACACATGGGATTAGTTCGGAACTTTAAAATGGAGCATAATAATAATTTCAAAATAAAAGCCTTGAATATTTTTACATCAGGTAATTGCTGTTTTTGGCTTTATGTGACTTTTTCATCCAAAGCAATGTTACACATGGGATTAGTTTGGAACTTTGAAATTAAGCATACTGAAAATTTCAAAATAAAAGCCTTGAATATTTTTACATCATGTAATTGCGGTTTTTGGCTTTATGTGACTTTTTTATCCAAAGCACTGTTACACAATGGAATAGTTTGGCCCTCTGAAATGAAGCATACTGAAAATTTCAAAATAAAAGCCTTGAATATTTTTACATCATGTAATTGCTCTTTTTGGCCGTATATGACTTTTTCATCCAAAGCACTGTTACACATGGGATTAGTTCGGAACTTTGAAATGGAGCATAATAATAATTTCAAAATAAAAGCCTTGAATATTTTTACATCAGGTAATTGCTCTTTTTGGCTTTATTTGACTTTTTCATCCAAAGCACTGTTACACATGGGATTAGTTTGGAACTTTAAAATTAAGCATACTGAAAATTTCACAATAAAAGCCCTGAATATTTTTACATGACGTAATTGCTGTTTTTGCCTTTATTTGACTTTTTCATCCAAAGCACTGTTACACGTGGTATGAGTTCAGAACTTTAAAATTAAGCATACTGAAAATTTCAAAATAAAAGCCTTGAATATTTTACATGACGTAATTGCTCTTTTTGGCCGTATATGACTTTTTCATCCAAAGCAATGTTACACATGGGATTAGTTCGGAACTTTAAAATGGAGCATAATAATAATTTCAAAATAAAAGCCTTGAATATTTTTACATCAGGTAATTGCGCTTTTTGGCTTTATGTGACTTTTTTATCCAAAGCACTGTTACACAATGGAATAGTTTGGCCCTCTGAAATGAAGCATACTGAAAATTTCAAAATAAAAGCCTTGAATATTTTTACGTCATGTAATTGCTCTTTTTGGCCGTATATGACGTTTTCATCCAAAGCACTGTTACACATGGGATTAGTTTTGAACTTTAAAATGAAGCTTAACAAAAATTTCAAAATAAAAGCCTTGAATATTTTTACATCATGTAATTGCTCTTTTGAGCTTTATTTGACTTTTTCATCCAAAGCACTGTTACACATGGTATTAGTTTGGCCCTTTGAAATGAATATTAACAAAAATTTCAAAATAAAAGCCTTGAATATTTTTACATCATGTAATTGCTCTTTTTGGCTTTATTTGACTTTTTCATCCAAAGCACTGTTACACGTGGTATTAGTTTGGCCCTTTGAAATGAAGCTTAACAAAAGTTTCAAAATAAAAGCCTTGAATATTTTTACATGACGTAATTGCTCTTTTTGGCTTTATTTGACTTTTTCATCCAAAGCACTCTTACACGTGGTATTAGTTCAGAACTTTAAAATGAAGCATACTGAAAATTTCAAAATAAAAGCCTTGAATATTTTACATGAAGTAATTGCTCTTTTTGGCCGTATATGACTTTTTCATCCAAAGCAATGTTACACATGGGATTAGTTCGGAACTTTAAAATGGAGAATAATAATTTCAAAATAAAAGCCTTGAATAGTTTTACATCAGGTAATTGCTGTTTTTGGCTTTATTTGACGTTTTCATCCAAAGCACTGTTACACATGGGATTACTTTGGAACTTTAAAATGGAGAATAATAATAATTTCAAAATAAAAGCCTTGAATATTTTTACATCAGGTAATTGCTGTTTTTGGCTTTATATGACTTTTTCATCCAAAGCACTGTTACACATGGGATTAGTTTGGAACTTTAAAATGGAGCATAATAATAATTTCAAAATAAAAGCCTTGAATATTTTTACATCAGGTAATTGCTGTTTTTGGCTTTATATGACTTTTTCATCCAAAGCACTGTTACACATGGGATTAGTTTGGAACTTTAAAATGGAGCATAATAATAATTTCAAAATAAAAGCCTTGAATATTTTTACATCAGGTAATTGCTCTTTTTGGCTTTATTTGACTTTTTCATCCAAAGCACTGTTACACGTGGTATTAGTTTGGCCCTTTGAAATGAAGCATTCTGAAAATTTCAAAATAAAAGCCTTGAATAATTTTACATGACGTAATTGCTCTTTTTGGCTTTATTTGACTTTTTCATCCAAAGCACTGTTACACGTGGTATTAGTTTGGCCCTTTGAAATGAAGCATACTGAAAATTTCAAAATAAAAGCCTTGAATACTTTTACATCAGCTACTTGTGTTTTGAGCATTATATAACTATTTTAACCCAAGGACTATTACGCATGGGATTAGTTTGGCCCTTTGAAATGAAGCATACTGAAACTTCCAAAATAAAAGCCTTGACAACATTTTAAATCGTACCGAAAGGTGCACGTCCGCCTCGCTTAACGTTCTTGCGGTTCTCCGCGTGCCACTGGTGACGTCGCGGCGTTCTTTGGCGTCGACGCCGATTTGTGGCGCGACGACGCCGGGCCCGAACCCCACGGGCGCGCCTTGGCAGGCCCCGGCTAAATTTCTTCCGAAATTTTCTAGTTGGGGCCTGCCATGCAAAGCAATGGCAGGAACCTATTACTATTGTCGGAGAGAAGCGTCTCTTTAAGTATTATTATAATTCTTTATTTTTCTTCCGTAACCGTTAATGCGGCTCATACCGCTGCGTGCACACCTACAAATGAGGTATCAAAACGTGCAGAAAATTCACGCCATTGGAGCTATTATTTTTGGTGGGATTTGGGCTTAACGTGGCGACATAATTCGCAAAAAACTACGAAAAAAACCCCATTATAACTCAATGGGAAAAATCCTAGAAATACCCTATTTTTGAGGATTTGCTGTGTCGTCACAAATTCACCTAGAAATGCCATTCAAATTTCATTTTGTAGATACGTCTGTGATCTCTTCGAAAGTGAAGACGGCTCGTCGATACCAGTTACGGTTTGTCCACAATTTGCCTCTAAGCGACCCAAACTTTCTCATTTTTGCTGAAATTACAGTGACAGCCCATCTCGGTTCATATCTGGGCACAACATTTCTTTCTCTCATCGCTGTAAATGCTCTGAGTGAGGTACAGATATGAATCTCGGGACTATCGCAGAAGACACATTGAACTGTCATACGCTCGAAACGCTTTTCGAATATGTATTACGGTTCCCGAACAAGAAGGATTTGTTTCCAATGCTTTTTTTCAGTAAAGTGTGTTTGCTCAAACACACTTGTGTGTTTGAGAGCTCACAGCTCAGAGCTCACACCTGCTGAGACCATTATTTGCCATAGCAACGGAACTCAAGAGGCTATTGGCTGCTGATTTGGACTACGAATACGCATCGCTGTAGTTCTATCTATCCTCAGTTGAAACAGATCAGGACTGAGAACTGGCCTTTAGAACTACTGCTGCTATGGGCTGTATATAACTGATTTAACTCAGTAACTGTTACACATGGGATTAGTTTGGAACTTTAAAATGGAGCATAATAATAATTTCAAAATAAAAGCCTTGAATAGTTTTACATCAGGTAATTGCTGTTTTTGGCTTTATTTGACGTTTTCATCCAAAGCACTGTTACACATGGGATTACTTTGGAACTTTAAAATGGAGAATAATAATAATTTCAAAATAAAAGCCTTGAATATTTTTACATCAGGTAATTGCTTTTTTTGGCCGTATATGACTTTTTCATCCAAAGCAATGTTACACATGGGATTAGTTTGGAACTTTAAAATGGAGAATAATAATTTCAAAATAAAAGCCTTGAATATTTTACATGACGTAATTGCTCTTTTTGGCCGTATATGACTTTTTCATCCGAAGCAATGTTACACATGGGATTAGTTCGGAACTTTAAAATGGAGCATAATAATAATTTCAAAATAAAAGCCTTGAATATTTTTACATCAGGTAATTGCTGTTTTTGGCTTTATGTGACTTTTTCATCCAAAGCACTGTTACACGTGGTATTAGTTTGGCCCTCTGAAATGAAGCATACTGAAAATTTCAAAATAAAAGCCTTGAATATTTTTACATCAGGTAATTGCGCTTTTTGGCTTTATATGAATTTTCATCCAAAGCACTGTTACACATGGGATTCGTTCGGAACTTTAAAATGGAGCATAATAATAATTTCAAAATAAAAGCCTTGAATATTTTTACATCAGGTAATTGCTCTTTTTGGCTTTATTTGACTTTTTCATCCAAAGCGCTGTTACACATGGGATTAGTTTGGAACTTTAAAATGGAGCATACTGAAAATTTCAAAATAAAAGCCTTGAATATTTTTACATCATGTAATTGCTCTTTTTGGCTTTATTTGACTTTTTCATCCAAAGCACTGTTACACGTGGTATTAGTTCGGAACTTTGAAATGAAGCATACTGAAAATTTCAAAATAAAAGCCTTGAATATTTTTACATCAGCTACTTGTGTTTTGAGCAATATATAACTATTTTAACCCAAGGACTATTACGCATGGGATTAGTTTGGCCCTTTGAAATGAAGCATACTGAAACTTCCAAAATAAAAGCCTTGACAACATTTTAAATCGTACCGAATGGTGCACGTCCGCCTCGCTTAACGTTCTTGCGGTTCTCCGCGTGCCACTGATCACGTCGCGGCGTTCTTTGGCGTCGACGCCGATTTGTGGCGTGACGACGCCGGGCCCGAACCCCACGGGCGCGCCTCGGCAGGCCCCGGCTAAATTTCTTCCGAAATTTTCTAGTTATTCTTTATTTTTCTTCCGTAACCGTTAATGCGGCTCATACCGCTGGGTGCACACCTACAAATGAGGTATCAAAACGTGCAGAAAATTCACGCCATTGGAGCTATTATTTTTGGTGGGATTTGGGCTTAACGTGGCGACATAATTCGCAAAAAACTGCGAAAAAAACCCCATTATAACTCAATGGGAAAAATCCTAGAAATACCCTATTTTTGAGGATTTGCTGTGTCGTCACAAATTCACCTAGAAATGCCATTCAAATTTCATTTTGTAGATACGTCTGTGATCTCTTCGAAAGTGAAGACGGCTCGTCGATACCAGTTACGGTTTGTCCACAATTTGCCTCTAAGCGACCCAAACTTTCTCATTTTTGCTCAAGTTAGAGTGCGTTTCTGGCTGCTTAGAGTGAGAGATGAAGACAACTTTTTCAACCCAAATCATTTTTGAAATCGCCATCACGCCCACAAATATCGCACGATTAGTATCAAAATCGGTCCTGACATTGATACGCCTGTCTGCTCCGGTAAAATGTTTTCGAAATTTATCTAGACCGTACGGTTTTCTGTCACGGTGCTTCAGAGCAAAGTCATGCGACAGGATTTTCTGAGGCTGTCTGAGGCTCTCTCCCATGTATTTGAATAGAATTTCAGATCTGGGCACAACATTTCTTTCTCTCATCGCTGTAAATGTTCTGAGTGAGGTACAGATATGAATCTCGGGACTATCGCAGAAGACACATTGAGCTGTCATACGCTGCAAACGCTTTTCGAATATGTATTACGGTTCCCGAACAAGAAGGATTTGTTTCCAATGCTTTTTTGTCAGTAAAATGTGTTTGCTCAAACACACAGTGTGTTTGAGAGCTCAGCGCTCAGAGCTCACACCTGCTGAGACCATTATTTACCATAGCAACGGAACTCAAGAGGCTATTGGCTGCTGATTTGGACTACAGATACGCATCGCTGTAGTTCTATCTATCCTCAGTTGAAACAGATCAGGACTGAGAACTGGCCTTTAGAACTACCTGCTGCTATGGGCTGTATATAACTGATTTAACTCAGTAACTGTTACACATGGGATTAGTTTGGAACTTTAAAATTAAGCATACTGAAAATTTCAAAATAAAAGCCTTGAATATTTTACATGACGTAATTGCTCTTTTTGGCCGTATATGACTTTTTCATCCAAAGCAATGTTACACATGGGATTAGTTTGGAACTTTAAAATGGAGCATAATAATAATTTCAAAATAAAAGCCCTGAATATTTTTACATCATGTAATTGCTCTTTTTGGCTTTATCTGACTTTTCCATCCAAAGCACTGTTACACATGGGATTAGTTTGGAACTTTAAAATTAAGCATACTGAAAATTTCAAAATAAAAGCCTTGAATATTTTACATGACGTAATTGCTCTTTTTGGCCGTATATGACTTTTTCATCCAAAGCACTGTTACAAGTGGTATTAGTTTGGCCCTCTGAAATGAAGCATACTGAAAATTTCAAAATAAAAGCCTTGAATATTTTTACATCATGTAATTGCTTTTTTTGGCCGTATATGACTTTTTCATCCAAAGCACTGTTACACATGGGATTAGTTTGGAACTTTAAAATGGAGCATAATAATAATTTCAAAATAAAAGCCTTGAATATTTTTACATGAGGTAATAGCTCTTTTTGGCTTTTTTTGACTTTTTCATCCAAAGCACTCTTACACGTGGTATTAGTTCGGAACTTAAAAATGAAGCATACTGAAAATTTCAAAATAAAAGCCTTGCATTTTTTTACATCAGCTACTTGTGTTTTGAGCATTATATAACTATTTTAACCCAAGGACTATTACGCATGGGATTAGTTTGGCCCTTTGAAATGAAGTTTAACAAAACTTCCAAAATAAAAGCCTTGACAACATTTTAAATCGTACCGAACGGTGCACGTCCGCCTCGCTTAACGTTCTTGCGGTTCTCCGCGTGCCACTGATTACGTCGCGGCGTTCTTTGGCGTCGACGCCGATTTGTGGCGTGACGACGCCGGGCCCAAGCCCCACGGCCGCGCCTCGGCAGGCCCCGGCTAAATTTCTTCCGAAATTTTCTAGTTATTATTATAATTCTTTATTTTTCATCCGTAACCGTTAATGCGGCTCATACCGCTGCGTGCACACCTACAAAAGAGGTATCAAAACCTGCAGAAAATTCACGCCATTCCAGCTATTACTTTTGGTGGGATTCGGGATGAACATGGCGACATAATTCGCAAAAAACTACGAAAAAAACCCCATTATAATTCAATGGGGAAAATCCATTGAAAACCCTAATACCCTACTGGCTAAAACAGAGAATTGTCTCCCCCAGCTGGCTCAAATGAAGTATTGTAAGTCTGAAAAGCGAAAAGAGCAAGTATGAAAAAAAAAAAGATTGTGCCTTGGATATACTGGATTAAACAAAACTTTAAATTTGATTGGTAAACATCCAACAGGTAGATGTGAGTGTGGTATGGATATGGAAACAGTAGAACATGTAATAATTAATTGTGGAAAATATAAAGCAAGTACAATAAATTAGGAAATATGATATAGAGACATTTAAACTTAATAAGATATTAATTAAACACAAAATAAATAAAGCGGTTATTACATGTTTGAAGGTAACAGGATTATATGTAAGACTTTAGATTGGGGAGCGGTTAACTGAAACGTGGGGCGTGCTAACCCCCTGCGCCACCACAGCACGCCCCATGAATATTTATGTTATTTCATAAAATTTCTTAAGAAAACTAAACTGATAGAAAGGATTTAGTGTTTTTTTTTTTAAGTTGCGCCCTGATCCACACTCCATACCAGTAGGTGGCGGTAATGCACACCATTAAGTTGCTTGCCAACCGCCATTAAAAACAAAAAGAAGAAGAAGAGCTTTCTGCTTCCGACTGTTTGGTTAAGGTAAGAAGTGTTTGTGTTATGTCCATAAAATATACTATTTAATTTCATTACTATATTATTAGAACTGCTTACAGTTGTTAAATGTAATGTGTTCTTTAAGAAATGTGATCGATTTTAAAAGTTTGACTGCTGTGGGATATTTTGTTGTGGCTCTGATAGCGTAGCTGCTAGCTTGATGGAACCACAATTTGTTCACATGTTAGCACTTTGCTAACTGGCTTTCGTGAAACCAGTTAGGCTACAAAATCTCTGTTAACATCAATCTGATCAGCTGAAATAAGGCAATTTTGTTTTACCTCAACCTAGAGCTATTGTGACTTGCAGAAATTGCCACAAATAACCGGAACTAGCATATTAAGCTACTTCACTGAATCAGTTGCTTCGGATACAGATACTCTCAGCTGCCGTCTTGTGCCGACAGTGAAAAACAGCAGAACTACATAATATTAGCTTGGTATGATGTAAATTATAATTTTTGTTTGAATTACATAAAATAACTTCATGATCTGAGTTTTTTTTCATTATGCTTGGCCTATCAATAATTTCAAATAATAAAACATAAAATATCTGGGTTTATTTTGTTCATCCGAACCAGAACCTCCAGGTTCTCCGTTGTAGAGTTTTACTGAAAATCAGCGGAGAAATATCTGTAGCGCAGCAGCTGCGGTACAGTCTGCCCACTAGAGTAGAACTGAACCGAACCAAACATGAACGTATTTCATCGCCTAACGAAAGACAAGGAAGCAAAGAGATTTCGGCTAAAGAAATCTGAACTTGATTACATTGCAGCATCCTTTAGCGTCGATGCCAATTTGTAGCGTGACGACGCCGGGCACAAACCAGACGGGCGCGCCTTGGCAGGCCCCGGCTAAATTTCTTCAGAAATTTTGTTTTTCTAGTTTTTATCTTGCTCTGGTCGATTTAAATGGGAAAAAAAATGTTTTGCAAACCTTTGCAAAACAGTAAACTGCTGTAATCTCTCTCAGATTTCACACATTTTTTCCGCGAATTTAACACTAATAAATTAGGTACACAACTTACAAAACTGTCATCATAAAAAGAACTTTGGCATGCACTTAATAAATTAAATGTGTTCACGGATCTGCAGCTATAGCCCAAACTCCTGCATGCCTCATGTGTTATTTATTTGTAGGATGAAGTAAGTAGAACATTATTTACTTAAAAATGAGGACATACAAAGTTTTACTACATAAAGGATTTATGTCTCAACAAAAAGCAGTTCCTCTGAGTTTCCTCAGATTTTTATGTTCCAATAAAATTGGAAAATACTTCAACAGGCTTTTAGTTACATTTGGATTTAAACCAAATGGAAATGTTTGTATTTCCAAACAAACAAATGCTCATTTGTTTGTTTGGAAATACAAAGGCTTATGTCACTGATTTGTATTTACCCTACAGACTGGATCTTTTTTCTGCCATTAAAAATCTGTAATCTATGTCATCTTTTGTGTTTTGGTTACTCATTGAGATGGCTGCTCTTTCTCTCTGCTGTCACCACATGCTTACTGAGGTAATGCTGCACAGTCAGTAAACTGATGCATTTCTCTTGGCTTCTTTAGACAGATGTTTTAGCAGATGGCATTGACTGATCAACTTCATTTGACTGCAGGTACTCTTCTTTTTTCTTGAACTGAATATAATTTGATTTGAATCTGTGATTAAAAGGAATTGGAGTGGTTTTGAATTTAATTTGACCCAGTGGGATTCTCAATAGTTATACATGAATAAAGAAAAATTGTCTTCTAACAGGCACAAAAGCCTGTAGAGACGCTGAGCTGGACTATTTCTCACACCAGTAAACAAATCCTCCCAGTGCTTTGCTTAATGCTAACACAAAGGAGAAACTGTTGCAAAAAGTTTTTGAAAACCATATAATATTATTTTATTCATAAAATGTTTTAAAAATAAATGACAAATTTTAAGTTGTGCAGGTAATTCCATGAAGATTTTTTGAGTTCAGAAGACAACACCAGGTAAAAATGATCAGAGTTATCCCTGATAACTACAGCAGTTTTTATAAATGGGAGAAATACAAGGGTAGAAATTGTCAACAGGTTGCAAAAGTAGCTTCTAACTCCCTAGAATTTATTTTCATTTTCAGAGTCCAATTAAACTGCAGTCCCAGCAGGACCTTTAATGGTTTAAATATGAATAAAGGATCTATTAAAAGGTTGCTTTTAGCAGGTTTTCTATTTATTCCCATGCAATATCTAAGTACAAATTCCACAACAGAATGAGCACAAAGAATTTAAACACATCCAGACATAATAATGGGAAAAAGTATGCATAATCTCATTAGCCACACCTCTGAAGAATTTAGTTAAAGGAATACAACTACTTTGGTATGATTGCACAGAAATATGAAATATATTATGGATATATTGCCATACACACTCAGCTAACAAACACATAAACCATAAGCCATAAGTGAAACAAATCCACCTCTTATAATTTCATGAGAACAATTCACATTTTAATCAGGGCTTCTCTACTGGTGCCAGACACAATGTTAATGGCTCAGTCTCCGTGATGAACACAAACATTTTCGTCCTATAAAGAGACGGTGTTGAAGTTTGAGAAGAGCCCCTTCCTTTCAAATGACCTCACGTTCTGATGTCGTTAAATTTTTACTGTCGTCACTCTTTGGGTGGCATCTGTATGCCTTTCATGCCCTTCCCTCACTGATTCCCTATTTCAGGCAAGTTAAGCATTCCACAGCAGAGCAGTGATAATCCACCTAAAGCTTCACAATATGTCACCAGGGAACACTTGTCTCTCTTCAGTCTTTAACGGAGTAAACTTCCATGACTGTAGTTCAGCCTGTGGATACCATTCCGATGAGATCTCTCGAAGAACTATTTTTCATTAAGTTTTGTCTTC
The DNA here is from genome assembly GCF_002775205.1 of Xiphophorus maculatus. Taxonomy (NCBI): domain Eukaryota; kingdom Metazoa; phylum Chordata; class Actinopteri; order Cyprinodontiformes; family Poeciliidae; genus Xiphophorus; species Xiphophorus maculatus. Next base: position 10,613,685 of record NC_036458.1, on the reverse strand, counting down.
CGGCTTATTAGGATCAAAACAAAAGTCACTCGAGGTTTTAGTCGTTCACTGTTCTCAGTAATCAGGTCAACCTTTGACCCTCTGCTACACGAGTGGCTCGCGAGCAACCCGACAGGTTCCTCACCCCCTAATCGAGGGTCACTTGCTGTCACCTGTGCTTTTTAAGCTGCTATGCATGCATGTGCACATGCAAGCGTGTGACCCCCTGCAACTCTACTTTCCCCTGCCTCAGCCATTCTTTCCCCCGATGAGCATTCAGCTGTTGCCAACACTTGTCCACTTGATAACTGTTGCCATAGCTCAGGAACTCGGCACACTGTTTAACAAGCAGTAATGGTTTTAATGAAAACCTCATGTGCCTGAATGTTCTGAGTGATAGATAATGCGGAGTTCTGAATTTGGTTTTGAGCTAAAATTGCACAATTGTACTACAAAAAAAGTATTCCTACTCCTTAAACTTTTTGTTACATCCTAAGTTACAACCATAAATGTATCTTATTTGGACTTTAGGCGATGAGCTATCACAAAATAATGCAGTGCATAATTGTGGCTTGCAGAAAAAAAACATCATCCATGGTCTTTAGAAATTGTCTTTTGTTTTTTTTTTTCAAAATGACTCAGTTTGACCGTTGTCTCGTAGTTAGACGGTGAATTGGTGTCATTCATTGTCCTGGCTGAAAGTGTGCCTCCAACTCTGAAGAGTGCTGTACATTTGTTCACAAATTGATACCCTTTACTCGGATAGCCCTAAATAAATTGTATTGTTACTAATTCTCAACACAGGTCACTCAGTTCGAAAAAGACATTAGTGAGTAATTTCGTCTCTGTATAATTACAACTGTTCTTTGAACGCTTTTTACGACGTAAACAAAAACCATCGAAAGAGCTAGGTAAATATACCAGACAGTTCAGGGTGAAGACATTCTAAGCAAGGTTTCAATATAAAATGTGCAAAGATCTGAAAAAGTCAAAGTAGAAAATAGAAAACTAGATGAACCCTTGGTTGCACTTTGGAAGTTATGCAGAGGATGCAGCAAACATAGAAAATGAAACCATAACTGAGCTTGCAAAGTTTTATGTCTCGCAGAAAATTAACCCCAGAATACACTGTGAAACATGGCAGCGGGACCATCATGCTCTTGGGGATTCCCTTTTTTTTTTTTTTGCAAGCAAAGGGAAGCTGGCAAGATAGAACAGATGGCGCTAAGTACAGGTCCAGTCCTGGCAGAAAACACAAAAAAGGAGGATAACTACATTAATATTAAATAAAGCATGTTTATGTGTTAGACTGGGCCAGTTAAAGTCCAAATCTATTTTGCTAGAAAATACAACACTTCCCAAATGTTATTTCGTCGATTCTCTAACTGATCCTGTGCAATTTCATTGTGATAATTAGGGCAGAAATTCCACTGTCTAGATGTGCAAAGATGGTGGAGACACACCCTGCACTTGCTGCTGTAATTCCAGTGAAAGATGGTTTTATAAAGTATCAAATAACAAAATTCTTATGTAATACATCAGAGATTGCTGTTGTAACATGGCCATTGTGTCAAAATGATTGTGAAGCAATTTAAAGATTAGAAATACTTATGCAACTCACTCTATTAGGACATTTTCTTAACTGTCAAATGATCTTATGTTTCATCCAGAAATCCAGATAGTTTACAAGTGTACTTATTTTAATACAATGAAAACAGAATCCATGGTTTTTGTTCTTTTGCATCGCACTCCTTTCTCCACAAGTCCATCCATCATTCTCTGTTTAAATGCAAACAGCTCACATCCGCTTCTGCATTGAAATCTAAGGATTCACTTCCTACCTATCTGTTAAAAAACCTATTATTCCCCTCATCTGGACATCCATCAAACATCACACGTCCAATAATGCGATCTATCACGCTCCGTGCTCGCCCTTGCCATTGGCTGATGGTCTGCCTCAGCTCACATTGCCCAAAGATGCGTGTTTCCTTTAGGGGCCTGAGGGCATGGCCCTGTCTATTCCAACTTCTAAGGGCTAAATTTAGACAGGAACCATTTTTTTCTCCTCTCATCCAAAGGCTGTAACCCAGTTCAGAGGTCAGAGAGGGTTGGCCCAGTTGCCAAGGAAGAGTCAAGCAGCAAGGCAAAGCCACTGGTGCTCATTGGACTGTGCAAACAGCAGATTTGCCTTTCTGAACCGTGCAACTGACAGGCCTGAGAGCAATGGGGCCTGTGCAGATTGCATTGTCTCAATGAGACAAGCAGCAAAGTGTTGATAAATGACAGATTGTATGGAGCACAAAACAACACGCTCATTCAGTGCCAAGATTATGTCTAGATAAGGCTGAGGTTCGGGTGGTATGTTCTTCGCTAAGGCTTCGGAACATGTATGTAGTCTAGTCCTAGTCCATGCTGTTTATGAAATAAAAACTTCAAATCAGAGCCCTTCAACCAATTAACATAGTGCTGTTTTGTGTTGTTTTAACACTATAACAGTTAGCAGAGCTTCGCAGTTCTGGTGACATCATGAGAAAGTTTTACGTCTGTTGACAGGACTCGCTGTTGCCATGGGGCTGCTGAAAAAAAGCTCCCAGTAAATGAAGGCTGTTGGGGGGGGGGGGGTGCAGGCAAGTAAATAAAAGTGCCATTTGCTACATGTTTGCTGGGCGTCCTCTGAGCCAAAGTCTCTCTCTGTTATTGGGATGCTGAATATGAAGCTTCTTGCACCAGGACCCCCCACTCTGGAGGACGCTGGTGTGTTTGCTGAACGAACGAGACACCCCAGAGGCGCCTCTGGGAGCCATGTGAGCGGACAGCAGCAGCACACATTCATTCATTCATTCATTCAGAAGTGAGGAGGGAGGCAGTGTTTTAGGTTCAGACTGCAGCACCAATGCACCATTCACAAACAGAAGTAATTAGATGTAATACAGACGTCAGACCAGGCATCTGAAAAATATCCCTGGATTGGGAAAACTTCTTCTTGAAGCGCATGTACACATGACTTCAATACACATTCTTAGATTTCTAAGCTCTTCTGTCTGTTAGCTAAAATATTTTTGCTAGTGGGCCTAAATTGGACATTTCTAAAAAAAAAAAAAAAAAGAGCAAGAGGAATACATAAAAAAACTACATCTAGTCTTTTTCATGCTTCAGTTTGAATTTGAAGGATTATATTGTGTTAAGATCATGAGTTACTGTTCTGTTAATTATGCTCATGCATAATTAAATAAACTATGTGGTGAGTTGAGAAATGTTTATTACTCCATAGTTCCTGTGTGTGATTTGGATTTTCTTTTTTAAAGGAAAAGCTGAATCTGTTTAACAGAAGATTCAGAAAACAGCCTGATTAGTGACCTTACTCTTAGTCTTGCCAGCCGGTTTTTCTCTTCATAGAATGAGGAGAAAAACAAGTTTTATTGAATAATCTGATTTAGCATCTGATCTTTTGAAGATATTAAAAGATATAAAGAAATTATGTGAGCTCTATTACAAGAAAACCCCCTTCCAAAACAAAGTTATCCAGTGTTTATATTTTAATCCACAACAAACATATTAAAGATTTATGAAGGAATTAGATATTATCACATTACTTTTAATAATGTAAGTTGTTTTTCTATACATGAACAAAACAAATGGAACACCTTAAAGGACTGCTCTTCATTTTACCCTAATAAGACCAAAACGTGACATTTTAAACAATCTGAAGTATGTTGGAAGAGCGTTTTAAAAATGTCGCGCTTGCAGTGCATCAGATGTCGGCGATGCAGCTGCACACTGATTTGCCTCTCGGTGTGGGTGGTGGCGATCTGGCTGCCGGGGTGGTGTGTTTATGTGTGCTGGGGTTAGGGCCACGTGCACGCTGCAGGCATACACACTGACATACTCACACAGAGGAACCACAAAGACTCTATTGATTCTGGCTGATCAAGACAGCAGCATTTGGGTGGTGGCTGCACATCCCGTGTGTGTGAAGTCAACACATTCCCAACATTCCTGCATTTCCCAAAGAAGCAAGTCCAGGCCTTTTCTCTCTGCTGGGGTTTTTCTGACCCTTAAGTCAGCTGGCCCTCTCTCTCTCTCTTTCTGTCTCCGGGTCTCTAGAGATTTTATGTCTGTCCTTCTGTTTTTAAATCAACTTTATGAAAAGTCCTATATAAATAAACTTTGAGTTTAGTCTATATTATATCACAAATTTTTAATCAGATGAATATTCTGGTCACCAGAGAGCAACGGGATGTGTGACTTTCAATAAAAGGTCTGCAGATATTCTTCAATATTTCATAAAGTAGATAATTGCAAAATGTCTCCTCAGTACCAAGGGAATTAGCCAGTGAGGTCAAAGGTATTGTTGACTTTTCAAAATTAGTCTCACACATACTCTTCTGAGCAAAGTAAGTAGATTTTTTAGAGTTTGATTTTGAGAGTTGAAGTTTGTCGATTTAAAACTATAGTTCAGAAAACCTTACTCCTACTCTTTCACAGACATGAAGAGTCCTTGGCTGCAAAATGTCTGTTGATGACCAGTGCATTGAGCATAAAGACACAACACCTATTTCATGAGGTAAACAAGTTTCAGTGCTAAGAGTAAGAATCTGAATGACTAAAGCATATATGGTTTAGGTAAATAGCAATAATTCTGCTGGTTTTCAGGATAGTACTGCAATATACTTCCTAATCTACATTAGGAAGTATACCTAATGTCACCAGCACCATGGCTAATGCAGCTAATGAGTATATAAACAGAATTTAATTACCTCAATTATGTTATAACTGAAAAATCTGAAAAATTACCAAAAATAAACCTATTTTGTACAACTTTCAATCCACAGAATGTGTGAACAGCAGCTGTAGAGAAAGACTTTAAAAAGTGAGAAAGACGAGACAGTGAATTGCTTCTTGCATATGTTGCCAAAATCTAGGGTAGAATTCGGAGGATGTCAAGATGCCCACTGAGTCTTTTCTTCCTCCTACACCTTGTTTCACAAAGCACAAAGTCCCAAAGCCACGAAAAGGTTTCTCGAAGAAGAGGACTGTAACCATAGAAACTCTGTTTGCATTTCCCAGTGAGCAATTTGAGGACGTCTGGCCGTCAGCTGGAATTCAGACAGTCAATTCAGCGCCATGCACCGTTCTGTCTGGAGAAGCAATTGTCTGCATCGGGCAGCTCGCTGAACGAAATTCTAGGTGCATTTCCGTTTAAGTGAAAGGGCAGATAGAAAGAACTGGGGCCTCGCCTTTTTAACTCTACAAAGAGCTGCTGCAGCCGCATCGCTTCCTCAAATGCGTTTTATTTGGAGCTGTAGGAAAAGCTTCAGGTTGCAGTTTACATGTCAATCAAAATTAGGAGTGCAGTTTGAGAGTCCTACTTTGTGCTGCGTGCCTGGTCACAGGGCTGCATTCAGGTCGGTCTTCAGACCTCACACTCCTAGCGGGCTGCTCTGCTCGAACAAAGAGGCCTTTCACATTGACCTTGACACACGGCCACCCCATCACCACAGGAACAGACGCAGAGGAATCCACACCGACTCTCTCGATATCAATTTCTCTTTACCTTTTGGATAAATGGTTCCATCCAGGCTGGAGTGAGGCTAATGCACATCATATGGCTCTGGTTTTGTCCAGAACATGCGTGCCCATGAAACAAACCACTTTTGTGCATGTATTGTTTTTTTGAGGCAACAAAAAAAAACACATTGGGCAATAAAAAACAATTTATTCTTGTCAGCAAAACATGTCTTTCTTTTTTTTTTGGTTCATCTTTTTTCACAACTGCAGAGCCTGAAAAAAAACGAGTTCAGGCATTAAATTGCAAATATTTTTTAAACAAAATAAGAGTCTTTGAATTTACACGTTCTTCTTAAGACAACAAATACAGATCTGTACATCAAACTTTTTTTATACAAAGCACACCGTTTCAAAATGTACAATCTTATTTCACATTTTATACATAAAAACAAATAGGACTTTGCTACATTTAAAACTCTGCGGCTCCTCGTACTCGAGAAGACGCTCTGAACACTTCTCCGTCGTGTCCGGCTTCCGCGACATGCCGCTTTGAAACACTTTCTATCTCCGTACTCTAAGAGTCACAGGACAGCCAAGAGAAGTCTGGGACAGTCCCATCAGTCTCTCTTCTTTTTCCTTGGCTTGGACTTTCAATACAGCTCTTCTCCAAAATCAAAACAACTTGCAATGCTTCCAAATGTGGGCAGCTAAATCAGTCAGTTTCCACATGGCACGGGTTGGTCCCCTGCAGCTGCGCCTCGTGATACAACCGCAGGAAGTCTTTGTAGCGAGGAGCGCAACCCATCCAGGCCTCCCCAAACCTCACTGTCCCAGTGAAAAGGAACTCGCCCTCTCCAGACTTCACCCCACACTGCAGGGGCATCTTTATGTTGCCTGTCCAGCTCCGTACCCTCAGGCCCCCGGACACAAAGACGTGGGTCTTCTGTCTGTAAAGGCGGCTGATCTCCACGGAGACCGATGCGTGGTCCTCCTCCAGACCCACCGTTTTAATGGTGCCTCGTGCCACTGCAGGAAGGCAGAGGAAATATGTCAAGCAACTGGCTTTACTTGCTGATCTGTCAGGCTTTACTTGCCTGACTAAAAAACCCAAATATTTGACCATTAACAAAACTACCAGGTCACCACTCTTTAGTGTGGGTTGCATTTACTGAGGGGAAAACAACTCAAATACCACTGAAGTGTTTAAATGTTCATTTAGAACAAAAGAGAGCAAGAAACTTAGCAGATAAGCCGAACGGAGTTCAGAAAAAGTTGCTCTTCTGAGCTTTTAACTCCTGTCCAACGTCATAAAAAAGGTTGGATTTAAAAATATTGGAAAATCAGAAATAAGACAATGGTCTACATTCTGTAGACTTTATACTTAAAGTTGTATTTTAAAAAAGTAATTATTTAATAGTTAGGTTACAAACTGACCATTAAAATGAGCAGAAGAGTTTAAAAGAACACTACAATTGTATGTTTTTAAGAAGGCAGAACACAATTCACTGATGAAGGCAGAAACGTTGGGAACAAATTCTACATGCAAGAAAAATCAGAATCTGCCGAAATCATTAAGAGCAGGTCAAAGCTTTAGAAAAACTGATTATAAATCGCCTGCAAAGCTTAGATTGGTGCAGCCATACTTATAAATCAGACGTAGAACTTACCAAAGTCATTAGTGCAGACTGCTAGGAGCATTTCGGCATCAGAGCAGGGCTGACAGGGCGCTAAGTGGATAAAGAAACAGGGTAGGTAAGTTCATGTTCAGCAGAGCGCTCCAAAAGAAACATAGAAATAATTCCTTTAGCATTTCCTTTCAGGGTGCGAGCCAAGACAAATACATGAATGATTTAAAAAAATAAATAAATCAGCAAATTCTAACTGCGCAACTAAAGGAATCACATTCATCATCACAATATTAATATGTGCAATATCGCAGTCAATATATTTCAACTGTTTTGCAAGCAAATACCCCAGGGAAGTAATACAGGGATTTTTTACGTTCACATTTGATATATATATTTAGCAGAGATGCTAAAGCTCACAGAGTAGAAGGAGCTTGAAATGTTTTGGGTTTTTTTAAAGAAGGGTAAGTAAATCATATTTGATATCATCATGGCAATACTTAGAAAATCTGTATAACAATCTCAGATTTTCCAGATATTGTGCAGCCTTACTGCTTATGACATATACATCAAAAATCAAACAAACTGAATTATGCACGCCTGTCTGTATGTTTAATGCTCACAGGGCCTGTTCTGTTAGTGACCCCCGTCCCCAACGCTGCGTGACAAACACAGACCAGACCAAACGAATCAGCAGTGCAGTAAGAAGGGGCGTGTTCTGCATCATAACTACTTAATAACTTTAAAAGTTGAAAACAGCTTAGAAACATCTGTTTTGTAAATGCCTCACATTACAAAAGGTCCACACAGAGGAAAGATCTGATTGAAACAAAACTGTCTGCAGGTGGAAAAAGTCTCCTGCTACCTCCAGGAGGTTTTATATCAGGAGAAAACGCACTAAATGGATCCAAAGCTCAGTTGTTTCAGGTGGTTTTTAGTGGCAGGGTGGTAAACTGAGTGAGGAGGAAGCTGGTGTTAGCAGACAGAATGGTGGACTGTGGTTGCAGCAGCAGTGCCTGTCAGTCCAGAAAATAAGGAGGACGACTGACTGTGTTAACTCAGGTGGATCTTCTCTGCTGGAAATCACCCGGCCTCACTGGCGGCACATAAATATTCATCAAGTTAGAAAGTATTGCTTTAGAAAAAAAAAAACACGCAGAAAAAATATTCTAAAAAGTAGGCGTGCTTTTATTGTCTCTATTTTCAATGGTTGAGTCTATTCTCAGTCTGCTTTTTGAAGTAACGACTGGAGGACTGAACGACAATAATGTCAGCTGGAGCAGAAACTCAAGGCGCCACCATGTCACCGGAGATCAAAGGTCAAACGGCCACAAGCCTTGATGGCTCGCTAACAGCTGGACAGACGGTGGACTTCAAGAGAGCAGACCTCGCCCAGCGCACGCTCACTTTGAAGTGAGTCCCGAGAACTGCCGTGGCATCAGGCGCGGCCGCGAGCCGGGGCCCAGGACCTTGGTGTGTTTGCTTTCCTGCAGAGCAGAGTCGAGCCGAGCGGAGCTCACATGTGAAACATGAAACACAACCACAGGAATGGGCCAAGAGCCGAGTCAGCGTCTCCTTCTGGCCCGTTCGCTCTGATCAGAACCACTTCATAGGAGCAGAGAGCGGAGGAGGATGGGAGGGGTGCAAAAGCACATTAGAGTCCCTGCAACATCTGGGACCAGATGCATTCCAAAGTAATGGAGCAAAACTTGCTAATACCACTCAGAAGCGACAAAAACCACTTCAAATAGACAAGGAGGAGACAAGGGAGATACATGGAGGGGAATGGAATGAACAGAAAAATATTAAAATGATAAATAGACATGAAGGACGCAGAGGTAGGAAATGGTCAACGGCAAGGGAGGGACGGAAAGAAAAGACAGTAGAGGCCAAACAAGACTATATGGTCCTCGAAGTTTCCTCCCAACATCTGGTTGGAGATGCATTCCAGCATGTTGGTGAGCAACCCCATCCCAGCACAGCGGGTCAGAGGGAGGAAGACGAGAAAAGAGAGAGGGAAGAAATACAGCAAAGAGGATGAGAAGAAGCAAAGGAGCAATCAATCTGCCCACTCAGGCCTCGCATGACACGAGACCACTGTCTTTGTGAATCACCCCAGTGCTATCTCATGCCACATTATAGCCCAGATCCCGCTGCAGCGGAGAGCCAAGAGCACTAATGTGGTCAAACCCACTGCAGAGCGTCCCCTCCGCCTCTTAACCCTACACAGTGCCAAGCGGTGACGCAGGATTTGGAAACGTGAAGCCGGAGAGCCGTAAAAACACATGTGGCTCCGACGCTGCTCATGTTTTGCTTCAGGTGGAAAAAACAACAGTTGCGCAGCTTGAAACTGTGCAGATCTGGCAGGTACGCAGCATGAAAATATATGGCTGTTTTTCATTGGGAGGCCTGTGTTTGGCTGTGCCCCTTTCCACACACACACACCCAGGCCATCCAGAAAAAAAAAAAAAAAAAAAAGAAGTACAGCTTGCAGCAGAGTATTTCAGAGTCAGATCAACGGTGCTGTTGTGAAACAATCAGAGGGTTGACGTTTGATCAAAACTCAGCCAGCTTTTTATCTTGTTCCTTCTTTTTTTCCCCAAAACTAAAAGAGAAACTGAGTTTGGCTCGAGTTCATTGCTGAGTGAATGATTAGTGTCAAACCCAATAAAGTTTTTCACCAGCAGATGGCTGCATTTAGTGCAGAGTTCGCACCATAGTGACTAAGGAAACAAGCAGACATGGGCCAGTGTGAGACTCGCAGTGTGATAACTTCCAGTAAAAATACCATAAATTGGTTGGTATTTACACAAAAATAACAACTTTCACTTAGAAACAGAATAATTATTTAACCGCTGCTGAAATAAAAAACACCACATTTTGATGCATCAGTTTTCAAGTGATTATTGCACTGAAGACATTTTTGTTGCTTTGCTCTTTATAGAGTAACACAAGCTAATATTAAATGTTAATTATGTTGAAGTAGCTAACCTGCGGTCTGCTACTTGACAGACCCAGCCCTGCTAGCTTGCAGACTGTAGTTTTAAAACATTGTTGCCTTATTAAGAAACAGAAGTTTCAACACTGTCTGTGCTTTCAAGACTGGAAATATTTCTAAAAAGTAAAGTTTCTTTTTCTTGCAAAAAAAAAAGAAAAAGTGTAGCAGTAGGTGTGGGAGGGGCAGCGTTGCAGTACACTATACACAGGGACAATTCAGCATCTCATTTTAGGACTCTTGCCACTACATGATGGAAAATTTCAAGGAGAAACTTGAACTTTTTAAATCTATAGTCTAACTTAATAGTGGACATTTCCAAGGTTCCAAACTTTTATTACACTAAAAGTTCACCACAACTGCTGCAGTACGGAAGCAACATCAAGATCCGCCTTACCACCAGGTGACTGTGCCTCCGCTCTCAGCCTGTCGCTGACCAGCTCGTACTGGAAGGCCGTAATCCTCCGGCTGATGTCCGTATGCGGGACGGCCTCGATGAAGAGCGCCCCCTCTCGGATGCTGAAGCAGTGCACCTTGCCCTCCGCCTGGTCTTGTTCGCGCAGCAGCAGCCGCAGCTTGCCGTTGCGGTCCAGGTAGATGTTTGTCCCTGTGGAGTCCTTGGAGGGTTTGATGCAGACGGAGAGGCGGGCGGCGGCGGGCGACAAGGTGTTGGGCCGCAAGTTGACGATGATGGCTCCGGTCGGGTAGAGCCACTCCAGAGAGCCCTGTGAGCAGCGCAAGTACACCTGCTCCACGTCCCTGGTGTGGCCTTCATGGGTCAGCCCGCTACAGGTGACAGAAAGGGTAAGAAGTGAGCATTGGGGAAAATCATGGTTTTATCCACCATCTAAACTGATTTTCTGACTGGGTTGAGCTCAGAAAACAAGCTCTCCCTTCATCCAGACTGTAAGGACACTACACCACATTCCTTCTAAAGCATAAAGGCTGTGCACAAGACTGGCTGCATGACCAGTCACGAGCCAAAGCAGCCGACATGACCTCAGCTCAAACACACTCCCCATACCACATTGTTCTGCCCTGAGCTCTGGCAAAACGCACCACTGGCAGGTTGCCTTTGGGAAGAGCTTGGAAGCAGAAGCGGATGAATGGAGGGGACACGGGGGCTTCTGGGGAGACAACGGCAGCAGCAACAGTAGCTGGGCCTGCTGCATGCAAGTGCAAATGCCGGTCACGCACCAAACCTCCCCTTGGTTTCAAACCACCAACAAAGAGAGTGGAAGAGACTTGTCCGGGCAGCACTTCGGACTCTGGCGCCAGCACGACCAAATCGCTCCCTCCACAACTTAATGCCTGGTCAGGGGTTTGAAAACTCCAGTGTGTCAGTCATTCCGTGGCAAAGCCAGAGGCAGGAAGCCATCGGCAGAAACATGCCAAGCTTGTGGTTTAACTCTGGGGGGAGAAACGCCCAGTATGCTGAAAAGGAGACGCTGAAATTCAAATTTGCCATAGATCTGAAGCAACCCAAGGCACATGCTGAGCAGATGCAGCTGAAGCCCGATAACCAGGCTCACCTCAGCACGCCTCTAATTAAGTCCTATCTTAGTTCATCACTTCTGCAGGCAATTAAAGGAGATTAGGCAAACATCTCACTAATGAACAACAGATTATTGGTTGGAGGCTGAAAGCATGGCCTACCCCTCCTACTTGGTGGATTAAAAAAAAAAACACTCAAAAGTAAAAAAAAAAAAAAAAATGAAAATCTGCAGATGTTGCAAGGGAGGTGAAATTTCCAGTGCATAGTAAAGTCAACCTTCTTTAGTGCCATGATATATCAAGTGAAGACTGATTTACAAAACTACAAAACAAATTACAAAAAAAAAATGTCTTAGATCCAAATATCTATATACACAATCATAATAAGATGTAATATTTAAAACTCCAAGTATCATTCTGCAAACTTGTTATAAGTGAAAGCCCGTGGCACAATAAGAGCACAAATCATATTGCATTTGTAAATACAAGCTTAAATAAATTATTAGTGTAAACAAAATAGAGTTTCCTCATAAATCTGTTGAGTCCAGTTACATGTTAACCTATTATTCGTGGTTAATATGGCCAACGGGAATCGTTTCACTGCGACGTCTATTGAGTTTCGGTCAGTCCTTTCCAAACTGCCGCCAGCAACTCGCTTTCTTTCACAGCAGCCGCTTGAAATTTAGCATTTTCAGGTGCGATTTCATTCAGAATAAGCTCAGAGAGTCTCACCTGCCCTTCCAGCTGCACTGGTCGCTTGAGTACTGGCAGAGAGAAATCCGGCAGAGAAGGAGGAGAGGCAGAAATGAGGCCAGCATCAGGGAGAGCATGTTTATCTCGCCTCACTTTGCCTCTTTTCTCGACTGAAACTATCGGAAAGTCCACCGCCGTCTGTCCGGCCGCGTAGTGTTTCCATGTGCCCCGCTCCGCTTCGTCCGCTCTCAGAGGTCTCTCGTTTTTGCTTCCCGAAGTTTCAGAGACATAAAGTCTCTTTTCGTACGTGAAAGGACCGCTCCTTGTGTTCGGGTCTCCGCTAACAGTGGACTGGTTTCGGCTCGGTCTCTGGCTCAGCAGCCCTGATTGCTCTCCACGTCACACCCCGTTCGCTCAATCAGCTGCGTTCAGGCGCTCAGCTCGGGCTCGGACATACTAACTTCATAGAACAAAACGATTCTTTTTGAAAGCTGATTTATTACCAGAGGTGGGTAGAGTAACATTTTATTCAAGGGTGTCTTTACTTAAGAATATTTCTTACTCAAGCAGATTGTATTTGGTGAAAGAGGAGTTAAGTACTGTGGGACATCTGATAATGCCCGGTTTTTACAGGAATCAGATGAAAATATTAAATAATTTTTACATTCATTTTTAAAACAGTGATATAAAACTAAAAAACATTTCACAAAATGACAAACTAAGCTACAGAAATCCCAAATCCCACTAATTCACAGTAAATAAAGCTTTTAAATCAGTATGAATCATCTATGTTAACACAATGTACATTTCTTTCACTTACAAATACTGTAGATTCACTTACCCTCTTACCAGACAGAAGATAACAGTAGAAAAAGAAACTTACGTAAATAGATGTCAGTGAGATGTTTAAAGCTTGGGCTATCTTTTTATAATCTAACACTGCTTCAGACTTCTCCACATTTGTATTCATAACCTACCAGATGTGTTTCTTTATTTTCATGATGTTGTTTGTTTGCTAATGTTCTCTAACAAACTTCTGAAACTTTCGAGGAACAGCTGTATCCACAACAAGATTGAGCCAAACACAAGTACACTCAATTTACTAATTAGGTAATTATGAAAACAACTGGCTACAGCAGATGCTATTCATATTTTTATTATTATCTTATGAGTACAGAAGGTTGCATGCACCAAGACACTTTTTCTTTATATTGTTAAAAGGTGTGACACAATTCAAAGGTTATGACTGCCAATAAATAAAAGGCCTTACCAAGTACTTACCAAGGAAAAGGGTTGTTGTTTTTCTGAAGAAACTTAACTGTCCTTAAATATTCATTTTAAAGTGATAAACTTATTTTATTTATACAAATCAAGAGAAAGAAAAAATAATTTCTACTGCTATGTCAATTGGGCAAGTAAACAAAGTAAAACGTTGTAGCTGGCTACAGGCCATTTGTTTTTAAAGGTTTTTCACAATGTTCTTTTAGATGTTTGCAAGATTTTGTAATTTAAGTTAACTTCCTCTTCTCTATTTTTGAGAACCTTATGAATCCATATATCTACAAAACCTAAAGAGCTTGAACAGAAAGCGTGACATAAATTGCACATAAACATTCAAATAAATCCAGATAGTAACAGGCATGTATATTATTCCGGGCAGCCTGCCTAACTTACTCTATTGTAGGTTACAGACAAGTTGTAGACTTTGAAATTAGTTAAACCATATTACTGGTAGCACTTGCCTGTCGTGACTTTGCCAGTAATAATAGTCATGTTTTCTTTTTGTATAGGTTCCTGACGCATATCTTACTCAACCAGACATAAACTGGTTGTGTGCTTTAAGACTTGTGGATGATGTCATCTGTCTAAAGGGTGGATTCGTCAAAACATCATTAGTTCACTGAGTAATGAAACGAAATGGTCTATATAATGATACAGATGGTGATACTTTGGATAAATTTGACCTTTGAAATCTTATATGTGTCTAATCCAGTGATAAGTTTTATTGGTTCATACACAACTTTATGAACCAAATATCAAATGCCTTTGATATTTGTTTTCTTCAGCTTGGTTTTACTGTTGGTGAACATGAAGACTTTCTTTCTACTCATCAGCAAAACACGGCTTAGAGAAAATTAATTTTTTTTATCAAACTTTGAATTTGTAATGGAAATACAGCCTGGAGATACATTGCTGTTTAAAGCTAATTCAATATTAAAATGTAAAAGTACTTCAGTTGTCCCAAAGGGAAATTAAATAAATGAAAGAAGCTATCTGTAATCTATCCCTACAAGGAAATGCTCATTTTTAGGTTGAGCTGGAACTTGTTCCTCAAGTTAGTCGTAAAACTATCAAGTTCTCAAAAGAATTCCTATGTCCTTCCTGGTTTAAGGTTTCTTTTTAAGGAAAATGTCTAATTGCATCTCTAGCACTGTAGATGATACTGATCACATGATTGCTTCAAGCTTAGAGTCTACATAGAGCTTCTCTGTATTTCAAAAAGTCACTTTTTGAATAAAGTCAGGTGGATTACAAATGTATAATAAATGAACAATTTGATCAATTGTATTAATCAAGGGTGAAAAGTTATCCAAATTAACCTAAACTGGTTGCACCCTCCTCGGCAGTGACGACTGCCTTAAAACATGTGTCATTTGCATCACTGTGGAGGAATTTTATCCCTCTTTGACCTTGTAGAATTGCTTTATTTCAGCCACAATGTTTGGCCAGTATATGGCCACCCACGTGACAAGATCTCAATCAGATTTAAGTCTGTGCTTTGATTAGGCCACTCTAAAATCTTTCTTTTTTGTTTTATCTTTTGTGGACAGGCAGACTGTGGCGGACTCGCTTTGTTGCACAAACTGATGGCTGGACATTCTTCTGCATGGATTTTATGTGTTAGAGATTAATTAGTTGTTCAAACTACTCAGGTCATTAGATATAAAAGGTTGAACATGTTACCTTTGGGAGATTCCATATTCTTCTCCGACTGTTCAATATGGATTTGAGCAGAAAATGGCAGACTATTAGTGTGAGTTTGTTTCTCATTTAACCACAACCCCAGTGACAGCCGCTGTCATGTCAAAATAAATGAACCAAAGATGTATGTGTTGGTCAAGAAAACACAGAATGACAGTCGCAAAAACATGAGGGAACGACATCTGGAGATCCTCTGGTTTACATTTTTTTTCTGCAAACACTCATTTGCAGTTTAGTGGGATTCAGAAAACCACAGACCTCGAACACTAAAAAATCCCTGACGGCTCTATGGTCGAGCAGTAATTTTCCTGAGCTATTCTGTGAAATCCTCCAATCATCATGAGTAACTCTGAACAACTGATCTACAGCTCAATAAAATTAGTTGCAGTAGGCCCGATGAATCTGAAACAAAAACACCTTAAAGCTAAGTTTCTGAGTGAAACAAGAGCTGCAGGGACTTGCAGAGCAGCGGGGTCCGTTACTACTGGCCGCATTAGTAAACATGGATGACTCATAAATCATGTTGTGAATCCTGCGCAATGATTTCTAATGAACAACTTGTTTTTTGCGCAGATGACATGTGGCCTGGGAAAGAAACCTGTCTGACAAGAAAAACCAGAGCATTTTGTAACTGCTACTTATCTGCTCCAGTTTCCTAGAACATGAAATTAGTTGTGTTTCGATAGTGTCAACACTGCTGACCCGACATGCAGGATACGAGCCCAGGCTTGGTCCACATACCCACCAGAGAGTACCAGGAAAAAAAAAAACTCAGATGGATCTTTAGATAGGCTTTTAATTTGACTGTGAGATTATGTGTGCGATAAAAATCACACAAACCCTCCACTGTTTTCTAGACACAGCAAAGCCTTATTTGTGTAATTTTGATTAGGATTTTGGCTTTAGGAGTGCTTACTGTGGATTCTTTGTTGTCTTTGCCATATTGCAAGTTGTCTGGGAAGTTTCTTGATGAAGGCAAAAAAGAACCGCAATACGTGTCCAGGCAGGTAAAACAAGGATCCATCACAATGACACCTGCAGTTTCACAGAATGTACACAAGCATCAGTCTTCTAGTTGTTTACTGTATTAACTCAAGTCAAGCATAAATTCTTCTTCTTACATAACCTATATATTTCAGGTTTTGCGTACAGAGGTCATAAATAAAACACAAATATTTGTCAAATATTCTGAAGCTATTCAGCATTTTGAACTATTTTCAAATGTCACAAAAAAAAAACACTTTAATATTTACTAGGGATATTTAGTAATAAATCAACACAAAGTACTGTGACAGACTGTCGACCTGTCCAGGGTGACCCCGCCTCTCGCCCGGAACATCAGCTGGAGATAGGCACCAGCACCTCCCAACCCCACTAGGGAGAAAGGAGTAAGAAAATGGATGGATGGATGGATCAACACAAAGTAGCACACCATTGTTAATTAGAAGGATTAACACATTTTTTAAAAAGCATTTACAAAGAAGAAAATTATATATACATAAAACGTCCATTTGTGTCTATTTTCAATTGTTTTGCTTATCACCTCAAAATGGAAAAAGTATGGCACAACTGCAAACCATCCAAGATGTGGCCATCCACCTACACTGGTAGACAGGGAAAGGAGATAATTAGTCAGAGAAGCAACAAAAAGGCCCATGGTGACTCTGGAGGAGCTGCAGAAAGTTCCAGCTCAGGCTGGGGAATCTGTTGGCAGGATTACTATCTGGCCTTTATTGAAAATAAACTGAGGCCCGATCCACAGTTTTGCAATGCACCGTATTTGCATGCTGTATTTAGATGACTACCGCTTCACAGCTTTCCAAAACATTGCAAAAGAAATATTTGTGTTTTAAGCTGTCAGCCAGACAAAACATGCTGTTTCAAAATGTCACCACAGGCCCTGGAGAATTGTGCCGAGCATTGTCTCATTTTTCAACATTTGTCTTCATTTTCAAAGACAAAGCAAATGATCAGAAACTATGAGAAATAAGTCAATGCACCATGGGAGTAACATGAGGTGCACCTTCCCGACGACCTGCTCTGTGGGAGCAAAACTTACACAACCAGGATAACTGCTCCTCTTTTTCCCAGAGGAGAAGATTGAACTCGTCTTGTTATTGCAGTTGCTGCCAGTGTTCGTTATTTTCTCATCACAGCTTAAAGGAAGCAGGTTCAGCTCTCACTCTCCACCTGTTAGGAGTCTCAGTGGGGGTGGGGTGGTGTTGGGGGGGAGGGGGGGGGGGGGGGGGTATGAAGCTTCATTTAGAATGTTAATGAAATGATAGCCACCCTGTTGGATTGAAACTTTATGAAGGATATTTACCAGAGAGGCACAGAGGTGCATTCTAGGGCAAAGGATTAAGAGTTTTATAAGTATGCAGCAGGGCAGACAGTGGCAGAGTGAAGTGGAAGAAGTTGGGGATGGGGGAGGTGACTAAAGTTTCTAGGGGGGAAGGGGGTTGTGTTTTTTCAGTCAGCCCTGTTGTCCCAAGCTCTTGCTGAGTGTGACTTATGCCCAGAGTTTGCCCCCAGGTGAAAAAGCAGTCGTAAAGTATATAGATGCTGACAAAACACAATTTTTATGTGCTTACCTTCTCTGTCGTTTGTACCCCCAACTTTTACTTTTTTTTCTGTAATTGGCACATTGGAAGAACAAGAAAACAAGCAAAGGGGCTTGCTTTTCGTTGAAAACACAAACAGCACTCCTTATTTTACAACAGCGGCATTTCAGTGTTTTCTTTCTTAGACAGAACAGATTTTCGACAACTTTTCTGTCAGTGCTCAGGGAACCAGTTTGTTGCTCTTCTTAAAAGCCAGCTATGGCCCATTTCATTAGTCAACAGGTCGGTCCGACACTGCACTCTAAACTCCATCCACACAAGTATGCCAGATGTGTTGTGGTATGCAAAAACAGATTGGAAGGTGCCGATACCATCAAGCAGCCGTCTGCATATCATCAGCCCTCCCTGGCTTCTTTCCAGGGTGTCAGAATCACAGCTGAGCTAAAATCTGTCACATTCTTCTCAGTAAACAGGAACTGTTTCGTTTTGAGGCATTATTCGTACCCGAAGGCAGGCATGGAGTCTGCATCTCGTCTGAAACTTTGCACGGTAATATCTTTCCTCTTGTTTGAATGAAAATGTAGGTTGCTGTGTCTTTACCATCCACGGTGGTCAGTACTTGTCAGCAGGGAAACATGTGGGCAGAAAGTGACATATTTGAAGAATGCAGCAACTGGCACATCTTACTGTGAATTCTTCAAAATTTTTGCAAGCCAGCAGAGACAACGCTTGTCTTTTGTTTCAGCCTTGATGGTGATCTCAAGCTGCGAGAGAAAGAACAGAACATGCTGAAGTATGGAGCGAGAGAGAGAGAGCAGAGATGGAAAATGTTGCTCTTTACAATATCTGCAAAAGGCCATGGATACAGTGTGATTAGATAGGGTCAAGGCCTGGCCCAAGTAAATTCCTAATCCCTCTAAGAGGTTCTCTGCGTTCTTATTATCAGCACATTTACTTGGCAATCTCTGAAGAAACTTCAGCAGTAAGGCATCTTATAAGATATTAGGGTCACGGGTCATTCTGAATTGGCGATCATTCGGCTAGGACCTTATGAAGATGAAAGCACAATAACGGTGACTTTTACTTTGCTCTGTAAAGTAAAAGTTCTGTAAAAGTTCTGTTGAAGATCAGAACAGTGAAAGGCCTGTACGTCCCGGTCACTTTTAGGTTAATCCTTCAGCATACATTCAAGATCACAAAAGCAAGTAAAACAGAAGAACTAGGATTAAAATCTGATTACCTTCAAGGAAAGCAGTTAAAACACAGAATGTGATTTCCGCTCTCCAGATTAGACTCGGTGATCAGATTCTCAAGGCTTCCTCTGGCCCACGGCCCTCCTTCTTCTTCATGCCCTGGTGACCCAAAGGTTTCTGTGATGAGTGAGCTCCTTCTGTGATTTGCTCATTGAGTCCAGGATGCTAGGCACAAAAAGTATCAGCCATTGCTCCTGCTGATGTTAGGTGACAGCCATGATAGACTCAAGAGAGTGTGGGGGTGGGAGGGAAGAAGCGAAGGCTGCTTCCTTTGTTATGTCCAAAATTCCTTGGCTTGTGTGAGGAGATCAGCTCTTCAGCCTTCCAGATTCCTGTGCATCTTCTTGTGCAATGGGCAAAGTGGAAAGAAAAAAAAACAAATGACTTACTAAGGTGAATATTTATCAAATATTCTTAAACGATTACAATTTTAAAACAGCACAGAAAACCTACATCATTGCTCACAACTCCTCCTTCAGTTTGAAATTCAGCCAGAGACATCAAGCGGAAAGGAAGAAATCCCACTCAGAGTACTGAACAGAGATCATAATTGAGTCAATCTGTATACAAATGTATAGACCAGGCTAGATTAGTACAGTATATAACCACAATGCATTGAATCTACAGTAACATGTTGTAAAGACAAATGATAGTGGATTTACTGGTACATTTTTATGCATTTACCATAAATTTAAAGCAAAGCCTAACACTGTCGGAAAAGGCCAGAAACAGCAGTGACAGCCGCTAGCGCTAAACCACACAGCTGGTGAACAAATCTGAACTAAACTGACACCAGATCAGTTCAAGAATTTAGACAGAATATAAACATTTTACTCCTTTTTCAGGAATCCAACCTTTTCCTGCTTATGAAAACCCTGAATCTGCCAGCCCTAATGGAAACCAAAAACTTATGCATGGTAACTTCTCATCCAAGTTTCTGAACACTTTCAGATGTCAAAGATCATGGTGGCTTAGATGATCAACTCCACAGTTAATGCAGCTTTACCCCCTCAAAAAAGAAGATTCTCTCACAAAGATTAACTATGATCAAAACCAGGGGGCCTCAAAACCAGCACACTTGCAAACATAAGAAACAAAAACAAAATATTTGCACATTGTAATCTCTTAACCTTCAGGCAGAGATACATAAAACACAAACCGTGTGGTGACAATGTTGCTAAAGTTCATTAATCAATGCAAAAGCAACTACTGAATTTGTTTGTTTTAAATGAATAACATCACCTTAATTACTGGAGATTACTTAATAAGCATAAGTAACCCCCGTGGATAACCTCTGACAGTCACGAGAACTTTTGCTAAGCTACCTAACAGTACGTCTGTATTTTAAGATGGCATCAATGATGATTGACTGTCATTATTGAGAGGTTTACTCAAGTGAATAATCTTAATGTTTTCTATCCAACAGCTCAACTCTGTTCCCATTGAGAAGCTCGAGAGGAGAAAGAATGAGTGGAGGAAATGCAGCAGAGAACAGTTGGGGCATTGTGATAAAAAACATGTTGCGTTTTATATCGGCAAATGGTTTGCATTAAGAAACAGTCATCGAACTGTTCAGAGGTCAACAATTACTCAGATTTCAGCATGTACTGTAAGCGCGGCAGCCATTTAAGGAAATTCGGATACAGCGGAGTCGTTATGAAGCGGTGACACAATGAGCTCTTTAACATCCTCCGGCTCTTGATAGCTTTCTTTTTGCTTCAAATAAGAGCTGGATTCCAGACAGTTCAGCTGTAGTGACGTTCTGCACAGACAGTGACAATACCATCATTTGGTGATTGACAAGCTGGTTACAGGTGTGGTTGAAGTGGTAGAAAATACACAACAAAGAAGTAAAAGTAGGTCAAAAGTAGTAGCCACAAATTGAACCGTTCCTCATTTTGTCACCCTAAAATGCCAAATTTCATCGCATTTTGGTTGAATTTTGGGAGAAAGAAAAACACAAAGTAGCACAAAAATGTGATGTGACAATTATGTATGGTTTCAAGATTTAGTACTCTCGTCATATGTCACAAAATTGAACCTATAATCACATTAAACTGGAGTCCGTTCTAGAAAATGAGGATAAAAAATTTTTAATAATTATGTTCAATTTTACAATCAGTTGCTTTTGTTGTGATCTAAAGATATAATCTTTATAAAATATGAAAGTTTGTACGGCAAAAGTTTGGAAACATTGAACATGATTGGTGAGAACATGTAAAGTCTGCAGAAAGTCGCAGACCAGGATTCAAACCCAGGACCTTTTTGCTTTGATACTACAGTTCTATGAACAGACTAACTAGAAAATATATTCACTTATATTCTATTATATATATTTAACTTCTTCTATTATGGCTGTTGCAGATGTTCCATGCCACTCCTCCAAAATTAAAACCCTAGCAGTTTTTTTTAAAAAAGGAAATGCCATCTACTAAAACCGACAGAGTGAAAAGGTAATGCACACTCAGCAGACATGCTGGGCGATATTTTCCCAGACTCTAGCACATATTATTTTAACTTTTCAAGAGAAGAGCAAATTGGTTGTCTCAGGGTATAAAACATATTGACTTTCAATAAATGTTATTTCTCGGTGTGATCTTAAAGGGTTGTCTTTCTGCTGATGTAGTTGACCATAAAATAATACTAAAATACTTGAGCTTGGTTGTGCAATTCTTCAGGCTATTGCTAAATACTGAAAAAGATCTGTTGGTGTCTTTAATGGAAAAACAATACAGACATGCTGCGACAAGAGGAATGACGCTCTGAAAAAAAAAACAACACGAATCTACACCGACTCAAAAATAACCTGTTAGGGCTGTATGTGCTTACTTATTCATCTTGAAGGTTTGTCAGTCTATCTGCCAACAGAGCCTGTGGTGAAATTAGTCTTTTTTTAAAAGCTTAGGAGGCACAATAGGGGAAATAGGTTGCATGAAAAACATTGTTTTCCATTTGCTGGCATGTCCAGAAGGAAGTTTTAGGGGGACATTCTTCTATAAGAATACAGAACAGGTTTGTTGGTACGGAAATGCTGCAGTTTTAACAGAATGCAGTGTTTAAGTTTAGCCAAATCAAGAGAATCAAGAGAATTAATCTCCCTGACTTGACCTGCATGAAGATGAAAGTCTTTGATGGACCGATAGACCCATTGCTGAGAGATCACTGCAAGTGGGCATGGTGGTATTACTGTGAACTATGGTGGTTTTGCTCAGCTGAAGTAACTCAGCATCTGCAGCACACACAATCAACCACCTGTAGAACCGCAGGGATGAATCAGTGACTGGTTGGGCCAGTTTGTGTATCTGACGCACAAACACTCCCACCTCCTCTGCACACACAGCTGGCACACTCCGCACACGTTCCCTGAGTCACATGATCCAGTTTCTAGACACGCTTCAGCAGGTCATGTGTCACACTGGAAGACTTGGACATATTTAAAGATTCTCCAATTAAATTCAATACTAGTTTATTTTGCTCTTATTAGTTTTGTTCCAGATCTTGAACACATTAGAAAAGATTAAAATGCTGTAGTCCTGTAAAAAAATATTTACTTCTGACATATTTTCTCAATTTTTCTTTGTTGTCATTATTAAATATCTCACAAATGACTCAAGTTAAACACAAAAATCAATTTTCAAATGAAAAATGTACATAAGAATATAACTTGAAGCAGGTTAAAGGCTTTCAAAATCAAGAAAATATTCCCCCAATTCAAATAAATACAAGAAAGAAAAAGTTATTGACCTCTATTAGTCTAAAGGGGATTATAAAGCACTGTCTAACCACAGTAAGAGCCATAATCAACAAATAGAGAAAGCATGAAATAGTACTGAAGCTTCCCAGGAGTGGCTGAACTGCCAAAATTACAACAGGAGGGCATTAAAGACTCATCCATGAGGTCACAACAGAACACAGAACAAGATCTGCAGCCCTGCAGAACTCACTGGTCTCATTTAATGTTGCTCTTGATGTTGAAGGAGAAAGAGAGTGGAAGGAGATTTCCAAGAAAAAACATCAGCTGACCAAAATTAACTCAAAATTTTGTCTCACATTGGCCATAAAAAATTACTTTTGGGAAATAATTAGTGGCTGCAACAGAACACACACTTAACAAAAGGTTTGTAACCTGTTGGATTTGCTGTAAAATGCTTTTCAGAAACAGAACAACACATGGTTAATCAAACATGTGTGGTGATCTGTAGCTTCTTTGCTGATTTGGGATATTGATAACTTGCTGATATGGCTGTAAATGTGAATTCTACTGAACAATCCTGAAAGAGAAGATCCAACTATTACTCTGACCTTAAACTTAAGCACATTTGAGTTACGCAGCATGACAACAATCCAAGGCATGCCAGCAAGTCCAACTAAGAAAGTATGGTTCTTAAGTGACCCATTTAAAGTTCAAACTTCCATACAGTCAATGTTTTTCTAAGATAAAAATGTTTTTCATGAGTTTTAACAAAAACAGAAGAAATCCGTAAGGGCTAAATACTTCTTCACAGTATTGTTCATGTCATTTAAATCTGCTTCCCTTTTGCATTAATCAGTTTATACAGCAACAGACACCTGCTAATATCTGCGAGATGTCATCATGATGAGACACACGTCTGTGCAGGTGAATCACAAACCAGCTACAGCAGGTGCTACAGCCGCCAGACATGAACTGTAGACACACAAAGACGGTGTTGACTGAAAAATTATGTGCAGGTGCAACATTCGTCAACTTCCACATCTGTGTAAAATCAAACGGACTGTGCATAAATAAGGAATTACAGCTGTGATTTTGTGCCTCAATGCGACAAATACTGCCAAATTTTCGCGGCATGATCAAACTTGCTTTCAAATGTCTCACTGTGCATGTCTTGTTAAAAAAGTAAAGCTGAGAGGTTTCGAGCTCTGTCCGTTCCAAGCATATGATCTGAGTCCCTGGATGTGCCTGCAAACAAAGCCAGCGATTCAGTTGTGGGCTCTCTCCACACCTCGACCCACTCCCACTCTCATCTTGCCAAGCCTCAGATCCAACTGCAGCCCAGGGAGTTATACTAAGCAACAATGAGGCCCTTGTACAAGTTGAGGTAACACCATAATTGTTACAATCTGCCCATTCAGGTGAATGCCGCACCCACTTTTGACTCCCGGTGACATTTTGAGAGTTTTCTGACCATCAATGACGCTGCATTAATCAGATACGATTAGGAGGACCATGGCTGACATACCTCAAAAGGTAGGGCACATTAATTACATGCTCCTTTCTTACGAGGTAATTCAAAGTGTTCCTCAGGTAATACAGAACTGACATAAAGACAAGAAATACATTGGAAGAAAAGTAGCATAATTGAAGCAGTTACAGAAAAAGAAAGAAACACTGAAACACAAATTTAAAATAAATACCTATGAACCAATAAGGAAATAAATGTTTCTGCACATCTTAGTGTGTTTCTAGGGTTGATTTAGGCCTGAGAACTGAGCCTTGAGGAGCCCACATGATCTTAGTTCGATCCGATTTATAATTGTCAAACAAAACAAAGTGGCTTTGTCTTCCAAGCCAGGTCTGAACGAGTCCAACACAGACCCAGCAGCTGCAGCGAGAAACCTTTTTGAGTTGTATAAAACTAAAGAACTATGAGCTGAGATGAGGAATAACATTTTGATGTGATATTTGATGAAGGACAAGTCTAGTGGAACAATTTAATAATGCCTCTCTGCCAATCACAATCCACGAGGAAGGTCATGTTTCCAGAAATGGTTTTAAAAAGTAGTCCAATCCAGCTAAGAACAAATAAACATGTTGAAAATACGCTTCTCTTTTGAGTGATATTTATTTTACTGTCCAACTTCCGTTTCTTATCACAGCACAATGAGTTTATCAGTCCCCTCATGCTCCCCACGAGCCAGATTCTTCCTCTGAAGATAAATCCCAACTGTGTGACTTTTAGCGTGTGGAGGGCTCGCTGCGGAGGGAAACAGCACCAAGGCCTGATTTGGTTAGCTTCCAAGTCTCAGTTGTGTCTAATGCAGGTCTGTGAGGAGCTTCCCCTGCCTTTCATCCGTTTAGGAAACATATGGAAACATCTGGACGTTGAATCAAAGTACGCACCCCCCGTGATTGTGTCTTCCAGGAGTATCGCCAGGAATGTTATCCTTGTGTAAAATATTAACCTTGCCTCTCCAAAAGAAATAAAAAATAAAACAAGGAAGCTCACTGGTCAATTGCCAGTGGATGTTTTAGCTTCGACATCACCGGCAGTGAGCAAATTCCTGCTGAACATCAACAAGTAGTTTACAATCAGTCTTCTCCTCGCTCGTCATAGTAGGACGGTTAAATTGTCTCACATACAAACCCAGTCTCTTTTTAAAGACAATAAACAATCCCTATTTAATCGTCATATATTAAAAAGGGAATAAATTTCAAAGAAATCATTTCGAGATGCAGACAGAAGATGGATAATGAGGAGAAGTCAGAAGTGCGTGCCTCCGCTCTATAACCAAGTGGATGTTGTATCCAGCGGGCAGGTGAGCAGACAAAGCCTGTAGTTGTGTTGCATGTCTCTCCATGCCCGAGCTGAAAGATCAGGCCCAGACGTGTTGATAGACTGAGACTGAACGGGGGTCTGGAGTCACACCTGCTGATGAAACACCTTTTTTCTCCGCGCACAAGGGGCTGTAACCCCCAAAACAGCAGCCCTAGCCTGATGAGTGATGGTTCTCCTGTGGAAAAAAAAATTGAAGATTACACTTGTCCAGGCTGGAAAGAATAATAACAAAAACACATGTTGGTGTTTGTTGTGTCAACATTTGTTCAAATTGATCACATGTCATTTTTCTTTGTAAAAAAAAAAAAGTAATACAGCTGCCTCATTTTCAACTGGGATAACATAACAAAATTTAACAGTATGTATTCAATATTTTCCCTTAGACTATGACTGCATAAGTTGTAAAAACTCTAACAATTCATTTTGTTTTCCAAGCCATGTTATTAGTTACAGACTAGGTGGGTAAGGAAGGCAGTTGCTCTGTTTGTACTGTAGAAAGGATGTTCAGGTTTGGCTGCGACAACAGCAGTGGGGGGGATGTGATTTTTGGGAGTATCAGAGAGGATGTTTTTCCTCCTGTGTGATGACTTCTGACCTCCACCATCCTCACTCTATCTGCCTTTAACCTCTATCCTATTGTAGCTCTTATCAAACTGTAGAATGTTGTTCACACATCCAGTCCAATGCTATGTACACATGGGAGAACAGCAGAATAATGATAATTGTACAAATGTACATCTATTATGAGGACATGGAACGATAGTGTGGGAAAAAGATCCAAGGAACTTAGGGACAACGAATCCAACAGCAAGAAGACTACACTTAATCTTAAGTTAAGATATGCAAGTAGTAAAAATGCAGGTTTTTTACAAGAGGTACTTATTATTTAATGTTGTTTAGAGAGGCAACAAATATATATATATATAGCTTATACTTGGCTACAGAAGTTCATCTTCATATTGACGACTATACGTCAGATAGAAGTAACTGAGTGTGTTCTTTAAATTTGTAACAGCAAGATACTGTAGAGCAAAACCATCTCCTTTAATTTCATAGAAGAAAAAAAGTAAAAGTACCTGAACACATCATCCCTACTGTAAAATATGGGGGTGGCAACTTCCCATTGTGGGGATGCATTGTAATTCAAAAGTCAGATTTTTATTTGTGAAAGAAAGTTTAAACCATTTTACATTCTAATTCCACTTCACTTCATATGAAAATGTTCAACAAGTTTTCCTGCGTGGCACTGTTGATGCTAAAGGCGACTCCATTTTTGAGTTTGCATAGCTTTGGTGCATCTCATCATGTCTGCCACATCGATATCTCTGTTAGTTAGTTCATTGCTTTAGGAAACACTCTCTCTGAAAAGCTCTTGCCGTCCATTCAGACTTTCTACTCTCCACGCTAATGGCCACCTGTTTCTTCCACTGTTTCTCTACCCAGTGCACCTTTGTTTTCTGTCTAAGCTCCTGTATCTGGCTGTCTTGTCAGTGCTGCCTGACTACCCTGCCTCCTAACACAACACGGTGTTGTCCTGAGGGTGCACTGTGGCCCCTGCTGATCACACTCCACTGAGCTGTGCTCGTACCTCTTCTCATCTCTGCTAACACACACTGACAGGACCCTTTGATATCACGAGAAGCAGCGTGGACCTGGGGCTGGCCCAACAAAAGCAATCTGATCTGATCCATCCAAGCACGCCTGTGGCCCCCTCCCCAACAAAGAGTGAGGGCAGCAGGACTCCGCTTTGTAGGTCTGGATGTATGCGCGGACCCGCACGTTGTCTGAGCTGAGCTCTACATGTGGAGGATCTAAAGAATTATTTGTTTTCTGACCACAGCCTGAAGACTCAAATCATATGATTAATAAAACAAATATGTTTGATTTACTGTGATTGGATCCCGCTTTGATTAAAATTTCTGTGTTAAAAAAGTTAGCAAAAGTAGTCTGAGGATTGGGTTTCATATGAATTCACAAAGAGGAAAGAGATATGAATTTGTTAAAGAAAGCAATTATGTTAAATTTGGAGTACGTTTATTTCATCATATAAACAAGACATACTAGAGTGTAATTTAAAGTCTTAAATGAAACATAAGATTCAAATCCATTCTTGATTGGAGCAAAACAAACTAAGATCCAGATAGTAAAGTATGTACAGGTGATGATATCTGTTTCAAATCCATTGGGATTACAAAAAACATTTTTAAAAAATCAGGAGTAGATTGAAATCAGGACTTTGTGATGACCAAAACATTGACTTTGTTTTACTAAAGCCTCTTTGTAAACAATTCAGAACCCTTATCCATCTGGACGACCCATTTCCAACCAAGCTTTAACTTTGTGAATGATGTCATGTGATGTTCAATATTTCCATTTTATGTTCTTTGGTCATGAGGTCTTTTATTTTCAGAAGTAGAATAAGGCATGCCCACAACATGATGCTGCCCCCTCTGTACTTCAGTTGGACTGATGTTTTAACCATGGTGTTTCCCCCAGTGCACTGACGGTCACTATGGCCACAAAAGCAAAAGCTCCATTTATTTTCCTTAGTGTTCCACAGGAACAATAGGGGCAATTTGTGTACAAATGCACAAATCCATGAGTGCATTTGTAAACTGTGTTTTATGCTACTTTTGGGAAAATGGGTTCTTGCTTGCTGTGTGGTCCTTCAGTTAATTGGTACAGAGTTTATTTCACTGTCAGCACCTTCCCTAAGTCTTTTGCTTTTGTTGAAGAGTTCATGCATACATTTCTAACCAAAACATGGTCTCTGGGACATTGAACCTGTCTCCTTCCTTAACAGTATGATCGATGGATGTTCTCATCCTATTTTTGCATCATTGTTTGAACAGGTGACTCTGGTACCTTCAGGTATCTGGAAATACCTGAAGGTACCTTGTAGCCAAGGATGAACTAGAGTTGTGAACGTTCACAATTCTCTCCCTGATATCTTGGCTGATGTTCTTTGTTTCCATGATATCACACAATAAAGCAGTAAGTTTACATAGAAAGATTGTCCAAAGAATGTTCTAAAACAGAAAAGTTTGTCTCATTTAATGTCAGACAGTGAGAGAAAAGTTATGTCTTTTTATTGTGTATGTAAATATCTGGTTTAAACTGTGTGCAAATCAACTGTTTCTACAGTCTTTGCTCTGAAGGTGTGCTTTGAAAGAAAACAAATGTCCACAGGATTGGTTTGTGAAGTCTTGCAGATGTTTTCCACCCTGCTTCCCGTCTGGATGATCAATGGGTGAGACAGTATACAAATCCCTGCTGTACAGGGAACACGTGCGAACCGCAAATGTGGAAAATGTCCAGACCCGGGCCGTTCAGAAACACCAAAACAAGATTCTCAAACATAAAACAGCTTCACAACTGTGAAATTATTTATTTATTTTTGAATAAAATGAAAATAATTGAAATTGTTAAAATATAAATCACTAAGATTGCTTCAAGTGAACATGTTTTCAATGCAAACACTGGGAACCTGTGTTATTCTTTCATGTTGTGTTCCTGTTTACGAAGGAGATAAGAGGGAAGTTATACTGATGGAAGAACATTGTGGGTGAGTCTTTGTCATTTTTAAAAAATATTTATTTAATTTGTTTTTTTTTCCTTGCTCAAGAATTAGATATCAAATACACAGGTTTCTAAATGAATGTGTCATGCTAGCAGATTGTATCTGGCATGACATCCAAATTCATCCATTTGCCATCAGCATAAGAGGAGGAGACATTTACATCTGATCAACAAAACCTTCAATGTAGTATGTTGAAATCCAACATGGATGTTGTGCTTTTGAAATAATAATCATATTTTGACATATAAGACATATTATTTATAAATTTTATACTCCAGGATGTAGTGGGCAGGCATGAGTAGCATGTTTAGGGATGGGAGGAGGACTCTCAGTGTTCCTTTAACTCTTGCAAGAAAATAATAGGAAACAAATTCAAACCTACTTTTTATTTTCTTTAAATAATCCTATAATTCGACAAAAACAGAGCTCAGAGAAAGTATCACTTTCAGTATATCTTCTTACCATACTTGCTTCCTTTCCAGATGTATATTTTTTTATTCCCTAGAATTATTAAAAGCTTCCGACCTTCCAAACACCTGCACAAAGTTCTCCTGATATTACTATTCGTCTTTAAAGTTTACACCAGCACAAGCTTGTAAATTATATACCATTCCAAACCGGATTTCAGAAATGACCTCAGTGCAGAGCAACGCAGCTTGTCCCGTCCCATCCAGTACATCTGGATCATTTTAGCTGCAGCATCAACAAGTGCTTCCACCAGCACAGAGCTGCTGTGTGCTTTTCCTCTTCTTTGTTGCACACAGAGCGCTCATGTGAAGAACATAGGACCATGGAAGCATCTATCAATGTATATTTCATGAGGCAGCATTCATGGCCTGCTCCTCTGCTGTTCTGCTCAGGAGGAAAACAATAGAGTCGCACCATGCTGAATACACAGGCTCTACAAAAGCAGCTTTCGTTCTAAGGATGAGTTCACTCATATTTGTATGAAGTGATTTGCTGTGAAAGAATTCATGTTAATATTTCTGTGGAGTACCTTCAGTGACTCAACTTTTAGAGGAAAGTGGGATGCAAAAGAAATGGAAACAGTGGGTGTAAGTTGGCAAACCTTTTACAGCCGTGGAAAAGAATCAATTTTCCTTCACGCTCCACAGTGGGCAGGATTATAATCTCTTGCTATTAAAAGCAGGTCTGAAGCTCACCACAAACGGACTCTTTTCTGCTCACAGAAAAGAAGCACATTCGCCTAACCACCTTAACGTTGACCTAACCTCATCGATATAAACCTGCTTCCGCCGTGGTCTCTGTGTCCTGAACAACGCTGCCTTTGTTCCCTGTGTGAAGAGTGGAACATGAAGGAGGTCCCAGTCTGTAAATCATTCGAAACAGATGAAGTCACAGGTTTTAGGTGTAGTTCATAGGAGTCGAGTTTACTGCACTCTAACAACCTGCTTCAGAAAGGCTACTGTTATCTGCTGAATGGCGGTATAGCTTAAAAGGAAGTACATCCTCAGCACTGCCACATTCACGTACTTGTTTGTGGAGTATTCAAGGCTGATCATGAAGCAACCAATGCTGCATTGTAGACTGAGTATGGGGTTCACCATGTGTTTTTAAAAACTTGAATATTTGACTCAGCCACAGTCAAAATCTATAAGGTACCATCGTTACTACAATGCAAACAAACAGACAACATCTCTCTCCTCACAATCTCTTCAAGATGTCTTGACTGGGACCCTGTTCCAGCACTTGTGACAAAATACAGTCATCACTAATTTAAAGTATTGGAAGTCAACGTTTTATAATGTAAAAGCCAGAGAAATGTATTCAGATGATGAGGTAAATATAATATAACATTGACACTGCCAAGAGAATCATCAAGAGGAAGGAGATGGGGTCAGAAGAGGAGATGAGATGAACAAATCCAGTTTCACCATACGTGATGAAATCCCCACAGCAACTCTATGGTTATTGTGAACAGTGTGTGAGCTTTGGCACCTCTTCTTTATATCCCAAGGGCCATCATTGAAACGGTCCAAACAAAGGATGAGGCAGGGAGATAAAATGAGCAAAGAGGAGGAGAACAGAGGGGCATTTTAGGAGAGCAGGAGTAAAAGTGAGTTGGGGGGATAAGAAGGTGAGGATGTGAGCAGAGACTTTAGAGGGGAGTCGGTGAACATTCCTGAGCCAGCTGTGGGTTGGAGGGGGAATTCTCACTGAACGCCTGACAAATAAAATAAGACACAGGCTATTTCAGTCCTCCAAAACCCCACCGACACATGACTGCACAGCGAGGGGGCAGAAAGATTTTGGAAGGAAAAATAGGGAGTCTTAATGAGCGAACCAGTAGGCTGAGCAGTCCAGTAATGGAGGCCCAAAACCACAGCAGTCCAGTGGTTAATCTTTTGTCGTCTCTCTCTCTATATGCCACCATATGTCTCCTTCCATACTGAGAGTGGGCTGGCAGCAGCAGCAGTGGTTTAAGTCCTGAAAGCACACACATTCCTCCTGCACAAACAGGTGGTGAGGTTGTTTAATAAATACAGGATTTGGTGGGTCAGTGAAGGAGGGATGGGGTCAAAGGCCATCGCAGATTGTAAACAACAGAGCTGCTATAATGCAGAGGCGGCTTTTTGGAAGGGAAAAAACCGGGGTTTCACTTCTAAGTCCTTGTTAAACACTCGTACAGCTGAGATTCTGCGGCCTATCTTAACACTTTTGTTCTGGTGGAGTGGTTCACTGTATTGAGTGGTGCTTAACTCTGCAGTCTGAAGTTCAAGACTGAGTAGATGAAAGAGTAAAGTTCAAAGATTTATGTGGTGCACTTTAAAGTTTTTATTTTTATTTTTTCACTCTATCCTCAAATGCTCATTTCACCTCTTTATCAATTGGTCAAATGTTATCCACTTCATTTAGAGTTAAATATTAAAAGTTCTTTGGTAAATAAATGTTTCAAGCATTTTTCAAACATGTAATTTTCTATCAAACAAAATCCAATAATCAATTTTAAGTACTTCAACTTTGTCATTCAAATGTATCTAACTTGTTTTTTTTGTTTTGTTTTGTTTTGTTTTTTGTGGAATAAATTGGCAAAAAAAATTCAAGACTACTGGAAAAAGAGGAAGTCTCTTAAATTTGGTTGGAGTTTTTGTTGTCAATACAAAGACAGATAAAAAAAAAAATAAATTCAATTAAAGTGAAACCTTGTTAGTGAAGCCTAAGGAGAGTAAAACTCAGGAAATTTGGTGGCATTTTATGTGCATTCATCCATCTAATGTCACTCTTCTAGTCCCAAAACAGAAAGTAAATCACCTTGAAACTAAATACTCATAAATACAAGTAACATTTACATCTAAACTCCACACTCCATACAAAACACAGGGTTTGCAAATAAACTCAAATACATTTGTAATTACTATTTAGATTTTTTTTTTCCAGGTTCTTGTGTGATGTTTAGTAAGTTTTTCAAAATGAAAAAGATATAGTATTATATCAGTGAAGTTTCAAAGACTGGATTTTTTTTCTCCAGGTGCCTGTCGGTGCCCACGAGATATAAGACTAAAAACCATAAAAGAAGTATTAACTTTATGTTGATAAAGATGATAGTGATATGAAAATTTGCCCTCACATTTAACATTAATAATAACACTTCACCTACATTCAAACTCATTCTTTATAAGAATCAGTTGGTGTTGTTTCCCATTACAGCAAGAAATACTTCACACGTCTGCTGCCCCTGCATTCTTTAGCTAACAACGCTGCGTTCAGGATGTCAGCTGGAGAGTTTTGATGTGAAATGTCTTCAAGGAAAATACAGGTGGAGGAAGTACGAGAAATGAAAGGCACATAGATTGTGCTCCTCTTCTCCTAGACGGGTTTAGGAGAGGAGGCTGAGAATGTGATAGATCTCGTCAAACTGTCTGCTGCTTTATGTCATGTTCCTGGTAAGACCAGGCAAGGTGAGGAGAGGACATATATGGTCATCCTCGCAGCATTTTCCGTGTCTTGCTGCAAACAGATGAGGATTTCCGGTGAACATTACTCCACTGCTTGCCCCTCAGGGACACAGTTGTGTCCACGTGTCTTACTGGGGTCACCACATCACAGCTGGCCTTACTCAAAAAATCTTTGTGATCCTCCAAACAGCATGCAAGCTTGTCTGTGGTGCTTTTTCCTTCCTCCTCTCTCCCCTCACCGCACAGATAAAAAGTCGGGCAGGAAGACAGATGATTATTTCATGGGGGAATCCCACATCCTGCATTTTCATCTCTTTATCTCTGCTAGAAGCCCTGGAAAACTTTACCTCAATTGAAAGGGTTGGGTTGGGGGAAAATGGAATGAAGACATAAGCAGCACCATAAGGCACAAAGAGTGAAGGATCGAATCAAGAAATCTGCTAACCATCCTAGAGCAACAAACACTTCCTTTACTCGAGACTGGAAGTCAAAAGCCACTTCCCTCGAGTTGAGTCACTCTTTTAGGATGACAGCTACTGGTAGACCACTGCAACCACATCAACTGTCCTCCATCTACCCCATGCTTTCATCCTGAATCCTCTGTTCTTCAGCGTTCCAGTTATTCAGTGCACGCTGCACTGCTTTCACTGGGTCAAAGCAGGAATGACGCACATCACTGACAGTCTCAAAGGCTTTTGTGCTAACTGCTTTTGAGGACACTGATGTGGATCGCAAATGTGCCTTATGGAAAAAGCCCTGAAGCAGCAGGGGGAAAGCTTTCCTGCTACTCTTTAGCTCACATCACTGATGGAAATGATTAAGCATATTGGGGTGTAATTCCACCCCCTCGGTCTGGCTCTTAAAATAGAGAAATAGAGAAGAAAGTGGCTGGTCCTGGTGCATATTTGAAGTCCTCTGATTGGAGGTTGTTATTAGGCAGATTTCAGCTTGTGACTACGGCAGCAGGTCTGGCCATGTGATACCGTAGACTCAGAGGCCCTCTCCTCCCCAATTTTGCACTGCTAACCTGCGGCTTTTCAGTTCATTGTGAGTATTGATTTCAAACAGTTATTTTAATCAAAATAAAAACACAACAATGTGCTTCCAAACCTGATCCCAAACACCAAGTTGCAACAGAAGAGGCCTTGTGTTTAGAATACACAATCTAATTGGTTCGCTTTGTTTCCTCTCTTTTTTAAAAATTTTTTTTTTTAACATCAAGCAGGAAGAGCCTGTTTTATATGAACCATCTGTTTAACTCCCCCACTCCAAGCTGCGAGCGAGTGGCAGCTCTGTAGCTGGTGCAGTGTTTATCATGTTAATAAACTACACACGTCTGGCACAGGGTAACAGCTCTGGTCACTGTGCTCACTGAAGGATGGAGGGAAATGAGGCAAAAACAGCTGGAACCTTTCAAAAGAAGGGGTGCTCGAGTGTGTGGGGGTGTGTGTGAGTGGGTGCACGCCCACCATGTGCACACACACATAGAAAGTCCAGAGTGAGCTTTAAACACCTACAAAAAGGAGAATTTCAAGAGAAACAGCTTAAAAACAGAAATAACTTGATAAAGTGAGCTAGTGAATAAGTAAATGCTTTGAGTAAATGTGTTAAATAATGTTAAAAGTTATTTAAGCACCGTCAAATTTAGGTCTATAGTAATTGTTTGTATTTTACCAACATGATTCTTCAGGCTGGATGTAATAATAGCATTCTGGAGTGGCTCAAACAAATTCCTGACTTGAATATGATGGATTTAACTGTGGGAGACCCTCTAGATTACAGTGATGGTCTTGAGACCTTCCAACCTCAATTGGGGCTAATCAGCAAAACAGAAACCATCAAAATACCAGAGCAACAGGCAAAAAGGTGTTCAGTAAAAATAAGAGGAGCATAATTGCTGTGAAGAAAATATCAGACAAAACTATTTCTCTCACTGTCTGAAGTTAAATCAGACCAAATTTCTCCTGTTTTAGGTCAGTTGGAATTACCAAAATGATTTCTATTTGCTAAATGTCACAATGATGAGAGAAAGTGTATGTGAGATATATAAATTGATGTCTTCAAAATCAGAAAACTACATGCACAATCATTAGTATCGCTTGAAACACTAAGGGAAAGCTAAGGTGATGATGCGATCATCATCTTTTGAAAATTTTGACAGGTTAACTGAAGCATGCCTGTCGATGTATTAAAAGGCCACACCTAACACTTCTTCGTTGTTTTTACTACATTTTGTATACAAAACAGTAACGTGTTTCTCTAACAATAACCAGAAAACCTATTACCTATGTTAAAACTTTCATTTCAGAGACTTTCACTTCAGAGACAATTGGCTATCATTGATTCTAGAAAATAAATGATAGGCAAGAAAATGATGGCGCAGATGCAAAACCACAGTTATTTGATTCTGGAGTAGGAGGTTGGATTTTTTCCCCTTCATGACAAAATACAACAATCTTCCAGCTCTGTTCTTTCTAAAAAAATATTTACTGAATTCTGCTGGATTTATTCTGTTGAGCTCTACTCTACAGCCATGAAAACAAATTAATATCACCTTGTTACTCATAAGTCTATAACATGAAACACAATGTAATATTGTCACCTTTCTAATTTTGTTATGATGTAGACAAAAAAAAGTCATTTTCGCGAAGAGATGACCATTATTTTAAGAAGGTGACAATATACAAATACAGCTGTGGATTAAAGAAAGAGCTAATTAAAACTGTACAGCAAAATTGGTACTGCATCTTGCATCACGTGACAGCCAAATATAACTTTAAAGAAGCTGTAAGCACTAAACAAAAAGACTTTACTAGCCACACTATCATCCGATGTGAGAGTCCTGTGACAAGCTGGATGTCAAAAGTTCAAGACCAGCCACATTTTGTCAACTGCTGTGGTTAAACCATCTTTAGCTGAATTATCACACACA
The DNA here is from genome assembly GCF_002775205.1 of Xiphophorus maculatus. Lineage (NCBI taxonomy): Eukaryota > Metazoa > Chordata > Actinopteri > Cyprinodontiformes > Poeciliidae > Xiphophorus > Xiphophorus maculatus. Next base: position 10,577,630 of record NC_036458.1, on the reverse strand, counting down.
CACGCACAAAGTAATCCTTTATCACATGCTCAAACTGGAAAAAAGTGACAGTGTATGATGTGGTTATTTCTGTTAATCAGTAACCTTCAAAACTGCTGGAAAACAGTACAAACTTTGTGTCATTTCATGGACAGGAAAGAGTCACTCGAGGCCACAGGCTGAGTCCTGCAGATATGCACTCAGATACGGAGGATGTATGAATGGGAGATGACTCAAATCACATGAATCTTGTTGGTGGTGCAGTTCCTGCTGACTGGTTTTATCTGACCGCATCGCGTCTGATAAGATCAGTTGCAATTCGAAAAACAAATTTTCAATGTTTTTTTAGATGTGACATCAAATATCTGACTCAGTCTAGCACAATGTCTGCTCAAAGAAAGGTTTTTGATCATTTTCTTCAAATCCGAATGAATATCTGGAACTTCTAGTCCCACGTAACGATAATATTTTCACCAACCAACATTTTCATCATGGAGAAAAAGAGAACTCGAGCACAAACACTTCTTTTCAACATAGTTTTATAGATATCCCATGAGCTCAACTTGACCAGAAGGGCATTTCTGTAAATATTTGATAGAAAATGCAGGAAGTAATTTTAACCTTTCTTTTGAATGGTTCTTGTCCTTTCTGGTAAACCTTGCAGAAAAATCCTAATGTGACAGATGTTTAGAACTATTTTGTTTTACAAATTCAACCCACACGGTACACAGTCTCTTAGTCCTGAAAAGTTGTTTTCTGATGACTGAAAGGCAACAATATTTTGATAAGCCTTGATTTCAGCTAAGTCGTTCCAATGAAGGATTTAAAGGAAAGATTAAAACGTAGATCCATCCTGACTTGTATCAACGGTTCAGGTAGGGGGTGCTAGTATAATGGTGTGGGGAATATTTTTGGGGGTGATTTTTTGTTCCTTTGTTCAAACTGAGCATTGTTTGAATGCCCAGGTATTGTCACTGACTATATCTGTTCCTTTACAATACATATTGTACCAATTTTCTGAGGCTCGCTCAGCAGAACAATGCATTTTGTCACATGTCTTAAGACATCACAAACCGTATATTAAAAATGATCATTTAGAGTGGCTGGTATTCAGCAGTGAGGAGGGAGGAGGTGGAAGAGCTGGCAGTGGTTTATAGGGTTTAAAACATCATTTTACAAAAGCTCCACTTATAAAGAACAACTTCAGGCATCAAAGCCTGAAGTTGATCTGTAAAAAAAAAAAACATTTTCTACTTTGTGTGTATATTATTGCTGTTCATGCAGAGCATAGTAAAAACTATTTCACTACAAAGGCACACAATGTTTTCTCCTTCACAGCAAGGCAGAAGCTAATGGTAGAGAAGTAGAAATTACCCATATATTAGGTTAGATTATTTATATAATAAGACAAGCACAATAAATAAATTATAATAAATAAATACCCTACATTTAAACATTTATACCCTAAGCTAATTTGGTAACATGTTGCATGAAAGCATCTCTCCGGTCCATCTGGTGCTGAGGGTGTTATGTTGTTTTTTACACTATCTTATGTCCAAAATAATCTAGATTTTGTTCACACTGAGAAAGTTATTTTCATACTACATTATCAGACTGACCCTTTCTACATGGTGCAACAAGCCACATTAGTTCTGTATGTGCAAATATATGGCAGCAAAGTGAATGTGCAATAATCTTTTAAAGATATTAACCTCAATAGGATTCAGTGTTTTAAGGTGAACCACAAAACATGGACAATGAGGCCTGTACTGTTGCTTAAAGAGGACTTCTAAGAAGACAATTATTGCTGTAGTGATATCCAAACCTCTGACACATACACAACTGCACCCCACCCATCCACAGACCAAATCTTTCTCCAAGCTCTCCTCAAAAAGTTGGCAACTCTCTTGATGCTATCAGGTTAATATAGGCCAAAATCTCTGAGGAATGTTTCCGACACTTTGCTGAATCCATGCTATGAAGAATTAAGACAGTTCTGGAGGCAAATGGGGATAAAAGGGGCAGTCTTCTTCCTGTTGTGTACTTTCTCCTGCTAGGTGATCCAAGACCTGGTAATTTGAAACGGAACGTGGGGAACATCTCCTTTTAATTATCACAAACCTCTGACTGTGTCGGATAATTGATTCCAAATGGTTGGCTCAGGAAGCAGCGGCTGAAGCGTTAAAAGGAGGAGGCCACAGACGGAGAGAAGGAGGCCGAGCCGAGAGATACGACTCCTTCTTAGGCTCTGACCTTCAGCTGCCCCCACGCTTGTGAGTTTTACCACAGATTGAGACCAGATTGACTTTGTTAGCAAAAAAGATGTGTGGGTGACAGAGTCCAGCACACAGCCTATAGTGCGGCTATCTGATAGCTCTCTATGCTGTTTTAGTCTCCAATAGCTGACGAAACTGGTCAGAATCAAAACCTTGGTTATAGAAAACAATGAAAAGAGCTAGAAACACAATCATGTCTGTACTGTCCACCTCTCTGTACACTCGGGACTTCAAGAAGACAGAGAGATCTTACATTCTGACAGCTCAGCGCCAAAGCAAAAACAACAGAATTAAAGTATAAAAAAACAGAAACTAATCATTATGGCTCCAAACGCACCACAAAATACATTCGCATGCATTGACTACGAGACCACCCCTGAGAGCTGACCTGGCCGTGCCCCCCCTCCCTCCATCGCTCAGTGCTGGCGTGCGTCCAGAACAAACTGAGCCTCTCCTTAGGGAACAGTGGAGACCCAAGGCCATGCTGCTTCACAGGCGCCGAGGAGGAGGCGGGCTGCCAGTGGTCAGCCGGCGATGGTGCTTCTGGGAAGGGTGTCACACTAACCCCCCATCCTCTTACACCGCCCGGGTCGGGCGAGGAGGTCGAGTAAGAATGACACTCCTACGACCAAGCAGTTGGAGGCACTGTCATGGATGAGCTCATTCTGGCTAGCATCCAGAAGAGAGGCGAGCCGGACCCCTGACGTGTGGGCTGTCTTCATGAGGTCACTCTTAAGCATCCAGAGAGAGGAACAGCAGCAGTAGGACAGCCTCTGCAGGCAAGCTCATAAACACAGTCATGAGGGTTCACTCAAGGCCGGAATGATGACAGGAAGAGGAGGTACATTGAGCCTGTCACTGGAGCAAAGCTAAATGTGCTCACTAGCAGATGTTGAATGATATTGCTGCCATGACGCTTGACAGAAAGGGGAAATAAATTTTCCTAGGCTAAATTTAATCTCTTCACATCCGTATCCGGGCTACTGTGAAAGGGCAACTTCAAATCTTATCTACCATTAGAAGCCCGATGACTCCAAATGATACTAAATGAGCAGCCTTGAGCTACTTATAGGAAAACTAAAAGTGCAAAGGACCCAGAAAGTATTATTTTAGTTCCTACAGCACAGAAAGAAACACATATCCTGAAATAATCCCAGTTACAGTGTCCTGAATTACCAGCTTTACATATCAAGAGACTGAGATGTTTGATTTTTCTTCTTTTCAAAACGGTTCCAAGTTCCATCCAGTCAGACTGAATGGAGAACATGAACAGAAATGAACAGAACAGACTCTAATTTTAATTTAGGTCAGGACTTTGACTGGACCAATCTAACCTTTTCTGGAAGAGACATGTTAACAAAAATACAATTCACAATGTCCATTCAGAGTAATTTGTAATTGATGGTTTTCAGATGTTCATTCTTTCATCCCTCCTAAATACTACATCTATTCGGGACAGTGTTGCTATAGTTACATATGCGTTTGTGGATATTTTTCACTCAGACCTATTGGGTGCCTATGCCTACATGGTGTATTATATAAAATTTATGATGACGATAAATAATGTGTTCTGATTCTGAGAATGTTTGAATTTCTAAACCACCCAGTATACTTCTTGGTGCATCTGTATTTACATTAGTTCCATCTGACTGGTTTAAATGTTCCTGCTGAATAAGAGCATCCCCCATAGCATGATGCTGCCACAACCGTGTTTTAATAGTGTGTTCAGGGTGATGTGCTGTGTTAGTTTTGCAAGTAGGCCCCAAAGTTTACATTTTGTTCCATCTGACCACATCACCTTCCGCTACATGTTGGTTTTGTCTTCTAGATGGCCTGTGGGAAATGTTAAGCATTTATGTATTTCATCTGACAATAGTTTGCAAGCCTCCACCCCATCCCAGAGTTATCATGGGATTTCTGACTGCTTCTTATTAATGCTGTCCTTGTCCACCCTGTCAGTGTAAATCTACTATACTATTTTTTCATTTAATTTTAAAGGTTGGATTGAGTTTATTGGTAATTTTGATTATGTTTGCTCAATATGAAATCTATAAAGGCTTTACAAACATCTGTATTTATACCGAGTTTACATTGGACACTTGTAGACTCTAAACATTGACGTCTAGATTATATGTGGGAAATCAATGTAAAAGAGATTGAATACACATCAACTTTACAGGCTTTTATTTGTAAGATAGTTGATTATTTACAATCTTTCATCGTACTCTGTTGGTCTACCACAAAGTCCCAATAAAATACAGTCAGGCTTGTGGTCGCATCATGACGAAATGCAATGAAGTCCAAAAGGCAGAAATACATTTCCAAGGCACTATTTTATCAAAAGACACACAGCACAGATCTGGAGTCTGTGCATAAAAATACTGTAAATCATTGTGGAATTTGGGAGGTGCTAGCGCTGATAAAAGCTGTCAGACTCCCCCAGAATAACCACGATAAGGACAGGCGGCTAATTGGATACTGCAAGCTCTCTAACAGGGCAATCAGTCTTCAGAAAACATGGAAAGAAAAATGTTTAACAGGATGATCCAATATTCTACTGAGGAGACAGAATAACAGAAAGTTTATTCTTACAAAAATAAATAGAAACGTCACGGTTGAACAATCCCTTCTGCCAAACAATTAGTACGGAGTTACGAATCACCCTACTTTATTCAATTCGGACAATTATTTAGGAGCATGTGCTAGTTGAGATAAAAACACTCCCCTCATTAACCTGTGGTCTATAAAAGCATATGGGCTCAGCAATTAACCCACATTCCCAAAACCTATCCAGCTGCCCTGCAGTCCAAAATGACTATAATCCCATACAACATGGTAATTTCCCCAGCAGTGAGCACATGCCTGGTGGAAAACGCTGGAAACAAATAAAGACTGTGGTTTCCTGCAGGGAGACCGCATCAGCTGTCATATTTATAATTACAGCTTCTCTACTATTTCTATCAGTCATGTAATTATTGTATATTTGCTATTTTTATCTGTCATATAATTATCATCTTCAGTCATTTCTAGTTAAACTTTTCTTTAGGTTTTCATGAGGCTGGAGATCGTTGGCATATAAGAATGTTGTGTTTTTTTTTATTCAGTTCATTTGGGCACTTCACTGGAAAATGATCGTTATACAGGACTTTAGAGAATACAAAAGGGAGCATCGGCTGAGCTACTACTGCCAAAAACTATGTTCTCCTTCTATAGATTATACACTTGGCCCTGTCTTTTAGTGTTTCACTCTGCTTCTCTCGTAGACATAGCTGTGGCTGAGCTTTTACTGCATCTAGCTGTATCTGATCCCTTATGGCGCCACACCATACTCTCTTTTATCCTATAGACCAGGGGTGGGCACTCCCGGTCCTCGAGGGCCGGTGTCCTGCAACTCTTAGATGTCTCCCTGGTCCAACACACCTGAATCCAACAGCTGAATCTCCTCCTAAGTGCAGTCAAGTTCTCCAGAGTCCTGTTAACGACCTCATTATTTGACTCAGGTGTGTTGAAGTAGAGATGCATCTAAAAGTTGCAGGACACCGGCCCTCGAGGACCAGGAGTGCCCACCCCTGCTATAGACTGAACTGGCTCAGAGATTATCTGTGTAGCTCTGTTCTTCTCCTAGATCAGGGGTCTCAAACTCCAGTCCTCGAGAGCCACAGTCCTGCAACTTTTAGATGTGCCTCTGCTGCACCACACCTGAACAGAATAATTAAGTCATTAAGGCTCTGGAAAACTGATCTACACAAGGAGGAGGTCATTAAGTCATTTCGTTCCAGTGTTTTGTACCTGTGGCACATCTAAAAACTGCAGGACTGCGGCCCTCGAGGCCTGGAGTTTGAGACCCCTGTCCTAGATGAAGCCATGAAAGTATATAATGCTGCCACTTTTTACTTTTCTTCAAAATAGAAAGTACTCCAAGTTTGGTGCTTCTGTTCTTTGTTCTTTTTTTATGTGCCATCTTCTCAAACCCCCAAGGTTGGACATGACGGATGACTATCACGACCTGTTTCTGGAACTTTTGGGGGTTTCTTCCTGTGAATGAGGAGTTTCCGTTTCATGCAGGTATGAGAAACTGTGTGTGATTGTCCATTGTCACGACATGCTCATCCAGGAGAATGAATGTTGCAAGTCAGTGACTCGATGCAATCTGCTGGGTTTCCTTACATAATAAACATTTTTTCGCCAATTTGAATAATAAACTGAACTCAACTGCATTGTTTAATAACCAAGAGCCACTGAAAAGGATGACTGTCCATGTCTTGGAATCTGTCCATATGACTGGATTTAATTGACTGGTTTTAAGGGCCTAAATAGATAAACTGAAACAAAGTACTTTAATGTTAACATTTTTTTTCTTTCTTAGAAGTTATACTGAATCAACTGAAAAACTTCTCAGAAAATGCTCACGGTTCAGCTGGCATGCTTGAAGGAGCCTTGAATTCAAAAGCCAGTCTGTATGTAACTGCTGCTCCACAGTACGTTCACTCCATAAATTTAGGGCAATTAAGACCTTGAGCTCCACTAATGAAGCTGGCAAGCAAGCAGGAGGAAGGCTGTGGCTCTTATACCAGATGCCGAGGCCATACACAGGAAGTCTCAGCAAGGTTTAACACCTGGGAACAATACACTTAATGGTGAATTTTACAAAGGATGTACTGAAATAATATAGGAAAAAAACTTGAAACGTATATTAAAGACCTGTATTCTGTTTTAATTGCTTTGCAATGAGTGTGATGATTGTTTTTTCATGCTTTATGAAAAAGACTGGGTTGATTTTATGGTATATAATTGGAAAATTGAAAGAAAACTCCATTGAATACACAAAAGGTTATCCAGAGGGCAATGGATGGTAGCATCCATTACTACCAGTCAATATTTGCCACATGGACTGTGAAAAAAGAAAGGGATTTTGGTAATCAGTACTTTCAGGCGATCATAGGGGAAATCACAAACATTTAGCTTTTTAAGGCAAAAACAATACAATTATCTTCAAACAGCAGAGTCTGATTTTATTTATGGTAAAATAACATGTAAGTACTCACAGCTTGCCCTACCCCCACCCCACCGTCAGGACAAGGAACATGACGCACAAAATGAAGATGAACTATAATCAAAATCATTTGCTCCACGAGTTCAGTAATCTGCTGTTTGGTAAAGAAAAGCTGTGATGATCCCAGAGACGTAATATGGTCTCATCTTATAATGCGACCACGCCTTTTAGCAGACTGGATATGCTCACCTAAAACAACACTTATGCAAATAAATGCAAACATCACGGCTGTATTTTAGATAACTTTGGCTTTAAGTCAGCTCCATTATTAACCCGGAAAAACTGCAATAATCAAACACTTAACCCCAAAGTTGAAGGTCTCTCCTAACATCACACCAAAACCCAGTCAATGAGGGAGCGGCCCCCTCCCCGCTCCACTCCTCTAAAAAAGGCTACCATTGTGTGAGAGGAATCGCCATGGATACTGCCAGCGAACTGTAAGCCTTTCGGAATTATTAGCATTCCTCTGAACCCCGAGCACTGTAGCAAAGCCGCTCGCTTTCCCGTCAATCTGCCTTTAAGAGAAACACACCATTTCTTTCATCGGCAACTGCAGGAATTTTACATGTGGCTGGGAATTAATTAAAGTCGAATTATGGGGCTGTGGCAATATTGGGCTGACACAGACGGAGTTGAACAACGCCTGATGAGGCGGGTGAAGGGGAAATGTGGCCTTGTTCATGGGCAGGATGATGAAGCTTGGCCACATAGCAGCAGCTACAAGGCAACAAAGTGATGGAACAATGGAATGGAAATATAGTGACATGCAAACGCGTTCTTAACCTTGAATCTTGTGAATATGTTACAGATTATACGACCACAACATTGTTTTATTGGTACTTTATGTGATGGGCCAACATGAAGTAGCACACAATTAGGCACTGAAAGGAAAAGGTGTGGTGCGGATGTCTTCAACCCCCTTGACCCTGATGCCTCTAAACAAAATTATCTCAAACCAATTTCCACCACCTGCATATCATTTAAAGGGGCACTGTTGTATATTTTTCAGACACACAATGCCATTTTATAGAACAATCATCTATGTTACGTCCAGTTGTTATCAAACATGACTAAAAGAAATTTGATTTAGGAATTTAACGCCTTGAAATTGGGCCTCTGTCTCTTTAAGAAGATTCTGTCTTCAGCACCATTAAGCTGGTCATAGATGATGGAAAACCTTTTAGAGGCAGCAAAATACTGCAGACCTGGGTAGATGTCAACTTCCAGCAAGATAATAACCATATTCACAAAGCCAGACCAACAATAGCAAGACTGGATCAAAGCCTAATAGAATGACCCAGTCAAAGTCCAGACCTAGTATTGCAATTCACTGTAGTAAGGTAAAAGTGATTAAACTTAGGTAAATTGTATAAGACATATAAAGTACTATATCACCTTACTTAAATTCATACAAATATAAACAGCTACATAATAAAGTCAAGTTTTGTAAACTGATCTCAAGCATCACATAAACACTCTAAGTATTAAAAAAAATCAACATTTATACTTTCATAAAGCCAATGTTTAGAAGTAATTTCCAATAATTGTGTGGTAAAGCCCTCACTCATGTGCAGCATGCTAACATATGATATAAACATAACTGAAACAAACCCCGGCGTCCATGGGAAAGGATTAAACTGAGTTATGTGAACCATGCCGTAAAGTGTAATGCAATATACTGATTACTAGCTTAAGAAGCTTCTGCTGTGTATGACGAGCCAGCGAAACCACCTAACTCTAAAATAATGCAACAATTGCATCTTTGTTGAAGACTGTGTGGCACAATGTGGCCACTATCAGCCACTAATTAGACAAGTCCGTACCAATGGTGACACAACAGCCTCTGTTCTGCAGGCGAGCATGAAGACTCCACTATCAGGCCTCAGACTCCTCAACCGCTGGTACCTTTGCCAGCGCAGAAAAAGTAGGTCTGCCTTCCCTAAGGGGAAGCAGGGGCCTCAGTGACATTCCACGCTGTGTGCCAAAACATTTAAATGGTAACCATTTCCCTGGAGTGTTTGCAAAGTACAGTTTAAATTTCACATCCCTGTGTTGTTCCAGGTACAGCTTACATGTAAACAGCTCGTCCGAGTCCTAAATAGAACGTCGAACAATAGTATTATTGACAGAAAATAACAAAAAAAAAAAACACTTGCTACAGGTAAGTTTAAGGTCATTTATTGTTTTACAGCTGCAGAAACAGAGAAAAAGGTTGCTGTCGGCGATACGCCTCTAGCGATAACAACAAAACAGATCATTTTTCTTTCATTTTTTGCATTCATGTTAAATTATTTGAACAGGCTGCAATTTTTGCTGTGCATTTCTCTGGCAGGCGGACAAATGTCCTGATACAGATTCAGAAGAAAACACTAACTGCTCAGTCCTTTTTTTTGTTTGTTTTTTAAAGAGCTCCTGCTGAATTCAACACCAGTAATCATGAAACCTGGGCAGGGTCCTGCAAATGAAAAGAGAGTTGTCAGGGTCATCTTAAAACAAACCCAAAACCTAAGTCCGCTCAAAATATTCAGAAGCAGATAAAGGTAATGACGTTAAATCGTTACCTTGGTTATTGGTCGTGGCCTGGGCACTCCTAGCCAATCACAAAGCTGATTCCTGCGCTCTCGCACTGTGGCAAGGTCGCTCTCCCTTAAATGGATAATAAAACCGTTGATATTTTAAATAGATTCAATTTAAAGTAAATTCTCTGGTAAAAAAGATGGTTTTACAACTAATTTGACAACTTGATTATAAAATAATACGAACCACTGAGTGTCGCTTAGTAAGTTTAAGACATCCTCGAGCACATCTGGATCAGCAACGTCATTGTAGGTGAGAAGCATCTCATACATCTCGCCGGATGTAGTCTTCCTTATCTGGAGTTAACAATCAACATCAATAAACAAAAAACAATAAAAATATACACACGAATAACAAAAATAATAATGTGAATAGTGGTTTAGAATAATTGCATCAAAACAGAGACTATAAATGTCTAAAACATATTTTATTTCATTTCAACCAATTTCGCTATAATATTTGACTCCTAAAGAAAAAGTTCTCAGTCTCAATATATTTCTATTTTTTATTGAACTGAAAATGGACAGAATACATTATTAGAAGAATAAACAAGTTAAATGTAAATGTATCCAACGTTCTAATTTACAAGTTTTCATCTGTGGACCACAATCATCTACATAAAATTGGATTCATTTAGTAAAAATAAATTCGCCAGTCATTTAAAGTGTGCTGATATTAAGAGTATATGAATTAGGGATGATAACCCTTCTCTACAGTGAAAGTAGTCCCCTTTTAGGGGTAAGTGTGCAGTCCTGCTCTGTGAACTTACTATTGGGAATGCATGGCAGAGCAGCATCAGCAGCTGGGACAAAACTTTCTTCCTCACATCTCCCTCAAACTGGATCAGTCCACAGTATCTGGAAAACAACCAACAATAAGCCTTTCTTCTGCTTTGGTGGTGCAACTGTAATCTTATGTGCACAAGAGAACCTACACGTAAATACAGGCACGTATCTTGGCCACATTCCTGGACTTCCTGAGCTCTTTGCAAAGACCCAAAAGATCCACACAGACCTGGTGACTTATGAAGCAAAGAGACAGAAAACTCTGGTCATCCCTGAGGTATGAAGACACAGTTTTATAATAAAAAGTCACTTACTTTTCTTGTGTGGTCAAGATTTCAAAAAAGTTGTTGGCAAGCATCTGACTGAGCATCATAAGTAGGGGAACAGATACTCTTAAAGAAAAAGGGGAAACAAATTTGAAATGTTATAGATATTAATGTCATGAAAAGAAGTGCTTTAAAGTTACACTACAGAGATGAATCTGGTTTAGTTTAATATACCTGTCATTCTGAAGATTATTCTTAAAGATCCTCAGCAATGTTTGCGTAAACTGCGTCAGAGCATCAATGTCCTTCTGAATCCCATTCAGGAAGGCAAACAGCGACTGGGAGGAGTGATGAGCCTGAACAAATGCAAAAGAGGAAAGAGCAAAGGAGTCTGAGCAGCAGAACAGAAGAGTCATCCATTGCAGTGAGGATGGTGGGGCTCTGGCTCCTACTAATGTCAAAGTCAAAATGGCGTGGATAAGAAAAAATGTTAAATCAGACCTGTAATAAATTTGTCATTCTGAGCTATATAAATTATCACTATATTTAGTGAGGAGTCTAGCCTTTTGCACTTGTAACATAAACCTATAAATAATGTTATGTAGGCTTCGAAGAGATTTTGTGTTTGAAAGAACTATCAAAGTTAACAATGTTAAAACATTTTTTTTTCCTGTGATTGAACTATGCCAGGTTGATTCCTAAAAACCAAGAGTAAAGCTTGTTTCTCTCTGGCCTGTGAGCGTATGGCCCTGCAGTGTGAGAATCATAATCTTGGCCCATACATTGCAACAATCTTGGCTCTTTTTCCTAAATGCTGTACAAATACATCGGTGCCTCTCGTCTCTGAGGATGTTTCTGCAGAAGTAGAAAAACTCTAAGAGGAGGAGATAAAAACAAGAGCGGCGCTGGATGGTCTCCGAGGGAGCTTGCTTTAAAGCACCAATGGCAGATTGGTTTACCTTCATGGGCCTCGAGGTTGTTATTGCAGGCTTTAAATATACTTTCTTTATTCCATCCATAAACATTCAAAGTTAAAAATAAGCTCAAATTTTTGCAGCCTGGGCTGCTTCTGAATGTCTGGTTTTAACAGGTTAAATCGCAGTGGGAGAGGAATGAGGGCTTGATCAACCCCAGTTATGAGCCCAGGCTGGACCTCCAGAGAGATGTTACTCAAAAAAGGCTGCAGAGGAGTTTCACAGGCATGTTTTTAAGGATAGACCGCAGAATAAAACCATGAGAAAAGTTACTTTGTAAGCATAAAGAATGAACGTTGACACAATCAATATTTCAAGTCCAGTATTTATGCAAAGGTTGGCTGAGGAGCGACAACAACTGAGCTGTGAGATTCTAAGAACACACTGAAAAGCAGGTGTTACACAGAAGACAATGGTAGACAAACAGCGCCCCCTGTTGGTCCGACAACCTGAATAATAAACAGATTGCTGCTAAATGAAAAAAGCATGTGGTCGCATTTTGTGATGTGGAACTATGCAATCTAAATTCCTGCAATCAAACACAAAAGTTATTTGTCACACAGCATAAACTAATAAATATCTCAACCATTTTGTTTCCACGTTTTGAACTAAAACAAAACTGAAACATCAATTTATTTTTGTATGTTTACATACTTTGCTTGCTTTAATCACCTGCTTTGTTTATGCCCTTGACATAAAAAACGCTCTGGCTCCTACTAAATTCACATTATGGGTTTGATAGGTGCTTTAACAGACAAAACCTTGTGTCAAAATAAAGGCAAAGTGTCCCTCAGTGCTGCTACGGGTAACATAGAGCTCTGTGGCAACGATTGCGAAAGCCTCTGGAGTATCGGAATGAAACAAAATCTTTTTGTCCGCGTCATGTATTGCCAGTCTTTTTATCTTTCGGCTGTGATTTGACAATTTTCTGCTTCTTCCACTTACTGTGGACTCGGTAATCCCTCCCACTGACACAGAGAGCCCCAGCAGGGTGTGGTACTGATACTCAGGCAATCCAAGCAGCTGTGTGATGTACTTGAAAGCCTGGGATGGGGCATTCCAGTTTAGGCTGGTGATGGTCTCCCTAGAAGAAAAACCAAACAAAATTAAAGATCAACAAAAAGTGTCCTTAAATCAGGGTTGATGTATTTTTCCCCAAAGTAACCGAAGCCGCAAAAAAAACCCACATTCGTTAACTTGTTACAAGTTATAAAGCTGCTGTAATATACTTGAGCAGCTCACACAGGAAAGATGCTTAACAGCTCCTCCTTGTGGGGTATGTGAGGTACTACAGGCTCAGTGTTGTGAAGGAGGTGCAGGAAGATGTTTCCAGCATGAGCTCTGTAGTGGTCATTCTGCTCTGCAGCCTGTTGAGCCAGGCAGCACATCATAGACTTCACCCTGCAGACAAGCCAGAGAAGATATTAAAGACAAATCAAGCAGAAATTAAGTCTCACTGTCACATTCACTTAGTGCAGAAAAAGTCACTGCATGCTTACAAACAAGACTGTAAGGGCAAGGTGCACAAAAAAAGGAATGAAGCATTCTGAGGTTACTACTCACAGGTGTGGTGAGAGGATCTCTGGAGCACTGCTGGACACCATCAAGGTGATTTCCTGTAGGCTTGTCATGGCTGCCTTCCTCACCCTGGGATAGAGAGAGGAGAGTTAACTCAGTAAAACCCATGTGAGGATGTGGATTCACCTTCAGCTACAATTTACTATGATTTAACTGAGGTTTAAAAACAATGATGCAGAAAAACTAATGAACATCTTAAGATTTTTAAAATAAACATTTTTGATGAGTATTTTTAAACAGCTAAAGTAGGGCAGCAACCAACCATTATTTTTAGTAATCAGAAGATTATTTTGAAGATTAATCAGAATAAAAGTGGCATAAAAGTGGATTTTTTATTTTAACCACATAAACTCTTTTTATACAATTTTAGAAATACTTCAAAGGATGCAAAAAACTAATTATTGTTAATAAGGGAAAAAAACATTTTAATGCGTGAAATGCAATAACGGAGCACTCCTTTAGTGCACTCTTGATTATTTGTAACAAAGTATCCATTTGCATCTGCTACTTCTAACATCAATATATGAAAAGCTCAACTCTTTCTGGTTGGCCTAACAAGAAATAAAGCTAATCTGTTGATCTATTATTATTATTTTTATTTATTTCTTTTACAGAGTTTGAAGGAGATTACACCAAAACTGGAATTCTGGGTAGAACATATTTACAGACAATATTTACAAAGGTTTTCATTTGATCTTAAATGCAAAATGTATAAATATTCTTTGCACATTTTTGGCTTAATTAGTGCTCTGTATTTTTTCGGTAAATGCTCTTTATTAGAGTATGCATGTTCCAGTTAACAATTAATCAGTTACTAAATCAGGTGATAAATATTTCAATAATTGATCAATTGATATATTATTTTGGCCCCAAGTAAAAGGCTAATTAAAATAAATTCAGATCAAAGCCACAGATGTGGAAGAAGGTGTACTTTTCCTTTCACTATCACTGCAGGAAGGTGCCTCTGTTTTTTAAGAAAATGGAAGGAACTGTTATGTTTTATTTGGCAAGAAGTCATTTAAGGCTTACTTGTGAGGCAAGTGGCTTTAGAGTCCCTAAGCAGACATGTGAGACATGAGATACAAATACCAAAATACACTGGGCTCAAATTATGAAAGAGTGATATATTTCTACACGTAGATAAAAACCTAACCCCACATATGACAGCAAACATTGCATTGGCAAAGCATTTTGTAATCAAAGCAACTTTTGGGAGGGTGGTGCAATAAAATTTGTAATTTTAAAAAGGAGCATTCTGTTTGAAAATGCTACAAAAAAACAGGAAGAAAGAAAACAAAAGGAAGGAAAAAAAATACTAGACAGCCTATCCCTTTATGCAAAGACAAGTGACAAGCCAGGTGACATTCCTGGCCATTCCTCAAGCATGGCCTGAAGCTACATGTGAGAGAAGTATTTTTGTTTTACTTGTGTATGAAGGGTCAGAAAAAAACACCAGAAGCCTCAAGCAGGAGAGCGAATCTCAGGATCCAGTACTCACCAGGCTCCTATGTCCCCTCTGCTGTCTGTTGTGTAGTCGTTGATGCTGCAGAGAAGAAAGCCGAACACCTTGACTACATTCTCCGAGCAGAGGACAGAGTCAGGGGATCCATGGGGACAAACACCTGTCTTGAGGAAGACCCTGACAAAAGACATGAAACAAGTTTACAAAGTGATGCAAAATGTAAAGTAAAATCAACAAAGTAAGATTAATGCATCAAGCTAGAAACAAAATTGACTTTAGAGGAAATATGCTAAGTACAATCTGATTAATAGAAGGATATGTCATTCTGGTCCTTCTGGTAGAGTCAGTCCATAGTTTACTTTGGCATTAGTGTTGGTAGTGCTATGTGTTTCAGCAGAAAACATGAGGAACCAAGGCGAGACAGAAGGTACCTTCGTGTCATGAACCTGAACTATCAGGCAAAGTGTAAAAGACTCACTGAGCCACTGATCTGACTGAGTCTCTCCTTGCCTCAGTGAAATTCCCCTCCTTCTGGCTGACAGTGCACATCTGCTCGAGCCCTCCAAATATCTAAAACAGAAAAAGAAGAACACAGAATCAATATTTTATAGCAATTTATCAAGGCAGTGAAATATTTCTTAAATCCTGAATTCATATTAGTACTTTAAACACCCACCTGTTTCAGTTTGCTCTGGATCATAAATCTCGGCAGACAGCCGAGGGCACGAGCAGATCCGCAACGGGTGAGCAACTGTGGACTCTTTAGTCCTTCAAGGTACTGGGATATGAGCGCATCTAAGCATGTGAACATAAACTGTTGTTATTAAACGGCTTTATAAACTTTATAGTGTTTTCATTTAGGGTCTAGAGGAAAACAACAAGAAATTTCACCTTGTATTTGTGTGTCAGCCTGGTTTTCTTGATCCTGGTAGAACTCCTCAGACAAGGCAGATAAGGCTGTTACTACGGAGACCTACAGACAGGAGGAGAGAAAACTCGTTGAGCTGTAGAAGGCCACACAAGTATAGTCTTTTATATATTTTATTATCACTGTACAAGATGTGTATTGTGGTTTTATTTTTTACTTTTTTAAAAGGATTCACTTCAATTTAGCCCCAAACAAATGTCCAAATCCATAGTTTTTCTTAATCTTATACAGTCCTCAGTCAATTTTTGACACATTTACAAATTGAAATCACATCAACAAAACTACAGATATTTTAATTAAGGTAAGGCTTTCGATATGAAACTTCTAAAATCATGGATAAATCATTATTAATTCATAAACCTTGTACATATTGATAAATGCGTCCACTTACAATAAAGTCCTCCTTTACGCCACTAGAAAAGAGATGAAGATTCTTTATGGTGTCGTCGATTAGCGACTGCCACGCAGCTGAAACATACCAGAAACTTTTAGCTTTGACTTTACAGAAAACTATTATAAAGCAAAATCTGTTGGTCCGTTTACTTACTGATTATGGGGTCATTCTTAAAAGGCATTTTAGACAGGGACAACTTTTCTATGAGGCTGCAAACTGTAAAAAAAAAAAAAAAAAAAAGTAGCAGAAATAAATATTTGGTTTAATCATAGTTTTCACAACATCTTCTTTCAGTGATTCAATTGTCACATGTGACTTCGACTTACTTGCTGGTCTCATTAGTGCTCCACCGAAGCCCCTATGGAAAGGAAAATAATTTTATATGAAAATATTTTGCTTTCTTACGACATTGCAAGCAAAAATGTTGAAATCAGCATTTCTGCCTACCTGTATTGTTTTCTTTCATGAAGCTGAAAGTGCCAGCAAATTTCAGTTAGCTACATCACAGTTTGACCACAATTTACACAAACAGCAAGTATTACTAAGAACTCCCCATTCGCTCACCAAATTGTGAATGTTCTTTAGTGCATCCACACATTCTGGAGAAATTAGATCCATCACAGTCCTATTAAAAAAAAAAGAAAAACTCACTTTATTCTTTACGCTTTTAGGCTTTAAAGGCACTGAGATGTTTCTTATTTATCTTTAGGTTTATGTTTCATATATTTTAAGTCTACCTGTTGTTCTCAAGAGCCACTTTGTACAGCGCATATGTGATTTCTCCACATGCCAGAATGGCTCCATGACGACTGTGGAGATCAACACCCACTGCTGTGGTCAACAGCTGTGGCAAAACTGCATTAAAATGAAAGACAGCACCGTCTTTACTCACAATTTTTAAGCAAAAGTTTACAAGCGGTGTTTAAAAAGCTTTTCTTGTGGCCTATTCAACTGCTGATAAACAAGTAAGGTGACATTGTTTACCAGTTGTTGCCATATAATCAGGTGCTTGAGGCGTCAGGTTGTGGAGTGCTTTTGTGGTAAGCAGTCGGATCGCGCTGCAAAACAAAATAAAGAATGTTTCCTAAAGATATTAAAATGTAAAAGATCATCGCAATGATTTTAATAACAAATGGTGAAGGTTCTGACCCGTCCCAGTGGTTGATTTTCCTGGATATCAAATGTTCGACCATGGATTTGGTGTACTCTGGGAAACCAGCTATGAAGACACTTAATAAACAAAAACAACAGTTTTAAGATAAACAAAAAATGAAATCCATTTTTTTTACCTGTCTGCATAAAGTCTTATATTGAACTGATTTTCCATATATATATGGCTCTGTGTTCAGTCATGCCCTAAGGCTACCCTCTTTCTCTGTGGTGATGTTTTCTGTTTCATTTGTGACACAAACCTAATAAATTACGCAAAACAAGGTGAATAACAGATGTTCATATGTTTAAGACTATAAAATGTAATTGTGAAGGTCCATCCCGGTATATTGGAAAATCTTCAAAAGGTTAATTTTCTTCTTACATTCAATTGAAAAATAAAACTTGCATAGGTGTATACTCAAGCTTCATGTAAGCACACATTTATTTCTGTTAATTTGGACAATAATGTCTTACAGCTAATCCAGACTCACAAAAATTCTAAATATTTTGTTAGACCATTAAAGGAATGATTTTGATGCAGAAATGATATGGCCATGTTCGGGCCTACATGATCAAAAGGAAGAGAGCTGACTTGACAGCTGCTTATATGACGGTGACTGACACTTTCCACCAGCAGGATAAGCCACAACAGATCATTGTTAAGAGATCCCAGAATGCTGCATCCCAGCACATGACTGAAAAATTGAGTGGAAGGAAAATATGTGTGGTAGAAAAAGGGACTTGATAGGATTGTGAAGCTAAACTCGTTGAAGCGTTGGGAAATCTGCGGGCTGCTGCATGACTGTCTTTCGAGAAACACAACATACAATTAATCAGAACCAGAGACGCTGTAAGAAGCACCTTCCCTGAGCTCAAGAGGGAACAGATTGTTGCTCAATCCAAAGTAAACATGCAAAATTTTTAGTAGGCAGAGATTTATGGATATTTATTTGTCATTTTTAATATGTTACTATTGAAATTGTCCTGGAAAGTATAGTTTGAATTTACACCAGCTTTACGACAAAATCCTTAAGATTGGCAAAAACAAACACTTGAATATAGCAATTTGTGGGTAATGAGCATATAATGTAGTATTACTCTTTGAATTACTGAAATTAATTTTAAATGATGCTATTGTAATTTACTGATATGCAGTTGTACTGACAAGAAGTTGAAATCAAGAGAAATGTTTTGAAATGCCTCATGGCAACAAGATCTACGCTATGTCAGATGGAAATTGAATAGAGAACACTATCCCTTGCGCATTTGTGAGCATCATCATGTTATGAATATATTGGTGGGATGCTGTGTACGTGAGCAGTTTGCAATGAACATAAAAACAGCTTTAGATGAGCAGTTTAACACTCTTCTCACCTAATGTTCAGATAGCAGTTGTTGATCATTCCCACAGCAAAGTAGTCTGCTGCTGTCACAATGTCGATGCCATGAGGGAAGGTGCCCTGATGAAGAAAAGCATAGAATATTTTCACCTTAGGATGGACTGTTTTGCAACACAAACCAGCTACATTTAAGATGTCTACATTCAGTGACAGAGTTCCTAATTCAAGTAATGACAAATCTAAAAAGTTCTTGCTTACGGGCTACTGGCACATTCAGTGTTTCAAGGTGCCCTGTAGCTACACTAGAAGGCCATTTTCTTTAAAAGCTCCTCGTAATGAGGCAAGTTTGAGCATGAACTGAGTATCTGCCTGCAAATAAGCGTCAAATAAGGCTAATACTGTCATAATGCTCCGGTCGTCAAAGCTTCAGTCACAAACCTGTCTGCCGACATTCTCCTGGAAGGCAGCCTGAGACGAAAAGAGACACAAAATAAAAGTTTTCTCATTCACGATCTTTGGAAAAGCAGCATGATGAAGTTTATTAGCGAACTTACAGATGCAGCTCTGCGGCAGTTGATATTGCGATCAAACACAGCAGTGATCAGCAAGGCGCTGTGGAGAAATTGCGTTTTATGTTATAATCCAGATTTAACACACACTTTTGTAATCAGAGGCAGACCATAACCACAAAACAAACTCCGTTTCCTCAGTGCATCGATTCAACACCAGCTATATCATTACCCATGACTCTTGAACAACATAAGAGGTTTTATCCCTTCACACTACATTACTTTTGAAAATCTCAGGGAGTGTGTGTGAGAATGGGGGTGTGGGGTTGCTTACATATACATGACAATGACACCCTGAGAAAAAAGAAAATGCAGTTGACCACGCTTACTTTCTTAGCATGTAGTTTGCCTTAAAAAACCGCTTCTACCCAGAGGGTTTGGAAAAACAACACAGTTCTATACAATATCTAAAGCTAAGGTATCGGTGAGAAGAACATACTGAAAATCCTACAGTTGCAACAGGTCTATTCATGCAAGTTGCAACTTTGCAGGAGAACACAACTGTTTGTATGTGCCCCAAAGTCACTAAGGGCCATTTTCACAAAAGCACATTTTCAGTACTTGTCATCGAGTTCTGATGAATAGAGCAGGAACCAGCTTGTCCCAGTATTTCTGCCAAACGGCGACCGAAACCTACAGCAGCAGGCGAAACCTGGCAATCTTGTGGCCCAGGGAAAGGGAGGGTGTAGTCCCGGGCGCTGATGATGATTTGCAAAGGGGTTAACTCTGACACTGCAGAGCTGGTCTGCACAGTCAGAGGCCGCAGGTCCATACTTGCAAGGCAAGAAAGCATGACATAAACCGTTACTGTTAACAAAGACTGAGTGCAGCTCACTGGGTGATGAGCTACGTCTTTGCTCTTGTTACGAGATTAGATGTGCGAATCCTGAGATAATACCTTTTTACTTTTCTACAGTGGATCAGGAGCCTCTAATTGAATAAAAGACAGCTTTGTCAGCATCCATGGTTGAAGACAAGAAGAAATGTCTGAACAGCTTTGTAACGGTCTGTACAAAGATCTAAGAGAAGCAGGTTATTGGCCTTAAAGAAATGCACTCACATAAGCCTTATAAGGCCATATTGGCATTCCAAATGCTTATTTTCCATAGCAAATAGTACCCACTATTCTTTATTAGTAGTATATCCTTTGTACAGCTAAATTAACATTATTTTAAGTCATACTTTCAGTTTATTACAACTTTATACAGTATTTATAGACTCTTTCCTGAACACATTTACAGTAAAGCCAAACTTTCCTGCCCATCATCAAATGACAATGACTGATGGTCATTTTAGGTGACAAAATAACCATCAGTCATTTGATTGCATGATACAGTACATTGCATGATACATTTGATTGCATGATACAGTACATTGCAAATGAAAGCAGTTCTTCTACCCTCCAGCTTTATTTAATATGCATTTAGCAAAGTACCCAATGAACTGGAGCTGGATAAGTAGGGGTACCAACGTGTCACAGAAAAACTCGTTTGAGGCAGTAAATTACAGCTTACAGGCAAACTGTGCAGTTTCTATGCAAATCTGTCTGACAAAGTCTTTCACAACCAAAAAAAATTAGTATTTACTGATGGTGTTTTTCTTTCTAATAGAGGATTTTACAACTCTGCTGCACTTTTCAAACTTTTTGCCTAAAAAACTTAAATACAGACAACTGCAAGAACAAACTGCAAAACATCCATGTCTGAGTTAATATGTAGAAACATAATCATAGAACATCATTCAACCTTTAAATTTTTACCAAACACTCTTTGCTCTCCCATCCTTCTAAGCTGGCTAGTTGGACACTATGTTTCAGACAAATCGAATGTTTAGTTTACTAGTTGGAGTGACTTTTCAAAATAATATGCTGCTTTTGCCAAAAAATCTTTACCGTGACAATGGTTATTGCTGAATGGTGATACTGTTCTGCACAAGTTCTGACCCCCTGATGTTGTAGGAGAGATACAAATTTGGTCATGTAAAATTTCCTACCGTGGCAAGTCATTACAGCACCAGCCCACAGTATGTTTCTGACTGGCTGATCAAGACCTCACAATAAGGCTTCTCTAGAAAACTACCACTTCAAAGAAGTTCTACTAGCTGTTGTCTATTCAAGATCATGAGACTTGATCAATTTCCAATGATAACTGTTGGGATGAATGTTTGCTTTGTAATGCATGCTATGCTAGCTTGACTATTTTTGAGTCGGTCGCTGCATAACCCAACCTCTGATTTTTATCTTCCGCACAGGTGTAAAATTTCAGCAACTTTTTTATAAGCGCATCACCTGCTTCCAAATCTAAATTAAAAAGATGCCAAAAAGAGAAGCTAGTCCACTGGTCCATCTTAAATGTGACCTCCCTGGTTTCCCAAGACGCTGTTTGTTCCCAAAGAGACATGGCCGTTATTGGTAATAGTAGCTGTGTTCTCTAGAGAAACCACCATGGTTCCAAAAAGAGATGTGAACTAGGTTTGGACAAAAAAAACCAAAAAACAGAAATGCTTTCATTGTCCTTTTACTGGCGGTTCTGGTGACAAAATGTTACCTTTGTCACACATGTCAACATGTGTGACAAAGAGTAACACATGTTATTGATAACTTTTAGGGATTTAATCAGTTTAAGGATGAAGATTTTGTCTTTTAAATAACTCTTCCTCGATTAAAAGTGTCTATTTCACAGGCAGAACTTTTACATTAGTTACATGAGGTTTAAGACCCATAGATTTAGGTTGTCAATACCGAGTGGATGAAAATTGTGTAGCATTAATTGTTACTTTTCATCTTTGTAAGTGTAGAAGGTAACTCAAAGAAAAAGTTGAAATAATGTTTAAAATAAAAGTTGTTTTCTTGACAAATGATGATATAGATTTTGATATCATTGAGGCTGACTGGTTCCAAGTCATTTAAAGTGTCTCTACTACAGTTAGAATTAGATTATCAACATAATAATCTAATGCTGAGAGATTCTTTATGTTCTTTATGCAGTGTTACCACCCCATCAGCAGACAGGATTTGGCATAACTTATGTTTTAGCCTTGTAAAACTGTTTTTTTCATATTTAATCCTTAAAACTGAAGTTGTTTTAAATAGAAGAGCCATTAACCTTCACACGGTCATTGTTTTTTGGACCACCTTACAACCAAAAGACAAAATAAAAATTATTTCAGGTGATATTTATGTATTTTTGTCTCAGGAGGATTAATAGTAACATGTGTTACCTTGCAATCTGGGTGACAAATGGCTGGAGTTCCTTAGGGTCATAAGCTCTGGAAAAAGACCAGCAGACATAGCAGGCAGCGTCACGGACATTGGAACCGACACTGCAGGCTCCCCTCTTCTCATCGTAGGTCAGTGCTTTCATTATAAGTGGCACAACTGAAATATACAACAACAAAGATGAATATCTCAAGATAGAAATCAGATAATAAAAGCTTCATAAAAAAAGGAGCACTTTATCCAACTTCACATCTTGTGTTCAAAACATTGAGTAATTATGAGAAATATTATTCAAATTTCTTAGAGAGGAACAACTAGCAAATTCAGTTTTTTTTAAGCTCATATTTCATGTAAACTAATCCTGCAACACCACACAGAAGAACCAAGCAGTAAATGCAAATCACTTGCAGGTCCTGAACTTCACTTTACAAAATTTATGTAGAGTCAGAGTGGAATAAAGTTTGTTTGACCAGTTTAACAAAAGCTAGATACGGATACAAAAAGAGTTATATCTCCAATTCAACATTTAAATCATTGCTTGAGGCCTGACTAATATCAGGTGCATCACTGTTGCCTGAGGGCCCTGCTGTTTGGGCTGAAGCACCACCCACTAGAGAGGAAACACCTTACAAAGACAAACTCAGCACACAGCTAAGATCACACTTCCCATCACACTCATCCAACAAATGCGTTCTAAACTCTGAGCTGATAAAACAAGCTCTTTAAACCAGATACTGATATTTGCTGTGAATTGTGGATCTCCTCTTCGCGGGCTTCACATACGGGAACAGACGTTGCTGCTTCAATCAGAAAAGGTAATTTTTGTCCAATTTGTGTCTCATTTATTTAACATAAAAGTAGAAAAACATTATCTCTTTTAACAAACAACTGACGAAGTTTGATTATGTCACCACACAGTTTTAGTTAGGCTGTAGATAGCACTTATATGTACAAGGTGCGCACCTGTTACAAACAGATCCTATCTAACCTCTGTTAAGACTGCTGCTATTAGCGATACGTAACTGATGTATGCATGCCTTTGTGTTAGGCTTACATTGATAATGAACAAAGAACTGCAGAATTAAAAAATTGTCGCTTGTTTTTTTTTAAATAACTCCTCTACTTCATGTTTCCTGGATGTTATCTTCAGTTGAATATAAGAAATAATTGTGATTTGCTGCATATTCACAAGACGAATGGCTTAAAACGGTATTTTAAAGAGAATTCATGTTCCTTAGAAAGGGAGTGTCCTTGCATGCTACTTTAGCTGAAACTTGAGTGACAACTTCTTGCGACAGTGCACGACAAGCCGGTTTCTTAATGCACACCCAGCAGCCCTAAACTAACATCTCTAGGTGATGTTTTATTCAAGAGAGAACATGCAAATCTTACAGACAGCAACCGTATCGAGACGTTTTTTTTATATACTAAAAGAATTTCAGTTATTACATTACAGTGCTCTGACAATGAGCAAAGATGAATCTCACTGCAATCTTCATTGGCAGTGAGCTTATCAAGTGATGAATGCATCCCGCAGATGTAGTCATGGGAAGCAGGTTGGTAAGCAGGTTGATTCGTAGTTCCCACGCTGACAGCACACAGTTTTGGTGTAAGAGAAAGCAAGTCTCTGCATGCCCTCCAGGTCTGCGAAACTTAAAAGAATGAACAGTCTGTCTGGTGATTTAGCAGCCCTCTAACTTTATAGGAAGATGATTAGAGAGTTATAGAAACGGAACTGATGCGTGAGCAGGCAGCGTTAGCTGACACGTGTCAGCTGATGTCAACAACCCAATCCCAAACCAAAACTGGACCGGGATATATGCAAAAATGTGGTAACAGATTTGCATAAAGCAGACAGTTTTTCAAATTTAAATATTTCTCTGCTTAGTAGCCATTCCACTGAAAAGGAACAAATGTAGCCTGAGGCTGTGGTGTTTCGTGCACCAGAAGATTTTTCTAGCCATGCAACTAAAAAAACGCATAGCTAAAACTTCAAATGATAAAAGATCTTTCTCTGAACCAGTCTAACAACCAATCACTTGGGGGACAACTAACAATGATTTCAGTGAAAACAAATAGATTTTAGGTTACATTCACTGATTCAACATTCTGTTTTTGATAACTCATCAAAATCTGCAGCGTTACGACTTCACCTAGTATATATTATATTATTCTTTCAGGATAGTCAGCGTCAGGATGGAAACGGATCAGGAGCGCAAGCCAAAAAGGCCTCACTACATCCCTCGGCCGCCAGGCAAACCTTTTAAGTACCAATGTTTCCAGTGTCCTTTCACCTGTAATGAAAAGTCTCATCTCTTCAATCATATGAAATACAATTTGTGTCAAAATTCAATCTCCTTGGTGTCTCAAAAAAATGGACTAGCACCCCGACAATCAAAGGTTGTGGCAAAGGCGGTCTCTGTCAAACCTAAGGATTGTACAAAAGTCCTTCCAGCAGTCCAAGGCCTTAGTTCTGAGAAACAAGGAGTGGAAGAGAAGAAAGACGAGAGCAGAGATGACACAGAAGAGTTAGATGTTGGGTGTGACAGTCCAGTGAGCAACGACAACCAGAGTGTGGCAAAACCAAATATACTCACCGACAGAGAACTCTCAGAGAGTGATGAGGCCAAGGCTCTGCCTCGCCCATCTGCATTCTCCCCTGTCACTCCCAACCGTGAAGGTGCCGAGGCCTTGGTAGCAACTGTGCAGCGAAGAGAGGATTCACCAGCCTCTAACATCAGCCATCCAAGCAGCCCGTGGGCCAGAACTCTTCCTTTCAAATCTTTCACCCCTCTCATGGTTCCCGAATACCCTCCCTACCTCATGCCTGAACGACCCCTGTATCCGCCATACTATCTATCCAGACACATCCCCGTAAATGATCCAAACGTCTCATCTTTCCAACCGGAGTTTATAGATACCCAAAGATCTCTGGTGCAACCACCCATTGCCCCACCTCAAGGAACCCCATTCCCCACTTATCCTTACAGATACTGCCACACTCTTCACCCAGGCCCTCCTCTGCCTTACACCATTTACAGACCCCATGAGCTTTCCATTCCAATTACCGGACACAGGTATTTTTCTTTGGATGGCTACGGTCAAGGCTTTGGCCAGAAGGACTATGACTTGTACATGTATTCACATTCCAGTCACAACAACTCTCACAGCTCCGCCCAAGGGGAGAGTCACCAAAGTGGAGACAAAACAACCAGGCTAAGTCCTAAAGAGGGCTGCTCAGCCTTAGGGTCACCTGACAGACCCAGTCAAGCAAACATTGTCCTGAGAGACTCGGAGTCTTCCCAGTACACAACCACCGGTGAGTCGGAGACCTCCCTCCAGCTTGGACACACATCTAAAGTTGTGGAACCGGTCACAAAAGATTCAAGACAAGAAGAGTCGGCAGAAACCTTGCTTCAGTTAGGAAGACATCGCTTAGACGGAGGGTAAGAAAAAGTTCTGGTTGTTTACCCTTTTCCTTATCAAGTGATATGGTCCTGTTTGCAGTAATTGATCTCTAATATTTTTGAAATGTCCTTTTTAGGTTGAATGGAAGCGGTCTACATGTCTCCTTGTCTGATAACAACCATCAAGAAGAATCAGACAATGTAGCTCCTCTAAACCTGTCAAAAAGAAACCAGAACCATGAGGAGAAATCTGAACAGAGGACGATGGGTTGTGATCCAGATAACGTGAACGGCACAGAGCTCCCTTTGAATCTCAGCCTCCGAGCTTCTCACAGCAGCCCAACCTACAGCTCTGCTCCAAGTCCTTCAGAGGACCTTTCACCTACAGTGGACGAAGATCTGGACGAAGAACCGTGTGACCAGAGGCAGACTGCAGCTCTGGCTCTCTGCCAGCTTGCCACTGCAAGCTCTGTAGCCTCTTCAGGTGATTTTCACATTAAAGTCCAGACCTCTGAAGACTCAATGGACTCCACAACTCCCGACTCTCCAAAAAATACCAAGTCAACTAAAAGAGCTAAAGAGAGTGGTTTGAAAAGATGTAGTAATAGCCAGAATGAGAGCAAATTTCAAAAACTGAGCAAGAAAACAAAAGCAACAGGCCCAACTCTGAGGAGGAGGACCCGCTGCTAACAACTGGACTCTGACTGCTGCAGAAAAGATACAATGAGATTATATCTCTAATCTGCAGACCGAAAAGATTGCTACAAGTCTGAAAAAAAAAGAAAACCAAAATGACTGGTTTAATCTACAGGCGTGCTGTTACAGGTATCAGGATACAGTCAGCATCTGGTGCTTACCTTTGATTTACAAGGGCAAAAAGGGGACACATTATTTAAACCCTGTCATCTTTATATAAACATCAGCAAAAAATACAAATGTAAAAATGTGTAATCAATGTAAATACCAGAAAGAAATGTAAAGAAAGAAATAAAAACATGATTTATTGACTTGTTTGTCCATTTATTAAAGTCTACTTGAGTGTACATACCATCAGTCAGTCTTGATGGAAGCAGCAGACCTCTCCTTCCTAGCTCTGCCAGTGCGAGGCAGCCTCCATGCCAGGCATTATCCGTTTCTTGAAAACTACAGAAAACAACCTTACAGTTAAAAACAAAGAACACGGTGGAATATAAAATTGAATGTAAACCTATCCCACGACCTTTTACATGTTTGATAAATAAGAAAGCAGCAGCAAAATTAATACTAAAATAATTGGAAAAGTGTAATTCATGAATGGAGCCAATCTGCCCAAAGCATAAACCAACCTGAAGCAGTCCAAAACTGATCCAACCACATCATCTGCCAGCTCCTTCGGAAGCCTCCCAGTCACCCTCCCAATGCTGTAAAAGTTCAAATTAATTTTTACCACACACAATGACTTGTTTCTGCATAAAGAATTCCAAAGACAAGTAACAACAAGGAGGCCTTTTTAAATCAATCATTCAGATTTTCTGAATGTCGTATAAAAACACCATTACCCCTTTGCTGCAGACCAGCGCACAACTGTTTCCTTATCTTTCAGGCCAACAAGTAGGTGCTCTGGAAGAAGAAAAAGAGGCCACAAAATGTTTCTTAAGCAGCAGTATTTCACTAAAAAACTGAATGCAGGTGATGACTTACCAATCACAGCTTCCACCTCCTCTGGAATGTCATAGTCCTCTTCCTGTTCCCGAGTCTCTGTCTCAGGAGTGACAGCAGCAGTGAGAGCAGCAGTTGTGTGAGACACAGAAAGGTTAGCAGCTAGTGAGCGACTGCCTCTCTCGTACCTGGAAATACACACATTCCTCTTTTAAAACACACAAGTTTTGCATCCTTTACTGGCAGAAGAAGACAAAAATGTTTCATTAGAATCTAGTTGGGGGGGGGAAAAAGTACAAATACCTAAACTGAAAATATGAATCAGTTTATCTGACTGTCAAATCCTTCATTTGATTATTTTAGAAAGTGAAATCCAAGGCGATCATACAATAAACCTGTGATAACTGGAGTAAAATAGCATAATATCTGACCTCCAAGCAGCCAAACGTGGCTTCAGGAATGTAAGACCGAGTCTCTGAATTAGCTTAATGTGAATCTTTCGCAGCATGGCCTCGCTGCTCTCTGACAGACGTTTCTCCTCCAGATTACACAGAACTATAGGAGCTGGAAAATCAGAGTTAACAGAGAATTATCACAGCATCAGAATTTTCTCACTATCCAAGCAAACTTTAGTGGGAAATGGAGCCTACCATACTGTAGAAAGTCATCTCGTTTTCCATGTTTAAAAAGTTTTGCCTATAAGACATTGAAATAAAAAAAAAAATCAAATAAAATTAATAGTTTTCTCAAAGACCACATTATTATATTTTATTTAAATAACAATCCTTTACATTTTAGTCTTACGTCTGTATAAACTTGTAATTTGCTAATATCTTAGTCATTTAGAGCTCTTTGCAAAAGAGTTTCATTAGGACTTGTATGGATTCTGGTGACAGAGAACACGTAGCCAGTTTTGAAAGCCTCAAAGCAAAATTTCCTCATACAAAACACTTCTCAACATGTTGTGAAAATGTATGTTCCAATACATAAAATGTTTCCTTTATATGGGTCCAAAAAATTCTTATTACACACCGAAACTTTTTTTTAAAATAATTTATCAATAATAAGATATCTTCAGTGAGGTCATGTGTGAGGCATTATGCTCAAAAACTGAATGTAGTCCCATTACCTCAGCATGACTATCGTTTGCTGAGAAACCGTTTAGCCTAAAGCTGCAGATTAAACTCTCCTAAGTTACTTGAAGCAACATATCCCACACAGGCAGCAGGTGCATTACACACCTGCTACAACCACACTAACTATTGTGTAAAGCATACCAATCATGTCAGCTCTTGTAAATTACAGGTTGAATAAATCTGAGCACGTACACGCCGTCCTCAAATCCCCACCCTACACACGGACATGAACTCTGAATCACAGGTGCAGACTTTACCAAAGACTGCAGGACACCGTCCAGCTTCCTGATTTCTATCATTGAGTCGCCACTGCTCTGAGATATAGAGGTGAGGCTCCAGTCCAGAAAGCACCCGAGATGTTTCTGTTTCACGTCAGGGCGTGTCATAAACCTGTAGGGCAGCGTAGAATCCGACAGAAGAAATATTAGAGGTTTTATGAGGATAAACACAAGTCGACATGGCAAACATATTCCAAGAGCAACATTGCCCTCTAGTGATGATGAAGAAGGTTATTTTCATCACTTAATGATCATTAACATAAAATTTGATTTTTGAACAAATCAGATGCAACTGTGATGATTACAAGCATTAAAGAAAAACACAAATAGCTCAGCTACACTACTCAATTTTCAGGTTAGTGGAATACCAAGTTTTTCTCTTAAAAAATTAGCCAAGGAAATTTTTTTTAATTGTTTTTTTATGTAAAGGTAATTTTATTTATGTGGCACATTTTCAGCAACAAGGCAATACAAAGTGCTTGCTACGTAGCTGTAAGTAGCTTCAAACATGAAAACATGATAAGATTTCATATTTCAGCATACAATAAATTATGTCCTAATTTAGTATGGGCTAGTATGTGAGATATGAGGAAAGATACTATGGTTACACTATAATGCTACATTGTTATAAAAACAAAACTTATTTTATTCTAAAACAAAAAAAATTGTCACTGCAACTTCTACCTACTTAAATAAATAGGTTTTACCTTTTTACTACAGCTTAATTTGCATTTTTATAGCCATTTTAATTAAAAAATGTGTTCTTGTATTTTTTGGAAATTATTTTATGTATGTTTAAACATTTTTAAACAATTGTTGGCCTAAATGTAATTACAAACAATATTTAATATACTTTTCATATTCATTCAACTATATTAAAGGTGGTATGATAACAATGTCTTATTTACACTTATGTTGACTGTGCTATAATACTGGTTATTATAAGACAATAACAGTGACATACTGGAAGTTAATTGAAAACACAAGCCAGTTAAAACACCAGAGCTCCTACGGCATTTCAAAGTGCGATTTAAGTACAAAATGGTGGAAGACCTGGAAAAGAAACAGCCACATCTCATTAAAAAATAAGCTTAAACCACAGGAACAGAGTGAGGTTTTCAGGCTGTCTATAGATCTATCTATGTACAGCACTTTGGCAACCATTTGTTCTCTGTAGTGTGCTATATAAATGAAGTGGATTGGATAAACTGTAGTGGTACTAGAACTCTAATTTCATTTAAATTCAACTTGAAAATAACAGTAAGAACAGGCAAAAAGCAAAAAACAAACAAAAAAAAACATTGCACCTACTTTGAAACAAGAACTGGAGCAGCATCTCTAGGACTGCCCATGGCAAGTAGATAAGTCTATAAAACCAAACAAGCACAAAAAAAACTTTAAAGAAGTATATGAAAAATTCTTTCGTAAAAAAGAAAGAATTTAAATAATTTTAAAAATATTTGTAAATGTCTTGTTTCGAACGCATTTAATTCGTATATTAACAATACATAATGATGTTGTTTGGCAAATAAAAATTTACACACTGAAAACAACAATTTCCCTGACAGATTAATTAATAAAACTGTCAATAACAACAGACCTCAGCACAGGAAAACCACAGACAATACCACAACAGTTATTGGACTGATTATATACAGTAACATAAAAAGTCTTAAGGTTATATACTTTTACCATGGGGCATAATTGGTACGGTTTCTTTTTTTCTGTTTGGATTATTACAAAGACATGGAGGAAAAAATAATACTAAATGGATCTCGAGTTGCTTTTTCCTGCAAAAACTTTGAAATACACACACAAAAAAGTGAGGAGGCAATTTATATTAACAAATAAATGCCCAACCAATTCAAAACATTTATATTTTGGAATCTGCATTACTAAGAAAGATTTTTATTAAGCTTTTTCTTGTGCCAGAGTACTTGTTGAATTGAAGTAAATGAAGTTGTTGTTTGTTGTCCACTTAAATGAAGTTTAAATGGACAACAAATCTAGCTAGCAAGGATTTATTAGCAGTTAGCTAGCAGTAGCCTCAACCGCCTCAAGTCTACCAGCTAATGAGATTGGTGGAGAATATAATGAAGATGTCTGCGTCCGACTCAAACTTTTGCCTGACAGAAAAGTCTGACGAGAAAAATAAATTACATAGAAAATACGAAAGTAAATAACCCTGCCGCGAGAAAATGTAAGACCTGTAATTAACGCATTTAAGGCCGAGTTATTACTTCTTTACCCAGTGCCATAAAGTGATTTTTGTTTAGAAATCGGTGTTTTTGTCTTTCTGAATTGTTTCTGAAGACTTTGTGCTGTTGGAGCTTCAACGATACTGCCTTGCTTCTTTCTCCTTCTAAAAGCTCGAGGTTTTAGTTCAGCCTTCATAACGTGCTCTACGTTTAATGTCCGTCTGCTACAAAATATTCCAATTGAAAGAAAATGGGGAGTAACTAGTTGCGTTTCGTGTTATATTGTTCAATTTTAACCACACAGCACTGCTTCAAAATAACTGCTTAGAAACTTATGACCATAGATTTTACTTACATCGAATTCACGTCTACTTCCAAAACACAGCGGCTGCTAATGAGATTGGTGCGTTTGATTAAATGGACTGGGACATTCTACACAGGAGGTGTACAGACATAAAAAAATCCCGCTCGCATTGAGACGAGACGAACAATAAATCGAAAGGAGCGGGGCGCGAGGAAAGCGGCGGAGCAGTTGGAGAGCAGCGGTGTCGGTACGGTGTCTCAGAATAACCCTCGCTTTCATGGTCGAGAATCGACGGTGACTTCCACGAATAGTTTCTGCTACCAGCAATCAGAACCATCTACCTGCGCGCAAACTGGTGATAAGCCGCCTGAGGCTGCTGGATATCAGCTGGGAAACCCAAATAATACAGCCGTTAGCGGCCGGCAGGGAACCGTTAACTGCTAACGGTCAAAAAGGCCACTGAAAGACAGCTTATCAGCATTCAAAATAAGCTGTTACGGAGCTGAAAACTCGGTTAGTGCAATAAGAGGAGGCAAAGACGCTGACTTGAGCGCAGAGGTGAATGTGGAAACTAGAAGTGCACCGATTGCAGTTTTCTGGCCGATTTCCGATCACCGATCTTTAAAAGGTTTGACCTGCCAATTCCGATTTTGGCCAATATCTCGAGGTGCGTTTGTCAGGTCTAGAGCGAGACGGTTGGAGGAAGGGGAGCAGTGTTCTTCCTACTTTTTTGGTTTAGAAAAGTCTAAACTTCATAATACTTTAGACACACTTAAAGTCAATGACAAGATTGTATCAGACCATAAAACCCTTGGATCATTTTTGTTCCAATTTTTACAACAACCTCTATTCCTCTAATTACTGAAAAAGCTTCTTTTACTGATTGACTCCATTAAACATTGCAAAGTTATATCTGAGGCTGAAAGCAAAATGTGTGATGCTAATCTTACTCGAGTAGAAGAGGCTATTTTAAGGCTTAAAAACAACAAATCGCCTGGTAGTGATGGGCTGTCAAGTGAGCTTTATAAGAAATTTGTAAAATGATGAGAGGAATAAACATAATTAAATATTTGCTAGTAAATTAATTTGCTCCCATGTAATAGAGGGGGAACAGGTTATTTAAACAGCTGAAATATTTGGTCCCCCCACAGGTAACTTTGGCAAATAAAGAGCAAATGTTCCCACTTGTGATTACTAGTTATTTCTCCGTCATAGATGGTTTATGTCAGGGGTCTCAAACTCCAGTCCTGGAGGGCCACAGTCCTGCAACTTTTAGATGTGCCTTTGCTGCACCACACCTGAATAGAATAATTAGGTCATTAGCAAGGCTCTGGAGAACTGATCTACACGAGGAGGTAATTAAGCCATTTCATTCCAGCGTTTTGTACCTGTGGCACATCTAAAAACTGTAGGACTGCGGCCCTCGAGGACTGGAGTTTGAGACCCCTGGTTTATGTCAAGCCAAAACACCTAAAAATCTCCCCCACGGTTGTGTGCCATCTTTTGCAGGTCTTAGGACTGACCCATAATTACATATCAAACTTTTTGCAAGTTCTCACAAAACATAGGGATCCATTTTTTACAATTTTTTTCTCCATATCCATAATTGAGCCATGCAGATTACTAATGCCACAATTAGTCAGAATTACACACACAGGTTCAAATATGTAACTAATTGAATGGGTTTTTGGTATCTACCATTATTGTGTGTTTGAGACCATGTAACTGTGTTCATGTCTTACATCACTTACCTTTGCAACAGCTAAAATACGCTCCATGACGGGCTCTTTAATTCTAACACCCTCTGATTCTAGATGGCCATCCAGACGAGAAAGGTCAAACGGGATCAGGCAGGTCATGGACAGCCACAGCAACAACATGTAGCGCGTTTCCCAAGTCTGAAATGTGAAACAAATAGATCTTACTAAATTACTGTAGAAAGCATATAGTCTTCACACCACTGTAAGCAGCCACAAACAAAATTGCTACACAATAGCACTAAATCAGTAAATTTGGTTTCCACAGCACCTTTCGCAGATGTATAGATCACAAAGTGCTTCACATAGGCAAAACGAAACAATATCATAACTATTAAACTGTAGTCTTATTATGTGAACCTAAGACTAAATGGCCATGGGTATAATACTGTGACACTAATATAATTTAAATCCACTATTGTCATTAGTCAGATTTTTAAATCTGACCAACAATTTCTTGTTATACAGACAGAATGGCAGAATGAATATCTATCTAACATTTTGACATTGTTTACCTTTAAATCTTTTGGATCCTGTCTGGATATCATCTCCAGAACTGGATGAACATCAGACACCTCATGAGGAAGAAGTTGCATGAAGACTTTATAGCCTCTCACCTAACGAGAAGAAGAAACAACTATAGAAATCAACTAATGGACTAAGTTATATGTTAGAGAAACTTATGACAAATCTGTGAGTTACAGATAGACAGTCACTCACATAATAACATTTTAACTGACCTTACAAATGACATAAAGGAACTGGAAGCTCAGATGAAACAATGAAGGGGGCGAATTTTCATTCCTTATGAAGCTCAGCAGCATATTCGTTACCCATTCTAATAACAGTACAAAAAAATTAAGTGAATAGACTTTTCATTTTGTCTGCAACAAGTAGCATTTGTAGTAATGTCTGCAGTGTACCTAGATGAGGATCCAGCAGATGAGGCTGGTCCTGGTACCTGTCCATTATTACTGTTGGCATTTAAAAAAAACAGATTATTAAGCACTGAGGTTCAAATCCAACGTGATTTAAAAGCTTTATTGTGGTTTGCAGCACCTCTGAACTTCTGAACTGCAAACTCCCCTGCTCTATCGTCTTCGTGGATCTCTGGAAGGCTACCGATGAGTGTTCTGGTTTCACTGCTCTCACTGAAGCCTCCCAAAACACACGTTTTAATAATAGCATCTGCCTCTTCTTCCCCTCCTTCTGGGCAACCGGTTTCTGCTTCCGATAAGTCCATACTGATGGTACTGATGGTGTTTTCTTTTAGTTACAGAAAGCCTCTGGAGCAGGGTATTCTTTTACTACGTTTTACAATACTTAGCTAGCTAATATTAGCATTTCACCCTAGCAAAACAACTGGTAAAAACTACGAGGCAACAGAATTAGTGAGAAAAACACGCTTAAGAATAAAATACTATATTTTGTGTTGGTACAGAGAGAGCGTAAAGTAATTCTACTTGCAAAAACGAGTGTAAAATCTTAACTGCTGGGATGCTGGCGCATAATAGAGCAGTAGTGACGTTCCCCACCCCTGCACGTTGATGTGCCGATCGCAACCGAGTCGACCGGATTTGCAAACTCTTTGAAATGAACGACGGGAGCCGAGTTTTGCTGGCTTACAACGTTTTCCTGTGTGCTTATCTTTTACCCTTTCGCACTTTTTTTGTATATTAAACCTATAGAAATATGCCCGAGTTTTCAGATTGTTTTTAATTATATATCCACTGTTAAAAAAGGAAAGTTTTCAATTTATCATATACGGTCCTCCTATGGTGTGCTTCCTAAAAACCTGTATATAGCTAAACGAACTGAGATATTTTTAGATGAATGATTACAAAGAGTCAAGTTTTTATTAGTTTTTTTTTAGAACTATATATTTATTTACATATTATTTGCTTTTTGTTTATTTGTATTTTAGACACTGTGGTTTTCCTATTACAGTACAGTAGAAAATTACAAAAAAAAGTCAAACCCATGTCATCTTAAAATCTGACAGATTTAAATTATTCAAGCCAAAACTTATTCCTGTGAACAATGCGGACAATCCTCATATGTGTGTTTGCACATATGCTAATTCAATTTCCAAACCCGACTCGTTTGTAAGAGGTAGTGGTCTTAGTGAATGAAAAGCCATTTTGGAAGAGTTGTTGCTGAACTGAATCAAATTATCCGAATCCTAAGCAAGAGTCGGAATTCCCCTCACCGGATGTGCTTCGAAACGCCACGCCTTGCTACGGCGAGTGATTGGATTCAAAAAAGACAAAATGCAGCAGGGTCGTGCTCAGAGTTCAAAGGTTGGCTACTGCACGTCTTCCTGACACAACGCCAAGAAGAATGTCAAACCATTTTATTAACCCACAAAAGCCCATACTTATTCCTGGCTTCTTTATGGTGATAAAGACATTTTATTTTGATTTTAATATGCGAAGTGAAACAATAATAACATAGAAAACAGTTCAGACAAATGCTTGGAATCATTGCATAATTTATTATTGGTTTACTAGCAAAAGGTGTGACAGCCAATGCATATCAGGATCATGGAGAAAGACTATGGAGACTGCAAGACTGTAAATGTCAAATCTTTAAAATACCAGGAACTGCAATCCTTGTTGAGTGTAATTTACTTTGGGACAACTGCGTGTAATGAAATAATAGATATGAGAGGAAACACACCTCTCAAATCTTCACCCAAGCAGATTAATACTTTGTGTTTGTTCTTCTGCCAAGCCAAGTTTAATGACCTTGAAGAAACCTACACTTCATTTATTTAGCTATTGTTTTAAATCATGGCATCACACATAGTGTATAATACAGCAGAGTATTGCAACATATTTGTTTTAGCTATGCAAATGTTTTTTCTCCATTTTCAATGCAACATCTAAGAAAATCCAACATGCAGTTAGATATTTTAGAATCTTTTAGAATGTTTAGTAAATTTCACTCTTTGTCATATGTTTTTTAATCTAAAAAAATCTAGATATTACCTGGCTTATGATAAGACTTAAAACCTTTTTTTAATTGGAACTGTGAGAGTTTTTATTTAAGCAAATTCTTCATAATTCTTATCGAAGAGCCTCTGTAGCCACCTCCAAAGTGATTCCAGTGATTCAGGTAATGGAAGAGTTGGTAGAGCTGGTTTCTTTGTGCAAACCCTGGTGTTTGAGGAATCTTATCATGGTAAGCAGAATAGAAAGAGTTGTTGAAGCCACCAAACATCCCACTAATAGCAAGCTCAAACTCTGAATGGCCATAGAAAGAAGCTGGGTCAAAGATAACTGGGCCATCTGCACATTCTGCCACGTTGCCCCCCCACAAGTCTCCATGCAGGAGGGCAGGGACGACCTCCACATTGGTGAATAACTCAGGGATCTTCAGCTGTAATGAAGGGACAACGTATGCATTACATTAACAGATACCATACGGTGTTATAAGAATTTCAAGAAATGTTCTAATAGTCAGTGCACCTGCAGTTTTGCCCACAGCTCTCTGGCCTCTCGATCTCCATGCGATTTCTCCACCATGTTCAGTTGGTACTCCAGCCTCTGCTGGGAGTAAAACTGCACCCAGTCGCTCTGCCACTCATTTTTCTAAAGACATGAAGGAAAACAAATAAGGATTCTGATGCCATTGTTTACCAATACATTATGTAGACATACATTTTTACCTGTGCTATATATCCACAGCAAGTATTTACACCAAAGCCAAATTTCTCAACAGGATCCATCTCGGTGTGTCTAGCTCCTTTACCTGCAAAGGGAGACATATAATTAAAAAAAACTAAGCGTACTATGAAAATAATAAAAAGAACATTTGCAGCATTGAAAATGTGCATGTGAATGCAGTGTTGCCTGTTGTTTGCATGCGCTGGAATAAAGTTCAAGTAAATTACCCACTGTTTGCTGCTCTTTATTTTGTTTTTCCAGCAGTCTTTTGTTGTGAAGGTGCAGATCCGCCAGCTGCTCTCCCAGCTGTTTAGAGTACCTGCTCAGTGGATTTAACACAGATTACTTTTAGGAACATAAAGTTACTCCCCACAAAAAGTAATGTATTTCACTGTGTAATTCTAGGATAGACCAAGTATTCTAGGATAGATAAAGTAGTGCATAATTGTTAAGTCTAAAGAAAAGTACAAGAGCATGAGGCAAAAATAGCAAAGTAATGGAGGCTCCACAAAGCATTGACCCAAGTGGCTCAATACAAATTCACAGTACATTTCTGTTTGTAAAAAAAGGGGAAAATAATGAATGAATTTTTTTCACACCATAAGCATACATCGTATTCATCTATGAAAAAACATAAACACCAAAAATAACATCGACGTTTAAAGTTGTAACCTGGCAACCTGTTTTAATGCCTCCTTCTTCTACAAAACACTGCAAATACAAGTAAGAAGCTCTCACTTGTTCAGACTTTTCATGTCCAGATGCTCCATCACAAATACGCTGCCTCCTGTGTCAAGCTCAATCACTTTCAGTGGTTTCGGGACTTTGACAGTTTCTGTCTTTAAAATTGTTTCCAGGCTCGACATCTCTCCATCAAACATCAACTTGGCCTGTAAAAAAAAAGATAGCAAACGTAGACGCTGATCAGTGTCATTCGACAAGTTTCCTGTATTTTCCAGGTTCGCGGTGTGCATTATTGTCATTCGAAAAGTAACTGCACAGCACAACAAATGCATTCAGAGTTGGAACGCATTTGTTTTTTTCACTAGCCTGAATTTGTCACAGATTGCAAACTCAAGATTAAAACCCAAATTAAACAACAGTTTATTAATCAGAATGACATATAAAAAAACAACTAAATACCCCGCTTTTGTGATTGATCTTCACAAACACTCTGCCGTGATCAGTGTCGTAACTATGGCCCTCACTGATGCATCCCCCGCCTGCGTGACCAGTTGACTTCAGCATATTTGTCCCCAGTTCTTTCTTTAATTTAGCTTCCATGGTGTTCTTCTATAGCTTGTCCTTGTAAAATCACAAACAAATGCCAATGCAGCAGGTCAGGAGACCAGAGTCCGTCTCTCTGACAGCTTCCGTCGTCTAAGTCAACGAGCACTCTTTAGAGCATGAGAGAACCGTGGAGAGAATTGTTTTGTTTCCGTATTATTTTCACGGATTATGTTACGACCAATCAGAGGACGCCATGAGAAGATTGATTTCCATCTCGACCTATTACGGTTAAGTACTATAATCACGTGAGCGTCACTATGGTTGCCAAATGAGGCGACTATGAAAACATGATACTACGGTCTTGACTTGCTACCTCCATGCAGAAAAACGCAAAATGACCAGCAAAGAAGTGTGTTTACTTCTTGGGGCAACTGGTGTTGGAAAGACTTTATTACTTAAACGCCTACAAAATATCCTTTATGCTCGTCTGAATGTTTAAACTGAAGCAGGATTTACAACGGGCTAATAGCTAATGTAGCTATTGCAATTAGCCTGCTGTAAAATGGGTTTTAAACGTCTGTTGACAGACAGAACTTGTTAAGTTATTGAATATGTTTTATAGCTTGAGAAATAACTCTGAATATAAGACCTGGACATTTCTAACATTAAAAAAATATTTGTCTTTACGGGTAAATTTAAGCCACAGCAGTTGCTCCTTTTTGGTTACGTTTCCTTACAGGTTTATGAACTGATCAGTTTACATGGTTCATGCGAAATGGGTACGCCTCCATCGACTCTTCCCACAGTAAGCATATTGTTTTATATTATATATGAAGATGCTAGACTTGGTTTTCATGCGACACCATTCTTAACGGGTTCAAATAATAATCAATCTTAACAGTTTGGACCCCATACTAACAGGTTACAAGAAGTATATTTATATCTCTTCTAGTGTTTTCTTGGCCATAAAGATATTGTTTATGTTTGGAGAAGGGATGAAGAGGCTTCAACCCCCAAAGAACATCCCATCTACAGTGAATGAGGGTTTTAATGTGTGTAGAACTTGGAAGGTTCTTGTCAAGGTGGAAGAAAAATACGTGAATGAAAGACAACCAAAGACTGTCAGCAATATTTCTTGTGGGAAAATGTTCCTAAGCATCCAAAATAAACTTGGGATGTTAAAAAGAAAAAAACTGTGTTTAAAATTCTTTTAATAGCACTGAGAGAGTCTTTTCAAAACAGTGACATGTTCATGGGAGGGGATAATTTTGTCTGCAATTTTGTATCACAATATTCAATTATATATAATATGCAGAAAGAAATAAGAAATGATGGCTGTAAGGTTCTATGATCCGTTTCTGTTTTGGTTGCCATACATAAACTCTTGGGTCAGCTCTGACTGCACATTATCACTACAATGTCAACACACAACTTGCTCTTCTGCAGGTAGGAACCAACCTAACAGACCTGACCTTGAAAAAGAAGAAGGTGACAGTGAGGGAAATTGGAGGCTGCATGGGGCCTATATGGCCCAGTTACTTCCAGGACTGCTTCTCTGTTATTGTATGGGCATGTATACATGTTGCATTATTTACTTTAACGATTTAAGAAAAAATACTGTTTTCTTAGTTAGGATCTTTATTTCTTTTTTATATAGTTCATGGTGGATTCAGCCAACATTGTCCAGATATCCTCCTCCTGTGTCCAGTTGCTGTCTGTGCTCTCTGCTGAGCCTCTGCGCAGTACCTCTGTGCTTATTCTCTTCAACAAGAGGTATAACATCCACATCAGTCCAGATGAGCAAGTTGTCACATGAAGTCAGTTCAAGATCCAATTTCCCAGCCTTGTGTCTTGGATAGAGTTATGATGTATTTGCTGATGTTTCGTTCCAATCTTTTCCAGGGACATGCCTTGTATCATGAGCCTCACAGAGATAAAGTCACTGTTCAGAATGGATGACATCATTGCATCGGCTCCTCAGCCTATCACAACACTGGAGGCCAGTGCCCGCTCTGGACAGGGTTTGCAAGAGGTGCTGGGCTGGCTGGAGTCTGTCACAGTCAAGTGAGGTGTGTTTGAGATTTTACTGAGACGTTCCGCTGAGAACTCGGAGAAGCCTTCTAGACACTTTACATCAAGATTCTCAGTCTACAGTCAACGACTCTGATTTCAGGTGATTTGATGCCGCATTTAATGCTGGACAAAGAAAAAGAAAATGGGCTGCAAACCTTGTAAGAAGTTAAATTTAAGAGGAAAATTTGTCCTATTTGCTGGAAAAAGGACATGATTGTATGAAGTAATCATTGTGATGTTTGTTCAGTAATATCATTTAGGTTACATCTGCCAATTTTCTTTTAAACAAGTCGCTCCAACTAATTCATTCTTGCCTGATGAGCAGTAATATGACCGCAAGCTAAGGCTAAATATTATGAATCCAAATATGGATGTGAGTTTGACTTAAACTCTCTTAAGTTTTAATGGTTTATGAATGAGGGAGAACAAGGAGTGTGACTTATCAATAAAAATACTCTACGCAAAGACAGTTTACTACTGGTTCTAGAGGTTCGAATTACAAATTATTAAAAGCTTATTGTGCAATTACAGATTGCATAAAATTAATGTTATCACATTTTGCATATAATTAGAATACTGTTATAAAACATCCCAACTAACGAGTGAGGAAACCATTATGCAGAAAGACACAAAAAGAAGTACAGATGTTTGTAGAAACAGTCAGAAGTAGGTCACAGTGGCTCTGAGATGATGTGCTGTGTAGAGGAAAGCAAAGTACAACTCTTCATGTTTATTTATAGGCCAGAAAATGAAGGCCACTATAAAAAACACAGAGCTAGATAAAGGTACGCCTATGGATGAAATGGATAATTTGTTAGGTGTGGATAAAAGTGCAGAGGAAGATTCATCACTAAAATTAGTTTCTGGCATAAATCTAAGTTCTTTCAGCAGAACAATGACTTGAATCGCACATAAAGCACAAAAAAGGGATTATTGGGGGGAGAAAGTGGACTGTTTTAAAACCTGGCCGTGAATTATTCCTCTGTTAAATCTAGCTAAGAGCTAGTGCAAACCCAAATTAATATAACAAATAAAACAAACTGCTCATGGTCAGGACTTGGTCAGTGAATCTTTTCCTTCCATTAAGTTTTCCTACTTTTCAGAAATTACCATTTGTTATGTTCACTCATGGTGGAGTGCCACTGTTTGTTGCACAGCTCCTGAATCAGCTATCCAGTCCATATATTACATTTCTGTAATTCTGTATTTAAAGTTATTTTTCTATAGGTTTTCTTTAGCTGTAAGTAAACAGTGAAAATTACTAATGAGTATAACAAATTTATATAAGCTTCGTTGATATTCTAATTTATAAAATTGTTTTTTTTTCAGTGATATTAAAATTTAGTAAGATGCACCCATTTATGTGGCAACTTGTTTACATACCAGTATCAGTATTGGGGTACAGCATAAATGTTTATGTATTTTTTGCCAATATCTATACTATTTTTTCCTTCATTGGTCTCTGCAGCGCTTTTATTTAATTAAATTGATGCTACTAATTCTGTACATTTGTATTTATTTTTTTTTATATTGAGAGATTTACATGAGATTTAGATGTTCCTTTAAGTTTTATCAGGATTTTACCCACTGGCATGTAAAAGCAAAACAAAGACTCACAACTGTTTTTTGCTTGTTTTTTACTTAGGGTGATTATTTTCTGTTTAAATGTACTTCTGATAACAGAGGAGATGAGGAAAAATAAGAGTAAATCATTCTGAATAAAAATAAATGGTTGCAGATTTGCTGCTGTATTTCATTAGTTAGTGTTTTAACAAGCAAATGGTTTTACATTCCTGACGCCATCTTGCATATTGGGAATTCAAAACACAATAGGTAGTTTAATCCCACAATTATTTTCAAATTATATATTTATACATTGAATAAACCAATCATTTCTGGTCCAGAGAAGGTTCATCGGGTAAATGAGTTGATGCAGGAGCATTTCAGGAACTGGGCAGGTGTTGCCTGTTGCAAGAGATCTGAGGCTCAGCACTAACCACAAAGCTCATGGACAACAAAGTAATATCAAAGTGTGCTTCTGCTTTGTTTGAAATTGTTACCCATTAAAAACAGTACAACAGCTTTCATTGGTTGTAGTGGAGCAGCAGGACTAGCTTGCAACAATGTAAGCATTACTGTTGTATACAACGATATAAAAACCATTAATAATACGCTTTTCAGACAAGTCTTTAGGGCTGCGGTTTGGTTTGCAAAATGAGCGTTATTCCAAGAGCATTCCTCCTTTTTTTTAGACCAGTTTGGAGGGTCCTTATAAGAATGGGTTTATGTTGATTTGTGAAGCTTGTGATTCTTCATTGCTGGCTGAGGAGAAGGGCAACAAAGGCTCAGGGAGCTTCACTGGCAGCTCCAGACCAGGCGGAGTGGGGTGGGTGAGTGACGAAGGTATGGCGGCACCCTGATGGCTCGTAGGCAGGGGCAGTGAGGCACTGTATGGCAGAGAGGTGCTCTGGGAAACCGGAGAGGCAAAGCTAGAGCTCATTTCATTCAGGCTGACTTTTGGCTGCTCGGCTTGGAATGGATTGACAGCTGAAGGAGCACTAAGACCTGAACCAAAAAAAAAGAAAAGTCATTAGTTTACTCTTTTTTTGGTCTGGTTGAATGCCAAACAGCAAGTAAAAATGTACAGGGTGTGTACTATCTGCTTTCAGCTGTAGTTGTGCAAACATTTATAGTGCCAAAATACCTGCTAAAAATGGGTTTGTGGTCTTTGCAGGAGGATTTGTTGGAATGAGCACATTAAGGTCTACCAAGGAAGCAGCCGTGGGACCGAGGAATGACTCCGGTGTCCTGCATGCGCGAGGCTTAGTGTTGGCAAGGCTGTCTCTAAGACCAGACATATTGAAGAGGTCAGAATTGTCCTCATCTTGACCGTTAATACTCGCATGGCCACCATCCATTGCTTCGTCAAACAGATCCCCATCTAGCAGGAGAGATAAGCAGCAACGTAAGAATGTGGGATACACAAAACCCAGTAAAGACTGAGTGAAAGAAAAACTTTACCTGAAGGGCTTCCACTTCGAAATGGAGGTTGCATAAATGCTCCTGTAGTGGCTGTTTTGTCAGACGGAGCTAAGAACGGATCAACTCCAGAGGATGCTGTGGAGAAACCACAACTTGTGACGTTTTTACTTTACTTTTTTGAGACGTATGAGTGTGTCTGATAACCCACACTTACCAGAAGTCCAATCTTGGGCTTTGGGTTTGGAGATGTCTTGGAGTGCATCCCAAGGGTACGCTGGAGGTTCCCACGGTGGTGGTGGGCTTTGGGAAGGTGGCACCATCCAGGGGGAATCAGCTCTTGGAGTCTTGTCTTCTTTTGGCAGTAAAACATTTTTTCATCAGCAAAATGGAGGGCAAAATTCCCATCAACAGAGTCTAGCTACACATTGCATCTAAAAAGGTATATTTGTGCAAGAAAAACACTGATTGTGCAAGGATATTTTGACACAATTGCAGAAATATTCATACTGTTCAAACTTTTCTCACTCTGTTATGTTTACAAACATAAATAGATATGTGGATTTTTTGTAATAAATCAACACAAAGGTTTAAAGTGTA
This sequence comes from Xiphophorus maculatus, assembly GCF_002775205.1. NCBI lineage: Eukaryota > Metazoa > Chordata > Actinopteri > Cyprinodontiformes > Poeciliidae > Xiphophorus > Xiphophorus maculatus. The sequence continues at coordinate 10,533,812 of NC_036458.1, read as the reverse complement.
GTGCATAGTTCTAAAGTGAAAAGTAATGTATGGTTTTCAAAATGCTTTGCAACAAAAAATCTGGAAAGTGTGGACTCTGCTCCCTCTAGGGCAGCAACTAAATTATTTTAGTAATGGATTTGATTTGATTAATCAAATTTGTAAAAATGTCCCATTTGTGCAGAATTTTGTTGCAACCACTTAAGCCTTTTTTATACAATATAAAAAATACATTAGAGCATGTAAATAATTCAATTCCTTTTTTAAGTAACAAAATAAATATTTTACTGCCAAAAATGCAACAGCAACCCTTTAGTGCATGTGATTGATCGTTTGTACATTAATTCATAAATTTTTTGCACTTACCCATTAATGATTGGATAGCAAAAGTTGTTTAGTAGGAGTTTTTAATCTTTTTTTCTATTTTACAGAATTTGAACCCGGTGAAGCTAAAACTATGCCACTTGAGGACTTCTGGTTCTAACATATTTACAGACCAGGGATTCTTTTATGCTTATTTTTTAAAATCTTAAATATAAATGTATTTATTGTACAATTTTGGCTTAGTTAGTTACTACTCTGAGAATATTGTTCTTAAATAGCCTTTTTTTTTTTTAGTTTGTGTACTCCAGTTAATGATTAATCGATTACTACGTTAGTTGACAACTATTTCCCTCAGTACTTTCTAGAACCACTTCTGATTTCAGAAGTGGTTCTTCTGAAATCAGAAGAAGAGACACTCCTTAAGGTGTGTCTCTACATTCTAATAACATCTAATAATTCAATGTTTTGGCCGTTCTTTGATGCAGAATAGATTGTTACGTGTACTCAAGGCTCACCTAGAGAGTCCCAGGGGTCTGTGGCCCTGGCTCCAGTTGCTGCCTGGTGTGAAGTGCTATTCCAGCGAATGTCACTAGGCGGTGCATCTTTAGGTACCGCGAAAATATCAACCAGGTCCATGAAGGCCGTCTGGAGACACAAACAAGCAAAATAAACAGGTGATAAACCTATTATTTCAGGTTATTTTACATGTTTGTACATTTTTAATCAGTGGCATAATTTTAAGTTTTACTTTAATAAATAACTTTTTTTAGTAGATTCTGTGTACATACTCTTACATCTAAAATGATCACCCTCTACTTTCTTTAAGGCAATAAAATGTCAAAACTAATTCATACCCCTCCTTTTCCCTCCATTTCACGTTTGCTCTCCTCCAAGGCTTTCTGGAGATCAGAATCATCTCCTCGGCGAGTGCGCTGCTCCTAAAAACAGATACAGACACATGGATGCCTTTCAGCAGGACGGCTTTGGGCAAAATACACATATTGTCACATTATGCTATATTTATGACTCTGTGCTGTCCCGGGGCGGCCTATGCACACAGTTGGCACAAAGTAGAGAGTTCTCTGGTTAAAGTGCTGAGAATGCAGCGCATCACTGTCACAATGCAGATCCATTGTGTTGCAGTGTGTTATAGACACATAAATACTGAATAAAAATAGACAAATGACCCGTGGAAATGCAACCAAAAACATATCATTTGAAAACCTAAAGGGTTAAACATGAAGTGAAAGTTGACCTAAAGTTAATCAGTAATGACTACCTGCTGGTGTTCCTCCTTGCTCAGGCTCAAGGCTAACTGGAGCTCGGCATCCTCGTCCATTTCCATAGCAGGAGGGGGTGCCCGCTTCACTGGCTGAAGGAGGAAGTAAGCATGTTTTAAATTACAATCAGAGCAAAAACAAAGCTTGGACATCCTCTTTATTAACTGCATGCAATTTTACTGAGTAAGCATTCAAATAAAGGTGAAGGGTTCAATCCTTTCAGCACCAGGCCAGAGTATCTGATGTGTTGACCTCAACCAAATGGAATTAAAAGCAGAAATCTAGTGGTTAGTGTGTAAAGAAGGATGATGTTAGATGTGGTTATTCTTTGGAGAAAGATGACCTCGTCCAGTTTAAAAAGTGACGAAATGATGGATATTATGAGTCAGGTGGTTAATCTTTGAAGAAAGATGACCTCGTCTAGTTTAAAAAGTGACGAAATGATGGATATTATGAGTCAGATCTATAGGGGAAAAGAAGGGGGAGAGTGCATGACGCTGGTTGTTGCAGAGCAACAGGTGAAGTGCTGCAAGACAAAGGCAGGCTCATCCCTGGTCCAGGTTTACTTTTACCTTCTGCGCTTCCTCTTTGCTGAGTTTCATTGCGATCTGGAGCTGAGTCTGCTCATCAATTCCCACTGTGGGAGGTGGCTAGAGTCGAGCAGGAATGATTAGGAGGAAGATTGATCAAAAGGAGACATTCCAGGCATTTTATCACTGAGTTCATGGGGAAATCATTTGAACAATGCGATATATATATATATATTTTTTAAACACATAAAGGAAATATATGCTAATCAATTTCTCATTAGAGCTCACCTTGTTTGACTTAGTCTAAACTTTTTTAGCATATAAATATCTCAAACGCTGCCCTTCCTATGCAGGATAATGCAGAGTGTGGGTCCTCTGGAGTGGATCGATGCACATTTCCTGTTTGGCTCCTCACTTGCTCACTCTCAGATTACTCATTCTTCGGCATCACTCACACTGATTGGTCAAAGTGCCATTACTGATAAACGCACAATTGCATCATTTTCATCTCTAGGAAATGGTGGCACGACGACAGGCAGGAGAAGTGAGTGAGCAGGAGCTGTTTAATGTTTTACGAGGGTGAAGCAATTTTAGAAGGCAGTGCAGCTAAGAAATCTCTCTCTGTTCGACACGTGTCCTGGAAAAGATGGAGTTTTGTATTCTGCTGGTGTGTGTGTGCGTGTGCATGTGTGTGTTATGTCCGTTCGAGGTACCTTTTCACTTTCTTCTCGGCTCATAGCCAGAGCCAGCTGCAGCTGCAGCTCCTCTTCTCCACTAGAAGCTGGAATGGCTTGTTCGAGGTCTGGGTCAAGTCGAGATGAAGGGGAGGCTGCAAGGGAGGCTAGAAGGAGAGACAGAGCAGAGTGAGTTTTATCAAAGATTTGGGAACACTTGTTTGGAAGTAGAAAGATTTACCGAAGGAAAAAGGAAGGGAAACAAAACCACACAGGCTGATTTTTAAGGTCAGGAAAGAGCCAGAACTGTTGTTGCATGTTAATTTTCCATTGGCTCTTGTTTAGGGCCTTAGCTGGCATGGCTCGCCACAGCCTGCCCAGTTCTGCCTGGGCCGAAAACAATGGCGCTGCTGTGTGGAGAGTGAGGTTACTGGTGGGGGGAGAGAAATGGATGCATTGAATTTGGAGTCGGGCCCACCTTATTGCCCCAAAACTTCTGAGAGGGTCTCAGGATGCATGTGTAGATTTGGTGAACTCACTGAGGAAAGTTTGGCACTATACCAGTTTGGGTGCCAGGCTGTAGGTCACTGGGCTAAAATAAGGAAGTAGGCCAAATGCTGGCAAACTGAGATCTCTGAAACCAATCATTTCCAGATTACTGCTGCTCAATCTGATCTGAATTACTTACTGAAAATGAATATCTGCTAACATCCTAACCCTTACATCATCCGTCACCATTTTGACCTCTGGAGATCGGCACCACCTCCCACCTCCACCCCCACTAGGATTGCCCAGATGTAGAAAACAATTGTGAATGGATAAATGGATTTCTATCTGGGGGGAAAATCCATGCTAACTATGGTATTGACAGGATGAAACAAACCAATCCTGTAGCATCAAAACCCAAAGCTTAAAGCCCAGATAAGTACAGGCAAGGAATATCGAAGCCTCGCTGGACAAAAGGAAAATTGATTAGTAAACACTGAGATACTTTCTGAGGACACATCTGTGTTCATTTCATCAAACAAGCTGAGGAAATCACTGGAGGAAAGTGGTGTTTTATGAAAACAAAGGTCTGCTGCAACAACCTTTATAAAAACCATAGAGACAACATGAGCACTAAAGTATAATTATATACCACAGAAAAACATGTTTACAAGGGGTTGTGGTTTTCACATCATATGGTTTGAGTTGTTTGCAGTCACTGATAAATCAGTGACATCAAAGCTTTCTACAAATCAAGCAAAGAGAAACTTTCAGTACAAGGAAAAAATCTGAAGTAAAAAGTGTTTGCAGTGAGATTTAGTATGTCTATAAAACCAAACAGCAATTAAATCAACATTGAAAGGTCACTTGGCTTAGATATTGATTACTGTCACTAAAAATACACTGAAATAGTCGATTATGTTTGATGCTGATTTATCATCATTTTTACAGCCAAAACTGACTCTGATTCAGTGTTTATCCCACTGTTCTCTGTCTAATAAGGTCAGAGATTTTCAATTTTCATTTAAAAGGCAGGGTACATCTATTTTCTGTCAAATAAACCTTTAGTTTTACCACATTTCAACAAAACATAATGAATTAACTCTAAACTTTCTTAAAAACTTCTTTGCTTAGATCTAATTTTAGTAATACTATGTATGTATAAAAATGTGCAAATCCCAATCTTTGCATTGCATTTTATTGTGTAGTTTACTTTCACCTATCTTTTTTTTTATTTGTTACTGGGGGCAAAAGGAAGAAATGTTTTTAAAACTGCTGAGTTGCAACTGAGAAGATTAGATAAAAAAGAATTATGAAGGACAAACATAAAACTAGTGGCATTACAATAATAATTTAATGAACTACTAAGCTTCAGCTGAAGTGTCTGTTTTAGCTTCACGCTAACACAAAGTACATTATCCTAAGCTTTCAACATTTAATTACTGACCATGTAAATTTAGTGTCATGAGCAAGGTTTTGTCTGTGTATGAGATAAGTACTTTAGTGAGTTAAGCATTACAATGCCTTCCAAACGTATTCAGGAACTTTACAGAAGTTGCCTTGTTATAACTTCAATATTCAGAATGTTTTTATTGATTTTTTTATTTTTTATTGATGGACCAACACAAAATAGTACAATTGATCAAAAAGGTCAAATCAATTAAAAATTAATTACAAAAAAATAGCTAAGCATTTATTTGAATTCAGCCCCCTCAACTCTGATATCGCTAAATAAAATCCAGTGCAATAAACTGCCTTTAGAAGTCACCTAAATAGAGAATCTATCCACAGGACATCTATTAATTATGAACTTCACAAGTCTACCCTTTATGGAGGAGTGGCAAGAAAAAAAAATCAATGTCCAGTTTGCAGTTTTCCACAAACAATGTCGTGGACACAGCAAGATTGTTGAAGGTGTTCTGATTGGATGAGACTAAAACTGAACTTTCTGACCTACATACAGCTAACTCTGCAACTCTCCCGATGCATACCAGTTGTGTGGTGAAACAAGGTGGTGGAGATCCCTCTTCAGCAGGGAAAGAAGCATTTTATTGGACTTGATTGGAAGAAGAGTCAAATCCTGGGAAAAAAAACCTGCTAGCGGCTGCAAGGAGACTTGAGACTGGGGCAAAGGTCACCTTCCAGCAGGGTAATAATACTTAACTTAGAGCCATAGCTACAGTATGATACTTTAGAGCATAGCCTTACTGTCTCTTAAAAGTTCAGGGACAGATACAGTTGCGAATCTGTGGTAAGATATGGAAATTAATATTCACATATGCTCCCCATTCAATAGCTTGAGCTATTATTTAAGCAATTCAGTCTCTCGATGAGCAAAGCTGGTAGAGACACAAACCGAAAGATCTACAGGTGTCTCTCTAAAGTGTTGAGTCAGGGTAGCTTTTTCATAGTTTTTTTTAATTTTTTTTTTTACATTTTCTTTTTTTTAAAATGCATAATATTCACTCCACTGCACATATTGGCAGAAATTAAAGTTTGTGTTCAATGAGAATGAACACTTTCAGTAGGCACTGTACGCCACCAACCAGGATTACGGCAGTACTGTCATCACAGTTGAGGTTTCATATTTACGGATACCAGCTGGGCCCCTTTCTTTTGTAAGTCCAGTTTAGCTGACATGACGGTTAAGGAGAATGAAAGGAATGCAGACATCCAGCTGTGATGGGAGAGTCTGACTGACATTTTACCATAACAAGAAGACCAAGTGCTTCATTAATATGTCCTGAGAAGATAGTATCAGAGTAGAATCAGTTGGATGTCAGTAAAGATTCACAAGTAAGAAGTCGGCAGAAAACCATACGTAGTGTTAAAAATAAATAACCCAATCACAGTATCTATCTGGTGATGTTTTGACTCGTCATTTGTACATTCCTTAACAATGACGGGTCACATGCCACATTCAGATGTCATTCAGGTCCGTTTTTACCAACTTATGACATCTTGAGGTAAATATACACGTGTTTTGTAAAAATTGGGGCAACTCACAGTTATACGATGGTGATCTGCATCTGTTGAAGTCGTCCTGGCTCTGGCGTACTGTGTGTCCAGCGCTGCCTCTCCCTACCCGTGACTTAGTCTTCTGTGCCTGGCTCCTCTCACTCTTCAGCTTCCCGTCGTCCTTCAACAGAGCCGCCAGTTGCTTAGCCTTCTCTCGGACATGGATACCCTGGTCATGTCCGTCTCGGTCTATGTACTGGAAGTCTTTAAGCGTCTGAATGGTGTATATGTTATCCCGGCATGATTTGACCACACGCTCAGAGCCCGCTTTGACCAGGTAGTCTAGTAGCGTGAGCGCTTTGTAAACGTGGCGCCAGTTTTTGCCGTGATCATTCAGCCTCTTCAGAATCATTCCCATGACTTCGGTGAAGGCCACCACGTTGTAGGTCAAGTCTGCAATTTCAGCCATGAGGGTGGAAGAGGGTCCCCATGGGTCGTTGGAGGTGGCCTCTCGGACCTTGATCTCGGCCTCCGTGTAGTTGTTGACCATGTTTTTCATCTGCCGGCGAAGCGATGAACTCTGCATGATGGCTGCAGTGGCTCACGTGCGGCAAAGGGGAGAACAAACAGCAGGACAAGCCCACTGCCTTGGGCGAGGTGAATGCTCAGTTCAGCAGATAACTGCAGGAATGTCGACACAACCTGGCAACTTCAGTGGCGTACACAACCGTGGTCCTGCTGGAAAAAAAACACAGCAATAATTTGATCCTGTACACTGATACCATGCTAATCACAATGGATTCACACACTTGTTACTCGTTTTTGTCATTATCAGCTAAAAGCAGCTAAAGTGTCACTTTTAAATGGCGATCGAAAGAGTTCAGTGTTCCCTACAACGTTAACCACAAACTCTTCTTTCCATTTAAACTCAAAAATAATAACCTCCTCGCAGAGACAACCACATAATGTGCTGATATAATAACCTGTATTTTACCTCTGAGTCTTATCAGAAAGGAGAGAAACTTGTTGTTCTGGGTTGATTACATCAGATAGCAGCAGATATATGTTTCCAGCTTCTGAAGTCTCAAAAACATTTAACAAGAGACTAAATCTTAAAGGAGCCGAATTAGCCACTTTATCTTGAACGGTGACTATTTTGTCTAAATTTATCAGTTTATATAAACAGATGGCACAGCTTGTTCTGGTAGAACTGTTTTGTAGCTGTTAGAAGAGTCATTTTGGTGACTATTGTCTTATTGTCTATTGACAATAAATAAGATTATATTGTAGAAAGAGTGAAACAGTGGCCTCATGTTAAATCCTAAAACGCAAGTCACCAAACTGCAACAGACAACATGCCTTAAATCCGGCTCAAAACGAGTCTGTCCTGTGGAGATGCTGGTCCTCAAAGCAAACAAGGTTGACAAATTGGGTTTAAATATATCTAGCAAAAAGAAGCAGTTTTCATAGTAAAATTAATCAGCTAAAGAGGCAGGTATACTCTCCTTCAGGCCTAATTTAACATCTAATCTGGGTGCGTCTGTATAAATTAAAAGTATTTGTGACAGAGCTGGCAACCTGATTCAGACGTTCACCTTTTAAAACCCAGTGAAACCAATGACTCTATGAGAAATAAACAATTTTTGAAAAAGTTTCCTCTAAAATCATGAGGTACTCTGAATTCTCGCTCGAAGCCATGGGCTTTCTCATCAACCTAATCGTTCAGCAGCCAAATTAAACCATTCCCAAAGCAGAGCAATGAGCTCTCAGCGCAAACGTGAAGAGACATTTAAACCGGGCAGTAAAATCTGACTTATTTGTCCTTTTCTGTCCCAAACCAGGACGGCTGATTGGTGCCGTTGTTGCGTCAAGTGGGACGATCGCGTAGGTGAAAGTATGTGACGGTGACTCAGCTATGTTTCCGAGTTTAAAAGTTAAAACATCGACGGAACCTTAGCAAACAAAATCAGCCGTGAAGACTTGGCTAATTCCTCCCATCTCCCCCTTCTTACCTTCATGTCATTTCGCGTCAGCAGGGTCCCAGGATTTAGGTGGAAAGAGAGAGGTCCCCGCCTCTCCACATATCCCGTAGCTGCCTCTCGGACAGGGAACAACTAGTGTGGGTGTTTGAAAGCGCAGAGGAAAATCCCGCACACTCGGAAATAATCTAAAACTGAGCGCGATGGTTTGTTTTCAAACTAAACTTGCGCGTTCATTTCTCAAATCCAGGCTTTGGGGCTGCACAAGAGACACGCACACACATACACACAAACACACACACGCAAAGTGAAAAAAAATGGATGGAGAGCAGGGCAGGGAGGGAACGAGGGAGGGAGGAGTGCTCGGTGCATGCGGAGTCAGACTTAACCCTTTAAGGACCGGCAGGACAAGAACCTGGTCTGAATGGAGCAGGTGTTCGTGCTGAGGAATACCAAACAGGGTAAAACTTGGAAAACTGGCTGAAAACTAAAAAACTTGGCCAGAGGGAACCAAAAAAACCCCCCAAAAAAACAAATACGTTTTTTGACATTTCAAGTTGTTTTAAATTAAAAAACAACAACAACAACAACAAAAAAAAAACATATAGCTTTTGCAGCTGCATGACTTTGTTTTGCCATATAATCTTGGGGAAGACAGCTGATTTGACAGTTTCCCAAAAGACAGTCATTGACAATCTTCACAAGAACGATAGGCCACAAAAAGCCACTAAAAGGTGCAGTATGAAACTTTTATTAAACAAACAAACAAAAAAAAACTATATATATATATATATATATATATATATATATATATATATATATATAACACCAGCAGTTATATATATATATATATATATATATATATATATAACAGTAGGATGTTTCTCCACCATTAGCACCTTTAGCAGCGAATACATCCACTTGATTGACAGTACTAAGACACTCCTCCTGACTCTGATTGGCATTTCTTCAGATGACAATGATATATATATCTATGGCCATCTGCCGTAACTGATGGCCATGCTAACAAGCCTGAACATTCATGACAAGCTGTGCTAGCAGAGAGCAAGGGGGGAAAGGAAGGGAAGGTTGATCGGTACCACATGAGATTGTGATTGACAGCGCTAAGACCCGCCTCCTGGCTTTGATTGGTTGTTTCTAGATAGCACTGAGAGCAGGCAGAGTAGCTCGATTTTTTTCACAGATTATCTGTATCATATACCATACATGGTATATATGAACAATTTCAACAAATATGTAAAAGAAAAAAAAATTAAATAAAGTTACATATTGTAGCTTTAGTGAAGCTGCTTATTCACAGAGTGAAAAATAAAAACGTCTTCAAGCCACAGGAATAATAATTTAGGGGAAACATATCTGCTGGTGGTGGCCCACTGTGTTTTATCAAGTCTTCATGTTTCTCTCTATCAAAAATTAAACATCATCAGATTACTCTGTGTGTAATAAATGAAATGATATAGGCATGAAAAAATTAAGTTGTTGTACTTTAAATTGTGTTATTTTCTCTTTTTGTATATCTATAAAGGAATCTTCATGTAATATTTGTATTAGATGGGCACTCCACGCCATTAGGGGTGCCACAGTAAACACAACAGACTCAAACCAAATAATTATATAAAACGTCTGTACATGGAGCCAGTGGCGGGATCTCTAAATATTTCATAATACATAATCTGGTTTTCTACGGATAAGATCTTTCACGTGGATGTAAAACGATGCAGCAGTTGAACCCTAACGAGAGTTTGCTTATTTCCTGGAGAGGTTATAAATAGACAAAATGTGACAGAATTTCTCAGCACACCTCCCAGAAAGCCCCCTGAAAAAAACCCCCGCACCATTTCCTTTCCAGCAGCCTCATCTTTTCCTTTCTGCTCTTTATTTATTCATCGGCTCTAATGGGGTATTGTGAAGCCACATTTTCATGCATTAATAATTTATCAAAAAAATCTTTTTTCCTTTAAGGTAGACGCATTTGTTTGGAATCTCAAAAATTATGAATCTGAAATTTGAATTGTTTACAGGAACTATTAGGAGGATCAGTTTGTTATCTTGAGTGAGAAATTACCTAAGTGAGAGAGAATAAAACTGCGGGAGAGATGAGTGGGTCCTGCTGCTGACTGAGCAGGATGTACAGGAAATACCAGTTCCACCTTGAAACAACAAAGACATTCTTTGAGACGACAAAAAAAGGCCAAGGTGCACAGAGATTAGGGACAAGCAAATCAATGAAATAGACTCCCAGGATCTACATGTGACATTTCAACTGTCACAACGTCACCAGTTTTAGTCTGGTGGGTTCTGTTTACAAATCTCGGTTTGTCTGTTTCTGTGTGAGTTACACCAATCACTGTGCACGCTTCCTCTGGCCTTCCTCCCTGTCTATCTTGGCGCCCTCTGCCTTTATTTCTCCTCAAAACAGATGCTTGGACATTCTTTGTTTCCCAACAAAAACGTGACGAGGTCAGAGCCAGGAGGTCAGAGCCAGGAGGACATGCAGGCGAGGTTCGGGAAACAGGAGGGGAGGAGGAGCAAAAGGAGGAAGAGAGAAAAACGGGTTGTAGTGACGTCACATGCAAAAGAGGAAATACGACTTCTTGTTCGCAGGCGTGTGTGGGGTCTGTTTGCTTAGCTTTCCTGGGCATGAAGCTCTTTGTAGGTTCATAAGTAACTTATTGATGTTGAAATCAATAAGTGTGTGTGTGCGCGCATGTGTGCGTGTGTGTGTGAATGGGTGAATGACTGTAGTGTGAAGCGCTTTGGGGTCTTCTGGACTTGATAAGGTGTTATACAAGTACAGACCATTTACCAAACATTTCATACTTTGGAGGTCAGCAGAATTTTGCTCAATTGCTTTGGTTCATTTCTCTGATCAGAATTCAAATTCTAACAGCTGTTCGTTCAACGCCACAACATTAAGTCATTTGTGCTTCATAGTTTCTCATACCTGTGGCAGCAAATGCTTTGCATCAATTGCTTTCATTTTAATGACACTGACACGTCCAATGACATGAATACCTGTTTTTAAGAAATGAACAATGTATTTTTCAGGTTCATAACTAAGTTTTGAAACTTGTAATGTTTTCAGAAATACACTTGCTGTCGTGCAAATGTGATGTCAGAAATGCATCAAAAGGCGACTAAAAAAAACCTGTAAAATCAACTGCTTATTATTGCCCTCTAGTGGTGGTAGTTCAACGTGTTTTCTGTTAAACTTCACAACAAACTCATTTCTAAGAGCTCACTGATGTTATTCTGGCAAATATTTCCACTCATATCATTTTCAATGTTGGCCAAAAATAAACCTACAGAGTTCAAAGGTGAGGAGAACAAAAATCTGCAGGAAAACCTGACCTGTCATTCCCCACCTAAAAACTTTGAAACAAACAGAAAACCGAATGAATAGATAGTTCTGACTAGAAGAGATCATTTATGGGAAAATCTGAATATCTTTGCTACTTTTTGCAAGGACTGAACCTACTTTAGTTAAAATAACCTCTTCAGTAAATGGCTGGGAATTTGGAATATTATGTTGGAAATGAATCAGTTATGCAGCCTAACAAAAAATGACTATGGTCATAAGACTGGAAGTAAGTGTAATTAGTAGTTATGAAATATAAAGGTTACAGAAAGATCAGTGAAAAACACTGTCTAATGGTAAACAGAAATAACCTGAGACATATATTATAGAACATTAAAGAATAGACAGCACCCGTCTGAACTGAAAGGAGAGAGTTCATCATAGAAGCACAAAAAAAGCCATGAAAATGAGTTGACTGTAAAACATACCACAAATCCAGGGTGGAGAGAGGATGAGAAGAAGGGCGGAGCTAAATGCAGGATCACTCTGGAAGAAAACCTGTTAGAGGCAGCTAAACTTGTGACTTGGGACAGAGGTTCACCCTACACTGAGTAAGCAACCTGTTACATACAACAGGAGATTTGATTTAAAACATATTGACTGGGCAAGTGGCCCAGTCAAACTTTAGACCCTAATCATATTGAATATGCGACTAAAGGAATAAAAAATGCTCTTCAAAGATACCACTTAACATGAGCTGTGAAGCAACGAACAAATAGAAACATTTCAGCTGTTTAGATCAGCACAGCTGGTCGAGACACTGCAAAATGACAAAATTTTACTTAAGACTTTTATCTGGTTTCCAGTGCAAATATCTTAGTACAAATAAGACAAAACTAACTTACAAGTAACTTTTCAGCTAGATATAGTAGCTTGTTTTAAGTAAATTATTCTTGAATTGACAACATCAGTTTCCCAATTTGGGATACGAATAAATCTGAAATCTGACTATATTTTTTTTTACTTGTTTTGAGAAAGCCATGTGTCATTTTGTTTCTGCTTCACATGGAAACAAACGGATGGACAGTGCATGTATGCATGTATCTATCTATCTATCTATCTATCTATCTATCTATCTATCTATCTATCTATCTATCTATCTATCTATCTATCTATCTATCTATCTATCTATCTATCTATCTATCTATCTATCTATCTATCTATCTATCTATCTATCATCATCATCATCATCCATCCATCCCATCCATCCATCCATCCATCCATCCATCCATCCATCCATCCATCCATCCATCCATCCATCCATCCATCCATCCATCCATCCATCCATCCATCCATCCATCCATCCATCCATCCATCCATCCATCCATCTATCTATAGATAGATACACTCTTTTTAAAGCATTTTCTTTTCAAAATAATTCATTCTGTGATTTTTCAACTCAGCATGTCCTTGTTTCATTGAAAAGCATATTGACGTAGAAAACCTCATGTTCTGGCTTCTGCGCTGCACTGACAAAGAGCTTGGTGATGTCCTTCAGCATCCATTGTGCTGTCCTCACTCTACCATGTCTATCTTTTGATTCATTTGTGTTCTTTTATATAAGTACAGCCCCTTCAGTAAGAAAGTTGGGACACTTTGTCAACAGAAATTAAGCTTTGCAAAGTTCTCTTAAAATAAGTCCTTGTGGAGGCGAAACACAGCTCATCTTCTAGCCTATGGATGAGAGAAAACATCAAGATCGTCGTAGAAACACGTTTCCAACTGCATTCATAGGATGTATAACTTGCTCGTGTCTGAACACTTTTATTGCTGATCAGTGTGTGAGGGTTTTTAAATTTTAAAATTGTGTTTTGCCAAGCAGACGCACAGCTGTAGCAGAAAGATCCCTTTCAAATTCTGTGTATGCTACAACACAGAGTGCAGGAAAAGCGTGTGTGTGGGTGGTAATCTTGCATGGAGTCCAAACTCTTCATCCTTGATTGTTTCAAATCAATGCAAGAATTTTAAGGCAATTTAAAGATACCTCAGTTTAAAAAGCAGTTCGTGATGGGTAATGTTAATATTAAGTTTTATTAGATGATCTTGCTTGAATGAAACAATGAATACAAGCAAGTTTGCTGTACCAGCTTGGAGAAGTTTAGGCTTTGGTATTATACAGTTGTAAAATCCTCCATCATAAAGTTCTGGGAGTACTGCAGAGGAATCATTTATCCCCAGGCTGTGTGAATCACAGAGCAGGGAGAGTGCTTTAGAGCTAGTCGTGACAATATAATGTAATACAATATAAGAGGGGGGCTTCCACAGAGACAGAATTCAAAATCTATACATCTTCTCTGGCACTGTTATAGCAGGGTGTGCTGTATGTGTTCAGTCTGATATGTTTTCTCACAGTGAAATGCCGTAACTATGTGGGGGGAAAAAAACTGATATGAAAGCAAATTATGTTTGCCACTAAATCACGACTGCAGGAAATTGCATGAGAACATTGTTAATCACTCTTAGCACTCCGCAATCCACAGTGTCATGTCTGCAGGGACTTGGGGATATTAGACTGCTCTGCATCCATTAGTCTATAAACTATCCATTTATCCATCATGAGAGAGGAAACTGAAAAAAGGTAGAGTGCGTCTAATTATAGGACTGGACGGATCATGATACCCTTCATCTTCGAGTGTTTTTCTCAGAACAAATTGTTCAAATGCATAATTTTAACTTGATTTTAATCATGTTGAAGCAACTGTATGTTCTGCAGGTAATGTCTACCTATATTTCTAGATGAATCTAGACTTTTTTCGAAAGAGAAATTGATTTTCTTTTTTTTCCTTTTTTTTAATTGGACATTATGCGGGTGCTTCATGCTTCTATAAAAGGCATACTTTCTGAGCCAGAGCGATGACGCAGAGACTGCATGGGCTCTCGGCAGGGGTATAAGAGACGGCACTCAGCTCCGTTGCGGAGCACACATGAAGGGAGGAGAGGAGACCGATCGCTGATTAGACTCAAGGCTTCTCGGTGGCAAGAGCCAAAGGGATGAACACAACTGAGAAGTTCTGCCTTCCCGTTGATGGCATCCTCGAAGTGTTCAACTCTTTCACCGGGCATCAGCATTCACGAATTGCGCACCAAGTACTGCAGAGCGCAGCTCTCATCCCGCGATCCCAACACCCCAAAGTCTCAAACATAGTCAAAACGGGCATGGGCATCATCAAAACTGTCAAAGGTTGCTGGAGACGGCAGGATAAGAGAATGATCTCCCGCAGATCCTCAAGTTATGGGCGTCGGCAGGTGTCGATTGATCGAGTCCCCAAAAAGCCGGTGGACCTGACAGAGTTGGGTGCGACCAAGTCGAAGAACTGTTACAGAGTAGTGGTGCTCGGGGCACCCAAAGTGGGTAAAACCAATATCCTCCGGCGGTTCTTAGGGGAAGACTATGAAGAACACTATGAGCCTACTGTCGAGGACTTTTATCGCAAGATGTTCCACATAGGAGGGGAAACATACCAGGTTGATCTGCTGGATGCGGCATCTGAGAAAGACTTTCCAGCCAAACGGAGATTATCCATACTGACAGGTAAGGACGGTTTATGGCTTAGTTTTACCAAGAAAAACAGTCGATGTCCTTAAACTGAATTATAATAATTTTCTTTGTCTTTGCAGGTGATATTTTTCTCCTGGTCTTCAGCTTGGATGACAGAGAGTCTTTGAATGAAGTCCGCGAGCTGCTCGACGAAATCAAAGCCGCAAAGGCAAAACTCCAAAAGCCCAACCACCCAGCGAGGGGGCCAGTCGTGGTGTGCGCCAACAAAGCAGATCTGGACGCACAGAGAGTTCTCAGCAACTCCGAGGTGGTGGACATCCTGGGCGAAGACGCGCCGTTCTTCGAAACCTCCGCTAAAACAGGCGCCGGACTGGAGGCTGTCTTCGAGGCTCTCGCAGCTCTCGGCGGTCTGCCCGACGAGACCAGACCGTCGCGGCATCAGATCATCCCCATACTGAGCTACCAATCGCTGTGCGTGGGCAAACGGGGCATCAGGATGAGGAGGCACTCCCGGGGACTCGGCGCACCCTGCGCCGCCGTGGACCCCCTTGCGCGCCGCCCGAGCTTCACCAGCGACCTGCGACTGGTGCTTGGATCAAGCACCCAACACAAGAAACCCGAGAAGCGTCAGGTTCAATGAATTATGAAACTTCTCGACAAAACAAAATTGTAGTAGTATGCTGCAATGTCATAACATGTAAGGAGTTATACTCTGTAGCACCTGGCCGGACCGGTGCACTAATTTTGTTTTTTTTGTATTCTGTAATTGCATCCTTTATTAAAAGTTTGTTTAAAATGTCGTGCTTGATTTCTTTTCTTTCCGCTCAGTGATCAAACATTTTGTCGATTACAACGAGAATGTGAAAATGATTTACGCAAGAACTTGATGGTTGTCAAGTGAGGATGTAAAAAACCTGGAGCGTGGGATGGGGGATCATCTGCGAGAGAGGATGACTCAAAACGTCTTCCAGGGTCTCCAATCAGACACGAGAGATTGTTCACATTTCGGAGCGCCCACGACGCTCTGGGGTTGGCAACGAGCCTTACAATGTGTCAGGAGCAATCCTGCTTAATCAGCTCCGGTAGTTTACACACATCTGAATCACGTTGTATTTTAGGAAACAAAACCTTAAGGCGATATTTTTAAGGAGGAGGAGAGGGCGAATGATAAGAGGAGAGCTGCAATGAGATCAGCACCATGGAGAGAGCCCACATGGAAGCCAGAGGGCAACTTATCCACTCGTTTTACAGTCAGTAATTTTCCTTAGATCCTGCTATTACTTTTTAAGTCACGCCACATTTCAACCACTTTTCCTTTCATACTGTTAAATAAACAAATCAATAACATTTGTGAGATGGAGAGCTAACTCTGGAATTTATCAAAAATGTATATATTTTCTTGTACAAAAGTTGCACCGTTACATAACCTCTGGAAAAAAACATGTTTGAAAATATAAATCAGCCTATAAATGCCAACAATTAAATAATAAACAGAATCGCAGATTTAGTGCCTTGGAAAATATTCACACACTATGATTATTTTCATGTCTTGTCACGTAGTGGAGTTCTATGCATAATTTTTTTTTTTTGAGAAACAAAAAAACTGGAAAAAGTAAAATACACTGTTTTCAATTTCTTCGCATTTTTATTTTCAAAATACATACATTTACAAAAATCAGTAGTTAATTTTCTGGGGTATGTCCAGTTAGATTGGACAAAGAGTACAGATGATCATGGATGTTCAATGATCAAAATCCATCATTCAGAAATGATGGATTTTTCAATGATAAAAAATCCATTGATCTATCATAAAACATAAACATGTTTTATGTTTAAGTAAAACATTCATTATTTCTTACCAGGTTTCTGCATTCATTTGAATTCTGTAATAAATAGAATGCTCTATCAGAAAAGGGAAAAAAAAAATCACAAAACTATACACAAAAGTTTTTGGATGTTACATAACAAAGTGGAAAGTCTTAAATGGTTGTCTACTTCTACAAGGCATTATAGTACATAAATGTAGCATCCAAATATAGTATTGTTTTTAACCAATCTAAGTTAATTATATAGTACTCCAGGCACTAGTATTATCTCCACCAATAAAGCAGCAAATATTACAAAAAGTGTCTAAAATCAAACATATTCTTGTTGTATTTAAAATAACCTTAAAAAGACTGCAAGAAAAGAAATGAAGATATAAAACAGACTTTTTAAACTAACATCTAATATCCTGTTAAATCTGCATAGAGGGTTACAAAAGATTATTCATTAAAAAAACATAAAGCAGAAGAAAAATATTTGAGTATTTCTAAAAAAAAACCCAGATTGTATCAAATCTGACATATTTTTAAAACAAATAGTTTATTCTTTTACACATAGCTGTCATGTTTAGACAATTCAACAGATTGTGCAAATTCTTGTTTTTTTTTTTACATGGTTGTGATTTAAAGAGTTATAGATCTTCATTGTCAGTTAGCTGCCAGCTTTTGGGGAAAAATTCTATCCAGTTCCACCAGCAAAACAGGAAGCATGCTGTCCAATAAGGCCAGACCATCCCAGGAACATCTCAAACCCCTAATAAGAAAGAATAATGAACAAAGTGTCTGAGTCAGTGTTTGCTTAATTAATTATGCCAAACAAAAAATATGCTAGATCTAGCTTCATATAGATTGCAACTGCATGTGTTTACAAGTAAACATGACAGTAGAAAAGCAAATAATCACCTGTCATCAAGAATCAGGAGTCCACTCTGCAGCAGCTCTTGGACAGCAAGAGATCCACCAAATATTTCAAGAAGACTTAATTCAGGGCTAAACAGCTCCCAGTGCTTTAAAAAGGCAGAAAATTGTGACAAATATGTTCAGGTTTTACAAAAACTACTCACTACTCGACATTCTCCTCAGTGACAGAGGCATTCACACAGAAAGTAAAAAGTCTATTGTGTGAGCTTCACCTTGTGATTAATGCCCTTGGTCATTCTCATTCCCATCACTAGCACCTCCTCTAATCTGCAAAACAAAAATCATTCAGAATTAACAAGGACAGGTCTCAATACAGCTTCTTCTAATGTGGACAGAATGTTTCAGAGTTGAAGCACATGCATACACAGAGACCTTGAAACCCTGCCACTCACACATCTTCTGAACTAAGTGTCACATTTTCACATGGCCAGAGAATTTTGGGAAACTGCAACAATGTGTCGTCTTGTGTGATCACCAGAAATAATCATGGCAAGACACAGCGCTACTGCCTGTAAGTGTAAGAACTCACAGTTCAAGATGGCCCAGCTGGATCCGCCTCCTTGTCCCATGTCCTCGCTGCTGGACTTCGCGGATCCACACATCTGGCTCCAGGGTCTGTGTCCGGGCCTCACGGGTAACGCCTCCCTCCCCCAGGGGAACAAAACGTCCATGTGCTCCTGTTCCACAGCACACGCAAATAAGATTGCAAACGAACAACCAACATCCACCAGTGGTTCTGAGACCTCATTTAAATTACCAGGGCCAACACCAATGTACTGTTTTCCCTTCCAGTAGCTCAGGTTGTGACGACTCTCTGAATTCTGTGCAACACAAAGACAGGTGTTATTGCTGTGAGCAATGGCACAGAACAAACGTCATCTCATTAAGAAGTAGCACATTTATGATTTTAAACGGAATCACATCTCTAATTCTCAAACACTCTGATTTTGACCCAGTATTGCTATTTTCTAATGCTAACTAAATATTATGCAAGTTTACTAATCAACACAGCTAAACAAGACTATAGAATGACAGATTTCAGCTAATAAATTCAAAACACATCTCAATAAATTAGAATGCAATGATCCTGAAGTGGAGGTATGTTAGACTGGATTTGTTTTAGTTGTTTCTTTCTCTGCTTTTACCAGCAACATTGTACTAAGTGCATATAATACACAGTAGATACATTTCTGGATTTAAAATAATTTTTCATTGCTCCAGCATAGTAATCTCAAAAACTTTAATTAAGGGTTTTCATTTGCTGTGAGATAAGTTATTAAATTAACAGCAATAAACAATAAAAAAATATAATTTTAATGTGACAAATTTATATAAGTTTTACTTTTTGAATTGAATCACTGAAGTAAATAAACTTTTTAATTATATTCTAATTTATTCAGATGGACCTTTATGGTTCTTTTCCCAGATAAACAAAAGAAAACAGTTTTTTTTCTTGCCATTTGTTATTACTCTTTGAAGCAGATTCAGGCAGTAATTTTATTCAGAATAGACAGTAACTGCATGTACTTTGACATACAAAAACTAAAAGAAAAAAAGTAATTCTAAATGAAATATTTTCTGAAATACATAAGTGATTTTAATCCGATACCTGGTCTTTTTCATGTACATTTTCAACATATTTTAACACTACTTTGGAACCATGAAACATCAAACTAAAAACCTGTAATTTTACAAAGGGAAAATGATTAATTTTATTCACTCAACATGGGATTTCAACAGCTCATCATTGTGCATAAGAGTTTAGCACATTGGTATTTGTAATTTTATGCAGAATGAGGCTTTACACGATCAGCAAAGAAAAACAGATGTTAGTTGGATGAAATATGTTGCCAAAAGGATTTATGATTACTTCGTAGAACTTATTTACACAGACCTCTGAACTGTGCACTAATGTGCAGGTATATAAATGTTGAACTTTCATTCATATATATTAGGAGTATATCTAACTAAATATTAAGGGTAAATAACAAGTAGAATTTTATTATCTATGTTGCCTTTAAATTGTGTTTAAGTCAATCTAAGTTTTAAAATCCTTAATTTATTGATAATATGAGGCTGTTTGTGACACACTTACATTTTTAGCAAAGTTAGACACTTCATACTGCTGAAAGCCATGCTGCTGGAGAGTTGTTCTGGCACATTGGTACATCTCTGCTGTCATTTCCTCTGTGGGCATAGTTACTTGTCCAGACTGAACCTGTTTAAACAGCTGAGTACCTCTCTCAAGGGTCAGCTGGTACAGAGACACATGGTCATCACACACCCTCAGCATTTCAGACAACTCTCTGCTCCACAAGTCAGTTGTTTGGTTGGGGCGTCCGAACATAATATCCACCGACACCCCACCTGGACACAGCTTCCTGGCCTCTGCCAGAGTCTGCAAAGCATCCAGGGAGTTGTGGTCTCTTCCCAAACTTTTCAGGTCCTTGTCCTGCAGAGACTGTGGGAATAACAGTGTGTTATAAGCAGTAGCTGGACATAATTTTCTGACCCTTAAAATCTAACATTTCTGTTTACCTGGACGCCAATGGAGAAACGGTTCACCCCAACATGGTGGTAGTCTTTTAACTTTGACATCCCCACAGGGGTAGGATTTACTTCCAGTGTGACTTCAGCTTCATCTGAGAGATTCACCTGCTTGGAAACCGTTTCAAGGATCTTAGCGATGGTTGATGGGTGAGCCAGGCTTGGAGTCCCACCACCAAAAAAAACTGATGTGATGCTGCAAGTCAAAACCAAAGGATTGCAAAGGTGTTTGCAGGGCAAAAATATTTATATCTCTTAAAATTCTTCAGATGTTAACATGATCCGTTCACAATCTTCAGTGTATTCTTTAAGGACTTTATGATAGACAAACAAAGTGGAGAATAAGTGTGATATTGAAGGGAACTGATAACACGCTTTGCTAAATTGTTTTTACATTCCTCTGAAATCTGGTCTTCATAGAAAAGAAGCAAAACGTTGGTCAGAGTTGATTGAAGGATGGAATGATTTTGAATGCTGACAAGACTTTAGATTGTGGCTGATGTCCACTTAGATCAAAGCATATTCAAGAAATAGAAAGACCCACTTAAAGTCCACACCTTCGGTTAAATTAATAATTTGTGGCAAAACTTGAAAATTGATGTACAAAGATCGTCTCAATTGACTGAATACTTTTGGAATCAATAGAATTACAAAAAATATTTACATCTGGTGATTCTACAAAGTATTGACTCAGGAAACTGGTTTATAAACAAACCATTATCCCTTTACTTCACAAATATGCTCTGCTTTGTGTTGCATGACTTAAAATTCCAGAAAATTGCAATGAAGTTCCAGTTTGTAAGTTGTCAATATATAAAAAAGTTGAAGGGGTATCCATATTTCTGCACTGCATTAGTGGTAACCTGCATGCAGGATTGAACCCAAGAGAGACTTGAATGAATGAACATACCAGGACACTTGACTGAGCTGCAGCAATGTCTCAGTTTCCCTCTGAAGACACTTTGCCATGATGTCTTCGTTGTTCTCTTTGGATACGTATTTGTTAAAATTGCAGTAGGTGCACCTTCGGAGACAATAGGGCCACTAAGGGAGGGAGAACAAAAAGTAAAGTATACATAATATATGCATTAAAAATAGAATACTTTAAAATTAGAACATTTCTGAAGAAAGGGGCCTGCCAAAGTGTACCCATCGGTTGGAACCCAGCGTTCTGATGCTATAAATTAGTATTAATGCTAAAGTAAGCTACAATGTTCTCAATAGCATGTGGACAGTCACAAGCATGTTGAGTAACATGGACTTACTCCATTCAGTATGTTAAAATTAGTGTATAAGCTAAAATTAGAATAA
The DNA here is from genome assembly GCF_002775205.1 of Xiphophorus maculatus. NCBI lineage: Eukaryota > Metazoa > Chordata > Actinopteri > Cyprinodontiformes > Poeciliidae > Xiphophorus > Xiphophorus maculatus. Next base: position 10,512,122 of record NC_036458.1, on the reverse strand, counting down.
ATGCTGCCAGTGGCTTTTATTTTGTAGGGTATGTGTTGTTCTTATTTTGAGAGTCCAAAGTGGTTGTCAGTTTAGGGGCATCAAGTTTCATGAGTCATATGGAACTTGCTCTTCTGCCACCTTGTCTGTAGTAAGTGTTCCTCCAAGGTGGAATCTCTGTAGTTCTAACTGGAAGCTCTGGCCTCCTCTGTAGGAACTGAGTGGTCCACTATCTCTGTAGTTCTTACCTTCAGCCATCTATGTAGTTCTCTACATCTCTGTTCTCCTCAGTGTCCTATTGCTATGGCAATTAATCCAACATGAAAACTGTCGTGTGTAAGTGAGACACAGAGGGGCAGACGAAATTATCTCTGTTGAGTCTAACACAAAAACAGTATCAGAATTTGTTTTGATTTGAATTTGGCTCGTTTTTCGATAATTACGTCGCCATGGTTACTCGAAATGCCAACAAAAGTAATGGCACCCCTCACGGGATCTAGCCGCACGTTTTGATATACATATATTGTGAGGGGACACGCAGCGGTACGAGCCGCATTAACGGCGAAAGGAAGCGGCAGTTATTTTTGAGGTGTTGAATGTGCCTTCCATGCATTGCTATGCCAGGCCCCGATAACTAACTCGGCTAAAGGAAAAGATGTAGCTTACGTGCACATATAATGACGCCTGTTCAGTGAGACGAGGGGAAGCTGGACTCTCAGGCACATGTTCGGTCACTTTCAGGCCAGAAAAGCGACGCAGCCCCGGTGAGAAGCAACTGGCTTTACGGAACATGTGTGTGATCATCCTGCTAACAAATGTAGCTGTCTGATCACACCATCCTACAACGTTCCATTACAACACCGGTTGTTATGACAACCATGTTACAAATAATCAATATAAACATGCTTTTCCGTCCATTATTTCAGAGGGTGTGACGTCTGTCTAAACAGGAAATACGTCAAATAAATTCCTTTTGGTATGTTCTGCAGTTTTATCACATGGAGGCGCTATTTTACCAGAACAAAACTTATTTATGTATTCAAATAACCATCCTTTAATGTAGGGGGCGATTTATCGAACCGAATTCACGCTTTCTCCTGCTGTGACTCATGTTTTATCCTGACTGTTTGATTATGTAACTCTATTCATTTCTTTTGTTTAAAAAAATACTAGTTTTAGTATTAAACCCAATTATTTGATCTTAGACGAGAGTTACCATTACAATGCAAATTGCACATTTTATTTATTTATTTTTATTTTGTTTTGTAATTTAAGGTTGGATTTTTCAACATCATGTATTAAGTAATCCTTATGCCTTCAAATAAGAAGGTACTTGTTTACCAAGTATACAAACTTGACAGATATAAATGCCACAAAAATTGTATAATTTTGTTAGATATCTAACCTCTAACAAAATAGATGTTAGATCTAATATCTAAAATTTTTTAGATTTTGGAAATTTATTTTAACTTAGAGCAAATGTTGGCTGCATTTTAAAACAACTAACTAAATGATACAAACTGAAATACGTACGGTTGCATTGATGACCAATTTTTTCTGCTAAATGTTTTTTTTTTATTTATATAAAAATATTGCTACATTTACTAAGTTGTTGAGTTCACTTTATTTGAATTTTCAAGCATCAGCTGGTCCCAGGTTAAAATCAAACCATTTAGATCATTACAGAGAAAAGATCAATAATCAAACAGAAAATAAGCTTTTTTAAAAATAAATAAATAATAATAAAACAAACACCAACAATTGAAATATTCCTAAACTCTTTGCCATACCATATGATTTCCACCACATGATACAAAACAGGAAAATGTATTAAATAATTAAACAAAGATTTTTATTTGACACGTCAATAAATGTGGATGAGCTCACTGTTGGTTTCTGACCCTGAGGATATTTTCCAGCCAATATCAAATCTGATACCCAACAGAGGCAGACTAAAACAGACAAGAGCAAAGGACACAGATACATTTTCACTGCGCACAAGATACATAGTGATCATGTTTATTTAAACCCCCTTAAGAGAATGAATCAGAGTCAAATGGATAAAAGAAAGAAAGGTAAGACTTTACATTTAATACTGTAGAAATGCAGATGAAACTAGATGTTTAGTTTTAGTATTAGGAAAGAGATTGAACTAAGCAACATGTTTCTATTTATTCCTTTTGAACTGTTTAAATTTACAGCTAAAACGTCAATTCATAGCATTATTTGAAGCTAAATTAAATCTCAGACTCCTATCTTGACAGGATCTCCAAAGGAACTGAGGCTTTTGGTGGTCGGTAGCAGCGGACCCTCTCAGTTCCAACTAACCAATGCTATACTTGGAAAGGAGGCTTTTTCAAAGGATGTTATCAGTATTTCTGCAAGTGTGAAGAACAAGGGAGAGCTGTCTGGTCGACCAGTAGCAGTGGTCAACGGACCAAATATGTATGACAAGGATATAACTCATGTAAAGAGGAAGATGGAGCTCAGGAGGTCTAAGTGTTTAGTTATACCTGGTCCCCATGCCTTTCTTGTTGCCTTTGACATTGAGAAAATCTCCCCAAATGACATGAAAACTCCTTGGCTGCTAAAAAGACGCTTTGGAGCAAACTGCCTGAAACACTGCATGGTTCTCTTTGCCTATGAAGGAAATTTGGATGGAGCTTCTCTGGAAAACAGGGTGAAGAAGACTGAATGGTATCTCAGAGAACTGATTGAGAAGTATGGTGGGCGCTTTCATGTTTTCAAGAAGAACTGGAGAGATCGAAGCCAGGACAAGGAGTTTCTGCGAAAGATTGAGTTGATGGTGGCTTCGTTGGGAGGGGGACACTTCTCCAGCAGAACTTTCCAAACGGCAGAGGACAGTGTGAGGAAGGAGGAGAAAAGGCTCAGGAAACAGAAGGCAGAGGAGATAAAGCGAACATGGAATGAGATGGAGCAGCAGTATATGCCAGAGGAGTTGTGTTTTCAGAAGGATGCCTACATCGCCAATGTACGTGCAGAGATTCAGGCTAAGGCAGAGCTTGATAACGGTTGGCTCAGAACATCCCTGGCCAGAGGGCTGGGGACTGGTTTAGTTGTGGGGGCCGTGATTGGTGCACTTTTTGGATCTATTGAGGGGGTGGGAGGAATAGTTCTTTATGGTGTTATAGGTGGGGTGGTTGGTGGATCTGCAGGCGGAACTGCTCATGTGGCAATCAAGCATATGGAGAACAGAGTTGCCCCACCAGCTAGACTCAATTTTAATTCTATCTTCATTAACCGTTTCTTTGCAGTTCCTCGTACATGACAGGATGATTACTTAATTTTTCTGTGTAGAAATAAATGTTTGGCTTTTGCTTATTTGTGCCGAAGTTGAAACACATGGAGTCATTTCTCATTCATCATGTTTTGTTTTGATTGAGGCTTTCTTCTGATGCCTCAGTGTCTTTAAGCATTATTTTTTTAACCTATTTTGAAAGTCTTTGAACGGTATTTCTTAGAACATTGATTGCTTTTCACTTAGTTTTCACAGGTTTGATAGGCAATATAACATCCCACTCCATGCCCACCATGGAGGATATGTGATGCTGTGGGCTTGTTTGTCTTCCAAAATGACTTATAACCTTGTGTGCATGGCATTATGAACTCTTTAAAATACATTTTATTTCAGTGTCCTCCAGCATAAATTAAACAAACCATAATGATCCAAACATAGAGATATCTGGACCTGTCTGGACACAGAGATATGTCCTAGAAATCTGAACAATCTACTAAGACTATGTAAAGAGGAATGAAAATGGTGATTTTGCTGAACAATTATTTTTCAATTTTAATATGTCTGTCATAAGAACAAAGACATGTATTCAAATAAAGTGTTGAATTTTTTCATTTTTCTCGAATTAAGTTTATCTGATTGCAATAAATGTTATATTTGTTTTAAGGCTTTTCATGCAAAAAGATGTATTTGTTTTATTTAGATACTTCAAGGATCTGTTGGTGGTGTCTAAATTTAAAATATTGTGGTGAATAAAAATTATTCACTCAACTCTGATTGAACAGTATATTGTTTGTTGTTGACACGTGAACACTCAGTATGTTGAACCACCTTCACTCCCTTGTTGTGCAATGAGTTAAGGAACGGTTCAATACCATAAGAGGTGGAGTTAAAGCTTGCTCATGTTTGCCATTCCCTACAAAGACCTGCCCATTCTCCTTGATAACACTCACAGCTGAGCACACCTGTTCAGAACAAAAAGGTTCAGTATTCTTCTGTTCTTACCTCAATTTAATAGTTTCTCTGTGGAAAAGTTTGCTTTGTGGAAAAGAGCGGAAGGTAAGACTGCATTTATGTCAAGCATTTTTAAGATTGTTTTCTTTTATCTAAAAAATTGACTTTATGATCCTTTATGTAAGTTCTTTGAGCTTTTTATGAGCCTCTTATATAACAAGGGTTTACTTTGTTATCACAGCGTAATAAAACAGGGAGAGACTACTCAAAGAAAATCAAAACCGAATTGTAGAAGTTTCAGTTTTACAGGTAGACTAATATCTTTGGTAGTTACCTGTTTGACTACATACTTTTCTGCTTCCGTTCTCAGCTAATCTATCTGAACCAAGATCACAGAAAACGCGAATACCATTGGGAGTGACAATGAGCACCAAGGAAGAGAAGACAGTCAAAGGGGTATGTTTCAGCTCAACATGTAAAACCTAAAATTATATTCTTCATTTATGCTCTCAGTGCCTCTGAGCTTACGGGATATCATGCTTACTCATCTTGAAATACTGCAAAGTATGTTCCCATTTCTGACTAATTACTTCTGATTTAGCATTGTACCAAAAGAAAAAAAAAAACTTTAGGATAATTAAATACCTTGAGAAACAAGAACTATGGGTTCATAGTGTAACCAATTTACAGTTGTGAAAGTATATTATATTTGTTACGATATTGTACCTTATTTCTTGTCAAACATGTAATCATTCTTTGCAGATGACAGATTCTTCCATCTGCCTCCTCCCCGAGAAGCACTTTTTGTGCCTCCTCTGCAGAGACATCTTCACCAACCCAGTGACCATCCCCTGTGGACACAGCTTCTGCTTGACTTGTCTCAGCCAGTTCTGGACTCAACGCCAATCCAAATACTGCCCTGACTGTAGAAGATTGTTTACCAAAACGCCTGACCTCAGTGTCAACCATATTTTGGCAGATATTTCCGAAAATTATAGAACAGCACGACCTCAGAAACCGCCAGAAGAAGAGAAGGTACTTTTTTTGCTTATATTACACATTGATTAGTCCAAAACGTCAAGTGTACAGACATGTGAGAAAGTACTTGCCTCAGCACAATTCTCTTGTGTTTCTGCTTTGTTTGTGACATTTATTTTCTGATAACTTTATTCATCACATAAAAAAAAGCTATAACAACACCTACCTGGGTATATATTAGAAAAGTAATTACTCCTTAAATTTAATATTTGGTTCTTCCATTCTTGGCACATCTATTTCAATAAGGATATTCAATAAGCAGCAGTCAGTGTTTTTCATGGTGTGGATGAATTTTGGCCCAAGCTTCTTTGCAGAATTGCTTTAATTTAGCAACATTCCAGGGTTGACCTATAGATGTTGTAAGAATTATTGTTCTCCTGAACAATGAAGTCCGCTGAAGCTTACGACTATGAATTGATGGGCTGACCTTTTCTGTTAGGATTATAAAGAGCTTATTTATGGTGCTAGCAATTTTGAAAAGTCCTCCAAGTCCAGAATCAGCAAAGCAGGCCCAGGTCATCATACTACCAACACTACATTGGTAATAATACGATGCTTCTTTTTCTGATATGCTGTGTTAGTTCCCTGCCAGATCTAACAGAATAACCACCTTTACAGAAATTTTACTTTTGCCTTGTTAGTACAGAATGTTTTTCCATGTATGAACACTTACATCAGCTGAGGCAGGTGAAGGTTGCAGGATTTTAGGCGGTCAAAAATACTGGAAAATTATTTCATGTTCTGTCTTTGGACCTCTTGAATGAGTATTTGATGAGCTTTTGGAGTAATTTTGATTCCCACTTATGGACTCAGGAGTTGAAAAGGTTTATAAATGACTTTTAACACTTTCCAGACTGGTAAATGTCAGAGACTTTATGTTTCATGTTCTTGAATTTTAGTTTAGTTTAGGGTACCAGAGTGTTTTGAGATGATTTAGCCTAATTTATGTTGTTAGATGGGTTCCATTTCTGTAATTCATTGATTTTACAGGTCTGGTAATGATCAGATGTTGTTGTAACTTGTGGAAAATGTGGTTAATCAGTTAATTCATGATTTTACAAAGTGGGCAATTATGTGTTTTTACATAGAACAAGGTTGGTTTGAATGCCCCTTAATTAATACAACCATGATTTGAAAACTAAATTTTGTATTTTCTCCGGTTAACTTTGCTTGATAATAAGAAGGATTTTAAAAATACACTGTATTGCTGAGGTTATTGTTCCATGTCCACAGGCTATAGATGTTAAGCAAATGATCAAGGACAGGCTGCAGAAAATAGAGAGGCTAAAATGTTCTCTGGATGTCCAAAAGGTAAGTTGAAACTGTGGCATAAAAAATACAAATTCAATACTTCAGTAGTTCAATAATTTAATGAGTCCTCCGTGTTTTTTTTTTTTTTAATCAGAGTTCTTACCTGCGTGAGGTGCGCGAGAGTCAAAAGGTCTTCTCGGCCCTGGTGTGTGCTATGGAGGAGACTCATAAAGCTGTTGTCTCTGCAATTGAAGAGAAACAAAAGGAGCAAGAGCAAAGAGTGCAAACACTAATAAAAGACATCAAGGAAGAGATTGAGCAACTGAGGAACCACATGAATCAACCCGATCCTCAGGCTTTTGATCAAAATGACGACATGAAGCAAGTCCTCTTAGTAAGAATTACCATGTGAAACAGAAAATACAATGATGTTGAGGTGCTCTTGTCATCCCCTGCTGAGCATTGTTCTTTTTTTCCTTTGTAGCCCACTAACATGAGGGACTGGTCCAAGGTCAGCATTGAAACAGATCCTTGTATTGGAGTCACAAGAAGAGCAATGTCAGACATCTTGGAAAAAATTAAATTAGAAGTCAACAGGCTTTCCAAAGCTGGTGAGTAATTTTGACTGTGGATTTGTATATTATGTTACTGCTATGCAGTAAACGAGGTGGCAATAACATTTCTTTTTTTCTGTCTTCAGAACTAAGAAGACTTGAGAAGTATACAGGTAAGGCCTTGTTGATGATGTAACACAGGTGGAAAGTATTTTATCTTTGTATCTCAGATGGTCTGGCCATGACGTTTCAATTATTCTTTGCTTTTCCGCTGTCTTCCTTATCAGTGGAGGTGAACCTAAGCGGAAAGACGGCCCACCCTTTCCTTTCCGTCTCAGATGACCGGAAACGAGTGAGGCACACCGACAAGCTTCAGGAGGTTCCAGATCATCCCACACGCTTTGACCGTGTGGCCAATGTACTGGGCAAGGAAGGCTTCTGTAGTGGGAGGTGCTACTGGGAGGTGGAGGTTGGTGACAAGATTGAGTGGAACCTGGGCGTTGCCAGGCAGTCCATAAACAGGAAAGGCAAGTTCACTGTTTGCCCAGCCAATGGCTTCTGGACTTTGAGCCTGAAGAGTGGAGGCCAGTATGTTGCCAACACCGCTCCGGCCACTTTTGTGGCTCTTGAGCAGCGGCCTAGAACTGTGGCAGTGTTTCTGGATTACGCCGAAGGCCGCGTGTCCTTCTACTGCGCCGAATCAGGAGTGCATATTTACACCTTCATGGATAGGTTTAAAGACCGGCTTCACCCAATTTTCAGTCCTGGACGTCTGCATGGTGGCAAGAACGTAGCCCCACTGATCATCACTTCAAGCTTCTGCAGCATTTGAGCATCTGTGTTTGAAGTTCCCTCTTAGTATTTATCTGATTCTGTCTAATTTATTAAATGAGATGTATATTGTATAATCTTCAATAAACCACATATTATTCTGTGAAAATAACTGATTCGTTACACTTGAGAACTACAGTAAATCCCATGAAACAAATAACAAAGAAAGGTAAAATGTTAAAGTAAAGAAGATGCCCTCGAATAAGAGGAGATAAAGGGATGGATGTGTAGGGCTGCAGAGTTGGGACAGAGGGGGCACAGCCAAACAGCAGGGCATTGTGTTCATACACCAGGCACTGGGAGACACACAATGACACATTCGTGCACACACACAAGCTCGTGCTTCTGCCCACCGCCACACAGACTCAAGCTGGCATCTCTTGAGGGCAGCCCCATCTCCAGCCCAGTCCGGTCCTGTCCAGGGTGTTGGAAGCTGATCGTACCTCTCTGCTGCAGTTCACCCGACCTCTGATAGAGAGCCTCACAGCCCTGATGCCTTTCTGCTGACATTGCTGAACTCTCAGGGCAACTCCAGGCATCGTCTGCTGGAAGGAGCAATAAACAAACACACCTGTGGATCATCTCAAGGAGGAGAAGTGAGGAGGTAAAAACCTTGACTTATGTCCAGCAAATAAATGCATGCATAAAGGCAGTGTGTTTTATGTAATAGTTCTGATAAAAAAGGAACAGATAACAGATAAAGATAACCCACGTTTACAACTTTTATAACTTAAAAGGCTCATTTTATGTAACACACTGATATCAGTGAATCTTGTAGGTTCACAGAGGTAAGAAACCAAACAAACAAAAAAACAGTAATCTGGGCCTTCCAGGAAGTTTTAAGCCTCCCAAGGAACTTATGTTATAAACAGTTTAGGCAAATCTAATATGCTTTTTTTTTTTTTTAAGAATGTATAAAACCCTTTTTTTAACAATAAGTGTCTGCAGTAAGTCCCTTTGATGTTTGCTTTTATTCTATGATGGTGTCAAATGAGAGAGCGGTAATAAACGGATGAAACCGGTTCTGTTAGCCCACTCCACGAGTGTCTCATGAAAGCTGCTTGTGTTCACTTGAGTCCCTTCATGTTTTTCTGAGATTATCCACTCACCCGGCCAGGCGTAGCTTAACACCCACATCTGTGTGTCAAAGAGGGCTATTCTTTGCAGCGCTCCCTGGAATCCACTCAACATGGGCCTTTTTGTGTCCAAATATTTATGATAAATATATTCACTAAACTTCCATAACATAATTACCCTATAATGTTGTAAAAATGTCATTTGAATTGTAATAATATCCCTCTGTATGTTCTAAAACTTCTACTGGTTTAACTTTTGTTTCCTGAATTTCAGGAATTTCTTGTGGAACCCAAGCTGATCTCATCAACATTGACACAGAGGAAGGAATAAGACCCAAACATTTCAAAGCAACACAAACTGTTTTCTTTCTTGTGGGACACTGATTTGACTCTGGACCTCAAGCTTACATAAAACCAAGACAAATCCATTTGATTCAAGCAACACCTTCCATTATGGCAACCACGGGCATGCAGTTGATGGGCCTGATCTTGTCCATTGTAGGCTGGGTAGGTGGTGCAGTGGTCTGTGCCATCCCCCTTTGGAGGGTCACTGCTTTCATAGGCAACAACATAGTGACGGCTCAAATCATCTGGGAAGGCCTGTGGATGAATTGCATAGTGCAGAGCACAGGTCAGATCCAGTGCAAGGTGTATGATAGCTTACTGGCTCTGCCCAGCGACATGCAGGCCGCCCGTGGCCTCACTGTATTCTCCATCCTTCTCTGTGGTGTCGCTCTGGCTCTGGGGGTCCTCGGAGTCAAGTGCACCAAATGTATAGGCGTCAACAGCCTCAAGGCCCGCATCGCTCGCATTTCTGGTGCCATGTTTGCCATCGCAGGGTTCCTTTACCTCGTTCCTGTCTGCTGGACGGCCCATTCCATCATAAGGGATTTCTACGACCCACATGTGGCGGCTCCACACAAGCGAGAACTCGGCCCTGCCCTCTACATCGGCTGGGTGGCGTCAGCTTTGCTTCTGATTGGTGGTTCTCTGCTCTATGGGGGGTCCAGTCCCCCTGGAATCCCGGGTTCTCCCACCTTCAGCAGCGGAGAAAGCAGTCCCCGCAGAGCTCCCGCAACACAGGTCAAAGGTTACGTCTGAAACGCCTCAAGAGCTTCAAATCCACCCCAAATTATGACATTATGACTCATTTTTGCTCCTCTTGAGTTCGCTCCTTTTCATAATTATACATATAATGTTTCTCCAGTTTACTTTTTTCTTTAAAAAAAAGCTACATGAATCTTTTTCGAGAAAATGTAATTTTTTTATGATTTCATACCCAATTTTTTTTTAATAACATTTTTTTCTGTCTGTCTGTCCAATACAATAAAAGTTGTATCCTCTAATGAGGAAAATTGTGTGTGCACATTTTTACAGATATAAAATCTCTTTTGAAAACCTTTGAACTGTATGTGTTTACCAAAGATGCATTACATCAGAACTGCATTAACTGGAATTTTTTCAAAGGAAAACCATGTTTGACTGGAATACATAAACATCTCTTCTGCTGAATGAAGAAGAAACAATAGAACAATAGGGAGTGTTGTACACATACTTGAGGAGCCATATTGTTGAGAAGAGTGTGTGTGTGTGTGTTCTTGTGTTGTCCTATCTACCATCTCCTCTTTCCTGTCCCAGCTGCACTGTGCCAGGAACATAAAGAAATAATTTACATGATTTACAGTGCAAAACCCCCCAAAACAACAACATCAACAGATTACGGTGAGGGATCATACTTAAATCAACCAAACTCTGCTAATGCTTTTTAATAGAACAGTTTAAATAAAGTAGCCCTATTTAAAATATAATAGATATTTCCACTAATTTATTAATCAATGTTAAATATCACTAAGCTACATTGAGAATTATTTAGTTATATAGGTGTACTTATTTTTCAGTAATATATGATTAAATGAGTACCAGGGAGCATTTCTTTGTACTGGATCTTTCTCCCGAGTCATCACACGCAGTGCATACAAAGCAAATAAATAGCTTTTTTTTCTTTTTCAGGATTTCTGAGACTTTTTATTTTTATCTTCTGCTGTGATGTCATCACCCCCATCAGATTGTCTCCTTTCTCTTCGTAAGCCGAGCAACACAATGCCACATTATAGAACCATTATTCCAACAACGCAACAACAGTGGCCAGTGTTCTGAGTGCCAGGTGGTGACTCATACATGACCTAAGTACGCCTGCACCAGTGATTGTGGAGTAAGGCTGTGAATACTGTAAGTCTGCGTTATTTGAAAGTCCAACTGTAAAGCGGCAGAGTGGAACAAGTGCATAGCTTATATATTAAACACTTGGTCCAGTTTTAAAATCACTTTAAGGTTTGATGACAATTTACAATGAGAAGATATACAGCAATTATTCAGCAATAAAGTTTAAACAATGTCACTTCAGTAAGGTACAGTCTTCAGGACATTATGACTCTTTACTGATCCCAATCTGAGTAGCTGTAGATCTGTTTCACCACCATGTCTTGAATCTGTATTTATACCTCTAGAGCTCCCTTTTCTAAATTTGCAACCACAACATTTGGTGTATTTTATTTGGATGTTATATGATAGATCAACACAAACTAGTGGATTAAGTGATTCCACAAAAGCCAGATTAAACCTTTACTTCTCATCTAATCTTACCTCAACTACTGTTTTATCAAGGCCTCAAATGCCGGTGTCCTGCAACTTTTAGATGTGTCTGTGCTTCAACACACCTGAGTCAAATAAAGAGATCATTAGAAGGACTCTTGAGAACTTGATTGCTTAGTGAGGAGGTTCAGTTATTTGCATCGGGTGTGTTGAACCAGGGACCAAGACACCTGACCTGGAGACCTGGATTTGAAGACTCCTCCTCTAGATCTTTGAGGTCTGCTATTAGTTATCTTGAGGTCCAAATTAAAGCACAGAGTAGTAAGGGCCTTTGCTCTTAAATTGTGGAACAGACTGTATCTTTGCCTCAATTCCTCCCCAACATTAGACATTTTTGAAAACCATTTGAAAACTAAATTTTATTACTTAGCTTTTAATCATAATGAGATGTGTCCATTCTAATTGTGTAATAGTTCTTACTAAAGAACTATCTCATTTTATCCGTATTGCAGCTGTTGCTTTAAATCTACTATATAAATGAAAATCCAAGAAGTATGAATATTTTAGCTAGAAACTGTCGTAATCTGTGCATTACACAAAAATCTGTCTGCTTTAACTATTTTAACATTTAAAATAGTTAAAGCAAAATTTGAAACAGTCTTAATCATTTAAACTGCTGACTAAACAGCAATTTTTCTTTTATTGGGGAACTATCGATGTTGAATAACAGTTTTGTATTTTGTTTTAACGTGAAATAATAAAATGTTGATCACCCATTCCACTACAAATGTACTTCTCTTGTGATTTCATCGTTTCGTCGCTAGGGGGAGACGCCCAATGGCTGTCGCCGTGAGAAGCAGGAAGAGTTGTGACTAAAACACAGCTGTACGCGGTGGCTAACAGATAAGCTAACGGGCTAACCGCAGCGGTGGGTGAAAATATCAGGATCCGCTGGTCAAACGAAGCGCCTCGTCGGTCACTTTTAGAAACGGAATTGACAATGGGTAAAGGTGGAGGCACTTTTGAGAGGCTTCTAGGTGAGTTCACACCATATTCCTCTAATGGTTGTCAGCTTTTATTCAACCGTGTGTCTGAAAGTGCGATGTTTTACAGCATATTGTTTTGACAGGGCTGTGGCTCTAAGGCCAGCTAGCTTCTTTTAGCTTGCTATTGTTCGGAGGCCCTGACAGACTCGCTTAATTTATTAAAACAACTGGATAAGTTTGGAGATGCAGTTTATGCTGTCTATTCAAACGCGATGTTCTCGAGTCGCGGAAACTGAGGTTAAGGTAAATCCGCAGTTTCCGCGGATGTGTTTATGTCTATTTAACGGAAGTATATAAGCTAACAGTTAAATCATTGCTGACACCTACTTTGCAGTTCTTTACATGTCAAAATAGACGGGAAAAATCTAATTGTAAGGTTGTCATTTATATAACTGGTTAAAGTGTATTCTTTTTAGAGATTACAACAGGTCCATTGAGTAGCTGCTAGCGTGATATAATTGGAAACGAATGTGTAAACAGTATTTATAGACTCTCTTCTCAATGTAGTAGGTTAGTGACGGTAACATGGTAAGAGTCTAATTCTACATCCATTCATTTGAGATGATCAAAAAGTCATAAATTAAAAATGATTTTCTTGGATTAAGTCAGTTGGAGAAATTAAAATGATACAGGTACAAATTTGTATTTTTTAGTGACGAGAAAACTCCCAAGTTCCTTTGGGGAAACTTGGGAGTTCACCCCAAAGGAAATAAACAAATTCTATTTTTTCATTATGTTATTGCTGGTTCATCGACGTCGACCTGCTGCTTTTCTTTTGCCATACCTATCCCCAAATTCAAAACACAGCAAGTAACAAAACCGTACTAGTCGAATGTGGGGGCTGGTAGCACTGCTAAACTTAAAAGGATTCTGGCAAAGGGATTAAAGATGGTATTTTTTAATAGCGGTATATCAAAACGTGGGCAGCAAAATACATTGGAAATATATTATCATTCCAATACCAGTCAGTGCAACATTAATATCACAAATAACTTAAATAATATATTTGTTGACTTTTATATTCTAATTGTCAGGTATTTGTAATCTGCATTTCAGTCATCTATTTAGCTATTAAGGTGGAGCCTTGAGCCTACAGAGAGTTGGAAGCACAATATTGTTGAGTGAGAAACAGAGGAGTGTCTACAATATGTATTTACCATTGAAATCACCATCAAAATATGTAATAATATATCAGTATTGAGATTTTTCTTATATTGTGTTGCCCTAGTTGAAAATATACAGAAAAATTGTGTAAAATTTAACGCATAACGATATTGGTGTGAAAGCCACAGAATTCAACTCGGAGCCAATCAAGACAACACAAACCTACAGTTTCATTCTACAAGGCCTCATTTATTTTAATTCATATGAAAATGGGGATTATTTGGAATGCCACAGGGATTTGGTCTGGAAATTGTCCCTGATTAGTTTATTTTGTAGCCTGTTAGTTATCTCTAATACTGCAGACATCCTGAGCAACTTGGTGATTAGTAACTGTAATTTTGAAGACCAACTGATGAAAATCCCGTCTTAATAAAATGTTTTGACTATAATGCTGAGGGGGGAAACCATTTCTTTTTCAAGAAACAATTTCTCTGTCAGTTTAATTATTTTGCTGTTTTAGTATTTCAGTGAATTCTGTGGATAAATAATCACAATTTAATTCAGTTATACATTATTTTCTGCATAATCCTCATTATTTTCATTAATTATGGCTTAGATTCTTATTTAGTTTCTTGTTAAGTATGAGATATTATGATCCTTGGTCAAAAATGACTATGTAATCTGCTGCAGGTAGATGATATTTAAAGTCACATAACCCACATTTCCTGTTGACAGAGTATAGATCATAAGTGGGTATGAAATATGGTCCCTGCAAAAGGTCCTGTTGTGAACAGCTTTTTTTGTCCATCAAAAGTCAATAAACTGAATCATGTATAAAAGCATCTCTAAAATGGTGAAGAATATTTAACTAAATTGTTAATAAATATTAATAAATAAAAGAAATTCCAAGGTTATGTTAACCTTTCTTCAACCATTCTGGTTGAACAAAGTATGTCGCCTGAAGCACAAAGTCTGTAGTTGCCAGCGCGATCATAAAGATACCCAGGCTAACTTCTACTGTACTAGAGGTCTCTCACACTTGCAAATGAAGTTTCAAAAGTCTTGCAATGAAGAAAGTCCTGAATTAATTTGGCAGCCAAAAGTAAAGGTGTTGAAGTTTGAATTCTAAAGGAAAGTTAGAGGACATCTGTCAGCTGAATGTTTTAAATAATGTGGGTCAAAAAGCAACAGTTATAATTATGTACAGGACTGTAATCTGAAACCAATCCAGCTGTGGGTCAGTGTTAAAAAGAAAACTGTCCATTTGAGGAAAGAAAACGACTTTCTGTTTGCCACAGATATAGGCTAAAATTTCCTCCAGACTAATCTGACCACCAGGTATTTTTAAATCTCACCAATCGGGTTCACACAAGGTTTTAAAATGCAAAGGTTTTTTAGTGACAGATGGATAAAAGTTGATATTATCTGAATGATAAATGGCAAAGTATGCTGTTGAAATTGTTAAACTGTGTTTTCCAAATCTTTTGGATCATTGAATAGTGAATAATTTTTGCTGCTTGCAGAGAAAGCAACCAGTCAGCTGCTTCTGGAGACTGACTGGGAGTCTATTCTTCAGATCTGTGATCTTATTCGGCAAGGAGACACACAGTGAGTCTTTTAGTCTGATATCCTTAACTATCATATGTTTAGTATATTTGACTTTTAAATGTAACAGTAAACGTTTTGTCTCCCTGAAGAGCTAAATATGCTATTGCTGCCATTAAGAAGAAACTGAATGACAAAAATCCCCATGTGGCGCTCTATGCACTTGAGGTAAGAAGCTACAAGGGGGAAAATTAGAAATTTGATCATGAGGGGAACTTTATAAAGTTTTTAAAATCCCCATTTTATTCATTTTAATCAACCATAAAAAAGCACATTTCATGTTTTACTTTTTTGTGTTGTTATACAGGAGTTTGAATATGGATTTGTAAAGATGGCATTTCTACTAGAATTGTGTACTTTTTCATTTGTTTGTAGTTTTTGCAACTATTTTAAACATAGTGACAGAAAGCCTTCAGATGTTTGTCAGCTGCTATACTCCAAAGCTATGAAAAACAAAACAGAATAGAAAATTTTGGGGAATTGAAATAATAAACATGAGAATGAGAGGCTATTTGGTATATACCATTATGTTGCACTGATCACATTGTGGGGTTAACAGTGTGAAGGATTACATTTAGGAAAATGGCCGTCTCTCTTCAGGTTCTGGAGTCGGTGGTGAAGAACTGCGGTCAGACGATCCACGATGAGGTCGCAAGTAAACAAACCATGGAAGAACTGAAGGATCTATTTAAGGTGGTCTTCTTCTGAGTTTTAAAACAATTTAAATGTCTTCTGTCCTGTTTCAATTGTCTTAAAATTTTCACTCAACTTTAACCTCTTATTTAACTTAACCAAATTATGCAGTTTGACATATAGAATGACAGCATTCTATTTTGAAGAGTTTATTGCTTTTATTATAGACATTTTTCTGGAGTCGAGCTCAGTGTCACTATATAATTCTCATATAGAATAGAATGGAATATACTTTATTGATCCCCAAGGGAAAATTATTATTCATTAGTAGCTGGAAGTAATAGATATTTGACCTTTTGACTAAAAATATTTCTGTGCAACTTTACATTACGTCTCCACTCTCCATGTTTAAATAACAATTAAAACATTTTTGAGAAATTAGGAAAGAGCAGTTTTGGTTTCTCAGGAAGTTGTGTCCCTTTCTCACCCTTTTATCTGACTCAATCAGTGCCCATTGCTCTCCTGCTGCTGCACGTGTTGCAGCATGAGCCAGCAATATCTGATTGGTTCACACTGCATCATGTGACTAGATTTTTAAGCACATTCTTCTTACGACTTCCTGCTGAGGTAATTGTCTTGTGACATGAGTGTTTTCACATCACGAAACCAGCAGGGGAATTTCTCCCTTATTTCTTATGGCCTCACTAAATGCTGTTGAATTCATTTGGCTTGTTATGACAACAAATGTTTTTATTTAAAAAAAAAAAGAAAAAGGTTCACTTCAAATGTGTTAAGGCTCCTTGTTGACTGTGACTTATTCTATTGCCATCAGAAACAGACAGAACCAAATGTCAGAAACAAGATTCTTTACTTGATCCAAGCCTGGGCTCATGCTTTCCGAAACGAACCCAAATACAAGGTGGTTCAAGACACCTACCAGATCTTAAAAGTGGAAGGTAAGTGTTCAGAAGCTGTATTTATAACTATATAAGTCAGGGGTGTCAAACTCCAGTCCTCAAGGGCCGGTGTCCTGCAACCTTTAGATGTGCCTCTGCTGCACCACACCTGAATAGAATAATTAGGTCATTAAGGCTCTGGAGAACTGATCTACACAAAGAGGAGGTAATTAAGCCATTTCATTTCAGTGTTTTGTACCTGTGGCACATCTAAAAACTGCAGGACAGCGGCCCTTGAGGACTGGAGTTTGACACCTGTGATATAAGTGCTTGTATGACTTATCTCTCCTGAAATGAAACTCTTCTTGAATTGCATACATTTTGTACTCTAAACTGCTTTTTCTTAAATATAGGTCATGTATTTCCTGAGTTTAAGGAGAGTGATGCCATGTTTGCAGCTGAGAGAGTGAGATTTTTTTATACTGTTTTAATGACTAATTTAGTGCTTTTTTAAAAATGATAAAAAAACAGACTCTTATTGATGGATTGAAATAAAGAAATATGTATGTTTCACCTTATCTAATACTTCATATTCACCTTCTGCAGGCCCCTGACTGGGTTGACGCTGAGGAGTGTCACAGGTGCAGAGTTCAGTTTGGAGTAATGACCAGAAAGGTGGGCTGGGCTTCCTCCTAACTGGGCCACATGAAGATTTTATGGTTTTTCTTTCTTACATCAAAGCCGTTTGTCTGGTTGACTGCTTAAAGCTGCAGCTCAGGATTTACTTGGACTTCTGCTCCTTTCCAGCACCATTGTCGAGCCTGTGGGCAGATTTTCTGTGGGAAATGTTCATCTAAGTATTCCACCATTCCAAAGTTTGGCATTGAGAAGGAAGTGCGTGTGTGTGAGCCCTGCTTTGAGCAGCTAAACAAGTGAGTTTCCCTGACCAAAGTGCACGAGTGTCTTTGAATATGAAACTAAAGTCTGGCAGAGATATTACAAATATGCAGAAAACTTTTTGTCCCCACCCTGGATACAAAAAGCCCATTAATCTCTAAAACAAGATATGAAAATGTAGGCAAATATTACTTGCAGCTTCAGAATATGATGACAGCAGTGTTTCCATGTAAGCAGTAAACAACCAGCCATGTTTCTGAGCTTCTGGTAATATTTTGTAGTTGTGTGAATGTCACTGACTTTTTGTTGTTGTTGTTATTTTATGAAAAAAAAAAAAATCCTTTTTTTAAAAATCCATTTTGAGGCTTTTCCTCAGATTTTTGTGTCAGTAACTCCAACAACACCACATGTAAATGTCGACAATGTACTGTTTCTGAATTCAGTAATGCACAGATAATAATGTTTTGAAGTGAACTGTAACCTGTAGATGTCTTTTAACTAATAATTTAATAATTATGTAAATATATCCTGCTAGTGCTCATTGTTGCTTGTTTTGTGTCTGGAGAGTCACAGGTGTTTGCATCAGCATGCTCTTCTCTAATTCACAAAGTTGTTTGTCCTCCCTGAACCCCTTTTCCTCACCAGCCACCCCTCCCTCTCTCCTCCACTTAGGAAAGCCGAAGGTAAAGCCCCTTCCTCCTCCTCCTCAAGCTCGACTGACCTGCCTCCAGAGTATCTGACCAGCCCACTGTCCCAACAGTCTCAGGTATTTACTTACTTCAATCTGAGAAATATGTACAAGAGCTTCAAAGTAAATAGATAATATATTATAGTAGCATAATCTTAAACTGATGAGTTCAGAAAAATCCATCCTCTAATTTGAGTAGATTTGTTCAATGGAGAAAGAAACGCATCTTAATAAATATTTATTAACAAAATGACTGGCGGTACAATTATTGCTTATTTCATCTAAAATCAACTGGATAATTTTAAGTGGACCTGTTTGAGTTGCGTGTGAAATTGTCATTTAGGTTTTAAGTTCATACTTAAATTTAGTAAAGAGACATACAGAGAAGCATCTTTTAACATCTTTGGCCCAAAGTTTTCTTGGGATAAATTTGTAAAAAGTTTTCAAATGTATAATTTGTCTTTGTTATAAAATTGTATGTACTTCTAACAATGTAGCTATTTATTAGGCATATTAGTCATTAATCAATCCTGGGTCATATTTGGTATTTTTTAGGGGTTCTGTAAACACTTTTTGAATCCATTTTTATTCTGTCTTTATATTTTGAAGTCAGTCAACAATTTCAAGAACTTGTAATTAATAATCCTGGGATTTGCGTTTCCCTTTTTTCTAAATATGACACAACTCAAAGGCCCACTGCTTTTAGTCGTGTGGCCAGGCCAGGATTCAAATTCATCTTGCTGCTAAACACAACAATTAGAATGGTGAAGGAGGTAAATAACAGTCTTCAAAATTTACATTGCAGTTTTCTCAATAGCAACCAGACATGTAATTGGGTTGTTTTGCAGGCCATACCAGCCACAAGCAACAAGGGGTTAGTGCACAATTGATCAGAAGAAAAGCTTTTTTCTGGCCTACCATCAGAAAACTAAATGTGTGGGGTTTCCAAACAGGAACTACATATTTTAGTGAGAAGACTTGGCTTTTGGCCACCTAAACTCAGGGCACCTGATGCTCACTGTTAAATATGGTGGTGGTCCTGGGGTGCAGTGGACCTGTTTCTGCTCCAGAAGATATTGGGAACTCTGCTAGAGCGCTTTGTCTCACGAATCATAAGAGTTCGACTGCAAATCTGGGGGCCAATATAAGAAAACTGAATAAAACTAAAACAAGTTGGCAAATTTTTATTTTTATTTTTTACAAAACAGTAGTACCAATAATTGTGCCACCAGTAACTTCTACTAAATAAATATTTAGTTTTAAAAAAACCAAAAGACTAAATACATGATTTAGTCTAAATCTAAGTACATGATTTGAATCATGTACTTGATTTAAATCTAAGTACATGATTTGAATCATGTACTTGATTTAAATCTAAGTACATGATTTGAATCATGTACTTAGATTTAAATCTAAGGACATTCTTGATTTAAATCAAGTACATGATTTGAATGAAATTTCAAGTACATGTACATGAAATCAAGTACATGTACTTGATTTCAAGGTTGAATTTTTCAAAATTGTGAGGTTATGATTCTACAGCAAAAGATGAATTTGTTAATTTTTTTTACATACTTTTATTTGCCTTGTAGACTAATTGTGTGACTATATCTGTTTCTTCATCCTGGAGTATTGAGTCTCTTATCTTTGGATGTCTTTCTTGCCTCTGTTTCTGACCAGATGCCTCCAAAGAGAGATGAAGCAGCTCTGCAGGAGGAGGAGGAGCTGCAGCTGGCTATTGCTCTTTCCCAAAGCGAGGCAGAAGAGAAGGAGAGAATGGTGGGTTAGAGTTGCACAGCTGAGTGACTAGATGATTTAATACCAGTTTGTCAGATGGGGGGAAAAAAAAAACAACTAACTCATTTGGTCACTTGCAGAGACATAAGAACTCATACTCGATGTATCCCAAAGCTGATCCTACCCCAGTGACCTCCTCAGCACCTCCAGTCAGCACCCTTTACACTTCTCCAGTGGTAATAATAAACATTAGTGTCATATTCATAAAAAATATGACTACACATCACGTACTTTATAAATACGTTTCCTTATGGATCACTTTTAAACATTTGTGTGTTGCAGAACTCCTCTGCTCCGTCTGCCGAAGAAGTAGACCCTGAGGTACGTTCAGCACAATGTCTTGAATTTGAATTAATTTATTGATATTATCACTGAAGTAGTTGCCACTTTTGTCAACACTTTATTTGACTGGTTGTGAATCCAACATAAATTTGTTATAAAAGTATTACTGATTAAACTTTAGGTTTAATAACATAAAGCTATGTAATTTTTAAAGTTTAATCAGTAATACTTTTATAACAATTTATGTCAGATCATGATTTCTTGGTTAATGTCAAGTTGTCATAAAAAAGACATTTTGAATAATGTCAACTTTGTATTAAAAGTGTCATGATTTACTGAATGACGCTTTATGACAATAGTCATAAATATTCATGAAGACTTACTCATGTTCTTGACAGGTGTTATGTCATGTTCATGATGGTGTCATGACAGTCTTATTCACAACCCATCAAATTAAGTGTTACCCCACTTTTAATTTTTAATTGTCTTTTAATTGTAGTTGGCACGCTACCTGAATAGAACGTACTGGGAAAAGAAGCAGGAAGACGCTCGGAAGAGTCCCACCCCCTCAGCTCCTGCTCCCGTGTCACTGGCTGAGCCCCTTCCACCAATCAGCCAGCCTGTTGAAAGTCACGTCCCTGTCCAGCCCGTCAGCATAGTCGAGGTATGTCCAAATTTTACACGGACGTCCAGACACAACGTTAAACTGACCTGGGTCTGTTGAAGCATCAGCTCCCCGCTCATGTCTTCTCTGTTACCGCTTCCTCAGCAACCATACCAGAACGGCGAGTCGGAGGAGAACCATGAGCAGTTTCTCAAGGCTCTGCAGAACGCTGTCACTACGTTCCTCAACCGCATGAAGAGCAACCACATGCGTGGACGCAGCATTACCAACGACAGCGCCGTGCTGTCCCTCTTCCAGTCCATCAACAACATGCATCCTCAGCTGCTGGACATCCTGAACCAGCTGGACGAAAAGCGATGTGAGTTTCTGCTTTGTGAATGTCTTTCTGTCTTATGTCCAGTCCCTGAACTGTGATGTCCTGAATGTTGTCAGTGTACTATGAGGGGCTGCAGGACAAGTTGGCGCAGGTGCGCGACGCCCGGGCCGCCCTCAACGCGCTCCGTGACGAACACAGGGAGAAGCTGCGCAGAGCTGCAGAGGAGGCAGAGAGGCAAAGGCAGATCCAGCTGGCACAGAAGTTGGAGATCATGAGGCAGAAAAAGCAGGTAATGTTTTTTTTCCCACTAATAACAGATGTGTTGTTGTAATATTCATTACCATTCTAACATGTTTACTTGACCTTAAGGAGTACCTGGAGATGCAGAGGCAGCTGGCCATTCAGCGCCTCCAGGAGCAGGAGAAGGAGAGGCAGATGCGTTTGGAGCAGCAGAAACACACGATCCAGATGAGAGCCCAGATGCCTGCTTTCTCTCTGCCTTATGCCCAGGTACTCATTGCTTCAGTCCAATAAAAGGACACTTCTCCTGACAAACAAATCCAACCTTTTTTCATAAAATATTTTTTATTCTGTTATGCAGATGCAGTCTTTGCCTCCTAATGTCGCTGGAGGGGTGGTATACCAGCCTGGTGGTCCACCCAGCTACCCTGGCACCTTCAGCCCCGCTGGTTCTGTGGAGGGCTCGCCTATGCACAATATGTACATGAATCAGCCGGGGCAGGTTGCACCGGGACAGTACCAGGCCATGCCCCCTGCTCCAACAGGTCTCTAGTTTCACCAGAAAATCTGTTATGTTTACGGTTTGTTCCCAGTTAATTCATAAAAACAGGATTCTTTGAAATTACGCTACAGTAAATTGTCTACTGACACCAGCTGCACAGAACATCTTGACCTCTGAACCCAGCAGTGTGATAAATATGTCAACACTGCTTTTATTCTGCTCGTCCACCATCAGTGGTTGAAACACAGAGTTCCAACCTCTGCCATGGTTATTAAAATGTGTTTAAATGTGCTGTGATAAAGATCTACTTCATATTCCTTATGGAAAGGAGTCCTGTCTATAGTGAGATCAATTTGTGTTTCAGCTTTAGATGTTTTTGAAACTCGTCATCTAATAATCCAAGAGGAATGTGGAGCATGCCTTTATAAGTAAACTTTATTCTGAAAGGCCTTCTTAATCACTTTTTCATTACCAATTTATTTCCATTCCTGTTGTGGAGATTATTATAACCTATGACATTCTGAAGCGTCTATTTTATTGTAAAAGCCCAAAGTGTAATATTCCAACATGTGTAGTACTGAGTCTCTTATTTTCACAAGCTTTTATAAACTTCATTTGGGAAGGTTAAATCTTTTATTCACTGCCAGTTGAAGTCGATAAAAAGTTGCTCTCCAATGTTCAAATTTATTAATAAGTTTGCTTATTAGCTTGTTGCGCAAGAAAGAATTGTGTTTGTTACATCTGGCAACATCTGCAAACTGTGGCTCATTAGTACCAGCTGAGGGTGAGGATCATTACGATCCGGTAAGATGTGATGAAGATAATAATTTTAGAAACGCTTGTCTATGTTTTTGTTATCTATTACCACCATGTTGGAAGGGCTGTATATTTACATATTGTTGGAAAACTTGCTTTTTATTTTTTCTAATAATTGTTGAGCTTGACGATCTTCCCTCATCATGAACCATAAGTGCTGTTATGCATATATTTCTTGATGAAAATGATGGTGTTTTAAGGTCAATAATCATACCCACCGAAGTTGTAACATTTTAATGTGTGTGACTATTTATTTTTTTTTTTTGCCAGATCCCAACATGGTAAGTGCATATATGTACCAGCCTGCAGGCACCAACGGACAGCCTCCTCCAGGCCAGGCCCCGCCCACAACCAGCCCACCCTACTCCAACTATCAGCCCACGCCCACTCAGGCCTACCAGGTGCAAATGCCTCCATCCGAATGTTTGATCATTTAGAACTAAAACCGGCCCGCTTAAAGTGATGACACCTTACTGTTCTATGTTGTATGCAGAATGTGGTCTCCCAAGCCCAAAGCATCCCCCCCATGTCGCAGGCGGCTCCCACCAACGGGATGGCCTACATGAGTTACCAACCGTACAACATGCAGAACATGATCTCAGCGTTGCCAGGGCAGGACCCCAACATGGCCCCACAACAGCCCTACATGCCGGGACAGCAACCCATGTACCAGCAGGTCGGTTAAATATTGGTATATTCTTTACTAAATGTTCATTAACTACATTCACTTTGAGAGCTGTGACGGTACCCAAGCTGTTAAACGGTTAAACCAGGAAGTTCCAGTCGTTGGGATGGAAACTTCCTCGTCTGAGAGGATTACATTAAACATGGAGAAAAAGATCAGAAAGAGCAACCTACCAAGACGCCATCTCCTGGTAGAGAGGGGTCAGAGCAGTGCCAAGAGTTATACCGTGCTTTGCAAAACTATTTATTTTTTGTCATAGTATTTTGGGGAATGGAGATGCATTTTATTTGAAGCTGTGCCTAATAGAAAAATAAAAAGAAAAGGATATGTTATATAAGTAAAACTCTGAAATGAGTTTGTTTAAACTGCGTCACTGATTTGTAAAAACACCTTTTGCTGAAGTTTTAGCAGCATCTATTTGGTGGTATGTCTTCCAGCTTTGCTCATTTAGAAACATGCTTTTTGCCATTCTTCTTTTCATAGTAGAAAGTGTCTGACTTTTTTTATTTATTTATTTTTTTGTCTGTTGTTCTTTTCATGGATTTGATTCCACTGGATTTTATTTGAGGTCATCGGAACAAAGAGCTTTGGATACAGTTGCTAATCACTCACTCTGATTTTTACCAATAAAAAGTGTTAAAAACCAATTATTATATTATTAATCCACTTCACACTTATGAACAATTTTATGAAAAGTACTGAATTTATGATGGGATGCTTGTAGCTAATCCAAAACTGGTTTGTCAAAATGTTTTCTTCAGGTCACTTATGCACTTTTTAGGTCGAGTAATTCCTCTGTATGACTCTAAGGACATTTTAACGTTAACTATGTGGTTCCTGCAGACTGGCATAATAACATAGCTCACTCCTGCGACTTCTATTCGAAAACTCCAAGTTATTTCAAGATGTCTTCTCGCTAATCTTTCTGTTTCTTTACGTTTGTGTTTATGTCTTGTTAGGTTGCTCCCCCTGGTGGCCCACCGCAGCAGCAACAGCAACCCCAGGCACAACAGCAGGTCCCTCATGCGGTTCCCGGCAGTGCAGAGGCACAGCTCATCTCCTTCGACTGAAAGCTCCCACACTGCAGAGTTTCACACACTACACCTTCTCTCTTCCTTTAACACCCCTTTCCTGGACTCAGATTTTTCCCTTTGGAAATATAAACTAAATTCCCACCTTCCACCTTGCTGTGATGTTGTGGCAAAGTGAAATGTTGTGATGATGTTGCAGAACTGCTGCTCTCCTTGCCTCTTCCCCCCATGAAGTGAGGGGAATATGGGGGTAAAGCTGCTACGGAGAGCCCCAAAACCCACAACCCCCATCTTCTGTCATCTTTCGGCTGATGTGTATGTAGTATTTCTTTATTAAACGAATAACTGAAGCGCAAAAATAATAATCAGTCGTGTTCAAGATAACATGAATAAGAAAATATGATGCTATTTAGAAAAAAATAAGACGAGCCTCTTTTGTTTAATATTTTTCTAAAATAAATCATTAGCACGTTGAATTAAGATTTTCTGGAATGGAAGTGGAATATTACAACCCGTTTTGTCAGCAACCGAGGAAACATCTGTCTGTGGTGATAAAGAAGCTGTGGATCAAGTGAGGGCTGTTTGAGTTTTGAAAGCTGGCCATCATCTGGTTTTCCAGGTGTCCCTCATGGACACAAATTTGGTTCCTTCTATTTTGGGATTTATTTGTTGTGCGCAGTTTGGACTGTGGAGTGTCTGAATATAGTTTCTAAAATCTATATTTAAATGCATTAAAGGGATGCTATAGAAATGTTGTCTAACCCTTGTTGAATAGCTCAATAACTGCATTTTACTGTTGGCTACCAACAAATACTAAAATCAGCCTGGAAACCTTAACCACGACATGCAACCTTTTTTTAATAAAATGTCAGTTGTTGCCAAGTAAAACATCACATGGCTGAAATAAGTGTAGATTTAATTCATGGTCATTCTGGTGTAATAGTTGAGCTGCAAAGAAAGTTCAGGTGGGCACTCTTTTTCAAGTGTACTTGTTGGTTGTTTTTTTTTTTTTTTAGAAATATGGAAATGCTTATAGAATGAAAATGTGCTGCATGTATGTATCACACTTTCTGTATCTCTTCAGTTTCCATGTGTGAACATCTTTAATTCCATCGTTCTGATCTGACTTTAAAGTAATTTTAAAAATATATTTAATAAACTTCAGATTCTTACTGTCGACTTGCTTCAACTTTGTCTTATTTCCCACCTGGATTTAAAAATTCACAAGTTATATTTACATCATGTTCATCCAAATAAATGCAAATTAAAGAAATTTAAATAAGGAAGTTGCGATACACAGATGAGACATGAACAATACATTTAATATTTTATAAATACATGTGACGATACAAAAAACTATATTTTTCAGTTATTTTACAATATTTAGAATGAACAACGAAAAAAAAACGTAAAAAAATAAAGGTGTGGTAAAACAGAAGTGATGAGAGGAAATGACATGCTGGTAGATTATGTACATCCAATCAAACTAAACTGTATAAAATGTTCTCAGATTTATAACATATGTAAGTAAATTGACCATTTCCACAATAATATTCCATCCAAAATTTGGTTGTGAATTTGTTTTTAGTGCTCCTCTGTCCTGTGGATTTGTGAAATAATGTCTGGCTACAGGGATAATCTTCAGAGTTTCCTAAAGATGAGGCATTTGTAGTAGTCTTCCATCTCAACCTGAAAGTAAAATTTCACATGCATAAAATATGTGGCAACACTTTTATTTGACGGGGTGTGCATAACACTGACATGACACTATCATAAACATGACATAACATCTGTCATGAACATGAAGGAGTCTTTATGAATGTCTGACTGCTGTGGAGTGTTATTCGGTAAATAATGAGACTTTTAATGCAAAGTTGCATTGAAAGTCCATTAAAAGTGCCAACTTTGCATTAAGGTGTCATTATTTACAGAATCATGCACATTTGGCACTTTTAGTGCAACTTTTAAATCAACTTTGCTTTAAAAATGTCATTATTTACCGCATGACACTTCATGACAACAGTCATAGACATTCGTAAAGACTTCATGGTAGGTGTTTTGTCATGTTTATGACAGCGTCATGTCAGTGTTATGCACACCTCATCAAATAAAGTGTTACCAATTATATCTTGGTGTTTGTACAGCAAATACATTGAGAGTTTTTAGCACATTATTTCTCACCATTCTCTCCAAACGCAACCCGTTTCCGTAGGCCTGCTGTCTCAGGACATCAAGGTCTGGTAGACCCCACTCTGGATTCCTGTAAAACAGAATGAAGCTTTACTGTAGCTGTTATTTAAACAGTTGTGTGTTTAAATATTATTTTTGCCAATCAAATCTGTTTTTTTCTGTCTTCTGCTAAATGATGTCAATATGTAAAGATGTTCAATATGAGCTAACTTTAAGAAGTACGTATCGAATGTAGAGGCAGCCATTTATTAATATTTCAGCAGTTTGTTAATGGGTTTTATAAATACATTTTGGAACACCGTCCCTTTGAGAACATTCAAGACTGATATGGTCCAAAATAAAAATTTGTTTGATATTTCTGCTTTAAGTAAAAACTAAATTCCTCACACTTTCAGCGAGTTCTTAAAGCACTCAACAATAAAATAGCAAAGAAGTCATCTAACATCTCAACATATTTCCAACAATGTTTCTGAATATTTTGAGCAGCTCCATCATCTACATATAAACACCGGAATCAGTTTTTACTCACAGTTTCCGCAGTTCTTCATCCAGAACTTCATTACAGCTTGGTGTAATGATGCCATTAACGGCATAGACCTGAAAAATATTTAGCAAGGTGTCAGTTTTTAAAGCCTGTTGTGGGATCATGTTTTTGTACATTGTGATCATAACCATAAATGTCATATCAGTGGATAATGAGCAGCTTTTAATAATTGAACAAAAGAAATGGGAATTGATTAAACAAGTTTTAACTTAGTCTGGATTTATTGTACTTATAGTGTGAATCATCTGAGATGTTTCAAATTGTTTAAAGGCACTGTAATCTTAGTGAATATAAACTTCTGAATTTAAAGAAAGTAATAGAAATCTCTAATAAAGTTCCTCATTATTCTAACATTTATCCAATAGAAATTATTGTGATAATCCTGATTGACACAAACATTAAAAATGTGTCTTTTTCTCCCATTAATACATTAACATAGTTTTGCTCTC
Source organism: Xiphophorus maculatus (assembly GCF_002775205.1). Taxonomy (NCBI): domain Eukaryota; kingdom Metazoa; phylum Chordata; class Actinopteri; order Cyprinodontiformes; family Poeciliidae; genus Xiphophorus; species Xiphophorus maculatus. The sequence goes on along the minus strand of NC_036458.1, from coordinate 10,484,245 downwards.
TGTGGATTAAAGTAAATTCACATTTGTGCACAAGATTCTCCCTTTTAAACTTTACTCAACCGGTGTGGATGAGAAGCGGTTCAAATGGCTCATTAAAATATCCAAATGATTGCGACATTCATAGCTATGATGACTGAATATCATGATCTGACTTTAACTGTATGTTCAACTTGATGATGTGAAGTGTGTAACATAGCAAGTTGTTTACAACATACCCCATATGTTATCAAAAGGCCATTTGGTTTGAGGATCTGTCCTGCTCCACTGATTACACCCTTGGAAAAATATTAGATGTAAGAGGGACATTGGTTATAAATGTCTGAGCTTGTCAAGAGTGGCAGATTTCCATCTGGTCTTTCAGATGCCTACCTGTCCTGTTTTGAAGGAGCTGTACTGCAGTAGGTTAACGGCGATAATAACATCACAGGAGTTACGAGAAACACCTGCCCATTTGTCCCAAGGTTCGCTTGCATCCAGCAGGATTGGCTGCAGCACAGTTTTCACATGGGTTGCAGCTATATATGCCTTTATGCTGAAAATGAATACACATCCCTTCACTTTTTACATGACTTGTTGGAAACCCCCCGCCCCCAAAAAAAGTACATTTTTGTGAGAGACAAACCTGTCTCTGCACTCCTCTTTGATGTCCGATGGCTGCCAGGTAACGAAAGGTAGCTTCTGTGCAAACCGAATGACATGCTGTCCTGTTCCGGAGCCGATCTCTAAAGCAAATAACTGCTTGTGAGACTGATCGTCCAGCACGTCTTCAAGCACCTCACAGATACCCTCCCAGTTCCTCTCTGCCTGCGGAGACAGCAGCATGATCTGGAAGAAAGATAGAACAACGGGTCAAATCTTTATGTCAAATGTATTAATCTCTTATACCAAAGTTACATCTTACCCTCTCTTGTGGTGGGTTTTCAGAGTTTATCTAAGAAGTGACATATTGGTGTAGAGTGGACTGTAACAGCAGATGGGTTGACAGATTACCTGGTTAAGAGGATTCACTCTGCGCTCCACCCCATGGTAGTAAGGCTAGGACACAAGCGTAAATTGAGAACAAAAAATAATATAAATACTACAAAGGTGCGTTTGAGTAGTGTGATACAACTAAGTAAGTCAAAACAATGTTTAATGCTTTACATTAAACATTTAAATTACTGATTTGGCTCAAGTTATTTTTTTCAGCCACAAATTAACTGTTGTGATTTTTTACATTGTATTAAACATTAATAAAAGGACAGTTGTCAAAAGTTTGATAGAAAACAAATTGGGTTTTTTTTCTGACAACTTAATCCAAGTGCACTTTGTAACATCACAATTATTAGCAAAAGAAAAACTTCTCTCTGTATGAACTATGTCAATTAATCATGAAATTAAAATAAAATCCAAAATCTGGTTGTAGTGATGGGCTCACTGAACCTACAGAGACACATAAAGGCAATTACAAAGTCAGCCTTCTATCTGCTGAAAAATATTTCCAGGATTTAAGGACTTATGTCCTTAAAGCAAGATCTAAAGAAACTCACCTATGTGTTTACTGCGACAGTGTCCACAAGTCTGCCTAAAAAGTCAATCAGACAACTACTTGACAACTACACTGGCTCACTGTAGCTCAGAGAATAGATTTTAAAAATACTTCTGTTAGTTTATGAACCACTCAGGTCTACTCTGCATCCACAGAACCGGATCCAAACATGGAGAAGCAGTACTCAGTTTTTATGCTTCTCTAATCTGGAACAAACTTCCCCCCCCAAAAAAAAAATAAAAATGTAGAGACACTGAATTCCTTTAAATCAAGGTTATTAGTTATTATTAGTCAAAGGTTGTCTTTGACTAATAATAACTGGAGCATAAATTAATTATATAATTAATTAATAATGTCTGGAATGCAAATTCTTATAACTTCTCTTTATTTTGACACTGAAATAATGTTTCTTTTTTGTTTTTTTTGTCATTGGACAAGTGAACAGAGCATTTGCTATTGGCTACTTGCTCCAGTTTGTACTTGTAAATTCTCTTATATTGTCTTTCCGATATCTCTTCTAAATACCAGTCTTGATCATTTTGTTTGGAGAACCATAATTACGTTGGCGCGCATTGTCCCCTATCAGCTCCCGTAAGTTTGCTAACAGCTCGAGTTCATCTAATGCATTGTGGGTAGGTCAGGCACAGGGAGGACGCCATGTGCTGTTGAGGCTCTGGAATTGGACCCGTCTGTGCTCATCTCGATTTGTTCTGTTTCAGTGGGACTTTGGGCTCCACAGCTCCGGTTAACGCCAGCATGTACTGCACCAGACGCTGCCTCCGGACCGCGTTGCGGGCCGCCGCGAACATTCACCGGTACGTAACCCTGGAACCGCCGCTCATCTCTGCGTCTTCCTGGGGGTTTCTTCAAGGGCAGACAGCCAGTCTCTGATGCCGCTTTTATTGCACATTATCTCGCGTTTATCTCTGCTAACGTCGTGGAAATACTGCAAAATACTGCATGCTGTATTAGGCTGCAGTTTAAACCCAGTTTCATGTTACGCGAAGGTGTTTTAGATGAGTTAGCCGGTGATCAATGTCTTCTCTCTCTGGCTGCAGCTGCAGCATCATGTTACTATTTTTACTGATGCTGTAAAACACAGACTTTAAAATCCACTCTGGATGGATGGGCCGTTTTCTGTCTTCATTAGGTTGCTTTTACTGACATTCTTTGGAGTTTGTTTGTTGCTAATTTGGTTGCCAGATATTTCAGATTTAAAAGTAAAAAAAAAACAAAAAAAAACATACAGAGTCACCTGGAGAGAGCAGATCTGGCAACAATGTAAGGTAACCTTCTACTGTTTTTAAAATGGAGTTGTTAGTATGAAGCCACAGATACTTGTAGTTCCGTATTTACCATGTAATAGGTAATATTTGAAAGTATCCAGGAATGTATAAGACAATTGTACTTTGTAAAATATTGTAATTTCAAAAGTAAGTATTACTAAAACTAAGGTGTCAAAAGTAGGTTTGATAAAGATGCTTAAGTAACATTTAATATATATATTCAAAATTATTGTTAAAATGAAATGTTAAGAGAAATAGTATATCAAGAATGTAAATGCTTTAAGGCGATCAAATTAATGATGTATGTCCAGTAATGTGTGATAAAATGAATGAATGTGAAAATCAAAAACTAAAAAAGCAATGAAAGTAGTTCGGCTAAAGTAAAATGTTCTGTTTAAACCAAAAGATAACCAAAAATTGAGACTTATGCAGAGATTTTTTTTTTCTTTTAGATTTGGACTACTCTTTACAAATTTTGATCACACTTTTATATTAGCTTTAAAACATTGTGGACTTAACTCGTTGACTTGGTTGCACATGTTTAATCGATAACTTATTTGAGAGGAATGAGAAAATGTAAAAACTGAAAAAAACAACAATCCTTCAAATCAAATTTGAAATGTGCAGAAAGTCAGAGGAGTGATCCCAAGGAAGTTGTCTTTGTTATTTTTTGTTTCTGCTGAAAGATGAGTTGCTGCCTTCTGATCAATCTGGAAATTTTGATTCTCAAAAGATTCGGCTTCTAATAATAATACTGAAAGAAATGTGCAGCTCAAATGATACGTTGAATACAGAAGCAATAATTTCTTGCAACATTTCAGCATCTTTAGAATCCCATTTCCAACTCGTCAAATGAATGAGAATTGCTTTTGGAGCCGATATTCCCTAAGCTAAACTCCTGCAGAATCCCTGTTATTTGTCGCCGACGTGAACAGCGATCTGTGTCGTGTCTCCAGATAATGACCAGATGCAGTCATGTGTTTTTCAGGCACCACCTTCAGCAGCAGGCACCGGCTCTGTGTTCTGTCCGGCTTCTGAAAACCAGTTCGACCTCCTTTTCAGAAGCCTTAGCCATGCCCCCTCTAGACGGAGCCCCCAAAGAGTACTCACCGAAAATCCAACAGCTGGTCAGTGACATCGCCAGCCTGACCTTGCTAGAGGTGTCAGACCTCAACGAGCTCCTCAAGGTTTGTGGAAAAAGCCCCTTTTTTCAATTATGAACCTGGATAACTGGAGTCTTTGGTCCAACTCACGTTTTTCTGGGTTGATCTTTTAATTCTTACTTACAGAAAACTCTGAATATTCAAGATGTTGGAATGATGCCAATGGGGGCAATGGCTGCATCTGCTGTCCCTGCAGCTCAGGTACAAACTCTGACTCTGGTTGCCATAAAACAACATGATCTGATGACTTAAAATCTTAACATCTGGGTTGTAATTTTGGCTGACATTGCTTGTGCGTTTTCCTTCTTGTGAATCCAGGCCACAGAAGAAGAGGAGGTGCCGGTAAAGAAAGAAAAGACTCAATTCACAGTAAAACTGACAGAGTTAAAAGCAGCTGAAAAAGTAAAGCTTATAAAGGAAGTTAAGAACTGCATCCAAGGCTTGAATCTGGTGCAGGTAAGAGTAATTATTGTCTGTTTATTTTATTGTTTGAAGGTTTTCACTTGTATATTTCTGTGTAAAAGATTATTTGGTGTTTGGTCAGCTGTAAAAAATGAGCAAACTTCTTGTAGATGATCATAAGGCAGAACAACTAGTTGCATTTTGCAGGTTTGCATGAACATGTGGCTTATAGAATTAGGATCTTTAGTTAGATGAGATACGTGACAATATTGGTTTTTGGACAGTAAAACCATTGCTGGATTTCTTTGTTAGGCGCTGTTGGGACTGCTACAAATATTTATTTTGTTGGAAAAGTAACTCATACGTAACATGTTAGTTGTATTATTTAATCTGTCAGCGGCAAACATCATAAATGGACAGTATATGTGTAAATGAATCTTATGCTGCTTAATTAAAGAAGAAGTGAGTTGCAGACTCCTGTGATTTAATGTTAAAGAAAATAAAAGTCGCAGAAAAATTAAGTCTGTTTCAGTGCTGATGGTTGTCTCATATTTAAATAAACATGTGCACCTCTCAGTTTAACAAATTTTTGATGTATTGTCTTAATCTGATGCTCTTCAGTTAATATAATTTGCAATGTTTTTATATTATTAGTTTCTTTATATTCTAAATCTTGAGAACTGCATGAAGAGCTACAAAATGTGCAATATTTTAATTCTACCAGATCAGTGTTGCAGATTGCCTGAGTCCAATCTTTTTTTCTCTCTCTCACCTTTAACCAGGCTAAGAAACTGGTGGAGTCCCTTCCCCAGGAAATCCGGGCGAACGTGTCCAAGGAAGAAGCAGAAAAACTCAAAGCGGCTCTGGAAGCAGCAGGTGGCACTGTGGTGCTGGAGTAAAGCCGTGAAACCACCAACTCTGGAGTTTTGTTGTTCATGCACTTCATCCGTCATCTATATTTTTTTTTTGTTTGTTTTTTTTTTTTTTACTCAAAAAGAAAAAAAGAGGATCTCAAGAGAAATGGAAAGAAAACACATTTTCCAATGCTCCCATCCTTTAGCATTGTCAGGTGGGGTGGTACAACTTGGGGTGAACTTTCCAGAGAATCAGCCTCCACAAATGACTGCTGCGCTCCCTGGTTATGCGCTCACGTGCTGCGTAGCTTGGAAGCTACAGAAATGAAGAGGCTTGGAAGCCAAAAAGAATCGCTGCATTACTCTGTGTTGATGTTCAACTGTTCACAGATAAAGGTTCGAGCTGTAGGAGACTGGTTACAAACGTGAAGGAACACCAAATGTATCTAGCGCAGTGGATGTCAACGCTGAGTCCATTAAAGTTCTTAATAATGTCATCAAAGTTGAATTATTCTTATTTCACTTGCTTCTTGGTCCTGTTTTTGTGTCAGACTGAACATTTTGAAACATTCATAAGTATTTTCTAGATGGGTTCACTCAGTGCTTAAAGAAGCACAGTAAGTGAAAACTACAGTTTTACCCAATAAGAAACTTTAATATTTTATCCTGCTGAAGACAAGATGCTTTTTGTGCAAATGTGCATGTCAGAATTTTCTTTATAAACACATAAATGTGTGTAGTAAATGTAGAATATCATTGAAATGTTAATTTTAAGAATTTCATCCAAAAAGTGAATATTAGTCCTGAAGTTCAGGTAAAATCTCAAATAATTTTGATCCAAAAATCAGCTTATCAGAAAATTAAAATATTCCATGAGACCGCATTTTTAAAAAAAATTGGATTTTATTAATAGTCATTGATTTTCTCCACATAAAGGTAAGTCACACAAGGTTATTTCTAAAGAAAATGTCTGTTCGGAGTGCTGTATGTAAGTGTTGAAAGGCTGAGTGGAAGTACAAAGTCTGTTGGTTGGGTAGTAAAGCCATCTGACACAGGTCAGTCACACAGACTGATCTGCATCAGTAATTCATGTGAAAGATGTCTAAATCAAATATTGAATGGATATACAACACAGTATCTTATGTATTAAATGTCCTTTTTTAAATTTGTATTCTATGTTTTTGTTATGATTTTCATGAGAAACTGAATTTTGTTGCTTTACACCACAGTTACAAAAATGTATGTCATTCTGTGGAATGGATGAGTTTTCAATTTTCAAATTATTGTGCTCACATAAAATACTTCTAAATGATTTTATTTATTGAGATGGCCATGCGCCTGGGTCCATAACTGGAGGTAATCCACAATCTTTAAATAATGTCTAAATGCATTGTAAATAACACAGGCTGTGAGTGTGAATACTTTGAGCTGAAATATGTTGCTCTTACGGAGAGGCATTAACAAAAAGAAATGCAATTTTCAAAACAAAAAGCCAATTGTTAGAAACTTAATAAATAAACTTAAAGGAAAATGTTTTAACTGTTTGCAAATGGGTTTTATCTCAGTGAAGTACAAAAGTCCCTAAACGTAATTATCAAAAACGCAATTGTTCCTCCTGGACATTGTAAAAGAAAAGTGTTATATTTATTTGGTGTTTTGAGAGCAAAGTGGGCGTACAGGCCTCTGAAACAGCCAGAATCTTTAAATTCGTCACCGCTCACTGTTTGCCACCAGGTGGCGCAGGTAGTCTGTATGTTTTCTAAAAAGACCGAGCGGAGCTGAAATGTGTAACAGATTCACCTGGACAAACATCTTTGATATCTGATTCATTCTTTACTAATCACTTTATAATCTTTATATTAACTGTCCTGCTGTTTAGTTAGGGATTAGTTTTAAGCAGGCTAAAGAGATTAAATACTTATCAGACAACCATATTGTCTGCGGATCAAATAGTGGACCATAAAGCTTTAAGTCGAGGATTACAAAAAGCCTTTAAGAATGAGCAAGACGAATTTTACATATGTAGAAGAAGCAAAAATATTCAAAACTGGACAATAAAACACTAAATGTTGAATGAAAGACACAAAACAGCCATCTGGTGGTCAGAAGAAAAGAAATTTTTCTGAACTCGCACACAAAATGAAGCTTTATAATATTTTCATGATGTGTAAGAAAAACTTGCTCATGAAAATCTCTGTAAGCGTTGCAAGGTCTTTGTGTTAACTTAAAAATTCCACATTTGGATTTCTATTATTATTGGTGGCCTTACTGTGAGACATGGCAAGTGAAAACAGAAGCACCCTGTGAAAAATGCTTTAGTGAACTGCTGGTTTGGTCGATGATGCAGAAAATGGGGCAAGATCTGCAGCTTCACTGTCTTCTCTTAATTACAAACCATTGTTTATCACATGATTTATGGTGATCGTGGCACTTATTTAAGCATTTACTAATGTTTCCGGCACTCACAATATCATCACCACTGATTCTTTCTCGTCTGCTTTGGCACTTCCTGAACCAGATCCTCCTCTGGGCACAACTGTCCCCCTCCGTGGCCAAACTCTTCTTCCCACCTGCTCCTATCACCAAGTTTTGTCCTCCAAGCTCTTCCTCTCCCTTGTCCAGACATAATTTGTCTTCACCTGCGTTCTGTTTCAACAGAAAACACCATTAAAAATTCCCCCCTAAAATACTTTTTAATGCCTCTCATTGCTGGAATAAATGTTTTTTTTTTGTATCGGTTTGGAATATTGAGTTTTCTATTCTGCTGTTCTGTGTACAAGACAATGATGGGAGAAAAAAAATAATCTAAAACTGTGGTTGTTGCTATGTGTTTATAAATGCCACAACAGTCCAGTGTTGTACTAATTGTAAATAGAGTTTTGACAATTGGACAAGTGCGTGTTAGGGATTAAAAACAATTGTAGATATTTCCTAAAAGGCTATAGGCTGACAGATATGTTTAGATTAAATAGAAATAAAGAACATAAAGAAAAAAACTCAAACTCAATAATGACCAAACAGAAAATGTTTGTCAGATATAATGATTGTCATGCTGTGATCATGATTTGGTGAATGTTCATTCAAAGATGAGCCCTTTTACCATCACATGTTTTTTAATATATGGAAAATAAAGTAAATTATGTCAAAAACTCTCAGCGTTTTTGACTATGCCAGCTGCTACATAACAAAGATTTTAGAAAAAAAAGTTTTATTCGTTTGCCTAAAAAAACACCAACACACTGATTAATGAAATATTTGTAATTAAGCATCTCAACCACTGCCAAAACCTCGAGAGAGGCTTTACTAAAATAAAGTTTACTCTGAGTGAGAAAAGTCTGTGGATATCGGTCCCAGTGGGAGTCAGAAAATTGCTTTGCTGGAGGATGAACTAACACCCCACTGAGTCAGTGATGATGCTTTCACACTGCTGAAAGCATCAGCACTGTTTTGTGGCATTGCGAGAGTGACACGAGTGTCGGGAGTGCAGAGGTGAAAAGAAAGAAAAAATAAAGAATTTGATGAAGACATTCTCATTTCCAATTTTCATGTAAGTGTTGAGTATAATAATGAAAAGACAAACTCATATCTTCTTGTTTTTGTCTGACTCTTAACTATTCATAAATGTCAGACCAAATCCAAACACTTGTAGAAGATAAAACCTCTCTTAGCTGATATTAAGCAGTTGAGTCAGAAAAAGGCCTCCTACTTTACATTGCTCATAATATTTTCTAAAGCTTCTTCTCAGGGGAAGATTTATTTAAGGCCTTTGTTGTCAGATGGCATTACCTTCAGCAAAAAGGAAGCTTAATTTTATTAAGCAAGCCAGCGAGCTGCATGGAGTACAGAATAATTTTTGAACACAACAAGTGGCTCTTATAATGTTAGTCTGTTGATCATGGATATTTGAGAAGCTTGCTGACAGGTTAATGTTCTTCTCCCCTGAGTAAGCTCTCCCTCTTCTCTCTGATTCCTATTCATACTTTAGCAAAACTTGGATTACATTAAACCTTAACCCAGCGGGATGGCAGTTTAATGACTCTTTCCTTAATGCAATGTCCAAAATTGATAACATTTTAGAAGCAAAGTCTTCAAATTTAAATCCCAGGATGCTAGCAGTCTATATTAGTGAAACTACAACACCAATCAAGCTATTTTTATTTGAGTTCCATACTCTCCCTCCCACAAACCAGCTGCACTCCTTTTCTTGGAACGAAAAGGCTGAAGGGTCCATTCTTGCACACGTGCCTGAATTCAACTACGTGGATTTTCAAAATGTCCAGAAATTTGTTTAACATCAGAAAGATGTTGTTTTTTTTCCCCCATTTGTATGTGGCACGGACAGCATCCTATCAGCATCACACAAGACTGATGACAAATCATTTTCAGAAGACACTGTCTTCCGAAAATGATTTGTTCCTTTATTATCTTGTTTATTACAGCAGCTAAACGTACACGTCTCTTCAAATGTTCAGTTTGAACGTTGCTGATGGTCACCTGTTAACCTGCTGCGGCTCTCAGGACAGGTGTGACCGACTCTCTGGGCTTCATTTCCAGATACTCTTACAAACTCAGCAGGAGGTGAAGGTGAAGAAGATCGGGATGAGAAGAGAAGGTTATGTGTCTCTCTCCAATGGACTCAAAGTACAAAAATGCAAACTAACAAATGCTTAAACTTGATAAAATATGCTGCATTTTTACAAAAATATTCACATTTCTTACCCTTTTTCCAAATAATAACTACATTTTCTTGCACATTTTGCCACTCATGAGACTCAGTGAGGATAAACAAAAAAAAAGTAATCAGAAAATCATTCACAGTGTATTAGGAGGTGGTTAAAAAAAACAGCCTCTCTAAAAATGATTCTGTCAAGATCATCTTGAATTTGTTCAAATTGTGTATTTGACAATTTATTTTCTTTATCTTGTTGTATAGGAGGTTTAAATTGTGACCCCAAAATGACCTTATGAAAGTTCAGTGAGTTTGAATTTTACGACAAAAGGTTTTTGACATGACAGAAGTAGTTAAGGATAGTCGTAAATACTTGCAATTCCAGTCTAATAGACCAATTTAAAATTATTTTAGAGGTGACATATTCACTGTGGTGATGGTGACGTTTTAAATCTTTTATACCTCAGAATGAAGAATGGTGCGACGCTGTAACACTGTAGTCGGGGGCTCAAAGAAATGAAAATGTGATAAAATAGAAGCACGCGCTATTTCAAGCATAATTACTAATGATTGTCAGCCTTTTCCTTGTAAGGACTTAAATTGTGAGATTTCTTTTCTGTCTCAGCTACACTTAGCCGCTTGATGGACTGTGGAGTCTTGAACAATAAAAGGTAAAATTGTTTCCTTTTATATGTTTTGTTGAATGGGGAAAGATCTATTATGAAATGGAAAAATGGTCACTTTATTGACTTCTAATAACTTGGTTCTGATAATTTTGTCTAAAAATTTCTGAAACACTATGGCCAATGTAGACTTAATAGCAGAAACGATAAACTAGTTTGTATGAATGAACTTTATTTACTGACTCTCAGGTCCAATCCGTCTTTTTAGGCTGAGCTTTTCTGCACTTTTTTTTTTTCTCGCACGTCATCAGTGATACAGATGTTAAAAAATGACCAATAGATAAATAAAAATGCTACAGCATAAATAACAAAGTATGTGTAATTTATCTGTTCTCACCGGTCCAAACAGCTGACCCTGGGAGCCAATAACATTCTCAGTCAATTACTGGAGAGAGAGCGATTCAAGTTGGCCACACTCTAAAAGATTTCATAATATTTTATGAAATAAGGCTCCTTGTTTTCTGCTTTGCACATGGTGGCCACACCACAGTCCTGTGCCAAGCCCTGCATGTTGTCAAAACAAGATTAATGAACGCAAAATTGTAACGTGGGGCGGGTGTTTCGTACAGGAAACACTTTCATCTGTTATTCTCCAGTGTTAACAGTTCATGTTGAAAGTTCACACTATTCATAGACAGGAATGCTATGGGAATACTGGACCTATAATTACTAATATACTTGAACGGCTTTGTTGTCTGTTTTTCTTTTGCGTTGTTGCACAACAGGGGCTCGCAAAACAAGGAATTTTGTGCTGAACCTTTTTTTTTTTTTGCAGATTAGAGAAACGATAATTAGGGATTTACAGGCTTCTTTCACACTTAGCTGAGATGATATTCCCATTTGTTCTACACTTAAAGCATGACTAAAGTTTACTAAATAAAAAACAAATATTCAAATTTCCCGTTTTCACTTAATTAGGACTGTTGTCCATTACAAGTCATGTTATGTGTAATTCCTTAAAAAATTTACTAATTTCTTTTGCTCTGTCTTCAAGTTTTCAACAAGCTTCTAGACTGTGGACTGAAATTAAAAAGTAGATCACGGTTTGTTTTATGATTGAACAAGGAGTGATAGAAGGAAACACTTCTTACTTTGCTAGCTTTTTTTTAACTTTAAATAAATTATAAATATGACACTTTGTATTTACTCATAATATCTATGACATTAAAACGTCATTTAAGATCTGAAATATTCAAGTATGAAATTAAAGGCAAAAACAAAACAAACAAAAGAACAAAAGGAGGCAGGATACGTTTTTGTTTCTTTGATATTGCAAACATAAAATATTATCTGATTAAATTAAAGATTTTTACACATCTCTTAAAATATATGCTGGATAATTATTCTAAACATAAAAAATAGAGAAACTCAATCACATCAGAAGTGCATCAGCTTATGACTGCAGCTGTATTTTGGGTTCTGGGTGGTTTAATTGGGATTAATTGAATCAATGTCATCACTCTGACATGTATTTTTTATTCATGCGCTCCAGGGTGAGTGACTCGGCTCCATGGTTTTGAGTACTTCCTGCAGCATGTTTCACTGTGTGAGTGAAAACAGCAAAGCTTAAGCCAAAGAAACTGTAGAAGGCATATGTCTCTCTCACGGTTTTATTTTTTTTTAAAAACAGCACCGTCTTCAACCTCAAGCCGGACTTTCCTGTAAGGATTTGATTTGACCCTGGGGTCTCGTCCCTGAAACTAGCCGCCTCGTCCCCCTACAGAGTCCTCACTTTTGTGATCCTCAGGCAGCTGAAGCAACATATTGGTTAGAAGGTCGTCGCCTAAGAACGCCAAAGGACGATCATGCTTGACTTGCCTTGGACACTTTAGCTGTCACAGACTGTCCATGTTGGACAGCTTGTTCTGACAGAGAGCTCTTATCCAAGGTCAAAAGGAGCTAAGAGAAAATGCCATCCTGGGTGTGCTAGATGTTCTTCAACTTTAATACAAAGTGAAAGTGATTTATATTCAAATATATTCTCAGTTACACAGGATAAAATTAAAAGTGATGTATATTTTTTTTCTCTGTTACAAAGGCAAATGAATTATTTATATTCACAAACGGAGCAGCTATAAATGTGACCCAAGGGACGGGTTAATAAACTAAAATGGAAACAGTCTCTTAAAGTAATATTCAATGATAAATTATGCCTACCTTTTCAGACAAGGCCTCTCTTTGCCCTCTGGGGGACACTGTTACACAGAAAAATAATACGCAGCTGTGTTTATCATTCCTACCTCAGTCAGTTTTGGTTGGACATTAGGAGACGTCCTGTCCCATCGTCTTTTGTTTAAGCTCAAATTGTAACCTGGCTGGGTTAACTGGTACAGACTGGAGAGCTTCAGGGTAGGAGCATTAGCAGGAATTTAACGGAGTTGCATGTCCCACTTCTGCAGCTGGATGTGGGTTTGTGGCTACATGTCATTTAATAAGGCTTCAGGTATTATTTTCCCAGGTTTTCGCTTATAGAATGATGTGCAATCCATCATGCTCAAGAAACACTGGGATAGCTCTCCATGTCGACTCTTTTCTGTGATAACTACAGCAGGGGAGGCACTAAAGTCATGTTTGATGTTTTCTTTTTGAAATAAAATAAAAATTAGACTGCAGAAACAAATATTTAAGCATAACAATATAAATAAATTATCTTTAATATCATGTGAACTTTTAGTCAAAGTGGGATTTTGAGGTTTTTTTATTGATAATTTAGACATTATATAACCTTGTTAAATGTGCAAAAGTAGTTGTCTATTAATGCAGTTATCCTTGCTTCTAATGGAGCTTGTGGAAAGAGCTTGATGCAGGTTGGTAATGACAGATAATGTACTATAAGTACTGGACATCTAGATCTGGCTCGGCCTTTTTCTAGTCTACATCCTGATTTAGTTTTTTCCTCTTTATCAGATACTCCTGACGCCACAGACAGACTGCTTGGCTAAAAAAAAAAAAAACATCCACAAGAGAACCAGTTAGTGACTTTGGATGTTTTTTTGTTTGTTTTTAACAAGAGATATCTATTTAGTTTAAATTTAAATTAAAGTTAATGGGTATTTATTACCTCTTTATTATTTTATTTTAGCTATAAATATAATATGCTATTTTCTTTTTTTGTTGTTGAAGCTATCAACATTCTTGGCAAGTGCTGTTATATGTTAAACTGACATTATTTTGGATTTTAGATGTGAAAGTGCATCCTTTACAAGTTACCAGAGGTAAGATGTATTTATTCATTTGTTTCTTTTGGTTTCTATTTTCTGCAAAGCACTGTGTTACTCTTGGATAATGAAAAATGCTCTATTAATAAAGTTATTGATTTTAATTACAGTCATGAAGAATAGGCATGAATTTTCACACTTGTTCAGCCACTTTCTGTTCATAGACAGGAAAAAGTCCCCAAACTCGACTCTGAAGCTCAGAAAAACACTGAATGTCACATTGATGTGGGAAACGAAGACTGAAACTGAGATGTTAATTGCTGTAACAGATTTTTAGGTCCATATTTTAACAGAAAGTGAGATCGCCATAATTTGACAGAGTAATCAAATTGCTTGCAGTTAAACACAACTTTTTAACGTTGTAATTTGTTTATCTTTGTTTAGACAGACGTCTTTTCAAAGCTTTTGTTTCACTGGTATCGTGCTAAACACAAAACACACACACACCCCTAAACACACGTCTAAGGAACATTTACAGTCCCAAATTCACCTAGCTTGCAAAACCAGAGAAAACTCATGCACACAGGGTGGGGACATGGAAACCCCAAACAGCTCTTTTTCAATGTTAAAATTTCAACACATTTAGAAATCATTTTATTTTGTGACTCAAGAAATATTTTACAAGATTTTGACTTTTCTAAGTTAGCATATTAAAACTACTTACATGCTCATATTATATTTAGACAACACTCCTTTTTGAACTTAACACTTATGTTTAGGGTGAGTTGACATTTCGAAAGGACTTGGTGAAAGCAGTTCTTGTCGGTGAAAGAACGGTCAGATCCGTGTATTTGTGCTCACTACACACTTCTTTGAAAAAGGAGTTGAGGTGTACATTTCTTCAGACATTTAGGATAATTAAAATGCATTTTCTAAAATGTGGAAGAGAAAGTATGATGAAAATCTCTTTCAGTATCTATTCAGTGGTATTAAAATGTTTTTTTATATATATATTTGTTTTCTTTGTACCTTGGATTAAGCACCAAGCCTCCTAAATATGAATTTTGCTTTTGTGCAACAGCATCACGGATTTTACCAGCAACATGAGCAACTGGATCATCAGCATAGTCTAATATGAGAACACACATCTGGACGACAAAGCGAATGGGACTAGATATGGTTCCTGGTGGAATTCCTGTTTCACTTTTTTTTTTAAGACGACCAATGACCTGGGTATTTTACAAAGCAGAGAAGGTGGACTCTTTTTGCACTTTATGTTTTCATGCAAACAAAAATGTCATTTAAAGAAATGCTTTTTAGAGGGGAGATTCTTTTTTCTTAATCTAGTGGATTATCCATGTGGACTAGATATTCTAAGATTATTAAAAAAGATACAGAGTTCTACTTTACACTTGTCAACTGCAAGTTTCTGTGCTAGACACCACAGCAGCAATGAGACGGTTCATTTTGAAAGTTGAAAGTACTTGAGGGTAAAAGTAAGAGCTTTAAACAAACATCATAAGGCAGAACCTGCTGGGTTTCTTTCAGGAACTTACCACATTAACTCACTCTCCGTGTCTGTTGGATTTCTGCCTTTTTTTTTTTTATTTATTTTTTAGAGGACCTGATCATTTCATCACCTGTGCCACCCTGGACCTGCCCTGGAAAGTGGTGAAATATTAAAGTGCTGCAAAACCGCTTTTACAACGCCATTCAGATGACCCTCTAGACACCGTCTGCGTGCAACAAAGGAGCCATAAATCTGAGAAATCATATCCTAAGAAAAATACCCAGTATTGCAGATTCCAGGCTTTTCGCTAACTGCAAGCGTAGCTGCCAGTATTTCACCGCGTGGTAACAGCGTTGATGTCCTTGGTTTGGACAGATGACAGAGCTGAAAGAATGAGCGATGGTTTTACATTATGGAAAAGTTTGTGGGATGGAGAGTGGGGCCAAAGATAGTTTTTTGGGGGGTTTTTTCTCTCTTGAGGTCTGACTGTGGATCGAAACCTACGTGCTGTCCTCCTCTCCGCTCAGGTCCGCTGCGTCCCTCTGCAGCCGGGCAGAGCTCTGATCTTCACATAAACAGGCACTAAAGCCAAGAGAGACGTCATAAAAGTCTTACATAAGGGTGATAATGAGTCTTGACAGGCAAACCAGAACATCAGGTTTGAATCACCTTTTGGTTCAGATGAGCGAATGCAACAAAACTCAAAAACATTGCTGCTTTTGAACAGAATCCACGCTGTCCCCCACATTTAAAATGGAATAAGTAAAAACGCAACAAAATTTCTTAAATGATCTGTCCTCCTTTAATTGCCAAGAATCCATGATATGTTGGGTATTTGATTGTGAAGTTGCCTGAATTTACCTTTGCAGCTCACACTCCAGTAGACAAGGAGAACACAAAAACAAGAGGCTGCTGCTCACTACTGCTAATAATTGTGAAACTCGGTGTTAATCGGATCACATTCCCCAGATTTTCACATTTAAATTTGTTTGCATGATTTTATTCTCAGATTTTCTTTTTTGAAATGGAAGCTTCAGTTTTGAACCACTCCGCTCCACAAACAAGAAACTCCCCGATCTGAAGCAACAGCAGACCTGGAGAGGCTATGTGGTGTTATGTCCAAATTTTCAAGGCTGATTATTTTTTTTTAAATAAATTCCTGTCAGAGCAATTTAGGCATTGCTTTAATTTTGGTCCATGGAGCCTGTTAGAAATTAGCCAAAATTATGCCTCAGCCTCTGAAGTCAGAATTCATTATAGTGCTTAAAACAGCACTGGATGAACAGGAGCTAATAATGGTGAAAAGTAATCATTTTTGCTTTCTAACCTAACACAGAACAGCCGTGCATAGTGACAGTGAACCCATTCACAAAAGGAACATGGCAACGCCTAAAGAGAGAGAGGAAAAATAAATTGGATCAACGCTGCCGTTAATAGTCCTGCATTTTCTTGTTTTTAAATCTGTGAAAGAAAAATACATCAGCTGCTACTTCATCTCTCAGGAAAGTGTAAAATTATGGTTACTGGACCACACAGCTTCCCCGCTACATGTTTTCATACATAAATAGCTTACAGATGTCTCACTGCAGCATCCAGCTTTCTGTGCAAGGACTGCAGCGCAGCGGCTCCAGCGGAAAGATTGTGCACTTGACCGAATGGCTTTTAATCCCACCACTTAATCGCTACTAATACAGGAAGCATTTCCAAATAAAGGGCTGTTGAACTTGGAGCTCTTTCCATAATCATTAATCTCTTTGCTGGAGTGTTTGAGGCTTCCAGCTTGGTTCTTGTGTCTGGTTTCTTTACGAACAGCAGAGGCTTCAGCTCTTAACTCGGTGTCCTCTGGCAACCCTCTGCTCCTGCGGCGATGTTGTGGTCGCAGCGGTTCTTCCTTCCAAAGAGATACTTACTTTTCACCACCTTTACAAAACATTAGAACATTCTAGTTTCTCATGGCTGATAAAATACACACAATGCTGAGTTTGACATGGACATGAAAGTGGGTTTATTTGAATGGAAAATCTATCCTTGTCCTGATAACAATCAGGAGGGCAAAGAGTTCTTTTTCTTTGAAGACGAGACTTTGACCCCGCGTGTGAACCATTTTCCAAACAATCCTATAGATTCTTAGACAGATGGGTTCCTCGTTTTCAGACAGCGGGTTTTTTCTTGGCCGGGCGCGCAGTGTGAAAAGAACATTTATCAGAATAGAGATCTGACAGGTGTTCCATCATAGAAAGCATTTTTCATCCATTCCTCTAACTACGCCTGGTTTTTTCTCAGGGTTATGTGAGGGTGGAGCTCAAACCATCTGCCTTGTGGGAGGCTTCAGCCTCCAATGGCTTTGGAGGTTACATTGTGGGTTAATTTAACAATTTTTGATATTTGAGATATGACAAAAATGTTTCTGGACCCCAAAGTGTTCTTTCAAATAAAGATTGTAAGCAAGGAAGAATTGACTTAATAGAGAAAACCAGCAAAAGGAATTACTACAGCTGCTTAATGCCATCAAACAAAAAGTAAATTAATGCAGATATATTCCACTAAATTGAAATATTAATGTTAATTTATTTTAATATTTCACTTCAAAAGTAAAACTCAAAGATTAATTGCCTGCATATCTTATGTGTTTTTCCTTCTGCTAACGTTCATGATTATGTTTTACAGCTAACAAAGATTCAGTAGAAACATTTTCAGTTTCTCGTTATTTATGTTTTTCTGAAATTCAAAATTAACTGTTTTAATTTAGCAGATTTAATTTGACAAACATCTTCCTCCCGGTCATCCAATTATTTCAAGAGAAGTGAATTGAAGGAAAGGATTAGCAAGGTTGATGCAGTGGTGTAAAGCTGCGGTTCAGTTGCTTTTTACTTCCAGAAATAAAAAAGATAAAAATAAACATATTCCATTTTAGACAATAAAATTTGTGATATATTCAATTTAATCTAGTAGTACCGATACATCAGTATGGGTAACACAATTCCAGTCACTATGGAAAATTTTGTCACTAAATACAAGTGTAAGGCACGATTTCAAAAACCTCTGAGTAACATGAAGGATGCTAAATTTATAGTATGCCAGCTTTAGGCCTAGTCAAAGCAAAGTCCTTATTCCAAAACATGTGGAGCTTGTATGTACGGACAACAATGCAATCAGTCGCTATGTAGTCATGTCTAGTCAATTCAAAAAGCTCAAAAGCCAAATGTAGTCAAAGTTACATCTCAAACTATTATAAATAATTCAAATAAACTTGATTGGTCATCTCCAGGTTCTCCTTTAATCTCCCGAAGCATAGAAAGTCTAACATCTGCCTTCACAAACCAGAACAACAAAACTCTGCTACATTTCCGACAGAGATAAAGGTAATTTTAATATGAATTTCTCTTGTTTTCATGAGAACTCGTCTCCAGTTTCCTGAAGACCCCTAATGGATCCTGTAGGACACGCCGAGTTAAATGAAAACCCACACAGCGATGTTTTCCTTCATTTAAGCCTCATTTATGGTAAATTCAGTGGATATTTAGCCCTAATAGATTTCTAAAATAAACTCACTTCCTCCAGTCTTCGACGGCCTCTAAATGTGATTTATGTTTTGCATAAATGCACTTTGAATCGTCATGTATCTATTAACGCCTAAGAACAGTCAAACATTGTTTTGTGCATGTATTATAAAACAATTGCTTTCATTTCCTTAGCAGTTATATTTTAGCCCTGTGGCCAAATTGACTTGACTTAAAACAAACAACAGATTTAGCCTAAATGCAAATCTAAGATAATAGAAACACCTGACATTATAGCTGAAATGTTCTTTTGGGCGCCTGTCATTATGAACCTAATATACCTTTTCTATTAGAGAGCGGAAGAACGGGGTCAGAGGGATGTTGTTTTGAACGCCCCCTTGGACCCCTGATAAAGAACAACCTTAACGGGGGCGGATATTCGTTATTAGTGGAGCAGGGTGCCATCGGGCGATGACTGAATAGTTTCCTCCTGAAATGAGGCAGGTCAAGAGGTCAGTTGGTATACTGACCTGTTCAATAAGCAGCTTCCTACGACAGGTTATACAAATGGAGCATTATCCAGATTTATTTTCATAGAGTGGCTGCGACAGAATCCATAACAACTCATCAGGTTTAACTTTATTTTCAGCCCTGATATAGACAGCATGTTCCAGCTCATTTTTAATATACATATATACAATAAATTACTCATTCATCCACCCAGAGCTTCCTATTTTCCTCATCCCTTCATCCGCTAAAGGTGATTACATTTCAGCAAAAGACATACGGACGGCTCCCACACACATTAGTGAAAGAATAGGTTGCTCTCAAGAGCTCAGTGAATGCCAGATGGTAAATTCAAAAGATGCTACTTGTGCAATAAGTCAAATCATGAAATTTCCTCTCTTATAATTATTCCATAGCCAGCTGTTAGTGGCATTTCCAAAAATGTGTTGATTTTTCTGTCTGCATTATGTTACTTGTGATGCTTAGTGTTGTTTTTAAGAGCTGCGGCTCCTCGGGTCCAGTGACCCAAGTTTTTTCACCCAACATCAGTTTTTAGTCTCACAAATCCGTCTCTTGAAGAAAATTCCCCAAATTACTCCAATCGACACTCTCCTAAAACGTTACAGAGAAGCCTTCCCAGAAGACTTGAAGCTGGTGTAGCTGCAAAGAATCTACTGACTTCATATTAATCTTACGGAATAACAATGGGTGTATGAATGCAGATGAGTAAATATAATAAACAGATTTTTATTTTTTGAGTTGTTAGATTATATTTAGCTAAAACATTAATATAAGAAGGCAAGAACTGGATTGAATGACGGTTTACAGCAAAATATCATGGAAAAGTTGGGATTGAGGGTTTTTGTAATTGATCCTGGAACACACTCTCAAAAACTGCTGGGTTATATATTTCACCAAAATACTGACTTTATACTGTTGGGTAGCTTTAACCAAAATGAGTCCAAATAAATTTGTTGGGTCAGAGAGGAGCCTAAAAGCAACCAGATTATTATTGTGGTACTTTGCATTTTACAATGACCTGGTTTTACCTCACTGCACATCTCTCAGAGGATCAGAAAAGAAATTGTTAGATGGTAAAATAATGCTGTATTTTAATGCTAATGTCAGTGGGTTATGTTAATTACTTTAGTGAAAAAGTCTGTTCACTTACAATTGTTACAGGCTTTTACCTCAGATTATGCTTCCCACTTTTACCCACCTGCCCACCTTCTCCCTTCGTTTCCACGTCCTCATGATTACCTGAACTTACCCACTTTTGCTCTTTGAAACATTCACACCTTCACTCAGGTGTTCAGCCTGCAGGAAGAGAATTCCATACTTACCTTCAGCACTGCTGCTCCTGCATTTCCAACCACCGCTCACCATTTCATTATCCTTCCTGTCACACAAGATTTACAATCCATCATCATTATAAGACCTCTTCTAATCATTCTGCTGTTCTTTTAACCCAGACATCTTCATACCTACCTGTTAAGATACAATGATTAATATTTATATAACTGATCTTTTAGACGTAAATCACTTGTCACTGTTTCTTGCTTTTGGGCCATCAAAAGAGAGACTGTGGGTTTGAGAAGACAGAGTGGACACAAAAGTGGTGAAGCGCTGGTCCAGAAGTACGTTCAGTTTTTAAAAAAGTAGAGCGCTAATAGTAGCTTCATTACTGACTTCATAGAAGAAAGAAACAGTTAAATCGACTGGATCAAATCAGAGCACATCTACTTGGAGTAGCAGCTCTTTCATCAGTTTTGTACAGGAAAGGGGCCGAGTTTTAAAAACCAATAATAGCTTACAATCTAAGAGGCAAAGTATTTATTCATTTACACTTACTGTATATATCTGATTAAGTGGATAATTTGTAAATGTGGTAAGTTGGGGTTTGATAGTTAAACTAATAAGGTGAACTTTGTTTCAGATTGTAACTTTGAAACAAAAAAGGTGAAGGAATGCGCTGCTCTCTGTGCATATTTCCTACCGTTCGTGGCTGATGACAGTAATACAGATACAGGGGTGGTTGGAACGGAGGAGACATGCGATTGCTATTTGGTGCTGAACATCAGTCCCTGTCGTCAGGAGGATCACTCGTCTTTATGGCTGCTGGTTCTCAGATGAAGGTGTCTCAGGGGAGAGGGGAGAAAAGAACAGAGTTGGTAGATGATGCACAGAAATGACACTTGTGAGATATGACAGAGCCTGAATGGAAATACTGCTGGTGCTTATCAGGTACAGCCAGTGGAACATGATTACTACCGACTGGCAGTCTAACAAGGTAATTTAAACACTGCCACCCGGATGCAATCTCATCTCGGTTTTGCCTGAAGGCCGCTTCTAACACAGCTTTAGAGCCTCTGGTGAAATTGCTGCTCTGCCATCACATCAATGAGCCTATTAATCCCTGGCAGGAGAGCACAACAAACCTCTTACAGCTATAATTGATTAATTACGCCTGTTAAAATTCACAAAGATCATTCAAACAGCACTGGGAGAAAAACATTAGAACATAAAAATCTCTGATTTCTCTTGCTGGCTGCTTATGTTTGAATGGAACACTTCTTCCTAATATCCTACCAAATTCAAAGCAAATCTATCAACAAAGAGTGTGAAGGGGGTTTAAAATGTTTCCAGTTTTCATCACCGGATAATCACTCCCAGCAGCAACCACAACGTTCCTGTTTTTTGCGCACTTTATATAAGCAGCGGTGCATGCGGGAATTCTCACCTTTCACTATATTAACATATTAGGTTTGCACTTGAAATTGCTGCTTTCATAATTGCATTAATTTTTAATTTTTTTACCCAACTTCTTAAATTTTATTTAAGGTATGTATATGGAGTTTGATGTAAAAATGTTAATGGGAACATTACTTCCAAAAATTTGCCATCACAATCATACCATGATATTAAAATTCTTCCAGAACACTAATAATCTTAGCGTTAAGGTTGGTACCTCATCCAGGAGGGAACAAAAAGAAACCAGAACAACATCTAAAGCATAAATATTATCCAACAACTTATAGCTGGCCAACAAGAGCACAGATGTACATTTTAAATTTGCCAAAAAATATTCTGATGATCCCCAAGACTTGAAGGAAAATATTCTGTGGACTGACAAAAGAAAACTGGAACTACTTGGAAAAAATGCCTCCCCTTACAGCAAATCCAAAGGTGAATGACTCAAAAAAATCTAAATGAAGACTTTGGGGTGGTGCAGTCACAAGGAATGAAATCTGATTTAGTTTAAGGTCCGTCCTGCTGGAAATCTTTCTAGTGTTGCTGAATTAAAACAATTCTGCAAAAATGATAGGGTCACAACCACGTAAAAGGCTTGCTGCCAATTAAGAAAAAAATGTTTGATAACTGTCATTGCTGCTAATGCCGCAACCAGTTATTAGATTAAAGGGACCGTTATTTTCCCATGTATCGCCAGGCTAGTCTGCACAGCTTCCTTGTCTCTTAAAAATAAAATTATCATGAAATATTTGAATGCGACAAAAAATAACAGTAAAAAGAAACTTCTGAGGAAGTATGGTAGCGAGTGGATCCATAAGCAGACAAGCTGAGGCAATATGTTAGTGTAGGTGATTAAATTAAAAATAAAAAAGAACTTATGAACTACTAGGAGGACAGAAAGAACCAATGACCAGTATACGGAGATGAACTGGGTATACTGGGAGGGACCAGAGAAAGAGCAAATACTGGGAGAGTGGATGCTGGAACAATGGACCAGACTGATGAACAAGTTGCAGGTGAGAGGAGGGAGAGCAGAAAGCAGAGTGATGAAAGAGAGAGAGAGAGAGAGAATGACACAAGGGAGGGAAGAGGAGAAAACATAAACCGGCGAAAAGGGAAATCAAATTTAACAAAGACAAAAAAATGAGCACAAGAAATAAATAATAAATAAAAATAATAAGAACTAATGTAGAACAGAAACAAAGTTGATCTGATAATAATAACAAAATAAGAATCTACAACCCAAAGCAACCTGACAACCTGACGGAAACACAATATTTTTACACAATTTTAGTTGCGCGTATATGGCCATGTCTCAAATGAAAAAAAAAAGTGACTTGCTGAAACATTAGCAGCAACATTTTTCTGAATAGTTTTCCTGGAAATTATAAACACTAAAACTTATTAAGAAAACAAGCAGAAACCACATATGTTTGGTGAGATGTTTAACTTCTTCAGACAAAATCGCGAAAGACATCTGGAGTAAGAAAATAAATTTAAAAAATCTAAAAATCAGACTTTTTTGTAATATAAAGTAAAAAAAAAAGTAAAAAGAGGCTTTTATAATACAATATAGTGGTCATAATGGATATACATAGGAATTAGTAAACAGTAGACAAGCACAAAGCTGCTGCATCCAGATGCTTCCTTTTTATTTCGGACAGATTTTGTAATGGCATTGATTTTCCAATGCCACTTTAAGAAAACCAGTAAATACACCTCTTAAGAGTCACCTATTCCATCAACATTACATCCATTTGCAGCGAGTGTTAGACATACTGAATTTAAGCATTTCACTTGCACAGTAATTTTTTCTTTTTGCCTTCTACATTACAGACCACTTAATCTTTTTCTATAAGACAAATGTATTGCTATTAATTAAACACATCCATCAAAGATACTTTTAATTATTCCATTAGCATTTGCAACAGCAGGGAAAAGCCCATCTACTTGCCAATAATCATTCCACTCATTCCCCTGTTGCTATTTTCATCACTGTCTTTAGTCTGCCCCTGTTGTTTTTAATGTGCCCTGAGCACAGTCAGTCACAACAATAACTGCAGCATGGCTGAAAGATTAATTACACGACATCCGCACCACTCTCACCTCTGCTTTCCCCCTCCAAGCCTGTTAGCCTGGTGTTGAATGATAACAAAGTGAAAACTTACATAATAAATGCTGGAGTTGTGCTGAGACTGGCAGTGGGGCATGCACAGAAAAGCAGACCCAGGAAGCTAAAGCTTGAGAATTTTCCTTAAACCCCAAAGTGGCGATTTTCACATAATGAAAAGGAGTTTGTGAAACTGGAACGGTTCAACAGCTTGTTTTGCAGTAAAAAAAATAAAAAGAAAAGGCCGCATGTTTTTTTTTTTTTTGGCTCTTTAATATTTCAGTGGAATGCTCTTGATAGCAATGTCTGACTTAGCAAAATTATGTAGGTCTCAGATTTTTATACAAGTATTTCACACCAGTTGCAATGTCTGTAAAGTTTCTTTTAATAAATTACAATAAATGTCTTACTGCTTTAACTAACTAAATAATATGAAACTGTTTGCAAAGTATGTACATTTTTCTAGTCTTACTTGTTAGTTTGCCATGATAAACTACACAAATTTGTTACAATGTTTCAAGATGTTATTGTCTAAAATGATAGTCTATTCTGTTAAATTTTAAAATAGACTTAAGTGTGGCATTTATTTTAATTGAATTCTAAACAAATACTAAATTGTTAAAAAAACTACTGTACAGTGATTTACTCCGCACATCTTGATCTTTGTTCTTTCTCAGCATCCAGCGCAGACTGGCTGCAGCAGACTGGCCCGGGGCGTCTCATTGTGCTAAATTCAGCTCTGGATATAATGCAAAGTGACTAAGAGCTGATCACGGGCGATCTTCAGCTGAGTTCACCATGCGAGACCCAAATACAAGAGACATTTACCCTTGCACTTGCTGAGGAGTTAAATGTGTTGGTGTCAATTTGCGTGACCAACCGCACCGCCTATAAATTAGCAGCTTTACCATAACGAGGTGGCCAAAAACATCTGGAAAATTGTTAATGACCTCTTGATAGGACAAATCCATGCAGATAGACTGACTCTTCGGTCAGAAATAACATCACTCCACCAGCCTTAAATGAATACCTACAGCAACAAGCTCTCCACCAGCTAGTGGTAGTAACTCTTAACTATTTTAATCTGAAAAGTTACTATGGAAACGGTCAAATATAAAAGCAGAGTGGCAGAGTCTACATGCTGCATACAGGTAACTGTAGATCATCCATAATGGCACCCAAGCTAAGCATTAGCAGCAAAGCTAAAAGATGTGATGCATAACCGCTTTACTAAGCAAACATCCCATGTCTTTTTCAAGCATTCAGATTGGTAACCAGTCTGCCTACTTACCAGGTGGCCATGCAGCACCTCCGCCAGCACAAGCTGTTCACCATTCTTCATATAACATCATCAAACTCCGTGAAAACAAGGCCCATCATTAGAACACAGACAAAAAAGGTAAGGAAAGAGTTAAAGAAGATGCAAAGTGAACTGTGTTGATATTTATTTAGTTTGAGGGGTTTTTTCTGCATAAATCGTAACCTAAACCCTAACCCTCAAACCTTACTGTGACCTTCAGTTAATGCAAGTGTCATCCATCAAATTTCGCATTCAAGTGTATGGAAATCCCCGTAATTTGGTGTGAATTTAGATGCCATCGATAGAAAAACAAACAGAAACACACACAGAACCCTACTTGTTCATGTTTTAGTGCGCATATGAGTAGATCTTTAGGCCTTACTATGATGGAAACTGTTTGTGTTAAATTCTCCCATCTCACTCGTTGTGTTTGACCAGCTGCCGTGCATTATCCCGCTCCACCTTTTCCAATCCACATGTCTTGTAAGCCCGACTATTTTCACTTGTTCTGCAGTGAGGTGTGAACTGCACCATTTCCTGTGCCAGGGCTGGCTTATTAAAATCTGTCTTCCAAAGATAACTGGGTTTTTAAAAATATGACTTCTTGTCTGACACTCATAAGAGCCAAAATGTCATGACTGTGAATCGTTCTTGTGTCAGGTGGAATCAAGGTTAGAAGAAGTTAGGGATTTTATTTCAAAGCAACAAGGTGTCCCTGTCAAACAGAAAACAAGCAATGAAAATGTCAATGTTTTATACATTCTTTATGCCTCATTAAAACATAAAACTAGACATATCACTTCCACCTCTTCTTCTTAATGGCAATAAAGAGTTCGTTGAACTGCTGGTGTGAAGTCAGCTTTAATGTCAATCTTTAAAGTTGCTCTTTAAGAATTTATTTAAAGTAAAAAGACATGCACTATTAAGATGCATTTTCAGGTATTTGCAACACAAACAAAAGTTACTACAAATGCATTTCTTTCCTTAATGAAACATAATATTGTGTGTAAAATTAAAATGCCTTCACATGCAATAACACAGATGATACCCATTAAAAAACAATATCCTTAAAAATACATTTAAAAAAAGAGTTGTATGGTTTCTAAGTAAAATGGGAATACTTAACCATCTGTTAGTAACAACCATTAAAGCAGAAATTCAGCTTAAATAAATGCCATTTCATTTTGTTCAGAATGGTTTCATTAACACTGTAAGATGAAGATGAATAAAAAGTGACACATAATTTCCCATTATTTCCATCCTGTTCACGTAAAGAAAACAGCATCCACATGGAAGCCCACCATTGCTGTTCTCCAAAACAAACACCCACATGTGATCCTTGATCTCAAACACAAACAATTTTGCTTTATTGCAATTATGCCTCACAATAGTCCTTCCATTCCTGCTACATTTAAATTAAATTACTTGTTTTGCAGAGAATAGGAATCACAATGTTTGAAGAGTAATAATTGCTAATGATACCCACTAATAGGCCATAACAGTTAATGTTCTCACAGGGTTTTAATGTTGCGCTTAGCGTGTTAAACAGCAAGACTCCCTGAAGTCGTTTGGTGAAATGCTTAACATCAGTCTAGTTAGTTGACATGTTGTAGCGTGAAATCTCACAATGTCGAAACATCCCAATACCAATCAAAGTGAAGTCTGTCTTAAAGATTGTTATGTAGTTGTTGCTGTAGCTGCTTCATTATTAAGAGCCCAAGATATTAAGTTTTACTTTTGATGTTTGATTTTCTTGATATTCTCATTTCATTCAAGGAGGAAAGCATTACCCTCCATTTTTAAAACGTTTCCTTTCTCTACTGAAACTTCCCTCCTCAAAAGTTGGCAACCCAAATGAAAGAAGCGATTATTTTTGTAACAAAATCACAAATGAAACCGAAAGAACACTTGTGCATTTTTAAACGGACTAAAATATTTAGGCTTTGTCAAAAATATCTGAGACCATTCCTGATTCAGAGAAATGTTCATGGTTTAAAGCATGCATGATGTGTTAAACATGAGGAGGGAGTGGAAGGACACAGGCAGCCAATGTAACTGGGTCAGCCATGATGGCAGCTAAAGTCAAAAGCAGTCCAATGAACTCTGCTCTAAATGTTGCTTTCAGGCACAACAACATCAAAGTGATCATGTTACACCTTACAGGTGAACATTAGCGTAAAATGGCTATCATAAAATAGGCTTGTAGTGTTCACACGCATCTTTCTGAAAATGGATTAACACTCGTTTGAAGGGGAGGTGAATCAGGTTGGGTAGATTTGTGGAGAAGGACCTCGCTGCAGCAAACAGAAAGGGGCGGGGACGGACCACTGTCAGTCTCATACCTTATTTGGAAATGGGGCCATTGCACTCTGGAAGTGAAGGGGGCGCTATTTCCTATATTATCCACGGTCTCCCGTTTTCATTTTCTTTTGAAATCTGAGATAAATATTCATCTTTAGGACGGAGTTTCACTCTCGGCATGTATTTGAACTTCTCTCTTTTATTTACTTCAGCGCAGCTCACAGTTTTTAACAAATCCCTTAGCTTTCTGTGTACTTCTAAATCTGCTGCTTAGTCTCATCTTTTCGGGCTTGCTGCCTATAGTGGCGTGGGGGTGGTAACACAACTAATATAATTACATCACTAAATCAGACTAGCAGAAAGACTTTATTATTTATTAGTAATTCTGGCATTACTGGAACCGTAATGCCAGCGCCCCCTTCATTTCCAGAGTGCAATGGCCCCATTTCCAAATAAGGTATAAGACTGACAGTAGTCCGTCTCCGCCCCTTTCTGTTTGCTGCAGCGAGGTGTATTTGCTCCTTAAAGGTGACATCAACTCCCCTGGGCTGAGAGACTCATGGGATTAACAATTACACAGCAGTAAGGAGGAAAAAATACATTTTTCTTTTATTGCAGATATAAAAAGGACCATGCTGACTGTTATCAGTAAATAAAGTTTAAAACCCACTGATAAGAAAAAAAAACAACACATTTTCTCACTTCCTCCAAGGAAGTCAAAAATTTTGAGGTGGCCAAATTCATGAAAAACTTTTACTTTTACTGCAAAGTGCCAAAGTTAAATGTTTTTCCAATAGAAAACTAATGTGCTTTTCTAAACTTTTTTTTAATACATCAATGGATAAAATATATTTTGTGAGTTTATTTACTGTTTAGATCACTTTTTTAGTTGCTTGTACTGCAGTGACTAATATCCTGGATACTTTTAGGTTTCTCCTTACTTCACAATCTCACGAAAGTCTTTTAAAAAATTAACACAACACTGTTTTTGTCAAATCACAAATAAAACACATTTTGGAAATTTTCTAGTTCCCTGCAGGATTTGTTATCTCAGTGCTGCAAAGCAAAAATACCAGGATGTTACCTGGCTGGAAACAAAAGTATAGTTTCTAAGCCCTTTGGCTCTTCAGAGATGCTTTTTGTTCAGGCAAGCACATAATGGATGTCTGTGTGCAAAAGCAATAAGTCAAAAGAACATAGTTTTAAAGGTCTTGAGTTGCTTTAGGACAATAAAGCCAAAAAGACTATTTACTGTTACAGAAAGGCCAAAGTCTTGTACTGTTGTTTACCAGAAGAAGAAAAAAAATTACATCAGCAATTCAGAAACAAAACACTCTTTAAAATTGTTGTATGTAAAGTTTCAGTGGACAAACACTGAACTTTTAAGTTTGAATAAAAACCACGCTTCCGGTTTATACTGTAAAATAGTAACAAATGACTGTGAGCCTACTGTGTTAGTGCTGTTTGTTGGTTTATTGCCAAGGTGCCAGAGCATTCTTGTCCATGAGGATAACCAGTCGCGTTTAAAGCCATTACAACAACTCACTGGGACTGCAAGACCTGTGCCAAGTAAATAAGTAGGTGCTTGTTGAGGATGGATGGCGTAATTAACGAGGTCCCTGTGTAAGCAGAGACTTGATGTCCTTCTTACTCAAAGGGCAAAAACCACCAAACCCACTCAGCAGACACTGCACATTTTTTTCCTCCACCAAATATCGTTTCTGTCTGCTTCTTAAATACTGGTTTTACTTCTCACCAGGTTCTCTGCATCTCAGTCTCCATGAGAACAACAAAACGGGGAAAGGAGTGAGACAGATGTTACTCTGTTGAAGGGGCTTTTAATTAACAAGAAGTGTGCTGAGCCCGTGTACTGTTGTAAAAGTATCACAGTGGCTTTAGACTCCCAAATCCATCACTTGAAAAGATGCTGTCATCTTTAATTAATCCACAATCTGTGCCTGACAAAACCATATTTTAATTTATATTTAAGCTCTTCTTTGCACAAACACATACACCAGAGGGTAAAAGTTAAAGCACCCTGAAAAAGTATTTGTATCTGGTCTAAAAAAAACAACCTTGTTTTTTAGGTACGTCTCTTGCAGCTCAACAAGAAACTCATTAAGGGACATAATTGTTCATTCTCTTTTGCAGCATAGCCCAAGCTTAGTGATATATGTTGGCAAAATAGCATTTCTTCCAGGATTTTTCTCTATTTAGCTCCATCTACTTTTTCTTCAGATCAGACTGGCTTCTCTGTTCATTTGAAGCAAAAGCAGTCTCATAGCATGAAGATGCCACTATCATGTTTCATTGTACTATCGAGTTTAATTTGACTTCTTCTCATATCTCGGTAGATTTTCAGCTGCCTCCTACTCTTCCTATTTTCAGATGAAGGACTGAACAGCACAGTTTGATTAAAGGGCATTGTAACAGAATGTTTAATATCACTGGAACAGATCACATCAGTAAAAAGAGGCTCATGTTCACTAAGAAGGTATCTGTGTCAACACACATTTGCAGAGTTGGTCTTAGGCGATACATTGAATGGAAGATAATAAAATCATCATGTTTGACTCCCAATGCAGGTGGGATCTGAAGTTGACAACTGATTTACTTGTGCATGTTATCAGTTCATAATTCATTCATATCAGATGCCTCCAAGCTATCACAGGATGTCGACCTCAGAGATGCTGAGCACTGACAGACTGGGGTCTTTGGTCCCGGGATGTGGCTTCGTGTTTTACTTTATAATCAGTTTCCCAACAGTCCTTGGTTGCAGAAGAGATTGGAATAAATGTATCTGGAGTTAATTGGGGTTTTTTTTTCAGATGAATAGCTGGGAACATCACATCTCTCATTGCTGAGTAAAACATTTAAAGCTGTGCATGCATCAAAAGCAAGGACACTTCTAGGAAACTTATGTTCTCTGCATGTAAAGGCTAATTGGACTGGTTTTCTGAGTAGATAATATTTGGAATAGGAAATGGAAAAAGCATCATTGGATGAAACCATGCAGTTTGCTTGTTTGATTGTGTCAATCTGATATTGTTGACTGTTTACTCAGGAGAAAATTTATCTTTTAATTTTTTTTTTTTTAACTAAAATATATATATATATTTATATATTTTTTTTATTTATTTATGTCCTTTCTGGACCTGGTGTCCTTTCTGGGTTACCTCATGTATGAATGACACCCAGGGGAGCAGTAAATATATCATGTTTGAACTGAAACGAAACAAGTTACCTGTAAAGTATTGCAGTTAGGCTTCAACGGCCTGCAGCACTCTTCTGTCCAGGTGGAGGAACTGCCAGCAAGGATTTAGTGCATTCCTGAGACGGAGTACATGCGGTGAGAATTAATGAACGAGAATAAATTCAAGGCAGATTAAATTTATGACCGGTGCACAAACAAGCCCCGTTTTGTACTGACAGATAGACACAATCCAAAAGGTAATCATTCACTTGTCAGTTTGCCTGTTTGCATCTCCCACCCAGGGGGTTCATTGTCGTGTACTGCATCTGTATTCTGTTGCTGGTCTGTTGAGTTAATGAATGCAGAGAGGCTTTGGTAGGCGGCTTTAATCTCCTGGCAGCTCCTGTTCACTGGAGCTGATTCTTCTTCTGAAGAAAGCAGGGGCAGCAGATGGATCACCATGAAGCCCAAGGGTTGGAGGTGGAGAGCTTTACCAGGTGCGACGAGGCCAGGCGAAAAAGACATGGTAACTTCTTATTGAGCTCATCACTTTGGTCATGAAACACTGAGCAGGAAGTTACATTTGGTCCTTCGGGCAAACTGTGCAGAAAGAAGAAGGTCATAGTCTGGTCAGAGAGTTCAATTAGGAAGGTCACACAGATGTCAAGCTGTCTGCTTCTGGTCCAAAGTCTTATTGATTTCAGAGGTCAGGGAAATCTATTGGAGCCATTTCAGGCTGTTCTTGCTCAGACTGGGGCGTTATCTCATAATGATTTGTCCTTCCATATCTAATACTGAGCTTTTAATGATGTAATCCCATTAACTTCTCACACAGTTCCCAGTCTGTCCCTCCACATGTCAGTATAATATAGGTTAATGGGTTCCTTTCCCTCACACAGTGTCTTATTTCCAAACTATGAGCAAGTTGATTCTTTTATGTTGAATTAAAAGCACAACCAGTACATTGCTTAGTGTTTTACCTTAAAACATAAAGGTATTTCAAATTGTTTATCACTGAAATTTACTGTGATAATTGTGAAAAAAAATATATAGTCTGGGAATTTTATCAGTAACATTGCCATTTTACTAATTTATTTTATTAAATCTCAATCTCGTTGTAATCTGTTGATGACAATGACAAATAAATCTTATCTTATCTATCTTATCTTATTTTTAATTTTGCTCACTGCCAATTATTAGAGTATTTCTAACTTGTTTATATGTCCTATAGAGTCTCCTGTGAAATCTTGAAATATTTCTATGAAAAAAAAATAGCTATAATGGTAAGATAATGTAACCAACCGATTTCTACCAGGATATTTCAGCATTTCTTCAACAATGGCTTCAACAAATTGCTATGAATGGGATTGGATTCAGTTTCAAAAACCACCTCTGAGTGGTGTTATTAAAGCAGCAGAGCCTGAAGGTTTGAATTTATTTCCTAATAAATCCTGTGTAGATTTTTTTTTGGCTTCTGCAATTTCTCAGAGAAACCACTGATAAATAGTGGCATCTGTTTGGCATCCTAAACTCAACATGAGGTTTGCCACACACCATAATCACTGAGCTGTATGTAATTCACACCAAAGTATGTTGAAACATCGGATATTTTACCTTTTTGAAATCTGATGAAAGTCGAGGTGAATTTTGTTTATCTTGAAGTGCTTTGCACCCTGGACGAATTCCTAGTCCATCACACACACACTCATCGATGAATGCAATTTCGAGTGATCAAATGTCAGTCATGTTTTTAAGACAATGCAAGGAAGCCAAAATACTAGTAAGTAGCACCGAGGTGAACACGCCATTTCCATGCAGAAAGACTCCAGGTTGGGATTTGAACCTTCTTGCTGCAGAGCAACTGTGCAGTCATATTGTTTGACAGTTGACCCTAAAATTTAATAAATTGTTAACTTTCTATTACTAAGGCAAAACAGAAAGTCCCTTTTTAACATGAATTTAAAATCCTATCTTTGTTTGGACAACACTGACTTTATAACCTTTCTGTTCATCTGAAAGCTTGCCATTGGTCATATGGCTTAACACCTGGAGCCTTTGTTTGAGGAAACATGTTTCCACATTTTTGTGAAATTTTGCTCATTCTTTATTTTTTCAACTGTTCAAGCTGAGTCAGACTGAATGAAAAGCATCTTTGAACAATTTTTGCCACAGATTCCCTATTTGTTTTAAGTCTAGACTTTTACCTGTCCATTTTGGTGGACCTGCTTTGATCCAAGCATTAATATGGTGCTATGCTTACAAATGCACACCAGATTGCAATTTTTTTTGTTGTTGTAAAAATTGTGTCATTTTTCCTTGCATGTAACATTACGTCGTATGTTCAATAAAATCCCAATAAACCCAGTCAAGTTTGTGATTGTAATTCACAAGGATCAAAGGTTGTGAATATTTTTGCCACACATTGTAAAGTCCTTAAATAGTTATCTAGGTAAATGGAAGTCATATTTATTTGAAAAATACATTTTTGTTTGTGAATTTCCACATTTGCCCTTTATTTGAATGTGAAAACTGTAGGCAGGATGTTTCCTTCGATATCAGACATGTCATCTCTTCCCTGGTTTGATCTCACGTTGCTTTGGATGTCATCCGTTTCTGGGGGCAGGAGGAGGTTTGGTGGCGCTATTCGATTTTTGCAAACTATTCACATAGGAACGATGTTTCTGCTTAAAATGTTACTCTTTTAAATCAACACAGTATGTACAGTTGTGCCAGTATGTCTCTTCTGTTAGAGTTTTAAAAAAGAGACAAAATGGAAACAGGTTTATATGTTCATCTGTTTGTTGTTGAACAGCCAGGCCTGGGAGTGCAGAAAACCAAATGTTTGAAATATAACAGGCAGCAACAGCTTGGCAGCATGGTTAGTCATGACCATGGTCCTGATTAGCTCATTCTCGCTGTTCTGGCCAGAGACCGGTGAAAGAGATGCTTTAAGGTTTCTAATGCAAGATTAAAATCAGTCACATTCCTACATGGGTCAGATTTTGGAGGGTCCTTTGAAAATAGACAAATGATGTTACATTTCCTTAGAGGAAATGACAGAAAGCAAGTTTTGGACAGAGCTATGTAGGACATCAGGGAGCGACGCCATTACAATCATAAGAATCTTCATCATCAGGTTGAACTTTTCAACTTTTTCTATGTTTCAGTAGCAGCATTTGGGATTTTTCTACCTGTCCACAAACATTTCTACTGTTGTCTTTTTAATTTTTCAAAGCATGTGCTTCAGGTGTTTTCTGAATGCCAGTTTTATTTCCACTTAGCAGCACAGATCCATCTGTCAAAAAAAAAGAGTAAGCTTCATAAAGCTCCTCAGGCTGATACAAATAAACTTTCTGGTTCTGCAGCTTGTCAGAATTGATTTCCTCTCACTAAAACACATCCACTGTTAGCGCTCTAAGGCACATTACCCATCCCTACCACAGTATCAAATCACCACATTAACATGGATTTGGCTAGCATTTTATTTATTTTACAGATCCATGACCTCTGCTGCTAATTTAGCTCATGTATCAAAGTGAATCATGCTAAAAAAAAAAACACCAATTACCAATGGATTATCAGTTATAATAGTTAACCAATCTACAAAATGATGCAAATCATAGTTGTAATATATTGTCTGTTAAATCATAGCAATTTGAAAACAATTGCAGCAGCCAATTTGGGTAGATAGAAATTGCCTTTCAGTTAATGCCTGAGGTTATTTCAAAAGCATTTAAATCCTAATTTCTAAAAATGACTCCAAGCTGTCTGTTTGTTCATTATTATTCCTAAAAAAAGTGATTTGTGTCCTAGAACAAAGTGCTTCTTGCAATAAAATAAAATCATAAAGAGGATATACAATATATATATATATATATATATATATATATACAATTTACATAATTACTACCTTGCAGCCAAAATGACCTGTCTCAACAACTCTTTAGCTCCTGAAAACTGCATCTGCAGTGGCGGCTGTGAACATGACCCATGTGAATTTTTCTCAAGCAGTGTTTGAGATGGGAGTTTACATGAACCAGGGTCTCCACCACACTTTACCAGTTCAGCTTTAATGTTATGGTTTAACTCACAGGTGTCAAACTCCAGTCCTCAAGGGCCGCTGTCCTGCAGTTTTTAGATGTGCCACAGGTACAAAACACTGGAATGAAATGACTTAATTACCTCCTCCTTGTGCAGATCAGTTCTCCAGAGCCTTAATGACCTAATTATTCTATTCAGGTGTGGTGCAGCAGAGGCAAATCTAAAAGTTGCAGGACAGCGGCCCTTGAGGACTGGAGTTTGACACCCCTGGAACTGGTAGCTTCCCTCATCATCAACTCCAACTCACCACCAGGTGGCAAACTATTAATGGTGAACTCCAGACGGAGGAGTTAAGCCCAAGAAAGACTTCATTTCTAAGACCAGTCCTGTTGTCGCAGTTGTTTCGTTGCCCGTCAAATTTGTTATCAATTAAAAATTAATTCATGATCCCAATCTCTATCTCAAACCAACCGAACATGACAGTAATGCTTCCATGTCACTGTATTGTACCAGTTTTGCTTCACAAATACTCCTGACTGAAAAAGTAGACTGTTTGTATCAGCTACATTTATCAGGCACATAATTACAAACAAAAATCATATCTGGATATTTCAAAAGCAGTGTTTGTATTGGACATCATGTGCAATTTCAGTGGTTGGTTATCTGAACTAAAAATAATAAATCTGGTTATTTTCCATTTATTATTTTACACACTCTTTAAGTGTAGTCGCACTGTTGTGGGAAGAGTTGTGGCTGTACATATAAAGACAGATTTCATCCATGCTATTTAATTATATTCACTGTCTATGAAAATAAAGTTACATTATTCAGACCTGGGCTAGCATAGGATTCCTTTTTGATTTTGAGTAAAATAGTTAATTTGCTGTATAGAAATTATCCAGTACTCTGCACACATACCTGCATGCAGTGATACGAGTTCTGCCAGTCATCTAATCGCATGCAACTATTTTTATACACAACTTTACTTTTAATCTGAGAAAAGCTTGGTTATCTGACTCCCGATCCATGAATTTAGCCAGAGCCATGTCAGTCACTCTGCCTTAGTGCTTCCGCTATAAAACACCGCATGTCTGAGAGATTGAATTTGTTCAGCCTATTCTATGTTTTACTGCTACAATCTGATCCCACATTATGTTGATTTAATTTGTCACGCTTGTGATCAGACAGCACCGGGGGTGTTGATAGACTATTAGGCCCTGGCGAGGGGCATCTTTCAGTTGTGTGTGAGTTCACTGAGTCTTCTTCGTATTACACGGGGATGTTGTGGCTTTGGTAAATTGGCTTTGACCCAGACTGTGTGTACTCAGGGGACTCTGCGTTGCTTTAGGGATACGATAAGAGGACTTCTCAAATACAGCAAATGAGTTCTTGCAACCGATGCCTGCGCCAATGACGTGAAGGCATTAACCAAACAAATGATGGTGATCATACTTTACTCCTCTGCCTTGTGAGGATGAGGGCAATTGATGCTAATGTAGCAGAGCAGAATGCAAGCCTTGAAACCTGAGGAATATGGAATAAATAAACATAAACTGTCCAAAAAAAAAAGTCATGTGCATGCATTTACAGTTCTTCAGTTACACTGCTATTGCACAGAAAATACTTTTTGTGTGTGATGTGTGAATGCCTAGAAACTCATTTTGCCAAAAAAACAAATATCTCAAAAAAAAAAGTCTGCCTAATCGAATCTTCAGCTTAACTAAGAGTTTTATAGAGCATTTTCACAAACAACACAAGTTTATCTAAGCTTTGACTACATTTATTAAAGTGTAAGGGGTTATGTATTATCAGGATTTCTGATTCGAGGATTTCTCAAAGATGCATGAATGAATCAAAGCAGAACTCTATGTATGTGTTTGAGAGAATGACATTATAACATAATGGAGAGCTGAGAAAAGCTGATTTTGCATAAACCAAATGTCTGAAGGTGATCAAGTTATGATGCAAATCTTCAAGCATTTACTTTAACTCCAAAATCCAAATGACAATTTGCAAATGCACTCTGGGAAAAAAAACTGAATTTTTGAAGAACAGGCCTGTGGTCTGATGAGTTTGGCCACAATCGCCACGGTTACTGTTGGATTCACTTCTCCCATTCCGCTGTTCTTTGTAACAGTTACATTAGGAGAAGAAAAGAGGGAAACTTATTACTGTTGTTGGATTCACTTCTCCCATTCCGCTAGGGGGCGCTGTAGTTGTTTTGCATTGGTAGTGGAGGGGAGGTGAAAGAAGAGAAGAAACTTACGGCAGGCCAGTAATACACCGAGACCGCCGTTAGCTGAAGCTAACAAGCTGAAGCTACATTAAAATCATATTCTACTGGCGTTCATGAGTGTTGCCCAACGTGGTGAGTTATTAATGCTGTAAGCTGTGGGGAGATGAGTTTTTGTTATCTGTTCTAAGCGTGAGCTCGCTCAATTTGCTAGCGCTAATTAGCCCAATGCTAGCTGTGTTTGCTGCGCTGTGATAGTTGAATGCCGATGTTTATTATATGACGGAAGTGTTCTAAGAATAAACTGCCTTATTACTGGTTAGTCAAGCCTCGCTAATAAATCTATGTTTAAGTTTGTGTTGATTGAATTCTGCGATACTAAGTATTGATGTTTTGTTTTTTCTTACTTTATTTACAGTTTAACCGGACCGTGTAACCGGTCCGTGTAAAAGCACTCGGCAATAAAAATAAACAACAACAACGACTATCTTATGTTCTTTGTAACAACTGTGAAGACCAGACGGGGTAGCATTGTGTTATGTTGTTTTGAGGAAGGTGGTAACTGGTTCACCTCCAAATTAAATAAATTCATGATAAAAAGAAATTAAAGGAAAAATACTGAAACAGCAGATCAACACATGAACCGGGGAGAAAAACAAAACAATGGTTGGACACAAATAGGTTTTTCTACTGACAATATCCAGAGATATTCCTCCAAATTACAAAGAGGCTTAAGGACAACAAAGTTAAGGTTTTGTTGTGACCATCACAAAGCCCTGATTTCAATCCAAGAAAAAAAAATTGTATGCAGAGCTGGAAAGATTAGTTTGAGCATGGAAACTTACAAATCTGACTTAGATGACCCAGTTCTGAGGAATGGGCTTGAATTCAAGCAAACTATTGTGAGAAGCAGAAAAGACAGGGGAAAAGATTTTGTCTTTTATACGATATATGTAGTTTCAAATTGCATCTTTTAAATTAACCATCAATAAAACAAGCACATGGCTTTAAAAGTATCACACCAACACTGTGTGAGGGAGGAGCAGTCCGGAGCTGGGACGCAGTAAAGTCCGTGCACAGCTGACACACAAACACGCACATCCGACATAACTTACTTGTTGGTTTCAGCACAAACTGGCGCGGTCCATCGTGGATACACACGCGGTGTTCCTGCTTCTGTTGTCATATCCATCCTAGCTTGTAATTTTCACGACAGCTTAGATTTTCAAACAAAGCTATTTCCGGATTAAACGCGCTGGTACGGAGTCACGTGATGAGGTATAGAAATTGAGTATTGTATTTCTGGTCACAGGTTTGTTATCTTTCAGTATTATGATTATTTTATGTTTGTATACTTTGATAAGAGTTTGCTTGAGTTGGAAGTGACTTTTTATTTTTCTTTGTGTGTTTGTTTTTCTTCTTGTGGTTGGAGCCTGTGACTATAAAGAGGGCTCTGCACAGCAGGGAGCCAGTCTGAGTGTAGATTCCCAACATGTCTCACTGAAGGTGAGGACTTTTGAGCTGCCATGACGGTACTGCTGTTTTTTTAATTTTTTGTCTGATTTTGAACCTGCCTGGAGATCCATTGTAAATATGCTTCTCCAACTTTTTCGTTTTTCTTTTTTTTTTTTTACTTAAAGATGAGCACAATAAACACCATTTGAAGTGAACTACGGCACTGGCCTATCATTTTTTGTCCAAGTCAAAATACTTTTTGTCTTGGTCAAAAAATCCAAGTCAAAAGGTTTTGTGGAGAGCCCCGCCACACAGTGTTTTCCAACACTTTTTGTTTTTCCATCAAGCTCCTTCTTGTACAAAAAATGTTGCATCATCAGGTTCACAAATGCCTGGTCACAATGAAGGAACAAATATTTGTTTCATTATTGAACTTTTCACTTCGGTCTTGCATAATTCAGTCTATGGTTGAGATGGCAAGACTCTCTGGTACCACAAAGGAGCAACTTATTCATTTTATTTTTCATAAAAGCTTTTAAGAGAATTCTGAGAAATAACGATGATCGCGTGCTTGAAGCAGAGTTCGTTCAGTGCGACAGGCTCACCTACAGTCAGTTTAAATCTCACACAGCTGTCTGTTCTTTAGCAATATTTAGTTGACACTATAAGTATGAAACTCTTCCTCATAGCACATTTATACTAGAAATGTAAACATTTATCCACTCATGATTTCTTTTTACAACAGCGTTTCGGTGTAAGTAAGATTGAAAATATTGAAAGTAATTTCTTCAGGAAGCATGTTGCAAATCTGCAAAAATGCACAATTTTGCTGGGTGAGGTCTTACAGGGTGTGATAAGTGTTGAATATTAACCTTGAACTGTGAAAATGTATTTATTTTTAGACATTTACGAAGCTAAAATTTGAGACAGAAAGAATGAGAAGGAAAGACCGGAACAGATAAAACTCTAACTCTGACAGAGAAGTCTCTGTGTTTATGTTAATAATGTGATATCTGACAGTTTCTTATATTTCAGCTCTGAGTTTTGTAGTCACTGGACTGTAAAATGAAAGCCTGTTTTGAAAGGATTTTGTACTACAGCTCTCTGTCTTTGTTCATTTTGCTGATGGGAAACAAACTCAAACCAATGACACAATCCCTTCCTCAGATATGAAACCTGATCGCTGTTTTCACACCGAGCAGAATGAAAAGCTCATGCCACTCTTACACACTCGCACTTTATTTCAGTGCCCTTTGTCCTTGTGGATGTTTAATATTCATTCAGTATACGTTGTGTCTCTGCAGCTGTGCCACGATGAAGATCCTGGGAGGCGATGACAGTGTGAGAGCCACAAAGGCCTGTCGGAGACATGAAGGTGGAAAATAACTCACTGGCTTTATGGCTCAATCACACATAATCAGTTCGTCCACATCAGGTCACTGCAGGCTCAGTTCCCCTGCCTGAGGGAGAAAATATTGACCTTTCTCCCTAATACATACATTTACCTTTTGAGCATGTTGTATACAGATAAAAGGAGTTTGAGCCACATTTTCTTCTCATTATTCCTCTATTATTAAATAATGTAAACAATTCACCTTTAATGAAAAAAAGTGTTACTGTCAGTTCATATAATGCCCTTGCCAGGGTGGTTTTTTTGTCAGAAATTTGGCAGGTTATCATTGGATATGCTTCTTCTGTGTGCTCTTCATATTTTGAAACCATTATGCAGACCGATGGTAAACCACATTTCGTCAGAGTTTGTAATCTTCCTCTCTTACATTCATCACAAACAACCAGGCAGGAAGCCGCTTCAGTGGAGGGAACTGGGAAGAAAGTCAGAAAAAACACCACAACAGTTTGGTTCAGTTGTACAAAACTGACAGAGACAAATTAGAGCTTAAAAATAAACTATCGGTAATATTTTTACTGTTTAGGTTAACTTCGAGTAAAACGCTTAAAGGACAAATATCCCACATGAACAGTCATTACACCCAAAGATGTGCCTGCTGATATCCATAGATTGATTCATTAAATATAAAATTTCCTCCAAATGTTCCTTCTGCAGGATTTTTATCCATGAAAATTAGCTGCAGCGAGGAGTCATTTTTTCCTCAGTGCCTGAGCCAAATCAATATCAGATTGTGTGTCAGAAATTTAGATTCCCTGTCTGCCAAAAAATGTGTAACATTAGTTTGAGGCAACATATGGGGCAACTTGAAATATTGTGAAAAAAACTAAACAGAAAACCAAAAAAAAAAGAGTTGATCACAAAATTATTAATTGGTCTGGCTTTTATACCGGGAGCTGGACCAGACGACAAATCAATACTTAATTTTTTAGCAAGGTCTACTTCTTCATCAGTCAAAACACTGTCACCAAAGAACATATCAATTTAATCAGCATATGCTTTCTCTTTTCTTTAATGTCTTAAGCATCTAATGATACAAAATACTTAGTGAGGTAAATTCATATTTCACATACATAAAATTTTATTCTTTGACCACTTGCACAGATATAATACAATATATGACAGACTGTTTACACCTGAATGTGGTCAGCTTCCACTGACCTGTTCATACTTTACGTAACCACCGTGACTAGAAGAGTAAAGAAACATATTGATTTGAGCCTTTCCAACAATACATTCAGACGAAGAGGAGTCAGTCCGACAAGTCAGAGTTTGTTAAAATACAGATTTTACTTTGAAATGAAAATAGCAATATACATCTGTTTTGCCGAAACCAGTCATCACTCATTTGTTTTGAGTGTGCAAGCATTTCCTTCCACTTCTGCAGCACCTGCGTGAGCACCGTGCTCCCAGCTCAATTATTGGATGTCTACTTGCTCTGTGAAAACCCTCGGCTGATGGAAAATAGCTTCTGCCTGCATTTTTTTCCTACCCACTCAACGGTAGAAACTGGCTGGGAGCAGAACAATTATCTGACACAACAGAAATGTTGCTGTAGTGCTCAAATTTGCTCTGAGGTCCATCAGGGCTTTGAAATAAAGGCCAGAGCTCTTTCTTCTTTACAAACTATATTGGCATGAATTCTGGGAAGGTCCTGTGGTCCTGTTCTGCGTAATGCCAGAGTTTGACTGATTTGTAACGGCCATTAACCTCTGTGCTCCTGTTTTTCTTCAGCATCCTTTTGGCTGCGGATGTATTTCCTCTTAGTGTAATACATCCACATATCTGGAATAATAACGTCAAAAGTACTCCTACCCTGTATAAACACACATTCACAAGAAGGCTAAATTATGCATCTAAACTCTCACATATGTGCATATAACATTTAGCTGTTATAAATTAACACCATGCAAATAGTCATTCACACAAAAATCATGTTACATAGCTCACGCAGATCTGCTAGGAACTCAAAGCTTGATTAATGCTCTGTAGGTGGTCATTGCTTTTTATCTACAAGCAACTGTACCGCTAACATTAGCATCTAAAAGCTAACTGGAGAAGCTTTGTTCTACTTTCAGGATGTGGTTGCATGGTAAACACTGTCCATGGAGAAATATGGCGCCTGTAACCACTAGCACCTTCTGACTCACATTTGTACGGTATTTGATGTCACTTTATGGCATACGTTAATACTTTGTGAATGATTCTCATACGTTGGTAGTTATAGCTCTACATATCTGCTAAACTGGCAATGTAATACTGCAAACACACACTGTTTTGGAGGTGCTGGGTCACACTGAGTAACACTGATCCATTATGAAGTGATGGAAATGTGGCTTCACTTGGTTGTTTGTTGGCTTGTTTTTGCATTGATTATAGCGGCACATGGTTGGCACTTTTTCTACATACAGTTTAAGGTGCCTTGCAAAAAGTCTTACCCCTTTGACTAGTTTTTTTTTTTTTTTATTTACATTTTGTCATATTAAAAGCACAAACTTCAATCTGTTTATTGATATTTTATGTGGCAAATCAACCAAAATTGTTGATGAGACATGTTGTCTTTTAATTTTGCGAATTAAAAAAAATCTGAAGTTTGTGTTATGCATCTTCATTCTCCTTAGTTTCTGATACCCATAAATAAAATCCAGTGCAAAGTCGCCTTTAGAAACATCCATCCATTGAATTTTTCTGCAAAATGTTAATAACAATCATCAATGTATTGAGAAATAAATTAGGACGCCCCACATAAATTCCAGTTTTAAAAAACTAAATGTACACATAAGCTTATCGCACTTAGCCAGAGTTTTGAAGGCAGCTTGTATTTTTTAAATCTCAGACATTTAGCTAGGTGTGCTTTCGATCGCTGAACTGAGAGTTGAACACCATGGTTGGGTCTAAAGAGCTGTCTGCAACCTTTAAAATGAATATTGTAGGCTCTTATGAATATTATACTGAATTTAAAGAAGTCTCAAAAGAACAAAATAAGCCATTCCACTTTACAGAAAACAGTCTATACATGGAGGATATTTAAAACAACTGCCAGAACACATAACTCTACTTATCACAGTCCACCCTGAAGGCAGAAAACAGGATGCTAAAAAAAGTATCAAAAATAAACTAAACAATCAGAGATAACTTCAATGATAAGTGTACAAGAAGGAAATACTTGCTCTCTAAGCAACAGACAAAGACTAGGACTTATATAGGAATTATATTCTTTAAACAGATTCATCTAAATCTGAGGTATTTTGACAACATTTTAAGAAAGATATGAAACTTGACCTGACCACTGCTCACCTATCATGAATTGAACCATGTCTCAACTAGTTCTTGAACAAATTATAGCTCAACAAGAACTGGACCCGGCAACATGACGATGACTTCAATTCTGAGGTGAATCAAAGCTCTTGATGTCACTATGTACCTGAAAACTAACACTTAATATCCTGAACGGACCTTCCAAATGGTGGGAGTAGCTTAATGCTGTGGGGATGCTTTTCTTTCAGAGAAACACTGAAGCAAGTCAGATTTGATTGTTACAGCAAAGCGGAGCATCTAAAGGAATATTTCTAAAGGGCAATGCTGGAAGAACATCTTAGAGTAGCTAAAATATTATGACAGTGGCATGGCTATAAATGCGTACCACTCTTCAGATTAATATTTTTAAAACAAAAATAAAAACCTTAAATATTCTGTCTTTAGTTTGCCAGTAATGTGCTTCTTTCTGATTGTCTTTTACATAAAATTCCAACAAAATCCATTGAAATTTGTGTTTTTGTAATGCAACAAAATGTGAAAAAGGGGTATTAATACTTTCACAACTGTGACCAATATAAAACTGTAACACTCAGCAATACCAAAAGAAAAGCAATGTTATTCATTTAGTTCTTTACACCTCAGTCTTATTTGTTTTTCTATGCCAGGTAGGACCTGGGGGGAGCAGCTGCCTTTTTCCCATCCACAATAACTGTGGTTACTTCACTGTGAAGTCACCAGAATGTTTTTTTTTCTTCCTTTCTCTGTACAGTTTCATTAAAATCAGTATGAACAAGATAGCAACATACACGCACCAGAGCAGAGCATATAGAGTACAAAAAGCAATCCCTTCTGTCCTTCTTGTTCCGTGTCATTTGGTCTTGTTTATTGTGTGCGCAGTCCAATATCCAGTTTGTTGTACCACAAAACACACATTTGTCATATGCCAAACACTGAAGCAAAGACTCACGCCAGGACTTGGTGTGTTTTTTGGGTTTTTTTTTTGTATTTCTATTGTAGTTATTTGTGTTTTGTTGATATTGTTTGTAAAATTGTTCAACAGGCAGCAGCTTCATATAATTAAAATGACAAAACATCCATTCACAAGACTCACAGCACACTGAGCATCCTGGTCTGGATGTCTGCCATACTGCTGTCATATTACAGGGCTGAGAGCCGCTGCGTCTCCCGGTGACACTGATGACTGACGACTGGTCC
Organism: Xiphophorus maculatus; assembly: GCF_002775205.1. Taxonomy (NCBI): domain Eukaryota; kingdom Metazoa; phylum Chordata; class Actinopteri; order Cyprinodontiformes; family Poeciliidae; genus Xiphophorus; species Xiphophorus maculatus. The sequence continues at coordinate 10,439,720 of NC_036458.1, read as the reverse complement.
CACAAGTGAATCAGTCGGCACACCGCTTCAAAACCCAAGTAGGGCTTTCAGTCAGAGCTCCATCAGAGCTCAAAGCCGTCTAACTTCCTTCCGAAAGTCCTTTCTCCTTGTTTCTTTTAAAGGTGGCTCTCAACATTCTCTCTCTGAACCTCATAACACTGCATCTTCCCTGACTGGTTGATGTCCTCCACAAGGGTGCAGTTGCTGGTTCCTTCGTTCTGCTGCGAGCTGGAGTTTTCCGTCTCCTTGCCGTGGACCATCCCGTTGTGGCAGCAAGCCACGAGCCACGTTTGCTCTTCGGGACGGCAGACCGGGCCAGAAGATTTGGCGATGTCTGGGAGGTGGGGAAGCCGAGGGATGTGGTTCAGCAGGCTGGCCGTCTTAGTGTTGTTGGAATTGCTGTAGGTGTGGCGATATTCCTCCTCGATGTTCCTCCCTAGCTTCCAGCGCTTCCACTTCTTCAGAATCTCAGATTGCACCTACGGAAATTACAAATGTTAAAGGAGAGGTTAAGAAATGTGACAACATAAAAAATCAGAGATTGGAAACATTTAATGTAGCTCAGGAAACTCACTTCTTTGTTGACAAAACAGTACAAGATCGCCACCAGGAGACCCTGAGAAGACAACGGATATTTATCCAAAACTTATACCAATGTAACACTTTTTGAGACCAAAGGAATATCCTTTCACAGATTTTTCATCCACACAATTATGACCAGTGATGAGCAATATGGCTAGTTGCCCAAGGCAGCATTAGATAGAGGGGTATTAGTTACACCTCTTACCGTGCCATGAAATCTTTATTTATAAGGCACTTTAAAATAACCAAAGGCAAACAGAGTACTGCATAATATACAAATGGCAAGCAATAATGATAAGAGAATGGACAAGTTAAACACAAACAAGTTAAAATAGACAAATTAAGATTGTTAAATACATGTTATCTATTGGTTCTATGCACATGCAATACAGCATTTTATTTTTCCCTGCAGCAGCACAAAGAAAATTCCGTGCATTTTGTTTTTTTGGGGGGGCAAAAAGTACCATAACCAAGACCTACAGTTAAGCCCTAAAACTATTCACACCTTTGACTGATTAATATTAAAGTTTCTCTCATTTAACCAAGAAGTTTCTGACAGAAAATTCGAGGCTTCTCTCAAAAGATATTAAAAACAAAAATGTGAGAGGGGTAAAAGTGTTTCTTCAATCTGATTTTATTCCTATTTTACATTAGTTTTGACAAAAATTGCTCTATAATCAACAGAAACATCTGCATTGGCATTACAGTGGTAAATGCATGTTTTGCATGTTTCCACTGGCGTTTTGATTATTTATCTTTGCTTTTTGAGCTCCAACTCTTTGAGGCTGGAGGGCCTCCTCGCCATCACACTAATCTTTAGCTCCCACCAAAGTTTCTCCATGAGTTTCAAGTCGAGGCTCAGGCCGTGCCAACCCAAAACATTCGTATTGCTTCCACTCAGAGGGAGCATGTTGTCAAAATTAAAACATATTTCAAACCTAAATATGCTTGAGGTATGAATAATATTTGGGCTCAACTGTAATCTTCCACATCTTGTTCATCATCTCTCTTTACTTCGTTCTTTCGTTATTTTCCCTACAGCACACATACGCTTATCCGGGATATCTGTGACAAATTTTCTCCGAGTATTTTACGGGGGAAAACAACACAGCTGTTGTGTCACAACGAGGACGGACACAGCTGGGAAGGGTTGATCAGACGAGGCACATTGATTATTTATGAACACGGAGCGAAACAAATGCATAAGAAATAAAAAAATAACGACAAAATGGATAGTTAGTTTTTTATCAGCTTAGTAATAATCGGTGAGCTACAATGAGTTCATGTATTTGAGGGTCATCTGTAGTTTGAGGAAAGGCGCACCTATGTTTTTTTTTTTTACTCAGAAGATTCTCTTTTACACAATCTTCCCTCCTATGTGGTTTATTTGGCTCATCAATTGGCAGATTAGATTATTTTTAACGCATTGCCTCCTGACACTGACTTTTTACAGGACTTCTTCCCCACCACTACAGCAGTTTAATCTCTTAAAAACTCTTTATTCTTTCTGCTATCGCTTCATAAATGACTTGACTAAGGCGTGTAAAATAAATGTGTTTGTTCTTAAAATCATGCTCCAACCTGGAAGGAGGAGAAAAAGAGGTCAATAAAGAGCTTAGTGAGACGTAAATGCAAGCTCTTGTTGGTGGTCTCCTCAGGTAGGAAGATGAAGACAATCTGATGGATACCCAGAAGAGGAATCAGTGTTAAAGTTGATTTTGCCAACCTGAGATGTAGAAAAAGAACATAAGCTAAGTTCCAAATAAGAAACAATAATTAAAAGGATCGATTTAATTACCTAAACTTACCTGACTTTATAATCTGTGTATCTCATCTGGTGTGCTCGAAGTTTTGAGACAAGAATTTTGATGATATGTATAAAGATAATAAAGTTGATCTGTGAAAAGACAAGAGATATTGTCAAAAACGGCAAAAATGGGTTATAAACATAATGAAACGTGTAAAAAGAAAGTTGCAAAATATTTGTTGCTTCCTGAAGTTGTTTTGCCCCTTGGAAATATTGTAAAATTATAGGACCTTTTCTTCTTTACAGGCTATTCTTTTTCAGGGACTCAGCCATTTCTTTTGTTTTTCAAATAATAACTTAACCCTGCATTGCTTTTTATAGCTTACAAGTTTCTATGAGCTCAACGAATCTTGCAAACTTTAGAAGTGTTTTACCAAAATCGTCTTGCCACCGACCCCAGCAGATGAAGACCCTGCTTGGTGGTAAAAGCCAAGTCTCTTAGTCTTTCTGATTCAAGAGTTATCCAATTTTCTGTTGTGCAATGACAAATAAATATAAACATTGTAGTTAGCAAAATGAGGCGACTTGGGCTTCCACTGAAGGTAACGTTTGTGGATGATCCAAAGATGCCTGTTGTAAGCTAGGAAAGTCGTTATGCAACATCCAACCAAGTGAAAAGCTCTGCTGAAGGAATATTGCTAAATTTGATGATGAATACAGATAGATGATTTCTCAAGAGCAAATGCTTAAGTTTCCCTTGAAAAGTCAAAACATAAATAAGCATCAGGAATAAATCCTCCAGATTAAAACAATATATTACACAACTTTGTTGGAACTCTACCGCCTGTAAGACGATGTGAAAGGAAGAAAAAAAAAACTTGATTCACTCAAATCTGAATGATGCATCATCATTGCATATATCTCTAGAGGCAGAGTGATGGCTTGGGCTTAAAGAGTGCTTTGCGAAACTCTTCACACACTTTAACTCTTTCCACATTTTTCATGTTACTATCACACACTTCAGTGTTTTTTTATTGATGTAATAAAAAACAGACAATCTGAAAAGTGTGCTGTGCTTTTATATTCATTTATATTTATATAAAGATTAGTGTGATTCCAGTCAGCAGAGTCTCCTACCTGCACTGTGAATCTCTGGAGCTCCTCCAGAGACAACATTGTGCTTCTAGCCATTTCTCTGATTAATGCGCTCCTTGCCAGGCTATTTAGTTTAGCTGAGCAACCATGTCGTGGCAGGTTTGTGGCTGTAGCATTCCTTTTTCATTTTCAGATGATGGATTGAACATTGCCCACAAAGATTTCTGAAGATTAAACTTCTCCACCACTTCATTCCCGACCTCTCTGCTGTGATCCCAGCTCTTTGTGATGCATTTTTGTTCCCTAATGTTCTTTAGAAAACCTCTGAGGCCTTGGGAGAACAGCTGGATTTATACTTAAATAACAACCTTGAAACAAAAAGCTGTGGTAAAGACTGCAAAGGTTTTCAAAAGAGAAAAGAACCACTCTGATGATTGATTGATTCCAGTCGCCTGGCGATTATTGCCAGTGAATCACTATCGCCAAAATAAAAATTTTTTACTGGTTATGTTAATGTTGTAAAAATTTGATTAGTGGATTAAGCTTGAAAAGAAATCAACCAAGGGAAAAAGACTACAGATAGGCATTACATTTTCTGAAATTAGGTCGATTATCAAGGACAACATATTCAAATCTTAAGGGTTATTTATCCACTGCAAGTAAACAACTGCTTCTTATGTAACTTCTAACAATCTGGTCCAAATACTTTAAAGCTTCTGCCCTTTCTATGAAAACACAGTTCTTATTATTTTACCTAGCTTACTTTGTGCAGGGCAAATGGGAACATTTAATTAAACAATCATGTTCAAAACAATCACAGATTCTTAGCTCCTAATAAATGCCTCTAAGAAAAAAGGATTTGGTTTCAAATACTCTGAAATTATAGAAGAGAATATCTGGTTAGCACGCAAGCAGCAACTGCAGCTCATTTTTATAACAACTAAATAAAAAAACTGAAGTTTCTTGTCAAACTGAATCTGTCTCTGACCAACACATGCAGATTAGATGTAAAACAATTAATCACTGGAACATCTTCCATGTCAGCTGGCATTTTTTAAGAAACAGTCGGCGCTTTTCTGATGAACATGCATTAGGATGTGACCTTTAACATGTTCATTCTGCGAGGATTAAATTAGGAAAGTATGCTGGACTTAATTTGGACGCATGACTCTAATCTCTATCTGTTCAGAGCAATATGAAAGCTAAAATGTTTTTAAAAAAAAAAGTTTTTTTTTTGAATATTTAAGATGTGACCTGAGTAATTGATAATGGGTTTTTAGGACACAGTTTTGGATAAGTAAGTAAGTTAAACATTTTTCGTTGGTAGTCTGCCAATTCTGGAAGTGTTTCGGCTTTTCCTGCTCTGATGCGGAGTTTGAAAAAACAAAACAAGAACAAAAAAAAACGGTGGGATCAGAATAACGAGGGAAACTCTGGAATGAGGACCAGCCCCGCCATTCCTACAAACAACTCTGACACAGGAATTCCTGCGGGATACAGGCCACTTAGCAGGACGATTAATGCATGGAAAATGCCAGGATGTCTGGCGGCATGACCGATTGGAGCAACATAAACGCTCTGAACTGATCCTCACAAAGCACACGATCTGAACAAAATGCATGATAATTGTATTTGTTTGACCCAGAACCCTGGGAGGCCTAACATGCGTCCCAGACGTTAGATCTGAAGCACAGCCAACCTTTCTCACTTCATAAATAAATGAGCTGGTTTTAATATTGCATGGGGTACCATTTGACAAAAACACTATGCAGTCAAGTGGAAAGGCAAGATGCCAGTCGTGCATTTGGAGTTTTCTTGGGATTACATTTGTGCTGAATTTGAACAAAAAAAGAATTAGAAATGAAAAATGGATGTTGCAGAAAATTACCACAACGCCAAGCAGTATCGGCGCTCGGATTATCCACCAGATATTCATGTCGGTGTTTTGCTCCCAGCACCTGAAAACAGAAACTCATTGAAGGAAATTGAAGCAACTACAGGACATTTCTTACATGCTTCTTTGACATTTGCTCTGTAATTTATAGCTTCTTTGTTCTGAGATTTGCATCTGAGTCTCGTGTTGGCAGACAAGATATTTTCTCAGCATTTAGAAAGTGTGGCTGTGAAATTCCTGTCCCTCCGTTTACCGCTAAGCAGCGCGCAAGAGGGGCTTGACGATGAAAGTAAAATATTTCTGACATTTTAATGTTTTAACTCCTGACCATGAGATAATTTAATTTCTCCTCAGAGCAACAACAAGCTGCTGTAAATTTTAATCCCACATTTAGAGTTCAACAAACCACCTTTTGAAAACATCTTAACACGGTCACATAAAAATACTGCTTTCAAAACTAAAAGTAAAAGAAGAAGAAATACTTACTCTTTATTTTCATATAAATATTTAGAGACTGCCCAAGGAACAAGGAATATTAATGGTGTTCCTGTAAAAAAACAAAAACAACAGATTATATGCTGAACTTGCAGACACACATCCTCGTATCCAGAATAGGCCAGCTCACCCCAACCAATGCACAGGTAGATTTTGAAGTAGTTCCTCTCCGTGAACACGGTAATGACCAGCAGGTTGTGGAGGTAGATGCCTTCCACCAGCAGCCAGTAACTGTTGGCCATGATGCTGTACTGCATCATCACCACGGCAGTGCGACAGCTAACTGTGGTCTGCAAGAGAGCAGAGGGAAGTTTCACAAAACTACACATGCATTTTCAGCTGAACGTGGTCGGATCAGAGCCGCTGCAGATGGGATCTCCTTCTGGCAGCGGGATTCAGGCGTTGTGCCAAAGGCGATCGGATTCCACAAAAGCAGCGGCTTTAACAGCCAGCTGTGTCACACAGCTCAGCACACAGTGGAAAGTATAGTCTTTCTTTTGTAAATAATGAGCTTGTATTACTATCTTAAAGCTACTGAGTTTTGACATGACCTGACAAGACATTTGTGACGAAGTTGCACATCTTCAGCAGAGGAACCGTGGCAACTGACTAACTTTTGACTCACTTTTGGCTGAATGAGGTCAGGAATGTTTACGTTCCCCCTGCAGGTGTCCATTTCAAATGAGAGCATTTGTTTTGATTGTCAGGCAGAATCTCAGATTAAAGCTTCCTCCAAGTGAGAATCACAAACCAACCAATAGAACTTTAAGGCAGCCGCTGCAACAAAGGTTTGTTTTGCATCACCTAACATCATATATTCTTGTAATATCAGCAAAAAGTTTTATTTTGCTGCAATCTGACTTATTATTGACTACTTTGTTTGGACTCCTTTTACATATTTCTCTGTGGATTTTTGATCCTGTATATATTGTTACATATTTTACTGTATGTAATGTTTCTTTGTAGATCTCAGTTCATGTTTTAATTTGGCCGTCTGGTTCTTTTTTTGTGCACTGCGTCCCATTTCCTTTCTGTTTTTGCTACTTCACCTATTTCTCAGTTTCCCACCTTTTATGTGATTTTTGTTTTCTAGGTTTCTGCTCCTTCTCAGCTGTTCTCCATCTAGTAATTAGCCCCACCTGTTTTTCATTTCAGTAAAAACCTTCATTGTCAGATGATTAAATATCTTACTAAGGTAGACAGAGAATAAGTTCATTGCACAGAATTGAAGTCATAAAGAGATACAAAAGCAAATATGGGAGAAATAATTCAGAAAATCACATAATTAACCTCCTGAAAAGATTGTCTGTGTTTTTATGAATCCTGAACTTTGAACTATGGAACAGTTTTCTTCGCAGTACTCTTCCATCCTTACCAGCAGCTCCACTGGGGGTATTGATTCACTGGGGAACCCCTGGTCCCTGTCTCCGCTGATCTTTTGCGATGTGAAGTTGGCCTCCAGCAGAGCATCTTTGATTAGGACCGAAAGGGCTCGCAGGATGAAGGAAGCAAACAGGTTCATGTGGATGTTGTTCCTCATGCAGTGAAGTTTTCTGACAAAAACAAAACAAACAAGACGGGCTTAAGGCTGACCTGCTTTGGATTTCTCAAAAATACTTGTTTAGAGAAATAGTTTGGTTTTTGTTAAACTGTGGTTCTTTCCTGGAATTTGTGTCAGCAGTCAGTATCTTACCTGCAGGAGACTGCTATCAAACTATTTGTTGGGTTTTTTTCCACAAATAAACAGTCATGTAATATTACTGTCCATGTCAGGTAAGATACTGATGACAATGTTGTGCTTCAAAAAAATCAGTCAGCTGGTTTAAAGTTGACTGATTCTCTTTTTAGTGATTAATCTTCATTGTAAAGGAAAAATGACAAGAAATTTCTTCTGATAATAAATAGTACCTGAAAAATATAAGAATACCAAGAGCCAGTACTAGCGCCACCAAGGACAAGGAATAACCCACTGTGTACATGATCCAGATACATCTATAATAAATCTGCAAAACAATGAATAAAGAAACACGTCAAGAGTTTAGCACAGTGTTGCAATAACTTACTTTCTTATTTTGGTATTTTGTAAGTACTATTTTCAATATATTTTTCATTTAATCTTTGCAATCCCCTGATATTCAAAAGTTTTTAGTATTTAAGCCACCTTTCACTTAACAATTAACGCATTAAAAATAATTTAATGTGTCAGTAAAATTGTCATTCTGCTTATATAATATTTGTGTTATCCTTGTACCTCTTAAAATAATTATATTTATTATATTTACATATTTTCCTCACCTGGTTTGTACTATGGATTTCACACTCAGTGGTATTGTACTTAGTCACCCACTGGCCATTGGCATCACAGTCCTGATATACCATGCCGTGTTGAACTATGTGCAAAAACACACACACAAACACGGACTGTAAACAAAAAATCTCATCATCACAGACAGCTGTCTGTTTCTAATAGATATTATCAGTTTCTTTCAGACAACATATTTAAAACGCTGACCTTTATGGTACCATGGCAAATACCACGGGCACTCCACACTGACGGTGGTGTTGGGGAATCCGTCAGGCCAGCAGGCATAGTCGTCAAACGTCCTGTTGCACACAAGACCTGAGGGTAAAAACAATATTAATACCGCCCTTAGATGCTCGTTTTTGACTCTTTAAGTTTCAAAACGGTCTTTGAAGTAATGTCTACTGGAAGTTATTATCTGGAACATTGTGGTCTTTCTTCTTAAAGTCACCCTTTCTGTGTCATTATGTCTCTCATCAGTGGACATCAGTCATGATTGTGAGACTATAGACCGCTGGAAGCTCTGGGGGACAAAGTAATGTATCCTATGTTCTCTATAGCTGCTTAGCTGCTCTCACACTAATGGAACAGCAGGGATGTTATGTGAGAGCTGCCGTGTTGGAGAGCTGAGAGGTACAATTTTGTATAAAGTGTGGGAAGCAGCTTGTTTTAAAAGATGAGGCAGAACTTTCTAACGGGGAGTAATGCACCTGAAGAGCTAAATTTACCTAATTGTTGAAGACTTTCTTTCTTCTTCTTCTTCTTCTTACTTCTAATCCAGAGCTCACATGTAGTTTGACAGAAAATACACTGGCTGTTCTTAAATCCTACCATCTTTTTTTTTTGCTCAGTTGCACAAAAGGTAAGTTTCAAGTCTTTTTGAATCTTAACTGAATCACTAGATCACACAACTTTGGTCAAACTGATAGTATTTGACTCAAATAAAACAAAACACAAGTCAAAAATAACAAAATAAACATAATGGTGATTAAGTGGAGAGGTAAATGTTGTGTATGTTCTCTGTTTTCATGTGTTTAGAGACCATAACTCATCCACACCTGGCATTTCACAAATTTCTTGATTCGACATTATGTGATTCATGTCATCTTTAACTTCCAAAGGTGGAACTGGTGCAGACCTACTCTTAATTGTTTGTGACACAAGGCAAAAACTGACTTTCCTACAATTTTTTTCTCTGAAAGTTCTGCAGTAACAATAAGCCAGGAATGAAAATAAAAAAAAATGAAAAATAGACCCAATATCTAAAGCTCACCACTGCTGGGCGGGTATTGACTGTTGTTGTATTCACATTCTGTCCTATACCGTTTCCAGTCATCCTTCAGTTTATCCAGGGTAGCAGCAGGAGACATCTGATTAGACACACACAGGAGAAAATTCAATAAAAAGGTGCAGTGATGTCCTAAAGATCTGCTACCTGTGGATGCTGTGATCAGACCAAGTAAACAGTTCAATTAAACAGTTAAAAAACATAGTTCCAACAAAAACATGTTAGTAAATTATAATATATGAATTTGACTGTAGATAAAGTTTATGTACAATATGTAAACAATTACTTTTTGTAATGTCATGTTCCTCCTAAAGTTTTTTTTTTTTTTTTTTACAAATAATTCCATTTCTGCTGCTAGAAAGGAAAAAAAAAAACAAAAAACATTTAGCTTTGATTCAGTCTTGTGTCATTTTAGCAACATATGATTATAGATCCATGTGGCACAATGTCAAAAGTAAGAGCTTGAGTGTTCTGTTATTGTTTTTTACATGTTAGACTTGTGTAAAAGATTTGTTTAGTATGTGAAAAGGCATCGGGCGCAAAAAATGCTCCATCAATCCCAAAGGGAAACTGAATGTTATTGTAACTTATCTAAATCTTCAAAGTTCTTGTAGATACTTATCGCTGTGAGCAGGAAAGATCTCCTGTAGCAGTCTGTATTACAGTGATTCAAAAGAAGCCTCTGACTGAAGACACTGATTTTTGTTGTAGTTGTTTTGTAAATCTTATGAAGACGATTAAAGAATGGCCACAGTACAAAATCCTACTAAAAAAGCAAACAGTTTCACACTCTGGATGATCTCAGAGTCCAATAAAGAAAATATAGACGGAGCTAAAGATAAGGATGATGGCACAGAGGCTTTCCAATGTTAAAGATTTGAAGCTTGTTGCTAAAGCTGAAAGGTCATTGGAGAAGTGCTTAAAAACCTTACAGTGCTTTCAGAGAAAAGTAGGGAATCTATTTTTGTTTAAATGTAAATTACAATATTATTTGATCTCTATCCTCTTTATACATTGTCCTATAGAATAGAAATTGGTGGATAATTTTACAATTAATGGTGTCGAATAGCATTTTTGTTTTCTTAAATTGTGCTTTTAAATTACAAATAGACTGGGAAGTAAAGAACAACTTATTTTGTTTTATTTCCATGTGTTTGGCATCATTGGATTACAGAATCTGTAATTCTGAAACAATTTGTGGCTTTGTCATAGCCCTTCACATTTACCAAATCCAGCATGTATGAGCAAAGAAAACGACAATAAGTACTTTAAGAGGCTAATATTTGCATGTACTGTATGGTTGTACATATTTAGATGTGTCACTAAAGTTTAAGCTAGGTGGTCCGTGAGTGTTTGTTAAATGGGTTAAGTGGTCCTCAGCCTGAAAACGTTAGAGAAGCTTTGGTTTATGCCAAAGAGCTACTTCTGTGACCTACCTGGATGCTGCACGAGACAATGAGGACTGCCAAAAAGAGGAACAGCCGTGACATCCCTTATTCACTAGACAGCTGCTGGTGGTGCTGGGAGGGGATACTGCAGGATGGGGAGGGATTTTCACCTCATAAGAGGCTTATCTACACGCGCCACACAGCCTGAGGGACACAGAGACACACAATCCATCAAAGCTCATTGAAAACACATTAACTTGACTCATATTAGCCCTACATAACAAGATGACCAAAACAGGAAAAGGTTGGGTCGTGTCTACACCAGTGCAATTTTCCCAGATTTAGAAGGCTGGCAAATAAAAAAAAAAAACATAACTGAAATCTATGTTTATCTAAACAGGCTAATTTGGAGAAGAAAGGGCATCCACTGAGAGCATGATAAGTCCTAATTCAGTCTTTGTTTAAAAAAAGCAAAGCTTGGCAACTGAATAAAGCACCAAGTTCCTCAGGACATTAAGTACAAGGTCGAAAGCCTCCAGGAACTGCTGCTACTTCTATCAGAGAGAGACGGTCACAGCAGAGAGGAGCTGCACTCACTCAGTGACTCGCAGTTGGCTGCACTTTCTCGTTAAAACCGATCAGTGTTTGGTTGAGCGTTTCTCAGTGTGTGCCAGAGGTCACTCACCTGGCCATCGATCACCTCCAGCTCCCAACGGACTCGAGCGAAGCCGGAGAACGGAACGAAATCTGAAACGTTTCTGCAAAAAACACCTTGACCATAGAAACATTTTTGGCTAAAACGTTTCAAATTCCATTCTGTTCCAGTTCTGTGGCGCATTAGAGGACGGGGTCATGCTGATGTGTTTAGCTTACTGGCAGGTATTTTTTCAACAGATAAGAGCAGTGTGTCATGACAGATGGACAAGTTGTGATGCATGGAGTCCAGAAAGCCCATATTCAACACTGTCACTCTGCGTTGTAAGCTGTCAACAATGCTCTGAAATATTGCCTCAAACTGCAGCTGGAATGTTCTAGCCACCTTTTGCTGCACTAGCTGGAAGTCAAATACAATTAAATCTAAACCAAAGAAACCAACTTTCTAAATGGGCTGTGCAGTGTAATAACCGCTGGATGCATTCGCAGCAGCACAGAAGGATTGTAGTATTTTCTTAAAGCTACTGTTGTCTGGCTTGACATCAGGACAGGATTGGTACTGTAGATATAAGAACGTAGACTCTTGCACATTTTCACGCAATCAGATATAATGTGGTCAGCAACCTTTGTTTATAAAATGTTTCTGCAACAATTTGAGGTTGAGCAAAAGCCAGTATTATGAAAACAACTTATTATGAGCCACACTCTGTGGTCTGAGCGACTGCATCTGAAAGCTCTATACGTTGTGAAATATTACGTTTTACCAGAGATTAGCCAGATGTCATTTGGGTTTCATCCTGCAACCCATTGTATCCCATTGCATGGGCTGTCACAATTATTTTAAAAATCAATTATTTATAAATTTTCCTGACAATTAATTGATCAATTGGATAAAAAAAAGTGGCACATTCTGCAGATTTTTCATTCTACCACTTAACTGTTTTTCATGTAATGTTACAAATACATTAAAAGATGCAAACAAACAGATAATTAAATTCATTTTTGAAATAAGAAAATAAACATTTTATTGCATTTCATAATTTGAAGCAAAGGTTGCATCAGAAGGTAAAAATACTGTAAACACCAAAATGTGAAAAGCTCAACTCTTTCTCCTTAACTTAGCATCAATACAGTGTAATTATAATCTGTTCATTACTTATGTATTAACCAATTCAAAATTGGATAGCAAAAGGTGCTTACTAGGAGATTTAGCTTTCACCAAATAAATAAATAAATAAATAAATAAATAAAATGTATTTATTTTTGTACAGTTTTGGCTTAATTACTGCATGTTGTTCTTTCATTAAATGTCCTTTCTTTTGAGTCCGTCTACTCTGATTAACGATCAAACTACTGAATTAGTCGATGATTATTTCAATAACAGATTCAACAATTATTCCGATTAATCATTTCAGCCACAGAAGAATCAGAGATCATCCCGTTCCTCGTTGAATAACTACATAGAATGCTTTCTGACTTTCCATCTTCACACACATACGCACGCCCACGCACACACACACGCCCACACACACCAAAACACACCCTCTCCCCCAGAAGGTAACAGATTCAGAGATAAATTTTCCCCAGCTACCCGTCTTGCACCACGTTGTGCAACTTAGTACTAAAGACACACAATGATTAACGAAAGTGATCCCCACAGGAGAGATTACGAAAGGAAGGGAAACAGAGAGATCGGGTTTTGGCAAAGTGTGGGGGAGAGAAAAAAAAAGAAGCTGTTCCATCCTGGCCTCTGATCACATTACTATGTTCACAGGCAGCTTTTTAAAAAGTTGAGCAGGAGTAATGACCGTGATATAGAATATTATTTAAAATTTACGGTATCTCTCCTTGGAGAAAATCTCTACAGGGATTTTACTACAAACCTGATCATTTAAGGCTTTGATTTGCTTTATGTCTGCATCACTTCCACCACTGCTGATTATGCTTGGGCCTGTTTCATGATACACTGAGGTTTTAATAAGTTATGCTTCGAAAACCACTGAAATCTTCTGTCGGGCCATTTCTCGGTTTAATATTCTTTCAGGGAGATGATTTCTGAAAACATGCTGGAGAGACTGCAGTTTCCTCTGGCTGTATGAAGCATCCAGTCACACACCGCTAAATGTTTGAATATCAAAATCAAAAGGATAACACAAGCTAATAATATTACAACTTTAATTAGTCATATTATTTTAACAGCAAAATGACTAATTGTTGCTTTTCTTTAAAACAAAAGCAATAAGATATGAATGTGTTTATAATGCTCATTTGAATACAGTGCTACCAATATAAAAAAAAAGTAAAAATCATAATGTAAAGATCTCATACTGGCTCATATGTGAAGCTGAAGGTAAAAGCAGCGTTGCTTGTAATAGACAATATTGCTAAAGTTGCAAAGATTTTTTTAAAGACAAACTGTGTCTGTTATCCAGAAGACTGGACGTGTTTGGGTGTCTTCACTGCAGGATAATTAGGGCCACATGGCACATGTAGTGAGAGCTGAGGTAGGACTAATGAGCGCCAAGGTGTGAGGCTAATAAGGCTTGTAAGTCTGGCTGTTTTAATAGCATGGTAGAGCTGCTGCCGCTATGGTCCGCCACACAGCACCCGAAGATATTTCCAGGTCCATCAGGAAACATTTTGTTTAGCATCACTAACTCTAGGTTACAGCAAATATCCCCGAGCTTTTTCTGTTACTTCTGCACATCTTGATTTCAGGTTGGAGGACAGCTGAGGGGCTGTGAAGGCAGAGGCAGAGCTGACCTCTTGGAGTCGTTTGGGTGTGTTTCCTGAGGCTATTTCAGCCAAAAACATGTTACCAAATCATCTTATCCTCAGCTTTTGTCTGCTAAACAAAAACCGTACCCCACTCCTTGTCTAAATTACACTTGTGTGCAAATTTATTTACATTTGTGGGGAAAATACTCTTAAAATCAGGCTTGGATGACGCACATGCCCCAACCGTCTAAAAAAGCGTTTGTTTTTTTTAAATCGCTCTGTGCTCAAGTGGATGTTGAATGGCTTAATACAATGGCCACTAACAATTACTGTTGTTTGTTGGAGAGTACTTGCCTTTCATTGTGCTGTCTAGCAAATAACATTACAAAAGGAGAGTATGCATGGTTGAATGTTGTGCAGAGGGGAGAAGCAAGGACTAAAAACAAACCTCTTTGAAAAAACAACAACCACCCAGCCTGGAGATGTGCCTGTGATCTTCAATCTATCATCCACTTTTCAAAACAAGGTACAAGACTCGATGCAGAGACGTCCTGCACTTTTCATCTTCCAGGGCTTTGGTTCACACTCTGAAATAGCGGAAAATAATTTTAAAATACCGTAAAAGGAAATAGTGCCGATTATCCTAAAAACTGCAGCGCAACTCACATGAAGTTATTACCCAGGGCGAAGCCCGGTAGGCCTCATACCTCAGGGAAGCAGATGGTGAAATGCATAGGAGGGTGAAGCAGAGTTCAGAATGAACAAGGCATCATGCTGGAACATGTGCTTACAACTTGGTTGCAGCAGTTGAGGCAATCTTTTATGGCTGGCTGAAAACTGAGCAGCTATGAATGTTGTGATTGTTTGACATTCCACATCAAATCAGATGTTTTTGTGTCGCATCAGTGCACAACAAAATTCAACCTTCGGGCTGAAATCTAGATATCTTGGAGCCTAATTTTATGCTAAAAATATTTTTTGCCCCTTCAATGTTCAGTGTACATGTTAAAGTGTAGAATTGTGTTAATTTTCTCACTCAAGCACACTTTGGCCCTCTGAACTGCAAAAAGTCTTTATTAAGACAGCCGCATATTTTTTGGCAGGGCCAGAAAATGTTCTCTTGACGATTTGAGTCAAGACAACATTGTTTGCCTCTACCAACACAAAGAGGGAAACAACAAACTCTGACTACCTAGTTTTTTTTTAGGCCAGCAGCAACAGATCATACAATAAACTTGCTCCTCTAGTGTCACTTCTGCCCATTCAACCTTTACCGTGATTACACAAGCATTGCTCATCTGGAGGCACATTTGAAATTCTGTTAACTCTCTACCTTTCTTCAACAGGAAGTGTAGGGATTTTGCATATATGCCTAAAAAAATCCAACACCGACAACTGCATATTGAGTGAGCAGGCGTAGTGCTGACTGGAGTGTCAAAGTCTTTCGCAGGGGAACGCTAGATGCGACATCTCCAGAAGGTCATTAATGGCAAAGTTACAGTTTAGATCACTGTGAGTCAACAAATGCGTCCTGACAAGTAGCGTTCCTGCCCTGCTTCACTGAACCACGTACTATCAAATATTCATTAAACTGCAGCACAAGACTAAAATGCTGCAGCTGAGTGCACCCGGAGAGCAACCTGTCGCATTGAAATGTCTAAAAATAAATTAAGAAGTATGCCTTTATGGACTGCTGTGCAGTCACTAGAAGGTAGACATGGAGCGTGGCTTGTCTTCATATAATCAAAGACTGATAAAAAAATTAAAATAAAAGTAGGCTGTGCATGTCAGTGTTTGCATAAAACATATTAAAATCACATGAAAACTTAGCATGTTATTAGGAACCAAACCAACTATTTATCTGTTTTTAGCTGTTTATCCACAGTATCGTTGTTTGACAACCTGAAACAACAGTTGTTGTATTTTCCAACTTTATTTTATACAAGAAAAAATAAAATAAAATAAAATAAAATAATACACCACAAAAAGGCCCGTATATCTGATAATAGGGTGAAAAATCAGAGAAATACAAACTCAGGTCACATTAAAACAAACTAAACTATTTGAATAATTCTGTATCACTAAATGATGAGGAAACAATGTAGCAAAACAACATCAGTTGCAGGATTGGGTTAACGAGACACAACATGGACAAAAAGAAATGACAATAGATGCAGCAAAACAGAAAGCCAAATCGTACTACAGCTGTAGCTCTTAAACTTTTAGACACCAGCTAAATAAATACTAAATAAATCTGCTGGTACACTGTTTAATGTCTTTCCACATTTAGTAATAAATGGGAAAATGTGTTAGTTTACAGATTCAAGGAAATAAAGAAGCATTGATGGAAAATCTCAACTGGCCAGATGGTAATAGAACTTTGAGTTTGCAGAGCAAGATGCATCAATATTAACACAGACAGCGCATTTTCACTGCGCTGCTTGATGATATTACTGCTGCAGCAGCTGAGCATATGTGTGGTATAAATGGTGTGTGAGAGACGAAGAGCTTATGTGGCTTTTCCTGTGACCCGTTTGTGAATATTACACTGTGAAATTTACAGAAAAGTGATGCTGGAGACATGCAATAGAGTGGCAGCACACATGTTTTCAAAGTACAACTATGCCAACATTTTTTAAAACCGGTAACAGCACTTAGACTTTTTAAAAATGGAATAAAAAACAAACAACAACAAATCCTTTAGCATGATTTATGTTTGTACTAATCTTTCAATTATTTCACACCAAAATCTCCTCTGAGAACTATTAATTATGCATATTTGTCTTGCCCAAGTAGGTGGGACTTAAAAGAAAAATTCAAACAGTTGCACAAAAGACACTGTTCTTGTGACGTGAATCTCTCTGAGCCATTAACTTATACTTTAAGGCTTTGGTTATTGTCACCTTGTGTCTTAAAAAACTAAGGTGTTGCTATTTAAATATTTTTCCCCCCAAGCTTCTATCTAAAATAGTTGTGATGTAATGTTAAAAATGTTTTCACCTCATCTCTAAAGGTACGGCTAAAAAAAAATAAAAAAGGTAACACAAGAAGACAAATTTTAAAACAACACTGTGGAGCTATATTAAACAAAAGAAAGTAAATGTTTCATTGAGAGAATAACATTTTTTTTTAAAACCTCCAGCCTGTGACTGACAGAATCCAGATATTTGAATGGTCACACACCGTTTCTAGGCAGTTTTTAAAATAATACTTGGCACTACAAGTCACTATGCTTCAGATGTTCATAGCCAGGCTTGATCCATCTGTAAACTTGCTTTAGGCTTGTTGGATGTGTTAGAGGATACGATGCCGCCCGCTCGCTCTCTGACATCTGTGTTTGGAAAACGTGTCAAGGTTTGGCTCAGCCTCCACCTCTCACACAGACATTTAAACAAACTCCACATTTTACATTTTGTCCTCCCCGCGAGCTGCTAATCCATTCTTTAAAATGTCCCACATTTACAAAAGAATGACATAACAGAATGACAGGACTCTATTGTGCAGTACAGCATGAGGGAAACGGTGAGAGGAGGAGGTATTGTTGCGCTCGAAAGCAATTTGAAAAAAGCGGAGCTCTGATTACGGCTGCTGAGCTAAAGCTCTGAACATCTCAGTTTGTCACTGACCCTGTTACAATGTGGGAGCACAGTTCGTGTTGTGACACATCTTTGATGATACACGCGCAGCAACCGTAACCCCTGATTGCGCGAGTTTAGTGACAAACGTTTCCCATTCAGAGGTCGCATCTGATGAAAGTAGGTGGAAAACAATGACAAACGGACATGTTAGCACTTAGGTCTCCATGTGTTGCGCGTGTGAGTGAGGGTGAGGCTTTTCTGTGTGGGACTTTGTGTAGGAAGGGCTTTGTTGCTGCTTTCATTCTTACACTTGGACCAATTTTTTTTTTGCAAACAACAGCCCCTGTTGGAAACCTTCAATCATTGGGTGCCAAGTTCATCGTCCTTCATGGTTTCCTGTGTTTTTGCAAATGATTTGGCTGAACCCAAACGCTGACAGAAGTTTTAATGCCGTAACCAAACGGTTTACATAATCGGTCATGGCGATCTCATTTGAGCCCATGGTTTATCTGGGGATGACTAATAAAATGCATAATCTTGTTTATTAACATTGAGTGTTGTTTGACAGCGGAATATTTTTCTACTTTGTTGCAGAATGAGTTGCAATCGCACCCAAAGGATTTCTTTTTTTCAGAATTACTTGACAGTTTAAAGAAGAAATTAACCTTGTTTTCAAACTCCTGTTTAAATCTGCGTGCCATGGTTTACAAAGTCACAAGTCTGAGGGAGGGTGCACAATGAATTTGTTGGAATCAAGAAAATAGTCAAACTAAACAAATAATTTTGTCTTTCTATTGTTTTTTTTTTCTTCCAATCACAGAAGACTTGGAGCTCATCAGCATAGATAAATCCTCATAATTCCAGTGGAAACATGCAAAATCCTAGTTGGAAAAAAAATGCTTGTCAGCAATTACAGGAAGGGTTTGGTTTCTGTAATGCTGATAAAAATGTTTCCACTGATTCTTGAGGGCTGTAAGTCATTTCTGGTATGCCATTCTTAAATATAAAATGTAAATAGAAACAGAATGATTATAGTTTTCTTATCTCCTGTCCAAAGAAATGAAACTTTTTTGTTTAATTAAACTTATTTTAAATTAAATTCTTCCAAGGGTATTAATAGTTTTGATTTAGACTTGAATCTTGACATTTATAGTACTAAACCTATAGTATTTATGTGAGTGGTTTTTCTGCCGAGTTTTAAATTCAGACTTGCTATACATCACCTAAGGTATAGTGTAACTCTGAAGACTGTTTGATTTTCTTTCTTTAAATTAAAGAACATTGACAGGTTATGAATAAATGCTCTCAAATGGCATATTCAGGGAAGAGAGATACACAATACTGCTTGATTAAATTCAGTTTCCAGCAACTCAAAAGTCGCTGAATGAATGAATCCAGCTTCTATGCCAGCCAGCGAGCTATGTCAGCCAAAAAGAAATTGCACCTTATGCTGCAAAATTAATCTACCATTTCATATTTGTCTCATGGGAATAAACTGGACTTATCGCAGTAATAACTCACTCAGTGACACTTGCACCAGTTGAATTTAGATTTGGCATAAACAAACGAGCGAGCAGAAAGCGAGCTCTGCAATGTCACCTGTCAACACCGGGAAGTCAGAGGGACGAGTCAAACTTTGTGCCGTCTGTGAATACAAAACATCTTGACGGCGGCATTTACTGAAAGCATTATCTCTGCCAAAATGGAACAGCGAGAATATCGGTGTTGTGGTAACAGACTTTATTTGAAAGATTGATAAACTTAACACACTGATCATTTTGTATTCTGATGCAAAAGACAAAATTAGCTGTGGAAATAAATATTTGTTTTGTTGCTCAACTGTGTAAAGGAATGCTGTATATAACTTCGCTGATAAGATAAAACTGCCTAATTAAGCCCAGTGGGAAATCTACTTATTTAGGGGCAAGAGGAATAAACAAGTGCCAAACTTTAAAAATTAACCATGCAAGTTTGATGTAGATATCCCAACTGGGATATAAAAATAGCTTTTGTTGAGAAGGAAATGTAAAAACAAACCTGGCAGAGTCACAAAGCAGATCTGCAAAGTACTTTGTGTCCTGATTATGATCAATAAACATTTGGTCATAAATTTGGCATCATCCTTAATGCAAGAAAGCAGCTCAAACTACACCATGCGAGGACTTTATATTCGACAAGCAGGATTGAAAAAAAAAATCTAAGCTAACTATAAAGCTGACAGGAGGCGAAGGGACAAAATGTACAACGTGTGTAGATAATAAGAAAGACACAAAAGATTTTAAAAAAAAAAACACCTTATTGGAAGTGATTTGAGTTGCATGATATTTAATCAGTATCTAGCTCAAAAAATACCAATTTCTCATGGTCCCTGAGCTATTTATGGGATAAGTAGTCGAGATACAAAAGCATCCATTTGCTACTCTATTCCCACGAACATCTGTTGCATGTTGCTCTCCTATGGATGCTGGCAGCAAGTGTTTATGCTCAGTAATCCCCTGAGCTCTGCTGCACTGCTCTGTCACTCTGCCATCAGCCTGGATTTTATCACACATTAGGGAGGTACGTCTTATAAGGTGGTAGAGTCGTGGAACATTTCTGACCCCAGACGTAGATACACCGAATATCTGAAACCGTATTTAGTCAGGCTGTTCGGCTTAAAAGAGGAAGAACATCCATCACTTATGAAGGAAAAGTTGCTGCTCCAAAAGGCCGTGCCGTTTATTATAAGGATGCAAAGCAGAACCGCGGGGTTGGGTTGCAATGTCTGAGGAGCGGCTATTCTGCTGCATGAACAGCCCCAGCAAAGGCTCAGTTAAACTTTGGGTTCATGTCTGAGTGAAAGCTGTCAGATGAGGAAACCAAGTTAAAGCAGAAGGTAGGGGAAAAAAAGACGGTGCAGCAGAATAAACTCACATGCTTCTTCTGTCTTTTCACTTTTATCAAAACAGATCCTCATTTGTACAAAAATTATAGCTCGGGGATACTGTAGATTCCCAAGAGAAGCTTCGAGCAAGTCTTTTACAAAGTATGCTAATTGAATCACTACAGTAACAGAGAATACAAGGCTGGCATTCTTCATGCTACAAATACCCTAAAGACACTGAACCAATATTGAATTTATCCAGCTGGCAGAAATTTCCTGCAACAACTCAACTCGATCTGATGGAGTTATGTTCTCTCTGTTAAGGACAGATATATTCATGATTTATTAATTTAGATAAGTGTGTGAAGCAAATAAAAAATACTCAACTGCTGTCCAAATTAAATATTTGACAGTTTGGATGCATAGTATTGAGTTTAATCAAAAAACAAAACTGTTGCTTTTTAAAATAGAAATATGTATGGGTATGTGCTGTTAATCTTTGACACCATCTCAAGCTCAACATTTTGCACTAAACAAAACAAACAGGTAAAAATTAATAAATCTCAAAACAAATGAGAAATTACAGGAGTTATGCAAATGATTCGATGACTAATTTAGGACCTTGCTACCTTTAAGAACGAGGATCGTGCCATTTCCTTTTGTCATTAACCATTAGGTTCGTGGTAGTCTTTTGCACCTTATTAATGTGTTCAGCTGGTTCATTGGGGTGCATATAATTACCAAAGGTTATTGGTTTGATTCCAGCTTTTTTCTGTCACATGTTGATGGGCAAGGAAATTAGCCCCAAGTTATCTGCATATCGGTGAAAGTAGTTCTTGTGTAAAGCGCTTTGAGCTGTATAAGTTCAGACCATTTCCTTCCCGGCAGTAATCAGAGAGGATTTGCTTCAGGAAGGGCATCTGGGGTGAAAAAATGTCCCAACATGACATTTCATAAGGATTTTTGACATCAAGTTTGGTGAGATCCTGACTTCTCAACTCAAAATTTGGACTTTGGAAGTGGTCAAGTTGATTTTTTTGGACCTAAAAATGGAAAAAGTTTCACTTCCATCCACACAATGACAACTGTATTGTCAATGGTGCCCATCTCCAGTGGTCATTAGGGCAATTTTGAGAATCCAGTTGACCTAAAGTGCCTGTTTTTGTACTATGAGAGAACCCACGCATTCACAGGAGGCGCATACAAACTCCATGTGGTCTGAAAGCACAACTAGGCCACTTTGCAGTCTGGGAAGTTTGACATCCAAATGTGCAAATACCTTTTAAGCCAAGTAAAAAGTTACATGTTGACAGACTTATAACAAACTACTGATGCAGTGGTTCTAAACAGCAATAATAAGCTTCTTTGTTTCTCTGATCTAAATAGATTTACCTAAAGCTGAGTTGAAAATGTCCACTTTGGAAATCTAAGTTTCCCCTCAGACAAGGTGCAAGTACAAAATAATTCATTCTGCTAAAGTGAATATGTCCTGTAAGTTGTTCTCTGTAGATTCAACACAGACAAAGCACTATTAGAAGATGTTTTGATATTTCATGCTTGAAAATCTTTTAATATGGTAAAAACTAAATTTCTTTTTACAAGTGTTTTAACGGCACAACTATGAATTTTTTTTGTTTGTTTTTTACAAGATGCACCGAGTATAAAAAGACTGATTATTTTATATATTAGATTATATAAAATAATAGATCATTTTAACTGCTAGAAATGTTGCTGCTTTGCTGTTACAAATTTCAGATGGAGTAAATCATGAAGCTTTAGGGTTTGATTTATCTGGTGAAAACTATTACACTGGCAGGTATATGAAAATCAACACCCACAACACAACCGGATCCCCGTTCAACAGCGTGAATAAAAATCTCACCTGTGGGCTTCTAACAGGGAGGAATCACTCGTAGTGAACTTTCATTTCAAAAATATCATGAAAATAGTTTAATCATTTAATGACACTTTATTAATGTAATTATTATTGACAACAAGAAATAAAATGAGTCCCTCGTGAGCTTTATTTCCAGCAAACAGCAGTGAATTGTGGCTTCACTCTCAAAGCTTTTCCCAGCTGGTTACATCCAGGCCTGCGGGCCACTGCGATGACTCATTCATCCACAGATGTACAGTTGTACAATATGTGAGTCCGTGGGTGTGTGTGTGTGTGTGTGTGTGGCGCGATGAACTGCAAGTTTCCACAGGTTTGACAGTATTTTCGTTCCAGTTGCAAATAACTGAAAATCCTTACTTTACTTTCAGTTTGAAAATCATTAAGCATTAGTTTGGCTCGCTGATGATAAACTAATTATCACCTGAGCAGCAACATACATTACACACAAGTCCCAAGTTTTAGACATAATGCTGAATGCAATGCTGAAGTAAACTGAAGTGATTTATTTCAATCTACCACCTGCACCTCCCTCTCTTCATAACTCTTCTGGGTTATTTTACACCATGCGCCTTATCAACAGCTTAGTCTGTACAGATGCACATACATTACACTTTGTATAGATAGATAGATGGTTGTATCCAAGCATCATAGCAAAAGGTTGAGTGGAAGGAAAAAGTGCTGTAGAAAAAGGTCCACAAACTTCCATCTCTGAAGAAATGCTCTTTCAAGAGCTTGGGTGAAATTCACAAGGTTCTGTGTAATATCACATTTATCTATTATATAAATATCACATTTTGGTAAAATGCATAAATTCATTTTACAATGATATTTGTACTTGTTGAGATTTACAGCACCAAATGCAAGAGTTAAACTTTTACATTACTGATCAACACTGGTTTGAACGTTTCAAAAACCTTGCATTTCAAGTATTTATTTATTTTTTATATAAAATGTTCTTCTTCAGTATAGCCAGACATTAACTGTCCAGGAGCAACATCTCAAGTCAATCAAGAGAAAATGTGATTCAAGGAAGAAGCATATCAAACTGTCACATTATGTCAACCTCCGGATTTGGAAAGCAAAAAACAAGAAACCAAGGGGCTCTTTGGGGAACATGAGTCAGTAATAACACATAGAGATAAGAGTCAATGTTAACTCAAATGTCAGATCTTTTGTGTTGCCATGATGTAAATTTACTGTATCTAGGTCAGCAGAGGTTCCAAGAAATTAGCCTTTATGTCACACATGAGCTCTTCTTTAAATCCACAAATTTGCTCAAACATTATTTATGTCATTATCTACTCTCTTTTTTGATATTTTTGTCAGTCTCTTCTCTTCTCTTTTCTCCTGTTTTTTCTAAAACTCTCAGAGGAGCTCATCATAACACACCGGATCTCTCCTTACCTCACTGCCTCTCTGCTGGAGTTTGGGGTGATTTCAATGCTTATTTTTAAAGCCCTTACTGTAACTGTATCTAGATTTTTTTCCCCATTAATATTTGTAATGCAATTGTCATCAGGTTGCATTTTTTGTGACAAAAAAAAGTTCAGAGTGTTAGAGCCATATATTATAAAACATCCTGGTTTCATAAGCCAGGTGCATTCAAGGCTTCTACGCCAAAGTTATGCCAACACACATTAAAATGACTCATATGGTTTTCAGGTCATTTGCATGTAAACATCAAAGCTACTTTGATTCGTGCTGCATATTTCTTACTGACCACTGATGATGCTGATCGCTTTTGGGTTTTTCTACTTCCTGGATGATTTTGAGACCAAATTAGTTTCTTAAAAAAAACAAGTTTATTGTTTTTCTAAAACTCAACGCTATGCTATCGGACTTCTTTGAGTGGTATGTCATTTTTGTAATTCTTCAATGGAAAGTTAGTCCCAATGCATAAAGTCTCAAGGGATAGATGATAAAACTATAGCTAGTAATAGTCTTAAAACTATTATCACTGCATTATCACTGAGGGTTTAACATGGGGAGCATAGATTATTAATTTGTAAGACATTCTGTTTCATTTGTCACTGGATTTTTTATATATATATACTGTATATAAGAGACTAATGCACTGAACCCCATTGAAAGCCTCATGGTTATTCCACCAAATATTAATTTCTGAACTCTTCCTGAGTTAAAGCATTAGTGTTATTGTTTCTAAATAAATGTGAACTGCATCTTTTCTGTTATTTTGACCATTTCTCATTTTCTGCAAATAAATACTAAACTTTTGCTTGGAATTTCAGTACTTCAGAGAATAAAAGAATAATTATTGACACATATACCTATAATAAGTAAAATCAGAGAAACTGATCATTTTAAGTCGTCCCTTAACTTTTTCCCGAGCTGATTAATTCAGAAAGTAAGAAGAAACAACACATTGATGCAAACTGTCAGAGTGTCCTGAGCGTTCAGACCTTAAGCAGTGCACAGACTAATTTGGAGAATATAAACAGCTCTTATGGCATCAGGATGTTAGTTGTCTATGAATATTTGATGTGTTTAGTCGATGACATCTTGTCTCAGAGAAGAGGGGTAAGCAAACTCAATGGCAACTCTTTAAAGAAGATGGTGTGCGACAGGAGAGAGCTGCTCGACAGAGGTGTGAATCATGTTGGAGCGAGAAAAAGTCAACATGTCAAGCAGCTTAAAGGTGATGAAGTCATGACAGAAAAATAAATGCCCTCCAATTAAAACTTTCCCAATTCTGTGAGCTTATAGACAGCGGAAATGTAAAATAGTTCAACAAAGATTTGAAAATACTTTCAATCAAATTATTTTAAAAAGTCTACTTTTATTTTTCACTATGTTTCCCTTTGTGTCACTTTTTGAGGAGAAAATTGAGTACAACAGTAATATCTCCTGTAAGACACGCACTCCTCCCTCACCAAAGGGTGGATTATTTGTGGATTTCAACAGCAGCAATAATATTAGTAAAAAAATTTTCCCCCTACTTTTCTTATGCTTTTGCTTGGTATAATTGCACAATACGGCAATTGTTAAAAAGCTTTTAATGCTAAATGAAAATAATATATATAAATTTGATTACTGTAATCACTAATAAATATACTGGAGATTTCTATTTTCCTAAAATAGACCCTGAACAATAAGATACTGTACTAATGTGCAAAGAGGTCAATGTCTCCTGAATTATCTGCAGCATTTTAGAGTTCCACGTCCCGCCCCTCGGGTCACTAACACACTGACATCACCAGGCTCTTCGGTGACGCAGGACCGCATGTTGTTTTTCAACTCCAGCTAACAATCCAAGCCTCTGAGACAGAAAGGCTTTATTCATCCAAAGGTATCGCAGACACAAACATGTTGCTGGAAGATATCTGGACACCGTCTGCAATTCGGATCCCGTCCGTTTAGAAACGGTCTTAATTCCCAACTATTTACTTCTAGCAGAACAAACAACAAACAGCACAGAGCAAGACTGCTGACCGCAGCAGCAACCGCTCAAGGACATTTGGCTGTGTTTTTACAACTTGTGTTGCCAAATGCGTGAGAAAATAGAGCGCTCTGCCCAATTTGGGGAAAATTTTAGCAAACTGTTGCAACGTATTACTTTAACAAATACTTTAGTGCTCCAACAATAAAGGAAAAGCTATGTCAACTAGTATTAACTCTAATATTAATATTTTCCGATAACCTTGTCAAGACCTTAAGTTTCATAGTTATTTTTCAGATGCAATGTTTTTGAAAGCTTGTGCTGCTTGGGAATGACTTTACTTTGGATACTGTGTTTTTCTTAATTAGTTTATAAAAGGTTATGTTTTTGGTTGCCCCTGAGATGTCTTCCTCATAGCATATCCCTGGAAAACATCCTAGCAGAGGCGACTAGCTCACCTTTAAACCACACTAGTGAAGAATCTTATCCTACCTGCTTGTTTATCACAGTTGTGGATCAGCACAGAAATGGACTAATCAAGACACATGTCTTCAGACAAGACCCCAGTCCTTGTGTTCATCTCCTGCTCTACTCTACTATCACTCTTGAGCAAGGCAGACTTCAAGATCCTTCAACTTCTGAGACTGAGGGAGATATCCATCCCTCTACAAGTTCAAAACTCAGGATCTTTGCAATGTTTCCTATGGTGGATTGTGAATGCAGTCACTACTACACAGAACAGAGCAGGACTTTCACTGGCACCGCTGCACATGCTCACCTAATGTCTGAGCAACAACCCCAGAATGGCCTTAGCACTGCAACAGCAGGACATGATCTTGGAACACTTTGTTGCATTCTGCAAGTTTGTGGCCTGCAGTGTAATGTGACTGTGTCCATATGTGGTCGGATCATAGTAGGAAGATGCAGCAGACGGTCATGGAGAATGTGGTAGATTATTTATTCAGTGTGAAAGCACCCTCAACAGAGAACTGAAGTCACCAGAGTAAGCGGCTACTGCAGATGAACTGCTTCTTCAGGGCGCTGGTAAATTTTCACTTCGTGAACAAACAAGGACAGATTTAATGTGCTTTGTCTAATTTGGATTTTGGAGAAGGAGCCTGTCTTGCTTGTCAGTCACTGTATAAGCAACATTCAGCAATTGTAATTGCAGGCGCATTCTGATGCTCTTTTGCAGAGGACTCGTTGGCTTGTGCCTTGTTTTGTGAAGCTCTGCATAATCTTCCACCTCAGTTTTTTGACATGGTGTTGCAAGCAAATAAAAAATGCATAAAGATGAAAAAATAATGTTGATTCCCTTGAAGTAGACATTTTTATGAGAAACTGTGTTCTCATTATTAATTTTGTTGTTTTTTATTCTTATTTATTCAACATATTTTCAAAAATAACAGTGTATATACTCCAGATGATGGAAAAGCGTTTTCGCTTACAGCTGTGGAAATAGACTGGACTCCTTTGGGCTCCGTATGCTACAATAACTCATAATGGCTGAAACCCATTCAGTGGGGAAAAAAATGCATTGTGTGTCTAAATTCGCTTCCCCTTTTCACAGCTCACATCTTCTTGTGAAATCATCCTCCAGGAAAAAAAAAGCTGAGATTTCCACTGTGGTTTGCTTCTTTCTCAGTGAAGATGGGCACACTTTCCAGCTGAGCACTACATTCAATAACAATAGGAATCCATTGCATTGGTGCTTTGGCTCTGACTGAGTTATTTAGCTTCAGAGTTTGTTTTTTTACTTCCCTATCTTTTTCTTTTTGCAAACTCTTTCACTCAGAAAATAAACAACTACAACAAAAAAAACCCACTCAAGATAAGAGCCTTAAAAAAGGACAAAACTTTGAAGTGGTCAGTGGACCTGAATGTGAAGATAACTTGTTTGCTGATGGAGAAATGTTGTCATGTGGTTGGTGTGTGACCCAAAGCCCATGGCAAAGAGAGGGTTTGCGACAGTTTCCAGCTGAGCAGCCATTGAGAAGCAGAAACTGCAGTTTGGGCACTGGATGGCGAAAAAACACACTGTGTTAGGAGGCAAAAATGAACCACACTTGACCCTAGACCCCCACAGATTACGAGGGAAGAGAGGGGTATTTTTAGCGCATCAGTGATGAAGATTTGAGCAAACAGAAAACGGCTCGATAGTTTTACCCCCTCCAGGGTTTACAAAGCAGTTCAAACAAAAACTAAGGCTTTTTTGTGTTCTTTGATCTTTTCAAATCCTTCTGCAGGTATTGATTCTTTTGTATGATAAACCAGGCGCTTTTTCATTCCGCCAAAATCTCTCTCTGTGAGGAAGAGGGTCCAGGCACGTTTTATCACCCCCAAATGGGTGAGATTTGAGCCTCACAATGTCTTAAGTGCCACCATTAAAAACTCACATATCAGATAACCAAGAGTGACCCCAGATGAGCCGTGCACCTTTGGCCCCTGCTCAGTCAACACAGTAGCGTGTAGGTTGATCATTACTGGGGTAATCATATCGGCCACGCTGAGCCTGATTGTGTAATTCATCTTAGAGAAAGACAGCACATGCAGTGTGTTTCCATCATCACAACCCACTGAATCCTCTCAGCAAGGCATAACTTATGAGTCCTCAGATCCGTCCAGTCATGACCTCTCCGGCATGATGAGGCACATCTCAGTTCATCTTTGGGCTCTGATTGAGTTTAATGGGGATGCTGATTTTCTGCAGACGGCTACTTACCAGAGACATAAAGAGGTTAGAATAAGTATTAACATATGAAAGGGAATACTGAAATATTGCTGGCCTGCATCTGTTTTGCTTAAATAACAGACTTTTTTGGCTTCTATCCCTGTTATTCTACTTATATAATCGAAGTTGGAGACAGTTTGATAGATTTATATGACTCGAACACATGGGATTTTTTTTTTTTTTGCCTGCTTGAAACTGGTCACAAAGAGAAAGTTGAGACCAAAGTATAAAAGATGCTTTTCATATGCGTCATTAAATGCAGCCAGGTACATAAACATCATTGATTGATATCAATCTGAAAAGTGATTCTTTTTTTAAAATCAGGAAAAAAAAAGGTTAGTCATGATGCCATGGAAAGGTCTTCTAAAACAATTATTCATTCAAAATGTCATTATCTGTGCATCTGACTTAAATCATTTGTGACTTCTCACATGGGTTTGCTTTGCATGTTATTAGACAGAGGAGCCTAAAGGCATCAATAGGGAAAATTGAGCCTTTATGACCTTATTTTTTAAGGAAACCCTGAAGCTAATTATGTTTTTCTTTCAGTTGAAAGACTCAACTTTTTAATATTTTATTTTAAAATATATTTTGTTTAGTCCTATCAGTCAAATTCATTTAGTTCTGCCACTTTTACAAACTAACCTCCACTTCTAGATGTTTTTGTCACTTAAAGAAAAATTTGTCATTTACTGAAATGGGGTTCTGTGGAGTTGCTATGAGTTCTCATCATCTTACCCTGTTGGTAAAACAAACTCAGACACGGGATTCTTAAACAGATAAGTTCTCAGAGATTAAATCTAATGTTACATACTTAGTTTTTCCACTTAAGCAGGTTCTTAGGCAGCTCATGCTGCCACTTATATATCAAGTTGTTTTTCTCTCTATCCCTGCAAGCAAATGTTGTGATATCACCAGCCTATTTTATTAATGCTAGTTCAAACAAAACGGGGCTAGAGACGTAACAATATGAGCATTTTGTATCATTAATATTGTGCGCAAATTACAATGTTTAAGACTCTGTTCAACTGTTTTTAAAAAATTGCAAAAAGTATTGTTACGACTATAGGGTATTGCATAAAAGGTGGAACCAACTGAAATTTTAGCATTGTTATTAAAAAATAATTAATTATTACCATTAAACTCTGTGAGAGGTGATATCAAAATATGTACAGGAAAGATTAGGGATAATGAGTTCATTTTGTTCTAGTGCTAGTCTGGCCTTTATCAGTGCCGGTGTTTGTGATGGTGGAAACACAAGGAACTGGTGATAAGCAAGCGCTAACACTAGTTTGTCACTAGAAGCAGTGGAATGGGTCCTCAACCAAAAAACAATTTACAGATTGGACTCCTTTCACAAATGCAGAAATCCATGTTAATCACAGTTACACTATGTCTAACTTTTAGTATAACTTCTCTTAGTCTTCTTCAGGTTAAAACAATTTTTAAGGCTAGGATTTCATTTGCAGCATTTAGAGGGGAAATAGAACAGAATTTAAAATTTTTCCCCCTGGTAATTTCTCTAATTTAAGAGTTCTTGATTTGCATTACAGCATTTTATTTTTATTGGACAACCTGCTCCTTTGAGTTTCAACAGCCTGGTCATTGGCAGAATGAGACGCATTAAATAGAGACAACTGACACTGTGCAGGAGCTCCAAGTCACTCTGAAAGTGTTGAAATAATAGTAACAACCAGGGGAAATTTGTGCAAATTAGCAAGCAAGCTCTGCAAATTAGCTTTCAGTTTTGGATGTTTAAACCTATACTTAAAGTTTCCACTATTTCTAAGAAAAAAATGTGAGGCTAAGGGCAAGGCGGTTAAACAGTCACGGAGATAACCAGCTTCAGATCTATATGGCGAAGAATTCCTCAAAAGAGATTTGATTTGCTCCAAAAGTTACTGACATTAACAGTGAGTAGATGTGAAGTTAAAACTAAAAATAAATTTCCAAAAATCTAATTTGAACATCACAGGAATCGATGATCCCCTGACTTGTGAGAGTTTAGTCAAACAACTGAGTGAAGACAGAAAGAATGTGATTTAGGTCTTTCAGACTCTGGCCGATGTCCAAAATGAATGTGGTGGAGAGTCTTCGTGCTGTGAAGCTGACATCGTAAAGCTCTTACAGAACCAAGAATGATGCCTGTTACAGATGATAATAGGTTTCTTATGTTCACTGTGTGCGAAATTGAAAAACATGGTATGACGTAACAGTTTTTGACTGAGTGAACAGAAAATGAATGGAGCTTAAACAAATGTCAAGCAAATCAGATAAATTTGAGGAGGTTTGCACAATGAGGTTCTTTTTGTTACAATAATTATTTTAATTTCCCGCTCAAGAGGGAAACAACATCAAAATACTGTCTTGAATTGTATCCTAGGTCAAGAAGGTTAGAAGCAGCTGGCAGCTATTCAAACCACGGGGAAATGGTGGAATGTGCAGCGCCAAATATCTGATCCTAGTTTCTGTACTGAACAAGAAAAACTGGGAGGAAATGGGCTCAAACACCAACCAGAGACCAGAAAAATATGGCTGAAAACGGGCAGACGGCTAAATGGTTTCCAGCCAAGACATTAGGTGTGCACATGTCTGCAAAGAAACAAGCCCATAATTCTCTTAGTGGCTGGTCTGTATGAGAAAAAAACACAAAGATGTTAACTTCTCTGGCAGTCGAAAACACATCTACTTTTGCTCAATAAACAAGATGAAGAGGTTCAATTTAGCTTTGGAAGTAACAAACTTGATTTAAAGAGGTTTCATTACAGGAACTGAAATTTATTCAGCTATTAACACACTATTAGAGTGTACTTGGGTCTTATTGGTTTAAGCAAGCAGGTGTTTAAAAGTTCAGCACAATCATCCATTAGACTGTGGCTTGAAGCAATGGTCAATGGTCAACTTCATAAAAACTGGTTGTTTGCTGCTCCACAAAGTTAATTGCTGGTCCTGATTTCTCAAGTTCAATTGGGATTTTAGACAATAAGGATTAGCAATTAGGAAAAAAAAACAGGTCACCCAAATTATGAAACCTTCACGTGTTAACCTTTTTTTAACTCTGTAAAATAAAGTGATTTAAATGGACCTAAGTAATTAAACTTGTTCCAGTAATGAAAAAAAAAGCTATTAACAAGTTAGGACATCCTCCACCTATTAGCCTGCAAATATCCTTCTTTTAGAAGAAATAACTTTGCAGACGTCAGCCTCTGACATCATCTAAGTAAAGTTTGCAGCATCGAGATGAGACTTTCCATTTTTAGTTCTCAACCAATCCTTGTATTTATTGACATGGTGTAGGGATCCAGCAGAAGATCTCTAAACCACGACATTTCCAGGTCCATGCTTCAAAGATGCCATGAGATTATTTTCTTTGAACGCGGCACTTATTTTATAACAAATATGTCGTCTTTTCTGGTGCCCAAAGTCATTCTATATCAGACTCATTTGTTCAGAGAACATTATTCCAGAAGTTCTGGCCTTTGTTTTCTTTCAAGTAATGTTTTAGCTCTTAGCTCCTTTAGTCCTACTATGGTGATCAGTCTTGCTTTAGCTGTGAAGAGCACATGACACTAAATGTCAGAGGTTTAAACAGGGCAAACCTACTTTGACATGCTGAGCAATGGTTTTCTTATCACGTGTAACCAAAAGTGACAAACCACTGTGTGACTCTAGCTATTTCAAGCAAAAGTAAACTTAGAGGTGTCCTAATTATTCCTAACCTGAAAGAATTTCAAAGATATTTGGCAGTCAAAAATTTATATTAAAATCTAAATATACCAATATGTTAGAAAAAAAACTGTTTGTCGTAGGGTGTCTTTTTTTTTCCATTTTGATGTTCCAGTGGATTCTGCAGAGGTGAAATTTAAAGTGATTCTGTTTTCAAAGAGGTCAACACAACCAAATTCCTTTCTGCTTTAACTCCACAAAGCATTTAATTTGTCCATTTAGGTGGATGAAATCAGTTTGCTAATGAGCCAGAACAACCAACCACAGGGACATTCAACAAGGCTCCTGGTGAAATTGTTTGTTTCAGCCAATGACAAGTTCAGATTGTTATCCAACTGAATTTAAACACAGAAATTAGCCACCTAACACAGCCATTAAGTTGTCCCCATGAAAGAACTCCATTCAAAAAAGTTTGATCTAACCACAAAACATAGTCTGCTCCAAATACCAGTTGGTTCACATGTAGATTGATTTCTTTAAAGGATGCATTTATACTGGAATTATTTTTTAAGTTTCCAGTTTGGAAGAGAAGCAATAAATAAATTAAATTAAATTAAGCACATCATGCAACTTGATGTTGTGGAGCTGCCCTACAGAGGATGTTGAGGAAATAAATTGCCATGTTATTGTTTATCAGAAATTTCAAATTTGATTTCCTGGAGTCTCCAATCATACGTCTAGATTTACACTCACTCATGGTTCAAAGCTTTCCAAATCTGTAACCGCACGGGTCTGGCAGCACAGGAACGCCCTCTGAATGAGCATTGTGTGCACAGCACCAGAAATTTGCTAAGACATGTGATATTTTAGACCATGCTTTGTCTTTCCTCCTGTGCCATTATTTTGCCAGAGTTTTGGCATCTCAGCTTGTACTCTGGCTTAGATAAATACATCTAACTATCCAACAGAAACTGAGTTTTTAGAAAGTTGGGGTCAGCCTGTACATAAACAAACTGTACAGATCAATGTAATATTCTTGGTACAGTGTGAGAGGTCAGGCAAAAAGCTCCCTTAGAGACAATACAGTTATCAAAATAGTCAAGCCACTCAGTCAAATAAAAAAAAATCAAACCTGTCGGTTGTCGTTACTTTGACAGGTACAACTCTCTTTGCTACTGCTTTTGAGCAGTCTAATAAAACATCTTTGCTTTGCTTGATTTTAGATTACAAAAACGTGAGGAAAATCTATTTTTCTGAGATGATTTTTAAGAGACAGAGGTAAGATGGTATTGACAAAGGGCAACAAGCACCACTGTGTATTACTGAGTAGTACAAAACAAATCATTTTCTCTAAATACTGTACCTCTTCTTCCACACATATTGTCCCAGAATTTCCCAATTCTGAATGTTTTATGACATTGACAAGTGTTCAATTCAGTAATATAAGTGAATAATCTTATTTGCCCATTTTTTTGTAATTTAAAAAGCTTTATAAAAACTGCACAACTTTAAAAATTGATTGGTTTAAACTCTCAAAGGTGAACTTTTCAATGATTACAACTTTGAATGTGAAATCAGCCCCAGTCTTGAAACAATTATATGACAATTGTTGCCATTTTCGTTCACCTTGAAATATAAAGAATGTGTTTTAAAATGAAGAAAATAAGAATTGAATACATTTATATTATTGGACTATTCTAACGTGAGGTATCTTTATACATTACATTAAGTCATCTTCTGATTGGGTGCTCAGCTCTTATTGATGCTCCTCTGCAGGAAGCAAACAGAAGCGATAGAGGAACTGAGTCTCAGAGGAGAAAATAAAACGGATGAACCCAGAAGAAGTGTTGCTTAGAGGGTGGCCTGATCTGGTTGTATTGTACATTTTGCTACAACTGTCTAATTTACTAATATAATATTACTGTAATATTTTAATTTAGTTTTACTCTCGTCCTCAGGTGTTAGTCCAACATCACATATTTAACTTTCTTCAAGAAAATTTAGTTATTCTGTATCCAACCAGATTCCAAAGTGGGAAATCATCAAAACATACAGTGAACTGAGGCAGAACCAATACAAAACTATCTTTTTTAAATCAACAGTTAAATCAACAGTGATGGGAAGAGATATAGAAAAGCTATGAAGTAATTCATCCTTGCAATTTAGTTTCCTTTTGTAATTACTCTAACATTAAAACCATCATCCAAGATTCTCTGAAATCCCAATATGATCCCTGGTACCGAGACTCTTCTCGGTTTTCCTTTGCAATTCAACAAATTGCCCTCAGGATCTGACAAACTGTGTAGTTTTGACAAGGTGTTACGAGAACAGAGGCATTCTAATCTAGACAGACTCTTATCAGAGTTCTGTCACAATCTGGGCTGACGGTTCGTTGTTGTGGAATCTATTATTAGCCTTGCTAGGTTCATTGTGAGGGTCCAGCTGAATCAGAACCCTGAGTGCCCCACATGATGCTCCTGATCACTTGATGTGGGCTGACATCAACACTCTTACTCTCACTCACGTCCTATAGAGAAGATCAAGCTGAGGCTCTTCCTGTAGCCGTGTCTCCTCTCTTTACTCACGGTTTGTCTCGCTCAAATCAAAATTTCATTTCTCTTCTTCATTGCCTTCTGTTTTTTACTTATTATTACAGGCAATGATGGATACAAGAAACGAGCCCTTTTTATTCTCTGTTCCCACCTATCAATTTCACTAACCCTCATACTTATCACACTAAAAGGCTAAAGCTGTCAAGGCCGTCTAAGTCTTATACTGCTCACCCATATTAAGCCGCCGTCTCACAGATCTTGATTTCTTGCTCCAAATAGGCTATCATATACCTTCACGAGATGACTAAATGCTTTAAATTTTATATTTTTCATTTTCTTTCTAACAAGAATAGAAAGGTAAAAAAAAATTAAAATAAAATCATATTCTATAAGGACAAGACAAATATAGGGAAAATTATTTGCATACATGACAAATTAAAGATGATTTAATCATGTTTAAGGTACTATTAATTTACAGAAGTATTTTTAACCATATAATGTCAGTGACTTATTATGCATTTATAGGCTATTCAATGAGTCATATGATAATGAAACACATAAAATTTAAAGCTGTATTCAACCTATTTGCTTCATCTTTCCTACTGTTTACAAGCCGTCCCCCACGACCTTCATTTCCCAAAGATATATATATATAAAAAAACACTTAACGAAAATTAAAGATGTGTTATATAGACCCACACAGAACCAAGAAAACACCAAAAAGTGCTCCTTATTTTCAGAGTTTCTATCATGTCTCCTCTTCAAATAAATGACCAAGTGCAAACACTCGCCCAAAATTAAGACCCCTTGTTTTAAACCACAAAAACAGTTGAACTCTGAGCCTTGCAAATGTCGTCCATCAGCGTCCACCAGCTCTCCTGGAGCCGAGGGTCACTTTATGCGTTGCAAAACGTCACTAATTTACTTTCAGTATTCATTGAAACACCTTCACTGCCCACTAATGCTTGCAAATCAGCTTCAAAGACTGTATGAAGCCAAAGCTCCCTCAGCCATGTGGTGCACCTGAGAGCATGACTTTGATTCCTCACCAAGGTGGTGTTTGTGCTGCTCTGTAGCATCACTGCAGCAGATGTGCTGCTAATGAATACGCTTTGTTTACTTGTGTGTGGTGGGTGTTTATCAGAAAATGCACCATCTTTTTCACAAATACCCAGTTCGGTAAGATGCACAAGCGACCGAGGACCCACATGTTTTTGTTGGTTTGCATGATGCCGCTCAAGTGAGTCTAATTAACAACAGAACGGTTCCTGGACAATTAACTCCTGTAACAATCAAATTCAGATTTATTCACGGTTAAAGTCTGCATTAAGAAGTACTATTTCCCTTGTGTGTAATTACAGTTACATGTCATGGACTAGGAAAGCCTTTAATGCGTTATATAGTTATGTGTTTGCCATGCAATTATGGAAACAAAGAGGGCAGAACTTTAGCTGTCATGGTTTTGTTCATATAGAAAAGGCTAAGATATTCCCTTTCTAATCTGTAAAAATTAAATAGTGGAAATTAACATTAATAACATGCCTGGGAAAATATAAATACACTTTATATTTCACTTGGTTTAGCCTAATCAATAGCAGGATTTACACATTCATGTGATCTGTTGCACTGTCATTTTAAGTGAAATTGAGAAATATAATTCAAAGAAAAACTTAAATGAGTCATATTCATTTGGAGCAATTTAGATTAAACCAGTTTACACAGACACAATTCACTAATTCCTTCTCTGCACATGGGATTGGTTTATAATGCTGCAGATAAAAGGATGGTGTTGATGGAACTGCACTGACAATGGAGCGATAAAAGATATTAAGTGCATTGGCTGGAATTAAAGAAAGAAAGAAAAAAATCAAGAAATGTAAACTTGACCCCAACCAGCAAAAAGAAAATGAAACAAATACTATTATGACTACTACTGCCACTACTACGAATAATAATAATAATTCTAATAATAGTATTAATAGTAATAAAAATTACCGTTGACAGCACTGAGCTCCGCTGATATCCCAAATGCTCATCCTCTGAGCAGCTTTATTCCCTCTCAGTTCAGGTCGCTGCGCTGTAATCCAACTTTCAACAGAGATTCTGGAGCGCCTCGGGAAGAAGTTCAGTTCTCCGACCTGTCGGCGACACCGCGAAACACCGTCGGTCTGCGGCGTGAAACGAAACTCCTGAAGGAGTAAAAGGAAATGAAACACTTTGTGTTTGCGTGCGGTGGGCGCTGGTGGCCGTGTGTGTGTTTCCGCGTGTGCGTGTGTGTGCGTGTTGCAGCCGCTCCGCTCCTTGTAGCCGCGTGACGCAACTGGACGCCGGGGGGGAGGAGGAGGGCGCGCGTGTCGCCTTGGTCTCGATGAGACGAAAGATGGACGCAAAGCGCTTCTGACCAATTATATTTATTAAAAGTGTGAAGAAGGTGCTCACAGGACTTGTGCAGCTTGTTTTTATTGATGTAGACTTCTCTT
The DNA here is from genome assembly GCF_002775205.1 of Xiphophorus maculatus. Taxonomy (NCBI): domain Eukaryota; kingdom Metazoa; phylum Chordata; class Actinopteri; order Cyprinodontiformes; family Poeciliidae; genus Xiphophorus; species Xiphophorus maculatus. Next base: position 10,402,393 of record NC_036458.1, on the reverse strand, counting down.
GTTTTTAGTATTCACCTGTCAAAACATTTTCAACTTTGAAAACAATATTTTAATAATTGGATGTATTTTTCCTATTCAGTAGCTTTACTTGAGGGGGGGGGGGGGGGGGGGGGGGGGGGGGGGGTTCATAATTGCCGCTTAAGACATCACCAGTGTCATGTGTTCACTTCTTTTTTATAAGATTTTCACATTTACGGCAGGGATGCGGTGGAATCTGGGAAAGAGGGCGGAGCTTAAAGCAATCAGGGATAATTGGTTGTCGTCTGCTGAGATGTGTTTATGCACAAACCAAAGTTCAAACACAAAGAAAGGTCACACTATGATGGGGCTTTTTTTGCACACAAGATAAACATTACTTAGTTGAGATATATATACTAAAAACAATCAGAGAATATCCGCATTTGCCATAAATAAATAAACCTTTCGTTTAAATGTAAGCAATTATGGGAGACTACTGGTGGTCTGGGGGCTCTAAGATATGACTGGGCTGGTTCATCATAAGAAAGCTTAAAGTAATAAAGCCAAAATCGCAAAGGAAATGTTGCTTCAGGAAATTTTTCTTCTTTTTTTTTGTAACTGCAGCACTAGCAAGAGGAACAGGAGCTTCAGGTTAAAAAGAGAAACAAGATGCACCATCACGGAGTTTAATTTTATTAAAACATAATAAAATAAATTAAACTGCAATATGCTAGTATTTAAAACCAAAAGAGAGAACAAAGTACTATACTGTTCATAAGAAATCAGTTTACCTGGAAAGCACTAATTAAAATATTCTTATACTGATTTTTGTTTGCTGCTGGAAGACTAAACAGTTAAATAAGAAGTTTTATTTATATAATTCCTTTCACAGATATATGTCACAAAAAGTGATTTAAAAGACAAAAAAACCCAGAAACGATATAGAGATCAAATATCAGAAGCAATTTTAAAATAGGAAAAATATCTTTGAATGTCTTCAGCTGCTTTTAATTGAGTCAAGGCTTTCAACAAAACAGATGAAGCTCATTCAACAGTTGAGGTGCAAAAGCCTGGAAAAACCAATCTGCTTGAAGTTTTATAGCTGGTCCTCAGGACGAGCAGATTTTGGTTTGAAGGTAAGATGGGAAGGAGTTTGATCATGAAGATCTCAGAAAGTTAAAATCAGGATTTAAAAATAATTCCAAAATGAATATGTATCAAACTCCAAAAACGTTACAACAGAGATAATATTCCTTAAACAATGATGACATTGCAGGGGTTGTTTCAAGTGAAGTTCAAATGACATTGACTGCTTGAAAAATGACCAATGCTCAACACTCTGTTCTCCTTTCAGCTGTAATTTCTCTAAAAATTTGTGAATTTTTTTCTCGGAGTCAAAGCAATATAAATTGGCTTGCTGAGCAGACCTGAGCCTGTTATTTCTTGTGTGTGTCTCTCTGGCGGTCTCTTTATTCTAAATAAAACCCAAATTTGATGTGATCACCGTGGAGACGCCAAGCTGAAATGATATATGTTTACTTTGAGGATTCCTCCTCTCACACTATCTCTTTTTGGGCAGCTAATCAATCACCTGGTTGACAGTTTTGCAGAGTGTGCAGAGATAAGTGCTTTCCAGATGCCCCGCACGCTGTCAGCATTGTTTTAAATCCTTGGGAAAATCTTGTTGAACAACACTAGACAACAAAGGTGTTTCTCTTGCATTTTATTAACATCAATCAATCACCTTCATCACCGGTTATCACATCTTTTTGTGAAGAAATCACCCCCTAGCAGCAGATTTCTTCTGATAGTGGCAGGGACTGTTTGAGCAAAACAGTTTTTCTTGCAAAACACACTATTGAACAAACTACATACTGTGAACTTTGCCCATAAATAGAGTTCAAGGACCTTCTGTGTCAATAAGCTGCATACAGCTGAAGCAACGTATTCTCTGTGAAAAATATACTGAAACACATGTTTTAAACTATTTTCTTATGTATTAATCTTTCCTTTCCTGTTAAATACAAATTGTTTTGATAATCATACATGTCCTCTTTCTTTTCAAATGTGTAATAGTCATTCATTTTCGCTTAAAGTGCTGCTAATGAAGAAACCAGTGGCAGCAGACAGGGTCAGCAGGTCAAATACCTCCACGTACTCATATTTTTATCAGTCGCGTGCTGCAACAGCTGCTGCTGCCGAAAATGCTGAGCTTTGAGCCGGGTTGCAAACTGGCCAGCAGCAGCCCCTGGATGTGACTTTTGCCCTCTTCATCTGAAACAAAAGATGAACAAGGATAACTCAGCGGTGATGCAAGAACCGCTCCGAGCTCCTGTGGGCCGTGGTCATAGACAATACTACGGTCTAATAGTCAGGCATCTTTACTTCCACACCGAAATGCTGAAACGCATTTTCATCAGGTGCAGCCCCTCCTCCACATCTCAGCCTCTCGCCGCCCTGAGGCAGAGTATGTGAGGTTTTCAGCAGCAGATTGAACCTTTTATAAGAGCTGCATGACTCTGCGTATCAAAGCATCTCGCTTTTCTGATCATATCTTGCATGTGTAGATTATCCACTACACTGATGAATTTTAAATTTGTTTTTCATTCCTTAACGGGGTTCATCGAGCTACACAAAAGAAAAAGACATTGAATGCTGTAGCATTTCTGACTGAAGCAAAAAACTTAATATTGTATCAACCAAAAGCAAGAGGAATGATTTCTATATTAGGTGTGGAAAGAATATTTAGCCTAAAAGAGGTAAAGATTCTCACAACACACCTGTATTAGGTATGCAGTGACAACCGCGTGTTGTGAGACCGACACAGTTCACAGTTCAGTTGGACGGGGAAGCCACAAAAGATCATTGCTAAAAAAATACTGTTCATAGAGTACTATAATGGGAAGTTCAGTGGAAGGAAAAAGTGTTTAAGAGCCAATAAATTATTATAAGTAAGTATTGTATCCAAACAACCCCTTCCCAGTCCAGAGACAACATCAGACGCATCTTACCTGGAGTACAGAAAAACACGACTGGACTGCTTTTAAATCAACGTAGATTCTTAGTTTATTTTATTTTAAAAGTTTAGGTTCCAGAATCTGGAAGAATAGCAAAGAGGCACAAAATCCAAGTTGCAGCTTTCACTGTCAGTGATGATTTTCATAGCTATGACTGCTGTTGTTGGTCCACCGTGTTTTATCAAGTCCAAAGTCAGCACAGCTGTCTAGCAAGAAAGCTTTATGTAAATCTAGCAGGACCTGGCAACCCTTCAGACCACCAAAAGTACCAGCACCTGGTTTAGTGACCATGATATCACTGTGTGCAATCTCTCCTAACTTAAGCTCCATAGAAAATGTATGGAGGATTGCCAAGAGGGAGATGAGAGACGCCAGACCAAACAATCCAGACGAACTGAAAACGTCTCTTAAAGCAACCTGCTTCAAAAACAATTAGTCATATTAATTAACTTTTCAGTGATATTCTAATTAATTGAGATGCACTTGTGCAACAATTGGTTTAGGATTTTATTTACTGGTTAGAATAGCTCATATGAGAAAGTTAACTGGTAACATTTAGACAAATATATTATAGACTATAAATAAAGTTATTCTCACTTCCCACCTTTTCTTTCTCTAATCCCACTGGTCTCACCAAGATGTTGTCTAAATTTACTCTGCATTTAATATAGTTACTGTAAATGTTTCCAAAATTAAGATTTAAAGCGAGCGATTACCCTTCTGTAAAAGCATGAACACGTTTAGTCGGTCGCCTTCACGGTTTCCAAGTAGCAACAGCAACTGCTAGCAGATCCCAGACGCCACACTTCACACCACCACTTGAAAACAAAAATAAATTCACAGTGTTTGCTTACACCTCATTTACATTTGTCCACCGCTGTCAAGACAAATTTATGTTCAGATGCTCTCGCAGCCAATTGATTACTTCATCCACAGAGTTGGGAAAATTTTAGTCAGCAATGAGGTGAAAAAGCATCCAGAAAGAAAGAGAAACTGGAAGAACTAATGGACAGATGAGAGTGCTTTGTGTGTCAGGGTTAGATGTATTCTGGCCTTAGGTCTGCCAGTCCCCTCAGAGAAAGGTCTGTGTTTTTTTTCCCGATTTTGAACATGCTCTTTGAGTCTGGCCATGGCACTGGCATTTGATCAGGCCTTATTTTCCCCATGGCAACATGAGTTCATGGCGCTGCAACACATAAATGTTCTCTCATAGCTTGGAAGGGAATTAGACGCTTTCAAAAGATGTTGGTTTTAGTTGTGGCTCACATTTGCATTTCTCACATGCTGATTTTACCGTAAACACAGAGAACCGTTCTGAGCTGCTTCACAAGAAATGAGGTATTTGAGTGCTACAGTAAAAGCAAAATGTCTTGTTTTTGTAGGTGATTGGGTTTGAGTGTGTCAGATCTGCTTGTCACTCTGTAAATACTTCATTCAAAACTGTCTGAGGGAAAATCTCCTGCATGCATCTTTAAACAGTTTTACCCAGTCTGACTTCAGGAGTGAAATAAAAGCTTCTGAGATGTAGCCAGGAAACAGATGTGTTTCTTTCTTAGCAGCGAGGGTTGAATTCCCTAACAAGGCGACATGGAGCACAAACACTCAGTGTGTTTCCATTGAAGCATTTCTGTGCTGTCATGTGATTCTCCCCACCCCTGAGTGTTCGCCGGCCAAATCCCCATCAGTGACGCTGTCAGGGTGTATCAGAAAGGAGCTGATAGATGTACGGTCATGTTGACGGGCTATCAGCTGTGCTTCTCGCCTTGCCGCCCCTGACAGCCGGCTGGCAGGAGAGTGATTCTCCCTGGAGAGTCGTCTTCGTAGAATAATGTTATCACAAGTCAAGTTTACCTCCGTGAGGTCAAATTAAAACCCCGCATCTTGGAAATGTGAAAGAGCTTTCATGATTGATGGAGAGGCTTAATGCAAATGTTTAGTGGCAACATGAGCAATTTATAAAACAATGGGATGTTGTCTGCATTCTTGTTAAGCATCTCAAATTGTAATTGTATCATAAATCAATAAATTTTACACTATACATAATGTTCAAATATTATTATATATGAAATGTTTTATGTTTGAGAGAAAATCTTTTAATTAAAATATGATGACGCATTAGACACATTTTTGTAGAACAGTATTGGCTACTTTTTTTAGCACTGGGTGTAAAAGCTGCTTAAAAAAACATTTCTAAGAATTAATTTAACCTATTTACATTAGCTTACACTGAATGTTTTGAAAAATAGTGTCAATTTGAGTGGATTTATTAAGTGGGGAAACAATCTCATGTTCAGAGATGATTGTTTTCTGTAGGATTTAGGCCTGGGCAAAAGAAAATGAAGGAAGACTGGTTTTGTCTCTGGTAAACAACTTTCATGTTCATTTAGCTACATGCATTCGATCAAAATCTTGTTGAGATTATTAAATGCTTTCATTTGTTTTGCTTTATAGTTTTAAAATATTGCTAATGGGATCAATAAATGCAAAAACAAAGCTCAATGATTTTAACCTGGGTTTTTAGTTCCTGGCTATACAAATGTTTCTTAATTTAGGGTTAAAGTCTGTTTTGTTTTCAATGTTGGTTCATGGAAAACATTTAGCTCTGCTGGCTTCAAATCGTTGCTCTCATTTTAAATATTGATAAGTAGTGATCGATCTTCTCGATTCCGGGTTATTATCTATTGAATTCTCAGTAATCCTATTCTTGTTACTGTGCGGGGGCTTCTTAAGAAATCTGGTTGAAATCGTAGTTTGACTTTACCTTGTTTGCTCACCTTGTTTCCGCAAGCATTCAAGGCTTTATTTATTGTTATTATTATAATGCAGAAAAAATAAAATTTTCTTCTCAGCTGTTACTCATGTTAACAAGCACCCTATGATCTATACATGGCATTAAAAGACATTTTCTTTGTGTTTTTTGTTCTGCACGCTCTTGGGAAGCTCTCGCAGTGTGTATAATTATTCTGAGAACAGCAGCAGGTGTTTATTCCTCTGAACTATGGAGGCACAATAGACCCCAGAAGCTTGTGTCACAGAGTTGGACCCTGGCCCTGAGTGTAAAAATAGCCATCCGACCCACAGTGTTATCTCTTCATTCCCACAACTATTGGCACTCTCTTTTACTCCCACTTAAGCCACGACAAATGCGCTGCCCATCCAGCAGTGCTCATAATTAAAATCTCTGTTGCTATGCAAGGGCAGTGATAAGTTCAAATCGAACTCAGATTTGCTTTCAAAAGTAGAAAAGCTCCATGCGCCCCAGCTTATTCCAAGGAGAGATGATTTCTAGTGTATTTGATTACTAATATGTTTTTTTAGATTTGGATTTCTGTCAAGTTAGGGAAAGAAGCAGGAGGAGTTTTGTTCCAAATCTAATTTTCCTCACTTCACTTTGACAAAGCAAGTCACAGATAGGCAGCAAAATATCAATAGTGGAGTCTAAAGTGCTCATAGCTTTTTATAGACCAGTGTTTCTTAATTCAGGCCCTGCATATTTTGGATGTGTTTCTGTTCTAGCACACCTGATTCAAATGATTGCATGACCTCCTCTGCATGCCATCAAGTGCTGAAGAGGCCTGTTAATCACACACTTATTCAAGTCAGGTGTGAGGCAGAAGGGAAACACCATAAACATGCACCGCACTATTGAGAAACACTGCTATAGATAGATGCCAAAAAAGGTAAAATATGCCCTACTTTCATATTTGTTGGGGTTTGTTAGTTTTGGAAATCTGTTCAGAAAATCTTCAAATACAATTTTATATGTTCAATTACTGTTCAACGTTTTATCTGGGATCCCAAATTAACATCTAAAAATAGATACAAGCATATTGAAAATGCATTGGCAATGTTGAAATATCAGCAGTAATAAGTATTAACATCGAAATTAGTTCTGTTTTGGGCTTTTGGCTGATAGTGATGATGAACACATAATTCAAATAGATGTAAAAAGTATGAGAAATTATATTAAAATGATCATTAAAGGGAAATTAATCACCATCAAAGTTCTGTCTCCCAAGTAAGATCTAAGACATTGCAATTCAGATTGATAAATCCCAACAACAGACTTTGCAAAAGAAAGCTGTAAGCTTCCATGTAAAAAGCATCTCTGGTGTCTAAAAGCATTAACATAGACAAATTTGCTAGAATAAAAAGGCATTTTCTTCCCATTTTATTCTAGCATCTTTTTTCTACTGATAATGTAAAACGTTTCAGTTCAGAGACGTGCTTTAAAACCTGATTGAAAAACGTTCTTAATAACATTACCTATAAATGACTGGTGCTGAATAAAGATGGTTTTAGTTGGAAGAATACAAAACTAATTTATTGGTGTCCCCTTTTAATAATGATTTTCCGTTATGGGTACCTTAATTCAGCTGATGACTGAGCAGGTGAAAAGCAGAAAAAAAATATTTTAAAAACCCTTGTAAACTTTAATTCACAAGATTTTTTTAAACAAACCCTTACTAGTCAGTGCAGTCATTCAGGAGAAACCGAAGACGGTGAATTTTGGGTTAAATATCCAATTTCAACTTGAGTTGAAACAGAGATACCAGGTATTGGCAGAAACCTGATTTGCCTGCTGAACTTATGTATTTTCTCCAGATCACCTGCACATTACAGACAGCACAAATCAAATAATGCCGAGGCAGAGCTGCCTGCATTATTATTTTTATGAAAGTTGTGCCTCTTCATACGTCACTGTCAAAATTCAGGCAGTCTGATTTTGTTTTTTTAATCACTTTCAAACACTCAGTTTTCATTCCGTTACTGAATCAAATAAAGAGACTCATCCTGTCGCTGTGGCTTGCATGCATAGGAAAACACGCAAATGCTTCATGACATCATGTTGCTTCATTTCATAATTAACTTCATTAAGAAGCAAATGCGAAATGAAACTTGTTTGTTTAATCGCCTGAAGACAGGCAAACCATAATTATGGTGATTACCGCACACTTAAAATGGCATAATTGTAATAATTAGTGAAGTGGGAGCTCAACCCCATGTCCCATTTTTTTGTTTGTTTGTTTTTACAGCAAAGCATTAGCTTAATTTCACCTGTTATTGTTGCACATCTTACAAAATGTATTCTTTAAATGGTGACCTTTGCACTAATGGCAAAACATAAACAAATTCTGCAAAGTCAATGGAAAAAAAATGTGATGTAAATGCAAATTGATTAGTATTTTCCCAAAGCTATTATTATGTGTCATCAAATGTCATGAACAAAACACGGACTAATGATGTCATTTCCCCCGTCTCATTCTCTCCTTCTTCGTGTGCTTTATGCTTTTCTGCATTGGCAGGATTATTTGATCTGATAATGGCGAAACCAGATGGTTAGAGAGGTTTGTACCTTTCCTTTTCTAATATTTGCTGCCTTCCTATCAACCTTCCTTTTTGCACGTAAGCTTTCCTTCGGAGGCAAATATCTGCCAAGCTCCAAAGTCGAAAACTGCTGGAGAATTCCTCACAGAAATGTTGTTACCCCAGTATGAGATTATTTAACTTCTACTGCTCTGTTTATGTCCATCTGCTTTTAATTTCTCTCACCATGTGATCTCAATAAACATTTGTCAACACACACGGACGCTCCAGAGATGAGCAGAAGAGCAGTTGGTAGGATCCTTACCAGAACCTACCAATCTGGTAACCAATTAATAGATCGGTTTTATTAACAAAGCACTAAAACCATCGTACATGTGTTGTAAAAAAAAAAAAAAAAGAAAGAAAATGATTTTTATCCTAATTCCAAGTTTTGTGCTAAGGTACTGTTGCACCTCGTTCTCCTGTTATACCACTAGTGTTAACGTCACATGTGAATGCAAACACACAAGTGGGTGGGTGAAGCTGTGTGACGTTCATCCTGACAGGGCTGGAAGCTAATCTCTGCTGCAAATTGTCTCAAGTGTTTTTGCCCATCTATGTCCACAGCAGACAAACGGGTATTCAATCAGTCATCAGGATGATAATTGAAATGTTCAGCTTGCAAACTTTTGAACATGTTTGCAGCTTTAGACACATTATAATAAATTAAATTAACCTATATTGTCTCATTCGGAACCAAAGAACTTTCTGTGTGGCTTTCCGCTGTGTGTGGGTGGTTTCTGCGCACTGTCACTAACAACTTGTAATATAATTTTGGCATCGGCATCTGGACAGCCTGAAGAGAAATACATGCAAAAGTTTGATTCTGTTTTATCCCACGTAATGTCGCCTTGCAGAATTAATGAAAACATTTATGCATCTGAGACAAGGGTGAGATAAACATGCGACTTTTTATTTGTATAAAATATGGCTCAACTTACAGAGTGCTGGGCCACCCTAAATAACAATTTCTTTTTATTGAAATCTAAAAGAGATAGATTTTCTGATTTGATCTGATGAACTTCTTCACATTTTATTAACATTTGAAGGTTTTTATTTAATATTTACATAACCTCAAAGTGTTATTGGTTCCAGCAAGGCAGCATTTATGTTGAGGGGGAGGCCAGAAGAATATGGGGTAAATATTTAAATTGGAGAGAGACAGATGGATGCAAACAAAAAGCAGAAGGAAACTGAAGGAAATTGTTTTAGAATGCACTTATTGTATAATAAAAACAAGAGGACAGATGGAAGACAGGGTGTATAATTTGACAAGATTTGACAAAAAAAAAATTGTGCTTTGTTTGACAGTTCGGAACTACATCCTTATGTTACATTTCTTTCTTTCTCTTATTTTTTTTAATGGAAAAGGAGGAGCTAGATCACAGATTCTAAATCCAAGACCATTTGTAGATTATATGCATCATATATCACATTAAAAATTGTAAAAGTGTCCTTTTAGAAGTGATTATAAAATCCATGTGAAATACAGTACACTACTGCCTCCTCAGGCACAACAGAGCCAGTGCAACTAATTCACACTGGTTTCTGTACATCTCTCTGGTGTGATTTACACATTAGTGCAACAATCATCGTGGGTTTTGTCTCATCTCCCCACATGGGAACAGAACATTGGGTCCTGCTTACCTACACAGTGCCTCAAATGCAATTAGCCACTCTCAGAAACAATCACTTCTAATACCCACTGACACACAAATCTCCAATTCCTTTTATTCCATCCCTTTAATCGACTCTGCAGAGACGGCCTTTGTGACCTGTTTTTTTTTTAAGTCTCCGCATCCTCTTTTGGATGCATGACCGGGACGTGGAGATGTTCTAAAACCATCTGTGCCTTTGAACTAAATGTCTCTAGTAATAGAGGGGTAAAACCAAACAGATTCATCTCTGTGAAATTTAGAGGGCTGATCTTTTCAAAGTCCATATATTCAAATAGGAAGGGAGGATGCAAAAGCATGCATTGCACAGCAAACCCCTTGATAAAATTAGCAGAAAATGTTTAAAAATTTAAATCAAGACAGAGACACGGCAACATCTGCGCTGTAGATAAATGTGTCACACGGGTGTAAAATGATAACCATCATTTGACACACAAAGAACTTTCCCACATAAAAAAAAAATCGAAAGCACTCAACTGAAGAGGTCCATATTTTCTCTTGATATCTAAATGTTCCTCCCTCACTGGTTGGCGTCAAAGAGATGACACACCAGACAACAGATATATGAGCGCCTTTGGACAACACCCTGCATCAATCGTAGGAGTCAAGATAGAAGAACATACCAAACCGGTGAGTATAAACTCTGAAGTCTAACAATTACGTACATATTTTTTCAATGGCTGTGTCATAAAAAGTGTCTGAAGAAGTACACTAAACCTGAGTTTGAGAATCGATTTATTCTAGCCGTTAAAGGTTGACTTTATTTACTAGAATTTATGAGAATAAGTACATTTAATTTTCTTTTGGGATCAGTAAAGTATTTTATTTTCATTATATGCTGGAAAAAGGGAAGATGAGTAAAGTTTGTAGGTCTAACTTACAAAAGTAAATTTTTTTACTTCAATGTGGATTTCAACTTTTGTTCTTCTATATAAAGGACTGTTAGTTTCAGTATCAAGACAAAGTGTGCGTAAAGTTGATGCATGCTCAAATACATATTACAGTACAATTAATGAATATTATTTTAAATTGTTTGCCCCTTGACTGACTGGCAACCTGTTCAAGGCGTACCCTGCCTCTCGCCCTATAGGTATAGACGATGGATGGTTATTTAAAATCATTTTTTATGACAGAAAACCTTTCAGTCGCAAACATTAAACACATTTTTTACAAAGTTTACTTTCATAACTTGATAGCACAAACTTTACCCCTTATAAGTCAGGCACACAAGTAATTAAATTATATGCAAATGGTTCGATTCACTTTTTCAACAACTCCAAAATTGCAAATTTACTCATGCTGTAGACGAACAAACAGCCAATCTTTTAGATTGTGCTTTGTTTATTTCACTGTCAAAAGATGTGCTTGAAGAAAAAAAAACAATTGACTTTGGTTGTAATCTCAAAGGAAAAGCTTATTGGTTAAAAACTTCAGTCCTCTGCAGGTGTGATTAATCCCACAGGAGTGTGACTGGCCTGAGGTGAGGCCTGTAGCAGAGGGAGGTTGGAAACATCATTCGCAGGGGGGCTGGGGCTAAAAAAGGTCTACAATAAAGAAGATCAGTCCCCTTGATGGCAAGGAATAATCACAGGCTGGTCTCAGTGGTCCATAGCTGGAGGCAGCTCAGGTGTAATGACTATAAGAGAGTGTTTAAGTTTCAGATTGTGTGCAGAGCAATAATCAGAGCAGCAGCAAATAGTTTTCTAGCTTTAAATACAATCTGCAGAGAAGATTGTGTTCCTACTTCCAGGAAAATATACAGAGATTGCAGCCAACACCTATGTGACCCTCATATATTAAATCAGCGTTTCATCATTCAAATGTATTACATTTATTTCCCATTGTAGCATTCTTTGTTCAGAAATAGCTTTAGAAACAATTGCATGTAGCAACTGACCTTTAAAAAGCTCTACAATATCTATGATCATTTATTGTCAGCGCGCAAAGTATGACCTTTGCTGTTTAAAACTGAGAGTTGATGCTCTTTTATTCTCCTATGAAAGGACGAAGGAGTCTCTGAAGTGTCTTAGACATCTTCTCGTTCAGGGAGTCGTGTTTCCCGGAGGAGAGCCCACACAGACACAATAACAAAATAACAGCCTGAGGAGAGGTCCTGTTGGTGTTTGTAACATGTTTTTACTGTCTAACAGCTGCCTCTGCAGCCACTTTGTTCCTGCTGAGATTCGACTGCTCAGAGATCACAACCCACGGGGACTAATAAAGAACTCCAAACTGTCTGATGTGACAGTTTGGAGTTTTGCTCAGTTGGGAAAAGGCTAAGAGAATGAAACAAATCATCAAGATAACTGGGCTTTCATGGAAAAATTATTTCTCGCTGTTGTTGTATAAGTTGGATAACAACCACGACTTTTGTTCCGTTCTCTCTTTCAGAGTTCTTGCGTTTGCTGGTCAGCATGGACAGATACTTCTTGCCACTTAACTCAACCTCTGTTTCTGCACAAGTCCCTCACAACACCACAGTTAATGTCAACGCCACTGTTAAACATTTTAGCGTGTTTGATGGCTGTGAGAGGTACTTTGAGGGAGTTCTGTTTGACCTTACCGTACAAATCATCAATGTGATCGTGGGAATACCTGCCAACTTGCTTGTCATTGCAATTCTTGTCCACAATCGCAAAGAACCGTCCACTTCAGACCTGTTCCTGGGTTGCTTGGCCTTCATGGATGCCTACTTTGGCACCATGACCCCCCTCAACTTTTTAAATCTTTACATCTGGCATAGCAAAGAGGTCTGGGCAGCTGTTAAGTTTTCCTTCGGTGTTAAAGACACGAGCGGCCCACTGTTTCTTTCTTGCATCTGCCTGGATCGATTTGTGGCAGTGCTCTTTCCGATCACATTTGGGCAGCTTAAACCCATCAAATACAGATTAAACCTCACACTGCTGGTACTCTGTCTCACCTTTGCCTACTCTACAGCCAAGATGGTGGGCGGTTTTCCTAACTTCGAGAAGGTGTTCACCGGCGAGGTCCTTGCAACTTTTACCTGGATGGTGGTCTGTAATGCCAGCATCTTATGGGTCCTGAAGAAATCTCGTGGCGCCGGGAAAGACGACATGCATCCCATGAAGAAGAAGGCTTTCAACATGGTGCTCTCCATCCTCCGTATCATTATTTTCAACTATTTGCCCCTTGTTGCACTGTTTCCGTTTGAAGATCATTACACCCCCGATGTGTTTCGTTGCTATGTGCAGCCCGTTGGCTTTGCTTTTCTAAACATTAGCAGCACTATCCAACCACTTGTCTACTTGTCCCGTCTGGAGAAGGTTCCTTTCCTTCCAGAAGCTTGCATTAAGAAGTTCACTTCCTGCATCACCACAGAAAAAAATAAAAATATATCCACACAAAAACCAACAGCTTAGATTTGTAAGACTACATTATGAAGACAAAATATACTGTAATGAAATAGACTGAAGGAGTTTTTTCCTCTAGAAATGTGTTTAGATCTAATGTTAATTTCATGCCAAGTAAATAAAAGCAGTTTTGAGAAAACGTGTAATGATATAATAATAGTTTGTCCATTTCAGCTTGATATTGTAACAACCTCATTATGACATGAAATGTAGTGGCATGTAATAACTTTTACTCACAAGTCAATTGTTTGGGTTTGGCGCCCTCTTGTGTATAAAAATAAACCATAAAAAAGAAATGATGTCATTTAAAATATGAAGTTTTGTCAAACTTTCCTTTGCTATGCCATTGTGTTTTGTGCAACAACGATATGTTTTGGTCTACAGTAGATGTAACATTCCATTCAGTCACCTGAACAGAAATTAAACACTTTGTTTTGTTTTGGGGGTTTTTTGTATGTGAATTTGTCTTTATCTTTATCATATTCACTGAGCTAATCCCAAACATGTACATCTCACAACAAAAAATAGGACAAATCAGCCAAGATCTTCACAAAGAATCTTTACTACTTGTGACAAACACAACAAGGCAGCAACAAAATTACACAGAGGGGGAAAATACATCACTACAGTATTTTCTATTACTGTCCTATGAGCAAAACAAAAAAACACAGGCCGATCTTCTAAAGAACATATCAGATAAAATGACACTGTTCACGTATTTTAATATTTGGCTCAGCTTGTGTTCCTAGAACTAAATCAGGAGCCTAAACCCTTACAAAGAAAGAAAGAAAGAAAACCTACTTACTGACGCAGCACTGTGATAAGCACCTTCTCTGGCATTATTCTCAGAGGGTGACTACTCTGTGTATAAAAATATGGTAATAAAGGCTCTGTGAATGTCTGCGTGAAAGCATACAGGAGCGAATTGTCCACAGGGTCAAAAAATGACACTGTTCCCTTGTTGTAATCCAGTTGAACTTTGACCTGTTCGAGCTTAGTTGTAACAGTCAGCAGGGTGGGTGGCGAGCTCATTGCTCTGAGCTCTCCGTCCCGGAAGCACAAAGTCCAAAAGCCTTTTTCAGGCCGAGCTGCGACCTCAGCCTTCCTCGGCGCAGACAATGAGGCCACGCCCAGGAGCCAGTCTTGATTACTTCCTGTTTCCACAACCCAGTGGTGGCTTCCTGAGCCGAGCGAGGTCATTCCTACCACTTCTGCACTCACGTGGAAACGCTCAGGGTTGTCAGGGCAACATCTGGGCTGCTTTGAGTAGTGGAGGGAAGTGAGGTCTTCGGACAGGACGAGGCATGGGTGTGCTGTGTTTGGGTCTAAAGTTACAGAGGCTACAAAGCAGAAAATTAGCCAAAGAGTATTGGTCACCTACAAATCAGGTTTGCGTTGGACAATTCTTCTGCTATACAATTGTTAAATATACTTACTGTAGTCAATGTTGTCCAGTATTTTCTCCCAGACACTGTATTTCAGGTTAGAGAGGTGTTTTGTTGCATCTAACAGTAAACCCGACATGTCATCAAAATCATCCTCCATATCTTTATCGCTGTGATTAAAACAGAGTAATAATTACAACATACATGTATTTTATAACATTAATGTTTTAAAATATTAGCAACCTACCTTCCCTGAGTGGCTTTAAAATTCTGAAAGAAACAAAACAGCATTAAAGATAAGTGTGTTTTTAACCCTCAGGGGTATTGCTGCGTTGTGCATCTCGAACCTGTAATATAATCATATCGTCTTCTTTGAGCTGTGTTTTGATGGCAGACATGGTCTCAGTGACAGAAAGCATTTCTGCTGAAAGTTCATTCATTTTTTGTTTAATCGATTCAGTCTTCTCCTCTTCCTCCTTCTTCACAGCTTCTCTCCGGACCGATTCTTCATCACAAAGGGCTTGATGTAGCTGCTCAAACTGGTTTTTTATCTTGTTTTGAGTTGTCAGTGTCTGATACTGTCAGGAAGATTATCAGAAACACGTTTTAATGTTTTCTGTCTTCCTTATGGAAATAATTGTTGCTTCTGTTTAACCATGCATTACCTTAATGTATGCCAACATGTCAGCAGAGGTCCTGTGTTTTCTCTTGAGGTACTCCAGTTTGCTTTCCAAGCTTTTCAGCCTGAACTCCAGTTTGTTCTGGAAGCCAAACATGTCCAATCAGCAGACATCACATCGGGTGTTTTTGATCTTGTCTCTTTCTCTCACACGACGGTTGACAATCAAGACGGACTAGCAGAACCGCATTCTGTCAACAGCTCTCAAAAAGGCGGTTTATTTCCCTTACCTTGCAGCCCAGAAGTGCCTCTTCAACCGGGGAACAGTCATGATTTTTATGAAGTTTGGAAGTCTGGCACACCACACAGATGGGCTGTTCGTCAGCTAGACAAAACAACTTCAACTTCTCCCCGTGTAAGCTGCACCTCCCCTGCTCCTCCAGAGAGTTTTGCCTCCTCACCTGTTGAAGAGCTTCACAGACATTCTTCAGGGCTAAATTGGACAGAGGAGGGCATTTGGACGCTTTCCTTCTGCAAACTGGACATGCCCTTGCCCTTGTGTCCCAACATTTCTTCAAACAGCTCCTGCAGAAGCTGTGGCTGCACGACAGCAGAACAGGGTCCCTGAAGATATCACAGCACACTGGACATGTCAGATCCTCCTCTGGGAGAGACATGATCCTTACCTTACGAATGTCAAACACTCAGTATTAAAAAAGAAAGCTCTTTAGCGTTGGTTCCAACACACGCCGTCCTAGAGTCTCAGTTTGTGTTAACTGCAAGCTGACCTATTGTTCTTGATGAGAAGAGGCAAATGCTCCTGGTTTTCCTGTGCTTGGCCTCTGTGGGTGTAACATCAGTCATGCAGCAGTGTGAGAAAGCCCCGAATGTAGCATGGCTGGCAAACAGGAAATAAAGCCTCATTGGCCAGTTGAGAAGGAACTTAAAACTGGTTGGTAACTTTCTACAAGGCTGGAATGTGATCTTTCAGGACATAAATTTGAATGTTTCAGTTGCGACATCTGTGTTGACGGCTCAAAGCAGCACAACAAGCTGCTTTAAATGTTTAAAGCTCCTATTGCTGTAAACAATAGGAGCTCTAAACAATTTTCTCTGGCAAATGGCCATCAGATCAGAGGAAAGTGAGATATAAATAGTTCAACTATTTTTATGTATGAGCGAATTTAGTGGCTGCAGTTTTGTGTGTTTTGTGAATTTGGAAATTAATTGGCTTGAAATCTTAATTAAAACAATTTTCACATCACTGGCAAAATACGAGGTTTTCGTGGCGTTAAAAAAAACAAGATGAATACAACTTTTCCCACCTTTCTGGATAATTCAAGTTAAATTACGTATTTACAGAAAAACTTTTGATATTAAATAAAAATTTCAAAGTTGCAATTTCTTGGTTGCAACCTTAAACCAATACTTTATTAAAACATATTTGATTCTACCAGTGTAGCACATTAAATGGATACACTAAAATGGCAAGAGCTAAGCAAATAAATGAACCATAAGAAAATTATCAACACAGAAACTAAAATGAAAATAAATTAGTTCAATCACTTAAATCATGACAGCTTCAAGATGTCTAAAGGTGTGTAAAGCTTAGGCAGCTATGTTAGAGGATTTTTTTGTGCACATTTTTTACACCAAACACACAAACTTTTTAATTTTTTAGTAAATTGTACAGGACACCTGTCAGATCAAAGGTGGAAAAAGCTTCATCTTGTTCTAATTTTTAACATCACAAAAACAATACATTTGAACACGGGTATATATACTTTGAAAACAGCTGTATTTCAGATTATATTTTAATAATATTTGTCAAAATCTCAGTGCTGCTGTACCTTATTCTTTCTTTATGTTATCCTGCTTTAGTCTCTCCTGTAACTCGGTGGAAGCCAAAAATAGATTAAAGACAGAGAGCATTCAGATTAAAAGTTTCTGTTAGAAGAAAGGATGTATTTTTAGGTTTTGGTGTCCATTTTTACGCTGTGAAATTGTTATTTTAGATTGTTAGGCAGTTGTTAATTATATCATTTAAATAGTTGTGCTTTTTATGAATATGAAATGCTTAACAATTTAAATTCAGCACCTGGTGTTGCTTTTAAACACCATGTGAGCTGATGAATGCTGAATACATTACTTAAGTTTTAAGCTACATTAAAAGCACTTTTGAATATAATACATCAATGTCACCCTCCCACATTATCAACTTGTTTTGGCAACATTTTTTTACTTTTTTTTTTTGGCATTGTCAGTCGGGCAGAATAAGTCATATATAAAATGTTATTCTCTTTGTAATCTGATGCCGAGTTGCAAAGTTGGAGAGACAATTAACAGCAATTAAAGTGCCATTTTGATAAGACTGAAGGGAACCAGAGAGGGAAATGTTTTGCATTAAGATCAGCTGATTCTTGGGTCCTTTTCGGTTCACACCAACATGCCAAAGTTCCAGTATGCCACCAAATAAAGTATTTTGTATTTAGTATCATTGTATTTTGAAATACAAAGAAGTTCTAAATAAAACTGATGTTTACACATTTTATATAATTTCATGCCAAACATGAGTAACTGATCAAACTGCCTCCCACAGTCTGAGCGCATGCCCACTGTGTGTGCATGTCTGTGTTTTGCAGCGGGTCAGTCGGTTCGTGAGAGAATCTGGAGTGATGCAGCTCCTCACATCCTATCCACCATTTCCACTGGGTTTTGGCTCCTCCAGTCTTTGGTTGCCATGGCGATGACGTCAGATTGCACCGCCGTTTCAGGCCAGTAGAGAGAATCTTAAAGGCGGCGCAAAAAAGTCCTGCACAATCGGCTGCAACAGGGAGCCATCATCCTGTGTATCTCCGGCGCTCAGATTCCCAGCTCCTACTCGACCATCCTCCCATCTCTCTGCCCAAAATGCGCGAGATTGTGCACCTGCAGGCGGGCCAGTGCGGAAACCAGATCGGAGCAAAGGTAGTTAATGTTTTATATGTGTAGACCTTTGCATCGTGGAAAGATTTGTGCAGATTTTCACGCAGACGCACCTCGGTCGGCGGCCACTAACCCATCCTCTCGGAATTCTCCAGAAGGAACTCCGTGCAGCGAATCAGACATCGTTGCAGCGCTTTGAATATGCAAAATGCAACAAAACATTAATCATCAATTTAGCGCGTGATATTTTCTGCAGTGCATGCGCTGTGGTAATTATTTAATTGCAACAAAAGCAAACTGGCTATAGAAATGAATATAAAATCAAATGTTTATAAATATATATTTCCTGACTGTAGCATTAAATTTTTACGGTAATCAGATCGTGTGTTGTGCGTCCTTACTGTCGGTGGAGGAGCAGCCTCCCCTCCCCCCTTTTTCTGACCTATTTTCATCAAACCACTTTCAGTCCAATCTTTTCTGCTTGACCAATTATACCCACACTTTTCTACGTCTAAATATTAGATTGCATATATCTCTTTTTTATATATAATATGCAAAGAGATATTTATCAGATCATTGCCATCAGAAGTAAACATGTTTGTTTACTTCTGAGAAAGTGTTTCAGACTGATGCTTTGCTCTTTGGATCTGTTTTCACCATTTAGTTTGCTTTTGATAAACCCTCTATTTCTGCAAATGCAAAGTTGTTATATGTTTTTCATACCAGTAGGTAAAAATGTGAAATAAAGTTAACTTGTTGTTTTACTTCACTCACCACCACGCCTGTTTTTCCTCACAGTTCTGGGAGGTGATCAGCGATGAGCACGGCATTGATCCCACTGGTACCTACCATGGAGACAGCGACCTGCAGCTAGACAGGATCAGCGTCTACTACAATGAGGCCACAGGTAGGCTGCCGATCCAGCATTAGCAATGCTAAACAATAATAAGATTTCATGGTTTTAATCATTTCTCAATATTTTCAGGTGGGAAATATGTGCCCCGTGCCATCCTAGTGGACCTGGAACCCGGTACAATGGACTCAGTCAGATCTGGACCATTTGGGCAAATCTTCAGACCAGACAACTTCGTTTTTGGTACGTTTGGCAAATTTAATGTGAATCCACTGTTTTTAATTTTCTCTGTGAATCATAAATAAAGTGGAACATTTTGACCTACAGGTCAGAGTGGAGCTGGGAACAACTGGGCTAAGGGTCACTACACAGAAGGAGCGGAGCTGGTGGATTCTGTCCTGGATGTGGTTCGGAAAGAGGCCGAGAGCTGTGATTGCCTCCAGGGCTTCCAGCTTACTCACTCGCTGGGTGGAGGGACTGGCTCTGGGATGGGCACCCTGCTCATCAGCAAGATCCGTGAGGAATACCCCGACCGCATCATGAACACTTTCAGCGTGGTGCCTTCTCCCAAAGTGTCCGACACCGTGGTGGAGCCCTACAACGCCACCCTCTCTGTCCACCAGCTGGTAGAGAACACAGACGAGACATACTGCATTGACAATGAAGCCCTCTATGACATCTGCTTCCGCACACTGAAACTCACCACTCCCACCTACGGAGATCTCAACCACCTGGTGTCGGCCACCATGAGCGGGGTCACCACCTGCTTGCGATTCCCCGGCCAGCTTAACGCCGATCTCCGTAAACTAGCAGTAAACATGGTGCCATTCCCCCGTCTGCACTTCTTCATGCCAGGGTTCGCCCCCCTCACCAGCAGGGGTAGCCAGCAGTACCGCTCCCTCTCAGTGCCTGAGCTCACCCAGCAGATGTTCGACGCCAAGAACATGATGGCCGCCTGCGATCCACGCCACGGCCGCTATCTCACCGTCGCCGCCGTCTTCAGGGGTCGCATGTCCATGAAGGAGGTGGATGAGCAGATGTTGAACGTGCAGAACAAGAACAGCAGCTACTTCGTGGAGTGGATCCCCAACAACGTGAAGACCGCTGTCTGCGACATCCCGCCACGCGGCCTCAAAATGGCCGCCACTTTCATCGGCAACAGCACGGCCATCCAGGAGCTGTTCAAGCGGATCTCCGAACAGTTCACCGCTATGTTCCGCCGCAAGGCCTTCCTCCACTGGTACACAGGCGAGGGTATGGATGAAATGGAGTTTACTGAGGCCGAGAGCAACATGAACGACTTGGTGTCCGAATACCAGCAGTACCAAGACGCCACCGCGGAGGAGGGCGAGTTTGAAGAGGAGGGAGAGGAGGAAGTCGCATAAAATAACCTCATCTCACACAGCTGCCATACCTCATTTTACATCACCCATCTCCCAGCCCTTTTTTTCTCCACCCTTCCCTTCTGAAATGGAGAAGTTCTCCACATTGAGCAAACTAGATTGCTTTTGCTTTAGTGTCAGACGTTGATATTAACTGGTACTAGTGATGTGATTGGTTTACAAAGTCGTGTATGTTGTGAAAGCACTGGATCGTTGAGCTCCATACATTTGTCTTGTCATTGCCTTGCTATTTTCAAAAGCAAGTGATTTTAACTGTGAAGCCTTGAAAGTGAAGAATTTAATAAAATCAAATTGAAAGGCCTGTTCCATGCCTCTGAGTTCATTTAGTGTAATCTCAAACATCTGCATAACAATCAGTGCTATTTTGTTGAAGACAATCCTGAGGATCTATTTGTGGTATCTTGACTGGATATTTATGTACTGCTTTACATGGAGTTCAATAAAACATAACATTTGACCCCTTACAGATTTCTCTTTTGCTACACTGAAAGCTTTGTTAAACACAATCTAGGGCCAGTTTGCCCCCAGCAGTGAGTCCCTTAAATCCCTGTGGAGGAATCCTGGCCCACTCTCGTCTGCAGAGTAATTTTTAATCCAGCAACAGGTTGTGTGGTATCCAATCCAAGTGATCTGCGATTCATGATTCATGCCAAATTATCTCACTTGATTTCATCAGGATTATCTATTGCACAGTCAAGTCAAGCATGCATGCACTGAAACAGCCCAGATTATCACATTATCACCACCTTATTTGACTTTCATTATGACTGTACTAGTTTCATGTTAAATGAAACAGAATCCACGCCTTACAAAACGTTCTTTTTTTTTAATTATCAATCGACAGTGTAATCTCTTCAAGGTCTTGGGGATCATCAAGAAGATGTTTTAGGAAATGTGAAACTGTCCTTTCTTTTATGTTTGAGCAATGGTGATTTTAGCCTTGCAATTTTCCAAGATATGTTTTTACCCACACTTACAGAAGGAGTTATCACTGCACTCATGCTTTGATAAACCAGTTTTTCCTGGAAAGTTTCATCAGTCTTCCATGCCTTCTATTTTTGGATAAACATTTTCATTGTTGCTATTCGCTGGAGATCAAAAACCCTGGGAAGTTTTCTGTAGCCCATTCATGTTTAAATGACTATTCATCTTTCCTTGAATTTCCTTAAATCTTGGCGCACTTCACGTTGTCTATTCTGGTGATATAGTGATTCTCTAGGTCAGACCTGGGTGTGGCTACTGAAACTAAAGCAAAGGAATATAGTTAATCACAGTTAGTTAATGTTTTAACAAAGTTGGCTACTGCTTCTTTAGAAAGGGCCAGGTTTTATTTGGATTGCTTTCCCTTAATTAACCAAACCATCAAAGAAAAACTGCTTCCTTTACATGCTCAATGTAAGAAAGGGGAGCAAAAACCAAGTTTTAGCAGAACCATGAGGAAGGTGAATTTTGACACAATTTAAATTCAATCCATTAGATATTGTAGAAAGCTCTACCCTACTCATCTATGGACTGAGTGAATCTATCAATTTCTCCCAAAAAGGTCAAAAAGTCTTTGTGTGAAATTATTAGTTACTAAGGTAGTCTCACATTCTTTTGAAAAATGCTGTAAAAATGCTGCTTCACCTTAATGAAAGGCTTTTCAGTACCAAAGGAAAAAAGATATAATATATAATTTATAATCAATACCTCAATTAAAGATTTGTAGACTTATAGCCAACACTGTTTATATTTTACAATCCAATCTGATAACTTTGCTATCAGACAATGATAGCAAAGTTACTTGGAGCTATCGGTGACAGCCTTTCATTATGAATAATCAGTTTGTAACATACAGTAAGTCCATGGTGTGAACTGAAGCCTGGGACAATGAAAGTTCAGTCTGTTTTCTATGAATATCGGATGGTAGAGAAGAGCAGCGCTTTCCTTCTGCTAGTTTTTCAACAAACAACTTAAACCATGACTCTGCATTTACTCTTCTCACATTCTTGTTACAGGAAATGCTTATCTGCAAAGTTGTTTTATCATTCTGAGACTTTTTGTACAAATACAATGATAAGGTTTCTCATCCTGAGAATATTTTTGGTAAGTTCAGAAACTGTACGTGTTGATACTTAATTATTAGTTTAGACATGTTTCCCCAACCACATTTTGTCCACCATCTTTATGCTCGACCGACACGTTCAGTACCACAAACTAATATTTCACTATTTAATTGGTAAAAGCATAAATAAACATGCAGAATTGATCTGATGAAATGTATGAACAATACCACTGTAAATAATGATTGCTCCAAGAATACTTCAAAGTGTAAACATTTGATAGCTTTTTTGCTTTTGCTTGGAGAAAATCAAAACTGTTTTATATTTACACAGCAGGTTCAGGTTAAAATAAAATCATGTTTGATATAATTCATCAAATAAAAAGAGACTTCCATGTTCATTTCAAATGAAATTAGCTGAAAAAAATAATCTGACATTATAGATCAGCATAGATTTAAAAGTGACATCATAATGGGCTTAATCAAGTGATGTGTTACATTGGCATA
Organism: Xiphophorus maculatus; assembly: GCF_002775205.1. Classification (NCBI taxonomy): domain Eukaryota; kingdom Metazoa; phylum Chordata; class Actinopteri; order Cyprinodontiformes; family Poeciliidae; genus Xiphophorus; species Xiphophorus maculatus. The sequence continues at coordinate 10,379,271 of NC_036458.1, read as the reverse complement.
TGGATACTAACCCCCCCCCAAAAAAAAACATATAATAGCTACAATTATTAATGCCTATGAAATACTGCAGTATCAAATGTGCTTATCTGACATTCAGAGTTGATTGAAGTGTTTAATTGTTCTTGATTCCCTCCATAAGATCGCCGAGTGCAGTTCAGTGCTTGTTTAAAAAGGAAGCAGTGGGTTTATGCATCATGCTGTGGAGTTGCCCATCCTGTCTTCAACCTGACGTTCTTCCTCAGTTTATCAGCTTAAAGCCACGTCACTTAGCAACACTGAGTGTTTGCAACTTTTTGTCAGTTTTGGTATTTTGCACAAATCTCAAATGAGCCTCTCCTCCTTTGGTAGCTGTAAGGCATCTGGTGCGGCCATGCTGCAAGGGCCAGAATTTTCCTCGGCGCTGGGCCTGTAGGTTCCTTCGGTTTGTCTTTTCTTCTTCACCACAAAGAACAGCCAGCCGAGAACGCCCAGAACTATGGCCAGAACACCCAGAGTCACTGTCGGGGCCACGATAACTGCAATGTTTGGTCGCTGAAGGAGTTAAACAGTTAGTTCACAAGTTCACAGATTCCATTGCCACTTCATAATATAAAGTAACAAATGCTTCAGTTGCATTTTTGTGCTAACTCTAGTGGTGACGCCAGATGTGTTGTTAAAAATAATCACTTCTTAATTCAACTTTTTATCCTCACAGATCAGGGGTTTTTTTTCAACTACATTTTGAATTTTGCTAATTATTTCTGCTTAAACATGTCCTGCTATAGAACAATTAATTAGTTTATATGATTTTCACATATCTTTATCTTGAGTTACATTATTTTATAGAGAACATTACAAAATAATTCCACTTACTGTGTTGTTAGTGGGACTGGCGGTCGTAGCGCTGGAATTTCCTGTATAAGAAAATGCAAATCTAAACGTCACTTTGGTCCCAGTGAAACTGATTATAAAATCATTGTCGGAGATATTTTTCTGTGCCACACATACAATTTTTGACTGACCACAGGACACAAATCAAAAACAAACCTCAGAGACTCCTATATTTATTAAACGGCTTGTGATTAGAGGCACAGTTTGACCTGTGAGTCCAAAAATTTATTTTATAAGACCATTTTCTATAATATACTTAGTGAGTTACACGTTGTGAATAAATAGTGAACAGTAAAAGTAACAAAGTTAAACATTTTTAGCTTAGCTTCAATGTTTGTTTTTATTTCCAGGTCCACTATAGAAGAAAACAAGTTTTTGAAAAATATCCACCTACATTCAGTAGCTGCTCTTTCAGGTACACCTGTTCACATGCTTGTTGACACAAAGTGTAACTGGGTCAAAGACATGGCATCATCTTAATGCATTCGGGAATTTTAATGCAGTTAAGATGACTTGCTCAATTTCAAACCGATCATCACAAAGAAAAAGGAAGAATATTTTGGGTATGGTCATTGGTGCCAAATGTGGCAGATATGCTGATCTGAATATTTTTGGAAACTGTTAATCTGCAAGGACTCACACCAATTTCCCAGAGAATGGTCGAAAAGAAAGAAAATATCCAGTGAGCGGAAGGAGAACGGACAGACTTCTTCGAGATAACAGAAAGGCAACAGCAGATCCAGAAACTCTTTGCTACAGCAAAGATATTTAGAATACTCTGATTGCCCGAACATGTGAAACCTTAAAGCAGAAGGGCTACATCAGCAGAAGACTATTTTAGGTATAATTTCTTTCAGCTAAGAAAAATAAATAGAAGCTCCAATTCACACAGGCAACCCTCAGTCCTTTATATTATTTAAAAAATGTCTGTTTTGCTGAATTTCTATACTGCTTCACATGGCACTGTGGCGACCTCCTCTGTCACCAGATCTCAATTAAACAGAGCACCTCTGGACGTGGAGGAAGGGCTCGTCACATCAGGGATGTGCAGCAGACAAACCTGCAGAAATGTGTGATGCTATTATGTCAGCATGGACCAACTCTCCATAGTATGCTTTCCATAACCTTGTAGAATACAAACGCCGTACTAGCAAGGTAAAATGGCCTGAGTGTCCATATCACGAAATTAGCAGCTCTAATCTCATAATGTTGATTTAAACATTGGCTAAACATAGTAACAAAATTGGTTTACAAGTCATAACTGAGATGTAACGGCCCAATAATTGGATAAAAGCCTTAGTTAGGATCAGCAAATTGACAAAATGCATAATATGGAACCTTAACAAGAAGTCCATGTTAAATCATATTTTTCTCACAATGAAAACCTAACAAAAATAAAGTCAAATTACTAACACCAGTACATTACTTTACATTACTCCCTACTCTTTTTATAATTTTGTTTGCAAAAGATCAAGACAAAAAAAGCAAACCAAATCTGCAGCTCAGCAAATTATTTGTTGACCACTTTCGAGAAACCAGCAGCAGATACTCCTCCAGTCAGGCACTGCTTATCAGCCATTTGATCCTTGTCCAGCCATGTAACCGCTCGCTTACCTCATGAAGTTTCATAGTAACTCCTTAACCAGCAGAGCGAATAAGCAGCAAGATGAGAAACATAGCAATGCAGAGTCAACATCCCATTCAGGTTTGAACAATATAGAGGGGAAAAAAACTCAAATTTGCCCAGTTTGCTTGTGTTAGGTATCCTGAGTCGTGTTAAAGAGAAAGTCTTGTTTTGAAAACTGAAACCTGCGCCTAAGGTATCCTGAGTTAATCATTCACCAAATGGCAAAGAGTGAGATTTTCAAAGACGAAAGTACAACTTGATAACAACCGAGGGTCAGAGAAGGGACACTGCGAAACATTTTGTCTAAATTCAAGATTAAAGCAGGACTGCGTAGTTTGTAGACAGCCTTGTCTCTTAAAAATACACCTGTCTCTTTAAATGTAATGCTCTTAGGAAACACTAACAAGCCTTTACATGTATCCGATTTTGTCTCTGAAGATTTGTTTTTGAAAAGATTTAAAGTTGTGATTGCGTGTGTGTGTGGGGGGGGGGGGTGTATGTAGGTGTGGTCGGATGCTTAGCTCATTTGTGTAGGAGTGTGGAGAATGGTCGCTTACTCACCCCATACGGGATTACTGCTCAGCACCAGCAGTAAAACGCTCCCAACCACGGCTTCAGGTAAGGGCAGCACCTCTGGACAGGCTGCCATCTCTGCGGGGCAGGCTGGGGTTACTGAGCATCAGCTTGGGTCCATTTCACTGCTTCCACCACTCGCTCGGGGAACTTAACGCCTCCCTTTAACTGCTACAAACACAGTGTTATTATCATTATTATTAAAGAGGAGGTTTATGTTCTTCTGAGTTCACCCAGACACTCTGTATTGTTGTATTGTGTGTCTGAGTCAGGCAGCTGATACCACAAACTGAGTCACATTCATTCTGCTGCTGAATCACCATCAACCTGTTCAGACTGCTTGAAAATAATAATAAAAAAAAAAACCTATAAATAGATAATGTGTTGCAATCCGAATATAAGTTTAAAACAGAAAAGTCGACTTTCAATTCTTATCCTTATAAGATCTGTTGACTAAGTTAAATAAGACAACACCCAGCTACCTGCTTTGATCCGGACGGTCGAAGCAAATCGGGAAAACATCGAACAGGTTGATTCCTCTCGCACGAGCAGCTTCCGCCTCACTTCTGCGCATAAATAATCATCCGGATGAAAAAAAAATAGATCCAAAAAAGTAGCGTAAGGTACTGAAATACTCCCAAAATTGATTCAAAGTGTTTTTACCACCGGACTACATCCAAGGTTGCTCTTTCAGTAGACATTTTATGCAAAGCAGTTTTTTTTTTCAAAGATTCCCATTGGTCACATGATTCAGTTTCGTGTTACACTACCTGTGCACAGTTATCTACCTGCAGCGAGGCGGACAGATCCTCCTTTGTACCAAAGTCGAAGAAAGCTGCAGTTTAGTGAAGCAGAACAGCTCCTTCCCCATGAAGCCCTTGAGGAAAAGAATAAAACATATCAAAATCCGTTTAATTGTCTGTTTCCTAAATGTTAAATATGTCTCAAACCTTTTTGTAATGTGAATAAGCCTCGTTTCTGTCACTTGCCCCAAACTGCACAGAGACAATGTGAGTTCAACTGCACTCCCTGTCCTGTCCAGCTCTTACCTAGCAACCTGCTCATGGAGGTGGCACTAAACAGCGCCTCCATCAGGTTCAACGCTTCCCATCATGAGAGGGGGTATCAGCATTCCTGAGATATTTTAAGGATGAATTTGGGAGGCCAGCTACTCCAATGGACTCTAATCCTCCAGTAATCTCCACTTCTCAGACTCGGGGTTGGGGTGAAAGGAAAAAAATTGCCTACTTCAAGTCTAATCTCCGCAGACTTGAATTTATTAAGATCATTAAGAGGGCACTGAGGTGTTTTGTTACGCTCCTATATTTAAAACTATATCAAGTGTATTGGTGTGCAGTGTTCTCAGTGCATTGGTTTGTGTTTTTACTATGTCTTAATATCAGTGGTTGATAATACAGGTAAAAGAATGAGAAGGAAAAAAGTTAAAGTCAATTTTCAGAAATGTCTATGAAGAGAGGATGTGCGTTTGTTACATAAAATCATCTTCTTTATAAATTAAAAGGCTATAAATAAGTGTTTGTCCGCAGAATAGCAGCTTAGTTTAAATGAATATGTCCAATTAATATAGACAGGCAATGTCTGCAAACTGGAAAACACATAGCCTTCTGGACCCTGTACACATTCTTTTAAATGTTATTTTTGCATAACTTTGGCTGTTTTTATCCTTAGGGCATAACATGTGAGCAAAGTGTTTATTTTGAGAAGAATTTGAAATGTTTGCAACATTTTTTCAACAATTTCACTCGCCCTTTAAACCAAGTAGAACAATTTGTAATTTTTTTGTGCCATTGTAATAAAAATGTTTTTATTACAATTTTATTTTTAATTTTACTTTTTGGTCTCTATTCCTTTGCGTGCAAAGGAAAGGTTTTTCTAAAAAAAAAAAGTTAAAAAAACAAAAAAGAGTGACTGAAATATGTTGGTTCATTTCTATGAGAAATGTACTCACATTTATGTCTCACATGATGAAATTTCTAAAAAAAAACACAACAAAAAAAGCCAAATCTATTTCATGAATAATTGTGGGATGTTTCTAACACCTGTATCTTCTGCACCATGTACTGCTGACGTAAATATTTGGCACACAAAATGAATGCAATTTTTTGTCAATCAAAACCTAAACAAGATATTTATGGTATATGTTGCGACCAAAAATAAGATTAATTGAAAACAATAAATGTAATTTATAGTTGTCTGGATGTATGTTTTGTTTAAAAAAAAAAGAAAAAAAAAAAACTAAAACTGAATAATTTATCTTTTATTCAGGCAATGTTGTTAAATCTATTTGAAAAACAGTCAAAACCAGATTGCACCTTTGCAAATGTACAAAAATCATATGCTTTGTTCTTGATACTATGTATCAAGGACATCGTCAGCATTTCCGACTATTCCGGTACTCTTGTTATGTACAGTGATGGATTTTCTTTGTTTGGACTATCTCAGATAATTTAGAAAGTAAAAAAAAGTTTACAGCTGATATTGTGTGTTTCTACCACTAGGGGTCAGTAAAAGCAGTCCGTCTCTGTTTTGAAACAAGCGCACTGCACGTCTTCCACGTACTTACGGCTTGCCATACTCGCGGTGATATCTGGGTAGGACAGTCAAAGCGGCGGGAGGGCGGCAATTTATTGTTAAATACTAAGACACATTACCTAGTTTAACGTTGACATTGTGAGAAGTTAAATATTTTTCGTGTGGTTGAGCCGGTAAACACGGAGCCGTGTCTCGGGTACATCTGTTACTAATACTCGCGTGGCAGTGCCGCTGTTAAAGCTCCTCTTGGAAACTGGACGTTTGTTTTTATTAGCCCCGAGTTTAGCGCCCCAGCAACAATGGCAAAGGTACAAGTGTTGAACGTAGCCGTCTTAGACAACCCGAGTCCTTTTGGAAACCCTTTTCAGTTTGAAATCACCTTTGAATGTATGGAAGACCTTCCTGAAGGTGAGTACCATCGCAGAAAAACCTTCATATAACTGCTTGTGTGACGCTAAAAACAGACTCCTCGGTGGAGGCTAACGGCTATCGGTTTACTTCGGTTAAAGTTAACAGAGCGAGCTGTCCAGAAAGACTTTTAATACAGCTTGACTTAAATATTCGTCGGGATAGACACTGAAAACATTCGCATAATGCGGTTTTGTTTAAATATAGCCTTCTCGATTTGACTTTTAGAGAAAAAAGAGACGGCAAGTTCAATTTGTTGCAGTTTAAAAGTGTAGCACGAATATAAAATGACAGTTTTTGCTACGCAAGTAAAAATAAACACTAATGGACAATTTCAATATTTTTTTTCAACACATGACGTGACATTTATGAAATACAATTAAAGAGGAAAACTAGCTGATTTACAAACTGTAAACATCTACATTTGGTAAATTTAGCTCCATAACATTTATAGCCAAAGATAAGAGCCATCCTGAAAGGTCCAAAGAGCCACTTGCAGCCCCAGAGCCACATGTTGCAGATAATTGGAAAGTCATCAACAACCAATGAAAAGATTAAGCTGAATCTGGTCAACGATACTGCCAATAGGTTGACTGCAGCACTGAAAAAGCTGCAGGGATTTCTAACAAAATCCCTGGAGCTAACAAAAGCTGCAGGGATTTTAAATGATGTGACAGCAATATTCTGTATTCTCTAATGAATACAGAAAGTCTTCTGACGGCATAATTGAATGTTCTTCAGCATCTCAAAGAATCTCCATGAGGTCTGGTATCTGTGGTGGCTAATCCATGTGTGGGTGGAAATTCTGCCTCACTCTCCCACAATCAGTCTGTTGATATCATTTTTCGGACTCCTAATGCTGGAATAATTAAATTTGAACAATTGAGACAACCTTAAACTTGCTTCACTTTTATGCATTGTAGTTAACTCCTTTTTAATGTGTAACTATAGTATATTTTTTTAGACCTAGAATGGAAGATCATCTATGTTGGTTCAGCAGAAAGTGAGGAGTATGACCAAATCCTGGACTCTGTTTTGGTTGGGCCTGTACCTGCTGGGAGACATATGTTTGTTTTTCAGGTATGTTTGTTTTCAGAAAATGTAAAAATAGAAAAAAAATACTAGAAAGGTTACTGTTTACCTGTCTTATGTAACACATACTCCATTTGAAGTTTTAATGCTTCTGTTTTTTCTTTTGTCAGGCTGACGCCCCAAATACTGGTTTGATTCCTGAAAGTGATGCTGTTGGCGTAACTGTAGTTCTAATTACGTGCACTTATCGTGGCCAGGAGTTTATTCGTATTGGTTACTATGTGAACAACGAATACACAGACCCAGAGCTTCGTGAAAATCCTCCAATCAAGCCAGACTACACACAGGTCAGACTGGTTTATTTATGGTAACATGGCTTTTGCTAACATAAATGTCTCAATGTTTAAAATAAAGTTTATACACATAAAATAAAAAATAAATATTGACTTTACGTGTCACTGGGTAGTAATATTCTATTTTTGGTTTTTAGATAAACATAAAAGGAAAGAAACGGATGGTAAAATAAATAATGATGACGTATTCACAATTTTATAAAATGGCAAGTGTAACCTCATATATGCTGAGAATTTTGCTAAATTATATGAGGAAAAATAGAATGTAGTTTTCAAATTCCCTTCATTTATGAAAGGGAAAACACTGTCCCCTTTTAGTAAATTATGCATTAACTGTGATAAACCAAATTTAAATTTCACTATCCTGACTCATGCTTTCTCTCTGACAAACCTATAGTGTCAAGAAATCATTTACAGATATCAAAAGATCGTAAAAAGCAACACATCATGCCTAAATCCAAAGACACTCGGTTGAGAAACGATGTCATTTACCTTTTCCCTCTGGAAAGGGTCAGAAAGACATTTCTAAGAAATTGGGATGCTACTATCTATCTGCCAAAGTTAGTTCCAGAGTGGATTGATGATTTATTTTTGAAGTCACAAAAGAACAGATCAAACATCTAAAGCACTGCAGGTTTTACTTTCCTTCCTTAAGGTCAGTGTTCATGATTCAGTTATAAGAAGAAAATTGGGCCAAAATGGCACCAAAGAAGAGTTTCAGATTGAAAAACCATTGCTGACCAAACTTCACAAAGGCAGCTATAACATTTGCCAAATAAGACTAACCTAGAGTGTAGATATAGTATTCTGTGGGTTGACAAGACAAAGATTAAACTTTCTGGAAGATGTGCGTCCTGTAACAGCTGGTGTAAAAATAACAGCATTTCGGAACAAAAACACATCATACCAAGAGCCAAACATGTTGAATGTATTGTGATGGCTGGGAACTGCTTTGCTATTTCAAGACTTGGCTAACTTGCTAAAATTAAAGGACCAGGAATTCTGGTTTCTACCAGAAAATCCAGAATTTCTGGGCCACCACTTTGTGACCTTAAGCTAAGGCTCATGTGGGTTATGCAACAATAGAAATGGGTCAAAGAACACCAGCAAGTTTGATATCTCAAAAAATAAGTTGAAGGTTGGTTCTATTGGAGCTTAGAAATCCAAATTTGAATATGGTGGAGTTGCTGTGTATGGTGTGACCTAAAACAGCCTCTTCATGCCTGAAAACCCTCATATGGGACTGAATTAAACACATTCTTCAAAGGACTGGGGCAAAATTACACTACAGTGGTATAAAAGCATCAGGATGGTTGGATAGCTTTTCTTCTCTTATTATCACTATTTGAAAACAGCATTTTGTTTTCATTCAAGCTATTTTTGTCTGATATTAACATTTGTTTGATAATCTAAAACAACTTAATCAATAATGCAAAAACAGAAGAAATCTGATAGGTGAAATCTGTAGAACATATTGATAGATCCATTCTAAGAAACTTTAACCATTTGAAGCCATTTCAGGGTTTGAGGTTTTTCTATCAGATCGAAAACCTTATTTAAAAATACCACAGATAAATATTAGCTACATATTTATTTAAAAGCAAAACACATGGTCTGTGTTTGCCTACATTTTTGTGCTTGCAAATTTAAAATATATAAAAATTAAAAAAAAAATTTTCACACCATCAAGCATGCTTTTATGGCCCACCAAAGTCCTGTGAATAGCTAATTAGCCTATTCCTGATTTTGTAATTTGCAGAGATTTTCTGCCATTTTGCAAGCAGTGACTCATTCAGATATTCGCTTCGATCGTAAGTTGCTGTGAGATTTGCCGTAATGAGAAAGGATTTTGATTGTAGGTGTCACATTTTTCAGTCATCTCACATGTGGAATAAGAGTTCACTTAGAGGCACAAAAAAGAAGGGTTAAAGCTGCAAAGTGATCACTTAATGTACTTCCTCATTTCATATTAAAAATGTCTCAAGTCAAAGGTTGTAAGATCCAAATTTCCACTAAGCTGTTTTTCTTTGACTGAAACAACTGTAAGTTTCCAGTATTATTTTTCCTACAGTTTTAACTTTACCTCAGTAGTTAATGGCAGTCTAAAATACCTTCAAACATTCACCATATTTATTTATTATACCATAAATCTTACTGTTCTACATGGTAACTCATTCTGTTTCGTTTTTTTGTTGTTGTTTTTTTCAGCTCCAGAGAAATATCCTAGCATCAAACCCACGTGTTACAAGATTTCACATAAACTGGGAAGGCTGTGCCGAGAAAATGGAAGACTGTGAAAACGTGGATCCTACATCAAACTCCATGCTTCCCCCAACCTGTCTGCCAGGCAAGGTCCCACCAGTTGGCATACTACCAGATAACTCTATGGATTGCTTATAGAGATACCCAAAAGGTGATGACAGATGGCAAGTTATCTTGTTTTTAAAGGATGCCTATGGACATTCTAGTGTGGGTTAAATGACATTCAGATCTCTCAGCCTTACTGCTTCAGTTTTTTCTGAAACATCCTCAATCCTCACTTCCGGTGTTTATTCCTATGAGATTATGAACATCTTAATGGAATCATTGTTCTTTTGAAGGTGCCGTTCTTGTGATTATCGAAAGCTACATTGAAGTGTTAAAAATAAACGGCTATGAAATGATCCAGCTAAACTAAATTTAACTATATGCTGCCCTATGACTTGGCCACATTCTTTGGTTGCAGAGTGGATTTGTAACTGTTTTGACATTACAGCACTGAAGTATTCGACATAAACAGCAATATGTATGAAGAAGTTTGGTAATTTAATAATATTTGTGTGAAATTGCACTTAAACTTCTACTTAACTTAATTTTTTCAGAAAGGCTTTGTAAGAACTGTATCGTTTCCTGTTTTGTTTGTTTCTTTTCTGATTGGAGTTTTGAGTTACAAATAAAGAAAGGTTGTTATAGTTTCCTGCGTGACTGGGGTTCTCATTGTAATTTGGAAGACAAATTAAGTTATTTTATTCATAATATCTTATTTACAGCTACCAGTTCCCACCGATTTAAGCTGAAGTGCCAGCTGTGTTTCTCTTTGTATTCTCACATTTTACTAAAAATAGCCCACGTTAACGTCACGCCCAGTCACACATTGGCGGGGTAAAGGAGGTGAGCTGTGTGCGTAACTGAAAAAAGTTGTTCAATAAATGAGATGAAGACTGTAAAATGTACTTGCTTTGCTAAAATAAATAATATAAATCCCAACATTTAATAATATAAAGCCAGAAAATACACGTTCATGCGTATTGGCTACTAACAAGTGTGGAAGGCGGGATCTAGCGTTCAACAGGCGAATCGCATCAATCCAATATTTGGATATTTTCTACTCAACCAATGGGAGGTTCTTGTGTGACACATATCATGCAAGTATTTCGGTACGAGGCCAATCAGATACGAGAAGAGGCGGGACCAGGTGGATGGATGACTGGAGTTTCCCTTGCGGTCTGAAGATTAATGGAAGAGGTCTGTTGATCTAAAGAATCGACTATCAGTGGTCGGTCCCAGGATTTTGTTGCACCTCACGACTGATCAAGAAACGAATGGAACCATATCAATTTAAATATCCGACTGCAGGAAAAACGAGTCAACCGGATATAAATTCTCTCACCTAAATATCAACTGACAAGGCCTGAGACAGCACCTGGTTTATTAAGGCCAGGATCCGAAATGCTAACGTTAACTTGCTAGTTAAAAACAAAAAAGCATCTTTCGACGATTTGCATCGGGACCGGATGTTGGAGAAAATTACGTGGCTTCTGGAATAAAGAAGAAACCGAGTGACACCCGCAGGATTCGTCGGGGCTGTGTTGGAAATTTGTATGCTAACGTCAGTAAGCTGATATCCGCTGGCTATCTCCGCGAGCTAACGCGCTAGCTTAGCTAACCTCAGCAGTTAGTTTTAGCTGCAGACTTGGAGACGCTCTCTCTCAACTGGACTTTTTCCCCGAACTCACAATTCAACGGAAAACTGCTGGAGGAAAATTTTATCACCTGGGTTTTCTAATAATGATAGCTGTCAGCTAGTAGCCAGCTGTCAACTTCATTGAGTCCTACGACTTCGTTAGCGGAGCACGTTAACTAGGCGACTTCTAAGAAAAAGTCATTCGGAGCCAAGAGACCCCACCATCAGGCTGCAATCATGGGCAACACGCCCACTGCGAAGAAGGGCAATGAAATGGAAAGTGGTGAGTACCCCCATATTGACAGCAGCCCCTATAATTGAAATGCAACGTGAAAAAAAATAACTCAAAATTACAGAATTTTGTTTATAATAAAAAAATAATAATACGCAATGTGAATTTTTCACTGGGATGGCCAAGGTAATGTTGCTTTTGCTTATTTGATGACGTATGCACAGGTATGTTTCATAAATAAAGCACACGGACACACAGCAGCTCTATATCTAACTTCATGTAAGTGTAGATTGTTTTGGGTGTAACCATTTACTGCAGTACGTTCTCACTGTGGCAGCAATTTATCACCTCTTCAGAGTTTCAAGAGCCAAACATCCTTCGTGAAATGCAGCGTTTTAGACCTCAAAAGCTTGAGAAATTTCCATTCACTTACACACACAAAAAGTCGAGCCAAATTGTTGGAGCGCAGAAACTGCTACACAGTCTCATCCTGTGGGAAAGCTCGTGATCCTAAGCCCCGGGTTAAATTCAGAGGTACCAGTGGTTACGACAGCAAGATCATTTAAAACAGTCATAGGTTTTCTTGTGGTTTCTGTTGTTTTTTTCCAACTTTACAGTTTTGCATGTCGGAAAACATTCTTAGTATTCACAGACTGTAAAGCTATAAAAACAGGAATGGAGATACAGTTGTTTAGTTTGCATTTAATGAGTTGCACCTCAAAGAAAATAAAGGGTTGGGATTGTTTTTTATCAGCAAAAGAAATAAAGATACCAGGGTGGAGTCATATGATGCACCAGAGTGATCTTCTCCAGGCAGAAACTTGGGAGCTGAAGAGTCTCTTGAACACCATGTGATGAGCAACGACTCCAACAAAGGCACTTGTATGTGTCGCAAAGTTTTTGTGAGCACACATTGTTTCTGATGTAGGGAAATTGTTTCATGCTGTTGCTCTCTGCAACTTTTGCTCATACGTATAACTGATGCAAAGTTTTACCACAATAGACTACAAGTTATCAAAAATCTGCAAATACATCCAGACGAGTTTCTAACAACTGAGTGATCCAAAATATTTACTTTGTTTCAAAGTTTTCTGACAGTTTCTTTGCTTTCTTTTTTTTTCAATCAATCTCACCAGCCGTACAGAATACTCAGGATGGTACTGCTTTGTGTATTTACTTATTACGCCATAAATAATGTCCAAGTGTGCAAAGTCTAAACGTGGAGCTGTGAAATAATCATCAGCTCCTTGTTACTGATAGAGAGTAAGTGTGAACCCCAGCCTCTGTAACAGTAACCCACAGTTGATTTAAAAAGTACATTTTTATGCTTTAGAATTTTTTTTGAGGTACAGAGGAGGTGCTATATTCAGGTCCATGTATCATGCTTTGCATTCTTATCAGCCTGTTCGCTGTTGGTCCACCCTGATCTCCAGAGACAGGTGCAGACCAGGGATTTTAGAGCCCCACATGCAGAGGTGTCTTTTTTTCCCCACTGAGCAGCCAGAGATCAGGCACAACATGGCAGGACATTTTGGTTCCTGCAGAAAAAGGAACGTGCACGTCGAAGGTTGCTTCAGGTGCGCGGCCTCTGTCGCCATAGGACATTGCGGATTGGGGAACAGAAGTAGTGAGCTGCTGCGCTGGTATAAAGGGCTAATTTCTGGCCCACAGGAAGAAGCAGGGCGGACAAAACTGTGAGCTGCAGCAGGAAGTGAAGGAGCGAGGAAGGTCCAGCCCCGGCTTCGCACAGTCGGCCGTCTCCTCTCCTGTTCTGTAGACTACACACAGGCTAATTGAAAGTTTGTACCTGGTTTTACGTTGTTGTGGACTTCCCGCTTTGTAAAAAGGTCCGGGCATACTGCAGAGTCTCGAAAGCTAGTCTCGAGGCTGTTAGTGCGCCTTCTGTGGCCTTGCAGGATGTCTGTTATTCACAAGCTGGCAGGAAGGTTGTTTCACCGAGGCGGACCGTGTCTGGGGGACGTGAGCGGTGGAGAAGGCACACATCACCGACCACAGGAGGAGCTAGAGGCCTGCCACTCCAGTGAGTTGCCTTTCTGGAACTTGACAGAGCACGGGGTTATGGGTGGAGCTGTTTTTCATGCCGTGTCCCACTTATGTAGCCAGTCACAACAGAAATGTAGTTGTCTGAAACATAACCTCTGTGTATTTTTTTTCTCTTAATAAGATTTGCTACTAAATCCATTAAATGGAGTGTTAGGTGTTTAGTGGCTTTGGAGTGACCTTTCTTTCTGGGAAACATTAGTTGTTCTTGATTTATTATTTATGACAAGTTTCTACAAGTTTGTGCATACTTTGGAAAGCAGTGTGAAATTTATGTTTTCTAACTACATATTTTTCATTTCTGGGTCTTCGTACTTCATAATTTATGACTGCTATTAAGATGTAGTTGTACTTCCACCCTCTAGTAACATCAGGACAAGTTAAGACTATGTGATATGTACCTTGAACAGCATTGGTTTAAGTTATGCCATACATTAAATCGCGTTTTCGGAGTTTTATCGTCCAGTACTTTGGTGCTCTGTCAAAGTGCAACTTTCTTTCTATAAATATCTGCATTGTTCACGTCCTTCCTCCTCTCTGCACACAGCTGGTTTGTGTAGCAGCCAGGTTCGTGTTTGGATCACTCTCATCACTTCCTGTCTCTACATAGAGGGGCTTTGTTATAAGCCTACGCTGATTAGCAGTAGACTATGCCGTTGATATGCCAATCAGCTGCTTCGGGCATCTTGGAGAGCAGAAATGGCAACTTCTGGCGCTGACCTACAGCTAAAACATGCTACATCCATCTATTTTCTATATGCTTTCTGGAGCCTGTAAAGCCCTCAATGTCCTGTGAAGCTAATTACTGCACTCCTATTTAGTTAATCCAGGAACATACAAAGTAAAACTGTGGAGATATTCCAGAAAACCTTCTGTGGTGTTTGTTAGATTCAGTTGCATGCTACTGCGAGTGACCTGTTTTGCTCTGCCTGTAGCCAACCCGCATCAATAGAGACACTAGTTTATGCTGATTTTTACTTTCCGAGCTCTAGGTGGCAGAGATGAGACGGTGCAGAGGTCAGTAATTTTACACTTGTGCCTATTAATACATTTATCATAGTGATACCCATGGAGCTCCCTCTGACAAATGATTACACGTGGGTCAGTGTGAGATTATTTAATACAGAAAAGCAGCAATTACTCATAGTGCTGCTGAAATAGCATAAAATATTGGCTATTGTGGTTGTAATAATGTTCCATAAAACTTTTTATTATTGATTGTGATATAGATTTTTCTGCCTTTTTGGTTTTCTGCCTCCTTTCAAAGGAACACTTGAACTAAGGTTGGGCAATAAAATACATGTGATGCATATATTTTTAATCCTTGTGATGGAAAGATCATCAAATTCTCCTCACTCCTTGTTTTTGAAATGCTTTAAACACTCATTAAGATCTTTAGGCTCTTCAGTACCTAAAGACTAAATCCAACAGGTGGCTTATTGGGGAGCCATCTATTATGAATACCTAGCTGAGATTATAACATGCTGATATTAGATGATGGTAGTTGGGCTAGTTGCTCAGGTAAAGCCTACATTTAGCTGGTTAATTTTAAGATGGTGTTACCTTTTAATACAAGTGATGGGTGGTGGTTCTTCAATTTTCTTATAATGAGTATATTTTTTTCTTTCCCTCACTGGAAATATTCATAAAGCCTTATTAGTCGATCTTCTCAACAGGGGGAATGTTTAGGGATCTTTCAGCCAGCTGTGACTTTGTATTTTCTACAAAATTTTAGCTCTAGACCATTTCGAAGTTGGACAAGCGCAAACGTTTTGCGTCTTTTTGCTGGAAGAGGCATTGTTAAATAAACTGCCTGTCTCTCACTGTCAGACACAGGACCACAGTTTTCTAGCAACAAAGATAAACTGGAGTGCAGACTTAAGGTCCAACATGGTCGTGCTGAAGTCAAGCTGTCAGAACCCAGTCACATGGTTTTCAGATGTTCGTTTTTGCACAGATCCTTCACGGTCGATAAGGCCCACTGAGCCGAGCTCCTGTATAACCTTCTCACTGCAGGTCATGGTGTTTGGCCATACATATAGTTTACAACAGTGAAGTAAACACAGCTTTTATGGCACAGAGGATCAACTATTATGAGTTCACAAGTTCAGAGGAGGAGGAAATTATGATTGACGAACTGGAAAATCTTGTTTTATTTTCCATGATATCAGAACATAAGAAGAGAAGGAATTGGTAAAACTTTCTTCCGCTAAATTGGACCAGAATCGACCGGGGGGAGTTAATGTTTCACTACGTACTTGTTCACAGCGTCGGCTCCTCAAAATGATCCATCCTCCTCTCAAGCTGGAACACCGGCTTCTGGAAGTTGAGTGGTTGAGGCTGTTTTGCACATTAATAAACACAAGCACGAAATTCAAACCAATCAGCAGTTTCTCATAGAGGGGTTGTGACAAGAACGGGTGTTTAACATGTGGCTGAGAACAAAATGATGTGGTTTTCGTTATTGGGGCGTAGAGTCTGAGAAATTTGTGATTTATTTATCTAAATGTTGATATGAGATTAATTGATTGTCCAGTTTCCTAAAAAGCAGGAATGTTGGTCTTTACAAATCATGTGGTAACTTTAGCTTCATCTTACCCACACCCCCAAACTGATCAAATTTGTAACCAGAAACGTATTAGTAGATCATGCTTATGTGTGACCATGTGGTTTTTGTTTTGTTGGAACAGCCCACCTGGGAAATATCTGGTCTCAGATTAGTCATGAATGAAACTTCAATGGAAAACTGTGTTTCTACTTGACTTTTTATTTAAAATGGACAAATGGAGAATAATATTCCTCTCTAACTTCAAGTTGACTTGTATTTAAGGTTGTCAAAATGAGCAGTATGTGATATGTCAATATTATAGCTGGTTCTGGGACTCGGAGTGCATTCACACCACCTACAGTTTGATTTAAGCCTACAACTGCTAAAATCGGACGCCACTCCACGTCTTCGTCAGAGCTAAACAGGTTTTCCAAGGGGTTTGGTTCTTTTGACACAGTGCAGCATGAAAGTGAACCTCACCAGGTGAAAATATAACAAGTGCTGCAATTTTGGACCCCAAAAGCCTACTGGACTATCACGTGTGAAATCACCCTCTGAAACTACTTTAGCACGACAACGATGTCTTTAGTTGAAAAGACGAAGGCAAATGTGGTGCTTGGGTGTATTTCTACTTTTGCGGCAGGCAAAAAGGAGAAGCCAAAGGATGTTACGTCCTCATCCAATCTGTGGAGCAGCGTAGTGACCACAAAGCTGAATAGTAACAAAAACCTGGTATTAGCAAAAGACTGAATATACCAACAGCATAATCTAACATAATCTGTTAGAAAGTTAGCAATGCCCCATTTTGGCTCTACGCCTGCGGGTACAAATTGATGTATGGCTGGTATGACGACTGACCGGTCCATTGGGGGAAATGACCAGCATCATCTCCCTCTTTATTAGCTTGGCTCTAGCTAATAAAAAAGTAAAAGAAGATGTTATATATGCTGCATTTTTCTGGGTGAACTCTGTTAATTCAAGAAATTAAAAATCTTGTGTTTGAAGACAGAATCTAGCAAAAGCTAATCAGAAGTTGGTCAATAACTGTAGCAACCTACCCTAGCAACTGTACTTCTTTGACAAATAAATTATAATGCAAAATTGTCTGTTACACTCATTTGACAAAAGTATTATTAAAAATACATTGTCAACTTCAGTGCTATTTACAATAAGTAGAGCCATGGCTTATTGATGTGCATGTTTCCTGGTCATACATAGGTTTAGCTGTGTTTGTGGCAAAAGTGAGGTTATTTCTTAACATTGATTCTTTAAAAATATTTTTATGAACTGAGACTCTCTGGCTGTCCTCACATGGCTAAATTTAAGTTAAAATAAGATGAAACTAGTAGAATACCAGTGAGAAATTCATGAGTTACTGTGTTTCTGATCTGTTAGTAATTTTTCTGGCCACTGTGTTTCAGGACATTAGATTATAAAACAACTTTCCATTGGTGAGTTTTTGAGTAAGGGCCCCCTGGCTATATGCAGCTGATGTCAGAAATTGATTTTTCAACTTTGCAGACTGGCAAACACATTTCTAGCCTAAATAGCACTCTGTTTGCCGCCTTAACCATTTTATTCTGCACCACATTGTCCTTATTTCCATCTGACCAAGACTGCCTGTCGACTAAGACCTGATTTTCCACACTTTTATGGTGTAAATGTCAGTCGGCCTGCCCTAATATAACCCTTCTGCTTCTGCGTCAGAGTGGGCCAGTGAGGCCCAGGGGAGAAATGTCGGATTGATTTTTGGAGGATCAATTCAGCACTGGCACTATGTAGGCTCTGGTACATTTGGGCTTAGAGAAAAAGTTTGTGTGGCAGACCGTTTCCTGTTTTGCTTCTCTCCTGAGAGTGCCACTTTTTTTTTTTTTATGTTTCTTGAAAAGCACCCAGATCCTCTCTAAAGGTTTGTCATCAAAGATGTGAAATCTGATTGGGTCTGCTAATTAGGGAAAGTTTGACTGCATCTATTGGTGTCTGCTGCATCTCTGGGGCCTCTACTTGGGCCTAGTTTTCCATAGGACTTCATCTCGGGGCCGGTTTAATATACCAGCTAGTGTTTTATGCCCCTCCCCCTGGTGATTATGCCCCTGTTTAGATCAATATATAGCCTCTGTGTGTGTGTGCATGTGTGTTTTAACATGAGAGGGAACAGCAGAGAGCACTTTCTGTACAGAATAAATATTGATACAAACCAAGCAAGGGTCCAATTGATCTGAATGAGTGTTAACACGAGCGCTGCTGCTCAGTGGAGGTGGATGCTACTTTTTTAAACCCGGTCTCTGGCAAAGAGACAGTCTTTGAAAAGCCTGAACACTTGTCTGCTTGGCAAGGACACCCGACTGGTTTTCGTCAAGGTTTTGGTTGCTGATCTAGTCAGATAGCTCTCCGAGGGGGAGGACAGGTCATGAGTCACTAGCTGTGAGGAAGAGGCAAAGGAAGAAGTACAGGGGAGACTTTGCAAGGCTAATGTGTGACAGGAAGAGCTCCAGAAGGCATGCAAGCAAGAGGGAGTCATCCTCGCGCTCAAGCGAATCTGGGTCGCGCTCAGCAGAGGCTGCAGCACCAGAGGTACCCATAGTCCTCCCAGATGGTAAGGAGTTTCAGGGTACAGCGGGAAGCGTTTTTTTTCTTGTTCACTTGTAGCGCCAAAGTAGTTCTGACATCTACAGAAAAGCTGACTAGATGAAGCCCAGCATCCTTCAGGACAGCTACCGATCCTCCAGCCACTACATCCTTGTTTTTCTTCCGCATGCTCCAGCATAGTCCAGTAATTGCTCCATTTTTGGCTCTTTCTCCTTGGAAGTGGAAGTAGAGCAACTTTCTCGGAAAATGTTTTCTCCCTGGCGACCGGCTCCGCTTTCATTTGCTCTCTGTGGGAGCTGCGGCGCTCCTGACATGTTTACGTGAACTTTAGTCTTTGCCATTTTTGCTGGCTTTCTCCCATCCTATTGTTGGAGCTGAAAGTCTTTAGAGGGTTTGCAGGAAATTGGACCACCTAAGCAAAGATGGAGGTTTGGTGGCTTTCATTTCCAATTCAGGAGGAGTTTGGTTGCAATTTAAGTTTTCTCATTCAAACACAATGCAAGATTATCATTTGTGTCAACATTTATAGCCCTAAACTGATAAATGAATTACAATTCACTTGCACTTTATTGACCACTGGTCGACTTTATCTAACGTGCCCCAGGCAGCTGCTAGGTATTGATTAGCTAGATAGAAAATTTACATAATCATGAAAAGCTTAAGTAGAGTTATCGTTCTGCTGTTTTTCCTGCTGATTGTGACTATTAAGTAGTTTTATGATGGTATAAATATTCTTTTCTATTGTTTTTTTTTTTTTTTTTTTCAAATTTGTTAAATTAAATACACAATTGAAATTGCAAGAATTGCAATTGTTAGTCTTACTTCACACAAGTAATTTAGCAGCTTGTAGTCCTTTATCTAATAGCAGCTCTTTGTTTCTAGGTTCCGTCGTTGTCTGTCCAAGGCTGACAGTAGAAATAGCACTATTCCCTCGGTTACTGTGGCCAGTGCTCACATGGTGGGGAGGAATGAGGAAGGGCTAGTTATCTGCATGTTCCCACAGAGCGCTGTGAGAAGCCCCATAAAGATAAGGGGCAAAACTGAACTTCTCCATATGACGACGTGTGCCAAGTTGTAATTAATCTGTCCACGGCCGTACATGTCTTTAAGCTAACAATTGTATGTTTAATGTTTACTTTCCACCGATCTACAAATTCAAGCAGGGATTATACTTTATGGGAAGCAGAAATGTAGCTGTTTGGAAAACGAACAGAGACATTTGTGATGTGGAAGCTAAATGAAGCTAAATCTTCATTCTTATTAAGATGATTGCATTTTAAAACTACGTTATGTTTATCAGCACAAAAATAATGTGATCTCAGGAGTCTAGCTTAAGTTTTTCTTTTTTACTAGTGTTACTCAAAAAGCCAACATCCTCAGAAAAATGGGCCATTATGCTACACATGGCAGTATTTGGACACAAAATTACTCTGGTCATGGGGAGCTGTAAATAACCAGCCGAGCAGGAACTACCGTTAAGCCTGTCACAATAAGCAATTAATCAATTAATTGCATGGGGAATTAAAATGAGCTCGGTAATTTCCATCCAGTGCTTCTTTTTATGTCACTTTTGTTTATAGACACCACAATCCATTTAATTTATGGTTTTGGTCGTACATGGGTGCTTTGTTTTGTTTTTATTGTTTCTGGTTTTTGTTTTATTTTGGATAAAATAAAATGTAAGTGGTTTTTACAAAGTAAAAAAGATTGGATTTTGAGAGCGTGAACTTGCTCTCAAAAACCTCATGCCAATATTAATTGCAATACGTTATTTGAAAATGGTCAATAACTATTTTCTTTTCATCAAAATAATTGGGTCAATTTATTGTCCAGCACAAGTTGTTGTGGTGACAGGCCTAACTACACTTTCCAATTCCTGTTTTCCTCTCTGCACGACATTCAGCTCATAGTCTGCAGCTTGACTTGTTTGTATTTATTTGTTTACAAAGTCACAAAGCTTTTCTGCTTATTTAAGTCTCCTAGTTTGCTGAGCAATACTTTGTCACAGGTTGAGTTAGATTCTGTATATCATTTATTTTGGGGGTTCTTATGTTTTCACCTCAGTTTCTGCACTGAGGTTTCTTTGACACAAACGAGTGTCCACCTCTGGGCATTCTTTGATTCATTTTTGTTGCTGTACTTGTTTTGCTTTTGTTTTTTGTTTTTTTGTGTTTGTTTTTTGGTTCAAATCTGTATTTGTTTCTGTTTGCAGTGAAGGAGTTTCTTGCCAAAGCCAAAGAAGATTTCCTGAAAAAATGGGAGAATCCAGCTCAGGTTAGTGAGGAAATGATCAGTCCATTTCTTGTTACTGTCTGTGCTGTTCTCTCTTCGATAGTGAAGATAATACAAATATGCTACACAGAAAATGTTCTTTTTCATATGGTTTTTTTTTTTCTTTAATTATGGTTTGATTCTGGTTTAAGCTTTTCTTAGGCTTTTGCTGTTGGCCAGCTATTGGTTATTTGCTGGCTTTTTTATTTCACAAGACCAGGACACCCTCTGCTGGACATTTGTGAAATTACACATCAATTCCTAAGCCTTAGCTGCACAATGTCACAGTTCATTTATTTTAATAAGGATTAATTTTAATAGACTTTGTTTTCTGTGTCTAGTTTAGTTTTCTTACTGATATTTTGTTCTGCCCTTCCAGCAAACTGCAGCGTTGGATCACTTTGAGCGTTTGAAGACCTTAGGCACTGGCTCATTTGGGCGCGTCATGTTGGTTAAACACAAAGAGACGGGACAGCATTTTGCTATGAAGATACTTGACAAACAAAAGGTAGTTTAAGCTTGATGCACAACCTCCAAGTCAGAAAATAGATTGGTTGATGGCACTAATATACAGCAACTTGTAAATGTCTGTTAAAAGACTGATTTGAGAAGCACCTTTTTTAATTTCAAGCCGAAACAGGATGTGTGATTAAGCCTTCTTCCATGATTTGTTTCCCAGGTAGTGAAACTGAAGCAGATAGAACACACACTGAACGAGAAACGCATCCTGCAAGCTGTCAATTTCCCCTTCCTGGTGCGACTGGAACACTCGTTTAAGGTGCGCCTTGAAATGTTTACCTGTGCATTTGTTAAAGTGTGTACGCATCATTTTCTGCACCCTCCGGTGTAACACTTTTGCTGTCTCGCTGTAGGATAACAGTAATCTGTATATGGTGATGGAGTATGTGCCTGGGGGGGAAATGTTCTCACATTTAAGGAGGATTGGTAGATTTAGGTAAGTTCACTTTTTGAATTGGCTCAGGCCACGTCATTTATCCACTTTATGTTTGACTGTAAATATTGAGGCTTGTATGTGTTGCAGTGAACCACATGCCCGCTTCTACGCAGCCCAGATTGTACTGACCTTTGAATACCTTCACTCCCTGGATCTCATCTACCGAGATCTGAAGCCAGAGAACCTCCTGATTGATCAGCAAGGCTACATACAGGTACATAGAGATTTTCGCAATTACTTTTAAGCCCCCCGTCCAATCGATACCAATTTCTATTTTGTCTGTATAAAGCATGTGGTCAGGGATTTTGACCTGCTTTCTCTGCTACTCTCTTTAGGTAACAGATTTCGGATTTGCAAAAAGAGTGAAAGGCCGTACCTGGACGCTTTGTGGGACTCCAGAGTATCTGGCGCCAGAGATCATCCTCAGTAAAGTAAGTGTTGAGCTCAGTACATTTGAAGCAGCTCATAGTCCTGCAGGAAATTCAGTAGCATATTCCTCCGTCATATTGGGTTTTGTTAAATATGCTCTGTATTTTTCTGTTTTCAGGGTTACAATAAGGCGGTGGACTGGTGGGCTCTGGGGGTTCTGATATATGAGATGGCTGCTGGTTATCCTCCCTTCTTCGCGGACCAGCCCATTCAGATTTATGAAAAGATTGTATCGGGGAAGGTGAGTTCAGGGAAAGTCACATTAATCACACTGTCTTGTTTTTGACAGTGAAAATTTATTTCCCATTGCTGTCAAAATTCCCACTGGTTTAAGTGACAGTGTTTCAGCTGCAATTGTATTATTCCTCATGAAATAAATTTTACATGTTGTGTTGGGAGGTCTAAAGCAGACTCAGTTGTTTTATATTTAATTTAGGTCTTTTCTTTGTTACAAAACCCAGGTGTTGCTGATTTTAGCTGGATAATTTTGTCAAATCTTGTTCAATAATCACTTCCTGAAATCAGTTCACTTTTTTCCATCAGGAAAAATGTGGGGGGAAAAATCACTGAAATTGTATGAAATTTCCAAAAATTAAATTTTGCTGAATTACACTTCCATTTTAGTCTCCGCAGTTTTATGTAAATTCCTGTAAATTTATTTTCTCTACTGTGGTTCGTGTCCTCACTTATTTTTTGGAAGTGAAAATTTTTGCTTATTTCAGTGGTAACTTGCAGACAGAACTTGCTTTTAGGACCTTCGACTTACCTGACATTTCTTTAAGTAAAATCTATCACTGTCATGTAAATAAACATTTTGAAAAATTATTATTGTATTTACATATTACAAAACAAAACTGCTCACGCTAACGGTTCATGAATGCTGCGTTTGCTGTTTGCAGGTTCGTTTCCCGTCCCACTTCAGCTCAGACCTGAAGGATCTGTTGAGAAATTTGCTGCAGGTGGACCTGACCAAACGCTTCGGCAACCTCAGGAATGGAGTCAACGATATCAAGGGTCACAAGTGGTTTGCTACCACAGATTGGATTGCCATCTACCAGAGAAAGGTGGGGCTGGCGTTTTTTATTCTCGTATTGTGTAGAGAGGGTGTTGTGTTACAAAGGCAGAGAAAAGCCTTCGAACAAAACAAGATGGAGTTTAAATTAAACTTTGATAAGTGGAAATAGCTCTGGCTGTGCTTCCAACAGGATCTTTGTGAATTGCAAATTACTAAGCCATGAAGAAATTACAATTAATAATATCAGAGAATTTATTATTACCACTCTTGCTCAATAAGTACCAATTAAAGGAGTAATATGAGAAAAAAAACAAAGTTTTAAATAAACTTTGTGCAAAGAAACATACGTATTCAGCCCCCTCTTTTCTAATCCCACTAAATAAAATCCATTGTAAATGATTGCTTTTAGAAGTCACCTGTTTTTTGCAGATACATCTGTTGGAATTCAAATACTTTATTGATCCCAAAGGAAAATTAAATGCTGCTATACCTCACATTAATTAAACTCTTCAAAGAGTTATTGTAGATATTGAAGGCAGTTGTCACATGTAGGTATTTCAGAACCTCAAACCAATTGAAATATTAGTTGAAGACAACACAAGTAAACACAAAGTGCAGTTTTACAATTAAGGTGTTTATTACTAAGGGAGATAAAAATCCAAACCCACATGTTCCTGTGTGAAAAAGTGATTGAAAACATGGATCAGTGGGGAAGCCTCCCATATTTGAGCGACCAAAATTACACCAGGAGCGCAGCTATGACTCACCCGAGAGGTCATAAAAGACCCCAACAACATCCACAGTCTCATTCACCTCAGTTAAGGTCAGAGGTCATGTCTCCACCATAAGAAAGAGACTGGGCATTAAACGGTTACATGGCAGAGTTAAAGATTAAAACCACTGCTGAGCAGAAAAAACATTAAATCTTATTTAAATTGAATTGGATCCCCAAGAATTTTGGAAAAAACTTTTTTTTTCAAGCAGGAAAGGAGTTTTTAGACACTGAGTGATAAATCCATAAATAAATTTTTATCTATTAAATTAGCTGCTTCTAAAAATTACATTCTTGGAAAATCATGATTTTTTTTTTTTTTTTTTTCTTTCACCGATTCACTCCTTGGTGTTTCCATAGTTTAGCGTGATCTCAGCTTCCCCAGGGCCTGCCATCTTGTTTTGCAGCTTGTATTTTGCTGGACTTTGAATTCAGGTCAAACTTCGAAAGGAATGGCAGAATATATTTTGAAAAACTCGCTCTTATTTCAATAATTTGTCATTTTCTTTAAGAAAAGGCAAGAGAAGGAAAGAAATGATTAAAATGGGATTTGGTATGAAAAAAATCAGAGATTTTATCTTGAAGTTGTATCGCCCAGCCCTTGCATAAACACAGCCAGAGCTACAATGGTTTAGATCAAGGCATTAAGACGGGCTTGTTAAAGTCCAGATCTAATCCTTGTTATCTTTCGTGTGTTTTATACAAACTTTTTAAAAACTCCAGTTAAGAATTTGTGACATGATTTGGAAAAAAAATGCTCACAGATCCCCCCCTCCCATTCACCCTGAGCTTGAACTTTATGTAAAAAAAAAAAAAATCTGGTAGAAAATTCAGTTTCTATGTGCACAGCTAGTAGAGAAACACTTGCAGCTGCTAGAAAGTGTTTATTTTGAGCCGAGTATAAATGCAGGCCACAATTTTTAGATTTTTATTTGTAAATCCTTTCTAATACAATGTCCTTTTCCTTCTGCTTCATCACTGGACATTCACGTGTGATTGGCTGTCACACAAATCGCAGTAGATCTCACTGAAATTTGTGAATGTAACCTGTGATTAATTATCCAGTTTGATCCATTTGTAAGGGGGGGGGTTGATTTCTTGTATGACTCACTATGCCATTATATTTGCCACCTTGTCTGTTTGCAGGTGGAAGCTCCTTTTATCCCAAAGTGCAAAGGTCCTGGTGATACGAGCAACTTTGATGACTACGAAGAAGAGGAAATCCGAGTTTCCATCACAGAGAAGTGTGCAAAGGAGTTTGCAGAGTTTTAGACTCCAACCACGAGTAGCAGAGTGAGGGACAGAGATTTAGAACGTGTACGGGGATCCGAATACAGGAAACACTAGGTTGGACTGACAACTTGCTCATTTGTAATGAGGAAAACAATGTAAAATCATCCTCTACCCCAGCTTCCCTACTCTCCCCCCCAAATTGGTAAGACAGGCAAAGTGAAGAAAGCTCTACAGAACCAGCAGTGTTGCCTTTTCTGATTGTCTCTTTGCTATTCATTTATTTCTCCCTCCTGTGTTTGTGACCGGGCCTGGACAAGGACAAGCATAGTTCAGCTACAATTGTATCTTTCTGGAGGCATAATGACACATTCGCAGTCTTTTTAAAGGCGGAGGCACTGATTTTTTTTTTTTTTCTGTGACGGTACTGAGTTTGTTCGGCTCCTTTTTGAATGGGCCCACTCTACAAGCTTTTAACAACTGTAGAGTGATTGTTGTATCCTGTCAGCCTGTTTTCCTCCATCTCTCCAACCTGAATCTGTCCAAGCAATACCAAGTCCAACAGATGTGCCTATCATAATGCCAACTGGTTGGAACAACTGTGTCTAGTCGGTGCAGAGTTTTGGCTGTGGCTATGTCGACCCTCGTGGCCATTTGATTGAAAGCTTGAAACCTGTCTGCACCTGCCTTTGTCTGCTCAATGTGGCATGATTAATGGGTGAATGATGCACTTAACTGCTTGCATTCGAAGCAGTTGGGACCCGTTCAATCAGAGTGAAAATTATTTATCACAGTAAACTTCATCTAGGTCTTAATCCTTTTGGGGACCTGAGAGAAGTAAACGTGAGGTCTGCATTTAAGTCTGTCTTTCTCTTAGATGAATTTATTAGAGCATTTTACAACTACTACTGGTGATCATTTTGTCCTTTTTATGTCAATCTCTGTGCTTGTGTGTTACTTAGTGCTCTAGGGTGGGTTAATAAGCCGTGGTTTAGCAGCTGCTAACGTTGTGGTCACACTCCTGATGATTATTCGTTTGATTAATTTTCATATTTCATAACCAAACATAGGAAAATCGATCTTTTCCACATCGTCTGTTAGCTGTACAACCGAGATATAATTTTGTCAACTGTAGATTGCGGTTGTCTACATGTAACTGATGGTGGATATAAATACGCAAAAACAGTAGCAAAACTTTTTAACACGGCGTGCATGGCATTTTTGTACAATATCACTTTCAAAGAGAGAAAACTAGAGGATTTATCTGAGCTAAGGTATCTGAGATTATGGATAAGATGTTTAATATTAAAATGACGTGTAATGATTTATTGAACATGGAAGAAGACCCAGTGAAATGCGTCAGCCTTACTGGGCCTTGCTCAGCTTTCACTCGTAGGGCAGACATTTGCAGATTACTGTCGCTGATGTTGATATTTTTGCTTTTACTTCTTTTTTTTTTTTTTTCTCCCCTTTCTTCCTTGAACACTGTCGCATGGTTTTACTGCCCAGCCAAATTTGGGGGCTTGTTTTGAGGTCGTTTGGTTACCAGCTTCCTTTGTTTCAAATTCGACTAAGGAAGCCGATCTGGAGCTGTCCCCTTTTTGCCAAGTTTATTTCTGTGGATGCAAGACAATCACAGACCAAATCTTAGTGCTGGTTTGTTGACTGAACCCATTGTTTTGTTTCGAAGGATGTAGGCTCTCACCAACCTGCCCCTCATTGGCCCGAGGTGCTAGACTTTGTCCATCTCACTGCAGAAGCTTCTGTGAATTGTTTGATTTACATCAATCTATTTGTCAGAGTCTTGTAACATGACATTTTTAGAATGTTTGTGACGACATGATTTCAGTAGGCAAGAGTAATTGTTTGGCAGTGTCTTAATGTAAGTGAGATCAACCACAGGATACCTTTTGAATGTCTTGGTAAGGAGATGTTTCAGTGCTGTTTGAAAACCTGATGTGTATTTTATTTTATTTTTTTTTATAACGTGTTTCTTTGGTGAGCTTGGTTTTCTTGCATGTTGTACAGCAGAATAATGGAAAGACCTCTGGACCTGAGACATCTCTACGAAAAATCATTGTTTTTGGAGCTAACAGTCTGTATAATCTTTTTTTTTTTGTTTATTTCTTGGACATTACACTAAATTATGCCGCGTATCATTGACATGATTTGTCTGAATAATGAAGCACTTGCCACGCATTTTCTAATCAGTTTCAATAATTTGTGCTTACTCTGTATACCTTTGTATTTTAAAGAAAGCACGTGTAATAGTTTTTCATCCTTTTTCTGACAAACAGCTAAATCAGAGTTTGAGATATAGAAGACGAATCGACGTGATCCACTCCAGACACTAAAGACATTAAACTTCTTTTTGTTACACTTTTTCTCACACAAACTTTGTCAGCTGTCTCATTCTTTTTTACCAGCTAGACACTATCGACTGATCTGTGCTACATTAATTTTGTCTCCTGTTTGCCTTCTATTTCCACACACTTTATTCAAGCATAACACTTTTTACATCTGAGCTGTTTTGCGTTCATATTTTCTAATTGTATTTTCAGAAAAACAAGGAAAAAAAGCAAAAACAAAACGTCAACCTTTTTTTCCTCATGACCTGGGTACAGTGCTTGTGTAGTCTATTGTACCTTTTTGGGAAACAATACTGTATATCTTTGCCTTTGACAGTCTTAACTATCTTACCCTCTGGAGAACTTGAGAGATACCCTTAGAACACAATGAGTATGTTTAAAAAAATATAAACAAAGTAATATTTTGCAAAATGTATCATTCCAATAAAGTTTTACTTGTTAAGACTAAAATGTGTGGCTTGTAGTAATCTTTCACTTTATGCAGTGTGTAATTTTATAAATAGATGGTACAGATTTCACTTTTTCCACGTAAATCTTAAGTCCTTTGGTTAGCTACACTTACAGTTGTGTTCAAAATGATACCAGTTCAGCCAGCATTGGTTCATGCATGAATCGCTCTGGAGGGGGGAGTAACGCACAAAATCTAGCTTCCTTGTTCTCAGTAGCAAGCAGGGTATCTCTACTTCTCTGTACATCCATAAAAGCAATAAAAAACTTGCTCAGTCCACAACTAACATGAATTTGATTTTATTTTCTGGCTGTTGCCCCTTTTTAATATCACCCTGGGTAACTGCCCATGTTCTCGTATGCTCATATCCACAACTTTCTTTAAGCCCATCATCTTCATCTCTGATTTTTGGTAGGAATTACATTCTAATGTGTTGAAAAAAATCTTATCTGTAGGTGTAGAATTATTAACTGAAATGTCCCAAATAATACACTGGGATTCAATCTGTGGAGTCATTTATTCTGTATAAAATGCATTCAAAAGTTTATTTAAGGACGAGAGCAGCAAATGTAGAGGATTGTGACAGTCTGGGTGAAATAGCTTCTTTGTTAAAAAAAAACATTTGGTGAAATAATTGATTGCAGATGGGAAAACACATAGAATTATAGAAAATTACAGGCTGCCTGACTAAAAAGTTTCCCAATGTTTTAAAATGGAAAATTAAACTAAGAAGAAAACAGAAGTCTACTAATCAAGCAAATCAACGAGTTGCCAACAAGGATTCAACCAATGGTAAGCTCCAGAATGATCAACAATGATCTCTAATTATCAGTGAGTGGAAGATGCCTACGTGATGCCAATCTATCAGCAAGAAGACCTGCAACAATCAAAAATAAAAGACATTGGCTGGATGGGCAGCGCATGACAAACATATTGCAACATGTTATTGTCAGATGAAAGCCAGATTGTGTTTTCAGTTTAGACACTGAATCTTAATCCACAAGACTATGAAACGTGGTGGCTAAAGCATCATAGTGAGATATGTATCAGTTTGAGTTCATAAAAATTAAGACCTAAGGCACTTATCCTTATGTGAGGCTATATTGTGATTAAAGCTTTAGATGTCTCTACTAGTGGAATATTTGTTGTTCCACTGTCACATTTAAAATTTTTAAAACATAATTTGGAACAACTAAACTAAGCAATGCAACATTTTTATGGATGAATTCATTAAAACGGCTGTGACATTGTTTGGATAAACGGATTACTAGGAGTGGATCTTAAATGACATCACAACGTCCTGTACCACAGAAAGAGGAGTCAGATTCAGGAAAAAGTAAAAAGAAATACAGTGGACAATGTGCTGAACTGAGTATTTTGCCCATGAAATTCCATGAGTCTTTGCAGCATTGTGAGTCACTGGTTATCTAAAACATTTAACTTTGACAAAACTGAAAAATCTGTAAGGAGCTGGGGAGGAATTACATTTACAGCATAATATTTTCATCTGTTAAGCTATGAGGTAGTGGTTTGGTAAAGGTAAACCACTTGACCATTTGCTAAAGGTAATAAAGATGTAAATGAAAAACAGGAAAGAATAGAAACTTATTTATTTATCTATACACAAGAAATATGACTAAGGGGAACTGAATGTGAATATAGATATAAAATTAAGGCAGCCACCAAACATTGCCTTTGTGAAAGCTGTAGTTATCACATCCTCTAAAATATAAAAGAGAGTAATATCATTGTGTTCTTATCTGGAGCCTCATTGGATTTTCTGGCTACTCTAAGAAAAATGGGAACTAAACTTCTGCTTAGGACTAGCAAAGGTTTAGAAAGAAAAACATATACAACTCAAAAATTTAAATGTCTTTACATTCTTTTTTTAGAGAATCTAACATAAAATATAATTAGCAATTAAAGGATCTGAAATGTAGAACTGCTAGTAGTATTCATACAGAAAAATATAGCTTGGTAGGTATGTTAGCAGCCATAACCTGAGGTGTTTAATCATTTCTACTGCTTGTTCTGTGCAGGATTCCATGAACAAAGTAAATGCAAATTAATCAATAAACAGAGCAATTGATACATATTTCCCCACTATTGTCCCCTAAATCTAGTTTGACTCCTAGTAGACTTACTTATACATCTATATTTTCTCTCTTGATTGTTTAATATTCGTTTACCCAAACAATGCAGTTTCTTTAGTGACCACCTCTCCTTTCTTAAGTAAAGTTGTACACAAAATGTCTCCTAATGCAAAAGGGCCGAGAGAAACCTGGCGCGGGCGCTCGCTCCCGTCCAGGACAGCAAATTCCACCTTAAAAGCGGCCTCTAGAGTGAAACTTTTCGCTCCAACTCAGTCAGTCCACCTTAAGCGCACACGCAAACGCAGGAGGCGTCGAGCGAGGTTTCCGCTTCTCAGTGGGGCTCGGACCGCGACTCACGAAAAATCGCCGTGTGTAACGTTCAAGCTTGACGCACTTAGGTGGAAGGGGAGAAAAAAAGCGAGGAAAAAAAGATGTCCGAATCCAAGTACCGCGAGTGGATTTTGGATACTATCGACTCGCTGCGGTCTCGAAAAGCCCGGCCGGACTTGGAGAGGATTTGCCGAATGGTCCGGAGGCGACACGGGTCCGAGCCTGACCGAACCTGCGCGGAACTGGAGAAACTGATCCAGGAGCAAACCGTGCTCAAAGTTAACTACAAGGGTTCCATCTCCTACCGGAACGCCGCCAAGGTTCAGCGGCGGAGCAGAAAGAAAGACGATGTTTCGTTAGCCACGGCTGCGAGACGGAGCGCGATGGAAGAAGCCAGTCATTCCGACCTGAGCAACGGGGATAGCGCTTTCGGTGCCGTGGACCAGGACGAGGAGGATTTGGAGGTAATGCAGACCCGATGCAGGGGGGGAAGCCACGGTTGACGTGTTCACATGTCATTGTCATGTCACATCACGCAAAACGTACAGGTGGAAGTTAAAACAGTCATTGTGCAGTTGGGGGGTGAAAAAAATGGTGGAAAAGCTCCTCTTTTTGTTAGTAGAAGGGGAGTGGTGAGGGGAGTGATTTGCAAGTGCACCCAAAAAGTGCCGCAGACGGGGAGCGGCGGTTGGAGCTCGCTCGAGCGCTGCCGAGGTGGAGAAGAAAAGAAGGTGCGCGTGTGGCTTGTGCGAGCGTGCCACATTTCATGCTGCGCCGGTTGTTAAAGAAGCACATTAAAACAACTGCGCAGACGGTTTAAAAACGGACAACAATCATAAAGTTCTCCCATTTGGTCCGCCCGCAACAATCCCAGCCTCCATTTACAGCAGGCTGGGGGGGGGGGGGGCAAAAGCGCTTTTCAAGCCACAAACTCGGCGTTAAGCGAAAGGGGGAGAAACGGGTTACAGTTAGACCGGAAGTAGACCGATGCAGCCTTCAAAATAATAGCTTTCAAATAGACTCTATTTAAATAGACTTTTATTTTCGAATTATTTGGGCTGGAATTGCTTGTTGTCATTGCCTCACGCTTATCATATGGGAGTGGGTAAAGGTGGGGGAAAAAGTGTCGAACACCGCGGATGTAGAAGCCTGATCGGGGACGACGGGACGTTTGATCGTTGATTTTTTTTTTGCTTTTTTTTTATGTCTGGAAACGAATTGAAACACTACCTATGGTGGATTGCACCATGTGGCCAAACGTATTTTCGCGGTCGGTCGCCAGGGCTTGTGTTTATAAAACGATTAAATCCATAACTGTATACAACAAAGTCACCAACAGAATATACGCTATGATAAATCATTATTTTGTAATTTGATTGTATTTTTATTTCCCAGTAATGGACTGGGGGATTTCTACACGGTGCATAAAGTCGAACCCCTAGATCCATTTTCGGACAGCCTTCCAAACCCGGTCACGTCCAAGACGTGCGTTGACTGTCGTTGTGGTTCCTTCCGTCCTGTGCACAATATGTTTATTTCCCCTTATTTTTAAAATCTCTGGCAACTACTTGCAGTGTGACGTTTGAGTCAAATCAAAGCAAAGTCGCTTGACTCACAGGAACCGGCGGCTGTAAACTAAAAGCGATCGCAAACTGTTTTCCTGGCGCTAGATGGCGGATGCGCCCATCCGATTTGGGTTAAGCCGAGATCAAAATTGACTTTGTTCTCTGAAAGACGTGTGTGTCGCTTAAAAAAAAAACACGAATGCGGCTGGTCAGTGCGACCAGAAGGCTGCTGTTTGACAATCTTGCAATGCGGGGCTTGCGGATGTAGATGCCTAGGTGTCCGATAACGGATTCATTTCTTTGCGCTGGCTCGTTTTTACACTAAACTGTTGACCCGCTGCAAAGTCAAAGTAGGCTGGCGATCGAGTCGTCTGCTGACGCTGATCGGAGAGCTTTGTTGAAAACCTCGCGTTTGTTTCTATTGTGCGGATGTTTTGAGCCGCGACTGGGGAAAAGCCCTCAGACACAATGGCGAGGTATTTGCCGCGGCTCCCAACTCCATGCGCACTTTGGAGGAAATTTGAGACAGGATAAAACGCCTCCCATCGGCCCTTTTCGTGCTCCCCGTGTGTTATTAATTTTACCGCTCAACAAGGCCTCTAAAACAAAGGGGGGGGGGGGGGGCACGCCGAGCGAAGCGGCTGATTTGTGTGAAACGTCCTAGTTCAGAACCCGAAATCGCGATGCTTTTGACAGCGCTTTTTAGTGAAAGTTGTGCAAAATGCCATCCTGTGGGGTGAATGCCACAGAAGCGGCTCTTTCCACAGGAGCGGGGCGGGCTTTAATGCGCTCTTGTGCACGACTGCTGGTATAGGACACGCAGTCGCACACAAGGTAATTTTTTCTTTTCCTCCCAGGGCGCCGTCGAGGAAAAAAAGAAAAAGGAAAAAACCTTCTCTTTGCCCGAGTACAAGTGATGAGCACAGATGGTAAAACTAGTTCCCGTCCACCAGACTGCGTTGTAATCACGTTTTCACGGACGGTAACCCGTTTGTAATGGCAGGACGCGCAGGCACTCAGAGGCAATCATTTACCAAATTGCAACATCAGTATGAGCATGTTTTTTTTTTTTTATGATGCGACACCTACATACAGTCAGTCCCGCTCAACTGTCTTTGCACTTTTTAAAGTGTTTAAGTTTCAAAAAGGTTTGAATGGTGAATGATTGAGGTTTCTAAATAAATTACATTTGGAAATCTTACATGATTGTGTCTGGCAGGGTGACACCTCTATGGCTATGGACACAGACAGTAATCCTGATGAGGAGGGGGCAGAGGAGAGTCGTGATGGGCAGGACCGACCTTCTCCGAGCCCCCAGCGTGAAGGAGCCTCAGTGCAGTGTGCCCCTGTACGGGCCGCCTCTGCTCCCTGCTCTCCCTCTGGCTCCCGGCCTGGCTCTGGCCCCAACTGCAGCGCTGGCTCTGCTCTGGACTGTGCCGCGTCCCAGAAGCCAGGCGAGAGGCCCAACTCCTTGCCCCCCTCCAGCCCCGCGGTCCTAACACACAATGAATGGGCTTATGATTCAGCTGTCAGCCCAGTGGAGCGCCAGCACCCAGGAATGCAGAAGGACAAAGGTATCCACACTGCTAGACACGGGATGATGTGGGCTGCCGGTGTTTTTTTTTTGGGTACTCTGATATTGTTTTATGTGTGGGCTTACACTAAGCTTTGCAGTGGATTCCAAGCTGTGATGGGAGCTTTCAAGCAGCTATGATTAATTATTGGATATTTACAGCAGAAATGCAGTAAAGCCAGATGCAGTGCTGTGGGAGGAACTGATGCATTTGTGAGAACTTCATGCAGATTAAATTTTCTCACCAGTTATTTAGGATTCATTTAATCCCCTCTCTTGGTAGCATTGCTTTATGCTACAGGTCATCTTTAGGGTAAAGTTGGTCCTTGTAGGATTGTGTTGGATGGGTGAACAGCTGTTTTCTAACCCTGTGTTTGCAGTAGAACTGAAGCCAGCAGACCACTCTGGAACGATGATCCCCAGCGCTTTAACCAACGGAAAGAAAGAAGCAGAAAGCAGGGAGGACAGCAGCAGCCTCTCATCTGACCAGTTGGTACCCGACTCTACAGCACGCCCGGTAACTGGCCTGCCATCCGCTTATTGTGTCAAACAGCATCTGCATTCTTCCAGCTGGGATTTTTACTTGATGTTTTCATTTTGAATTCATTCATTTCGGCCAAAAGGAGGAAGTCAGGAATGTCTCTGATGGAAGATTACAGACGGTGTCTCCGCCCCCTGAAAACAGTGAGTGTTAGTTTACCAGTTAATCTTTTGTTTCATGTGGGTTTCTTTTACATAAAATATTTATTTTTTCTGTACTGCTCACTAACTTGGAGAGTGATTTCATAATAAAATGTCAATTTTGATAAAAGTCTGTGTTTAAAATCTATCTCTGGTTGCCATTTGGCTTTTGTTTGCCTGAAGGCTTGCTCAAGATTTTTTGAGTTTTTTGCAAACTTGTCCTGCTACCTTCCATCCAGATGGTCTTTGTTTAGACCAAGTTGTTTTTCTCTTCTTTGCTACTGCTATGCTGCATGTTTCCTAACAGTTTATAGTTTTTGGTAAAGGAAGTTCTGTTTTATCATTTGAAACCCGTGAAGTGAGTTTTCTTACTAGTTTTTATTGGGACATTTGTGGACAAAGGACATATTAGAAATGGACATCACCTAGTCATTTTTACCACCACAGACACCACGCCTCTATATGTTGTGCTTCTGTTGTTTGCCCAGTAGGGACATCCCGCTGAAAGATGCTTATAGATCCCTGTCATGTGTTTCATGCATGCCAAGCAGCATGAAGCCCATCGTCGGTGTTGTTCAAATAGACAGGCCCACTTAGGAGCTGCATCATTCACCAAGCCCTCTCTGTACTGAACCGTGAACCATCTCTAATAGAAAAACACATCATACCATGACAGCAGAGGCTTCTGTACAGAAAACTAGATACAAGAAAAAAACAAAAAAGATCTTTTCTAGTTAACGTTTCATCTCACAAATGAATATCATTATGTATTATTGAATAGATTTGTTCTCCTGGAAAATATTCATACCAAACAGAAGTGATTTGTCTTCAGATGACCAAACTGGCACATATATAAATAAAAAGAATAGCGAACAAGATATAGTTTCATAGAATAATGAAGCTTGTTTTTGTCTACAGGTACGCTTAAGAAGATCGAGCCGCCCTTCACAGCGGCTGAAGGCGGTCTCATCAATGGTGGTACAGCTGATGAAGTGTAAGTATCCTGCTGTTATTCTGAATCTATAGATACATTTTTCAGTCACTCATGATAAGCTAACTTTCTATACAATTTTAATATTTTCCACATTTAACAAGTAGGGAAAATAAATTCCAGAATATACAAAGACTTTTGTGTTGTAGCATTATATGTTCTGGCCTTTAACAGATAAACTTACATTTCCTAAAATAAGTTTCTCAAACACTGAACAGGTTTCAGCTGTGCCATACAGTGCATTGCAAAGGTATTTATTCTCCTTGAGGTTTTTTTTCATATTGTCACAACCAAAACATCAACGGGTTTTTATGACGGACCAACAAACAGAAAAGTGTAGTTGTTAATTGGAAGAAAAATGATTTATGTTTAACGTTTTTCACAAGTATAAGTCATAAGTGTGACATGTATTCTTATTCGGCGCCCCTAGTGGGGGAAGCTTTGTAAAACTTCCATTCCCTGCAATTACAGCTGCAAGTCTTCTAGGGTGTGTCTCTACCAGATTTGCACATCTAGAGAGAGAAAATTTGTTTTTCTCTTGTTTGCGAAATAGCTCCAGCTCAATCAGTTTAGATAGAAAACATCTTTTTATTTTTCCAAGTCTCGCCACCGATTCTCTGTTAGATTTAGGTATGGACTTTGACTGAGCCATTCCAGCACATGACTACGATTTCATCTCAATGTGTCAATCACTGTTTTGGGTATATGATTTTTGCAGAATCTAATAGGTTTTCCTCTGCGATTGCCCTGCATTTATCTCATTCATCTTTCCATCAACTCTGACCATCTCGACAGCATAATGCTGCCACAGCCGTGGGACAGCGTGTTCGGAGAAGTGCTAGTTTTCCAACACACATGATTATTAGTGTTGAAGTTTGTGGCTGTGTTGTGACAAAATGTGGGGATAGTTTAAGAAGTATGAATCCTTGTGCTGCGCTCTGTATTTCAAATCGAACAGTCACGTCTTGCTTTATCTAACATACAGAGCTCTGAGTTTAAAGCTTTCGTCTTCAACATCCTGGTATCTCAGATACCACTTGAAGACCTTGAAGACTCAAGCTTATCCAGAGTTGGTGGATAACGGGTGGCTGTCTCAAGATGTAAAGCTAGTTTTCCTCTAATGGAGACACAGTTCTCTAAACATATTCTTTCATCTGTTAATGTGTCTTTCAATGAGGCAATGTTAGGCCCACTGACATCACCTCACCCAGCAGCTTTGTGTTAATGAGAAACAAACCCTTGAAGACTTTATTTTTAGTCCACCTGATTATGAATATACACAAACTAATAAACTTGTCATTTGCACAAACTACCATAATGAAAGTTTGAAAAAGCTACTCAAAGTGATACATAAGATTAGTTTTGAAGTTGTTCGTAACTCTTTGTGTTCCATCTTTCTGCAGCTCGGTGAAAATGGAGAAGATGAACCAGAACTTGTTGCAGTGGACTGTGGCAGATGTGGCCAGTTACTTTTCAGCGGCGGGCTTTCCAGAGCAGGCCGTTGCTTTCCGAACACAGGTTAGTTCAGTTCAGGGCGCTAAAAGACCATAACTTCCCTTCATCTGGTAACTGAGGTAGAATATTTTCTCATGCGTTTTGATTTTCCCTCAACAGGAAATTGACGGGAAGTCTCTCCTCCTGATGCAGCGCAGCGACGTCCTGACCGGCTTGTCCATCCGACTCGGCCCGGCCCTCAAAATCTACGAGCGCCACGTCAAAGTGCTGCAGAGGACCCACTTCCTGGAATGCGACGACATCTGAAGGGATGATCGGCATGACAGACGATGCTGTATGAACTAAGACATGCATGCAGTCCCTCTGCCATCTGGACCCCACTGCCCGCCTTCATATATATAAGTAGAAGGTGCGTGGAGTGGGACAGGCTGCGGTGGAATTCGGCTTCACTGTGAGAACGACCAGAAACTGAAAGACAGTCATCCTACCTCTCATTGTGGTCTTTGGTTTTTCAAACGGTTTTCATTTCACTCCTGTGGCCCCTTTGGAGACAAAAGACAGCTGCAGGCAAAATCTGTTTAAGCGGAGCAGCGCTGACCTTTCTGCAAGAGCGAAACTTTGGGTAGCAGATTGTAAACAGACCAGGTGGACCGCCACAGACATGGCTGAGTTGTGGCGCATTGCTGCCACAGGTTGGGGTGTCTTCCCATCAACTTTCTGTAACATTTAAAACTGAAGGTCACAAAGAACATTAAGCACACCAGCTGTTGCTATGTGATGAGATCCAAGCGTCAAAGTCGATGTGTCTGCGTTAAAAGTTAGTCTCATTCCTGAGTTCCCATTCCACCGGTAGCTGCTGCAGTGGATTATTGCCTCAGTGTCTCTGCCACACTGAGATATAACCCTTAATGTGTTTTTCTATCTGTTCAGTCTTAGTTATAAGTGATTGTGGTCTGACGATACAGATTGACTTGGGGGAAATAATTCCAGGTGTAAGTGACCATAAAATATGCAGCCCAATATAATGTGCTCTTACATTCAAGCAAAACAAAGTAATAATGTTGCAAGAAACGCTGCTCTTGCTGGTTATGTAGTTTGAAATTCAATAGAGCTGCTAAGCGACTGTTTACGGATAACTTTAAGAAATGCAATATTTTATGTTGTTTACAATTGGTCTGTCCTGGCGTTGTGTTTTGATGGCCAGTTGAACTGTGTAACATTCCATATTATGTAGTCTTCATCTCAAGTGTAGCCTCTCCCCTTTTTATCTGTAATATGAAACAATTCTTCCAAAGTTGGAAAATAAAGCTCATCTCTCTCAGTTGGTTGATTTTTTAATTGTTTATTTACTTAGAACCTCTATGGGGAAAAAGCAGTTTCATTGCATGAATGAGGAAAATATTCCAAACTTTGAAAACAAACATTTTGCTTAAACAAATTTCTGCTCATTTTCTTTCTGAAAAATCTTGTAAAGTTTGCATCAAGGAAGTATCAGTAACATTTAGTCGCAATAGCAGCCCCAGGCTGCCATCGGTTAAACTAGCAAAATTAGCCACTTCATTTCCCATCTGAAGGGTAAGTGTCTAATGTTTTTTAATTTATTTATACAGTGGTATAAATAAATATACTAGTAGTATGAAAAAGTTCTTGCCTCCTTCCTGACTATTTTTTTCACTTTCAGTGTTTTCAGAACATGAAACAATGAAGTGTAATAAATATTCAAAATTGAACATCAAGAAGGGGTCACTCCATTTTCCACACATCTCTCTCTATATATAAACATAAATATATTTGGAGCAATTTGTAATGGGTATCTTAAAACATAAAGTAGCAAAACACAAAATGACACATTTCACTAAATTACACACTTTATGGTAAGACTTTACTGCAATTTGCTGCCTTTATTTGCCCATAAAAGTCCAACAGCCAGAGAAAAATTGACCAAAAGGCATTTACAGTGCATCTCCTTGAATTAGAACACCATTAAAATGTTGTTTATTAAATGCTTTCAAAAAGTAAAACTAGAATTTATATATAATTTGTCACAGATAAACGTATCTCAATTGCTTATTTTGACTCATACTGTATGAAAACCCAAACTTCACTGCCTAAGCAAATTAAAATACTATGAATTGATGGTCACTGGAGGGTAAGCAAAAGAAGCCGGCCGTTCAATGTGCTCTATCCAAGCATATACTGTAGTGGGAAAGTTGAGTGAAAGGAAGAAGTGTGGTAGAAAAATGTGCACAAGCAACAATAATAGTGGCATTTTTGATTAACCTTTTTTTTTTTTTGACTGTTTAAGCCAGGGCATGGGGGAGATTTACTGCAGCTGGAGTCAGTGCCACACACAGACGTCTCATGGACATGAGCTACAGTTGTTGAATTTGTTGTGTTAAGCCACTCTTGAGTCATTTGAGGTCCAATGGGAAGTTTTCACACTAAGTGATGATTTGGAGAGCCGTATCATCTGCTGATGTTGGTCCACTGTTTTCTCAAGTCCACAGTCAGAGCTGCACGAATCTATATTTGACTGTTTGGGTTGGATTTCCGAAACACATGAGCTCTTTTGTGGTATTCTATTTTATGGAGATGCACCTGTACACCCCTAACCTCATGGATGTGAGCAGGAATGACAGTTCTCCTCGCCAGACTCTATTACAGGATGAAGGGCAGTATGGATGAGCGGAGGGTGGGATAATCTCTAAACTCCTTTAAG
Organism: Xiphophorus maculatus; assembly: GCF_002775205.1. Lineage (NCBI taxonomy): Eukaryota > Metazoa > Chordata > Actinopteri > Cyprinodontiformes > Poeciliidae > Xiphophorus > Xiphophorus maculatus. Next base: position 10,339,586 of record NC_036458.1, on the reverse strand, counting down.
TAGCTGCGATGTTTGCCTTTAGCCCACACAGTCATCTGGACGAAGGCCACGATGGTGAAGAACGCCACGGGCACACACTGGGTCATCACCGTGAAGCCAATCCAGGATCCCAGCTGTGAGTGAGAGGTTCACACACACAAATGGTTTAGTACTAACAGAGCATGTTATGCGTTTTACCAGTAGGTGGCAGCAATAGCACATATTGTTTACACAGATTAAAGAGCATAGGAATATCTCATTCCTTTTTGTGTTAAAATTTGCTAACTAGCTTTTTTTAAGCACTTGATGTGAGATACCTTGTTCTTAAAAACTTGTTTCCCACATCTATACAACTACGTAAAAAACATTTTCCACTCAATGTAAATTATCTGAAATAAAGCATATTTCTTAAAGTGACAACGTGAAAATATTGATAAATGTAGCTCCTTACCTCATATGTGTAGTTGGGACAAGAGACTAGCCAAAAAATCCATGTGAAGGGATTTTTTGTTGGATAAGGTATTTTCTTGACTTTTGAGCCTGAAATAATGAGAACATTTCTGATTAGGTTGAGAAAAACCAAAATGAACAGAATAAAGAAAGGGGTATTTATAAATACAAAAATTACAAATACAAAAAAAGTATTACCTTGAACTTTTAGGTTACGAAGTGCAATGTGGATTGAAAAATTTCCTACTTGGCAGAACTTTAGTCATAAAGAAATCAAATGATGAGAATAAAATAAAGCTCCAGTTCAATTGATTTAACATTTGCAGGATATCAAAACCAAAACTTACCAGGAAAATGTAAAGCCCAGAGTTCACCTGCTGCTGCCCGTAATCTAGAAGTGTTTTAAAGAGAAAATACCAACAATATCAACTCTGCTTGATATGGAAAAGGAAATATTGCAGTGGTCAGCTCTTACAGGGTGTAGTGTAGAGTGGATGGTTGATGTAATATGCCATCCAAGCCGCAGAGCACCAGTAATAGCCACAGTTCTGGAAGAGAAAGTAAGCTTTATTTATGGAGTCCATTTCATAAAAAGACAATTTTTAATAACACAATAAATGCAGACCATAAAGCCAAGAATAAAATATACCCAAATATAATAAATGAGTAAAGCTAAAACGACTCTAAAAAAAGTGATATTTTGAATTTGCTTTTATAGAAAGACATTGCAATTGATGTGACTCTTCAAGTGAACAGGCCTGTAATGATAGAAAGAGCCATGAGTTGAGTTTGAAATGAGTCCAGGCATGAGGAGAAGACCTTTTCAAGAATACTGTAAAGGCCAGTGACATGTGCAGCATGTGTTTCTAAAAACTGAGCACACATTCTAAACCCAGGTTCATTCAAACTCGTGCATCTCCACAAGGCTGATTTCTTTTGACTTTCCAATTGTGTCAAACAAGATGGCAGCGTGTTCAAGGTGGGGCTGTTAATAATTAGCCTATCAAAGGTTTGTGGAAGAAAACCCAGAAAGTTTGACCCAAGTCATACAATTTAAAAGACAATTATCCCTGATATATACCAAATCTATTCTCACATTTCTCACTGGGCAACTATTTGATCCCCACTTTAATACTGGGGGGGAGGAAATCACAAAAAGTGACCAGAAATTGCAATTTTAAGATTGCAGAGAAAAGTAATGTCAAGGCCTACACAGGTCATAAAATTGAAAATGTAAATCTGGTCATGAGAAAACAGAAAACAAGTAAAACAGTCTGAGTCAAGCTGTAAGCTCACTTGAGCATAAAATAGCTTCACCTTAAATATGTTTCTGAGAGGCATGGTCCCATGGGAGATACGATGGACAAACAGAGTCTCCAAAACCCTCTTGATGTAGTGGAAGGAGTGACACATGCAGGCCAAGCTGCAACAGAACACACACACATATAAATACATACGTATTTGGTCATGATTTAAACTTTTAAATCATGACTAAACATTATACTGGCACCTGAGTCGGGACTTGTCATGTTTGGGCAAAAGATTAAGACACTGGAAAAAACGAACTAATTGAAACTTACTGTACAACCCAGTGCTTGCTGCTGCTGAAATCATACTTTGGAGAGTAAATGAAGGGAAGGCGGAAGTAGAACATTAGGTAAAGAATCAACGGACCAACACATTCGGCTAAAAATACCTGAAACGAGAAATTACAGCCAGTTTATAATATACATATAGTGCTGGCCACATTTATTGGTACAAATGGGGAAAAATGTGTGTCTATTTATTTTTATTGCAGGAGCATATCACAACACTAAAGTTTTAGTCCAGTTATTCAGTAAGGGGAGAAAAAAAACATCTGCTAGAAAATAGTTAGTTCCTCTAATAATATTTAAATATAATTGAAGATTTTTTTTATATGCTTGACTTTTGAAGCTGTTCATAATTTCCAGGAACTTCTAATTAATAATTCATATCTTTCTGTTTAAACAAGGACTATTTCAGGTCATTAGGCTGAATGAGGACCCATATTTACTTTTCTAACAGGCACAGTGAGGGCAATAACAAGGGATATGAAAAGAATATTAAAAGTTCACTGTAGTACAAAGTAGCATTTTGGGATCACTGTGTCTGAATCACAACCACTACATAATATCAATGGTGAAAACCAGGATTTCTGGGAGGAACCTCAAAAAATGTCTTCTGCCCACTATCACAAACATAAACATGCCGTTTGCTAAAAGCTACAGGGACTTTAACAGGAATATTTTTTTTGTTAGATGCTTTTCAGACATAAACCTCCAGGTAGGTTTGAAGCATGCAATAAGACCTTAAAGCCACAGTTAAACATGGTCAAAGTCGAGGATCTGTAATGGGAATCTTGTTAGAGTCTATCACATAGTGACTTCTTTAAAATAGAAGAACATTATAAATCAAACTATACTGCTAAAATGAAAATAGGTCATTGCTGAATCTTTTTGTTTGATCAAAAACGTTCGACCAAATTAACACCAAAATGGTTAAAAAGATTCAAAACTCAACCTCTGTTCACAGCCATCTGACTCCCATGACTCTTACAGTAAACCTGCACAGCACTGTATGAAACTTAGTCACCAGGAAACTTTAAATACCGGATATCTGAAAGGAATGTTGGTGGTGTAAAATATCTGCCAAAAGGAGACCTAACATGTAACTGACACCAGTAAAGGCCTTGGCTTCTCCAGGAGCTCATTTTACAGTGGCACCTCAACGCAGAAGCAGTTGCCCTACTTTCTCTGAGCTGTCACATTTAATGCAAAATAATACACCTATAAGGCAAATCTTACAACATGTAACACTTATACAATCAAGCGGAGCATCTCAGCTGACAGTGAAAACAGATTCTTGAGTCAGCACCTCCAGGAGGAGCCTCGGCTCAGGTTGCCTGACCGGTAGCACCTGGTGGTTTCGGCTGGGGCAAGTCGCGGTTCTCCACCCACACCGCCACCTGTGAAGGTGTCGGGGGTTGAGTTTATGTTGGGGGTTGTGGGGGATGAAAGAACGGTGTAGGTAAGGGTGAATAATGAGGCACAGTAAAAGGCAAGTGAGAGGTCAGAGGGATAAACACCTTCGGCAGAAATGGGGCCATGAGATTATATGTCCTGCTGGAGAGGACACGCAGTGCAGGGGCGGGAGGGAGCGTGAACGACAGCAAATCACCTCTATCTGTCACTGCAGACTGGTATTTATGCACAGGAGGTACTGAGGGTGTCGGTTTATATTTAAAGCACATGAATGTTAGGGGACTACTGAAGCGGATTCAACGCCTTGAAAAATGAGGTGAAAATCTCTCTCTTTAGGTTTTGGCTTTCAGTTATGTGCAAGACTTCAATAGGCAGACATGACGATGAAAAAAGCTATTGAGAAACAGATTAGAAGATCTTGCATACTGGAAAAACAAATCTAATGTATCAAATTAAGTGAAGAAAAGCTCTTTTAGTCAAGCAAAAACAAGTTTAAACTTTTAGCCACATAACAATTGATTAACATTTCCCCATGAAATAGTCAAAAACATTGAGTGTATTTGTGTGGTCTTACTGTTCCCCATGTGAGCTGGGGTCCCAGGTCACTGAAATAAAAGCTGGCTGTGGTTCCCACAGGTAGCATTTGGAGAACTTCCTCGTCCCTGAGACACTTGGCCTCTAAAACAATTGATAATCAGACAATATATCATTATACTATCCCAATACTCTCTAAGCAGTGACTCTGCATACATCAGAGAACAGGATGAAAAGCATGCAGATGTACTTGGATCCAAACGCAGAGACTGTCTGGCTGGATACCACTTTGGATCTGAGAAATAAAAAAACACAGTGTGGGCTTCACTCTCGGTATTCTAAATATTAATATATATATATTTTTAAATGTTTGTACACCAATTTGGCTATGAGCATAATTTCCAATAACCAACACTGTGAATGATAAACTTACATGATTTGTGAAACAAGGATTTAATATCCAAAACTGTGGCTGTTGGCTCCACCTAGAATGTGGAGATAAAGAACATGCATGCAAGATCACTGTCACACTGTGCCTTTAAAATTCAACATAAATTACACTTGTTTTATACCTGCGTGCTTTTTTCATTATCAGTTCCCCACATCATGTTTATGCAAGCGGCTTATCATGTCTGTCTATCTTCATGACATGCAGCACAGGCATGTGCTGTAGTTGGAATAGATCATTCTTCAGGGATGAAAAGGGAATTCTCACCTCCTAAATGCAACTCTTGCTCAATAGACACGTAACTGATAATGACACAGTCAGGTAACGAGTGGATTATTAGGGATTTATTTGTAAAATGACACTTGTGCTCAAATCTTTTCAATTTAATTAAAAAGATTTGACTCATAAAGATGTGTATCTGCAATAACAATCAGAATATCCCTAAACTTATTTACACTCATTAGATGTGTAACTGATAAGAACACGATCAGGTAATGAGTGGATTATTAGGGATTTATTTGTAAAATGACACGTGCTTCATATTTTTCAATTTAATTCAAAATATCTGACCTGAAAAGATTTATACCTGCAATGAGAATCAGAATATCCCTAAACGTATTAACAACACAGAACGTGAGACTCACCTTGTCCAGCAACAGCAGCTTCTCTTTAGTCTTCAAGTCCAAGATCTCCACCTCAAAGTAAACAATCCTTTTAGCCTTCTTGGGCGCTTTTGGCTTTGGCTTGGGTGTAGGCTTCTTTTCAGCTTCTGCTCCATTTTGGCTTTTTGCTTCTAAGGCTAGAATATCCATGATATGATGGTGTTTGAGCCAAAACTTCGAAAGTACAGTGAAGTAAACTGTGATGTCCTAGTTACACTAAAAGTAAAAGTTCCCAGGCTTTTGTCCTGCAAAATCTTAAGATCCAAACTGAAGATATCTCAGTGCAGAAAAGACATAAAAAAGCCTCTTCCAGAGTTCAGAAAGGAGATGGAGTTTAAATTAAAAAGAAGAGCTGGTTTGAGACTATGAGACAGACCTGCTCAGTACCTGAACAGCAGCCTCATGGACATCCACAGTCCTTGCATGAAACAAAACGCACCGAAGACGAAACTGGAGAGCCCCAAGACATAATCCATAGCGCACCATTTGCAAGGCTAAATATAAGTTGCCCGATTCGCTCAGCACCGGCTTGGTAACCTCAGGAAGCCGTATGAAGCTCCGTTCAGTGACACATGCCAATGCGCCTTCATTAGACTTGTAAAACACATATCCTGTCTGTTTTGCTGCACACTTGGTTGCAAAATCTCCATCTGCCAACACATGGTGCCCCAGCTCCCCACCCTGAGACCACCCATGGAGCTGGCAATCTCTTCTTCTGAAACTCTGGAACAAAGACAACATGTTCATCTCTGGAGCTCTGTGTTAAATCATCTCTGAAAGCTTTGTGGTGGGAGGAGAGTGGAGAAAATGCTGATTGGGAGGAGATCAGAGATACCTTTCATCACAACAGGGTCAGCGCATCAGCTCACATAGCCAGCTGCATATCTGTATACTACTCTCTATTTATAACAGGTTCGAGCTGTACAACCAGGCAGTAAACAACAGTAGTATCCGTTCTCGTTGAGGCTCTGATTAAAAACATTCCTGTGTCACGCTTAATGGTCGGCAAATACTAAAAGGAGCAAGAAATCTAAAGATTGGATAAATATGATACATTTTGTGGACTTGGTAAAGGAAAGTGGAAAATGCAGAGTGCTAACTAAAGGGGTTTTCTTGTTTTTTAAAAAAATTCTTGATTTCTGTACTCAAGCACGCAAGTTTGAGTTATAGGTTGTTTTTAAATTAAAAGGAAACTTGAACACTTTCTGAGAAAAACAGCTAAATAAAAGCGGTTTCCATTATCCTCTAAACATGAATCTAAAATTGGCCATGCACTGAATGCAGTTGGGTAATGAGCTTTAAGGTTTTTAAATGTGTGGTTTTATGTAAAATGGACTTTTCTTTGCTTTATATAGTTTTATAATGTTATTTCCTCACCAAAAACCCACCTGGAGTGTTGCTTTGATTCTTTTGCACACCTTTAAGGAATCCTTGACTCTCCTGTGGCAACCACCGCACTCAGCTCCTCCAGACTAGCAGCAGCAGCAGTTAGCAAACACCTGGTGGAACTATGTGTCTGCTGAGAAGTATTTCTAAGTCCTAAACTCATAAATACAGTGGTGAAAGGGAGGAGCATTGTTGTGATAAAGTGCTAATGGTGGAGATGGAGGCCCAATTTCAAGGCGTCAAAATGAAAAGTCAACTTTCTTTACAGTAAGTCAGGTTTGACATATACAGCATTTTTATAAGACCTAAAGTTACCTCGTTACTTGATTGTGTTCCTGAGAAATACATAATATCGTCTCTTTAAAAATCAAGACATTTTGTTATTTTTCCAGCTTAAGAAAACTTTAAAGGGAAGAGGTCATGGTGACACATTACATTGTAAGGTAGTATGATGTCAGGGTTGTAAGACTCTGCAAATGTTAGATGTCTCTCTGCTTCAACAGACCTGAATGAAACTATGAGGTCACAGCAGGACTGGAGAATGTGACTGCAGACGGAGGAAGTAATTCAGCCATTTGATTCAGCCACACGTGTCTCACCAGAGACTCTTGTATGAACTTGCCAACAGTGAGCTTCTTGTTGTGTACAGTATGCACCTATGCAAAGAGCCACAAGCCACACATTTTCTTATGTTAAATTTGAACAAGGTTGACAGGATCTCGTCGTAAGTACTTTATTGTGCTACAACATTCACACCTTGAAAACTGGGCCAAAGTTTGAGGTTTTTTCTGCATGTCATGGTGTTCACTGTTAAACTTGTATAAAATTGTGTATAACAGGACAGCTGGCATACATAAAGTGAAAGGACACACTGGATTGCAATATTAGCATGTACTTGACTAAATTACATAAAATAAGATATAATGAGACATTGACAAATCTATGCATTCTCAGTAAGTCTGTAGTGAGTTACATTTATCACTCTGAGGCCTGTTTGAATTCTTAGAAATATTGCATCTTCTCTGAAGCATTGCATCTACGCCCGGGAAGACAAACATCTGTCTTAAATATTTTCAGCTTGTGGATAATCACTGTAGAATATCCCTGACTGTTTGGAAAGTGCCTGACAACGATTCCCAGATTGACGGGCAGCAACAATTGCTTCACTAAGGTCATTGCTGACGTCTGTTCTTGGCATTGTGGCAACACGCACCTCAGCTGGATGCTCAGGACTGTCAAGCTGCCAAACCTCCCGTTTGAGGTGGTCACACTTCCTGGTATTCAATCCATCAAATGCATTTGGTTGGCAGCACTGACAGATACTCTCTCCTCTTGAATTCTATGAAAAGGTTTTAGTTATTTTTTTCTCTCTTTACTTACAGTTTCATCTCCTTCTGTTTTGTCCAAACTTTTTTTTTTTTTGTTGCTTTTTTATTCTTCTATTTTTGTCACACTTGAATGTTTCATATCATCTGGATAACCGAAGCAAGTGAAAAACTTAGGTTTTCAAATGGTGAGTTCATTAACAAAGGGGAAAGCTATCCAAATGAACCTGAACCTATAAAAACAAACAAAAAAACCTGACCATAAACTCAATAAAGGTGTGTTCCACCTGTGATAATAGCTAGTGCTTTTGAAAACTATCAATTGACATTTAACATTGATGTGGAGGAATTTTGGTCTATTGTTCTTCACAAAGTAGTTTTATTTTAGACATATGAAAAAATGTCTGAGCATGAATAGCCTGTTTTAGGGCGTGATGCAGCTTCTCCAGCAGTCACCTAGTTACTGCATTAGAGGTATTCAGAAGTGGATTGGCTGGTGTCGTCACAAACTGATCGCCTGACACACTCCTTCAGGATTTTCTTGTAGTGTGCAGAAGTTGTCTTCTACAACTTGCCATCAATTATGGCAAGTTGTAGAAGACCTTAAGAAACAAAGCAGTCTCACACCATTGTGTTATCACTACCACATTTGACTGTTGGTATGAGGTTCTTTATTCTGAATGGTTTATGTGAGATGTAACAAGATATTCACCCTCTAAAAAGTTACAGTTTGGTATCAATGTTCCCAAAAGTTATTGGATCGATGGGCCTCAGTGTTCATCTTGGATAACAGTAGTTCTTGCTTTGGAACTTTTTCATGGATGCCATGTTTTTTCCTATTTTGTTTTTATTATTGCATTATGAGCACCTTGACTGAGGCAAGTGAGGGCTGTGGTGCTGTAGATGCTGTACTGGGTTCTTTTGTGATATCCTGGATGATACCTGGATCTGCTCTTGAAATAATTTTGGAAACAGCGAGCTCAAGTCGCGGCAGTGGCAGTCAGCCAATCTCTCCTGGGAAAGTTCACCACTGTTCCATGTTTTCTCCATGAGGGGTGGATTGTTTTCTGTGCTTCCTCTTTAACAAACTGTTTGTAACAAAAAACAAAAACAAAAAAAACGTGGTTATCACTGTCAAATAATGATTTAACAGGGGACAATTACCAAGGTCAGGGATAGATTTCCTCCAGTAAAAATGTAATTCCTGATTATTCATTTTCTATTTACTCAGGTTTCAGTTTTTTTTTTTTTTTGAGGATCTGAAACAAACCTTTACGATACATTTTGACAGATATATTGTAAAAATATAATTTTTGTGAAAATTTCTTGGATATTTCTTGAAGAAGAAATCGCATAAGTTACAATTTTTGCGTTTGAGGAACGACTGTCATGCCTAATAACATTTTAATAAACAGGATTGATTTATTTTGAAGGGCACAAAAGCGGAAACCCTCCTCGTCAGCAGACTCGTCAAATAATGTTCTGAATATACAATAAGGGTTAAACAATAGATCATTGCCAAATTTCAAAACATAACATACTAATTTTAATCGTGGGAGTTCGGTTGGTTGCCTGGTTCAGTTTTAAAAACAACGAAATCCACCGACGCACCTTTAACTAGGTCAGATGAAACCGGAAGTTGTTTGGAGGGAATCCTCTCGACCTACATTCGTCAGCTTCTTCCAGAAGTTTCTATGCCCAGCTTCTCTTTAGCGCCGCGGCATCTCATCTCTAAGTACAATTTGTTCTTTACTTTTTTTCATTAAAAAAAATCTAGATAAATAAGCGGAACCTTTGTCGTCGGCTTTTCCGCGCGAAACCGAAAGTTTTCCTCGGACTGTCACGGCCACCGGACGGTTTTTGCCCGCCGGAGGTGACACCAGCTGCGGCGTGGGAAAGCAAGTTGAGCCGCCGCACACATGACCACCTGGGTGTCCCCGCTGGCTGTGCTTTCATAACGGGGGTGGGGAAAGCTGGAGCTGACCGTTCAGTGTGATGGGTAAAGATTATTACAATGTGCTGGGAATAGCCAGAGGTGCATCCGACGACGAGATCAAAAAGGCGTACAGAAAACAGGCTCTGCGCTTCCATCCGGACAAAAACAAGTCACCCGGAGCCGAAGACAAATTCAAGGAGGTTGCTGAAGCTTATGATGTCCTCAGTGACGCTAAGAAAAGAGACATTTACGATCGTTTGGGAGAAGAAGGTACCTGAACTCTCTCACACAAGTTGCATGCTGCTTTCTAGTTTTCACCACTTTACCCTAATGCTAGCATAATTTCGTCCTCACATATTTTTAATGCATAATTGCAATCGATGCATTATTTGCAATAGAGTGGGGTTTCCTGCATCCTTCTGCATCAGCTGTCACACTATGTAAAGGTCTGTGCACAATGGATGCAGCTGAAGAACCTGCTGGAAACCAAAGGCTCTGTCCTCTTCTCCCATTCTGCTGTCTCGCATTACAGTTCTGGATTAGCAAGTAGAAAACACACAGATTTATATGTTAATGCTTAGTTTTTGTTTTTGTGGTATTGGTGCACAGATGAACATGCTTAGATTTATGGGCTGGAAGCGGAGCTGGTCCGATATATATGCGACTTTAGGGCCAGGATTATGTAACCCTCGACTATCGAGACACTAGAGGGCGCTATTTCTTCTGTAGCTTGTTCTAAAAGCTCTACTGACATAAACAATTGTCAATTGAAGAGCTGTGGAAAAAGTATGCACCCCTTCAGCTTCTGCATTTTTGGCGTTGTTGCATTAAATTGATGTTATTTAAGTAGGACAGTGCATACTAATGAGCATGCACCAGATAGCTAAATGCTAATTCGTCATTTTGACTTACATCATTAAAACAATCAAATATCAAAGTTAAACTGAGCAAAATGTAGTTTTTACATTTTATTTCAGGTTATTTAAATCAACCAGGTACTATGTGCATAAAATGAACTGCTCTAATTTAACTGTGATTAACCAATTTTTTTTTTAGCAAGCTGAGTTCTGTAGCCACATCCAGGCCTGGTTACTAACTTTACTGTTAGCATAAGCTATTCTGAAAGATCTCTAAGAGCAACAAATTGCCTCAATCTGAAGAAATTCAAGTGCAAGTGAGAAACAAAGTCACTAACGTTGCTAAGGGTTCTCTAGGCAACCATGTTATCCAAAAATAGAGAAAACGTGGAACCCAAAACAAAATAAAAACATTACAACGAATGTTTGCAAATTAACATTAGTTCCTTGTAAAAACAATTAATTCGACTCGTCCACGCCTTCCTGATTCCATCCAAACCGAATTGCGCTTAAAATGAACAAGTCAGACAATATGTTAGGCGAATAATAGAAAATATGAATTCGTATTGCTGCGGGGACTCAAATTCTACCCAAGGCCTCCTGAAACTTTGCTCAGGCTCTGGCAAAACTATAATTTTTGTGCTAAGAAGCTGCATATGAGTTATTCAAATGCTGCTTTCAAATCTAAAGTGCAGATCCAACCATCACTTGATTCTATTTTCTTGATAGCTTCTTTGTCTGTCAAAATTTTAAAGAAATTAAATGAAGATTTTTCAATCATTCCGAGGCAGATCTTATTTATTTATTTTTTTGTCATTTCTTCTTTCCATTGACACTAACGTGCAAAAACGTAAGCCGGATCTTTGTTGCCTTCCTTCTGAGCAGGATTAAAGGGTCCAGGAGACGGCAGAGAACACTGCGGCCCCACCTTCAACTACACCTTCAATGGAGACCCCCACGCCATATTTGCGGAGTTCTTCGGCGGCCGCAGCCCCTTCGATCACTTCTTCTCATCGTCCATCGACGGCGACATCGACGACCCTTTCTCCCCGTTCGGCATGGGAGGAATGGGCGGCTTCCAAAGGTCCTTCAAAACCCAGCCCGGTGGTCTGCACAGGCCGCACGAGAAGAGGCAGGACCCGCCCGTGGTGCACGAGTTGAACGTGAGCCTGGAGGAGGTTTTCACCGGCTGTACCAAAAAGATGAAGATTTCCCGCAAGAGAGTGAACCCCGACGGCTGCACCATGCGCAAAGAGGACAAGATTTTAACGGTTAATATCAAGCGCGGGTGGAAAGAGGGGACGAAAATCACTTTCCCCAAGGAGGGCGATGAGACTCCGACCAACATTCCTGCCGACGTGGTTTTTGTGGTCAAGGACAAACCCCACCCTGTGTTCAGGAGAGACGGGTCAGATATAGTTTATCCTGCAAAAATCTCCCTCAGAGAGGTAAATAATCTGGTATATTTCCTTTGATTTATTAATAAAAGTTCAGAAAATGATCATAAATTCTTATTATTTTCCCTGTGTTTGCCACCAGGCGTTGTGCGGATGCACGGTCAAGGCGCCCACTCTGGACGGCCGCACCATCACTGTTCACTCCAGGGAAGTTGTGAAGCCCGGGATGAAGAAGCGCATCACGGGAGAGGGGCTTCCTCTGTCCAAGTGTCCCGACAAACGAGGCGACATGATCTTGGACTTCTCTGTTAAATTTCCAGAGAAACTGGGCGAAAACACGCGAGACGCACTAGAGCAGATCCTCCCCATGTGACCAAAGCATCTCCATCGACACTTTTAACAACAAGCTAACATTTCCAGTCATGTTGGCGTTCTGCGTCAAGTTTCGGCCTAAATGATTCAGGATCGGGTTTTATTCCCGTTTGGGTTTCAGAACCAAATCTGGTTTGATGTGAAGAAAGAAAAATCAAATGTCTTTTAAAAAGTTTGCACGGCTGATTTTGCTTCACAGCAGACGTTTTCAAGTGATGTGCAGTCAGCTACTTAACCCGAACCTCAGGTGCATTGATGCAGGCTTGAGCGTAGCTGTACGCGAACAGAATCAACTCTGACTAAATCGCATATTTCCTATTTTGTGTCGTGGGGAAAATTCCACGACAACTCGATTGTGATCCTGTTGAACTGCACAAGAAACAAAATAATCCACCGAAAGTCTTCTGAAGGCTTTAAAATGTGAGTCGTGTGTTTGGAGTTATGATGCATGCAAACGATCCCAGTTGATTACAGACTGCTGAGCGGTGTGACACGGTGGGGAATAACAAATCCTTTCGTGCCTGGAATGAAAATTTAGGGGAAGAAAAAAATATATCTTTATTAGATCAGTGAGCCTGATCGTTAAAGATGTTACTTTGCTCCATATGTACGTTGTTTGTTTTGTGCCAAACAGCCGTCTCTGTGTAATTAAATTATATGTGCATCTAATAGTGTGAATCCTGCTGTTTTGCTGATTACATAAAACATTTATTTTCTACCAAAATCACATATTTAATACATGAATTTGTTTTTGCCAGGCAGAAAGAAACTTCAGTATCATTACTTTTGTTTAATTTCTACTCTGTACACTAACCTACGTTTTGATTCCAAGCTGTTCGCTCCCTGGAAATGAGTGGTTCCACGGCTCAGACTGATCACTGGGAGATTGTTTGATGCTTGAGTGGGGAAAAAATGACTTGAGGTTACAAAGTCGGGAAATATGTCAGTGCTGCTTTTTTCTGCTTTTCTTGGAACTTTAGGTTTCAGACACAGATGGGTGGTTTAAACTTAGAGATGTGTCATCTCTGTGATGTTTTTTGTATGCAAAAAGCCTGTTTACTTTGTTCCTCCTTTAGGGGGAAACTATAGAGCATTCATGTGTTGTTTATGCTTTACAGTCTGTGGCTGGGGGTTCAGAATCCTTTTATTTGTAACAAGAATGATTTTATCACAGGATATTTTTTTTATCCTTTTTGATTTGACATTAAAGAAACTCTAAACCACACCTTTAGCAGTGTTTTATTTTAGTATTTTTCTCTTGTATGAGAACTACAGAGCTGAATGTTTGTTCCAGTAAATAGTGATCTGTTTAAAATTCTTTCTCAATAGCAAATATTGGCAGAAAACCTAAGGGCTGCTAGCAAAAATATTTCTTTTCTGCAATTAACTGAAGCTGAAGCTTAAATATAAGTACAGAAATGTGAGAAATGCTTTACAACGTAAATTTCTCTTGAAATCTGAATGTTACACAAGACCAATAGAAATCTATATTTGAGACAAACATGTTATGACACTGCAGAATGATGTTAAAACTAACAGCAACATTTATTAGATGTAGATATTTTATCATTAGATAAACTGTTTAATAAAAATTTTCTGAACTTTAAACCTAAAAATAGTAATAAAATTGTACTTATTTAAGAAAAAAAATCAATAAATGCTCAACGGCAGATAGATTATCAAAACTTATAAGCTGTCCTTTTTTTGAAAGTTAATGTAATATTTGCGGCTTTAAATTTGTTTTATTTAGCTGAACTAAGGGCAAAAATGGCAGCAGTAGTGGTGATAGTCTGACTCGTGGCAATTAAAATGATCAACCGCTAGAGGGCAGAAAAGAATTACATAAAGGAGAAATGCAACAGGATGTGTTCTAAAAATCATACCCGTAGAAATAATCAGAATTCGTAAGCACCACTATTTAAACCTTTACTTTTTTCATTATTTACTTATTTAGCGTTAATTTATTCACATATCTGCCACCGTCCTCTCATTTAATGACCATGTAAATCATAATCAATGAAACCATCTTTTCACATTCTAGATTATTCACTCGGTATTCGGGGGAGGAGTTGCTTTTTACGAGGTTACATGAAGGCGTCATTGTTCCACCCAGCTTGGCTGGCTCTAAGCTAATTCTACAACAACACACCGCTACTAACACACACGCTGTAATTTCCCACCAGTCTGATCGGGATAACTAAACATCGCATCTAGAAGCGGAGCAGCGTGAAGAGCGTACTTCAATAGACTAAGGTTATTTTATGAATATTATCAGTAGGTAGGGAGTCAGTGGGCTCCTCAGCTAACAGGAAGAGCTAAAAGTCGAGCCCTGCCATGTTTTCGCTTCTCGGTTCATGTTTACCGATCGTGCTAATTAACCTCAACACTTCTTAGTAACCATATGGCGACAAGAAGCCACAGGCACCTGTTTAATTAGTGTTATTTTGCTGTTAGCTCTGTAGCTGGGTACCTGTCAAGTGTTGTGTTTTGCTTTAACTGGAAGCCAGCTAGCAGCTAGTGTTAGCCTTGTCTCATGCATTGATTGTCCAGGCTGCAGTGTGGTGTTAGATGAGAAGTAACTTCAGTATATGTAACATATTTCTTTAGATTTAACACTGAGCTTGCCGCTTATTTGTGAACCTGCTCATGAAACTAAAGCTTTTATATTGTATTTATATTGAATATTGTATTCTCCCTGGCTCTGTTTGATGTATATTAATAACTGGAGTTTTTGTTTCTCTTGTCCAGCTGATCACAGACCCAGCTATGTGAGCTGCTCTGATGTGTGTGTTCCTACATTCATTCAGTGCCCGGCTGATACAGCTTTCAAACTGGTCTGGAGGGCTTTGACGTAAACACTGAATAAATCTGCTGCTGAGTCAGCACTCCAGGTTTATGTTGGTCTGGATTGTGGGGTAACTTCCTAGAGCGGCGTCCACAATGCCTCTGGGTCTGGGAAGAAGGAAGAAGGCGTCCCCCTTGGTGGAGAATGAGGAAGCGGAGCCCATCCGCGGTGGTCTCAACATGCCGGGCATGGAGGGCTTGGATGGAGGAGTCGCCGGGGAGGCCGCAGGGTCTGACGGCCTTCCTCCCCCACCAAACAACATGAGACCCCGGCTGATTTTCCACACCCAACTGGCTCACGGCAGCCCCACAGGCCGCATTGAGGGCTTTAGCAATGTGCGAGAGCTCTATGCCAAAATTGGAGAGGCCTTTGGCATCCCAGCATCTGAGGTCAGTCAGACTTTAAAAAATGTAAGATGTTTTGATTGGGATGAAGATTAAATGGTACAGTTTCTCTCCACAGGTTATGTTTTGCACACTGAACACTCACAAGGTGGACATGGATAAACTTTTAGGGGGACAGATTGGGCTGGAGGACTTCATTTTTGCCCACATTAAAGGCCAGAAGAAGGAAATAGAAATCTTCAAAGGAGAAGATGCTTTAGGACTGACAATCACCGACAACGGAGCAGGTTATGCTTTCATCAAGGTGAGGAAAGTTTTGAAAATCTACAAAGAAGGGCCAGCTCCTGGATTGTTGTGTGTAAATATTCATACAGTATTGACAAAATGTTGTGAGCTGGATTGTTTTTACCTGAAATGTTTTAACTTTTGGTGCTTTGCAGAGGATCCGGGAGGGGAGCATCATCCACCAAATCCAGGTCATTAACGTCGGCGACATGATCGAGTCCATTAACGGCCATCGCCTCATTGGCTGTCGACACTATGAAGTTGCCAAAATGCTGAAGGAGCTTCCTAAGGGGAAAATGTTCACCATCAAGCTTGTGGAGCCCCTCAAAGCTTTTGGTAGGTTAGAGAGAATTGTGACCTAAATTATGTAGCCTCATTGTCATATTTCTTGTTCTCTACTGAATTTACTTTAAGATATCAACTGCAGCAGATAATCCTGCATGGACTTTCCTCTGCATGGACAGAGGAAGTCTGATACTGACTTCCTCTGTGGCTTTGGTTCATTATTTAACATCCTGTTACAAAACAAAACCAAAAAAAAGCATCAAAATCCCGAGGTAATAAAATAGCTGCAGTATCTTCATAAAATGACCTGAAAAGACCAAAATAACTGCACTGAAGCTGAGCTAATTGTCAGAAGTGGGCATTTGGCGATTTTGTCTCACACTGCCACAGATAAAAAGTTGAACAATTGGAGATTTTCAAGGATTTCACAGGTATTTCAAAACAAAACATGATTTTTGAGTTTCTAGCTCGAAGTCACATGCGTGTACTTTACGCTTAGTACATGAAATGTTTTGACACAGATATGATCGGTCAGAGGTCGTCAGGCTCCAGGTCGGGCTCGGGGGTCCAGCTCGGGACGGGCAGAGGGACCCTTCGTCTGCGCTCTAAAGGTCCCGCCACAGTGGAGGAGCTGGTGAGCTGATCACAGGAGGTTTTGGGTTGTTTGTTTACTAAATTACCTGATTATGCACATTCATTTTTGTTTTGCCAGCCTTCGGCATTTGAGGAAAAAGCGATTGAGAAGGTGGATGATTTGCTAGAGAGCTACATGGGCATCAGAGACAGCGAACTGGGTAAGAATTGGTGTCTGTAGACACAAATCCTATTTTGTGTTTCTGACTGATTAAACAACCTGTTGTCTCTCCTCAGCCGCCACTATGGTGGAGCTGGGCAAAGACAAGAAGAACCCAGACGAGTTTGCTGAAGCTTTGGATGAGACTCTGGGAGACTTCGCCTTCCCCGACGAGTTTGTTTTCGACGTCTGGGGCGCCATCGGCGACGCGAAGGTTGGACGTGTGTAACTGCAGGAGCTAACGGAGCAGAGGGCCCTGTGCGGGTGTTAACACTACCAGAACACACAGCACCACCATCATGAGTTTATTTTTATTCCAGTGTACAACACTCCTTCTATTTTTGTGCATTTCCACCCTTTTGGGAGCCAGAGCGGGCCGTCCGGTTACACGAAGGGGAAGGTGACTGCCGTGACTTTCTAAAGTGCTTTAATGTGTCTTCCAGCGTTTTTCCAGAAATGACATCGTTGAGCACATTGCGTGACCCCCACCTCTGCCCCTCCCCCCACCCACCGAAAACCTCCCTGCATGTTGACGTTGTAGTTGCCGGCAGTGGAATGAGCGCCGACTCTGTTGTCTGATATGGGAGAAACGAGATCTTTGATATTAAAACTACGTGTCTTTCTGCACTGCAAACCAACAGCAGAGGTGAGGATGAGCCGCACGTCGCCTCACCTGGTTAGATATTGCACTGCGTGACTTCCCCCCTGAGCTACAGTGCTGTTCTGAACCACTTGATGTTACTGTGATGGGTCAGTTTTACAAGCATGTGCTGTTACATTTCTTATTTTACATTTCTTCCTAACATCTGGTCTTATGTTAGAAATAAAATCTCTTGTTACAAAGAGGTGACAGTAAACCGTAGCTTTACACTAAAAACTTAAGCGGCTCACTGTTAGTGAAGCAGACCGGAGACTCTGCAGTGTTAAAAGGAAATCAGTGTTTACTTCCTGTTCCTCAAGGTCAAGCAGGAGGTTGGTTTGTGGACTGTGTCGACTTATTTTTTTATAGCTAGTGTTTTTATATGAGGTGATGTGATGTCTATTAAAAAAAAAAAAGATTAAGAATTGTGTTAAAGGATGAACATTTTCACCATGTCGTCGCATCTTTATTACTAAGAGAGTTGTAACAAAGAAACAGTAAGGGTTTGGAATTGCTGTACAAGAAACAAAATCTGCATTTCATCCATTTTTTAAAATTTTTAATTTAGATATGTCGGTCTTTTTTTTTGTTAACGCTCAAATGCATGATGTTGATCCTGAATGAGATGCTGCTTCCATCGTGCAACACTTAATTTAAGAAAAAGAAACAAACCCTTTTGTTGTTCTAACATTTTCAGATGATCCAAATGTGAAGAGGCTATTTTGTAGTTTTGTTTCATTCCTCAGAGTTGATAATAAATCTACATGGGTGATGTAATTAACACTAATAATTATTTTTGATGGCTTTGTGTTACACGGTCCATGTTCAAATACAGCGCAATAACAACACCCACGCAGCATTTTCTGTTTGGTCTTTCTTCGTGATGTTTTTGTCTTTTGCCCACTTTAGCATCTGAATTTTTTACGGGCGCTCACAGAAGCCACCTAGAAGGGTGTTTGTGTTTCTTCTCCCTCCTTTGTCCTCCTGAAATATGCATGGCGTTTATTCAGACGGTGAAATCACTGTCAGCGGCTGTCGGCTGGTGTAATCAGATCGACCTCGGCTCACTTGATAGCTCTAGACGGACTCATCGAGGTCACTTACAGGCCTTTGTCAGGAAGGTGGCAAATTAGAGAGCCAACGTGGAAAATGTTTCCTCTCATTGTTTGGAAAATGAATAGAAGTCTAGGAAAAAAACAAGGAGCGTAAAATTAAAAATGATTTGCATGTAATTGAGTGAAATAAGGATTTAATCTTTCAGCAAAACAGGCATTGGATATTGGAGGAGAAGCCTTTGTGTTCAAGCATTTTCTTGTATTGGTAACCAGCTTTTCAAATATATCAAGCTGAATTTTGGCATATTTCCTCTTTTAGCAAATGAATCTGGATCTAAAAGCTCAGACTAGAATAGAAATATCCTTTATTGTTCCATAGTGGAGAAATTCAAGTGTACCAGCAACAAGTTAAGCTGAATGGAAGCATAATATTATTTTTCTTTAACACTAGGATGAATGGCCCTCCTAGTGTTAAATGAATTGAGAAATGTTGCTTGGAACTGTATTCCAACTATCAGAATCGCGATAGGAAAAAGCAGTTTTTAAGAGTATCTGACAAAGATGATACAATTAGATGATACAATTTAGTTTTTTTTTATCCAGTACCTTAATCACTTTTTTTTAATGAAATTAACGATTACCAACTTGTTTGCAATTTGTCAAATGAGATGTAATCATGGCGCCAAAGTATAACTTGAGGCATTCAAAAGGTAAAATATTTCTAATAAATTGAGAATTGGATTCAATTTAATTCTTTTCCCAATATGCTTCACTTGTTAAAACAACATAGTGAATCCAAGATGACCCCTAAATATGTGGTGCTCTAATTATGTTTTTTTGTGTTTTAATTAATACTATTTAGTATTTAAAAAAATACTAGAATCACAGGTGGTAGTTGCATTTTTTTAAGAAATACATACCTGGTTTTGAATAAATTAAGATGTAAATGAGATCTCTGGATCCAATCATTAACATTCACAACAGCTTGTTCCTTGTCCTTTGTTAAATCATTAATCAATCTGAAAAGCAAAGGTCCCAACACAGACCCTTGTGGTAGTCCATAACTATTTATCAATAATTCCAGATTTCATATGCGGTATATGACATAATCCAGTTTATTGCTGTTGGTGAGTAGTTAAAATTGGGCAGTCTAGTTAATAATAATCAATGATTGATAGTGTTCCATAAATTTTATGCTTACTCTTTTCTGAGCATTGACGGATCACAGACCAGGCAGTTTTTATTTCACTCACTGAGCTGAATAGAGATTTTTATCTTTTCAGCCCACATTCTGCCTGTCAAAAAAAAAATTTGAAATACTGAAAGAAGAAAGAAATGGACAGCGGATCAAATAATTCTTATACACACTGGGTCTAACAGAATAATACATAAACTTGTTTTCTAGAGTATTCAAAGCTCTTTTCATTGGAAAAATGTATTGTTGTGCCTGCTAAATGAGGGGTGGCGACCTTTACCTTATCTACTAGAAGTGAAGTAAACCAGTTTTGCGAGTCTTTGTTGATCTATAACTGAGGTTGCTGTTAAAGTGCGGCCACATTACTCTCTGGACCCACCTTGGAGCTCTTCCTCTTCTTACGAACAACAAAAGCTGTTATAAGAACGACTGGTCATGGCTCTGCGACCCAGAGCTTCTTCCCAGCCAGGAAAACTTTCCCTGCCTCTGATCGCCAAGGTGACCTCATCCCTTCGTCCACGAGCTGTTTCCTCTCGCTCATGCTCCATGCTGGAGGACGAGCTGTCTTGTCCCATCTGCTGCGAGATCTTCAAGGAGCCAGTCGTGCTCAAGTGCAGCCACAGCTTCTGCAGGGCCTGCCTGCAGCAGTTCTGGAACAAGAAGAAGGCGCGGCGCGAGTGTCCCGTCTGCAGGAGGAAGTGCTCTCTGACGGAGCCCACGGTCAGCCTGGCCCTGAAGAATGTGGCCGACACCTACCTGAGGGAGCAGGAGAGGAGGACTTCGGTGGCCGGGCCGGGGACAGGGGCCGGCGTGGCCGCGGAGGAAGTGGCGGTGCTGGAGGAGAAGTGTGCGACACATGGGGAGGTTCTCAAACTCTTTTGTATGGATGACTTTGAAGTCTTGTGCTGTGTGTGTCACACTTCCAAGAAGCACCAGGGACACAAAATGTGTCCTCTAGATGAAGGAGCCCAGGATCTGAAGGTAAAAATAACTCTTCAACATTAGTAATCTATCATTGTACAGCTTAAATGCCCAGTTTAATTGCTCTGAAGCATTAAAACCCTTAAATTCTTTAATGATGCTACAGATGGAAATATATTGGCTGGATTTCCTCTGATTTCTGATGTTTTTCTACCCCCAGTCAGAACTGAAGAAGGAGCTGACCCCCTTGAAGAAGAATCTGCGGCGCCTGTATGAAGCCAAGCAGGAGTGTGATGACACAACTGTGCACATCAAGGTATCAATAAACAGATCCAAGAAACAGTAGACGACCTGCATGACTGCTGATGTAACTTTAACGCGAGCTGAGTCATGCACTGTTAGTGTGTAAACACCAAGAAGCACAACATTTTAGATTCTTAGATGCTTTGGAGTTCCCAGAAGGTTCATAATTAACTTTTTCAGATAAATCTATGAAACATTCACAGACAGGAGTTGGAAACTAATAATTAAACGGTTATGACAGAGTTATTTACAGGTATTTTCATCAAAGTCTCAGTTTCTACCAGTGCGTTACTTAGGCATGACAATGAGAGGTCAGCTGTAAATCATTAAATCACCTCTTGTTTGTAATCTTTTTTCTTGTTACATCCACAAACTTTGATATTCCAAGACAAAAAAGATGTGATGTCTGTGAAGTGGGGAAAAAATGACACATGGTTTTTAAAGATTTGTAAAGTGTTTCATATTTTGAATTCAACCTTGTTACTGTGGTAAAAGAAATGTGAAAGAAATGCAGTACAACTGATTGTATGTAAATGTAACTTCCTTTCACTACGTTTAGAGCATTGGGCTTTTCATGTTGTGTCTTTACCACCTTTGCAAAGCTAGATATTAAAATTGCAAATTTGCAGGCATTTGGGTGAAAGGGACTGACCGCAAATGCTAGGCAGAATTTTTCAGATTTTTAATTGGAAAAAAAGATGTTGTTTTCTTCAACTTTGCAAAAATGCATTGCTTAATTTGAATTGTTTTTCCACATTGGGCACAAGCACCAGCTTAGCTTGCTGGTGCCTCAGGCCATCCCAGAGTCCATTGCCTTAGTGAGTTTACAAAAACACAAATGCAATGTCTAATCCAGCTAAAACCTCCTATTTCACTCCCATTGAAAATATTGAGTAGCATCTAAACCCTTCCTTTCCAGGAAGCAATTCATCAGCAGACTAGATTTATTAAATTAGCCTCTTCTGGCTGAGAAATGTTGCCTCTGACTCGGGGATGCCTAATCGGGCTAATTTGGTTCACTAAGTAGACAACATGCTCCTGCTCCACTGGTCAAAGGGCCTGGAGTCCCTTTCACTAGCCTAGCATATGTAGGCTAGTTGGGCAAACTCCCATCCATCACTTGGCGTCTGTAGAGGAAAAAGAGCTGCTTCAGTCACCTTCAACTAGAAAGGTAATCATGTAATTTCCCCTTTCTTTCCATTGTCTAAAGGAGAAAATTTTTTTTTCAATAACTAAACTATGCAGTTATTTTAGTCCTAACATGCACTTCAAATATTAGTTAAATTTCATTATTAAATTAAGGCAGAGGAACGTACAGCATATTTGAAGTGATGATTTTTATTTTCATGAATGGCAGAACCAGACGCAAGCCACAGAGAAGCAGATACGGCAGGAGTTTGAGGAGCTTCGGGAGTTTCTGGAGCGGGAGGAGGAAGCGAGACTGGCCACCCTGCAAAAGGAGGATGAGGAGAAAAAGGAGCTGCTGAGGAAGAAGTCTGAAAGCATAACCAGAGACATCCTGACTTTCTCCCACGCCGTCATCGCCATAGAGAATGAGATTGCGTCCAGTGATGCTCAATTCCTTCAGGTGAGTAGATTTACCTCCAGGCAAAAATAAAATACTCCTTTTGCCCCACGCTGAACATAAAGTATCCCAATTGTCTGTGGTGTCCTTTCAGAATTACATCAGTACAAAGAAAAGGTAAAGTTTTTTTTCCCCTATTTTTTTCCTTTTAATATATCAAGTTACAGTCTAATTCTTTTTAGTACTGAATGATTACTGTGACATGTCATCACAGAGCACAGCTCCCCCAGAAAGGTCCGGAAAAAGTGTCAGATGTCCTTATAAATGTGGCCAAGCATGTGAGCTCCCTGAAATACCACGTTTGGGCAAACATGGTGGAACTGGTTAAGTACAGTAAGTACATCTTTCCACTTTGAATGGGCTGTGTGCAGCAGACACTTTTTAAACCAGATCAGTTTTGTTATTTTGAGGTGAGCTTTGATTATTATGTTCTTGGAAGCCTGAAGATCACATATTTAAGATGAGGATGGATATCGCATTATATTTGGACTTTTAGTAATAAAGATATATTTAATAATTTTTAAAAAATCCATTCAGCATCAAAATTATACAACCAGACTGAAATACATTCTCACAAATTAAGCTTTTCATAGCAGGTTTCATCTCAATTAACCACTTAATTTAATTTGTGATATTTTCAGTGATTGGTCTGTGTAATAACACAAAGGAACATTCATGTAATTCATATTTCTTGGTTAAATGATTTGTTTTTCTTCTGATTTTAGCTCCCATCACCCTGGATCCCAACACCGCCTACTCCTGGCTGTCGCTCTCCTCAGACCTGACCAGCGTGGCCAACAGTGGATCCCTCAAGCAGCTCCCAGACAATCCTGAGCGTTTTGGTCACTTTGTGTTCGTGCTGGGGTCAGAGGGCTTCACTTCAGGCCGCCACGCCTGGGAGGTGGAGGTGGGCGGTAAAGAGGACTGGATGCTCGGCGTGGTCAAGGAAACCATTGACAGGAAAGGGCGAATTTCGGGGTGTCCGGAGGGGGGCTTCTGGATGATCTCTCTCTCTGAGGGCGAGTACTCGGCGATGACAAGGCCCAGCACGCCGCTCCACCTGGAGGGCGACCTGACCCGGGTCAGGGTGCAGCTTGACTACGAGGCCGGAGAGGTCATTTTCTCCAACCCTATGACCATGAAGCCCGTCTACACCTTCACTGACTTTTTCACTGAAAAGATGTATCCCTTCTTCTGCCCCGGAGTCAACATTAACGGGAGCAACCCCAAACCTCTGAAGATCTGCCCCGCCAAGGTGGCTGTGTGGAACAGCGCGACCTGGTGATATGGAAGCACTGATGTGTTAGATTACACATGTGATGATGTTTTTGGGCAGGTGTGAACTGAGCATGATATAAAGAAAGTACTATTTTTATTGTTTTTTTACATTAATTAACACCAGATACTCTTATACTAACTCCTTTAATCGCCTTTCTGTTTCTCAATCAGCCGCAGCAGAGAGAGCATCATTCTCGCCCTGGTGGTAAAAAAAACACACATTTTAAATCTCACACCACACCCAATTTCATTTTAATCTTACAAATCACACAAATAAAAGAAAGTTTACTGATATCAAGATTTTCATGTGCTACAAGGGTTCCCAGTCACTCTTTAAGGCAAAAATATGTTTCATAAGAATATCCTGAACATTAAATCAGAAGGACTGAGAAGACAACAATGCTACAAACATTGGTGCACAAAAACCCATCAAAAATAAAAAAAAATTAAAAAATGTTGCAATTGTGTTTCTTTCAATGATGCTGGAAATTAGAAAATATACCTAAAATTTTAATTATTTTTTAAATTCATGTGGTTATTTATCCTCACTGGTCTCTTCATTGTTTGGACCAACAACTGAACAAAACAAAAACAGTTAAGCCCAAAATTATTCTCACCGCAGGTAGATTTAGATGTTGAATAAGCTTTATTCTACTAAGATGTTTATTTTTCATAGAACATGAGGCAGATATCTCTAAAAGATAATAAAATAACTTAAAAGACATTCATTTTGATAAAATAAAAAATGTTTTTACATTTTAATGTAAGGAACATGTAAAGAAATTATGCAAACCTTCATCAACAGAAACATCTTTACCGGCGTTATAGCAATCAGAACTCATGTTTCCACTAAGATTTTGCTGATTTGTTTCTGGTGATGACCTGTTTGACATTAAAAGACCTTGTTACAATCTCCCTAAACTTTATTGACTCCCTCCACAGATTCTCCACCAGATTTAGGTCAGAAGTCTAACTGGGCTCTTCCAAAACATTCAAATAATTTCCAGCAAAAATAAACATTTTGGTAACCTGAATAGTCTCTGAATAGTCTCATTTTGACTTGACTTCATTTTTTTCAAATATTTTTTTTGCAGTTTTTTTTATTTTATGGAGACTGAACAATACTTGTAACTTTTCTTTTTACAAGAACTCACGCACAATCATAAGTCCTGACATTTCCTGTATGACTGTCAGTGAATAAACTGCTTCCTCTACATTGTTTGATTTTGTCCTTATTTGGAGAAACTTACTCTGCAGGACAACAGAAAGTTCTCCACTGAACTCGTCTCCACCCATGTCACTGGGTGGAGACAGGAGGGGAGTAGAGCTGTCGTTTTAAACATGAGATAAACAAAAAGAGGAAAAACAGCAGGGACAGTTGATTTAACATATCTGAATTCTTAGCTGCCACTTGGCAAGAAAATGAAATAAAAACCTTTAACGTTACATTAAAGTTCTGTGTTTTAGAACCGCCCTGTCCTTTAATGGCATACCAGTGACACGGTTGCCTGTGTGTCATCAGGACTGGCATCATGGTGAGTCCTTTTGTCTAGAAAGTCTGCATTGTTTATCAGCAGGTTGAGTCTGGCTGTCCTCACATGAGAGCCCTCCTGCAGCGCATTTATTCACGCTACAAAGGTCAAACCTGTCCGACAGAGACGGGAGCATCAGCAGCAGGCAGAAGAGGACATCACACAGGAAAAAATGCTTCCCTCTCCTACAGATGTCTTCTGTTTCTGCTGGGGGTTTTTTTCACTCTCAAATGTTTCAGATCATCAAACACATTTTAATACAGGGCAAAAATAACCCGAGTGAAACAGAAACAGCTGTTTTCAAATTATGATTTCACTTATGAAAGGAATAAACTAGCTTCACCAACCTGTCCCGTTGATTTTACAGACAATTGACTTTTTCAGTAATTTAATATTTTCCAACAGAGTTTAAAGAGTTTGAATACAAGTAAAAAAAAAAAAAACTAAAGGTAAGACTCACCTGAGTTGTAGTTTCATCAGTTCACTGATTTTATTGGAGAGGATCGTTGGCATCCTTCTTCATCTCTGGGTTTTTACTGATTCCTTTCAGGAATAATCCCCTCTGGGGTTCCTCAAGGCTCCATTCACACACCACTTTCATTTAACTTCTACTAAGATTAGAGTATTTTACAGTATCTCTCTACTTGCACACAACTTTATATTTCTGTGTCAACATATGACCACAAGAGTGAATGGATAAGAATGTCTGCCTATGTAATGCATAACTTTCAGAAATCTTTGGTTTAGGGCCCAACAAGGAAGATTAAAGGTCAGTACTCGACTAGACTTGATCAACTTAAAAATGAGCATGCTTATGGATTTAGCATGCTAATTTTCATATCCACAGAAAATCTACGACAAAATTAGCTTTAGGGTTTTTGTTTTCAGTAACTTAGATTATAATAAAATTGTCTTGGTCTCTGTTAAAAAAAAAAAAAAAAACCTCACCACATATAATCACACCAACCTATAAATTACTGCAGAGGAGTTGTGTTTGAAATTACTTTGCTGTAGATTACTGTACCTGTAAAGGTTAAATATTAGTTTATTTCTTATTATCGCATAGCTTTTTGTTTTCAATTTGCACTTAACTGTTTCTTTTTTATGTGATTCCTAATCTTTTGTACCCTTTTGTTATAGTTTAACCTTTATCTCTTTTACCTTATTTTCTTGGAAGCCACTTCAAATTTATGCTGGTAAACAAATATTCTTGCCTTACCGTGACCCGACTAATGTTCTGACACGAATAATAAGGTCTGGTCATAAAAAAGAGGCAAACTCCTAAGCATACTAATTGGCACTCGGGACGGCAAGTAAAAGCAAAAAGGATATTGTGTGAACATGCCAAGTACAGACAGGAAGACTTATTAAAGTTTGCTTTTCAAAGCTGTGAGAAACAAAGTACCTCTCGGTTACGAACACGAAGAGAATGCCAACCCCATTGACCTTGATGGGCATAAAATGTGATGAAAGCTTTGACTAACAAGGTGCAGCACTGCGTGATGCCTCGGAGACAACACACTGGATGTTGGGTGTGAATCGCACAGATTGTCGATGCTTCAAAGCAGGAATGACCCAAATATGGCCTCATTCAGCAACACGAGAAACCCCATCAGATCACGCTCTCCATCTGGAAAAGAAAGATCAGATGATGTGCTGATGTGAACCTCTTCCTGTGAGCGACTGCCCTCCGAGCTGCACAATCTGACATCAAGCACTAATAAGCCAGGGACAAGTAAGAAGTGATTTTAATATGTACATATTTTTTCTGCTATGATTGCAGTGAATCTACAGTTGTTGTTTTGACAATGTCAGTGTGAGTTCCTCCATTGCTGTGTGAATAGTCTCATTTAGACTTTTCCT
Source organism: Xiphophorus maculatus (assembly GCF_002775205.1). Taxonomy (NCBI): domain Eukaryota; kingdom Metazoa; phylum Chordata; class Actinopteri; order Cyprinodontiformes; family Poeciliidae; genus Xiphophorus; species Xiphophorus maculatus. The sequence goes on along the minus strand of NC_036458.1, from coordinate 10,312,314 downwards.
CAAACGCCTTTGATAACAAAACAGCTTTCCAAATGATTTACTTTGATAAAACAGATTGATTTGGTCTGACAGGCTATGAATTAATGGATGTGAATAGTTTGTTTTCATTTTTTAGAGAAATATGAGGGCTTTTTGACTGAAACCCACCTCTAACATTAAAAAAAATCAAAATTAAAAAATTAATATTTAATATAAGTGAAAATTCATAGCAATAAATACATTTAAACTTTATTTTCATTCATCGTTCTAAACTGAAAGCTGGATAAACACCCCTTTGAAATGGTCTCCAATATACATGAAAAGCTTTTCAAAAAGAGGTGTGTACTGCAGAGCTGTTGGCATAAGTGCTTTTATATTACAGTGTATTATGTCCAAACTGTTTTGTCCGTTCATTACACATCAACAAAAATAAGCTGGTGGCAGGACGGCTTGAAAGTGGAGGATTTAAGGAATAAAAGTGGAAATTAAATGACTTCAGGTCAGACTTGCTGCAAGAGAGCTCACGTAAGCAAAGAAATGCTCCGGAGAGTAACGCGACTGCCCGACAGTGACGATGTAAAGCTTGGAGTCTAAACGTGTCCATAACTGAGACTGGAGCTCTTTGGATCCTTTCGCTGCTGGTGAGCGTAGAAACAAAAATATGAATCAGAGGGTTGTTGGCTTTGATGAAAAATGCTAAAAGACACAAAAGAAGACAAAACACCTTAAAGGACACCACACACATTTCCTTGATGCTCTTTTGGCAACAGATTCCTTTGGCAGTCCACATAAAATTGGCAGTGTCTCGCTCAGGCTTTGTGACTACATGTACATATCCATTCACATGCTTAGACACACTATACATATGGCACACACAATTCTGGTCACTTCAATTAGTAATTTGTTGAGGGGAGGAAAAACAACCTGAGTACCACAGTTCATGTTATCCCAATGATATATTTCTGCATTACGGAAATTGCTTATCTTATTTTTAAAGGCCAGAAAATTGAACGATTTTAAATTTCCATCATCTGCTCTTAAAATATGGACACTGGATCCCAAGACTCACTTTTGACTCACTTAATTATTAAGAGAAACTAAAACATGAAGTATATGTGCCCGAACTTTTGCATGCCACTGTATGCCCAGTGCCTTGCAAAGGAATTCACAACCCTTTAACACCTCCAGACTTTCTCAAATTACAACCACAAATTTCTTATTTTATTGAGATTTTATGTGATAATTATAAATTTAAAGGAACGAGGTACGTAGAATGGAAGATATTTTGCAAATGCAAATGTAAAAAGTGTGACATTCTTTTATAATTTTGCCCGTTTGTGAAACCAGTTGTAAAACTTTTCACCGATTTGTCCTTTTGTAATCTCTACCCAAGTCTCCAGCAAATTTCCTTCATAGACTGTCCTCTTTTTAGCTCCATCCTTCTTCTCTTTAACTCTGACACCTTCATGTTCCTGTTAACGAAAAGCATCTCCACAGCATGACACTGTTCCCACCATGTTTCAGATAGAGATAGTGAAAGTTCAAGGTGATCTGTGTTTGCATTTGTACGCTATGAGCCAAAACGTTCAGCTTGGGGTGTCATTTGAATAGAACACCTTTTTCCACAGGTTTGCTAGGATTTCTACATGACTTGTGGAGAACTATAAAAAAGGCTTCTTTCTGTTTTCTTGTAACAATTATGTCTTTCTTTCCCCTAGTCGATAAATACCAGATTTGCAGAGAGCAGGACTAACAGTTGTCTATCCAAACGGTTTTCCCACCTGAGTTGTTGACTCCTGCAGCTCTTCCAAAGTTACCTTGTGCATTTAGAAGTCTTCCCTGCGATTACGCCACATTCTCACGTCTGTCAGATCATAGACTGATCAGTGCTGATATGTTGGAAAATTAGAGTATTGTTTAATAATCTAACTCCTTCAAAGTTATTCAAAATTTGATCTATCTTATTTTCTTTCTGCTGTGCTCCTTGGTCGTCACATGATTTGGTGTTTATTCTCTGATGTTTCCCAAATGAGCTAAGGGACTTTTATGCAGCTGCCTCATTAATACAGGGACTGAATTACACACTTTTAAACTTTGAGATTTATTTTGGGTAGTGAAGTGATCTGAGCTCTACTGCTAAACTCATTTCCTCAGTAAGCTGCGTTGATGTTTGTGGTCGTAATGAGGCAGATTGAGAAAAACCTCAAGGGGATGTGAATACCTTTAGCCCTGCACATGCTCTCTGTGAATACAGTACATGATGCAGTACTAACATGCACAGCAACAGATATAAGTACATGTAGCTTTTCATTAAATGCACTTCTGTGTCCGCAGTTCTCAGCTGAAAAAAAAGGAAGGTGCATAAATAACATTTTCCAGTCAGTGTAGAAAAGGTCCATGTGTGCCCAGCACAGAAGACTCTGATCCTGCAAACACAGAGGTTCTGAGACTTCTCTTTTCTTTTCGCTGTGGATTTCTCCTTTGTGACTGTATTGATGCTGGTCCCTTTCTTCCTGGCAGTGTTCTGAGTTTAGTCTTTTCTCCATCACAGGTGGGTGCTATCCTGCGTATCAAACCTGTGGCTCTCTGATAGTCCAGCACTGCACTTCCTGCTGCTTCCTTGATTGGGCACCAGGGAGAGGGGGTCTGGTCTTATCAGGTACCTGCAGATGGGGCACAGTCAGGGATCGCAAATTGAATTCGGTTCTAATTGTAGGTTTCATGCTGGGTTCACTTTACAGCGCCATCACCTATAAACTGTTTTGTTTTTGTTTTTTTCCACTCACACAACGTCGTGCAGGTCGAGCCTGGTGTCTGGAGAGGGGTTGATGAGGATGTACGACAGCCTGTTGCCTTGGTCTGTCATCCCATCTGACACCAGAGGAAAAGAGGTTAGAGAGGCAGGATATAAACTCAGCACAGGATACAGAGCAGGAGGAGCTGCATCCGCTCAAACGGCAGAAGTGCAAAGTTTGAACAAGCACGCGCAAAGCAAAAAGTGAAACTTACTAAACCCAGTTGGAGAAAGGCCCAAATGTTTCATCCTCGTTCGCACCAGTGAATTGAGCTCCTGTCGTTCTGAGCGCCTGAACAGATTCAGCCTCTGCTGGCTGATCCGCTCCGCCGCGCTGCCCGGGCCACCTTTGGCTCCACTCGATCCCCGGCCCCCCTTCCTGCTCAGCCGTCTCGCCCACTGCATGCTCTTCCTCCGGAGCAGCGGGTGGTCTGAGGAGTGAGAGGAGGTGGAGACGGGCTCTGAGGAGGTGGAGTTACGGTGAGCGCCGGTGCGGGACAGGAGGGGCTCTCTAGGTTCTCTGGTGTCCTCGTAGTCTTCAACAGTGATGGATACCTGGGACTGAAGAACATTTAAAAAAATAACACTTTTTTGCCTTAATGTGGTTTGATTAACATGTTGCAGAGCTTTGATGGCTTTAATAGTTCCTCAGAACTGTTTGCAATTTCACAAAGATAGAAAATAAGAGGTACAGAAATATATTTTGATAAACCATTAATTTCTAATTAACAATTTTAGCACACTTCACAATGTTTAACACTTCAGACAAGTTCAGCTTTTCTCACTCTCAAAAATGTATAATATATATACAGTATATATATATATATCAAGTTTTTTTTAGTAGTGTTTACTGTGTGCGTCATTCTTCAAAAAGGGAAAGGCAAGAGAACATGTAAAACTAAAGCAGAAATATGTTGAATCAAAATAAAATAGTTGCACACATCAACTGATGAAGGAGCAGGACTGAAAGGCTTGAAGTATGAATAAAGAGAAATACAGCATGATGAGTTTTAATTGATCCACATTTCTTTTTAAGTAGTCCTATCATCCTTTTTCTGGTCAAAGTTTTCTCCAATGCACCATCTAAGCCAGAGAGACGTTAGATTCTCACAGAAACAACACATTCAAGGTCGATTTTTACCACTGAAGTTTCCACTGGAGCTTGAAATGAACCCTTGGAGCTCCGGGACAATGACAAGTCTCACCACCACAGGCTGTTAGTCACATTACTCAAACTGTTACCCCTGCACTCGTTAATTATAATATACCAGACGATAATCAATCTGGGCAGCATGCATGGAGAACAGATCCAAATTTGGAGCAAAAACTATCCTGGTTGTTTGGAAAGCCAATGCTGCTGCAGCTGCTGAAAAAAAGGGAGTTCCTTTGTAGCGGCACATTGCCGACCTGGTCAGGAACTCAAAGGTCACCTTTCCCATCCTGGCCTTCGGTGTGATGAATGGTGGTTCTTACGCTGGCAACAAGCTCACTGTGCAGGAATTCATCATCCTGACTGTAAGCAAATGCTGTAACGATGGAGTATGAACAAAGCTTTTCTCTATTCATACTGAGGTGTGTTGATCATCAAAGGTCAGCAAATGGCTAGAAGAACTCAAACTTCCCCTATAAGTGCACTAATTAAAACGTTTAAACCAAATGGAAGTAAAACAAACAAATCTCCCCGACGCTGACTGAAGGGGATGGTGAAGATGGAAACAATTTCTCCAACAAGACTCTGGTGAAATTCTGCTGAGAAACTTTAACTGGGATTTTTGCCAGCAAGCAACATCCCTACTGCTAAGTACGGTGAGGGATCTGTAATGCTGGGGGCTTGTTTCCCTTCCAAATGCCATTGTGAACTGTTTGAAACACCAGGAAATATATATATATATATATATATATATATATATATATATATATATATATATATATATATATATATATATATATATATATATATATATATGTATATATACTGTATATACAGTATATATTTAAGATAGGTTCTCATTAAGTTTTAACAGTGTAATAAGTCATGCTGAAATCAAACAGAAAAAAATCACCAAACACAAAAGATCCTCTGAAACATGAGCTGAAGAAAGTAAAGCAGAGAACTGAGTTTAATTGGACAAGCCACACCCAGACAAACTAATGTGTTGGCAGTGTAAACAAATTACTTAAGTGAATCCTGTCTGACAACACGCAGGAGGTTTCAAAAAGAAACACATCATGTACTGATCTAAAGGAATTCAAGAACAGATGAGAATAAGTCACTGAAGGTTACAAATGCATATTAAAGCGTCGGGATTCCACTGAACCACGAGAGCGTTTATCCAGAGATGAATACATGGAGCAGTGGGGGACCTTCCCAGGTGTGCAAAGCTTCCCATTTCACTAAAAGAGTGCAGCAATGTCTCCTGCAGGAGGTCACAAAAAACCCAAGAACAAAATTGAAAGCAGATTCAATTCAATTGCCTCAGCTAAGCTCAATTAAACAAAACTAAATTGGGCAAAAATGGCATTAATGAAAGTAGATCCAGTCCAAAACCGTTGCTTAGCACAAAGGCCCGACTCACGTTTGCAAAGCATGATCGCTGTGTGATGATTGCTATAGGGATATTTTATTTGGGGTTTTCGTGATGTGTTTAACACGGAAGTTATGACATGAGAACAAGGCTGACCTCAGACACTGGAAGCTTGTGGGCCTCTGTCCGGTAGATGCCTATAGGAATGTCTCCTGTGGAGGAACATAGTTTCTGATAGAGCCTCCCGTAGGTGCGAATCCACAGGTCGTCCTCTGTGATCTTCATCTGGAAACCAAACAAAACAACAATCGGTCTCTGAGGCGATCCTCTGTCCACCCAAACTAAAATCCAGCCACTTGTTTGTTTGTGCTTTAGCTACTCACGGCGCAGAGGAAGCCTGAGCCAGGCATGGAGTCTAACCCCAGCAGCAGCCTGGTGATGGAGATCATGTAGTCCTTCACAAATGACTGGCGCGGCATCACAACAAACAAGTCAACGAGACACAAGTCATTACTGAGACAGAAGCCACCTGAAGAACGACGCTTGTTATTCAAGGAGAGTGTGTTTGACACCTGGTAGAGGAGAGTGTCCAGCATGCTAACGCTGAACACCTTTCCGGCGGCAAATGGCAGGCGGAACATAAAGACCAGGTTGGAGCCCTTCTCTCTTTCCTTCTGCAGATCAAACACAGTGACGCTCAGCTAGGTGTCAGGTTTTACGGGCTTTCTGAGCGGATCAGAGGAGTCTCTACCTTCTCTTCATGTGTCAAATCTCCCCCCAGCGAGGCCGAAACAATACTTAAGGATTTATTACAGACAGACTGACATTCAGTCTTAAGATCAAATTCAACTGTCCATGATTTGTATGCGGTGTGAGAATAAATCTGATAGACAACATAAAAAGCTTTTACTGCTGAAAGAGGGAGAGACAATGGTTTTCCTAATGATGTTGGGCCAATTTGAGAGAGGATGTCAGACTGTGGCTAATTTACTGCTTTGTTAATGGCTGTTATTAATGCCCAGAACAAGACTCACTAGCTGTCATTGAGAATGTTAACAATGACAACAAATTGCCAGATATTAGCGCAAAAGCTCATCCTACCATCCTATTTATTCATTTCTGTTCCACTCAGACAATGAACTTTCATGAAAATAAAGCATTTGTCATGCTTATTTCCTTTTTGATTAATTTTTGACTCATAAAATTAATCAAAAGGAGACAAAGGCTTTGGACTTTACCTTTTCCAGTTTGGACAAAGCCAAGGAATAGTGATCTTTGACTTTGAACTGCATGAACCGCATGTTTGCAGGATGTGTGAGCTCTGTGATGATACTAAGAGCTGGAAACAGTCTGGGATTGAAAAGCACAGGGAAAATAAGAAACATAATACAGGAAAAAGAACATATTACTTTTGCGTGTGAAATTGCAAGTGAACGTTTGGGTGAAATTGACCTGAACAGTGTCTGGACGTTAACAATCGTTTTGGCGTCAGCCATGTAGTCCTCCTCTGCAATCATGGAGCTCTCTTTGTCAAACACCACCATCGTGTCTGCAAAAGTGATTCCACATCGCAGAAGGCTGTCCAGACTGCAAAAAGGGAATCAGTTTTGTTTTTTATGCCAGAATAATCAGTATTTACACTAGTAATTTTACAAAGTGGAAACATATTTGTGGCAAAGAGATTAGGCTCAACTACTCAACCTTGCAGTACGCCCTAAGTCACTCTAATGCAAGAGGAAATATATAATTAAAAGAAAACTTTTATTGTCACTAAAACAAAAATTTGTGTATTTTTTGTTAGAAACACACAAAATTAGAACAAAAATATATGGGATACACAAATACAACTGTGAAGTGGAATGAACAGGATAGGAGATTCTCTACTTTTTTCTGTAAATACCAGAAATAAAAATGTCAAGATCAGTCAGATTGGATTGAGAGTATATGTAAGCTGCAATTTTCACATCTTGGTAGAAATTCTCAGCTGCATTTAGAGCATAAATCTAAGCCCCTCCACTGTAGCGCTAATCCTCAGCTCAGGGTTGCTGGAAGGCGAACTTCGACCTCTATCTGAAATCTTTTGCAGCCAGTAACGAGTTTTCTCTCATATTTGCCTTGTATTTGGCTCCATCTATTTTCTCAACTGTTATCAGTGTCCCCACAGGATGATGCAGCCATCACCACGTTTCACCCTGGGGATGGTGTGTTCAGGGTGATTTACAGAATTATCCTATGAAATGGTCTGCATACTGACCTAAAGGCTTCACTTTGGTCTCATCTGACTGAACAACTTCTTCCACATATTTGCTTCAAACGTGTCTAGTTCCATTAATGTTATGAGTTCAATAAATTGCATTCAAGATTCTGTATATAGTCTGAAAATATGTGTAAAAAATACAACACTTTTGCAGGGTACTGAAACTAGGAAACACACATAGATTAGTATAAATGTAAAAAATATAAATTTGGTCTTACTTTTCAATGGAGCCCACTGTGTAGAAGACCATTGGGAACCAACAGATGGCTTCCAGAAAATCAGCTTCAGGTCTAGGCAAATGGGGAAAACAGATTTCAGAGTGTTTCCTACACGCCACAGAGAAGAGCAAACGTTCCCACAGCTACAGTCTGCCCTCCCTCTGCGCTGAATTTACTGAAGAGACAAAAGGCCTTCTGAGAAAGCTGAAAATAACGGCACTACGCAGCAGTGACTCAGCATTTTATTGCCTTTTTATTGGATTCCACTCTCATTTGGCCGACTGCGTTCGTGTAGCTGCCACAAAAACAGGACGTGTGCTGAAAGCATTCAGCTTGTCACCAATCATGTTTACTGGCATGGTCAGTGGCTCAGTTTTTCTCCCCCACTTGCTTTTTTAAGAGGGGACCAATTTTGCCATTCTGCACAACCTAGATTTCGAATCCCGCTGTCATCATTAAAAGCCGCGATTATGGACAGTACCAGGATGTGACCTGTTTAGAGTCTGAATCTGGTTTTACTACGGTACACAGGATGTAAGGAAAACCAGGAAAAGAAAAAGGTCTCACATGCTCTCCAGCAGCAGCACGATGGGTTTGAGCTCCTTCCTTGTTCGGTAGTAAGCCCGAAGAGGCACAATGAAGTTGTACAGACCATTTCCTGCGCTCTCCGCAGAAACAATGATCAATTTGTTTTTGAAGCCGTAGGAACGTGCATCCTCAAAAGGGATGTGGGGACAAGGCTGGAGGAGAAGTGTGAGAGATTATGGGGTTGTCTTCTGGTATGTATGAGTAAAGATAAAGAAGCAATTTGGGTTGCAAACCTTATCCATGCGCAGGCAGCAGAAAGGCATTTTTTCTTGGAGAAGATGGCAAAGTGCAGGTGAGCTGCCGATATACGGAGAGTTCAGCGGGTATCCCTTCACCCACCTGCAGCCCAAACTCACATTTACCTTTGAATCTATTCAAACAACCTCCTATACGATTTGCTCTACTCACTCGCAGTGTCGACCCCACCAGTGGGCGCTTTCATCTTTATCGCCGTCACCCTTGCCTTCCTCTCCTCCTTCGTCCTCCGACTGCTCCCCCAGCAGGTCAAAGGTTGGATTGTTGACTCCGTCCACCAGCTCCAGGACTGGCGCGATGCTGTGTCGTCTTTCGTCCCCTGAATCTCCCATGACGGGCAGAGCCAAGGTGTTTGCACCCCCGATCTCTACCCTGGAGCTGCTTCTGCTCCCTCTGCCGCTGCCGAGGCTTGTGCCTCCGGGGTCCTGGCCCTCTGGGCTGCTGTCACTGGAGTCCTGCAGGTCAATGGCAACGGTGCCTGAAAACATACCCATAAGGTAAATATCGACCATTTAAAACATGTAAAACGGTTCAGAAGTGTGGGGGCTGACAATTTGAGTGTGACAGTTTTATTTTTGTCCACTTGGTGGCAGGTTTGTGTAACGACAGAACCTAACCACAGGCAAGATCCTTTCTAATCAAATGCAGGTGCAATGAATTAGAGTAATATTAAAAGTCAATATGTTTCAGTAATACAATTAAAAACTGAAACTCATATAAGGATTGAAGGAACAGAGTGAGATAATTCAAGCTGTAATTGCTTTTAATTTTGACATAACAAATAAGATCCAAGAAAAGAGGATTTATAACTAGAAACATTCTGCCAGGCCAATATTATGGCCTCCACAGCCACTCTGCAGTCAGTGACAGCCTCCACAAGGAGGGATACAGCAAATAGGGCTGGTGCTATAGCAGCTGGTTGTTCACAGATTCAAGTATATTAATCAAAAGTTGAGTGGAAGGAAAACATGTAGAAGATAAAACTGCACAAGACACACAGCATGGGCCACCAGAGTTGGATAGTAACTACTTACATTTACTCAATTAGATTTACTTGAGTAACATTTTAGAAAAAAATTTACTTTTAAAGAATATTTTTACTACACAGTACTTTTTACTTAGTAACTTTATTATCTCTAATCTTGAGTAAAATTTCTGAATTCTCTACCCACTGAATGAAAAAAACAAACAAACATGTTTTAACCAAAGATTCAGACACATTCACACACCTGCAGCTTTTGTTAAAGTTTCTTAAGTTTTTTATTGAAAGAAACTGATTATGCAACTCTTGCCTGATTTTATTATTTTTGTTACTTATGTAAATTATTGTCACCAAATTACCAAAATTTCCTCTTACCTTTATATTTTGGTCCATCTGATTATGTAATTTTTAAAATTAAATGGTTGATATTTTGATCAGTTACTCAGTACTTGAGTCGACTTTTTACCAAATACATTTTTACTTTTACTTGAGTAAAAATATGTTGAAGTAGTTCTACTCTTACTTGGGTAAGGATTCAAACCCAAGAGATGCTGCCTTGCATCTCTAGATGAACAGCCTCCACAAGACCATTCGTGTGCAAGGCAGCAGTGCTACTGACGGTGCCACAGTGCAAATCTGTAAAACATATAACCTAACCCTATAACTTTCAAATGCAGAAATAAATTTCCTTTCCATTGATATTCTAATATCAATGGATGGAGATGCTCATAAAAATGCAGAACAGTTTTGAAAACAGTTTCGATGAAAAATTCTGAATGATGAAAACACTGAGATAGATTTCATGCAGTCATTCTGTCTTACTGACCCATGCTGGCGATGATGCTGTGCACAGGCAGGCGGGTGAGTCCATGGTAGATACTTTGGTGGACTCCTCTTGAGTTTCCTCCCGTGCCTCCCCAGGACGGTTCCCTCTGACCCCTGACAAATGCAGAGTTCTCCTCTTTTGATATGTTGATGTAGAAGCATGTGTCAGAAGCCCCCATGATGTGGCACGGTCCAGGATTCAGCAGGATGTTTGTGGTGTCCAGTCTCCGCACTGCAATCAAACAGACCCCAAACCTGCAACCACGCAGGCCTGATCAGCTCTGAGCGATAGATTTCAATGAGTAGCGCATAGTGGTGCTTTCACTCACTTTTTATGTGCATGAAAGGATGCAAAAGTGAAACTCTTTCCTTGGTATTCTCCAAAGAATTTACTTTCTTCCAGACGAATGTGATGCACCTCGTTGGCTGAGCAGCGTCTATACGTTCGGTGCCACTGGTCTGGTGAACCTGCGCTGCCATCCCTGAGACAGAACCGAAATACGTGGGAATTGTTGAGGTGTGACCTTTTACAATGTGTTATTTGAAGCACCCAGGGTCACATGAGAGAATATTCCATCAAGGTTATAGTGGCGACATCTTACATCTCTATCTAAGCTGCTAATCAATACTACAATCAGGGCGAGGAGGGAGACAAGGTCTCGCAGCTCCGGCTTAGTCATTTGTACTGTTAAAAGGACACCAGCTCTCTCAGAGGGGATACGGTTTTACACGCGGGGGCTAAAGAGGTGACAACAAGAAGCAACAGTGTGGAGGTAGTGTGACTGTGAACAGTCTGCAGAAGAAAAAAGGCTCCATATAAATAGAGTGTTAAAAAATGTTCAATTTACAGGATCTGGCTGTGGGGCAGAAGAGAAGGATGGCAAGTTTAAGTCACCATCAGAGCCAAAACCCAGATGGCGTCAAGTCCAGATATAGATGAATTCTCATGAAAACACCTCGACACATTCTTTAAAGGGTAATTTAACATATAGGTTGGATTTAACAAAGGTTTGCACTTCTGCTTCCCTGCTTTTGAATAAATAAACATTTAAATTGAATTTGAATTAAAAATGCCTTTATTTCAGGTACAGTTGCCTTACAAAACAATAATTGTGTATTGTTTGGTCAGATTTTTTTAGTATTATTTTTGATTGCATTATTATACCAATAATAAAACTTGAATTTCCATATATCAGTGTACTATTGTTCCTGAAGTATTAACTTACAAGTTAACAAATGTAATAAAACTCCAGTTCTGCTTAAAATGTGTATGTAGCTTTAAACCTTAATGGTTCTGTAGAATTAGCAGTCAGTATCTTACCGACAGCAGACAGCTGTCAGAACAATCTCAGTTTTCAGCATCAGAAAGAAATTCTCACAGTAAAGTCAACCTAACTGCTAGTCAGATCTGGATTATTTACACAGAAGATTTATATTTTTAATAAAACAGCTCAATATTAATACAAACTTAAAAGTTTAGACCAATCCCATACTAGTTGCCAGTTCCCCTGTCTGGCCCAAAGACCAAACAGTGCACACTAACAAATGTTGATCTTTTGGTGACAATGTTCTAGGGATTGCCAGAAATTTTAACCAGAACATTATAAGTTAAAATGAAAAACAACTCTCTGAAGAGTATATGAAGAGGTTTGGCATCTTTCACAAGCTTTTTAACAATTGAGATATTTTTTATTGAACAATAAAGCATGTTAAGTTTAACTGGCGGCAAGACATTTTGTAGAAACTCAGTAAGTCAGTGTAAAAAGCAACCAATCAGTGTTAACCCAAGAGCACAATTTGCTTTTAACAACATGCAACTCAGTGTCCATATTAGACCTCTGTTTAAAAGATGGTAGTCTAAATGTTTCTACAACAAAACTTAAATTAGCAACTATGACACATGACCATAATAGTTCTTGTATAAAGAAATGTACCGTAAACCTGTCTGATGACTCTTTGTGGCTTTTTAGTTCCTCCTGAGACTCTTAGAGTCAGACGCTCTTAGCGCTATGCGACATAAGAAAACTCTGACAGTTTTATGTTTACTTATTCTCTCTAAAAAATTTTTAAAACTTTAAATTAGCCACGTTTTAGTTATTTTTACCCTCCAGATAATTGAGGTGTAATTACAAATTATATTAAATTTGTTTAAATTTAATATTTAAACAACTGTTTAAATATTAAATATTTAAACATTCGCTTCCTGTGCTACATGACAGAAAATCCTTCGGATTCATATCATACATGAACGTGTCCCAGAGCAAATATAAGTATCTATTTATTTAGATGTATGCTACCTGTTAAGGGCTTGAAAAGCTCCGGCACGTTGCTTGAAGGCCTCTTGGGGTGTAGTTCTGAGATACGGGCGGGGGGAAGAAAAGATGTAAAGACAAAAGCAGCTTTGTTTTGCTGGTTTATCCCTCTAGTGTTTAATTTATTGGTCGTGAAGGGAATATCAACATTTAGACAAAATTAAATGAATGAAAGGTGGTAAACTCACTGTCCTCTGGAGGAGTGAATCAATAGAGTAATAAGAGTGGAGGTACCAGGGCATACACAGTTTAAAGCCAGCATGGCGTACTTAAATTCCTCTTCGCACACCACATGATCTGCAGACAGAAAAACACATTAAGGACACATCAGCTAAGGTTTTTATAGGCTTCAGTAAAGAAGAAGAATTGCTCTTCATGAGTGCCAAAGAGTTATAAAACTGTTCAACAAACAGTCTTCAGAAGTCACCAAATAAAAATATCACTTAAAAAGATTATTACTCTACCTTTTATTGCAGACTGATTTCAGAGATAATTTAAAATCTGTTAAAGTTGACAAAAACAATCAGCTTTATTTTAAATGCTTAGTCCTCTACAGACCTCTTAGAAAAAAAAAACCCATCTATCTCCTTCACCAAGACCTTATTTAAAGGTGAAAAATCTACCTTGACCAATTTTTGTACCATAGTAAATGGTACATGGAATTACTTTCGTGAAGTTTTTGTCTTTAACATGGCAAATTGAGAAAAAGTTTAAGGGCGGATTAAAGAAAAACACACAAAGTGGTGTTCTCTCTTAAAAGCTGACGCATTCTTTTGTCAATAGAAAACTGCTGGATTCAGCTTCTGGTTCACTGAAGTGCCGTGGCAACAACATGCTGCCACCATGTAAGCCACGAAACACTTGCATGCATCTCCTGCACTTGCCTTTGACCTGCCGTTTACGTACACAAAGCATGAAGAACCGAGCGCATCGAACTCACGGCTCAATCAAAAATCCACTCACAGCTTGTTCAACTAAGGGGAAGAATCTCAAGTCGCTGTTAAAGTTTGGAGAGAGATGGAAAGCTGGAGCAACAGGTCAGAGTATTCAGACACATTCATCAGCTAACACCTAATGGAGCCATGTGGGTCAACCACACAACCCGAGCAAACACAGACCACACTTTCCTTTCAGAGTCTCCTCTTTCAAAGGAAAATCAGATCGACCGGTTAATGTTTGTAGAGAGCCAACCAGTGAAAAGGAGCCAAAGGAGAATCCATTTCCTGTGCTGGATATTTATTTTTTGATTGCAGTGTCTTCAGTTCAGTGCACAGGCATATTAGGCTGCCTGTTAAGCAAGACAGTTGATCTGGGCAGTAAAAGCACAGAATGTGCGCCACATTAGGTTTTAATTGGTGACAGAGCATCAAAGCCCGAGATGGAGAATCGCACTCAATCGGCTGCTAATCTAAGAAGCAGATGGTCATATAAGACAGAAATGCAGCTTGTGTTAAAATTAATGAGACGTGTGACTGAAGATGGCTAGGTAATAAACATGTCAATTAAAAAAAAACAAGGGATTGTTATTCTTCTGATTAAGTAGCAATGTTCCTTTGGCTCAGATCAGCACATCATAATGCAGCGCACACACAAAATGTGCTGTAGTCTCCCGGTATCCAACCTGTCAATTTATTTTGAAGTTAAAGAGACATGGGCATCTGCTGCTGCTGCAGAAGACAAGAGAAAAATAAAGAAATGAAGTAGCTTCTATGGAGCAGTCCTTGTTATTATAGTTATGCACATACAGTATTTTCACTGAATAGCTCAAATTCCAAGAATGCAGAGATAGAAGCCACTGTCTTTTGATTCTTCCTCCGGTGGTTTCCTTCCTTCTTTGTCTACGATCACGATCTGGTTATTCCTCTTTCTCTCATGGTTGTGCATCCTTCAGATTCCTGAACTAAGACCTCAGGACTAAATCAAAGACTTTGTCCTGATGCACACACATACACATAAACACACATTTCCTTTTCCCTTTCATTCTTGCTCTAAAGACCTTCGCTCTTTTCTTTGTGTTTTCTGCTTCAGCCCAGGATGAAACGTCTAGACCGAAGCCTGCATGAACGCATGACTCATTGCAAGTGCAAATATGGTTATTTGCATCATCTGAAACAGCGCAATTAGGACCTGACCACAGGTCCACCAGCTTAACTAATTAAATCAGTTACTTTGTTACTGCGTGGATAAGTGGGCTGCTTTTAACAGTGTGTAGCTACTTAAGCAGAGCACGCTTGGGGGGCAAGAGAATATTTTTGCTCAATAGAAATTGGATGAATAATCAAGAGACGAGCCGGGTTAGGATATGTATTGTTCCTCAACGTTTCTGGGTCTGCTACTGCATCACGGCGACTGATCTTTTCTAATGAATGTTCAACTCCCATTAGGCTGAGTTTGCAGATCAAATTAAATTGTGTATCTCTTGCTCATTAATGCCTCCCACACCATCACTTCAGGAGTGTTTTCTAAGTGGTGTCAAAATTTGGCATCTGTACTCACACTAACGTCCGTGTAACTGTACACTCTGTGAGTCAAGCTATTGTGATTTCGGGATTTGGAGAACAAAATGAACTCAACTTGTTCTAAACAAATTTCCTCATTGAAGCATGATAATGCAATGTAAATTAAGGAATTAAGAAATCACAAATTTGCTACATTTTGAATGTCTGCTTCATCAAAGAGGGGACATCTACAAGCTATTAGGCAAAGCACAATGAGCGAGTCATTTGTTTAGTAAATGAATAGAATAGGAACATATTTGTGCGTTCATGTGAGAATGGAAAACATCAAAGTTGTTTAAGCTGTTTACTGTTCAAAGAGTTTTCAGACTTCAAGCAGAAGATTCCTCCCGCAGAGCTCCGTGTTGATCACGTTTTGAAGAAAAGGTGTGATTAGGGATGAACATGAAACTCTCTTTGTGCACAACAATTCCTGCACTACTAATAACAAAAGCCCCGGCCTGTCGGCGTAGTGTTTTAACAGCGCTGTGGGAGGATTACCCTGCGGAGAGGGCTTGTCTGCCAGGTTAGAGCGACTGCAGCACTTTTCAAAAAGAGGGGGATTTTCTTTGCTAAAGTAGTAGAGTAAAACATTAATCATCGATGGAGACAGCTGAGATTGAATTGGGTTTCAGATCGTCCAGGGCTGCAAGCAGAGAGACGTGCAAGAGGAAAGACAGGACGTGAGAGAGCGCAGGTCCTTGTCGTTCACTCACAGACGTCGTTGTGCAGGATGGAGATGGAGACTCTCCAAAGAGCAACGTTTGAAACTCGCAAAAGGCTTACAGGCAAGCTGTGCCAATTTGTCCCACACTTCCTCTGAGCTGGGAGGAGAGATAGGGCTGCATGGGCACTCTGAGGGAAAATACATGCTTTAGGATAAAAAGTCAAGTAGATGGTTCAGGTAGAACTGGGGACAAACTATTTCCTTTGTTAAAGTGGAAAAAAAGCACAAAACGCACGAAATAAGCTTCCAAACAAGATTAGGAAGAAATATTATTTCAAACAATTTGTTGCTTCCCGACAATGCCAGCCTCTTCGTTTTCACACTCTCTGCCCACCTGCAAACTTGACGTGGAACTTGTTCTCCGGCTTCAGAATCTGGACGTACAGGGGGCAGTTTGGAGCAAAGTCTTTGACTGCCCAGGCTCGGAGGATGGTTTGATGGTCCTGCCAAAAATAAAAAAAACAGTGTATTGAGTTGTATTGATCACAGAAAGCGGGAGGGAAGAGAGAGAGAGAGACGGTAAGGTACAAAGAGATCATAAGAGGCATCAGACTGTTATAGCATTCCTCTTGAATGCACCCGCCTGATGGTGTGGCGCAACGTAGTCCTGAAAGTTCAGAGCAATGAAATTTGGACTTCTTGTTGTCAGACTTGTTAAGATGGTGAAGAATTACTTGTGAAATAAGGGTCATGAGATGGCTTTTAAAAATTGTGTGAAAGTAAGAATGACATAAAGCTTTACAATTACAGCTAGCACTTATTTTGATCTGAAGAGGATGAAAGTCTTGCTCTAAATATCCATTGAATAAAATGTGTGATGTCTTGAACTACACTTCGCCAAAATACTTTGCTGGTTACACCTTTTGAAAATGATTGAATCTGTCAGGTGCTCCTTTCATATCTGCAGAAGTTTTTTAACTTCACCATTTATAGACTTGACTGAATATTTCAGCACTCCTTTAAGGAGAATTGGTAGAGTTCATTTAAATTGGTTGATTTTCTGATACAGCCTTAGCTTTTCAGGCCACTTAGCAGGTTTCTAGAGGATTGAGGTCTGGGCTTTGGGAAAGCCATTTTTCCCCATTTCAAAATCATCTGATCAGAATTTAGCCGAGGAGCACAAACAACCCAGAAACTACCAATAATCAACCAAAAATCATCCAGATTATTTTCCTCAAAAGATCTGGATGGATGGTAAGGCATTTTATTTCACAATAACTGTGAAATAAAATTACAATTATGCTTAAAAGTCCTGCAGGAAGAGCAAAAACTTTAGCCATGATTTATGCCAAAGAGAGTCAGGATCAAACAGGGAAATGTTGAAGCACGTACAGCAGCAATGCGGTCCACTTCAAACCGGTTACTGAGGATAAAGCAGGCCTCAGCATCGTCCATCCTGCAGGTAGTTAGTAGAGCCAGCAGCCACAGGAGCGAGAGAGGCAGACGGAGTGGGAGGGAGAGAAAGAGGAAGAGAGAATTGGGGGAGGCCGTGAGACACAGGAAGAAGTGTGTTGTCATGTTATTGTCAGAGAGGACAAAAGAGGAAGAAAGTGGGACGACAGAACAACAAATGTACCAATGTAACTTTATTGCACACACCATTTTAAGACGAGATAGTGGGAGGTGAGGGGAATAAACAAGGAGGCTTTTTCCGTGACACTAGCATAACTTGTTTTATTTGCAAGTCAGTATCTTGCAAAAAAGTATTCATATGCCTTGAACTTTTTCACATTTTGTCACAACCACAAACTTTGATGGCACGTTATTGAGATTTTAAGTGACAAATAAACACAAAGCATAGAATCATAAAGTAGAGAAGAAATAAGCAAGTAAAAACCTGAAAGATGTGACCTGCATCTATTTTCGGTCCCCTCCACTCTGATACTCCAAAATAACATAGAATGCCACTGATTGCCATAAAAAGTTACCTAAATAGTGCATAGAGTCAAAGTGTGTCTAAATTACTCTCAGCATAAATAAAGCTGTTGTTTTTGCATTGAATATAATGAAAAGGTTCAAGTGGTATGAATACTTTGCATGGCATTGTATCCAAACTCAGGGGGTGGAAATTACAGGTGTTACTTTTGGCCTCCAGACACTTCAAGAATTAATTCTGAGCTGCATATTAAATATTATTGACCACTGTGGAGCTTTTCATATCTCCCCAGTTTAATTAAACTGTTGTAATTAAGCTTTTAATAGAGACAGCCAGCCATGATTACTCACTTGGCCCTCATAAGGTCTTGATCTTTGAGGGCAGACCCCTGCAGGTAGATGACTCTCAGAGCCCAAAGAGGAACATGAAGGACCCTCCTAACCTGGACGTCCATCTCAGCAGGGCAAAGGATTACCACATAGTAGTCCTGCACACACACAGGAGGAAAAATACAGTCCAAAAGGCTTGGGCTTTAGATGTTTATGTTGACCACAAAGATGCTTGCAGAGGTCACCGAAAGTCAAAAAACTTAGTCATTTATTCACTTAATGCCAAATTTCACATATCAAATAAAAAAAAATGCCAAAGTCATATTCAGCCTGCATCTACATTCTGCTCTCAGTAACAAAAAGTAAAATGATCCCCAGAAAAAGAAGTAAATATTCACACCTTCCAGCAAACAGACTCACAGCTGCTCCAGCATGAATAAGTCAGAGTTGGATCCTTGCTATTGCAGGATTAATCCCCTGCTTTGCCCTCGGCTGCTTTTGCTCCTGGAAAGGTTTAATTATAGGCAACAAACACACCTCCACACATTCAACGGACCCCTGAAAACCTTCTTGTCCTACTTCAAAGCAGACCTGAAGCCGAGGGTGAGCAAAGAACTCGTTGAGGAAGTCCATGAGGAGGTCAATCTTGAGGCAGCTGACACACAGCACCACGTGTTTCTCCGTCTGCGCCCTGTAGCGGCTGTAGTTGCCTCCGGATTTCTGCCGCTCCATCCACAGAAAGGCCAGCTGCTCAAACTGCATCGAGGACGACATTTATCACATTCAACAGATGGAAAGCGGATTAGGTTAGCTGGAATACAGCAAAGACCCAGGTGGTATATGAAAAGAAAAACGATGCCTAGTGTGTGGTGTTTCCATTTGATCAGGGAAAGTGTTTGGGGACAAATTAAGATAAGTGGAGATTTCAGGAGTGTGGGTGAGTGGAATGTGATAGTGCACATTAACAGGGAGAAACACGTAATGGAAATATTAGTGAGGCTCAGACGAAACGGCACAGATGTTATCTGGTGCAACAGGAGGAGCGACGGATGGTAGAAAGTATTAAATCTGAGAAAATGAAGTGCTGAAGGAATGACGAGAGTTTCCTACACACTTCAGTTTGTCGTCACACACACACACACACCCCTGTGCGCACTCTCACACACACACGCCTGCATGCGCACACACACAAATCTACTCAATGTGAAGGTCACAGACTCAGAGTCGACACTGACAAGCAGAAGCCCTGGTGATTGCGTTGATGTATATCCTCTGTTGGAGCAACAATAATCACAATGAATGACAAATAATAAAAATATAGGATCTTCCATCTTTGTAATTCACTGTTTCTTTTCTTGCAAGTTTTCATTGTGCCTCAGATAAAATAAAACATTGTTAGCCATATATGCAATGGCTCTATCAAATGTACACACCCCAGTAAAAACTCTACATTTTGGTGATAGAAAAATGAAAACCAACTTGGGGCAACACAAACAAACATATTTACCAGTAGGACAATTTGTTAAAAAACAGAAAAGAAAAGAAAAATGTTGTGGTGGGGTAAACAAGTGGTCGGAAAGGTTTCCACACCCTTAATTTACAGCGTTTTATGATTGAAGTTCAGATTTAAGTCCAGCATTCAGCAGTGTTGAGTCCAGAACTCTGCAATGTGCTTTATGTCAGAAAAAAGGCAGTTATCAATAATTTAAGAAAATGACAGTCCCTGCATTCCAAAAAATGGATAAAAAGTCAATAAAGTCAGAGTTCAGGAAGGCTGCCAAAAGGTCATCATCAACATTGAAAGAGCTGCAGAAATTTCTGCCACGTTCTGTTTGTTTATCCTTATCTGACTAGAGGGAGGATGAGTCACGGTCCGATGAAACTGACAATTCACAAAGGTATGTTATACAGACAAACAACATTAATTATCAAAACAACACCTTACCCACAAAAACAGAATGATTGCATCATCACAATTTGCTTTATTTTAGATAAACCACAGGGTTTGTGTTGAAGTGAATAAATATTTTAACATTTTCAGTCACCAATCGGTTTTGATGAAAAACCTTCAGGTGTTCGCCAAAAAAAAGCTGCAGATAATTCTCAACACAGCAGTGAGTCCAAGTATCCATCCAAAAACAACAGAATGATGACTGCATAGGAGGAGAATGATTCAAGTTTTAGACACCAAAGCAGGAGTCTAAATCTGACAGTAAATCTGCGAGGTAACCTGAAGATGGCGGTGGGATGTGGTGAACCTTTGCAAAGCAGAGCGCTGACTTATTGTCAAGTCAAACTGCGAGATGCTGATAAACTCCAACCAAAGAAGACTGAATGCTGAAATTGAACCAACAGGTGCTTCAACAAAGTATTAGTTTAAGGGTTTGCACACTTATGCATTGTTGTATCTTTTTTTCATTTTATTTTATTTTCCAGACATATCTAATTGTTATGTTGTAGACTTTTACATTATCATGTCATATTTTAGGTGGAATAAGTTTAAAAAGTTTAGAAAATTTATCAGTTTTATTTTTCAAATCACAAAAACCGGATGTTTCATCAGGGGTGTGTACAGTGTACGTCATTAGGATAGTATTTTATTTTGCCCCATTTTAAAATTAATGATGTAACAAGGTTCACACAGAAAATATCAAGATTTGTTTCAAGTGAACTCAAGTGATGAAACTGAGTTGTAATAAAGAACATTTTACCTTTCTTCTAATCTTTGCTCAGAATCACAGTCTTAAAAATCCCATCAAGAGGCACAACCTCTAAAACTCTGGCAATTTGTCAAGAAAACCCAGACAACAGAAGTAAAAAAAAAAATCAGTAAATCAGGTGAGACCTGTGGCTGTTTGTAGCCCAGACAATGGTCAGGGTCAGACAGAGGTACACACTCGGTCACAAACACCCCCAACCACACACACACAGGATGGGGGCCAGCAGGGGCCAGTTTCTAAATGTCACAGGGTATTTAAGGATGAAAGATGTGGAGGGGAAGTGGAGAGCATGAGATATCAAAGTTAAGGAAACGTTTTGCATAAATTTATTCATCCAAGTTTCAAAAAATGTTTTGAAGCTAAAGTTTTTTTTGTTGTAATGAGGGCTTTGTGCAATCACCCTGACCCAGCTGGAATACAGAAAGCTTTTGATCATGTTAGTGTGGGATTCAGTCCCAGTTAAAGATGTATGACAAGCAGTTGTAACATTTAATAAATCAACACAGTTACATTTAGCTGCATTTTAGATGATTTATTACTTAAAATGAAAAATTGACAGTAAGTCAAAGTCACATTATTACACAGTCATCGAAAGCACTGGAAAGTACTGTGTTCATAAATGTACTGTAATTTAAAAGCATTTAAATATGACTCATAAATGGCAAATAATTCAGGCTTTTAAGTCAAACACTTGTAAAACTGTTGGAGTACATTCATCCAGCCAAATATATTACCTGTATGCAGAAAGTTATTGACACTTAACATGTAATATCCAACCAATTATTGCAAGCAACCTGCTGTGATTTACTTATTGAAAATATTGATACTGCCAACATGATTTCTGTTCAACATATTGAGCAGCTCTAGTCTCAATATTGTCACAATCCTTCGCATTTTAGTTAGCAAGTTTTGATTATTAAAAATGTTTAGATTTTTTTTGCTTTTTTTTTTGTATTACTACATCCTGGCTACTTGTTTCCACATTTATCACAGATATGTAAAAGTGAAAACCTTGTATAGTTCAAACTTGGACGTATAATTAACAGCCAATAAATAGACAATCGTAAACAGCATGTCTGATAACCTTAGGTTTTTAGCTATATTTATTCATATAATTGTTTTGCCTACTTTACGTAAGTTTTATTGAAGTAATTTCTTGAGTCTGGCTATAAACATGCCTGGATCCAACCTTCCAAAAGAAAATATGGTTAGTCAATTTATTCAGGGTTTCACAAGCTGGTGGTATAAACAAATTTTCACATCGTGTCTGGATTTAGATTTATTTTACTTTAATAAATTGAAAAAAAAAGAGTTTACTTTATATGTTTGTTTGGTTTAACAAAAAATGAAAAAGTGTAAGAAATTTGTGAGGGAAAATCAGTCTTTGTGAAGTCCTGAATCTTCAAATAAAATGAATAATAATAATAAAAAAAAATGAACCATCGTTCGGGTTGCATTAGTTGACGTGAATAGCCCTTTGTATGGTTTTACAGGAAAGACTGATTTTAATATTATAGTGTTGTATATCTGAAATTAAATCCAAACTCACACAACTTGTAAACAGAGTTATTTCAACAGGGGAAGTCGATTTAAGTATTCTCGTGGTAAAATTGCTCATTTCTGCTGAAAATAAATGAATTTTGAGTTGATTGGCTATTGAAAATGTCAGTTGCTAAAATTGGTTTTAGGTTATTGCAAATTAAAGTAAGAAATAAAAAACAAAACAAAACAGTCCAGTGTACCAGCGAAGCTCATCATTATCCTATAACGTATTAGTCGTGTGTCTATAGAGGGTCTCGATCCAGAGAGAGCTGCTCTGACTGAAGGTAAGACACATGAAAACATCTGCTCAGAGGGAATGAATCCCATTAACACCTTTGCATGTACTGGGAGAAATACAGGCACAGCTTCCACCTCTGGGTTTACACAGATCTGATGAACAACCGCTGGGAAACCATCAAACCGATGCATTTCGAGGTGTTTTATCGGCCCCTGTACGTGTGTAAACAGTTTTTCTGAGTCTCCTTCATAAATTTTCTTTTTATGGAGCAGCTCAGAGACAGGGATGGGATTTAGGAAATCGAGTGAGTGTGGTAGACTCTCTTGTTGCTCTCTGAATAAAAATAGTGTCGTAAATCTACGTAGGAAGCTGTGAGTCATCCAATTATTGTGTGAAGGGGGAATACAAGATTATTACAGATAAGGGGAGGAACTTTAATGTTCTTGAGCATATTAAAAAAACTAATAATCTTTGGAGAGTGACAAAGTGACTGCTAAATTAATCTTTGTGATATTTTCCTCCATGAGCATTAAATATGCGTGTACTTGGTTTAGCCAGAAAAAAAAGAGAATTATATTTGAAATATAATTCTGTCTTATGCTTTCCTAGTTTAATAAAACAAATTAGAGTAAAATGAATTCTTGCCTCAGGGGTTCCACAGCTAACTAAGCAAACATAGCTTTTGTTAACATGACTTGAATAATGCCTGTATTCTTTTATGTAACATCATAAAAAATTGCTCTTCAACATTTACACAGTTAAATCACAACTTTATATTGGGATGCTGTGCAATAAACCAACAAGAAATACATTTTCCCCACATAATAGCAAGTCATGCAGCAGATCCTCAATTGGAATTACGTATGGACTTTGACTAGGTCATTCTAACACAGGTCATATATGCCCCTTGCTTTACCATTTAGCATCTTTTGATGGTGCGTTCACACCAAATGCGTTCATGTGCTATGTCTATGTGCAGCATTGGATGCGTCCAAATGCTCAAAATGCTCTAAACAGTTCAAATCGCGCCGCGCTGGACGCTCAGAACGCATTTGATGTGAATGCACCATAACAGATTTTCTTTATAGATTGTCTTGAATTTAGTTGCCTGGATCTTCTCAGTAACCATCACACATCACCCCTCTAAAAGAAAAGAGGGTGTTTATGTAGGAAAATATGCACACATGTATTGTATGTATTTTTCTGACACCTATAAACATTGTCAAAATTCTGTCCCGAGGTTTTCACAAATATTTTAATGGAAAAACCACAAAAGCACTTAAAGGTCAGAAGTGTGCTGGTATATCAAACTAAAATAAAAAAAGTGTTGGTAACAGTGATATCACCTTTACCCAGTAACATACGTATGCTGTGGTTCTAATGTACAAATGCATTTGCAAAACACTGTACATATGATCACTGTTTTGTCACCTGGATTGGAAGCACGATGAGTGCCACGAAGATCATGATGACCACCAGTAGCTGCGAGGGCCATATCTGCGGCGTGACGTCGCCAAAGCCCACGGTGGAGAACGTGACCACGCAGAAGTAGAGCGAGTCAAAGAGGGTCAGGTTGTTTCCAGCTCGCTCCAGGTGCTGGATGCCGCAGATGCTAGTGCAGACAGAAAGAACGGCAAAGTGAGCATCAAAGACACTTCCCATGCTGCGAGAGGCACGGGCGCTCATGGGAGCCATTATTCAGGCGGAAATGTTTTTCACACCTGTGCAAATATCTGTGACTTTTTATGTGCAAAGACGGGGGCGGCTGCATGCCTGAACGCCTTTGTTGGAAATTTCTGCACGGAGATGTTTTGTGGCTGTTATCGTAATATTCAGCTGAGATGTGAGTCAACTGGGAAAATGTCAAACTCAAAGTGGTCAGAGAGCTTAACTCAATAGGTTCTCCTTGAATTGCTTGTGCCTTTTGCCCCACGTGTGAGGCAAGCTGACACATCCTCCACTTCACTGAAGCCATCACCTGCTGTCATTTAAGAGCACCTTCTCACTCCGGCAGTAACCAATTACCTCTCTTCTTTCTGCCGTTCTCTCTCAGCTCCGATAGCGGCAATTTCCAATCTCTTTAGATGTCTTCCTCTTTTTCCTCCTATTGCTGCCTTATCTCATCTTTTTTCTCTCCTCTCCTATTCCATCTCCACTTCGAGCTTTGCTTTTCTTTGCCTGTTGCCACTCCTTCCTTGTTAAGTTGTGGTACTCACCATGTAAACATGAGACAGACGAGTGTGCTGATCAGAATCACGACCTGATTAAACATGGCTGAGTGTGTCCGCTGGATCGCCCTGTGGAGATCGTT
Source organism: Xiphophorus maculatus (assembly GCF_002775205.1). Taxonomy (NCBI): domain Eukaryota; kingdom Metazoa; phylum Chordata; class Actinopteri; order Cyprinodontiformes; family Poeciliidae; genus Xiphophorus; species Xiphophorus maculatus. The sequence goes on along the minus strand of NC_036458.1, from coordinate 10,287,341 downwards.
CTGCAAGACGACACAGAGAAGGATATTTATTTCAAAAACAGACGGCACAAGATGATTGAGAGAATGTGGAAAAATATACGAAATATTAAAATGAGATGAGAAACTGTAACCCTTGGAGTACATGAAGCAGCATGGATGGAGTATTGATGGGAAGAAGAAGTGCATACCAATAAAACAAAAAGATGAGAAACTAAATTGAGATATGCAGTTACAGCAGATGTTTATACACACTCATCATGGATATGGAAATCATATTAAATTGGGAATTTTAACAAAGAATTCTGATCTTTTTTATGTAGAGAAATTATTTTGCTAAAAACCTGGTTAAAAACCAGGAAACAAACCAGTTAAAAAAATGCTAACAATTCCTCCAAAAAGAGTAAAATAAAGATTTCACTCCCTTACAAATTCCCTTTGTTTTGTTTTTTTTTGTCACATACATTTAGTAATGATAACCTAATTAAATACAAAGACCAGTTTCCAATTATTTTAGTATGGAAAACACTGGTTCAATTCAATTCCATTCTATTCTGTCATTGTACCTGGAGATGTGCTATATTTTCTTTTCTTTACTGTCTATGAGTAATTTATGTTTTTGTGTCCAGCAAAAATTCTTTGAAATTAAATTTAACTATAAAACAAACAAAGCCGTTACAGTATCATAAGCATGGTTTACTGTCAGAATGAAGATAAGCAGGTTCTTCTATTCTTTCTTGATTGTGAAGATCTGGTAGTTATCAAATGTGTTTATGGCTAGTGAAATTAAACCTAAGCTCATTTAATTTGTGATATTACAGGAAGAGTGGTTTTATTCCACAAAGGACAGATTGATATGGATAACTGTAGCCCTTAATAAATTAAATCATCATTTAGAAAATAATGATTTAATGTGTAGTATGCAGAAGGAGCAATTTGCTAACGTTAATTTACCCAAACATAGATATGAGTTTAAAAATATTATTGTATATTCAATTTTGCCATGTCAACATCAGAGAAAAACACACATTAAGTCCAAACCTATGCAACAAATTCTTGTATTTAAAAGTATGAGGTTTTGTGTGGCACAGCTAGAAAGAACAGATAGATAATTAATAGGAGTTCAACATAAAATCATGGGATTTTCTCCTATGATGAGTGAATGCAGCTTAAGAACTTCAATGCTTCACTTACTATCATGTTCTCCAAAGCATGTTTGGCCAACCAGCAATTCAGAAATACAGGGATGAAAAGATTTCTCAAGGAGGGCAAAATCACCTGTCAGGGGGGGATAAAAAAGAGCAATGAAGTTTCTGTCTTATCACCTTTTTTATTACAATGCACACTCCTGAAATCTCTGGTGAGAGAAGAGATTATGTGAGGAAGAGCCTCTTGTTACATCCTCAGTGTATCACTGTAGCCGGGGTCAAAACGAAAGGCCAGACTTAGAGATTCCCATACTACCGGGGTTCAGTAAAGCATACATTTCCCACTCACAGTGATCATGAAGGGAACGGTGCTGATCATCTCCAAAATGAATGGAACACGTAGGACTTGCTCCCAAACGTTTCCCTGGAAACAGAAACCGCACACAGAGAGGTCAGGAGTCTTCACTGTTGCTGCGACTTTAGGAGTTAACTCATGTCGCTTGGAGGGGGAAGCTTCTCCACCATAAAACACATCAGGATGTACACAGGTTATAAAACTCCCCTGTGTAGGTTTAAGAGGCGAAGCAGCATTACTCAGTTTGCTCTAAGCCATGCGGTTCAATTAAGATGTCAGCCGTTGCCGTTTTTATGTGTCTGCTGCCTGTATGCTGACCTGAATCCAACTAGTGTAGGTGGACAGTCACAGGCTGAGTCCACAGGAATCAGCCAGCTTTAAATGCTAAGACCTCCATCCTCCAGAGGAATCTGTGGAGTGAGCTCTTCATAGGCTTGCAGTGTCAAATACATCAAAAGCAGGGCAACCCATGGATGGATTCTCCCCCCTCCCAGCTGCCTCCACACAGGGGGTTCCCCTAAAGCTGCTCTGATATATTACAGAACCATACGAGTAAGCTAGAAGGCCTCTCAAACTGGAAGAGCAAACATGAAGACAAAAAAAAATAAAAAAGAGAAACATTCATGCATATCAAATCCATCCAAATGTTTCCAACGCTGCCTGTGGACATCAGAGCCTCAGACTTCACAAAAGGCTTCAGAGTGGCCATCGAGGGCCACAAGTGGCTCACCTTGTAGCTGAGATATACGAGCAACATAGTTTCTGAAAAGCTGATGAAAGCCACAAGCACCTGCAAAAAGAGAGGGAGAGACGGTAGGTAAGAGACGGTAGGTAAGAGACGGTCGTACAGACACAGAGGCAGAGCAGACGGGGAGAGAGAGACAAGAGCAGAGAGAAATTAGGAGGCACAGAGATGAAGAGCGTAGGAGGAATCAGTGGGAGGGCTGATGGTTTTGCTTCAGAGGGAATAGGTTTAAATGAACCAACAGACATTTTTGTGTCTGATCTTTTTATATATATATATTTACATGTGTATGTGTGTAATCACTCTGCTAGTGTAAACACATTTTAACTACAGTAATTTCAGCTCTATGTGTCAAAACCCTGAGATAGCATGACACGAATTTATTGGCAAACAAAATGCAAAACAAATGTTGGCATGTAGGCATACATGAGCCAACCACAAAGTGAAAACACCTGATAGGTGACACTGATCATGTTTAGATGCATCCTGATGCTATAATACACAATAACAGTCAATATGAGCACATCCTGCCACCACAATCAGTCTAACCAGAGGCAGTGTTCTCTTAGAAACAAAATACATAGCTAAGAAATTACAATAAAACTTAGTTTTGAGAAACGTATTAGGCCTAATTTTTATTTCTTATCACTAAAAGGTTCTGCAACAGGTTTAGCAAGGATGTGCAGGATACACCATGTAATCACTGTCAACTAGAATTGACATATTATTTTTTTTCTGATCAGTTAACCTCCAATATGTAAGTGTTAACAGGTCAGGTTGTGTGGAAGTTGTTAATGTGGGAAAAAGACTTTTGTTGATGTGTCTTTCAGCATCACTGAGATAAAATCACAGGAAGCAAAAAGACAAGACACTTTTAGAAAGGAAATTATTTTCTATGGAGGCACTTTGGCTAAAAAAGGAAACTGAACATATTACAGCAAATTTGCTGCATTTTATCCAGTCCAATTTTACCTGCTGTGTATCATGATGGATTGCAATATCTTAGTAATCCCTTAGAAATGTCACAGTTAAGCTAGCAGGAAACTAATGGCAGGAAATACATATATAGACCGATTCTATTTCCTAATGCCAGCCATGCTAACCATACTAAATGCTTTTATAAAGTGTGACTTCTGTAACTTTATTTTGGAGAAATTTTGTTCTGAGCTGTAAAACTGACACACATACTGCATTAAAAAAATTATTATTGATCATTCACAATAAAAAGGCTTCACAAGGCTCCATTTTTAGATAAAGTAAACAGGTTAATCATTTACCAAGTTAACAGTTATTTAAAGTTCTTAAAGACAAATCAGCTAAAATCAATATGAATGTTTTTGCTACATCCAGGTCCAATGCAGCTTGATGCGTTTTGGTGCAATGAGACATAAACTATGTGTTGTGTTCTATTAGGTTTAGGTGCTTGAGTAGCACAGTAGACAAATAAAAATATAAGGTCCATCTCCTTTATAATGAAAAACACAGAAGTGAAGAGACAAAAATCCAGCCTCCCTTCAATGAAGTGAACAAACAATCAGTAAAAGGCCTAAGCTATATTGTGAGATATTAAAACCTTACTTAAGTTCAAGGTCATTTATTATTATCATCACGTTCTTTATTTTAATATTGCAGCTGACTAATAAATGTCCCACATACATTAGAAGATGGGACATATGCTAACTCTCTTAGTATGTGTGAATGACTGTAGGCTGAAAAATGTTTAACAAGGCATGTGATAAGAAATATTTGACCTGCAGCGCCCACAGCGGTAGAGGTCTGTCAACCCAGATGATGAGTTTCCTACAGAGACAACAGAGGGAAAAGAGGGTTGGAGGGCAGAGATTAGTTGAGTAAATACAATGTTTTTATAAATAGCTTAAAAATGCAAAATACAGGCAACTCTCTTTCCCCCAAACACTGCAACTGTGTCTACAAATACAACTCGAGTTGCTGAGTTAATTATGGTGTTTACAACTGAAACACCACAGAGGGCTCATATGGAAGGAGCAAAGTCATTTTTGCAGATTCACATTTGCATTCTTATTGTGACGGAACGGGTGTTTCTTTTTCCTCCAAGGTGCGCTGGAGCGTAGGGTAGGCTGCTTGCCATGGATGTGATGCTGCCTGCAAAGGGAGGCAGTCTGAACTCACTATGTCAGGCTCCTTATTCATTTGGAGCCGGAGCTAAGCCGGTGTCATTAGCCATCAATTAGATCAATAGGTCCCCTGAACAGGAGATATGACACAGCCTCAGGTCTGATCCAGAGCTCTTCTGTCTCTGTTCTAGTATATTACATACTTTATCTCCACTAGATCGCTGTTGATTAGCCAGCGCAGCCACTACGTACATATTATGCTGACAGGTACTCAATACAGCTGGATTGTGACAAATGAATGAGGTCCTGCTTAATATCAATACTGCAGATTGCGCCGGTTCAGTGAAGCTGCATTGATTGTGTTATGCAGCGTTTCCGTCCGGTGAGCCGGGGGTCGTGGGTTTTTCGTCCTCCGGGATGTGTGGTTTCGTTCTCGGTGTCCGCAGGCAGAGGCCATCGCTCCTCATTAGCGCCGCAGCGGTTTGCAAGCTTACCAGTCAAATTCACTCCAGGGACGGGTTGATGTGTTCTGCTTGGTGCAGTTGACTCCGTTGCCACTGCAGGGGGCAAAACAATAAAGAAGAAGGAAAAAAAACATTTAAATATAATTCGTTTTCTCTGCCACATCTACAAAATTTAAGCAGAAACTCCAACATCCCTTTTTTCTCCTGCAAAAATCTGGAACCCATTTAGCAGGATGATTTACACACACCATCATCTCATTTATATTGACCTGGTGCTCCTGTGACTGTTATCAGACCCTTAAAGTCACAGAGTTTCACCTCATTAATCCCCCTGTGTTATCGCCGGTTTTCTCACCAGTCCTGCCTGTCCTCTTGTGGGTTGTCAAGCAGGACTCTGACGATATAGAGGAGGCAGCTCAGCACCTTCAGAGCAAAGTTGAACATTCGCACTCGCAGACCTGTAATGGAAATCGAAAGGAAATAGACACTGAATGTTGTAAATCACAAAAAACACAAAGACACATTATAGTATTCTATGAGTTACTATTTACACCATTTCAAAACATATTGGCACTCCCGGTAAACAAGAATAAAAAGACTTAAAGTAAATTTGTTATGCTTTTAAGTCAAAATTTCACACTAAAAATTGCAGAAATACAACTTTTTAAAATGATTCCATTTGTTTATTAATTAAAAAACAAATAAGGAATAAAATAAGTCATTATTTTTATTACTTATTTCAGTCATAAGGCTGATGTGTCTTGATGTTTGTCAATCAGAAATTCGCAACAAGCAACTATCTGTTTGTCTAAATGTGTCCACATCTTCAGTCAAACATCCATAATATGAAGTTCTTGCACCGGTTTACCTTCTACTCTGAGTGTCAATAAGTGTGGAGTTCTCTATAAACGGCTAACAGGAAAAAGTTAAAAACTCTGAATGAAGCATGTTTAATCTTAACAACCAGAGATACAGATGAGGCCGTTTCAAAGAGAGGACAAGTTGAGAAAACATGATGAAATACAGAGCAAGAGCCACAGAGCTTGACGCTCAAAAATGAGACCCATCTTTTGCACCAAAAGTGGGAGAAAATTGGAAACAAAGACGGCAAAACAGCAAAATTCACATTTCGTTTCCAGATGGCTGAAGGTGAGCTCCAAAATTCGAGAACTTACTGGATCTTTGGTTTTTGATGAAGAAGAGCTTCAGACGCTCCTTGAAAGTGTTCTCATTCACATAGAACTCCACCTGCACCCTATAAGAGAGGCATGGAGAGACGGGCAGTCGATAAGAGAGGTGAGGATAATGAGGAAACGAGTAAACAAGGAGGTGCTTTGGGTAGCTGAGGGGAGAAAACTCTTCTTTCATTGTGTCAAGAAACAGGAGCAGAGAGGAGCAAGAGGTGGGAGGTAAACAGCAAAAAAGAACAAAGGTGAGGAAAAGAAAGCGTACACTTGAGTAAATTGGAGATGGAAAAGGAGATAATGATTATTTGAGCAGAAAAGTATGAAACTATGACAGTGCGACTGGCTACATTAAAGACTAATGGCTTTGGGAGGAAATGGTGTTCCTGCTTGTGCGCCTGCCCATCGGCCCAGACAGCCGCACTCGCTCTCGTTATCTCCACTGATTAAATATAGAGCAACAAATTACTTCCCTCTGATGTTTCTGCTGAACATGGGAGGCCATAATTACTGCTCTTTCTGCCTCCCCAGTCCGGCACCCCCTGTTAGGAGGGACACACACACACACGCACCCCCACATACAAACGCAAAAAACGCCCACCCGCTACCTGAGTATTAGTAATATCGGACCAATTATATGTCCAGCTGCTGTGGATTTTCATGTGGCGGAAATGGTAAAGAAACGGCTCCATGTGTGGAGTCACGTTATCAGACATGCTGTAAGGTGACTGCATTTCCTGTCTGACCACCTCAGGGGGGAAATTCTCCGCAGCTCTGCTTTGATTCAGTGAACAGAGCAGTGGATGACTCAGGTTGGACGTAAAATAAGTCTGGCCCCGCACGCTGGTGGTCTCCTTATACAACATGGGAGGATAAAAGAGGAGCAGAACAACCGGTGTCTGTTCTGAATGCAGGAAGAGGTGGCAGCGTCGGTAGGGGGTCCTCCCTGTGTTCCGGAGGGTTCGCTTTATCACCGGTCCACACGGTCTGACACACACCAAAGCAGCACACCTCTCAGGGAAGATTTGGGAGAGGGGCTAACTTCCTTTTGTTTCTATGGGAACGCCGTTTTTGTTCGCTTCCCTCAGTCTCACAGGAGCAGATGTGTGCAAACACGTTCCCGTGGATTGTGTTCAGCCATCGGAGTTGAAGGCCCCGCTGCAACTTGTCGACGGCCCCCCTTCTCTCCGAGCAGATTGGTGACAGCGATGCCTTTGCACACATAATGGGGATTGGAAAAAAAGAAAAAAACAGAACACAAATCTGCATAGCTCCATACTAAAAGGAGGTTTTACTTAAGCTTTCACCTTCCATAAGAACAAGACGGTTGATAAAAAACATAAGTAATTGAGGTAAAGTTTTGACATCCAAGTGGACGACAACGCATTTTGACAAGATTAAGCTAATAATTAAGGACTGAGTATATATTTAGCAAATCTTTAAAAAAAAATCCAATCTGTCTTTCTTTGTTTGTTTTTAAATTCCTAGATACTCTTTAAGATGCAAACTCAACCACTCAAGCAATCGACAGCTATGTACTGTAAGTACTTCCAGAATAATGCTGTAGCCTCCCACAGCTGTACGTTACCGTCCTCCATTTCTTCTGAAAAGCTTTGCTGTGTCAGATTCTTGTTTATTATTCTCATAAAAATACTGCATATGCTTTTATGATTTCTTTCTTCCAAGGTAATGTGTTCTTTTACAGCAGCATCCATCAGAAACAGCACTTTGTCATCTCACGCTGACAGTGTTTTTCTATCATATCCAATGTCTTCAGTTTTTTTCCCACCAATTTCATTATTTCCCCAGGACATTTTAGGTGACTTATGTCCTTAAATTCAAATAAACACAATTTTCCTTGAAACTCAAATTTCTTTCTCGAAGTATGTTCAAACTTTATGTCTTAAAGCTACAGTGGCATCTAATATGAATGTTTTTAAAGCGGAGTTGATGGCTGAAAGCAAAGACAGCAGTATCTTGCAGAAGTATTCTCTTCATGTTTCACTTTTGTGACATTATAACAAATTTCAAACCACTTATTGGGATTTAATGTGCTAGACCAACAAAGCGATACATAATTATCAAAATGGAAGTGGTTTATAGTCATGACCTTTTAATGAAATAACAGCTGCAAACCTTTTTGGGTTTTCTTTTACCAACTTTGCACATAAGCCCCGTCATATTGGATATCCACAGCAGTTTTCAAATCTTGCCTCAGTTTCTTCATTGGACTTAGGCCTGGACTTTGACTGGGTCCTTCTAGCCCATGAATATGATTTGATCTAAGTCATTCCTTATGTATGTGATTAGGGTCGTTTTCCTGATGACAGATGAACTTCCTCCCCTGTCTCTGTTTTCTGCATCCTCTAACAGGTTTTCTGCCATAATTATCTTAATCTAAAAAATAATTACCTTAAGGCTCAGATTTGTGGAGCGCACTATAGTTGTCCAGTTGAGAGTTTCTCCCACCTGAGCCATGGAGCTCTGGAACTCCTCCAGTGTCGCCTTGGACCTCTACTGCTTCTCTGATTAATGTGTGAAAATGTTCAAAGGGTCTTAAAACTCCTGCAAGGCACTTTGAAGCACAGTAATCTTCTATGTTGTTGGGTTGGGGTCTTTAATTAAGGAAAGAATATATAGAAATGACCGCTACCCGAATGTACAGAAAAGCTAATATTTACTACATTCATTAAGAAAATGTTCATTTTCCAAAAAAATATATAAATCTGTGGATTAAGGAATAACATTTCAATGTATCAAATAAAAGAAAATCCTTTGATTTCTTCAGAAATATGAATTGAACAAAAACATAATTGAAATCTAATAACTGTAGCTCAGTTTTAACAAAGAAAGCATGCTTTGAAGAGGATGACTGCACATCATTTTGTAATGTGGAGTAAATCTGTCTTAGCATGCACAAGTGTGGGCCAAAATAAGCAGACACAGTTAGACGGACAGACAGACTGAAGGAGACATGCAGAGGCGGATCTTAGAGAGGGAGAGAAAGATTGCCGAGCCTTGTTCTCCTGCTTTTTCCACCCATGCCTTCACTCTGTAATGACACAGCAGTGGGCCAACTAATGACACAGTAAAAGAAACTACAAAGCCTAAATGTGTGCATAGACACAGCAGCACTGTGCTGGCTCCACGTTTAAATTTAAAAGCAGTGATTGAGTGAATAAAAAAAGAAATAAAGAAGCCTTCTTTCTTATTAGGAGTTATTCAGCTTAATGGCTGAATGAGATTATCTAAATTCACAAGTGGAATCAAACTGATAGCTACCAGGCTGTGAAAAAAGTCTCCATAACAGATTGGGTGTGGGAGAAATAAAAAAAATATCTTAAATATAAACTTATTTCCACTCCTAAGCTTGGCATGGCACATGAGGAAGCTCAGATCTGTGAATATCACTAGTGTTTGTTTCCTAACATGAAGCATGTCGTTTCTGTTTAGTCGAACCTGTGAAAACCATCTTTTAGTGCAGAACGCTGTGGTCTAAAGCATGTAGTCATTTTTCCAATCATTTCTATGTGATTCACCAACACCATAGAAGGGATTACACCCAAAGCCTTTCTCTCTACCTTAACTTTGTTGTCTTTCGAAACATAAGAAAGTATGTCTGTGGAATAGCCTGGATGCCAGGAGCATCTGTGGCTCCAGCTTTTTATTGCAGGTTATCAGCTCTCGTGTTAAAAATCGGCGATGCCTGGAATGCATTCTCAGATGATAGGGATAATGATGTACGCCCTTGACCTTTCCTCGCTCTCTCTTTCCACAGGTTCGTGGTGAGTGTGCAGCGGTAACAAGATTGTATTAGCACACAAGGGAACACAGATTTCAAGTCGTTTCTTTCTTAGTTCAAATGTTAGATTTTAAAGTATTCTTGTATTGTATATCCTTCTGCTCTTTCTCTCGTTGGATATACTTTCCAATAATTCAGTTTAAATCAGAAACTACTCTCCTCTATGAATATTTTTCCTCCAGTATCTCATTTCTCATTAGCACATCATGTTCCCCTCATATAAGGGGCTGCCATTGTTAATCTGGATGACTTCATCAACATGCCTCTCATTCCCGGCACACTGATAAAACGAACTGGTAGAATTTACTCAATAAAAGGGATGAAACAATTTGCAGACCTTTTATTTTTGAGTGAGATGTAAAATTTCCAGAACAAATATACTTGACTTAAATAAAATTTTACAGGCTAAAATTCAAAACAAGTCGATATAATTTTAAAGTATTGAGCTGGAAGACTAGGGCCAATAGGTTCAAGAGGTACACAACTTTCAGTTTTAACTAAACTAAAGGATGTAGTAGAAATGTTTTATATCTGACAGAGTTTAATGATCTTGTGTCTTCTTCATAAATTGCAACTATAACCCTGAGGTGCAGATCATCAGCTTTAAATTTGTGCTATTTGCACCCTAGAGGAAGGAAATGCTAAGAAATAAAAAGTCTTCCATAATTAGCTCTCTCTTTCCTAAAGGTTCAAAAGTAATTGGATAAATTTACATAGCCCTATATAAAATATTCATTTCCAGTATTTCTGTGTCACAAATCCTTTTAAAGGCAATGACGGCTCATAGACTGGAACCTCTACAAAGGGAAAGGGTTCCTTTTATGCAATGCTTTGCTGGGAACTAATCACAATTGACATCAGTTGCTCATTAGTAGAGATTTTTGTCTTCAGTTTTATATGCAGTTCATTTAGCCTATGAAGTAAAGGTGAGTTTTCCTGTGTATTTAGATGAGTTTATAAAAGCTCTCTTGGTTTCTTAAAAAATGAAGTTCCTGAAAGAAATGCTTCTCGATCACAATAAAACAGACAATTAACAAGGGCAGATGAGTTCAATTACACTAAATGAGGCAAATGAATGACAAGACCCGGCTCTAACATCTAAAAGAGAGAACAGGTTCACTGTGCTTCAACTAGCAAAGGGCAGGAGAACAGCTTGTCCCTGACCCAGATACACAACCATCACCCACATAAAAGAGCAAAGACGGCAGGTGGAAAAGAAGGAGGCTGTGTGGACACATCCCTGCACGAGAAACATCCATTTTCCAGGCACATTTCCGTATTTTATGACTTACAATTCAAGGATTCATGTTAATGGAGGAGTCAAAGGAAATGAAGAGCATTTTTTTAATACTCCTCGCTGTTGCCACCGAATTGATTTTAACACTCCAGTGCAGCAAGCACTTTCATAAGAGCATAATTATGACTGAGGCATTTAAATAGTCTGTTATTCTGTTCATTTACTAGTGCAGAACCAAGAAAAAAAATATAATTATCAGTGACAAACTGCACTAATGCAGTTTGTGCAGATTTCTACCCGACTTAATAATGAGTGTAGTCCGTAGGCCATAATTGTTTACAAGAAAATTAGCATTTAGTCCTAAGGCATATTAGAGATAAAAACAAACATACATCTGATAAAAGATAAAAACTTTAGTGTTCATTACAAAATGCATCCGCTGCTCTCTGGCTTCTGTCTTTTTGATACACTTTCTTAGTTTTCCACAGGCATGAAAGCTGATGCTGAGAAATACAGCTTCAGTTCAATTTTAAACTCATTGAGTGACAGAACAAAAAGACAGCAAATAGCCCTGCATTAGTTATTCTAATCATGAAATAATATATGGCTTGACTTGGTGCTCAACTCTATTAAAAGTGCTTCAGTGAAATCCTATCTTTCTATCTCCGGAGACTACATTAGCTCCACTTGTGCACAGGCATTGCAGATTTGATTAGATCAATGGGAGATATGGGCCTTTTTTCACACTAGGCTTCAAAAAATCTCTTTGAGAATAATGACCGATGCAAAATGACTGAAACATGAGAGAAGAACTTTCTGTTTTTCTGTCCTTTCTGTCATTGAGCTGCTTTGGATTTGAAATGTAATTCTTTTGGTGTTTGAGGTTAGCACCCAACGGTTTGCCACACTTTGGATTTGGGTCTTATAGTTACATCAAATTTCCCACTGCAGGACCCCCAAAAACAGTCAGATATTTGCTGGCTTGCCCCACGGCAATGTTTCTGTGCACAGCATGAAAACACTGAAGTGTTAACATTGCAAATTCAAAAACTTCAAGGTTTGTCATAGGAATTCAGTAACTACCTCATTAAGGCATATTTGCAGTCAAAGATAGCCTAAAAACAAAGTCTTAGAGCCTTGAAGACCATGAGAGACAACCTGTTTACTGTCTGTTGTCAATACTACCTTGGGCTGTTAGCATGTAATTAAAAGAGACATGGTGCAACCAATTTAAGCCAAACACAGTGCGTATCTAATTTGATCAATATGTTTATTCTGATTGGAAGTAAAATGTCTAGAGTCCTGATTTCAGTCTGACAATCAGTTAAAAAAAAGCTAAAGAATATGCAAAATGTTATATTTTCAGAATAGATACATTATTTGCCTTCTGTACTTTCTTCTGATTAGTCTCTCTAAATTAGTCTCAGGTAGGAGAGTGTGCACACATGGTTGTTTGTCCTGTGTGTCTCTATAATGCCTAGTGATGAACTGGTGACCTTTGGGGGCTGATTCAAATTCATTTATTAGAATATTTTTCAAAAAACGTTTTGGTCTTCACAGACAATTGAAGCCCAAATCTTCTAATCAACCATGTCGGCGCCTTAGTTTGTTTTCTTATGCATGTGAGGCGTATTTGCGGTAAAACATGCATTAACTTTTTCTGAGTTAATGCATCTCGGGCGTGTCTCTCCTTCATTTACTTTTTCGTTTCTCTTCAAATGAAAGCTTATAAGTATCTTATTTAATAATTAGATTTATGTACCAAAGGAAAGGCTGATCAAAGGAAAAAATTATGCACAATACAATTTTTATCCCCACATTTCTGGACAGAGATAGCTCAAGGCGATTTGAGGTCCTACATGAGCAGAATACAAATCCTTTGTGAAAGACTCGCTCACACACTGTTACGCTAACAGACATGAATATTGGTGTTATTGAGAGATCATGTTCTACACTGGTCTCACTAGATTAGGGTTTGATTAAAGAAATTAAGAGGGAAGAAAAAAATTATTGGAGCAGCGCCAGTTGAGAAGGATACTGAGTGAAGTGGAGACGAGTAAGAAATTGCCTGTGATTTGTACGACAGTGGTTTGATTGCAGCTGAGGAGATTTTGTTAGCTTTTAGTCAAGTTTCATCAAAACCGACATATGAGTTAAACTCAGATAGGAGTAACATTTTTGCATTAAAATGCAAACTGAACTTTTTTGATATTCCCCAAGATCGAGTGTAGACACAACAGGATTTTGGTAAAATAATACAACTTCTGGTGCCAGGTTGGCAAATATTAAACTCAGAACCAGACAATAAAAATACAGTCATTTCCGAACAACCGAACATGGGTTAGGTAAATACGGGCAGTTTGTTTGACTGGCAAAGTCCTCAACAGTCTGAAGAAGATTTGTACTTGACTGTTTAGTCATCTGGCATTTCCTCCAAACAGAAGCCTCTGACTCACTGGCAGAAAATATAAATGTTGGTTTGATCAGAACAGGCACCAGAATGTTCCCAGTTTAATTTTCCTAGAAACTTCTCCAACAAAAGGATGAGTATTTGCATGCTTCTCACTTACAGTGCAGAAATACAGAACGGTAGGAACTCTGCAGAAACCAAACTTAACAACTTTTGTTTCAGTCTGCAGAGGCACATTTTTCAGGTGCAGCTCAATAGCTACTTACTTATCGGTATTTTTAAAAAGTTATTGAATGAATTCAATTCAAATAACTGAAATTCCAGGGTTTATTTCTGGAAATTGCTACATAAGACAAATTAAAAAACTAAATTTACTACAGACAAATTAGTTATGTCCATTTGTTGTCTATATCCAGGTATCCTGATAAGGCCATGGTAGGGCTGGTGCCTGTCTTCAGCTGTAATCGGGTTAGAAGTGGGATTCACTCTGAACAAGTCGCCAATCTATCACACGGCAAAACATTGGCACACAGTACAAACAACCATGTGCACACACACACACATACACACCCCCTCCTGAGGACAATGAAGAACGGTCAAATTAATCTAACATTCTACTAGCCCTGTACTTTGAAATATATATTTCAGTTTCAAATTCACTTTTTGAATTTAGGTGACTCCCTAAGCAAATTTAAGTAGCTTACATCTAATTTACTGAGATCCAGCTGTATCTGTGTTTTTGTGTCTTTTGTCAAAAGTATAAAACATGAAATTCATGGAATGTATTGTTTTCTCTGTCTCTGTCAAAATGCAATTAAATTAAAGAAACAGCAGAGGTGAAAAAAAATTGGTTTATCCCATGCATGGAGACGTTTTTCAGAGAAAAGAATAGGAGATCCCCATGTGTGAAATTAATCATTAAATCAAATTTATTCTCTAAAAGTCTCAACTGCAATCTTGTTCAACAACTAAATCACATCCCACTGGGCTTTAGGAACGGTTTCGAATAGAGAGAGAGAGAAAAAAAAAAAGATTTGGAGCCACTTCAATCAGACGCAAGATACAGAAAAGAAGGACAGAGGGGGCGGGGGGAGGTGAACATTAAATAAGGGTGACACATGAGACACACACACATACACACACCCAGAGGGATGCAAACAGAAAGGAGAGAGGAATAGACCAGGCCCACTGAGGGTGACAGAAGAGGTATTACTGTGTTCTGTGATGTAAGATTTTTTTTTTTTAAAGCAGTACAGCCATGTGTGTCAGGGAGATAAGTTTTGTGTAAACATACTGAGATTCTGATGTTTGAGGTTGGATGTGGTCCTACTGGATAAAAGCAATCTGAGCACCGGCAGCAAATGAAGGATGCTAGAAATGGAAAAATATTAGACTTATGGACCAGGGCGGATAAACTCTGTGTGATTCAGCTGTAATTAAGTTTCTGTCACTATCAATCATAGCTCTCAATTTCCCTCTAATCAGTCCATTTCATAGCCGCGATTACTCCCCAGGCGCTGACATCAACACACTGCGTTTCTGCCTGACCACTCTCTCCACTGCCACAACTGCGCGAATATTTGCGGATTGAAGCAGCATTCATGCATGCTGATGGCACAAGGCTAAAGGAGCCAAAAATAGTGACAGGTGTGCAGAAATTCAAAGAGGTATATTTTCAGATAACAGTATCATTGTTGCAAACTCTTTAAATTAAAATGCAAAATGGATGCAGAAAATTAAAAACATCAAGTGGAAATGATCATTTCAACATCTGAAATAAAACATTCTCATTTATATACTTCTATGGGATTTTAAATCATTTTTGTAGCAAAAACAATACAATAGACAATTTACTGTAGATAAAAAAAGTTACATTATGTTAGCTGGTTTTGTTTTTGCATCATTATCATTTTCTTTCTTCAGACATCAGCCGTCAACTTATGAAATTTGTCCTCCAGTGTGAGAGGTGCCAGGGATATTTTTGCATGTGCAACATGTTCTGCTAAACCTCACTAAAGTGGGATTCCATAGCCTTTAAAATTGCCTTCACGGTATGTCTAGCAAACTTGTTAGTGTACCGACTGTGATCAGTTTAGCTCAGTTTTTCAGACAGATGGCTTCTCATTTTGTAAAAGAAATCGCTGCAACAATGCAGAATTCACAGTTGAAATTGGAGACAGTAAGCCGCCTGGTCCCCGAGGCAGAAAACAACCCCAGCTGGTACAACAATCTTCTGCTGAAAATATGTCTTCAGTTCTGGACCGCACTTGTTTACAGCGACAACTAGGGCCCTTGTCTTCTGGCAAACTGTTGTTTTGCTCTAATGAAGGTCACATCTGCACTATCAGTTCTTGTTCTCAGCATATGCATTTACATACTGGAGCTAGTATTATGTTTTTTTTTTTTTTTTTTTTTTTTGTATCTCCTGGATTGGCTGGTTTGATCTTGGGCTGAAATTCTCTTGCTGGAAGTAAATTTGATATTTTTGACATATCTCTCTAAAGTCAAGATCTCTTCATAACAAAAACTGAGAAAATATGATTTAATATTTTCTTATTTTTGTTTTCAGTTTTGTGAAATTGAAAACAAAAATAAATATTGTGTTAAGGTATTTGGATGAACCTCCATTACGTACAAGCACAGCTTTGAAGAAAGTAGAGTGAATGCTTGTTGAGATGTGAGTGCTTAAAGGTAGTGTCTTGTTTGCTTGTTCCACTTAAAGAATGCTCTTTTAAGTGGATAAGAGTCGAAACTCCCACAAGATTGTACTTATTTTTGCTCATGTTTTGAGGTAGCACAAATTGTCT
Organism: Xiphophorus maculatus; assembly: GCF_002775205.1. Classification (NCBI taxonomy): domain Eukaryota; kingdom Metazoa; phylum Chordata; class Actinopteri; order Cyprinodontiformes; family Poeciliidae; genus Xiphophorus; species Xiphophorus maculatus. Next base: position 10,271,117 of record NC_036458.1, on the reverse strand, counting down.
CTTTGTTACAGTAAAGCAAAGTGCACTGACCAGTGTGTTGTTGATGTTTGGAATCAACAACACGGAGTTAGCGTTAGAGCCACAGACAGTCCCTTATCCCCTTAGCTTTTAGGTTTAAGGGGCATGCATCCACCCAACACCACCATATTATGGTCAGTGTGATGGTCTTACCTGAAACACTGTTAGTCTTGTAGTTTTTCACCATCAAAAGTCTAAGAGATCTTCAGAATGTTTGTTTACAAATGTGAGATAGGCCTTTGTGTTATTTGATTTTTTGGTCAGAACTGGTTTTTGCCATCAATCTCTCACATGGATACAATTTTGCCCAGTTTCTCGTTCTTTATAAAATCAGCACTAACTCTAACATAGAAGATTGAGGTCATCAGTTCTTTAGACGACGGTTTTGGTTCTTTTTGTGACCTTCTGGATGTGCCGTGAATGTGCTCTCAAGATAATTTTGGTAGGCTGACCATTTGTGGAAAAGTTTTCCACTCTTCCATTATATATTGGAGTCTCAAACCCTTAGAAAAAACTTTGTGAAACATTTCCAGTCTGATAAATGTCTGTGACAGACAGACTGGAGTACAGTGTGTTGCTTTCTGAGCCTACTTCATGCTGTCAGAGAGGTTCTCAGGTGAAGTAGTAACCAAGCCTGAGTGTGGATAGTGACATTAAAGCAAAACAATTAATGTGGTTAATTATAGTTCACACATGATTAAGGGTGATGGTTCTATTTTCACATAGGGCCACAAGTAATTATATAACTTTTTTTGGTACAATACTGACATTTGTTTTGTCGATCTGATACATTTAAATGTGACCAAAACAGCAAAATCTGCAAGACAGCAAACAGTGAGATTGTACAATTAGTCTTTCACTAATATTTAAAATAAATATGCAATTTCTAAACATCAGAATCATTTTTATTGGCATAGGTTACTGTTATATAAACATATTTTTGACATATAGCAAAGTAAGAACTATGTAATATTACACAACCCTGACACTAGGTGGTGGAATAGAAAATTTAGTTTTTAAGATGTGATCTTTGACCTCCATTTGGTCTATGCTATTCGATTTACTATGAGGAGAAATTACCCTGGAATCTTATTGGGGTTTTTTTATTTTTAAATGAACATCTGGGGAAGCCAGGGAAGCATCAACTCACACCATAAGTCTTGAACCACACTACTAGCCAAGTTGATGGTTTGGCCAATTTAACAGTGTGTATTCCTTTTCTCTCTGTTTTAAGAGGATGATGTAACTGCATTGACAGAGAGAATCCCTTCTTGTCTCGCTGACTTAGAAAAAATAAAACCCAACAAAACCTCTGTAATCAGGTCTCTGAGGTCACACTTCACTGGAACATCAGTCCTTGGGCAATAGCTAACAAATTACAGAAGGCCAGAGGAGCCACAGTCAGAAAGAGCAAACAGGTTCAGGCTTCTGCTGAGCAGCCAGTGACCCATGGGTCAGGGAGGAGATAAACTGCATGATATTATTTTCCTTCATTAAGCTGCAAAAACAGGAACCATAAACTGTACTAAGAGAAAAAGGGAAAAAAAGCAAATCTCTGTATTATCACATGGACATAACAACAGCTCTCCTATTTGGTATGCTGGAAATGTTTAGACTTGGACTGGTGAGTTCACCCAATTATCAGATTTTAAAAACACCCACTCAACTCCACAAGCAAGTCCTCTGGTCCTCGTTTCCACCTAGCAACAAGACACACTGGGCTTGGGGAAGGGGGTAAATTTTTCCATTTGACAGCATAATGAAATGAGCTTATTAAAGCAACGAATTTCATACAGCACATCAAATCGGCTGCCCTGCAAAGGACTGTAGGCAAAGGTTAATTGCCAGTTATCCAGAGCATCCGTTTAAGGTTGACTGTCTAGGTGGCAGATGTTCTGCTAATCTCAGAAAATGTGGCATTGATGAATATAAGTAGGAAAATGTTTTCAATGGGCCTCTTCTTGTTGCTGAATGACTTGCTCCAAATCTCCTCATTTGCACATTGTTTTTTTTTTCTTTAATTATATAATAAAGCATTTTATGTTTTTACTGTTGGCCTCCTGCTCTCATTTCGGCTTTTAAAGGAATTCATTTGAATACTGGGGTGTGCAGTTTCCAGTTACGATTTGTAACACTCGCTTTTGCGCACACAAGGAAAAGAGGAACTTGTTGCAACATCCAACAGGTCGACAGCGTGGCTGCTTCATATACCTGAAGCACTGAGCTTTGGCATAATGGGCTCATTATGTCTCTGCGGGCCACTTCTTCTCATCCCAAACTGACGTGATGCTCTCCCCGTTTCAGAGATGCGCAACACATGCAGCGCGCCGTGCGTAAAACGCTACAAGGAGAGACAAGCTGTTATCTTACCTGTCATCAGTCTGCCAGTCCCCGAGCAACAGGTCTCGGAACCGGTACCGAGGGGGCAACGGGAGCACCTCCTTTTCAAGTTCAACCATGGTTCACCTCCCTCAAAAAAACGGAGCTGGAGAGAAATAGCACCGCAAACCGCACCTCCGGACCGAGAAGGTGGCTCCTGGAACCAACAACTCCGCTACTCTTCCTTCTGCTATTCACAACGTAAATGAAAGACGAATACATTGGTCCGTCTCATGGCACTGTCCTCAGCCTCCCACCTTCAGAGAAAAATCCACTACTTCCTTTCCAGTCTGCGCAACAACAAAAAAGAGCAGCTTTACTGCAAGTCGAAATGAGGCAACAGGTCGAGGAAGCTCATCCCTCGGTGCTTGGAGGGAGGGGAGACTCCACTCTCAGGCTGAGCGCAACTGGTTGTCTCTCCCAACAGCAGCATCCTCTCCTCCCCGCCTGAGCTCCACATGGACGCACCGAGGGGCAGGCGCGCACAGAAAGGGGACAGCTTGCAGATGCAATTATGAAATCACGGCTTAGAACAACATAAAAATAGCAATTATCAAAGAGCGATCTTCACAGAGTCCACACTGAACTGTGGCAGCATTTACTGCTCTGCGATCTGTCCCATATTCACCCTTGACCCCCCAGAAATGCCAAACACACTCAGGAGAGGCTCAGAGGCGTGGAACTATCCGCGCTTTCTCTTTTATTTATTTATTTTTTTCACCTCAACTCCACTGCTGACTAAATAGTCACTTTAAGGTGGATGCAGTTAGCTATAATTAAGTTTGGAACAGCACAGCTGAAATATACAACGGAAATGAGTTGATTTGTAGATGGTGTATATTCATTTGAAGACATTTAACGCGATTCTGGGTGGCTTGCCAAGTAAGCTGAGAGGCTGCTGTTCTTTTATTCATAAACTAAATTTAATTAGAATACTCAGTGGAAGCAGAAGATGAGAAAAATAAACTTATTTTCATCAGGAAGAACATGTTGGTTTCCTCACTTATTTCAATTTTTTTCAAATATGTAATTTCAACGGCCAACATATGTAATGTAATTTTGCAACGAATTCACTTGTTTTTCTTTAATGCAACACCCGACTTTGTGCAACCTTTTATTTTATCTACAACTCGGAGGATGAAGCGGCATTAATCTTCTGGTCATAGGAGAAAAAGTAATGAAATTCAAATGGGGTACTTAGGAGGGCTGACAACAGATGTTATTCAAATTAACCTCCATTAATTAATATTAATCTCCCTCGACCTGGCCCTGGCAAATCAACACTTATGTGAGCTCAGGTGTTTATCCAATAAGGAACACTCATTTAATTAGATGAAGACTTGGCGTATGTGCAATTTGATACTGCTGTGTTTGTGCACTCCAAATCTTTAATCTACCTTCATTTGATTTATTAACTTTTGCTTTATACTCATTTTGGAAGCAGAAGTTCAGGAAGATGCATCTATTTCGCCCTCTAGTGGTCATCGAGGAGCAAACATGCAATCTGCAGGCAGCCACATTGAATCAGCTCTTGCAGGATGTGTTGAGATGCAAGTTTTAAGAAAAACTTGCATCTCAAGTTTTTGAGATAAGCTCAGAATAGCACTGTACAGTGGTGAATATAAAATACTCTTGAACTATATTAAGTTTATAAAAGGACTGACAGAAAAGTAAAAAAGAAATCAAAAAGGATTTCTTCTGTAACCATGGTAACCAAAAAAGCGTATTTCAGAGGAAACAGTCGTGTGTTTCAAACCTAATATAAAGCCAATTTCCTCCTTCAGTGGCTGATTGTGAAATGAGGTATTTTTAAACACCTTAAAAATGCAAAGAGTAGAAAACAATCTTATGTAAAAAAGTTATTTAAGATTTTTTTGTTTTTAAATCAGTCTGTTTGATGGTTTCCTCCATTCGGAGTCCAGCTTCAAACTTCTACTCCAAAGTCACATTGACAGAAGCCAAAGCCTCCACCGCCCAGTTGGGGTACTGATCCGGCGATGGAAACATTCGCTTCATGAACGTCTGTATGAACTCAGGGAAGCGGCCTTCCACGATGCTCTGCCTCACAGAACGCATCAGGGTGAGCTGTATAGAAAAACAACAAAAAAAACATTCATGAACAGAGGAAAGGATCATTTGATTACTGTAAACCTCTAGAGATCCATTATGATCTGCTGTGCATCTTCTGAGAAAAAAAAAAAGGGTCAACTTTAGGTCAAGATATTCTGAGCAGTCTGAGTTTTATACAGCGGCAGCAGGATATTTATTTACGTTATTACTGACGTCTGTTGAATTCTAATAAATCATTAAAACAGATTAAGGAAAAAGGAGCACCTAAGATACCACACTGAATTAAAGGTGCAATAAATAACAGTCGGTGACATCTAGGGGTTCAATTTGAGAAGGCAACAATGTCAAATAAGAAGGTCTCACTTTCGCCTCCAAACTATCCTGACTAGCTCGGTTTGGATAAATATCCTCTGGGGATATTCTGGATTTTTTAATAGGTCTTTTGTGCTTTGCAGATTGAAAGGTAGGGATTCTGCAAACTGCCATTGCCTCCCACGGATACCATCAGGCACAAGCAGATTATTATCTAAAGCTTTTAGAACCTGGTTGAACATTTCTGATTGTTTGTTTTGTTCTTTAAGCCATTGGTAAAAAGAAGAAAAAAAAAACCTCTGAGGGGGTTTAATACAAAAAGTGTCATTGTCCTGCAGGGAATGGGATTTTTAAATAATGTTTTAATACCTAATGGTGTTTCAGGTGTTTTAGGACTTAAAAAGTAAAAATCATGGTAAATAATTTCCAATGTCTGTGTGTTTTCTAAAAAATATGATATTCTGTAAATTTCAGCTGAAAAACAAACCGATCTGTTAGTGTCAGAAATTAAAAAAAAAAGAAAAATAGATGCTATAACCTGGGTGCACATATGAGCGCACCCTTAAACTAAGAATTTGTTGATACACAAAATTCAGTCTTATTCAGTTGAAATTATTTATCATTGTCTTGAGCCTTCCCCACCTCACTGCTGTATTCAGCACATGCGAGAATAACATCTATGTGAGCAATTCATCAATATCTACTATGTGATATTCAGTCATTTCTAATTCCTTACTAACGCTTTGAGTTTGATGGAAAAATCTATTTATAGGATTTGATTTTCAGTTTAAAACTGTTATAATAATATGCAGGTACACGATACATCACTGTGACAAAAGGTCAGCATTGGACAGAATAAATTCATCCCATCGATACTGTATTTTAAACAGGCTAAGTGCTTATTTGGAAGACATGAGCAAAGTAAAAACGAAATTGGGCTTCAGTGATGAGCCAAAACTATAACAGCTTGTGTCTGCCAAGATTCTTAGATTAAAAAAGTCCCATTTCTCATAAAGCAATCTAATGATTCTGCCAATATTCCTCCCATTCTTCTTCTTCTTAACTCTTAAAGTAAGCTTTTATGGCACATAGATTAAAAAAAAAGACTTTTATAGCTATTCTGGTGATAAAAGGAGCCACTGTGAAACCAGAATGAGCAGCTTTATTCTTTGGCAAAACTATCATTTGGCAAAGCCACTGCATTCTGTCTTAAACACAGTATTATAACAACACTATTACATTTTGCCAACAGCTTCTTGTTGTTTATGTAACTGTGAAGCTTCCCATTGAGTGGATTACACTTAAACAACAGGACCGTTTGTGTTGCTTGAAAACAAAAAAAGGCCAGAAATTCAAGAAAAGGATAAGTATAACTAGGCTGAACATTTTTGAAACCATCTCGACTCCAACTGAACCTTTTCTCATGTAATCTAATACACTAATCAAATCTATAAAAAATAGAAATACTATCATTTAAATAATGCATTCAGCAAAAAAAATTGTTTTAAAACGAGTTATCTGGTAATACTAACAATTCCGAAGTTAAATTTAGCTTGTAGGATTTTTCTAATACTGACCTGGTAGGCAATGTTGTGAATGGTGATGTGATGCATGGCAGCAGTGTCACTCTTAAACAAAGCATGCAGGTAGGCCCGACTATGTCTGAAATAAATAATAACGTTTAAAAAAAAAGAAAATGACATTCATGGGTTATATACATTTCAAGCATTTTCTGCTGACAACATAAGTCACCACTGATAGGTTGATAGGTCAGATATACATTATTAACAAAGTTTCAATGTAAAATAATCAAGAATTAAAAGCAAATTTCAGCTATTCCAGCTTGAAATGTAAATGGTTTTTCATTCACTTGCCTTTTGCAGGTGGGACACTGGCAGTCGGGGTCTATAGGCTGAAAGTCTTTGGCGTACTGCTTCTGCTTCACCTGAAGAGAACCCCAAGGTACCAAGGCAGAACCAAACCTCTGAGGAACAACAGCAATCATGGTCACAGACAAACTTAGAATCACTTATCAATGTGGATCAATCACCTTAAATAAAATATTCCAGGTTTTTTCAAGCAGGTGAAGTGAGGGAGCTTACTGCAGTGCGGGTTGGGAAGACACAGTCAAACATATCACATCCCAAAGCGACACACACCACCAAGTCCACAGCATATCTGCCCCATGTGAGGGATACACAGGTTCTTGATTAATGGCTCAGTAGCAAATAAATAGCACAGTTCTTGAGTTGTGTGCGTAAGAACACACCCGACACCCATCAGGTAGCGAGGCTTTTCTCGTGGCAGATGGTCAGTGCTCAGTGTGACCATCCGCCAGAAATCGTCCTTTTCCTCTCCTCCACTCAGGCCGCCAATGGCAAAACCAGGAACATCACGTTTAGTCATTTCTGCATGAAGACAAACAATGAGAGAGGGAGACTAAGTATTGTAAACTTCCAAGAACAATGAGTCTTTAAAACTTTCAATATGGGGGGTTATCTTTATATATTTTCTTTTTTTTACCATCCAGACAGGCCTTGCGCAGCTCTGCATCTAGTCCTCCCTGGATGATGGCAAAAAGGTTCTGTTTATCTGGATGCTTATTTGCTGCTATACAACGATCCAGCCAACGAATGGATCTATGCATGGCTTCCTCCACACGCGGTCCCTTCACAGTGCTGCTGACTACATCATCCAGCTGCATCATTATGTCTGACCCTGCAAAAGAGTCAGACATAATGAAAAGCATTAACAATTAAAATGCTCTAAAACTAATTTATAGTACTTCACATTTAGCTCACCCAGACTATTCTGTATGCTAATGGACTTCTCAGGACTCAACAAGATCTCTTTGCCATCATATGGGGACTTGAATTTGACCCCTTCCTCTGTGACCTCTGAGAGTTCAACAAGAGACACCATCTGAAATCCTCCACTGTCCTGAAAGAAAAAGAGGAAAAAACAAAGTTTTTCATATGAATCTTATTCCATATCCCAAATATCCCTTGATATTTATTACAGGGCAGTACAGTATTGGAAAACTCTACAATTTGGAACATTATTTTTAAGTATTGTAATGACAATAGATTTTTCTTGTGTCATTATAACTTCCGTCGCTCTTTGCAACCCTCAACATTGGAGTAACTACTGCAGTAAGGCTCCAATTAAGAGTAAGAGTATTAATGCCAGGAAATATGTCATTTCTTGACATTTCGATAGAATAGCTGGAAAATACTATATTTCAAACAGACTGTGATATTGATTTTGAGATGACAACATATTTCCAACATATTATGCAACCTTTGTCTATACTACAACAGAATACATATGTCTTAAAGCCAAAACTTAGCTCCCAAATTTTTTTTCCAAAAGTTTAGTGTACACTTACAGTTAGAAGATTTCTCCTCCAGTTCATGAATCCATGTAAACCGTTGGCTTTCTCTATCAACTCAGGTCCCTGGAGATAGTGAAGTAAGAAGAACATCCATATTTACATCCCCTTCTAAAAGCACTAGAATGCAAACTAGTTAACTTGTGAGTTTATCATCAAAAAAATACAGCGAGGCAATACATTAATGTTTCTTCATTGATTTCGTAGGCATTTACATTTGGTAACATTTGGACTGAGTTAGGGTTGTAACCACATGAGCTCTATATTGGTGAAAAATTAGCAGTTAAAAAAAATATCATCCATCAGATACCGTTCCCTCAGTTTAACACAGGAGGGAACGGTATCTGATGGGTGAATTATGGACAGAACTGTTCGAATGTTTGAGGGAATTACAACCAATAACTCTAAACAATTTAAATCTAAACATATTTTTAAATAAAATACAAACGTTGATACGTCACTCTACCTACCGGCCTCATGCCCAGGTGGTACGTGTTTCCCAAGCAAATCTGACAACCGAGACCTTCCAGCTGATCCGCGGTGATCCCCTTCAGGGTTCCCTGTGTCCCAACAGGCATAAAAACCGGCGTGCTGACGCTGGAGTGGGGCAGAGTCAGATCACAAGCTCTTGCTTTCGTCACAGGACATTCTGCAACAATCCTCAGAGTAAGAGGCGAAACGGCGGCTAAAGTTTTCTTTAAAAACATGCTGTTTTCTTTGAGATTTCCATCTGCTTCAGAGGTTATGGTGGCAGCCATATTCCTCCGACCATTGATGGAAACGACCGACAGTTGGTTTGACCAATTAGAGACGCGTTTCTTGCTCAGCACGATGAACACGCCTTTTGAACACCCAATGAAAACATAGTTCTGAGGCGAGTCTTCTGGATTAGCCAATAGACGTCTCGGCTTTGTAAAAAAAAAAAAGGTAGGTGGGTCTATTCTCACCGGTTTCGATCTGACGTCATGTCCTCAAACCGGATAGCGTTTGTGTAGAGGAAGTTTTGTTTTGCGAGTTTTCCGTCCGTTTCGACTCGCCGAGGTCCTAATTAATGCGCGTTGAAGAATACAAAGTTATGTTTCTCTGAATTACCCTCGTCAGACAGGCGCACCGGTTTTCAAAGTGAGATTACAAGAAGCGAGCTGCTTGAAGCCACGGTGCTGAACACTTTCAGAGTAACCCGAGAGCAGCTCGCTGCTAAGCTAACATTAGCCTCCGGTCTGCGGTGTGTTGAAGGGCTCTCTGAGCTAACGAAGCCATGGGGAACCGGGGCATGGAAGACCTGATTCCCCTAATCAACAAGCTACAAGACGCCTTCAGTTCAATTGGTCAGAGTGTCAATTTAGACCTTCCTCAGATTGCTGTGGTAGGCGGACAGAGCGCAGGGAAAAGCTCTGTCCTGGAAAATTTTGTTGGCAGGTAAGCGAGAATGGTTAGGATAGATATCGGTTGCAAAGATTTTTCTCTTGTTTGTGTTGGTACATTCTAAAAATGCATGCTTGCTTGTAATAAGAGTATGACGGCAAGATATTTATCACAAAAAGTTAAACTAACCTAGTTACGCTCCCTAGTACATGTTCAATGTAATGACTTGCGGGCATGTTGTAAACCAGCCTTTCTTGTAAAGTGGCTTCAACAACGTGCCTTTCTCACTAATCAGTTTGTCAGAATCGTTTTACCTGTGATTTTTTCCCCCCTTTGCATATTTAGTGCCACACCCTGAAATTTTGACAGAATTCACAGTAATCAATAATTGTTACATCTGTAAACTGTAAAAGCTCTTCCGTGCAGTGTTTTTTTTTTTCAGGTAGTGCAGATGGAGAACACTTGTCGATAATGTCACAACTTGTTTTGGTCTGCTGATTTTTATCCCGACTGTTTTTAGCATAAAATTAAAGCCTACTGTCACTCTTTCAAATGTCAACATTTTTTTCTATGTCCCCACAATTGTAACAGACAACTTCCTACACAGTCTTCCTCTTTTGATTCTGTTTATGGTTAGCGTTTAGAAATGAAGGAAATGTTAAAGACATGTCTTTGTTGTTTGGACACTTGAAGTGACAATGCTTCCTTGCAGCTTGGCTTTCTGGTCTTCCAACAAGTTTATCCTTTTGTCCTCTCCCCCATAAGCAGGCAGTGAGGGTAAAAATCAAAACAAGTAGTTTCAAAGGAACTTGTTTAGCAGGTTTCCGGCCCATTCAGTGTTACTCACATTCACAGTGGTGCACGGTCTATCCTGCACTGGAGAGAAAATACATGGGTGGTAAAATGACATGCACACTGTCGGATAAAAGCATATTCGAAACAGAATGCTTCTCTTAGGCAAGGGTAACTTTGCAGACTAATGTATTTCTACTTGGTGCACATTAATTCAAATGACTTGTTGTAACATCACTCAATACGTGATAATTGTATTTCAGAGGGCTCTGACTTTTAAAATATGTGTTATCCTTTGTTCTGTCATTTCCATTTTTGATTTCTTTCCACTGCCTCTGCAGTGATTAGCGTTGTTTTTGTTCAGTTCAGTTGAGTTTAAAATGCCATTTGATATTCTTGCTTTGGGGCAGTAAAGAGCACTTTACAGCACCAAACATATCATAAATACTCAGTTAATACTCTACTCGTGGTTAACTGGCAGTGGTGTGCATGTGACTTTGAAAGCAGGCAAGGTGAGTTGTACAAATTGAAGCCATCTGTTTAAGGTGGAGCGTCACTACAATATGGAAGTACTTGGGTGGTGCTCCACATCACTATAACAACAAGCAGGTTTATGAGTCACTGTTGATGTTAGGGTGTGTTTGAGCCCAGGAGGAGTCAATAACATAAATGCTTTGTCATGTGTTGAGTTAGTGTTTTTTTTATGCCAAAAGCTATTGTTTAATTGGATGCTTCAAGTGCAGATTTTTTGCAGTGGTATTAGACCATCTTTGGTGTATAACTTTGTTACTGCTGCTCTATAGTTCACACTTTGACAAAGATTGTTTTTTTTTTTTTATTGTTTTGCATAGTAAGATTAAAATCTTTGTCGAAGGAAAAAAGCCCCCATTTATTTTCTACAATTGAAATGCACACATAGCATGTCATAACATGCATTTTAGATAACAACTAGTCTGATCTTGACAGAGAAAATGCTTCCTCTTATTGTCTCGCCAGCTTGAACTTTTTGCTGACTTTAAGTTGGTATATTTAGAAGCAGTCCTGATCTGCAGACGTACTCATTTCAAGCAACAAATATCTTGCACCAGTATTTTTGGTGCTGCCCAGATTTATTTCATTTTATTAGAAAAAGGACAGTTTGACCAGAAGACTCCTTTGCTGTAATTTCTAGTATTAGTCCAATTTTTCATCCATGGATGTAGCCATGACTGAAGGCTTGGTGATCCATCTTCTTGAAGTCATTTAAGTCTGATTTGTTTATGAAAAGCCTTTTAACCATTTTGCAGCCACTATTTTAAGGAAGGAACCAGTCCCTAGATCTCTAGCTTTTGATGTGGCTACTGCTTTAGTGATTCTCTTTTTTTCTGATCTAGAAGACTACATCAGTGGTGTCTGATTATTTCTTGGTTCATCAGTCAGACATGTTGTTGCTTAGAGATGCAGAGGTTAGCTTGAAGTAAAAAGAGCTAATATAGGTTGCAAAATCAGTTTAATAACCAATGTGTTCCATGTTTTCTATAGTGGTTTCAAACACTGGCATCTGTATTCACAACATTTGCAGTTTTGTTGAAGCCTAGACAAATTTTTCTTAGATATTTTAGACCCACTTTCTGTCAAAACTTGGTGTTTTGCGTAACATATTCACTGCTTTGTTTCTGTTGTTCCAATTAAAAATGAAACATACATTTTCAGATATCACATCTTTGTTTGCTGTTATTTCCTCACTGCACCAATGTTGCTATTTAGAGTCAAATCATGTTCACAGCCCTAAATAAGGATGCCGCCACTAGTTCACATAAATATATCATTGAATATATTAGTCTGTCCACACATAATGGTTAGATTTTTATTTTATTTTATCACCACAAATTGGATGGATTGGATGCTTCAAGTGCAGATTTTTTGCAGTGGTATTAGACCGTCTTTGGTGTATAACTTTGTTACTGCTGATCTATAGCAGTAACAAAGGAATAGAGCTTCCTCCATTTAGCTCTATTTAGAGAATCGTCTGTCTAACTGCCTGATGAGCTGAGTTATTCAGGTTTTTAAACTTTCTCAAAAGTTGAAGTTGTCTGAAGTACAGGGGAAGTTGGCTTTTTTGTTTGTTTTTGTTGTGAACCAGAACAGCATAAACGCCATGTATGATGATCAGCTGAAGAGACACACAGGCATAACTAATATGCCAGGGGAAAAAAAAAACTAACATAGCATGATTTATTATTTTTGAGCAGCTGAATCCATCCTGAAGTTGGACATTTTGTTTGCCTGCAAAATTTTCATTCACTATAATATACCTTCAAATGTTTGATTAGAATATGAGTTGGTTGGAAGACAGTTTTTATTATTATAACTTAAGTAAAGCATGTAGTAGAAACTGATTCTCTGCCTTGGAGTTTGCAGTAATAAGTATTTCTTTTGTTTATTTCCTCTTCAGTCTTATCATATTTGAAATTCTGAACAGTGAGACTTTTTCGCATAACTTATAAACAAACAACAGTAGCAATAACATAGCAGTTCATCTTAGAAATGGTACCTTCCTGGCACAGCCACAATGCAAATAACCCACACTCTTAGCTGTATTTGAAATTATTCATTTTTGTGTTGTGAAGTCATCATACTTGGTAATTCAGACATCATAGCTGGCATTGCGGACTGGTCTGGGTGGAAAGAGTTATCAGATTTGTGACGTAAACCATGGCAAACAAGCCCTGAAACAATTTGCATAGGTTTAGGCAAATTGTTTGTATAGCTGTAGGCTGCTGTTTGTGAATGAGCCATCCAGCAGTTGAACTTTGGTGCTTTGTCCTGTTAACTAAAAACCTAACTCTTAAAATTAGAGGTGCACTGATTGCAGTTTTCTGGTCGCTAACCGATCTTTAAAAAGCCTGATTTGCCAATACCAATTATTTTTTCTTCTTTTATAACTGACGCTGCCAGAGGCCACTGAAAACTTGCTAAATCTAGCAACAAAGTTGCCAATGATGATGTGATTATTGTCACCTCAGGACTGTGCAGTGACCTTCTGGACGGGTCTGTCAGTCAATCCTCTCTCACTGCAGAGTAAAAGCAGGCAGTGACAAATTTTCAGACCTTTGTGGAGTAAGATCGGTTTGCAAGTATCAGACAATTTTCAAAAATTAAGTAAATAGGCACCTAGTTTAAATCAAAGTTGTCTTAAAAGGTGGGCATTATCTCAACTCCGTTTGGTAAAGCAAACCTCTCAGCTGAAAACAGAAATCTATCATCCCTGAAGCTTGTGGGATAAGTAAGACATACAAATAGTGATTGAAGGGATTTTCCAGTAAGCAGTTGGATTTTAGTCATGTCTGAGGAGGCTTGGGTGCATGGGGTTGGCTTTTGGTTCTCACAGTGACTGAAGGATGTGGGAATGCGGGTAGCCATGATTATGTGTTCTTTGCCACTCTGATGGCCCATTGAAAGAGCTCGATCAAACCACAAACAAATTTCTGTGCAACCATACTCTCTTAAGAGTTTAGTATAACCTCAAAGTTTCTCACACTGGAAGTGTGTCATTGTGAGCCAAGTGTGTGCTGAAATAAATAAACTTTCGGCTGTGAGTTGTAGCTGTTTAGGGAGGCTGCCCTACTCTCCTCTGATTCCTCCTCTTTCTTAGAGGGAGCCACACAGACTGATGCTCTTAGCTTGACTATAAATGATTGATGAAATGATACACAATCTGCTGAGCCTCCTCTATCATTTAAAGGCCATCAATAATAGAATCATGACCGCTTGCTTCTTTTTATTATGCCGCTGCCATTTATCCAATTTTCTCTCTAAAAACCGAATGGCTCACTTCTGCCTTTGTGTATCGTTTCCACTGAGAAGACACAAGAGAACGACTTAAAGAATAATTCCCTTTTGTGTTTACAAGTTTAAAAGTAACGGAGCTTTACTTTTATGTTAAAAAAGTTTCACCCAAAGTTCCTGGTTAGCCTGGAAGGTTTAGCTGTTAAAAAAACAATGAAGGAACCTTGATTGTCAGTGTACTAAAAGGCTTTAGACAATTAAAAATAATCTTCTCATTTGATCTGCCAATGTTTTTAGAGAAGTCACTGCTGTGCTCAGTAAGAAGAATCTTTTTAGTATTCTGATAGTTGAGCGTCTTTGTCTTTTTCCCTCAGCTGGAATTGATTTTATACTTTGTCTCCTTCTCTTTCGCTTGCTTACAAGCTTCACACTGAGCGTCCTATACTGCCGAACATGGAGACAACGGTCTGACTGCTTCACAGTTTGTCCATGACACAACACCAGTGCTAAAACACAGACGTGTGGCATTTTGCTGACAAGCGCGTTTTTGTTCTGGGTTCCATCCAGAAGGTTCTACTCTGTGTGACCACAGTCTGGGAGCATACCATGGCAACTCTTGCCTTGTGGCAGACACATAGTATCTAATCTGAAATCAGATGGCTGGGTGAACATTGCCTCATTCTCTTCAGTTATGCAGGTCTGGCTCTGCTATGAAAATAAAGAGAGAATCATGTGGGTAGGTGCCATCCTGAGCCCTGCTACAATCATTCAGATTGAGTAATTTCCACCAGATGTATGTTTCTTACGACAGCAAAAGGAACTGCGTGGAAGAGAGGAGGAATAAGTATCATCAAAGGCTGACAGTTGGAACCAGAAATTGAAATAAACTGAATAAATAGAAACATTTATTCTAGACAGTCAGATTAGACTAGAATCCTGTATAATGCATATAATTCTGGTATTAAAGCTGAACATTGCAAAGAGAATATCGATTCCAATCAATCCTCAATTTTCCTGACTCTTCTTTCTTCACCATTACATGATGTTTAGTCACTAAAAATATAAATTATAGACAGTTAGAGTCAAATATATGAGGGACATCCATACTAGAAATGCCTGACTGTTGAAATATTACCATCTCACTAATATTGCATCAAAGCAGGCAGCCCTGTGAGGTTCTGATAATTTGACTTAATTTATTTTGCTGCTTTAAGTTAGCCTAAATTGTTCCTCTTTTAGATCGATTAGGATTTAAATATTTGTATTTATAAAATACCAGTATAAGGAAGAATGTCACTTTAAGAGAAAGTTGTATTTTTCTTAAATGTATGAGTTCACATATTTTTCCTTGGTAGCTCAAACTGTATTACTTGGGTTGAATATTTTGAGTAGCTGACTGAACATTTCCTACCTTAAACTGGAAAGGTTTAGGTTGCTTCCATACAGGATGCTGAGAAAACATGGGGTTTCAGCTGTATTGGTTTGTTGTTTAAGTTACTTCACCAGTTCTTTGCTTCTTGGTTGGTGGTGTACCTCAGACTGGTTTTGATCTAGTTCTTTATAGATGTTTATGGGCCCCCAATGTTCACTTAAGTTTAAAGTGCAGTAGTTACTTTGACAGAGAAGAAGCCAGTATAACCAGAGCTGTGGTGAGTAGAATCTTCCTCGGAGCTTTTTGGATAAGTATTAAAGACAATAAATGGCTAACTAGGAACAAACATCCCTTTTCCATGGTTTGACCTAAAATAGTTCATTGCATCACCAACTTTTCTTTTTTGTTTTGAGCTGAATGAGCAAAACTGAACCAAGGTTTTAGCTGCAGCTGAAGAGCTGCTTCTCTATTTGAACTATTGGAAAAGCCTTTGTTTCACAATTTGCACAGTCTGGAGAAAAGCAGTTAAAAATTGCAACTTTTTTTGCTATTAATAATTCTCACAATGGAATCACAATCACATTTATTGGCAAGTTTGTGCAAACAAACAAGGAATTTCACTTTGGTTTTGCTTTACTCTCAATTTATGGTCATTTTAAAATTACGTATTTATGATTACGCTAAGGGCTAATATGCTTAAAGTTGATAATTCCTCTCATGTCAGCCACATATTTTGTGCAAATGGCTTAAGGAGAACAGACTGAACTCTTTCTCCCCACCTGCCTGTGTCTCAATGATTCATTCTTGCACCTGCAGCATTTGTTGTGGTTAGTTTGTGACTGAACTATTGTGTTGTGCACTGCTTTGCAGGTTGCATTTTGCAATTAGCCTTTTGCAAAAAAGTGGTCAACAGTAATCATCACAGGCCAACACCATGTCTCAGGTCTGAGACATGGTGTGAGGGTGCTGCATATATGGTTTGTTGACACATCTCTCACTGTCAGAAACCACAGGAGCGGCTTCTCACTTAGGTCATATATTTTATTTGCTTTATTCCAAGTAGCAGAATTGGTTTTACAGATGTAAAACCAATGTACCTTCATCATTTTAAGTGACAAAAAAAAGGTCATATGGCTAAACCTTATGATCAAGACATGTGATAATCTCTTTGATAATTCAGTTATTTGTACTTTAAACTTATTTGTTATTGTGCTATTGTTTAAAATGCTTCTTTCAGGGCACCGCTCTTTGTTGCCACACTTCTTGCAGTTGTAGCTAAAAACAGAAGTTGTTCCGCTGCTAAGAGGCAGTCTGCACTTAGTTTCACCCTAGCTTAATTATTTTAGGCATTTCTTTTACATTTAGAGCTGATTAAATAGAATTCAAATCAGATAAAATATAAATCAAACCGAATAAGGATTTAGAACATAGGTGTATTTAAATAATAAACCTCTTTTAGGATACGAAACAGAGGAAAATGTGTTCAAGCGTATTTTGTCACCCTACAGCGGAGAACAAATTACTACTTCTCTTACTCCTAAAATAAAACTTGAAGGTTTAAGCCACCGAAACCATCTTATTTTGCTTATCTGACTGATATGAAAAAAGCTGTTGAGAAGCAGTTTTAAATAAACATGAATGTAACGCACTCATATTCATGTAGCACTTTAGTGACACTAAACCGGAACAGTGTCAGCATAATCAGTAAATTGTAATCATATTCAGAAAAATTAAAAACAATGTAAATTTTCTTTGTAAAAGTCTGTGTACAGTAATTCTGTGTCATTTTGTTCCACATTTATTCATTTGTATATTTTTCTGTTGGCAGCGTAAACGCTGATCAAGCATGAAACCTTAGGTGCTAAAAGGCAAACCTCTTAAAATTATGGTGTTGCAATAAAATCCTCAGGATTTTATAATGAAAGCCTTTTTGACCAGATCAGCACAAAGTCTCAGTTAAGGCATTAAAACAGTCACCTGCCCCTTTCACAGGTACAACAACTAAAATGTTAACATTTATTTAATCATTGTCAATAACAAAACTTTGAATCCATCATTTGAAGCAAGGGTATCTAACCACATAATTGAAGCACAATGATGATCGCTTGCTTTTTGTTCAGCTGCTAACGTTAATGTTGTTGTCAACGGCCATTAGATTGCATTGCAATCGGTGGTTTTTACAGTTATCTCTGCATAGCACATTAGAAGTCTAGGTAAACAAAATAAAATACCTTTTATCATGATCAGCACTGTGTGAGCTGCACTTTATTCCCTCTGACTCATTTTTGCTTCAACATTCATCCTTTTTGTACATCTGCTTATCTGTGTGGACTGGTGCCTGTTTCCAGTGGTGATTGCTTATCACCACTGGAATGGTGAGATGTGGGATACACCCTGAATGTGTCCATCACAGGGTGACCAAACTCGCTCCTGATGGGAATTTAAAACAATCAATTAATATCACATTTATGTTTTGTACTGTAGCAGAAAGCTGGCATATCCTACGAGAATCACATAAAGATTTAAACTTCAAGTTTTGAGTTGTTACAACTAGAATTAGCTTGGCTAACTTTATAGTATGAAAGATGCTTCCTTGTTTACTTATTTAATAACTGTAATCAAAAGTAGAACATGACTAGAGAATTGTGTAAAATATTGCAGAATTTGTGTTTGAGTAAAATTTCCTTATTTTAGAAGGGAATTCAGCAAATGCATTGATCACTAAAGCTTTAATAACATTGTGAAAGTCACATTTCATTTAGAAAGGTAGAGAAAAAAGAATTTGCATTTTCTTGTTAAATTACCAAAGGCTATGATACAAATTGAACTCTACTATAATGAATAATTAAATGTTATTGCTTGTCAGTTAGACGTTTGTTCTGTTTGTTTTTTGTGTTTGCTCCATTGAATCCAGCATGTTTTCTTTGTATTTATTTTTAGAGCTTTTGTTCTGCACCTTTCAGCTGTTTATTTTTTCTGCCTCTCTTGCTCAGGGACTTTCTTCCTCGCGGATCAGGCATTGTTACTCGCAGACCTCTCATTTTGCAGCTGGTCAATAATATAGCAGGTGAGTACGCCTTTCCCAGGAAACACAAAATTCCAATTTTCTTTCATCACTGCCCTGCATATGGCCTCTCTGTCACTGTGCCTCAAGCTAGGCACCCTATTTGCTACTTTCATGTCTCAAATTTAATTTTCTCATTCTCCTCACTGCTTTTTCTGTCTTACTCCCTGCTCCTTATTTTTCTGCCTACCTCTTGCAAACTCATTCCCCCTCTTCTGTGCAGAATATGCTGAATTCCTGCACTGCAAAGGAAAGAAGTTTGTGGATTTTGATGAAGTGCGGGCAGAAATTGAGGCGGAAACAGATAGGATTACAGGATCCAATAAAGGAATTTCTCCTATCCCTATTAACTTGAGGGTCTACTCCCCAAATGGTAATAACATTGTTGTAATTATTATGCAAATTCTTTATTAATAAACATGAACATTTACTTCATGTCAGGTTATGGTAAATTTCAAGAATAAAAGGAAATTTACATTATATTCTTGTTTTTTTTCCCCCTCGTGACAGTTTTGAACCTGACTCTTATTGACCTCCCGGGTATGACCAAGGTTGCTGTCGGAGATCAGCCCGCAGACATTGAGCATCAAATCAGAGACATGCTGATGCAGTTTATCATCAAGGAGAGCTGTCTGATCCTGGCAGTTACCCCTGCTAACATGGACCTGGCTAACTCAGACGCTTTGAAGATTGCCAAAGAGGTGGACCCACAAGGTGAAGCATGTAGTTTTTACAAAGTTCAACACTGAAACATCAGACTTGCAACATAGCATTACACTCCGATACTTTGTATTTCCCATTTAAAGCATATTTGACTAAAACATGCTGCTCTTTATGAATATGTTCAGGTCTTCGCACCATTGGTGTCATAACAAAATTGGACCTTATGGATGAAGGCACAGATGCAAAGGATGTTCTCGAAAATAAACTGCTTCCATTAAGGAGAGGTCAGTATCGTGTAGCACCCAGATATATATTTACATGAAACATGTACAGACTGACCATATAATTGTTCAAAATGTGTGTACAGGTTACATTGGTGTGGTCAACCGGAGTCAAAAAGACATTGACGGTAAAAAAGACATCCGCGCTGCTTTAGCTGCAGAGAGAAAGTTCTTCCTGTCCCACCCCGCCTATCGACACATGGCAGACCGTATGGGCACCCCGCATCTACAAAAAACTCTCAACCAGGTCTGTGTCATTCTGCTTGTGTTTTGAAACGATCTCTTTGCCGTTCCATGTTATCATCTACTAAAATACCATGACTATGGGTTTGCAGCAACTGACCAACCACATCAGGGACACTCTGCCCGGGCTGCGCAGTAAGCTGCAGAGTCAACTCCTGTCTCTGGAGAAGGAGGTGGAAGAGTATAAGAATTTCCGTCCTGATGATCCGACTCGCAAGACAAAGGCATTGTTGCAGTGAGTGTAGCTTTTGATGTCTCTGCAGAGAGATACAAATTAATGATTAATGTTTAGTACCTAAAGCTAGGGCACAGTAAGTGTTTAGTTGTACAGGCCAAAGTAAGATTTGGGGTTTTACTATCCCAGTACACAAATGTGCCAGTTGACACATTAAGGTTGCATATTGAGGCATCTTTGAGCTTCAGAACACAAAGAAATGTGAAGGGATTGTAAAGTTTCATAATCTAATATCATAGCTAGACTTTAAAGAGATCCAAACTCTTGTAAATGAAAGATGTCTTGTCTCAAACGCATAAAAAAGAGATGATTCTCAGACCTGCTTCTGTTTCTGTTATAAATAAAGGATGGTCCAGCAGTTTGGTGTGGACTTTGAAAAATGCATCGAGGGATCTGGAGACCAGGTGGACACTAACGAGCTGTCAGGTGGTGCCAGGATCAACCGACTCTTCCATGAACGTTTCCCTTTCGAGCTAGTCAAGGTTAAGAGCGCCAGTGTTAATTTCCTTCTTGGAGTTTTAAGCAGTTTGTGTCTTGTCAAATGCACTTTAACTGTAAGGTTTGTTAAAAGTCTTTATCATCTAACTTGCTCTCCAGATTGTATTTGATGAGAAAGAACTGAGGAGGGAAATCAGTCATGCAATCAAAAATGTCCATGGTGTCAGGCAAGTACAGTCCAACTTCAAAAATTCCCAAGATAACACTTCTGAAATATATTTGACTCTGAATACTGTTGTCCTTCTTTTGTCAGAGCTTTAATTCAAACCCAAGTATTACAGACTAGCAGTACCAGCCGAATGTGATGTATTCAGAAACTGTCAGCTGTTCTATGAATTATGTTTTCCATTCTGCTGTTTCTTAGTGACTGCCTCTCAGAAATGCCACCCACTCATTTTCGGTTTGTGTCTACTAGAGTGTTCAGTTTATCAGGTGTTCAAGTAATGTTGGTCTCTATTGTATTTTGTATTATGAGCCATCTTATGTGCCACATTCATTGTTAGCCTTGCATTGGCACTTCATATCTTCTCCCCATTTAGGTTGTCACTGTTTCAATCCTGTTTGTCTGCCAATTTAGATGTTTCCTCAACACCTGCTTTGTCATTTTGTTCCATTGTACTTTTAATTTTTTTTTTTTTTTTTTGCTTCAGCCCACATGTCTGTTAACTGTTATGTGTGTTGGCTTCTTTGCCTCTGTCTCTGTGCATCCTCAGAACGGGGCTGTTCACTCCAGATCTGGCGTTTGAGGCCATCGTGAAAAAGCAGATTGTTAAGCTGAAAACACCCTGTCTCAAATGTATCGATCTGGTCATTCAAGAACTCATCAACACAGTCAGGCAGTGCACCAGCAAGGTACTGCAAGAGTCCAGCATCTCCCGACCCAGCCAAGACTCAGAGCAGGGACAACCACGGGCATAGCAGAGGGCATGCTCTCACAGAACATTAGCTGTAGTATCTAGATTTAGTTTCTATGCTTTAATTGAAGAACGTCCCATGTAGTTTGCCCTCTGCCAGCCCGGCCCTGAAAGCTGAGTTCAGGCAGCGCTGTCGTATTGTGGAGTGTTGTGACGGGTGGTGTGTGGTGATGGATTAGAGATGTTTTCAGGACTGAGATTCTGCTATCTGTGCTGGACAAGCTGCAGGTCTCATAGCTCAGTACATGTAAACAGCAGAATACAATGTATATCTTTACCACCCAAGTTTAGAAGGAAGTGGATCATTAGGGAACTAAACAACCTGCAGCTTGTCCTCCACTGTTTGAGTTCTTTCTAATCAACTAGAAAATGGCTTACTGAACAAACACTTCCTGTCTTCTTCCTTTCTGTCTTTCCAAATATTCCTCTTTCTTTTTATTTCCACCCCCTCCCACCACCTTCACAACAAATTGCCAAACTAATCCTGTGACCTTTCAGAACGGGGCTCTTCACCCCGGACCTGGCTTTCGAGACGATTGTCAAAAAGCAGATCTGCAAACTCAAAGAGCCCAGCCTCAAATGTGTGGATCTTGTGGTGACTGAATTCACTGCTCTCGTCATGAAGTGTGCCAAAAAGGTAACCAGGGATGCATATCACAATATAATGCCATGACGGGAGAAGAGATTTTTTTTTTGTTGTCTATGACTGCCATTAAAGTCCAGTTTTCATCCACTGCTCATCATTGCTTTTAAAGTCTGCATCGCCCCGTTTTTCCTCTCTATTGATGTCGCAGTACCATTGAATATAAATATTTTTGTGCAAATTGTCCCCCGAACGACTTATTGTATACATATTTCTGTACCTCTGCATCAGCTTTTCAGATGTATTTTTTCCCCCACTCCCACTCTGCTTCCTTTTTGCCCTTGCTGTTTAAGAGCCGATCGACTCAGTTGTGTGTTGCATGCTTGTTGACCCACACAGCAAAGTGACTGCCATTCGGCTATCACCTGAACTGGAAAGAAATTGAACTTATAAGAGCGGTTAAAAGGAATAATACTCCCAGAACATACCCTCTGTGGCTTCTTGGACAAAAGCATTTCATTTGTAACAGTGCATCACTGCCATCTTGTGGACAACTGAGGGCACGACACAGTAAGAAATGCTGTAAGATGCATAGTTGGCCAAACTTACCTCTTCCCTGCCTTTTGGGTTTCCTCTGCCTCAGCCCAGACTGTCATCTATCATCCAGTCTTTACTAACATTTGTTTATTCAAACCTGTACTACCAGTCACAGATGACAGTTTAAACGTTTATTGGCATGTCTAAAGTTTGCACTTATCAGTGTCTTGCTACCAATATATGGTTTAGACTAAATGTGTCTTGATTAACATAACCAAACATATTTAAGGTCATCTTTGACTGTTGGTACATAGCCTCCAACACCAATAACCACCATGTCTTTACAATCTGTGGTGTGTTTGTGTTGGATTGTGGTTGCCTGCATTTGTGTGACACTAAAATGTCACTTGACAATGTTTTTACTCTTTTCTTTGTTTCCTACTTATTCTCACTTCTCACTCCTGTTTTTCTCTGATTCTTGTTGGTAAGTCCTACTAAGGTAAAGCTGTGCGTGAGTGTGTATATGTCTGTATTCCTGTGTTAAATGCTGCAGTTACATGATGTGTTTCCTTGCAGCTCAACTCCTACCCTAGACTGAGAGAGGAGACGGAGAGGATCGTCACCACCCACGTAAGAGAAAGAGAAGGGAAGACCAAGGATCAGGTGCGTTGCTAGGCTTTTAATCCGATGATCTAGTGCCTCGTTGATCATCTTGATCAGTTCATTGTGTTGCCCAAGGGCAACTTGAGACTTTACAGGACCTGGCATTATTCCCCATTGTTACCATTGGGCTTCTGAACCAAAGCTTTAAAAACATGTTTTAAAGGGTTTTGTGAGGAAATTGGGGATTTACTGTATGTGTTTTTAAGAGTAAGAGCACAATAACTACAGCAGAAGAGTTTATATACTACTAGCTAGAAAGAATGTTTGTGGAAGAGCAACTTTAGTTGGAAATCAAAGGAGTTGCTTGGAGAAACTTTGTTTGTGAGACAGCTGCCTAGAATAGAGTAGAAAAAATCAAAGGTTGTTGACAAACTCTGATGCTAACTGTGCTGAGTAACACCACTGGCCTAATGACGCGTTTTGATGTTTTGAGAGGGATTTTAAAAGATCCATAAAGTCTATATTGGCAGCAGTGAAGTAATAAACACACACTGTTTGAATGTTAGCAACTTGCAGGTAACAACATTGCTTTGTTGCATCAGTCTGAAACTAGTCAGAACTCATAGCAGTATTCTAGCTGATCCCTAAAGATGATGAATAAACAGACAAACACAGAAATCATTATTGGATAAACTGTAAAAAAGGTCTAGTACCCTTCTCTGTGAGATGATGGGAATTAATATTCCTTCAAAGCATGAATTTCTGATTTGAATGTCAATCTAGTTTAACTTTATGAAATAAATATAATTTTACAGATAATAAAACTCAGACCACTGTAACATTATAAATACGCAGTAAATATTTGTTCAGTGAAATAAAGAGTGGCCTTGCTGTTTCATGACAAATCTGAAAATTAGACTTGAGAAAATTTAGAAATTTTAAAAGAAAAATTGTATAGGAAACACTTTTTTATTTCTATGTTAAATAAAACATATTTATAATTTATCGTCCGCTTAATCCAGTTTTAGGTGTAAATGCATGAATTAATGCAACAGTTTAGACTCAGTGATTCATCTTTCTTGCATTGGTTGTGGAAGCAGGGCATTAAGAGCTGTGGTGCTCAAATGAGAACCCACATTAAAACCTTGCTTACTGGTAACGGTTTCTTGTGGTTAAAATAAATGGTTTGATGTTTATCTCCTTTAAAAAGAAGTATGCAGAAACAGCTGACGTGGATTCTAGCTTGGACTTTAAAATGTGGTAGTTTAGCATATAAAGGTAGATAAGATGAAGTCTAAGGTAAAGTCATTAACTGACATCCACATTGCTTGTTAGCTGTTATGAGTCATCACCTTCTCAAATTGCTGATCTTCCAGTGGCAGTGTGAGTGGGAAAAAAACTCTACTGTGAACCTTTTTAACACCACTTAGGTTCCATCTTTGCATTCATCAGTAGATGACATTAAAAACTCTGTAGCTGTTCCCATTTAGGGCCAGAGACAGCTGAGGTTGTGTCCGCCTGCAGTTATCTACAAATAATTATCTGCCATTACTTCACTTTCTGTCCTGTTTGCAACAGCAAGCAACAACAGCCCAGCAGGGAACATTTGAAAGATGAAATGGGTTCTACTAAGTGCAGATTGATTATTATATGTATTTTATTACAGGAAGTGTACTCAAGAGCATTTATGGACCTTTTCTGACCTGTTTGTGCCCATTTTAAAATCAGGAATTAAATCTGTTTGGCAAAAATATTTCCTCCTTTCAGTTTTTATGCAAGCTCCAACATGAGTTTAAAAAGACACACGTTTTGTGAGATTCTTCTCTGTTCATTCATTAAAAACAAAAATATTTGAGTAACCAGTTGCGCAACAAAGACAGAAAACGTGTCTATTTATTTGGTTGCCTTTTCAATATTTAAAATGAGAGAAGACAACTTTTCTTACAGAATTTGAGACAATTTATTTCTTATTTAATTCATTCTAAAACACAAATAATATATGAGTGATTTCAGAAAAGATGACAGTAATAATGTCTCAAACAGTAATTTAAAAAGTGAGTAGCAAAACTTCTGGTCAGGATCTTGGTAAATTGGAAGATTTATAAACAGAAACCTTTGAGTAATACCGTTTTCTCAACTCAACCTCAGTGCTGCAGTACGCAGCCATGATATCACTTTTACCTGATGGATTTCAGTTGGTTTGTCTTACTTGAGCAAGCTTGAAATATCAGATGTGAGACTCTATGTTAAAGTCATCTCCGTCCTAATCTAATTTCTCTCTGTTAAAGGTTCTGCTGCTGATTGACATTGAGCTGTCTTACATCAACACCAACCATGAAGACTTCATAGGCTTTGCTAAGTATGTAACCATCCTTCCTGTTAGTCTATCTTACAGCTTAGAGTCTTGAACCCAGCCCCAGTACTTTTATGTTTATCCTCTCACCAGAGTGAGTGATGAATCTAAATGTCACCAGTTATACACATGTTATGTCTCTCTGAGGAGGGAGGTGGATGCCACAATAATCAAAATTGCCCCGTTGATCAAAGTTCCGTTATTTGTGAGTTTCTTTCCCCCTTGCATGAAACAATCCCATCCTTCCCCAAAAGTCAGACTTTTCTTGGAAAAAAAAGACAAAAAAAACCCCATTCCTATTTGCATCTTGCTGTTGTTAAAAAGCATGCTTGTTGAACTCAACGAAAGAGTGGCGCTCGCGATTTTTATCTGTTGCTGCTTTGTCTGGAAACTAATTTGCACACGGCATAGTTTTCATGTTTTTTGTGGTGTATCTCAAAGCAGTCTAGAGTTTGCGGGTGGTTTCATGTGCTTCCTAGTGCAGCAGTAACAGTAATTTGTAGTTGAGTGAAGCTCCTCTGCAGTGTGGATTTTTTTTCTGACAATGTAACAGAAAAGTCCCTTTGGGAGCATGTGTCAGGGTTTATGTTTTGCCTCTGCATGGCAAGGGAATTGACGCATTGCATCAAAGGTCAGCAAGAGCGGTTTAATGGTTTTCATGACATCACTTTCAGTCTTGACTACAGAAGGCTGGATGATGGTAGCTCCCCAGGGTACAGCAACAACAGGTGGGCATACGGGAAATATTCAAGGTTTTGTTTGTAAAACAAGTGCATGGGAATAAATATCAATGAAAAGTTCACTGCATAATATTAAAGACATCTCTCACAAAGAATGTTAAATTAATATTCAAGAGCAACAATATTTGATATTGTATTTTTTTTTAAATACAGAAATGTTTTATGGTATTGTCTACATCTTCTTACTGGACATTATAATTACTAGATAAATGCAATGTGGAGTGGAGGCGTTCAGAATGTGGTTCTGCTCAGGAAACCCCGATTGCTTCAGATTGTCTGAATTGTTTTGCGCGTTTCATCTTTCTCTTGACAATACTTCATAGGTTCTCTATGTTGATATTGGTCAGGCTAGTTTGCTTGGCTAATCAAGCACAGTGATGCCACAAAGTCTGCTGGGAAAACGTCTGTCAGTGGTCTTCACCTTGATTGTGTCAACCAAAATATAAAATGTTTATTTTGAAAAATGTTTCATAACATTCAAAGTTTCATAGAAACTGAATTTTGTGTTTTCCTTAAGTGTAAGCAATAATTATTACAATTAATGAAAACAAATGGTAGAAATGCCACTCTGAGTTTAACAAATATGAGTTTCACTTTTGAATAATTGAAATAAGTGAACTTCTTAATATTGTACTTTATTAAAATGCACCTGTGCATCTCAGAGTGCACAAATATTTAAAGCTTTTTAAAATTTTGTCTAACTTTGTGTTTTTGTTGTGAAATAAGTAATTCAGACTTCTTTAAAATTTGACAATTGATTTCCTTTTACGAATGAAAGCCAGAAGAATAAAAACAGGAAGTAACCATAGTGTTATTTAAAAATGCTGTGTCAGACATATATAGGAACTATACAAACGGTTCCATCATTGTTGTCTGTCTCTCTTTGTGTGCGACAGTGCTCAGCAGAGGAACATTGCTGCAAACAAAAAGAGGGCAGTACCTAACCAGGTATGTTTTGACACCTTGATTTGTCCTTTTCTCAAATGCCAGGTTTAATCATCTTTTCACAGATACATTGTATTACATAACCTAATTAATCAAATTGTCAACAAGCCACAGCAAATAATCAATTTCTTCCTCTGGTAATATTATCACCCAGTCTTTCGTAGTCCTGTTTATCTGTTTAACGTTTTAAAGCCGATATTTGTCTATTATTTAATGGTTTTATAACAACTTGTTGACCTTTTTGAACGCACCTTTTTTTAATGATAATGGTTTAAAGGGAGCGCTGTGTTAGATAGTATGAGGAAGAACCCGTTCCCTGCTTTCTGACACAAGCTTATCTCTTCAGGATCAACATTGATTTTCTGCATGTGATCCGGGCGTGTTACATTAGCACAACGATGATTAATAACTGAATGATGTTTGTTTTGCCTTCCTATTAACTTCCAAGCATCTTTGTGCTCATTAAAATTCAAAATGCGCATGGATATCACAACAATCATCTGAGTTGTGACATAACCAAATTGTGATATATCTTGAAGTAATTTTAATTGCATGTAATTCTTTTGCTCTGTTTCTTTCTCTGTCCTTTTTTCATCCTTTTCTCTGGCTGCCTCTTGGATTTCCTGATTTCTTGTTCCTGTTTGCTCCCTTAAACACTTTTTTTCTCTCTTCTACTATTCTTAATTTTCATTCACTTCCACCTCTTTATTCCTCACTTCTTCTACCTATCTTGCACTGTCCACTTCTTTGATTTCCAATTTGTTTTTGGCTTTAATTTTTACACTACCCCTCTGCTTTAACCCCACTTCCCTTCCTACTGTATTACTGCAGGGTGAGATTCTGGTAAGTACCCCGCATTAAACCACACCCTGCCAGGGGCAGCAGGGGTAGGCCATGCAGAAGAACTGAGGCCGTGTCAGTAAAGGTCAGCCAGTTCAGTTAGCGTCGAACACAAACTCCTCAGAGATACTTGAATGAACGTTGGCTCCTGTGTAAATAAAAGGTGATGCCGTCACTTTAATAAAATGTTTTACCCTTCTGCAGCTTGCCGGTTTAGGCGAGGCCCAGGAAGAGAAGGTAGAGTCTCCAGACTTACAAAAGTGTCACCAGTTGTAATTCCAACTGTGGTGCACAGCTACCAGTAATTTGGACTAACACTTGACTTATTTAAACTTATAATGTTTTTCTTTTAGGAGGCAGTAATTGCCAGTAATTCTACTAACAATGTTCAAGTGTAAATTTTGAAAAGGGTCTTAATTTATTTTTGTAGTACGCTACAATCCTACCTTCTCTCTACTTGAGGACAAGAGAGAGGATGAAGAACCCTACAGCCTGTAATTGCGGAGGTGTCAGTTCCTCTGTCACTTGGTGTTTACCTCTGCTGCTGCCTCATGCATGGTGATCCAAATGTTTGCCTTGTGAGAACCGTCCAGAAGGTCACTGGGGGAATAACGGGACCAATCAAATCAGCGACATACCCAAAAAGTGTATTTTTTTAATTTGAAAAATATAACATTCTTTTTTTTTTTTTTTTTTTTTTTTTTTTTACATAAAAGTTCTAAAATTCTACTAACAAAATCAAATGTCTGACGATAATTTCTCATCTCATCCAATCTGTTTTTTAATTAATCTGGTGACTTATCATGGCTTTGGGGTGTATGCTAATGGCTTATACAAAATAAATCCTCGTCAACATATCTTTGTTTTATTTTCTAAAGTTTAATCAAGGCAAACTTCATGTTTATACACAATACATACAAAATGTCCACACACTCCTAAAAAACAGCAAAGTTTTTGTAATGTAAGGAAATGAGACTAACAAATCATTTTAGAACTTTTTTCCACTTTAATGCAACAGATAAGCTCAATTGGAGAAAAAATATATATCTTTTAGGGGGAATAATAATACTGTGGTGTCATAAGTGTGTGTACCCTTAAATACTTTATTAGATACCTTTACATCCCTAATGAAAAGGCTGGCTCAGAGCATTATGCTACTGCCACCATGCACCACTATGTGTATGATACATTTTTGGTGATGTGCAGTTTTTGCTCCAAATACTCTTGCTTTTTGATGAAACATGGGTTTTATCTGACCAGTAACACATTTTCCTACTTGATTTTGGAAAACCCAAGACGTGTTTTCACAGAATTTAGCTGCTAGGTTTGGATTCCTTTTCTTGGTTAGAAAAGATTTCCGTCTTGCCACCTGATGACCGTCTTTACTATTCTAAGATGTATTGAGTGCTTTGAAAGCTCTTTGTGCCCTGCTGCCCCAACTCATTTCTCATAACAATGAGATCTTTGCAGACCCTGGGTTTTATTGTTGGCTTGCTAATGAAATTTTAGGGAAAGAAAGGGGGCAAAAAACTACAGCTCAATTTGTATGTCTGGTTAAGCAGAGGCTGTTGAAATGATGGCAGGTTGATTAGGACACCGCTATATATCAAGTTATGAGGGTGTACACACTTATGCAAGCACAATATTTTACTACTTCACAAAAGATGTATTTTTCTTTCAGTTTTACATCACAATAAAAGTGGCAAAAAAACTAAAATGATTTATTTTGGTCCCATTTTTTTCCATATCTCAAGCTTTTAATATAGAACTTGGAGCTTTTATGTCCCCCGCACATGTCTTATGAAGCATTTTTGTTGTTGATCTCAGATGTCTGTCAGCTTTAACTAACCAATAAATCAGCAACAACATTTAAGCAGAACATTCAATATAAACATTTGTAAAAGGAAACCAGAGCATCTATGACTCCCCTTTATATCGTACACAGGCTGACTGTAAAACACAGGAAACAGTATTCCCAGCTGACTGGATTTATAGTTTTACGTTTTGTTTGGGTTTTTTTTTTTCATTTCTGTAAAGCTTGAGTCATTACTCTCCAGGAACTCTGTTACCTCCTCTCCCATATTGATATTGGCACTATTACGCCAAGTAAATAAGCTCCCTCTCTGCCTCCACCATCTCCCACTGAAGTTCTCTTCTGAATGGAGAGAAATTGTACAACCGAAGTCTGAAGAAGGATTTGACATGAACCCAACACATTACCCCACGCCCCCCAGCTTTTATTTCACAACGTACTTCCTGATATTGTAGTAGGAGTGCATGGGAGTCGATGTAGAAAGATGTGATTTTTAGTAGAGCTTTTAAAACTAAATAACTTTTCTAAAATAACCTGCGACAGTTAGCTGTTTCTGTCTCGTCGTCCTTCGCTTAACATGTAACCAGCCGCTGTTTAGATTTGTTTGTCTGAAAACGCAGCATTTGTCGACTCAACTAACACATTCGTTCTGTATGCTTCTGAAGGAAAGCTGTTTAACATTTTCTCTGTGTAATCGAGCACCTCTGATCCTCTCTGATTAACTTCTGACGCCGCCGTCGACCTTTCGTATTTGCCCCTAAATTGGGGCAGGCACGCCCTAGAAAGCGTCTCACTTTCTTGGTTTGATTCATTTTCTGTTGAGTAAAACAGAACAAGGCTTTCATTTCTGTTCAGTAGTTTCAGTCTGGATATTTTTTTAACATCTAATTGCCCATTCTAAGATGCACATTTTACTATCCTCTGATTATTCCATCCTTTTTGCACTTCTCTCGTAGGAAGTCTTAACTATCACTAAAATCACATTTAAATAACATTTAATTTAAAACGTAAACAAAACTAGTGTTTAACCACACAGGTAAGTCAGTGTTTGAATCAATAATTCATCATTTTTAAATCTTACTTTCAGAAAAGCTTAACCGTTTCTATTGTTTCCCCATCTCCCTGCAATCCTTGTCTCCTCCACACGATCCCTTCATTGTGCAGGTAATCAGGAAAGGCTGGCTAACCCTCAATATCAGCATCATGAAAGGAGGCTCCAAGGAATACTGGTTCGTGCTGACGGCCGAATCTCTATCCTGGTACAAAGATGAGGAGGTGAGAAGAACTGCTGCTTCATTGACTTCTTTAATGTGACAGAAACAGGTACAAATCGGTTAAATTGCAGCAAATGGTGACGATGTTACAGACTGTACATATCCTTATGGAGGTTTGTTGTCATCAGAGGTGAGGAGCTGCGTGCATCCCAGCCTGGCCTAACCAATGTGCAGACTACTGTTCAACTGTAGCCGTAGGAACAGGTAGTCTGAACACTGGGCAGGCTGGGTGGGGGGTGAAAAGGACTGAGAGGAAGGACCCAGAGGTCATTGCGTCTGTAGGTCGCTACACAAGGACTGTAGGACAGAGGACAAATAGCTTAAATATTATCTACTAGTCATACATAGAATAAAATGACATAAATCACAACTGTTTATTGTGCAGAATAAAGTGTAGAGCATACACATTGAGACACTGCTTCAATATGAATCAGTGAAAACTGCTTTTTAAAATCTTAAGCAAGCAGCAGTTTTGAGCATTAATCGGTTAAGTATCGAAAGAAATATTAGAGAAAGTTTTTAAAACTATTTTGCCTTAAATTCAAAGCTGTCATTGTTATTGCTTACTCACCACTCGCTCTCTCTCAAGCCTTCGTTGTCTTCTTCCATCAAAAACGCAATCTAAAAAAATATTAAAGAACTGATTCAAATGAAAAAGTGAAACAGCTGTCTTTGTCTTCGTTTTCTCTTCCTTTCACTGACTTTCTTGCGGAAAAGCTTGGATAACAAGCGGGCTAGGATGGTGTAGGCAAACTGACGTGGCAGCCAAGCTGAAATGTTCCAGCCGGGATCTGACTTTGGAATTTGCAGGAAATCGTACTGGGTTACTGGGGCCGGAGGGGAGGGGGTGATTGTGTGTACAAGTGTGTAGGCGCTTGTCCTCACAACTCCTGCTGGGTGTTTGGGAAGTCGGACTTAACTCTACAAGTGTCTTTATGATCACACTCTGTGTTCACTTTATGCCTTTGTCCGGCTCTTTCCACCACATGTGCATTTCGTTCCTTCTGCACATGAAACTAAGGATTTACTCCGATGTGTGTGGATGTGTGGTGAGGGAGGGGGATTGTGTAGATCTTTGAGTGATGTAACTTTTGGGCCTGCGCCACTCTGTGTTAGCGCAGATGTAAATGCTTCCAGATGTCTCTGCTCAGCAGTGAAAGCTGGCACCCCCACTCCATCCCCCTAGAAACTCCTCCTTTTCTTCCTCCTCCTCATCTTCATCATGCATTTCTCCATCTCGTGGGCCTGGGGGTGGTCCACACTCAGGAAATGCATTCTTTCATGTTTGCGCATTGGTGACTCTGTAATAAAGCTGGTTTATCTTTTTTTTAATGGTACTATTACATTGAATATGTTAAGGTTTAAATGCGTTGTACACATCCAGGTTATTTAAATGTTTATTTTTATATATAATCATAAGAAGCCGAACGGAATAAATGCCATCACCAAAAGAAAGCGAAGTACATATTCTTAATATTTGAGATTGTTTTTTATGTATAGTTGAGCCATAAACATGGTTAAATAAAGAAATTTATTAAAAATAAATATATATATATATACATTTTGCTATGCTTTTTTCCCACATTTAAAGTTGAAGGTCATATCTACTTGGACACATTTTTTAAAAATCCTTCAGGGACTTCTAAATCTAATCTTCCATGAAGATTAGATTGCACAAAAACATGACGAATGGTAATTTCCACATTTAGATGTACTATGTTACCAATAATGAGGTGGCTGTGGAAGTATGTGCATCTGCTCAGCAGCTCTATAACCAGCATGCACATCTTCCTACAGTTATGGGATCATTAAGGAGACCAGGGGAGGATGCAGGGAAACAGAGATGTGTGATGAATAAATAATGCATTCATGTGTTTATAATTACATGATGTAAACTTGTGCATAAATACCTTTTACAGCAATGGCTTTCTTCCTACAGATTGCGTGGTTAGAAGAAACATGATTTTAGACGCCAGATGCATCTGGTTTTGATTTACTCTTTATTCCAAGTCAATATGTTTGTTACCTGAGAATTTTTTTATTCAAAGTACATCTCGTATTTGATCTGCTGACCATTACTTTTTCACCATGATCTAATTTAATTCAAAGTAGGATAGGCATGAACTGGATTCTGTGAAGACCTAATTATTATCAAATGTCCAGAAAAACCTTGATGAGTGACTTTGTGGAAGAAATGGACTGGCATTCATAGATACCTAACTTCAGCACACTTTAATACCTTTAGGATAAATTAAAGCGATGGCTGTGAGCCAGATCTTCTCGTCCAACATCAGTGTCCGACCACTCAGATGTGCTTCTGGAAGAATGGTTAAAACAAATCCACGTGAACACACTCCTAAAGCTTTTGGAAAACCTTCTTCCCAGACGATTTGAAGCTGCTAAGGTTGAGTCGACATATCAAACCCTGTGGATTAGGAATGGCAGAAAAGATTCTTCTTGTTTTATAACCCATAAAAAGTAAAATTTTATATAGCAAACATCTTAGTAGTGAAATAATTTAAAAAAGAATGCTTTGTCCTTTCTTCAGAACCCAATTTAAACTGCATAATACCCTTATGGAATAGCATGGAAATCAAAATACGTCCTTTTAAGAAGATGCTGTCTATGCAGTTTTCCTGCTAACTGAAGTAAAAATATATATATAAACATTAACAAAATGTCTCCCCAGTTACCAAGGTTGTTTTTAACATATTTGTAACAAATAAAATTTTATCACATTATTTAATAGATTAGGGTTAAACAGATGTAGTCATAGATATTTGCATGTATGAACTCAAAATGACGGCACCTGTGTCTGTAAAGTTGTTTTTATAGTTTGCATCGTATTTAGTTACATTTGTTCTTCGTCTTATTTAAGGAAAAAGAAAAGAAGTACATGCTGCCTCTGGACAACCTGAAGCTCAGAGACGTGGAGAAAGGCTTTATGTCCACAAAGCACATCTTTGCAATCTTCAACATTGAACAGAGGTCGGCACATTAGTTTACCCCAGCGGATGCACATCAATATTATCCTATTGATTTCTGTTCTCTTGCGTGGCGTAATGTTAGATATAGCCTGCAGGAAAACTTTATTGTTTTTCTTTGTCTGAACAGAAACGTCTACAAGGATCATCGACAAATAGAGCTGGCCTGTGATTCTCAGGAAGATGTTGACAGCTGGAAGGCGTCCTTCCTCAGGGCCGGGGTTTATCCTGAAAAAGACCAGGTATGACTAACAATTTACCAACATTGGTAACTCTTGGACTCCAACTTGGTACTTTTATTTTATGTTATGTAAACAAGGTAGTAAAAGACTAATAATTTGTTTTTAAGACTGTTTGTGGTCATTTCTATTCAAATGATGCCTTTATAATTCTGTAAAATATAGTATTCCAGCCCTCCTTTCATTTTATTATGGTTTTCTTTGGGGGTTTTCTTTGGCTAAGGTGGAGAACGAAGAGACGGTACCCACAGACACGTTCTCCATGGATCCTCAGTTGGAGCGGCAGGTGGAAACCATCCGCAACCTGGTGGACTCGTACATCGGCATCATCAACAAATCCATCAGAGACCTTGTGCCCAAAACCATCATGCACCTCATGATCAACAATGTGAGCGGAGCCAGCAGAACCTGCAGGCGAAGAGCGTTTTGTCTCATATGTGGTTCAGACAGTTGCTCCTGTGAAAATAAGTCCTTGTCATTGTGACGATCCTTCCAGGCGAAGGATTTCATCCACTCGGAGCTGCTGGCTTATCTTTACTCATCAGGGGACCAGAACAGCCTGATGGAGGAGTCGGCTGACCAGGCCCAGCACAGGGACGAAATGCTGCGCATGTATCACGCCCTCAAGGAAGCGCTGCACATCATCGGCGACATCACCGCCAACACCATCTCCACGCCAGTTCCACCACCCGTAAGCGACAATTGGCTCCAGGATTCCAGGTAGTTCAGAAATGTTGCTTTATCGAACAGTTTTTATTTTAGCATCAAATGATTTACTATTCTAGCGTTGGCTACATTTAAAGATATGTATCTGTTGCAGCCCAACCCCTCAGCGAAGACCACCTCCTTCATCGTCCCAGCCCCCCAACCGTCCTCCCGCTGTTCGGGGCCCGACTCCTGGGCCCTCCATGAACGCCACCCCAGCCTTTAATCCCTCCCCAGCGTTTGGTGCCCCTCCGATCCCCTCCCGCCCTGTTCCACCCGCCGGTGCCTTCAACAGCAGCCAGGATCCGTTCAGCGCTCCACCACTGATCCCATCCCGACCTGCCCGTGTCCCACCCGGTGTTCCCAGGTAAGACTTTGAACAAAGCCGCAATAATCACTAATCTTGTTGCACTTCATTTATAACATTTTATCACCAACATCTAATGATCGTGTCTTTCTAAAGTTGGAAACATTTAGTATGATTTCCCCCCACCTCACCCTTTTCCTCCACCTTTATCGCATTTCTTTGAACTCATTCTTGTCTTTTTATTGTTGGTTTCCTCTTCCTCTCTACCTCTTGTTTCTTCTCTCTTTGGGTTGTTTGGTTTCATCGCTGTCTCTTTGTGAGCGCGTCTCACACCTTGTCTGTATCTTCTCTCCCCGTTGCAGCCGAAGACCCCCTGGTGCCCCATCTCACCGGCCCACCATTATTCGTCCTGCAGAGCCTTCCCTGCTAGACTAGACCTGTGGCCAAGCCCACCTTAGCATGCTTTTTTGTTCCTGGATGTGTTTCTGCACACTGTTGGCCTGGAATGGAGGGGGTCAACGGGAGGGGATGACTAAGTGACGTGTAGATTACAAGCAATGTTAATAAGCTGCTAATACTTTCTATTTACACGCACAAGAAGCAAAAAAAACATTTTATCACTTAAATTTTCCATTTGCCTGCCATGTCTTGCAAACTAAAACCCATCAATGCCTTTAGCAAACATTTCAAATTCATTTCAAATTTTCTTTTAAATATTCTGTTTTTTTAATTCAACTGGTTCTCAGCCACATGCTACATATAGTCTCATATTATCTGGTACACGGTGTCTCCCCTCCTCTTTTCCTCCACTCCCTCCATTTTTAGCCCCAGATACTCTGGGTATAGAATACATTATTGTTGATGTTTTGCTGGTTTTTCACATCCCAACTCATTTCATACTGAAAACAGTTACTTAACATGATGTCTATGATGGTGTCAGATATAAATAATTTGTTCTTGTGTTGTCTTCATTTGAGTGACTGTCTTTCCTGATGACCATTATAAATGTAGCTTTAAAATTAAGTTCAGAGTCGACTCATAAAACACACCAAGACAAGATGCAAGTTATTCATAATCGTTCTGCCTCCGTTTCTTCATATAGAAAAGATTATTTTTCTTTAGTCCAAGCACTTCTAGCCACTGGGGCTTTGCAAGAAACCACTCGTAGCACGGATGCTGTAGTCTGGACACTATGCACCCCCACACCTCCAGGAGAGGGAGACAGACTGAAGCCTGTCTGCTCTTTCAGAAACGTTAAAGTTTGGTTAATAATCCTTCTTTTCTCTTAATCCCATTGAGATTTTGGTGAGGTTGAGTCTAATTCCTAGATTAGCTGATTCAAAAAGAGCAGATTTCTGTGAAAGAGGATTAGATTCTGAGCTGCTGAGTGTTGAGATGATATCTGGGTCACAGAGCAGGAAGATGTCTAGTTTCTCCTTAAGAAAATGTATTATTATTATTATTATTATTACAGTTATTGGTTCTGCTTCCAGGCGTCAGGTATATTGTAAATAGCTGGCCTTTACAGAAGAGATGTCTCATTTTCTCACAGGGTTTATATACATAAATATTAGGCATAATCATCCCAGGAAATGTAAAACAGCCTCATCAGTCTTTACAGTAAAAAAAAAGGACTGTCAATTCATTGAATTTTTTTTTTTAACCTCAGGATTCTAAAAATAATTTTTCAGCTCCTATTATTTATAACCTGGGCATTTGTTCTTTTTCATGGTTTTTGGACGCACTTCTAGTAGCTCGATTCAGCTTCTATCTTACCCAATTCCTTAACTTTTGCTCCATTTATTTCAATTCTGCTGCAGCGACGGGTTTTGTTGGGAGTGTTACTGGGTCTTTACAAACACAGCTGTAATTATATGCTGAGAAATGTCTGATTGCTTTTTAAGGGTTTGTTCTTTATATATATATATAGGTATATATATAGATATATATCTATATATATATATATAAAATTTTTATCTTTTTTTCATTCTTGATCTTCAGGGGTTGGGGGGGAATGGTTTAAGTTGGGAGTGATAATGGGCCACTTAGATTTTCTTCTCTTTTTTTTTGTGGTGGTGATTTGGTGGGCGGGTTGGTGAAAAAGTGCAGGTTCCATCAGAGGAGCTGCGTAGAACACGGAGAAAAAAAAATTACACAACCATTAAAAGATTGAAGAAAATGATTTATATAAATCCCATATTGCTGTCTTAAGACAGGATGTATACTTTGTGCCTGTTTTCTTTTCTCCTGATCTTTATTTCAGTGACAGAGCCTGAAAACCTAAAACAAAATCAGCATTGGATCCTAAGAATAATTACCATGATAGATTAAAAAAAAAGAAAAAAAACTAAATTCCCACATGCCTGTCACTCCAGTTTGTCCATGTGAAGACTGTAAAATCTACATGAACATGTAGGAATACTGTCTGTGTGTATCATCCATCCTTATTCCCTCCCCTTTCTGAAACTGCAGGAAGGGGTTGGAAACCATCCCTCAAACATCTTTCTTTTTGTTTTGCAAACCCTTATGAAGTGCCTCTGTAGCAATTAATGGATTTTTAATAAACATCATGACCTGGTTTAGAAAGAAAAGTAAATAAAGAGGTGTGTTCAATAAAGGGACTGGTTTTGGTGGTTGGTGTCTTCTTGTGTCCTGTGTGATCTGCTGTTTCTGTCTCGGATACAGAACCTTTATTAGTTTTCTGCTCCGATTCCTAAACCGAACAGATACACTTTGTATTTCAATTTCTTCTTTTGTTTTTACAAGTAGGTTAGTGATCTTTACCTCCATACTTGTTCTGTCATGCAAAAATATTTGCATAAACACAATAGAAGTCTTATTAAATATGTTCCTTTAGGTCACATACAATTGTATATTTATGTTTGTTTCCATACATGCAGTTGCACTGCAAAACTGCATCACTGTAGGAAAGAGTATAAAGGAAGATTAGGCAGCAAACAATCTGCTTTTCTCTGCAAACTCAAACATTTTCTATAGAAACTGAAAAATTATTGATCCCATTTAATCCCACATTAGTATTTGGAAAACGTTCTGGATATTCTTGCAAATATCCTAGCTTCACATAGGTATGTTTTAATGGCAAAACTAAAGCTTTGAATAAACCAATGAACAGCCAAAATGGCAAACAGTTTTCCCTTTTTTAACTTGTCTCTATATCTTTTCATTTTAAAACATTTCAAGCTTTTTTCAATAAGAGAGTTTGGTTTCTGGACATTTCTCAAACTTTTCTCATCCAATCAAACTTGTAATTATGACTTTGCTCAGATTTCAATGGAGGAATGCCATGATCTGCATGCACATGTTGCCTTTGTCCTTAAATAAGAACCATCTGTGTTTTTTTCCAGAAAGAATGATCTCAATGTTTAAACTCCACTTTGTCTTTTTTAACACACCCCTTTAGTCACTGATTAGTTACCCATAATGCAGCAGTCATGTCCCGACTGGTGGATCTTGCCACCTCCTAGTAAGTTTGTTGCAATATAGCAATGTATTTTCAGCTTTTCGTCTGTTTTTTGTCATGCGGTTGAAAGCTTAGTAGAATATAAGAAGAAAAAAAAACTTACTTCAATGTGATCCATGGTCAATTTTAGGGCAAGTATCAATATTTTATTCATGTTCCCTGAATTGTCCAACTGAACCCCCCTAAAATGTAAAACTGTCCACCGTTCTCTTTGAGTTATTGTGTAAATATCAGGTTGATGTTTGCTTCTTTGCAGAAAATCTGCAAAACCATTTCTTTACTGCATCTCACAAGGTCAACACACTAACGTAGGCTGATTGTTCCTGAACAGGCGCCCCCCACCGGCACCCCGTGGAAAACAGTGGTGACCCCAAACCAGCAGGCATTGAACTTGAAGAAGTTTGGCAATGAAGACACAGAGGAGCTGCATGCTTTATGTTCTTTACCTTTTCTAAAGGACATAAAGCCGCATCACAAGACGCCTTGTTTTGACATTTTGAGCTGCTGAAGCTTCTTCAGGGGCAATAAACTGTAACAAAGGTATTTAACCATTTAGTTCATGTTGGGAGTAGCCCTGAATATTATATAAATATTGTCATATCTTTTACAGAAAATTTGAGATCTGCAGGAAATCTGTTTATTGAACCTTTATCAGACAATGGTAAAACCAAGAGGTGGACAAAAGGACTTTTTTTTTATACCTTTTGTTTTTTCTAAAGTCGAAGCAATCTTGTCCAAGAAACTGGTTGTTACATTTGAAAATAATTGTCAGAACGTAAGGACCCTGGTTAATTAATATAAAAACAACATAAAACAAAATACAGTGATGTATATATATAAATATATATATATACAAGGCATCCATCTTTGTGAGCATTTAACTTCCTCTGTTGAATCCCAGTGTTTGGATTTGATGTTTGTTAAACAGATTTTTTTTATTCTTTTTTTTTTTTTTTTTTA
This sequence comes from Xiphophorus maculatus, assembly GCF_002775205.1. Classification (NCBI taxonomy): domain Eukaryota; kingdom Metazoa; phylum Chordata; class Actinopteri; order Cyprinodontiformes; family Poeciliidae; genus Xiphophorus; species Xiphophorus maculatus. The sequence continues at coordinate 10,231,388 of NC_036458.1, read as the reverse complement.
CCAAGCTATGATCCAATGAGGGTAGTATTTGGAAATGATTTCTCTGACGGTTTGAAATATCAATAAGACTGTTAATTGTATTTAATAAAATAACATTGGAGCAAATTATGGCTTTCTAGATTCACTTGACAATATTTGCAAATATCAATACATTATGGCTTTTATGATTGAATTATATCGTCTGTAAGTATATTTGATCATCAAACAGTTAATCTCAGCACTTCAAATTCATGAATTTATAAGTTTTACTTTCTCTTTGGTGTGATTATTATGACTTAAATATATATGCAATTGTGTAACCTACACACTCATTTGAGAGGTTGACGACTCCACAAGTGGTTGTCGCTGTATCCAACCCTATTAATGAACAAAATGAGTGGAAGGAAGAAGTGTGGTTAAAAGAAGCATTCATGAATTTGTAGACCTGAAAAGTCATCAGCTCTAAACATCAAGTATCAACACCCTGATTTATTTAGGACACGAGTTTCAGCGTTTTCAGTTTTTATTATTAGCTACTTCTAAACCAGTGATGATATAAGAGGCATAAGGTGAAAAACAACTGGACTGTTATGATGCACATTTAATTTCACATTTAATCTGGAAATTAAGGTCCCAGAGTGGAGAAAAATTTGAGAATCAAAGCTGTCCGAGTCCACTGTGACGTTTCCAAAGTTGATGATTTAGGAAGTCATGTCATCTACTGCTGTTGGTCCACTGAGTTTTCTCATGTCCAAAGTCCGCACAGCAATCTGTCAGTTCTTTTCACAACAGTTCATTCTTTCCCCAGCTTCTACCTCCAGGAAGATACTTATTTATTTTCTTGCAGGACTTGGCACCTGTTTAAAGTATCAGGCCTCCTTTAACGATTATGTTATCACAATGTTTTATTGGTCAGCAAGCTAAAACGGCCAGCTAAAATGAAGATAGCTAGGAGATTTGGCATTAAGAATTAAACGCTGTAAAAGCAAACCTTGAAAAATTAAACGTTAATAAAAAACCTGGCACAATTTTAGCTCCATTGCAAGCTGGCCTGACAAAACCCCCACAAAATCCTTGGAGCATACAGGCTGATCGCTTCCATGCAACATGGTAGTGACTCACGAAAAAGAACCTCAACTAAGCATTCAGTCTGAGCTCTATGAAGTGGTCAGACTTGATATTTCTGTATTTTATTAAGCCTGTGTCATTGGTCATTACCTGTGAACCACAGTAATCAGATTAACTGATATTACCTGCTCAAAATGCATCACAAACCTTCCTAAAATATGAGTTTCACTTTGGTAACTAAATTTCTCAAATTACCAGCATCTCTAAATCATGGATCTGTAGATTAACATGATGCAATGGAATATCAATACAAAACTTACAAAATAAAAAGTAAAAAAAGTTCTCTCTGTCGTATTATCCTGTGAGGGATAAAAGTAATGTGCTGGTTCTGTCAAGTGCAGACCCGCTTGGTATTATCAAAGAGACGTCTCAGGGTGTAAGTCTGAGTGACAGCCACACCAAGCATCACCATCAGGTTCAGGCAGGACCAGAAGGACACTCGCCACAGGTTGTCCTCTAACAAGTAGCGGTCCCTGGCCTCAAAGGCCCGCAGCACAGCCTGGACCTGACGGGTCTTCTCCAGGTGCCGGTACACCGAGTCCATTGTTCTCTGAAACAGAAAGATTAAAAGACAGGGGGCATCAGTGGGAGGCAGCAACTTACAAGATACAAGAAGTTTTCCCTTCTCACCCTGATTTCTTCTATTCTGTAGTCCGCCACGCTTTCAGTCACAGTGAAGTCGATCCACTCCTCTTGGCCTCCAGATGTGTTGTCTTGACTGTTAATTACGACTTTGAAAAACACCATCTTCTCAGACATCTTACTGAAGCTGTTGTCAAAGCATAACCGGTAATCTCCAAATTCTGTACGATCCACCCTGACAGAGACAACACAATGTGTAACAACAAGGAGACATTATTGGTAACCACGGTTTTAGCTTCAGATCAGCAGGAAAGCATTAGGAACACCCACATATGGATGCCGTCAGATGTCCTGAACTCAGAGACCACCCGCTGACCGCTGGGTGAGATCAAGGCAAACCCAACATCCAGACCGGATCCTGCGATTACCTTCAAAAAAAGGTCACATATCCAGAGTCATCCTCACATTTTAACCCATGCAGCTGCTCAAGTTCGCCTTTTGGTATCTTTGGAACTGCTACCTGAAATTCAAACCAAATAACACAAAGCAGCCGAAGCTTTCTCAGGTTATAAAGTATCAGGTTTCAGTCTGACAAAAACTGATGGTGACGTTAGTTTCCCATGATGACGCATTACTTTGGAGGTTCGTGAGGATGCTCAACCAACCCTGCTTCTACCCCAGAGAGTCTGCAGCCTCCACAGGGTGCAGCATCAACATGCTAACAGTGGTGTCATTTTTTTATCTGTGTTTTAGACCATCAAGAAAAACAATTTAGGGTTTAACAGTCAAACTGTGTCTTTCTCTCTTCTTCAGAAAATAGCGTGCATAGATATACGTGATTTAGGCTGTCCTGATTTTGTGAATAGAAATAGATCTGTTGGGCTTCTTCTCTGAGTTTGGTTGTACATTATGGATTCTTAGCTAGACGTTAGACTAGATTAATTAGCCACATTGCCAGAGGTCCTAATGTTTTGCTAATTCCTGTTTAGTAGCAGGCTAGGTACCTTAACAAGGAAACATATGTTTTCTGTCCTGCCCCATTATTGTGCATGTGCCTTTAAAACTTTCAGCGGTTTTCTTATCTCTCTGATAACAAGGCCAAAGTCCAAACTGTTGCTTGGTTGAAGCAACAGTTTGGACTCGGTTGCTTGCAAACTTTTAAAACAGCCAACTAAAAGATGTCCCAAACAAAACACTTAAATAGCAGCAAAAGGTGCACCGAAGTTCCTCTTCATATTATTTTTACCTGGTATTCTATCTCCATGGTGTCACCTGTCGTGGTAGTTTGGTAAAAACACTCTGTGCCGCCTGTGGGTAGCATAAATGTAAACTCCATGTTTTGGTTTGGCCCCATATCCAAAGCCAGCCCCACAGTCAGAATCAGACATCCCATCAGATAGAGCTGTGCAGACGAAGTCATCTTTGAAGGGTCCAGTAAATAAAGTGACTCCACTTCCACCAGAACCTGGGTAATTTCTCCTGTGCACAATAAGCCAAACTCACTGAATGTGTGTAATTACTTCCTGTCATACTCCGGTGGTTGAACAATAGTCTGTCAGATAGAGCTTGCGTCCTGAGTCAAAGCTGAGTCAGTGGAGCCACTATCTGTGGATCAGAAGCGCTCTGCGGTCTGGACTTCACACTCAAACGACGTGTGCGCCTGCAGTGTAATAAAAGCCATGAAAACAGCATGATGATTTAGTTTTTCTCTCGGTTATTACTTATTTCAGTTTCATTTTGCAGCAGAGATGAAAAACTGTGTGCAATAATACCCAAGTTTCAGGAGCGGATCATTATGCCATGACCTGACCAAACGAGGTCAGAGGCAAACAGTTAGACGCTGAGAGGTTGCTGTGAGTTAACAGGGTTAAACCCAGATTTTATTTTTAGCTGTGATGACACATTTATTAATGAATCAATCACTGACAGCTGTCGGAATAATATTTACGGTATATAAAAAACATGTAATTTAATTTTTCCCCCCCACTGTTCTCATTTGCATTTTAGTAAATAGAGGCCACTTCCGAAAGTTTTATAAGGGGTCATATGGGGGTGATGCACAGCTCTGGGTTTGTGCACCAAATAAAAAAAATAAAAAAAATAGAACTTCATGAGTTTTATTCACCTTAATTGATTCTTCTTAAAAGTTGTAATTTAAGTGCTGTGGGGAAAAAAATTCTCTATGAGATTTTTAAAAACAGCCTAACAACTGCCCCACAATTTTCCATGATTGTAAAAAAACTTTTATCTTCATTTTTAACTGAAGAGCAGTTCCCGACAAATCATGTTCTCTGACTCTAGGAGGCGCTGTTAGTTCTGAACATCTGAATCTTACTGGCCCACATATTTCTTTCAGCACACACAACACACACAAATGAACATAAACTCAGAAATTAAATAAATGTTCAAAACTCTTCACGAGTTTTGATGAGGATAAGTGAAAGTGAAACTAAGTATTTACTGATACTGTATAAAAGGACATCTATTTTCTTGATGTCTGATTTTAATTCTGGATTTTTAAAATAATTTCTGTTTGGTAATTGAGGGGAAAAAAAGTAGCTTTCATAAAATTCAAAGCATGCCATACCTTTCATTAGTGCTAACCTACATACCTGAAACTTCTGTTTTGGGTAGTTAGTAATTTTGGTAAATAGTTTTTCAGCACATCTGGTATAACTGAGTCATGTTTAGGTCTAATAAGCTTCATCAAACCACAGGACATGTCAAAACAAAGTCTTTGCCACTGAGTGCATTTGGAAACTGAAATCTGGCTTTTTATGTTGCTTTTGAAGTAATGATTTCTTTCTCTCTGGGTGACCTTTCAGTCTCAGACTTGTTTCACTTCGGATAACGACAGTTTTTACTAGCCTCAGACAAAAATCTCCTTAAGCGTTTAGCTTTTGGTTTTGTTTATCTGATTTCTCACCAAAACAGGTTAAACTCTGAGAATCAGTATATAACAGATGAATGTGTCTCCTTCAGCATTGTGGAAATTGTGAATCAGGCTCGCAAACATCCACAGTTTTCCACCTGGTATCTCAGCTGAGATACCACAATAAAAATAGAAATACTCCATATTGTCTATTCCAGTAGTTTCCTGGAAATCTATTCCAGTGAGAAGCTCGTGGAAGGAAACAAAAAAGGTTTTACTAAGAAAACGTATGTACATTTCTGAATTTTAAAAAATGTTATTTAAAAAAAATCCCAAAAGATTTGTGACATTTAGCAAATAGGAATAATTTGGGAAGAAAAATGTATATGAGTCTTTTTATTCAATGTAAGTATTTAGTTTCAACAGTTTTCGTGGACTGTCATGAATCAGTTTGTTTTGGAGGAAGTGAATATCAGATTACACCTGCAGACCTTTCCCTAAAGCCACATGTGGCGTGCAGACTTGACTGTGTCTAGGTTAGTTTTGATGTGTTCCCTCTTAAATATGGAGGGTGCATCGCCACAATGGAGTTAAAACTGGTGATCTGTCTGCTGATCTATACCCTTTAAGGAGCTTTGAAAAAGCTTCTACATAGGACACATTTTACCACGCTACTGCGACAAACGTCTGTGTATTTTGGGGGGGATTTCCTTCGGCAAACAAAGAAATTATAAATGATATTTGTACCTTCATTTTCACAGAAAACGATGTCCTTCCCCCCTCAAAAAAACATATGGTATGTATTTTGTCCTCTTTACTCTGAAATCTCAAAAAAGAGGAAATCTGCACAAATCATTTTAACACGTCCCCACATTATTTTATGAGGAAGTGGTCAGCGACCAAAGGTCAGCTCAAAAGAAAATGTGGACGTGTCCGTGTTGTAAAATAGATAAACTCTTGAAAACATGAACGTCACTGGTCTGCATGGTGCTACAAAACCTTTGGGGTGGATTTCTCCTTCTAGTCCAACATCAGTGTTTGACCTCATAAATGTCCTCTTGGTGGAATGTACAAATATTTCCATAAGCACACCCCTAGATCTGACTTCTCTAAAGACTTCAAGCTCATAAAGATAACTGATCTAATACTTTAATGCAGTATTTTGGCCGCACTGAAAAGAAGTCTATTTGAAGGTGTTTTACCATTTACGCATCAAAAGCCCATCATTTAAGAAATAGCCAGTAGAAATGGAGTCAGGCTTATCAGTTAATGCATCGTTAAATAAAGGTGCTAAGCTTTTGTCAGTTTTTTGGAGCTCCATCAACTGCTGTCTGGACAATGGCAGAGCATTCGCATCCAACATGTCCTCCTCCACACTTTTCTTTAATGGGACACGTTCGGATTCAGCGTTGCAGAGAAAACTTTCACTCAAGTCCAAGTCATCTTTATTGTCCTCCTGCCGACGCTTAAGTGCTGCGCGCGTAACTGCGCACGACGTGAACACATCAGGGAAAGTACGAACGAGCTCATCTGGACAGGTGCTCAACACCGGGACGGGTGTAACGTCTGGAGTAACTAACACTCGACCCCCAGCCAAGTCGTTGCCCATGATCACGAAGACGGCATTGGGAAACTAGGGCGCACCTCAACCACAGCGTTACCAGACCGCAGCTCAGACTGGATCACGACTTTGTGCAGAGGAACACCAATGTCTTGCATTCCAAAACCACAAACTGGCACATCAGAACCAATTACAGTGTCTCCGTTTAACGGCAAAATCCCCTCCAAAATAACGAATGGAGAAGCAGCAGTATCCCGCAATATTTTTACATGGATTTTCTCACCAGTAAGAGACACAGAAACAAACCCATCCATAACAAAAGGCTTAAAATCAGCATCCTCACAAGACTTTTTTTGTTAAAAGTGACTGGGTAGCGTGATTTACAGTTTTAATTAGAGCGACCGACTTAGCGTTCTTTTTCTTTAAAACCGGACAGTTGGCCACAATGTGTCCTCTCTTTTTACAATAAAAACACGTTACATTAGTTTTTTTTAAATCCAACACATGGTCTGACTTACTTTCAACGCCACTGAGCGCAGCAGGTGTATCTGATTCTACACTTTTTACCAAAAGCTCATGCACAAATAAATCTACAACAACACCACGCCCAAATGTTCTAATTAAACCACCGCAACGCACGCAAACTGTTCCAAAAATGCACAGAAAAACCAGCATAACTGCCACAAACCCAAAAACAACCTCATGACACAACTAGTTCCTGAAAGGTAAACTTTGTTTAAACTAGCCCCCATAAATATGTTACGTCCAACAAGGGCACAGCAACAAGGACACGTAGGCAAACTGAGGGTTCAAAAAATGATTTTATTTTAAAACTCTCGAACTTTTCTTTTGGTTCAGCTGCTTTAATTTTCTGTGCAGGAAAAAGATGATTAAATATGCTCAGTTCCCCGTGTCCCAAAAAAAGAAAGGGAAAACCAAAAATCCCAAAAGTATTAACAGGAAGTTGGACCTGGTGAGCCTATCAAAAAGAACAAAACGGTACAGCAGGGGGCCAACCCTAAACAGGGCCGTCGAAGCCCCTACTAGCACCGGACTGAAGCAACAAAAAGAATCTACTGCAAAGAAAGAATCTAAAACAGGTCAACCAGTCCCACCAGGCCAAAATCACCAGGAAAACAAGCAAAGGCTAACAAAAATACTGCATGGCAGGCTGGAGACGTCAGCGGCGGCCGACAGCTACTGGGGACGAGCGCACACCGCGTCAGGACGCATCCTCCTGGTGGTGGAGCGAGCGGAGGGCGGTAGGGCCGACTCCAAACATGTCGAAACCCAGCCTATAGGCGGCCCAACAGCACCACAAATTAAGGAGACCAAGTTAATTACAAAAAGGAACGATCAAAACTCCAAAGTATGTTTTAAACAAAAGTCATTCAACTAAAGTCAATACAAAACAATCTAAGAAAAAAAATCAACAAAAAATAATTATGTGCCCAAAGCACATAAGGAGTCAAGAGGAAAATTTCTAACCATAATGAGAGTCTATTTTTGCAGAAATGATATAATAAAACTGAAAAGTGGCAATAAACTTTTAACCCTACTTCACATAAACTTGATGAGGAGCACAAGGAAACCCACACAGAAGACAGAAAGCTAAAGCAGATGTTAAATAGACACGTTCTATGCTGCAGCATTCAGGAACCAGTTGAGGTCAGAAAAAAAGACCATTGTGCAGCGAGTTGTTCAATATGATCAATAAAGGCTATTCAACTGGACTGGAAGGTCACAACATCTACAAAATAAGAAAAAAGTTCAGGAGTAAAGGGTCAGTTGTAAGTTTAGTTTGACAATGTTTAACTATATTAGATCAAACCTTTCACATAGACTTAATCACTGATTGTTTTATCTTTAAAACAAAACATTTTAATCTTGTTTTTTGCTTGGACAAATTGTAAAACTGGACTTAGTCATTCCCTATGAACAGTGAAAAAAAAACTGCCAAAGAAACACAATCAACATTTTAAAAGATAAAGACTTTAGAAAGTATATCAGGACCGTTTCCCTTGAATAGAATATTGTGGCTTTCAAAACAGACAGAAATGTTTTAGTGGTTATACTAAAATTATGTGACCAGACTTTATTTCCTCTGAACAATGATGAGAATGAGAAGATCCTAAACTTGACTCTGTGTACAAATGCTGCTGCTTAAACGTGTAGACTAGCCGCAAAGAAACTGTACAGATGAGAGGAAGTGTGAAAGACTTAGCTGTTGCAGTGAAGTGGGAGGGCGTGAAACAGGGTTAAAATGCACATTGTCTGATCTCCACTTCACTTATATGGTCGTCTAACTTCAGCCGTTATATTTTAAACTGAGAAGCGACCTTTATGTAAAGTTTCATTTTGATACGTACAGTAAAAGTGGATCTTTTCCAGCCTTCACAGGTGCTGTGGGGATACATCTTTAGATTTCAGTTGCTGTCTGTTTCTGACTACTCATGAGACATCTCCACTTGGACCAACCAGATGTGAGCCCACCCATTTTGCAATCTTATTGCACCTCGCTGCCTCTCCACTGTAGTTTGGTCTCTTCAGCCCCTAGGAAACAGCAGCTTTGACCGCTGGAGGATCGTTTCTATCTGAGATGTTTTTCAATTTCAAAAGTGGCGTGGGGCGTATGGCTCACGACCCCTCTGTGTTTGTAGTGGACACCCATGCCACCCGACCAGCTGTGCCACCTCGACTGGGCAAACAGAAGAAGCAAAGCGGGGTCGCGCAGACTCTGCTGTTCGTCCTGGTGACCCTGGCACTGCTCGGCGTGTTCTTTGAAGCTTTCTTCATCTATCGCCTCTACCAATCTGAATATGTGAGTATCACGTAAAGAATTGTGTCTGTGATTTGAGCGTGCGCGTGTGTGTGTGTGTGTTTCACTGTACATTTTCTGTTCCATTACCTTTACCCCCCTCCCTTAGAATATCACTTTCATGATAAGAATTTAACCATCTTTACTACCAATTCTCGCTTTCAGTATTATTTTCATGTTTCGAGTGTTTTCTTCCACTTTTTTCATTGTCTCAGCTATTTTACTTTTTTTTTTAAATGGAGATATTCAGTTTTCCATGAATCATGCATACATCACGATTCTATATTTAAACTGGTTAAATTATGCTTACTATAAATACTGGAAATACACTGAATAAATTGAGTCTGTGAAGAAAAGGACTCAGTGAGGTGGACTGATAAATCTAGATGACAAACTTAGAGTAAATATGGGTTAAAATTAAAAGCATAATCAAAAAATAAGGTTATAATTAAAAGTTTTTTATGCACATGATAATAAGAGCCAACTGATATTTGAGAGAAACTTTATCTGCTTTTCCACCTAACTGGATTTCCAACGTGGAAACTTCAGTCTTCTGCTTTCCACAACGAGATGTTCCTTTTCTTAACGTCTCCCTTCATATGTGGGGCTCTTGAGACTGAGGGGTGAGTAAAAATGAAGGTCTCTTGTGACAGAAACCACACTCACATTTACTCAGATCATGTGCATGAAAGTTCCCCCCTCATCCCACTCCAATAAGTGCTGAGCTTGCATTTATTTTACGGTAAAGAGGAACAGAGGAACAGAGTGGACCACGGATGGAGAAATCTGGCGGTTTATACAGAACTCCTCTGACGTCTTTTGGAGTTGGACACACAGTTGCTCTTTGCCCCGAGATTGCGGACAGTGAAGACTCCGTGTTTGGCTTTCTATGAAATCCCGCTGCTGTCTGAGGGCAGCAGTCACGGGTTTTAGATTTAGGAAAAGTATTGATTCACTTTCTGTGGGTCTGCATATCATGCATGCTGCAAAAATTAGAGACAGCAAGGAAATGGTCTATTTCCTGTGTCATGATAATGATCTACCTTAGAAGTATTGTATACAAGCCTTACCCGAAACCCTTACAGTGATTGCTTAACACAAAACAAATGCTAGCATATGCTAAAAAAGGTAATGATTCATTGTAATGCCTTAGACCTTCTACATTCCAATGCAACCTGATGTGCACCAGTGGTCATGCAACTGTGTTTGAATGCTTGCCAGGAAAGCATGCATGCGCTCAGATCACAGCTAATCCACCTGAATGTCCTTTTTCGTTTACCGTTGCAGGGCCCCTCAGGTGTCACCTCAAAGCAAATCAGCGGTATGTCTCAGCATTTTTCATTTGGCATAATAAAAGGTTTTGAGGTCTATTCTTCTGACCGGAAAACAATGTGTCTTACTGTCACACAGAAAACCCTCCGCCGGATACTACAGACCCTGATGGTCGTCTTCTTCCATCCAAACCTGTTGCACATCTCACAGGTGAAACCAGCAATTTTGCAACTTCTTCTAATGAAATGCTCAATTTTTCAAAACCAAGATAAAAACAGCACATCGAAACAGCACTGACACCATTGCTCGTGTTTTGTTCATTAGACGGCCGAGACGCCCAAGACGCCCAAGACGCCCATCACGACCCACACGTCATGGCATGGAGCGTTATCGCAGAGCCTCTCCTGTATGAAATGAAATACAAAGACAGACATCTCATCATCCAGAAAGAGGGATACTACTACATCTATTCCAAGGTCTACTACTCACAAGGTGGTGCTTTTTGCCATTCTGTGATGATGCGAACTAAAATGTATGCTGGAAAAGGCATCCCCCTCCTGGAGGCCAGAGAGTATCTGTCAAAGAAAGACAAAGAAGACAAGAGTTTTTCCAACAGTTTCCTAGCCGGGGTGTTTTACCTGTCCCAAAATGATGCTATCTATGTAAATGTTAGCAGCACAAAACAGATTATCAGCCACAGATCTTATGAGAATGTGTTTGGTGCATATATGATATAGATATCAGACCGACAGGAGATTAAAAAAGAGCTTATAACTTTTTCAGGAACATTTTTAATTGCCTTTTGTACTTGATCGAAAAGCATTGTAACAGCAAAAGTGCTGAAGACGTTTTTCTACTTCAAATCAGACTTTGAGTGCTGATTTAAGATTTAACTGTTTGTTGTGTTGCTAAATATTATTTACTAACATAAACAAGGATGGTGCACTTTTTATTTTACTGCTTCAAAAAATTATGAATGTTATTTATTTATTCCTTTCGTATGTAACTATATTATAACAGTGCTGTGTTTATACAAAAAATATGCAATAAAGTCTATATTGAACAAGTAAAAGTTTGTCTTTCTGCAGTTGCGGTCTTGTGAGCCAGTTGAATTCATTTCCTGTTATATCAGGCGAGGCTGAGCTAAAGGCAGAATGGTCTCAGTAAAAGAAAATGTGTCACCCACTCTCTCCAACCACAAAGTGTTGGTTTTTTTTGTATTTTTTTTTTATTATTACCACTCCAACACGTTAACCTGAAATGCCATCAGCAGCTGAACATCTTCTGGTTGAAGCACGAAAAGTGCAGAAGTAAAATTTGAAAAACAAATTAGCTTCGATCCAAGTTTTTGGGGAGGAACACTGAGTCCCGTTTATGTTCTTTGCTCAAAAACTGGATGTCTTCTTGTTGACTGTAAACTTCCAAATGAGCAATTTCAATTCATGACTTGATGACAAATTCTCTTACTTGGTTTGTACAAAAAAAAAGTCCCGTCACTCTTTGAAGTGCATTGTTTCGCTCTTCATTTCTCTCACAGTCACTCTTACTCTTTCCCTTCATTTGTGACGGTTCGCAGAAGCCTTATGAAAGCACCCACTGACTTGTGTATTTGTAAACTGAGGAGGAAGTGGTGGTGGGGGCCGCTGGGGAGGGGTGCAGAGCAGAGGGGGGGGTTGTCAGTAGCAGAATGCCTGACTCACTTTCCAACCCCAGACCTGGAGCACGGTGGCTGATAAAGACGCACTGTCGCAGAGTGTGCATGTGTGTGTAGGGGGTGTGCGTGCGTGTTTGCATGTGTGTTGGCCCTTACTGATGCTTCTGCACTGTCGTCTTGAATGTTCAAGAATGAGTCATCATGTTCCAGCGCTGACTGTCCTGTGAGGTGTGCAGCTCTATTGTCTCAAAGGAGGGGGTGATGTTCTGTGCGGTTTGGATTCATGCCATATCATCATTAAACTCTAAACCAGATCTGACTTTTACAGAGAATTTGTGTGGGACGAGATTTCTCTGTCTGCAGTTATATTCTGAATCAATGAAACCATCTTTTTGTTCCACCAATGAAGCCAAATTGTGAAGTTAGACACAGGTACTCTGATGAAATGCTTATTTTTACACACTACACTGAAGCAAGATCAAACATGCGGCGTCGTTAAATGTTTTTCTCAGTGAAAGCACAAGTGAAAGTGTTGGCCGCTGCGCACCTCTCATGGTCCACGGCTAAATGCTGTCCCCTTGTGTCGGGCTCTTGAAGGGGAAACATACAGCAGGTGTTTGCTCTGAGCTGAACTCTTCCACTTTGATCCAAACATAATCAATTCAACAGACCCACTATAGTTGGGATTTATAAAAATTTTTTTTTACTTTTTTAAGTGGATATTTATAAAGTTGTTATGAGTTGTTATCAACATCTTCCATTCAGTTTGTAGTAATGTTTACATACCACAGCTTGGGGGAACTAAAATAGGGTGGATTTCTCAAATATTTGAAAGTGGTTCATAGAAACACAAGGATCCTTTACGCTGCTTTTCCATTTTGCGTTAAACAGTGATTTACATGAAACTCTGTTGAAGGCACTGTTGATCTGCAGTTCGCTCCAGGGATGTTCCATGTGAGACACGTGTTCCTGAAAGAGAACATGCACAATGAAACCGGGGCAGAAATGAAAAAAAATCTGCAGTAATGCAAAACTCTGTGAGATAGTGTTTGCTTTGTCTACTTTTTTATGATAAATAAATTCCATTTTTGTCACTGCATGGTTTGTATTCACTGGAATCTTTGATACATTGTATACAGTGTTTAAGCTGGGAGCAATTTTCTTCTAAGTTGGCTTCTGTGAAAAAGTATTTTCCCTTAATACATGTATTCCATTTTTTTTCCTTTCCGTTACACTTAGATGTTTCAAATTGTCAAACATTTTTAAACCGATAACTTAAGTGCTTTTAAAGGATTACTAAGTAATTTTAACCAAATGTTATGCCAGATCTCAGCCCAATTGCTGACCTTGTAAAATCTTAACAATGATTATGATTTTTTTTTTTTTAAATTCAGTTTTATGGCCTAAACCGCATCTGATTGCTGCCGCACTTGTGAAATCAAGAAATGACTCAATTTGAACCAGTCCTACAACAAAACCAAGACTAAAAAGTTGGGAAAAGCAACGCATTATGCCTCAGTCTGATGGAAGTGAAATCTCTGACATCTATCTGCCTGAAAAGGGTTACAAGATTATTTCTAAGGTTTTCTTAGAACCTTTGGGAATATTTTCTAAATTGAAAAAAAAGGGGGAACTTTTTGGGAATACGTTCTGCCACATGTAGCATATAGATGATGATCTGCTTTGCTTCATTAGGAAATGGGAACAGCTGGGGCAATCTACCGGAAACTGTTACTGCTTGTGAGAAACGACTTTTATTATATGTATATATCTATATACAGTACAGACCAAAAGTTTGGACACACCTTCTCATTGAATTCAATGAGAAAGTGTGTCCAAACCTTTGGTCTGTACTGTATATATATATATATATACATATATATATATATATGTATATATATATATATATAAATTGAGCCTTTCAAGATAGCTTTGAAAATTGTCCTAGACTGCCTTTGACTGGATGTATTAGCCGCAGTGTTGCGCTAAATCAAGTGACAACAATGACTTAAATCCATTGACTGAGTCATTTTTGAGACCCCAAATTTAAAGTGAAAGTGAGAGGTTAAACATTAATCATCCTGCATAGTCACTAAAACAAAGTTTCGACCCTCCCTGTTGCTTTCGAAGAATGTGCCCTCCAGACAAAACATAGTACAGATCTGCTGTTTGAAAAGGTGAACATCATGACATCTATTGACCTAAATTAATATATATATATATATATATATATATATAGTAATTGAGACCATTAATTCAGGTTCCTAAAGTCTTGCCATCAGTTTGTGACTTTAAGCTCATGTTCACTTGGATAACTTGGATGAAAATAATGTTGAGCAGGTATTAAAAACAGCCTTTACTGGCCCACATTAGAAATGTTTCTAATGAAAATAATCTGTATTAGTTATATTGCATTATGTGTATAATGTATATATATATATATATATACATGTGTATATCTATACATATTAAATTTAGAATGGTAATAATAATTAATTATAGTATTATTGTAATATTTTCTGTGTCCCACAAAACTGTTGAGTTTTGGAAGCTCTACTATTGCTGTGGAAGTTTTTAAGAACTACTTATAATGGCTGCACCTGAGCTTTCCCCGTGACATTTTGGTGGAAATAATGTGAAGAAAGCTGATAAATATTTCAGCAGTTGTTGCCTCCGTGGTGTGGAAAGTAAGTAGGGACAAACCAAGTTGTGCAAATGACTCTAATAAATGAGACAGAGTGGGTGGGCGTAGCTGAGGATTTCTGCTATCTGTATTTTATTGTAGCTCCCTGAATATCATTTTAGTTTAATCGAAACCTTCGGAGGCAGCAGTTAAGAGCAGCCTGAGAAGTATGACTCTGTTGCTGAGGTTTGGAAAAGAAAAACTTTCACCAACTTGGAAAATATCTTTCCTGGCTGCGATGACTAACTTCATGTTCCGGTGACCTTTTCTATAGCAGATGGTAATCATTTTAATTTAGGTCAATAGATGTCATGATGTACACCTTTTCAAACAGCAGATCTGTACTATGTTTTGTCTGGAGGGCACATTCTTCGAAAGCAACAGGGAGGGTCGAAACTTTGTTTAAGTGACTATGCAGGATGATTAATGTTTAACCTCTCACTTTCACTTTAAATTTGGGGTCTCAAAAATGACTCAGTCAATGGATTTAAGTCATTGTTGTCACTTGATTTAGCGCAACACTGCGGCTAATACATCCAATTAAAGGGAGTCTAGGACAATTTTCAAAGCTATCTTGAAAGGCTCAATTTTAACACCATATTATAAAAGCCCAAGAGACTTCTTCCATCACTTCTAAATTAATACAAACTGAAAATCGAGTACTAAAAACAATATTTTTATTAACACCAGGACAAAACCTGCATTAACAATAAAAAAAGCAGATTTCTTTGTACCAGAATGAGTAAAATTAACAATGACTGGGATGCTTAGCTTGTATGAGAAACTACACTTTAGAAATAATTCTATAAAACATTAACTCAGTTGTGTAGGTGGTGTATAACACATAAACACCTCAAAGCAATTAAAGGAAAGCACATTTTCCAGTTTGAAAACTGTCAGGTGGATGGACATAATGAAAATATTTTAAGTGTATTCCAGTGAATCATGACAGAAAAAACAAACAAATATGTGTAGCACAGAAAAACACAGTAACACATAAGGTTATACATTCGTTGAGTATCGGTGGAAATTTAATATTTACAATGTCCATGGTGTAAATAAGTCCAGTCAGATTAATAAATAGCTTCAACATAAATATATAAATTCATAGCGCATGGCAAATAAAGTCAATAAACCAGGATTTAGAAAGAATTGGTGAAAATAAAATACATTTTCAAGAAAAAAATGCTTATTTGCCAATATTTTTGGCACTTCTGTATAAAACATTCTTGAAGATTGCTAATTACATTGTAATGTAAAATAACTACAACCAAGAACTAGCATCTAAACAATTTAGTAAGGCCGTATCAGAGAGCTAAGATTAGAGATGAGCAAAACCTTATTTGTCCTCCCTTCGCAGAGTTACAGCATACTTTCTGGTAATTCTACTGGATATTACTACTGGATAGTAATAAAAAAATAGCTGTAAGGCATAAAAAAAAAATCAATTTGTAGTGATGATTTCAAACCCTGAGACTCATAAACATACAATAACTTTTTCTGACAGGTTTTGCTTGAGGACAAATTGTCAAGCTGGAAATTGTGAAGAAAAGTTTTTACCCCATTTTCTGAAAGAAATCCTCAAAGTTAAATTTGTCTGTTTAATCCACACTCTATGAAACTTATGCCCTTTCTGTTTATATTGGTTCCAAACAAATTCTACATACTAAACAACCTTCTATTCAGAGCCGGATTTCTACAGAGGAAGGGTCCATTTGTAAAGTTTCATTGGAGCTAATACTTTAGTTTCTTCAGCCAAAGGATGTCCAGATGAGTCACTGTCAAATCAGGGTTGATCCAGGCTTCAGGTTCAATAGTTATGTCAACTACAGCCCCCGCTGGCAGAAATATAGCCTTGCTGAGCAAGCCTGTGCTGTTTGAATGTTCATTGATCCATCCAATCAGCCTGGGTATGTTGTTCAGCTTGATGGTGACGGAGTGCAACTTGTCTGAGACTTGTGTTCTTTCATGTGGCGACAGCGTTACCTGAAGATTTAGGATATAGTGTCCCTCCTTCATTAACATGATAGGCTTTTCCAATTCAGTTCCAATCAGGTCTGATTCTGTTACCAGGTCCCATTTAATGGTTTTCTCGGCTAATCCTGTGTCTGCGAATGAAACAAACGCTCCTGTTAGCTGGATGTTTTCTGAGTTGTGTATAAAATGACTGAAACTGCACCTTTACTATAACAGTAGTGATAACTGCAGTCACACATTTTTCATGCAAACAAAAATGTTTACCTTGAGCTCTGAAGTTGACTAGTTCAATGGGGTTCTGTCAAAAAGAATACAATAGAAGTTAGTCTCGAAATCTGCATTTCTTTATGTCACAAACAAAGCAGCTACATAAAACTTAAGATTTATTTCATGTGGGGATTAGGCCACCACCTACGCCTGAGAGAGAGAACAGAATAGATCTTAAAGAGGAAAATGAAGAGAGATCTGTTTAGTTTAGTGGCATTTCCCCGAATGTGTCAATGACGTCACTGAGCTTCCTCCAAGACATGAGGAGAGTGGTTAGACAAACAAGTAACTGCAACAAGTAACTCAGAAAGAAATGGAAGTCATTCGAAATTAATCTGCTTGCTCTCCAGGATTTGGGTTTCTTAAATACCTAGACTGCAACTGTTAGAAGCAAATGCAATAATCAATAAATACAAATTATGGAAGTTTGATCACCATGAGATTGTTTTATGACATTATGAGACTAAACAATTGAACATGGTGAGGTCAATGGGAGCAAGAGATGGAAAATGTAGTCATCTTACCAATATACCTTGTACCGGTAATGGGGATGAAATTGGATTGCTAATGTTCGTAGGCTGGAAAGGGAAACAGAAGCACAAAACACACCCATGATACATGGCACTAGAGGAAGTTACAAAATAGTGTTTGGAAATGGATATTTCCTTTCTACGCCAGCAAAAACTTCCTTCAGGTTCCCTAAATGGCACAGTGAAATCTGGCATCAACGTGCTTTCAGAACGACGGTTGTGTATGACGTGACTGATCTTAGACCACTAAAGATTTATGGAGAAAGTAGTCTTGTGTCATCTCAGCAAAGTGCATTATTTTTTTTTTTTTGTTGTTTTTTTTGTCAGACATTTTCTGCCTGAACTCTGAGAAAAAGCTGTGACTACGTAGGATCCGTAGCGGGGGTCTGTACGCAGCTGACTACCACAAGCACAGGTGTGTTTCTCACCAGCTGAGCTACTGCCTAAACCACATGAAAGAACAGAAGCGCTGCTGAGGTATTTATGTACGCCAGTAAGGACATTATCATTTTAATTCATTCAAATTTTAGATAACTCTTTTAGTTTAGTTAGATAACTAAATCAAATTTTAGATTTAGTGTCATTATTGTTGATCCTACATTTTTACTCTCTACTTGTATATAAAAGCTCACCTGTCCCCGTGTGAAGAAGAACGGGATGAAGAAAAGCTGGGCTATGGTGAGAATACTGATCCAAATCAGGAGGATGTAGACCAGGGGATGCTGGCTCCTCTGTGGCATGATCTGTCCGATGGTTGCGTTCAGAGCCGTCTGAGCCCGGGGTACGCAGGAAGACAGATGTTGAGAAGTGACGACTGTTCAAGTCCTGAGTTTCCTCTGGTGTGCACCCAAGCAGAGTGAGGTCGCTTCCTGAGCTCAGAGCGTGATACGTTGAGGATGTTTTATGGTCGGCTCTATCTATCTGCAGAGCAAAAAATGATCCAAGTGGTACTTTCCCTTTTGTGCTAGTGAAGGCAGACACAGTAGGCCCAGATAGTGTCTGCATCTGGGGGCTGGCCCTTTCCTTCCCACTCACCACAAGTCACACCGAAATAAGGAACAAGGCTACTAGGGAGAACAAGAAGAGGAGAGAACTACTGACATTAACATATGTGAATTATTAAACTTCCTTCTTTATGTATGCATTCCAACACTGTAACCTTTCCTCTCATTTATGAAGTATTTTCCCTAAACGTATGTCCAGGTTTAAACCAAATGAAGAAAATCTGAATGGCAATAAAGGAGGCAACATCAGATAATAATAATAATAATAATAATGTTAAGAATTATTATCATTATCAAAATATTTTTTTTGGTCATTTTTTTAAACTGAAAGGACACACACCAGAAACGAATAAAGTACCAGATAGAAGATTACGCAAAATTACCATTATAATAAAAACACAATATTCTATCAGTTCTGGTTTTCTTATCTCCTATTTACATAAAATCCCAAAGTCAAAAAATGGTGCAATCTCTACCTTATCTCTTAATCTACACAGTATGGTGTATGATAGCAACCTAAATGTCACACAGAAATAAAGTGAGCAACTAACAAAATGTTATAACACTCTGTTTACTATTTGCACCTCACAAAATTTCCCACCTGCACAAAAATTCTAGTTGAGGTCAGTTTCACTTTCTCAGTTTGTTCTATGCTCATGGAAAGTTTTATGGCAGAAAAACAGGATGGGCTCTGGTTCTGGTATGTGTCATCAAACCATATGGAGGACCAACAGACAACATGACGATTGAGGTGAGGTACTTTTATCATTTTTAACTAGGAATCAAGAAGCACTATAACATGGAATAGGTACCAACTATCCTATTATATCCTAAACCCTGATTAAAGAATTTTTTTTTTATTAGAATAAATAAATAAATAAACATCCTGTGACGGTCATGTCAGCTGCAGCTGTGCACGTCAAAGTCATGTCGTGTCAAAAGACCTCCCTTGTGTTTATGAAAAACAAAATGCAAATGAGAAAGGAAATAGACCTATATCAGCAAAGTGTTAGTAGAATGGCTTTGCTTACTTCTGCATTTTCAGATGATGTAACTCTTTCCAAACAAAAGTCAAAATCAAATGCCATTAAGCTGAATGATTCATAGTTTCACTAGAGAAAAACAGAGGAAGCACTGTACTACAGATGTTTTACAATAACTTGTGAGCCAAAGTCAGAGTGGGTGAGGATGGACACCTGAGACGTGATAAATTCACGTTGGAAACAAGGAGTCATGTTGTATCTAGTGGGAAACAACATCAGCGTGATGCTGTCAGTTTCCGGAAAATCTAGTGAACAAACACAGAAAATTGAAAACGTTGACACAGACCTACATGTGGTAGCACTGATGTCATGAAATACACACTGCATGGGAAAACATCTCGCCAGTAAAACAAGACTCAATCCATATTTGATCAACTTTTATTCCTGTGACAGACACTGGTGTGCTACTTCTATGCTTTTCTCTAATGCTACTTCTATGCTTTTCTCTAAAGTATGATGAATTACAGCCATCTAGAGGATGACAGTCAGAAATGCACGAAGGTTTATGATAAATAGTAAGATTAATAGTCAGTGATAGACAATGCTTGTGATGCTTTGCTTAAGATGTCTTTTTCACTTAGTGAATGCGTTTAAAAATAAAATCATTCTTGCAGAATGACTGATAATTCATTAGTTGAAGATTTTCTTCAAACAACTTTAGTTATACATGGAAATGCCAGAAAAAGATAAATAAACGTGTTAGCTGTTACATATACTATTTTACTACATATAATATTTCTACTAGAAAATTGAATACTTTTTTCAGTTTATCATTATTTCAAAACTACTTTTTTCCCAGCTGAAATTTTTACTGTAGGTTTTAAAGCAACTATTTCACATTTAAAGAAATTCAATTATACAAACAATAAAATAAATGTACTCCTACTTGAAAAAGTCCAAATTTGTCATACCAGAAATTTCAATGTATTTCATTGTGATCTACCAAGACAAAGCAGCACATAACCGTGAAGTGGAAGAAAAGGATAAACAGATTTCAAAATCTTTTACAAATAAAAATCTAAAAAGCTTGTGATACATTGGTTTTACATTCCCTTTACTTTGTTGCTTTTAAATAAATATTGTGCAATGAATTACATTTTGAGGGAATCCTGTGTGTAATTTCATCTTGGTATAAATCCAGCTGTTCAATAAACATTTCTGATGTTTATTGGAGAACACTGGCGAACAAACAGCCACAATAAGACCAAGGAACATATAAAACAGGTCAGGGACAGTAGGCTTGGATTATCACAAGAGATCTTCCATATCACTGATAAATCCATGAGAAGTAGCAAAGGTATACCATGATGAGACCATTCACCTGAAACCACTAACACAGTGGAGTCCAAAATGAGTCCTTTTAGTTTGTTCCCTGCTCCGATGCATCTGAATCAAATGAGGGTTCATTAGCAAGACTCAGCAGAACATTGTCATGTTGAGAAGGTAGTTGGGCCATTTGAATCAGAGGACTTGATTCAAACGAGGACTGAAGCAGGGCACCCATGACCTGAATCTTATATTAAAAAGAGACAGACACTTACCAAACAAAAACTCCCAGACGTAAGGTCTTTCTTGATTAAAAGTGAAGAATTATTTTATTTTTAGTTACAAAACAAAAGACAGTGACAAGTTTGTCTGCCTCAAAACACCCCAAGTGACTTGTCTCAAGGTAATTCTTGAAGTTTATATGTAGGAGCAGATGAACATGACTAACATTGCAGGGAGGGAATAAAATAGAAAAAGGGAAAGAGTCTGCATGAACTTCCTTTTTGCTTTGACTTCCACTCTTCTTGAGGTTATACTCCTCCAGACAGATGGTGTCTTTCAATTCTCTTTGGTGTCTGCTTCTTGTGCCAGGAGGGACTGAAACATCTGAATCATCATAGCACGGAGGAAGTCCCCAGAAATCACACTGTTATGTCTCCACAAGACAGCCGGAGGGATGACCTCTGACCCCGCGGCTTCTCTCTTTTCTCTGTTTCTTGTGAATACTGGGTTTTAGCACTGAAACCTTCAGGAGGAAAGTGGTCTCTTCTTCTGCATTTCCGCACTGGGGATTCACTCTAATTACAACGGTCCAGTCAAAGCACAAACCTCAATCCAATTAAGAATCAAAATTTTAAAACAGATATCGATTGATGCTCGATGTTCAATCTGTTTGCATTTGAGCTATTTTGCAAAGAAGAATGTCATTATTTAGTTGTGACAAAAATCACAAAAGATCTAATTGCGGATAGAAGTGGTTCTACAAATACAATTGTTCGTAAAATTTGAACAGGGTATGAACACTTCTGCAAATACATCACTGATCGATCTAATTGCATGAAAAATGACATAATTTGAAAACAATCTAATTGATTGTTTTCAAATTAGAAACTTCCATTAAATCGAAATTGAAAATCAAGCTCTTTTTCTTTTTATTAGAGGAAGCATAGTTTTTGTGTGTCATTTTATTAATTTTATTTGTAATTTTTCTATGTTGCAATGATGTGTCAATGAGGAAAGGAAAGGGGAAAAAGAAAAAGTCACAGCATGTAATTAGCCATCATGTTTCACAACCTTAGGCTGTTTGCATTCCTTTGTCACAAACCATAACAGCAATCACATCTTCTTGACTTTTTCCCCTGCTCCTTCAGAATGCTTTCAGCAGGTGGCAGGATAACCCAAAAAGTGAAAATAAATTTGTCATCCATAAGTAATTACAGAATCTTTACTGGCAATGGAAATGAAATCATGTATTTTCTTGTATGCAGACACAGTAAGTTTCAGATCTCTGTGCATGAGGAAAACCATCCAAAACCAATTAACATGTCTTGGTTAACAAAATTAAATAGCAAAGATAACCAGAGCATGTAGAGCAAGACAGTTTTTCAATAATACTTTTAAGTTTTTGCTGAATGGTTATTCGGCAGGAAGAAGGAGGTCTTAGGGTCACATCCTAACCAGACAGCTTTCTTCTTTCTCAGTAAACTGGCTTCCTCTCACATTCTAAAAATATGAAAGAAAGGTTTGCTGTCACCTCTTAATTGCCAAGATATATGAGTGTGAATGCTTGTCCCCGTTTCCCTGTGATGACCTGGCAATCTGTTCAAGGTGTACTCTGCCTCTCAGCCACTGACCACTAGATGAGCTCATGGCTCTCTCATTTCTTCAAGGAACAAGCAGGTAAAGAAAGTGGAAAATCCACATATGAACTAATGTGGTCCTATGTGTACCTGGTTGTACCCCTCTTGGTAGAAACATCAGCCATTAACCTTACTCCAGAACATGCAGTCAGGTTCTACAGAGTCTTCATAAGGGTTTCCTTATGCTGAAGCAGAGACATTAAAAGTTTTAGGATATTGGTCTTGAGAACTCAAGTTTCAGACCCAGGGAGGATTTTTGGTCCACTCTTCTTTGCAGAATTGTTTTAATTCAGTCTCTTTGTAGGGTTTTAGAGAATGGATGGCTTAATTAAGGTCATGCCAGAGCATCTTAATCAGATTTAACATCAGACTTCAGACATCAGACTATGCCAGTCTAAAAAAAATCCTGTTTTTGGTTCCCATCAGTCACAGTTCCTGAAGCAGCAAAGCCCCAGGCCATCATTCTGCAAAAGACATGTTTAGCTCTTTCTGCCATGTACTTTTTAAAAAAAAAAAAAATGCCATGTTAGTTTGATCACATATGTATATTGGGACAGACCTTCAAAAATTATGACCTGCTGTGTGTTGATGATGTCAAAGTTCCTAGACATCATAAAGATATATTTTTATGCAAAATAAATGTTAAGACCGATTGCTGTTGTTTTTTTAGTCAGTGGTGGATTTTCCAAGTAACTGCTCCCTGAATGCCAATTATGCCAAGTGTGATTCTTAATTTTGAGCTGTTCTTGGATGAGTTGTCAATGCGCCATGGAGTAATTTTGGTTGGATGGCTCAGTACGTATTTGACGATAATCGCTCTCACTTTGATTCCCTGGACTCTCATAAGTCTCTGAAATAGCTTTGTGCTCCTTCCAGACTGAAGTGTGTTAATCATGTTGTTTCTGCTAAAGGGGTTTCATGATTTCACAAGTCAGGCAGTAAACGGGCCTGGGTGTGGCTGGTCAAAGTGAAACAAAACAGAAAAAAAAATGCTAATCATATTAATTAATGATTAAACAAAGTGGGGGAAAGAAAATCCACACAGGATCGTGTTGGTTTGTTTATTTCCCCCTCAATGAATGCAATCACCATTTCAGGATAGCTTTTTGTATTTACTCTGTTATTTATTGGAGACATCTGTGAAAGAACATACCATTTTTACCGTAAAAAGTGGCTTCTTTCCTCAACTGCAGTACAGAACAGCGCAGCTTAGCAGCCACTTGGATATTAGGAACAGCATAGTTGAACGATGTGCTGTAAACAAAGTGTCCTTTTATGAGTTTGTTAGTGGAACAGAACAGGAGCTGTAAGTGGGGCACGTCCTGACCTGGGTGGGACAGTTTAACGCCTCAGGAAATATCTGAGTGGATGGAAGCAGACAAACAGCAGGGAGGTCAGGGGCGGGGGTAACATGTGGGTTACAGTCTGATCAATACGCATCGACTTTCAGGGTCTGCAGACAGAACCCCTTTCGATTTCAGACCTAGAGCTGCAACAATTCACAGAAAACAGGTATGAGCAGTAATTGGGTTTTGAACCCAACAAAATAAAAGGGGAGGAGCACTGTGAGAACTTCAACTCGTTAAGATTCAAGGGACAGAGCAGAACAACATGCTTCTACTCAGAAATGTGTTGTGAACTTAATCTAGAGAGTACTGTTCCCTCCAGGTCTCTGCTTGATTCCTCAGCTTCTTTTACCCACGTCCTGTACTTCTTATTGATGACAAACTTTGCCTCAAGGGGAGCGGTCGATCAGTTGGTGACCGAGGTCTGCTGCTGTCAAACTTCAGCTGACATGGATCTGTTGCACCGACGGACGCACTGAACAGTTTGGGGAATTTTCTTCACTCGCCGACTAGTTGCGACAGGACTTCAATTATTTTGTCTTCAACTTTTTTTTAAAAAAAAGTTATACCTACGCATATACATAAAAAAAACCAACAAAACTTTACCAGACATGCAGAAGTTAAACTCAAGCGGGACTCACTGCAGCACGCTGCCCCGGGACGCAGAGCTGCAGCTGCGGTTGGCTGACAGCGGAGGCTCCGGGGAAGGGAGGGAGAACGGTGCAGGGATACATTTCCTCACCCAGCCCGAAGACCAGGGCTCGTTCTGTACCAAGCGGAAGATGCTTGTCGGCTTGGATGTTATATGTCTCTGTGTTGGTAAGCAATTTATTCAAGTCTAACTCATAAACCTAAAGAAGTCGCTGCTTTCGTAGACCGTTTTAAAACATGCAATTGATGATCAACTTTCTCTCTTTTCAACATTCTCACATGCATGTTAGGAATAAAGTTGCTTTTCAGGGAGAAAGGAAAGCAACATCAAATGGAAATTTGGTAAAGTTAACACAGCTGCAAAACTGTTTTCCAGAAGTTCCAGACGTGGAAAATGTTCCAAGAGGAAGAAAACTCACGTGGGGGAGAAAGAGGGAGGGAGGTACGGCGCAGGCAGGGGTAAGGGGTGGGATGGGGGTGGTCATCTGGCAGCAGTAGAGCTGTCCCGAGAATTCATCTGTTCCCATAGCAACCCCACAAAGTCCCCGGGACAAGAACGTGGGAATTAGGATAAAAACATGCCTCGTGCTTGTGTTCTCGTGCTGAAAATTACCCCTCCTCACCGAGCTCTTTAGCCTGTCTCACTGCAGGATTACTGAACGTTATCCCCAAGTAATTTACCATGCACAGCTGAAAAATTTTGTAGGCTTATTATGTGATAAATTAGCTGGCAGAAGCACAAAAAGAATTCTTAATACCAATATAATAATTGGGGAACCTCTGCCAGGGCATAATTGTGATATGGGAACAGTAGAAATGAGCTATTATGAAATGTGGATGTCAAACTATAATAGCCTTATCTAGGAAGCAAATAACAACAAACAATGATTTTCCTTATTAATGTTCTAGCATACCTATCTTGTCTCGAAACAGAAACCATTGCCTGCTTCATGTTCAGACAAAATAACAAATATAAACAGTCATAGTTGTAATACCAATCTACGTGTACAAGCAGATGTGTTTATTTAGGATTTTTCTGTTGATGGGATCAAGATTCATTGCTGTTATGTTTGGCTGGAAGAGCACAGGTGATGAGGCTGTTGTAGCAGTCTTAAAAGCCACATAATCAGAACTATTATTGTTGTACTTAGACTGAACTAAACTTTTCAAACATTTGTTGAAAGGATATAAAGCAAATACTAATGTGAGAATTCTGCATCAAACTTAGAGTAAGTTTGTTCAACTGGACACAAAATATAATAACGTAATGTCAGTGTTTTTTAAAGTTTCATTCCTTTGATAAATCTTGACAAAATATTTCTTTAAGTTACTATTCCTATTAATAATAAATATGTTACATGGCTGATGTTTACGAGAACACGAGTAAAAGTTTTAAGGATGCATTTCAAGCTGGTTTAAAACTTTGCTCTGTGTTGAATCTTAACCTTGGAGTGGTTGAGTGCTATTTGGTAAATTCTAAAGATTGAAAGGGTAGATCGGTTTATGCATTTCTTTATGACAAACACAGGGAACAGAGAACTGATGTTGTGTGAGTAAGTGTTGATTCGTTTAACTAGCAAACACGGGAGAGGTAGAACCCGTCAAGGCAGACCAACGGGTCTGCTCGTTGGCAGTTGAAGTGTAGAAAATAAAGAGACAAACAAAACTGCTTTGTGAGGCTCTTAGATTCAGTGACACACAATTCTTAACCCTAAAGGTATGCAATTAGCTTTTCACTTAGCACACTTCTTAACAGCTATGGTTGCTGGTTCCGAAAGTGGTTGGACACCTGTCATCGTCACAGAGTAGATGAAAAGTCAGTTCTACTAAAACTCCAAGCGACCATGCAGCTTTCATTCTCGCAGAGCTTCTTTCCTTGACCTCTTTTATCCTTAAAAATTTTGGATTGATATACATGCATCAGAACCTCATATTAATGTCTGGTAGACAGCATCTTGCTGCAGAAAAATTGCAGCATAAATTAGATGTAGCATAATTCCCAGATCCATACTTGGACTTCTTAGAAAAATGAAATGCTGAACAGACTTTGTATCTGCTGCTTTGTTGCAGCCTTCCTTTGGGAAGAATACATTTTCTTCATGGGCTAGGATTAGTTTTACAGTGTAAAATTTGTGCCATTTGTTTGGAGAGAGACCAGAGTAGTAAACTTTGCAACAACAAAACTTAACAACATATGTACCCTAATCTAAATGTAGAGCACAGGAATGTTATCATAGTTTGACAGATTCACTAGTATGTAGACATGAAGGATTTTGTGTCCATAGAAAAATAAAGTCAACAGGTGTTGAAGTGTACAAATCTTCTCTATTTGTATTAGTTAAAATTACTGGCACGTAAACGTGGTAGAAACAATTTGACCAACACATTTAGATTTATGCTTTCCAAAAAGCAGGTACTTTATATTTGTTGTGCCTTTTTCATCTTTTACCTTTATTACTGAGAAAGAGAAACAATTTCACCAGATGAGATTCAAGTGTTCGGAAGCAAGATCAAATGTAGGAAAACATAGCTTTGCGACATAATTGGTGAATGTTGTATTTGATTATGATTACCCCACATTTTTGTCTGTCCTGTCCTTGTTTTTCCATCACCACAATGTCCCCATCTCTCCTCCTGAACCTTCTGGTTGTGATCACTAAGACACGTTTATTATTTGTGGCCAGAGTGGATGGTAATCATGGCAGGTGGACTTCTACAGCCCCGCAAATAATGCGTTAAATAAGTCGTTTGCAATTTGTGATATTAAACACACTGTCATTGCTGTGTTGACTGTAATTAATCATATCATATGTGGCTCTAAAAGTAAATTACTATTTATAGAGTGACCCATCAGAATACATTTTTGTCTGGTATTTGGGTTTTTCTTGGTCAGTACTGGCCATACTTCCAAACTGTATTTATACAAGCCCGCATATCATTGGAAAGTTTATTTATTCTCTATTTATTCTTTATTTAACTCTATTTACACATTATGTAGAACAATTGCAGTCTGACTGATGTTTTCGGGCCTTTATTTATGTTAATTATGAAGATTTTTCACTTACAGCTAATGAAAACATGGCATTTAGAATTAGAATATTACATCAGACCAATGGAACAATATTTTTAATATACAAATGTGAGATTAACTAAAATAATTAGAATATCTGCTTAAACATTGTGCTTTTCAAAGCTACTATTAATGTGAAAAACAAGCCTGTTTGGAATGAGTATTCCCATTTCATGAATGTGACTGGATATATTTAGGATGAAAAAATCTTTGAGTGAGCATCAGTAAAATCTATTTAAAGCCCCCGCTCTATTGGATAAACTGCTACAAAAATTTAGTAAAATGCATTAAAGTGTGTTTTTCTTGACTTGCATTGGATCCACAGTGCAACCTCTTCTCGTGAAGTTGTGAAGTTGCAAATTCTTTGCATGCTGAAGTGACAGCCTTCAAATCACCACACCATAACATACAATTGGTAATAATTAATATTATTAGCCCTACAGTCTGCCATCTGTTTGATTCATCCTTGTCTTAGTTCTAGTAACTAGCATGCTTGCTGACAGCTGTTGCTGAACTTTGGCTCGTCTGTTGGCATTTGGAAGTGAATGGCCCCATTTATTGGAAATGAATCGGACTCTTCATTTCACAGCCTGCTTATCTCTGACAAAAAAAAAATCCCCCTTAAACACATTCGTTAGATCTTCACAGACAGTTGACCTGGAGTATTATTCATGCTTTGGATGGGGGAATTTCACCCTGGGGCGTCATCATAATTATGTAATCACCTGAAGAGTGATTAAGTCTTCTGAGGCTTTTGGGGCTTTTCTTCTAACGTTTAGCTCAATGCTGCAACATAAAGTTTCTATGATGTGGTCACATTTTTAGTCTTCAGGGTTGTTGACAAAATAAGCGAAGGCTTTGACACCGTCTACCTGATTCTTACTCAACACCAGGTTTGTTGAAAATTGTTATTCTTCAGTTATAAGGCAGGGCTAGTTACAGGCCGCAAAGACATGCACATAATGCTTGCTTCACAAAGATGGATTGTTCTGGATCAGCTCGGCTCTCCTTGTGTAAGCTGCAGAATGAAAATGCCTGAGTTTAGTCAAGTGTTTGCTTGTGTGCTTAAGTATATGCATTCCTGTTGAGACTGTGGGGTTCAGACTAAAACAGAGCTGACAAAATCTGTGCCCTGTGGCTGGGACTAAGATTTAGGGTCCAAACTGAGAGGTCAGCAGATTTTGGGTGTTTGTCATTTCTGAAGAGCAAGCGTGGACAGGTCTTCCTGTCTTTTCACAGCTTTCCACCTGCACTGGTGTTCTTCTCCCTGTCATAACCCCAATAAAGGGGTTAATTCAAGGATAATTCAAGGATAATTGGGCAATATATGAAGGTAGCATTAGGAGACCTCCTCTAAGCTTATATTGGACCAATAGGAATGCCTTTAGGCTTGACCTTTCTCTAGAGGTTAAACACTGAACTGTGTTCTTTTCACACATTTGATACGCACAAGAGGCAGAAGTACAGAAAAAGACATGGTTGTGGTTTTTCTTAGCTACTGAACTAACAGATTCACAAAATGAAAGGCAATTTAACAAGCAACCAGTGTTACAGCAGAATGTGTATCCCAGTTGAATAGTAAAAGAAAGCTATATTGAGATTATCATCATTGTGGAAAGCAAGATCTGGTTCCAAGACGTGAAGCAGCATGCTGCGACCGTAGATGGCTAGTATCTATGATAGAAATCAGGATTCAAGCAGAGCTTGTTCATTCAACCGTATCTCCACTTACACAACAAATTCTTTGTCCCTCTCTTAGCTTCAAGCAAACTTTATTTTAGCAGTCCAAGTGTCCCAAATGTAAAATCAGTGGTCTAAATGTGTTCTGTTTTTTTACACATCTCCATGTGTTTTGGGCGGGTTTATGTTAGAAGGTTTTATTCCTCGTCTTTTGACAGAGAAAGCTGCCGAGTGAGTAAGACGGCTGGAGGCCAACGCGTCACAGCACGTTTGCGTGTGCCTGCCCAGGAATATTAAATAGTTTGCAATGTGTGTAATTGGGTGTGCGTGCGCGTACGGGGGTGCGCGGGCGTGGGCGGGTGTGTGCGTGTGTGTAAAAGTGTATGAGTCATATGGCTTCTAATTCCAACGCTACTACAGCGGCCATGTGCTTGCTGTTTGTTGACAAATTCACCGGTCCTGTTTTTCTGAACGTCTTGGGCCCTGACTCCCTGAAGTTATGGAACAAACTGGCGTCACTCTGGGGCTGACAGATGGAGAGCTATTAAAAAGTGGCTCAGTCAAATCATTAGTCAGTGGAAGAAGTGACTTTGCATACTGCCTCTTATTAGTGTATTAATGCATCTTCTTTCCATTTGACAGCAAGGTCAGGGTTCAGAAATCCATTAAGAGTTCCTTTCTCCAGAAAGACTACCATCCACTGCACTGCACTTTACTGTATTGCTTCGTTCTTCTTGTGTTCTTCTTCATTGTGTTAGTATGTTACAGGACTGAGAAATGTCTCAGTTGCCTAAAGGCTGAGGGGCGAGTGAAAGCCGGAATGAGTCGACATCCTTTGGGAGGGATATGGAAGGATACAAGATGAAGATCTACAATACGGGGCAAAGGTTCAACCTTGGGTACCTGTGGGATCCTATACACAGCTGTCTGTTTATATCTCAGGAAGGAATACTCAGAAAACAACAGCTTCAAATGTAATTTTAATGAGACAGCTGCAATCTAGATGACAGTTCCATAAATGCCTTTGGTGGTTTATTGGTATTAGCCTTAATGAGTGAATGAAGATCTGTGCAGCATTTCAAACCTCAGCGCTCGTTAGTTGGAATCGGTCTGGAGAGGGGTCTCCACCAAGTTTTCCACCTGACTTTGATTACAAACAATAGCACTGCCTTTGAATGTTTTAAAAGTAAAGGCTTTTCTTCTTCTGTTTAAACAAACTTTGCTCTCACCATCAAGAAATGTGTAATGTTTATTGTAAAGTATGTTTTTCCCTTTAAATCACCACACCCAGGTGTCAATTCTTCTGTTGACATGCAAGAATTGCTCTCCTCCTTTGAAAATAACCTTCATAGACCTCTTAGATAAGACACAACAACTACTTATCCAATGCCACTGGCTTGTCCTTCCCTCACAATCACTATCTCTGGTCAGGTCAGATGAACCCTGAAGAGTGTAACGCTGCTAATAGCCAAAATGTCACTAGGTCTGTGTAAACTCATAAAGTTTCTGTCTGAGTCAAAATGCTGGTGTACCAAGAACGTCCAACCATTTCTTCTTTTGATTTGTGACTTTTTCACAAAGCTGCATTTGATTTCAGGTCAACATAAGGCATGCAGTCCACTTTTGGCTCCAGTCGGAAGTTTTTGTTCTAGCAAGTTTCCTTTTAAATCAGAATTGACCAACATAATACCCCTCCACAGGTACTATATACCTACCACTTCTTAGGTATAAAAACTTAGGTATAGTACCATCACTTCTTGTCAACTCCATAATAAATGCATTTTCTGGAATCCAATCCACCATCCTGTCCTTTTTTCACATCGCCACCATTCACCTTTCTGTGTGCACCCTTACCCTCTCACCGCAAAAGCCCCCCAAAGAACACCTTGAAGGTTTCCAAGGTGCATACAACTGGAACATGTCCCTTTTGTTCCTGCTGAATAAGACAGACAGACATGCAAGACACTCCACTCATACCCTTAGCTCCGAAACTGGTCTCCAGGAAGCCAGGCATTGAAGTGTGAAGAGAACAGAAGCAGTTGTGGGTAGCATGTCTCCTCTGGCCAGTGGCAACAATAAAGGTGTTGAAGCATGAATTCTCTCCTGGTAGAATTAAAAAAAATAATAATTCAAGTTAAATCCAGGTAGAAATAGATGTGGTTTATTTTTGTTGTATGTCTGTTTATTAATTTAAGCCAATGATATCATTGTTTTTAGCTAGACTGGTGCTTTGAGCTGAATCACTGTCTTTCTCTGGGCATTTTTCTGTCTCCATAAGATGCATGATGATAAATGAAGCAGGGGGGAATTCTTGCTTTGGGTCCAGCTGCAGAACACGTTGATGGTATCTTAGGGTTCAGGATATGAGTCTGTTGTGACTTCTCAGACCTCTTTGTTCTTCAGTGATAAATCTCTTTGTGGTGCCATTGGGGCAGACAAAATACATCAGAAGGGAAAGCAGAGAATGTGTCAGTGCAGCAGGAGTTTAATTGTTGTCCTCCCTGTCCATCACCTGAACTGGGTCACCAAGAAAGAACAGGGCAAGACATTGTCTACTGGCAATTGCATAATGTCGTTGGGCTTTAATTGGTGGTGAGAGTGAAACATAATTTCTCACATTGCCACAAAAGACCTAGCTCAGACTTTATAGAGATTACTTGGATGCCAGTTTTCTGGCATCACAAGCAAAACCCTCGCTGCTGTTTATTGGCATATTAGGGAAGACATCAGGCTGCTCCTTACATTGTTACTGGGGATTATTGTGCCCACAAAAGCCTCAGAATATGTCAACGCATATCCAGCATTTTTCTTCCTCTTTTGAAAGGGTTGAAAGGGTTGACTAGAAGAAAAATAAGCAGCTTGAAGATTTATGTAGAATACGTTGGTTCATGTAAGCTGGTCAAAGGTAAACAGGAGATGGACCATCTGTTGGGGTGGCTGCATAGCTCAGTCCCAAGCTGCAGGCCAGATAGACCTGTGTTGACAGGTCACTAATTGTGTGTCCTTCACTTCTGTCAAAGGGCAAAAGCTGATCCAAGCCTGTGCTATTGGGTGCAATAATACGGGTGGCCATTACTGCTGCTTAGATCTAGCTTTAGGCTGTGTCCCTTATCTATGAGGTTGAATAGACCAGTGGTTCTCAAATGGGGGTACGCGTACCCCTGGGGGTACGTGGAGGTACTTCAGGGGGTACGTGAAGCTTTTCAAAATATCTTTAAAAAAATCAGTAGGCTCCTCCATAATAAGTCTTGGGAAAAATTATTTTGTAAAGAGTTCGATAAAATATAAATGTGTGTTCATGCACTGAATGTTATATTCAGTATTTACAGGATATTTACAGCACTGTACCTCTGTTTTATTCCAAAAATGTTTTGCCCGTGTCAGGGGGTACTTGACTAAAAATATATTTTTAAGGGGGTACATCACTGAAAAAAGTTTGAGAACCACTGGAATACTGTATAACAGAAGCAGAATACACCAAGGTTATTTAGGCATGTGATTTTGTAAGAGCCCTTTGAATGTACAGTTTGTCCCTGTATTTTTTTATTATTCCTTTGGCATTGTATATTTTGATGAGTTGTTTTAATTCTGAGTTATTCTTTTCCCTTTCTGCTCTGGTGGTGTGTTTAGTTGTCTATTAGTATGTGGGTTTAGGCTTATTTGTATGTAATTGTGGGTTTTAAAGTGTATATGAATTTCTTTAGGCATGTGAGGGGTATTCTCTTAGTTGAGGCGGGGTCGTGTTTACAGAGCGGGTCCCAGCAGAGCCCAGATCCCTGACCCTCACATTCCAGAACCGCCACTAATTGCCTCCGTGTGCTGCTCCTCTTGGAGAAGCCCTTGTTGCATCTTTCATTACTCTGTCTATTGAATTGTTCTCTCACACAAGCATTACTGCCCAAATCATCAATAATCTTTCCCCTGACTGCCCGTTTTAGCCTGTTTTTACTTTGACACTCCATGACAGGGAATAACTATAATTTACTTGCTTTTGCTCGCAATCTTTAATTACTTCCTTGTTATTTTCTTGTTGTTGGTTGTTGTTTTTCTCCTCTCACAGTGAGCTCATTCTGCACCGTGGTCATAGATGTGTAAATTAGAACCAGAAGAGTTTCTCAGCATGAGGCTTGCCTCCCCTCCCTTTTCCCCCTCTTTTCTTCTGTCCCTATTGACTATTTGAAAGAATTCTGGCTCTGAACCCAGGCCCAGAGAGCAGCACAGTTTGGTTCGGCTGTTTGAGCCGAACCATTTCTCTGCCTCCTCTCGGTTTCCTCGCAGGCCCTCCTGTTCTGGCTTTCTTTTAAGCATGTCTAGGCCAGGTGCAGAGGTTGGCTCACAACTGCCTGATAGATGATGTGACAGTCTCTGGAGGGTTTTTGTGTCTTGTTGTGAAAACAGGTTGTGTAGCTGCAAAGCAAGCAAGAGTTTGTAATGTGCAGCTAGGCCTGTGCATTTGGTTTATGTTCTTTTTTATTGATCAACTAATTTTGAATGTGATTCACCTGATGATAAAGGTAACTTTTGTAGTTGATTTGAAGCCGGAGTGACTTGCGTCATGTTACTGTTAATACTGTTTAATGTATATTAGAGGCAAGTTGCACCATACGCAAAAACAGGGCTGTAGCAGAAGCCATTCTCATTGCCACTCACTGGTTGATAAAACATACCTCTGTCTGGCTCAGCATTTCATGGGTCCCATTAGGCACTGAGCAATGAAAATGATCCCTTAAAAAGTCCATGTTCGTTCTGTAACAGCACCGTGTTTGGACCCTAATGGTGGGCCTATCCATTATCTCTCTGTCAATGCAGCAACATATTGATTGCTGAAAAAGGACTGGCTCTATCGTAAAACCCGATGAGGCGTCCGAAAGGGCATGTTAATGGATTTCATGGACAAGCAAAAAGCCTCTGTCTCTGTTTGTCACAAAACTGCCTCAGTTATCCTTAACATACGTCAGTTATGTTCAAATGGTGACTAAGAGGACAAATCCTGTACCCAAATATCCTTTAAAACATTTTTAGCAGCATAGCAAATTGTTGTGAACTGTTGGGTGATACAAATTACTGTTTTAAGCTGGACTGTTGTAGATTAAACTGCAACAGAGAAACACACTGAAATGTCAGAATTAAACATACATTTCCAATAGCAAAAAGCATGCAGGACACCCTTTCTCAAACAGTTCCCTGTTTCAGTTTCTAATAATTAGAAGTCTACTATTTAATATAACATTTTCTATAACACTAATGCCTCTTAGGATATATTATCTGCAAAACAAATTCATGAATATTTTTACATCTGGTTTTGTTACTTTGTTGCGTAACTTAACACAGCGCATAACCTGAATTCCACAATCTCTATGGTAAAACCTGGTGGCAGCATCTTGCTCTTTGGATACCCTTCTTCTGTTGGGACAGGGAAGTTGGTCAGAGTTGAATTGAGTTAAATCACTGGAAGAAAACTTGTAAAAAGCTGTAGCAGACTTGAGACTGGAATGCAGGTTCACCGTTAGGCAGGACAACATCAAACATCCAGTCAGAGCTACAAAGGATTTTGATCAAAGCATGTTCATGTATTAGAACGGCCCAGACGAAACTCCTAAGTTGAGACCGAAATCCAATTAAGAATCTTTTGCAATACTTGAAAATGACTGTTTATAAACTTTTCATTCAATTTCTATTTTACATGAAATCACAAGATATAAAAGTTAGTGTCTAGATATGCAAAGCCGGTAAAAATATACCCCAAGAGAATTACGTTAAGCTGTTTTTGTACTACATAGTGTTGACTCAGAGGGTCGGAATATTAATGCATGGTTTTCAGATTTTTAATTGTTAAAAACTTTTTTAGGTCATTTATCTTTTTCCTTCCAATTCACAGTTATGGATTAATTTGAGTTGATCTGTCACACAACATTAAGGTTGGTGGTTGCAGCATAAAATGTGACGAAGTCCAAGTTGTATGAATCTTTTTGTGAAGCATGTCTGTACCTACCATTAGGAAGATTTTTCTGTGTGGTCTGTCAGGGTTGCAAAACCTCTGTGGTCGCTACACATTTTAAGCAGCTCTGCATCTCAAGATTTATAAGATTTCTAAATATGGAATAAAGTACATGCAGTCCCATATCAATTTACTGCCGAAGCTTTGTGTTTTGACTTGCTTTACATGATTTAAAATCAAAGACGTCAAAACAAAAGCTGAACATAAATGATTAAAGGATACCTGTGGGAGGTGTAGGGGTGTGGGTATGTATTTGGTGACTGAATGAGATGAGTGAGAGATTGGGGTCAGATGAGAGGTGCCTCCTATCTATCTCCCTTTCTTTGTTGGCGTCATGGCCCCTGCTATCTGTCTGCTGTGGGTTTTCCTCTCTGCTTCCCTGCTAAACTTCCTAAACATGGCTCTGTTTGGTCTTTCTGTAAGGGCAACTTGACTTTGAACAGAGTTCAACCAGTAAATCTTGACTGTACCAGACATTTCTAAATCAAGTTATCATGCAATATGAGAATTTAGTCTCAGGAGTATTCAGAATGTTAAGTGGCAGAAGATAATTGCCATGGCAACTGTTTATCTGTACAGTGAGAGTGATCTTGAGTAGACGTGAAAGAGCTGAATGAAGACAATACAATACCTGACAATGGCTAAATGGATTATATTTAAACCTTAGATACGCGTTTCCAGACCACTGTTTGTGTGTTTGAGGGTGTGTTTGCTTGTTGTTTCTCTTGCCTGGATTTAAAGTTTATATCCTGTGCACTACAAAGTCACGTAGTCTGAAAGATTCCCTGGCAGGAGCAGTGTTTTTGGCCTGGGTGCGTTCCAAACAACGAGCAGGCCTGGGATGAGAAGGAGAGGCAGAGGTTAATGATTAGTCCCATGTTCTCACTGCATTCCACAGGGGGACATGGGATAAAGAAATGGAGGATTCTGGGTAAGCCTTTACAAGGTTACTGGCTGTTAGTTTAAAAGTACATTCATTAGTTTTTTTGTGTTCCGGGGGGGGGGGGACACTGAAACAGAATTGCCTCTCATATCACTGAAGTTTTGCACTACTTTTAACTTTCACCGTCTGACTGGGCTATCTGTTTTACAAAAGTTAGACTTTGACCTCTGTTTTGATAATCATTTACGAGGTTGAAAACTCAGGCTAGATGATTACTCATTACTGGCATAAAATTAGATCTCTTTGAAGAGTGAACTCATTGTTCTTTTTACTCTCTGAAGTTCTCTGGTTTTTGTTACTATGCTCTGTAATGCCCTCTTCCTCCTTCCTCTTTTTGATTGTCCACTTCTGAACTTTCCAGTGCCATGCTCATTTTTCCGTGTCTTTGTCTGTCAGTCCTCTTCCTTCTTCCTGCTCCCAATAGCCGCATCCAGGTTGATGCAGCTATGAGTGGAATGTCTTTCCCCAGTTATTAGCAGTTTGTGTACCCAAAAGCCTGATACATAATATCGCTCCTTACTTTACCTGTATCTCATGACAGAAGTCAGGAGAAAGCCAGCCTTTTATGCTGCCAACAGCCTGTGTCTGCATCAAGGCTGCCTCCTCTCTCTTCTTTGTGTCTCTGTGATCCTTGATTCACAAACCACAACTCAGACATTCATCAAGTCATCTTTTGTTTTTGTCTGCTTCTCGTTCCTCACCCTTTTTCTTTTTCTTCTCTCATCAGCTTCAATCCCATTTTTTGCATGTGAATTGAAGGCAGTGACTCCGTATGAACGAGGCTTTTTCTGCGGAGACGACAGCATCACCTATCCATACTTGGAGAGGGAGGCCATCCCTGACACCCTGCTCATCGCAGGTGGCATCGCCATCACTGGCTTAACAGTAAGGCCGACCATACATAAGTTCCTCATGTTTTTTTCACGCAGTTGTCCAGCGTGACATT
The DNA here is from genome assembly GCF_002775205.1 of Xiphophorus maculatus. Classification (NCBI taxonomy): domain Eukaryota; kingdom Metazoa; phylum Chordata; class Actinopteri; order Cyprinodontiformes; family Poeciliidae; genus Xiphophorus; species Xiphophorus maculatus. The sequence continues at coordinate 10,194,259 of NC_036458.1, read as the reverse complement.
AACAAACCAATTTCTGCTGTTTCTGTTCCAGATTGCCCTGGGCGAGTGCTACCGTGTGCGTTTTCGAGGCGTGCTCTCACGAGCTTTTGTTAGAAACCGCTACGTGTCGTGCCTGTACAAGGAACTGGGAAGCTTCCTGTTTGGTTGTTGTGTGGGCCAGTCTCTCACAAACATGGCCAAGCTCAGTGTGGGGCGCCTGCGGCCATACTTCCTCTCTGTGTGTAACATCACATATGAATCCATTAACTGCACTCCTGGCAGCTACGTCAATCAGGTCAAATGCAATCCACGCGATAACAAGTTGGTGATAGAGGCAAGGTGTGTGTCTATGTTTGTTCTTTAATTTATTTGTGCTCAGTGATAAAGTGCTAACTAAGGGTGGGTTATGGTGTTAGTTAATTCAAGAAGTAAATGTGTAACATGTGACATCTTTTATTAATCTTCTCTTTCAGGAAATCCTTTTTTTCCGGGCATGCTTCCTTTGCCATGTACACCATGCTCTATCTGGCAGTAAGTGCTTTACAAACACATTTTCCAAGAAACTAATCACAAACCTTCAACAGAACAGACCACAAACCTAATCACAAAACCTGACCTTCACTTTCACTTACGAGCAGATGTGCTGCAATTATTAAGGTGTTTTTTTTCCCCTAAGTGCTGTAGTTCCAACTTTCTCTTTAGTGAATTAAAACTTTGAAGTACTGGTCCATTGAGGCTAGAGAACCAAATTTGCGAGTATTCATGAATCAACTCAACATAGATGAACAAACACCGACAGGCATGTGCTGTTTAATACATTAACTCCTGATTGTGAAGGAGGGGATGTTTGAGAGCGGCAGTTCCCAACATGCATCCTGCCTCAGATCGAAAGAACTGGAGAGACAGAGAGATGGTGGGGGCTGGAGAACGAGGGAGGCTGTTTTCCACAGGGAGCATGAATAGATGAAGAGACTCCACAAACAGAGGAGGCCTTGTTGTGGTTCTCATTTAGCAGAGGGGGTGGAGGGCTGAAAGTGCCTGCTGAGAGATCGACAGGCTTCTTTCAGCAATAGACACCCTCTAAACCCCCTTCTCCAGCCCCCTCCCCCCTATCTCTTCATCTCTCTCCCTTTGAATGCACTGCCCAGCGCTCATGGCTGCTTTGTGAGAGAAGTGACAGTTAGAGGGAGACAAAAGCCTGTCATCATCCATACAGTGTCCACATTCCTTGTGTATTACCCATAATTAATCCATAATTGATCATTTCAGATGACCTAAATATTTCCATGCACATAGTAGCCCCTCTTATGTTTCATTCATTTGCTTTATGCCATTGGAAAAGAAAGCCTCAGTGTGTCTAACTGGGATTTTATGTGATGTGGTCTTTAAGCTGGTCTATGTGTGACATGGGGGAAAAAAATATGTCTGTTTTTTTTTTTATTATTTCTTACCAGTAAAATCATTTGATAGGCCTAAATAAAACCCAGTGCTACCAACTACCTTTAGAAGTCACCCTGACATAATAGAAAACATTTTCTTCCATCCAAACAACCCATAACTGTGGTTGAGAAATTAAAGTTGAAAATTACTTTCACATAAAGAAGTCTCTATTGATGTCTAAATGTGGTTGAATAGTGGTTTGGTTCAAATGGTCTAACAAAGTCTGACTTTCAATTACTTTTTCTTTAAAGGGGCCAGAAAAGTAAAATTTTCAACATTTCTTTCTGGCTAAATAGAGACTAGGAGTGACCAGCCTGAAGGAACTACTGAGCAGAAGAAAAAGAGTCTTCAGGGAATTATTGAAGAGTACACAAAAGAATAGAAACAGCAAAGAGGTGTACAGGAAGAAACTAGAGACAAAACCACAAAAGAATAATATCAGAGATGTGTGGTTAGAGATGAAGAAGATCACAGACTTCAAGCAAACGGAGGATTACATAAACGGAAGTCTGGAAAGAGCAAATGAACTGAACGCATTCTTCCTCAGATTCAGTTCAGGAACAAACTCATCATTTCACCCTCCATTGACCCACAACTTTCCCTTCAAACCTCAGGGGTTTTATCTTCCACCTCAGTCATAGACTCCTCTGCTTCCTCAAGTTTGTTTTCAAGCAATTCCGGAGATGCTGCTGCTCCCTCTGCCTCTCCCTCCCACTTTTCTTTCTCTAGAAGTCAGGTGAAGAGGCAGCTGGAGAGGCTGAACCGTAAGAAGGCTGCAGGTCCAGATGGTGTCAGCCCCAGAGTCCTGAAGCCCAGAGCAGCTCTGTGGGATTCTGCAACACCTCTTCAACCTTAGCTTGACCCAGAAGAAGGTTCCAGAATTGTGGAGTTTTCTTCAGTACAGAAGAAAACTCACCCATCAGTCATCAACGACTGTAGACCAGTAGCCCTGACATCCCTCATCATGAAAGTGCTGAGAGACTCCTGTTGGACCATCTGAGTAAGCAGACAAGACATTTCAGGACCCCCCTCCATGGCTTATTGCCGTGGAGTTGGAGTTGCCATCATGCACAACAAACACACTGTGATCTGGAAATAGGAGGCAACATTGTGAAAAATCATAGTCTTTAATTTTTCCAGTGCATTTAACACAGTTGAGTCTGATGTGCTCCATCAGAAACTTTAGAAGACACAGGTGGAGGCCTCAACAATCACCTGGATCAATGACTACCTGACAACTAGACCACAGTTTGAGAGACTGAAGGACTGAGTGCCTAACCAGGTGGTCAGCAACACAGGAGCACCACAGGGGACTGTACGCTCATCGTTCCTTTTCCAGCACAAGTCCAACTCTTGTAATCTGCAGAAATCCTCAGATGATTCTGTAGCCGTCGGGTGTATCAACAAGAAGTTGAGTCCAGAAAACTGGCGGACCGCTTTGTGACATAGTGTGGGAACAATCAACTCATCTTGAACGCGAACCAAACAAAGGAGATGATTGTAGATTCAGAAGAAACAGGGTTAGATCAAACCCTATTTCCATTGTGGGAGAAGAAGTGGAGGTGCATACCTTCTATAAGTCTGTTGTAGAGAGTGCATTGTTTTACAAAAGATGTAGAAGCTAAAAAATATTGTTTCTGGAAGGCTGCATACTTTTTTTTCATAAATTTGACAGTTATTCTACATACATATCCATTACCAGGTGATGAAGTTGATAGTTGTAACAGGACTACTGGAAAAAAGAAATAACAGGAAATAAAAAATAATAAGAGGTGTTCAGACAGACAGCTTTGCACATTGGCTAATGTTTCAATAATCTGTAGACGGCTCAGGCCTGTAGGTACATGCCTCTCGGACTGTAGCCAGCTGCTTGTGCATAAAGCAGTGGGAGTAACACCTGCTCACAGTAGAAATTGAGAAAAACCCAATGAAGGTCGACTTTCCTGGAGGAATGTGGGCCCTGTTGTCTGATAAGCCCAGACAGACCTCAGATAACTTTATAAAGCACTTCCTGCCTCAACATCGCACTTAAATGTATTTTGAAGCCGCAAATTTCTATTTTCCCTTTAGTGCCAATGTGGTTGATGAACGTAGGGATGGAACACGGCATAAAAACTGTTTATGGAGTCACGCCAAGTTTCTGTTTTCCCTCTGGGTTGCAGATGGAGCGGATGCTCATCTTTCACTTAAAGTACTTTGTCTCCGTTTGCAGAACTTTAGTCATTAAACATAATCACAGTTTTATGTGTTTGGGGCATGCATTAGCACACAAGCATCTACATGCATATATTAATAGTGTGAGGATTGTATAATAACAGTATTTATCTTCTTTTTTTACAGTTCTACCTGCAGGCTAGGCTGTCATGGCGAGGAGCTCGATTATTGCGTCCACTGGTGCAGTTCCTCTTAGTGATGCTGGCCATCTACACAGGCCTGAGCCGAATCTCTGACTACCGCCACCACCCCACTGATGTCCTCACCGGCTTCATACAAGGGGGGCTCACTGCATACTGGGTGGTATGTTCAGAGTTACTTTCCCCTTTGCAAGATGAATTTCTGTTTCCTTTCGGGGTGTTGGGTTAAACAGTAGTCTCGTTCCATCATCTCACTCTGCTCTCTCATGTGGGGTTTGTGTATATCTCCTGACATGCTTTTTTTTAAAATCTCTGCTTGCAGGCTTTTCACATCTCGTCCATGTTCAAGCCCTGCACCCGTTCAGACATGTCTCCAACAAGCGTGTGCTTAGAGAGTCCACTGTCCAGCCAGCAAACGGTTTGCTAGCAGGTGGTGTCAGGAGACAAACAAGAGGGGATGGACTGCAATAAAGCAAGAACAGATGTTGAAAAGATAAACATTAGTATATAAAGTAAGGGAATCATTTCAAGACAAGGATGTGATAGAGTACAATCTAACGCAAGCTTATACATCTTGACATACTCATTCACATGCTGATGTGCTTTCATGTAACATGTTCACACACTCGTGAAATACAACAGGCTCATACGGCGGTACGTAAAACCTGCCCAGTGAAAAGAATGAATATTTCAGATATTTTTTTATATAAATATAAGATATATACATATTTTACAAGATGATTTTATAAGCTGCTAATGTTAGACTTTTTTGGTCTTTTTTTTTATCCCCAATGAGGAGGGTTTTAGAGTTTGTCTTGGCTTTCAGAGCACATCTAATCACTCTTTGATCATGAGTGATCCATGGGAAAATACCAACCTCCTCTTTATTTTTGCTTCTCTGTTCAACTGGGAAAAGATCGACCAGCAGCTTTGAACCAGCAGGTTCAAAGCCACTTCAGATGTGAAGAGCGCTTTGCACAAGTCAGCAGAACTAGCAGAGATGACCAACGAGCACTTGCGTAAGTGTGGGACAATCTTTACCTCTGGTGCTACGATGGGCCACCTTCCACATCAGGCTGCCTGGCATCACCTTGACTAAACAATCCCCAGTGTGTTTGCAATACAGTACAATACAATACAATGTTACCGTTCTCTTAGGAGTAGCCGAGTTGGTTTCGGCTCTTCTTCTACAACACCACTTTTTGTACTAACCACTTTTCTCAGAAGGTGGAGGCTTGACTGAAGTTTTTGTAACCTCTGACTTTTGCCCCGGACTCCAATCTCTAAGCTGCACCTTGATTTATGCCACTGAGACAGGAGACATTGCTCTTCTGTATATCAAAATTAATAGCACTTGACCGTAGATAACCTTCTAATTATAATCTATGTTAAATGTTTTATTACAACTGAATAATCAGTGTTTATTATTCTTAACTTCAAACTCATACACTATGATTTTGTCTTAAGATTCTAATTGTGCAAACTGTATGTAAATAACTGTCATTTTATGAACCACAGAATTTTAAAAGTATTAGTTCCAAGACTTGGACACATTTTACTTGTTTGTGTAAGTGTATGTACAGGTGCAGAGTGTCGCTCTTGTGCCTTTTGTAACAACTAGACTGAGCCACAGATATTATCACAAAGCTATATGTGTTGCGTTCCCAGTTATTGTTATTTGTTTATGTCTATATCTGTGAATGCCGCAGAGGCAGAAATAACCACTGTACTCAAAAAAAAAAAAAAAGGAAAAAAAATCCCAACCAAACCATTAAAGTGAATGTCAACTGTTTTCAACTTTTTCTGCTGTCTGTTATTTTTGGAAGAAGGACATGTGAAGCACGATTTTCTTTCCCATGTCTGCCTGCGGTACTGTTGCAAAATATGGTGTTAGGCAAAACACAATGGGCCAATCAGAAACAGCAAATCAGAACCCTTTTCAAAACAAACAAAAAACACTTTTCGCAAGAAAGCACAATACCAGTTAATATGACAGAAAAACTAATTTATGTGAATTTACTTAGTAATTTACGTACTAAGTACGTGAAGATTCAGTCAAGTATAAGAGGTTTGAAACTCTGGAAACTGCATAGATTAGCAAGGAGATTCTGGATATATATATATATATATATATATATATATATATATATATATATATATATGTATATATATATATATATATATATATATATATATATATATATATATATATATATATATACATATATATATATATATATATATATATATACAATATATAGAAACAAATAAAGAACAAAAAATTGTTTATCAAGGTTTAATTTAGAAAGTTGCAGCAATTTTGCAGTTTTAAGTTTGTTTGTATTGTCCTTGCTGCTTAATTCATGTGGTGTAATCATTGAAGATATATTAGAAAACATGATTAATTTTTGCAATTGAGTGAAATCTTCATGTACGTAAATTCATTAGACACAAAGCGACAATATTTGAAGCATTTTTGTTGATGTTAACGATGGCTTACAGTTAACAAAAATCTCATATGCAAAGGGAGAAGAAAATACAAACCCCACATAGAAATGATCTGAGCAAAATTTGTTGCTTTATAAATAATATTTATTTTATTTATTTATTTGGTTATTGACAATTTTCTGGTTTAGTGGATGTCTCGTTGAGTTGTTCCAACTTGAACAATACATGCCCAGTGGAGGCTCTCTTGGTTTTCTTGAGGAGCAGTGGTTTCAATCATTTATTTAATTATCTTTAAAGCTGTGTACTGACTCATGCACATCAGTCAGTAAACAGCTTTTAAATTGCTTCCGTGCAGGAAGTGAAGAAATCTGTGCTGGAACAAAACATAAAAGCAGAAGTGATAAGCGATATAGCCATGTGTTAAGTTTAGAGCCTTGTACTCCGCTTCTGTTTGCAGTTTTCTTTATCTGGACTCCCTCTCTTTCCTTCACACCCTTCCTTGCTCTGCCCCTTCCCTGCACTTCTTTTAAAGTGCAGTGGAGCACGATGGGCTGTTTCAGGGGGGCTCATGCTACCATGGAGAAGCTTAGCGCGACACAGGTTAGGACGTTTGAGGCATTTTCTTTCATTTCTTTCTTTTTTTTTTCTCCCCCACTTTCTCTCTCCGGTTCACTTCCAAGCTTACTGGGGGAGAATAAAAAGCAGCCCAGATCAAACAAAGAGAGCAAAAAGAGGAGGAAGGACGGCCCCGGTAATGGCTCTGTGAGTGTAACGCTAAACTAAGGGTGAACCAGTAATGACGGAAAAAAGTCCTGGAGCGTGTGGCAGAACAGATGGAAGTATACGGCGCATCCCAAAAGGCGCTATGCTTTATATTGAGACAGAATGTGACACTAACCAAAGGCAGTGGATGATTGTGGAGGGTATATTTTACAAATACAATTTTGGAGAGTGTTGAGTGCATTTTTATTTTTTATTTTTATTGCTTGGTGTGTTTTTAGGGTAGCGTCCCTACCAAATTGGCATCTATGCCCAGTCTTCATTGCAAAACAGCATAAGCTCATTAAAAATGTGTAGGGAGCCTGTATTGACAACAGTTTCCAAATCTTGAATGTTCATCTTGTTGTAGCTTTATTAAAGTTATTGCTTCACTGAAAGGTGAACCTCTGCTTCAGTTTAATATTCACAATGGAGATGTGTCTAGGGTGACAAGCATAGAGCTGGGTTTGTTTCTCTAAGTTTTATTTACAGGACTCACAGTAAAGGGGATTGAAAACATTTGTGCAACTTTTTTTTTGTGAACACTTTGAAACCATGTGTCATTTTCCTTCCACTTTTCAGTTATATGCTCTTGTGATGAGATATCACATCAAATCCAAATAAAATACAATCCGAAACGTTCAGGGAGTCTGAATAGTTTTACAAGGCTTTGTAGATCAGATGGTAGTTGCTAAGTTCATGAGGTAAGAATGTGATCATAGTTGTTTTCTTTCATACTGTTGTTACTAAGGAGACATGTCTCATTCCTGTGCCTATGCCCATGCTTGTGCGACAGGCACCCGTCTTTCTGCGTCTGCCTCTCTCTCGCTCTGCCTGTTATTGTCTCATGTATACCGGTAGGTGTGTGTGAATGAGCAGAGTGAGATGAAGGCTCCACATAGGCACATAGCTCACACACCCTGTCAGACGTCTCGTTTACTCTGTGAGTGGCAGGCGTCTTGCTAAAAAACCCCGTGGCCCGTTTCAAAACAAATGGAAATCAACAAGCAGGGGCAGATTCTCCATGTTTAGATTACTGAGGTCGAGTCAGAAGGGTCTCGCTATTTGCTCCGCACTGATTGTGCACACAGGAGCAGTGGCCTTCCATTGTGGTCATTTAAAATGAGGAGGGGGGCTATTTGAACTCTAATCTCCACAGGTGAAAGCCATTTATTTCTGCACGCTTCGCTGTAAAATAAAATTAAAGCTGCCTCCTTACACAATACCTTTGGGGAATTCCTCGATAAGATTAGGACTGTGCGAAGCGGCACAGACGCAGAAATACCGAGTCGGACTCTGGAGCTGATTGAGATCAGTGCAGAGAAGTTTGGGGAAAAGGCACGTAGCTCACCGCCACATCTGCATGTCTGAGGAAGACGGGAACACCTGGATGTGAGATTCTTTTTGTCTAAGAAAGATAACATTCAGGAATTTTCAGATTATCTACATTCAGTTTTCCACACATTGCTTCTGTTTGACAGGATGCACACACACTGCAACAAATCTTAGCTTACCACAACTACCAATAGATGCATTTGTCCTTCATAAAGTAGCAGCTTTTCACTTTGTGTTTGCAAGCCACTGGCGGCTTAGCCACTGGAGGTATGCTGGCCTCTCGTCCAGCTGTAGTCCAATGCTAATAGAATTAAAACGGATTAAAGGCTTTTTAAGCACGCCTAAGTTATGGCTCTCCTCTGTTGGTGTATTTTAAACCTCCCAAAGTACTGACAGTCAGAAAGCGCATTAACGGCAACTATTAGGACTGAATGGGGGTAAATTGTGTCCTAATACAAGTTTGTGACCCAGGATTTCAACAATTCTTCTTCCCTTGTCTCTGATTATTAGGGATTAGGATCTACTGACTCAAAGAGAAACATGAAAGATCACTTCAGGTAGTCAAAATGCTAACCTTGTGACAAAAGAAAAATATCCTTATTTATTTATTTAGAGAGATTTAACTCATTTCTTTATTATAAATTTGTACATAAAAGGGGACTTTTAATGCTGTACTTTTAACTCTGTATTATCGCAGTTTAGAAATTTTTCACATTTTTATGTTATAACTTCAAACTTCTGTGTGTTTTATTGGAATTTTATATGAAAGACAAACTGTGACGAAGGATTCGTGGTTTTCTAACTAATTTACCTGATTGCTAAATCCACTAAAGAGAATTTTCCCCATAGAATAACATATCCACCACCATCTTTCAGAATGATAGCAGTGTTTTTAGGATGATCTGCAGGTAACTTCAGAAAGTACAGGTCCTTCTCAAAATATTAGTATATTGTGATAAAGTTCATTATTTTCCATAATGTAATGATAAAAATTGAATATTCATATATTTTAGATTCATTGCACACTAACTGAAATATTTCAGGTCTTTTATTGTCTTAAAACGGATGATTTTGGCATACAGCTCATGAAAACCCCAAATTCCTGCCTCACAAAATTAGTAATAATGAACTTTATCACAATATGCTAATATTTTGAGAAGGACCTGTACTCACAAGGTGAAGATTAAAATTGCAGATTTCTCTGGCCGCAGAGTGTTGCCAGCCGCCTATTACCAACCACCCATTACAACCAGAATGACATTGGGAATATTTCCCACAAAAATAGACAAAACACTGAGACACAAGACATTTTGGTTTAACTCACTTGTGTACGTAAATGCAGGCTGCTTCACCTCACATTTATCAGCACACATCTACCATTTAGTGTCTTCCACAAATCAATGAGGATTTAGGTACTGGTTCATTTTCAGAAGGTGGGGTCGGGCTGGCACAGGTTACAGTGGTTTCCAAAGCTGCAACTAATCAATTATGTAATTTTGTTGAGATTAAGACTCATCACATCAGAGTGATTCTTAATGGTTATCCCTGCTAAACTTGAAGCTTAACCTCAAGGTTTTCTTATCTGCTCACAAGTGGATGACAGCGTCATGGGCCATGTCTTACTGAGGCCGTAAGAAAAACAGCTTCAGTTTTGGGGGGATATGAGAGTAAAGGGGCTGAATACCAAAGCACATCAAATTTCCCTATAGTAAAAAAGCAGGAAACATACAATTTTGCATATATTTTTTTTAAGTTATAGGCCACAGTTTACTTCCTCTTCCATCTCCAAGGTGGCTGTGACATGCTCTGTTTTGCATCTCCCTCAGGTTCTTTTAACAGACTCTCTAATGAAGCTGGTTTTGTAGCCACTATGTAGCCACAATGAGTTACACAGGGAACAAGCTGGATTCAGCCAAGTTTCAGGAAATCCTTGGATAAAATATCATGGAATTGTGGGAAAGCAGAAACTTGAGCATCACTGGATCTCCAAAGAGGACAGGAAGTCCACCAAGGCTTAGCTAAAGCCGAAGTCCCGGAAAACTCCAGATTAGTCATCATGTTTGAAGCTTAGTGAATTGGTGACATTTCTAAAGTTTGTAGCACACAAATCAAAGTATTTAAATGAATCAGAGGTCTTTACAAATGAGGAATAAGTTAATATTCCTTATATTACCGCCAGTAGCTGGTTTCAGGCTATGAATCACGTGTGCAGCAGGTCATAGCCTCAGAAAAGTTCTCTATTAATAAAAATATTTGGTTTAAAGCAGTTGAATAATTCTCAGACTACAGTAATCACTAAACATGACAGTTTGATGTTTGTTTTGTAGAAACAACTTTGAAGTATGAGTAATCTTGGATGTGTTGAGCTATTTAAACTGCTCTTGCTTGATTTAGAAAGAAGTTAGTTTGTGTATTTTACCATTAAGCCTAATTTGCAGTGTCATTTCTAGTGTGACCGTAACAGTGTTGATCTGTCTGCAGACATCATCACTATACAAATCACTGCACTGATGGAAACTACTACTAGCTTCAACTTCTTAAATATTACACTGCAGGACACATTTAAATATGTCATAAGTTGCAATAACAGGCTGAACCACACCTTTCTTTAGAACACATCTGTTAAGTTGTTAAATTGTGCCGTACTTGTTTGTTACACCATCATGTTTACAAAATATGACCAAAGAGACAAAGCCATCTGCTAAAATGCTTAGAACTGCCATTGTTCAGTTTCCTGCTGCAGGAAAGTGTCACCAGTTGAACACTTTGCCATCTGGAACTCACACAAACAGACTAACAAGGTGATAACAAGTCAGTGCCTGTTAAACAATAAATTTTAAGTTTTTCTTAAGGTATAAATTATGGTGTTGATGTGTTGTTGGGTGGTTGTAAAAAGTTGCTTTCTTCTTGCAGATTTGATGCTACATAAAACATATATATATGTATTCACATAACTAGCTTTTAAATGTCATACATTCACCTTTGGGAGGATTGATGTGTTGAAAGGTTGCATTAGGCTTATCTGATGAGAGCTCACAACACAGTGTGTTTCTTTTAGCATCAAGCTGAATGGTTTAGAGCAGCTTGAGCTTACTTACCTGCGCCTTGTCTAAATAGAAAACTAACCATTCCCTCCCGACCTGCTCTCCCTGTTAACCACGAAACAATATAAATCCTGTTCACTTTCAGAAACCTTTCCAAGAAACTATAAACCTGACATATAAAGTTGTGACTCATAATCATGGCAAGTGCTGTGGACTTTGACATGACGTCGTGGGGTAAAACAAATTTATTTATCAGGAAGTAAACAAGAGACGTTGTCAGTAGAGATACCAGACCGTTTTGTTTCTGTCATGCAGGCAAAGCCAAATAAGAGATATTTACTGTACGTTGAGCCATAACTTACATCTTGCTGACAGAAGGCTGAAAAAAAAAAAAAAAAAAAATCTTTGGAATGAAAACATCAGTCAAGACGTGTGAGGTGTCTGAGGCAACCGCTGAGAAAAGGAGGGAGGTGTATCCTGGGTTCCAAGGTCAACAAGCTAAACCTCCTGCAGCCCACTGTTTCACGTGTGGTGGTAATATAATAGTGACAGGACACTCATGCAGTGTGTTAACCCCTGCTGGGGGATCAAGAAAACACACAACTTATCAATTGTGCTCCTTAAAAGGTGGAATGTTTATGCGGCTCACATGTTGGGCCTGAGGAGTTGTTTTCACTGCAAATACGGAGCTCAAAGAAACAACAGTTTGTACAAAACCTACAAGATAAGTTAAGAACAAGACATTTGTTTCGAAGGACTCTTCAGATACATTTCCCTGCAAAAGTGTTTACACCCTTTGAACATTTTTCTCAATTTGTAACGTTGCAACCAAAAACTTTAGAGTCTTTTCTTTGAATTTTGCAGAATAACTCAAAGTAGCCTCACAGCTACAACATCACCCAAGCTCAGTCATTTTGGATGGAGGACCATTTGTTTTAAAATCTGGTCACAGATTGTAAATTGGATTTTGGTCTGGACTTTGACTGGGCCATTTCTGACATTCCACGGCAGCTCTTAACCTTTTAGTCTCATTGTCCTGCTGGAAGGCTAACAGGTCTTCCTCTTGTATTTAGCTCCATTCTGTGTCTTATGAAGAATTCCCCCAGCATGTTGCTGCCATCACCATGTTTCACTGTGGAGATGTTTTGTTCAGAGTGGTGTGCAGCGTGAGTTATCCACCACACATGGTATTTTCGCATGCAGCCAGGATTTTGTATTCTGAAAACCTTGAGGTGTGCAGGCATAAATGCTAGACTGCCATAAATAAACATTTGTTTTACTCATGAAGCTAGGAATTTGGCACATTTTGTATTCCATGATGTGCATTTAATGTGCATTAAGTATGCTTTTAGCTTATCTTAAATACTTCGATGAGCACAGACACAGCAGAAAAATATTTCTTATTATCTAAATTATACTAAGTATTGAGCGGCATTATTACAACCCCCAGTAAATCTGTCAAATAACACTATCCATTTTCATCCTTGTCTCTTGCATTATTTGTCTCTTAGTGTTTATTTAGCATAAATTATCTTCTATTTGCTTTGGTTATGTAAGACACCAACTCCGTCAACACCCTGTTGTTGACAGGTAATGATCATGGCTGTGAAAAATCTAGAAGAATGATGGCACTGACAGGGAGAAGGGAACCACATACCTGGTTACCTGTCTAGACACAGAGCAGGTGGTGGGGGAAAAAAATAGCACACTCCAAAGATGTTCCTGACAAATTGACTCAAGTTTGTTGCAAATTATTGTTGCTTACAGGGGCCTGACACTTTTGATCAGAGGTGTTAGTAATAAGGTGGAACAGTCGGCCCTGTCCTGAAACTTAGACACCTAAAAGTGTACGCTTCCGTTGAAGACATTAACCAACTCACCTGTGTGTTCTTACTACACATAAGAAGGTCGGCAGTGAAAATCACCTACTGATCTGTTGGTTGGACTTAGGGTGAAGTAGCCTGAATGTTGCTGTTGTGTTTTCTGCTTTCTTCCTTTTTTGGCTTTTCAGGTCACTGTTGCACACATCAATCAGCTTTAAGACATTTTGTTTATTTAAAATGATGCGTTCAAGTGTGAACAGCTGCACTGAGGCTACCATAAAAGCATATGACGCTGATGAATGTGCTTAAGCCTTACATTCTCCACTGCAACTCTTCTTCCAGTAGGACAGGCTTTTCTCAGGACTCTGTTGCAAAACAGAGAGAACATTGCATGCAAAGAGCAGCTCATAAACAAAATCAGCCAGTTGGGTAATTTGATTTGAATTTCTTGCATACTTTCTCAGGAGCACACTAACAGTAAAGCACATGCTACTGCTTGTAAAAGCGGCTGTGTGTGTGAATCGGTTGCGTTGTGTGTGCTATCGTGTAGGGGTGAGCATGCAGCATTCAGCATTCGCTCCACATATGAGGCACCGGGAAGAGCAAAAAAGGGAGTTTGTCAAAACGAAACTCATTGTTTCTTGGGTATTATCCTTCACAATGCATGGTTAAATCGGAGAGGAAGGATTGCTGTAACAAGACACGCTGGACCTGGTTTTACCCGGCCCTGTGCTGGGACTCAGAACATCAGGAGGGAAAATAGTGAGGAGAGCATAAAGGAGAAACACAAGGGGAAAAGAGAGCAAAGAGAAGACAAAGTGGAGTGGGAGAGGAATTGGGAGAGGAGCCAGAAGAGAGATGAAGTATACAGATAAAAACAGAAGTTGAATTTGAGGCCATGTTTCAAACGGAGAGCTTTGTTTTCTGACAGAGATCCCTCTCAGGAGATGGAGCTGGAAAACAGATTATAGTAATAAAAGCCATCCAAGTTGCACAATGTGTACCTCAGCACCATGTGAACTGAAGCTGTTGTGCATCAAGCTGTACTGTGCTGTGACAGAGCTGTAAAAGCTTAATGAAGCCTTACTGAAGCTTTCTGTTTGAACGCTCATATACATTCTCTCAGGTAGATGGCTGCAAACATCTGTCAGAAATTTTAATATTTAGCTTTGGAAGAGACTTGCTTTTGTTTATTAGCTTTCTTTTTATAGGAAATTCACAGGGGGATCAAGTTGCTGCGCTCAGATGAAGCAGACTCTATATAAGGGAGCTGTGGTTTCGAAAGAACTTTAAGATTTGTGAACAGCAGAAAATGTGGATGAGTTCAGGGCCATAATACTCTGAGAAACACCTCGATTTACAATAAGTCCACAAGAGCTTCTACTCGAGCACCCGTGAAATTAAAACAGGCCCAACTTGGTGATTTACATGTTCAGTTTTGTGGGTGCAGATGAACAAAAATGTCAGTGTGTGTTGGTGTTGGCATGCTTTCTCTGCTGGCAGCGGGTAGAAGTCCTTTTGTGATCTCAAACTGTTAACGCCGGGGGTTTTAGGTTTCCTAATGAGCCAACTGGAGAGACTGGAGTTCTGTAACTATCCCAGCACCATTTGCGTTTCACTAAGCTCCGTTGGTCTGGTGCTCAGAATGACAAACACCCGTTGCCATTTAGCTTTATCTCCCCAACTGCCAAAACCACTCCAATTCCCAGTTTTGTCACTTTGAAGGTTGAGTGATGGTTGAAAATCTGAAACACAAAATTAATGTTAATTTTGCTGTGCAAGCTGTAGCAGTTCTGGAAATTTTAGCATAATACAGTTTCCTTAGTCTGGTTTAATAAGCTTAATCTAAAGAGAAGACTGCAACAAGTAACATTTTTTCAGACATTCTCAGGATTTTAGGGAATCTTCCAGTAACCTCTCACAACCTGCAGACTACTAATTTTACAATTAAGTTATGCAACACCTATGACTTATAAAATGAACCAACTTACCAAGATTTATTTAACCCCCCTGGACAAATACTGTAAAGCAAGGGTATCAGTGAAGGAAATGAAAGCTATTTAGCTATTTTGTTACATAAAGGGCAGCAGTTGTATGGATACACAGTGAAAAATGTGTTTTTATGCTGGAAGCTAAGTGCTAAATGAACTTAATTTATTTAGAGCTCTTCTAGTCTTACTGACCATTCAAAGCACTTTACACTATGCATCCAGTTGCATTCACAAACTGTAGTGTCCAGATTTCAAGACAAATATTGGATTGCAAAACTTGTTTTTCCTCACTCATTTCATCATGTCAAACATAAAAACAACATCAGGTTTGTGCAATAGTATGCACAGCTCTTTTCTATCACAAATATTTTTGGTTAAACTTTAAAATGGTGGTTGAGAGCTCCATGGTTATATTTATTTACAGTCTGGGGTTTAGTTTTATCAGTGTTGGGCTGTCTTAACAATTTGTGGTGAAGCAATATTTTAGACGAGTGGTAAACACCACATTTTGGGGTGAGACTTTAAACGATCTCAAAATGTTTGAGTCAAATCATCAAGAACTTGCATATAAAGTTTTACTTACTTATGTAAGTAAGACTAAATAAATAATAAATTATTTTAATGCTACATAAATAAGTCTGCATTAAAAGGTTCAGTTTAGATTTTGTGCCTAGAAAAGGCTTTTATATAGATTGAACTTTTTCATTTTTTTCCCCATTGCAGATAAACCTGCAGTGAATCTTACAAGGGATTTATGTGACCAACACAAAGTGGTGCATAATTGTGAAGTAAAAGTAAAATACTACATGGTTTTTGAAGGTTTTTAAAAACTGAAATCTGACAAGTGTCAGATTTCATACTACAAATCATCCTACAAATCAATTCTTAATGGACTAACCTTCTGGTGCAATTACAGCTCAGGTTTTTTGACTGTAATTGCATCCAAAAAACCTGCAATTACAGGTTTTTGTCTCAATTATTTCTGCAGAGAAAAGGTCAACTAATTAGAGCTTTTCCCAAATACCTTGAGAAGAGCTTTAGTTATTCCAGAGTTTTTCTCGTCAAAAATAATTGTCCATTCCACTTTGAAAAATTGCTCAAACTTTAAACAGATTGAATCAATGATATTAATGTTCAAGTGTTGCTAGCGATTCTAAATTAGATTTAGGTTTTGACTGGGCCACTTTTACATCTGAACATGCTTAGATTTAAATTGTTCCATTTGATTTCTTTGTATATGTTAAAGCTGTTGGAAAATAACCTTCTACCTGAGGGTCAAATATTTTACAGTCTTTACCAAGTTTACCATGCATCTAACCCTAACCCTTTAATCAAATTGCATTGACCCAAAATGGTTTCCCCTTACATGCACAACTGTTCTAATGTGGTCATCTTTTTCATACCTTGTCTCGCTGAATGACAATAAAATCATCAAGAAAGGAGAATAAATTTCTTTGACCTTCATCACTTGAATTATTTATGCTCATGCAACACGGACACTTGGCATTAGCATTTGGAAGCCTGCTTCTGATATGACCTTGATATTATTATTTAAGAGTCAGAAGAAGGTAAAAGAGAAAGCTGAAGGAACCAAGTGGAAGAAGCCCATGTTGTCAAGGAGACAGAAAAAACCCCAAACTGAGTTACACAGATTGTCTTCTGTCTTTTCTCAGTGGACCAGAAAAGATGCAATCTAAGTGATGCGTACCGGACCATAGAAACTTCTGCTCTATCTTTGCTGTGAGCACATGCACTTGTGGGTGGGTTTCTGGAAAAAAAGAAACAACACTGGACTCAATGAGTACTAAGAGAAGAAATATCTACTGACTATACACATTTCCCTGAAGGGTGTAGAAATACAAATACAGCATCAATTTAATCATTACTGATTTAGATTTGTCCTACTATCTGATAAAACATGCCACAAGCATATACAATCCGTTCTGCTAAACAACATATGTAAGCAGCCACAGGGTTTACATCTTTGACCTTGTTTCTATGTTTCTGACCCACATGACAAGGGCCTCCTCTTGTGTCTGGTGTGTAAAACAGCAAGAAAATTAGAAAGCAAACCGTCCATTCCACTCTGCTATCAAAACATCAGCGGCGTACACTATACACATACCAGTATAAGTTTTCAGTGCTTTCTGGGATTCATCTTCTTGGTGATCTGCTATCTGTGTAAAACTGTGCTGTCATAGCTGACCAAGAATGGCCAAGTTAATATAATTTCCAAAGGTGGCAGTAAAACCCTTCAGGTTAGCAAACCAACGAGGAAGAGTTTTTTTTTCTTTAAGATCACTTCCTGAAAAAGCTTGAGAGAAGTAAACATGACCTTCAGAATATTTGGCAAGATTTCTGTCCTAATCTTGTTCGTACGGATCCTACAGATATATGCGGCATCAGGTAAGAGTTGGAACTTCAGAAATTATGAAATTACTTCAGAAACAACCTGATTTTGACTTGTTTGTTGTTTGATAATGTAATAATTCCTACTGCGTCATGAGATTACTTCCTGTTTTTATTCTGACTTTTTCTCAACCATTTTTTTTTTTTTCTTACAGAATGCAAATCAAAAAACATAACCTGCACTGAAATCCGTGTTGCTGAGGGATTTAGATATGAACATGAATGCCCAGAAGGAAGTGAGATTGCTCTTGAACGAAACAATAAGGTGCGGCTATGTTTATTTCAGCTCCATTTTAGTCCATGTTCTGATTTTAAAATTACTTTTTTCAGAGATATTATAATATTTATCACATCTTGAAAGAGGAAGTGAAAACTATACCCGATCAGGCTCCTTGTATATTATGGGATACAGTGTAACCCTTAAGTTGTCATGATGACCTCATAGGCCTATTGACTTACATGTAATATTTTTGAGGATGATAGTTAAGGGGTTAAAATGTGGCACTGAGGTTCTGGACACTTACTTTTTATGTTTGAATCATTGTGAAGCAGTTTGTAATTTTAACATCTATAATAGGTGCTATATGAATAAATTTACTGTCTTATTTGAAAGTTTCCTTTTTTCTTTCGCAGATGAATTTCGGTTCTGCTGATCTACGCAAACAGTTGTTTAACTTTTTGCCACCAGTAGTGAAAATGGATAACCATTCAGTGATCACAGAAGACTGCCAGGATCTTAACATTACATGCACACTTACTACTGTAAGTTCATTTTAATCATAGCCTTTGAGAATGGGGACTAAGTATCCTAATCAAGTTTATTTTTCTACAGGAAAACCTCAAAAAACTAGCCGGAGAAAAGTGCGTGAATTTCAAATCCATCCCTGGTGAGTTCCAGAAAATACTTCTTATTACAACAAAGTTCAATAAAAAAATATTACACTATCTTTAGCGATGTAATTATAAACATATGACTTCTTAATTTCAAGCAGAGAATTTTCCACCAGGCAATCCAAGTGTGAGTCCTGGGCCACCAATCCAGGATCAAAGAAACCTTGGATGTGAGTGAAAGCAAAATATCTGACTTTGTGTTTCTTCTTTTGATCTGTTCAACATTTTTCCCCTTTTTCTGTCACCTATAGGGATTGCAGTTCTGGTGATCCTACTTGTTATCTTTGGACTAATCTCTCACTACTGCTCGAAAAACCATAAGAGGTGAGTCAATTTCTAAATCAGTAAACTGAATAAGTTTTTTATGTTTGTTTTACAAAAGAAGATCTTTATTTTTGTAAAGCCATTGTCTTAGCATTACAAATGTAACACTTGTAGTAGCTTCCTGAAGGCCATAAATTACAAATTGTGTTAGAAATTTACATTTCAGTTTCAGCTCAAATAATGAAGTCAGGTCTTTTTTTTTTAACTAAACAGGCAAAACATTACAAAACATATCAAAGCGTTTCAAATCTAAGTTTTATTTTCATGTCCATGCTCAGGTTTCACATCTCAGCACAGTGAGGAAAAAACCCTCTGCTGCTTCCTTTTTTTCTTATGAGCATTAATTCATTCTCACTTCTATTAGAATTCTCCTTGAGAACTGCCATCTTGAATCACCGCCGCTGCCATCTGTACTGTATGTCAAGGGAAAATTACTTCCAAACGGCTGCTGTGTTGATCTCACTGCATAAAATACATTTAGAATAAATACAAGTAGGCGCAGGAGTAGGACTGTTTTTCATTGCAACCTGTAGATCATAAAAACCAAATGTCAAATTTTAAAAATTGAGGAGATGGGCCCTAACTGAATCCACTCATTCATATATTTATAACCCAGGGCTAATAATTGATTAGTGGATTTTCTTAAGGAATCAACAAAATGTTGTGATCTTTTTCAGAGGTGTGATAGTCAACTGTCTCCAAAGGTAGGCCATATTCTTAGCATGTTTCACCACTTTTGTCTAAATTTAAGAAATATACTACAATCAGTAATTGCTGTAGTTACTGAAGAAAGGGAATTTCTATCTTTAAATTGAGTTACATCCCTTACCAAAGTTATACTTTACTAGTTCGGTTTACTTATTTTAGCCATTAATGCTTTTCAACTTCCTCTTAAGAAACCAAGAAGGAAGTGGATTCCCAATAGTTCAAACAGGAGATTTAGAGGGACAAAACAATGCTGATGTCAGGTAAGCTGACATTGGAAACTAATTTCAGAGGAGATCAGTGAAGGTAGGAACTAACTTGTTCATTCTGGACATTATAGGAATGGAGAAGATCCACGTGGATGTGGTGAAAATGACCGAGACGCACTTCAAAGTGTTATGAGGTTAGACTGATGCCTTTGCAGTTGACCCCCTTTTTCTTACCTTGTTTGTCAGGATTGACAGAATGTGTCTGTAAGCTCATAAACATCATGGAGTCTGGACTTTAATCTGCTAAAAGCTATTGATTCTTTAGGTGATGCCAAAGCTCCTCAGATACCCGTTTCCTGAAAACGTTCACTTAACTCCAAAGGGATTATTAAAATTTGTCACATTTGCAATTTTGTTTAAACTGATGTGTCACTTTACCTGCACAGCTTCTGAGCAAGCTGTTTATGCATTACTAAATTATGTTTAATATCTGCATTATAGTGGAAACAAGGGATTTCCCAACACCACCACTCCGTCTGATCACAATCCAATGAACGGGTGCGCTTTAAATACCATAATGTGTTTATTATTGATTCCTTTATTTATAGCTTGACAGCCTGACCTGAAAATAACTATTGTGTGTGTCAGCTTTAGGAAGATGAATGAGGAGCCAGGCGGAATAAATGGAACTAAAGGACGAGGAAATACGAGGTATGTTTTAAGTGAACAGATAGTTAGCATCTATAAAATCTGTAAAATGTAAATATATCCAACTATTATTTCACTGTGGCTCAGAATGTGACAGAGAAACGCAAGTAAGCTACAAAGGAATAAGTTTAGCTGCATGTGAGAGGAAAAAATAACAGTGTGAAACAGAATGAAAAGCAAAACGAGATAAAATAGCCGACCATGATGAACAAATCTGAAACATTTTGATGTGGTCAAACAAAATGACCTGTTGTTCTCACACCTTGTTGTGTTTCTGTTTCTGCCTGATAAATGATAATTGGCGACTACCTCACTGTGATCAGGGAGCTGAATGGTGGAGGGGCTGCTGCTCGTCATCACACTGAAGAACAACCACTGCTGCCAGATCAGCGGTGAGGCTCCCACTCGCCGTGTTGTTGCACCTTCAAATGTGTGACCAAAGAGAAACCTAAGACATGTGCCAGTTTTTAGTCTGCCACACATGTTTTCCTGATTTGGCCCTGCTGCTCTTCAAGATTCCAAGAGGGAAATTTAAGTGCTTCTTTCCACCCTGCCAGTATCACACAGACTAGTTTAAACTTTTGAACTTCTTATCTCTGCTTAGAAAAATTCTGAATACCGCATGTCGCTTTTATTTTGCATCTCAAATCTCAGTTGCATTTTGTGTTTGTCTCCAGAACTGCCAAAGGAGATTTCAACAGGTCTTATGTTGCTGTGACGTTGGTGAACGAGCTTAGCTCCAACCTGGAACCAGTCACCAGATGCTCTGCAACACCAGTAAGTCAAGAAATCTTTATATTAATGTTTTAATGTAAAAATGTTCCTGCTTTGTTGTTTTCTACCTAAATGTTTTATTTATTTATTTATTTATTTATTTTTTGCAGGATGCTGACGTGGAGTCAACATACTCTGAGAAACCAACAAATTAATTATAATAGATAAATATGATATACTATATATGTATAATGCATATAAATAATAATAATAATAATAATAATAATAATAATAATAATAATAATAATAATAATAATAATAATATCCCTGTCACTATGTGAGATATTTCCTGACATAACCTTTAGGCTTAAGTTATTTTATAAATTTCACACACACCTTTTGTCTTTGAAAAAAAATCTTTAATAATCAAAAGATGTGTGTCAAATTTGTCTTGGAAACAAATTTAAGCATTTAAATGTTTCTTGTTTCTTTATATTCGTACAATTTGGAAATTGTAACTATCTCAACAACCGTATCAGGTATCTTACCCTGGTTGTCATGGCAATTATCAATATGATTTTCATGCAAGAAAATCTTGACTGTTGAACTTAACCAAAGGAGTGGGTGAACTACATACATGTCAGGAATATGTCACATATGAGGGCTAGAGAAAAATGTATGTCACTATATAAAACATATTATGAATATGTATAGCTAAACTAAAGATATTTTAAAGATAAATATTTTGGTATTGCATTTCAGTTAAACTCAATATCTTATACTCCTGGCAGATTTGAATAGTCGCATTTCTTCTCAATGAAAGGAATAATATTTTAGACCCAGATTCCTGACATAAATCCAATAGGTAAAGATTAGGGTGATGGCAGAGAGGCCCCCAATCTTAAAGACTTGGAGCTCCTCACCAAAACGCAAATTGTAAAAATACCAGCAGAAAAAAGCCAAAAATCTGGTTATGCAAAAAATTCATAAGAATGGCTTTGTTACTGTAACGGTTTTTACAATTGCAAATCACTTTTACCGGCTGTTTAAAAAAAAAACAAAAAAAACACATGAATTAATATTTTAAAATCGATCTTCCTTTTATATTGTTATAGGGGATGTCCGCCTCTTTTACTGTCAGAAACCTTTTGATTAAATGAACATAATAAAATTATTTTACACATAAATCTGCCAGGTTAATAATTATGTATGTATGTACAGTAAGTATGTATTCTGTATCACAGCTACAAATTAATTATACACAATAATCCTTACAAATTTGCCTATGTTGTCATTTTTTAAATTTTTTTCTGATAAATATTAATTTACATTTGTAATGCAAATCCCGCATTTATATATTTTAGATTAATTAAGTTGTGAGGCATTTTTTTGTTTGTGACTGTATCGTTCTATCTCAATTAGTTTTATTTCATCCATTATCACTTTTATTGCTGTAATCTCTTGCCTTTCAAATCTTAAATAAATTTGTTTTCTAATGGATCTCACTGCTTGTTTATCTCCATTATTCACCGTTTTGTTACACTGCAGTTTTTACCACCAGGTGGCAGTAAAGAGTCATGCGCCGTGAAGCACTGAGGAACATGGTCAACACTGATTCGCCTTTTATAGCTTTGATTGAGTTATGCAAATGAAATTGTGTTTTTATTCCGGATTGCAGAAGAATCTCAAACTGATTTCGGATTTCTATCATCACTCACTGGGAAAGTAACAACATGCTTTTGTTGGAGGAAAAAAAAATTAATAAAATAAATAAAATCCCCATCACAGTGCAGTTGATTGGCTATTGTGTGATCCCTCTGTGCAATCAGGGATTGTGTTTGGGTTGGTCTCTGTATTCTTGTACTGTAAAGTGCTCAGGCCTAATCGATAAAGGGGCTGGAAGTGTGCCACACATCACTTGGTAATTCAAGTGTTAAATGCTGTATGTCACAGGCTGGTTGCTCCTGTGGCTTGATGTATGGTAGTAATTACATTCATACACAAACACATGAGGGCTCATGCTGAACTTAATACATCTCCTCTCTATCTCCTGGGATCTGCTGACAGTCGCTGTGAGCCCCGGTTTGTCAACGTCTGACTCTATTTTAAGCTTCCCTAAATGTGCAGTGACCTTGAAAAAGCCCCTTTTTTACTTTGAGATAGTTTGAATGCCAGGAAGTGAGCATGGCAGGGGTTGCAGGCTTTGTTGCTCATGTCGAATTTTTTTTTTTTTTTGCAAGAAGGTGCTACAGTTGCACTGGTGAAAAGAGGGTGATTGAATGGTCAATGCCTCCAAGCCTAGTCTCTGAGGGAGTGTCAGGGAAAGGACATGAACAAGGCTGGCCTGATGCATGGATAGGTGCAAAACATACAGTTCATCTTTACTATGTAGTAAGGTAAAATGTTTGATTGCATGTGGGTTGTTTTTTTTTACATATGTTTGGTTGCAGCTAATTTTTAGACTTCAGTGAATTAGCTATTGATCGTCCAGCTAAGAAATAAAATGCAGTGAGAGCTGAACTCCAATCAAAGAGTGAAGATATGGGCGAAGGAAAGCTGCAATACATATGATTTAATGAGCCATTCCTAACTGATCTAGCTGATCATAATTTTTTATTCTTACCCCGGAGAGTGCTGCTGTGTACTACCTTGGCAAATGGCACACAAATGGTGTTGCAATGAGAAATCAGTAATCTGCACTCACAGTGCAGTTATTAAAAGATTACATGAGGGATCACACCACACAGTATGATTAATTAACCTTGACTGATGCTTTAGAAAGCCGAACACAGCAGAGTAATTATCCCCACAGGTCTGTGTGTACCTATACAAACATATATGAGATGCTCTGAAAGCGCCACGATAGCTTTCACTCAGGGTTATTTTTGTTAAGCAAAGCTCTGCTCAACCTTCCCTTCAGGAGCCAAAAGCTGCCTGACATTTTCCCCAATGTGCTTCTCTTTATGTGTCTATGATCACTTTCCAGTGTGTGCTTTGCACACAGATCATTGTTTGAGTATAATCCTCATCCCTACCACCTGGTCAAATCTGCCTATGCATGCTGTGTGGCTCATAGGCGTGCTGACTCAGGAAGGAAATGAGCTGCTTGGCTTCAGTACGCCATAACCCACGGTATTCCAGCGAACAGCACAATGCAGTTTGGGCCGGCTGAAAAGGCCAATGAATTAAACATAACCTCTGGGTGTAAAGATAACTTTTCAAATCCAGTTCGCATTGTGAGACGGGGATATTAAAGTTAATTTTAATACAGAATTGCAGAGAATTAATTATGACTTTGGGTGATTATTACCTTTTTATCACTCTGGCACATAACAAGCACACAAGCAATTAGGGTGCATCAGCTCGCGACTACATCCATATTAGCACAAAATATTTTACACCTTTAGACCACCTCCAAAAACATCCCTCAAGCATCACGAGTGAATATTATTATATATTTTTTATTATCGTGTTCTGAAGCAAGGTCGCTCTGACCTGCAATAATAGAAACCCTCTCAGAAAACTGTCCCTTTGGCCCAGACTGCTTTCAAAGGAAAGACTGTGAGGAGGAAATGGTCAGTAGTATGCAATCGGATTCAGAAATATATTCAAAATCATGTTAAAAAGGAAATATTAAAAAGGATCTTAAATATAGATCCACATTAAGTTTAAAACTAGGTAAGCACTTGACACTCCATTTATTTAACAAAAAATGCTAACACAGAGCTGCAGAATGTCAAGAATAACTGATATCCTGTGAAGAAATCATCATCATTATGACCTGATCAGCCTCTCACATGCTGGCTGCGGAGCGATTCTAGCTTGGTGCACTTCAATGCCGCTGAAAATCAGTTCGCACCACCCTCTAAAGGTCTAATTCCAGAATATTAATTAAAGTCTGGACTTTGAGTGGGTCATTTGCAACACCTTGTTTGTTTTCTTTCCAAGCCATTCTGTGGGAGATCTGTGGCTGTGTTTGGAATAACTGTCCTGTTGCATGACCCAATTTCAGCTAAGTCTCAGCTGCTGGGCAGATGGCCTCAAATTTGACTAGAGCACTTACTTTTGCAGAGACTTTAGGGATTCAGACTGTTTGATTATAGCCAACATGGAACGACAAGTGCAATGGTATGATGTTTTGTGTTTGGTGAAATGTTTGTTTTTTCTGTCCTCTGGACAATTTCCTAGAATTCGTATAGTTTGTTTAAATGCAACTTTGGAAATACAAGCTGTGCTACTGTTTTCTGTCCCAAATGAAAAGCCTTTCCCTTTTCACTAATTTCCACTATTCTTTATTTGCACTATAACGATCTGTAACAGTTGACCTTCAAACAGAAGCTGCTAGAGATTTAGCTTAGAAGTCTAAATATAGGATGAACTTGCTGTGATGTCCATGGGTATTAGGTATTTCAGCTATCTTGAATGTTCCCAATTAATTAATAATGTTGCTGATGAAAGGATAACAACCGCAGATTGGAAGGAAATTACCTCATAATCTTCCTCATATTGACGAGATGCAGCATTTGTTTTTCTCCGAGACCAATGGTGGCATGTTCCCTCTTTGACTTTGTGTTGTCATTTAGAAAAGCAAACCACCAAAATTGCTTTCATGGAGGCACTTATGCCCTCTAATGATCACTTAATTAAGTGCTTTTGATTAGCATGACCTGGCTGCTACTTACCCATTTATGGAAAACTGAAAGAGTGTGGTTATTTCTCACATCCTGCTGTGGAATTGAATATGTTATGTGTTGTGCAACTGAGGATATGGTTACCTAATGTTATAAACTGAACCAGACCAGATTATTTAAAAAAAAAATGTATTTCTTGGTATGCAAAACCTTAGATTTAAAGAAATCTAAGGTTCGCACCACGCTTACTTTACTTACTTTACTTACTTTTTAACATGATTGTACATATTCACACAAATTTCCCACACACAGAAGACACAATGCCCTAGAAACATTGCTATCTATAGAATCCCACTGCACCCTAGTGCTCATACCTTCTGTCATCATGAGAACAAACTAAACTTATTCTATGCATTTAAGCATTACCTGCATATTTAATAAAGATCCAGATATAATACAAGCATGAACTCATGCCTTCAACTCTGGTGACATCCATTCCCAATTAACAGATTCTGAAATCAAAGTGTAAAAAAACTGATAATTATGTCTGATGACAGGAATAATTATCACTGACAAGTGAAAATCCTGTTTAAACCTTTTTAGTCAGCTATTTTCTGACCCAGATTTTTACAGTGTTCATGAAGCAGGGGTTTCACTGTTATTTCTAAGTTACACAATGTGGAGAATTTTTTTTTTCAGTCATATCTAAATTTAACATACATTTAAATATTGCATAAAGATACTCTGAGTACATACAAAAAGCTGAAAGGAAAAAAAATAAAGAAAATAAGGGAAACAATCCTTTGGCAGCAATTTTTCGTTAAATCTGATAATGGTTGTGCCAACCTTGGTGTAAACGTTTGTGTTAACTAGCAACGCTTTTAGGAATTACTGTGGGGAAAACATGGCCCACTTGCAATTCAGCTTAACTGAATACTTTTTGAATGTAAATATGTTTGTCTAGACTCCAAAATCTTTGTTTCATTCTGGAGACATTTAGAGGCGGACTTGGGTCAGCAGGTGAGCTTCGGATCATAGTTCTGCTGCATAACCCAAAGCGTTTGTGAGTTTATAGTGACAAGCTGCTGACTGGATGGTCTTGCTTCAGGATTTTCTGGCAGAATTCAAGTTTCCATCAATTACAGCATGTCATCCAGGAGTCAGACCATCACACAACCACCAACAAGTTTAGGAGTTGCTATGATGCTCTCTTTCTGAAATACTGTTCATTATCACTCAATTTAAACAGGGCACCTTCCAAAATACTCCATGTCTCTTTAGTCCATGTAATGTTATACTAAAGTTATTGGGCCTCATAACAATCCTTTTGGAGGGGAAATACCTGAGAGTGCTTTATGTTATTTTTGGTCAGCAGTGGTTTCAGTCTTGAAAATCTCCCATGAATGTAGATTTTGCCCCGTCTCTTTCTTATTGTTAGGTCTTGAACACCCTGAGGTCTGCAGTGCTTTAGATGTTGTTCTGGATTCTTCTTTGTTATTCTGAAATAGTCTTTATTGTGCTCTTGGTGTAATTCTGTTCAGCAATATTCTGAAGTGCCTTTGAATTAATTTTAGAAATGGGGCAATGTGTTTCTGTTTATACTTTTCCTAATCCAGGTTGTCAGGTTCCAGTTAGGTGAATTCTTGATATTACAGTTGAGACAATAATCAACTGAGGTGTAGCTAACCACAATCTAGTTGATCACAAGTAATTCATGATTTCACAAGGGACACAATTATTTTTTAACACAGAACCAAGGTGGTGTCAAAGGCCTTTTTTTCTCATTGGAAATTACAGTTTCATTTCAATAGTACTTTTTGTATTTACCCAAGTTTTCTTAGTCTGCTTTTAAAATTTGTTTAGTGATCTGAGACATGCAACTTTTACAAAAGGCAAACAAAAGAAAGACATAAGGGGAAATACTTTTTCACAGCACTGCATATAAATAATCAGTCCACTATTGCATCTGAACATTTTCAGAGGGATGATTGTTTGTTCACAGAGCCTCCTAATGAAGCTCTTTGAATTATTCAAAAATAAAAAAATGTCTTCTTAATGCAGATGATCAAAACTGTTGTGTGTACAACAGAGATGTTCTCCCAAGTCAAGCTTTCAAATCTTTTGCTGTAAATCCAAGTCAGGTCTAAAATCAAATGGGTAAAATTAACATTCCTAAATCACATGGCAAGAGTTTCTGTTGATCATAAATTTAAATGATTAATCTCAAATCCTTATATTAAACTAATGTACCTCTTGAATGTGTTTGGCTTTTCCAAAAAACAGACAAAAGGAGCAAAAATAATTTTAGAAATGCATCTGCTAATAGTAAACGCTGAAAGAACATGCTGAACGTCTGCAAAAGGAGGGAGTTTAGTGAGGTCCCAAAATTAAGCACAGCAGCAACTGAGATTACTATGTATGTGGTGAAAACAGAACAAAACGAGGAGAACGTAAATATCATTATCAGGACGCATTGGTGGGTGCAGGAATAAAAGTATGAAGCACAGGAACAAGAAGACCTGACTGACAAGTTAGCGACCCTCAAGAAATTATTCATATTTTGCTTAGAAACGATCTGGAGGATTATAATCCTGTCTGGGAGACATATCATTGTCATCATCATGAACGTAAAATGTTTGTAACTATTTAATAGCTCATGATACCTGCTGAATAAATCAAGCAAGTCCTTAAACAAGAGAAAAGGCACATCTGTGTCAGAGCTTATTTACTGTGTCCTACTTACTGTAAATGCTGCTCAACGGTAAAAACTGATAAACTCAGTGGCAACAAACCATCACCATACTTTCTGTGTGCAATATTGACAAGCAGTCATCTGTAAATCATGCACTAACACAGAAGGGAGAATAATAGTCATTAAATCAAATGTTACACACTTAATGGCTGACTGTGAGCCTCTGATTGCATGAATCTTTTCATGAGACTCAGGCCTCCAGTTCCAATCAAGTCTTCACACCACAAGTTAAGCCTCAAGTCTTTGTGACTCAAGTGCAGCTTGAGCCTCGAGGCAGATTTGAATTTCCAGTCATTTCTGATCACTTAACAAAGAACCAAGTTTAGATTGTAAAACTGATTATTAAACAGCAACTTTTCTTAACACAAACATTAGTGTTCACGTTCTTTTAAAAAACAACAGAGAAGCTAAAGGAAACACAATTTGGCAGGCATGAAATATCTTGTTAACACCAAAACTGTGATTTCAGAAGGAAAGGTACTCTAACAAAGTGAGTAATCAGTGGCTTCACAAAAAGGAAAAATATTCCAGTGAGAACAGAAAGCGTTGAAGGTTAAACTGGAAAAAAATGTTTTAAAAAAATTCAATGTAACAGACTCAAAAAAAGCTTTCAGACCTTTTCTTTAAACTGTTTCATGACATTCTGTTTCATTGGCAGCAAAATTTAAGGAAATGACATCTATATATCTAATATGCTGCTGCTCTAGTTTTGTAAACATTACACTATAAAACCCAGACCCATTACTCTTCCCACTTCAGTTTATAAAAGTAGTTTAGTGGATGAAATATATGTTATTTATAAATCTGTAAAAGACATGTTTGATCTAGTTTTGACCTTTATGTGATAAACTGAGCTCATAAAACAACTCAAAAGCCACCAGCTGTGTTTGTGCCACTCTATACAGCAAGATTAAACTCTGTCTCAAACCTATTGTTGGTAACAATGTTAACATTTCTGTTGACATTTAATGTAGCCAGAAATCAATGAGAAAATCACCAGTTTATATTTGTTTTTGAAAAACAAAGGGAAAGATACACAAACTCTTCTGTAATTAATTTTATCATGTGGCAGTGGATTTGTTTTCAAATATTTCTAAGAAGTCGTGTAAGTGACCAAACATCATCTAGCTCATTTTCTTAGTAACAATTTGTTGTGGTGAATTATCTGGATATCAGGCATGTCAGCTTGTTTATTTTAATCCAAAAACAAAAGAGAAAATATATTTTAGAGCCAGTTAAATCTTGAGAATGTGAAATATAAATTGGTAACTGTTAATCTTTCCATTGTTTTTTTCAAAGCAGCTGGGTGATTTTTATTATGGCCAAAACAACATATTATTGTGAAAAAACTAAATGCAAACCAAAGGTGGGTGGTACCTGGTTGCATTTAGTTACATTTAGTAATATTTTGAAGTAACACTACTCTTACTTGACTAAAGTTTCTGACTACTCTACCCAGCCTGAGCTACTTCACTGAAGGACAAGCAAACACATTTTAACCCAAAATGCACCAGACGAGTAATACTTTTGCGTCTGGTAAGACCTCTGGTTTGTAAGCAAACTACATTATTCTAATAAAATTTTTCTATCTGCTGAAACTGTTGAGTCATTAGGAGGTCAAGTGAATATACAGTAAACAGTGGACATTGTCACTCAAAGTACTTTGCACTGTTCTAACACCAACTGTAGGTATTGACTTTAAAGGTTTTATGCTGTGGAAAATTCAGATTTGGAAATTAATGTTTATTCAGCTCAAATGTCTTATTTTGTAATATTATTTGCAAATTTAAAAAAAAATAATTTTATTATTCTGTGTATCAGAACCTGCACACAATTTCATATTTTGTCTGTATGATACACCAGTACTTTTTACTAAATATTCTTTTTTCCATTCTCATTTGATTGATTTGTTTGTTGTTCTTTTTTAGATGACTATTACCACAAGTGGCAAATTACAGGTAGGGTGGGTTTGTTAGAGAGTGCTTTTAATTTCATGGGTAGGGTGTTTATTAGACCTCCAGTTATTCTCAGGATATTTTAAAGCATATTCTCAGCTGTCTGGTATTCTCTTTCCCTCTTTTGAGAACACATTTCTTGATGACAGAAATTAAAATAAATCTAACTGCAATAAGATACAAGCCATAATTCTTTTTATTTAATGTTGACATACTGTATGTCTTTTAATATCTGATCTTCATAAGGGTCACAACCACTTGGCTCAATACCTGGCGGGATTTAGTTCTCCGTTTCTAAATACCACCCGACTCATCAGGGCACCTTGCCTTTACACTTTAGGTCATTTTGACAGCATTCTGATGTTGTCCCTGGTTTGTCTTTGCTTAGGCCACGCAGACGGTAATGTCTGTGTGGATAAGGGTCAGCTGTGTGTGCACACAGTACAGTCTGGTGAAATCCCAATCTAATTAAAGACAAATCAATCCCACGGCTGTCTCTGCTTAGCTGCAGCACTTGGAAATCTCTGTGTCAACATCCTGGGATCCTACAGTTCTAACTATTAAAGCGCACATGTTAACTTTGACATTAGCATTGAATGGGAAACGCATTAGACACCTGCAAACAAAGACCAAAAACAAGAGGATGGAGAACGGTGAATTCTCTGTGGTAAATTAGCTCCCACAGAGTTATTATTGTAATCAGAGGTTTGGAGGCTTATGAACGGCAGTGAAACTCCCATTGCGTGAGACACTACCAGACTCTGTCCAACAGCGTGGGCTGCACACCTTCTGCAGCATAATCACTATCATTTACCGGAGCGACGCCCTCCTCTGTTTATTGAAATATTAATCTGGGATAAACAAAGCTTTCAACAAAACAAATTAACACTCACAAAGAGGTGCTGTTCTAATGCAGTCTATCGAGATAGATATTAAAATGCAGATGAGTTTAACAGGAAAAGAAGCAGCGCCACAAGAATTAACGTAAGCAGACCCCAGGTGATACAAATTCCTATTTTCCTTTGAGGGGATAGTTGGGGGTCATCAGTGCAGTGTTTCTCTGCTGAGATCAGCATCAAATACAGCAAATGAAAGATGGTTATAATGAGAAAAAGAGGGATTAAGGTAATGATGGCAATCATTTGTTTCCAATTACTACTACAGCTGTGGAATAACTTGTTCTTGCTCCAGTCCTGCATTCAAAAAATACATTCAGTGGTCTTCATTGCTGTGCCACAGGATCTCCACTTCAGCAGTCCATCACCATGGCAAACCAGACCACAAGAGCAGATCTAATTTTTAAAACCTGTAATCACTGAGAGTTCACAAGTTCAGTTGCATATCCAGGTCATGTTTAATCAAAAGAGTACCGCAGACATTCCCCCTACAGCTCAAGTGATGATACCAGTGGCTCCTTTTTTAGCTTCATTTTCCTCCACAGCCAGTACAATGGTACTTAGGTGAGTAATTAGAATAACCTGAAGAAATAGTAGCAAATCCTTGTAATCCCTTGTCTTTATCTGTCTTTAACCCTCTCTCTCTTTCAGCCCCAGGAGCCGCAGCTAAAAGCTGTCCTTTGGGTTCTCTTTAGAAGTGGGACACTAAGGTCCCAGCCAAATGTCACACTGTGGTAGACGCGTCTGTCTTCTCTTCAAATTGTGTCATCGCACCACATGCTCTTTTTTTAACTTGCTGCAGGTTTAAAAGGATATAGTTTAAAAAAAGAACATAGCGATTAAGTCAGTAGAAACAGAAAATCCAAAACATATGTACACTTCTGGAAAAAAAAAAAAACATAAAAGAAGGCAGACATTTTTAAAAGGTCAAATGGGTTTTAACGATTGACAGGAACCCTTTGAAGCATTTATCATTTGATGGCTAATTTTGCTTCACATCAGGTGGCATATTAGAAATATTCCTCCCAATCAGTCAATCTGGTTTGTCATTTTCATCTTCTAGCGGTACCTCCTGTCTCTCTAGGCACTCTGACTCTTCCCGTCCTCCTCCTCACTCATGACCACAACTGTAAGAACAATATCCGTCTGAAGAGGAGGAGTAATGGCAACTTTCACAGATGAGTATCTCGCCTTGTGTGATTTGCATTCAATTCTTGTCACGGATAAGAAAAGCCTGTTGAAGTTGTGCGCACGATACAGTCTCACACTTAGAAAAAAAAAAAAAAAATCTGACACAGCACATTCACACTTACATGCACACGCACACATGCTCACTGGAAAATAATGAGTTGTCACATAAGGCTCTGGAGTAATGCTGAAACTATCTTTAAGAAACAGCAAAATGCAATATTCTCTGACAGCAAAACAAATGTCATTATTTTACATGCTAAAACCCATGTTAAAAGTATTTCATCTGGTTAAATTTTCCAAATAATACAAGAGCCAAACTGAATCACTTAATGGATGCAGTTGGTCACCACACAACGCTTCGATGTGCTGGTGAGGCACAGAATGACATTTGACAACATCTATCTCGCTTGCCCCACAGCACTATCTCCCCACTGCTTTTGGAAATTCAGCCTATAAAATGTCGAAGGTTAAAAATTAACATGTGATGGATTTTAATCACATAAAAAAATTGTGCCAGTACATTTTTTGTTTGATTTGTTTCCCTTTTAGATATGAAAAATAAAAAATAAAAATCTTCATCACATCCTAATCACTCTCGCTTTTTTGTCTGATTTTCTCTCTCCATTGAATAGAAAAGGAATTTCATGGCAAAAAAAAAAAAAAGAAAAAAGGAAAGAGTGAGAGATTACGGTCCGGGGGAGAGAGATAGATAGAGTGTTTCATCCAGGTCACAAAGCATTTTTATTCTTTTCCTTCAACAATTTGTTGTAGTACAAGAAGTAATTTTCATAGTATTTATTATTTTTGTTGCTTTTGATCATCTGGTGTTTGTATTTACATAATAGGAATAAAGTATTCATGTGTGGTTTTCTATGTACATGGTTATACCAACTGTCGCTCAGTGTGTCTGTGACGTCTGCAGTCCTGTTTGCCACAAGAACACACAGATAGTCCGTTTCACTCTAGGCTCTAACAGCAAAGTACAAGGGAAGTGGGGCAGCAATGTGCACTTGCAGCCCCGGGATTTAGAAACTGAATACTCTCTTTAAACAACAACAAGGCAGTCATTTAACGTTTCAAAGGCCTAAAGCAAACGAACACAGAGAACAGCGGAGAGCGTCGCCCAGTCTTATGGGTGTAGGCTCTCCAGCTCTGGATGGGTGATACAGCACCTCCTCAGTCTCTGTCTCCACCTGTACTCCACTTCTGTACACTTGTGATTCACAGCGAGACTAAATGAAGGCAACTACACTGAATCAGCTCCCACTGGCTGCTTGGAACAAAAGCTTTTGCTCCCTTTTACTTAAATGGAGTATTGTCTTTGCTTTTTTTTTTTTTTGATGTTCAGAAACAAGCACTTCAGGATGCGTGAGTGTGTGTGTGACAGAGAGAGAGAGAAAGAGAACAAGTGTGTGTGTGGACGCGTGTGTGTGTGTATTTGCCTTGTAAATATTCTAGTTTCTGTTCTGGCTCAATAAAAGATATTTTTGGCAACGATGAAGAGCTTTCTGTGAGACATTTTAGGTAATAATAGTGTACAATATTCCCTGTCTGCACAGCTAACTACCCCTATCAAATGATGACTTTAAAAAAAAGAACCCTAGATGGTAAGAAAAGGAAATGAGACAAAATATAAAACAATATCCTCATCTACTGAGGCAGGTCTGAACACATAAATTTCTTTTAACAAAGTTTGAAAGTTCTGAAATATCCAAAGGTAAAGGGGGGAGTGGATTGGTACATTCAGAGTGCTGGACTTGGCCTTAGGGTACCAAAAACTGGGGTCGCACAGAGGTATCAAAAGCTCTGATGAAAAACACCCATCACTCATATCCAGACGATGGGGGAGAGTTGACGATAAAGGCTGCATCAGCAGAGTCAGCTTTGACTCCCCCAGAAGCTCAGTCAGTTTTCTCATATGTAAGTTAAATAAAAGTCAAGAGAAATAAAGGCAACCAAATAAGCAGAGAGTGGAGACACATGAGAAAGAGACCGCTCAAAGGAGGCTTTGGCCGTTACGACAGTTTCCAGCAGCCTCCTTGAGACTCCAGTCACAGGCTGGTGACCAGTTGCATCTGTCCGTCTCCCTCAGTGTGGGCGGGCTCCTGAGCCTGGAGTCCCTCCCCGCTGGGTCTTTGAGGTGGGGCCTGATAGAAGGTCTGCATGGGGGCCCCACGAGAACCGAGAGCAGGCCTCCCAGAGCTGTAGTACAGCTCTTCAGGTGGCTGAGCTGAACGCGGCACGACCTCTAGCGGCTCAGGACTGCTGTCGGGGTAGGGAGAGTCCCGCAGGTTGGTAATGCTGGTGTACAGGGAGTCGTGGGCAGGTGAGTCTGGCGCTCGATTGTCTCCCTGCTCACCACCACTCTGACCACTGTTGCCGAGGCTCTCTGTAAGGTCAGCCGTGTAGCTCTCTGACTCCTCTGGATCACTCTGGTAGAGGACCGACTGGGCGCGCTGCAACAGCAGGGGTTCTTCCAGAGCTTTATAAAGCAGCTCTACATCCTGAGGTGTTCTTTGCCGTCCGTCACTCAGAAACTCATCGTCCTCGTCCATGCTGATGGAAGGCTCTTGTCCGCCTGCAGTTGTTCCCCGACCCACTCCGCAGTGAGGATGTCCCCTAACTAGACTGGCATACGTTCTGTCCCCTGCGTCAGTTCCACCTCCTGCAGGTCCTCCGCCTACACCGCCTCGCAGGTTGTTATGGACAAGCTCAGAGATGATCATTTTCTCAAAGGCTGCGGCATCAGAGAGGTTTCGCCGGGTGCCTCCGCCTCCCAGGGTTTCTGAACTACGAGGGTTGAAAATGGGTGGAGGAGTGTCTCCGCCATTAAGAAAGTCACAGCTGCCGCCACCTCCACCCGCTGGCCCACTTCGCATGGAGTAGCTGTTGTTGAAGTTACCATTTAGCGGAAGGGTCTCCATTCCACAAGGGTCACGGGGCTTAGAAAGTGTACTCTCTGCATCCAAAACAGGCAAACAGATTTAGCATTATTTTTTTATGGTGACATTTCAGATAAATACATAAAAAAACAAAATCAGGGAAATATTAATTATACTTACTTGGGTCACGGAAAGTTCCTATACATCCCAAAGAAAAGCATGTGGAGCGAACAGACAAAATGAGTGAGAGAATCTCTTGGATAAAACAAAAAGAGCCATTTTAAATCTAAGAGAAGTGAAACAACTGATGGCATGAATGCACTACAGTCTGTTTACATCTTTGTCTGAATATTCCCAACTTTGAACAAATATAACAACATCTTCTGTGTCGCTTTCACATATTTCTGTTAGGATAAGTTGGAGAAGACACACACAAGGTATTAAATTTGCCTATATCCCTCTTAAACATGCCTCATAACCACGATGCTTAAATTTTCATGGTTTACTGTTACCTATTCTAGCACATTTCAAGCTTAAAAGAAGGCAGATCCCTAATTTTCAGTGTTTACTTCAAAGAATAAAACATTAAGCTCAACGTCTTTTCCTGACTTTGCTTAGGGCTGTGTTTGAACAGTCTTCTGCATATTTAGACTTTAGACACCCACCACTTGCTTTGTGCTGAAAAGAGCCTTGAATAAAACAATAACAAAACAACCATTTCCAACTTTTTTAAGTGACTAAGTTCTTCAGCACATAAGAAATGATCTTTGGCTCCCAAACCTCCTCAATTTCTACAGGAGAAGCATGCAATGCTAGAGCTGACAGACTGGAGGGAAGACAGGCAGGAAAAGCATTGTAACACACTATAACAAAATGCTTCTTGCTAACTCTAACCAACAGTTTCACACACACATTCAAGGCCTTTATTTAAGTTAGATTAAATGAGGAGGTGAAGTTCAGGGTTAGCCTAGAACTGTAGCGACTGTGCCGTGAATTTTTTCATACCAGAAAAGTATGTTGTGCATTTCCAATCTGTCCAGTTTGCCCTGTAGTTCCTAAGTAACAACAGGGCAAACAGTAAGTGGATTTTACTTGTTCCTAAGTAAAATTCACTGCAATCAATTGCCTTCAGCTTCAACTAAGTGAAATAGTAACAGTTAAATAATAACCTTCGGTAAGCTATTCATCGTCTGGTCGACATGAACAATATACACATATTAGGGGGATTTACAGAGTAAAATTACTTACAGGGTTAGTAGAAACCTTTTTATAAAAAAAAAATTATGAGAACCTCCTGGAAATACTGCAAAAATATGATTTAATATAACACATTTTGAGCTGTTAAGAGCTGTGTTATTTTTTTCCAAAATATCATATTAGCTTTTTGATCTCAGGAACAACAACATCTATAACTCTTGTAGCTACTTTTTATCAGCATACATCCAAGCACCGAGTTGGGTTCTGGTAACCTTGAACCCACCCAATTCCTACATCTTTGAAAATTGTTAGTAAAATATACAGTGGTACATAATTTACCTGAGTTTTTAAATTTTTTTTTTGAAGTGGCAATTATTTCATGAACTATACCCCACAAAGAAAAAAACTATGATTTCTTCACAGCAAAGGAAAAGCCACAGTTGGCTGGAAAGCATAAAGTGTGTTCATACTTAAATTTTAATGGCATAGTTTGACTTTAATCAACGGTCTTCTTTGGTGGCGGCGTGGGTAATTAAACATTCTAATGAAGTGCTCACTACGTTCCCTACTACTCTTTTTCAGAAAATGACTTGGCTGCTAGGCCTGTGGCTATCAGGCTTGATACATTGTACAGAGAGGTCCTAAAATATTTAACAGGAGCTCCTCCTCAAACTTTCACATTAAACCACCAGGAGTGATGCACAGCGGTTGCAAACTAAGTCATGA
Source organism: Xiphophorus maculatus (assembly GCF_002775205.1). Lineage (NCBI taxonomy): Eukaryota > Metazoa > Chordata > Actinopteri > Cyprinodontiformes > Poeciliidae > Xiphophorus > Xiphophorus maculatus. Next base: position 10,156,896 of record NC_036458.1, on the reverse strand, counting down.
ACCAGCAGCACCAAGTCACAGTTTTCATTTAATATTGTAAATATCTGCACATTTGACTAAATCTGTGACTAAAGGCATCCAAAAAGAGGAGAGCAGTTCCCATGATGAACACACATATGACTGACCGTCATCCAGATGGACCCCCCCCCCCCACAGTGATGATTTGATCCCTTTCTATGGACACCATGATTCGAGCCAACTATTTTTGCTGCTCAGGAACAGGAAAACCTTCCTAAAAAAAGCTGGCAGTCACAGCTGTAGCTAAACTTCTAATCAATTTGTGGCTGTTCTCGTGAAGATTCAAGATCTGACCAGATGGCTGGTTAGGCTGTAGGCACTGTTTGGCTCTGTTCTGCTCAGCCTAGTGAATCCGTCTGACAGCTACATAGTCTGGGGAAAGGAAAAACCCACACACACATACAAGGGGAAGGCTCCCACACACACACACATAAACCCTCAACAGCAGCGAGTGTGCATCTACTATGTCAAACTACTGACAGCAAGAACGACGGCGAGTTGAGCTCATATTGTGCTCTCAAGATTGTCCACACAGACTGAGGTGTTCATGAGGAGCTAACCTGTGGAGTTGAAGACTCCAGGTGAGGGGGGGGTGAAGCTTTCAGCCAGCAGAGTGTTGTAGGGTGATGTACCAGAGCGGGTCTGTAACACCGGGTTTGTCAGAAGGTGGTTGCCCATGGTCGCTGCAAAGCGCAAACATTTGAAAAAATTAGCATAACCATAAACATCACTGTAAATTTACCCTAAATGCATGCACACAGAAACAGAGCACCCAGTAGGTGTGCCACTGAAATTCAGACTCTAATAGCATCTGAAATCAGAAGAATAGTTACTATTTATTCAGATGGGGTTATTTTCTCATGCCATTTCTTTATAGAGTAAAACATTTCGCAGTATTCCCTTCAGTTTTTTCGTCTGCTGATTGTAACCTTTGAGCGAAAAGGAAAGAAAAAAAAATTGAGAGGAAGGGCACTGTTTGGGGGATTGTTTTTCTTTTCTTCCCCTTCCACCTTTGGTTCATGACGATGTAGTCAGATGGGGGGAGAACAGTAATGCATGCCATTATGTAGGCTACGGGTGCAGTCATGGAAACACAGTTAATTTCACAGTGAAATGTGAATGCCACTACAAGACAAATATAATTCAAAGAAATGGCACACTGAGACTGTTGTATAATGCCCATGTATGGCTCCAGCCTGAGGCAACTCGAACAGAAATGCCATGAAATTAAAAATAGGACAGCATGACGGAGAGTCGTCCAAGGCAAAGTGCAACCTTCAGGTCCCCTGCCTACCGTTCATCACAAAGCGAGGAAGAAGGGGATTCTAAAAAAGCAGTGAAAAAATGCACTCACACACAGCTATTTATTTGTCATTTCCCCTCCTGCTACACTTCCTCTGTCCATCTTTCTGGCAGGCTGCACAAGCCTGTCTCCTGTTCATTCTCTGGCTTGCGTTGCTGCGATAAATCCACCAACTTTTTCTCAGTTCCTCGCGCCAGGATTTTTTCAAGCATCACCAAATTAGTCGGGATTAGCTGTCTGTGCGTACCTCCTTATGGGAATATCTTGTAGAGAATTAAAGAAAGTAGCTCAAAGTGTAAAGAAAAGTAGGGCAAGGGGAAGCATGGGATGCTCTCAGTCTGTGTATAATACGTTGTTTTTTTCTGGACAGATTACTATTGTCAGGAAGAGACTCTGGTTCATACGGAAGTGCACAGAAGAAATCAAAGAGATCTTAGATGGCAGCGATAACACATCTCTCCTCCAGACTCAGCCCTGTAATTATTTCTCCATGATACAGTCTTACACTATGCATGTCTCCCCAGATGCCTTCCTCTTTAACTTTCTGCCAAACTTCTCTCAGCCGCACGGAAAATAAAGGCTTCACAGCTCATTTGTTTGTATTTGACAGCACATCATGAAGTGATCCACATAGTACGTCTCCTCCAGGTCTGGTGATTGCTCTATTGCGACAAAAAAAAAAACTCTCCAGAAACCAGCAAACCGAGCCACACAAAGACACAGACTGACATAGACACCTCTCATCTATCTATCTCGCTCGCAACACACCTCGTCCTCACCCCCTGCCTTGCTCCTGTCTCTCTCCTCAATTAGAATAATTACCCCCTGTTCGCTCACACGCTAATCAGTTCATTAAAAACAAAATGGATGAAATTAGCATAGAGAGTGATGGCTGATTTAGCAACTGCCTCAGTGTCATGATCAACACCGACCCTCCCCACCTTAAAAAACGAGTCTGGAACCTGAGCCAACCTAGATCATCTCGGTGCCACTGATTGCAGCTGCAGTGACGCCGCCATTTGCAAAAGGCTGCGATAATCAGCGATGCTGGCGTTTTATGTGTCTTTGTTATGCCGGGCTGAAAAATTCTCTCAACTTTAGTTAGGAGGACTTTATAGGAAACTAATTTAGTCAACTTGAAGGAAGAAGACTATTGGAAGCAGGTTTCAAAGTGTTTCTGGTACCAGTAAGAGTTTTATTTGGTAGGTTAGAGATGCTATTGACTTCAAAATTGGATTACTTTGTAGATTACTTACTCAGGTAAGCTGTGGCATCAAAATGATTCCAACTTTGGATACTAAGGGGTCTAAAGTTGTTTTTAAAAGTACCATCCATACCATGGAGTACGGTTAGCATTACTCCAAATCCTAGTTGAAAGTGAAACTCATCTACCTAATTTGTTGTTTCCAATTTTTTGCTCTCCACTCACATTGAACTTGTATGAATTACAGCCTTTTCTTAACTAAATCAAAAAAGAGGTTGTACATGACAATCACAGCAAATCAGCAGTTTCTGAAAATCTCAGAGCAGCCTGTTGGACAACTACAATCCAATCATGTCATGTGCAATGTCACTTAAATCACTTATCTTCTCCATTCTGACATCTCAATATATATGTTGCCACTCCTGTGGCAACATCTCAATAAATTTAGCCTTCTGAATTTAAAAGGCTAACTTTATTGAGATGTTGTCACATGAGTGGCTGGTTCAATATTTGTTTTGAACAATTAAACAAGTGAGTGAAAAATAGTCTGCTGCTGAAGACCAACTATATGTAGGTTCACCCAGATCTGTTTTTAGCACTAGTGGCCTTTATTCACTTATAGCTTGACAGGAAGAGCAGAAGACGTGGAAGAACATGCAGTAAATGGCCCGGGGCCGGGAATCAAACCTGGGATAGCTGCGTTGAGGACTGTAGCCTCTGTGTATGCTGCACTTGTTTTACCACTGAACCATCTGATACTCTCACCTAAATCCGTTTTGACACAACATCGTGCATTTCAGTTTGTATCAATTAAAAGTCAGTTTAAAGATGAATTTGTTTGTTTCGAGATGCAACTCTTTTCAGTGCTGCCATCATATCAGTGTCAGAGGAATTTGTGTTTATACAACCCTAAAAGGAATAAAGAGGACAGAAGTCAACCACTTCACTATGCCTCTTAAATCAACTGCAAAGAAAATACGTTTAAAGAGAGGCAATGTTCAACGATTTTTTTATGTTGTAATCTTGTTGCATTTTGGCGAGAGTATGTCAAAGCCATTCCAACATTGCCTCAGGAAACAAGATAAACAGGTAAAAAAGCAACATAAAAAGCCTCCTTCCAGAGCAGAAAGAAGCCAAGCTCCATATATTTCAGCTGTTGCTTTGGGACATTACTGACTTGCAGTAGCTGTGAGCATCACCTAACTGAAACACAGCAGGTTGCGAAACTTACCATCCAAAGAGGAAGTCTTTGACCATCTGTTTAAACTTTTGCTGCTAATAATCACTATTTGCAAATTGCATCACTAAATAACCTTATAGCAACACTAGAAAAGCATGAGCACACATTTCATCATCCTGCATACAGGAGTGTGAACACATTTACAGTGAATTACAATATTTTTTCCTCTGCTGTGTCCACTCTTGGTCAGTTCTGTGTTAATGCATTTGTGTTTGTAAGTATTTAAGTGTGAATAATTCAAAGGAAGTGAAAGAGCGAGGGTCTCACCACGGTTGAGCGTCGGAGTGCTGTTGATATCTCCTGCCATGAATGAGGATTCTGTCTGCTTTCGAACCGTGTCGTTCCACATCCTACGGATTCGACTCTGGGGCCAAAGCAGAATGCAGTGAGTGGCAGATGACACACATTTGTCCCATTTACATGATGCAGGCCATAAAGCAAAGGTTAATAGGCCAAATTAAATTACAGTGGTGGCCAGTCCTAATGGCGTACCGTCAGTCTTCTGTCATTGTTTAGAAAACGGCAATATTCCCTTGAATAAATAAAATAAAACTGAAGTAATTATTTTTTGGACCTAAAGAGGAATGTTCAATGGTCAGCACTCAGCTAGAAACTACAGAAAAGGCCCAAAATGTAGGTGTAGTGATGGACCCAACCTTGAACCTGGAAAGACACATAAAGACAATTACAAAGTCGGCCTTCTATCACCTGAATAACATTTCTAGAATTAAAGGGTTCATATCCCAGCAGATCTTGAGAAACTCATCCATGTGTTTATCTTTAATCACATTGATTACTGCAACCAACTCCATGAAAAGCCCATCAGAAAGCCTCGGCTGATCCAGAATGCTGCTGCTTGTGCTCTCATGAAAACTACAAAAATGGAGAGCCAGTTCACCCCAGTTCTAAAGTTTTTACACTGACTTGCTGTAGCTCAGAGAATAGACCTTAAAATGCTTTCTTGTTTTATAAGCCAACTTTGGCTTGGCACCAAAACACACTAAAGACTTTTTGTTCTTGTAGCAACCTTCCAGATCACTCGGGTTTTCTAGTTCTGGTTTCCAAATAATTGTTTCTTTTTTCATTCAAACCAACTTGGCCCTGTGTAAAAGAATAATCACTGTTTTTGTTAAATCATGAATTGCCTATTATAACTAATGATTTTTGTGGTTCCACACACAGGCCTGGTTACTTTCTGACCTGTATAATCAAGAAATCACATTAACAGAACCTTTCTGACAGACTCATTGCCAGCTATTGTAAATGCTTGCTGCCAGGGGTGGCAGAACTAGTTATTAAGTTTAGGGGGCAATTACATTTTCACATAGGGCTTGACTGGTTCGGCTTCTTTTCCCTTAAGAAATTAAATCATTATTTAAAAACTGAGGTTTGTGTTTACTCAGGTTATTTTTGTGTAATATTAAACACTCTGATGATTTGTTAAATTTAAATCCGTAAGGTATGGTCCGAATATGTATCCAGAGGACACATTGTATATACAATATGCTGTAGCTAGATTTTTGTAAATCAGTGTAAGCTGATCAGCTGTAATCAAATCCAGGAGGCTTCGTGTGATCTACAAAGAACAATAGACAAGCATGTCAGACAAAAGAGATTCGGGCTTGGAGTAAAGAGGCGTGCAACTTTGCCACATTATCATGGTGGGTTAATGAGCTCTTGATGCGCAAGATGTGATTGCAGTAGCTGATACAATTGTTGCATGTTATTACATTTTGGAAACGCTTGTTTGTTGATTGTAAAGAATACTCGGCCATGTTTGTTTGTGTCTCATGTGTCTCTCCAAAGATCACAGCATGAACAGGATTTCAGCAACTCCTCTGTGATGGTTTCTGCATCTATATAAATACAGGAGCTTCTAAAGATATCTTTAAATGAGTCATCTCTGATGTACAGCACTGATCTGCCAACACTTTCCTGAAAGGCAACAGTGAAACTTTCAAAACAAATTGTGAATATGCAAGCGGATCAAACAGGATTGTTTATTTGTAATGATGCAAATGGTGATGTAACACTCTTTATTCCCCTGTCCTACAGAACAAATGTATTACCGCGGTGTCATTTTAAATTTATATATCTTGATATATAAATTACTGGAAAAAGTAAGTTATTCACCAGAAAACAATCTGTGAATCACAGGTATTGGTAAATAATCTAACCTCTGCACATACAACACTTTATGTTTCCAAATCGTACATAACGGAGCTCTTTGTAGCATTATTCTTAAATAATGCTAAAATGATTTAGCATTATTTATTTAACAATGACTCTATTGAATAAAATTTTTATCTTTTTTTTAAAAATAAAAAGATTTTTATTCAAATTACTCAAATGAATAAAATAGTCATTTAAATAAAAATCTTTTTATCTTTATACTCCACAGAAAAAAAACCAAATAGATGTAAAGTCATTTTGCAGCAAAGACAGATTTCCTTCGCATTTCCTCAATGAGAAACACAATTCGATTATCCAAAAGGTGTGTAAAGACGTGTGTCGGGGTGGTTTTGTGAGTGAGTCTGTCTGGTCTGCACCTGTCTGTGGGCCGCTGCATGGCGAGCTTGGCTGCCGCTGTAGTAGCGGTTGTTGGCGCGCAGGCCGGAGTTCTTCAGGGAGCCGTGGGAGCTGTTGGTGGAGGAGCGGCTGCAACAGTAGGAGTGACGCAGACATTTACTGTACTCCTTATGAACCTGCAAGAAGGAATAAAAACAACACCAGCAAGGTGAGCGAGTTGAAGGAATGATTCATAAACTGAAAAATATAGTTTCAAAAGGCTGTATGCAAGTTGGGTATTTCATTCAGCAATTTAAAAATGTACCAAATGCAATGCATCTAAGCATGCACGATGAATTTTAATTATTTATGCCACTGGACTTAAGAGTTTCTTTATATAATTATTAATTAAAGTACCCTGTTATTATCTAGGCTTTGGTTGGATGAAGTGACACCAAACTCATATACACTGTGCTTACTAAAATTATATATATATATATATATATATACCTGTATATAGCATGTTAACATTTTCATTATGTAATCAGTGTCATAATCGCTATACTACTTTGCAGAAGAAGTCAAACCCATTTAACATTTTCACTGCACAACCACACACTTTTATTTATTTTTTTATTATTTCATGTTATGACCTACAAAAAATAATTCATATTTCTTAAGTGGAAGAACCACCTTCCAATGCAAACAGCTGCAAGTCGTTTCAGGTATCTTTCTAGCAGCTTGGTATGTTTAAAAACAGACTTGTTTGTCCTTTTCTTTTTAAAACAGACTGATCATGATGCTGCCACCACTATGCTTCAACACAGGGATGGTGTGATGTTCAGTGTAAGTTTTCTATATTTCATTTTTGTTACATCAGATCAGAGCAACTGCTACAGCATGTTTGTTGTGTTCAATGGATGGCTTGTGCATAACTGTAATTATGACAGAAACGTGATTCATTTGAGGCCAGATTTATGGAGTACGTGATTAATACTTGACTTTTGACAGATTTCTTGGTGTTTATAATAATGCTTGCTAATGTTCTCCAGAGAATCAAATTACTGATGATAGGTGACTTCTGAAGGCAACTGTGCTTGCACTGAATTTTATTTTGTATAATTATTATTTGAGTATCAAAGTGGAGGAGGCTAATACAAATTGGCACAATACTTTTGTATTTGTAAAATATTTAGCTAACATCCAGAATATAAAATCTTTCTTTCATTTCACATTAATGCTCTTATAAGTAGGTCTATAATGTAACAATTCCAACAACAGCAAAATATGAACACATTTAAGAAATATGGATATTTTTACTAGACTTTAAGCGATTTGTTTTGTACCTTCTTCTGCAGGGCACAGTGGAAGATAAAGATGAACATTCCCTGGAAGGCATTGAAGGTGGTGAACAGGTAGGCCATGATTACTGTGTTCTCATTAATAAAGAGGAGGCCAAAGGCCCAAGTTAGCCCAAGCAAGAACAGCAGAGCAATGGCCCCAAGAGCCCACGACCTGAGAGAATTGGACAAAAACCGGAAAATAAGAGCTCATCCTAGGGTAGTGTTCAACAGAAATACTGATTCAGGTTATTTAATAACTAGAACTAACTTTATGTTATCCAGACGACTCGAATCTGGCTTGAGTGCTGAAGAATTGCGAATCATTTTATGGAGCGTGATCATGAGGAAAATGAGGTTGAGCTACAAACACATGATAAAAGAAGTTAACAAATCCTGTCCGCAAATGTATTTGCATTGTGTAGTTTCCCAAAATAAAAGGATCCCTCACGAGTACTCTTGATTCGAAAAACTGAAGTGTAAAGAATAGTGTTTGACAAGCTAATACCATAATAACAAATGACACAGGTCCAATGAAGCTCCAGATGAAGTAGTTATCCACTCGCAGCCAGCATCTGGAGTGGCACAGAGGAGAGAGTTATATGCGGCTAAGCTCAGGAACAAACATACAGACACACCAAGTCATGTGCACGCATAAAAACACACACACACTGGCAGGCATGCGCACATTACATCCCTGTCTCAGCGGATTATGTTATAAAGGCTAATAATCGGGCTTCGGCTAAGTGTACTCAGAAAACCCGGTCTGTGGGGAGGCACGAGAGCCACTCACACAGCACTGCATATTACATTTCCAGCTGGGGGAATAACATAATCCTACTTCTCAATCTGCAGGTGCAAAAGGCCTGTCTTCACACGTACGCTTTCTTGGTCCCATAGCTCCTGTAGTCTATGGCTGCCGAGATGCCCACCACCAGCGCGGGGAAGCAGTAGCCGCACAGATAGTAGTACTTTTTGCGTGAGTACTCGCTCTCAAAGACCTCCACGAGCATGAGATACAGTTGCACACCCTCCAGACACATCCAGGAGAAGGCAGCCAAGAAGAAAAAATGGAGAAGGCCAGCAAAGATGGGACAGACGATCTGAGGGCAGCGATAAGGAAGAAGGACGACAGAAGAGGAGAGGAATGAAAGAAAAAAAAAAATTAGGGCGAAGTAAGAGGAATCATTGAGATTAAGACATTTAACCAAGCGAAAAACAAGGAGAGGACAGAACAGGGTCACTATCAGGTACCGAACACAAAAAAGAGGGGAAAAAGGAAAAGCTGCCCCTCGGTGACTGGTACTGCGCATATCATTGAGAGGTAATTTATTACCTTGTCTAGTAAAGGTTTTATAGAGTAAATTAATGACACAATGCCTCAGCTTCAATTTCACAGTAATTCAGTGGGAAAAAAGTTTGTAAAATCACCTGAGTTGTGCTGTAAATGTCATTCTCAAGTTAATTATGCATAGAAACTAACCTGACCTTTTGACTCTGTCTAATTTACAACATATAAGCAAGTAAATTGAGTACTAAAGGAGGCTTCATAACGCCAAAAAAAATAGGACACGTGTTTAATTACCAAGGGGGGAAAAAAACAACAAAATCATGCGTAAAAATCTATAAAAAGGAGGTGAGGTAGGAAGCTCTTTGGCTGGAAAACTCACATGATATTCCGTCTTGTCGATACCGATGAGGAAAAGCAGCTCGGCGATAAAGAGGTTGATGCAGAGGTTCTTGTGGATTGTGTTGCGGTCAGTCTGCAGACCCCTCAGGAAGCAGAAAGTGGAGATGCAGATGGCCAGACACACCAGGGAGATGACGATGCCCACCCAGGTGATGACGAACAGGATCAGTTCGTGCATTCGACCCTAGCGGATTAAAAAGCGACAGAGAAAATAAACAGGTGTAAGGAGTGTTGAAAGGAAAACGGTGGGGGTGTCGGATTAGAAGCAAACAATTTCCCCATGTCACAAAAAAACCCCAGAAAAAAATAGAATGTTGTGAAGGAAGAATAGTGGGACAGGAGATAAGCAGCAGAAACAAAAGAGGGAAGGATGGAAAGAGGGGGAAGAGGAGAGAAAGAGCCAAATTGCCTTATTTAATATTTGTAAATATATGCACAGAGCTAAAATGTGAAGACAAAAGACAAGACATTCTGAAAAAAACATGACATTTAAATTCATGTGAATGTCAGCTAGAAGTACTGGGACATGAATTTGTAAGCTGTTGCCTCCCTGAATGTCAGCGTGAAAGAAGAAAAAGACAAAATTCAAAACAAAGAGCTTGTCAGCCTTGAGAAGGGAACATTATTGTGCATGTGTGTGTGAGGGTGTGTGACTGAGTGAGTGCTAATGCTCACGCGAATGAATGTCAGCATAAATTAACCCACTTCCATTTTAAATGTGTGTCTATGTGCCACGCCCTCGCTGCCTTACATCCGCCTCGTGGTGAGCCATCAGCACGGCGAAGTTGGTGAGGTGGCTGCAGGAGCACGTGGTGTGTGTGCCGTTGGTGTCCAGCAGCCTGCAGCCCTGCGACGACCACTGACCCGTCATGGAGCGCTCAGAGTAGTTCCAAAACGAGCAATTCGGAGTGTAGTAATTCTTGTTCTGCAGAAAAGATGGGCATCAAACGGTGGTCATCAAATGTGTTCATTTTTTTAGACAATCGTAACCTGAGTAAACATAAAAATATGATTTTAAATGACGGTTTTAAATAAGGGCAATTATCCAAAACAATCACCTCCAACAGTATGCAAAAAACCCCCAAAACCTAATAACTGGTTGTGTCGCCTGCTGGCTGCAACGATGCTATCAAGTGTTTGTAATGAGTGTTTCACATCTCTGTGAAGGACTTTTGGCTCATTTCCCTTTGCAGGACAATTTTAATTTAGTCACAACAAATAGTTTTAAAACATGAACTGGTGTATTTGAAGTCAATCAAAATTGACTTCAATATTGATTGACTTTTTTTTTCTTGAGACACTCGAATGTGAACTTCCTGGCATGGTTTTGATTATTGTTTGACTGTAGGAGAATTTTTCTTTTTATGACACATTTAGTTAGTTTGACCTCAGATGTAAAGGCATGCACTGTCTTTAAAAAATTTGGTCTTGTGAGTCATAAAATCAGAAAACAATTTTATGGTTTTCTGAGACTTTTCCAGGCATATTTTTGCTCTTTCTCTCCTTTTTCTGACTTTTAAACAAACATGGGTGTTAACCAAAGCAAATAAGATCTCCAATGCTTTACATGTTTTTTGTCGAGTCACCTGCAAGCTTTTATTTTGGTAAGTCAGACAGCACTTTGAAGGTTCACAAAGTTTTTCACAAAGTCTCCTTTAGTGTATAATTGTGGTTCGCTGAAGTCCCAAATTTTTAAAAATGGCTTTGTAAGTATTCCGGACTGATGTGAATGAATTTGGGTCTTATCTCTCCTTAAATGTCTCAGATCAATGTTTTGCTGTTTGGGATTTGTAATCCTACTTCATGTCTAAAATATTCTATTTGAATAATTTCTTAGTAATCAGGCCTGAATGTGGCCAGTGAAATTGAACTCAGCTTCCATATAATAGTTAACAGTTAACTCATGATTTAACAAGGACAAAAGTCCAGAATGATTTGGATAACATTTCTTCTTCAATACATGACAACAGCATTTGAAAATTTCAGCTTTTGTTTGACGACTTAAACCATTTAAATATGACCCCCCCCCACTCCCCCCCCAAAACAAAGAAATAATGCTACCTGAAGATGTTTGAGCGTGAAGATGACCGGCTGAGTGAGAAACACTCTGCTGGACTCTTTGTTGATGGAGGCGGCGATTACATGGGAGTTGACCGCTAGTCGTTTCCTCTCATAGTTCGATCCCTCCATTTCTATTTTCACCGTAGCATTCTCAGTGGACAAGAAAGATCCCAAATTTTTGTACAGAATGAACACCACTTTTACTTGTCCTGCAAAAGATTACATGAGAGCGCAAGAAATTAATAATAAGGTGTGAAAACGACCATAGTTATTTAAAAAGGGGAGCTGCACGAAACCATGAGGGAGGAAGTAAAATAGAGAAATGAGGGCATGATATGGAAACAGCAGCAAAAATGGCAGAGACAGAGAGCAGAGAGTGACGGAGTGAGTGAAAGGGAGATGGAGAGAGGGAGTTAGTGAAGGTTAGAATGATGGTAAGGACCGTTTCATTTTGACTGGTGCAAGAGAGCGAGATTTAATGTGGAGGGCAATGGAACATTCATCCCTCAAGCATTCACAGATCTCTTATTATTCCATATGAATATTTCATGTGGGTTTGTTTCAATCATTCTAATCTCGTTCCCACTGCAGAATCTAGCGGAGGCAGAAAACAGAGGGAGGGTAGGGATGGGGGGGCTGCTGAATGAGGAGGGGAGAGAGAAAGGATGATGCAGTGGGAAGGGGGGAGGTGGAAACAAGAGAGATGTGACACGGGGATAAGATGGTGGAAAGACTAAGCAAGGCAATGAGGAAAAGAATGGAGAGAGAGTGCTGAGATAGCTGTGCCAAGCTGGGGCCGATTGTAATCTACACGCCTCCCCAGCTATTCTATTAAGACTGCTGTTAAGAAACCATCAAGAAAAGAAATTGTCTCAGCGCTTTTGTTAATCTGATTAGGCTGTTATTATGAACCAATAACTTAGTCAACTGCATGCAGATTGTTTTAAGATTGCACAAAAATGCAAATGAAAACATAAGCGAGTGAGCTGCTGAGGACAGTGCAGTCTTTCAGACGTAGGGCGCGAGGAAGAGGAGGAGTGAAGGCCGCTGACCATTGCGACTGTACTGCTTGATGGTGGAGGCTGACAGCTGAATGGTGCTGTCGCTGGCATAATTCTGTGGGAATGACAAGTCCTGAAGGTCCATTTCTGTGTTGACGACGTGCACCTCCAGATCTGGTGGTGAAAAGACAGAGCCGTGAACCTGAGGCAGAGCTTCACCCGGTGGATCGGAGTCCATCACTGTCCATAAAACAAACAAAACTTTTCTCTCACCGACGCTGGGGGCTCGGTCGGAGAAGCGGTTCCCATACATGTTGTTGGCCAGGAGGAAAGCTCCTTTTTCCAGGACATCCAGGAGCATGGTGGCGGTGTGAGCCTGCTCTGTGCTGTTCATGTCCTGCCAAGAGTCCAGCGCCTCAGGACGGAGCAAGTTGTCCACCGTCTGAACAACCGCCTGGAGCAGAAACATGTCATATGCGTAGACTATATTATCAAAAATGTCTTACTTTTGTATTAAGAGGACTTACAGAAGTCAAAATTCCAACAACAACAATAACAACAGGGTTATAGTGACTACAAATAACTATTGGTGACCAGAACAAGATAATTGCGGTCAATTACAAGAATGTTTTTTTCTGACGAATATTCTAAGACATATTTTTTTACTTATCTAGTGCCCAATACCTATACACTAACAGCTCACGTCATCAACGACAGTATTCATGTGGAAATTGGTTCTAAGAGAAGACTAATTTCCATTTCCTTGAGGCGTTTCATATTGAAGTCAGAGAAAGAAGCAGAAAGTTAAAGATCAACAAATAACAGAAAATTCATTGATTCTCTACTTGATCTTTTTGAACAGTTCCGATTAATCTGTTATCTGTGAGGAAATCTCACAGTCAAGGTAAGAATCTACTAAATCTGTAATTACATTTAACATTTAACAAACAGATCCACATAGAAGGAGTATTTTGTTTGTCTTCTGCATTCATTTTGTGGGTATTTTACTACTTTATTGAGGAACTTTGAGGATTGGTATCCAAACATAGCAAAGGCATAGATACCAATGCTGGTCCTGGAGGGCAGTGTGAAGGATTTTATTGTTTGTATCTTAACTTTCAGAACATAATTCTTTCATTTTACTGTAAGCAGAAGTTAAGGCAGTTAATTCTTCAACTAACGCAGTATAAATGATCTTGATTTAATAATTGGTAAAAATCTGTTGGAAATGGTGATCTGAAATGGCTTCAGAACATGTGATTGATACATCTCTATAGTAATGACAGTAATGATTATTACTTTTCGGTTTTGCGTCACTTCATATCCAATTCTGAGTAAGCCTAATTCTGGAAGACTAATTATCAGGCAGTCGCTCATTAACACTGTTTTTAAGAGTCTGACTCTTTTCTCAGGAAGTGCTATTAGCTGTTAATTACCTATCATTAATTACCAGTTTGCTCCTGAATTTGCTTATCAGTGTATTTGTAATGATTTATTTTGTGTATTAAATGATGCAGTCCAAATATGTTTGATAAGATATTTAACTTACAAGTTTACTATAATTATTTCCTAGAAGCTTACCAGGCTCCTGCAATAAATTTGTTATTATGCCATGTCAGACATATTACCATTCTATTTCACACTTACAATTCATTTAATGGCAATTTTGATGGTTGTATCAGCTATCCAATTTATTGGAGTAGCCTGCTTGATGAATCATGTAATTCTCTTGCTCAGACCTCTCAAAATGAAGGATAGACTGCTGTGTGGAATAAAGAGCATTGCCGTTAAGAAAATGAATCGAGCATCAGAATGCACTCCATTCGTGGCAGAGAAAAAAGGCCGAGGATGTTTGTATGTTATCCTTGGATCAGTGGTTATTATGCAAAGCTACCTTGCAGCAAGTGACACAAAGTAATAGCCCTGTAACATTCGGCACCGCATGCTTTGCATTCATCCTGCACAAACGGGGATCGTAAGACGTGGGGGTCATATTACAGCAGGATGCAGAGAGGTCAAGGCGCATAAAAGACTGGCTGCCGCAGAGTGCTGCATTTTATCATTACAAAGCAGCATACACAATGCTTTTTCTTGATATTAGATAAGAGCTTTCCCAGAGCCAAAGATATTGCATACATATTGAAATCGCAAAGAAGGGTGTCATAAGACAAACTGTTGCTTTTCATAGTGTAGTCAAATTAGATTTTCTCCAAGCGACAGATATTGTACCTTATTGTGCAAGATGATGAGGCCAAGGCTGATATTAAACATATACCTTAAGCTCCATCACAGCACAGCAGGATTATGCTGAATGGAGATGAGTTCTTTATGAAGTGACACAATTTTACAAATATACATAACAATAACACCAGCAGTAAAAAATAAATAAATAATATACAGATTAAGTTATTTTAATGTGTGGAATACATTTAATTACAGTGAATACTGTCTGTCCTTCAGCACAAACCAGAGGTTTTGTAAGTGATTATCCCAGAGAAAGGACATTAATTCTGCTATGGAGCCTGAGGAATTTCATCCACACAAACCCAGTCTGCTCCAGAGTTTAATCTTGCCTCAGTTATTCAAAGTCTCAGAACAGTTTGATTCCAGGCATTTAAAGAAGACGGATAAAAGAAAAATGCCTACCTGGATGTATGCCCGACAATTCTGCTCCCGCTTCTGGAACTGGAGAGAAGAAAACAAAGCTTGGATTTATTCAACTGCAAAAAGAAAAAGAAAGATACTAAAATGTTTAATAGTCTATGCAGTACAAAAGAACCAGAATGTTGCTTTCTACCGTTTGATTTGTGCGTGTGTTCAATTACACCTTCTTGTACCTTATTGTAGTTTCGTCCAGCTGATTCTTTATTTCTGGGCTTCAGGGCTTGAAGCTGGGCGTCCAGTATATCCAGCAGCTGCTCAATCAGCCGGACAGTTGAACTAATATCACCGGCTTGGATCCGGCCTCGCGTGTGGTTCACCAGCTCACTGGCTATATTAGGAGCATTCTCCCCACTCTTTATCTATAGAAGAGAAGGAAATATTCAGATTTATTTGCCAATCCCACACACATAATTCCCTCTAATATTAGGTGGTTTTGTATCCTTTTAAATAAAGACAAACCATGCAGAATGCACCATGAAGTCTTTGTTATTCTTAGACGTTTTTCACCGGCAAATTGCAGTCGCTGCAAACTCGTTGCAGCTCCAATTGATTTTTTTCTGGTAAAGTGGATTCTTCCAATGGCAGTTCTTTAAAGGGTGATACCATTTGTCCTTCAAAGCACACACCCACACGCTTTAGAAATGTTTCAAGGAAATCCATCAGCAATATGCATGGAGAAATAATTAATACACCTAATTTAGCTGCTTTGATCACACATGTGGTTTGGATATTTAATTATATCTAAGCATAAATGCCTGTGGATCGGTATGAGGCTATGAAGTTTAGTTACTGCGCAGAAGTAAGACAGCTGAAGGCAGAGATCGATATTTGCTGTGGCCATAACAAAGCCCTGATCTCACATTTGTGAGCAGGGTTGGAAATTGCAAATAGGAATTCTTATAAGATTTACATAAACATCTGAACATAAACATGCCAATAAATTCTCACTTTTATTTATCATTTAGCAAAAAAAAACAAACAAACTTGAATTCTTACGTGACAGGCAAATTTATTCTGATTTAAGACCAGGCAGAAAAAAAGGTTTATGTGTCGTGTTTTACAGTAAATGTGAGCCAAACTTTGCAAGAATTGTGAAACTGCAGGAGTCTTGGGGGCTTTTTTGCAACAAATGCAGGCTAGCATTAATCTAATTATATTTGTGGGGTGAAAAAAAATTATTAATTAATCACCATGAGCACACGCCTTGTAATAAAAGACCTCTATTTTAATCAGGACAGCCTTGGATGTATGTTAATGTTTTATCATGTGTGGACAGGGAAGGTGTCCAGGGGAGAAGGGCAGAAGAAAGGGACAGACCTCTGACCAGGGATGTGGCTCTGGGTCTCACCTTCTGTGCCACCTGGTTGACCCATGGGGAGGTGCAGTTACTCAGGTCAGGACCCCGTGGGTTCCAAATGACCTGGTCCGCCAAACACTGGAAAGAAGCAATGCCTGGAGAAAAGGCAGGTAGGAGGAAGACGGGTAGAGGGGAATGGAGAGATAATAAGCATTAGGTGACTGCAATTAAAGGGGACAGTGTGAAGGAGAGGGATGAACAAAGAGAGCTTGTGATAGTTTTAGCCTAGCAGAATTAAACACAATTAAATTTAAATATGCAATACTCAAAGTGTTTGAAGATGAATATGAAGAAGGAGGGAAGAAGAGGAAAACAGAGAGAGAAATGAGACTGAATGGAAAAAGGTTAAAAAAGACGATAAAGTCAGTGAACACAGGAGGAAAGACGAAGGGGGGCCTACTGTATTCTTGTACCTTCACATAATATTTCATCTCTGCACACAGTCACACATAAAGAATATCAGGTATGATTCCTCACTGTCGAATAAAAACACCTGATGGAAGTGTGCGCCTTCCGCAGAATCTCATTTCCACTCTGGTGTTTTTGCTCAGTGCGAGGGTTCAGAGGAAGGACACCATGCAGGGACAGAAGCAGGGAGGGGTCTATCTGCTGCTGCTGCTAACACAAATACCCAACATCAAGTCACAAAGACAAGGCGGAGGAGAAGAGGACGGTTACCACATAGGACAAAGAGGGAAGCAAATTGGACGAGCATAGATGATAGAGATAATGGAGCAATGCTTCGTAGTCATAGAGGGATCATAGCAGATGTGGTTTTGTTTTATCTGCTTCTTTCTCGCTCTCGCCTGCTGATTTGCTTCTTTCTCTTTTCAACTTTCTCATTCTCTCCTTTATCGATCACAGAACTGATTCATGATGAGCAATTACATCTGCTGCTAATTTAAAATTAAGATAACATCAAAAAACCAACAAAAACAATTCGAGAGGAAGACTGAGTGAGATATCGTTCTTTGTTTGATTTCTTTTTGTTTTTGAAGGCTAGATGTCTGAAAGTATGGCAAATAATACGGAGGAAAGTGATGTCCGTGTTGTGTGGCCTTTCATTTCATTATGTGCCACTTTCAATCAGCTCTGTTTCTGTGGGAGATGAGCCTTTCATTTATGGAGGACGAGCTTTTATCTGTGAGTCCTCAGAGACGGCGCACACTGGTGGGACCAGCATGGGGACAGAAGGAGGTAGCAGTGGAAAAAAAACAAGCAGGAGAGCACAAACATCCTGACGGCTTGGGAATGTGTGAGAATATATACGGCACAAGGACTTACAAAGATGGGATATATGCATTATGGGAAAATTTAAAACGGAAGTGTGCAAGAACATACAGTGTACATACCCTGTTAAAACCACAAGCTTTAATGGAATTTATAAGGCTCGTATGTGACACACCAGCTTAAAGTATAAATCTGAAAAATTTTATACAGTTTGGAGCTGAATTCTGTAAGAAAACTAGAAGCTGCAAAATGTGTTAATCACCTTCCAGCTGAATAACACCCCAGGTATACAGCCAAAATCACAATAAAATGGTTTACATCAAATCATATTCACATATCACAATGACCCAACTAAAAACAATTGACGTTTTGTTGCAAGAAAATGTGAGGCCATCTGTATTTGTCCAACCTAACTCAGCTTGCAAAAAATAAATTTTTAGAATTGCTGAATATACTGTAGATGCATGACCCACTTTTCAGATATTAATTGGGGGGAAAGTTTGAGCACCTGTATCCTTCTGCTGCACAATTATTATCTACCTTGTGTTGGTCTATAAAATCCCAGTTAAATACAATGAATTCCTTGCCATTTAAAATGCAGTATGAGTGCATTTTAAACAGAAGAGCTACATGCTGATATCCTTACCCAAAGATCCTTTAGGACAGGGACGATCCACAGTTTCCCCTCGCTGAGTGGTTGGCCACTGGATTCCCCGAATGAGCTTAGTTTCACAAAAAGGCCGATCTGGGCCTTGAGGAGCAGGAGGAGGAGGTGGCCGGCGAGTGACAGGTACAGTGGCTGTGATTGGACGCAGATCGGGATGCTTGTTAATGGAACCGATAGGGCGTGAGGTGGGGGCCAGAGGTCGTACGGTAGAGGGACTTGCACTGGAGGTGAAAGCTCTTGATGGTGGAGTAGGGGTCACTTGGGTGGTGGTCAGAGGGCCTGAGAGTAAATTGAGTGGTAACAGAGAGTTTGCGTCTTAATAGAGGCTGTTGATCATTTGTGAGAAATCAAACAACAAATTATACATCAAGGAAATTAAGAAACGAAGGACATATGAATGCAAGATGTTCCTCAGAAGCTTAGTTCAAAAAGCAGTTACTCCATAACCGGGGTGACAAACTATTTTTTAAGCTTCTCAAAGAAACTCTGCAGAGCAGAAAGGAGGCGCCGGGGAGAACAGCATCATCACAATTCAGAGATAAATTAATAATTTATCAAATGCATCAGAGAAGTCACCATCACTAACAACCAAACCTAATGTGAAGATGAAAGCAACACATCACAACTACAAAATCCTAGCAGATCAAACACAGAGTCAGCATGCGGCTCTGCGAGTGCTGCCGCCTGCTCATCTCCACCTCGTTTCTCTCTACGCCTAATCTCAGCTTCTTGCCTGTCTGTATGCAGCTCAGACTCACAGAACATCGCAGCCGTCCCCTCACACGGATGAACTGCCGAAAAGCAGCATGCCACACCCTTTTTGACATTCCAGTTTATCAGGTGGTGATGACTTTTTCATTATTCATGACACATTCAACTTGATATGAGGTGCCACAGCAGTCGTATGAGAAAAAAGCTATTCCATATTATTACTAACACGCTGGTGGATAATTTGCAATCCTCGAAATTCAAAGAAGCATATCTTACATGCACCATCTGAAGAGTTTCTCAGATCAAAAGAAATAGCATGTGGTGCAGACTAAAATATTTAAGCTGTTGCTGAAAGAGCATTTTACAAATTTGAACAAACTGTCTGCGAGACAAAGCACAAGTTCCTGGTTAACGATTCCATCATAGCACATTATGTCACCATATGCTTTCCTTGGAATCATTGCTCACCAGTGGTGGGGTCTGGTGGCCCGAACTCGAGCGGGTAGCGCAGCACGTTGTAGTTATTCCAGACATACAGCTGGTTGTCTCGAGGGTTGTAGTCCACAGAGGATACATATTGGTAGGGGTTCGGAAAAGCGATGTTGACCGGCTCCTCACGCGCACGATTGGTGTTGTAGGCATACATCACCAGGTCTCCGCCTGCTTCGCTGTCATCGTCCTGGTAGACTGAGCGCACCGCGTACAGAACGCCACAAGCCATGAAGGCATTGGATGCCATCCTCTTGTCGAAGCTCGTCTCCCAGGTGCCTTCAAAGCGTAGCGTATAAGGGTTAACCTGCGGGTGCAGAGAAAATTAAAAAGACTAAGTAGTTAGTCAGAGAGCTTTACAGCGTTTTAAAAAATATATATATTGTGACGATACAAACACAAACTTTAATGTATTTTTAGGGGATTTTCCATAATACATCAACACAAAGAAGTGTCTCATTGCGATATGAAAGGAAAAGGCATTGAACTTTTAGGATTTCACATTTAAAAATCTACAGACCACGTCTATATAGTTACCCTGTTTGAGTCAATACTTTGTGAAACCATCTTTTGCTGCAATTACAGCTCCAGAGTTTGAGATGTGTCCAGTTTGCACATATAAAGATTCAAATGTTTGACAACTCTCTTTCCAAAGTAACTCAATCTCAGTAAGCTTAAACGTTTGCCACAGGTTAGTGATTTATTTGTTTGAGCTCTTTAGGAGATAAGACTTATATGTTTTAAAACAAACAAATTAAATAACTTATATTAAAATAGTAATATATACTAAACCAACTCTTCACTGAGGGATCCCATTTTGAGATAATTTTACAAACAAAGAAAAAGCGATGCATCCTGGTATTATCGAGGATGAAGCGCATCTTTTTAGGTCATAATATCTCCAAAGTCAAAATGATTTGTTTTGTAGACCAGATGCAATGTAAAATAAATCAAATACTAATCTTGCTAGCAAAGATATTTCTTCATATGATGGGATTTACAATGTGACCCAAAATATTTCTGATTATATTTATACTGCTCTTTTTATCAGACAGCAGCCTCTCCTGATCTCATCTGTCGGTGCGGGGCTTGTAATCTCAGAGAAAGTTATTCCTCTGTATTGACGATTCGCCAGACCACTCAGATGAAATTTCTGGATAATCTAATCCTACATTTGCAATCTATATCTCTTTCCTCGCGGTGCACCACTGGTCTCCCACCTGGCTGACCACCAGTCGTCCGTTGTTGGATTCAGTGGCGTATATCACCCAGAGGCCATTCTCGTCCACGGCGAGGTCAATGTCCGACTTCCCTCCCCAGCGGTACGGCGACGTGTCATGATAGTTGGCGTTTGTGACAATGGCTTCACCGCTTTTGATGCGTGTACGCAGGTCATACTTGACAATGTTTCTTGTGCGTTCTTTGTTGTAAAATACTGCACCGTCATAGACTACAAAGCCTGTGCCATCGACTCTGTTTGGTAACCTGCAAAAAAAAAAAAGAAGAAAAAAAAGAGACGAAGATGATTAGCAAACCAATGTATGTGGCACAGTACAATGCAGAACCCGCAGTGGGGCCATTCTGATATCCCTACCCATATCCACATCAAAAGCCAATGAATCAATACAGCAACAGATGCCATTTGATCATCCAAGGCAGTGGGAGATGCACTCACTTGTAGGTAGTCGTGGCTCTGTTCTGTTTAAAGTCTTCCCAGGAGGCATACTCATACAGCATGTCAGTGCGATAGGGGGTCCAGGGCATGACATACAGACGATCCCCAGACTGCAGAGGGTCCTTACACCATGCCCCCGCCTGGTGCTCTGCCTCCTGCTGAGAGCTGGGCACCTGCACCCGCAGCAACGTCCCAGGGCACACAAAAACTGGAGAGGAGCAGTAAAATAACAAACAAAACAAAACAAAAAAGAATGAGGGAAAAATGAAAACAAGGCATAGCAATTATGACAGTTATCATGAAGATGGTAGGTGAGGAAGAGAGAGAAAAGAAATGGGGGAAATGACTAGAATATGAAGCAGGATAAAGAGATTGTGAAGGCTAAAGAGAAAGCTCTGAGTAGATAAAAGCAAGTATAGAAATGAAAAGACTATAGAATAGCTGGAGAATGGGTGAGAGAGATGGAAATAGGTGGTGAACATTATCAGATTTGAAATGAGGGAACACATAAAAGCTCATTTGAAGAACTTGAGCATTGTGTTCGAAAAACATTTGAATATGATGAATGGGAGATTTCTGGCTGCAGTCACTGCTTAGATGTAGTCGCTAATTTAATTTATCTTGGCCTACTTTTTTTTTGATTGTGCATTTTCTCTTTCAAAAGGCCTTTGCTTCTTTGCTCTGCACCTGGGTGTTAGAAGAAAAATTATTGTGGAGATTGTTTTATTAGAACTCAAATTTGGATCTCAGTCAAGAGTAATGCCTCCAAGACAAAAACCCCCCCAGCTCATTCTGGGGTAAAGATGTGAGGTTGCATTAGCTTCCCCTTCCTCTGCAACTGCGACTCAGCTTCACACACAAACAGCAATCCCACTCGCAAACAGACACTGAAGCTCAACAAAAAAGTTGGAGAATCCATCCAACAAATAGACACATAAACACACTGCACAGAGACGTCGTCTATTTTGGACTGGTGGAGGTCATCCACTGGGGACTGGTGTAAATTGGCTGTCTGATGTTGTGTGTCCCTGGGTGCGAGAGATGCTGCCAAGGGATCCAACGGGCGTGTCAGGTTATATATGAGGAAACCTGTGGGCATCCACAGCACTCTGACATCACAGTGGTCCCAGCAACAGAAAGTAGTGAGGGTCAAGGGAGTATCAGAATTGGAAGCATTACAGAATAAAACAGCTGAATGATCCCCATGTATTCCATTACCAGTTTATCTGCGTGTCTCGGGGGCTCACGGCTGCAGCAGAACCAGACACCTGCTGGTCACCTCATGACTGAACGCATCCCTGAACTAATTAGACACTGCAGGGACATTTGGACGCAGACAGCACAAACGAAATCGCAAGCAGACTGTTGCCATTCACACAGGGATACCACACAAGCATCTCCGCACACAAACCTACACACACACACACGTACAGTACATATCCTGTCAAACTGTAACCGTTTGAGTGATGGATCAGTCTAGGCTCAAACTGTCTTGAATATTGCATGGATTCTGGCAGAGGAGGAGAATCCCAACAGAGAGGACGGAGGAGTAAATCAAGGCTCCCAGAAATCCAGCTTTCTCTTTGTGTTTTCTGCTGTGCTGCTGCTGCTGGTAGTGGCTGGTGATCTGTGCTGCTTGGTCTCCTAGGAATCAGCCTGCTCTGTCTGAAGGGTCCAACAGGGATTGAGACTGCCAGCCAAATAGGAATCTAATCAGTCAGGCACAAACAAACACTGAATAAAGACTCCTCACGAACAGGAGGCTTGTCATGCTCCATTGTCGGACCAAAATGTTTACTTGAATGTATTGAGACGGGCTAAGGTGTTCGCTCCGAATATGTAATTATGAGTGACTGAATTGTGAAAATTATTAGAGGGTTAAATACTTTAAAGAACGGCTCAAATGGGTGATTTCTTTTTTTTCCTTTTGCTGAGGATAAAATAAGTGGATAAGTGGAAAACGACCAACACAAGTAGGACACTCCCTGAAAAGTACAATGGTACTGTAAATAGCTAAATAAACAGTAAAAAGGCTTGGTATTTAGGTGACCCATAAGCAACACTTTGCCTCAAGGTAGTATGAAGGACGCAAAAAAGCAAACATACAAGCCTACTCTCTATCAACAAAATAAGTACAATGTTTTACCATTTTCAATGCAGGCATTGAGCTACAGCAAAATAGAAGTCAAAGTATAAAGAGTAGCACTTTATTTCCAATTACCTAAAACAAAAAACACATCAATATTTCTATCAAATGTTTAAATGTAATCTAGGATAAATATGTCATAAAAGCAAAGTGTATTCTGGTGCATGAAGAACATAATAAAATCAAAATAAAACTTTAACTAATAAATTTAGCCTAAACCTGAAATACTTTACTACTATAGTACTATGTGACATATTGCTCCTAAACCCTTTCCTTGTACCAAACAGGTTGTATTCTGTACTCTTTTGGCCTCATCAGTTCACTAATACAACAGCCCAGCAGAGACTATCAGCCTTGCTCCTCCACGACCCCCCTCCTGTCTTCCTCCACCTCTTCCCCTACAATCATTGCACATTGGTTTATTCTAATGAACTAGTGGCAGGGTTGGATCGGTGTCAAAGGGGCTCATCAGTGGTGTCTAAGCTGTATGCACAGACCTTGAGACTCACACAAACACTCTTATTCATACATTCACATGCCAAACAGAAAGAGTGGCCACGCTTCACATCCTACAAACCCTGCCTGGGGGGCTTCATTAAGTCTGACCTGCACTCCCCAGCTTTTCCCGGCTGCTTTCCTGTTTACCGGCTCTTCTTGGCTTTCCTTTGCTTCGCCTCCCTTCCAATTGTAACTGTGAAGTGTTTAACAGCAGGAAGCCAGAGCAGCCAAACTCTGGCTGCAGAGACGTATAGTACAAGAGGCTATTATGACCACAGAATGAATGAGGTATTAGGAATAAGGCATTAAGCATTAGGCATAAGTCTTGAGATTAGGCATTATCCTAGTCTGGCTCAAGCAGGTTAGCTTCCGTAGAGCCATCTGGGATTATGTGAGATAGATAAATAGATTAATTCCTCTTTGGCTACGGATGGAAATCTTGGGAGTCATGATCATTTCAGTGAAGCTATCATGAAGCACACACAACACTTTTTTTTTTACCCTAAACCGGCCAAATGACTAATGAAACTTACCTTATCAGGGATTAAAATGCAGGCTGTAGCTATCGTACTCAAGCCTGCCAATTACCACCACACATACTGGGAAATGCTGCCGTAATAATTGACTATTTATCTCTGTAATTCCTTTCCCAGGCACAGGTCAGCTTTAACTTGTCAATAAACGAGGCTCCAGTATGAAGCGATGAAAGCCTGAGAACTTTCTTGAAAATGACAGCAAAAACCTCCCATTAGTGTTTAGCATCCATTTGTGATCGACCGGTAAAAGTGAACACTGACAGCTTTCGGCTAAATTTAGACCTTTCATTTTGGCTGTTGCCTGCAGTCCATGCTGTTTTCAAATTTGATGTGACAGCATCTTGGTGATGGCTAATGCTCCACTTTGATGATCTGAACACCCCCTGCCAATGGTTGGCAGTAGATTTCTTAAGTGCTGTGCTTTTCCTTTTTTGTTGTTTTTCCTTTTATTTTTGTTCCATCTACAAGAAACTGAGGGTTCTTCTGGCCAATGCGATTGCCCAGTCCAGTCCAGACTGCAGTGGTGCTACTCATAGAACTAACTGCTGTGAGCATGCTGCTCTAATTGAATCCCCAACCTGTTACTGGCATATGCAGTAAGCATTCAGCAGGGGGCAGAATGGAGCATGTCAAGCTAACCTGCATCTATGCTTAGACAGTTAATGGGCGTGCATGAGTGTATGGTGTTCTTCTGATGCCATGTGCTGGAATTCATTCACGGATTGGTGTGTTTACGTGTATCTTGATGTTGATTAATGTGTGCGTCTGTGTTGCATGCGTGTCTGCAGTTTAGAGACACAGGAAAGAAGAAATAGAGAAGAAAGCAGTAAGAGGAATGTAAGAATGTTCTGTTGTGTACAAAAAAGAAGAGAAGGGGGAGTGGAGCAAAAGAGAGTAAATAGGTTATTTCCTGTGAAATTAGAATTAGGAGTGAGTTAATTTTCTGAGGAGTGATAAAGAGTGACAGAAGAAGAGAGATATTTAAGGAAAGAAAGGGGGAGGGGGACTCCCATTGTGTTTCCTCTTCCTCTTAGACTATACTGGGTCAGGTCTTAGGAGTAAAATCACAATACAGCATAAACATAAACAGACATACACTCTGGGACACACACATTCTTAGACAATGCATGCAAAAACACACCATCCAGATGCCGGAAGAGGCAAGTTTTAAAGCTTTATCAACCCAAACATTCACCCCAGAGAATACCCTTAACTGAGACCAAAAGCAGACAGCAACAGAAAACAGTATCCTTTGAAATCAAAATGTTATCTACCTCTGTGTGAAGCTGAGTCTGAATGTCATGAAAGTTGATAGGGACATGGCTACTGGGTGAAGATACAGACAACAACAGAGGAACGTACTGTATTCTGGATAAGGCTTGAGTGGGGGAGCATCAACAAGCCTTCCTGTTTGTAACTTTAGCTTCCTCCTTTCCTCACTCCTGCTCCAAGTCTTCCAGAGATTCTGTGTTTGCAGAGAGTCTCCTAAACTGGTTGTGTTTCATATTCATCTCAAATTCATCTACACCTGCTTCACTCACTCATTCGCCTCTCTCTTCCCCAACTTTAAAATTGTATTGACTTTTACATGTACACTGTGCACCCCCTCCGTCTTCCCTATCTCTCTACGTCAAAAAATGGGTGTATGCACTGCCTCGATCACATGACTGTGCTTGTGTGTGGTGGGTCATTCCTAATGAGGGGATGCTGCCAGACTCCTCGTCTCTATAGCAACTGTGTGTTCTCTCTTTTTTTCCATTCACAGCCACTCTTTGTATTTTTTTCTGTCACACAGTACTCTGTTTTCTCACTTATTTCCTCGCACTTTTTGAAATGACACATAGAAAGCCTTTTATTTGAGTCATTGCTTTGTTCTGCATGTTCCCTCATCCAAATTCTTTATGATAATACAGAGATTGTCAACAGTGTTCTAATACTGATTCAATTTCTTGCCTTTTTTGCCTTAGCAATAAACAAATTGAGGCAAGAGAAACAGTACTTTGTCCTGCCAGCACTGATAAAGAGACGATTTGGGCACTGGTAGACTGTCAGCGAGAAGGGTGAGAAAAGGGACAGAAGAAGTGATGGGATGGGAGAGGCAGCTGTTGGTGGCGTAGCCTTGATATGGACTGACAGCAGGTAGGCTGACAGCAGTTCATTGGATTGTTACATCATAACCAAAAGTTGAACATCATCCCGATACACACTTTGTCATTCCACAAATCAACTAGGAATGGTTAATTTTACTAATAACAGAAAACAAAAGTCATTTAAGCAAATTAAGAAAAACAAAACAAAAAACATTCAACACCAGTGGGGGAATGTCTGAAGATTAATATGGGCTGGAGTGCAGACAAAGGAAAAAAGGTTTTCCTTTGAGTGTTAGTGGGAGGAAGCTGGGAGGAAGCATGGTAAATAAATACAATCAGCTAGATGAGGTGAAAGCAGGAGGAACAGGGATTCGTAGCTTCCTACTTCACTACAAGCACAAACAAAATGAGCTGAAATAGCCGCTTGCGGTGGGAGAAGAACGTGGAGATAATGATTCATGTTAATAAAAGCCACAAACACAAGAACAGACAAAGGAGTCCATAAACCAGTTGACGACAACTGCAATGAGACTTTAATTGTTCCAGTGTATGGATCCAGCTATGGCGCAAGGCAGGAGGACAGCTGAGAGGGGCACTGATGTGAGTAAGGGGTTCGGAGACGGTAGAAGGGGTGAGGTCCTGGGGGGGAGAGTAGGGGCTCATTGGAGAGCTAAAAATATCTGCAACTATTGTTGCCTTGACCTTGCACAGGGTCAAGTCTATCTTTTGCACTTTGAGAATCCTGTGATTGAGGTGCTGATTGGAGCTCTTTAAAAGTGCTTTGGCTCGGCTCAGGCAGCATCAGAGAAGCCATTACATGAAGCTGAAGGGCTCCCTATAGAGGATACACCTCCCTCCCCCCAATCCCGCTTCTCTTCTTGGACACAAGAGGAACCAGAAGAGATGGACACTGAAGAAGAAAAGGGTTTAAGGTGTGAAGGGCTACAAGGGGGCACATATGTGCTTACAATAAATAAATCAGAAATGGGGATTGGGTTAAAGAAAGGAGGAGAAAGAGAGGAAAACATCTTCAAAGAGCCTGTGGTCTTTTTTATAATGGCCAGGTGTAATCTGAGAGATAAACCAATTAAGTTGAAGAGAGGGAGAGCAACTAAAAGGAAGGATGGAAAACACAACATAGAAAGATGAGCTGTAAGTAGGTGGGAAGTGGAAGCGAGGTAGTCAAATGTGGTAATTATCATTTCAAAAGAATTAATATGGACAGAATGAGAGAAGGACGCTGAAGTACCTGAAAATGGGATGCTGTTAACAATAATATGAAAGCAAGTTTGTCTAATTACTGAGTTATCCTAACACTACAGTTTCCCTTGAGGTTTCCAAAAACAACAGACTTAATGTTGGTCCTGGAAAATTAAAAAATAGAGGCAAAGATATACAACATGGAGAAAATGAGCGGTCGAGTAATGTAATTGAAGATGGTGATTGTCTTTTTTCTTAAATCTGCAGGGACAGATCAATCTGGAAAGAGTGTTGGAAAATGTGTTTGTGAAATCTGAATCATGAGGAATATCTATTAGAAACTGTGTGAGGAAATAGCAGCAAGATGAATCTAAATATCAGAAATGGATGGATTTGGCACCATAGAAAATTTAATTATGTATGTTGTGTGTAACTTTAGACAGATGTGTGAGGTAATTTTCTCGTTTATCTCTCATAGACACTGGGCTGACCTTCCATTATGCTTTTTTGTGTGATAATTGACATGTGTGGGTGTGTTTTGGTATTCAGGGTGTTGCCATCAAAACCAAGGAGGAAATCTAGAGGGATTTTAGAGTTTTGGTTACACGTCAAAGTAGAAAGGAAAGGGAAGAGGAGGCGTTTAGAGATCGAGAAAGAAGAGGAAGGGATATCAACATCAAACATGACCACTACACAGGGTGCAGGGTTAGGAAGGAATATGGGAGGAGGAGAGGTAGAGGGAGTAGGAGAAGGAAGAGGGAGGAAGGGGCGAACTGTGGTTGTTATGTTCATTGTGGACTTTACCTTTTTGATCCACTTCTATTCAAGCATCGGAAAAAAAGGAGAAAGAAGGAGACAGAGAGATAATATAGAGAGACAGGAAGAAGAAGAAAGGGAAAGGAAAGAGAATGAAAGGAAAAACAGATGCAGGAAAAAAGAGAAAATTGAGATTAAATAAAACGCTGTCCTTTCTCTCACGCTCTGTTTTTTTTTTTTTTTTTAAAGCAAGTTATCGCTCTGCGTTATGGCTGGCTACTCACATAAAGGATGGCTTGAATGGAAAATGAGAAGGGGCAAAATGGCCTGACCTGGGTTTTAATCCTTTTCCATTTCCTTTCACATTTATCAATAACCCCTCAACAACACAATCCACCCATAGCACACACTCTCAGCCCCGTCTTACCACAAAACACCCCCACCCCACCTCCCAATTTCCTCTTGTGCCGAAAGCGCAGCTCCAAGAACCTGTCTGAGAGAGAAACCGACGGAGAGCATCACAGCGTTTTTCTCTTCAGCTGCAAAAAAAAAGAAAATGGAGAGAAAGACAGAGCAAGAGATAGAAAAATGGCAGATGGAAAGGTGGTGATGAAGCTATCTATCTGTGACCAGTTGTCTTCTGAGAGTTTAACATGCCTGTTTTGCTTCCTTCATCTCCATAGTCTACGTCAAAATTTCATTTTAAGAGCTTCTTCTGGCCTTACTTGATTTATAGAGCCAGAGACGCCTGCCACAGAAGCTAGCAAAAAAAAAAAAAAAAGAAAACACACAACCCATCGACCATCCAATCAGTGGGGAGCTGCTGGCTTGCCTGGCCGAGACCAGCTCATCAAAGCAATAGAGAACAAACAACAAGGGGAAAGGGAGGGCTTGACAGAGTGGAACGCCTCAGAAACACAGATAGACCAAGAGACAAAGTTAGGAGTGGGGGTGATGGGAAGTGGGTAAAAACAAGAAAGGGATAAGAGAAATGTCTACAGCAGCAGGCTCATCACACACAAATCAATAGCTGGGTGTGCTGAATCACAGTGAGGCCTCAGCTGGCACAAACAGGTAAAGTCCGGGGTCCCTCGATATCCATCCATGTCAGCTGGGGACTACCAGATGCATGTGCTGAAATCCCAGCTCCGCCCTCTATATTATAGCGCTTGCACCCACTTTTCCTCCGTGTTTGCTCAGGCAAAAGTGCTGTGTGCAAGTGGATCCGCGTTCTCCAAGAACAGACTTGTCAAAAGTCACATGGCTCTCGGATCCCCACTGTGAGCGTGATTGTGGTGTATATGTCATGGGAAGTCTCACATCTCAGGGATTTCTGTGGGATTGTCACAACACCTCTCAGGGTTGCCCGTCAACAGAGTGAAAAAGTGAGAGGAAGGAGGAGAAATTGACAAAAAAAATATATAATAAAAGAAGTATCTGGTTAAAAAGAAAAGGGAAGAAAGAACCATTAGCAGCAGACGGCCCTGCACCTTGGCACCGGCATGAGTAGCATCACCATCCACATGGATCATTTATCATCTCACGCCAAGATCAAACTGGACAAACAACCTCCAAGACCAGGAGACTGTGAGCCAATTTCACTGTAGAAGGGTGAGGACAGGAAAGCAAGACTGCAAATCCTGTGAAACTGTTAGCTGGGGGGGAAAAAAACAAACAAACAAAAAACACGTCATGTCCCCTCCCCCCAACTGTGAGTGCAGTCATTACTTCCAAGGTTAGAACAGGGAGTGACTGACTTAATGACTAGTGCTAGCAACCAGAACTTTCATCCAGAAGAACCCAGCTGTGGAGGAAGTTGAAGGGGGTCCACTGGACTCAGTCATTTGGGAGAGTTAAAACAAAACAGTGCCTTGCAAAAGTATTCATACCCTTTTTGATTTTTTTTCTTCTCATTCTATCGTGCTGCAAATTTCAATCTTTCAGTGTATTTAATTGGGGCTGTAAGTGGCACACCAATATGAATAAGTACAAAATAGTGAAATGGAAAGAAAGTTTTAATTTTTAACAACTAAAACTCTGAATATTTTGGCTTGCATTCTTATTAGTGTCAGAAAGCCTTAATATAATCTCATAACTTATATTCAACACAGCATTCAAAGTCACCTAATTAAAAGATAAAGTACACCTGTGAGTAATTAAATCGCAATATAAATCAATCTTTTCTGTGAAACTGTGAGAGTTCTTTCAGACGGCATTAGTGAACATTTAAACTAAACAACAAAGCAAACAGGCCAGAGATGAAGTTGTGGAGAAGTTTAAAGCAGGGTTAGGTTATAAATAGATATCCTATGAATACCTCACAAATGCCATTCAACCCATCATCTTGGCTCTGGGCAAGGAGAGCATTACATGTCTCAACCATTTTCTTCAACAGGGATGGGGAAGCTAGTCAGAGATGATCAGGGAAGACAGATGGAGATAAATCCAGGGCAATACTGTGAGAAGACCTGCAAAAGTCTGTAAAATAATTGATTCTACGGCCAAAGCTCCCCTTTGTGGATTACAGCGAACCTAAACATGCTGTCAGTGCTACAAGGGAAAGCTTAGATTAAAGCATATTTATGAGGCTAGGGTCCAAAGATCAGGTGTAAATGCTGTAATGGTGTTTCTACAAAATATTGAATCAAGAGGAAACAAAGTGTCCTTTTCAGACATTTTTTTGTGAAAAAAAAGTAACTTATGTAGGACTCTTCTTTCACTTCACCATTAAGCATTTTCTTTTGTTTATTATATAAAACCCCATTAATAAAAAAGTAAGCTTTGTAGTGGCAAAGCTCATTTTAAATTTGTCAAAATATAAAACAAATCTAGCGGGTCTAAATACTTTTGCAGGGCAAAGGAAGCAGTATTTTTCCATGTCTGAGCAAAAAATGCTGACTGCAGAGGTTTTCCGCTTTATTCCAGTTTGTGTCCACAGCCCTTATAAAATAGAAAACGGAACGCAATTTTCTAAAAGCTCAACTAGGAATATATTTTTCAAGTGGTGGAAATGGTGGGTGATACACTGCAGTGGCATGTAGACAGAGAGAGAAAGGGAAATAAAGCTGCTTCTCTGCTGCGGAGAGAAAGAATATAAAATCAGGGAGGTGGAAGACTTGTGTTGACTCTATTTCTTCTATTCTTGGTTGCCTGAAAAATAGAGCGCAAAACACAAATTCGCACAGCATCACACATTCCTGTGAACGTGCACAAACAAACAGAAATAAGAGACAGAAACTCATCAAACTGTCATCACAGTGAGCTGAAGGTTGGATTAAGGCCACTTTGGTTGTTTGTCTGATTCTTTAGCATTCCTCTTTCCAGGCTCTGTTGAGAAATACGTTGCTGCCCTCTCTGCTGTTAATCACTCTGCTCAGTGCTCTCCACAACCCTATCAATTACTCCCACAGCAATGAGTGCAAGTAGAAACACACACTGCAGGCTGCACACAGGTATAATGTTTTTGCTCTGTGAGGCAACTTAGTCGTCTCTGTCTCCTCTTCCAAGTGCTGAGAGATAGTGTGTCTTCTTCAGTTTCTCCTGCCCTCTCCCATCTCTGTTTTCTCTTCTTCGCCCGTTTCAGTCTGTCCTAGAAAAAAAAAAGTCATCTCTTTCCAAGGCCAGAGTGAAGCCTCCTGCTTCTCACTCACCAAACATTTATGAGCCCCACGTCTTGATGGTGTCCCTATACATATTAATAGATTTTCATTTTAAGCTACATCAAAGTGCTGCCTCTCCTTTCCCTGAAAACTTGTCATATTACAATGCTATTATTCTTTCTACTGACAAACTCTTCCCGACAAGTCAACTCTCACTTCCAGCAGCTTTGTGTCCAAAAAAAGCAGTGCCTTGTAATGAATAGGCAGTGCTGAATACATTTCTGGTGGAAGAATCCATTTCATAAAGTGAAACAGTGGGAGAGTAGCTAAATCTGAATGAAATACAGGAGACTATTGCGATAAGGCAAGCAGAGTTGCTACAGTGCTGTATATCAACCAGCACGGTGCATATTAACAAGGGCTAAATGTTTTGGCCTGGCAAGTATGGATGACCCTAAAGGAGGCCACTCAGAATCAATAATGATCTAGCACTGTATTCTTGAGAGAGGGGGGGAACAGGTAGAGCTCCCTTATAGGCCAGGTTTACTATTCACCCTGCGTTAAGACTGCAGTGGGGGCGTCTCACTGCAGTAAACACATGCTGCAGCTGTGTTTATGGATCTGTGATTTCTTAATGGAATCCAGCAGGCTACAGCGGGATGTGACAGTGTGAAATGAGAGTTCAGTTGAGCCATTTTCTCCTGCTCTGTTTCAAATGGCAAAAAAACAAAAAACAAACAAAAAAAGAAACAATGCTACAGGGCAGGAAGTCTCCTGCAGGGCTTTTTAGCTCAATGAGATATGATTTGACTTGTTGTATTTTGCAAAGGCAACCACGCTCACAGCGACCTTACACACATGTTCTGCTGTCATATCTGAGCTCAGGCGGCAGCACTGTGTTGTGTGTGTCAGATCTGCTGTTGCTGTCACCTCGCCGTTTCAGGTGACTGGCAACATGGCGCCTGTGTCACACAAGCGCCACTCACACAGAGGACCCTGTCAAATGCAAAATCCCACTCAGCCATCAACTTGGCTGCACACCATCTCGGGTGCTATGACACACAATCTTTACATATCACTTTCCTCACCCTTTTGTTGAGACAACCAACAAAAAAAAAAAAAAAAAAACATGCGTCAGACTTGGATGGTACCCAAGTGCCCAGCATTCTCAGTCAGACGTGAACGATGGGGCATTACCAGAGCGATTAGTAGCAGCAAATTCAATTAATCTTGACAAATCTCTGCTGAGGCAGAACTGAAGAGTGCAGAGCACCTCCCTCTCCTGGTAATTAAAAGTGGCCGAGTTGAGTGGCGTATGGTGCGATGGTGAATAGGCTTCAGGAAGAAAAGTTCCAGCTCAGAGTTTTAATACGTCAAGTCGTGTTCATAATGTTAGACGAGTCCAGATGCAAAAACAGCCCACGGCCAGAGCTGTATATGAATTCAATTTTGTTTGCATTTGCTTATTCAGAGCATGACACAAGGACGGAGTATATTGGTTGTTTGTATTTTGTCTCAGACATGAAGAACCTTTCATCGCATGGTGATCAGCTTCCAATTTTCTATGCTGCTCATTGCTTGTTCAAAATCAACAAAGGTTTTAACAAACACAAAGGGAAAAAATGCAAGTCAGCAGCTCTCAAGTCATGATACACTTTGATTGCTGGGTAGATAGAGAACAAGCTCCCCTTGAAAGTCAAAGAGAATAATGCAAGGTCAGGATACAGGATGGGAAGGAAACAGGAACAACTGATTGATGATACTGTTACCCTCGGTTAACAATAGATATAAAGCTACACTACAGGACTTGCACAAGTGTGACTGGTGAAGATGGTGACCGTGCTGTTTACAACTCCTGGAAGAAAATAAGAAGAGAGGGTAGAAAGCCCTGAGCAAAACAAGAGCAGAGAGTAAACTGGGTCCTTGGAAATCCACGATTGTTTGGATTTGATTTGTCCCACCTGAAAAAAAAAGAAACCAACAGAGACAGAAGAAGAAATAGAACTGAATAGAAAGACTAAGATTGAATTGAATGGCAGAAAAAATGAGAATAAATGCCAGTAAAGATGATAAAAAAAGGGTTTGGGACTTTGGAAAGCACATTGAAAGTAAAGAGAAAAGGTGAGAAAATGAAGAACAGAGAGAAACATGAAAAGAAGTCAGACTGACTGTGTGGGGTAACAGTCAAAGTGACCGCTGAGGGCAGGAGAGGAAGAGAATGGTAGAGAGAAGAATAAGGAAGTTAGCTGGTCGGTGTCTCCTCAGTCCTCGGCTCACCTCTACCTTCATTTCTGCAAAAAAAAAAGTTGACAACCATCCTTTAAAAAACCAAACAGCATGCGCAGCCTAAAATATTACTTTTAACCCCCAAAGCCAAACACTTCTGCTCTGTAGAGCACACTTCTGCCATCCCCCCTCAGACAGGCAGTCCTGCACACAGTGAAGGGATCAATGCTGAGCGTAATAATAAATGAGAGGGAGAGGGGGAGACTGAGGGGAGATTTTCACATGAGCGAGGATCAACACAACACCATATAATCACAGCCATGTCTGCTCTTTGGGGCTGTGCGAGTGTGCTCTCATCTGTGTGTAGATGCTCACTCAGACAGGAAGAGTAAGAGGAAAAAAGAGCAATTTGTTCATCCCTCCCCTTCATTTCTTTTTTTTTAATATTTTTTGTATGTGTGAGTGTGGATTTGTGCAGCCCACACCTGCCTCAGACTTTTGAGCAGAGCAGCCAGGAAGCCAGCCGTTACCATGGGGACAGTAAAATGTGCGGCACTGCAGGTCATGTGCTCTAAAATAAGCCCCTTGCCTGTTTGTGTTAACATTTCTTTCTGTGAGGTGGTGCAAACACTCAACACACCCTCCTCCCCCCTTTGGCCTGAGAGTCTCACTGAGCCCAATTTTACTTTTTATTGAGAATCAGAGGGACAGCAAAGGTGTTTGGCAGCAGATAAAGACAGAAGCACGCCCCCGGGTTAATCAGCGCGTGAGTTTGGGGCGGTGTATGTTACACCGCTGTGATCACCAATAGGGGCTGACCCCATGTTTGCAGTAGATGTGAGTGAAGTGCTTATCAGACCCGGTGTTGGTGGACAGTCTCCCCCCATGTGAAAATCCCCTTCAGGTACTGGTGCATCAATCTGCTGATGGAGAAAAAAGGTTTAGTGCTCTGTGATCGTGTGCGTGTTTGTGTCTGTGCAATGTGCCAGAGAGTAAGAAGAAAGAGAGAGACAGAGAGAAAGGGAGAGCAGGTGAGGACTTATGTGTGTCTTGTTTTGTCTTTATTGTGTTAAGGAAATCCAGAGAGAGAAAGCGTGTGTGCATGTGACTGAATTGTCACTTCTTGAGAGGAGTTGAAGAGGGGCTAGGGGGGTTAAGGTTAAGATAGAGGTAAGGGTGGGAGGGGTGATGAATGGGGTGAGAGGGGTGGGGAAGCCAGAGGAGGTGACGGGGTCTTAGTACTCACTGTAGGGGACACACTCATACTGGATCTCCAAATACTTGTAGGTCCCTGGGCAGGGGTCTGGGAACACGTCTGACCCTGCGACCACCACACACTGAGTGCGATTATTACACCTGAGAGATGAGATGGACAAGGGGAGGTGGGGAGAGCAGAGAGAGAGGGAAGGAGAGGAGGGGGAAAGCGATAAAAAATGATGAGTGCCATTGTAAGAAAGACAAAGAGGAGTGGTTATAAAAGAAACATCTTCAGGCTCAGAAAGACGGAGGGAATTGTAGGGAAGGGAGTAATTTCACACTACACTAGATCATGTGACAGCTACACCCGAGGGGAGGTGGGAAACGGGCAGGGAGGGGAAAACGGGGAAAAGGATCAAGGATAGAGAGAAGCAAGGGGGGCTGCGGGGTGGAGAGCGGGTGGGTGACGTCAGAGCCTCCCCTCCTGGGGGATTGTGAGTGGGAGCAATTAGAGGTGAGAGAACAGGGAAGGGCAAATCGGGTGGGTGAGGGAGATTAAAGGCAAATACTCTACACTACGAACTTTGTGAAACACTTAATTGCACATTACTTCTACATCTAAACCAAATTTCGGCGTACTCTCTCATGTCTGCACACCCTGAGCAACATAAACAGAGAGAAAAAGATACTCATTTGCATGCACTCAGTGGTTCTCGATATACAGGACTTTTCCCAGCTTTGAGCATCCCTCCCCTGCGCAGGCTTTTTCTCACTTCATATCTGAAATCTCTGCTGCACTCACTCTATCATCCCATCATTTCTGGAAGTCTTTTTCCTTCTTTTAGTCTCTCAATACTCCCCTTCACCCCCCGCTGCTTTCCTCCCTTGCTCTCTTGCGCTCTCCCCCAAGCCTCTGCCTCCATTACATGTGTGATGGATAGCTGGGAGAGGGTTCCCATTGATCTGAGCTCAGAGGAAGAAGATGCTGAGCTCAAACAAGGAGAGCAACAGTGGGAAGCCCTACAAACGCTTCAACAACAATTCCCAAGCTCACGCATTCTCTTACACCCACTCATGCATGCACACAGAACTAAATAGGAGCCAACACTATCATGGAGCTAAATATTTCACGGAAAGCTTAGGTGTTATACATCTATTAAAAAAAAAAAGTATTTATAGTTTGTTTGCCGAAAGGGTTGGATTTCCTTCAAAAAGATGCAGGTGCCCAAACGGTGCAGAGCAGCATTGAAAAACTGGGAATTCTTGAGGGATTATGCTGTGAAATAGTATCTTGTCTCCTCTGCCAATAGCAGGCTCTGACTCTGCACAAACACATGCACAAGATCCAAACAAATCAATACTTACCTCTGTGACATTATCTTGAAGGCGTCGGGCAGGTAACACTGCACATTCTCCATCTGAAAGGGATCGGCATCACAGATCTTGTCATCGGTGCGGCCGTAGTTGGCCGTCTCAATCATGATGACATCGCTTCCGGGACAGCGCAACTCGATTGGGTAGCCTTCACATGCCAGCTCCCGGCGCATCAGACCGAATGGCATCATTGACCGGCTTAGAGCTGGAAAGGGAAAAAAGGACCGCGGATTATTGATTATTCACTAAACCTTAAAACCTTCAAAAGGCTTTTTATTATTCAGCATCATTGTAAATATTATATATATAGTGTCTGACAAGAACGGGTTGAACAAGTAATGATGTAAAATACAAATTATCCATTAATGCCGTGCATTCAACAAGTAGTAATGCACAGCCTGGCCATTTCATTTCCACTTTGGAACATCACAGATCACATATTGGCATTCCGGGGTTTGCAGCCAAACCAGCTTCTCCAGTGAGATATGGCACCACTTGTGAAACAAACTGTGAGAGTTTCAAATGTTAACAAACTCCTACACACAACCAGGCAACAGCTTATGATGCTCATTCCCACACCGCAGAGGGGAAAAAAAAGTGTCCTTTCCTGCATTATTTGTTTATTCCACCTAAACAATGCAACGGAGCTGAACACTGAGATTCAGCCTGAGTTCAAGAGGATGTGATAGTGGAACAAGAAAAAAATAAAAATAAATAAACAGAAAATGAGTGTCTTTGCAAACTTTCACCTTAGCTTTGTATGTCATTTGCATACGTACTGCTAGTAATCAGCCCACTCAGAGGAATGTCAATGTACTGCAGTGGCTCTGAGAGGAAAAGGGTCAGATGGGACAGTGAGGTACTCAGGGTTAATCGCTGAGCCAGACTGAGAGGCATGAAAGAGGGCTGCAAAGAGGCTCTGAGAGAGACACTCGTTGTCTCTCCAGCTCTCCATAACTACGTGCATTTAACTGCTCATGTAATCAGGCACACACACAAAAATAACAAAACGACTATGAACATCTTTTGCGGTGCAGGTGGAAGCAAAAAATCAAATGCAAATAGAGGCACTGTGAAAATTGGAAATTAAAACTGAATCTCGTGACAGTGAATGTGAGAACCTCTGTCCATGGTCCTGAAATGTCTAACCCTCCTTGAAGAGAACATTCTAGGGCAGGGGTGGGCACTCCTGGTCCTCGAGGGCCGGTGTCCTGCAACTTTTAGATGCATCTCTACTTCAACACACCTGAGTCAAATAATGGGGTCGTTAACAGGACTCTGGAGAACTTGACTGCACTTAGGAGGAGATTCAGCTGTTGGATTCAGGTGTGTTGGACCAGGGAGACATCTAAGAGTTGCAGGACACCGGCCCTCGAGGACCAGGAGTGCCCACCCCTGTTCTAGGGATTTAACCTGCATCTGAAGCCATTAGGTGTAGAGCTCTCCGCTGTGTTGAAAGACCAGACGTCTTTGACTGAGATCCTCTTTGCAATGTCAGTGGGAAGGACGTCTACGTACAGACCTGGCTGTGAGCGTACTGTTAAAGCTAGACAGACAGCACTAGTTCTACATTAATAAGGCGGAAGTTCTTTATAAACAGAGCCTTTCATTGCACAGCACCTCCCCCTGTAAGACAGGCTCGGCAGTAGACAAGGACACTGAGTCAGCCTCTCTCCCCTTTTACTGTTAGTGCTAAAATACACAGAGCAAGGCCGCTTTCTCTTCCTGAAACTGAGCTAACACTGCTTAAGTTTCATACGCTGTCCATTCGGGACGAGTGTCCATCTGGGTTAATGTCAGTGTCAGTCATTTCAGTCATGGAACTGTGCAATATGACTCACTCACATTGGACTCGCTCATATTTCTAAATGCCACTTGTTTATGCAATAGGGACTTCAGATCAGTTGTGTAACTAAAGCTATTTGGGCTGAATGACTAGCACAGAAAGACTTCAGATCTTTTATGCCTCGCCAGCATGCAGTGCCAGTGCCAAATCACAAAAGCCTTGATGCAAAAATCGCATACTAATTAAAGCACACGGAGATGCAAACAGCAGGCGAGGCCAGACAAACAAGTCCACACTCAAATGCAAAAACCCACACAAGCAAATTAGCACACACACAGACATAGTGGTGTGCATGTTTCAATCAAGCACACACAGCTCCATGTAAACACACATTCTGAGTTGTAGCATCACAGTGGGATTACAATGCGTAGTGCCAGTGTGTGGCCTTGTTCTCTTAACTACCCTGCAGTGTAAATACACAGCAGTGTACAGCTGGCCAGCAATTAGAACCATATAATACACCAAGAGGAGGGAAGAAATGAAGAGGGCCAGCAGCAGCGCTGGGCCCAGCCATGGGAAGGAACAACGAAGGAGCAACATACAGAGAACAAAATAAAATGAGAAAAACTCTGAATCTCAGACCTACATCATTTTCATGACACCTCCTAGAAAGGAGGAGTTTCACAGCTGGAATTCCCAAGATGTCACAAAACTATAAAACTCTACACAAGCTCCTTCTCTTTGCCCACAGCCACAGCGGCTGTGGGAGTAGAGGTGTGCGGACGTCTTGAGCTCACTGGTTGAGTAAAAAACATCTTCAAAGTAACTTTACAACCTGTATATCCAATGATGACCCAAAATAAAACAAGCTGCCTATTTGAGACTCTGCTGACAAAAAATCTGAAAGAATTATAAATTCGCAAAGAAGACATGGTGTCTCTAATAACATCAACAAAGAGTTTTCCCCACTGCCTGAAGAAGCGGGCATCGAATCTACAACTCCGCATGCCTGTGTCAGTCCAAGCAGACACACATTCAATTTTCTAAACTTAATTAAAATATATCCATTTAGTCCTTGTAAATATATTAAATTGCATCTGTTATCCCATATGCTAATGATAACGTTAAAAGTTGTAGTAATGCTATGACAGTAAGCACAATCAGTTCTGCTGTGTTTACAACATACAGTAGCTTTCTCTTTTTGCGCTGGGAATGGCAGTAGCATTTCACCAGCACTCGTACACATATTAATATTTGTACTAATGGTACTTATAGGTACATGTGGGACTCAAAGGAGTTGATACAGTACACTGCAGCTACTGTCTTCTTTGTTGTTAAACAAAGTCAATGTTGTTAAAGTCAGTAATTCCAGATGTGACATTATTATGCTGGCTGTCCAATGGCCAAATTACGATTCTAAATCCATTTTTTTGCCGCCGTCCCAGTCACTGTGATGGCTAGGTAACACAACATTAGGAGTTAATTGTCCAAAAGATTAACTTCTAATTCAGCAAATTATTTTTAAAACATTATTTTATTAAAATAAAATTACAAGATGAAGAAATCGTAGATGGTAGAAAATAAATCTAATTCAATAGAGGGGCCAGGATACCTGTTGAGGGTCACGAGTACATTTCTAAGTGCTAGTTTAACAAAACAACAATAAATGGAAAATCAGCTGTAATTCAGTTGTTTAGATAAACACAACCAGTTGTGTCAGACCATATCAACAACATTTTTGAATCTTTGTTATTCCTGTCAATTTTCAGTTTACATAAAAATCTGACCTGCATGTTACTGCTTTTGTCCATTTTGATTTTTTTTTCCCTTGGAAGATGGCTCAAATATGATTATCAATGCATGAACGCATAAGAGCAGGCTGTAGGAAAATAGGCAGTCATTGGCCAGTTGACAGCCTGGTAAAAATTCACACACCGTTATGGAGGTAATTTACATGTACACAAAGCATTTTGTGAACCTATTTTTTTCAGCATATTTCTAAGACATCTATTGGGTAAATACATATTTTTAGCCATATCTGAGGATATCCATTATTTAATCTTTATTGGTGGCATCAGCCATGATAACTTGTCTGCTTCAGACAGGAGCGAATCTCTGCTTTGCCCATATTGTGTCGGGTTTCACACCTTCATATTTCACACCTGTCCAAACACTTCCTGACAACTTACAAGACTACGGTTTGATTTCACACTGTAAATAAAGACGGATGCACCTTATATTTATGCAGAGATTTTTTTAAGTGGTGTATCCTCAAACGAGCATGAAACTGTGGGTTCCACTGTTTACATTTGCGCAAGTGTGCTCACATGTGACGGGGTGTGTGTAGGCGTGTGAATGTGAGTGTGTGGTGAGTGGCAGCCAGATGGCCCGAGGCCTAACTCGAGATTCGGCTGGCTCTGAGCTGAGATGAGATGAGCAGAGGATAAGCTTGGACTGGCCATGGGCAACGATTGTCCTTCACTCTGCAGGAATCCATTAAGGTTTCAGAATCTCTTCAAACACACACGCCTACACGCCCACGCACACACACACTTGACCATTTAGCATTGGCAGTCAGAGTACTTAAATGACAAAGACTCTTTCTTAGCACTAGCCATTTGTATAGGTGAATGTAGTTTCTTTTAAGTCACACTGTGACTCATCTAAATGAGTCACAGCATTTGCAATACACACTTAGCAATTGTCACATGTGAGACTATTGAATCAGGCAATTATACAATCTAATTTGCATGGATGTGTCGGTGTGGAAGAGACAGAGGTCACATGCATAAACACACCCCACTGACAGAAGCCTGGTGTTACTCCAGGGTAGCTGGTGTGAGAGCTTCAAGTGGTTGGCTTCAAAGTAGAAGCTTCATACAAATTAAGAGCAAGAGAGAGAACTGATTGGATTTGACTCATTATCCTCACACAGTAATTAAAGCCTGAGGGTTGATAGATGCTTAGACCATTAAACAAGAACATAATTTTGCACAAGCAAGACTAGTCGTTACTCACTCCTTCTTTCCCCACCATTATTATCCACACATTAATATCATGCTCCTGGACAGAGGTGCAAAAACAAAAATGCTTGTAAAGATTTCATACAACTCAAGAGAGGATTACTGCTTCTAGTGTTGTTCTGTTTATTTGTTAGTGTTAGTGTGAAGTTTTTCTGAACTTTCAAAGTTTTCCTACATTTCTTAATTTTCATAGCAGGGATTGATTGGTCGTCTGTGTCACGTCATGCAAAGCTTTTAAAAAGTCACAGTTTTAAAGGCATAAAAATTTTCCCTACATTCCATTCCGATTTCAATTTTGGTTCAGCTCATCCCGTAGAAAGTGTCATAGTAACTGAAGTGTTGTCAGGCTGAAGTGTTGTCAGAGTGGCATAAAAGTTCCTCACTTCCATCTGCTGCTGTGCACTGCTGGTCAATTGCAGAAAGAACACTTTCCCATCACTTACAACACCTTCTGACATTAAAGTTGTGAAAAACAAAGGCAACAGAATTTATGTGAAGACATAAATTCACATGATTCTAAATTGTGACAGAAATTTAAAACAGAAAGGGTGTGATAATGTTCTGTTGGCAATGTATGTTTGCTGCATAAGTAGTCAGAATCGTATAAGGTGAAACATAAAAAGTAAGAAAATTAACATTTAATCCTCTACTTTGTTTCAAATGTCAAAACACCTTGATTTCAACATGTTCAAATATTTGAACCTTGACGGCACCATTCTGAAAGTTTTCTCAATAATGATGGATTGAAAGTGTTGATCTTGGAATTTGTCAAAAGTTCTACAAGTCACAAAAGGAATAAGGTATACCTTATGGAACCCAGTGACCCTGTGGCTGACTTGTTAACTGGAAAACTATATTTTGGGGTAATCAGACTGTCTTTTGCTGCAGTCATTGATATTTGTAACCATTAGCCCAGAAAATAGGAAAACTAGTGCCAGAAGTCCTTTTTTACAGAGGGGTTATTCTAGAACAGAAATCGGATTTAAATGTGATCCTTACCACATACATTTTTAAAATAAATCCCAACTTAAACACTAATAGCTAGTAGTGTAGGTAGGTTAGAAACATCTATGACATACATTTTCATATGCCATTATAATTTGCACCAGCCAAAGACCTAATTTCCTTACAATTTTAAAGGTTCACATGAAAGCTGCCAAGGGAGTACGGTAAATTTTACAGTCACTGAACAGAGCCAAGAAGTCTGTTATAGAAACCCTTCTCTCAATGAGATTTATCCAGACCATTTTCTACCCCACTTTATCAGTTTAGCGCTGCATCTTAGCGAGTCACTTAGCACTCCAAGTTAGTGTAATGACTCGCTGGAGCATGGACTGTCACTGTGGACGAGCTCAGGCAGCGTGGCCAGAAATGTCACATT
The DNA here is from genome assembly GCF_002775205.1 of Xiphophorus maculatus. NCBI lineage: Eukaryota > Metazoa > Chordata > Actinopteri > Cyprinodontiformes > Poeciliidae > Xiphophorus > Xiphophorus maculatus. The sequence goes on along the minus strand of NC_036458.1, from coordinate 10,113,926 downwards.
CAGGCAGCCTTCAAGCTGAGAAGTTGTGACAAAGTGACACTCTGAGACAAACCTAAAGGCCTAACATGATGATGCTGGGGCTGGGGGCTGTATGATCTTGTTGGACACTGCATGTGTGTGTGTTTGCGTCTCTGCGTATGGTTGGAATGGTGGCCTCAATGCTGGGATCCTATCTCCTCTCTGACTCCTTTGACTGCTATAGGCAAAGCAGAAGATGAGATGAGGAGTGACTGTATGTGGTGTCACCAGCTTAACTGTAAGGTTAGACCACAAAGCCAGGCCAAGGAGGCACATGTTCACACGGATGGAGCTGAGTCAAGCCTAAACACAAAAAAAGATATATAGCAAAGGTTATCAGAAACAAACTAGAAACTAGTGCACTGCTACACGCTTTTTTATGGTGGCACAAGAGATCTGGCATAAAAGGAATAAGGCAGATAGGAGAGAAACAAAATCTCTATTGTTCCGATTTGCTCAACACTTCTTCTATGGCCCAACCCGCTAACTAAATTGAATTACACCACAGTCCATAACATTACATCATTCATAAGAGAACCCAACATGCCCCACTGCTAACACACATCCCTGTGCAAACACATACATATCTTAGAGGCAGAAACACACAACCACCAATCCTCATCCATCCTCAACCTCCAGAACTCTCAGTGTGTGTTGACAAACTTTGCTCTGGGGGGAACTAGCATGCGAAAGCAAAGAGATTAAGATGGGCAGTTTAAAAAAAGCCTCTGAGACTCCGAACAACACACACACACGCGCCCGCAAACTTGAGTGGGAAGGCGAGACTAGACGTGCTCATACTGTCAAACCAAATTATTGCTAGTGCTGGCATCTAATTATGCAATAAAATCGCCTCAATGGGGCGAAACAGCATAGCCCAAAATAAAAGTCAGCCTGCCTAAAAAGTAGGAGATTCACCCAGTGGAGAGTATCCTCCATCTCCCCGGAGAGAGGAGCGATGTAGCAGGCCTCGCACAACTTTTCTCCTTACTGTGTTTCCAACAAGTATTACAGAGGGTGAGCTGGGAGACAGTGAGTCAGACCCAGATTCATATAGATTCATGTAAACACTATGGTGAAGTAAAGCTCCAGGTGCTGCAGGAAAACAGCTAGGGGGGAGGTAAATAAATGAAGAGTTGACAGAAGCAGATATAGGAAAGTTAGAAAAATAGTGAGAGAAGGGATAATTGATGAAAAGCAGGAGGAAAAATGAAGAGAGGAATGAAAGGGTGGACGGGCTTTTAGGGAGATTTGTGTGTGCATTCGGAGAAGTTGCAAGCTGCATTTAGTGTTTTGTTAGTAAAAATGAGTGTCAAAGACTGGTTCTGCTGCTGTATTAAAGACTTAATTAAGCTTCTTATATACTAAGAGTGTGTTGAATGTGTGGGCAGTGTCTGTGTGTACTTTTACAAGACATGCATACCCACTAATCATTGTTTTTGCTCCTGTGTCTTCTTCAACCTATTACACATCGAATACCTCAAATACTTATATTACTTTTTATCTGCAGTATAATGCATTTCATGTTTGCTCTTTTTTTTACCTCTACACCATCCCATAATCCCTCATCCAATTTCTAAAACTGCAAAATTTCTCATTTAGCCTATCTAATCATCATCTGTCCACCACTTCATCTAACCAATATCATAATATCGTTTTCTATTTATTCTTTACATCCACCTTCTTAGCTTTTCATTGTATTCTAATCCTTTACTCACTCTTTTACCAGTTTCACTTCTTTAATCTGTCCTTATCCCTCTACTTTTCCTCTTTCTTTTCTTTCCTCTTTGTCCTTGGATGTCAGCCAAAGCTTGCTGCCAGTTATTATGAATTTATAGTCCACAAACAACCCTCACCGCAGTCCACGACATGGTTGATACAGACAGACACAACACCTTGCATTAGGATTTTTGTGATGAGTGCATTTGTGTTGGTGATTACTGTGATTGTGATTGTGATTACTGAGAGCATCTGTAATCAGAACTGTAGTAATAATAATAATAATAACAAGTTGGGTTGCGGTCTAAGAGAGAAATTCAAATGATAATTTTTTTTTACAGAATGTGTGGAATGTAAGGAAATTATGAATGGTTTTATGCTATTTTTATTTAATTTTTGTTGTTGTTTTTATTTAAAAAAAAAGAGCTGTGAAGTGGAGTGTGCATTTGTGTGGTACTCTGGTATACCAAAAATAAAAGCAGTGCATCCAATAACCAAAAGTCAAAATATCAATTCATAGAGTCTACCTGGTAAATCAACATCCAAAACTTGGAAACAACATCTAAACTACTAAGTCCATCATCTGGAAATTGAAAGACTATGGAATGAGTACAGACCTTTAAAGAAGAAAGAATGTCCATCTAAATTAAAATTCTCAGGAGAATATTATTTGCCTCATTTTAGCAACCTGTATGCTGTGAGGGAACAAACCAAAACTACACAACAATGCCATGCCTCCTGACTATTAAATATTCCACAGTCAACTGTTGGTGGTTTTAGGTCAAAGCAATAGCAATTGGGAATCACATCAACTCAGGCACAGAGTGATAGATCAAGTAAAATAGCTAGGTGCGATCAGCAGACACTGAGGCGTATCTCCTGCATAGGTCACCAACTTTCTGCAGAGTCAATAATGACCTCAAAACTTCATGTGACCTTCAGATCACACACCTCCTGTGGCTGATCTCTCTGTTGATAGAGCTTCATCAAATATGTTTCGATGGCCAAGTAGCTGCGATGGCCAAGTCCAACGAAAAGCGTAGCATATCATGGTGTGAAGCATGCTGCCATTGGACTATAAAGTGGAGACACGTTCAATGGAGTAGCAAATTATGCCACCATGTCTGGCTAGCCAGTAAAAGAGACTTGGGTTGGCAGTTGCCATTCTGCATTATATCCAGTGTAAAGTTTGATGAAAAGGATATTATGGGGAGGTCAGTGATGTGTGGTGAGGTTCATGAAAGAGGGGGCACTGACTCTACTGGAATTGGGTATAAAACTCAAAACAAAAATTATATTTCAGTTTTAACCTTAATTCAGTTGTTTGTTGTCTTTTTCTGACTGTTTCTGGTGTTTTCAATGCACAGAAGAAGAGAACCTGGTGCCCATTGTGCCTGGAGCTCAGCAAACATTTCAGTCTTTACTGTGCACAGTAGGGTACTCCTGCACATTTGTGAAGCTAATTTCTGTACAATGTGTTTAAGTAAAGGAATAATTCAGGGCTGAAAGTAAATGAACATTTTCAGGTTTTTAAATTGATTAATACAAAAGCTAGCATATTATGTACTCGTTTTCTTCCATTGTGTACCACATAGTGTCAGGTCATCAGCAAAACTCATATAAATTTCAAGAAAAAATTGTGCTTCAAATGTAACAAAATTTTAATTGTCAATCATCAATCAATTGATCAAGCTTATTTGTATAGCATATTTCAGCAAGAAAGCAGTTAAAAGAGCTTCAAATCATAAAAAAACAAAAATAAAATGTTATAAAAACAACATACTATCAACAATTGAGAAACCAGTGACAAACATTACATCATGACAAATGCCAGTATCAAAATCATCAATGCAAGTAGAATATATTGGTCAATGTTCCATTTATTATGGTTCAAAAGCAACTCCTATTAGGTGGGATCTTAGCCCTGATGTAAAGGAACTCAGTGTTTCAGCTGTTTTGCAGTTTTCTGGAAGTTTGTCCCAGATTCTTGGTGGGTAGAAGCTGAATGCTGCTTTTCTGTGTTTGGTTGGCTTTCAAAGCAGCAATGTCCAATACACAAATACAATCCTTCAATGATGCAAAGCCTCAAAGTTATCAAAAAGATCACAAGAAAAAGGATGTGGCTATCACACAGCTGAACAGACAGGAGCACAGTCCCCTTACTTTTCTGTAGGAGTTTGCTTGTTGTACACAAATCAATATATACAAGCTAACGTGGTCCTGTACACATATGAATACAAGCAAACATAAACAAAATGGTCACAAACACATTTGCACTAACACTGCGAACGACTGAACTAACAAAATGGCACAACCCCCGTGTACAAGCAAAGGCACATGAGAGCGACCTGCGTCATACTTCAAAGGGAGGTGTTCAGAGAATATGCTGCCTCTCCGCCCCGGCATGTCCCTCCTTCTGCCCACCCACCCCCTACTTCCAATATATGTTCAAAGGCCATCCATTAACCTTTCACTCACACAGGCCTCGCTGTGATCTACTGCTCGCAGCCAAGGGCTTTGAAGAGCATAGAAACCCCCATACAACAAGGGCGACGGAGAAGGTAGCAAACGAGGGATGAGAGAAGACTGTAAGAGGTAAAGGAGCGTTAGAGAGAAAAATGACAATGATAAGAGCTGTATGCGAATAACAGATGGTATGAAAAGGGTAAAGAAAGAAAAACAGAGCAGCTGGGAGGAAGCAGCCAGGTTAATCTAAAGGAGGGAGACTGAACAGAAAGTAGGGTAAAGTGACAAGCTGGAGAGGGTTGGAAAAATACAAAGTAAAAAACCTGAGTTAGAAGAGAAAGACATAAAGCTCCCACAAGAGAAATAGAAGTCCGACATAAGAAAGGGGATTTGGGGGAGGCTGGCGGGTTGGTTGGGTGTAGGATATCACAACTTAGGGAGGGGGAGTAATAGCTGAGGTGTTATGGAAGAAACAGAAGAGAGATTGGAAGAAAATGAGAGGTGAGTGTTAGGAGGTGGAAAAGTGAGAAGAACAAAATGTTGTTAATAAGATGTGGAAGAATAAAATGGCTCGAAGACCACACACAAACACATTCACGCACACCCCTACACATGTACACACAAGACATGGAAGAAAAGTTAGACTTTAAAGGAAGTTCTTCATTGCAAAATCCAAATGATTTGCAATATTCACAAACTCCTGGAACAATAAATATTCTTACTTGTATCTAACACACTACTAATAAGCTCAACCCACTTTCATCACATCAGGTTTTGATCAGTACAAAGATGGAAAATAAACTAGTGTATTGGATAAGGTTTTATGTTTATGGTGATGCTGCATCCATATTTCAAATACTTACAAAAAAACCTAACGGCAGGAGCTATGTTGTGTTATTTAGCTTGAAAAGAAAAATCTGCTTTTGAAAATAATTTGCTCACAAAGTAAATTCAATATTTTAACTTATAAATCCTAGAGACACAAGAATAAAGTTGCAGCAGGGAGGAGTTTTGCATATTACTAGAAATCACCATCTGATTTATTGTTTTATTTGAAAAAGGTTTGCAGTAAATTAGTCATAAAACGTAGTTACTGTACAATTTTGCAGATAAAAAGAGAATCATTAGTAAACATACAAATCCTTCGAGGTGAACAAATATATGCACAATTTTAATTACATTTATTAATGTCATTAAACAGAATATAAAGCTGTGCCTTAAAAACTGGAATAGTTGATTTTATATTAAAGACTTATTTTTAATATTTGATATTTTTAAGTTCTGCCTGATTTAGATCATCTAATAACATTAATCCAAGACATTATTTATGAGCAGTGACAGTTTTTCAATGTGTCCAATGAAAAATGCACAACCGTGAGTTTTTACAACATACTCAAGTAATGCAATAAGGTGTTCAATGGACGTAAGTGCACATAGTAAGTTTAAGAGTATAACTGCTTTATTGACTTTTCTCAAGTTTTATTGCTATTATACAGCTGGCGACACAATTCTTATGCAATTGTGAGAAGGTCACAGGGTAAAAACTTTATCACCAGAACAAAAGTCTTTTCTTACTTTCCCTTTTTTTATTTAAAATTCAATACTCAGTGTTACTTAAGGGCAGTGTTTCTGGTCTCCCTGAATTGTAACTTATCTTCTGGCTAGGTATGGGAAGAACAATGCAATTTCTTGATAATAAAATTACAATATCAATTATGATGCATCCATTTTCTTGCCTCTCCTTCATTAAAATCTGCTCAAGTTTGTCAAATTTAACACCTCAAATGTACAGTAGATAAAGTGTATATTTTTGTTCTTTTATTTTTATGTGGCCTCCAATGAACAGGCCACATATATTAATGGTATGCAAAATTTCTATGGACACCTGAAATACAATATTCTACCAAATATTAATATTATGATTCAATGGATTGTGCAGTTCTACTAGGGTGAGATTAATTCTTCATCGGTCACATAATGAATAGCAGCAGCTCATCCCTGCCTTACAGAGAGCAAAATAATACACTGGGATCAGTCTACTTCCAGACATTATGTCACCGACCAAAGACAGTTGGGGGAGCAGGCACTTTGTCGAAAAGATGTGTAAAAACAGCTAGTCCCACATCTTTAAATAATAGCTGCTGTTCAGGGGAATGGGCCAGGGAAAAAAAAAGCAGGAGAGTGGACGGCTAGACAGATAAAAATGTCTGCCTGTGCACTTAAGGGCCAGGGGCCTTTCCACACGACTGATCTTAGAGCAAAGGCTTAAATACAGGGGAGATGAGAACAGATTCAACCAGTCAGCTGGCACTGGCATCAACCTATAACTGGCACAAGCACACACTTGGACCCGCACACCTAGTTGGCTGTGTGTTCACGTCAGACACCCGTGTACAAGCAGTATATGTAAATATCCAGCGCACGGAGTGTTTGCAAAATTACATTTATGGTCTGAAAGGAAGAAAATACAAATTGTCCCATAATAGTATGCCTGCCATCACCAGTGCGCATAAATACGAACCGCCATGTTTACACCAACGCTGCTGCTTTTGTAATTGAAAGTTCTGTGTCAGGGCTTCATCACGTATGGCACAGCTGCCTCCCGTGCCTGCCACATTAAGCAAGCCTAATGGATTTTCACATCAATGGCACTGCGCATCAACTACGGTACATTCTCAAGCATTAAGTCAGTGCGACATTCACTTTGTCAAGGTACAAAGTCCCCTTAAAGTATTCATGCCCCTTATTTTCCCACATTTTGTCATGTTTGAATCAATTTCATTTTAATTTTAAGTGACAGACTACCATAAAGTAGGACATATTTATGTAGTGGAATACTATATTTTTTGAAGTAAACATCAGAAAGCATGATACTTGATTTTGATATCCTGAAATAAATCCCAGGATATCAACCAATTGCCTGGTGAAGTTACTAAATTAGTGAGCAAAATGAATCTGGATGCCATGTAAGCTAAGGAGGAATAATCATGTCCTGTAAAGGCCTCAAGTTTTAGTTTTAGAAAACATTTGTGAATAAATACCATCATGAAGATAAAATAATAAATCAAGATGTCCGTGGTATCTCTGGAGGAGCAGGAGAGATTGACTACTCAGGGGAGAATTTGTTGACAAGAAAACCATTATTTATGCTCACATATGACTCTTATGGAAGGAAGTCAACTTTAAGGATAGTCACAAGAGGTTTTATTTGTCATTTGCAACAAAGGGGCAAAAAAAGACAAATGTTTTGCTATTGGGGCAGAGGACCATTTTCCAGCAGAACGACAATCCAGAACATACAGCTACAGAGCTAAAATTAAATGGCTTATATCAGAGATTTTTGATGTGTTACAATGATTCAAAGTCGATCGTAAAAACAGTTGATAATAGGAAGAAAGAAACTTCCATTAAATAAGTGCAGAAAAGCGCTATAAAAGATTTGCCGCAAAATGTTTTTCTCAGAAGCACTGGTAAGTGTACTGCACAAATTTCAGAATTATTGAAAAAATAAAAAGTAAATAAATAAAATTATCAAGAATGATCGTCATTATTTAATTTAAAACTAATCATTTTCCTTCTCAGTAGTATGTACTACTAATTTGTTCTTCACAGAGCCCCTGTGTTTAGAAGAAGAGTAATGGACTACAGTGATTTAAGTGGAAATATTTTTACGATGCAAGACAGAATATGTGAGAAAGAAGTACACACACTAAGCTCATGCTGGTTAGGGATATTTTTACTAAAGAGCAGATTTAAGAGGAGAATAAATGTGTGAGAGTTAGTGGTAAATATTAGAATGTGCAGCCAGGAGCGAAGTGGGGTTAAAGCCTGGCAGATTAGTTGGAGAGAGCACCAAGGGAGAGCAGGAGTAGACATTAGACAGTGAAGCCATGTGTGATGCTCATGTCGCTTTTCAAATGAGCTTTGATTAGTCTGAGACTGATTTCCGCAGCTCTCATCACATCAAAACCCCGTTCCCTTCCTTTAGGACCTACTTCCCTTGTTTTCTTTTCCATTTCTCTCCCGCTCCTCTGGTCACACTACAATAGAGACAATGAATCTCTGCCAGATTTTTACTGCCAACATTCTGAGCACCACAACAGTGTGGGTGTGCATGAGCATGTGCCATTATTTATTAAAAAAAAATCTTAATTTCATCAAACCAAATGCTGTGCCTGTGCTCCTGAGCTAAATAGGGATGATATTCAATTGATTTATTAATGCATTATTAATAGTCCTGAAGAGCCAGGTCATGCAGATATTTTAAGCTTATCTTCTCACAAATACTCACAGCCATGCACGTTGTACCACAACACAAAAGGAATGGAGCAGAATGTATGCAAATCCAATTTCCAGAAAGCTGCCAAATTAAGATGGAAAGAACAGTACCTACTCAAATTAGAAATGAAGCTTCCAAATCAGAGAATGATGGAGCCAATACTTACACAAGTGGGCATAAACACATTTTAATTTCACTCTCTCTCTCGCTCTCCTGCATATTCTTAAACTCCTCCTTTGACGTTACTCCATGCAGTGACCCTGTCTTGTTGAAGCCCCTCCTCCTCATCTTAGCTGTCCATCACCCAGCAGACTGCTGGCACGGAGCTGACTGAGAGCATACAGCAGATGGTGTGCTGCTATCTGTGTGGTGGGCCACTAGCAGGACACTCAACAGCCCCCCACCCCCCGTCCTCGTCCTCCCTGCAATCTCTGCTCCGTCTCTCATACACATCTTCCGACACGTATACACACACACCCTCCAGCGTTACTTGAGCCCAGCCAGGTCACCTGCTGCCAAGCTTACAACGCCCCACGTGCACACACAGAAAATGCAATATCTCATGGTACATGGCACATTCAAAGAGGTCACACATATGGCACCATTACATGCACGGATTCCCTCCTATTCTCTCGCCATGCTCCACCTCACAGCAAGATGACGAGAAATTTTATTGACACTCTCACATCACTTCCCACCTTGCGCACACATCCTGGCCTCGTCTCATATGAGAAACGGTTAATGAAGTACAGCTTTTCTAGCCTGGTCAGCAAGTCAATACGCTTACAACCTTCATCAAACAGCTAACATATAAATATTACATCCTCATTTGCAATAATCCAGTCAGAGCTGCAACAGGGAACAGTGCTTAAGAGCTTCTACCTAGCATTATAAGGTAAGTCAGGGAATCGATATGTAGTTAGAAACACATTTTGTTTTCTAAAAAATAAATGAATAAGTGAGTACAAGCTCTGAATGCAGAAAAATACTATTATTTTATTTTTGCTTAATTATAGACAGAGTGTTTTCCTATTTGGTCACTGCCAAATGTTTCAGAGTTTTGAACAAGCTTTGATGTCAAAGAAAACTGAAACAGATACAAAAAGCAGTTTTCAAGTAAGACTTCCAATTATTAAGGCATCAAGTAGTTAATAAAACCAAACAGGCCCCAAGTCTCAGATCAGTGAGGTCAGTTCATAAAGAAACAAACTGAGCTGAAATGTTATGTGTGGGAGAGCTCTGCATGACCAATACCACCAGAATATCTGCTCAACGGTTTTTGAACTTTAGTGCACCTAGATTATGCTGCTACATATTGATCAGAAACAGTAAGTCCACATCTAAATAGCTCAAAAACAAACAATTTAAGGGCTTCAAAGTGACCTAGTAAAAGTGAAAGACTTAAATCTGATTCTGATGCTGTAACACAATCTCAATAGAGAGAACTTCACAACTTGGCTAAATGAAAATTATTTTGCAAAGAAGTCAACCGAGAAAAAAATTCTCAGTAGATATAAAAGGCTCATTGCCGCTTATCACATATGATTGATGGCAGTTGTTTCACCAAGGTTTATTGGAAGCATCACTTTTTCACATATGCCCAGGCTGTTTTGCATTGCCCTTGTTTTTCAAAATAAAAAAATCCTAATTTAAAAACATATTTTTTATTTACTATATATATATTTGTTTTATCTGGTATTAAACAATGTTTGATTATGTAAAACATTTAAGTGTGACAAAAAAAGCAAAAACAGAAGAAATCTGTAAAGAAGCACAACGTTTTTCAGAACACTCTAAAACAAATATTATACCACAGAGATAAAAACCTACCCTGAGAGGAAGGGGCAATGTTGCTAAAAGCCACAAAAGAGCTGAAGATGATCCAGATCGCCAGAGCCATGTTTGAAGCTTAGCAGGGAGACAGGAAAAAGGACGGATGCTAAAGCTTGAAGGTGGTCAGCAGGCACGGGTGCGTGGGGTGCCACTTTCCTCAGCTCACACCCTCCCTGACGGTGACCCTGTAGGCAGAAAGGTTAGAAACAGCAGGTTAAAAATCAAAACACTGAAAAGGGCCTACAAGGGAAAAATAGGAGTCATTCTTTTTTCAGTCTGTTTATTTTTTCCCTATACCTATCTGCAATGCTATCTTGCACTGCTTTTATCGGTGCAATATGTAAAAACTCAGGACTGAGTAAAGCTAAGAGGCTCAGAAGTGGCATGGTGCAGTTGACATTGTACTGGGAGAAGAAAAGAGTTGGCTCATTGTGTGATGGTCAAGTGCCTTGATCAGGTGGCACGGGTGAAGCCAATTTGAGCAAGGGGTGATGGAGACAGCTGTTGACACCACCAGCTCATCACTCTGAAGTGTTTAGATACTTTATTGAATCAGACATGCTACATATGTTTGGAGGCCTATTAGCAGAGCTGTATTCATGCGAAAAATAGGTATCCTCCATGTCTGTTTACCGACATGGCCACATATACAATTTAAGGCAGTGGAAAGTGATAACTTAGTCAGCATTGCTGAAGGGCTCACACATCTCATTTGCCTAATGATATAAATCATTTTCTGGAACTTGAGCTCTGATTCTTTGACAGTAGAGCCTGCAGGGGCTGAAAGACAGAAAACCGGAGAGACAGTGTTGTTATAGCTAATACTCCTCCTGCTGAGTTTGCTGATGAAACAGACAGATTGGTCTGCATGTGTGTGTTTGGAGGGGAATTTGAGCATGATTGCAAGGTACATTTGCGTTTTTATTTAATTGCAGGAGGTAATAGAAGTATGTGCATACATCCTCACTTGCAAACTTTGATTCAGCTGTATACTGCACACCCTTTATTTGAGTTTCAGCGCATTGGTTTGCTTCCAAGTGCAGCTTCACTAATGAGTTATGTGGTTCCAAAGAACCTTTATTAAAGCTATTTAATCATAGTGATACAAATAAAAATATTTTCTATTGTTGAGAATTGCATAATAAATTTGATTTGTATTTTAAACCAAATACACATTTTCTAATTTGTGAATGATAATTTAATTCATAGTTTGTTACATTTTCAAATAAAAATTATGAATTTAAACAATTTAGCTATTAGTATTTGTAACAGTACATCCAAAAATAGAAAACCATTGAATCACATGGACATTCCAGAGTTCAAACTGTCCATACAAAATGAAAGAGAGAGATTTGGGAGATTTTAAATATCCCATTGTGTTAGTGCCATGCACAATTGATAGCCATGTTTATCGCTACTATCTTCTGAGTTTGCAGAGAACTTTCCCCCAAAAAAGTGAGAAAACATCCAAAGTTGCAGTTGTCTTGCTCAAAATTTCTTGGTCATGTCAGGGGTTCATTTCAGCCACTTGTTTACAAGGTCTTGTTCCTTTGGTTCTGATTATGTGTCATGACCAGAGGGTAGATTTTGAGCCTTGACAGGTTGAGAAATCGAGACCTTCACTTTTTTACAGTTTTTTTTTTTTTTTACCACAACAGACCGGAGCAGCCCCTGCATTACCGCAGAGTGGGTCTCAGTCTGTTTGTCCATTCCATACTGCTCCATACTGCCATCACTTATTAACAAGATGCCAAGATGCTCGAATGCTTGCACTTGAGGGAGAGACCTACTCTGGCCACCATTTTGTAGGTTAAGAAACTCGGCTTCTGACTCACAGGAGCAAAGGAAACAGGGGGTCAAAAATACTCTCATTACAACAGATGTGCTGTATACAATTTCTAAACACAGCACATCTAGAATACATCAAATCTCTAAACGAATGGTCTAAAACAAAAACAAAACCTTTGTGATGTGTTACAATGGGAGATTTTCATTATAGATATGAATCTTCACCAGCTAAGTGACACTGTCAAGTCAACATGGATCAAAATCTTTGGGGAATGTTTCCAACATCTTGTTGAGTTTTTGCCAGGAAGAATTAAGGCCTTTCTAAACACTAGATTTTTCCTTTTGATAGCAGTTTCTTGTAGGAAAATTCATCTTTTATTATATTTTTCTATATACTTTAGAAATCCTATAAAATACCAAATGTTATATCTAAAAAAAAAATTGTAAATAATTTTAACTGAGAGATTTCTAAATCTATTTAAAGATTTATTCAGAAATAAAAAAAAAGTCAAAACAACTTCAAAAACTCTAAGTTTGGTGTTTGCAACTCTAACTCTGGTTATTATAACAATTATAATAATATTATTGAAATTCCTATGAAAAGCTTCACTGGTCTATTAAGCAAAGTAGTGTAAGTATGTGTAATTTTTTTTTCATTGGATTAAAATCAAATTTGAACTTTTAAAACAGTTAAAAAAATTAAAAAATATTGTGTTTGGGAGAGATTAAAAAGGATATCTATTGGTTATTTTAATCATATATGAATCAAAGAGTTAAAGATATAGGATTAGGAAAACATACCAATTTATATAATGTCAGTGTGCTTGCACTGGAATATGAAAATATTAATGCAAAAATATTTTTGCTAGAAAGCTCTAGCCCAGATTATAAATCTAGAACATACATGAGTAGAATGTAAGTATTACAGTCCATGGAGTCATGGCTGTTTCATTCCACGAGAAGCGAAGACGGAAATTCTTGGGTTACTAAGTGGCTCCTTCCAAATCTACATCATCATCATCCCTGATTTGGTTTTCATTTGAGTTCTGGAGCCCCTCCTTTTTATGACCTTTTCTGATATTTAACCTCTTCCCTAGTGGCAATGCCAGAACGTTCAGCAACCTGCTTGGGTGTTTCTGCACGGATTAATATGTTGAACGCTGTAGAGTACAAGCGAGACAGAAAGAGAGAGAGCTACAGACACTAAACAGGAGGGGGACTGAAGGCAAGCAGAACAAAGCAGACTGCAGCAGCTGTTCTTTACATCAGCATTTATTTCTAGGAAATGTGCGACTCAGACATACACACTGCCGCTATACTAATGAAGATTCTGCTCTAATATGAGTTCATTGTGCGCGTTGGGTGTGAATAATAGCCAGAAGACAACATTTTCAGAGGGAAAGGCATGGAGACAAAGATAAGTGGAAAATCTAAAACAAACAGCAATAGCCGTGCAATATAACACTGCAGAGACATTGATTCTCTGTCAGGTTTTTTTTACTCTAACTTTACAGCTTTTTTCAATCCGATATCAATTTAATATGAGTGTTGAAAAGGTTTTCTCTACAACATATGTACTCTAAATAAGGAAAATATAACTTCTTTCATGTTTTGAGAGAATATCTTCTCCTCACTATGTATATTTTAACACCGACTCTCCTGAGGTCTATGAAGATGAAAAAGGAAAAAAAAATAGAGCAGAGAATGACTGGCTGGCTTGGACCGAAGAGATGGGAACCAGAGAAAAGTGCAACCTGGACAAACTGACTCCATTTTGAAATAATACACAAAAAACAAGCTGACATTACAAAACATCAGTTTCTCTGAGGTTAAAAAAAAGGATGAGTGAAAGAATGACAAAACTGAACAGAGAAATAAGGGGAGGAACAAAGAAACAAAGCCTGATAAAAAGGATAAAAGTAAGAACAAGCACTGTATTGATAGCATTCTGTGTACAAAATGTGAGAAAATAAGTGAAGAATTAGTGATAAAGTGACAAAAAAGATTAAAAAAAAAAACAAGAATTTACTCTTTTTGTTGTTTATGAGTTAGTCTGCCTCTGGGTGAAGGAGTATATGTGGAGGTTAGGTGTATTTAGGGGGCGTGAGATGGGTGTCTTCACCCTTTCTACTCCCCCTACAGAAGGTTGTTAGATGCCCAAGGCCATGAGCTGACCTTTTACACTGATCACATCCACTATTATTATCATCAATGTTTCTCTTCTAATGGAGCAGAACGTTATGTCTCTGTGAGTCCAGAGAGTGCAAAATGGGAGAATGGAATAGCAATTTCAAAGCACCGGAGGAGAGGTGAGGAGGCCGAGCTGAAGAGGAGCAGGGAGGTAAGCAAATGACAGTCAGCTGTAACAACACAAAGAAAAACCTGTGGCTGTCTAAATGGGATGGCGACAGAGTCCCACTTGGCCACACCGGTCTGTCATCTTGTCTCAGATGCTATGCTTTGTTTTGTTAGCCATTAATTTACAGGCTGCCTTGATCCAAAGCAAATAACCTCATTATCCTTTTCTATTGGATCATTACGATAATCACTGAGATCATTAGGGTCTGTTTGCTTTGGCAGACATGGTCATCAACAACAGAGTGTCACAAGTCCTCTTCATCCATGGAGGAGGACTTCAGAAGCTATGTGAGTGTGTGTGTGTGTGTGTGTGTGTGTGTGTGTGTGTGTTCCTCCTCTCCAAGGATTTTTTTTTGTTCATTTACATACTTTACTTTTTCATAACTTTCGCTACGTAGACATAAATACCATAACATTTTCCGGCCTGGAATTAACTGCTTTTTTAATGATTATGGCATAACAGTTCATAAAAATAGAAAAAAAACAACCAGTGTCTTTTCTGTATTTTTTTTAACACATCACAAGTTCAGTACAGTAATGTTCAGAATTTTCTACTTGAAGAAGGCATTTTATCTGTAATTCTACCATGATGCAAATAACCTTCTGCTGGCTTTTAACGTCATTGCAAAATTATATATAAAACCTGATCAGAATCACTCTCGCTGCCAATTTTGACACTTGTGCTCAAAAAATATAGTAGTCATGATAAAAGTATGTGTAATAATAATAAATATTCAACTTTCATAAATCAGATAGGACAAAAAATACTCTGTATGCTTCTAAAAACAGAAACTTTTAAAAGGGGGATGAAACATTTTTTATGAATGGGAAGGACCAAACTTAACAACTTAAGGAGAAATGCATTTATGCATAATGTTTTTACTCTACTGTAAGAAGATAATTTTTTTGTCCAGAATACGCAGGTGGAGCCCTTAATGAAGGGACCCTCAAGGCTTACATATACCACTGAAATATTTTAAAGTACTTTTTAACATTAGCAAGAGAGATCACAAAAAGAGTAAAGAGTTTACTCCAACTGTTTTGATGCATAATTGGAGAAGTTGCTGCAACTCTGAAAGCTGCAGGCTTTCACTCTTGTCTCTGTTTCACCCTCCTTGGAAAGCTGAGATCTTATTTTGATAACTGAATCGACTCTGCATGGGTCTGTTGCTCAATGTACTAACACCGCTGTTTTAAAAGTAAAATATCTTCTAAGAACTTCTCAAAAATATTCATGAAGAGCTTTCAAAACGCTAACAACCTTGCAGGCATTGCAGGATATTTAAAAAGCACACTCTGTTAGACTAAGCTAAAAGCATACAAGGCAATGGGAGGCAAAGCATGGATTACAAAAAACAAAGGCACAGATATTCTGTTGGGAAAACACTTGACTGATTTAAAGACTTGACAGTAATAAATTGTGACGGTCACTTTTTTTTCATACAGAAAAGAATCTCTTAAATCTTGACGATAAAGCGACAGCATTTGCCATGCTATTAGGATTGATGTTTATGCCTCAGATGCTTCAACAACAAATAGTTGGTTCAGTAGCAAAGCTCCCGCTATGAAGGAAATGACTGCCTCCTAGCAAACGACACGGTGAGGCATGCAAAACCGAATGGCAATCATTCACTTACAAATCAGAAAGTGAGGCAAACTGCTGCATTAAATATTTGTAATCAAGTAAAAAAAATCACTTCAAACAGGCTCGTGGTTAAATTGGGGTAAACAGAAAACAGCAGCATTCTTCTTTAATTCAGCACTGCTAAAATTTTATATCACTCACGTCTGAGAAAAATATTATTTCTCGAGAAAACCATCAATAACGAAGGGCAGTAGAGTAAGCCGAAACTGCAAGGGAAGAAAAAAATATCCTTTGCTCTCCCCGCCGGCCTCCAAGTAATTCTCCCTCTGAGTCATCTGCGTTGAAGCTTTGTCACACCTGATACTCTTTTGTACTCTCTGGAGTTAGGTCAAGAGGGAGCAATACAAGAAAGTGTAACAATAAATGAGCATGAGAATGAATGAATTAATTACTTCCTCACCTCTATAAAAGTAATCACCCACAAAATGAATGTAATTATCCTGCTTTTCAATTTAAAATATAGCAAGTATATCGAAAAAATATTACATTACCATCTAAAAGTTGGTGAGTGGGAGGATGTGTTTTTACAGTTAGACCTCCCCGACAGGATGCTGAAATGATTCAATAATTAATTCAAATAGATAAAGTAAGACTCTGAACAGAACATACAGTACCTTGCAATATCCCAGTTTATAGTGATGTAAAAATGTGATTATGGTAAATGATTTAAAATTTATTACACTTGAAATGTGACATGTATTATTATTTGCAGTTCAGCTGGTACGCATTCTTAAATAAGACGTTCAGTATATTGTTTATGCAATATTTCTCACTCTACCACAACATTTTTTTCTAAGACTGTGAGGATGTATCTGAGCAAAAGCCCACTTCATGTGAGTCTATAGATTTTCTGTCCAATTAAGTTCTGAAATCTGACTAGACTCTAGATTTAGGTGTATATTTGGGCTCACTGCTGAAAGCTAAAATGTCTTTTCACTTTCAGCTTTACGGCAGACACCTGAAGGTTTTACATCAGCGATGGCTGAGGGTTGAAACTGTTCATGATTTCATCCACCTTGATAAAAATTCAGCAAGGACAGCTCTACTTTGCCGGGTTAAACAGATTCAGTATAATTATAGGTGTGAACTCAAGAAGGCTAAAAGCGGAAAATGGATCGGCAGGTGCTTCAGCAAAGTATTAGTCTAAGGGTGTGCAAAATGGTGCAAGCGGATTTTTGGGGTCGTTTTACCTTAATTTTACAGTTCCCCGTCTGACTGTGTATCCTGTTGAATTTTTTATTTATTTTTTGCTTAAATCACACTCAGGGTTAAAACAACACAAAAGGCGCACCAGAATAGTCCAACCTGTGGAAAAATATGATATAATGTTGGATAAACTTCTGCTCCCCCAACCGATTCACTGTTATCCTCCAGTTAGGGCTGCATATCGCTAATCTCTGTAATCCTTTTGTGTGTGGCTAGTGCTACCAAAGACAGCATAATAGCATTAGTTATTATTCCCTTACAACAACCTGATTCTATTCCATTTGCATTGATGCTGAGCAGCCCACCAGGTCCCAGCCCCAGTGGGAAGAGAAAGCCCACTGTAATGCTAACACAGAAGCAGTCATTCAGGATGGATAATATTGTTAAGCTTGCAACAACTACAGCAGCACAGTGGGGTCAGATCATCCCAACATTTCTCCATTTACTGGGGTGGGTCAGTTAAGGCTGGAGCTCTGGTGTGGTAGTATCGTGCTTGCTGCAGCAGCCGAGCTGTTTAAATAATGACACCATTGTGCCGTCTCAGTGCAGATGGAACATCAGAGCTCTTGTAATGGCTTGTGTATTAGAGCCAATGTGTTTGATTACTGACTCAGGGAGAGCAGGGATAGGCTGAGTAGTCAGTAGGGAATAAGGCTCCCTCCAAAAGACCAATCCTGGGAAAAAGACCTATTTGAAGAAACAGAAGGAAAGAAGGGGGAGCAAAAAAAGAGGAGGGAGGTTTAATGGAAGCGTCCTTTAAGGGAATGCAAATTAAAGGAGGGAATCTGCCGAGCTGCAGAATACAGTGGAAGGATATCAAACATGGATAGCGTGGCGACTGAAGAGGTAAAGGCAGAGGAAATGGGGCAGAAGTATTGAAAGAGTCACTCTCATTTTTTTATTCAATAGACTCTGATGCATTTTTTTCTCCCTCTCCATAAGCCTCAACCCACACACCTCTCCGTCCCTGTAGTCTTTCCCTATTACTATTCCAGAAACAGTCATAGCTTCTAAACTTGGCACGATCTTCATAAAGCAACCAATCAAGTGCTTGGAAGTTCCTGAGTGAGAGGTACATGAACTAATTAGAGTTCATGAGTATTATAAATGTGGTTAACTGCACACATGATATATGAGTTAAATACACAGGCACTGAACTAAGACTTATTTTCATGTTGCATTAGAAATTTCAAAGTGAAATAATTTAAAAATGGCAAAATCTTAGTTTTGTAAATTCATTAAGTGTAATGTTAGCACAAAAAACAATTAGAGCAGTAAAAATAATTGCAAAACTACTATAGATTATATATTGGAATAAAATGGATTGCTCTGAATGGGATTTAGACCAGACGACAGTATAATCAGATATGATCTATACCCCTATTAAATCATAGGAAATGTCTTGTCAACTGGTACTACATTTAAAGAAGCTGAATTATATGAATACAGGTTGACATTTTCTGACCATTATTGCAAAATTGTCCCTTCATGTTTTTTTGATTTTTATTCTTTCAAGACAAAATGTGGTTTAGAAATTTGATAAATATAACTAACAGTTTAGATGAAGAGTCTAGCTCTTCATCTCCTTTCTTCATCTCCCAAAAGTATGCAATAAAAAATAACCTAAGTTATAACTGATCCTTTGCTATTTTCTTTAAGCTGGACAATAAAAAATTGCTATTTTACACATTTTCCGACTTACCAAATAAAAAATATTTAACATTACAACAGATAAGAATTGCTGCTGAAGATTTTTGCTCTAATACAGGACCTTTTGTTATTTTCCAGCTTCGCACAATTTGTATTTATAGACATACAACCATTACGGCTATTAATTATTGATAGCTGTTTTATCTCTTAAGAGACATTTCTATGTCTTGTACAAACATTTTAAAATGACTGAATCAGATTAATTGAATGAGAAGCCTCTACTTGTGTATAAAGTGCTGCACTCCACTGCTGCAGCACCTGGAGGCAACTTCTTCCTGACCTCATCCAGCAATCCTTGCATTTCATCTTCTCAGAAGAACCTTTCTAAAATTTAAAACAAGCTGTCACAGCGTCAGAACAATTACTATCTTATCACAAGCGCACAGGTCCCGTTGTGCATATCTGGCATCAGCAGTATTTACAGAGAAACCTTCAAATAACCTTTTTGTGCATTTAAACTTTTGTTTATTTCTTTATAAAATATTATTATTAATTAAAAAAACATATTATTTTAAATTGAATATTTTATTTAAATTCAGGGTCATTCAGTCATAACACAAGACTCATTTTAACACCACCTAATTAAATTAGAAAACGGTGAAAAAATTGATTAATATCAGTAATTCAATTCAAGAAGAAAAACTCATATTTTATAGAGAATTATTAAAGTTGACCTAAATAAATGTTTAAATTGCTGTATAATTTTAATGATTACACCTTACAGCTAACTGAATACCTTTAATTCAGCTTCTCATGAAATGAGAATATTACACAAGGCCTAAAAAAGGATTTTTTTAAGGCATGAATGCTAGCCTATTTAAAAGTCTGTTCATGATCTCTGCAGCATATCCACTCAATACATGGTCAGGTGTCCTTTAGCATGAACTGAGGCAATGGTGGTAGGACTGTGGCCTGGAGTGTTAAGAAGTTAAAGTTGCCTTAATATTGCTGAAAGGCGAGCTCCTCTAAAATTCGCTGGCAGATGGAAGTGGAGACTTTGGACTTGAAAAAACTCAGTGGACCAACACAAGCAGATGATGGACTATCCAAATCATCATCATTATCATCATCATCCTAATTCTGTACCCATCCACTCTATTTGTTAAACTATGTCCAAACGTAATGCAAATTTATTTGATCAAAAAAGAAATCTTTGGACCAATGTGCAAGCAGTGCTTTGCAGAACCAACAGTTTGGTCCTTTCTTGCTTTAGTCAACAGGT
Source organism: Xiphophorus maculatus (assembly GCF_002775205.1). Classification (NCBI taxonomy): domain Eukaryota; kingdom Metazoa; phylum Chordata; class Actinopteri; order Cyprinodontiformes; family Poeciliidae; genus Xiphophorus; species Xiphophorus maculatus. The sequence continues at coordinate 10,093,682 of NC_036458.1, read as the reverse complement.
TAGATGCTTTGGCCATTGTCTCTTTTTCAACACCGGGTTAATACAAGGAATTTGAAAGTTGAAGCCCATTTCCTGACTACATCTGTGTGTGGTCTCTCTTGAAGCAGAGACTCCAGCCAAAGTCAACGCCTTGTGAATCTCCTCCAAGCTGTTGAATGGGCTTAGCTGCCTGATCCTTGAAAGGCTTTTTCTATTACACTTTTTTTCCTCCATTCATTTTTTCAAATATTGTGCTTTAATACTGCTGTGAAAAGCCAGCTTCTTTCGCAATGACCTTTTGTGGCTTATCCTCTTCATGTAGGGTACCAATGACTGTCTGCTGGACAACTGTCAAGTCAGCAGTCTTCCTCATGAATGTGAGGCTACGGTATAACAGCTCATAAAAGCTGTCTAGGTGTCCCCAAGACCACAGCAGCGCTGAGGCTTATCGCCTTTGTGCCATGCAGCAAATGTATTGATAATGTTTTCATGGATTCAACAGGGAACAAAGAAATTTAACATTTACTGAAAACAATTTGATTTTATCACTACGTTCTAACATTTCTAAAGGTGGCTAACTGGCTGGATATTTGGTTTGATTCTGTCAATTGATAAAGGGATGACAGATGGGTTATACAATAAAGAAACTACCTGTGTTGTTGTTTATTTTTTTTAAGTCTGTGCTAAAATTTGCTAATATATATAGTTTTTCTTATTACTTTTGAGCTGTTTTGTTAAGAACAAACTCAACACCGGGGATTGTGCCACACTGGGTGTTGTTGAATGCCACAGGTAGCTGGATTTAGACTTTAACCTACCTCTACCAGTGATGCTTACACTCAGGTTGACATTGTTCCCAGTAACTAATTAAGTAGGAGCTGTTGCTATTGAAATAAAGTAAGCTAAATGAGAAACCATGATGTTCCTAAACTTAAGTGATATAGGAGTCATCTCTACTTTATTTTAGTGAAGCTTTTCAGTGTTGCATGGTGAACTCTAGATTCTGCATGTGTTCATATTTAAACATCTGTATTTTTTTGCCAAACTAAAAGCCCTGTACCAAAAGATTCTAGCATGGATAATGTTACCTCATATAGTCTCCTTAAAACAAGTTATGTTTTTGGATAGCATGAAGAAGTACGAAAAGAAAAAAAAAGCATGCACAAGAACATGTAAACTTTATGCATAAAGACCTCAGCCTGAGATTCCACCCAGGACCTTGTGCCACTGTGCAGGCAGCTGTAAGCCATAATGATCAAAATAAACAAAAATAGGAACATGACATATTCCTCCTTTTGTATAATGCATTAATACACTACAAGAGTTTCACTTTTTGAATAAATTATTGCAATACATAAATTCATGGGTTATAGTCTAATGTACCTAGATGCACACTGCAGGAGAGCAGTGGATGAATGAGAGACTTTGTGGCAATAACCAGCAGGCCTGTGGGTGCTGCAGAGATATCAAGCTCCCTGTACCGGTCTATAGGATCTCCTGTGTGGTCTGTGATTTATTGTGGCTGTGGAGAGCTTGTCACTGTTCATTATTACTGATCCAACAGGAGGCAATGCCACCACCCATCATTGCTTGCCCTGTGATACCTGCCACAGCTGCCAGAGGAAGTGACCTTAGCACCCACCCTGTCTTCTCACACAAACGCTTGTTGCAGTCTTACTCTAATGAGCTCTAATGCCTTACAGGGATGAAGCCTCTGACCCAACACGTTAGTTATCTCTTAATCAATTTCTAAGAGATCACTATTAGAGATATTTGATAAATTAATCCTGTCTACTTCATTTGAGGAGTGACAATATTTTCTGCATAACAACTTCATGATTTGTCTCGCTTTCGATTGTTTGCTTGCTCTCTTCGCTTCGCTATCTCTTCCCCGTTGCTCCTCACCCTCAGTCAGAGCAGATGCGCTTCGTATCAGTCAACCTGCGCTGTCAACTCTGTCAGCACAAGTCGCATCACAAATCAATGAAATGAAATGAATAATTCACGGTAACCATTAAGTCTAAACAACAAGAGTGATAACTGCCTGCTCTGACATTAATCTCATGAGCCACCAACAATGGATTATGATATAACGTGATAATGATATGAAAGTGTACTCTCCGGTGAAGTTCCCTCCCACCCTTTGGACTGATCCGTTCCCAGATGTCACTTGGCTGTGACTGGCAGGCTGCCACCCCGTGAGCCTGTGCACCGCCAAGCCCGGCTAGATCCATCTTCATTAAGGACAGACGTACTGAGTTGTGTATGTTATTATCAGTGTCTATTAATCTGAAAGCTCCAGCAGGGCAAGCCCTGTCTCACTGTTGCACTACAACACCAAACAACAAGGAAAATGCTGTTTCCAAACAAATTAATCTGTTTAAAAAAATGTTTTTCTAATAATAAATATAGAAACATACCTCATCAGTAATAATACATCTTCTCCTTTGATTATGACAAGTTTGGAAATTGGTTATGATTATCTGGAGAAAGAAAATGCACAACTATCTTACTAACCTTTGGATTCACCACAGGCAAACTGTGAGCACCACCTCCTTTGTTGTTGGTGAATAAAATACTAAGATGCACATGGTCGTGACTTGCAGCCTTCACATGCACCCGCTCACACATGTGCACACACTGAGGAGCCCACCGGGGCACCACATGTGATGTTGACCCAGTTTAGATCTGTGGCACAAAGTGGAGCAGGGATTCAGAACAAAAAGAGATAGTGACATTTAAAAATAGGTTGACATTCTTTTCATCCCATTGCTAAGACCCACACAATGGGGGTATCCATTTTTGTGTCAAAGCCAATGTCAGCTAATTATTCAATCAAACACTCAACTTTAAAAATTTGCAATGCTTACATGAACAGTACTTGTTTTAGTCAATGCGAGTTAGTAGAACGTACACAAGTTAAGAAGTTTTACTTATTATGTTAAGAAGAACCCTTAACAAGTTAAGGGTTTTGAGGGGTTTAAAAGTTAAACAATGTGAATTTTGTGAAACAAAGTATGATATGCAATGCTTTTGTTCAAAGCCAAATCAATATGACTACAAAAATATCAAGGCTGTTACCTCCCTTTCTATTGGTAGAATGTACCATAATTTTGATGACTTTTATATTAACATCATATTGTTCTTAATATTCCAGGCTAACAATGTTAAATTCTTGAGTCTCTAATAAGAATGCTATCTATTGGCAGCCATAACATCAGAGCTTCACAGTGGCAAAGTGGCGAGAAAATTATCCACACATTTCAAAAGCTTTGTTCATATTGCATCATGATGCTTCTGCTCTGACCTTTAAATTGAGAGGACATTATTTAAGCCTCTCACGACTGTATTTGAACACTTAAGAAAAGTATTTTAACCAAATTCAGACTCTGTAAATATAGTTTGTTGACCTTTATTGTTTCTGTTCTTGACGTTATCAGACAGACTCCAAAACAATGTAGTGCACGTTGTTTTAAGTCAGTGCAGAATCTCTCTTTCTTTTTCTCTCTACATGTATGTATTTTTTTATTTTTTGACAATTGTATGTTGAGAAATTGTGTGTGTGAGTGATGTATCTAATTTGATAGTAGTGACCCCAATCTGCCTGCCAAGTTCATCCAGCTATCAGATGTGTGGCGTGGGCATTAGGAGATTCTGACACAACAAGCCCATCTGACATGACCCTGTTTCCACAACATAGTTTGAGGTGAATTTTTTTCACTTAGTTTCTGTATTTTCTGTCAAACATATATGTGCCAAACAAACACACATCATATGCATACTTGGAAACAGCTCTGTTGACACAAGATGGCACTAAGTGGTGTCACCACCAAAATAACAAACAAAAGGTGGATTTTATTTTTAGGAATTTTTATAAGCCATACTTATAAATAAACCACATATAAACACATTAAAAAAACCTTATTATAATTGATGTGTTTTTCACATGAGAAACTCAAACTGGGCCCAGCTCTCCCTTATAGATTATATTATATGTGTGTAACTGGTGTAACACCAGTTACACACATATCTCTCTGTTGGGATCCACTATGAATAATGTAGCTATGCCTCTTCCCTCCCTTTAAACATAGCAATATAGACTGAAGGCTTATGCCCAAACCAGTTGTATATAGTTATAGATTATGACTTATAGATTATAGCTCTGCTGTTATTGTGCAGACGCTTGAAGCTGCCAGACAGCAGGATCAGAGAGGCCAGTCCGGCACAGATGAGCAGAGGTATGACCTTATTTTGCACTCTCTCACTTCACACATTTTGGTCCATAAGTACAACTGAAATAACATGATACATGTTGTCTCTAATTTTTGTGAGTTACAACTTTTTCATACTCTAGACAGAAACCTTTTTCTTAATAAACAATCTTTATATCAAACTTTTGAGACTGATTTTGCTTTTCAACAACTCGAACAGGAATACTTGTAAATATAAGCAGCCTTACTGAAAATTAATCCAATTTAAAATATAATCAATTTTGACTACACAGTGGTGCAGTTGGTAGCACTGTTGCCTTGCAGCAAGAAGGTCCTGGGTTCGATTCCCGGCCCGGGGTCTTTCTGCACAGAGTTTGCATGTTCTCCCTGTGCATGCGTGGGTTCTTTCCGGGTACTCCGGCTTCCTCCCACAGTCCAAAAACATGACTGTCAGATTAATTGGTCTCTCTAAATTCTCCCTAGGTGCGACTAAATTCTCCCTAGGTGAGAGTGTGCATGGTTGTTTGTCCTGTCTGTCTCTGTGTTACCCTGCGACAGACTGGCGACCTGTCCAGGGCCATGGTGTACCCCGCCTCTTGCCCAGAACGTTAGCTGGAGATAGGCACCAGCACCCCTCCCGACCCCACTAGGGACAACGATGTTAGAAAATGGATGGTTGGATGGATGGAAAATACAATTTACATGAGCATAGAGAAAAGAACAGAATTAAACATAAGTAAATAAAAATTATTCATAGTGAGATGATCAATTCCATAAGCTGACTGGTCCATAATATCATGATCTGATTTTTTTAGAAGGAAGATATGACTATTTAAAGTGAACTACTTTGTGTGCTATAAACTGCATTCTTGAGATATAAAAGGACAAAGCTGCTAGATTCTTACTTTAAAGTGAAATGAAAAATAAAGTATCCCGCTTAACAGTAGATTATGCAGCAGCCTTTGTGATTTTATGTAGCTCAGCTAAAAGTAAAAGGAAAAGTAAGAAACCAGCCAGCATATTTGCATAAAATAATGCTCCAGTTCTTCCAGAGAATCTGAAACTACAGGGAATGTTTAGCATTACTCCAGGGATGATATGAATTTCTCAGGTTTTTTGTCATCCTCATAATTTGCCTTTCTTTCTTTCTTTCATTACAGAACACACACACAAAGGTGCATAATTTCAAACTCTCATATCCTGGGGAAAGTACCGGTGGTGGTGGTCTGACAACTGGATCACGGGTAGAAGCAGCTCAGAGCTTCAGTCCATTAGGCTATAACAGGTGCTGCTTTCCACTGCCTGCTTCTGTTAATTATCAACTATGTGCTGCAGGAGACAGTTTATGCAGGGATTCACACCAGACACCACACCCATCCGCGCAGGCGGAGGACCCAGAGGGTCTGGCTACCCCTGGGAAGGGGCGGGGACAGGGATATGGGGGTGAGTGGGCAACATTGTGTGTTCTACATCACTGTTTCATGTGACAGGTATGAACAGGGATTGCTGGGACATTGTTATTCCACCAAAAAGCTCATTGTAGGTGGAACAAAATGGTCACAAAGCCGAATTATCCCTAACAGAAATATTCTTTTCTAAAATGGTTCATAGAGGCCCCATTTCTCTGCTCTTGTTTGCTTTAGTGTACAAAAGTAAGACAGGGCTGTCTGTAAGGTATTATAACACACTCTATATGAAAGGAGCTGCAGATTGAAGGAGAATAGGCATAAAAACACACACCCAGAGATGCATTAATTTGTAACTTATGCATAAAAACTTAAGCATAAATTTATAAGTAGTCATACAGATTGGTATAATTACACCTTGAGGAACACCTATCTTCAAACGCGCACATAAAACACCGCCTGACACTACATGTCTGTTTCACTTTTGTTGCATTTTTTCTTCTTTCTTCTGCAGCTTCTCATGTCCCAGTGGGGCTTGGTACATCAGTTCATTGACACATTTTCTTCTGGTCGGCAGTCTCCATGGAGCCTCCTTTTTCTTATGACCTTTCTCCCCCTCTTCACTCTGAGTCTCAAGCGTCTGGTCACTCTTCATCGCTCCCTCTGCCTGCTTTTGTTCCGTTAAAAAGATTTAGCAAAGACGCAGAACGAAGAACACAAAGAGAGATGAATCAACAGACATTTCATGGCGCTCACTGCTGCTTTTCATGTGGTACTGTTTGTACTAATCCACCTCATCACCCCTCCCCCTTTACATATATTTTCAATCCTGGCGTTTCTTTCTTTTCTGCCACAAACACTCTCCCTCCCCCGACACTCCCTTTGATTTGTACCTGCTAGCTTTCTCCCATCTTTCGGCAGTAGTCATCCTATTTTCGCACCTTATCATGAAGTCCCTGTTTGCTTCCTTCCTGTAAATAATTAAAAAGTTTTTTGACTGGGTGAAAATAAATAACCCTCAGCCAATCAAAGATTGCCTCACAGGCATTCTATCAGCTGTTTTTCCCAATAGTAAAGGAGCGTTCATGAGTGCAATGCAATGCAATGCATTTTGTTCTTATACCACTAAAAGATTATGTAAATTATTCAGGTGCCACTTGCTTTTTCAGCACATTTACCCCTAAACTAGTCCTTTTTTATCAGCAGAGAAAACCACTCCTTCGGAAGAAAAAAAAATCAAAACAAAAAAGAAATATTTCTGTGTTTCTACAGACACAGAAAGATTTAAATTGCAAATAGGGATTCATTGACAGTAGCACTCAGTCATAAAGTGAAAAACCCTTAAAGATAATTCAACACATGCAAATGAGCTGATTAGCTGAGTATGCAAATTAATTCATTATTTGTAGCCGGCATTTATATGTTAATTGATACAGAGGTTTGCTGCAGATTAATCATATATATTATACTCTGAGTGTGGAATAATCTACTGTAATGATGCAGATAAAAAGATAAAGACAACAAATAGGTCCCTTTCTATATTTTATTTTTATCTAACTGATCTGAAATATGGCACTGACCCAAATTACAAATTGAAGAAATCTCGGCCTAAAAAGACACCAAAAAAATTATCTTAAAATCTTCATGGAAGCTAAACATCGGCACTGCTTTTCCAGAGCAGATGGGGGTGTAAGCTGTAGCCTATGCTCTGCAGGTTTCAGCCCCCTCTCGTTCTCTCTCTTGCTGTCTCTCATCCCTATTGTCTTTTGGCCTTCTGACCTGTGCAGATCTCACGTTCCTGACTATTCTCTCAGCAAGCAGCCGATCGATAGATGGCTCTGACTCCACCCTGACTCAATAACCTTTCATGCACATCCTCTTCCTCTGAGGAGGGAGTGTTCTTGTACATGTCTGAGTATGTGTTCCAGTAGGGAATGGCCATGGCTCTGCATGTGCAAGTTTGTGCTCACAAGGCATGGTTTGGGGCTTTTTGGCAGAGCTTTTTATGTGTGTGTATGTGTGTTTGTCTGCCAGTTTCAGTCTCTCACCCCAGGGCCTAGAAGTCACAGCAGTGAGAAAACAGATTGATTTCTCCCTCCTATGCACAAACAATTAACTACACAGCGCTCAATTAGACACACGCAGGAGACGCCTCCAGACTAGCCTTTGCCTTGACCCATGATCTGTATCTTGCAAACCAACCTATAGCACTTTATCAAACCAGTGAAAAGCTTTAAAGATGTGGATAGTGATGTGAGTCAGTGTGGTGACATTAAAAAGGTGTTTATTAGCTCTGCTTTTACAAAATTAGTTCCCCATGCTGTTCATCGCATCTTACTGGGATTGTGTCCGAGCGCAAAATGTGCCAAGATTATCTTTAATGATGTCGATGGTGCACAGTTTCATTACCACTGACTGTTCACACACGCTTCCACAGCTTGTGTCGCTAGCTGAGTAAGCAGACTTACGATGCTAATTTAAAAGCAGGGGAATTCCAGTCGAGCGTAGAACTTTCTGTATCAGCTGCCCTTATGTCCACCTTGGGGAGCCATATTCACGTAACACATGTTGATCATCCAGTAAAGGACAAACAAGGTTGTCATCCCCCCGTCAGCTTTCTGTCACTTCTCGTTTTTCCATGTGAAACACTTCAGTGAACATGTCTTTTTCTAAACCTCCCCCCCTTTCCCTGAGCCAAGACATTTGTCAGAATATCAAATGTGTCCTCCTCCTGCTTCAGTAAACCCAACTCTGGATGCCACAGAAAAAAATTTGTGTTATCTGTGCATGTTCCAGAGAAGGGATTGTAAACAATACTTTGTAGTTCATTTTTAATGTTGATATTTCCAGTGTGAGTCAGCTTTTAGGATTTTCAGGACTGCATTTTAAAAAATACTGAAAGAGGTTCAAACAAAATTGATTACTTCTTTTACATATATTCTTTTACATCTATATATTCAGATCCCTTGAACTCAGGGCCGGCCCCAGCCTCCATGGGGCCCTATGCGAAATGTGGTTTTGGGGCCCTCTAGTTCTGCTAACAATGTGGACTGGCTGCAATCAGCAGTCCAATCATTAGGTCATTCACACACCTGCTATAAACATCACCCATAAGAATCTCTGGCAGTGCTGTTTACATTATATACATGTATTACATGTATAATATAGGATATATTTATTGGCCAACTGATTTATCAACCAGTTGATTTCTGGGCGCCAATTTCCTTAATTTTGAGGGATCGTGATTGACTGATACTTACATGTGAAGCCCATCTTATCCCCTAATCTAATCTTCGTCAGCAAAGGTTTAAAAATAAGCCTCTGTCCTCTTCTGCTCTACAGTGTGAGAAGTGTGACTGACAGATCGACCCACCAGGTCAGGTCTGCACGTTTACAGTTAACAATATTCACCCCACTGTTGCCAACACAGTGACTTTCTTGCTATATTTAGCAACATTTCGGACAAAATAAATTCAGATCTGTCTAAATCAAAATCGGCAGGTCAGGCTTTTTAAAGATCCGTAACCAGGGATTGGCCAGAAAACTGCAATTGGTTCAGCCCAACTTAAGATGGAATACATACACACATATTCCTGGGATTCTTTGATTAAATAAATTTCTCTTAAGCGTAACTCCAATAGCTAAAAAATGTCATTCATACCAGGTGAGTCTTTCTCCCCTGAGAATGTAGATTGGCACTGGACTGATTCTGAGCCTTCAAATGATTTTAAAAGAAGTTTAACATAACTTAGAAGTTGATGTAAAAATAATGTTTGTTTTAGCCACAAAATGATTATGCTCAGCAGCAAACAACAAATTCCCAACTACAGCATAGAGTAGCTCTTCGATGTAGCAGCTATGTAGCCTGACGTAAAAACATTTTTGTTAGACAATGTCAAACATTGAGAAGTTTTAATTATTCTTATCAAACGTTAACGAACACGCCGTTTTGAAGCCAAAAATACCTCAGAAATATACAGAGCCAACCATGATGATCAACTCATTTAAAGTTAAAACTCAGTTTCACACAAACACAAAGACCCTAGCATAAATGCTTGGCTGTTGAACTGGACCGTTCCAGGTCGCTATCAAACTAATTTTCTATTAGCAGCTTTACAAATCTTTTACGTTACATTACATTACCAAGGCACAATAAAACAAACCTTTATCTTGTTTTTTTTCTATTCTTCCTCTTTGTTTTCTCTCTACCTGAAGTATAAGTCCTTTTTGAGATATTGTTTTGCTTACTTAACTTCTGACAGGAGCTTTAGACGTTTGGATGCGTTCTGCACATTGCGCGGCACTTCATGTTACAGGAGACGCATGCAGTGCCTACCGTGACCACCAGGGGCCCCCAAGAATTTTTTTTTTCTTTTTATCCATAAAATAATCATTTCTACATACATTATCAAATATATATTATTGTAAAAACAAATCACTTCATAGTGAAATTGTGTGTTTTTGGTATTATAATGACAGAAATTATTACTTATGCCTTGGGCCGGCCCTGCTTGAACTATTTCCCATTTCACAAACAAAGATTTTTTTTTTTTTTTTACAAAAAAAGCTTCTGTGCATTTTTGTTGTATTTTATGTGATAGCCCATCTCAAAGTAGTGCATATTCATGTTTTAAAATGCCCACAGAAAAATCCACAAATAATATAAGAATCCATTCAATCTGACTGAGCTTGAGTTGCTTTGCAAAGAAGAATGGGCAACAATTTCAGGTTTTATCCAAACAAAACTGGTAAAGACACACAACAAAACAATTACTGCTGTAATTGTAGTGAAAGGCAGTTCTACCAAGCATTGGTCCACCTGATGTCATTCCAAGCTTGAGAATAAAAAAATGCAAATTAAGGCTGAGTATGATTTTTGTGTTTTTGAATGACAGAGCAAATGAAAAAGTGACAGAAAAAACAGACAATTCATCAGAGTAAATGTGCAATTGGGTATTAAAATTCCAAAGCATCTCACACTCACGTCTGGAGGCTGTGATGATAACACATGATGTCACCAGGGTTTCATGAGTAGGTATCATCTCTTGCAAAACATACACTTACACACACCCAGTCATAAAAACCCAGTCACACACACGCTAACATTTTCATTTCAGTGTAAGACCACCACATCTGGCCCTCTGCACACAGCTACCTTGATCTTGTACTATTCTTGTTTGTTAAGTTTTCCTCTTATTTCTTGCTTTTAATTTACCATTACTGAATGAAGAATAGGTTCAACATTCTTTGGTGTTTACTGACAAATACTGATCACAAGATGTAAGTATATTAATAGAAGAAAACACAGCAGTAGATAGCATGTTTGAATTTATATGTATGCTTTTCATGCCTATTAGACATGACTTACTGCCTGTGTTTGTTGGCACAGCTGACCGTTTAGGGCTAAATGGTCTGCTGGTCAGATAAATACCAGGGAAACAGACGGTGGATTTAACTGAGTTTGAAAAGAGGAATAGCCTAGTCCTTCTCATATTTCCATGAAATTGCATGACCCAACTCAGAAATGTGCAACAAAATCATGATGTAGTATTGGGCTCTTCCATAGCCCTACAACTTGCTTATAGGGTGACAAACTAGAAAGAGACACATCAAAGGCTGCAGACTTTTTAAGGTCAATGAGGAATCCTTACGCCGGTCTGTTCTGTTTCCCCTCTGATACCCTGCAGAGGGTCTTTTGGTAGTGACAGCCATTCTCATGTGACTTCCTTTTTTCTGTCACCCAGCTATCTGCCATTCCCCTGGCCTGCAAACTGCAAGTGCTGTGAAAGCTGGGAACATTTCCACTATGGGTCTGGGTCACTGTGACTCACTGAGCGCTACAGACCTGACATGCACTTGTGCAGACTGTTTAAAGCCATTCAGACAGAGTCTTAAAATATTCATCACGTTGAAATTAACAGAGCTGTCAATCATGCTTGAACTTGCAACAGTACATTGTCCTTGTGCTCCAACTGTGTGGGTTATAATATCTCCACCATCTGTCTAATAGAAAAAAAGACAGAAATGCCACATTTCCCCACAGGACATTTACATTACAGACACTGAACGCAAATATTATGGATACGAGGCTGGGAAACTACGAATAAGAAGTAGGTTGTATACAGGCCATCAAAGACTGCTTGTCAGAGAGCAGGCGCAAATACAACACATCCCACATTTACAGGCACACAAATCACAACAGCCTGGTTTCAGTTACTCAGCATTCTGGTCGCAACTGTAGTGCATGTCATAATCTGCTGACTCTAACATAGATGTGGCCGTGTAGCTTGCTTAGACGTGGTTTCACCAGCACAAAAGTCTGATATGATTCATGGCATTTAGTTGCCCAAGTTACCATGAGACTCAGATATCTTTTTGTAATATCATCACAGTTGGGGCCCTGATTGGTCACCAGATGGCTGCCCTGATTGGACTCTGGCCCAAACTGTGCAGACTGAATCACTGGCTCAGTGCTACTCTGGATGCTGATCCAGCCCACCTGCACTAACCAGCAAACACGCATAGCACATAAGACACAGCTTTTGCAGGGGTGGGCACGTATACAAGAGGAAGTGCAAAGTCATAAAGGAAGTATAAATGATGTTCAATTAAATATGTCCATTTATAAAACGATTCACTTAACTGCCAATAAATAAATGTTCCACTACTCAAGTTCCTCTTTACCTTTATAATGCCTTGTCAATTGATTTTAAGGTACCCCTTTTTGAAGATTATGGCCCTTTAAAATGTAAGTGCCCTTGTTTAACTTAACTTAAATGACTTTCCCTCTTTGCTTCATGCGTTAGGCCCTATTTGAAGAATTCTGAGCACTGTCCTGGGAGACATAAAGCGTATGGTAAAGCAAGGGCATTCAGAGAGAGTGCAAGATACTTGCTGGGCTATGTGTCCATCTCTAAGTGTATCTAGGCTTTTACAAATCCATCTATTTACAGTTCTTGTTTGGCTTCATGAAGTTATCAGTAACCCTTAAGTTCAAGAATTCTCTTAAATACAGCAAACTTGTTTGTTAGCATCTACTTGGGCCTTGAGAGGAAGTCTGGTTCAGACATAAAAGCAGAACTCCATTTATTTCCTTCCTAAAGGGATGCCTGCCACATGGTTCTCTAAAGCTATCACTGGCACGCATACACACCAAACACGACTCCCCTTGGAATAACTGAAGGTATTTTGTAGAGTCTAACTATACAACACAACCTTCATTTTACTTCTCGTTTCCCAGTTCATTAACTTTTACTCAGTGCCATACTGTAAATAGTTAATCCAGCCCAGGGGGATCTTCTCATGGATGCCCATTCTTTGTTTGATGTGATGTATTCTGTTTTCTATTTGCACCTCTCTGGTGCATTGGCAGACTGATCAAACACTTGCATCTGCAGCTTCTTCAAACCCTCCAGAATTGAAGGACAGAGAAGCATAACCTTCCCATAAGCCCAAAGAAATAGATGCACAACATTTGGCAGTTGGACAGACTCTCTACTGCACCTGTGCCTCCTCAGGCAGATCAGTGTTTAGCTGAGGCCGCCTACTGCCCAAGGGACAATGAAAGAGTGGAAGGATGGACTGAGGATTTGAGAGGAAGACTTGGACACCATTCTCCACCTTCCCTGCCAGTATTGCGGGTCGAGTGCACCGAATGTCTGCTCCCTGGCTCTAACAGACAGCTGTTTGGTAGGCTGCCTTTGGGACACATCCACAAAAACATACTGTGTAGACATGAATGTGAAGAGGAACACACTGAAAATCTTGTCCGACATGGTCATCATCTCCTTTTGCTTTAATGTGGTAGAAGAGAGCACAAAAAGAATGACATCCATGAGGGGAAAGGACTGAAATTATGTTCCCTGGTACTTATTCTCTAGAATATCAAAATGTACAAAGAAATATTATTCTATGCTGTGAGGCAAACTTGAGTGCTACAGCTTAAGACCTGCATCACACTGTTTCCCCCAATGTTGTCAATACAACATTACAAGATTTACCATTTAGAGAGTTGCTATCCCTCCTGGTGCCAAACACTCTCTTACTCTCTCCTCAGATATTTAAGAAAGCTGTTGATCACACCTGTTCCCGCCTCATCCCATGAATGTGGGAGTCACGATAAAGGTAATAGCACTGAATGTGTTATCTGCTTAGGAGCTCTGACGCTATGTTTCTATGGCAACCCTCCACCCGGTTGTTATAGTCATTTTGCTGTCTTTTCTTCACAAGCCTTTTATTTATGTTTTTTGTTGTTTTTACTAAAACATTCTTGGGTTCAGTAAATGGGTCAAGACAACAAAACAATCTTAGAAATCAAGTCTTTAAGTGAGTCACCTTGCATTGTTCTATAAGAGTGTATTTTTCTCAATTTCACTACTTAATGTTAAGGATAACAATGACTTTGATGATGGCCCTCGGCTTCTCAACACCCATGTTTAGAGGACATTATTCACAAAGGAATAATAATTTCATGAATCTGTTCTTCTATGACTAACAGCTATGTTTACCTAATTATGCACAAAACAGGCATTCATCAGGGTGGCACTTTTGTGCCCATGTTTCCTCTTGAATAAATGAACAAAAGAACCTGTGGTAAGATAGTAACATCCTCCGCTTGGAGTCCTGCAGGTAACTGGTGACAAATTGTTGCTCTGATCAATGCAACACATTATTGATTCCTCCTTGAAGACCAGTCTCTTCTTCTTGTCCACATCATTAAAGCAACAAATGGCAATAATGAGCTCCAATGCTCCCATTATCTTGGTACACAGATAAAACCAGATATTTAACCATAACCTTATTTCTCACTGTCTAACAATAAACTGACAAAGCTTTCCTGTTCAGTTAGGAAAACCCAAAATTATTTGTATTTGCTAAATCTCGGACAACATGAAAAAAAATTGAGAATTCATTTTAGAGATTGTTTTTATACTTAAAATGCACCATTGTTTTGGTGCACATCAGCATTTGGCAAAATTGTTTTTTAAGCTATATAACTCAGGTCAAACATTTCCTCCAAGATTCTCACAATGACTTGATTGCATTTTTTCACCTTTATTGGAATAGAACTGTTATAACTTTTACTTATTTTTATTTAACCTTTATTTAATCAAGGAGGACAGATTAGGAACAATTTATTATATAGCTGCACTCTGGTAGAAGTAAGGTATTTCAGGGAAAGTGAAATAAGAAGCTAAAACTGATTAAAGGGCAATAGCTGACACAAGTTTGTAGTCAACTGTAATCACATACCTCTTTTTAACTCTGGCCACACATTATCTATTAGACTGAGAGCAGGGTTTCTTGATGGTCTTTCCAAAATATTGATTTAGTGGTCCTTAATCTACACTGTAACTAATCTATGCCTAGGTCACTGTGCATTTGAATGACCTATCTGCGGAAAAAAAAAAACTTTAAGGCAGATGTGTTGAGAATTTGCTCCAATATCTCATCATAATCTTCTTTTGTTGTGAGGCCAACATTTTATAAAGTGCACCAGTCTGTGTTGGATTGAAACACTCATATAATGTGATGGCGTCACCCTTGTTTGTCAAAGTTGAGATTTGAGTTGTTTTCAGGCTGGCAAACTTTCTCCTTTTTTCCTCCAAATGTCACAGAAGTCATTATAGCCAAACATTTCAATTTCAGTTTCATCAGAGCATAGGTCACATTGCCAAATATAAAGGTTTTTCCATTTGCAAACTGTAATCTGGCCTTTAGAGGTATTGTTCAAGTAATGGCTCTTTCCCTTTTCAGTGCCTTTTCAACTGAAGAAATATATATATACATCAAACCTTTACTCACATACTTGCATTATGATCTTAGGCACATAGGAGACAAAATGTTCTATATGTAGCACCCTTAATTATACTTAATTAGATCATAATGTGTGCAAAAAGGTACAAGAAGGTGTTTAAAGCCACATGAATAATGATTGGAAGAACCCAAGTTTCGGTGCTGGCTGTCTGAAAGTACAGTAAAATGGATATCGGTTCACACAAGGGAGAAATGGAGAGCACCAGAAGGGAAAAAGAGTTGAGAGGGGACGTTAAAGAATGTACACCACGCATATCACTCTCCTCCCCTTTCCTTTAGGCTCTGGGGCTTTGCAAAAGAGAAAAGAATGAGAAAGAGTGAGTGAATATGAGAGCTAGAGATGTGAGTGCAGCCAATCTCTGAGGCTATAGAGGGGTTGAGGGGGTTGTCTGGGTGCAGCTCAGTAGAGACAATTACCATACCCACTCTTTCTTACGACTCCAGTACCGCATAGAGGCAAAGAAACCCTGACATTCTGACGATGTAGAATAGACAGTAATGGAGACATGAGGATTAAAGACAAGGGAGACAGCAACACAGAGGGGAGCCTGATGGGAAAAGACAAAGAGGAGGAGAAATTGGGAGGGGTGAGGATGGTGAATGAGTGCATAAAAGAGTTGTAATTTGCCTAACGAAAAACAAGACTGACAGATAGGGGAAAATAAGTATGTTGAGAGGATAAGAAATGATGCTCCCAGGAGCAATGTTGAAGGAGAAACAGAGCCCATAAGGACAATGAAGGGTCAGAGATGCAAATGCAAAAGGGGAAAAAAGTAGTGTGTGAACTAGAAATTTTTGAACTCATGAGAAAAATGAAAAGGACATACCTGGGAGGTACAGAAATGTGGCAACAGAAAACCAAGGTGGAGCTGATGAAGATGGAGGAAGGGTGAGGAGAGTGGTCTTTAATCAAAATGTTTTTCAATTAATTTTACAATTAAGGCACTGCTCATTAGCTTTGGCACACACAAGAGATGGCGCTACAGTGATACGCATGTCATTAATATAATGATGACAGATTGGTCCTCCTATGGGACTGCTCAACTCTGTGGCAGCTGGGTCCTCCTAACAACATCACCTGACAGGCATGACATCACCTAACCCCACTCAATATGGTTGCCAGTGGGACAAGATATATGGCCTCTACACAACAGCTTCTGAAAAACCCATTTGGCTCCACCAGTAAAGGGCAATGAGATGGACCGAATCTTCTCCTCTCTCCTCCTCCTTGTTTCTTTCACCAACCAAATAAGAACAAGAACACTGTTAAAGATAATAAACTCCAACTTACCTTGAACAAAAACTGCTTAAGTTTTACACGTGTTATAGCACATCGTGCATGGTGTCCTGCAGACAATCAATCAACTGAAGACCAGAAACTGCACACATAAACTCACACACATTCACATATCTCACACTCTGCTGGAGCCTTAGTCTCTTATACACCGTTGTCATGGAAACCCCATTAAGGGAGGACAGTCAGGCAACAACTCTGGTGAAATCAGCCCGTGTCTCTTTTACCTCTCGCTCGTTCTTTCACACACATTCGCACACACCATCCTCTTCTTTCACTGCCAGCAATTTCTATTTGTCTCCCTCCATTACTCTCTCTTCCTCACCCATTGTCCTTCTCCTCCTCTCCTTGCATCACCCTTGTTGAACCTCTCAGCCCATGTCCCTCTATTAACAAGCTGCCTTTTCATCTTTTTCTCAACTCATGCCTCCCACATCTCAGGTGAATGTAAATGTGTCATCTCACCTATCAAACCTTCACTGTGTTTACATGTGACTTTTGCTTGGTCATCATTAACACATTCTACGGACACTCCTGTCTATCTTTCTTTGCTCCTTCTTAAGCAACCCTAAAGACAGAATAAATTTGAGACTGAGTCAGGGTCTTTTTTCCTGCACCCACTCTCAATTAAAGGGGAGATTTACAAGGGAACCAGTCAGAGGGCACCCTAGGAGGACAGCTTTAATAAGGGATCTGTGCTCCACGACTCACTTGACCGTGCTTTCCCACCTTTTTTTCAGATGATGGCTCACCACTTAGCAGCTGTGGGGACAGGAGACAGGAGAAACAGGTTATGGATAACACCTTACTGTCAGTGCCATTAAATAGTTCCCTCACGATTAAAAGCAAGCAAAATGGCAATGACTAATATTGGTTTGAGCATCCAATTCGTAGATAAAAAGATCACATGAAAGCAGAGCTTTATTTCAACTCAGTCACTTAGTTGCATCATCGTCTGCAGTCACCAGCCACCATATAAGGTACATCTGTTCAATTGTTAACACAAATAGCGAATCAGCTAACCACATAGCCACAACTCAATGTATTTAGGCATATAAAGGTGGTGAAGGCAACTTCCCAAAGTTCAAGCTATAATTCTGAATAGCGAGGAGAATTAAAACTTTGAATGTATCATGTTTCTTGGTATCAGAATCTACTAATCTAAGATTTTCTCACAAAATCAACTTTCAGCTTAAAAAGAATCAGTAGAAAAAGAGAAATTATCCAATGACTGGCCTTTGTGTAGATGAAAACGACTTGTATAATGTCAGTTCAGAGGAGAATGAGTGTTTGAAATAACTGAAGAGCAAAAATTGATCAAATAATCTTGTGTTACACCCAGGCTATGCAGAATACCATATCTGAGTGAAAAACACATAGAACCTTAAAGCAGATGGGCTACAGCAGCTACTCAATGGAGTTTGATTTCATCTGTAGCATTCAGATGGCATTCAGACAGCTGAAACATATCAGTGCAACGACTCAGTTCATTCTGGCACTGCAGAGTGAGTTGGAGAGTGTCAACGGACAAAGTGATGTCTGGGCTTCCCTTCTGGACCAGTCACCCTCAAGACCCAAACTTGGATGAGTATAAGACAATGGATAGGAGTCATGGATGCGCAGCTGACAAATCTGCAAAAACTGTGAGATGCTATCCTATCAACATGAACCAATATCCTCTAAGCTAAGGTAGGGGTATTTAGCTCCAGTTCTCAAGGGCAGGTGTCCAGCAGCTTTTAAATTTGTTCCTGATCCAACAGATCTGAATCAATTGGCTGAATTGCCTCCTCAGTAGGCAATCAAGTTCTTCAAAATTCTGTTAATGACCTAATTATTTTACTTAGGTTTGCTGAAGCAAAATGCTAAAGGTTGTGGGACACCAGTTCCTTAAGGAATGGAGTTGAATATACCTTCTCTAAGGAATATGTCAGAAAACCTGGAGAGTTTATAACATGAACAATTAAAGCAGTCAACTGGTCCTATCTAATAAAGTTGCTGGTGAGTGTTTCAAGTGGTTTCCAAATGCTGTTGGCTCTACTGCAAAGCTTCACAACCTCATTAAATTGACAGTAGGTCCTAAAGAATAACGGTTGTTGTTTAGAAACTATGCCAGTTCAGATCGGATTGCTATATAACCACTACCATCCTCCTTTGTACTCATTGCTGTTAGAGCTTCTCCCTATGGGCCACTTGTTTGCCACAAGTCGGAGCATCAAACTGTAACCCTCACCCTTCTTGATCCACTCCAACCCATTTGATGAGCTAGGTAACACAGTATGGTGGAGAGCACATGCAGGGTGCACCCCAGAGAAATAATCTGCAGAAACAACGAGTGAATATGGGGGGTAAACAGCAGGCTCCAGGCTAGCAGCAGTGCTCCTGAACGATGGGACAGATGGCTGGAGAAGGATGAAACATTAGAACTGGAAACATCTGTAGGACAAAGGATGGGGCTATGCTTCAGTGAAATTTAGGGAGTAAGCAGGTGAGATGCGCTAGGATAAATGAGGCAGAAAAAAATTGAGAGCAGAAGTAGGTAGTTGGATGCGAGGCAATAAAAAAGGAAGGAGAAACAGGCAGTCGCTCCACATAGATGTTTTATCAGCCTGTCGAGAGACATTGCTGAACCTCTCTTACAGAGGATGAACTCCCTCAAATCACCTGATACCCCATAATATTTTTTTTATTTCAGAAAATCCCAGAAAAAGTTAAGTCCTTAATTGTCTCTGCATGTATTCTATACTGGCTGGACAGTGAGCTGATGCTAAGTATAGCATTGGGATATTTTTGCAAGCATAATAGCCTGTTGGCTCATATTTAGGTGAGAGGGAGAGCTGGTAGTGAATGAAGGTATGATGAAAAAGAAAAAACAGGGTTTATATATAGCCCCACATACAATCAGCTGGGAGTCTAACAGACATTAAAAACCAATGCCTAATACTTAAGAGTGCATACTGTTCGTGTGCACATAATACTTGACTCCGGGCAAAGATACGATGTTCAGACCAGCAGCATCTACAGCATGAGAATTGCCTCTCAAAATGGAGGGGAGCAGAAAGCTTTGTGTTGCAGCATGGCTGTTATGAATATTTGAAGCAGCCCAATCGCTGGGCTCCTGGTTGTTGCTCAAGAGGGAAACATGGGCGCAGGCACATAGAGTGTTTGGCAATACAGGGAAGCCGACTTGAAGCGGGGGGTGGCGGGCAGCGGCAGAGGCAGCGGCTCATCCTGAGGCTGGCAGCAGGCCGCTCAGTGAATGAAAGCGGGACAGGTCATGTGTGGGTGGGTAGGCGGGACTCTCCTGCTGCTGAGACAGATGCCATGGTTGTTAGGCTTAATTTCTTCTGCCAAGCACCTCCCAGCACTGGCCAAAAACAAACTCAAACGCTTGTGACCAGTGTGTGTGTGTTTATCTGTGACCGTGTGTGTCAGCAAAGAAAGAGCACTGTTTGATTCGGTATCAGCCTGTAACAGGAACACACACAAGCAGAGAAGTAATCGTTTACTGTTCAATCCCGACCACCTTCCTCCCCTTTTTCTCTAAGGCGCTTTCTTAGTCCTATCTCCATTTCTTAGCATCAATCTTCCTGCCTCTTTCTATTCTCTCTCTGTCTTTCTCTCTCCATCTTTACTCCATCTTTCCCTTTGCAGCAACAGTGATTCCTACTGCAGAGAAAAAGAAAAAAAGAGAATGGATAGGTGGGCACAAAGACTGGGCGAGAGACACAGAAGTGAGAGATAAAAAAAGAGCAGTTTGGTATTTGGCTCAGTGTTACATTATTGTCTGACTGATCTGATGTGGACAGGTTACAGGAATGCAAGACTCACAAATCACAGTTCTGCTTCTTCAGCTTCCCATCACGTCACCTGAATGAATAAACACTCAAACTCTAATCCATGCACACAAAATGCACACCCTAACTTGAGCTGGCATCCGCACCTGTGGCCCATCTAGCAATCTCATAATCACTGTTCTTCCCATCTAAAATCACATTTGCCCCAAACACTTGTGTCCACCTTGAGACGTGGCTTCAGCAATACATAATTACCTGTTGATAAGCAATTCGTTAAATTTGTGGTCTTTTCAAAAGGGATCGAAAGCCTTTCACACTTGTTTGTTCATATGGTCTGAATACTCGTTTCTTTTAGCCTTTACTGAACCAAACAGATCTGACTGATGTTAGACTACAGTCACTATATAAATTGCTCCAAAGCCCTTGAGCCAAGACTTGTGGACTTCACACATGAGGGTTATCAAAATGAGCAATATTTTGATACAGTCAACATTAAAAAAACATTAATGATGTAATATTTGTTGCTTTTATCTTCCAAAAATGGCACATTTTGCTGTAGACACACTCTCATCTCCTACCCCTAATTCATTATATTTAGAAAGTTTTGGTTTTGAGACTAGTAACAAATCAAGCAACTTTTTCACTAAAGACTGACATTAAAGTCCTTTTAGCTGTATTTTGTTCTTCTGGGAACATTCCCAATTTCCCAAA
The DNA here is from genome assembly GCF_002775205.1 of Xiphophorus maculatus. NCBI lineage: Eukaryota > Metazoa > Chordata > Actinopteri > Cyprinodontiformes > Poeciliidae > Xiphophorus > Xiphophorus maculatus. The sequence goes on along the minus strand of NC_036458.1, from coordinate 10,072,471 downwards.
TGACTCACATGTGGGAAACTATTGTGTGTTCACTCCTTACACAATAGTTCCTCCCAGTTGCAGTTGGAGCTGTTCTTGCATCGTTGCTAAATGGCACAAGTAGAAAGGTGCTGCCGAATGACCTCTTACAGTCAAAGCTGGATTTAAATAGCTGCTGTTCTTTGTCTAAATGAAATCACAACACACAAATAAATTACTGCAATTTTGTTCTCTAGTTAGTTCATTTAGATTAGTAATATACTGTAGATTACATATGAAAAAGTTGAAAAGTATTGTTTTACTGCTCCAAAGGTTTGTTTCATAATTACAATCAATTTGTATTGTTAGTTATCTTTTCCACAGTGTCCTTTTACAGTTATATGCAGAGAACTAATTATGCAAATGTATTACTTTATTACGCAAATACTAGCAACTTGACTTGACTTAATAGATTTTTTTTTTCTTTTTACAGAGGAACAGTTCCTCTCCTCACCTGCAGTAGTTTATCTGATGGCCAAAGTCAGTGAGCTGGTGCTGAAAACGTAATGTTCCTGTAACATGAGAGCCTCTTTAGTCCAAGAGGCAAAAGCAAACATATTGTTTTGGAGGTATTTTGCCTGAGAGGCAGATGAACGGGAAAAGCCAAAGGATTTGGCTAAGCCCTTATGCAAGCTGTGCTACAGGGTGGTGTCTAGATGGCCGAGTAGCTCTAAAATCCTGGCAACACATCTTGAAAACCACCAATCTGAGGTTTACGATGAAAAAGGTTTGAGCAATTTGCTGATATATCAAATGCAGCCGCAGGTACTGATGCACAACCAAAGAAGAACATCCAGCAGCAGATGGTTCTATCATATAAAATCATCAGAACTTGTTAATTCCACAAATAAATCTAATATTACAAAAGTTGACAAAAAAAGAACTGACAGAATTAGTACCAACCAACCTTATCAAATGTAGTTGACAGAGAGGACCAAAAAATATTATGCAAATTTTACAAAAACAAAAACTCAAAAGGGCTACACTAAATATATTGTCATGGATCAAGTCCTTGTTAATACTGTTTAGCAAGTTGTTTCTTAAAATAATTTTACAACTGCATTAAAGGTAGATCCATCATGGGTATGAAAACATGTAGTCAGTGTTATATTGGCTACTTTTCCGCTGTACAGGAAAAAAGAAAACAAACGATTTTAGGTAAGGTATTTTTATAAGTTGACTACTGACCTAATACTACTAATTATTTTTGCTTTAAGACAATTAAAATACTGTCAGGTAACATGTGTCATTCTCATGTAGATGTGCACATGCAGGCTTGCAGCACGAGTAGAAATGTTACATTTTTGTCGCTATCACTGCTGTCACTATTGTGTCCTATTTGCTGGGTTTACCCTGAGTGGTAGTGTGTTGTTTGTCACGCCCCCTGTGTCAAGCACATTACATTTTATATTTTGCTGACTTTTATTATTATTATATGATTATTAAAAAGAGCCGCATGCCTTAATAAAAATTCCACAGCATCGATAATTGCAACAAGTATTTTTTTTATCACTGTCAACGTTGAAGCTTTAGTTTTAGTATACACACATTACTGACACATTAATTCAAAAATTGATCCTGCTTATGTAGAGCTGGGAGGAAAATGAGCTAAAAACAACAGAATTTTTCATCCCCATTGAGATTTAAAAAGCAAAAACACTTTGAGACACAGTTCTCAACTCTCAAGGACAAACACATCAAACTTATGTGCCTACATGGCTCATGATAAATGCAAAGGATCTTAGAAATAATGAAAGTCTGATTTACTTACACACGCAAGCACACCCCCACACACAAACACAACCACCATCATATTCATTTCATCAGCAACACGGCAGGTTTTAGGATGCCGATCCATAAACATCGATTCACACTTCAACAGCTCTTATTCGTTTATCTATTTACTCATTCATTCACTGATAAGTTTCATGTCACAAAAGTTACAGCTTCTGTGGCTGAAGTCTGGTCATTGATTGACCCAAAAAGAATTTTCATTGTTATTTATTATTAACTCAGAGGACTCAAAAATGTCCTCTACTTCACAGAGAAGGCCCCACTTATTTTTTCATCAATCAAAAAAAGTCTCCATCTCCTGTTGTATAATAGACTGAGGTATTGATGTCTTGCAGCCTTGCTGGAACTTCAGGTTGTCAGTGTAAGACTTTCTTTAATAAATCTAACCAGAACTGGAGACCAAGCATCGGGAAAAAAAACCTCTAGAAATAAGTATTGCAGTTTCACATGCATGTCACATTCTGCGATGACCATTGCATAGTACAATAGTAATACCTCTCTCTCACTTTCTCATGCACACACAAAACACGCATTCACCAAACACACAATGATAGAAGCTCTACCCAAGCCAGCCATGCCGTCTGGGTGGTAGACAGGCGACAACGGTGAAAATTAAATTCTATTTAAGGCTAATTCCATTTCCAACCTCGACTGAGTCTCTGAGCTATTGTGACAGTCAAGGAAACCTGTCTCATCTGCTCCATTGCGGGAATTGATGGTGAAACACGATACAGCATAAATAATGGAGCTTGATCACCAAGAGACAGGCCCTGAAGGAGACTACAACAGGGTCAAACATGAACGCTGCAGTCTAGGATGGTAAGGAGGGCAAGAGACAAAGCGACAGCAAGGTGAGAGAGACAAGCGAGCAGCAAAAAGTGAAATGCCCTTAGAAAAGAGATGACACTAAACTGTATTTGTGCATTTATGGCATGCAAATTCTTCTGACATATCATGGGAGGTATTGTTTTGCTACTAATGCTACACAGGGGGGTGAGTCAGGGTTAGACGTAGAACAAACTGCACCAGACAAACCAACCTCATCCCTAAGGTTCTGACATATTCACACTGCCAGTTGCACAGATACAGAAAAATAATTTCTATAAACACTCATTGGTGTTTAAAGTGAACTCGCCACTAACCTAAAATGATGTGAAAACATACAGTTCATTACTTATTACCATTGGAATAACAGCTGTCTTAAATCTAGGTACTTGGCTATATACAGAAAGCAAGCATAGAAAATGTTTCATCTCAAGACAAAATTCTTTGGGTATAATTGCACAGATGATGAAATGAGGTGTTTAAATGTAGAAGCACTTACATGCCAAAGAGGCTAGAAAAAAACACATCTCCAAGACTCATTTAAAATGATGCACAGAAGACAACAAAATGACACATAGAGATAAATATGCAAAACACCATCCACCTACTTTTCTTATTTACATTCATTTCACATTCAACTCGATATTCACATCCAGTTTTAGTGTCAGTTCCAAGCAAGCACTCAGATTTAACCACTTGTGCATGCAGCCTGTATTCACAGGTCAGCATGGTTAAAGCTGACACTTTCTGTCAACACACCCATCACTGACCCCTATTACTCACTCACTTAGTTTCTTCCATCATGCCTCACTCATTCATTTACCGTGACACTCGTAAGTATACAATCCCTGCACAATCTGCATTAGCAGACACAACTACATAGAAATCAACTCCTGGTTTGCTTAGCAATTTGTTCATTTACTCTGGCTTTTAGTTGTTCACAAAAAACATTAATCTAACATCTTTTCTGTGACCCATCTACTCACACTCGTATCCTACTATCTGATCAATGCCACCCCTCCCCAGTAACATTGCTTCTTGCCCTCTGGTCTCTGTTACACACTATCTTTCACTGTCTTTTTCTCTTTTGCTTGTCTCTGTCAAACACTTTTCATCCAGTTTGTACCACCCACTAATTAACCCTCTGTTGACACTGTCCCTCACCTCTCTGTTCACCCTCCACAATTTTCTCCGGCCAAGATTGCTGCCTCCCCTTCTGTATAGATTGCTTCCAATCCAACGTAAGATTTAAGAGCTCCTTTAAGTGGTAATCAGGTTGTCATCCATGCAGCCAAAATCAGAGGCTTGATAAATAAAAGCTCATTTCTGTTGGCTACCAGCTCTCAGTGTTTAAATAGGTGACACTGGAGTGCATTCTAAGCACAGCAGATCGATGCCAGAACCCCTGGGGTCCTCTGAAACGGCGAACAGAGACAAAGCTTAGCGCTCAATAATAACGCAAGGAAGGGCTGCTTGCTCCCCATTTCGAGAGGTTCTCCCACTTGGCCAATACTTCATTCCATCACGTTTTTTGTGTGTGTGTTTGTTGTTGTCCCCTCATCACAACAGGTAATTTTATCCGACAATTTAGCTGAACTGTTAGAATGGAAAGGCCTGAACCCGTTATTTTGGCACGTTACAGAAAAGGTTAAGCTGTTGTGCTGATGGAATCAGCAACCATTCTTATCAACTTTTTCCAACCAGCCCACTCTCCACTTTCTCTTTATCCTATCACATCCTACCATGGCCAATTTGCTGCTATGCCTAATCTCTCTTTTCCAGTTAAACCGTTCAGCATCATTTGAAAAAAGCTCATCGCCATCCTAAACCGTCACCCTCCAGGCATGCCACATCAACCAAAACCTGGTCTACCAATAAGTGCAGACACAGACAGCACAAAAATGGTATAAGCAGACCCACACTATCAATGACCCATGCTTAAAATCACAGCGCCACTCCAGTTTTCCTCAGTACTCTTCCTCATCCACTTACATTCTCCATAAAAGATCTACACTCAGCAATGACAGTAAAAACGTTCATCTCTCCCTCTGTGGCTCTTTTCCCCCACTTTGATTTTCTGTCCATCAAGGGGGCGTGGATTAGTGCTCTCTTGTTTATCTGCTCGTCAGTTTTATCTATCTATCGCTAAGCCATCCTCTGTACAGCGGCAGCCTCAGCACTGCATTAATCCCCTATCAGCCAGCCGGCCATCCATCACCCTGCTGTCTATCACGTCAGATCCATCATCTGCCCATCTGTCTCACACTGCCCATCCTTTGAGTTGATCTCCTCAGAGAGCCTCATGGACTATTCGCAGAGGGTGGACGGGACAGCGGGACTGAAGAGAAATTAGAGGTAAATGAAAACGTAGAGGGAGAGTAAGTGTTAGGATTACACAGTGCTCTTCCTCCTTACTTCCTCGCTCAGGCAATATCCTGCTGAAAGCCCTTTCTCCATATCAATATATGCTTATTAGATGTTTCATTTGTTTCCTTGTAATTTGTTTGCCTTTTTCACTTGCTAATTCTACCCGGTGGGAAAACAGCCAGTGGAGGAAAAGATTGCTGCGAGGGACGAGGGTCATAAATCCCATATAAAACCCTAATGTTGTGAGAAACTCTGGCCCATCCTTTTTCAGCTATGTTGGAGCAGTGAAGGGATATTGTTTAAAGCCTCTGGCTTTAAAACAGCTCAATATCTGGGTTCATCTGGGGTCATTTGTATTTCCATCCATATCTGCCTGCATCAAAAGGTGAGCAAGGGTGGGCACATGAGTGGGGAGAAGTTGAATGTAGGGCAAATGTAGGTACACTTGCAAAGGATGGAAAGTCTGCCCAGATGCTTGTAAGTGCAAGATCTAGGGGCAAGGAGTGTAAACAGGCACATATTAGAGGAACCAGTAAGTACATAGACACATCGCTCCATAAACTGCAGAAGGTAGGTTAGCAAACAGGCCTGTATGTGATCTGAGAACCATATAATTTAGACTAGTCAATAAATAGTCTGTGAGACCAGAGCAAGTGGTTTTAAGGACTAAGGAAAAAGAATAAAAAAGAGTGTGATGTGAATGAATTCACAATTTTACTGTATTAGAAGTAATTGGTCTTTTGAGAAATTAAGTTTAAAATATAATCTTGTCTTTGAGGTACATTGGTGTAGTTTATAAATAACAATCCAATGCTGAGGGATGAGAACACAATACAGTTTATGTCATGGCTACAACCAACAGCTCGAATAGTCAACAACTAGATCTCTAGGTAATATAAGGGGTTGCTTTAGAATAAAAAAAGTTTACAAGGCAACAACATTATCTTTGAACCAATAAGTGGATGCAGGACCATTGATTGTTTTTCCTTGTGTCTGAGCTAAATGAAGGTCAGAATGTTTAGGTTCTCTCTTCTCACTATTTCTCTCTTCTCACTATTATCATGCAAACGTTTCCTTCATGAACTAAAATTCAATTTAGAGACTTTGCTGCTTTTGTAGCAAAAGTAGTAAAAAGTAACACTTTAAAAGTAAAACTGTTCTCTGTGTAAATGCCTGAGTTTGACATTCCTAGAAAGGTCGTCTCTCTTCTGCAACTTTTGACTACAGTAGCAGTTGTCAAACATGGTTGAAGAATAAAAGTTGTAAAAATGAAGACATATGCCATTTAAATAGAACATAGAATGAGCTCCTTTTTTAGTTGAATACCTTTTGTCGGGACTTTCTGGCTTATAAATCCTGGTTAGGGCAAACACCCTAATGAAGTGATAATAGTCTCTGACCAACCCATCCATCCAGTGAGTCGCCAGGAGGTAGAGAGATTCCCATAAGAAATACATCTGAAAAACTGCTTAAATAGTCATAATAACCTGCTTTGGGCAAGCTATGACCCAAAGGCAATTGCAATATTATGGTTTGCAGTAGATAGAATAGAAATGCACAGAGCTTGCATCAGTTTTGCTGTGATGGTGAAAACAAAGCCATGTAAAAGGATATACCATTTCAAGCTGAGACTTGAAAGTCTGTATGCTGTTGCCTAAAGCAATTGTGTTTTTGTATGTCTATCTTAATTTCCACTACTAGTTATGCATACCTTTGAAAAAAAAATAAAAACACAAACAATTTTAAGAAAATCATTCTGAAACTTCATACCAGTGTACACAAACAGATTTATTTCTGACTGTCTATTTTTGACTTCCAACAACAAAAATAAAAGAACAATGAAGATATTGACAGAACAGATGCAACAAATTCAGTCTTGCCTCATTATAGTGACTGCCAGAAAATTACTACTATTAGCAAAGCCTCTGATGGAAATGGATTCTATTGATGCCCTGTGTGGTTTGAATGCTGTTATTTAATTTTAGGAGCCAGTTTTTAAAAGCCTCTCATAAAATACCCCATATAAGCTGTCAGCAGCATTTTGATCTAAAGAGTTATGATATGTAGTATGTTCAATCTAATGTACAAATTATATAATGAATTCAGTGTGAAATGGGATTTATTTTCTTTTTAATAATTAAACATTGCAATACTGAGTGTATTCAAGAAACTGTGCACACTTTATTTGACATTTTAAGTATGAACTCCATTAAAGATATACAGTATATATATATTTAAAGGTTTTGTTGGCTCTAGTGGCCTTTATTTGAAAGCAGTCTGACAGGAAAGAAGGCAAAGACATACGGCAAATGTTGCTAGGCTGGGAATCAAACCAGCAACCACCGCACAAGGACCAAGGCCTCAATACGTGGATCGTGCCTCGCCCCTGCGCCACCACAGCACCCCCATTAAAGACATTTGTTGAATAAGACTCATAATTACTGTTTCGTTGTAACAAATATAAAAATGTAAACCTGATAATCCTGTTGTTTTCAATCTTAGTAGGGCACTATTTAATTATTTTACAATTTAAAAAAAAATATATACTTCTTTATTTCTTGCCTCAGGTTTCTGACCAATGTTAAAATATGAGACAACCTAATCTTGATAAACTGTGTAACATGAATAAAGAAAAACACAAACTCTTTTGTTACTCATATGTTCATGAAAACACCACATTTGGGTATTCAACTAATATAATATAATATAATATAATATAATATAATATAATATAATATAATATAATATAATACATATTGTTACCCAGATGTGATTCTGTGTAACAAGCACTTGGGAACTCCTTATTTAAAGATGGAGAAAAAGAAATGCATGACATTTTATTCATTCAAACAAAATGGTCCTTCTATTGAAGCAGCCACCTCAGTCCTAATTAGACAACATATCATTTTATATTGACTTTCACAATATCACCATGATGGCGCTTTACCTTGACCCAGCAACACACAACAACCCATTATATCCCATGCAACTGCTACAAAATATAAAAACACATGAAAAATGTCCCCATACATTAGGATGATACCCTTGCAGTTTATGTTTGTTGGTATGTGAGAGCACATTTACAAGTGCATTAATGTTGAACATTCATGTGCTGAGGTTGCATGTTATATTTCATTTTATAGCATGCAGTAGCAGTACGCTTTTACATGAAAAAGAAGAGGCATAAATTCTAATTACTGCCATTCCAACAACTGCATGACAGCACTGGAAAATAACAGTTGCACAACCAGTTATGGCAACACACAGGAAGCATAAGATACACAAAGAAAACACCTGCACAGTCCCATAAACATGAGTACAACATTTGTAGTACACATTGAATTAATCAGCTCTAAGACAAATAGCTGAATAAATACTGTAGATAAGCAGATCGATATTTTACACTCAATTCATTTGAGTTCACATAGATGTCAAATTCCACACAGTTCCATAGCACACTGATTAAACTGGCACCACATTAATTCACTAAATCAATAAAACCAATCTGTCAAATAAATCAAGTTGCATGGATGACTGCAGCCAATTGGAGGGCAAGAACACATTAAAATTCCCTTGCTCCAACTGCATATCTATGTCAAGCAGGCAGCCCACTGATTTGCTGTGTGGATTCCACAATTTGCTGAATGAAAATGATTAATCCATGAAACAATAACCAGGGTGCCAAGAAGCCACATGGTAATTCTATAATGATCAAAGACTCAATTAAATCCTCTCCCATTCTGCTCACTAAATGTCTCAGTGGCAGCAAAGAATGTGTGTATCCAGTTTGTATTGTTATTTTGTGTCTTTTTGAATTGGTTAGTGCTGTAAGGTGACCAAGGTCACAACTTACTATTACAAATGTCTTTAGTGGTTTGGTTTATGTCTATTCGATATTAACTAAACAGAAGATTTGCCCAGCAAAAATTTAATTGTCAGTAACATCTGCTGAACAAAGATGCCTACAATCCTGTTACAATTGGTTTTTGACTGATTTTCCAATCACAATGTACTTTATCACATCATGAACCAATCTTTGGATTGTACAAAAATATTGTTTCAATATCTCTCCAGCTTCACATACATATCTTACTGGTTCTTAATAATTTTCTTAGATTTGTAACCCAGGTCTTCCCATAAAAATCATTAGAAATCTACTGATTGGAATCTGCTACAAACCAAATAAGAATAACAAAAGCAATTCAAAATTCTATGATGAGCTAATGATAAAAGTTGAGGATTTATCAGTTACCATGCTTCAAATTCTAAGCAAAAACACTGTTTGCAATATTTTTTGTTTTATTTCATCTCATTCTGAGCTGTGTAACACCAACATAAATGGCAAATTGAAAAACTGCTTTTTAACACCAGTTTTCATCACCATGCTAAGTTAATTTGATAAAACAATTATCTCCCTTCTCAAGAAAGAGCTGGCTGTCCTGTGTACCATGCAGAACAGAGGTTTATTTGCCGAATTTACTGCATTAGTACAATAACTAACGCTGATTGAAATAACACCAGCAGAAGGTTAATATGCCTTAGCACTCATTTACTTATGTAAATAGTGTCAGAGAGGTGATTTTATGATATAGCACGTGTAAGCAGTATTTTCCTGTGGCCTGTGTCCATATGTGCAGAGGAGCAGAGGGCACCAGGATTGGAGAAGTGCACCGTTGGGTAGTCTCAGGTGAGATGTGCAAAGTCCCAACATAATTATAATCCTTAATTAATCCAACCCGGATGTGCTCCCTCTTTCCCTCCTTCAAAGTTCATTGCTCTCTGTGTTTATAGACTCCTTCCATATTAGTGCAATTCCCACTCTCTGTTTAATCTGGCATTTTCCAGGTCTATGTATAATGCTCTGGGAGTTTTTGCAGCTGTTTATGAATACATATGTCCTATTTCAAATCTCTCTACTCCTTCTCCAATCCTTAGTTTTTTTTTTGTTTTGTTTTTTTCTCAGCCTGCTTCCTTCTAACTCATCTTGGAAAACAAGAAAACAAGCGTCTTCTTTGGGTCCCACACCTCTTCTTGCAGCTCGCAGCATGGAACAAAAGACGCACACACACAAACACACACCCACCAGTCCAACACCAAATACTCTAAGGAGTGAGCTGCTGACACAAATACGAACCCACTGGAGCCATCCTCAGTGGAATGAGTCAGGTGAGTCTCAGGTTAACATGGCTGTTTATAGACATGTATTTGCTAATGCTAATGCCTGACCAGCTGTGTTTATAGACACAAAGTGATTGAGTAATTCAGCAGGCCGAGTTGCAGGCAAAGAGAAAAACATTGCGAATGAAGGTGTAATAAAGGAAAACTGAAGTCCTGCAGAAACTGATGAAGGGCCTGCACATGGCACCAAGCTGAGGATAATAAGGATAAAGGTGTCAGTATTGACAGTGGTAGAATGAGAGCACCAGGTGTAAGGAGGAGTGACGACTCCTCGTGCCATTACTGCTCAGACTCCTGCTCTGTCCGTTTTGGAGCGAGCCAATTAGAGGAGCTCATGCGCCACTCCGCTCTAACTACTCTATCAAGCTATCAGAAAAACATAAGGATTGATTGGACAGGCAATTAGGTCAATTGATCCCTGCTTCCTTTCATCTCTGTGCTCCTCCTTTTTCAGACGGACAGGCTGGATGCAGAAAGCAGCTCCAATTATCTAAGGTTCAGGATTTAGCTTCCTCATGGTTCTCTTCATCTTTTCCTTAGTGTGAAACGGCCATTTTCCACCTCCTGACCTTGTCTTCACAAATTCAAACGAGGCAAACTTGTGAAAAAAAGTATACACTTTTTACACACAAGCATATACTGTATATGATATATCTTGGCTCAGATGTCGCACAGAGAATAATGGAATTTCACTATACCAGGAAGCCCAATAAGAGAGACTACATGCAAAAGATGTAGAAGCTTCAAAATCCAGCATCCAGATTAACCATGAGATATCTTCTGACCCAGTATTCTATTGTTTGTTATAGGAAATTACTATCACAATTGCCTATTAATGAGGCGCAATAAAACACCACCAATAGAGAGATAAGCTAATATTACTGTTAATGTCTGATTCACATGGATAGATTTTAAAATTGTCAGTTGATTTTCAAAGCATGAGACACCCAACACATGACGATAAAAATTAACAGATATAACAGCTTAAGTTCTTCGGTATGTGGTGTACACTCACATGACAAAGACAACACACCACACAGAAACATTCGGATATCAGAGGAGAAATCTCTCAAAGCCTCTCAAGATCTAACATGAGAGGGACAAGGAAGAAGCAATGGCGATAGTAGGCTATTTTTGACAGAGAAAAGACAATACTGGGTTTCCACCAAAAAACCTGCAAAGCCCAGTGGTGGAGGAGCCAGGGCAGTCCACCAGCAGCCCACTGTGTTTTTGTGTTAAAAAATTAGTTACAAAAATTCAAAGGTGCATTACCAGGCATCATAATTTAGGAATAATAGCGGCCAATAGGGAGGTGAAGGAACATCGCAATTGGTAAGCACCCCTTCACGCCCATTTCAATGCGTCAACTATAAACCTAGTTTATAGGTTTAACTGTCGTTACTGTCCTTTATACTGGAGTATAAAAAAAAACTAATTAAAATAAACAAACAATGCTTAGTCTGGTAGGTGGTACTTTTCTATTGGTTGTATTGGTACAGCTTGATGGTACTGTGTTCGAGTACACAACCATGTCACTCAGACACGCCTCTGTGGCGAGTCAAACGAGAATTGATTAATGGACAGCGAGCATTGATCTGTAGCGTTTCTAAGTTTTTACATGTGACTCATTTGCAATGTAAACATGGAGTGGAATGGGTCTCCTCTGCTCTCTGCTCTGACTTCTGGCAGTTTGCAACAAGACAACTATGTGAGACTGGCTGCAGTGCTTGGGAAGCAGGAGGCGGCTCTCGGCAACACTCACTTCTCGCTTCAGTTGCTGTAGAGCGATCGGGGCTTTCACATGTCACCATGAAAGGCTCCAATAACACCAAAAAAAGTTGCTAGAATTGTCTCCAGTTTTGGAGAAAAAAAAAATCGCTAGTGGGGTCTGAAAAGCAGTTAATAGAGCAACAAAGTCGTTAAGTTGGCAACGACTCATTCCCTCGTCCTGACCACAACCCCTTTCACTCATCCCCCCTCTTGGCCTTGCTCCTTTGTGTGACATCGTCCACTTTGGTATAATTTTTAAAAAATTTTCTGGGTTGCAAGGTTATACTTTCACAAGTGGGTTACTTTAAGATTGTCGGCATAAAAATCTTGCCCTGTGAACCAGGCATTAGCTGGAAACCTTGAACCAATACCCTTTGCCAAGGCTATAATGAAGTACATTGTGAACGTCGTCTAATGGATATAAATATAAATGAAGTCATGACTATTAAGGTGGTATACACCACAACAGTAATCAATGAGATGTGAAGTACAGTTTACCATGGTTTCACAGCATCACAGTTACAAAAATTTCATACTAAAATGTACAATATGATCTAATTTCTTTTATTTAAAAAGACATATGCAATAATTATTACAACAGCCACCAAGATAATGTGGTGGCTGTTTAATAATATTAATCTTAATATTAATCCAAATATTAATGTTATCCATTTATCTGCTAATTTATTGTGCTGAAGTTGATACAGGGATTTAAGCAAAAATATAAAACAAACACTATCTAAATTTACCTGTAGTTTTTAGTGCTTATTGCAAATCATAACATATTTTTTGTCAATCTGCTAGTTACAAAGTAACACAACTACAGTCAGCTGTTGCTAGATGGTTAATTAGTTGTGATATAAGCTCTGTTATCAACCTTGTAGTCTACTCCTGAACAGAGATGCTGCTCAGAGCTTGCCATCTGTAATTTAAAATATGAAACATTTTACCAAAACAGATGGGTAACGCTCTGAGAGTTTAGTTTAATTTTGAAACCCAAAAATGTTAATAGGGCTAACTATTTGAGTCACCCTGATAGCTGAATGGTCTGGTGTTTTTTCTCTTAATTTTCTCTACAGTATCTATAAAATAGAGACTGGGAATTGAGAAAAACAGACTTCTATAAATCGGTTGTTAAAACTGCAGTTATACACCTTCTGACTCAGTATGTCCTTCCAATCTAAAAGAAAAACTGCAAAAGTGAATGAAACAGTGTTGAGGCTGATTGGACACATTGATTGAGCATCAGTACGTCTTTTCTCTGCTGTACACCAAGCTGTCTCTCAGTCAATAGACACAACCAAAATACACCCGGCACTCAATCCAGTGTGTTGCTACATGGGCCAATCCAGCTAATTTAACACCCACTCCATTTATGAAAAAGAGTCCTCATCGATTTCTTCCCGTGCATGTGCTCTCGTTGCCCCTGTTCGTTTTTCGCCATCCCGGCGCCTACACACGCTCAAGGTTGGCAGCACTGAATTGGATTAGTGTGTGGTAGGGTTCCTGTAAGATGGGCTTTTCAAAACCCACACCTTCAGACTTTCTCCAAGAGTAACAGAGACCACAGAGCTGGTAGGGCTGCAGATACATGCTGCTGCATGAGTGCATGGTCAGATTCATAGACAAATCCGCAACACAAACGCAGTGGGCTTCAAAATAGACACACTTTGCCTCTTGCTTTTCCACCTCATTGCCACAGAAAAGGGATTCTTAGTCCATTAACCATAAACTATGCTTCCTCTCTGCTAATGTACTTCCCAGTCTTAATCCTTTCCTGTTTTATTCGTTGCACTCTCTTATTACTACATGTTTTGCAACCAACATCTAATCAAGAATTTAGGGTGAAAACAGCCAAAACATGACAAATAGCCCTTAAAGACGTAATTGAGTATTTTTGATTACAATAATGAGTCAAGCACTGACCGTTGAAAACCATTTCCAGTGCGTTTGGTTGGCAGTGGTAAAATAGTGAATCACAATAACTGTCTTTAGAATTGTAATGGCTTTTCTGTATGGACAACTCTTATCAGGCGAGTGACAACTCCAGAACTGCCACTGCCAGGTAAGCAGTGCTTCTTCTGAACAGGGAGAGTAGAGAACAGCGATGAGGAACAAAAAAAATGCTGCTGGGTTAGTCAAAGGGAAAAGGTCCGACAGAGACGGAGCATTTCGACATTAGAAAAAAAGAACACAAAAGACCTCTCTTTGCCCGTGCACAAGAGATACGCAGGAGCGCACTACCTCATGGGACACTACAAATATAGACATGCATCCAACCACCACCACATTTTTCACTGCATAACTCCACCCAAATGAGATGGAATAGGCTGAAGCGAGCTCGGTAATCACAAACTGCAATGATACTATCAAAGACGTTTTGAGGGATTTTGTATGCTGAAGGAAAATTAGATTTTGAAGAAAGGTCAAAAATCCACATCTATGTACAATTCAATCTGGCAAAGGTTTGTTGTCTATTTATTACAGTTACAAATACTCATTAGTAACAACAAATCTCTGTAGACCATTGGCACGGTACCTTAAACAGATCAGGATTGGCAAATTGGCATGCAGGACTGGTAGTTTTAATCGGATTTTAAAACTGGCTGGAAACCTCTCATCATCAAAAGGCACCTCTGATCTTAGGACTTTTTAAATAAAAAAAATGGAGTTGGCTTTATAAATCCTCTGCTCAGTCCTGGCACACAAATTTTTACATGAAGTCTATAGTGGTATTCGAAAGAGCATTTGAGGTCACTTCAGCATTCAAACTTTAAAGGCTTGGCGTAATTTGAAATACACTGATAATTATGTAGAAAATATTTCAATTACTCATATGTTACCACATTTACACCACTGTACACTTAAAAATGTATCAAAATATTTCAGTTTAGACTAAGATTATTTGCTTTACATTATTGTTCATTCTCACCTAAAAACTGCACTTATCACAATTTTTTCAAATTAATAATATGAGATATTTGGTTTCCATCTTTTTTTTTTCAGATCTTACGCAGAAATAGTATTAACTGTAGTGCAGTCGCTTGATTAAAGGAATAATAAACAAATATAATTAATATAACTTTGAATTTAAAAATATAGTCCGAAGTTAGAAAAACTTAATTCCGATAACCAGTAAAATACAAACCCAAACTCTGCAGCAAATATGCTGTTACAAAAGCGCATCAGCTATTTACATATAAAAGATATTTATTCTACGCAATTCAATATTTTCTATGAAGGCTTGTACTATTCAGTACATGTCTCTATCTGTGGTACAAAAAAAACTTTTGAAGAATTAAAATGACACCAAAAGCTGTAGTCAGATTCTTTTCCTAACACAAAAGAATCCTGTCATTTTAAATAAATATTGATGCAATTTATGTAGTTTCTGAAAGAGTGGTGAGCATAAAGTTATTTTCTGAAACTTGCTTCAGTTCTGGGTTTTTCTGCATAAATTCTATTAAAATATTAATTTAGTCTGCCTTGAGAGAGAGCTGTAGGGGGTACATAAATATTGCATTAAATTGTAAGCAACAAAAATGCAAAGACAAGATATTAATATTTTTATGAATATAAAAAAAGCAATATTAGTCATATTCATATAAAGATTTATAAATTGACTATTTGTGCGTGCCGTGCATATATACAGTGCATGTACACACACATAGACAAATACAAAGTATATGAGTTAACATATACAGTGAGCTAGTGCATTTAGACCTGAATACTATGAAAAAGTAATGTTTTTTTGTGTGCGTGTGTGTGCGGGCGTGTGTGTTTGTGTGTGACCACTTTCTTTTAATATGGTTATCAAATCCAAGCAGCAAATCAACAGAGGCTAGAAAAACAAACACATAAAGACATAAACTTATTTTTAGTGACCTATAAAGTCTGTGATGACCATTAATGACATGTTAATGTATGAATATTATTCAGCAACAGAAAACTGAGAATAATTTTTCTGATGGGTATGTGACGCACAGACAAGGGGGAAATAAATCCTTCTGTCTTCCTGGGGAGTGTGTTTGGCAGTAAACCAATTCCAAGCCTGCCTTCTTGAATGTCCAGATAACGCAATCAGACAGTTGCAATATTGCTGTTTTACCACCTGAAGAATTTGAATTTCATTCAGCCCCTTCAGAATAGTGGACTTGCCAATTTTTCCCAGAAATTGGCAGGACAAACACAATGCACCCCGGTGAAATGAGGAAAAGGCTTATAGGCTGAAAATAACTGCTTTTGGGGTCTGTCGAGTACGAGTCCTCAAGTTCAATTTTATCATGATGGCACAAAAAAAAACAAATGTTTAATTTCATCATCACTACAATATATGTTGTCGATGTGTTTTATTACATGCCTTAATATTAAATTGGGAATTAGTTCAGAAAGTAATATTATAATATCGCCTCAGTTTTCATGACATGAATAAAAAACATTATGGGGTCGGATTGGATAAAAATTAGATATTATAATGTGCTCAGGCATGAGCCGATGTTACACACATTCTTTAATCTGGATTTTAATTTGGAAGACCGTAGTCTTCAAATACTAAAATCTAAAGGGAGTCAGTGGATAATGATTTTGAAGACATTCTGGATTATTGGTGTGGGATTGAACAGAGCAGTTCACACTTAGCCCTGATGCTTATTCCCCTAATGCTCAATGAGATGCTTAATTTTGTTCCTCATGAAAATAAATGGAGAAGGTTAAAACACAACTGCATGCGTTTCACACTGAGCAACATTCAGTGATATCTAATTTTTAGGTAGTAGCTTACAGATAACAAATAAGCATTTTATCACTTTTACTGAGCGCTATTATCCACCCGCCTCTGTGTTTCGGTCACAATGCAGCTTTTACAGGACAAACTGCCCTTTTAAATCGCAAATAAAGTAAATTCATCAGAATGCGTTTTAGTGCGGCTCCATGGTGCGTTGAGCCCACAGCAAGATTCCCACTTCAAGATTCAGCTTATTCCCAAAACCCAACACGCATTTTAAACATGGAACGGATACATCAATAAACATAAAGTCGATAACTGTCAAACCGTAATAAATAAATAAATAATTCAGGTTGAAGACCTCACAGACGCTGATCGGGGACCTCCGGTTTGTCCACAGTTCATAAAATTGCCGCGTTGGTATAACATGTACAGGAAATTAAAAAAATAAAAAAAAACACTGCTTCGGTCTTACCTCGATTTGTCCAATCTCCGTCTTCTTGGCTGCTCAGAGTGTCTCATTCATTCTGGTTTGTCTCCACAGCTGCCTCCTTCTCCCTTTCCCCCGCTCGGTTATCGCTCGTTTTCTCCTTTCTGGTGCCGTCTTCATGCGGATGCATAAGAA
Source organism: Xiphophorus maculatus (assembly GCF_002775205.1). Lineage (NCBI taxonomy): Eukaryota > Metazoa > Chordata > Actinopteri > Cyprinodontiformes > Poeciliidae > Xiphophorus > Xiphophorus maculatus. Next base: position 10,055,171 of record NC_036458.1, on the reverse strand, counting down.
TTAAATATTAATAGGGTGCTATCTTAAAGACAAACCGGAATATATAAGGACAAAGTGAAGGGGGGGGGGGGGAAGATCACCAGACCAAAAATATGAGAGCCGTAAAAGAAAATCCTTAAGGATAGAAGCAACTGTCACGAAAATGTGCCCGTCTGGGCATCAAAATAAATAACGACGACACCATCGTCCTGGTAGTAGCAATGACGACCCGCGAGTGACTACGACACTGGCGAAGCCCGAACCGTGAAACTACGGAGGAACATTAACTGAACAGAAGTATCGTGCAGTCCGTCCGCCACTGCTACAAGGTATGAGCAAATGTGCCACCCTCGCAAAAAACGTCTGCATGCGAGCGGAGATCAGACCTTTGAATGTCTGATGCGCACCTCTTCTTGCTTTTTCCCAAACTGTCCACTCTTCCCCCTTCGAGATCACCCGTTTAAATCAGGGTACACAGGCCATATGCGGCTGCCTTGTGCGTCCTGACGCACAGAGCTCATCACTCGTCTCTTTCCCCTCTTTTGTCAGCAGGCAGCGCACACTCTCATCAGGACCATCCACATGGTATGTTCAACCTCAGCAGGTTTATGAGGCCTATTACACTCTAGTGCCTTCGTCACGGTACTGTTGGTAGCCTAAACATTTTTTTTCAACGAAGTTTCTACTACCGAGTCTGAGGTGATGCAGCTGAGCCCCCGTTGCTTGCTCACGTATAAGCAAGCAACGTGAGCAAGCACGCACAGATAAACCGCTGTCTTGGCACTGCTTGGGATTTTTTTTTTATAGCTGTCGAGTTTTTTCTTTGTTGTTTTTTTTTATTTAATTTTATTTTTTTTTTCCTGGGGCTTTTGTCAGGTTTTTTGTTGTTTTGTTTTGATTTTTGAAGATATGGATCAGGAACCTTGAGAGCTAATTAAAATAGCTACTTTGAGTGCTCTGCTAAATTACTTTAAATTCAATAATGTAATAATCCAGAATGAACTGCATGTGGCAAAAATCGGGGTATGGCTGAGATGAAACTCATTCATTCCAATGTGAAGACAATAGAATCCTCAGTAAATGAGTGCATGACAGGCAGAAACATGATTAATTTCTAAAGTCCGAGAATTATTGGTATGCAGACTTTGTGCATTGATTGCCTAGAAAACGAATGATTTTAAAACAGTTTGGGAGCCGGTTCATTGAAGCCATTCAGCAACAGTTCATCTTAACTCCTATGCATGTAGAATTTCAATAGATTTTAACAGCGTTTCCAGCACAACAGCAGTGCTAAGCTCACAAGAAAATATTTCAGACTGAAGTAGTGAGCACTTGGTTGCTGTCACAGGTGGATTTCTTTTTTTTTTTTTAAATATAATTTTTCTAGTACACCTAAGTGAGGAGGCTGAAAACCCAAGATAGATTATTACACTGAGCTGAAGGAGTGTCATCAGTTAGCGCTTCAGGCAGTCGACATGCTGCTGGTGGGTTAAAGCAAAAAATATAACAGTTTGGGTAGTCAAAACTCTTCACTGGGGCATGAATCAGCCACTCCGTGGATACTGCGAGTCATGGCATGAAACACTGCAGCAATGTTGGGCTGTGTTGGAACTTCTTGCACTGGAGGTAAGTCAATAACAAAAATAAAGAGTGTATTTTGAACAAATATATTATTAATAACATTCTAGAGTAATCTTCAAAGATTAAAGTTTTGTATGTCTTTTACAAAAAAAAAAAATCAGGAAAGTCAAGATGATGGCATCATGGCAATTAGGGCTGTAAACATTAATTTAGCAATCGAGTAATCTACCAATTATTCCAACGATTAATAAAGTAAAAGAATAAAAAACATGATAAAGTTAAATACTGGTAAATGCTGACATAACAGCAGTATTAATATTGGCTATCAACGTCGGAGAAAATTTTCATTTGTGTAGCTTAGAAAATTAATCTTACTTTTTAAGTTAGCCTGGACCAAAAAAATATACAAAAATCCGTTATTCAATCTAATAATAAATCAGCAGCCTCACAAAGACACTTCTAAAAGGGTGTCTGTACTACAGGTTTTAAGTTCATGTATTTGTATTCAATTTCATAGATTAACTCTGACTTTATCCTGCCATCTATATCTTTTATGATCATGCTAGCAGCACTTTCGTCACACAAATAGGAACTTATGCGTCACCCATTTGTTGTGACCGGAAACATATCAAACGTATTTTCCATTTCCTTCATAAAGCTACGCTTACCATAAGCATACAGCAGTGTTCAGTCTAGCCACTCCACCTGTATGAATACACCCGCCACGCACTTCGCCGCCTTTTGCTCCGAACCAGCCAACAGACAGCAGCTCCGGGAAAAAGGCTGCCATATTCGCGCTTTTAGGAAGCCCTTTGCTCCCCGAAAAACGATGAAAACCCGGGGTGATTTCAGTGATCGTCAATCATTGAAATCACCCGTGGATCCGTACCAAAATTGAAAATCGGACATGTTATGCTGGTAGCACTTAGCATTCGTCAACAACTCTTAGACGGAAGTGGGAGCATTGCGTAACATTAATAATAGTCGGACTGGAACACGGCGCGCTAAACAATAAAACATAATTTGAAGAAGCTTAGAGGCAGATAATTTGCCCCGAGGAATTTTAATAATCGAGGTACTGGAATCATTTGAGGAGTCCTAACCACCCTAAGCAATGTGAGTTTCTGTGTTAATTTACAATATTTGATGTAATTTTGGAAGTATTGATGCCTAAAACCAGCTGCTTAAGGTGTTGTTTGTTTTTTTTGTTTTTGATTTGTTCTAACATTTTTAGAATGACATTCATAAATAAAAATATTACTAAACGCTGCAATCAGTTAACTAAATTTTTTTATTTCCAATGTTATCAAAAGATAAAAATAATGTTTTATTGTCTAAAGAAACTTAAGTTGTTTGGCTATAAGGAAAATGAAAGAAAACCATTCCAACTGTCGGGTTTTACGGTGTAAAAGAACTGAATTAACTTTTTTATGTATCACAGCCAGGTAGTTAAAGACTTTTCAATTAAGCCCATATTTCTGTATTCAGATTGTTTTTATTATTATTATTGGTCTGATGTATACTTACCGTAAATAGGTTTTATGTTTTGTTTTTCTGTAAGCAGAAAACATTCATAATTAGCAGTGATAAAGGTTCATCTGCCACAAAAAGTAGAGTATGATGATAAATAAGAATAGGAAAATAAGGTTTTCCAATTTGAGATTTATGCTATTGAAAACTATAAGAACCTGTTGACTTTGAGTGTGCTCTACTTGATTAATTCTTTTCACTGACAAGAAAATCATAACAAGACACCTAGGACAGGATGACCACATTTGCAATATATTTTACTGATGCATGAGGGAATTAACTTCTCCACATGCTTATTTAACATGTAGAACGTGCATCTCAATGTATTTAAGAGGGCAAAATTCTGCTCCTTTAAATCCAGTAAATCCATTGAAAAAATTTTGTTTGAAATGTTTGTTTTAGATGAGGGGAATAATAACCTTAGATGAATCCACGCAGGGTCTTGTCTCCAGGTGAACAAATGGTAAGGTGTGCTGCCAGATTAAATTATTTAACTTCCATATCACATGTAATAATTGCACCAGTGCACAGTGCATGTTGCGATTTTTCTCTCCACTCTGAAAATGATTTTGTCAGTTTCTATTATGATGGGTAATGTCACATTCTACTGAATAGGCTCCACGTGCCTGTGCCACTTAGCCCTCTGTCATGCAGCACCTACTCTGGTATACTGCTCTCAAATTTAACCAATTGACCTTCATGGCTGCCTTACTCATAATGTCAGTAAAAAGTAACATAATGTAGTTTGCACTCTGTGAAGGTCTCACACAATATATATATATATATATTCTTTTTTAAGAGTCAGACGATATAATGCAAAATTTGTATTGGTTACATAGATTGTTGACAAATTCAATGGACAGCCTAAATTACAAATAACCTATGGACTACAAATGAATATGGACTAATTTAAAATTTAAAGTCAGGCAAAGTCAGAGGAGTTATTCATCATGCCCTGGTCTCTTAGCAACAACCACAGTGACTACAAATGAGCTGATTGGCCTACAAAACATGGGCATGGACAGGCAGTACAGACAAACAGTACTAATTCTTGTAGCAATTTACAAAAACATAAATGTGACTGAAGAAATACTTTCATTTCTTGTTTTACCTCTTCCATTTTGAATGTTAAATGAAAACAAAAAGTTAACATCTTTCTTTGTTCTTTTTTATCTTCCTTTCCCATCTGTAGTTCGTTCTGTCTTCCTTTCTTTCTTTCTTTCAATTTCTTTAAATACAAAAATGTAAAGAAGGCTCCCTCAAATTTGTGTTCAATGTATTCAGCCAGTGTTCAAACATTATAGCTCACCATCACCACCCATTCTAGTTTACCAGGTTTGCCTCCCCTGCCACCGCATCCAAAACACTACCAGGTGGTGATCGGTTGAGAGCTCCAAAGTCAAAGCACTCAGGTGAGGGCTTGTGAGAATTCTCACTGCTCTCACCTGATGTCACTGTTCCTGGGTAACTCCAGAATAGAATAGAGTCCAGTCCCCTGTCCAAGACTTGGGTGCCAGAGAACCACCCTGTGCACAAAGATGAGTCCAGCTATTTCTGTTTGGCTGCATTGTGATCCCTTTTTTATCTAAGAAAGTGATTCAGGTATATTTACTTATTTACTTGTCAAAATACACAGAGGACTTGTGCTCGAAGTAAGCACTTGTTTTGTTCTGCAGAGTAGAGTTGTTTTCACTGAGAGCAAATTCAGTCAGCTTCTCCCATATTTTTTAAAATCTGAGGTGCTGTTAAAATGCCCTTGTGTTCCCTTGTCTTCTATGTTGTTTTCTTTATAAATCGATGTCTTGCATGATAAACTAGACTTGATCAACAAAGCAGCAAGTGTGCTTGTTTGTCTGAATATTTCTTTTCCTCTGAAAAGGAAAATGTATTCATACAGCTGGCTTATTATAATTTGTTCTGGCTCATGTTTGATTAATGCCACTTTTTTTCTAGGTAGGTCTCATGTTTATGCGGCACCATTATTTATGTAACTCCTTTCTGTATTTGTAACTAGCTCCAATTTTCACCCTGATGAAGCTTTTTGTTTTACGCTGATTGACAAATCACATTTTTGGAGCAAATAGCAAAAGCAATGCTTTCTTCACAGAGCACTGTTTTGCACAATTCTGTGAGAAATATTGATAGTAATGTTGATTTCATCAATTTTGGATCAAATGCTATGACTGTTTATAGCCAAAATTATGGTTTTTAGTTAAATCGTACAAAATTTGCAATAAAATTCCTCAAAATGTATTTCTTTGCACAAAGCTTTGAACTATGTGTACATTACTTTTATGTTAATGACCTGCATTTACAATTGAAGGCCTGCAGGTGAAGGTATTAAATACAGTGGAGAAAAAAAAACAAATGGAAACTGTGCCAAATATTTAGCCCTAACATAGATGGAAACCCAAGAAGGGGGTCAGGAGTCCAGTAAAACTAAACAGATATTAGCATCTGGGTTCTGCAAAGTGTTTGTGTAACTACTCTGCTTTAGTAGCAGCCCGTGAATTCAAGAGTGCTCTCTTCATCACCCTCTTTCCATCAGCCTATTCATGGTAAATGCAGCGTTTGAACATTTTCAAAAACTGCATTTCATAAAAAATAAATAAAAAATACAAATTCTCTTCCTCTCTCTGATTTCTCATTCTCAATCTTGCTCTCTTTTTCTCTTTTTTTTTACTCAATCTCTCCTCTGCTCCTCTCTTTTTGTAGTGCAGTATGACATAGTCCATTATCTGCTCTTAGTACTAATTGGTGTATTAACGCCGTGCTGTGGATGACACAGTGAGACAGAGGAAGAGAGAGCATGTTTGAGAGATTGAAAAAGAGAGAGAAAGGCAGACAGAGCATGAATATGGATGAGGCACAGGCAGGGCGGGAGAGCAGCTCTCAGGGAGGAAGGCAAAGAGTGAGAGAGAATGGAAGGCCAAGGTAAATCTTTTCAGCTACACAAGTGGTTAAGAGCAGCATGGCAAAATGACGAGTGAAGGGGAAAAAAAAGGATCCATCCTGTAATGGCTTGTTGTTTTTTTTATTTATTTTTTTAGCTGGCCTTTTCTGTATCCCTTTCTATTCTGCTCTCACAGTCACCACTTTCAACCCAATTATCCACTCTGCCTGGCGCCACTGGCAGCATATGGAAATGTAAATTACGGCAGAGATTTTTTTTTTGTAAGATGTGGAAGGTAAGCAGCTCTTGAGGATTGGAAGAGTAGGAGGAAGAAATAGAGATGACAAACATGTGGAACTGAGGGGATGTTTTTTAATCCCAGTTGCTTGTCAGTATTGCTACTCCATCAGTTACACAAATCCACCCACAATAGGAAATTTAGTAGACGGAGGTTGATTTTTTTTTATTAACACAAGATATTCAACAGTGTTTTATTGGAAAAAATCATGATTTGTGCAAAGGTCTAAAATGAAATTATCATGTCTGCTTAGCATAATTTACCTACTAAGTATAGTTCAGCAATGCAAAGTTACAAGCTTGAAGATGCAGCAGATCATATTTGGCTGTGAGGCAATGCAATTTTGCTTTCTTTTGAACCATTAAAAACATGGCAGATGGCATCAATAGTACAAAGGATCATTTCTGGCTTTTCTGGTCTAAGTCTGCTCTAGTGTTACATTTTGAAGACTTTTAAAAAACTTAATCAAAAGATTCTCTCACAGTTTGAAGGACATCTCGGAAGAAAATATTTGTGTAACAAAAGCGATTACTTTAAAGTGACTGTGAGTTAAGTAAAGATTGAGCTCAATGCAAGATGTGTGATTATGTAATAAAATAGTTGAATCACACATTTTTTGTTGTCTCTAACAAACACAACCATGCTGTTAATCATTGTCATAGTAAAATCTCGTTTTAATAAGCATAGTGCATAAAATAAAGCAAATGCTTGCATTGTCTGTGTGTCTCTTACCCTATTAATGAACCTAAATTGATGACTGGCGAAGATATATGAACATTTACACTATAGTAATCAGCCATGATATAACTAGCGTGGCTTCCCTAAGTGGTTTATGGCAATGCAGCCCAAGAATATGCAACAAAGTATGACAAAGTATCTCAGAGTTAGTATGCCTGTATGATGGTCAGAGCGTACAGATAGAATTGATACAATGCATTAAGCTGCAGATTCATTCCTTTGATCATCTCTGTAGCTGAAAATTTACATGGAGATTTCTGCCCCCTAACAGCAAAATCAAGTTGTAACATTTAAAAAATGGATGACATTTTTCATCATTTTGATGATTTTGGCATCCACTTTCAGTTTATATAGCTACGTTTGAAGCAAGGGGTGAGTAACATTTCATCAGTATCAGATTCCCACAAAGACTGCTCATGTGTGCACAACAGCCAAACACACACTGGTGTCACTAACCTCTCAATGTGCTGTGGCTCTTTTTAAAGTAAAGTTTCAATCATTTAACCCTGAAAACAGCAGGGTAAATCTTTTGCTCTTATAGGTCTAGGTCAATGTACTAACGGCAGCAAAAACTTACTGTTACAGGATAATGTTTATCCTCCGTCATCAGTGGCCATCCTAATTATCCCGAGCATTAACGTCAGGCCACATTGCAAGGAAGGAGGTGTAGTACAAGGGGGAGGGTGTGAGCAGCTTGTGCACAAGTATGATTGATAGCTGTAAGGCCCTCCTGCTGGCTCGGATTGGTTGTTTCCGATCGAGCAGCGTATTTCTGCAGATGTGTACACTGGGAGGAGGTGGAGAAGTGTGATCTTTTCACAGATTATCTGTCTCATATACACTGTCATGACTTAGTTTTAACAACTATTTTAAAAAAAATTTTAATAAAAGTGTCATGATTCCAGCCCTTTAGCCCTGCCTTGGCTGTGCTGATTGCTCATTGCCCTCACCTGCACTGAGCTGGACCCTACTTAAACAGCTGCTCGTCACCAGCTCAGGGCGAGATCGTCTGTTGCCACTGTCACAGCTTTCAAGCCTTGTCTCGTGTTTAAAAGTGTTTTCTGGTTTCTGATCCTGCCTGTTTTTGACCACAGATTTTTGCCTAATCCTTTTGCTGTTGAAAGTCCTGTTGCTGAACCCTGCCTGTTTCTGACCCTGCCTCCTGCCTTCTGGATTCTGGATTTTCACTGCCTGAGACCCTCCCGTGCATGACCCTGGACCGTTTCACGACTCAGCCTCTGGTTGGTGGATTTTGTCCCTGTCGTCTGTTTGTCCCCTGAGACCCCCACAGATCTCCCCTTGTCCATTCACCCTCCCCTCCCCTGGCTGGACTCCTCACCCCTGTGGATTCCTCGTCCCTGACCCACTAGTGTGACCACACCCTTCTACACCATTTACTTTAGTAATAAAACTTTTTGGTTAACCATCCTCTTGTTGTGGCTGCGTTTTGGGTTCTGGCTGATTCTGCTTTTACCATTACAAAAAGTTACATATTGCAGCTTTGACATCATCAATAATAAAGAAACCAGCAAAAACTACTCTGATTCATTATTTAAGTATCATACACATACAAATATAAACAACTTTTCTGTGCACACTTTTGGCTATTCATCAATTTTCTGTACCATGGGCACCCAACCTACAAACAAAATTATTTACATGAAATGTAAATAAGAAGAAAATAAGTTTTCTTCTGGTCAGTGTACTGCACAAACATAACATTAATATGCCGTACATGAAAAGTTTCATTCTTAGGGTCACACATGATTAGTGCCATGCTTGGATGTTTAACTTTATTATATCGTTATACCACAGCAGTTGCATCACAGAGGTACATATCCTCTGTGCTTAAGGGGTTTTCCAGTCCATGGCCAGGATGTATGCCCTCTGGCTATTGAATAACAGCAGAATCTTGGGAAATAGAGATCAAAGTTGCTCATCTGCACACACACATATGACAGCGAGACACATACAGGCTGATTAGTCAGATAAGCAGCTTCTCAGGGGTGTAGGCAAAATAGAGACGAGTGTTTTGTTCATTATCATTAAGATCTGCCTTTTCCTCTGTTCACCTCTCCACTTTCCACATGCTCATATTCCACCCCCGCAGTGCTGATGAATCCAACTTCTCAAATCTGCAATTTGCTCAATTATTTTCAATTATCCCACCATTGTTGCTACTGTCATTCCCCTTGGCTTAATTTTAAACAGAAATCACTTGTTGATTGACAGAACAGGCCAATTAGAGCCAAGAGAAAGCTTTAACCTCTATAGTAATAACTAGTGATTCCTGTCATGGAGACATTTTATGTGCCCTTTCCACATAGGTGAAGAATTCACCCTGATGCATCCCTTTTCAATGTATAGCAATACTTCCTATCACAAAGAGACTGCAGGTTTAAAATGGAGTCATTGTCAGGTTGATGTGAATGACACAATAGTATCCTTTATGACTGTTGAAAAACTCAATGGTCACTGATAGCTTTAAAAGATATTGTTACTAAGGTATTATTTTCCCTCTAGTTAAAGGCTCTTATCTGTGTGACTTCACCCCATTAGTTTAACGTACTGCAGCTAAGTTTCAAGGCATTAGAAAAATCTGTTGCCAATGGGCTTGAGAGTCAATGATGAACTGCCATTGGCAATGAGAAGGAGATCCTCAAATTTAATAAATTTGTCCTTTTTGCAGCTTTGGTGCCTCGGTTTCGTCAGCATTTTTGTAGTAGCACAATCCAAGGTAGTTAGGAGAATCAAGATATTTAACCTATACATTTTTTGTTGTATGCAAAATCAACTTTTTGAACTTACACTGTAATGTTCTCATCAAATGCATAGTTCAAGTGTTGTTTTCACTCACTATATTCATGCATGTTTGAGGAAGCCTTAGACCTCCCTTGGTAGCCATTTGGGGTGTTTTACAAAGTTTCTCACAATTGATTGCTGCTCCTTCAATGTGCCGTCTATTTCTCTGAAGCTCTACCTTGGAGATTCAGTGCCCAGCTGAGCTTCCATCCCACAGAGCATCCCTCCCTCATGCATCCCCACACAGCTCCATTAGACTAGTGGCAGCACCACTAACACTAGTGGTGTTAGCAAACACCTGGTGGAACTTCATGTCTGCGGATCTTATCATACAAACTACACACACTTAAGAACAGTTGCAAACAGCATCACTGTCCATGGACAGTTTGGGCATGGAGAAGCATTGATGTGATGACGTCATGAATGAGGAATGTTAGAAAGGGTATGAGGTTCTTAAAGAGACACGAGCCAATTTCAAGGTGCCAGATAAGGCTATAATGTGAAGTCAAATTTATTTTAAGTTGTTTTTGATATATACAGCATTTTCATAAGAACTGAAGGTACTTGACTGTGTTATAAAATGGCACTATGTGTCTGGAAAATATAGCTCCTTGTACATCACAGTTGGGATTTTGTTCTGAAGCTTGCAATCTTTCCTTTTCTTACTTTTTCAGTTACCATCATGGGAACAACCCATCAATTTCTTTTTTATCAGAGCTAAAGACATGTTTCCAAAATTTAAGGTTTTCATCACTGAGTGCATTTGCAAACTGTCACCTGTTTTATTGTGTTGCTCTTGGAGTAATGGCTTTATCCTTTGTTTAGTGGCCTTTCTGTCAATGTTGTTACAGGACTTGTTTAACTGTAGATAATGAGACCCTGTTATCAGTTTCCACCAGTATCTCACAGGTTGTTTTTCTTTTATTCTTGGGTTGATGTACAGATTTAACACCTTCTTTTCTGGGACTCTTCCTCTAGAGCCGTTTGATGACTGGACATTCCCATGTTGTGTTTTTTTTTCCATGTCATTGTTTGAGCTGATGAAGCATCTAGAAATTGTCTCCAAAAATGAGTCAAGACTTGTGGAGGTCCACATTTATCCTCTTTGTATCATGGCCGAACTACTGTATATGATTATTCTTTTTTGTCACACAAAAAAGTAGTTTCTTAAAATGTCCCTTAAAGTAGCTCTCTATTTTCACTGCCACTCAGCTTAAATCATTTTGATAAAAAGCTTTACACGATGACATGATGACATCATCATTGGAACCTTTTCAAGACACTGTGCATGCAAAGCTCTGAATTTAAATTTGTGTCAATATCTGGTATGAAGTATATATGTGCACCTTAAACACATTTTTATTAAATATACAGCAGGCATACAGTAACTTGTACATCATGATTGGTTTGAGTGTATTTCAAAAACCACTCTGTACTAATGATACTTATGGTGCTAATGAAACATATTTTGTAGTGGAAAGAAATATTTAAAATGCATGCATTTTATTAATATATCAATATGGTTCTATTAAATATAACATTCTATATTAAAATTGAAGTTCAACAAAAAAAGGAACTTGCAGGGTTTGGGGGCCACAGCTCCCTGCTAAAATCCACTAATACTTGAGACCTCTAATAATGCTCTTAGCTGCCTATTTGATTAGTTCTCACTCCACATTTACCTTGAAATGCATTAATACACACAGTATAAAGCGTCTTAGCATAACCTCCAAAGCTAATATAAACCGTCTTCCTTATTTCGGTTCTTTGGGGCACAGCCAATAAGCACCAAGAAAAAAAGGCATTCCTGGATTGGTTGCTTTGCAAAAACAAACCAATAGCTTGTTAAGTAGTATCGCTCCTATATATTTTAGCTTCATATGATGAAATTTTCTTTTTAATATTTTTAATTATTACCAAGACAAAAGTGTTACCTTAAACAGAAAAATCTGTGAAACCTGAGCCACAAATAGATGCGGGTTCACTGTACCTTTGTATAGTTAGACTTTTTCTATGCAAAAAGTTGTTATGTTTTTGTTTTTTAGGTCACAACATAAACAGTTTATGCCAGTAAAAACAATACCACAATATGTTCTTTTGTACTTCCAAGTTCCAGGAATCATATTGGTTCTTTTTGTTTTGCAACTGACACCTTAACAGATTGTCACTAAATCCTCTCCTGTGAGACACCATTCATATTGCACAGAGCCATTGACTTGCATTCCTGTTTGTGATGAGGGGGGCTGTCTATGCAAGTGGTGGTTACACAAGACTCCCCTAACGACATTACGGGCCTAATGAGTTTTAATTGGGAGAAGATCTTAACTTGAAGACCTAATTGCATCTGATTAAAGACAATATTAGTTTTAGTGCTTCCAAATTGGTTGGGGAGGTTGGTGAAAGGGGGTTTTGGTGGTATCAATGGCGTCCTTGTGGAAATATTGTGAATGTCCCTAAAAACATGTTAAGGAGATGAAGCAGACAAAGCCAGCTAAACAAATGAAGCAATAAGTGTTAAGTAGCTACTGTAGAATGGGTTCGAAAGAAGGTGATAACATGAGCACAACAGACGATTTATAATTCGTTGAAAGCAACTCTGCCTTTGATATGTAATTGCACTGATGAAACATTTGGCAAAGAAATTCTCAGAACATAATATAAAAAAGAGGAAAAGTATTTAAAGTGATGTTTACATAAGCTTTAGCTGAATAGATCCGTTCTCACATTTTATGCAAATTATTTTTGCTTTTGAAACGTATTGCCTAACTTAGCTTTCCTCCAAATCTAACTGGCCTGGTTTTCAAAATATGATCACATCTCCAGTGAATTACATTAAGCAGGATTTCTTCCACTGTACAAGGCTGCCCTCTTTATTGCGCATCACAGAAGATAAATCATCAAAATACCAGTGGAGGCATTCAGAAAGTGTTTAATGTATTTCCTATAAAGATTTTTTTCATTCATTATTGATAGGAGTATAGATTATTTTACATGTCTTTTTGAATATATGTAAATAAAGATATACATAATATTTTTCATTAGTGATAATCCTTTTAAGTTGTCTTACAATTTCTGAGAAGTGTCTTACTTCTTGTCAGTATACAATCCTCTGCTAAATGAAATCAGTTTTAAGTCTAAATCTGTCAGGGACGTGAAGAGTTTTTGTCTCAATTGTGTATGCATATATTTGCTGAAAATACATACTGATCCAAATAAAAATAGACAAGAACACATTCAGCGATTACTCCCTCTACAGCATGCCCTGGATCAGTGGTGATTTAAAGCCTGACACAAGAGAGAATACTAAATTATGCGTGTATGAGGCTTCATTTCCTGCTCTTCTTAAGCACTTTCTTAATTGCCGTTCTCACCTGAGCAATTGTATAATTTCCTTTATTTTTCTCCTCCTCTGCCCAGAATATGAGTCTATAATGAGCTGTGGGTGTCCCACAAAGCTAAGCCTGGCGCCTTGAAATAGGTTTCACTAATTTACCAATTAGTCATAAGATACAATTAGTGAACAAGTTTTCTAGGTCCATGAGTGCCCCCCACCACTGGCCTCCCCACTTTGATTGTTCTATATCTGCAGTGATCATCACTCCATTACTCGGCTCATGCTCTCGTCCTGCTTTGTTTAGCTTTGCTACAAAAGCGAGGTCCCACCTGCACTTTGGATATTACTCCAGCCCTATGGACCTCGGAGGGAATTGGTGTGGGAGTGGGAGTGTGTGAATGTGTCTACGTCCGCAGCTCCGGGTTTCTGTTTAAGTGCAGCTGGGACCGGTTTCACTGACCAAGAGGATGCAAGTTAAAAAGTGGAGGGTGTAAGGAAGGGGGTGGGGGCGTTTGGAGACCAGAAAACTTATGAGAACTGAGACAAGTTACTGAAGTTTGCTGGAGGTGCAAATCTAATTTATGAGTGGAAAGTAGCGTGCTGTTTCTCTCCTCTGTTCGCCCGACTATTAAAACTAAACCCGAGGACAAAAGGAAACATAAAACAACAACAACAAATATCAACTTTGAAATGCTTGCTGGTTATTATGCTGTCCGCGGGGCTCTGAGCGTACAGCAATCAATATGTGTGGGGTCATAAGTCAGTGTCTTTTTCTGTACAATGATACCTGATTATTTAATTAATGTCAACCACCTAACTGATTTGTAATTAGTTTTTTTTTTTTTTTTAATTACATGATTACCTCATTTTTGCATGTACATCTGTTGGTGGGTGTATAGAAAGTAAAATAAAATTACTGTTTGCTCAAGGGAAAACAAACTCATCACATAAACTATAACACGGCAACTAAGAGATTAATTAAAATGTCACATGATTAACAAAAACAAATGTTTAACAGCTGAAGATATAGCCTCAAATTAAAAATAACAAAATATTGGTGACTTTGATTTGTATTCAACAGATACCAAAGTGGAATTAATGCTGTTTCATTCCGTAAGAAACAAATTAAATATGTGTAAGAATAAAGGCACGACCAATTAGGCTTACAGGGATTTGCACAAGATTCAACTAAGAAAAGGTTTTACTTTAGCACCTGCTCAGTTGCCACAACATGAGGCAGGAGTTTTCGTGTTGATTGTTATTGGCATGGAGGGACACTTAAAGTGTGATCATACTTAGCATGTTTGAAGTACTTTATTGAAACTGGAATAGTCACTGTGAACAAAAATATTAAAATTTCCCCTCCAAAAAATGCATCTCTCTAATGTAATTGCGGGAAGGCAGAGCAGGAATATTTTATTAGCTTTCATGGGCACTTTATAATTAGAAGTCGCATAAATTGTAAACAAACATATTGATGCTTTTCAGAAGACATTTGTTTTAGAAATACCATAATTTCTATACACACAAAAAAAAAAACATTGTAGGGTGCAAAGGTCTGCATTGTACATGATTTAAATCAACTTATCCCTATAGATGGAAGGATGAATGAAATGCTAACATGACAATAAATACAAAAATGAGTTTTCAATCAATTTACAATCTATAAAACTATCCAAATCAGCCTGGCCATATGTAATAAAGTTATTGCCCCAAACCTAATATATGGATAAAAATGCTTCTTTTTTGCAGAACTTATTTAATTCAGCCACACTTTAGAGTTTTAGAGCATGAGCAGCCTATTTAAGATCATACCACAGAATCTCAATCAGGTTTTATTTCGGACTTTAATTAGGTAGCCCGGCCAGGTTTTTTTTTTGTTGTTTTTTTTTATGATGATAAACAAGCATGTTCTCTTTACTCAGGTTACCTGTTGTGATATTACAGTTTGTTTAATGAACTTAAATATTTCAGTGTAGCAAAGATGCAGAAATATTCTGCGAGTAGGCCAACTCGAGTGCTGTATTATTGCTTCATCAACATTTTTTGTGATAATTTCTGCTTTATAAAAACAGTAAAGTGTTGCATCCATCCAGCGGACCCCTGGAGACTTGTTAAATCAATGCAAACATTTCTAGCGGGAAGACCCTACCCATTACTACCCAGGTTGTTTTTTCCCCTTTAAATCATGACGTTTGGTTCTTCCTGTATAATGTACTTCAACTCTTTGAGACTCTTGTAGTGATACGTTTAATGTGAAATATCCATACTTAAATTGAGAATATTTAACTTAATCTCAAAGTTGGTTTAAGCATCACTAACTTTATTACCAAATTAATTAATTTATTTATTTATTTATTGTTATATGTGGTGGAAAATGCAACACTTACAGTTTGACTATGAATAACAGAGTTAACTGGACTTTCCTGCCAATTCCACTCTTGATCAACACATTTAATGTAATTCTATATGAAGCTTCCAGACACAAGAAAGTCCCAGAGCTGTCAACTTCAATTTGAACTTATACAAGCATTTTTTACAATCTATTTAGATGCAAGAAGACAGGTGGGCGATATTTGTATGGCTAGAAGAGAGTTTATATTGCTCTATGCAGTATCAACATGACTGTCTGGACACGTTGTGTTGAGCACTTTCCTGCACAGGAAAAGACCCAGGAGACTGAAGTTTCTCCAAGTATAGAAAAGTTCAATTGTTATTAGAAATCATAAATGTCTATGTAACAGTGTATAATTACAGCATATGATTTGGTCAATTAAGCATCAGATCAACCTGAATTTAGAAAAAGATGGAGTTATATCTCTGTTGCCTATAAAATATGCATATGCATTTATTTACTTGTCATTTGGAAAAGTGTCGTTCATTATTCTTTACTTCAGATTTTCTCTCTCTCCTGCATTGTACCTTCCTCTCTCACTCACTTCCTCTCAGAGGTTCATTCCCCTCATGCTAATGGACAACCTTCCCCTCTTCCTCTCCCCCCCATGTCTATCTAATCAAAAATCAATTAAAAACACCTCGCCGCCAAGTCTCCAGAGCCAAGCCTTAGTCGAGGGTGGAATAGAAACGATTCCCGAACCTCTTTCTCTCCCTCTCACAATCTCTCGTCTCTCTTACTCGTTTCCTCTCCCTCCCTCCTTCACCTATGGTCTCCCGATCTCTCCCCATAAGCTCCGCCCTCCTGTCTACTGGAAGTTGGCAACATGATTTACGAGAACGGAGAACTTAATTTATATATTTTTTTCCTCTTGCATCCTCTCATTTATTTATTAGATTTTTCTCCCAGCCGCCTCTTCCTGTCTCTGGTGTGGAGGGGAGGAAGAGGATGGGAGAGAGGGAGGGAGGGAGAGGATAGGATTAGATGGAGAGTGGTCTCGAGGCAGACCAGTAGACTGGCAGGCCTGCAGACATGGAACAGATCTGTCCCACACTTAATGGCATTAGTGCCGTCCCTGAAAGGGGGAGGGGAGGCCAGCAGGGAGACAGGCTAACATATTAAAACTGCTTCCATACCAGACGCTTGTCTACTCCACTCAAACTCCAACTTCAACTCCGACTCTCTTTCATTCTGGGTACATTTATACGTGTGTGTCCAGTTTTGTGTAAAAGCACAGCACTTTACTGAAATTTGCTACTCGGGGTTAATTCTTTCTGAGTCACTTTGCTACAGTTTATATAAATTTTCCACAGAAAGAATATCTAAACTCACCTAGATGTGGGTCCTGGTTAATGCACAAAAAGTTCCCCTTTGTGTAAAGTGCAAATAGGCTTCAGCACAAAAGCTAACACGGCCCTCAGTAAAAGCTACATCTCTGTCAATTCTTGCTGTGTGGATAAAACTGCAATCCCTCCTTCCTCTGTACTATCCCCTTAACTCATTTACACTTACCCTTTTCCCACCAGGATTTAACACATTCTTCCAATCTGTGAGACTTTAGTGTGATCAGTAAAGGATTGCTGACTGTCAGCAAACCTTCAAAAGCAGAATTCAAACAATAAGATGCACTTAGAGCCTAAAATTACCATCTCTAACCTACTCGGGTACTACTCCCAAAAGACACACAGCTTTAGTTTCCAGGAGGATTGGGGAATTTCATACAGGTGCTGGACAAGAGTGTAAAGTAAAAGGTGACAAATTATAAAAGGTGGAAAATAGCAGTCAGCAACAAAAATAAGAGAAGATTGTCAGTCAAGACGAAGAAGAGAGCACTTTTCTTAAACATGCACATATCAATTGTTAGAGTCTGTGGTCGGGTAGGGAAGAGGAAGTTACGAGAGAATGTGAGCGGACACTGACAGACAGGTGGAGCCAACATGCTGTGTCTTTTGATGGATGGGGCACTGAGTCAGTGAATATACATGGACCCCTCCCTCCACCTCTTTCAGCTGCTTCAGCAAGGCCCAGGGTAGATGAATTTCAGGGCAATTTCCCCATTGCTTTTATGAAAGGTTAAGTCACAACAATATTGCTGTGGATCATGGAAATATCAAGAACGCTTACCTCTGTCGAGCAAGTTTGAATTATCCATCTCCCCCTCTCAGTTGGTTGAGGAGAAGGAAACGTGGGGACAAGAAGAGATTGGCAGACACTAACAGCCTGGGGAGTGTTTTTCTCTTTATCTCTTTGTCACAAAGGCCACCCTAGGTACTGCAGATGTGTCTGGGAAAAGCTTCAGAAAGAGCTATTGATCCTGCTGAGTACTCCAACTGTATATAGTTGAGCTTTGCCCACATCCTTGCACCCTGAGGAAAATTATACAGGAACAGGCCATGCTAAAGGTCACCCTATGAAGGAGATTAGGGTCTGCAACTGGTTATGCATACCTATTTGGTTTCCTAGCAAGCTTGCAACATTATTATTTAATCAGGCTACACACTGATGCACTTGAATTAAAAAGATGTTACAAGTGGTTGGTGTTCATATTGCTATACAGACATGGAAGAGGAATAACAATGAACAAAACTATATTGTATTAACATTTATTTTAATAGTCCAAATAAATATGTGAGAATGCTGACTAGGTTACCAACAGAGTTTATAAATTGTCACTATGAAAGAAAATGTATAAACTCATTTTATTTTATATTCAATATTTATGTTGACCAAAATATCATATAATTTTATTTTATATACCAATATGAAGCCTTTTTCGACTTATGGGGATCATTTACTTTCTTAGATATATATTTTTTCACTTCTCTAGTGTCTCAGAACCAAGTGAATCTATTATACATTGCACAAATTTATATTTACTACCTGAAAAATATAAACCATGTTCAGTATATCCTTCCAGATTTTTTTTTACTGGCAATTGGAGAGAAAATATATTTATTTTACCTGGCTGACAACTAAGGATGTTTTCTTTATCACTCCATAAAATTACTTTAAAATGTTTTGAGAAAATTGTCTGTAATCTTATTTGTCTTTCATGCTTCTGAGCCACTAC
Organism: Xiphophorus maculatus; assembly: GCF_002775205.1. Lineage (NCBI taxonomy): Eukaryota > Metazoa > Chordata > Actinopteri > Cyprinodontiformes > Poeciliidae > Xiphophorus > Xiphophorus maculatus. The sequence goes on along the minus strand of NC_036458.1, from coordinate 10,036,551 downwards.
TTTTAACACCAGATCCCAAAATGGTTTATTGGATGCACGGTTATGAGCAGCTGTATGTGTTTAGCCTGCAGTTAATTCTGGATGGGAGTGAATGTCCATTAAATGTAATCTAGTTTTTCAGTGCAGCGCTCAAACCGCAACTTCAGAGAATTGGCCACCGATGAAGACATCATCCATCATCCCACGTTTGCTCTGCCAGAACACTTGGAGATAAATAAGGAGGCTTTTTAAGTTGTACCTGTCTTAGTGAAACCACACAATCATACACTCTCATAGAAGTTAGCATATGGAGGCTTATAATTCACATCTATTTCTGCAAATCAGAAGTATAAAAAATCATTTCATAGCTTTTCATCAAACGCCGCTCTCTCTGTCAGCAGAGGCTTTTATCCCGCATGATTATTTCACATCTTGACAGCCACCGCGACATGTCTTTTTGTGTGCACGTATGCAAGCATCACCACCCCATCTCACCTCTTCAAAGATGAAAAGGAACCCAAAATGATACACTCAGAAATTTGAGTTCTTGGTTTGATGAAGCAGTGCTTTTAGAGTTGATCTGAGTAGTCCACTAGAACACTTATCTCAGCATCAACAGTGGTGGGGGAAAAAAAAAAGAAACTGCCTTAATTGGATTGCTAAAGCTCTAAAAGGTTTTCTGCACATGGGCTCCTCTGCAGGCCACTGGGCTCCGGGGCCAGACTGGGCACTGAGGCTTGACTGCCAGGCGGACTGGCTGGACCGACTGATAAAGTCCAGAGACTCATTGGTGTCTTTGTTAGCCGCCACGAGTCTACGGGTAAGATGATACTAAGAGGCTTTGAATACCTGATTGAATCAGTAAATACAACACACAGACAGAAGCAGGAGCTCACAGACACTCCCACACCTCTCTTTTTTTTTTTACTAAAGAGATACAGTATGCAGATGATGTGGCGTGTACACACCAACATGTTTACTCTGATTTGTTTTTTCTTCTTTCTTTTCTTTTTTTTTCTTCTTGACATAGTGTACGCCTACACATAAGTCCAGGTGTTCACAAAGAGGATTCATTTATCAGTAGTTCGCTGTGCCCTGGAGCAAGAGAGAGCTGCAGCAGACATTGATCAAACTGACTTCTAACATGAAGAAGTTCAAAATCACACTTTTCAAATCCCCTTACCGCCAGCAGCCTTCCACTGCTGACATCATATGAGGCACACATGCACTCAAGCACATTATTATACCTTGCTGGTATGTTCACCAGCAAGGTTGCAAACAGAGATGTAGAGATTGTCATGCGAGCAAGCTGCAAGATGCAACATAAGTCTTACATTTTTAGCTTACACATCCAAAAAGGCACCCATTTTGTACACACTCCTCTGCTAAGGAAATGACAGTTGCACTACAGTGGTTACACACAAGCATAGAAATAGGTAATATTCTCACTTTCACACTTGAAAACAGTTTACTTGTTTCTGTATTAATATTTCAACTGTATGTTAGCCTGCGAGGGTCCAACCTTCTTTATTATTGAGATAATTTCAATAATCGCTCAAATAACACAAAGCCATATTTTTCACCCAAATAGTCATGGTTTAGTTAACATGAAATTTAAGAAAATGCAACATATTTTTGCACAACCGCTCCAGAGTTATTAGCCTTTGTTCCAACTGTTTTGCATATTCAGCCTCCCTTCAAGCCCACGTAGATGTTAATGCACTCCCACACAAACAGATCGGTGTGAACAGGGCAAACATATTTTCCAACTTCCTCTCTCTATCTCTTTCGCTCTTTCACTTCCCCCCTCTCTCGAATATGCACACTTATCCACAGTATCTCAGCAGTATTTCACTGTTGTCTTTCCCCAAAACTTGCTCACATCATATAGATTTAGGGACACATATGTCCACGGACAGAAAAAGTGCAGAAAATCAGTTTTCTGTGTTGCTCACAGCCACCTCTCAGTGTGCTGGATCAGCTGAAATAGGATCCATCCCTTAGATCCCTCTGTACTTTTTGCACATACTGATGTAGTCTGATCTCCTGTCAGTGAGACGGCCCACTGGGACCAAGTCAGGGGGTTATAGCTCATCCTCCAGAGACCATCTCAGCCAGATGCTCAAAGAGTTGGAAAGCAAGAAAACAACAGCCACTACAGACAGGCAGGGATATGATCAGACAGAAGACGCTGCACTGTATATACCCGCTGCTTTAGGCAGCTTAAAATGATATCTCCACACTGCTCACATCTGGAAAGTCACAGGTGTTTTGACGTGAGGCCATTCTAGTAGAGTTGAGTGCCTTGGGACAACGGTGCCGGCTCGATAACCTGCAGGTTCAATAGACACAAATGTATTTACTTCCCTGTGGCAAATGTGTCAAAGCACAAGGCTGTAAATAGACTATGTATAAACACATCGTGGGTACATCGATGGCATGTTATTATAGGTGACATAGTCTATGTGTAGTTTTCAAGACTTTCTGTGTGGGTTTTGTTTTATTTGATCTGTTTATTTGTTTTGTTTCATTGATTATTTTATTGTTTGTTTAATGGTTCTTTTTTCTGTTTTTCTTTTTTTTTTTTTTTTTGCCAATGTTACTTTATATTTACCATTACATCTGTCTCATCTGTCATCTTGCTGATCATCTTATCAAATTTTAACTCTCATCTCTTTGGAGTTTTTGTATTTCCACAGATATCCTACCTCTATAGTATTTTGGTTTTGCTTCATCAGATTTTCATCTGCCTACCTACTTACACACCACACAGAAAAGCATAGATACAAGAAAAAAAACACAACTTTGATCATATCAACAGCTCCTACTCTCTAGCTGCTACCAAACACAGCATCTTCTGCAAACAGTAGGCTCTCACACCCTGAATCTGTAATAGAAACCCTTTAAATAGAACTTTATTTTAAGAATCAAAGTGGACCAGAAAAATCACAGTACATTACAGAGTTTAGATGGATGTGTTTAATATGTCCACTGCAATACCTTCATGAATGAAATAAGAACTTAGTCTAAAAAGGTTTTGTCAATAATATTTTCGCTTTCAGCTTACTGTATTCCTTCACCATGGCTTGTTCTTAAAGTAAGAAATTTTACTAAGATTTAAAAAAAAAAAACTAAGTCAAAGACATTCACATTTACAAAAACTTTTCCATTGTTTTTTCAGGTCAATTCAGGTCAGTTGAGATCATTGCATTTTAAGAGGCACAAAACTTTGCTTCCAATTTTGACAGACCGAAGCTGCAAAAACTGTATATTTATTTAATGACTAGAGGTTTCCAAGAGCAAAGCAACAGAATCAACAGAATTTTTTAAGAATCTAGATACAATTCTTATCTATTTTATATTCCGAATATAAAATAGATATATTTAAGGTCTATCTGTACACAGAAAGAGAGCAAACTATATACACAGATATAGCAGCATATAAGTACCTCTGGGTGAATATATTGCATATATTTCCTCCATGGATTTCGTGTTTTTTTTGTCCCAGGAGAGAGCTGCTCTCCTCTCAAGGGGCTTCATTTCCCTCTTTTTTTCTTCCGACTTTATTACTCCTTACATGAGAATGTGTAAATATGGAATTATTGTGAAATTGATTGTTGCTCTCTTCTGTCCAGTGTGGCCTTCCTCTCATTAATCTCTTATGCTTGCAGAAGTAGCTTAAAAATCCATCTGGGGCCATCGCTGCAGACAATTGTCTGAAAGACCCATTCCATCCAAATTGAATTAGGATCAATGTGGAGCATACACAAGCAAGAGCATCATTAGATCAAGAGATGTAAGCAAAGAGAGGGATGGTGAAGGAGAAGGAAACAAACTGCAGCTGATTGCTCTCCTCGTTTTCAGGGCATTCTATCAAAGGAAATCAGCCTGAGTCCTTTTTAAAATCTATTTGTTAAGCATTTATTGCCACATGTGCATGTTGCTGCTTTCTACTAAGCAGGATATACAGACTCACATCAAATCGTTTTCAGCTTCTTCTTTTTTTACCCACTGCTAAGCCCTGCCATAAGCTTTCACAGTCTAGATGTAAGCACCACTTTCTCCTTGCAGAGAGGAGGAAAATGGTGGAACAAACTTAGAGGGAGAAGGAGGAGGAAGTGACTGTGAGTTGCATGCAAAGACACAGCTGGTGTGACTGGGCTGCCTGAGTGAAAGCAAGATGGGTGACAGAGACTGAGAGAAAGATGAAAGGAGGAAGGAAAGGTACATTATGATGAAGCTGAAAGCAGGTCAGTGACAAATGAAAGTACAAGGTGACTGGTGAGCCTGTCAGAGTGGTAAAAGGCAGAGATATATGTATGTGTAAGGAAAACATGCTACCGAGCTTAATAAGAAGTCAGTCAAAGATTGGCTGATGCTGATGACAGCTGGTGGACAGGAGAGGGAGAGGAAATGCTTTGGAGAAAGGAAAGCTGAAAACAACGAGGACAGGGTAGGCGGCGATTTAAGTAATTTTGAACCTGCTGCAGTTTGTAGGCAGAGGAGAGTTGTGTGAGGGGGTTGAGACAGGCAGCGAGGAGATACGGTGTGAAAAAAGAGATACAGAGAGCAAGATATGAGAGAGGGCGAGATAGAGATAGATAGGACGGCCTGGAGTGAGACAGTTATCGGCCATGATCGATCAGGCCTGCTGATGCCAAATGGGGGGTGTAATGACGGGTAATGATATGAGCCTGAAGAGGGAGCACAGTGTGTGCCTCCATGTGTGTGTGTGTATGCGTGCTCAATCCATGACCGCACAGATTCTCACACTTTCATTAATAGATCCACTTCATTGCACCTCACAGAGATGGTTTAATATAAGCCCCCACAACAATCCAGACGTGCTGTACATGCATGGCGCAACTTCACGCTGACACACTTCAAGTTTTCTCTTTATTTGTGGTTGTGATCTCCCCTTTTTTGAGACACATGATGTGTTCATGCTCTCTTTGGCTGTGTGCTCCTTGCCACTTTTAGTGTGTGTCGCCACACCCCCGAATCATCATCTGTCACTTTCTTCTCTCTCCATCATTACTTTTTCATTTCTTTCTCACCCACTATGAATCTCTGTGAATTCGCTCATCTGTTTTTCAAATCAGCCCGTTAAACACGAACTGCTGCTGAGTGGTGTGGCATTTCAATTGATTATATACATAGATTGCCAAGCTTCACAAATATGTACATACAGGACATACAATGGCATATTAATCAGTACACTGTTGGCAGACCTCCTGATTCAGAAACGGTTTCCCCAGCAACATCAACCGATGAATAATAATGTATTCTGTTGCGACTGGAGATCATTACCATTATTCATTTCTGTTTTAACATCAAAATAAGACAATTTCACTTGCTCCCCTTCAAAGTAGGACCAGAATCTTCTCAAGGCACATTTAGTGGGGGTAATCACTGTGATTAAAACTTGGAACATTTTTACTTTCCGATGGGCAATTTGCAGAAATTCACTAACCCGATATTCATATAAATACATGGCCATTGGCTTCATTCACTGAAGCCTGTGGCCACTGCTATAGAGACCAAATCCAATCCAATAGACATTTAAAACAAGATCACAACTTTCAGTGCTGAAAAAGATCAAAAGACATTTTAAACTGTACAGATAGTTCTTAGCAACCAATTGAAAAAACTGCTGGACAAGAAAAGTACTACACTTAAGAGGTTAGCATTGCCGAAGCTGCACAAATGTATGCCACATGTTGCATTATTTCCACATTTTGAATTCATGCGTACATTAATCGTATTTATTTTATTTCAGAAGGAGCTTTCTTCATTAAGTAAGAGGTCACGACTTCAGTCAGAGATCTATTTAAATCTACTTTTCTTCCAGAGGGACCTTCATGTCCTTCACATTTGTTATGGGATATTGACTACTGTTGTACTTTTTTACCCATTTCAATAATAATAAAAAAAAATAACAACCAATGTTTTTCAAAGTCTATTGTGCTCATTTGCACATTAAGAATAATGGATGAGGTATTAAATAGACATCTTAAAGACTTTTATATCCCTTGTATTTGGAAGCATCATCCAGGTGTGTATAATGTAACTTTACTAAATACTTCCTTCTTAACTTATTTATTTTGGGTTAGATAAGGTTTGTTAAACATTTTTAAATCGGGTTTTATTAATCAATAATAAATGCATGGTGTGACCTCAGAAGAAGTAGAATAATATGACCTTTGGTATTTCTGAATAAGTTTTTGTTTTCTTCAGTTGAATAATGTATAATATAAACCAACTTGAAAATGAGATTCCAAGTCTCAGGGAGATTTTTCTGTATGAATAATGAAGAAATAAATTCAAATATTCTTGATTTTGGTGTGCAATAGCTGTGTGTATTTACATAAGAAAATATGACCAAAAAAATAATTTGATCCAATTGCAGGTTAGTAGGTTGTTTTAATAGAAAATGCACAAAGTCATGATGAGGTCAAAACAGAAACCTATCCAAAAAAATTACCCTGGTTTTTATTTTTATTTGCTTTACCTTCTGCTTATCACACTTCTCCAGTGTTGCTTATTACCTTCTTCAGTAAATACAGTCCCATCATGTTAGCTATACTTTGTAAATTCCTTGTTCCAGTTTTTGGTTTTATGTGTTTCCACAAAGTCATAATTCATTCTTGTCACATTCATACTGTCTATTTGGAGTTTATGTTTCTGGACATCCTGCCTTACAGCCTTGGATTTTGTTTTCAAATAAAAATATTTTACTTTGTTTACCTTCCTCCTGAGGCTTGCCTGTATTTTTGTTCTTTTCTTCTAGCTGCATAGAGGATAACACTCTGTCTTTGTTCTTTTTGAAATTATAGTAATTGGACAAATAACTTAATACTCATATTGTTTCACCTTCCTTCCTTTGCCAAAAGACTTTCAAGTGACAAAGACACCAACACCCATATTTGCCAGCCTCCCACAAAAAATGATTAAACTGTTATTTTTAAGCATTATTAAGAAAATAAGTCAAATGTGCTAATGCAGAGTGAAAGTGTTATCTAAAAGAGAAAGGATGCAATTATAAATGTGTGCAATGCCGTTAGTAGAGCTGTTAGCACCCTTACAGATTTCTACTGTGTTTGCTTTTTATGTTACTTTTAACAATTTTAGATCAACAAACTAATTTTAATATCAGGCAGAGATAACCTGAATAGATGCAAAAGCTGTTTCAAATAGTGCTTTTATCCACAAACGGAAGAAAGGAATGCAAATCAATCTGATACATGTTTGAAATAAAATTTCTTAGATAATCTGAAACAACTGAAATATATTTTTTTTAAAGCACAAAGCAGAAACCTGTAAGATGACAAAAACCTTTTCATGGTGGTGCAGATATACACAATTTGCACACAAAATGATTTCAAGACAAAAAAGGCAAGTAAGAAGCAGTTCCAAATTTATATAAAGTATATAGTCAGTTAGATAAAACATCAAAATTTGCCAACATACAGAAATTGATCTGTCTTTCATAGATAGATAGATAGATAGATAGATAGATAGATAGATAGATAGATAGATAGATAGATAGATAGATAGATAGATAGATAGATAGATAGATAGATAGATAGATAGATAGATAGATAGATAGATAGATAGATAGATAGATAGATAGATAGATAGATAGATAGATAGATAGATAGATAGATAGATAGATAGATAGATAGATAGATAGATAGATAGATAGATAGGGTAATAAAAGTTCTGCTAAGTCTATATTTTAATCAAATATTTTACACATTAGAAACAACTGAAGTAAAGTCAGAGCTCATTTATCAAATTACGTGCTAAAAACTGCTATTTATTTGTCTCATATTTTTCCTTCTGTGCCATCCATCAATTTGAACCACGGAAAATAAATTCTTTTCTTTGTATTATGTAACCAAATTTTCTATATCCTTTTTTTTGCAGCTGATATTTCAAATGATGATGACTTTTTGATGAAAGTCTGCTGAAGAATACAGGGATCGGAATCCGGACACAGAGTGCTGGCCCATTATGTTTTCTTTAACTCCACCTCAAAACTTCCCAAACTGTGACTAAAAAAACCTTCATGCGGACGAGCTGGCAGCGTGTGAGGATGTGGAAAATAAATGAGAGGGAAAGTATGCTTAATGAGAAATGCTATTTTTACTGCTTTGATGTCCCCATCCACATAAGCACACGGCTCAGACAAAAACAAATTAGAGACGTTGACTGCATCCAAAAGACATTAAAAACATATTAGCACAACAACCATTTGAGACTGTGTCAATACACATACACATGTGGTGTGTGTGTGTGTCTGCATTTCAAATTCAGGAAACGTATTCTCAGTGTGTTTCTCAGCACTTGTCCGTACTTACTAGTATTACGCATTCTCCGTCACCGTGAGCAGTCTCCTCTTATGGTTAATAGAAGACAAAATATAAACATAATGATATCAAAATGTACGCATGACTAAATAACTCAGAGGCATCACACTGTGATTCATTTCCCCACTGGAAAGTGTATAAAACTATGTTTACATGGTGATTACTGCATCCAGAAGGATCTGAATGCACTTTTCACAACTTTTGAAAGTTACTGAGATCATCTTACTACCTGTTCTTCAGGTAATATATTCCTTCAACGTGCAATAACAGATAAGAGGGAGAGAAATACAGGATACAGATACCTGCCATTGTTTGAAGACTGAAGGCAAAAAAAAAAGAAGTGAAAACTGACAGAAAGCAAAAGGCTTCAAGAGTCATCCAATTACAGCAAACTTACATAAACTGTAGTATCATAATGATTTCACCTCGATGCAATTTCTTTACTCCCATTTGCTTGTCGCTATACTTGTGCAGAGATGAAATATTTACCAAACTTTGCTTGTTAAAAAGACTTGAATAAATAAGCAACCTACCAATCTGTCTTCAAATGTGTATAACTTTGTCGCAAAGAACACTTGAAGTTTGTTTTTAGTAGCAGGGGTCATGAAAAAAAAAACTTAATGATTCACTCCTACACATATTTTTCTACATCTGATTAAGATGAAACTTCGTCTCTCTTTAAGTTATTTGACAACTAACGACAACATCTCCAAGTATGCCATTTTGTGGGATGAAAATATTTTTTCTTACCACTCAGAAAGCCTGTTCCATAATCGTTTTCTCCCATGCAGGATCAACCTTTTTGTTCCTAATTTGTTATACTACATTTTATGTTAATTATTTGTGAATTAAAACTTCTTGATGCGTTATTTTATTAATCATTGCTTGCATCACTTCTTTAAAGTAACCAGATGTGTTCGTGTGAATATTTGAGTTGTGACTGTTTATAAAGGTTGAGTGTGCAAGCACTAGTTTCTGTGTAAATAGCTGATGATTCCTGCTTAAAAAGATAATGCAATAAAATCATTACTCTATATTGCTATGCAGTTCTACAGCTGTGGGGAAATGTTTCATTTACACACTGCTTTATGGGCTGTTTGAGTGCTCAACACTCCATGAGTGTTTTAATAAACAATCAAAAGGCTATGATATTGACTGTTGATCGTTTCACTGAAGTGTAGATATTAGCACGAATCGTCTCCACAGCATAATGTTGATATTTGGTGGTCTTTATATGTTTAAAAATGTTTTGGCTTTTTTAAATTTTGCTGTAATTGTCTCAGCCACACACCGGGAAAATCAGTCCACACACTCACCTCCTTAGTTTGATTTGTTTTGCAGGTAAACCTGCTTTTTAGTTAAGTAATTCACTGATTTCTTTACTAAATCTAACAGTGATGTTATGAAGTCTGCATATAATTCCACTGTGCATTTTTCAAAATGTATTCTGTTCTGCGTGAGGCTGGGATGGAAGTGGTGGAATGAGCCCACCACCCAAAGGTGGATCTGTTTGCAATGTCATGGCTACATTGTCAAAGAAATTTTTAGTTTGCATGAATCATTTCACAATGTCCTCTTTCGAAAACTACCGACAGTTGTGGACGTTAACTATCAAAATTGCATGGTTGCACAAGCATCTGTTTTCAGCCATTTTTACCTGTAAAAAGTGCGAGCATAAATGTTGAATTTGGGAACGTGGCCAGCAGCAGCTTTTTTGCGAAAGGAAATCAAAATAGGCAGAAATGAGCAGGTGAAATTTCATTATCTGTGAACAATGCTGTGCAAAAAATTTAATGATTCATAAACCTATCCTAACTTGTTTAAAGAAGCATAATAGATCCCCTTTAACTCGTTCTTGATAAAGTTGAACTGGTAAAATCAGTTGCTTTTTTTTTAGCTGAGAGAGATGATGTACCAACCAGTGTTGTTATTTTATGTAAATAATACAAGCAGTTTATTTAAATTAATATGTTTTATTTTGTTTAAGTGAGTGATAATTGATGCATAACTCACAGTGAAGACGAGAGCGTGGGAGAACAGATGTAGATGAGTGCAGGATATCTACATCATTAAGATAATGGTGACACAAAGAACTTATTCTACATTTTATGGAAGAAAACAGGAGAAGAAAAAAATTGCTAAGTATTGGTCAAAATGAGGAAACAGAAAAGGCTATGATTACTGACCACTGACTCTAGACCACACAAGTCAATATATTTAAGTGGATTTTAGCGTTTCCGTGAGAGGTGAAATGCTGCAGCGTGCCCACATTATAGCCACACAAAGACACACACACACAGAACAAAACAAACAAACTCAGAATTGGTTTAATTCCATCGGCTGAGTTTGAATGTGAGAATAGAAAGTGACATAATACTCACACAGTGCTACAGTTTCACACCTGCCTGCAGCTTCATTGGGTAGGTGGGGGCAGCAAGGTTGCAGGCTGCAATATTAAACCATCAATCACCCCCTAAATTAGGCATTTTACATCACACAAGCACTTACAGCTCTCTCTCCCCTTCTCCCACAGGTGGGGCCTAAGCCAAGGGAAAAGAGTTTACATCACAGAAGCTATGATGGTGCTGCAGGACCCATGAATACATTACACCACCACATATATGCACAGCAGGGGTAGCAACAAAATTACAACTCCTAATGAATATTATCAAATCAAGACTTTAAACTCTCACTCTGAGCTATATGCTGTAATCTTAGACACAACTTCTTTTCACTTCAAGGGAATATACTGATCACAGAAAATAATGTGCGTGTGATGCGTTTTAGCAATTACTCACAGTATCTAATCTCTCACCGCAATTCTTCCCAACACTGAGACACAAGCAGGAAAAAAGCAAATTTCAATCAACTATAGCGGATGAGACAGGATCTTGTCCACCCTGTTTTTAATGTTTTCATTATGGGAAACATCTGGAGTAACAATGAGGCAGGAAGCTATTAACAAGCATGAAGAACAAGCGGCGAGAGCAATGGAAGATAGAGCAGGGGGGAGAAAGACGAGGTTAAAGCAGAAGTAAAGGAGGAGGGAGACCATGGGAGGGGGCACAAAAAAACAGAGGGTGAGGGTAAATGAAGCATGGAGTTGCATTTATTCCAATTAACCACTGCTGGGGTCTCGGGTGTGAAGGTAGAAAGTGTCCACCCCCATTAACAGTGTTTGCTGACATGCCTGCTGATTACAAGCTGGGGAGAGAAAGTAATTGCATAGCTCTCTTTGCAAACATGAAAAAGAAAAACATAGAGTCAAGCAGAGCAATAGAAAGCCATGGTATTTTATGTATATCCCCACCACATCTTATTCCTTCTTACCATCTTTCTTGTGCATTGCACTGCCTGACACTGTCTCTTTTTGCCAGCACCTGTAAGTTGAAGGTAGAAATCATATGCCCCATTGCAAGCCAGTTTCTTCTCTGCCTTGTTTGTCTTGCCTCGGTTTTTGGTAGAACTGGTAATAGTGGTGATTACGCTGGCTCAATTTCTGTTTCACAGCACAGCAGGCATTGGCAACATGATGTGCGCTCCTGTTTGGACACAATCTCCAAAGCTGTTGAAAATCACAGTTTAAGGGCCTGCAAATAGAGAAAGCGTGGAAAAAGGTGGTGCATTTTTGAATAGACACAATAAAAACAAACAGGCAGAGAGGCAATGGAAAGCCTCTGGATATTGTTCCGACGTAGTTTTCAGTCAACAGTCACTCTGCAAATATTTCACCAAGAATGTATGTGTTACGTTGTTTCAGTGGGATTTGCAAGAATCTTGTCTTATGGCATTGCTGAGATAAGCTGTCCGTGGGCGAGCTTACTGCTGAACTTCTGACCCTGTAATACAAAACGATATAACCTATGCAACTCAGGACCGCTCTTGATGCAAGGAAATAGAAAAGTAGACAATAAAGAACCCAGAGTAAATATGTGAGTTCCTTACGAAGCCAGGAAAGTACAAGTAGAAAAGCTGGGTGCCATATCTCACCCAAAACAGAAAGGCAACAGAAAAGGGTGCATTTTGTAAGGACAAAAGACCCTGAGGGGGCGAGACTAATAATAAATAACCAATGCAGGCAGAGAAAATGAAGGCTTGAAAAGTAGTTACCTCTTTTGGGATTTTATAGACATTTTATCATTGTAGAAATTTGTCATTAAACACTTTTACATCCTGTTGTTTTACATAGCAAATGAGTTGGGTCAAACAAGCAGAATGCACCTAAATCTTTGTTCTGGAAAAGCAGCTGTTGGAATTCAATATCGAGGCACAGAGTCTTTATGGCTCTAGCAGTTAGTAAAGGAAACAGGCACTTCAGTCTTCAAACAAGAGCATTAGCAGTAGCAGAGGATCTAGTAGAGTTGCCTTTGCTTATTTATTCTCCTCTTCCTCTCCACCTTCTTCTATAGGTCTGACCTTTCTCAGCCTTTCTCTACCCCTGTCAATGCCAAGCCCACACTCTAACCCATTTGAAGAGAGACACCTAGTGGTGTAGAACACGCCAGACTGTCTTTGAGCCCGGACAACATTTTCTACCCTAACTTTACTTCCTCTCATCATCATTACAGTTTCTTCTATCTTGAGGATACATTAATCAAAACAAATGGCAAACTACAGGAGAAAAGCAGTTAGGACAAAAAAACCTGAAAAGAATAATAGATCAAGAGCCAGCTTTTGTAGCTGATCATTTTGGTGTATGGTAAACAGACAATTCAAATTACTATCAAGAGATGATTAAAACCTCACTTTAGGCACACAGGGTAATTATAAATCAATTAAAGAAAGACTGCAGAAAATTATTTTGCAGATGCCTTGTAATGGCAGGGCTCAAAACTACTGGTTTTCAGATGATCCTTCAAATACAGCTAAAAAACAATAGTTTAGTTTTTTTTTTTGTGCAAAGCAATTTCAGGTTGTTAATCTATATTCTTCAGCAGAAGAAGATCACATGAATAAACCTATAATACCACTGACTTTACTGGATTATTAATAATGCTGTTAAAATGTAGTGGGTTGTTATTTTTCTTGTTCGTGGTTGCTGTTTCCATAAAAATCGTCTGGTTGTCATTCATCTTCAGATTGTACCTTTAAGACTGCTTGTCTCGACCTAAACGCGTGACATTAAATCAGTTGACATGATAATAACGTCACACCTTCCCAGTCAAAAATCAGCTGAAACGCAACGCTTTATAAAAGATGATCTGTCGTGGCTGCTCAGTGGACTTTTCTGATAAAGCCAGACAAGGTGGTATTACAATTGCAAACCCCAATCGAAACGCCTGCAGTCAATCTATCACCGTGTTATCTCAGAGGAAGGGGTATATTAACTGGGGCCCCAACAGCTATGGGCATGCATGGATGTATAGGGCGGATAGCAGAGCTGGCTGTCATCCCTGTGGGCTGATTAATGAGGAGCTCGGCCTAGTGTTTAATGTGTTTAATATGGGCCTCTGACGAGGCCGTCACACTGACGGAACCCACCAGTCATGACTGATGAAGTCACGTGCAGTTCTGCTGTTGTTTTTTCTCACAAATGAACTAAAATGGGAAACTAAAACTACATATTTGCATATATGCCACAAAAATACAGGAAACTTTTTTTTTTGTCTAAAATTAAATCAGATTAATAACAGCTTGGGTCAGCAGATTTTTGTTCTTTGCTGCATGCCAGAATAATCAGCAAGACATATGTTTTTTTAATTATTTGTATTACTTTCTTCATATTCAGAAGTTTTGATACACTAAGTCATCTGTGCGATGCTCTAAGTTAATTAACAACGTTTGAATTGAAAGGAGGAACCCCTGGGGCTGCTCAGGAAGGAAGAAGCAATTATGCCAAAACCAGCACAATAAGCAAGATTGTTTACAAATATACCTATAGGGATAAAGATCTGAATTTGTGGAGACACATCCCGTGGTTTGATTAATCAAAAATTCAAGTGTTTTGCTCTATTGATCAAATTTAATTTTAGATAAAAGAGGAGTACAGTTTAGACACCATCCCTAATGGGTGATGATATCATAATGTGGAGATATTTTGCTGCAGGTGTGTGGAAAGAATATTATTTCAAAGTATTGAAGCAACATCTCATTGCGTCTAGACTCTGAACTCTCCTTAATGGCTCATCACAAGTTCAGCCTGAACTTGGACAGGAAGTGTTGGTCCAAACAAGAAACAGATGTAGGACTGTTCTGAGGAGACATAATTATTTGTGACAACACATCCCTAAAGCGGTCATATACTGAGGATTACCTAATGTGACAAGGCATGTATTGTCTTATTGCCTGATGGTGTCTAAAGATAATTAGAGCCACATGCTGAGTGATAACAAAAACAGCATAGGAGACATAAATATATTGTCTGAAATGCTTATAAAGCTTGGCACAATTTGGACAATTATACTGAGCATACTTTTAAATTAATTACAAAGTGGCTCACAGACAACGATATCATCGATGTTTTGGAGCGGCCGTCACAAAGCCCTGGTCTTAGTCCCATAAAAAATTTGAGGGCAGAATTGGAAAAGTGTGTGAGTGTGTTTGTGTGAGCAAACTTGGCCCAGAAACCAGACTCAGTTCAGTGGCAGAAATAGACTTGGATACAAGGGATAGCTAGAGGATGAGAACTTTTTTTAAAATCTGCATCCATATAGTAATAAAGGGAAATATTCTGTTTCTCCTACCTGGTAACTAAAGACCATCTCTACTTGGCATTACCGTGTGAATCTAGCCTTCTCTCATTTACAGGGTTCATGTTTTGCATTTAAAAGTTGTAGTTAAAAGCATTAACTTTACATTTTTATTTTAGGTAGGTTTGATTTTCCTCAACTTGCATTTAGAGAGTAACAAAGAGACAGTAATTTGTTATCCTCAAATGTCCTTATCTATTCTCCCCAGGCACACATAGCCTTTGTGTGCTCTCATTTAAATTCTTTATGTTTTGGTTGCAGATGTGCTCTAGGCGCAGCTGCTGTAGCTCTCATGCTAAACAGTAGGTGGCGCTGGAGAAAAAAAATCTGAATGTGTTCAACAACTGGCAGCAGCAAAAGAGTCTGAGAAGGAAGCGAAATCTTAACTCATCTGTATCTACAAAGATTAGCCTCATAAGTGTAACCTTTTAACCATTTTTACAAGTTCATCAAGCATTTAGAGATAATTATTCACTTTATCTACATCCAACATTTGCAGTACTTTATTTACAATACTTCCAGTGTATATTGCTTTCAAAAAGAAAAAATATTTTCTGATGTAAATTCACAAGAAGCAAACTCTCAGGTTTTAAAATGACTCTGCTCAGATTCTGAACAGTGGCAGACATTTGGGTGACGCAAAACAATCAGTTCTTTGGATATTTATTTTCCATATTCTCCAAGTGAAGATTCTCACTTCTTTCTGGGTGAAAAGATCGGAAAGATCTTTTCCTCTGTGCAATGAAACTGCTAATATTACACTGCCTTCTCTATAAAGCAATCAGACTTTTTTCTTGCTCTCTCCCCTCCCACTTTCTGATTTGTCTATTACTTTAAAACTGACCTTGCCATTTTTTTCTTCTTTTTCAGCCTACTCCCACCTGCTAATTTCCACTTCTTCCTGCCGTTCCCCTTCCCTCACTATCTGTTGCCTTCCCACTTCTCTGCACATCTCCATCTCTTTTTTCATCTATCACCTCCTCTGCAATGTTCTCATTTAATCATCCCCTCAAGAAATACATTCACTTGTGAGCTACCAAGCTTCTATTAGATCACATATTCTGTTGTTACAACTGTTATCATAGCCAATTCAATGCTGTCAGGGAGTCCAGCAGCTGCCGAGTACACAATGGTCCCCTTTAGAAGTGCACACAAAGAGAACAGAACCGAGTGTGTTTACAATTCCATCAAAACGATCTGGTGGGTTGCATTCTGGTGTCAACTCTCTTACTTTTAATAGCTTGTCTTTCTGTGAGTTGCTATGTTTAATTGAAAAGTATTATAATTTAATAATTGCTAAGGTTAATTTGATACTAAGAATATGTATATATATGTAGTAACATGTTCATTTTGACCAATTAATTACATTTTATAAATTGAGCGTTCTTTTTTTGCATACAGAAGTTACGAGCAGAGTCTGCAAACAACAACAATGGATGAGGCCAAAACACACTGGATCTTCAACAATCTTATGGTTGAATGACCTAAGTAAATGAATAAAGACAATAAATATGTTTGTCGTTGAGCTCATGTGTCTATTTATTCAGTAATTTAGCAGCAAAAGAGACTTTTGACTTGAAAATGTTGCTTACTTTGTTGATATGTGGTTTTCTGTTAAAGTTTGATTAGCTGCCAGTAATTACAAACCCTGCAATGAACTCAATTTTATTTACATTTAGACAGACAGACAGACAGACAGACAGACAGACATGTTATCTGCAGAACTAAATGCTAATTTAGTTCTTTCACATGCATGAGGTGGACTCAGAAAATGTTCCAGTCCATATCGCCAGGCTGTGTTCCCACAGGAGAGGGTCTGACTTTAGTTGAGGCTGGTTCAAATCTTCAAATCAAGTCGGCTCTATGAAGGTGGAGCGGTTTGAAGATGAAGAGGGGTGGGGGCACATCCAGTCTTACGAAGGACATAATGGAATATCAGTTCTCTAAGAGGCTTGTTCTACTTTCAGGCCAGCTGCAGAGTCCAGTTTAAGCATACAATGAAAAAAATCCTATTGGTCCCACCCTGTCCCAGTCATTGTGCTGGGAGCAATGAAATCTGAAGTACAAACTGATCGGTTTTTGTTTTTATTCATCTTAAAAATATATGTATTCATGTTTGGAACACTTCGTTTGCAAGAAGAAAGAAAGGCAAAGCGTAACTGCTACTCCCAGTAGTCTTCCCTCCTCGAGCCATCCAAATCCCATCGGTGCATTTATTCACACACTTTACACATAAACAACACACAAGCAGTTGAAATTGCAAGAAGGGCACACAGTCAATGTTACCACAAGTGCAAAATGACATTTATAATGAAATAAAAATCTAAGATACTTCTTGCATGCAGGAAAACCTTATGAATGTGTGACATTTTCATAGTACAATAAACACAAACCATGATATGCTTTCCCCAGATGAAGAGAAAAAATCCATGAGTCAAATGCAACACCAAATTTGGATTTTTGAGACGATAGTTATTGTAGCATATTACATGTGACTAAAGTAAACAAACCCGTGGTTGTGCAAAGAATGTTTTTACCTCTCAGTTCCCAAATGATGTATCACAACAATAATCACTGTCAGACCCAGAAAAGAGGTGGTTCTTTCAGAGGGAAGGATGAAGGCAGAACTCTGGTAATTATGCAGCTGTAATGGAGTCGGTGCCCGGTGAAAGCCTAATGAGCTTACTGAAGTCTACCATTGAGAATTGATTCCTGGGAAGGGGGAAGAAAGGCAAAATACATAAAAAACTGCTTGCTTGCAAGAGAAAGCAAGTTGAGGTGAGCTTGTCTTTATCATTTTACACTTAATTGACAATAAAGAAATTTGTGTTAAAAGTCTGCACGAGTAGGCCTGTCATGATAACAAATTTTGCCGAGCGATTAATTGTCTCAAACATTATTGCGATAAATGATAATATTGTTTGAAGACCTTTTTACACTGACTTAATGGAAATGACGTAATAATGCATGCGATTTCCTGCCTAAGATAGATACACTGTATTTTCAAAAGAACACTGGAACAAAATAAACAAAACAACCAAAAACAAAAATAAAATGGATTCTCAGTCTTCATTAACAAAAACATTACTTGAATAAAAACTAAACAACATAAAGCCAATGTGGAAATAAATACTGCATTCAACCAAAAGAGTGCAGATTATGACGTCTCTATACTGTATTGCCCTTCAGTAATCATTAGATTTAAATAGAGAAAATGGGCACATCCGACTACCTAATGATTCACACTGCACGATTTTTTTAAATTAGTTAACTGGACTTGTAGCCATTATTTTGTGCCCATTGTTGGACACCACACGGCACGATCGAACCGTTATATAGGATTTCTGTCGGCTAATGTATGGTGTCAGGTTTTGAAAATGGGCCGACAACTCTAAGATCGTGCAGTGTGCACTGGGCATTACACTAAGGAAATGAGGAAGGGAGATGTCAGTGGAGAGCACTGGAGTTGAGCCTTTTCTCTTTCAGTGTAATCAACAGAAAGAGTAAAAGGCCGGAAGAAATGACAAAGCCGATAATTGAAATGAGGTAGATAGTTTAAATTTATCGTACGATTAATTGATTTATTGTTTATCGCGACAGGCCTATGCACGAGTAATTAAAAATGAATGCCAGGAAATCGTCTTACAGGGAAAACTGCGATCTAAACCTTTTACTGTACTTTTGCCTTCAGGATGAATTAGTCTGATAACATACACAGTAAACATGTGTGTTGGTGCAGTGTTGTGCCTGAATGTGTAGAATACTATAATTTTGTTGCTCTGACATATCAGCAGCCTCAGAGCTCCCGGAGAAGATAATGAAAATCAGAGCGATGTAAATGAATCTGAACTCTTTTGCAGGCTTTGCAGACTCAGAACAGGCTTTGTGTTGTCCTGTGTGTGAACATACAGCATGTGGGTGTTCTGCAGGTACACACTTACATCTGGGTTCATGTCAGGGTGTTTTCAAGCGTGAAGTGCTGTGAAAAAATATTTGCCATCTTACAGATTTCTTCCAGTTTTTATTTGTTTTATATCATCAGTTTTTGATATCAGACAAAGACACTCCGAGTGAATACATTAAGCAATTTTCAAATAAATTATTTTCATTTATCACTGGAAAAAGTTATCCAAAACAAATCACGTGAAAAGGTCATTGCCCCCTAAACCTAAATAAGTAATTACAGTACCTGGCAACAAGTCTTTAATATCGCTGTAGAGAAATTTTGACCCTGCTCTTCTTTGCAGAATTGTTTAATCTTAGCAACATTGTTGAATTTGCAAGGATGAATTGCTTGTTTAAGGTCATGCAAATGGCACCTCAACTGGACGTGTTATTTTTGGTCAGCCATGGTTTTGGTTATGGATGGCATAAATGAGGCCATTAAAGAACCATGTTGTCTCTACTTGTGCATTATGGCTCTGACTGTGGTTCACTGGATTGTCGGTCGGAAATGGTAGTGTTGTCATGAACTGTTGTGGTGAAAGCGGTGAGGGAAACGCAGCAGACCCAGATGAGACGAATTATGCAAGTCTAATGATGAAAATAGGCTTAAACAATTCCAAAAGTCCAAAAAAACCTGGCAGCACAGTCGAGCGGAAGGGTAAGACTCAGCACTGGTAGCAACAGGTTACACGCATGGACAAGACGCATTGACAAGGACCCGACGAGGAACAAGGAACACAGGTGGAGTTAAATACACAGAAGTTAATCAAGGAAACGAGAGACACCAGGGAACAATCAATGGGAGACAGTACAACACGGAGACACAGGAAACTCAAAACAAACACACAGAAAACACAGAACATGACAAGTGCAACCATTTTCACACTGATCGATGCCACAGATTACTATAGCTTCTCATCTTTTCTTGTACTTGTTCAAATTTGAGCATAGTGTATTTAGCCTACTTGGTAGTGCATAGGTCTGGATCCTCTTAATTAAACAAGGGGGGGATTATATTTTTATAGGGCCAGATTGGTTAGAATGGCTTTTTCTATATTAGTAAATGAAACCATCATTAAAACGCTGCATTTTGTATTTAAGTCACTTTTCTCTATGATAGATTACTTTAAGATCTAGAATATTTAAGTATGATAAGAAAAGAAAAGACTGAGAAATCTTTAAGAGGTGTAAAGAAAAATGATTATTTAATGCTAAAAATACACTTAATCTTACGACATGTGTAAAGGGATAGCCAACACTTTATTTGGAACAGTTTTCTGTTGAACATTTGGGAATTCAGCTGAAGAAGCAGGCCAAAGCAGGGCCTTTTTTCCTCCCCCGCTGACAGACACAAAGCTATAAAATTTACACTCTGATAGGAGTTACAGACTCTTTGGCGCCTCTCCCCGTACCTGGCGCGGCCCAGGACGAAGTCGTCCGCCTTTTCACTTAGATAAAAGCCGACATCGGAGCTGAGATAGGGGGAGTCCCAGGATCTCTGGGTGTTGAGGGAGTTTCTGATTGGTCAAAGAACGGAACGCCTTTTTTGCATATATTAAATAGGGAAACAAACTATAAACCTTTTGGTTTATAGTTTCAAGTCAACACCGGAGAAGAGAGAGTTTTTTCCATCTTTTTACTCCACGTTGGGCGCCTTTGTCTGTCTTATGTGTTTTGTGTTTGTCTGTCTTCCCCTTGTGTGTTTTTATTTTCATGAGAAAATGCATATCTCTGTATCTCTGCAACTTTGTTGTCGATTGTTTTGTATGAGATTAAAACTCCGTGATCTGTGACGTCAACACGTTTTGTTGTTGTTTCGTTTTAGCAGCACGCGGTTGCAGGACGCTCACGGAGAACCCCCGCTCGACCCGGTTAACAGGAGGAAAAGGAGAGCCATGCTTTTCCAAAATTTAAGCTAACATAATAACTTTTCTCCTTAACAGAGGGCAAATAGGTTTCAAGTCAATGTACACATTAATAATTACAGCCTTTCACTTTTAGATGAAACAGCCATGCCGCTTTAGCACATGATTTGTTTTTCTGAGCTATGTTTAAAAATAATTGTTTGTTCAGTTCCAGTTACTTGCAGTGCAGTTGATCATATGTGGTACTGCAGCAGTGAAAGAAACCCATCCTCCCACTACACAAAATCCATTTTTGCATAAATGATCGTGACGTAGCCTTGTTTGCCATTTCACCTTCCAACAAAAATCAGATAGTCTATCAGAATAGTGAACAGGCTTCCTTTTAAAGCAACTGCAGTACAAAGCTTTCAGACTCAATTTTCATACATACTTTACTCACTAAGTGCTCTCTCAGCTTTTTACAGTTTTGCTTGTATTTTTTTTTTCTCTGTTGCTTGTCCAGTCTCATCTTGCTTACTTGAATAATGTTTATCCAATTTACTCACAATTAGTGAATCAAAAATAGAAATATTTATTTTAATTAAGACAACTAAGCAATGAAGGGACTGATTCTGCATGGCAGTGACCATATGGACTCTACTAACACTATTTTGCCAAGTAGGCTGGTAACAGATGCCACAGGGCAGTTTATTTACCCTGGAAGAAATGACTCGAAGAAAACTTGGTGGATTCTTGCAGAAAATTTGTTGGTTAATCATTGACCATATTTCATTTTTTAAACCTAAAGTTAAACTAGAGATTACATTTCTACTCTCATTTATGCTTTCATAATCTTTCATGTAATTGAGGCAGCAAGCCTGGAAGAAATGGTTTTTGATCGCTGATGACTCAACAATAACTTCTTTTGGTGTTTTAAAAGCATTATGCTCCATATTCACAACATATAGGTTTCTGTTACAGGTATTTGATAAGATACATATTTTGACTGCAGAATGATGAGGAATGAAGAAAAGCAAAGAAACAGCTTTTAAAATCTGCTTTAAAATTTTAACTACAATAACTGAAAAGCTCTGTTCTGAAGCCCACAAAGCAAATAACGCAGCACCATTTTTATTCACCTGTTTAGTTATAAGTGTGGTTATGTATTCCATATTTACAGACCACTTCTGCTGTGTCTCCAGTCTAATTAACCCCCTTATTCATCTTACTTGTTATTATATTATGTATCTTTAATATTCGTTTTTGCTACAGATCACTGTGAATTAAAGGAGTGGGAGCACTTTGGGGAGTGAAGTGTGTTAAATGTGTAGGAGAAAATGGGTTTTCTAATGTTGCGGTTGTCAATAGACGGTATAGTTGGAATTCATTTAAATCAGGCTTCCACTGCCTGAGAGGGAAAACATTTAACTAAATGCTGTACTTTCACTCAGTTTATTTGCTAGTTAGTCTTTTCTTTAATGGTTGATGATGTAAATGCAAATTAAGGACGAAAATGGAGAAAATCAGCTCTTGCATGAGCACTTCCATCGCTAAGCTAAAGTGACATCACTGTGGAAGCACCTCAGGAACAATGAAGTGGAGTGTTACTTCGCTTAAAAAAGTGTGCAAACACTTGAGGATTGAGGCCATCAGAAAGCATGCAGAGCCAAGTTTGCACGTTGAAGTGTGTAGCCACAGTGGCTTGTTGCTATAGAAGCAAGGGCAGATTTTACAAAGGGACATTACACACCTACACACTAAAGAACTATTCACTTAATGTGCTCCTGGGGGACCTGTTCACCGCTGCACCGTCAATTCACCTCTTCTTTTTACCCCACTTTCAATCTTCATTCTCTCCTTTCTATTCCATTTTGTGCTTTTTTAAGGAGCAGGTGCAAATTTGGGGTTCTAAAATTGCTTTTTTTAAGCTGTTGGGTAAATTGGATAGGCTGTTTTTTTTCTGTAATATCTTTCCCACCTACATTTCCACATCCCCATTCAGATATGTGTAATGTAACACTTGCTGAGCTCAAACGGAGTCGGAGCACAGCCTTCACGATTCTTCCACCAAAGCCGTTTGAGCCGCACAACAGCAGAATGACAGCGTGACCCAACCGATGTTTAATCACAGTGTTTCAAATTTAGATTAGAGTTATTTAATAGTCCGTTTACAAAACACACACTGTTGAGGCTCTCTACGTGTGGGTGTGTCAGGGCAAAAAACTAATAATGGCACAAATAATTAAAAGCAGCGACACAATGAATATTAATCAGAAATGACACAGAATGGAGCAGCTCTTGCTGCTTTTTCTAGAAAGTAAAAAGCTACCAATCAGCTAAAAAGCTTTTTGAAAATGCAATTAAATAGTGGCCATGACTTAATTAGGTAGCCCGTAGTTATCCGAGGATTTCATTAAGGATTTCATTGAATCTTTCCTGCCTTGAATTAGACCATGGCCATGTGAAAATAGGAAGTTTAACCTACAGTTTAACCTTTGGGTTAAAGCGCTGAGCATGTGCCATTCTCATTTTTCTGTTTTTTTACATCCACGAGGTTACTACAGTCGAACCTGTGGCAGCGCAAAGTGGAGAAGTGACCAGTAAACAGGGAAAGGCGGATGAATACTGTGAAATTTATACCAGGTTGAGTCAAACAGGCCAAGAAATTTAAAGACATGATCAAATCTAATGGCCTAAGTAAGTCACAGGTCAAAGTGAGTATCTTGCAGATTGTCGTAACTCATTGCTCAATAATTGGTCTAGAGCTGCTGTCTATAAAGTGAAACTAATCTTATACATAAATCAAACTGATTTTAAATAGTATCCAATAAATTGATTTAAAAAACATTATTATCAAACAAGTTATGATGAAACACAAATTAAATCATTGATAAACCACACTCATCCAATTCAGTTCCTTTTAGAGTACCAATTAACAAATCCAGTTTATCTACAAAGATTAATTGTTTGTCCTGTAACCAGGATGAACGCAGCTCTTTCTGTCTCAGTTGTTGTGTCTTTTGCCTGCTGGTGTTGGGTCCAGTGGTGTCGGTTCTGTCACAATGTGCCAGGGCAACTGTGGCTACAATGTAGCTTACCAGCATCAGCGTGCATGAACAGGTGAATGATTAAATGTAGGGTGAAGTGCATTGAAGTCCACTGGACATGATAAAGTGCAGTAAAACCACAGGCCATTGAGACAAATTTAAATTAATTTCTGTATACTTCTGTTTAATCCTAGTTCTTAATCCTAGATCTTGGAAGAAAAAAAAAAATAATGCAACACTGGATAGAAATAAATCTTGTGACATTGCAGAAGTGTATCAAATAATACCACAGGGAAAGCATGTCCAAATCAAAGATAGAATGAAATATTGGATAGTGTGACTTTAATCTTATAATCCAGTCAAATTCAGTTTGCGATATTACAAAAAAGTTATCTATGGTAGAGCATAGATAGATGACCTCCATTGATTCAATGACTTTGTGTGGATGTAACGCATCAGAGGGAGGGTTGATGACATCAAGCATTCCTATCTTTTGAGCAATGAAGACATTAAGCCAAATCAAAGGCTTTTGGCTACAGAGGATATTTAGCACTTTACACTTTCTGTAATAGAATTACTGCAACTGAAATTAACTGTGCGACTTAGCTCTATTTTCTTTCAGATACACAACTCAAAGTAATTTTATCCATTTTGACTTTGGAGGAAATTCATAATGTGAGTTACACTGTTTGCACAGAGTTTAATTTAAAACAGAGTAGAACAGAAATAACTTTTATTGCCCCTCAGTGAGGAAATTTCAGTGAGCCAGCAGCAAAGCGAAAGGGAAGTTAAAAAATGCAGACTCACACATAGTATAAAAGTAGTACAAGTATAAAACAAAATATAAAAATAAAAGAGTGTATAGTAAGGTCAGATTTACGGCATAAGAAGGAAAAACAAATTATGTGCATGGATTAAAAATTGCATACTCAGATTAAAAGAAATGGGCAACTAAGGGAATTTAAAAAATTTACAAAATGTGCATAAATATTTCTGCATATAAACATCAGCAGGCTATTTACAAGAAATAGTAAAATTGAGCAAATAACTGGAGGAATGTAAACATTTATTGACTTAACTGGGAGCAGTGATAGTTTTAAAGTCTAATTTATTTATTTTCATTCGACATTTTAATGCTATTAAATCTTTGGTGTTTTGAAAAGGTAACAAACATCTAATATTAATGATTGCCCTCTGCAGCTCCACTTCATCATGTTTGCCCCTCACATAGCTAATTATAGCCTGGTAAGCAGGGCAAATTAACTGACAGAGCTTGCATTTCTTTATACTAATTACTTTAGTAAGTCAGATGTTAATTATTCTTATAACACCCATATGATTAGTTTTATTTCATCACAAAATGTGTTAATGTGATAATCAAATTCAACTTGTCAACAAGGTGCAAGAACTCCTCTCACATACCAGTAGTTACAGATCGGCACAACTGGAAAGACAAAAAAAAAAAAATAATACGGTTCTGATTCAGTCGAATTAAATTAGGCTGAAGCCACAACAATGGTTCTCCTGTGCAGCTCCTGGAGATAAAAAGAAATCAGACAGATCCAGACAGAAATTTTAAGAGCACAGAGCCAGCAGAGACAGAGGTCAGTCATGTTAACTGGATCCTGGAACAGGAGAACAGATTTATACCCCACAGGCAAGCTGCGAGACCACCAGCTGCGACAACACTCGAGAAGTACAGCAAACACCACAGCAAAACAAAGCCAAAAAAAAAAGAAGATGGCAAAGCCCATCACTGCAGGCACTTCCAGAGTTACGTCAGACAAATATGCAGTGGCAACACAACAATACAGAAAATAAGCAATTAAACAGAAACTTTTAGATAAGTTTCTGTGAAATTATACTATATTTCATAAAATTCGCTCCAGATCAGGTTTAAATAAACTATTGTATCAAATAAGTAGAAAAAGCTTTATTAAACTTAGTCAGCTAATTGATGAGAGAGATCTTTTGTCCTTTAAATGGCTTCAGCATGAGCATAAACTTACAGCTGCCATCTATTTACATAATTACGTAAAGGTTTCACATACATTGACCCTACATTACAATTATAGCTGTAATTTTCCCACCACACAGCACAGTTGCTCTTCTTTGTGTCATAACGCCTGCAAGTCTGTTGTGTCAAAGAAGGCAAGTGCAAAACATTCATGTAAAAAATATATTTTCTATTAGTGATGAAGACATTTATGTGAGGAAGGAAACATATTTGATATTTTGATCAGTAAAGATTCTGATTTTGATAAGACCAGCATTTTTCTGCTTTGGCCATTCATCAAGAGAAAAAAAGCAATGATAGCATCAAACTTTTCATCTACTTCTGGAGGTATATATAGAAATTTATAACACATTTAAATATGCAGTTATTTTGTAATAATTATACATCTGACCATGAAATAGGTTTTTCTTATTTACCAAGTAGAATTTAAAGATTAATCTACTTTATAAATGAAACCAAATAAGATAATTAGGACTTGTTTCATGGGAAAAATAGACAACAACTTTAAGGCTTGATAACCGACAATAATTTGAATAAACTGTGATACTCACCATAATAACTGGACTAATTTCTTTATGTGTCTCTTTCAAAAAACAAATTTGCAAGGACTGTCAATAAAGTTAACATTTCAGTTCGGTCCAATCTAACAAATAGACAAAGAAAGAATTTTCTGCAACTATATTACAAAACGTCCGACATAAGCTGAGCAGCAAATCCTGAACAATAAAGAGAACACAAATCTTTCTGTTGTCATCGTACTTTCAGTGTTAACAGAAAGTACACCTTCTGTTAACATTGCGGTTTAAAAATAAAGTGCGATCTAATTTTCATTTGATTTTAAATCCCTTTAAATTTAACTCGATAATGCTGTCATTTAGTACACAGAAATGAAGCCAAATTTGATGTTTTTGAAAAAGTTTTTTCTTTTTTTTAGAAATTCTAAAATCTTGGCTGCAAAATTCACTTCTTCAGGCATCGGAGAGATTGACAGACTCTTAATATATTTCAGGCTTTAATCAGATCAGCTACTAATACTATCAATGCATTTGCACTTTTTTCTGGTGTCCAAATAATTCAATTTTAAATTTATGTGTCCAAAGAAGATTATTCCAGGAGAGCTTTTAGTTTTCTTGGTCCATGTCATCGCTTAAGTTGTGCAGCCTTTACATTAAGTCTCTTTATTCTGACTCTTCTGCACCTTCAGTCTATTAAAAAAAACCTCTTCTGATCATAACTCTCTCCTGCTTTACTGTCCTGCATTTAGGTTCTCTAACTTCCTCCACAACCTGGACCATGACATCCTCACTCTAAATGATTAGATGGTAGGACTAATGTGTGGGGGGGGGGGACAAAGTCAACCATTAGGTAAATAAAAAGGCAGTTTTATTTTGTTCATTCTTTCATAAAGAAGTCAACTTTTGAGCAGCTATGAGTACCGAGTAATATTAGATTATGTGGAACTGAATTAAATATTTAACCTCATTTCAAACTGTGAGTAAAGCCAGCTTAGGTCATGGAGGAGGGAGAGATAAGAGGGATGCCACCTTAGGCTTGAGGGCTGAAGCATTGCCCCAGCTGAAATCTGGCCAAATTAAGCAGGAGATGGTGGAATAAGGATGGCTCTGAGGGGCCCTGGTACTATGCTCTGGTTCATTTCTCTAATTAATGTTATGCAGATGCCTTCACATTTCATCCAGAGAGCAGGGCAGGACATTGGGGATACAAGAGTAAAGAGCCACTGTAATTACTGAGTTTCAGAGTGAGAATAAAATATGAAAGGCATTGATCATCTGTGCTAATATGCTGAAGGAAATAAGACACAAATACGACAGTTTTCATTTATTTATCTTGAATTTATTAATAAATCCTGTTCACTTGTGGCATCTTGTTTTCTCCTGTTGCCATATTTTAGTTATTTCTCCCAAACCAATTCTAAAAATTGGTTTACCAATGAATGTCCCTGAACATAAAACTATCTGATATAAAGCATTGAGGATCCTGCTGTGTCACTGTGGCAGCGTATTCATTTTTTTCCTATGAAGCCACGGGAGTGTAAAAGTAGTTGCTTTTCCAGGGTTTAAGGTTCCTGTTAATCCCCTGCCTGTGTGGTTATGGAGGTAAAACACATTTTCGAGCTCATGCTCTGTAGCAAACTGCACTGGTGTGTAGCTTAAGCTACGAGCAACAAGGAAGGGAAGATTCAGCCATTTTTTTCCTTGGGAGCGTTTTTTTTTCCAGTGTCGTGCTGTTGGACGCGTGTATTTTGGGGATTAGTGGCTTAATCGACCTTGTAATGGGGAGATCAGGGTGGCATGCAGGCATGGAGAGAAGAGCACGCATACACACACACACACACACACCCATGCTCATACACACTTAAACTGTATTCTCTTGTGCACAGTGTCATATTCAGGCAAACACACTTAAGCTTAAAAATCTTTGCATCCTTGCTTTAT
Organism: Xiphophorus maculatus; assembly: GCF_002775205.1. Classification (NCBI taxonomy): domain Eukaryota; kingdom Metazoa; phylum Chordata; class Actinopteri; order Cyprinodontiformes; family Poeciliidae; genus Xiphophorus; species Xiphophorus maculatus. Next base: position 10,008,202 of record NC_036458.1, on the reverse strand, counting down.
CAAAAACACACAACCATAATGGCATGAGATACTTTATTTCATAGAACACTGCACCACTTGAAACCAAGTACAAGATTTTCCTTTTGAAGGAAATATATACCATACACACCCCAATTCACACACACACATTGACACTAATGACCTCATACTTCTTCCCAATAGCCACAAAATGTACACTTGCACCACGTAGTACACCCCAGCACATTGGATGCCTTATCACGGCGTCCACCCACTGCTCCCACTGTTAATATGCTGTGGCTGTGCGGGTACATTGTACTGCAGACCGAGGGCTCTCCGGGGGGTCAGTGTATTGTCTCGGTGAACAATGAGCACTCTGGCTAATGCTTCTGTGGACTCCAGAGGTCAGCCCTGTGAGTCACTCTTTCCGTCTCTGTATTTCCTACACTGTATGTCCGTCTCTTTCTGTCTTTCCTGTTTCCCCCAGAGGGATTGTTTGCCCTCTCTCTGACTAGTGTGCTGGTTGGAGTTGAGGGCCTGGAAGGCCAAAGGTATGGGAGTAATCTGTGTGTTATCTCATATCAGCGGCAGCCGTGGAATCCAGTGCACCACAGCTGATAAGATGAACAAACAGTTGGGATCATTAGAGCGAAGGCATTGTGTAATCATCACTTTAATCTCTCTCTAATCTCGACATCTCCAACTAGCCGGGGCCTCCAAAGCACACGGGGATGAGGTGCTGTCCAACAGCTAGGCCTCCACCCAAATAGTCAGTACACACACACACACACAACACAAAATACTTTGGTATACACAAGTGAACCTACACTGAGAGGAAACACAATCAAACACCGCAGCTAGCGCACATGTGGATACACACATCAGCACACACACAAGTCGACAATTCCATTTTTTTTTTTGTTTCTGAACTAATAACGGGCTATGCGCACATGGCCAACCCAGAGGAAAAAATCAATACTCTCTCAGACAAAATCAAGATTTCTTTCATCCTCCTATTTTTTTCCTCTGTTGCCTTCTCCCATCTCTCTGTTTCCTTTCTCCCCCCCAATTCTCCACTTTCACAATCGACATCAGTAGCTTCTTGATCTCAGTGGAAGTCCTTGGAGCACCAGAACACTAGTGATACTCATCCTTCGAGGTTGATCGATTCAAATAATAAGATATTTTCCCAAGATGCTCGTCTTGGCTCCGTGACCCACACATTTTCATTTCTTAGCTCATCTGTGTATAACAAAGGCAACCCTTGAAAAAGCAGGTCAAGAGTTTCTTCTGCCAGTACTTGAGAGGACTTCCTGGATCAGTACCAGATCTTTTATTGCCCAAGGATAAAGAATACCGCAGCAAGTGATGAGCTAGGAATGATTATCACGGAAGGTGGTAAAATAGTCAGAATGTAGTGCTCAACAAATACATTAACTGGACAGGCAAAGCAGGAGAGAGGTTTAATGAGAGAAGAAAAAAGGAAAGAGGGCAAAAAGAAAGAAGCCGGAGACAAACAGCACAGCCTGCCATCCATCCACGCTGGCATGTTCTCATCTTTAAAGGTACAAACAAATTAAATTTCTCTGTTTCAGCGATCTTGCAGATGGACATTAAAAGAAATATAACCAAGCAATTCCTAATTTCCTTTGACTGAAGAACGTTGGAGATAATTTGCGTTTTCTGCTGGCTGCTGCTGACTGCACTCTGGCAAAGGACGAGTTGGGATGCACTAAGGCTGGGAAGCAAGGAAGATAGGCAGATATAATCCCGCATGTTATTTTTCTGTTTTCCTTTAAAGCCTTGGCACAATCAGAATGCCTCGGTTATGCCAATAAAGCCTACTGGAAATTAATTTAACAGACAGAATTAGCCAGTAACACTTAGGGGGGAGAGAGTGTCAGGGAGGTGTCTGAACAGGGAGAAGGAAGCTCATTACAGCTCAGATTTTTATAATATATAGATCCCTCATTTTGTTTCTGCAGTTTGTTTTATTTATTTGAAGTTAGAGGCTTAATGAGATCCCAGTGGTACTTCAATAGCTAACCATGAGAAAAGGAGAGGGAGGACTCAGGCAAGCAAATAAAAAGGGGAAAAGAAGGGCTGTGAATCATAACATTAGCAAAGGTGTAACAAATTAAAAAGAAGAGACGAAAAAGAGCAAAATAAAAATACACAGAAATGCACAACTTACTGATAGGTACATTGCTGCTCTTCAGCAACGTTCAGCACCAGTTTGGTCTTTGTGCTAATCAGATTTTGGGAAAGGACCGGCAGATGCTCAGCCAGGATGTTGTATGCTCCAATGAAATGGAGCCCGATGCAGATTGCATACCTCAACTCTGGCTGAAAGAGATTGGCCACAGCAACACGGCAGCCTGCCAGCTCTTTGGGCCGAGGAAAAGAATGGAAAACAGATGCCCCATAAAATGCCCTGGCAGGAGGGTTTTGTATTGATGTACTTGTTGTATTTTCGCTCTCTAAACAATGCTGTATTACTTAGTTAAACATGGTGCATGGATGAATGAGCATAAGCTTTGGTTAAAGAGATTGAGAGAGAGTATGAGCGTATTTGGTTTGGTTGGATCTAATCTCTGCATCCAAGTGAGCCAAAGTCATAAGCAAAACAAGCTGCTGCTCAGGGTTCCTAGGCCAGCAGTGGGCTCTCAAGGATGCATCGTTTCTCACGTAGAACATGTTTCTCAATATTCAGGTTGTTCTTTACTTAGAAAGATGCTCTCCAACAACAACAAATCCAAGAACCGATTAGAAAAAAAATCATTAGACTCTTTCACAAAACAAAAGATAATTCCAAGTGGATGCAATGTTATTCCACACTACTTTTAGTTTAAAACAACCCAACAGTGCTTGTAACAGAGGGTGTAACATGACTTTAATGCACATGACACTGAAGTCTCATTATTGTTTCATTTCTTTTTGACGATAATTGCAGATGGACTCAGTATAACCATCCTGCTGTTGGCTGAGTAAATCTTTCAAAATTAAAATGTAAGGACACTCAGTGGGGACCCGGAAATTCAACCACACACAGGAGTTTGCAGAGGAAAAAAAAAAGTTTAATTTAATTTTCAGATTTGGGTTGCTGCTCAGGATGTGGTTGTCAAACAAAGCACTGAGAAAAGAGGGGAGAAGGCTGGTGATGCACTGATAGAGGGGTAACTTAGAAATGTTCAGCTTGACTGACCTGTAGTGCAGTGGACAGGTGGAGCAGAGAAACCAGGTAGAACAGGCTGCTGTGGAATCAATGAAACTCACCACAAGGAGATCCAAGAGGCAACACCCAGGGACTAAGACGGTAATCAGGCAGAGGTCATACACGGGAGGGCAGAGAGAGCAAACTTAGCTTGAGGGGCAGGCAATACTCGGTGGTTGTTAGGCAAAGCTTGGGTCAGGGTCCAGAGGTCCAGAACAGTTGGGATCCGTGAAGGGCTTGTCAGGGGGGGTCAATCCGTGGACAGAAAAAGGGTCGATGAAACACTGAAGGCTTGGAAGGAAACTCTGGATTTCTACTGGCTCGTGGCTGTCGATAATCTGGCAAGGAGGCAGAGGCTGAGAGGTGTTTAAGTAGGGTGTGGACCAGGTGGAACAGGTAAGCAATCAGGCATGGCAGGTGAGCTGAATGAGTGTTAACACAGCATGGACAGGACAGAACATGAATCATGACATCTTACCTTCTTACTCTTTTTTTCTTGAAAAGGATTTGTAAGTCCGTTTTAAAGGTTTAAATTCTGCTGCTGGCTGGTCACACAATCAATACATCATCTTTGCATCTGTTGTACTTCTTCATCACCTGAACAATTAGGTGTAATTGATGGATCTATGAGTTTTTCTCAACTAGAAATTCCTGAAAGGAGAACACCACCATTTCAAGCTCAAGCTCAGTTTAATTACATAGAAGGAAAATCAAGCACACCAAAAAGACCATCTCTAAATAGATCAATAAACAAATAAATAGATTAAAGTTTTGGAATGGCCCAGTTAAATGTTTGACCTAAATTTGACCAAAATTCAGGGGCATGACCTTTAACAACCTCTTTGCAAGGCATGTAAAAGTTATTGTCATCAACATTTTGCTTAAAACTGCCAGTTGTATTTACTTGGTTCAATTTGTCTAATATCATCCTTACTTTATTCATCTGAAACATTTAAGTGTGATAAAAAAAAAACAGAAATCTGGAATGGAACAGATCATTTTTTCAGAGAAGTGTAAGTTTGAAGTATCTGATGGTGGTTAAGTTTATTCTTCTCTTCCACATCTACAAGAAATATGATGAACAACATTTTAAGCTCCAGGTAAAACCTCATAAAAACAATCTGCTCACATTGTTCCTTATTTTTGCCTGTAAACCAGAGCCATTTTAATCTTAAATTAATGTGTTTTGTTTTTGTTACATCCAATATTAATGCTTAAACCTCCAGTAGATTATGCTGCACTCTATTCTCACAGCATATTTCTCATTCTGTTAGGCATCATCACGGCTCATAGATGTTTGCATAAATATCAAGTTCTAACTTTTCTACAGGCTTTTTCCTCGATTCACCCTACCCAACTCAGTTAACAAGTCGCAACTTTTTTTCTTTCTTTTTTCTTTTGACAGGGTAGGTAGGGGCAGGAGGGGTAATGAAAAAGGTAAGTGTGACGAATTGAGGGAAAGGTTGAAGAGGCAAGCTGTGTGTCGATGAAGAGAACAGAGGAGATGAGGGCACAGCAGAGGGGGGACACTGTGTAAAAAAATGCAGAGTTGAAGGGTTGGGAAGAGCAGAATCAGCACTTATGCAAACACTCTGAGGAGCGTGTCACACACACTAATACACACACAAACGCTTGTACACAGCCATCGAAGGAGTTTCGCTGTAATGCTGTTATGAATACCTTCCATATCGGGATGTCATACTGGGCAGAGCTGGCTCTTGGAACAGCGACTCCCTGTTGCGCTGTGAGGCTATTACATGGTCTACCGGAGCTTGACTAATAACATGGACCGGATCAGCCACTTCCCACTTCCTCTTCAGATCATCACGTATCACAGGAGTCGGGGCATTTTACCACCCACTCATGCCAGAGACTTTTCTCAACCCTAATCCCACAGATAGAAACACACACATCCACATACAAGGCCTAGTTATTTTGGTGCAGACCTCTTAACCTTCTCCTATGACGCAGTCCATCAAGTATGAATCAACTGTTGCCACTGGTCAGCTGGCGATCTTCCACTGCAAGGGTTTTACTGTGCTTTGTTTTGCTGTTTATTTCTGTTAATCTATTTGAATAGCTGCAGAGGGCTTTCCAAAAGCACCTCCCGCTGAATTTACTGTCTTGGTGGCTGAGCACACATCTGTCTCTTACTCAAACAGAATTTACACCCAAATTCATGGTCCAGATCGTCTGTGCCTAAACACCTTCATACCCCAATTCCTAAGTCTTTGTTTAGTAAATGTGCAGGCGTGCATGTTTGTGTGACGCAGGGTGTGAGATGTTTGCTGCTGTCAGAGAGAAATGTGTTTGCCACTGAATGGGTGATTTATTTCCCTGTTTGTGTTTTTGACTTTGCTGTGGATTGGAGCAGTTCTATTGACTGATCTAAGTGATTAAGAATGAAGACACACACACACAAAAATTAACCCTAAGGTATTTTTGACTCTCACTACTTTACCATTCAATCACACTAGAAAGTTTGTGTTATGTAACATTTGTAACAGAGTTACACTTGTGATATTGTAAACATTGCTATTTCAATGTGTGAAATATTGTAATCACAATTAAAATGCTTGAATGCATACAGTTTTATGGACATCACAGTGATGGAGAAGAATTGATCATTGAGGAAAAAAATGTTGCAATTACATTTTTTTTCTCATTATTAGTTTAAAGTTTGCAGTCTCAATCAAGACCATTTTAAAGGATTGGTATCAGAGCACTTTATGGATATCAACTCTGATACCCGTTGGTGGTCTGATGGTCGTAATTTTGGCCCAATCACCCACAGCAAGAACATTATGGGCAGTCAAGTCTAAGGAAGTTGTGGTTATATGAAACCAAAAAAAAAGTCTACCAGCAAAAGCTCACTTAAAGTTAGTTTGGTTACATCCGGGGTCATAATCCATCAATCCTACAATAAGTGTGTCAAAATACAAGCTGTTGCAAAAAAAAAAAAAAAAAGGTTTGTGAGGATCTACGTTTTTTTTCCAACAAGATCACAGTGACTTGGTATCTTTCTACTGCAGGAGAGGGAACTACTATTATTATTACTAATAGTAATGCTGATGAAATTCAAGTGGTTTAATAGCACTTTAAAGGTACAAAGTGTTAAAGTCTGGCATTTATTCCAATTAGGTGTCTACCTGGAACCTGGAATTAGTCAATACTTATTTTTGAGTGACTCAGATCAGCTTTGGGCACAACACCCTAAAAGGGGACAGCTCTTGTTTAAACAAACATGAAACACAAGAAATTTTTTGATAAGACACATTTTCAAAGTGCACATTTCAGTGCCAGACAATGAAAATGGCTTCAGGTACATTGAAAATACATTCACTGTATGTATGGAAAGAGAGCCTAAGAAAAACTGTAATGGCATACTATTCAAGGTGTGACAAGCATCAAGCTGCATGGCGTTATTGCAAATGGTGGAGCTCTTACTGAGTAATGCATTTCATTGGGGGAGAGCATTTTACATGAAACACACTTGTCGGCATTATGTCTGTCACTCTGCCTGCCTGCCTGCCTGCCTGTCTGTCTGTCTGTCTTTCTTCCCATCTCACATGGCAAGACATCTCTGCATTTATACCAGGTCCCTCCCTTACCTCAGTTTCCATTTTTTTTCCCTCCATCAATTCGGCGACATCCAGCAGTGGGCCGTGACATTACAGAAAAACAGAGGGAGGGAGAGGGCAGGGGAAAGGAGGTTGGATGGAAGGAAGGAAATAGAGTGAAGAACATTGCAGAAAAAGAGAAATAGAGATTGTAAAGGCAAGAGGAAAAATTTAAAAGTCAGGGTTAGGAGGGCAGGCTCTTAGAAAAAAAAAGATTGAGAAGGAACAAGCGGTGGAGCTATTGAGATGTAAGTGAGGGACTTGTGAGTGATTTCCTCAATGTCATGAGGCAACATGGTGGCTGCTGCAGCCTCGGGTGAAGGAGCGGTGAAGCAAACTTGATGGCCTACAAATCTGATGAGGGGAACTGGTCCCCTTGAAAGAAGGAGTTCAATAATTCAAAGAAGGTGGAAAAGGAGAAAGTACATGAGAAGACGGTGACAGAAGCAGAGCTACTTGCAGACAGGTATTTAGAAAATCTAAGCTCATGAGTGTGTGAGGGTGAGTGTTGCTTGCACACAAAGTTTAGATTGTCTCTCCGCCTCAGCATCCCACGTGTGAGTTTGGATGTCAATGTCAAATGTCTGTCTATACCATGACGGTGTGCCAGCAACTGAGGTCCAGAGGTAGAATTTTTGGAACAATTACCGTCCAGTGAAAGCCACCAGGCTTTGTTGCCAGGTACGCTTTCTGTGCAGAACATCATTTTGGAACAATTCATTCAGCCTGGCAGCGACGCTGCAAGGCCACAATCAAAGCTGCCGCCAGCCTGCAGTGCGGACACAAGCGAAGGAATTATGCCCTTAAAATAACCATGTGGGGGCCATTCAAAGTCCTAACATTCAAAGCACATCTCCATTCTGTACACAAAACACTGGGTCATTTCGCTCAACTGGCACAGTCTTCAAAATGAAAGTGAAGAAAATGTCTCCAGGTCGAACATAGTGAACTTCTGTTTGGCCTGTAAGAGGTTAATAAACCTAGAACTTGCACACCGTGCAATGAGAGTGACACAGTGAGAGAAAGGAATGAAAGAACATTAATTCAGAGGTTTTGCTCTTAGCTAAATTAATGTTGAGTAGGACGACAATTAAAAAGAGGTCACAATGAGTGGGCTGTGACAAGAGGACACCATTTACTATCTTTCTCTATGGTGTATCTTTAAAATTATTTCTAGGGGCCAACTTCTATTCTCACTGCATTGAAAAGTTTTAGAAATCAGGAATTGTTTCTAAGTTGGATGATAATGGCAAGCTAATTAGAAGCTGGCTTCAATTAAGTATTAAGAAACCAGATAATCTCCAGCCATTTCTCCAGCCGCTAATTTGAGAGCAGACATTCATTTATGTGAAAAATGGTATTAATTTTCCCACATACACAAATGCTCATCTCAGGGCCAGCGTAATGATGCTTTTCAGCTTGATAGTTTCTCTTTTTTTCCTTTCATTGGAGCTGGTTATGATGGGGCTGCAGTGCATCCTGCTGGTTGAGCAAAAGCACAACAAGTCTGACATCTTAAGGTGGTCAGGTGAAAAACTTTTGCTTCATGGCTCCTATTAGCGGAATTTGATCTGGTTGATGCAGTAATAGTAAAATTGATGTGACTTCTCTTGTCAGTGCCTGAATTTTTTAGTTTTTCCACCTCTAGTGGAAAAACAAGCCTCTCTCAGAGAAAACATATGAAAGAGTCACAGCTTTAATTGTTGTCTTTTTACTTTCTTTTTCAAAAGGGGATGTTTGAATGAATCATTCATTTGTAATTCATAATTGTATACAGACAAATACTCAGAGTTTCCACACAGCAGTTGGAAATGTAGAAAGTATAAGCTTAGAAACAAATTTTCAAGTCTCAAATGCATGTGGAAAAAGTGTGACATGCTAACTCAGACAGTTTGCAAATAAATCCAACTGAGGTCTGGGATTTAGGAGTGCATGCAGTATCTGCTTGCTAAATTTTAAACTCTGCAGAAATATTGACATTTTTTATAAGATATTTTTAAATAATATGAAGGAAATAAATTTATTTTATATATTGTATATATATTACTTTTGTACTAAATGATTAAAGGAGCTCAAAAACTAGGCCACGCATAGTAGGAGAGATCCCTGTTTTCTCACAGACTTTTAGCCTACTTTTAGTTTCTGACTCAACTGTATTTGAAGCTTACTTCAGTTTTCTTTGCGTAAGCAGAAATATTTAGCCTGAGCGCTTATGTCGATCTTAACACTTTTGCATTTATGACTCCTAAATGTCCTATGGGTGCAGCTCTTCTTATGATGTCTGTGGGGGGTAAAGGATGTTAAAGTAAACACCACTGAAGACAGCTTGTGCAGTAATCCTGATGTTTTTGCATGATCAAAATGCAAAAACATCAATATCACTTAAAAACAGCAGCTTTTTTGATTCTATTCTCTTCACAGACCAAAATCCTGACATTTTTACCTCAAATGTTTGCAATCAAATGAGGACATGAACACCACATGTGGTTCATGCAATGTGAAAGACACCTGTCAACGATTATTACCACAGGTTTGTTAAATGGAACGTTTTCAGTTTGCCTGTGTTGAATGCATAAACTGAGCTTTAAGTATGAAAACGCATATTTAAAGCTCAGTATGTCATGTTGTGTATAATACATATTTTTTTTGCATATTTTACACATTTGTATTTTCATGTACTGTGACATTATGAATCCATCCCTTGCACTGGACCATAACCTTTTTAGTTGATATTTTAAAATCATAGATAAATGTCAAAAACATAAGGTGCATAGATCATAAAGAAAAACTGTGATAATGATTAAATTCACACAACCTCTAAACAGCACTGCTCTGTTGTTTGCACAAGTTTCTGATGTCTATAAGTGTCTTTGGAGTCTTGGGTCTAAATGGCCGTTTTGGTCTAATTTTGAATTTACCCTTATATTTTCACCATAAAAAGTATTTACCTTACCTTGTTTGGTATCATTATTTTCAGAACATCCTAAACTTTGTGATTTTACAGTGTTTGTTTCATTTTGACAAAATTTATTATCACATTGGAGCAAAAAACACACACAGAAACATGACGTCATGCCCGCCACAGGGCGGGCGTCGACCTTAAAAGGTTAATGTTTGCTTTAAAATTTCTTCATAAGAAAGAAATCACATCTGTATAATTTCGGATAATTTACTTCTCTCTCTTCACAAAATGTTGAAATTCTGAGTAATATATTTTTCACTCCTGAAAGATTAGGTAAAATATTTTGTTGGTGCAATAAAACAATGGACAACCTCGACAGTAACAATTAACATCAGCCACTGTGGATCAGACAGGTCTTGCATGTCACAACAGATAATGCAAAATTACGTGTCAATTGGGCATAATTTGTTTTAATTTAATTTTTTTTATTTCTTCTTTAATAAAATAAAAAATAAATAAAAAAACAAAACACTGATAGATAAAGTTGGTAATATTGTGTCAGGTTTTGTGAACTAACTCAACAATTATAGGAGTGTAATGTAATAAAACAGTCATGAGTAAAACTTATTTTATAATTATTTCCTTTAAATGCAAAATCAGATTTTTCAGCTTTTAAACGTATGCTATGGTGTCTAACTTTCATAGTGAAGCAGAACACACAAATCAAAAATAGCTTATTACATGCCTAAAATCTGAAAAATGCAAAATAGATGGTACAACCTGTATTTTATTGCTCCACTACTACCACTTTAATGTGTTGTGACAACACATGAGTTATATATTTCTTGTTAGTTTTGCTGCTTTTATAACTCTTAAAACCTGGAGGGTCTATTTAAATGACTTTCACAACATCTTTACGGTAGACACCCACAAGAAGAGAAAGATTTCTGTGAAACATTTTCCAATAAATACTTTTTTTTTTCTTTAGATTGAATGTGAATGTTGTAAATTATCAGTAAATAATTTATCTGAAACATCACAGCACTTTTCTAAAATTATATCTGAGATTATGTTTTACCTATCAGTGGGATGCATTCAAAGCCAAAACTAAGGCATCTTGCAGTGTAAGTATTTTGCTGCTAACATGAAACATATTTGATCACTCACCCAAAAGCAACCCTCTGGGTTCGGGAGTACATAGAAACAAGCAAAAGGCCACTTGGAAGGCTTATATCAGCATCTTTAGAAGTTTCCATGAAACTTACTGAAGTTGCTGAGTAAGTGGTTCTACTTTAAATTTACAAACCAATAACATGAAGTAAATTCTTGTTCTATATTGCATCTGATCATATTCAATAGAAAGATAGATAGATAGATAGATAGATAGATAGATAGATAGATAGATAGATAGATAGATAGATAGATAGATAGATAGATAGATAGATAGATAGATAGATAGATAGATAGATAGATAGATAGATAGATAGATAGATAGATAGATAGATAGATAGATAGATAGATAGATAGATAGATAGATAGATAGATAGATAGATAGATAGATAGATAGATAGATAGATAGATAGATAGATAGATAGATAGATAGATAGATAGATAGATAGATAGAAGTTTTAAAAGTAAATTAAAAGTAACATTGATTTGTGATGTATATAAATCCAGGAAGAAAAATCACTGAATGAAACAAAATTTTACGTCGTTCTGATGTAATACTGTTATTGTCCACTAGGTCATGCAATTTTCCATGATAAAACTTTCTGCAAACACAATTTGTATTTAATTTCAACCTCTTTCTGCCCTCGCTATATTTTACACTATAAACATATACCTTCACATAAACATCGCTCTTTAAATCACCACTGCAAATCCAAATTTATTGATCCAGTGGAGAAAACCCAAATTTACAAATTATCATCCAGAACATGAGAAAAAATATGCTAATTTCAACATACTTTAACTAAAAGTAATTTAGATCTTGTCAAGTATACTTGGATATATCCTGTAACAGATGTAATCAACTTTCTCAACTCATCAAAGGTTTTCTTTCAACCAAAACCTTAAAAATAGAGAAATTGTGGTCAGCTAGCTGAATTCTCCTTCGGATATGCATACATTTCCATTTCACTGAATATTACTTGTTCGATAGCATCATTTAAAAAAAATTGCTCAATATATGCAATAAAAGATATTAATAATACAGGTGTAAGAAAGATATAAACTTAACAACCAGTTTCAGGAAGCAACAAAAAACTGTTTTTCCACTGTGACCTCTGCAGAAGAGCTGATCATGAAGGTCAGAAAAACTATAAGCCATATGAGTGCACTTCCTGTGTAGCAATGACAGCTATTTTCTGACAGCTATATAAAGGAAATGTCTTTGTACACACAGACAGCATGATGAATGTCTGAAGTAGTATGCTGTAAAGGAGATTTTTGGTACCTTATATTTTACATATTTTAAAAGAAATGCAAATTTAATTGTGATTAATCAGTGCTAGATATTTTTTAACTGATTGACAGTACTAGGTTTTTTTTTCTTATATTACTTCTTTTGTGTTGCTATATTATCTTTTAAGAGATGTCAGTTTCATTTCAAGTTCAAAAGTAACTTCTGGTTGGATTAAAAAAATATTAAATCTAACTCTAACAAGGTATGAATATTTTCGGGCCTAACTGTATGAGGGCTTTACTTTTTATTCATTTCTCTCCTCACAAATCCAAAAAGCACCAGCACAAATGGTCACTGAACTCTTAGAGCTTTGTCAGCAATATCCCTCTGTGGCTAGAAAACTAAAAAGCCAGCGGTTTTGTCAACCACAAGCCAACTCCTGTACAGGGAATGATTCACATATGGTGTGAATAGCCAGCACTTTCCAACAACACAACAGTTCCTATTAAAACACATTTCCACAGGTCATTTTGAATGTATGAGTTAATAATGTTGCTGAAAAAATATTCCAACATGAATCTGCTTATTTAAGAAAGTAAATTTTTTTTCTATGCAGTCATAATAATCCCCAGCTCTGCGGATGTACAATGAACGGCCTCGCGTCAGGAAACAGAATTTCAATAACTGAGTTTATTCATCTGTGAGCAAACCAATACACAACAGTCAGACCAAAAGATGTCCTGACCTTTTTTTTTTTGGTTGTGACAGGAAGTTGTTGAGACAGAACAGCTGCATGGATGTCCCTCCGTATTGTTTGAGATTTCTGAGAGGATCTGTAAAACGAAAATAGACAGAATAGATTGTGCATTTGAACAGTGCTGTTTTTATGTGAACTAAAAAGAAAGTGTGTGCACATGTAATTTTGGAACAGAATCTGAGAATCTCTGAAAAGTCACATTCACATATTCAGGGTTTTAAGTCATTGAGTAACTTAAGAGCTTTTAAGTGAAAAAAGTATATTTTTATTAACACTGTTTGTGGTTTTTTTGTTGTTTTTTTTTATTATTTTGACTCTTGTTTTTTCATTCCCAGGCATCCAGACAAAGCCTGGACACAGGAGAGCCTAACATTAGGAAAAGTACCCATAACCTGTAATTAAAGACTGATAGTTCTAACAATTAACATTGGTTTTGTTCTCTATCATACAGTAAACAGGCAAGTATATTTTGGCATATTGACAATAGGGTTAGTCTATAGCCTGGGAATAAGTCTAATTTCTTCATAGTCATTTTCAATCGTCTCAGTCATTCTCTTTGGCAACACCTTTTTGGTTATGTCCGGTCTTTGACCTTATGTTATAACGCCTTCTCTTAAAAAAAGAGGAAATGGAACAAGGGTGGAAAAAACAGAACTTTGAGGTGCAAAGAGCTATCTACTGTATATCAGATCTGAAAGTACCTGACAGAATCTGAAAGACATATCTTTAAAAAAAGCCTGACATGTATGCACCATCCTTTAGCTGATCAGCCAACAAATTGAGTTATATTTGGTATTTGTTTAATGATTCAGTTCATAAAAGAGAACATGTTGTACTGTTATGATTAGCTGTTAATACCAAACAACCAAAAGATCTAATTTTAGAATAGGTTATTTAAGAAGTTGGTTACCCAATTCTCTATATTCTATTTCAAGAGTATTTCATCCATTTGGTTCAAATTTTCATTGGCTGGTCAAACAGACTTAAAATGGTACTGAGCAGAAAAGGAGTGAAGAAGAAACCCATATTCCCACAAAAACCCTAACAGACTTTTAGAAAACCTGGAGAAATATTGTTTGAGACCTACTGTATAGAAATACAAGAAATCCTGACAGTTTGGGAGCAAAACAGAAAGAAATTAGATATTGTTGAATACTTTTGGATAGCGCAATACATTAGCCATTACAATTTGTGTTTTAAGGAGTTATACAGTATATGCCATATGGACTTTCGTTTGTTTTTGTTACAAAAATCTGTATTAATGTATTAGTGACATTTTGTCTGAGATTCTGATATACTGTTTATGTTTTGCTTATGTCACTGCCGCTTGTATATATTAATAAATCTGATCAAAATGATTTTAAATAATGTCAATGCCGTCTGTATAGTTTTTCTTAAGCAGCTTCAGACCTGAAAAAGACCTGAATAATGTGTAAGGGAAGTATCAGTACTGCACCTTATCAGAAATGGTTCTCAAAGCAGCATCCCAAACAAAACAAGCTGAAGTACAAAAGTATTAATAGAGTCTGACTCTCTTGAAATTCTTCATAATGTTTCACTGTGACCACATGCAGTCAATATTTATCACAGAGTGTTTCTTGTTTCTCTTCAGTTTGTTTTTAATACTTTATGCGTTTGACTGAATGGGTCCTTTATGCAATACAACATATATCACACCAGCTGTGTTCTTTTTCAAAAGATATCAAATAAACATTTTCACTGCAGCTAATCCATAAGATCAGTTTGCAAAGATCGCTCAGGCTTAAAAGAAATATCCTTGTTAACCACAGTTAGGTGTGATAACATGCAGCTGATATGCAACACCTTGTTATTAGATCCTCTTTTAAAGCTTTACTGTTGCCTGGCAGGTCACCACAGCAGAGAGACCAGTCTGACAGTAGAAGAGAAAGGAGAGGCAAGATCAAGCAAGGAAACTAAGAGAAGATGCAGTTTTATACAAAAATGCATTGCTAATCTGACAGAAGTGACGTGGAAAGTAGCCACTTTGCTTTTTTCATAGACATTAACTTATGCAGTTAGATCTTTTTCTTTTTTTTCAATTTCCAGTTTGTAAGGCTTGAAAATTGTTCAAGTTGGACCAAAGAAGAGAGCATCAGACGATCTGAATGTGGAAATATTCTCAAGTTGTTGTGACTTTTTAAACACTCGTCTGGACATTGTTTTCCTCTTCACCATGAGAGCCACGTGGACTGTTTTGATACTGGGTGAGTCACATCTGGCATTAATTTGGACATGAATGGATTATCATCTGTTTCAAGGGTGTAAAAGATATTATATATTGTATTATCGTTTGCCACAAGAAACACTACAGATAAACCAGTGCTGTAACTTTTGTAATTAGTTACTTAATTAAACATGAAGCCATGTAATAAGGCTCTAATTTCAAGTTATCTTCAAATAAGCTCGATTATACTTATTTTATATGTATTTTTGTTAAATATTCAGCTCTCACTGCAAAATGAAAAGTCCTCTGTCAACTATAAATTTAAATTGGTAACTTTACTTTAGATGTAGCACAGTTACGTAACAGCTTTAGTCTCAAAAACACATTTGAGAACAATCTTTAAGTTGTTCATTTGACTAAAAGAGAATTAAACACTATGACCTCATCTGCCAGTACTCACGTTATTTCTTACCAACATAACCACAACCACCAGTCAGCTGACCTCAGTGGAAGAACTGTGTTTTTATGCCACTAGCAACAAGAAGCAACACTGACACATTCTGTTTCTCAAAATCCCCTAAATGTTTTTATTAGAACCAGGATTATTGAACAGTGATCTAAGATTTAATCTCCTCTGTAAAAATCCCAACATATTATGTTGTATACTGCAGTGTCATTTGCTCTGTGCTAATCTGAAAGCCAAATATTATATAGTAAAGTTCCCTAATTACAAACTGTAATTTCTTTTAACACTTATATTTTATTATTAACCATGTAGTTATTTTTATTAACTATCCACTTAGATTGAAAACACTATTAAGAGAAATCTCCTTCAGAAAATATGTTCTGAACAATAAACTTGTAAAGCAACCAGACATCATCATAAATAATAAACTGATTAAGAATATATTTAACATTTAATTTTAAGGATTATCACTGGCAAAGCCTGTGGACTGACCAGCATAAACATTCTCCCTTCCTGTTTTAAATACTCTGAATCACACCCACATAGCCATTCAGGAAACTACAAAGAACTGACAACGCAGTCAGAACGTTGTATACTGCGTTATTATTCACAAGGCAAAGTACGGTGTTCAAAATGCAGTACTCCAGATACTTATGTGAAAATTATCCTGAGATATCTTATAGAAGGAGGCAATACAGAGTGAGAAAATCAAGCCAAAATAATTAGTTTTTTTCAGTGTGTCCATCTCAAAATTCATCATATCTCTAGCTCTAATGTTTTGACTTAATGAATTGTGAAACCTTTCTAAAACACCCTGTATCCTTTAATAAATGTAGTTATTAGTAGCAATAGGTGAAATAGTGAAAATGTGATAGGCTGCAGTAGTGAGTGAGTGAGTGACACTTTGTGCTTGTTTTTCAGCTTTGATCCTTTCTCTTCTCACTGTCCAAACACAAACATTCTGCCCTGAGGGGTTCAACTCGGTTGACCAAAACTGTGTTGGTATGTAATAAAACGTAACTTTCTTTAAAGATACATATATGCAACATATGTGCAGGTCCCTATTTAAAATAACTTTGTTCTTCATCATGCCTCATCATTTTGAGTTTTTTTCTTGGTTTACTAACATTATTGTTGTTTTTATCATTCTTGTTCTTTCTTCACATCAGTATCAATTTCAGTATTAAGCCAAACATCAGTTCATGCTGTAATAACTTTTCACATTTCTCTTTCCTCGACAAAGATATCAATGAGTGTGAAGACGACCCTGAATTCTGTGGAAACTATACAAACTGTTTCAACACAGATGGCAGCCACTACTGCCAGTGCAAGGAAGGTTTCAAGTCAGGAGTTGTGAATTTTACTGCTGCTGCTTTCACATGCACAGGTAAATAGTTTTTAATTAGAAATGACAAACAACCAGATTTCATCCATCATTTCCTATAATTGTTATTTTCTTTTCTGTTTCAAAAAAGATATCAATGAGTGTTTTGAAAACAAAGACATCTGTGGACCTAATGCCTCTTGTCAAAACATAAACTCCAACTACACCTGCAGCTGTAAAAATGGATTTGCCTCTTCTACTGGAGTGGAAATATTTCATGGCCGTGACAACGTCACATGCAGAGGTAACACAATGACTTCATGCACAGTTGTGTTAGTTTGCTTTCCTTTGCATTCACACTGTGCTCCACATTATTTTGCAAGCGATATTTTCTCAGATATTCTTAAATGGTTAATGCAAATGATGGTTAGGGGTGGCCGAATAGTAGGTTCATGCACCGCAAGCCTGTGTAGGATCCTCCACCTTGAGGTTCCAGAGGCACCAGTAGCTTCAAGTAACTGTTTGCTGCTTTGTAAGGTCATTTTTACAGCTGCTCTCTTAACCCGATGAATTTGTCTAATAGAAACCTTCCTCATTATGTCTTTATCTGTACAAACTTTGTTCTGAATCAGCCACAAATCTCTTCACAGTACGATAACGCTTCAGTTTTTGTTAAATATCTAATGTTTTCATACCTTGTCATATAGTGCTACACTATCTGCGTCAGCAGAGACATCTTTGCTCTTTCCCGTATTGCTTGAAACCTGTGGCCTGCTTAACAATGTGGAACATCCTTTTTAAGTAGATTTCCTTTAATTGAGCTCACCAGACAAACTAATCAACCCAGCTCTCTGAAATTAATTATAGTGATTCAAAGACCACGGACACACAATACCATCTATAAATTTAATAGCACAACAAAAAAAATTTCATCTTTATGACATTTAAATCCAATTTGCATAATAATTTGCAACACGGTGTAAGGTGAAAATTTATTTGTGTTCTCAAGTATTTTTACATTCCATACCCCTTCTCATACAGACAGATATAAAGAGTTATTTTTATTTAATCATTCTCATTTTTGATCATTTCTCTTTTTTCACATGAATATCAATTTCAGTATTAATCCAAGCATTAGTCCATGCTATAATTACTTTTCACAGTTTTCTTTTCCTGACAAAGATTTCAATGAATGTGCAGACGACGCTGAAATATGTGGAAAAAATACAAACTGTTTCAACACAGATGGCAGCTACTACTGCCAGTGTAAGGAGGGTTTCAGGTCATCAACAAAAGCTGCGAATTTTACTGCTAAAGACTCTGCTGAATGTAAAAGTAAATAGTTTTTAGGATGAAAGAAAAACCAGTTGTATTATTTTTTCTTTGCATTTCATCTCCAAGTCAATAATTTTTAACATTCCTTCCCTCTGCTAATACAGACACAGATGAATGTAAAAATGAAAATGTTTGTGGTCTGAATGCATCATGTATAAACACACAAGGAAGTTATTACTGCGTCTGCAACGCTGGCTATGCACTGAAATCTGGAAAATCTAGCATTTCTGGGCAGGAGGAGCAATGTGAAGGTGATGAATAGGAAATAATGTGACAAGATTTGCACATTTAAAATCCTTTTCTTATGTCTTAAAATATTTTATCTGAATCAACTATTCAAATTATTTTTTTCAGCCTTGATTTGTTTCCATTTCAGACATATGTAAGATTGATGACACAATTTGTGGAAATGGATCCTGCCTCCATGAAACCAGTGGCCATTACTGTGCATGCTCTGCAGGGTTTACTAACTATGGCAACAAAACGGGTCGTTGTACTGGTAAGAATAGATTTTGTTTTTTCTGAAAGACCAATACAAACAGGTTTAGGGTTTATACCAAACAAAACACTTTCAAAATGATTTCCAGACAGTAAACTATTGGTTTATTTTCTTAGAGCTTCACTGTGGTGTTCTCAAGGATGTGAACAATCTTACAGAGGTAAATTCACAGCATGAATCTTTTTTCTTTTTCGGAATCTGATTTTCCTCTAATGTCTGTTATCAATTACCTTTAGAATGTGAGTTTTTATTTTTTATTTTTTTGCATTCTTCTAGAAATTTGACATGGTTCAAGATGATTTGAAGCAACTGAGTGAAAGTTGTCTGAAGCTCTCAGGAAGTGAAGATTCAAAGGACCTCAATGGAGAAGACTTGCTAACGGTACAAATTGTTTTTAGAAGCAGCCTTTTAGAGGAAACCCATCATGTCAGATGGTGTACAGCCATCTGTACAGCTATGCTGCCAAAGAAGTCAGTTATCTGCCTGATTTTGCTTTAACCTTTAAAACATGTTTTTTTTCAATCTCTCTCCTCCTTTGACTCTAGGTTCTGCTCTCTATGATCGACCAGCTCCTGTCTGCTGGACCTGTCAAAGACAACAGAAAAATCTCCACATTTCTAGACATGGTGGAACAAGTTTTAAGATTTGTTGGACCTTTAATTAAAACACCAAGAACTAAAAGATTCACCAATCACACAGGTGAGCCAGCAATTAATGACTGCTTTCCAAACTAAATAAAATTATAAACACGCCTTCTCTTTTGCTTTTAATTGCATCATTCTGTCTCTTTAAAGTCCATATTTCATGCAATTCATAGTTTTATCTATGGTACAAATTATTTAATACCAATTTGCCACCAGAACTGGAGCTGCTGGTACATACTGGGTCGGCTATACCCCAAGGATTAAAGACTCTGTTGTCTAAGCAGGCTAAAGTGGATATCAAGATGGAAGAAGCTGCAGGAAATCCCTCATCTTATCCCGGTAAAAACATTGTATATAAATAAAACATTTAAAGCACATTAATTTCAAACACTAAACCTGTTTTGTCTTGACATTGAAGGATTTACAACAGTTTCGTTGCTGAGCTATTCAAACCTGGAAGAATCTGCAGGAGGTTTCTTTAGTGGGATGAAAAAGAATGAGAGCCAGAACTTTAAGATAAACTCCAAAGTGGTGACTATCAGTGTTAGCAATACAGACACAAAACACCTGAACGAACCAGTCAATATAACTTTACATCACCTTGATCATGTAAGAAAAAGCCTATTTGTTTCTTTCTTCCATAACATTCAATACTTTAAGATAAATGTGAAACTAAAGCATTTATCTGTTTCACAGTCAAATCAAACCGCCCACACCTGTGTGTTTTGGGATTCCTCTAAGGACGGAGGTGCGTGGTCTGATCGCGGCTGCAGCGTGGTGGAGTCCAAACTAAACTACACTGTGTGTTCCTGTAACCACCTGGGCAGCTTTGCTGTGCTCATGGCCCTCTACGACATAGAGGTTCTACTTCCTTTACTTCATAGTTATTCAGAACATAAAGTCGCTCACATTTGAAAATCCAGTGCTTTAATTTTCCTCATTCTGTCTCCATACAGAGCCGTTTTGAGTTGCAGCTGATCTCCTGGATAGGCCTATCCCTTTCATTAATTTGCTTGTTCTTCTGCATCCTGACCTTCTCTATGATCCGGTCTATCAAAAGCCCAAGAACAACCATCCACCTGCACCTCTGTATCAGCCTCTTTATTGCAACTCTTATCTTTCTCGCAGGCATCTCTCAGACACAGAACAAGGTCAATGCTCTAACAGCTTGTTGTCTTGATAAAAAGTATCTTGAAAGTG
Source organism: Xiphophorus maculatus (assembly GCF_002775205.1). Classification (NCBI taxonomy): domain Eukaryota; kingdom Metazoa; phylum Chordata; class Actinopteri; order Cyprinodontiformes; family Poeciliidae; genus Xiphophorus; species Xiphophorus maculatus. Next base: position 9,987,694 of record NC_036458.1, on the reverse strand, counting down.
TTTGCCTCTAAAAACACATCAGAGAATCAAGCATTAAGACATACTACAACTAAAATGGTACTGAAAGTGCTTACCACTCTAAATACTGTAGTTGTGTATTAATCTTGTTAGAACATATTATCTCAGCAATTAGCTCTTTCTTATACCTTGAACTCATCTTGAAGTGATGCTTTTCACATGCTTCATCTCTACTCTCATTAGGTTGGCTGTGCAGTAGTTGCAGGGATGCTGCACTTCTTCTACCTGGCCGCATTCTGCTGGATGTGTCTGGAGGGAATCCAGCTCTTCAGGATGGTGGTCCTGGTCTTCAACACCAACTTTAAAACCAGCTACATGATGGCAGGGGGCTACGGAGTTCCTGCTGCAATTGTTGCTGTCACTGCATTGATCAATAGAGATGGATACGGGACTAAGAAATAGTGAGCTTTTAATATTCCATCAACTAATATGAATCTCTTTTTTATTCTTGTCTAATTTTGTAACCATTTTCAAATTCTGAAAAAGTTAACCTGTTCAATCAGTTCAATAAAATGTCAACTTACATTTCAGTTGCTGGCTAAACTTGGATTCGATTTGGAGTTTCTATGGCCCTGCCTGTGTCATCATTACTGTAAGTTTTTACCAAAAATGTATTTATTATTTACTTTAAAATTTACATGGGAACCAACCTTATTTCTTAAAATTACTTAAATTTTTTCTCATCATCCAGGTAAACGTTTTCTTCTTCCTTGTCACTGTGTGGAAGTTGGCACAGAAGTTTTCAAGTTTAAACCCTGACCTGGACAGCTTGAATAAAATCAAGTAAGTTACCACTGTTCCACATGTCAACCTACAACTATCAAAAAGCTGAAATCTACTATGACGCATGTTAGTCACATTTTCTTCAGTAAAAGAACCTGTTTAACTTCCTTACTCATAAAATTGAAAAAAATGAGCGCAACATCCTTTGACATAAAAAAATGAAGTTCCTCCTTTTTATCTATGTGCATTTGTTGCCTCCTGCAGGGCATTCACCATTACTGCAGTGGCTCAGCTCTGTGTACTCGGCATCATGTGGATCTTTGGGTATTTCCAGTTTGAAAAGGAAACAAAAGCAATGTCTTATCTGTTCACCTTTTTTGGCAGACTTCAAGGTGTCATGCTCTTTGTCATGCACTGTCTATTTTCCAAACAGGTCAGTCATGACTTTTGCTAAAGTAAACAAACATCACGCTTCAGGTTTTCTACATTATCAGGGATCAAAGCTCAATCTGTTTTCTGATTTTAGGTGAGGGAGGAGTATGAAAACATTCTTTCTCAACTACGTGCACCTCGGAAGAGAACATATTCCGAGTACATCTACTCAAGCAAAGCTAATGTAAGCAGAGATTTAAAATTTTATTCAATAGAAGGAATACAGTTACTGCTCATTAATGCACCGAGACTGAAGTTAAACTATGTCTTTAAAATGTGTTCAGCATAGAGTTAAAAGTAATATTTACATACAGTGTATTAAAAAAACCTTTTTTACTCTTTATCTTCACTGCTTGAAATTAAATCAGGATAAATATTTTCTGTTGCTTTAAGCCCAGTATTATTCATTCTGGTTTAAAATAAGATATGAAGTGAAGCATAGTGTTTGTTCTTGTTGTTTCTGAGACAGCAAAGCTTTCCTCATAAATGTGATATGTTTTTAATTCTCTCACTGTTTGCATTTTCATCTTCAGGCGTCCAGAAGTACCCAGGACACGGGAGAGTCTCACATTTAACTGAGTGATTTCTCTGGGAGATCTCAGAACGTCCATTTTTAAAAATGTGCTCTCTTTGACATGTGCAGTGAAGTTTGGGGCCCCTGAGGGTGGTTGGCCTGTTGCTTTTTTAACTTTGTCTTCTGCTTCCTGCAGCTCTTCTGCACTGATTTAGCCTAACAATTAACTGTTATGTTGACAATGTGCTTTTCTCATTTGGAAACGGTGCAGATTTGTCTGAAGTACAGCCCCATCGATCGGTAATTAGGCATTGCTTATCAAAATAATTTCCTGCTTCTTAACAGTGACAAGACAGATTTAATGGTCATCGGACCCCAGAAACATCACTGGACATTTGGCAGACATGTTCCTCAGTAGGTTTTTAAAGCTAAGTTAAAAAATCACTTGTTCACTTGGTCATATGTGATTTCATTTTATGCGTATTGTTTTTGCTGCTTTTCTTGGAATTGTATTGTTATTTTAACTCCTTGTGATAGTTCAGCACTTTGAATGGCTTTATATATAAAGTTATTATTATTGCTTTTAATAGCTTTGGATCAAAGTCCAGCTACAATATGGATATTAAAGCTTTGAACATGGCTTGTTTGGACAACTCAGACTGTCCATAATTTCATGGCAATACTTTTTTTAACAGTATTTTTGTAACTTGATAAATTATGTAATTTATTTAGGAATTGTACATACAAAAACAGTATTTTTATATGAAAATTTATATGTTCTTTTGTTCAAAGTTACACTTTTGTAGAACTTAATCAGGCACGTCTACTAATGTAAGATCCTTCATTCAGGTACGTATTTCAATCAGCAAGGACAATCCAAAATATACTTATATTGCAAGCTCTTCTTTTAAATCTTTGAGCTTGAGAAATACAAATGAAATCCAAAACACAAACACAGATTTATCATTTGAATTTTTGCTTGAAAAGAGTTGTTTATTCCGCGAGTTCATATGCTATTTGCTTGAAACTGATCTTAGATAAGTTCAGTTGTTATGGTCCTCTGAAATGGTAGCAACGCTGTAACACATGATTTTAGAGCACATTGCATATTTTACACTGATGCTGTTTATTTCTTGTTTACATCGCTTTCTTTGTGTGAATTCTTAAAATATGTATTTTAAATGTAATTTTTTTTAGTTTTGCAAAAATAAATGTAATCATATATATAACATTGCTGATGATTTTGATGCCATTTCTTGATGTGGGTTGAAAAGTATACAGGAAATGGGAGACTTTCTCCTATTCCTTCCTGTTTATGTAAGATCAGCGACATGATGGTAGATAGATAGATAGATAGATAGATAGATAGATAGATAGATAGATAGATAGATAGATAGATAGATAGACAGACAGACAGACAGACAGACAGACAGACAGACAGACAGACAGACAGACAGACAGACAGACAGACAGACAGACAGACAGACAGACAGACAGACAGACAGACAGACAGACAGACAGACAGACAGACAGACAGATAGATAGATAGATAGATAGATAGATAGATAGATAGATAGATAGATAGATAGATAGATAGATAGATAGATAGATAGATAGATAGATAGATAGATAGATAGATAGATAGATAGATAGATAGATAGATAGATAGATAGATAGATAGATAGATAGATAGATAGATAGATAGATAGATAGATAGATAGATAGATAGATAGATAGAAGTTTTAAATGTAACATTTATTTGTGATGTATATAAATCCAAGAAGAGAAATCACTAAATGAAACAAACTTTTACGTCGTTCTGATGTAATACTGCTATTGTCCACTAGGTCATGCAATTTTCCATGATAAAACTTCCAACAAACACAATTTGTATTTAATTTCAAGCCAAGTAAAATCTTCGCTATATTTTACACTATAAACATATACCTTCACATAAACATCGCTCTTTAAATCACCACCTCAAATTCAAATTGATTGATCCAGTGAAGAAAACCCAAATTTACAATTTATCATCCAGAACATGTGAAAACATATGCTAATTTCAACATACTTTAACTAAAAGTAATTTATGTGTTGTCAAGTATACTTGGATATATCCTGTAACAGATGTAATCAACTTTCTCAAATTCATCAAAGGTTTTCTTTCAACCAAAACTTTAAAAATAGAGAAATTGTGGTCAGCTAGCTGAATTCTCCTTCGGATATGCATACATTTCCATTTCACTGAATATTGCTTGTTCGATAGCATCATTTTTAAAAATTGCTCAATATATGCAATAAAAGATATTAATCATACACATGTAATAAAGATATAAGCCTAGCAACAAGTTTCAGGAAGCAACAAAAAACTGTTTTTCCACTGTGACCTCTGCAGAAGAGCTGATCATGAAGGTTAGACAAACTATAAACCACATGAGCACACTTCCTGTGTAGCCATGACAGCTATTTTCTGACAGCTATATAAAGGAAATGTCTTTGTACACACAGACAGCATGATGAATGTCTGAAGTAGTATGCTGTAAAGGAGATTTTTGGTGCCTTTATTTTACATATTTTAAAAGAAATGCAAATTTAATTGTGATTAATCAGTGCTAGATATTTTTTAACTGATTGACAGTACTAGGTTTTTTTTTCTTATATTACTTCTTTTGTGTTGCTATATTATCTTTTAAGAGATGTCAGTTTCATTTCAAGTTCAAAAGCAACTTCTGGTTGGATAAAAATAATATTAAATCTAACTCTATCGAGGTATGAATATTTTCGGCCCTAACTGTATGAGGGCTTTACTTTTTATTCATCTCTCTCCTCACAAATCCAAAAAACACCAGCACTGAGCTCTTAGAGCTTTGTCAGCAATATCCCTCTGTGCCTAGAAAACTAAAAAGCCAGCGGTTTTGTTAACCACAAGCCAACTCCTGTACAGGGAATGATTTACATATGGACACTTTGCTCGTCAGCTTCCGCGTTTGGGGAAAGCGGCTCAATCGGGTGATGAACCCATATATATCACCATAAACATAATCAATAATAGAAAATAATTCTGGTAGAATATGGAGTCTGTTGACTGACATAATATATGTTTTGAATTTGTAGATGTGGAGGGCCTGGTTGACCTTTGACCTCTGGAAACATTTCTCGATATCTTTGAAATGATTCACAAACACATTTTTGCTACAAGTGCTCAACACCAATTTAATTCTCTCAGGTTTCTGCAGCAGGTTGGAACAGAAATGTCTTCAATTATCCAGGTTTGATTAATCATGAGCTCTGAGATTTAACGATCAGTTGTCTTTAATCGATGCAATCTTTGAAAAGTCCCCTGCTACTTTGTTAGCCAGTCACCGGGCAGAGAGCAGAGTGGGCGGGGCTTTGAGAGCAGAGTGGGCGGAGTTAAAGCAGTATTACTGCTTTCTGTAAACTTTATTCTAGAGGGGTAAATATTGACTAAACTTAGACAATGTGGTAAAAACGTTTCTCGTGTGGTTCAATAACACCTTCAAATTTTAAGATACATCAGAAACAGTTTGTTAGAAAATACAGCAAGGTCATTTCTACACTAAATATTTTTCTCCTTAATAGATTATTGTATTACCAGTTGGATAATGGGACACAATAGAAGATAATTGATTAGTTTAGGCCTTTTTTTACAGCTGTATGACACTGTGCTGACCAGCAACTCCTCTATCGAGCAAAATATTCTAGAGTTAAATGTCTGTGTGACAGCTGAACCTTGGCCAAACCAACAGTGAACAACGGGGAAACACTCCTGCACAGCAGAGAAAGAAACTGATAAACATCTTATCGTATGCGCCTGTGGCACATTCAGACTTGTTGTAATGTGGCAGCTATTGAATTTTCCATTGGAAAATTTGGTACACAGCTTAAATCCCTTTCTCCCCAGGCTAAAAGAGCCCAAAACTTTATGGAATATTATGTTTAGGAATGTATGAGGGACTTCTTTGTGTCAGTAGAAAACTTCTCATCAGTTTTAACAGAAGTCACATACGGGCTCTTTGGTGGCAAATGTTCAGTCCTGTGATCCTCATATTTAATATCTACATGCTGCTGTTGGTTCAGATTATAACAAGAAGCAACTATTAGTTTTATTGCTCTTGTGTTGCTGAGCAGACATTTGTATTGATTGTTAAAGTTCTGTTATAGATAAAGCTGAAAATCTCCCTTAATTTAATACAATATTCAATTAGATTAAGAAAAACCTAAAGATATTTAAAACAATGTATAAACTGTTCAGACAGGATTCTCATCATTTCAGCAGGTGACCACACCTCTGCTGTGAGAGGGGGCAGAGCCTCAGGTGGGTCCGGTTCAAGTTCTGGAGAATCAGGTTCTCCAGTTGCTCCGACTCGGTTTGTGTGAACAGAAGGAGAAGCAAAGATCTGATCAGGTGAGTTTTAACTCCACGTTCTTCTGGTTTCCATTCCTGACTGGGTTTTCTCTCTTTGAGCTGCTGGACAGAACCAGAACCAGAACTGGGCCTGGTTCTGTTTATGATGCAGAGCTGCAGCACCTGGTTTCAATCAGGAACTCTGATTTTCTCTGAGTTTTCATCTGTAACCCAGACAACAAGCTGAGTTTGCTCCCAGTTTCATAGTGGAGTCAAACTGGTACCAGTAGGCTCTGAGTGTTTATGGCCCGGCTGAGATATCTGGGTTTCTGGTTGGTGGATGGAAAATATTTCAAAATGAAGTCAATAATTTATTGATCAGAGAGGATTTCTCTGGGCTTTCATCAGTAGAAAATCCAGATTGAATCAGTCTGTGGTGACAGAGGACAGCTGATCACATTTCAATCAATTATTGATCAATAATAAGTGATTATGGTGAAATAACAACACAGCGCCCCCTAGAGTATTTAAAAATACGCGCCCCACCCACTGCGTTTATTTTATGTAACTAAGTTAACGGCTCAAATCCATCAGAACCTATAAAAATGTCTCTTAGATCCGTTTTAGACACCCAGCAGGAAGTCGGCCATTTTGGATCAAAATGTGTCAGTTTATGGACGTTTTGACTTCACAAAAAAAGGATTAAAAATCTCAATTTTTTTCTGGAGAGCTCAGATGTTAACGCAGAAGAAAACTTTCCTCCACTCTGACCATTGCTCTATTTCTCTCATTTTCATTTTTACATGTTTGATTATTAGGAAATCACAAATCTGCAACATTACTGGTGGAATCAGAGTAATTTCTAATAATGTTTACAACTGTTAAGAGACTCTCATAAGTCTCTTAACAGGTAGAGGTGTGTAAATGAAGTTTAAAGGAACTCCATTTTCCTCATGTTAATCTTTTCATTGTTATCAGACTTCAGAGACGGTTTGTTTTCAGTATTCATAAAGGTTTTATTCTACTGAGGAGTGGAGGAATATTTTAGGCTTCCGCAGGTTTCAGTGTCTCACAGATTAATCCCGAATCCATCTGCGATTCTCCAGCAGTTTAAGGAGTAAGAAACTGAAGATAGTTCTCTCTCTGCATGTCTGATCTTGTCTCAGGATTCAGGTGTACAGAGCTTCTGTTTGTGCTCCTTTTTTCTAGCCATCAGTCAGATTTGTGCAAAGTTGGTCCCTCTGAAGGAATACAGATCTGTTTGATGGGCAAAAATAAAAACATCCTAATGTCTTCATTCCTCCTGGACAGTCATGTTAAAGTCAGACGGTTTGACTCTGAGAGTTTTCATTGGCAAGACATCAAACTTTGAGGTCTGGACCTAAAAACTCAACATTTTGATCATTTTAAGATTTACAGGCATACCAACTGTATGAAGCCAATACATCTAAATTCCTAGGAGTTTTCGAAATTCAGCATGTATGAAATGTCAAAATGTATCTTTGGTTGTAGAGGTTTTGGCCACGCCCCTTTTCAATTCCACAGAGTTCTTCAGTTTGGACCCTGTCAAGACAATCCAAAATCATCCCATTATTCCCATGCTGGATATTTTAGTTTAGCAGGAACAATATATAAAGTTACCTTTGAAATTCATTACAAATTAACATCTAGACCCAACATTAGAATCAAACTTCAACAAAATCAATCAGTTTGTGTTTTGTGTCTCATGCAAGGTTTGCTGTAATTCTATTTTTTTTATATTTAATCATAAGAAATCATAGTCAGGCAGAGAGAGTGTTGCCACGTTATGAAACAGGAACAGCAGGCTTTCTGAAGAAAGAGGAAGAAAGTTTCCAGTATGCAGATTTATAAAAAAAATAGCTGAGACTTTTCCTTATTTCAATGAAGGAAAGTCTTAAAGAATGAAGTCTAAACACATTGAATAAGACCCGAAGCAAAAATACTTAATTAATAACGTTTCCTCTTGTAAGAATAAACAACTGTATCTTTGGTTTCAAATAATTAGAGTAATTCATGATTTCTGGTTTATTTTCAGAAGAAAACAGAAAACTCAAAACTCGGACAAAACTCAAATTATGATTGTAATAAAAGTAACTAATAAGTAAAGGTTATCATAATACTATAGATGAATGATAAATCAGAGAAGCTAAAGAGGTTATAGATGTGATTTTACATTAAACTTGAATTTAGGTAAAAGGTGTAACTGCAATCAAAGATTACTGATGTTGAGTTGAAGGTTGATCAGGAAAGGTTAGGAAAACGATGAACTAAAGAGAGAGGAGAGATGACCAACAACTCAGTTTACTGATTTGGAAAGAGATTGTTGAGCAACTCCAACTTTTGATTGTGCAGGTAAAGAATGTAAGATGACCTCTGAGCAACCCGAGGACATTAGCATGGACATCATACCATAATGTCTCTAAGGCAATGATGAATATGAGATCATCTATTTAAGCAAACAGCTAATGAAGCAAGCATGGCAACAGTGCCAGCCAATGTAAGCATGTCTGTAGGTTGGAAAAAACCTATAAAACATGAATGCAAAAGAGGAACCTTTGGTTGGAATCTTTACAGCTTTGAGCCAAGATCAAGATGGACAAAGAAGTCTGCAGCTGAAGAAGAGCCGGGGCCACAGAGCCGAAGACTGTCCTTGCATGGGGACCAAACCGCCAGCCCCACAACATGTGGCTTCAAATTGCACTTCTCTTATGGTGTGGGTTTGGACCCCAAAGACAAGGACAAAGGCAAATAAGAGGAACTGGAGCCTTCCTTCCGCACGGCCAGCTCACCTACATCTCAAAGGACCAGAAAGGCCTTGAAACAAGGTTGAAGCGAGCTTCAAAGCTTCTAGTCAAGAAGCTGAGGACCACAACTTGAATGAGGAAAGACTCAATACATGTGGAAAGACCTGGTATCAATTTACCCAATACTTGTTGAAAACAACTCCTGCCACCTGCACGTTACCTGTAACGCCACCCTTTTCCAACAAACCTCATGCTTCTTTATGCAACTCGCATGAAGAAAGACCCAATACCTACCGTTCTAAATCAGTACTCTTCCTGCCAGCACCCAGGCCTGCTACCTCAACATCCATGCAGAGATGCCTTCATCGATCAGCGCCGTGAGCCTCCTCCTACTGAAACACGTTCTTCTTCATCAGGCCAGTTCTAGGCTTTGAAATTCCATACTCCAACTCTCAAAGGTTCCTTTTTAGTTCTCAGTTTCAGCATTAGGGAAAGATAGGTTGGAGTAAGATGATTGATTTTTCTTATTTGATTATTTCTGGAACTTCAGGTAAAACCTGAGGAGGGGGGCTGTGTATTTACATCAACAACAACTGGTGTAAAAATGCCATGACTGTCGCCAGTTACTGCTCCCCGGACATCGAGCTTCTGACTGTTAACTGCAGACCATTCTACCTGCCCAGGGAGTTTACTGTTGTTAGCATCACTGCTGTGTATGTGCCCCCCAGTACTAACACTAAAGAGGCTATGAGTGTTCTCTACCGGACCATCAGTGAGTTGCAATCCTCACACAAAGAGGGCGTTTTCATCATTGCTGGGGATTTTAAACAGGCCAACATGAAGACTGTTCTCCCTCACTTCAACCAGTATGTGGATTTTCCAACCAGGGGAGTGAATACTCTAGACTTGGCCTACACCAACATCAAAGAAGCATTCAGAGCAGCCCCCCGCCCCCACCTTGGCTCTTCAGACCACCTATCTGTCATGCTAATTCCTGCATACAAGCCCCTGCTGATCAGAACAAAACCTACAGTGAAGCAGGTGAGGGTGTGAACTGAGGGGGCCATGGAGGCACTTCAGGACTGTTTTGAGTGCTCTGACTGGGAGATGTTCAAGGCAGCAGCCACTTACAATGACCAGATCAACATTGATGAGTACGCCATGACTGTGTCAGCCTACATCAACAAGTGCACAGAGGACGTCAGCATCACTAAGAACATTATCACCCGGGCCAACCAACAACCCTGGATGACTAAGGAGGTACGGGAAATGCTAAAAGCACGGAACTCAGCCTTCAAGTCTGGCGACAAGGAGGCACTGAGGACAGCGAGAGCCAACTTGAACCGTGCTATCAGGTTAGCAAAGCGAACCCACAGTCAGAAAATACAGGAGTTCTTCCACGACACCAGCAACACCAGGGGTATGTGGCAAAGCATACGGGCGATCACAGATTACAATCCATCCTCCCCCCCAGTGGGCGAAGTTGATGCTGACTTTCTCAATGGACTCAATAACTTCTTTGGGAGGTTCGAGGCACTGAACAGTACTCCGGCAAAGAAAACTGTTCCCCACCAGGAAGAGGAGGCACTCTGCCTGGACACAGCCAATGTGTTGAAGACTCTGAAAAGAGTCAACCCACGGAAGTCCCCAGGCCCCGACAACATACCTGGGCGGGTGTTCAGGGAATGCGCAGGTCAGCTGGCTGGTCTCCCTCAGGAGACCATCCGCCACCTCATCAGGAGCATGCCCAGGCGTTGTAGGGAGGTCATACAGGCACGTGGAGGCCACACACAATACTGAGCCTCATTTTGACTTGTTTTAAGGACATTACATTAAAGTTGGATCAGCATGTAGTGTTATTTCACTTTAATTTTGTGTATGGCTCCAAATCCAGGCCTCCATTGGTTAATAAATTTGATTTCCATTGATGATTTTTGTGTGATTTTGTTGTCAGCACATTCAACTTTGTACAGAACAAAGTATTCAATGAGAATATTTCTTTCATTCAGATCTAGGATGTGTTATTTGTGTGTTCCCTTTATTTTTTGAGCAGTGTATTTATATTTTATATTGTATTTTATTTTATTCTGGAGTAACCTCATAACATTGGAACCTCAAAACATTGTTCTGAGCCGTATGCAACGAAATTTTGTTCTGTATACACCCTGTGCATGCAAAATGACAATAAAGTCAGTCTAAGTCTAAGTCTCTCCGAAGGAGAAGTAGAGAGAAGGAGAGAAGGGGTGAGGGTAAACGTGAAGCAACAACTCCCAGATAGCAGCTTCAGCAAAACCAGTCAGAACTTGATTTGTTTCAATATGATGAAACACTGTCAGTCCAGATTCATCCCCCTTCTATGTCTTTATTTCTGCCTCTTCTCATCATCACTCAGAGGAAGACAGCAGAGACGGTGAGGACAACTGGTCACCTGAAAACTAAACACCTGAGTAGGAGTCCAGACACATTTCTGGAGGAGCTTTAATCAGCTGATGCTAGTGGTAGCAGCAACATAATACTGTCCAATGGCAACAAACAGGATTTAAAGATGTTTAAGTTTTTATTTCAGCCTGAAGGAAATCTGATCCTAGAATGACTGACGATCCTTAACAGGAACATAGAAAAATTTGGTAAGTTGGTGTTTATTTCAGATTTTCTGTAAGGATCAAATCAGTTTTCATAAAGACAAATTTTAGTTTTAAGAATTAAAGAATTTTATGTTTTGGTGGTGTGTGTTGATGATTATCATATAATTTAAATTAGTATTTTCCATCTCTAATCCAGTATTTTTTAGATTCAATTCAGTCTTCCAAAAATACCGAAATAAATTATTTATGAAATAAGGTCTGAAACACAATAAATCCTTCATGTTTTCCAGATAAAAAATGGCACAGCAGCAGGAAGTCCAGCAGGATTTTGGTAAGTGATCAGAAGCAGAAATTAAGCATCATAACGGAACAAACTGACCAATCACAGCCTGTGTTGCTGCCATGTGATGAACCACAGCCTAAGTGTGTATTTATTGTTTTCATGCTTCCTGTTCAGTGAAGCTCTGAACAGGAGCTTCACAGAAACATTGTGAGTTTCTGTGAAACCTGAAGGTAAAAACTGACCTTCAGATGGAAACAGAACTGAAAGGAAACAATGTGAAGAACAGGCCAGCAACTCTGATACTTCAGGAATATTTACTATATTCACTAATTTATTTATCCAGTAATCACATTATTTATTACAAATTTATTATCTCAATGGAAAGACTGAGATAATAAATTATCAGCCTTAAATAAGGAGCCGTGCGTCAATGGTACCAGAGCAACTGCAGTCAAGCCGCCCGCTTTGTGAATGTGCCTTTATGGACAGAAATCATCTCCGTTCTGTATATGTACAATTTATGCTCATGATTCTACTTTTTAGAATAAATGTCCACTTTCTGCACTCAAAGGACTCTCTGACATGCCGTCTGTCTTTAAATCCCAGCTGAACGCTCTGCTGTTCAAACAGGCTTTTGCACAATCTCTTCATTTTCTTTTTTTAATTTTGATTTTTTTCCTTAAAATTTATTATTTCTATTTGTGTGAAAATAATGTATTTTTATTTATCATTTAAAAGGTGCCCTGAAAGCACCTTTTAAATAACATATACTGTATATAATTATTATTATTTTAAATATTTATACTGCTACAAACAAGGACGTTGCCATGGTTATTTCTTCATGTGGTGGCAGACTTCCGAGTATTTATAATAATGTACATATATATTTATGGGCTGACCAGCAGCTGCGCTCTATTTTCTGCAAATTGGGATTTATAAAGGAAAGGTGCGCAGCCACGTGCGTGTGAATGGCTTTATACTTTTAGATTTTTTTGTGTGCCGCACTTTTCTTAATTTATCTGTACGCCAAGTTTTAGTGTGAGATCTGTACAAGCTTTTATGCATGAGGCCAATGGTGATGATGGTGTTAAGTTGCACAAAATTCGAGACCAAACTTCAGCTTTAGGTGAAAACAAACACAGCTTTAATTAACATTTGTAAATGGAGAAAACATACAAAGCTCACATCTCAGTGAGAATCAGATGAGTTCTGACTTGGGGCTGAACGTCCCCTCATCTACATAGGATACATCGCACTTTACTTAACCACACCTCCTGGCTCAAGTGTCAGGCAAAAATCTATAAGTTACTTATCTGTGAGTTTCAGGTTTATCTAACGGAATGTAATATGTAACTTCTACTTTCTTTATGTGTCCAAACATGTGTTTCTCCTAAAAGGCCTCTCTGCGGATGGCTGAACAGATACTAGTAACTGAACTTCTACAAAATAGGCTTATCACCTTAGCCATGTCTAACATCTCTAACAGCTGAACACCCTGTTCTTCACTTATTTGCGGAAGGTCAGAAGAGCATATGTCCTGCTGAGCTGCAACTGAGTGCAAACCTTTAATAAAAACATCATAAAGTGTACATTCAAAGTAATTAAACATTGTTAATTATTTTTTCCTTCACAATGGTACAGAAAGAGAAAAGTTAGAAAAATGTTAATCAGTCAATATTTTCATCATAATATTCAACAATAATATCAGAACTTTGTGTTTGTCTGAAATAATGCAGCTTTTTATTTAGAAGGTGCTTCTTTTATTCTTCCTGTAGTGAGGAAAGAAAGTGATGAACCAGAAGCTTCATTTGTTCTCATGTAGACAGAATCAGTGGTCATCACTCAGGTATGAGGCAGAAACACAACAGGTTTAGACCTGAGGAGCTGATCAACAGATTCTGAGGGGGATCTCTGGATGGAGCAACATGAATAGTTGATCTTCATCATGTTTTTCTCTGTTACATCAGTTTGAATTGATTCTTTTTCTGATTTCTGCCTGCAGAGGAAAACCTTTTCAAAGTTCGCAGTGAATTTGTGAAGAGAGTTTCTGAGGAAATCCTGATTCAGCTCCTCGATAACCTGGAAACAGATGGTGTCTTTAATCTTTCGGAGAAACGGGCAATACTTGAAGGGAACCAAATAACAGCAAACAAGGCCCGGGAGACCATAGATGCTGTGAGGATGAAAGGACAGAGAGCCAGTGAAATGATGATCCAACATCTTCACAACATAGATCCTACCCTGTCCAAGCAACTGGCTTTTTCCCCTGCTAAAGGTGAGAACACTCAGTTCATTAAAGCTACTTTGATAGCACAGCTGCTACTGTCTTTGATTCAAATCTGACCCTTTCCTCTGAACTAGAACTGCATTATTTATTTCACAAAGGTAAACTGAACAAATTCACAGCCTCAGAATAAACTCCTTTATGCTCATGGAACATTTCCTGTTCAGATCCCATCTTCAAAAACTGGTTTCTGATCTTTGGTACCACCTTGTGGTGTTTAGCATGTTTAACATTATTCCTCAGAGCAGTGGAGCAGTGGAGCATGAATGTATATATCAGGAGTGATGCACAGTGAAAGACATTATCACATCGTAGCACTGATTATGACTACAGCAGCAAAAACACAAATCACACTTTAAGAAAACTATGACTTCAATTATTAAAAATTAACAAATTAACCAGAAAAAGATGTTTCCTGATGTTCAGCAATGTCCTGTCACTTTCTACCTGAAGCTTAACATTATGGAGACAACATATTAGCCTGAGTCAGCAAGATTACAGACCAGAACAATCCTACCTGTACTCAGTTGGAAAAACTCTGAATGTTCATTGAAGTGAGGTGGTCCACAGAAACTCTTCTTTGTGTTCATTTTAATGACATCAAGGTCTCACAAAGGCTCTGTCTAGTTCAACTACCATGGCATAGTGATATTTTGAAAATGACCTATCAGTCAGTTCAAAAATCTCAATTTTTTTCTCTTCTCACAGACTGAAGTTGGATTAGAGCATTTATTTTTATTAATTTATTAATTTTACTTATTCATAAAAGTTTTTAAGCAAATCAAAAATAATTGTATTATCTATATTTAGCTTAATTATGTCTTTCTCCTGTTTTCAGATTATTATTTTCGATGTCAACGGCAGCTTAAAGTGTATGTGAAGACAATGTTCCAAAGTCTTTGTGAAGGCATCACTGAACATGGAAATGAAACCCTACTGAACCAGATCTACACAGAGCTCCACATCACAGAGGGGTTAACTATGGGGGTCAACAATGAACATGAGGTCAGACAGATTGAAACAGGAAGCAGGAAACAAGAAACAACAATCAGACGAGAAGACCTCTTTAAAGTCCCACCTGGAAGTGATCAACCAATAAGAACACTGATGACCATGGGAGTGGCTGGCATTGGGAAAACACTGTTAACACAGAAGTTCACTCTGGACTGGGCTGAAGGCAGAACCAACCAGAACATTGATTTCATATTTCCTTTCACTTTCAGAGAGCTGAATACCGTGAAAGAAGAAAGGTTCACCTTGGTGGAACTGATTCATGACTTCTTTGAAGACATTAAAGATGCCAGAATCTGCAGCTTTAAAAAGTTCCAGATTCTGTTCATCTTTGATGGTCTGGATGAAAGTCGACTTCGTCTGGACTTCCACAACACAAAAATATTAACTGACTCTGAAAAGTCCACCTCCCTGGATGTTCTGCTGACAAACCTCATCAGGGGAAAACTGCTTCCCTCTGCTCTCCTCTGGATAACCACACGGCCTGCAGCAGCCAATCAGATCCCTCCTCAGTATGTTGGCATGGTAACAGAGGTCAAGGGGTTCACTGATCCCCAGAAGGAGGAGTATTTCAGGAAGAGATTCAGAGATGATGAAGAGAAGGCCAGCAGGATCATCTCCCACATTCAGAAATCAAAAACTCTCCACATCATGTGTCACATCCCAGTATTCTGCTGGATCACTGCTAAAGTTCTGGAGGATATGATGAAGACCAGAGAGGGAGGAGAGCTGCCCAAGACCCTGACTGAGATGTACATAGAGCTTATGGAGGTTCAGACCAAAATCAAGGAGGAAAAGTATGATCGAGGAACAAAGACAAAATCAATCTGGAGTCCAGAGAACAGGAAGCTGACTGTGTCTCTAGGAAGACTGGCGTTTGAGCAGCTGCTGAAGGGAAACCTGATATTCTATGAAAAAGACCTCAAACAGTGTGGCATCAACATCAAAGATGCTTCATTGTACTCAGGAGTGTTCACTGAGATGTTTAAAAAGGAGAGAGGAGTGCGCAAAAAATCAGTCTACTCTTTTGTTCATCTGAGCATCCAGGAGTTTCTGGCTGCAGTCTACATGCGCCACTGTTTCACCAACTGGAGGAAAACAAAAGTGACCAAGACATTCCTGGGAAAATATTATTTGTCCTTATCTTTAGATGAGTTCATGAAGAAGGCCATGAGGAAATCCCTCAGCAGTGAAAATGGCCACCTGGACCTGTTTGTCCGCTTTCTTCACGGTCTCACTGTGAAGTCCAACCAGAGCATCTTAGGAGGCCTGCTGGGGCAGACAGAGAACAGTCCAGAAACCATCCAGAAAATCATCACCAACCTGAAGGAGATGAACACTGATAGAATCTCTCCTGACAGAAGCATCAACATCTTCTACTCTCTGGTGGAGATGAACAACCTCTCATTTTATCAGGAGATCCAACGGCTGCTGGATTCAGGGAAGGAGCTCTCAGTGACTGACTGTTCAGCTCTGGCCTTCATGCTGCAGATGTCAGAGATTCTGGATGAGTTGGACCTGAAGAAGTACAACACATCAGAGGATGGATGGCAGAGACTGGTTCCTGCTGTGAGGAACTGCAGAAAGGCTCGGTGAGTCCAGATGTTTTCATTGTGTGAATGCTGATTCAGCTCTATTGTCCTCCTGTTTCTTCTTCTTTCTTCAAGTTGCTTCTGGATGTTTTTGACCATTAACTACTTCCTTCATCCTCTGGACTATTTCAGCCATTCATACATCTAAACAGTCAGTTCTTCCAGGACAGCTGCAGCTTTTGGTTTTTAGACATTTCCAACACGGAAACTTTTTATCAGTTTTCATGTTTAAATGAATAGAAAACCCTGAACTCTATAAAATATCCATTTTCTCTTAAAGGTCTAATCAGCCAGACACATTTTAACATTAAACTCCTCTTCACTCATTAAGCCGCTACTCCATAATTCATCTTTTAGGATCTCTGACTATTTTTATAAAATAATTGTTTAGGTTTAATGAAAATGAGGAGCATTAAAATAAACCATAGCATTAATTAGAAACTATGTGAGAAGTGTTGATCTTCTTCATTCCATCATCATCCTCACCTCTTCCTTCTCCCACTAGTTTCCTCTGAGTTTGTAAATGAGACCAAAATGTAGTGATTGTTGTCTGGCTCCAGAAAAAGTCCTAGTTTCTGTCAGATCCTCCCAAAGCTCTGAGAACTCTGCTTCCACAGCTGGAACCATTTTCCTCATCAACTCTTCATCTGCAGCCTTTGTTGAAGCTGTTAGCTGTCCTCCATAAAGACCTGGAGAGACATGAGCTTCTAACCTTTAGACATCCCGGCCTCTTCTAGTTACTGGAGAACTTTCGCTGCTTCACCATGAAAAATGCTGCTGCACCCAAACACCCTGTCTCCTCCAGGGATTTTGGTCTTTAGCTTTTTAGGAGTTTAGCAAGAATTTCATTTGACATCCAAACCTTTGTTCCTCTGAGACAATGGACAGACCACTGCAGAAACATGGTTCCCTCTTCCAACCAGTTTGTCCCAGTTCCTCTCAGATCAACAGCCTGACAGGACAGTTCAGACCTGAAGGAACAGCAGGACCGGTTTTGCTGCTGCTCTGCAGGATGGCCAGAACAATCTGAAGCTTTTAGCTGATGCATGCTGACGACTGTCCACTTTCTACTTTGTTAAAGCACCAAATCCAGCAGATGAACGGAGACAGAACTGGGAGCATCATGTGTTTGGTCTGCTCCCAGTTTTCTCTGTGGCAGCATTTAATAACCTGCTGCTGGGAACTATGGTTATATAGAATATACTGTACTATTATTATTAATGATGATGATGATGATTCTAGATGCTGCAGCAGATATTGGCTAAACAAACCCAGAGATGCCAGAGGTCCACAGCAGGCTGGACTTCCTGCTCTGCTCACTTCATTTCTAACTCACGTCCTGCTTGGTGGAAGATCTCAAAGATCCAAACGGTCTAGTCCAAGTCTGAGCTGTGAGCAGTTCCTCCTCCTCTCCATCATCTCCAGTAGTTTCCTTCATTCAGCTCAGTCAGCCTCTTCATCAGCTGCTTCAGCTCCTTTGAGGCTCTGATGCTGCAGCTCCATCAGGTGCTGCAGAGAAAACTGAACTTTCCTTCACAGATGATAGAAGATCTTCAACATCTGACTGCAGCTGAAGGTCTGAGGACATGAAGCCTGGACCAAAACCACAACCTGGACATTAACCAGGAACTGCACAGATTCTCTGTGGGGTCAAACTTAGTAAATTGAAGATCAGATGTTGATCAGATGATGACATCACTGTAATCATATTTTAGTCTGTTTATGATCCATATTGATTTCATTAGAACTGAATTTATTTCTTCTCTAATCACAGACTTGGTGGCTGTTCGCTCCAAAAGGCTGAATGTGAAGTTGTGGCCTCAGTTCTGAAGTCCAACCCAAATCTGACTGAACTGGAAATAAGTGAGATCGAACTGGGAGGTGGAGACTCTGATCTGAAGCCTCTGCTTGAGATCCTGGAGAGTTCAGTCAGTAAAGTGAAGATTCTGAGGTTTGTTTCCTTTATTTATCCAATAAAATCATTAATTGATTCTTCAACCATTAGATTAATTAATAAGTTAATTTAATATATTTTCTTTTAAAACAATATGTTTAAATGTCAGAATAAAATCTCTAAAACATTTTACCTTATAAATGAATTATTTTCTTATTTCAGACTTTGATATTATTGAACGTTGTTTTTCAGTTTTTTTTATTTTATAATGTTTTTGACTGATGAACAAAAATGAGTGAAATAATTCAAATGATGTTAATTAATGATGGAGATGTTTCAGCTTGGTTTGGGAAAGATACAGATTGTTTTATTTCTCATTTCTGATTCTCATCTTTACATCCAGAATGAAATGTTGTTCCTACAGAGTCGAGCCACAAACACTGACAAGTTCAAATCATCATCTAAAAAGTGACTGATTGTAGAAAAGCAAATCTAGATGAAATGAATGAAAGTGAAGTTTGAAGCAGCAGCAGGTTCCTCAGCTTTGTCCTGAAGCTGTGGTTCTGTTGGGCCGGGTCAGAGAGGAACCGTCCTCTTCAGTCTGACAGCTGTCAGTCGGTTGGAGCCTCGTCTCTGTGATAATGCTTCATCAGGTCACGTCTCCTTAGGAAATAACGGCCTGCATTGGCTTTCAGCAGCTTTAATAAGAACCCAAGGCCATTAATGAATAAACTGAGTGGTTCTGATCCAGTTACCAAGTCGGGTCTCCAGCTGATGATCAGGCCTCAGCAGAAATAGCTCATCTCATCCAGGCTGCAGCTCAGAAAACTTTGTGTTTCCTCTTTGATCAAATGTTCTGGTTCTGCTGGTTTGGACTCTTTAAACCAGTTTGACTGGATCAGATGTTAGAATCAGTTCATCATGTTTCTTTTACATTGAGGGAAATTAATTGTCTACATTTTTATTATTTATTTGTTCATATTTCAGTTTTAACCTGCATGCTGTTGGCTTCAGCTCACATCTTTTATTCTTTATTCAGATTGTGGAATTGCTGGTTGTCAGAGACCAGCTGGACTTCTCTGTTCTCAGCTCTGAAGTCCAACCCGACCCATCTGACAGAACTGAACCTGAGCTGGACCAACCTGGGAGATTCTGTAGTGAAGGAGCTCTGTGGTTTTCTACAGAGTGAAGGCTGCAGACTGGAGAGATTGAGGTATTTTAATTATATAATTATTGATATTTCTGTGAATAATTACATATAATTGATCATAAATCAAAGTTCATCATCATTAATAGATTAACAAAAACTGGAGACATAAAATATCTCTGTAGATAAATGATGGTACAGAGCAGTCAGCTAATAGAGAGCCTGGAAGGAAACATGGAGAGTAAAAAAAAACATCCTACTGAGTTTAAGATCCTGAGAAACTTTTCGAAAAACTGAGTTTCTTTTTATAAAATGTTCTGGTACTGTTGGTTTGGACTCTTTCACCAGTTTGACTGGATCAGATGTTAGAATCAGGTCATCATGTTTTTTTTAAATCTGGTGAGCTGTAAAATTATTCACATTAATTTTAAAATGAATGTAAAATTAATTTACATTCAGGAAAATTAATTTTCTACATTTTTATTATTTATTTGTTCATATTTCAGTTTTAACCTGCATCCTATTGGCTTCAGCTCACATTTTTTTATTCTTTATTCAGATTAGAGTGCTGCAGTTTTTCAGGGACCAGCTGGACTTCTCTGTTCTCAGCTCTGAAGTCCGACACGACCCATCTGACAGTAATGGACCTGAGCAGAACCAACTTGGAAGATTCTGGAGTGAAGGAGCTCTGTGGTTTTCTACAGACTGAAGGCTGCAGACTGGAGACATTGAGGTATTTTAATTATATAATTATTTATATTTCTATGAATAATTAGATATAATTGATCATAAATCAATTGTGATCATGATAAGGTGGCAACCCTCTCCTCGAGCTGCCACCTTATTGTGGAGGAGGGGTTTGAGTGCCCCAATGAACCTAGGAGCTATGCTGTCTGGGGCTTTATGCCCCTCTTAGGGTCACCCAAGGCAGACAGGTCCTTGGGTGACCTCCGGGTCCGATGGACCACACAAAGCGCAGCCCACCTATGAGAGGGGCCAAAGGGGTCGGGTGCATTGTGAGATGGGTGGCGGCCGAGGGAGGGTGCCCTGGCGGTCCGATCCCCGGTTGCAGAAGCTGGCTCTTCGGACGTGGAATGTCACCTCTCTGGTGGGGAAGGAGCTGGAGCTAGTGTGTGAGGTTGAGAGGTTCCGGCTAGAAATAGTCGGTCTCACCTCGACGCATGGCTCTGGTTCTGGAACAAGTCTCCTTGAGAGGGGCTCGACATACTTCCACTCAGGAGTTGCCCACGGTGAAAGGCGTCGGGCAGGAGTGGGCATACTTGTTGCTCCCCATCTCAGCAACTGTACATTAGGGTTTACCCCGGTGAACAAGAGGGTGGCCTCCCTCTGCCTATGGATGGGGGGACAGGTCCTGGCTGTTGTTTGTGTTTACGGGCTGAATGACAGTTCAGATTATCCACCCTTCTTGGAGTCCTTAGAGGGGGTACTGGAGAGCCCCTTCTGGGGACTCCCTTGTTCTGCTGGGGGACTTCAATGCTCACGTGGGCAATGACAGTGAGACCTGGAGGGGCGTGGTCAGGAGGAACGGCCCTCCTGATCTGAACTCGAGTGGTGTTCTGTTGTTGGACTTCTGTCTCATCATGGATTTTCCATAACTAACACCATGTTCAGGCAGAAGGGTGTCCATATGTGCACTTGACACCAGGACATCCTAGGCCGCAGTTTGATGATCAACTTTGTCATCATTTCATTGGATCTGCGGCCATATATCTTGGACACTCAGGTGAAGAGAGGTCCACTGACCACTACCTGGTGGTGAGTTGGCTATGGTGGTGGGGGAGGATGCCGGTCAGACCTGGCAGGCCCAAACATGTTGTGAGGGTCTGCTGGGAATGTCTGGCAGAATCCCCTGTGAGGCAGAGCTTTAACTCCCACGAAAATGGAGCAGGATGCTGTAGACTGTGCCATGCAGGCAATGGAGAAATACAACATAGAGGAGGATATCGCTGCCTATGTTAAAAAGGAGTTTGACAAGAAATACAATCTAACATGGCACTGTATCGTTGGCAGGAAATTTGGCAGCTATGTGACACACAAAACTAAACATGTGTTGGTGGAATCCCCTGTGAACATAAACATGGTCCATTGACTCTGAGTGGACCATGTTCTGTGCCTCCATTGTCGAGGCGGCTTATCGGAGCTGTGGCCGCAAGGTTGTCGGTGCCTGTCGCGGCAGCAACCCTCGAACCCGTTGGTGGACACTTTCGGTGAGGGATGCTGTCAGGCTGAAGAAGGAGTCCTATCAGGCCTTTTTGGCTTGTGGGACTCTGAAAGCAGCCGATGGGTACCAGTGGGCGAAGCAGCATGTGGATCAGGTGGTTTTTGAGGCAAAAACTCTGACGTGGGAGGAGTTTGGAGAGGCCATGGTGAAAAAAGACTTCCACATGGGTACGAAAATTCTGGTCCATCATCCGGCGTCTTGGGGGGGCAGTACAGTACCAACACTGTTTACAGTGGGGATGAGACAGAGAAAGTCGACTAACTCTGGATGAAATGGTTTCTAGAAACAGGGAAGCTTTCTGGGGACTTGACTGCCTGCTCATATGGAGCTGCAGCACATGCAGGAGTTTTATGTTGGCAGGAAGCAAAACAAAATGGAAGCAAGTGATGAGTTTCCATTTTAGTGTCAATTCCACTAATGGAGCAAATTCCAAGTCAGTCATCCTCCATACCACTGAGAGCAGCTTCCAGAGGAAAATCTGAGTTTGTTCTGACAGTCAGACTCTATCAGGCTGACCACAGTCTTCTGGCAGAGTTCCTGGATATTAAGGAGACATAAATAATAAAGATAATTAATTAAGAGTCCGGCAGTAAATACTGACTTTGTGAACATTATGGTATTAAAGTAATTTTGTTCAAACATCTTGAATAAGACCTGAAGCTCTTATTTTGAAGGACAGGAAAGGAGATCTTACCTTTGTAATGCTTTGTATGCAACAAGCTTCAGCAGTTCACTGAAATCATTCTCATGTGGTTTACCTGGAAAATAGATTTAAAATGACTCATCTTCACAATCAGGTCTTTTCCTTTATGATAATGTTCCCATTTCTACAGCCATCTCTGATGAAGGATTCAGAACTTGAACTAAATGACCCACATCAATCTCATGGAGAAAAGGCTAAATGTTTTCTAGTTGATAGTTCAGTATCTGAATCAGCACAAAATGAGAAAATGATCAACTTTCAGAATGTGAGCTGTAATGGATATTGAATTAGACGGTTTGAAATAAACATCTGTCATACTTAGCAATGAGCTGCAGTTACAATACTAGCAAGAAACATCATTAATAGATTAATTAACAAAAACTGGAGACATAACATTTTTCTGTAGATAAATGATGGTACAGAGCAGTCAGCTAATACATGCTGGTTTGGACTCTTTAAACCAGTTTGACTGGATCAGATGTTGGAATCAGTTCATCATGTTTCTTTTACATTCAGGGAAATTAATTTTCTACATTTTTATTATTTATTTGTTCATATTTCAGTTTTAACCTGCATCCTGTTGGCTTCAGCTCACATCTTTTATTCTTTATTCAGATTATGGAAATGCAGTTTGTCAGAGACCAGCTGGACTTCTCTGTTCTCAGCTCTGAAGTCCAACCCGACCCATCTGACAGAACTGGACCTGATCGACACCAACCTGGGAGATTCTGTAGTGAAGGAGCTCTGTGGTTTTCTACAGAATCCTCTCTGCAAAATAAAACATTTAAGGTTTGAAACCATGTTTTAGTTTGAAAATAATAAAATCTTGTAGAATAATAACAGGAGCTGAAGAGGAAACAACAATAAACCAAGAAAGGCTAAAGCTGATCTAATAAATCTAAACAGAAATGAATTAACAACTAAATTAAAAAATAAACACAGAAACTAAACTATATACAAATTAACATACTTGTTTGGAAAGATATTTTGAGCAATAATCAATACACTTGACTGAAGAGAGTATGGCAAAAACTGAGATTTAATTTTTCAAATTAAAGGTAAGCTATTATTGTTGGTTTGTTGAGACCAACACTGATACTGTGATATACTTTACAGATCATGATGGTAATAATGAACTTATCACTTCTTAAAGTTTTTATTGGAACTTTATTTTATCTTTATTTTAATGTTATTTTTCATGTCAGTGTTATTTCCACAAGGCTTTTGACACTATCACGCTTTAAATTTGACTCGTGGATTTGACCAAGAGCCAGATTTGTTCTTTGTAATTTTTCTACTGTGAAACTATTGATCTATGAGTCGATATACAGGTTAATATAAAAATATCATCCATGTTTCTGTCCCATATTTTTATGACATTCAGAGTATTTGGCTCTGATGTTTTCCTGTTAAAACTCTGGTTTATATTGTGATAGGTATTTTCTCAACCTACATAAAAAGAATCTCAGACAACATTTATTAGTTTTCAACCAAGCTTTTGCAAAAGGAGAAGACACAGCAAACTACTTCTACAAGCTGCTCACTGTGCGCTCTGGAAACCTTCAGTTAGAGCTTTTCTTGTATTTGCAGGGAAGGGAGTGGGAGAGAAGGAGAAGCTAGTTTTTATCTTGAAAGCAGAGAGGGGGAAACAGAAACTAACTTCTGCACACAGGCAGTGTCACAAGTAAGGAGTATTCTGGTCAAGGGCGTAGGTTTGGTCTAAGTTTTGGTGGGACCTTACAACTTACTCACCACCTCACCAGCATTTAAAATGAATGCTACCACTGTGTAGTATATTGAAATATTAAACTAATCAATGTAGATTTTTGTTTATTTATTTTGTTTTTGTTAAAAAATTCATGTTTTTTTTGTTTTTTATTTTTATGGCAAAAATTGGTCGGGACTATTTTATATCCCTTGAATATTGGTCGTGATATGTCACGACCGTCCATACCCAAACCTACGCCCATGATTCTGGTAGATAAGGAAGCAGCTGCAAAAACATGTTCAAGGTTAAGGGAAAAGCAAATTTTGTCTTTACACCCAGTTCATCAAGTTGTTTCTCCCAAGGGCGAGAACACTAAATCCTTTAAATGAAAAACAAACTACTAATGTAAGAGTGATAACAAAACCTAATAATTCTAACATTAGCACAATAATTTTAACACACTGTAAATGCAACATGGTAAAATTTAATAGACAATACTCTAATGTCCCATTTTCCTGAAGGCAGCACAGAGCTGCAGCACAAGAAGCTGACAGTGAGAGAAGATCATTACTGATATAGATGATTATCTATGTTTAATGTTGTAGACCACAGCTTTTTACTGATAGATTAAACTGGTTGAATTTTACATCTTTTTTCTGGTCAGTTTTTCTCAAGACTGAGCATCCAAACCTTCTAACATCCAAACCTTTGTTCCTCTGAGACAATGGACAGACCACTGCAGAAACATGGTTCCCTCTTCCAACCAGTTTGTCCCAGTTCCTCTCAGATCAACAGTCTGAGAGGACGGTTCAGACCTGAAGGAGCAGCAGGACCGGTTCTGCTGCTGCTCTGCAGGACGGCCAGAACAATCTGAAGCTTTTAGCTGATGCATGCTGATGACTGTCCACTTTCTACTTTGTTAAAGCACCAAATCCAGCAGATGAACGGAGACAGAACTGGGAGCATCATGTGTTTGGTCTGCTCCCAGTTTCCTCTGTGGCAGCATTTAATAACCTGCTGCTGGGAACTATGGTTCTATAGAATATACTATTATTATTAATGATGATGATGATTCTAGATGCTGCAGGAGATATTGGCTAAACAAACCCAGAGATGCCAGAGGTCCACAGCAGGCTGGACTTCCTGCTCTGCTCGCTTCATTTCTAACTCACTTCCTGCTTCGTGGAAGATCTCAAGGATCCAAACGGTCTAGTCCAAGTCTGAGCTGTGAGCAGTTCCTCCTCCTCTCCCCCTCATCTCCAGTAGTTTCCTTCATTCAACTCAGTCAGCCTCTTCATCAGCTGCTTCAGCTCCTTTGAGGCTCTGATGCTGCAGCTCCATCAGGTGCTGCAGAGAAAACTGAACTTTCCTTCACAGATGATAGAAGATCTTCAACATCTGACTGCAGCTGAAGGTCTGAGGACATGAAGCCTGGACCAAAACCACAACCTGGACATTAACCAGGAACTGCACAGATTCTCTGTGGGGTCAAACTTAGTAAATTGAAGATCAGATGTTGATCAGATGATGACATCACTGTAATCATATTTTAGTCTGTTTATGATCCATATTGATTTCATTAGAACTGAATTTATTTCTTCTCTAATCACAGACTTGGTGGCTGTTCGCTCCAAAAGTGTGAAGTTGTGGCCTCAGCTCTGAAGTCCAACCCAAATCTGACTGAACTGGAAATCAATCAGATCATACTGGGAAGTCGAACCTTTGTAATTGAAACCTTTGGAGATTCTGATATGAAGCCTCTGCTTGACATCCTGGAGAGTTCAGTCAGTAAAGTGAAGAATTTGGGGTTTGTTTTCTCTATTTATCCAATAAAATCATTAATTGATTCTTCAATCATTAGTTTAATAAATAAGTTATTTTAATATATATTCTTTTAAAACAACATTTTTAAGTGTCAGAATAAAATCTCTAAAACATTCACCTCATCCAGGCTGCCGAGTTTCTTTTTTGATAAAATGTTCTGGTTCTGCTGGTTTAAACCATTTTGACTGGATCGGATGTTAGAATCAGTTCATCGTGTTTCTTTTACATTAAGGGAAATTAGTTTTCTACATTTTTATTATTTATTTGTTCATATTTCAGTTTTAACCTGCATCCTGTTGGCTTCAGCTCACATCTCTTATTCTTTATTCAGATTGATAGAGTGCAGTTTGTCAGAGACCAGCTGGACTTCTCTGTTCTCAGCTCTGAAGTCCAACCCGACCCATCTGACAAAACTGGAGCTGAACAGAACCAACCTGAGAGATTCTGGAGTGAAGGAGCTCTGTGGTTTTCTACAGAATGAAGGCTGCAGACTGGAGATACTGGGGTATGTAATTATATTATTGTTGATATTTCTGTGAAAAATTACATATAATTGATCATAAATCAACGTTCATTTCTTCTGTTCTAATATTTTCTGAGTTTGTTCCTGGACTTGGATCCAGAGTTTAATTTAGTCCCTCTGTGTAACTGAGTTGGACCCGCTGATCTGAGGTCAGAACAGGACAGCATTCAGACCCTCAGTGTGTAGAAATCCCCCTCATGTGTAGCAGGTCAAAGGTCAAGATACAAAAACAAAAAAATAGAGAATGAAATCTCCCTTTATTGAAGTTCCACAAATCCCACATTTAGTTTTAAATATTCTGTTTTATTTGATAATCATCCAGTCCAGGTTTAAAGAGTCTAGGTGTTGTAGTGTTTTAACTCTAGTAGATTAAAGATCCTGATAGTAGATTAAAATTAGGTGGAATCGCCCTTTATCCATATCCTGAATCAGAAGCTTCAATCAGAAACCAACTTCAGCTTTGTCTGAAAAAATCCAGATGACTGAGTTTTTCTCTGAGCACAACAGGCTGCAGGTTCTTCAGGACATAAGTATTCTGCTCCCAGACACCAGAACCAGCAAAGACTGCAGCACATGAATCTGAAGCAGGTGTGTTAGGAGAGGTTCTCCACATGCTCAGACTAAAGGTTCACAGTCTAACAGAGATGGACAGAGAAAGTCGACTAACTCTGGATGAAATGGTTTCTAGAAACAGGGAAGCTTTCTGGGGACTTGACTGCCTGCTCATATGGAGCTGCAGCACATGCAGGAGTTTTATGTTGGCAGGAAGCAAAACAAAATGGAAGCAAGTGATGAGTTTCCATTTTAGTGTCAATTCCACTAATGGAGCAAATTCCAAGTCAGTCATCCTCCAAACCACTGAGAGCAGCTTCCAGAGGAAAATCTGAGTTTGTTCTGACAGTCAGACTCTATCAGGCTGACCACAGTCTCCTGGCAGAATTCCTGGACATTAAGGAGACATAAATAATGTCATAAATAATAAAAATAATTAATTAACAGTCCGGCAGTAAATACTGACTTTGTGAAGGTTATGGTGTTAAAGTAATTTTGTTCAAACATCTTGATTCAGCTCTTATTTTGAAGGACAGGAAATGAGATCTTACCTTTGTAATGCTTTGTATGCAACAAGCTTCAGCAGTTCACTGAAATCATTCTCATGTGGTTTACCTGGAAAATAGATTTAAAATGACTCATCTTCACAATCCCGTTTTTCCTATATGATAATGTTCCCATTTCTGCAGCCATCTCTGATGAAGGATTCAGAACTTGAACTAAATGACCCACATCAATCTCATGGAGAAAAGGCTAAATGTTTTCTAGTTGATAGTTCAGTAACTGAATCAGCACAAAATGAGAAAATGATCAACTTTCAGAATGTGAGCTGTACTGGATATCGTAAAACGTTGAATTAGACAGTTTGAAATAAACCCGTTCACATCTGTCATACTTAGCAATGAGC
The DNA here is from genome assembly GCF_002775205.1 of Xiphophorus maculatus. Classification (NCBI taxonomy): domain Eukaryota; kingdom Metazoa; phylum Chordata; class Actinopteri; order Cyprinodontiformes; family Poeciliidae; genus Xiphophorus; species Xiphophorus maculatus. The sequence continues at coordinate 9,959,621 of NC_036458.1, read as the reverse complement.
TGCAGTTACAATACAACTAGCAAGAAAACATCATTAATAGATTAATTAACAAAAACTGGAGACATAACATTTTTCTGTAGATAAATGATGGTACAGAGCAGTCAGCTAATACAGAGCCTGGAAGGAAACATGGAGAGAGAAAAAACATCCGACTGAGTTGAATATCCTGAGAAACTTTTAGGAAAACTTTGAGTTTCTTTGCTGATAAAATGTCCTGGTTCTGCTGGTTTGGACTCTTTAAACCAGTTTGACTGGATCAGATGTTAGAATCAGTTCATCATGTTTCTTTTACATTCAGGGAAATTAATTTTCTACATTTTTATTATTTATTTGTTCATATTTCAGTTTTAACCTGCATCCTGTTGGCTTCAGCTCACATCTTTTATTCTTTATTCAGATTATGGAAATGCAGTTTTTCAGAGACCAGCTGGACTTCTCTGTTCTCAGCTCTGAAGTCCAACCCGACCCATCTGACAGAACTGGACCTCTTCAGCACCAACCTGGGAGATTCTGTAGTGAAGGAGCTCTGTGGTTTTCTACAGACTAAAGGCTGCAGACTGGAGACATTGGCGTATGTAAATATATAATTGTTTATATTTTGTAAATAATTAGATATAATTGATCATAAAACAAAGTTTATTTCTTCTGTTCTAATAAATATTTTCTGAGTTTGTTCCTGGACTTGGAACCAGAGTTTAATTTAGTCCCTCTGTGTAACTGAGTTGGACCCACTGATCTGAGGTCAGAACAGGACAGCATTCGGACCCCCAGTGTGTAGAAATCCCCCTCATGTGTAGCAGGTCAAAGGTCATTCAACTCAGTCTAGAAAAGTGAATTCCAGCTCCTGGAATCTGACAGGAACAAATCTATAATCAATGATTGATGCTTCAACACTTTGATCAGAACCTGGAATGATTTTGCAGACTAAAATCCTCCAACACAACATGACCCAGTACCAGGTTCTGGTTCTGGTTCTGAAGTCAGCAGGTCTTTGTTGAAGCAGCAGCATGTTGGCATTAATATTCATGAGAATCTTTAACTGGTTCTGTTGGACTGGTTAACCTGCATCCTGTTGGCTCCAGCTCACATCTTTTATTCTTTATTCAGATTGTATGACTGCAGGTTTTCAAAGATCAGCTGTGATTATTTGGCCTCAACTCTGAAGTCCAACTCGACCCTCCATCTGACAGAACTGGACCTGAGATTCAACGACCTGAAGAAGTCAGATGTTCAGCAGCTGAAGGATCTTGTAAAGACTGTAAAGTAAGTAAATGTTTGTAGTGAGTCCAGCTACTCTCAGCATATTGAACTAAACCCAGTTAGCATCAAAGCAAAGATCCAGTGTTCCCAGTAAAGCTGCAGCTTCTCAGTGGGAGGAGAATGGTTCAGGCTTCCTGATTGGACACAGAGACAGCAATCAGTCAATCAGAGGAGCAGCAGCTTGCTGTGTTCCTGTGTTTGTGTTGGTGTGAAGATGAGTGTTGTTGCTGTGTCCATGTCTCCAGGAAGTCCAGCTGGACTCCAGCGTTCAGCTGACCAGCATGTCTAGAGACAGTGGTCCTCATTCATCAAACTGTGGCAGCAGCAGATCTGATCTCAGATCTGATCTCAGATCTGCTTGTTCTCTCAGTTCAACAGGAAACAACTGATCAGGTTCATCTTGGTCACAGCTCAGATCAGTCTGACTGCAGCCTGGAAACCATCGACTGGATGTGCTGCGTCACTGACTGCTGCTGGAGAGAGGCTGGAAACACTCACTGATCTGCTCTCTCCTTCCTTCTTCTCTCTACAGGTTCTGATCTCTGTAAAGTAGAGAATGGTCTCTGTGTCCTGCTGATCCTCAGAGGTTGAAGCTTCAGCAGTTTGAGTCTAAAGAGACTGACTGGTTCATGATGATGACCTCTGACCTCCAAGATTTTCCTCCTGTTTATTTTCTCATGTCTGTCATTTAGTGTTTGATATTGTTTGTCTCTTTGGATCAATAAAGATCCAATTCAAACTGGGCTCCATTTAGAGGCTTCATGGAGTTTTGATCTGAACTGGATTCAACTGGAAAGTTGATATTTTTTCTTTCTGATTCATTTTCATCCTGGAACCAGAAATATTAATTAATATTATTATTAATATTAACAGTTCCCAGGCTGCATATTTGCTTCATCCTGATTCAGTTTCTGGACGTTTTCATCTTATTTCAGATGTTTTTTTGCAGATATTTGGATAATGAAGCTCATTTTATCTGCAAACAGGTCAATGAGTCAGTGGTGATTTCTTCAGAGAATGAAGATTTTCTTCATGATTTTAAATTAAATAGTTTTATTTCTATCTGTCTGAAGGTCAAATCTAAAGCTTGATAAAGTTTCATCTGCTGCAGCATTACCTTTGGTAGCATTGGAAACACTTTTCAGAGACTTTCAGATCTGCTTTGAAGGATTTTCTCTGTTCTTCCTGCAGAACTTCATAGAAATGTTTCTCCGTCTAATTGTTGCACTCAGTCAGAAAACTCTTTCCTCTAAACTAGATCTCAACTTTCTGGTTCCTTCCTTCCTCTACAAAGATCCTCTGTTCATGTTTGCATCTTGATCTTCACTCCATCTTGTTTTGTCCTCCAATGAAACGTCTTCTTGTTGTTGTAGATTTTCTTTCTCAGTCAATGAAAATTGCTTTAAATTTCCACTGAGAATGTTCTTCTGCTGTGTTATTTCCTGAACAGCAGCGTCTTTCCTTCAGTTCATTAATATTCGCTCATATCATTAATCTGATTCATCATTAAACTAGTCTGAAGGATTTTAGTGTGTATCTACAGGCCTTGACCACAGGATGGCGGTAGAGAGCGAGTCTGGAGACTTCCGGTTTTGTGACTGGTGGAGTAAAACATCGTGGAGGGAGCTCCTGCAAGTTATCTTTTTTACAAGGTGTATTTGGGCATTTTCGTGTACTTTGCCTGGCCTCTAAATCTTACAACGACTCTACTACAGCCTAAGATGCATACAAAGCTCAAAAATACGAATAATTCGACAACTACGATGGCAAGGCCTGGTCCACCGCCTGCATCCCCGCCTCGGGCTGCATTTATTGCATCTGAATACATCGAAAAGAGTTATTTATTCAATGAGTTCATATGCTATTTGCTTGAAACTGATCTTAGATAAGTTCAGTTGTTATGGTCCTCTGAAATGGTAGCATCGCTGTAACACATGGTTTTAGAGCACATTGCATATTTTACACTGATGCTGTTTGTTTCTTGTTTACATCTGTGTGAATTCTTAAAATATGTATTTTAAATGTCATTTTTTTAGTTTTGCAAAAATAAATGTAATCATATAGTATATAACAATGCTGATGATTTTGAAGGCATTTCTTGATGTGGGTTGAAAAGTATACAGGAAATGGGAGACGTTCTCCTATTCCTTCCTGTTTATGTAAGATCAGCAGATGATAGATAGATAGATAGATAGATAGATAGATAGATAGATAGATAGATAGATAGATAGATAGATAGATAGATAGATAGATAGAAGTTTTAAAAGTAACATTGATTTGTGATGTATATAAATCCAAGAAGAGAAATCACTAAATGAAACAAACGTTTACGTCGTTCTGATGTAATACTGTTATTGTCCACTAGGTCATGCAATTTTCCATGATAAAACTTCCAACAAACACAATTTGTATTTAATTTCAAGCCAAGTAAAATCTTCGCTATATTTTACACTATAAACATATACCTTCACATAAACATCGCTCTTTAAATCACCACTGCAAATTCAAATTGATTGATCCAGTGAAGAAAACCCAAATTTACAATTTATCATCCAGAACATGTGAAAAAAATATGCTAATTTCAACATACTTTAACTAAAAGTAATTTATGTGTTGTCAAGTATACTTGGATATATCCTGTAACAGATGTAATCAACTTTCTCAAATTCATCAAAGGTTTTCTTTCAACCAAAACCTTAAAAATAGAGAAATTGTGGTCAGCTAGCTGAAACTTCCTTCGGATATGCATACATGTCAATTTCACTGAATATTGTTTGTTCGATAGCATCATTTTAAAGAAATTGCTCAATATATGCAATAAAAGATATTAATCATACAGATGTAAGAAAGATATAAGCCTAGCAACAAGTTTCAGGAAGCAACAAAAAACTGTTTTTCCACTGTGACCTCAGCAGAAGAGCTGATCATGAAGGTTAGAAAAACTATAAACCACATGAGCACACTTCCTGTGTAGCCATGACAGCTATTTTCTGACAGCTATATAAAGGAAATGTCTTGGTACGCACAGACAGCATGATGAATGTCTGAAGTAGTATGCTGTAAAGGAGATTTTTGGTGCCTTTATTTTACATATTTTAAAAGAAATGTAAATTTAATTGTGATTAATCAGTGCTAGATATTTTTTAACTGATTGACACTACTAGGTTTTTTTTCTTATATTACTTCTTTTGTGTTGCTATATTATATTTTAAGAGATGTCAGTTTCATTTCAAGTTCAAAAGCAACTTCTGGTTGGATAAAAATAATATTAAATCTAACTCTAACAAGGTATGAATATTTTCGAGCCTAACTGTATGAGGGCTTTACTTTTTATTCATCTTTCTCCTCACAAATCCAAAAAGCACCAGCACTGAGCTCTTAGAGCTTTGTCAGCAAATATCCCTCTGTGGCTAGAAAACTAAAAAGCCAGCGATTTTGTCAACCACAAGCCAACTCCTGTACAGGGAATGATTCACATATGGTGTGAATAGCCAGCACTTTCCAACAACACAACAGTTCCTATTAAAACACATTTCCTGAGGTCATTTTAAATGTATGAGTTAATAATGTTACTGAAAAAATATTCCAACATGAATTTGCTTATTTAAGAAAGTAATTTTTTTTTCTATGCAGTCATAATAATCCCCAGCTCTGCGGATGTACAATGAACGGCCTCGCGTCAGGAAACAGAATTTCAATAACTGAGTTTATTCATCTGTGAGCAAACCAATACACAACAGTCAGACCAAAAGATGTCCTGACCTTTTTGTTTTGGTTGTGACAGGAAGTTGTTGAGACAGAATGGCTGCATGGATGTCCCTCCGTATTGTTTGAGATTTCTGAGAGAATCTGTAAAACGAAAATAGCCAGGGCCAACACAAAACACCCAAAGTCTGCGCACACAATCTGGTTTGATCTAGACGAAAGCTGTGAGATAACAGCAAGAGCCCTGGGGCCTGTCATGATCAGGTTACAAGTGAGGCAATAAGCCTAGCTAAAAGTATAAAGAGTATCTAATTATTGTTGTTTAGGATCTGATCTCATCACTTTGCAGAAAGTTTAATATATGATCCTAGGAGAATATAAAATATTCAGAAAATCTTTACCAACTAAACTTAAAACAATCATCAGAATTTAAAAGTAGACAAAAAAAGGTTTAAGGCAAAAAGAAAAAGCCTTACAGAAATACTGATTAATTCCTATTTTTATTCTTCTGTCCCACCTAAAACAACTAAGTAAACTTAATTAACTAATTAGTTTTCTAAATATGAAATATGTAGACCTTGCACAGTATTTGAAAGGATTAAGGAAGATGTAATGAAGCCCAAAAATATTTATACTTTGGGGTAGCAAAAGGCAGTAAAAGAGGAAGCGGACTGAAATGCGTTGAGATCTCATGAGTGAGGTGAGTAACTGAAACATGGTGGAACGTTACTAAACAAAATTAGTCCAGCTCAGAGAAACAAGCCAAGAAGCCAAGAAATCCAGCTTAAAAAGATTCAAGTTGGTCACCATAAGGTTATATTTTCAGAGAAGACCACCTAACATGGGAAAACTTGTACAGCTTGCAGAACTATGTTGAAATTAGAGCATCTTTTCAAGTCTAATAAAGCCAATCACACACTTGGTATACCATCTTGAGATATCTTTTTCGAAGAGCAAACAAAGGCAAATGAAAATGCAGAAATGCAGAGATAGGACATATTTTTTTAAAGTTTTTAAAGTTTTTTTTTCATTCAACCAAGGAGTTTGTTCCTGACTGCTAAAGTGTTTTTTATATGAACCATAATGCACAGTTAACAGTTTCTGCCGGAAAGTCTGAGGTAAGATATTTATTCTTCTTTATTTTGGGATTTCTTTCTCACCTCTGACTGCCTTCAGAGAACAGGATATAAAAATCAGTAAAAGTTTAGCTTAGTTCACATTGTACAATGAGTCTTTATGTTCCTGTGAAAATGTCTCTTGGGTACTCTACAGTTCCTCTTTTTGTTTTGCTGAGTAAAAAAAAAAATTAAAGTGGTAACTGCTGTTCTCTGAGATAAAGTATGATACATTGTTCTACTCAGAGCCACTTTTGTTAAACAACTCAAGTTTCATTTGATTTTAATTTATGAGTGTGCATGAAATAGTTTCTCCTCAGACCAATGGCTGACAACTGCTTACCATATCTCCTGTATTATACAGCTCCTGTATAATATTAAAATGAAATAAAACATTGAGCACATTCACTGTTACCTGATCATACTTATTTAATGTTTTCTGTTTAAGCTATGCTTAATCATGAAATGTGTTTATTTTGTGCTGTCCTTGTGTCAGTGGGTCTTTGAGTTCTCTCTGTTGGTGTGTTCACCATACCTCCCCATGGGCCCGCTATCTGTCATCTCCATTTTCCTAAAGTCACAAAGCACAAACTGCACCTCATTGTTTTTAAAGTGTGAAATATTGTTGCAAGCAGCCGCTATATCAGTCAACTTTGTCTAGTGAGTTCATCCCAGAGGGTAACCATTTATTTTTAGTTTGTGCAACTATACATAAAGATTCATGAAACCATCCGCTTGTAGCAGTGGTGACAGCTTGTAGCAAAGTCAGTTCTCTTTTGCATGAATTCAATATTTTACTGTGCTTCACAAACTTTGTCTTCAGGAACCACCTCTGTGAACTTTATATTTTGCTCTCACAGCCTTCACCATTACAAATAAGCCAGCAACATTGGATTTAATTTATTTGTTTATAAGAATGCCTTGAGCAAGTCACCTCCATATTTGCTTGATTTAGTTTTTCCAGCCAGATGTCAATACAATATTTGCTCATCACATCAGCTCTTCCCTAAACTAAAGAGAGTAACTGTTAAACACCCTTTGAAATCTTAGTTTTATGTTCTAGTGTTGTATAATCTTTGTTTGATTTGAAGTTAATTATTAGAATATTTTAATTGTAGGGCAAGACAGAAAAGAATTTAACAAAATGTTAAATTCTTTTTTCACATCAATATCAATTTCAGTATTAAGCCGAACATCAGTTCATGCTGTAATAACTTTTCACGTTTCTCTTTCCTCCACAAAGATGACGATGAATGTGCAGACGACGCTGAAATATGTGGATAAAATACAAACTGTTTCAACACAAATGGCAGCTACTACTGCCAGTGTAATGAGGTTTTCAGATCAAGAGTTGTTAATTTTACTGCTACAGACCCTGTCACATGCACAGGTAAATAGTCTTTAATTAGAAATAACAAAAAAACATATTTCATCCATCATTTCCTATAATTGTTATTATCTTTTCTGTTTCAAAAAAGATATCAATGAGTGTTTTGAAAACAAAGACCTCTGTGGACCCAATGCCTCTTGTCAAAACACAAATCCCAGCTACACCTGCAGCTGTAAAAATATAAAAAGGGATTCCACTAAGGATGGAGGTCGGTGGTCTGATCGCGGCTGCAGCGTGGCGGAGTCTAACCCAAAACACACTGTGTGTTCCTGTAACCACCTGGGCAGATCATGGCTCTCTATGACATAGAGGTTCTACTTCCTTTACTTCATAGTTATTCCAAATATGACGTTTCTTATTCCTAAGTGTGCAACTCTTCCATTTGAGTCTTTAAATGCTTAAATATTGGAATTCTGTCTCCCTTTTGAGTTGCAGCTGATCTCCTGGATAGGCCTATCTCTTTCATTAATTTGCTTGTTCTTCTGCATCCTGACCTTCTCAATGATCCGGTCTATCAAAAGCCCAAGAACAACCATCCACCTGCACCTCTGCATCAGCCTCTTTATTGAAACTCTTATCTTTCTCGCAGGCATCTCTCAGACACAGAACAAGGTGTGCACATGTAATTTTGGAACAGAATCTGAGAATCGCTGAACAGTCACATTCACATATTCAGGGTTTTAAGTCATTGAGTGACTTAAGAGCTTTTAAGTGAAAAAAAGTATATTTTTACTAACACTGTTTTGTTTGGTTTTTTTTATTAATTTTGACTCTTGTTTTTTCATTCCCAGGCATCCAGACAAAGCCTGGACACAGCAGAGCCTAACATTAGGAAAAGTACCCATAACTTGTAATTAAAGTTCAGAAGACTGATAGTTCTAACAATTAACATTGGTTTTGTTCTTTTTCATACAGTAAACAGGCAAGTATATTTTGGCATATTGACAATAGGGTTAGTCTATAGCCTGGGAATAAGTCTAATTTCTTCATAGTCATTTTCAATCGTCTCAGTCATTCTCTTTGGCAACACCTTTTTGGTTATATCCGGTCTTTGACCTTATGTTATAACGCCTTCTCTTAAAAAAAGAGGAAATGGAACAAGGGTGGAAAAAACAGAACTTTGAGATCTAAAGAGCTATCTACTGTATATCAGATCTGAAAGTATCTGACAGAATCTCAAAGACATATCTTTAAAAAAAGCCTGACATGTATGCACCATCCTTTAGCTGATCAGCCAACAAATTGAGTTATATTTGGTATTTGTTTAATGATTCAGTTCATAAAAGAGAACATGTTGTACTGTTATGATTAGCTGTTAATACCAAACAACCAAAAGATCTAATTTTAGAATAGGTTATTTAAGAAGTTGATTACCCAGTTCTCTATATTCTATTTCAAGAGTATTTCATCCATTTGGTTCAAATTTTCATTGGCTGGTCAAACAGACTTAAAATGGTACTGAGCAGAAAAGGAGTGAAGAAGAAACCCATCTCCCCACAAAAACCCTAACAGACTTTTAGAAAACCTTTAGAAATATTGTTTGAGACCTACTGTATAGAAATACAAGAAATCCTGACAGTTTGGGAGCAAAACAGAAAGAAATTAGATATTGTTGAATACTTCTGGATAGCGCAATACATTAGCCATTACAATTTGTGTTTTAAGGAGTTATATATGCTATTATATATAACAGCATATAATATGCTACATATTTCTTTGGCTTTTGTTACAAAAATCTGTATTAATGTATTAGTGACATTTTGTCTGACATTTTGTCTGAGAACCCTTTTGAGTTGCAGCTGATCTCCTGGATAGGCCTATCCCTTTCATTAATTTGCCTGTTCTTCTGCATCCTGACCTTCTCAATGATCTGGTCTATCAAAAGCCCAAGAACAACCATCCACCTGCACTTCTGCATCAGCCTCTTTATTGAAACTCTTATCTTTCTCGCAGGCATCTCTCAGACACAGAACAAGGTGTGCACATGTAATTTTGGAACAGAATCTGAGAATCGCTGAAAAGTCACATTCACATATTCAGGGTTTTAAGTCATTGAGTGACTTAAGAGCTTTTAAGTGAAAAAAAGTATATTTTTACTAACACTGTTTTGTTTGTTTTTTTTTTTTTTTATTAATTTTGACTCTTGTTTTTTCATTCCCAGGCATCCAGACAAAGCCTGGACACAGGAGAGCCTAACATTAGGAAAAGTACCCATAACCTGTAACTAAAGACTCATAGTTCTAACAATTAACATTGGTTTTGTTCTTTATCATACAGTAAACAGGCAAGTATATTTTGGCATATTGACAATAGGGTTAGTCTATAGCCTGGGAATAAGTCTAATTTCTTCATAGTCATTTTCAATCGTCTCAGTCATTCTCTTTCGCAACACCTTTTTGGTTATATCCGGTCTTTGACCTTATGTTATAATGCCTTCTCTTAAAAAAAGAGGAAATGGAAAAAGGGTGGAAAAAAGCAACTTTGAGATCTAAAGAGCTATCTACTGTATATCAGATCTTAAAGTACCTGACAGAATCTGAAAGACATATCTTTTAAAAAAGCCTGACATGTATGCATCATCCTTTAGCTGATCAGCCAACAAATTGAGTTATATTTGGTATTTGTTTAATGATTCAGTTCATAAAAGAGAACATGTTGTACTGTTATGATTAGCTGTTAATACCAAACAACCAAAAGATCTAATTTTAGAATAGGTTATTTAAGAAGTTGATTACCCAATTCTCTATATTCTATTTCAAGAGTATTTCATCCATTTGGTTCAAATTTTCATTGGCTGGTCAAACAGACTTAAAATGGTACTGAGCAGAAAAGGAGTGAAGAAGAAACCCATCTCCCCACAAAAACCCTAACAGACTTTTAGAAAACCTTTAGAAATATTGTTTGAGACCTACTGTATAGAAATACAAGAAATCCTGACAGTTTGGGAGCAAAACAGAAAGAAATTAGATATTGTTGAATACTTTTGGATAGCGCAATACATTAGCCATTACAATTTGTGTTTTAAGGAGTTATATATGCTATTATTTATAACAGCATATAATACGCTACATATTTTGTTGGCTTTTGTTACAAAAATCTGTATTAATGTCCATCCATCCATCCATCTTCTTCCGCTTATCCGAGGTCGGGTCGCGGGGGTAGCAGCTTCAGAAGGGAGGCCCAGACTTCCCTCTCCCCGGCCACTTCTTCTAGCTCTTCCGGGGGAATCCCGAGACGTTCCCAGGCCAGCCGAGAGACATAGTCTCTCCAGCGTGTCCTGGGTCTTCCCCGGGGCCTCCTCCCGGTGGGACGTGCCCGGAACACCTCACCAGGGAGGCGTCCAGGAGGCATCCTGACCAGATGCCCAAGCCACCTCAACTGGCTCCTCTCGATGTGAAGGAGCAGCGGCTCTACTCTGAGTCCCTCCCGGATGACTGAGCTTCTCACCCTATCTCTAAGGGAGAGCCCAGCCACCCTACGGAGAAAACCCATTTCGGCCGCTTGTATCCGCGATCTCGTTCTTTCGGTCATGACCCAAAGTTCATGACCATAGATGAGGGTGGGAACGTAGATCGACTGGTAAATCGAGAGCTTCGCTTTTTGGCTCAGCTCTCTCTTCACCACGACGGACCGGTACAGCGCCCGCTTGACAGCAGACGCTGCGCCAATCCGCCTGTCGATCTCCCGCTCCCCTCTTCCCCCATTCGTGAACAAGATCCCGAGATACTTAAACTCCTCCACTTGGGGCAGGACACCCCCCCTGACCCGGAGAAGGCACTCTACCCTTTTCCGGCTCAAGACCATGGCCTCGGATTTGGAGGCACTGATCCGCATCCCGGCCGCTTCACACTCGGCTGCGAACCGCTCCAGCGAGAGCTGCAGATCACGATCTGATGAAGCCAAAAGGACCACATCGTCTGCGAAAAGCAGAGATGAGATCCTAAGGCCACCAAATCGGATCCCCTCAACACCTTGGCTGCGCCTAGAAATTCTGTCCATGAAAGTGATGAACAGAATCGGTGACAAAGGGCAGCCCTGGCGGAGTCCAACTCTCACCGGAAACGAGCCCGACTTACTGCCGGCAATGCGGACCAGACTCTGACACCGGTCATACAGGGACCTGACAGCCCGTATCAAAGGGCCCGGTACCCCATATTCCCGGAGAACCCCCCACAGGGCTCCCCGAGGGACACGGTCGAACGCCTTCTCCAAGTCCACAAAACACATGTAGACTGGTTGGGCGAGTCTACATGCCCAATTAGTGGCATGTAGACTCTTTAATTAATTTAATAATTAAAGATAATTAAACATTTAATTAATTAGTGACATTAATTAAATGTCACTAATTAATGTATTAGTGACATTTTGTCTGAGATTCTGATATACTGTTTATGGTTTACGTTTTGTTTTGCTTATGTCACTGCCGCTTGTATATATTAACAAATCTGATCAAAATGATTTTAAATAATGTCAATGCCGTCTGTATAGTTTTTCTTAAGCAGCTTCAGACCTGAAAAAGACCTGAATAATGTGTAAGGGAAGTATCAATACTGCGCCTTATCTGAAATGGTTCTCAAAGCAGCATCCCAAACAAAACAAGCTGAAGTACAAAAGTATTAATAGAGTCTGACTCTCTTGAAATTCTTCATAATGTTTCACTGTGACCACATGCAGTCAATATTTATCACAGAGAGTTTCTTGTTTCTCTTCAGTTTCTTTTTAATACTTTATGCGTTTGACTGAATGGGTCCTTTATGCAATACAACATATATCACACCAGCTGTGTTCTTTTTCAAAAGATATCGAATCAACATTTTCACTGCAGCTAATCCACAAGATCAGTTTGCAAAGATCGCTCAGGCTTAAAAAAAATCCTTGTTAACCACAGTTAGTCCTGATAACATGTCTAAGACATGAAACATCTTGTGACTAGACAAGCTATTGGCATGTTATACATTTTTTTTCCGTAAAACATGGAGAATTGCAACCATATTGACTTAAAGATTGGTACATCTTTTGCTTTTAGATTTTTTGTGTAGCTTATTTGCAGCAGCATTGTCTGAATCAGAAGCAATCTTAGGCTGAAGCCATATATGTGTCATCATCATAGTCAGGAGGCCGTGTGCCTTTGGGAGGGTGAGTCAGACAGCGGGACTCCACAGAACAATGAACTGTGTGAAAGTCTCAATCTTTTTTTAACCCTGTGTGTCCCCCAATCAGACGCCAACACGGCAACCAGCGATGAGAGCTGGCTAAAGGAGAAAGACATTGTCTGTGAAAACACGATTTTAGGTGATGTCTTTATGGCATGCATTCAAATGTGAGTAAGCTGTCATAACTACATCCTATCTCTGCCTCCACACCCTAACAAGTACATCAGTTCCTGAAAAGTTGTACAAATCACAGAGTCGGTGGCCTGATGCGAAGAGAGAGAGAGCAAGAGAGTGAGTGAGTGAGAAAGAGAGAGATCTTCTTTTAAAGTTTTACCGATCCCTGGCAGGTCACCACAACAGAGAGACCAGTCTGACAGTAGAAGAGAAAGGAGAGGCAAGATCAAGAGGGGAAACTAAGAGAAGATGCAGTTTTATCCAAAGAGGCATTGATAATCTGACAGAAGTGACGTGGAAAGTAGCCACTTTCCTTTTTCATAGACATTAACTTATGCAGTTAGATCTATTTCTTTTTTTTCAATTTCCAGTTTGTAAGGCTTGAAAATTGTTCAAGTTGGACCAAAGAAGAGAGCATCAGACGATCTGAATGTGGAAATATTCTCAAGTTGTTGTGACTTTTTAAACACTCGTCTGGACATTGTTTTCCTCTTCACCATGAGAGCCACGTGGACTGTTTTGATACTGGGTAAGTCACATCTGGCATTAATTTGGACATGAAATGATTATCATCTGTTTCAAGGGTGTAAAACATATTATATTGTATTATCGTTTGCCACAAGAAACACTACAGATAAACCAGTGCTGTAACTTTTGTGATTACTTACTTAATTATACATGAATTTATTAGTCACCCAATAAGGATCTAATTTCAAGTTATCTTCAAATAAGCTCGATTATACTTATTTCATTTATATTTTTTGTTAAACATTCAGCTCTCACTGGAAAATGAAAAGTCCTCTGTCAACTATAAATTTAAATTGGTAACTTTACTTTAGATGTAGCACAGTTACGTAACAGCTTTAGTCTCAAAAACACATTTGAGAACAATCTTTAAGTTGTTCATTTGACTAAAAGTGAATTAAACACTATGACCTCATCTGCCAGTACTCACGTTATTTCTTACCAACCTAACCACAACCACCAGTCAGCTGACCTCAGTGGAAGAACTGTGTTTTTATGCCACTAGCAACAAGAAGCAACACTGACACATTCTGTTTCTCAAAATCCCCTAAATGTTTTTATTAGAACTAGGATTATTGAACAGTGATCTAAGATTTAATCTCCTCTGTAAAAATCCCAACATATTATGTTGTATACTGCAGTGTCATTTGCTCTGTGCTAATCTGAAAGCCAAATATTATATAGTAAAGTTCCCTAATTACAAACTGTAATTTCTTTTAACACTTTTATTTTATTATTAACCATGTAGTTATTTTTATTAACTATCCACTTAGATTGAAAACACTATTAAGAGAAATCTCCTTCAGAAAATATGTTCTGAACAATAAACTTGTAAAGCAACCAGACATCATCATAAATAATAAACTGATTAAGAATATATTTAACATTTAATTTTAAGGATTATCACTGGCAAAGCCCATGGACTGACCAGCATAAACATTCTCCCTTCCTGTTTTAAATACTCTGAATCACACCCACATAGCCATTCAGGAAACTACAAAGAACTGACAATGCAGTCAGAACGTTGTATACTGCGTTATTATTCACAAGGCAAAGTACGGTATTCAAAATGCAGTACTCCAGATACTTATGTGAAAATTATCCTGAGATATCTTATAGAAGGAGGCAATACAGAGTGAGAAAATCAAGCCAAAATAATTAGTTTTTTTCAGTGTGTCCATCTCAAAATTCATCATATCTCTAGCTCTAATGTTTTGACTTAATGAATTGTGAAACCTTTCTAAAACACCCTGTATCCTTTAATAAATATAGTTATCAGTATTAATAGGTGAAATAGTGAAAATGTGATAGGCTGCAGTAGTGAGTGAGTGACACTTTGTGCTTGTTTTTCAGCTTTGATCCTTTCTCTTCTCACTGTCCAAACACAAACATTCTGCCCTGAGGGGTTCAACTCGGTTGACCAAAACTGTGTTGGTATGTAATAAAACGTAACTTTCTTTAAAGACACATATATGCAACACATGTGCAGGTCCCTATTTAAAATAACTTTGTTCTTCATCATGCCTCATCATTTTGAGTTTTTTTCTTGGTTTACTAACATTATTGTTGTTTTTATCATTCTTGTTCTTTCTTCACATCAGTATCAATTTCAGTATTAAGCCAAACATCAGTTAATGCTGTAATAACTTTTCACATTTCTCTTTCCTCGACAAAGATATCAATGAGTGTGAAGACGACCCTGAATTCTGTGGAGAAAATACAAACTGTTTCAACACAGATGGCAGCCACTACTGCCAGTGCAAGGAAGGTTTCAAGTCAGGAGTTGTGAATTTTACTGCTGCTGCTTTCACATGCACAGGTAAATAGTTTTTAATTAGAAATGACAAACAACCAGATTTCATCCATCATTTCCTATAATTGTTATTTTCTTTTCTGTTTCAAAAAAGATATCAATGAGTGTTCTGAAAACAAAGACATCTGTGGACCTAATGCCTCTTGTCAAAACACAATATCCAACTACACCTGCAGCTGTAAAAATGGATTTGCCTCTTCTACTGGAGTGGAAATATTTCATGGCCATGACAACGTCACATGCAGAGGTAACACAATGACTTCCTGCACAGTTGTGTTAGTTTGCTTTCCTTTGCATTTACACCATGTTCCACATTATTTTGCAAGCGATATTTTCTCAGATATTCTTAAATGGTTAATGCAAATGATGGTTAGGGGTGGCCGAATAGTAGGTTCATGCACCGCAAGCCTGTGTAGGATCCTCCACCTTGAGGTTCCAGAGGCACCAGTAGCTTCAAGTAACTGTTTGCTGCTTTGTAAGGTCATTTTTACAGCTGCTCTCTTAACCCGATGAATTTGTCTAATAGAAACCTTCCTCATTATGCCTTTATCTGTACAAACTTTGTTCTGAATCAGCCACAAATCTCTTCACAGTACGATAACGCTTCAGTTTTTGTTAAATATCTAATGTTTTCATACCTTGTCATATAGTGCTACACTATCTGATGATTTTCGTCAGCAGAGACATCTTTGCTCTTTCCCGTATTGCTTGAAACCTGTGGCCTGCTTAACAATGTGGAACATCCTTCTTAAGTAGATTTCCTTTAATTGAGCTCACCAGACAAACTAATCAACCCAGCTCTCTGAAATTAATTATAGTGATTCAAAGACCATGGACACACAATACCATCTATAAATTTAATAGCACAACAAAAAAAATTTCATCTTTATGACATTTAAATCCAATTTGCATAATAATTTGCAACACGGTGTAAGGTGAAAATTTATTTGTGTTCTCAAGTATTTTTACATTCCATCCCCCTTCTCATACAGACAGATATAAAGAGTTATTTTTATTTAATCATTCTCATTTTTGATCATTTCTCTTTTTTCACATGAATATTAATTTCAGTATTAATCCAAACATTATGCTAGTTCATGCTATAATTACTTTTCACATTTTTCTTTTCCTGACAAAGATTTCAATGAATGTGCAGACGACGCTAAAATATGTGGAAAAAATACAAACTGTTTCAACACAGATGGCAGCTACTACTGCCAGTGTAAGGAGGGTTTCAGGTCATCAACAAAAGCTGCGAATTTTACTGCTAAAGACTGCTGAATGTAAAAGTAAATAGTTTTTAGGATGAAAGAAAAACCAGTTGTATTATTTTTTCTTTGCATTTCATCTCCAAGTAAATAATTTTTAACATTCCTTCCCTCTGCTAATACAGATACAGATGAATGTAAAAATGAAAATGTTTGTGGTCTGATTGCATCATGTATAAACACACAAGGAAGTTATTACTGCGTCTGCAACGCTGGCTATGCACTGAAATCTGGAAAATCTAGCTTTTCTGGGCAGGAGGAGCAATGTGAAGGTGATGAATAGGAAATAATGTGACAAGATTTGCACATTTAAAATCCTTTTATTATGTCTTAAAATATTTTATCTGAATCAACTATTCAAATTATTTTTTTCAGCCTTGATTTGTTTCCATTTCAGACATATGTAAGATTGATGACACAATTTGTGGAAATGGATCCTGCCTCCATGAAGCCAGTGGCCATTACTGTGCATGCTCTGCAGGGTTTACTAACTATGGCAACAAAACGGGTCGTTGTACTGGTAAGAATAGATTTTGTTTTTTCTGAAAGACCAATACAAACAGGTTTAGGGTTTATACCAAACAAAACACTTTCAAAATGATTTCCAGACAGTAAACTATTGGTTTATTTTCTTAGAGCTTCACTGTGGTGTTCTCAAGGATGTGAACAATCTTACAGAGGTAAATTCACAGCATGAATCTTTTTTCTTTTTCGAAATCTGATTTTCCTCTAATGTCTGTTATCAATTACCTTTTGAATGTGATTTTAATTTTTTGCATTCTTTTAGAAATTTGACATGGTTCAAGATGATTTGAAGCAACTGAGTGAAAGTTGTCTGAAGCTCTCAGGAAGTGAAGATTCAAAGGACCTCAATGGAGAAGACTTGCTAACGGTACAAATTGTTTTTAGAAGCAGCCTTTTAGAGGAAACCCACCATGTCAGATGGTGTACAGCCATCTGTACAGCTATGCTGCCAAAGAAGTCAGTTATCTGCCTGATTTTGCTTTAACCTTTAAAACATGTTTTTTTTCAATCTCTCTCCTCCTTTGACTCTAGGTTCTGCTCTCTATGATCGACCAGCTCCTGTCTGCTGGACCTGTCAAAGACAACAGAAAAATCTCCACATTTCTAGACATGGTGGAACAAGTTTTAAGATTTGTTGGACCTTTAATTAAAACACCAAGAACTAAAATATTCACCAATCACACAGGTGAGCCAGCAATTAATATGACTGCTTTCCAAACTAAATAAAATTGTCAGGATCTGTGTTTTCTGTGTTCATTTTAGAGTTTTTTGTTTTCCTTGAGTCTCTTCGTTGTCCTGTCCTCCCCTTGATTGTTCCCAGGTGTGTCTCGTTCTGTCATTACCCTCCCATGTATTTAACTCCACCTGTGTTCCTTGTTCCTCGTCGGGTCCTTGTCTATGTCTAGCTTATTCGTCGTCAGTGTGTCCATGTGCCTGCTGCTCGTTGTTTGGACTGTGAATTTCTTAATTAAATTTCATTATTCATCATACCTGGATCCACTGCGTCTGCCTCACCACCAACACCGAACCACTTCATGACAAAAATTATAAACACGCCTTCTCTTTTGCTATTAATTACATCATTCTGTCTCTTTAAAGTCCATATTTCATGCAATTCATAGTTTTATCTATGGTACAAATTATTTAATACCAATTTTCCACCAGAACTGGAGCTGCTGGTACATACTGGGTCGGCTATACCCCAAGGATTAAAGACTCTGTCGTCTAAACAGGCTAAAGTGGATATCAAGATGGAAGAAGCTGCAGGAAATCCCTCATCTTATCCGGGTAACAACAATGTATATAAATACCACATTTAAAGCACATTAATTTCAAACACTAAACCTGTTTTGTCTTGACATTGAAGGATTTACAACAGTTTCGTTGCTGAGCTATTCAAACCTGGAAGAATCTGCAGGAGGTTTCTTTAGTGGGATGAAAAAAAATGAGAGCCAGAACTTTAAGATAAACTCCAAAGTGGTGACTGTCAGTGTTAGCAATACAGACACAAAACACCTGAACGAACCAGTCAATATAACTTTACATCACCTTGATCATGTAAGAAAAAGCCTATTTGTTTCTTTCTTCTGTAATATTCAATATTTTAAGATAAATGTGAAACTAAAGCATTTATCTGTTTCACAGTCAACTCAAACCGCCCACACCTGTGTGTTTTGGGATTCCTCTAAGGACGGAGGTTCATGGTCTGATCGCGGCTGCAGCGTGGTGGAGTCCAAACTAAACTACACTGTGTGTTCCTGTAACCACCTGAGCAGCTTTGCTGTGCTCATGGCCCTCTACGACATAGAGGTTCTACTTCCTTTACTTCATAGTTATTCAGAACATAAAGTCGCTCACATTTGAAAACCCAGTGCTTTAATTTTCCCCATTCTGTCTCCATACAGAGCCCTTTTGAGTTGCAGCTGATCTCCTGGATAGGCCTATCCCTTTCATTAATTTGCTTGTTCTTCTGCATCCTGACCTTCTCTATGATCCGGTCTATCAAAAGCCCAAGAACAACCATCCACCTGCACCTCTGCATCAGCCTCTTTATTGCAACTCTTATCTTTCTCGCAGGCATCTCTCAGACACAGAACAAGGTTAATGCTCTAACAGCTTGTTGTCTTGATAAAAAGTATCTTGAAAGTGTTTGCCTCTAAAAACACATCAGAGAATCAAGCATTAAGACATATTACAGCTAAAATGGTACTGAAAGTGCTTACCACTCTAAATAGTTGTGTATTAATCCTGTTAGAACATATTATCTCAGCAATTAGCTATTTTCTATACCTTGAACTCATCTTGAAGTGATGCTTTTCACGTGCTTCATCTCTACTCTCATTAGGTTGGCTGTGCAGTAGTTGCAGGGATGCTGCACTTCTTCTACCTGGCCGCATTCTGCTGGATGTGTCTGGAGGGAATCCAGCTCTTCAGGATGGTGGTCCTGGTCTTCAACACCAACTTTAAAACCAGCTACATGATGGGAGGGGGCTACGGAGTTCCTGCTGCAATTGTTGCTGTCACTGCATTGATCAATAGAGATGTATACGGGACTAAGAAATAGTGAGCTTTTAATATTCCATCAACTAATATGAATCTCTTTTTTATTTTTGTCTAATTTTGTAAACATTTTCAAATTCTGAAAAAGTTAACCTGTTCAATCAGTTCAATAAAATGTCAACTTACATTTCAGTTGCTGGCTAAACTTGGATTCGATTTGGAGTTTCTATGGCCCTGCCTGTGTCATCATTACTGTAAGTTTTTACCAAGAATTTATTTATTATTTACTTTAAAATGTATATGGGTACCAACCTTATTTCTTAAAATTACTTAAATTTTTTCTCATCATCCAGGTAAACGTTTTCTTCTTCCTTGTCACTGTGTGGAAGTTGGCACAGAAGTTTTCAAGTTTAAACCCTGACCTGGACAGCTTGAATAAAATCAAGTAAGTTATGACGCATGTTAGCCACATTTTTTTCTGTAAAAGAACCTCCTTTTTACCTATGTGCATTTGTTGCCTCCTGCAGGGCATTCACCATTACTGCAGTGGCTCAGCTCTGTGTACTCGGCATCATGTGGATCTTTGGGTGTTTCCAGTTTGAAAAGGACACAATAGCGATGTCTTATCTGTTCACCTTTTTTGGCAGCCTTCAAGGTGTCATGCTCTTTGTCATGCACTGTCTATTTTCCAAACAGGTCAGTCATGCCTTTTGCTAAAGTAAACAAACATCACGCTTCAGGTTTTCTACATTATCAGGGATCAAAGCTCAATCTGTTTTCTGATTTTAGGTGAGGGAGGAGTATGAAAACATTCTTTCTCAACTACGTGCACCTCGGAAGAGAGCATATTCCGAGTTCAACTACTCAAGCAAAGCTAATGTAAGCAGAGATTTAAAATTTTATTCAATAGAAGGAATACAGTTACTGCTCATTAATGCACCGAGACTGAAGTTAAACTATGTCTTTAAAATGTGTTCAACATACAGTTAAAACTAATAGAAATATTTACATACAGTGTATTAAAAAACTTTTTTTACTCTTTATCTTCACTGCTTGAAATTAAATCAGGATAAATATTTTCTGTTGCTTTAAGCCCAGAATTATTCATTCTGGTTTAAAATAAGATGTGAAGTGAAGCATAGTGTTTGTTCTTGTTGTTTCTGAGACAGCAAAGCTTTCCTCATCAATGTGATATGTTTTTAATTCTCTCACTGTTTGCATTTTCATCTTCAGGCGTCCAGAAGTACCCAGGACACGGGAGAGTCTCACATTTAACTGAGCGATATCTCTGGGAGATCTCAGAACGTCCATTTTTAAAAATGAGCTCTCTGAGACATGTGCAGTGAAGTTTGGGGCCCCTCAGGGTGGTTGGCCTGTTGCTTTTTTAACTTTGTCTTCTGCTTCCTGCAGCTCTTCTGCACTGATTTAGCCTAACAATTAACTGTTATGTTGACAATGTGCTTTTCTCATTTGGAAACGGTGCAGATTTGTCTGAAGTACAGCCCCATCGATCGGTAATTAGGCATTGCTTATCAAAATAATTTCCTGCTTTTAACAGTGACAAGACAGATTTAATGGTCATCAGACCCCAGAGACATCACTGGACATTTGGCAGACATGTTCCTCAGTAGGTTTTTAAAGCTAAGTTAAAAAATCACTTGTTCACTTGGTCATATGTGATTTCATTTTATATGTATTGTTTTTGCTGCTTTTCTTGGAATTGTATTGTTATTTTAACTCCTTGTGATAGTTCAGCACTTTGAATGGCTTTATAAATAAAGTTATTATTATTGCTTTTAATAGCTTTGGATTAAAGTCCAGCTACAATATGGATATTAAAGCTTTGAACATGGCTTGTTTGGACAACTCAGACTGTCCATAATTTCATGGCAATACTTTTTTTAACAGTATTTTTGTAACTTGATAAATTATGTAATTTATTTAGGAATTGTACATACAAAAACAGTATTTTTATATGAAAAATGATGTGTTCTTTTGCTCAAAGTTACACTTTTGTAGAACTTAATCAGGCACGTCTACTAATGTAAGTTGCTTCATTCAGGTACTTATTTCAATCAGCAAGGACAATCCAAAATATACTTATATTGCAAGCTCTTCTTTTAAATCTTTGAGCTTAAGAAATACAAATGAAATCCAAAACACAAACACAGATTTATCAGTTGAATTTTTGCCTGTACATAAGTCGCTGGGAAATTTAGCCTGTATTAGTGTTTGGCTCCAAGGCTGCTGCATTTATTGCATCTGAATACATCGAACAGAGTTGTTTATTCAATGAGTTCATATGCTATTGCTTGAAACTGATATTAGATAAGTTCAGTTGTTATGGTCCTCTGAAATGGTAGCACCGCTGTAGCACATGGTTTTAGAGCACATTGCATATTTTACACTGATGCTGTTTATTTCTTGTTTACATCGCTTTCTCTGTGTGAATTCTTAAAATATGTATTGTACATGTCATTTTTTTAGATTTGCAAAAAATAAATGTAATCATATATATAACATTGCTGATGATTTCGAAGGTATTTCTTGAGGTGGGTTGAAAAGTATACAGGAAATGGGAGACTTTCTCCTATTCCTTCCTGTTTATGTAAGATCAGCGTCATGATGGTTCATAGAAAAACTCAAAGGTTTAGACAGAGACAAGCAATTAAATCATACAGGATTACTACATTTAGAAATTTAGTTTGCATTAAAGGTCAGGGCTGAATCTGGTTTCTATTGATCTTATTATTTTACAAAGACATTGCTAGGGCTACATTTTATCATTGTATTATATGAGGTTTTATCAATGACATCACATTTGTTTATGAGACATGTATACTACATGCTTTCAGGAAAGAAAAAAAAAACATCTTATTGTAACAGAGCAAAAGATTGTAACCAATATCTGCTTCTTATTATGAGTGTTGAACCATTTAGCAAGCAGTTAATCAATCGGAAAATAACTGAGAGCAAGCTGAGATCCACTCTGCTCCATAAGATCATCAGAAGAGATCAATAGATGGAAGGAATGCTTTTAGCAGAGAAGGAGGATGGAAAATCCAGATCCAGAAGGTTGTGATAAAACGGCTCTCTACAGAGAGGGAGAGAGAAAGTAGGAACATGCAAAAAAGAAACTGTTGGAGAGAAAAGGGAGGGGACAAGAGAAAATGAGAGGGAAGTAGTGATAAATCACTGAGCAAACAAGGCAACGCTGCTGATAAGGAACATATTCATCTGTTTCCTCCATAAACAAACCAAGATTCATCCATTGCTATCTCTGGGTAAGTTTCGTTCATATTTTATTCGTTTTTGTACTTGTAAATAACATATTTATAAATAACGTTCCTGTTTTCATAGATAGCAGTTAAGATAGTTATGAAGCAAAAGTACAAGGAAATAACAGGTTTCTGCATGTCTCTAGAGGTAATGCTGGGAAAGCTGCCCCACCACTATGAACAGATGACACCAGAAACTGGGCAGAAATTCAAAATTCTTGGTTATGTTGATGTGCAAACATTATATTTCAGATTTTCAAAGATTCTCATATGCTTTAACAGAGCAATATGTATTTTTGCTTCAAAACTGTATCGATAATGTTTTATGGATTATTTAGTACTGCATTCAAAATTATAACATTGATTTTGGAAAGAAGTATTTAATATCCACAGTTTTTGTAAACAATTTCTAAAGAATCTTTTTATATCAGTGAGCAAATTGTGTCTATAAATTTCCTTGACTTCCATTTAATTTAAAGCTTAGTTACATACTAAAATGCCTTTATTTAGGCAACAGTTGATTAATGTAAAATTATAAAAATCTTTGTGACATTGAACGTGTTGATTTGTGTTTCCTTTGACATATAGTGGAGTGAAAATAGAAGTGAAACCTTTTAATACAAGGAAAATAGTTCATTCAGATTCCCCCTTCATTTAAATTCAATAAATTTCAGTAATTAAAACAAAGGGCATTACAAAAGTGACAAAAATGTTTTGAAATGATGGAAATGAACAAAAGTAGAATTGAAGAAGGTTGTGATAAAACGGCTCTCTACAGAGAGGGAGAGAGAAAGTAGGAACATGCAAAAAATAAAAATTTTTTGCATGTTCCTACTTACTTTTAAATAACAGAAAGACTAACAGTAAAATTGCATATGGATGAGAAAACTAATGAAAACGAAGCCACTACAGGAGTGACTAATTTTTCTGTTTATTTTAAAATACAATATCATTATTTAATAGTCTGCCAATGTGATGTTTTGAAGTAATTTAAACTAGAATCCTTGAGGAATAAAATCTTTAGTTATGTTACTGTTAACTTCTAGGTGAGTTCTTTTTTTTTTTTTTCATAATTCCAATTACTTTTGTATTTTTCTGTAGGTCACACTGACAATGACGACACCAAGTGTACCAATAAATGTATCTTTTCCTAATGTGTCCGCTACCAACACCACTTCCACTTCTGTCCGTAAACCTGATGGTTTGGGGATGTCTTTATTCACCATGCTATTTGGAGCCATCTCCAACCTCACTGCTCTGGGAATACTGGCTCGGTCCCGTGGCCGATTCCGCCGCCAATCAAAAAAATCATTTCTGCTACTAACAGTGGCTTTACTTGTGGCTGACCTGTTGGGTCATGTGATTTTAGGTGCATTTGCACTGCATGTGCATTTGAACCAGGGGGTCTTACAGACTGGAGAACCCTTCTGTAATGTCTTTGGAGCAAGTATGGTGTTTTTTGGTTTGTGTTCTTTGTTTTTTGGTTTTGCAATGGCAGTGGAACGCTGTGTGGCAATCACGCAGCCATTTTTTCATGTTTCTATGGTTACAGCTGCTCATGCAAAGTCAGTGGTGCTATTTTTGTCCACCTTTGCACTAGTCCTGGCTCTGTCACCATTTTTTTCAACAGGAAGATATATTCTCCAGTTTCCCAAAACATGGTGTTTCTTGCCGATTCATGGGTCTGCTAACACAACCCTAGTTTTGGTCTTCTCCTCTCTGGGTCTCTTTGCTCTGTTTTTTTCCCTGTTCTGCAACATTGTCAGTGGACTGGCACTGCTGCATGCAAGAATAAAGTCAAGAAATGGAAATACGACACCTTCAGGTAGCAGTGATCGACGTGCATCAACAGCATCGTCTGCTTCCTTGTTTTGCACACTGGATGTGGAGATGATGGTGCAACTCGCAGCCGTCACTGTGGTGTCTTGTGTCTGCTGGGGCCCCTTTCTGGTGTGTACATCTCTTCCTTTTACTCCCCTGAGATATTTACTGTAAAGAGTTGCACACATTTCAGATGTTAGATGTTAGAGTCAATTAGAAGATTGCTTAAATCTTTCTGTCTTTATCTTTCTTCTGTCTTATAGATACACATTTTCATGAAGCAGTTTAAGATGCATACTGAACCAGATCTCCTTGTTTTAATTGGCTTGCGCATGGCTGCCTGGAATCAGATTTTAGACCCCTGGGTTTATATCTTACTTCGAAGGAAAATGCTGACAAGACTTTGCTGTGGTCGCTACTATCAAGGCATACCAACATCCAGCAACTCCCTGTTAGAAAGCCGCAGAAATACAATTAATCTTCAATGACCCTCATCCCCTGACCTCTTTCATTTTGGACTGGCATCTTAAGTTATTTGCTTTGTTTTCACCCTGATTCAGATTTTTTTTTGTAAGTTAATATATAAATGTTATTGTTATTTTTCAGCATAGCTTAAAAGTTCATAGTTTGCATACCAAGGGCCTACGCAGTGTGGAGTGAATAAGGGATGGGAGACACCCAAGCGACATTTCACAACATTTTAGTTAGTAGTCTGGACCGGTGTTCTCATGATTTGTCCTACATTCAGTAGCAGCGTCCTGCAAATCTGGTGGTCGGGGCAGATTTTATCCAATCACAACAGAGACATGTTTGACAGGCTTCGGGTTTAGCCAATCGGTGAGCTCCTGAACAAAACTCACACCCCCTAGTGGGCGTGTGCTTAAATGGCAGCAGCTCTCTCCAATATGGAGTACAGAAAATAGCCTGATTCACTCCACATCTTATACTTTTCTCTTGGGTCTATATTATCACAGGGTTAATTATTATTTATAGCTTATTCGCAGATGCCAGCCCGCTATAATCTCTTACCCTTATTTTTGAGCTGTAGCTTGAACTTAGCAAACTCCTCAGTGCTTGACAGCCGCCGCGCTAACAACGATAAACCGCTACAAACATTTCAAAACTCCTGATTTCCACCGAAACACAGCGTTGTGAGCTGTTTTCAGCGCTCTTAGCGGCGGAAGGACAAAGTCTGAAAGCTTCCGTCAGAGCAACAAAGTGAGCCGAGTTACTGGGTGAAAGGTGACGTCGCGGCAGGATATTTGACTCATAGGTAAGTTGTCTACAAATTTGAAGTTGTTTCCAATGAGTGCCTGTTTTCTCTGGCGTGGCTCCAGGTATCGGTTGCCACTTAAGTACAACTTGGATACTTCTGTTGTTGTAACTATAGTGTTAATGCAAAACATCCCCTAAAATTTAGTTAGCTATTTTTTGTCTAATAATAAGTACAACAAGGTTTTCTGGGTGTACTTGACTGTACCAGCCTGCGCTGCAGTACTTCAGGCCTTTAAGAGGAACCCATGCAGGCTTCAGTTTAAGCCACGTATTGTGTAAATCCCATCTTTCTTTCTTTCTTTTTTTTCTTCTTTCTCTCCGTGACAAGAATGCACAATGCAGCGAGTGTGTCAGCCTCTCTGGGTTCTTTGGGACTGCTGCGTCTGGTTGGGGTGTCCTGGTCCTGGAGTCTGGCAGCAGGCCTAGGAGTATATCTAGGCACCAAAAGCTGGAAATACTTCTACATTGCAGCACGTACTGCAAAGAGAGACCTCAAGTAAGTTAAATGCGTCCAAATTAAGTTGTGATGTTTCTGGAAGTGGATCTACACTCAAATATTCCCTCTTCTTCTTCCCTCATTTGAATCAGTGGCCTCTATGTGCTGCTGAGGGTGAAGCTGGCTTTGTGGCGCTACATGCGCAATGGAAGCAGTATTCTTTCCATCTTCGCCCAGACTGTGAAACGACATCCAAATAAACCAGCACTGATCTATGAAGCCACAGGGGAAACATGGACCTTCACCCAGCTGGATGAGATCTCTAATGCTGTAGCTCATTGGGCAAGAGGTCAAGGATGGGTCTCTGGGGATGTGGTGGCCCTCTTCTTGGAAAGCAGGCCGTTACATGTGGCGTTGTGGCTTGGCTTGGCAAAAATTGGGGTAGAAGCTGCTCTTATTAACTTCAGCCTCCGCTGTGATCCTCTTCTGCACTGCATTGGGGTATCAGGGTCACGGGCCATAGTGTTCGGAGCCGAGCTGGCTGATGGTAAGTATGATTAATGTCACCATCTGTATAATGTGTATTACTCTGAAGGATTTCATAAACCTTGAACAGCACATTTCTTATAGTAGGTGTGATATCAACAGTTTTCAAAAGAGTACTATGTCTGAATAGTTCATTTTCTTTCAAACAGTTATAAAAAGACAGCTTAAATGTAACCAGTATAATTTTAAAGAGTATGATGTTTCTCTTTCAACCTACGTTAAAAGCTGGGACTCCCAAAACACACCAGAATGGATGGACTATTTTACAAAAATATTCTTTGATATTATTGCCTTGTTTTCCATATGTTAAAACAAACTTTTGGTAAATTATCTGTAATTTTTGCAGGTCAGCAAAACAATTATATTTCTATTTGTGGAATAAAAAGTGACATTAACAATGATAACGATTGATTTTAAAATTCATTAAGACAAACTGTGCTTGTTGCCTGTTGGGCAGTGTGTGCGGAGACATTTTATAAAAGTATAGTAAAAGAATAGTTTTAAACCTCAACTTGATGGGCATCATTTTATTCTTGTATTCAAATGTATACACTTAAACAGCTGTGCACAGGTTATATCAATATGTTGCTGGTATTTTTACTTGTGCTTCTTGGTGTTTTACAATATTCAAGGTCAATACATACTCTGCACGAACAGAGAAATTAGTTATTTTGTTAAAATTCCACAAGAACAAAGCTTTTGTCAGCAAGGACATTTCGTACTTCACAAGAACTCGCGTAAAGGACTCACTCAAAGTCTTCATGAATCTCTTCCACAGCCACTTTATATTTCTCTGACTCCACACAAGAAAACAGTTTTGCCCAAAATGTGAACAGGCTGAAAGAACCACCAAATTAGGATTTCGGGAGCAGAATGATGTAATTTCATTCTTACAACTCTGGGAGAGACAACACCTTTCTCTACACTTACAGAAAATGGATTGTCTTTTATGTGAATGGTGTTTAAATATAAATATTTGAAAGTAAAGATCATTAGTTATTAATGTTTATTTTAATTAGTTCTTTCAGCTTCTATAAAAGAGATTCTGTTGTAGAAACTGAACTGTTAACTTAAGCTGTATTGTGATAATTATTTTTCAGTACAGAAAATATAAATATTTATATTTTTTGTCCCTTTTTCGCAACTCTAGTTGCAATAATCATCATATTCAGCCTAAGGGTGATATTGGCTACAGATTGAAATTATGTAATAAAACAGATCAGAAAACATTCTGCCTTGAAATAAAACCAGAGTTTACCCATATAATTATTTACCAGTAAGATTGTAGTTTAATGCTGTGATTAAAAGCTATTTTAGGGTTTGATGAAAGGTAGAATTTTTGTGGGCCATTAAAGCATATGCTCATGTATGAAATTAGTAGTTTTTGGAATGCATGTAAAACAAAATACTCCCCTCCATGTAATTCAAACAGTGTTAGTTCTTAACCCTCAACAATGAGTCCTGAGTATGTTGTTTATAATAAATGCATAGCAAATTATGTTTATATATATTTCACATGATCATATCAAGTTCTCAAAACTGAAGCCGAAGGGTAAATGAAAAGCTGCACTTGAGGGGATGTAGAGTACCGTAATCACTTAAATGTGTATTTTCCAAATTGTATCAAAAGGAGAACACACAGGCTCACTGATGGTTGGCACATATACACTGGGTGGTTACATATTTTATTTTATACAGTTAGCTTTTAACTGTATAAAATTTTAAAACCTCTAGGGTGATTCTATTGTTCACAGTTAGAAAATTAAACCTGAAGTATGAAGATGACTTGTGTTCTAGCATGTCTGAACCTGCTGTGCGTGTTAACATTGCCTTGAGAATTCCATTCATGCATCCTTAAGTTAGATTGCATGCCTTTTTGTTTGTTCTGCAAACTTTCCATCTTTGTTTTAATTTAGCTGTAGAAAAACAACCATTCAAAGCAGTTTTGGAGCAGTTTCAGACTTGAACTAAAAATTAACCCTACAGTGCCTAGCTTGATCTACCTGGATTTCACACATTATTTGTATAATTTATGATGGATTTTTATGGTAATATGTTTATTATATTATTATTCAAACTTATGTATGCCTGAAAAAAACATAAAATCACCAAAAGTGTTTCTAAGAATTTATTTTTTTATTTTGCAGAATATATTAATCTAGTAGCTAAACAGACCTGACAACATGGCAGTGTTTGTTTGTTTGTTTGATTTACTTGCTTATATCTTATAATACTTAATTCTCTCGAGGGTTTTCATCAGATTCAATGTCAGGGCTACCAGTCAGTAGATGCAGATGTCTCTATTGCTTGGTCTTTGGCACTGGTACCACACACTTTCCCCATCTTCAGGCTCAGGTTGAACATAGATCCCATGATGCCACACAGTTGATCTGCACAGCACCTCTGGAGTCAGTGCTACCCAGACCTGCAGCCTTGATCTTTTGCAGCTTGTTTGTCACCTGAAGTGTAGAAACAAGTTTTAGGTGGAGGAGAGCGGTTGTGGGATGGAGTCCTTTGAAGTGAGGAGAGTGGATGGTGTCTAAAAGCTGAAAAGTATGAAGTCCTGAGAATAGAAACAGACAGTTGACACAGAGGGTGGAGGTGACAGCTCGGGGACTGGTGGGTGACTGACCAGACTTGTTAAAAAGCTGGTTCCGGTCATTCACATACCCTATGTCTCATACTGCCTTATTTGTGGCCAGTGTCATCATTTTTTTTTGTGGCCTCTAGTGTCCCTTATATGAAAGTAGGCTGACAGGAAAGGGGGAAGACATGCGGCAAATATCGCTGGGTCCGGGAATCGAACCCACGACTGGTTCCAAACTCAAGGCCTCCAAACGTGGGTCGCGCTATCCCCTACGCCACCACAGCACGCCCGGCCAGTGTCATCATTTATCATTTTAAGAGGCACAGCTGTGGGTTGCCTTAAATGTGGCCCTGTTTTCCCATATCCTGCAGAGGAAAGAGGGGCTGTTACACTGAAGCTTGCAATAGCATGTTTCTTCCTGGTTGGCACTGGCTTTGGTTCCCTTTTCAAAGAGTTATACATTAATGAATGTGTTATCATTGTGCAAACAGTTGGACAATATACATGATCTAAAACCGAACAAGCTGAACTTTAAAATGTCAAACACCTCTCATATATTTGTTATATGGAAGCTATTTCTAAAAAGGTTGGGCAGCCATCTTGGAATCTTAAATAAAACGTGCACAGGGCATCTGCAATTCTTGAATCCTCCACTAGAGGACAGAAAGCAAGTATATCGTTTAAAAGAGCAGTGGGGTTTTTTTTAAGGAATGAATTAACTTTGTTACAGAGATCTCTGAAATGTGTATCAAATATGATTCATATTGCATTAAATTTACTGGATGTTCTCATACAGTTGAGATATCTTCTGTTGACTTGTGTTGCCTTCTCGCATCTTTTCCTTTATGATCAGCCATGTTGGAGATCAATTCATCCATCAGCCAGTCCATGGTGCGCTTTTGTACAGGGGACCTCAGCGTAGAACGTCTGACGGCTCTGAACGCTCAACCTCTGGACCCAGTTTTAGCCACTGCATCAAGACACCCGCCTTCACCTTGTGTTCCCCCAAAAGGCATGAATGGTTAGTAGGGATCAGCCCAAGTTATTTGTTTTTATGGCCAACATTACCAATTTCTCTAGTGTAAGAAATCTTCTCAGGAAACTTTCTTGGTGAAAGAATCATAATACTCTTTATGGTTAATCAATTACCAGTACTTGCAGTACTTATTGCGTTTGCATCTGAGATCAAGGGTTTTGATTGGACATGTGAAAACATTGGCATTGTGCAAAATCTCTTGCCAGCTTTAGCCTCCATCTTTTGCAAGGCAAAAGATGGAGGCTTTGCTTTTGGGTTGATGCCCTCATTTTAAATCAGAATACATTAATCTCTGGGATGCAAAAGCTGTGTGCTTCCTGAACGATATGACCACTGCACATGTCTGTAGTGTTTGTACTTTTTTAGAATTTTAGTAGATGAATATAGCACCACAGGCATCTGGAGTTTGTATCCCAAGATGGAAACCCCCAATACTATTCCTGATATCTTCCTGACTTTTTTAGAATGTGTTTCCCCCTGGCTATAACTGTATATGCACCTGCACTTATATTACATCTGATTACATAAGCATAGAATGTCTGCAGGTTTCTTCTTTCACCCATGTGAACTCCTCCTGAATGACTGAAGCTTCTATGTGGTAAAAACATCTGAAGTTAAATTTTGAGTCCACTTTTAAATAAAAACATGCAGTTGAAGGATTTTTTTTAACCTTATGTAATAGGTTTTTTTTTTTCTGAAAATAAAATAAAAAGAAAGATTCCAAAAAGAAAACCCATGCAACACCATACTAGACAAGTCTATGCATTAAGAGGTGAGAGGTTGTCCTAAGCAGCCTTTAGCCATTTATAGAAAGGACTTTCTGCACTTCATGCAGATCGAGAGTAAAATAAGATGTGTAGATCTCCTTTGGGTCATGCCTTATCTGTTTGAGCTGTGAAAATGTGACTCTGCTAATGGACCAATTATAGTTTTATCTGATCAAACCTACTCTGTTCGCTTGTTTTTTGTTGGCTTGTTTTTTCTTATTTTAGGTATGAGTTTGCCGCATTTATTCGAAGTCAGTGAAACAAATAAATTATTTAATTAATATTAATTATTGGTTGCAAAATTAGCGTTGATCACATACTTCTGCCGAATGACATTTGAATATTGTTTCAGTTCAGGTTTTGCGTATGCAGTTTTGAAAGTTGAGACCTGAGCGCTGTTTGTACTTTTCACAGATAATTTAATCCAAAAATCTGAACATGAGCTACTCTGAGGCAGCTATATAGGGGGCACTATATTTAGTGTTTTCAAGCCAAGCAAAATGAGAACATCTAGTTCAGATTTAAATTTTGCAGAGCAATAATGTACACAGCATGACCCCAGCATCACTGTCAAATCCCATAATTTGCGATTTCAAACCAATGATAATGTCTTTTAATGCATTCAAACGGTGAATTTAACTTTGATAAACTGTTATGACCAAAAAGCACAGTGGATATCTTAATTTTCACTCTCTTTGATGTTAAATTTAAATGCCTTAAAAATGTCTTAGAACACCAGCATGCAAGTGTCTTCTGTTGTTTTCTTTAGTTTTTATTATGGATTAAATTGGAGAGATAAGCAAGAAGAGACCAAAAGAAAAAAACAAACGCAAAGAAATAATGTTCACTAACTTTGACATTGATGAGCCCATGTTTGAAAAATCAGTTTCTTTTGTGTTTGCTTTACAGTCAAATGCCTAGATTTAATTTCCCTCAGATGTTAATTAAATTATATTGATGTTGAAAATAGAAATAAATGTCAGAAATTTGGTTGTAATTTAGAAATTTTATCTGTAATGTTGCATTATCTTCTCCAGACCGCCTGTTTTATATTTACACCTCTGGAACCACAGGACTCCCCAAAGCTGCTATTGTGGTCCACAGTCGGTATGTTCTAACGAGCTACTGCTCACCACAAATACTTGCAGTTAAGAGTTTTTTTTACTGTTCCTGTACTGTGAATGAGAACATCTGAAAATCTATTTTGTCTGTATTTATTTTTCTATAATAGCTACTACAGAATAGCTGCCTTTGGGTACTTTGCCTTTCGCATGCATCCTGATGATGTCATCTATGACTGCCTGCCCCTGTATCACTCTGCAGGTAAGTGATGCTCACCTTCTGTATTTAATTAACACACATTCAGATCAATTGTTGAATTTTGTTAGTTAAAGACTTTCTGTTGGTGTCAGGTAACATCATCGGCATTGGTCAGTGTCTTATCCATGGTCTCACTGTGGTAGTGAAAAGGAAATTCTCTGCCAGTCGCTTCTGGGAAGACTGCATTAAGTACAACTGCACTGTAAGAGCTACAGTTTGAGCAATATTCAAACGTACCATATTTTAATGGGTAATTAACTTAAATAAGAGAACTTTTGATGACTTTCCCTCACAGGTGGTACAGTATATTGGGGAAATCTGCCGGTACCTCCTGTCACAGCCAGTCCGGCCATCCGAGAAGGGCCACAGAGTTCGCCTGGCAGTGGGGAATGGACTTCGCCCCAGTGTGTGGGAAGCCTTCACAGAGCGATTTGGGGTGGGGCAGATCGGGGAGTTTTATGGAGCAACTGAGTGCAACTGCAGCATTGCCAACATGGATGGCAAGGTTGGCATTCACTATGTTGTCTCTTTCCGCATAAAATTTTAATTGGATAGGGGTTGGATACTTTAGCTGAGTATGTTCTGCCAGGTGGGAGCCTGTGGATTTAACAGTCGCATTCTGCCCAACGTGTACCCCATCCGGCTGGTGAAGGTTAATGAGGAAACCATGGAGCTTATTCGGGACAGCCGTGGTCTCTGTGTCCCTTGCAGCCCTGGTAATAAAATGCTTTAATGTTGTCACAAGTTTGTCTAATACAGTTTGAGTCTTTTCTTCTGTACTGAATCTACACAATTAAAATCCTCCATTCTTTACAGGGGAACCAGGGCTTCTGGTAGGTCGTATAAACCAGAAGGATCCATTACGGCGCTTTGACGGCTATGCCAACCAGGATGCTACAAAGAAGAAGATTGTTCAAAATGTCTTCAGGAAAAATGATTCTGCATATTTATCAGGTTAGCACTTTATGTCATCTAAAAACAAAACTTCTTTTTTTGTCAGCACACAGTGTGATGTGACCAGTTAGCTATTCACAAACATTGTGTCGTGTTTTTAGTTGCAGCTAATTAGCTTTTCACTTACTCCAGGAGACGTACTGATGATGGATGAACTGGGCTACATGTATTTCCGTGACCGGAGTGGGGACACCTTCCGCTGGCGAGGAGAAAATGTCTCCACCACTGAGGTGGAGGGCATACTCAGCAATGTTCTGGATCAAACCGATGTGGCTGTGTATGGAGTAGCAGTGCCAGGTGAACTGAAGGATCTTTTCGTATTGCAACCACTTCCTGGTCTTTCCCCATTAGTCTTATTGCTGTCGATTTTGTGGTAGGTGTGGAAGGTAAAGCAGGCATGGCTGCCATCGCAGATGCTACAGGGAAGTTTGACTGCGATAGTTTCTTGCAGAAGATTCAACGATCACTTCCTACTTATGCCCGCCCAGTGTTCCTGCGAATCTCCCCACAGGTAGACACCACAGGTAAAATAATCCAGCATTTTCTCTCTGTAAAAAAAAAAAAATAATCGCTGACAATTCCTTGTTAATGAAATATTATATATCCAAATATGCATGTATAGGTACATTTAAAATCCAAAAGACCAGACTCCAGAGGGAGGGATTTGACCCACGGCTGACAACTGACCAGATCTACTTTTTGAACAGTCGAGCTGCCCGTTACGTTCCAGTGGACGAGGAGCTTTACAACTCCATAGTGGAGGGAAGAATGTCTCTATGACGTGTGTGGCCATAGCAGTGCTGTCCAAGTGCCTCAGTCAGACAGGTTAATCAGGTGCCAGAGGAAAACACATTGAGGAGTGCATGCAGCAATGTCTGGATCATTCAGTTTTGGTGCAACACAGTTTTGGCTGTTCAGTTTTCAGGAAACGGAGTTAAGAGGACTATTTACATCGAGTACTGTTACACATGAGTTTAAACACTGTATAAGTAACACACGATGACATATTGTGGGGGTATTTGTTCTTTAACAGTTCCTTTTTAATCACCAAATGAACATTTCAAATCGCCTTTGAGGAGCGTCGTACATAGAATAGATTTTTTTCTCAGCTAATTTGAAGGACGATACATGTTAAATTAATGATGTTAGAATATAACTTCTAGTATTAAGTGAAACTTTGTTATAGGGTATTTACCCATCTAGGAAATGCTAAATGCTGCTAGGTTGTACTGTGTAGGTTTACCTATGTTACTCTGGCTTGTTTTTAATGAGGTTGAAAAACCTGATTTTAACAGGCAGTATGAATGCCTACAAGTTCAAAACCATACTAACCTTAACATAACCATAACGTCTATCGTGATTTTTTTTTTTATGCAATGAATTACTAAACCTGATTGCCAGATATGAACAACATTGTTGAACCACCGAACAACACAGATTTTTTATTATAGAATGTGCCTTTTATTAAATTTTAGATCTATTTCACATTTTATGCTTTTAACAAAAAGTATTTTAAATAAATTATCAGCAGAGAAGCTAAGTGGCACATTTTGACTGTTTTTATATAACAAATCTGGGTGATATTACATAAGGGTTGAGGTTTGTGAGGTGCAACCCCAAATTCTTTGTTTTGCTGTAGCGCTAATAAACTATTTCAAAGTGTTTGCTTCATTCAATTTAATCTGTTTACAATTTATTGTGTAACCATATTTGCAAAAAGAAAAGAGAATTTTTACATTTCTTCCAGCTCTGTTAGTGCTCCGTTGACAACGTTATCATTTCCGGCAGAATTTTCAGTGGATGCTCTTTGCAAGCGGTACAAAAATAAGGAAAGGCTTTTGGTGTGATGATATTTGTGAAAGTGTAGAGGGGCGTTCTCTCCTTCGGGTCATAAAATGTCACCTTTCCTCTGTCCATGTCCAAAACCATTCTTATTACGTCTGGCTTCTTAGACATGTTGAGTGGCTCCCAGGGCGCGGTGCAGGCTTTGTGCTCTCCGTTCCGATATCTTATAGTCCAGAATCCCTCTGCAGGTGTCAGCACGTGTTTGCCCTTCCTATTGATCGACTCACTGGCTATTCCCAACACCCAGTAGGTGTTGCCGTTCACCTCCACGTCCCAGCTGTGGCGTCCAGTGAAGTAGCCCTCAGCAGCAAGCATCTCTGCGCTGATATCGAAGCGCTCTGGGTTGTCTGGAAGCTTGAAGATCTGGGTAGAGTTCTGCACAACTGTGAGATCCTCAGAGAGGATGAAACAGCTTGCTGCGGTATTGGGATCCAGAATCACTGGAGCTTAAATGAAAAAGTAGAGTTACTGATGTAATGAAGAAAGCCTGTTGAATTTGCTGCAATATTCTGCATTAGACTTACTATATTTGACAATTTTTTTCATCTTCTCCCACACTTTATATTTTAGAGAGCCCAAGTGCTTGGCCACATCAATTAGGGCTCCAGACAACATGTGTGGACCAGGAGACTTTTTCCAGGTTCTGAAAAGAGATTACAAAAGTAAACATTCGGGAGTTCTTTCTGTAGAGTTAAATTTAAAACAAGTTTAACAATGCATACTTTTAAAAACAAACCTTTTGATTGTCTCCTTGTAATTCTGTGAAAAAATGCAATATAAATATAAGTTTCTAATTGACATGCACAAGAATGCACATTCAGTTCTGCTTGAAATGGGCTTGATATAAATGCTTGACCTTCAGAAATGGGATATCTTGACTATTCATTTCCTGTTCCGCTGCTTTGATAATGTTAGAGAGCGATGCTACTTCATTGCTCATCTCCTCAATCTTTTCACTTATCATGAGATTCTTCTGATCCTCCTCAGCTTTTAAATCCAAAAGTCTAGCGGTCTCCTGCTCTTTAAGAAACTTGTGAAGAGCCTCAAATTCCTCTTTGATCTGTGCTTCAGTGTGTTTAGCTTGGTTCTGCAAGGGGACATGCTCAAATGGTTATTTCGAACATCTTCTGAAAGCATCCCTGAAACTGACCATACCTTCACGTGTTCAGCCATTTCCTCACATGCTACTGTCGCATTCTTGTAGAGCTGTAGCTTCTCTTTCAAGGGCAGCAGAGCGCTCTTCAGCTCCTCCTGAAATGTCAGTGACAGGGCATCAACTCTTTTACAAGGTCAGTCTGGCAGGTGGCCAAGCTGTCAGCACAGTGTGCGGCTTTCAGCTGCCACATACCTTTCCATAGCACCATTCCATCTAAATGGAAAGCTTAACAATACAGTAGCATGAAAGACAAAGAACTATGGAAGATCCATTGAACGGGTCACGTCAGCAAAACAGGTCATGCACAGACTAAAGATATTTTATAGTATTGAAAAACAAAAACACAACATATTTAGCGTGTTGGATGTTTAGTTGCCTTCAGGGAAAAAGGCAAGGACAGGATATGAATGAATGTAGCGTCACTTAAACCTTGTAGGAGTCAAGTTTCAGATCCTTCTGGACCTGAATAGAAACAGGATACCAAATATATAATTCTATTATTAGAATAGGAATATACTCTCTATTAGAATATCAGGAATACAAAAAAGTTGGAAAACCAACAATGTGCAACACATTTTCCCAGCAATTTAGTATCCACTAAATAAAATTAAAACTGTAAAATATTTAAAGTTTATTAATTTACTCATGGTGGTTAATACCTGTGTCTTTTCCTATAATATGCCTTGGCTGCATTTAATATTCAAATACTAAGCAACAAAGATTTTGTCATTTATCTTAGCTGCAATAACTGGCATAAAACTGGTTAATAGGTTATACTTAGACTCAACACTTATGTGAAGGATGTGCTGCTGTCTGCTCTTGTGAAGCAATGCTTTGACCAGCCTTGTGACATTAATATGCCTACCTTACAGTCATGAGCGCCTTCTGCAATGGCATAGAGTCTGTGCCCCTTGTGTGCAGCTGCTTTGCCACAAAGACCACAGATTGGTTCCAGATCCTCCAAGCAGAAGAGTGTGAGGTTTTCCCCGTGCTCTTTACAAGTTTTTGGGTCATTCCTGCTTCTGTCGTCTTTGAAGGACGCACAGGCCCTCTCTAGCACAGTGTTTACCACAATTTGATCCATTGAAGAGCGACGCCAGCACAGAGGGCAGCAGTGGGAGTCCTTATGGTCTTGTGTGTCCCAGCTGTCTTGCAGACAGGCCTTACAAAATCTGTGTCTGCAGGTGAGGACCACTGGCTTACACAGAATATGTCCACAAATTGGACAGGAAAGGTCATCTTCAGAACGAGCATGTGTGGTGGCCATTCTTTCCCCCAGCACTTTGATTGTAAAGCAGGCTCTAATGCCCCTCCCACATCAAGCTACCTCATCTTAACCTCAGAAATAACTGTTAATGCTTCAGATCTCAAATACATGTCAAGTGTAATGCTACACGGAGCGCTGCCCTTTCTCAAATAAACACCTCTCTAAAGTAAAAACCCTTCTCTTTACGTTTAAATGATTGTACCAACTGATAACTGCAAATATTATGAAGTGGAGCACCACAGAAATAAATATATATATATATGGTGCTGGAATATTTGCCCACACTATAGTTCTTGAATTGCACTCATGCCCTTTGGTTATTTAGAAGGTTGTTAAGTGAACCAGTGGTTGTAATGAAAGAAGCAAAACAATCAAATCTAGAGTATGAAGGAGGTTATAAATAGCAAAGAGAAGCTGTCTCTGGAAGATTTTATTCTTGGTCATTTGAATTTGGGATATTCTACTTAATTGTGGATGGGGTATTGATTTAAACTGTCACAAGTTTAATATGTGAAAAACTTAATTAATTAAAAGGCAAAAGACACACAGCAACATAGCCATCCTAAAGTTTAATTTGTTAATCTCTAAAGCATTTAACAGCAACCTGACCTTCTGTGCCTTGTAACCCAGTATTTGGTTGGCCAAATTAGCTTACTGGAATACTGCACAAAAATAGGTTGTGCCTGTGGTGCAAAAGCTCAGGGAACACTCTCCTGCCATAGGAAAACACTATTAAGATGTGTTAAACACTATTAACTGGATTGTTTGGGTTAAAACATCATGTTTGCCATAGGAAAACACTATTAAGATGTTTTCCTATGGCAAACATGATTGAACAGTCTGAATTGTTCTGAAGTGGGGCAAATTGAAAAAAGTGTGTTTTAAAGACCTAATTTTTAATGAATACGTTTGGAAATCCAACGAATTACAAAGGTAAGGATCACCTTGGACACATTTACATGTGACCTGTTGCTGGCCTGTGTATATAGACTGGGAATATTCAATTATGTGTAAATCCAAAAGTAATGCTTTAAAGAACGAAAGGATTCACCTACCTTATGGTTCCTGAAGGCCTCCCTTATGGGAAACACTGTATGGTTCATATGGTGGCCAGATCTGCTGCAAACACAGCAGACTGGCTCCAAATCAGCAACACAGAATAGTAGCATCCTCTCACCGTGTGCCTTGCATAATTTATATGGAAGTCCAAGGCTATCTTTAAAGCAGAGGGGACACTCTTTTACACAAAGCTGTGTCCAAAACTGTTCCAAACAAAAATTACAAAAACTACTACCACAGCCAATGCAGCTCAGAACCACAGGAGCCAGGAAGGTTTCTCCACACACCGCGCAGCAAGACCCATCCACATCCTGACAAGTCGTGTCAGCCTCCATCTGTGAAGGTTGGTGCAGCAGTCATGGATCTCTAATAAAGCAGGAAGATCTATTTTCTTTTTAGCTTGTACTTCAGGGTTCAATTTAGTCTTGCTCCAGAGAAGAGGGGGAGAGTGAGTCAACCACTCTGGTTTCACTATAAATTACCATTGACATGTAAGGAAATATTTTAGCAGCAAATCTACCATCGGCTCAGAACAAGTTGGAAAAATGACAAATACTTTTTTTTTTTTTAAAGAAAATGAATCATAAGGTCCACAATTTTGTAGTTTTAAATTAGCTAAAAACTATTTTTATGACTACACAGTGTATTTTATTGGTTAACTCAGTCCATAATAAAAGAGAGAGGTCACCAAGTCACTAAGCCAGGGATCAAAGTATCCTTACTTCTTCCTTGATTGGCATTGATGTGTGGTCTGTGATTGCCACTTTTTCCATCTATAAACAATCAGCACGTCTTTTACATGTTTATTTTTAGTATTTTAAATAAAACTCAAAGTTCAGCGACACAATTTGTGTAATGAATGGGGATAATCTTTTAAACATTTTATTTTCTGTTGGATTTGAAGTAACTATATCAGGGATCCTGCAGCACGTTTGGTCTTGTGTATTTAATTGTGAGTAATCATTGTAAGAATAAAGTCAAGTTTTCTATATTTTGTGTAGCGTTTTTATTTTTTTTTACAAATGAGGTTAGATCTGAATAATTTTACAATCTGGTAAAGACCAGATTATTTATGTATTAAAACATATAATTGACAGAAAGGCAGAATGTTTTATCATACCTGTAAACTGCATGTAGCAATGTGCAATAATCAAATAGTTGCTTAAAAAGGCAGGTGCAATTCTTTATGCTGCAATGTCAGTTCTAGAGCGTGACAGCCATTTTTATCTAAAATATAATGCTACGCAATAAAAAATGTCCTAAAGCAGTTTTACCTCTAAAATGTGGTTGACATTTTTAGTTTAATGTGCAATTGTTTTCTGACAGTGATATGATAAAACGGGAGACAAATCACAAGAATTATTTTACTATAGGGAAGTGGCAACCTTCTCACAAAGACGTTTACCGAGTTATTCTAATCACCAGAAAAGTGTGAAATATAACCACAGAAAATACGTAAATCACATGGTCCACTTTATTTTCGAAAGGAATGACTGCAGTGAAACATCACAAAAAAACAATGGAAGATCATTGCATACAAAAAAGCTGTTCAATATATAAACAATAAAAGTAAACGTTCTGCAATGTAAAAACTTCTAATGTGAAACAACACACATATAGTATGCTAGTTCCCAGTCATGTACCGAGTTAAACCTCACCTGATCTGAGCCAATGATCAACATGTGATATTCCTGTTTCTGGCAGACATGATTAAGGCAACTTGAACACATGCTTCTGCACAATAGGATAAAAACACAACTAACATGCAGATTTAATGACAAGCTATTTGTTATATGTTGTTATATATAGGAGGTTTTGTTTGGACTTTACATGGTGGGATTTATATGTTTCCAGTTTTTCTAATGTTACACATAAAGATAAGGAATGCCAAAATACACAGATGAGCTGACAGTGCATATCCAGTGCTTCTTCAACAAATAATTTTATATACGTTTTGGCTTTAATAATAATTATTTCTTTCAGTATATTATTTCTGTATTACATATACTCTGTCCTTCAATAATCATAAGTTACACACATCACATTAGCTTCCTGTCTTGGTGATCGGATGCACGTGCAGAGCGTTGGTGTCGGACCTCCAGGTGTTTGCTCTGCACTCGGTCAAAATGCTGCAGCAGCTCGCTGTAATCCACCTGAGTGTGAGAGGAGCGCTTGCAGGCTGCTTGTTTTTTAGAGTCCATGTACTTGGATTCGTCCACAGTTCTCATAAGCTCTGGATTGGGCACACACTTCAGGCGATGCGAGAGCAGCTGGAAAGCCTGACTCTGAGGCAGCAGCATCAGCAGACCATACAACGCCTTAATCAGGTATGGGTTATTCTCCACATCCAGGAGCTGCAGACGCAGGTAGGTAAAAATTGGGCTTTCTATGAGCTGCACCAGCTTATCAACCTCCATCAGGAAGTCTACAGTCACTTCCAGATTGCCAAACTTCTGGATGAGATCATACGCGTGCTTGTAGTTCTGTGTGAGGAAACAAAGGGACACAGTGGCCACGGGGTTGTGGCACCAGGACCGATACAGGCAGCAGAACAAAGCACAGCTTTCCTGAGTGTGCAGGTCTTTCAGCTGGTTGCGTAGCTGGAAGAGCTCAGCAGAGGTGAGCAGGATGGTGTTGAGGGTCTGAACCATGGTAGAGGCGAATTTAAGGTCCTCCTCCTTCAGCAAGATGTCAGCCATAGAGTGGAAGATGTTCTCTGCATGAAGCAATAGGCAAAGCTGCCTGATGATGAAAGCTCCTCTGTTCTCCAGAAGTTTCCTATCCAGACTGAAACGCTTCAGCAAATTGATCATGAACTTATAAAAGTACGAGTTCATACTGGGAGTAGAGGGGGAGGAGTCCACAGCTTTGGAGGCTGTGCTGGACTGCTGTCCGGTTTTGGGCCCGTCTGGCACCTTGAGCACCAGTTTGTTGTCAGCCATATCGCAAGAGGAGGCCTGGTCCGTTTGGCCGGCAGGAGAGGATGCTATCTCAGCCAACACCTCCAGATCCTTCAGGATGACTTCATCAGACTCATCAGACAGCGTTTTAAGCAAAATGGGGAAAAGGTTGTCTGTGTGGCGAAACATTTTGCGTGGTGTCTTAATGTACAGGTGATAAAGCCATTTGAGGACAGCTATGCGGGTCATCATGCCAGTGGAGGAGTCATGGAGGTGGCGGTTCAACACCTGAACAATCCCATCGAGGTCCAGAGTTACGTGAGGCCTGTCAGAACTTGTTGGAGTAAAGAAACTGATATTGCTCAAACCGACGGATTCTTGGGATGCATTCAACATGTCATTGCTGTCTCCTTCCATTTTGGGCTGGCCTTCTCCAGCAGAAGGCGATCCCGTGCTTCCGTTTCTTTCTTCCTCTGTGTCCTCATCATCTTCCGGAGTCACCAGTTTCATCAGACTGTTATTACAGGCACTGGCCGCTTCTTTGGTATTTTTCTTCCTGTCATCATAGGAAAGGCATGGGAGCACTGCAGTGAGAATCCCAGAAGAATAAGGCAGCACCACTCTGCCTGCAAGCTGGATGAACTCCCTCATCCAGGTCATAGCTGTCAGCTGGATCAGATCATTCGTGAGTTTGGTTTCATCGGCAACCTGGCAGTGAATGACAAGAATGTTGGCCATCTCAGCAAATTTCACACTTGAGGGGGTCTTCTTAATCTCCTTCAGAAACTCCCCAAGCACCACCTCACACGTCCTGCGGATCTCCTTGCTGTTGTCGCCCAGGATCTGAAAGAGTCCGTCCAGGATCTCGGGGAGATAGTCTAACAGGTGGATGTCTGGCACTGACTCCAGGACATGGATCCAAGAAATTATAAACTGCCTGGCATACTGATTATTCGAGTAAATCCTCTCCCTCAGCAGGGGGACAAATGACACCAGGTCAAAAGTGTTGCTCTCTGTAACTATGTCTTTC
Organism: Xiphophorus maculatus; assembly: GCF_002775205.1. Taxonomy (NCBI): domain Eukaryota; kingdom Metazoa; phylum Chordata; class Actinopteri; order Cyprinodontiformes; family Poeciliidae; genus Xiphophorus; species Xiphophorus maculatus. The sequence continues at coordinate 9,916,917 of NC_036458.1, read as the reverse complement.
AGTAACCTGTCCAGGAGTTCAGATCCACTTTTCACATTAGGGTCTGGATCTGCTGCAAGCTTGCTGAGACCATCAAAAAGCAGATTGAAGTGAGGCAGCACTGCCCCTCTGGCCACCTTCACTATGTTATACAGAGCCTCACAGGCATAATAGCGCAAGCGGCTGTCTGAGTCATTGAAACACGTGAGTACAGGCTCAATGAGCTCCTTCAGATACAGACCTGAGTCCTTCCCCAGGGCGATGGAGCAAGCGGCCAGTCCGATCAGACCCCCCTTGCGACTGTGGGGGTGTTGAGAGAGAGCAAACTCCGATGCCAGGATCTGGATCACATGTCGGATTTGAGTTGAATTGTTCTGGGCCACGAACTCCCGCACCAGCTTCTCTATTTCCAGAGCCGCGACTTTCCTTTTCTCATACAGCTTATCATTGAGAGCCCTCACAATGTTGGGCGTCAGCGGCGAAAAGTCTTTCTCCGTGTTCATGCTGGCGGCTGCACTCCGTCTGCTGAAGTAGGCGAGAAAGCGGCTCGCATTAAGATTCAACTATATCAGAAAAAAAAAATTCTACCTTAAGACGTTTCATTCGCAACAAGGAAGCGCTCTAACAGAAAGCAGCTGACCAGTTACATCCGCCGGAAATACATCACTGTTGCAACTTTTATTTGGGTCCCGCTTTGTGCGCAGCGGTAACTCTTATTAGCTCCATTGGCTACATGCGCCGCAAATACTTATTTTATTTTAATGTTGCACGTTTTCCAGTTGACACGTGAACATTAGTTTTTTGTTTGTTTTTTTTTAAATATATTGCTAGAAAACCTTTGTACTTCTGCCGTCTGCCATGGCGAGCCGCGTCTCCATTCACTCCCAGCTCTCCTCCGTCATGGAGACGATGGCGAAGTCTGCGTTTAGCCAGGTCTGCAAGCTGGTGGACCAGGACTCAGCCGAGCTGCGGTCGGAGCTGTCCCGGCTTCTGTTTGCCAATTCAGCCCTGACGGAGAAAGTGAACAGTCTGGAGTGCGAACTAACAAGTGTGGTCAGAGACTCGCCCAAGAAAAGTAGAAGTTATTGCAGCGTAGGTGTGCAAACTGTCTGCAGCAGAGACGAGAAGCATCATGATGGTATTTGAGTATCGCAAACTAAAACAGCAGGTCATTGTGAGCAAGCGTGATCCGCATTGATTTACCCAGCTTGTCCTTTGTTTCTTTCCTATTTCTTAGTGACCTGCCCTCCCACTATAGAGGGGATCTTTGGAAAAGACTGGTGTATAAATCTGTGGAAGGATAGAGATCCATACAGTCCCCAGAGATGCACAGACTCACCAGGGTCTCCTGATGATGAGGTGAGAAGGGGTTACTCCAAAAAAAAAAAAGTTTTTCCTTCTGCGTGTTATTATGGACACAGAAGTGATTACAAATCAATATTACAGCCTAATAATTAACAGTTTCCCATGATCATCAAGGCACACTGCCCTGCGTGTTTAAGGTGTTTCTTTGCCCACCTGATTTTAATTGAAGGCTGATTAAAAGGCACTGTCTCATGTTGAATTTAAAAAATATACAAATAAGCGTGAAATATCACTTACAAGATTGGGTATTTATATGTTTGTTTTGCTTATAAATGCCTAAAAGCTTATAATAAAAGCTTTATGTTTTTTAAAAATATAGTTTCCAAAACAGCCAACTAGTAAAAATAAATGTGTTTTAAAATGTCTTTCATACATTACTTGAACTGGTCTTATTTTAGAGTTTTTTTCAAAATTTGTCAGTAATTCATGTCCCTCAATTTACATTATTAACCTGTGAATGGTCGTGGCCAAAATGATGCTTAAACCCAATTCTTTCAAGATATGTCATAAAATGTTCAACAAGTAGTCCTGTATGAATTCTGTACTATTTCAAAGATTAAAATAGATCTTGGTTATTAAATTATAATAGTCCATCCATTCAGCCGATGGGTATCATTTGTTACTGCAGATTATTTTAACCAATAAAAACAGTGAAATGGTATATTGTGCATCAAAACAAAAATTAATTTTGCTTATATTAATGTTCAACACAAACATTAGAAATTTAGAAAAAAAATGTTTTGAATCTTTTGATGGTAACTGGAGCTTGAATGACTATCAAACCATTTTTCGAAACATAGGGAGTGGCAACAGTATCTTGAAGGCTATTTGTTCAATTTTAAAAAATCTCTTCATCTTCAGGTGAATCTTGGCTGTTTTCTGTAAAAGGATCAGGAGAATTAGTAATGTATCAAAACTCTTTTTGTAAAGTATGGTGAACTGATCAGTTTTTACTTCATCAACACGCTTTACTGTAATTTTACTTTTTCAACCGCCTGCCATGGTACTGCTGGTGGAATGTTGTGAATTTACCTATATCAAATGTTTTTTTAATTATGCTCTGTATTTTGCTAGGTTAATGTATTTATTTTGTATTGCTCTTGATCAAATAAATAATTCGATCCTAAGAACTGAAATTAAACAACCTTTCCATTTCAAATTACAGCTGGTAACCCACAGTTTTTGAAAATGTGTCCTTTTGAACTTGAGATTAAAACAAGATTTTGTCTTTAACAGCCTACAGCAGCTCAATCGGACCAAGTCACACTTGCCGAGATCAAAAAAGAGGAGTTGATGCCAAATGCTGCCACTAACTCAGATGAGTTAGTGGCATCTGAGGAAGCAATTTCCAATGACGGTAAGAAATATGTGAAGAATTGGAATGGAATGGGTAAATAGAGCAATGTTTTTCCTGCTTTCTGAGTTTAAATTGCTGCCTTTGTACATCAGAACACGAAGAAAGCATGGCTGAGGAATTGGATCAGAAGTCAGTGGATTACTCTGTCGATGGCAGTACTTGCAGCTTGCCACTTGATCAGGATGGACAGCAGGATTCGTTATTAGGAAGTACAGAAGAAACAGTGGTGCAGTTTATCAGTATCAATGATACAACAGAAGAGGACTTTAGCGCCCATATCATACCAATTGAAGTGGAGGACGACGATGCGGAGGAGGAGGAGGAGGATGATGATGTTCAGTTTGTCCAAGCAAGTCACAATGAAGCAGAATCGAGCCCTGCAGTCGGGCCCAGTCATGACGAACAGCAGACATTACCAACAAACAGCACCTACAACTGTTTCACTAATGTTAAAGACTTCCCTAAAAACTTGAATGTGGTCAGTGTGAAAACGACCAGAGCTCCAAAAAGCAACACGTTCACATGTCATGTATGTAGCAGGACGTTCTTTCACAAGGGCACACTGACGCACCACATGAAGTCACATAAGACAAACTTCTGCAGCATCTGCAAGCAGCATTTCCCTCAAAAGAAGCTGAACTCCCACAGATGTGTGCCTCCTGTTTTACATCAGAGAATCAGCAAGTCGTGCGAGTTATGCGGCAAGATCTTTGCCAACCAGTCAGCTCTGAGGATTCACTATGTTGTCCATACAGGTGAGAAACCCTACAGGTGCAGCCTGTGCGGCAAAAGGTTTACTCAAAAAGGCAATTTAAAATGTCATTTACGCATCCATACTGGTGAGAGACCTTTTCTTTGTGTTAAGTGTGGAAAGACCTTCACGCAGAAGGTGAACCTCAATCATCATCTAATGGCACACTTAAATCGTGAGGTTGTTGGAGGAGCGTCAGTGTGTCAGAAACAACCTAAACCTAGCAACATGTAGCAGCAGAAACTAGGGATGCAAGGGATAAATTTATCGGACGATAAATTTGCTCCGTTTTCCTCAATTTTGGGAGATTGGTGATCAGCCAATACTTACAGTATATGTGAAGCCGATCTTATCTACTCATCTTATCTACCTCGGCAAGGGTCCAAAAATCAACCACTGTCCTCTTTTGCTCTGCGTTGAGAGGTTTAACTGATAGACCGGTCACTCGGGTCATGTCTGAACATTTACAGTTAACAGTAGTCACCCCACTGTTGCCAAATCTGTGACTTTCTTGCTATATTTAGAGTCATTTTAAGACAAAAAAAAATCTGTATCGGCATGTCAGGCTTTTTAAACATCGGTAATCGGCCAGAAAATTGCAATCTGTGCATCCATTATATGGTTATGTCTTGTTTATTAGCTACATTTGTGAAACGCATCAAATACACTAGTTTAAATGTTGTTAATGTCTTGATGGTAATGTTTTATTTGTCTTTAGTATAGTGGAAGGTGTGTTGAAAACAAATGTTTTTGTAATTTATTTGACATTTTTCATGTTATTTTCTCTATTAAAACAAAGTCATAAGTACAAATGTTTTATTTTATTTCATAAAACTCAATTTCAGTTATATGCTAGTAAAGTCGATGCTGCTAGAACCGTCTCTGGAACAGAATCAGCTCAGGCAAGCTGTACATTCAAAGAAAGCAATTTCTATTAGGCATAGGAATGAAATAAGACTACATTACAGAATGTTGACAATTTCTCTTCAATTCATAATCACGGTGGAACCATAAAAGTAACTATTCAAACAGTAACAATATTATCAATTACAGCCTGAGGAGCTTATTTAAATATATCACCAGGAGATAAACAAATTAACTGTAGTTATATTTCAGGAAAAATGACTTCAGTTTCATTTTAATGAAAAAGAATTAAATATGGTGTCAAACAAATAAAGAGCTGGTCAAAGGAACAAACTTGTTTCACCTTTTTGTTCCAAGGAGGTAGTTTTAGAGGTCGGCCAGGACCATTTTCCCAAAGTCAATAATTTGGTATGTCTTGGGACAGTCCTTCTGTGGCCTGATATATTAGGAACAAACACATGCAACAATGACATGAAGGCAAGATGTTTTCATTTCTTGCTGGCCGATCAGTCAAACCTGTGAGAATAAATAATCTATTATAATGGACAAATAAGCTCAACTATTGTTTAGCCACTGCTATGTTAGTCTCTCCACTCTAGCTAAAAAATATGACAAACAGTAGCACAGGTGACAATAGATAATACAATCCAGCTCTCTTTGTTCCACATCAGTATTTTTCCTCCATGTTGGATGTTAGTAAAGATATACTGCCGCATGTTGAGTCACTCTGAGCAGTGCTGAGAGGACCCGTGTCAAATACCTCTGGTTTGACCATCCAGTTGAAACACTGATGGTGATTTAAACCATATTTATATGCGTAGCATTTGCCACATCCCACGCAGCTGTAAGGCTTTTCACCCGTGTGCGTTCGAAGATGTATGTTTAAGGAGCTTTTCTGGGAGAAACTTTTGCCACAGTCTGGACAGCTGTAAGGCTTTTCACCAGAGTGCACTCGCTGGTGCAGCTTCAGGTACGTTTTCTGAGCAAATCGTTTTCCGCACACAGAGCAGCTGAAAGGCTTTTCGCCCGAGTGCCGTCTGATGTGCACTTTTAAGCTGCTTAAATAGTTAAAGATTTTTCCACAGAATAAACAGTCAAACCGCTTTGGTGCCTTAACAAGTTTGGGCTGAAAGGGGAGTTCTTTGGTTGTGTTTGTTTGGAGACAGTTTGTGTAATCTGAGGGTTCCACCGAGGCTGGAGGAGGATTTGTGTTTTCCACAAGACTGCCCATTGCTGCGTCCTCTATTAATCTGTCCGCGATGGTCGGCTGTGCCCGCTGTAGCATTTGTCCGTCCGACATCATGGGGAAATTATTCAATTCCCCTGAGTGAAGCTGCAGTTCATCGACGGATCTGTGAAGCATGCCGTCATCTTCAAACATCCCAACCACTGTAAAATGAAAATTCATCCAGTTAAGTCGCAGGCAGTTAGCAATCTGTTTTGTTTGATTTCACTCCACTCTTACTTTTCCTGTTGTCAGCACGACTCATCTGTTGACCAATAGGGTGATCGTCATACATCTCTTCTTTGACAAAAATAAGATCAGGTTCTCTCCCCATCATGTCAGCTGCCTACCAACAGCATAAAGGAAACGGCTAAAAATACATCCCTCATTATTCAGTCCATCATATGACTGGATTGCAAAAATAAGACACACAGCTGACCTCTGCTCCTATGTTTGTCATAGCAGCCTCCATTGGCAGTCTTCTCTGAGGGTGAAGCTTCTCTTCTCTCCACAGATCCATGCACCAATCCTTCCCAAATACCCCTTCGATGGCTGGAGAAGACTGGTGCTGATCTAGAAGGAAAAATATAGAGCGAATACTGAGATTTGATGCAGATAGTTACCTTTCTATGCATTCAGTTATACAAAGATAGGCAGAGAGCAAACAGTAACTCCAAGTAACAATAATATTAACCAGAATACAAGCCTATAGGGTGCATTATGCAGCAAAAAAAAAAAAAGGGGGGGAAACCCCCTCAGTGTCAGGCTTGATTCAAGCGTCTGACCTGAAAGTTGCCTGACGCTGGTGTTGACATGTGCAGGGTAGGTCTGTCCCTCTCTGGCTGCTCTCAGCTGGACCTCCAGAGAGTAGCACCTCTTCTTCAGCGCCTCGTTCTCCGTCTTATGCAGAGATATCTCAGTGTGAAGGACGGAGGAGCATTCGTCAGCCAGGCTGCTGATCTCAGCCAAAGCCGCCTTTGTTAGCCTGTCCAGGATGACGGCCAGCTGTGTCCGAAAACTCCTGTTAGCGCTGTCGCACATCATCTCGCCAAAAGTAGCTGAGTATTTCTAATTTCGGCAAGATTACTGCCCCCCGAAGTAGCGTTGCTCCTATAATCAAATATGTGATACAGCTGTACCGCAAAGGATTATGGGAAATCTATAGGCGCAAGCACAATGTATACTGTATGTAAAGGCAACAGCGTGTGTTACTGCCTCAACTCGATTTATAAGGCTTTTGCTGAAAATATATGGAAAGAAAATGTCATAGGACAGAGAAGACGAGTATTATAAAACATCTCTCAAAACATTAATGAATAAAGAAGTACTTTAATGTATAATTAGTGCATAAAAAAAGATATTTGTTCTGTAAAGGTCAAAGTGGCAAAATCAGCACATATTACATTATTTGTCGTTATCTTTCAAATATAGTCGGAACTTCTCCTGTTTCACACCTTCCCACGTTTTTTAGATTACTTAGTTACCCACGCACAATAAAAGCTACATAAAGCTTCTTTATTAATAAAATTTAAACATATATAATCGGTGTTGAGCTATTGCAAAATATTTCTAAAAGAATAGGGGGCAATAATATAATATGTACGATATGTACGTTACTCGATCTTTACTCAAACTTAAAACTAGATATTATTTGAAATTGTTGCCATCTAGTGGTGATTATTTGTAATAGCTAAATAAGTTATTTTCAGATGTGCAAGTATACGGTGACTGTCCAACCATGTTTTTAGGATACAAAAAAAAAAAAAAACAAGGCAATGAATGATCATTTAAAAACGTTTTCCACCTTTAGTGTAACTTATTAAGTTCAAACTAAAAGCTTGAAATGTGTGTATTAAATCTAGGTTATCTATGACTTTCCTTTTTAAAATCTCAATAGCAAAAATAAAAGTTATCGTTTATGTTTTGATTTATTGAGGTGCATCTGTACGGAGTGTACAATGACCCACAGAGATGATAGGCTACTAATAAATTCACATCTTTTACGAGGTAATGCTTGATCTAATTAATCAATTATAGCACACTAAAACTGATATAAAGAGTATGATCAATATTAAGTAAACAAAATCCCCTAAGCCTTCCAACCTTTAATGTGTTTTCAGCCAAACACATTTTAATGATCTGTTGATAACCATTAATGCTACTGGCCGTCTGCTAGTTCAGCTGCTTTAATAGCTACTTAATAGTTCCTGGAGTGTTTTTTTTTATATATCTGAAGCACTTTCTCCTATGCTGAGTTATTCACAGTTGATTTCATAATGTATCAGATTAATACACTTGTAAGTTCTCAGGAGAAATTGGCTTTACCAGACTATTAAAACAAATATTTGCTTGTTGAAACATCAGTTTCTGATATTTTGCACAGAAAACATTTCAGTGATGTGTTGAAAATATGCACTGTTAGACACACATTCATATCTTAAGCAAAGTAAACTTTATTTTCCAATAGAAGTTTAAAATCAGAATGAAGAAATAAATGATAGCCATGGTCATTTTATGTGGTTCCGTGTATAATTGTTCCACTAAATGATTCGCCTCCATAGACGTTTAGGCCAGGGTCTAGATGCAGAGTCAGATGTTTCTTCAGATTACACTTCTTTGTGAAACCTTTGCCACAGCTGACACAAACAAAAGGTTTTTCACCTGTGTGTGTGCGCTGATGCATATCAAGGGTGCACTTCTGAATAAAACCCTTTCCACAAATAGTGCATCGATAGGGCTTTTCCCCAGTGTGTGTGCGCTGGTGTGTGTACAGGTGGCCTTTCTGGGCGTATCGCTTTCCACACAGCGTGCACCTGAATGGCTTCTCGCCTGTGTGACTTCGCTGGTGAATTTCAAGCTGGCTGAAGCATCTGAAACCCTTGCCACACTGCATGCAGCCAAACCTCTTTGCAGATGAGTTCCTAAAACTGTGGAGCTTCACATTCCTGGATGCGCTGATGTTTTGTGAGGCAACGTTTTGAACCACTTGTTTCCCTTCCTGCAGTGTAGCGTGAGCCGGTGTTAGTTGTGGATTCCACTGCATCTCCTGTCTCCTGGAGTCAGCACAAGGCTGCTGGCTGCTTGAACTCATAAAGCTATTGATGAACAGAGGTTGCTGGTGTCCTGCACTTGGTTTAGGATGCTGCGTCACATTTGGAGCCTTTTGGGTATCCGTGACTGCATCCGTTCCTGCTGACAGCAGATGAACATGTAAATACACCCAAAAACCAACATAATGTAGCAAAAGCCAAACAAAAACAATCTAAAAACTCACTTGCTTCATTTGTTCTGTCTTGTTCTGCGTTTTTGTTTTCCACATCTGATGGCTCTTCTTTTACCACTATCAGTTCAGACAAGTCATTTGGTGGGTTTGCAACCTAAATTGCACAAATGTAAAAAATAATTAAATTTGATTCTATTTTAAAATTGTACACAATTCTGCTAAAATACCAGGTTTTTATGAGGAAAAAAGCAAACAGACCCTAATGACTCATTTGAAAGCTTCTTCCACATATGTTGTGATGTTTATCCTGTGCAGCTTAACTGAAAACCAAACAAACCAGCAATAGTTCCGGACTTTGGCTTGGCCGTTACCCTTGATGATGATGCAACCTCTGCCCCATTTCACTTTGAGTATATGCAGTGAAATGGGGTGAAATGGTCTGTCCAAAACAAACTATCCTGAAAGGTTTTGGTAAAATATCACCAAATTTGGATTAGCTATTTAGAAGAAATGTCCAGTCTTCGTAATGTCCCCATGCTCCAATATTTTTTTTCACTTTATAAAGAGACTGCCTTCCCTTTCTTATGGTGTAGCGTATATTTAATGCCACGGAAATGTTGAATACTTCTCCTTAATAATAACTTTGTACCATGAGAATCTTTTGACCATTAGGAATTTATTTGCAAACTGTGGCTTTAGCTAAAGCAGTGGTATCCAAAGTCAATCATCAAGGCCCAGTATACATGATTTATGCTTTGTCCCAGTTATACTCATAAATTCTGACTGGGAAGTCGGAAAAAATAAACTGGAACACACTCAGATTTCCCACTGGCTACGACTCATAAGTGGTGCTTGCTTTTTGGAAAGTAATGCTCAAAATGATGTTCATCAGAGGTACTGCAAACTACGTCTAAAGGCGTCGCCATGTTGAATTTCATGTATTTAGTACCTAATGCATTTATTTTTCAGCTGAAAATGTACAGGACAATTGTCAGAGTATATGTGGGAAAAGTTTTGAAATGATTGTTTAAAGTCAAACAGCTTTAAAATAGACTGTATTTGATTCAGTTTGGATACTTACTTCAGGTGAGGTATGCTCGTCACTTTGGTGCAAACTGTCCATCTCTGTTGAGGATCGTATGTTTTCCCACGTGGTTCCACTACTATGCAGCGCACTTAAATACAAAATATTAGCGGTCAAAGAAAACAGTCAAGATAAAGAGCTTTGGGTAGAATTAAACACTATACATACTTTGAATTGTCTGAAGCCAAAAAAGCATTATTTTCTGGAGACTCCCTCATCTCTGAGCATGCTGCTGCTGCTGCTGCTGTGTCCTGCCTGCGCTCCTGAGCCATGAACAGCAACTTCTCCATCAGCTGCAGCTTCTCTGTGAGAGAAGCGATTTCATTTCGCCCTCTTGTTATTTCTATTTTCAGCATCTTGGACTCGATCTCCACCAGTTTGCTTATTTCCATCACAGCTGTTTTGGACAGCGCATCCATGATGGAGACGAGCTGCGTCTGGAAGGAGAAGCCTGTGGACATGTTTCTCGTCGGTCTCCCGCGACAAGCAAAATTCACGCAGGCGAGTTGACAGTCAGGATTCCTTCGTGATGACTACAACAACGTGTAGTTACACTGTTTGGTGCGAGAAGAACGGCGCAAGCATGCATAAGGGTAAAACTCAAGTTGTTCAAATGGAAACTTTGATTCCATCTACCGGTGAGGCGGAAGCATAGCAATTATACAAAAGTACTGTAATATTGAGTTGAAATATTGACATATGTTGCTTAGTTTACCAAAACGTTAGTTAATATTGATGAATATTAGGTAAACGTTAACTTTGCATTCTAATTGGAGCATTTTGGACGCTGCTTTTTCGGGAACTGCAGCGACCAGAAAGCAGTGCGGTGTTGCAAGGCGTGTGATTGGCTGATGAAACGTCAGTTCAGGAAGTAGTTCATGGAATTAAACTTACTCATTTGCCGACTGAAAATCCACATGACCATCTCCTGTTTCGAATTTTCCCTGCAAGGTATTAAAAGTAATTTGTTCCTATATTTAAAAATAATCACGTTTTAGGTTTGCAGTTGTTTATGCGTACTAAGAAACGCGCTTGTATGAACCTACTGACTAGTGGTTCTCCTGTACTTGAAGTAGGCTACAAGTAAATTCCCACGTAGCCTGACATGTTTAGTAAACCACATTTAATACAAGTTTTTATCATAAAAATATTTGTTAAATGTTTACAAAAGCCTTGCTACGTGCATTTTTCACACAGTTGCAAAACTGTTTTGTAGCTGACTTCCTTTTATTTTGCAACCTTTCTCTCTTCTTGCAGTGCTGTGATGGCTGGAAGAAGAGTTGTGGTCTTTCCTTCCTCAGCAGAGCTCGGTCCAGTCTTGGCCCATCTCGTGATCTCTAGGGCCGAGAAGGCCATAGCCTCTCATGGCAGGTTCACCCTGGGTCTCTCAGGAGGAAGCCTCGTGTCCATGCTCAGCAAAGAGCTGCTGGCTCTGCCCCAGCCAGATTGCAGCAAGTGGGTGATTGGCTTCTGTGACGAGCGCCTGGTTTCTTTCGATGATCCGGAAAGCACATTTGGGCTTTACAAGGTCAAATTTCCTGTTATTGAGTAAAATGTATGACTCTTAATGTATTTTGCACCAAATGGCATTTAAATTAAATGCCAGGTTTCTCTTCTGTTTTAGAGTCAGTTGTTTCCCAAGATCAACATCCCTGAGAGTGGAATCTTAACCATAGACTCCTCTCTGCCAGTGGCAGAGTGTGCAGAGGATTACGCCTGTAAACTGAAACAGGTCCAAGTGAATCCCAAGCTTTTATGTTTTACTACCTGGTTGGTTCTTTGAATTTAATTGAATTTTTAAATTCAAAATAACAGGTGTTCCCAGGTGAAGAGTTTCCTGTGTTTGACCTGTTGCTGCTGGGAATGGGACCAGACGGACACACATGTTCTCTTTTCCCAGGTCATCCCCTTCTGGAGGTAATTGCCATTTGTAACTCCAGTCTGTTTAGTGTTTAAGACATAACCACTTCTGTGAACAAATCTCAAATTAAGTCTCCTTTTTTTATTTGGCTTTCAAGGAGTCGGACTGTCTTAGATTTTTCCATAAGAGTTTAACGTTGCCTACATTTGTAAAGTGGAGTGTAAATAAAAAAATGATGCTTCTCTCATGTCCGGTCTTCGTGTCATGAAAGACAGAGTCCTTTGAGCTGAAGTTTAATTAGTGATGGTTTACGCTATACTTTATGCGTGGTTTAAGCATACGTTCAAAGTGTTTGTCAGTCAAACAGCATCTTCTGCACAGATGTGATGTAGATGCTAAATGTAGAACTTGTCCCATACATTTCCCCCACAAAGAATAATTAAATGTTTTGCCACCAGCAGCTAAAGACAGCTGTTTCCATCTTCCAGCTGATGTCAGGGTTAGAGCTGAATTGGAGCAATTATGCTTTTTAACTCAACCGACTCTCTCATAAGAACCATCCCTAACCCGCTCAGAATTCAACTACTAATTAGGGTAGATCATCCATCATGCCGTGTTCATCAAGCTGAGTGATGAAAGTTCCCACTGTGGCAAAAAGTAAAAGGCTTTACATGAAATTACTTATTCAGTAAGACTGGAAGCAATGCATCAATAACTGGATAATCTCCACTGATTCTAATGTATTTTGCTTGTGAAATATGAAGTGTAAAAAGTTATGTCTTGGCCCTGTCTGTATCCCACACGCAGGAAACAAAGAAAATTGTGGCTCCTATCAGTGATTCTCCCAAACCGCCTCCACAGCGCGTCACTATGACTTTCCCAGTGGTGAACGCTGCACGCTGTGTGACCTTTGTCTCAACAGGTGGAAGCAAAGCCACTGTTTTGAAGGTGATGGTTGGAAAAATATGATTTATATACAACCTTTCATTTTTTATATGATATATAATGTCCCTACTTATTATCAGATGCAATGTAGATTTCACACTTGTGTAAATTTTGCGCTCGGAAAGCATGTCTGTGTATAAATCCTTCTATTTTCACAGTCACAATAAACATACTATTTGTAGAAAAATCCATTAAATTAGCCAAAACCGTTTGGGTTTTTCATATGTAAGTGACTAAAAACAGTGTAGTAACAAAAGCATCAACCATTTTGACACACTAACCAAAACAGAGGAGCTTAACTTGCTTATTTGTGCAATTTTGCTGGATTGCTACTCAGAACTCTTTTTTTTTTTTTTTTTTGCAGGAGGTTCTGGAGGGTGGAAAAGCTTCGCCGTATCCAGCCGCTCGTGTTGTACCAACCAGCGGTGAACTGTTTTGGCTCATTGATGACCCTGCAGCTGCTGCCTTGACTATCCAGGTTGAAAGGCCAGGTGCAGGAGCCAAACTTTAAAACTCTCAGCCTGATGATGAATCAGCACATCAACAGGAAATACAAAAGGGTACATTCCTGCATTAGTCAAATTGTGCTTAAGAATACATTTGAATAACATACTGTAACACTTTCTGGGTGATTACATTCGTGTTTTGCTGCTGTATGAATGTAATGTGCATTGGGACATTTGTTGGATGTCTAAATTTTACTGAAGAACAAAGTAATCACTGTACATCTACATTACTATTATTCTTTTAATGCATTACCTTTTTAATGTTAAGGCTTGTAAGTTATCAACATACCCCAGTGTGATTAAAGTCTCAGTGTACCTGTAGAAATGTTTCTTGATGTAATTTTTTTTCTTTTTCTTTCTTTTGAGATTATGTTTTCCTCTTTCTTTGAATATGACTGCAAAAAAAAAAAAAAAAAAACATTTTTATTCTGGTTTCCTTTGAAGCAGTGAATGAAGTTGATCTTGTGGAAATGCTTTTTACGTTTCTGAAAGACGAATTAAAGAACACGTTTGATTGGAAAAAAAGAAAAGGGAAAAAAAATCACATTTTGTGTCTGGTGGAGGTTTCCCCTTTAAGACAAGACTTAACCCACCCCTTTAAGGCTCAACTTCGCACTACAACATCAGGGCAATCTGCAGAGACTGTGCTTGTTTTGTGATGGGTGCGAAACGCAAAGCTACTATTCATTTTCATTTAAAACGAGTGCAATAGGATAATAACATCACATAAAACATAGATAGTTGTCGCAATGCACGGGCTCGCCGTCCTCCCCGCCGTGCTGCTCCTGCTGCTCCTCCGCTGCTGCTCCCCTGTCCGGGGATACTTCGCGGAGGAGCGCTGGAGCCCCGAGTCTCCGCTTCTGGCTCCCCGGGTTCTTCTCGCCCTCATCTGCAGAAACTCCGAACACTCTTTGCCGTACTTTCTGGGAACTATAGAGCGACTCAAGTATCCTAAGGACCGTATGGCTCTATGGTAAGTCACTGTAGGTAAGATTATACTGAAATAAAGACAAATGACTGCCCATTTGGGGAACGTTTCTTTTTAAATAAGACAATATACAATGTTGAGGTGGAATAAAAGCGGTGGACATGCGTTAGGAGGGATTTTGGACGCATGGCCAAATTATGTCACGCTTGTTAACGTATCGGGGTTTAACACTTGAATTTCATCGTGCACAATACAATAGATTAAACGCTCAGTTTGGCTTTGAAAACACACAATAAGCTGAGTAAACGAGGACACAGTTGATCAAGTTTTATGTGCAAAACTTTGTTCTGTAAACGTGGAGGGGAGGGGACGAGACTTGGCCACGAGGGGAGCTGTGCGATTCAGTATTCGAAGTTAAATTTTATTTCAGCCAGCCACTTCCATATCTCTCCATGTCTGAAACCAAACCTGATGTAGAAAATTATCAGCCTTATAATTAATTAAAATATACATAAAACTATGCGATCAGCTAGCACATTGTTACATTTTACCATTACATTACAAATTGAAACAATTTTAATGGACAGTGTGGATATAAGCTAAATTAGTAAGTGTAAATATAAATATTTAGCTGCATCAAATCATTTTGTAACCTTACCCAATGGTGAAATTATTCTGTTACATTAAATGTGATTTTGGGGCCATTTTAAAGGATCTGTTAATCTACACCACCTCAGTTATTTGGGGAAAGCACATATTCCAAAGCAAATTTAGATTGTGCAAACTCATATTTAGTGTAATTTAGACATCTGTCTGCCAGCATTGGTGGAAATAAGGGAGGGGTTTCTCACATAAAAAGCAAGCAAATGACATGCTCCAACAACCCACCCAGACTTAGGTGCTCATCTTTTTCTTCATCATCTCTTTGCAGCATAACCTCAGGACTCAAGTGGTGCGTTCCTTACTCGCAATCTACATGTATTCATCTTTTTTTTTTACAGTTAACATGTGTTACGTTTGTTGAAGATGGCTTGACAGATGTTTAGCTCTGCTGTAAATAGTTTTTGACATTTTAGTTTTACAGGCTCCTCAGTCACAAACAGTTTGAGATGCTGTAAGCACTTCTTGTTCTCTACACTTGGCCGTGTGCGCTCCCAGCTGTTTGTAATGGTGCCAAAAACCTCCGAATCATAACCCACCAAACTGTCATTTAAATCCTTGGTGCATGCAATTAGTGCTGCAGAGTGACAACACAGTAAAAATAGACCAGATATAAGAGGTGCAACTTGTGTGAATATGCTTTTAGAGAACAGTGGCTTTATAGATAATTAGTATAAATTTTTCTCAAGTAGTTTAATCTGTTTATGAACAAGAAAAAGTTCAGATTCAAGTATGAGTCATGTAAAGGGTGAACGACCCAAATAAATTTAGGAAGATGACTCGGGGTTTCTCAGACTCACAAGAAATCTTTCCGGAACATCCATTATGACTTTTATCCAAAGAAGTATCAAAAAAAGAAATCAAGCTGTCAGATGGAAAGTGTTTTTGGAGCAAAGACTGTTGTTTCGCTTGACCAAAAATTTGGTTGTTACATTATTTATCTTTTTTTAACAGTATATATCCAGATGTATCCAGCAGAGTTACAGCAGACATATTTAATTAATTATGTTCATTCACCAAAATGGCATCAGATGTTCATTTTCTTTATATTTGTTCACCTATATGCATATGTAGACTTAAGTTGTGATACATTGACTTCTGAAGGCAATGGTTTGCTTTGGATTTTATTTATTCAAATGCAGGTCAAACCTTTTCAGATTTTTGTTAGTAAAAACGTGTGATATTTTCCTTATTATTGCTTTAGTCTGATAAATGAAATTCCAATAAAATACCTTCATGTTTGTGGCTGTAAAAAAAAACACATGCAGTGTTTGTGTTTCCATGCACCCAAAAGCACTGCATGATTATTTGATTATATGTAAGTGCTGAAACGATATCTGTGGTATGTTTCCATTCTTTCACAGAGTTGTATCAAACATATTTTCATTTACCTCACAGTTCAAACCCTTTCCTTCCGTTTTAAGGTTATACAGACAACGGTTTCACTTCTTGATTGTGTCTTTTGTATCCTTTGTGTATTTCTTTTGTACAGACTGCTAACCTAAAAAAAATGTCATCTCAGCTCACAGTTTTTGTTGCCTGATGTTGGGATTATTAACACTCAATTCAGTTCCCTCAGCTGCATACAATGACATTACAAAAAGTGAACAGAGGGCTATTGTAATTTGAGTCGGGGTTTGTCCTTTCAACCCAGTCTCTGATTAAACCCAATCTGGCAACAGTTCTGACCTAAGTCATTCTGAACCTGTTTTTGGTCAAACCTACTGATTTTATATGTTGTTGTTGTTTTTTTTTTATTATTTGTTGCACATTTACAGGGTAGCAACTGATCACAATGAGGACAACACCACAGTAATTCTGCGTGACTGGCTTTTAAAGGTGGAGAACCATTACCATTATGTGGAGTGGAGGCCAAAAGAAGAACCCAGGTTTGTTGCATTGAGCTTCCAATCAATTTAGGTGCTGCTAAATGGAATCGCAGAATCAATAAATGAACAAATTCCAATGAATAACTCTTAAGATGTATTTCTAAGTCGTTACGAGGATGAAGATGGTCCAAAACATTGGACAGATCTCCGCTACGAGCATGTTATGAAGCTTCGGCAAGGAGCACTGGAGTCGGCTCGTGAAATGTGGGCCGATTACTTGATGGTAGGGCAATACACTGTTCTATTGATACAAATGCACAACACCATGTTGTTCTTAGCACTGAGCCAGCTGTTGAACTATTTTTATCCTGTTGTTGCTGCCAATGGATAAGTGTAAAATCAAGGCCCAATCAAATGCACTGTTATAATTTACAAAGAGCACAGGGTGTCAATTTCACACTGCTCCTAGTCCAATGCTTTGAACTGTAAGCACAATACTGTGCAGATTTCTATTTGTTTTCTCCTGTTGCCCTAGTGTATAATCTTGAGGTTTCGTAGATCTACAATTGCAATAGTTTCATCTCCTTTGAATTGCTTCTCCACGTTCTCTCTTGAGAGACGGAGGGAAAAAAAACTGAAATTGAGGGTTTGTTTTAACTAGACAGTTGCAGCTAATTAGTAGAGTCCCACTCTTGTTTCACATTCGCTTTTTTTAAGACACTGCTCTGCACATATATTCACGAGACATAAAAAGTTTATATGAGTCTTAATAGTCACGACAAAACTAAGTGCACCTTTGCTGTTTGCATAGGATTTAAGGAGGAATGTAGAAGCCAGGTGTTGCTAATCTAATCCACCCTTACCTTATTCCCAGCAGGTGTGACCAACTATATCAAAGTGGGAGTTTTTGTAGTTTGCTCTGCTGAAAGAGATTATCATCTTTTTCACTGGAGTGTGGAAGGGCGATGGTTTGCAGCCACAAGACCTGGGTTACCGTGGCTATAAATTTACCAAATTACTCGAGAGTCAAATCTGTGCCAATCTGGTAGCCCGCTTAAACTTAGCTTCAAATAAGTATCTCAAAACTAGCTGCAAATCTACAAAGGAATGACTGAACCCCTCCCCAATAAAGTCCATACCTCAGTCTGTTTGAAATGCCAAAGAATGATCTCAAGAGAAAATAAATACTTACAATCCTCAGTGACTTGAAGTAATTCTGTAGTAGAGTTGCATATTGTTCCTCCACAATAAAAAAAAAGAAACCGATGAACTCATTATGAACATATCTCCCATCATTTCTATTCTCTTCTGTGCAGTTGGTGGATTGTGATAACCTTCTAACCGATAGAGACGTACTATGGAAGTTAATTAAAGAAAATAAAACAATAATAGCTCCAATGCTTGAATCCCGTGGCGCCTATTCAAACTTCTGGTGTGGAATGACTTCTCAGGTAGTGTTATAATAATTTGGTTTACCTGACCTGATTTATGCAATGTAGTCACATGCTAACAAACCTCCCCTCATTAGGGTTACTACAGGCGGACACCTGCCTACCTCCCTATCAGGAAGCAAGTCCGCAAAGGTTGTTTTGCTGTTCCGATGGTTCACTCCACATTCCTTATAGACCTCAGGAAACAGGCTACCAGGCAGCTAGCCTTTCACCCGCCACATCCAGAATACAGTTGGGCATTTGATGACATCATTGTGTTTGCATTCTCTGCTCAGATGGCAGGTATTTAACGTGCAATTGCTAGCTTATAAACATAAGCATGATGTTTATTTTGTTGTCATATTCAGTTTAATGATTTTTTTTCTGCTTTTTCCAGATGTTCAAATGTTTGTATGCAACAGGGAGACTTATGGTTATATTCCTGTACCCCTGCGCTCCCACAATACTTTGCAAGACGAAGCGGATAGCTTCTTACACTCCCTCTTGGAGGTTAATGGTAAGTTTTCTGCATTTTGACTGTAACCAACCACTTCATTGTCGCTGGTTTCAGCTCTTTGAAATTGTTTATGTGACTACAGCATGAAACTTTACACAGCATATGATTTTTACCATTTCTGCATCCATCTTCTATATTACATTCCAGTGCGGAATCCTCCCCTTATGCCTTCCAAATACATCCGTGTTCCTAGAAAAAAACCTGACAAAATGGGCTTTGATGAAGTGAGTAGAGTGATGTGAAGATGGAAATTGCAAAATGGCCTTCTGCTCATCTCTTTTCTGTAAGACTCCCCGCTGCTGATAAATTAAGAGGTTACGTTTGATTATTTTCTGTGCATTTTAGGTGTTCATGATAAACTTACCGAGACGGACTGACCGCAGGGAACGCATGCTGAAGGCATTGCATGAGCAGAAGATTGCTTGCAAGATCATTGCAGCAGTAGATGGAAAGTAAGTTTACTCTTTTATAAGTAATAAAACAGTCTGTAGCTGTTACAAATTAATATTTTGTTCTTTGGGCCAGCTGTAAATTTACATTAACATGAAGCACTGATACACCTCCACATTGGATTTGTGGCTGGATTTAATGATTGTGAATGAAACGAAGACACTGATTTGAAGTTCAAACTTATTTTACAAGCAAAATATCTACTGCAGCTTTTCCCCCATGTCTCAGCTTTTTACTTGTTGCAAGTTTGCATTGTAATGTTTGGTTCTTTTGTGTGATTCTTAAATCATGCCATTTTTATCTTGGTGTACTTCTTCTTCTCTTCTTTAGTATGGCTTAAATGTGCTATAAAAATTAACTCCCTATGCCTGCATTTCAGAGCGATGAATGTCAGTGAAATGCATGCCCTGGGTATCCATATGCTCCCTGGATACCAGGACCCTTACCATGGTCGACCACTGACAAAGGGAGAACTAGGCTGCTTTCTTTCTCACTACAACATCTGGAAGGAGGTGAACTTCAAATGCAGAACATTTAAACTGTTTTAAAATTGATAAATACTGACATGCCGTTATTTGTCTGTAGATTGTAGATCGCCGTCTGGAAACTTCCCTCGTGATTGAAGACGACCTGCGTTTCGAGGTCTTCTTCAAACGTCGCTTGATGAACTTGATGAGTGAGATTGAGCATGAAGGACTGGACTGGGATCTTATGTAAGTTTGTTTTTCCTTCATTTATCACCGTCACATTATATCAGCAGTTTTTCTCACCAAACCTTTTGGTTTCTTCCTTTCTTACAGATATATTGGTCGGAAAAGAATGCAAGTGGATCACAAGGAGAAAGTAGTGCCAAATATTCATAACTTAGTAGAAGCAGATTATTCATATTGGACTCTAGGTTATATGATTTCCCTGCAGGGTGCTGAGAAGCTTTTGAAAGCAGAACCACTAAAAAGGATTTTACCCGTCGATGAATTTCTTCCTATTATGTACAACAAACACCCTCTGTAAGTTTTCAAAGTAAAAGTGCACACATTTACAGAAACCTCTTGGCAAACTTCTTATTGTCTTCACTTTCTTTCTCCTTCACAGCTCTGACTATATGGAGCAGTTTGAAAGCAGGGACCTGAAGGCCTTTTCTGCAGAGCCGCTCCTGGTGTTTCCAACTCACTATACGGGCGACCCCGGCTACATCAGCGACACGGAGACCTCCACTGTGTGGGACAATGATAAGGTCCGTACAGACTGGGACAGAGAAGCGCGCTCCGGAAAAACTCAGGAACAGGCCGAGATCAGCCGTGAGGCCCAAAACACAGACGTGCTCCACACCCCTCTGGACAGCACGGCTCGAGACGAGCTTTAAGAGAAATTGAGAGAGAGCTTAAAACTTAGACATCTGAAATTTTTTAAATCCTTTTTTAACCTAAATGTTTTTGACTTACTTTCACAGCAGGGATGTGATATTGAAGTTTAAAGAACTGGATTTTTCTCTAGTGACAACTTCAAAAGGGATCATGGCTGACTTTTATTTTGTATACTTTGATTTTATTATAATTGGGCACTAGACTTGTCATTATTAATGGCATTTGCAGTACTCACCTTCTGTCTGTCATACAGAAATTAACAGATGCATATAAAATTAGACTGTTACATTTCAGCCATTTTAGGTCAACTAATTTTATGTTACACAGCAAAATGTTTATTTTCCAAACATCTGAACAGTTGCAGATGAATAATCAAAACCCAGTACTTGTCAACTTTTTTGGTTGCCAATTTTTTAAAAAAAATAAAAGTTATTTTGTAATTTTCTTTTTTTAGTAAACAACTTCGTCAGAGGCATATGGAAATATGTTCCACATGCTAAAAAAATGATTCACCCTTTTACTGTGTAAAAATCTGTGTGTGGTTTATTGTATGAAGATAAAATTAAAGGTTTCATTTTAAAAAGTAAATTTTGTGATTTTTATTTTGACAATAATATGCAATTGTACATAACATTAGCAGCGTCATTCTGTATGTGTCCCATGTGGGCTTAGATTTTAAGTAATACAAAGTCAACATTTAAATGTTTTTATACAAGATGCAACAACTGCTTTACCTCTCAACTGTGACCTCATTAGCTGTTCTTGGGTTTACTACGCACAACTTATTTTTCCACCATGTACAACGGTCATAAATAAATAGTGCTGGATGATGTTATTTCCTTAATTTAAAAACCCACCTTTCATAAGTCAGCAATCCTAAATAAGACAACACAAACTTAACACAGTGGCACCTTCTCACTATATTTGGTGTTATAATGTGGGTGGGTCCTACTGTGACAGAGATACACTTCCTCTTCCCCTCATGGTGAAAACATTAGCCAACCTCCACTCTAGCAGAGGAAGATCTTTTGAGAGATTTAACGGTAGCAAGGTCAGGGCTGTGTGCTGATCATTTTCTGCTACTGTACTCCTGCGCATACACGGTCTGGATCAACTTTTCAGCCATTGCAACGGCTCTTTTTTTGTTTTTTAAGTGATATATTGTTGAATGAATGCAGGTGCAATGATGTGTGAGTGTATCTAGGGTCTAGCTGGTACGTGGAAAGTGAGGAGAAATGGAAGAAGGAGTGTTAAACAAGGATTCTTCTCAAACTATAGGTGAGAATTCAACCTTTGGGGAGATGTTTGTGAAAGTGATCTCTTGCTTTTTGTATGTTACCGGGTTTTTTTTAAAGGTTCTTATTAAATCCTATATTTTTTAATCCATTTGTTTAAGATTTATAGTACATTCATCACTGTAGTAAATTACCTTACAGTGGCAAATCTGATTTTGTTTGCTGACGATGCAGTGGCGCCATAATGGGGAAGACTTTGCATGTGGGTGCATGCACATGTTGCATGCACAGTGAGCCTAAATGTGTCTACTAGAGTGTTAGTGGTGCTTTGAGGCATCCTGCATGCCATTGAAGGGTTTGTAAACTTCCTGAACTCTTCCTTCATTTTTGAGAGCTGAATTTTGAATTGTAATAGAACAGGATCTATTCACAATCATTTTATAATCCAAAATGATTTAAACTGGCGGACCAGTTTGCAGATTTGCAGAAATATAAAAAATTCAAATCTTGCCATAATATGCCCCAAATGTATTGATGCTAAAGTTGTATAAGCCATAAAAAAAAAAAAAATCAACAAACACAAACTGGTTTCAGTCAGGTTTTGACAGTTAGATTTTTGAACGTTGCTGAAATGTCTTTCTTACTCTTAGTTCTCATTCTGTCATGAAACTCTACTGGTGTGAAAAACAGGGACTCATTGCATTATGGGACGTGACACGAATTGTGAGCAGGATGTGGTTGACCAAGATGGAGGCGCCTCAGAGGGAGGGAGATTTCTTTCACTTATTTGCTGCATCTGTTGTAATTTGTTGGGGCAAAACCTAGAAGATGAGACAGCAGTTGAATAGCATACGCACAAACGTTTGAGCGTTGGTTTACAAAAGGCACAGTTTTTATCTGCATTATATATTTAGCTCACATTTGATCGAAAGATTTGTTTTTCTCTGAAATGTCCAGGAAATGCTGTCAGACGGTCTAAAAGAGGATCTTAGTTTGATCTTTTTTTAATTCAGTAAATATTCTTGGTATGTGTGTTGTTTGTTCTTGTGTAGGATTCCTTGTGTTTGTCAACCATTCTTCACACAGTTTGTCCTACATTTATAACTGTAGATCAATAAAATAAGTTAATCTGGGTTATACACTACAAGATGTTTGATGTTATCTAATTTGATCTAACTTCTGTATTCATTATGATATGCAAACATGTTTTGAGAAAGATTTTATTTGACTTTCTGTGACATAAAAAGGAAGACTGTTTCATCACATTTTAGGTTGTTTTTTGATTTCTTATTTCAGAGTTGAGGAAGGTGCCTCAAAAGTCTGAAACCAAGCGATACAGTGAGATCTTCAGGGATTTTGATAATCTTGATCTCTCCTTAATCTCCTCGTAAGTAATAGATATTTAACCGTTGAATCGGCTATTTGTGGTTAACAGGAAAAGATCTAATAGAAATAAATTGAGTGTTCAGCATATACATATTTTTCTATATTTTCATATTTATTTACATCTATAGCATTTTAGTTAACCATTCCTGGTTTTAATTCTTCTTATTATGTTGTTTTATTTTTGGTTTTTTTACATCGTTTATTTCCTTTTAACTCTTCCTCCAGGTTCTTTTTAATGTCTATTCAGCTGTGAACACAACAGTTTGACCTCAATCACATGAAATAAGTCTACATTTTGTAAAAGTTTTTTGTTTTTTTTTCTTGGGATTTGGTTCCTCTAGTATAGGGATGTCAAACACTAGGCTTCGAGGACTGTGCTGCAACTATTAGACTTTCCACTGGTCCAGAACACCTGAATCATATGACTGAATTAGCTTTTTGCTGCAGTCAAATTCTCCTGAGTCCAGCTAATGACCTCATTATTTGAGTCGGCTGTGTGAGATTAGTGACACATCTAAAATTGGCAGGACAGTGGCCAATTTTAAAGAGCACAGTTTGACACCTGTGCACCTTCAAATGCCGCTAAGTTTCCTGTGACTGATAAAGATGTTAACACTATCTAATGCAGGGGTGGGCAACTTCGGGCCTCAAGGGCCGGTCTCCTGCAACTTTTAGATGCATCTCTACTTCAACACACCTGAGTCAAATAATGAGGTCATAATCAGGATACTGGAGAACCCGACTGCAGCTGAGGTGATTCAGCCATTGGATTCAAGTGTGTTGGACCAGGGAGACGTCTAAGAGTTGCAGGATACCGGCCCTCGAGGACCAGGATTGCCCACCCCTGATCTAATGTGTAAATGAGAATTAGGAATATGAAATAACAAGAATACATACAAAGTAGAGTAGGATATTCAATTTTACTTGTATTTTGAAATAAAAACAGCTCATATTCCTTGACAAACCCTGCAGTTTTGAGGTATTTGTATTTGATTCTTTTGAATTACATTTTGTCCTGTGTTCAGAGAAGATCTGCTAACAGACAGCGACTGCCAATTCATCTCTGAATCCAGTGAATCTGGAGACGGTGCAGAGATCACAGAGCAAAATGACGAACATGTAAGGTGTTTTTTCCCCCCTACAACTAATGAAAACCATGAATCTCTATTATATGATATTAAAGTTCAGTTCTTGATCTGTTAATAAATTTGCTGATTTTGTTAACTAGATACAATTTACATATTTTATAATCGATGTAACACAGTGCCAGGGGTGCTGGCTGTAGATGTGCTTTGACAGAGTAAGCTTCTCCTTCTGTGGTGTAAGTTTTTTTTTTTTTTTTTACTTCACAGATTGGTGCTGAGGCAGGTGAAGGCGATGGATGCCTAAGAGGTAGGATGTCTTCCTAATGCCAACTCAGATAATAAACAAGAAAAGAGGGCTAGTGAACAAACAATTTACCCTGTTCTGTGTGTCAGCTTCAGGTCTGGCTTTCATAAACCGTGATGAGCAGGTTTCCTGTACAACAACATCTATTAGAACATGGTTTCAGGGTGAAAGGTCACTAGCTTAATCACCTCTTCACCTTAACATACACCATCATGTCACTGATTTCTGTCATCCTGTCAGTCTCTGAGGAGAAACTTCAGCTGCTGCTAGCAACACATATTCTATTTTAGTGTTGGTTACATCCTTACTCCTAGCTGTAAGTTACAGTTAACCTGTTGTAACAAGATTAGGATAAAGCGAGAGGATTTAAGCAGGGCACAGATGCTCCAAATTTATTACACACGAGAAGGAGGGTTAGACTAAATAAAGGCAAGTTGTCACTTACGTGGCTTGAGTGAAAGAAATACAAACTAAGTAAATAGAGACCATCCCTTTTAATAGATGCTTCCATAAGAAAATCTAATGAAAAGATTTTATTATACCAGACAGAAGACTATTCAAATTAGAAGACCGTTTGTAGATGACATAAGTAATTTGCAGTTGCATCCAAAAGTATTTCTAGCTCTGACAGATTCAGATTCACTGACATGTTTCTTCTGTCTGGGTGTAGTTTTAACATGTTTGATAGGCCCAACAAAGTCCTGACTTGAATCTAAGAGAATCTGTGACAGGAGCTAAAGATTAGGGTGATGGCAAAGAGGCCTTCCAAATGTAAGGACTTGGAACTAAAAAACAAAATAAATCTTCAACAAACCCATGAAAAAATGTCAAAAAGTTGATCAGCAGGGTTTGATTGTTGTAATACCAGAAAAAAAATCCATTGATTATTAAGAAAAGTATAAATATTATTTGCTTTATTGCCATTAAAAATGCTAATAAAAACAAATGAATGTTTTTCAGATGCATTTAAATGTAAATCTGCCTGGGGTATGAGTAACTTTGGACTGAACCGCCCAGAGACAAAAAAGAAAAAAGTCGAACTTAATCTTGTTAGCTCAACAGCTCCTCCCCCACCCTGTCTTATCCCAGAAGCTCAATCAACACTCCAGGAGGTAAATCTTACTCAGTGCGACTGTAAGGTCTTTCACTCAGAAATCTGGACTAACCAGGATAATCCTCAATCTAAGCGCCAGAGGCTGTAGTCATTTAGCAGCACAGAATTACACATGGACTGATTTCTTAAAAGGAGTATTTTCTATTTGCAAAAATTGACAGGAATTTCAATATTGTCAATTTTATCACATCACCTGGCTACAATTTTTTCATCACTTTGGATTACTTTTGACTCTGCTAGAGAACAAGACAGGGAAAAAAATCCCCCAGGTGGATTTTTTTTTTTTTTTCGCTTGGATTTTGACCAAATTGGATTTGGTGTCCACGTCAAAACACAGGATAATGAAATCTACATGTCTGAATGAGGAACTACTGAGATAAGTTACGGCACTCCTTCTGAGGACTTTTGATTAACGGCAATTCTGTAATGGGCTAAGTTGTTGGAGGAATTGCATGTCTTACGTTGGAAAGTGACAACGCTTTATTTTCATTGTGCTGAGTTTGAATGCAGAGACAAGAAAGAGACTGGACGGTTTTGGTGGAGAGCTTTTTGGAGAGCATGTGATTGTCACACATACATCACCCAGTCAGAGGTGAAATGAGTCAGAGAGGAAGAAGTCACAGAGCTTGGCAAACAAACAGCCTGTCAGCCAGACCACAGTAGAGTTGAGACATGATAGTGTCTCTTAGTGCCTACCAGCTCTGTCATGTTGTTCTGCTCTCACCAAGTGGCTCAGCTCTCAAAAGCTGACCAGCAGTGAATAGGTGTAAGGGGGAGGGTCCACGCAGAGAGAGGAACAGAGGAGAGGAGGGAAGTTATTTAGCTATAGCTGTTCGCCTGTGGTTGATATAAGCCCTCCCCTATGACATACATCCCTATTTTCTGTGCCAGCTACCTAAACAATACAGGAACTGTGTTGGCATGTTAACATTCTGCTGAAAATACCTGGAAGCGACAACTTACCCTGAGGAACAGCAATGACTTACCAGATGCAATTGATTTTTCCTGTACTTGGTTTGTGTTGCTTTTTAAAGCTTTGTTTGGTTTTTCATTAGTTTTGTCTTGTCTGATTTGGAGTGGAGTCTTTGGGCTGACACCGTAAGCTAGATTGATGCTTCTCTGCGGTTGGTGGTAGATTAGGTCCTCCAGGAAGGAGAAGTTTTGGGTGTAGCCCAGCGGACCCAGTGTTATCTCTGGATTCATCCCCAAGTGTGCAGAGCCTACAGTGATGCTGATGTACTCCCTCACAGCCCAGGAAGCAGACTTGGCCCTCTTTCGCTGTGAGGATGGAGTGGAGACGGCACTGCAGTATGCCAAGATGTGGTGCCGCTACGCCAAGGACCTTCTTGCCTGGATGGAGAAGAGAATCAGCTTGGGTGAGTTCATAAAAAACCTGAAACAAGGAGGCAGCAGAGTAACATGCAAATAATTTCACTGTCCTGTGGTGTATTTAAATCTAACAGGTGAGAAAAGGCTGAAATGCAACAGTTGTTTACAAAATGCAAATCGAAACACCAAACAGGAAATAGCTTGGGAAAATGACTGTTGCTTTTTGGGTTTAGGTTCAGTGTATTTCACTTGTTTGGTGGATTTCTGTGTTTCACAAGCAAAGCATAACTTTGATCTCTAAGTAATACGTACATAGTGGCACATGCAGTATTTCAGCAGAAAAAAAAAGATCATATTTTGGAACAATGTACCCTCTTAGCCTCTCTGATCATTTGCTGTCTCCCCAGTGAACAACGTACACAGAGAAAGGATTAAAGATTAGCAAGTAAGAGGAGGGCACTAAAGAAGAGGGGGCTCATTCAGAGCACACAGACACTGATTACCCTCAGACCAGCCTGAACAGGTGCAGTGTCCAGAAAGGGATCTAAAGATTACAAGTCTAGAGGAAGTGATCAAAAAACAGGGTTGCCCACAAAAGCTGTCTGAAGCGGTCTAGTGCAACTGCATGTAATGCTGGGTGGAGCTCAAAGAAAACCACTGCTTACACAGTATGTAGTAACACTGTGAGATATGTTTCCCAATAATAATAGTATTTTAAAATAAGGACTTGGTTACAAATAAAACTAATAAGGACAAAAACATGAACGAATTGCTAGTTTTTACATGACAATAATGTCTTGTACATGATTATGTAATATGTATAAGTTATGGGTTTCATTTTGAGTCATTGGTTGGCCACTGACTTTTATGTAACAAGATCTTAGTAGTTTCCTAAAGTTTCTGTCCCCTCAGTGTTTCAGCAACGGCTTGCATGTCAGACTAATAGATGAACAGATTATGCAGTCTTCACAGCACTTTATATAAGTACACTGTTTGTGGATTTTTATTAAGTACTTCAACCCAATGTTCTCAAATAAATTAGTTCAAAAGTGCAAAGCTTGGGTGAGGGCATCTCACTATGTGCATGGGTGTTGGAGTTCTTCAGAAACTGATCACAGAGGCTGAGAACAGATGATCAAATCTTAGCTACTCTAATTTTGAGCTCTGGTGAGCCACAAAACTTTATTTTCACCCCTTACCTTAACTCTGAGTTCACACTTCATCCCTCACTCATTCATACCACAAACACCTTTATAAAGTTTGTTCATGGTGCTGCCTTTTTGGGACTGATTCATGACAACAAAGAGACAGCTTAGAGAGAACGGATAAAGAACAGTACTGGGACAACAGCGTTCCCGTAACGACTTGGACCTGAACACCGAAATAATTCTAGATAAGATCATTAGAGCATACTGAGAACCTTAATTTCTATTCATGGTTTTAGCTAATTGTAAACATTTTATTTCATAGTTTTATTGCTTTATAAAAGATGCAGTTTTATTTTCCTACAGTATATTTATTTAGTCAATATCATCTGCCCATTTTCATTGACAGAGCAAGAATTTGCAAAAAATGTGATGAAGGCAGCAGAAGGAGCAAAGGTCAGCGTGACACAACAGGTACGGCTTTACTAACTAAAAAAACCAAGGTTCTTTTTATGACCATAATGTTCTAGAATTTAATACTGTTCCTCAAATTTAAGCTTGTATCGTTTGACCATTTTGCTATAGTCTATCAGCTGCAGTAAAACCATATTAATGCTTTTTTTTTTACTGTGCAGGAAATGATGCCACTACAGTATATCTACACCATGACTTTGGAACAAGATATAAAGAATAGTTTGACCTCTAGAAGGACTTCAGAACTCCTGCAAAACCGGTGTTACCAGGTAGAGATGTAAACTGTAACAAAAAGTGTGAGTTTCAACAAACCATTTTTAGATTTCAGAAAGTATTTGATGTGAACTTTGTTTTTGTCATAAAGGCTTTGGCTGACAAGAGGACTGAGATCGATAAGTGGCGGAGAGAGTTTAAAGATCAGTGGGCAAGGGCGCAAAGGAAGATGGTGAGGGAAATGTGCTGTATATTTATAGCTGTGGTTGCGTTCTGCTTATTGTCACACATTTTGTCAAAAATCAAAACACTGTTGCTAAAGAGGTGTCTGGATATGACCTGGTTGATACCTTTTACAAGGTACACTACATTTGTGCACAATAAAGTGGTAATTGTCTTATATTTGTGGAGTCTCTCTATATTATCCTTTTCAGTAGATATTCAGTAATCCCTATCTTCTGAGTGCACACCAATATGTCTCATGCATGTTTGGATATTTTTTCATAAGTCTAGCAGAAGGTTGTAATTCAATTTGTATTGTGCTAAAAAATTAATTATAAATAGGTTTTTCTTCTACTTATTCTGCAGTCCATCTCCGTTTCTTGTTTTCAGAGTGATGCAGTCACGGCTCTCAAAAAGGCCAAGCATCAATACTTCCAACGCTGTGATGAACTGGAAAAGGCAAAAGCGGTCTCAGCGAAAGCGGTGGATGACACAGTTGGAGTAAAAACACTCGACAAGAGAAGGAAGTCCAAGGATGAAGCACAGTCAAAAGTGTGTTAACCTAAAGTTATTAACACACAAATTTAATACACTTCTCAGGAAAAAAAAAACATTTATTTGTTTTGTGTTTATTTGTTAAGGTTAGATAGATATTTTAATAATTACTCTGGAATTAAGCTTGTAGTAGGTAATTTCAGATGGGTTTTTTTTTATATATAAATATTTGCTTCAGTTTTCCATGAAGTTCTTATATTTTTGAGGGAACAGAAAGGCTGTAATTTATTTGTTAAATCTACACAGTAATGTTTTTGAAAACACAGTTGTAACTTTAGCACAGCGTTTTGCTCTTAAAAAAAAGAAACAGATTTTTGAGCTTTGAGGTTAAGTCTGTGTTCCTTCTAGGTATTAGAGACAGAACTTCTCTACCGACAGTGTGTGAGTGACGCCAAGTTAACCCAAGATGAATTAGTGAAGTCCAAAGAAAGAATCATTACTCACACTCGCAAGCTCATCTGTCAGGGAGACAATTTGCTCAAAGAGGTTGGTGTAAAGAAAAAAATATATATATTTTTTCTCCTTTCAGCTTGTGTCTAAACAATCTGGTCTCCTTGCCTCAGGTCACAGTCAATATGTTCTACTACCAGCGGCAGCAAACAGAGCCCATGCCTCTTGGGTATCAAAACCTTGAGTTGACTTGCAGGACTGTGGAGCCTGGCGAACCCTATCTGCTTTACATCCTCAGCAGGCGTCGGCCTGAGCAAACTCTCCAAACGTTCAGCTTTCAAGACTACACTCCTCAGGGTAAAAGGTAAAGCCTGAAAGGGGTTTTTTGTTTTGTTTTTTGGTGGAACTGCAGCAGAAAGACATGTATTTGTGCTCCTTTTTCTATTTTGCTCATCATCAAATGACTTTTTGTTTTCATTTAAAAGCAACAGAAGAAAACCCAGCAACATTCTCAGCCCTCTGCAGGACTCAATACCCACAATTGAGGATAGTCCTTATAAACGATCCATCGATGGCAGTAAGGGCTCAAAAAATATGTCATGGCCATTTTTGAAACTTTTCTTCTTAACTTACATTTTGATGCATTTTAGGGAGAACGGGGCACAGTGACAGTGAGAGTATGGGAGGCAGTTTGGAATCCCTCTCAAGCCCTGGTAAAAACAGGCCCTTGTTTGCTCTTGTCAATAAAAGTTTGCATAAAAATGTAAACTTTGCATTTGTCTTGTTTTTTTTTCTTTTTGTTTAAGCTCATAGAAGACTGCCCAAAACATTATCTACTTTGACAGTGTCATCGGATGACCTGGAAGTATCAGACATGGTGTCAGAATCAGGTCGGTTTCCTCACTGCACACGTTCAGAACATTTGCATCAGCGTTGATGTTAAACTTCACAAAAGGTGTCTACTTTCTATGTCCACAGACTATGCTGATGGCCAGTCTGTGAAAACACGAATGTTTTCTCGAGCTGCGCTGACGCATCGGCTCAAAAAAATGAAGAGCAAGATGGCTAAATGCAAACAGTGTGATAACTACATTGTTGTCAGTGGGGTTGAATGTGAGGAGGTATGAAGTCATGTCTGAAAGATGAACTGTAATAATACAGACTGATATGGGTAAAAGAGGAAAAATAAAAATAGTAATACTTGTTCTTCCCCTCCTACACGTTAGTGTGGGCTGGCTTTCCACAGAAAGTGTATGGAAGTGTGTCAACTAGAGTGTGAGCAGAAGAAAGGTACCGTATTTGGAGTGGACCTCTCTGTGATCTTACAAGACCGGCCGGATGAGGTGCCATTTGTTGTTCGATGCTGCACAAATGAGATTGAAAGTCGTGCGCTTTCTGTTCAGGTATTAATTTACCATCTTCAAAAAGGTTGACCTAGAAGATGTAGCTTCTTGAATCGGAACTGTTGTCTAATAACTGCTGTCCGCCGTTGTTTCTGAGGGGGTGTATCGTGTGAGTGGATCCAAACCTCGCATTCAGAAGCTCTGCCAGACGTTTGAGACACAAAAGGACCAGGTTGACCTCTCTGATCACTCGCCACATGACATCACATCTATCCTTAAGCACTTCTTCAAGGAGGTACTTCTACAAGTTCTAATAAAGCTTAATAAAAATTATGTCTAATTTATTGTTTGCTTTAAAAATAGAGTTTAGTTGTCTAAAAGAGCATTAATATTCAGCAGCAACTTGTTCTCTTCTGCATAAATCATTGCACTGCATTACTTTCTAGCTACCAGAGCCTCTATTAACCTTTGACCTGTACAATGAATTCATCGGGGCGGGAAAGACCATTCAGCACCTGAGTGAAAAGGAAACCTCACCAGAACCCAACGAGATATTGGACATTATTCACAAACTACAAAAGCTACTGAAAAAGCTCCCTTCACATTACTACTCAACTTTGCAGTACCTTATTTCTCATCTGCAAAGGTAAGCATGATACAGAAAAAAAGACCTTTAGGTTAACTTACCTAACTTTTGTCCCTTTGTTTTTCTATGCAGCTGTTCTTACATTTGTCATTGTTTTTGCCTCCCCAGAGTTTCAGAGAACTATGACAACAAGATGTCACCTAGCAATCTAGGTATTGTGTTTGGACCGACATTATTGCGCCCTCTAGTGTCTACGGACATGTCAATGATTGCCCTTCTGGAGACGAGCTACCAGGCGATGCTTGTGGAGTTCCTCATTGCACATCACGACAGGATTTTTGGAATGGAGCAGAGCATGAACACACCCCCTCCGCCAGCCCCCACAGCACCTCTCCCAGAAACCCCACCCAGAGCTTCCTGTCCCCTGGATGGAGTCGAGGCAGACTTGCAACTTGACACTTCCCCCAAAGAGCGTCCACAGTCTCTAGAGGTAAGTACCTTGGTCTTAAAAGGATAACTCACGTGTCCCTGGCATGTACTTTGCACTTCTTTTACTTAGCCTTAGCACATTAACCTTTTGCTAATTTCTTTAAGATTTAGAAAGCTACTCAGCTGCTTTATTTCTGCTTAAAGCTCTGCTTTCCATGTTCTGTCAACCTTTAGTTCTTGAATGTTTCCAACTATTTAAAAAATAACCACTGTTAATCCTACTTTAAACGTTCAGAATGTCTCAAGGAAATAACTCAAAAACGAATAGAAGAGGGAGAATAATAACATTTAGAATAAGAGCTCAAAATTACTGTACCCAACGTAGCGATCGCCCCACTATCCCCTCTATCCCAGACCGAGTAGGATTAGAAGCGAGCAGTAAACGCTCCCAGAAATCCACCTCAACTTGTATCATTCCAACAGAGCCGAGTTATCAAGAGAGACTCGAGCGAGGGTTATATCTCTGACAAGTCTTCATCCAATGAGGCAGTGGACCAGCTCGGCCCTGAAGCCAATGAGAGCGCAGGTAGGCAGATGTGGGCTTCAGTCAAATGCTCTTGAACAAACAAATAGAAATGATATACATTTTGTTGATACTGGCATTTCCTGTTGCCTGTAGATGGCATGTTTTAATTAGGTTTGTCTCAAAATGCATATATCAAACCAACAGGTTGCTATTTATGGTAAAGTAAGAGTCGGTTTCTAACCACTTGATGCTGTGGGTGTAGACTGCCACATGTTCTGTTGTCATTTCTTGTTTCAGCTCATTTCCTCTAGTTATTTTTAGGACTATGACTTCCCTTTGATGATAAGTGGTAAACTAAAACAGGTATACATTTACATTTCTTAATCCTTTATATTAATCCACCAGTTTAATATATAATCACATTTAACCACATTGATTACCAATGATTAGCATTAGAAATCATTTGTGGGTTTTAATTTCTATTTTAAAAAATAACAGCAAAATAAGGGAACTTAGGGGTCTTAAGGGGTCTTTTTTGCTGCACAGGAAGCTCACACTACTCTTTGCTACTTGCTTTTCTGTTGCTTTGCTTCTTTGTGCGGTTTCATCTACAAGAACCTCTTATATTTCAAGTCACAACTGGCCATGTGCATACGGCTGCATACGGCTGTAGATCTCAAATCAATAACATATGTGTTTTTGTTTTTGTTTTGTTTTTTTTGCTTTTTTCAGTTTCAAATTGAGAAATAAGATAAATGACATGGCAAGGTTTTCTAAATTTGCCTAACAAACATGCAAGATAAATAACCAGTAACCTCTGCTAGGTCTGACGTAATTTTGCAAATTACACATTTATGTTCTTTCTTCACCCTAGTCCTGGCTATGAAAGCAACATCAAGCAATCCTCAAGGCAAAGCTGCAGGAAAATCTTCCTCAGATTCAGGCACACAGCCACATTATCGTTTTACTAGACAGCCTGTGAAGCATCACCGGTTTCAAAACCTAGGAACCCGATTCTCTAACCCAGACTGTGCAACGAAACAGCCAGCGACTCCCAAAAGGGCAAATTATCGTAGTGCAAACAACAGCCGCAGCTCCTCTCCAGACCCTGGATCGCAGAGATTTCTGCAAAACTTAGAGGGCCACTGTGATATCATTCAGCAACCCCACCAGGTCACCACTACAGCAGAGGGTACGGTCAATGCTCCTCTGAGTCCCCGAGAGGTTGTGCAGTACATGCTGGGAGTGGATTCCACGGTAACATCACCAGGAGCTGCATTATCATCCAGTACAACAGAGAGGTCCACTCAAGAAATGACAAGATGGAGTCAAGCAGATCACAAAGTAAATGTGAACAGTGTTGGACAGAACCGCATTCATTATCCGTGTCCGAGGACCAGCTCTGCTGAGCACAACATGACCTCGCCAGCCCAGAAGATCCTGTCTAGTTTGAAGCTGAGACGCAGCCACTCAGAGAAGGAGGAGCAGCTCTTTGTTTGAGGGAAAGGGACATTTTTAGACAACATAACGATTTACATACACTGAAAAACTGCAATTATTTTACACTGTGTGTAAAAAAAAAAACAGAAAAGAAAAGAAAAAAACAAAAAAAACTGTGACTAAAACAGTAAAAACTGACTACATTCATGTAGTTTTTTTGAAAATCATCATCTACTGTATTTTATTCATTTTGATTTCCCCTATGTTAGCATGTTTGAATTGTTAAAAAAAACTAAGCTTTTAGAAACGTTGATTTCAAACTCACCTGCAATAAATCATTGGTGATGATTACTCAGAGACAGTACGGTTAAATCTTCTTCTTTTTACGGTCAACCTTTCAGCAGAAAAATGCAACAACCAGATAGTACAGGAACATGTTTTTTTTGTTATTGTTGTTTTTTTGGGGGGGGAGGGTGTTCCATTTTCAGTATTCAGTATTTGAATGTAACATGCAGGTGCTTGTAATTTAAATATATATATATATATATATATATATATATATATATATATATATATATATACCAATCAGCACAAAAGCGTCATGTGCAGATTGTAAATGTTTGGATTCTATTTGTTTTCTATTTAGTTTTTTTAGTCTCCAGAGTAATAATGTCCGTAACTATCAATAGTGTCATATTTGTATTAATTGTTATTATTATCCTTGTTTTGGTTTTTGACCAATGCACCTTTCTTCTTTAGACACAAGAGGGCGATAGCTCGGTGTAGGACAAAACCATGTTTAAAAAAAAATAACAGTAAGAGCAATAAAATATTTTACTAATTGTATTTCGTGGTTTCATTTTTTTTATATATATATATAATATTTTTAAAACACCAAACGTATAAATGTTCATCCACTGATCTCAGAAAGCTTAGAGAAATTGTAAAGTAAAGCTAGTTTATTATTATTTTTTTCCTAATATTTAAGTCCGTTATCAATACTTATGTTCCTTTGCTGCTTCGGAGATTTAGCCCAGAATCAAGACGATTGAGAATATTATCAAAGCCACAACAGATTTATTTGTCATAGCCTACAAGAGGATATCAGCATAAAGTTATTGCTTAACTGTGCCCTTGTAAGTATTGATCTAACCCTAAACACATATTCAAACGATCCTCCCCAACACTTATCAATAGGCTCGTATTATTGCTCATCTTCTCTCATCATCTTCCGCACCTTCTCCCTCCCACCGTCTGTGTCCATCTCCTCCCTCCGCTCCCTTTTTACTCCACAACCCAGAGCGACGCGGCTGTCGGAGAAATCGGGAGACACAATAGACCGTATTTGTGGGGCATCATGATGTTGGAATTTTTTTCCGTAAGCAAACAGTGAAGTAGCTCATGTGGACGATCCATATAGGCGCTTCTGTTGAGTCACACCCGATCTGGAGGTTTCGCTGGATTTAAATGTTGCCAACCGAGATTTCAGGAGGAGTGTGTTTCACCTCAAGGTAAGACTCCGAGATCCAGGAACAGGTTGTCGGAGAAAGCAGCATGGTGAGATGCAAAAGTTGTACTTGAGTCAATCTTTCTTTTTCTAAAGCAAAGCGCTCTGGGTGGGATGCTTTTTCACTGTAAATGAGCAGGATAAAATGATAATTTCGCTGATTTTTTATTTATTTATTAAAATTTTTTTGTATAGTGAGAATGGATAAAGTGCTGAAATTGATACTATTTTTCTTCTATCAGCTATTTCTCATATATTCCTCATCCTGGATTTTGTCCACATTTATGTTATGCGGTCATAACTGACCTACTTTTTTATGATTGAGGGGGGAAAACAAATGAATGAGTTGGATAGCTCAAATAAAATTATTATTATTATTATTATTATTATTATTACTTTCACTACTCAAACAATGCTTGACGGTAATGTTATGTGACGGTTTCATTTAAATTGCTAAATGGGCCGAATGAAACCTACGTTTTATTGACTGGTTGGAAATAATAAAACAAAACAGGATTTCAAGCTTTCACAACCCATTGAGTGGCAATCAATTCATCATTTTATTGAAGCCCCACAACAAAAATCCCCAATCAGAATAAGTACATTTGCATAATTTATTTGCATAGTCTGATTATTTTGTGAAAGAACGGCCCAAATATTTCTTTCATGTGTTTTAAAAGTAAATGTATTATAATAAC
The DNA here is from genome assembly GCF_002775205.1 of Xiphophorus maculatus. Classification (NCBI taxonomy): domain Eukaryota; kingdom Metazoa; phylum Chordata; class Actinopteri; order Cyprinodontiformes; family Poeciliidae; genus Xiphophorus; species Xiphophorus maculatus. Next base: position 9,880,598 of record NC_036458.1, on the reverse strand, counting down.
CGTTATTGGAGTTTGAACTATTATAAGAAGGAATTTCAGACGGTCTGATATTCCAGACAAGACCTAATATTTCAATTAATCTTGTTTTTAGCTTTTGAAAAATTTGCTAAACTATTTAAAGTCCTTTATGTTGTTCTGAATACGCTTTCTGAACAAATTAGATTGAAAAAAAAAATCCAAGTTGCATTTTTTTATATATATACACGTAGAGACTTTGCTTAGAATGGGGTTTTTTTTAAACCAAAATATGTCTGGTACAATACGATTTAAAAAACAAATTTAAGATTTTGGTTGCCATTAAAAGCCTATATGACGTTTAAACTGAATTTACGTTCAATGTTTAAAGGAATACGCATGTTTTTAGTAACATTTAAAATAGAAATGAAGGAGAAGGAAAAATAAAAATAATGTTTTTTGCATGTTCTTTTTTTTATTATTTTTTCGTTGTTTCAATAAAACCTAAACACTGTAGCCTTCGAAATAAAATTAACATTTTAAAAGTGGCTAATACAATGTAGGCGTGTCAGGGCTGGATGAGGAATCTGAGGCTCATGCTGAACTACTGGGATGTTTGAATCGAAAACTAACATTTGATGTTCAAGTTTGATTCGTTGACTTTTGCAAATATATATATGTCTTTATATATATTTATTTTTTGTTATTTTTGTCATTAAATTTTCCTGCATTTAAAGACGTCGACCTAGTCCAGTGTAATAGTTTTTGAAAATTCAATTTAATATTTATTAACTATGCATCAGTGCCGCATGAAAGAAAAAAACATGGACGGATGCTTAATTTTCCATCTTTGGCTCACGTGTTCTCGTGGTTTCCTTCGGTGTTTGAATGTCCTGCGATGATTTCTTCGATATTGTGTGATTTTGTGTCTTTAGCGATCACACTGAGGGAAGGAGAGAAGGAATGAAAACTGAAGAGAACCAGCAGTCCTGTTTGCAACAGCCTCCGTCCTCTACGCCTTTTGGTGAGTTCTGTGTTGCAATACTCAGATGAACGGGGTTTTATGAGCAGCTTTTTAAAATAAAAAATATCTACAATGAAATATTTTTGAAAGCTTGACATATGACAATTTCTAAATATAGAAAAGAGTGAGCTAAATTCACCCCAGGGTTAAGTACATATAAGAACACTTTAAGATTTAATTTGTGCTGGTTTTGAGATTTAAAAAAAAAAAAAAAAAAAAAGTCGCAAGCGCAGTGTCAAAGGGATCTATGATGTTACTTATGTCACGCAATACCACATCATTTTAAAGAAATTTGAATCACTTTAAATACGATTTGTATCAAAAGTCTGTGTAACCTTTTTGCTTTTCGAACATCAAAAGGGATATTCCCATTTTTTCCTTATCGGGAGAAAGAACAGTTGGCTTGCGCCAGATGATAGGCTTAAGATTTTTTTTTTTTTAATTTATATATCAGAACTAGTTCTGGCCTTTTCGCTGTAACTGTGGCAGTGATATGCTCCCATCAGGTCCAGATTTCAGAGGAGGAGGAGAAGTGTGCGCGGGCTGCGAGTCTCCCATCGCCGACCGCTTCCTGTTGCGCGTGAACGAGCGGTCCTGGCACGAGACCTGCGTCAAGTGCGCCGTCTGTCTGAGCGCACTCACCGGGACCTGTTACTGCAGGGACCGTCTGCTGTACTGCAAGCATGACTATGAAAAGTAAGACGCATTTCTCAACAAATTAAGAAGAGAAAAATCAATTTCCTAACAAAGCGTTCTTTTTAAAAAATACTGTGTTCCTTATTCTTTGGAAACGGTCCCCATGCAAATGTGCACTAAGTGTTTTTATTTATTTATTTATTTTATTTTATTGACTTCAGGTGTGTTTTGATTTACATATTGCCTACCGTTTTCTCGTGTAATCTCTGACGTTGAGTGTCAAAACCCGGTGCAAATGAGACAATGTGCTCAGGTTAGCATTAAGGTAGGATTTGAGGTTAAGTCGAAGGGAGGGTTCATAGAGGCTGTGCATAATCAGTGGAAGTCGGTGCAAAGGGAGCAGGGATAGTTGCACTAGCTGAGGAAGAAGAAAGAACAACATAAAAATGTCACATTAACCTGTGCTGTAGGTTTGGTTAATTGCTGTCTCGGTTTTGTTTTGTCAGAAAAATGCTTCCAGTATGTTTTGCAACCAATAAGAAAAAGTACTTTTTGTTTACTGTTTTCAAAGCAAAACACATGATTAATGAGAAAACTCTACAAAAGGTCTGAACTTCTGCACTCTCGCCATCTTTAGAAAATCCTGTAATTAAGCTGTTCCATAAGTCCCATAAGTCAATTATTCTAAACAAGTGCACCAAAGCCACAGGTCAAAACTACACATGCAATAATGGAATCATTCAAGCTGTTTGGAAATTTTACATTTCATTTAAGTTAAAACTGAAACTGACACTATCAGAGTGTATGTGGGATACACATAGGTATTTAGCTACATATAATAATTAGATGCATTCAAACCTTTGCCCAGTTTAAAGATCATAGCCTTTTGTGAAGAAAAAAATAGAATTTTTTTATTTTATCAATGCTTCTATCAGTATCAATGCGTTTCACAATTATTAATTTATTTGCAACAGCAAATTAATTTTGTCTAAACCTTGTGTACGTAGGCAACAATTTGCCTATCCAAATCAAATTTCTGCTAAATGTATAATAAAAAATTCCTAAATTTACACAACCTTATTTGCCTCGACAAACTTTTTGAATAAAGTACAATGTTATACCAAAGTGTAAAATAGTTTTAAAAAACAGCAGCTGGTGAAATGCACGGCATATTGTTTGCTGATTCAGCTTTAGGAATACTTTCATGGTCATTTCCTTTAGTTTTTTTTATTTATTTTTTTGGTCAATGCTAGTCCGTGTGCGTCTGCAGAGGAAGCTCCTGCTTGGACAGCTTAAAGAAAAGCCTGGAGCTTGTTATCATTGTTTTGAAATGTGTTAGACGGCATCCAGCAGCATAGACTCTCCCACTGTACCTGGCATCTGGAGGAGAGAGGGTGAGAAAGAAGAAGATCAAAGCCCCATTGTGTGACGTTCATCTGTAAAAATGAGTGGGAAAGTACAGACAAAACTACATATGAGTCATGATTATCAGTGATGGAATGAAAAAGGCAATTTGATTTCCTTGTGTAATGAATATAATTTCAGATTCATATCAACAGTAAGTGCTTAATTCGTCACAGCGTTGTTTTAGTTGTCTATGCATATGCTGTGTTGCCTTGTTGTGTGAGGTGGTGCCAGACTTGGCACACAGTAATGTCTGTGACCTTCAGCAGATCAGCAACAATGTCTCCTTGTTTTCCCTGCAGACTGTCCATCAGCGCCTTACACTACACACTCCCCCATCTAAAGCAGGTGTGTGTATTGCAACAGAGAAGGTTGTCCAGGAATTTGGATCATGCATAAGAACTTTAGAGGAATTCACACAATTATTAGCACAGGATTTTTATTTTTTTTTCCCTTTAGGCTTTTTACGTGAGACTCAGTTTCAGTAGTGCTCCATCTGCGTCAGGAAAGATAATTTGCTTGATGTTGATACAGACTTATGAGTTATATTTGCATGTTTGGAATTACATAAATAATATTCAGATTATTTATCCTAATTTAACATTCTTATTGAGTCAGCATCTTACAAACTTTACAAGATTTTTATGCTCATATCTGGCTGGATTACGTCATTGAGCACAAACACATGCAAAAGCTCCGGCTCCTTCACAGTATACAGTCCCCCATGAAGGACATCCTCACGTACTCTTTTCCTCGTAATCTATGAGGAAAACATTGTTTATTTTCTTTAGAACTCAACTTGCATGTGGAAGGATGAAAGTAGTAGACCAGATTTAGAATTACTAGGTCGGGATGAAAAAGTAAGCATGTCAGGAAACAACAATTCACATTAGAAAAGCAATCTTACATTGAAATATGAGTCCATCTCCCACACAATGCATCTCAGCGTAACTGCCTGAAGGCGAAACCTAATTCAGCATTTGCATATTTAATATTTTTGAAGGACTCCCTCTCTAATTATTCTAAGATAGTTGCTTTAAATGTGAATGTAAGGCTTCGGCACAACAGTGGAAATATTTAGATGAAATTAATAATCAGGTTTAACAGCTCGGGCACATCACTGAAGTATGAAAATAGTTTCTATTCCATGTTGTATTCATAAACATTTTCCTACTTATTTTTGGTGTAGACAGTAAAAAAAATCCTTTCAAGCTGATCGGTTTGGAAAACTATAGTAAATAACATCGATAGATCAAATTAAGGCAGGATGATGGGAAACAACGTACTTTAACCTTAAGATGTAACGATTTTGTCACAATAAGACTGCTGTCTGGCAATGCAGAACCTAGAAAACTCTTCTATAAAACCAAAAAAGCAGCTTTAACCAAGTGGGAGACTGGTGCAGATACTAACTAATGCCATGCAATGTGGGTTGGGAGGCACAGAGATGTTTAAATGTTTAATATTGTCTGCTATTTAAAATATATGTAATTATATACTGCACATAACTATACTATGAACAATCTAAACAGAGTTGTGCTGAGTGTGTGTTTTTTTTGTGAACTCCTGAGTCTGAATCCAGGGATAGCAAATATATTTCATCTTCCGTTCTACACCTCCACCCTATCAGCCATCCCTCTCCCTGTCTCTTGATCCATTACCTCATTCATCACTGTCTCCTTTGTAATAATATTTCTGTATACCAAACCTCATTTCCTTCTTGTTGAGATTGATAGCAGTGATGACACCAAACAGTTTATCTCCCCATTTATCCCTTGTTTTCTCTTAATCGCCCCACCACCCGAACCACAGTCGCTGCCTTGTGTCTCAGGGGGCGAAAGGGAAGAAATTGTGGTGAGACTGATTGGGTTCTGTGCTAATTATTGAAATCTCTGGCTGTCAGGATGACAAATCTGACTGTGTGTTGCTGTGAAACACTAGCACAAAATTATGTAATATGTCAAACAGATCACGAAGGTTTATTTCTGTCGGCCTCCACAATAATTATTGAACAAAAATCAGATACTTTTAAATGATTTTTAAATGTGTTTAGAAACAAACATTTAGCTAAAAACACTTTTATTTGTTATTTTCAGCAGCCCATAACTATAATCCATTTTTAAAAACTCAAGTAGTTTTAATGTTGGTATTAAAAAACAAATATGTTTAAATACATGAATCATCCAATTATCCGAAACTAAATCTCTTATTAATCAATGTACTAAAAACTAGTGAGACAAATAGAACTGATTTTATTGTAATAAATAAAAAACAAAAAAAAGTTAATGTTCTTATTGAATGTGATTCAATGGGTAAATAATGCTTTGACATGTCAGAACTGCAATGTTTGCAGATGTGGATAAATTTATTATTATTGCTAATAAAGATGGTTAAAATGCCTGAAAAAAGTTGGGATGGGTCTTTAAAAAAACTCATGCAAATCTTTTGCAACAAAAGAAAAAAAAACTGAGCCTCAATATTTGGTAACTTCAGCAATTCCTTAAAATAAATGTTAAATGATATCACTTGTACTTTTCTTAAGCTGACCAGCTTAAAGTATCTTTCTCTTTCCTTGGGCTATAAATATGGCATGATATATGTAGACGTCCAATTCTGTCAGCCAATGGCCACACAGGCGGACAAGGATGCATATTTATCTTTCCATGCACTGTGATGCACTGGGAAGTAAAACCACGTTTGGAAAACAGTACAGACATCTTGAGGGTCACCAAGTCTCCATAACAAGTTTTAGACATTAGCTGCATGACAAGAACTTTTTGAAAGGCCTGTCGGGAAAGGACCCTTCTAGCTCATCAACACAAACAATAAACATGTACTGGAACTGTGAGCTTTGGTTAGAAAAATCCTCAATTGAGCTTTTCAGCATCAATCATTGTAGGTGGGTTTGGTCTGACACAAATGGTAAATTTCTATGTATGGTGAACCCCCTATGATACTGTGGGCCTGTTTCTTCAAAGACACTGAAAACCTTGTTAATCTTGCATGGTTTTTTCCTGCCATTAAACCAAAAATGGGTTATTTGGCCAACACATATCCCCTCATAAACACAAAAAGGTTCAAAAAATAAACCTTCTTTCATCGTCATCTCAGTCCCTAGATGTAAATCCAAAAGAAAACATGTAGATTAAGTAAATTAGAAGAAATCATAAGAGAAGAACCATGTTTTATTTAATCTAGGAGCTGTGTGGAATGAAGAATGGTTAAAGATCCCTTTCTCTAAATTTTGCAGACTTGTGAAATGTAGGGGAAGAGAAAGTTCTATCCTGTTGGCAAAGGGGGGTAATGCAAAGTTTCAGCCATACTTGTGCCACTTAAAATTTTGCTGAAGGAAAATATTTCTCCCTAATAAAATAAATGTGCTACAATTAAAATGTGGTGTTTTTAAACTTTATTAAGAGAATAAAGAGAAAGCTACTGCAAAAGTAAAAAAAAAAAAAGTGTCTGCGCACACCATTACATATATTTTTTCAAAAAATCTGTTCACATATATATAAACTCATGTCAAGGGATCGAAATATTACATTCATAATTTTCATGCACCACAATGCTTTTTCCTGAGCAAAATGAGCAGTTCAAAAGATGATGGTTGGATGTTTGCCAAAAGAAAACAAAATGGGGATGAGCGAGTTTGATGTCTCTTTGTTTTGTATTGGTGATGTGCTGTTGACTATCAGTTCTAATAAAAATGAGTAAAAGAACATATAGCAAAACTTAAAGTGATCAAGAACAGGTTCAAAATGGGACAAACAGAGAAAAGAGGAAATATCTGAGAGTTTTAGAGAGAAAGGGCATACTGATGAGCTGATTTTTATCTGGTATATTGTGTGTTAGTGTATGTGGGCGTGCTCGTGTGTGTGTGTGTTTATGTCTGTGGGAGGGGTCGTAAGTTTGGTATTGCCACTGTTTTTGCATAATGTGAGATGAGACCCCATCATCTTTCCTCCCCCACAACAATTTTATAACAGACAGCTAATAAATGTTTCATGGCAGAACAAGCTGCTCGCTTCAGCTTTATTAAATCTGAGATAATAAAAGCAGAGAGGGAGAAGGAAAAAAGAGTGAGAATAGGGGGTTGCATCAGAGAGAGGGAGAGATAGAGAGATTGGCATAGACTTTTCTCTAACCAGTCTGCTGTATCTTCTGTTTCTGAGGTAACGGACCCCACTGTCCCCCACCAGCCCCTCCCTGCTGCTTCCCGCTCCGCCAGAGTCAAACAGGAAATGAGAAACGGGCAGACAGGATATTGCGTTCTGGTGGCCTGGGGATTAACTGTTTTATCTAAACTAACACACACCCTATCACTCACGCTCACAAACACACATCTACATCCTGACACATAGCATTCATTCTTGATCAAAGACACACAAACCTACATAGAAACACATTTCATGCAAACCATGCATGTCACAGAGGCTTTTGGTGACTTTTTTAATATTTTAAAAATCAATTCTGCTCTCTAATACACTTGCAGTTTTACTATTGTGAACAATTTTTAATGAGACTATATAACTATATGTGAGGTTTTGGTTTTGGAAAGCAGTCATTAGCAAACTACTGATATTAAAGGTTGACGTGTTAAGCAAATGACAGCATCTGTCGCTGTTTTATTGTTGTATGTTTGCACTCATTCACCTTATCTGTGTTTACACCACAGTTATCTCTGTGTTTAAGTTTATGCTTGAGTGCATAAGGTGGTATCTATCTATCTATCTATCTATCTATCTATCTATCTATCTATCTATCTATCTATCTATCTATCTATCTATCTATCTATCTATCTATCTATCTATCTATCTATCTATCTATCTATCTATCTATCTATCTATCTATCTATCTATCTATCTATCTATCTATCTATGGATAGATATATAGCTATATATATATACACATATATGTATGCGTGTGTGTATGTGTGGGCATGTGTGTGTGTGTGGGTGCGTGTGTGTGTGTGAATAGAGGGAGAGATAGCAGATATATCCACATATTTATTGACATAGAGATATATAGATATATCGCTATATCCATACGCACGCACACGCACACACACACACACACACCCACGCACAAAACCGTATGTGTGAGAGTGGTGGCTGGGTAGCAAGTATCGTGGGGAATGCTGGGAGATTTTAATAACACAGAAGCAGCGCAGGGAGATTTAATAAAAGGAGATGATGTGATTACTGAACCCTGGCTCTGAGCCATTTTGCTCCACAGAGCAATATCCGCCAAAAGTGTGCACGCATATGTGTATACACACACATACACCTGCGCGCATACACGCGCACATACCTAAGGAATAAAAACAAAATGCAACTTAAAAGTAAGATTGATGCATATGATTTGTTCTTTTTTCCTGTATCTCCTCAATCCTTTTGTTATACCTTAATTTTCAGGGAGTGCCAGTTATGTGTCACATGTTGCTGTCAATAAGTTTGCAGGAATCAAAATGTAGCACATCAGGACCTAAGTGTATCATATTCTGAGAGTAAATAACAGTCCAGGTGTTTGAAATGAATGACAACCTCTCTTTTCAAGGCATTTAAGTACCACTGCACCCAAACCAAGAATAATTTAAATACAGTTTAACCAAACCAATAGCTGTATAAATATTAATCATGACAACACAGGGATGAACTAAACTGTAACAGCTCTAAGACGCATACATATTTATGAAATGAGTGTATTTCAGTCCAGACAGTGTTAAACTTGTCGGAGCTCACAGGCTAAACAATGCCACATGACACAGCTTAAGGGAGATGGCAGAGATTCTGGTTGTATGCCTTGGATCTAGAGAAATACAAAGAGGAAACACGTGATGATGTCAGAACTCTACGAATGCAGCACGTCTCTGTCTTTCTGAATTTGATCTTTTAATCTTTGAGCTCTAACCTTCTAACCCTCAATAGTCTCAAAAATCCATTGCATTGCACATGAAATTCCCTTTTTTGAATCTTGAACAAAACAAAGTCTTGACTGACGTACACTTGTATTCCTTTCTGTATGCATTGACCTGCAGTAATGTACAAGCTGACATTGTGTTTTCCCACAAAATAGCTTACAGTTTAATAGGCATTATTAATCATTACTTCAGATTCTCAAACAGATGAATTATAAATGCTCAGAAAATTGTAACATGTTTGCATAAATATGGTGAAGCTAAATTTAGGCTGCCTCAAGTGCATGGTTGCCCTCTCTTGTGTTTATTGTGATTTTGGTAAGCTGCCCCCCAAACATGACCATGTGCGAATGATACTTCTATTAGAGGGATTAGACTGATCTACTTACAGACCCCCCTCTGTGGCAGTTACCCCAAGTTGCCTTCATGTGCCATGTTGAGTAAATTCCTATCGTGCTGTGTACACATTGATTAGGGAGTGTGGGAGTTAACCACACACATCATCCGTCTTATGTCAAGCAGCCCTGACAATTCTGTTCTGTTGAGCATTGTCCACAGTGAAAGAAACTATTTAAGATACTGAAGTGCCTATTCAGATGTAGAATGAGCCTGCGCAAAAACCACACTGATGGGTTATTCTTTGTAGAATATGCTTGTGATACCACTGACTACCACAGCATGTTTGCCAATTTACAGATGAATTGTCTGTCTGGAGTGCATTGCATCGTTTTAATGAGAAAGTAGGTTTAAAAACAGTAAAACATAAGACACACAATTAGGCTATTGGGTTGACAACAGGTAGCCTACTTTTGTTTTTGGTATCAAGTTTGAGACACTGTCATTTGGGGAATTTGGGGAGAGCGTTTGGCAGATGGATTGAGAAAGATTAGCTGCAGCAGCTGCGTTTGGGACAGAATCACAGATTAGAAGCTCTAATGTGCAGACCTGGCTCTGTCTTTGCACTCCAGATTTGGGCAACAACACCTTACTCTCACTCATTCTGGGAAGGTCATTACTCAGCCTTCATTTCCTCCTCACTTCATTCCCTCCCTTTTCATTCTCTCTCCTTTCCTAACAAGATCTGTGTTTTGTTGTGATGCTATTTCGGTATCCACGAGTCTTGACTGATTCTAGATCTCTTCTGCTCTTGAGTTCCTCATTCTTCAAAAGTGATACTGATGTTCTTGTGGATTAAAACTATGACCTTGCTGGAGTTATTTTAAACCAACAGCACGATAATAGGTGTTGCATTTAAGTAAGTAAGTAAGGCAGTTGTTGCATGACCTAATGTTGGTTTGCATGCATGTGTATGTGTGGGCTAGTACCTGTGTTTGTGTGTGTGTTTTGTGTGCATAAGTGAGAGGAGAGAGATTAACCCCATGCTATCACCAATCCCTGGTTATGAGTTTACAGCGTCTGTCTGGCCATCTCACTGTTTAAACAACAATCTAATTAATCCTGTCTTTATTAGTTTCAGTGAACTGGGGAGGCAGGCTTGGAGGGCATGAGGGAAAACTGGGAATGCTGGCAGAAAAGGCTGAGGGAGGGGGAGGAAACCAAGTGCAAGAACAGGGATTTGGGAGGAATTTAAAGTCAGAGTCTTGGGCCCTGTGAATGTAAATAGGCACTGGAAGTAATTGTGAAGCATGAGAGCAATTGAAAGGTTATAACATCACAGAGGGGGAGAAATAGAGGAACAAAAGAAAAATAGAAAAATAAATGGATCCAACAAAGAGTATTTTAGGAGTAATTTACAGAGTAGCCTATGTATTTTTAAGATTATGGTTTGTATAAGGTTACCTGGAATGTAACAAGTTCTCAACATTTAAGGCTTGTGCTCGAAAATGCAGTAGATTATCAACTAACTACTGCCACCTGCTGTCATTAGAGAGAAACCAAAGCACAAAACTGTTGGGAACAATTGTTACTCATCTTAACAGATGTTCACCTTGTTGCTCAGTGAATTGAGTAATGCCTGTACAGTCTTTAATTAAGAGGCTTCACTCATCTACATGTTAATTGTAGTCGAGGGTAAATGTATTAGAGAACCTTGTTTATATCTTCAAATTTAATTGCCTTAACTGCCTTTCTGCTTTCAGACATAAACCAATCTGAACACATATGGGCATGTTTCTCTGCTTCTCTCTACTTTCAGGCTCTTTATAAGGAAGTGCAGCGCTTGCCTGCAGGTCATTGGACGCTCTGAGCTGATAATGCGTGTGCTGGGCCAGGTATACCACCTGGGCTGCTTCAGCTGCTGCGAGTGTGAACGCCGACTGCAGAGAGGTGATGAGTTTGTGTTGAAAGAAGGCCAGCTGCTCTGCCGCATGGACTATGAAAAGGAGAGGGAAATGCTTGCTGCTATTAGTCCTGCTCCAACTGAATCAGGTGCAGTGTTTGATGGAATACTGTTTAACTTGTGCCACATCGAATGGAAGTCACAAAAGAACGCATTTCTTCGGAATATTCTGATAACTCTTCTTTGTAAACACGTAGCATAATCATATTGTACCAAATAACCAAGTAACATGATGAGGAAAATAAGATTTCAAGCTTGTGTCGGATCACTAATAAGAGTAATTGTAAAGAGATTATCCAAATAGTGATACACCACAAAACTGCCTTGCTGAGCACATTGCACAGGGGTTTAAGTTTGAGCTTTGTCAACACTTTGTCTTATTCAGTGAAAAGTGAGGACGAAGATGGTGGGGGAGGATCTGGCAGTGGGAAAGGTGGTGATGAAGGCAAAGAGCACAAGCGTTCAAAACGACCACGCACCATCTTGACCACACAGCAGCGGCGAGCTTTCAAGGCCTCTTTTGAAGTATCGGCCAAGCCATGCCGAAAGGTGGGTGAATCAGCCTCTTATCAGTGAAAATACATGCCAAACAAACCTCGACTTTCCCTTCAGAGTTCATTGTTTTTTCCTCGGTTGTCTGATAATGCAATGAAAAACTCTAACCTGTAGGTGAGGGAAACACTGGCTGCAGAGACTGGCCTGACAGTGCGAGTTGTACAGGTGTGGTTTCAAAACCAGAGAGCTAAGGTCAGACTATCTTTCTTGAAGATATGTTCTATCACTTTATATGTTAACACCCTTATTAAATTCTTACAGTATCCTATTTTGCGCCCTAGATGAAAAAGATAGCTCGCAGACAGCAGCAACAGCAGCAGCAGCAGCAGGAACAAGAACAACTGGGAGGGACCAGGAGAGGGCCTAGCAGAGGGGGCCGTCAAAGCAATGATGACAGTGAGGGTAAGAGAAAGATTTAGAAGAAGGCAGACAAAAAAATGAAGTATTTAAAATGAACCTCTACCTTTCCAGATGGATCTAGTACCCATGGAATGGATAGCATTCTAGGATATCCGTCTTTGCCACGTCAGCAGCTACTTTCTCTGGACCCCAACATTTACAGTGGAGAGCCATTTCGACATGGTCTGACACCTCCTCAACTAAACAGTGAGCAGATCCACTCCTATGGTAAGACGCACTGATAAAGCCTCAAGTTGGATGTACATTTTCATTCTTTAAAGTCATTTCTGACACCCTTCTTTTTTAGTATAACTGAAAAAGACAAATGTTGACCACATATATTTGGATTCTCTTTCTCTTTGCTGCAGACTCAGAGACGGTCTTCCATGACTTGGACAGCGATGGAAGCCTCAGTCACCTTGGTGACTGTCTCTTGGCAACAGGAGAAGCCGGTCTCCTGGCAGGACGAGTAGGAAACCCCATCGACCGTCTGTACTCCATGCAGAACTCGTACTTCACCTCCTGACGCTTAAAAACTCTCATCTTTACCCCACCTGTTCCACCTTTCACCCCTGAGAAGCAACCTGCCTATGGGACTATTTTCAATTAAACTGGCTACCGCCAATCATATTCCTGAGCTTTTACTGCTGGAAAACATCTTCACAAGTCAGACGGTCATAACATCACTCTGCTGATTAGCATAATGTCCTCTCGTGCTTTCCTGAATAAGAATCATATGCTGGAACTACAGGCACTGTAAATTTCCATGATAATGGCCTTCTATTTTTTCCATCATATTTATGCCATACTCGGTGAGAATATTTCACTTCACTTTCAAACTGAAAGACAATAACCACACATCGATCATTACATATAAATAAGTTACAGAATTTTAATGAATCAAGTCAAGTTAAATGTATGTAGGGGTTGTGGTAGTTTTAAACATTTGGGGTTCTAAATGCTATTAGTACATTGGTGAACTTTCTTTGTTCTATCTGGATTAATTTTTATCGGTGTGTGTGACTGGCTGCAGCATATACAAGAGTATATGTATGGGACTACAGTTTTGCTCTCAGGTTAGTGTGTATGTTTGTGAGACCTGAGTGTAATCTCAGGAAATTGTGCTGGATAGAATGACACCTTTAAATCCCCTAATATTTCTAATTGTATGCTTTTTGACAAATGACAGCTAAAAAAGTGGACCAAAAATAAATTACTTTTGCATTTAGAAAATAGATGACCTTCCAGTGTCATTTGAAAAGCCTTAAGTGGAAACAGGGTTGTATAAGTGCTCATTACTTTACTTTACGCTTTTATATCATCAATAAAATTTTAGTGTAGTAAATTACAACCAAAAGGTCTACAATGCCCAAATCTTAGGTCTTCAAGTCCACAATGATGAATTCCAATTGTAAATGTGAATACAACTGTGTCACACATAATTGTTGCAATCAGTTTCTGTAATAATTTCCTTTGTCAAAAATATCCTAATAGATACTGTTGGGTAGACATTTTGTACCTTCTGTGATAATCAGCAAATATTTAAACTATAGCATGATATTTGTGTGCCACAAAGTAGATCTATAGAAATAGAATCCAATTTTATTTTGGATAGCAAGTGCTGCTGAAAGGATCGGAGCAGACTCATCCTGTGGCATCCTTTAGCACAAAAAAGAATTAGGGTGATACCCATCTCATTTAAATGTCAGTGATCTGACGAAGCCTGGGGTACTCTTAAGAAATTGTTTGATTCTAATAATACATGGCGTTTTTACTGTGATATTAATGTGAATGTAACTTATTTGTGTGGTACTAGATGACATTTTATCTATTTTGTTCAGTGACAGCAAGGTGATGTGCTTTGAATTTAATGTTCATGTATCTTCAACCCAATCTGCGGTTTTACCTTTACAGTAAAACTGCCTTATTTGTCCTTAATACAATAAATAATGAAAGACTTACCAATTGCTCATGTGACATGAACTAATAATTCACCTAAAAATAAAGCAATCTATTTCTCCTCCATGACTCACACCAAAACCTTTAATAATTGAACCAGAAAATGTCTGTTCTGCTTAATGGTCACAAGGTTCATAACTCAACTTCCTCCCTCTGTCTGTCTCAGTAGTCCTGCTGATTAGAGGTGAATAACCTCCTCTTTTTTCCCCTATCTTCCCAAACTCCCTATTGCTCAGTGACCGAATAGTCAGGTTTGTGTGGGAGCAATGCATTCCAGTTTAATATTTGACTATGACCTGGAAAAGGCATCGGCAGTAAAGACAGAAATAATCACCATAGAACAACACAGGATTATGACACCAAATGAATAATGGAAACCTAGTATTAATTAAGTAAAACTGGGGTATACAAAATATTGCAAACCTGACTTATTTATTCAAATGCAAGTATAAGTGATATTCAAATGATGTAATGTACAGTGCTGGAGCATTCCTATGTTTTACATTTGAAATCTGTCACAATAGGTCACAGTAAGACAAACAGATATTAAACACTCAGCATATATATATGTATATATATAAATTCAAATAAACACAGTTGACACATTAAAATCCAGCTTGTGTAGAGGTTTGGTCTGACGATAGAAGTTGCTGAATCCTATGATGTGTCAGAACTTGTATCTGAAGGTAGGAATAAAAGAGCAGAGATTGGCATAATTGTTAAAACAAATTGAAATTTGATTCCATTTTCTAACATGGTAATTGTACATATTTAGCCCCCTTAGTACCACCAAGATGGAGTTATAACTTTAAACAGTCAAAACATAGTAATACTGAATAATGACCTAAATTTGGAGTTGACTTGCATTTTTATAATTCTAAATCATAAAAACAATATAAATCCATGTGACATACAGTATATATAGAGAGACATTTCTCATCATCAGGGTGTTAATGGAGTTGTGTCAGAGAAATATTTTACAGCACAGGTTGCACAAATATATCTAAAACATTTTATGATCCAGTGTTTATGTGTGATCTTTGCGAGGGCAATTCCAGTAAAGTCTTACCCACGCTGCTGAGGTCAACGGAGTCTGCACAGCCTAGAAAGCGGGTCACGTGTGGTGAACAAGAGGTAGGTGAGGTCAGGTTTTCTTTCAGACATTGCTCAAATTTCTCAAATTCTGTGGAGCAGTCTTCCCTGATCTTCTGGATCACTGGACTGTAAACATTAAATGGTCAGGCACAAGGAAAAATGTATATATAGGATAGATCAATTGACTTACTGTGATGATGTACATTGCGAAACCTTGAGTTTTAGGTCATGGCACTTGTGTTGCCAAGACGTTGGATTTGAGGCAACGCATGACCCATATGTCTCCAGTTCTTTATAACAGTACTTTGCTGATATTTCCATAGCTGCTTGCCTGAAAGGAAACATTTATACAAACAGTGGCAAGTGGCGGGTCAATCTTTTCTATCAATTTGACAACGTGCTAAAGTTTAGCACGTTTGACAACGTGCTAAAGCAGTAGAACGGAGCATTGTGGTGCAAATATATATTACTAATATAATCTATTATTTCAATTCTTACATGTTGGTGTTTGAAGCTGTGTCGAGTCGACGTGTAAGCGTTGTAAACAAGATTAAATGACCACTACTTCAGCGTGTGGAAACTAACTCTATGCGATTAAGAGCTACAACACGCACACCCATATTTGATTGGAAGGAAAAGCAACATCCTGATGATGTTCTTCAATTTTGTTGGGGCAGGTTTGTGTCTGTCATGCATGTAGGTAACGCCCCTACAGTGACGTTTTTATTTAAAGGGGCAGTAATTTAATTGCACGAAGAACTACTTTGTATTTTTGAATTTAAATTGTTTTGACTTTACTCTAGATGTCATGTAACAGAGAAAACGCATGCTTATTTTAGCTTGTGAAGCGCCACCCGATTAATACCGCTGTAAATCAAGAAGCAACCCACATACTTTTTAAATTTGTGTTTTAATTATATCAGAAAGCACAGTTTAATACGTTTTTTTATTTCTTGTACTTTAGTTAACGTACTAAAATCTACGATTCTCCAACTTTTTTGTTTTATTTGTTTCCTTTTTACGTTTCCCTGTGTTTATTAATTTTATTTTTTCCAACTTACATTGAAATATATTTGCAGAAAGCAACCTGAAATATTACTAATTTGGAAACCTCAGTTAGTGTAAAGGCGTTTTGAGAAAGAAAAATAAAAAGCAAGTCGGAGGTAAACTGACTCTCTTTAAATATGACGTGTCTTTGCGTAATTGCGTATGCGGAAGCAGCGGTCGGGAAACAGTCAACCCAAAAGACGGGCTCTCAAAGCTGGATAACACACCGCTTCGTGTGTGGAATCGTATTTTTAACGACTGTAGCGAGACGGGGTGGTGGTGGATGGTAGAGGGGGCCCAAGGAGGGATTCGGATACAATGAACGACGCCAAGAAAGACGAGAGTATGGCTGCAGACGGAATCCGAGGACCGGGTGAGCTACAAATGGCCCCCTCTGTTAACCACAACCACAATGACAGCGGCGCCGGTGATGAGCTAGTAAGCTCGGTGACGCTGTACAGACGGAGGCCCCGACTGCTACACGGCACAGTCCTCCCGTTTCTGGGTGTTCTCTACCCTGGCTGGGTGTACGTGTGGTTAGGAGTGTACGGTGCCTCAGAGTATCCAGAGGCAGGCCTCCTTGCGTTAGCCGCTATCGGGATCGCGCACGTCCTCACAGCACTCTCTGGATACTGGTCCGTGCACGTGCATTGTTGGCTCACTTGCTCTAAGGTAAATACAGTTATAACAAATTATGTGCACTTTTACAGCAGGTGGTACAAAAAAATCCTACCTATTTATTTTAGTTCCATAAAAAATCTCACATACAGTATAATGAGATTTTCTCTATACTCCTACATGTTTATTAAAACATGTCAAATAGCACAAATACAG
Source organism: Xiphophorus maculatus (assembly GCF_002775205.1). Lineage (NCBI taxonomy): Eukaryota > Metazoa > Chordata > Actinopteri > Cyprinodontiformes > Poeciliidae > Xiphophorus > Xiphophorus maculatus. Next base: position 9,863,474 of record NC_036458.1, on the reverse strand, counting down.
TGCTGGCTGTATTTTAAGGTTTCTATTCATCACGTAATGTATTATACATTTTTATTGACTTTATCTATATATTATCTATAACTAGTACTTATCCAAAAATTTCTCCTTCAGAGTGTTCTCTTTCAGATATCCACAGAGTTTGTACTGATTAGTAAACATTTGCTTGATGATAACCAATGAAAATGAAAGAAACAGTTCCGTTGATAATCCTGTCAAATTTATATACTTTTGATATATTTGTGTTTTTGATGGTTGATGAACAGAATGACATTCTGGGTAACTAAAGTACTTGTTATAACTTCAAATACCAGAATAATCAATATCTGTCTTAAAGATCCTGTTTATTGTAAATTTACTCACATTAGGAAACCTAAATCTGTTATGAATCAAATAGTCGGAAAGTAATAGATCTTTTAAACTACCTAACATTGAACAATTACAGATCTAATCAAAACTTTTGCTGAAAGGCATGTTGATTTGCCAACATCATCCTCATCATTCCACTGTTTAGGGAAAGTTTCGTTTTTTTTCTCTGTATATCAGCGGGTTGTGTTCAGTATATCATTAGGGTGCTCCAAAAATAAAAGTGCTGTCCCCACAGCATGTGAATATATCATCTCTTTTCTTTCTTTGAATAAACACAGGAGCCAGATCCCAAGCTGGCTACGCTGGCAAAGGTCATTCCAACCCCTAACAATGGTTCTGCTGAGCTTGTCACACTCCAGAGGGATCAGGTTTGTTCACATCTTTAAAGACTGATTTCCCTTTGTTGTCATATTTGGAAATATGTTAAATGCTACTTCACGGAAATGCTCAAAGATAGTGTGACAATGTTTGTGAAAGCCACACATGCCATTACTTTTTATCAAAGCTCTATGTGCTTAGAAATTTGGCTTTATTTATCTGGAAGTTGTTAGGTTAATTTAGATATTGGCTTTGAATTTTATCTATTACTTGGATGTATTTTCATTTTTTATTTGCCACTGCAATATATGTTTTTAAACATATGTCCTATGTTTGGATCAACAGGATGAGAATGGGGAAAAGATCTTATCTTTTGAGTTTCAAAAGATCCGTTACATTTTTGACTACAACGAGAAGAAATGTTTCCTTCCAGTGGCATTCCCCATTAACCACCCACTGGGCCACTTCCAGTCATGGCGTGGATACCAGGAAGAAACTGAGCTCAAGGTTGCAGAAAAGCGATATGGCACCAATCGTGCAGAGATGGTTGTGCCAGACTTTCTGGAGCTCTTTAAAGAGAGAGCAACAGCTCCTTTTTTCGTCTTCCAGGTACGTGTGTTTCTTTTTCCTGGAATTAGTCTGGGTTCATTAATCAGGAAGAGAAAATGTAAATACTTTGCATCAGTTTGATGTTATCTGCCCTGTGACCATCAGGTTTTCTGTGTGGGGCTGTGGTGTCTGGACGAATACTGGTATTACAGCGTTTTTACTCTGTTCATGCTGGTTGCATTTGAGGCATCCCTGGTCCAACAGCAAATGAGGAATATGTCAGAAATACGTCGCATGGGAAATAAGCCCTATATGATCCAGGTAAGCTTGATCAAGTTTAAAATGTATTCTGTCGCTAATTTAGTCATAAGAACTTTATAGTGAAATGATCAAGTTCACTTATGCAACCAACAGAGTTTGACGAAGAATAAAAAGTCACACATGTATGCAAATTGAATTGAAAAAAAATTTGAACATTAGGCCATTTAAGTCCTGAGGGACTTTTTCCATTGGCTTTATGAAGAGAGATTAGGCCTTTAAAACATATTTTACCCAAACTTTTGAGCTCAATCTGTTTTCCATAAATAATGTGATATACCTAGCATATCAAAATAAGTGTATGTACGTTTTTGATAGGTGTATCGCAACAGGAAATGGAGACCTATTTCTAGTGATGAACTAGTTCCTGGAGACATTGTCTCCATAGGTGAGTGTGCAGTCCTAAATGTTATGACTCCTTACCGCAAACCTTGCATTCATTTTCTGTGTTGAAATGTGTGTTTTCTATTCTATAGGTCGCTCACCCCAGGACAACTTGGTACCTTGTGATGTGCTGCTACTCAGAGGACGTTGCATTGTGGATGAAGCCATGCTGACTGGAGAGTCTGTCCCACAGATGAAGGTTGGCAAATAATATTGTGGCAAACTATTTGCTTCAATACAGATTTTTACTGTTTTTGCTGTGTCTAAATATTTCAGAGCAACAAACAATGTCATAATTAGACAGACAAACTCAGTAAAAAAATACAAGATGGTGTTTTCAAATGTTAACTGCCTTGTTAAATTATAAATTAAATTTATAAGCCCCACATTTAGAAAGTTGAGTTCAGTTTCACTAGCCACACCCAAGTCTGATTGCTTCCACACCACACTATTAGTCAAACAGAAAATTCTGATAAGATACAATGAGATGAAGGCAACACATCATGCCTTGATCTAAAGAATTTCAAGAATAGACGAGAAATTTATTTCTAAGACTTTGGGTCTCGAGCAAACCACAGTGAGAGACATTTTTCTTCCGAAATAGTGAACACAAGGAACTTTTTTTATCTACCAAGATAACTCTTAAAGGTGATCAGTGCATATCTTGGAGGTCACAAAGGTCACATGACTTGTCTCTGTTGAAGTCAGTTTCCAAGAAAAAAACAACAAAAACGAACCTTCCTGTCACATGTGGATGCTTGGGAATATCCGTGGCTGCTCCAACCCCACAGCACCCACAGAATTGTTGCCTATTCCACCAGTAACATTTGGGAGTAGACTAGTAAAAATTTAGACTGAAATCTAATTGAGGTGCTTCTGCACTCCCTAAAACCTGCATTGCCTGAAAACCAATGTAGCTGAATTAAAACTGAATTGTTGTCATTAGCTGAATTGAAAACAAATGGGCAAAACATTCTTTCACATCGATGTAAAAAATCATCTCACGTTATTGCAAATGCTTAACGGCAATTGTTGCCTCCAAGAGTGACACCACCAGATATTAGATTTAGAAGGCAATTACTTTTCATGTTGGATCTGGTTGGACCGGACAGCTGATTTGACTGAAATAAATCATATTTTGAAAACTAAATTATGGATTTACTCAGATTATTTTTGTCTGATATTATTTGTTTGAGTATCTGAAGTTCTTAGATGTGACACAAAAAGACAAACCAGAAATCTGTAAGTGGTGGAAATACGTTTTCATTGTGTTGTTATTTCAATAAGATTGTGTAATTCAAGCCTTGTTTTACTGTTGTGTGCAGGAGCCAGTAGAAGACTTGGATCCAGAGAGAATGTTGAATCTTCAGACAGACTCTCGCCTTCATATAATTTCTGGTGGAACCAAAGTGGTTCAGCATACTCCTCCTTTAAAGACCAGTGCTGGACTCAAGCGTAAGTGCTAGTCCCTCTGTCTTTTCATTTGTCAGCAGGAGTATCTACTACCATTGAACAATGTATTTATTTGTACTCTTTTTCATTGTTTGCAGCTGTAGACAATGGCTGTGTGGCCTATGTACTGAGAACAGGATTCTATACGTCTCAGGTAAGGAATAGAGATAACTGTTAAATCTTGAAGTTTTTTTTTTTTTTTTTTACTATTATTAAGACCTTTGTTCATTACTAAACAGTGTGTGTTGTGACATTGTTCTACAGGGTAAACTGCTAAGGACCATTCTCTTCGGTGTAAAGAGAGTGACGGCAAACAATCTGGAGACTTTTATATTTATCCTCTTCCTCCTTGTGTTTGCCATTGCTGCTGCTGCATATGTGTGGGTTGAAGGTGAGGTGGCAACAATGAGCTCATTAAGATGTATCACACATTTTTTGAAAACCAGTAAAACTTGCATCCAAGTTTGTACTTGTAGGTCAGAATGAACGGTGAAGTTGATTCTGATACATGTCTTTTTTTTATTATTATTTTTATCCCTTCCTAGGAACAAAGGATCTCACACGGAATCGCTACAAGTTGTTTTTGGAGTGCACACTTATTCTCACTTCAGTGGTCCCACCGGAACTTCCGATAGAGCTTTCTTTAGCAGTTAACACATCACTCATTGCCTTGGCTAAACTTTGTAAGTTTGTTTCTTTTTCTGCTGGGATCGTAGAATATCTACTGCAGCAAATTCACTAAGTGGTATTGAATATGACACTTGTTACTCTTTTTCTGCTTTAGATGTTTTCTGCACAGAACCCTTCAGGATACCATTTGCAGGGAAAGTAGAGATTTGCTGTTTTGACAAAACAGGAACCCTGACCAGTGACAGCTTGGTGGTTCGAGGGGTAGCAGGCCTCAGGTAAACCCCGTCAACCAATTCTCTGTTTGGCAGCATAAAATTGAGAAGCAACCACATGTTGTACTTGTAATTTAGGTTGTAATTATTTGCCATTTATTGTATCCATCCTGTTTTCACTGACAGAGAGGGGAAAGAGGTGATGCCTGTCTCTGAGATCCCAGTTGAGACACATAGGGTTGTGGCTACCTGTCACTCATTGGTTACTCTGGATGATGGGCAACTGGTGGGAGATCCTTTAGAGAAGGCCATGCTAACTGCTGCTGACTGGACACTTACCAAAGGTGCCTCCTACATTTATAGTGCAATTCATGAGTGTGCTAGGACTATATGGTTAACAGTATTCTCGTTATATTATTGGACTAGTACATTTTAAACAGTAGAATGGTTACTTAAGTTGGGTTTTTTTTCTGCTTAAACCAGATGAAAAAGTGTTCCCACGAGGCATCAAAACACAAGGTCTGAAAATCCACCAGCGTTTCCATTTTGCCAGCGCTCTGAAAAGGATGTCTGTCTTGGCCTCGTACGAGAAACTTGGATCCACCGAACTTTGCTACATCTCAACTGTCAAGGGTGCCCCAGAGACACTTAGAGGAATGGTAAATTATAGCTTCACATTTTTCAAAGCTTCTCCTCTTTCTTATCTAAAATAAGTGTCTAAAATACTGCTGCCCGTAGTTTACAGCTTGTCCAGGAAATTATGACGAAGTCCACAGAGAAATGTCACGGGAAGGGGCACGAGTTCTGGCCTTGGGTTACAAAGAAATTGGACACCTCAGTCATCAACAGGTTTGTTTAACTTTTTTTCTTTTAATCAAAACCTTTCGGAGGCTGTTTGATTTTTCTATGGTGTCTATAAACAGACCTGATAGAAACTAACTAAAATCTTTTTGGGTTATGCAGTGCCGTGAAATCAATCGTGATGTTTTGGAGTGTGATCTACAATTTGCTGGTTTCATGGTTGTTTCCTGTCCACTCAAGAATGACAGCAAGGCAGTGATAAAAGAGATCCAAGAAGCATCTCATCATGTAAAAAAACAAAACAGTGATGAAAATTTTGGGTTCGTACTCAAATAAGCAACGCTTTATAATGGCTGACTCTTTCATCTCTTCTCTCAGGTGGTCATGATCACAGGAGACAACCCCCTAACTGCATGCCATGTTGCAAGAGAGCTCCACTTTATCCAGAAAGATCACACACTTATTTTGCAGCCGAGCCTCAATCAGGGTATGCATTAGGTTCATCACTTAATTCTGTGAGTGTTTTGACACATGGCTTGAATAACGAGAAGTTTTATGTATAAATGCTGTTTTTCCAGGTCAGTGGCACTGGGAATCTATTGATGGCACTGTAACTGTTGCACTACCCCCTCCTTCAGTTTCTTCGTTTGTGCAACAGTTTGACTTGTGTGTAACAGGAGAAGGGCTGGCCCGGTTGGGCTGCGATCCCCACCTTCTCCACACACTGTTACCACATATTCAAGTATTTGCTCGAGTCAGTCCAAAACAGAAGGTAGGTCCTGAAGCAGCAGTCTTTAAGTCATAGTTTGTGCACTCTCTTCCTACCTCAATTCGGTGTTTGAAACAAAAGTTTGATTTTACGTGTTTTAGGAATTTGTAATCACCAGTCTAAAGGGGCTTGGTTATGTGACCTTGATGTGCGGTGATGGCACAAATGATGTCGGAGCACTTAAACATGCTCAGATAGGTAAGTTATTTTTAGATAACTCATAGTACTGAAACAAGTTTGCCAAGAACTGTTGTTTCAGTTGTGAGCATTGAACACGTTGTTTTCTCACAGGGGTGGCCCTTTTAGCCAATGCTCCAGAGCGCATGCCTGAGAAAAAGAAACGGGGTAGAGATAAGGAGTCGGCAACATCAGACTTCAGGCCTGTACCACCTGCTAGTTCTAGTGTCAAACTGAGCTCCAGAGCAGCCAGACAGCGGGCCATGGCCCAGAGAGAGGAGCAGCTTGCAGCACAAAAGGTGTTCTACTTTATCATTTAACGAAAATATTTACATCTTCTTTTGGAAACATAATGTAATCATAGAGGCAATTAATTAATTACAATAGGTATTCTGCTCTAATTTGTCACAATTGCTCCAGTTATCCAACAAATATTAAAAATCTCTTTGTTTTATGTTTAAATTAGAGCCTTTAGAGAACTACTGGGATGTCTTAGATTGTAAGAACAGGAAGCAAGGCCTAGTTTTCGGCTAAAGATAAAACTAAAGACTTAGAATATATTTAACATTTAATACTTAAAATATTAAGTATTAAAGAGGTCAGAATAGAAGGGATTAGAAATATCCTTTAATGTCCCACTGTGAGGAAATTCAGGTGTACAAGCAGCAAGTATGTAAATATAAGTTTGCACTGAGGTAAAAAAGAAAAATAAGAATAAGAAACTGTTCTGTCTCATTGTTCAATGTCATCATTTACATTTGACATGGGCTACTCAAAAAAATATGAGCTACTCAGAAAAATGCTTACTTTTGTTAACCATTTTTTGTGCTTACTGTGACATGAAGAAACATACACTACTCTAACCATCAGGATTTCTCTGTAACAGGAAAAATTCAGTCAAGTTCTTCGAGAACTTGAAGAGGATCAGGTACAAGTCGTCAAGCTGGGTGACGCTTCTATTGCTGCCCCCTTCACGTCAAAACTCTCCTCCATTCAGTGCAGTGAGTCACATGTTTCAGTACTTATTTCCCTGTATTTATAAATAAAACCGATTATTAACTCTCAGACTGACTCAATTTGTTTTTGTTTTTTCTTTATTCCCCCAGTTTGCCATGTAATAAAACAAGGTCGCTGCACTCTGGTTACAACACTGCAGATGTTCAAGATTCTAGCTCTCAATGCATTAGTGCTGGCCTACAGCCAGTCTGTCCTCTACCTCGAAGGAGTCAAATTCAGTGATTTCCAGGCGACTCTGCAAGGCTTGCTTTTGGCTGGATGCTTTCTCTTTATATCTAGGTCAAAGGTTAGAATTTGACTTATTTATTGTAAAGTTAACATGCTTTTTGTGCTTACTGTAAATGTTAAAATTCCACTGTAATTTTGTTTTATTTTTTTAAAAAACAGACAAATTAGGATTTTTTTTTCTCCTCTTTTTGCAGCCTCTGAAAACATTGTCTCGAGAGCGACCTTTACCAAACATCTTCAATCTGTACACAGTGTTGACTGTGCTGCTGCAGTTTGCAGTTCACTTTTGTAGTCTTGTGTATCTTTATAAAGAGGCACAAACCAGAAGTCCACCAAGGTAAGCAAAAGTACAACGGGGTAAGACCAAAGACCTCTTGAAAGACCATGCATCACAGTAATAGCATGGAAAATGTGTACTTTTAACTAAATGGGCATTTCTTTGTTCAAATAAAACAGAAATGATTGTTCACCACAAGTATTGCCTTTGTATTAGACATTTTAAATTTTTTAACAGCTTTTTGTCTAAAATGTTTTTGGATTGATTGATACTTTCTTAGATTTTATCTTATCTTTTTAAGATGGGACGTCCAAACTGCTGATGAGCAAACACTTGTTTTATTTCATATAAAATGTATACAATGTTTTCTGTTTTTCCTATCAGTGATACTTTGTGAACGCTTTATCATGTTTATGTTTCTTTTCTTGCAGAGAGGAGCAGTTTGTAGATCTGTATAAAGAATTCGAACCCAGCCTAATTAACAGCACTGTGTACATAATGTCAATGGCCATGCAGATGGCCACCTTTGCCATAAACTACAAGGTATCTTTTCACATTTGTGACCATGTATTGGTTATTTCAAACCATATCTAAATAACCGGTATTTATGTACATAATGGATTCCTCTTTGTGTCTTACAGGGTCACCCATTCATGGAGTCTCTCAGTGAAAATCGACCACTACTGTGGAGTATCGTACTTTCAGGGTTAGCAATTGTCGGGCTACTTACTGGTTCCTCTCCAGAATTCAATGAACAGTTTGCTCTTGTAGAAATTCCAACTGAGGTGAGCTAACATTATTTTACCGTTTCTTGTTTTGGTAGCCTTGTAATAAGATCGTATAACATGCTTTGTATGCTTTCTTGCAGTTCAAATTAATAATTGCCCAAGTTCTGTTGGTGGACTTTGTTGCTGCTCTGCTCGTGGACCGTGTCCTGCAGTTCTTCCTGGGCAAAGGAACTCTCAGGCTGCCTTCTTGATCTCAGTGCCAACAGCAAATGCTGCCCTTATAACCAAACTGTAAAGGGACAGAAGATTTTGAAAGAGGAAGAAAAGTACAGCTGTTATTCCAAACACAAGACAGCTGAGATAGTCATGGACTGTAGGACTGTTCACTCTGTGTATCCCTTTCTTTGTTCCCTCCTGAACTCTGTATGTCTGGTTTTTTTCCATTTGCTTTGTCTCAATTCTAATGGTTTTTATAACTCTCCATTTTTCTACATCCTTCCTTTGTTTTTCCCTCCCCACTCTTATGAAAGGCCATGAAGACAGCAGTATTGAGTGGAGTTTCAGATTGTGCTAGCCAGAGTGAAAACTACAGGCACAAAAAAGGGCATTCTCCAAGAGAATTGCAATAGTGTTTTGGATTTTTTTTTTCCCCCTCCCTTGTTTTTGTAAAAAGTGAAAAAGAAATTTAACAGACTTATAAAGATTTAAAATGATGAAGTGTTCATTTTGTCTTTTTTGTGTGTTTTTATTGTATTAAGAGAATGTAAGTAGCAATCGTTATTTTTGCTGGTAAATTTATGAGAATACAATATAAGTCAACATGGAAATAAGACTATCAAAGTGTCTATGACATGGGATGCACCATGCTGACCAAAAACTAAAGTACTGTTTTGTTAAACAAAATCTCAAACACTGAAATTTTTATATTTTTTAATGCTATTAAATTTTGTTTTGATGCCATAGCAACATTAAAAGAAGTTTAACTGATTCTGATTAAGACAAAAGTAACTCAAATGTTCAATATAAGTTGGACATATCCAATTAAGTAAACTATAGGCACCTTACAACTTCAAGATGAATGCAGAATATAACTTTTACTCTCACAAGTTTATAAATTGGCTAATAATTTTAAGTATTGTACATTTTCTAACCTGAAGCGGAGTAATTTCAAACAGATTCCAAGAAATGAGAAATATCTAAGTGCTCCACCAACAAAAACTAATAATGAAAGTAATGGGGAATGGTAAAAATCTCTTAAAGACTTATAGGAGAATGTATTATAGTCTGAAGAAACTAAGCTGAACGTTTTGGGCAGAAAAAAACGGTAGTAAAACATGGTGTGGGCAGAATCATGCTTTTGGGATTACTTTTCTTCACATGGAACTGGTGTTTTTATGGGAGATGAAATAATGAACAGTTCCAAATATCAGTTTTTATTCAAAATCTTTTGCTATCTGCTGTGAAGATGAAAATGTTTTAGCATCACTGTGAATTCACACAAGCCGATCAAAAAATGTACTTCAGACAAAAAACAAAAATTAATTGTCCTAGCCAGAGTCCAGAATAAAATCAGAGTTGACATTGTGGAAAACGGTGGACAAGAGAAGTTCTCACAATGTGATCCATGTGGAGAACCTTTGGTAGGTAAAGTGTGGAGATGAGGAGCGAGAAGTCAAGATGAGGCATGCTACCAAATAAGGCTGAATGCTGAAACTATTCCAAATTGAATTGAACAATATTAGTTTTGTCTCTCAAACATTTTTTATTTGTAAAAAATACATGTCATATCTTATGCGCAAAAGGTTTTTAAGTGTTTTGTCATGGTTTTATTTTTTTAAGAAGAGGTACAAAACGAAATCATTTAAACATTTTAACTTTGGAGAGCCTCTGTAAACCTTTATTTATTTTTTTTGCAACAAACTTGAAGTCATTTAAACATTGTTCAGATAAAACAGTATCAATCTTTTCAACTTTATCCAAAGGGATCACAATAAATATGACCTTTGCTAAAAATGCCCCTATTCAGCTTTTCATATAAGTATTTCTAAATGCATCTATGTATTTTGTATAAATATTGAAATTAATTTAAGGTGCAACAAATTTAGCTTTAAGTCTTGACCCTTACATTGCTTAACTACATTTCCCATGAGTCTTAGAGCCTTGAAAGGGTGGGTTTGGTCTTTGGGCGCGCTGTAAGGATAGCTATTTGAAATTAAAATGGCGGAAAAGAAGGCTGAAGTTGAGCACGGGTATGTTTTGTTTTAAGCTCGTAATACAACTTATTTAAATTAAACAAATCCATTACCTTACCACTGTAAATAATTTTAAACGACCTGTATTGCTGTCATGTTTTGGTGGACATTTCCGATAGTTTTGTTCTGGTCTGATGTAAACATTAAAGCGACTTTTTCGTCTGTTACCTACTTTAGCTGCGCACGTTTCGAGGCAGACGAAACCTCAGTAGAGGTGAGAAATAAAAGCCCTTTCTGTAGTTTATAACAGATGATTTGCTGAATGGAGAGTTACTGGCTTTGTTGTTTATACCAAGGTCCCGTCTACGGTCCAGACTTCAAAAAGATGCTCCTCCCCAGTCCCCGAGTCGGAACCTCCTCTCAAGTGTCACCGGACCGACTCGACATTATCTACCACACAGATGACAGATCCTGGAGACGAACGGTCAGAGATGATGAAACAAGAAATGGAGGCACTCACAGAAAAACCCGTAAATCCCCGTGAACAGAATAAATCCTGGAGGAGAAACACCATAACCCGACGCTCCCTCCCTGCCCTTCCCAACCCATATGAGAGTGAGAGACACCCCCCCCCCCCCCCATCACATTTTTATCCCCCCCACAGTGAAACATTAATGTTTACTTTTGTTCAAGACAAATAATAATTTAAATGAATCTGTTCTAGCTTTGTGCAGAAGCATAAGTCCATCATTATCACAACAAGAGAGACTTGAAAAACTGCTGGAGGTTTCAATGGAGGTATGTTAAGTGAAGCTATAGAAACCAAATGCATTAAACCTTTATAAGTTTCTCCTGAACTCCATGAAGGTCCAATAGCTCATTTGTATTTCTTTGTCTGAATCAACTCTTAAAAGATTAAATGAAGATTTGAAGATGTTATGAAACATCTTAGTTAAAGGTGCAACAAATTTAGTTTTAAGTCTTGACCCTTACATTGCTTAACTACATTAATGTAATTAATGTAACCAGGACAAATCGCCTAAAAACAGTTTTTACCTGATGGCAATCATGGCACTAAATTCAAAGGCATAAGAACTTCTGCTCTTGACACCACTTTGTTATAAATGTAAATTCTGTTGCAACACCTCCAGGCGCTGCAACCATCTTTTGATGTCTAAGTTTATTTCTCATTTTGTACTATTCATTTCTTTATCTTGGTATATTACGTATATACACATAACCTGCATCTTAACTCGAGTCGAGCAAATCTCAATCTCGTTGTAATCTGTTGATGACAATGACAAATTAATCTTATCTTATCTTATCTAATATAGCCAATAACAGTTTTATGTTCATATTTTGCTAAATAGATAGATATTGTTTACTCAACATTAGAAGAATGACTAGATATTTAATTAATACTAGCCACAAAATTACACAATAAAATGTGAGTTAAAAAAAAACGAAAACTTTTTTTTGTAAGTAAAAATTTTAAAATTGATTTTGTGTGTCCCTACCTGTTTACCGTCTGCAAACTGTGAGAATATTTTTTGTTTATTCACATGTATTTTCTTTGCAGATGGTGCTAGAAAGAACTCAAAATTCACTTGAGTCATTTCCAAAAGCTTCACTGGACTCCTTCAAAAAACAAGGTTGGTAGTTTTAAAAAAAAAAAAAAAGAAATTCCTTGGAGCTAAGTATTTTAAATTATTGAAACAATAATTTCATATTATCTGTGTTGTTCTTGTTTTGTGTAGTTGAAAACATCAAGATGGAGTGGAGCTGCTTAACCAAAAATACAAGCAATGAACCACATAACTTATCTTCGAGTCAACCCAAGTATGCATACTTTTTTAAATTTCACTGCACTTTTGGCATTAATCATGATGATTGTCTTCTTTGCATTTGTGTCTTTTATTGCTTTGAAGTTGCAGTCAGCGTGCTGTGCAAAGAGCCATGGAAAATGTCCAGAAAGCAATCAGCAGGCATGTTGTTCTGTCTACTCTCATGTCCGATGCTTATTTTAGAATAATTATAAATATAAAATGGCCTCATATATGATCTTTTCTTTTTGTTTTTTCTTAGGCTCAAGGCTGAAAGTGAGTCTTGGGAGGCCCTGATGAACAAACACAAGGAAAAAGCAGAGGAACTGGAAAAGTAAACATTTGTATTGTCATTAAACGTTCACGTGACAGTTTTATCCACGACTTTCTTTGAATTTGTACCAATCATGTTATTGATTTTCCGCTGTAGGAAGGTGAAGATGGGACAGGAGACGGGTATACCTCTAAACTCTACGTTAACAGTCCAGTCCTCGCAGAACTCTGTCATACAGAGTAAACCCAACTACCACAATGTCCTCTGTAGTCAGCGACCCATGATGCATACTATGGCCATGATTGTATGTTGGATTTCTTTTTCTTTTGTCCTCACAAAATTTTTTTTAAGAAGTTATTGTATTTTCAAGCTTTTATGTTCTAAGCTCTAAAGTGATTGTCATAAGAGTGGGCTTGCAGTATTGTATTTGAAATGTTGCTTCCTTGGGCAAAATGACTATGACATGCACACACCCACCAGACACTTCAGTACATTGGGTGGAGGGTGAAGAGAAATAGCCATAAGAACTGAGATTTTTCAGGGGCAAACTTGGATATGATTGGGACACAAATACTTTTACAAATACAAGCCTTTTCCACTTATATTTTAGTGGTCATGAAACCACTATAATGTCAGGTTTTAACTGTTTCTATGAGCAGTGCTTAGAATTATTATTAATTATTGTTGATAGACATAAAGAAAAGAGCAGACTGAACATTTCTCCATTCAAAATATTTCAGCATGCATGTATGTAATTGAATACAGGTTGATCGTCAAGTAAGTTTGAAGATTAGTATTCTCTATTGTCTACTATTTTGGAACAGCTTTGTACGGGTATATTTTTGTTTGTGTTATCTCACAGATATTATTTACAATAGATATTTCCTTCCATAACAAGCACGAAAAGGTTGCTATTCAATCACTGGGAAACGCAAACACAGGACACACAGCAATTTAGACCGACCAGTTTTCAGATAGAAAACTAAGCTTTGCGATTTTCCAAAGCAATGTTGATGCAATATTGTCATCATTTTATTTTGTAACTTATAGATTTTTTTTTTCTTGCCTGTAGATGGACACTCAGTGTAAAATGATACAGCAGCTACTTACCATCAAGGAGCAGTCACAGCTGTTAGTCAAAAAGACCAGTGTCCAATTAGGTAATGACTTTGCTTGAACAATATATCTTTACTTTGTAATATTTTTGACATTTTCTGTGATGGTCTAGTGAAAGAAACTTTCACACTAATTATTTTTATTTCTATGCTGTCTCCAGCTGAGGAGGCCGGATTCCAGGAGCTTTCATCGAACCTTCTTAAGAATCTGATGTCGGCACCTTTGCAAAAGGCAACTACATAAACAATATGTCCTCAATAGATGATGCTTCTGTACAGCTGAATCCAACGATTGTTAAAAATGTACATATGTTCTTGTGCTTTTATATCATTTTCCAATTTTGTTGATTTTCCTGTCCTGTTTTGTTAAACAAAGAGAGAAAATAACATTTTATGTTATGCTCCAACATTAAACAACTTTAATGGCAGTGGCAAATTATACATGGATTTGACCAGCAGGTGGCAGTGGCTAGCTATTCACAAAATCGTATTAAAGGTGGTGAATTGCTTGAGTAGATTATTCTTTTGGCCTTAAGAGCATTTTCATCTGTAAATCCAGAAACTGTTTAGACCCATTAGCAAATGTTAAAACTTTGCCACCATCTAGCTAAGTATGGTCCCTGTTTTTGGTGTTATCAAATTAAACTATAATAATTTTAAAAAACAGCCACGTTGTCTTAAAAGTGATTACCAAAGTAAGTTGATACCTATCACAATTAATATTGAGGCTATAAAAATTAATAGTTTTGACAATAAGATATATTTTATGTATTCGATGCTCTATTTAACATGAATAATAATAACACCCCAAAAAAATCAAAGGTAAATCCCTGAACGTACCAATGTGATGACAATGTTAGTTCAAAAAGCAATGACATAGCTTAAATTGTGAAACATTTCGATTATATTCTTGTTAAACTATTCAAGCAAAAAAAAAAAAAGAAAGAAAACTTTTCTTACTTTACACACATTCTTCAGTATATACAGAAACCCTAGAGGCTCACCCCCTGTCACACTTACTCCTGTTTGGTGCTGCATCTATTGCACTTCATCAGTGTCCCCTGACCATACAGAAGGAGGCCCCTCCCCCACAGTGACTCACCCCCATCTCTTGCTTGGCTTGGTCACTGATGCAGAACGAAGCCTTGACATTGTACCAGTCAGGCAAAGCTTCATTTGCCATCTCTCAAATCTCTTGGACCAATTCATTAATTAACACGTATGCTTAATTTGTGTCTCTCTTGATTGCAGCAATAAGAGTTCTTATTTTCCCCCTCCACACGATACGAGTCTATAACTTTGCACTGGAGTTACGATCCCCAGTGTGGTTTCTGGAGGATTTTCTTTATTCGGGGGAGTGATTGCAGAGCATATGGAGAAGCAAGGAGAAAAATGTAGGGCTTTGACCATGAGAGTTGCTAGTAAGGGAAGATGGTGCACAGCAGGATAGATCGATTCTTATTTAGATGAAAATGAGGCTTGATGCTTGTGGGGTGAGAGGAGGGCAGCCTTAGCATCCAAATGAGTAAAGGTTTCACAGAAATTGTTCTTAAGTGAATCACCAACAATAATAAAAAAAAAAACTTGACAAAGTCAATGACAACAGTTTTGCTTTCAAAGGAAAACAATCTTGACAGTGACAAAAAAAAAATAAAAATACTTAAATGTCCGACTTGGTAAAAATTACATTATAAAGTTACTCTGTGGATTTTTAGAGGTTCACATGTAAAATGCATGCAATTGGGAAAACTCTACGAGGTAGTTCACATGTTAAGCTTCTCGTTTAACTTGAGTTTGACTTCTTAAAAGCCCATGCATAGAGCAACAACTGTTTACTGGATTTGCTGTTTTTGTTGTCTCTAACTTTAGATTGATTAGTTACAGATTGTAGTAGATGGATAGCAGGAGAGTCAGCATAAATAGTCAGTTTGGTCATACTCCCTCATGCACACCCATCATCTCCTCTCAGTCTAACAGAGCTGGCTGCTGCTCTCCTCCACATCCATTCAGTCTGCCATTCGTCTCGGAAAGCTGTCTCTGTGATCTGAGTGATAAACAACATCAGAATTGCCCAGTTTGCAAAAAGCAAGGACACTTGTTTTCAATCTGCTGTCAACGTTTTCATACTGAAAACTGATGGGATGTTTCATTCATCAGGGGTATGGGACAGTATCCTGAACTGTTTTGCTCTGGGACTGAGCACTTCTGGAAATTGGCACAGTTTGCACACACATATGAACGTCAGTGAGTTTGCATAACTTATAATGTTAGTTGCATAGTTAGCAAGTCTATACAGGCACAGCAGCATTTTCCTGCTATTTTTACACGTAGTCACCTAGGTTGGGGATCTGCAAAAATAACTATTTTTTTGGTTGGTCAAAGGCTAAGGTTTTGTCTGGACTATGAAAGTTAATGTAACATTCTAATACGAGATTTACAAAATATTATTTCAACTGTGTATAACCAGGCTTCTATTTTATTTTTTGCAGCAATCAAATCACAGTTTTGGTTTACTAGTAGATTTTTGCAGCGTAATATAATCGTAAATTAGATCTAATATTTGCATATGCGGTGGGAAATGTTTCGAGATAGATTTTTTTTTTCCTGTCTAAAGATGCTCTCGATGTATAGTTTATCATTTACCCACCCACAAGATCGCGCTCTGTGGTGCCGTGAGTTTTAATGGTCAAAGCGACGTACACCACTCCGCCGAAGAACATCCCACATACTCATCAACAACAATGGCAAAACGTAGTCTGTTTTGGTAACACATTTTTTTTTTTTACAGGAGCAACAAGGTTTGAAACAGTGTGTGTTCATACCTGATATAACTCCTAAATTACCGCGCTATTTTAAAAGACTCGTATGTTCGTTTTGTGGCTAAATTTTCGTTCTACATTTTTCCTGAAAATGTGCGAGGCGCTCACACAGGCTGTGCATGTGTGTCCCTGCTGCCTTTCTGCTGGGCTACTGCTGCTAACCTAGCTGCTTCTTTTTTACACGGCGGTTAGCCTCCGTTAGCCTGGCCGCGTTTATTAACTAGTAGAGGAAACAAAAGATACAGACGAATGTAAACCCTGTTCGTGCTGTTTGATTTGCGAAAACAACCCCAAACTAATCGCCTACTGTCGCTGTCGGGTAAGGGAATAAGTGTTGTATGATTTATCGTGGAAAACACTTTGCTGGCTAGCTAATAGGCTAGCTATTTGATTGTGTTCGTCGACTGAGGAAAACGGCGAGTTTTCTTTGAAAGTATGGATGATCAGACTAGGATGCTGACGGGTCTCACCGGACTCGGTGGACTATCACAGCCCGATGTCGGTGATCCGGACTCGGTCCGGAAACAACAGTCCCTCGGTCAGCCGCAACAAGACATTGGAGATATTCTACAGCAAATAATGGCCATCACCGACGAAAGCCTGGACGAAGCACAGGCCAGGTAAGACTTGTGAAGAGCCATTTTCCACTCATGATAGCTAAGCTAAAGTCAGTTTTTTTGTTGCGTGATTTAAAATTAAGATAGTTTGTTATTGAGGGATTAATGTAACGTTACACTGCGATGTTAATTTGCACCAAAGTATGAAAGTGAATGTACATTTTGTGCCTGCATATACTGAACATATTCGGAGTCCACTGTAGAGTGTGGGTATTTGTAAAACAAGAGAAATAAAATACAGTCTTGTTGCTGCAAATTACATCACCTTGAATACTTATAAGTGTAAACATACTGGCTTGGTAATTGTAACCGATCCTCTGTACTAATTGGTTTACCAATTAAATATTAAATCGGGGGAAAAAAAGTCTATGATAGTATTACATTTTGGAGGGTGCGGGGAAAAGAAAATACATCCCAAACTAAAATGCGTTACTTTTTATTTAGTGTTAATTTACCCGCGTATGAAGAAAATATGAATTTTAAAGTTTTAAAAACTTTTCATCAAATCTAAACTATGGAGAAGTAGCAGCTTTGTAAACATTATGAAAAATTTGTATATAAAAAGAACGTTAATAAAACTATAATCTGTCATATTATTGAAATAATTTTTACAGCTTGTTTAGCTAAAAACGACTTTTATTTACAGTCCAAAATAGTAGCAATAACCCCAGGAATCAAACTGTAAAGTGGGGGGAAAAATCCTACATAAAGTTAAGATCAGGCATCACCCAGTCCTGCATGTCTGTGGTGTTTGTGATGTGTCATTTACGACTCTTTTTTAATGTAATGTTTGTATTAGAAGCATTTTACCTATACTTATTGACAGCATGTACCCCACTGAGTGACTGACTCACACTCATTTGCCATGTGGCTCAAAGAGCATAAGGTCAGTTTCAAATGAAGCGTCAGTATTTCAACAATAGACAACCGTCCACTGCAAGACTGTGGCCACAGTGTGATGTGTCATTAGCTAGTGATTTTCCACCCAACATTTGACCACCTGGTTCTCTTAATTAATTCACTCCTTTCACTCCCTCCCTCGCTGGTGTTCATCCTTTTCATTGTGTGCTGGGTGCAATCAATTCTCCTATAATGTGTACGCGAGTGCAGCTGTCCGCAAATCGAGTTTCTATTAATGAGATGGTGGTGAGGGGGAGGAATGATGCTATACTGGCAGCCTATGAATGTTGAGATATTACATTTTCTTGACTACTACTTTGGAGAGTTCATCACACCTCATGGCACAATTAACTTTGCGTTAAAATAGCTCTTGCTGATGTTTCAGTTTCATCTGTTGTATTTCAAGTTTGTGCTGACAATAGGCAATGGCGGAACTGTTGTGAACTTATTTAGCTAAATTATTTATAAGTACAAAAAAATCAGTTGCACTGTAGAACGTACTACATTGGCACTTATTTATGAAGCATTGTAGGAGTTACTTTACACGCACACCTCCACCATACTTTATATGTACTCTATCATCGTACTTGGAAAATTAAATTGCAGAAGTGCCCTTGTGACAATGTGCATTTGACTTTTTACTTGTATATATAAATTTTGTTTTGTTTTGTTGAGAAAATTCCAAAACATAAGCAACTTCAACACTAAACAGTGAATGTTGTTACAGATGGAGGTCCTAATAAATACTAAATGACTTGCATTTTATTGTCTTTTTGTCACTGTATGCCAATATGTCAATCATTTCCTAGGTCAGGATGATCTATGTTTTAATGTATAAAGTTGTTTTTACGGTTACATGACTTCCCTGTCATGTAACGTGGCAGGATAGGATAGGGAGTGGTCAGGGTAGCACAAGAAGTTGGTGTTGCAGAGTACCCTTCCTGCGCACCATCCACCCTCATCCTCTCACCGTGTCACCATATGCTTAGATCCTGGCCAGAGGAATCGCCAGCGCATTGGGGTGGATCAGACGACCCCACAGAGGGAGGGAGAGCAGGGGGGGGCATGGCAGGGGGTGGCCTGCCACTCAACTTCCAGCACAGGTCAGTACTGGACCGCATGCACACCTTCTTCTCCCCCCCTCCTGCTCATACCCTCCATGGTGAAGACAGCCCTCCCCATCTCAAATTGAGCAGTGACAGATTTTGTGGAGGAAGTTGACATTTAGTTCTAGACACATAATTTTTTATTTTATTTTTCCCCTCAAAACTCTCGCAGAGAGGCATTCCTTTGGACTGGGTCTTGTAGGTGCCACTTCCCTCTTTTAAAACTGCAGAGGATGTTTACAACAGAAATGGGAGTTGTGGTTAGACCAGGTGTAGCTAGTTCATATTCATCATTGGTTGTTATACGTCAGCTCTCTGTGCTTCATCCTGTTTCAAAAAGAAATGGTTTATTTTTGAAATGTTTCTTTTTTGCATGTTTTTTCCATAACAGGCATTATATTGATTTTCAAGGTTTTCACCAAACGTATACTTATGTTTTTCCTAACCGCATATCAATGTTGTTACCTAAGAAATATTGGTGTTTCCTGCTTAAAAGCAGCAAGACTGAACAATACAAAAACAGACAATAGGCAGGTTTTCATTCACAGGGACCAAATCCCAAAGGACTTGGCTGCAGACCTCGCTGCTCAAGCACCTTTCTGTCACCTCACTTTTCAGGCCCCTCACTTGATCTCCCTCCTCAGAACTGTAAACCAATCCAAATATAGAACATATATATCTGATTAAGTAAACTTTAGTGACAGTTGTATCGCAGTGGGCTTCAATTTTTGTCCTATTATGTAAAATAAATTCATATTGTCTCATGCACATATTGACTTAGTTGTGTGTTTTGCATAATTGGAAGTACATTAAGGGATTTGTCTTTGAAAGCTAGACTGAAATGTTAACCTCTTCATTCTAAGTTCGTCATCAGTTAAAATTGAGTAAGTATTTCACCATGCACTATCATTTGCAGATAGCCTTTAAATAAATTGTTGTAGTAGACTTGGTGGCCCCTGGTGCCAGTGTCCTCTACCATCGTCTTGACTATATGTAATGACAAGCTTTACCTGAGTTGTTGTCCAGGGGTTACAGCTGTTTTGAACATTTTATCATTATGGCAATAGATATTGATAAGGTTATACACCCTGTGCATGCAAAATGATAATAAAGTCAGTCTAAGTCTCATATCTAGTGCCAGAGGCCGTTTCCTGATTTGTTTTTTCTGTTTTTTTTTTGGGAATAGTCTTCTACCTTGAACTTGGATGACCACATGTAAGACATTTGAAAGTTTACATTGATAGTGGAAAGCACTAATCCATACAGCAGATGCAGTACACTTGTGTCTAAATTTGAGTGGTTGGACTTAGAGGGAGGGAGTATAGTAGGGCTGGGTAATAAATCAATGACAGCAATATATATCGTTATGTTGACATGTTCAATAGTTCAATCCCACATGGCATTCTGGGGAATGTAGGCAGAGGAAAGGCTTTAACTTCTCAACCTCTCTTGGCGAGGTAAACTAGATTGGTGGCATCACTCATTGGTAAGCTAATGCTAACCTGCTGAGTAACTTGTGCAGCAGCAGTGCTTAACGTCTTAAAAAATAAAAAACAACTTTGAGCGAAAGGAAAAAATGAATATAATAGCTTGAGAGGACATTTTTCATAAAACATTAATGATCACGTTATCAGTTTGGCAGTGTTTCGGATTTTTAAAACAAAAACCTAATCAATGATTATCGATATCAACTAATATAAAACACTTATCGTGATATGTTTTTCAGTCATATCGCCAAGCCCTGGGAGATAGAGCTCCTGGAAAGTAATATTTACAGATACTCTCAGCAAGTTTAAAAGTTATGACTTTAAAACATCATAACAAACATGCACCAGAAAAATCTTTGTAAAAAGGGTTGAAGGAAATCATGTAAGAAGCATAGCACCACCAGTAGCGTTGTGAGAAATGAATTAAATAAATGGGGAGGGAGGGGGAATAGATTGTGTTGATTAATGGTAATAAGAACTGTATGCAGTTTATCTCACCTGATACATTAGCCATGCTGCAAAAGCTAACCTGTGGTTCCATATTAAGTGGTGCTTCTTTATTTCATACAAGTGTTCCCAATATTTTACTTTTGGAGTTGAAAAGACATGTTATGAAGCAATTTGTAATTAGTTGTTCTGTTTTCCTAGTTCTTAATTTTTTCTCACATATCAAAAATGTTATCTAATGGTAATGGTAGATAGTTCTTTTCACAATTTAGTTTGAGATATTGTGACAACCTATTTCACCAGAGAATGGGATTTGAGGCTCTTCTGCTTATGGTTGTAATTAGAGCTGCACATTATCAGGAAGATGCATATTTGCAATAATGCTGTTGAAAATTGCAACGATAATGATTATGATTAATCTGTGTTTCCTTGTTCCTTTTTTTTCTTTACAAGTTTCTTTACTATGAGCTTCAGCATCCCAACCAATAAAAATATATATTCGGTGCATAAGGGCACTTAGAGTTCCTTCAATTGGCCAACTACATTATTGATATGCAGAGTGGGAATGCATGTCACTTAAATTTAAAACTGCACAACGTATCGCGGATATATTCTCATTGCAATATCAGCGTGTGCAATATTCATACTGCAAAAGACTGTTTGGAGTTGAAAAATATATATTCCAAGTGTATGAGCGTTCATTTTTCATGCTAATGTAATATTTATCCACTTGGACAATCTCACAGCAGCAGATGTTCTCGTTTGACACAAACGATACTGCTCAAAATGTGCAAAAGAAAAGAATAAAACTATCATCATACGTTCACAACTGGTATTGTCATCACAATATTTACCAATGTCGCCATCGCAAATCCTACTTGAAATATAGTACCTTGTCAAATAATTGCACACTTGCAGTTCTTGCTTGCAATTGAGATGTTGCGTACTATTGGGATTCCATTCTTTGTGTAGCTAAAATAGAAATTGTTGTCCTGAATAAATCATAAAACAAACCTGTAATCTATTGTTTATAGCTATTTTAGTGTTTCTTTTTTATTTTTTTTTCTGTTACAAATTATTATCTAATAAAGTTGTGTTTTATTCATTTGGCGTTCAACAAAAGTGTAACATGCGTTACAATTTAGGATATCTTACATTTACACACCAGTTGACTATAAATATGCATATGAATGCACCCTTCAAAGCCTGGGGCATATAAGTGTTAAAAGTTTATTCAGTAATGAATACTGTTTGAGTAGTATTCAAATATGGTACACTGAAAGGCGAAAGTGTTTTGCAAGTATTTCCATACAAATGGCTTTTGAAATCAATTGTCGGCGCTTCAAAAATATTTCAGTGTGGTGATTTTCCTTGCCGACTTGAAGATTTATGACTTCATAAAAGTTATTTATTAAAATGACTATAAAATTACAACATTTAAAATATAATTAGTCAGTTTCAGTTGTAAAATCAGACTGATGTGAGTGCCATTCATATCCATACTGCTCAATAAGTAGCTTTTTAACTATTAACCTTCATATGTTTCCAACAGTCTCCCTCACAGCTTCAATAACTTCAACTTTAGCCCCTTTTATCCATCAGGCAGTTGTAGCAATTATAAGAATTATGAACCATGGTTTTATTCCGTTGATAACGTCAGAGCTGCCTGGTATTGTTAAGTATGAGCTTTTTATTCACTGCTGTCTCACCTGCGGAGCAGCAGAATGGATCTAAACTACCTGCCTCAGCAATTTTATATGCAACCCCAGTCGAAGTCAGAACACATGGGTATTTTACTTTTTGTTATGGATAACGTTGCTTTTCTGAAGTGATTATGAGTTAATGGATTGTCTTAACTGTGCATTTGTATATTTGTATGAATTTAAAGGGTACCTTTTCTACTTGAAGCAAGAGTTTATTTTTGCTGTATGTATTCTAGTTTGAATATGGTGTAAATGAAGGGGCTACAGACATAACCCATGTCGTGCATTGCTAAGGTTTTATTAAATATGATTATATTGCTGTGTTGTCATTTATCCTAGACACTCAAGCATGTAATTTCGGGGTACTTTGAGGTCTATTGAATTAGAAATGTACAAGACAGAATACTGCTTTTGCGGCTGTCTCAGTGTTATTTACACCATAATGATCATTTTTACCTCAAGACAAATAAATATTGAGTGCTCTGCACACTGCTTGTATTGAGCAAAGAGTGAAATCAAACCTGCCACAGCATTCAATTCTTTAATCCTTTTATAAAGTGTCATGGGAGTGAGTATGTTGTTAAATGGAACGTGTTAACCGGATAAGCTGAGGTGATCTCATTTCTGTAAACTGCAGAGTTTTTATACATAGATTGCTTTCAGTTTGTTTGGTGATAAAGGTAATGTCTGGTTATATTAAAAATGCATCCTAATCCAAATGGGCTCTGTCAACTCACCATCTAGTTTCATGGATTGAGGATGTCTTCAGCAGGTAGAAATTAGATTACTGCGTATTAACCCTGAAATCAGGTTCTCAGTAATGATGACCTTGAGGTTTGGCATCATTACCTGTTCTTCAGTGCAAAGAGTACTAATGACAGTATTACTCTTGCTAGTTTGGACTGACGCTCCAAGGATGTGTCGATGCTTACAAAGGCATAAAACAGTTCTGTGCGCATAGTACAGACAGCTGCTCTACTACTTTTTATGGAATAGAAACTTGGAATGACTTGAAATGGAGTTCTGTTTACCCTAATCCCACCTCTCTCCTTCTTTGTTTTATTCCCTCTTCTGTCTTACAGGAAGCATGCCCTGAACTGTCACAGAATGAAACCAGCACTCTTCAGCGTTCTTTGTGAGATCAAAGAAAAGACAGGTGAGTCTCTACTTCACTCGGCATCTTCCAGTGGGCTCTAGTTGTGTGCACTGAGTAGTGAGATAAAGAGTGCTTTTTGCCCCAGGTTCTTCAGAGCCTTTGTTTCTTTTTATGCATTTCCTCTCTCAGGACGATGTTGACTAAAGGTTGTATTTAATCTTTGTGGATGTGTTAATGCAGCACCATTATTACTATGCACCAGGTTAAAACCACAGATTTATGGAACCTCTTCCTTTCTTGGAAACAATCCAAACTTTACAGCTGAAACTAATCACATGCTGCATTCCATTTTCCACAAAACCAAAGCTTGGAGTTGGGAATGACGTCACACCCAAGTTAACTCCGGTTAACGTAGCTGTAGAAGTTGGGATTCAATTATGGCGGCGCCCAAACAGCCATTGCTCACAAAACCTCTTTTGAACGTCGTCTAAGCTGTACTTTCCACATTTTGTTCAATGTAGAATTGAACTTTGATTTTTAGACTCATTCTTACAAGTGTGTCTTGTAAAATAAACATGTTGTCTTGACAGCTTATCAGTGCCACACTGGATCTCAATGTCAACTTTTTAAAAGTTCTCTGACTTTCGGATTGGAGGGCATTCCTGTTGATTTTTTTTCCAAGTCTGTAGAACTTTTGAGTTCTGACTACGAATGCAGAATTAGTCAGTATCTCTTGAAACACGAGTAAGATGGCAAAATTAACATCGCAGACTTCACTAGCTAATACTTCAGTTTAGATTTACATTTTAACCTGGAGCAGAAAGGTGCAGAATAGTTTTACCTTTTTGGTAATTGGTAAATATTGGCTTACTATAAAATCATATGATGGTGATATTGCTAAAAATTATAACTTTGGCAATAAATACAAATTTTTACCACTCCTTTGCATCTATTCCTATAATGCATTCAACTCTCTTTCACCTGTAGTTTATTTGACATTGCATCTATCTACTGCATTCAACAAGCTGGGTCTATTTTTGGCATGCAAAGCATTGGAATATAATGACTAACAAATACTCCACTCCCAATAGCTTTTTGCAATATTCATGTTGCACAGACAGTGTGAAAGCAATTTTATGTGATATAACATGTATGCCTGTCAGCAGTTTCACTTTATGGAGAGAGGGGACACGATCCAGATCCATATACTGTTGTCTTAACATCAGGTGGACAAGACATACATTAATATTTACTCTAACTGTTGAGAAATGCATATCTCTACTTCTGTTAAACACTGTAAATTGGGAAATATAGCCAATTATAAGCAATGCAGTAGCGCCTCTGTTGGCAATTCAAGCCGGTTTTTGGATAGATTGTTTTGGTGCGGCTGGATATGAATGGCAGATTAATGGTTATGGTTGTGTAAATGGGTTGGGTTTGCAAAACCCTCCAGCTCCTCTGTGCTGTATGCTTTCTTCTCTCACTGTCCTTGGCTAACTGTAAGTCTCTCTTGTTCAAACACAATTTGAAAACACTGCACTGCTGTCTGTTGTGGCCCTCTGTCAATAATGTATTATTGCTCTCTAGTGATTGGAGGGAAGTAAAGGCTAGGCCTGAGAGATTGGGGCTGGGTACACTGTTTCCCAGGCAACCAGTGGTCTTATTTACCCTAATGCCATTCACTTTGATTTTCACATTTGGTCTCCCAGCAAACTAGACAGTAGAACCTGTGAGTACTTGTACTGTGAGCGCAAGAGAATAGCTCACTAAGAATACAGTTGGGTAAATACTGGAGCCATACTTAAAGTATTCCAGTCACGAAACGCAAAGACTTTGGCTTTGCTTGTACTCTGCTGGCCATCTGCCATGTAGCTCCCTAACTGCACTGTGTACCTGCTTTGGTATTTCACGGCCACTGAGACCCCCCTCTTTAGGCCCCATTGTCTATTTGAGGAATGTAAAATGACTTTTCATTGGATCCTTCAGAAACCCCAATCAATAGTCCTTTTGGTAGCCATTAGGTATTTTTTATTTTTTTGCATTTTTTTTGCTCCCCCTGACTAATGAACAAAAGATGTGTTGGCACAACCATGTACACAATATGTCTTGCACACACTGATGCATACACACCAAACAGGGATAAAAGCAAACTCTGTCTTGGTTCTACTCCTACTGCTTCGGTCTTGTCCTCTCCCCCTCCCTCTCGCTGCCTCGCTCCCATTCTTGAAAGAGAAGACTTACTCTGAACTCGGGGCTTTGATATGGTAATGTAATGGTTGGGGTTGGAGGAGGGGAGGTGGGGCATGGGGGAGGGGAGGTGAATTCCTATGAGTACTGCAGTTGGTTAGATTGTTTTCATTGTAAAGGAAATGTTCTGCGCAAATGTCAGTACCCACCCTCCCCCTCTGCCACCACCCCAAAACACCCCCATTTTACAGCAGTTCCAGTGCTGTTCTTTGCTCCCACATGAAACATGACCTCTGTCTGTGTGAACCATAACTTTT
This sequence comes from Xiphophorus maculatus, assembly GCF_002775205.1. Classification (NCBI taxonomy): domain Eukaryota; kingdom Metazoa; phylum Chordata; class Actinopteri; order Cyprinodontiformes; family Poeciliidae; genus Xiphophorus; species Xiphophorus maculatus. The sequence goes on along the minus strand of NC_036458.1, from coordinate 9,837,165 downwards.
GTCAACGCTTTATTGAAGATGCACTACAAGGAGGACATGAAATTACTTGAAGGGACTCTGCGAATGATCAAAGAAGAGTCTGTGGTTTTGCTTCAACTCGGTTCTTTTACTCTCTTGTTCCCATGGGTATTTGTTGTAAAAAATAGCTCATGGTGCAGTGGGACAACTAATACCAGCTCCTCAGATAAGCCCCTGCGGTTCATTAGTTGTCCTTTAGTTTTGGGCATGTGTTTCCTTACTTTTATTTCCTTTGATGTTAACATGCCAATAGTGAGTCTGTCACTCACTCACTCTGCCACGTTTATCAAGTCCATCTTTTCAAGCTTGAATATTTGCAGCTGTTTATTTTTGGAAATGTTTTAACTGATTGCAAAAATAGTATTGCAATAGTTATTTTAGATCCATATATTTGTTGTTGTTTGTTTTTACCTTTTTAAGGACTTCAGCATTATTTCAGTCCTATTCCTTACCCCATCACAAGGACAAGTTCACAATCATCAACCTTGTACATCTAGATGAGCTGTCTGACAAACGTCTCTGATATCCATCTACTGGTTGTATGGATGTAGTGGAAAGTTATCTTGTCTGAAACTGAAAAGATCAGAAGGATCAACTTTGTTTTTGAATTAGTGTCTTAGTTTAATCTACTGATGTTGAAAGTGTGCCTATAAATCTGCTTGTCAGCGCTCTTCAGGAACACAAAATTGTCTGCAACAAATAAGACAATCTCATGAACATGTGACATCAACTATTTTGTTGGACTTTAGTTGCTGTGTGCCCCACACACACTGAGGCCTTTTTAGTCTAGATAGGGTCTTGTGAAGAAGATATAAATTCATACAGTCGTTACATTTTTAATTTATTAAAACAACTGAAGTTATTTCGGATAAAACTTTATTTAATTGTGTTTTTATATATTTTATTTAAAACAGGAAAAGTATCACACATTCTTTTTGCTATGCTTAAATATAGGCTTAAAAAAGCTGATCTGAAAAAAATTAATTTTCTTGTAATGCCAAAGAATATTACTTTCATTGGTAAAAATATATGTTTTTATTGATGCCTGGCTCATTTCTTACAAGAAATAAGCATGTTGGTTGAATAAGAACATTTTAAAGTTCAGAACTGCCAAACATATTAATTATTATATGGTTTATGTGTGTGTAGTTTTTTTTTCTGCCAAAATGTAGAATATGGTGGCATTGTTCTTATGGCCTATGGTATATGATGCTTGGGAGATTGTTGAAAATTCATCATTAGACAAAGTAAATTGTTTGACGAGAAGCTGAGTGAAATAACTAGTCCTTAAACTAAAAGTTCATTCAGAGAAATGTTTATTCAGACAAAAATGATTAACTATGATTTATTTTTAATTATCATTTAGTATCCATCCATCCACAATCATCTTGGCCTTTTGTTATGCATGTTTCCACTGTGGGGTCAAAAGCTGGAGCTATTATGTAGATCACATCCGGATAGGCCAATAAGAGTCCTTCTTCTGCTAGACTGTTGCTGCAGTCTGGGGATACAGATCTTGGCCACTGCAGAAAGCAAAATGCTTTTAAAATGGAAAAGTCAGACCAATTCAGCATTAATATCAGATTGTGTCATAGCAGGCATAGTTTAAAAGCTAAGAACTGTCACTCCAAACTTTGTGGAAATGTCTGTGCTGATCCAGACTCTTGAGTGTGTGTATGTCAGAGAGGGGAAAGGATTTCCAGTTGGAAAAATAAAATATGTACCAATAAAACTGCAAAAATTGGCTCACAGAGAGTTACTCCAGACCTTCTGGAAATATGTAACTGCATCATGTTGTAACTTGATATTTCTCATGCAGTTTTATGTGTTCGCTTTTTTTGAAAGATGATGAAAGAGAACTCTGGTCAAAATTACAAACTGTGATTTTGAAAACACAATTTGTAATCATTTTATTGTGATTAAAATCTGAAACTGAATTACAGTCGCTTCTAGTTCAAAGAAATTTAATCTACAGATCTTTAATAATTAAAGACTGTGAGTTGTGTCCCAGAGGAGCAATAACAAGCATGCATGCAGCAGTGGCAGTGTTTCTTCTCCATTCAAACTTAAAATCTGTTCATAATCCACAATCCTTAATAGTTGTGATTGTGTTATTTTGTATCTTGGAAGGAAAATGCGGTAAAATTTTGTAAGGTTACTGGATTAAATCCTTAAAATCCCTGCTTTGACCCTGGAAACGGACCTAAAGTACAATAGGCATTTAGTCTGTGGACAGTTGAAGATCAAGCCAGACAGCTTCCTGCTGTGAGGTGACTGGTTTAAAGACCACTGGGAAGCCTGCTGAACTGGTTAATGCTGAGGAATTTGGTGAGCCAGTTGTAGTTTGAGATTTGTTTTTTTGTTGTTTGTTTTAAACCTGACTCTTTTAGTTGTGGTACTTTCTTAAAAATCCCAGTGTATTAGTGCGTTGTTTGCCATTTTGTGTACACTATCAATGGACTACATTTTCAGGAGAGTAATGAACTCCATCATATTAATTGAGTTGTTGTAACAAAAATCTAATTACCGTTGCTAAGAGGATCCCATATTTGTCAAAAATGTCTTTGTGAGCCCCATAAGCACTCCCTCTGCCTTTTTATGTGTTTTTATTATTATTATGATTATTGTAGTAAATTAGAACAATAAACTTACTGAAACATAGTTGAAATCTTACTGGTTTTTCAACAGAGACACTTTGCCGTATTTTTCGGACTATAATGTGCACCGGATTATAAGATGCAGCATCAGTGAACTGATCTATTTTCATATATAAGACGCACCGGATTATAAGGCGCATAAAGCGAAACAAAATACAGTAGTCGTTGTTTCGCATCTGCTCTATTCCCATGTTGTACTGCGTGGCTGATGGCCTTGAGTTTGAAATCCGCGTCGTAAGCATGTCTCTTAACAGGTGCCATTTTGGGGTCCTTAATTACTGGATGTTGAAGCATCGTACGTATCAGAAAAAGTGGTTCGCCACCCCAAAACAAGTCTGTCTAGAGGGCATAGAAAACTGACTCCACGAGGTTTCTGACCAGCAGCGATTATGCTTCGACAATCAAGGGTAGTGGCTTCTTTGCTTACCAAAGTCGTAATAAAGCATACGGTATTGTGCTGTTAGAGTGGTATTAGTGTTGTTGTAAGTGTAGTTTTAGCACCCCCAACAGGAGATTTTGTAAATAGCAAGTGACGTCACAGGAAGTAAAAAATCGGTGGATGTTTACATGGTGCTTGACGTCTGATCATTATCCACGTCCATCTGCCTCCATCCTTCGTCTTTCGTGTTATCGTCTGTATGTATACTGTTTATTATCTACTTATGTTTAGCTTATTCACTATATTTTACTGTAACAAAATGGTGCATGTTGTAATCGTATTTTTTGTTGTATTTATTTCAGTTTCACACTTTCTGCATTAGTAAACTTGTGGACAAAGAGAATTGTCTTCAGTGTGTTAATGGAAGAAAGGTGTTGAACCTTGCTGCCGGTCCTCTACTTCGTGGTGAAGTGGGAAAGACAGTACAGGTATACTGTTCATACATAAGGCGCACTGGAATATAAGGCGCATTGCTGATTTTTTTGTTTTTTTGCAAATATAGGGATTTTATGTGTGCCTTATAGTCCGAAAAATACGGTAATTTTGAAAATCTGAATCTTTCAAAAAATGTATAAAAATGTTTCATTAAATTGCTGAAATTAAATGAACTGTGTCATGTCACTCTAGGGTGAAGTAGCATCAGTCAACCTTCACTAAATACTGTGACCTTTTTTTTTTTTTTTTAAACAATAATTTTTTTCTCCCTCAAGGGATATTTACGACATTGTGTCAAATTTGGGACATTTTTATTAACATCTTTTGAATGCGAGTCAAAAACCAAACTAGTGATACTCAATTCGGGACACTTTATTCTCTTCTCCACGAAAACAACATCACATGCACCAGTTTAGTTGGATATTTTTGTTCTACCGATTTTGGCTGAGATCACTTGATGAAGTCATGTGAATCACTTGCCTCATTAAAACGGCCTAATTGTTATTAGTTTTCAAGCAGCCTAACTTGGAATAGAGCCATAAAATTTTATGAGTTGTTAAGAACCTGAGGGAGGTATTTCATTATATTTTATGAGGAAAAATGTTAAATCTATTTTAAGCTAAAAATGTTTATAGAATAAAAATAGTTGCCCTAAGTAGAACCATATTAACTATCTCTAGGGTTTTTAAGTTAAATGTGCTTTCTGTTGTTGCTCAATTAACACTTCCCTCTTAAATACATCCTTGGGATTAGTATTACTCTTCTTTTATTATTTAAAAATCCAATGAATTTGTGTGTATTGTGACATCCCGCCATTCATTTTTCCCCTACTGCTCTTAAGAAGAGGATGAAAGAAGACAATGTGTTAAAGGGGGTGCAGGAGTGATACAGAGATTGATGAGGCAGTAAGAGCAAGAGTAATTACTTGGTGTCCATTCCCCAAGCCAGATTGGCAGACGGCTAATATCACACAGACCCCTGGCCCTGACAGACACCCCCACACGCACAGACACACACCCCTACTCAAACTGGGGAACAAGAGCACCCCAGACCTAATGGCGTGTGGGCCAGTTGATTTCCCCATGTGGCATTATTCCTGAAGGAACCAGACTTTTCTGTATCAAGATGTTTCACCAACAATATTGATTGGGTTGTCTGTTAACTCTGCATTTGAATCGAGATTTCGAAATGAATAAACGTGTTGGGACACAATCACTTCAGGACTTTTTGTTGTGGGATTGCATTTAGATACTGGACAGCAGTTTTCATTGTATTTATTTATCCTATTGTTTTATGGTGAAAAATAAGATGCATTAATAAAAGGAAAAAACAAACAGGTAAAGTAAAATTACAGGCTGCAGCATTTTGCTCTAATTGGGCTATTCAGCTGAAAACATCACAGATTGGCACATGTTCAGTTTATACAAGTAAAATACTATTTGTTTGTCACAAATGTAACTTATTCCCTTTCTGATATGTCTGTGCTATTCAAACCACTTCTATGTGCTGTTCTTAAAGGAAGTCAGCATATCACTAATTAAAGATATGTAAATTACGTCTCAGCTGGATTGTGCTAGTTTGGTGGTAGTGGGATGGGAGAGTCTCTGAGCCCAGCTCCTAATCCTGACTAATTAAGGATTAATTACAATTGATGGGTGTCTTCCACCCCTTAGCTGTTATGCACATAGCTGTCCCAGACAATATGTTTGTCTATTTCACACCATGTCATTAATGTTAGGAAGAAATAGAAACATCAGGCTGGCAGAGGGAGGGGTGTAAACACAAACACTAAGACGCTATACATTGTATGTAGTAAATCAGCGTGGCTGTATGGTTGGTTGATGCCATTTGTGCAGATTCATGTTATATACATAGGCCACTTTTAAGTCTTGGTTACAGATGCTTTTTGGGGAGCTGTGTCACTTTGTTTTCAATCTTTTGATGCTTTAAGCAGATCTGTCTGTGTTTGTTACACAAATCCAGAGGTTATGCTAGTCAAAACCTCAGGTTTTTTGCTCAGTGATTCATGCTAATAGCAAATTGGTCGTATTCAGAACCGAGGTGGTACATTTGAACTGAGCAGACTAACCATGTCGCCCCAGTTCTCTCTGGCACCATCTGACTGTGTCATAATGCTTGTTCACTTGTTATAAATGGGCACCGCTCCTCTGATCTATGGCTTAATTGCCACCAAATTTGCATAACAGTGCAAATTAACGACCTCTCAAATGAGCGTTCATTTTTCACAAAGTCTTTAGGAGCTCCTTAAGAGTCTGTGCTAATGAGCACAGGAGGCAGCTGGCCTGATGAGAGTTGACTGGGGGAAGATCCTTGCAGTGCTGTAACAAGCCTCCTGCTTAGGTGCTCTTCATCATCCTCCTCATCCTCCTGTGACATTTTCAATTCTTTCTTCTTGTCTTTGCTTTGCTCTCTGTCTTGAAATGTACTTCGCTGATAACGTCATGTCAGTAGTCCACAACAGGACTCAAAATTTACTTTTTGTTTCAGTACTGCTTTTGATGACAATAATTATTTTTACACGATATTACTCATTGTTTTATCTTCAAACATTACTTAATTGATCATGAATTTCTATTATTAAGTAGCAAAATCCTTAACATTTTAGTTGTACAGACATCTGTAGTTAAGTCTGTATGACTAATTACAATTTTCTCGTGTTGAGGAAATTTGAACCATTTGAATCTGTCGTCTTCCTTGCAATAACCTGAAGTTTTATATTGTGTTTAATTGAAACTGACACAGTACTGTTCTTGTTGATGTCCTATGAACATAATTAGTAGTTTTTACTGCTTGTAAAATTCAGTATTTTTTTTTATTTTCAAATGTCTAGTTTTTGTTATGAATTACAAAGAAGTATATTAAGTGTTAAGGGAAAATATTTAACTGTAGTCAGGAAGATGTAATGGTTCCTAAAAAAATGCAACTGGAATGTTTGTTGGCTTATTTCAGGGTATTTAAATGAATTAATATGTTTTCTCTTTGTATTTGTTGGTGTTATAATTTATGCCTAAATGCCCCCTGTCCATTTTGGTTAATTAATGGCTGACTAATGATGTGCTGGATTGAAGTGTTGTGTTTGCCTAAGGTGTGACTTTGCCCATTTACACTTTAGTCAGACCACACTGTGTTTACTCTCAATCTGTACCTCCATCTCTCTTTCTCTCTCTGTTTCTGTGTGTGTGTGCGTGTGTGTGTGTCTTAGAGTGGGGGGCTGTGTGCAACAGGACTCTGGTGAACTACCCAAACAGATGCTGATTAGTGTGAGCTGCTTAAAGTAGGAATGAGCATATGGATTGGGCTCATTAAGTTGACAGTACTTTACAAAAATACTGCCTTTCAGGGAAAAAAAGGGTACATCTTTGTGCTGTTGAGTTTTAGCTCAAAATTTAATTTGGAATAATTTTTACCTACCAACACTTTTTTTTCATCTAATTATGTTTTCATTTGTTTGCTTACATGTCATTTTTATTTCCTGTATAAAGTAGAATTGATCTAAGATTTACCAAACTTCGAATCTAAGAGAATTGAATAGGAGGTTTAAATGTCTGAACAAACAACAAGATGACTGAAAGTTTGCCTCTTTTAGCAAAACAAAATGAGCCAACTTGGAGCTGCTTCTGGCTATGCATGAATCTCAAGTGGAAATGGAAATATTCCACACAGCTGTGAGCTTTCAGAGATGAAGCCTAACATGCAAGCCAACAGGAGTTGCTTGATGGCATTAATGCTATTAGTACACATACAATTTGAGCTTAAAGACGCATATTGTTCCTTTCAAAACAATAAAAGTGGATGAACCTAGCCTAGTGATCCTACTGTATGCTTCAAACGTAAGATTTTGGAGCCCTGTAGTTGTCTGGTCGCACAAACCGTACGCCATCATTACGTCATTCCTCCACTCTGTGACTACCCCCTCGGTGAGTCGGGTGGGTAGACTTCAACCCCCCCTCTTTGCATCGCTTGGAAATAAATGTTGCCTTAATCAGCATTAAAGTATTTTATGGAAGGGGCTGTTGCCCTAGACCACTAGTTGAAGATTAAATGCACTCTTTCTGTATATTATTTAATTATGACTCCGAAGTTCTTACATTTTTTTTTACATGTATGCCTTTGCATTCATTGATGCAATATTAAGTGTTTATGTTATGCTTGAGTATTGTTTGGAAACTAGAAATTTAAACCAACCTTGGAGATTTTCTCTTAAAGTCTGAAACGAGTTGGAAAAGTTGAGGATGTATTTTTGTGAAACGCTGTACTTATTCCAAAACTTAAATGTACCTGTATATGGAAATTTAAGACTTGTATCTGGAGTTTTGTTAGATAAATTTGTGTAGCATATTTATATTTTTCAAAGCGAAAGCATTTCTATTTTAAGTTGTCCTCATATCTGGATTGTTTGCTGCGCCTGGGACAACCTGAGGTATTCACAATGTTTTCTTTCTCTCTGGCTCTTCTGCTCTCTGGCGCATCTGTACTCCAGATTCAGTGTAGTTCTGTTGCCCCTCTTTCTCAGTCCCTTTCTTCCTTGCACACATATCTTCTTCTGTGACTTCTTTTTTCAATTCTCCTTGGTTCTCCTTCTACCCTCTCTCTCTCTCTCCTTACCTTTCCCCCCCCCTCTCTTTTTTTTTTCTTCTCTCTTTCTCCCGATCCCTTGCTCTCTCCCAGTGAAAGGCTGAGAATACCCAAGGGAGCTGATGCAATTAAAATGCTAATCCTGTCTGTCTACAGAGAGAGGGAAAGGGGGGGCTGACAGCATGAGGGATTGCGGCTCACATGGAGAACTCGACTGAAATGGAGAACAGGGGGTGGGGATGGGGGGGCACAGGGGGAGAGTGTGTGTGTGTGTGTGTGTGTGTGTGTGTGTGTGCATGTGTCGTAAGGGTGCGTTGAAAGGGAGAGGGGGGAGGGGATGTGTGTTGGGGGAGACAGAGTGAAAAAGGGGATGCTAGCGAGGGAAAAGACAGACAAGGATAAAGCTTGTGCTCTGAGCTGAGCAATGATATACTGACGGCATTTAAGCCTTATCTATGCCTATGTAAGGAAAGCATTGGAGTTAATGTACAGCACTACACTGTTGGTTGAGTTGTTCACCTTTACCTGCATCACTTTTTATTTTGTCTTTTGTATCTGCACAGCACAATGTTTCTACTTTGGCTGTGCAGAAATGAGAATGATTATGTATGCAGAGAGAGCCCAGCTGGATACCCTGAATATTTCATAGTATGTGTTGCTCGCTTAGTCTTCCAATGCCACACCGCCCAGCTAGACTTGTAACATATGCATAATGGTGATTTCTAAAAGCTATAAATGTTGGCTGTGAGCCTGTCTTATTGTCTTAAAAAAAATATTAGTGTTTAGCAGTTGCAGCTCCTTTTTGAGTTTTTTAGGATTCCTAATGGAGACCTACATAATTCATGTGGAAAAAAAAGTAACTGGTCATAATTAAACGACTGCACCAAAGTATGCAGTTCTGTTATTTTCAGCTTTCAGAAACTGTTAATTTTGCTTTTTGGTGACTTTTATTGTAATCTTTTTTCCATATGTGATACAGTCCTTTCTTTAACATTATCTTTAACTCATCTCAACAGCTGCTGTAATATCACTAGGCCACTAGATTGTGCATGAGTGCAATTCTGGGTAATCACAGCTTAATTGGAGTAATTAGGGGAATGTTGGGGCATTAGGCTACAGCTGGGGGCCATAATGAGTCACAGTAAAAAAGGAGGGGGGGGTGTTAGGTGAGACGCTCCAAAAGCAGCAGTTGCCCTCTTGTCGGTAGGTCATTGTACGTCTCACTGGGCAGCAAAAGTGAGAAATAAAACTTTGATTTAAAAGCCCACAAATCTTCACCACCATAGTCATTTTCCTTGAAGCTTCAGTCATAAGACTCACAAAAAAAGTTTTGGTAAACAAGTTAATTTGATAATTGTCAGCTCATTTTTAAGAAGTTGTTGGCTGTCTGACTAAAAAGTGAAGAGATCGTTTGTGCTTTTAAAAGGGGGGGGAAGAGAGTGAAAAGGAGGGAAAGAGATGGGCGAATCAGGGTCATTAGTTCAGGCAACTGGGTCTGCTGCATTCCTAAGCCCTGAGATGGGGGAGCAACACAGCAGGAATGTGCCTTTGGTGGAGAAGAGGCATAAGGGAAGGGAGAGAAAAAGGCAAGCAGAAACAATAAGAAAAGTTAGTGAAGAAGCAAAGGTGGGCCTGGTAATGCTGTGGAAAAACTTAGCGAAGAAAATTAAAATTGTCTTCAGATTTCTTTGTTACACCAGTGAGTAGCCCTTGATTGTTTCACACATAAAATCACAATTTTATTGTAAATAATATATTTTTTTTAAATTAACTAAGTGAACAGAGAAGCACATAAATTTGGAACAAAAAACTTATTTGACGTAAAAGTGAAGCTTGAAAAAGTTCTAAAAAATGTTCCACTTTGGCAAAAATCATTTAATTACCTAACACCACATAGGCTTTGCAGGGATTATTTATCCCCGTCATTTAAAAGTAACTGCTATTACTTTCATAATAAGCATCTGAATCTATTGTCCACTTAAAATAATCTACACCTGTGGATACAGGTTGAACCAATATTTACATTGTAATGCAAATGAATTCATCTTAACTTAAGCAACATTATCCATTAGTAATTATAATTGTTCAGTATTTCTTATTAATGTTTCTGCATGACAGTCTCGCATACAAAAAACTTTTACTTTAATGAGATTTAAACCTACAATAAAGAACTGCATATCATTTATCACATGTTGTAATTTTCTACAAGTTTCTAACTCTCGTTACTAAAGTGAAGACACTGAATTGTTCAAGAAGCTTCCACGCTTACTTTCTGAAGTTGAATGATTGAAACGCAATGAGGGCAAGAGGAAATTTAGTTAAGTGTTAAAAGCTGCAGGCCCTGAGAAAAGATTATTGTCTGAAGTTAAAACTTTGGTAACAGAGTGGTGTCTATAAGGGCAAGTGTGTATGTGTCTGGAAATGTATGTGTGAACGAGAGAGAGATGAGAGCAAGGCTGTAGGCTGACAGAGGTCCTGGTATAATACAGTGGTGGAGAGCAGCGACTGATAACTATACTTATGGCCACTGGGGCTCATAGTGACAGCACATGCACTTCTATTACTGGCCTCATGCCTCATGCCCTTATCTCTGGCAGGCTGCCATCGAGAGACCACACTGCCCTCTGCTGTTTGTTTAGAGCAACTCCATGCTTTAAAGAAAATTCACCCTTTTCCCGACCAGCCCGATAAACATTCCTGAGTTTTTACAGAGCAGCTCTTCATTTTTTAATTAATAAAGCTTCGTCACATCCAGTTGTCTGTTTTATAATGACTCTTAGTTGTAGTTGTTGAGTCTACTTGTCCGACTTTCATGCATTTTCTTTTCTCTCTAGTTCTGAGTATACGAGGTGTACAGGAAGAAGACCCCCCAGACCCCCAAATCATGCGGTTGGACAACATGTTGCTTGCAGAGGGCGTGTCAGGACCAGAGAAAGGCGGGGGATCAGCTGCAGCTGCAGCGGCTGCAGCCGCAGCAGGGGGCTCACCCACCGACAGCAGCATTGAACACTCTGACTACAGAGCCAAACTTGCCCAGATCCGTCAGATATATCATTCTGAGCTGGAGAAATATGAACAGGTTTGTTCTGAGCGGACTGAAACCTTTGAACTTGAACTAAGCCTCCCTTTTGTTCATTTTATTTGGCTTTACAAAAGTAATGCACGAATAGAAAAACAGATATAAAATGAGAACTGAAGCAATTCCTCAATACCCTTTTGTTTATTTTAGCATTTAGACAGTTACTGCAGTCTAAAATGTCTGACACTATTGTTAGGGAGGCTCTAATCAATCAATCAATCAGTCCAATATTAGACTTGGCCAGTGTTTTATGATTGGCTCTAATCAATAACTGGCAGCTCACATTGCTAAAAATATCAGATTTTGTGTACTTTGAAGTTTTAAAAGAAATCAAATAAAGTTTAGGGATTTGTGTTATTGAGATTATTTCTTGGCTAAAACAGCAGATACTGTTTTATCCCTATTAATACTTTTTCATATGAAGTTAATCTGATCAGTACAGGACTCATCCTAATCTGTACCTTTCAGTAACACAAGTACTTCATCCCACCTTTTAACAATAGCACTTAACTCATTTCTGTCTGTTTTTCCCCAGGCCTGCAGTGAATTCACCAACCATGTAATGAACCTGCTGAGGGAGCAGTCTCGCACACGGCCCATCTCTCCCAAGGAGATTGAACGCATGGTGGCCATAATCCACCGTAAATTTAGCTCCATCCAGATGCAGCTCAAACAGAGCACCTGCGAGGCAGTCATGATTTTGCGCTCACGCTTCCTTGACGCCAGGTCTGTCTTTGTGTTTTGATTGTATTACACCCCCACCGGTATGTTTGATATGTACTTCAAATGCTCAACCTGTTGTTCATGATTTCTTTTGTGTGTGTCAGACGTAAGAGGCGCAACTTCAACAAGCAAGCCACAGAAGTACTGAACGAGTATTTCTACTCCCACTTGTCTAACCCCTACCCCAGCGAGGAAGCAAAGGAGGAACTGGCCAAAAAGTGTGGGATCACTGTGTCTCAGGTGAACAGCTTACACAGCTGATATCCAGAATAGTTGCTGGTAAAGCAAATTGAAGGTCACCATCTGGTAAATCCTGACAGCTTTGAAATATTTTATTTTCTGGTAAAAAGAAATTTTATTTACAAGCTAACAGGTTTGTTGCCATTTTTAGCTAAAACTAGGGATGCGCCACACAAAATACAGACTTTATGGATTTTAAAAAGACCTGGAATACACACTAACACTTTGGGGATCACACACTTAACATCTGTGTACACTGAGGGTTAGCAGGCTACATGATTTGTCAAAACAAATTAACCCAATTGAGTATGGAACGGCTTCCCTCACATACAGAGTCTCATCTTTACCTCTTACTCATCAGACAATTTTCTGCCAACAATTTACACTGACTGTCCTCAATTAGAGCAGACTGGTGCAAACTGGGTAGAATCTTGGCTGCCTACCTTTAGCTTTAGGGGTGATTCTGCAGCTAAACAAATGTTTATTCACTGCTTTATAATATGAAATCCATGTGTTCTTCAGGTCTCTAATTGGTTTGGCAACAAGAGAATACGCTACAAGAAGAACATCGGTAAGTTCCAGGAAGAAGCTAATCTGTACGCGGTTAAAACGGCGGTGGATGCTGCGAATGTGTCAGCGCAAGCCAGTCAGGCTAACTCTCCAGCAACACCCAACTCAGGTATTAGCTCAATCCCACCTCATTTTATAGTTTTGCTTAAATAGTTTGTCCAAAGAGTAAAACATATGTTCATAGCTCAGCTGTTTTCAAGTCAAGTAAGCTTCCTGTTCCTGGTTTTTATTGGTGAAGATTTTTTGTTTCTGCACCTTTGCTGCTTTTTTTGGTTTCTGGGCTACACCCGGATCTTTTTCTGGCATTTTCTGTTTTTATAAGCCTTCGTATTACAAAACGATGGACGTTTGGGGAATTTCTTTTGTATTATCTCACAGAAAGTATTGATGCATTTACTAGTCAAGTCATGCAGCATCTTGAATACTGAAAGTCTTTCTGTAACAAAGCTGAGGCTTTTTAAGACTTGTCTTTTATCTCATTTGTGAGATATCTGAAGTTGTATATCTTTTCTTGTCATGAATTGTCCTTCTAGATCTTTACAGGGATTTTGGTGACTTACTGTTTTGATTTTTGATATTCCACAGACATCCTGTGTTCTGTTTTAATGTTTCTATCACCAACTACACTCAAAGGAGAAACATGAAAGTTTCCATGGGTGACTAAAATAGTTATTACAGTCAGGCATGCAGTTAGTTTGCACTGTGAGCCACAGTTGTTTCCTCAGAGGTCTTCTTGTTGTTGAAATTGAACTAGTGAAATCTGAATGCAGCACAAGTAGAAATGACAGTAATTGTGTGAAATTTCATCCCACATTTTTTTTCTTTGCGGGAGAAGCCATGTTTTTGTGATAGAGTGGCTATCACATTGATTTTGTTTCCGTTTTGAACCACTGTAACTAATTTGGCCAACTATAACACAGATTATTGAAACACTTAAATATGTAGTTTTGTGCTTGTGGTCATTTGCAAACTGTAACTTGCATTTTTGTGTTGCTTCTGGAGTAATGACCTCTTCCTCTTTTATTGACCTTTCAGAAGATGGAAGTCTCATTTTAGTACAGATAAGGACAATTTCTTAACTTTTTTTTTTCTCGTTTTTTTGTTCTGTTAATACACACACACATAGAACAAAAACACTTTTCTTCTCTGGAACACAGAACCTTTCCCACCAGTATAAAGACAGGGCTGATTAAAGTCACGTTAATGTTAATTAATTCAAACTTCTGAACTACTAATGTAAAGAAAGTAAAGAGAATAAATATAAAAATTCAATTTTTGTAACATTTAGAAAATATAAATAGTCCTAACTGACCTAAAACAGGAAACATTTAGTTAGATTTAAAGTTTTTAGTACAACGTGTTAAATGATCTGGTTTCAACTGTATATGGATGTACAGAGAAGGTCAACCTAACTAAATACATAAAAAAAAAAACATGCACACATGCTTTCTTAAGGGTCACCAGGGTCAAACAGCTTTTCTCATGCAGGTGATACCTACCTTGGCCAACGTTCCCTCAATGGTGAGGGTCTCAACTTTACCCCCTCTCTACAGCTGCAGGTATGCAAAGAGGACAGCTGCAGAGTTGATGGAGTTGATCCCCATGGTGTAAACCATCCGCAGAGCATCCCTGTATATTTTCCCTTAGCCTAACTCCTTCTGACCCCTTGTCGGATCCCGTCCTGACTGAACCTTTGATATTACCACTAGATCCTGCCCCACACAGTGCAAACTGACCATTCTTTCTTTAGAGAGAATTGGGATACTGAAAGTATTGGATTTTCTATCTTGCGTACACATGTCAAAACTCATTAAAGGGTATATCAGAGCTCTTAATCAAGGCTGTTCAACTCAGAGCATGCAGCTAAAACAAACCCATGTATAAAAGTTGACATTCAAACCAATAATCTCTTTGATTAATGGTCAGTTTCTTTGCCTCTTGGCAATCCTGTTCTTCCAACAGCATCACAGCTTCCTGTCTATGCCAGTTCTTGTTTTTCCATGCATATCCAAACATTTTGTATTACCCCTTTATCCATGTAGTTAGTTTTATTTGTGTTCAGTGGTTATTTGTTGAAAGTGGTGTTTTGCCGTTTGTTCAAAATCCACAGATTTCTGTTGTAATGCTTTAAACGGGGCTTGCAAATCAAAAATGTATGTTTTGGTTTCACTTTCTCTTACTGGCATGGCTGATTTCTTAGGCAATGTTTAAGCTTAAACTGGGTGGGACCGCTACAGCAAGGCAGTTAAAGTGTAATTATGCCCCAGCCCTACCCCTTTGAAAGCATAGCCTGAGAAATTTTGAAAAGAATTTCCAGCTGGGTGGAGCCAAGAGACGCTGAGGAGAGTCGCTAAGTGTTGGGGATGATAGGAGCTGAACTGGTCTGTAGTCAGAACAAAAGATGCACTTTTACCAACTTATTAACTTTGTCACTACATTTATACTTCAGGACTGCTCTGTCCTGAAGTATGCCGATAGTCAGAGCAGAGGAGACCCACTCGGATCCACATTGCAAATAAATCACTCATTTGTAAAACTGACCATCGCCGTTGCTATTCACTTGCTATACACTTGCTATTCCAACTCCTGACTCGCCAGGAGTCAGGGTGAATGTGTGTGTGTCTGGGTGAGATGCTTTTATGCCCCAATGGGGCGAGTGATGAAAAGTTGTACTATTTTAAACAAATAGGAGAATTCAACTGTGTAGGCACCGTTTGACAAAAGGGGCCATCACAAATAATGTGGAACTAAAATTGATACAGTGTCAAACTTCACACAGAAACATTAAGATGCAACCCTGAATAACCTATGCAAACAAAAAAAAAAGTTGATTTGGAGGTTAGTTACACTTGAAGACTCTTTCAGATCACTTCACAAAAACAATCTCAACCATTATCTTAGAAGCTATCTACACTGCTTTATGTGAATTCAAATAGTTCTCAGAATAGACAAGCGCTGGAGGATAATTTTGTGTCTGTTCTTTTTGCAACTTCCTGTTGCTAAGCCACATCAGCTCAACCTCGTTTCACACTTCTGCCTGGCCCTTTCTGCTTACTGTGGTTAGGCATCTGTGTTTTCCACCCAAAGACAATCGAGTGGCTTTTTTGGTTGGTCAACTTAAACTACCCTGTTCCATATTGAGACCTTTCAGCTGACAGAACATTTGTAGATTGATAGTGACCTAAAAGGGGCTTGAGTAATGCACACTACTTCTCTTGCATTATGTAGAAGTTTGTGGATACCAGCTGCACTTTGTTGACCTGTTAATGACAAATTTTCTTCTGTCTTTAAAAATATTAATATTTAAATGTTGTCTTCTCACAGGTGGATACCCTGCACCGTGCTACACACCTGACGGGCGGCTATGAGGAGTTGTCAAGCAGTGGCCTCTTCACCCCTCATCGCCTGGATGTAAGTAGCTTCAAGCCTGCATTGTAACAGTTTCTATAGCCGAGTTAGCAACCACTGCTGTATTTTCATGTTATCAGAAATTTAAGGATGGAAAAATTACATCCATCCAGTCGGATATCTTCATAATGTTGGTTCAGTAGCTTGCTTTTCTGCTATTCATTGAAGCTTTTTAACATATGAAATTCAGGTTAAAAAATGCATATTATAAAATATGGCACCAACTTTCAATATATTATATATATACTGATTACATTTCGTTGCTGTTTTAAATATTATGATATCCAGAAGGTAAGCAATTAGCAACTTGCAGTCATCCACTTGTCTTAATTTTTATACGTCTTAAGATGTGGGCAACATTTCAAGGTGTTACAGTAGATATGATTGTCTTAAATTTGTCCATTCGTTGCATCATCCTGCAACATTTGCTGTTTTCTTTGTGGCTGTAGTGGAAGAATTTAGATGCTAATGTGAGGTAACAAAACTACAAACCCCATGATCCTGTGTAGCAAAAAAAAAAGCATTCATCAGGTTACTTTTCACAATTTATTTGGGTCATAAGTTGGGACCCAACTTAACTTAAATGCAAACTTCCTGACTCTTGCAGAAATATTTCAATTGCATGTGAATTGTGCTCAGTTATTTGACCAGGATTTTCCTCAGCAAGGACACCGGTAGCATATTTGAACCAATTAAGGTAAGAAATTGGTCATCAGTCTTCATCTCTGTGCCGCTTCCCTCCTTGTCTGACTGCAGGCTAACAGCTGGCAGGACACCACCAACCCGCCCTCGGTTACCTCCCCTCCTGGTCCACCTGGCAGCGTCCACTCTGACACTTCCAACTGATCTGGTGGCTTTACCTGCCTTCTCTTTATTCCCACTGTGGTCTGCTGTTAAAATCATCTTGTGTTCCTATTTTTCTTCTTTTTTTTTTTTTGTTTCATTTCTCCCCTGTGAACAGGCCACATGAAGTTGTATACACATTTCATTCACACTTGCTGTTCTGGACCACAGGACAGCTGTACAGTAGCTGGGAGGAAATTCTCCTTTCACCTTCATTCCAGTTCTCCGCTCTTTAAAAGTTAAAAAGGGGAATGGAGCTCAGAGACATAATGAAAAACATCCTTATTGTCAAGGACTTTGAAAAAAACAAAACAAAAAAAACACATCCAGCTGTGTAGATGATCATGATGTCTGTACATTATGTGTATATGCACGTTAACTTTACACAGTACTCCCACGGCTTGTTCATGTGCTGTTTGACCTTTACACTCAACTCTTTGCTTTGGGAAACTGTGTGTAATTGCCCGTATCTGCTGAAGCCTTGGCATCTGACAGCCAAACTGTGGTTACGGACCACCAGGGAGCTCTGCTCACCTTGCTTGTACCAAAGTGCTGCCCCAGTGTTCCTCTGAGATTACCCTCTGCCTACTCAACACAAGACACTGTTGCATCAATGTATCCTTCTGTTAGGATTTTAAGGTGAGCAACTGATGTTTGCACAGAGGTGCACGCAACTGTCCCCAAAACATACAGCTCACAACTTGTCAGCTGTTCTCATTATGAGCTGACATAAGCGATGTGTCAAGCACAGATGTTAGCATCCTTGCTATGGGTTTCTACCTTTCTAGGAAGGTGAGGGGATCCCTGCTCCGAACCAGGCAGGACAGGAGATGGTAGGGCTGGTGTGAAGAGAATAGGAGAACATCTTTGGTTGAGCATATGTAACCAATAGCTCTTTCCACTGCTAACCCATAGAGGGTGTTGGTAGATGGCTTGTAGACTTTACTTCTTTCTTTCTGTCCACTAGTTTATTTGATTGTAGACTATTATCTAATGCTGTTTCACCAAGAATGCACCAGCCACCACCAAAAATTAGCTCAATACGACATCTTTATGACAAACGAAGGGTGGAAAGATCGCGAGGCATCGATGTATTACTGGAACAAATGTGACATGAACTTAGAAATGTGACTGTCTTCCATGCATGTAGGACTTCTAGGTGTTATACTGTTTTTCATTTACGTTTTTAGCTTAATTTGTATTAACGAGAGAAAAAAAATGAATAAATAAAAAGGTAAAACTATTACAGTCAGACCAAAACCAAAAAAAAAAGTGCATCACATGTTGATGTGTCTGTGTGGACGTGTAAAAGGTTCCTGGGATATCTTAGTCAAACTGGCTGGTGCTCCTTCGAACTTTGTAAGCATTATGTAGACTGGGCGCTTCCACCAGCTAACGACACGCAAGGTGGGGTTCAACTTAGATTTTTTTTCCCCATCTTGAAACTTAAGCTTGTGAGCCTGAGGCAACATGTTAACAACCTGATGTTGTACCAAAACCAAATATACAAAGTTCAGCAATGTAATAATGCTACTTTTTTTAAAACATTGGTGCGCAGTCGCCTTTTACATTTGAGGAGGGAATTCTGTTTGTACCTGTGTCTCTTTGTGGTGTTGTCATGCCTCAAGTTGGTTTATTTTTGTTTTGTTTTAAATGGGGCTTCATAAGTGATGGGTGGAGTTAACACTCATCACACCTGTGATTTGATTTTGAGCATAAAAGAAATGCTCTGCCCTTTCTTTATCCTTTAATACCGTCTGGTAAAAATAACCCATCTTTTTATGTTCCATGGCCAATTGGGCAAGGGCTTCTCTCTCTCCTCTGTTACCAAAAAAGAGGCAGCACTGGGTGTAGTAAAACTCTTAATTTGTGTGTAGGACAAACCTGACACATTTTGGCAATTTCCATTCGTTAAAGCTGTTTTATACATTAAAGATTACGTGAATAACAAGGCGTTTTGATAGTAAGGCAAAGCCTTATTAAGACTTGTCATTAAAGAGTTTGTTTGAACCATGTTACAAAACAGAAGCTGAGCTTGAAAGCCAGTCACACGTTATCTCTCACATTTCATTTCCTGTTTTGTCTCTCGCAGCAGCTTGTTATTGCTGCGTCCTGAGTAATGGCGTCGTCACACCAAATTATCATGCCGCCCCTTTTTTTCTACTTGTTGTAATGGATGTCACTGTACAGTTTGTGTAATGTTTCAGTACATTTTCTTTTTCTTTTATAAAACTTTGTTTGGTTGAGATATCTACTGTTTCACAGGATTCACGCTAACTCTGTATTGGCTTTGAATATTATTTAGATCTTTTGTTACATAACCAAGTTGCAGTGTAGGATGAACAAATGTAATGTGGTGCTGTGGAACTATTTTTTATTTTCCTATAACTATTTCATCCCCTTTTTAATTTCCACATTGGGTTTTACTTCTTGAATGCTTAAACTACAAGTTTCCCCTCGTTTGTTGCCTCGGTGATTTGCCACTATTGCCATTCACCTCAATTTATTACAGCAGAAACATCAATGCCTAAATACTTGATGTCAATATATACACTTTGTGAGCTCATGCATTTTGCAGCGCCGTTGTAACTCATCAATAAAAATAATCTTATTGTAAACTAACAAGTATTTTGATCATTCGACTGGTTTAGTTCCACAGCACCAAATGTCTTTGTAAACCTTCATTTGTTTGTTTTTATTAGTATATTTGTATCTCCCTCTTTCCCTTGTATTTACCCCTCTCTCTACCTCTGTCTTTCCATTTCTCTTGTATATAACCCCACTGTTTTCAGACTTGTGAGTCTGTATGAACTCCTTTTATACCTCAACTTTAGAATTGATCTAGAAAGAGTAAAACAAAACGGAAGAATATGACAAAATTGTAGTGTTCTTATTAGAAAATTAATAAAAAAAAACAATTTAGTGTGATTATTTTTTTTTCAGTATCTCATTTTAGGAGTGTTTCATTTTATAAGTTGTCACAAATGCTCTTGTGATAGTCAAATGTAATAAAAGGAGAGATTGCACCATCTGTTGATTTTTAGGTGAATTTGTTAGCTGCACAAAGACCAAAGACAAAAAAACTTTTCTCGAATGCTAACTGTAATTTTTTCTTCCTTTTAATTCATTCAAAAATTTAAATGTCAACACAAGATTTACAAATATATACACTAAGGTTACAATATGTCTGATTTTCTGTCATACCACAGAGTCTGTCCACTTGTCATCTTTACTGTCTCTGTCCGGATTCTTCCACAAGACCGGATCTTCTAACTTGTAGCTTAGAATTTTCTGTAGACAAGAAAAAAAAGTTTTTGTTTTACAATTTCAGAAAAAAGTCAGACAATTCTTACACAAGTACTTAAAAAAAACCCAACAAGAGATGAATTAGATGGTATCCTTGTTCCAAGACATTGGTTTGACAAGATAACCGCTAACAAGTAAGAACAAGCAAGTTTATTCAGAAATCTGCTCTAAGACGTGAAACTGGAATGGCTCGCAGATGGGATGATAAGATGTCAGAGGAAAAACAAAAAACTGAAGAGCTGCCATCAAAGTGAAACATGTAACCTGAGGTGCTTTTAGTGTGTTTAGACTCTCTGGCTCCATTTTGATGAGTTACCTCCTTCAATGGAGAGTCAATTTCTGTTGACAGAGTCTCCCTCGGCTGACAGCCCTCACGTCGACAAAAACAGCAAAGGATCCACTTGAACGTTTTCCGCATCTCGGCGTCACGTAAGGAATAAATGATCGGATTGACCAGAGAGTTGCACTCCGCTATCGCCAAACAGTATTTCTCATATTTGTTGGCGTTGCTCTCTTTACCCTGCAGCCCGTCCAGGAGGAGAACGATGAGGCCAGGTGTCCAGCAGATCACAAAGGCACCTGCAGAGATGTGAATCATTTATAGGGACAGAAATGAGTAAACGACACATGCACATTTTTTCACTGATGCGGGATGATGCCTGACAAAGTATGGCACAACTGTGTAAGGTCACATTACACCGTTCCAGTGCGTAACAGCAACCATGCAGAACATATTTACAGACAGGAAATTAGTCACCTGAGTAGTAGAAAGGTAGATCATAAGATGGAAAAATTCTAATAAAGTTCCAACTTAAAATTCTCTAAAACACAAAGATAAGGGAAGACGGAGAAAAGAAAAAATCTGGTTTGCAGAGAAATGCAAGATAAGTAATCTTGACAAGTCTGTACTTTGTAAAATATTTGTTTGCTCTGTCATTCATTTACGTTCCTGAAAAATACATATTTGCTCTTACCCAGAACCATAGAAATGGTTTTCATCAAGTTGATGACTGTCTGCTGTCGTGCCTCGGAGGCGTGCTGAGAAGTGTGGCGACTCTGGCGTTTCACGTGAAAGAATATGTGAGAGTACATGCCCAGCATAATGAAAAAGGTGAGCAGGTTGAGAAGTGCCCAGAAAATCAAGAAGCGGCGGCTGTAGAGGGGAGCAACAGTGGAGCAGTCTGCGAGATCACATTCACAGTTCCAAAACAGCGATGGCACCAGACCCATGATGATCCCTACGGCCCAGATGGAGATGATGAGCAGCACCACGCGCCTCTTGGTCATGGTGCTGTGCAGCTGCATAGTGATGATGGTCTGGTGGCGTTCCACAGCCACAGCCAGGAGGTTGGCGACGGAGGCAGTCAGGCTGATGTCAATCAAAGCCCCACGGATGTACCACTGCTTCTTAGAGAGCTTCGCTGTCCAGGGTCCCGTGTTGAATATCAGGTTGGTATAGGCTAAACCTGCAAACAAGTCTGCTGCTGCCATGTTTCCCAGCAGGTAGTAAATGGGGAAGTGAAAGCGGCGGTTCATGTGGATGGCTGCCATCACTAACAGGTTGGCCAACACCACTATTAAGGATAAGGGCAAGCCTAGTCCTATGACCAGGTGGTCCCGTGTAGTCCAGTTCCCTCTGATCGTTTTATTCACCTGTTGGTAAAAGAAGGTGACGTTTTGGTTGCTGTAGCAGCCGTTCGACGTATTATTGTCAATGTCCATAACTGCAAAGAGAAAAAAAAAAGGGCAGAAGATGTTGAAGGGAGATCAACATGCAACTACTAAAACCTCTACAGGAATATACACATTGGAACTCAAAAATGGTTTAGCCTTTACTTGTTACTACTATTTTAAATCTGTGTGTTGTGAACCACACAACAGGTTCTGCATTTTCATTAAGGATACAAAAAAACAAAATGGAGAAGCAGCTAGTAACAAAGGTTCACGCTGCTTCCACAGGACTTGGAAAAAAAAAGTCACCCCATAACGAGTGTTGCTGTTCATTAATCTAAAAAGGACTAAACAATTTCCAAATAATTTTAACTCAAATTAACACAGGTCATTCACTACTGGAAAATATTTGAGTGCTGACCTTTTCTGAATGTGACCCAACAAATTTAGCCCAACATTAAAGAAAAAAAAAAAAAAAAAAGCAACAGCTGAGACTCTGCAGGGATTACATGGTATGTTAAATGCAATTAGAAAGAAACCGAACTTGTATGGCCTATTTGAAAGTAGTGGAGAAGCATCATGTATTATTGTGACATGGCTTATTGCCCCCCCCCCCCCCAAAGACATTTCGCAAAGTTATGTTTCAAAAAACCCCACAAAACTTCTGAAGCAATGTCCTTTAGAGGAGCAAATGTTGGTCCCATTGCAGATATTTGGCAACAACCAAATACTACATCATCACAAACACCTCACAGAAAAAAACCCAGCTGTGGCCTCACAGAAACTGTCAAGCATTTCAGTGGAGGTATAAAGATTCAACCAAGCAGTCCAAGAACTCAATGAGTAAAAACTAAAGCGGCGAAGAGTAGTGGACCAACATTTCTGCACAAAATCAATTAAGTTACAGGATGTCCTTATCATTTAAACTCAATGTTTCATTCTGGTTTTACTTCAAATAAATAAATAAATATAGAACCTGTAATGTGTTAAAATATTTTCCAATTTGGTAAAAAAATAAAAAATGTAAAAAAAAAGTCTAGAACATCAGCTGCAGCTTTTAAAGCTCAATTTAATGTACATATAAGACTTACTTGCAGCAGATATTTTCCCAAAAATGTAGCAGCTGGTTTCCAAAGTTGGAGTTTAGAAAATTTTTTATTTGTTTTCTGGAGATTAAGCTAAAATAAAAAAAAGGAATGTTCATAGGCGCAAACAAAGAAAGGTTCTTAAATAAAAATATAATGCATCACGGGGATGAGGTTTCAGTCCTAAGTTACAGGTATTATCCGCAACGCTTGTTAACTCCGAATATTAGAGGCCCGTCTCTGCTAGAGATACCGTTGTGTTCAAATTGTAGCCCTTCAGTTTCTACTACTCTGACAGTTTGGTAGAAAATTGATTTTTTCATGGTAAATAATGTACTTATGCAAGTATAAACCAACAGATCTAAGAGTTAGGACTTGGATTCTGCTAATCCTGTTTTTTTCCAATAATTATTGTAGAGGAGGAGTAAAAAAAATAGCAAAATGAAATTTATTCTAGAACTGCACCACTCAGTGGCAACTCTGTTACAATAGTTCTGACTTTTTGTTGTTGCAGATCTTTGGTCAATATTTTTATTCATTGAGGCTTTGCAGATTTTGACAATTATTCCCCTCTTGTTTTGGATGTTGTGCAGCTGTAGCTGAAAAAAAAAACTTTGCTCTTATTTTCATCACTTTTGCAGTTGTTACGATGCATAACTGGGGCAACAATTAATT
This sequence comes from Xiphophorus maculatus, assembly GCF_002775205.1. Taxonomy (NCBI): domain Eukaryota; kingdom Metazoa; phylum Chordata; class Actinopteri; order Cyprinodontiformes; family Poeciliidae; genus Xiphophorus; species Xiphophorus maculatus. Next base: position 9,813,420 of record NC_036458.1, on the reverse strand, counting down.
GTTTTTATAAATGGGAGCAACTAATTCACCCTCAATGCTCAAATAATGCCACAGATCCCAGAGGACTGCTTTAAAATTGAAACCAAAACCAGGAAAACACAGAAGAAAACGGAAAACTACCACTCAAACAAATAAAAGAACTGTAATATCGGAAAAGACTCGGCCAATGTTCTCCGCCAGGGTGACCAAAGAACATCTAGTACAGAGCAAACCCCTCCAAAAGAAACCAACAAAAAGAAAACGCTCACTGAGACACTCATTAAATAAAAGCTCAATTGTTGTCAGACAACCTCCAAATGCTGAATTCAAGCCACACCACACAGTGAAGCACGGCGCCTCAGGAGTCATGTTTTGGAGATGCTTCCCATACTGCAGTGTCAGGCAAATTTATTGCATATCAGGGATCACATAACTTTGAAAAATATGCGAGACATTTCACCTTGCACCAGAGAGGAAATCCATTTTAAATGGTTGTTTCAAAAACACAGTGACCCCAAGTACAAAAGTGACAGGCATGTTGGTCCAAGGCCAACAATGCCACTGATATAGAGTGATTACTCCAATACGTTAGAAAGAAATTGTAGAGTGAAGTCAAAAAATGCAGAGAATTGTGGAAATCAGTCCTGGGCTAGAATACCCGCCTCAGACCACAGAAGTTAGTCAACTCCGTGCAGCACAGATTTGAAAAAGTTCTCAGAATCAAAAGTTTATGTAGGGAAAGTTTGAGTAAGTAAAGAAAAATCTAGACAGAGATGGGGTATTTGTTTTAGCCGTCTAATATGAATTTTAATATTCAACGTCCGCAGTGATAATACGTTCAGATTATTTTATTTATGTTTTGCTCTGTAATAGAGTACACATTATTCCCAATGTATTAGTATGTATTGGCATTAACTATGAGAACTTAGAGATTCACTTCTTTAAAACGCACTGCTGTTATTTAGAACACAGCTGTATTCTCAATCCCTCCAAAAATATACTTGTGGTTCCCGTAAAAGACCGGTCTGAATTGATCAGAAAAAAATCTATATATATATATACATTTCCACCAGAAGGCCAAAATTCACTCGCCAATTGGTTTTAATTTCCAATGTTATCCATTTTGAAGCAAATCATTTTTTTATGTAGCATCAAGTCTCACTTTTAGATCCTCCTTTATTTGTCGACATTTACACTAATTTGGCATCAAGCCCTGATGGTTTCAGGACCTTATCCGTCTAATAAAATGTGACTGCTGCTCTGTTTCTTTGAGCAATAAAATATGTTTGTCGTGTTGATTTAGTTACATATCTAATCTATCAGATAACGACAGTACACGAGTTCGTGTGTGAATCACCTGCATTCCAGTCTTAGTTATGGCTAAAACGAGGCACAAGAGATTTTCAGAGTTCAAAAATCATGTCAACTTTGGCCAAAAACTGCCTTGTTTTTCAATAATTAAATGTTTAAGTCTCATTGCAATATTTACCAACAAGTAAATTAATATACTTTAATTTGTTATTCTTTCCCCAACTTTGTGAAATGATTTCACTTCCGATTAAGTGTGACATGCCACGGACACTTTCTTAAATTATCCAAAGGAACATAAACCTACCTTTCACTTTAGAGTCTCCTCCTTCCGGACATTTCCTTTATGAATCAGGTGACTCCACTTTACGCCAAAAGAAGGAGAAAGTCTTATTTTGTTAGCACTGACAGTACATGTGTCCTAGCACTTCTCCCGGTTACGCGTCTCTGAATCATTCTCACTCGAAACAGCTGAACCTGAACAACAGGTAAACGATGTTGCCTCCAAGTACCGCTTAAAAAAACGGACAAACAAAATGTCCTGCCTCACATACAGCTTCGGAACACATTGTTCACACAGTCTTGAGACTTCTATTCAATGTTTGCATAAGTTTCCAAATTACTTTAATGGGAAAAAGAACAACAACAACAAAACACATCTTGGTTTGGGCATTCTGAAGTTTTACCGCTGTAGTTTCAAATAGTGACCACAAGGGACAGTAAACATTAGCCCTTCTAAATAGCCGTAAGCAACGTCCTTCCCGTAAACATTAGTCTTCATGTATCTTTATGGTATCCTTGCGACGTAAGCAAGTGATCACACAAGTATCTACAGAATGAATATATTGTTTTAAAGTAGTTTTTGTGATAAAAAAAATATGTACACATATTTGGCCTTTTGATTTCAGCGTGTGTTACAGCGTCTTAAACTCAAATAAACACCCAAAAGCAAGTAAGCAACTGAGTCACTTCAGATAAATGCTTGGGTAAAACAACGGTTAATAATGAACAATTGATATCCCACTAGAAACACAGCCCCCGATTTTTGGTGATGTAGTATATCAATATGGCCACAAGAGGGCAACGGAGTTCAGTATAAAGTCAGAGACTGCAGGCTCACTTCTGATAGATGAGACCACCAATAAAATCCCAATCTTGCTACCTTAATTTTTAGGTTTCAAAATAATGTTATTCTTTATATACATAAAAGTAAAATGCAATGTTTAGCTAATGCATATCTGTTAGCATGAGTTATTGTGTTTTTGTTCCTCTTTCAGCCATGAGCAAGCTAATGCCTAATAATTTATTTTGTATGACAATCGAAAATGAACACTTAAAATTGTTTGTAAGCAACCATCATTATAGCTGACACCATAAAAAAAACTGCTTCATTGACCCTGGTTCAAGGAGCCGTCGCAATCAGGTTCATAAGCTCTTTACTGAGATTAAGTTAATAATTTCAGTCTAACACATTTTTTATGAATGTTATAAACTGATTTTTTATTATTATTATTTTTGAAACACATTAAGGAAGTGGTACTTTAACTTCTTACTAACGCATGCTTGTCTCTTCATATCTTGTAATTACCCGGAATAACCACAAGAGGGCAGTTTTGATCGCAAAAATAGCTGTCCGTAATTTTCATAAACATCTGGGGAAATGCTATCACTAATACTATCTAGCTATTAAAATCAACTAGAGGGGAGTATGAATTACAAATGCCTTTTTTGCCTAAAGATAAATCAGTAAGTGAGAAATTATTGTCTTATTATAACTTATAACTAATTGTTTTTCACCAATAAAGTTGCATTTTTCACTTGCTGTAAAAAGCAAATTTTTACAGCCAGATTTTCATTTTTTTTTGCGCCATACTTTTCATTTTCAGATAATGGACTAACATGTTCAAAGAGATGCTCAAAGCTTTGTATTTGGTTTTATAGCCTAACTCTGTTTCAACCTTGCCACGGCATCTTTGAGTTGTAGCTTGTAACCTGAGGCCTTTGCAGAACAACTGCAAAGATAAACTTATTTACAAATGAGTACCTTTGAAAAATATTGTATGACTACACTAGATTTTATCTAGGGTTGTCAAAGTAAAGCAGTCTGGCCACATTTTCTGAGTTTTATTTGTAAAAGCATGCGCAATTCAAGTATTCACTACCTGTCTGCGCTACGTTGTGTTGCTCCATCACATAACACCCAAATAAAACTCATATATGTCTGTGGTTGTAAAATGACAAAATATGTTGTATTGTGTATTAATATTACAAAGTGCTGCATTTTGGTTTATTTGTAGAAAGAGCCAACTTAAAATTGACCAGCTCTACAACTGAGAAGCAACATATTTCTTCACCTACAAATCAAGAGGGAGTTGCAACATTAAAACAGACACTTTCTCTGTTTTATTTTCTATAAAACAGATGAGTTTATTCAATGATCATTACATACGTATTCAGAGACCTCAAGAGACCACTCACATACCAAACAAAACTGAGGAAAATGTTATAACAACCCCCCAAAATAGAACAAATGCAACACAAAAATTAAAATACCTGAATAAAGCAAATTCTGGGCTGAGCTGCATTTCAGCACATTCTCTGTAGAACTCATGGCACATTATGTCCAACAGTTATCGTGGAAAACAAAAGGATAAAATGGAATGAAAGTATTTTTCTTAACACTTTTGAAACAGGTCTAATAATAACATTATATATTCATACATGGTGGCCTTGAAATAAAAAAAAAGAAAAGTGAATTAAGTACTAAACCTTTCCTGTTCATCTTTTTAGTCTTCATCAACAGAACGTTTATCTACATATCTGGGAACATGCCTCTTCGCATCACACAGTGGAAAAAAAAAACAAAACTCTCACATTCACGCAGTCGCTCAAATTTACACAATCAAACTTACAGACCAGACTGAAAACGCTAATGTGGAAACGCTGAAACACATCTAGCTAAAATCTGCTGAGAGAACAAAATGCAAAAGTAGTTGTCAGATGTTTACACTTAAAGATGCCCAGCTAAAACTAAATTTTAAAACCAGAATATTGACAACGGGTAAAATATAAAATGCTGTCTTTACCTTTTTTTTCTCTTTTTTTTTAAAAACACAAACTCTCCAAAAAAAATCTCCCTCCCGTTTTAAATATTAAACCTCCCACTCCTGATGTGCCACTTTCTAAGTCCCCTCAAAGTGTAATATAAGCCAACAAGAATTGCAATACAATACAGGCACTGGAGAAAAAAAAAACACTTTAAGAGACAAATAGAGAGGACAACATATGTTCAGATTTTAGCCCAGCTCCAAAATGTCTCCAGGAACAGAATTAGAACTTACATCCACTATTATCAAACAAGAACAAAGATAGAAATCCAAACCATTTTCAACTTTTTTTTTTTCTTGTTTTGACATTTCTGGTTGATCGTTTTTTTTTTTTTTAAACGCTGTCAAGAGTGCCTGTTGTGAATTGGAAGATGATCGAAAGCGGGAGCTTAGTCTGGTCCCATTAACAGTTTTTTACTAACTTGTTTTAACTGTTAGCTAGAAAAGATGAAATCGTTTCTTCTTCCTTAATTGCATCTTTCAAATGTTAAGCACTGATTTTAGTCACAACAGAATCCTCAAAGGCAACACAAGAGGCTTATCCAATCCAGTAGTGACTGTTGTGAACAGCCGAACATCAATATCTGATAGTAAAACAAATATAACGACACTTGCAGTGAAACCCAACTAAAGCGCAGAAACAACTGGCTCTTTAACTCTTCTGGTAGCTAGTTTTTGTAGTTTTTAAATGACAAATACAAGATGAAAATTGATCTTTTCTTTGATAAATACTCACTGGAGCTATGATAATGCATATATTCAGTTTTTTGCCCGCTATCTACCTACAATGCTTAGAGAAGTTATTTAACATAAAAGATATTGAGTTGTTTGGCATAGGTGGTGGAGTGTATTGGCGCAAGGAGAACCCAGGTGGAAAAGCAGACAGATCCAAAATAAACAGTTTTTGAAGCATAAGAAAATATTTTTTTACAGTAGATCCTAGATGATGGAAAAAAACATCTGCACGGCTTCTGGTTTTTGTCTGTAAGTGTTATTGGTTTGTCCATGTGTGCAGGCCATACAACATACTTATCTATTTAGGAAAGAGATGTAAGGCAAACTGTACCTTCTCTGCTGAGAAATATACATGATTTACAGTATGGAAGTTGCTCCCACCCCTTCCCCACCAAATATAAAAAAAGAAAAACAAAAACAGTTCACTAATGACAAAATAAACAACAAAAAAGACAAATTTCTTCACGATTTTAGACATCTGGCAGTTTCAAAATACTTCTGCGCAGTCTGTCAGTAATTCAGAGCATTTTCACCATCTCCAGGATTGGGATGTCTTTACTCCTGCAGTATTGTTGTGCCAACACACAGTGAGAATCAAGTCTGACAAAGGCAACTGTGCCAAAAAAAAAAAGGGTTCCTTTTTTTCTCCACAACTAGAGATCAGGCAAGCAATGCTAGATTCCAAGAAAATGACATCCAAAACAATAAGAGTCCCCTCCATGTGTTCAGCCAATGGGGCCAAAGTGAGCCGTAACCACTTGTCCAGCCAGCGTTTGTTTTCAGTCTCAACAGGGCTGGTTGTGTATGCATTAAGTCTGTGGAGCGGTCTGCGCTGCATTGTTGCCATGATTTTATTCAAGAGGATGCTTGAGGCATTCATTCGCTTTTTTCTTCTCCTTCTTTTGCAGTTCATTCTGCTGTCCTCGTTTTCTCAAAACAAGTTCTCCTCAAAGATAGCCATTAAGTCACTTTGAAAATTCATATCAATAGTTGCTGCCATCTGTAGAAAGAAAAGAAGAACTCAGCATTTCAAATCAGCATTTTTTTTCTTCTTTTGCATGTGATGTAGAGAGTAAACGAGTGTTGGCTTACCACCTCCCTCCTCCGCCTCTCCTGTTCCCTTCGGCGTGCTAGTTCCCTCTGTTGATCTAGTGAGTTCTGTGTGGAGGGCTGAGGCGGAGTGGCGGGTTGAGGAGACTGCTGGATGGCAGCCGGCTGGGATTCCTGCTGCACCTGCACCTGCTGCACCTGCTGCGGTTGTTGTTGAGAAGGGGCTTGGATGTGCTGCGGCTCGAGGCGGCCACGAGGCTCCTCATGCACTCTTCTGGGAGGAGGCTCGATGACGTCCTCTTCATCCCGCCCTCTGTAAGGCGTTCAGACAAGGAATTTGCAATCAACAGATGCATAAAAGATGAATAAATGCCATTAAATGCACATCTTGTTTGAAGTTTCATGTCTTATTGGGGGAGAAAAAGTGTTCCACGTCTTTTAAAATAAGTTTTTTAAAGTTTTTTTATAATAAAAAAAATCTTAAAGCACAAATATTAGTGTTGCCATAAAGCAGAATGTCTATGATAACACCACAGCATCTGAATAAACTCTTTTGTTGCATTTATTTTCCTCTAGAAGTCTGGATCATTTGTGTCATTTTAGATCATAAGATAAAGATAAACTCAATCTCACCAAAAACAAAAAAATTGCCTTCACATGAACATTTTTAATAACTTGTCAGTAGATTTTTTTATTGTTTACTGATGAGCAGTAATAAAGTATTATAAATCTCCCCTAAAACATTTCGACAGCAACTTTTTTGTGCAATAACAATCTTGCTGATGGCAATTAAGAAATGTTCTTAATTGCGATCAGCAATTAAGAACTGGTCTTTGTGGGCTCAATCGGTTTTCTTTCATAAACTTTCTGAGCGTAATTTACAGATTAGTTTTCACATCCACCCACCAGGTGATTCACCAGGTGAATCTGCCTTGTGTGTTTTCTTGTTTTACCGTTGCTTGTCCTGCTCTTTACGCAGCCGGTCTTTCTCCGCCTCTGCCTGGGCTTTCAGGGCCTTCTCCCTCTCCTCTTTCTCCCGGGCCGCACGGCGGAACTGCTCGAAGCTGTCACTTGATGACTTCACAGCAGATTGTGTTGTAGACGTTGACTTTTGTGCCAGGCTTGCCCATGAGCCCATGTTTTTGAATTTCACGTCCTGAGAACGTAAACATGGAGACTTATTAGCAGTGCTGCTCAAGGCAAATATTCAGATTTACAACAAGTCCAGAAACGGATCCTCTTACCCACCTGTACCTTTTTGGGAGCTACAGAGGTCTTGGGCTCCTGCTTGAATTTCTCCTTTTCCTGCAGGATGGGAGGTGGCCCGCTGGGCTCAGAGGAACGGATGACGGGCCGTGAACTATCCACAGATTTTAAATCTGCCCAAGACATTCATACGAGCTTTGTCAGCATCTCAGGCCGTGCATTATTTCAAGCGTTTTTCATACAGAGTAAAATAAAAAGTGTGGAGTTCTCACTCTGTTGACTCTGGCCGGTCTGACTGGGCTTGATTTCTGGATGTTTGTGATGCTCTGCTCTCATCGCAGAGTTAAACTGCTCTCCTCTCATCACTGGTGACGGAGGAAGTTTTTCCTCTTTAACCACAACTTGGCTTCCAGAGGCCCTCTGCTGCATGACGAAAGAATGATCCAAGGTCAGTGCTCCTGGCGTTTGCACCCATCTATAGAAAGACTTTGTCTGGTCTCTGTAAACGTCTTACCTTTTTGGGCTGCATGTTGTGAGGTGGGGATGGGTGAGAGACGGGAGGAAACTGGGGGATTTGTGGGGAATGCATCATGAGAGGAGATGGGTTATCTCTTATGTGGCCTGTCAAGGAAGCAACAGATATGATAACCAAGCAGTTTTGGCATTTAGAAACAGCTAATAGTTGGGTTTTTTTGCATCGTTTTCTCACACCTACCAGTATTGTATGGGTCAGGTTTGGATGACCGAGGGGAGGGCTGCTCCTGCTGCTGCTGGATAATCTGCTGTGGTTTGTTGGAGGGCATTGAGATGTTGTGTTGCGACGCCTGGGACTGACCAGCGAGTCCCGGACCCTGCTGGTAGTTCAGTTGATGCTGCTGCGCTTGCTGCTGTTGGTGTTGAGCGTTTTGCAGGTGGCGGGCCTGGTGTAGGGTAATCTGAGGGGGTGGGGCCTGATGTGATGCAGTGGGCTGGGCTTGAGAGGGAACAGAAAGCTGTGGAGGAGGCAGCGAAGTCTGTGCGGAGAGCTGCGACTGTCCCTGCATTGTCGCTGTCTGCAGGAGAGAAGTCTGTCCCAGCTGCTGCAGCTGCTGCTGCGGCTGCTGCCGAACCGGCGCCTGGTGCGACTGCATGGATTGCTGCGGCTGACGGGCCGGCTGGAACTGCTGTAGGAATAACTGCACTTGGTTCATAGGTGTAGTTGACCCCGGCTCTTCGTCGTCTTCCAACAGCATCTGGGGAGGCTGGGAAGATAGCAAACCTTGAGGGGTGAGGGTGGGGGGTGACATGGGCCTTTGGTGCAGGGTTTGGTGAGTGTGGAGGATCTGAGGGGGGAGCTGATGCTGCGGAGGGGGGGCCGGCTGAAGCTGCGGCTGCTGCTGTGGAGCTGGCTGCTGCTGCTGAGGTGGTGCTGGCTGCTGCTGCTGCTGCTGGGGCGGTTTTGGATGAAGAGGCGCTGCTTTGTGACTCGGCCGTGACGGCTGCTGAGGCATCGAACTGTGTAGAGCTGGGGTTGAACAAAAGATTCACATAGTTAACAAGAAGCAAACCCCCCCCCCCCCCCCCCCCCCCAGAAAAAAAACAGAATCAATTGTTCAAACATCACAGTAAATATGTTATCCATGAATAATTCACTTTAATCCGATTTGAAATTATCCTTATCAAAGTGTCTTTAATGTGCTTGAATTTTGATTTATTTATGTTTGTAAATCATCCTGAAGAATCCAAGTTAGCAAAACATAAGTTATTGTACAACAATATATTTTAAAAGCTATTAAAATCATTTTTTCTCTATATATATTGTTGTGAAATTGTGTATTTCCCCTTACAGATTTCATCTGTTCTTGTTTCTATTGTCAAATTTTACTAATCATTGAAACAATTTTAATATCAGTCAAGGTAACCCGAGTAAATACAAAAAAAGTGTTTTCAAATCATGATTTTATTCATCAGGGAAAAATAAAATATCCAAATAAACCTGGTTCTCTGAAAAAGTTATTGCCTCCCTTTATAAAGTCATAAATTAACTGCAATAAAATTTAATTTTTCAGAAAGAAAAACTCAATTTCACAAGCCAATGATCATCATGGAAAAGTTTGGACAGTCTGAAAAGTGTTACAAAGCCATTTTGAAAACTTTGGCCAGCAAACTGAAATGAGGCAAAACTGGAGAGAACATGCAGGAGTGGAAGAGACCAATCAACCAAAGTTACTTCAAGAGCAACCAGACTATTTAACCAGGACAAAAAAAAAACCCACAGCAACATCTGAGGCTGGAGCTTCATGTTCACAGATGAAAAAAATTAAACATACAAAGAAAAGAACACTGTGGCCATAGAGAAACAAGGAATTGACAGTTAAAAAAAATATTTGATTGCCTCAAAAGGTTGAAAAGGTGTCCTCCTTTCTGTTCCTGACCCATTTCATTATATTTTTTTTTGTATGATTCTGTTGAACCACAACTCAAAGGCAATGTCTGATTTTCACTGGTTAGTTTTCAGTCATTGTTTCTTTAGAAGGACTTTTGTCAGTTTACAGTTATTTCAGTGACCATTGTGGGTTTTTTCAGTCATAAACCGAAGGATAACAACAATTTTGCATGAGTAAATATACTTTACAATAGGCTCCGTAGATAGAAAATAAAATTAGAATGAAGTCAATGTATACACAATATACTATCTGCAGGTTTGTGTCTGACAGACTTTCGGTTAAAAAAAATCATCAACCAGGCACAAGATGGAGTAGAATTACTTCAAAACAAGATTATTAAATAGAAACAATAATGTCTAGTATTTTCTCAAATCTCTGTCTTCTTGCCCTCAATGCTATCATGATATTTAAAACATTTACATACGTATTCATCTGCACTATTTATCCAGACATGCAGTGCACATATAACCTTATGTGAACCGGAGAGATGCTGGAGATGGCACTCTCACACTTGTAATAACAAAAAAAATAAAAATAGAGCAATAAAATCAAAGTACCTACATGCATCCTTACCTGGAGACGGGAGGACCGGATGCTGGTTGAGGAATGGGTGCGTTTCAGGGGACACTGATCCAGCAGAATGAGCGTTTATATGCGGAGGTGGAGGGGAAGAGTTGCCAGTGTGGTGGGGCATATGCATGATCGGCTGGCTGAACGGAGGCAGAGGCTCGTAGCTTTCTAGCAAGTGGGACGACTCCAGAGCAGCGACGGGTGGAGGAGGCATAAAGCCTGCAGGAGACGGTTGGTGGTGCTGCTGCTGCTTCATCTGACTGCTGGCCTGAGAGACAACAGCTTGGGACTGAAACCCAGTCTGAGCAGAGCCCGTCTGGACATGGGGATGCATCTTCTTCCCCTCTTTCACAGATTGGCTCTTCTTCTTCGGCTGCTTTATCATTCCTGGGGGAAAAAAAAGAAGTTTAATCTCTCTTTCTGTTTGATCTGTTTTAGTACTATGCAGGACTTTGGTTAAACACACATTCTTTTAAATGTGCTTTGTAGAAAAAAACAGGGATTTTCTACAGAAAGGTGTGGTATCGTGGGAACTTAAAAAGGCAATTCAGCAGAACCCACCTGATCCCTCAGCTTCACTGTCTGAGCTTGAGCCACTGCTTTCAGAAGAAGATATTGTCTTTTTGGAGGGAGCCACTGACTCAACGGTTTTCTCAGCTACAAAAACAACTTTGTGTTAATTACTTTTGTGGATGCAACACCAAAATATAAATCTATTCACACACAGCATCTTACGTGGAACCCGTTTCTTTTTCTTGAGGCAGGATGACACATATCTCTCCAGTTCACGTAGAGTTGAAGGCTTCAGTGTCTCAAAGTCGATCTCAATCTCATCAGGATTCGAGTTTTTGAGTGAGGGTTCCCTCGACTGAATGATATGTACTACACGGCCAAGCTTGTCACCAGGAAGCTTGTTAATGTCCAGGCTTAGCTGCCTCTTCTCTTCGTAAGTCATGGGCTTGCATTTCTCCCCTGGGACCGGTGGTCCAGTTGTTCCAAGATCGTCCTCCAGGTTGGGAACATGCTGCAGACTGGGTGGGTGACTATTTTTTAATACCTCCTTTTTACTATAGGGGGAAACAAAACAAAAAGAGTTTACCAGAGCAGAAATTTACTTTTCACTAACCTAAAAGTGCACATAATTTTTTTTCTGTTAAAAATAGGCAATGCTTGTTTACTATGTTGAAAACAGCAGAAAATGCTGTATAAATTCACACAGATGCATAAACAGGAACTGTTGGACAAACTGAAATTTTGTATAAAACACGATGATGCATCATGACCTAAGCTGCTTGAAGGACGATACAGCTGAAGTAATTCATTCACAGAAATCAGTAAGTTAAATAAAATACAATCAGCTTCAGTATGTTTTGAGTTTTAATGTGGCTCTATGATGCATAAATATACAGTTAGTTCTGGAAAAAAAATTTAGTGTCCACTGCATTGAACCCCACCGAAAACCTCATGGTTATTCCACCAAATATTGATTTCTGAACTCTTCCTGAGTTAAAACATTAGTGTTGTTTCTAAATGAATATGAATTTGTTTTCTTTGCATTATTTAAAGCGCTGAAAGCTTTAAATAATGCTTTCTGAAAGCGCTGCATCTTTTTTGTTATTTTGACCATTTCCCATGTTCCGCAAATTAACACAAAATTTTTGCTTGGAATATCAGAGACATGTTGTTAGTAGTTCATAGAATAAAAGAACAATGTTCATTTTACTCAAACATATACCTATAAAAAGTAAAATCAGTGAAACGGTTAATTTTAAGTGGCCTCCTAATTTTTTCCAGAGATGTATATATAAAACAATAATAAAAACATGATGAGATTTACAGCAGAAGGCAAGAGAGGAAAGAAAAATCAAAGTGGACAAAAGTGGTTTTGGTCTTAAACATTGATAAATCTACCTGGGTTTCTTCTTAGTAACTACATCTTTGTTATTGTTTGTGGTCTTAGTTTTCTTGGGCAGCTGTGGAACAGGTGGGGGGTCCTGGATCTCATCTACATGGCTTGGAATGCTGCCTTTCTTCTTATGCTTATCTTTTTTCTTCTCTTTCTTCTCCTTCTCTTTTCTCTTTGGTTTGCTGGGTTGTGGTTGCGACAGGGCAGCCAGCTGCTCGTGGACAGCCTTCAGCTGTTTGTGGAAAAAAGGAACCATTTTTAAACAAAGTTTTACAAGAGCTGAGTAACAGCTCTGCCTTCGTCTGGAGTTTCCTTTGATCACTGACCTGCTCCTGGAGCTCTGCTAACCGCTGAGCTCTTTCCTCTTCAGAGTCATCAGTGGAAGACTCAGACTCAGAGGATGAGTCACTGGAGCTGTCTGAAGATGTGTGAATGTGTGCCAAATGGGGTTGGGGCTTCACCGGGGCAGGATGGTGAAGTGTAGGAGTTTGGGCAGAAACCACTGGCTTGCTCTCAGGTTCGTCTGGCATCTTGGCAAAGCGCATCTCAAACACGTCCTATAAAATCAAATGAATCATATAGGAAATAACCATGTAGCTTGCATACTAAAAACAACAGAAATGATTAAATTAATCAAGAATGTATTAAAATTATATCATTCCTCCACTCAACAAACACTGATAACCTTTATGTACCTGCAGCTTTCGTGCCATGGATACTACTTCGTGGTCTGGTGGGTTATATTTGTAGCAGTTGGAAAACATTAACCTTACATCAGCAGCAAACTCCTGGGGATCTCGGTATTGCTTTGTTTCCAATTTGGCCTAGCAAATGTATCAAGGATTTTACTTGGCATGTCACAAAATGCACTCGTCATATTTTGGAGATTTTTTTTACAATCATGCATTTAACAAACCTTGATGGTACTGAGGTCCATTGGATGTTTGATGATGTCGTGATAGTCGTGTAGTCCCAGTGCATCCACATCAACGGGTTTATAAAATGGCCAGGCGTAAGCAGCGTGTTTCTTGGATAGCATATCTCTAACTAGACCAGCGCAGTAACCTAGCTGATCCTGTGGTTTGGGGCTAAGACCTCCACTTGGTCCACTGAGACCGGTTACCATACCTAAGTGATGCTGAGAGTCCGGAGCCTCCTTCTTTAACAGTTTCGGTGGTCGGCTACTCTCTCTTCTGGGTAACGTCTTCCCAGATTTAGATTCTGCAGGTGAAGACTCACTCAGCTGGTCATTTGCTGTTGGTGTTGTAGTGTCCGCTTTCCTTTTTTGGCTCTTTTTTTGCTGATGTGGAAAAAAAAAAAGAAGAGAAAATCAGATACTCAGACTTCAAAACCAAATATTTATGGCACACTCTAAACAAACATTTGTAACAAATGTGCTAAGCAAAGCAAATGTATTTCTCTTCATTCATCAAACTTACTTTGGTCATAGTTATAGGGCTCTGCAGCATAGGGGCAGTGTTCTGAATCGGTACTGGGGGAAGAGAGGTCTGAGTGGGGAGAGGCACAGAAGTCATGATAGGAACTTGAGGAACACAGTCTGGCTGAACCATGGTGTATGGCGCTCCGAGCTGTGGCGCAAGGCTGGGTAACGTCTGGGGCACAAGGGAGGGCAGAGCCTGGATTGAAGGATGTGGAGGTAGCACAGATGGGGCCTGCATTGGTCCTAGAGACTGCGGAGCTGCTGGAAGGTTTGACAGGCCACGCGTTTGTGGAGTCGTGGATGACGAATCAATGATGGTGCCTGGTTTCAAGTTTAAACCTTGGTGACAGAACAAGGCGTTTGAATTGTTATTCTGTTTCGTAGAAGATTGCTCATTAGGAGCAAGGTATAAGCAAGCAAATCACATACCACCTTCTCTCCGGCCTCGGCCACGTCCCTTTCCTGTCATGACCGGGATCTCTATTTCTTCTTGAGGCATCTCTGCAACTTTTTGAAGGAAAGCCTTCTCTAGAGCTTCAGCCATTAAAACTATGTCATCGCCAGGCTATTGAACAGGAAAAACATCCTCAGCAAAAGTGGAAAGACATCAGAAACATTTGTATTTCATAGCAACCATGGCTCTTGTGTGCAACTATGTTACCTTGTTGTATATATAGCAGTTGGTAAACATCGTGTTGAAGTCCTGAATACATTCTTGGGCATTCCAGTAGTAGCTATTCTCAAGTCTTTTTTTGATTGTTCCCATGTCCATAGGTGTTTTAATTATAGAGTAGTAATCCTAGAAAAAATTTTGAAAAATGTGAGAACAACAATTTCTTAAGTTGCAACATTATGTAATTGATATGCTAAGGCTATTATAACATTTCCACCAAAACTTGTAGCATCTACATGTCACAAACTAAACTGATTTAATTTATCATTTATTTACAAATTACTGATTCAACTTATTTTGGATTTTTACACCAAATCTGGGGTAGCAAATATAAGTTATTTCAACATAAATTTCCCAGAGCGCTGACCAAAACCAGTCCTTGAATTGCTGAACTCTGTGCCACTAAGCAGCATTAGATTTTCTATATTTATGAGTGAACATGATTAGCTCATGACCAGATTCTCACACTTCCTAAAAAGTGATGGTAATCTCCGAAATAAACAAATGACACATTACATAATCAACAAACGTGGTTTGAATCGGATATGAACCTAACCTGTTTGTCTTTTTAAATGCCTTGAGATTACTTGATGTGCATTGGGATTGTATTCCTTGAAAGTCTTAAGGAAGATTAATATTTCAAATAATACTATTTTATAGTAGTAATTATATAATTTTACTTACAGAAACAGTGCACAGATGTTCTTAAATGGGACGATAAAAGCACTAGCCAATTCCCTCAAGTTGAATGAATAAAATGCATTTTTTCTGACATAAATCTTGCTAATAATCCCCTAATGGAAAATTTTAAGCAACCTAATGATGAAGATATGAGGGACTTAAAAATGTGCTTTAACAGTTGTTTCTTTACTTGTTATGGTTATGCAACAAAAAAGAGCAGGTTGTACTCACAGGCAGGTTAAGTTTAATGGCATCCACTGGTGAATGAAAAGGCCAGGCATACTGGTGCTTCCATAGGGATTTTACCACAACTTTTAGTAGGTACTGCAGCTGGTTGGTCTGGCGTTTCGGCCTGCTAGGACTGAAGAACTCTGGGGCTGGGGGATTGCCCGTTTGCTGAGCCTGCCCCTGGCTGCTGCCCGACATCTGCGCAGTATCCAGGCCGTCTCCCATTCTGACAGGGTTAGGCGTGGGCTCAGGTCCCAGAACGGGAGCTGGAGCAAGAGTAGGGGCAGGAGTAGTGGTGCTGGCAGAACACCAGTTCAGTCTTGGCCCCGGCACAGACTCCACTGACAGAGTACCACTGATCCCATTGCACTCCTCACTGGAATCTCTGGAAAAAATAAAGCGTTGAACTGTCATTAATATGTTACAGCCATCAAAATACTCAAAGATATAGCACAGACTTCAATAAATATTTTTTTCCTAAAGTAAACAAAGGACAACTGATACAACTGAAACAAAGAGGTTTTACACTGCCAGCAACAGAGTTATAAGAGACAGTCAATAACAGATATGTACCTAAAGGTGTACCAAATATAAAAGCCACAACTCTTACCTAAAACTTTGATTAATTCAGTAAAGCGAGTAAAGATAATTTTTTTTTGTTATTTTATCCATGTAAAGATTCAGTTAACCTTTCACTGAAAAGCAAACTGATAAAAATAAGAACAGATACATCCCTGTTTTCACCGAAAATCTTTAGCACAAGTTGATGAAATTATAGATATGATCAGGAAATTTGGGTCAAAACAAACACTGGCTAACATCTTTAAGAAACCATCTTTGTTCCTGTTATCTTGGAAAGCACTGATGAGCTGCTTTACTTCTTATTGCTCTTTTTCTTTTTCCTGGACCAAACAGATATGTAAGAATTTATTATTGTTAAAAAAATTACCCATTGTACACCTAACACAAATTAAATGGCAACTTTGAAAATGGCCTAATGCATAATGAAAATCCAATAAATCAAAGGCCCTTTAAGATCATCCTTTCAATTCATGATTTGCATATGTTCTTTACATGTTTCAATCAGCTGATGCATCCCAACCTGGCACTGGGGTGTGTATATCTGTGTGCGTGGGTTGAAATCACAGAGCACATAAGATGTAATGATAAGATGGGATTACAGAACGAATGTGGCTTACATATATGACACAAAGTGAAGAAAGCCGCATCAGCAAGCAACTGCAAACAAATCAATGCAAGCAAATTTAATTAAAATCTCAAATTTTAATTGCAGTTGTCAAGAGATTCCCCTCACTTGACCGATTAATAAGATAAATCAAATATGTACATTCAAACTACACCAGTTAACCCACTGGCAAAGTGTAACAACACAACTAAAACTAATCAGTCAAGAGGTTCACTTCCTCATGCTTCCGGTCTTATGTTTTTCTCAAACCTAAAAAAAGCTGTTGACCTTTGACCGGGGCATAGATCACTGTCGGCTACTGTGGAATGTTTTCTGAGGAGACAGGAAGGTGGCTTGAGTATTAGGGTGGGGGTGAAGACCTCACACCGGGAAATCTGGTTTTACATGCGTCTTCAGAATACATGCCTAACTTGAAAGGAGGCAACAACTGCCGTCTGTAAAAACAAACCATTAATCGTCCATGTGAAGATATAAGGTTTAAATTCAGGCAAAACTGTAGATCTGCAGATTTCACTAAGAATCACAATGATGGCCTGTGTTTTATCTAGAAGCAGAGATATAAATAATTAATTGGGCAATGGTAACAATACACCACTCTGCTTATTCACGCCGATACCCACACTTTTTGTCAGTTAACAAGCTATTGATTTTACTGAGGCTTTCATTCCTTGCTTTACTTGCACTGGAATATATTTTTAGTCTTTAGAATAGAGACCAAAAGTGAAACGCAAAATTTGCACATTTCTTCTAATAAAAAAACAGCAGAAATGAACAATACATCTGCATCAACATTAGTATTGGCTAATGTTAATCATTTTTTCACATATTGGTATCCAATAACTAAAAGTGGGCTGATGTTAACAAACAACGTTTAGTTTCTTCCTGCTGCCATTTGTGTTTATGGAAGATGGAAAGGAGGATGTAAACCATATGGCGTTTGTTTGGTCATGTGACAATTAGTGATACAATGCAGGATTGCAGGGAATTAAACTAAAGCAGAGAAACGTCGTCAACATTGTGGATGTTTTTTTCACTGTGTCTAAAGGGTAGCAAAATATATAAAAGATCAGTAAATATTATCAGCCAAAACAGCAAAAATATTGGATAATAACAAAGAAATTTTTATATTTTTGCAGCCCCAAAAAGATATAATTTGGAAGAACAATGGCAAAACTGTTCAAAACCATAAGATGTAGAGGTAAGAATCCTAAGGCATTTCAAGTCAGAAGGCTAATGTGATCATAAATTGATTAATGATTTAGCATATTGGTCCCTAAGACACACATTTAAGCCTTCTCCACACTCAAACAATCTCTGAGATTCCGAAAAGAACCAGATACTTTAACAAATAACAGGGAAATAAATGTCAAAAAAACATAAGATAACAGAATACATAAAAGAAAATCTGCACTACCAGCTCTGAAAACAAAAATGCTTATGAACTTACAACAATCTGAAGTAATGAACAACCAAACATTGAGCTCAAGATCTTTTCTTTAATCTTAAACGAACAGAAATACTAATAAAAATCACAAAAGTCCTTTTTGGAGGTCTGTCTTTTCTTGCTAAATACATTAATGATTGATTATATTGATTGATAAAAGTAATAAAACTAATTGATATATCCTTCCTCTTTGTTGAATTATTTGCTGGTTTATTTTAACCAGATCTGTGCTAAAAATTTAAACCACAAAACAGAAATGCAAAACAAACACTTCTCATTAATTTGCACCTTTAAGGTTCTTTAAATGGCAAAAAACATAATCTTTGGTGAAACTGTAGTTGTTTAGGTTATTGGCTCTACGTAGCGACTGTTTTAAAGTGCTAAATTTATGAAAAATCTCTGGTTCTGTTCTCTAACACTTGACATTTTTTATAGAAGCAAACGGCTACTGTCTGTTTGCTGAGCTCAAGAGGGTTCAATGAATTTTAATATCTTTGAGCTTCTGCTACTTAACCAAGATTATTTTTGTGTCTCTAAAATCACATCAGACATCTGCAAGTTACGTAAAGGAGCACTTGGTTTGGACAGACTTTAGGAACTACTCAGGAATTAGTTTTTATTCAAAATAAACCATGACTAATGTTTTCTCTATGATCATTTCAAGGAATTTGTGGGCACATACTGTTCTAAAACAGTTGGAAACAATATAATAAATAATATTGAGACATTGCCATTAATGAGTCTATTTTATGTTTTAAAGCAATGATATATAAATCACAGTATATCAAAATATGACCTTAGAGATGAAGCGCAAATCTGCGCTTCATCAACTTTTTCCAAATAAGGTAAAACCTGTAAAATGCTAGAAACACTCAGGGTTTCAAACACTAAAACAAAGGAAGACAGAACCTGATGTTAGCCAAATCATCGTTTAAGACTGAACAAAGACAGCCAAATGGACAGAACAGTCAACTTTATTGTTAAGTTATTCTAAACAGATTCATAATACAAATGCCAAAACTATCAACACAGATGTTATTTCAACACATCATTAAGATTTGTTTAATAATTATGTATAATTTTAACGGATTCTTATTTTTCATTTCATACAAGATATTGCCTAAGAGGGCAGAAAAAGTGTAAAGCATAACCTACGTATGTATGACATAACACATGAATCTAAGGGATGGGCACAGAATCAATGAGTAAGAAATGTGATGTTAGTCATAAGCCAACTGATGACAATCTTTTTTTATTCAAAATCATAAAAGGAAAGAGTGGTATGAAGAAAGGAAATGAAATATAAAGAAATGTATTAGTACGCACTAGGGATGCAAACAGTGAATCAACTTGCAATTAACTGTTGCTTGATGGTTTATTAAATTAAAATTGTTTCCTTTGGAACAAATTTTTCTAATGCAGTCTGCCATGCACTAAGGCAGACTGCATGGCAGCCTTACCCCAAATTACATATGTGCTACAAAGGTGAGGATAAAATGACAGAAAAAAAGAGTGGGTGAGGGCATAAAGCAGAAAACATTTTAACATGATTGAAAAAATCATAGTGCCAATAAGCATGATTGAATTTGAGGGTTAATGCACTTTATGGAACGAAGTTTTAAAACTCCTTTAAGAACCACGGTAACTGCCTGCTTAAAGGAGCTAAAATAAAAAGGTATGGTTCAGCATAGTATGAAAAATTATCCTTCATCAATTAATCGATTGATCTTATCGATCGACTAACAACTCTAGCTCAACTGAATCAATAACTTGCATCCCTATTACCTACTCATTATTTTTCACAAACAATTACACTTTGGCTTTATCTGACATTAAATACACTATGTACTAGAGGCCTGGTCATGTCAAAAAATATGTAGTGCAATCTGTATAGACCACGTTTATTTTTAGACGCAATGCCACTTTGGTGTGGTTTCTACAAGGAAGAAAAGAGCACAAGATGTTTATTAGGCAACAGAATTGGTTATTTTTTTTGCCAAATATTATTTTGACCAGTCAAGGACACCTAATTTTTTGTTCTTTAAAATCATTTTCAAGAGGGCCTGAAGGAAAATAAGTGTTGCTCATGTTTTGTCTAATACTCCAAAAAACTTTGGTTGGTGGACTGTTACTTAATAGGAGTGATATATCATCAAATCGGAGCTGCACAGTGGCACAGTTGGTAGCACTGTTGTCTTGCAAGAAGGTCCTGGGTTCAAGTCTCAGCCTGGGGTCTTTTTGCATGGAGTTTCTATGTCCAGCCTGTGCATGCGTAGGTTCTCTCTGGGCATTCTGGCTTCCTCCCACAGTCTAAAAACATGACTATTCGGTAAATTTGTCTCTCTAAATTCTCCTTAGGTGTGAATGTATGTGAATGGTTGCTTGCCTTGTCCTGTTTGTCTCTGTGTTGCCTTACGATGAACTGGTGACCTGTCCAGGCTGTACCCCCCCCCTCACCCATTGACTGCTGTAAATAGGCACCAGCCCCCTAGATAATGGATATATGGCATCATCAAATCCACTAGTGATTGACATTGATTGATTTCCTGTGTCTCTGATCCTGATGGATCAAACCGGTTTACACAAGAGTCACATTCAACCAACGCACACACATTTATACACTGATACGCAAATCAGTAGGCAACTTGGGGTTAAGTACATCAACATGTGACAGGAGGAAGCTGAAATCAAACCTACAACCTTCCGATCACAAGGCAACTACTCTACATACAGAGCCACATTTGAATCAGGTGTCCTGGAGTAAGGATACATCTAAAGACCCTTGTCCACAGGTGTGGCTTTGACCAGTTCTGCCCCAGTCTTCCCAAGCCCAATTTGTCTCTATTATTAGATCCTCCTCTGTTTATCCCCACTTCAAGGATAATACAAGACAGGACAAGCAATTAGACTGACAACAGACTGCAAATGTTAATTGGCCCAGCCTTCATTAAATGAACAAAGGGCAGACCTTACAAACTCCAAATAACAGCTCATCCACCACAGTGGACCGGCAGGCATGGCGTCTGCTGTTGAGTGTGGAGAAATGTAACCATAGGCAGCGCCAGAAACACACAATTTAACCTTTGAAGCAGAATGACTGCGATTTTGCAGCTCTGCAAGAAGCACATATCTTGGAAGAACTGATACAAAATAAAGAAGCGAGACACAGTGCAGGACTGGTCAGTGTTTTGTCAAAGCTATAGTTTTTCATTGGCTGGTGTAAAACACCTGAACAACCTTACATGAGTTTGCCTATGTGCATGTTATTATTTGACTGCGTATTGCTTTTCAATAAAGTCTGTGTATATATTATTTGCCTGCATAATCTAAGTCCAAAGGTTGCACATGTTGAAAAAATTAAGCACCACAATGTAAATAGATCTGCACATATAGCAAACTAATCAGTTAATCACAACCGTTTTCATTAAGTTTCAGCCAGCAAAAAATTTCTAGAAGACAAAGTGAAGTATCAAGGTTTATTAGAGTCAGCCTTGATAACATCCAGATGGAGGATGGAGATGTAACATCATTTTAAGCTTTATTTTAATTAGTTGACACTGTTTGTCTTTAAGACAAATCGAATATCTGGGTTTGTTTGAGCCCATCTAAACCTCAACCTCAAGTTCTCTGTTGCTGAGTGTTGCTGCAAATGGCAATCATCCAATTGGAGCAACAGCCAAAGCTCACGGCCTGGCTATGTTTCCACGTTCCTGCCCATATTTACGCCCAAAATATTAGGGCGCAGACTGCAGTGGAGACACTCCCAGCTTGGCTAGAACTGATCCAGACTTTAAGGACCAGGGTTGAGGACTACTGGTCTAAAATGTATGGAAATTGTTACTATGGGAAGAAAACTGAAAGGTAGCTACTTCTGGCATCACAGAGGTGTTTAAAATTGACAGAGAGCACAAAGGGTGGAAGGTAATATACTTAATTTTCTTCAGAGCCATGTTGACTGTTTCTTCAGGTTGCACAACAGGAATTTGAGCCAGATGCCACAATTATCCACCTTCTAGGCTATAATTATTGTAATTGCAAAACTGTAATATGAGATGGTAAAGATAGTTCAAAATGTGAACAGTCATTGTGTCTTTTTAAAAAATAAAATAAAATCATGTTTAACTGCAGAGTTATCTAATACATTCATCCCTGCCTCACATACAATTTGAGGTCATCTCTGGTTCTACTATAAAAAAATCATGGCGGATCTCAACGGCTAGGCCGCAAAAGGCTTTTATTACAAAAAAAACCCTACAAATTTTCTTTGTAGTAAAGAGATATGCTGGAACTCAGCTTGATTTTATCTGTATAAATACAGTCTCATAACCTAATTTTACAGTACTTTATGACTGCTCATTTTACCATTAAAATTGAGCTCATTGCTCAATTTTCAAATGGCTTCAAATGGAGCAATTAAGTGCTCCATTTAGGAGCTTTAATAAATTAGTGACCAGAAATCAGCCACAAAATATTTTATATGTGCGTTTACTTGTATGATTCCACTTTTGGTTGCAAATTGATACCTTTTTCTGTTACTTTAGGTCATGATCAGCCTGCGCATGAATGCAATTATTTTCCTCTATGCCATGTTTCACACAAATATAATTTTATCTAACATTAGGTCTTTTGTTAGTGTAAAGTTACAAACTTAAAAGAAGTTCCCCTTGTGTTGGCTACTAGCGTTCACTAAATGCGTCAATCCATGAGGTCACACACCAACTCAAATAGGCAACACATGAGTCATGAAACTAACAGGAAGAGACAAGAATCAAGCTCCCTCTTTATAGTTAAACTTCCAGCTGTTTAGGATAAGCAAGTTGAACCATTTCAGGAAGCAGGGGATATTCCTAATACTAATATGCACAAGGCCATGCTTTAAACCCACGCACCACCACCCAGGTTTTAAGCTTTTGACTTAAAGTTTTGATGATGCTGTTCTCAACACAACACTGAAGATCTACTTCAAATTGGGCCAGTTTTTTTAAGTACATAAAAAAAAACACCCTGTACTAACTCTACATTTTATCTTCTCTTGTTATTCAATTGTTTCATTAGCAAATAAATTATGACTATTACATATCTTAAAGGTTTGTTGGTGAGTGTCACCACGAAACATTACCTTTTCACAGAGACTGAATGAGCAATTTTTTCCAGAAGGGCATCCAATTGTTGAAAATCCAGCAAATCATTCGACTTGGAGTGCATCTTGTAATCCATTTATCAATTCCACCAAACAGAAACAGAAACCAAAGAGGCCACATATGAATTGGAAAGAAGTTATTTTTTCTTTTTGGTTATTCCAAAACCATTCATTCCTCTGGCTCAGTTATGTGTTCTAAAATCCCACAAGACATGGTGAGTAATCCTGAATGTAGACCAGGAAGAGTTTAAGAGTGGTTGTTCCAGGAAAGAAGCCAGTCTGGAAAGAGTATGTCCAGGCAGGAAGGAGAGGCTGTTGGAAACCTACAGCCAGCAGGCTCTGTTAGCTGTGTGAACCGGTCCTCTCTCTACCCCATCCCCCTCTCAGCAGTACAACAGCCCAGTTGCCACAGGCTCTTCGCTCCATTGTGTGTCCTCTCTGGGGCCTCCCCAAAAAAGTGAAAACAAGCAACAAGCAAGAGGTGTACAAAGACGATAGGACCAGAAAGAGAGTTCTAATAAGATCCTGGGTTCGCACTTTATTCCTTTACCTCTCGTTCACCCTCTCTCTCGCACTGCTAGACCAGCATGCAGTTACTCAACAGTAAAAATGGCTCTACCTCTTCCTCATTCAGCAAGCCTCTGCCCACACAGCCCTCCCTCTCTCCTACGCTCTTGCTCATTCCACCCCTCCCCTCTGTCCCCATCAATAGCTTGAGTTTCTTCCTCTCTCTCATTCTGAGTTACACCTTCAACACCCCACCCCCTTCTTGTTTTTTTTCTCTGTCCATTTCAATAGGCCCCACCCCCAGACACACTTCGCTTTAAATTATATTGTTTATAACTTCCACTTCCAAATTAAGGAAGCCCTTTTCTGAACTCCAACCTTTCTATATCAACCATTCATATTATGTCTGAGTTATTCCAATGCAAAAATATCCATTTATAATAACTACAGAAAAAAAAAAAACAAAGTTCATTCTGTAATAATCATTAGTGATGAGGTATGCTGTAGTTATAGATCTAAATTTCACATCTGCAAAATAATGTGCAACAAACGATAGATTTTATTTTTTCAAACCACTTTGAACCACTCAGAAAAGTAGAAAAACAAACAAAAAAAAAAACACAAATAAGACCTATGCTCTTTTATAGATATTTTATTTAAGAGAGCAATCAATGTCAGCTCTTACATTATTTTTATATCCATTCTCAGCTCCTATATACAAGTTTAATAATTTCATTATTTGTAACATATTCCAGTCTATTACATTATTAATAGCTCCTGCTGAAATAAAGTATGTACCATGCGTTTTTCTTCCAACAATGAATATCACTTCTGGAGCAAATAAAAGGGCATACTATTTATTACACAAATCAACTAGCCAGTGCTTCGAATCAAACAGTATACCTGAGCGGCTTTGGCATGTAAAAACAATATAAAAAAAAACAACACATTTTCTTTTCCATTGATCAAAACTAAAAACATTTTTATTAAAGCACAAGGCAAACTGCATGTTCTCAGATACACATTGCTTTGTATAAAAGCATTGTGGTAAGAACCCCCTTGAAAACGAGATGCTACATCTCAAGGGGTTGTCGTCGAAGTAAATTAACAAAAATAAATAAATAAAATAACAGACAGAGGGGGAAAATGACAGGATTTGTGGAGTTTATTATGCTTTGCATAATGGGAATAACTGCATCTTTTCTATATTTTCTGCAGCACAGCAATTTCTGATTTACTGTGATTTCTCATGTCCATGTGGATCAATGATTCTCTTGTATGAGCTCAAAAATAAAATAAGAGCACCTGCAATGTAGAATTGGGCAAACTCATAAAAATACTGCTTTCCGAACTTGAGCCTCAATTCAAGTTTGTGATCAAGGTATTTTTAAATAATCAGTATTAAAATCACTTAAAGTAACAGCCTCAAGCTTTCTGAAAGGACTGAGGCAACGGGTGGGGCCAAGTCAACCCGCCTCTGTTACTCCTCTTAAGACTCCAAGCTCTGTAGTGACACCTTCCAGTACGATCGACTTATGTAACAATTAGCTTTGTGGCTTGTGCGTTTGATGTTGCAATGAAAAACTGTAATGAGACAGCCATGAAATTAAGGGTGAAAACACACTTACCACTCTTTATTAAATAAAATATCCCAGCTGTACTCTACTTTCTAAATATTTGACTTATGTGGTTAAGCATTATGAGTTTATTAAGGAACAGTAAAAATATATTCTCTGTAGCATAGTAAGTGAATATAGTCTTTAATGAAAATTACAGAAACACTAATCCCTGGACATTTTAACACTTTACATATACTTTGGTAATTACTGGATGTTATTGAGGCCCCAGTACTATCATTTTTAAACTCTAAAATGAAAGTGAACAAATTTATGTAAATAAGCCACAACCCAAACACAGAGAGATAATTGTTTAAGTATTACCAATAGTTTTGTGCATATTTTTAAATTTCCTGTCAACTTATAACACTTTTAGACAAAAAAAACAAACAAAAAAAACACAGTGGTTTACTGCCCTACCACCTCTACCACGACACTTAGCAGGTTTTCTGGGGTAAACCCTGGACTTTATAAAGATGTAATGTAGAACTGGCAGATGTACTAGTGAGAAATGCTGAACTCATTAACTTGTGGATAAGGTCAGTAGTTTGTTTAGTTAAAATGCACAACCTCTCGTTGCCCAGAGATTTTGCAAATAATTTTTACTGTATTTTGTATTTTATTTTTCTGTAGTATTTAATCAGTTTTTGTCAAACTAACAGGTGGGGATTGATGTTACTTCAGTCACAGCCATCTTCATGGTGATTGAATCAAATACTGAATTGACAAAAAGCTACAAACGTAAGAGCGAAGCTAAAAAAAAAGTAGTGGGGTATCAGTCAGCATCCAATCTATACAACAACTGGAGTAGAGGAAGATTCTCTAGTGACTGGAGGAATTTCTACAATTATTGAACTTCATGGTATGGTAAGATATGGTAGATATTTTAAAAACTTTACATTAAACTCAGCTTTTTTATGTAGTCCCTGAATATCATGCTATTCTGAAAATCCAGCTTTGAACTGATGTAAATTTATCTGGAAAGCAAAAACTCCCATGTTGATATATAGTTATTTTAAATAAAATCATATATTTAAAATGCACTCACAACACTCCGTACAACATAAATGCAATCAAATCATTCTAGCAATTCATGCTTGACTTTTTAGATAAATCAAAGTATTTGTGAACCTTTAGTAATCCACAACTTTCTACATTCACAGAAATAATTTCACATTTTAAAACAACGGAATCTGTGACAGCTAAATCCGGACGTAAGCTTACTTGTCCTGACACACAAGTAATGATAATGGAGAAGGAGGTTAAAAAATATTCAAAGACAAGGGGTTGAACAAAAGAGAAGAATGCTTATGAGAAGACACAAGAATCTGAGCAATCAGGATTTAGTGGAGAAAAAATGATGAAAGACACCTATGTGCATGTTGCAGAGGTATCTGCTGGCAAATAGTGGTTCCACACAGTATTAACATAAGCGGTGCCAATATACTTAAGTAAAAAATAAATCTTAATGTGTGATATTTTCCACTCATTGATAAACAGTGCTTGAGCAAAAGAATGGCTTTTCCTTAATTTTTTATAGTGAAATTATCATACTGCAATAAAAGATGGCCTTATTGAACCTAATATAAGGCTTTTTCACATCTTTGCAATCAGTGAACTTGACAGCAGAAAGTACAGTAACGATTTCAGAAGGTATGGAGAAATCGAAATCAAAACTCTCAAGAAAATATGCAGCTGATTTTGTCACATCTGCTGCAAATCTTTCATACTCTTTACACTGCAGTGGCTCCGTTGTCAAAATAATAGAGCTAGCTGAACAACATAGAAGAAATGTCATAGTATCAAATTAAACTGGGGCATATTTAAGGGATGAAACATTTTCTCAGTTTTAGTACAATGTAAGTTGTCTGCTCATCTTTTGATTTGATAGGCACTGAATTTGAATAGTATATAGCCACAGAGATGCACAATTACTGCAAGAAATGTAGTGGACAATGAAACCTTCTTCAGATTTTAAACACAAAATCTGAATATACATTAAGAAAAACTGATATTGTGATGAATTCTGTGATGACAATATTTTCATATTTTTGTCACCATTTTCCTTCATCACGTCTTACCACTTCTGGTGTGCTTTCACATCATGGCAACTAAAAATACACATCGACTGTGGGCATCGAGTGCATTGACAGTTTCTCTACCAGATGGGAAACATTATTGGCAGGCAGAACACTTGAAAATATAACATGTTTTCAGCAACCACAATAAAAATAGTCTTTTGCAATTGTGATATTGCAGACATTGATGTTGCTGACAACACAATCTCAAAATTAATTTACATTTAGATTCAAACCTCTGTGATAAACAGGGTCTATTCTATCGACAATAATGGTTAGCGTGAGGCTTGCAAATACTATCAGCAGCAGAGTTCAAAAGAAAAAATAAAGGGCAAGGGGACTGTATACTGTGTATAAACAATACAGTTCAATAGAGAAGCTGAATAACATTTTGAGTAATAAACTAATATCAGTCATTCATTTTGAAGGATAATAAAAAAACACAGCCCAAGATTATGTCACGGTAACAAATAAATGAAATAAGAGGCTACAAATACAGGGCATGAAAAAAACAACAATTGATTAAAAGGAAAGCAAAAGCTTCTTGACATTCTACCAACTTGCTTTTTTGTGTAATTGATCGAGCTTGTGTTTACAGTTCTAAAATGTGAAGGCTTAATTTTACCAAGAAAAATCTAATGTGGTTAATGTGACTAATAACTACATTCTTAGTCACATTAATAATGTGACTAGGAAATGATTCAGTGCAAAACTTGGTCTAAGCTGTCTAAAGCACTGATTGCTAAGAAACTGCTTGCTGTCTTAATTCATTACTTTTATTTACATGAGACGAGATGTACAGAGTAACACCTTCCATACCTGATTGATAACTTCTAAACTCAACTATAGCTTTACAACATTCAAATGGCAATACAAGCCTCAGTACCACATAATACAATAGAGTAAAGTTTACAGTAAGCATAATGGTAGAGTCTTCAACAACTTCTGCAGCTTGTACCTTCAGGCAAGAAATGAGCTTTGTACTGGCATGTGACTGTAGGTGAGCTACTGGCTATTATAAAATCGTATACTTACACATTTTGGTATGTCAACTGTACCATCCATTATCTTTACAAAAACAGAAACACTCGTTTCAGGTTAGAAAATCATGTAGATCTCCTGCGGGAGGAAAACGAAAGCTATAACTGGCCACAACAAGACTAGTCTTAAAGCCAATAAGGAAAACCTATTCCTTTGTGTTTGTCTCAGTAATCTTAATAGTTTGACCAAAATCACAGGTGTTTGAGATGCTGGAAATCATTAGACTGATTCAAAGCGACAAATTATAAGATAATAACTGCTACCAAGCGACCACCGTCGAAGAGCCAGGTCCCAAATGTTAGGCCATAGGGCATAGACTACTGCTCGGGTTTCGTAATAGACACCAATGCCATCCATAGTAAAACAGAAAAACAACGATAGCATCCGCGTTTAATGCTTTGGCGTCCAACATTTCAGACAAATATATAGCGTGTTAGCTAATTGAACAATTAGATGTATTCTTAGCCAAAGGGTTCGTCTGAGTGTGCGCCACCATCACCGTGACGGCGTCACCGTCTCCCATAACACAAGACAGTCGATGGGAAAACAAGCGTTAGGCTCCTCTAGACAGTACTCGCACAGACATTCGTTGGGCGAATTGAAGAGTAATTGTCACTATCCGTGGGTGAAACAGGCAATAGGTGTCAGGCAGATGAACGTTTTAGGTGCGGTTATTGTGTCTTTTGACAGACAACTGCAAAACTAGCTTTAGCTAGCAAGCTAGCTACTCAGAACAGGCCGCCGAGCAAGAGAACGGTATCTGTGGGCGCCGGGCATCTTTACTGCCGGCGAGGCATTGACATCACTGTTACCGCATCTCTTGCCCTCTATTTGCTCGGATTCCTGAAGCATAATGACTGGCAAAACAGTGTTGTAAACAACGGCATTTACCTGTGTTTCTCAGGTTGCCAGGGCGCGCGGGACCTTTCTCTCCGAGGATCCTGAACACCTCTCGTTATGGATGACGTCACGCGTAAAAGTCCTTGCTCGAGGACGTAAAGACTGTGTGCTGCACACTGGAAATAAACTTTGCTGTTAATGTTTGTTTTTTTTTTTTTACAAAAAATGGGCATGAACACGAGATTATCTATACCCTTAAATCATCGGGGTGATTATATTTTTGTTTACTTTCTTCCTGTCTTTACTATGATATTCACCGATG
Source organism: Xiphophorus maculatus (assembly GCF_002775205.1). Lineage (NCBI taxonomy): Eukaryota > Metazoa > Chordata > Actinopteri > Cyprinodontiformes > Poeciliidae > Xiphophorus > Xiphophorus maculatus. Next base: position 9,783,915 of record NC_036458.1, on the reverse strand, counting down.
AGTTGCCTAGACAAATATGTTATTTTCTATAGAGATTACCAAATGCTCAGATTGTTGTTGTTTTTCTATTATTATTATTATTATTATTATTATTATTATTATTATTATTATTATTATTATTATTATTATTATTATATTTTAATTTTCACCCCAGCTTGTTTCATTTTGTTACCATTCTGCTCCATATGTCCTAAAAGCCAGTGCGAGGTGAATTGTTTATTTTTTTTAAAAGATGGGCAAGACATGTCAAAGATAAAGAGGTTAGGTTCAACATGAACATGGAGGGCAACAAAACAACATTACAACAAACACAAATCAGTGGTTTATTTACAGTCATTATCAGTTCCGGGAATTTTAATGATATTTCTCTCGATGAGTAAAAAAAACGAACGATATTCTACATCCTTTACATTTTTTAGAGCAGATAACCAACTGCAAAGGATTTGGAAACACAATGTTGGTACAAGGGTTATCATTCCAACTATTTTACCCACTAGCATGTTGTAAAATATGCAGGTTTTACATCATGTTGTGCACTTAGACTCCAGACAGAGGAGTGGCGGCAATACTGCAGAAAACTGCAGATAAAAATTTAAGGAGGTAGAAGAAGAAGAATAGGAAGCAAATACCCGGAAATCAGTCTGAAGGTCTTCTGTTATGAGTTTAGGTAATACGGCTGTGGATAAGAACTTGACGTGAAAATGGGGGTTAAAATAGAGATGTTCAGAGTAAGTAAAAGTTAATCGAAACTAACCAAAAATATTTCAGTCTGAACTTTTACGTTTTAAAACGAAGAAACGTTTTTCTTTGTCAGTTTACGATGCAGGTAGATGATGTTTACAAATTTACAGTATCCACCGTGTTTAACTTCTGATTATTTTCCTTGGCCAGATGATGCTCTATTTATCTTTTCCCGTGACCATGTTTTGGATCTCAAACCAGGCCGAGTACTTCGAGGAGTATATCGTTAAGAGAAAGGTCAGCCATTTTCCTTGTGTGTTGTTTTAATGTTGCATACCAATCTGTCAGAAATTATTCTATTAATTCAGGCTGCAATCCTTTAGAATTAATCTTTCTTTTCAAACTTTGATCGTTTTGTAATTCCCAGAGGGAAATCTTCCCACCGGACGAAGAATCACGGGTGAGATGCACAGAACTGACGTTTATAGTCTTTTACTTTGTAAAATGAAGAAAACAAGATTTATTTATTTTTTACACTAGATTTTCTTTTTAGAGCAGCAATGAAAGAAAAAAAAAGATTTTAACTTATAAACAATACATAAATTACATTTTTAATTGGTCATTAAATACTTATTACCTGTTATGCCACATTTTTTAAGTTCATCTTCACTTTTAGCTGATTTTTATTTTAGTTATTTATTTATTTTTTTCAAATAATGAGGGACATTCTGTTCAGATTTTGTCTCTGAACTTCTGAATACCACTATAATTCTACTATCATTTGTGTAACATTTCTTGTTTTCTTTTTCAGAGAAAGGAGTTGGAAAACTTTAAAGAGCGGATGCGCGTTCGAAGGGAGCAACAGATATTAAAAAAAATGTCAGAAAACTGAAGATTTTGTGGTCAGGAAAAATATTTGAATGTTCAGTGTAAAAACTAATTTCTGGCAATATTTGCTTGAGGAAAAGAGATTGCTTTAATCTGGCATGAGACAACAGAAAGACCTGCAAGACTAATGCGATCTGAAGGTGTGTTTGGCAGTTTTCAAGGATTTGCCTGATGTTAAATTTATTAATGACATATTTTTATACAAGATTTCTTTATGTTTTAATTGCTTTTTTTTGTTTGGGTATTTGTGATACATACTATGTTATACATAGTTTTCTGGAACTACATTTTTTTTTATGTGTGATGCAGATTAAACATATACCCTGAATGTATTTTACTAACTTTGTTATTTTATTTTTGCCTGGTTTGATCAAGGATAATTTTAAAAAGAAGGAAAAACAAACAGAACTTGTAGGAGGATTTATTATTAAATCAGTTAACTTTCTAGAAGTGCTGTAGTTTTCTGCATAACCTTTTCAAGTTGCAGTTCACTAAAAGATTGCAGCTTATGTGTGTTTTTTTTTAAATACATTTATGGCTACAATGTTATTATCCAAAGATTTAGAAATCTTTCCAGAGATGCTTGTACTCCTTTATAATTCAAATGTGTATATTCAGTTCTTTTTATTGTCTTGTGAATTATTTTAAAAAGATCTAACTTAAGAAGGATTGAAAAACATCAAATTAATCAAGTCAAAAGGTGTGAATCCATATGTACTATATATTGCCAAATGATGAGATCAGCAAAGTTAGGATAAATCAGTATTTAAAATAGTTATATAAAGAAATCCTGTCGAACAGTCTGAGATTGTTTGAGCTATTCTTGTCATTAGAATGACTGTTTGAGAACTCACTTTCTATTTTTGTTTGTTTTGCTCAGCAGACAGGAAACTGTTTTAAAACTCATATACGTCACAACTAAATTTGTCACCATGCAACATTTTACTTGATGATTGATGTGTTGCACTCTTACTGGTTACAACTTGTTTTAAGAGGTACTTTAAGGAGCTTTTGAGTTTTGGCATGCTTAGAAATGATACCATGAGCCAACTTCCATCCATCCATTTTCTGTACACCCTTGTCAGGAGGGGTGTTGGTGCCTATGTCCAGCAAACTTTTTGGGTGAGAGGTGGGATACACCCTGGACAGGTTGCCAGTCTGTCACATAGCATGAACCAACTTACAGCAGCTCAATAAGCTCTCCAGGATGAATACCCTCGAGAGAATTGTGATTCCTTTTCTGGACAGTCGTACATTTTGGATGTGCTCCTACAGCTATAAACAGCTGAAGATTGCATGGTGAAAAGGTGTTGACATGTGTTTCCCAAAGCCCATTGGATGATTACCTTTGACACATTTGGCAGAGAGAAGTATCCAGAAATATATCTCTCAGTTTGTGAATTTATTTTGTGCACCTGTTCTATTTTTTTTTTAATTATAATTATTATTATTTTTTTTTTTTGCCGTCATTCATTTTGAAAATGAGATTTACTTGCATGATGGTATTATAATATGAAAGGCAGATCACCATTAAAGACATTGTTTGGCTTTCTTTTTGTTTTTATTTTTATATGTTTTCGTTTTTTATATGAGAAACTAACATTTGTTACATTTTGCTCATTTTGTTGCACCGTCATATTGTAATAATAGTAACCGACGTTAGGTGGCAATGTTGAGCTTTCTATAGCAAAGCTCTTAACATGAGGAAGTGACTGACTTTAAAGTACACTCCTGTCAAGATGGCACCGAGTGGACTGAAAGCGGTAGTTGGAGACAGTAAGTAAAATATTGGTCATAACTTATGAAGTTTGAGCTTTTTTAAAGTTGGCACAGGTAGTTTAGGTCGTTTGTTTGTTGTTGTTGTCTTGCAGCATATTCAAGACTTCCATAATAGAACTGTGTTTAGGCTGTCGATATACCAGACGCCTCTTCCTGTTTTGCTCCAATTAAAACCCTTCTGCTAACAAAGGAAATGATATTAAGACATGGGTAAAAGGCGCTATTGTGAGTCAGGTGGTTCACAGCTTTTTTGTTAGAAATCTACGTCTGTTTCTGTTGATATCCTTGAAAAATAAAAACTGCGACAGCAGAAGTTGTAAGCTAACACCTGCTAGCTTATGTAAAAGGAAGTTCGCCAACTTTGAAATTAATTTATTCATAAGAGTATTTTAGGCGTCAACCTAGTACATGTTAACAAGGTCACTTTTTTCATTTTTTAAGCAAATTTTCCAGAGTATGCCAATCTTAAATTAACAGCAAAAACACTCATTTCACTAATGTTGGTAGGTGGAAATGTTTTTATGTTGTGCATCAATCCCAATTTACGACGCACTAGAAAGCTTAACAAGTTATATTGTTTTCTTTACTGCATGATTGCATTCTATAAGCAGAAATGTTTATGCACCAAATTCTTCTAATTGTATAAGTCACTTAAAACCAATCTTTGTTTTGAAGTCATCTTTATTAAAAAAATAGCTGAAATTTAACTTAGTAATTTTGCTTCTTTAATTTGTTATTTTAATTAGCATAGTGATCAAAAATGTTCACTAACACACAGTTCCCACTCCTTTCTAAGATAAAAAAAATAAACCTAATTCAGTGGTACAGATTAAAACAGCGCTCTGAGACGAGCCTTTGATTTATAGATAAAAACACTTGCTGATAGCTGTGTGCAATGTTTCAGAGTTTCCTGCATGGTGAATTGTACTATTATGATGATGATAAAGAGTTGTATTTTCAGTAATCATCATTGAAGAGGACTAATGTTTTTTTTAGTAATGCATTTTTGGACCTCACTGACCATGTTATTTACATTAGCAATTTAACTGATGGAAAACTTGTATTATTTATAACTAAAAGGAAATTTATTATGCATTATTTCTTAATGATACACAACATCATGATACCTGTGTGATAGGTTTTGGGACAAATCCTCCAATTCACCCTTCCATGCATCAAAAAGCACTTTTCAAAATTGAGTTACAACAGAAAAACTCACTAGGTGGAATAAGTCTTATCACAGACATATTACTTTCAATATTTAACTTTATTTACTTGTTTAGGTTGACGCTACAATTTTTGGTATTTTATGGATGTTTTGTCAGTTCTTTGATGTTAGGTTAATTTCATATAATGTATATCTTTTAACAGATGTCTTTTTCTTCTGCAGAAATCCTCACTGGGGTCATCAAGAGCGTAAAGAAAGAAGGCGAATGGAAGGTAATAAGAATTCAGAGATGCATTGTTTTCATGCCTGTTTTGTGATACTGACCTATTCTATGTCCATCCACAGGTTTTAATTGTGGATCACATGACCATGAGAATTCTGTCCTCCTGCTGCAAGATGTCGGACATTTTGGCTGAGGGTGTGACTAGTACGTGTGCAGACTTGTGTCTTATGGTGCTATCTTAATGCTTAATGGCACAAACCCACTGACCAGGACATCTAATCGATTCACAGAGTTTTCCGAATCACTATTGAATTGGAAAAAAAAATTAATTGCAATGCATTGATGACCCACCCAGTGGCACGTAATTCTTTTCCTGTCTACTTTTCAGTTGTGGAAGACATCAACAAACGCAGGGAGCCAATTGCAAGTTTGGAGGCCATCTATTTGATTACACCAGTGAAGAAGGTTACTTTGTTTTGTTGAAGTTTATCTTGGGATCTGTTTGATACAATTCATAAAATTACTTAAGTCTTGCTCAAAAATCTTTAAAATATTCTATTTTTTTCCAATTGCAGTCAGTTGATGCCCTAATCAATGATTTTAAAGATGCAGCATTTACTTACAAAGCAGCACACATCTTCTTCACTGACAGTAAGATGCAAGCATTTCTAAATACTGGACACTTATTATTCTGAGATGTATTACAGTAATACCTGATGTAACAATAAATGTGGAGTTTAAGAGAACCTCTTTTGTTAATGTAAAACTAACATTTCCTGTTTCTCATAGCCTGTCCTGACAGTCTCTTTGCTGACATTGGGAAATCCAGAGTTGCCAAGTTTGCCAAGACTTTAAAAGAGATCAATGTTGCATTCCTGCCCAATGAGTCTCAGGTCAGCACTTTAAAAAAACAAACTTAATTATTGTATAAATTTTTTATTTTGTTACCGATGAATCTAATTCCTATTAATTTACAGCATGTTTAAGTTTCTTTGAAAAGTAATTTTCTTTTATTTCTTAAATGCTGTCCTGTTTCTCTTAGTCTTTGTGTTTGGTGTTTAGACAACAAGCATATTTCCTGGTTTTTATGTTTTTAAAGCTTAAAATAAAGTTAATTGTAAAAAAAAAAAAAAAAATTATTGGACTAACAGACCATGCACTTAAGATATAACTTTTAAAGATGATTGTATTTTAAAGCATGGGTGATAAATAGCCAGGCTTATTAATTGACTTACAATATAATGCAAATTAATCTTGCAACTGCAAATAATTTTTTATGTAAATGCTTTACTTGGCAATTTAATGCAAACAAATGTACATAAAGATAAATCTGTTTAATCCCTGCAGGTATTCTCCCTGGATGATCCAACTTCTTTGTCCTTATTCTACAGCAAAGAGAAAAGCAATGATAGAAACACAATGATGGAAAATGTTGCAGAACAGATTGCAACACTGTGTGACACACTTAACGAGTATCCTGCAATCCGATACCGCAAGTATGAAAAACATACTGCACAGAATTTTAAAATGAGTTTGCCGCTTAATTTGCCTGCTGATTGAAGGTGTGTAATAATTTGCTACTTCAGGGGACCAGAAGAAAATGCTAAACTGGCTGAAGAGATCTATCAGCGCCTTAATGCTCACAAAGCAGACAACCCAAAAATGGGGGAGGTTAGGAGATATATTCAGCAGTTTTCCATCTTCAGCGCTTTACTTTACTTTGATTTCTGGGGTTTTTTTCTGTTTGTTTGGGGGTTTTTTATACAAGCTTCGCTGAACCTTTTTCCTTTTACTCTTCTATTTTCTGTCTTTCTTAGCTCACATTTCCTTTCTTTCAGGATGGGTCTTAACAGGCATGTATTACTGCTCTCTTTTCTCTTTTTGCCTCTACATATAAAGTGAATTTGATAAGCATGTCATCTAAGCATCTGGTTTGCTTTCATTGATGTCAAAATTGCATGTTTGCTTAAGTATTGGCTCATGTTGAGCTGCAAAAACATTTGAAAGCATGACTTGTTTATTTATGCTGTTTTTTAAATAAAAGGGTCCAGATAAGGGACGATCTCAACTGCTGATTGTTGATCGTGGGTTTGATCCCATCTCGCCTGTTCTGCATGAGCTGACCTTCCAAGCAATGGCTTATGACTTGCTAGATGTCAAACAAGACATCTATACGTATGTCAGCATTTTACTTATTTCCCCTAATATTTGTCCGTCACTTGCAAGTTACATAAGAAAAATTGTGTGTAACTTATTTTGACATAATGCTTTACTGTTCAGTTACCAGTCAACTGGCATTGGGAATTCGAAAGCGAGAGAAGTGCTACTGGATGAAGATGATGAGCTCTGGGTTCAACTAAGGCATATGCACATTGCAGATGTAACAAAGTGAGTTTCTTATTTTGATATATTAATCCCATTATGTGACATTTCCATGTGTTCTGGTCAATTGCTTTCACCTGGTTTTGCTATTCTGAAATTTTAGTATTGGAACATTAGAAAAAATAGAAATGGAGTAAATTTTTAATCCTCATTGCATACTGCTACTCTACATCATAATAATAATACGGTAATAATAATTGCAGCAGCTAAAGACAGCAAACATTTCACAAAACATTAAATTACAGTTTAGTGTTTAAGGCTTTTGGATATTTGTGTTAATGCAAAATATTAGAGCATGATTGCACATTATTAATATTTTGATTACGTCATAATCCATTATTCCAGAAAAGTGACAGAACTACTTCGCACCTTTTGCGAAAGCAAGAGAATGTCTACTGATAATGTAAGTGCATGTTGCTTGCTTGTTTATTACAGATTTATATTGGAGAAAGTTGTAAATAAGAAATCGGTAATTGCTATATAATCTATATAATCAGAAGTTTTTAATATTTGCCACTTTTTTTGTATTTCAGGCCAATATTAAAGACCTTTCTCAGATGTTAAAGAAGATGCCACAGTATCAGAAGGAGCTCAGCATGGTGAGAAGTTTTAAGCTTTTTTTAGTATCTTTACAAAGTTATGAGAAATTTAAACTTGTAAATCAATAAAAATGAAGAATGCTGATAATAGTTTATGCTTTTTTTTCTTAATCTTCAGGAATGACAATCTCAATTAACAAACTGCTTCTGTTCTTTGTTATATTTTTATGTTGATCAGTTGCAAATATAATGGCAGTTGATCAAGTGTTGGTATTTCTTAAACACTGCTTAGTTGAGCTATTTCAGGATGCTTTTCTGTCATGGTAAAATTAAATGTTGCTTGGGTCAATAAATATATTTTACATTTCTTTAATTAAATTATTTTTTTTACCCAATTTCTTTCACAGTACTCTACTCATTTGCACCTAGCTGAAGCCTGCATGACCAGATTCAAATCATCTCTTGATAAACTCTGTGAAGTGGAGCAGGTCAGTATGGAGTGTTCAGTAGACACTGAGCATTTTTAAGTGTCTTCAACATTATTGTAGCTATTGTTGCTATTGTATGTATTTTCAATGTAAACACAAATGTTACTGGAGTTAGTTCTAAAAGTTAATCTCAGTCTGAATCTTTTGGCTACAGAATTGCTACAGCTTCATAGTTACACTGACAGTAACTGAGAGAGAGTTACACTATTTTGTTCAATATTTGACTTCAGCTTGTCACCGTTTCTTTTTTTTTCTTTTTTCTTCCACTTTAGCTTTCCTGGATATGGTCAAATGTGATTGGTACTGGCCGGTGATGTTTAATAGTAAATTATGATCCGAGTATTGCATAAGAAGTGTGGGAGCAGCAATAGACATCCATATGTCTACAGAAATGCAATAACCTGTTACATAATAACTGAGTTGATAGGAATTTAGTACACATGTAGTACGTTCTGCTATATTCATTTGTCAGCCAGTTGGAGCACTGGGGGAAGCCACAATCCACACAAGTGTTGAGTCGCATTGTGTTGTTTGTTTTGTGCCAGACATACCTCCAGAAGGGATGTGCCCGGCAACATTTAGTTCTATGTCAGATGAATCTCAAGCACACAGGAAATGAAGATCAAGGCATGCTTGTAGTATTATGGGATACAAGTGTTAATGGGTGCTTTTTGTATGAGCAAATCACTCATCTGCACTAATGGATTGTCAGCATCTCTGAAAGCTGCCTCTTTAATCCTGTGGGCATGCTTTGGCTCTAATATGGCCTGTGTGGTCCAAACACCAATAGTTCTTTCAGCTGTCATTTGTTTAAAGTGTTAGGCGACCATAATTAAATGTCAGCAATGTTGCTGATCATTATTTAATACATTGTGTGCACATTATTATACAAGGGTGTATTTTGATAATTTTTTTTAGCCATTTGTTCTAACTTCAAGCTGGATAGACTTTGAATGCTCATTGGAGCAGAAGATGTGTATCTATATCAAGATGTGCTTAAGTATCAGGCAGCTTAATTTCTTTAGGCAGAATGGGCCAATAAAGAGATTTGGCTAAAATGACCAAAAGTTTCTGAGGAATACAGTATTCTTAAAATTGCTAAGATATTGAGGCGTGATCACAGGACCATCAAACGTCTTGTTGGAAACAGTCAACAGGATCACAAGAAACGTATTGAGAAAAAAAAAGTAGAGGAGCAGGTTCTTATGTCAGTTGCTTTGTTTGTTCACTGTCAGCTAACCTGAGTTGATGATTCATTTTTTCCAGTTACAGTCAGTAGCTAACTAAGACTGTCTTCCCCAGGACCTGGTAATGGGAGAAAATGCAGAGGGGGAAGCTCTAAAAGATGCCATGAAGAGCATTGTTCCTGTTCTGCTTGACAATGAAATTGGGGCTTATGACAAAATCCGCATCATTCTGCTGTACATTTTCCACAAGAAAAAAGGTATATCATATTATGTTTTAAATTATTGCAATCATTTTGAATGGGCACTACTTAACTCTTCATGTGCTAACTGGTGTATGCTATACATTTTTTTCCTTGAAGAAAATATACAGCATGTGAAATGCTGAAAATGTTTTAACTATATTCACAACTGAGTCAATATCTTTAGGCATTGGGCAGGAGAACCTTACCAAGCTCATCCAGCATGCCAACATAACGCAGGAAGACAGCAAAATTATCTACAACATACAAAACCTTGGCTGTAACATTATAACTGGGGTAAATTTCCTAATTTAATTGAGCTGTTATGTTCAAGTTTTCATACTACTGTTAATGATATTGTACTGAGTTATTGAGTTATTTTCTGCCAGGGCCGCAATGCTGGCAACATGCTGCCAGAGCGCAAGGAACGAAAAGAGAGTACCTACCAACTCTCTAGATGGGCACCCACCATCAAGGACATCATGGAGGTATAAATGATTAAGTGCCATTTTAGATTTTGTCGACCTAAATTGATTTCTGCACTTGACACACTCTGTGCTTCTGTATTTGCAGAATGCTATAGAAGACAAACTGGATAAGAAACAGTGGCCCTTCATCTCTAATCCAGCACCAATTAACACGACTCAGACTGCAGTCAGGTAGATCCAACACAAACATGTTAAAATATACATGACAGAATTTGCATGGGCATAACAAAAAACGACTGACATGTTTTAAATTAAAGCATATATCAGGTAATGTCCAATAAAAGCTTTTATCCCTGTAACTAAATAGGAGCCAAGCTTTTGACAGATTAAGTTGAAGTTAAAAAGCCAAAAATAGGTCGGCTTTACTTTGAATGCACTGCAATCCCCTAGGGAATTCCCATCATGAAGAGGTTTCCTCTGCAAACGATCGTCTGTATTTTGTTCATAATCTGTCTAATGCACAATGTTTTCCTGCTTCCTTTTAAGCAAAGTGCAGCATTAAATATAAGTAACTCCATATTATATTATAAAACCAGACAAGATGGGTTGAATGTTTGACTGGAGGACCATTATGAAAAAGATTGTCATAATGCACAAATATTCATTATGCAACATGTTTAAGCCCAACAGAAAAAAAAAACAATAAAAAAATATGGGTAACACTTTATTTGATGTGCAAAAGACTGAAATGACACTGTCATAAACATGGAGTCTTTATGAATGTCTATGACTGGTACCATGAAGTGTCATTTGTTAAATAATGAAATTTGTAATGCAAGTTGCTCTAAAAGTTGTATTGAAAGTCCATTAAAAGTGCCAACTTTGCATTATTTTGTAAGTAATGACACTGTAATGCAAAGTTGGCACTTTTAATGGACTTTCAATACAACTTTTAGAGCAACTTTTCATTAAAAGTGTCATTATTTACCAAATGACACCTCATGACAACATTCATAGACTCCTTCATGTTCATGACAGGTATTATGTCATGTTTATGACGGTGTCATGTCAGACTTATGCAGACTTATGTCAAATAAAGTGTTACCAAAATATGACTACTTCTTACATTTTGGAAATAATTACTTGTTGCCAAAGAAGTAGATTTTTTTTTCTCTCTCTAACTCTTACAGCAGTGCACGTTTTGGAAACTGGCACAAAAATAAGTCTCCAACAGAATATCGCTCTGGTCCTCGCTTGATTGTTTTTGTGGTTGGAGGGGTGTCACACTCAGAGATGCGTTCTGCTTATGAAGTCACTCGAAGCACTGATGGAAAATGGGAAGTGCTTATCGGTGAGAGAAGTTTTTTGTTTTTCAGTTGTAATTCTCAAAGCTCTTTCTGCAATAATGTTCCCAGTTTTTTCTAATTATCAATGTTTATATTTTTGTCTTGACAGGATCCTCTCACATCTTGACTCCAACCACCTTCCTTAATGACTTGAAGGTTCTGGAATGAATTCCCAATTTATATCTTAGTCCCCAAGTAGGTAAAAGCACAAGGAATTAAGGAAAGGTTTTTCATTTGACTGGTTTCTGGTATGCTGTCTTTTATATTGTATTAACTTAATTTGAATACGAAGATAACCTATAGATGTAACTGTGGAAGGAAATAGCTTATTCTTTAATTCACTTTTATTTGATTATGGATGTATTTTTGCCTGGATTAATTGCTTTTGTTCTAGCAACTAGAAATGTAATAAATATTTATATAGATGCATGTATTTTGATTAACCTATTATCAACCAAAAGTCCTGTTTGGTTTGCCAAGATGGTTACTTGTATATCACATGATGCAATTAGTGAAATTGTGACGTACTGAGATGACAGTTAAGGTAAAGAAAAATGAAAACGATTGAAGGCTGCTAGGGTTGTTTTCATATGTAGGTAATTATATCTTAGAATCTCAACTGCTGTAATGAAATATTTTTGAAGTATTGCACAACTAAATTAATATATTGATGGAAACATGTAGGGTGGGTGTTTTGTGTCTCTATTCAATAAAAATAAAACCTTCAAATGTTTGTTTTTCCTTTAGATCCTGGACATTTAAGATGATCTGAAGTTAGCCAAAATCCTTTGAGTAATATTTTCAGTTTTTGACCATGTGAGTAAAAGTAATATAATTTATGTATTTAATAGCCTGTTTAATACTTTGTTTTTGTAACATAGTCTCCCTCATGTTCTCTTCTAATATTAACATCTGCTTCCAATTTGGGACCTAAAGCCTGCAAAAATGTACAGAAGGACAAAAGGTATACTTCACATGTCAGTTTTACTGGTCTAACAGGCCAGTATCATAATAGTGATTTTAATTGCTTCAAATGGAGGAAACATCAAGTTTAAGTAAAATGGTGGGTCAAAATGAAGAATGTGTACATCTCTCATGAAAAGAGATCATCCTTCTCTATGGTCAGGATTATGTTTTTATCCAGGATTATAAATGGTGATATTAAGAAGGGAGGGCTAGCTTGGCTCTTAATAATGACGGGTTAATACTCAGGACTCAGAACCACTTTACCGTGTCATGTTCAGCAAGCATTTGGAGGAGCATCGGTTGGAATCTTTTTTTTGAATAGCAGTTTATTTTATACATGTAGTTCATTCCAATCACATTTTTTTTGCCTTTTAATTTTTACAAGATGACATCTGCTGGAATTAAGTTAAAATCAGAAGCTACTGATACTGAGGTAAGACATCTGTGGCAATACAAGTATAATTTACTTGTGTGTTAGCAGTGGTTTTTTATTTGACTCTTTCGGCAAAATTCTTGCTTAAGGTACTGTATAACTTCTACACAGAGTACTCTGTAAAACCATAACTTAAGTTTTCAGTTCAAACCTTTTTTATTTTGCTTACGTTGACATTTAATGATTGTCTTCGAGTTTCTTTTTGGAGCTGGACTGACTAATAACTGGGAGAATAATAAACTTTTAAATCCTTGTTAGTTTTTGAATTGACTAATATCTTTTCTCCTGGCTTTCCCCAAAGAATGAACCATTTTTATACTCTTCCATACATTAGACAGTAAACAAAGTACATTTTATTTACAGCTCTCATCGTTCGTTTAACTACCAGGACATAGACTAGAAAATATAGAGTTGAATGCGTGCACCTGCTTGGTTTTGAGTTGAATTACTGGCTACTACTGACTTACTCTTTTCAAAAATTTCTTGTTTTTCTAGGCATCAGATAGTAAAAATGACCTTGGTGCAAACCCTCTGATCTCTGTGACACAGAGTACTCCAGATATCGACAGAAAGCATCTAGTGCCACCTGTAAATCAGTTACAAGTTCCTTCTCAGCGTCAACGCTCCAATTCTTTAAGGGTCTGTTCTAATAAATGATTAGTGTAAATATATGACATTTCCACTATTCTTTGTTGATGTTGTATAATTAAATGTTCATATTGACCCTTTTCCCCAATCTTTTCACATAAATAAAAAAGGAAGAATCACCTGAAGAACAGCAAAGGTTTCTCAGTATGATCATTCAGGGCCAGCGTGGACGTATAGAGGACCAGCGCTGCATTTTGAGTCCTAGCGCAGGTACTCCCTGTCTACCCAAACTTTCAGTCCTTCCTCAAATACATAAACCAATACGGAAAACGAGCACAGTCTTTCAATATTACTACAGGTTTTTTTTTATAAGACAGTGTTTAGAGGAAAAACTGTTATATATGTTTAATTTTATCATCAGATCGGGATTTTTTTTTAAACCTTTTGACACGAGCTCAAAGTGGAAGGCTGGATGACCAGCGAGTATCACTTTCACCATTACCAGTATCACAGAATGAAAATGGCGACAATAAAGGGGACTCAAGTTGCTTGTTTCAGATGGTCTCAAAAGTCCAGGTTAGTTACTTTTCGCTTTTTGTGAAAATAATATTTTCACTATTGTTATTAAAGAAAAACACCACCACATGTTAGGTTTAATAGTGTGTTTGTTTATTTTCTAAAGGAAAATCGGTTTTTATTGTGGCTATGAAACCTAAAATTCTGTCAAATTTAAAAAAAAATAAATTTCTGCTCTAACTTTAGGATTCCAGGATGGATGACCAAAGGTGTTGCCTGCCTCAGTTTCAAGGCCCACAAGTCCATATTTATGAAAATAATTTACAATTATCACCTGCTTTGGGTCCAGCGCGCTCAGCCTCCTTCAGCACAAACTCAGATGTAAATCCAAAGAATAAAGAGAAACAGCAAAGTGCGTTAAATGTTAATCCTCACGTTTTGCCCAGTTCCAAACTCACTCTAAGCACAGTGCCACAAGGTTAGAGCCAGAATTCTTCTTTGACTTAATAGCCACTTTTGATCAGATATGTTGATGTAATTGAGTACATATTTGATGTTAAAATCTGGGTTTAACTTTTTCTTTACTAGATGATGAAAAACTCTTCAATTTGGTCGCAAACTCCCAGGGCAAACGACTTGATGACCAGCGTATGTTTCTTCCATCATTACCAGGAATACAGAACAGAGACACCATATCAGCAGTAACTCCTGCTGAAATGGATGAAAGATATTTATGCTATTTAGTTTCAAGAGTCCAGGTTGGCGCCACATGTTTGATCAATTGAAGTTATGTGTTTCACACATATTTGCCTTTTGACTGGCAAGTAATGTGTAGTATAGTCTAAATTTAACATTTATTTTTTATATATTTTTCTGTCATAGGGCTCAAGGATGGATGAACAAAGATGCTCTGCACCCCAAATCCTAAAAAATTTGAACACCCCTTCTACTGAGTACAAACATCTCATACATGATGCATCTGACAAACCTCCCAAGAGTTCAGCTATCTTTAATGCTCCTCAACATTGGCAGGTGAGAGAACCTTTTGTAAAATATGCTGCTTATAGTTTTACCAATAAATCCGTATTTTGTTCTGAAGCAATGACAAAAACAGAACAGATCTCTGATCTGTTGATATCAACAGATCAGAGGTCAGATAAGATGCCTATCCTATTTCTTATCTTTTCCTAATGTAGGATTTATCTGCAGCTGAACAGGAGCATTTTTTTGATATGATAAGACATTCTCAAAGTGCTCGAATGGAAGACCAACGATGCTATTTACAACCTTGCCGAAGTACAGCCGCCACTCCAGTGCACAATGGCGGCCCTTTGAATAATGGGCTCATGGGTAAGAAAAACACACAGGACAAAATATTTCAAATTTAATTCTATCTTTGAGATGTCAGAAATAACTTAAATATTCTCAATAGGGTCCAAACCTATCGCATTCGTCAACAGTAAGAACTCCAGTCAGGCAGTCAGGCTACAAGATCAACATTCTCCAGGAACAAGTCGAATATTTGAAGCAAAGAAAAATGTAAGAAATCCCACAAATTTCACAAAATTTAATAGCTCGGCTTTTATAGCTATACATTTAGAATTTACAGATTTCTTTGGATATAAAAATGATGTATTCCATCAATTTTTTTATGTAAAGAAGCATATTGACCTATTATTTTTAAAACTGTTTGTATTTAGCAGTGTCTATAAACTAATGTTCTAATGGTACAGTATATGACTAGGCATTTATGGAATTTATTCCTTTCCTAGGCATCGCCACCATATATTATTGTGAATGAAGGAACACCTGCTACATCGAGGAAGTCCTTTTGCAGAAGTTCCTCTCAGCCCCAAATTTTTGATGCAGATTCAAGCTCTATCTTGGCCTTACCTAAGTCTGCTTCATTTACCCCTGAGACTGAATTCAGGATGGATCAAAACTCTCAAGCACAGGTAGAAACAAAACTGGAGATACAACTTTATTATAATTTCTCTAGAAGTATAGAGTGGTAGACATTTATCAAAGTCATATAAATTGGTCAAAATCCCTATGGAATTGCTGATATACTCCCATCTACAGGAACACAGCTCTGAATATTTTCAATAAAGTACATTTACATGTGGCATCCTTGAAGGGATGCAGCAAATGAATTTATGGCAGAATGAATTTCAGCTAATTGTTTTTGTGTTGATGTTTTTGCTTTCTCCAATAGATGACATTGAAAGTATCACTGAGTGTAACACCACAGCCAGTAAGTGCTACCACAGATCATGAGTGTTTTGAGTTTGCACAAATTGTTTGAAAAAAATCCTGAAGCGCTTCTTTGTCTTCTTGTCTGTTTCAGGGAATAAAGAATGACTATCTAGTACCAGAAGTCTTTCTTACTCTTGGTGCTCCAGGAGACAATGTTGTGATTCCTCTTAGTCCAGTATTTGGCAGACCACTATCTTTGGACTTAAACCTAGTCCCCAAAAAAGATGCTAAATCTAGGTATAACTCTCCAAGAATGGCAAATCCAAGGAAAGCGCATTCACGGCCATCATCTCCCTACCGGGAGCAAGAGCATCCTATAACTATAGGCCCAAATCAGAAAGAGAAACTTTTGACCTCTTCTGTCAGTCCAAATAAAGAATGCTTCTTTATGAAAAAGAATATAAACCCTGCACAGATGCACAAAGAGACAGATTTAGGAAGAGCGAAATGTCAAGGGGTTCATAAAAAAGGAAGAGACAGAGTAGAGCAAGGAAAGGGAGTTGGAAAGAAAGATAATAAATAAGTCTGATTGTATATTATCTGTACATAAAAATAATAGTTAAATATAAAATGTAAGAAAAAAGTTAGACTTAGAATTTAGGGTTTTTTTTCAAGGTTTTGTTGGCTCTAGTGGAATTTAGTGAAAGTAGTTCGGCAGGAAAGAGGGTAAAGAGAGAGAGGGAAGACATTCGGCAAATGTCGCCAGTCTGGGAATCCAACTTGCGACTACCGTCACAAGAATTAAAGCCTACATACGTGGGTCATGCTTTGCCCCTGCGCAACCACAGCACCCACTAGAATGTAGTTTTTGTTTGCTTTGTCTTTAAATAGTCAAATAATTTATAAGCCTCTGTTAAATTATTGATTTTAGGGGTGCTGTGATGGCGCAGGGGTTAAGCACAACCCACATATGGGGGGCTTAGTTCTCGGCATGGCTGTTTCAGGTCCGATTCCCGGCCTGGTGACCTTTGCCACATCGTCCCCCTTCTCTCATTACCTACTTTCCTGTCAATTCACTATCAAATAAAGGCCACTAGAGCCATTAAAGCCTTTTTCTTTTTTTTTTTTAAATACTGATTTTATGAGATATTTGTAATTAAAGACTTATATAAAGTATATATGTATATGTTTGTTTTAGCTTGTCTTTTGGGGTGTAGTGTAGAAATAATTGGTTTTCTGCCATGTTTTCCCTGCAAACAAGTAAATTTTTCTTTTCTGTATAAAACGGTTGTGACATGTTGAACCATTTGTTGAAAGTTAAATAACTAAATCAAATAAAATAAATTAAAACTTGTGAAAAATAAGCTTGGTATATTTTGGTCGTCCGAAATAAATGGAAAATTTGTCGCAGCCAGTAGTGCAAAAGAAGTGATTTGTGATTATATTTCAGTGAAAATAATGAGAATATTTTAGCGAGTTTTTCTTGGATTATAATTTTGATGGACCAAATTTTGAATGTATTGAGATGTACTTATATAGCGCTTTATCAAGTTCAGAAGTTCCCAAAGTGATTAGTAACTACATTTAGTGTTCACCCGTTAAAGCACTAGCCTGGGGAAATATTCAGAAAATTTCAAGGGCACCTGATCGAAAGGGGGGCCCGAAAAAAGGAAATACGTTTATAGATATGAGATTTTTTTTTTTACATGTTTGTTATTACAAGTCGGATAATTCTTACAATAAAACAAACTATTTTTGGCAGTAAAAATTGAATTATATCACTCTCAGACCAAGACACAAACATCCATATTTACTGAACACCCCGATGTATCTGGATGATATGGTTTGTTCCTGCTTAGCGCTCTTGTCGCTAACGGTATTCAGCAGCGGTCGACGATTGTGACCAAGAAAAGTCAGGTTTTTGAAAAAGTAAAGAGAAAAAAGAGAAGACTGAATAGAAAGGGGGCCAATTTGTAACCCACATTTTCTCCAAGACAGGTTGGTAGACTGTAGTGAGTGATTATCAACTTTTTAGCTTAGTTAGCTAAAAGGTAACTAAGCTTTTAGCTAGCCAAGCTAAAAGCTTAGTTACCTGTTAGCCTATATTTCACCACCATTTAATCAGTGGAAAAAAAATATTTACCAATATATTCATATACTTAACTTGTCCCTGTAACTTTTACCAACTTAACAGATGAGTCAGTCAGCAGCAGACCTAAAATCCCATACCAGCATAACTCTTCCCCCCTGTCCAGTTGAAAAAGGTGAGCAACACTGTGTTCAATGGCATGCTAGTTGGCAATATTCCAGGGAGTCAATTTATGTTCAGGGGTACAGGGATACAATTTATGTTCTTTCCTGTTATCTCTGACAAATCATCCATTGTTTTAGGCCTCCATGGTTTTCTGAATGGAGTTTTCCAGCATTGGTTTTCTTTGCATACTCTCTTTTCCACTCTATCCAAAAGCATCCACATTAGGTTAAGTAGAGACTCCATTAACCTTAAATGTGAAAGTGTGTATTGATTGATTTGTGTCTTCTGTGATACTATTTTGACCTGTCACCCGAGACGGTTGCTATGGGCGCACCTGCCCTGTGATTGTGACAGGACAAAACAGATTTGGAAAACGGATGAATGGATTTAGGGTGTTTCATTAACACACTGTCACCTAAATGTCAGGTACCTAATATGTAGGATAATTCTTTATAATAAAAATGTCATAAGTCTGTCTGGCTTAATCCTCTTCAGTGAGGATAAATAGCTAATTTAATATACCACTATCCAGGTTGAGATCTTAGGGGACTATTCAAATGTCACAGCTATACAGTTGCAGTGGATGTAAATCTTTCAGCTGTCTGAAATAAAATAGGCCTGCAAACCATTCCGTACCAGTTGAGGAAGGATAATGTATCATCTTGGAATGGAGAGGAAGAACAGTTGCCTTCTAGGTTGGGCTGACCCCCAAAATAAGAGTTGGGCCAGTACACACATTTTTTAAGATGCTGCAGTTGTAAAAGTATCATGAATGATGACTGAATTCAAGGTTAGGATAGTAAAAACCAATTAAAAATAACTCAGAAAAAGAAACCACTCTTTTGTGCTTACTTTAATGTGCATTTAGGATAGACTGAAGTAAAGTTGTCTTTTATAATATAGTATTTTTACCTAAATATCTGAAAATATCATCAATGCTATCTCAATACATAGCTAGGCCATGATAGAAATGGATTTGCCATAACAATAAAGAAAAATCCTTTCTTGTATCAAAAAGTATATGTTCCATATGGTATTTAATAAAATGTTTGCCAAAAATTTTAAAAATAGGTTGTTAGTTTTTTTTAAAGTCTTATGTCCTTGACTGTTAAATTAATATTATTTTAATCATTCTCTTGGTTAGCATGTCATAATGCAGGTGAAGAAACAAGCATCTGTTTTTTAAAGTGCAGATGGGAATAAACAGATGGTTCTGAGTAACCTTCTTCACATGATATTTTTAAGAATGAGCTTGTACACCAAGGTGTTAAACTGCGATAAAATATGAGAAACATGTCTTCTGAAGAGGAGCCAGAGAAGAAAGTGTTAAATTTCACTTTGACAGGAACACTGAGAACCTCTTTTAGACCTGACAAATTCCTAGCCTGTAGCTAATTACTATGTTAAAACAAAATCTATTTCACTTTAACATAATCTTATCTGTAGTTTTTTTTTTTTACAATATGTAGTACATGTTATAGGAATTAATGTAGTTTTATGATGTCAGAAATGGTATTGCTTTCATAAATTGAACTATCCAAAGATATACTACTAACATTTCTCATGGCCTTTGCTGTTATGTACAACTTAGCAAAGTAATTCAATTAGGGTTATATTGAATGTTCACAGAATGGTGTTCTGGAAGAAAGGGCAACCACTGTTACATGACACTGGCTAAGGCAGAAATTGCCTTTAATCCAAATGCTTTGATGGTCCCTCTTCGACAGTTGTCTTTAAGAGTGCTTAAGCCGATGCCTAAAATATCTTGGCAAAGTGATCCATGACTTCTTCGTTAGAAGTGTTTATCTAAATGAGTCCAGCAACTGACTACTTCTGTACTTCTTGCAGTGCCATGAACATGTTCTGGAAGTTGAAACAAGCCTTCACTGACAGCAGGGATAATTATCCTGCTACATTCACAAGCCATTTTAAATTTTGCCAATGCACCTTTTAATGCACTTTTCAAAATGCTTAAGTCATAGGAGTGGTTTCATGTTGAAAGAAAAGAGCAATCAACTCTTTAAAAAGAAGAGCTCTAAAGATGGAACAAAAGTTCCTCATTCTGCCCAAATTTTGTATAGGTTTGTTTAAAAAAAACACCAAGAAACAAAAGTAAGGTGAATAAAATACTTTATTTTGCAAATGTTACAACAGAACATTCATATTTTATGAAGTCTGTTGAGTGGTCCTTCAGATGTTTTTTCTTACTCAGCAGCATCAGACTGAAAGGAGAAAAGAAAAAAGAATGATGTTTAATTGACAATATTCATATCAGTTTACAACACTTGGGCCATTACTTGTATGTGGCTGACATGACCTTTGATGTGGGCCAGGCTACTTTTCAAATAAACTACTCAACACTGTATGAATGGGCTCTGTTGGCAACAAGATCTGGTCATAAATTTAGAGCACAGTTGGGATTCCCATTGAATTATAGTGACTTCCACATTGCTTAACTCTCAGACCACTTAAGCCAACAAGCAGCTAGAAGTGCAGTAGCTGAAGTCCTGCAATGACTACTGGATTATAATAAGCCAATTGTCATTCCAGAACAGTGTCTCACTTTTCCAGGCATTCACTGACTCAATAAGTAATACCATAAAGTAAAACATTAGCATGGCAGAGGCTTCAGTTGGTTTAGATGATTTTATTGCCTGTAGATCATGCTGATATGTAGGATAATTCTTTATAATAAAAATGTGAACACTAAATACTACTTCAGGTGTCCTGAGAAAAGTCATATTGAACTATATTGTCCTGTTAGCCAAATTCCACTCACTGCGTTATATTGACATATTGTAAATTATTAAAATGGTTCTAATGTGTAATTAACTGAGAGTATTGTCCAAATAGGTACCTTTCCAACATCACGGCTCTTGGCTCTGAGCTTGTTGACCTGAGACTCAGCGATGTCAGCACGCTCCTGAGCTTCCTCCATCTCATGCTGGACCTTCCTAAGTCTGGACATGTGGCTGTTGGCCTGCTCCTCCTAAAAAATAAAATGAAATGATTTTCAACCTATTTTCAACAAATAAACAGTTTTCACAAAGAATTATTGATTAGTTTTTTGGCTCAATAATAAAACGATTAGCTGTTCAAGTATTTTACTTACAGCCTCCTCGGCCTGTCTCTTGTAAGCCTTGACTTTGAGCTGCAACTTGTCCACCAGATCCTGAAGTCTGGTAATGTTCTTCTTGTCCTCCTCAGTCTGCAGTCATGGCAGATTGTCACTCATGTTTTTTTTTCTGTTTTAAAAACTGGTAATTTGATAAATTGGAAGTAAAAAAAAAAAAAAAATTACATACCTGGTAGGTCAGTTCCTTAACTCTCCTCTCATATTTCCGGACTCCTTTAACAGCATCAGCTCCGCGTTTCTGCTCTCCTTCAACTTCAGTTTCCAGTTCACGCACCTATTTTGTGGAAATAAAATATTTGCATTTTACAAAAGTTTGATTGTAGGTACAGAATGGTAGCCATTGTGGGACCCATATATAGTATTTTATTTATATTTCTTAAACTGAGATATTTAAAAGCTATTACAGTTCATACCCTCTGCTCCAGTTTCTGGAGCTGCTTCTTGCCACCCTTCATGGCGAGGTTCTCAGCCTCATCCAGGCGGTGCTGCAGGTCCTTGACTGTAACCTCGAGGTTCTTCTTCATCCTCTCCAGGTGAGCACTGGTGTCCTGCTCCTTCTTCAACTCTTCAGCCATCATGGCAGCCTGCAATAATGTTATGTCTCAAGTTTTGGCTAAAAGACTTGAGAGTCTTATATATATATACTGTATATATATAACCTATATATATAACATATATATATATATATATATATATATATATATATATATATATATATATATATATATATATATATAGACAGTGAACTGACATCAGTGATAGCCTTTTTGGCCTTGTCCTCAGCATTTCTGGCTTCCTGAACGGCATCATCCACCTCGCCCTGAACCTGGACCAGGTCAGTTTCCAGCTTCTTCTTGGTGTTCAGAAGGCTAGAGTTCTGAAAAATAACAAATATGTGAAAGTTTAGGTAAGAAGGTTTTTTTCTATTTTTGAGAGCCTTGAGATTTTGTGAACTAATAAATCCCAACCTGAGAGTGCAGCAGTCCAACACGCTCACTGGCATCAACCAACTCCTGCTCGGCCACTTTACGTGATCTCTCTGTCTGCTCCAGAGCGGCTCTCAGCTCCTCAATCTCTGCTACCATCAGACCGTTCCTGCGCTCCACCATGGCCACCTGCTCCTTCATGTCCTCCTGTCCCCTGACAGCATCATCAAGATGCAGTTGGGCATCCTAACAGCAATATAAATTTGGATGTTAGAAAGGTTTCATTCGAAGAGTCTTAATTTTTGTTTAATATCAAACTCACCTTGAGTTGTCCCTGGACATTCCTCAATTGTTTCTGGGCCTCGGCAGCCTGCCTGTTGGCATGGCTCAGCTGGATCTCCATCTCGTTCAGGTCTCCCTCCATCTTCTTCTTGACTCTCAGGGCATCATTCCTGCTCCTGACCTCAGCATCCAGAGTGCTCTGCATGGAGTCAATCACTCTCTGGCTATTTCTCTTGATCTGCTCCATTTCTTCATCCTTCTCTGCCAGCTTCCTGTCAATCTCGCTCTTGACCTGGTTGAGCTCCAGCTGGACGCGGAGAATCTTAGACTCTTCATGCTCTAGGGTGCCCTTGAAAGGTCAAGCATAAAACAAGGTTATATGGCAGAAATATAAAGGTACGAGAGTATGCATATGTAGATGTATTTTATAAATTGCTATTCATTTGACGAGGAAAATGTTACCTCGGCTTCTTCCAGTGCAGCCTGAATTTCAGATTTCTCAGTCTCCACAGTCTTTTTAGCCTTCTCCAGCTCATGGATGCTCTTACCAGTCTCACCGATCTGTTCAGTCAGATCTGAGATCTCCTCTGCAATGAAAAGTAAATACATAAATGAAGCTATAATGTAAATCTGCCAAATATAAACTTGGAAGAAATTTCAGAATTAATCATTCTCTATTAGCTTAATCAATAGAGAATTGATTAAGTTAATGGAGGATGAAGCATAAAAAGGATGTCTCAGTAATTTTGGAGTTGCTCAACTCCTTGAGTAATCAAGTATTACGTACGCTGCAGGTTCTTGTTCTCTCTCTTCATGGTCTCCAATTGGTCCAGAGCCTCTTCATAGGAGTTCTTCATCTTGAACAGCTCAGTGCTCAGGGAGCGGGCCTCCTTTTGGGCTCCTTCCAGCTCAGCCTGGCTCTCTTCATACTTCTGCTTCCATTCTGCCAGGACCTGGAAATATGAGGACTAATTAAGAATATGTTTTTACCTGAATTAATCAGCCTTTTATTTGTTGTAAAATTACTGTACCTTGTCAAAGTTTCTCTGCTTCTTGTCAAGGTTGGCAGCCAGAGAATTTGCTCTCTCCACATCTGTCATGAGGTCCTCCACCTCACCTTGGAGCCTCTGCTTGGTCTTCTCCAAAGAGGCACACTTGGAGTTCACAGCCTCAATGGATTCCTCAGCCTCCTGCAAGCGCTGGGCAAGCTTTTTCCTATAGTGCATAGATGTTTCAATTGGTAGAAATGCATAATAAAAATTACACATAATTAAATTGAGACATTCATTATGACTCACTTGGCCTCCTCCAGCTCCTCAGTTCGCTGGATGGCATCAGTCTCATATTTGGACCTCCATTGAGCCACCTCACTGTTGGCCTTAGACATGCCTCTCTGCAGCTCAGCCTTGGCCTCCTGCTCCTCCTCAAACTGCTCTCTGAGCAGATCACAGTCATGGCGGGCTGATTGAACAGCATGGGCCAGGGCATTCTTGGCCTGGAAAGCACAAATTTGATAGTAGAATGATTTGTCTAGTTCTGACCTCATAATTCATGACAAAAGGAAATATAAACAGATTTTCATACCTTCACTTCCTCCTCAATGTGTCTCTTGAGCTCCTCAATCTGTTGAGTGAAAGCCTGCTTGCCTCTTGTCAGCTGAGAAACAAGAGCTTCTTTTTCCTCAAGCTGGCGAGCAAACTCACCTGTAAAAGTCATAAATACATTATTTCTGAAAATTTTGAATCAATGTAAAACAGTGGTTTAAGGTCAGGTGAATTACCATTCTCTGTCTGGAGTCTTGCTTTCTGTGCATTAATGTCATTCAGCTGGCGGACATTCTCATCATTTTTAGATTTGATTTCACTAAGTTGGTCCTCAAGAGTTCTGCACATTTTCTCCAAGTTGCCCTGAAACCATCATTAATATATGTAAAAGGTACTTATGAACTACAAATTGTATGTATGAGCATTGCAAAACATGAAGTACCCACTCACCTTTGCTTTGGCAACAGCCTCCATGTTGCTGGACAGGTCATCAATCTCCATCTTGAACTCACTCTTCTCCTTCTCCAACTTCTGCTTGACGCGCTGCAGATTGTCAATCTGCTCTCCCAGCTCAGCAACGCTGTCGGCCTGCTTCTTGCGGAGAGCTGCAGCCGTAGCTTCATGCTGCAGGGTGGACTCTTCAAGGTCACGACGCAGCTTCTGGAACTCAGCCTCACGTTTCTTGTTCATCTCAATCTGAGCAGCTGTGGCTCCACCAGCTTCCTCAAGCCTCTCGCTGATCTCCTCAAGCTCCCTGGAGAGGTCAGCTCTCTGCTTCTCTACCTTAGCCCTAGCAGCCCTCTCAGCCTCAATCTCCTCTTCCAGCTCCTCAATGCGAGCCTAGAAATCAAATGCATTGAAGTAATCACTCAAGATCAATATGGAAAATAAGAAAATCTGCCAAATGTTATTAAGGTTAATGTGTTGTACCTGGAGTTCCTTGATCTTCTTCTGAAGCTGAGCTCCAAGGGACTGTTCATCCTCAATCTTGCTGAGAAGCTGGCTGATTTCAAAGTCCTTCCTGGATTTCAAGAAAAAAAAAAAGATATAATTTTTGGACACTTTGAGGTACAGTAGCCAAAAAGCAAAAAATTTGAAATTACTTCTTGATTTTCTCATCAGATTGCTGCTTGTCATTTTCCAGATCCATGATGGACTCCTGAGCCAATTTCAGATCTCCTTCAAGCTTTCTCTTGGCTCTCTCAAGGTCCATACGGAGTTTCTTCTCTTGCTCCAATGAGCCCTCAAGCTGTTGTATAGTCGGTACAGTCAACCACAGCAATCAATACAAAGACTGCATCATTCGGTTAATGCCTAATGAGGAAGACGAATAAACCGTTGTCTTACATCATCCACTTGCTGTTCCAGCTTTGTCTTGGCCTTGGTCAGAGTGTTGACTTTGTCTTCCTCTGCCTGGAGATCATCCAGTGTTTGCTGATGGGCCTCTTGGAGGGCTTTCTTTTCCTTGGTGAGCTTGGCAATGGCCTCATCCTGAGTTGCCATCTCCTCTGTCAGGTTTTTCACCTAAAGGTGTTGAAATACCACAATTTAATTGAAGTATAGGCTTGTAGATTTTACAAATTCTGTGGATTTATGTCTCAGTGATGTGAACCTTGTTTTCAGTGGCATGTTTCTCCTTCTCCACTTTAGCCAAGGTGAGCTCTAAGTCATCAATGTCTTTCTTCAGCTCAGAGCATTCATCCTCCAGCTTCCTCTTCTTGGCAGTCAGCTCAGCATTGATTTCCTCTTCATCCTCCAGTCTCTCGGTTGTCTCCTTGAGTTTGGCCTCAAGCTGGATCTTGCTCTTAATCAGCCCTTCACACCTTTCCTCAGCATCTGAGAGATTCTCAACTTCCTATGATTGAGGATGAGAAAACTAATGTTAATGTTATCCTTTTATATAAATAGTTCTTTAATAATATCAGAATCTATTATTTGTTGTTACAAATCTAGTGTTCATAGCCTCAGTCTCAAAACATAACCCCACTCTTATGTTAAGCACACAGTTTAACATGGGAACTATATGGTTTAATTATCACACATGAATAAAAAAAATCTGCCTACTTACAGAAGCTACTTGGAGCTGCAAATCATTCTTTTCCTGGAGCAAGGAGACCATTTTCTCCTCCAGCTCCTTCTTCTTGGCCAAAGCAGTAGTCAGGTCTGACTGCATCTTTTCATAGTTCTCCTTCATATTCTGCAGCTCCTTCTCAGTCTCAGCACTCTTCAGGAGGGGCTTGATCTTGAAATACAGATTCATCCACGGCCAGTTCTTCACATTCATGAAGGAACGGACATTGTATTGAACTGTATAGATGGCATCTCTGAAAACAGAGTTATTTTGTTAACACAAAATATACATGTTCCAATACAAACATGTTGCAATAAGTACCCTGATGCAAAAGTGTGGGCTTTCTGAGCAACAGGTTATGTGAACTGTTTTGTTTTGCAGTGGAAAATGGAGGAATTTATTAATATTTTCAGTGTTTGTATTCTATTATACCTCCTCTCCATCATCTTCACAAACTCCTTCCTCATGACATATCCTCTGCAGAGAGCCTGAGTCATGGTAACCAATGAAGCCAGTTTCTCATCTCTCATCTCCTCAAGAGTACCCAGAAGACCAGCTTTGAAGAACACCTGTAATAGCAATACCTTTGCAAGTCAGAACACAAAGGAAAAAAAAGAATTGTTTCCAGCTATGGCTTTGACTGTCTTGTTCCAACATACCTTAGTGTGTCCAAACTTGTACTGAGTGTGGTCCACATCAATGGAGCCCAGCAGCTTCTCTGAAGCCTTCTTGTTGTCAATAAACTGCCCCTCTGGGATAACACTGGCATTCAATACTTTGTATCTATGAGAGAAAATTTTGATGTTGCTTTTTTCTATCTTCACATCTGAAAATATTTGAAAACCTCTTTTTACATTCAGAAAGCCACCTCTGCTTGAAGTCACCATAGAGGATTCTGCTGGGGAAGCCCTTTCTGCAGATTCTGATGCCCTCCAGCACACCATTACACCTCAGCTGGTGGATGACCAAGAAGTTCTCCATAAGACCTGATGGTTGGTAATATATTTAGTGAAAAATAATTCAACAGTGTCTCCAAACAATATCATGTACATTTTTTTAATGTCCGCTTAATGTCAAATTTCTATGACTGAGCTTCTTGCCTGGGGTCTTTGACTCATTGGGAATCAGGCAACGCACAAAGTGAGGATGAGTGCTCCTCAGGTTGGTCATCAGCTTGCCCAAATTCTCCTGTGGATCAGCATAGTAAAATTATTCCTTAGATGATTTTAAACCATTACCTTTCGATAGTTCTCGAAAAAATTTCCATACCCTGAAAACAGCAG
This sequence comes from Xiphophorus maculatus, assembly GCF_002775205.1. Taxonomy (NCBI): domain Eukaryota; kingdom Metazoa; phylum Chordata; class Actinopteri; order Cyprinodontiformes; family Poeciliidae; genus Xiphophorus; species Xiphophorus maculatus. Next base: position 9,756,372 of record NC_036458.1, on the reverse strand, counting down.
ACACAGTCTGGAAAGAACCACCCTTCTTCTTGCCACCCTTCTTGCTACCAGTGTCAGCTGAAATTATGACATTGAAAACAATGGTAGTAAATCATTACTGATGTCAAGCTCCCTTTACCTTAACAGTACAATTTAATCACATATTCATTCTAGATATGTTTGAAAGACTTCTTAGTGGTAGAATGTAGATTCCACGACATAAAAAAACTCTTAAAAATTGAGTCTTCAAACATTTTGTTTCTTGGGCACTGATTGAAAGTTTTAGAACATTTCACAGTGTGTGTGTATTCAGGGTGTTTCCCACATGGTAAATTAATCTATTACATTTAGGGTTATCTGTTTATTTTGCTGGTTCTTACCCTCAGCTGAAGCATGAGCCGCATACAGGAAGCACAGCAACTTGTTTCCAGACTTCTGGTACAGCTGAACCACTGACTCGTTCAGTGGGTCCTTATTCTTGTCCAGCCAGCCAGTGATGTTGTAGTCCACTGTACCAGCATAGTGAACCAGGGAGAAGTGAGCCTCAGCTTTGCCCTTTCCGGGCTTGGGTTTCTCAAAGGCCCTGTTCTTGCCAAGATGCTGATCAATCAGCTTGTTCTTGAAAGTTGTGTCAGAGGCTTTGGGGAACATGCACTCCTCTTCAAGGATGGAGAAGATGCCCAATGGCTGTGAATAATTACCAATTTAAATTACATCTCAAATTTAAAATGAAGTATTATATACATAAAAAAAATTTATATTACTAGTTTAAGCTGAGTAATACAGCAACTTACCTTCTCAATAAGCTCAATGCAAGCAGCCAAGTCCATGCCGAAGTCAATGAACTCCCAATCAATGCCTTCCTTCTTGTACTCCTCTTGCTCCAGGACAAACATGGTGTGGTTGAAAAACTGTTGCAGTTTCTCATTGGTGAAGTTGATGCAGAGCTGCTCCAAGCTGTTGAACTGTAATTATTGAGGGTTGTTTATTTTCCTTTGAAATCAAAAATGGTTTACATGAGTTTTTGGTGTTTTTCTTTACTCACATCGAAGATCTCAAAGCCAGCAATGTCCAAGACTCCAATGAAGAAGGCTCTCGCCTGTTTTGTGTCCAGCATCTCATTGATACGGATGACCATCCACAAGAACATTTTCTCATAGACAGACTTGCACAGAGCGCTGACGGCGTTGTTGACCTAGAAGAATAATTTGTCAGTTTTATGTAATAAACAAATAAACATCTGCTTAACATCACAACCGGTATAAATTACCTGTGGGACGGTCTGACCTTTGGTGACCATCTCATTTCCGACTTTGACTCTTGGGTAGCACAGAGCCTTTAGCATATCAGCTGAGTTCAGACCCAGAAGGTAGGCGATTTTATCAGCCACTTTTGGAAAGAAACAAAACACATTTTAACCTATTTTATACAATTTTTGTGCCTCTACAGAATAAGATTGGAGATATTTTATAAATTACCCTCAGTGCCATCTGGTTCAGCCTGCTCCTCACGCTGCTTCTGCTTGAACTTCATGTTGCCATGATGCATCACAGCACCAGTGAGCTTGTAGATGTTAAACTTCTCATCAGCAGTGAAGCCCAATATGTCAATAGCAGTCTATGTAGAGAAAGAAGTTTTAAGTACACTAAATACATGTTTTAAGAAAATTCTTTTTAAAATCAATTAAATATTCTTTTACATCTGTAGCGATGAACTCCTCCACATCATCAATACTCTTGACAGTGATTTCACCCTGGCTGATCATTGGGAAGTCATAGGGGTTGGTGGTGATCAGCAGAGCATCTGAAACAATAGAAACAAATCATTGTAGCTTCTTTGTCTTATAAGTTGCAATTTTTTACATTCAAATTTCAAGTATTTGATCATTTACCAATGAGCTCAGGCTTGTGGGCTGTCATAAGCTGATAGAAAATATGGTAGCTCCTCTCAGCAGACAGCTGGAAGGTGACACGGGACTTCTCCAGCAGATCTAAGAATTACATGAATATAAGTAAGTACTTTGATAAGGAAATCATGGTACAGATTATAAATTAATAATAGATAATACTGATTACATCATATGTTTTACTTACATGTTTCAATATCAGCTGAAGCCAGCTTTCCACTTGTACCAAAGTGGATCCTGATGAATTTACCCTAAGCAAAATGAATCTTATGTGTTATACTCTAAAATCAAGCATTAACTATCAGTGAACATTTAAGCATTGTCTTAACTTACAAAACGGGAAGAGTTGTCATTCCTCACAGTCTTGGCATTACCATAAGCCTCTAGCAGAGGGTTAGCAGCAACAATTTGGTCCTCAAGGGAGCCCTGCACATTGACAGTTGTGAATATTTTTGCAGTATGCACTTAAGTATACACTGTGGAAACCTGTTTTTTCTTAAAACGGATAATCACCTGGATTTTTCCAGAGGATTGCTGCGCTTGGTCCTTTTTGCTACCCAATGCTGCAATTGTTGCAAAGTACTGGATGACACGCTTGGTGTTGACAGTCTTGCCAGCACCGGATTCTCCGCTGAGGTAGAAGAGACACATTTTGACTTATCAACTTCATTTTTGTACATTTTGTAAAAGAATGACCAATTGAGTTTGTGCAATACTCACGTAATCAGGACAGACTGGTTCTCACGATCTGCAATGTACACCATAATACATTAGTAGCTGCATTAAGTTCATGTCAAATTGGATATGTTCTTTCTTTCCATTTCTTTTGGGAAAACACTTTAGTCTTTGATTTACCTGTGAGCATGAACTGATAGGCATTGTCAGAAATGGAGAAGATGTGAGGTGGAGCCTCAATCCTCTTCTTGCCTCTGTATCCTGCTACAACAACAGCATCATACACAGGCAGCCACTTGTAGGGATTCACGACCACACAGAACAACCCGGAGTAGGTCTGTTGTAGTGGAAGACACAAACAATTTTTGCAGAGAGATATTTCAATGTTATCATTACTTTTGGTACGAAAACAAACTCACGTAGATCATCCAGGATGCAAAACGATCTTTGAGGTTATACAACACACAAGGCTCGTTGAGGTGGGTCATCATGGCCATGTCCTCAATTTTGTCAAACTTTGGAGGATTCCTGGGATGGATATCGTCCTCTTTGACTGTTAATGTCTACAATAAAAATAGTGTTGTTTTGCTTGAATCTTATAAGACGGTGACAACAAATGTTAAACAAAAATAATCTCTAGTGAAACAAAACTCCTCACCTTTCCTCCGTCAGTCTCGACGGTGACTTTGCTACCGTCCTTCTTGATGAGTTTACACTTGACATACAGGTCAGCTTCATCCACCACAAAATAGGCAGATTTGGCATCAAAAGGAGTAGTCTGAGCTTCAATCCTCTCCTTTTCTGACTTCCGGAGGTAAATGGCCGCCGGGCCATACTGCTCCATTTCTGCGTCCGTGCTCATGGTGGCACTTTGGTGGAGCCTGAAAAGTTTACATACGTACTTAAATTAGTTTCTTTTAATCTTTTTAATATTTTGTTTTGAACAAATTTTTTTTTAAAGAATGCCTCTTTTGAAAGGATTACCTTACCTTACCACAGGATCCTGACTGAAACTACAGATGTCTTGTGTAAACTCAAAGATGCTATAAATATGGAAAACAACCCAAATTAAAATGTTTTATACTGGCTAACTTGTACGTTATTTACATTAATAAATATTGCTCCAGTGTTTTCCAATATATTTAACTAAAACTTTGTAAACCTGGAAAAATATGCAAATATACATTATACATAATTGACTGTTCTCACCTGAGTCAGATGCCTGCCAGTTGGCTCAGGCATCTAAAGCGGCTGCTTATATATGCTCAAGTGTGTCTGCTCAGCACAAGGGGCTTGCTCAGTTTGGTAAAGTGCAAAATACTCCTTACCTCTTCATTTGGCAGGGATGTCCCTATTATAGTCTTAATGTGCAATGGTTTAATGTTTTTTTATTGGTACAAAAATAAAAAAATAATCAGTTCTTTTCTTTTATTAATATAAAAATAAATATTAGTAAATTCAATTAAATTAATAATGTGTACAGCATTCACACTAACACTTAAAAGCATCTTTACATATTTAGATTTTTATTCATAGCTTAAAAAACAAGTCCCAGTTTACAAAAGCTTAAAAACAAAAGGACCACTAGAATTTATATGCATAACTTTGTAAAAATGTCCAAATTGTAAACATTGGGTATGTAATTGTATCATAAATATTTACAAGGTCTTTTATTTTCACCGTATTTATAATGCAACATAGCAGGAGTGCGCTGCATGGTTTGTAAAGTATTTTGCCCATTAAACGCCATGATTTATTTAGGCTCAGATTTCAGTTCACACACTTTATGATGTGCACTTGTCTCCATTTTATTTTAATATCACAGCCAGTGCTGAGTCTCAAGTAGTCAGAAGCGTCAGAATGTCCCCGGTGTACTGTTGCAGGGTGCGCATGCCTCAGATATCTAGTACTAATTTCACACACAGCTATTTCCATTAGTGGTCAGGGAGTCCTGGAAGAGAAATTTGAGAAGAAATGCTGACTCAGTTATTAACATGAATACAAGCAACGGAACGAAATGCTTCAACATACCTGTAGGTTTTTCTTTTTTGCATTAAAAAAGTGACTAACATTACACCTGAGGGCAAATCATAATGATATATCCAAAGAGGGTAGTAAGCAAATCTTTTATGAGCTTTTGACTATTTGAATTAGACAGTAAGTGGCATAAAATTCGCCATTTCAAATTGAGATCACAAGATATAATTGTAATTCCTAGCAATAAACAGGCATTTGATTGTACTTACCAAAAGCGAGAAACTATATAACCTTATTTGAGTTTTATTAATCTCAATTTCTTAGCTGAACACATGGATTTTAATGTGCCTCATTGTGCACCTTGTTACACACGTGTAAAAAATCTTGCTCTTAATACTCTAACCACGTTGCATTAGGTTGTTAAAACACCTTCAGAGAGAAACACTATCCAGAAAAGATGCAACTGTCAAACTTGTAATTTTGTCAAAGCCAGGAGAATTATAAGTGAGAATTCTTTGCATCATAGCATCCATTTGTTATGATTTTCACCTGGTTTTTGTACAGTACTTAGAAACTGAACATATTCAGAAATATTTTCTTAACTGTGGAATAAACCATTTGAGATTCTTTTGATTAGTAACTTGTTTTTTATGGCAGTTAATGTGTAATGAAACCTTTCAAAATTGGCAAAGCTTTTTAATTTGTTGACTTAACATTTTCCCCAAGAGAGTAGGACTACATAGACAAAAGTGGAAAGGCATGCAAAAGCCAAGATCACATGTCAGAGTGAATCCACTTTGGAGCCTCCAGAAGTCTGTGATGTTGCCTCCAGTGAGATGCCTTGTATAACTCTTGTTGTTCAGCTTAAAATGCTCCATTTCTTATAAGCTTCTATCATTTTTAAATTGTTTTTTTATTCCAGAAACTAGATTGTGCTCCTAACAGAAAATCTAGAGATGTAAATAAGTACTAAAACATTTGCATCTATAAATTTGGATTGGTAACTGCAAGATGTGCAACAAGGGTCTCAAGGTTGGCAATTGCACTTTAGACAGCAAATCAAAATAAAATAAAATCAAAATTTACTTGTATTTCACCTTCTAGCAACAGAGCGTTTCAAAGTGCTTTACATCATAAATACACACAGGCACACGCACACACAATAGTATTGTTGAGGACACACTCTATAGCTATTCCTTTCATCTATTATTTGCTTTTTGTTTTTTTTTTCATTCATTATTTTTAACAATGCATTAATATTTTGCACTAAATTTGAGATTCAGTGGATGACAGTTTAAAATTTGGTTTACCAAAAATCATGTTGTTCTACAAAGTAGAAGTAAACTGAGTTTTACACATCTTTCATTTAGTATGATCATTCCACTAAACATTATGCTGCAATTATGTAAATTTGAGTTCTCAAATTTAAACAGACACAATCTGACGAGCGGTGATAGTTTGAAGTAATTTTCTTTTGTTTGTACATAAAAATAAACATTTTATGAGTCTTGCAAAAAGCAAATGTTATTTTCAACCATGGCTGTATAGTTTTGCTTAATTACAGTACTGTTATATAGACTCCCTGTCTAACAATAAAATGAGTAACAGAAAACACTTTTTGAACCTGTTACTCCTGAGAAAAAACATTTTTAGTATTCATCTTGTTAATTTTCTGTCAAGAAAATACACTCCAATACACAATATGATAGTGCTTAGTTTTTATTTAAGTATTACAGTGGAAAAAGAATTCAACAGTTGATCCATATTTTATGAACTCTGTTGAAAAGCTTCATGAAGGTCTGGTCTCTTATTCAGCAGAATCGCTCTGAAAAACAAGGAAGGAAAAATGGACGTTAAATGGTTTGAAGAGCTGATGGAGCTTGTCATAAAGAAAAAGCATGAAGTTTCATTTACATCCTGACACATATTGATTGTCATGCATAGTTTAACACATGCTGATTTGATTTTATGTATAAAATAGAAAAAATCTACATTGCAATAGGTTTTGAAGTATTTTTAGAAGGGAGATGGGAAGGAAAATGTTACCTTTCCAGCATCACGGCTCTTGGCTCTGAGCTTGTTGACCTGAGACTCAGCGATGTCAGCACGCTCCTGAGCTTCCTCCATCTCATGCTGGACCTTCCTCAGCCTGGACATGTGGCTGTTGGCCTGCTCCTCCTGAGAGTTTTGAGATTACAATTATTTAGTTGACATAAATGTAAAATGAATGCTTTGCAACGTTCTACCTTAAAGGAGACATTATTTGTTTGATGACAGACGACCACTTACCGCCTCCTCAGCCTGTCTCTTGTAGGCTTTCACTTTGAGCTGAAGCTTGTCCACTAGGTCCTGAAGTCTTGCCAGATTCTTTTTGTCCTCCTCAGTCTGTAGAAATAAACCAAATGTTTGTAAAGACTTATTGTACACAAGACAAATGACATACAGGGAAAAAGTAATGCTATTTGGTATTAGAGGTACTTAGTAAGTGTTTAGAAAACAGAATAAAATAGTCACCTGGTAAGTCAGCTCCTTAACTCTCCTCTCATATTTGCGAACTCCTTTAACAGCATCGCTTCCACGTCTCTGCTCACCTTCTACTTCAGCCTCCAGTTCATGAACCTGTTTAAAGATGTTGATAAAGGACACAATTCAATATTACTATAATTATATATCACAATTACACTATGTGCATTACAGCAAAACATTTTCATACCCTCTGCTCCAGTTTCTGGAGCTGCTTCTTGCCACCCTTCATGGCGAGGTTCTCAGCCTCATCCAGGCGGTGCTGCAGGTCCTTGACTGTAACCTCGAGGTTCTTCTTCATCCTCTCCAGGTGAGCGCTGGTGTCCTGCTCCTTCTTCAACTCTTCAGCCATCATGGCAGCCTGAAAAAATGGGTGTTTATTAAGCAGCAATGTTTGAACACTGGAAAAATTAAACTTCTGTTTGTTGAGATAGCAATTTATATAGACAGTAAACTGACATCAGTGATAGCCTTTTTGGCCTTGTCCTCAGCATTTCTGGCTTCCTGAACTGCATCGTCCACCTCTCCTTGAACCTGGACCAGATCACTTTCCAACTTCTTCTTGGTGTTCAGAAGGCTGGTGTTCTGAAAATTAATCAGAATGATACAATTTAGAAGTGTGGTTCACATGACCTGGAAAGCCTTGGTTTCTTGTGAATAACTAAAACCCAACCTGAGAGTGCAGCAGTCCAACACGCTCACTGGCATCAACCAACTCCTGCTCGGCCACTTTACGTGATCTCTCTGTCTGCTCCAGAGCGGCTCTCAGCTCCTCAATCTCAGCCACCATCAGACCGTTCCTGCGCTCCACCATGGCCACCTGCTCCTTCATGTCTTCCTGTCCTCTGAGGGCATCATCAAGGTGCAGTTGAGCATCCTAACAACAAAAACAAATGTCGGAGTCAAACTCTTCAGTTCAGTCTTACACTCTTCAGATTAAATTGTGCTTTAACACCAAACGCACCTTGAGTTGTCCCTGGACATTCCTCAGTTGTTTCTGGGCCTCGGCAGCCTGCCTGTTGGCATGGCTCAGCTGGATCTCCATCTCGTTCAGGTCTCCCTCCATCTTCTTCTTGACTCTCAGGGCATCATTCCTGCTTCTGACCTCAGCATCCAGAGTGCTCTGCATGGAGTCAATCACTCTCTGGCTGTTTCTCTTGATCTGCTCCATTTCTTCATCCTTCTCTGCCAGCTTCCTGTCAATCTCGCTCTTGACCTGGTTGAGCTCCAGCTGGACGCGGAGAATCTTAGACTCTTCATGCTCCAGGGTGCCCTTGAAAGGTCAAGCATATAACCAGATTATATGGCAGAAATATAAAGGTATGAGAGTATGCATATGTAGATGTATTTTATATATTGCTATTCATTTGACGAGGAAAATGTTACCTCGGCTTCTTCCAGTGCAGCCTGAATTTCAGACTTCTCAGTCTCCACAGTCTTTTTAGCCTTCTCCAGCTCATGGATGCTCTTACCAGTCTCACCGATCTGTTCAGTCAGATCTGAGATCTCCTCTGCAATGAAAAGTAAATACATAAATGAAGCTATAATGTAAATCTGCCAAATATAAACTTGGAAGAAATTTCAGAATTAATCATTCTCTATTAGCTTAATCAATAGAGAATTGATTAAGTTAATGGATGATGAAGCATAAAAAGGATGTGTCTCAGTAATTTTGGAGTTGCTCAACTCCTTGAATAATCAGGAATTACATACGTTGTAGGTTCTTGTTCTCTCTCTTCATGGTCTCCAGTTGGTCCAGAGCCTCTTCATAGGAGTTCTTCATCTTGAACAGCTCAGTGCTCAGGGAGCGGGCCTCCTTTTGGGCTCCTTCCAGCTCAGCCTGGCTCTCTTCATACTTCTGCTTCCATTCTGCCAGGACCTGGAAATATGAGGACTAATTAAGAATATGTTTTTATCTGAATTAATCAGCCTTTTATTTGTTGTAAAATTACTGTACCTTGTCAAAGTTTCTCTGCTTCTTGTCAAGGTTGGCAGCCAGAGAATTAGCTCTCTCCACATCTGTCATGAGGTCCTCCACCTCACCTTGGAGCCTCTGCTTGGTCTTCTCCAAAGAGGCACACTTGGAGTTCACAGCCTCAATGGATTCCTCAGCCTCCTGCAAGCGCTGGGCAAGCTTTTTCCTATAGTGCATAGATGTTTCAATTGGTAGAAATGCATAATAAAAATTACACATAATTAAATTGAGACATTCATTATGACTCACTTGGCCTCCTCCAGCTCCTCAGTTCGCTGGATGGCATCAGTCTCATATTTGGACCTCCATTGAGCCACCTCACTGTTGGCCTTAGACATGCCTCTCTGCAGCTCAGCCTTGGCCTCCTGCTCCTCCTCAAACTGCTCTCTGAGCAGATCACAGTCATGGCGGGCTGATTGAACAGCATGGGCCAGGGCATTCTTGGCCTGGAAAGCACAAAGTTGATAGTAGAATGATTTGTCTAGTTCAAACCTCATAATTTATGACAAAAGGAAATGTAAACAGATTTTCATACCTTCACTTCCTCCTCAATGTGTCTCTTGAGCTCCTCAATCTGTTGAGTGAAAGCCTGCTTGCCTCTTGTCAGCTGAGAAACAAGAGCTTCTTTTTCCTCAAGCTGGCGAGCAAACTCACCTGTAAAAGTCATAAATACATTATTTCTGAAAATTTTGAATCAATGTAAAACAGTGGTTTAAGGCCAGGTGAATTACCATTCTCTGTCTGGAGTCTTGCTTTCTGTGCATTAATGTCATTCAGCTGGCGGACATTCTCATCATTTTTAGATTTGATTTCACTAAGTTGGTCCTCAAGAGTTCTGCACATTTTCTCCAAGTTGCCCTGAAACCATCATTAATATATGTAAAAGGTACTTATGAACTACAAATTGTATGTCTGAGCATTGCAAAACATGAAGTACCCACTCACCTTTGCTTTGGCGACAGCCTCCATGTTGCTGGACAGGTCATCAATCTCCATCTTGTACTCACTCTTCTCCTTCTCCAACTTCTGCTTTACACGCTGCAGATTGTCAATCTGCTCTCCCAGCTCAGCAACGCTGTCGGCCTGCTTCTTGCGGAGAGCTGCAGCCGTAGCTTCATGCTGCAGGGTGGACTCTTCAAGGTCACGACGCAGCTTCTGGAACTCAGCCTCACGTTTCTTGTTCATCTCAATCTGAGCAGCTGTGGCTCCACCAGCCTCCTCAAGCCTCTCGCTGATCTCCTCAAGCTCCCTGGAGAGGTCAGCTCTCTGCTTCTCTACCTTAGCCCTAGCAGCCCTCTCAGCCTCAATCTCCTCTTCCAGCTCCTCAATGCGAGCCTAGAATTCAAATGCATTGAAGTAATCACTCAAGATCAATATGGAAAATAAAAAAATCTGCCAAATGTTATTAAGGTTAATGTGTTGTACCTGGAGTTCCTTGATCTTCTTCTGAAGCTGAGCTCCAAGGGACTGTTCATCCTCAATCTTGCTGAGAAGCTGGCTGATTTCAAAGTCCTTCCTGGATTTCAAGAAAAAATAAAAGATAAAATTTTTGGACACTTTGAGGTACAGTAGCCAAAAAGCAAAAAATTTGAAATTACTTCTTGATTTTCTCGTCAGATTGCTGCTTGTCATTTTCCAGATCCATGATGGACTCCTGAGCCAATTTCAGATCTCCTTCAAGCTTTCTCTTGGCTCTCTCAAGGTCCATACGGAGTTTCTTTTCTTGCTCCAATGAGCCCTCAAGCTGTTGTATAGTCGGTACAGTCAATCACAGCAATCAATACAAAGACTGCATCATTCGGTTAATGCCTAATGAGGAAGACGAATAAACCGTTGTCTTACATCATCCACTTGCTGTTCCAGCTTTGTCTTGGCCTTGGTCAGAGTGTTGACTTTGTCTTCCTCTGCCTGGAGATCATCCAGTGTTTGCTGATGGGCCTCTTGGAGGGCTTTCTTTTCCTTGGTGAGCTTGGCAATGGCCTCATCCTGAGTTGCCATCTCCTCTGTCAGGTTTTTCACCTAAAGGTGTTGAAATAGAACATTTTAATTGAAGTATAGGCTTGTAGATTTTACAAATTCTGTGGATTTATGTCTCAGTGATGTGAACCTTGTTTTCAGTGGCATGTTTCTCCTTCTCCACTTTAGCCAAGGTGAGCTCTAAGTCATCAATGTCCTTCTTCAGCTCAGAGCATTCATCCTCCAGCTTCCTCTTCTTGGCAGTCAGCTCAGCATTGATTTCCTCTTCATCCTCCAGTCTCTCGGTTGTCTCCTTGAGTTTGGCCTCAAGCTGGATCTTGCTCTTAATCAGCCCTTCACACCTTTCCTCAGCATCTGAGAGATTCTCAACTTCCTATGATTGAGGATGAGAAAACTAATGTTAATGTTATCCTTTTATATAAATAGTTCTTTAATAATATCAGAATCTATTATTTGTTGTTACAAATCTAGTGTTCATAGCCTCAGTCTCAAAACATAACCCCACTCTTATGTTAAGCACACAGTTTAACATGGGAACTATATGGTTTAATTATCACACATGAATAAAAAAAATCTCCCTACTTACAGAAGCTACTTGGAGCTGCAAATCATTCTTTTCCTGGAGCAAGGAGACCATTTTCTCCTCCAGCTCCTTCTTCTTGGCCAAAGCAGTAGCCAGGTCTGTCTTCATCTTTTCGTAGTTCTCCTTCATATTCTGCAACTCCTTCTCAGTCTCAGCACTCTTCAGCAGAGGCTTGATCTTGAAATACAGATTCATCCACGGCCAGTTCTTCACATTCATGAAGGAACGGATGTTGTATTGAATGGTGTAGATAGACTCTCTGAAAGAAAAGCCCACCAATTAAAGATAAATGTTTTTTTCACCTTAGAGACATATGTTTGTCAAGCATAATTAGAAGTAATCCCACCTCCTCTCCATCATCTTCACAAACACCTTTCTCATGACATATCCTCTGCAGAGAGCCTGAGTCATGGTAACCAATGAAGCCAGTTTCTCATCTCTCATCTCCTCAAGAGAACCCAAAAGACCAGCTTTGAAGAACACCTACAATTGCAAAAACATTGCAAGTCAGAACACAAAAAAGCAAAAGAATTGTTTCCAGCTATGGCTTTGACTGTCTTGTTCCAACATACCTTAGTGTGTCCAAACTTGTACTGAGTGTGGTCCACATCAATGGAACCCAGCAGCTTCTCTGAAGCCTTCTTGTTGTCAATAAACTGCCCCTCTGGGATAACACTGGCATTCAATACTTTGTATCTATGAGAGAAAATTTGGATGTTGCTTTTTTCTATCTTCACATCTGAAAATATTTGAAAACGTCTTTGTACATTCAGAAAGCCACCTCTGCTTGAAGTCACCATAGAGGATTCTGCTGGGGAAGCCCTTTCTGCAGATTCTGATGCCCTCCAGCACACCATTACACCTCAGCTGGTGGATGACCAAGAAGTTCTCCATAAGACCTGATGGTTGGTAATATATTTAGTGAAAAATAATTCAACAGTGTCTCCAAACAATATCATGTACATTTTTTTAATGTCAGCTTAATGTCAAATTTCTATGACTGAGCTTCTTGCCTGGGGTCTTTGACTCATTGGGAATCAGGCAACGCACAAAGTGAGGATGAGTGCTCCTCAGGTTGGTCATCAGCTTGCCCAAATTCTCCTGTGGATCAGCATAGTAAAATTATTTCTTAGATGATTTTAAACCATTACCTTTCGATAGTTCTCGAAAAAATTTCCATACCCTGAAAACAGCAGACACAGTCTGGAAAGAACCACCCTTCTTCTTGCCACCCTTCTTGCTACCAGTGTCAGCTGAAATTATGACATTGAAAACAATGGTAATAAATCATTACTGATGTCAAGCTCCCTTTACCTTAACAGTACAATTTAATCACATATTCATTCTAGATACGTTTGAAAGACTTCTTAGTGGTAGAATGTAGATTCCACGACATAAAAAACACTCTTAAAAATTGAGTCTTCAAACATTTTGTTTCTTGGGCACTGATTGAAAGTTTTAGAACATTTCACAGTGTGTGTGTATTCAGGGTGTTTCCCACATGGTAAATTAATCTATTACATTTAGGGTTATCTGTTTATTTTGCTGGTTCTTACCCTCAGCTGAAGCATGAGCCGCATACAGGAAGCACAGCAACTTGTTTCCAGACTTCTGGTACAGCTGAACCACTGACTCGTTCAGTGGGTCCTTATTCTTGTCCAGCCAGCCAGTGATGTTGTAGTCCACTGTACCAGCATAGTGAACCAGGGAGAAGTGAGCCTCAGCTTTGCCCTTTCCGGGCTTGGGTTTCTCAAAGGCCCTGTTCTTGCCAAGATGCTGATCAATCAGCTTGTTCTTGAAAGTTGTGTCAGAGGCTTTGGGGAACATGCACTCCTCTTCAAGGATGGAGAAGATGCCCAATGGCTGTGAATAATTACCAATTTAAATTACATCTCAAATTTAAAATGAAGTATTATATACATAAAAAAATTTTATATTACTAGTTTAAGCTGAGTAATACAGCAACTTACCTTCTCAATAAGCTCAATGCAAGCAGCCAAGTCCATGCCGAAGTCAATGAACTCCCAATCAATGCCTTCCTTCTTGTACTCCTCTTGCTCCAGGACAAACATGGTGTGGTTGAAAAACTGTTGCAGTTTCTCATTGGTGAAGTTGATGCAGAGCTGCTCCAAGCTGTTGAACTGTAATTATTGAGGGTTGTTTATTTTCCTTTGAAATCAAAAATGGTTTACATGAGTTTTTGGTGTTTTTCTTTACTCACATCGAAGATCTCAAAGCCAGCAATGTCCAAGACTCCAATGAAGAAGGCTCTCGCCTGTTTTGTGTCCAGCATCTCATTGATACGGATGACCATCCACAAGAACATTTTCTCATAGACAGACTTGCACAGAGCGCTGACAGCGTTGTTGACCTAGAAGAATAATTTGTCAGTTTTATGTAATAAACAAATAAACATCTGCTTAACATCACAACCGGTATAAATTACCTGTGGGACGGTCTGACCTTTGGTGACCATCTCATTTCCGACTTTGACTCTTGGGTAGCACAGAGCCTTTAGCATATCAGCTGAGTTCAGACCCAGAAGGTAGGCGATTTTATCAGCCACTTTTGGAAAGAAACAAAACACATTTTAACCTATTTTATACAATTTTTGTGTCTCTACAGAATAAGATTGGAGATATTTTATAAATTACCCTCAGTGCCATCTGGTTCAGCCTGCTCCTCACGCTGCTTCTGCTTGAACTTCATGTTGCCATGATGCATCACAGCACCAGTGAGCTTGTAGATGTTAAACTTCTCATCAGCAGTGAAGCCCAATATGTCAATAGCAGTCTATGTAGAGAAAGAAGTTTTAAGTACACTAAATACATGTTTTAAGAAAATTCTTTTTAAAATCAATTAAATATTCTTTTACATCTGTAGCGATGAACTCCTCCACATCATCAATACTCTTGACAGTGATTTCACCCTGGCTGATCATTGGGAAGTCATAGGGGTTGGTGGTGATCAGCAGAGCATCTGAAACAATAGAAACAAATCATTGTAGCTTCTTTGTCTTATAAGTTGCAATTTTTTACATTCAAATTTCAAGTATTTGATCATTTACCAATGAGCTCAGGCTTGTGGGCTGTCATAAGCTGATAGAAAATATGGTAGCTCCTCTCAGCAGACAGCTGGAAGGTGACACGGGACTTCTCCAGGAGATCTAAGAATTACATGAATATAAGTAAGTACTTTGATAAGGAAATCATGGTACAGATTATAAATTAATAATAGATAATACTGATTACATCATATGTTTTACTTACATGTTTCAATATCAGCTGAAGCCAGCTTTCCACTTGTACCAAAGTGGATCCTGATGAATTTACCCTAAGCAAAATTAATATTATGTGTTATACTCTAAAATCAAGCATTAACTATCAGTGAACATTTAAGCATTGTCTTAACTTACAAAACGGGAAGAGTTGTCATTCCTCACAGTCTTGGCATTACCATAAGCCTCTAGCAGAGGGTTAGCAGCAACAATTTGGTCCTCAAGGGAGCCCTGCACATTGACAGTTGTGAATATTTTTGCAGTATGCACCTAAGTATACACTGTGGAAACCTGTTTTTTCTTAAAACGGATAATCACCTGGATTTTTCCCGCACCTTGCGGCGCTTGGTCCTTTTTGCCACCAAGAGCTGCAATTGTTGCAAAGTACTGGATGACACGCTTGGTGTTGACAGTCTTGCCAGCACCGGATTCTCCGCTGAGATACCAGAGACACATTATGACTTATCAACTTAATTTTTGTACATTTTGTAAAAGAATGACCAATTGAGTTTGTGCAATACTCACGTAATCAGGACAGACTGGTTCTCACGATCTGCAACGTACACCATAATACATTAGTAGCTGCATTAAGTTCATGTCAAATTGGATATGTTCTTTCTTTCCATTTCTTTTGGGAAAACACTTTAGTCTTTGATTTACCTGTGAGCATGTACTGATAGGCATTGTCAGAGATGGAGAAGATGTGAGGTGGAGCCTCAATCCTCTTCTTGCCTCTGTATCCTGCTACAACAACAGCATCATACACAGGCAGCCACTTGTAGGGATTCACGACCACACAGAACAACCCGGAGTAGGTCTGTTACAGAAGAAGGGATAATCTATGTTTAGCCATTTAAATGAATACACAGATATGGTTTCTCCTTTTAAGTTGAAATGCAGCTGAGAACTCACGTAGATCATCCAGGATGCATAACGCTCTTTGAGGTTATACAGCACACAAGGCTCGTTGAGGTGAGTCATCATGACCATGTCCTCAATTTTGTCAAACTTTGGAGGATTTCTGGGGTGGATGTCATCCTCTTTGACTGTTACAGTCTATTGAAAAAACACAAATTACGTTTTTTTTTCAAGTGATATCATACAAGTAATGCAGTTTTTTTTTAAGTGGAGTTTGTATTTTTTTTATAATAAGATCAATAATTAGATTTACCTTTCCTCCTTCCAGTGTTTCAACAGTGACTTTGTCACCCTCCCTCTTTGTGACTTTGCACTTGAGATACATCTCATCAGCATCCACCACGAAGTAAGCTGTTTTAGCATCAAATGGAGCGGCCTGAGCCTCAATCCTCTCCCTTTCTGGCTTCCGGAGGTAAATGGCCGCTGGGCCATAGGCCTCCATCTCCGCATCTGTGCTCATGGTTGCACTATTAGAGGAGCCTAAATATATGAAACTTTTTTAATATAGTCACACAGTAAAGATAAAACAAAATTACATTAATATAAATTCACAAGTGCCTCTTGAAAAATTACCTCAGCTGATGCAAACAGAAATGCTTCAGTGTCCTGAGGTGCCAAGGTACTACAAATAAAAAACGGAGTTGGGCAAAGTTTTTTTTAGTTTTAATAACTATGTAAGATATTCTAGCGTTTTGGGTGTATAGTTGTCCAATACAGAAACTATATGTGTTCATAGATTTTAACTCAAAAGTAATTGGTAAAGAATGTTTTACATAAATTAAGTGGTATATTGTTAAATTGTATCATAAAAATATATGGGACAATTGTACTACACTCACCTGTCTTAGATGTCTCCCAGTTAGAGCAAATGTCTTGGGCTGCTGCCTTTATATACAAGAGCCCAGCCTCCTCAGCATATGCCCCCTACTCAATTTGGTCAGGAATGTTTGACACCTCATTGCTTGATATTGATGCTGTCCGAAATAAACAATTGTTTCATATTTCAGAATCACACAGCAAATGGCTCGTCTAGATTAGTTTTAATTAAATAAATAATTAATTAAAACTACATCAGTATTACATGTGGATTCTGTAATATTTGATGTTCTATACACTAGCAAATTTTTGAACTTAATTCATTTCAAAGAAAATTGTGAAGCTTCTTCCGTACTTGATTTATGTATTAGTCAGTAAACTGCTTAGCACCCTTAACAAAATTTTAATCTTGACTGTGTTTAAAAAAAGTATTGGTAATGTCTACAGTTTACCTAATGGTAAATTGCAAGAATGTACTTAATTATTGAAAGATGATGTGTTAAGACTAGGTTTATAGGACACATATGCGAACCTTGTAAATTTCTTTATCAAATCAATTAATGAGCTTTGAATTCACTGAAGGACTGAAATGCCTCAGGCATCCAAAATAGAATGTTAGTTAATGGACTTTCTGTTTGAACTGGATAGGTGTTGTAAATCTTCTAGGAATGGAGTTTGAAATAAAGCCAGCTAAGGTCATTTAACACCAGAAAAAAATGGTTCTCATAATTATTATTAATGACCTTGGTTTAAGGGAGATAAAAATATGTACATATATGGAGAGTACTGCATTTAGCAAGTAAAATATTGTGAATTTTCTTGCTGTTAAAAATAATCTTGGATTGTATCCAGGATGAGGATCATGTTTGAAATTCTGCAAGACCTTGCTCAAAATTTGCTCCCCTGCAGTATATGATGATATTACCCTGGTCAAAAATAAATTCAGCTTAGGCAGTGAGCGATGATTTGGTTTGGCATAGGAAAGAAGATATATTTATAGTGCACATTTAGATATGTTGTTAGCACCATACCCTAGGTTTAGAGAGATTTTTTTTATCTAAAATGTAATTATTGTGTTAGATTATTTACAGATAATGTTCTGAAAATAAGCTAATGTTCTTTTAGAGCAATAGCTTCTTTTTTTGTCTGGCAACCGCTTAGTCACCTTTAGTGTAAATCTTGCTTCTCTGTGGGCAGAGGCACTGTTTATGTCAGACTTCAGTTTTGCTTGTTTCTGGGATGTTCTTGAACAACCAATTGACTTTCATCCATAGGGACATTTGTGCCATATGTGCCTGTGTATATTCCCAGTCATCTGAATCATGTCTTCTACAACAGGCTTTATTCAAGGACAACCAGATGTTTGATAAATTTTTCTTGAACATGTTTCAACACCTATACAGTCAATCAATCAATTCTTTTTATATAGCACATTTCAGCTCGTCCCTCACCTGGGTCCTTTGGGTCTCTTGCTTGGTGTGGGTTGTGTGCTTGGGCACTTGGTCGTGGGGGGCTTCATTAAAAACTTAGTGAAATTCTGGCTGGTTGTTGTAGTTTCTGTTTTATTGTTAAAACTTAGACACAGTTGTGTTTTCCACCAGGAAAATTATTCCATGTCTTGCTTGAATAAGTTTTAACCAGAGATCAGTATTCAAGTAGATTTTGACAATGACAGGCCATTAAATAGACTTTAATTGAAGCTCTGTTTAAAATCACCTATCTTTATTCAAATTTTTTGCGGAGGTACAGACTAATCATTCTTCTAAGTTCAAAAGCTGTAAGAAATATGTTCTCGCAAATTAAGGAATTATGCACTTCCAAGACAAAATGTAGGAAAACAGACAAGCTTGTTGAATGCACCAAACAATAGAAGCATACAAATCCTCAAATTAAAGTTGATTACCTTTGTGTTGCATAAAATAATTACAGGATTTCCCACAGAAAACTTGGTAAGCCAGTTTGTCGGGGTGCCAAGTCATTCCACCAGCGGCACGCCGTGTTTCCATCCATCCATCCATTACCATGCATCCTTGTCCCTGGTGGGTTCAGGAGGGGTGCTGGTGCCTATCTCCAGCGGTCAGCAGGCGAGAGACGGGGTATACCCTGGACAGATTGCCTGTGCCTGCCGTGTTTTTGTATTAAAAATGTTGACAGCAAATGTAGGAATATTACTGGCTAATTATATGTTATTGGAAGATATTGTCGACAATGCTTAACTACACAACTATACTGTTGAAAACAACAAACCAAAAAAAACACAATTAAAATAAATATAATTTTTTTCACTTCTGTTAAATCCTGACTAGTAGATCTAAAAACGCTATATAATGCTGATCACATTTAGAGGCAACCCCAGGCATAAATGAACTCAGCAGCCACTTGAACCCTCCAGACGTTCAGGGAGCCCCCATAAACATAGAATTTTAACATAAACCATAGATCCAGAATTTTAACACTTGTTTGTTTACTGAGAGTGACAGTGATATTAATTTTGATGTAATTGTTTCAAGATGGATCATTTTAAAATATTTAAAATTGTTTAACATTTAAACTTAAGATTTTAAGGAGCTAGCAAGTTTACTTTGCAAAAGTGCGAAGAACATCTTCATAGTTATATTGTTTTGTTACCATAGCTAAAATCAGGTGCTATGAGTTTAATCTTGAGTTTGAGCTCTGTATGTTCACAAATATCTCAGCAAATTACAGTTATCACTGATTGCTTTTAATCTCAGCCAATTAAACTTAGCCCTTGTGGGGACCAAGCTTTTTCATTTTGTGACTGTTGCGTTTGTAATAAGCTCCACAGAGACTATTTGTTTCGGTAGCCCGGGCTTTATGGTACAAATTTTTCTGATCTTTGGACAGCCACACCCATCAACTCTGCCAGAGAAGACATTTGATATTTGATATGACATTTGATATGGCACATTTGATATGATATGCATCAAACTGGCACAGTTTTGGGTGTACAAAAAAACACCCAGCATGCTGCGTTACTACAAGGTGAACACAATAGCTCTTTCAAGGTCTAAACCACCACCCCATGAACACATTGTCCCCCCGAGGAACAAAAACAAAAACTTTTATCAAGTTTCAGCGCAGACACAGAGCCACACGTCTGGAGTCACTGGTGTATAAAAAAAATCTTATCCATCCATTATCATACACACTTATCCCTAGTGGGATTGCAAGGTGTACTGATGCCTATCTCCCGCTGTCAACGGGTGAGAGGTGGGGTACACCCTGGACTCCAGTCCATTAACATGACAGTTATGTTTTTGGACTGTAGGAGGAAGCTGAAGTACCTGGAGAGAACCCATGCATATACAGGGAGAACATGCAAACTCCCTGAAGAAAGACACCGGGCTGGGATTCGAACCTAGGACCTTCTTGCTGCAAGACAACAGTGCTACCAACTGCACCACTGCGCAGATTTTACAAAAAATTTATTCAAACATTTTTGTTTTTAAATAAAAATAACAACGCTTAGCCTGTGGGGAGGAGGAAGTAAAGCCTGGCGGCCCAACAGCCTTATAATACATTGGGGGAAACCCTGAATTATCTTTTCTATCTACTGTTACTGTAAGTGCAGCATTTAGCCTCCATTATGTCCATATGTTGAATGTTTGAACAAATGTTCATGCTCAGTGAGATTCTTTTGACTGGTTCAGGCTTTTTTCAGTGCACTTTAGTCTGTATTTTAGTTAATGCATATTAATTATTAGTTAGATTTGACATTCGTCATTTATCTGTCAGTTTAAATGTATGTGTTGATATTTTGTAAAATATAACACTTTGCGCTGTTGTCTTGGCCAGCACACTGTTGTAAAAGATGCATTAAAAAATAATATCAGTGGACAGATACAGCTCCACTGACGCAGAAAACTGCCAGCACAGATGGCTCATCTAAACTGTGAGGAAGAGAGAGGCAGCTTCGCACACGGAGAAGCAGTGTGCCGTACTAATTACTGCCCCTGTGCAACAAGTAGTGTCATGAAACCTTTGATTTAGTAACAGAAAATAGGAAATGTATGTAAAAATAGTAAAAGTGAAAATAAAATACTTTGCAGAACATGTATGATAACTAAATGGCTTGATCTTCTTGAAGGGTCCATAGGTCTCGTTGGCAAGGCGAGGTACCCTCCTTGAATAATGGTAGGGGAAACACTGGTGTTTGTCCCAGCGCATGTCGTCATAAGACATTGACTTAGCATTTTCTCTTTGGCACTAGGACAATAGCAGGTGGCTTTGGGATTAAGAATTTAGTTTCTTGTGGGTGTTACCTACATACTCAGTTCTGCAGCTGAACTGACAAATCAAATTACTTACAGATATGACACAATTGAACGAAATCCTAACAGACTCTTAAATAATAAAGGAGTTATTATTTTTTTAAGAGACATTGTTACATCAAAGACATAAATGGCCAAACCCTAATTTTCTTATTGGTGCTATGTTTAAAAAGTTTGGTTTTAAAATGAGCTTGAAGGGTCTCTCTGTAATGTGATGCAAATGAAATGACACCCATTGTTAAATCCTTTTTAGTCACAGAAGTGCAGGTGGTCGTGAATGTGCCCTTCTCAGCAGGTTTCTAAAAATAGCAGTGGGTTCTGTTTTAATGACTGGTTACAGCTGATCCCTATGCAGGGACTGCCTGGTCAAGGGTTAATGGCTCCATTTGCTTTCACTTTTTTGCTGATGAGCACACTAAGTCCACTGGTTGAGTCCATACAGATTATAATGGAACCATCAAGCTCTTTAAAGTCAATAAAAAATTATATAAATTCCTGTGTTTAAAATTTAGACCTCCCTTGAAGAAAACATGTGGACAAGTACAGTAAAATTTAAATAATAAAAAATAGGCCAAAAGAATATTCTCCAGTTGTTGAATCCTATACTGAAATGTGCAATCTTTGTCAAACACTCTTTCCCTTTATGAGATTTTTTTAATGTACACAAATATTTTCTTTTACTTTGTGATTGTGATATACATTTTCACAAGTTAATAGGATAAAAAAAATTAAAACACAAACTACTACCTATAAATAAAGTTTAGGACATTCTAAAATTTTTGTTATTTAAGGAATTATCACATATTTTAGCAAAGAATACAAGTCAACTTTGTATGTTACATTTACAATATTTGTTACATTTAAGGTTGTCTTACTATTATTAACATTAGCAATGCAAAGTTACAGGTCTTAAATCTTTGTAAGCTAAGTAGTACATATAGGAATTTTTATCTTAATTACTTTCTTCAAATCAGTTTATGGTTAGCTATTCACAAAAATAGAAACACATCCATCACTAAATCTCTGCCCAGCATGGGAAAGAGAGGTGATGTGGGGGAGATATCATATTTTATAGGCCGCCTGTCTAATTTATTTGATGACTGCTCACATTTTCAGACGGGGGTATAAGCTAGAGCAGCACAATCCAAAATAGGACAGCATCTGCTAGTGTTGCCTCGTGTGTCAGGATGCAAAACAGATGACAGAGGCATTTTGAGTATTTATAAGGCGGACCAAGTGAACGTTGACTGATTTACTCACTCATTCGAGGTGTCTGTTTTAACCACAGCTACATGTTCAGTTTTACTGTGTGGTAGATGAAGGGATACAGTGTAGCAAGTGAATATAAAATATCTTCCTGATACAGTAATTGTTTGAAGAAACATTTACATATTTTAAATTTGGATTTGCTCGTGTTTTGATGTAAATTCTTCTTGGAAGAGCATTGCTTCACAATAGATGTAAAACTGCACACATAACTTAATGAAACAGTGTTGAATGTCTTTTCTGCTAAGATGTAGAATGTCAAAGAGAACTAAACTTTTTAAATAAAAAAACACTGAGGATGATCCCATTCACGTTAAAGAAAAAATGTTCCTTTAAAAAGTTGATATGTTCCTTTTTACAGTCCGTGCAGTGTACATAATGAGTACACAGAACTACTTTTAAATGTGTCTCTAAAGATATTGTAGCTCCAGTTTAATCTTGTGCATGGCAGTTTCAGAGTATGTATATATCTTT
The DNA here is from genome assembly GCF_002775205.1 of Xiphophorus maculatus. NCBI lineage: Eukaryota > Metazoa > Chordata > Actinopteri > Cyprinodontiformes > Poeciliidae > Xiphophorus > Xiphophorus maculatus. The sequence goes on along the minus strand of NC_036458.1, from coordinate 9,733,734 downwards.
ATCATGTTTATATTCCTCTTGAAATGATAATTTTCTAGCTTGCCAGAAAATCAAGGTTGCCATAATGCATGACTTAAGAAATTCCTTTAGAGTTGTAATGAAACTTGGTTTATGAATGTATTAAAATACTGTAACAGAAAATGCTTCACTTGTCCTTTTATTTAAAACACAGATGTCGCTTTGCTTGTGTTATTTTATAATTTTTGACCAAATACAAAGTTATAAAGCTGGCCTTGGGCTTTCTACTTTGTAGTGTGAAGTATAATGCATTTTTCCATCAAGTCTTTTAGCCTCTGGTTTTGCACTGGGGTTTACATAAGAGTATTGTTTGCAATTGTTAAGGTAATTTAGCCAAAATACCTTTTGAAAATAACCCTTGGTGGACATTGTTTTTACAGTTGGTGGGTAAACTGAGACCACTCCAGCGTTATTCAAAGTTTGTGTTCGATCAAAATCTAACTTTTGTCTTTCTCTGGTGATAAAATCATACTTACTTTAGAAAAAAAGAAAGCTAGTTTTAAAAGAACTCTTCTCTGTTTAGTAAACATAATGAGGAAAAATCTGTCCTTTACGGATAAGTGACTAACTCGTTCTAAAGTTATATTTCAAGAAAGTGAAACAAAACCATCGAATGGTATTACATTTTAAAGATATTATTTATTGAAATAGTACAGTATATGATGACATTTTATAGCTAGTTCATATTATATGAACCGCATTGTAATGTTCCAAAATAGAGGGTGTCTCTTATTCAGCGCTGTCAGACTAGAAAAAAAGAAGAAAGAAAATGAATCAGTATAAGATGCAAACATTAAGGTAGACAGGTTTCTCTGAGAAAGCAAGATAAAATATCAAATAAAAATAGCTCTGCAAATATTCAATCAATTACAACGTGTATTATAAAACGATACAGTCAAAGAGCTTGTGCTCATGGTATCATTTGTTTGACATGTGATCTCACCTTTCCAACATCACGGCTCTTGGCTCTGAGCTTGTTGACCTGAGACTCAGCGATGTCAGCACGCTCCTGAGCTTCCTCCATTTCATGCTGGACCTTCCTGAGCCTGGACATGTGGCTGTTGGCTTGTTCCTCCTGAAAGTTTTGAGATACCAATTATTTTAGTTTACACAAAATGAAAAATAAAAACTTGGTAATCTGCTAACTTAAAGTGGGCATTGTTTGGTGGCAGACAATCAGTCATTTCACATACCGCCTCCTCAGCCTGTCTCTTGTAGGCCTTCACTTTGAGCTGCAACTTGTCCACCAAATCCTGAAGTCTTGCAAGATTCTTTTTGTCCTCCTCGGTCTACATAGATGAACAAAAGGTTTGTTAAGACTTATTCTAAATAACACAACAAATAATAGAGAGTGAAATAATAATATTATTTGGTTTTAGAGGTACTTAAGTGCTTAGAAAACACAGAATAGGGTAGTCACCTGGTAAGTCAGCTCCTTAACTCTCCTCTCATATTTGCGGACTCCTTTAACAGCATCGGCTCCACGTCTCTGCTCCCCTTCAACTTCAGTCTCTAGTTCTCGGACCTGTTTAAAGATGTTGAATAAGGAAACAATTTAATATTACTACAAATTATTTACACTGTGAATTTACAGCAAAAAAATGTTTGTACCCTCTGCTCCAGTTTCTGGAGCTGCTTCTTGCCACCCTTCATGGCGAGGTTCTCAGCCTCATCCAGGCGGTGCTGCAGGTCCTTCACTGTAACCTCGAGGTTCTTCTTCATCCTCTCCAGGTGAGCGCTGGTGTCCTGCTCCTTCTTCAACTCCTCAGCCATCATGGCAGCCTGAAGAAATGGTTTGTCACCGGTTTTGGGTTAGAACCAGTTAATAAAAAGGGGTTGCAATTAGATTATTTTTGATATTTAGACTGACATCAGTGATAGCCTTTTTGGCCTTCTCTTCAGCATTCCTAGCTTCCTGAACTGCATCATCCACCTCACCCTGAACCTGGACCAGATCACTTTCCAACTTTTTCTTGGTGTTCAGAAGGCTAGTGTTCTGAAAGTTAATCAGAATGTTACATTATAGATGTGGGGATCTCATGACATGGAAAGTCTTGGTTTCTTGTGAATAACTAAAACCCAACCTGAGAGTGCAGCAGACCAACACGCTCACTGGCATCAACCAACTCCTGCTCGGCCACTTTACGTGCTCTCTCTGTTTGCTCCAGAGCGGCTCTCAGCTCCTCAATCTCAGCCACCATCAGACCATTCCTGCGCTCCACCATGGCCACCTGCTCCTTCATGTCCTCCTGTCCTCTGACAGCATCATCAAGGTGCAGTTGGGCATCCTAACAGCAATAAAAATTTGGATGTTAGAAAGGTTTCATTCGAAGAGTCTTAATTTGTGTTTAATATCAAACTCACCTTGAGTTGTCCCTGGACATTCCTCAATTGTTTCTGGGCCTCGGCAGCCTGCCTGTTGGCATGGCTCAGCTGGATCTCCATCTCGTTCAGGTCTCCCTCCATCTTCTTCTTGACTCTCAGGGCATCATTCCTGCTCCTGACCTCAGAATCCAGAGTGCTCTGCATGGAGTCAATCACCCTCTGGCTGTTTCTCTTGATCTGCTCCATTTCTTCATCCTTCTCTGCCAGCTTCCTGTCAATCTCGCTCTTGACCTGGTTGAGCTCCAGCTGGACGCGGAGAATCTTAGACTCTTCATGCTCTAGGGTGCCCTTGAAAGGTCAAGCATATAACAAGATTATATGGCAGAAATATAAAGGTATGAGAGTATGCATATGTAGATGTATTTTATAAATTGCTATTCATTTGACCAGGAAAATGTTACCTCGGCTTCTTCCAGTGCAGCCTGAATTTCAGACTTCTCAGTCTCCACAGTCTTTTTAGCCTTCTCCAGCTCATGGATGCTCTTACCAGTCTCACCGATCTGTTCAGTCAGATCTGAGATCTCCTCTGCAATGAAAAGAAAATACATAAATGAAGCTATAACATAAATCTGCCAAATATAAACTTGAAGAAATTTCAGAATTAATCATTCTCTATTAGCTTAATCAATAGAGAATTGATTAAGTTAATGGATGATGAAGCATAAAAAGGATGTGTCTCAGTAATTTTGGAGTTGCTCAACTCCTTGAATAATCAGGAATTACATACGTTGTAGGTTCTTGTTCTCTCTCTTCATGGTCTCCAGTTGGTCCAGAGCCTCTTCATAGGAGTTCTTCATCTTGAACAGCTCAGTGCTCAGGGAGCGGGCCTCCTTTTGGGCTCCTTCCAGCTCAGCCTGGCTCTCTTCATACTTCTGCTTCCATTCTGCCAGGACCTGGAAATATGAGGACTAATTAAGAATATGTTTTTATCTGAATTAATCAGCCTTTTATTTGTTGTAAAATTACTGTACCTTGTCAAAGTTTCTCTGCTTCTTGTCAAGGTTGGCAGCCAGAGAATTAGCTCTCTCCACATCTGTCATGAGGTCCTCCACCTCACCTTGGAGCCTCTGCTTGGTCTTCTCCAAAGAGGCACACTTGGAGTTCACAGCCTCAATGGATTCCTCAGCCTCCTGCAAGCGCTGGGCAAGCTTTTTCCTATAGTGCATAGATGTTTCAATTGGTAGAAATGCATAATAAAAATTACACATAATTAAATTGAGACATTCATTATGACTCACTTGGCCTCCTCCAGCTCCTCAGTTCGCTGGATGGCATCAGTCTCATATTTGGACCTCCATTGAGCCACCTCACTGTTGGCCTTAGACATGCCTCTCTGCAGCTCAGCCTTGGCCTCCTGCTCCTCCTCAAACTGCTCTCTGAGCAGATCACAGTCATGGCGGGCTGATTGAACAGCATGGGCCAGGGCATTCTTGGCCTGGAAAGCACAAAGTTGATAGTAGAATGATTTGTCTAGTTCTGACCTCATAATTTATGACAAAGGGAAATGTAAACAGATTTTCATACCTTCACTTCCTCCTCAATGTGTCTCTTGAGCTCCTCAATCTGTTGAGTGAAAGCCTGCTTGCCTCTTGTCAGCTGAGAAACAAGAGCTTCTTTTTCCTCAAGCTGGCGAGCAAACTCACCTGTAAAAGTCATAAATACATTATTTCTGAAAATTTTGAATCAATGTAAAACAGTGGTTTAAGGTCAGGTGAATTACCATTCTCTGTCTGGAGTCTTGCTTTCTGTGCATTAATGTCATTCAGCTGGCGGACATTCTCATCATTTTTAGCTTTGATTTCACTAAGTTGGTCCTCAAGAGTTCTGCACATTTTCTCCAAGTTGCCCTGAAACCATCATTAATATATGTAAAAGGTACTTATGAACTACAAATTGTATGTCTGAGCATTGCAAAACATGAAGTACCCACTCACCTTTGCTTTGGCGACAGCCTCCATGTTGCTGGACAGGTCATCAATCTCCATCTTGTACTCACTCTTCTCCTTCTCCAACTTCTGCTTGACGCGCTGCAGATTGTCGATCTGCTCTCCCAGCTCAGCAACGCTGTCGGCCTGCTTCTTGCGGAGAGCTGCAGCGGTAGATTCATGCTGCAGGGTGGACTCTTCAAGGTCACGACGCAGCTTCTGGAACTCAGCCTCACGCTTCTTGTTCATCTCAATCTGAGCAGCTGTGGCTCCACCAGCTTCCTCAAGCCTCTCGCTGATCTCCTCAAGCTCCCTGGAGAGGTCAGCTCTCTGCTTCTCTACCTTAGCCCTAGCAGCCCTCTCAGCCTCAATCTCCTCTTCCAGCTCCTCAATGCGAGCCTAGAAATCAAATGCATTGAAGTAATCTCTCAAGATCAATATGGAAGATAAGAAAATCTGCCAAATGTTATTAAGGTTAATGTGTTGTACCTGGAGTTCCTTGATCTTCTTCTGAAGCTGAGCTCCAAGGGACTGTTCATCCTCAATCTTGCTGAGAAGCTGGCTGATTTCAAAGTCCTTCCTGGATTTCAAGAAAAATAAAAGATATAATATTTTGGACACTTCGAGGTACAGTGGCCAAAAAAAGAAAATTTGAAATTACTTCTTGATCTTTTCATCAGATTGCTGCTTGTCATTCTCCAGATCCATGATGGACTCCTGTGCCAATTTCAGATCTCCTTCAAGCTTTCTCTTGGCTCTCTCAAGGTCCATTCGAAGTTTCTTCTCTTGTTCCAATGAGCCCTCAAGCTGTAGAACAGTAGGTAGAAGTTCAGCTATCAGTACAAAGACTAGATAATGCCTAAATTCAAAATATAAAGGCCAATAAGAATTTTTTTACATCATCCACTTGCTGTTCCAGTTTTGTCTTGGCCTTGGTCAGAGTGTTGACTTTGTCTTCCTCTGCCTGGAGATCATCCAGTGTTTGCTGATGGGCCTCTTGGAGGGCTTTCTTCTCCTTGGTCAGCTTGGCAATGGCCTCATCCTGAGTTGCCATCTCCTCTGTCAGGTTTTTCACCTAAAGGTGTTGAAATACCAATTTTTAATTGAAGTATAGGCTTGTAGATTTCACAAATTCTGTTGTTTGGTGTATTATATTCTGATAATGGTGTCTCAGTGATGTGAACCTTGTTTTCAGTAGCATGTTTCTCCTTCTCCACTTTAGCCAAGGTGAGCTCTAAGTCATCAATGTCCTTCTTCAGCTCAGAGCATTCATCCTCCAGCTTCCTCTTCTTGGCAGTCAGCTCAGCATTGATTTCCTCTTCATCCTCCAGTCTCTCACTTGTCTCCTTGAGTTTGGCCTCAAGCTGGATCTTGCTCTTAATCAGCCCTTCACACCTTTCCTCAGCATCTGAGAGATTCTCAACTTCCTATGATTGAGGGGGAAGAAACATATGTTAATTTTTTACCATATCCATCTAATAAGGACGATTCAAAAACATGTACTTTTTACACAGACCAGGTGTTCACCAAATACATAACACCACTGTTATTTTAGTTTATGAACATAGGAACTACATGGTTAATTACTCTAGTATGAATATAAATAAATCACATTCAAGAAATCTTCCTACTCACAGCTGCTACTTGGAGCTGCAAGTCATTCTTCTCCTGGAGCATAGAGACCATTTTCTCCTCCAATTCCTTCTTTTTGGCCAAAGCAGTAGCCAGGTCTGTCTTCATCTTTTCATAGTTCTCCTTCATATTCTGCAACTCCTTCTCAGTCTCAGCACTCTTCAGCAGAGGCTTGATCTTGAAATACAGAGTCATCCATGGCCAGTTCTTCACATTCATGAAGGAACGTATGTTGTATTGGATGGTGTAGATAGACTCTCTGAGATGAAAGCCCAACAATTAACGATAAATGTTTTCTTCACCTTAGAGACATAAGTATGTCAAGCTAATTTCTAGCATAATTAGAAGTAATCCCACCTCCTCTCCATCATCTTCACAAACACCTTCCTCATGACATATCCTCTGCAGAGAGCCTGAGTCATGGTAACAAGTGAAGCCAGTTTCTCATCTCTCATCTCCTCAAGAGAACCCAGAAGACCAGCTTTGAAGAACACCTATAATAGCAAAATGTTTGCAAGTTAAAACACATGGAGACAAAGAATTTTTTTTACCAGCAATTTCATTAATGTTTTTCCCAACATACCTTAGTGTGTCCAAACTTGTACTGAGTGTGGTCCACATCAATGGAGCCCAGGAGCTTCTCTGAAGCCTTCTTGTTGTCAATAAACTGCCCCTCAGGGATAACGCTGGCATTCAGTACTTTGTATCTATGAGAGAAAATTTGGATGTTGCCTTTTTCCATCTTCACATCTGAAGACATGTGTTTACATGCAGAAAGATAACAGCAGCCACCTCTGCTTGAAGTCACCATAGAGGATTCTGCTGGGGAAGCCCTTTCTGCAGATTCTGATGCCCTCCAGCACACCATTACACCTCAGCTGGTGGATGACCAAGAAGTTCTCCATAAGACCTGATGGTTGGTGATATATTTAGTGAAAAATAATTCAACAGTCTCCAAACAATATCATGTAAAATTTCTTAATGTCAACTTATTGTCAAATTTCTAAGAGCTTCTTGCCTGGGGTCTTTGACTCATTGGGAATCAGGCAACGCACGAAGTGAGGATGAGTGCTCCTCAGGTTGGTCATCAGTTTGCCCAAATTCTCCTGTAGACCAGCATCATAAAATTAATTCATGGGTAATTTTAGACTTTTAGCTTCTAATAGTTCTTCAAAAAATGCCCATACCCTGAAAAGAGCAGACACAGTCTGGAAAGAACCACCCTTCTTCTTGCCACCCTTCTTGCCACCAGAATCAGCTGAAATTATGCCATTAAAAACAGTGATATTAAACATTACTTGTGCTAAGGTCTCTTTACCACAACTGTATGATTGTGGTTACCGTACAGTTTTATGTATATCTAGAATGAACATATTCAAGAACATATTCATTCTAGATATGTTTAAAAGTAATTTTAGTGGCACAATTTAGGTATCACTGAACAGAAAAAACTAATAAGATGAAGGTTCAAACTGTTCTGGACCGATCTTTGTTTATTCAGGCTGTTTCTCACATAATAGATTAAGCTACTCAATTTAAGGCTATCTGTGTATTTTGCTGGTACTTACCCTCAGCTGCACCATGAGATACATACAGGAAGCACAGCAACTTGTTTCCAGACTTCTGGTAGAGCTGGACCACAGAATCGTTCAGTGGGTCCTTGTTCTTGTCCAGCCAGCCAGTGATGTTGTAGTCCACTGTACCAGCATAGTGAACCAGGGAGAAGTGAGCCTCAGCTTTGCCCTTTCCAGGCTTGGGTTTCTCAAAGGCCCTGTTCTTGCCAAGATGCTGATCAATCAGCTTGTTCTTGAAAGTTGTGTCAGAGGCTTTGGGGAACATGCACTCCTCTTCAAGGATGGAGAAGATGCCCAATGGCTGTGAACAAATGTGAGATCAATTTGAATGCAGGTTGAATGCAAGTTAAAAGATAGTTAGATCAAAATTTGAACGAGAATATTTTTTAAAACAGCTACTCACTTTCTCAATAAGCTCAATGCAAGCAGCCAAGTCCATACCGAAGTCAATGAACTCCCAATCAATGCCTTCCTTCTTGTACTCCTCTTGCTCCAGGACAAACATGTGGTGGTTGAAGAACTGTTGCAGTTTCTCATTGGTGAAGTTGATGCAGAGCTGCTCCAAGCTGTTGAACTGTAATTAGTAAGAGTTTTTTTAACCTTATTGGAAATCAACGCTGTTTCATAAGACATTTTTAAGTTTTTCTTTACTCACATCGAAGATCTCAAAGCCAGCAATGTCCAAGACACCAATGAAGAAGGCTCTCGCCTGCTTTGTGTCCAGCATCTCATTGATACGGATGACCATCCACAAGAACATTTTCTCATAGATAGACTTGCACAGAGCGCTGACAGCGTTGTTGACCTAGAAGAATAATTTGTCAGTTTTATGTAATAAACAAATAAACATCTGCTTAACATCACAACCGGTATAAATTACCTGTGGGACAGTCTGACCTTTGGTGACCATCTCATTTCCGACTTTGACTCTTGGGTAGCACAGAGCCTTTAGCATATCAGCTGAGTTCAGACCCAGAAGGTAGGCGATTTTATCAGCCACTTTTGGAAAGAAACAAAACACATTTTAACCTATTTTATACAATTTTTGTGTCTCTACAGAATAAGATTGGAGATATTTTATAAATTACCCTCAGTGCCATCTGGTTCAGCCTGCTCCTCACGCTGCTTCTGCTTGAACTTCATGTTGCCATGATGCATCACAGCACCAGTGAGCTTGTAGATGTTAAACTTCTCATCAGCAGTGAAGCCCAATATGTCAATAGCAGTCTATGTAGAGAAAGAAGTTTTAAGTACACTAAATACATATTTTAAGAAAATTCTTTTTAAAATCAATTAAATATTCTTTTACATCTGTAGCGATGAACTCCTCCACATCATCAATACTCTTGACAGTGATTTCACCCTGGCTGATCATTGGGAAGTCATAGGGGTTGGTGGTGATCAGCAGAGCATCTGAAACAATAGAAACAAATCATTGTAGCTTCTTTGTCTTATAAGTTGCAATTTTTTACATTCAAATTTCAAGTATTTGATCATTTACCAATGAGCTCAGGCTTGTGGGCTGTCATAAGCTGATAGAAAATATGGTAGCTCCTCTCAGCAGACAGCTGGAAGGTGACACGGGACTTCTCCAGCAGATCTAAGAATTACATGAATATAAGTAAGTACTTTGATAAGGAAATCATGGTACAGATTATAAATTAATAATAGATAATACTGATTACATCATATGTTTTACTTACATGTTTCAATATCAGCTGAAGCCAGCTTTCCACTTGTACCAAAGTGGATCCTGATGAATTTACCCTAAGCAAAATGAATCTTATGTGTTATACTCTAAAATCAAGCATTAACTATCAGTGAACATTTAAGCATTGTCTTAACTTACAAAACGGGAAGAGTTGTCATTCCTCACAGTCTTGGCATTACCATAAGCCTCTAGCAGAGGGTTAGCAGCAACAATTTGGTCCTCAAGGGAGCCCTGCACATTGACAGTTGTGAATATTTTTGCAGTATGCACCTAAGTATACACTGTGGAAACCTGTTTTTTCTTAAAACGGATAATCACCTGGATTTTTCCCGCACTTTGCGGTGCTTGGTCCTTTTTGCCACCAAGAGCTGCAATTGTTGCAAAGTACTGGATGACACGCTTGGTGTTGACAGTCTTGCCAGCACCGGATTCTCCGCTGAGATACCAGAGACACATTATGACTTATCAACTTCATTTTTGTACATTTTGTAAAAGAATGACCAATTGAGTTTGTGCAATACTCACGTAATCAGGACAGACTGGTTCTCACGATCTGCAACGTACACCATAATACTTTAGTTGCTGCATTAAGTTCATGTCAATGTGGATATGTTCTTTCTTTCCATTTCTTTTGGGAAAACACTTTAGTCTTTGATTTACCTGTGAGCATGTACTGATAGGCATTGTCAGAGATGGAGAAGATGTGAGGTGGAGCCTCAATCCTCTTCTTGCCTCTGTATCCTGCTACAACAACAGCATCATACACAGGCAGCCACTTGTAGGGATTCACGACCACACAGAACAACCCGGAGTAGGTCTGTTACAGAAGAAGGGATAATCTATGTTTAGCCATTTAAATGAATACACAGATATGGTTTCTCCTTTTAAGTTGAAATGCAGCTGAGAACTCACGTAGATCATCCAGGATGCATAACGCTCTTTGAGGTTATACAACACACAAGGCTCGTTGAGGTGGGTCATCATGACCATGTCCTCAATTTTGTCGAACTTTGGAGGATTCCTGGGATGAATATCATCCTCTTTGACTGTTACAGTCTAAAACAAACATGGATGTCACAAAGTGTCTAAAATATAACATTAGGGAGGAATTAGAAAAGAACAAAATTTAAAAACTTAACAAAGCTTTACCCACCTTGCCTCCTTCTGTCTCAACAGTGGCTTTGCCACCTTCTTTCTTCACAAGTTTCCCCTTGAGATACATCTCATCAGGATCCACCACAAAGAAAGCTGATTTAGCATCAAATGGAGCGGCCTGAGCCTCAATCCTCTCCTTTTCTGATTTCCGGAGGTAAATGGCTGCCGGGCCATAGGCCTCCATCTCTGCGTCCGTGCTCATGGTGGCACTTTAGTTGAGACTGAAAATGACAATCCAAATGAGTTCATGGTAGTCTTAGCATATTCACATTCATTGGTTATTATTAATTGTTACTTTGTTGAAACATCTACTTCAAGTTTAAATGTGCAATGCTATTTTTCTTCAGTTTCCTGCTTATTATTACCTCAACCCGATTGGAAACAAGAATGAGGTCTTTGGTTTCGGCTGACCTGTGAAGATGCTGAAAAGGAACAGACAAATGATTTTTGTGTTAGTATCCTGTCAGGTTGGTAGACAAATGATGAAAACGCAAATATCAGATATGGCAAAATCTTTTTTCATTTCATTTGTAAAATTCTATGCCCCCTTATATTAAACTCCCTTACGGCTAATTAAATAAAACTTTTCTGAAAGAGAAGTGGTTAATGTTTAACCACAAGATATATATAGGAATCCAATATTTTTAAAGGCCTTAACTGGGATTTTTCTGGGCTACACTAGAGGAGAATAGAATTCTGAGGAAATGTAATTGGGCTGATGTACGTATGTTTAAAGGTAACTTGACTGTTAAATTGTGGGGAACATGCAACATGACAATCTTTTATAAAATGAAGACTAGAAAATATTGTTATTATGAATGCACTCACCTGTGACAGCAGCCTATCAGTTCAAGCAGAAGTCTGGAGCTCCCTCATTTATAGAGGGTGGGAGTGTCTGGTCAGCAGTTGCCACTCACCCAGTTTGGTCATGATCTCTAATCATCCTGTGGCTTATTTTGTGGAGGATATGTTTACAGAAATTATACGTGCCTTCCTCTTAACTTCAGCTTTAAAACTAGTTATCTGTCTTATCATATACTTAAAATGATTTTATGGGATGACAAAAATTAATGGAAGGGAAAAAAACAAAAAGAATTTCAAGAAATAAAATTCAAATAACTGTAAGATAAACATCCAATATTCAATAAATGGATTTCAGCATACCAAAGTCTTGAGGGATTTCTTGCAGCATATTGTATAAATATTGTGAGAATATTATGCAGATGCTCATGCATCAATGACTAAAATTAAGAGCCACAAATGTTTTAATGCAAAATATTGTCCACTACTGCCTCCACATGAGGAAACAGAAGTGCTGACTAAATAAAATAAATCTCTGAGTAGTCCAGAAGAACGTTTATATATATATTACTATTCAGAAAACATATATGAACATTAAAATAGATTTTTTTTGTACGGTTGTGAACTGCTTTGGATCTGATTTTGGAAAGATATCCAAGTTCGGCTGGTATTTAGTGTCACATTAACATATGAAATCTTTGGCTGGCTGAAAAACTCTCTTTTTAATTTAAGGAAAAATAGTGCTTTTTTAAAATACATGTGTAAGTTATAATATTTAAACGTGTTTTATAGATGCAATTGTATGAGCAGGCTTTGCACTAAATGCAGAGCAACATCATCTGTTACTGGATTAAATATTAATTAAAGCTGTGACGTTAGTGCTACTGCCATATTAAGTAGAAGCTGTCACCAAAATATTTTAAAGACGAATAAAACGTGTGCATGTGTAAGGTAATTCACCTAGAGAAATTTTCTAAAAATATATTCTACCTTAGAGATACAAACAAGATGAAATATCAAATTGAAATAAAATCACTTTATTAATAGGCATGACTTCACATCAATGTTTTTTATGGCTCATTTCAGATATGTACATGGCACTTAGGCTTGGAAATGTCGCCAAAAGGCTTGTAGTATCCAGTTACTGGATACTGGGACATCTTAAATTCCTGTAATAAATCTATATATGAGGTCTTAACTGTAAAAGTTTAGCTGTTGCCAATTACTGCCCTACAAGGAAATGAAAACAGATGGCCTTTTGCCCAGGATCTTGCTCAAAATAAGTTCCACCCTAGGGAAAATGAATGTTCTCCAGCTGCCTTATTTAAACAAGACTGGGACCTGCTGAAGAAGCATCATTAAAGGGTTGTAACTTAGGTCCCCATCTAAAAACTACTTTTGAGCTTCCCTTTCCAACCTCAAAAACAATTCACATATTAATGGAGAACATGGAAATACTTCCTCTACAAGTAATTGATAAAACAAATATAATATTTATTTATTTATTTTTTTTAGCTGGATAAAAAAATTCAAAGTCCAACTGGTGATTGTGTTTTCATATCATTTGAGTGACCCGCTATTGAAACTAAATTATACTACTCATGAGTCCATATGGATTTTTTTAGGCTAAAACTTTGGTTAGTGTTTTGTTTAAAACTAGTAACAATTGTGATAATAAAGTTTGATGAATTAGTTTTGTAAATACAATGCTCCCATAAAGTCAGTCTTGAAACAGTCAGTGGTGATCTGAGAACTCATAATAAATCAAATAGATGATGGGACAATTCAAACTGTAGGCAGAAAAGCTCTGGCCAAGATTATAACCTAGGGCAGAGCTAAACACTATTCCACTATGCTCCTCCACTTCTCCAAAGCTTTGTGTGATGGTATCTAAAACTAATCAGACTGCTTATTATTGTTGATTATTGTTTTGCCTCAAGAAGTCAGCTCCTCTGCCCACATTAGGACATTTTGGATTTTGTTTGGGTAAAAAAAAAACAATACACTTACATAGGTTTGTGGTGTGGATTTCTTTTTCTGCTTGCATTACATGGACATGTCTTTCTGTCACCATACACTCCCTTCAGAGGCATACAAAAGCAGTGCGGCATCAAGTATTCCCCCTTCATTAAAGCCCACCAAGGCGAGAAGGTGAAAGTTCATTGAAAGCATGCATGGAGATTTTATTCTGTTCCAAGATTCCAGGCCAAGCCTTGGGTTTTTTCCATGGGGCATAGTCTTGGGTTGGCACCACCATGTTTGTTTCTTGTGACATCTCAAATAGGACATTGCTTGGATGCAGGGAAGGACTGAGCAGTTTGTGTGCACTAAGCAGAATTTGATTCGCCTTATGTATTCATGGGAAGGAAGATAAATAGCATTATATATACACGTTTTGTTTTCCTGTTCTTTATTTTAAGTGAATGCCTTTTGAAGTCCTCCATAATTGTTTTATGACGTCTATTTTGGTCATCTGCTGGAGCATTCAAATGTAATTTAGCTCATAAACTGACAATCAAAAAACATCTGTTAAATGTTATAGATGGGTAGCATGCAATAGGCACTTCCATGTCAGACAATACTATATGGTAGGATTGGTGTTATTATTTAGGGAATCTACATTGAAAATCTAAAGCACAAATAAAGAAAATGATTTATTTGGCACTGTGTGCAACACTGCCGCTGCTTAATCTACAAAAGCCTAAATTGCTGAGGGCTACATTTTGATTTGAACAAGACATTCAAAAATAAAGTGACAAGATTATGAAAGCCATTGATAATTATCATCTTTATTATTACAAGAAAGATACCCAAACAACTGGTTCATATTTTATGAACTCCGTTGAAAGGACTTGAGTATATGATGACTCTTACTCTGCAGAATCCGACTGACAAAGGAGAGCACAGAAGACAATTAGTTATTATCAAAGTTCAAAATTAAGATTTCATTTACTGACTGACACAGTATCATCAAGAAATACCATTGTCAAAAAATAACTACCTTTCCAGCATCACGGCTCTTGGCTCTGAGCTTGTTGACCTGAGACTCAGCGATGTCAGCACGCTCCTGAGCTTCCTCCATCTCATGCTGGACCTTCCTGAGCCTGGACATGTGGGTGTTGGCTTGTTCCTCCTGGGAGGAAAAATGGTTACATTGTTGTATTAAAGTAGATAAGACACTGTCATATTTACCTATTGTTTATGAACATTGTAATTTATTTAGTTACTTTTTGGCTAAAATATAAGATATTTAAGATAAAATATCTAACTTACAGCTTCCTCAGCCTGTCTCTTGTAAGACTTGACCTTGAGCTGGAGCTTATCAACCAGGTCCTGAAGTCTGACCAAATTCTTCTTGTCCTCCTCAGCCTAGAAATATTACAGAAATACATGTTAAGTACTAACAATAAGATAGAAAGTTACTGTAGTTTTACTAAAACCTAAAAATTACCTGGTAGGTCAACTCCTTAACTCTCCTTTCATATTTGCGGACTCCTTTAACAGCTTCGGCTCCACGTCTCTGCTCCCCTTCAACCTCAGACTCGAGTTCACGAACCTTTTAAGTGATTATAAAGCATTATCTTTCTAAAAGTATGTGCCTTTAGACTGGGATTTGTAGAAGTTGTATGAGAAATGTATTTTTGTTCATTTTTCAATTAAATCATTTGAATGACATTGGAACTCATACCCTCTGCTCCAGTTTCTGGAGCTGCTTCTTGCCACCCTTCATGGCGAGGTTCTCAGCCTCATCCAGGCGGTGCTGCAGGTCCTTGACTGTAATCTCGAGGTTCTTCTTCATCCTCTCCAGGTGAGCGCTGGTGTCCTGCTCCTTCTTCAGCTCCTCAGCCATCATGGCAGCCTGAAATTACATTGTTTTTTAAATTTTGGTAAAAGGTTAAACAAATGGTTTAAATTGTGTGGTTTCCGAGATTTAAACTGACATCAGTGATAGCCTTTTTGGCCTTCTCCTCAGCGTTTCTGGCCTCCTGAACAGCATCCTCCACCTCACCCTGAACCTGGACCAGATCAGCTTCCAGCTTCTTCTTGGTGTTCAGAAGACTGGTGTTCTGAAAATTAATGAGAATAAAAAAAATTGATGTGTTGGTTTAACGACTTTAAAAGCCCTGGTTTCTTGTGAATAACTAAAACCCAACCTGAGAGTGCAGTAGTCCAACACGCTCACTGGCATCAACCAACTCCTGCTCGGCCACTTTACGTGCTCTCTCTGTTTGCTCCAGAGCGGCTCTCAGCTCCTCAATCTCAGCCACCATCAGACCATTCCTGCGCTCCACCATGGCCACCTGCTCCTTCATGTCCTCCTGTCCTCTGAGGGCATCATCAAGGTGCAGTTGGGCATCCTAACAGCAATAAAAATTTGGCTGTCAGAAATATAAAAAGTCTTTTATATTAAATCATTTATATATATCAAACTCACCTTGAGTTGTCCCTGGACATTCCTCAGTTGTTTCTGGGCCTCGGCAGCCTGCCTGTTGGCATGGCTCAGCTGGATCTCCATCTCGTTCAGGTCTCCCTCCATCTTCTTCTTGACTCTCAGGGCATCATTCCTGCTCCTGATCTCAGCATCAAGAGTACTCTGCATTGAGTCAATCACCCTCTGGCTGTTTCTCTTGATCTGCTCCATTTCTTCATCCTTCTCTGCCAGCTTCCTGTCAATCTCACTCTTGACCTGGTTGAGCTCCAGCTGGACACGGAGAATCTTGGCCTCTTCATGTTCCAGAGTGCCCTTGAGAGGTATGAGCATACAGCAAGGTAGCAAGGTGCCAAAATAAAGTGTCCTGAATATGCATTTTGTATGTATAATGTGGTTTAAATTATTAACTAGTTTTACCTCGGCTTCTTCTAATGCAGCTTGAATTTCAGACTTCTCAGAATCCAGAGTCTTTTTAGTTTTCTCCAACTCATGGATGGTCTTACCAGTCTCACCAATCTGTTCGGTCAAATCTGAGATCTCCTCTGCAATGAAAAGTAAATAAAATGCTGTTCAAGCAAAAACCTACTTAAAAAGAAATAATTGTTGTTAGTTCTCTTTCAGTTTGATAAGGAATGTTACAGTAGCAAAACTACATGACTTGTATAGCGTCTGTGTTGTTTCTTTCTTTATGATGAATTTTTTTATAATGTCATACGCTGTAGGTTCTTGTTCTCTCTCTTCATGGTCTCCAATTGGTCCAGAGACTCTTCATAGGAGTTCTTCATCTTGAACAGCTCAGTGCTCAGGGAGCGGGCCTCCTTTTGGGCTCCTTCCAGCTCAGCCTGGCTCTCTTCATACTTCTGCTTCCATTCTGCCAGGACCTGGAAATATGAGGACTAATTAAGAATATGTTTTTATCTGAATTAATCAGCCTTTTATTTGTTGTAAAATTACTGTACCTTGTCAAAGTTCCTCTGCTTCTTGTCAAGGTTGGCAGCCAGAGAATTAGCTCTCTCCACATCAATCATGAGGTCCTCCACCTCACCATGGAGCCTCTGCTTGGTCTTCTCCAAAGAGGCACACTTGGAGTTCACAGCCTCAATGGATTCCTCAGCCTCCTGCAAGCGCTGGGCAAGCTTTTTCCTATAGTGCATAGATGTTTCAATTGATAGCAATGCATAATAAAAATTACACATAATTAAATTGAGACATTCATTATGACTCACTTGGCCTCCTCCAGCTCCTCAGTGCGCTGGATGGCATCAGTCTCATATTTGGACCTCCATTGAGCCACCTCACTGTTGGCCTTAGACATGCCTCTCTGCAGCTCAGCCTTGGCCTCCTGCTCCTCCTCAAACTGCTCTCTGAGCAGATCACAGTCATGGCGGGCTGATTGAACAGCATGGGCCAGGGCATTCTTGGCCTGGAAAGCACAAATTTGATAGTAGAATGATTTGTCTAGTTCTGACCTCATAACTTATGACATAAAAGGAAATATAAACAGATTTTCATACCTTCATTTCCTCCTCAATGTGTCTCTTGAGCTCCTCAATCTGCTGAGTGAAAGCCTGCTTGCCTCTTGTCAGCTGAGAAACAAGAGCTTCTTTTTCCTCAAGCTGGCGAGCAAACTCACCTGTAAAAGTCATAAATACATTATTTCTGAGATTTCTTTAATCTGTAATACACTGGTTTAAGGCCAGGTGAATTACCATTCTCTGTCTGGAGTCTTGCTTTCTGTGCATTAATGTCATTCAGCTGGCGGACATTCTCATCATTTTTAGATTTGATTTCACTAAGTTGGTCCTCAAGAGTCCTGCACATTTTCTCCAAGTTGCCCTGAAACCATCAGAAGTTAATGTAAAAAGTACTCATGAGCCATAATTTGTATATCTGAGCTTTGTGAAAACATGAAGTACCCACTCACCTTGGCTTTGGCAACAGCCTCCATGTTGCTGGACAGGTCATCAATCTCCATCTTGTACTCACTCTTCTCCTTCTCCAACTTCTGCTTGACACGCTGCAGATTGTCGATCTGCTCTCCCAGCTCAGCAACGCTGTCGGCCTGCTTCTTGCGGAGAGCTGCAGCGGTAGATTCATGCTGCAGGGTGGACTCTTCAAGGTCACGACGCAGCTTCTGGAACTCAGCCTCACGCTTCTTGTTCATCTCAATCTGAGCAGCTGTGGCTCCACCAGCCTCCTCAAGCCTCTCGCTGATCTCCTCAAGCTCCCTGGAGAGGTCAGCTCTCTGCTTCTCTACTTTAGCACGTGCAGACCTCTCAGCCTCAATCTCCTCTTCCAGCTCCTCAATGCGAGCCTAGAATTCAAATGCATTGAAGTAATCATTCAAGATCACTATGGAAAATAAAAAAATCTGCCACATGTTATTAAGGTTAATGTGTTGTACCTGGAGTTCCTTGATCTTCTTCTGAAGCTGAGCTCCAAGGGACTGTTCATCCTCAATCTTGCTGAGAAGCTGGCTGATTTCAAAGTCCTTTCTATATGTCAAGTAATAATGAGTCATTATTTTGAGTTAAACTTTAAAACCTTTTCAGTTGTTCAAAAAGGGAGAGAAAAGATCATTTACTTCTTGATCTTTTCATCAGACTGCTGCTTGTCATTCTCCAGATCCATAATGGATTCCTGGGCCAATTTCAGATCTCCTTCAAGCTTTCTCTTGGCTCTTTCAAGGTCCATACGGAGTTTCTTCTCTTGCTCCAATGAGCCCTCAAGCTGTTGTATAGTCGGTACAGTCAATCACAGCAATCAATACAAAGACTGCATCATTAGGTGAATGCCTAAGGAGGAAGACGAATAAACAGTTTTCTTACATCGTCCACTTGTTGTTCCAGCTTTGTCTTGGCCTTGGTCAGAGTGTTGACTTTGTCTTCCTCTGCCTGGAGATCATCCAGTGTTTGCTGATGGGCCTCTTGGAGGGCTTTCTTCTCCTTGGACAGCTTGGCAATGGCCTCATCCTGAGTTGCCATCTCCTCTGTCAGGTTTTTCACCTGACGTGAAAGAGTTATACATTAAATATTTAAGAGATATAAATTCAAATAATACCCTCAAATGTTATTTATTACTGTCCAGTGTGTGTGAATGTCTGTGCGTTTTTAAGTGATGTGAACCTTGTTTTCAGTGGCATGTTTCTCCTTCTCCACTTTAGCCAAGGTGAGCTCTAAGTCATCAATGTCCTTCTTCAGCTCAGAGCATTCATCCTCCAGCTTCCTCTTCTTGGCAGTCAGCTCAGCATTGATTTCCTCTTCATCCTCCAGTCTCTCACTTGTCTCCTTGAGTTTGGCCTCAAGCTGGATCTTGCTCTTAATCAGCCCTTCACACCTTTCCTCAGCATCTGAGAGATTCTCAACTTCCTATGATTGAGGGGGAAGAAACATATGTTAATTTTTTTACATATCCATCTAATAAGGACGATTCAAAAACATGTACTTTTTACACAGACCAGGTGTTCACCAAATACATAACACCACTGTTATTTTAGTTTATGAACATAGGAACTACATGGTTAATTACTCTAGTATGAATATAAATAAATCACATTCAAGAAATCTTCCTACTCACAGCTGCTACTTGGAGCTGCAAGTCATTCTTCTCCTGGAGCATAGAGACCATTTTCTCCTCCAATTCCTTCTTTTTGGCCAAAGCAGTAGCCAAGTCTGTCTTCATCTTTTCATAGTTCTCCTTCATATTCTGCAACTCCTTCTCAGTCTCAGCACTCTTCAGCAGAGGCTTGATCTTGAAGTACAGGGTCATCCATGGCCAGTTCTTGACATTCATGAATGAACGGATGTTGTATTGGATGGAATAGATAGCCTCTCTGGTTGAAAAATCAGTTAATCAAAACAACATCAGTTTTACCAAAGAAGGATCTTGTTTTAAAAGGGAAGGGAAATTATTTAGCAGTCAAAATAATACTCCCACCTTCTCTCCATCATTTTCACAAACTCCTTCCTCATGACATATCCTCTGCAGAGGGCCTGAGTCATGGTAACCAGCTCAGCCAGTTTCTCATCTCTCATCTCCTCAAGAGTACCCAGCAGACCAGCTTTGAAGAACACCTATGACAGCGTAAGTATTGCAAGTCAGAACCCATGGATACAAAGAAGTTGTTGTCTTTTATCAAATTATTGTCCTCTTTTTCAAGATGAGAGGTGGATCAAAACGCAGACGGGAATTTAGAAGTCTTAATCTGGGTTTATTAGATGTCCAGTAACACTGTAAAGTCCTACCAAGGTAAGAATCCAGCAGTGAGTGAATGTAAAAGAAGAACGAATATTCAAAGGAGGTTGATTTCTAGATAGAGAATTGATGGCTGATTGCTATCTGACTGCAGGTGTGAGAGCAGAGAAAGCAGGCTGAGAAGAGTGAGAGAACATGGCACAGGGGAGAGGGAGAGCACACAAACAGGGAAACTAGAAAAATGAATCTAACTGAACTAGACATAAGGAATAAACACAAACTAGAATGATTAAGAAAGGAATGAACTAAAGCAAAACAGAAACAATGCTGATCTATTTAAAATAAGAAACTAAGGAGTACAGAATAACTATGAAGCTTGAATCAGAAATCAAAACCCCAAAACAACTGAAGATCCTGACAAATACCTTAGTGTGTCCAAACTTGTACTGAGTGTGGTCCACATCAATGGAGCCCAGCAGCTTCTCTGAAGCCTTCTTGTTGTCAATAAACTGTCCCTCAGGGATAACACTGGCATTCAATACTTTGTATCTATGAGAGAAAATGTGGATGTTGCCTTTTTCCATCTTCACATCTGAAAACATTTCTTCATATTCAGAAAGACAACAGCAGCCACCTCTGCTTGAAGTCACCATAGAGGATTCTGCTGGGGAAGCCCTTTCTGCAGATTCTGATGCCCTCCAGCACACCATTACACCTCAGCTGGTGGATGACCAAGAAGTTCTCCATAAGACCTGGTAATATATTTAGTGAAAAATAATTCAACAGTGTCCACAAATAATATAATGTAAAATATCTTAGACTGAGCTTCTTGCCTGGAGTCTTTGACTCATTGGGAATCAGACAACGCACAAAGTGAGGATGAGTGCTCCTCAAGTTGGTCATCAGCTTGCCCAAGTTCTCCTGTGGATCATTGTCATAAAATTAATCTAAAACACATTAGGTTCTTATAGTCTTTCAAAATAGTTTCCATACCCTGAAAAGAGCAGACACAGTTTGGAAGGAACCACCCTTCTTCTTGCCACCCTTCTTGCCACCACCACCAGCCTCTGTTTGAAAAAAACAAATAGCAGTACAGCACATATTTGATCTGATCAATAAAATTGTAAATGTATGTATGTATGTATGTATGTATGTATGTATGTATGTATGTATGTATGTATGTATGTATGTATGTATGTATGTATGTATGTATGTATGTATGTGTGTATGTGTGTATGTATGTATGTATGTGTGTATGTGTGTATGTATGTATGTATGTATGTATGTATGTATGTATGTATGTATGTATGTATGTATGTATGTATGTATGTATGTATGTATGTATGTATGTATGTATGTATGTATGTATGTATGTATGTATGTATGTATGTATGTATGTATGTATGTATGTATGTATGTATGTATGAAGGAATTTTGTCTGATTAGTTCATGGAAATCATACCGTCTGATGAAGCATGAGTTACATAGAGAAGACAAAGCAGTTTGTTTGCAGACTTCTGGTAGAGCTGAACCACAGAATCGTTCAGTGGGTCCTTGTTCTTGTCCAGCCAGCCAGTGATGTTGTAGTCCACTGTACCAGCATAGTGAACCAGGGAGAAATGAGCCTCAGCTTTGCCCTTTCCAGGCTTGGGTTTCTCATAGGCTTTACTCTTGCCAAGATGCTGATCGTTCAGCTTGTTCTTGAAAGTTGTGTCAGAGGCTTTGGGGAACATGCACTCCTCTTCAAGGATGGAGAAGATGCCCATTGGCTGTGAACAATTACCATTTTAAATGAGAAATTTAACTTTAGTTAAAATTTAATTCAAACTCCTGTAAATATTTGCAGATGAACTTGCAGAATAAATTCAACAAACGTTTTATCACAGCTATTTGACAGAATACGATCAAATCTCAGTTCAAGTTGTTCTGCAAGTTTCTGTCAATCTGTTATGAAAATTACATGAAAATCAAGTAAGTATACAAACAAGAATATTTTTAAAACAGCTTCTCACCTTCTCAATAAGCTCAATGCAAGCAGCCAAGTCCATACCAAAGTCAATGAACTCCCACTCAATGCCTTCCTTCTTGTACTCCTCTTGCTCCAGGACAAACATGTGGTGGTTGAAGAACTGTTGCAGTTTCTCATTGGTGAAGTTGATGCAGAGCTGCTCCAAGCTGTTGAACTGTAATTATTGAGAGTTTTTTTTAAATAATTGGAAATCACACTGTTTCATAAGACATTTTGGTAACACTTTATTTGACGGGTTGTGAATCATGACACTTTTAATACAAAGTTGACATTATTCAAAATGTCTTTTTTATGACAACTTGACATTAACCAAGACAAAAATGTCTTCATTATGACAACTTGACATTAACCAAGAAATCATGATCTCACATAAATTTGTTATAAAAGTATTACTGATTACACTTTAAAAATTATGTAGCTTTATGTTATTAAAGCTAAAGTTTAATCAGTAATACTTTTATAACAAATTTATGTCAGATCATGATTCCTTGATTAAAGTCAAGTTGTCATAACGAAGACATTTTGAATAATATCAACTTTGTATTAAAAGTGATATGATTTACCGAATGACACTTCGGTAAATTATGTTGAATATTTATAACAGTCATAAATATTCATGAAGACTTACTCATGTTCATGACAGGTGTTATGTCATGTTTATGATGGTGTCATGATAGTCTAATTCACAACCCGTCAAATAACGTGTTACCGACATTTTTTAGTTTTTCTTCACTCACATCGAAGATCTCAAAGCCAGCAATGTCCAAGACTCCAATGAAGAAGGCTCTCGCCTGCTTTGTGTCCAGCATCTCATTGATACGGATGACCATCCACAAGAACATTTTCTCATAGACAGACTTGCACAGAGCGCTGACAGCGTTGTTCACCTAGAAGAAGAAATTTATGTAATAAACTGCCCTGCATACTCCCAACAGTTAAGAAATGTTTTCGGTTGACCAAAAACAACTATTGCAGAATTTACCTGTGGGACGGTCTGACCTTTGGTGACCATCTCATTTCCGACTTTGACTCTTGGGTAGCACAGAGCCTTTAGCATATCAGCTGAGTTCAGACCCAGGAGGTAGGCGATTTTATCAGCCACTTTTAGAAAAAAGACAGATATTTAAATGTAGCCAGCTTGACAGCACAATGAAGCATTTCTAAAAATTTTATAATTTTTACCCTCAGTGCCATCTGGTTCAGCCTGCTCCTCACGCTGCTTCTGCTTGAACTTCATGTTGCCATGATGCATCACAGCACCAGTGAGCTTGTAGATGTTGATTTTCTCATCACCAGTGAAACCCAAGATATCAATTGCAGTCTACAATAGATATCAAGTTTGTAGTTAAACTTTCAAACATCCCATGAATAGTAAAATTTGTGTTACCCAAACATGTGAACTTACATCTGTTGCAATGAACTCCTCCACATCATTTATACTCTTGACAGTCACCTCACCCTGACTGATCATATGATAGTCATAGGGATTGGTAGTGATCAATAGAGCCTCTGCAAAGAATTGGAAGAAATAGCTATAACATGCATGGTATGTTT
Source organism: Xiphophorus maculatus (assembly GCF_002775205.1). Taxonomy (NCBI): domain Eukaryota; kingdom Metazoa; phylum Chordata; class Actinopteri; order Cyprinodontiformes; family Poeciliidae; genus Xiphophorus; species Xiphophorus maculatus. The sequence goes on along the minus strand of NC_036458.1, from coordinate 9,710,324 downwards.
TTTCATTGAAATGTTGTGAGCAAGTGATCTAATATTATACCTAGCAGCTCAGGCTTGTGGCCTGTCATCAGCTGATAGAAGATGTGGTAGCTCCTCTCAGCAGACAGTTGGAAGGTGACACGGGACTTCTCCAGCAGATCTAAATTTGAAAAATTAGTGTGGGAAAATAATATACTGCTAATATGTTTCACCACCCAAGAAGAGTGCATGTCTCTAAATGTTCTCCATAGAACATTATACTGCATTTAAATCAAAATCCATTTTCAAGTCAAATAATAATTTGCAAAAATAACTTACATGTTTCAATATCTGCTGAGGCCAGCTTGCCACTGGTTCCGAAATGGATTCTGATGAATTTACCCTAAACATGTAATAATCTGGCTGTTAGGATTCTTCATATGCAACTCCAAAATCATGATACTCTTTCTTCCCTTCCCCTAATACTCACAAAGCGAGAGGAGTTGTCATTCCTCACAGTTTTGGCATTACCATAGGCCTCCAGCAGAGGGTTTGCTGCAATGATTTGATCCTCCAGTGAACCCTGCAAAAATATATTTTTAACATTTGATTTTACATTTCACATATACCTCTTATATGTGAAATGTAAGAGGTATATTTTACATGCCTCATAAATATGTACATTGTTTAAGAGGTAATTCTCTGACCTTTATACACAAAAAGAATTGTATACCTGCATTTTTCCTGAAGCTTGTTCTGCCTTCTTAGATCCAGTCATTGCAACTGTTGCAAAGTACTGGATGACACGCTTGGTGTTTACAGTCTTCCCAGCTCCGGATTCTCCACTAGAGGGAAGGAATAATTGATCATTCAAATTATTCAGCCTCATTGTTACAGTTCTGTAAATATGTATAAACATTTTTTTTGTTACTTACGTGATGAGGATGGACTGGTTCTCACGATCTGAAAGAAACATTTGTAAATATATATGGTTTGCAGTAAATATGCATCACCATCTCTCACTGTTCAACATCTTACCTGTGAGCATGAACTGATAGGCATTGTCAGAGACAGAGAAGATGTGAGGGGGTGCCTCAATCCTCTTCTTGCCTCTGTATCCTGCTACAACAACAGCATCGTACACTGGGAGCCACTTATAGGGGTTCACAACGACACAAAACAAGCCAGAATAAGTCTGAAAAGACAGATATATTCTTATTTAGTATCCTAGCCTGCTTTTGAGTTGGTATTTTTTAGATTTTTATGGTAATGTATTCTTCCTAAATTCTCACATAGATCATCCAAGACGCAAACCGATCTTTGAGGTTATACAACACACAAGGCTCGTTGAGGTGGGTCATCATGGCCATATCCTCAATTTTGTCAAACTTTGGAGGATTCCTGGGATGAATATCATCCTCTTTGACTGTTACAGTCTAAAACAAACATGGACTGTCACAAAGTGTTTAAAATATAACATTCGGGAGGAATTAGAAAAGAACAAAATTAAAAAACTTAACAAAGCTTTACCCACCTTGCCTCCATCTGTCTCAACAGTGGCTTTGCCACCTTCTTTCTTCACAAGTTTCCCCTTGACATACATGTCATCAGGATCCACCACAAAGTAAGCTGTTTTAGCATCAAAAGGAGCGGTCTGAGCCTCAATCCTCTCCTTTTCCGGCTTGCGGAGATATATGGCCGCAGGGCCATAGGCCTCCATCTCTGCATCCGTGCTCATTTTGGCAGCTTTTCAGTTCTGTAAGAATAATAACTTTTGAATTGGTTTAATCTTATTTGTTCTCATAAAATTTGTATGATATTCTGGAACACATTTCTAGAAAATCAAAATCTATTGTTGTATCTATTTTGCTTTTATTATTGCACATATAAATCCTACCTTCCTCCCAGCTGAGTTGATGTTTAATGATGTCTAAAGATGCTATTAAAAGAAAGATTTACATAATTAATCTCAAAATACTTTTCTGAAATATTTTAATTTTAAAGTCTCCTAGATTAATTAAGGAATTGTTAAATTTCAAATAACTCAAATCAGCAATACAAAAGAATCATTTGATATCACAGAAGTAACAGAAAGAGACACATGGAATTCATCACTTAAACCCAAGCAAGTGTAAGTTAATGTAAACAACAAAGGACTGACCTGTAAGGGATGCCCATCAGTTCTCAGCGGAGTCTGGGGCTGCTGCTTTTATACAGGCTGAAAATGCCTTGGTCAGCAGCAGTCTGCTTCTCCATTTGGTCAAGCATCCTTGTCATCTTAAGACCCATCGTGTGACATTTCAGGATCAGTCTGCTATTTTTTGATGTAACATTTACTAGCTATTAAGCTAAGAGCTTTTTCAAACAAAGAACTTGATTACTTTATTACTAAATCAAAATAATTCAGAACCATGTGTTAAAAACATGAGACTGAAAACTTGTTAATTGGAATAAAAAGAAAATGCAACAACAAAACAATTAACACTGCATTTGAAAGTGTTTTAATTCTATAATATGCATCAATAATTAAAGTAATGAATAATTAAAATTCTCAATTGCTAAATTAAGGAACTCGTCAGTTGACCGCTCTTTCTTAAAACCGTATGCGCTGCCTTTAGTAAAATCTCAGTAAATGTCACAAATATCAAGTCTGAAAGTATAGCCACATTTCAAATATTTGCAATAAAAAATAATGATTTTTTTTTTCTCCTATGACACACTAGCGGTGCAGAAATGCATCAGTTAATTTTGAGAGTATGTTATTTAGTATGAGTCTTTTTCAATCACATCTTTCTCATATAAGCATGTCTTTTGATCATAAAACATAAGTCTGACAGTAATCTTTAAAGTATGTCTCAAAATAGATGCCATGACATACATATGCTCTTATAAATAATTTATACAAATACATTTTAATTGTTACTCTCTAAAATATGAGTAAGTTTAAAGAACTGATAACTTTGTAGTGAGAAGCTGTGTCTTCTTAGCCCTGCAAATAAACAAGCCTGTTGCCAAGAACAGAAATTCATTTGGGGAAGCTCCCAAGTGGTGCTGGTATACGGTTGCAGGACACTGGCACAGGTCATATTCCTCTAATAAAACTGAATGTAAGGCCCTTTCCATAAAGTTCAAGCGGTGTTACACCTTGCCTTAAAAGGAAGGGAAGAACATTTGCCAACCAGGGTGAGAGAAGATCTATAATAAGTATCACTTGAATATCCAAGATCTTTATCCTCATGCTTCACTTGATTCAAAGGATGTTGTTGCTGTTGTAGACAGTTGGTGACCTTCCAAAACTATTCAACTTTGATTTTGATCCTTCACTAGCCAATGCTTGAGAAATATTCATTACACAAGCAACTGGCTAATACTTTTTAAAATGGATTACATGGCATAATACATCTCTGATATTTATTAGTCTTTATAGCAGTTTCTATTTTTAGGCAGTAAGAAAAGAATTTGTGTTTTATTTATTTGACTTAATAGTTGATTACACTTGTCATATAATTTTTAAATTTATCTTGTTTTGCACAATATTTCTTTGTATCCAGGAGCAGAACAAATGAGTTTTATTTGTTAGATTTTTTCATAAGGTTAAGCTTATATATGATGGTTCAGAAGAGTGGACTCCAAATGGCACAAAGTTTACATCAAGTTTTTCAGGTTTCATTAGAGTCAGTATCAACAGGAATACTGAACATTTTATTTAACTCCCTTTTCTTAAGAGGTTGTTTGGTACAAATGCTCTTTATTCAGTATTAGTTGGACAGAAAGTAAATCTGAGAGAAAAAAGTAAAGACTTGCAGTAAATGGCCTCATGGCTAGTATTAAAACCAGGGACAGCTGCAACAAGGATCACAGCCTCACTATGTGCTGCTTCTGTTCTACCACTCACCCACATGAAGGCCCGACAAAAGTCTTAATATAAATTTAAGTATTTATTTGCCTTTCAGCATCTACAAGGAACAGTGCAAGTGGACATATTGTCTGTCCTGCAACTCTGCAAGAATAAAGTGGGTATACAATTTGATTCTTAACCCCTTAACTATCACTCTCGAAACATTTACATGTTATCTATTGGGTCCATGAGGACAACAGGATCCTCATGACAGTTAAGAGATGTTGCCTTTGTTAGGAGGAAAAGTGTATTAAAATCAATAGCTATTTTATACTTATATATTGCAAGTGAAAATATAGCAACTTTCAGACATTTATACACCCATTTTAAATTGCCATTTAAAAAAAGTATTTTGTTAAATCATTTCAAAATCTTTTACACATGTAATGTTTGTGGAAAAGTGTTCCTATTTTTTCCTACTTTAACAGCGCAGTGGAGGAATTTTGGCCCACTCATATTTGGGGAATTGTTGTAACACAGCCACATTGGATATTTTTTTAAGCAAGTTCTATAAAAGAAGATTCATTGCTTAAAAGGTGCATATCGTAACATAACATGTGTTTTTTTTCTCAGTTCAGTTGTATAGGATGAAGGCAACAGTATATCTGTAAAAAATAATAATTTATCATATTAAAATTTTTTAAGTAACAAAATTTGGGGATTTTTGCAGGAGTGTGTAGAGTTTCCAGTGCCACTGTAAATAAAAAGTAAAAATACCATGTTCAATAATTACTTAACAGCAGCTGAGAAATTGTAATAAAAATTTTAAACAATTAAGAAAATTGATTAAATGGTTGATCCTGAAGAAATATATCTATATGAAAAGATGTTGGTTGTCTTAATTATATCTTACAGGATAAGAAAAACATGAACAATTTTGTCAAAGGAAAGAAACAGCAATAACATAGGTTTACCGTTGACTGGAACAAAAACTGACACAAAGATATATATTTTAAGATTTCAGTAGCATTATCTTGCTGATAATACTGGTGTCCTTTCCTTTAAACACCAGCTGGTGGCAGTAATAAACCCTGTTGTTCGTTGACCGCAGAAAAACTACAAACTTGCCCCAGGTTTGTAGTTCTTTTTGAATGCGCTTGCGTGCTTTGTAGCGGCACCACCGGAAGTTACATGGAGGGCTACACGCTTTGAGTTTGCAAGCTAGTTTAGCTTTTCAAAAGTTAGCACTGAGTTTTAACTCCAGAGTTGATACTGTCTTGAAAGAAATGCCTTCCCTAAATGGAAAAGCTGACGTTATATTTGTAAGTAATACAATTGAAAATACTATATAATGTATATCGCTATATCTAACATTAGTTGTAGCTAGCTAGCGTAAACCTAGCCTGGCTGGGTACATAAAATTGAAAGAGACAGTTGTATTTTGTGTGTTTTCAAGGAGTTATACTTCATTATAACTTTATATTGCTATCAAGACATCGTAGCAATATTAACCGTATCACTTTATTTTGCTGTAATGAAATAAATTCAAACGTCACTCTTTCGTAGATTTTAGCTTACATCGTCTTTCGTGTTTGCTGTTTGTATTACTTTTTCAGGAGGATGATGATCTTCCTTATGAAGAGGAGATCATCAGGAATCCATACTCAGTCAAGTGTTGGATGCGCTACATTGAATTCAAACAGAATGGAGCCAAATCCACCCTGAACATGATATATGAACGGGCTCTGAAGGAATTGCCTGGAAGGTAACTTTTACTGAAAGATAAAATTGCACATTTTTGGTAAAGATGACTCTCTCTTTTTTTTAAACCAAAATTTCCCATCATTTTTACAGCTATAAATTGTGGTACAATTATCTGAGAGAAAGGAGGAAACAAGTCAAAGGAAAATGCATTACAGATCCAACATATGAAGAGGTCAATAACTGCCACGAAAGAGCACTTGTGTTTATGCACAAGGTAGTATTTACTCAAAATCCAGCAATATAACAGTAAATAAAATAATGCATACATTGAAAACATTGTGTGCTCTTGGGTGTTTTTTTAAACTAACCAATATTTGTTTTCCATAAATGTAGATGCCCAGGATATGGATTGATTACTGTCAGTTCGTGGTGTCACAGTGTAAGATCACGAGAAGTCGGAGAACATTTGACCGGGCTCTAAGAGCACTACCTGTAACCCAGCACCCACGAATCTGGCCTTTGTATCTGCGCTTCGTTCACAGCCTGCCCCTGCCTGAAACAGCCCTGCGGGTATATCGAAGGTACCTTAAGGTGAGATCATGGAGCACAAAGCATTTCTGTACAGCACCTGTCATGTAAGAAGTCATGTTGTAATTGCATGTAGGGAAATTTTCTGTAATTTTACTGTACAGGCTGTATTTTTGCTTGTGTGGTAACATTTTACGTAAATTCCTGGAAGCTCTTTCCTAAGTAAAAGTATTTGATTGTTTTTATGTTTTGAGAATAGCTGTGTTATGTGTTTCAATCAACAAAATATATAGTTTTGATTCTGATTAAGAGAAGTTTAGCAGCACATCTTCTAACATTCTTCTGGTATTTGCATATTGCAACATCGTTTTAAAGGTAACAAAGATTATGCTCTAGAAATTTAAGTACAGTATTTCTCTACATTTTCCAAAGTATTCTGTCTTCTCTTTATACATTGTAGCTATCTCCAGAGAACGCAGAAGAGTACATAGACTACTTGCGGTCTGTTGGTCGCTTGGATGAAGCAGCTGTGCGATTAGCAGCAATTGTAAACGATGAAAGCTTTGTGTCCAAAGAGGGCAAGTCCAACTATCAGGTAAAATGTCATTTTAGGTCTAGCACCTTCAAGTATGTCCGCATTATTCTGATCATAATAGCATATGAATCCTTATTCTGCGTGTATTTTTACTTTTTTGTTTAGCTGTGGCACGAGCTGTGCGACCTGATCTCTCAGAATCCTGATAAAGTGACCTCTTTAAATGTTGGAGCCATCATACGAGGTGGCCTCACACGCTTTACAGACCAACTTGGAAAACTTTGGTGCTCTTTGGCTGATTATTACATCAGGAGTGGTCACTTTGAGAAAGTACGTTTCACTGAATTGCTTACATTTTTATGTATAAGTCAGTTTTAATTTATTATTTTAAACTTTTGCTCTATATATGTGAATTATATGTGATTATATATATATGTATATATGTGATTTTTTTTGGGTTGTTGAAAGGGAATGCATGATGTGTCATTATAATGGTTTCTTTGTTTTTTCAGGCACGGGATGTGTATGAGGAAGCCATACTTACTGTAGTAACTGTGAGGGATTTCACTCAAGTGTTTGATAGCTATGCTCAGTTTGAGGAGAGCATGATTGCTGCAAAGATGGAGACCACTGCTGAGATGGGACAAGAGGAGGAAGGTTTGTATGAGTTAGCATTAAGGGACCTTTCTTCCACAGTACCACTTATAAATGGCAGTTTTTTTTCCTCTCTCCAACCAGATGACATAGACCTGGAGCTTCGTCTGGCCCGCTTTGAGCAGCTAATTGCCCGGCGGCCACTTCTGCTCAACAGTGTATTGTTGAGGCAGAATCCCCATAATGTGCACGAGTGGCACAAGCGAGTAAAACTTTATGAAGGAAATCCACGACAGGTAAGTTTAAGGGCCTGTATATATTTTATTAAAAATATTTCTATATCTCTAAGTATCTATCACACAGTACTGATAAATGGATCAAATATAATGTGTCCACTCCAGATCATCAATACATACACTGAGGCAGTACAGACAGTGGATCCAATGAAGGCCACTGGAAAACCTCATTCTCTCTGGGTTTCTTTTGCTAAATTCTATGAGGAAAATGAACAGCTGGATGACGTAAGTTACCAAAGTCTTCCCTTTGGAGCTGCATGGATTCTTTGAACTTAGGATGGATGATAGTTTTTCCTTTTAATTTATATGTCTCATATTTCCTGACTCAGGCCAGGACAATCTTTGAGAAGGCTACTAAAGTAAACTACAAACAAGTGGATGACCTTGCTGCAGTTTGGTGTGAATATGGAGAGATGGAACTTCGGCATGAGAATTATGATCAGGCACTACGCATACTGAGGGTAAAATTCTTCTAGTAGATATTTTTGTTGATTCCAGATGCTGTATCAGCATGATTTGATATTTTTTTCTTCCTTTATTGCTGTTTGCTATTTTTTATTGGATGAGACAAGGAAAATACTAACACACTAAACAGCAAAGCGTTTGAAAAGCTATTTTCAAAAAAAAAAAAAATAATTCAACGATAAGGTCCTACCAACATAAACTATTCTTTGGAAGTTATATCTGATTTTTATCATTTCAGCATATTATTAGCACATCATCCAATAAGTCTAATCTATTGTTTCAGTTCATAACACTCCAGTTATAAGTTTAGAAGAATATCCAGATTTACTATGTTATTTATTAAATCTTAGTGTGTGAAAGTTGTTTTTTTCCAGCTCAGACCAACAATTTCTGCTGAGTCAGAGCTTTGCATCATTTCCACTTCATATGTATTCATTGGATAACAGTGGAGAGCTAAGGCTGCCTTGTAATAGAAAACACTTCAACTGAGCCTGACTTAGGAAATCTGCCTTGACCCACTGGGGATTGATTAGATGAAAGGGAGAGGAACAAAAACACAAAAGCACCAAACAAGAGAGGAACAGTAAAGAACCTGGAGTGCAGAGAAACTGACATGTTGAATTTGTTTTTTTTTTTTAAAATGATACATTTATCTTAATGTATCATTTTCTGTTCAAAGTGTGTCATAAAATACTATCCTTTATCAAAAGCTACAGAAAGACTGTTCAAATGATAACTGTTCACACTTACAAACAGGCTATTTGACAAACTTCCTTATCCTGCCTCCCAGATGTCTACTAATATGCTATGAAAATATATTTGGTCTCAAAACAAAGGACTAACCAATGCAGCATTATGCATTACAAGTAACAAGCACATTGCTTTTCTATAAACTAGGTCTTTAGGGACATCTATTGACAAATTCAGGAACTGCAACAATACAAACATATTGCAAATGAAGCATATGTTTGTGCTCTGTAACAAATGAAAGAAAAATTACAAAAGCATGTAATATTTTTAGTTGTTCTGAAAGCATTAAGAATGTAATGATATTTCATTGTGTTTGGTTTGCTTCATTGTATTCAAGGACTCACTGGTGACACAACATTCACATGAAAACAGATTGTTTAGAAGTCATTAAAAAGAAACTTATTGAACATGAATTTGTGAAAGATGAACATTTAAGGCAAATACTTCAAATGCATCACTGTAAAGCAAATGAAACTACTGTATTTTTCATTGCCATGTGACTTATTACTATTGTAGCTATAACACTAAGTTTATATTTTTATGATTTTTGTATTAGAAAGCTACAGCAATCCCATCTAAGAAAGCAGAGTACTTTGATTCATCTGAGCCAGTCCAGAACAGAGTGTACAAGTCTCTGAAGGTCTGGTCTATGCTGGCAGACCTCGAGGAGAGTCTCGGGACTTTTCAGGTATGTATATAAATTTGTAGATGATGACAAAGCACATAATCAGATCTATATTTTTCCTATTTCCGTTATTAATTTCTATTATCTTATTATTCTGGTTTTGATCATTAGTCTACAAAAGCAGTGTATGACCGCATTATTGATCTACGCATTGCCACTCCTCAAATTGTCATCAACTATGCCATGTTCCTTGAAGAACACAACTACTTTGAGGAAAGCTTTAAAGTAAGAACACTTGAACCAATTCAGGAACATGTATTTTGTCACTCATAGTTGTATTTATATTTGATCAGTTTAAAAATATTTTCATCGTTTCCTTCCTTTCAAAAGGCATATGAACGAGGGATCGCTCTCTTCAAGTGGCCAAATGTTTATGACATCTGGAACACTTACCTTACCAAGTTCATTGACCGTTATGGCGGCAAAAAATTGGAGCGAGCCAGAGATTTATTTGAACAAGCCCTGGATGGCTGCCCTGCCAAGTTTGCCAAGAGTAAACAACCTTTATAGCACAGCACAAGCATTTTTCAGTATTACATTTTATGTTCTTATTCTATCTTGTAAATTGCTCTAAAACATTGTTGTTGTTTTCTTTTTATTTGTTTTTAGCCATTTATCTGTTGTATGCCAAACTGGAAGAGGAGTATGGATTGGCACGGCATGCCATGGCTGTCTATGAAAGAGCAACACAAGCAGTGGAAACTGAAGAGAGACACCATATGTTTAACATCTACATCAAGAGAGCAGCTGAAATTTATGGTGTTACGTACACCAGAGCTATTTACCAGAAGGCTATTGAGGTGAAGTTTTAGTTACATAAAACAATACTTGGAAGTGTTTCTTCTCATTCTTCTGCAGGTTATGCCTCATAGAGTTCCAAAGAAAGTTGTTTTTTCACAAAATCAGTCAAATAAAGATAGCTGAATTTCTGTTTTTCTTAGTACCTAAAAACATTCCTCAGCTAAACCAACAATGATTCTAAACCATTTTAGAATTATATGAAATAAAGAACATCACAATAGCCGCACATCAAGAGTAATGCATTCAAGACTTGTAATTCTAATTGCAATATTTATTCTATGAATAGTAGTTTAAATTATTACATCTCAGTTATCAAGCTTCATACCCACAAATCACACAAAGAACTTGTATATTTATAGTTGACGAACTATTGTGCTGAGCTTGCCTAGAATGATAAAACACGTCTAAGATTGCAACATTTGTTTAATTTACAAAGCATATTTTTATCTTCTAAAAGTGTTGTTTTATAAATGCTGAATTGGCTGACATCTGAGGATTACCTTTTATACTCCACCAGGTTCTGCCTGATGAGCATGCGAGGGATATGTGTATGCGATTTGCTGACATGGAGTGTAAACTTGGGGAGATTGACCGTGCCAGAGCAATCTACTCCTACTGCTCTCAGATCTGTGACCCAAGGGTGAGAGAAACCACCTTATCTAAATGTTCTCTTAGTAAAGTGTTCAAAAATATGGCAAGTCATTTGGATATATTTATCGTCTTTTAGGTGACAGCAAATTTCTGGCAGACCTGGAAGGAATTTGAGATTCGCCATGGAAATGAGGATACAATTAGGGAGATGTTGAGAATCAAGCGCAGTGTCCAGGCTACATACAACACCCAGGTCAACTTTATGTCCTCACAAATGCTGAAGGCTTCAACAAGCTCTACAGGCACTAGTAAGACACCATATTTGAAAGTTGGGCCCATAGTTGTTTGTTTCCCTTGGTTTTAGTATCTGCTTAATTCCTTACTCATGAAGGTCTCTTATGCTATTACTGCAGTCTAAAGACATGTCTTTCTGTTTTGTTTCGTCCTATTGTAAGATTATTAGTTAGTTTATTTTATTGTAAGATTATTAGTTAGTTTATTCTGTTGTAAGATTATTAGTTACAGCTATAAAAACAGCTATAGAATTTGAATATTTTATAAATAAAACGGTGAAGGCCATTCAGAGACAAGCTAAGGACAATAGTTGCTATCAGAATTAGAAATATACGTTATATAACATAGTCGCATTTGATAAAAGCATTTGATTCATATCTTGACTTAATCTTTCAAAGTTGGAAAAGTATGCTATGGTATTTCTGTATTCAATTATTTTTTAAGCTATTCAGCTGGGAAAATCAAGTTTGAGTCTTCAGATATTTAACATTAACAAAAGTAAATAGTTTAAATAAAGCTGAAAAATGCAAGCACTTCTCAAGGGTTAATGTGAGGCAGATTTTGTTTCTCCACTAAAATAAGGTAAGCACTTCCGTAATCCCCAGCGGATTAATTTACATACCAGTAAATCTAAGGCTGCACCCCAAATTATTCAAATACCTGATAGACATAATTTTACATTTATTTTATTTCAGCCTAAAAGGTTATTTCTGGCAGAAATTTAGACAATTTTGATGGATCTATTTTACTTTACAAAAATAGTTTCCAGAAATGAAGTAAACCTTTTCTCTTTAATTAAACCTCCATTATGGGCAAAACTGCAATCAAACCAGTTTTTTTTTTTTTTTATAGTTCCTGAAAACATTTTGTATGTTTATACTTTATATTTACTATTTACCTTTGGTGATGAGTTCCAAGTATTTGAGGTTGGAATCACCCTGATCTTTCGCGCCTCATATGATTCTCCATCAAATTGAAGTAGGGGTACCTTGCTGAGTCACACCAAAATGTTAATATTACTGTCCAATATTGTTAATATTACTGATCCAAAAAAGTTTTTTCTTTTTTCATGTACAACTTTTTTTTTCTCCTCCCCTCCAGGGGGTCTTTTGTGGGCTCTAGTGTCCCTTATATGAAAGTAGGCTGACAGCAAAGGGGAAAGAGAGGGGGGAAGACATGCAGCAAATGTCGCCGGGTCCGGGAATCGAACCCGCGACGGCCGCATCGAGCACTCAAGGCCTCCAAATGTGGTTTGCGCTATCCCCTACGCCACCACAGCACGCCCCTTCATGTACAACTTAGACATATTTATGATAACAAAAGCAAAAATAAAGCATATTGGGTCAGAAGAAAGTCCACACATTTTCTGTCCACTGGAGTGTTTTGTCACTTGATGATCTGTGTAAACTATATGGGATATTCAGAGAAATCAGTTTAGGAAATTTTAACTTTAAATTTACAGGATGTTTAAGACTTTAGGAGAAATATTAATAATTTATATGTTTGTCTCAATATTTTCTATTTGGTGTCAGTTTCAGATCTTGCTCCTGGCCAGATGGGAATTGATGATATGAAAATGTTGGAGCAGAAAGCTCAGCAACTTGCTGCAGAAGCTGAGCAGGACAAACCCAAACCCAAGGAGAAAATTCTGTTTGTCAGGTTTGTGGTTCAAACTTTGATTGACTAAGATATTAATTCACAGATTTTATGAAAGCCATCACTTTCAATGCATCACCATTTTCCTTATCTCTCCATACAGGAGTGATACTTCTCGTAGTGAGTTGGCTGAGCTTTCCAAACAAGCCAATCCTGATGAGATAAATATTGACGAGGATGAAGATGATGATGACCAAGAACCCGATGGTTAGTGTAAAACAAATTAAAACTGTGGTGTGAGGGGGGTGAATTGCTTGCTTAAGCATTTCTGTGAGTCATTAAAAATGCAATTTTCTCTATTTTTTGCCTTTACAGAGGTGCAGCTTGAGCAGAAGAGTGTTCCAACAGCTGTCTTTGGAGGTCTTAAAGAGGACTGAGAAAATGACTCATTAAATTTTGCAAAAATCCAAGCTTATGTAATATTTCAGTGGCTACATATTTTAGATTACAGTGAATGTTTAGATGTATCATTAGTTTGATAGAATGATACAGACATCCTAAAGAATTAGCAGGAGAACTTTCCCTTTAAAGTTTTGTTTTTTAGGTGAAGAGCTGTATCTACTTTGACCACATGATGTCAGTAACTCTTAAAGCCCAGCATGTTTATTTTATCGGGCATTTTTTAAATGATATGTTTTGTTTTAGTTGTATACTTATTCACACTTATTTTTCCGAAATAAATAAATTTAATACATGTTTTCTACCAGAACAAAATTTAAATATGTTTTAATTGAAAGCTTTGTACCAGAACACACAGGGGAGGAACACGGTTTCATCAGCTTTGAATGTTACAACTGATAATGTAAAGAATATCCAAAAAGTTGAAAACTTGTAGATTAATTCTAACTTTGTAGTAATTCAGTTTGAGGTGTGGTTGCTTTTGTACATCAAACCGTTTGTTGTTGAATGGTGGAATTACATAAAATTTCAAATAATCAGTAAATGTTATGTAATAGAGTTTGATTTCTATTTTATTCAAATTTTATAATTCATTTTCTTATTCATATAGATAGTAGATAGTAATGTTATAAAACTGGATAAAGAGGTAAGTACTTAAATCTGACATAAATTAGCAAGCAAACTTGCTCAATATCTCAGCTTTAGACACCCCATCATCAGACACAAACTGGCATATTACAAAGTACTTACTTGAACTAATTGTTTCAACAAATTAAAATAGCTGTGAAGTAATCTTCTTACGAAGTTACCACAGCAGGGCCTGTAGACCATTTTTGAGCATCATGTGATGACATGCTCTTGGGTGTGCTGTTTACCAAGGTTGTAGGTGTTGCAGGAACACTGTCTGGAAAAGTAAACTGAAGCACTCAAGCTTTTAGGTTTCATTACCTCACAAAAAAGCGCATCACATTTTTATTGATTTTCTCAATAGCAATGTATAAATTTCAGATTGCTATGTTGTGTTATTGTACACAAATTTGGAGCTGTTTAAACTTGGATTTAAAAGAAGATGCTAGATTAATTTTGATTGTTTCATTGCATATTTTAAGATATAGTTTATGAAATGTTAGAAATTCTTTAAGATTATATTTCTGTGTTGCTGTCAAATATAATTAGAAAACTTTAGGTAATAGAGAAAAATACCATGCAAAAATTTTTAGGATTACGAATTATTAAAACAAATAAAATCTTCACAGTTGTGAGATGTCCATTGGCTTCGATATTATAATAAGCCATTTAATTTATTGACTTACCATTCACAGTAGAGCGGATTTTTTTTTTTTTTTTTTTTTTACCAAGTGAATAATGGTAGAATTAGACTTCTTATCATTGAATAAAATATTGTAAATAATCTCCAGGAACACCCCTCCATAATAATATGTTTGCTATGTTCAGTTTTGTGTAGGAGTGCATTTTAACTACTTCAGTATGACTTCCTATACTGTTCAGTGTGATTTCCACACTTGGGCTTTTTTTTTTTACTTTTGGAGTTTATAAAGTTTTGAAATGTAATAACAGAAGAGCAGATTTCGAATGATCTGCACTTTAAGTTAACTTCCAACAGCTTTAAGGCAATAAAATGCTATCCCTTCAGGGGTTCATCTACATACCAGATGCACCTGTAGCAAAACTACCACCACACCTCTACCTGCTGTTTCCTTTCACAAGGAGGGCCCGCCCTCGTTGCGCATCCTTAATTCCTATTGGCCAGTTGGGTGAGCGAGCGATGCCAGTGTGGAGCACCTGGTAGTCACTCATCGCCTGGACTAAAGTGGAGCTGTGTACAGTGAAGTGACAACACAGCAATGCGGACGAAGAGAGGCTGAAACGATTGGGAATAGTCCGGCTTTCTGTAACATCTCGGGTGTTTCTGAGCTTCCTCTGATTGTAAAGTATAACGAAGCGGATATTTCGTCTTCAGGAAGACGTAGAAGAGGACATTAGCTGTCTGAAAAGCCAAACCGGGGCGGATATTTCCCGAGGAAAACCTGAAACCACATCCGTATTCCCAGCCCTGCGGTCGTGTGGAATACTCAACTAAAATAATGGTTGCCTGAGTATTTTTATACACTCTTGCATATATTTTTTTGCCAGCATCGCTTGCGATTTTTTTTTTTACAGTGCCGCTATGGTGGACTCCCCCACTAAGAGGAGGACTTTTGTGGTCCCAGACATAAAGCCATTGGATTTGTATGACTGCAGTAAATCAAAAATATGCGCAAGTGTAGGATGGCTGCTGGCGAAGTCCTACGGGAGTTCAGGTAGGTTTTTGTTCGGGCCTGCTGGCTTAAAACCCTGTTTTACTCGGGACCCCCATTCTTTTGTTGTCTGGTAATGTGTTTACATTATTTTAGTGAAACGCACATGCACGGAAAGCAACTGCAGTGCTTGTATTGTTCGGCGATTTTAGCACAAAGAGCCGCATGTGAAAAGAGGACGCTGGCACTGTATGCATTTCTTTGGGACTGTGACACATGTCATTTATTGTCTCTTTGGGTATGTATGTCAGAGAAACGGGCCTCCTCTTGTAGGCCTCCCTTATCAAGCTAACCACTCTGTCCTAATACCAGCCCTGAGGTCTGAAATGACAGGCTACACAGACACGGTACACAAGGCATTTGTGTTCTCAAATATGTTCTTTCATCTGTGATAACAGCAGCTTAAACCAGGCAGACTGAACTGTGGAACCAATAGGGATAAATGAGTTCCCATGTTAAATTATATTCTGCATTCCTCTATGGCAGCTTTTAATTTATTAGACATTCTCCAGTCAGCAAAACTCTTGATTGACAAACCACCCAGCCACTGTGATGGAGGAAGCTTCCAACTTAAAATAAGTAGTATTTTACATACAGCTCAGATATGTGTTTGGGTTGCTTAAACTCTTGTCAGCTTTGACCCTGACATGTTGACGTGTGGCTTTGTTTTAGAACACCAGCTAGGAAAACATTAAAACTCACACAGAGGAAAGGAGACACCCAAGTAGTCATGTGTGCCTTTTCATTCTAGTTGACTTAAAATTTTTTACAAAACGACTCTCTCATCAGTGAAATGATATGTAATCGACTTTAAGGTAATTTAATCATATGTACTGAAAGGTTTAGAGAAGATTACAAATCTTACTCATTTTGCCAATAAAGTTGTTTTGCATGTGTGAGCTATTTTGTTACACAATGCTACACTGATCCTGTGTTTAAGACTCCAGGCTGTTGCCACCTTTGTGTACTCAGTTTAGCACCTCAGCCACACCCTTTGGTCAAAGTCATGCCAAGCCACGGGGATATAACAACAAAACACTGTGATCATGTTTAGTTTCTGTCTTAATCAACTCAATAGCCTTGCTGATAGAGTCATGCAAATTCAGGATACCATCATCAAGTCCTTTCCCAGAAATTCAGCTGGTTAGGACAGATGGCCCAGGAGGAGCCAGGATAGGTCGTCTTAGCTTTTCAAGGGCAGTTAGCTTATTTAAAACAATAGACAACATTTTAACACATTTTAATAGCAGTTTTCAAATACCTTTCTAAGACATGTCCCAGAAATGTATGAAAAGCTTTGTCATCGAATGTAAAACCTCCTCAAAAATAAATCTCCATTTAGTCATAATAATCTGCTTAAGAGGCTGAATTAAAATATTTATGTTGGCATAAAAAAAAAGATATTAAGGCTTAGGGACCAGGACAGCAAGTAGGTTAAACATAATCATTATTCATTTAAGCAAAGGAGCATTCAATGAAATAATTGAAAGACTAAAAATACTGAACTAGAATTTTAATTTCTCTTTTACCTTTTGGCAATGACATCTAGATATGTTGCATGTATTCTTGGAGGACTGTGACATTGTTTCAAAAATGAACTTATATATTTAAATGGGTAACAAAACATGATCCACCTGGAATGTCACAATGAATAAATAATTAACAAATCATCTGAGGGTGACTCAAACTAGTGCTCCATTAAGTTGGAATGAAACTCAAGATTTACCTGTTTAGGCTAGGAGGAAGTCTGTTTTTCAATAAGCAACACTTGCATGCTTTCAGTTTGTTTAAGCCACGTGTTTATGTTATGTCTATTTTAATGCTGTTATATAATAAAACAGGGTGTATTAAAAAAATATGTTACCAGACAATGTTGGTATTATAGTCTAGGATGGGAGTATTCAACTCCAGTACTAAAGGGCCAATGTCCTGCAACTTTTAAGCAGGAATCAATTGGCTCAATTAAGCATACAGTATACAGTCAAGCTCTACATTGTCCTGCTATCATCCTGATTATGTGACTCAGGTTTGAAGAAGCAGAAACGCATCTAAAAGTTGCAGGACACCAGCAATCTAGGGCTAGAGTTGAATATGCCTGGTCTAGAATGTTTGCTTGTTGTTAGTGTTCAGTCAGAAAGTTTAAATTGTGTACAAGGTGATTTTCTTTAAGACCAAGCCTCAAGCCTCACTGTTGCTGAATTTTACTTTAAATTTCAGGGACTTCAGGTCAATTTACCCATTTGCCACTTCATACAGCCATTTTGTGTCTTTGTATTCTCCATTTCAAATCTATAAACAAATCATTTTGTGCCCATGGGCTTAAAACATTTTGTTTCAGTGTAATGTGTATTTTATTTACGTACTTTCACGAATTACAGACAAACATGTTTGTACAAATTCTCAGATTTGAAAATATTATTCGAAGATAAGTTAATACCTGAAAATTTACCCCTTATTGTATGAACCATTGCAAGAACTTGATGCACTAAAGGGCATCAAGATCTAATTTAGAGTTTGTTTCTATCATCTCTTCATATTACATACTTGCCCTCTCCTCTATTGTTGTCCTGTTTACTTCTGAGACGTAATCACTTTCACCCTTTAGGATGTAGCTCAGTGTACACCGGTCCTTTAATGCAATCAAGCTTTGTGTGCTGCAGTAGAGCAGTGCCTGTGTTAATGTTACAGGATACAAAGGGCTTTCAGGGCTAGCATGTTTATAGTAAGTGGATCTTTGAGGCCATGTGAAGATGAGACGCTTCATATGTTGTGTTTTGTCTCTCAATCGGATTGTGGTCCAGAGATCAATATTTGCTTGCTTTCAACACTATTTTAGCCACACAAAGAAAATATATTGTTTCATTTATTTTTTTCATCTTAATGTAAATTAAACTGAAGAATTTTTGCTTGCAAACCTGTTCCGCTGCACACCAGTAATGATGATGATCAATGTGTGGGTTGAATTTAAATGTTCTGAAATATAGTTGATAAAAAATTGCTATGGTGGTCTCTGTTATTCTGAGTTTGAGTGGATACATGGAGTGTGGGCTGCTAACATTGCTTTTCTGACTAGAGCTAAGTTTTGGGGCAACAGAACAGTACCTGCTTTGTTCTAAAAATAAAACCCGGTAATCATATGTGTTTGATCCTTTCAGCCACATGATGAGGACATCTGAAACAACAAGCAGTATTACACTGAATGTCAGTGAATTATGTACTAAATAACAGAGTTTTTAAAAGTGTTCAAGCTTTTGACCATCAGACCTTCTTTAAATGTGTTATTCTTAAATTGTCAGGATGCTGGTGGTTTGTTCTAAACACCAGCAAAGTTTCTTTCATTCTGAGGGAAATTGTTACTTTGAACATTTGAGTGCCAATGTTTTGCACAGAAGCCTGTTCTGCTGTGTGTTATGACCACTTTGAGAGATGTGTTAATGTTCTATGACCCCACCGGTATGCTAGCTCAATCAGTCAATGAAAAGGGACACGTTTCCTGTTATCCAACTGTCCAGGTCAGTTTAGATACCAGCTAGCACAGCGGACCTGACTGCAGCTTTGCTTGTAAATTGTCAGTTCCTCCAGACTTTTCAAAACTTTTTACAGTTTTACATAAATAACTGTTTTGCATATCTGCTCAGTTACCTTTTCTGCTAGCATGAATAGGAAAAGGTCAAAGTGAGCTGCCTCTGTTGTCAGGATTTACCATATTTGATCCACTGATGGACAGTCGCTTCCTTATTTTTACCTGGAGTAATCTGCCAGTGGTACACACTGAGTCAATAAACTTCGCAAACTTTTGACTTTTGCCTTCTCACTCAAGCTAATAGATAAAGCACTGACTCATGACCTGTAAAAACGAGAGGTTCTTGCACCAGCCTAGGCAAACAAATAGACTTTTTTTTTAAATAAAAATGTTTTTAAACAATTGTATGTATTTCAATATCAGCAAATTATGTTGTTTTGCTATTTTATGATAAGTTGCATTCATATCATAACCTCCCATTTGTTTCACTGTCATTAGGATTTAAATGGCAAAGATTTGACTTTATAGTGAGTTCTTTATGCATCTGCTACTTGAAATGTGCCACTGGCTTTAAATTTGATATGTGATGGACCAAGTCATTGTTCATGGTAAGTCACATAGGGAAATTATTCTCAGATCAGTCTATATCATCTCGCTGAGTTGTGGTATTTGCATCCGCTTTGCCTTCTAGGGGAGATCTTACCACATTTTTATGTATGTATACATTAACTACTTTAGCTGCTGATAGGTATTTATAACTTTAATGTGAGCACTGTTGGAGTTTTAGCTTTTGAGACTTTAATATTGAAAAAAATGTAACAAGTGACGTTCAGTTTTAAACTTAAATGTCCAAATGTTTTCTGTGCTTTCATTACTGATGTTTCCATTTCTAAAGGACCTTTGTACTGTGAGACACTTATTTACAGACATCATTGTTAATGTTTTAATTAAAAACTGCTTTATTTGTGGGTGTGTCGAGTACAGTTTTAACACATTATTTCTAGTGTAATGTTGGTAATCTAGGTCTTAAATACTCAGTGACCAGCCTAAAGATGTGCTTAGTTTTTTTCCTTATTCATATTTGCAGGAGAAAGGTGTGTCATAACTCTTGATGCATTAGGTGAATGTTGGAACTGGGAAGTTATAACCATTAGTTTGTTGCGTATGTTTAGACAGCAAATTCTTTTTAAGGCGTATTACTTGTAAGTTTTCTTTGTTTTTTTTTTTTTTTTTCAGGAGACCTAGTCACTTAAAACTTACCAGGTTTTTTGTATCTTTGTGTTTAATTTTGAACCATACATTTAAAATCCAATTATAAATTAGTCTACAACCACAGAGACAAAGTCATTTAATGTTCAGACTTTTATCTATCTGTGAATGTTGCTTTGTCTTTTCAGTCTGTATTGTTTCAAATACATGCGTTGTAACAACGCTGTGACTGAAAGATGAATCTTTATTAGCGACCATGTGGTTGATGAGCAGACAGGGGAATTTTAAAAACTACACAACTAAACCTGCTGTCTAGAACTCTCAGGTTATCTGTTTGTACTTTTTTTTTGAAAAAGTAAATTTTTTGATTTCCTCATTCTCAGATACATTGAACACTTCATCGTATTATATCCTGAGTGTAGATTCTTAAAGTTGCAACAGATCCTGAAAAGCTCATCAAAAATCAGGCTTCTCTGAAAACAGTTTGATTTACTGCCTCTTGGTATTTTGACCTGAGCAAGTCGGGCACCTTCAATTAATCTCTGAAAATTGTCAGCTAGTTTCAGAAAAGTACATGTGCTCAATAAGAATGGCAAAGAAAAAAAAGTCGTAATTTGGGAGTGGCAACTTCTTGAGTTTATTGTGATGTTTGTTTTTTTACTTACTTCTGTAATTATAACTGGGTGGTATAAACAGCTGGCTTAATCTGCCCCTCTATGTGCCTGAAGGCAACTTTTAAAACTAGCTAACTGTTTTGCTTTGGTTTCTACCTGAAGTTATTGAAAATGGTAAGGGTGATCATTTTTTAACACATTTTTTGGGCTTAAAAATATGCCAAGCAAATAATTTTTCTTGACTGTTCTACTTTATGTGAGTATGGAAATAATGTGCAGTTCTACTTGAGCAGCAAATTACAATTCAATAAACAAGGATCAAGAATAACTTGTTCATATAAGGCACACATTTTTTTCTATGTTTAAACCCATTCTACTTTCCGTATCACTTGACATCCAGGAAGTGTTTTTGTTTCCTAGGAGCCATTTATGTCCTCCCTTGGGAATTTTTCTGTCTGTTTCTGCAAAAGTGTTTTGCCATTGTGATCTGAGCCATCTGATATGTGAAGCTGTTTGGTTGTCGACAAATCTTCTCTGTTTACTTCAGAAGTGTGTCGGTCATGGCTAACCTTGAGTGTTTGGATTGTATGTAAGATCCCACTGTTATACAAATATATTTTTTATTATTTTATATTTGCTTCCAGAGCCTTATTTCAAAATGTGGTTTGCACACTTCTGGCTGAATTAAATGTTCCCCTCTGCCACTTGTTAAGTTGTAGTTTTGCTCAGTAAGTGTAGTAGCTCATTTCCAAACTCCTCAGGTTTGT
This sequence comes from Xiphophorus maculatus, assembly GCF_002775205.1. Classification (NCBI taxonomy): domain Eukaryota; kingdom Metazoa; phylum Chordata; class Actinopteri; order Cyprinodontiformes; family Poeciliidae; genus Xiphophorus; species Xiphophorus maculatus. Next base: position 9,688,799 of record NC_036458.1, on the reverse strand, counting down.
TATTTTTGTGCTGAGGGCTATGCTTGCTTTGTTTACAGGTGTGGATGAACAGTGCATCACCTCTCAGACATCTGTTTAATCTTCCTGAAGGTGTTTCCTGGTTAAACAGGATTCTAGCTTAGCCCTTTTTAATTTAATATTTTAAGTAGTTCCTCCATAACTTTACCTGCACATATCCATGTGACTTTAATATCTTAATAACACCCATTTAATTTGGGTTATTTATAGTTACTCTTGAGTTATTTGTCTGTTATATGACCTTTACCTGCAATACAAATGACTGTTACCAAACCATGGTTTAAAAATGCTAATTAATCTAATTGTGATCTGTTTTTGTCCATTAATAGAAAATGTCCCTGCAGAGCTGCGTGACCCCTTCTACTGTGACCAGTATGAACAGGAGCATCTTAAACCTCCAGTCACACGCCTGCTGCAGTCCTCAGAGTTGTACTGTCGGACCTACAGCATCGTAATGGGGAGTACTGGATCGGAGGCACAGCCCAAAGACAACGTCGCCCTGCTGCAGATCCTCACCCAGAGCGGCGTAGTCGCCAAAGATCAAGGATCCTCAGTGACTGAGACAGACCTGCGACATAAACCCATCAAAATGGTAATATCTGCCAAACCTTTTGTGGAGCATTTTTACACTTTTGCAGAATAGGATTAAAATAAAGACTTTAAACTCACCTGATTTTGAATTATTTTTAAAATGTAAGAAACAGATAATTGCACAGGCATCTGCATCGCCTCCTTATTCAGTAAACTGCCTCCAAAATCCAGCGCTAGGCAAACGTGTAACAAGAGCAGTTTTTGCTAAAATTGAGAACAGTAATGTAGTGAACAGCATTGTGTGCATGATTTGCTTATTATTTTTTGTGCCTTATGTTTCTCTACTGAAGCCAGTTCTGTTGTTCAGAAAAAAATAGAAGAGGTCAGGTTCACTTTGCTGTTATTGGGCCATGTTTATGCTTTGATTCTGGGGATTAAAGGACTTCAAAAAGACCCTTACTCACTGAGCCCTTCCCCCAGTGCCATGCACGTCCCTAACTGATCTCAAAAGATGAGTGGTTCCAGCTGCAAGGACGAGGGCATGACTACTTTACTTTCAGGGTGTGAGAGGGAGATGGAGTCCATGTACAATAGAAGGTCCAGATCAGAACAATAGCTAGAGAGTTCTAGTGAAACTTTAGCTGCTGTGTTGAGAGAATACATTGAGCTGGCTCAATGAGTTTAAATCAAGAGAAACAGGTTTGTCCTCTTAACTGCTGACAAAGCCTCTCTGTATGTCTTTCACTCTTCTTGTGACATTATATGGCTCACAACTGTTCAGCCTGAAAATTAATTTATTATATATAGAAAATATAATTTTTGTATATGATTTGCATTAGCTAGATGACATTTAAAGTGGTTTACATTGCAGTTTATATAAACCATACCATTTACACTGATCAAAAGCCCACAAAATGGGTGCACACACACTTTTTTTTTTGAAAACGAGGCCCTCCTCAGGGATTTGTAGGGAACATTGTTGTACAGGGACTCATATTTGCTCCACTGCAGCCGATTGCTTGGTACCACAGCTTGTACTGTACACCTGATGACGGCAATCTTTTTCATTCTCCTTTTCAGTCATTGGTTGCATTTCAGTGAAGTAAAAATGAAATCTTGTTCTCTGAATCCAGCAGAGATGGGTTAATACCATGCCAGTAAGAGCTTACACAAAACAAAAGACAGGAATGCACAATCAGTGGACCGACAGTGTTGTTGGTTACAGTGCTGTACTGCTAGCTTCCATAAGCAGCACTTTGGATTTTGTTCTACTGTGCAAAGACTGTTTCTTAGGCATAAGAGTTGGTGTTTGAAATAGGTTAGTTGTCTGATGATGAGCCAAATTTCAGGCTTGGAGCAATATGCCCTATCATCAATTGAAGCAGTTCTTGCAGAAAACTGGTTAGTACTTAACTTTTTTCTTTACTCTTTTTTTTCATTATTATTATTTTGATTTATTTGCTCTCTAAATCTGAATCCACATTCTAGTAGAGATGAGTGGTAAACTTTTTTACAGCTGGAAAAAGCTTTTTCAACCAAAAAACATATAAAATCTTCAGTGTGTTTTTGTTATTTACCCTTTCACATGTTTTTCTGATTATTTACATCCAGCATATTTTCATCATACTTGCACAATAACAAGCACATTGGAGCATCAAGAGTTTTCTTAAACCTCTTAAAAGCTTTGGCATTTTCTTCTAATTTCATGTATGACACTGAAAAACCTGAAATAGCTGACACTAAAGGAAAGCTAAAAGATTTGTAAATGTAAATACACAGGTATCTGTTGTTCTTGGTTGTCATTTTGTGCACCTCAGATTTTTCCACTTTAGACAATGGCTGTTCTCTGCTTTATCACTTAGGCATAAAGCTTTTCTCTGACTGTCTCTGCCACTGCTACAGTCGCTATTTGGTACTGTAGTGTATTATCCCTAGTTATGGACCGCTTTTGGAGTTTGTCTGCCAGTGACTGGCAGTGCAGCTTTTATGGCAAGCAGAGAAAGTGGGTCATGCTGCAGTATTACAAGGTTGGAGCATCAGTGTGGTTCCTTGCCAGTAAAACAGCTTTTGCAGCAGTGGCAATCTGCTGCAGGTTGGCTCTTTGTTAAAGCTTCACATTTCTCTAGATGGAATTCGCAGCTTTGCCTGTTTACTACTGCTGCAGCCAAGTAATTTGCTTTTACATTGCAGATTTCATTTGGAAAGGTCAAGGTTGTTGCGTTAACGTTGTTTACTGATTTTTGGAAAATTGGGTTATATTTAAATCCAAACATAAATCCATCAAATAAAGTTGATGTTATTTTGTCTCTTCTTATATCTACATCGGGCTGGAGCTTTGGTAATCTGAAAAACTGTAATAAAAACAGAGGCATAACTCCCCTGTTAAAGTATACACTATTTCTAATAAAGAATGGTGATATGGATCCTACTTTTTTATGTTTTATTTTGATTTTGCTTCCTTTAATATTTTGTAAAATGTCCTTAATCAAGTAAAGATGTTGATGTAGTTGTAATCAAAGTTTTCTATATTTTAGTCAATGAGGATCTATCAGTTTTTGGGTTATTCTGCTTGCATCTGCTCGGCCCCCATTACTCCTCAGATTGAGGATAAAGATCTCTGAAGATTAGGCATAATCTTCTATATAGACTGAACGTCGTCTTTCATGATTGGTCAACATCCTAGAGATGACCACTGACCCCCCGTTCCCTAGTTTCACATGTTAAGTGAATGATTGCAGTGCTTTTTGAACAAAAAATGTACCACAACCAGGTCTCATTGACTCCTTTACTTCAGTAACTCTGAGCCATGTGAGTTATGCTTGTTAAGATTGTGAAATGAGAGGTGTGACTTGAAAACCATCAGCCTTGTTGTCTAGCTGGCTTCTCCCGCCATGCCAGCTCTGCTTTTTATGTTCACCTTTAGTGAGGGTTTGTCAGGATGGGTGGGTGCAACACAAACTATTTAGTCACACCTTGAAGCAGTTTTACAATATCTAGTATTGACATTGATTAAATAAAGTTGATCATAATGTAGCTAGATTTCATTCTTGTCCTGTATTGCGTTTGTTTTATCAGAGACGCTGTCTTAGGGAATAGTGCTGTGTTGGCAGGTTTCTGGTTAAGTGAACATCAGTCAAGAGCTTAGCTGAAACCGAAGTGGCAGAGTATCAGAAACGGTAACAATCACCTTACACCATTTATTCTGCTTTGGTCTGTTGCTGTTTAGAAAATAATTGTTTTTATTAATTAATCTTTGAAATGTGCTGCATTTATTTTTGTGTATGTTTATTTTGAGCTGATTTCCCGTGATTAAGTGCAAGGTTCATGTACATATGGGTATTAACCTCTTTTCCAAAATCCCTGGCTGGGCCCCAGGCCTGCTTGATCCCCCTGTTTGTCTCCCCATCAAACAGGAACAAGGCAGGGACGGGGGATGGGGTTAAGTCATATTTCAGACGTAATCCCTTCAACATGACTTTGTCTAATGATCAACATAATGCCTTTTTCTTACCTTATTTAACAAATATCCTGTAAAAGTAGTTTTTGTAATCATGTTTTAGATGTTTAATGTTAAAGGGATTTGTTGTATATTTTTGCTCTCTACAAATATATTGCAGAGATGCGGGATGTTTCAGAGAACCAGGGTTAAGCCAGCACAAATCAGTACTGCAGTCAGGCTTGTTCTCAGATGCATTATGGGTCAGCTGGCTGGTTGTTATGGTGATCTGGCAGGCTCAGAGCTGTGTGCTGGAGTGGCTTCTCTCTCTACTCATTAGGGAACCTTGTGATTTAGCTTAGCAAACTCCCCTGGGCCTGCAGTGGCAAATCTGCAAGTGGCTGCAGCTCATTCTTCCTGTTCTGTTTAACTTTTTTAAATATTTTAAATCATCATTTGAAAATCACATTACCCAACAAAAGCAGAGTTGGCCACATGGTGGTGGTTGTTGTGTGTCTTGTCTCTATGCTGCTGTAACTGCGAAATAATTTCCCTGCTGGGATGAATAAAGTAATTCTATTCTATTCTATTCTATTCAGGCGCACATTTGTGGCTTTATTTTTTTTGTTACCTTTCGAGTGTTGAGCTGTGGTAGAAATCTAAGCTAATTGTAGAAATGTGTTATAATTAGAAATTACTTTGTGTTTTATAGATTTTAATTATATTTTTATACGTTACGGTATTTTTTTTTCTAGAATATTTCCCTTTTTAGTGGAGTTCCAAACGTTTTGAGCTACGTCTCCCAAATAGGCAGATGTGGGAATCTCACAGGCAGAACATTTTTTGAAACATGCAAGACTCTGTACTTGCATGTTGCATATTTGTATCTGTTTAGTAGTGGGCATTGTAGGAATCTTTAATATTTGCATATTTTTCACTGTACTTTAAAGATTGTAGAAAACAATTATACGACAAATTACAACTACTGCTGTTGTGCTTACAGCTTCTGAAGAGGACAGTAATACACCTGACAGTAATTCTGATTATGACAGCTTGTTTATCATTTCATTCATGCACTGTGCAGTAAGTAATATAGATTACATTTAACAGAAACTATCGACTCTATTAACAGATCATTTCGCAAAACACAAGAAGTGTTTTATCTTTTATTAACACTGGTTAATAAAATCATATGCACAATCCTCAAATCTAGTAGGAAGCAAAGAGCTGGTCGTTTGTAAAGTCACTATTTGTATTTACCAAAAAGGCAAGCTATGTCTCATAACCATGAAAGTTACAGCTTCTTAGTTTGTCAACAGTATTTGGAGGGCAAACCACCTAGGGCCCCAGTCCTTGCTCTGAATATCCTAATATTATCTGACAAATGTTTCCTAGCATAGCCTGCTCTGCCAGGGGTCTTCCCAGGTCAGCACTTTACCGCTGGGTTCAGTAGGCAGACATGTATGCCAGGCTGATTGTCAGCTAAACTGCTACTACTCTGTATCTGGGCAAAAGGGAAAGGATGTCTGGCAACTGTATTTGTTAGTAATTAAAGGAACTAGGCAATGATTTTCTCAGATTATGCTCAAAAGTGTTGATCAACTGAGTAGCCTATTGATGGGAATGAGTTGATTTTGCTCAGTCTTTTCTCTTGTAAGTAATTAATAAAAGCAGAAAAACATATGTTTGAGGATGAGGGATAAGCTGTTAAAAGAATAACCTTATGTACAAATAATTGTAATCTTTTCAACTGTTTTGTCCTTCTGTGAGGACTGGTAATTAGATCTGGTCTAAATGTAAATTTCTTGTCTCTGGGAAATTATTGATGGTAAACAAAAGAAAATCATTATTAAACTTGAATAAACTAGAAAAAAATAGGTTTAGATATGTTTGAATTGTAATGCTGTAGTGCAAACAGAGCACCACTACTAATAAGTTAACAGGTTTAAAGAATTAACATTCTCGCTTTGACTGAGCTGATAAGGTTGGTGCTACATTTAATGAGCTCTGTAATGGTCTCCTGTGCATGAGGAAATACCCAAAGGATATAGTTGTAAATATGAATGTTTCCATTTATATTCTGAACTCACTTTCAACACATTATTTAGTCTTAAACCTAATAAGATACATCTCTTCTCTCATGCAGTTTTTCTTTTCCATTTGTGTTTTCTTATTGTTGCATAACAACCTTTTTTTCATCTGGCATATCCTGCATGTGTGTTTTTTACATGAGTCATATGGAAATATTTCACTGTGTAAAAGGTAACGCAAAAAAGGGAAAATAGATGAAGAGTGACGGCTCTAGGACCTGTGTCATCATATTACAAGTCTGCTGTCTATTTAATGATTTAATGGATGTACAAACACAGGTCCAAAGTTCACCCACATCTACTGTTGTTTGTGTTTGCCTGCTGAAAAAGTTTGAGACGTTTTTTTTCCTGGTCAACCAGTGGGTTATAGTGACCTCTAGAGGATACTGCTTGTAAACAGTGACAGGCCTGCAGCAGGCAGAAATGATAAAAACAACTGTTCAACAATATTGTATTCACTAATTAGTTGACGTCACCTCAGGTCTGGAGTTGAATTCCTTTTCTTTTTCTTCTGGGATTTTTTTTGCAGAGTGCCCATCTTGCAGTGATGGATGCCTTGATGGCGGTGGGAGCCATGGGAACTGTGACTGCAGTGAAGACGTGTGGCTCTGCTGAATTACTGGATGGAGCTGCTCGTTGGGAGGATGCTCTGCTTCGCTGGGTTAACGTGGTAAGGAGTAAACAAAGCATGTTTTAAACTCAGATTTTTATTATTTTTGAACGCATTGATTTATTTTTATCCCCCTCTTGCTGGAGACATATTATGTAATTCACATTTACTTGTGATGTATGATTTTATTGTATGTTTTACTACAAATATCTATGGTTAGTATGGATTTGAACAGTTCTGATGATCTGCTCTTAGTTAAACCAGAAGCTGCGAGATCGTACTGAAGGAGCTCAGACTGACTCGTCTCAAGCAACAACAGAACCCCAACCTGTTGAGCCTTCTGTGAGTATTGCTGATATCCAGAACAACTCGGCACATGAACCTCTGAATCTTTTCAGAATTATTTAAATGGGTTATATTTAAAATAGGAAGAAGACATTTGTCATAAGAAGCAAAAATCTTTTGATCCGTATAGCTAATTTTCTGTCATTTTTGTAAACTAAGTGGCTTTTTTCAGGCGCAGTTAATCTTAAGAAGTCAAAGTGAGTTTTAATAATGGCCAATGATTGGTGCAATGCTACAAAAACTAGTTTATGCCTAACTGTTTTTTGTAGACAGACGAACAAATACTGTTTGTAAAAATTCAGGATCAGTAATATCTCTTGTAAAATAAAAGCAACAAGGGAGAAAGACACAAAATAGGATAAAAGTGGACTTCTGCAAACTTTACAACAACCTCAGACATAAAGCACTTGAAAAAGCAAATTTCTTTTGCAATTTCAAGAAACTGTCCGGTTTGTCTTTTTCCTCCACTATAGTCTTAATACCTGTCCCTGTGCTCCTGTTCTCTATTCTCCTCCTTTTTTTTTCTTTTTTCTGTTACTCTCTCCTTTGCTCTGACAGTGTCCTACACGCTGGTATTGGAAACTTGTTCCTGTAAGTTCCCTCCTCTTTTCTGCATCCCTATCCGTCCATCCTTCCAGTGTCCTCATCAAATTTCTCAAAATTCTGATCAGGTCTGTTCTTTTAATGCCCATGAGCTGGTTTGAGTTTGGATTTTTGCATCAAATCTTTGTTTGCACTGAACAGCACTTGATTAAAAGTATAACAGCAATGCAGTTTCAGGACAGGTCCAGAAGGCATTATTTGTGGAGACATGAGTAGTGCATGAATCATTGTTTTAAAAAAGCTGGACTTTGCCATGTGTATGCTGGTTTCTTAGGTGCTGTGTGTTTGCACGGGTTTTATCATAGAGGAGTTTAGGCAGGTGTTTCCTGCCTTGTTTTGTATTCTGCAAAACAAGGGAGAATACAAAACTAGTTATACCTGAAATGTTTTCTCCCGTTTTTCTCTTTCTTCAGGCTCTCTTGACCCCCTTTCTCACTTTTTATCTCTGAAATAGTTTTCGTCTTTGCCTCAATAACAAGCTCAACCACTCTCACCTCCTTTTGCATGTCCTTAGCTTTACTTTTTATTTGTCCTCTTTGTCTGATTCAAAAGTAATTCCTAACCTGTCGCAAGCAACAGGTGGGACAAGAGTGCGCACGTGTGTCCTTAAGGAAATGACTAATACATCAGATTAAAATATTAGTAAAGTCATATCAATTAATTTGTTGTTTTTTTGTCTGTTATAATAGCTCCGCTACAGGAAGGATAAAATTCAGTCCAAAGTGAAACCAATCTTTCCAGAGGTGAATGAAGTTAAAGATCTCTCCAGTGGTTGTGCTGTTGCTGCTGTCATACACTACTATTGCCCTGGACTACTAAGGCTTGAAGGTACTGACATTTTTTTTTTTAATTCTGTGCTTTAACAGAGTGCCTTTTAGCAGGATATAAATCATAGCTCAACAATTGGATGATGGTAGCAGCTTATACAGCAAGAACAACACAATACTAAGTTTAGTATTGTATACTAAACAATACAATCTCAATTTGTCAATTGAGATTGACAAAAGTGTTTTTGATTTTAATATAATTCAACTTTTGTTTTTATCTCTAGCAAAAAAGGCATGATCCAATATTTTTTTTGTCAACTGTTTAATTAAATATATAAATTTGGACAAAAAACAATATCTTTAACTTAAAAAATGTTCCTAATAACAAATAAAAAACTATAAATATTAAAATAATTTGTTAAATGTATTTGAAAAACTAAGAAGAGATAAGACTGGACTTCCAATAATGAAAAATTAATCTTGAGTGTCATGTTTAGCAAAAAACAAAACTAAGACTTGTTCTTGATACTTAACTTAACAATTGTAATGATTATTTCACATGAAATTTAAACTCAGTATAAATATCTGGAATAATTAGATATTTAGAGGCATTTTGAAAACTATTTCTAATTATTATTTTTTTGGTACGGGTCCTCTTTGGTCTGTTAACAGAGAATGCAAATCACCAACCATTTACCTGATAAATGCCTCTAAGGTTGTTCACACATCTTTTCACATGGAAACACTGAAGTTGGCATATTGCCTGTAGTTAAAAATTTAAACAGGTAAAACAGCTCTTTAAATAACTATATTGGAATCCACAAGTAGTGTGCTAACCTCAGTTCGCAATTCAGTTTATATCTAAAGCACCAGGTCACAACAAATGTTGTCTCAAGGCACTTTACAAAAACGTCAATTCAGTCCAATCAACAGTAAGATCCCAAGTCAATTACATCATTCCAAATTGATCCTAGTTACTTATTACTTGAGTTAATATAATGACAACAGGCCATGTCTGTCAGTTTAACACTTTTACTCCTGTCTGTAAGATGTTTGTATGAAGGACTCCATGTCGGTATCAGACAGCCTGTACAACCTGCAGTTCATCAGAGAATTTTGTGACAGCTGTTTGAAGGGCTGCTGTCACTTGGCACTTGAAGATATGCTATACACACCACAAGAGCTTCAGGTAACCACTCTGTCATTATTTGACTTGTACATTAAAATTACATGATGGTTCTCTAATATCTGACTTGATGTGTTTCATCCTGTAGCTCAATTTTCTGAGTTTCCTGTCTGAACTGCTTTACTGGTTCGAAGTACAAAGGCCAGAATTTGTTCAGCCAATAGGTGAGTGTCGCAGGTTTGCGTTCTTTTGTAAATGTTGAGCATTACACTGAAGATGAAATCCTAATGGATCTAACATGGACCCAAATGGGTTCTCCCTTTTCATCAGATGAATCCACACCAGTGACACAAAGTAACACCAGTGGTAACAGGTATAGAAATGTTTTGATTTTTGTTTTTGTATGAATAAATACATTTAATAAATATTTATTTTGCATCTAGATTTTGTCCAACAGTTATTGAGAGCTAAAACTATATATTTTTCCACTTTATAGTACTTCTCCTTCCATCTTCAAGAAACCCTTTCTCCCCATTTCTTCTTCTGCATCAGGTATTAAGTCAGTCAGTTTGATTCCTCTCAGTCATTGTTTTTGTTTCAGTTTTGTGGTGTTGTTTCCTTATTTCTATATATATTTTATGTATATTTTGTTTGGTTATTGTGTGCATCCCTGTGATGTTTGCATGCCTTTACATGTTTGTCTGTGTCCCATTGTACTCAGGACCTTTGACTCAGTCTACCTCAATGTCTCATATAGAAGGAGTTGGAAAGACATGGAGCAAGAAACCTCTCAGGTAGTGCTAGTACACAGAGTATATTAACTGTTACATCCACCAGTTTGGTTTTACTTGAACTTGCTTTCCTCTTTCTCTTAGTCGGCCCTTGTCAGCAGTATCCTTCAGCATCCCTTTTGGCCTTGACAGTGATGTTGATATAGTGATGGGCAACCCTGTAATAACCCGCTCTATGAGCTCAGATCAACTCAACCCAGCAGGCCAAAACATTAATCAGCCCTACACTACTCCTGAAGACATTAGCCATTTGGTTGGTAAGGCCCCTGGACCAAACGGTCCTCAGAGAGCATCATGGGCCACACAGACTCCCGTTATTCCAAGGCTGGCTGAGGAGAACAGACTTGAGACAAATGAAACTGGAGAGCTGCCCACCATTGAAGAGGCTCTCCAAATAATTCACAATGAAGGCAAGATGGAACCTAGATTACATCCTGATGGTGCTCCTGATGGCTTCTACCTCCACTCACCTGATGATTCTGCAAGTTCTAGATATGATGGCAACATGACTCCCATAAGCTGCTCTGCCCCTACGCACTCAGGAATGATGTACCAGCCTAAAGAGTCCACCAGGGAGCCAGCTCGCACCAGAAACACCTCAGGATGTTCACGGGATGATGACTCAGTCTTGAGAGATGGCAGTTTAGATTCAGATGCCTTAGAGGACCTGCCAAAGGCCCAGTCGACTCCAAACACACCAGCAGTCCATGCAAACTCTTCCATTGGCTATGCTAAGAATTCACCTGACAGTGGGGTGAGGATGACCAGCTTTGCAGAACGCAAAAAGAAACAGAGCCTGGATTCTCCTAAAGGTAGCGACCCATCTTCCCCTCAGATGACCTCTTGGGCACAAAAGTCTGAAGAAAGCCCGAGTAAGAGCCCACAACTAAATAATGAGATGACTGAACTGGGAGTTCGGCTTGAAGAAAAAAGAAAAGCCATTGAAGCCCAGAAAAAACGTATTGAGGCCATTTTTGCAAAGCATCGTCAAAGACTGGGGAAGAGTGCTTTTCTACAGTTGAAAAAAGAGCAGAATGATGTTGACTCTGAGGAGAAAGGAGAAGAAGATCTTTCACGTTTGACTTTGGAGGAAAGACTTGCTCGAATGGAGGAGGAAGGGGAGGAACAAGATCAACAGCGCCTCTTTGTGGAGGATGATATAAGTGGTAGAGGAGGACATGTGCTCATCAAAGAGGCCAGTCAGACACCTGGTGAAAAAACGGTAGCCCCTTTAGGGGATTATAACAATGCTGTGTCCAAGTTAACTGCAGCATTGTCCTCCCTGCAAACTGACATGCAGCGACTGAGTGAACAGCAGAATCAACTTATCAAGAAGAAACCTGCAGCATCCACGAACAAATCCTGGGTTATTCCAGCCGACCCTAATCCTTCCAACTCAGCTCCTGCTTCACGCATCTCACGAGAATCCACCCGAGGTTTTAATTTAGCGTCCTCTTCTCCCTCACCATCACGCAAAATGGCAAACCCTTCTGCTCCTCCTAAATCTCCTAAAGTTCATCGAAGAGCTCAGTCTGTACCCCCTAAAAGTCCAAAACACAGTCGCCAAATGGACCCAAAGTTCCCAAAAGATTCAAGGGTTCTCAACCCACCTCAGAATGTGGACCGTATCCCCCATCTTCGTCGAGTAAATCATTTGCAGTCCCAGGTTCGGACTTCATCCACCTTCTCTATAGGTGACTCTGATAGCCTGGATGAGCTACGTTCATTTGGGCCGACTCCTGTCCCCACACCTTCGTTGACTCCTATACCAACTCCACCTCCTCATCCTGCAGCAGATGACGCCCTATCAGAAGTAGGCTCCAATGATGGACAGAGTATTTTTAGCATGGACATGGAGGCAGGACGCTCACACAGTCCCCTGGTAAAGAAGGAAGGGCTTGCTAGTGCAGGATGCAGCTCTGGTGCCCCTTCAGAGTGCTCCTTCGAGAGTGAAGCCCCAGCTGGAATGTCCAATGGCAAACATAGCAGTTTAATTGAGATCCCACTCTCTGCCTTGGGACCAGAGGGGGAAGAGGATGACGAAGTGCCTGATACATTATCAGATTCAATGAGTGATCGAATGGAGCCAGAATCGAAGGCAGGAGTTGGTTTCTTTTTCAAGGTTGGTACTACATTTCATTATTTTGGTATCTGGTAAACCTTGGTTTAGGTCAGTGTGTTAATGACTATTCATGTCTACTTGGTTTTGTCTTTGTAGGATGACAGGGATCGAACAGAGGATGAGATGGCACAGCGAAGAGCAGCTCTTCTTGAGAAGCAGCAAAGGAGAACCGAAGAGATGAAGAGACGCAAACTTGAGCAAGAGAAGGAAAAAGAATCAAAGTAAGACTTTTCTTCTTTTTTCCATTTATGCAGCTGGTGGCATTGCTAAATATGAACAGTAATAGTGCATACAATAAAACAGTTTTAGCACAATAAACACTCCCTAATGACTCCTGTACAATCATATATGTTTAGATTATAGTTTTTAAGTCACATTTACATTTGTTATATCTGCATTCCTAGTATTATACATTTTGACATTGTGCTCTCTGTCGCCCTCTGCTCTTAGCAAGCCGCAGTGGATGATCATTGAAGGCTGGGGCAAGAATGAAGAAACATCCCAGACCCCAGGCACCCCTCCGGCATCACGTACCCCACCAGCAGAAGGCACTCCCCAACGCAGAGGAGACTTCACCAGGCAGGAGTATGAGAGACGACAGCAACTCAAGATTATGGAAGATCTGGACAAAGTGCTGAGGAAGAAACCTACAACAGTCCGTGATGTGAAGAAACAGAGACCTAAGACAGTTTTCAGAGATGACTCAGTTTTGTCCAATAGTCCCGTCAAGGGTAAAGGCTACCGACACCACCACCAAATTTCTAAGTTTTAGAAACTTTATCTCTTCTTTTGCTTGTTGTTTTTTTTCTTATAACATGTTGTTGTTGTTTTCTTGTAGGAAACAGGCTGAACAAAGGGAACTTCCACTCAATGATGAACCTGTCCTCTATGGCTAATGACTCTGGAGGGCTGACTGTCAGGAAATCTCCAAGGTAACACACAGAGATAATAGTTTAAATTTATTTATGTAGGGGCTTTAAATGTTGGCGCTGTTTGCCCTGGACAGGTCACAGAACATTGCATTAACCGTCAGAGAAAGAGGACCTGGATAATGGATTTTTACAATGAACTAGTTGTTTAATTATTTGTTTGTGTTTATCTGCCTCTAGTTACAGTTGCTGTGGTAGTCGTTATCAGTGCTATCAGGTGCAAAGGTGATGGTGACGATTAATGTCTGTAACCCACTTTGGGTTTTTTTTCCTAGCCGATCACACTCTCCCTCTCGGTCACGGCTAATGTCACCAGGGCGAAGGAGTGCCCAGAATGGGGAAAAAGACTGGGAAAATGGATCCACCATTTCCTCCCCAGCTTCCATTCCAGAATATACAGGTCAGTGATTCATTCATGGCTAAAGTTTGTTTTTAAAAATGTGAGCATTGTTTTATTAGAGCAGCATATCATGTGTGAAAACTGTTTTTCAGGACCAAAGCTATACAAGGAACCGAGCTTTAAGTCCAACAAGTTCATCATCCATAATGCTATCACTCGCTGCTGCCTGGCTGGCAAGGTTAATGAACCACAAAAAAACAAGATCGTCGAGGTAAACAATGCTGCTACGTTACGGTCTCACTAAGAGGCCCACACTAACATGGCTCTTGCTTACAAACTCTGCTTGTCTGTTGGTGTTTGTCTTTTCAGGAAATGGAAAAAAGCGCAGCCAACCATTTCCTAATCCTCTTCCGAGATGCCAGCTGCCAATTCAGAGCAGTTTACACCATGAACCCTGAAACCGAGGACATGGACCGGCTGACTGGCATTGGCCCACGTAACATCAAACCTGAGATGGTGGAGTCCATTTACAAGTATAGCTCTGACCGTAAACAGTTCACTGTCATCCCGTCCAAAACCATGTCAATGAGTGTTGATGCCTTCACCATTCCTAACCACTTTTGGCAGAAGCGCCCAGGAACACCTAAAAAGTTGAATACCCCAAATTAAAGACTCGCCTATGGTTGGGAAAGATGCTATTTTCAGGAAATATAAGTTGACTTATTCTTCCTTTTTGGTTCCCTGGCTAGTGTGGAGTGTCAGATCGTTCTGTTGGGGGGAAAAATGGAACGACTGCTCAGGTATTTTTCCCGTTATCAGCTTGGACCCTGAGAACCGAACTAGTGACTTGCCAAGAGAATGAGTCAATCCCTCTTTAAATCGGCCACTCGAGCTAAAAGAGTTTATCTCCAGAGCTTCTGACATGTTCTGAATGATCCACTCAGATTGTAAAATGTAATGGGCCAAATTTAATTTGGACAAAAAAAACAACAGTTTTCCTTTTTCTCCTCATGCCTTGCCTTACCTTGCCATGTCCGAGTCTTGTTTTATGACTCGAAAAGGGAGGGGAGGGGAGAATTACACTGCCTTTGCCCGCACAACAGTATTTTGGGTACAAGCAGCTCCCACCCCTCAAAGTTTTGGTTTGGTTTCCTTTCGCTGCCTTTTCTTCTTCCAGGGCTCCGTTTCCCTCCAGTATACTGAGACACATGGCTCAGCTCTCTACTCTGATTGGAAATGAAGGCTGAAATGTATAGGCAGTTAACGCTGCTCTCATATGAATGTAGGGCACACGCTAGCCGCTCCTAGTCAGGACCAGAAAATACCATAGATATACCAGAGGCTACTTTCACTGCAGATTGCTTTACACATTCGAAACTGCTTGTGCCCCATATTTTCTGCACTCCACTCCTTCAGCTGTAGACATCTGGATGTTTTTTTTAATACTTTTTGACATGTGTTTTGCTAGCAACTGATTGAGTCTTTGAGAGCTAAAAGAAGAATGAAATTTCCTGTGATTTTTCTGTTTATTGGTTGTTTTCATGGAAATAATGGTTTGAGCTTGTCTTGCGAGCTCCGGGGGGGACAAAGATGAAGGAGAGCTTCGTCATGTTTATCAATACTTGGATAAAGCTCTGTATGACAATGATAATCAATCTTGATTTAATATATACTGAATGCTGAATACTTTCTTTTTTTGATGATGATTTGTAAAAATTAAGTTGACCTTTGTGAGCTACAAATAAGCTAGCCTGCTGCTTAAGCATTAATGAGATGTATGTTTGAGATGACAGTGAGTGAATGAGAACGAATTTGAATTGTTCAACAGCTGAAGTTCCTGATACTGTTTTAGGATAAATAAATTGTGTAGGTCACTGAGCTTGTTTCCTAATGCATTATTCCCTGTTTATATGTCCGGGCATATAAACAGTAGGTTTCTTAACGAAGGATCATTCTGGACTGTAACAGCCCTCGTCTACCCCACAGTCTCTTGAGACTCCTTCATGTACAACTGGGGAATGTAAAATGCCAAAAGCTTTTTTTTTTTTTTTTTCTTTTCTCAGTGCTAGTTAAAAAAATGACTCCAGAATTTCTTGATTAATTCAATACTGGCAGAAAATCTTGAAAATTAGCTCTTTCTTTGCAGTCTTGCTGCATTATTACAGTTGCCACAATGCAGCTACCTTCTTCACAGAATGCCTCCGTGTAATGTGTTGTTTGAAGGGGACTCCTATGGATGCAATGTTGAAACCATAAATAAGAAATAAACTGTTGATTAAGTAAGTATGTGTGTGGGAGATTACGTGTAGATTTAATAAATGTTTGTATTTATGTGCTTGTAAAGCTTCATATGTGGTAGTGAAGACTATACTTTGATTCTGTGCAATTCTCCCTAAAACTCATCATCCAGAGGTATATTTATTTCCATTTGAATTATTTGACAAATTTATTTTTTAGTTTGAGGTTCTCTGTCCTTTTCTCTCCATTTCTTTTGTTTCTTTTTTTTTTAAATGAAGGTTATACTGTATGTCAAATTGCCATTTCAGAAAAGATGTCATAAGTTTGTTTTTTTTCTTCTGTTTTCTTATTTGCCAGTACATTTTGTATGTTCATTTCATTAAGTGACTCCTTGACAACTGGACCAGAAAAATAAAATCCTTTTTAAATCATCCACATTGATTTTTTTTATTTATATTTTTTTTCATTATTTGATAATCATCTTTTTTTCCCCCCCATATGTTTGTTTTAGAATTTGCATGTGGACTAGATACCTTCTTTGAAAAGATATACCGCAGAGTGAGAGTGACTAGCAGATTTTTATTTTATATTTACAAAAGTTATTAGACACAAAATTGCTTGACTTTACTGAATGTATTTTATTGCTTTTGTTGAACAGTTTTGCTTTTCCTGTTTACATGAAATAAGATGACACCTGGGTCCTAATTTAACACTGATAAAGAAACCTCATAGCATGACCCATCTTCATCTTAGAACATCTTTGAAGGTGACAATTTTTCAAACTTCAACACCCTCCTAGTTGTGCTTAGCGTGCAGCATCTCCGCAAGTAGAGAGTTGCAGGGTAAATCTCCAAGAAGGTGACGCTGGTACAAATAGTGCTCAACTTGCAAGCTAATGCTGCGCACTTCTGGGAGCCGAAGAAGCAACTGCCCAAACTTGTCCGAGTGTCCCGGGTGGCTCTGCTGGGTATGTTCCATCAGAGCTCTGTTCACCCTCTCCTGAGTTTGCTCTACTTGTCTGCGGTTCTGGACTGATTTCACATCTGATGTGTTTAAAAAAAAGCACAAAAAATGGGTTGAACACTAATAGCAACTGCATTAATGGCAGATCAAAAATAAGGTAGATACTTGACTTTAACAACTATTGAATTAAGAACACTAACCTGGGTTGAACAGGACAAGGTATTTAAGACAAACAAACTCGTGTCTGTCAAACTGGAGTGCCTTAAGTTTGAAAACAAGGTCTTGGGTTCTTGATACTAAACTACTTAAAGTCGTTCCAGCCTGGGACATAATGGTTGACACTTCAATCTGCATCACAATGAATCACAGTTAGTAATAAGTGTGTGAATGATGAAATTAAACATACCTCTATATCTGTACAGATAAGTGTCTAATACTTAACCTGTTGACCTGTGACCAGATAAATACAACCTTCTTTTCCATGAGTGACTTGTCTGCAGAGGTGGTCTAGGACCAGCAGCTCACTCCAACAGCTTTGCAGCAGCGACATCTGATCATCCACCTATCAGAAGCACCAAGGTGTGCAAAGTAAAAGACTAAAACCCTTGAACTCTAGAAACTGCGTAGATCTTATCCTGCTGCTGACTGGTAGTGTAGCAGAATTTCCTTACCTTGAGCTCTTTAAAGAGATTGCTGTTTCTGGCCCACTCCACAAGTCCAAACAGAGTCTGGTCAGCTATTTTGCACATGATGCTGAATGTATTTAGGCAGTCATGCTTCCCTCGATTGGCCTGCTCTCTTTGCAGACTAGCCAAGACTTTGGTGCATAGCTGACCCTCATCTTGTTCACCCTCCAGGAGCTGGATAAGGAAGTTGGGAGAAGGAGTGGTTGGTGGAGGTGTTGTCTGAGTACCAGCCTGGGAAATAGCAGGTGCTGAGTTTGGTGTGGAGCAGGGGGAAGATGTTGGTGTGCGTGTTGGTGTGAATGTGTGGACTGAAAAGTGTGTGGGAGCGGGATTGTAGCTGAAGCTGGGTTCCCCTTTATCCTGCGAGTATTCAGGGAAACTACAACAAAGTCCACGGAAAGGCATGGATGAAGGTGATAGCCCTCTATGATTGTTCATGGTACAGTCCAGAGGCATGGGTTGACAACTTCGCTCCATCCCAGACGGATACATAATGTGGGATAGATGAAAAGCAGCTGAAGACGATGCATTGCTTGTTGGGCCACTTGTTTGATGGTCATTTGGAGATTGGGGACCAGGCGTTTGCCTTGTTTCCATTTTAATCCTGTAGGGATCTGTGTTTGCCTTTTGCTGTTTCATCTGCCTGTCGCGTCTGTACAGAGGCCCAAACTTATTCCTGCCACCTCTCATACGATCTGCTCTTACAGCTGAAGGCAAAAAGAAGTCATAATTAAAAGGGTTTGATACCAACACTTGTAACATCTTTGGCAAAAATAAATAAATAAATAAATAAATAAATAAATAAATAACATTACTTGGGGCCCAAGTGGAATAACATATAATATTTGAACCACATTTACAAATTTCCTGTATTGAAATTTTGCCAATTTAGCCAAATCTAGAATTAGTTTCATAAGGAAGAGATGGACATTTGCTCTGCCATGAAAATAGGATTTCCTCCTTTCAAGAAGCTTTTTCTTTTTCTGTTTTTTTAGTCACACTTAAGGGTTTCAGATATATCATAATATTGAGTTAATACAAAGGACTAATTTCTAATGATAATTTGAATTATTAAGAGAGAATAAGGTATCTAGAACAGCAGATCAGCCCAATAGATGTTGCTCAGTTTTTTTTTCTTTTGTGGAATCACGATTACCACCTTTAAGAAAAATTAATTTATAATTCAATAATAGAGGCAACCATATTTATTTTTTGCAAAGAAAAACAAATATGTATTGGTTTTGGAAGGCATTTTTCCATTGATAGATAAAATCCTAATTTGAAAACTGCTAATTGATATACCTTTTAATTATAATAAATTTTTCAGTATAATTTTTCAGTGTAATTAACATGAAACATTTAAGTGTAACAAAATCCCTGCAGAAGATGTCTAATGATGCTTTTTCACAGCAGTGGATGTGACAAAGAAGCAGAATTACATCAAAAGTGTTGAGAGATTATATACCTTCTTTTCTCATGCCTACAGCCAGACACTTCTGGAAGCGGCAGAAAGGACAACGTTTTCTTTGGGACAGGTTCATTGGGCAGCGTTGTTGCTCTGAACAGGTATAATGCTTGTTATTCTGCACTGAGCGTTTGAAGAAGCCCTGTGTGAGAAAAAAATGCTGCTAGTATGTTGATTCTGTCTGAGGGGGCAAAACCTAAATGAATCTGGGTCTCCATAATCACAGAAGGACCACATATCAACAACTTATTCCATACCTTGCAACTCTCACAGGTAAGCAGTCCATAGTGGTATCCTGACACCTTGTCACCACAAACCGGACAGCTCTCCTCTGACTCTGACCGACTGTCTGCCTCAGTCTTTTGTTCCTGAGCTACCAAAAGATAGTAGATATATCAAAATATGTGATTAAATTTTTGACACATACTTATGAGTAAGGAAATGTATTAAGATCAATACCGCTCACATAAAATGGGGTTTATTGCTCAGCTATTGAGCAGACAAAGGATATTACAGGACCATCCCTCCACTGGAGAAAGTATCTTATCACTCATCTAGATTTGTTCGACTTTGATAACATGCATGACCCTTACATAATTTCTACCTACACCATGTGTAGTGAATGAAAACTGTCCCACATAAATTTCTGAATCTAAAGTCGTTTAAAGTTATTCTTTTTTCCTCTGCAAGGACTCATTGCCTTGCCAACAGCACATGTACATTTTACAAAAAGTATTATCATGAAAAATGTTTTAACAAATTTTTAAAAAGTTTCACTTTGCAATCCATGCCGTACTCACATGTTGATGAACCCTCCTGGGTTAACAAATCCTCTGGATGGCTACCAGAGAAATGGGCAGGAGGCTGGGGCTGTTGTGTGTAATAACCAGCTATGTCCATCTTCTTGGGACATGAATGCTACAGTCAGCTTAGTTTGATCTTCATTGTTGCAATGACCAAGAGACAAGACAGTCACAGCAGGAGAGCCAGAGAAAAGCCAGGCGGTGGTCAGGCCCAACAGCTCTGATGGACTGACAACTGTTGGAGGCCCACATTTGGACTTTGGTCCATAGTGGGTGTCATAAAACCTCTCCTGACTGGCACTCCTAACCAGTCAGTATATCAGGAAGCAAGCTAGCCCGCCAACCCCTTCATGGGGGACAGATAGCCACCTGCTGGAATCTTACTGAAGTGAAATCACTTCTGGATCACTGAACCAATCTGAATCCCAGCAGATAATCTTAAGATATTAAGATTATCTTAATAAGAGTCCATTAAAGAGCAAACAGGACCACTGCTAAACTACAGACATGCAGATTTGACTTTAGATTCTCTTGTATTCTTATTTTAAGGTTTGCTAATTGTGAAAAGCGCGCCTGCTTTCCAAAACATACTTTAACGTTTATCCTGTTTAAAAACGATGATTAAATTACTAAATCTCCAAATTGTGCTGAATATTAACATTTTAATAATACTGCAAAAAGATTGCTCAATATGTGGGTTCAGTTTTCTTCTTGCTTGCTTGATTCTCAGCTTCTTCCTTTTCTATAATTGCTATTGGGTTTCAGGGTGAAAGTGGAATTATTTCTAAATATCACCAACAACGATGATAAATGTGGTTATGTATTACCATTCACAATATCATTATAGAATAGCTTACTTACAGATGAATACATAATTTTCCACCTTTCTGTTTTTTGTTATTCAAAACAGTCAACATTAGTTTAGCTGTTGCATAGCTATCAATTTCTGCAAAAAAAAAAAAAAAACAACAAACAAACAAAAAACAAACCTGGTAATAATTGTCTATTGCACTACCAGCTGTATGTTTTTTATTTCTATTGAACATGAAACACTTAAATTTAGTGAAAATAATGACAACTGCTTCAATCTGCTGTAATGCAATTGAAAGTATTTATGGAAAACTGCATAGTTATAATTATTTATTTGAGGTAAGTAAATAAAAGATATATACTTTGTCCTGCATAGTAGTAATATTGCAAAAATAAAGCTATGGTCTCTAGTACTGCAGTTAATTCATAAACTGAGGTTTGTAAAATTAATCCATTGCTTTTTACGGCTAGCTAAAATTGAACAAGTCTCCAATTTGCAAATAATACATGCATTATTACAATACAGTGTACAACAGGTTATGCAATAAAACCTGTATGTATTATCTTAGCCTTCCAGACAGTGGTGATAAGATACAGCTAAAAAACAATTAACACAAACTGACCCAGTCACACAGTGACGTCTAAGTCAAGCCATAACCGCAGCCAAGGTGTATGGTTACCATGGATCAGTGTTGTATAAAGTACTGAAATCTCAGAGTCAAGTAAAAGTACAAGTACCTCTCCAAAATACGACTTTGGTAAAAGTCGAAGTCACTGACTGAAATGTTACTTGAGTAAAAGTCTTAAAGTATCTGAAACTTCTTGTACTTAAGTATGGAAATTACTGTAAAAATGGATGTACTCAAGTAATGTAATGAAAAGTACAAGTAAAGAGTAAAACAAGGCAAGTTTGAATGACATTTCTTATATTTTGGTAAACTTGTCAAATAAACTTAAAATAATGTACCCAACCAAGTGCAGGCAAAATGAAACCTGCTAATAAATTGTTCCAGTTTTAAAGAGTAGCACATGTTAATGGTTTGTGGTTTTGAACTTGCATGCCTTTCCTATATTCGTTAAATTCAGTCTAAATTGCTATCGCTATGGCTTCTGTCCCCCATTGAACTAGGGTGACCAGACGTCCTCTTTTTCCCGGACATGTCCTACTTTTCAGACCTAAAAAGATGTCCGGGGGGAATTTGAAAATTGTCCGGGATTTTGGTCAATTGCCTCAAAACACATTACATAGCTTACAGTGCATTATAGGGCACGGCGCTGCGTGTCACGTAATCCCTGAGCCGCGTCAGTGCGGGCAGCACGCTTCTCTGTTGGACCCTCCCACCCATCCGCTGCAAGGTGTTCTGATTTCTAATTTCCCCAACACTGGGAGAAGCTAAGCAGGTGTATCCTATTGGAGGTGATGAACAAGCCCAGGCAAGCAGGCTACGGACTTTGTTCGGTAGCCTGCTTGCTACTTGCTAATCAGTAGGTGGGATCAAAACACTTTGTTTCTCTCTCTCGCTTTTTTGTAACGAGTAACTAAACCACACATTGAAAATGTATCGGAGTAAAAGTACGCAATTAAGTTCGGAAATGTAGTGAAGTAAAAGTGAAAGTCATCAAAATTTTTCATACTCGAGGAAAGTATGAAGTACTCCAAAATATACTTAAGTAAAGTAGTGAAGTATTTGTACTTTGTTACTATACAACACTGCCATGGATACTTTCAAATATTATACAACATTGCATGCTAAGTTCTTTATTTGCTCATTTTAAACTACATATTTAGCTTAATGTAATATAAACATAGCTTTCATAAAATTGGTCAAGTTTTTATGAAATCAAAACTTGACCAATTTTTGTATCAGTTCTTTCAAGATTTAGTTACCATTAGTGCCATCTACTGGTGCAGATGTGCAAAGCTTTAGTTTACATAAATGTACAAAGATCTATTATTCACATATAGATAAATAAAAAAACAGAATGATTGCTGCAAAAACTACTTTATTTTTCAACAACAAAAAATTGAAAGCAAACACACAAAAACATTACAAAACTCTTATAATCATGGCTTTGTAGTCTGTGTGTTCAAACAGGGTTTATGTTCAATTTTAAGCAAAGTTCAGCTACAGCACATGCATTGTGTTCAGTAAACTATGCAAATGGTTGAAGAACTGGATCACACACTGGATCCCCCTCAACAACGTACCACACCTCACAGTGTCTCTTTTTCTTGGGCTTTGGACTACAAGAACATGAAAACACACAGAGATATTAGAATATGACTTCAACATACTGGGGTTGTTTTAAGCATTTGTGCCAGTTATCATTTTATCACCTGTCATATCCAGCTGCGAAGTGGGATCCTTTCCTGTACTGTACTTTGGCAGAGTCAAGAGCTTTCGACAGTTTCTTGGAGTACTTACTGTCAGACAAGGTGTTCATGTAGGAGTCATAGTCGATTACATAGACATTCATAGCAGGCGTTTCTTGGATGTAAACCTGCAAATTAGCAAAAGTGTTTTATTTGCAGAAAGCAAAAGCAGATCTCAGAGAAAAAGATTCAAGTTTTATAACAAAGTTTACATCATCATTAGTAGGTTTTGGTGGATCCATCTGATATTCTGCTGGCAGCAAGAAACTCATTGTGAAGACATCCATCCTCAAAATGCTCTTTTCAGGTATTCCCATCAGAACTGGAGCGGTCATAGGGATGTTTTGGCCTGCAAGGGAACAGAAATATTGCAAACAGAATTTGGGTACCAAAAAGAAAATATGTACACACTGTCGATACACATGGCAATTGGATAAATAAAATTCCACATTTAGATGAAGACCATTTTAATAAAGAGCAAAACATAGGACCACAGTATTTCAGTATTACTAATCAAGACATTTACCTTATTTTTGTTTTTCAAATTGGCAGTCAAGTTTTGAATGAAAGACAGTGAAGAATTGAGACCAAATTTTTTCTACAGGCTATTAAAGTCTGTTCTTTAGTTTATAATAAACAGTATTGCCCTTGTGTTTGTGCTTATAGGTCACACTGTGGGGAATTTTAGTTACTAAATGTATTTTTTCCCCACAGAAATAGCTGTAAAAAAAAGTGAGTGAAAAAAAATGGTAGCATCAAGTCACATACTAACTTGCTTCATTTTCACCGGTGATGTACTTGTACAACTTCCAAAACGCTGGTACCATCATAAATTCCATAGAGAAGGTGGTGTAATTAGTTGTAACCCATTTCACAGAGTCATAATGCCGCACCTGAAAATTATTATTATTATTATTATTATTATTATTATTATTATTATTATTATTATTATTATTAATGCAATTATTTCATGTCATTCTCAGGAACATTCTCCCTCGAATACTGATGGAGATAGGCTCTAGCCCCTGCAAACCCTTCAAGAATTAACAGATTTAGACAAGAAATAGGCACGTCCAAGCAAATATAAACTGTTTTTATTTTCATTTATTTGTTCTTGTAGACACTCGCCTCATATACGGAGTTCTTGCAAATCAAGTCAAACAGCAGGCACTGCTCTGTCTCATTGCAGAACTCCAGCTGGGAGGAGTCTCTGTAAAGTCAAAACATACATAATATTCTCTTGTATGCATTCACAAGGAAATGTTAAAGTAACATCTACTCATACCACATGCTGAGTAAAAGTGTCAGTAAGTTAATTTTTCATACCCAACTCTGGCCTCAGCATTTAGAACCAGCAGAAGACCCAGAAGACCTGAAAAACAAATCCTGACACACAAATGTAGAGCGTTTGTTTCATTGTTATTAAATTGAACTTCAATGCATTTCTGTTCACCAAGAATGTAAGTTAAAATGAACGTCTACTTACATTGCTGCTCACTGTCGAGTTCTCAGCACCTCAGAGAGTAATCTCCCCTCACTGACCCAAAGCAAGCATTTATTCCCTTCTGGTTATGAAAGGAAAACAGGCTCCTCCCTGAACTCCTAATACAGTCCAGACAACAGAGAGGCAGGACATGTGAGAAAATCTCCACAGAAGCCAAAGAATGTGGGAATACTTGCTGTCTCACTTATATAACCTCACCTTTGTGTAATATATTTATGTCACACCAACTGATGTAATAATAACGGATAGATTTTGTATAATTTAATTACAACTCCCATATTGTTGAAGAAAGTGTTTTGCTTCACTTCAGACAACATGACACAAAGGTCAGCAACTGTAACCTTGACTGTAACATCATGTGTATACATGCAGTGATGTAGGTGGACGGGTTACTGAACCAGAAACAGTAATTCTCTCTTTCGACTAACACGAAAATTTTCTTTTTCTGTTCTGATTTGTTTTGTTGTGAAATAAATAAATGAATAAAATAGATTCCAACATAAAAGCAATACCCTGAGCAGTAGCCCTCAACTGTTGATCACTGATGGAAAAGCAGATGTTTTTTTTTTTAAACCAGAAATTTGATCTTTATATGTTTTTTTTGTTTGTGTTTCTTGTTCCTCAGCTGAGACATAAAGGAGTGGACACAGCTTGTTGGATTGACACTTTAAGATAAATAAATATCTATCATCTACTTTCAGAGCGAGTTAGAACATTGTGTCTGATTGTCTTGTTCACACACAGTTTTATACATCAATGAACTGTATAGGAACAATGTAAAAAAAAAATACCTTGGATTCGGTTAGCAAGCAGACAAAAACTTTCCTGAGAGAGACATAATGGGACCACCAAGGGAATTAGTGGCATTGACAAAATCTTTTCTTAAAGCCCTCACGATACCTGTTTTGTCCTCAGGTGACACCTGATCTGGGCTGGGAGACAGAATGTTCAGTCACACCCTCTGCATTCAACTCAATTCCATTAGAAAGATACTTTATCAATCCCAGACAGAAATGAAATGTTGTTGTAACGCTAGACAGTTTTCTTCAGAGTTACTGTAGATCCTGATGGCTGTGAGCATGGGTCTCCTGTAGTGGTCAGTATTGCAGCAACCATTTGAAAGCTCTGATTGAAGACACTCTGTTGTTCCATGAGGGCAGTAGTTGTTAGGGCTTGCTTTAGCGTCTTCTGTGAGGTGTTGTAGTATTTTTCCCGAGCTGATGTTCGGGTTTTTTCAAGGCTTCCTCTCGTAGTCCAACTGTTGGGTCAGTTGGGCTTCTCTAAAATGCTTTTAGATGTAACCATGTATAGGCATGGTTGTATGTTTCTCTTGTCTCTGAGTTTTCCTGTGATCAAATCAAAATGAACAAGGTACATAATTACTCAACAAAATGGCAATATATATAACTTCCAGTCCTTTGATTGTCTTAACACATGTTCTTCAAGTTTCATAACATTGACAAAAATCTACTCAGTCAGCAGAATTTGTTGTGTTAGGAATGTGCAGTTTTTCAATCATCAAAAGTGTGGGTGCTTCGAAGGAATGCACATGACCACACTAACTTTTCTCTAAAAAAAAAATTCTAACCTCTTAAAAAAAGAACAATTTAAATTAAATGATTATCAGGCTTTATTGGGGAGAAAGTTTTAAGCTAGAGCAACAGAAATATTTTTTCTTTGATTCAAAATGATTTCAGGAGCAGAAAATAATTTGAAGACTTTGACACAGAAACAAAGCTGTTAAGTGGACAATTCAGATAAGTATATGCTGCTTTGTCTAACAGAATGCTCTGCCATTAATAATGAAAAATAGCTAGAAAAAACCCAGAGTTTCATTTGCATAATGGTGTGAGCATGTAGGGTTATATAACCTGCCAAACAGATGTGAACGATTTTTCTTTTGTCACTGAGAAAAAGGATTGAAGCAAAATGAAACCCTCCCACTGTTGCAAAACAAAATTAATGTTTTTTTTTATTTTCCTTACAAGAACAAGATGTGTCCTTATATAACAAGTGAAAGAAGAATCAGTAATGTCATGTAACATATTTCGTTAAGGTTTGGTGGTTTTGAAAGTTACTGGATTGTTTTGGCCTTATGGGAGCAGTGAAACTGACTCACTATTATCATTTTCCTCTGTATGAGTTTCAGGATGATAGCTTTATTTTACCTTAACACGTCTGTGTGATTGAAATTATTTATTTCAGTTTCATCTGTAAAATACACATGCATTTTTATATTTGCTAAACTAATTTTTCTTTGGGCTTTGAATAATTTTTTCGGGTCAAGAGTTGTTATTATGAAATAATTTTGATTGAAACAAAGAAGTGGGAGCTTTCAAATTAGAAATTATTGTAGATTTTGGTCTAGTCACTACAGAGGCATAAAAAACTGATTATACATTATTTATTCACCTCAACTACTCCAAAGCCAGTTAACTTCTCGTTATGATAAGGACTGTCAGTAGCTGGTAGCTCCTCTTTGCCAACAATAAAATTATTTATTTAATAGGACGCAATAAGCTGAACAATTCTCAAAACAACGGGAAGGCACAAGGAACTCAGTGAAGCTCTCAGAAGAATTGTAGATTTAAACAAAAAATTGGAAAACAGCATGATCAGTTCAAACAATTGTATGCAAGGACTAGATACTAATTCTTTTCATCACTCTGCAAAGATATGACAAATGACCCAAGCTATCATTCTCAGATTAAAGGAAATTGGTTACAGTATTTAGGAACATCACAGGAAGAACCAAAAAAGACTGACATGCCACAAAAGTGAAACTGATGGTGCTGCCGTTAGTACAGCTAGCTTTACATTTTCATGGATTGACGGGGTGTGGATGAACCAAAAAGCCCCTGTTGCAAAAGAAATCTCTCTGAACTACAGTTTTTGCTACTCGTATTTACAAACCCATGCCATCTAGAAAAAAAAATATTGAGCTCTTTGACTCCTTAAATATGTTTGAGGAGTCAAAGTGACATGTTCTGACCTCAAAACGATGTGGATTCTGACAACCATGCTGGTGGTGGGATCATGCTAAAGAGTATCCTTTAGCATTTCACAGTAACATTCTCTTTGCTTCTGATAGTAAATCTGTTCCATCTTTTGTGGAAAAAATATGAAGAAATTGAAAAAAACCCCAAATGTTCAGTATAGAATATATCTGTTAGACAATATGGTAAAAATACTTAAGTAATTTAAGGTGATCTTGAGGGCTAGTACAAAACAATAACACTTTAAATCAAATATTGCTTAGTAAATGTTACTTTGCACTCTTAAGTTCTCCCTGTGCATGCTTGGGTTCTCTCCGGCTTCCTCCCACAGTCCTTAAACATGACTGTCAGGTTTATTGGTCTCTCTAAATTCTCCCTAGGTGTGAGCATGTGAGTGCATGGTTGTTAGTCTGTCTCTGTGTTGCCCTGCGACAGACTGACGACCTGTCCAGGGTGTACCTCGCCTCTTGACCGAAGCGTTCTCTGAAGATAGGCACCAGCGCCCCACAAGGGTGTTAGAAAATGGATAGATGGAGTTCTTTCAGGGAAATCTTCTGGTGAGTGACAATATTTTTGTTGAAAAGAAAGAGAAGATTCATAACTATGGTATCAATTAAAAGTGCTAAATATCCTCTACAGAGAACAACCTAAACAGCTTGTGTTTATCATGCTTGGAACTTTTTGGCACGGTTCTTGTTCAAATCCATTTTGATAAGAACTGCCAGCAGCCTTCATTTTAGAAGCGTTATTCAGAGACAAACAGCTGAAAATCTAAAGGGAAATCATTTCACACGTGGGTAACAGTACGCTCTTATCCTTCCATCTTGTTACAGCAGAGAGGGTGTTGCACTACTTGAAACGTAATATTAGATTGAAAAGACACAGCGGTGCAGTCTAATTTGTTTCACTTATGGTTTAACTTTTTTATACAGAGTACTATAATGTTTCATACAAACTGAGCTATGATTGCAGTATTTGCATTTTCATCTTTAATAATGATTAGGCCTTGATATTAAATGTAGTAACAGGTAAATGTTTCAATGTACTTCATACGCTGCATATTAAGTACTTATTACAGTATTTACAAATATTACTTTTGAAAATTGGTTTACAAAATTCTTTTTTTTAATCCTGACATATAGTTAGCCGCTTGATGATATGATGCATATTACTCGTTTGGACTCCCGTTTTTTTTTTTGTTTTTAAAAAAAACTATTTTAGGTGCCAAATTGGATTTCTGTTATAGACACAGCTCCAAATTTCACATATTTGCTCTAAATCAGGGGTGTCAAACTCCAGTCCTCAAGGGCCACTGTCCTGCAACTTTTAGATGTGCCTCTGCTGCACCACACCTGAATAGAATAATTAGGTCATTAGCAAGGCTGGGAGAACTGATCTACACAAGGAGGAGGTAATTAAGCCATTTCACTCCAGTGTTTTGTACCTGTGGCACATCTAAAAACTGCAGGACAGCGGCCCTTGAGGACTGGAGTTTGACACCTGTGCTCTAAATCATTTGTATTCTCGCTCTGTAAAAATAATCTACCTCAAGATGCAATAAATGATTTGTGTTTTAGGAAAACGTACTACCATTAACTGGCAGTGTGGGAACCATAAAAGCTCACTCTTTCTGAGCCAAAAGATTATTATGTTTCATTCACGCTGATTGTTGAACAGAATATTAGAATGACGAGTCTGCCCTCCAGTGGCCAAAACAAAAACTGCGAGACTTAGTTAAATCTAGAGCGGTCTTTTATTTGATTATTTTTTTCTTATAAAATACATTATTAGACATTTATAAATATTTTGGGCACACAGATATTTTTTTTCTTCAGAAATGTAACTAGGTAAAAAGTGCATGTCATGTGTAGGATTAGACTTTAAATAAGATTCCACAAAATGTTAACGGATATAAAAAAAGAAATATATAAAGACGCAGTGAGTAATTCAGAGTAGAAA
This sequence comes from Xiphophorus maculatus, assembly GCF_002775205.1. NCBI lineage: Eukaryota > Metazoa > Chordata > Actinopteri > Cyprinodontiformes > Poeciliidae > Xiphophorus > Xiphophorus maculatus. Next base: position 9,659,293 of record NC_036458.1, on the reverse strand, counting down.
ATACCCAAGAACAAAAAACATCAGCAGAAACATAAATGGTCCTACAGTTTCTTTGTGTACTTGTCTCCCAAAAACTACAACTCCCATAATACATGAGCCGCTTGAGTAATCCCTGAGACTTTAGCTGCCTGTCCCGACGTTTGAGACTTCGTTTTGTTTGTTCAGTGTTTTTGCAGCATTTCATCGATGCACTGTTGACAAATTGTTTTCCACGTCAGTAAGGACCAAACAGCTCGCTCCGCAGGTGGGTACCGCGCGCCAAACAAACACATCTGCCTCAGTATTTTGTAAAGGTTTAGCAGATAGTGACCTTGGAGTAACTGAAAATTATGCATAGATCACTGAGTGGCAGGTCTTGAATATTGTGCTTCTCCAAATGTCAGAAAGAAGTAGGTTTTCTACTTCTTTTACTATAGATTCAGTTTAAAACCTACACAGCATGACTAAAATAGTTTTTTAAAATTCTGTTGTTAACTGTTATGTAGATGACTGCAGCAGGTTCAGATGAGTGAAATCAAAAATCTAGAGACGTACAAACGATAATTACGGAAGAGGATTGGGGCCCCTGCAAAAAAAATAATAAATAAAAACAGTTCTGACTTTTATCTCAGAATTAATTTGACTTTAATCCTTGGCCAAAGACTTTAATCTCAGAATTCTGAGATTAAAGTCAGAACTGTCTTATTTTTTTCCCAGTGGCCCTATTCCTCTTCCGTAGATCATAGCTCAGAATCCTTGGATAAAATCTGAACTGGAATATTCTTCAATTGTAGAAGATTTTAAACGTATTGTGGTAAAACCTTTCTCAGATAAATTTGGATTGTGATAGGATTAATAAAAACTGTACCATTAGAACGTCTTTAAAGTCATAAAGAAAATCCAATATGTATATACTTCACAACAGCTTTTAAACTGGGCCAAGTCCAAGGTGTCTGTGATTTTAAAAAAAATGTATTGTCTTATTTCAAGAACAGCTATTTATTTTACAATAAACTATGTTTTAAACTGTCGTTATGCAGTATACTACATTCCTTTGTAGGTATGACCTATTTCTATCCTGTACCATATTTAATCCTATTACAATTAAAAATACAGCTTTTCCCTTTTGAAGAAAAACATTTTAGGATTTCTTCTCAAGGTAATTATGTACATAATAACCATGCTGACCATAATAACCGTGTTGTTATGGACATTTTGTAACTACTGTGATTTCAAATTGGATGATAGTTCTTTAGTTTTTACTTTAAAAACTACTGTTGCTATTTGAATGAGTTTGCTTTTCTTTTGTTTGTTTACCTCAGTGCACTTTCTGGTCTTTTTCTTTTAATATGAAAAGGGTTATTCACTAGACCTGTAGCATTCTTATAGCCTTATTATGCAACTACACTTAAAATGTACTATGCAAACATGGCAGTAGCAGACTCTGACTCACTTTGAGCACAGAGAAAACACCATTAGATTTAAGTAGATGTGGTTTATCACACCTTGAAACACAAGAAAGCTATAACAGTGTAGAAAATATATTTGAGCTTTTTTTTTTTACTATTATTATTATAGTCCACTAGTAAGTCTTGAGGTCGACACCATGGGGACCAGGAGAGTGCTGGTTACTGGCTGCTCCTCTGGTATTGGCTTGGCTGTGGCAGTACGCTTGGCCAAGGATGAGACCAAACGGTTTAAAGGTAAGCTGTTGATGTTCTTTGCTGCACCTAAAAAAAAAATCTGTACCCAGTAGATAATAAGTAATCAAAGTGAGTGATATCCTGTGTGTTTGTCTGAGCCAGTAGTTGCCACAATGAGGGATCTTGAGAAACGTGGCCCTTTGGAAAAAGCAGCAGGTGATTTATTAAATAAAACCCTGGTGATCCAAAAGTTGGACGCCTGCTGTGAAGAATCCATCAAAGAGTGCATCAACAGCATCCCCAACCGACAAGTGGATGTCCTCGGTCTGTTTCCTTTCCGTATTAATATTCAAAGTAAATTTCACTTAACAAGCAAACATTATTAAAATAATATTGCATTGTTGTAGTGAACAATGCAGGCATTGGCATGATTGGACCACTGGAGTGCCAAAGTATTACCTCAATGAAAGAGCTCTTTGAAGTCAACTTCTTTGGCCTGGTGCGATTGGTGAAAGAGGTGCTGCCAGACATGAAGCAAAGGCAGAGCGGCCATATTGTGGTGATGAGCAGTGTTATGGGAATACAAGGTGGGTTTTATTTTAATGAACTGAATTTCAGACAAATCGAATAACTGTGAAAGACTTTTGATGTTCTCCTAATGTTTCGACACAGGACTTCTGTTCAATGACGTCTACTCTGCGTCCAAGTTTGCTGTGGAAGGATTTTGTGAAAGTCTGGCAGTGCAAGCAATGAAATTCAACATCAAGTGATTACATGTCCTGAACAATACAACATCTTTAAAAATGCAGTTAGTCCACAAGTAAAACTTTAGTTATCTAAAAGTCTACATTGGTAAGAATTTAGAGCTCAACAAATGCACCGCTTTTAGATTTACATACTTTTCTTTTCCTAGGACTACACTGGTGGAACCTGGTCCTGTGATGACAGAGTTTGAAAGAAAAGTGTATGAGGATGCAGAAATCATAGATCTGTCTGAGACAGATGAGGAAACGGCCAGGATCTTTCGTGACATTTATCTTCCATACTCTAGAAAGGTCTTCACAACATTAGGCCAGACACCAGAGGATGTGGCCGAGGCAAGTAGTGACAATGTTCTTCTTAAATCTGAGAATTAAAGGTAACACATTTCCTTTTCTGTTAAAATACATAACCAGAAGACTCCTTCTGATGTAAAGTTTTGTTCTTTCTCACTGTTTAGCAAACACAAAAAGTGATTACAGCCAAGGAGCCTCCTCTACGGCACCAGACCAACCGACTCTACATGCCCATGACTGCACTAAAGCATGCAGATCCCACTGGCAGACTTCCTCTGGAAGCTTTCTATAAAATGATCTTTAAACATGACACCGTTTTTAATGCCACATTGGGGATTCTGCGCATGATGAATCGGAGGAAGGGGAACAAATAATCATTTAATGGAAGTAGATGCAATAGTTGATTAGGGTTACTGCAGACCTGAGTGAAGTTGGCCCCCCCACCTTCTTCAAATTAGACAAAATTGGTGTCAATCAACTCGGCTACGTTTGTGCTGGTTTGTGCAGCAAAAATTTTCGTTTGTGCCGTTATCATTTTAAAGATATAAAGAAATGTTTTTAGAGGTCATCAAAGGTCAACCAGCCCCCCACCTTCTTCAAATCAGACGAAATGGGTGTCAATCAACTCGGCTACGTTTGTGCTGGTTTGTGCAGCAAAGATTTTTGTTTGTGCTGCTTCGGTTTTGAAGATATTAAGAAATGTTTTAGAGGTCATCAAAGGTCAACCAGCCCTCTTAATATCTTTAAAATGATAGCTGCACAAATGAAAATCTTTGCTGCACAAACCAGCACAAATGTAGCCAAGTTGATTGACACCCATTTCGTCTGATTTGAAGAAGGTGGGGGGGCTGGTTGACCTTTTGACCTTTACCCTTTCCTTAATATCTTCAAAACCGAAGCAGCACAAACGAAAATCTTTGCTGCACAAACCAGCACAAACGTAGCCGAGTTGATTGACACCCATTTCGTCTGATTTGAAGAAGGTGGGGGGCTGGTTGACCTTTGATGACCTCTAAAAACATGTCTTTATACCTTTAAAATGATAACGGCACAAACGAAAATTTTTGCTGCACAAACGTAGCCGAGTTGATTGACACCAATTTTGTCTAATTTGAAGAAGGTGGGGGGGCCAACTTCACTCAGGTTTACTGCAGTTATTCTTTTTTTATGTTTAACATTCAAATTTTGAATTTCTGACAAGTTGTAAAAAATAGATCTTTTATTAGCTTTGTTACCCTATAAAAGAGGATTTAATGATTTTTCTTTTTTTGAACATATACAGTAGACTGGATGTATATGTTCAAATATACATATAACTTTAACTTCATTTGTTTGATTTTGGTCATTAGAAACTTGGGTGTTTTTTCCCTTAACCCTTCAAAGCCTGATAGAAGAAATTGTTCTATACTTTTAAAAACTGTACTGTCTATTATATGCTTTTGTCAAATAGTATCAATTTAAGTATTCCTATTTTATGTTATTGCATTGATAAATGATATCTTTAAAATTGGTCATTATTTTAAAGACATAAATATTAAGTTCTTATCAAAGTTGATGAAATTCTTTCAGTATATATTGCCATTTTATTTTAATATTTATAGTAAAAACTACTTTAATCACAATTGATTCAGATGTTGTTTTTTCTACGGAACATTTATTGATGCTTAATTTAAACCCTGGTTTATGACTATTAAAAAAAAAACACATTCTAAAATTAAGTTTTTTTACATTTAATTTCTGTACCATTAAAAAATTACTTCTAAGGTAGATAAAAGTGGTGCAAAAGGGCACAAGATCAGCCTAGAATTAAGAAAAAAGTTGTTTTTTAAAAAAAAATTAAAAGTAAAATATTTACAAAAGAAAAGAAAAGGTTAATATATTAGAAACATATTTATCTCGATATATATGTGGAGCATCATGGAGTTAAATTCTAGAAAAAGTTATTTCTGGGACATAAAGAATAATTTCGCTTGAAATAAAATATCCACACAGTTATATTCTTACATTATATCAGATCAGTTTACTGTGATAAAATTTGTATTTCTCTCAGATGGCTTGACGATTGTTTAGATCATTTCTAAAATGGATGTCAGCACATTTTCAATCTGAGCCTAAATCTGGATGAGAGTTTCCATTGTGTGTTTTCTCAGTCGTTTTTTTTACATAAAAAATATTAATGCACAGTATATTTCACAGACTGTTAAATGGAGGAAAATTTTACAATGTTAGCAATGTGTTACATTTGAAAGAAAAGTTGATCCCTTCAAGATTATCATTGATACCTCTGTATTGTAACAGATCTGAACTTGTCATTCAGAACAGCTGCTCTGTATATTAGTGTGATATAAACACACTGCTAAAAACAATTAAGAATAATAATAACAATATCCTGAAAAGTAGTTCCCTGTAGTTTTTATTACAAATATATTTAACAAGTTTGATAAAAAAAAAAAAGGAAAAACTGCTGAGAAATGTTGACAGTGACTTTAAACTACTTTTGAACAATTGTAGGAATAAATTTAGGTTATATCAACATGTGCTGTTGTAACAAGATTGCTAAAAAATATTCATTAGAGTCTCAGTTTCAAATAATGCTAAATGAAATACACTTTATTTCTGTCTTTTTAGTACATAACAATCACTTTAGGAAAATAAGACTTCTTAAGCAACGATCTACCCAAAACAAACATATTTACAATCTGCAACTGAAATGGTGAATGCACAAAACACTTAGTGTGACCTGGCAGGTTTTAAAGTTTTAAGACCAGAAAATTAGAAAAAATAGGCAAACCAAAATTTTCACCTGCAAATAAGATCCAAACTGGACTGTGAAAATCAACACTTTCCCAGGTCTGAGAGACCAGTACCTGGTTCTATAATGAACAAGATAAAATAGGAAAACAAAAATAAACTCAGCTGATAACTCAACTAGAGGCAGTGTTCAGGCAATGTAACTGTAAAAACAATAACTAGAAGTGGTGAGCTAATTCATCTCTGCTCAAAAGCATGAAATGAAAATGCCAAAGTGTCTTTCTTAAAATGTTATGATACAAAAAGCCTGAAATGTGCACAAAATGTTATAGAGAGGCAACCGCCCCCATTCTACATGGCCAGGTTATATGAAAAACAAAATACTTGTTTAGCCATAATACAAGTGGTTAGCTAAATGACTGAATTTCATCTTAGAATTACGCAACATAAACACTACACAGTAGTGTTGTTTTCCCCTCATTCTTATTTCACTAGCTCACAACTTCATGAGCCTTGGACGTGGTATCTACTGTAGATGCAAGGGAATCATTCCTCTGCATGCCATAAAACACCTCCCTGAGGAGTGACAGGGCATCAGCAGTCACAGTCCAGCAGCCCCACCCTCACACTGGTCACCACTCCCAACTTGATCTCAGCTGCAACAGTCCATTTAGTCCATTTCAGGTTATGGGGTCAACAATTTCAAAAGGTTTTGTTGTCTGGTTTGGTTACCTTTTAGTGTCACCTTAAGGCGGTAGTCCAAACACAAAAAGCCAGAAACAGCGGAGGAATGTTTGAAACAAAGAGTGATATAAAATAGCAGCGGATATAAGCATAGCTTAATACATCTGAAGTGATGTTTGACAAAGAAAAAAGTATTTATGCTTTTCCACAAATATACAGAGTATAAAACAATAAAAAATATAATGTAAGGGCAGTGAAAAGCTGATTTTTAAAGGCCAACACATTTTCTTTGAAACATAAATAAAACGAATGCTAAAGGTAATAGACTCGGCAGTAAGACCATCAACAAATACTCTAGTGTCAATGAATAGTTATATAAAATAAATGCATCACACTTAATATTGTCTCTGATTTTTTTTAAAGATTATATGTAAAATTCACAGCGATTAAATGCCCCTTATATTATAAATATCCAATGATGCCAAATGTATTTGACAAAGACTTGCCCTTTGAGGCTGGTCAGTTGAAGTGCTTTAAAGACACTCATCTACATTCTTGTTCATAACACTCATATATAAATTTGTTATTTACCACAACCTAAACATAACTACGGCAGAGTAATTTTTGAAATGCAGTTGCTAGAACCATTTTAACATTATGGTGGCAGTTTATATGAGAGGCTCGAACAGAAATAAAACTGAAGAGCAGTTCAGATAGATAAAAACAATAAATAAAAATAAACAAATTCCCTTCAACAATTCACTTTTTCTCTGTTCTACTTTTTAAATGTTAGTTTTCTGGAGAGTTTCCCTAAGTCTTTGAAATTAAAGACTTGGTTTTCTTCATATACTTTTTTAAAGAATCAAAAATAGTCCATCCGTGACAGAATTACTTCATTAAATTGTCTGCAGTTTTTTCAGACAACACACATTTCCCTTTACTTATTTATTCCTCTGCCGTATTCACTAGCAGACGGTCCTCTTATACATATTGCCAGCTCAACTCCAAAGAAAATCTTGGAAACATGCTGACAGATAAAACACAAACAAACCCAAGAGCCAGTCTTTTTCAGGTTGAGTCCGAATTACCTTCATGCAAACACCTGCATCTTGCCATTGGCCTCTGGGATTTGAGTAATTTGGGTCTGGTTGGGGACAGCGACAGCTGGGCTTGGTGTGGAATCTGACCAATCAGAGACGCAGTGGGGAGAGGGACTGGACCAGTGCTCTGGAGACTCTGGAGAGGGTGTCAGATAGGGGTGCTCACTGGGCAAATTGTGGAAACGCTTGGGTGTGGCATCTAATGTGGATGAAAAACTGTGTTGGGAAGGAGGTGTTGGATAATCCTCATTCCCTGCAGCACTACTACTTGGCTGGGAGGACAGGACCTGAGCTGGCTGGGCTGCTGCTGCTGCTCCTTGGGTGGGCTGAACAGGAGGCTGAGAGGACTGCTGAGGCAGCTGCTGCTGATGCTGCTGGAAGAATGATGGTGGAGGCTGTGAGGTTTGGGGGGTAGGTGGAGTGGACCTTCCCATAGGACCCATGCTTGGCTGGTTGGTGATGTTGTGATTAATGAGCTGCTGTTGCTCTGCAATGGAAGGCAGCTTCACTGGGCTGATGGTCGGTGCTGAGGTAACCGGTGTGGGCTGCAGCATTGGACTGCGGTAGAGCTGCTGTTGGTGCATCAGCATGTTCTGCTGCATGGCTGGACTCTGGACATGCATGCCTGCTTGACTACTCTGCACAATATTCACAACCTGCTGACCACACTGAGAGGATGGAGGCATGCGATTGTGCCAGTCAAATGGCACACTGACAGGACTGACCATGCCCATGTTGACCCCCAGCTGGCCAGAACTCAGCACATAGCCATGGCTGACATCTGAGGCCATAGAGACACGGCCCTGCATGGACATTGCTCCTGCTCCAATGTCATTAATTTGTGCAAGAGATACCGCAAATGGGCCCCCTCCTTCCAACATGCTACTGTGAACCATTGGGGTGTTTGGAACAGACATGGAGGAATGGAAAAGACCTGGTGACTGCATGGCAACAGGTGACGTTGGATTGGTGATGTAGCCAGCATTGCTAGCTCCCCCGTGCGGTGAGTCTAGGGAGTCCACTGGGGACAGAGTAACCGAGCTATCCAATAAGGCACTCTGCATGTCCAGAGTTAGCTTCTTATTGCGAGCCTTTACTGACTCCTTGAGACTTGCAGCATGCTGGCCTCCAAGGCTGGAAACTTTGGCCCCAGGCCGGCGGTTCTTCTTGCTCTGTGGGGTGTGCTTCAGACTAGGGAGGAAGGCACTGGGAGGGCACATGAGAGGAGATAGAGTGTGGCCTCCTGCGAGTTGGTGTCCAGCTGCTCCATGACCCTGGGGACTCCTTACTGTGTTGTATTCATCAAGAAGTTGTACAATATCGTGGTGCATACGCTCTAGAGCAATGTCTCTCGGCAGCCTGTCCATGTGGTCTGTAATTTCTCTATTTGCAAAGTGAGCAAGTAGCACCTTCACTGCCTCACAACTTCCTTCACGGGCTGCAAGGAACAGAGGGGTCTCCTCCTGAAAAACAGACAGAAAGCTCATAAAAATTAACAAGCTGTCAAATACTAACATATGCATTACGTATGGCTTCCATGCTTGTGTTTTTAAAATTACCTTCAGATCTTGCATATCTTTGTTGGCGCCATTTTTCAGCAGAGCAATAGTTGCATCTACATTGTTTACAGCTGCAGCCCAATGCAAAGCAGATTTACCTAAAAGAGACGTCAACCATTACGATAAAATCTTTTGGTTTTGCTGAAGTATTATCATGAATTTAAACCAAATGATTTGGAGATCTGAGACTTACCCAATTCATCGACTGCATTAACATCTGCATGGCATGTAATGAGTTCCTCAACCATGCCTTCCACTGCCAGTCGTGCTGCCAGGATTAGAGCAGTAGAGCCATCGTACATACGGGAGTCCAGATCAGTGGCGCGATTTCGAATCAAAATCTAAATGAGTGGAAAGAATGGGAAAAAAACCTTTATAGTTATAAAATACATTTTGGGAAAAAGTTAAAGATGTTTGTACTGCTAATGTAATTAACAAACACAATGTCCTAATAACTGATTACCTGGAAGACACCCTGTGCATCTGCAGCCACAGCAGCATGTAGCGGTGTTCGTCCCGTGTTGTCTTGAGCATTGGCGTCTGCTCCGGCATCCAGCAGGCGCTTTGCAGCATCAGCACGTGCGTAGCGAGCAGCCAAGTGGAGTGCTGTCTCACCGGTACGGTCTGTTTGTGCAGCGAGCGATGCACCCTGGTAGATTAAGTCAGAGATAATGTTGGCAGAGCACTCTTCACTCTCCTCCTCCTCTGTCACCTCAGGTTCTAGGCCGCCTCCACAGAATGATGCCAGCATCAGAGGTGTAAAACCATCTAGGATGTGGACAAGTGAAAAAGAAAATAGTTAGTCATTTCAAGTGACCACCACAATGATTTGTGAAGATTAAAATGTATTGTCAAAAGACAGCTTTCACCCTAAAATGAAACTTCTACACCAACCTGGGCCTCGGACATTAACGTCCATGCAGTCACTTTCGAATTCTCCTTGAGGTGGTGTGAGGGCTATCGTGGGTGGTACACGGATGTCTGCAGCTACGAGATGGTGCTGGGTCCACTGTCTGCAGTCCACTGCATCTTCGCTGTCTGAGAGCATGCTCGGCTCCTCAACCTGAATTTATATAGAAATTTGGTAATACAAATTCTCGCACTAGTGTCAATTTAAAAAGATGCACAATATTTACACTAAGAAAAATTTGTGTGACAAACCTTGAGTCGTTTGGCTTCTGGGCAATCTGAGTCCATCCACTGATCACTGTGATCACCGAGGAGAGATTCCTCAACTGTTTTTGGCATGTGTCTGATTACAAATCAAAAAATGCAACAGCATAAGTTCCAGGAAAACCACTGAAACTCAAAACTGATTCCTATGGTAATAGCAAGCCATTTTACATTAACGATTAACTCCAAAGTGTTTTAAGTTCTATTTACAAATAACTTACTTCAGTCCAAGAGCATCTTGACCCACAGGTTCCCTGCGGTTTTTGTTACTGCTGGGTTCCTTCTTAAGAAAGAAGCCTTCAGGAAACCAAAGGGTGCTGTGTTCACGCTTCCGACGAGTTATCAACATGCCAATCACAAGGATGACCAAAATAAAAATAAACACTAAACATGGCACCATCCATCGGGTAAGTAGATACCACCATTCCGTTGGTGAAATGGGACCAACGGGGATCTTTTCTTCTGTTGTGGAACAAGAAAGCTTGGATTTGCATATGCCTCATTAGAGTGATTCATCAATCTTGTGTTAACTCAGAATTCACACTTGCCTCTGACTTCTCGAAGAGGATAAGGGAAGTCGAGCATTTCTGTTGCAGATAGAGCTCCAAGATAGTCTGCCGCACTTTTAGCTGTTGGGAAACAATCCTCTGAATCCCGAATGCACAAACGGTTGTCTATCTCCAGATAGACTATGGACCTACAAAAAAGACACAGGAAAAGGTGTTTTGTGTACAGAGCAATCCCCAGGTAATGATTTATCTTTTATATTTACAGTGTCTTTCTAACCCAACAACTTCATGTTGATGTCCAAGTTCTCGTTTAAGGCGTGCCTCTCGGCGGGTGTAGGGAAGAATCATTGCGTCTCCATTTTTGTCCAATCTGAAGCGTACTGAAGTGTGCAAGATAGCACTCAATTTCTGCAAAAAAGCTTTGCCAGTAAGGAGTAGCTTGTCTGGAGGCAGAAGGACGACCAACACCAAAACACCATTGGCAAGATCCTCTGGAACCGTCTCTGCACAATCTAAGCCATCCCAACCACACTCTTCTGTGTTGCAGCCCTGGTCACACTGGCCATCAGCATAATGGGCGTTGCAGTAACTTGCGTATATTGGACTGAAGAAAACAAAAGCACATGGATCATCTTAACTATTTTATGTTACTGTTAAATGAAAGGAATCAACCTTATCAATCAAATCAAACTCACTTGCAAATTTTCTCTTTGCTTCTGCAGTCAAAGTTGTCATACAGACACTCAGGGTTGTTACAGAATTCATCACACTGGCTATTGTTGAAGGCACGCCAGCAGCGGGGGTCTGCGCAATGAGCCCAGGGATTCGCTGCCAGGGAGCAGTCACCACCATCCCAACGACAAGGAAGTGTATTACATTCCTTGTCACAAACACCATCATTGGCTTTGTCTTGACAGTCTGCCCTAGGGCAGGAGAGAGATGGAAGCTCAGATTTGCTTTGTTCGCACCGTTTTCCCATAAATCCACTTAGACACTGGCAGTGGAAAAATGGGGAGCTGGTTTCTTCAGTGCACAGGCCTCCATTCTGGCATGGCTTGGAAGAGCACCCATCATTACTGTGATGCTGACATTGGGGCCCGCCAAAGCCTGACAAGCATACGCAGCGTGTTCCTCTCTTGGTAAGGGCACAGCTTCCCCCATTGTAGCAAGACAGCTCCTGACAGGACATGCTCCTTTCACAGTTTGGACCAGCATAACCCTAGAGAGAAACATTGTTAAAGCAGTTTGTGCTTACAACCTTTTGATATTGTCATGTCATTGGCAAACTATAATTAGATGTTTGAATACTCAAAACTATCTTAAACTTACAAGTTGACATGTACAGGTGTATCCCAGAGGGGCACTGCTAGTTACTGAACAGGCACCCCCGTTATGACAAGGCTGAGATTCACACACACTGAACCTGCTCTGACACCTTCGTCCTAAAAAACAATGTCAGTGGTTACGTTTTGGCTTACACAAACAAAATGCACTGTTACAGACCATCAAGAATGAAGATTGTCTAACCTGTAAACCCAGGCTTGCAGACACACAGGTAATCATTGGACAACTGGATGCAGTCAAGACTGTTGGTGGAACTACAAGGGTTCGAGAGACACTCATTTATGTCTCCCTCACATCTGTCTCCTGTGAAACCCGGTGGACAATTGCAGCGATGACCACCAACTCTGTCTACACAGGTTCCGTTATTGAGGCACTTGGGTGGAGCACCTCGTAGCCTCAGTGGTGGTGCACAGTCATCCTCATTAATCTCACAGAGAACACCTACAAAACAGAAGATTATCACACACTAATGAATATAGGTACTATCTATTTGACACAGAAAGTAAACTCTTTAGTGATATGCATAAGTTTCTGTTGCTTTTGTTCTTGCTTACCCAGTGTGCCGGGGGGACAGGAGCAGATATAATGTCCAACTAAATCAATACAAGTGCCCCCATTCTGGCATGGATGAGATTGACACTCATTGATTTCAATCTCGCAGGTCTGTCCAGTATAGCCAGGCATGCACTGTAATGATATAAGCGCATTATATTTGTATTTTTGTAGGTTGAAAAAATAAAAGGGAAAATTTTAATCCCCTGCCAAAGTTATCTTTGGTAAGTTTTCACACTGAAGAATTGACTTGTTTCAGAATAGATAAGGGATTTGACTTACATCACACTGGTACCCGCCAACATATGACCTGCAGGTGGCCCCATTGCGACAAGGTTTGTCTTCACATTGGTCCACTTGTATTCCACAATAACTCCCAGTGTAGTCAGCAGGGCATTTACAAATGTGTGAATTGCCAGAGTTGACGCAGTGACCACCATGGTAGCAAAGCTCATCTGTTTGGGTTCCTAATTTGAAAAATATTTGTAAATATTCGAGTTGCAGTTGAGAGTGCAAACTCGGAGACAAAGAGCATAGAAAAGTCAAATACCCCTCTTGCGAGCCGCTGTTTCACAAGACATGTTTGGGATGTCACAGTAACGTCCAGACCAACCATTAGGACAATCACAACTGAAAGACGCATCCTTTTGGCGGCAACGTCCTCCATTCAGGCACAGAGACAAGCGTCGGCACCAGTCAATTGGTGTCTGAAAAGCCAAGAAGCAGAAATCAGAAACAAAAGAAGCAAATCTGAAATATTGAGCCTACAGAATAAATATTTTATGTCTCAAACTCCTAACATTACATTTCAAATGTACTTAAGTGCTTATACCTGGCACCTGCTGCCTTCAAAGCCCTTTGGACAGGAACAGCGGAAGGACTCCAGGGCATCTTGACAGGTGCCTCCATTTAAACATGGCTGAGAGTCACACTCGTTTACTTCATACTGGCAGTGGGAGCCAGTGAAGCCAGAGCGACAGGTGCAAGCATAGCCATTGATTTTGTCCGTGCAAGTTCCTCCATTAAAGCAAGAGCTGTAGAAATGTGAAAACAAGTTAAATTTATACTTTTTATTAGGAAATTTAGCTCAGGTTTACCTTAAGCACACACTTACCTTTCAGTGCAATCCGGAATGTTGGTTTCACAGTGGATGCCAGTAAAGCCAGGTGGGCAGCTACATGTGTAAGAGTTGACATAGTCTGTACAGGTGCCTCCATTTTTACAGGGGAAACTTTGACATTCATTGATCTCCAGGGCACATCTAGGGCCTGTGAAGCCAGGCAAGCAATTACAGTGAAAGGAGTTTACACCATCTGTACATGAACCTCCACTTAAGCAAGGGTCTGAAAGGACAAAGGGAGAAAATGACCTTGATCAGAACAGTAAACGTAATAGTATTATGACAGACAGTTGCTGACAGATATAATATTTGTACACAATATATTTAAAATGTCACTTACTGGGAAAACAGTCATTGATATCTGTTTCACAAGTCAGTCCTGTAAATCCTGCTCTACAGGAACACACAAAGCCTCCCAGCGTGTTTGTGCAGGTCCCACGGTTTTTGCAGGGATTCGACATGCATTCATTCATATCTATGTTACACAACTGACCTGTAGAGTGCAAGAAATCAACACAATGAGATATGCTTTGTGAGCCTAAAAGTGGATTATCTCTCAATAAATTGTAAGTACTGGTGCAACTGAATCAGGTTTTCTAACCTTGCCACCCTGGCTGGCAGTTACACTGATAACCCAAGTAGTCTGGAGTGTGGGTGCAGACTGCATGATTGGCGCAAGGGTTAGGGAAGCAAGGTGTGAGGACCTCAGCACAAGTAGGTCCACTATAGGGGAGCTCACACAGACATGTGAAACTTGCAACACCATCCACACAAGTTCCCTTGTTTAGACAGGGGCTGGAAGCACATTCATTGTTGTTCACCTGGCAGAGGTTACCTGTAAACAGAAGCAGCAAAAAAGGTAACACTTACAGTTTATAATAACACTTATTATATACTGTAGACTGGAAGTGTATAGCAACACTTACATCGAGCCACAGTCTATAACTTGTGGCTAGATGCAGACGCACATTTTATTCACCACTAGGGGGAGCCATACAACTGTAACTTGAGGTTTGTTTTTGTGTAACTTGTCCAGTGCTCACCTCTGAACCCTTGGCGACACTTGCAGGTAAAACCATTAAGTTTATCTATGCAAGTTCCAGCATTTTGACAAGGACTTGGTAAACAGTCATTCCTGTCCAGGTCACAGTTCTTCCCAACCCATCCAGGTTCACAGTCACAACGGTATCTGAAAACACAGTAGTACAATCAGAAAGCCACAGATACAAGTTTCTAAAAAAAATGAACAGATGAAGACTGTGGACCTGTACTCTAAAGCAAGATCAGGGATCTTTTTTGATAGAACTGTTCCAGAGCAAGTTAGGTTTCACAAAAGGACCAACACATGCATAGGGTCAAGTGAAAAAATGTATTTCAATTCCTCTTTTCCTGCAAGCCTTCTGTTTGGCTTTTCTAGAAACTTTGTTGTATTTATCCTTTAAATGTTAACATTTCTATATTGTTTTGCTGTAATGGCACATTTGATCACAAATATGTAGCTCCACCTCAGTGACTGTGATTGGGAATCTGATTATTCTGCCCTAAATGTATTTTATTCATTTTTAGAAAACATTGGTTTACTTACTAAGTTGATAAGCATTTTCATATCTAGCTCATTAGGCTCATCAAAACATACTCCAGATATTCCAAACCTGCTTTGTTGTACATGATCTTAATAGTGTGGTAAGCATCTTTTGCTGTTAAAACTCTTCATACCCGTTTATGTCCTCTCTGCAGGAGCCATGGACACATGGGCTGCTGCCACACTCATCCACCTGGGAGTAACAGTAAGGGGGTTTAAAGCCTTCAGGACACTGGCAGTGAAATCCATTTTCTTCATCAATGCATGTTCCCCCATTTCTACAGGGGTTAGATGCACACTCATCTATTTCCACATTACATTTAGGACCTAGAATGAGAGACATTAGACACATTTCAGTATTTCCAGTTTGAAATCATTATTTGTTCCATGAAACTTGTAGTTTTAATTCCAGAGAGACTTGCCTGTAAAGCCAGGTTTGCAAACACAATCATAGTGGTTGATGCCATCTTTGCAGATTCCATAATCACAAGGGTTACTGGCACAATCATCAAAGTTTATCTCACAGTTTGTACCTGAGTTAAGAAAAAGGTATCATATTATTCTGTAAAATAAATAAACCTTTTAACAATTAAAGAATATAAAATTCACCACATTTGAATAACATCAATTGTGTATGGAGTGTATGGAGTTGTCTCCTACCTGAAGTTCCATGCTGGCACTGACAGATGTACTTATTGACCCTGTCCACACACTTGCCCCCATTCTGACAAGGATTGCTGTGGCACTCATTAAGTTGGTTTTCACAGCGATAGCCTGTATATCCGGGATCACAATTACAAGTGTAGCTAGCAATGCCATCTATGCAAGTACCATGGTGGCATGGGTCAGGTTGACAGTTGTTGACATTAATTTCACAGAGTCTCCCTTCATAACCTATAAAGGAAAAATGCATACGATTAGTATCAGGTAAATGTCAGGTTTAAACACCTATTGAGACAGATTTAACAAACACAAGAAAGACAAGAGAGTTAGATTCTTTTGTACTCGCGAGGAGAACAGCCAGAGATGTTTTCAGTCACACATCCCTTCCGTTCTGAAAACATATGTGTCCGTTCTCCCTTTTTATTGCTGTTAGGATCCCTGTTACAGAGAGTGTCTCAAAGGGGTGGGGAAAACACTTCAGTCACATAATTGCAACGCAAATGCTAGTCACTAACAAAACACATGGTATCTACACACTAGATTATTCCGTTCCAGACACAGGATAACACAGAGCAAGTTGTACGTCTTCATGGCGACAGTTTTATAACTATCTAACAGGTCAAGGATGCAGAGGTTTCTGCTGAGCGATAACCATGTTGAAAACAGTTTCTTTGCTCTTCCTCAGAGAGGCCTTCTGAGAAAGGAATCAAAGTAATTCAACAACACAGAAACAGTCTTTATGCTAAGATGAAACAAATAAAGGCATATAAGACAAGAACATTATAAAGGCACATGAAACAACAAATATTTGGTAATAATATATACAATTTACCTAACAATTAGGTTTCTTGTCTCTAACAGCAAGTCACCTTGCTGCTTTCTCCCACAGCTCATTGTCTTTTTTTTAGTTTCTCCTTTGCTGTGTTTGATTTATTGCTTTTTTTCATAAAACCTTCTGATGTTTGTACTATGATGACTATGGTTTCTATTTTACCATGCATTTGTCTGCACACCAAACTGTTGGTTTGTGCTCTGTTTGTAGTGAAATGTTAAGATGGTCGAATGTAATAAAAAGGGCCTTCCAGTCCTCTGCCTTTGTTCTCAGTGGTGCAGGGAACAATAGACAGCACCATGTCAAACAGGGCCACTTCACTCAACAGAAGGGGCCCATAAACACAGCGAATACCAAGCAGCTGGCCACTGAAACAATGAAGCAGGCTCCTCCATTGGCATAGTTACAAACAAACATGTTAAATTTCAAGACACAGTCAGCAAGCTTAAACAAACAAATTTTACGACAAACTGTACGTCATTGTGAGTTATGTGCCTTGGTAACACAAAGGGGTTGATGTCAAACTGCAACAGAAGGTGTTGTGTGGGGTTTTAAGAAATGAACAGATGTCGGGGTGATGACCAAGGCTCTTTTCTAGGCAAACTGCTGGTCCTCTGTGACCTCATGATCCTGACACCCAATGAGGGGAAAAAGGAGGATCAGGGGCCACTTGGCCAGCAGACGCCCAAAGAAATAATTCACCCCCAAACAATGAATACTTATTAAACACCAAATAACTGTTTAAAGATCATCTGCTCCACCGTCTGAGGAGACGCTGGTTTGTGTAGTGCTAACACCTGTCTACTGACCACAATTATGTGTAAAGGCCCTTACCTTCAGCGCACCGGCACTCAAATCCATTGGGCCGGTCATAGCATTTTGCTCCATTCTGGCAGGGAGTGCTAGCACACTCATCTATGTCAATTTGACACATGGTGCTAGTAAACCCTGGGACATGCAAACACAAAGGTTAAAGGTCAGACAGACGGTCCAGTGAAAGGGTCCAAGCATAGGTCAGAGGGCAGCCGCAGAGGCCTGTAGTTCGGTTAGTCATGTCTGGCTAAGGTAGCTTTAAAGACTTCTTTCTTTGTTAGAGAGTGGTGATATTTTCAGTGCAATCAACATTTATCTGACCATTACTAGGTGGTGATTAGGTTTTAAAAAGATTCCAACAATTAGAACAATTAATTAAGCATTCAAATCAATTTTGCTAATAATGCTATTGACATTTCCATTAAGTTACTGTACATATTGTGTGAACAATCCACATTCAAATATAATAACACAAAAAGAGTTTCCACGCTTAGAGAGTTGAACAAGCTTTAAGTCTTTGAGCACAGTGCCAAGTGATACATTGGCAACACACTGTTCAGTTGATTAACAGTGTCAAAATGGTTGCTGTGTTTGGTTCTTGGGCTACTGAAGGGGTGTTTAGAGGAGACGGTGGGATTGTTTTTCTTTTTCTTTTTAGGACCCCCACACCTCCTCCTCTACTTCTTGCTTTAGGTCCACCATCTCAATAGCTAGATAGGGGATGGAGGGGGGGGGACGTCTGTCCCAGATGTAAATTGTGGACCTGGAAAAGAATCTCATTAGCAGAACTGCTGTCCCCCCTCAGCAGCACTACCAGGGCAGGATGAGGGAGAGCTGTCCCTTCCACATTCCACAGAGGAGGGAAGCAGGGGTCACAATGGTGCCTTTGTTCTGGCAGGAGGATCGACAGTCTTTAGGGCCGGCCTTTTTATGAGTGGTGGCTCTGTATACCAACAGGCAGAAATAGTGTGTAGCCCATTGGTACTTTGGTTTTACATATATTTAAATTGAGTTTTTCACTGCTTATTTAGAATTAAAACTGTAAACAGACTCCATGGACCCAAAGAGAAGCAACTGATATTAGAGTAGTTCAGTGAAGCCTACCTGGCTGACAGGTGCAAGTGAAGCCGTTGACCATGTCCTTACAGATGCCATCATTCACACATGGGTTGCTCTCACAGTCATCAATGTCAATTTCACAGAAAGTCCCCGTATACCCTGGAATATAGAAGTAAAATCTTAATTGCTTACTTTTCTTATTGTTGCTGCAAATTCACAATTAATGTAAGAGTAAGTCTGTTCAAGAAAGCATGGACTGCATATTGATGTGAATCCGGAGTAAGATCTAGAAAGAACTCATTAGACGGCCCAAAATATTCCAAGACCATGTCCAGTGGTGCCACTTCATTGACCTGGAATCACCACACCCAGCTGTCCACAAAAATGTCACCTCCTTGGGTCAATGTCCCATTCACCAAATACATGTTATACATTCTACATTGGCAAACTATGGAGAGCTAGTCCTTTGAGATGAAACAGAATGTGAATGAGAGTGCTGCCCCTGGGGAGAGGCTAGCGTGGAATCAGAAATAATCAGAAGCTCCACATGAGCTTTGCCAGGCTGACGATGAGAACGGTGATGAGGAAGGTCCTGTCTCTGGAAATGGAGGGGGAGAAGGGTGGGCTCTGGGAAAAAACCTCTTTCCCTCACCGTGTCTATGAGGGGTGCAAAGTGGAGCACAGAGGGGCCCTATTGTTCCACTCCATTCCCACCACTCTACCTCTCATTAGTATTCACAGCACACTCCTCCCCCTAACTGTTTGCCCTCTCTCACATCCAGTCCTATAGACCAACCTCCCAGCTCTAATTTGTATAGTACCAAAGACCCCAGGACATACGTGTAAGATTGTGTGTGTTATTTTGACTATGTTTTAGGGTCAAAATAAAACTGCATACAAACTAATACCCACCTGGAGTACAGTGTGGTATTGAAGCAACTGACCTCCTAATGTCTTATGAACTGTGTTACATAACAGCCTACAGTTGAAGTCTTTATGGCAGAACAACAGATAATGTTTAAGGTCAAGTTTAAAAACATTGTTCTCCTGTACTGGGATAATGTTAACCTTATGGTTTACTAATTGTCAATCCAACATTTTATTCTGAAGGCAACTAAGGCTATAATGGTAGGAGTTCATACTTGTACTGGTGGGTTGCCTGGTTCAAAGCCCCCACTTGGCCTGTCTCAGTTATTGTGTCCTTGGGCATAGGCACCAGTCTTGCCTGCTGATGGTGGTCAGAAGGCCAGGTGGTGCTAGTATATGGCAGCCTCACTTCTGTCACACTGCCCAGGGCAGTTGTGGCAACAATGTAGCTTACCACCATTGATGTTTGATGAATGAATGTAGTTTGAAGTGCTTTCATGTCCAGCGAACATTATAGAGCGCTGTACAAGTACAGGCCATTTACCATTTGGTCAGATGATTTAGATCCAAGCCCAGGCATCAAGAACTACCACATTGAAATTTTTAGATGCATTCTTCTATAACACATCTGAATCAAATGAATGGCTCATTATCTCTGCAGAGATGAATGACTGCTGAGTGAGACTATTCAGCGTTTTGACTGAATGTGTTGGATTGGGAGTGCATCAAAAAGTTGCTGAATGGTAGCTCTCCAAGAATGGACTTGGCCAATCATGGTTTAGATTTACTAACAAAATAATGTATTTTTAAGAGCTTTGTTTTATAAGTTATCAAAATGTAAAATTGTATAAGTATGGAACTGTACTTTTATCAGTCAAGAAAAATATACATGTAAAATAACCCTCTTATTGAAGGTAAAGTTTAGTATGAATACCTGGCATGCATATGCAAGTGAACTCTCCAATGCGGTCCAAGCAGGTGGCATCATTGCGACAGGGCGTGGAAAGGCATTCATTGATGTCAATTTCACAACGTGGGCCAGTATATCCACGACCACACTGACACTGAAAGGAGCCTTCTGTGTTTACACATTTTCCAAAATGCTCACAAGGGTTTGCACCTGTCATCAGAAGGCAGATGATCAATAACCTTATATATATTTGGTACAGTCACAGATTGAAACCTTAAAACATAAAAAGTTAGGAGGAACCTTACCAATGGAACACTCATCCATATCCTGATTGCAGGCACCACCAACAAAACCAGCGGGACAGGTGCAAATAGCACGACCATTAAGGGGATTGGTGTCACACACGGCCCCCTCATTGCAAGGGTTGCTGACACATGCATCATCCAGATGACAAAGCAGACCTGTGAAACAAACAAGAACATACTCACTTATTTAGCTCATAGATAAGAGACAGCCGCAGGAACAACAATAAGCCAGACAACATACCTGTCTTCCCAACTGGACACTCGCAGAAGAAGGATGCTACACGGTCATGGCATGTGGCACCATTGAAGCAAATAGCTATTGCACAGTCATCGATGTTCTCACTACAGTCATCTCCAGTCCAACCATTGACACAGACACATGTATGACCACCGATAGTGTTGAAGCAAGTGCCTCCATTATGGCATGCATTAGGTTGCATGAGGCACTCATTGACATCTTCAGCACAGTATTGTCCTAAAGAGGAAAATCAACACATTCGTTCAAATACAATCATTGTGTTTTAAACAATACATTCAAAGTATATGTCATAAAATGTACCCGTCCATTCTGGTGGACACTGGCAGTTGTATGTATTGACTCCATCCACACATAGTCCCCCATTCATGCACTTGTGACCTGGGCAGTCGTCCACATTGTTCTCACAGTTGTGTCCTTGAAATCCTAAAAACAATTAACAGAAAACAGAATCAGTATAAAAAGACACAGCCACACACTCTAGCTGATCAAATATATGGTGTCATCTAATAACAATACCAAGCAATTCTACTCCTAAGCACAAGTTACATTTCCCACACAGTAGAAGACGTGGGGAAATGTGGGTAGTAAAAGTTCAGAAGATGAGTGAATGTTTACATCTATATTTGACTTTTCCCACACAATGCAGGAGTGATTCCTGACTGCTTCAGAGGTCTGACCTACCCTCCATGTTTGCTTGTTTTATAATCTCTCACAGTTTCAATGACTTCCTCCCTGGCAAGAGACATTTCCTGTCAGGTCCCCAGTGGGAAACCAGAAAGCTCATAAAGTAAATTCCTTCTGTGGTGAAAACAGTTGACTGGAGAAGAGAGCAGACATGCAGCCTCTTCAACTTTCCCACTGCCCATCTACCACCAGAAGCTATTATTAATGGGCAGGAAGCAGATCTGAGACACAGGATAGAATCCCATGAAACAACTCTACTAGCTACATTATATTACAGAGAAATTTATTTCATTCTAGCATCCTGCAAAGAACCTGGAAAACAACGAGAAACAGATATAGAATTAGTGTGTTGGTTCTATAGAAAGACAGCTGATGTACCTGGTAGGCAAGCACACTCATAGGAATGGTCATTTGTCTGGCGACAGGTGCCCCCATTGAGACACTGAGATGGGGCACAGGGTAAGGTAGACACCTCACACGTACGACCACTGTACCCTAGTGGACACTGGCAGCGGAAGGACCCAACCGAGTTAAGACACAGGCCACCATTGAGACAAGCACCAGGTTTGCGACACTCATCAATGTCACTGCGGCAATTCTTTCCTTGATACCCAGGTGGGCAAGAACAGTTGTAATGGTTATTCCAATTGACACAGCGAGCCCCGTTAGCACATGGACTTGTGGCACAAGCATCAATGAGGGAGCAGTCTTGGCCTGAGTGTCATAGAAATTCATTCAGTTAAAAATCGGAAATTTCTTAAACCAAGTTATTTTAATGAAGACTTACCTCTGAAACCTCTTTGGCACACACATTTGTACTGTGGAATATCATTGACCACATCACTCTTGCAAGCTGCTCGATTCAGACATGGGGATCGATGACAGGGATCCAGGTGTTGACAGAAAGGACCAATGAATCCGGGACGACATCTGAACAAATACATTGGAATTAATTGTATCTCAATTTCCAATGTGCCGATCATCGGATAATTCTGACTCTATAACACCTTGGAGAGGTTGGATACTTGCTTTGCACATTCAGCAATGAATCTGAACCCTGGAATGATTTGTGATTTGGTGTTTACTGCATAAGTACACACCATGTGATGCATTATTCTAGCAATGACCACATAAACCAAATTTAAACTTTTAAAAACTAAAAACAGCATTTTTATGGGTATCCATCGATTCATCAAGATTCAAGATAAATCCGTTACTTTAAGATACAGAGCATAATTGTCTCAACGTCATCCAACATTCTTCCACTGTGTCATTTTTTCCGGATCACAGTTTGTACATTTTCCCAGACAGGAGGAAAGCACACACGCACACACACATCCTGAAACAACAGTCTAGAAACCTAATAAATGTCAACAAACTATGTCTTAAGAAAAAATAGAACTATAATTACTTTTGATGAAAAAAAATAAAACAGCTGTGGTGTAGGAATGAAATGTCTGAGTTCTGTTTTATTGTAGGTGAGAAAGGTATCTCTGACAGGTGGGTCAATCAGACAAACATATCTTTAAATCATTGAACACCTCTTAAGGTTAGATTTATCATTTGTATTGTCATTGTGCAAGAAAGGAGAATGAAATTTAAGAAATAGTGTTTTTATCTGTTATTTGTGTGTTTTTACAGAACAAGACTTTGATCACTGCCAAAACATGGGTAGCAAATGTTTTTCCATACAAAACCTGCATAGATACAGTTGAAGAGCTGTCGCTAGGTAAACAATGTCATCAAATTTGCCAATTTCAGTAAGAAATTGGAATTGGCGTTATGTGAGAATTGGAATCTGAAATGCCAGATTTTGTAGAGTCTATGGTAGAGTTAAACAAAATATTGAATTGCAATCTTCATTGCAATATCATCCTTCCATCCACTTTTTTGGTTAATTGTACTTAAGCTCCTCATTGCAGTTTTAGCAGAACATTCACAATTACATATCCTGACATTGGAAACATTACTTTATAGTCATTTACAATATTTTGACATCAGATAAAGTTTGCTAAGCTGGTAACAATATACCCACAGTTAGAACTGGCTAAGGCCAACCCCTGGCTTTTAAGGCTATTTGATTATAGTAGCTGGGCAATGACAGCCAGGTTCTGGCCCTCTGTAGATTTTTTAAATTTAAATCAACTCTTTAGATCAATGCCATTTATGCTGACCTTTCTTATTAGCCAGGGCTGTACATAATCAGAAAAAATATGTAAATACAATAATATTTCTGAAATGAACAATGACAATACAGATTACAAGAATCTCACTTTTTTATTATTTATTTACTTCCCTTAACGTTACACATTGTCCCACTACTTTCTGTGTGCTTTAGCATTTCAACTGCTAGATCAGGTGCGAATATTAGACTTAGAATGCACTTCAAAAATATAATACAACCAAATATTACATAATTAGGGATTGGAATATTGCTCACTCTGATAAATGCAATGATGATTACAATTGAATATATTGTACAGCAACACAATAAGTGTTGGCACACTGCTAACTGTTCATTACTAACTGTAAGTTGAACATTTTATCTTGAAAGTTTATATGTAATAACTGAAGTGCTATTATCTCCTCTAAGTCGATGAACAGATCCAAATCTACATCTTTCTAAAACTGCTTTCTGTCTGAGAAAATTAACAGAGATTTCTGGTTTAGTTCAGGTTAAGTCTATAATAAGTTTAGATTTTTCTTGGCTTTACATAAAACTTAAAATGGGAGAGCAGCAGCGATGAATGAAAATTAGGACGTTCACACATCTACATAAAATATAATAAACCTGCAAATATGAAAATATACAATATGTTCTTAACAAATGTACTATTTATGTAGTAACAAAAAATCTGGGACCAATAAATTATTTAGAGAGACATTCCACAATAATTTGCCAAAGGCAAGCAATAAAGAGCTGATAATTAGTTGGGTTGTTAACATAAAGCTGCACTCAAGTACTCGTGCTGAGAAAATGTGTCTGCACAGATACTAAAGCATCTTGTCCCTCCTGCAAATCCTCTCTGAACACCAGCTTGGCTTTTCCTTCCACAGCTCCCTCCTCTTACGCGCTGAGGTCAGATGTCAGAGGTCCTCTGTCTTATTGTGATGATAATGTCACTTGGGCAGCAGAGTGTGATGTGGTTCTGCTAGGCAGGAGAAATTGCCTTTTATAAGATGCAATTGATGGTAAGAAAGACTTAGAGGTGAAGAGAATAGTCTGGCCCAACAGGAATGTCATGTCATATTTCCTGTAATCCCTGGTTCCTTGTTCTGAAAACATGGCACTCACTCCTAGTGCACAATTGCTGTTGCCCTAGCAACCAACACAGACGAACAAGTGAGCCTGATAGCCAACCAATCTCCACCTCCCCCACCCTTCGTCCCCATGGCTATTTGTCATGGCTTGGCTGGGTTTATTTAGAGGCAAATTAACTATGTCTGGAATCTAAAGTTTTACAAAAACTGCAACACAAATGTGGCACAAAGAGAACCTTGAAAGTATCAAAGAGGAAAATTGATTATAAGGCTGCAAAATACAGCAAAGACTTTGACCTTTTTTTAAGCATTCTCTGTACTATAATGAGTTGGATGTTAAGTTTTGAGCACCAATGGCAACTCAACAACTCACCTTCAAATGTAACTTGAATGTCAATGCCTAGTGATGTCAAGTCAAAAATATTACATCGGATGGAAAATAGATCTGGCATTATGTGAGAATCAAGTTCACTGGAATTTATTTCTGTCTGCATTAGCTGACATGATTGCATGAACGTGTGCATGTAAGTCCACAAGAATGCCTGATGAATTATTTGTCCTCCTTTACAAATCCAGCCAAAACACATATTCTTTTGTCTAGACCTGACTCAATGCCAACATGCTACTCCCATAACACACAAATCAAAATGTTATCAGAGTAGAGAATGCGAAGACACGCAAGTTTCCTCGTATTTCTGGTCATACCACTATAAAAAATCAGCTTATCAAGCTCCCTGTAACCTTGTGGATTCCATGGCTCATGAGAACAACAGTCCAGGATCTAGGCTTTTCTCGTTCTACTTATTTGTGCCAGATTTTTGCAACAGGTGCAGGAGAGCTATTGTGCAACAGGCTTCTTAGTCATACGTTTGACTTGCCAACATTTGACCTTTGAGGAAGCAAATACAGCAGATGAGACGGAGGTCTGTGAGTGCAGCCTTGTGATGGCCAGAATGGGTAATCTTCCCGTGTCAACACATGTGATTGCTCTTGCCAGCTGCAGTCCTGCCATCTGTCCACATCTGTCAGAGCACCTCTGGGTGTCTGGTATTTACATCTTTGGCCAAACTTTAAGCCAAAACAACTGGTCTGTTTTGCCCATGGGACTAAAGCAGAAGCCAAGACTCCTAGCTGGAAAACTCAAGAAATGTGGTCTTTCTTCACCGATACATGCATTAGCTGTTCTACAGTTTTGACGTTTGTAAGACTCGAGGACAAAATCGCACTGCAATAGTAAAACCATGCAACACTCAGTACACATTCAAGCACAAAGAAGGAAACTTACAACAAGGCTCAGCCCTTGAGGAGCACGAATGCTTTAAAGAGATGATGAGAGATAAAAAAAAGGACACATATTACATTTAAGTATGGCATTGAAAGTGTTTGCAGTGATGTTTTGAATTTTCTGTCAATCATAGAAACCCTGAAAAGCTTTGATTTATGCGAGTGAGTTTTATCACCTATATGTAGGTACCACAATGCTAATTTTCCTGCTTTCTGGTTCACTTGAGCAGAGTAACCTGAGCTCATCCTCTTCCACACAATAGTAGCTATTCTCCCAGAGGTCAAACGGTGGCTCACCTGTGAACAAAGAGGCTGTAATCTTTTACATACTTCAAACACATGGTCATGCTTCACAAGACAACAAGTACATAAAGAAAAAGAGAAGGAACAAAACAATATTTTGTCTTGGAGCAATGTTTCAAGTTGTCCATTATATGAGAGGAAGTGATAAATGTTTCGTAAATTACTTTACAATTGTAAAAAAAAGATATTGTAACATCAGACACTTTTTCACAATGCAGCCTTCTTTCCCACCACTCTTACCTCAAGCAAGCAGTGACCAGTTATTCTCCTTTATAAGAGAACATACTGATACCACACTGCCAACAAGAGCTCATGGTTACCCCCTCCCTCCAGCAGTCTCTTCGGCTCAGCTCCTCTCAGCTTGGTTCTCCCTTCTTCAGCAAAGAGGCAGATTGGGGGTTGGGAATGTTTTGTGGCCCAAATAAAAGAGCTAAAGTAGTCAGAACCCTTTTGTATGAAAGTGTTGGGGGGTGATAGCTGTGCAAGGGGGGTGCAGTGACCCAAACAGCTAGTCTTTAAAGGCCTCGGCCGTAGCCTGGCAACAGTAACCCATGGTAAGACAGGTCCCGAATGAGAAAAAGGGGGTGATGAGAGGAAGGGTTTCATAAGGACAGTTGGCTCTGCTCAGAAGATTTGTCCATGTCCAAATGCAGGTAGCTCTCTCTGGAAAACTTTAGTGTTGTAATCATCCATAATCATATCCACAAGCATGTGTGTTTGTGTTTCACAGAATAGATAACTAGATTTGTTTAAACACTTGTGTTTACATGCACACTGAAGAGGTCTCCAGAGGCCTTCCAGCTTGTCAAATGGATGAGAGTGTAGCGTGTGTGACTTTAAGAACATTTTCCTAATGAAAAATTGAATCTGAGAAAAGCCAAAAGCTAAAGACAATCATTTCCCAAAATAGCTAAAGAGCAGTCAAGTCAACATGTACAGGAGTGACAATTAGGGGCTTAGTCAAAAGGCAGACAGATTGGAGATCACTATAGATCTATCCCTGAAAGAAAAGTGAAACAATGTTTTGCTGTGTGCTCAACCTAAAGATCCAGACACATGTTCACAATTTCATTACTTCACCATCTGTAAAAATGTGAAGCCAATGTCAATTTGGAAGAGTCCACCGTCACATTTTTCAAATAGTAATGCTTTTGCCCATAACCACATTGAATGAATCCTAGAGTCGAGGTCTTGTAAAGCATTCTGAACTGAACTCAACCACAAAACCCCACCCAACCACCTAAACCGAAACAGATTTTTGTTCAACTTTGAAACTTGAAGGACCCCATGCCAGCTTTTTAAAATTATGTTAGTTTCTAAAATATAAGTGCAAGTAAACCTCTCAATTATATTCTTTCGCTACACAAAAAAATTCTGTACATTCAAACATCTGATAAGCAACACTCCGCACGTCAATCTGTTGACAGAAACTGTCCCACTCATTGAATGAGGCCAGCACAACCTCTCACGTGCTTATAGTCTTGAAAGAAATGAAGTTTGTTTACGGGGCACTGGCAAAGGTTCTTTATGATAAGCTAAGGAAACCAGCCAGAGAATGTTTACTATCTCGAGAGCTGTCACCCAAAGAAGCACTGGAGATGTTACAGAAGTGTGTGTGTCAGTCATATGTGACACCTTTTGTAAAAATGGAACAAATGAGAATAGAGCTGCAAAGTTTTCTTGTTTTCAGTGTTCCAAAAACATAGAAAAAAACATCCAAATAAAAAAAAAATATATAGACTGGGTTAATGCTGCCTTGTTAGGTTAGGTTGTTTATAGAATGTCTGCTTATTTGAACAGTGAATGCCTTTTCCTGAATCATTTAGAGTTGGATCCATCCCTAAAGGGAGGGGAAGACTTTTGCTGGCAGAGCTCTCTAATTCTAATCAGACGTGTCTAAATTTGTTTACAGAAGTTATTGTCTTTCAGAATGGAACAAAAACACAGAGGATCAGACTTCAAAGGCAAGCTCATCCCTACATAAGCAAGAAGGCCAGACACATGTTGACACCATAGGGAATATTACACAGATTCCAACATGATGTTCCTAAAACAATTCAAAGTTATTCAAAACATTAATTTTGTGACAAGCCTTGCTTTCAAGAGATTATATAAGGTTCATCTCTGTGTTTTCTGATTTACTTTCAAAAAAAGGAATATAAAAAATGAGCAGAGTGTAGTCAAAAGGTAAGAAAAAATAGAGATGAAACAAACTGAGGCAAAATTGGAAAATAAAGCCCTCGGTACACTCAGTAGCTGCTTAAGCTTCTGAGATAAGACAGGATATGTGTAGCAGGGAGGTCAGAAGGCACCACTTCCTTTGACAGGGCCTGGGAACCAGAGCTCCCCGTCTCCAAACACGACCCAGAGTAAAGTCACGTTAAGAGGTTAGGACAGAACTCATCTCCTGAAGGATGATGCCATTTGAATCTACTCAGTCTGCAATAAATCAGTTTTCCTGGGTAATGACATGACAATGTATCCATCTGCCTGTTGGGGCTCCATGAGTGATGGAAACGTTATGTTGCTTTACAAAATTGTAGAGTAACTAATTGCAAATCAAACAAGTTACTCCAAACATCTAATTTTCAAAAAACCCCAGGCTAACGGTATTGTTAAAGGCATTCCTGAAGGGGCAAACAGGGTGAAAGGAGGGGAGACAGAGACAATAACCTGAAAGCACCAGAGGAAGAGGAGGAATCTTCCTCACTAAACATTCCTTTCTAATCCACCATAAAGATGGCAAAGAAAACACTAGCCCTGAGGTGCCGTGAACTAAGCCAACAATATAGTCTGTCCCTTTGCTATGGTCTTTCTCTAAATACATGCCTTGGCATGTACGTATAATTCTACTGAATAATACAAAATGCATTTCTAGCCTTTATGTAACAAAAAAGCAGTTTTTCTGTTTATTTGTCCAAAGATACAATCTTCCTAAAAGATGCTATGCTTTTCTTCAATCTGTGTAAGCATCTTTTTGTTTCCAGAACTAATCAGAGTAAGCAAACAGTTTGGGATGTTTTAGATGGGTGGTATTAAGGGTGGCACACTGTGCCATTTTCATAAAAATACTGTATATGTAAAAAAAGACTTAAAAGAAATTTGACTTTGCAATTTGAAATCAACCTATATCTCTAAGTGAAGCCTTTACTCTTTCTGACACTCTTGCTTCAGCCCATCATCACAGCAATGCTCCTCCATGATGCCTCTAACAGTCATTCTTAGGAGCATTGGACTGAGAAGTAGCTAGTATGATAAGCTCAGCAGATGCAAAGTTTCATCAGGTGTTTGCTAATTGAACTTCCCCTTTTTCTCCACCATGGGGGAGGTGCTCTGTGAGGCGGAAACTCAACTGGGTACTGCAGCTCAAAGACGGACCCTTGGGTAACTAGGCGGCGCATTGTATGAACAAGCCCTTAGGTATCTCCGAATGGCTGCCACAACAAATTCAAGGATTTCTCAAACATGCACGTAAGAATCAAAGCAATACTCATGATGATATCATGACATGATTTAAAGCTAAAAAATGTTGATTTTACATGATACTCCCCTCTTTAAAAGAAAAACGGCACTCAAAACTGTCTAGCCAGTCTATTCCTTATCAAAAGCCCTCTTTCATCATGCTTTAAAAGGCTGGGAGTTGCTATGGGGTCATGACTAAACACCCACTATTTATTTGCCGCCTCTGCTACTGAGGCCAAAGATAAGGAATTTGTAAAATAAAGAGGACTACTGTATCCATGTGTCTAAAACAGCAGAGCAGGTCCAAATTTATTTCTAGTCAGCTTTGTAGATTTGGGAAGAAATAGCTGTTTGCCATCTGTAATCTGATTCTGGACTAAAAGCCTTAAGAGGAGAAGCATGAGCTTGGACAACATGCAGTTAGAGAAAAGGAGACCTGGTAGCTGTTGCACTGTGAGAGAGGCAACATGTGCAATGAAGTCTGTGGGCTACCAGCTTCATTCCTCCACAAGCTTGTCTCTCACAGTATGGGGGCGACTGACTGCTCAATGGCAGCACCTGGTCCTGTGCTTTCTCTTTGTCAAGATCTGACTTCACTGGATTACCATCACAACATCCACCAGCTGTCCTATATGCAGCCCCTCCCGCCCACTACCTCCTCCATCCCACTCAGCCTCCCTCAAGCCATTCCCTACCCCCAGTTCAATCCCTCCAGCTGGATCCTCTGTGAATGACACCCTCTCGATCTGCCTAATTATTACTCCTCTGGCAATACCGCAGTGGCCCTCTTCACACAGCATTCTCAGCAAGGTTGAGGGCCAATGGCTCTTCAGTTGGACTCCCTGACTGCTCACCTTGAAGGCCATGCTATCCATGACACCATCAGCCATTCACTGTCAAGTTCAACAATCTAAGACACTGAAGGATCAAAGAATGAGAATACATGAGGCTCGGGGGAGGAGGTTATGCATATGATGGAAAAAAGTGAGTCATAGAAAGCAGATCAGGATAACTCGTACCTTAGTGTTTGAATGTTGAGCAAAGAAGTTCACTTGAACTTTATGTCAGCTTTATGCACAATATAGGATTAGCATGGGTTCTATTGTTTCTTCATAAATTTGGCTTTAGGTGGACACTCCAAACTGTTATGTCTGTTTAAACTTGCAAACTCTTTTGTGGTTTTAAGCTGCAGAATGACTCAATACATTGTTCCCCATTGGTATTGGACTGCAACGCCATAATACCACCGACAACTATACAGTGTGTTGGAAAATAAAAAGATGTGTCCATCCATATTTGTCTACAGTCTTTTGTAAATGCCACCATAACCAAAAAGACAGGTCAAAAGGCTTCTTATTTCAAACAAGAGAAGTTATTTAAAGTATTTTCTGTCAGCTAAATATGATATCGTCCTAACTGGGAAAGCAACAATAGCACCTGCCATACCCACACCCAGTAATTTCTGTTACTAGTAAAGCCATTTCCTGCAATGGAAATGAAATACTACAATACCTTCAAAACAAGACATATTGTCTCAACCAAACAATATGTGAGGTTTGAAGCTCAGTTGTACTTTCTGGATTGTTTCAGCTGTAATTTTATTAGCAAATAAAATTCTAAATCTGCTTTGTTTTCATTTCACTTCATGTTCTTCTCATTTTTGCTCTGGCCTTTCTTCTCTCCTTCCCTTCAACCCTGTGCTGCGGTGCCAAGTTACAGCCAGGTATCTGGGGGAATAAAGGATCTTTTCTGCTGTTCTGGATCTCCTGTTTCTGCAGGGTCTCATGGGAACGGGTGGGGTGCAATCACCACTCATAGGACTGGTCTGACCACTCTCATGTGTCCATGATGTGCTCCACTGCTCTCCACAGTTAGGGGGCTCTTCTAGAGTCTGATATTTGATGTCCCACTCCATAAGAAATACTTTGCCATTCAAACTAGGATATATTTTTTCTTAGCACGCAACAATTTCTTACAGTGACTTTATTCCTTTGAAATATGTGCAAGTACATTAGAACAAAAGACAATAAATCTGTATGGATAAAATTATACATTTACAAAATGATACTAAAGCGTTTTGACTAAAGGTAATGATTGATAAATTGTGGGTAATGGTTACTTGTTCACATGCAGCCAGGTTACACATTGGCCAGCATGCAATGATGACTACAGACAGGATAAAGACTTTACAGATCTATAAACCACAATAACATACATTCCTGCAACAAGTGCATTTGTGGTTTCAGAACAACTTCGACCTCTCCAACTTAATAAACTGAAAATACCAGTTGAAAAAATGCATTCATTGTTTCAAAGGGAAGCAGCAGGAAACCCAGGGATTTTTTATTTTTTTACCACTGTATCGCCTTCATATGAAACACTCAATGCTTCCTAAACTAAGGAGGTAAAAAAGAAGGGCCAATGACCCCCAGGCAAAACACTGTAGGCTATTTAACTTGACTATTGCAAGGAACTCCCACACACCCCCACTCTTACCAACTGGAGAAACAAAAGCCTTATCATTGTCAGAAGATCCAAGGGCTCAACGGAGCATGGAGCAGGAAACTAAGACAATTCACCAGAAAGTTCAAAAAGCTTTCAAACAAACTAAATAGAACCACACATTAAAAATTACATCTTCGTAGAAGAAATAAAGTAAAGTTTAAAAAGATTCAGTAAGCCATTTAACAGGTGTAAAGGATGAAACCTTTTTAAGGCACTGATTAGTTGTTGCTAATCAGTGATTGCCTAATCAATTAATTGGACCTTGCAGACAGACAAAAGGCTATGACAAGATTTTAATATGATATGAAAGGATTTTAAAACAAAAAAGCACTTTCTGGATTTTTGAAAGAACCATCTGACAAAAAATAAATCCATTCTTACAAACAACCAACACACTTGAAAGCTTGTCATCTTTGTCATCTGTATGTCTGTGTCTGTTATGTTTTACTTACATGCATCGAGAGGGTGAATCTATGCATGTCGCTCCATTTTGACAGGGCCTGTTTTTATCCACACAGCGGAACCCTGTAGAATTTTAGGAAATTTGTTAGAAAACCACACAGCTAATAAATCTTCAAGCCATCCAGCTCAGCTTTTAAGAAGTCCCCTTTCCTGACTAGGATCTGAATAATGAAATAAACAAAAAATATTTCGATTTTTTAATATCACAGCTATAGAAAAAAAAAATCGAGCCAACA
The DNA here is from genome assembly GCF_002775205.1 of Xiphophorus maculatus. Lineage (NCBI taxonomy): Eukaryota > Metazoa > Chordata > Actinopteri > Cyprinodontiformes > Poeciliidae > Xiphophorus > Xiphophorus maculatus. Next base: position 9,626,337 of record NC_036458.1, on the reverse strand, counting down.
ATTCAGAGGACTGATAGATTCACATGTAGTGATTTCCGATTGCAGGCTGGGGCACTCCCGCATGTTTGCTTTTGACTTTGTCCCAAGCAGATAAACTTTACTATTTCCTTGATGGCGGTACAAACTTACAACCAGTAGAATTCATAAAAGGGCTTTCTTTAGATATATAATTATTCATATTTACCAGACTTTACCCAGGCCCACAAAAACTATTTACGATGTCTCTTAAGCCCACCTCCCCTACAATTAGGGTTTTGAAGCGCAGCATGGATAATACATGACCTAATGTCTTAATTTATTACAAAATGAAACTACTTTTCTTTAAGGCTTGAATCTACTTTATTTCCCAGGAAGTAAAATTATTGTTCATTAAAAAGATGATGCTATTATCTGTTGCACTTCTGTTTATTCCAAGAAGTACAAGAGAAGTTAGGCAAGTTTTAATACAACATACTACTAAGATAATTAACAAAAATAAATAATAAAAAACTAGTACAATCTTCTCGTAAATGTGCTTGGTCAAGGATAGGGCAATTACCCTATAATGGGGGCACCGGACAATGGGTTCGCTGTCCTGACATGCCCAGGCTACCTGTGGATTTAAACACACTTACATTTTGTGGGCTGCTATGAAAGATTTTTTACTCACCTTCACCAATATGAAAGCACAATAAAAGCGAGAAAATAATCCATTGCATATTCCCTTCCATTTCTGTGGAAAAGTTTCCAACGTTTTGAAGAGCGCTTTTATTAGAAATACATCCTCTGTTTAATTTACAGGACAAAAGTAAGTCTCCAAAAATTTCGTTAAGTCAGCCGGGAAGCGAAGCGATAAGTCCCAATCCCGTAATATCCTCCGCAGCACGGCCACGGGTGCTGTGATTCTCCTCTCACCTCCAGAAACTTTTGAAAAGTTTTTCTTTCCCAATGATTTCCAGCGTCTGGTATCACTCCGCCTCCTCCTCATCTTCCGCCACCTCCTCCTTCTTCACCTCTCTCTCTCTCTCTCTCTCTCTCTCTCTCTCTCTCTCTCTCTCTCTCTCTCTCTCTCTTTCTCTCGCTCTCTCCTTCCCCCACCTCCCCACCCTCTCTCATATCGACACAGGCACACAAACATTCATGCATCCAAGTATGACAATAGCTAACTTCTAAAATAAAACAAAAACGAGAGAAAATCAGCTAAACGCAAGAATTAAAAGATGACTAATTACAAACCTCCAAAGCAAATAAAAACAAGTCATATGGTTGTTGTATTCATCACAAAAACACAGTCATGAATCGCTGAAAGGTTTAAGTAGTACACTTTTTGAGAGATTCTCCAGAGATATAAAAAAATTGCTAAATTATAACATGGAAACACTACATTTCTTTCTAATGCTGTGCTAAATGTGGAAAAAAACTCCCACACTGTTGTTTCTATAACATTGGGGCAGACTGGACTGTGTCCAACACTCTGTAAGCTTGTTTGTTTGTGTGTTTAGAGCTGATTAATTGCTGATAAGGGACTGAATTGTGTTTACATGGTAGCAGACACACAGTCTGCAGGCAGCTCTGTTGTCCCCATGCCTAGTGTACTGAATCTGAGTCCTAATTTCTTAGTTCATCTCAATCTCAATTCAACCAGCAGCCTCCAATGAACTCGTTTTCTGCAGGCGGCACATAGTGCCTCAGTTGTTCTGCTGCACGGCGCAGAGCCTTTTGCTTTCAGAGACAATAGGCTTGATTTGAATCATAAAAGCAGTGCTGCATTATGACACAGTTTTGCTCTGCAGGGGAGGGTTGCACGCTAATATTCAAGTGCACTGCCTCTACGCCACCGTCTCCCCCTTTCTATTACTCTGTTCCTGGACCTGGCCTTGCATAAATTACAGGGAGGAGTTGGGCTATGAATGCAGCAGGCCGGTTTGGAGACAGCTTCGTTAGTGCATGTGACGTCACCTACATGGGCTTGTTAGGCCTTGGAGACATCTGCTTCCTTTGGCACTGACAATGTGAAAAAGATTTAACAGAAAATGTTTTTGATAGCTGAATTTAACTTTTCGTGCTAATTATTTTGTCCTGTCGTTTTACTATTACTTGAATAATAATACTGCAACAGAGAAGATCATTATGATGACTCGAGTTGATGCAGTTATTACTCAGATTAGGAGTTTAAAGCTGAGTAGCAGCAAGTGCAAACAAGTTTTATAGAGAAGAGAGTAATTCTCTGTTACTGTTGCAAGTAGGTGTAAGAAGATGTGTGTGTTTTTGTTACTTTTGTTTTAATCTGGTTGTGAAAATACCTTTCACCCTGAGGGTTAGTTACTAACTCAAAACTCTGGCAAATGTCTGCAGTATTTTGACTGGCTTCCAGTTGGAGGACATCCCAGGGAGAGTGAGCTCATTGCACTTGAGGCCAGCCAGTTGAATTTTTAAAAATCTTGCTATTTATGCACAAACACTGCAAATGTGTCATGTGTCTACAACACCCCCCCCCCTCCCCCCCCCCAAAAAAACAATTGGTACACATCTCAAGGATTGCTTGAGCATTCACAAAATAAAGACCTAGTAGGTGATCAAAAACAAAGCAAAAGAAAAACAAACAAACAAGGAGCCAAAGTGGAAACTCCACTTTGCATTGGCATTCTCCAATTTCTCTTTTGCGCAATTCTATATCCGAAACTTCCCTTCCAGAAATATGATCACTGTCATTGTTCAAAGAATGAAAGAGAACCTAACACATGATCATGTTGATACTTCAGGACATCCACTAGTTTCTTTGCATGAACTATTTACTTTTCCTACTAGCCCTATAGTTTATATGCACAGGATTTAGTAAAAACCTGATTATGCAAGGAATTTGTCTTTTTATTTAGTACGTGTCACACCCTTGGACAAACACACATAAATTGAACAATCACGTTTGTGATTTGTTTGTACTAGAGAGAACCTGTGAGAGTGAGAGTCTTGGTGACAAAGTTCTCACACAGAACTCCAGGGAAATCTCCGGTCACAAAAACAAAAAAGAGACAGGCCAGAATTTATAACCCTCTTCTCTGTTGAAAACAGAGCTGTGCTTCCCTTTGATCAATGCTAGTACTGTCCTTGGATGATAAACACAAAAAGGAAACGGCTATTCTAAATTTAACTCAGACATTTATTAGCAAAAAGCCTTTAATGTATCACCTCTTCATTGTAGTACTTCTCTGCATTTCTGGTTCCAGCTGTACCATACCCTACTGCGAGGCACGGAGATAATGTAAATGCTGCTACTCAAGATCGTAAATGAATGACTAAGGTTTGTGGTGTTAGGAATAAAAGTGGACCGATGCCCATTAAGGGAAGACCACCCATTGGTGAAAAGGAAAATTGTATGTATGTGCTGTCATGGCAACTCTCAACCCAGTATGGCCTTTTCGACAGCGGCCAAGTGTGTCTACATACATTAGGTACTTAGAACAACTCAAGAGGTCATATGGTCAAAAATCAATTAGCATTACATATAGTTATGTTTTACGCTGTCTCAAAAAAATATTTAAAAGTTTCTATATCTCCCTTTTTTGTTATAAGTACTGAAAATAAAGATTACCACCATCACCAAAAAACAAAACAAAATAAACAAACAGAAAAAATAGATTAACAGAAGTAGTATATTAATATTAATCCAACATATTAATCATTGGGTGTAATACACATGAAATATAGCTTTTTCAAGAAGTGGCCATTACCCTCCCTTTGGGGTTGGTGGCCTTTAGAGCTAAAGTCCTCCAAGTGATATGGGCAGTAACTGACCATGTGTGTGGACACAGTGGACGTGATGACTTTACCACCCAGACCAGACTGATTTATGTGGGAAAAACCTGAGGAGCACCCACAGAGCGTGTGGAGAGGATTAGAGGGCCCTCTGCAAAACGGGTCACGGCCAATCACCAGCCAAGACCCCCTACAGACAGACGTTGGGGCCAATTGAAGACCAGAATCCTGATAAGTTGTATGCTTTAAAGTTTGTAGTATATTTTCAAATTTTAAAATGGCATGCCTTTTTATTTTAACATTTTTCCATTTACCTTTGTTTTATTTATTCATTTATTTTAATATATTAACATACAGTATATATGGATATAATGAAAAGCAAAAAGTAATTTGCTATTACCTGAAATAACATAAAATGAATATTTTAAGAGAGAAATGGAGGATGCAGTTTAAAACTGATTTTAAAATGTATGTCAGGACAATTTTAAAAACCCTCTGTTTTTTTTTTTTTTACATTTTCTTACGTGTGATGTCTTGACATTGCAGGCATACCATATCGAGGAGCTGGTTTCCTACATGTGTGAGGGCACTTTTAGTCTACAAAAAAGAAATCTGAAGAAGGCATCCTAATTGCTTCACTGAAATTATGTATTTCATTTCAGAAACAGAATTTTGAAGCAATCTGACAAATGAATGTAAACTAAAAAATATAGATTTTAAAACAACTTCAAGACAAAGAGCAGTAAAATTCAAGACATTACTTTTAAAATACAGTGAAATTGTTACATTGTGTTTTTCCTTCGATTAATTTTACAATTTTAATAAAAAAATCTAAATATTGTTTCTAGCTGTGTAAATTGACAAATCGGTGGGAAAGTTAATCTATAATTAATATGTAAGTTTCCATCTACTACTATGTTCACAAATTCAAAGCAAACATAAATAAAGTAAACAAAACAAATTACAATATAGAAAAAGAACCTTGCTGTCACTGTTATTAATAAATTGTACTGCTTATGTTTCCAGCTCTGACACCCTCAGATTTATGAAAAAATGAGGACAGACTCTTGATGTTGTCTGCATGTTTGAGAAAAATCCAGCATCCCCTATTGAAGCTCACACCCAACTGCATCCCGGAGCGATAAGATTAGAACTCTTTGGTTCTGCTCTGTTAAAGACAAGTGACCATTTTCACAGTGGAAAAAAACACCTCTGCTTTTCCCAAGATTTTTGAGAGTTGTTTGTGCAGCCACCTTCCCACTGCTGTAAGTTTTTCCACACAGAAACACAGAACAAAGAAGAAGGTCATTGTACCAGTTGGCAGTCGTGTATTCGTACAGTTTGTCATCTAAACCATTAAGCATTGCTTTTCTTTCTTAATGTTGTCTATTTTAAACTATTTCTGGACCTGGGTGGCTTTGTTGCATTGAACATGACATTTTTCTTGCTTATACTTAACCTGTTATTCCACAACTGAATAATTTGTCATGAGGCACTCTGAAAAAAACATTTCTGCAGCTTTGTTTGTATTCATACATTGTGTATCTTCAGTTACTATGAGTCTTTGGTTTCGTTTTTTTCCTTCCACCCACTCTCTGACATACACACAGGGTAACTTAGAGACTGGATTTTTTTTTTTTTGGCCAAACGTAAACATACAGGAATGATGGATCTTTCTTTGGATTGTGGGAAGAAGTGTTTGACTTTCACACAAGGTCTCTAAACAGCTATTAAATTGTGAATGTGTGCATAGGTCTTGGTACTTCTAAAAACTGGGACAGACAGTAGAAAGAAAATATTTTTCACAGGACTCTTTTTTTTTTAAACTACCGTACTTGTTTCACGCTAAATTGGCGGCTGACAAAGGCATTTCAACATTTTGCAAGTTTATCTTGACATCTCTAAACTAAACACAGCCGTACACCCCCAAAAAACAGAACTATTTTTTGGTGGACAGTGGATTCAGAGAAAAGTTGCACGCATGTGTTTCCAAACATGTGAGAGGCTGCAATCAATATCACTGTAAAGGAATGCAAATCGGAAAGAGCTGGAGGCTCAGCAGCTGGGGGAATTGAGAGCATTATGACTCTGCTTCCGTGTGAAATAGCTGCTTAAGACCACTATAAACAGCTGCTGGGCAGCACCCCCCCACTTCCACCCTCTATACAATGTTCCAGGTCCTCTCACCCTCTATGAAGCTGTAAATCTTAAATAAGAACAGAGGTGTTGGCGACTTGCTGAAAGGGATCCAGGGAGAATCCCTGGGTTCAGAGCTAAAGGTCAGGTCTGTGTTAGCAGGCCCCAGCACCGAGTCTTTAGTTTGATATCTACTGCTGACCTGACGCACACACTTCAGGCCACGGCACTGTCCATCCTAGCTCAACCATGCATCCTGGCCTCTGTTGTAAACATTAATTGATTTTTTCCCCCAAAAATAAGGAACCAGAATCCTATTTGTAACAAGTGGACTTATCTTAAAACATGCAGGTCACATGTCAGAAAATCATGTTTGAATCTGATCTGTGTGATCTGTCTAACGAAAAATAATTTGTTTGCACGTTTATGACAGTAACAGCCTTTAAAAGTCCTCCGGGTGGCATATGCTGCACTAAAAATGTCAAATAAAAGACATGTTGAGAAAAATGAGTGAATTATAACTGGGTCTGATCCCACATTTGCCTCTGAAAACCAGAAGAGAAAGACATGGAGGGGTCCCCTGCACTCTGTTCATCCTCTTTCCCTCCTGAGTCAATTGTTGGTGAAGCATGGTGTCAACCCTACGCCATCAATCACCCCTTTTCAGTGGAGGGCAGACAAGGCAGGGACCCGCCCCCCAGGACAGGGGGGTGGAAGTTCTCATGCCCTCCCCGCCTCCTGAAGCCCTCCGCCCCTACAGACAGAACTCCGACAGCTGGTCTGGCCATTAGGGATAGGCCAAGACCTGAGGGCCCCCGCACAGCAGCAACAGCTGCCAGCCTACTGCACCCCTCTATCACCCCCACCAACTCCGCTCTATAAAATTTGTATTTTGTAGAACCAATTTATTTTCTTTCTTTTACATTTCTGCACAAACATTGCTACGTATCATAGCTATTTCTTTTTCTTTTTCTACCCACAGAACAGAGAGTTGATGAAAAAGTTGTGGTTAAAATTTTGTTACACATTACTCATCCACACCCTCAATTAACAATTTTAACAAGTGTCTCCGTCAGTGGGCAGCTGTTCTTCTATTGTTTTGATGTCAGATTTTCAGTCTCTTCTCTTTTGAGCAAATTAGCTTCCAGAAGAAAAATACTAATTCATCATTCAGGACAATTTAACAGAATAAATAGATAATGAGAAAAAAAGAGCATATTAATAACATATTTATTGTAAATTTTTTAAATGTTCATCAAGGAAGGTCAAGCTGAGTCCTGCTCTAGGTGAAAAGAAAAAAAAAATCAGCAATATTATTGGAAATTTGTAATATTATAAAGTGCACTTAAGGGGACCCATTTTTCCCCATCATGAAATCAGCAAGTTTGTTCTTGAGTGACTTTTCAGCCATAATTTTACGTCACAGTTAATTCAGAGTGATTTGTTTTGCAAGCTTCCTCAGCAAAGCTCTGCTTTTTAACAATGAAATCACTGCAAGGTAATGTTTACCTGGCTGAGACTACATTTACAATACAAATATGTCTTTACGTGCCTATCTGTGTGTGTGTGTGTGTGTGTCTGTAATTCGGAGCGGGCTTTTATTTGATGATTGCTGTTTGCAAAACGTGTTGATTGAGATAAATGCATGAGTGTACCTAGTCTTCTCGTTAAATGTACGTGTTCTATTGAATGAGAGAAAGACAAGAGACAAGAGCGTTAGAGGAGATTACGACACACTCCCTCAGGATCCTTGTTATTCATGCACTACTGGCGGCTCAGAGGTTCCCACACTTATACTCTAAGGTGAGTAGGCTGCACCCACAGCCCCACCTGTCCCACTTCATGTTTCAGCAGAGCCCTCCTGATCCAAGATTGTCATTAGGCAAAGAGCAGGGAAGAAAAACACACTCAATGTGGCCGGTGTTAAATCAAAACGAGTCAGTACAAAACAATGCAAGTTTACCACAAAGAAATTTGCAATTTTGAAGCAACCAAGAATGGGTTGATTAACAGGTACCTGCTCTTGCACCTTCTGTCGAGTTTAATTTAAACTATTTTCATCCCATTTTATCACCAATTAATTTGTTTTCACGCAATTTAAATTTGTGATGTTATCAAATATTGGTTGAGCCAATGTTTTTACAAGTTTAACCATACAAGTCTTAAAGGCCTGTTTTGATAACACTTTGGCTGTATAGAAAGTCATCAGTTATTTTTACTTTTTACTACATTCAACAAGCCATCCTACTTTGTCAGCCAAGCAGCATCTTAGTGAAAGATTAAAGTACAAAGTACAAAGCTAAGATTCTGGTACTGTAGTGTAAGGCATGTCACCTCTGGACTCTAAAGCACTGGAAATGTGATGAATCATGCCTCTTGCTCTGATAATTCAATGGATGAATCTTAATTTGTCAGTTTCAAGGAGAAAGTCACTCTCCTGAATGCATTGTGTCAAGTGTAAAATTTGGTGTAGAGGGAATCATGTTGTGGGACTGTTTTGCATTAGTTGGGCTTAGCCACTTAGTTCCAGTAAAAACATGCTTTTGCACATCATTTAACCATAACTCATGATAGTTTTTGCTTGGACAAAAAACTGCTGCAGACAACCTAGATATTTCAAGCTGAGCCAACTGTTCAGCTATTACACCATGTTTTCTCTTGACATGGTTTTAAAAGATTAAACCTACAATGAAATCATTAAGTACTTTAAATTGACTGAACCGTACAGACGGGTTTCCAAGAGGAACAGCAGAATACAAAGTTGACTGGGGAGATGTCACTGTGCAGAGTGAACAAGGATTGAATCCAAACAACTAAAATTTTAGAAAATCTACCAGTATTGCGTACCTTAGCTATTCTGATAAACTGAATTATATCCTATGCATTTTATCATAATTAGTGTCATCAGCAAAAATATGTAAAATTAATTTAATTAATGTAATATCAAAGTGCACCAACTTTATTTAGCCACATTCAATTTATGGTGTACTTTGTCAGGCAAACATTCTCTCAATTCATTATGGAACGCCCCCTGCACCCTTCATCTAAGACCAATGAAGAGGTCTGTGATTACATGTGTGGTATCCTCATCATCATCACATTACACTGGTAGAAGCAGGACCAGATCTAGTGAAAGATCCTATTGTATACAGACATGCCAGAGAGGGTGGCTGGACTTCATTAAAGGAGGCCGATGGAGCGCTCTGGTCATTTTAGGGAGTGAAAGCTGGGATCAAGTCCAGATAAAAGGGTGAATGTGGGAAATGGCAGGCTTACTGGACACAGATTGAAAGGTGCATGCACATTCCATTCTCATTCTCTGCATGGCCTCAGGGCATGCTTAAATGATAAGGAAGGCAGTATTGAAATACAACAGGGCTGGTCTACTGATGGGGGTCAAAATGGTGTTGTATGCCTCGGGTTACTTGAGGAAGAAGCCTGTTTTATTATATGCTGTTTGTAATTTAGTTCAAAAGCAATGTTTATGAACAGTAAGGGAAATTGTCTGTATGTTAATTGCAACACTGTGTTGACCTTGTTTTGTGTACTTTCTGAAAAGAAAAAAACATTGGTCAATTTAGGTGAAATTATGGAATTGCATGTATTAGCTTCATTTGAGAGGGATTTCATGGCCTGCTCAGTTACTAGAAAATGGTCAATATGAGTCAGTTGGGTCAATTTTCAGAAACAATAATAACTCTTCTTTGAGTCCAGTTGTGGCGTTGAGTGGGTGAAGTAAGTGGTGGTATCTGCAGACATTCCACGCCACACCACCAAAGGGCAAAGAGGAGAAGATGAGTTGCAGTAATTCCACTTTTATTAAAACATATTGAACAAAAACATACAAGAAAATTACTAAATCTGCATGACAAATCTGCATGGATATCTTATCTTTGCCCTTTAAAGCTCTCAGTTTCCAATCTTATCTTCAAACAATGCATAGAAGTACTCAAACAACACTTCAGCAATCACTAATGAGCCCACGACTTCAATGGGTCTTGCTTAGTTTGACCTATCCCACCCGTCCTGTCACCCCCAAACTTTCATGTTGCTCCCTCTTCTCTTGATCTTTTGTGGGTTTTGTAATTGTGATCAAAGTAACACATATTTGCTATCTGGAAACTCTGAAACCCCCCCCCCCAAACTCTGTTCCCGCAGCTTAAGGTAAAGGTTGTGTTCTGGGGCGGGTCCCAGCCTGTGTCCTGCTAATCTCTGCTAAATGACCCCAACATCATTATTGAGGCTGGCTTTATTGTGTAGGCAATTTTACAATTATGCCTGCAGCCACACTGACCCTGTGGCCTGGTCACTGTCTCTCTGGCAACCAGTAAAGAAAGCTTGATAATGCACCGTAGAGGATTTTCTGCATGATCTGATTATTGGAGCCGTCACAAAAAAAATCGGCCATTCCCATTTCTTCTGTTCCCGTTGTTCTGTCATGTTTCCCCCCCCTAATATGTATTGACTGGATGTGGACCAGTGATGCTTCCATGCAAGCTAAAAATTCCAAACAAAATCCATGAGGCCAGGAATGTAGAGATATGATACACCGGATTATCCAGGATCCTGTCAAAACTATGACTTAGGTATAACCATTTTCCCAAGACTTTGCGGAAGAGAAAGGCAGTCCAGACAATCCAGACATTCCTGGGTCTTGTAGTGTTCTCTACTAGTCTCTAATTTGAGAGCAGCTGTCAGGCTCTGCAGACCCTACACCATCAAAGCTGGGTGAGGAGGAGGGGTTTGTGAGCATAACTGATGCCCCTCCATGGTCTTCTGGTTTGTGGCACTTGCACTCAACTGAGCAACTTTAGTAGAGTGAAGGATGCACGGTAGATTATAGACCAGAAAACAGCCACTGCAGTCCTCAGCAGTGAAAACAGAAGTCACACTGCTGATGATGGTCATAACTCCTTTGAAAATTATTTTTCCTCTGCTGTCAACAAGTTTTTAGTAGATTTTGGAATTTTTCACCAAAAACATATATTACAGCTTGTTGTTTACAATTTTGACAGCTCTTTGTTTATTTGCTTTTACAAAACAAAAGCGGCGTGATAAAACCTCAAAATGTTTTGGGACAGTATAGATGATAAATAAATAAATAATTAAATCAGTTCCACATGTTAAGCACTTCTTGTCTGCAACAAACAAACGTTGACCTTTATGCCTCCCTGTTCTTTTTTTTTTACAGCACTTCTTCTGGTATTACGAATAACAAGCAATGAAGTTTTCCAGATGTTTTAATTTTTTATTCTCCTTGCAAACACTTTGTCAGCTGTAAAACGGGACCTGGTCTGCATTTCAAAATCAGTAATGATTGCTTTAAAATGCTTTTTTTTTTTTTTTTTTGCTACTGAACGGGTTGTTGTGCAATATATACAGACTGTGGGTTTGCATTGGCAGACTCAAAAAGTGCATGGATGTTTTGGATAAAAATGTCCTAAAAGCAGTTGTACTGCTTTGAAGAATTTGTATTCTTTTCCAATTTTCTGTCATCTCAGAAGAGTAAATTATTTTGGTAAATCAAATGATATGGCCTCATCACAGAATGATGCCTTGACATTAGTTATGAATATTTGATGTAGAGTGCACAGTGTTCATGTAGTCTAAAAACAAGGATGAATCAATGCCGTTTGGGAAATTGGCGATCACTCATGCTCAGGTCAGAGATTTTTTGCACTGAAATTCCTTAAGACTTCATAAATCATTTGGGAATATACACTCTGGAGAGAGAAATAAACATATTCTTTCCACTGTTTCAGTCATGAATGTTTTAAAAAATGTTGGAAACATTTTTGTAATATTTCAAGTGTTGCCAAACAGCAAACTCTCATGTCCTTCTATTCTCTCGAATAAATTTCATTCACAATTACTTACATACTATCATGTTCATAACCACCTTTTAGTTACATACAAAATTTCTGTTTCTATTTGTAATATTTTTTTTACTTTATCGCTAGTGAAGAGATTGAATTAATGTAATACTTTTCTAGTCATATTGTACACATTTATGCACCAATATGCAGATCAGTAGGTAACTTGCACTGGTCCACATCACCATGTGCCCAAAGTTGAGCTGCAACAGAGCCTTCAACTTTCTTATTGCAAAATGTCAATGAATGAATACCTATTAAAAAAAAAACTTAAGTAATTCTCATAGCATCATTGGACTGAAACATATAGGACCTGAATGGATGTATCCCCTGATTAAAAATGATTGGTTATAACAGCCTAAATATAGTCATTTGTTTAAAAGAATCTGTAGTTTTTACATTTAATTCTTGACATTGTTAGAAATGTCTTGTTGACAATTTAAAAGTATAGCTGCAAGCAAATTGTTTTTTTGTTCTTTCACAATAAACTGCGTCAAGTATAGTTAAGCCTGTCATATACGATTCACAATGTGATGCTGTGTTTGGAGCAACTGTGTATTTAGGTGTGCTTAAAGGCTAAGTTCTCACACTACGGCAAACATGCAGAGACACGAAGTCCCCGGGGGATCCCAGATGTGGGCCACACTCTGCTTTGTACTAACCCCTAATTACACTATTGGGTGCCTTATGGGACATAATTGCTAGGAATATGTCTGTGATTCAAATTTGTGGCTTTCAATTGATTTATTTTCCTTGTTTCTGCTTCCAGTGCAAAAATGTACTTTCCCACAAACCCATGCATTTAGGCATATTAGTTCCAAAATAAGAATATGACAGGGTAAACAATTTAGATTGAGCCTATAGGTTTTGTGTAATAATACAGCTGACCGCTTGAATCCAAAGATCGCCCTGTTTTTCTGGTATTGTTCACTGTGCACAGATTGAATAATGACTCACTGACAGAGGCTCAGCCTTTAATCACAAGGCATTTCTAAGAATTCTGTTACAGGTCGGAAATCTTTGAATGCTTTAATGCATCTTTCTTCCCAAAGATGAGAACTCCTGATGAAATTGCAGCACTGACACTGAACACTAACAGTTTTCATCACAATTACTTTTTCATAAAATTACTGAAGTGACAATGACAAATTTCCCCAGAATTTGAGTTGGATTTATGTGACAAATCCTTTGATAGTAGTGGATAATTGTAAAGTGGAAGGATAATTATACATGATTGTCAACATTTTTAACAAATAAAAATCTGCAAGGCAGGAGTTTTATTCAGTCTCTCCAAGAACCATTGAAGCTTCATGTTGTTTGAGGTATGTCTCGGTAAGCTTTGCACTGTTCTCAGTTTTGTTCAAAGCTTGGGATATTGACTCTGCTTTTGATGCCTTCACAACAACCTCCCTGACTTGTTTCTTGTGTTCCTTGGTCTTTGATATACTGTTTTGTTTCGTTTTTACAAATGTTCTCTAACCTTCATGATAGAACTGTATCTGGGATTAGATTATGCACAGGTGTACTCTATTTGATGGTTAGATTAATTGCTGAAATGTGCATGCCACACATTTCAGGTTTTTTATCTGTAGAAATAGATACTGAGAACTGTATATCATTCTCATTTCCCTTCACAGTTAGAGCTAATAAACAGAATCCCAGTAAAGTACATTGAAATTTCTGATGGTATTTGACAAAATATTACAAAAGTTCAAGGGGTATGAATATTATTTATAGTCTATGGCTAAGCACTTTGTGCATTGAAAAATATTTAAATATCAACTAATGTTTAACTGATGACAAAGTTTCCCTATACATTGTCAGGAATTATCTATAAAATCTGTTTTTGCTCATCCACCAATAATTCTCAAAACACAATCACTTTGTGCCTTTAAGTTTCCTTCAATTCTAAATTGGAAATGGACTCGAAATTATTTTTAATCTTAAGATTTTCACAATCTTAAGGATCCAAACAGGTTGTTCCTTTCTAATGGACTTTGGAATTGCTTTTCCCACACATATATTGCAAGGGCCACCTTGGGGGTCTTCTGGACTTGCACTCCCATGGAACTGCTGTTTCAACAGCTTGTTCTAATTCCCATTTCTCCTCTAGGAAAAAAAAAAAAAATGGAGGCGGAAGCACTGGAGGCCAACATTGCAACAATAAGAGTTGCCTCGAGGGCACAAGGAGGAAAAGGGTCAATGGAATCACAGTGGTGCTAGAGGCACAGGAGTGAAAGAGCTACAAAAAAGAGAAGCTGTTAGCTCACACCCTCATGTAGGGATTTCTCATTTTAACACAGAGTCTAGTCTTTTTCCCTTCTTGCACAGGCTGGCCCCCACTCACAGTAAGACAGTTGTAAGCTCTTGTGAAATTAAAATCCTTGACTCTACTGAGTGGAGTGGTCTTAACCTCAGATTTCCTTTGCTTTATGTTGATCTCAGAGACAATCAGTAGGAGTAAGCTTGATAAGCAGCGGGTTAACCATCTAAAGCAGCAACACAAGAAAGAAACATCCATCTCTGAAGTCAACTTCTGGATTTACGCCAATTCCTTAAAAAAACAAACCACTTCTCAGAGGCCACAATCAGACACAGCCACCCCTGTGGTTGCTGAAATCAAGGCAGCATGAACAAAAGCAAAGCACAGTTTTAAAAAAGGATCACATATGATTCTCTGTACCGAGACATCAAAGAAGGGCAAAATGCATCAAGTCCTTAGGAATCCTTTCATTTCCTTGAAAAAAAAAAAAAAACAGAAAGTCTTTCCTGTGACACCACTGAAGGAGCCTCGGTGACTAATGCCTAGATTTCCTCTTCAGCACAAGCCGCACAGAGTACATTTTCCATCATGTCAGGCCTTATCCAAGCAGGGCTGAGTGGCTTGTTGAATCTACTCAGTGATGGTGTTTGCCTGCAAAGAAGGAGCATAGTAAGGAGAGCAGTTTATTGTGTGGAGAAAATACGTTTGACCTCGACAGAGATGAGTGAAACTCTGGACAGGTGGTGGTTTTATTGTGAGACACTAGATTTGGATGTTAGGTTTTGAGTGCACACATCTGTTGTTCACACAGGCTCTCTCTAAGCCCGCTTTAACAAGGCCAGAACCTGTTTCATCTTTCTGTACTGATGAGGGCTGTGGAAAAAAACACTGCCATGTTCAAAGCAACATCAACTCACAAATTGGCAGGAACGCTGGACATATAATCTCCCTGATGACAGAAACACACACTCCGTTTGGACCAATTACTGGCTTCATGGCAAAGTAACTCAGCCTGCTCTGTACATGCAAAGATTTTCCAACATCTAGTCACCAGTAGCATCCATCTCACTCCATCTTTCCATAAGCCGTCATCTGTCTTTTCTTAAAAGACATGCCAACTGGGCCTTTTCATGGAGGTGTTGGTAACGCTGATGTTTCAAGGAGTGACCTCTCAGTGTGTCTCGTCTTGGATTTGCAGCTCCACATCCAGATGGCGGGCTGTGTGTGTTTGTTTAGGCTGCTGGGTGCAGGGACTTCATGTGGGAAAAAAACTACTTTCTGCAACTGGATCGATGACGTAGAGATAAGAATACACATTGCCCTTAGGTCAACATGCAGAAAAATTCTTGTTTTGCGTGAGAACTTTTTCCTCATTCTGCTTTATTTCTTCGGATTATATAATGCAGCCAGGTCCACTTGATAAGGATTGTTTAAAACTCCCTGAAACACAGAAGCAGAGATTTACATAGCTTTTTCAGCTCCACTAGGTTATGTCAGAAGCATCATTGCTCATGCTGTTTATATTTTAGATATTTCCAAAACAACTGCAACCAACACATGACAAAAATGATGAAATGATTCTTTAAGAAAATGGTTCCTTCCAATTATAATTGCCTGGTTACAAAACTGCAATTGATATTTGTTTTTTCCTTTTTTTATGCAAAGCATTTTTAAATTTAGAGTTACCACCCTTACTTAACAAAATAATGTGGAATCAAGATTCAATGGCACCACTTTTCATTTTTCTTTCTCTATATGAATTAAAATAGACTTTGAAACAGAAAATTAGCTTTTGCAGTTTGTAATTGTGCCCATCTTTCTTTCCTTTGCAAAGCCACAACTAATTTATAAACACCACAAGAATCCTGGAATTTGAGAGTGTCCCTGTATTTTTGGATCTTTCCCATCGCTGCTGGTGCTCAGCGTGGGAATCAAGGGCAGAGATAGGAGAATGTGGGAGAAAAAGAACTTTCTGCTCTTCAAACATACCAACATTTAGAAGAAGGGGCACAGACAAGGAAGGCACCCTAACCTGTTTTTTCTCCCTAACCATCACAATAAACAGTAAATCCTCTTTGGGCGTGACAGATTGGATCGCTAATAAGTCTCTGGGATCCCAACAGTTGATGTTACTGATAAATGGCCGACCTGCCTATACGTGCTATCAGGCAGATCACTATCTCTCACTTACCTCAGTCAAATTCTTAAATAACACTAACACTGTTTTGGTGTGCAAAGATACTGTCATGTTGTTGTTAGATCTTCCACTGGGACTCAACGGTCTGAAAATGTTTTATTTGAGACGTGTCTTGAGTTGCTGTTTCCACACTGGGTTTTCTGTCTGTTTTAATCAGCGATGATGTGCTTCTTATTATATCCAACAAAACAACAGAAAGAAAAAAAAATAAAACACCTAAACAAAAACAAAAAAGATATCAATGGTAAGATAAATATCTGCTGTTTTAAATTAATATATTTACGTTTAAACGAGTAAAAACGAGTCATAATGATAGCGTAGGCAAAGTTTGTCAGCGCCTGTTCTGGTCCTCCTTTGTGGTGCTTGAAGAGGCCCTGTGTGTGGTCTGAGTGGCTCCCGTCTTCAAGGAGCGAGCCGATCCCTCAGACACTTCAGGCTGCAGTCTCACACATGGCAACTGACGAGCAAAAAGAAGAAGAAGAGGTCCAATAAGCAGGACCTGTTTGATCCGGCTGCAGCCAAGCAGCCTGCCAAGATGCCTTTGTCTTAGAGAGCACACCGCAGACTGCCGTCTACCATTGCTCTCTGCTGCGACGAGGGGCATCACTCACATGCTGCCGTGCCAGAGACAACTGCAGAGGGAAGGAAAAGAAAAGCAGAGAGAAGTTGGAAAGCAAAGACGACAATCAGAATGTGTATTGCATCATTATGTGGCCAAATGTTATTCTGTTCTCTGTGCAGTTGCACAAAAACAGTTGTGCAACATGCAGGTGATTATATTGTCATGCTTTTCCAGAGCTATTGCACTTGGTCAGAGTCAAGCATGCTATTTAATCAGAACTTCGCTGTGTGGGAGACACTGGAGTGGGGGAATGAGTTTGTCTTGCAAAATGCAAAGAGATACAAAGCCAGACTCAGTAAACCTGATATTTCACAAAAGTGGAACTGGGACATTTTTGACCCTGCTAGACAAAATACTGCTAAAATGTGATTCCTATTGTTGTCAATCTACAAAAGACTGAACTGTGAAATGGACAGATGCAAAAGATGGAGTTGTTTTAAAATACTCTGACTTAAATGCTTTCATGTATGTGTGAGAGGCTTCAATTGAGAGATAGCGCTTCTAAAGTTGGGTTTGATGTGTAAAACTATCCTGTTTCTGTTCAGACTGCACAAAATTCTACAGAGAGCTTTGGATCAGGTGTAACAGCATGCCTATTTCCCACAATCAAGACCTAGAACGTAGCTAGATATCTGACACTAATCATCCATTAAAACTCTAATGCTGGTCTTGCCACGCTGGAAAGAGCAGCACTGGCAGCTGTTGCTGCCACATCCAACTAGGCAGAGAAAACAATTCCCGGGAGGATGGAGAATTTGGGGTATTGTCCTTTTTTGTTTCCTAAAAATGTTATTCTGTATTTCTGATTCAGAATTTAAGTGTATGAAACTGATTTAAATGGAGATGGATGTATTAATGAAATTAAAACAGACCTTTAAGGATCCAAGATGAAGATAAAACAAAATGTATTTCAAGTTCAACATCAGATTTTGTTCAGGCATAAGCTTTTGTTGTTTCCAATCTGTTTCCTTTGGTCACCTTCTAGAAGCCTGATCTTTTGCCAGCCTCTCCTCAGGACACAGATAATTATTGGATTCTAACTGCAAGCCTTCAACAGCGCCATTATATCAGTCTATGTGTGTAAAGATCAACTTTAAGACTGGGGTTTTAGGCAGTTTAGGAGCACCTGTTAGGGCTCAGCTCAGACCCAGGATTCTGCCAGACCAGTCATGCAGCTGTTGGTCCAATCTTTCACCTCAGCCAGGAACATCATCATCCCATCTTCTCTCCTCCGTTTGGCTTGTGATCTGAAAACATGCACAACAATGAAGCTGCTCTGTGGGTGCTTTGACCTCCACAGGCCTGTAATCTCATGATATGGAATATGTCTCTGCTGATCCAGTAGGCAATGGAATGTAACTTACACAGGAAGACTGGGTTTCCTAAAAAGGACATTGGAGCTGTAGTTTTAAACTGCAAGTGAGCAACAAGTTCAGTTTTTGCCAGAATATTCCCTCACTGCTGCTTTCTGGTTGATTTTTAATTTTTTTTCATCTTCTTAGTGTACATTGTAAATATTAATGGAAAATTTACTACGAGAAGGAATTTTAGAACTAAGCAGTGGGAAAAACAAAATGCTAAAGTTTACAAGTTTATTAGACAATCTAAACCAGCATTGTAAACATTTCAAACATTCACATGGATTCCCCCCCTCCACCTCTGCTTTCTTGCATGGAAAAATGTGTGGCCCCCAGCACCTCTCTGTCAGAGCTCGGGTCTCTTGAGATGGGGAATATTAAAGAGCCTAATGTGACTGGGCTGTCCTTTAAGGGCTGCCTCCTTGTGAATGTCCATTTATAACCAGATTGGTCCAAATAAGCAGAGGAAACGCTGCACTTTCCCACAGTACTGCAGGAGCACAACACGACTTCGCCTTTAGAGTTCATGACTGCATGGAAACTGCACTCCCACTAAGAGCCCACAGAATGGGCGGACTGGTGGAGCGTAGCAGCCCGGATAACTTGACTAACGCTGAATCTGATTAACAAACTTGAAATCAAGCATGCAGATTGTGCTCAGCGCTGAATTAGGAAATACAATAACATGAAGTTAGATTCCCACCATGTTTCCTTGTTAATTATTTAATTCCAAACATATTGGCGCTCTTTAGTTCTAGTTTAGCATTAGAAGCTAGTTTGACTTCCTCTAGAAGCCTGATATTTAAGTCTACTTAAAAGTACAGGATAACATAAAACTCCTGTGCCAAGTTTAACCTTGTGTTATGTTTAAAGAGACAGCTTCACCCAGCTGCACTTTGAAATCATAAGTGCTTTGCAGCCCAGGTAACAAAATCTGACAGCCACCTGCTTCCACCCACTTGATTCCTGCTATGCTCTCTAAGACAAAGCCAGTGTGACCTCTTCATTAGTAGACCCTCTGTTCTCTCCTCATCTGCATGCCTTTGTCTTTGAAGACTTTTTTGTTGTTTTTCTTTTTTTAAAGTCCGTTTTGGGTATCTGATTTCTAATGCTGTGGCTTGAGGCCTGTGGCTGGACTTTGGCAATATCGTTCTGCTTTTCAAACCTGCTGTAGTCATACAGCGGAGAGGTTGCGACCTGCTGCCTGCATGTGAGTGACAGGAAGGAACAGAGTCTTTTAAGGGGATTTACTGTGAATTAGCACGCTGATTTGATGCTCTTTTTCACTGCGCTGTGTTCCAATCTGTGCATGCCCCCGTACAGATGGGCAGATCTCTGTTCAGCTACTACAAACAAATGCATCTAAAAATATAGTTTTATATCTCTGCACACAAATGAAAAAAAAAATAAACTGCTGTTTTGTTTTTGTTTTTTTCCCCAATTATCTGTTCTGAACTGACATGTTGTTTGGATTAATTTGAAACCTTTAGACAACAATTGTGGAAAAAAACAACAAAACACCACAGTTGTGATTTTGAAACTTTTCTGTAGCTTAAATTGGATAAAAGAGCACAATAGTGGCTGGTAAAGTGAGCCAGCTTGCTCTAATCAGTTTTTAGGGCAGCTGTGCAGCAAAGACTTTGACAACAGCCACCCAGCTGGCTCAGACTCTGGGAACCAGCAAGAAGGGCTAAGATTCACTTTATGCCATTACAGACATGCATGGCTTCCGTCTCCGGATTCATTTTTTTCTTACCTTGCACTCCAGCTCTTTCTCTCTGTTTTCACACACACACACACACACACACACACACACGGGGCTTATAAATGTATCAAATACAAGACCACACACACTCACACACGCCTACAACCCCCCCCCCCCCCCCCCCCCCCCCCACACACACACATACATATATGTGTAGATATATATATTCTGGAAAACAATAAGACACCACTGCACTGAACTTAATTGGAAACCTCTTGGTTTTTCCACCAAATATTGATTTCTGAACTCTTCCGGAGTTAAAACATTACTATTGTTTCTAAATGAATATTAACTTTTTTCTTTGAATTATTTGAGGTCTGAAAGCACTTTATTTTGACAATTTCTCATTTTCTGCAAATAAGTACCAAGTTTATTTGCAGAAAATGACATGTCAGCAGTTTATAGAATAAAAGAACAATGTTCATTTTGCTCAAACATATATCTATAAAAAGTAAAATCAGAGAAACTGATCATTTGAAGTGGTCACTTAATTTTTTCCAGAGCTGTATATACATACACATACATATACTGTTTATGTACATATATATATATATATATATATATATATATATATATATATATATATACATACAGTATATGTCTATCTCTCTCTCTCTCTCTCTCTCTCTCTCTCTCTCTCTCTCTCTCTCTCTCTCTATATATATATATATATATATATATATATATATATATATATATATATATATATATATATATATATATATATATATATAAGAATATACACTGTATATCTATGTACATAAACATCACATCAAGATCACACCATTTCTTCTTCTACTTTTACCCCCTGGTTAAACTGTAATCTGCGGTTCTGTTCCAGGCCTTCTTCCAGCGTTTGCAGCGTCATGTGGTTCAAGATTCCCACATTACAGAGAGCAGCATGTGGTGTGGGCTGCATGTTCCGCTTCCTGCAGATTAACTTTGTGAGCCTCTCTCCTCTCTTTACTGTGACAGACTGCATCAGGATAATGTAAATAAGCATTCTTAACTTTCAACAAACCGATGGACCCCAAACCCTGAAAGTCCCTCATGGTTGAAAGTGGGAGAATTCCACCAGGAGAAGTAAATTTCCTTCTTTCCCAGATCTCAAGCTTGCTTTTTCACAGATGCCTCAGGCTCAATGACTTTGACTTCCCACATTTAAGAGTGACTAAAAAAAGCATCCTCAAATTGCAACCATAAGTTGCCCCTCTTTCCCTCCTCCCACACACACATGTTCTTGCAAACGTGATGGGGGTCCTGTACATATGGGAAATTCAATTCTCAGTGGAATAAATTAGTTGAATTTCCCATTTCGCCAGCTATTCCCAGCGCAGTAACATGCTGAGAAAAGGCAGCAGTGTTGTTCTGTGGGATGCATACTAAGTTCAAGCCTCAAGGTGGAAAACAAAGGCGGAAGCTGCAGGCTTGCTACACAAACAAGGAGGGGTCTCCTTCCTGAAGACGTATAAGCTTTTCTACATAAAATGAGAAACTGAAATAATTGTAGTGCATTGAAAGGGTGATGCAAAATTTGAGAAGGTTAGTCTTCCACTGTATGACAGTTAATCTGGCTGTGAAAAATATAGTTTTTTGGATACACCGTGAAGCCATCCTCTCCCCTTTTGTAAATATATCTACATTGCAAGCTTATTCCTGCTCCAGTAAACTTTTTTTTAGGTCCGACAGTGTGATATGGAACTTGATCTCTGTGAGACAGTTTGACAGTTTATCCCTCACTTTCACTCCAGCAGAGGAAGAGGAGGAATCAAGTGTGTTAGGTGTGTTATTAGTTACCCTTTCAGCAGAAGTACGCTGGCTCATTCATGGGTCCTCTCAGATAAAGGTGGTTATCAGACAAACTGTTCCACATCCAAAGTCTTATCACTCTTATCATGATCTAGACCCACATCAGGGTTCATGAAATTGCTTTAAAAAGCCTTTCATGCAAGAAAAGCTACTGGCAAGAGAGAAAGGTGAAAATGAACAAGTAGAAGATACTACACAGCACAGGAGGTGTGAGACTTCTTGGTGAGCCGGAACAATGTACACCCGGATATTTGTAATGCAGTGGAACAAAACCTCCTTCTACAATCTACTTTTTACCTATTTTCTACTCTAATTCACAAATTAAAATCTTTTAAAATTTTTTTCAAATATATTTACTTGTGGTTAAATTTTACTGAAATAACATTTAGTCAAATCAACTCAACTTGTTACAGAGTAAAATTTTGCTTGAACAGCTAAACAATGCTGTGATCATTTTACTTTTGCAGTATTGGGCCAAGGGAAGAAGCCAGAACACCAAGAAAGAACCAATGAATGCACAAGCGAACACACACATCACACACAGAAAGTCTCCAGACAGGATTTGAACCCAGAACCTTCTTATTGTAATGAAATAGTGTGAAACAATGACCCCACCACGCTACCAGAATAATTTTCTTATTCAGTGTTGCACTTAAATATTCATTCATATGATTAGGTTCCTTTAAAATGGCTACTTCCTGAATGTTAGTGCAAAACAGAGTAAAATGAAATTTTACATCTCATTACACACAGAGAAGTCACAGACAACCTAATATCAATATAAATTTGTACAAAAGCTGATTTCAGCATATTTTCCCCTGAGAAAAGTGGAGAAGTGGTATTGAAAGATTATATCTTCTGGGAGTCGTAAATTATATCTAAAGTTGGAAACTGAACATTTTATTAGACATGAGAGGTAACCTGTCTCACCATTTTTTGTCTCTTCCCATTGTAAATACTGTGAGAGCTTGAAGCCATGGTACTACTGTCAACAGTCTCAAAAGCGATGTCTCACACATCACTGATGCTGAAAGGCCCCCGTGTCATACCGTTGGCTGTTTTAAAAACACACTATTCTATGAGGGTCTTAGTCAAACAGAAGTATTTAATAAAGTCTGTCACGGTCCATAACTCGCAATTCAAATGACCTTTGGTAACCCTGCCATCGTTGTACCTTTATGAATAGAAATGTACTGCCACAAAAACATTGTTAGCAAAGGAATTGTTGAGGTATAAAGTAGTTTCCTGCACACAACTTAAATCATGCAAGCGGCAAAGCAGATTTTCTGCCAGAATAAAGAAATTTAAAAGCACCAGAAAGATACATATATTTCTTATTATAGAAAATGATAGCATAATACATATGTTCAGTAGTAGGTAGGTAGTGTTGACAGCAGCTTTGTTACCAAGGAAGTAAAAGAACCGTGTAAGCAGAAAAAACAGGCCTTTTAGTGTTGTCCTGTTCTAATGGTTTAACTTTAATTTGTGTTTGAATGAGGGGGTGGTTGGGAGGAGCTGTGGTCCAGT
The DNA here is from genome assembly GCF_002775205.1 of Xiphophorus maculatus. Lineage (NCBI taxonomy): Eukaryota > Metazoa > Chordata > Actinopteri > Cyprinodontiformes > Poeciliidae > Xiphophorus > Xiphophorus maculatus. The sequence goes on along the minus strand of NC_036458.1, from coordinate 9,603,055 downwards.
GTTGGTTTAGGTTATAACCTCATTCTTGGCCCTCTCTATCAACATTGTGAGAGAAGTTTCGTTCCCTGAGGATCTCTCCTAGTTAACACCCCTGTAAACTCCACCCGCAATCCCTCATTCTAATCTATCAATTAAAATAACTATAAATAAAAAACACAATTCACCTCCAACATTTCACTTCTGTCATACGACCATGCTTTGTCTCAGTGGTCTTGATGAAGACAACTTTGGCAGTAGGATAAAGTTATGAGTGTTGAGTCATGCCTCTTTGGTTAAAGGCTTCAAATTTCCAAATGCAAAAACTGTTCAAGCAAGTAGTCAGACTCAGACTTGCAGACACTCTCACACCCCTTCTCCTCTCCTTCCCTCTGACCGAAGGGCCAACAACAACTATAAGCCTCTCTTGGGCTTCATCAGACGGAAAAATATAAAAGATAAATAAATGAACTAAAAGTCCAAAATTGTTGTGCTTGCGTGGGAGACTTCAGAATGCCCCAAAATAGCCGTTAGTAAGACAAGAGGAATGAGGGTCTGCAACTTTTCACCATACATGGGCCTGTTTTCCATACCCACTTTGTGACCGAAACACTCCACCACAGTGACCAGGCTGCTGCCACAGACTGCTGTGGCTTGTGCACAATTTCTTTGTGCTTTTGTTCTCAGAGCGTTGTCCTTTGTGTGTGCACACGAAGCCATATTTGATGGGGCGTCCGTTTTTTGTTCTGCAGTACGTTCCTGGTTTCTATTGACTGAAGTGGCTCCTTGTAGACTGGCTGTGTGGAAAGACGTTCCTGTTTCTACATGCACATACTGTGGAGCAAACAAAATAATAAAATTGACTCATATTGCTTGGTTTCTGAGAAATGTGAGTCAAAAAGACAAATGACAACACACGGCACAGGTTTAATGAAAGTGGGAGTGTGCATTTTAAAAGGCAAACTGAGGTCTTTTGACTTTGCACAAGTAGAAGTGAAACAGCCCTTTACTGTGTGTCCGCAGCCAAAGCCTTCCACAGTCCTGACCTTTTACACAGAAAATTTCTGCAAACAATCAATTCCCATCACCGCTTCAATATTTTGGTAGGAATATTGTTATCTGCTTATTTTAGGCATGCTTGTGCTCTTTTGCCTTTATAGCTTTCTATCAATCAGTCATCCGTTATTTCTGTCAAAGTGTTTTGCAAATATAATCAACCAACTATGATTGCTATGTTTATCTCCTGATGATCTGCAGATGGATCCAACTGCTGCAGAAGCATATACAGTTAGAGCCAACAGAAATGCTTGTCAGGCCCAAGAAAGTCAGAAGGGGTAATCCTACATTTCTAGACCCTCTGACCTCCAGTCGTTTCGCAGTGTTGGCACGTAGCTGGAGCTGTCAGCCCACCATCTATGGGAGATCTGTGTTTAATTTGCAAAAGCGGACTTTGCCAGAATACTGAGGGAGAATAAAAAGAGGGAAAGAGTGGAGGCGGTAGGGGTTGAAGCCAGTACTTTTTCCTTTGTATTTGAGAGAACATTTCTGTGTTTCTGAATGCGCCCCTGAATGCTGATGAGGCTGAGGCTAGACATCTTTGGGGTATGTGACTGAGGTGTTTTCAGTCTTTCAGAAGCTCTTTGAATGTATTGTGCATGAAAGAGTTGTATATGTTTTGTGCTAAAGTTTGTGGGTGTGTGTGTAGAGGTAGTTACTGCAAGTTAGTCCGTAAATGAATCTGGGCCTAGAGGACAGTATTTCAAAAGTGGCATTGGGACCCCCCTTACTGGAAGATGTTTGTCACTAAACTTGAAGTACTGAGCAAGACATGATGAATATTCCTGGTAGAAAGTCAGATGGGTTGTTTTAATCTCAGTCTCCCTGTCTGTGTCCAGACTTGTGAAGAAGTGTGTAGGTGCATAATAATTCTTGAATAAGAGTGACAGGTAACGGTGATTTATAACAAGTTTTTCTAGTTCTTGGTAGTGAATAGGGAATCAAGCTCTGGCCTGTCCTCTTGCTTTGAGCCTGGGAACCAGAGGAGTGATTCTAGCTTGCCTAAGTGTGTGGATGCTCTCCCTGCGAGCTGTTCCCATCCTACTCATCTGTTTATTATTTTCCTGTGAGGACTTGTGTTGTAAGAAGAGAAAGGATGCGGGGTACGGGTGGTGGAGGTCAAGATGGAGGGAACGTTCTCCCATGTTTCATTGACAACCCTTCTCCAGAGATGGATGGCGTGTCTTGAATGTAAACGAGTCACAAAAACAAACAGCAAGCAACAGTGACACATGTTAGATGTGCAGCAAACTCTTGACACAGTTAGAACAAGATGTTTGAGAAAGAGGGATTTTGTGGGGAGGTCCAGTGATTGGATATATACAATACATAGAAGGAGAATGAACACCAACCCGTCACAAGGAAGCTGGGAATTAACATAGAAAGAAAGGGAATGGCTGGAAAACCACTACTATAAAGTAAAATAGGAATAATATACATAAAAAGTGTAACTGATCCTGTTTTACTTGACCACAAAAATGGTATACTCTCTGTTTAAGAAAGAGAACTATATTTGTGTAAGAATTCATTGCAGAGATCTTACTCTTAAAATCAAGATGAGGGGCTTTAAACTCAGATTAATCTTCCCTGTAACATTCTCTCACAGATACATTTGTTTTATTAGGCTCAGTACAGGAAGAATCGTATGGTTTTGCTTTAACTATTTCACACTCCTGCCCTTGGGGTCTGTGGTTGGAATTGCACCATCATCTGTGGGTTTTGTGCATTGCAGGGAGTGGGCACGGAAGACTTCTGACCCCTGACCTTCCCGCAGCCTCAGGAGGAGAGGTTGTTTTACTGAGAAAGGGAAGACCCTCTTTCTGGTCCCACACAGTCCTCTCGAAGTCACATACCAGGGGATGCTTTTCCCACCATATACCAAACACATCACTCTGTTCTTTCCTGGTTTATAGCCAAGGGAGTGGGCGAGCTCATGAGTGGGGTCCTGCCCAGTGCTCATGGTAGACCTGACCTCCAGCAAGTACCACAGTAAGGGCATTCTCTGCAGGTCAGAGAAAATATGGAGAGGGGAAATGTCAAGTGCTGCTAAAAATACAATAGCATTTTGTTCTTATTTTATCAAAACTTTTTTCTTTTTCAAATGTTTTTATGACCCAATTTTAGGACCCGAGATATCAACATTTGAGGTGTATGATGAGCTTTATCATATAAGGAATAAACATATATGATAGAGAAAAAAAATGCTTTCAAAACTATACTTGTCATTTTTACCAGTGGGTTTCATTTCTGGGTGTAATATTCACAGAACTCTTAGTAAACAGTGACCAGTACTGGAGGTGCTAATTTTATTTCAAATGTATAATTTTACTGAAGTGAAAAGTAGATTCAGTAAATTTAGATTAAACAAAGAGCAACATAAATAGTTGACATGGAGCTTTTGAACAATATACAGCCAATGCACACTCTAAAATAGTTGTGTCTGAAGGCCCAGTTTGTGACATGGTTTCGGATGTTTCCCTGGCTCAACACCTACATGATATACATCCATCCATTCTTCCATCTGTTATGTAAACTGAAAAGTCATTGTAGGATCACAGGGCAACCGCTACCTGTCTCCAGCAGTCATTGATCAGTGGGCCAGTGGCGTGGTACACCCTGGACAGGTTGCAAGTCCATCGCAGTGCAACACAGAGACACACTGGAGTGTCTGTGTGTGTACTGTATCTACTTTTATGAATAATATTCATTGTATCACCATTATTGGCAGCCCTGCTGCTAATACTTTGTGCAAATTACTTTCGGCAGCTCATAAGTTGGAGGATACAGTGAGAGCAGGATCTCTGATGTCTCTGTTGTCCAGAGTCATGGGTTTGTTCTTATCCACAGGCTTTTATTGCCGTAGGGGTTGGGATGGAATGTCCTTAACATTTAAATGTGATAAAAAGAAAAACACAGACAACATCTCTCAAGGGGGAAAATACTCTTTTAAAGTTTGTAATAACACAGATAAAAATACATTACAAAGCATCATGAAACTCAACAATATCATACTTTACCCCTCACAGGCTGCAGAGTATGTAGTCTTAGCCTACGGTATGAGGGTGTGCATGCTTGGTTGTTTGTTCTGGGTATCTCTGCATTACCTTTGTGATGAAAGGGTGGACTGACCAGGGTGTACCCCGACTGTCACCTAGCAACCACTGGAGATAGGTACCAGCCACCCCTGCCACACTGCATTGACAAGCAGGTGTAGACCATGGATACATGGATGGATGTTTTAATGTATACTGCATTGTGAACTGTAGTAAATACATTCCAATTTCATTTAGTCGCCATGTTTACATCAGTTTAATGTAGCCACACTTAATGGCTGGTTTCATAAAGTACAGCCTAAATGTTTTCATTGTTTTGTATTTGCCAAGAGAAAACACTGAATTTTTTTTACCCCTCCAGTGGGTCTTTTGTGGGCTCTATATGAAAATAGGCCGACAGGAAAGGAAGACATGCGGCAAATATCGTCGGGTCTCTGAGTCGAACCCACGACGGCCGCGTCAAGGACTCAAGGCCTCCAAACATGGGTCACGCTATACACTACGCCACCACGGCACACCCAAAACAGAAAATTTTAACAAAATCACACTTATGGTGAAACCACATTGCTTTTACGTAGAATACAGCACTTTGCAACTCTTCCCTCGAGCAACAGAAACAGACAATCACAGTTAATGCATGCCACACCTTAAAATAAACATGTGATGGTCATTGCTGTAAATGTACAAATGCCTGTAGACAAATGTCAGCATGTAAGGCAAAAATAAAAGAATGTGAAAAAGAAGTGAGGAGGAAGACATACTTTTGTTGTGTTGATAAATACAGAGTGAGGGAGAGGGGAAAAAAGAGGGGGTAAGAGGGACAGCAGCCAAATGACAGAGGCGTGTTTGTGTTCTGATTAGGCTGAGCCAAGAGAAGGCGGCACACCAATAGAGATAACCAACAAAGACATCTCTTCACAAGGGACAAATCTGCGAACATCTTTTCATAGTCAAAAGAGGTGGGTACATTTGTAGCTTTTATGTTAAAAAAATAAGAAATAAGAATTTATCGAGTGATTTTGGAGTCTGGAGATCATTTACTTCTCTCATGTTGAAGCTGGCCCCTAATCTATGTTATCATTATGTTCTGATAAACCTCCACGTTGCATATCTATCCATTCTCACCCTGGCTGCCAAGATGGGATGCACTCAAGCTGAATAAACAATGATGTGGACTCTTTGGGCTAAGGCAGGCTTCCTGGCATGGGTGTGCCTGTGCCCCGTTTGGTTTCTCATCTTTATGGTTGGCGACAGTGAATAGATCAAATCAGTGGCAGTGTGGATCAGGTCCTGAGTGAAAATTTCTCTTTGGCAGGGAAAGGAGGCTGGGATACAGCCAGGGTTGCCTTGCCTGGCAACCCTGGCTGTATCCCAGGACACTATTGGTGTCTTGTCTTTGAGTTCTCTCGGTCTGATTCATACACACATCCACACCAACACCCAGTAAGTTCTCTCTCACACAGCGAGAGGCATGAGAGAAAGACTGTGCCATCCTTGGGAAACAAATTAAAAGGATGTTTCCCTAGTTGAAAGTACTCCTTCGTTGGTGTCGGTTAAAACCAGAAAGGAAAGCATGTTGTAATTTGTCTGTAAATTAAAAAAACCCATCATATTCCCAGACATCTAATTATAACATTGAAAGAGAGAAACAACTGAACCCTGGTGGCAGAGGTTGAAAACCAAATGAGAAATGATATGTTTGAGACAAAAAATGTGAGGACATAAGTGGTAAGAGAGAATGTTTGAGTGTATTTCCATTTATTTTTATTTTTTCTTTTATCTGTTTTCTAGATTTTGTATCTTGTTTTTGATTCAGGCACCTTGCCTCATCTTGCAAAGAAACAGGAATTTCAAGCTTTAAGAAATATTGCAACATGCTTTTGTGTTCATCCAATGGAATATTACACTCATCTGACCTCATCGGTGGCCTCTTTTTTTCCAAAAGAAAAGAGATGATCAAGTTACCCTAACTCAGATTACATAATCTTTAAATCCTTGGACAATGAACCACTAACCACTCTTCTTTGAGACCTCCAGAACATTTACACAGACTAAAACCTCTAATCACAGAGTTTCACTCTGAACCAAACTGGTAGTTTTGAGAGAGTGAAAAGAGCGAAACAAAACAACACGGTAGAGGGCAAACCCGAGTACCAGTCTGGAAATTCCTGTTGGATTGTTTATGTTCTGGAAACGCAGTAGGGAAAGAGAACAGCACTGGTGGTGAAATGATTGGGACAATAAAACCTCTGTGTTCATAAAACAATGTGCATGGCTGGCCAGAGGGAGCCAAACTACTTCTGATTTATTTGTGCTCCAGTCAGCTCCTGAATGACTTTACAAACAAGAACATAGACTGAGAATGAGAAATGATACCTCCTCCATGAACATATGAGCATCGCAAGTGACCTAGGCTGCATGTGAGAGGTTACTTCACATGGACTGAGGATGAAAAGGAAAAGAAATGGACAGTAAAAGGGAACCGGGGAGAGAATAAGATGTGTTTGTTTCTCCTTGTGGAGTCTGCTGTCAAAGAGCAACCTGAGCTTCCCCCATGTTGACTGCAAAAAGATTAATAGCCCCCCTTAGGTCTGGGTTCAACTCTGTTGATGGTAATATGTCCCATGTGGCTACATTTGTAGTCACATTCAGCCGTGCTAAATGATGATTAACCCCAAACTTCTTTTTTTATTCAGTTCTCATTTGTCTTTTCTTTGACATCAGCAAACTGTTACTGGTTATTTAAGCTGATCTTTGAAAACAAGGAAAATGTCAATAGAAACAGATAAGTGGAGTCTCGTTTGGGAGCATTCTGACCTGGGATCAGTCTGAAGCACCTTTGTCTAGACACCAGCTTCACTTAACACCCAACTCTATATCTCTGGTCAATCCTCTGGGATATTTCCCCTCTTCCCATTTGTCTTTTTTTGCTTTTGGCACTTATCCATATTCTGACCTGGCACCGAAGAACCCATACATGCTTTTAATTTTACAAAAATACTGAAAAAACAATTGCATACATTTCTCCCTTTTTTTGGAAAATACATTATCCCCATAAAATGCAAATTGCTCATTAGGAAACATGGATGCAGGCAAATGCAATGTTTGACAATTGTACATTATGTCGGCCTCATTATATTGCAATCACATTCCTGATTGTAAAACAAAGGTACACAACAATGGTGATAAGATCTCTTGTTTAATGAGACTTTGCTGTAACTTCTGTATTTATTCAGTTAGTAAATAGGCCTTCTATTCATTTCCAGGGATCCCAATTCTCATTTTCCCAAGTTCAAAACATCCCACCCCTTACTAAACAAAGTTCTGTGCCCACTCCCTGCCAATAGGCTTCCGTGTCCCACTTTGGATCTTGGCACCCCTCAGAACATTCAGGACTCCTCCCCCACCCTTCTCAGATTCCGTATCCCCCTTCTTCACCAACCCGCACACACACCCATACACACACACACACACACCCGTTTGATTGTGATTGACAGTGTCTTTGTTCCATTGTGTGGAGCTGTCGCCTCTGATGAAGACACATACTCAGAATTGAAGCGCAGTATTCATTGTGGCTTACTCAGACACTACAGGTTCAGCACCAGTTGCACTAACATTTTGCAATAAGCTCAATGTGCATTCTGACTCAGTAAGTAAGATTAGGTTGGGCATATTCCTACAGCATCAGTTGGAGAACAGAATATTAAGTTGATGTACGCTAAACTGGACGGATCACGCCACGGCAGGGCCACAGGAGTGCGTACCAGAACCAGGAGGTCCGGGCATGATGGGTTAAGGGGGCCAGCTGGAGAGGGAGGCTCGAGGCTGTGCAATGTGTCTGAGGTTGTCATTAGTTTTCACCCCTCCTTGGGGATGGGAACCAGGTCACATTCTCTCACACGGCACAAAGCCGGGTGTGTGAGTGAGAGGGTTGGGGGTTCAAGGGAAGGATTCTGATGGGGTAGTGGGGTGGAGGTAGGGGGGCAGGCCATGACCTCTTTATATCCATCAACAGATCACTAACTTGCCCCATAGGCATGCTCCAGCAGCACATTCCCAAACACACATGCACACACAGACATTATCATCCATGCAAATACATGCTAATATGTGCGCATGTGCACAACCAGGCCCTCTAACAAAATCCATGAGCAAAGACTAGAATAGCCTCTCCTGGTGGCTTACTGAAAATTCCTCCCAATAGTCTTTACCTACTGAGATATATTTTTTTCTTTTGATAACATCTGCTGCTATCAATATTTGTCTTCCCAAATGAATCAGTAATAAAGTTTGTATGAATCACTGCTGAGACTGCATCACCAAAAATGAGTTGCTAAGAGATGAGTGATTAATTACAATATGAGTAAGAATGAATAATGGTTGCAACATGGCATAAAGCGTACACCCATCTATTTCAGAAGAAACTCAAATGACAAACATGACATAACCTATAGTCATGTTGCAATAAAAATGAGTCCATGAGTGCCAGTAATGAGCTGGTAAATAAAGGCTTTTAAACATATAGCACACAAATATAATAAGGCATTAATTTCAAATACCAAAAGTTATTTTCATGTCGTAACACACAAACATTTCTGCATGAAAATGTACAGTTTTTAAGTTCTGTCAGGAAAAAAACCCGGAAAAACAGTAAAAGACTGCCCTCTCTTGGTAAAAGATCTGTCCTGCTGGCTGAATTAAACAACAGCTTGTTTTTAGTTTTTGGTTAGTATTGTGGTGAAATTTGTAATTTCTATTCTTAAAAAAAATGAAATAAAAACTTTTGGGGTAAGTCAGAACACTGTTTATTTAAAAATCAAAATCAAAATAATAATAAAAAAAATCCAACTTGGACCTCTTTGAATCTTTAAAAACCAAAAACATTCCATTTGCCAAAAGATTAAAAACAGGATTCAACAGCAGTTATGACCACAGCAACACAACATTAAAACAAACATAAAATTATAGACACAATACATTAAAAGCAAATTTGTTTATGACTCTGTTATTAATGCCATAACTCTGAGTCTTAACATAGCGTTATCTTGGCTACAATTTATTTCTAACCTGGCGTTTCATATAATGTCATCGTTTCACATATTAACTGAGTTCAGTTTTGTGCTTTTATATTAGTCCATAAGATTTATATCTCATGCTGTTTTTATTTATTTATTTATTTTACCTCTGAGGTTCTTATTTTAAAGAATAAGTATGGCATTTTTTTCATAAAATGTATGCTAAAACCAATGTTAGTGTTGTTGTATTGTGTGATATGTGTCTCTCCACTCAGGGCACCCTGGATATGCCATCTCCTCAGAAGAAAACTTGTGCAATTGCGCATATCGTCTGTCAAAGCTTATCATAGTAGTGTCTTAGATCTAAAAGTAGCCTCCTCGCATTGAGCTCCACGTTCTACATTACCTGCTTAGCCCAGAACCTCAAATTAAGACACTGGGGGGTTAGGGTAGATGAACTGAATACTATATTATTCAGTTGGGAGAGATGGTGCGTCTGCGCAGGCAGCTACACGTCAGGCACTTCAGGATGCTCATGGTGATGTGCATGAGAGGACCGAAATTGAAAAGCAAGTTGTAGAAGGTGTTTACAGACAGGCCACCCGTCTCATCTGCGTACTTTAAGGCCACGATGGGTGTGTAGAGGCTGTTGGTCAGATTCCTAAAGCGAGGCCTCTCCGACTCAATAACCATCTTTGTGCACTGGAGAAATAAAAGTCAATTTTAGATGAGGATTATTCAGACTTTGTATCTGTCAACGATTACATAACTCAAACTTTAAACTTTGAACAAGTTTTAGTCGGACTCAGCTGGCTTACTTTAGCTATGTCCTCTGGAGTCTGGCCCATGGCTTCAAATATATCTATGGATGATGGAAGGTAAACATCTTTAAAATATCGAACTGTGTCTGCATCGACTCCAGGAAAATCCATCTTAGCTACGTCTTCCATCATTTTCGTCTCAAACTCAGTGTGAACAGGGCCAGGTTCAATCATGGACAACCTGAGGCAAGCAGATTCAGAAAGGTGCAGGGAAGACATCAAAAAAATAAAAAATGAGTAAAAAACATAGATAAATTACGATAAACTTGGGGGACAGAAGAAAGAGGTCATTTTACCGAATGTTGAACTTCATCAGCTGCACAGCCATACTCTCACAGAAACCTTCCATTGCAAACTTAGAGGCTGTGTAAACATCATTGAAAACCACTCCTGGATGGAGAACAAAATACAGAATATCAAGATAACATATTACTAAATCAGTAAATTGAAGTTTTAATTTACACATAGGTTAAACAACAAGAGAATGGTCCTCCTGACCTAACTGGTAACAATTAGTCTCTTGGATCATATTGTCTTTACAAAGAGACAATATGATCTCAAATCATATCAATATGATATGATATGATTTAACACCTACCCTGGAGACCCATAACGCTGCTCATGACAACAATGTGTCCTGAACGCCTCTTCTTCATGTCCGGCATCACTTCTTTGATCATGCGAACCACACCGAAGAAGTTGGTGTCAAAAACTCTTTTCATTTCATCGATGCTGATGCTCTCCACTGGTCCAAGCAAACCCACACCTGCATTGTTGACTGAGAAGAATCCCAGACACACATAGTACTCTACTCAGAATTTAAACAGTTTAGTTTGTTTAACTTGTCTCATAAGAGTAAACACACATTGATCACACAAGTTATTACTTGCTAATGCCACCAGATGTCAGTGTGTGACAGTTTCAGGAAGGTGTGATGTAACAGGAGTCCTTGCTGTGGGGCCTCTGGGTTTTGAGTAATTATGCGAAGGGGGTGTAATATGGGATGGAAGCAGGTTTATAAATAGATGCTTTATCCAGACTAAAGGTTTTAACAAGTACTGAAAAGATGTTCTTGTTCGAGGGTCACTAATCTGAAAACCTGCAACATACTGCACATTAAAATCTGCTATTAACCAAAGAAGGTTTGTCAGTTCTAAAACGTTTTCCTGCTTACCTTTCACTTTGGGGAAGTCAGTTATGACAACAAAGTTGTCTTAAAAGTGTGAACCTTTAAGAGAGGTGTTTCTATCTATATGTATGATGGTATACAATAGCCTTTTTTGTTTGAGTGCAAAATATATCTGGCCACTGGAATTTCAAGACTTCCAATCCCCTCCTTCCACCCACTCAACTGCAAAACCACAGCGAATAAAACTACAGTCTCAACAGTCTGAAACACTACCGTTATGGGACTTTAAAAACTTTAATAACAACTAAATTAGTATTATTCTATTAAACATTACCTATTGCAGAAAGAATTGCTCACTTAAGTCGTGAACAAAACATGAACTGAGCAGCAAAAGACAAAATACATGTATAATAATAATAATAATAATAATAATAATAATAATAATAATAATAATAATAATAATAATAATAATAATAATAATAATAATAATAATAAGTTGAGACACATATGGGTAACGGATCTAAAAGACAAGGAGCAGTTTTAAATCCTCCTCAGTGTGTGCCACTCACTCAGAATATCAATGTGGCGGTCCTTAATGTTGTTGATGCACTCTTTGACAGATTCGTCACTGCATACGTCTAACGGGAGCAACATCAGGGTCTTCCCATATGTATCTCCAGCTGCTTCCAGAAGCTTATCCTTCTTCTTTAGGTCCCGCATGGTGGCAATGACTGTTTGACAAAGACAAACAGCAATACAAAACTAAAAAAAGAGCTTTGAAACTGAAAAGAAGGATTTCTCTTTAATTTAAAGTACCTAAAGATTGTTCAAACTCATCCAATAATGTGCAAGATTGCTTTAATGTGGTTTAATGTTGAAAACGCTGTGGGAACAACACTGCTGACTTTTGGTTTTTTAGCCCTGCAAATCTTTGCAGATGTAGCAATTTATAGCCAATAAATATTTTGCTTAGGATGCCAAAACTAACAGGACAGGGTTGGGTTCCATAAAACAACAAACAAAAATGATTTGGCTTAAAAATAGAGAAAACTCTAGCTGTCCTTCACCAATTTCCACTAAAACATTTGTTTCTATAGAAACAACAAAAACAAAAACAAAAAACCCAGTTATATATAACTTGTTTTATTCATAATATGATTTTTCCCCCCTCTCTCTCCAATGACTGGGCTTCTGTGACCACAGCCTGCAACAGCATCTAATATGAACAGATGTGCAGGACACTCTGAACTAGAAGATAATTACTTTCTGAAGCTTCAAAACTATTGATGAGTCACTGCAGTTCAGACAGAGTGAACACATAGAGATGTGCAAACACAAGCAAATGAAACTTTCAAAATGGAAACACAATCAAGAAAACCCTCACATGGGGTCAAAGTTCCTAAAAAAGGCCACACCTGGTACAGGACACAGAATTGATTTCCTTTGAACTTTAAACACAGGAGAGAGCTAACCTACATACGAAGCAAAAATCTATCACAAGCTGCAGTTATCAGCACAGTGCTGTCGAGGCTTTGTTGGTGTCTTCCCCGTCCAGTATTATGATGTTGCTTAACAGGCGAATGAGTGGCAGAGCTGTTGCACAATGACAATCAGCAGAAATAAACAGCCTTCAAATTCCACATTTATCTAAATCTACCTGTTGTCCTTCGTAGATAAGACCAAGGTCTAATCTAATTCCTCTGTGAACATAAACTGGGCGGGATTACTAAGGTGAAAATGGGATTACTTACCAACTTTATGCCCATGTTTCATGAAACATAGCAATGAAGGTGGACCTGTATCTTTAGAATTTATTTGTGTAAAAGTAGCATAATTTGTCTGCTATACAGATACCATGTGAGTTCTACATAAAGCAGTTATTATTATTATTTAAGATGCCTGTGTGTAATCAACTGAAGGATTTACGTCTTGACTGAGACGTAATCAAGGGATCCATTGTTCTTCTAGTTGCTGAAGGAAATAGTTCTGGGCAGCTCAAACATTCTGGAAAGAGCTGCATTTGAGTGAAAAAAAACAACAAAGGATTTTCAGGGGCCTTCTTAGAGTTTACAACATGTCACTGCAGCTAATTGTGACTCAATGCACAATGCAATATCTAATCTCTGCTGGGTTTCCTAATGAACAGAGCAAAACAGTTCCATTTCTCAGATGTGGTTTCGCTCAAAGCAGCTCACAGCGAGGAACACACTGGGAGGGAGGGTGCAGTCAACTGTTTTTGTTTTGCTCATCTATTCCACCGCAATACATTTCATCAGATCCCAATGGCTGAAAGAAGAAAAGGAGATCTAAAACTAAACACTGCAGAGTTGCCCATAAACTGATAGTAATGGCTTCATTCACCTACGATTGTAATTTCAGGATTCAGACTATAAGGCTAATGATGAATGGTTTCTCTGGTGACATGTTTCATTGTAGAACTACAAACAACATCAGTTCTGTGGAGATTCACAGCTAGCAACAAAAATCTTTTCATGTAGATCTAGAAAAACTCCCACAGTGGTCTCACACACTCGGGAGAAAACACAACACAAAAAAAAAAAAAAAAAAAAAAAAAGGAAGACTGATTTTAGCTGAAATCTCTAAACTCAGATTAATGATGCCTGGGAAGCTGAGAGGAAACACACAGACAGACAATGTCAATGTGGGACACCGCAACTCCCCTGTGTACCAATGGAGACTTCAAACGAGGCCCTTGCTCTGGAGTGAACCCATGCTTGTACAGGTCTCAAACTTTGTCCCCCCTTTTCACACTCAATCCAGTGTGGGGACTATAGGCACATTAGACACGGCACTAAACTGGAGCAGGCCCTCTACAATTCACAGCAATAAAAGAGGGCTTTGTGCAGGAGAAGTCACTTGAAAGAGAACTGACAAGACTCTTTTTCTGAATCCTGCCTGGCAAGCGGCATCCTTGCAGAGCCCTACCCTGGAAGCAGCCCTTTCGGATGACAATAGGTGAGCCAAAGGAGGGGGTGGACTGGATCTCAGCGCTGACTAAACTGTATGATTCCCATGTTGAATTGAGAAGCTTCACATAAAATCAACGTGAGCATGCAAGTCAATCAAAACAAACTTTATGGTGGTGCGACAGCAGACTGTTGGAGGACAGTAAACACGGACAAACTAGACTTCAAAACGACTCAGTCTATTTCAGCCCTGCTACTGGTAGGTCTGGTCAAAGAAACAATGAATAATAAAGCGTGTTTTTACCATGGTAACGCTTCTTTTCATCTTTGGCCAGCGTAACGGCGATTCGTAACCCGATGCCCGATGAGCAACCGGTGATCAGCACAACTTTCTGCCCACTGTTCGCCATGATCCGTCCGGGTAGGCGCTGTGTTTTCCAGCGCTGCTCTGCCCCTGATGGTCGCCGAGCTGCTGCGGGAGCTACCGATCACCGGACTTTTAAAAAACTAAAGCGGATCATGAAGCCATTGCGGCCATGTGAGTCCCCAAGCCAGTCACATGTTCATGCTGAGTGGAATCTGGAACTCAAAACGGCGTGACATAAGACCTCCTGCAGTTTAAAACTAAATAGGTGTCTCTGTGCAACAAAAGTGCAGCCTTGTTAATCCAGCAGAAAAGTGTGGACGTGCATGCGCGCAAGTGCGCGTTGTGTGAGGGGGCAGAGCTTATTTGATTTGTGAGCTGTTGACCCCACCAACACATAACTGTAATATTCACTCACTATCCCTGCACTATTTCTCTAGCGTGTTTAACATATAATTTTCAATCTAATATTTAGATCAACAAGTTGAAAACAATTTTTAGGAACATAAATACATATATATATATATATATATATATATATATATATATATATATATATATATATATATATATATATATATATATATATATATATATATATATATATATATATATATATATTTATAAATATGTGCTCATTTGTTGTGTTTCTAATATTTGTTCTATTTGTAGTAATAAAGTGTTGATTTTACCTAAGATTTTTGTATTAGGTTCAATGTGAATTCGTTGTAACGCTTTTATTTTACTGATTCTGTTGTTTTCAAAGTAGTGATTAAAATGTCACGTAGTTAACTGTGCTGTACTGCCATCTTGCGTTTAGAAAGCGAGTTGCACAGTCAGGAAGCATGTTTTGTCAGTTGGTTAACTTTTTCTCTAGTTAGCCCATAGGCTACAAGGGGTCATAATTGCAAAGATAAGAACTCAGCCAAGTCGTCCCTCATTTTCTCCAGTGAAATCACATAGACTCCTTAAAAAACCTGCCTACTCTGGGCATGTTGCTAAATGTGATGCAATTGCTTGCAAACTGCAGAACGCAGCCTCTGTCAGACAGCTGAGCTTTCAGTCGAATCTTTGCTGCCCAAAGCATAAATAACTGAATGATCTAAATAATACTGATAATTTATGGTGTTTGTAACTAAATAGCTTTTCTTATTAACATTACTTTGGGATAATTTTGTTTCAGCCTTTTAACCCTCATTGTTTCTCTGTTTTCCTTGTCATCATCAGACTAATTTCTGATTGAGTTTTTGTGTGCTGTATTAAAAAGCTGATGCCTGAATATTTCCAAAATCCCCAAGCAAAACAACCAATTTCTTCCACAGGTAAACATAAAGAAAAACAAAAGTCCTTTAGATAAACAAGTTTTAATTTAAAACTGACAAGATTCTTTGCAAAGTAACAAGATCAGCCATCCATCTATCTGTTATCTAACATGTTTATCCTTGCAGGATCAAGAGCGGGCCTGGTGCCTAGCTCCAGCAGGTGGGAGGCTGGGTACACCCTGGACACCAGTCCAGTAACACAGGGAAGCAACAAGAACAATTTATTCATCTATTTACAAGTAACAAACTGAGTGATAAAGTCTAACTGGGAATGACACTTACATAAAAATATATCAGAGGTTGTAAACTTTTAT
This sequence comes from Xiphophorus maculatus, assembly GCF_002775205.1. Classification (NCBI taxonomy): domain Eukaryota; kingdom Metazoa; phylum Chordata; class Actinopteri; order Cyprinodontiformes; family Poeciliidae; genus Xiphophorus; species Xiphophorus maculatus. The sequence continues at coordinate 9,587,078 of NC_036458.1, read as the reverse complement.
CTAAAGTATAGCCTTATCTTGACAAGTAAGATGAAGAATTCTACTCAGTACAGGAAGCTAAGGATTCTCCATAAACCTCTACCTCTAAATAAGATGCAAGAGCAGTGTTTTCCACTGGAGCAACATCCAGGGCATTCGTCTCATGCTTTTTCAAGTGCCTCTAGTTAAAAAGGACAGATGGAAAAGGAGATAAGGAGGACTGCTGGACATCGATTGGTGTCCATCAGCCTTCAGCCATCAGCTATTGCTGAGGAATTTCAGACGTTTGAGACAGTGAATGAGACAGAACAAAGAGGAATGATGCATGTCCATACATGCTTTATAAAGCCGCATGCTTTTAAAGTCTTTTTTGAACCTACCCTAAACTTCCTCTTCTCCACTTTCTCTGACACACATTATTTGTCTCACTAAAGTTTTCCAAAACTTTCAGAGAACCTTTCACACTTGCTTTGACACTTCTAAAGGTATTCCAGCAGTGCCTTCAGCTCAAACCTTTGTTTCAATTTACTTGAATCTCAGACTCTCCAGTAATGAATCCTCTGACCATCTAAAAGGTTTTTTGTTTTTTTTTCTTAGATTTATAGTTTAATTATTAATTTCCTGTGTTCTGAGTATTGGCATAAATGAACTGATGATTCTCAAACGTTGCTTTTCTTGCTGACTAGGTCACAGCTAATTGTATTTGGTAACATTTAATTTGGGTTATGTTATTAGAGATGTTGTTAAGGTTAAACAACGCAAGACGAATGCCTGCTATAACCGACAAATAAACTGTGAGCTTGCTTAGGCCTTCATGCTAATGAAATCTCTATGCAGTTTTCCAGGAAAGGAGACACACAGTGGGTGATGCCACTGAAAGGATAAGGGACTGGAATAGAGAGTGGAATGTTTGCCACAGTGCAGGAGTAATTCTTTCTGCTCTTTTGTGTGCAGTCTGCAGATGAGGTGTGGAATGCAAACTTCATGAGAATAGAGGGGTGGAAAGAAACTGAGAGAAAGAATAGCTGGGGGTCAGTGCATGGGAGGACCACTAAAAGAGGGGAGAAGGAAGGAGGAAAACTGCTTCTAGCTCCTGAGGCAGAAAGACATTGCTGAAAGACAAGCACTAGCTGATACAGCTTTATGCACACAGCAACACTGTAGTAACTTAAGAGTAAGAACACCATTTTAATATCTAAAGCACCATTTTTTCAAACATTCATTGTACCTACGCGTTAATTTTCTACAATATGTTTATCAGAAGAGAAATTCTAATTTGTCCTTCAGAACCCCAACGTGTCAATACAGAAGCAAACCCAAAACAGCTGTCATTCATGGGTTGTTAAACAGCTGAAAAAAGAGAGAGAAAAAGACCAGAACAAAGAAGACAAAAACATCAGATTGAGGTAATGGACTGCTTAAGCATCCTTCTGTACTGAAACACAGAATATTTCTACTGATTTACAAAAGCCACTGAATTTATTTCTTTTCAGCATAAGATTCACAACAATGTTTGGCTCTCTGATCAAAGGAAAAAGGCAAAGAAAGTATAGTAGCAGAGTCTCTCAAGGGCTGCTTATGCAGCCTCTGCAGCATGTCGCAAAATTCATCCGATTAAATCACTTAGTGGTCTTAAAAGTCCTTGTATGCTTTCAATGAATAGAACATTCTCAACAAGAGACATTTAAAATAAAAATTTTCTTGATTCACATTACCATATGTGGCATTTAATAATGTCAGTTTATGAGCGTCAAGGTTTAGAAATATGAGCTATGTTAATGTACATTAAGATTTCAATCAGTGTATCGGAAAGGTTAAACTTGTAAACGTTAGCTCATTTAGTCTATTTTATTAATCTTCTTAAGCAGGTTAAGATTAAGATTTTTATATGTTTATAAACTTATCCTTCATCATCCATTTTGATCGTAAATGATCATTAATCTAATTCCATAAGGGGACATTTTTTAGATTTTTAATGCTCCCAAAGCTGGTTAGGCAAAATTGTTAAAGTCATAATGTAAAAACTTAGTTTAAATAAGTACAGTGACATTACTTTGCATCCAGGTTCTTTTTCTGAGAGGTTCTTTTCCCTTAAAACAATGTATTTGTGTAGTTTGGTATTTGTCCAATGTAATTATTAATTACTCACTTAATTACTAAAGCTAGAATAAACACAGTTAAACACAGTAACATATCAATCTCTGTCCCAGCGTATCAGTCTGCCTGACATGCTGACTTTGCTCACTCACAATTCAGACTGGCAATCCTAGAAGTTAATTTGTGGAAATTGTTTGGTGATCAACAGAAAACATTAAAATTTTTGATGAAAAAAAAGTCCTGCCTTTAAAATTGTGTTAGAAACTGTCAAAAATATTTGTTTTTTGCAAACTGAAGAAAGGACTTTGTTTTTGTTTTGTTGTGAAGATAATGGATAAAAGGCTGATAAAGACACACCTTTTTGGTCACGTTAGGTTGTGTGTATATATCTTTTTCCATACAAATAACAAAAGCAAAATGTATGAAATGAAATAAAATGAAGTTGTGGATTTGGGCTAGGATTTATAGGTGATTTAAGACAAATATGAGTACTTTTGTTCCTTTTCTGTACTAATCACCAGCAGTCACTGGAGTTCATAGTCTCACATTTTGTAACATGTATTTTAGGGTGAGAGTGGAAATAAAGTTTAATCACACAGATTTCAACCTGGAGTCTTAGACATACTATATGAACAACAAAGTAGTTATACTGAGAGAACTGATCAACATAAGGGACTTTTGTAGATATCAAACTTCAAAAAGGTTTATCTCAAAATACAGGAATAAATGAATTTTTGTAACAGTAATTTGTGCGTAAGATTGGTTGAATTCCAATTTCAAAAGGTCTATGCTGGAAAAGTAAACTTTTGACATATTTGTGTGACTCATTTAGCAGTTTATTGGCAGAATGAAAGCGTCAGTAGGATCTTCCCTTTTAAATTGTACATTCATTTTTTTCCTAAATTGTGCTCTGTTGACCTGTTAAGGCATGTCTTCCAAGCAATGGATGAACTGCAAGCAAGCTAAATAGAAGCCCATCTCAGGGTCTCTAATCTTTGCTCATCTGCTGCTCTGCAGGAGGCTTGACAGTAAGGCCCGAAGGGCAAGGTGGTGACTGACAACTTCACTTTCAACTTCCATGCTAACTGTTGCTAAACAATATGAAAAGTGCACATTTGTTCATCAGCATGTTATCTGGAGGCAGACTGAAAATGGGTAATGATTTCAGTGTCTAAAACAGTATTGCATGTGTGATAAATGTCTAACTTCTTTACTGAAATCCTAATTTACTCACCATCAAAATGAGACAATAAATAATAAAAATGATGCGGAACTAAATAATAATCAGACTTTTCCTTGTTGAAAGACAGAGAATGATTTACTCTCTGCAAACTTTGAAGTTTTTCCTCCAACAATAATCTATGAACACGTGCCAAAACACATTTGAGGTATGATTTACTGTTCGAACGTTTCCTGCTGTATGTTAATGAGAAGAAAGTACATACACTCGACTGGTTTCTGCTGATTTGATTAAGAAGATAAAAGGATTGCCAACATGACTTGGGATCATACTGGCAGTCTTTTCATCAGTGCGAACATGCTTTTATGAACTTGACAAATAGAATCTATTTACCTTCTCCTATTTATTTTGGTTAATCAAAACCTCTTGATTAACACTGGATGATGAAATATGAGGTAATTGGACTGAGGTACTTCCAATTGTAATAGTAATGGTAAGCGCAAGACTGTGTATTTTTACAGAACCTGAGCAAGCATCTCATTTTAGGTGTGGATAGTATTTTTCATGTCACAAAAGACTGTTCTTCTGACATTGGTGGTTATTTTGTTTGTGCGTGGTGTATGTGACAAAGGTTAGACCCATCTAGTAGATGGATAAAGCTATGTAGCACATGCTCAAGAAATATTTCTCACCAAGACTTTAGATTAGCTACTGGACTCTTAGTAACTATCTGCTAAAAGCTGCCAGGAATGTGATCCTGACTCAGTCTGGCTGAGCCAGTGCTGAGCAGGGACACTGTAGGTCAGAGGTGTTTACACAACAGATTAACTCCAGCCTGTTTAGTTAGATACCTTTGTCAAACCTCCTTTAATCTCTCACTTCCATTATTTTCTGATGTTTTCAATTGGATCAACACATGGGTTCATATTTTCAATTTTTGGGTTTAGAAAATATTTTTGTATTTCTGGAAAAATTTATGAGTCAACATAAATTCCAGAGCTTTACAATCTTAGACATTTTTATACCATTAGAAAGTGGATTAGAAATGTTCCATATTAATTACTTTAAATGGTAAACAAATTTGAAAGAATACTGGCATACTGTGATGGATGTGCTTTAAATTTTTATGTGGTTAATGAATCTTCTCCCATGAGGTTTGGCTCTTTTTCTCTCTCTGGAGTTTCCTTAAAAAAGCCTGCTGTTGCCTGGACTACAGCAATCTTTGGTCATTTTCCAATTAGCAGAGGTTTTTACATGCCTTATCTCTGAGCATGTCTCCACTGAATATAACAGTCTGAAAATCAATTAAATTTCTGACAAGCTTAATTCAGTCCACATATATTGCAAATTTTCTACTGTCGGTTCAAGCTTTCAAAGAGATTTAAATAGATGTCATGGGCATTTACAAAACGTAACTGGGTTGGGAGTTGATTTTTTTCCTGCAATGTTTTTATTAAGTAACTTTTGTTTCCTACAATACAGATTTTCAAAATTCCAATTTAAGAAATTGGCCGAATCTTTAACCTTCCCTCTACTCAGTTAAGAAAATGTACATTGGGCGATCTTTTCTTCAGGTTATTCTCTTTTTAATCATTTGAAAAATCACCACTGAGAGTTGCAGATTTACCAGGGAAATGTATCTGTGTTTGTAAAATCCATAATTTCAGCTGATTAGCAGTCTGTGGGTAATGTTATGTTTTTCCTCCTCATCATAATGCAAAACACATTTTCAGTAGGAAATAGACATATGGACTGCAGGCCAGCTAGCAAAGCCCATTCTCCCTGATTTCCTGAGTGTTCCTAAATATTTTCCCTATGTTAGGTATTTTACACCACTGTAAACTTGTTATTAGCAATATTATTTGCGGTTTTGCATTAAGGGATATTTAGTTTAGTTCTATTCTCTGGTGAAGCGGCAAAGCTGAGAACGTGGAAAAAAGTTGCAAAGATTGACAGTACTGAATCTGGAGGGTTGCAGCACAAAGTACAACAGCAACAAACTTTGAATTTAAATAGCAAAGTCTCCAAGCTGAATTTATGGTAAGGTAAAGATTTATATGATGATGTGGAGAAGTGTTGTCTGAGGACAAAGCTTGAAAAGCTAACCAGACTGGGGTTTAAAAATGCTTTGATGTGAGCACAGTCTGTCCGTTATTCACTAGAGTGATGAATGAATGCAAATCCTGGCATCGTTCAGGTAAACAATTTTAGCCCTGGTTCTGACCTCCACTGTTTCTCTATTAATTAATCCTGGGGTAGAAAGTGTTTCTATCAGACAGACCTTTTGATGTTGGCGAGAAAAAAAATCATTTTCTTCATCATTCACATTTGTGAAAATTATTTTTGTAGCAACTCTGCTCGTAAGTCCTTTTTCTACAATAAGCAGCCATGCATTCATTTGACATTCTTTTTAGAAAGGTCCACTGCCACTCTTACTGACAGGTGCTGCTACAGAAGCTACATCACTGTGGATCTGAGGAAGGGCTTTCTGTTTTAAAGGGCATGAGAGAAAAGAATCAAAAAACAGAAATGTAATGTTACTTATCTGTTCTGAACCAGCAGGAAGGCTGATTGTAATTCATTTCTGTTTTATACTTTTAACAATGTTGGGTGTCCATCTGTAAAAAATAATATTTGGCCTATAAGCATGAAATCACAACAAAGCAGCCTACGATATATATTATTATTTACTATTTAAGAATTAAACCTTTACTTTTTGCAAAACCGATCAATTATAAGTGGTGAAAGATTCCTAAATTTTTGTTCTGACTGCCACCTATTGACATGTTTGGCATTGCACCTAATGGGTATTAAAAATAAACTACAAAACACAAACATACACATGTACAAAAAAATCAAACCAAAATCTAAACTGTTATCAAAGCATCAAACTAAACAACACAATACCTAATAATTTTGACAACTGATCTTTTGATTTTATTGAGATTGTAGTTTTGAAGAAATACAAGATATTTACAATGTAACATATACTGTTAAAGATTTAAACAATGTTTTCCAGCCAGATGCGCCTGTGTCTGAACAGTTGTCCAGTCCCGTCAGTAACCTTTGACCTGCAAGTCATTCAGCCCCCAGCTTCACATTTTCAGTCTCCAACAGGAAACAGACATTACAGAGACTGGGATGAAAGTATAAAGTACAGCCACTACTGGTAAAAATAAACTATGTTTTTTAGCTTAACACTTGAACCTGCCTAGGGTGTTGCAGTATTCAGATAAGTCTGTAAAGTTTTGTTCCATTCCCCTCCTTCTGATATCTTTAGCACAACTAATCTTCACTGCAGTTAAAAGGTAACTTTAGTCACATAACGTGAAATCAACTGAGAATCTTTTATATAATCAAATATGTGTAAAATTGACAATTCCAATTTAAGTTTATAAAAAAATGTTTTACAGGACCAAAAGAAATGTTTTATTAGAGACATTGCAACCTATTCAAATGTATCTTTATGTATATTGCATACTCTAATCAATGAGTTCCTTTTGAATTGTTGCCTCAATGGCATGAACTCCATTACTCTATGTTACTGCTGTAAGGAAATAAAAACTGTTTACCAGCAGCCTTCAGCTCATTCTGTGGTCTGTTGCTTTGTCTTCTACTGGACAATACCTCATAGGTTTTCTACATAGTTTAGATCAGGCCAGTTTGCAAGTCAATCAAACACAAGGACACCCTGATTAAAGCAGGCAGGTGCCAAGTTTTACTCACAAATTTAAATCAAAGTCAGCAGGTTTGCATGGCTGATCAAATCATTACAAGTAACCTAGACTGACAAGTCTAGGTTACTTGTTGGCACCCTAGACAAGTAACATTGTCTAGGGTGCCAAGCAAGTGTGGTTGCTTGGCACCCTTTGCAACCACACTTTTTTTCTTCTATTAAATTTTTTAAAATTTGTACACATAAATAATACTCGTTGAGGCATAATCTAAACCCAACGGAGAATTTTACACTTTTGATTAGTTGCCAGCTTGAGGTTTAGCACATGTTGAAATTTAACAAACTTATAAGGATTTACACATATAAATTTGAAATAGAGCACGGCTTTTTTGGCAATGAACTTTTGAGACTTGTCGAATTTGCTTAGCGTGCCAGGAATCGTTTGCTGGACAGCTGCCAAGGCATTATTCTTCCATCTGTTATTATTTTCAAAATAATTAAAAAATAAACGCTGAAACATATACAGTATGCTTGTTTCGAATCCACACTTTTTAAACTGAATTGCTGAAACAAATTAATGTTTCAACAATTTCCTTATTTATTTAGATGAATCTGCGCAACACCTCTGGTGGAAATGACAAAAGATATGAGATCTAACAAATTACTTCAACTAATAGACCTGATTTATGAGGGGGGTTTTCCGCCGGCGCACCGCTCATCCCTGCGTCCTGTGGGAGGGAAGAGGTGGAGAGTGGAGGGTGGGATTGATGATGAGAGGGAGAGATTGAATGAGAGGCACACAGGGAAACTAAGAGAATCCGTCACAACAAATCTTCTCCAACAATCAAGGAAGTGGAAATACCGAGTGCATTTTACCCCACACATGGCCGTGTAGTTTTTAACAAACAGAAGTTCTGCAACAGCCAACAAAGTTCTGGGCGCGGAGGCAGACGGGGTCCTCGCTCTAAAGGATGGACCACTTCATAAGGAGCAGGTCGCGCAGAAGAATACCGCTATTTATTTTTATCCTACTTCACCTAACAACGGCTCAAACTGGTAAAGTATCAAATTAACCACGTGCTGTGCCATAAGAATGGATCTAAATCAGCTTATGGAGCCATAGAAACATAGAAAGTTCCTTCAGTTCTAGTCTAAAATTCATCCAAGTTTCTTTCACTGTTTGCGGGCATGTCTTTGTTTCACTTTGCCCTGAAGCAATACTTTGGTTTTAGGCCAACAAAGGAGGCCAATTTGCATTTTTGCAAGTTTAACTTTCTATCTGATATGCAAAGCAGCTTTTAATAATTTCAGGCTGGTGCGAACGTGTTGTAGGCTGTAACTTGTTATGTAGAGTTGATATCGGTTGGCAATAAATTGGCTCAAATTTCTTTCAAAAGTTTCCTAAAACAGCGCAAATAATTAATTTCGTTAAAAATTCTCGGGTAAACGAACATACCGTGATTAAATGAGCTTGTGTTGCCACATTTGCATTTTAATGCAACATAACTTATAATGCTTGAATTTGAATGAGCCCCTTTCCGCGTCGGGTCAGGATTCTGCGTCTCAGTGGGCTGCAGGCTGTGATGTCATGTTTGAGTTTGCCTGCGACCGGCATCGGTTTACCGCGAAAAGGTTTAACGTCGGTCTGAGAACGAGCTGAATGTCTGAACACCGCAAGTAACTGAGTAGATTAACATTCCTGTCATGGATCTGTTTAATGTATCCCCTCCTTGCAAATGTCTGATGTTCAAGCGCTTAGCATTAGCAGTCTCAGCCGCCATATTCAGTTTATTCTGACAAACGGAAATGTTGACAGGTTTAATGCCTCTACCTTATATAATATCCTGCCCATCTAGTTTCATTGCATGTAAAGGCAGAGTGGACTCATTTTTCTGCAATACACCTGCAAGAAAACAAAGCTGTGGGCTCCTCCATCACTGTGTCATGCTGCACTTAAAAACACATCCAATAGTTTGTGTATTATATATGCCATTTGGTTCACTAATGTTTGCCACTCTTATGGTCCATGGCCTATGGCTATTGATGTTTGCTTTTAAGAGGTGCAGACTACTTCCTTTACAGGTACTGCTGCTCAGAGACCCCTAATGGAGTGACACTTCTCAGCAGCAGGAACGGTGATCACTTAAAGATGTTTTATCTTTACCCATGGCTTACACACACTTTATAGTTGGAAGCATTTCTTGTTCACTGACTGAAATGAAGTGATGGAACGAGGAAGTGAGCCAGCTGACCTAATCACATCCAAGTGGCACAGTAGCCTCTGTGTCCACAGCTAATGAGGGTCTGGTGCACTCGGAGACTGAGATGATTTCAAAGCGCACAGCACATGTGGCTGTGTTGAGATTGTGGCCTTACTTCTGTGCTTGCAGTTGATAATATGTTTGTGTCTCTGAGTCTTTTAATGTTAGACATCAACATGTGTATGTTCCAGCAGAAGAAGGCTTTCACATATGCCGACTCTGTGTGTTTGAGACATGAGAGAGCTTTTTATGTACAGACAGGAAGTGAGACATTCTTGTACATGCACAATTCACTTCAGTTACATTCACATGTTCTACTTCCACACATTTGAGTTAGGTTTCCATTGCATTCAAAGTCTAAGTATGTGGAGAGTTTATTTTCCTTGTCTTATCTCCTTGTGTATATTTTCTTCCTCCTACGACTTCTGCCCTGTCTTGTCCTTCGCTAACAAGAGGAAACATACATAATGCAGACCCCCCACGGTGTCCTGTTTGATCCTGTCCTCTTTCTTGTCCAGTATCAAACTCCCAAATGCATAGAACAAGAGTTTTTCCTTTGATCAAAGAACAAATTAATGTCAACTGAAAACAAATTAGAAGGTCGGTTTAATTAGGCACTGTTCAAATGCAGAACACAGGGATTTTTGGGTCTCACTGTGTGACTATCTTATTTCACTGGAAACATTAAGCATCAGAAGTGTCGGATATGACAAACTCTGCGCCTAGTTGCTGATTCTGCAAGATTCACATTAAACTGCTTCTCAGACTTCGTGATGAGCCAAACTATTTGGAACCCCCCCAAGTCTTTAATATGTAGAAGTGATGCTTAAACACGTTGTGGCGCCGGACTGCAATCTATAGTATTCCATGCACATCTGGCTTCCAGAAAGTCCCTATCCCTTCAGGGTTCTACGGCTCTGAGCTTCTGATCACTGAAAGCTCCAAGCAGCTTTCAGTGGGACTGGTTGGAGATGCTTCCTGTAGAATTGCAATGAGCAGACATCAGAGGATCTCTCTTCTTTGCAGTGTCCCTTTATGTCATCTGTGGTTTTATTCAAGTTCATGAACCCAGTGCTCATTGCTGTAGAGGTCATAATTATGAAAACAAGATTCAAACCTGTATATTTTTATTTTTCTTCCAACAAGCCAGACATTCTTATAATCTTTCAAAGTCATATTTATTATTTGCCAGGCATTTTCTTTGGCTGCTTTTCCACTCAGTTCAGTCTATTCTTTCTGCCTTATCGCGATGGTGTATTCCAGAAACGTTAATGAGAAGAAAACAAAAGCCGTTGATAAAAAAAGCTGAAAATCTTGCCATTGTGAATGTGTAATGTGTAATTCACCCCATGAGTTTAAGAGCTTTTTTTTTTAAATCCAGGAATGATTCATAGGTCAGTGTTATGTGGCTTAACAAACAAAGATACATTCATCAGGAAATGAATAGGAATAGGATTTAAAGCAGTCGAGTTCCAAGTTCTTCTTGTTGAGCTATACTATGCTACCCACTTCTCCACCATAACACTCTAAATGAATGAATGAATAAATTAACACAAACAAATAAGTGACAACAACATGCTTAACCTCCAGCAGTTTTTCCCCCCTACATGTAGTTTTCTCCCTGTGTGTGTGTGTGTATTCTCCCTGGGTACTCTGGCTTCCTTCCACAGTCTGAATATGTGTTTTTGATAGGGCTGCACAATGTTTTGCAAGTGTATCATTATCACAACCTCCCTGTCTGCGATACACATTTTGTGAAGAACTGCTTGGATTGGAATTAATACAAGATATTTAAATACCATATAATGAGAATTTATGTACCTGTAATATATTTGGTGATGCTATTTGTTTAATGTAGCAAAAACTTTTCTAAAAGTAAGAAGGTCACATGGTGGTAAAGTCATTTGGAAACAGCAAGTTGTTTTAAAGCTGAAAACAGAAGCGACTTTATCCATAAAACATAGTGGAGTCAAAATAACAAAGAATTAAAAATGACAGAAATGATTAATTTTCTTTCTTTTTGGAGCAGTTGCATTGACAACTTTTTATCTTGGGTCTTTGCTGGCTATGAATCTAAAGCATACAGATATTGATACTTTATACTTACTGTTTATTTTGTGAAAGTCATGACTCTTGTGTATTCATCATTATTATTTCAATTTGCATGTCTTACTGATATTGAGCAGCTAATATTGGATTAATTAGTTGCTCTACATTGCCCTAAATTGCAAAGCAGCTTTTATCCTGTGTTTGTTTATCCTGTGTGTCTTAGTGTTGCACTGTAATGAACTCACAACAGGAGCAACAATAGCAACAAAAAAAGAAAGAATTTCAGATAGACCAAACAAAAATATATTTTGAAAATATATTTAATACTCTGTGGAAGGGTTAAAGGACATTACAAAGAAATGAAAAATCATTACTGACTGTCTGGTTTGTATGAAACTCTGTCTGATCACTTGTTAATTTGTGCTTCTTTTCCTATTGGTGAGAAGTTGTGATTCCTTTTAGCATTTTAGAGTAAAATAAACTATTGTCAGGTAGTTTTAACATTAAACAGGCAAAGGAAATCATACAGAAACGACACACATATTGCTCAAGAATGTCGTCATATGTCCAGAAGTTTAAATCTGGGTTCTTCTGAGGGGCGGCTGTTTGGTTCAGGGCCTTGAGGGGCAGGTGTTTTCTCTGTGGGCCAAGTAGCTATTGGCCTGTCAGCTCATCATGCGGAGGAACAAAACAAGATCATGGAAATCTGCGGAGATTCAAGAATGTGGTGCTGACGTGAACTGGAGGGAATCATGTAACAGATTCCTCACAAATCTTCTTGCTTCAACACCAAAAGGATAACTGATATGGATGTGGAGCTATTAGATCTAAAAACTCAACAGAGTTCCTGACCCACATTATTCAGTAGTGGGTATGATTATCATACATGCTTTCTGTGGCTGTCATTGTATGCCTTCAAGTATCTTGCCCCTTATTTATGAATGAACTTGTTTTTCTGAGTGACCTTAAGCAAAGGCTTAACTTTTTTGTCAAAGATTTGAATGCAAATGTTTGATAGATGAATTATTTGACTACACTCTTACATGTGCCCTAATGGCTTAATCTACATTTCTCATATTTAGAATATACCTTTTAAAAAATTCTTCACATTTATTGCGTGTGTCACACATAAAGCGACATAGATTCAAAAGCAGTTTTAACAAGACAAAATGCTCCTTGTTATTTTTCCCCCTGCAGCTGACTTAATCAAGCTAGATATAAACAGTTAATGTAGATCATGAGCTCAGTTTGTCAAGATTATTTGTGTTTTTTACTTTTTAATCTGTATTAGTTCCTCTTAACTTGCGGTGTTCTTGTCTGCACACAGATGTAACCCAGACAAAGGGTCACATCCTGTTCTAATTAAATTATCTCTTCCCAGTGCCTGAGAGAAAATGTGTCTAGATTTATTCAACCACTTGCACTGGATCTTTCATCAATTTTTCATTGTTAATCACCATCTTTTAGAGAGCTTGGCGCCCTTGGATTTCTTTTTTGAGTACATTCTCTTTCTGCTGCACTTTTTACAGACAATTTAATTTCACTGAGCAGATTTTTATTTCTTCTTGATCCAAACATGTATTTTTCATCAGCTGACCTAATCTGAGCATCTTGTGTTATTTAAAGTGTAAATGTCAGTTCTTTCCCTCCTCTCATTCCAGGGTGTGGTCGAAGATACGGTGGGAATATTTAAGTGCACAGATCTCTTCTTGGCTTCATTTTTTGTTAAATTTCTCCCAGTTCGCAAATGCAATCACTGTTGACAGTGTAGTACTGTCTTTATGAGAGCGGGGTGTTCTCAGGGAGGGTTTGGAGTGTAGGTGGTGTGAGTCATAAAGAATGTCTTCGGAGACATTTGCTTTAGAATCACAGAGCACACATTATGTCCATGGATGACTGAAATGGAGTTGTGTCGCCACAGGACAGAGAGAGAATAGACCATAAGATCTACACATAAAGAGTGTTTACTATCAGTTCTTGGGAACAGGACGCAATCTGTAAGACAGACTGCTCAAATACTCTCTGCCTAATAAAGCTTGTATGTCAAAGCCACTGGTTATCTCCCAGATAAAAGTACAATGGGAAGAAAAAGTGTGCTTAGAGAAAGTAAGAATCTGCAAGTTTGTTTCAGCTTTATATGTGCATTTTCTGCATCCTCCCAACATTCAATTTGCTGTATTTGAATGTTTTGCAAAAACATCTATGAGCAGGCTGGATATCTTAGCTCTTTCCCAAGTACTTTGACATTTACTGTAGTTAAAAAACACCCTGGTCCATGGAGAGTTTGTGAAATTTAAGTCATGTAGCACAGTTGCTTCATGCACAGCTTATTTATCAGTAGAATTCCAGAACTTTTGAAGATTTGGATCTTTTTTTTATCCTTGCTCAACCTTCCCAACTTTCTCTGAATTGACATAAGTTGAAAGGGGAGGTAAGGACATTGCAACAAAGAATAATGAGATGCGAGTGAAACTTGTTCAGACAGTGCTGCAGGAAAGGTAAAGAAGCTGTTAGAATTTATATAACTCACACTGACTCAATGGATCTTAAGCATGGAAACGATAACATTCTTTCACTGATGTCTGCGCGTATCCAAACTTCTAAAGGCAGCCTTCCATTTCTCTGGGCTTTTTTTCTTGATGCTTGTGTGGAATAGGCTGTTTTTATTTTACAAGGGTAAAACTCTTTAATAAGCTTTTCACATTGCATCAATAGCTTTTACACTGACGTCTCCACAGGTTGGTGGATATTTTATATCCAGGTTCTCAGCATCACACACACCCATACCAATGAGGTTTTTGTACATTGGTTTGTTGGAATCTTATGATTCAACCCAAATCTAATTACAGGTGTCATCCTGACTACTTATTGGAAACACACAGTGTCTGCTGCTTGCTTCAGATGTCTCTTTGTGAGTTAGATACAGATTTTTATTATTCATTTATTGATATATGAGTGTTAGAGGTCAACAATCTTTTGTCACCCTCAAACGTAATTGGAGAAAATGGTAATATTCAAAACTTACAGCTTTATGTCTTTGTTGGATAGTTCAAATAGATAAGATTAAAGTAACTTTGTGAGGTGCTGATATAGTTTGGCGGTCAGCTTCTTTTAAATTAATTAACCCCATGCTGCTTCTGTTTAAGATCATCACAAGGGAGCAATGTTACAAACATCAGGGCCTTATGACTTCTCTTCCTCACTGTCAATTGTTTTGGACTTGAATTGGATTCTGATGTTTGGGGAGAGGAAAAGCTAACTTTTAGTTTAGTGACAAAATGCTCATACTGCTCATAACAAAAAAATCAGGTTACGGGTTTGTTTTGTATTTATGCTGTGGCAAATTATTTACTTACTGTTTTAACAGTTCAAATAAAACCAACTGGTCTTGGTTTGCTAGGCATTATTTACTTTATATTTGCAATTAAAATGATCAAGCTAGTTTAAAAAAATCCTTCGTCCATTAAGTAGTTCAAGTATCAGCATTGCTCTGCCTAACATAGCAATGCATGTACTCATGTATTTATAAGTACATGCAATATTTAACCACTGCTGAATTAGCACTTTTCCTCTGGAAAGTGACAGTTATAGGAAATCTCTGAAAGGCCTACGACAAAGTCCAAGCTGTCTCTTTTTTTGCTGTCCTGCCAGGTTTTTTTGGCCCATCACAGCTCTGCTACATGACTGCAAACAGTAGCCCACACAAAATATTTCTTTCATTGTCAATAAATTTCCCAGTGCCACCAAAACGCTGACTTCCTGCAGAAATATATTATATAAGAAGAAAAATTCTGCTGTGTATCACACTGAGGCCTCCGGACTTTGGATTCAATTGTCGGCAAAAGTTTGCAGGAGAAGATACTTCTCAGGTGTATTGTACAAAATTGCATGATGTGGATATTTATAAAACATAAGCTTGATTAAAATGATGTTACTTGAATTGATTATTTTGCAACTGAAGCTTTTCAAACAGTACTTTACTGTTCAAGCTAAAGAAATGCTTTAGTTTTTGCCATTTTCTGCTATTTCTGTAATGATTTGATTTGAATGGTGTGTATTACTCTTTATATAGTCAACATTTGCCCCATCAGATCATGTTTTCTATTGTTGAACATAGTTAGAATTTATTGCCTTATCTACCAACAACCTCTAATGTGAGGTAGCTGAGGGCGATGGAGCTGTTAAAAATGTTTGGGGAAAAAAAAGAAAGACGGAGTCTGCTTTGCAAATAAATAAAGCCATAAAATGTAATGCTGTGTTTTTCTCCAAGCGGTGTCTGGGCAATAGTAAACTCTCCCCACATGTTTAATTAACGAGGAGAATAAAAGGCAAACTCTGAGCAGCAAGAGTTTCAGGAGGCAATTTGGGTTTAGGATCCTCATTTCAGATGCTGGGAATGCAAAGTGCTGAGCCACGCTCTGTAGCAGCTGGTGGGAGACTGGCTGCGCACAAAGCTCTGATCCTGGCTAATGCTCACGACTGCACTTTATCAGCATACATCTAATAACATGAGCAGCGAATTGCAAATAAAACACAGGCTCATTGTAAACAGGGAATCTGACGTCTTGAAGGAATCCCTTAACTGCAGGGGATAAAGTTACTGTAATAAACATTATTTGATCATCTATGGTTCGGAAAATGAATTTAAACAATTGTTATGTTACTGGGCTTGCAAAAAATACAAAATGAAAAAAATAACTCATTCCTTTATTTGTTTGTGGCATGTAAAACTGAGGATGACTGGTGTAGATTAATTTAAATGGAATCCAGATGTGTCATTGTTGGCTGGCACAGGGGGATCTGTGCAGGTGTCAGCTGTACTAAGAGAATTACAGAATTACAGGTTAGTCTGGGTACCACCTCTTATGCTATAATAACATCCACAGAAGCCAGACCACCTGCCACCACATCGCAGGGGACCTCATCTTTTTTATTGACTCACAGGAAGCAGGAAGGCACCACACATTAAAACCAGCTACCAGCCACAATAAGACCTGCTCATCGGACAAGTAACAACTAGTATTTAGCTGAGCCAGACAAAAAAGCGGCTTGTCGCAAAGGCAAAATTGTAGTTTTGAGCTGACAAGATAAAAGCATTCTCCCATATGCTACAACACTTTCTGTCTTAAAGTGTTTTGTAAATTTTTTTTTCATGCAATGTTAGATGGAGGGACAAACAGACACCAAGACATAATTTATTAAAGTGCATTAAGTTGTGTGAAATGGTTGAATTTACGAGTGTGTGAGCATGAAATAACTCCATGTTTTCTCAGATTCCTTTAATACCATGGACAGATGGTTCATTTTCTCTTGGTTTCCATTCACAGCTGATCCTGTTGATGTTTTGCGAGTTCTCGGGCTGTCAGAGAACATGGAGGGGGTTTCCTTGGAGGCTGGTTTCTGCACTAGCAGGAGGGGCACGGAGGAGGCGGACCTGGCTTACAAGATCAAAAAGATCCAGCTCAGCACTCCCACTAAACAGCTATTCCATGGTACTGTCTAGACTTTTTTTCCCCTTCTATATGACAACACACAGAAAATCCTCTTAATCCACTTCAACCATGGGGCTCTCAATCATTTCCTTTAATGTCTGAAAACATTAAGATGTACAGAATATGTGCGAATGTTGACTCTGTAAAGCATAATATATGTGACAGAACTTCACCTACTTTTCCCCCCTTCTACGCTTCGTCTTTTCATGGTTAATATTTTTCATCATTATCCAGGTCCTTCCCAGCAGATGATGAAATGCGTGCTCCCTGCTGTGCCCCGCTCTTCATTTCTTAACAACTCTCCTCTCTGCTCCTCCACCTGCAGATTCCACTTTTCCTGAGAATTTCTCCCTGATGGCTACCGTAAGAGCTAAAAAGGGCTCCCAGTTCTTCCTTTTTTCAGTGTATGATGACCAGGGGGTGCAGCAGGTGGGGCTCGAGGTGGGTCGGTCCCCTGTCTTTGTGTACGAAGACCAGCATGGGCAGCCCACTCCACAACAGTATCCTATTTTCAGGAAGATCAACACAGCAGATGGAAAGTGGGTAGTATGAAGGCCTTATCCTCCCTGTTATATATGACACCAAGTGATCTGACAGAACTAAGCTGTTAGTTTGATTTCATGTGTTAATTCTATTAATCTTAACCAAACTCAACATGAGATTCATAGTCAAATTGTCTTGTCTAAATGCTTTGCAATATATGTTAAAGACTTGGGATAAATTGGGCATTTTCTATGGACACAAACAAATAAACTCCTCCTTTAAGAACTAACCTGTGTTAATTCTTTCTGGCTGATGTTTCAGATGGCACAGGATAGCCTACAGCATTCTTGACAAGACTGTGACCCTTTACTTGGACTGCCAGAAGGTGGAAACTCTGGATCTGCAACGGGGGGACGATGCTGTGGTCAGCACTGAGGGAGTTATTGTTTTTGGAACACGGCTGCTGGATGAAGAAGTTTTCGAGGTACGAGATTATGAAAGAGCATGACCACAAAATAGATGAAAACAGTTCATTTCAGGGTCGGACTCATAGTTACTCTACTGCTTTTTTTTCTATTATGTTTAGATCTCTTCTCAGCAGATCTGGTTTGGCAGATACTAAGAATAAACAATGTGATTGTATTGTGTGCTGTGACCCTCTAAGCAGCAGCAGTTCTGTGTTCTGAGTGAATTTTTGTGGTGGTTTAAACAAAAGAAATTGTCTAAAACTTTACGTCTCTTATTTTTGTGTTGCATGTGTGTGGGAAGCTTATTCTGCTGGGGTTATATAGTCTACATTAAATGACAAGGCTCAGTTGGGGACTTCCTGGTGATCATGCATGACCTATTTTATTCTTTCATTTGGAAACCTCTCAGGGTTGTTTTAAAAAAACAACCAGATGGAGTGGAGCTTATCTAAAGTGCTACAAACATATGTGGTTTTAAAATGGTCAAGTAGTTTAAACAACAGGGATTTAAACTAGTTATTAATACAGTTAGATTATGTGTTCCACTGCACCAGTTTTTAAACAATATTTTAATTGATTTTTTTTCTTACTTATATCTACACAGTTCCAGTTTAATTATGGCAAATTGGGAATTTGCAACTTTTATTAGTACTGCCACATAGATCCCATTGAACATGATCTACAGTAACTTCTTTCTTCTGGGATTTGTTTTTACATTTTGTCGCATTAAAACCACAAAATGACACTTAATTTCTAAAGAATAAAAGATATACCCAATATATCTGCACAAGGTAATGGATAAATCGGAAGTGGTGAGGAAACAACACATGCTTTTAAAAAGTTTTTATATAAAACAAATTGTAGTCAGTACCTTTTTAAATTAATATCCTTTCCAGTGTAACCAGTTGCCTTAAGAAGTCACCTAATTAGTAATCATAATGCAGATTTGTAATATAATCTAAGTATTTAAATACAGGTGTTTTGTGATGATCTCAGACGTTTGCTTGAGAAGATCAGTGACCAAAAAGCTTCATGAAGTCCAAACAACACACGAGACATATGTTGTTAAAAACTCACAGCTTGAGCAAGGAGAGAATTAATTAAAGAAGCAGAGAAAAGGCCCATGGTAATTCTGGAGGAGCTGCATAGGTTCTGTTAATGGTATGCTGCAGAAATGTGGCCTTTTTGGAACTGTGGCAATAAGAAAGACATTAAAAAGCAAAAGCGGAGCTTATCTAAAGTGTAACAAACATATTTGTTACACTTTTAAACACATTTCAAGTTTGAACCCTTTGGTTTATATGCTGAATGCTCTTTTATGGACAGAGCTAGAGCTACACATCACCCAGAATATACAATTGCCACTGTTAAACATGATAGATACCAGTTGACACTTCGGGGATGTTTTGCTGTGAAAGTGAGAAAGTGCTACACTAACTACAGAGTAATCTTGGTAATTGAAAATAGACTTGCAGCTTTAAGAGAACCGTCATTTTTTTATTTATTAAAACAATTAAATCATGTGTTCTTTTCCTAACAGTTTACAGTCAAACCATACTTTGTGTTGATCTATCACACAAAATCACAATAAAGTGCAAAAAGTTTGTGGTTATAAAATGACAAAATTGAATCAAGTTCAGACTTCGAGGCTTTAAATAATTTGTTAAGATAATTTTGTAGAATGTGGGTGACATATGAGTTGTTTGTCAATTGTTACTGTAAAGAAACGACTGTCAGAAGAAAATATTATGTTTAAGAAGGAAAATGGTAACTTGTCCAGTTTAATTTTCATGCAAAGCCAATGCTAGCTTTAATTTAAAGATCTGACATTGCACATGGGGAATCTTGGTAGTGTGACTGCAACAATAAATAGCTTAATCTCTACTATTTAAGGGATTTCTGCAAAATGAAACAGGCAGGCTTTTTACATTAACATGAATGGCCACAAATGTATTAATATGCAGCAAAGCTCACTCGGGGAGTATCAAATCAAACTCTGTGTCTCACCAGTTCCCTTTTTCACTGCTGTAACCTTTACTGTCAGTCATTCTCTGTGCTTCCCATGATAATACTCAACCTTCTCCATTGTCATTCCCAATGAGGCCCAACTAAATCTCTAACCAACAGCATGAAATTGAGATCAGCTCAAGCCCCTTCCCCTTCCATGTCCTCAGGGCTCAGAGTCCTCCTAATGGAGTACAGAAGAAAATGGAAGATAGAGAGACTTAAGATAAGATTCTGTACCTGTTAAAAGGTTTTGTGAATGTGCAGAGGGAGTTTTTTTATTCTTAGTTGCAATGACAACAAAGCAATAGAA
The DNA here is from genome assembly GCF_002775205.1 of Xiphophorus maculatus. Classification (NCBI taxonomy): domain Eukaryota; kingdom Metazoa; phylum Chordata; class Actinopteri; order Cyprinodontiformes; family Poeciliidae; genus Xiphophorus; species Xiphophorus maculatus. The sequence continues at coordinate 9,567,077 of NC_036458.1, read as the reverse complement.
ATTCTTGAAAAAAATGATAGATCAGAATACTTATTTGCAAACAGATTTTTCCTTGCTTGATATGGTTTTATTAGTTTCTTTCTTCTTGCATATTGTCTTCTTATGAACTTGTAGCTTTTTGGGTTTGTATGCATTGTCAACACTTCATTTTTACCTTTGCCCACAAATTAACATCTTACCATTTGTGCCCTTAATTAACATCAGCTGCCTGAGGTTAAATAAGGGCACACCACACTGTTCCCCTCACCTCCACCCCCCTCCCTTGTAGACAGTGACTGTAGCTTTCCAGTTTATGTAATTACTTTAAATCCCACTTGAGAAATGTGTCTCCTTGTGGGCAGCATAAATTTCCCGTTTCAAAAGCAACCAAGACCTCTTAATTTTTGGCTTTGGCCCAAAAACACTCTGATGCCCTAATTTATCATCTTATGCGAAGAGTCATGATGATGATCACATCCGATTTGTGGTTATGACTAATACGTTAAAGTCAATCTGTATTATGTGTCATCCAAATCATCCTTTATGTCAGTCAATAAACTTTTTGAGGTCAAATATATATATATATATATATATATACTGTATATTCTAATTCTAAATTAAAGAACCCCCTTACTGGTCTCTGTGTTTTTTTCCCTTTTTTTGTTTTAAATTAAATTGTGTATTCTTTTAATTTTTATGTTGTATTTCAACAGCAGAGTTCTATATATTGGGTGAGGCTGGTACCATAGGGAGAGAAGTTAAGCAGGCTGACCTCTGGGCCTCTGTTCCCAGGCCCTGGTTCTGGGGAGGTGGCCAATGTTCTGGCCCAGTTCTCCCATCATGGGACCTTAGTGTGGGAGCACAGGGACTGTGGTCCGCCTATTGGTTCCAGATTGCCTACAAACTGCTACACAAACTCAGTATTTTTGCTTGGAGTTGCAGTAAAATAAACATCAATTTGGCCCTGCTGTGTTTTAGTTTTGGCTGCTGTATGCCTCCAGTACACGGACTGTGAAGATAAGATCCAAACCTGGATTGCATTGTTAGGAAATTTTGATCCATTCTGTTTCAAACAGTACAGCAATAAGAGAGTTATTGGCCTAGTGTGCTGGGCATGTTGAAACAACTATTACAGTGCATAACATTGTGGAGCAAATGTGATGTTTGCACCATCAAAAACTTATTCAACATGGTTGTCAGCTTTTTAAATGTAGCAATTGTTGCAACTTAGGCAAAAAAAGTTTAACTCTTGTTATCTTATCCACATATTGTGCAGGAAGGGATTGTTTCCTGATCTGATTAAGGCATGTCAGAAGGCCTTACTGCTCCTCCTCCTCACTGAGAGTTCAGTTTCTTCTGACATGGGTGAATATGATTGCAGGCTTTTAGGGAGGCAGTGGATAAAAAAACAACATAGTGTTTGCCAAAAAAAACAACACAAAAACTGAATGCTAATTCAGATGATGTGTTTTCTTTATGCAATTCCTCCTCAGATGTCGTGCCTTATACTAAACAGAGTATGGAGCACATTAGCTTTATGACTTGTGCTTTTCAAGAGGGGTTAAAAACACAAGAAAAGTGCAGATGAGAATTTCCTTTGATTTCAAATTGTGATTGGATTAGTTTGAATTAGCTCCCATTTGCTTTTCTTTCTTCTTTGTCTCTCACCTTTGAGTGCAAACATTTTATTTCCTTGGATCTGGCTTGTGGCCAAAACAGGAAGAATAATTGGATAAGTACTCCTTTTATGTTTGATGTTTTGAAAGCATAAAATGCGGTTTGAATAGTCAATCCTAGGTTTATCCTTTTGCTCTGCAGTTAAGACTATGCATGACCATATTTTGCTGACAAAGATTGTCTTGAGCTGTTTCAGGTGTTGTGAAAGAGTGATGTTATTACTTTGGATTTATTTGAACTGTGGCTGCTAAATCCAGTAAAAGAGATTACAATGGGACATTAATTAAAACAATATCAAGGTTTCAATCAAATATAATTTATCCCACATTCCTGCTCAGTTGTCCCAGTTTACCATTTCACCTGACAGTTATGCTTACAAAGGGTGTGACTCCTTTCACTAGTATACTGCTGTCAAACAGCAAGCAAAGTGACCTTTTGACTTTTACTTTTTAACATTTTCCCAATAATTATTTTACAATTAAATTCAGAAACAAATCTGGATTTCACAGAGCTGTGAAAAAGTATTCATCCCCGGTTCTCTATCCTCTTTTTTAATTTCTTTTCACACTTAAATCTTTCAGGTCATAAAATAAATGTTAGTGTCAGAAAATATAACAAATTGCTGTTTTCAAGCGATTATTTCTTTTATAAAGTAAAAAAGGCATCCAAACCAACATAGCATAATGTGTGAAAATTTTATTACCCCCTAAATTTGGTATCTGTTTGTGTCACACTTGGTGTAAACAACTGGCATTAATAATATTTTATGGTTCAATCTGTTGTGGTAAATTGCACTGGTCTTAATGGAGTCCCATTAAAAGGAGCCACATTGTATCACTCTGCAACTTCCATGATTGACTTGTCTTGTGATGCTTGTTTGTGAAATGCTTTGTTAGTTTAATGCTAAATGTAGAGAGACGAACAACTTGCCAAAAGTTACAGCTTTGGCTTGTTAGTGCACACAATATGTGTCAGAATGTTGTGGAGATTGTCAAGATATTTTACAGCAGATGAAACTCCATGAATGCCAGTTTTACCCAGGCTGTTTTCTGCTGTTGGATCATGAACACTGAGCTAAACTGAGGCCTACAGTGCTTTAGATCAGTGTTTCCAAACCCTGGTCCCCAAGGCACACGGCCCTGCATGTTTTAGGCGTTTCCTTGCTACAATCAGCTGAATCAGGCATTTTAAAGCAGGGAAACATTTAAACTGTGGTGCCACTTAGCTTTGATGTTAGAACTTGAATCTGGATTTGACATCAAATTCAAAGGAACCATTTTCCTTTTCCTAAAAAACAGATTTGTGAATTCTTGTGCTCAGTGATGTGGCTAACTACTGTTAACAGTGCAAGCTAACAACTACGCATTTCTCTGCAGCTTCTGAACTCAAGAAGCTGCAGAGATATTTACTGCAGCACATTGCATAGTACTCAGTAAGAAAGATTTAATGAGAAACAAATAATCACAAGTACAAATAGAAAGATTTTGATGCTAAGTATTTTGAGGGTTTAAAACATGGCTGCCACATTGGATTTTCAGGTTATGGTAAGTTAGAAACTACCAATTTCCTGAATCAGATTTTAAACTACAGTGTCATTTCTGTTAATTGTTCAATTCAAACTTGGAACTTTGAACTTCTAAGTGAAAATGGAATGCACTGTTAAACTACAGTATATTCAATATATAGGATTTTTTTCCTCTTTTGTTTTTATGATGAAACTCTAAAATTAAGATGGCCAGGTCCTGTAATACTAATACTTTAAAATATCTGTCAAAGTTTCAGGACTTGGAGAACTTGCTGAGGTGATTCATGTTATTAAAAGACTGAGACCCCCTGGCTAACTTCAAGTTTTCTTCCAGGTTTATTTAGAGTTACATGTTCATTATACAGTCTAACAGTAATCAGGCTTGATTATGACTTGTAAAATTTAACTCAGCTTTCCAAAAATATTTTATTCATCAGAGTTAAATCATGATTTAACACGGGTACAATTGCAGTTTTTTCACATAGGGCCGGGTTAGTTAGATTAGCTTTTTCCTCCTTAAAATAATTTAACTATCATTAGAAACTACATTTTGTATTTATTCATGCTAATTTTCTTGGATACTTGCTCTAATTTGTTTGATGATATGAAACATTTAAGTGCAACAAAACAACAAATGAAATCCATAACAGAGCAAATACTTTTTTTAGTGGTATTTCTTGTAACATTGCTGTATGAAGCATTGAGTTTACTATTGTCCTTGATCAATTATTACTTGAGATGTAACCTAATGTTCTTTCACAGCATAAATAAAAAAAATTCTTCTAGTCCTTTAAAAGCCACGAAGAATTCAGTATTCTTATAAGGAGATGTTGAATGTGCAGATGCTAAAGCGAGTGGAGCCTGTGGGCTCAGAGCTGCAGGGTGCAGCACTGCTGTCTTTGTCCATGTTTGTAAATATGCTCTGGCATTATGCCTGGAGGGCACAATGGGGAATTAAAGGTCCTGACAAGGGGGTGTGAGAGAAAGCTTTTTGACTGTTTCTTGCACAAAAAAGAACCCCCTCCTGGGGCTATAGGAGCACTGCGAGCAATTGTCTGTGTCCATGCTATCAATTTTATCAGTCTGACACTTTGATTTAGCCAAATGATTAACAGCCCATTCTTAAGGTGTATCGAAAATAGTTCTTCACTTTGTAGCAGTTTTTTTTTTATCACTTATTTAAATTGAGCATTCATTTTTGATTTCTTGATTTCAGGGAGATATTCAGCAGCTGATGGTTGTGGATGACCCCCAGGCTGCTGGCAACTATTGTGTGAACTTCATACCAGATTGTGACTTGGCTTTGCCATACACCAGTCAAACTCTGGACCAGCAGGAGGTCAGTACTGCAAGAGACCTAGCAATGCTAATCAGAAAAAGCTATGTTTGCACAGTTTAGCTCTAGATTAATTTCACATATTTGCCAGATTTGCAAGGAAAAGAGCCCAAATGTACCACTTACACTTTGGTAATATCTAGATGTGTCATGTCTGACTTTAAAATCTTAGTAAACGTCTGAGAATTTCCATGCACATTTCTGAATTCACAATGTCAGAGTATATCTATTGCAAATATATGCTTTTAGTGATGGAAAATGATATATATATATTTTGCAAGTTTACAACCTTTTTATATCAGAGGATATCCAAGTTATTTCCAGTAAAATGTGAAATTAATCTAGAAATTTCAACATTTTTTGTTTCGAAACTACATTTTCTCTAAGATGCTGTTGCCCTTTATAACTCGTAACACTTATTAGTGAAATATGAAAGTTTTTTATAAAACTTTGCACTGTATTTTGAATTTCCTGTATTGTCAAGTTTTTTTACTGGATGTTTAGAGATCATGATTTTTATAATATGGTCTAAGAGACACTGCAGGCTTCTGATTATTGCATCCGACTCCAAGTCCCCTTGGCTATTGAAAAGGGTTTGGTGAATCCTGCATATCATAAAACTACTCAAAAAAGTATTAGCTTACCATTAGACACAGTTGTGTGTTGCAAAGTGTGTCTGCAAAGAAACTGTACTGAGATAAAGAGGGAATACACCAGCTGTTGAGGCTTGTTTTGAAATACAGCCAGCATGGAAGCATTTCTAATATCAGGTGCACTTTTGGCAGGTCACACTCTCACACTAAAACACGAAAACAGGAAAGGAAAGCCAAAAAGAACACACATCCGACCACACATCTGTACAGCAAGCCAGAAGCAAATGACTCAACAGCTCATTCTTTCCTCGAGGCATGTAAAAAAAAAAGATTTTATCAGGGATAAAGATGATTATATATGGTTTTGTGGTGATAAATGAAAGAGATAAGGGGAAAAGACGCAGCTGTGCATGTGGACGGGTTTCAGGAAGCACATAGTTTTAATTCAGCTCATGTTTTGTACATAGGAATAATTAAATAAATGAACAGCGCACAATGCGTCTGGTCATCGATGAAGGAATGAAGAATGAGGCCATCTTGGTAGTCACACAGCTGCCTTTCATTTAAATACAGCTGAATGAGAAGCTCTTAATCCAGAGCGTGTCCACATCTCTCACCAGACTGACCTACTTCCCATCCCACTCTCACTCACTGACCATGTTTACCAGCGGATCTAAATCATGTCACATGTCACATTTCACAGGTTTTGCCTTCAGCAGCATTTTCAGGTGCAGGCCAGTCAGATAAGTGACATGCATCATAGATCTCTCAGTAAAGGGACATACTTTTTCAGGAACAATGATAGTTTTAACATTTGTTGGATCATACACAAAGTCTTTGAAAGTAATCCATTGCATATGATGATAATAAATATCAACTTTAGCACATATTTCTCACACTACAGAAGCAAGCTTCATAGGGCTTTATTGAATGTAATGTGACAGACCAACTTAAAGTGGAGCAGAAATTGGTAGAGGAAGAAAAACTATGAAAAGCTTTTTTTTTACAGGTAAAATCTGAAGATTTGTTGTGCATTTGTATTCAGAGGCACTGAGTCAGCAGCAACTCCTTTTTGCTGCTATAATAACTGCATGTCTTTTGGTTGTATGCCTCTCCTGCATTCGGCCCTTTCTTTTGGAAGGCAGCTCAAACTCAGTCAGATTGGAGGAAAAACACCTCTGAACATCAAATTTGCAAGTCTTTATTTAGATTTAGCACTAGGTTTTAATTGTGTCATTCCAAAACATGAATCAAATACTTTGATCTAAACCATGTCATTGTTTAGTGTCGTCATCCTGCTGGAAGAAGACAAATCTTCAGGTTTCCCATTCCATCTTTTGATCCAACCATCTGGCTTTACTATCATGTTCCACAATGAGAATGGTGATGTGCAGTCAAACTTTTCTTCCACAAATAGCTCTTCACGATGATAAATAGTTAAATTTCGGTCTCATTTAACTAGACAGAGCACATGATTCCACATGTTAGCTGTATGGCTTGTGGCAAAATGCAAGCAGGACTTCTTATGGTTTCCTTTAAACAATAGCTTCCTTTTTGAAATTCTTTGTAAAGGTCAGACTTATGGAGTGAATGACTAATAGTTTTTATATCAAGTTCCTGTTTCTACCTGACCTTTAAATCTCTTCAGCTTCTTCAAAAGTTACCACAAGGGTCTTTCATTGTTTCACTGGTTGTTTTAGTATGTTTGCAGGTTAATAAGTTGTTCCATATTCTTTTCATCAACAAAGGATGGAATGAACAGAGCTCTGTTGTGTTTTTTATTTACCGTACTATTTGTTTTTGTTTTTCCATTTTCCACTTTTGCTTCTGCTCTGCATTTCAACATTTGACAATAGAACTCTCATCTTGAGTTAATGCAAAGTGGCCAACCAACTGAACCAAGTAAGCTCTCTAAGAAGGACAGAAGAGGCAAAAAAAACAAAAAGAAGAGGCACAAAAGCTCTAAAGGAAAACGCAAAGGCAAAGGGAAGGGCAAGAAGGGGTCCAGAAAGAAGAAGCATGAAGAGAAGGGTCCAGAGGAAGACTTTCTCAGAGTAACTACAACACCTGCTGAGTTTCAGCCACAGGAACCTTTCCAGCCCACAGAACTACCACAAACTGAGGGCGACTTTGAAACTCTTCTCCCCACTGACCAAACCACCACGGTGATGCCAACGCATAAACCTGACTTCATCCCTGAGGGCCCCACCGTGGTGCCGCCTAGTTCACTGCCTATATCAAAGCTTATCAAGGAGGTAGACAAATCTATCAGTAGATGTTATCCACTCTAATACCCTCCAACCATTTGTGGTTCTAACCAGACACTGCCCTTCTAACCGTAGCGAACACCTCTTCCTCTTCTTGTCACTTGAGTTGCTTATCACAACTAACCAGCACCATCCTACTCATCACCTAATCTTCATCTTCATCCAGCAAATTCGGGTATTGCATCCTAATTAACAAAAAAAAGTGCTTAATCTTTACTGAATGTCTATTTGTAATTTTGGAAAACACACAGAAGCAAATCTCAAAATTCTTCTCAGTAATTACATATCTTAAAGTTCACTCAAAATTAATTCTGTGCTTGGATGGTGGCTAATTAAGGACATGCCACAACGACTCGTGATAATGCTACCAGGTTTTAACTTCTCTCTCTAATAAAAAAATATTTTGTATGACTCCTCCATGTTTGTTATTTCCAGCTTGTCAAGTGACGTTTTCCTGTTCCCACCGTTTTCTGTCAGTCTCTTCCAGTTGTCACATGAATCTGTTCTAGTCTGTCAGCTAATTACACTTCTGTGTTGTAATTAACTGCCCACCTGTGTCTCAGTTATCCAACACATTTTAATGAAATCACCCTTTTTCCCTAACATTCGTTGTTCTTTAAAGATTTGCCTTTGCAGGGAGCCACTGCGTCTCTCAGAGAGGTCTCAGTGCTCTCTGGTTTGCCTTCATGATGACTCATTTGAAACTGTGTGCTGGCCAGCAGGAAATCACAGCAGTGAACTCACCTCTGGTGGTGGAGTATGAAGACGACATTTATGGAAATTTACATGAAGACCTCTCAGTTTCTACAGTAACTGTGGTTCCGAATATTACTGATTACGAGGTAGGACAAATCACATAAAATGCAATAAAATAGGTGACTTCACACCAGAATAAAAATGCTGAGGAATTCATTCACTAACAAGTTCCTAACATTTCAGCATATTCTTGAATACGAAGATTTTTTGAACGACACACAGTATGAAGAATATGAAATATATGAAGATGACTTTGACTTTGCAGAGCGGGAAAGAGCTGAGACACTGGATGTTGAGGTAAATCTGGTGCTTAAATTGGAAAGTTATGTTTTTTTCTTGCTTCCTTTGAGTCATTTATAGGAATTTGTATCTATTGTTTCTTCACTACAGGCTATACTCAGAGCAGAGAAAGGCCAGAAAGGAGAACCAGCTATTATTGAACCGGTGAGCTGCTGGGGGTTCAATTTAATAGTACAGCAGTTCCAGTTATGTGTGCAAGTGAAGAATACTGTATTTTCTGAATCTACATTACATGCAGTTTGTTTGTTTCTAGGGTTTCTTAGTGGAAGGACCCCCAGGTCCACCAGGCCCAGAGGTAAGACACAGATATTAAACAACTGCATCAAAATGATTATAACTTAATGACAAATCAAAAATGTTTCGCATGAAAATGCATTGAAAAAATTAATCATTGAGGAGGAAGGAATACAGCAAGTCAATGAATCGATGCAGTCTTTCTTGTGTTAAAGTGTTTCTTTAACACTTTTTAAACTGATTTGAATAATGAATTACATTAAAATCACAGCTGATTTTAATCAGTTGTGAATTATTGCTATAAAAATAGCAATTCAGCTCCTGAATTTAATTAATTAGTTGAATTAAAAAGTTCAAATATTTTATAAAAACATAAACTTATTATATATACTTTTTGCACATAGAGATTTATTTCAAACAATTTCAATAGAGGGACGCATGAAGTGCTCTAAAATTTTCTGTTGGACATCTGTGCTGACATTGGGCTTAATAAAATGTAGTGGACCAACACCGGCAGAGTGCATGGCTCCACAAATAATCACAGACTGTGGAAATGTCACACTGAACACCTCAACCCACTTGTATTTTGTGTATCTCCACTCTTCTTCTAGACTCTGGGACTTTAATTTACAAATTAAATTCAACATTTTACTTAAAATTTTACTGGAATTGTCGACAACTGAGCAACAAACGCAGATAAGGTGTTTCTGTCGTTGTCTGTGGTTGAGGTGTGGCTTAGTGAGACCTTTATATTTTATTTGTCTTATGCAACACTGTAGTGCTCTGAGAAATAGCTTTTTTTGTGAGTTGAAGGACAAAATCATTAGAAATAAGTGCTTGAAATGTTTAGCTATTTGTGTAATGAATCTTTATAATACATCACTTTTTAAATTGAATTCCAGAAATACATAAACATTAAACTTAAATTCATTGAGGTGCCCTTGCACAGATTATGTGGAAATCGGTGCACCATCGTAAACTAGCTGAGCAGGAGAGTTTTACAAAAGTTTTTTAAGCACTTGGAGAATCAAAAACATTTATTGTTCAAGTAAAGTTTATATTGCAACATAGCCATGTTTGTTAGTTCTTGGCAAAGTACTGGTCTGTTTACAGGGACTTCCTGGGCCAGCTGGACCAACAGGCCCTCCAGGACCCAGGGGAGATCCAGGTGATCTGGTGAGTGTGGCTTACAGTTCTGTGACAAATCAGAGATTGCAGGACACAGTTGTTTACAGTGATTTGAGATTCACCTTTTACAGGAGGAACTATTAAACTGAAATTGACTGTCTTATTTTGCAACTGGAATAAATTAGGACAGTAAGTTATTGACATTAAATCTATGTGATTGGAATAAAAATACTACATATTTTCTATTTTATCATTGTGACTTAAGATAACTGAATAAACTGAACTTAGTTTGATTGAAGGTCAATTCTTCTTCATCACACTCAGGAATATTGGCTCTTATCAGTGTGACCTCATTGTCACCATATTTAGCTTAGCTACTGCGAGCTTAAAAAGAGGGACATTTTTGAAACGTTTTATTGCTATTTTATGCAACTTAGTGGCAAGAAGATTAAGGAAAAGATCCATAAAAAGAGATGAGCTCAACCTTGGTAGACTATTGGTGATTTAAAAACTCCCTGGAATTAAGTCCTAACAATCCAAAATCTATGGTAACGTTAGCCACAGCATGCATGACCTGCTCCATTCTGAACAGTTCTTAAGTTTTTAATGCAAAAACACCATATAAATGCATAAGATACTTACAACATGGCCGGCTCCGCTATGGTTCGAATGGGCTGTAGAGCTTGGTTAGGGTTTTGTTTCCTCTCAGAAGCTGGTGGTGAAAGCAGCTGCATCCAGAATCTCCGTTTCAGCTCAGGTACTGGAAACAAAAGCAATGGTTAGCAGTAGTACTGTGGGTCTCACACAGGCTAGCTTGAAAGTTGGGCTGTCTTCTTAGATCTTGTTTGCATCGGCAAACCCATGGGAAAAGAATAGCAACCAACATCGACTGGGGAACCTGTAACTCCAAGGTTACGTTTGCAAAAATTAAATGGATGACAGACAATTCTATTTTCTATCCAAAGCTCCTGGATAAAGAGGCTGTCCTCCCCAAGTACACAAGCACACAAACCCCCAAAGGCATTTGTGTGCTGTCTCCTCAAAATATATATTTTTTACTTGACATATTATCCAAAGCATAGCTTTGTCTAAAGAAAATTGTTAAAGAGATAACTGAAAATGAATGAGTCAGTAATCATAAATATTTTTTCCCATACTCAGTTTTGTTAAAAATATTTGTCAGTTATATGACAAAATACACATCTTACCCTGATCTCTTACTTCAGAGGTCAAAAGGGCAGATTCTTGCATGGATTTTTTCAAAAAAGAAGCTAACACAGGCCTGTCCATGTAAAACCTCAGATAAATAACTATCATGACACACAACATTTTTTCCTTATCTCTCACACCAGTTTCTATGTATGAATACAAATGAGCAGTCACTGAAATCTAGGCTGTTCAAATCTGCATTGGCAGATGGGACTAAACATCTGCTAAAGTGAGCTCTTTTCCAACCGTGTCCTTACATTAATTTCCTGGAGATTTAACCCAACTCTGAGCAGTATTTTCCAAATTCTAGCCCCCAAGATTAGAAAGGTCTGTCCCTTAAAATAGTATCATATGCATAATTACTTCTGTTTTCAGAAGATAGTTGGCTCCCCATAACAGGAGGCACTATCACTGATGCTTTTCCCGTCCTCTTGTTTTAGGGTCCCCAGGGACGCCCTGGTCTTGCTGGGGTTGATGGGATCCCGGGTCCTCCAGGAACCCTGCTAATGCTGCCAGTAAGATCTTGTTGCATACCAAAATGCCTGGGAAAACACACACATCTTTTTTCCCTTAATGTTTTGTATTGGCATGACCACAAGGGGGGGCTGTGTGACTGAGCTTCATTTACATTTGGGAATTCAGCATTGGGACTTCTCCTTTCACTGCCAACAGTTCCACTTTGGAGGTGATTCACAGAAGGGGCCAGTAGTGTCTCCCCAAGAGGCACAGGCACAAGCTATCCTGCAACAAACCAAGGTTCCTCTCACTGGTGTCATAATAAAAGATCACTGATGATCACATTGTCATTTTTGCTACATTTTGATAGTTTGCTTCCATATATAATTTGAAGTATTTTGTTTGGCTTAATGTGACATAATAGATAAATATGTTTTTCTTTCAGCTGTCACTCAAGGGGCCTCCAGGTCCACTGGGTCTTACAGGGAGACCAGGCCCAGTGGTAAGTGACTCTGATCAAATTTAAACCAAACCCCAATGCCTTGCCTATCTTCTAACATTAAAGGTGCATGTTTTATCTCCAGCTTCAAACTCTAGACACTCTTTTCTCTCTGTCATTGTATCTCTAACCCTGACAAAATACACGCTCACTGATTGTTTATATTTATGTCTGAAAACCTGTAAGTGTATAATTCACATTTTTTCTTAACGGGGGTTAATTTTGATTGTTGTGATTGTACAGTGTTTGGTTTGTCAAGTAAAAGGGAACATATGTTTCATTTTGTAGGGTCTTCCAGGTCCACCTGGGCTCAAAGGAGACCATGGAGACAACGGCCCCACTGTACTGTTTTCTCTACCTTACTCTGCACTTCCATAATACAAATTTTCTCAGAATATCGATTTTGTTTAGTCTTCTTGCCTCCCCTTTTTTCACTCTTTTCCATTTGCTTTATCCCCTGCGTCTCTCACATAGGGACCCCGTGGGTTGCCAGGACCTCCTGGAATTAATGGAAAGTCAGGCAAGAGGGTGAGATATCTAGAGTACTGAAGGTGCTCAGATGATATATTTCCTATCTGGATATTGTGATTGAAACAGTGCAAAATGTGCTGATAAAAAAAGAGACCCTACATTAACTGGATTAAGTTTCTTATAGGGACGTGCAGGTGTGGATGGAGGCCGTGGAGCTCCTGGTGAAACAGGTGCAAAGGTAAATATTACCACAATGCAATAGCAGCAGATACTATTAAAGTACGATGCCCAATCAACTCACTTAAAAATGTCAATGTTAATTAATTTTATCGGTCCTCATTAGCCTTGAATTCAGCAACATCACACATTTATGCAGAAAGGTATTTTAACAGTAGCCAGCGATCTCCACTTGCTAGTGTAAGCCTTTTGGTATCGACCAGCCCCGAGCCTATTACGTATTATTGACAACCAGACACCTCAACACATAACAGCTGCAGGAAGAGCTTAGTAAATAAATCAGCCTCCCTTGATGCTGGTTCTGACTGAACGAGGTCTTTATCAGTCAAAGCAGCGTTTTAGCCGACCTGCTGCTAATCTGAAAGCACCCTCTCCTTCTTTGACACACACTCCAAGCAGATGGATCTGCCAGGGGAGACTTTTAAGACAATTCTGTAAATGTTTACACAATGCCGAATGTGTTTGTGTTTTCCAAGGTTTAATGCACTTGTTTCCTTCATTTTTTTTTGTTATGTCTCAGGGTGACAGGGGTTTTGAAGGCCTGCCAGGGCTCCCAGGAAACAAGGGACACATAGTGAGTTTTGTTTGGTATTTTGACATTGTTGCTGTATTTATTTAGTCTTTAAGATATGAACTCATTAACATGTCATGCATAAATACTTCATAAATCCTGAGGTGATTGTTTATCTAGTAATTATGATGATTTTTATGGCAGGCCAGACTAAAAGGAAACATAATGAGCTATTTCTGCTAGAGCAAAAATAAATAAATAAATAAAATGCTTCTATTTTGTAGGGAGACAGAGGAAGGCCTGGTCCTTATGGGCCTGTTGGAGAGTCAGGAGAGAAGGTGAGTGCATTGAAGTTGTCAAAATGTACTTGCAACAAACAAAAAATATGAATCTTTATCTCATTTTGATGTTTTTTTTTATCTCAACATCAAAATGGAAATCCCTTTCAGATCAATAAATTTGATAAACCATTTAGATGGGAAAAACATCCCAGATCTAAACAGGCTTAGATTAAATACAGTCATCGACTCTTGCATTATTAACTCTTCTCTGCTGGCTGGAGTTCATTTAGCACAAAGGCTCGCAAAGCACATAAAAGCTGGTGCATTCCTAATATAAACTTTAAAATATGACAGCTAGCAGCTCAGGCAGCACAGAGCCATCCTGTGATGAAGGCTTCATCACAGTTTGGTTAGCTTTGAGAGGACGGGTAGTCTTTGCTTGAAGATTGTTATCTGTCCCACAGCAAATTTCTTCAATGAACTTCCATGGACACAAATGCTCTCAAACTAGAGGCTAAACTGAAGAGTTGCATTGGATTTAATGATTTTATTTCCCTTTTATTCTAGGGATCTGATGGACCTGTGGGACCAAGAGGTCAACCAGGTGAACCAGTGAGTATTCAGATGTAGAAAAAAGTTTATTTTTATCTTTTTTTATCTCAGATCATGTGGACAGCTCACTACAGCAGACCCTAATGTGATTTTGGTTCTCTTCTTGATACGTACTCTGCTTTTCCTCTTAGGTCTTTTTTGTGGAATTAAAGTACTTTAGATCAGCAAACATTTTTTAAAATCAGACAAAACCTCCTGAGCATCTCAATCTGATTTGTGTGACTTTGAGTAAGCCACTTCAAAACCTTTTTCTTTTTGTTAAGCTGTCTAGATGTAGACTTTGTTGGTGTTCTTTGGAACATTGTCCTGCTGCAGAATCCAACTGCACAAAACAAGAGCTTATTCCTGTGTGAAGCCGAATTTATGATCCCTTCAATTACAAGTCATTCAGTTTGACTTGTCAGTACCTTTAATCTGAAAGTATCAAGGCATTTGTTTTTTTATTTACTGTAGGTTATTTGTGCAATTTTTGCCCGGTCTCTTTCTTATTGTTGAAGTGTAAGCATCGTCTTTACCCAATCAGGATAGTGATCCGGGTTCTTTGGTGGTCTCTTGGAGTAAATTTGGTTGGCCAACTACTCCTAGGAAGATTCATCACCATTTCCAATTTTTCTATTTGTGGATAATGGCTCTTATACCTTGTTTCCGTTGTTCATTAGCGTGGTTATGAGCATTATTTTATGGTTCGCTGTATAAGGAAAGCATTTCCACCACCAGATGGATTCTCACTAGAGAGCCAGGGTAAAACCCAAAGGGCTAACGTGGCATTATACCAGTCTGATGACAAAACATATTAGTATGTCTCATGCTTGCTGTAAGCAGTGATGTTTTTCTGTCTCCCAAACAATATACTCTGTTGTGTGATGCTAGTAGCTCCTCCCTAACCATAACATATGGTTATAGTTAGGGACCATCCAACTAAAATCTTTTTATAAGCTGTGGTTACTTTTTGATTTAACAAGGGGTTCAGTTTGCCATTCATATGACCATATTAGTTTGAATAACTTTTTTCCATTAATACATAGACACTATTTAAAATTGGAAAGAGAACCTGTCAGAAAATTTACCATTAAGATGTGTGACCTTATGAGTTATAAATTATGTGAAATAAATGTGACATAGCTACAGTTTCTCATATCTACACTCAGACAGTAATTATTGTAAAATACTTGGCAACAACTGTTTTTTATCATATATGATAGGAAGGTAAAGGATAACAAATCTCCAAAATGGGACTACTGCAGCACAGAAGCGAAAAGTTGCATGTTTTCGTCACCAGGTCAATTCATTTGATAGCTCTTATACAAATCTATCAGTGGTGTCAATCATCATTTGAGAGGCCACTGTATCAAGGACTAAAACAAAAATAAGAAAAAAATAAGAATAACTTCCCCACTTTTCCACTGTAAAGGCCGTAGCTATCAAAAGAAATCCATTTGATTTGCCCCGCACTCCGTCTTACATTTAGCATCTGTCATCAAGATTCTCACTGCTTTCTGTGAACAATCCAGGAAACTGACAGCCTTCCAGCAGACCAAAAGTTCACACTATTTTTGTAGAAGCCATAGTTTGGTGCATCTGCTGTGAAAACTGGTTAATTGGTTATAACTCGCTTCTATCTTTCTCCCAGTAGGTGAGGTTAGAGCTCAGCAGGGTTTTGTCTCTCCAAATGGATCTCTCAGTGCTTGAGGAAATAGAGCTGCCATGTACCATGTAAGGGAGAGTCTGATAAACTGCAGAAACATTGGGAAGGAATGGTCTGTTTTGAAGAGAGACAGGGAGTGATAGGAAAAAGAATAACAGCGGGAGACAAATAGAGGACGGAAATGCAGTCGGTGGTGAATGAGATGAGATAGACCGAGCAAGCAAAGAGAGTGTTTCGGCAAGGTAAAAGACAAAATCCTGGCCTGTATGATTATATTTCCATATCAATCACTTCCCAGGAGATCACAGATGTGGCTTTGGAACAGGTGGCTTGGCCAGCCTACAAAGATGGAGGCTGAAACAGATCACACAAAAAAAGAAACAGATCACACAAGCACAAGCCAGCGAGTTCAGTCTTCATGGCAGACACATACAAAAATGACATGTTCAGTCACAGAAATATATAGTCAATGTTTTGCTGTCCTTACATTTGGCCCCTCTCCTTAGTTTTGATTTGTGGTTTATATTCCACTCTTACATAGCCAGATCATGACTCCAGGTTAGCTACTGAATATTTGCTGTTTTTTCTCCAGGGTCCTCGTGGTCTTGTTGGGTCAAGGGGGCCACCTGGGCAACCTGGCCAAATGGTAAGAGAAATCATAATCAGCAATTATTTTATAGTAAATAATATTTCTGCAGACTGCAGTATCTTTAAATGAAATCTGATTTTTTTTTAATGTGTCTATTTTATCAGGGAATTAGTGGAATTGATGGAGTCCAAGGATCAAAAGGCAACCTGGTCAGTCTTTCTGCTTCACTTCAGATTACTTGTCAGTTCTTTGTGGTTAAATGTGAAACAATGTAAGAGATTTGTTTAACAGTTAAACACAAAAACATATGTCAATGTGTTATTCCCTGATGAAACAGAAATGTTTTTTAATTAATACAGGTCATAAAAAAAGAACATCTATATACAAAATATGCCCACTGTTTTATCTGTTATTAGGGTCCATCTGGAGAAATAGGACCCCCAGGTCAACAAGGAAATCCAGGAGTTCAGGTACAAACAAAAGGGCTTTCATTCTCCATCAGACCTAATCCAATCATTTCATGTTTCATAATGCCTCTGAAATATCACAGCACTAGTAATAGATGCAGCAGAGACCAGATGTTTACACAGACTGCATAAAAAGCCACAAGAAATCTTCTTCACTATTTGATTGTAATAAACGTCTTCTGTTTTAGGTCAGTAAGGATGAGCTTCTTTTTTAATTTGATTAATTTCAAAAGGATTTCTTTGTATTACTTTGCCCAAACTTTAAAGTTTTCCTACATTATCTGTATGCCTTTAAACTATTGGGGAAAGCCCTCACAATGATGCCATATACCTTATAAGCTAATTTACAATATTTGAGTTAGGATGCGTACCTGTGGATGTATTTGAAGTCAACAACTCAAACACACTGTTTCTTTGCGGGATGACATGAGAAAATCAAAAGAAATAAACCAAGATATCAAGAAGAGAATAGCACTCTGGTTCATCCTTGGTACAATTGTGGCCTGAAAGTGTCACGTCTATCTTTTCAAGCCATCATATGCAAGTACGAACACCATAGGTGTTATTGTACTACTCATAAAAGACATGCTCTGTGGCTCAAAGAACATGCTTTAGTGTAAGATGCTGTTATCAACTACAGAACAAAAGCAAAGCTGAAACTAATGAGAGAGTCATTATCCACAGTGTAATGAGTCCTACAGTGACATGGGCTGGAAGGCCACTCAGTGTGGAATAAGCTGCAAAAACAGCATTAAAAAGCCATATTCCAGTTTGCAAATCGAATCAGTTTCTACCATGTTTTAATTTCAGGATGTAAACGTTTGGGCAGGAATGTGTCTTCAAAATGAACAAAGCTTTCAATCTGCCTTTTTTTTATTCAGAAAATTGGTGTCAGGACAGTAAAGTCAATGTTCTGGATAAGCCCTGATCTCACTCTCAGGGAAATTTATGTTCAGGGCTGAAAAGATGTGTGTGAGCAAACCTGACTCAACAGTGGTTTGCTCTGTAAGGAGGAGTGAAAAAGCATTAAAGATACTGAAAACATTTGAAGCAAGTCGTGTACTTTAAGATAATTCCATCAGATATTAAAGGAATGTATGAATATTTTGAATAAAAAATGTGGTAGTTAGCAAATAGAAATAATTGTAACAATCCTAAATGAAGTAATGCTGGAAAAGTTTCTTATCAAATGTTCTTGGAAAAAATATATTTTTTATACAGTGCATGAAAATAACTAATTCATAGATAACATTTTGTAGTTTATTACATTCAGAGTTGTTTTTTAAAAGTGTGCTTTGACAAAACTGTTTCTTCTCTGGAAGTTGAGAGGTTGTTTGTCCTTAATGCCAGTTAATGATCTAAGTTAAGCAAATTAGAAACTTATTTACCTTTTCATATGTTCACATTTTCACCACCATTGTTTACTCAGATACCCTACAAACACACAATTATATAGTGAACATTTAAGCACTATATGCTTAAATGTTCACTATATGAAACATTTAAGTTCATATAGTGAACATGCTTAAATGTTCATTATAGCAACATTTTGACTCCTAAACATTTTTAAATCAGCTATCACCTAATCTGTTTTTTGCTTCTCTTGTTTTCAGGGGTTTCCTGGCCCTCAGGGTCCTATTGGATTGCCAGGAGAAAAGGTAGGTTACATGCCTCCAAGTTGATTTAAGAAATAAAGCTATGACCTCTCAACCCCTGTCATTCCACACCCAGGGGAAGCAGGACAGTATGACCAACACCTTCTAGCTATAATTCTGAAGAAAAATGGGTCTAGACAGAAAATCAATACTCAGCAAACAGACAAAGACATTTAAGACTGAAGAAATCCTATGTTAGGATGCAAGAAGTGGAAAAGAAATAAAATGCACCCTTAACTATGATATGCAACCTGTCCAGTGGTAAATTGGTCCCTTAAGTATATCTCAACTGGTTTAGAATTCTTTACTGTCCATGTTTGTTGCAGGGTCCCCAGGGTAAAGAGGGCATACGGGGCCTACCAGGCGTTGATGGTCCTCCTGTAAGTAAGCACTGGGAAACAAATATATGAAGGTACATATAGAGATGTGAGAAAGTGCTTGGCCCTTTACAGATTTCTCTGTCCCATAGTAATGCAGGTAAGTGCCAAAAGTAGTTTGTAAATGATAATTTCAGCCAAATATTTTCTCAAAGTACGACACAAAGCATTCATGAAACCCAAGTCTCAAGGGTAAAGATTGCAATTTAAAGCTAATTTTATTATCATATTTTTAGTAGAGCTATACAATTTAGCATGCTCTATATATTGCAACATGGTCATATAAGATACAGTACATGCACTGTATGCTAGGTAGCAAATGTCGTAAGCTGATCCAGCGCAATATGACATTTGAAACAAATACAGATCTTCTTGCAGGGAGGCTTTCCTCATAGCAAGGAATTAATTTTCCGTTGCAGTCAAACACATTTGTATGAGCACCACATATTGCCCTTTCCATTGTTCCTGCAGAGCTTTGTGACAGAATGATACTTCATAATGATTTTTTTACTTTCAGTGACACCTTCTCATTTGTTAGTTACATTCACAAAATTCTGTTATGAGGCGATATGAAATGATGCATCACTAGCAGTGATCATACAAAGTAAAATCCATCTCTCTGCTTTAGGGTCACCCGGGAAGAGAAGGACCCCCAGGAGAAAAAGGCCTCCAAGTGGGTAACTGCATGTCTGAGGCTCATCTGCCGTGGTGTTATAGGGAGATTTTAAAGCTAGCAAATCATTCATTTTTTCCGGTCTGCTGTAACAGTGCATTCAGTCACAATGTGGCTTGTCATTACAACCACTCTGTTCCAGTAATGTCATCATCTTTATTAAAGTATTAGCCCATTAGAGGCAGTGCTGTGCACTCAGAAACATTTGCAATTTTTCTGACCCTAAAAGATGGAACATGGTGACATTAAAACAGCATTTCATTTTTTATTCAAAAAAAAAAATGAAAAGAAAATGGATTTTTTTTTGTATGTAGGGTTTACCTGGCTCCCAGGGACCTGTTGGATACCCAGGCAGCCGTGGAGTTAAGGTAAGGCATAAATTGTCCATAATCTCTGATGTTCACTTATATATTTATTCCCTCTGCTATTTCTTCTGTCCACATGGCTGCCATTGATGAACAAGCTGTTAGTGTCAATAAGTGACAGGTGACTGGTGGAGGAAGAGGTCCTCAGTTCTCAAGGGAGCTCCATCAACAGAGTGGAGAGCACTGGATGTTTAGGAAAAACAAGCAGGGCTGAGATGTCAGGAGTCTATTTTGAGCAAATAAAATTTATTTCTTCTTAGTGTTTGAGTTTGTGAATTGTAAACTGCAGTTTGGCTCAACTGTCTTTAGGGCTGGCTGTACTTTGCTGTAGAATGGTTGTGATAAATAAATATGAGAGATAATTGAGATTAAAAAAGCAACCAAGTGTCACTTCAAGAGAAAGTCAACAGATTAATTGTTAATAAGTAAATGTTTTAGACTGAGTATATTATTCAAATAAAAATTAAACCGAGATCCAAAATTAGGTCGATAATATGTATATTCTTCAGAATTTGATTGTGATTCTTGTCATGTTATAATTACATCTCTTGTTGTTGTTTTTCACAGGGAGCAGATGGGGTTAGAGGTCTAAAGGGGAGCAAGGGAGAAAAAGTGAGAAAATTCAATTTATTTTTTCTGCCATGTTTTTAGACTGTAAATTGTGACCAACTTCTCAAACTGTATTGCAATAAGATGATGTAAAAGCTGTCACTACTTGTCACATCTCCTTGATGAATGTTAGGGAGAAGATGGCTTTCCAGGAGCAAAGGGTGACATGGGTATTAAAGGAGACAGGGTGAGAATCCCATCTAATTGCAACTACTTGCAGAGAAAAAAAGAATTATCCCTCATTGTTCCTCACATATTTGGACTTTAGGGGGATAGTGGTGCTCTTGGTCCTCGTGGAGAAGATGGACCTGAAGGACCTAAAGGTCAGTCTGGACTTGTGGGAGATGTGGGAACCCCTGGCGTAGCAGGGGAGAAGGTATGTGTTTATTGTTGTTATTCCTTTTTACGTTTCTGCTAGACCGATTGTTATGCACTGCTCTTTAGACACCACTTCCCTGAACTGTGAAGTTCAACAAGGCTGGATTCTGGGCCCATTATTATCTTCTTTTCACATTCCTTCTCTTTATAGTACTATTCAGTTTATTTTTCCTGATAGTTCTTATCGCATCTAAGCCGATGAGATCCACATTTCTCTCTCTTTCAAGACACCAGCTGGAGAATTTCTCCATCCTTGCCCAGTGTTTGTCACACATTAGTGACCAGTCATTTTCTGTTTTTTACATTTTCCACTTATGCTTCTCAGAGCACTTCTGCAGTGTACAGCAGACCGGAGCAGAGTAGAAACGCAAGCAGTGTAAGGCCAAAGATACTGCCGGTGTCCGATTTTTCATGGTCCAATTAGAAAAATCGGATCATGATGTTTTCTGATCTCCTGCCTGACATGCAGGCATTACAATGCAGGCTCCTGCTCGACAGTCTGTCAATGCACCACCAGACAGTATTCGTGCAACAGTAAATACCAGAAATCCTACCAGTGTAAACAGAATCTGGCCCAGCAGTAAACAGAAAGCTGTAGTTGATTGCTGTTTCACTCTCTCTTTTTTTTGTACTTCTGAGATTCTACTTTTTTTTATGAGGAAAATATTTTAGTTTACGTTTTCCCCAAAGCGGATGTGTTTTACTTTGCCACTTCCTGTCTCACTTATGACATTCCCATTGCGGCATAGCTCCAAACAAAATACACCTCTGGTTCATCTCGGTCAGACAGTCGGAGACGCAGTGAATCGTGACCGCTCTGCTACTCTGTTCTAATTGCTGCGTATGCCATCTGACCCTATTTTCCATCTGATTGGATTCCACAATGTATCTGGTGTGTTCAGGGTTAGAGGTGTTAAAAGGTGTCGTTTTGAGATTTTGTCAAAAATATGTTTATTCCATACGTTATTTTTTTAAAATGTCCAATGTGAGATTATGGCACTGCAAAAAACAGGAAATTATTTTCTTCTTCTGACATCCCTTATAAATCTTTAGATTGGAGGGTGCTTTCTTTGTTGTCCTTTGCTGTAAGAAAAGTGCTGAACAACCCTTTTTTTCAGTCCTCATGTTTATCTCATGTCTTTCTCTCTTTCCAGGGTAAACTCGGGGTGCCTGGTCTGCCAGGTTACCCCGGACGACAAGGTCCTAAGGTGATTTTACATTAAGGAGCTATTACCATCAGTCAATGCACTCTCACGTCCCTCTATCAGAGCTTTAGGCTGCTATAGATATGTGCCTTTGCTAGACTGTTTCCTGTCTTATTAAAAATAAAGTATGATAAATGGCATATTCAGAAAGACTATTTTATTTATAGTTCATTAGTGACATCTATTCATTACATGTTGATGAATGATGTATTTAAGGCTGTGTTGGGCTCATGGATTAGATTTGCTTTAATTTGATACAGTGGTTAATTATAAGTTAATGAGACATTGGGGATGACGTATGATAAATGGAGCGCTAAGGCTGATTAACTTTCACTTGTGTCTTCAGGGATCACTTGGCTTCCCTGGTGTGACCGGATCCCTCGGAGAAAAAGGAAGAAGGGTAAATATTACCCTAACACTTTAGTCGATATCACATCGCATGCAGCTCCATGTTGGTGATAAATAATCATGTAAGTGATAAATATTTGTTGACCATTACAATGCAGGGTCCTGCCGGTCAGCCGGGTTCTGGGGGTCAAAGAGGTCCTAACGTAAGAACGCTAATTATACGTACAATGTTTATGTCTAAGTAGGTGCCACAAGGTAATTACAAGTTGTGGTAGTGACTTGAACCAGCAGATCTCTGTTTGGTTTTCAGATCTTTAGATATTTATCTTCCACCTCTAGACATGCATGCACTAATAAGACAGATGCTTGTTTTCCAAAGGGATCCCGGGGGGGAAGAGGAGCAAAGGGGCCAACTGGAAAGCCTGGAGAAAAGGTGAGCTTTGTGGCATAAACACAAACATGCACTTGCAGTTATACATACATAAACACACCTGGCTGCCTCATAAAGTATGGATGAATGCGTCGACCGTGATGGAGCGGGTTGTTACTTTTCACTTCTAGATGACAGGCCATCTGGCATAATGAAAACATGCTGTCTGGCAGGGGGTGCCTCAGTCTATGTTCTCACATAGAAGAGTTAAACAGAAAAATAAATATTTAAGCGAATGACGTTAAACTGAGTTTCTGTCTATGTTTTGCTCTTTCCTCCTGTAAGGGATCTGCTGGACAAGATGGTCCTCCAGGATCTCCCGGAGAACAGGTGAAGATTTGTTTATTGGATGAGACTGACTGGAAATAATCTGAAGGCTGATAAACCTTTTGGAAAGGGAGTTTGACAAACTGTGTTCTTGTTTTAGGGTCCTCAAGGGCCACAGGGTCAAAACGGAGAAACAGGACCTAAAGGACCCAATGTAAGTAGGTTAAGTGTTTGCCATGTGATTTGACGTTTCTCATTTTCTATGTGTACTTTTCACCTAAACCATTCCAAGGTATTTCAGTTAAGTATGTAGAAAAACAAAACAGCAAAACTTTGTTTTCAGGGTCTACCAGGAAAGGACGGATTACCAGGTCATCCAGGTCAGAGAGGAGAAGCAGTGAGTCATTTTTCTATCTAAAAGAAATGCCCCAAAGAGAGGATTAAAAATGTTATTAAGAGTGCATGCGCTGAGTAGATTCTGCTGAGATTAAACATGTTCTATTGATTCTAATAAAATATGCCTTCAACTCTGGAAAGTACTCTGATTCAACTTAACTCAAGTTCAGACTAACAAACTTATGTTTTTTCTTCAGGGCTTCCAAGGCAAGACTGGACCTCCTGGGCCCCCAGGGGTCGTTGGGCCACAGGTAAGCAGATTTCTCTAAAACATTTCACAGATGTTGATTTTTTAGTAAGCTGTTGTTTAAACAAGGTGATTTTAATTAGCTGTTACATAGCGCGTTTTATCTTCAGGGGAAGTCTGGTGAGACAGGGCCAGCTGGAGATAGAGGCCATCCAGGTTCACCAGGACCACCAGGTGAGCATGGTTTACCAGGAACTGCTGGAAAGGAGGGGGCCAAGGTGAGTGCTATTCATCACATTGACAGGTCACCTACTATCATGAATAATACGGTTAGATAAAGCCCAAGGACTCTCTTTAGCTCTGTCTGAATATCTTATCCTCTCAGTCTAATCCTGACTTCTAATTAAGTGACAATTTTACAGAGGGAAGCTCGAGGCGTTAAGCGTATTTTGAATCATGAAAGACAGACACACTTTCTCAATATGACTTGCTGTTTCTGTGCAATTGTTGACAGCTTGTGTCTGCTAGCTACTTGTCATGTATCTAACCCCAGGGGTGGTCGTGTGTTGGCATTAGGGAGATCCGGGTCCAGCGGGAATCCCAGGAAAGAGTGGCCCTCCTGGACTGAAAGGCTTCAGAGGAAGCAGAGGGACCCCTGGTGCAATGGTAACACAAACTTCCAAACATCTTATGTCCTCGCCTGCTCTGACGTTTAACAGAAATGTGTCTCTTTGATTTGGATTACAGGTGAAGTATTAGAGAAATAGGTTTCTATATATAGAAAGGCTAAAGTAGTCACAAACTCATTGAATGGTACAAGGTACTCGTTGCTTGATTGTGACTGTGATTTTTTATTTTTTATTTTTTTTGCAGGGCTCTGCTGGTCTCAAAGGTGGAGAAGGTCTACCTGGTGTTGCAGGGCTTACTGTAAGTTTAATTTTAAGAAATTGCCTTCCATACCATTTTCTGACCTGTGTTGATGCAATACAGAATGGTAAGACTCATAAAACAGCAGGCTGTTCCTATGGTGACCATTGATTGTGGCCACTGCATTAAATAAAACAGTGATTCATGTGACATTCTCACTTCAGCTCATCTCAGCTCGTTTTATTTTCAGGGTGCTGCTGGAGAGAGGGGTCCCGCTGGGCCTGCTGGAGCAATTGGCCCGCCAGGACGAGCAGGCGGTGTGGGCCCTGCTGGGCCGAGTGGAGAGAAAGGCATGCCAGTAAGAGCTGGGAAAATTTCAGTTTTTTTTTCTCAGTTCACCCTCACCTCCTACCACTAGGTATAAAAATGTTTTGAAAGTGTCATTATGAGAAAAGTGAGGGAAGACAGTTTGAGGGACAAAACGCAAACGCAATCTTGGTAGTGATTTTCCTGCATGATATGACACATTAATCAAAATGTCACGATGATATGAGAGCAATGGGTACCACTTGTGCAATTGCTAGATGTGTGCTGTGTTCCTATCTGTTCATTAGGGAGAGAAGGGAACCATTGGGCCCGCTGGGCGCGATGGGGAGTCGGGACCTGCAGGGTTGCCAGGGGTTGCAGGACCTCCTGGACCTCCAGGGGAGGACGGAGATAAGGTAGTTGTATTAGACAGTAAGTCTAAACTGCAGCTCTACTCTATAGTCCATGCAGATTTTCTGGCTTAGCTATTTATGAGTTGTTTTATACGTTTAAATCTGCAGGGTGAGACTGGTGGACCAGGCCAAAAGGGCAGCAAAGGAGACAAAGGAGAATCTGTAAGTTAAATTTCCATGGAATAATTTCCATGTAAATTTCCATGTAAAAAGCCTAAATTTCAACTTCTTGACATCTTAACCATGAATCTCAATGATAACTCATCCTGTGCTGCAAATGACATCAGACATGTCTCAGTGAATGTGGGTTGAATTTGTTTTCAGGGACCTCCGGGACCTGTTGGGATTCAAGGACCTGTGGGCCAACCAGGACCATCTGTATGAATCACTTCTAAATCATAAGCGAGTGTTTTTTACATTTTTTTCTGGTGTGCTAATTATTTCTGGTTATTTCAGGGGACAGATGGTGAGCCAGGCCCTCGAGGTCAAATGGGCCTGAATGGACCTAAAGGGGATGAAGGATCTAGGGGCTTTAAGGGACCACCTGGCCCCTTTGGATTACAGGTAAAGATAATTATCAGATAGCTTAAAGCTTCACATCCTTTGTGAATTAACAGTTAAAATTTAATCTCACTTTCTTGCTTGTAGGGAATGCCAGGACCGTCAGGGGAGAAAGGAGAGAGTGGGAATGTTGGTTCAATGGTGAGTTTAGCAGTCAATAACCTAAAATCTATGGCCTTGAGCTGGAATCAACAGTCCTTAAATGTGACAACACCATTGACAATTGATTTGACGCTTCAATGACTAAAGATGTCGTGTGAAAAATATCAAGCAGTTCCAGATATTTTCTGGAGAGTTTGTACATTTTTCTTCACTTCTTTGGTGCCTACTTTTCATTCTGTTCTTCATCCTCTGTCAACATTAAACTAATAACTTAGTCCTCAGTTATTAATTGTCTGTTATGTTTGTCTGATGCGATTGTCCTGCAACAACTAGGTCTACATTCCAGCATCTTCCATTGTGCCATGTGACAAAAGCTATTATAATTTATGTATGTATTTTATATCATATACTCGGGTAATAGCACTATGATTTTTGAAATCATATAATGTGTGCCAGGCTTAAATAAATGACCCCCTTCTGTCAGCTATTCTTACCATTTTAGCCACAACTCAAACCTATGGATGTCCCACAGAATCTGTTTGCTGTTTTCAATATTTGTTTCTCTTTGGTGTCACCATACATTGTCTTTAGTGCTGTTTTTATACAGTACAGGATTACTGATTCTACTTTGTTAAATTTATTGTTATATGCACAAATTTGTTAGTGGGTCAGAGAGGGGATCCGAGCTACTCATTTTACATTTGTTTATTTCTAATGGGGGAACTGGTGCCCATGCAAATTTCCAAGAAACAAAATTACCTCCCTGAATGAATCAAATTTGTATGCGGAGGTTCCACTGTGTTCAAATACTAATACTCAGCTTTGTTTTCCCTTCGCTTCACACCAGTGAGCTTGAAATAGTTTTGGTAATACTGGGATGCCAGGACTCATGACGAGAGTACATAATAGTAAGAGATAAACAGGCACCGCACAAATGTGTTTACTTTGTTTCTTAAAAACACTGTCCCACAGGATATGGGGTTTTCAGCATGAACATAAACCACCTTCCTGAAGAACCCAGAAATGACCTCACTAAGCCACAAAGTTGTCGGGTTTCTATAGCTGTCAGCTTAGTTTTTTGCTAGGTTATGTTTGTGGTTTGGTTGCATCACATCTATGCTGTTCAGAATCTTTCTGTTGGACCTGATGAGTTCCATTTTATTCCCCAGAGAACCTTCATTGGCTACTGTTACCTTTAGATTCCCCACCACTGACTCTTAGTTGTTTTGGTTGATTTCTGACTCCTGTTTCTACTCCTACTGCCCCTGCTCAGTTTTAAATTTTTGTCTATTTTTTTTTTTTACTCCAAGACATTTTCTTTCCTCCCAGACATCCAGGAATTACCTTTGGATGAAGTTTTGCTGCTTAGCTTTCTGTCAGATTTCTATTGTCTAATGCTAGTATTTTTTCAGATATTCACCAGTTCTTCTCTCATTTTATTGCCAGTCATACCAGTCATCACTATGGTTTTCTCTCTGCTTCACCCCTTTTTGGGTTTTTCTGAATATCCAAGGTCATCTTGTTTCATTTGTTTCCAACTACATTGCAAATCATGACACTCCTCCTTACATGCAGCACAAGTTTTTATAATTGTGCTGCAGTCAGTTTCAGCTTTGTGTGAACTACATGTAGTACCTGGCCAATTCACCTAATCTTATTAAACTTTGATTAGTTACGGCCATTAAGTTAATTAGGAACAGCTGTGCTGTTTGTGTTGCCGGGTGTCAAACTCTGATGACTGTCATTAACATCGGCTTCCTCCAATCCCAAGTGGTTTCTAATTGTGGGAATGAGTTTGTGCTGAGACTCTTTTCAGACATATTTAAAGATAAGTTTATCTGGGCTTTACATTTCGATTGGTAAACTGAGGCAACTGCACAGAAATTAGGAGGAAATGTGTACTCTTTGCTTCAAGCTTTTATACTTCGAGCTTCTTCTCCAGTCCAATAGCTTTGGTAATGTGGAGCCTTCCATCTAAATTTCTGTTCTCCTTTAGAAAACGCCTTGGTGAGAGAAGATAATTAGATTTTTCTGTTACAGAAATAAACATAGGTGTAACTAATAATGCTAATTATTCCTCAGCTTCCGGTTATAATTGCTGTAATCTAAACCAGGATGCCAACATATGCAGAGACAAATGGAGAGACTGGAACAGGGATTTATCACAATCACTGCCCAACAGGACCGTTAACAAATAAATGATTCTTAACTAAGAGCAATAGTCATTAAAACTCAGTTTTTCTCTGACTAGTTTTGTGTCTTTTGCAATCTCTTTGTCGAATCTCAGCACTGGTTATATTCTATAAAAATATCGGAATAGTAATGAAGGTTTACCTGAAAGAATTAGCTTTACATTTACAGTTTGAATCAGTGTTTTCAACAGCAAAAGTCCACTACGTCATGTGGAAAAAAGATGAGCCAAAAGAGTGAACATGGTGGCTCAGCGTGCAAAAGGAAAAGCATAAAAGAGAAAAGTAGTGACAGAAAGAAGCATTGGAGTGGAAGGAAGAGGCGGGGCGCTCATTGTGAGCAGGAAGACAGTGTGACAGCTGCTAATCAGATTAGCCTCAGCCTTGCCCGTCTAATGAGCATCCTCCTTTGTGACAGTCATCTTGCAACGCTGTCAGCCATGAACACACGCTCAACAAGATTCTCTATAGCTTGCCTTCTCCGCAGTCAGATTAGGGAGGGAATGCATTAAAATGGAACCAAAACAAGAGAGAGAGAGAGAGATGGAGGAGAGGGGAGATGCTGAGGACTCAGTGGGAAAGTTTTATTCATGTGTCACTGTTGCGGATCACAGAGTTCTCCCCCTAACGCTGAAATGTTTCTGTGCCAGAAGGATATGTGTTTCCTTCAGTCCCACATGGTCTCTCCCTGGGCAGATTGTCTGTCTCTCTGTTTCAGAGTCTTTACAACACAAGGTTCCCTCTAAGACTTGAGAGTGATTCAGAGCACAGCTCAACATCAACTCAACTAAAACCGAAGCCAAGGACTGTTAAGATTAATTGCTTGGTGCTCTCTTAAGCTGCACAGACAAGTCAAATCACATGCTCTCCCTGGCTGAGAGAATATGCTCGAGCATATTGCGGGCGAGAGGTTTCTTATTAATAAGTGAGAATAAGAGAGAGGCAGTGGGAGGCGAAATGGGAAAAAGTCGGAGCTTTTGTCATTTTGAGGGTAATGACCTGTCTGGACGTCTTCATCATGTCAGTACAATAATAATCAGAGATACTGGGGCCATTGCATAAGCAATCTAGCGATGGCTGACATCTAACTCTTATTTAATTTAGAAGGCACCAGCTCACATTCACTTTGTAATGCTGAATGTTTTATGTGATCCACATAAAAATGTTTCCTTTCTTTCTTGACAGGGGCCTCCAGGACAGCATGGCCCAAGAGGCCCTCAGGGGCCCTCTGGAGCTGAGGTATCATTTCTATAAACGTATCTACGTTAGAATTAGGCCATTTGCTAGATTCCACAGAAACAACATGCACTGAAAAGAATATTGTTCTTCTCAGGATTTATTTTAGTTCATATTAGCATGCTTTTTCTTCCTTGCTGGTAAAATGTTTTTTTTTTCTCTTCATAACATTCATGAAAACATCCAAGTGGAGCATATGTAGATAATTTGTATTCAATTAGATGAATCAGTAAATGCAACAAAAAGCTCCGTCTCATTAGATATTGCAATCAACATAATCAACATCACTGTATATTCAAGCTAGCCTGTTCATGATACATAAATGTGCATATTTTTGCATAATTTGTCATATTTGGGTTTTGCATTCTGTTTAAAACACAACTCTGTGGGATTTGAAAATATGAACTTGTCCTTTTTAATTAGCTGTGTAAAAATGTTAAAAGATGGCACAGTATTTTTACATTTTTTGTGTTAGAAACCTTATGGAAATTGGTTTTGAGAGCCTGTTTTCTTAAACAATGGCCTCGTTCAAAAGGCTGTATTATCATAATGTCAATGCAGTTGCGCTTATTTTCATCTTTTCATGTCTTCTAAGCACGTCTTTAGACATGCTTTCCATGGCCTTTGAAAGTTTAATGATTAAAAAGTATTAGAATGTTATCTCTGTGATAGTTATATTTACGCCTCCATGAATCATTAAGAGGCATTAGGCTATTATCCTGGAGAGGCAGTTATATTTACCTCTAGTAAAGGCTGTCCCTCTGCAGTCTCTTATATTGCTCAATTATTTAGCAGTCAGCTGCAGAGAGCTGTGAGACTCATGCTAGTGCTTTATCACAAGGAACATGGACATGCAGCACTCCAGAGATAGTTCAATCTATAAATAGATTGATACAGAAAAGATAGGAAAGAATGAGATAAGAGACAGATTTAAGAAAAGCTGGTGGCAGCAGGGGTTCAGTGGCTCTGCATGGTTGCCTCTGCCTGACAGAAACTTCACTCGGTCATGCATGTACATGCAGAAACAAAAACCAAACTAAAAAAAAAAAAAAAAACATGAAGAAAAGAAGGTGCCTAGAAGCTTTTATGATTTAAACATTATTCGCAGAAAATGCTAAAGCAGCAACTGCCTTTCTTTACTTTCTTTGTGTGTTGTCTTTGTTTTTCTGTTCCAGTTTCTGCATTGTGAGAGCAAAGATGCTGACAAGCAAAGAAAAAAATACAGCGGAATCACATTTTCAGAAATCAAATGAATATTTAAAACCCGACCTTGTTTTAGTTCAAGCTTTCCTTTTTCATGACACGCAGGGCCCACCTGGTTTGCCTGGAGGAGTCGGTCAACCAGGTCTTGTTGGAGAGAAGGTCAGCAAACCCCTGTGTTCTATTTTCTACAGTACATACTGTAAGCTGTGTTTTGTAGTTAAATGCTCTTTCTTCGTCAGGGTGAGGATGGGGAAGCAGGCGACCCGGGGTTGGTTGGGGAGCCGGGCCCTCCAGTGAGTGACTTTGCTTTTATTTTCTCTTTTTTATTATTGCTCAGAAGCTAAAACTTTAATTTAATTTAGATTTTTCAAAACTATTTTCAACATGGAAATGATTTTCTTTGCAGGGCGTTAAAGGAAATGCTGGCGAGAAGGGAGATGCTGGTCCTTCCGGTGCAGCGGGGCCTCCGGGACCCAGAGGAACACCTGGAGAAGATGGACCTAAAGGCAACCTGGTGAGCAGATGCATCATTTCCTTACAGCTGTTAAAATCAGCCAGTTGGTCTTTAAACGTGAGTCAAGACGTTTTTGATTCAACTTTCTTTGCTCTTAGGGTCCTCTTGGATTTCCTGGAGATTCTGGCCCATCAGGTGAACCAGGAGTCAATGTAAGAATTGATGTTTTAGTTCATCTATTGATAATGTTATGAATTCTATTATTGATGCTGATGTAATTCTATTATTTTTGTCTTTCAGGGGGTTGATGGTTCACCTGGACCTAAAGGGGACAATGGGGAAATTGGAAAAACAGTAAGGAGTCATTTTAGGAACATTTTTACTGTTTCTCTATTAAAGCTCTAAGAAGTCTAGAAGTAAATTTCAGCTATGTAACATGGAACACTTTTCTCGTGGAACTTAATTTCTTCTTACTCAGGCTGATTTTTTTCTTCTGTGCGATCCAAAACTGAGCCAATTCTTTAAATTATGCATGCTGACAGTGAGATGGCCACCCCTCCTATTGTTAGAGTGCTACTGAGTGTGTGGGAGAGAGGCTCCCATCATTAAAATAAAAGCCATGATTTTCAAACACAAAACTTTTTTTTTCTCTGATTCCATAGCAACAATTACACTTTTCAACTCATGTAAAGACACTTCAGACTTTATGGAAAGTACAAAGTTACTTCCAACACAGACTTTTGTATTCGCTTGTTTTTAAGAGGAGAGACAGAGCTGCAGCTGGGATTACAATCTATTGTTCTGCAGCCATAATTTGTTATTATTTCACAGTGTTTACTCTACGAAACAGAATTAAAATCATTCTAAAGTCAGAGGGCGTTTGTGACATTAATACATTTTAATTAGAGCCTCTGCAACATATCACAAAAAAGCACTAACATCTACAAATACATGTGACTCCATGCATTGTTTCTTGTGTTTGTTTAGTGGTGAACAATCATACGGGGTTGTGACTGTTTCAACATCATCACTGCGAAACACTTAAACAATTACCACTTTAAATCCCTAAAAACAACCAGTCTTAACCAGTGTTTACTGCCTCCACATTAAATTTAATAAAAATAGTTAGAGCTAATTGTATGAAAGCATTTGGACGTAAGCACTTGCAAAACACTTAAAGTCATGAAGAGTAAACAGTAAACTATAAAGTTGTGGTTACAAGAAAGCTACAAAAACACATGAACTGTAGATGAGTTTAGAGTGCGAGATGACTGAAATGAATGCTGGAAATATTCAAACAACAGGAAATGTACATCATACTCCCATCATAAAACTCCACCTGCAGTTTCGTGTAAAACGCTACCTCCCGTCAGGGCCATCTTCGGGAGTAGATTTCCTCTTAATTTCAGCTCAAGGGAAAGTCTGTTGCAAAGTGAAAATATTGGAACGTTTTCCCTTCAACTGTCACTACGTAATGTAGATGGTTCTGTTGTTTTAATTTCTACCGTTTCATACAGGGACCGCCAGGAGCCTCTGGAGAGCCTGGCCCTCCTGGGCCACCTGGTCGGAGGGTGAGATTAATTTATTGAGCCTATACATGTCTGTAGTCGTGTTATGTGCTTATTCATAGCTAATACTTTCAGTCACTGTCCCAATCACATTCGTTATCTCCACCAGGGTCATGTTGGTGCAGCAGGAAAAGAGGGAAAACAAGGCATGAAAGGAGACAAAGTAAGGAATATAATGTGAAGCTCTGACTATAAGCTCCACTTTTCATTTATAATCTTTCTTCATCGCTTACTGTTGTTTCGCTCTCTGCTTTTGCTCCCAAGGGAGCCACAGGAACTCTGGGTCCAGTTGGAAAGACAGGGCCAGTGGGACCCCAAGGCCATCCAGGAAGGCCCGGTCCAGAAGGCCTTCGAGGCATTCCAGGTCCTGCGGTTAGTATGAATGGACCGCAGAAGCCAAAAATATTGCTGCACTATTTCTATCTCACCATGCTCATGTTCACCCCCATGTTGCCATTTTAAAGGGCGAACAAGGTTTAAATGGACCACCAGGACAGACTGGACCACCCGGACCAATAGTAAGAGGAATTAGCATATTATTAAATGAGACAGAAGATTTTTCCATTACGATGATCATTGTTAAATAAAACCGTACAGAATTTGCAGCACAGTTTCAACCGGCCAACTCTCTACGTTCAATTTTAGGGTCCGCCAGGATTACCGGGATTAAAAGGAGACCCCGGAAGAAAAGGAGAGAAAGTAAGTGCATACTTATTAATGGTTGGAGCTATGTACTCTAATCAGACCCCAGAGAATATTCATGATAAAGTCTGTCACTGTTTGCAGGGCCATGGAGGATTGATTGGTTTAATCGGCCCTCCTGGAGAGGCTGGTGAGAAAGGTGACAGGGGCCTTCCAGGAAGTCAAGGTTTGCAAGGGTCCAAAGGAGATGGGGTAAGTGGTAACCTGTCACAGTATGTTGCACCAGGGGAACATAGTTCCCAACAAATAAAGATTATTGTTTTTACTTCTAGGGCGTGGTCGGCTCATCTGGTCCAATTGGCCCCCCGGGTTTACCCGGACTGTCTGTGAGTGGCTTAACTTGAACAAGTTCTTGCTCTCCTTCATAAATGAATGTATAATTATTCTGCTTCTAAACGTACTAACAAAAAGGATACTCACATTACCTCTCAGATTTGGTTCTTTGTTGCATACATTTCTGACAATCTGTAAAAAGGTAGAAAAAATAGCTGTTCAGGTTGATATTTTGCAGTGCTGGAATAATTCAATATGTCAAAACTTTATAGTTTGAATTAATCTTAATTGTGCTTGTTTTTAATGATTAGTTATTCATTTTCTCAACTCGCAGGGTGCAGCTGGTGAGAAGGGATCTAAGGGGGAGATGGTAAGTATTGTAATCTGTCTTATTTATGTGATCGCACCTCTTCTCGGAAAGCAGCTGCTGGGTCCATGTGCGGGGGACAAAGGACAAAGTACATTTGTTGGGCTAAATGTCCTATGCTTCCTAATCACTGTACACTTCTGTGTTTACGGTATAGCTTTGGCACAAAGCTGTACAGCTTTGATTTTTTTTCTATTAGAGCTTTTTAATAGGATTTGAGTCTGGTGTGTGCGATATTGTTGACAAAAAAGAAACCTGTATTCTGACAGTGAGTGTGTCACGGCTTTGACCACTGAGTACTGATGCACACAGCTGGAAAATCCTATAAGCAGCAGCCATACAGTATCTGCCCGGATAAATTCAGGATTTAGACAAAAGGTGTGAGAGATTCCCGGGGTGAAGTGAGTCAACCCAGTCTCTTGTTGTCTTTATTCCAGGGCTTTGTTGGTCCCAGAGGAGATCGAGGGCCTGCTGGTCCTCCAGGACCCCCAGTGAGTACTTTGGATGATCCACTCCATGGTTTGCTGATTTCATCCTTTTTCATTCTCTTTCACTACTTTTTTTTAAACCATTTTTTCCAACCATCAGGGACCCCCTGCAACATTTGTTCAACCACTGCCAATTCACGAAGGGAGAAGGAAAAGACGAAGGCACTCAGATGAGGCAGGAGGAGCACCCCCGTTGACAGGGGAGGATGTCCGTTTCAACACGGAGGAATTCTTCCAGGGAGATCAGCCTCTGGAAGATGTAGAGGGAATGGAAGAGGTCTTTGCTACCCTCTCTTCCATGAAGAATGATGTGGAACTCATGAGAAAACCTCTGGGGACATTTGAAAGCCCTGCCAGGACCTGCAAAGAGCTCATGATGGTTCAATCGAACTACAAAGACGGTTAGAATATAAATGGTCTTATCTGACACGAATGTGAAGAACAGCGTTTCTTCAAAAATGTAATGTTTTTTGTTTGTGATTGTCTCCAAATTTGCCTTTTTAGGGGAGTACTGGATAGATCCTAATCAGGGCTGTCACCGGGACTCTATTAAGGTCTTCTGTAACTTTACAGCCTTTGGAGAGACCTGCCTCCACCCCGACAAAAAGATTGCTATGGTGAACCTTCAGTCTTTTTCAAAGCCAGGCTTTTGTGATGTTACACTGATGTAACATCACACACACAAAAAAATGTATCACTTGATCCTAAAACTTCAATAAATCTCTCTGTACCCAGGTTAAATTATCCTCATGGAACAAGGAGAAACCAGGAAGTTGGTTTAGCCAATACAGGAGAGGAAAACAGGTAAAATAACTACACAAACAAAATCAATCGGTAATCAATTTTGAATAAACGTGGCATTAAAAGAAAAACACAGTGTTTTCAGGTTATCAAGGCTGAGGCTTTTTAATTGATATCTGTGCATAAAAATGATTGTGAAGGCCTATGAAGACTAATTTACTGCTCATTGTCATTTCTTCATTTTACTTTGAAAAAGAATTCATTTAAAATGGTTGCCTTTAATTAGGTAAAATCGTTTTTGCTGTTTGTTTTGCAAATATATAAACTAATATTGATAGATATGTTAGTGTTCCAAGAGTAAAGCAGCGCATTATATCAGGAATTTATTCATGCCAGTGTAAGTGCACACAATATTAATATTGGAAAGAATTGCTTGGATTGCAATAAAAAAAAAAAATCGGCTAATTCTGTAATTAGCAAGCGTGCCAGATCCCAATGCATAATAAATGCATAATAAATTCATTATGCCCTCATTATGAAGGGCAGAGATCGCTAGTGGACAGTGATTGCTACAAAATGTTAAATTAAAAGTACCATAGTATTTTCGTTTGTTCAGTGATAAACATTCACCTTACTTTAACTCTAACCTTAAAAGCAAAGTCTTTTTTTTTTTTAAATGTAAGCTACTTTCATGAAACTCCTGACAATTTCAAGTCCTTTTAGAAACAGTTGTATTTTGGCAGCATTTGATTTAAGCTGTGAGAATAATTCAGACGAATGCGCAGTACAGCTGTTTCCCATTGACGAGCATTCATGGCTTCTCATGAGCAGCTGCTTGGAGGTTTTTTTGATCTAATTTTTGAGGGAAAAGCTGTTTTTTGTTTGTTTGTACTGCTTTATTATTAAAATGAATCAAGCATACTTTTCATTTGTCCTAAAGCTTAGCACACTAATGGTTGTGTCTGTGTGCCATCCAGTTTTCCTACATTGACAACGATGGGAACCCCGTGCATGTAGTTCAGCTGACCTTCCTTAAGCTGCTAAGTGCCACAGCCAGGCAGAGCTTCACCTATACCTGTCAGAATTCAGCTGGCTGGTTTGACAGCGCCTCCCGCTCCTACCAGCATGCTCTCCGCTTCCGGGGAAGCAACGGCGAGGAGCTGACACAAGCCAAGAGCCCCTTCATTGCAACAGTGCACGATGGATGCCAGGTCAGTGCTGGCACATGTCGGAGGAAAAGACAGGCTGCACAAAGTGGAATTAGCATTAATTAGAGTAATGTGCATGTCGACAGTGTTGCTGTTGTCAGCTGGATTGAATACATTTGTAACCATCAAATCCCTAACCTAATTAGTGATTCAAGCTAAAGGGGGGGTGGGACTGGTGAAATTAACCCAAGCGGATGCCAATAATGATTTCCATTTTTCTTCTCCAGTCTCGCAAAGGCCAGGAAAGGACTATTTTAGAGATTGTCTCCCCCTCAGCAGAGCTGCTCCCCGTTATAGATGTTGCTCCAGCAGACTTTGGCAGCAACAGCCAGAAGTTTGGATTCCAAGTTGGACAAGTCTGCTTCAACGGCTAAACCCATCGACAGCCACAAACACAGAAGACCTTCACAGTATGAGTTAAAAAAAAAAAAAAACTGGGCTGGCCACACAGCGTCAAGTTTTTCATTGTGGGATTCTGGTATATTATTTAAGACTCGTCAGCATTTTTTGTAATATTTTTGTGAATTTCTAACAATAAGAAAAATAGCAAGAAAAAAAATATGCAGCAGTGAGGACAAAAGGGAATTATAGCATTTAAAAATATTTAATATCTTTTCTTGTGGGCTATAAATGACTCTCTGGATTTAGAAGGGTTACTCTGCTGCACAAAACAGAAGCAGTAGCAGTCATAAACAACAAAGATGTGTGCAGTAAAGGTCTATATTTTTTACAGCAGCATAGGACAGTTAGTTTGGATGTTTCAGATAAATGATCTACCCGCCTGCTAGCTTCCTGCAAAATCCAAGACTGATTAAATCTGAATTGCAATACTCATCTGCATGTTTGCATTTCTCAATAATGACAATTGCAAAGCAGTTGTGAAACAGCAGAGCATATTAATTCCACACCAGCATGTAATTACATTTCTATTTGCAGAGATGATAAATTGTCCTTTTTACCCTTTAACTGCAGTTTGCTCAGTGAATTACCATGTTGTGTATTCATTAGGTGCAGTGAGCTATTGAACCCAACACTTACTTGACCGAATAAGGCTGTTTTCCTTTATGAAATGCTTCCCTCCATAGCCTTCCTAATAGGGGTTTTGAGTCTGTCGTGTTTCTGCCGACCAGAGTTTTGTTTGTATCAGAGCAACATTCACTTAGCAGAGATAAATAATCACTTAGGATGAAAATACATTAACAGACAAACTAAAAGTATGTTGCTTGTAATGTTCTCTAGTCTAAACTGGAAAGCTATACACCAAGAAACATTTCATACATCTTTTGCTGACATAACCTGTTTGCCATTGCCTAACTCAGTTTTTTTTTCTTTCTTTTCCTTGTTCACATGCTGAATTTTGGACAGACATCATAGTTATTCAGGCACAATTTGCTCTTCTGTGGTGCTACAGATAATTCTGTTATTTTTGTGTAATGATGTTTGTGCGCCTCTGTGGGCATGATTATAGGACTGGAGAATGAGAGGTTATTGTTCCTTCAGCAGCACAAGACACTCAAACAGGGCTGGGACTACGGATTTCCGTTTTATTTGCACATCTTCTGGCTGATTGTGTCATTTTCACATAGCCAACGAAAAGATACTGAAGAGTTCGGAGCAACATGGTCGATTGCTCTTAAGGGGAAAATCCACTCGTAAGGCAATTTTTGATATTCCAGGGATTTTCAGAGCAAAACCTAGTATCTTTAAACAACAATCTCTTTAAACTAAAACTTAGAGAGTATAAAAACATGATCTGATTTGGAAACTATCACATTTTAATTGTCACTGTAAAGATAATGGACAATGGCTCTCAAAGATTTGACATTTGTCTTGAAATACCAAGTTTTTTGATGTCAGAAATGAGACTGTTATAAATGAACTACTTTCTTCTATTGTAACATTTATCCTGTACTATGAATTTTAAAAACAATCAAATCCATTTGAAGGGGAAAATATAAAGTGCACCTGGTTGTATAAGCGATGGAAAAGCTGTTTGCACTGTTGCCTTGCAGCAGAAAAACTGCTGGCCTTTCTGAACGGAGTTTGCATATTCTTGTAATGCGTGTGTGGGTTCCCTCCATGCACTCTGGCTTCCTGCCATAGGCCCAAAATATGCAGGTGTAGGTAAGGAAAGGGAAAACATCACTTGTATACAGCACTCTTTAGGTCACCCCACATATTTATGCTAAAAAATTTCTATAGACTCTGGTGAGAACACCCCCAGCTTCATTTTCTCCATATGACGGTCATTCTTTTCTTTATCATTTGGATATATGCTGAGGTGCATATTAATGCAGATGGAAGCACAGTTACATGGCAGCAAGAATGTCCTGGGTTTGAAGCCTGGGGTTTTTCTGCTTGGAGTTTGCATAGTCTAAACTGGAAGCATGGATTCTCCAGCTTCCTCTCACACCAACTCCCCACCACTCTGTAAGGGGTTACAGACAATGGATGTAACCCATTGTCTGCTACAATGGACAATTGTAACGGACAATGGGCTACAATTGTCCGTTACAATTCATCATCCTAATAGCATAATTGCCTAAGTCCTATTTTTTAAAATGGGACAAAGGCAATTGTGTTATTAAGCTGACAGATTGTAACCCACTTGGCATCACAGCGAGTGACGCCAGTGAATTTTTGGCATCATTCGCTGTGATGCCAATAAATGACATATCCCTTCTTTCTCAACTATCTAGCAAAAACCAACCACTCTAGCAAAATACTCAGATTTATCTAAAGACAACAAGTTATCATACTTTCTATCAGATTGTTTTCATCAAATCATAATTTTGCTTTCATTCGTTTCAAAGAAAAGACTGTCTTCAATCATATTTATCTGGAGGAGTAAGAAATTTTGTTTCTTCTAAAACACAACCCATATTTTCT
Organism: Xiphophorus maculatus; assembly: GCF_002775205.1. Taxonomy (NCBI): domain Eukaryota; kingdom Metazoa; phylum Chordata; class Actinopteri; order Cyprinodontiformes; family Poeciliidae; genus Xiphophorus; species Xiphophorus maculatus. The sequence continues at coordinate 9,527,848 of NC_036458.1, read as the reverse complement.
CATTTTTTTAACTTCCGTCACTGTGCAATATTATAGTTAATGCATTTTTTTACATGCTTCTCCTTATTGATACCATTTACAATAACATCATTTTGATCCTTTGAAACTTGTTTACAAACTATAGTTTTAACTTAAGGATTAAAATATGGTAATCAAATGCAAACAAAATCTTTTCCAAACATTTTATCTGTTTCTCATTTTTGTCAGACTCGCTGTAATTGATAACAGGTGTTAACTCACGAAGACTGACTCCTGAAATTGAATCAAATGCTCAGTTGAGTATTCGCTTAATAGTGTGGAATAAGGTTAGCACAGCTTTTCCATTTTACATTCTTTCTTATATTTTTCCCCTTTGTAATTGTACAGGATACATGTTACAGCATATGTGGAAAAAATTAAATGGTTGATCAAAGTCTCATTTTTTACATCTTCAAACTCTAGTATATTTGCATCTTAAGAGCCACTGTGATTCAAAGACTCTGTTTCTACATTCTGGATTAAATATTGTTCTTTGGATTGGCAAACGGAGCAGTGAGATAATGTAGAAATGACATACAGTATGCCTGTAACTTACATTTTTATAGCCAATTTTATCTCAAGCAAGTGAAATTTCTCAGTTCTTAACTACCTCCTCTGACTCAAACAGTAGAGTGCTTAAACAGCATGTGTAACTATACTATTCCATCCTGCTGTTATGTTTGTTTGATGGTGTTTGTGCAGTACAGTTGTTTTCCCCCTCCTCTCCTTGTCAAGCACTGCCCCTCTTGTGTATAGTGTTCATTGTATTAAATTTATAAACTGTACAGTTCTTCCTTGGACTTTCTAACCAACAGCCTGTTGCCTGCAATAAAGTGTATTTTTCAAACGTTGATGTGCAAATAAGCCTACATAATTTTCTTCTGTTTTCTGTTTTTTTATCATCAAATAACCACAGAGCAAGTCTGGGAAAAAACAAAAAACGTCCAGTCAGTCAGAATCTGACTGCTTGCTATTTGTTGCGACGGTGTAGTTCTTCATTACCAATGAGCTCTGGAACATTCACTCAACAAGCTGCAATCAGAAACCCCACACAATCGATGTAATGAAGTCTGATTTGCTCCCCAGTTCATTTATTTCAATTAGCTTTGTTTCAGTCCTCAAGAGGAAAGGCGGTGAGAAGACAGATGGAAGGGACGTATTTGAAGATGAATAGTGAGAACAAACAGCCATGTCTGTAATGAAATGACTGAAGATAAGAAATGCTTTTTGTGGCCTTGCCAGTGAAGATAGAAAGAGCTTCTAAGACTAGAACTCATTTGAAGCCGACAAAAACACTTTGTCAGTTGTGCCAGTGCACAACACATGCATGTTTACATGCACACAAGCGCTGGCTTTGCTCTCTTGTCCCAAATCTTGGCACAAGTCAAGGCTTTCATGTCCTTTAAGGACCATTGTTCAAGGTTAGAATCAATATCAAAGTAAAGGTTACCATGTTTTCTTTCTTGTTTTCACTCTCTTTGACTAAATTGAATTTAACTAGACTAAGCTCTTGGCCAGGAAAGGTCATCTGTTTCCACCACCTTTGAATAATAATAGCAGAAGCACAGAATGATTGACATTATGGTATTTCAACAATGCAATGGCCTTTTTTCTTATTCAGAAATATTGCTCCATCATTCCTATGACATTGCGGATCGAAAGTTTTACAAATCAAAAGTTTACATGTATATATTGTGGGAAATTCCCTGCCCAGATCTATGCAGTGATATGTTCTAAAATTATTTCAGAGAGCTGTAAAACTGTAATGAATTTACAATTAAGCTTTGCATTTCAAACACGTGCAGCCTGTGAAGTAAGAGGAGCCCTTCATCTCTCTGATCTGACGGTTCATTTCCGTAAAAGCTTAGAGGGGCATTGTGAAATTGCTCTAATATGACTAAATAAGCTTTTTGGACAAACACTTACTAGATACACAACATAAAAACAGAAAACTTTGGATGAATAAAGATATCGATCATTGCTCAATCTGTCCTAAAACAAGTGAAAGTGTTGTAGTAGTTCATTTATTATTATTACTTCTGTTGTTGGTTCTATTCAAAGTTATTTAAATATATATATACACTATACAGTGTATATACTGTATATATTTACCCCCTCTCAGGTCAGTTTCAGATCAAACATATTTCAATATCAGTCAATGCTGAAGAAATACTAAGTGAAGTTTTGAAAATATGTGTTTTATTTATTAAGCGGAGCAATATCCAAGCATCTGACCATAGGGGAGAAAGTAATCACTTGTTCAATCATAAATTAATTGCCAATTAATTTGGTTCAGTTTCATCAGCCCAGCCACATCCAGCAATCATAAATCAAGAAATTCAGTAGAACCTGTTTGACATAATGAAGTAGGCTAAAATATCAAATTATGCCCAAATGTAAAGCAATTCCAAAAAATGGGAGAAGTTATTTCTATACTGTAATCTGTGACCATGCTAACCAGCTTGAGCAATAATGGCACGCTCTTCTGTGAGGGTATGAGCAGCATGTACATATGTGATTGACAGAGCTAAGACTCTCCTCTTGGCTCTGATTGGTTGTTTTCTGCCTGAGTGGTTTATTCCTGAAGATTGCTGTAGGACTACAAGAAGGAGGCAAAGGATCTCAACCTTTTCACAGATTATCTGCCTCGTATTAAACTGTCACAACACAGTGACAATTTTAACAAATGTGTGAAAAAGATAAGAATCTTGTACACAATATAGACACAATATAGACAAAGAATCTTTTTTTTTTTGTTTACATCTAGCCAGCTAACAGAATTGTTTTGTCTTGTTTGTGTTGTACTCTATGTGAATGCAATGATTCTGATTGGCTTAGTACTTAATGAAAATATGAAAGCTTACTTTTGTATTATGTGTTGTTTCTAGCTTATTGTCAGGTGTTTTTCTACATTAAAGACACAAGTTAAACACCTATCATAAAACATGATAAATCAAAAGTCAATTTACAGCAAAGCAATATAATCACTAGCATCTTCCAGTAACTGCACATACATCCAGTACACTAATAGTCCTCAGTCCTATATTTAATACAAGCCATGCTAGGCAAGTGATAACATTTAGGATGAGGTGGAAATACTTGAAAGCCACTTTCTACAAAAGCAATTTGTGTTTGAGAAATGAACATGTCATGGAGATAAATAATTGTCTGTCTGACCAAAGATTACAACTCCTAGGGATCAAGAATAAACAAGAATAAATATTCAAGATGCCTAATATGGCCTTGTAAAGATAAATGTACCAATGTTCCCATTTACAACTGTGGAAAGAAGGCCAAGCACAAACACTGATGCATACCAAACACAAGACTGAGATACAAATCTTACTGCTGCATAATACATCGAGTCTAACAGTTTCACAGAACATAAACTTACATACACATCTGAAATGTTTCCAGAGTCAAGAATTGATTAAAATGTTGCTCATATAAATCAGAATCTAACTCACCAGGACCAGAAGTTTTGTTGTTAATCTGTCTTTGCACATTATTTAGCTCATCTGTACTGACAAGAACACAACCTAGAGCAAAAGATACACTGTGTATAGTCAATGACTTATTGATCTGACTTATTCCTTGCTGTCTTTTAAGATATGAAGAAGATATAAAATACACAAAGTGCTGCTTTAAGTTTTATAATCACAGCAATAATGCATTTGGTAATATATTGTCCTGAAAATATGCACCAAAAATGCATTTTGTACCAACATTCAAACATAATGTTGGTGTTATTGTCAGAGGCTGCTTTGTTTCTGTAAGATCTGAAATACTTGTCATAGTTGATAAGAGCAAAAAATTCTCTCTACCACAAACCTGAAGAAAAATGCTTGGAAATCTGTCTGTAACTTCAAGCTCGAGCAAGTTTAACTCTGAATTGCTCAGAAAAACAAAATAAAAGGTTTTGAGAGAGCTTAGTCTACGCCTGGACATACATTTGATTTGGATGCTGTGGTTACACTGCATATATTTTTCACCGTAAAAGTCTGAGAAGACAAAGTACAATGACCTATCTAATAATTAAAATTGGAATAATTATTTTAAAGTCACTTCTAATAGAATAAAAATATATTTTTATGGAACAATTGAGATAAAAATTACAAGATAAATGCTGAATTGACAAGCACTTTTCTAATAATAATTCTCCCTGAAAGTGTAATGAGATTATGATTCATTTCTAAAGAACAGACTGGGGAGTGTTTAATGAATAAATCATTACACAAAAATTAGTTCAATATCAGATTGGGCTGTATAACTGATACACAGTTATACAGCCCAATCTGTTAATAAGTGTTTCATTAGCAGCTCTGAATCAAATGGTGATAACAAACTAATTATTAATCACACATCAAAGACTGTAGCGCCCCAGTATAGAAAAGTTACCTCTCATAACTTGAACCCCTTGTGATTGCAGTGGAAATACTGTGAAAACTAAAAGTCAAATGAGCCTTGAATAATGATCATGCAATTATTTTTCAGGCTTTTGCCTTCATTTCAAGCTTCTAAAACCCTTTAATACCTTTTATTAAAATTAATTTTGTGTTTGTCTCTGTTTTAGGTTGCAGCCAGTGAGTAAAGTCATAGCAGTTCACATACTGAGAGGACTCATTTTGATTCCATTATTAGTAGCCATTTAGGCCTGATGTACTTCTCGAGGCAAGAAATATTAAGTAGTAAATGTAAATGCTCTAAATGTGTCACAACAGACTACATAGTTAGGGCCATTATTTGTCATTTTAGAAAGCATATCTCCTTAGCCTCTTTATTTTTGAGCTAATCTGACGGTCACATTAAGTTTGGAGGTCTTTCGCTTCACTCTGTAGAAAGATGGCCACCTTTGCTCTCTATTCACATCAGCATACATATGAACTCTGTTCCACTAAATGAACACAATATCACTAACAGCTCACTATGTAATATTGATTAGCAAGGGAATTTCATGACTCAATTTGTACTGCATATGTATCATTTTGGGAATTTATTTGTTCAGAAATGTTTGTAGAAGCAGACTGCATGTGTATGTGCTGCATTTTATGCCCTTGTGGCGATAAAAGTGATTCAAATGCTTTAATCCAATGATTTGGGAACGCAAACAAATACTTTTGGCAGCATGTTATGCCTCATTTTAGACGTTACCTCACTTTATAAATTGATATTATTGTGTTGATTATCTCCTGAGGAGGTCGTTTAGCTATTATTTTAGCTGTGTTGGACTATGGATCTCAAACACGGACAGAATACCAGCTCTTGAGAACTGGAAGAATGGAGTTGCCCACGCCATGCTGAGATATTCTCAACACTGAGACAAAGTTTTGAATAGACTGCTGTTACTTTTCAATTACACTTAATTTAACTTGACCACAAATTAGTTTTGTGATTAAATGTAACCAAGCACTGAACTCTTAACCCTGTAAATCAGTCTTTTTTAATGCATTCTGGATAACTAGTGAACGTCTTGTATGCAGGAGCATTTCACTTGTATCCATTTTATCACACGCTTACCTTAACATGCTGATGTGCAAGCACTGTATGTCACACTCACAACATTCTGTCACCTTCCCTTTCTTACTATTTGGAAGTGAGAGGCATACGTTTGAGCAAAGCGTTCAACCAGCTCTGCTCTGCTGTTCAGTGTCCCATTAATGATTCGAACAGAGCTGTGAGTCTATAGTTGGCACTGATGAGCTACTTTCAGGCCCAGGAGTACATTAGTGCAACCCAGAGGCAGCAAGATCCATAGTTGCTGTGTACTGGACTGACAGATGATTGGAAGATTTTGTCTCTCATTCCATCTTTTTTCTCCCTTCTTTCCATCACTCCCTCCAGCTCTCTCCCTCTCTCTACCTTTCTCTCTCTCTCTCTTTCACTCATATGCTCCTAACTCTCTCTCTCTTTTTACTGTAGTTAAAAATATTGTTTTATTCCCCTGTACTTTTTCTGTTCTCATCTTGTTTCTCAGCTCTTCTGTTTCTGTGACACCGACTTCACCCAAGCTGCACGTCACAAAGTCACAATGAGATATAAACAAATTAAACAGATGTTCAGATTAATTAGAGACACTCAGCAGGAATTGCTATATTTTAGCGAGAACAGCGTCATTCCCTGGGTCTCAACATGTCCACCCAATTTCAAATGTTCTGCCACAGCTTGATAACTACAGACATTATTTTCCAAGCCACTGATGTGTGCATAAGCGTGCATGCTGTTCACATGCTTACATCTTGCAGTGTGCAAGAGGTGATGAATAACTTGGATCTTCTTTAACGTGAGCTAAAAACGTCCAATGTTGGATACACGTGTTTGTGTGGTGATGGGAAATCGTGAGCAATTGAAGCTGAGCAGAAGTTTTCTTTTATTAGTGTGCATGCAAGCAAAGCTACTGCCAGGTCCCATCCACTGCTCCTTTATCTCAGAAAAAGGTTGGGGGGGAATTATTTCCACTGGTGCTGCTCTCATCAGAAGAGCTTATCAACAAAGCTAACATTAGTACAGCACTAAAAAACATGGCCTGAAGGCGAGGCAGGAAAAAAGAAATCCCTGGGCATTTGGACAAGCAGCTCATAGTGATTTGGAAGCCCAAGGCCCTGTGTTTCGGGGAGTGTTGGATGATTATCTAGCAGACGGAGAGAACAGATTTAAACATGCAGCTTGTTGTGAATGCCCCCTTCACCTACAACACCAGGATGCAATTTGCTGTCTGCCGCAGCTGTTAGCATTCACCTCCACGGCTACCACCACAAACACTACAACTGCCATTCAAAGTAATTTTGGTTGGCAGCAATTACAAGAGTGAAGAGTCTCCTGCCAGTCAAAGAAACATGAAGAATCAAGAAACATACAAACAGAGTCACACTCATTCACAAGTGTTAAACTGTTATGAATGATGGAGTCTGTGTTAACCAGCCACGGCATCTCTTCATGAACAGTCTCAGCCCAGATCAGGAAAGCAGGGAGCAGATCTGTATTCAGCTGTGTGGTTTGGTGTGATTTGTTAGGGAGTGAGAGCGCCAGTGAGAGAAAGCGGTGTAGCTGCATGACCCCATCACTCAATAGAAATGATTTTTTCCCATAAATCAGACAAGGCAGAGAGGGAAAGAGAGCAAGCAAAAGACAGAGACTGAGTGATTCAGCTCTGGGATTACACTGGCTCAGACTTCAGCTGAAAAGGGAGGGAAACTAATCGTTTCCATTCACATCAATGAGTCTGGCTACTCCCGCCTGTATTCCTGAATGCGTTGAAATACCCATATTCTCTCCACCGCTCACTCTGTCGTTCTCTTTTTCCATCATTCTCCCTCCCCTTCACCCTTACATTTTTTCCCTCTGTCTCCTGTTCTTTCTGAATGATCTAAGCACACTGTCATGTATTAGTGATAAAATTGATATGGTATTTACTCTGTCACGGAGAATCGGAAGTGACAGCATTTCATGGGCACCTGGACGTTTTCATAAATCCTCCCAAGTAGGAGTGAGCTGCATAGACAAACTGGTTTGCCTGAGGTGTAAATGTGTTAACATTAATACAGAGGAGATTCAAAACAATATATTTTCTGCCAGTTCTAGAAGTTCTCAGTCACATAATTTAAGCTTTTATAAAAAAAAAATAAAAAAAATTGGTACAATTTTCAGGTGGCCGAAGCAGTCGCATCCATCTGTTCAAACAATTGCATGCAATTGTAAATAAGAATTAAGGAAGGGAATTTTCTGCAAATGAACTTGAGAACAAATACCTTGATTTTTGGAGACATGTCCTGTTGGCTGATGAAACCAAAACAGAATTGTTTAGCTTTAGTAACCATAGTTACGTTAGGAGGAAAACAAGGGGGAAACCTGTAAAATGTCAAATGGTGACATTTTACAGGTTTTGACAGATTTATTTTAGCTTCTTACTAACCGCTTTTCAGTTGTTCTATAAATTTGTTTTCTAAACAATTTCAACATTTTTTGGTGAAAATCACTGAATGTACACATTGCATGTTCAAACCCATGAGAAAAGTGTCTCACCTGTGGTGGGGATGTCACACACACTGACTTATTCAGGCAGTTGGCGCCAATATGCAGGTTTAATTACAAATGTACAACACACACAAATGCTGCACTGTCTGTCTAAGATATTTAATGAATGTGTGACATATGTAGTCTTTCAGATCAGACACAAACATGTAGTGCTGTTGGACAGGTGAGGCAGAAAGTACTGTGCTGCACTGAGAGAGGGCAGCGCTGAGCTCCACAGGCACAAAGGGCAACAGGTGCTATTCTTCTACACTTTGAAAAGACTCACAGCATGTTATTGGAACTGGACAGACAGAGAGCCATTCTCTTCCATGGTGATCCTTTCCACTGAAGATGCTAGTTTCAGACAGCATGTCTCCAAAAATTAAGATTTTTTTTCCAATTTATTGAAAAAAAGAGAGATCAGCCCAAAAAACCACAACAATCTTTAAATAAACTTGACCTTGTATGAAGGTTTATGTTACTTTTCTTTCTAGCGTGTTGTTGAACACAATGAAACTGATTAAACCAGAGTAATAGCTTTTAAATGTTTCAATTAAAATCACAACTGAAATATAAACTTGTAGTTTAAGTTTTGTATAGTTGTACACCAACTCCAGAGGACTCCGTGCTTCCTCAGTCATAAACTTCATATCACTTTTAATTACCAGACCTGGTGGTTGCTTTGAAGGTCATCCACCTGTAGACTGAGTCATCTTTACAAAATCAATCAATCAAATTTTCTTTGTATAGCACATTTCAGCAGCAAGGCATTTCAAAGTGCTTTAATTTACTGTACATGCTACATATAACCAACTATAGTCTTTTTTTCTGAGGGACCAGAACAGCTCTTTCAATATAACAGTCTTGCTCACTCTCACTTAAATATCCAGAAGCACACCAAACCAGGGTTTAATCAGAGAAACTCTCTTTTAAAATGCTGGGTATTATTATTAATAATAGTAATATTGCCGTGTGTAATTTTAGCCGTTATCTGTGTGAATAAATGTAGGAGTGTCCCAATTTATTCCTCACCAAAAACATTTAAAAGAGGCTGTTGAACTTATTAAATATCTGTATGTCCAGATATATCAGACAATGTCACAGGCAGCCATAGGGTGTTCTATATTTTTCAACCTTACTGTATGAAAGTTTAAGGGGTCTGAATCAATTTGCATGAGAATAAATAATTTTTTTAATATCCAGCAGGCTTGTATTAGGAAAATGAAACAGAAGCAAGGTTATGACATTTTGAGGTGCTGTTGTGTTTGTTTCATATTCAAAACCTGTTTAACACACAGCAGCAAAAAGTGAGGTATTCAAGCATGCCTGCTGTTCTTCCTCCATTTCCTCCAGAACACATCAAATAGTCATTTCTGCTAAAGCTCCATCTGTGTGCCTTTTTCAGCACCAGATGAAAGAGCAGAGGGATGCTGATTGAATACTTCGCTACCCGAACAAACCTGCCGTGCTCAAAACACGATAGTTCTATTTCAATTCAATCAAAGAACCAGCCTCCACTGATCCGCAATATTTTTAACATCATTACATGCAAGTAGTCACGTGTTGAATGAACATGGATAGAATAAAGGGTGCAAGTGTGTGTGTCTATGCTACAGCACTAATGAGTGGTGGAGCTTCAGGTGTCTGTGCTCTGAGAGGAGCTGAGTGACAGGGCTCATGAATAGTGATGGTCGACAGCTGCTCATTAACCAAGAGACTGTCTGTCAGCCAGCAGACTCCAATGCCAGCCCTTCCCGTATGTTTTCACACACAGATATGAAAACATACACACGTAAACACCCCCTCATGCAGGTTTTCACACACATACACACCCACACACAGGGACTTTATATCCCCTTCATCTGGGCCCCCTGTGGCTGTAGTCGAGAGAATACCAATCATGCCTTTTCCCCAGACAGCCTGAGTGCAGCATGTCTTCTTACCTGTGAGCTCACACCACTCCCACTGGGGCGAGCGCCACACTGAATATGGAAACAGAGCAACACAAGGTCGAGGTGAAGAAGTACCTGTAAAGAAAATGACATTCACTATTGAAGCGCAGGCACATTCAGAGAGGGATAAAGACATTGCGATACAACAAGAGTGGCAATTAATAAAAGGCTGTTTTAAATAATTTTCTGTTTGTATTTTAAGGTGCTTTCAGCATTTCAATCTGGAGAGACTCAGACGGAAAAAGACAGCGATTAAAAAGGTTTATTGACATACATGAATAAAAGTTCTTTGGCGCTCGGGCCCCGGCTGAGGACATCGAGCTGTGAATTGCAATAAGCTCGGATGAGCATTCCCGATGCTGGTTAGGAATATCATCCCCCGGAAACAGACACTGGTGGTGGAGGTCGGTGAAGAATGCGTGACTGGAGAGCCAGGAGAGTGGAGGTGGAGAAGGGGCGAAGGTGGGTTGAGCACAGCTGGAAAGCGAAAGATGCAATGGATGGAGGTCCTTATCAACTGGGGCTTGGTCGGTGATTGGCCGTGAAGTGGCTTGGTCCAGCGTTGATAGGTCGTCGATGATGAGCAGGACGCGCCGATTGGATGATGCAGGTTGGGCTAGAGAGTCCTCCAGTTTGAATTTATGCGTAGGCTTCATATTAGAGAAAACAAACATTCTTTATATTTCTGCTAAGTCATAGCTTCATCTCATTGCATACATTTTATTATTTCTTAATAGTAAATAGTAATATTCTTGGGAAGTAGGTGAAATTAACACTGACAGAGTTACTTTTTGTGAGCTCCTCAAAGTCCTAAAGGCCCAAGAATCTTTCTATTACAGTATTTTGCAGATGTATCCGCACCCTGTGCCATATTTTATAAACAAGAAAGTTTCAGGTGTTTTATGTCTTATTCTCCACAACTTTACATTTGACCTGGAATGCTGAACACAAAGAAGGCTATGCATTTGCTTTTTGCTATTTGGAAAAAAAGAGAAAGTTTTCCATGTCAGTTTTGTGTATATGTTTCAAATTAATTTTTATTTATTCCACAGTCATGTCAAACTCTCTGTTAACTCCATTTCTCATTATTTTACTAAACTTTAGCAATGAAATAATTTAAATTTGCAACTTAATTTTATCATTTGACATAAAATAACATTTTTAGCCATTAACATTGCCTCAAACGTGATTTGACAGCAAAAGCTTTGGTAATACGTTCATGAAAGCAAAACAAATATTTTTATTTAGAAGTCTGGCATGGCTTGACTACATTTTTATGCAAGGTAAACTTGGCATGGGAGTCCTGGAATATGAACTGGGTGACGTGATCCAGACCAGGAGCAGGTGGTAAGAGGTTTGCAATTTCTGATTCTTGGCAAAGGAGGAACAAAGTAATTTGTAACTAATAACTAAACAAAAACCACAGAGAGTGTTTCACTGACTGCTGGGTTACGCACCAAGCATGTAGGAGCGGGATGGATGCAGGGGCCAGGTATTTATGGAGAGGGAGAGTAATGAGTTGCAGCTGTGGCCTGAATTCACATAACAAAGCAACACTTTAGTTATTAAAGACACGCCACGCAAGAAAAAGAGGTGAAGAGGAGAGAAGGCAGCTTTAGAAGATAAACCCCGTGGTTTAATCCTGTGATGGAATCTACTTTTGCTTCAAATCAATTACAAGAGAAAGGCATGAACCGTGTTATTGTAGCCTCATTTGATCTCAAATAAGCCATGCTGTCCTAAACAAGGGGAAGAAAAGAGCACAGATGAGCTGAAAACACCTTCATTACACCAAACACACACTCCAGTATACCTCTTTGCCCTCTCACAAACACTCATCTGCATGCTGCTGTAAAAGGAATTTGCCCTCTCACTGTGGGTCTGCTTTTTTTTTTTGCGTCAGCCTTGTTCGTGCCTTCAACACACAGCTACTCAAACACGCACACAAATGCTCGCCTTCATTCTTTCTGCCTATCTTGGAATGAGCCAGGGATTGATTCTAGTCACACAGGAGTGGGGCGAAATGAGCAGTCACTCTGAATAGGCAAAGGAGTCAAATAATACAGATATGAATGTCGGAGGAATAATTGAGGAAAGTGTTTTATATGTAAAAGACAGAGGGAGATGGAGTGGAATTGAATCTTGAGGAAAATGAGGAGCAGTCTGGGTCCCAAGGGACAGACTTACAATAACTCCAACTGTTTTGGAGGAAAATAGACGATAATTGGAGTGGTCACTGGATTCCACTGAGCCCAATCCTGTTCAGTTTCTCTCTTTTTCTGGCTTTCATCCATTCACTAATATTGTTAGTCTCATTTTAGCACATCCCAGTCTTCTATCAGTATATGTCAAAGCTTTTTTCCCTCTTTTTGAATCGTTCTCCATTGTCTCTTTCATCCCCTCCCCAGCTTTTCTCTATGTACTTACTTTCTCTTATCTGGCCTTCCACAATCCCTCAATCTCTTCCACAGCCTGCAGGCATAAAACTACATCAGTGGAATTTCATCAGATATTCCAGGCACATCTGGACACCACCAAACAGCATAAATTGAGAATTTTTTTTTTTTTTAAGTGTCCGGCCAGGCTTCCTCAGCCTTTTTAAACAGACCAGGAATGGCACAATCGAGAGCTTTAGCTCCATTTTCTTGTCAATTCTAGTTCTTTTTATAAGCTTCTTTCTCCAAAAGATTTATTATTTTTTGTTTTATTAGCTTTCACCTGGAGCTAAACTGAAAAACCTAAGCTACAAGCTCTCACAGCCTGAGCAGCCAGTGATTCTTCACATAGCCGTCACCTTGTCAATCCACAGCAAAGTTTGGGCATTTTTGGTTTGATCCACTCACCCTATCCTTTGTTTTTTCACGTTTTACTTTGGCCACCTTGTTGGCATGACAACATGTCTCTATGGCAACGGTCTAACCAGAAAATTGATTTTTTTTTTCTTTTTACATTTGATATGTAGTGTTTTTTATATTGAGTGTGTTGCAAAACAATGCAGCATAGAAGCTAATGCACAGTCTTCCCATAGACAGAAAGGCTTAAAAATCTTCAAAGGGAGGAATAACCTACAAAACATTTACTCACAAGCAAATTGTTAAAGTCTCAAGTTGCTTTCCGCGTACTGTGACATTGAATAATGCTAAACAAGAAATAAAGCAGAGCTCAACAACATCTGCACGTCTCATTGCCCTTTATTTGGATTGCAATCAGTTGCGTGATCAAAATGTAAAATTACTTCCAACAAATAAAGTCAGGTTTGAAAATCATCACAAAATCAATTGACACAGTTCCTAGTGACCCAGGAGTTTTCTGAAGCTTCCCATAAACATTTGTCTCCCTGTGTGTGGCCACGAACCAGCAGGCAGCGTAAATAAATTTCCACACTATGGCTCTGTCCTTGCACTTCCTCTGCCCCCCCTGCCTCATTCGAGATGACTGGTCCTGTGTCTCCCTCTCTTGCTCCAGGTCCCCTGTTATTGATTGGGAGCCTGCTGGAGGGTGCAGGGATAAGATAAATAAAGAGTCAGTGGCCGAGAACAGCTCTCTCACTCAGCATACCATGAAGGAGGGGGATAATCATCTGCCAGTCCCGCGGGAGAGGCCATGTATCTCTCAGGCCACTTTCAAATAAATCCCCTCACCCATCACCTTCACAACAAGGACTCAACACTTACAGAGCTGCAAAATCAGATTTAATTAACATTTTTAATGGATTCATTAGAAAAAAAACTGCAGTACTGTTACCAATTTCTTTGTTAGTGGAAAAAAACACACACAAACAAATTTGAACAAACAACTCTAGTGAGGGTTAGATTCTCTGCTGCAAAGCATGAAGGATTGTCACATTAAAAGCCTGTTTTTACTGAAAATCTCCTCACAGTGTACAAAACACAAGGTTCTCTTATTTAAAGCAAATGCTCCACTCCTCACTAGACCTCTATCAATCAAGCCATGATTTCTTAAAGGCTGCTACACATCACTATGTGCAGCCTATCTATCTCCTTCTGCACAACACACAATAGTGAGTACTGAGCCGTCTGACGTGCAGACACAAGCGCACACAGTGGTGGAAAATAACTGTTGGCATCTCTTGCAGCACTGGGAGCAGTGGTGTGAGGCTTCCCCTCAGATTTTGAAAGCTCTATCTGTATCAGGAACAGCAAACTGAAAAAGCAATTTGCTTTGTCACACAGAGACATGCTTGACTACGCTGAATAATTGCGCTGCAGCTCTGGAAAGAGCTGTTTTCCTTTTATCTAATGAAGGTCTTCAGGGGAAGGCACACAGTACATGTGCTTTGTTTGCTTTGTACATGTGTGTGTGTTTTATCTGCATAGATTGGTATAATATGCAATTTGCAGTATGCTTGGACCTTTGTCCATAGGTGTCAAGATCTATAACGTCGCCTTTAAGATACAAGCAAATCAGACACCAAGTAGAAACTCACAGCTCCGTTTCTATCTGATCCTTTTTTGCAAGTGTCCCCATCTCCCAAACAGCTCCGCTAGGATATATTGATTCATCAAATCTGCATGTTGCTCTCAGCTGTATCCAGGTTCAGGCTCAAGGCAGTTGACTGATTCAATAATGCAGAAGGAGAACAGAGAATAAAAACTTCCAGGAACTGCTGAGTCCACACACAGATGCCTGCTGGCCCACCTCTGAGGAGTTTGTGGAAGCCTGGGGGACAAGCTCAGCCTTTGACAACCACACAGCTAGAAGCCCTGCAAAAGACTTGTGAAAGCATGTCAAGTCCAAGGGGACATACTGCTAGTTTATTGGGATTTTTTTACTTTTTTTTATTCCTCCCTCCTCGTCTTTCTTTAACACTGGTAACAGCGGTTACTGAGGTACATTATAAAGAAGTGTGTGATCATTAAGAAGTCAGGGGCATTTCCCTCATGATTAAAAATGAAGAAAAAAACAAAGATAAAGGAGAAATTAAAGAGGAAAGAACGCACTCCATCTGACGACTGTGATCAGGAAAAGGTTCTAAATTGCCTTAATGGCTCTAGCATTTGTTCCATGGTGAAACTGTAATTAAGTCATAAGCGACAGTTTGGAGTCTTTGACTTCATAATGAGGCTGAATATGCACAGTTCGTGCTCTATGGATAAGCTGCTGTAATCACTTTTATCTGCTTAATTATGTAAAACCATTCTTTTATCCCACTAGTGTCTAGCTTTTTATCTCTGCCTCGCTTCTTTTAGGTGCTGCAACTATAAAACAGTCGGATGGATCCCGCCATCTAGCAGAAATCAGCCCCAGACATGCAGCTTGTTTGCTTGGAAGTGTCAGTTCAAAGGGCTACTGGGAAGTAAAATACAGCAAGAGGTGAGAGTTAACAAAGAACACTGTCATGGAAAAGATGCGACAGCTATAGCTACTTTAAAAGCAGGCACAGGGCTGTCATGATACTGAAGAGTTTTTGAGTACTTCTCTTCTAAGCCCCATAGAACTGGACAGAGGACTTCACAGCTAAAAGATGTTGAATAAGACATTCTCCATTCCTTTCCTTTCCAAGTTCATTTCAGATTTCAGGATCATATCTTCCCTGGCATTTATTTCCCAAATTGCAACAGGACTCCTATCAGACTATGATGGAAGGGAAGATGTGTGCTGGGTGCTGCAGGTTATTTACAAAGGGAGAAAACATATCCTTGATTTCTCTAATGGAGGCAACCTGACTGCACTCCTTTTAGATAGACCTACGTCAAAGCTCTGCTTCCTCACCAGAGCTTGCTGCACCACTGGGTACATGCTGCACACACCAACATGGGCACGCACTCACATCCATTTGCACTCACCCTCTAGAGTGTGGCAGCGGAGAGTGAAATCTTGTGATGCTCAGGAACTTTGCAGCCAAGACAGGCTTCATTGGGAGAGAAAAAAACTGAATGCATGAAAAAACAGGAAGCTGCCACAGTTTCAATGGAGCAGAAAAAAGCAGTAGAGAAAAATGTCAACAACAAATAGCTGCTGGTTTCTGCTGCCGCAGGCAGTGTGGACCTCGGTTCCCCCGTGTTTTTTCCCCCCTCGCATTATGCATCATCTTTTCAACCAGTTAAGCACTACAAGCGTTACTGAGTAAAACCCAGGGAGCATCTCAGCTTTGGTCATTCTGGGGGAAAAATATGAAGGACTGAGACATAGGGGGACCTGGCAGTGGGAGAAAAACAAGAACAAGTGAGGGATGGGCAAATGTGTTTGTGTGCTTTCAACGTAAAAAAATAAATACAATAAAAAAAAATGGAGCTCTTGGCAGACCGTCCTGATTAATTTGGCAACCTTTATTCCCCTCACCCTTCATTTGTTTGTGTTTCTGTAAGTCTGTTGTGGGCAAGATTTATGTTTTGCATTTACCAACATCTCGCCGTCGGATTCTTCTGGAAAGTGACAGATGATGTGTGCAGGAATAAAATGAGGCGCAGAACCTGGCAGAGTTTCTTTGAGCAAACGTTGGCTGAACTTGAGCTGTCCTTGTCTTTGTTGCCTTGGTCTTTTGCAGATTGTAAAGTGCTACCTTGAACAATAGGTGTGAAAAGCCATGTTTAGTTCCATCCTCTGGCAGCCACTGAATGTTTCACGCCTTTCTTTCTTGGCACCTTGAGTGTTTCGATACTCAGCAGAGAAAGCTCTTGACTCTCTGACCCAATGATTGGTTGATTTTCATCACTGTTAACATGAGTCTTCTGATACAAAAAGAAAAGACATTGGGTGGTTCTTCTTTCTAAAAGATATGAGTCAACTTGGTAAGTTGCCTTTTGATGCAGATTGAATCAAATAAACATTTCAGAATTTCGGTGAATGGAATCAAATGATTAGTACTTAAAGCAACAATGCCTTAACCGTTTATTTGAAGCTCTAAACTACAGGTACTCCGGAACAGAAAACAATTTTCCATGATGAAAAATGATGAGCTGAGGCGGTCTGCTGGTTTGTGTGAAGACTCAACATAGGAGGCTGCAGAGTAATTTCCGATATAAATGGAATAGCAATTTATTTAGAGTGCACGAAAGAACTGCATGCTGTAATGTTTGCACAATTTTTTATTTTTTTGCTAGATTTTGCTGTAATATTTTGAGTGTTTAAGCTCCTGTGATTTAGTCCAGTGTGTTAGTGTGCAAGGGATGACCTGAATCATAACATTCGTGATTCTGGTTAAATGTATTATTTCTCATTAAACTAGTTTCACTCATCAAGAAAATCAATTTAGTCTCAATCACAGTAGTTTCAAAAATCTGAGTCTTAAACTGAAGGAAGAAAAGGAGACTTAGAACAGGAAATAAGTTTACTCATGATATATTGCATCTAATATAAACGTATAAAGTAATTGCAGCAACACCCTAAAGCTAGGAAAGCCTAATTAAATGCTAATCAAAAGCAAATAAAGAGGTAAATTAGTACTTGTAAACTGCAGAGCCAAATCCAAAATCTGTCCAGAGCTCAGAACACAAACTGTCTCACAAAATGGACTCATGTGGAGAGCTGACCAATCAGAAGAGGATTTTTTTTTTAGCAATGTAAGTTGTGCCATATCATCCAATCTTTAAACTTAAGAGATTTCAAGGTCAGCCAATCAGAGTCCTTCCTCTATCATACCAAAGAATTATAGATGTAGATTAAGGAAGGAAAATATAAATTTTTAACTAACATTTGCCTACTAAGACTTTCTTTGCACATTAAATATATTTTAACACATAATCATTTCACAGAATAAAGATGGCTTCACATCGAGGTCTAATGACATGATAGACATTCAGTAGTGAACCGAAGGATTAATCATATATTACTCAAATTGAATAGTTGGTAACCTTTAAAGGGTCAATGGACTGAATTTAGATTGCGCTTTTCTAGTTATGCCAACCACTCAAAGTGTCTTATAGTTGGGCCACATTCATCCAAACGCACACGTTCATTCACTGCTATGCAGATCTGTATGCAATTTGAGATTAGGAGCCTTGCCCAGGGCCATGTCAACATGCGACAGGAGGAAGCTGGAATCAAACCCACAATTTTCAGATTGTGAGATGACTACTCTTCCCACTGAGTTCCCACAGGGCAACTGCGGCTCGCCAAGGGGTGTTCATAATTTACCTTTTGTCTCACAAGAGAGTCTAATGTAGCTGCAGGTGGTTTTATGTAAACTAAATGTCACAAAACTGTTTGGAATGTCAGGAAAACATCTTTGTTAAGAGACCATGATTTGAGAAAGATGTTTGCTTTAGCTGAAATATGGGTTCAATTGTTCTAAATGATAAAAAAAACACTGCTATTTGGAGACTAAAAGGTCAAAGATTGAAGGCTTGCATAACAATGCCACAATGCTAATTGTTCCAAAGACTGAACTCAATAAGCCACATGTCTTTCAGGGAAAGTACTATGGACTCAGTGATCTGGTTGCTCTCTGGCAGCATATGGTCCTTTGCTTCTATTGTGTAATAACTCTGCAACACTGACATCAATGGTTACATTACAAAGGTCCATAACAGCCATGACCTTAGTAATATTTGTTCACTTAATACAGCAACTCATGTACTTCATAAAATCATATTAGGCTGCCTGTATGTTAAATCTAGATTCTAAGTTTTACTGATGTACCTGTGCGATTCAGCCCCTATAAACATAACTCAAAATAAATATCCATCCAGAACATTAGATAAACAAAGTTTATTCAGACCATGTTTTGTTCTTCCTGTTTAGTTTGTTCTTGAGTGAAATCCTAAAAATGTGGATTTTTGTTTTCCACCACACAGTTCTGTTTTAGTAGATACACTGTACATTTCCACAAAGCAGCAAAAAAACATGCACACAAACCAATATAAACACAAAGAAACAGGCAGTTGTTGGATTAAGTCCAAATGCCACCATGTTTGCTGTGCTCTTTAAATATTTAATCAAAAGCATGATTTTTGAAGCTCAAGCAGAAGGTGTTATTTTATCGGTAATCAATAACATCCATTTTGTCAATGCTTACTAAAAGAGAAAAAGGTAAACATGGAAGGCAATAAAAACACAAAGGAAAGTTCTGGATGGTAAGATTTTATATCCTTTCATATACAATGTAATTTACTGCCAGGCAGTTTGAGATGGCAGAAACAGAGAAAATGCCTAGGAGAAAACATATTAGCCCTGGGGGTCTATTTCCTTCTTTCTCCAGGCCTTCTCCGACTCACTTATAGGGATGAAAAGAGAAAATTGCTCCTCCTTTGACAAATGGGTCAAGCTTTGTTTGCATTTGTGTTGGAAGCATTCCTCCAGCTTGCGCAACGCTGCCTTTTCCAACATTTCACAGAATAAAAGTCAAGAGAGGATAGAAGAGATGGAACACAATCCATCGATTAAACGTTATTCATTGAGCATTTTTGATGCGAACAGGTGTAACGCAAAATGCTTCCCGGAGGTCAAAAACAAAATGACAGACATTTAATCACTGGAAACATAAACATGAAAAAAAAAAATCAAAACAGATAAAAATACAAATAATACACATCAATATTGGCAAAAAAACAATAAAAAATTAAAAGCAGATGAAAGTTATTAAATTAAAGAGCTAAAGGAGGAGCAGAGAAGAGACGCCTTGTAGTAAAGTGTACAGTATTTCTTGAGCATGATGGTTAAATGCATTTGCACTCTGGCCTCCTGCAGTGACTCATCATCAATTTTACTCATCTAGGCAGCTGTGGGTTTCTTCTATACTAACCTCTTGATAACTGTATGAGTAAACGCAACAATTTGGGTGAAACACTAAAGTACTACAATGCCGGTAAAATAATTTTAATCTAATAATTAGATGGGAGCATTAATCATTTTAATTTGTTTTCCCATTTTCATAGATAACTGCTTCCTTGTTCCACGTCATCTGCTTGCTTCACATCCTCATTGTTTGTTTTCTAGCTGGTGGAAATAAGGGGGTGTGCACAGCCACAGGACAA
This sequence comes from Xiphophorus maculatus, assembly GCF_002775205.1. Lineage (NCBI taxonomy): Eukaryota > Metazoa > Chordata > Actinopteri > Cyprinodontiformes > Poeciliidae > Xiphophorus > Xiphophorus maculatus. The sequence goes on along the minus strand of NC_036458.1, from coordinate 9,507,933 downwards.
GAAGAGTACGAAAAGAGAGGGGAAGCATCACTGTTCTAAATGGTTTTCAAGACAATTTCGCGTTTTTAAACGTTAAACGGTTTAACACTCTTAAGTTGTCGGCCAGAAAACAGTTGTGAAATTATGACAATCTGTTATTTATTATATTAATATAAAGTGTTCTACAAAAGCAAACTCTTTCAAGTTGGGAAGTTCATTGAAATTGTATGCAATAGTCAAACGGGAACAATTTTTAAAAATCCCACTGAGGTTAATCTCTTTTGCAAGAGAATCCTTGCCAAGACTTGCAGAAGCACACACGGATTACAAATGCATAAGTGTGAAGTAAAAGGGAAAGGATGGATGCTTTAAATTTATTTTACAAAAAAACTGAAAAGTGTGGCGTGCTTATGCATCCATTGCCCTTCATTATGAAAATCTACGTCAACCAGCTGCCTTAAGAAATCGCCCAATCTGAAAAACAGGTCCCATTGAGTCAATTGAATCTCAGTATGAATAAAGATGTCATGTAAAGCCCTCATTACTTTGTTAGAGAACATAGTGAAGGCAAAGGAACACAGCAGACAGATCAGGGATACCAAGAGGCTGTGATAGCTTTATATACTCAAGAAGCTGCAGGAACAACCTATAAAATATTAATGTAACTTGCTCACATAATACGTTACTTATCAGAGCGCCGACTCTTTGCTTAATCAATTCTGATGGCCAGAAAGATTTATTAATCAACACAAGGATAATCTTTGCACTTTTAAGTTGTGGAGAATCTATCTTGGCATATTGTACTTGGAATTGAGTCCTTGCTGAATTAGTTGTATTAATGCAAATGTGATAGATGCAGTCACGATGCTTTAGAATTGGTATAATCCATTCTTGAGGTGTATTCCATTTTATGGAGCAAAAAAACCCATCTATCTATCTATCTATCTATGAAAGCGTTTCCTTCTTTCTCTTTTCTCTAACTCTCTTGTTTCAGTTGCGCGCGTGCGCTACAAAGCTCGTCTGCATCAAACACCAGGACTTGTTTGAATCGGCTCCTGGCACATAGACGTGCTGCTCCTAGCGTCCGCACCTTGAAAGCACAGCAGTCACCTTCCAACCTCTGCGACTCTCCCCTCCTCTCCTTTTCTCTCTTCTCCTTTCTCAGTCGCAGTTATTCTGCGGGTCGGAGGGGACGGCTGTCTCTGCACAGATTACACCATTTTAATGAGTTCCCTCCCCTCCACCCCCCACACTCTGAGAAACAGGAGCTTTTTCTATTTCGCCTATTTGCTCCACAGTAGACCGGCGGCTGATCGCTTTACCAAGCCACGGAGGGCTGCCTCGGCGTCCTGGTGATGAGGCTAGTGGCGCACAGCCGACACAGCTTTGAAGGAAACCCGTTGGGTCTGGAGAAACCGCCCCAATAAGGGACGACAAAAGACGGGAAGAGCTGCCGGAACTACTGTACGTTGGGACGCTATCATTTCTCCGACAATGCATCTCTTCAGTGCCATGTTTCTACTTGTGATGTTAGCTGGCATGCCCAGCGAGGTAAGGACGCCTGCATGCGTTAAAACGGCACCGCGTAAAAGTTACTGTAGTGTTAACTGCGTGCACATTCTTTGAGAAAACATAAAGTGGAGGCGAAGGTTTTATAACAATCACAATCATTTAGAAGAAAGAAAGTCGTGGTGCTTTGTATTGCTTGGCGCGTTATAAAATAGGTACTACGGCATTGTATTATGATTATCGCCATTCACTGGGAAGAAAGTAGGAACTTAAACAAACAAACAAAAAAAACAGCATGCGGAATAGACCACTCTAAATAGATAGACGTGACATTAAATGCACCTTGTATGTTCAGAAAAGTAGAATAACTTTTTCTATATTTTATGAGATAAACTAAATGTTTTAAGATGTTTGGTGACTTCTGTGACCTATAGTTATTGTTGTTGTCTACCTGCTGAACCTCACCGACAGAGAGGTTCAGGAGGCATCGCTGAGAATCACTGCAACTGCTTGCGCTAATTGATGAAAGAAGCTGGCAACCATGTGGGATTTATAGCTGTGAATAGAAACCGTGAGTAATTAGCGTGGAGTGGCAGACCAGCGCCAATGAAACTGCAGCGGGTCCCGGCGACGTGTGATGTGTCTCTGCATGGGTGGCGTGCTCCTGTGCATGACACTCCAGGAAAAGCCGCGTCCGTTTGGTGAAAGCTGACGAGTTTTGATGTGACAGTTGTAAATTGAAGTGAAGGACGGTAAATTATTTGACCCAGAAAAGCTTTTAGTCAGGGCAGGAGCATTTGGATTTGCAGAGAGTTCAGCTGGTCAGCAAATTCCCACTGTTGAGCATAACTAATGGCGGATTAGAAGGTGTAAGAAAGCCTCGGAAATTCGTCTATTATTTAACAGTTTGCAGGACATAAAAAGAAAGAAAAAAAACCCATTTGGTACTTTTAGTTCCGTGCCGTAATTCATCCAGCACCACGGAGAGCGCCGTGTCGCGCCTTTTGGTTAAAAGCAGCAATCCGATTTTATCTAGCACCATAGACAGCGCCTTCTTTTACCGAGGCGGCATCACTATATGTTGTATTGGCCACCGGCCGTGGGGCTTTAAAAACTCTGCAGCAACATCTTTGAAAAGCATAGCGCACTGTATTATGACACTTTCCACGTTAAAAACATTAAATATGAAAACAAACGTCAGGGAGATGTAGAGTGGCCTCTAACGAGCAATAAAGTCACATCAAGATATATTATTTATTTTTCTTTTGGGATGTTCCCCTGAAGCTCCTGAACAAAGCAATTTGTCACAGCTAATGAGCCTGGTAGACTTTTCACACACTGGTGGTTTCATGGAGACGTGGACGAATTTATTGGAACCCTGAGTAAAGATACATGAAAAGCCTTACAAAAATACTTTTTGTATTGCAGGGGAATGATAAGAAAATATTGAACAAACCAAACCTTACCTCATGAATATTTTTCCAGTCCGGAAAAACTAATCACATGTTAGGTAATAATTGCTTTTAACAAACATCCTTTTGCATTAAGATTTTGCGCCCGATTTCAATAATTCATAAACCCCCAGTAGCAAAGAAGACGTGTCACACTCTTTTTTTTGACATATTTCCCTACATACAGAGAGAGACATTGTTGACCAATTCATTTGGCAAAATATTTTTAGGTTCTGGGTTTATCGTTGATGAAACAAATAGGTTTTGTTTACGACACCAAGGACTGAGAAAACTATGTAAGAAGGTTGATTTGGAGTTTGGTGAACCATTTGATCACCTTTGAAAGATTCTCCAATGCCTCATTTTAAGTTGCTGGCTACGTCCACTATAGTTTTAGTTAAAACATTCTAGTGTCACAATGAATTGTGGTTATTTGGACATTATATTTGGAATATTTGAAATTCATTTTAACAAACATACTGAGGCACTCAGAAAGAAGATTCTAACATCTTAAGAGCCTCATAAAGACTTCAATGTGATCTCAAATGATTTAGAAATCAGGATCTGACCAGTTTGCCTTCATAGACTTCATCATAAATGTCAGTTTGTATAATAGTGTGCTCTACAAAAATCTAATCTAAATAAAGCAGAAGTAAAACTAGACTTTGCTACAAGCCAATGAGCCACACATACAGGCAAATCCACCAAGGACAGACTAAGACTTTACAAATTGTATTTCCTAAGACTGATTTCCGAGACTGGTAGATGACTACAAGAAACATCTCACTAAACTTATGTCAGGCAAATAAAGCATATCATTACTTTTTGGCCTCTACCATCAGTTCGCTGTGTTTGCTGAATAATGGTCCTTGTCCAGACACAAAATCCTCAAAACCATCACACAATATTTGATAAAATAGGAAGAGATTACTCGGTGCAAATGTGTTGCTTAAAAGGAAATTCACTCATGTCTAACATGTATAAATAGCAAAGGTCACATGTCACTGTAAACATCCGTGCCTTCGTGATCACGGCTACAACTTGGGTAAACACTGTTGGTGACCTTTAAAAGGAGTAAAAGATGTTTGTTTTACTGAACCGAATCGAGACACTATTGTAGAGAAAAATCTGCTGAGTTTTTGTAACCTAAATGAAACACGGCGTAGGACACACTCACAGCCTCTTAGATCTGTGTTACATTAAATCACTCAGGTTCTCCGACGCCCAATTGTAAATTCATCCACAAACCAAATCCAAATCTCCAGCAAACGTTAAACACCAACAATGTAGCTAGTGATGTACTACCGAACAGTATCTTAACCACAGCTTCTGTGATTTCTTGCAGTAACTGGCCTTAGGGGACAATTTGTTGTAAGTGTTTGCCATTAAATATTGAAAGGTCTGAAAGAAAATATGACACCATCCATCTTTCTAAGGCTGCGTGCAAACATAAAGAATTAATGAATTCTTGTAAATCAGCCTGTGAGAGTAGCTGCAATATCCGCATACAATTTTAAGTCACAGTTTTAGCAAATGCCACCGTGAAATTATGTAGAGGCCTTTAATGAGGCACTTGTTCATTAACAGCATATTTTTGTTAAGTAACCATGGAGCCCTGGGTCATTGGTGACACAGAGGGTACCTGCTTGATTTTGGCATTAAATGTGTTTTATATTCATCAGTCCATGCAAACCGGATGCAATGGCACAAGGGACGATAATTCTTTATATTTATTTGTTTGGGTTTACTTACAATGCACCGTTTGAAGGAACTTGTGAAAGAATGGAGACATTTTCACATCAAACACCAGAACTTCTTTTTTTCAGATATCAAACTGATAGCTATGATAGTATTTTGATTTAGACTCTCTCTGCCAGGCTCCAGACTCTGCTTCCCAGTGTTTTGGTCTTTTGTACTACCTATGTGGCTCCCGTTATCAAGTAACAAATCCCTTGGGAAATTACAAAAGTTACTCTAAAGTTTGCCTGAAGTTTATACATCCATCCCCTGTACGCTGCACTCAGCCTGTCACACCCTGTTGGCAACAGCTATAGGTGGAGGTTTTTGAGCAGATATTTCTTAAGGATAGAGAGAACGTTTATTCACTTTTTGAAAACTGGGAATTTAATGGAATGACTAAAAATCATGATTTATAAAAGGGTTAAACAATAACACAGAGTTTTGTTGGCTGCTCTTGTCCTGAATCTCATCAAATCACAAATGTAGTAGTGACCATGAACATATCAAATCTAACTCTTCACATGCATTTCATTTTAAACATTAATCTGTATCAAGGTCTTGATGCCCAGCTGTACTCTTAAGAGTTCATCATGACTTCAAATATGGTTAAGATGATCTCTTACTTCAAGCACATTGAATCCTTGAGTCTTCAAGAAATTGTTTTTTTTAAGACTTGCTGTTCATTTATTAAAAGCTGATTTTATGCTTGTCAAAATACGTAGGTCATCGTTTACATTAAGTTGTTTTATAATTAAGAAATCCAGAAATATTTAAAAAATGTTTCTTTCTGCATTATCAGTTAGCAAAAAGAGAAGTGAGATGGGCCTTTGAGCATTTAATGATACCTCAGACACTCAACAACTTTAGCCAGAATAATCACCTGGTTTTTTGCATTTCTTCTCTCGCTGTCAGTGAGTTTAAGCAAAGTAGTGAAAAATGTGTATTGTGATGCAAGTTTCTCAAAGTCTACATCTGGTTTGGGTGAGCTTCTTGAAACTGGAGGGATAAGGAAAACAGATAGAAAGAGAGAAGCAAGAAAAACCCAATCAATTTGCAGCAAGTCTGATCACCTTGGCAGATTTCTGCTGCAATATTTTTGGGGTGTTGAATGTTTTGTTACGTTAGTTTTGTCTAAAGTTTCCCGCACATCTTGATGTGCTCAACATCACTCAGTGACTTTTTCAAGAATTTTGTTTTCATTCGATTTGGAGTGGTGCAATAACCTGGGTCATTTAAGTGTGCTGCCACAGGATGGTCTTCAGGCCCATACAACATCTGTTCTGAAGATGTACCACTCTTAGCTGATCAGAGGAGCAGCGTGGCAAGAACCACGGGTCAAACTACAGCGTGATGAGAGGTAATGCAACAAGATTAAATTTTCCTGAGGAGGTAGTCTGGAGCTGACAAACTGATGTGTCGAGGAGGACTTAAAATCCCTCTTCATTTTTCTTCAAACAAACTTTTCCCCACAATTTCAGTTGGATGCCATAACTTAAAATTTAGCTTTGAGACCTTTCTTGAATTTCCAGAGAAAGGTGTAAAGATTAACAGCTATGTTTAATCTGCTTAGATAATATTTGTAATCGTTGCTTTTAATCAGTAAATTCTCCTTTCTCAGAAGTTAATTTAATGTTAGTAATTTTGTTTTGCGTGTTCACTTATTCTTTTTATTTAATAAATCATTAGCAATTAAATTTCATTCTCAAACTGAATAATTTCTAATATAATTTCACACAGCTATTAATACTACAAAAATGTTCCATGTTTTGTTTTAGCTGCACAAAGTAAAGGCTTTGTGGTAACTTTTAAAAATTGTAGCTGCTATCCTTGTGCAGCCCTAAAGTAATGACTGATTTTATTACTTGGTTTAAGAGGTTTGATCTCAAACACTCCCAACTTCTCTTTGGTTGAGGATGATGAAACTGAACCTGTTCTGGGATTCTTCAGCTCAAACCAAGTGTTGTAAGAGAGAAAATCTGGTTGATTGACAAAACTCTTCTGTACTTTACAGGACTCTCATTAGGCATCATGATAAACCAGGATGGATGTATAATTTTACATTCACCTTTTTTCAATTGAATCTGTTTGAACATTTTAACTTAGCCATCCTGAATCAATTTATATCTGCTATGCAAGCTCAGAAAACTAGAACTTGTAAATCATGATGCACATAAAAGAAAAAATTTAGCATATTTACCTGCAGGAGTTTATGTTTACACTATGTTACACTATTGTAAATTATATACAGTAAATATATATTTACTGTTACAGACTAGCACTGTCGCTATGGAGAAGAAAAGCTTTTTCATCCAGTCTGGTTTTCTTAATCTGTAGTCCAAAAGTCACAGACGAAGTTATTCTAAATTTTAACTTGAGTAAAATGAATTCTGACACTTGGCCTGTGCAAGGTGCTAAACAGCAGCTGGGATAAGCTCTAGCCTCCACATGCAGCTGAACACAAACTTAGAAAATAACTGAATTGATTTTTGTTTCCGAAGGACGTTTCTTACACCTGCTGTTGTCCATAAACTTGGACTTTTCACTGTGAGGTGTTTGGAAAAGATTGATCAATATTGTTTTCAGAACACATGCAATTTATTCCTTTAGAATAAGTCACATTGTCACAATGTTTTCATGAGGAGAGGCGAAAAATATTGTGCTCCAACTGCAAAAGCAAAAGTGTATGTGTGCTTTTACAGGCTCGATAAGTGATGTAAAGCTACACATTCAGAAACGAGAATAGAGGAGACATTTGATGTTGCTGGACAAACAGCTGAAAAGATTAATGTCCAGCTGACGCAGCTTTTAACCGTTCACTGCTGTGACCCTTTGGCCAACAAATGTCTTCTCTTGGTGCCAGCTTCTTGAAAGCAAAGCAGTACAATTTAAATAGCAATCTTGCTTCAAACATGAGTGAACCCAAACCCCCTCATTTTTTAATTTTTGACAATACAATGCCAGCATATACTCCTTCTATTGTGATTGCCAGTGAGTCAAATGGATAAAAAAATAGTTAAAGTCCTACCTGGAAGGAGACTTTGTAGTTTAATACTGTGAATCTATGTTTACCAAAAAAAAAAAAAACAATGAGACAGTAGACTCAGCATTGTGGTGAGTCTACAGCATTGTGGTCTTTCAATCAACGCGCCTACCTCATTCTTGCGCCTACCTCTACTCAGAGAATTAGACAAATGAAAAGCTGCATGAGCATGGCTGTAAATCTGTCTGTGAACGCACAACTCCTAAAATCACCTTGCCATGCCGTACAATGTCAGCACTTGTATAAATTATAAACACATGCAGAAGGAAGGTCAAGCTGCCACAAAGAGGCTTCTTTAGATCTTTGCAGAAGATCATTCTGCATGAAGTAAACACAGAACTAGTTATTTCTGCATGAATAAGAGAATGTTTTCTTATACAAAAAAAAAGTACAAATATAAATCTATCATATGTACTCTCACTAAAGTTCGTGCATCTTGTCCTTGTAAATACAGTTCCACATAGACGCTTAAATACTCTATATTCTGTTACGTCTCATTTAGTAACAATCCTGGAGCTCTACAGCATGTGGGCGAGTAAGTGATGAGGCAGAGGGAGATGAGACACAATGCCTCCATCCGCCTTCATGCATACCCCATCAATATACAAAGGTGCCGCTTCACAATCAGCCACAGATAATGAGGTTGCATTATGTTTGATTCTCTGCTGCTTGGAGAGATTGGATAGTATGTGCTAGTGTCATGGCAGATTAGAATGGGGCTTGTACAAATGCACGATAATGACACCCCGTTGTGTGAGTGAGCCACTGTTGTGAAGATTTGTTTTATAGAAGAGTGGCTGCTTAAGAAAGAGGCTGCAGCGGGAGAGCTACTGAGCCTTTGTGCTGTTCACTGTTCACTCCCTCCTCTTTAATGTTTGATGTGCTTTCATGTCGCCTGCCGCTGCATCTAGAGAGGTGCTTGTATATTTATGTGTGTTTTTAGGAACAAATAACCCTCTTAACATGCAGGAGGCTCACATAATGGGGACATATCTGAGATCTGAGAACTAAAAGGAGAACACTGGCTTTTTTCTTAATTTGCTTCAAAGTAAAAGTTACAGTAATTGTGAAGCAAGAGGGTGACATGTATGATCATGCATGAACTACGTATTCTTGCAAGCTGCTTGGATTTTGATGAAAATCAATATACAAACCCCCTCTTATTATCCTTGCCATATTTTTTTCATCTTTCATCCTGGACTGAGTTCAGCATGATGGCAGCAATCTTTTTAAGATGCATCTTAGTGGCAAATTGAAGTGCTTTATTGCTTTGGCACTATACTGCCAAAATTATTGGGTCCTTTGCCTTTGGACACTTACATTTTGATGACAATTAATTTGTAGTAAAAAAGTTTTAATACAGCATTGGTCTACCCACCCGATTGTGGGTAGGAGTCTTTTCAGACAAGGCAAGTTCTTTTACACTGAACTGACTCGTACACATTTTTATGGACCTTCTTTTAAGATCTGGCACCTGGTCACTTTGGAAGGAAGGTCAGAGACTTTCAGCTCAAAGTTAGTGACATAAAATTGTCTAAATTGTCCCTTGTAGTCAAGCCCATGTCCTGAGTACCACACTTTAATGCCCCATGCACCAAACTTTACACCCAGTACAAAGCAGTCACACAACCGCCAAACCCAAACTTGGTTTGCCAGATAGAGAAGTGTACTTGTTCATTCCAGAGAGCATGTTTCACATCAATCAATCAATCAATCAATCAATCAATCAATCAATCAATCAATCAATCAATCAATCAATCGATTCACTGGATTTAACAAATAGCATGATCAATTTAGAAGCATTCTTGTACAATACTTACTCTACACAAGTGAAAAGGGAGCAGGAAGAAGACAATCTTGTAGAAACCCTCTCATTTCCACATATACAGTATGAAATTAACAATATAAATTGCAAACAGTATATCATTCTCCTCATTGTTAACTCAAAAGAGTACGAGACTTAATCATTATTTTTCTTATAAAGTGTTGAATTGATTTAAAATAGAGCCTTTTTCAACTCTTCATCCAAACTATTCCATAATTTTATTCCATGAACCAAAATGCACTTTATGCACTAGAGTCCAACAGGGACATGTTTTACACCCCTGACTCTGCCACTTTACATTGCCCTTTGTGATGTAAGACCTGGATATAGCTGCTTGGCTGTGGAAACCCTTTCTATGAATCTCTCTGCACACTTTTTCTTCAGTTAATCTGAAGGTCAACTTTGGAGGTCTGTAGATATTGATTCTGGAGAAAGTTGGCAGACTTTGGAAACTGTTTACATCAGCATGCGCTGAACCTGCTCTGTGGTTTGTGACCCACCACGATGCAAATGAGTTACTGTTATTCCCAGTCTCTTCAACTTGGTTATAATATCACTAGATGCTGGATTTTATATCACTTTCGTCATGCAAAATTCAGTGATTTGGAATTTAAATCGTGGAATTTCAATGACCTAATTCTTTTTGCTGTGTAGTATAACTATGGACTGCAGTGATGGCTCAGATTAGAGCCTCTCTGGTTCGCGTGTATACTGGACACTATCTTTTGGATGGTTTTGGGTCACATCCCAATTGGGATGAGCCTGCTGGAGGGACTGTATATCCTCTCTTGGGATGCAGACGAATGAATTAGTGTTGCTGAAGATGGGTATGTCTGACTATTCCTTGTAGACAAATCAAATGTGACCTTCTTTTAAATTGCTTAAAACAATTTTTTTCAAGCAAACAGGCGTTGATAAATTTGACCTAGTTCACAATTTTTCTCTGCTTTGGTTTCAGATGCTTATAACCTGATTTTCAGTCGTGAAACAGAGCTTTCAGCCGCAGAACCTTTTGTACGGGCCAATATTCATAGTTTTCTTTTGCAAAACCTACTCCCTAAGGAAATGTGCAAATTAATAAGTACCTATTGATCTGGTACAATAGTTCTTCTGGCTCACACAGAGTCAGAAGAACCCGACTCAGAGAAAATTAACAAAATAATAATGTAAGTAATCAGGCAAGAACAAACAATTAAATTAAACTTTAGGAGACATTTGAGCATGTTTTCAGATTTCTTTCAGTGAATCATCAAATTAGTGAACCACCAAAAAATAAAAATTATATGCGTTGGTTAATAAAAGGTTAATGTATGGGCATGGCATGGCGGTGGATGGGTATGTTTCTATACATTAAAGTAATGCTGGTGTCTTTTTCTTGAAGGATTTATATGACACTCTCAAAATTTCCTGTAGGGTTTGGCTGAAAAGTGGGCAGACAAAATGTTATTGAGGTTTACAATTGTACCTCTTTTATCTGTCTGAAGAAACTAAAGATTGTGAGCCAAATGGCAAACCAAAGCATTAAAATATTTGGTACATCCATCTTTTATGAGACTCTGCTCCTCTGATTCACAAGCCAATGGATGGAGGTGCAATAATCTCCTCTTTCAGAACCTGACTCATTAGGGAGTAATTAGAGGCTTTATCCAACATGTTTGTTTTGTTGCTTTGTTTGATAGCGACTGCAGGGAGGAAACTCTCCCCACACACACATTTAAATAGGAGCAAAAAGATTGTAATCTTTCTTAAAAGATTAAGAAATAAAAATGAATAAATATAAACATTAAATTCCACAGATTTTTCATGGTGGACGACAATGATTATGTCCTAATGGATGGATTTGCTATGAACAGGGGATTCTTATGTAATTCAGCAGTTTTTTCTTTTGAATCCTAATTTTCAGAATTACCCAGAATCTGGTACTTGTGTTTTTAGCTCATCCTTTAAAAGCCCACTTACTCATTCTAAATCACACACTGGCCGATATTCGTGCTGCAGGCGTCTGTGGTCTCCAAATGACCTCTGTTGCTGTTTTCTGTCTTGATGAAAAGCCAGCAGCCTACTGTCCTAAAATGGCTGGTGGCGTTCCCATGAAGCAAGCTCACTGATTCCAGGACAGCTGGCAATCGCCATTAGAAAGGTCTTTGAGGTTTTTTGGGGCTGAGAACAAAACATGATTGTTAGAGATTTTTCTTTTCTACAAGCATTGTTAACATGACAGCTAAGCAGAAGCCAGCTGTCCACTTTGGGACTGGTGATAATTTTTTCCACATCCAGAGGGGAATAACTGTTGACCATTAATGTGTTTCTTCCAAGTTTTATAAAAGTTAGAATGCACACAATTTATTTAAATTCACTTCTTATTTAATGCATGTTACATTATTTGTATGTTTACTGTCAAAGGTTGCATAGAGCAATCAGCTTGACTGGTGGAATGAATATCATCCCTATATCGCATTCTCTCCCCGACTTTCTCATTCTCCTTCTGTGAGCGTGTGCTGCAGGGTACAGGACTCCCAGAGGTTTATGTCTGTGACTCTAAGCAAGAGTGACATTTCTCTGACAACACCCAGAATGTACACACACACACCCCAGCTTTGTCTCTTACACACACATTGTCTTTGTCTCCTGTACTCTATAGTTCGCAAACATGTCAGCAATTGGACCCACTGCACACAAAGAATCAAACAATGTATGGAATCAATTCTAACAAGCATAGCAGAGGCCATTACAGATATGATGGGAGTGACAGAAGGAAATTAGACATGCTTCATCTTCTGCTGACCAGACTCTGACCAGTCATGCTGTCAACAACCCATGTTACACAATATGTAGACAAACCAGTAGACAAACCTAGTATACGTTTGTGCGTGTGCGCGAGAGTTTTTTTGCATTGCGGTAGACACCTCCGGACCAGTTTTCTGTACGACCTTGCTTTCCCCCGCTTGATGAATCTTTTATGAGTCTGGCGATGTGGGTTTCTGTGTAGAAGATTGGAATATAAATATGGCTGTTACGCCTAGAGCTCCTCTTCCTGCTCTGATACAAAAGCTTTCATGAGACTGAGCACATTGGGCAAGCTGCTACACGAACGACGCTCTTCATGTCTCTCCACCTTTATCAGATGAAACACGTTAAGGTGCGATATGGCTCTGCTAACACCAGACATCAATGGAGCTTCCTCTGTCTCATTCGCCTTCCCAAACAGCATGTCAAGTCCTTTGGAAAGGTTCCAAATGTTTCCATAAATCTGATAGGATTATGTTTTATGAAAGGCTCAGTGAGAGGTTATGCAAGAACTTAATGAGTTAAATGAAGTACAATATTAGCCAGATGTTTACATATTCTCACCGTTATCGTACATTTTACATAAATTTGGGGATGTAATAATGCAGTAATTTTTCGGGAGTGGTATAATTCTACAGGTTAAAATAATTTTTAAAATATTAACTGTGTGAACAAGTTAGAATTTTTTTGCAGATTTTCTCAACAGACTTAAAATCCTCACTTTAACTTCATTAACCACATTTCTTGTCATTAAGGATAAATGCCACAAATCTATGTCTTTTCTGATCATGAATCCTTTCTGCAGCAGACATTTGGCTTGTCCATGTGTAGAGTTGTACATGTCAGTCATACTTGAAATTGTTTATTTTGGAACAGGGACTTATTTTTAGGTCAGAAACCCATCAGATCCATTTTGATATTAAATTGCCTTTACCTTGACAATGACACTGGTGTTCAAACACAGGCTTTAGTTTTGGTTTTCCAGGTTGTTTTTGGACAACCAGTTTGCTTTCAACTCAGGGATAAAGTTTGGGTCTGAGAAAGTGTAGTGGATAAAACAAGCCAATATCCAACTTCTGGAATGGTCACAACATCAGCCTTATTGAAAATTTATCAACTATGCTTATAAAAGCTATTGTAGGTCAGGAAACTAAAATAAAAGTTCTACCATTTCTGACAAGTGTATGCAAACTTCTGGCCAGCACTCTGGCACATAATAAAAATGACGACAAAGTGAAAGATGAGCTCTCATTTTCCCCTATAAACTTATTTCTTCCATTGATGCCCTTTATCTCATTTGTTTCCATATGCATGTCATATAATCATTGAGATGTCTGACCCATATGCACAAATGCTTTCAGGAAAATTATAATATTTAAAAGGTTTATTTTAAAAACAATGTCTATGAATGTGATCTTGATCTTGAGGACATGGGACGTCAGGTTCACTGAAGGAGAGAGAGGTAGTTGAGGGGCATATGTGATTAAGGAAATGTTTTGGTAGAGGATGAATTGCCAGGGAGATGCAAATGAAATCTGGGGTGAATGATCCGAGTGGTGGGTTGCTGTTGTTCGAGAAGGAGGGCACAGATGTTACTTGGAATCGAGTCAAAGGTGGACACAGAAGGCGGACAAGATACACGGAGGAGGTGAATAACAGGAACTTTGAAGCTGTCAGTTGTGGAAGCAATAATCCAGAGGTTACTGGCCTTGATGAAAGTTTGTTGGATGGCAATCTGATGATTCACGGAAAGGTTGTTCAGAGCATTATTCAGCAGGAGACGCCACTCTGGGAGTGTTGACAAGGGAGATTCAGGAGCTCATGAAAATCCAGCTCAAGGGTCTCTTCGATAAGAGAACAGAGTATAATTAACTAAAGGTTTCACAAGAAGGTTCAGAAAAATGTGCAAGGAATACACAGGAGGGCTTAGGTTTTACCACAAAGGTAAAAAGACTGGTAGCTAGTTCCCAATATACTCCAGTTGATGAATTGATAACTAACTGGTTTGCACACCTGCTGGACTCCACCCTCCCATGGGGCCCTCCAGTGGAGATTTGAGAAATCTCACAGAAAAACCCAACCGCACACACAGACATTCCAGATCCCTGACAATGTGAGCGTGGCAGTGCTTCATCCCGTGTTGAAATGAGACCCAATTGCCTGACTTTGGATTTGGGTAATAAAAGAAGAGAGCAAAGCGGCACAGTAGAAACGGACGCAAAAAGCAAGAGGAGCCATTTAATCTATGGTGTTTTCCACATGGCGCTGTCTTAGCCACTCAGTAGGCCTATTGATGAGGGAGGCTCTCACTGACTCCGCCAAAGCTTAAAGGCTCCAGTCAGGGAGGCGTGGGAGCCCAGCAGCCATCAGACACTGCTGCATATCAAGCAGGCTGGCAGAGCAGCTCTCTGCAGCACCACGGTGAGCAAGGTAGAGAGGTCCTTTGATAGAGACACTACATGTAGGACAGGGCGATAACAAGACGTTCCAGTGGCAGAAACTCCTGCTTTCATGATACCATTTTACCCAATTCTGCCCTGCTGGGATTCCTCAATGTCTACATTTCACAAGTATACCACTGGAGTGAACATCACATTTTGAAATGATAGTGCTTAGTTCAAATGTAACTACGGGGGAACTCATTATTTCAATTTTAAATGAGAAGCAAATGAAATTAAGTGTGCAGGGTTGCATCATTTTACAGCTAAAAATGTTAATTCTGCTCTATGTCCAGGATCAAACACAGCTTTGAACGTTAAAAGAGTTTAAATGTATCACTAAGATGTGGAAATAGGAACTCTTTATGGTTAAACTTATTTAGTCACACGTCAACAGCACATTCCAGGACGTATCAGACACTGTGCTGACAGATGCTATGAGCGTTCCTCTCTGTGGTGTTCAGTGTAGGTGGGCAGTGACAGGATAAAGTGAGAGGATATGAACTGGGTTCAAATTAGTGGTTATTGGAGTGGCTGAAGATGACAGCATATCCGGGAGTGCGTGGGAGAGAGACAGAGGAAGAGGTGGTGTAGAGTTTGTGGAAATGAAAACTGGAGATAGCAGGAAGGCATAAAAGGGAGGAAATACTAAGAAAAAGCTTCACATATGTGCCTGCAGGGAAATTATCTGCCCTATCCAAACCAGAAGGAGAATAATAATTAGAGGCCCATCACTCCGTCACTGATTTTGTTCCGCTCACTGGCAGCGACACTCCTTGCAGATTGTCTTTAATTAGCTCTACATCGCTTAATCAATACAACCATGACAAAACAGTGGCATGTGCATCCTGTCGCTCGGCCGACAGAGACACTGAAAGCAGCAGGAATAAAGGACTAGTGTTGACAGACGCGACGTGAGAGGGAAATGATCTAGAGTGGCATCTTTGTCAGAGGAGAAGGAGGCGGAGGTAAGGTCGGGGCGGGGGGGACTAAGCAAGACGTCATGCTCTGATAAAAACCTCCTGCTATGACAACTTGAATCTTCACTTGTTTATTGACTTTGTGTGTTTGAGGATGAAGAATAAGATATTTATGTGTATATGCCATGCTGCATAACAAGGTGAACAGGTTGAAGACTTTGCTTCTTTTTTGTAAAAACTCTCCTATGAGATCAAACATTGTTGTATTTTTGAGTATCAGACCTGCATGCTTCAGCTACACTATGGGCAAAGTGATGAGTAGGTATTCAGGATTACTTGCTCTCCTTAAGCCTTATTGCCTTTGGCAATGGGCCCTCTCCTTCCCTGTTTTCAATTCCTGCTCTTCTCCATGAGAGGAGCAGCTCTGCAATAAGTTGTTGCGGGATCCTTTAGAAAAGAACACCTCTTACTTGTCAGGCGCATTTTTCCCCTCAGTACGATATAGAATGGATCAATATCTCTTGCCACCCCTAAATCTGTCCGAATCTCATCAAAACAACCGACACCAAGACCATTAAAAGTGTATTTTTGGATTCATTTCAAAACAAAACTTATTTGTGTATGTGCATACAGCTAGATTCTTTGGGGAATTTTTTTTTATTACCAAACAGAGACCAATAAAATGTTTACACTTCAAGATTCACAGTATTTCCTTATTAATTCAACACAGTTTTTTGGGACTGCATCTTGCGTGTGGGTTTCAGAAAGTTTCCCGTTTGCTCATTATTACAGGGTATTTCATCCACTCATCCTTCATCTGTATCCACTTTTTCCTGTAAAGGAGCTTGTGCTTATCTCCAGTGGTATGAATTTTCTATTACAATTATTTTTCACACAAAGGTTGAATGTTTTCATATAGATTGTTGAACTGTTTTATGAAAGGCAGGGCAATAGCTGGCACTATGTTCCCAGAGGAAACAGCAGCTGAGTGAAAATCTGAAATTAAGTACTTTAATATGTGTCTATAGCAAAACGTGCCTATGAAAGGTACAAAATCCTTCATTTTTCTCTTTACTGATTGGAATATTAATATGAAGAATGACCTTTCTGATATTGTGGCTGCCTTCAGATCTATGCAGTCCCAAAAATCATCATTAAGTACCATAGGTATGTGTAGTGTCGAGTGTGCAGGGCAGGCATGTTGCCGTTGCCACATTAAAAAAAAAAAATTAATAAACAAAGCAATCTGTTTGCATGTTTATTGGAAAACTGAATAAAGATCATTGCAGAAAAGTATGTTTACATTTTACAATTCAATACTTTGCAACTGCTTAATGCTACATTAATTCATAACAAATTCCTTTTCGTTATCCAGCACAACTCCCATTAATGTAAAACAGAACTCTAAGCTCTAAGGTCCACTCTTTACCATGACAGCCTCTCTACCTGCCTCCCACTACCACTTTCTCAATCAGAACACTTCTCATCTCACACTTGGCTGATTCCACGCCAGCCAACATTCATATGAACCCTCTCATTTCCTCTCTCTATACCAATTTGCTCCAGTTTGTTAATACTGTTCTCTCCGTTTGCCTTCATAATGACTGAATGGATCAGTCACTCCTCATTTCTGAGACAGACTTGGCAGATTACGGTGCTTAAATCAGCAGCTTGTTGGGAGAATATAGAAAAAGACACGGTAATACGAGGCTGTTGATTTGTTCCAAGTAACCTTCCCTTTTCGCAAATGTTGCAAGACCCGAGAAAAGCACACAGTGACATGCTCGTTTGTCTATCTAAAAGTTTCTGTTAACAATTTTGCCCAAAACTACATTTGGCTGTAAATATAAGATTCAGTTAG
Source organism: Xiphophorus maculatus (assembly GCF_002775205.1). Lineage (NCBI taxonomy): Eukaryota > Metazoa > Chordata > Actinopteri > Cyprinodontiformes > Poeciliidae > Xiphophorus > Xiphophorus maculatus. The sequence continues at coordinate 9,490,383 of NC_036458.1, read as the reverse complement.
GGGCTGTTTTGGGATTTCTTTACACTGCGTACTGTGCTTGTGTTGCACTAATAATGTCTCCCTAATTAAATGTTCCTGCTTCTCTGAGCATTAATGACCTGCAGACAGAGGATGCAAATGGAGGTTACAGTGTAAGCCACGGCGGCGAGGCTGGACACTGCAGGCTGGTTCTGTCCCCTCATTACTAATGTTCGGCTTGTAGCTGATGGCTTCTTGTCATTGTTTTCCCCTGACCATTTGCAGCAAATGGCATTATGCTGCAAACCCTTTGTGCAGCAGACTGTAATTGGCAGGATCTCACCACTCCTCTCTGCTCCTGTTAGTATTGCTGTTGCAGACATGGCAGAAAACAGACAAGATGTAAACTCATCACCTCGGGGAGTTTCAAATACAACGTTCATGCTTTTTTTAGATGCCCTCGCTGTCTATCTCTCCGCCTCTCATGAACATCGTAGTTAGTCTCCTTCAGAATCTTCACTCATAAATAGTGTTATTTTTTGGCTTGTTTTTCTTGAGTGATCTGCCACCATGATCAGACTGCCCCTCCCCCCTAATCCCCCATCATGTATCAATACACTTAACAATTCAGATGCAGTGTTACAGACTGAACCAAAGCAGTTTTTGAACAGCAATAATCAGGCATTAAAATAACAGTACAGGCATTTGTTTAAACTGATTTTTCTGTAAAACTGTTCCCAGCTTTATGCTTAAAGTGCAGCCTTTCGCCTCGGCTTCGTGTGTTTTATTGAGTGTGCTGTCAATGATTATTAATGATGTTGTCAAAACAGTAAATGATGAGGGAAGGATCTGAATGAAAATGAACTTACTCTCACCAGCACCCTAAAATTCAGCATTTTAAAAAAAAATTATAAATCTGTCCTGGAGACCTTACCTACTTTTTTCCCCCTGTCAGTAATCATTACATTTACAGAAATAGCTTTGCCTGTGTTATAACGAGAACGTTTGATTAGCTGGGCGGGAACAAAAGGTCACAAAGTGGCACTGGCTTATTTTTTTGTGTACAGAAATTGGTGACTTTTTCAGGTCATCATGAAGACAGAGAGAGATTATGGTAATTATGTGTGTGGAGCCAAATACATCTCCGCATGCCTTTATCTCCCATTGTGATGGCAATTGAGCCATGCATATTTGTCTCAAGAGAAGCTGCAGTGAGTTGTATTTAGCTGGCGCTTCTGGCACAAAAAGAGTGCAGAATGTGAAGCCGTGCTGTGCTGCAGAATGCATGGCAGCTGATTGGTGCATGCAGAACTTTTGTATTGCTTTGATCGGGAGTTTTTTCTATGACGAGCCTGAGGCGTGATGTGGTGCCTCGCTTGATGTCTGATTGAGCTATTCGAGATTGAAACATGTGCAGTGTGTCATACAAAATATGCCACAAATAATACTGTATAAGTTGCCATGGAGTGATGAGATTGTAATCAAGGGAGCAATCAAGAGCAATCAGTTTTTGTATGAATGCAAGTTACAGTGAATATATTCAATATGGTTTTTTATGGACTGAAGTGACTTTTCATATCTGTTCTGTTGGGTAAATACACTCAATGAATGTGAATGTTTTGCCTTTTTAATATAAAATGTCATTTGCCATCAGACTGCTGCAAAGACATTATTTTTAGGTATAAAGGCTCATTGGAGGAAAATATTATTTATTCTTAATAAAACTCATTGTTAATCTTTATGCAAAGAAATATGAACCGCAAACTCACATTTTGCGAGAGAACAAAAGAGTTGGATCTGGACATTTATGGCAGTGCTGTGAATGTGTTTTATTGTGTTCAGGATACAATGTGCTGCAGTCATTATCGCTGGTGCATTCTTAAGCATCGATTCTTTTACAACCCCTTCTAAGTGGAAGGAACAAGTTTTACATGTGAAACACTAACAGCAGATAAGCAGTGTTTGCTTCAAGCTTTAGTATTCCAGTTCCTGTTTTTGTTGTTTTTTCATATTGATTAAGGCACCATGACATGCATAGCTCAGTCCAACTCAGGTCACTCACACAACACTGTGGTAGCCACCATTAGAGACTGCTGTAGACATTTCACAGCTCAGTGGAGGGAGAGAGAGCAATGATTTCCAAGTATTGATGCTACACACACAAACACGGACACATAAACATCACTTTTTTTTTTAAGCCCAGTGACTTTTTCTGCCACAGAAACATTCAAAATATTTGACGGTATTTAACCTTGTATAAAGAAATTCTAACATTTAATCTGCGAGCCTCATTCACAAAGTCGTGTGTCAAATACTGTCAGTCACCTCTGGGCTCCGAGTGTGAAAGACATACTTCATTCGTGGTAATTGCACACAGCTGAATAATCTAGCAGGGATGTGTTCTCCCTTCATTATTCATGCTTCCATTGATTACATTATAGTCCTTCTGTGGCCTTACTGGCTGTGCACTATAAGGGTTCAAATGAGTTTCTTCAGTATAAGGCCCACAGGAGCCATTAATAGATTCAACACTCAATGCTCAAAGCGCCATTGTGTCTTCTGATCTGAACCTGAGAACGCAGTTTATTTATGCCATTTAAATAGTTGCCATGGAAATGAGGTCACACTTTGTTTAGGACTGTTTTGATCTTAATGCATTTAGAAGGCCGTGGGCCTCCTTGTCCATCAGCTAATTAATTAATCATGACTCAGAAAAATAGCCAGTGTTCCTACAACAAGATGACTGCGGCTTCTTTCAGCACCGACACACTCCTCGTATTATCATAGCAGTGCTTCATCTATTGTAATAAAATCAGCGTCAGGCTAACTTGTGTTATTAGCTGAGGTGTAATTTGCTACTTTATTATAGCTTTAAATTTGTAGACGGTTGTGCCTTTGTGCCCAGTGACAATGTGGTGAGTGCTTGGTATTATCTGCGACCGAGTATTGCTTTCTCACCCAGAGCTTGTTCCGGTGGCCTCAGGGCTCTGCAGTGCTCTACTGCCATCCATGGGTGTGCACAAATGCTGCCTTTTCTGTGGTTGGTGGGCATTTTCACCATTTGAACTGATTAAAAATGTCCTTTACAGAGCACACCCCAGGCAATGAGCAAATCAGACATTTTTAGATGTATGTGTAGTGAAACACAACAATGCTTGCTTGCAGAACGTCGAAGCACTAAGCAGCTGCATTACACGGAAATATAAAGGTGTATGTAAAATTATGTGTGATGCAAATTCCTGTATAGGTATGAGGCTACAAAGTTAAATAAGGTATAGAAGAATATGAGCAAAAATGATCAACAAAGATGTTAATAGAAAGGATGCAAAATGCTGGTGATATTATAGTCATTGCTACAGGAACCATGTCAAAAAATGCTCTGTGCAGGCAGAAAGGGAAAGTAATAATAAAAAAATTATAATAATTGAGGAGAACAAAGCAAAAAAGAAAAAATGGAGCTCATAGAAAATGCAGTGTAGCAGAGAAAATTTAGATGGCCAATTATTAAGGTGAGGCTGAAAAATGGGTTGGCTAGGAAGATTAATCAAAATGTATTAACTGAATTCAGGTTAAATGGCTAGCTCCTTCTATGACTGGTATCTAATGATGGTGTGTTCTGCCAGCAGCCTCAGTGATTAGTCAGTCGATGGGCAGAGCCTTGAATTCTTCAAGTTATGACAGATTGTCCTCATCATACTTTCATTACGCTCATCCTTTCTTTTGTCTATCAGTCTGAAGGAGATGACACCTGACCTGCACTGCGTGAAGGGAATTTTAAAGAGTCCAGCAGCCCTACACAGGAAAAAGAGTCATTGACATTAAAATGACAATAAAGTAGTACTTGTGAAAGCTCACATCACTTATAATGAATAGTTTATTTTCTTTTCCCTTTTGTCCCATTTTTCTAAATATTAGAAATGTTCAAATATGATTTATCTGTATTAAGGTCTGAATGTAATCATGCTCTTTGGCTTATTCTGACTATGAAAATGTCAGTACTAACTTTTTACTAAGAAATTGGGAAAGCTGCTCTGCTTATGTCAAATAGCAAATTGTCTGAAAACTGATGAATAATTCATTTCAGTACTTTCCTTTTTATAATAAGAACAGATTACTGTTTAAGATTCTACTAAATGGTAACTATAAAAAATAAACCTCCTGGTGTAAATCAATGAATATAAGCACAAGTCTAGGCACTGTTGAAGGTCACTGATCAATAATGAGCAGCAACCAGACTGAGTTTCTATGGTCAAAGCCGACCAAGTTTGTCAAAACACAGATTCGATGTTTAAGGAAGTTTTTATCCATATTTAAATCTTTGCTGCCACCCAGTGAAATTAAAAGACTATTACTACATTCTTTTTATGTGCTGGGCTAGGAAAAATAATTGAAGTCAAGCCTTGTAAACCAAAACACTCAATGGCAGGTTGTAATTTTTTTTTTTACTGTTTTTAATGTAACTATTAACCCCCCCACACACACGCATACACACACACACACACACAGAGACACCTTAAATGTAGATTTAAATATAGTGCAGTGAAAACAGTATTAACCTAGAGGTTTTCTTTCTGTTTTTGCTTCTTTAAAAAAAAATAAATAAATAAAAAAAAAACTTAAATGTTTCAGATAATTACATCTTAGACCTAGATAACCTGAGTAAATACAGACTTCACTTCTCATAGTCTGACCTATGTGAAGAAGTTATTGTCCCCCCCTTATATCTAATAGCTGACCATGAGACCCTTGGCTGCAACATCTGCTTTCAAGCTTATGTTTCTGTTTATGTTTATGAATTTGGTAGAATATTTTATCCAAAGCAACTTTCAAATGACAGCATAGGAATGCAGTTGAAAATCAAGTCAAATAAAAATAAACTACAAAGCAGGAAGACTACCAGTGAGGATCTGCAACACTTTTAGGCTATTTTTCTTGAAATCTAGCAACATTTTCTTGTTGATTTCTTAGAGATTAACCAGCATGCTGGCATTGACAGAAGTGCAGAGGAGGTGGCAGTAGGCTCCAGTGGGAGATACTCTCTGAAGACCTGGGTCGTCAAGACTTCTGTGAGGATTGACAGGAACATCGCTGTTCTGGGTATATTGACTCTTTAAGCTGAGCTGAGCTTTAGATCCCAAACTGGTTGCTGAATATTTTTCCTTCTGCATTTTCTGGTAAACAGCAGAACTAATTGTTCCATCAGTTATGTTCTAAAGCAGCAAACCATCCCAGGACTTTCACTCCACTCCACTATATTTGACCTATACTGAAATGCTATACAAGTTTTAAGCCAGACAAAAAAGGGACGCACATACACACATTTCTTGCCTGTTTAAGTTTATTTAGATCACAACATGGTGTGGTGCTTTTTAAAATCTTTTAGGCGACCTCTTGCTGTTAGACAGGTTCTGGTTAAGCTCATTCTTGATGCTGTTTAAGTATCAATCAGACTGGGGTACAATTACTGATACTGAAATAAAAACTGTAGGTAATCGCATATAATTCCAGATTTAACAAGGATTAGATTTAAATTTATACTTTGTCATTGGCTAGGCTGTTTTTACCTTAATAAATAAAATCTTCAGTTGAAAAGAGTTAATATTTCCACATGTTGTCCTAGTCTGATATGAAATCGTGTCTGATGGTCTGCAAAACTATATAGGATGACAAAATGCAAAGTTTGAAAAACTATTTTCCTACTGGGAAAATGGTTTTTCACGAGATTGTACCTCAGAGTATACAGAAAACGGGTTTAATTCAACAAATTCCATCAAAAATGCTCGAACTTTGCAGTTACAAAAACTCACTGGGAATTTGTGCAAATTGGCATGAATTTGATATTTTGTTGTGATTTTCAACACAATTATAACTCTTCTGTTCTCATTTGAAGTTCTATTAGTATTTTTTACCGTCTCTAAATTGTCCCCCTTCAAGTTTTTCCTCATGCAGTATTTTTGTAACGTCAGAGATATGTCTCTTGAAAAAGATTATTTCTCGCTCAACTAAAAGGCAGTAGTCATCTCAAATGTGGAGTTTTTATTTGCAGTACTGCTGCTAACCACTGGGGGGCAGTGTTGAAGCAAAAATAGAAAAGCATTCAGCGGGAGCAAGCAAGTGAGCTGAAGTTTCCACTTTGAGCACCAAAACGTTTCTCTGCTCAAAGGAACCCATATCAGTCACTCCACAACGCTCTCTGCCCACCCATGACTGACAAAGTGAATAAGTCAGCAGACCCTGTAGAAAGCAAGAGAACAAGCTGACCTGCTGCTTTCGTCTTAGCATTTTGTCATCATTATGTGCGAATGTCTAGGTAGCATAAAATGACACAGAAAGGGGAAAGATTCCTGTCCAAAGAGCTTAGTTAGGTAAAGACCTCAAGATATTTGAAACACACATTTCCCATTTGTTTCTTATTTCAAATTTCCTCTCAGTGTGAACTTCAAAACAAATCTGATTTCTTTCCTGATATAAGCCAAAAGGAACTTTTAAGTGTCAGTCTCAGAAGTGGCCTTTACCATATATAAAGTATTCACATAATTTATAATGTGTCTGAACTGTATCTATACCATAAAAAACTAAATTGGATGTCAAAACAGAGTGCATATATCATTCTGAACCCTACGCATAAGTTTGGTTTTACGGTAGATTTTACACTTCAATCCGATTCCTTTTCATTGATAAAAAAAAATATTCAATATTCTTCAAGTACACTTTCATACTGTAAAAATACTGTGAGTGAGTGAATAAGGCTATGTAATTTCGTCATAACATAGCGAAGCAAGGGCGTAAAGTGAATGGATAGAATATGATTATGGTTCAGGCAGTGACGGTGCCAACTGCAGGCTCGTCTAGACTGTCATGAAGCACAAAAGATAGATGAGCTGTCACAGGCAGCAGTAGGCAGAAGCACCTGGATCTCTCTCATTTTTAATACCATGCCAAACCAGCTGTTCAACTTTCATATCTATCACGCTGTATCCTTCATTCTGCACAGACAGGGTAATTAGACTGCAGGACAGTCTACTGTGAAAAGGATGGCACTTGGATGCCCTGGGCGCCCACATGTCACATAGCATAGAGAACAGGTCAGCGCTCTGAAATCAGTCTCTCTCCAATCTACAGACACGCATATGCAAGCGTGCACATACACACGCACACACACACCAAGACGTGAGTCATAAAACAACAGCCAAATGTCAGAGAAAAAGAGAGGGAAGGGAAAGACTGGATACACGCATGCAAAAACAGAGCAGAGGCTGATTGGGAGGGGATAAGATGGAGAGGCAGCCAATGCGCAGCTCTGCATCTTGAGGAAGAGAGAGGGTGGAGAGAGAGAAAGTGGGAGGGAAGCTGAGGCAGTCCTCATCTGAGAGGAAAGGCTCCCAATGTGATGGTGTTGGATGTGAACTGCTCTTCTCTGACCGGTGTCTGCCTCATCCGCCTCAATGAGCCGGGATGTGTAAATAAGATAGTAGTGCTTAACTTATTCTGAGAGATTTGCTGCCGTTTAACCTGGGCAGAGGCTGACTGGCTTGTTACCGTCCCCAAGCTGTTTGCAGCAGAGGTGGAGGGGGGGTGGGTTGACTGGATCTGAGGTCTAGGCTAGGGCAGGGCAGGGCTGGCTGTCAGGCTGTTTGTGCCGGGCCCCACAGGAAGAAAAAAATGACTGTTCCCATGCTCAAGATCGGGGCGGTGCTCAGCACTATGGCCATGGTGACCAACTGGATGTCTCAGACTCTGCCTTCTCTTGTGGGACTCAATGGGACAACCGTCTCCAGAGGGGGCACTTCAGAAAGGATTGTTAGTGTGAGTATGATTTAAATTCCTTCATGCAGCTGCGTATGTATGCACTGAGAAATCCAAACAAGATATTGAGAAGACGATACAAATAAATGAGTGACACAACAAACAGAAAAAGAAGTTAAAAGAGACTTGTATGTTCAACTAAAGGAAATTAAAGAAGGGTTTTAGAGGTGAACTTTCCAGATTGAGCTTAGATCAAGAGTCTGACTCAAAGAGGTTTGTCATTTAAAAGGTAAGACAGGATGCAGTTAGACGTAAAATGTTAGAGCATTGTTTCAACTGAGCGTAACCGATAAACAAATATCATGAGGTTGAATTCGGTTTGTGCTTGTGAGCGATTTAGAATGCAACCATGTGGTAAATCATATGGCTATGTGGGGCTGATGGGAGGTGGAGAGCTCTCCTGACTGATGTTCAGGCTGATCCTGTGTGTCAGTCAGCTCCAGGGTGGGAAAGAGGGTGCTCATATTCAGGGGTTGGGTGGCAAAGACTTGAGACAATTTTACAGATTTGAATGTGCTGCATTCCCTCACTTTGTACTTCGTCTCTTTTTAAAAAAAAAAAATGCATCTGTGACCTACAAGTAATTTAGGAACTTTTACAAATTTGATCTTATCTCAGGATTCTACTCACAGGTTTTATATCCAAATGTCTAATTTTGGTAATTCAGGACTACAATATTCCAGGGCTCATCTGGTGTTAATGAATTCATTTTCCTCTATGCTGAGTGAGTTTTTATGGCATCTTAGCCATTAGGCAAATGCCCAGATCCGTTGAAATGACAGAAATTGAACATCCCAAGAGGTGTATGACCATCTGGATATATGTCTACGCAGGCAATTGTGCACATTTGTAGAAGAGTGCGTTTGTGTGTGTTTATGTGTTCAGATATATAATCTATCTCTCTGTGATGAGCCATTTGTGTCTCGAGGGTGAAAGTCCGTCTGTTTGATGAGATTTTTATTTTTTTATCCAAACACCCATCTGCTACTTTTATATCTCCTTATTCAGCTGTGAAATATTAGGTGGAACAGTTTCATCCCCAAAAATCTGACATCTCCCTTCTATCTTTGGAAAACAAAAGTTAATCTCAGACATATTTGTTCTTAGTTGTAGACATAGCTCAGATGTTTTTTTAGCAAAAAAAAATCTTCCACAATCCTGCTAAGCCCACACCTTTCCCTGCAGCATCTTCACAGTCAAACTATCATTTGAGGTTGTTTTCTATGCACAATTTTCTGTATAGAATGCAAATAATGTAGGCTTTGCAACCCAGGCTCAGAGGCCTTACCATTTATATTTCAAAAGACATAAAATTAATTATCATACATCATCACCAATGAATATTTTGGCTTCGGAGGATATCCACAACACAACCAATAGCAAAATAAAATTGCTCCTATGCAGTTAAAAGTTTCATTAACCCAAGAAAAGTTTGATGCAATTGCATTGTAAAATATTGCCGTGACTGAAAATGTATTGGCTTTGTGACACTACACAATGGCGGTGTATGAAACATTAATTTAAAGAGTCACTTCAAATTTCCATCACTATTAATGAGACATTTGCCTGGGATGATCTAAGAAGCAGGATGAATCACAAAATGTTTAGAGCTACAATCAAAGATAATCGGGCTGCTTTCTTGTGACGCTCTCTTCATGGCATGCCAGTGGCTGTTACATGGCTACTCCCCACCCTGGCACACATGCTCGTGTCTTTCTGCACTGTTCCTGCTAAGAGCTATTTTCAAAGTCTGCTTCTCTTGTTTGCTGTGCCTGTGCTTGAACCAGCTGATTAAAGAACAGAGCTGACTGATTATTTATTTGCCTTTCTGCAATGGCACTGAGAGCAGGAAATGTCTGGATGCCCAGATGCACATTTAGATCATGTAAACCCTCAGATTTCTTCTGTTCTCTTCAAAGAGAGCATAAAGAAAACCAAAAAAAAAGTTTAAATCATTAAGGTAAAGACTATTTGAATTAATACTGCTCTATACGAGTAAGTAATTATCCACACTCACACCACCACAATTATGGTGGTGGTAGTATGATGACCTTGGGCCAATTTTCTGCTTCAGAATGTGAATAACCTGTTATAATTGATGGACCCATGAAGTCTGCTCTCCACTAGAAAATCCTGAATCAGAAGGCCCAGCAATCAGTCCATGTGACCTTATGCACATGTTTTGGGATAGGTTGGAATATGCAGCAAGCCAATAATCCAAAGTGACCAAATCACACCTTTGAATCACAGAAAAAAAAAAGAAACTAGCACAAAATGGAGGCTCTAGTCAAAGTTCAGAAATTAATTTGAATTTTAAATAGACTCCTTGCCAGTTATTGCAAATGTTTGGTTCCATCTACAGTGACTCAAGCAGTTATGAGGTTTAAGGGGCAATTACTTTTTTCAGTTCACCGGGTTACTTTGGCTAGCTTTTTTCTCTTTAAACTAAACCTTTATTTTAAACTTATTTTTTACATTTACTCATATTACCTTAACTTAATCTGATGATCTGAAACATGTCTGACAAAAAGTAAGAACAGAGTGTGGGTAGATACTTTTTCAGAATATCATATTAAATTCCTCATTAAGTGAAGTTTAGATGTTAACTTAGAATCAGAGGTAGGGTCATGCCCAAAATCACTCCTCTAATTTCCAAAGCAGCGTATTTATACCTAGTTCACCCATTCTTCAGGTTTTTGCTACTCCACCCTCCTTCATCCTTAGATCTTTCACCTTATCCCTATACCCTGTTTCCCTGTTTTGGGCTTAAATGTTGCTACAAGTATTGAATGACTGACTCAAATGAAGAGAAATATATTTTTGTTTGATCTCAGTCACCCAGCTTAAGAAATGTGGGTTAAAGTTTTGCATCATTAAGGATCAAGAAGCAAGCAACTGATACTCTAAACATATTCAGCAGAGAAGAAAGTTAGGTCTGACTGTGTTTACCACTCAATTATAGTTTGCTTTGAAATAACCTCAGGAATGTGTGTGAAATGCAGTGATGAATAAATCACCGTTGTGCCGCAGTCGAATCCCCAGAGCACTGCAACGAAAGACAGAGGAGCAGTACATCTTTGTTTGTTTCTATCCAGGGTAGAAACTCTTTGAGACACAAGGTTGTCTTAAGTATTCTCACCATTAACTGGGAGAAGGCAACAAATAATGGCAGTTTACAAAGAGCCAGGACTCTGAATCTGATTGGGGTCAGTCAGACAGTCTCTGTCTGGATGTTAAAGCTATAAACTTTATCACACCAACCAAGCAATCTCATCAAGTAGATAGTTAAGAGTAATCCTGGGCTATGGATTAAAGATTAAACACTGGTTGAAGGGTTTTTATTTGTGCACATTACTTTTACCTTTATGCTTTTAGCCATGTATTCTTTTTAAGTCCAGGTTCTAACAGATGTTTTTTTTATGTCTACTTACTGCGAAGCAGGTTTTAGAGCCAGAACATTGGTTAAAACCAATGATAGCATACTAAATACATTGGCTATGTTAACTATGTGTAAACAACTAGGTTATTGGCAACATTAATTATTATTTAATGATCAATATTTAACATCATTAAAATATTCTAAAATTAGCTATGGAGATTATTGCTCCATTGAGCAGCCATTTATCAGTTTACACAATCCTGCAATCCATATTTACAGCAGTGACTGTAATTTAACAGTTTATTCAGTGTGTTATCACACAAACCCTTGCCTCCGTCTTCCAGCAGCAGATGATGTGATAAAGCTGTCTTGTTCCCGTGTAACGCCATAGCAGGTGCCAAACGCTTTTTACCGGGACACCTGGCATGCTGGGATCGAGCTTTAAAACAGAGTGAAGTTGCTATGACTCTTTGGAAATTGCGGAGCAGTTGTGGATGTCATTTTCTCCTACCTCTCCAACTCTGCTGCCAACTTAGGAAAACAAAACACTTGGTGGACTTGATGCCCAGCACTGCTGCCTTTCAGGTGTGATCTGGACTGGAACAAGTCAGATGCAGCAGATGGGAAGAAAGCAGGATGCCGTTCAGAGCGATGGCAGTCGCAGGATTGATGGAGTGGGTGTAAATGTAAGGCAGGCGGGGGCACGATGAGTTTATGAGTCATATTATTGACTGGCAACCACGCTGCGCTGATTGTGGTAATCGGTTTTCCTTGGAAGCAGAAGAGACTAGGGACTCCGAAGAGAAACTTCATTGAGTTTTATTTTAAAGGCCGGCAGCTGGCTGGTGCATTGAAGACTGACATATTGTTTGCTTCAAGTGGGGCTGTGTATTTTCATGTTTATTTATATATAGTCAATTCAGCAGTGAGCTGCAAATTAGAAAAATGAGATTTGATTGCTTGGATGCAGCACAGACGCAATTGAGCGGTGTGTGGCAAAGACAGATGAGTCAGCTTTGTTGCCAACAAGTGCTGAGAAGTTAATGCTTCTGAAATTTGTAAAGAGTAAAAGACATAGAAGCTGCAGAGCGTGGATAAAAAAATGTTGGCAATGAAAAATGGAAATTAAAGAAGGAGTGAGATTACACACTTCAGTTAGTAGTTCTGAGTATCCTAGCCTTCAGAGTGTCTCTTTGATTCCTCTTGCATTCTCATTATTCCGGTCCCTCTCCATGCTGATCCAACGCCCTTTTCCTAACAATGTCCCTCCTCTCTGGTGCGGCAATTCTTCAGATGTGATGCATTCAGTGTCACGGTCAGCTCTCGCTCATATCCCAGAACTTGCTTCTAACATTTGCCCCTTCAGCCTAGTGCTCATGAAAGTTATAATAGACTTGCCGTCATGCTCATAAAGTAAGGATCTGCAGATTTATGATCTCATTTAACTCTGGCTTTGCAGCAGCTAGCTCCTGGGTCGGTCTAATGAAATGCCAGAGGAAGTCTATATTGCAAGTCGACAGCGATACCAGCGGCTTGAATGTCTAATTGGATAATCTCTCTGAACTTTTGTAGTCAGCAACAAAATAGGGATTTTTAAGTTTCTGTCTGGAATTATTTCTCAGGTTATGAAGTAACATGGGAACTTAATTTCTCAATGTTTTCTTCTAAAACTAGATTGTTACCAAAGCAAATGACAATGTGAAATTAGACCCTTCTTTCTGGATCATAAGAAAAACAAGGGAGAAACGCTTGATATCATTTTAACCTAAGTCAGCTGAAATTCACCTTAAGTTGTCACTCAGCATCTTAACTTGGCAACATTTAAATAAAGCTAGGCGAAATATGATCTCTTTTTGTCCTCTCTGACAGCTCCTCCTTTTCTGACTATATCAGTATCTCCTGCTTTAGTCGTTTTTCTCTTGGGAGCTTGAGGTTTGCCAGCCGTGGATGATAAGGCTTTATCCCAGAGTGTGTCTAATTTGAAGCCCAAAAAGGGAATCCCCAGCCATAAATTTTAGGAGCCGTTTTAATTTATTTTTCATGTGTGGCTTTTGAATTTTTGTTTTCATTCCTTTGTCTTCTTTAATGTGCCGTCACACAGTCTCTAAAATAGAGACTGCCTATACCTGTGAGAGATTCTTTATCATCTCTCAGAGGTAGTGGTTGAATTTCTGGGACAATGAACTAGATGACAATTCTCTGCTGAAATCGTCTTTCTTTGATGAGGAGATTATCCACCGAACTATTTACAACATAACGGCAAGTTAAATGGGACCATTGTATTCAACATTTGGTTCGTAACATTATTTTCACGCCAGTTTACTCTGCATATCCTTAAAATATTTCTAATGCCAGTGGATATCGGAAATTCACTTTTGCAACATTAATGAGGTATGTTGCTGGCTGTAGGGAGCATGAATCTCCTAAATGAACAAACGCCAATGAGCCATTCATTGTTGCAAAGAGAGAACTTAATCAAATTTACATAAATGCAAAGCGAGTGTTGAAAATCAAGTTCATTTGTACCCTGAGAAATCTAATGCTTATAAGATTTCATATAGGGACATTTGCATTTTAGAATTACCTCTTCCATCCTGCTTTCTAACAGCAATGAGAATGAGAAAGTTGGAGCACAATCGATAGGTGGGTGGTAATGAAATTGGAAGTGATTCAAATAGGCTCTTAATTTCAGCCCAGCATTTATAAAATATTAATGATGAAGGGGGGAAAGATGAGTTACAGTGAAATCTCCCTTAAGTAAGAAGAGCAGAAACATGTTGACAAGCAGAGTATCACAATTTAAGCTGAAATCCCTCCTGTTGACATTAGTACTACAAACCATTTATGCTGTGCAATTTTTAAAAGCAAAGTCATTTTGACACAAACTTCTCCTCCCTCTGGGATTTAAAGAAATTAAAATGTGGCGTACACCTCAGCATTCATTCAGGTTCTTTTGAAGTGAAACTGAACATTTGAATAGGTGCCTTTTACATGTTTGGATATAGGATTGTTTGCTTAACGACTGCACATGTGGACCGAATGAGTTGCCTTAGTGGTTTCTGCAATTTGAGTATGGTTAGCCTCCACCTGTTAACACTGCAGGATACAATCTATAATGAGAGGCCATTGTGCTCACTGCACCTCACAATCAGCAGCACATGAGCAGCAGTCTAGCAGCCATTAATGGCAGACTGCAGCTCTGCAATGGAAAGTATTACAACTGAAGGAATTTACTAACAAATGCTCCTGGGTTTTGATTGTTAATGTAGCTGCAATTCCACCTGCATCTCTTAATGTATGTGTTACTCTCCAATCAGGAATGCATGTAAATTGATAAAGGGGTATATCTACTGCTTCTGCATCTGTGTATCTACACACAAATTACTCTCCAATCAGGAATGCATGTAAATTGATTAAGGGGTATATCTACTGTTTCTGCATCTGTGTATCTACACACAGATACAGTATTTCTGTAACAGGAATTGTTACAGAAACAAATTTCAAATCAAAAGTTTCAAAAATGTTCCCATGTGCTCATTGAGTTCATTGATTTTTGACACACATTTGAATCTTAACCCTATCATCCAATAAGTTTCATTTTCAAAATACAACCCAAAGTTACTGCTTTGACCTGAAATTTTACCATAATACCAAATTGTAAACCTCAGTCAGCTTAATAAATTATTATTTTTGTGATCAAAAATAATATTTATTGCATTTATTGCATGTTAATATCTATTTTATTTGTATTTTTTATGGTTTACAGGTTATTTTTCCACACCAATATCAAATGGATCTTCTAGAAGGTCTTATGGCAATGATCATGATGAGTATTAAGTAATAATATTTTAATAATTTCTTAAAAATATCAAGAAGTTTAATCTCTATAACCTAAAGAGTAAGGAGAGCTTGAACATGCCCACCACTTCACAGCTTATGCTCTGGTTAAATTTGTTTTCCAGACCCAAGAAATATAGTGAAACAAATGTGTATGCATCCAAATATCTGACAGATTGAGTATGATATGTAGAGGGAATCGGGTACAAGAGAAAACGCTGTATCCCATCCCCCTGACAATAGCTGAATGAAATAGACTATCAGACCCAGAGGAAATAAGTTGGGTGAGATTCAGCCTCTTTTGTCTTGGCTGCCCTTCAGCTCTGGCTGCTGAAGGCCTCAGTTTTCCTCTACATACGACATCCCATTGTTTACAACAAAAAGGAGGAAATAAGAAAATTTGGGACTGATGGGGGAAAAGAAATCTGTATAACTCATTGTCGGTCTGATGACACAAATCTGCATCAATACCAAAATATTGCATTGGTTTGTTTACGCCTATGGTTCAAAAGTCTCACAATGAGTTTTTCCTCATGGAATTAGACATTCAGTCACTCTGAAATATTACCAGCATATATTTGTAATGCTGTATGAATGGAATGTTACCCCTGATTAATTAAAACTAGAAACATTCATCTGGAAATATCATAAGTCTACTTATTATGCACCGGTATTCTGAAGGTAATAAAGAATGAAAAGACGTACAAGCAAAATGCCATCACTACATGGTTTGGAGAAGATAAAGGTAACTCCGATATCTGCAACCATGGCTCACTTTAGAGCTTGTTAAATTTAAGATCAGCTTGTTCTTTGAGAACGAATAAGGGAGAAGGCGGGTAGAGAAGGTGGGGTGTCAGGGGATTAGTAGGAATGACACAATGTGTCAGTCAGCACATTTGCTTCCAGGGTGGTTGGTACTTTAAACTCCAATCACACACACACGCGCACCCCCGCACATCACCTGTTCTCCAAGACATTTTAATCTGAACCTGCCCGACCCAAAGAAACCGCGGCATAGCCCAATCCTGCTTGAAGAGAGAAAATGTGTGTGGTCTACAACCACAGAATGGCTTTTAGTTTCACTTATTCGAATAGGTTTTTAATTTTGCTACAAAAAAAACGCATTGTGCTTTCTGTTATTACATTTAGCTATGTGCTGACTTCATGTCGTGGAGTTGGAATTTACTGTGAATGAACAATTGACAGAGCCGAGCCTGTATGCATGTGCTGGTGTGCTTGTGACCGCAATGCACTACTTTTGATTGGATTAGTTTGAAAGAGACATCCATCCTTTTAGTCTCAACCCTCCTCCCCTGGTAAGGGGCTGCATTATTGATCCTGAACAGCTCCATTTCCCTTCTCTGTCCAAACCTATTAGATGCTCAGCCTTCAACAGCCTGGCCTAATCCTTCTTTTTTATTCCTGTGTTTCAGTCTTGCCATATTTTTCTGTTTTTCCTATCCCTTTGTGCATCTTCTGTCAATCTGCTTGTCTTATCTTGATCTACACACAAATCTCTTTTCTTTCTCTCTCTTATCTTCTTTGTAACTCGTCCAGGCCCCAGTGCTCTCTTCTGGTGTTTCACTGCTGTGAGCAGCACCTCTGTCAATTTCTTTATTCACTTCTTCTCTGTTGCTTTTTGATAAAAACTAACATTTGATACCAAGTGAATTTAAGTATTTAGGAGGAGTCGATTGCCATTCGCTCATTTTATGTTTGGAAAAATTGTTTGTTTTATTGATTTTTACAAAGAAAAAATACATCTGGCAAGATGGAACCTCCCAGCTTAGATGGTGACAGATTGAGCACAGCTAATCTTGAAATGAAGCATATCAAAGGTATTCTTTATTCCCATAAGATTTCTACAAGACTTTCAAGTAATGAATAAACCCACTGCCTTGGAAATATTTTATAAGGGGACATACTTCAGATTTATTTTGAATAATGCTGGCAGAATTAAATCATCTTGCCTACCCTTATACATTTTGAAATGTCTGCCAGCATAGATTTAAAAAAAAGAAAGAAAATAAAACAACAACAGAAGCAATCCTTTTTTTTTCCCCTCTGCTTGGTCTCACATTTATGTGTGTGTTTCTGCAGGCTCTTTACCCCAGCCCAGAGGAAGGCTGGCAGATCTACAGCTCAGCACAGGACGCAGATGGGAAGTGTATCTGCACCGTGGTCGCACCAGCCCAGAACATGTGTAACCGCGACCCACGCAGCAGGCAGCTCCGCCAGCTCATGGAGAAGGTGACAGCTGTCAATAACACACTCACTCCAAGACCCAACTGTTGCCCACACAGACACACAAACACAAATTGACACTCTGCGCTTAATGTCTGACGCCATCTGTCACATGCAGGCTGCTGGATTGTGCCACCTCCTTCACCATGTAACTCATTAGCCATTATTTGGAAGATTGAGAACTTTTCTAAGTGAAAGACAAATCAATAACTTCACTGGAATATATAAATTGCCTTCCTAAAGTTCTCATACCCTTTTTAACTGTTTTCTTCTTTAAATTACAACCTCAGACTTAGGATCATTATATGTAATTGCATAGGCAAGTTCTGATATAAAGTGTCATACAAAAATCTTAACGTCTCTTGAATTTTATCGCATTTTATCACCACAAATCTCAGTTTATTTTCTTAGAGTTTATGCTGAAAACCTACTTAAAGAAGCATATCATTGTGAAGTGAAAAGAAAATTATCTATAGTTCTTCATATTCTTAGAAATACTGTATGCGCACAGTCTTGTTTTGTTTGAAAAGTTTGCAGTTGTGTCATACTCTTTCCATTTTAGAATGATGTGTAGAATGGTGTTTAGGACTTCAAAGCTTGAGATATTGTTTTATTTAAGTCTGCTTTTGATGTCTTCAGCTTTCTGTCTGTCAGCAGGGTTTCTTGGTCTTCATGATGTTGATTGTTCATAAATGTTCCTTCACAGAACAGCTGTAAATATTTTAGGATCGAATTAAACACATGTGGACTTCAATAGGTCATTTCTGAAGGCAAATGGTTATACTAGATTTTATTGACAGATGTCAGTATGAAAGGGAATGAATGTATATTTTACATTTTTGTTGAAAAACAAAATGAAAACCCAATATTGTTATTTCCCTACACAACTCTTTGCTATTTTAAATTGATCTTTCACATAAAATTCAAATAAAATACCTTAAGGCAGGTAGTTAAAATGCCACAAACTGGGAAGAAGTTCAGAGTGAATACTTTTGAAAGAAATTGCATGTCAGAATGTTTACATACAATGTGGAACAAAGATCCTAATTTGTATGCATTTTTGTTTTCATAAACGTTAATTAATTTTAACACAATTTAACAACAGCAATTGACAAGTCAGTCAGCATGACAAATTTTGCTGAAAATATTCGTGTATATATTTATGCAGGCCTGCGTGGTTTAATATATGCATTCTGACCTACACGGCAGAGTATGCAAATATTGCAGCCTGTTAGGAATCCACTCATTCACAAGCTGACAGATCCAGCCATGAACTGTTGAGTCTCCAGACCTGGAGGCTGTACACCTACGTCATTTCATTCTTTAGAAGCTAAATAATAGAAACCTGAGATGTCAAATGCATTCAAACGGATTGGTAAGACGTGATTCACTCTGCCTGTCGCTGAGTGCTGGTACTTTGGACAATTACAACAGGTGCGCCTGTAAAAGAGAGGCTCCACAGGTTACTTACAACTAGAAAGAGCACAGAGAAGTGGAGGAGGAGCTGAGGGGCTGCCAGTGACATTGATATCGTCCTGTGAGAAAAGATGGAGGTAAACTGAGATGTGGAAAAGGTTCCCAAGGCTCCCTGATGGATCAATGAGGCGCGTGCGTTCACATAATGCATTCACCGTCATTGAAGTTTGCCTCATCCCGTTTGACAGTCTCTGTGTGCTGATGTTGAAAGCGCATGTTTACAGAGACAAAATCCACTCTCTAACACACTTCACAAGCAACCTATTCAAACAGAAAAAGCATATCATAGCACAGAAACAGACTGACTAGAGAAACCAGTCTCATTGCAGCTGAAAGTCTCAGGAAAATGTACATTTCTGTAAACCTAGTTGAGAAAAGCTGAGGAATATAGCAGCGTCGACTCAGAAAAATACACAACGTTCCTTTAAAGAGGAACAAAAGTGCTGGTTTATCACACAATTGTCATAGAAACACTGTCAAAACACTGTCCTGAGCCGTATGCAACGAAATTCCGTTCTGTATACACCCTGTGCATGCAAAATGACAATAAAGTCAGTCTAAGTCTAAGTCTAGAAGATATTTGGGGCCTGCCATGCAAAGCAATGGCAGGAACCTATTACTCTACACCCAACAAGCGTCTCTTTATTATTATAGTTCTTTATTTTTCTTCCGTAACCGTTAATGCGGCTCATACCGCTGGGTGCACACCTACAAATGAGGTATCAAAACGTGCAGAAAATTCACGCCATTGTTGCTATTACTTTTGGTGGGATTTGGGCTTAACGTGGCGACATAATTCGCAAAAAACTACGAAAAAAACCCCATTATAACTCAATGGGAAAAATCCTAGAAATACCCTATTTTTGAGGATTTGCTGTGTCGTCACAAATTCACCTAGAAATGCCATTCAAATTTCATTTTGTAGATACGTCTGTGATCTCTTCGAAAGTGAAGACGGCTCGTCGATACCAGTTACGGTTTGTCCACAATTTGCCTCTAAGCGACCCAAACTTTCTCATTTTTGCTGAAATTACAGTGACAGCCGATCTCGGTTCATATCTGGGCACAACATTTCTTTCTCTCATCACTGTAAATGCTCTGAGTGAGGTACAGATATGATTCTCGGGACTATCGCAGAAGACACATTGAACTGTCATACGCTCGAAACGCTTTTCGAATATGTATTACGGTTCCCGAACAAGAAGGATTTGTTTCCAATGCTTTTTTTCAGTAAAGTGTGTTTGCTCAAACACACTTGTGTGTTTGAGAGCTCACAGCTCAGAGCTCACACCTGCTGAGACCATTATTTGCCATAGCAACGGAACTCAAGAGGCTATTGGCTGCTGATTTGGACTACGAATACGCATCACTGTAGTTCTATCTATCCTCAGTTGAAACAGATCAGGACTGAGAACTGGCCTTTACAACTACCTGCTGCTTTGGGCTGTATATAACTGATTTAACTCAGTAACTGTTACACATGGGATTAGTTTGGAACTTTAAAATTAAGCATACTGAAAATTTCAAAATAAAAGCCTTGAATATTTTACATGACGTAATTGCTCTTTTTGGCCGTATATGACTTTTTCATCCAAAGAAATGTTACACATGGGATTAGTTCGGAACTTTAAAATGGAGCATAATAATAATTTCAAAATAAAAGCCCTGAATATTTTTACATCATGTAATTGCTCTTTTTGGCTTTATCTGACTTTTCCATCCAAAGCACTGTTACACATGGGATTAGTTTGGAACTTTAAAATTAAGCATACTGAAAATTTCAAAATAAAAGCCTTGAATATTTTACATGAAGTAATTGCTCTTTTTGGCCGTATATGACTTTTTCATCCAAAGCAATGTTACACATGGGATTAGTTTGGAACTTTAAAATGGAGCATAATAATAATTTCAAAATAAAAGCCTTGAATAGTTTTACATCAGGTAATTGCTGTTTTTGGCTTTATTTGACGTTTTCATCCAAAGCACTGTTACACATGGGATTACTTTGGAACTTTAAAATGGAGAATAATAATAATTTCAAAATAAAAGCCTTGAATATTTTTACATCAGGTAATTGCTTTTTTTGGCCGTATATGACTTTTTCATCCAAAGCAATGTTACACATGGGATTAGTTTGGAACTTTAAAATGGAGAATAATAATTTCAAAATAAAAGCCTTGAATATTTTTACATCAGGTAATTGCTGTTTTTTGGCTTTATTTGACGTTTTCATCCAAAGCACTGTTACACATGGGATTAGTTTGGAACTTTAAAATGGAGCATAATAATAATTTCAAAATAAAAGCCTTGAATATTTTTACATCAGGTAATTGCTGTTTTTGGCTTTATGTGACTTTTTCATCCAAAGCACTGTTACACGTGGTATTAGTTTGGCCCTCTGAAATGAAGCATACTGAAAATTTCAAAATAAAAGCCTTGAATATTTTTACATCATGTAATTGCTTTTTTTGGCCGTATATTAATTTTTCATCCACAGCACTGTTACACATGGGATTAGTTTGGAACTTTAAAATGGAGCATAATAATAATTTCAAAATAAAAGCCTTGAATATTTTTACATCATCCAATTGCTGTTTTTGGCTTTGTATGACTTTTTCATCCAAAGCACTGTTACACATGGTATTAGTTTGGCCCTTTGAAATGAAGATTAACAAAAATTTCAAAATAAAAGCCTTGAATATTTTGACATCATGTAATTGCTCTGTTTTGGCTTTATTTGACTTTTTCATCCAAAGCACTGTTACACATGGTATTAGTTTGGCCCTTTGAAATGAAGCATACTGAAAATTTCAAAATAAAAGCCTTGAATATTTTTACATGACGTAATTGCTCTTTTTGGCTTTATTTGACTTTTTCATCCAAAGCACTCTTACACGTGGTATTAGTTCAGAACTTTAAAATGAAGCATACTGAAAATTTCAAAATAAAAGCCTTGAATACTTTTACATCAGCTACTTGTGTTTTGAGCATTATATAACTATTTTAACCCAAGGACTATTACGCATGGGATTAGTTTGGCCCTTTGAAATGAAGCATACTGAAACTTCCAAAATAAAAGCCTTGACAACATTTTAAATCGTACCGAATGGTGCACGTCCGCCTCGCTTAACGTTCTTGCGGTTCTCCGCGTGCCACTGGTGACGTCGCGGCGTTCTTTGGCGTCGACGCCGATTTGTGGCGCGACGACGCCGGGCCCGAACCCCACGGGCGCGCCTTGGCAGGCCCCGTCTAAATTTCTTCCGAAATTTTCTTTTTCAAATATTGTGTTGGTCATTAAAACTGCTATCTTTTTTTGCGGTAGCTATTTTTATTTATTTATGAACCTTTTAATAATATTCTAACTTTCTGAACATGACGGTACATTCTGCTTATGTTTTTTTACCCATTCTATGTATGGAATGTTATTTGTTATTAAGTTTTAAACATACTCAAGATGTAGAATTACTGCAATGCCTCCCTTCTGAATACTGCACAATAAACCATTTAAAGCAAGCTTCAGAAAAAAAAACCCTCACAGCTATATATAGAATATGATATGCTCTATAATGTATTATTTATCACTGTATTGCATTTTGTTATAAAATGTAGGTGTTATTACTGTGTGGGTCTGTATGCTTTCCCTGCTCGCTGCTGCCTGAAGCAGACTTAATGAGGACACCTAGGGTCAGCACTATTTCAGCTTCACCCAAATGAAAGCTCCAAATTAAAAGGCTCTGTGTGAGTCTGCGTAAATGTGCAGTCCCAACAGAGCAGCGTCCACCAAGACACCCTCATTTGAACCCAGCGCATGAGTGGGAATTGTTTGAGTTCAGATCCACAAAAAGCTTTTCCTGACATGGAGAGCCAAGGGTATGTTACCAATGTCAAAACTGCCCTCTGTTCAAAGAATGTAAAGTAGGCTTGTTGAAAATCTTTATTCAGCTCTCAGTAAAGCCAGATAAAGAGCCTGACCCTGAAGGATGGCGGCAAGGCAATACTCACCGCAAATCTTTGAGCATCTCGTCTCCTTTTGACCTCACTGTCTGGCTGGCTGAATTGAGATTAAATCAGAAGAAATATGAAGCTGTGGTTAGACATACACACAAACAAGCCGATGCAGAATGAGTCATCACACTGGGCATGAAGCAGACACACCTGCGACTATAAATCTGGGGCACTGACGATGAGGATCGTCTTTTTATGAGCGAGGATGGAGGAGTCCCAAATGCTACAGCAGGAAGTTGACAGAGAATTTGCTTAGTCTCCAGGCTGCTGGAACATTTCATTCCTTAATATTACAGGACCTATGTACCACATTGGAGAAAAAAAAAAGTTTAATTGCTATGGGAAATAACGTGTAACCAAATACTCCTCGGCCAGTTCACAATGCACGTGGGAGCAACAGGGTGCGGGAAACCGTGGGCTGGACATGAAGTAATCGAGTAGGCTGTCATGGATCAGGCAGGCGAGGCAGTGTGGTGCAAAACAGACTTTCATGCCAAACTGCGACCTTTGAATGTCGGGTCCGTTTTGTTTTTCTGAAATTCATTTTGATTTTTGCTGCTGGCTGTCTGCGTGGGCGTGCGTCTGTTCAAGTGGGCTGCTGGACATATGCACACGATAGTCTCCTATAGGCACGACAACCCTGCAACATTTGGTGGTGTTTGGATCATTTCTGGCCCACTTTGTGCAATGTACAGGAGATGAGGGGGTGTGCGTGAAGCAGTAGGCTGGTTATGCAGCAGCAGAGTGGGCTGTCAAAGTATGAATAAGCTCAGTACTTTGCAAAAAAATTAACCTACCGCAAAACCGAATCCTCTGAGAACTTAGAGTCAATGCATGCCTACTTAGCAGTGTTTACTTCAGTGTAAGGTACTTTCAGTTATAATTAGGATGTAAGCTAATTCAACTGTGCAGTTTTCATAATATCTGTTTTAATGGCTTGGCATGAATATACTTAAAATACTAACTCTTTAATTATAACTGTTTCAACAATAACATCATAAATATTTTTTCTTGTGCTTCAGTCATTTTAAGGCAGAAAAATCATTGCATCTAGACCTTAAGAACTGTGTGATAAATTTCTAAGCCCATTAACAGCCATAACTTGCTGTGCATTTATTATTGGACTTATGGATGACCAAATCCGTCTGACACAATTGTAATGCTGATATTAAGTTGTCCTGTTAGGTATCTTTTGAGTGTATTAAGAGGAGTTACTGTTGTATTCATCTCACACAGGCATTTTCCCCCCATGCAATTTTTGAATATGCAGTGTTTGCCAGGTTTTGTTTAATAAGCTGTACTTCAGCCTTACAAAAGAAAAAGCAACTGAAGCTTACTGTAATCAATTGAACTCGTATTGTGTAACCAAACTTTATCTTGGTTACTGTAAGTAATCTGACCACAATAATGGTAAAACATTCTGGTAAAATATAAGCAGTAATGCATCATTCTCATGAATAGGTGATTAATTCTAATTTCCTCCCAGCATGCTTCACCATTTTAAACAATCATATTGGTTGTTAGTTGATAATTGGTGTGACCTATGGTTTTTCTGTAAGGGTGTCAAACTGTATAACCTCTTGTGAGATATTTCTGAAGTGCTTGGCATTTCTGGTTGACTGGCAGCCATGTGTGTTGGGGAACTTTTTGGAAACTTTTGCAAACACTGGCTGCTGATTTGGTGGCAGTGTATGAAAGTACACACAAACCCTAATTAACTACCTTATTTGAAATTATGATATCAACTAGTGATGTGCAGTTATTTTGTTAATTTATAGTCTTTTTTTTCCATGATTTATCAAAATAATGATGAACTTTAAATAATTATTTTTACAAAGCCTGAAATGACTATTATTTCACCACTGTGGGTTTATTGACAGCATCATTAGAAATATGTATAGTTCAAAAATTAAGTGAGTATGATTTTTGCGTGCCTTTTAGAATACCTAATGTGACTTGTGTGCAGGAGTAGCCCATTTGATAATGGGTGACTTTTATTTTTTGTGTTTGTAGGGCTGTGACTGTCACTTATATAATTTTTCCAATAAATGCCATAATATATCATGATCAAATTTTAAGTCCACATTACCAACTCCATAAATGATTGTTTTTGCTCTGCAGGTTCAGAATATTAGCCAATCAATGGAGGTGCTAGATCTGAGAACCTTCCGAGATCTCCAGTATGTAAAGAACACAGAGGGTCTAATGAAAGTCGTCGATGGAAAGCTGAAGGTGGCCTCTGAAAATCCCCGGAGCCTCAATCCAAAGGGCTTTCAGGTAATTGGCTTTTTGTCACCCTCTGTGCCTAGAGTTGGATTTACTATACATCATGTGAATGTACTTGATATTAAATTGCTTGATAAACATTGAAAGATCCAATGCAATCTTTGAAGCTCTTCACAGACAATAAAATTTTATGTGACTTCTTGTGGACTGGCATATAAACATTGGAAGTGGTGATTCCATTACAGTGCGTTAAATGAGTTATTGGGTCATGGGCTAAGGTAGGCTAATCTACTGTGCATCATGAGCTTCACATGCTCCAGGATGATTAAATCTGTGAACCACTAGGGGAGTTTTTTTTTCCTGTCTGACTCACTGAACATCCCTTCCACTATTTTTGAGCTCAACCTCCCTTACTCCTCCGTATAGTTAACTTTCTGGCATCTGAGGTAGATGTATTCACATTTGTCTCCACCATATCTTGCTCAAAGATAAGTTAACTACCATTATCAGCAGGCTTTTTTATTTTTCTGTCAGCACGTTGTCTTGCCCAGCAGAAATCTCCATATTTCCCACACTCTTACAGATATTAGATGGGCCATAAAATTGTTTGATTAAAAGATGCTCTGATAAACACCAAGTGCATTTTGCCGCTGGGTTGATGCCTCAGCACAGAGGCAAGCATGACTGGCTGTGTTTAGCTTTCAGTGTGCTTTCTGAAAGCTATTCCAACAAAGGAAATGAAGATGCTTATGAAATTAATCTGTTCATCAGGAAAGCTTGAGATTGCCACTCAGATATGCGTTTGTCTAAATGCAAATCTAATGTTTTCATTCTTAAAAGACAGGAAAAATATTGACAGGCTTTGACCAAAGTGGGTTGGCTGATAAATGTGAGCAGTTTAAAGTTGCCAATGGCAGAGCGTGGGAGATTAACGAGAGTGAATTTTCTCAGCTTGAAAAAGTGAAAATTAGATTTATGATGTGGCGCCATGAGGCTGAGAGCTGCTCCATCACCAGATTTACGATAAACTCTAACAAGGAGGAAACAGCCCCTCCTGTGGTGGCCACACTTTATTGATAGACCTTTTTCCCTCTTGAGCCATCCACCTTGTGTGAATTCAGCCCGACTCCCCTGCTGCTTCCTGCTCCCCTGCCTAAAGGACAAGTTGTTTCTTTTCACTTCTAAAATTATAAACCCCATTATAGCACTAGCGGTGCATGCTCCTAGACTCAGTTAAGCTGCAAATAAATCTGAGTGAAACTATTTTTAACATAGTAAAAGCAATGGCTTTCCAATGTATACATTTATATATAAAACACACTCAATTGTTAACAATCATTAAAAATCCTCTTCAAATATAAGTTCAGCCAGACAATTTACAGAAAAGTTCCTTTAGAGAGTTTCTATGAAATAGAGGAATGTTGGGTGAATAAATAAAGTGTTCAATTAGAAAAGAGCAAAATGGAATCGAAAACTGTCTGCAGTACATATTAATCTAATAAGACGTTGTCTAAGTAGAGTGTTATGACCTGGCTAGGCATAACCACACCGTAACATAAAGGTGATTAATCCTCATCAGACTTCAAGCAGCCACAATATGCAGTTTATTTCTTGACAAGACCTTCATTTACATGGGATTTAACATGGAAAGAAGAGTTGGCTGCAACGTCTGAGTGAACTTTGTGCTTAAAACAATAAATAAAAGGAAATAATCTGAATATCAGCCAAGCTTAACTATTAAAAATAAATAAACCAAATGATAAAAACGTACCTCCCTAACTAAAGATAAAAAGGAAAAAAGTGGGATAAAAACATAAAGGCAATTCAGCTCTACAAACTTCTCAATCTCATAAGCTTTGCAGGTGTTGATAAGGTAGAGCAGAAGCAAAGTTGAAGCTGGTTGGGATGAGCAGAGGATGAATGACAGAGTCTGCAGCAGCATCTTCTTATGCATCATCTCTGCTTAGGCCATTAATCCATATTCTACATCTTCTGACTCCATCAACCAGAGAAGACCATCCATATAATCAAATTTTTACATATTGGAACAAAAACAGAGGCCTTACAACAGCAGAGATAACGGGGGTAAAAAACATCAACCAGACAGGTGAACAATAAAACAAGAGACACTCTTAAAACTGCCGAGTTAAAAATTAACACAAAAAAAAGCTATTTCTGTTCCATTGCCAAAAATTATATTTCTATAACATTATTAAATTATGTTTATAAAGATTCCCATATTATTTCCTATAATACATTAACTTTTTGAATATAATTTTAAACCTAACTTAACCATAATAAAACTACATTCTAGCACTACTTTGTACTAACCATTTTGTGGGTAAAAGACTAATTCTATCAAAGTGAACAAAGTCACTATGAACCAAAAGTCAATAACGCAACTTCAGCTTCTCCAATGTCTTATTTCATCTGTGGAAGTCTGATGAGGTTGCTGAATTGGCAAATGTTTCCTCTTTGATTGTTGATGAGGCTCCATCTACTTTATTCCCTCCTTTCAAAGGATGAATCAAAGTTTCCCAATAATGAGAGATTCCCCTGTATATTCTCAAGTTCCTGTTGTTTTCCAGAAACTGAAACTTTGACAAGTATTTTCCTTCGCATCTTCCCTGGTCATGTTTTTTTCTTCTTTTTTTTAGGAGGTAAAAGACAAGGTAAACCAACTGCTCCCCCTGCTGCCAGTGTTGGAACAGTACAAGGCAGATGCTAAGATGATCCTGCGTCTCCGAGAGGAGGTGAGAAACCTTTCCTTGGTGCTTATGGCCATCCAGGAGGAGATGGGAGCCTACGACTATGAGGAGCTGAGACAGAGAGTCCTCCTACTGGAGACCAGACTACACTCTTGCATGCAGAAACTAGGTATGAAACATGCTTGTTACGAGGTGGGGGTGGGGGATTTTGCTACATAATTTAAATTAAGTTTCTTTTATGAAATAAAACAAACCTTAATTATAGTCTTGCCAAAATAAAATCAGATACTGAAAAAGAAAGCTACATTTCCAGAAAGGTGCTGGGCTTTCTCTCCAATTTGCTTACATAAAAATCGCTGTGTTGTTTACTCATAATAACGTGCAATTTGACTATAAATCATTTTTACCAGCAATTAATTCACCAAAAAATAACAACTGGGAACGGTTGAGAGTTTGTCGGCAAGGCAAGAGTAACATTTCCAGGTAATAACACAATATTACTCTGTTGAACCCAATTTTGTATGAGTTATGTAGTTTACGAGTGGGACTTGAATTCTGCACCTTCGGCTGCAGGCAGCTCTGCAGGGGCAATGAAACACAGAGAAACTGAAGAATTAAACTGAATAAAAGACAATTTTAAACATTATCACTTTACGTACTGAAAAGAAAGCCATTTTCTTCTTCTTCTAATTTAGATATTTTTTCAGTTATAACAAGCCTTTGAAAAATATTGATATTTTAATGGATGCTCTCAGCTTCCATAGGTGTGAAAGCAATATTTTTAAAAGCTGTGGTTCAAGTCTTGAGGTTATATACATTTTGCATGCTGCCAACAGTTTATTTTTGTTCTTGTTGAGCTCCAATAATCAACCTAAGGAGAGGAAACACTTTTCTTAAGAGACTAACTGAATAATTGTGTTTTATGCAACAAATTAACCTGATCATTTTACTGATCAATACATTTACTAAATTAGTCGTTGATTACTAAAAATGAACAACGTTTTGTTTAGTTATTTGCTACTTTCTTTAGAATTAGGTTTTCTTGAGCTGCTGTGCTCTGTCTTTGTTCATAAATGATTGTGCTTTTACTTCCTTTGCTTTTTTTTGGACTCTCAGGTTGTGGAAAGCTCACCGGTGTCAGCAATCCGATCACAGTGCGTGCATCTGGATCAAGATTCGGCTCCTGGATGACAGACACCATGATACCCAGCTCAGACAACAGAGTGAGTCTCTCAGATCCCCTCTAGTTTGAGGCTCAAGAAACACATGATGATATACTCAAACCCGGAGGATAAACAGAGTCATCTGAGCTCTTTCAGCTGCTCAGTATAAAAGAGTATCCATCACAGCGGCGCTGTCATTGTTTGTCAGTGAGTGATTGATCGTTTTGTCCAAGTTGCACTTCTCATGAATACCACAATATGACAGACACAAAGAGAATTGAGAATTCAAAGCTGAGCCACTGATGAATTGCATCTATTATTCCTCTCCCTCCCATCCTCCACATTCATTTCAAACTGCAGCTTATTAATCAAAAAACAAACACAAAATCTGTTTGGGATAAAGTCTTCTAAAGTCACTTAGCTCGTTTTCAGAGGGCTGCTGGGAATTTAAGCCAAAAGTCATGGCGTTTTATGTTGGTATGTACGACTAGGAAAGGTGGTATGTACGCAGCAAGGCAAAAGGTAGAAAGAAAATAAATGGAAGCAGGAACAGTGAATTATTATCTATTTTTAGCAGGAAACAGAAGCTGATCAAATTTAATAGGGAAGATTATATTGGCCTTTCTGCTAACTGCAATAAATCATAACAGGATAAATAGGTTATGCTTTCAGAAAAGGGCAATTTTCAACATGGAATGTGTTGATTATCTTTGTGTTTAATCTCCTAACTTGCTGAGATGATGTTACCCCTCTATGTCTATGAGTCAGTCTGGTGTATTAAAAGCATCAACATTCATAGGAATACTTTTACTCTTATGCAAAAGTGTTGTTAGGCAGCCAAATAAACAAAAAGTATAAAGGTAGTTAGAATGTGCCAGAGCTTTAGCCTGGCTCAGCCTCTTTCTGCTGCTCAGCTCGAGGGACACATTCAGTAAACATAGGCGAAACCAAGCTTAATGGTTTATAATAAACTCTGCTCCATAATTCATCTGATGTACCACTCAAACTCAGCTACTTCCCATTCTCTCTCTCCTTTACTGCAGAGTAAATGTGGCTATTCTACACATAAAAAAGATGGAGAATAGGACCAGAGAGAATCAGAGAAGACAACCAGAACACAGCTCCATCTTTCCAGAGGTGTCTTAGTTCAATCAGGGACAAAATGAATAATTTAAAAATATTTAATCCAGTAATAGCTTAATTAGATCAATCACATACTTGACTGTTGCTCCTTCTTGAGGGAATGAAAAGGGGGATTCAACCAAAGAAGCACAATATCAGGGGAGAGATCCGCTGAGGATGCTCAGGCAAAAAATAGAGTTGCTAAATGCATTGATTTTCTGTAAATGTGGACTGGAAAGGGCAGAGAGTGCCAGCAGTGATTCCCTGCAAAGCACAGGCAACATCTCTCCCCACATGCAGGCAAGATCAATAGTTTTGAACACACACATTTCTGTATGCACAACTGCATAGAGAAATACACCTACTCTCATACAAGTAGATTCACAGCACACACTCATTCTTACTTTGCCCAAGGCATTGCCTCAAGCTCTAATGAAACATGAGAGAGTTCCTGCAGATAGGTGTATCAGGTAAAACATACCAATAATCTCTGATAACCCTTAGATATTTACATTTGGGTGTCTTTACTCAATAGCTCCTCAGAGTGGGATCCTTTTGTTCAATGTTTTCTATTTGGTTTGCTCTTTGTTTTGGACAGGTGTGGTCCATGGATGGATACTTCAAGGGACGGCGTGTCCTAGAATACCGCACAATGAGTGATTTCATGAAGGGGCAGAACTTTGTTCAGCACCTGCTACCGCATCCTTGGGCCGGTACTGGCCACGTGGTCTATAACGGCTCGCTGTACTACAACAAATACCAGAGCAACATCATCATCAAATACCACTTCCGGTCTCGAAGCGTACTGGTGCAGCGCAGCCTCAGCGGAGCCGGCTATAACAACACCTTCCCATACTCCTGGGGTGGCTCCTCTGATATTGACCTCATGGCGGACGAGAATGGTCTCTGGGCTGTTTACACCACCATAAACAATGCTGGGAACATTGTCATCAGCCGCCTGGAGCCCCAGAGTCTGGAGATTCTTCAAACCTGGGACACAGGCTTCCCAAAGCGCAGTGCCGGAGAGTCTTTTATGATCTGTGGCACACTCTACGTCACAAACTCTCACCTAGCTGGTGCCAAGATCTACTTTGCCTACTATACCAACACATCAAGTTATGAGTACACAGATATCCCCTTCCACAATCAGTACTCCCACATCTCCATGATGGACTATAACCCCAGAGAGAGGGTCCTGTACACCTGGAACAATGGACACCAGGTCCTCTATAACGTCACACTTTTCCAGGTCATTAAGACTTCTGGAGACTGAGGGCTCAAAGAAAAGACCCACTCAAAAAAATGCTGTGATCATTGTTCTAAAAGGACAAAGGAGCAGGGTAGAGATGGGTACTGTCTGAAGAAGGGGGGTCAAGGTTGGGGGTTGAGGTTTTAATCTGTGGGTACAGGCTTGGGTGTTTTTTTAAGAATTTCAATCTTCATAGACTGCTATTATTCACATTCTCCAAAAAAATGTCCAACAAAAGGTTCGCAAAGACCTAAAGACTGAGCGCCTTTCTGTTTTTCTTTATGTGATGAGTAAGCATGGTTCTTTTTATCTGTGATGACAAATAAACATCCACTTTAACATTAATGACGTGGAATTTTTATTATTGCTTTGTGTCAAAGCAGGACTGAAAACTTTAAAGATCAAAATGAACAAACTAAGAAATAAAAAAAAATCAGACAACAGCTAACTAGCAAATTCACTCAGCTTAAATTTTGTGTATACTCAGGAGATATGTAATAGTTTATTTGTTATTGACTAATAAAAACTAATTAAAAGAACTTAACAGATATATACTGGGAAGGAAGAAAAGAAGGATGGCAAGAGCACTAACAAAAAAGGGTAGAAAGGAGACAAGATAGCAAGGTCACAAAGAAGGAAGTAGGACATTTCATGGAAGGACTAAAGAAAGTAACAAGACTAAAACATGGTTTCCACTTGAACAGCAGCTATGTTAATTTTTATGTTTGATGCTAATTCACATAACAATAAGGTTACAGCATCTGAATGATAAGATTATCTCTAGATAAGCATGAATCATAGCGATAACAATTTATTTGAAAAAGCTGTGGCAAAGCCTTTCGGGAATTGTGGGCAGTAAAAGTGCTGTTCCACTGACACAAATGTGGTTAAATTTAACAGCAACAGCCACCACTTACATCTCATTTCACCAAGGTGAACTCAAAGTGAAAGCTGAACATCTGGTAAAAGGTGCAGGTGCAGGTGGCGGTGCGATGGGCTGAGAAGAACACCGGGAGTTAAGAGGCAAAATGTAAAAGGTGTTTACAGCTGAGCTGAGAAATGACACATCACAGTTAGTGTTCCTTGTCAAGCTCCAATCTGCTTTAATCTTGTTAGGCGAATAGTTTTTTTTTTCTTTCTTCCCTAGAGCTGTTTGCAGGGAAAAGCTCAAACACAAGGCACGCAGTCAGACACTGTTGGCATTAAAGTCTAAACCGCAGACCTTTCATTGCATATTCTTTATTATTTATCATGGGAAATCCAGTAAGAGGAAACATTGGTACTCCCTGCTGTAAATAGAAGAGGGCAGGCAGCTGGCACACTTCACTGTCTTTTTATTTCTTTCATGTTTCAAGCCTGTGAGGATGCAGTGACCACGGTGGACCAAAAAGACGTAAATGTCATAGGAGGTCCCACTTTTCTCATCCTTTGTAACCATGGTGATCCTATTCATCCTGGTTGACCTTTCTTTCAAAATTGGTTTTACTGAGGAGACGTTAGGACTTCATACACCTTAGTGGGTGACATTTAAGGTATGACAATACAGAGGGATAAAGAGCCATCAGCAAACAAATAATTAAAATGAAAATGTTTGGTTGAATTTAGCTTTTATGGCACAAATTCTTAGGGAAAATGCCATTTTAAAGAATTAAGAAATTACTTCAAAATAGTTCACTGAAATGGAGTTATATTAAGAGTCAAACTCCAATTACCACTTAAGCTTTAGCCAATAATACCACAGTAATAATCAGGTGATCAAGAAAACAGCTTTAGATATTTACTTTGATACATCACTTCTTCTGGACCTTTACCAGAGCCAATTCAGGGTGAGCAGTCACATACCATTTAAACTAATGTCATACAAAAGGAGAAATAGATGGATATATAAAAGTATTTTTAAAGCTTCTGAAGCAAACACATGCAGTAAGTAAATTACATATATTACATATATTGCATCCACTTGACCCTCAAATTTAACAGCAGATTCAACAGATAGACAATTACATTAGAAAAACAAAACATGTTTAATCCCCAAACTGTACTGTGCTGTTTTTACCCATCCTCAGCTTTCAGCTAGACATTTTTTTTCTTACCCACAGGCATTCTTATACATTGAATCTGGAGCCAAAAGCATACTCTCAGATCACATATCTGATGCCTAAGATCTTAAACCAGATTCTTACACAATCCCTATTAGAGCCCCTCACTTCCTGAATAATTTACAACTATCCCACTGCTAAAAAAAGGCTTCTATCAATGGTGGTGACACCAGTCATCACCAAGTGCTTTGAGAAACAGGCTCAGCAGCACTCCCACTAGTCTGTGCACACCACAAAACGAGCACAGGTTGTGCTATACACACATTTTTTTTTAACCACGCTGCACCCTCTGGAATAAATAACAAAAGGGGAAAAAAAATAGGCGAGGCTATCCTTTGTGAATTTTAGCTCAGCAATTATTATAAATATCCTAAATGATCTGATCAGGAAATTGCTGAACTTGAATTTCTCAGCCATTATTCTGCCTCTGGATTTTGAACTTTCTGACTGGCCGCCTTCTCTCAGCAGCTATCACTTTAAAGAGTTGTCTGCATATGGATAATCAGATGCAATCCCAATGGTGACTTCCACTGCACACAAGCTAATGGGTTGAAAAAGAAGGCCTCAAGAGGTTCAGCAGATCACTCAGTAGCTCATTTTATTCTCAAATTTCCTTTGTCAACAGTGTGCATTTTGAAAATAATTGTCGTCCAATGGCCTAACAACAACTTCTATGTCATATTTGCATGTTATTTTGATGTTGCACTGTTTAGGGGACTGCAAAGGCAATACATCCTTCATATATTCCTCAGCCTTAGCAGACCTCATTAATGCAAAGCAGGATCCCAAAAGAAATAAGAGACTGCAGAGTGTCTTTGTCAGCTTGGTTTACTCAAAGTGGCCATGCACATGCATTATAAGTTCAAAAGAACTGATTGAGTGCAGGTGGCAGAAATAGAACTGCTTTAATGGGGTTCATAGGTTGCATGTAAGAGTAGTAGAGATGTAGATCAAATCTTGAGCACTAAGAAGTAAACCCAGTTCGCATTTTAATCTTGGAGCTGTCCTCGTGAAAAGGTTTATTGTGAGGGACATGTCAGCTCAGTTGCAGTCCTTTAAGTGATACCTTTAGATGCCGAGTGCTGCATAAATCAAAGAAAATTAATTTAAGAATCTCATTTTCAATTAAAAAAATATCCATCGTCTTGGATTCTATCCATCCAACCATCCATCCATCCAAACGACATGCAAAAAGGCCCCAGGTCAGGGCTGGGGCCCAAATCCTGCTATGATTTCATATCCGCTAATTTTTGTTTTTCTTCTCTGCACCTTTTTTTGCATCATCTTCCTCTCTAATTGTGCCCTCCCAGCACTTATTTGCATTGTACTTTGCCTCTTTCAGATTCACAATAAAGTAGCTTTTCTTCAACTTCCTGCCTCTTGAGGTGACATAACCCTGCGAGCAAGGCTTTGAAGAATCGCTTCCTCATGATTAAACAAAGCTTACCTTTTTTTCTCTCATAATTGATATTCCTTTTTAAACTCAGAAGCACTGTGAAGGATGCATATATAGAATGACATGTTTGCAAGAAAGAAGGCAAATTAACTCAGATTTTCTGGAAACCTTGCTTATCAATAGCCTGCTTAATTATTTTCTAAACCATTATTCAGGTCTTGCCTCTGTAATATTTTACTGCTTAGAGCCAGACAATAGACCTACTCTTGGCTGCAGTCATGGGGGATGCCATTTTGTAACCCTCATGTCCAGAAATTGCAGACTTCACTGATGCAGTAATGATTTACCAGGAAGCTCTAAACTGAGTGCTTTCTTGGATCCATCATCTGTTTCTTTAACTGCAGTGTGATGCTGGTCAAGTGAAAGGATCCGGAATCAGTGGTAATGTGGCTGCAGTAAAAAGGTTTCCAGAAACACACATAGAAACATTATAGTAAATCCACCCGCAGAAACAAGTGGTTATCTATGCCACTTTAATCAAACCTCACTCTCTCATATTACAGTATTGTAATATGAGATATTTGTATCATCAAATAAAGCGGGTCAGTTAGTTTCAAACTTAGACTTAAACTTTTAAACTTAAACTTAAGCCCCTTTGTTTTTTAATAATAAATCAAATAAATTTATAGCACCTTTCCAGTCATACTTGCAGTTAAAAATGCTTTACACTGCAGATACTGCACACACATTTTACACTGCCATCCAGATAAGTGTGCAAATTGGAACTAGGTGCCTTGCCCAGGGGGCACATCAACATGTGACAGGAGCTGGAATCAAACATTCAATCTTCCAGTCCTAAGACAAATGGTCTAGCACTTAGCCATATGGCAATATTATATTTTCTAAGCCATGTAAAGGTGGACTTGCTTCCAATCACTGTCCTGCTGCATAGCTAAAGAGCACTCGAGTTTAAGGTCACTGACTCATGGCACACCGTTCTCCCTCAAGAGTTTCTGTTAGGGAGCCAAATTCATGGTTCCATCAACCACTGCAGGTAATCCAGGTCATGAAGCAGCAAAACATATACTCTATCACAACCATGGCATACTGTTGATATTGTATATTCCTTTTTCATCATGAAAGTATTTTGGTAAACTTGTTTGGTTGGAACCAAAACTGACTATTTTCTTCTTTTGGTGAAGTTTGCATTTACATTGTGCTTTCTTTTTTTTTTTTTTATGATTACAGTGCAATCATTACGTGCTGTAGTAGACTTAGCAACACAGAAGGGCTTGTTTTTACCATGATGGCCAGTAACAGTGGCTTGAGTAGTGCAAAAAGACATTTTTCTGTAGCTGGTTCGGATCAAGGTCAGTCTGTATTCAAACCAGAAGCAAAATTGCACCAGAGTTAATTTGGAAGAGGTTTGAAACCACTTCAATAAGTGAGTCTTGGTCTAGTTGCTTCATCAACACCGGGGTTCACTTCAGTGCATTCAGAGCTGCATAAAAGGTCTGGACCAACAGAGGAAGCAAGCTCTGGTCCTTTTAAACCATATGTGTCAGTTGTAAATAAGCCCTAAAATGCTGAGTTAGTATTGCAATAGATATGATGAAAGTCACAACACCAAAAAAAAAAAAACATTTACCATTTTTGGCCAGTCTCTAACTTGCTGTTGAATCATAAACTGAACTCTACTGACAGAGATAAGACTTATATTTCTTTAGATGTTCTGAGATGAGTCATGGATGCACTCTTGGGCTACTTTTTGAAGGTCGTTCGCTCCTGTAAATGTTCACTCCTGTTCTTTATTTTCTCTTTTTGTGGATAATGACTCTTACTGTGGTTTACTGGAGTGCCAACATCTTAGAAAAGGCTTTTAAACCTTTCCAGACTGACAGATGTCAATTACCATTTCTCTACTTTTCTTGAATTTTATTAGATTTGAGGACAGTTTGTTGGCTTTAGGAGCTCTTTGTTGGTCTTAGGAGCTCTTTCAGTAATTTTGAGTAAATTTTTGGTTCTACTAGTCTGGCAGCAGTCGAACTTTAATGTGGCTTTTCCTCAATAAATAAATAAATATCACAATTTGAAAACTGCATTTTGTCTTTACTCTGGTTATCTTCGTTCATAGCAGTGAGGACATGTACTGTATATGCTAATGTTCTAGGATCCTGCCTTATTCTGACTCGGTTACTTTGCAATAGAAAAGGTTTGACTCAAAATGTCAGCATGTCATTAACGTTACTATTTGGTTTGAGATTATCACTTCTACTCATCTAGTATTTCAGAAATCTATGCAAGTAGATGCTCAGAAATAGATCTGTTACTTTACTATTCAGGGTGTGATGTCTGATTAATCATCTACTTCAAACCTCCAAGTTACTTACATATAAATTTAAAGGACATGAAATTACCTTCTATTCCACCTCCCACTCAAAGATCCTCAAGTTTAAGGTCAAGTACATTTTGCAATTCCTTTGTGAGCACAGTCTCTGCAAATGTCCGGAGGGACCTGCACACAATCAATAAAACGCTTTACTGCCAAGAGTAATTCTTCTAAGTCAGAGTCTGCTGAGTCTATGATGACCGGAGTCTACTGACAGCAGTGAATCTGAATGACTGTAACTCAGACTTCAAGCCACATTAACATAAAGTGCTAATTTCTTAAAAGGAGCAAACTATATAAAGATGACTCAAACTGACCAAAAACGGTTTCCTAACACAGGTTTGGTAGTAAGCTTAGGAAAATATTGGATCATCCTTCGGTTTAAACAGTCCTACAGCAAGACCTGGCAAGAATAACACTTGCTTATAAATATGCACAGACAATGTGAGGACCACCAAAGAGTAGCAAAATCCAAAAATTACATATTTGTGATGGAGACGTTATAACTGCATTGGTGTTCAACGTTTGTTGCTGCAGTTCTACAAGAAACTAAGATTTTCCTTGCCTTTCATTTCTTGCCAGATTCTTTCAATGTCCTGCTAAGTCAGGACTCTGTGGTTTCCTCTTGTGTTCCTAATTGGTTTGATTTCCTCTTGGTGTCCTGAAATGTGTTCAATAAGATTTATCACCTTCTGTTAAATAAATCATAGGAGTCATGAGACTGCCCTTCTCCTGTCTGCACTCCCACTCCACGTCAATGGATTACATTTTCATTATTGCTTTGTCTGTAGAT
Organism: Xiphophorus maculatus; assembly: GCF_002775205.1. Classification (NCBI taxonomy): domain Eukaryota; kingdom Metazoa; phylum Chordata; class Actinopteri; order Cyprinodontiformes; family Poeciliidae; genus Xiphophorus; species Xiphophorus maculatus. The sequence goes on along the minus strand of NC_036458.1, from coordinate 9,452,533 downwards.
ATGAGAAAGTTTAGCCAAATAGCTGTTTTTCTTGTACCCATTCCCTGATTTATAAAGAACAGACATCTGATGTACTTCTATGGCATGTCTGTCTGTTTCCTATTTAAAGAGTGCCCCAGCGCAATGCTACTCTGCAACATGTCAAAGACAGGGAAAGAAATTCATGACAAAAATGCAAATACAAAAATTTTCAGCTTAATTTTAGAGGGATTCTTTGAGGTACCTAGAATTATGTTACCTGGTGAGTTTATTCAAGAAAATGTTTTAAATTACAGGATTTTCCCACCCATTAATTGGATGGCCTCAAACAGAGATGTCTTTTTGGTGTTGTTGCTTTACTCAGCTTTAAATGAAGTGTCAGTACTAAGAACATGTTTGTGTGCATTTTAAACTCTGTTTTCCATTTACCACTACCAGAAGAAAAATCATACAAATATTTAAATTGAAAACACTAACTGCTCTCAAAAGACAAATTAAGTCATTTTGTTATCATTAACTCAAGTCTTATTATGTTACCTACCTTGTGAAGACAGTCTATGGCTCCTGGAGCTATAATCATCCTCCATCTGAACTTTCTATCTTGTACATCTTGTTTGTGTTGATCAGTCATTCTGTAGTTTCTACATTTTCTATTCAGTTACTCTTGTGTTCGTTGGACTCTTAGCACCTTTAGATTTTTGCTTCAGTTAAGGTTTTGCTGTATTTATGCCACTAACGAATATCTATTCTTCTTATTTTTCTATTTTTGTTGTTTTACCAAAACCAAAAAATATATCAGCTTTTTTTCCACAATATTTTTAATGATCCCTGCAGTGTTGAATGATTCCATATTAAAAACGTCTCAAAAATTTGATCCGACTTTACAAATTTGTCTCTTGCCAGTCTCCACATGCTCTTCATGTTGTGTTTGTTGTGACTCACTGCTGTTTAGTTTCCAGCTTCAGTGGAACTTTATGATTAAAGGATATATTTTTACTTTTTTTACAATTTGAGCTCAGACGGTGTTGTACCCTGAGCATATCAAATTCTTGTGACGTTGATCCTGGCAAAGTACACATCATGATCTGTTACAAATGAATACATTGTTACAGACTATGAATCATTTGATATTTTTTGACATTTTCAAGGATAAAACACTGCCTATGCTGCTTACCTAGTGGAAACCACACCAAACCTGGAATATGATTTCAGTTTATTATAATGCTTCAAATAAGTTTTTGTAAATAAGCAGACTGAAACTTTGAAATGTCTAAGGAAAAAAACAAACTATTAATCATGTTTTAAAGTTGTTTAGAGGCTCTGTTTTCCTGAGATGCAGGCAAGTATATCGATCCATCAGAGCTTGATAGATGCATTTATAAAAAAAATTCTGACTCTAAAAATGCCAGTTAAATCAAGAGCAACAATGAAATACATAGATAAAATGCACAGAATTTCAATTTTAGAATCATAAGTAGGAGAACAACAGCAAGAGAAGTGATTTGCTGAAAAAAAAAAAGACAGAATGACAGAGAAACTGTGATGCCGGCTCAATGTAAGTGTCAAATGAAGGGATTTCTGTGTTTTGGGACATTTAAAGACAAGACGCTGTCGTTTGCTGGAGAAAATCAAAAAGGATAAAGCAGATAGACAGAACCTTTGCTTAAAGACGCCTTTGTTTGAGTTTTCTATGGCAAAACTTCCTGTCATGTCTGTTCAAAAAGAAATGAGAAGCCTTTAAAAGAAAAAAAAAAAAGACAACTCCAAAGGATTTATTTATAGGAATAGGACAATTCTTCTCACATGATGACAAAAATCCAACTCCACCAAGTTCTGATGTATGCTTTCAAAAGAGCATTTCTACAATTTTCCACTGCCTCTGCTATATATTGTGCACGTTTAGAGCTGCAAATCCTGTGCTGCTCTAAAAGGGATAAGTATCTACATATGCATTATTTGAGGCAAATGTTTAGGCTTTCTTTGTTAGATAAGAGAGTGATCTTTAGGTCAGATGGGGGAAAAAAGTCACTCTCTGTTCTACAATTCAGAATATCTGGTTGGGTGAATGACTGGGGAGGCAATTAATTGGCTTTATTCATGTGTTGCATGACATGGAAATCGGAACGAGTGATTAGGAGCAAAGGTTCTCCCAATCAGAACCCACGGGGAGTTAAACTAAGAGTATCTATGCTTGAATTTTGTTAATAATTGTGGTACGCAATATTCTTCAGCTTTTTCTCTTGTTTCCTGATTTTGAAGTTGCTAAAAAAATTTCCTGAATGGTTGATGTGGTCATCAATATTTATTTGTTTAGTGTATTTGCAGCCAGTATTAGGGTTGTCTCTATAGTAAAATTTTATGTAAACAATGTTTTCCAATGGGTATCCTGCAGGGGGCCATCGGCTGAGAGGAACAACTAAATGTTCATCCTTTCCTGCTATTAACTTTTTACTTTTCATTAACAAAGAAATTACTCTTACAGCAACCCTTCTGTTACTTTTATACGTTTCCAAGCTTCCCAGTTGGTGCAATATAAATTAACTTAATTGAATTGAATTACAGTTAGTTTCATCTGAATGATGAATTTGACCTTTCCATAGAGTTTTAAACTGTACTTAAAAAGAATATATCTTAATTTTTTATATTTATTTTGAAATATCCTTTCCAAAATTAACCAATATCTACTTTTTTCTAATTGAAATAAAAACAATAAACATAACTACAAACACATCACTTGTGGGCTGGCGGTTACGATTGAGGCTTTTTATGGGACAGAAGCTGATTAAAACTCTAAAACTGATTGTTTCTGTTTAATTCGCTGAAGTCATGCCGAAAATAATTCTTTTAATCGTCTAATTAGGAGACTGTTGGTTTTATTGGCCAAGAGTAATTTTAAAGAAAGGAAAATTTGGGCAAGTGAATCAAACAAGTTGCTCGAGGTTTAGCTGCCGAACATGCAAACTTTACACACTGAGAATCTATTTTATACCTGCTGCAGGTGTGTTTTGTTGTTTGAGTTCTTATTTATATGGAGGAAATATTAAAGCCTACCCAACAAGAAGAAATATTTTTGTAAATTTACTTTTGTCCATTGACTAAAAAATATATTTTCTCTATTTTGTGTATTTCTAGCACTACACTCAAAACAGAAGCATAGATATATATATTTTTGTTTGTTTGTGATGACATCCCAATGCTGCAGTGGCAGAGATCTAATAATAGACCTCACATTTTTCTAACCTTCTTCTTAATGCCCTCCTCACTGGATTTCATATTGCTTCGGCTGTGACTCAAATACCTTTCGAAGTCCAGACAATTGTTTGTTTTCCCTCTTTGTTGAATTTGCTTCTTTCTTTCTTCCTACAATGTGAGTGTATTTTGCTCCAAGTTGAGGTGAGCATGCCTAGAATGCCATACCTGCTCCATTATTCATGCCTTAAGAACATATTCAACTTTAAACATCACATTCATCTTCATCATGCCAACACTTTCACAAAATGCTTACCTCATACCTCACACATATCTTAAAGTATAGAGCTTGACAGTAATAAGTGTTTAGCTATTCATTTATGGAAAAAAGCACAAGAAGCTCACAATGAAAATGTTTGAAAAACAAATCAATAAACGTAGGCCCTTATTGCGTTTATTTCATTTCAACATGCAGAAAAAATCTTTCAAACAATTATTATTATTATTATTATTTTTAAATGATACGCGCAAAAATTTTCCAAAAGTAAACTCTGGTATTTCCAGGCTCAGCAACAAGATTGAGGGAGAGGAAAAGGGACCTGCCCTGACTTCCTGAGCTGCACTAAGTAAAGATAATTACAAAACAGACGCCTCAGCCCCACCAGTCCATAAACATTGCAAACTGTGCACACCGTGCGGCATTAACATGCAAATGGGAGCAAGTGCTGTGATCAGGGCACCTCACACATCCAGTTATTAAATTAATTTTCCCCAAAACAAGCAGCAGGAGCTGCTGAGGTAGTCAATAGATTTTCCCTCTGTCTGTGCATATTAATAGGTCTTTATCAATTTTGAATTCATCACAGCAAGGAAGACGGAGGTGGGGGTGCAGTGGGCGGGGTGCCTGATGACACCGGCTCCCCTGTGGCAGGCCACCCCGCTCCGCAGTCACAGGGTCATCCATCACCACAGCAGCGCCGGCACGCAGGGGAGCCAGGATCTTTATATCACCCCTCTGCCTCGCTGTCGCAATGTGTCTGAAGCTTCACACCGAGACGTTATGATTGAGTTTCGCAGTGAAGGCAACAGGTGATGTCACACAGCAGCCCGGTGCTGCAGTCTCAGAGGAGAAGCTCTGTCACAGCACTAAATTTCCTGATAGCGACAGGCGGGTCCACGGTGTGTGGTTTATGCGCAGCCCGCTGTATGTGAAAGGACACTGACGCACACTCAAGAGGAAAGGAGGTCTCAGAGCATTGCTAAAGAAAATGAAAAAAGACAGGCTGCTGCTGTAGTTTGTTGTTTCTTCTGGCACGTACGCGCAAGAGAGACACTCACAGAAACGCTTCCATCATAACACTTTTCTTCAAAATGACAACACTTTTTTCCGCCTACCAATTAAATAAGCAAAGAGGCGAAACAAAGGTGTCCTCTGGAGAGATGGAGCGAGAACAACTGACTTGTTTATTTATTTGTTTCCTTTTGTTTTGTATCCAAAATAACCTTGGGCACAGACTCAAAACAGGGGACATTAGTAAACCAGCTAGCATCATCATAGCAATTACTTGGAAATCGAAGGGCCACAGGGAGCAATTATGTGCTTTATGTTTACAATCGAGCATGGAAGAGAAATGGAGGAAAAAATATGAGGAACAGGACAGTGGAGAAAATGAGCCACAGGCAAGCTGGAGGAAGTAGACAGAGAGTGGGGGATAAGGAGACAATAAGAGAGCAGAAGCAGGAGATGAACAGACCAACAGTCAGGTGTGTGGAAAGATGAGAGGAGAGTGGGATAGAAGTGGCTTTGAAAGCCAGAGAAGAGGAGTCAAGTGTAATCAAGTGAACAACAGTGAGAAACCATGGTGGGAAAAAAAAAAGCCCAAGTTTGCATGCAAAAACGTTGAACTCTAATGCTTCGTTCTGGTTCTCTGAGGCATGTGTTTAAAATGTCTTTATGTCCGTGCCATTCCTGTCCAGACCGGGACATGAAGACAGAGACAAAGTGACCTGGCAGCATGACCGGACTGAGTCTGGGGCTCGGCTGATAAGAGGGAGGTGACAGAGTTCAGCGAGCTCACTGCATTGAGACACAACCGCTGGTCAATTCAATTTCCTTAAGGACACAGATGTCCAAACCGCAATCAAGACATGTCATATTACCGGGAGGCTCCTTTTGACCTTTTTCAAATCCCCAGCAGATGAAAGAAATCAGTAGTAAGGTTGGGGAATGAGAGGAGAAAAAAAAAAAGAGAGAGAGGGAAACTAGTGAGAGGTAAGTGTGATCAGGGTTGAAAACTATACGGACTGCTGCAGTCATTGTGTGGCGTGATTTAAGCCGAAGTTGATCTCTAGGGAAGGAAGATGAGAAAAAGCATATAACAGAATCAGTAAAGCTGTGGCGCTCAGACAAACCGGCTATCACTACTGGGATGTTGGATTCAGTACAAGGGAAGAATCAGTATCTCTGCGGCTCTTCAATTATTCATATCAGTCTGTTCTTGACTTTCACATAAGACGAGGAATGGTATACATACAGGCCACACCAAAGATCAAACACGGCTACAAGTGCAAAGGAGAACCCCATCATAGACACCAAAACGCCTTCTGACGCAGGGGGAAGATATTGGCGAAACGACAGAGTAAATAACTTGAGAATCAAATCTGCAGATGAAGATGTAAAGATGTTCAACTGTTGGCAAAAAAAACACCCTCTGCTCTGAGCTGTCTGAATACAGTAATCTCCCAAAACATCACCATAACAAACAATAAACAAACAAGCAAAAAATGACAGCCCAGAATGTGCACTATAGATGTAGAGTGTCCGTTCATTGGAATTGGACTCTCCAATGAATGATTTAGAGTTCTGTGGTGTGACCTTAAACAGACCATTCAACACTAAAAGCCCTCCAATGTGGTTGCATGAAAACAATATAGTAGCTAAAAATTCCTCTGAGCAAACAGAAATCACTTAATGTGAGTTTATCACAAATGCTAAATAATGCTTGTTGCTGCCATGGAAACATGATCCAGTTATGTGGTTTATTCGAAAATCACTTTGTTCACAGGTTCAGTTCCTCTAATGATTCTTCAGATGAGCTAACCTTCTCAAGTCACGACTTAACTAATACAAAAAGTTTAGCAGCAGGGGTGTAAAGCCGTCGTAAAACGACTCCGAATTTGGCTTTACATAAGTGCTGACTAAATTAAACACCAGAGGTGCAGATCTTGCCAGCAGATATTGATGCCATATTGCCTCCGCGTTTAAGGCTTTCGATTTACTGTCAGCTCAGACTGAGCCAAAGCAGTCTCTGCTAAAGCCATTGGACAAAATAAGTCAGGAGACTTTGTCAGGATTTTAATTATCTACAGGATAAAGAAAATTAAAACCCGTTTCAAATTAAGAATTAACTGAACTATTCCAATTTTATTTCATTTTACTTTTAGACTTGATTAATTCATACATGAACCTCTTTTTCTATTAGTGTTTCCTAAAAAGATCAAAAAGAAAAGTAATATGTTTACTGCGAGTTACATGTGCGGGAATAAATTAAAATCCACCGGGTAAATATTCTAGCAACATCTGTCATCCCAGCAAAAAGGGGAATTTTATTAAGAACAGCATTAACCAAATCATAAATCACATTGCAAAAACTAAATTGGAGCGTGTAAAAATGTACAGATTGCGGGATTTTGTCGGGCAGTGCAAACGAGCTGTTCTCGAACGTGGGTGGCTCAAAATTAAAGTTGCAATAAAGAAAACAGATGCTGTGAGCGAAGTGTAAACACGGCCTTTGTTACAGCAGAGAATTAATCAGTAATGGCAATGTAGAGATAAATATGAGAGGTGATAGAAGAGGTTCTAATGAGCAGCTGAGCAAAAGAAGAGAGGCTGATGAAATGATTAAGAGTATTCAAAGGGATAAAAAGACAAGAAATTAGGTTATTATCTAACCCCAAGAGCCAAATGTGCATTTATTTAAAATTCCTGCACACTCATATTATTTTACTCAGCTTCTGGTGGGAAAATTGTGCAACTTGTTCCTATTCATGAATAATATTACAACTAACCTCTGTCTTATTATCTCTGTCTTCAACAGACATTTCCCCATAAAACACAGCAGTGACATTTACAACAAAACCAGTCAAGGTGAAAAAAAGCTGAATGCTTGAGAGACGTGCAGAAATATTACAAAGAAAACATGCCCAACAAAGACAAAAATAAGATCAAAAAATAAGTTTTACTTCTATTTCCTCCTTCAGAGTATACAGCACAGCAAATGAATATGATTTTATTGAGTAGTGTTTCTAGGCTTCTGTCAAATGAAAGAAGGGGAAAGTGAGAGATGAAGACAAACTGAGGCAGTCATGCAACTCTAATATTGTCACTGCGAAGCAAATCTCTGGAGCTTTATTACAAAACTCCAAAAGCAACAACTCACCTACGTGGAAACAACCAAACTGTGCAGGCTCTTCCCATCAAATTTCCTTCCTCCTATTTGACCATACTACCTGCTCTATTCCTTATGTTATGCTATACGTGGCTTTCTTCAAGCTGTTTCATCCCTGCTTTGCAAACCCTACGTGTGACAGCCTTATTTGTTCTCCAGTGTTGTCAGCAAAGCAGCAACTCCTGTGTGGGTCACAGCTTTGTGTTTGAACTCGTGCCTCCCTGTCTGACAGTCTGAAAAATACAGGGGCCAAAACAGAAAGCAGAGAAAGAAATGGTGGTCTTTTTTTATGTTCAACAGGAAGAAAGCCTGTGAAGGCACAGTCGGGGCACAGAGGCAGAATAACTGGAGGAAATCTCACAACCCTTTTCCGTTTTCAAGAAAGAAGCCAGTTCAGCCAGCTGCAGAATGCTCATCCACTTCCACAGCAGGTTCCACAGCAACTCTTTTCCAACCGTCAGTCTCACTAAGACACAGAACCTGACAGCAGCTGACAGGTTCTGCAACAGGAAGCCGTGCAAAGCAACACAGAGCATATGTTTTCTGTGCACAGGTCTGGCATGTGCACATCCATGCATAAAACAAGGCTGACAGCTATAAACTGATGTGCTAGTGAAGTCTATAATTAAAGTCTTGCTATAGCTGAAGCTAAAACTGCATTTATGTCCGTTTAACTCGAGCTCCAAACAGACAATGCGTGCAAACCATAGTACTTCCCTTTGTGTTACTTAGAGTCGATGAAAACAGCATCCTATGCAACACAGGTATAAGAAAATAACTATGCAGGGGCTTCAGTGTGAACTGAAATGCTTTTGTGATGGAGTGAGAGCCTGAGGTCATCCTGTATCCTGATCTGTATTACAGATGGAGGATCTCTCTCAAAAGGTTCCAGCTCCATAAAGCGAGACAAGCTGTTTAATCTCCCCTTTCTCTTCTACACGTAATCGAAAACAACTGACATCAGTATGAAAAAAAAAACAGGCATCTAAGAGTTTCCATATTAATACTATAAAGCAGTTGTTCTTTTCCGGCTAAAATGTACAAATAGTCACTAGCCTTGGTCTTGGCAAAAAAGGCCAAGACAAGTATTACACTCCTTTCAGTAAATTGTGATGAGGTCAATCACACCCATTGTTTCACACTACAGAAGTCATGGAAGGTTTGTTTGTATACAGTGTATGCTAATTGATGTGGTAAACTGGACTTATGAAAGAATTTATGAGCTGCTATAATACTGAGAAACGAAAAAGGATGATGACCAAATGTGTGACCTTGTCTGAATAAACATGGAAATGGTTGTGTTACCTAGCAACCAAAAGAGTCAACCTGCGGGGCTATCATGTGACCCCACGCTGAAATTTGCAGAGGCAAAAACTCTCTCAGTTTCACCTCTGGTGCAGCACTGTGATGAATGAGGATTCTTCCCTTGCTGCTTGAGCTGCTTGCATTCCTTACTTTCGGGAATATGGCTTCTCTGCTCCGGTTCAGCAAATACAAAAAGTGCCTAGACATTAAGCAGTCCAAGTTGCTTATACTATAACTCCAGACTGAGGCTCTCATCAGGAGCAAAACATATTCAGTTCTCCCTTCATTTCCAGTGAATTCAACCTTATAAAGAAAGTGTATAGAGTACAACACCTTACTATATGTAGTTACAGAAAGAAAATCAGAAGAAAACTTGTAAATTAGAAAGCTTAAGAATTTCACTTTTTTTCCCCCCTTTCTTTCAACCAAAGAGACATTTATATTTGTTAATATAGAACAATGTTTCAAAGAATACGTTCACGGTAAAAACAATTACATAATTTTGATTTTTAAAAATACTTTATTATTTATCTTTATTACTTAATGTATCTTGTATATCAACATAGCTGTGCTATTATGTCTCCTTGAACAAGCTATAGGATAGGTGTGTGGGCTATGCAAAGCATGTTCATTAAATTTTTTCACCCGATCAGTTCTGCCTGTTTTGAGCTCATTAAGGGGGGCGCTATTTTAGGGCAACATCACAATTAATGCAAATGCGCTGCTGCTGCTGCTGCTAGCCAAGCTTTCCCAACTTAAGTGTTTACATTACATCCTCAGACACATGAAAAAGGCTACAGGCACAGTGGTAACACCTTACATCTTTCGCCCTGAAGCAGACACAAAGAACAATAATTCAGCTCAAAAACGTTTTTTTTTTTGGTTGCTCTTTTTTCCACAAATGCAATTTTAAATTTACGAGGTTAGCACTTCTCTCCACATGCAATAAATAAATAAATCCGACAATGTCAGTAATATCCAGGTGTTTGACATGTTTTCACAAGCACTCCATCTTCTCAATCACTTCCAGCTTACTACAATTCCGACAGTTCAATAATTAAGATACGGGACAAGCAGAGACCTCATTTATGGCACAAGCAAATGCCATTAGCTTGTGTTTTCCCGAACAAAAACACACAACACATTATGTACTTACATCATCATCATCATCATTTGCAGATTTGTCAGGAACAGTGGGGAACAGAACCTTCCTTAAGTCCAAGTCATTAGGTAAATTTTGCCAAAGGAATCCTTCCTAAACTGATTTGCGCAAACAACAACTAACTTTATTTGGCAACATCGCAGTGACATTGCAAGTAAAAATAAAATGAAGCCACGGCAGATCTGTTCTATGAGACTGGGAGAAAATGCAAGGACACTTGCTCCATATTACAGCCGATAATAAAACATTTCCCTTTTCCGGTAGCCATTGCAGTGGTAGATTAGCGTCATGCGCGAAGTGGGTGGAGCTCCACCTGGGCTGCCAGGTAAGGGGCTGGATTTGGCTTTAGGTAGCTAGGTAACAAATTGTTTAACAACTTAAAGGTTTTTAAAACAGGCCGTTTTGCAGGCACCAGCAGAACATATAATTATTCCAACAAATGGCTGGGTGTTTCCTTCTTTTTTTTTTTTTTTTTGCTTTTGGACTGTTTCCAGAATATAGTAGTACAAAAACATGTAAAAATTGAATTTTGATTAATAGTGGACATTTATATGTCGTTCTGATCGTTATATCAGTCTTGTGATATTGAATGACAGTCACTGAACTAAAAAAGAATTGTCGGGAAAATGTATTCTTCTTGGGTCGCAGCTTGTCAATAAAAGGTGATAGTGGATCCCAAACACTGAACTTTTTCTGGTCACAATGAAAAGTATGTAGAGGTATTTCCTCTTTTTTTTTTGAAAGGTTCTTTTAATCTGATTAGTGGACCCTATTTCAAGACATACTCTAATTTATTAGTGATTCCATTGTTTTTCAAAGTGAAAAATTACCTTTTCGCAATAAAATGAGCCTTTGTACCCATGCTTTCCCTCAAAATAAAAAAAGAAGCAAATCCATGTATGGATGACATCTGAAATCTCAATGTCTAATTGACTTTTGGTTATACATAAGACACGGACCGTTTTCTTATTAAGTTTTTCTCTATTTTCCCTTCTTATCAGGAAATTACAAATGAATATAAATGCTTATTTGCAAAAGAGAAAAAGAATGGAGTAAGAAAACAGGGATAAACAGCTGCTGTGAGTAGAGTTCTCCTCACCCAGTCACACAGCTAATCTGTGTCACACAATCTGTGTGACTGGGATTGTGAAGCAACTGAGTTCTTGGATTTAAAGTCAGGAACAACTCAAACTTGATGGTTGTTGTTTTGGAGTTAAAGGTCTGTCAGCAAAAAAAAAAAAGGTTTGTCAGAAAAAGGTTTATCAGCAAAAAATGCTTTCTATTACAGTGCTTTTTATTTTTTAATTTGTCGTCTTTCTTTCTGGTTTCCGCAGATTACTTTAATTCAATACACACTTTTCTTCCAACAATCCTCCATCTTGTTTTCTAAACAGGATAATTAGCAGCAGCATCAAAATCCAAATGGAGAGAGTGTTTGACAACATGAAAGAAAAAGGTGACTGTAAGAATACAAGTCAGATGTGTGTTTTTGTATTACAGAAATTGGTAGCAATTAACTGTTTTCCTTGCAATCAATTTACTCGATCAGTAAGTAAAACGATAGTGAATGACAACAGTTTTGTGATCAACACATTTGCACCCTGCTCACTGTTTTTTTCCTGGAGAAATGTAGAATTTGATCAGCTTTACAGATGATGCCATCAAAGTAACACTTTGATAGCTCCATTAATGAAAATACTTCATGCATAAAATGCAGACAGGATATGTGAAGAAAAGTAGTGTACTCTCAGTTACTGCATGAAGTTGGCCTGTGTAGATCAGGGTAACAATGCTGGTCAGAACCAGAGCAGAAATTACATCAATCTGCATGCTGAAAGAAGCTTAGCATTTTTGAATTATGGCATTGCCACTATTGGTCATTCTCCACTTTTCTGAATTAGAAACTGGCAGGGCTCACCAAAGTGCAGATTTGGTCTATAAGTTACTTCTCTCAGACTTTTCCATCTTACTGGATCAAACACCCTATAAGTCTTTATGTTTTAAACTCAAATTTGAGCTGGAGACTTTGCAGTCTATGTTCATCTTGGGTGGACCTTATATAATGCAGTTATTTCAAAAATAACATCACTCTTTAGCAACTTTCCTGTGTTCTCAGCTGCCCTGTTCACACTTTTTTCATCCGCATTCATATTTCCTGGTTTCGGTCTTGGAAATTAATATAATATAATGGCACTTGAAAAGGAGAAAATGCAAAAAAAATAACAATAATAATGAGAAATACCTTCTAATTTCATAATCATAACAATAAATAGCAAAAAATCATCTTGAGACTAGTGATTTTCATCTAACTTTAGAGCCACAACTGGATGCAATTAAAGCCAACATGATCCTCATGTTATGGCCTCTGCTCATATACTTTTCAATTTATTGTTGTAATTTATATAGTGTGTGTTTACCAGACAGCAATAAAAACTGTACTTCACCACACCACTCGCAAAACAATTGAATATTCCATTTTAAGTGTGCCAACGGAGTCTCACATTTCTAAATTTAGACTCCTGTGATTAATATGGCCTCTTTTCAGGAATTAGAATACCTTTTTATTCAAATAAGGCTTAATGAGTAAGAATTTAGAAACATGCACACAGAGATAACTGGGAGAGCAGATCAACAGAGAAACAGAAGCAAAATGGTGAAATAAAATTAAAAACTTTTATGTAGAACCATTCTTTATTTTGACAATTAAGTCAGATTGAGTAAAAAATATATTTGTAATATGATGTTATTAAACAAATCCAGACCTCTGAATCTGTCATTACAGAAGGTCTAAGGTTGCCAAACAATCATTGTTGCCATTTGTTATAGGAATTTGCCGTGATTTCAACAGGGAATGTAAATCTAATAAAACAAATTACACATATAAATGTTTAAACAGGAAACGTCCAAAGCTAATGTGAATGGAAAGTTTTTATTTTATTTCATCTTGGGCACCGTTTGCTTTAGAAGTGACGACAACATGATATGGCAGACTAATACAGTTTGCTTCAGCACACTGTGGCTCATTTGAATTTCAATTTGGCATAGAAGTAGGCAATGAGAAAAGAAAAGGAGATGGTGGGTGGAGAGGGGAGGCGAGACGGTGCAGAGAAAAGCAGCCACGAGTCCAATCATTCATAGATTATAGTCATTTATCTCAGTCTGAGGTGCAGTTGTTCAGGTGTTTTTCAGCTGTTTGTGTTGAAGCAAGAGAGCCATTCAATCATTTCTCAGCACAACACAACACCAGAAACAGAAAAGGGTGACAGATGAAAAGAAAATCCTGGTAATACAAGACTTCATGGAATAATGCTGCAGCATCTCAAACAGCATTTGTTTGAACTCATAAGTGCTTTCATTTCAAACGTGAGTAAAAATAAATGATTAAAGACTTAATCCTGCGATTAAATCAAAGCTTCAACTGAACTGTGCAAGCTGAAAGATCCCTGATTGAATGACAGACACTGATGTACAGAAAGGGCTGTACAAAACAAGCGGTCACACCAAAAATGGATAAATCCTGTGTTTCATGCAAGAGCCGTCACAGTGGTTCAAAGCTAAAAAAAAAAACAACTTTCATTATTTTATTTGGCACATTGTGAGCAAATAACTGGTGAACTTTTGATGAAAAAAAAATAATAATTTAAGGATTTAGGCTCCCTGGAGCTGGAAAGCTCTGCTGTGAGGAGGTTTGTTCAGCAGGATGCATATTTGTCCACAGAATGAGTCATGCCATTAAGGCTGCAGACAACAAAAAGAACATTGCAAAGATGTAATTCCCGCTGCTTCCTGCATATAGCAGATACCAGATGTACATGTCAGATGCTGTTAATAGAAAGAAGGTGTGCAAGGGTCCAAGTGAATTGGAAAAGGGAGAAAAGAAACATGGCAAGAACCAGCAAAGACAATCTAATAAAAACTATTAAATAGTGAGAGCTAGCTGCTTTCCTGATTCATGTACATAGCGTAATTAAACCCGAGGAATGCCTGCCAAAATCACCCTCATTAGAAAGTCCCTAAAGGTTTTGTACTGGTCCAGAAAAAACATTGTCTTATAGAAAGGGTTTTTATAGCTTGTTTATCTTCTCTATGCATTTTTTAAGTTTTTTTCTCATGCTTCTTAATGACTACTTGAAAAAATGAGTTTGAGATAAGTTCTACTAAGTAAATTTCAGCTCCTTAGAAAAGGTGAATAGCAGGGTGATATCATGGATGAATCTAAAGGAAGCAGTCAAGATTATATAGCTCATCCTATATTGTTTATGTTCATCTGCTTTAAGAATTATGTGCAATTATGAAAACCATAGGAATGGCCTGCCATCATACATTCAGGAAGCAGAGATGTTCTGTGTCCTAGAGATGGAAGTGTTTGCCTGCAAAATTAGTGCATCATCCTCAGAACAAAAAAAAATTGTGAAGAAGCTGAATGAGCTGGTAAGATAGTGATCAGTCCTGTACAGATATGAGCTCAACAACCACTCAAGGAGGAAGAAGACATTACACCTGGCACATTAGCAGCAATGCTATTATTATACAAAATCCCTGCCTAATAAACCCACACTAGTCTTCTCTACTCCAACATAAAAAAGTCCAATTGCAGTTTACAAGTGCACACAGGGACAATGAGTCTTAGTTCTACTAAGGTCTAGTAAGTAAATGTTTTGGAGGGATGTTGGTAGCATCATGAGAAAAAACTAGTGGTGGGATTGAATTAAAACTATTAATCAAGTTAATTGGAGTGTCTGTAATTAATGAATCTTGATTAATCGGATTTTAATAGAAAACTATCAACAAAATAAATAACGTCTACAATTCAGAAACCCCTTGTACTTTTGTTTAAGTACAAATGAGCTGAACAATAAATATATTTTTGTTTTTACTTTGTCATTTATTGTTGTTTAACTATCAGATTGGTGCAAAGTGCTATTATACTCATTCAGCTTTCAAGTGCTTCAGCAGCCCCTGATCATTCATATAGCTTCTTTAAAAAAAATACTTTAGAACTGTGGACTGTGGACATTAGCGTTTTAGATGTCTGTGCTTACTGCAACATGTTTTTTCATGGAGAAGGTATTTTAGATGGATTGATAAGCCAATGAGCACACAACTGTACTATGTTTCCAGAACACCTAATAGTCTTTTCCAAAGTCCCATCAAACTGATTTTTGAAGCAAAAATTAACTCCCGGTGGCCCAAAAGAAGCGACAGTGTCCATTGCTCTTGTTTATGGATGTCAGTTACCATCAGATTTACATGCATGCATCAGAAATGTGGAAACGTCCAAATGCAAAAGTTCCAGGAACAATAATGCAACTAGTTGTGTTAAAATTTTTGATGTATTAAAATCTATGCAATTATTTAATCGAAATTAAAGGTTTGGCCCTAGAAACTTGTTACTTTATTGAAGCAACGTCTCAATAAAGCTTTGATGCAAATTGATCTTCCAAATGGACAATGCCTCTAATCATAGCATCAAATAAGTTACAAAGCTTTGATCTCAGTCCCACAGAACATCTGTGTGCACGGCAAATTGGATACCGCCCATCATTTTACTATATAAAGAGCAAAGAAGATTTTAATAAACCCACAGGTGAGATTTTCTTATTTAGATGTTGATAAAAATTGTAACAGCATAGAACAAAACATTCCCACTTCTCCTGTATTGTGATAGTAACCGCAATTCTTTATCCAGTTGGGGAAAGAAGTTGCTGTGACTTCTCAGCACAACTATCAAAACAACAGTGCTATTCATGATCATATTGTGGGCTAAAAAAATATCTGAGATCTTTTTCAGAATGTAAACAGCTCTTGTGCTTACCTGTTGCACAGCATGTGGTAAAAACACATTACAAGATGACACTTTTGCAGGCATAGGCCTGTCTTTGGAAGTCCACATATAAATAAGCGGAAAATGCTGTATAGAGTCAGCCTTCCTCTAGAAAACCATTTACACACACACAAAAAAAAAACTACTGGTTCCTATGTAAGATAAAGTGGTTTTTTTAGGGAAGATGGATAAAAGCAACAACTATTTCACACCAGTCATTCACAAATCCTCCCTTCGTTCTTAATACTGTTATTCAGAAGACGACGCCAATGTTTGCTAATAAAAACTTTTTTTAAGAAGCTTCAGGAAATGTACATGTTTAAGCTTTTGTACCACAACCATTTCTTAACTGCTGGGAGTAAAAGACTGTACATTTATAAAAATCTATTAATTACTGGTATTATGAAAAAAATACTTAAAAATCTCAATTAGTTCTAGCTCCAAGCAATATGCATCCAGAGAAGAACATGAAGTAAAAATAGGGGGGATTAAGTCCTTTAGAAATAATGGATTGCTTTGGAGCATAGTTGTTCTTATTTCACAGTTTAGGGGTTGACTGAATAAAAATATGGATTTTATATGGAACCACTTTGGTTCAGGCAACACAGTGTTGGAATAAATTCCCAAAGCATCAGTGCTGCACTACCAGTTTGGCTTTAAATTTAGTAGGCAGCCACCACATATTGTCAGTGCCACCAGAATCCAGGCTGTGTGCAGTCACCTAAGATGGAGAGGGATGTAATCTGTTGAATGAGACAACGCTTTAGAATAAAACTCATTTCTCTTCCTGGTGGTGTTTTGCTTTGTCTGCAAAAAAGGAGGATTTGCAGTGGCTTCTCAGACATTCAGGGCCACTGGTGAATAAAAGGAGTTATTATCCACATCACTGTATGGTTCACACATGCACACAGATACAAGCATTTCCTAATCTTAAAGAGATCCCTTGGTCCTTCAATGCCTTTTTGTCTGCTTGGTCCTTTATGACTCCTGTAGCTCCTGGGCAGTGTGGTTAAATGAGGGACAACGCTGATTAACAGCCCCTGTGTACAGCAATAAAAGAAAACGGGTTAAGGCAGTTTGAGTGTGAGTGGGCAATTTTGACAGCATCACCAGGCTCCTGATACATGGATGCAGTGCGAACAACAGTTAAAGTAAATCAACAAATGTCCACATTGTACTGCAAAAGAAATTTAATTTTTAAAGAGAAAGAGAAAAACAAGTCCAAAACTCCAATTTTGAGAGTCAAATCGGTTTTCACCCAATTAAATGTGCTTATTCAGAAGTCAAAGAAACACGCATGCAAACAACCACCAAAAAAATTAAATTGAGTTAACAACAATAGCTGTTAAAAAGTACACAAGTGTAAAAGATATACCTAGGGAAATACAACTAATGTGAAAACATCACAGAGATGAACACCACAAAGTTTTATAGCTTGAAGCTTAGGTCTTGCCTGAACAGTAAAACACAGGGTAACCAGGACAAAGCAGAAGAATCCAAAACAGAGCAATGAAAAATCAGGAGGTTAAATACTGAGGCATGAGAGGAAAGTGGCAAAAGAACCACATGAACTAATCAGAGCAAATGTGATGAGGAGAAAGGAGGGAAGCTGATTGAGGAGACTAATTAATAGAACTTAAAGGATCTAGAAACCAAAAAAATGCTTGGCATAAATCTGAGAACATTAAAGTCAAATGTGAAATTAACAGAACACAAACATAAAATAACATAAGCAAAAATGAATGAACTGCATTATAACAGTAAAACACAGAGAAATAAACTGATCAGGTCAAAACTGATAAAACATCTGCTTTCTATTCCAGCTTTCTGTTATGAAAGTTACATTTTTGTTCCTCAAATTAGGTTCTTCCTTTTTCAATGAATGTTTCAGCTCAGAATAAATCAAAGACAACAGTAACTTACTCGTGACAAGTAAATACCTTTCAAAGGTGGCTTGGATTATCCTGTCCTCCTAAGTTGCAGACTGATTTAAAGTCTGCATAATGCAACATGAGTCAGAAGTCATTTTGGTATTAAAAGACTCCAGAGTAAATTACAGAATCTTTTAATTTGTAGAGCTATTTCTAGACCCCCATCTGTAGAGCAGAAAAATACTTCAAGTTTTTACAAAGAATCCTTTGCTTAAGATAGACAGCCTCTCTCCTAATTCCTTTTTAACAGGAATTAGTGTTATGACAAGAAAATCAAAGATCACTTCCATTTTAAAAAAGCTTTTCTAAAAGAAAGTCAAACATATTTTAAGATAACAATGTGTGTGGGGGTGTCTGTGTGTGTGTTTCAGTAACATAAATTTCAAGGTGAATAAAAGTTCTAAGGTGAACCTCCGCATACGTCTCCTGGAAATGATGCAACTCAAAGCAAAGTCTTCTAAGGCTGGATCAGTGTGAGTTCGTCCATGTGGGTGTGCGCATATGTGTGTGTGTGTGTGTGTGTGTGTGTCCATTTGGATAGGAAGATGAAAATAATAAAAGAAAAATGGACCTTGAAGGGAGAGAGCATAAAAAATAAGAATTTTGATCACCAGCTTATATGATCTAGCTTATGCATTATGAATGATGTAGAAGAAGATTGTGTCGCTCGTTGCACCAGTGTAAAAAAAGTAAGAGGAAACTGAACAGATGAAAAGAAGAAATTTAATTTGAGTTTATGGTTTAATTCATGACAGAAGCAGAGCTACTTTCAACAGAGGGTTGTTTAATTAATGTCAAGAGGCTTTTCAGATGTGCTACAATGGTCCACAGGATTTCAGAAGGACCATTAAGGCAAGAGCCCCGCTCTTGGTTTTCAATATAGAATATAATTTATATAAAATATGTCATTATATGAAATATATCATATAAAATTGTAACACATTTTGTTAAAATATATTTATATTCTCAAGTTTAGGTGTATTCAGTGTCCTTTTAATTTTCAATTCTCGTATAATTATTTCTTTTTGACTTTAGTGGAATAAACAGCAACGGGTACTGTAAATGATACATGCTTGAAGCAACGCGCAGACAGAAACTGAAGAAGTGTGTGTGTATGTGTGAAAATGTTTCATAAAAAATAAATGTTTTACACTGTCGCAACATGATGGACTTCGCTGGAAACACAAACTGACAGGCGTATTTAATTTTCTCTGCAATAACCAAAATGTGAATGTAGTAGATAAACACTGACAGTGATTCGTCAACACTAAGTGCTTATGATTAACCATCTGACATGGTGGAAATATTAACTTATGGTTGGTGCAGTACAGAGAAAATAGAAATGTTTATACTTTCAGCTATAATTATAATCAACATCCCACCCAGTTTACCCATAGCCTATCTACTCCTGATGAGTTTTTAGCTGGGCTGGTGGAAGGGAGATGAAATTTACTTAGGAAAAAATGTCAGTTAATTACAAAAACTACGCCACAGAGATGAACAATACACAAACTTATTCATATGAAAAATTGAGTTATTTTTAACCAACATTTCAGAATTTTAACAACATCCTGGTGAAATCCAAAGGCAGCTACTGGAAAGCACAAAGTTGCCGAACACCTTACACAAAAATGTACTGAACAATCTATCCGTCTGTCCATGCACTGTCTGTCCACCATTTGACCTTGCACAAGGGAACCACTGTCCATCTCCAATGGTCATTGGGCAAGTAGCAGGGTATATCCTGGACAACATGGACAGTTCACCAGTTCATCACAGGACAACACACCAAATCAAAATCATCTTAAGGCTCCACATAATGCCGAATTGGATAGGAATATTAATATTTAATAAATAATAATTTTAAATACTTTACCATTCATTTCTGGTTCTTTTCATGTTGGAGACTGTATGGAGTGAATTTGTTGTTCTGAGATATTAAAAGCAAGAGACTTTTCTATATTTACAGATGTAGCTTTAAGATTGTATATAATACATTTGATATCACTTTTATATGAAGCAGTAAAAGAATTTCAGATAGTGTCATTCAAAAAGCAATATTTCCTTTAGAGTTAAATACAGCAATGTTCTTATTGCTATTCCTAACCTATTTCTTGACTATGGATGTAAGTTGTACTTTCTGTCTCTAAAGGGTTTTAGCAGTTGAAACACTTAGGTAAGTAAATAATTATATTAAGGAGTCTGTGGGGAGGTTTGAGCAGAATCTCTAAAACCTATAAAGGTAGTAAATCCTTCCCCTACCTTCTGCTGTCAGTTCAAACAGCTCTTCAATCAATTTTCAGCACACACAAAAAAATGACATACCATCATTTCCTCCTCCAGTGTACACTGCATGTCCTATCTATGTATAAAAGAAAAAAACAATCCTCTTACTCGAACCTTTCAAAGAGGCCAAAAATGCCGCCCATTACAAGTGTGTGTGGATTTTAGTTTATGCAATCAAAGGAAATTCTCAGCTAGCCATTTATCCTCAGACAAAAGCACTGGGTAGACTAGAAGCAAAATTGGAGAGCTTTCTGAAGCTGTCGAGAAGGACCCAAGCTGAGACACAAATTGCTTTTCTCTTTTCCTCTGCTCACACCTAAGATGGCTGAAGTCATATATCAATTACCAGCCACCTCAGTGAAACATCTCTGCCACTGCAGTACCTTTTCTGGTCTGAAGCCAAATGAGTGCAGCGTGCGTGCTACATCAGAGGCATCAAGCAGGCCTCCTGGAGAGGGCAAGTGTGTAATAAATCCCCTGCCCATCCAAGGGAACTAAGTAGCCGCTGAATGTCTCCATCTCACATTATGACAGAGAAAGCTGACAAAGGTCTTAGGGCCCGAGTGGAAGCATCTTACAGGGTTTGCACTCCTGCCCTTTACCAATAGATTTTCAGGCTTTTTCAGCATCCCACTTTCCAAGCAGTAGGTGTTTTACAATTGCTCTGTGTCCTCAGACAGAAGAGGCCTCAAACCTCATTTTGCCTTCGAACAAGTGTTGTGCTTTTTACTTCAAACCCTTGCTGACTGGAATAATTTAGTCCTGGGCAGTTGTCCATCAGAACGGAGCCATTTTGTCCCGCTTGCTTCTTCCAAAGCCCTTATTGCATGCCTGGTTTCCTGCCAGGCAAACCAGTAGCCATCCTTGACACATGCTGCACTGTCCTTTTCAGCACTCAGACTTAAATAAAGTCTGAGTGCACCATATTTTTCCATCATGACAGTAAACTATGTTTTCGAAAATATTTTTGGTGATACAACATTTGTGATTTATCCAAACAGAGCATAAACAAGAGTAGCATAATCTATGAGGAAAAAATTAACTAAGAAGAAAAGGGAAATGTT
Source organism: Xiphophorus maculatus (assembly GCF_002775205.1). Taxonomy (NCBI): domain Eukaryota; kingdom Metazoa; phylum Chordata; class Actinopteri; order Cyprinodontiformes; family Poeciliidae; genus Xiphophorus; species Xiphophorus maculatus. The sequence goes on along the minus strand of NC_036458.1, from coordinate 9,431,345 downwards.
AATGGTTGATGACCCCTTTATTTCTTTATGCACATCTAAGAGCATTATAATGGAAGAGCAGTCAGTCAACAAGACATTCATAATACAAGCTGACAGAAAAGATGGTTATCAGTTTCAGCTGTTGCTTGTTGAAGCGGCACAGTCCTGAAAAGCCTGTGTGAAAATACAAATGTGAGATTGTCAGATGCAGAGTGCTTATGAATCCATTCACACCCACTTTGAGGACAATGCATAAATATAAAATCTGAAAGATTTTACAAAGGGGAAAAAATGACAAAGGCTTCCCCAAAAGACACCTACAGTCTGAGCCAGAGGTTGTAAAAATGAGACACAATTTAGTCTCACCGGTTTAGAGTATGATCTGACGTCTCCACAAGAGACTTATGTTTAATTGCTATTCGCATGGGAGCTCGCTCAGCCCTTTGGCAAATCTGAAGTCTTCACAAAATTTGCCAGACACACAAATTCAAATCCTCATAGTATGATTAATGGAGCTTGCCAGCTGTCTGCCAGCTCCCCAGTTTCAGGGAAAAAAAAGCCAAAGAGAAAATTATTTGCTGTAATCTAAGAGGTGATTGATGTAAATGTTCTTATCTTCCTTCACTTCAGCGGTGTCCTGTTAAGCCGCTTCTCCCCCCGTCCGCCTTCATTAGCAAATGGTCTTTCCCCATTTTTCTTAACCACTTCAGGAGTAGAAGCCGTTCCACGTCGTGTATTGCACACAAATGATTTGATTGACAGCAGATTTGCAGATTTATGTGACTGCATGAATGAAGGCCAGACCTTGCAAACTCCTAACAACAACATCGGTGAACCGGCGTACATGCCGTCTGCCGTCAGAGAGCCTCTCTGTGTGGAGGAGTGTAGCCATTGGCAGCACCAGGATCCCGCCCATGTTTACAGCCACAATAGTGAGGAACAGGCTGCAATGGAGATGCTCCAAACTTGGTTAAAACCCAGCCAAAGATTAACCAACTACAGTGAGACTTGACAATGGTGAAGTGGCTTTAGTGTCTCATAGAGAGATATCAAGACTAGAGAAAATGAACTGTGTTGAAAGTAGTGTAAAACATGCAAACATCGAAACCAGGAAGTCAATGAGTTAGGAATCCCAAAAGCAGTGATTGAGTATCAATAGTCTGTCATGCTGAAAAAACCCTTTCCATCAGGAAATTTTGTACCAAACAGCAGATTTATCATTTTTTTATTCCTATTGTGAAGGTTAAATTAAATTGTAGCTCATGTAAAAGGCTCTTTCAAGCTGCACAATATCGAAAACTTTTTCAGTGTTTGACTCTCTCCTGAGAGATCTAATGCCCTAAGCTTGTCTTAACTACGGACTATAAATACGGACTGTGGCAGAACCACAGTGCTGGTTCTGTTGGACCTCAGTGCAGCTTTTGACACTGTTGACCATGACATATTACTGAGTCGACTGGAGAGTTGGGTCGGACTCTCCGGTCCAGTGCTTAACTGGTTTAAATCCTACATAAAGAACAGGGATTTCTTTGTTTCAATTGAAAACTTTTCATCAAAGAGGTCAAAGGTCACATGTGGGGTACCCCAAGGTTCAATCCTAGGACCCCTTTTATTCAATATTTATATGCTCCCACTAGCTCAGGTTATAACAGGAAATAATATTAGCTACCATAACTATGCAGATGACACACAGCTCTACATTACGATGTCACCAGGTGACTCAGAGCCCATCCAATCACTGAACAGATGCTTAGAACAGATAAATGTGTGGATGTGCCAAAACTTTCTCCAGTTGAACAGAAACAAAACTGAAGTTATTATTTTTGGTCCTAAAGAGGAACGATCTAGAGTCAATGCACAGCTTCAGTTATTACAACTGAAAACCAGCGATCAGGCCCGAAACCTGGGAGTAGTGATGGACTCTGACCTGAACCTCCAGAGCCACATAAAGACAGTCACAAAGTCGGCCTTCTATCACCTGAAGAACATTTCCAGGATTAAAGGACTAATGTCTCAGCCAGATCTAGAGAAACTCATCCATGCATTCATCTTCAGTCGTATTGATTATTGCAACAGCGTCTGCACAGGTCTGTCCAACAAATCAATCAAACAGCTGCAGCTGATCCAGAATGCTGCTGCTCGTGTTCTCACTAAAACCAGGAAGATAGAGCACATAACACCAGTTTTAAAGTCCCTACACTGGCTCCCTGTAGCTCAAAGAATAGACTTTAAAATACTGTTGTTAGTTTATAAATCACTGAACGGCTTAGCACCACAATACATTAAAGATCTGTTGTTGTTGTATGAACCTTCCAGACCTCTCAGGTCTTCCGGTTCTGGTCTGCTCTGCATCCCCAGAACCAGAACCAAACGAGGAGAAGCAGCTTTCAGCATCTATGCACCACAAATTTGGAACAAACTTCCAGAAAACTGTAAAACAGCTGAAACACTGACTTCTTTTAAATCTCAACTAAAAACCCACCTGTTTAGAATTGTATTTGAAATGTAATCAATTACAAATTTATGGATGGAACTTGACTTAATGCTTTGTTTTGATTATTGATTCTATATTGCATTGTGTTTCTGTGTTTGTAATGATGTAAAGCACTTTGAAATGCCTTGCTGCTGAAATGTGCTATACAAATAAAATTTGATTTGATTTGATTTGATTTAACTTGTCCACGTTCTCTTTGGCTTGTGGCTTCATCAATCATTATGTCTGTTTTCTGTCTGTATTGTTTTCTTCAAATACAAAAACATGAAGTTCTACTGAGTACAGAGCATGCACTAATTTGTCTGACCATTTGTGACATGAACAAATTTACCACAACCTCAGTGGGAATGAATTTGCTTCAGTGCCGACATCTAATCCATGACAATTTATCACTAATATGGCCCACTTCAGTGCTATATTGCTTCAGAGCAAACTAGGTGGTGCAGACAGAACAAAGAATGAGTGTTATTTTTCTTCTTTTATTCGTTTTGTTTTTTTTACAGAAGGGGCTGTTTGTGATGCGGAAATCTTCTTATTTGCATTAAAAAAAAAGGCTGATCATAAAGGAGACCACAGTTCTCACCTTTAAATGGATACATGGAAGTCAGCCAGCTATGCTGTTATTCTGAGACACAATAATGGATCCTTCAAAAGTCTAGGCTTTACAAGGCTTTACAACATTTGTAGAGAGGGCTGCATGGTGAGGACATTAAATGATCACATAAGGCCAGGGAAGATAATATATTTTCTTTTTATGATTCAGCTCACAGCTACTTGTCAAGGTATGTGTTTTTACAACCTGTCAGACAATCTATATTTAAAAAAGAATACTTACGTATCTAATGCTATATTAAATAAATATAGCATGTTTAATTTGTCTTTCAGTTTGTACATGCTACCCGTGATTCATTGTGATTGATTTTCAGTTAATTCTCTGCAGCAGGATGATATAGTATACGTCCCACAAGGCAGCGCAAAACTTTTATCTTCAATACAAGATTATCTCAGGTCCTGGTGGCTTCAGAGCTGTCACAAACTAATAAAAACACTGACATTATATAATGCAGTCTTAGATTGCCTGAAGAGAAATACAAACATGTCATCTAAGAAACAATATCTAAGTTCCTTTGTTGGGAAAAATAATTTAGTCTTATATGTAGCCATTTCACCTCAATCTTCATCCACAGACTAGTGGCAGTCCTTAATATAAAAGCTAAAATTTGCACAGCTTTGGTCATGGGCTGCATTTATCTTATGATGATTTCAGCCAGAGTAAAATCTCTGCTTTCAGATTTAAGTCAGGAAAAAATATGGATTTTATGTCAATATTAATGCAAAAAGATCAAATGCAAGCTATATGTTAATCACATAGTAATGAGCTCAAACATATATGGTACTGTACACCAAAAGACCAAAACACACAAGTCATGAGACACATAAAGCTGTTTCTTAAATCATATTCCTGGTCTCTGTATTACTCCCTCCCTGATATTGCTCCTCACTCCCTCTCATAGCTTTGGGCTCACTCAGGCCCATGACCCATCAGTCCCGCCAAGACCTCTAAGGGGCTATCCATCACCAGAGCAGCATTGTAACCCAGGGATAGATTTCCTCTGCCCTTGCCCAATCATCAATCACCAGGGGCCACTGTGCATACCCAAGGAGGCTGCAGATAGTAAGAAAGGCAAAGCAATGTTATCCCCTCACCTCAGAAGTAAGTTGCACAGTGAAAGCAAAACAGATAGTTTAAAGCACTTTGTGATAATCTTTGTTAGTGAGGATTAAATGTGCATTTATCTTCAGAAGTATGTTAACAAGGACACTAATTGCTTTGTATGATCATTTAAGCCAAAAAGTGGAATGTGGTGTTTGGTGGGGACTCAAAATGCAGAGCTAGGAGCGTGGATCATCTCGAATGTGTTGAATGACAAAATAAGAACAAAAATTTACAAAAATCCATGGAAGCACAAGGAGCCAGAGTAGAACAAAAATAAACTATAACAAAAAGCCTCTAGGAGACATGAGGAGACCATGAGCGAGGAAGTAGTAAGCAGGAGGAACCAGCAAGGAGTGTGAGGAAGTGTTTAAGTACTGTCAGAGTGAATGTGGACCAATGGACCTGCACTAATTGGCTCTCTCTCCCCTCAATAATTGTGAGGGGAGAGAGAGAAAGTGGCACAGGAAGCGAGGGAGAGTACACACCAAACAATAACTAGACCTCAGAAATACAATTAAACCAGAGAAACAAGAAATAACCAGACAAAAGAAATAAACTATAAACATTAAGAAAAGACTGAACCAAATAGAACAGAAACATGGCTGATCTAATCAAACAAGTAGACAGACAGTAACACGACCCAAAACCAACTCAAAGAACCCAAGATTCTCTCAGAAAGATTGTAAATTCAGTAGTTTACATTCATACAGGATCATTTTTAGCATTATTTAGGATTAGAAAAATAATATTTTTTAACATTGACTCCAAAGCAAATTCAATGAAAAAAACACCCCTCTCCCTGCTTCCCACTTCATGAGAAGCATTAGTTGCTGAATAATCTATAGAATGTATCTCCAAACATTTATATTCAAAGAATCCCATATTTGTCCATTTGCTTACATTAGCATTTGACAGCTGCCACAAAGGAAGAAAAGCATATATGGTACAAAGTAATAAAAGCCTGGTCTCCTAATTTAAATGATAAAACTTCCTTTTGTTACCATATAAGCTATCAGGAAAGACATAGCTGCATTTTCTATACTTGTAGAAATTTAATTGACATCAACCGTGCTTGTCTCCCTGAAATCATTTGAGTCAGTGTGCAAAAATCAATTTGAATGTTTTTATTCAACAAATCAACTCAAACAATTTAGGGTTTGGAAAGGAAACACATTGCACACTAGAATACTACATAAGCAGAGAAAGAAGGGAATATTTATTTTTTTATGTTGAAGTGTAAATTTAAAAGTCACATTTAGTTAATGGTACTAATAAATATCCTTGGAAGCTGAGCAGAATATACCTTGTATCCAGTGTTTTACAAAGCCAAACTCACTCACAAGGCATCATAGGCTGCTTCAATAGACATTATAACTAAACCCTTAATGAATCTAAAATTAAACATGATTTAAGTTTCTGTTCATTTTTGGTCCACATTGCACAAAACAACTAATTATTCTGATTTGGTGAAGCTTTAAATTCAGTTTTTGCACGGAAAAAATATCCAGCATATCTAGTTTTGGAGAAAGAAGTAAATGCTTTTTGCTCAGGAATTTCATCAGATACAATGATCTCTACATACATATGCACTATAAATACAGACAATCACTTGCAAAATATAGAAAATTCTTACTCTTGGAAGCTATTCTAAGAGCGATTTTGTTTTATTTATTTAAATAAACAACAAAAAAGTGACACAAAATAATTTATTTATGTTCTTGCTTTGTTAATTATGCAAAAAAAAAAATGGCAATGTTGTTGTTGCATTTTCAGATCAAGAATGCAATACAGAAAATGTCCATACTGATGCAAAACCAGGCAAGGAACAATGACAGAATAAATATGGTGCTAATTATTCGAACTACAGAAGAAGTAAGAGATGATGCAACTGAGCAGAAAGAGCAGCAAAAGAAAGAAATTGAAAGAAAAGATAAGATATAGTTTTGGAAAGAGTTGCTTGTGCCAGTCAGACAACATGTCCTTGACACCTGCAGGGAGAAGAGGCAGAAGAGGAAGAAGCTTCTGTCACGTCGATACAGCAAGCAGAGGCACTGAATAAGAAAGCGCCAGGTGTCCTTTTGACATTTGCACTCCCCTAAACGACCAAGTGAAGGAAGAGAGAGTGCAGCGCTATCCCAACACCCTTCCAATTAAAACCAACAATTAATCATTGCTATTTAAAGAGGCCCACATATCCTCAGTTGTAGGAAGTTGTATTCTTTGTCAAAGTTCATACTCACTGAACTCAACTCAACCAACTCACTTGTCCCAAACATTTAGGAAAGGTTTTAAGATCTAGCTATGAGTTGCAGCAAACTGGGTTTTCTGAAAACATTTTTAATATGGTACCAGTTGAGACCACACACATTCAGTTTTGATTTTCATTGTTACCAGCCAGACTAAGAAAATTCTGTGAACATTTGAGTGAAGTGATGTGCCATAGATAATATTTGATATTTTTGTTTGCATTCATGTTTATTGAGATCCCCATTAGCATCAGGAGCATGCTGCATCATCTAGGATCCGTTTACATAAAAAAAATTTCTTTTAGAGTTGGTATTATTTTACAACCTTTTGATAATGAGAACTGATACAAAAATGTGAAACACAGATACATCTTAATACAGTAGAAAAATCATTGGAACAACAGGATGGGAAGAACAGTATAATTCAATTCAGTTAATAATTTACAAAAAAAATAAAATAAAGGTAAATTCATTCCAGTCATACAGACAGATTTCAGGTCAGTTACATACATTCTGAACTGCATTACAGTCTAAAAGTTCTGGGTTCAGATATAGTATTGTCCCTTTGCATGCTTTCCTTCCTCTCAAAAATCTGGCTACACTCATTCTTTTCGTGCACCTTCTTCAACCACACTTTTTTCTTGCACTTAACTTTCCATTATTATGCTTGGATATAGTAGACTGTGAACAAATTTTATTTTAGTAAGAACCTTCTGACCCTTACCTTCCTAGTGGAGATGCAGTCAGCAGGCTTCCCATGACTATGTGGGACATTGTCATGACAGACATTCATATTGCCTGCCTGCCAGCCTGCCAGCCAGCCAGCCAGCCAGCAACTAACTAACTAACTAACTAACTAACTAACTAACTAACTAACTAACTAACTAACTAACTAACTAACTAACTAACTAACTAACTAACTAACTAACTAACTAACTAACGGAGAATGAAATGCTGCTGACAAAATAGAAAGAAATATGAGAATTTAAATAATGTGAGGCCAGACTGGGTGGGAGGAAGATGAATTGAACTGAAGACACATAGAATAAACTGAGCTTAAAGGTCACAAATGGAAAAAATGAAAATAAAAAACACAATCAAACACCAATTTAATATTGTAAATAGTGAAGCAAACCCAACCATAACAGTCAAAGGAGTGGGCTTCACAAAAAAAGTCCAATGATTATTAATTTGAACAAAATTCAAAAACACAAAAGCCCAGAGCGACTAGAACAACCGCAGTTTTAATAAAAGGACGGCCTTTGTGGTGTAACTGTGTCTGCGTTATGTGAAATTACATGAAATTGTGTGGATTAGTCAGCTAGGTTTAGGTTTTTAATTATAAAAGTGCAACTATGCTCTATTTCAACACAATGCACAGGCCAGAAAAGACGGAATGTTTTCGCAATATTTTCTCATTACAGTAACATTATTTGTCTGGCAAGTTAAAGTCATTTCCCATTATTCTTTTCAGAAATAAATCTATGAGACAAACTGCTTGGCAAAAAGTACAAAGTGCCTCAGGACTTTGAAGTTGAGATGCAAACTTTGACCGACTCAATCCGTCACTTCATTCTGACCTCCTGGGGCAACTTTTAATTGCACTTTTCCTTTCCTATTCATATGATAAGTCCTTGTATTTGGAAGGGCTTCTTGACGTTTCTCATTTGAAGAACTGTATATATGTTTTTCAAACTGTTCCTGCTTTACCTATTTGCATCTTCTGCAGTGTCTGTTTTTCTGCTTTGCAGAGCAGCCTCTTTGTGTTTGGTTTTCACTCCATGCAGGTTGTTGGTTTGCCTGATGGGAGGAGCAATAAAACAAAAAAACTGTTATTTATATTCAACAAGCAACACACCAACACTGTGTTTCTGTATTTGCACTTTAAGCACAGTGTGTGACAAGCAGGAAAGGTTAAAAAAGAACAAACGTGAAACAAAGAAGAAAAATATTATTTGTACTGAGCCCACTCCATGGAGAGCTGGTTGATGCCAGGCAGAAATGCTGAGTATCTCTTAGTGGATGTATCCCAATGCTCTCATGTGAACCTCATCCTGGTCCAAACTTTCTAGAATACAGTGAGGGAGTGGGGGGAGGGAACACATTTTGGCAGCCTGCATTTTCTCCTGCTGAAAAGAGCTCATTAGCATCTGTTGCCCTCAATTGAGCTTCCCAGACAGAACTTCCCCTGAAGCTGAATACAAATCCTACCTCTTTATTTCTTACGGAGACACCCAGGACCCGGCCAATTGGGTAAGCCTGTGAATTCCAAACTATGGTCAAAAATAGTCATCTAATTGGTCAAATGTTTAGGGAAAACTGCACAGTGACAGTAATGTACTTTTATTCACTTTTTCATATCAGTTTCCGTGTAAATACAACTATAAATCCCTGATAGTGTAAATTATATATTCAGATATCTCATTAGCCAAATTGCTTCTGTCAGTTATTGAATCCTATTTGCATTTAAAATCTGCTCAGTCTTTTCCTTCAATTCAACTAAAAACCTGCCGTCCATTGTGCAATTATGTAAAATGTTGAAACCTTTCTTTGAATGCTCTGTGATTCAGTATTATGTATGGGGGCACATTGTTCCATTTTATAACACTATCAAGTAACTATGTTACCTTAAGTTGTTATAAAAATGTGTATCATAATATGTATCAAATATATGATGTATCAAAGATTTATCATAATATCTATTAAATATGACTTAAAAGAAATTTTATTTAGTAAATTAACACTTTGAAAGTGGGTCTCTCTTTCTGAAATTCCACCTTCAGGAAGTCATCACAACATCGCTCCTCTATTAATCCTTTAACAACATTTTTACTTCCATTGAAAAGCTGAAAAGTAGCTTGTATAATGAGCTCAGCAGATGTGCAGTTCCACCAGGTGTTTGCTAATTGCTGCCACTAGTCTGAAGGAGCTGAGTCGGGGTCCACTGTGAGGCGGGACCTCGGAAGATTGGAAACTGCGCCGTGAAGGCAACACTTGACCCACACAGTCAATTTTCACAGCTCAATGGTTGCCGAAGGGAGAGTAAAGGATTTCTCAAACATCCGAGGACGAATCAAAGCAACGCTCCAGGTATGGTTTTGATGAGGGAATAACATTATAACATGATGTTAAGCTCAAAAAAGTTGATTTTACAAAATGATGCCCCATTGATTTAAAAGGAGCAATTCACAAAAGTTGATGTAGCCTCTTGAATCTGAACACTCACTTGTCTCTAATTTAATGGCAGTTTAATATGATTGTCTAGATTTATAAGATGACAGAAATTATGACATGAACATTTATGAAATGAACAAAACTGGGCTATTAAACTTGGTAATATCTTATTCTATGTTGTCACCCCAAAAGACTTTATGAGGATTTCTGATTATCCTAATTGTATTCTTGGTATTAGTGATTAAAGCCTACGCTTGCTTCCTCCCTCTGCGGAATAATTAGAGTTGCTGAGATGTCTTTACAGAGAACTGTAAAGATCATAACTTAGACGAATAAAATATCATCAGTCAGAAATAAAACTATTTTCTGTTTAGAAACTGGTGCATTTCAGTGATTGGTGGTTTCAGCGAAATTCCAAAAATGAAATAATATTTTGAGAAAAATATGTGTATTGCAGGTGAATATCCAAAGACATGTGGTCAAAATTAGTAATTGCATACACTTTTAATATACTATATTGTCTTGTTGATGGTAATCTGTCTTGTAAACAGAACAATAATTTTAACAGAATAAAAAGCTTTCCTGTAAAAATGGTAGAAGAAGGAAGCAGCAGTATGACGCATCAGTTCAGGGTTGTTGTTTTTTTCTTCTTTCATTCGAGTGTTTGTATGTGAATGACAGGTCATGTCACCGCTGGGTCAGCCACTCCTTGGAGAATGTGCGGTCTGAAATGAAAAGACTGGGGAAAAAAGTATTGCATCATCACCGTGCTTGTCAAACAACATTTAGGGAGCTCCAATCAAAGCAGGAAAACATTGTGACATCTCATTTGAAGACAACCAGAGCTTAAAGATCCAGTGAGAGATGATGGATGTGTTTATATGCCATGGATTCCCAGTGGAATAAGAGCTAGCCTTTCCTAGAGGATCAGGGTTAAAGCTAACATCTAGCATATTGTTTTCAGTTCATTTCATTGTTTGCTTGTTTTTATTTTCTTCTATGTTGTACTGGAAAATGTGCTTTGTTCCTGGTTGCTACAGGGTAAAGTAGGTTTCACTACAAAATCCTTTAACAACATGAAACTCATTTCATCTTTTGCCTTTTAATATCTGCATAGCTTTCAGTAAAACCCTGAGGGTACTGCTGCTGCGAATGTACTGTATCTGAAAGCTGCGTTTTTAAAGAAAGCCAATCACGTTTATTGTGCTTTTGTGACTTTTAAATTGTGTACTAGAATGCAAAACATTTCACTCAAGTGACTTTAAGTAGTCTTGCTTTAAATATTAAATCATTTATGCTAACAGAAGACTGCCACCCCAATCCAAATAATGTCCTATGTCTAAATTTAAAAAAAAAAATCTTACTGCTAAGTTTTGGTCGAAACTTCAAGAAAAGGAAGGAAACAATGTGAGGCAGTGATCAGTGTTTTTAGTAATGTAATACGTAACTGATGTCAAACAATATAATTTACATTTGACCGGTGTATGTAGTGCAGTTTTCACCACTATTTCGAGGTAGCCAAGAAACATTGAACATGCTGTTTATGTATTGTATTTTAGAAAAAGAATGAAACTTTCATGAATATTAAACTATGTTTTATAGTACACTGTATAGTGCACAATACTTACACTGATCAAACTTTAGTTTGATCAGTGTAAGTATTGTACATTCAGCACCAAAAATGCAATCCATGGCTCTGTCATTTTGCACCAAATAGGAATTAAATAAGACAGCGACAGCAAGAGGCAAGACATTAATGAAATAAGAATAAACAATGGTGAACTCATTAAGGGTGCAGCTGATAGCTTACTTTTCTTCCCTCCCCACATTAAATATGTTTTATAGTTTATAATAATACTTGGAACAGTTATTTGTCTGTATGGATAGGAACAGTTAATTCTCCTCTAGACTCCACTGGGGCACAAAAACCTAAAGGCTTCATTCACAATCTTTCTTTCTGCAGCAATAGCTTGAAGATTGATTTCTAAGCTCTTCAATCACCTGTGGCGCAGTAGTCAGAGAAATAATTGCTTGCTTTGTAACATCACCCACCTCAATAAAAGTGTTCTGGTACTTAGTGTCTCAGAGAGTTAGAGTTGGCGAAGTTCTGCCTGCAGACTGTTTATAGTAGCTTTTATTACTGTATTAGCATAACATTAAACTGGACTAAAAGCATTGCAAATGACTATGAAATTGCAGCTCATTAGTTTATCAAGCATTAAAAAGTTTGAATTAGGTAGAAAGTGATGACCATTAACTGTTGATTCTTGGAGCCTTTGTGAGAAAAGCAAATAAGCATTTTTCCTTAAAGCCACAGAGTCAGACAAAAGCAGCCAAACCTGCTGACTCACATGTCACATTTGTCCACCAGAAACCATTACAATTAATACAATCCTAATGAAATAATTCAAGGTCAACTCATACAAAAATCTATTTCGCTTTATTCGTTCAGGCTCTCATACACATTCACTGTTTTGTGAAACATATTCGCATTATCTGAAAAATGTCTTGTTTTAGCTTACCATTCCTATGACGATCTTCCTCAATTCATGCTAATTTGGCCGTCTGCGTGATGTTTTTAAATAATAAAACTTCAAAAATTAATGACGGGCACACTAAAGCCTATGCACCACTTTAAAAAAAAAAAGGCAGTTTTTGTAGCTCATTTGGGCTTTGCCAGAAGTGCAATATGCATAAAATATGAAGCCACATCCAGCGCTAAAATTGCTCTTTCTTTAATCTCTGCGTGATCATTGTGAAGTTCCTCATTAATACCCCCACAAGGGTGAGCAGAGGTGGCAGGATGCAGCATTGCCTCCCAGCTGCAGGCAAGTGCAAGATATCGGCTTAGGGGAAGGCTGACCTTTAATGCATCTAAAGGGTTAAGGCTTTGCATACAAATTTTGATCTGATTCCTCAGTCATGTGGCCAGTTATTCACCATCACAAAATGTCACTGCTGGATTCTGCCTTTGCTCAGTGGATCTTATCAATATGCTCCGTTCTATCTGAAAATATACCAGAATACTTCATTAAAATGTTAATATTCACGTTTGTGATTGTTGTCATTCTTTTCACTTGCGTGTTTCTGTGAATTAGGTAATAATAGAGTGGCAAGCTTGCAAATTTTGGGTTATTTAATTAGTCATTGCAAACGGTATGGCTCCAAAGCTAGTGTAATTTAATCGCAAATGCAAATGCAAGGAACTATATTAAAACACAATTATGTAGAGAGGAAGAGGGGGGGGGGGGGAGACCAAAGAAATTATGCAACATTGCCACCTACTGGTAAACTCTAAAACCTTGCATGCTTACTCACTTCTAAGTGGTAATATCCTGGAATTGAGATTTATTACAAATATTGTGCTCAGATTTTGATGTGAGCTATAAGAAGAGACGCTATGTATTCGGACAATAACACACACAAACAAAAAAAGACCCAAACACTATTCCTATGTGTTTTTATGGAATATATACATGCAAAACCTCTAAACCTATAACTCAAGTAGGTTGAATTGCACAATACATTTTTTTGTAGTATTTTTCCAAGTTAAAACTTTAAAAAAGCAATAAGATGCTTGAAGTTTCTCACATTTAGCCACATTCCAGCCAAAAATGTTTTTATGTTTTATTTGGGTTTTTGTTAGACAATTATAAGTAGTGGATAATTGTGAAATAGATCAAATACAAATTTGAAGTGTGAAATACATTCAAATCTTTTTAATTTACTACAGTTAGATGCAGCTTAGTGCAATAAATTGCTTAAGAAGTCAACTAGTTAGTAAATAGGATAAACCGGTGTGCATCTTAAATCAAATCTAAATCCAGATGTTCGATGAAGGCTTCAATGGTTTGTTAGGAAACATTCATGAACATGCAGCATCACAAAGGCCAAGGAACAGACAAGACAGGTCAGAGATGAAGTTTATAGGACGGCCAGATTGTAAATATAAATATCCCAAACAATGTGAAGATCTCACATTATTCAAATTATTACATAGAGATGTTAATGGTGAGGCACAACTGCAAAGCCACAAAGACATGGCCATTCTAAACTAACTGACAGGACAACAATTGGAGAACTAGCTTAGATTCCTAGAGACTATTAGTTGAGCATTCCACAAATCTGTTTTTTTTTTTTTGTTTGCTTGTTTTGTTTTTTTAATGGAAAAGTGGCAAGGCTGTGGAAAGAAAGCCAGAAGAGGTTCCCTCCACGTTTGTCACAAGCAAACCAGGAAACGTGTGGAAAAGAGTACTCTGGTCACAGGAGATCATAAAAACCTCAAATCGCCACCTCCCTAGTGAAACCTAGTGGTGGCAGCATCATGCTGTGGGGATGCTTTTGTAAAACACTGAGAGCAGCTGGTCAAATGTGATGGATGAAACCAGATGTAGGGTTATTGGAAAGTCATGTTTCAAAAATACTAGGAAAACATGATAAAACTTGGAAAATGTTAGAAGGAATTTGAGTTGTTTTGCAAGCCGCTGTAAGCAACATACTTTACACTGGTGGTACATGTTTCACTAGTTTATTTTTCAAGTTTAAAGTGAACATAATGACTTCTACTGTTGAAATGTGCTTTACAATTATTAAGTATCGAAAAAAGGACAAATTAGCTCAAAAGGTATATACACAATGCTTTAACCAGAAAGGCACCAAAGACAAATAAGTATTAAGCAGAAAGGTAGTAATCTGCACTACAGGAAAAAATCTTGTGAACTTTTATGTAACATCATAAGCAACAAACTTCAAAACTTGCTGCTTTCTCTTGCAATAAAACAACCTTTATTTGAATAGTTAAAAATGCTAATAAGACAATAGTGGTGTTGTGATTGCTAAAATATATATATTATATAAATACAATATTCTCAATGTAACATATTTAGTGTGTGCAATATTTCCTCCCTTTTGTGGCTACACTCCGTCCCACACTTTGTGCAAGGAGGAAAAAATAGCAACATCCGAACATCCTAAATACAAAGAGCTTGTTTTTCTCCAAATATAAACATTTTTATTCATACACACTTGTAATAAATTATCTCTAGTACAATATCTAATAAAAATAAAACAGCAGCAGGTTTCTATCAGCTGTTGTAAGAAAATGACATCTGCTGTATTTTCTTTGCTACTGATAAATGTCTGGAATTAAATGATGATATGGATGTGATTGTCTTAACATTTAACAGCTTGTATATAGTTTTTTGTGTGTATGCTTCACTGTAACAGAGCACTAAATTGTTGTAAAGTTAAAGGTGAAACATTCTTGCACCAAAATCTTGAGTGGGAACACTCAAGTGGCATTACAAATCAAAACTGACACTCTTGAGGCAAATGAAAAATGAAAGAGGTAATACATAATATGGACTCTGCAGCATGAGGGGTTGGCAAAGGTAACAGCTCAGTTTTTCACACAAAAAAAAACAAACAGAAAAAACATTCTCCTAACCAACACAGGTGTTAATAAGAACTATCTGCTCCAAAATGTGAGTGAGAACTCTACTGCGAATTTACAGTATGCCAAGGATAAAAAAAACAAAAAAACATTTAAAAACATATCAAAGCACTTTTGGATGGTCTCACCCATTTCTGACCTGGCTTCATCATGATTGTTCCAACATGTGGAGGAAATGACGTTAAAATTGGAACCTGAATGTCTCTTTCTCGCTCATTTGTTTAATGTGATGGTGACATAAGATGTAGGTATGTAGCCTTCATCTCCATTGTGTCTTCGGACGCGGGTCCAGCCGTCTCCTTTGTCCTCTTCCACTACAGCCAGCACTTCCCCTTCCTGCATCGAAATGGTCCCTTCACTGGCACCTGAAATGCAAAACAATAACTTTGTAATGTGATAGCAGCTATATCAAATCAGAGATTTACATACAGTGTATATTTTTTTTTCTTTTTTCCTCCACTCACTCACCAGCTAATATGAAATCAGACCAAGAATACCTTGAAGTGTGTTTTTTTCCCCCACTACTTTCTTCAAAATCAGACATTTACAGATAAATCAATTGTGTGAACATTTACACAGTGATTACCTGTTTGAAAAGCTAGTCAGGTTTCAGATCTCATCACAGCTCCACTGAAAGTCACTAATGATCCTCTGACACCGTGTGTATATATATATATATATATATATATATATATATATATATATATATATATATATATATATATATATCTTAGATCTTTTAGTTACTGGGTTTATCTGCTGAGAAACCAATTCCTAGTTTTTGCCCATAAGGCAGAAACCTTGTCTACTTTTAACACTAAACTTAAAACACTCCTTTTTGGAAAAAGTTTAAAGTAAGAGTGGCTGAGGTTATTCTGAGCCGACTCTAAATGTGCTATATACACATTTCAGTATAAATAATTTGTGCAAAATGTCAAACACACAGCTTTTCTTTTGTGACATCATGAAAAATCCAAAGAAATAAGATGAGATATCAGGGAGACGGCTGTGAATCTCCACAATTCTCCAATTCAACCTTAGAAGAAAATCATTCAAATTCATTTACATTCATCTGTTTAATTACATGCCTGCAAGATAAAACATCATGGGAATGACCAGTCATATCATACAGGTAGAAAACTAATTCTGTGTCTCGGAGATGAATATGTTTTGGAGCAAAATGTGCTCATCAAAAGCAAAAGATGTTGGCTGTATCTGATAAGGGAATGTCAGTATCCACAGTGAAACAAGCCCTACACAGAGGTGAATGTAAGTATCACTGGTACACCTGGAGGAAAAGGGGAAACCAAATATGGAAGTGTCAGCATCCTTTTGAGTTTCTTTTGTTGACGGAAGTACTGGTGCATTCTACAAAATATAAGACATAAAAAAAGGAACTTCATGTGAAAAATGTTTACTTTAGGTTTAAGTTGGTTTCGGACAAAAAAAGTGAATGTTTTGGAGTGGTGATCTCATTCCCACAGATTGTTTGTGGGTAGAGCTAAAAAGGTGACAAAGTGGCCTAAAAACCTGACTCAGTTACACCAATACTTTTAGGATTGGGCCAACATTCCAGCAAACTATTTTGTCCAAGTTTAAAAAATGAGCACATTTTACCCCAGTCTAATATTTATTTTATAATTAAAAAAAAAAACAAATTGAAATAAAAAAATAAATTAAATCATACCAAACAGAACTGACTCAGAAATTAATTAAAAATAACATATTTTGAATTAAATTTAAAAAGACATACCAGGGAAGTTATACATCGCTGTGCATTTCCCGATGGGCGCCGCTGGCTCTTCATCCTCAAAGTCATCATCAAACTCAGCATAAATAGCTTGAGAGGGATCGGGAGTGCTTGCATCTGAATGTGCACCATCAGGACTGGAAAGCAAAAAGGAAATCCGTCTTTTAGAAACAAAGAGAAGACACTTTGTTTTAAATGCATCTCTAAAGGAAGAAAATCAACCTACCTAAGAACTTCATGAGCTCCGTTATTGTTAAATGAGTGAGCTCTGTATCGTAGTGTGTCCCCCCGAACACCTGCTTCAGACAGCCAAGTCTGATAACAGAAACATGTTTAATCTTGTCAGCTTTATCTGCATGACTGAAACACTGTGACATAACCCAGGGTCCTAAATTATAATGAAACGAGGCCCTCGTCTTATGAATAAAGAACAGTGTGGAGAATTACCTCATACTTGTTCAGTTCTCCTCTGAGCCTCTCTATATTCTGAGATGTCTGACTGATCTGGGTTGCAAGACTAGCTGGATCTCCCATTTGAGGATTTTTCTCATAAACATCTTTCATCTTTCCGAGCGCTTCGCTGCAAAGGAAAACAAGGAAGAAGACAGGAACAAGGGAGAAGAAGAAGCAAAGTGACTTTCGGTGAAATTTTGATCCCCTACAGCTCACGGGTGGGTAAACAATTCACTCAAACTCAGACAGACTTGTTTACACTGCATGAATATTGTATCTATGCTTCCAGCAGAGAGGTTCTAACAGAGATTGCTACGAATGGGCAGGAAGCCGTCATGTGCATGCACACACACCTCTGATCTGCTTCCTTCTGCAGCTCTTTAGAAATTTCCTCTAATTTATGCTGTAACCTCTTCCTGCGCTGCTCCGGGGGGAGATGGCCGAAGTCCTCCGTCACTGTAGGCTGCAAGAAGTCGTCACAGGAAGGGTGGGTTAGCGCTGAACTCAGACTCATATTTGTCACCTTCATAAACATGCCGTCACCGTGACTAAAGAACCAGACAAGTGAGAAAGAACGCCCTTTGCAATCAGCTCAAAGTTTAGATCGCTTATTTAGATCTTTTAGATAAATTAGCTCACTAGAGAGCCGAACACAAAGTCAATTCCCATTTACCAACAATTACAAACTAGCAACAATTATGTGGTTTTTAGACCCCAAAAAAGCTATATATTTATTTAAAAAAACTAAACTTTGATTGAAAGAGGTGAGACACAAAAGTAAACAAATTGCAAACTGGATTCTTGATTGACAAGTTTCATCCTGAACTAACAAGTGTCACTTTTCCTCCACCAGATGGCCACCTTTTCAATACAACACCAAAGGTCATAAGTACAAATGCATTAGAAGATTTTTTGTTCTTGTTGTTGAGGAATAACATCGTAAATTTACACAAGAGACGTTGTAAAGAAAAAGTGTCCAATTTTTTATGAGTTAAAAAACTTAGACCCCCACACCATTTTTGATGACATTGTTACCCTACCATGATCCTGTCTGGGGTAAATTTCTGAGGGGAGAAAGAGAAACAGCACATTTCCAGTAAAAAAAAACTTTACAGTAACTTTAACTGTTTACCTGCTTAGGTAACCTCAAAAGATGGTTGCATTATGTCAGAAATATCTTAATCCATATACAAAGAGCATGCTTTAGGATGCATTCCTTAACTTTGATAATGATGAAGAAGGTTTTGGAGAGGCAAAGAGCAGAGAATAATGTCTATGTCACTAGAAGTGTTGGTGGCCTTGCACCCGAATCATCTCCTCTTGTCACTCACCGATCTCCTGAGTGTCCGGAAGGAAGAGATTCTGGGTTTGACTGTCTTATTGATCTCCTTCAAACAGTACGACAGTGGGTCCCGGCCAAACTTGGGGGAAGGGGCTCCGTTAGGAGGTGAAGGGGCCGGGGGTGTAGAGAAAGGAGTGAGTGTGGAGGAGGAGAGCTGGGGGTCGGGTAAGACCAAACGTACCGCCACCCAAAAATGAGGTGTGCAGGCATAAGATGGTATAAAAAAGGGGGCGGGGGAGGATGAGGATAACAGAGATATGGGAGGGGACAGAGAGGACAAAAAACAAAACAAACAAACAAAAAAAAACATGGTGACAAAGGAAAGAAATAGACACCGTCAACACGTTAAGGCGCACCACAATGCCTGGAAGGACAACACAAACCCAGCAACGAGCCTAAAGAGCATGAAAGCACAAAGATACATCTTTGGCTCAAATCAAACAGGACATTCCATGCCAATTCGCAATCATTTTAGCAGGATAAACAATCATGTAAATTATAGACACTTAAAAAAAGTTGACTGGATCTGTAAAGTTTGAAAGTTTATTAATTAATTAACTAATTAATGAGGTGCTGATGGACTCTTCTTTATGCTAATCTTTAAGAGTTTGGTCATGTTTGTACAACTTGCTCTTCAGTATTCAAAAGCTACTCTTTTGAGATCCTGGTTACTAAAATCCATTTGCCAAATTTGTATTTGGTAAATTGTTGCATTGTGTTCCTAAATGCAAAAATTCGTTCTTTCCTGTTTCTATTTTGTACCTGTAAGCAAACTTAAAATTTGCAAATCGGTATACGTATCCAATTTTTTCTACTATTTTCTTGAACAACAGAAATAAATTGCTGTAAAAACACCCAAAAGTAACATCCTGATATTTGGAATTATAAAGCAACATTCTCTTAAAGTTCTAAGCTATGACTATACTGTATTAGAAAAAAATACTTTAAACTGTTGGCTTTCATGACACGAAACACCCAGTAAAAGTAAAACAAACAGTCTTTTTGCTGTCCAAAAAAGTCAACAAAAATTGTTATTAATTGGATATTTGATAAGATGTACTGAATTTCTGTAAATTTGTCTTTTACTAAAACCAATCGAAAAATGGGGATGAAACTACACATTTTTTTTTATACTATTTGAATCTATGAACAATTAAGTTTTCTAGCAGTAAGTACAGATTTGGAGAGTTGTGTGAACTTGCATGGAATGACCGGAAGCACAAAAACATCACAGTAAGAAACCAGCCATAGCCTCCACACTGGTGCTACAACAGCCCAACAAAACTCAGGTAAAAGTTGAAGGGCAGCGTAAGACTCAGTGAGGATCATGGGGCAGGCCACCAAGACTAAACATCTGTATTGCTTCAGATTTCAAAATTAGCAGCTCTCTTGTTTTACAGCCTTCCACTCATCTCTTTATAGTATTTTACCAAATTGCCTTTTCATGATTGAGCAGCTTACACTTGTTTATTTTCATAGCAGATTGCTCAGAGTTTACAAGGCTGTACATTTTGTCATGCATCGATCATCAATACTGTAAAAGTAAACATTTAACTATCGGGATTCAGTGTGAGAAAAATTTGTACATGTGCTGCAGACTCCAGAAGCTGACCTACATAAATAAAACCAGCTTGTAAACCAGTGCAGTTGTTATAAATAGCTGGCTTAATTACCAACAGTGGATATAGATTTTTGAGGCAGGGCAAATGGCCTTTATTAGAGCGAGGGTAAATTGACAACATGGCGGGAGTGAACTACAAACATCTACATCTATGCTGAAAGGTGGTGGGGTGGGGTCCATTAGCTAAATTACACAGCAGGCTGATGGCTTCAAGTCTTCAATGCAGACGGGCTAAACTGCCCTGCAACAAGATCCCGTGTGTAAACACAGAGATCCAGAAGTACAGGACTGTTATTATGTGAATGTCTGCTACTTTGGGGCTACATTTCTTAGAGTTATGGAGCTCTAACTACAGGAACGTAGTTAATAGGACTGCTTAAGGGCCAGACATAAACCACGAGCTACTTGAACCAGTACACCCAGTTTTCTATTCACACTTCTAAGGTCTAATTAGGAGAGCATGACTGATGACACAGAGCTCTGCGTCGCACACGTACACAGAACAGGAAGAGTGCACAGCTGAGCACAGCCACTAAGACATGCAGAGAGAAGAAGAGGTGCTGACCAAGCAGAACACTGCAGGGAAGGAGGAAGAGATCATTTAGTTTTGGGACTGGAGGAGGAGACTATTAACTGGTTAGAAGTAGGCCAACCATAGCACCAGTGTGGGATATTAAAGTTGCTTATAGTTTCGTAGCTGTGTAAAGTACTCTATGCTCCAAACAGATACTAATGGAGCAACAATTTGTTTAACAATTTGAGTTTCTCCATCTTAACTCGGTGTCATTCTTATGTTGGCACAAAGAATTTGTTGTGATGCACATAGTGCCAGGTTCTGGGCAGAATAATAGAGGCAGTGTGTTTGTGGAGGCCCGCGGAGGAAAATTCTATGTAGTTTGGGTCCCGTGTTCATGAAACCACAAGCACAGCAAAATGCTGACTGCAAGTTGACCTATTGGAAGCCAGGATGCAGAGATACGTGTACGTGTCTGTGTGTATTTGGAGGGTCAAGGTTTATTCACTCACAGCCAGGGACAGGATCATGCAAAAGGTCTTTTCTAGAAGTGCTGGAGTGTATATAAAATGAGACGAAAGAGGCTCATGCATTAATATACTGAGCTTTAGAATAGAGAAAATATTCACATTGTTGTATGTTTTTCATGTGTTGCCATAACTACAGGTTTACCGCAAATGCTATTTGGAGGATTTCCTGGTTCTGCCAAGCAAGAAGTCAACTATTATCCTAAAATAGCAACATTAACATTTTAATCTTGTTAATTATTGTTCCTAGTGGACACTCTGACCCAAGAGTTGAAACCTGAAAAAACAATTTGTTTTTCTGTGAAACACCAAATGCCTGTAACATTAATGTTTGTGGATATGTTGAAAGGGCTTCTATTTGCAAAGACAACAAGCAATTACATTTACCACCTCAAAAAATGAAGGTAAAACTCATAAAATGTGAGTAGCTCCAGAGTCTAAAGTATGAAATCTGTAATTTTATTTGTCAAACAAAGGAAAAAGCAACAACTCAGGTACAAACTAACAAAGAAGATTTGTAACAAAGATTTGTTACAAATTTGTAACAAAGAAGATTTGTAACAAAGAAGATTTCACTGCCCTTAACACTAAGCGTTACGCTGCGAACCTCACATTGCAGCTCTCACATATCCATTTCTAGAAAGATGTGAGCATCAGACGATAAAACGGACTAAACATTCACCTTTTTCCCTCTCAACCATTTCTTTCAAACTTGGTTTCTGTAGAAAAAGGGGAAGGTGAGAGGGAAGTAGTGCAGCTGCTGTTTTTCTGCATGTTAAACCTCTAAAGCGTTACTAAAAATTCCTGTTATGCTTCATTATAAATCTGGCCCTTTTCATAGTGACAGAAGTGAACTACAGTGACTGAAATGATTAATTACTTCTGCATAATTATGCATAATCCATGTAAAAAACAGAGCCTAGCAAAAGTATTTATACACATCAAAACCTCAAACTATTTATTAGTTTATTAGGGTTTTTATGATAAACCAGAATAATGTAGTACATTTGTAAAGTGGAAGCAAAGAATACATGAACTGCATATCTATTTTTTACCTCCTGTTTTTATCTCTCGTTCTCTCTATTCAAACCTCTTGTGACATATTGTGTGTTTGACCAAGTTTGGTGCCAATTCTTATTTGCTCTGTCAATTTCTGTCAGACTGCATGTAGAATTTCTGTGAACATCAATTTTGAAGTCTTATCACAAATTCTTTAGAGCAGGACTTTGACTGGGCCAGTCTAATACAGCAATATGCTTTCGGAACGTCGTTTCACAGTCGCAAGTCTTTTGCAGGCTCTAACACGTTCCCTTTAGTGATTACCCCATATTAACCTCTTCCATCGTCCAATTTAACACTGACCAATTTTCCTGTCTGCTAAAGAATAGCATCCCCCAGCATGATGCTATCACCACCGTGTTTCATTATAGCAATAGTGTATGATGTTTTCCATCCTCTAACAATTTGCATGGATGCACCTTTATGGCTTGTGGCAAACTGAAGAGGAAGCCTCTAATGGCTTTCTTCTTCTTTTGAATCTGTGTTTTTATGCTTCCTTTAATTGTAAAGCACTTCGTGGTTAATAACCTGTGGAAAGTGCTATGTAAATAAAATCTGGACAGAAACGGTGAATAATTTTCTCTAAAACTTCATTCATCAGCTCTCTGGTATGTTTTATGATCTTCATGATGCAGTTTGTTTGTTCACTTATTTCTAACAAACCAATAAGAGCTTCACATAAAAACCCAATTACTTGGTGGATGCCACTTAAAAAAATTTTATTGGATAAAAAGCAGCTGAATAAATAAATATGTACACTGGATTTTGGGGGGGGGGGAAAGACAATTTGTTTATCATTTTCCTTCAACTTCACAATTATGAAATATTTTCTCTTGGTCTTTCAAAAGAAAACAGCAATATGGTTTGAAGTCTTAATATAATATAATATAAATGTGAAAAGTTTTGAGAAGCTCTTACAGTGCTCAATGAAAAGCAATCCACTTTAATAACCCAAACACTAAGCTGCCTAAACACTAGTAGGCAACTGAGGCAAAGAGGTTTCATTAACTCACACAAACACAGACTGCTGACAAAGCAGTCAATCCAGAAGCCAGAGCATAAATCCACAACACAGAAAATGGTAAAGCAAAACTGAGAACAAATCTGGAGCAGCAAACTACAACATATCAACTATAAATCCTGCAGGGAACGAAGGAACTATGCAGCACACATAATGTGTGGTGAGTAAATGAGAAAACAAGAGATGACATAGCAATGAGGTGTCACTGCTTTTTTGGTAAATGTCAGAAAACAAAAGAAAACTAGACAAGTGGACTCAAACCCTTCATCATCCACAAGGACAACAAACTCACAAATTTAGAAAAGTACAGCAAATCGAAAACAGATATCAACAAAGGGAAGATTTAAATTGATCTAAAATGCTGCAGAGCATCTGTACAAATGTCATACTGGTTCTGAAATTAGATTCAACATTGTTGAGCAAAACAGAAAAATCTGTAGCTGTGAAAAAGTTGAATTTGTTGTAAGCCATCAGTTTGAGGTATAAAACCAAAGCACTACAACTATGCATTTATAATCTTTGTGTTCCTGCAAATTCAGTGATTCTGTGAAAACTTGAACCATGGCAAGTCATCAACTTTGTATCTGTGAAAGTTTACAATAAAACTCAGATTTTTTTTTGACATCTTTGTAAAACTTTAAATTCTTCTCAGGCACATTTATTTCACAGAAAAACAAAGTTTCACTGACAAAACAAACCATCAAAGCAATCACTTAAGGAGAGGAATTTATCATGGAGTTGGGTATCTGTAAAAGATACATTTTTAAAATCACTGGTTGAGGGGAACAGAAAACTCATTCAAATAACTGTCAAAGTCAGTTCATATCAATGTCGGACTGTAACGAGAAAACGTCCTACCTTATTCCTCTTGAAAAGCCAAAAGTTTTTACTTTTGTTCTTCCCCAGAAGGTCCAGGGGGCCTTTAGGTGTACCAAGGCTGCTGTCAGAAGAGGCTCGGTTAATACCCTGGCTGTAGTCTTCAAACTCTACGTCTCCAGGACGCTCAAATCCAGACTTATTCTGCTCTATTATAACCATGGTGTCCTGCAATAAACACAGTTATTAATAATACTTTCCGAAGAAATAACTATTGCATGGCTCTGTTCGGCAGAATTAAATGTTCAGTGTCTGAAACCAACTCACATTTTTCTCATTGACATTGGTGCCAGCTTTAGTAATCCCTTCCAAGCACTTGCCAATGATGGGCATCACATTCTTTTCTGTGTCTGAGAACAAGATGTAGCCATGTCCCAACTTTCGTATTCGCCTCTCATCCAAATCCTGCAATTTCTAGAAAGAACAAGACAGTTGACGTAAACAGCCATTACTTGAAATGAAGAAAGATGTGTGTAGTGGTACACAATGACATCACTCCTATTTTAAGGCCTAAAGTTGAGATTTGTGATGCTCCCAGTCTTATCATTATATGGGAGATCAAGATCTCACAATCAATGGTTGAAGGAACCTTGAATGCCATCAAATAACTTAAAAAATAGTGATTGGAATCTTTGAAAATCTTTATAAAATGACAAATTAATGACAGATGGACCACCTTTCTCATAGGCTTTCATACAAATAAGACTTGTTTCTGGGACCACAGATGATGAAAACACGTTTTTTGTTTGTTTTTTTCCCTCATTGCATTTATTTTTTGAGTTCAGACTGTGTGTTTTGCAGAACTCAGATAAAAATGTTCAACAAAGCACTCCAAAGTTAGCAGTACGGTTTGATGTAATTGTCTGTTACAAGTGTAATTAAGCTGCATATTTTCTAAGATCTGGATACCAAATCAATTCTCATCACATCATTGTGATGCCAGAACCCACAGGGCCACTGGTGGCAGGTTTGTGGGATGCAGCAGGTTCACTTACATTGAAAATAAGTGGCATGTCATTAAAATAGAACTGGCTCTGCTCTTTGTTGTACTTTTGAAGCTGAGCAGCGTAGTCATTCTTGCAGTCCTCAGCTACGCGTGCTCTCATATGCGCCTGCTGCTTAGCCTAAAAACCACAGATGAAGCAGGCAGGTTAAAAAGTGCAACCTGAATCATCCCAAGTGGTTTTTTTCTCCGGTGAGTATTCTACAGTAGTTCTTACTTTTTCAACATCAGCTTTTGTGGCATTGATGTCTTGATCCGTTTTCTCTGCATACAGTGCTGCGCGCTCTGCTTCTCTCCATTCTCTCTCAAAGCGCTTTTTACTCTAGAGGGGAGAAAAACAAACAATTTACTTTCTCTACTAAGGTGTGATCACATCTACCCGCTTGTCAGAAGTAACTGTATTGAACTGTATTGTGCCTTTTCATAATTAGGATCTATTTAGATTGTAGTTAATTGGCTCTAAATTCAATTCTTTGATCAGTGTATTAGATGGAAATGGGTTGAATTTGGAGCCAACTGGATACTGTCAGTAATTCACCAGCTATTATTCCTCAATTGCAGCAACGCAGGCCATAAATGACTTTTGAGGATTGCTTTTGGTAATAAATGAAACTACAGCTCTAATATACTGGCATGTTACCATTTTCTCACCCACTCTCACATATTTATTTGCTTCAGCAACATCCTATTCTTAATTCATGAAGTTAATGTTCATTCTAAAGTCTTCTGAAAAAGCGTTCAGTTTTCATTCTTTACAAATTTGTGAGGTCAGACACTGATGTTGGACGTGGCCGGCTGGCTCACAATCTCCACTCAAAATCGCCCGAACAGATTTTCTATCGATTTCAGGTCACAACTGAGCCAGCCAGTCAAATTCTTCCACACCAAACTCACTCATTTGGATCTTTACAGATCTGGCTTTGTGTCCTGTAGAGTCATGTTAAAACAGGAATACGTCATCCCCAAACTGTTTGGGAGCATTAAATTGTCCAAAATGTGATCGTATGGTGAAGCATGAAGAAGGTTTAATAAAGAAAATTTCTTCTAGCCGACATCTACCATTTTGACTAAGGAACAACTTATGTGTAGTTTCTTACTCCTTTACCTTCCAAAACCTTTTGTGTTGAATTAAACAATAAACATCGCCAAATATATTACAGCAATAGCAACAAATTTCACCAAATATATTACAGCAATAGCAAGCTTGAATGCACAGTACTTTAATAATTAACTAACATACTGAATGCAAATATACACCGCTAATAATTTACTGAAAACCTTGTTGGTGTCCAGGACAAACTCTTTGGAATACAAAAAGATTTTAAATTAAAACCTGGTGGCCTTTGCTAGAAAACTGACAATATGTGGCCATAAAATCTGTCTAGAAAAGATTGCCAAATCTGTTTGGCATGGTGAGGTGACTGGAAGGGAAGAGCAAGTCCCAGAACTGAATGATTTAGAGACTGTGCAAAGAGGAATGGCCAAACATTCCTCTCTTTATTTGCTCCAATATTGTAAAATGTTATAAGAGAAAACCAATAGCTGTCCGACTGGCAAAACGGGATTGTAAAGAGTAGCTACAGCACAGGTGCCAAAAACTGTGACACCAGTGATTTAATGTTAAAAAATTGTAAACTGAGATTTCACCCTCTCCTCCATTGGCGAATCAAGTTATTCAAATTAAAAGATTGATTACCGGAGATGGTGACTAATTCATAGGGTTAGGATTGATTGTAAGGGTAAAAGGAGTTTAAAATAAGGTTGCTTCCAACTTTTTCTATCTATTTTGACTATAAACAAAACTCACCTGCCTAACTCAACTGCTTTCGCAGCCACTCACCCGATTGTGTTTCTACTGTATTCAACCTTGAGTCCATCAAGGCATGAGTAAGAAGATTTTTCAGTAGTAAAACTAGACTTACATTGTCGAGCTGCTTGTAGGTGCTCTCCAAACTCTGCTGGGCCTTCTTGGCCTCCAATAGATACTGCAGACATTTATAAAAATAGAGAAAGAGATAGAGAGTGAGAGAGAGCAAGAGAGAGAGAAAGAGAGAGGGAGAGAAATGTGGAGGAGAGCACAGAATAAACAATGACCTCAAAGAGCCACACAGCAAAACAGACAAGAAAACAAATACCAGTGTGTCTGTTGGAGGCGTCTTCAGTGAGTGTCTGAATGTGGCTGTACTTTGCAGTCCAACATGACAAAGACAGCATGTTTCTCACTGAGAAATGAAACACCACGGCACAGACCAGACCTACCTCGAGAGACACTTAAGCTTCTTTCCTGCTGAAGCAATAAAATCTCTAAACATCTAGTTTTTCTATTTCTTCCTCGAACTATTACTGTACAAGACTAAAAACAAAAAAAACCCACATTTGGTATTTTCTTAAACCATTTCTTAATATGGTGATGCACTCACACACCCGTATGCTAGTGTATAGTAAACAGCACTGTTTAACTTTGAGAAGAGCTTGTACATCTGGTTAAAGCAATGTGACAACTTGCAAAACTGTACAAAATGAAAGTCGCTCATACAAATATTACGGCTAAAAAATCTGGGCTGTAGGAGACGGTGTGTGTGCAGGTGAATACTCTATTCAATTACTTACGACTGCAACAAACATCCACTGGTTCTTATAAGAAAATAGAAATCAATAAATTATTTAAAAACATTTTCTAACTTTAATGGCAGTTAGTAAAACCCAACTGAAAAACAAACACAAAAAGCAACCAGGTAACTCTGTAGTTACCTGGTTGTATATGTATGTACACCCTTAGTACCTTAATGAAGCTCCTTTTGAAAAGACAAGTGACTCGTATTGAGTTCTCAGCAGCAATTCATTATGGAGAAACTGATCACCACAGAATAAAGTTCAGCTGCTCAACTAGAATTTTCCAGGCATTTGATACATTTAGCAAAACCTTTAGGGATTAAAAAGGTATCAGTCAGGAGAAGGATACCAAAAACAAATCATAACATTAGCCCTATAAATATTAGGACAGTACAGCTAGCCACTGATAATTGGAGAAATTATGGACCTACTATTATTTAACTAAAACATTTACCATAGCTAATAGAAAGGCACAATTGAAACCTGACAGTAACGCTGAAGGAGCTGCAGGAACCTCTGCTTTGTACTGGTTGTGTTTTACATGTGACAACAATTATCTGCATTCTCTGTGTCTGGACTGAGAAGCAGGGTTGCAGACAGAAGCCTTTTCATTCAAAGTAAACAATCCGATATGGAGGAAAATAGAAATTTAATCCAAGGTGCAATCAATAGACGCAAATGAACCAAAGAAGCATCTTTATGGATATTGGGAAGACACAGGAGTAGCCAAAAAACAAACCACATGCACGGTTGAAACAAAATGCTAATTTAATGCTACAATACCCGAGCTGGGAATTAAACCCAAGAGTGAATACTTAAATTATAATTACATCTGATTTTTTCTTTCAAATTTTTCAGCTGAATTGTACACAATAAACATCACGCTGCTGTAAGAAAACACTTTGAGATTATACTTTGTCTCAGTCTTTCACCTTACAAAAATTGCACTGTGTCAGGCCGTGTAAGTCTTTTTATATCCACTGCATGTCTTAAGTGGCTAAAAATCAGTGCATTCTTGATGCTCCACATCAAGCTCACCGTCTTTCGCTCCTGCTTGAGTTCCTGCAGGTACTTGGTGAGATCAATGCAAATGTTCATGATCATGTTCTCAGCAATTAGCTCCCTCTGCCCCGCATAGTCGTTCATCTCATTCAGGATGTCCACAAAAGACTGGTAGCTGGACAGCCTGCCATTTAGTAGGAGAAAGGAAAGGGTGGAAAGATGAGAGCCGCTGATAAAGTGATAATTACACAAAAATTCTGCACCAAGCTAAGTTATGATAAGGAGCTTGTGACTTCCTTATTCCTGTTTCCTTCTCAGGGAATTTAAAATGTCACCAGCGTCGGCTCAAAACAACCTCATGAGTAACTATAGTAACAGAAAGTTTTAACTTTAGAAAGAATAAAGACTTTGAAACAAAGCAGCTGCTCACCTGCAGTCTGGCTCATCTTTGTTGCTTCGTTTTTGGTTATATTTCTTTGAAAGATTCCTATGGATGTGGACATAAAGTGAAACCTAATTATTCAACAAATTCAACGGGAAACATCCGATAAAAGAAGAAACTCCTATGCAAAAATTGCAATTTGTTTTTTGGAGGGAATTTAACACAAGTGTAATAAAAACTACAGATTATGAACAAATTTAAATTCTCGCTCTTCCTGCTTTCACTCTCTGTTTGACCACATCCACTATATCATGTGCCAGTCTGCTCCCACTTCCTCCCCTCTCCAGCAGAGCTCAGCAGTACAACAGATGTGGGCTTGTGTGTGCGGGGAAACAACTGGGTGAAAAAGCGAATAGGATAAGGAGAGGGAGAGAGAGACGAGAGGCAGAAAGCATGCAGCAGCTGGAGAATTGGGCTAGTGTTTCAGAGACAAACTAGAATCTGTCCCAGAGCAGTCATAAGACCAATGAGCATTTCATAAACAACCTTCCAACATGCAAACATTCAAACACAAACACAAGATGCTTTGAGCTGAACCCAAGAATGCGAGTTGGTCTAAAAGGCCTACCTCAGTTGTTTGGCATAGCTTTGCTCGATCTCGGTCCTTTCCTTCACAAACTTCACATACTTCTCCACCAGCTCCAGGCCAGACTGCGTGTGCTTCTCTATGATGTCACACTGATCCTAAGGGAAGCAGCAGGAAGACAAATAAGGAAAAGAAAGCCTCGAAGTTGAGTTGACCTCCAGGCCACAGCTGTGATGTTTCTCCAAGATTTAGAGCACCTAGAAGATTCTAGAAAGGGAGGCAATAAGCTGAACCCAACGTGCGTTCTCCTGAATGTCAGATCGCTCTTCACATGTGGAAAACATGTCAGTTATGGTCTCCAAAATTCCACCAAGAAATGATTTAATCTACTTTTTTGCTATTTACAGAAGAAATTAAATTCCTCCATCATACGAGATGGAAGAATTGAATTGAATATTTCTTTTTTTTTTTTATCCCTACCTCTGTCTCTTCTCTGCCTTTTGGTAAGTGATGCTCTGACACCTTCAAGCTGAGACAAGTCAGTTTGAAGTGTTGAGAAATTGTAGTCTTCCCACACTATGCAAAGAAAAGGGAAAAAAAAAAGAGTTCTCCGAGTCTTTGACTAACCCTGCAGCTGACTTTTAGGTTGAACTTGGGGTCTGTGAAAAAGGGATTCCTTACATGTCGAGCCTTGTTCCTCAGCACCTTTTAAGCTCTTCAAGAAAAAGAAAAGAGATGGGAGCTCAAATGACACAGCAGAGCTAATCGCAGGACCGAGTTAAGGAGGCCTGCAATCTGCTTAGCAATTAGAGCTCTGAAATACCAACAAAAAAGGCATTCCTGTGTTCTTCCTGCAAAGTCTTTAATTGATAAAACTCTTTTTCAAAACTTAGCTTTTTTTTTTCATTTTAGTACTCACCTTAAATGAACCTTTATAGCACATGATTGTTACAAAACGAAAAACTGTTGCTGTTAATTATTATTAGCAAACGCAAAATAGTTGCAGGATTCTAAAGCTAATTACAAAATGGATTAATAAAGCGCAAGACATAATAGAATAAAATAGAATAGAATGACTTTATTCATCCCAGCAGGGAAATTATTTCGCAGTTACAGCAGCATAGAGACAAGACAAGTTGTCCATTTATAAGGAAACTTTTTGTAGAAGTAATTTGATTCTTTCATTTCCTTTTCTGTTTTTTCTTACAGTGTTTATATATGTAAAGCACATTTGAACTTTACTCCATAAGGCATGCACATAAAATTATGTACTGATGAATATCTAAGTTATGGTGAACCTAGATATAAGCACCGATGATCTGTGAGAATTAAAACCAAGTTAACTTTTTCTTTCCACACAGAAATAAGTTAAACTAAAACCTTTCTCATTGTTGAGATTTTTGCTTTGGATAAACGTCAGAAGCTTTACATTTTAGGTAAGAACTTTCCAAATCTTGACAGTTTCTTTTGTATTAGGAAATACAACCGCTTTCCATAAACATTTCCTTTGTGCATATAAAGCAACAGTTGGAATGACCTGTGTGAGAGTATTCAGTGAAATGCAACACAACAGGCTACAAGAACATGTTCAAATAATGTTACTCCCACCTCCATGTCTTATATGGGGGATATAATGACAGATGCGAGTCAAACTGAACAGGTGTGTGGCCCTAATTTCCCTGTCAAATTATCGAATAATGCAAGAAACATACTCATGTTTTCTCACATTTGCAAATAAATATTCTCATGGTGGGAAAAAAAGTAGAAATTGTCATATTTTTTTTAATAAGCTGCTTGGGTTCATTTAATCTGCTTTATGGTGTTGTAATTTGATACTTGCGTGGATAAATATGCATAATATCCCAAGAGTTCATACGACTTTCATTTCACCATAACATGAAAGTGCAGATAAAAAGTTGTGTGCTACGCGTAGCTCCTGCCACAAACATTTTGCATGACTTAGTATATTATTTGCATATTGGGTTTTTGGATTGGTTTTCAGTTTGTACAACAGTATTGCACATTAGAAACGAAGAGGAAGGTTTGAAACTGCCTCAGCAGATTGGATGTGTACAGTAGGCTCCAGATCTTAAACCCTGTTCAGTTTCTGCATTTTCACAGCGTCACACACACAATAAAAAAAACCCAGCTTCACAATACAAACAAAAGTTGCAAGAATTATCACATTCAGGCGATCTCAGATAAATAAATGGGCACTTGAACATCAAGATAAAACCCTTTATCCTAATGCCTGTGATTGAGAAGCTCCAATCAGGGTTCTTTTTGTCGCGTGTTCTAAATTAATTTGCCAATTCTACCACTAAATGATTTGGCACTTTGTAATCCCACATACATATCTGCAAGTGTAAGTTTTAACCAATATTCTAACACTGTTTATCTCAGGGTACGACAAAGGGAGGCTTTGTTTCTTGTACACTTTTCACATTATGGCAGAAAACAGCAGTTTTCCTGGATGTTTTCCACCCCTTTCTTTGGCCCCAAGAGCATAAACAGCATTCTCAAAACATTTCAAAGGACTCCAAACAATGAAAGTAGCCTTAGTTTGATCTACAAGTAAAGTCCTGGACATTCTCTAATATAACATGGAGGGATGCAGCAACTGTGGTTGCACCATTTTTCTAACAAAAACTAAAAACTGAAAGAAATTGGATCTACCCTATCTTGAGAAGGAATATTTAATTATACCCACTTCATTCAAAATACTATTGCTATATTTAGAAATGCAAGCAATTTTAAAACGCTGAAAATGATGTGTATATAAATCGGTGTCCTGTGAAGCCGCAGCACTGGTCAGACTATTTATTGCCTTTTATTATCGCCCTAAAGCCACAGTCAAAACTTGCTTTAAAGGGTCTTTATTTAGGCTGTTAGAGCTCTGATCATTTTCATAAATCAGAAGCAGTTATATAGCAACTTTACACAGCCCTTTTAACATATATTTTTTTATAATAAGAAAGCTACAACAGTTAGCAACAGGTGCTCAAACGCCTCCATATCTGAATCCAAAGAAAGTATCCAACTTCCTTTGAAGTCATTCAACGCTGGAAGGAGCCACCCAGGATGTGCCGCTTTCCTATTAAAGTTCCACAAACGTTTCAGTCCTGAATCATTCATTCCTGCAGAAAATTAGGGACATGGGGCTTTGCTAGACCTGATCAACGGGAACTGAACTCAGTATCCCAACTAAAGCCCAGAACCTGCAGTCTTGCGCTGCACCAACCAGTAGCTTAAAATAGCCACAGGATTAACAACAATCAGAAGAACAGATGCCAAAGAGCTGAACCGGCCTGCGCTTTGACTCTGCAGCCAAACATTAACAAAACCAATTATGCAAACAGGAATGTGAATGATTTGGCGGGCCAGGTTGGGCCCAAACACACAAAAATGATCAGAGGTTAAATATTTTTTCCCACATGTCCATGGAATATTAAACTGTACCTTTAATTATTATGTGTAGAATTCATTCTAAAAGCAGCTTCCCTGAATTTTTCAAAGTAGGGCAAAACTAATTAGGCTGTTGCACCATTGCATAGGATGAAAAAAAAAGAGAGACAGAGTACGTACCCAGGGGGAGAGAGTAATGAGGCCAAAACCTCCTTTCCCTCCTCTTTGCAATGCTCCACTTTACACATTAGGTTCTCTGAGAATATACAAGTGGCAAAGCTTGTTTAGTTAAGGTTCAGGACAGTGCCAATCCTTTCACTTCTGCTTCCAAGAAAATAGCTTAACGTCCACGACAAGGCTGTGCTGCCTTGATTTGGTCTTAATCTTGCACGGGGCTCTTCTATGTGCGTTCAGAACACAGAAATCAATGCTTTGTGGAACCAGCAAGCACGCCACTCAGGTAGATGCGCCTTATCAGTGATGAGCCATTGTTGTCAAGTTACATCACAGCAGACGATTTCATCTCTATGGAAGCCAAGCGTGACAAAATGTAAACAGAGAAGAAAAGACACAACCCTCATACAGCTGAAGTACCCGCATGCAGAACAAATTGAGTATTGACACTGCATTAAATCAATCTCCATACTTTTGCCTGAACAGTGAACACGACCTCATATGTCCTATCACTTAAATTACTAAAGTCTAATATGGAGAAGGTGTCTGTATTGAAATCTGCAATTTAAAAACAGGCAACGCTCATATGTGCTTCGTTTTGAAAAAAAAAAAAAGGGAAAAAAAAAGTTAAACCGATTTGCCAAACTTTGTTCCTCTGCAACTTCGTCAGCGTGCAGAACAACAATGCATCACCCTGGCTAGATTTCTTCTCACGGTGGACTCACCCAAAGTTCCGTGCCCCAGTCCATGTTCTTTGCCAAACTGTTTCCTGAATACAAAGAACTTCTTCCAAAGTTATCCCAGCCGCCGCAGCAGCAGCAGCTTGGAGGACGGACGGCCCGCAAACAAACACAATCCCGACTTGATCAGTCACCAAGTAAACACCAGGGCGATCCACTGGCGCTTTTTCTTAACAATACGTGTAAATCGGCTTCATAAATAAATCAATCAACTTTCGCTGGTAGCCGTTGTTCTAATAAGTCCAAATATTTTTCATAGCGAAGGAAACAGAGGGACAAAGTAGCTCTCGTATCCGCGTCACTCCCAAATCCCAGAGTTAGTGACCTGCCTTAAAGGGCCAGCACCCTCATAAAACCCACCGGGCCTGGAAATTGCGTTACATCCTGAGGGCTTGGATAGTGTTACATTTCTATTTCCTTCAGCCTCTTCTCCCAGCAGATACAAGCATGTTGAAAGTCTCTTTTTAATAGCCAGTAGTTCAAGTCAGGAAGAACAGTGAAGAGTTTAGAAAGAGATACAATGAGATACAATGTTTCAAGTTAAAATAAGTAGCATTAATTACTCCATTTTTTTAATCCAGTATTTTGAAAGATGTACGCTGATAAAAGTCTCATATTTTAACACATTCAAAAACCAACAATGAAATTAAAAAAAATACTAATGCAATAAAATGAAAGAGTTAAAAGTCTATTTGAAAGCTGAAACACAACAGAATAACATGAGAAATTTATTGTAAACTCAATTTCTTGGCTAACATATCTTTGAGGCATACATCACTTAACACATCATTGTTTTAATCAGTAATAACGTTTATTTACACGCTACTTAACTGCCTTCAATTCAAGCTTTCACCATTCGCTTATGTCGTCCCATTCTCTACAGTGAATCTGGCTTGCAACGGGAAATTATATCGTCCATGTTTCTTGCGGCCCTTTAGTATAAAAACAAGTACCAAAAAAATCACGAGGACTAGCAGGACAAGTAGGAAAACCCACCAGTGCTGGGAGAGGTCAGTGGACTTATCTGCAAAAGAAGAAAAAATAAAATAGCTGAAACAATAGCTTGCATCTCTTTGTATAGTTTTTTTTTTCATCCTTTGTGACATTAGCAATATTACTTAATTTTTTCTTGCACAGAATAATACCTTTTAACAGCAGAGTGGTTGATCTTGTCACTTTCCCAACTTTATTCGTGGCAACACAGATGTAACGGCCTGCATTAGTAGACGTGGCTCCTGTGATGGTTATGATCTTCTGGCGCCCCACAGTGGACGCCTGTACATTCTCTGCTAACGAGTCGTTACACTGGATTTCAGGCTTGGGGTTCCCGTCAGCTTCCCAAACTAAAGACACATTTCCGTCTACAGTAACTCCTGTGGTTGTATCTGGCTCTGTGAACTCTGGGGGATCTATTGAATGGAGAGAAAAATAAAAGACTTCTCAAATCATGTTTAAGTTCTTTGCAGCCACAGTGGGCATAAAGTAAAGAGTAAAGTTTTGACTTACATAAAATGTCCAGATAAAACATGTGCTCAGCTGTTCCATGTTTGTTGAATGCTTTGACTGAATAGTTTCCACTCTCATTTTTTTCCCAGCGCTGTGGAAAGTGCTCTTTTCCATTTTTAAACCAAGTTATGTTGGGGAGAGGTAAACCCTCTGGATTACACAAAGGTTTCGGTGTGTCTTCTACTTCAACCTCATACAGCATCTGACAGGAAAGTCTGGGGGCATCTGTAAAAAAGACATCAAAAATATTATTCAAAATAATCAACTGTTTTTTTTGTTTTTGGGGGGGGCTTTATTGTAATAAAATGTAGTTCTATGTTGTAGACCCACATTCAACTGTGATGTGAACATCAGTGTTAACCTGTCCCATTGAGTTACGCGCTGTAGCTTTGTAGATCCCAGATTCAGCCCTGGTAAGGACCTTGAATGAATCAATCAGTGTACCATTGTAATACCACTCAATACCAGGTGGAGGGTTCCCATCAGTTTCACATGGCAAATCATTCAGGCGGAAGCTATTTTCCACACCAACATAACCAGGGCAATTTTTGATGGTCGGCTTATCTGCAGAAAATATAGTATTTCAGTTATTTAAACATTACTTGGTAGGTATAAAAACACTAAATATAATGCGATGAAGAACCTACAGTGTACAACAGTAGTGTAAGGTTCTGACGCCATGGAGGGGGGCACCAGTGGCCCTGCAGGGCCAAACTGAAACTCAACCTCGCATCTGAAAAGTGATCCATTGTCACTTTTCTTGACAGTGAAAGTATAGATAGATGATACATTGCACAGTCTCACAGTGGAGTCGTTAAGGCATTCTGGGAGTGGCGTCACATCAGAGCTTTTTAGGTAATCAGTGAGGACAGTTTTATCATCTTTATGCCACTTCACCAAGAGCTTTTTTGCAGGGGCCACACTGTAAATGTGGCACTGCAGCTGATGCTCTTCGCCTTCTTTCATTGGACCATTACCCGCCGCAGAGACTGTCACAGAATCTGGAAGCTCTACAAAAAAAAATAAAACAGTACAATTTAAAATATTTCCACCACTGAATGGAAAAGCTTCCAGGTTAAAACAGTTAAAAGCAGAAGGCTTGGTGAGTACTCACTATAAAGAGTGATGTTCGGTTTCATTTTGCACTGTTCATCAGTATCCAGCGTGACGAAGCAGAAAGGTTCCACGGTGAAATCTTCTAGTTTCTCAATCATCCAAGTGACACTAGGAGGTGTACCAGACGTCTTGCCAACTGCAAACTCCCAGTTCATTAAAGCAGGGTCTTTGCTGGTTGTGCTGCAATTAATCGAAGCTGAATCTCCATATTTCACATAAACTTCGGAGGGCATCACAGTTAAGCCACAATCTGTCATTGAAAAGCCAAAATTTTGAATCATAACTTTGATTTGGTGCACAATAAGAAACAAACCTTTAACAGTAATATCAGTAAGAAAGCATACTCTCAGATGCCTTAGGGGTTGGCATGACTGGAGGGTCTGTTGTTGTGTCATTTTCTTCCATGTCAACCAAGATGTTCATAGTTGTTTTTCCCAGAATATTGGTAGCTGTGCAGCTGTAAATTGAGCTGCTGTTAACGTGGGTAATGTCAAGCCTGTTTGTGGTTTCTAGCATAGGCTGTTCATCAGTGGTCCACTGATACACAGGAGGTGGGTTCCCCTCTATATCACAGAGCAAAGTTGCATTGCCACCCCAGGCCATAGTGATGATCTTGCTAGAATTTGTCCTTAGCACAGGAGCATCTAGAAAAACAAAAAGCAAGTGAAAATTTGTGTTGGTTGAAATTCTAATAAAGGCTTTTTGGAACCGATCATTTTAAAAAGATAATATTATTTTCAGGCAACATTTTTACTCACAGCGTGCCGAGAGACGATGTGTTGTAGAAATAACAGGATGTTGTGGTTTTAGTTCCCCAAATTTCAGTTGAACTTCACATCTAAACTCAGCAAATCTCTCTTCCCGGCTGATGTTGACGCCCAGTATGTAAGAATTTTTTTCTGGCTCTTCAATCGAATCCATAAAGGACTTAAAGGTTTTATTATTTCTGTACCACGTGACAGAGATGTTTTGAGCAGGGGCAACATCAAAGACATCACAGTGTAGTTCGTAATCTGCCTGCTTTGCATTTCCATTCCTCATAGAGAGCATAACCTTTGGGTTCTCTATAAAATAATAATAATAATAATAATAATAATAATAATAATAATAATAATAATAATAATAATAATAATAATAATAATAATAATAATAATAATAATAATAATAATAATAATGCAAGGCTTTTGTCTCTAATTGACAAGAAACTTACTGTATACGGTGATGTCAAGGTCTTCACTGCATTCAAGGGTTTCATTTAGCTTTATTCTGCACTCTGCCCTCATTTCAGAGTCTGACACTAATGCAACACAGGAGACAACATGATTCTTTTGCGTATTTTTACAGCATGTTTTTCCAAGGCATAGGCTCATCTCCTCGAAATGTATTTCTGTGGTGTTGCAACTTGCAAAAAGTTGTGTTCCATTTTCTATGATTACAGGAGCATCCAAGGTCAGGATAGTCATCGGGGTGCAGGTGAGGTCAGCCCCTGTTGATACAGAAATAATTATATGAAGTAGTATTTTCTGCCCTCTGGTGGTATTGGTTATGTTGCACCTCTTCTGCCACCTTTTCTAAAAGTGGCGGAAAAGGTGGAAATTCTGATATTCATTTTGGTTTAAACGATACAGACATGCACATTTGACAGACAAAATAAATACATCTCAAATTAATTTGGCAGGCTACAATAAACAAGTTATTGTTCTAGAACTGTCCAAGTCACCTTTGTGTGACCTTAACCGTCAAGAGAATATAGGAAATACCTCCTTAAGTTCAATTAACACAAGAAAGGCAAATTTAAAGATAATTTCTTTTTGATTTATGAAAGCTCAAGCATTCAAAAAGCAGTCTCATTTGAATACAACATGTATTTCTGGCACTATAAACTGTAGATAAATGTTCTTGTGCAGTCAAAGTAAAATATACTTTATCACCACACCCAATTTCTGCAGAAAGCCCAAGTTATATGTTTAGCGTTAGGTGATATATGACTGATTTAACACCTACCCCTCCCACTAGAATCACACTATTTAACTCCTAGAGAACAGAGAAGTGAAAGACATTAACTTTGTAAAACTTCATTCTCACAACCATCAGTTATCTAATACCAAAGTTGTAAGAAATTATTTCTTTAAGCTTAATTGTCTTTAACAAAATTTTCCATTTCTAGATAGTAGTCAGTTGCCTCAAAGAGTAACTGAAACAAAAAATTATAATAATGAAAACTAAAACAAAATCTACCTCGACATCACAACCTTATCCCTAAAATAGTAATAAACAAAACTTTAAAATAGTACAAAGCAATCACACAATCTCACTACACTGTTTCCACTCACCACAAGGTAAAACTGAGAGCAGGAGGAGGCCCAACATCCCGAGAGGCAGCATGCCGGACTGGCTCACAGGTGGATGGGAGTTCATGAAGGAGATGAAAAGTATTTAGGGAGGATCAAAAGAATGATGGGTTTTGTAGCTGGATGAGATAAATCCCGGCCAAAAACTGGCCCAGCATGTGCTGACAGTTGAACAGCTACTATAGGAAAAAAAAGCATACTACCGGGTAAATAATCCGCCCTATTGCACAGGAAACAGGAAAGGCTGGTGCAACCGTTCTTTTTTCTCTCCGCCCTTTAGTGCAGCTTCTGATGATGTTTTGTTTGATGAAACTGTGATGAATGAGATCATGTGGCACAAAATTTCATATAAAAGATGTAAACGTAATTTGTAAAATAAGTTTGCAGAGTTCCCAATCTTTGAGTGGACGTCAAAGCATTTTTTATTGTGTTTATTTTTAAGAAACAAGTGCAATATACAGTAGGTTTTGATCAATAGTGCCTTCTCTTGAAAATGATTGAACACGCTGGCCAGTCAAAGCTTTATAGCTTACTTTAAGAGACTAATGCTATTGCCAAGATGTAAAACTTTCTTTGCTTTAAGATTTCCATGATATCTGAAGGTCCAAACTGTTTATTAAATGCTAATCCAATGACTGTGTTGATACATACTAGATAACATCATACAGAATCCTTTTGATAAAACTGGAGTGAATCACTGACCATTAATAGTAGCCAACAGAAATAAGAAATCTGGTGATGTGGCATGAAATCAACAAACTGTCTCCATGTAACAATAAAACCAGAGATGACTACAGAGAGAAGGGCATGTAGAGAGAAGGACTATAGAGAGAAGGGCACACAATGCAATTATAAGACTGACCAAGAGAGAAGCAACAGTTTTAAAAAGAGACAGAGGAAGAATGATCTAATGTGTAAAAATATCAAAAAATATTCTAACCACATTCTGTAGCTGCATCATTGAACACATTCTGATCAACCAAACCTCCGTGTAGAGCTGAGGCAATAACACCAAAAATGTCAAACAACCACAGAGAGATCAGGGAGTCAGAGAAAATTGTTTAAGTCCACAAGCAGCAATGTAGGAAAAGTGTTTTTGCTTTGAGTGCAGCCTCTTTCAAAAACTTGAGTCAGCTATATCTGAGCAGAGAGAGAAGGAAATATCTGAGTCACACTCATGACTTAGTCATCATTTGTAACTCAATGATTTATATCAATTAAGGCATCTGTGTTAAAACATTTCTATAACTATACATTTTATTCATAATGTTTAACTTTCTCTGCATCTTCTTTATCCTTGTCAGTGTTATCCTGGAGAGTTCCTGCAGTAATGCAGCTATGTGGGTTTGATCATCATGGAAACTTTCTTGAGGGAGTAGGACCCTCCATGGAACTCAGCCCAGTAGACCCCATCTTGGTAGCGGCTTCGATAGTGTCCACCCCGATACCACACGCCGTTCAGATTGGAGTGTGCGCACATGTGATACCACCAGCCTCCTTTCTGGTAATGAGCGCAGTTACCTGATGATGCGAGAAACACAGTTATTGACACAAAAAGTCAAATCATTTCAGAAAACTGCTGGACAGAGACAAGATGGGGACAGACCTGGATAGCTGTCCTTGTCGCGGTCCAGAGTGGTGAAGGCCTTGTTGTTGTGCCATGACAGGGAGTCTCCTGCATTGCCGTGGTATTGTCCCAAGCGCAGGCGGTACCAGTCGTTCTCCGGTTCCAGGTGGAAGCTGTCATATTCAGCAAACACCTGCCGGTCCTGCCAATCTTCTAAGACCACCCGGAGTTTGTACTTGGCCTGCTGGGTCAGCCAGTAGAGGTGTTCCAGGCCAAGCCAGTACTCACCATTTAGGTTTCCAAAGCCTTGCTGTAACAACGCAATGCAAAAAAATTAGGGTCAATTTCTATAACTTTTACTTAAGTAAGTAATCTAATTCACCTCCTCTATGACTCACTACTAATACATCTGTCTGTCTGTCGATCAATCGATCGATTGATCTATTGTTTGTCACTCTGTTTATCTATCTATGTGGTTGTTGTTCTAAACTATAGCATTTCTCAGCCTTGTTGTGTTTTTTAGACTTCAAAGTTGTTTGGCGTTACCTTATACTGCTCCCAAGTCCTGAAGAAGTTGACTGACCCATCCTGTCTCCTCTGGATGACAGTCCACCCACCCTGAGCCTGACTCTGCTCACACCAGGCCTGAAAGAGTCGGTTGGCACTCTGAAGATGAATCAGGTAAATCCCACTGGTGGTCTCGCCTGAATCCAGAACATGCTGGCAGTCCCGCCATGGCCCTAAACAAAAGAGATGTACTGTATGCAACCAATATAATACTGTTAGAATACCTTGCACAATAATTCATCATGTGTTTAATTGCGATATGTGACTGGCCAACAGAAAGTGGTGTGTTTGTGAAATAAAGGGAAAATAGTATATGGTTTTCTAAATTGTATACAAGTACAAATCTGAATTGTTCAGATCAATGCAGTCCCTCCACATTAAAACTTTTAGAGCCAAATTTAAATTTAACACTGGCATATTTACTGCTTCTCTAATTATTGCTCTCCTTGTTCATCAGATTAGGGAAACTTCAAATGTTTATTATATGAACTAACCCTGTTTTAAACTTATTTTCTAACAATCCTCTGAGACCTTTACAAGATAACTATTTTCATCCTGAAATGAAATTACACACATGTTGTTTCTCCTTACTAATTAGTCAACTGGTTGCACTAGGTTTAATTTTGAATATTAGTTTTGGGTGAACACTTTTCACTGGGGTGCTGTTCACACCTTCGCCTGCTACTGCTCTGACATTTTTAGGCCCGAGCAGGCTTATTGTAATCGTACTGTTTCTTATTATTATTACGATTCTGCCCCCCTAAAGAAGGGGCTGTTTGGGGGCTTCATCATATTCAGGTGCTGACCTGCGAGGGCCGCCCGACGCCGCTTGCGACTCTAATTTTGTTTATATTTTCATATTTTTACTTTTACTTTTCATATCATCATTTGTACTTTTCTTAAGAATTTTTTTTATCATATTAACACATTTCTTCACAAGAAGCAGGATGGCAGTTTTAGCACTTTTTTCCATAGTGAATTAAAAACAAGCTTTCACAGAAAATGACAATGTGTGACAGTAGAGCAAATTGCCAGGAATAAAAACGCGAGTTAAAAAAACACAGCTAATTAGCACTGCTGGGAAGCATCAGGTAGGAGAACCTTAGAAATTGGAGGAAAAGGGGAGGGAAAACACAACAACAGAAAGAACCAGTCACTTGGAAATGTATGAAAAGGGCTAGCCGGTATTAGCATCCTCCATCTTGCTTCTCCTTTTGTCTGGTTAGAATGTATGTATGATTACAAGAGGAGAGAAAAATAAGCCTGATATTCCTAAACCCATACCGGTTTGCTGTTCTTTACTAGAGCCCTGCTGAAGTCAGATGGCTTCAGGGAAAGCTAAAAACTGCACTAAAGTCACACTTTTATTCATAAAATAAAAATTATCATATCTTTTTTTTTCTTTCAATTGACAATGCTATATCTCTAAATATTTATTGAATAATTTGTAGACGTTTTAGTTGCAGACAATTGTGGATTAGTTGTGCTGGTGTTTCTGTTCTGTGGACTAAAATCCAAGCTTGGGGTTGGTAGATCAAAACACTGTGCAGCTTCCATTTATCTTCTTGGACGTGGGGAATTTGATAAGGTGAACATAGGAATCTGCATGTATACACAGAAGAACAACTCCCACACAGTGAAATACTAAAGTGCAACTGTGACAAGCATTTTCATATGAACTGGATGCAGCAACAAATTCTCTTTACTAACACTTTACTTGAAGGGGTGTGCATAAGACTGACATTACACAGTCATAAACATGACATAACAACGGTCATGAATGTGAAGAAGTCTTTATGAATGTTTAAGACTGTTGTCATGAAATGTCTTTCGGTAAATAATGACACTTTAATGCAAAGTTGATTCTTTTAATTGACTTTTAATGTACGTTTTAATGCAACTTTGCATAAAAATGTAGTTATTTAACAAATAATGCTAAGTTGACACTTTTAATGCAACTTTTAAAGCATTTTTGCATTAAAAGTGTCATTATTTACCAAAAGACGCTTAATGACACCAGTCATAAACATTCATGAAGACTTATTCATGTACATAACAGATGTTATGTCATGTTTATGACAGTGTAATATTAGTCTTATGCACACCCCTTCAAATAAAGTATTACCCTCTCTTTTATCACACTTGGGAACAAAAAAAGAGCTGTGGTCGCTTTCTGTCTCCTCAATCTTGAAATAGTTTGTACAATTGTCTGCTAGATGTGTAATATAAAACACCAGCAAATACTGTGGAACAAATGTGTGTTCATTATAGAGGCCATGTTCTGGCCGACGCTTGGTGTGTTTGACATTGTTTAGGTTTTCCCAAGAAGATAAGACCTCTATCAGCAGGTCACTGACCCCATCAGCTTCTGCTTCTTAGCTGAGAAAATAAATAACTCTGACAGAAGTAAGACCTGTTTGTGTTTATGCACAAAGTTTGGAGTTCAATCAGATGCTCTAAAATGTGCTTTATGTTGTTGTACCTGGGGATTTAGTGACAGGGAAGCCAACAAAAGGCAGTTCAGTAGGAGGGCTGGTAGTAGAGAAGGGCTGATCTCCGACTGTTTCTGCTTGTGGTTGGTTTAAAGGAACACTCTGGTCCCTCTGAACGTCATTTGTCAGGATGGTGGCCTTACCGCTGTAGTTGTGGTGCTCATTGCTACGATTTTTTGGGGGTTCAGTCAACACCTGTCCAGACCAACACAAAATAATGCCTGCTTATTTGCTGAACTTCAGACAGTTAAATGTTACATATAAAAAATTATCATGCTTCTTACCACCAAGGGCTGGCTGGAATCCCTGCACTGGCACTGTTTCTCCAGTTTGGTGATAAACTGGTTCTGGGAGCTCATCATGGAGGTGAGTGCTCCATATTTCCTCTCCAGTTCCCTGTAGCTACTGGACACCTGCAAAGCCTGTAGTTCCCCGCCAAAAGCAGAAAATATGAAGATGAGCTCGGTATCTCAACCAATTGTAAGATGTTGCATTCTGTGCAACTCTTGGCTCACATGTGTTGTCGCATTCAGGAGAAGGCTCTCCAACCTTTGGTGCTCCAAAGCCTGGTCCTTCTTATGGATGACTTCACTCAGCAGCTGGGCGTAAAGTTGGGCAATACGGGAATTCATGCTGCTGCTCTCTTTGCGCAAGGCTCTCACCTCTGCGGCAAGAGACCCTTCATGCTCCATTTGACTCTGGAGCTTCTCCAGTTGTTCCTGCTGTCGTTTGAGCTCCAACTGCAGAGCGACTACCTCTGATTGGTTGGGCATTGAAGAGGGGGTGTTCAAACACAGAGCTCCTGTGATTTTTTGCTGTGGAACAATGAAGGTGTAGGAGCAACGACCTGCTTTCAGACGCGAGGACGCTCCAGCTTTTTTAGTAGTCACACAAAGGATGAAGAAAAGGGTGAGAGATGTTGCCAGTGTCCTATCCATTAATCAGTCGAATATTTGAGGACAACCTGATGGTGAAAGAACAAGGAAGAATGATCACAAAACCAGGTCATCTTTGACAGTGTACATAAGGAGATAAGTTTCTTGAGGACATGCAAGGCAAAATAAGCGTTTACAAACCAATAAAAGATCTTCAAAGGAACTGAAATTATCACACAAGTCAAATAGATTAAAGAAAACAAAACTGTGATCCTTCATTTTTAAAATGTTTGTTATAAATGGATATACTGGGCGTTTTTTCAGCGTTTGCTGTTTTGTTGTCATAAAGATTAAGGTTCTACCTTTCCCCTTA
Organism: Xiphophorus maculatus; assembly: GCF_002775205.1. Taxonomy (NCBI): domain Eukaryota; kingdom Metazoa; phylum Chordata; class Actinopteri; order Cyprinodontiformes; family Poeciliidae; genus Xiphophorus; species Xiphophorus maculatus. The sequence goes on along the minus strand of NC_036458.1, from coordinate 9,386,368 downwards.
ATGCAATCATCCAAACCAGAGAAGCAAAGAAACGGTTTATGTCTACATTAGGAAAAATGTTTGACTTTCCCAGAGGTCATCTGACTTCAACTTCTGAGAGGACAAGATGGAGATCAAGTTGTGTTATGCTGGTTTATTGTTATCCTCTGTTGAGACAGTATAAACGTATGAGTTCCAGACTCAACAAAATCATTTCTCTTAGAACTAACAAAATGTTCTTTGAATATGTTTAAACTTTTACATTTCATCTTAAGCACAATCAATATATACATGATGTGAAAGGAATCTGTTAAAGCAACACAAAACATGAATGTAAAGAATGTAAATAACAGCATGGGCAGTAAAACTTTAAAACTGTAAAGTGTGATAATGGTTACATTAGACATGCAGAAATGTTTAAACATGGATGTACAAAGGTAATAATGATCATGTTGTGCTGACTGATGGACCCAAAATCAAATTCTCTTTGGTGTCCTGTCAGGGGTGTATTTTGATAAGGGCAATTAGACTAAAATTAAACCTGGTTTGAATTATCAAGCTCTGGTTTTGTATTTTATATTTTATGCTGGAGAAATAGAGGCTTCCCTTACATACCATTTGTTCTTGCATTCCTCACCTTCCTGAAAATTGGCATATCAACAACAAAAAGGATGACCGTCAACACAAACCAGACAAAACCAACATCCATCTATCTCTGGATCAACAGCACAGATAACCTGACAACACCATGAGCAAAGCAAACAGGAAACCACTGATACATGATCTTGAAATGCGCAAGAGTCTCAATGAAAAATGCCCATAACAATGTTTTATTTGGTACTGAGACAACTGTTGTTGCTCTTTTGCTCCATTTAACTTTAATTAGAGATAAAATATATGCAAGGTTTAAACATTCTTCTGAACAAGGTTGGACATTTTAATAACTTACCTTTGTAAAGGAAATGTACAACAAATGTCCTTTTCTGTAGCAGCAGCCCAAAGTAATGTCAAAAAACTTTTAAAAGTTTAAAGCTGCACACTTTGAATGGATGAAAAGCAATGTGTCTCCACAATCAAATCTGAAAGCGTATAGGTTTGGATCAAATCAGCAGTCAGGTTTTTCAGAAGACACATTTGCTCTTGGTCCGTAGAGTTCCTCCTGTGTCACCCGTATCCCAGTGCCACTGCCTTCCTGCAGGCTCAGCTTTGTACTCAGAGTAAGAATCTGAATGTCTCCTCCCTCTGCCATCATCTGTTATCCTGCCTGCCATGAATTCACTATTGCGACAGACAAGAGCACTAAGGCGTTGTGTTGAAGCTGTAGCTTCGAGTCATACCCACCACCCACTACACAGATGATGCCCATCTTCAATGAAGACTAGTTTCATTAAAAAAATAAACATACAGTTCTTTGGCATTTTTGCTTAAATCTTTGTTTGTGTTCAAATTTGAGTTTTTGCATTTGTTGCTGTGGATAATACTTACATTTTAGACCTTAAATCATATGTTTATAACTTTCTTGCTATTGCAGGAAATGGGCAAGAATAATCAAAACAAGACATAAATCACACATACATTGCCTCTGTCCAAACTGTGAATCGAGCAACTGGGTTTTAGGGCTTGCTCTATTTCATATAATGTAATCTGTGAATGACTTTGTTTAATATTGCATGGGCTGTTGTAAAGTAACATGTGACATAGACCTATTTTGGTTCTTCCACATATGAGGGCAGTTGTGAATGTTAATAAGGACAACTCCCAAAAATGTATCTTACTCGTGTGTATCAGTTTCTGATCGATAGTGTTACGGCCGGTGGCCTGGTATGTTTCCTTTGTCTCTCTCTTTTCTGTATATCTGCAGCTTTCTAATGAAATTAATTCCATTGGGAACTGGCTGCAGCCCTAATCCTCCTGTGCCACTCCCTGAGGTCTACAGCAGAGCTGATTGGCTCACCAATTATCAGCTCCACCAATCCCTGATGAGGCCTCCCTTTTTAAACCCAAGACTTCCTGGGAGAAGGCACAGCTGATTCTTTACTGAGACAGCTTGCCACTTTGTCAGGTGTTTGTTGACTGCTGTATACTGCATTGTCTTTTTGTGAGCTTGTGTAAATCTTTGTTACTTGTGATAGTCCCTCTGAGGGCTTTGTATGTAAGCTTATAGTAGCCTACTAGAGTTTTGTTTGTTGTTAACCTTGTTTGTTGTTAACCTTAGGTTTTGGTCCTATTTTGTTTGGTTAAGACATTTGGTTCCAACTCTGGTTGTTTTGTGGATTCCTGTTCAGTGTTTTTCTTTTTGGTTATGACACCTTAACTTTTGACTGTGGAGTTTTTTTTACCTTTAATTTTTGTCAAACCCAAACAATAAATTCCAAACTGATAAACCTTATCATCTAGGTTTCTTTAATGTTACTTCTCTTTCCCCCTGGCTGAGCTGGGTCGTAACAATAGAGATGTAAAGCATGTGGTTTCACAAGTGTTGATGTATGTACTTTATTTTGTCCAGCAATTTTAAAGCACACAAGAGTTTTTCTCTGCTTAAAATATATTAAGATGTATTTATAGATAATTCAATTTTCTTATTTACTCATAGATAATGCACTTTTCTTATTTACTCATTGAACTCGTGCATTTATTTCTGTAATACTGTACAATAACTACATGAGTTTGATCTTACGATGTGCACGTCTTCTGTCCTCTAGTGGTCAAAAAGATTTCTACCTTTCATTGTGCGCTTTTTTTCTGCCCTCTTGTGGTCAAACCTATAGCTCGGAACTAGCACGCCTGAACGAGAAGCACGGACATATTAGTGTGCTGCACATAGCGAGAACACCATGTGGAAAGAACGTAGTCCACTTTAAAGCTTATTATTTCAACTTTAGTGGTTCGAAACATTTAGCTGATCCAGTTTATGTAATCAGTATGGTTAGCTTATATATACTTTAGCAACATTTTTCGAGTTTTTGTGGTGAAACTATTCAGTCGGCTTCAAGTTAAATCATGGGGAAATCAAAGGTAAGTGCCAGACATAGCATGGGAGCTAATGGCTAATAACCATTTACATAGACGTGCCATTTACGTTGACTTGTCTTTGATAAAAAGCCTTGTTTTATGATAACCAGCTCTGGTGGAGAGACATTTATGTATATGTGTTGGGTTGTAAATTTGCATCACGTTCATAGTTCGCGTTGTGTAAGAAACTTGCGTCTTAGATATTTAGCCTCAGTAATGAGTTCTGTTCATGTTTTCTTTTCCATTAGACTAAAAACCAAAAGAAATCCCGAGGACAAGCCATCCACGTGGCTGAGGATGCCTACAGGTCTGTGCCCCACTCCTTCGTGTTTCATCGGGGTCAGGTTGGAAAAAACGTGGGTCAGCTCGTCCAGGACATGAGGAAAGTCATGCAGCCTTACACCGCAGAGTCTCTGAAGGTCTGTCATCCTCTTAAAGCAAGGTCTGCTCGAGCTTTAACAACCCACTCATCATGCTTGTAACTTTCTTATTTTTAAAATTCAGGTACGGAAAAAAAATCTCCTTAAGGATTTTGTGTCTGTAGCAGGACCCCTGGGGGTGACCCACTTCATTATCTTTGGCAAAACTCCCGACAGCATCAACATGGTGAGAACCGAGTCTGATCACGACCTACATACAGTTTTCTCACATAAGGACCATCAGTTAAATCTTCTTTCTCCTTCCAGAGACTCGCTCGACTTCCCAAAGGCCCCATGCTTTATTTTAAGGTCCTGAAGGTAAGTTTTGTAACATCCAAGTCAAATTTATCGGGTTTACATGATGACGCACAGAAACCTGATTGTAAAGTGATGTTTTTCAAGGTAAACGCACTGATGAACCCAAGCTATCAAAGCCATTTGATGACCCCTTTTAATTATAAATCAACATTTATTCAGGACATTTATATTTTATTTTTCCTTTCCAGTATTCCCTTATCAAAGACGTGGTTTCATCGTTGAAGAAGCACAGGATGCATGAGCAGCAGTTCACCCACCATCCACTTCTCATCCTCAGCAACTTTGGAGTGGATGGCATGCACGTGAAACTCATGGCCACCATGTTCCAGAACATGTTTCCCTCCATAAATGTCCAAAAGGTGCGTTTAGTAAAACAAAAATCACCCACCTCATGTTGAGAACGATGTGATGACAGTATAGTCTTCTGAGTATCTGTGAAGATCTCTCAAAAGTAAACGCTATCTGATTTGTTGTTGTGAAAGGAGTTTTCAGCATAATACAAGTTTAAGCTTTGGGTATAACTTTTTTTTTTTCTTAGGTAAACCTCAACAGCATCAAGAGGTGTGTACTGTTCAGTTTTGACCCAGCGTCCCAGGAAATTCAGTTTCGGCACTAGTAAGTAATGATCTGTTAAGGTATTGATCTAATATCAGCATTTTGAAGTGATGGGCTCAGATGATGACAGAATACGACTTGACACCGTCATGATGCATGTCTAAAGTAAACGCACTGATGAGCCTTCACACTTAAAGACAGAGTTCTGTTATTTATTGAGTTTTTTCAGTAACAAATTAAAAGTTTTTTTGTTGTTGTTCTCTTCCTGCAGTAGCCTGAAGGTCGTCCCTGTGGGGATGAGCCGAGGAATAAAGAAGCTAATGCAAGAAAAGTTCCCCAATATGAGCAAGTTTGAGGATATCACTGAACTGCTGGTGAAGTAAGATTCTTTTACTTCTCGCGGCACTGAAAAAAGTGGATTGCTTCCATTTTACAAAAGTAAAAATTAATCTGAACTTTATTTAACAACTCTTCAGGGGAGCGAACTTGTCTGAAAGTGAAGCCGAGCAGGACGGCGAGCACAACATAACGGAGCTGCCGCAGATGTATTCCGGAAGAGGCAACATGCCGTCCCAGCAGAGCGCTGTCCGTTTGACCGAAGTGCGTACTAAGCGACTAGAATACATCAAACTCCTCCACTCCGTATGGATCAGCTGAACCCGTTTCATTTTTCTCCTTTTAGATCGGTCCTCGAATGACGCTGCAGCTGGTGAAGATCCAGGAAGGGATGGGAGACGGGAACATTCTTTACCACTCCATGAGTGAGTGAATGTTTCTCCCAGCTAGTTTCTGCTTCAAATGTCCAGATGAACATGATGACAATAGCATTATGAATTCTATGATTTATCTCTACAAGTAAACGCTTACTGATTCATCCTGAGTTCTTTATTTGCTTCATGCACATTTGGCACAAACCGTTTCTCAGTCTGGATTTTTTATTTTTTTTGTGCCAGTTTCCAAGACAGAGGAAGAAATACAGGAGATCCTGAGGAGGAAGGAGGCGAAGATGAAGGAAAAGGAGGAACGCAGGAAAACACAGGAGCAAAATGTGGCGACGAAGAAAGAGAAACGAGAAGAGAACAAGTAATTTGAACGTAAAATTATTGGGCAATTTTCTTTCTCTTTATTAATACTTGAAGTCTGTAAAATATTTTCATCTTGTAAGGAAAAAGAGTCTGGAAGGCATAAAAAAGAAACGAGCTGAAGCCGAGGAGGACAGTGAGGTGGAAGATCCAGGGATGCAGGACGATAGGCCAGCTGCTGTTGAATCTGATGATGATGTGGAGTACTATAGACAGGCTGTGGGGCAAGAACCAGATGAAGGTGAGTATTCAAGTCAAACAGCCGTGCACCGTTTGTTGCACTAGTCTTGCTTTAAATCCTTAAAACATATTTCTCCACAATGCAGATATGTTTCCGGGGGCCAAGAAGAGGCGGCGTCCAGAGAAATCTCACGACCGAGCCAAGAAGAGAAAGCTGTCCCCTGGTAAATCAAAACAACCAGATTCTAAATCACCAAAAAGAAAAGGTGCAGTTGGGCAGCACAGAGACAAAACGGGAAAAGCTCCTCATGGAAAAGGATGGAAGAAATCTAAAGATGAGGAGAAAGCATTTGGGAAGAAAAAGTGGCCTCCAGGAAAAGCATTTGGCTCTAAGAAATCTGGAGAGAGGGAAAATAAATTTTCACGCAAAAACTTTGATGGAAAGAGAAACAAGGACAAAACGTTTCAGACAAAAGGTCACAAAGGCAAGTCTGGCCTCAAGAGGAAAGGTGCAGGTGGAAAGCAAAGCTTCACACGGACAAAAGGAAAGCGCTGAACTTTGCTTTGTTTTTCCCCTTCATTTGGACTTTGGGTGTAGTACCTTCCAAAGGCAACAGAAGGCAGCAAATGTATTTGCTCTTACTGCTTAAGTCTGAGGAAATGTTATTGGACAGTTTCAAATGAACAAATTGTAAAAAAAAAAATACAGAAATGTTCATCAGTTTATAGTTGTCGACTTCAGAACAAAAATAAAACATTTTTTGATTAAATAACTCTGAATTTTTTGTCTTTCAGTGATTTGTACATTTCATTAATGTTAAGTATTCTAACATAAAATAGTGTTTTTGCTTTAGATTAACTTCATTGCGAAGATTTTTTTTTTTTAGCTTCTCACTGTAACCCAATAGTGGAGAATCAAATTTGAAGAACAAAGAATTAAGCATTCAACAGTTAAAAGTGAATGTAAAGCATAAGGATGGGAAAATGATGGTTACATATTTGGTATCGATAATCTGATGCCATTTTATAAATTTCTCTGAAAGTAAAGTAATCTGAACTATTGGAGTACAAATCTAAGCAAAGAACTAAACTGCAAGGAAAAACTAAAATCTAGATTAAGATGTACAGTATGTTACGACTAAAGAACACACCATGAAACCAGAACGTTCTGGCGATCATTTGTAAATGCTGCTGAAAATATTTGAACACTGTCGGACCTAAATGTTATCTAAACTATTGAAAATGACCTTTGCACATACCATTTTGCTGTCATCTGTATTTGAGGGCAAGCAACACTCTAAATATAAAATTCAAACCACTTCCTTAACCAGCCTTGAAGTGAGTTTACATCCTTTTTTTATGATCGGTACAGACGACATTCTGATAACTGAATATCTGCTTCTGCACTCAGATGTTTTAGAAATGTTTTTTTTTGTTCAATGCTGCAGTCAGTGGCTCCACTTTCAAATGCAGCTTTGCTTAGAGAATTAGTCACAACCCTAAAAGAGTAAATGCTTCATTTTGCCTTTTATTTAGGCCATAGTAGGCTTTAGTAGGCAACATGGTTGCATATATTTTCCACTTGCAAATAGTTATTCTACCAAACTAGTTTCTGATTTTGATTATTTTTTATTTATTAAATGTGCATTTTTATTATTATTTTGTAATTTAAGTATTTTTATTCCATGTTGTGCATTCCCACTCAAAATCTGCAGACAGTAATCGACCATCTCTTCATATTTAGTCTTTAGTACAAAGTCGCTTTTTAAACAAAGTTCTGACATGAACTAGGCTTTTGTATTGCAATATTGGCAAGTGGATGGTGCTGGTGTCGTCACAGCTCAGTTTTCCTTCTGCATCTTGCACAATGCAAGCCAGAGCATAAGGAAGTGAGTCTTGTGTTATTCTGAGCTGTTCATCACTCACTTATCAGCGGAGGATGATCGAGGAGCAATTTCTGTCTTCAGCCTTTTCACCAACAAAATAAAGTTTGCATGTCTGCCTTTAGGTAAGCTGAAGTTATTTTTACTTCTTGATTGAAATCTGTGTCGACTTAATGCCTTACTCCATTTTTATTTCTTAGAGAAAACAGGATGGCAGTCAACTTCTCTGAATGTGAGAAGTTTCAGATTGGCCTGCTCCCTACCATGTATGGGGTTGAGTTTGTGGTGGCCTTGGCAGGAAACACGTTTGCCCTGTGGCTGCTGCTCATCAAAGAAAAACGCAACTGGCACTCCGGTGTTGTCCTCTCCTGTAACCTGGCCATCAGTGACCTGCTGTATATCCTCACCCTGCCTCTGCTGATTGTCTACTACGCACTGGGGAAAGACTGGCTGTTCAGCGAGGCTGTGTGTAAAATCGAGAGGTTCCTTTTCACCTGCAACTTGTATGTGAGCATTTTCTTCATCATGACAATAAGCTTGAACCGCTGCATAGGCATCGTGTGCCCGTTCTTCACTCGCTCGTATGTGGAACCTTTTCATGTCAAAGTCATCAGTGCCATCTTATGGATTATTGTTGGAGTCATCTCGAGCCCTATGCTGAAGTTTGCTTCTCTTTGTCAACACGATTACAATAACAACACGTTATGTGTGGCTTTCTGTCACCAAACGTCTGACGACACGTCTGACTTTATCTACAGAGTGTTCCTTGCTGTTTTTGGCTGTCTTGTTCCTTTCATAGTAACTTTTACTTCTTACTGTCTGTTGTTTCGGGTTGTGTGGAAAAATGTCAACATAACGACACTTGAAAAGCATAAAGTTGCCTTGTTAGTCTCATCAGTGATTGTCCTCTATGCTGTTTCCTTTGTGCCCTATCATGTCTACCAAGTCTATCATCTGTATTTGAGGAAAAGTGACCCCAAGAGCATAAACTGTTGGGTCTACAAAATGTACCAAGTGTCCAAGGGACTGGCAACGCTGAACATGTGTATCCATCCCATACTCTACATGGCTGTGTTTGACAGTATTAGAGTAGCATGCTGTGGAAAGAGCTCAGAAGACAACCCAGAAGGATGAGGAAGTAGAGCCTGGTTTCAGACTAAACATAACTTTGCTGCATGTATCTTTGTAAGATGCCTAAATGTCACAGCTCTGTGCTGAATACATTTAATCACATCTGTTTGTAATAAAAATTTTCATTTTTTTCAAAGTTTTCCTCATTTTATACATTACATGTAATTTATACAAATGGGATCAAATGTGTTTTCACTTTTTTGTCAAACTTAATGTTTCAGGTCATGCAACAAGTTTATATATCAGATAGAGTAAACACAAGATGTAGTTTCCTTCCTGCAACTTGCAGGAAAATAAAATAATTACCATTATATTGTAAATGTACTGCAATGAACCAGGAGAATTTCTTACAAAGGAGTTCATAGTTAACCTCTAAAGCTTCATGTGGCTGCCAAAGAAGCCCAAATTATCCGCATTCTACATCCATGGTACTAATATGCTTGTTTGGAATGTCTTTTGTTTATTAGTACAGGAAACTGAATTTTGTCCATAAACTTTTATTTTTGAAAGAATTGGCGTCACGTTAGACCTTTATTGTGAAGTTTCAGTGCCGGAAGTATGTGCTGCAACTTCGCGGTGATCCTCTTGAAGCTAGGCTAACGGAGAGGATGCCGTCGATTGAATACGACGAGTAAGTTTCACTAGTTTTAACTGTTTCCGACTGCTTTTACGGTATTTTACGAATATAAAACTGAATTTCCAACTCTGACTTCTAGCTCCAAGCCCAGCTGGGCCGACCAGGTCGAGGAGGAAGGAGATGAAGGTAAGGAGTGTTTTAGCTTGTGGAGCTAACGTTAGCACAGCTCCGGTAGTTCGCAGTCCGCCAGAGGAGAGTGAGGCCCGGCTAGGCGGCTTCCACTTCCACGTGGTTGTAGGGCATTAAAAGCAAGTTAAATGTAACCACTGACTGATCGGGATAAATAGCTTTAAAGCGATATTTGTCAGACCTTTTTCTAACTATCCAAAATGGATCGATTGCTATCAGATAATTAGAAAGCGGACACGATGACAGGGACCGAGGCAGTGTTTTCCAGCATGTTTAAGGGCTGTCTACGGAAGGCTAGACAGTTTACAAGACAGTTATGATAGACATAGGCCACTGCAAATTGATTAATGTTTAGCTTAATTTGTCAATATATTCGTTTTGATATCTGGACAAAGCTAAAATAGGAGACATGACAACAGATGGAGAAGTTCAGCTTTCCATTCGACAGTTTGACCACGAATAATTTTAACTGGTGATTATATTGTTTTCTTTATGATTGTCCGACATGTCACTCATGTCTTATTCATAGGGATTTTTAAAAGTTTACTTTGAAGATAACTGTTGAAGAATCTTCCCGAAGTCTGTAGATTTGGAATAAAAAACTTTTCTTTCTCAACAGGCACTCTACCATCTCCTAAGGAAACCATTAAAGGAAACATAAAAACTGTCACTGACTATAAAATAGATGATGACGGAAAAAAATCCAAGGTAATTATTTGATCACATTACTTCACACTTAAAGTGAAAATATGCAATACATCCATGATTTTATATATATTATTTTGTTATAGTGGTACTTTATTAATAAAATTATATTTAGTATGTATTTTTTTGTTTGTTTTTGGTCTAGATTGTGCGGACCTTCAAGATCGAGACACGGAAAGCATCCAAAGCTGTTGCCAGAAGGAAGGTTTGTATCGAAGGTGCATTCACCTTTTGAATGATCAGCGGTAAAAGTCCCAAATGATGTAATATTTTTTCACTCTTTTATTGCAGAACTGGAAGAAATTTGGCAACTCTGAGCGTGATGCACCAGGTCCCAACGTTGCTACCACTACAGTTAGCGACGACGTCTTTATGACCTTTATATCCAGCAAAGATGTGAGAATCCGTTGCACTTATTAAACCCAGTGTTGTTCACAGCTTAATAATGGAACAATAACTTGCGGCATCCATAAAAGGATGAGAGAACACTTTACAGTGGATTAGATAAAATGTTTTAGTAATCTGAACTTGCCTTCATTTGACTTTGTAAACAACTCTACAAACATTCTCACCTTGCTAATTAAATTAGTAAGAAAAATGGAGTAATAATCTCTAACATACGTTGTGCAGGGTTAGGGTTAGGGTTACGCTGTAACTTGTCCCTGAGTTGCTAATTTCTCTCATTTTTGCAGGACTTAAATGCTCAAGATCAGGAAGAAGATCCCATGAACAAACTTAAGGGACAGAAGATTGTGTCCTGTCGTATTTGTAAAGGCGACCACTGGACAACTCGCTGTCCGTACAAGGACACCCTGGGTCCCATGCAGAAGGAGCTGGCTGAACAGCTGGGTCTTTCTACTGGGGACAAAGAGAAGTCTCCTGGCTCTGGTACTATTTGTTCACTATTTAATACTCAATATTATCATTATTATTTAAGCGTGGTTGTGAATTAAAACGGCTTGCTCTTGTGTTTTACCAGCTGAACCAGAACCTGTGCAGCCTGCGCAAACCAAGACTGGAAAATACGTTCCCCCGAGTCTGAGGGATGGAGGAACGCGAAGAGGAGAGTCTATGCAGCCTAACCGCAGGGGTGAGTATTGGTGAAGGCACAATGACTTTCTGCATTTCAGTTCTTGAGCAGCATCTAGATATTAATCTGATTAAACACCGAATGGTTGACCCTTACAGCTGATGATAATGCCACAATCCGTGTGACCAACCTGTCTGAGGACACCCGTGAGACCGACCTGCAGGAGCTTTTCAGACCATTTGGCTCCATCTCAAGAATTTATCTGGCGAAAGACAAGAATACCGGACAGTCCAAGGTTGGCACTCACTGTTTTTCTGTCTCTGCTGTGTTGATTACCGTTCGTCATCATTGTGCATTGGGATTTTATAGACTATGACCAGAAATGACAAGCACCAGTTTTCTGATCTAATGCTGTCTTTCCTGCAGGGATTTGCTTTCATCAGTTTCCACCGGCGGGAGGATGCAGCCAGAGCCATCGCAGGCGTGTCAGGATTCGGATATGATCATCTTATTCTCAATGTTGAATGGGCCAAGTGAGTTTACAGTTAATTTTGTGTATTAAATTAACAATATGCTTTTTTATTGCTAACTTTTATTTTCTCTTTGCAGACCTTCAAACAACTGAGGGATACATTAGACTTTCAACATGCCAGATTTTGTCACTGTAAAGTGTGACTATGATCTAAATAAAGATAAACTGTCACTATCTGCTTGTTGTATATCCTTTGGCTTTGGCAGAGATTATAATATAAAGTTTTGTTTTACTTAAATCAAGTATAAGCTAAGTTTTATACCTAGACTTAGCTGTTTATAGTTTCTTAAAATTGAAAGAGGATTCTTTTTTCTTTAAATTCTGCATAAAACCTTACCTGAGAGGTGAGCTCTTAAATACACAGGAGTGGCTGTAAACATTCATAACATGACTTGGAATTTAAGTTATTTCAGTAATTACAAAAGGATAACCTTAATAGATCTTAAGTTTATTTTTGATTATGGCATAGTTCTTGAAAACCTAAATGTCTGTTCAGAAAATTATGGGCAGCCTGATCATGGTGAAGACTTAACTTCTACAGTTGTCCAACTTTCTGTCACTGCCATGGGATGTACAAGCCATTAATCACTGGTAGTATTCAGACAAATTGAGTAAGAATGTACTACTAACCAAGATAATCAGTCTTGATGGGATGATAAACCCATTCTAAAGATTGGAGGTTATCAAGGTGTGGGCTGCTGCACAGACATCAAAAATATGGTCCAGATTCTCTGTTAAACCAAAGACATTAGAGGAGAAAATGGATGGGAGTGAGGCTCAGTGGTCCAAAATCATTTTCAGACAAAAGTAATTTGGAAGTTAAATTGTGGACAGAGTGAGGTTCCACAGTTTGAAGTTTCCACAGATTATTTGGGTAGCGTCTAATCTGGCATTGTCCATGTTTTATGAATTCATTTAAAGCCCTTCTTGTTTCCCTCTACCTTAAAGCTGACTTGGCACCTTCCCTTACTGGGGTTTTAGATTTCAGGCTATAGCCCATTATCACCTAAATAAATAGAAAAATCAGTATGTAGTGAAGCTATACACTAAGAATTTTTAGATTTACTGAAATAAATCATCTCGACTTGTTAGTTAAATTTGTTCCAGCTATTGCTGATTGCTGAGCTGGATGTGTGTGAAAGATGGTAGGAAACCCAAGCATCTTGAAATAGTTTGGGTAAAAACCTTGCAGCACAGCTAAATCTATAATGAAACCAAGAAATGAAGTGGCAAACTATATGTTTTGCAATTTTTAAAAGACATGTATATGCTTAGAAGTTGGAACTAAATCGCAAACAGAAAATTATAATCCACTTATTCATTAAATTTAATTATGTTGAAATATGTAAGGAGTAGATGCAGATGTAAATACCAAAATATTTTTACTATTTGGTGGACATACAGTATAACTTGTCTATACAAAGCTGCATCCTCATTGCTGGTATTAATGCACTGCTCCATTCAATCACATACAATTTCAGAAGGACTTTATTTGAAATATTACATATAAAATCTACATACAATTTATTCCACATTGAACATTTGACAACATGAATAAAAACAATTAAGATTCAATATGGAATGATTACTACATAGTACATAGTGGCCACTTGGTGACAGTGAAGTCAAGATTACTTAAAAAGTATTCCAACATCAGCATTAAAACCTTTAAAACATGGAAATATAGAAGTTAATCAGAGACCTCCATCTTCTCTTGTTTGATGTCTGAAAAAAAAACCTGAATAAGTTTAAATGGTAAATGCAGGTTTGGAGAAATAAAAGCAGACAAACCAAATTACCCACCTGCTGTAGCTTGTTCCTCCTTCATCCTGTCTGAGATGCATTTCTTAATCTCCAGGCCGATGGCTCTGGAGAGTGGAGGAGGTACAGCATTTCCAACCTGGGAAAAAGAAAACACATATCTGATCATGCTGATAAAGAGTTTATTATTTGTTTATTATTATCAAGACCCTTGATAATTTAATCTCTTAATGTTAAATTGTTTGGGAACATACCTGTCTGTGTTTGTCCAAGATGTTTCCAAAAAAGCGGTAGGTGTCAGGGAAGCCCTGAGAGCGAGCGCACTCCCTCACACTGACAACTCTGTGCTGCTCTGCATGCAGAACACGGCCCTGTAGTTACAGGTTTGGGTTAAAATCACAAGGAAAGACAAAAAAAAGATTTATTATTATATGGAAGCACTTAGATCTTACTCAAAGCCATGAGTAAGATCTAGATTACTAGATCTTACTCATGGGAACTGTTCTCATAGTTTTGAGAACTGAACATTCTCAAAACTATGGAAGGTATTAGATTAATACTTTTAACGATTAGCCATAAAAATCTGTTCCAGAGAGAGAACATACCTGCTTCCCCATGGGTTCAGGGTTGGTAACGGTTGTGCTGAAGAAACCGTCCCACTCCAGTCTGCCGTACAGCCCGGCCCAGTGATTGTGGCGGTTCCCAGTATGGGGCAGACACCAGGGGATCAGCGTGTTGAACTGCCTGTCAGCAGAATCGCAGGTTTTCCCTAAAATAACCAGACATTTCTTCAGCTGGAGATCATCATCAATTCTATTAGAAATCAAGTAAATGAACCTTACATACCTCCTGCACAGGTGCAGACTCCTCTGAGAGCACCGGTGCTGCTGCGTCCGTTCTTCTTATCATGATGCGTGTAACGTAGCTTCTTCGTCGTGGTGCCGTCTTTTAACCGAACTTCAATGTTGGGCAGATCTCTCCAGTCGGAGCCCGGAGCCAGAGGGATGTGACGCATCCTGGCCTCAACCAGAGCACTCATGTCCTGAAAACAGAAATTAGTATTTAACAAGAGCAGCAGTAATTTGTGATGAGGTTATGTGAAAACTAAAATATAGCTTACCTTGCAAATATGGTCTCTGAGAATGGGCTGGTACTGCGAGCCTCTGATCTGCCTCTGGAACCAGGACTGAGGTTCTCCGTTGTAGGAAATCTCCAAAGAAGCAGCACCATTGCGAATCTCGGGCAGATCAGACATGGTGTCCCGGACTGTGATGGTCCTGTAGATGCCACCGTTCCCTCTGATCCACAACAGAACAGTTAGATCCACAAGCTTTCGGGAGATCTGCAGACCTGCATAGGTCGAACTTTTTTGTTTTTTTTTTACCGCGTCACGTTGCTGACGTATTTCTTCTCATCGACCGCCACGGTAAGCGAGCACGCTCTGGGAGCAAACACGTGGAGAGGCTCAGGGTAGCGAGGAAGCTTCTCTCCTGGAGCAGCAGCCAGGATGATTGCCCTGCGGCGGGTCTGAGCAACGCCATACTGACCGGCCTGATGAGCAGGAGAAAACAGAGCGCCAATCTGGTTTAGCCTCACCAGGACAGCTTCACACATCCACAACAGAAATGGAGCGATCTGAATGGTGGTACCCACTTGAAGGACTCCAAAGGTGCACTGGTAGCCCATCCGCACTAGGCAGCGCAGAGTCAGCTTCAGGACCATGGAGTTCTTGAAGGATACAAAGTTCCTCACGTTTTCCAGCAGGAAGAACTTCGGCCGGTAGTAGTCGCAGTAACTGCATGAGGAGCCATTCAATCAGCAATCCAAACTGGATCGTCTTCTATGTAATATTATTCATGGCTAGTCAATAAGACACTCACCTCAGATAGGACACCACGAGTGAGTTTTTGAACTTAGAATAAGTGCGAGAATTGAAGCGATTCATTCCACTGAAACCTTGGCAAGGAGGTCCGCCGCACAACATTTCTACATCTCCCTTCTGAGGAAGCTTTTGGCCAAGGGAGTTGGTCTTTTCTCCAGACATGACCAGCTTAAGAAGGACATTACAGTCCTCTGTGAAAACTGTGGTGCCAGGATTGTTGAGTCTGAACGCCTGTGCAGCAGGCTCCCACATTTCAATAGCCCAGAGGGTCTCGGAGATACCTGTGGGAAACACAGGGTATCTGTAGGCTTCAGCAAGTCAGATTTAAGTCTTTTTAAGACCTTTTGGAATTAAAGTTAAGACAGTAAAAACTATGTAGGGAATCCTGCTGGTTCACATGGGCTGGCAACACAAGTGAGCCAGTGGCAAAAACAAACGTCAATAAAACTGATGATAATTTTGCACTTATCCATAATGGAGGCAAAAAATAAGCTAGCTAGCTAACAAGGGTATATTAGCAGCTAATTAGCGGCTGCCTGGAGTCATAGAATGCATTGAAGACGTCTGAATGCGACTAAAACTACAAACGAGATTGAATAGTATTACTACAACACTCAAGAGCTGTAATTAGCATATTTAAGGCCAACTTACATTCTTTAAAATGAACTTAAAACCTTTTAAGGTCTTAATTTTAGGAACATGAATTTAAAACCTTTTAAAAATATACAGACACCCAGCAACAAGAGCAAATTCTGGGCAACACATTTGTGTGTTTGATGAAATATTCTGGTAACTGAAATGCAAGATTAACCTACCAGCCTGGTGGAAGCCTTCAGAAAGTCCACCACAGCCAGAGAAAACATCAAGGGTGCGATATTTTGGTACTTTAAGTGCCTGTGGTTCCGTGCGAGACTCTTGTGGTTCTTGTGATGCTTTTCCTTTGCCTTTACCTGATGAGTGTAAAGTGAAATATCGGTCAGCAACAAATTCAAGAACATCCAGATCTTATGTAGGCCTTTATTTTTTAAGCAAAAACCAACCTTTTCCTTTGCCCTTCCCCTTCCCTTTATGAACACAAGAGCGGGCATGGTTAGGAGGGTCTTCAAAACTCTTTGATTTAGCGTTGTAAGCCTGTAAGAGAGAACAAATATTAGACATATGCTACACTGAAGAGATGCTTAATTCAGGCAAATTTGAATTGACAGCAGAAAAACAGAAGAGGAAATAGCTGTACCTCCAGGAAATAGAAGCGGTCCGGTCCACCGCTGGAGTAATCTTGGACAGATTCATTCAGGTCTTCTGCGTACTCTACTTGACAGCGTCCAAGTACCTCAGACATGCTAACCGTCACTTCCTCATCACTCCAGTAGAGCTGATTGATGTCTGTATGGTAACTGGCTTTGACGCCTCTGTGTGTGTTCTCCGGCCTGATTATTTACACAAATATCTGTTAGTTCTTCACTCCTTTACACAACAAGACCCTTAAAGATCCTGAAAATGAATGAAACGTGTACCTGTAGAACTTGTAGAGCCTCAGCTTGACCTCTGAGGTGTCTGATTTTCCATTGCTGCGGCGATGACAGAAAATCTCTTTGATGCGGCCAACACGGAAAGGCTCTGGGGCATCCAGGTTTGACCCCTTAATGTAGTCTGAAGACTTTCTGTAGTACTCCGGATACAAATCTTCATCCACATCCTCTTTTCTGTGGGAGCGCTTCACCGGACTGGCTGGTTTCACACTTAAAAACAGGAAAAGGTGAATCACATGATGGTTTAGGTAACAGTCTTAAACTGAGAACTTCAGTTGTTTTCTAGATCACCTAGAAATCAAATAAATATAGATATAGATACATTTGCATGCTTTTTCATAGTTTTAAATACCATAAATCACTTTGTCGCACTTTGCTGCATAAAAAGTGCTCTACACAAAACAGTTATTATGGACCATGACCCACATTTTAACCATGTCAATTATTAGATCAGTTAGTCTACCACTCAAGTCAATCCTGAATAAAATCGAGACAATTTCTCATAGACCAGGGGTGGGCAATCCTGGTCCTCGAGGGCCGGTGTCCTGCAAATCTTAGATGTCTCCCTGGTCCAACACACTTGAATCCAATAACTCAATCACCTCCTAAGTGCAGTCAAGTTCTCCAGAGTCCTGCTAATGACCTCATTATTTGACTCAGGTGTGTTGAAGTAGAGATGCATCTAAAAGTTGCAGGAGACCGGCCCTCGAGGCCTGGAGTTGCCCACCCCTGTCATAGACCATTCAATAACTTGCAGGTTGCTTGAATGACATCTTGTTTTTAGTCTATAAAGTACAGAACAATGAACCAAATTGCCTGACAGAATTGCTTGTAAGGTCACATCAGAAACTAGGAATGGTACCGAAGCACTACAATCATGAAATTGATTTGAGTTTTGACAAGTGTTGGTTCCTTTTGCATAGTTTACTGTAGCTTTTCCATAAAAGTAAAAAGGTCAGTGATTGGTTGGCTTCCAACAGTTTGTTTGCATCTCTGTTCTCAGTCACTGGACTTCTGATTGCACCAAATCTAAATCAAGTTCATCTCCAACAGCCCTCTTATTACTGCCTGATACCATAGTGTCAGGCAGTAATAACTACCCGTTAGTGCTACAGAAATCTACTCATTTTGTTACCTAAAACTGAAGGCTTCAGGAGGCATGTAGACGCTGTCTCCAACCCTGAATTGTTCTCCCTTGAAGCAGGCCAACGCATACAGAGCCTTGCTGTCACTGTCCTCGTTCTCCAGGGGTTCAAACGCTCGAGGTACTTCCTGCTCATCTCGCTCTTTAGTACGGGCGCAGCTGCCACAGAATCTAAATGAAAGCATAACCAATGTTAATGAAACATCATAAAAAGCTAGAAAACTAAAGTAGTAATCCTTGGCATTATTCGATGCCAAACAAGTTCTTTTACATGCCTTTTTATTAATCTTACTGAACAGGTTAAAATTTAAAAAGCCATTTACCTGAGCTTGCAGTCTACCGATTGTTCAGTCTTAGGAGGAGTCTCAAACCGA
This sequence comes from Xiphophorus maculatus, assembly GCF_002775205.1. Lineage (NCBI taxonomy): Eukaryota > Metazoa > Chordata > Actinopteri > Cyprinodontiformes > Poeciliidae > Xiphophorus > Xiphophorus maculatus. The sequence continues at coordinate 9,368,086 of NC_036458.1, read as the reverse complement.
GCAAACTCTGTGTCATACCAGAACTGATAGAAGAAACTCTTCCCATCGTCATCAATCACCTTCAGGTCAACATCCACCCCACCCTGAAATAAACGGACCCTCTAAATAAACAATTCAGGACAAAATGCAATACATAGTTCATTAAGACCACCAACTGACCTCCATGAACCAGTTGTTTGATGGAGCTTTGTACATGACGTTCACTTTTCCCTGTACATAATTGAGCAGCATGTCTTCACATTCATCGACGATAACCAGCTCCAGTGGATCAGAGGACTCTCCGAGGACTGTGTGGATCCCACGGAGGAACCAGTGGGCATGAAACATCTTCCCATTATTGTCCTCCCACAATGAAGTGATCCTGAAAAGAAATATCTCATTAGATATAAACAGGTTAGACTCCTCGTGGTGTTAGAGGACATAAAGAGATGTCATACCTTGCCAGATACAGAGGAGTGGACGGATCTTCTGATGAAACTGAGACGCAGTCTCCCACTTCCAGCACTTCATCGTTCAAGGAGACCTTCTTGTAGTACTGCCTCTTCCCTGCGGTCTGAAGAGAATCAGAGTTAAAACCCATACCCACACCAGCACTCCTATTTGACAAAAACCTGAGGTGCTTTGTATGGAAAACTGTAAAAAAAAAGAAAGAAAAAAAAAACACTTTACACTGGATATCTTATGATTATTTAAAAGAAATTATGTATGTTTTGCAAATAACCAGCCTGGGTTTCTGTTCTAGAAAGCACTACAATCATGAAACTGATTTGAGTTTTGACAAATCTGCCTCACTTCATGGTGACCATTTTCATTAAACCTCAAAATCGAGCTACAAATATTAATAGGAAACTGTAAATCGTGTCAAAGGAAACATGCTTTACGACAACTTTCAGCCTGCAACTGCTGGTTGCCATGCATGTTAATGGCAATGCTACTGCCACCTGCTGGCAGAACGCAGGTATCACAGCACATCTAAACTCCCAAAATCTCAAGCAGTGAATCTTGTTTTTTTTTTTTTTTGTCATTATGCAGATTGCGTTTGACAGAAAATCCAACCCTGTTGTCACAAAATTAAATCCTACCTCAACAGGCTCGCCAACCCATGCAAGTTTGGACTGGGTCTGTCTCTTTTTCTTGGTTTGAAGAACCTTTTTGGTCTTCTCTGCTGGAACATCTTCCTCCTCAATATTCTCATCATCCTCAGCCTCCTTTACAGCAAGGTTTGGACATCTAAGGGAAAAGAATTACAAAGTCTAACATGTTTAACATTAAAACAGCAAGAGCAAACTGAGATCAAAACCAAAAAAAAAATAATCAAAAAACTAAATTTGTGTTTTGTTTTGCTGCTTTAACATCCTCACCTTCTCTGCTTACAAGCTTGCTTGCTTTTGCCACTTCCTCCAAATTTGATCATATCCTTACAGGCTGTGCACTTGCCACAGTCAGGAGACTGGCACACCTAGAGACGGGAGACAAAATCAAACGTTTTATTCATGTAGAAGTGCAGTGAAGGATCACCATAGCTTGGCGTAAATCAGAGCTTCTCTAACTCACTTCGCAGACTCCACAGCGCTGCCGTTTGACTCCTCCCTCCTTATCATTCTGCTCTATCTGATCAGCAAAGAATGCATCGAAAATCTGGTAGACCATCTTGGTTGTGGTGGCCTTGGTTGGTCCCTTGCTGTCCTTCTCTATCTTAGTTGGGTGGCGGATGGTCTGTCTTCTGGCTGCTCTCCTGTCAACGGAAGAAAGTTATTTAATTTAAAGCTGTTGTTTTGGTTTCACCTCATCGCACGTGAAGTGATGACATTGTGATGCTTCTGGCCGTTAAACCCCAGCGTCAGGCCATGCAACGCAACAAGCAAAGAAATGAAACACACACTCTAGATGGAAAAAGCATTTTGAAGTGAAAGTATTGAGTGTGGAGAATCTGATTTTAAAGATGAAAATTTAATAAATCAGATACCGTTTTCTTCTTCTAGAGACAAACTATTTTTTATGAACTACCAGTTTACACATCTCAAACCAAAAGTGAACACATTAATGTAGCAAAAACTAGACTGCTATACAAACTTGCTGCTACGGCCTGAAACCAAGTGTAGATTTTACTGGCACCAATTCACACACCTACCTGATAAAAAAATGCTATACTTAAACTAGGAAAATAACTTGGTATATAAAGCAAAACCGTGGTTAAAAACAAAATGCTAGCATGAACTATGGTATGGATCTTTGAGCATCAAGCTTTGGAATGTTTCACATGAACACAGCCACAAACAAGCTAAATTCAACCACAGTAAAGCCTACCTACCAGTACAGCTGCATGCTGCATTAGGAAATGTTAAAGGAATATTAGACTTCTGGGAGATAAGGAGTGAGGAGTGTGAATACACGAATACAAAAGTAGTAAAAAACAACAGCTTGTTTATAGGAGCTTTCATTGTCAGCTCATGGTCACAGATCTTTACCTCTTTCCCAGGGTGACTCCTGCCAATTTGATCAGATCTCTCATGCAGGGAGTAACAATGATTGGCTGCTCATCTGAGTCGCCGGCCTCATCGTAACTCTCCACTTGCTCCACCACAAACTGGGCGTGGCGCAACAAGGTGTCTTCAGTGAAGCAGTTGAAGTTCAGTCCTGCTGGAGGGACGGTGGTCTGCAGGAAACAGGCAAAGGTGGTCAGCGCTACATCGCAGCACAAAAAACCCAAAGTGCTCAAATTTCACGCAAGAGCTCACCTCAATCTTGTTGAGAAGATCTTCGTAGGTGGCGTCTGGGTTCTTCTGGAGGAATTCCACCACAATCTTGCTCATGTAGATTTTCTCCTGCATCAGTGCGAAAATGGGAGCGTACTCCTCACTGGGCTCCATCAGGATGTAATCGGCAAAAGCTGCACAAATGAAGATGATGTTAGCAAGTCACTTAAACAGTGTTAGGCATTTGGTAAGAAGAGGAGAACTTACATGTTGTGAATCCAATTAAAGCCTTTTCTCCTCCATCGAAACCAGTTATCCACCAGGCGTTGATGGGTCCAAGCTTTCTGGCAAAAACACCGCCTGAGTCGAAGAAAACGGAGAATAATTTGTAGAGTTACAAGCAACCAACAAAAGGTTTACGTCTTCAAGGAAACCGTCGTACTGGTTAAGCCCGGGCTGTCGTCATAGATTGGTTTCACATAGCAGCTGAAGTAAAGCTCCACGTTCTTCTCAATTAGCCCAGAGTCAAATGGGCAAAGATGGCCATGCTTGTCGTACACACTGCAAAGAAACACCACATGACTTAGTCAAGAACTATCACAAAGCACACAGCAGCTTGGATCCAGACCGGATCCCCTACCTGAAGTTTGTGATCCGGTGTTGTGGCAGATGGTCGTAGCTCTCAAATCCATCCTCATTAGCCTCAAACAGCGACAAACTCTCATGTGTTAACATCTCTGGCTCTTCAAGCTGAAGGTGGAAGTTAAAAATAGTCAGGTTTGGAATTAAACGCCACCCTGACGGGCTTTGACCATCTGAAACCACGAAGCTCTCACCGCGTTATCAGGATCCCCTTGAAACATCTTCAGATCTGGATCATCCAGATACTGCCTACAGTCAGGGCATTTAGGAGGTGGCGTCTGGAGAGAAAAAAAAAAAGTCAAAGGAAAACGCTGAAGCTGTTCATGTTATTACAAACCACAGCATCAATGTTTAAAGAAGCACCTCAATACCTTTGCAGCAGGTCCTGGTTTAGTAATCTTGGATTTCGACTCCTCTGGAGCAAGTCTGCAGAAAACAAGTCAAAAGTTGGAAATAATGAATTCACTCCAGGAGTAGAAAAACAATAAATAAATCTGGATAGGTAAGGACTTACTTTTCATCAGAATCCACCCTGAGGCGTTTCTCCACCTGAGTCTGCAACACAGTGCAAAATAGATTTTAACAAACACTCAAAGTCCAACCCTGATCAGATATTCATATCTGCTGATCAATAAAATCATCACCTCTTCAGTGTAGTCTTCTTTCTGCGCTTCATTTATTCCATTGATAGCTTCTCCGTTCAAGTCCTCAGATTTGCGTTTCTGACTGTAAAGCAAATCCATTTTAATGTCAGCCACTTCCTGAGAGAAACAATTTGACTCTCCTTTTTCTTTTCAGAACCCATGAAGCCGATACGTACACTTTAGAGAACATTGACAAGATGGTTGGCTGTTTGCCACTGTTTCTGGTGACTCTGGTACTGGTCGGTGATTCTACAAAATAGTTAAAAAAAAATTAAAAATGTCTCTTGAAACATTCATATTTTGTGACTCAAGCTCTTGAAAAATCAGAATTTTCTGGCATAAGTGTTAAACTAACTTTTAGTTTCAGAGTTTGCCTTGCTCCTGCGTCCACCTTTCCCTTTGAGAGCAGGTGGTGACTTGGTTTCTGTTTCTTCCTGTTCTGTCGCCATATTTACATCTTCGTCCTCTTTATCTTTATGGGAGCCATTAACAAACCCATTCGCCTTGCCATTCTGCTCCACGCCGTCCTCATGCGAGCCATTTTCAAGACGAAGCTCTTTGCCCAGCAAGACCTTAACTTTAGAGATGTAAACCTCCTGAGGAAAAAAAATAAAAGTTACAGTTGCATGGCAGATTATAGGAGGATCTCCACAAATAAGAAAATCATGAGGGAATGAATTAGATTAAAATGACTCAAGGTTAAATATGTCAATTACACCGTGATTTTTTTTAGGATTAGTGAATATGATTATGACTTTAGTACCGATTAAAACTTATAAATCTCTTTAAGACAAGCACAGGCAACAAGATTAACTGTAGCCAAAAGAGGACTGAACAATGATGAAGAATTGGATGTTTCAGGTTCAATGTGAAGCTTCCACAGTTTGTGATGATTTGGGGGAGCAATGTCACCTTCAGCAGTTGACAGGCTGTTTTATCAAGATCACCTCAAACACAGGGATACACTCAGCATCCTTAAACCACTGCATGCTTCCCTCAGCTGATAAAACTGTCTGGAGATTACATCCAAACAACACAGATGAGCTGAAGTCTGCTAATAAAGCACACGCCTGACCCAATAAGTGGGTGATTTTAAGGCTTCTGTGGGACTTTGTGGGATGCAGGAATTAATCAGGTGTCAACAGAAACACTCTTAAGCTACCAAAGTTAACAGAAAAAAACAACACAAGTTTTCATTTTTGCAACTGAATCATTAAAACAAATGTACTTTTCAATATTGTGATATGTATTCATGTAGCTAGGCAAGAACAGAAATAAATACATAGAATCCCTGACCTTTGAGATTTCTGAATTCTTCATTTTCTCCTCCAGGTTGGTCAGCTGGTCCTGAGCGTCATCATGCAGGAAGTCCTGCACCAACCTTAGCTTCTCTTTCACCTGATCCTGAAATAACAAGTTCACAGTAATGAAAATTTCAGGTTAAAAAAAATAAAACACAGACTTACATGACACAATTACATTTCCTTAATTATGTCATGTTAAAAACAAATCTGAAACCAAACTTAATTTTATTAGATTTTAATGAAGCAGAGGGAATAACTATTACAGCATGGGTCGCACGAAGCAGTAGTACAGTGTTATTGATTACAAACTTTACTTGCCTCCTCTGGAGAACCATCTTCATCCAGCTTCTGCAACCTATACCCAGAACACATGACAAGATAACGATACAGTTATGCCAAAGGAATAGGACGCCGACTTATATATTCTAATACTGAAATCGGGTTAACAGAGGGAAACGGGAAAAAACATAAATAAGAAAACTTCATGAGTGGCGCCAAATCACGCACACGAACCCATCCATTGTGAGGCTAACCATGCTAGCAAGCTAATATCAGGAGAAGGAAAACCTACCAGCTGAATTTGACAATTGGCAACAAGCTAACGCTAGCTGCAGATGCTACTGCAAGCAAAGCGGCGAAGTTCAGCAGTCATAAGCAGCGGGGTAAGTGACAAATTTCCAGGCCTGCTGTTGTAATTCCCAATATAGCAATGTAGGTTGCTATATACAATAGTAGCATTTTTTTTTATATTACCATACCTCTTTCTCACGTCGTCGGGCAAAGACAAGGACGTTTTGGATGGCATCGTAAAAAGCTATTCAAAAGCCGAAAGACAAACACGATAAAACTGCTTTAACTGTTAAAACACCTAGTTGAGCCCGCTGTCATTAACCACAGCACGGCTCCACAGTGACCCGCCAGTCTGTGGACGCTTCCTAACGTGGATGCTATGTGCAGTTCGGGCGCGCAGGCCGTGTTTTCGCGCGGAATGTAACGTTGGGATTTGCGTTTCCTTTCCGGGAGCCGAATCTTTTGGCTTAGAACGCCAACGAGAGCCGACTTTTCCGTTTCCCAAATAGCTTCACTTCTTCTTGCCCTGGGAAATAACTTTTAACATGTAATTCATACATTGGGAACACAATCCTAATCCTTTATTGATAGTTTTTTCTCAATGCAACAATTTTAACTTGGTTGATATAAAAAAATGTTAGAAAATGTTGGGTTTTTTTTGTTTTTTTAAAATAAAGAACGTTTTACACATTTTATAGCAAATCGCAGGTTAAAAGAGGTTGTGAAGTCAGGAGTGGTACGAAAAGCTGTTTTCACTGGTTGAGCTTGACTCATTTGTCCGTTTGTGAATTTGTCGCATAACTGTCTTTTGAAAAAGATTTAACAATGTTCTGTGTCTATTTTTCAGAATGATGGATGATGGTGGCTTATTTTTAAATTGAATCTCAGCATAAATAGTTTGGAATCATTATATATTTATAGTATGTCATTGTATGTACACGATATGCAAAGTTAATGTAAAATGGCCAGTAAAGGTTTTTCGGATGGTATGTATTATCGTACGTTCACGTAATGAGCTGGCACATCCTGCCGGTTCAGTTGCGAGCGATAAAGCAGTAACAGAAACCCTGGCACTGCAACGCTACCATTACAAATACTTATGGGTAAAATACCTATATATAAAATGTACAATCTCTATTGAACAATTGAGTTGGGCTCACAAAAGCATTTTATGTGTCGAATTTAGAACTCATAAGTAGAACCGTTAATATTAGGAGGCAAAATATTGCCCAAATTATACATGTTTATAAATAAACAAAAAGCCACGGTTTCCCCCTGATGTTTCACACTTGTTGAAGTCCGCTGACAGGCGGAAGCAAAAAGAATATTGTTTACTAATGGGTAATAACAGAAATATCCATCTCGGCATTTGTGATTTGAACCGTTATAAAACACTTAGTATTCAAAACTTAGTTTATTTTGTAGCCCTACTTTATTGTAATTGTATATCAAACGCATTCCTATCTCCACATTTCACTTTGACAAAAATATTTTCAAATGATTTAGGTTAAAATGAAAAGAAAAACAAAGATGGGATTTAAATGCAGGATTCCAACTATGTCTCACTGAAGTACATAGAGGTAGTGGTGATAACCCCCCCCCCTCAAAAGATAACTGGTTGATGGTACATAGTGAATCAGCTGACTGTTTTTATTTAAACCACATTTGAATATTAAGCTCCTTTACCTCGAATGCTTTACGATACAGCTCAGTCATTCTGAGCTAATTTAGCAACGTTATGATTGTATGGAGAGGGAAGTATCGGTTCATTCATTGGGCCCAGTTTCTGAATAGGTCAGATTCTGAAATTCCTTTCTCGACTCCCCCATCTGCACTCCAAACCTTGCGGTACCACCTGCTGTTTACACAGAGAAAAATCAGCCACTACCCATTAAGTAATGGCTGATTTTCCATCGGGTTCAAGAAAGTTTAAAAAAATTCTAAGGACATATATTTGAATCATTTAGGTTTTTAACTGTGGTTCTGGTCTAATAAAAGGTTTTCATATCTTTCACTTCAGTTCACTCATCTCCCTATTCACTCCTCTGAGATTGGACTCCAGCAATATTTGTGGGGGTGGGAAACCCAAACCGCCCTCATTTCTGAGAGACCTGAACTCCTTCTCTTCCAGGTAGAGATGACTTCAGACCTTTATTTATCAGGTCTGCACTGAATAGCTGAGATGTTTTGTGCAGGAAGACACCAATGTCTGATCAGCTTACAGTTTTGCTGTAATGTATGATTCAGATCCTACCTAGATTATATTAGATATTTGTAATACAATCTGAATAAAAAAAAGGAAAGTTCCCTGATAAATGAGACCAAAATAAGTAGCATTAAAACGTTTAATATCTAATATATAAATCTATCATGTAACCTCTACAACTCAATTCAAAACAAACTGGAATCTTCTGGGTGTGACATAAGTAAACAAATGGTGTGTTTATATAAATGTGAATGACTCTAAACTTTGACCTTGAGTCACTTTCAAAACTTAAAGAGATTTTGCGGTTTTGCTTTATAGCCCTCTTCATATCAGCTAACAGATTGTTAATATGATTCAGGCCTTTTCTCTGGTTGAGCCGTCATAGAAGTGTGATATTCTTCTTTTAAGGTCTTTATTCTGTTGCTGACTGTGGTTCATGGGGTAGGGATTCGTTTTGTAACCAGTGGGTTTCCGGTTCAACCCCCCAGTCTGTTTGTCCCTGGTGTTGTGCCCTTAGACAACTCACCCACCTTACCTGCTGGTGCCCTGGTGGCAACCTCGCTTCTGGGCAGCAGTGGCTACAGTGGCTTACCACCATAAGGGTGTGTATAACCCTATTCACAAAGCTTGAAGTCATTGAACTTGACAAGAAAACTGCTAATGCAGGTAACTTACCATTTGTTACCATTCCTGTTTAACATCAGCTTTTTAGTGTCCTTCGCTGATTGGTACTTGAAACTGTTCATAATATGTCTGTTCCATGGAAATAAACGGTGCCTTAAAGTATGATGCTACAACCGCGATGCCTCACTGTGTTAAATGTGTTTTAACCCATGTTGTCCAACAGGCTTTTGGGATACTTCAATGTGTTTTTTCTAAATTTATCTGGACTTGGATGTTTTCTGCTTTTTTGCACAGGGACTCTCCACATTACTCTATATCCTTGATAACAGCTCCTTTAATGTTGCTATAGACCTCCTACTAACTTCCTTCTGGTCTTTTAATCAATTTTGCAGTGATGTCCAGTTCTTGGTCATGTCCATGTTGAGCATTTTTCTTACCACTTCGTGATGACAGTATTCCATTATTTATCTAATGCCTCGGGAATTAATTGTATGTCATTTTTTAATTTAGCAAATTGGAAGCTCTCCACAGAGAATTAAAAGATATTTGATGTGACAGAAGTGTTGCTTTCGTAAATGAGTAGCTATTTTCTTGTTTTGTCACAAGATGGCATCATGTAACCACTATCCAAAGAAAGTCATTCTTGTGTCAGATCAACAAATAGAAGATTTTAAACATGAACACAAATATTATATACTGTCTTCATGCAATTGAATGGAAAATATTTAAGACGGAAATGTACAGTGTGTTTTTATTGCTGGACACAAACAGGAAAATCTTACTCTTGGTGCCATTTTGTCTTAGGAGATTATTTCCTAAATAACCCCAAAGAGCACTAAGCACAGAAATAACTAACAGAGGTTTTATGTGAAAGAATATCTTTGATTTTACTAATAAAAATATTAAAATGATCATTTGTGGTTTCTGCAGGAATAAAAGTTTAGTTTTGATTTCCATTTCTTCTCCTCGGACTGGACTTTCTCCTGCGGTTCCGGTTCTGTATATATTTGTAATATATACAGATATACAGATATATAAATTTTTAATAGAAAATGTAAACATTTTCTATTAAAACCTAACCTACAGGTTTCCAAATCTGGTCTAATATCTGTTAAGGCACTAAGACTTGGCAAGCGGCCCAGTAGCACAGCCTCCTGGGATTGATTCAGCCAATGTTCCCACCCAGGAATTCTGGATGTCTGACGGGAAACAGGCCGAACTCTCCCAAGGCCACTATAAGTCAGTCTCTCCCTTCACCCCAAAACTTCCCCCACGCCCCCAAAAAAAGCCTCCAGGGGGCTTTATGCTGTGCTTCTCTCAGACAAACTATCTCAAAAACAGACAGCTTTCTTCGCCACACCCCACTTCATCATCCCCGCTCTCTGCCCAGTTTCCCATCATTGTCCAGTCTTGCTTTAGCCTTTAAGCTACTGAATAATTTTATTAGGTAAGAAAGCCGTGATTAATGCCCACGCAGCATTTGCACGCACGATTCCAGGCTTTCAAGTTGAAGCTAGCGCTCCTCTGACCTTGTCAGAGCATGTTTGGATTTAATACTGCATTTTAAATACTTTGCAGATCTAGGCACAACAACAGAACATCTCTGGGCCTGCAGAGAGGCCCCAGCTGCCTCTGAATTTCTTCAAAGCCTGAAATGAAACTCGAGCACGTAGAATTTGTTTCAGTATGTCATTTATTTTATAAAACTGGAATGCTTTTAACAAAAGGTTTATGTACCTCCATTAGTGTTTAGGATTGTACCAATTTAACACAGGCAGCGTGCTACAGAACACACAAAGCTATTGCACACAAGACATTTCATACCACACAGAAAATCTTACATACTGTACAAAGATACAACATAATTACACATTGTTATTTATAATATTTATCATACAAAAACATTGACATACACTGAAATCATACAGATTAAAACACTGTTCCATCCAAAAGGGGTAAAAAGGGGGAATTTAAACATCACTGAAGCTGCCAAAGTGCTTTTCATCATTTCTACTTGGCTGTATAAATGCAAATGTTACTCTTAAAAAAAAAACTAACGGAGAGGAAAAATTTTCAATGTCTGTCTACAGGAAGGTTAGTGTAACCCTGAACAACAGGAAACGGACAGTTGAAAACAGGACTTCCTAGATCTGGAGGAAGTTTTATGTTTTATGTCAGAGAATGAAGAAGCATTTCTCCCAGGAGGACAGATCCCTCCTGTGCGTTTGAAACCGGATCTTCTCCCATCATACAGACGCGGTGAGAAGTCGGATGGGGTCTTTGGAAAGACGAGTGGTGTTTACGCTTTTAGTTGCACAAAGCATATGGCCAGCAAGATAAACCGGGATGTTCACAATTAATTTCTTGTTCTTGGTGCAAGAAGAGTTCACAGTGAGGGTGACCTACCCTGTTCATCCCACTCTCTGCTAATCAGTGACTTGGCATTTCAAAATCCTGATCAATAATACTGTCTAGAACGGAGCGCGCGCTCCGACACTTCATTCATACATTCAGCCTTTTTTCTCTCAGAGGAAGGCACAAGCAGAAGATGGCATACGGCTGCTACATGGCTATAACACTGTCAGGGCAAAAATCAGTCTGAGAGCCATTAACAAGTGAAATTCATCAGCGTCAAATAACCTAATGTGCTTTCTGGTTTGGCCTTCCTCAGTGGAAACAGTTAGGATTTAGAAGACAACTGCAAAAAGCAAGAGAGACACAGTTTACGAGGGAACATGGGAGAAGAGGTGTTAGTGGTGGAAGCTGGAGTATATAACAAAAACATTACACTTACAAATGCCTTACAATTTCATCATGCACTAAATAAAGCAGATTATGTACTTTTGTTGTGGTTATTCAATTTGGTTAAGCAAGGTTATATAGGGAATATTTAGTTGTTTTTGCTAAAAAATCACTCTGTGGTCTGGGTTAGGTGGAGTGCTCATTGTTGCAAATTTCTTCCTCTTTTATAGAAAACTGTGGTAGATTTCTACCTGTCTCTATCAAGATGAGTGAGGCAGTCGAAGGTTACACATGTCCATCTGCATGCGAACAGACAAAAGTGCAACTTTTGCAAGCTTTGCATTAACACAGCTCAATCTAGCTAGGATTTTCTGCATGTTCTGTTGCTAATTTTGGTTTTTGACACACATTTGCAAGTTTAAAGACAAAAAAAAAATAAAAATGAAAATGGTTTGCTCCATATCCACTGATAAATGTACCTAGCTACAAAGCTTTTTTCACATTTCTCAACTTTTTTTTTCATATATTGAATTGGTAGCCTCTAATAATGTTTTAACACCTGTTTCACAGCTGAACATTGAACAAGTCACACAGTTTTATGTGAAAAGCACTCTGCGTCATGTAATGTGTCCCAACAGACAGCTGGATCCCAAACGGTCCAGAAGTCTAGTCCGAGCACATGCTGGCTTCTCTGCTAACATCTGCCCACCTCATCATCACATCTCTCTGTTTCGTGCACACACAAAGCCCTTAAGTCAGACACAGGTAGTACACGTTTGCATGATGGGTGTGGTCTGGTGTTCGAATTTGTTGGTGCAATGTTCCAGAGAGCTGGAGCTCTTCAGCTGGACCAGGCAGCGTTCGGACGGCCGGCCGCTCTGCAGCACACCCCAGCAGCACAGCACACGCAGGAACTCCCTCCTCATGTCTTTGCTGCGCAGCACGTAGATCAATGGATTAAGCGCAGAGTTCAGAATGGCGAATCCAAAAACCATTTCTGCATCTTTGAGCACAGGGCAGTCCTGGATGTTGCAGAACGAATCCAGGAGCAGCACGGTAAAAACTGGCAGCCAGCACATGATGAAGACACCCAGCACAATTGTGACTGTTTTCAAAAGCGAATATGCTTGGGAATTAGTTGCTTCCTGGTGGCTGGACCGAACGATCAAATAGATCTTCACATAAAGGATGACAATGGAGAGCAGTATGAGGGTAAGAATGGAGACAACAAATAGTATGTATCTCTTAGAATAGAGCGGCAGCACAACTGAGCATTCAGAGAGGTTGTTGATGCAGTTCCATCCCAAGATGGGAAGCCCTCCGAGCAGAATCGAGGTGACCCAACAGGTTCCTATCAACAGAAACATGCGACACGTTTTGGTTGAGCCGTACACTTTGACTTTGGTGATCGCAATAAAGCGCTCTATAGCTATCGCCAACAAGCTGAAGACAGAAGCAGCCAGGGCGATGAAGGCTGTGCCTTCTCTGATGAACCACTGCACAGGGTAGAGTTGTAAGGTCATTGACCCTGACAGGAATATATTGGCTATGTAGGCAGAGCCAGCCAGCAAGTCAGAGAACGCCAGGTTTCCAATGAAGAAGAACATGGCTGAGTGGAACTTCTTGTTGCGGAAGACAGAAAGTAAGACCAAAAGATTCTCGAGGATGATGATGATGCAGAGGACCACGAGGACAACTTTGAAGTCCGGGAGCTGTTTTTTTTTATCATATTCTTCCTTTGTTTTATTCACGGTCCAGTTCTTAGCACAGGCATAGTAGTATATTATTAGATCCCTTTCATAGTACTGCTGGTACTTGCTCAACATGGTGACACTGTGGCAGAACCCAGTGGCTTTGCAGCAAAGATTCATTCAAACTGTGGAGTTGAGCAGAGTCTCAAGGGAATCAATTACTGCCTTTTTGAAAAGGACAGTAAAACAGCTGTGCGAGGGAGGAGAGTGGGGCTGCTTGTCCTACAGTCACGTCTCAGGAGCCGTATGTGGGTCACCTGTAGATGCACAGAAAGAGAGAACACAGGAGTTAGTGTCAATGGAAATAAAAACAGTTATAAAAACAAACACAGAGTAAGCAAACAGAAAGTTAAAGTTTAATGTAATAGTATCCAGGTAACGTGTAGATTATTTTGAACTGTGAAAAATTGATGTTGAAAGACTAAGACCAAAGTCAAACATTTTCTAGCAAACAACGACGAGGTCTACAATAAAAGAAGTTTGCATTTTATCTTCCCAGACGATCAAAAAAGACAAAGTGCACGTTGCACACGGAAACTCTGCTCACACTTTGCATGCCGTCACAGCAATATACTCCCAAGGTAAATTCAAATCCTCTCCAACGGAATAAGTCATTTACTTTGACTTTTAACGGTGAACCTGCACAAGCAGACGTCATTCTCCAGGTGAAAGAATCCTCTGTGAGCGCTGAGACAAAGGGCCGCTCTCGCAGTCTGAAGGGGACATTCCTCTGACCCTGTCCGAGCACTCGACTGTCAACACACCGCATTGTTGTGCGGAGTGAGCCATTCCACTCCAGTGAGCTACCTCTTGAAACTTCAGCATAGCATGTGGATCAGCTCGCACTCCTCGTCCTGACCTGCCCAACCACCCACCTCCCCATCCACCTCCAGCCAGCTGAGAAAAGCCAGCAACAAATCAAACAGATACCTGTCAGGAAGAAGCGGGGGCTTCTCCGACTTCCACAGAAAAAGCTTGTTAAGACTTGAATGTGTTTTGCAGTATTACTTCCACTTTTGCATATTACTGGTGCAAAAGAAAAAAAGAAAAAAAATAGCTCGGGGCACTATTATGCCATGTTAAATTGTTTTAACATGGCATAATAGTGCCAGGTGCAAATGAAGCACCTGTGTAAATCAATTTAACTTAACCTGAGTTGAATTATGCTTCTGAAGACAAAAAGATCTCTCCAACCACTGTCATGGTTTCCCATTAGTCTTTTATAGGAGCAGCTTCCTCAAAATGTAAGAAAATAAAAAAATTAAACAGATGGACGCTTCACGACTGAGCACAAAGAGGAATTGGAGGCTCTGGAAATCTAATTAGAGGTGAAGCTGGTCTCTTAAACCTGTCAAAAGTAACACGATCCCTCTACAGACCAGCTCTCAGGGTAATTTAAGACTGATGATTCCTTCCACTGCCTGCTTTTGTTCTCCTGGACGGCTGCAGCTATTTTTTTTTTCTAAATAAATGGATGGAAACCACGCCTGGACCGCCTCACTCTTCTGCTGGGCTTAGAGTCAGAACCTGGGAGGGTGGGAGATAAAGACAGAACGGGACAAAGGCAGATGGGGATCAGGCATGTGGAACGGCATCTGGACACAAAGGCAAGAATCTGAGACGCCGCTGTGACGTACACATGCGCAGAGAAAAACCAACTCAGTGCAAACCTGTACAAAAGTAGAAAAATATTCTTCCCCACACAAAGTTAATAGTGACACCCTGATATTACTTAGGTGAAATATTCCCCTGCTTACAGGTAGGCTAAGCAAACAGCTGCTTCTGGCTGCCAGCTAGAACTAGAACAGTACTTCCTCAAGAAAGAACAACGAACAATAGGCGCCTTCAGCGTGTACAGCAGCAGCCTTCTGTCTTCATAACGGAGCAGCACACATACATTTGGCTGCCGACACTGTATCATAACAGGAATATATTAGAGGTTGAGCACTCTGTTATCGAACTGCCATCTCAGGAGGCCTGTCTTCTCCTCATCCTTTTTAGCTCCATTTATAGACATAAATGCAAGACTTGAGCTTAGGCACATGTGCCTACTGCAGCAGGGTAATTACATTAGGTTGCATTATTGGAGGATAATGATTTTATTCATGCTGCATCTCCACAGACCTCTGTCTGCTAAGAAAGCCACAGGGTGTTCTTTGTTTCCTCTTGGTCTGGTTTTTGCAGGACAAGCTGTGTCTCTCCATCTGCTGTGTGTGGACAACTCAAGGTCCTCTTGTCACTGTGGAGTCTTTGCTGTCTTTCAGTAAGGGATTTGGCTGCAGGTAGAGAAACCTGACAGGCTGGTTTGCGTACAGCACTGTTTTGTATTTGACCCAGCCCTTCTACCTGCCATGTGCCATATGAAGGATTTCCCTTGGTGATTGGTCAACCACACTACAGACTCCCTGCAATGTAAACCAACCCCTATCCACGCCCCACTCCTTCCCATAAGCCTTTGTTGAAATTGTACCCCACGTTCGACTCAGACACCAGCGTCACACTTCCAGACAAAACTTGTCAAAACTCCTTTCATGCTGTTCCTGACAAGCAGAGAACAGAAAGAACTTAAAGAAAATTAGCTTTAGTGGTTCAGCGAAGCAGTCCAAGTAAGACAAGAGTTGTTTTTTTTTTAGTCACAAAGACGCTTTTACTTTTTTGTCCCACACTTTCAGATTTTCAGATACATTTCAGTAGCATACAGATATTAGCTGAGAAAGTAATACAAGCAGTTTTCAAAGTGTGATTTAATTTAATCATAGAAAAAAAAAGCTATCCGAACCAACATATGTGACAGAAATCACTGTCCTCTTATCCTAACAACTGGGTGTGCCAGCCCTGGCAGCAGCAACTGCCATCCGACAATTGCAATTATTGCCAATAAGTCTTAGAAATGAAGAACTTTGGCCCCCTCTTCTTGCAGCACTGTCTTAAGCAAACTTAACGGTCCTCAAGCACAAACAAAAGGTGTAATATCATGCCACTGAACCTCACTGAGATTAAACATTTTTGTCATTTTGTGTGTTTCTTAGCTATTCGGAGGTGGACTTAATTGTGTGCCTTGAATCACTGATCTGCAGCAAAACCTATGTGTGTTTTGGGCCTAAGAACATAGACAGACATTCTCCTTCAGGATTTTTCTGAAAGTGAGCAGTATTCATTGATCCAGTTAAATCAGCAAAGTAGTCCCCAGATTACCACCATCATGTTTAACTCTTGGTCTGATGTTCGTTTATCAGTTTCTGCTTGATATAATGTGACGCACACCTTCCAATCTTTTCTTTTGTTGCAATCAACAGAACATCTTCCAGAAAGACCTGGAGATGACCAAGATGTGTGTTAAAAAGTGTGAGACGTGTTAGTTTTGTTTGCTTCGTAAATCTCACAGATAAAATTTGTTGCCAAGTCTCTTCTTTATTGTTGAATCATAAATATTTAACTTAACCGGGGCTTTGAGAACTTCTGCATGAGTTGGCTTTTGGATGTTGACAGGCTGACGACTTTTAGGAAGGCTCCACATTTTCTCCACATTTGCAGATGATACTTTTTAAAGATATTTTACCCTACTTCGTGTCACCAGACAAGTTTTATTTAAGTGATCCTTTAAGTCAAAAGGTCAAGCAGCAATTAGCCCTGGGTGTGACTAGTGAAGCTGGACTTTTGTGCTTCATGACAGTTTATTCATGATTAAACATGAGGTGCCAAAGGGGGTTTCTTATTCACACCGGGTCAGAGTTGTTTGTTTGCATTGCCTTTTTCATCTACTCATATTATAAATATGCAAATAAATATTTACTCATGGAGTCATTGAATGCTATCAGAATTCTATTAGGTGCTCCTAAATATGTAAGTGACAAAATAAATAAAAGTTTTACTTAGCAGTCTATATAATTAAACTGTAGATTGCAACACTGGTGTTACACTTTAGAGATGCAAAGTATGAAGAGGTAGGACGTACAAGTTTATAGTAGTACAGGGATTTTAAGTCCAACATTATTCATGTAAAAAGCAGAGCATCACTGGTGTGTCCTGCATTGTAATACAGCTGAAGATATCGTTGGGCTACAAAATTCAAAATCCTGCCTGAATTTAACAGCAAGGCCCACAGAAGTTTTGTAGGAGGTAAGAAAAAGAAACATCCTGAGAGCAAAGATTTAAATCAAGTGACAAAAGTAAAAGGAAGTCAAAGAAGAGACAGGATATCCTTTTCAAAAACACAAAAACATAAAGTCAAGACTACATTTCACATGTGAGAAAAGATTCAAGAGATGCGCGTGTGCACATTCTCATGAACTCAGGCCATCGAATGGTTTGTGTTGTCGCAGCTCTGCCCACATTTCAACACCACATATCACAGCTGCGCTTGGCTGGATTTCGCACATAAGGTAAATAAAAAAAAAAAAACATGCTAAAGATGAAGCAAAAGGTTTGCGCTTGAAAGCTGACTCTTGCTGCCTGATAATCCTATCAGGAGACAGGCCTCCCTCCATCAACATGGGACTGAAGACTGCATAAAAGCCCTCTGGTGCTTTCCAGAAACACCCGATAAGCCCCAATTAGCAGACTGCCAGCTTTCTAAAATACGAAGCAACACCACATCATTACATCGCCTGCAAGCCGTGGCGCCGCACTTCAACCTCACTCCACTTTCTCCTGGTGTAAAAGCTCTTGGATCAATTAGGCTCCTCACCTTCAAAAC
Organism: Xiphophorus maculatus; assembly: GCF_002775205.1. NCBI lineage: Eukaryota > Metazoa > Chordata > Actinopteri > Cyprinodontiformes > Poeciliidae > Xiphophorus > Xiphophorus maculatus. The sequence continues at coordinate 9,350,211 of NC_036458.1, read as the reverse complement.
GGCATTCCCATCTCACGATCTGCAGCAACCGTCTTAGATAAGACACAAAAAGCTGAAATTTAGACAGTTTGTATTTGCATCTTATCTTGTTTGCATTCAAATGTTTTCACGGGTTGTTTAGTCAGATGAGTCACAAATGCCAGTGCCGCAGTTCAGCAGTTTGTGGTCTGAAACGTAAACGTAACGTATCTTGTCCCATCTGCCCTTCATCCTCCCTGCATACAAGCCACTGTAGTAATAACAAACACAACCAATCCAGCTTCTGGTGCTTCTGTAAAGGATGTGTGTTTAGACTTTAAAAGGAATGGGGTTTTTTTATGCTAGGATTATTATAAAAGGATATTAATTGCGGTTGGAGCCTATTTAGCTTCAGTGGTTTAATGACTTCCTTTGCTAAGAGATATCTGCTTGACAGACACTTAATCAACCTTTTGTTTAATAAACAGATATTAAATAATCCACAATGATCGCAGAGAACCATACTACTACTACTACAACTACTGCGATCAGTTTTTTCCTTCTCAGTTTCACAGCTTTTAATAAAAAGGTTCATCTTATCTGTAAAAGAACACAGGTAAGATTGCTTATTCTTGTGCAAGTACAAGAATAAGCAATCTACATCTTTCTTCTTCCTTCACTTTTTTATTTACTACATTCTTCTACTGAGCCTTAGACCTTTTAGTTTTTCTTTGACATGGTTTAATAAATTACAACCAAGAATTAAACCAAATATGTACAATTTAATCCAGATATTTGCATATTCTGGATAAAAAGACACAAAACATTTTTCCCTTAATGTCTGACATTGACTCCTGTTTTAGATGTTTAGCTCAAATTTGCTAAAAGTGCCAAAATGATACAACTTGGGTAATACATACTGTTTTTTTTTGTTTTTTTTTTTTTTTATAAAAGCACCTATGCAAAATATTGCTGCCACCTTACTTTACAGTTGAGATGAAAGTACTCAGGATTACACACGTCTCTCTTTTCACTCCAAATGTATTGCTGATCATTATACTCAAACAGTTTCATTTAAGCTATCACACAAAAGGACGGGTCCCAAAGATAAACATCTTTTACCCTATGTGAATTTGTGAACTTCACTCTTTTTCTGACGCCTTTGGGCTAACGGTCTCTTCCTCTCTGAGTGGCCATTCAGCTTAAAGAACTCGTTTCACTGTGGATACTGACACTGTATCACTAGCTTCAGCCAATACCTTCACAAGATCTTTTGCTTTTCTTCTGGGGTTGAGATGCACATTTTACACCAAAACATTTTTAAAACAGAGAACAGGTCTCTTTTCCTGAGTGATACACAGACCGGACCGAGACCAAACCTATGGTCCGGTTGTTTGGTCCGCACCAGATTTTGCTTGAGTGTGATCTCAAATGCACAAAAGGTCCAGATTAATGGGAGTAATTAACTCTGGTTTGTTTAAAGCGAACCGAATGTTATGCTTAAAAGCAAACATAATTGCTTAAATAAATGACCGAGGCTCTTTTATTGTTTTACTTAAGCACCAAGCAGAGTAGCAGAAATGCACCTGTTTCTACTGCTATGTTGAATTTCCTTTACATTTTTCCATGACGACATATAAGGAAACAGGTGTGACTTAATTTAAGTTAAATGTTGCGAATTAACCTCTCAGAAGATAAAAAAAACTCCCCAGCTTTTTCGTTATTTTAAAAAAGCATCATAGTCTTAGCGTATGTAAATTCATAAATGTGAAAAGTGATCAAACAAAATCACATTATTCTGGCGTCTATAAATACAGAAATTCTGCCAACCTGAGAAAGGCAGTAAAAAGATTAGATTTTATTCAATGAATGCAAATACCTGACTTTCATTTTAAATTTCAGGGCACACAGAGTGAGGCAGGAAAAGTCTCCCGAAAGGAAAATTCAATGTAAAATGTACAGTGGTCACAACGTTACCCCAGTCAAGTGTTGACATGTCTATCTCTCTCTCTCACACACACAAGAAGGAAACACAGCTATTTCCACCACAAAGTTTCACCACAACTCCCACAATGTTTCAGAAGAAGTTCCTTAAGTGATACGTGCATGCGTGATTTGTCTCTGCCCCCACTTCTGATTCACAAACGGTGTCATGATGATGTTTGCGTTCCCATCTCCACCTCAGAGAGGTCAGCCCTCCTGTGCGGCGCTCAGAAGACCCCCAGAGGCAGGCTTTTGTATTTTTATCGAGCTGAACTATGGAGTCATAATGTGCAACCAGAAAACACAGTGGCCATATACGATGCCTGCAGCAACTCTCTGCTGTGTTATCAATCACTGGACCCCAAGCCTCCATCTGTGTGCGACAACTTTTTTACATAAGCACAGTCAAACTATTGATTGTTCACCAGAATTTATTCATTTTTCCAGCCTGCCTCCAACTGCTGTTGGGAGGAGGTGGATTTGGGTCGCTGCTGCCGTGACATGACTGAACTTTAATCTGGCACTTCAAATGACCCTGGCGCCACACAGCTGGGGGAATATGTCACCTATAAAATCAGTAAAAGCAAGCAGTAGAGTCAGAATCTATAAGTTTCTTTGTTTTGGTGTTCCACTGCAGTACAGCTGTAGCAAAACAGGAATGATCATCATGCACCTCTGTTGTTACATTAAAGTCAAGCAGAAGTTATCACTAGAGTAGAGTAAATGTCGCCTTACCCACAGTAGAAATGCCTTCAAGTCCTAGTTGCAAAACTATTGCAACATGTTTGTATCTCTAGATGTCATCAAAAGAAGGGTTGAAAGCTTTTGTCAGCAGCAGAGCTCTGAGTGTGACCTCTGGTCCACTCATCTGGACACCTTCTCAGCGTTTACCGATCTACTTCAGATGTCGAGACAATAAGATCTGGAAAGACAGAGACAGGGAGTCTCACACATTTTAGCAGTGATTTCCTGTGCAATGCATGTACGCAAAAGAAGCAAGAGGATAAGAGGGTAGGAAGTAATTTTTTTTAAAGGTCACAAGAGACAAGCCAAAAGTGAAGGAGAAGTGTAATATAGAGGAAGGCTCTGCGTGTTCAAAGGAGTAAAATATGAGATGGGTTTTTGCAACATCTCACCATTTTGTCTTTACAGAGAAACCTCAATTCAGAGAGCAGCTAATTCACAACATACAAACACAACAAAGAAGAGGCTGTCCCTCACCAGACAAGTCCACACCTAAAACACATCCCTATTTTTAAATAGAGAAGTATCCTTTTCAAAACTGTATCAATATCATAGCTGCATTAGGGCTTTTTGGACAAGAGTGAAGCTCTTCCTCTTTTTGTGTGAAATTTAACTGTTCCCTGTTGTGTATTTTACCTTTTGTTTGTGCCAAATGTTTAATTTTAGCCACACACGCCTTGCCTTCCTCTCTCTGTTATTGTCCTCTTCCATGTACATTCAAGCTTCACAAACGCAGCATATAATCTACAAGACATTGGGGCAGTGTGTGTCCCCAATACGTGGGGTTTCATCATATAATTAGGGATTACCCTTTCGCTCGTCAAACTCTTGACAGTTTGAGCACAACTGCTTCTGAGGCATCCAATCTGTCAGTCTGGAGTAAAAACATCTATATATATTATTGCTTTTTTTTTTTATTATTCTCACTTTCACTTGTTTATTTAATTTTTTTCTGTTGCTCTACATGCAATGCTATCCCTCCTGATTGGCAGTGCTTTACTTATGGCAACTTGCGACAGCGAGAGGACATAAAAACAAAGAGCTGTGTAAAGAAGGGCATCATACAGCCTCAGGAACCATAACCCCTCCTTTCCTAGTCTGTTCACTCTTCCCAGATGGGAAATTAGTACAGTCACCCTTAGACCATTTCTGTCAACTTCAGGCTGCTCTCCAAATCATTCATGTTCTTAAATTGCTCTCATTTGCATAGTTCTACTTAATGCTGAACCCTGATTTCCAAAGCCACATCATCTCTAGCCCAACACCCCCTCTTTGCTGCGTAAATTTTGAACTTGCCTCAGAGATCAAAAGACGGGGGCCACAGAGAAGTGATTAAATGCACATTAAGACAGATTTATTTAGCACACATTTGAAAGAGACATGTTCTTAAAGCCCTTTTATAGAAGTCGCCATTACAGCCCTCACTGGGCCGTCAGTTCTCAGTTCAGGAGCTTTGCATCATGAAACAATATTTTCCAACCCTACTCAAATGTGCATGTGCGGTACGTTCAGAAAAACGGTGATATTGTTGTTCACTTGTGCATTTCCTTTACAGACAGGATGTGATCTCAGGTGTTTAGCTGTCCTTGGGTTTTCACCACATGCCTTAGTTAGCTACGCAGAATTTTTGTTTGCATCCGGGACATAGGTAGACCTTACATAAGAAGTGCTGATGTGAGTTAGTTAGTGTTGCGTGTTTGAAAGGGGGCTAGTGTTAACCACACTTTAAATGTTGGGACTCCAGTGTGTCAGACGTGCAAAAGATCAGTTTGCATCCACTTTGCACAGTTCCTTTATGGGCAGATCGGTTGCAGACAAAGATGGTAGGTCAGAAGTACGTGAAGCTCAGCGGCATGTGTGGGGACTGAATCGTGCTTGATCTGAGCTTCACTCACCCTGAACCTCTCACACCTTTCAGTATTATTCTCTTTATATTTGGATCTCTCCTAATGAAAGGTTTTCAAGTTCCTTGGGCGTCTTTTGTTTCGGCTCTCTGCTCATTTTCTACTGTGTAGATAGACCTTGAGCTCCACCCATTCTCAAGTTCTCTTACTCTGTTGGGAAAGCTGTAAGAGGCCTGATTATTTGTTGCATTGCGAGCTATGACAACATACATTGAAGAGTGTGTATTTTGCAAGTCCTTAGGGTTGTTCATTAAACTGATTTTGCACTGATTAACAGGCCTGTAAACAACCCAGGAATAGAAAAACATCATAAATAATATTGGAGTGCAATCTGATGGAAAATTATACAATTCCACAAAGGCTAGCACAAGAAGTCACAGTGCATCCCTGAATGCATTTACTTCAAGGCCAACAGAATTAATCTTACTTGATGGAGCCCTCAGTCTTTCCTTTTCATTGGCTGTTATATGAAACACATTTTTAGACTCCTCTGGCAAACACAGATCCATTAAACAAAATCCTGTTTTAGTGGGAAAAAAACACAGTTGCCTGGAGAGGGAACATTGTAATGTCCACACACTCTACAGTTGTTACCCAGAACTTTAGGGCTTGTTTTCTGTTTTCTTTATAGAAGGGAATTCATTTATCTAACCAAAGAAAACTGGTTCTGTAAAAATTAGGTATACAGAATATACCCAAAAAAATAAGAATCAAGTGACCTGTCCATAAAGTTTTTGCAAGTATTATTTTGTTAACTTTTGGCTTGTTGCGGGATTTTTAGCAACCTGCGTAAAGGACAGGTTTTTACAAACAAAATATGTGACAACTTAGGTTCCTTCTTGTTAGCAAAAAGGCTGCACATTGGTTTTATATCACAATTTGGATAATTTCCAGTACGTTTCAATAAAGAAAAAAAAATATCTACATAATTGTTTGCGATGCAAACCTTCTGTACAAATACTATTACTATTATTAAGGCCTAGTACACAAGTAAAGAAAATCCTCCATAGTTTGAAAGTTTGTTGACAGTCAAAACTGAAAGCTCATTTCAACATTCCTGCTGTTTGTGTCTGAGCTGAGCAAATATTTCATCCACATTTTAGATCTATAAATAAGTTATAGCCTTTTTTCCTATGGCTGCTTGACCCTTTTGAGGGAAAATGAAAGTACAGCAATGCAAGAAGGCAAAAATGCAATTAAAATAAATCAAGCATTGACAATAACAACAGGAGGTCAATGGTGGCTCAAGGTGGGCCCCAGATTAATTTCTACATAGAGCCTCTCGCAACCTTGAATTTGCTTAATATATATGGTGTAGCTTTTCTAAGAAAGTCAAAGGCAATTCCCTTACTCTAAACTGCCAGACATGGCTCATTTAAAGTGGAAGTGGTTGAGCCATTGTCAGTTACACAAACTGGCTGCATTTCCACTGAAGTTGTCTTTTCTAAGAGAACTGTCTGGCCTCTTGTTTTGACCCTCTTTGTGGGTGGCTATTGGCAAATCTCCTTCCAAAGACCCAAGGCTTTACTCATAACAGCTATAACCAAAAAGACATGTCATTACTTTAGCGCAATTTTGCAGTCTGTTCGTTATTAGGAAATTTAATGACCAGAGGAGCTTACGGGGGATGAGAGACAACACAAAATCTTAAGTTCCAGATAAAGTAAACGGATTTAGCAGACTGAGTAGCTATAGAGAAAGACTGAACATCCGAGAAGACTGTTTCCAACATATTTTGGGGTCTCTGGAGGGTGGGATTTTGGAGTAATCCTGTTGAGTTCTGCAGCTGTACAAACAAGTTGACTGCACAACAAATACGTCCAACGGTGAAACAAAGATGTCAGAAGGAACAACATCATCTAAATGCGTACCTGGTCCGCAAAGCATCACTTAAGAGTGAACTCCGAGAATGACCAAAAAAAAAAAAAATCAAGAAACCACGACATGACCACGCTGATTATGCCTGCTGCCAGAGCAGATGAGTTGTTCCCATCTAAGTCATAAATCACAGCACAACCCAAACCGTGGTTGCAAAGTGCTACTGATCCCATCCAAAGCCACATCACAAACCAGAAACCCTGCTTTCAGTGTACATGTCATTGTCCCTGCTGGAGGTATAATGTTCTTGTGTGCATCTAACTCTTGAGCAACGTCCCACAAGGAGAACTGCTACTCAGATCAGCCCATTTCTGTCCTTTCGTCCAACTGGCAGGTTTTTGGGATTGAGGCTCGATCCAAGTCTGAAATGTGAGGAGGAGGGAAGTGTTATCCACATGCAAGAAAGCAGTAGGAAATCCTGGCATGCTGCTACAAGCATCAGTGCCTGGCCATGGGGGGTCTTATGGTTTATCCAAGTGCTTTAAGTGGAAAAGGAATGTAACAGGACACTTTTACACTAACGAGTTCCTTTACTGGAAAAAGAATACCTTCATAGTAGCCAAAGGTCATCCTCCCCCATCAAATATCAGTTTATGTAACTGTTTATGTAATAATCAGTTCAACCTTTACATCCAAGAAAGTTTGTCTTAAAAAGGAAAGACAGATAAGGCCAGCGAGTGTCCATCTGTATTATTCTACCTCCAAAGAAGACTGAGCACCTCCTCCTCTCAGTTCTGTTTATGAAATGAGAAAAAAAGAAAAAACAAAGTCAGGGCCATATTTATAGCCCTGATTGGGGGCACTCCTCACTGCTTGCTGTGAGTCAGAAGCTGCGTGTTGCTGTCAGCTGTGTGTTGTGACTTGCACTTCAGTAACTAGTGAACAGAAGGCGTTTTTTTTTTTTTGTTTTTTTTTGCCACACCCAAGGAAAGTGTTTTTCTTCTGAAGGGAGAACCAGTTAGAACTCTTACACAGAACCCAGATGGCCATCCAAAATCCCTATTAATATCACTGCTCAAACCTCTCAAATAGCTATGAACATGTGCATCGACTGCTGGTGTTTTCTGTGGTTTCTGTTCTGTCTGAATGCAGAGATTTTTGAAGTGGCTTGACACAGGTTTTATTTAATCAGGTAAAAAGAAAGGTCAGCTCTGGCACGTGGCTCCATGCAGTCGTCTTTCAGAGTCAAGGCTCATATGAGCCGACTCTATAAAATGGTGACAGAAGACAACAAAAGAAAAGTCAGGCTACCAAAAGAAAAGCTTTCTCGTTGCTTCCTATAAATGGACCACTCCCAGGCCGGGGCTGAAATGTGAGCGTCCTTCAGGGATGGACGCCACCCACCCAAAATCCATCCTGCCTTCAACCCCCTTGTGAACTGGTTCAATTAAAAAAAAAATCCCACAATTCTAAGTTCCCACCACTCAAATACCATTAATTTATTTATCCATGCATGCACTTGCAAATCTATTTATTGATTCAACTCATCTATTTGTCTTAATTTCTCATGCACCCCTTAGCTGTTCCCCCGAGAGAGCTCAAATTACAGCAGTCATCTTCTAGAGGAATACAGAGCCATGGAGCAGAGTGAGCTGGGCCAACAACACATAGATCCTGAACTCTGAGGTGATGACCTGCTGATGTGACTCAATAACCCAGCCATGCAGAGCTCAAGTTGAGTGATCCATGTCCTCAACAGGCTGCCATGAGGTGAGAAGTTGTGGTCAAAGTCTTGAAGCTATTCACAGCACCTTCCAGAGACGGTCCAGGGATGGTGCGGGGCGAGTGTTGAAAAACCCGACAGCAGTCAGGTTTGGTGGGTGCTTTACTGGCCCAGTGAGCCATGTGATCGCATGACGCAATATTGACGGACATGTGGCCGCGTCCATTTGCCCTGTCTCCAGCCGATCATGTCCATAGGTGGTCATGCATGCCCGAAACAAAGACAGCACCCCTCGCTCAGTTGCAGCATCATTCAGTCTGCTGACAGTCCTTTCAGCACTCTTATCCAAACTCTGCTGAAGGAGCTTCCTCTTCTCCCCTTATTCTTGATGTTATCACACTGATGCTTGCTTGAATTAAACAAGCTTTTCAGGGCCCCCGCCTGCTAGACTTGTTTTGCTTTTTTTGTCCCATTGCTGCAGCTGAGAGTTTAGACAGTGCGTTCACAAGCCCAGGCAGATTCAGGCAGCTTGTTAATGAGCTCCACGCAGTGCAGAGTGAACCAGGTCGAACACAGGACTAGAGGTTGAAGGATGTGGGCTTTTTATCAGGACAATAAACACTAGTTCCTCTGCCTTATCATCTTATCACACTGTGACTTGAGGAATCTCCCAGGACGTCTTCTGGAGCGCTGACACCTATGCATCCTTCATTGGCACATCGATCTTTGAAGGAAGACTTCAACTTGACCAAAAAGACAACTTTACATGATGAAATGTCTGCATAAAGAACTTGTGCAACGTTCATTTCTGCTGACAAACTGTGTCCTGTTAAGTCACTGCTTGCAAGAGTCTCTGAGCCGCAGCTCAAACCCCATGAGATTAACTCCTACAGACGGGGATAATGGGAGCTTTTGTCTTATTAATACATCCTTTCAATACAATGCTCTCTTTAGAGTGACGGATGAACAAGCCTGAACAGCATCGGAGTGTAGGGTCAGAGAGTGGAGGGCGGGGAGGAGGGGGCGCAGCAGGCTGCGCTACGGCTCCAAGGAGCTGTGAGTCTGCGAGGGCCCCTAAACAACTCCACAGCAAATGATGCAGCAGGCATGGGATGGACCTGTGAGTTGATATTTATCACTGCAAAGTGCTTTCACTGAAAAGCAGAACGTTTAACAAGCACAGCTGTCACGTGAGATCCACAGCAGGGTTTGGAGCTGAAGCGTCAAGAGGCGCCGCTTATTGTGGGCGATCATGCTGTCATGAGTTCGTCACTGGAACATTTCTAGAGTTCGTCGTAAATTCAGATGTTCGGTTGATAATTACACGTGTTTTGACTCACGGAAGCAATGCAAATCAGGGGAGAGTACACGGTGGATGGGGTTCCGAACGTGAAACATTTCTGTGAACTGCGACGTCCCCAAGAATCGATTCGATTTATCACGTAGGATGCATACGGGAAGCGCGGAACCTTTTGTTCGCGTGTCCCAGCACATGCTTTCACAATACACATATACATTTTTTAGAAGAGCGAATAACTTACCCCATGAGAAAGAGAGTATGGGGGACAAAAAACTGCGTCCAAATGTCCCCACACGTGTTCCAAAAAAAATGTAAAGGAAACAACCTAAAAAAGTGAAAACGCTGCGCTGTTTTCCTCCGCTCTGGGGTCGGGAACCAACGGTGACAATCACAACTTTAGTGGACGACTAGACGGAATGGCTTGTCTAGTCTGTGGTAACTAAATCCATACCGGTCTGTGTTGTACCACAGAAGCAAAGTTCAGCGATGATTCCTAAAAAAAAAAAACGGGAACTGATGCGAGACAGACGCATAACTCAGAGACCGAGAGGAGGGAAAATAGTAAAAAAAAAATCACACTTTGTCTTTTGTCCTTCCTAATCCAGCAGTCCGTCTGATTGTCCTGCTGCTCGCTGGGAACAACAGCTCTACGGGGCTGAGGAGCTTCAGGGAGGCACACACACAATAGACTGCGCACTCGCACACCAACACACACCCACACGGTAGAGAAACGGTGTGGGGTGTGTGGAAACGTCATAAGCCGCGATTCACTGTTTGAGTAAAGTAACGGCGCAGTTTGGCGGATAGGAATTAATGTGGAAAATAAACCTATTTCTGGAGATTTTTTTTGACCACTTTGTAGCATACTGAATGAAATCCAGATGTTCCACCTCCTCACTTTTTTCTTCTCAAACTGTGGCACAAGTACAACTGCTGGTGCTGTACTGCAGAAAGAAAAAAGTTTCGATATGAATTAATTGTCTCCATTTTACTCATAATTGCTAGATGTAACTGAGGAGAAAAAAAAAGAATTTTACTGTCTCCGATCAAAAATGGACGATTTAAATTTAATTGGACTGTTTCACATATATTATATGTTCGTTAAAATGTATTAGACCGGCTGCTCTTGTGAAGTACTTCCTGGTGATATTTGTGGTGATCCGGCATAAACTGAAATGGAATTGATGCATGTTGTCCAGTTAATTTGATCTCTGTTGTATTAGAAACTTCCTAAAAGAGAAGTGTAACGGTATCTATCTATCTATATAGATAGATAGATAGATAGATAGATAGATAGATAGATAGATAGATAGATAGATAGATAGATAGATAGATAGATAGATAGATAGATAGATAGATAGATAGATAGATAGATAGATAGATAGATAGATAGATAGATAGATAGATAGATAGATAGATAGATAGATAGATAGATAGATAGATAGATAGATAGATAGATAGAATGGCTTCACTTACCGAAGCCATTCTTGTTTCTGAAGTTGGAAGTTAGATCAAACCCGGTTTACCCATATTCCAGTTTAGCGGAAACCTGTTGAATTTGTGTGTTTTTTCTCTATTCCCCCTCCCCCAACCCCCAATTTAAATATGATTAATATTAACCTTATCCTTAAACCACATGTGTCAAAGTCAAGGCCCAGGGGCCAAATCTGGCCCGCCATAACGTTTTATGTGGCCCTCTAAAGTCTAACAAGACACCTAAATGAACCCTTTAAAATAACATTTCTGTGCTTAAACATTGTTCTGCTAATCAAATTTAATCAGTTTTTCAACTGTGTTGCAAAATTACATCGTTGTGGAAAGACGTTCAATATGATTAAACTTTAACAAGTACTGAAGGCAGAAGTAGCTATTTATTCATATTTTAGAATGCTTGTTGTAAAACATAGGAAACGTACACATTTCAGCTCATTGGCACAGCTTCTTTTGGCAGAAATGCCATCGCAGTGATATGTATATAAGTTCATGTTAGTCGGTGATGAAATGTTTTCCAACTCTTATTTGCATTGAATTTCTAGCCCATTTTATGAGGTTAGGTGTAAAGGGGTGAGGTGAAGGTAAGTCAGAGCATGTTAGTCACCTGGGCTGTGTCTGAGACTGCAGGTGCTGCCTGCAGAGAATGAGCTACTATCCAGCCTCCTCTGAGGAAGGTTATAATGTCTTCAGTCATTATCCTGAAAGTCATCCCTAGTGGCAGTGATGTCATGCGTCTGTGAAAGGAAGGGGCTTCTTAATGTCCTCATGCATCACTGAGCTCGCAAAAACATCCCTCCTGACTTCTGTGCAAGAGATACAGGTTTTCATCAGGGATTTCTTTGTGCCACATTAAGATTTATGAAATTTCCTAAATCAGGAATTAGGAAATTACCCAAATTCCCAAGTTATAAATACTTCCACTAAGCGAAAATGAAATTGTAAAATGAAAGGTTTGCGTGACAGCGCATGACTTTCACATACTCTAAAATTGACCACAAACGGGACAGGAAGCAGATGGCATTTCTTCAAAAATGCCATCTGCCTAACATTACTCTCCACTGAGAGTAATGTTAGGCCATGTGAAGTAACAGTGAATTTGAAAGAAAAGTACACTTAATCCGTCACACAGCTCACCTGCAGCTGGCAGCTGGAGTGTTGTTGGAGGATCTCACTAGTTAAAACAGTTTGAAGATAAGTTGTTATTTGAATGTAATTAACAAACACTTTTAATTACTTTGGCCATCCATTCTTACAGCCAGCCCCACAGTCATTTTCTAAGCAGTTGGTCTTTCTACAGAAAGAAAGCAGGTCCTGTGATCTAATTGCAGGAAGTTTTTATGCACTGCCTTGCTCACTGTCCATGGCTTTACTATGGCACATTTTCAGGGGCTTGCTCAGCTAAAATTGCCCCATTGCTACAGCTCTCTCTGGGCTTTCAGGGGAGGGGTCAAGAGGCCTGACCTCACTTCCTGTTGGGGCTCCTCACAAACATTCCATTGTCTGTGAGAATGTGCGCGGGACTCGGGGGACTCTGCACATCTGGCAGCTGTTATTAGCAACCTCCTGTAGCCACCCCTTCATCCCTGATGAGCATTACTTCACATGCTAGCAGACATGTGGCCCTTTACACTGTGGGATGGTACTGCTTTTATGAGTCTTGCCTGCTGAGCTGACGCTGATGTTGCATTTTAGTGAAGTATTTAGACAATATAGAGGAGCTGTTAAATGATGTTATAAAGGTGAAAGGGGAAAATGGTTGCCTAATTAACTCTAGTCTAGAACCGTACCTTGGTTTCTTTACAAATTAAACAGGAAACTGTAACTTATTAATCCACCGTGGGTCTTCCGGTAAGCAGGTTTTATTACAATAAACGCTGACAAGGATGTAAAATACCAACAAGCCTCATCTCTCACAAAAGAACAAATTGTTTTTTGCAGAGCCACTCGTTTCAATCTGCTCCCCGCATTCACCAAAAGGAAGAACAGTGTTACGTATTTTGATTCTTCAAGTAAATTGTGGTCTACCGACCTGTGTTCGAACTCGATCAAAACGTGGTATTAAGCAGGTTTTATACTGAAGACAGTTGCACTTTGACAGTGGAAGCACGTGTCTCTCTGTGATCAAAGAGCAACAGTCTCAAAAACGGCAAAGTGGTCTGAGAAGCTTCTGAGCGTTCCTCCTTTAAGACCCAGGATTACACTGGGGAAGTCATTAACAGCACATTCAAACTGTTCTCATGCTCTGAGTCGTGTGAGGTTGGGACTTTCCATCTCTTGTTTACCATTTTATCTACACCACATAAAGCTGAAGCACATATACAAGTGTGCTAATTATGGAATAAAAATAAATCTTTTAGGCTCCAATTTGTCACACTGCTCACCTAATGTTTGTTTTTAGCTGTACCCATGAATGACTGATATGTTTGTGTGCCTGTGTGTCCATTAATCCTCACAGACAAGGAACACACGGAATTGTTTCGGCTACAAACAGACAATATGCACAGACAGTGAAGTGTTGTGGAAACATCTACCCGCACCTTCTCTTCCAGATGAAAACAAAGTGTACAACATACTTTCTTTGCTGTTGTTGTATCAACCTTCCAGACTTCTCAGGTCTTCCAGTTCTGGTCTGCTCTGCATCCACAGAACCAGAACCAAACGAGGAGAAGCAGCTTTCAGCATCTATGCACCACAAATTTGGAACAAACTTCCAGAAAATTGTAAAAGAGCTGAAACACTGACTTCTTTTAAATCTCAACTAAAAACCCACCTGTTTAGAATTGTATTTGAAATGTAATCAATTACAAATTTATTGATGGAACCTGACTTAATGCTGTGTTTTGATTATTGATTCTATATTGCATTGTGTTTCTGTGTTTGTAATGATGTAAAGCACTTTGAAATGCCTTGCTGCTGAAATGTGCTATACAAATAAAATTTGATTGATTGATTGATTGATTTGCCCAGATGGCCACACCAAAAAGAAGATCTATGTTTTTGGCACTTCAAGTTTTTTGAAGGTCATGTGCATTAGAGTTGAGTTAGGACTGTGTGACCAAGATTAGCTAAATACAAGGAAGGAAATGTGTCACACTTCTACATGATGGCATGTTGTTTTTGATACTTTATTGTTTCTTGACAGGATAGTTTAATAAAAAATACATTTAGGTGCAATTTTGCCTTGCTGAAATAAGTTAGACGGAAAGAAAGCAGTGAAGACAGAGACGAGAGCAGCTTCTCCTGAGAGCTGCCTGGAGTCGGGCTGGCTTATCTTCCTCTGTGCTCTAAACACTGAGCTTAAGCCGCATGTCTCTGCTTCTCAGCTTTAGAAGAAACGCGTCCACCCCGCAAATTGACTTCAACCCCACCCACCCACCCAACAAAAGACTCCCCGGTCTTCTTAGTGCTTTTTAGTCTACATTATTACGCATAAGAACTTGATCTGTTTGTTGTGCGGTGCTCACATCTGAATAATCGTATGTGTGTTCTGGTTATTTTATCTGTTCTCACTGTAAACAGAGACACAGCTGAGCTGTGTTTCTGTAAATAATGTAAAAATAAAACCTGTCAATATGTACATGTTAATATATTCAGCGAGGCACATGTTAAATCTCTATTTTTAAGGAAACCATTTTAACAACATGCCTCTCTGGTATGATGACATTTCACAGTTGCATCCACTTGCTGGGGCTCCAACGTGTGCATAAGATAAATTTATTTGCACAGAAAACCTGGAGAGTTTGTTCCCACTTCTGCAAATGTCTGACTGCCCTCTGTCTTTAAACATTAGTACTGGGTGTCTGTTGTTTCCCACTCTCCTGCTCCTCTCAAGAAAAGTTTTTTAGTGGATAGCAAAGCGTGAGGCCCATACGACTGCAGTGGGGGTTAAGGTGGTGACTTTTGTGACTTCCTGCAGATTAACGCTGCGTTTGCACAGTCTTACTAAAGTACCCCTGGAAAAACAAATGTAAATCCACATCTTTTTAACAAGAATATTTTCATCTACTTTACGTCTATTTCCACAAGGTAGAAGCAGTTGTGATGCAAAACCCCAGAAGTGACGCAAACTTGTTTTGGTCTGTGGTCCATCTGTCGTCTCACATCCCTGAGGTGAAAATAAACTCTCAGCAGAGCTGTATACATGACCTCTACATAAATGATAATACAAATACTTCTTTGATTTTTTCCTTTGTTAGTGATAACAAATTCAGATTATAAAGTATGCCTTTGTTTAAACACAATGTTATCTCCCATGTGCAGTTGTCACGTAAGATGTTCCTTCTTTGACCCTGTGGTTAAGATGGGTTTTCAATTAACCCTACATGCTCACTTAGATATGACACAGTACGTGCTCACAGATGTTTCAAAGACCTCATGCACATCAAAACAAAGCTCAGACCTGTCTTTGTGTGTGTGTGTGTTCATGCATAGGATTTCTGCAGATCTCCAGTCAAACACGGAGTGGGAGGAAATGGAAACTAGACTAATGTCTGTAAGCAAAGGACTACAGGAAGTCAAGTTGATCAATAGAGTGTGAAACAAGCTTTTGGTAACCAGGTCAAGCATGCACCTATTGGGATTTTTGCCTGAGAAATGTGTTTGTTGTGCAGCTGAAACAAAAAAGCCTGGGTATGCAAGATACTCGCTGCCTGTTTTTTTGCTCGAGGCAGATTGCTAAATATTTGTTTGAAGGAACGCGTCAAAATGTGTGCATTTCTTTCCTTGAGTAGGTAATCCTCAACTTCCCAACGGGAAGCTAGATTGTGGCTGCCTGGGGTCAGTGTCGTGAAGGGGGCTGGGTGTCGGGGCGTTGTGAGATAAGACGGGGTCGGGCTGCTATTTCCATCCAGCTGTTTCTTAACGTAAGCCTTCTGCCTGTGGTTGAAAGTGAACAATCACAGCGCGGCGCTGCCAAAGCTGTAAAATGTACAATAAACAGAAGCACAAAGGACGTGAGGAAAGATGACAGGAGGGCAAGCAGGGGTGTAGATGTCACACTCTCCTGATACAGCCTGAAACCCCGCTGTCGTTAAACGCTGACACAGACGTAAACATGCACACAGTGAACATGAGCCAGACCTGGGCAGAAAACTCACAGGGCGGGAGACCAGACTTTCCCACTGGGGGAGTGATTGCCTTTGTCCTGGCATCCCAGACAGACTTCTTTGAAAAAGTGACTCATCCACTTTTTAATGAATGTAATAGTTGTGCATTCATAAATCATAAATAAAACGGTGGAGATGCGGTATATTCTTACTGTAATTTTTCATTGTGACAGCTGTGCAAAAACTAAAGCGAGAGAGACTTGTGCCTCTTTCTACGATTATTGGCTGCAAAGTGTTGCCTCCCTTGTGGTCAAACTTCCACATGCTAGCCAGAAAACAATGCTTTGATCAGCACACATTCTTCAGTTCACTATTTCACTCTCCTCCCCAGTTTTTTATTACTGGCTGCAGCTGGAGCACCTCCAGTTGCTCATGCCTTCACTCCACTGAGGTCAGGCTGACAAAATTCCACTTCAGAGAGCTGACACCACCTACCTACAGATGAAACCAGGTATTTATATACATGGTCTAAAAACCATATTCTTGCCCAAGTTCTGACATCAAATGAAACTAGATGGTTCTTTACTAAATTTATGATTGTGAAATACCAAAATATAGAGGAAATATATTTGATTTTTTCTAATTCTGAAGCTTACATAGTGTCTGGTAAAATATATGTAATTTTTTAAAATGTTATTCTTATCTCTCTATAAGCTTCTCTCTAATGTTTGCAGGAAATTTGGAAAATTCTCAGGTTTGCCTACAAATTTTTATGAGCCAAAATTAAGGCTCTGTGATGACCCCTCCAAATCACTTACAAAGTCCATACACCACTTTGTTACCTATTTTGAGGTTGATGTGGAAAAATTACAATAAGGTCACACCTGCTAGTTGTATTGATATATGTTTACTCTAAGTTCTGTATAGTCCCACCAAGATAAAGCTATTTGGGTTACATGTACAAGGTAGGACGTTGTTTTTTCTACTGCATGGGAACCAGTCTTTCCCATGCTTTGGATCCCTTATCCCTTTTGTATAAAACTCATGTGTTGTCTCTGCTTGGCAGAGCTTTCTGTTCAGACTTGCTTCATTATTGATTGTTTAAAAGTGTATTAGTTTTCTTCATTACAGTTGCATTTAGCAAATACAAATAATCTAGGCAATTCTAACTCACCTAAATCTTGAACGGCTTAGTCTTATTTAAGCTCAGAAGTTTTGAAAAGTCTTTTCATGCACTCTATGTAAGTATGATTTTTCATCTGCTTGTTTCACTGTAATTCAAGCCGACATCCTTGCAAAGACGAAGTTGTTTACTGTGCTGCAGATGATACTTTGTCCCATCTTTGCCTTACCTTCCGCTTCGGTTTTCTATTTCTGTTTCACACTCTGCTGCAGCCAGTGTGCAGTACATTTCCTGACTTTTGGCCTATAAATTAAAATGTACAGTGACAGAGATAAGTGACAGAAAGGAACATCCTCTATGTGTATGCAAACAGGAGTCAACCACAGTAGCTCAAAAATAAGTATTAGTAAAAGTGATACATTTCATATCCTAAGAAGTACAAATAATTTAAAACAATGTTGGTGCTTTCAACAAGAGAAAAAGTTGTTGTTTCTTCACAACTTTTTTGACTAATCAAATGCATGTGACCGTTTGCACAAGTCTTCTCTTCTTGTTTTCTATGAATCATCTCAGAGCTCTGTTGTGTTTTATGTAATAAAACAACATGTTTATGTCACTGTCGGTAAGCTAAATACAGGGCTTGTCAAACAGCAATTCAGAAGTAAACCTGGCTTGGTTTCAAGTCGTCTTGCTTCAAATAAAAGCACCTTGCTATAATAATCTAGCCTCTCAGATAAGCTGGCATTCATGGGTGGAATTTCTAGTGTGGTGTTGACATCATGAATTGTTGCACTGGGTTCCAACTTTCAACAACATTTGAAGTTATGACGAAAAGATAGTCTGTTTCGACAGAATGGTAACTTTCTTTATACTTTGAGTAATAGAAAGAGTGAAGAAGAAAAAGCACATTGTGACCAAAGGACACTGGTAACACCGAGGCACCTGTTGTTTTGCAATCAAAACAACAGGTGTAATAAAGACTTTAGTTAAAGAAATGTTGTCAGAAACCACAGAAAAAGGACAAAATTACACATGTATATCTTCTTTAGCACTAAAAGTGGTTTCAAGCAGCGCTAGAGGATAAGTAACAACAGATCCAGATTCCACAGACTTGCACATGTACTGGCAATCCATCTCCCATACAATAGAGGGCCTTACTTCAATACTAAACAATATCCACCCCATTGACAAGCGCCGTCACTTTTTCCCAGATCAAGTTCATAATGAGCCAGGGAGACGTGAGCATGACGCCCTTAAACTGACTTCTTCTAAAACACATTTAAAGGCGGTCTAGCATCAGCAGATCTGACGCGTCTGTGAGCAAGACTTTCACAAAATGATGACTCTGAGCTCATGCTGCTGCTTGCCAGCAGGTCTGGTTCTGCTTGCTGATTTGTGAGTCATACCATTAGAGTTTTCCAAGTGTGCAGAGTGGAAAAACAACTTGCTGCATCGCTATCTGACCTAAAGGCATGTATGATAAGGGCAGCATCTTTGTGACAGACCGAATGCGTTCACTCCCCTCTAGAGTGAATGATGGGACATGCAAAGTCAAACATGCATGTATCCGCTCATAAAATGTTGAATTTGGCAACGCTGTGGTGGCCACAGAGACACGCTCCATGAAAACTGACGAAAATCGCCGCTGGATAAGAAAACAAAACTGTGGCTTTAATTAACAGTTCACACGATTCCCTTTGTAACTGGCAGTAATCTGAGTAATCTAAAACAGACTGGATTAGACATTTTCTCTCATGCCAGCGAAGCAGCAGGCTCACAGTTTATAGCTAAGTTTAAATGTAAATCCAAGCATACACACGCAAGATAAACTGCAAACTAAAACTCAGTTTGGAAACACAAATGGAGCCCATGAGTATATTTAGAAAAACCAAGACTTTTTCTTTTTACAGTGTTGAAATAAGATGAACCACATTTTGTGGTGTTAAGAATTCAACTAGTTAAAGTTGAATTAAAGCTAAAGAAAAACATGGATGTTTCTTAAATTGCCTCTGTGATTTCAGTTGGTAGAAACAAAGTTACTCTCAGTCAAGCTTTTTCCTTGACAATCTAAGTAAAACAGCTTTCAGACAGACTCATAATTCAGTCCAATTTGTAAAAGGAAATGACTAACAGTTAGTGAGCTCTTTTGCTTGACTCCTTCTGAGGTAAGTGATTGTAATAACCCAAATGAAGTACACCGTCATATTCTAGATTCAGATCTGTTCTGCATTGTAACCTCTTCTCTAGATGCACCTCTACTCTGATGAACAACCCTGAATACCAAAAAAAAAAAAAAAAAAACTTCTTCTGTACAGTTCTCCCCTCCATAAATCACAAACCCACTCCCAGACTGTTCCCTGTGGAGCTCCAAGGGAGAAACATCATCCTTTTCCCTTTCCTCTACGACCGCTAAGAGCTCCACCCACCTTCTTCTGACTGCTTTAATGCAGCCAAATTTAGCAGATGAGAACTTCCTCACCATTTTACCACAACCTCCACAGGGTCTCTGTTTCCTTCTGAGTCACTCGCGGTATACTCAGGTCTTTACAGCCCCCATCTGACGCACCACATTGGTGTCAAAGTCGAGCTCCTTCAATCAGTCTTCCTGCCCCTTTTATCTGTATGTGTTTCTGCATGAGGCCGTGTTGTCGTTGGAAGCCTTTATTGCCCCTCACTTCACAACACTAGTGCTACGGTCAAAACACTGTTTTTCCTCTTATAGTTGCAGCGTTGAGGCAAACAATGAAGCACATAACCAAAACCTCCTGCAGGCTCATGTTGCAGTAATAACACATATAACGGAGGAGGACAGAGCTGCAGAATGCAGACTGGGAAAATGTTCCATGACACAGCACAGCCCTGTTATGCAACCTTTATTTTACAATCGGGATGAAAAAGATTTTATTGATTGGCCTGTGTTTAGCCCCAAAAAACAGATGGGAGCTTGGTGTTGCAGCCTAACCCAGGAGAGTGGCACAGGCCTGTCGCTGCACGCCCGTCACATGCAGGTGAGCTGATTAATCCAGAAGGTTAGGCTGACATGTGAGTAACATACCCCATTGTATGGTTGGGATGAGTGCCATCATGGCCAGAGGGTATTACAGGAACTCTTGTTCTGCTCTCATGATGAGCACATAAACAGAGAACATCCGTAAACAGTTTGGAGGACCCTGTTGGACTTTGTTCCAGAAGGGTGGGGAAAGGCAGAAAGCAGACTAAGACAGAGGGCCAAACGAGTGAAACGCTGCAGCTGATATTCCCCTCAATGACGGCCCAGTCGGGGAGGAGCAACATCAAACTGCCTGCACTTTCCTCTGGGACCTTCTGCCTGTACAAACAAACCGACCCCTGGCCTCTGGTCTAATGGGAACCAGACCTGCTCGAGGACCAAATCTCCTCGTTCTCCTTCCCCTCCACTGCTCTCCATATGACCAGGGTTCTGTTGACTCACACTCCAGCTGAAGGACGCACTTCAATTATCCCAAACAGACCTGAAAATATTCCCCCCCTTTCCTCTCTCTGAGCTTTCCCACACAGCAACAGTTCACGGCGTTCCATGTTCCTACATCAGAGCTGACCTTCTTGACCCTCAGGCAAGCAGACTCCAGTGACCTGCACTTATCTCCGCACACTCACATGCTTTCTCTATCACTCCTCCTCTTTCTCTCAATCTATAGATCTCTAAACTCCGCGATTATCGTGCCGATATAGGCAAATGTTTCTTGCCCAGTCAAACTGTGCGTGTCAAATAAGACCTTTGTGCATTATTAACGGCGTAATTACATTTTCATTTTCATTGCATGACAGAAGCTTGAAGTTCAGGTCGCCATGGCTATCTACTGGGTGCTGAGTGCATGCAGCCCATCCCTGTCTGCAGAGCCTGAATGTTCTCATTGTGAGGGTTCAAAGTTTATCACTGAATGTCCTCCCAGTCTCACTGCTGTTTTTATCTGAATGTTCTGCTTCACTAAAGTATGAATACTGGCATCGAGTCTGATCCAGAGAAGAAAAAAGGCCCTTAAGACACATAGAGCTTCCACATTGACTGCACAAAGAAAGCAGAGTGGGCTGACTGTGACGTGACCCGGCGACAGTGGGCCTTGTGGACAAGTGGTGCTGTTTAAATTGCACGACTTTATCGCTGGGTTCCTGTTCCCGTATGATAAGCCTTGGATAAAACAAGACAAAACAAAAAAAAAATACAAGCTAACACTTCTTTGTGTTGTTACTCTTTATCGTAGCAATTAAACTTTTATAAGGCTGGAGAAGCACGTAGTCTGTGCATGTAAAATCAGCAACCGGGTCACTGACGGCAAGTGCCTGAAAGTGTGGCAGATTTATTGATGAGAATGGACTGTGTCCAAAGGGCTGGAAAGAATTCACAAACACTGGATATGACTGTTCAGCTCTGGCCTTCCCACACATCTGGGTACAAACCCGTCAATGTTCTCGTGGGCGAAGATCCGTGATGAACCAAGCAAAGCCGATGCCCATTTCACAGTTATTTTACACTCCTTCAGACACATACAAAGCAACACCCTAAATCTGATTTTTGCCTGGTCTTGTGAGCTTCTGCATGGATTGACTAAAAGTCTGTTTTTTTATGGGATTTCTGGTTTACCTCTTTGTGTTTTGCAAGCCTAGAGTTGCAAAGCAGCTCCATGGAACTAAAACGCTGTTCTGCTCCGTCAGCACAAAGCAGCAACAAACCTGTTGCAACTTACCCCCTACTGGCTCCAGAAAAGAGGTTATGAGTAGGAGTTACACACAGGATGTGAAACAAAAGCCCTATTTCCAGACAACTTTAGTTCTCAAAAGCGCAGCAATAACTTTAAACCGAGATTTGGTTGTATTCTCCTCTATAAGATGCAAAATAAAGAAACAGATTTTCAAAACCTTCCATATTATGTGTTTAGGGAATTTAAATCAGTACAGTATTTGACTCCAGCAATACACTCATGAATACAAAGTTAGATGAGTAGCATCGTGGTGGTGCATCATCCTCCCCTTTAATTACACCGCTTAACTGTTTGGGAAGAGGAAATGATAACTTACAGTGATGACTGGTCTGTATTTGACTGTCTGATTCTCCTATTCATGATGTACAAACATTTACCACAGACGACATTGTACTGTTTGTGGGTATGCTCTAAATCACACTGAATGAAATCTGATGAAATAAAATTTATCTTTGAAAGAGATAACATTTTAATGGTACAGTCTCAAAAGTTCCAGCATGTGAATATCCATACAGAGTACATTCACTCATACAAAAATGGGCTGTGCAGTGGACATTAATACTTCCTCATATGAGATCACGCCTTTTGCTCCTTTGTCAGCTTGGACACTTTTCCTTACATTGGGAATGTTGAATCAACCAATATTTCAACATTGTAGAAGTTGAACTGTTGAATGTACCTACAGCAGTGTGTGTAGTCATCTCACTGATTAATACAGATTGCTGCACAATATATTGAATGGCTGAAGCTCATGTGAATCCAGAAAATTGTCCAATATAGCTCATCAAGGATGATAATCACATATCAATTATGGCCCTTTAATTAATATGAATCATTCATTTTCCAGTCTGGAATAGTTATACAACATGCACCTCAACCAGATTGCTAAAATCCAGAACTGAGTCATGAAGTTTGAATTCATTTTTATTTAGATAGGCTCAAAAATATATGTTCTGGCTCCAAATATAGTACGAGCCCATGCTTTCTGAAGCAGTCAGCGTGGCTTTGGTGTAACTCTGACACAATAATGGGCCTCTCTTCTCATCAGAATTGGTATTTCTCATTCCTGACATATTTTTCATTTTTAAGCATAATACATAAAGGTTTAATCATGTTGAGATTAATGTTCGCCTGATTTGTTGGTTAGGAATCATTGTTCCAGTGGATCAATTAAATGTATGAACTTTTAACTTTCTAGCACAAACGTTTAAACCACAAGACAAAAGGAAATTGGTTAGCATGTTGAGTAACAATAAAGAAGAACTGGATACAAAGGTTTTATCAGTAAGAT
The DNA here is from genome assembly GCF_002775205.1 of Xiphophorus maculatus. Classification (NCBI taxonomy): domain Eukaryota; kingdom Metazoa; phylum Chordata; class Actinopteri; order Cyprinodontiformes; family Poeciliidae; genus Xiphophorus; species Xiphophorus maculatus. Next base: position 9,327,089 of record NC_036458.1, on the reverse strand, counting down.
AGCCACAAAATTACATGTAGACTAGTCAAATGACTTCTTTAGAAAAGTTTAGTAATCATACAAGATAAAGATTGGTCTGCACCACAATGATGGAGGGTGTTTGAAATACTCCAGGTTGGATTTACAAAGATATGAATACAGAAGGAGCTTTCAAACATTGTGGTGACTCCTGGTGTATTGCACAAAATGGCCACAATTTGATATTACAACAAGGCAATGAATTTAAAAACACTAGAAAACACGTTTTCTTGCAGGTTTGACATTTATTAACCTACATCAGAAATATTCCTGGTGTAACCAGCCTCCCTGTTTCTGCTTAAAAACATAGCATCCCCACAGCATGACGCCATTACTTTAGTTGATTCAGGATTATATGCAGTGTTAGATTATAAACTAAATCATCTTGAAATTTCTTGACAACACCCTGACCTGTTTAATGTGTCCTTGTCTCTTTTTGATGCTGTTTGTCCTACTGATTTTCTCTCATAAACCTCTGGGTCCTTCAGAGCCACAACAGTTGTACTTAAATGACAATTAAATGGCACACAGGCAGACTCGATGTACCAAATAGCTGATTTCTAAAGATAATTTCTTCCACTGGGTTGTATTTAGGGGTAGCAGCCTAAATAAGGCTGAAAGCGTATGGCACATCTTTTAAATTTGAAACAATTTGCACAAATCCACATTGATCTCATGGATAAAATCCTAATAAAATTAAATAAGAAAATAAATAATTTTTCTACTCAATGTAATTTAATAAAAGGCTTTGACGTATGTTATCAGGGTTGCCAATCAATGTCAATCTTTTGTTCATTCCCACATCTTTTATGGATGTATGGAAAATTTTTACTATCAGTGTTTTGAAATCCCACTTCTCGAGGCAATCTCTCCTGCTCCAACACATCTGAGTCAAAAGAGAAAATCACGTAAACACACAGTGATCACATTCTACTGAAGCCTTTTAATGACGTATCATATAAAACCAGGCATGTTGAAGCACAGAAACAAATAGAAACATGCCAAATACTCCCAGAACTGTCATTAGGAAACCATAAGTAAAGACTTTTTTCCCCTAAATACTCTGGAAATGATTAGGGAAGACACAGAAAACTGTTTTGTTTGAACTTGTGTCTTGGAGGGGAAAAAGGCCAAAAAGAATTTACATCTTAAAGCTGTTGAAACATTTCACAAACAGAAGTTTCAAATTATTGACCTTCAAGCATTCTTGCTCTCCAACAACATTGCTTAAATCACTGCTTGCGTCATCTAGTGTTAACTAACTTGTTGCCAATAATCAACAATAATCATTCATGCAGTAATTGTCCAATAAGTGCGAGACTTGCTAGTGGAAAAGTGCCTTAAGAGACTTCAGTCTACTTGCTTCCTTAAACAGGGGACAGATTTTTCTTTTGGATACACAATGTATAGCAAAAACCCCCACAGCTGTGTTTGCTTGATTTAATTTGGGGACATGTGAACCAGCATGACACAGCCTCAGTAGATATTCAATGAGCTCCCATTGATCTGCATGAAATATGTACTCCCATGCCACACAGCTGAAAGGGATGTAATGGAAGCAGCTCAATAAGGCAACATTAACAAAGAAAATGACAAGAACAAATCCATTGTTTCTCCCAAATGATCATAGGGGACTCGGCTTTTTTTTCGATTTTTTTTTTTGCTTGTTTGTGTCTATTCAAATGTTATGCAACATTTCTTGTTTTTGACCGTCTTAGTAAAACACACTTATATCTTACAACATAACCGCAAAGGAATAACATGTGGTGTTCTCCCCCGATTAGTGCAGGTGGGTGTGTCTAGCAAGGACTCATGTCTGTGTTCGTTTACATTCCCACTGATCACATTCATTGCAACAAAGTATCAGCAGGAAGAGACTGACAAACAGTCGAGGTCATTGACCCATTTCAGGGGGGAAAAAAATAAAACACCCAGCAGTTTTCCCTGGTATTTCAAATTAATGATTATTCCATCGCTGAAGGACGTTTGATAAAGAGACAGAGCTGTGTTTGACTGGTAATGTCAAACCAAATTGTTGACTATTAACAGTCAAACATACACAATGCCAGTTGTTAAAATTTACTTCCTTTTCTCTCCTTTCTTTTCTAATTTTGGTCTTTTCCTTCTCATTGTTCCAGTGCCACATTGCAGCCTTGTTGGCTCACAGGAAATACGGACACCTGGATTCAGCTCGTCTTTCAGATTGTTCTCTTGTTCTAGGAGCGCTTACGTCAAAGTCTATTGCCCTGCGATGACAGAGATGATGTGGCATGGTCTGATAGTGAGAAACTGTCTCAAGCTGGGACTCCACACCCCCGGAGTCCCACACTGATCCCCTCTCCTGAATCAAATGTACAGAAATGTGTGGGATTACTCTCACAGGAGGAACTTGAACCCTTTTGACTTCCTGCCCGCTGCTGAGGTCACTGGTCTTGGTGGGAGTGTCTGTGAAATGCGTGCTCAACAGCAACCAACTGATGGCAAGAGAGGAGAAGGGTGGGGGGACTGGGATGCAAAGCATGGGCAGGGGAGTAGATGACAAGTTGACATGGGGGTGGAGGAGGGTAAAGGACAAAGGGAGAAGGTTGTCCACAGCCTTCATCTACTGTGAGCCTGAGGTTCATAACATATGTTCATGTTTAGGAAAAACTCAAGTCTGCATTTAAATAAATGGTGTAAAGGTGAGGGTCCAGAAAAATCAAGATTTGTTTTTAATGGATTGTTTTTTTAGCTAGTGTAGAACATCTGCATTGCCTTTCAAAAGCCTTCCTACATGTATTTGTATTCAGCTCTGATCAGTACTCTGTCTTGGTACGTTTGCAGTAATGTCATAGTCTATTTTCAAATGATGGATTTAGCAAAGCTCAGTGAAAGGTTCAGTGTTATTGTTTTATAGCCTGACTCTGCTTTAGGCGTCTCCAGAACTTAAGTCCCAGACCTTTTTGTGTTCTCTGGTCTTCTTAAAACTGATTGCTCACTGATGTTTTCTATATAACCATCACGTCTTCACAAAAACATTGTTTTCGTAATAAGATTGCGATCTATTCACAAATTTCTCGAACTGGATTTTCCCCAGAAGTTTTTTTTTTTTTTAAAAGAAAGCAAATACAAATACATACATATCATACCAGTGGAGATTTTTTGGTAACTTTATTTGAAGCGGTGTACATAAGACTGACATGAGACTGTCATAAACATGACAAAACACATGTCATGAACATTAATGGCTCTTCAAAAATGTTTATGACAGGGTAAATAATCCATCCATCCATTCATTTTCTGTACACCCTTGTCCCTAGTGGGGTCGGGAGAGGTGCTGGTGCCTATCTCCAGCGAACGTTTTGGGCGAGAGACGGAGTTCACTCTGGACGGGTCACCGGTCTGTCACAGGGCTCGGTAAATAATTACATTTTTAATGGAAAGGTGCACTAAAAGTTGCATTAAAAAATTAATTGAAAGTGTTTGCTTTTCAGTATTCAGTAAACAATGACACTTTTAATGCAGAGTTCCATTACAACTTGTATTAAAAATAAATTGAAAGTGTCAACTTTGCATTAAAAGTGTCATTATTTACCAAAAGACACTTCCTTCCGACAACACTCATAAGCATTCATGAAGACTCCTTCATATTTGTGGCAGGTGTTATGTTATGTTTGTGACAGTTTCAGGTCAGTCTTACACACAAGCCTTCAAATAAAGTGTTACCGTTTTGTTTTGTCAGAAATTCAAAGGAAAACCTGTCCGTTTCAATCTATTTCACTTTTCATTGGGCTTTAAAATGTTCAGTCAGATGATCAGAAAATAATCCATAAGCAATGTTAACATCACGTTGTGGTTGGACTGAGAGCAAGCAGAATATTGGACTTAATGCTTCTCACTGTGTCACAATGAAGAATTTCAACACAAGAGTGTCTTCCAGCAACCTTGCGGCGTCACATGCTGGACCCTGACATCTAGCCTGCGTCTTGCTTTCTCCTACCTGATGTTAAAACAGTCCTTGTTAGAGAAAACGCTGCATTCGGTGTGCATGAGGGTCAGGTTACCCTAACCACCACTGTACGCAACATGACCTGAACCGCTGCGAGGGTAAAGAGGGGGTGCACCTTGAAAGCAGCACCTCCAACCTTAAAGGTACAGTGAGGGGGAAGGAAGGGAGGGGCAGGATGGTGATCATACACACAAAGCCATCTTGTTTCAGACCAGGTTCAGATGGAGCTGTTCCATTGCCAAGAACTTCCACATCCTGCCGCCCTGTAAAATAGCCAACGTTCAAACAAGTTGCACGAACAAAGACCCATACAGGACTGTGTACATTCCTCCAACACACTCACACAGAGTACAGTATATCTCTTTGTCTTGCGTCAGGTTATTTACAGTTTGTGATGCCACCATCATTTGAGAGTTTCTTAAGAGGTCGTGGTTTCATAATCTCACACAACAACGCAATTAACGAATTCTGACTCTGCTTTGTCAGCACACACACGCGCACACACCCCGACACATGCACACGCAGTCCCCCGTCACCGTGTCCCTGAGTTTCACCCGAGGGCAGTAACAACATAATGCCTTCCAGATGTTGGGATGCTGTACTCTCCAGCAGACCTTGGAAGTCAGTGCCTCTCTCATGGTGTTAATGGTGCCCAAGAGGCCTTTGATGGGGGAAGGGAGGCGAGGTCACAGGCCCCTTTCAAGCTCCTACAGAGCCCACAAAAAGGACCTGGGGATGCTTTCCCTTTCACAGGGTAATCACTGATCCATCATCTCTTTGCATTGATCAGCAGGGATTCAAACAAAATACTGCAACCTGGGTGGGGTTTAAAGCGGCATCTTGGTATCATTGAATGGCGGGCGTGCTCACAAACAGAATAACAAAGTCTTCTGCAGCTGTTCTCTGTGCAAATGGGAAATGGGGGTAAATACTATTAGGTTTCATTGTTAGCATCCTTGGGTTGGGCTTTTGGGTATCTCATATCAGAAACCTGTTACGATTCTGCAATCTTTCCCAGTTCAGTTTGTTCTGCATCTATGGAAATTTCTCAAGATTAACTTCTTTTATCATGTTCTTTACCTTCTCTCACTAAGTGATACCGGAGTGTAAGATGAACAGTTTCAAAAGTCTCCGATATTAATCTGCATCTGGATCACCAGAACTCCCCAGAAGATAACGCAAGTTAAAAAATTCTAATAATAAGTACAAGTTTTTACTGACATCCTTAAAGACACCAGCTAAGAATCATTTGAGTTTGCCAGGTCAGAGAAAGAGCCACAAAGTCAGGCGATAAAACATTTTTACCCTTTGGGGGATCCACAGAGGCCGCAAGTGAGCCCGGGAACAAAATCCAAAAAGGAGAGAGAGAGGGAAAAAGTTTCAAGCTGAAGAGCCCTGTGAGAAAGCATCCATCTGCAGCACATGCTGGAGACAGTCCAAAGCAAATAGGTTAAAATTAAACCACAGAAAGACAGCCAATCTGTATATTTAAAGTTCCAGCAAACACTGGATTACCTTGTTACCATTTCAAAGGCCTAAGAAATTGTCAGTTTTGTGGTCTATCCCACCACAATGCAACCAATAATCTATGTAGCAGCTACACAGCTGGCCGGGGCACAGCCGGTCACCACAAAATGAGGCAAGATAGGAAATAAAACTATGTCGATCTTCCGCAATCCATCGGCATGCAAAAGGAAAACCATTTTCCTCGAAAGAAATTTCTGAAATTCAAACATTTATTTTCCTGAAATCACAAACCCACCCATTAAAAGCTTTTGATAGAAATATGAGCCCAACATTTTCTCTGAGCTGGGTGTAACAACGTAATACGCTCAGTTTAAACCAAATAGCAGAGCAGAGCAGAAACAGAGAGAATTTCAAACGATACCTACATTATGTCAATACAAATTTTATAAAGGGAATAGAGTGCATTTTAATTTTAGATGAAGTCAAGAAAAAATTGCAGAACCTTCTTTTGATGGTGAGACCTGTCTGTACAGAAAACAACCTGCATGACAACACTGAATTCTGTTTCCTGCTGAATATATACATGGGGTACTTATATGCAGTTTTATTTTTACATTTATTTTTCTAAATAAATGTAAAATGTTATTTATTTTTATTTATTGTAAAAATATTTATTTGCATTGCTTAAACCCCTCCTAGTAGGCACCAGTTGCAATACAGTTCATTAAAACTGGGATTTGTGTTGCAGTTTCAACTTATTACATTTGAACCCTGTTGATTATGTTGGAGCTCAGGTGAAACCACAGTTAGCAGATGCTGTAGCTGTGGTTTGCTACTGCTGGGATCTTGTGACGACTGAAGAGATCAGTCTTTGAGATTTGCAAAGGCTCCCTGCTACATCTTAACCAAAACCCGCAGGTTTTTGCAAAGCACAGAGCACATTGTTTGATGGTTTAAGACCGTTTCAAGTTGCTGCAATTTAGCACTATTGTGCCATCTAGTGGCGAATTATGATTTCCCCCCCTCCCCCCCACCTTTGTAATGAAGTGAAGCAGCTGAAAACTCCAAGGATTTAATGATGATAGGTTGTTGTAAGTTGTTTATCTTCATGTTAGGAAATGTTTAATGTATTGTAGAAGGGACATTGACAAACTGGTGATTTGCATGTTGAAATTTATCATGAGAACACATTGCAGGTTCGGTCTCTAGGAGGAGCCAGAGATCTTGATTGTTAGGCAACTTTTCTGCATCTGTTTTTGCAGTTAAATCCCCGAACAAAAATAAAATAAATAAATAAATAAAAACCATTATCCTCACATGCTTTTCTGTCTCCCCGAGGAATCGTTTAACATTGTGAGCTTTTGTTTTCAGAAGATAACATCACGCAAAAGGTTAAGAGCATCTCAAGTCAAATAAATGTCGTGGGAGTGTCACTGCTGTTCAGCTGATAAATATTTGCTCTTTATCTCTCCCAGACTGCATTACATCATTTTACACAGCCTCTGCATGTAGAATAAACTCAAAATTATTTTTTGCTGAGAAAAAATAACATGCTGCTGAGAGTTAAAAAAAAGAAATGTTTATTATTTTTTACCAGAATCTTTTAGAATTTTGTGTTTATGCTAAATAACTTGTAGGAGGTGGATGATTTTTTTTTAGTTGTTTTTATGCTCCAGTTCCCTAACCGTTTCCATATGGTTGAGTCAAGCTATATGTTGCAGATTAATGACCCTCTCCTGCAGACCATCAGGATCACATAATGCAGTTAGAGAGGGAGGAAAAGGGGATCTGGAATCTGATGTCGGACTATATCGCTTCCCTTCATCCAAAGAAGAGGATGAAAAATCTGATGTCTGTGCAAAAATGTGTAACCTGGTTGTCATTTTCCCCCTTACAATCTGTAAAAAAAAAAGTTTTCTCCTATCCTGACAGGTTGAAAGAGCTTGCTGTTTTCCTGATCCAATACGTAAACAAATCCTCCCTCCGTCACCTGGGCTTTCTGGTTGTTTTCTGATCAGTCCACTCGCAAAAAGAGGGGGCCTGGAAGGGGCAGACTGTTCTTGGAAAGACCTCCTCTCACGACTCAGTGGGACAACAGGGAGACTCTCCACTCAAAGCAATATGATCACACATTGTATTTTACTGTGAAATGATGACTTATTTGCCAACTGAGGCAGCAGCAGCAGTCATTCATTTCCAAATGAAGACAGCTGTTGCATTTTAAGGAAACTGGAGAAACAAGCTGACTAAGTACATCGGGTAAAATGAGAAGATGGGTGAAGGATTTGGTTTAGCAGACACTTCTTTCACAGCTTATTCATGCAGGTTTTGAGCTCTGGATGTGTGGTCCTTTTGCCTTTTGTAGGTTTTTTTTGTAAAGTGAGATGCTGACCAGCAGAATGAATTTGGGGAAAGTAATTTGAGGAAATGAAAAGTAGAGTCAGAGCACTGGATTATCAAACAAAAATAATATGACGAGAATAACTTTTGACTGCATAAGAGCCTTTGTCATCAAACTATTTTTTTTATACTTCTATATCAGCTTCCATTGTTTTGTGCTATCTTTTGTCAAAGAGTCAACCAGCCGTTTCATGTCTAGCATGTAGTTCCTGTATGCATTAGCCTGAAGTTCACTAGCATGTAGTTCCTGTATGCATTAGCCTGAAGTTCACTAGCATGTAGTTCCTGTGTGCATTAGCCTGAAGTTCACTAGCATGTAGTTCCTGTATGCATTAGCCTGAAGTTCACTAGCATGTACTGTAGTTCCTGTATGCATTAGCCTGAAGTTCACTACTGGGGCTGGCCCTAGCCACTTTGGCACCATAGGTGAGATTTATTGTGGGACTCTTTATGATGCAGTGGATGAGCTCCTGTGACATGGAGGCAACAGTAGGACGGCTTTGTTGTGTTGTGAAGAAGGGTGGAATTTAAACATCTCAATAATGCATCTGAAAAGAGAAAGAGAGTTATGATTCCAGAAATAAAAGTTAAATAAAAACATGAGTAATGTGTTATGTTCACTATGCTGTAAAATACAGAGCGAATTTTCTGAGATGTAATTTAAATCACATTGAAATTATCACAGTGAAACGCAGAATTCAGTGAAGACATAAACTTCATGACAAGGCTGCAATGATGCTACAGTGACAATAATGTGTACCGTTATGTGAAGAGCTAGCACAGTTGACTTGTTTTAACTAGTTTACAGTTTTTCTTGATTGATTTAACATGTTTAAAGAAACTGAAAACTTCAGGTAAAAAAACTGTCCTAAATTGTCTTCTGTTTTAAAATGTACAACACAATGTTGGGTTTTTTGTGGGTATTTTTTTACTTTTATCAATCTTTCTTTGATTTTGTCTGTAATCAATGATTTACAAAATTAAGTTAGATTCAACCTTAGTAGAATGTTAAAACTTTACTAGAGGTTTTGATTGTATTTGTAAGCTGCTGTGGTTCTTTTCAGGGAACTATTCCACCTTGTCTAATTCATCTGGCTGCTTCCCTCACCAGTCGTATCATTAATAAACACATGTGACCTTGTGTTCCTTTGTGGAATGCATGGACTCCAGTCCATTTGCTTTTGCAGTGTGCTCCACGCTTTATCATATGGACAAAGTTATTCTCAGTTTGAGCCTAGCAAAGAATGTTTTTTTTAAAACATGTTTTTTAAATGCAACGGTCATATTTCTGTACATAAAACTTATCTCTCCTTTATCATCGTTCATGGTGAGTCTAGTAACTGCAATGATGTTAAAGAATATTTAACTAGGACATATACGGTATATATTGCAGTTTTTTGCATCTGAAAATTATTCTGTCATGTTTCAGAAATGTTTTCCTCCAAGGACACAAGACCCTTTGTATTTCAGAAATATTATGTTTTTCATTTTAGAATGGAACATCTGTGAACTATTAGAGTTTATTGCATCTTAAGGCGCAGCAATCCAGCTGCAATCAATAACTTTTTCCACTACTCCTAATCAGTAAGAAACAAAGTGCCACTTGGAATCTAATTTTCTGTTGTTTACTTGACAAATACTACAACAAATACTACTACTTGGGGTATTACTAGAACATTACATTTCAGCTTAATAAGGGACTCACAAGTTACGTTTAAATACCCCAGGCAGACTCAGATAAAAATGTATTTTTATTCAACCAAGAAACTGTCTTCTGATTTAAAACGAAACAGGCATCTCTCAAGAGATAATAAATAATATAAGAAGTACATTAAAAGCAATCTTATATACTTCTTACTTTTTAATTGGAAAGTGTTTTGGCATTTCAGCAATCAAACCCTCCTTATGTTTGCTGACCAGCACTTCACAGGATTTCCATGGTATCCTTATCCTTGGCGATGAGCTCAAAGTCTTCTAAGTGTGAATGATTTTGGGCTTAACTGTAACTATTCAGTCACATTTTATAAAATAAAATGAGAAGGTTTTCCCAAATATAAACTAAACCATCAGTTTGGATGTGAGTATCCTCAAAGCAAAAATAATTAGCTTAAGCTTTACTCTATTTATTGTGAAACAGTAAATTTATGGTTTATTTTACCACTAAGAAGTAAACATTTGAGAGTGTATTGGTTTATTATTATTATTATTATTATTATTATTATTATTATTATTATTATTATTATTATTATTATTATTAACAATAATAATAATAATTATTATTATTATTGTTAATAATAATAATAATAATAATAATAATAATAATAATAATAATAATAATAATAATAATAATAATAATAATAATAATAATAATAATAATAACAATAATAATAATAAAACAGAATCCTTTACAGAATGTCAGCACTTATGCAACTCCAGGAAGTTGCTTTAATTTCTGGGAATTTTTAAAAGAGGGGCAAGATAAAATCAGGTTGAGTAATTCTTGTATCCTGTTATTAACACAATACTATCTGGACGCTACCACAGTTCACTGAAATTTCCCAGGAAATAACAACTCCTTGGACAGGAATTTATCTCTTTCAACACTGTGATGTGTTGCACTCTCTCTTTCATAGCAGAAGTGGTGCTGTGTGAGGTCGGCAAGGAAAGTGCATCCAACATATATTCTAACAGATTGTAAATACTTTTGTTTCTAATGTTAAGCAGCTCATTGAAACACAAGTTTAGGCCTCTGTACTGCTTTGGCATTCCTGAAAGTTTTCAGAGGGAAATGTATTTTCATGGGGAAAAATAATTCAAGCTGAAGAGTCTCTCAGACACTGACACTGGTGTCGGTTTTCCTTACAAACGATGAAGCTAATGGCTTCAAAATGCCAGCAGAGACACAAAGAATGTGGAAACAGAAGGACTTCTGTTTGCCTCATACATTTGCATGATCACATTACAGCTAGCGTTCAGTAAATGAACAACACTGACATTGTTGCGCCTTGAATGTCTCTCCTCTAATCTTTGTTTTTTTTAATTAAGTTGTTGAATGCAGAGTTTCTACTTAGCTGAATGAGAAATACAGCGAGTGTGAGAAGAAAACATCTGGTCTCTAAGGCTGATGTAAGCTTTTCTCTGAAAGCACAAGGTCACTCTGTCACCTTTGCGCAACAAGTCATTCATCACAGGCTCTGTGTTTGCACTTTTGTGTTTAATAAGTGTTTTTTCTTGTGTCTCAATTGTGTGGGCTTCCCAGATATTTTCTCTCTGTCACATGATTTTTTAAAAGAGAGATCACTGTGATTCCACTTTTACAGGCACATCCGTCTTTTTACCAGACCACTGGCACCCTGGTGGGTTTACAAAAAAATCCCATTCAGATAAAACATCAGGGCTGCTGACACAATAGATAGACTAAAACTACAGGTATTTTCCTAACTACCTCATGATTCACTTCCCTGTTCTCTTGGATGTTGGTTCACTTGCTTCCAGTTTTTCATATCAAAATAGATTAGGGATAAGGGAGGGGTCTCTGTCACTTCTCTTTTCTGAGCCCTCAGGAGGCAAAAAGAAAAAAAAAAACCTTCTTTGAGTAGGGGGGTCAAATTTATTTTATGGAAAATCAATGTGACTGTAATAATAATAAAAAAAAACACGTATCTTTGTTGTCGTCCTTGTTGCATGTTGTAGAGACAACAACCAAAGCACAATTAACCTACTGAATTTCTGTAGAGAAATGAACATTGTCACAACCAGATGAAACCAAAGTGCTTTGCAGTGAGGAAAGATTAAATCAACCCCAGCTGTCATTTTCAAGACATTTCACGGGTCAATTATTTATCCATTATTATCCTTTTCGCAAAGTTTATGTAGAAAATCTTTGTTCATGATAAGATGTGACGGTTTGACACGTGTGATGAGAGAAACTGAAACCCACTTTGTATAATGATGCTGTGTTTGTCGGTTCCTTCCTTAATTACCATTCCTGTGAAAATGCTCAGTAACAAACTCCCTGTGCAGAGATGAAAGCTCGGCATTAATAAGAACAGATTGTGTTTTCTCTTCCAACCCTCAGAGCCTGATATTCTAAACATCCTGGAGTAAGGAGGAGAGATTAGTGCATGCAGTTCCTTCCTTAGGGACATGACTGGAATCTAAATCTTCATTTCCCTTTGTGATGCCTTCTGTTTGTCTTTCAAAACCTCACTTTTGTATTATCGTTCACTGCTTCAGTAAAAATGTTTAGCTATCTTTTCATCCCCTTCTAGGTCAGAAAACTTGCTGTGAATGGGTGTTTATTCTGTGTATACTCCCACCCCCTGTATTAACTAAAAACACATTTTTCTGAGATCTGCCCATTCTCTCTGAGGCTGACAGGAGCTTAGGGAGTATATGCTTGCATCTGATATTTTCTTTTCCTGACACACTTTTTGTTCCCAGATTTTTAATCATTGTACTGAAGAATAGCATATTGTAAACTAAACAGCCATGAGCTGACTCCACATTAATATTCCTACACTCATTCTATCAGGAAAGGGAAGCAAATCTGTTATCATTCCAATGAAATTTGGAAAGTCCTACTTGCGAAACTACAAGGGCATGATGTGATTCTCAAGGGGAAAGTGTGGAAAGTCCAGTCTTAGTCTTACACGTGTGTTTTATGAATTCTCCGGACATAAGATAGGATAACGCAATCATGACCATTTCATCCAAACTACTTAGAAATTAGAAAGACTGGTGAACAGTAGAAGTCGAAAGCTGGCTGTGTGGGAGTGAATCAGAGTGTTGATAACTTTTGGATGCGTGGGCACTGAAATAGTTTTCATAAAAGGCTTCAAACTACTGTCACTGTTCAGTAGATTACAGATAAGAAGCAATCATTCCCCCACATGTCAGTCTGAACCAACTACTTTAAAACTTTACTGTGCATTAGAGATAAAACAAATTTAAAATTCTGCCAAAAAACAGTTGTTTATATCCGGAAGAAATACTCTCGGTTGAGTTGATATAGGAAAGTTATAACAGTGTTTGTAAGCATTCAAGTAATACAAATGTCTTGGACCTTGTATCTATTTATTCCATATATACAACTATTTTTGTTTATGGCAATTGTGAAATGTGAATTGTATGGAAAAACTACTCTCTTGTTTTTCTCGGTTCTTTTTTTTCTATCCACTCAAATCTTCAGTTTTTTCCACTGAATTTCACCCAGATTCAAGGAGAAGACTGGCTGGTCTTTCTCTGAAACTACTCAATTGTTTTTCTTGGCCAGGTCTTTGGCATCATTCTCTTGAAAATCCACAATTGCTTAATGTTCAGAATTTTATAAAGAAAATCCTGGTAGATTTCTTAAGTTGTGCTGATTTAGGCATGGCTTTATTTGCCTTTGTGCTTGTTCTTTTCTTCATATCGTTAATATCTACTTCATGTGTTATTCTACTTTATTACACAACATTTATAGACTTGTTTATAAGAGTGGACTACTTAGGATTTTACTGACATCTGGTCTGAATTTAATGTTAATATGCCCACTAGAAATAAATTTAATGAGGAAAACGCATGGAGTTAATGCTTATTTTTCTGGGCCTATGTTGATTGCAATTTAGCAGGAGCTCGCTGTTCTTTGTAAAACAAAACAAAACAAAACCGATAATTAAGTTTAAAATGACAAAAATATACAAAAAACCAATTTCACATTATGCACACGACTTTTTAAAATGATATTATGAAATTTGAAAGTGGAAAAAGGAAGGAGAGCGAGTTTGTATGACACCAATGTACCATGGAAAACAAGCAAGCCGGAATAAATACTGCAGCCCCAAGCGAGGTCTGACTGACACTGCAGAATCAGGTCAGGCACACTAACCCAAATAAGAACGCTTCAACAAGGTCTAAATCTCACCAGAATTCAGGTCAGCTCACATTTGACAGTTGTTAGATAAAATGTGGCTAATTGTTCCAAATCTCAGCGAAGGCTAGTCCGAATCCACACACTCAAAGACAGTTAAGATCAAAAAAAAAAAAAAAAAAAAATACGCAGTCAGAACCTACTAAGGACATGAGTTACATTCACAGCTTTTTAAAGGTGTGAAACATCCACAAGAGACAAATAATATCCCACTGCAGATATTTTCAGATCTGCAATGATAAGTATAAACTGAAAATAGCATATTAAAAGTGCCTGACTCTTAAAAATTATGAGTTTGTGTCCTTGTTCACACACAAACAACCGAGGGTTTGTTGTGTGTGTGTGTGTGTGTGTGTGTGTGTGTGTGTGTGTGTGTGTGTGTGTGTGTGTGTGTGTGTGTGCGTGTGTGTGTGTGTGTGTGTGTGTCATAAGAGAATGAGAGTTGGCTGTATTTTCCCCCTCCCTCTTCTGATGTGCAAAACCACTGGTCTCCAAGTGAGTTAGTGCAGCACTACCCCACAAGAGAAGCAGAGCAGAGCTGGAACAAGTCACAGAAGACACATTGTTCACACCAGACAAGAAAAAAAACAAAAAACCCCAATGACTGAGTGGATATTATTTGTTCAACTATTTGTGGGGCTGCTTCTTATTCCAGGTAAGCTTTACATTCACTGATTTCTGTTGTTGAATTAATTAAAATGCAGTCTATGTGATGTCTTTTTTTTGGTCATACAGTGTTAGATCATTTACCACTAATGTTTTAACCAAAACCATTGAATCTGTATGAAAAACACAGTGGTTATTGCTTTGCCAAATACCAAATACCTTTGAATTAAAACTGTGGAACGTAAAACCAGAGGAATCTGCGGAACTTTGTTTTATCTAAAAGAGACCAGTATAATATATGAGATAAAGGAGACTTGTACACAGCAGGAAAAAAAAGTTTAGTTTCTGATAGTTAAGACTGTTGAAAATGTGGACAATAGCAAGTCTTAAAAAAAGCTCTGATTCAAAAGCAATGGCTGAATAAACCCTCTGTAGCTATCAGAGCAGATTCGGTGTAATACGTTTGACAAAATTAAACTAAACCAGTAAATAACATTAGGAATTTACTGTAGGTCAAGTTCCAAACTGGACCTACAAATGATCAGTACTAATAAGTTTGTCTCTGCAACACTTTGATTACTAACAACTGGCTTAATTTTAAGCTTGGTTTTTGCATTAGTGTCAAAATTGCTCAGACACAGATATGAGGCCACACTGCTCTTTCTTCTCTCTCCAACTGCAGAGCTCCGAAAGTGTTATTTCTATGACAAATTCACACGTATTCCAAAACATAAGAGATAAAAAGATGTAACTAAAATTAAGTTATTGTTTTGTGGATGTTAAACGCAGCAATCAGACTTTCACTTTTGCTTTAGTTGAGCTTATGATGTCACTTTCATTGTTGGATCTGTTGGAGCACTAACATTACATTTGTTTTAGGGAGGGCACATTATCAGATGTGCAGCCAATCTTCTAAACCTTACTTCTTCATTTTTTTTATCCCTCAATGCCAATGAAATCACTGAGTTTGAAAACCTTTTTTATTGTTTTTGTTCAGAGTACAAAATGTTGGTGGCAAGAATGCTATCTTGTTTACTTTGGATTATTTTTGGACTCAAGGAAACACTTGGCTTTTGTCTCATGTGAGGCTTTTTTTTTTATCAGTTTTTCCGCTAAAAGAAAAAATCCTCTTTGCATTTGGTACAAAGGCTTGAAAAGTACGTTTTAAATATATTTTTTGCAATAACTGAAAAAAACCCCCAATAATTACTATATGGAACAAGTCACTTTGTATAAAAACATTCTTTTATTATATACCTTTATGTTTTCTGTCTTGTTTGAACTCCCATGGACTCAATATCCAGGACAATTGAAAAAAAGTGCTATTGAAAAAATATTAAAATCAGAAATCTAAATTGTAGAGATGGTTTGTGCTTAATCATGTCAATAGATAATATGTCACTGTACTTTTATGTAACAGGTGAAGATGCCTTCTGTCCTATTGAGCTGATCCCAACTCGTGTTGTGGTGAAATATGGAGATCCAATCTCAGTCAATTGCACAACATCAGCAGGGAAATTGGACGGACTCGGCTGGGAATCTTCAGAAGGAGGCGCAAGCGCACCTGATACGCAGAGATATGTGATGCTGACAGTTCAGAGTGTGACACAGTGGGGCAGTCATCCAATGTGTTTCCTCAACTTTGCACAGACTCAATGTAGCACCAGACTTGGACTTGTTATCTACAGTAGGTCTAGCAGATTGAGCACAGACCAATTTAACTCTTTAACAACTCCTGATAAACCTTTTCCTTTCTTCCAGCATTTCCAGAAAACATTAGCATCAGCTCCAGCATTGAATCCAGTGAAGAAATGACAGAAAATGAAGAGTATAGCTTCACATGTAGCATCCTCAATATTGCACCTGTTCAAAATCTCACTGTAAGGTGGTACAAGGGAAACCAGGTCATCTACAGTGAGAATCTAACAAATAGCACAAAGCATCCCACCAACCAGACGTCTATCTTTCGTTTTACACCGACAAGACAGGATGACCGAACCACTATCAGATGCGAAGCACATATGGACTTGGGGCCAGAAGGTCCACAATTTAATGCATCTTCACGTGAATTAAGTATTGGAGTAATGTGTAAGTAATGTATATTGTATTTTACATTTTTGTTTGTCTTTCTTTGGACTGTTCACAATCAAACCAGACATAAAAATAAAATCAGTGTTGAATTAATTTTGTACTGCAGTAATGCCCAACAAAAACATTATATAATCACCATGATTATGGTTTCACTCACCTTTACATGTTGGATTCCTGAAACACAGCAACCAAAATGTGACAAGAATACTTCACTGATGTGACAGGATCTTTCACAAAACCCACTTCATTTCCCTGTCCTTGGACCCATGTTAAATTGTTTATAATTTTCTATGCTAGTTGGACCTGAGATTGAATGCCACACCGTAGAGATTCAGGAGGGAGAATCTTTGGATGGGAAATGTAAAGTGACAGGAAACCCCACTCCGCACATTAAGTGGCTGAAAAATGGACATTCCATAAACCTCCAGTATTCTCTGAGAAGAAATGACACGGGAACATATGAAGTCAAAGCAGAAGGTCTTGCCTCGGTTGAAAAAAAAGTCCAACTTATTGTGTTCTGTGAGTGTAATTCTTACTTGTTAAATGTCTTCTCCAAACATTTTAACCATTTTGTGGATGATGTGTTCTTAGTGTAAAGCAAGACTAATCGTGTTTTATGTTTTTCATTACAGATGGACCAGAGTGGACGTGTCCACATACATATACTATTCTAGAACACACTCGACACAATCTCACATGCAGTCAGGGCTTCCCAGAACCTACTGAGATCTGGTACAAAGATGAAGATGAGGTTCAACTTCCAGTCTTCCTAACAAGGAGCAATGCGGGCCAGTACTTTGTCAGAGTTTCAAACAATCTGACAACTCTCAACTTCACAGTGGACATTGTTGTTCATTGTAAGCACTTCATAATTTGTTTTTGGTAAAATATACATGATGTGTGCTTGCTTTTCTACAACTTATACATGGTCAATTGTTTTTCTGTAGACCCACCATCACATATATTGGAGCTTGAAGACTCAGAAGTTGAGGTTGGGGAAGTTTTGGGACTGAAGTGCTCTTCTGTAGGTAACCCACGCCCCAACTACTCCTGGATTTACTACAGGACTCACAATGTGAATGAGAGAACAGAAGATGGAATATCTCGCCTGATCATCAACAATGCCACTGGATTCAACATTGGTTCCTACACTTGCCATGCTTGGAATGAGAGAGGAAATGTCTCCAAAACTGTTAGAGTCACTGTCAAAGGTAGGTCCAATACAATGAAGGGGACTGATGCATGTAACAAAGAGAATATATCTAAACAGTCAAATTATTTCTTTTAACGTTGCAATGTTTTATATTACAATTTATAGGAATAAACAACGTACATAAACATCTGGAGCATTTTCTAAAAATCTCCTTAATGTCCTTAAGAACATAATGGCTTTCACCTTATGCATTCCTAAGATATTCATACTTTTTTTTGGTGTTTCACAAACATCAGTGTATTTATAGGGCTTTCTTTAGTTTGTATCTTAGATCAACTCAAGTGTTGCAAAATTATTTACAAATAAAACTGAAAAGTTTGCATTTCAATTCAGTCACCACAAAGAATATGTGAAAACTACAGTTTTTAAATCTTACTATAAAGTCCATGGTCTGGACTGTGGGCCAGTTAAATACATGAATTTGCTTTAATTTAAAACATTTGTTTGTAGCTGTGGCTGCATTTCATAAGTGTTTTTAAAAATAATCAGCATTATATTCATATGCAAAAACAAGTTGGGCTTGTAGATTCAATTATTTAATTTAATCTAATCTAAAGGGTTTTTTTTTTATTCAATTTTATATTTAATGTGATATTTCGTAACAAAATACACCAAACATTTCAAACATCTACTGTATCTTCAGAATAGAATAGAATAGAATTACTTTATTCATCCCAGCAGGGAAATTATTTCGCAGTTACAGCAGCATAGAGACAAGACACACAACAACCACCACTGAGTAGCAATTGTAGACAAGATAAAATAAAAATAAAATATAACATGCTGTCAATATAAAAAGCAGCTTAAGAACAGTCCTTGCAAAGATTCAAAAATGCAGATACAGTATGTATATGTAAATATATGTACAGCAAGTGTGCCACAGTGCAGTTGTGCGAAATTGGACTGATTTGTGCAGAACAATGATTTAGCTTTTATTGTACAGTGAGATGGCATGTGGCAGGAAGGATTTCCTGTATCTGTCCCTACGACAGCGGAGCTGGAGCAGTCTATGTGAGAAGGTGCTCCGCTGTCTGTCCACTGTGTGGTGGAGAGGGTGCTGTTTATTGTCCACAATAGACAGAACCTTCTTCAGTGTCCTCCTCTCCACCACAGTTTCCAGGGACTCCAGCCTTAGTCCCAGTACAGAGCCAGCTTTCCTGATGATTTTGTCTAGTCTATTAGAGTCGCCGGCTCTGATGCTGCTTCCCCAACACACAGCAGCAAAGAAGATGGCACCGGCAACAACACTGTGATAAAAGGTCTCCAACATCTTGCTGCACACATTGAAGGATCTCAGCTTCCTTAAAAAATAGAGTCTGCTCATCCCCTTCCTGCACACAGCGTCAGTGTTAGATGCCCAGTCCAATCTGTTGCCGATTACAACTCCCAGGTATTTGTAATCCTCCACCTCCTCCACCACTTCCCCTTTGATCTTTAGTGGCCCTGAAGGTATCTTCTTCCTTCTGAAGTCAATCACCATCTCTCTGGTCTTACTAATGTTGAGCCTCAGGTGATTCTGGTCAGACCACTCCACAAAGCTGTCCACCAGTGTCCTGTACTCCCCCTCCCCTCCCTCCCCTATACACCCGACAACCGCTGAGTCATCAGAAAACTTCTGTAGGTGACATGATTCAGAGTTGTACTGGAAATCAGTGGTGTACAAGGTGAAGAGAAAGGGAGAAAGCACAGTTCCCTGTGGAGCCCCTACGTCACTGACCACCACATCACACATGACATGTGTCCTGTGTGATGTGTCATGGGTTCATGTCTGTTTAGGCAGCTGAGAAAGAGTGCATTTTGGAAAAAATAGTAATATTTATGTTTTTATATTTAAATGTCTGCTCACTAATGTATTTAAATGTCTGGTTTAATATGTTTAATCCAGTATATATAATATAATATAATATAATATAATATAATATAATATAATATAATAGTGGCAGTTCTTGAAATATTTTCCAGGGAAGGCATTTAAATATTCCAGATTAGTCACTTTGAATCATCAACGCTTTATTCTGTCGTTTGTTTCTTTCCACTGGTAGTTTAGCTGCAGCCAGCACAGCTTGTTGCTGCTCAGCTGCTACATTTATAGTCTCGGTGGGAGTGTGTGGGCACGCCGTGACTCTATGCCCGGTGGTTTTTTTTGGGGGGGGCTGTCTTCCTCTCCGCCCGGCTTGGAGCCTGTAACGGTAGCTTAGCTTAGCTTGTTGCTTTAAAAAAAATAAAAAGAAAGTCCACATACTTCCATTGAGTCCGCCTCTGGCTGTTTCCGTGCAGCTGAGGTGAAGCGGGAGAAACTAGAGGAGCAGAAGAGTAGAGAAAGCTGGAGAAATCACCTCTTTAATTGTATTTCAATGGAGAATTTCAGCTGCCCTCGCCTGCTGTTAGTGCTTTTGATCTTACAGCTGTTGACGCTTTCTAACGGGACGAACTCCAGTAAGTTGTGCCTCTTAATGTGAGCACTGAAGACGTCATGTTTTCTTTTTGTGTCGGTGTAAAAGTGTCTCGTTGCCCGTTGCTAAATTAATGCTGCCTGCGCGTTTAGGTGGCAGATTCAAAAAGCTAAACTAAAAAGTTTATCGGGGGAAAAGTATAAATACGATGGGATGTTTATAGTCAGACTTGATGTCAAAATAGTACGAGTAGAAAATCAGAAACACAACTTCTATTTTTTTTAGCTTCTTTAATGTACGATGTCATCATTGTTATTTAAGCAATAATAAAGCTTCATAATTATCATATGTGTGAGACAAGTGGACTGTTTGAATATGATGCATTAAACTTATCAATACAGAACAGCTTAAGAATGCTGGGCACAGATTCCACCATGTAAGGGAGGGAATATCCTTCCTGAGCCTTTTCCTGCTGCCTCCAGACCCACCATTGTATTAAGGCCCTCTTCGCTTTTCAACACTGTTTACGCCACTATACATGGAAATACTGTGTTTTCACAATGCCTCTGGTCACTGAAGTGAAATAACATTCCCTCTCCCCACTTTGTTTTCCACAGGTGCTAAGCAGGAATGCCCTATTGAAATACATCCAGATTCAATGGTGTTGCAATACCAAAGCAGCGGGCAGTCTGCGAACTGCAAGGCCCAAACCAATAACTCTGCTAACAATGCGTACTGGCTGATCAGACAGAAAAATGGAATAAATAAAAAGGAAAACATAAATTGGACTCCAAACACACATGAAGACTGGGACCCACGTCCTGTTTGTCATGCATCGTTTTTGGGAATAGGATGGTGTAACAAAACTCTACATTACATTCTTTACAGTAAGTAGGTCTCATTTGTGTCCTGTTGTTGCTATTGCTCATGACTATATGACTTTTAATCATTTTCATTTGTCTCACCTGCAGAAGAACCAGAAAATGTCTCCGTGAGTGAAACTGTGAACAACTCAGCATCTTCAGAAGAGGGAAGTAGCATGACACTGGAGTGTAAAATTGTGAAAGTGGCTCCTGCAGAACATCTCAGAGTACGGTGGTTGTGGCAACGAGGGAATGAGACTATTGAGCCTGGTACAGGATTCTTTTTTTTTTATTTATTGTTTTTTGGTACAAAAGTCAACAATCTCAGCAAAATTAACAGTACATCTTATCACTTATCGAGAGTCCTCATGCCGAGGCCTTTCTTCTCTGTTATATTACACATTTTGAAAACATGCTTACACTGGTGTGTAAAAGTGTTTGCTACCTTGCAAATAAAAGTTTTAAATCATCAAACAAACTATAATATCAGCAATAACCTGTGTAAGTACAAGCAACAGAGAAAATTTAATCCCAAACTGGCCCTATGTGAACAACTTAACTACTGGTTGTGCCAGCCTTGGTGGTAACAACTACCATCTAACATTTGTGAGATATGGGAGTGTTTTTTTTTGTTTTTTTTTTTTTTTTACATAACTTTGGAAAAGGTTTCACCAACACAGCATATGCAGACACCAGTTTGCCCCCGAAGACCACGAGTTGTTCCAAAAATAGATAAATCATTAATCATCAACTTAAAATTAAACTGTCAGTCAAACATATTTTTTCTTTCGTTCCTTCAGATGTAAAGTTAGTTTATATCTTAGAAGGAAGATGAAAAGCCCATGTTTGACCTGTTTCGCCTTTATATTTTGTGATGCATTTCTATCCTAAAGAAAAAGATACACAACTTCAGCTATCTCCCAAACAAGACATTGACATACATGGAAAAAATTTAAGAAAACCTTATGTTATAGGAGAAAGTATGGTGGTCACTGTAAGAAAGACTTTCAGTATTCAACTCTGCTGCATGAACTGATCAGTACAGTATTACGAGAGAACGCAAAACCTATTGTGAAGAAGCGCAAAGGTTTTGTGAAGGAACGCAAAAGAAAATTTCTTCCCCATGATGGAGTAGCTGCTTTTTGAGATCGTGTTCATGTGACCAGACACATTCTATTTAAGTGATTTCTTGATCCTAAAGAAGAGACGGTGATTAATCTTGGCCACGGAGAGTGAAATTGACTTAAAAGTATGGTTAATCACAGTTCATTCATGATTTAATCAGGGAGGCCATTACTGCCAGGTTCGTTTGAATCGCTTTTTTTCCCCCCGTAAAAATTATATCCACATCTCAAAACTGCTGATTGTATTTGTTTAGGTTATATTGATCAATGATAAATTGTTTGGTGACCTGAAACATTTCAGTGTAACAGAAAAAAAGAAAAGCGGAAGAACTTTTTTATAGCACTGTGGATTTAGGTGCTTTTCTTATTGCTTTATTCCTCAGATTCAGTGGGAGTAGACAGTAAGTCGGAATGCAGCTTTCCTGAGGATAAATCTCCTGTAATGGTGGTTTGCACCATGAACATCACTCTGAATAGGACTCTCCATGGAATCCAGGTCAAATGTGAAGCTGAACTGAACCTGGGACCCAAAGGACCTCAGCCTCCTCCACTTATGACATCCGATCCATTCACACTCAGCGTCCTCTGTGAGAACTACATTTACTTCATTACAGTCCGTGTTTAAAGGCTTTACTGATGGACATTGTGTCACGTCAATTATTGGACAAAATACTAGCTTTAAGTCAAGTTATCGGAATAAATTTTATTATCTCACATTTTCTCTCCTTTGTGTCTCAACAGATAAACCCACGATTAACACTACAAAGCTTCCTGAGTTGGTCCCAGTGATCAGTGGTTATAAAGAGGAGCTTGTTTGTGAGGCTGATGGCAACCCTGCCCCAAAGATCACATGGAATTACACCTCAGCCACAGCGTTTCTTGGGTCAAATGGCACGCTCATTGTAAATGAAGAAGGCAGCTACATCTGCATTGCTAATAACAGTCTCTCCACTGACACACGTGAGGTTAAAGTCATTTTAAAAGGTAACTAAAATCCTATTGGGGAAAATGCATTTTTGGAAAAGGGCTTTAAAGAGATTTGCGGTGGTAATTTTAAACTCTGCAGGTTCAGAAAAAAACAACATAAAATTGAGGAATTTTATATTTCGTACACTAACTGTAGGTGTCCTGTTGTTTGATTCACAGTGGTTTGCTTTACGTTTTAAACTAATCTTTAGCACAACTGTCAGAAGCTTTCTTTCAAAGCATATGAAGAAAAGTGATTTCACTTGCAAAACATGAATGTGAAAAATGTTTTTTAGGATCAAAGAAAGTAGGGTCCATCCATGAACTAATCACATGCTGTGTCAGAACAGGACAGGTTAATGTTTGATGCGGCGATGGTAATGTTTAGTGCATTAGTTTGTGAATGTCACAGCCTTCATGTTGCTGCAGGGGTTTTCAATTCTAGGGCTCAAGGGCCGACGTCCTGCAACCTTTAGGTGCGTCTCTGCTTCAACACACCTGACTCAAATACAGAGTTCATCAACAGGACTCTGGATAACTTGACTGGAAACTGAAAAGGTAATTCAGCCATTTGATTCAGGTGTTTTGGACTAGAGACACATCTAGAAACTTCAAGACATCGGTCCTCCAAGCCTGGATTTGAAGACCTCGGTTCAAAAGTGTTTTTAAAAGTCATAGTATGTTTCTATGTCACCAGTCATATCACACCACCTGTCCAAAAGAAAAAAAACCCTCCCTGCCACATCATGTGGTCATGGAAGAGATGTTAATCGGTTATGACTTTGATTGGTCAACACGGTGTCCAGACTTTATCCCCAATGAAAATATTTAGAAAGATTTTCCCCATGTGCTAGAGAGGATTTTGTGCAAAGGTCCAACTCGTCATCTGTCCAAGATGATGAAACTGAGCGCATTTACTGTATATGTCTCCTATACCATATGGAGGCCACTGGTCTTCAGGTTTCTGCGGTTTGAGTCTCGATCCAAGGACCGTTTCTGCAAGTCTTTCACCATTTTCTGTCTGCTCAGTTCCCGTCTGATTTACTTGTCAGTAAAGACTTGTATAATCACAAAATCTAAAAGGAAAAGCTGAAATATATAAACATAAACTTAATAGGCAAATTGTGCTGACCAGTAATGGACAATAAGTTGTGCACAAATGTAGTTGTTTTGTGTTCAGAATAATAACCTTACCTAGAACATCTGTTTCTAATGGCAAAACAAATCTTTGTATTATTTTGAATAATCAGTAAATGTAGATTGTTTTTCTTCAGGTGCTGACGAGATAAAAAAGGTTTATGCATTTTCACACCAAAAAATATTTTTTAAACCTCTTAACCAACAAGAAATCTTGAAATTTAGTGTTGTTGTTGTTTTTGTGTGTTATAAATGTGTTATTTTTCTGCTTTCAGAGGACTACCTGCCCCTCCTAGCTGGATTTGTGGCTCTCACAGTTGTGGCTATCTCCATCATTTTCGTCTTCATCTACTCGATCTACTACAAGAACACCAAAATGCGTCGCTACAGCCTTAAAAACCCTAAACTCAGCAGTCACAATGGGAATGTGGCTCACAACGGCTGGGACATCCAGCTACCAGTGACCAAGCTGTCTTAGCAGCACTCCTTCCAACGGCACATTAAGGATATCTGCTCTGTCTGAATTTTAGATCCTCTTGGACCGGTTGAAAATAGCTTCTGCTGCTCAAGGTATCATATTATTGTCACACCAGCTTCTCCGCATTTTATTCTTAAAGAAGTTTTATGCTTTTATGATGAAGGGAAAATTGTCAGATCTTGATTTGTTTTACTGGATCAGGCAAAATGAAGGAGTGAGAAGGCAAAAAAATGAATGAGATGAAAGAGATGTATTTTTTGTAAGAAAGGAGTGTGTTATGATTATTGTTTTGCTTTGGTTTTGTGTATCTTTGACCTTTCTTCATTGTTTACTCAGTTCATTAACAAACCAGGCAAAATTTAAAATCAATGTAAAACTTCATTTGTCACGAAGAAGTTATATCTGCTTCTGTTTTATTGGTTAGCATCAATAACTCAGTGAAAGTCAAAATATCTTTGGGAAAATTCCCTGCACTTTTGCGTTTTGCATACAATCTGCATCCTCTAACTGTGTCAGCCCTTTGTTAGTGGTGCCATACTGTGCTAGGCTCAAGCCTGATGGAACAAATTCTCTTGTTCAACACTTTAATGTGTTTTTTTATTCTCTGAGTGACTGCAGGCATTTGTAGCCTTTACATGTAAATTCAGGAAAATATTTTTATGTAAATGAAAAACTTTCTATTTATTTATGTAGAACAGTTAAAAGTTGACTTTAAAATTGGACTGCATATGTAAACATTGCAGATGATGTTGAAGCTTAAGCAGCCTCGATTGATTGTGATATGTGAAAGAACACACTGTATACATTTGTGAATACTGCTGTAAATATTTACATTTGTTTAAATCGTTTTTTAAACTATTAAACTTATGCATTTTCATAACACGTTGTGTCTGAAATAATACATTTAGACAATAGAAATGTACTTTAGTTGAATGTACTAAAGGATTTCTGTATTACCCACAATCTTAATTATTTCTTTTAATCAAACGTGCCAAGAGATTCAACTATCAATATGCCTTTTATTTATGTTTACTTCTATACTTGAAAGAAAACTAGAGCAACACAGGCGAAACTAAAACTGGCCTCTGCTAAAAAAAACAGTTTTGACCTTCCAACTCATAGAAAGAACTATCTTTGGATCGTTAAAGCAACCGCAGACTCTGTTCCCCGGAAGAGTTGTGATACGAGCAGTTTTTCATGAACAGAACACCTTCAGCTGTTGTGATAAAAAAAAAATCACTCCAAAACACTAAGTAACCGTAAATTAATGTCATGAAAGGCTCGTATTATTACAATTTATCAACTACTTCTCGATGTCACTGAGAAGCAAAGGGCGTGGGGCTTAGGCTTACTTGCTGCAACATGTTTTGAAGTCGTTGACTCACGAAACTGAGCTTTACGAAATGCACGTCAACGCACCACATTCGCTTTTCCTTTCAATGATTCTCAATGGTCTGGGACGGAGCAGAAACGCCATACCGTAGTTCAATCTCTCCAGATATAGGTGGAAGTTTGTGTCCCTTCGCTCTGAAAGACCAGCAGTGCCTAAAACCACGATGCGGCTGTTTCTGTTCTTCGCCTTTATGATCTACGCAGGTAACTAAACCTTCATTTCTGGTTTTCTTGATTGCTTCTGCTGATACAGTAAGTTACCTCGGGCATTGTCACATAAGAGCGTCGATTTTCATTTCTCAGCCTACGCCCTTGTTGTATTATTTCTAAGGAACACCAGGATACTCGTTTTAATACTTCTGAACTGGAATCAGATTTTAATGACTACTGATTTCATAAACTATACAGTAGCTTATAGAAGAGACAAAACGTATGGAAAATGTATCGGTACGTAAATTTGCAGCGCAAATAAACGTATGCAAGGTATGTCATAAGTCATTGTCATTTGTTGCAGACCTTCAACAGCTGTCGTTAGTTATTTTTAATTTACACACTGCTGAGAAAGTGCGTTGCCTTTTAAAGAAAACCTGAATATGTAAGTAATGAATGCTCTGTTCCCCGGAAGAATTAAAATTACCCTTGTTTGCCAGAACTTATTTTTCAAAGTGCTAGAAAACCTGAGAAGATCAAGTGATGCAGTTTGGAAAGTGAGATGTTGCTTAAAATAATATTTCAGCAACACAAACACTGCAGGATACTGGATATTTAGTCACTATGTTTATTGCTGTAAAGCATACTGGCTTGAGTTTTCCTTTGGATTTTATAGAAAATCATGTCATTAAGGTGAAAACATGTTGCTCTCATGCTGTCATGTTGTGAAAGGTTCTATGATTTAAGCACATACCATAGCCACTCATTCAATTAAACCTTTGGCGATGCAGCATTCTTATAGACAAGAATTTCTTACTTTGCCTGAGCCAAATATTTTAGATCAGATCATGTTAATTTAGGACTGACCCCCAAAATGCAAAAACATTTACAGACTTTTTTTTTCCTATGCTAATGGGTTTTCGAAGTTTCCCTGAGAGGGTACCACATTCTCCAAGACAGTCATACCAAAAGCATGATGCTCCAACCTGCGAACCTCAAGATAAGATAAGATAAGATAAGATTCATTTGTCATTGTCATCAACAGATTACAACGAGATTGAGATTTGCTCGACTTGAGTTAAGATGCAGGTTATGTGTATATACATAGTATACAAAGATAAAGAAATAAATAGTACAAAATGAGAAATAAATAGACAACCTCAAGTTGACCATGGTGTTTTATTCTGTGGTGATATGCAGAATAATGTTTCTTCCAAACATGGTTTGTGCAGCGTTGCCATTGTTTCACAGGCTTCTGGAATTTTTCTGCACCAATTCTTAATAAAAAGCTTCAACTTGTTTTTTTTGTTTTGTTTTTTTTTCCCTTCAGCAGTGGAGTCTTTTGCTCAAACTGTGCATATTGGCTATTGTGGCTAAGTGGAAGGTTTCTTATTTTAAAACTGTACCTGCTCTTTCCAGGTCTTTTTGAAGCTCAGTATTTAATTCTAAATATTTGATGAGAAAAATTTTGATGTATTCTTTACTTATGTTTGCCACTGTATAATCACAATGACTGTAGTTGTAAGTCATTGTATTTATTACATGTATTTCATAATGACAATAAGAATTATTATTGGTAATTGTTATGACTGTGTCAGATATAGCTGTGAGGCTGCAACTAACAATTATTTTAATATTAGATTATT
This sequence comes from Xiphophorus maculatus, assembly GCF_002775205.1. NCBI lineage: Eukaryota > Metazoa > Chordata > Actinopteri > Cyprinodontiformes > Poeciliidae > Xiphophorus > Xiphophorus maculatus. The sequence continues at coordinate 9,299,246 of NC_036458.1, read as the reverse complement.
CTATTGATTAATTGATTATTTGGATTGAAACTGACACATTCACGTATAGGCTTATTTTATGCAGGCTTATTTTATGCAGTAGTAGAAATACATTAAAATAAACAAATCAATTCAATTCCTTTTTTAAAATAAGAAAATAATCATTTTCTTGCTTAAAATCCAATAACATAGCATTACTTTAGTGCAGGGGTGGGCACTCCTGGTCCTCGAGGGCCGGTGTCCTGCAACTCTTAGATGTCTCCCTGGTCCAACACACCTGAATCCAACAGCTGAATCTCCTCCTAAGTGCAGTCAAGTTCTCCAGAGTCCTGTTAACGACCTCATTATTTGACTCAGGTGTGTTGAAGTAGAGATGCATCTAAAAGTTGCAGGACACCGGCCCTCGAGGACCAGGAGTGCCCACCCCTGCTTTAGTGTGTTTGATCATTTGTAGCAAAGGATGAATCTGCAGCTAAAAATACTTCCAACATCTACCTGTAAAAAACTCGGCTTATTCTACTTGATTTAACATCTATACTGCATAATCTGATGATTATTTTTAAATTTACCAGTTAATAATTAGATAGCGAAATGTGATTAATAGGAGGGTTTTTTTTCACATAGTTTGAATTAGGGGAACCTACAAAATTTCCACTTGAGCAGTTCTGAATAGGGGAACCTATAAAATTTTCACTTGAGCAGTTCTGAATAGGGGAACCTATAAAATTTCCACTTGAGCAGTTCTGAATAGGGGAACTGTTGAGGAAAAATGATTATTTTTAGTGCTTAATACAGTTAATCTTACGGCATGTGTAAAAGGTATATTCAACACTCTTATTTTGAACAAATTTCTTTATTTTGAACAGGTTTGTGTTGAGCATTCGGGATTGGGCCAGATGAGCAGGCATTCAGACAAACGGGCCAAATGCAGATCTCTCAATGGGGCCTCCCGCTGTGCGGCCACAGCACAGGAGGCCATAAAATTAGCATTTCCTAGGGCAATAAATTGAGTTTGGGGGAGAGAAGCCTGTTTTGTTCACAGAAGATCAAAAAAAGTCTTCCAGAAACCAACATCTGGGGTGGTGTGAAATCTTATCTCATGTTTTTTTCTTTGCTCGAATGACCATAGAACCACAGGGGGGTCAGGACACAGCTGTTCACTCTTTTGTTTTACCAGAGACCAGATGGCCCTTTGATCTTTGCCGTAAATTAGGGGGAGTTCCTAAGTTTTTCTGATTGTCCAAGGTAGCTTCCAGTTGGTCAACTAGAGGAACGCCTTAAGTGCATATATTAAAAAACAAAGACACACCTTTAGTATAAGACTTCGTGTCAGGAGTAAAAAATTCAGAAAGCTGCCACTATTTTGCTTTTTTGCATCAGCTATCTCCAAAGACGCGTCTTTGCCTTTTCTTTGTTTTTTCCTTCTCTATTTTTCCTGTCTCAAGGTAAAATGTATATCTCTGTCCCTCTGCAGTTCTGTTGTTAATTAATGCATTGTATGGGATTAAACTCTGTGATTTCTGTGATGTCAACGCGCAGCGTTGTTGTTTCCTTGTGCCTGCACGCCGCCCGCTGAGGACCCGGAGGATTAAGGAAGAGAGAGCCAAACGTTTTGTCCAAAGTTAATTTAATAAAATATTCTTCCTTAATAGAACCTATAAAATTTCCACTTGAGCAGTTCTGAATAGAACATAGTTACAGACGGTCATGAATAAGAGGAGGATGCATGTTGAAATGTGCAAGCATCTCTGCTCTCCTCCATAAAGGAGAGCAGAGATGAGTTACTTTGCAGTCATGGTTTAATAACTGGGTTTAGCAGTTGCTCAGGTGTCCCAAGTTAGTAACCAGTCTTGCAGAACGGGTAAGTGCCCAAACTAACGACAAGAATCCTGCAGGTGTCCTAATAATCATTTGTACAGTTTTGTCATAATTACTTCTGTGAGTGTGGCGTTATTTCAGCAAATGACCTGGTTTTGAGTATGTATACTCCAGTTAACGATTAATTAACTGCTAAATTAGTTGAAGATTATTTAAATTATAGATTTGTCACGACTGATCCGATGAATCATTTCAGCCCTTATTAACCGTTTTAAATGGCTGTTTGCGCAGTAAAAACCTTTACCTAATTTATGTGAACTGTATCCTTCTAGGAAAGCGTGCACATGGCTGTGAAATTAAGTTCACTCCCCCGATGGTTTATGTGGTATTTGGAGGTTCTACGTCAGCCAACTGCAGGACAACATGCAACAATACGGACGGGATTGGCTGGGAGTCTTCATTTGGAGGAACTGGTCTTATAGAGGGACGCTCCACTTTAGATGTGAACCTTGTCAAGGTTAACGACTGGAGTACTGAACCAAAATGTTATACTGTGTATTCTGATGGTACACAGGATATTTTAGCGCTACCAATTACTATTTACAGTAAGTAAGCTGGATAATATATGTGACAATCTTATGTAAGACGCTCATATATATCTGTACATACTGTATATATACAGTATATACAATGAATGCATACACAATGAATCTGGGAAGTTGTATGAATTAATCTCTTACCCCAAATATGACAATGTAGAAAAAAGGCTAATGTTTTATAAATTAATTAAAAATGGAAAACTTAGAAATCACATTTACGTAAGCCTTCAACATGAAAATTTAAATTCATGATCATCCTGATCATCCTTGAGATGTTTCTACAACTTAAATGTAGAAACCTCCTGTAGTAAATTCAGTTGACTGAAAAGGCACACCGGCTGTCCATATAAAGTCCTACAGTGGACACTGCAGGTCAGATCAAAAATACCAAGCATGGTATCAAAGAAATTGTATGTAGACCTCTGAGACAGGATTGTCTTGAAGTAGAAGTCTGGGGAAGGATGCATAGCGGTGTGTGCTGTTTTGAAGGTCCTAATGGTCTTAATCTCAGTGTCCTCCATCGTTCATAAATGAAATATGTTTGGAACTATCGGGATTCTTCTTGAGCTAGTCGGCCATCTAAACTGAGAGATCATGACAGTTTGACTTGGTTAGTGTTGTGATTTAAGCTCGACGGACCCAAAGCGTGTGAGCACACGAACAGGAAATCAGCCAACACAGAATAATCAGAGTTTACTTTTTTTATTCTTTTTTAGCGCTAGAAAAGAGAGACGCTTACCCTCACAGGCTAATTTGTTGTGGAGTGAATATAACCGAAATTATACAGCATCTGCTCAAACACGGAAGACACATTGCTTATATCCTAAAGTCCACCTCCTGGTCTGCTGATGTGTTACGTCACTAAAGGTCCTCCCAGTGGTCATCCGATGCTCGGCACTAACTAAAGTTAAGTTTCGTTTCTACAGTAAGTTTCCATATGAAACAAAAGGCTTTTGTGCAGAATCTTTGTGTCCGTAGATGTGTGTGCGTGCATGTATGGTGCGTGTCTGGAGTAAACGTCTCAACATTAGTCAGGAAGGTAACCAAGAACATACTGGTAGGGTGTCCAGAAGAAAACAACTCCTTAATAAAAGGCACATGGAAGGATTCTAAGGCCATGAAGAACAAAATTCTGTGGTCTGATGAGAACAAGTTTGAACCTTTTGGTGTGAATACCAGGCATCATGTTTGGAGGAAACTAGGCTTAGCTCACCACTAGGTCAGTACAATCCCTACAATGAAGAATATTGGTGTCAGCATCATCTGTGGGGATGTTTTGCAGCAACAAGAACTGGCAGACTAGTCAGGATAGAGGGAAATACGAATTGAGCAATGCACAGAGACATACTTGATGAAAACCAGCTCCAAAGTCATCTAGACTTCAGACTCAGGTGAAGCACACTGTAAAGATCTCACAGTGACTTCAGAACGAATGTAAATGTTGTGTGGCCAAGCCAGAGTCCAGCCTTGAATCTGATTAAACATCTCTGGAAAAATCTGTAAATGCCTGGCAGACGTCAAACTTGATTGAACTGGAAACCTACAAGGAAGAATGGGTGAAACTGCATAAGGATGGATGAGCTAAACTTGTGGCCTTATATTCAAAAAGACTTGAGGCTGCAGTTGTTGTCAAAGCTGGATCAACATATTATTTAGTAAAGACTGTAAATACTTGCATAAATGTGATTTCTTGGTTTCTATTTTTAATAAATAGAAACTAAAAATTTGTACATGTTCATAATGGGGTATTTGCATGTAGAATTTTGAGAAAAAATATTAATTTGATACAATTTTGAATAAGGCTTTAAAATAACCCAATGTGCTGTAATACTTTTCATATTAATATAGATTGATGAAAAAAAATCTTGTTAATGTTCTAATTTACTTTTTTCCTGTATCACTTTTTGCTGTAGAAATGCCAAAGAAGGTATTTATGCCAAAGCCTCCGACTCTGATGGCCGATAGTGAATATCATCTCTTACAGTGCTCAGTTTTTGATGTTGCACCAGTAAACAGGCTTGTCATATCCTGGCACAAAGGAGATGAAATGGTCTATGAGCAGAAGCTTGAAGGTACCGATCGACGTCCAGTCAATAAGTCTGTTGAAGCAACAGTAGACATTGTTGCAGAGGATAACGGAAAGAAGGTCTGGTGTGAAGCAAAGCTAGACTTACCAGCAGAACAAAGTCCTCAGCCGATGCAATCAGAGTTGCATGAATTAACAGTTTACTGTAAGTTTAAATATTCTCTACCTGAGTGAAGTTGCCCCCCCCACCTTCTTCAAATCAGATCAAATTGGTGTCAAACGTTTGTGCTACGTTTGTGCAGCAAAAATTTTTCGTTTGTGCCGCTATCATTTTAAAGATATAAAGAAATGTTTCTAGAGGTCTTCCTCAAATCAAACGAAATAGGTGTCAATTAACTCAACTACGTTTGTGCTGGTTTTTGCAGCAAAAATTGTCGTTTGTGCTGCTTTGCCTTTGAAGATACTAATGAAAGGTTAAAGGTCAAAAGGTCAACCAGCCCCCCCACTTTTATGAAATCAGACAAGATTTGTGTCAAACATTTTGCACAAACCAGCACAAGCGTAGTTGAGTTAATTGACACCCATTTCGTCTGATTTGAGGAAGGTGGGGGGCCTGGTTGACCTTTGATGACCTCTAGAAACATTTCTTTATATCTTTAAAATGATAGCGGCACAAACGAAAATTTTTTGCTGCACAAACGTTTGACACCAATTTTGTCTGATTTGAAGAAGGTGGGGGGGGGCAACTTCACTCAGGTATATTCTCTTTGTCTGTTCATCAAAAGGAGTCATTTTTGCAGCTAAATGTCTGTCTGTATTTTTAATTCCTCTTTTTCCTTCTCTCTACATAATTTAATGCTTGTCATCAGATCCACCAACTTTCACTGAGCCTAAAAATGAGACCCTGGAAAATGTTGTTGGTACAAAAATATCTTTGAACTGCACGGCTACAGGAAACCCTACTCCAGTTTACAAGTGGAACTTTGCAGACCCCACGCTAAAGGGGATGCAGGGGCAAAATGCTACTGGGTCGATTTTTACTTTGGAATTTAGGACTCCAGTAGTCTACAAATGTGTAGCCTCTAATGCTGCTGGTGAAAGAACCAAATATTTCCACCTCGACAAACCTGAAGGTAATCACATCACTCCAGCAATCTTAGACTATCTTTTCCTTCTGCTTACTGTTTGTCAATAACCCTCCATGCTATTGTTCTCTATTAACTGGAGACCACTGCTGGGGCTTCATGTATTCTTTGTTGTAATCCTTATTTTGGGATGTGTAGCTTATCATAAACAAAGACATTATTCTTTTGCAAGACCAGAAGGTCTGTCCAAAGTGAGAATATAACAAAAATTCTCATCTCCCACAGGAAATTATACCACCATGGGAGTCCTGTTGGGAGTATTTCTGACTCTGGCAGCTGTGATCATCATCATTGGTGCCATTTTTGTGTCAAGAAATGGATTGTGTACTATCCCAAGAAATATCTATTAACCTCCTCCCTCCAGTCCAAAAGAAATCTGACTTTTGCATAATTTAATGTTGGATGACTTTACTGTAAGATTTTGTCCTTGGTGAAACATTAGTTCATTTTAGAACTGAGTGCTTTTATTGGTGGTGCATGTTCAGGGTCTGTTTGTACATGCTTGGCTCTGTAGTTTTAGAAATGCTGAATTTGTCTTCTGCTTTTAAGATTTCCAAATTATTATGACTGTAGAAACAAACTTCCTTTTCTGGTTGCACTAAGGGTTTAACTGTGTTTCTTAACCTTAATAAAGCTCCACAATCACAAGCTTAGTACAGAATTGTGGCAAACTTACTTCAGGAAATTATGGACATACAAAGTCTTCTCTGGGATCAGTTTTTCTTTTCAATTAACCCATTTGTATTTCAGGTTGCAATAGCCATATTGTGTTAAAGTGTTACTTTGGCTTTTTGTGTTGCATTACTGCCCATTTGACACAAGACTGGTTTCTCAGATGCATGTTGTCATGTTCGCTGGTATAAAAAGGTGTTGCGTGCTTCCAACACTGAGCCAAAGCTAAAAGCACAGTACTTTTTTCATCTCCCAAAAGTCAAACACCTTCTATTACTATTAAAATGTTAGCTTTTATGAAAATATTCAGTGAAGATTGTAAAGTGATAAAGTGCTCTAAGTTGAAGCTCCAGCAACGAGGAAGTTGCTATTTCGAGGAAATACTGAGGAAACAAGTTTACCCATCACGATGTCACAAGCTGAAATGTCTCAACCTGCTAATAAAGTTTTCTCAACTTTTCAAGTGTTGGTGGAATTTTCACCTCACCAGGTCTTTATCCCTTTTCATGCACCTTGCAGTTTCACTAGAAACTTTAGTATCTATAATTCTCCAGCCCAATTTTCTGAACACATTAAAGCACAATTTGGAACATATAGTATCGTTCACTCATCTGCAACAACCTCTTTTGGACCAGCTCTGGGTAACTTCTTCCTTTAGCTTATCATATTGACTGTCCTACATTTTTTGCTAATTAATTGACTTAAATGTCAATTAATGAATGTATGGCTTTTTGAGTTTCTGTGAGGCCGCCGTTCACGGCATAGGCACTTCCCCTTTTTTGTTTTTGCTCAAATACATTATAACATTGTTACTTGAAGTTTGCTTGCTTGTTGTGCTGTTAAAAGCAATAGTTTGTACTTTTCAAAGACCATTTTTAATGAACATGCAACAATATGTTACAATTTCATCCCTATCACAAGCACAGAGGTTTTTTTTAACTCAAGCCCTGACTAAAAGATGGTTTGAAAATGGATAAAGCAAGCTAAGATTAACTTTTTAATATGACTTTCACAAAGCCCCATCCTCAATTCTGTAAAAAATATCTAGTCTATGCTGTAAAACCAGCTCTGGGAAACAACCAGATTAAATTATCTTCACCCGCTGAGAAGAGTGCAAAATTTATAGAAGGAACCTGATGGGTTCAAAATGTGTGTGGCTGAGGTGCAGCTTAGTTTTTTTTTTGTTTGTTGTTTTTCTCTTTTTTTTTTCCAGCTCCAACCAAACCAACTGTCTTTTCTTTGATTTGGACATGATTGTGGTTGTTAATCTAGCAGCAGGTACCTTGTACAGTTGATTTCAGACTCATTTTAGAGCGAAACTTGTGTAACCTTTCATCAAAAATCTGAGAATTTCCAAGTTGGATGTTCATTGTATTATATTTTAGCCTTGACTTATGACTTGTTAAATTTATGTATTTTCATTTAAGCGTAGTGGGTCAAATTTAAGGATTTCTTTGTTTTTATTTGTAAATTTTGTTTGGACGCTATCTAACATATCTCCAGTAATGTTACTCAGCACAACTCCATGCAGTGTAATTTTTTTTATTCATTTTTGGTACATGTACAAATTGTGAGGCTCTGCGATTTACGTTTTTCATTTTGATGTTTGCAGTGTTGCGCCTTGATAATATTTTGCACTGAGTAAACCTGCAAACCATGCAATATCCTATTATATACTAACATGTTTTATTATGAAACAAAAAACCGATAAAAGAAAAAAATTTTTTTGTGAAATCTAAGTTACGGTAATTAAAACAGTTTGGTTTTTATCAGTGTTTTTTTACATCAACTAAATTAAAAGGTTGAAATATTTTGTCGTCACTTTTTTATGTTGTGAATAGCTTCAAGTAGAACAGATTCAACAAATGTTTCCTTTCTCTACTTTGTCAGTCCTTACCTCTCTCTATCTGCCTTATATAATTAAGCACTGAGTCAAATGTCAGGATAATATAGAGGGGTTTGTGTAGTTCTGTTTTCAACTGGTACAATAAAGCTTTTTTATTACCATTACTATTGTCTTAAAACTGACTTATTTTTCTTCTGTCATTTCCAACAGACTTAGCTGAAAAAGGGAGTCAATTGTTTTTGTATTTTCTGTGTTGCTATAACAACCTGGCCAGTGGGCTTCCCCACTGATAGAGTTCAAAGATAAAAGCTTTACTATCAGAATATTTATCCTGCGAACTTGTTGGGGCATATTTAAAGCTATGAGTAATGTGAGAACACACACAAGTAGTCTGCAGGCGTCCAAATTGCGGCACGGGGCCCATTAGAGGCACTCTGTATGATTTTATATGCCGCTCAACCATAGTTCAAGAATGACATAACTTTAGTTTGCAAAATCATTTGATTGGTGCAGATACAAATGTGTTGGGGTACAATTCTCACTGATTAGGATATTCTACAGTTTCTTGTTGATGTAAACATTAAAATAAATGTGTTTTTACAATTTTTGCAAAAATAAAAAATCTCATTTTGTGGCTCTTCAAAATACTTTCAATTTAACATTCTGGCCCTTTTATAAATACAAATAAAAATGAGGTGTGATGGAAATGTTAATGCTTTTTACCATTTGTTTCCTGTTATATCTGCTGTGTTTTTGTACTCCTGCAAAATGTGTTTTTCTGTTAAAGAAGTTTCCAGACTTCAGGCGCAGGCGCTTCTGTAGCTGTGACAAGATAAGAGAACTGAAATATCCTGTGCAAAATGCCTGTCCTTGCAGTTGCCATATATGGAATGCATTTCCTGTACTTGCCTGTGCTATTGAATTATCACTGTGAAGACACATCTATGCTCTGAAGAGAATAAATATTTAAGGTCTGGAAGCTCTCGTTGGAGGTAGCCTGCTAAGAACAGCTAAGACTGACACGCTTCTCCCCTTTTGCAAAAGACAAGCATTTGTGTCCTTCTGATCTTTTCAAAGTTCATTTGAAGAATAAACCTAACGAGGTGTCCCTCCAGTGTCCGGCCCTTGGAAGGGAAGACGTCTCTAATCTTCATCCACAGCGGCTCATCATCTCTGATGGCGGTTACCAGCGCCAGATCTTCTGCCGGGGTCCGAGCGCCAATGATTATTATTTGTCCAATAAACTATCAAATAGCTACTTTTTCTCAGTGTGAGTCTTTCCAGGTTGAGATGCGTAGTCATCATTTGTTTCCGGGGGGGTTGCAATGGAATGCATAATATGCCTATGTACTATGATTCTTCACAGACAATCAGAATGAAACTTAGGAAAGCTAAGCATTAACTGGATGACACATCTATGAGGAAATGACTTGGCTCTCAGCAACCCAGTTCTTTTCAAAACAAGTTCAGAACCACTGCAGCCACTTCAGTGGAAGAGTCAATGTTCATCACCAAGTAGAATGAAGTGGGTTTAAATAAATCCCATAACATTCTACTGCTTTTAAAGTGTCAGTATTACGTATTTTACAGGCAAATAGTGCCACCACCTGGCAAGGTGTCAGATAATAGACAACATCATCAACTTTTTATCTTTGCTTTGTGCAAGAACAACAGTGGGCCACACAATGACGCGCCTCTGTATTTTTTCCATTGTAATCTTGTTCCTGGGTAGGCTAAGGGTTTTCTTGCTTGTGCAGAGACAGTAAGTTTATCTTTCTTATAATGGGTTTTGGGGAAGTTAGAAAATTATTGGTTTACAAGATTGGGCTATTTTGTAAACCATTTAAATCTGCATTTAAATCTTGAGGAAAAACAGACTATATTAAAAAAAAGAACCAAAACTATATGTATTAAAACGTTTAGTTAAGCTCCTGAAAACATAAGCTTAACTCAAAGTTACATTATCTCATTATTTCTTTGTGTGGAGGAAAAGATTAAAACGTTAGAGCATTTATGTGTGGAATTTCCGTGTGAAGCATGGTCAAATCAAATGTTTGCAACTGAAATGTATTTATCTATATGATTAGATTGTATGAGATTTCATTCTATGCTTTTGTATAACAACTGGGCTTGTTGGTTCTTTTAAAATGTCTTAAAATATTTGTAGTATATTGTATCTGTTTTTGTGCAATAATACTTCTGCTTTGGAATAACAATTAAACAACGCCTAAGGGAATTACTAACAAAATTAGTAATTTAGATCAAAATGAATAAGTCAGGACATTTACCTGCAAGGGCTCTGCAACTATTTCTTGAGAATCAGGAAATAATCACCAAAATAACTTTCAGTCTCAGCTGTTGTTTTATGAATACCTGCCAGTTGAGATATGACAATAAAGTGTTTGTCTTGCACTGAGTAAACTTACAAAACAATATAATTTCTGTGATACCCTTTGTAGGTGCTACATACTGAAATGGTTCTAATGTAAAATACTTTGTGTATAAAATCAATTTGTTTAAAGCACAAAACTGTTTTTGCAATTGTTCATTTATGACAAAATCTAACTCTAATTAGCAATTGTTGTTGGGTTTTTTTTTTTTTACATCAGTGTCGTTTTACTTCCACTAAGTTAAGAGGTTAAAATATTGTGGCATCGCTCTTTTGTGTTGTGAACATCATTAATCAGAACATAGATTTAGCAAATGTTCAGTCCATTGCCTCTGTCAGACAGCCTTACATTAAAAACCACTGCCATCTACTGATTAGATCCTGACATCATTGTGAATGTGAAGAATCTTCTCTCTTCCCCTGATAAAATAAAACTTTTTTAAAAAATCATTTCTGCCTTCAAACAGTTTTCCCTGGCCATTTCCAACAATAAAAAAGTAAGTCAACTGTTTTTTTTTGTTTTTTTTCTTGTGTTGCTATAACAACCTAGCAGATGAGTTGAAAGATAAAATCTTTCATACTTTCAGTATGTTTATCCTGGAGACTTGCTGGGGCATATTTATAGCTGCAAGGAATATGAGAATATACACAGTAAAGCACAGCTGTCCAAATTATGGCCTGGAAGCCATTTGTGATTTTGTGTGTTGCGAGGCCATAATTCAAGAGTGGCATAACTTTGGTGCAGATATACATAAAAATATTAGGGTACAATTTTCAATGATTAGAATATGGTGTGCTTAATTTATTGCTGAGGAGGTACAGATTTTAAAAAAAATTATTAAGGTAAAATATGTTTTGTAATTTTTCCAAAATTCTAGTTTGTAGAATCACATTTTCCAGAATTATCAGGACACTATCTTAGTTAATAAGTAAAATATGTTTTTTTTTTTATTTATTTATATAAAGGGTCTTATGTTCAGTTTGTTTGACAACTTGCTCTAATAGTTGATTCTTGTAATGTAATGTTCGGCTTTTGACACTTTGAGTTTCAATTTACAAAATTCACATCAACGCACCATAGTGGGCAATGTTTTTTATGATTATCTGCAGGCAGCATCTACCAGTCATGTGGTTCAATACAACCTCCCATCTGGGAGGATGCCTCACTAGACATGAATATAAACTCTTTTAATATATGTACTATTTAAAAAATGTGCAAGCTGGCTGGATTGTGGCTATCTAATGCATGCTATATTTTGATGTGTTGTATAGCTCAGCTTCTAACCCATTTACTTTGGATTTTAGTGTTCCTGGAGTCTACAGATGTGTAGCCTCTAATGCTGCGGGTGAAACAACCAAATATTTCAACCTCATTGGACATAATGGTAATAGAGCCCTACAAAATAGACTGTTTTATCAAACACAGATCAACTTTTATGTTGCAAGTCTGATTCGGTGTGGTGACAAGAGTGTAATAAAATTTCCGCTTTCCAACAGGAAAATGAATTATCTTCACAATAACACTGGTTTGCTTGTTTTTCTTACTCCTTGCAGGTAGTGTAGCATTTCTGAAGCAGAATAAAATATTTCCTTTTACCAAAGGATAGCCAGAATCTAGAGTTTATTATAGCTTTTTTATTTTATTTTATTTTTTGCTGATGCACTGCTACTCAAGCTCAAGTGTTAAAATTAATCTGTTATCTGTTGAAAGCTGTTTTACATCTGATAAACGTATTTCCTGTGTAAACCTGTGAGTTTATTTCCTGTTATATTTCTGATGGAAAGTATTTAATGACTCTGTGGTAACTTTAATGAGCAAGAGGCACTAACCACCTTGTTTAAGATGTTGAATTAATAGATTTTTGGGGGGGGAGGGGGTTCAAGCTTAAATTTTTACTTAAATTTTGGGTTAAACTAATGCTTTAGCTGTCTTCTGTAATTGTGAAAAAACTGAAAGAGACAGATTTCTCAAGTACATGTAAATTCTCAAATAATAAGAAAACGTTTCTCGCAGACAGGGTTGGACTTATTTCGGCATTTTTGCTTCCTTATTGGCTTTGTACAAGTAAGCAAACATTAAAATAATATAAAACATAAAAAACAAGTATAAATTAGTCCTATTTTAAATTATCTGTAAAACTAAAGGTTAACATATAACTGAGCCAATTTCTGTTTCAGTGATCTCCTTAAGCGGAATACTGATTGAGGCAAAGTCAAAACAGCGTCTGTGTTTCCTTGCCCCCCCTTTGTCAGTCCCTCGAACCCTTTTCTCTGCTTCTTTCAGGCAGCCATACAGCAGTAAGCCATACTAATTAGATCCTAACATAGTGAATGTAAAGAGGGGAATGTGCTATCCTATAAAAAACAATACGTTTTTATTATTATTTTTGTCCTTAAACTGTGTCCTTTGAGTTATTCTCTTGTCATTTCCAACAGAAACCTAGCTGAAAAGTAGGTCAACTGTTTGTTTATGTTTCTCTTGTGCTGCCATAGCAACCTAGCAGATGGGCTAAAGCACATCAAGACAAAGAGTTAAATGATAAAGATTTTACAATAGAAATGTTTATCCTGGGGACTTGGTGGGGCATATTTAAAGCTGCAAGTGATGTGAGAATGCACACTGTAAGGTGTAAAGTTTCCCAGCTGTCCTCTCCACGCATACATTAAAAATCATCTGTTTTATTTATTTTTTTTGCTCTCTTGCACCACAGTTACACGGAGAGCCGATATGCTGTGCAACATTCTGGTCACAGTGTGAGTCTTACAAACTCACATGCTGCAGGAGACCAGCTCTCCTGCCTGCTGGGACTTAACAAAGCATGAAGGCCTGAGGCAGGCTCAAGCAAGCGTGCAAGAGGAACTGAAAACAAGCTATTATAAACAGCTTTTTATGAGACCTAAAATAAACGCTAAAATATTTTATGACTTCAATTGTTTTGTGAGTGCAGCTGAAGTAGCAAATTGTCCCTGTAAGTGTCCTAGCTGCAAGTGTCCGGTGGGTCAGGTATTCCTGTTGCACATCTACTGATGTATTTCAAAGCTTTTAATTCAATATGAAAGAAATAATGGGCTGTGTTAACTTTCCCACTCTTCCCCTTTACTTTTCCCCTGTTTTACCCCCTCCCATCTGTAAAGTCAGCTGGGAGGGATCTCTGCTTTGTTCCAACATAGTTCCCTGCAGAGTTGCCAGGGTGGTTCAAGTTGGAATTTTCTGTCAGTCGACGACAACTTAAAAAAAAAAAAAAGAAACAGTACCATGGGAAACAACTTTCTTATTTGGATACTCGTACTTTGCATGTTTTATAAAGGTAAGAAGTTGTGGACTACATGTTTATTCTCAATTATTTTGCATATAGATGATGTACAGGACAGAAATGTTGATGATGCAAATGGTGATGCAAATGAAAAAGTTAGGATTAACAGTTGGACGCATCAAGTTTATGGTGGGATTAGTGAATGTTAAAATAAAAAAAATTGAAAAACTTAGACAAAAGCTAATTTGTGTTAAAATTATGATTAAACCCATTATTTTAGACTCTCCATGGAATGGTAGTTTTCATTACCAGTGTGGTGAAATTATTTCCTCTTACAGATTTCTTCTGTTTTTAACATAGACGTTTCATAAGGTCTAACAAGATGATCAAACCTGGAAAAATTTACTTTTTAAATGACTGTTTTTGTAAGGGAAAAAGGTATTCAAGCAAACTTGACCCTACGTGAAAAAGTTAATCCGCCTTTCTGGTCCCACCGTTAGCAGCACCACATGCCATCAAGCATTTGCAATAACTTGAAATGAGAGTTGTAAATACTCTGGAGAAATTCTGGTCCACATATCTTAGTGAATTTGTTTTAATTTACCAACCTTGGAAGGTTCTTTGAGATAAAAAAGAACATTTCAATAAAATTTAAATGTGGTCTAATGACCACAGGTGTCAAACTCCAGTCCTCAAGGGCAGCTGTCCTGCAGTTTTTAGATGTGCCACAGGTACAAAACACTGGAATGAAATGGCTTTATCACCTCCTCCTTGTGTAGATAAGTTCTCCAGAGCCTTGCTAATGACCTAATTAATCCATTCAGGTGTGGTGCAGCAGAGGCACATCTAAAAGTTGCAGGACAGCGGCCCTTGAGGACTGGAGTTTGACACCCCTGGACTACACCACTCCAAATCCTTGTTTTTGTGTGGTATTTAGGTGTAAACTTGATGATGTGCTTTGGATCACTGTCCTACTGCATTGCCCATTAAAATGAATTGAATATTTGTTTTATACCTGAGACAATTAGGTGTGAAAAAGAAATCAAAAACATAAAATCTGTAAGGGGGTAGATTCTTTTTCATGACACAATATCGCTTACTGGCGACTGACGCTGTCTCCTCCAGTGTCAGGAGAAGGTTGCTCCCTTATTCTCAAGCCATCCAGGGTTGTGGTGGGCTTCGGGGAGTCGGTGACGGTCAGCTGTGAAGCCACACGCCCAGTTCGTGTCCTGGGCTGGGAGTCGGCCATCGGCGCGGTGCACACGCAGGAGGACCGGTCTGTCCAGTGGAAGGTAGACAGCCTTATTGAGTGGATAGAGGAGCCCATCTGCTATGGGGTTTTTTTCACAGCTCCGAGACAGTGTGAGGAGAAACTCAACCTTGTTCTTTACAGTGAGTCAGCTCTTGACATTAGCATATGGTTGCAACTTAAATGAACTTATTTTCCTTACTAGAAATATGTGTGTTATTTACCTAGAAACTCCAGACAGCATTTCCATCAGGCAGGCGAACCACACTGGCCCCATGGTGGAAGGAAAAGAGTACCAGCTGCTCTGTGAGGTTCAGAATATAGCTCCTGTTCAGTACCTCACACTGAGGTGGTACCGAGGTCAGACTGAGGTCTATCAGCACTCCTTCTCTGACCTCACATCTTCTTCCTCCGTACAAGTGTCCTCTATCCTCGTCATCACGCCAACAAAAGCAGAAAACGATGCAGAATATAAGTGTGTAGCGGAGCTGGACCTTGGACCAGAGGGACCACAGCCTCCTCCCACTCTGGCCTCAGAGCCCCTCGCTGTGTCCGTATACTGTGAGTTATGTTATGTATGTATGTGTATAAAACACTTTATAGACCAACACAAAGTAGAGCACAGACGTGAACTCAAAAGAAAATGTAACACAATAGGGTCTATGAACTTAGAATCTCACCCGGATTTAGGTCTGAACTTTGACTTGGCCATCCTAGCATGAGTTTGTCAACTTCCTTTGACAATGAATAGTGACCACTTTACATTTCTACAACTTTAGAAATGGGTTGTTATTTAAAAAACAAATAAACAACCACTTCATTTCTACTTTTAGCTGTTAAAATCGATAAAAGAATAGAACACTTGCCAAAAAAGAATGGATACATTTTTATTCCAAGTGGATGGCGATATTTGTGAAAAATAAAACAGATATAAACGGATGATGAATATTACTTGCACTTTGTCAGTCTGTTGTGGAAATTCAGAGCAAATATTTCATGTAAAACTTTCAAAGCTTTTTAAACCTTTATTTGTTATATTATCTGTATTTATATGTACTAGTTATATCTTCATCATTTTACCCAAAGCTTTTAAGAGCCAACGTGGACACTTGTGCTATGGACAGATTTTCTCGCTCTCTGAGAGTTTTTATCGGCCTCCGATTTGTTGAGTAATTGTCTCTTTGCCCAACCTGTCAGTTTAGATTGGCAGCCATATCTTGATAGGATGTTTTAGAAATGTTTTGCAATATATTCAAAGCTTCAGACATTGTTTTATAAGCTAACACTATTTAAGTAATCTAAAAACTACCACTGACCTGCCTGCTGTGTCTCTTGGTCTTCGTGAAGCTATTTGTGCAGTGACCTTTTCAGATTTTTATTTGTAAAGATTTTTGAACACTATCATTTTCTTCTGCTCAGCATTCACTTTGTGTTGGTCTATCATGCGATTTACAATTAAATATACTACCTTTTTGAACTGAAATGTGAAAAAAATGGAAAAAGTTCAAGTTCTGCGAACACTTTTACACGGCAATGTGCATACATGCTGAAAATTAAATACCGCTATTTTTCCTTTTCCCTTTTAGTTCCCCCAACATTTCTAAGTCCTGAAACAGAGGTGTTAGACTTTACAGCAGGAGCTGAAGTCATCTTAAACTGCACAGCCATGGGAAACCCTGGGCCTGTATACAGCTGGCAGCCCATCCATCCCACAGAAGAGAAAATGAAAGCAGAAGCTGTTATTACTTCCTCCTCGCTGCTCCCAGGCACTTACACATGCACTGCCTCAAACACGCTGGAAAAAAAGAGCAAGCAGTTCATTATCAAAGAAAAGATCAAAGGTAAAGGGAAGATTTACATGTTGCTGCGGTTATTAAAATGTTCCAAACTCTGCATCCTAACCCTGAAATCTCCTTTTGCTTTTGCTCAGGTGTTTGAAGCTTGCTATTTTACAGCGGATCAGTTGGCGCGCTGTCTGACTCACAGGGAAAATTCATCTGAACTGATTTAACTGTTGTTGCATTGAAGATGGAAATTATGACACTATGACACATTTATGATTCAGCAGATGTTGATGAGGATCATGTTACCCTCCAGAGTTAGATACCATAGAGAAAATGTTATGTTTGGTAACTGTCATTTATATATATATATATATAAATGATTTAGGGTAGATTTCACATTTTAGCATTCACATGTGATGTTTGTTGTATAGTAAATATTTATGATAGCGTTATTTACCTACTAATTTAATGAATTTATGGAACATTTCAGACACACACCCACTATTGGCACTGAAATGAATAGCAGCAGGGAATTGCTGTAAATACGAGCTGTTTCTTGGTTTGATTTTCTTATTGTTATCAATAAAAATAAGCTTTTTACTAACTGCTTCACTTACTGATGATGATGCCTTTTGTTTTTGTTAGATTACTAATGTCAGTCTCGGGTTTTGTTAAGCAATAAAGTCCAGCAGTACATGAAATGATGTAATGCCTTCTAATATAATCACATTTGTTCATCGTTTCTGTTTCATTTTCAGCCTGTCTGACCCTCACTATGTTTTAGATGACTAATCAGTACAGTGATTGTCTAATTTTAGATATCCGCTGTGGTAAAGTGATAATTCACTTTAAAATTGGTTACTGAGGCGCATGTCTTTTAAAGATGTTCTGCTTCTTACTGTAACAAAAACAATAATTTGTTTATTAAGTTATATGAGCTATTAGTATATTGGTCATTTTAGCTCATATAGGTAATT
Source organism: Xiphophorus maculatus (assembly GCF_002775205.1). Taxonomy (NCBI): domain Eukaryota; kingdom Metazoa; phylum Chordata; class Actinopteri; order Cyprinodontiformes; family Poeciliidae; genus Xiphophorus; species Xiphophorus maculatus. The sequence continues at coordinate 9,281,508 of NC_036458.1, read as the reverse complement.
TAAGTGTACAGCTTTAAATTATAAAGGTTTTGTCATACACACATATTTGCCTAAAGGTTTACAAGATTTTTGAAATGTTTAGGCTCTTTTATTTAAAGGTTCTATATGTCATCCTGCCTCCCTCCACAAGATGTCGCCCTTTATTTATTTTTTAAAGTGACGACTCGCTGTCTATGTGTCACATGACCAAAACAGTGTAGAGGTAAGACGTAGCGGTTAGCCTCAATGTTATCTACAGAGGTGAGAGTAACTTTGAGTCCATTACCATGTTCTTGAAATATAACGTGTTTTAAAATGCGTCTTCGACTCATTTTCAGAAATGCCACAGAAAGATCCGTGTCAAAAGCAGGCATGCGCCATCCAGAAGTGTTTACAAGGTGCTTCAGATGTTGTTTTAGCCTTAAGCCTATGAGGATATCTGACTAACTCCTTCCACATCCTGCAGCTAATAAGTACATGGAGAGCATGTGCGAGGAGGTGATCCGAAACATGCGGCGGTGCTGTGACGTCCACAGGGGAAACTCGACCTGCTGCTCCGGTTTTAAGGACTCCAAACCGACTGAAAACAAGAACGAAACATAAATCACCCGTTCTCCTTTCCGTAGTGGTAGAAAGCTCCACTACAACAATACAGCAGGTCTGTGTCATTCTGAAGCATGCTGTCATTTAGAAATGCCACGAATGAGAAGTATAATCAACGTTTAACTCTAGGCAAACCTTTCTTAGTGTAGATATTTAGACTTGACATTTCATAAAACTACACCATGACGAGCTGGGAGATTTAAACGTGACACCTTCCTATCACATTACTCATACTTCTGCCATTTTGTTAACACTCGTTCAAATTGTTCAGGGGCGAGCTTGTGCCTGTCAGAAATAAACAAGTTAGACAGACTTGGAAAAAAAAAAAAAAACTTCGCTACTCTCATAGGGGGTTTTCATCAATATTCTCTATACCAGTAGAGGTACGCCTTAGTTAACCTCAGAACATTGGAATATTAATATTACATTAGACCAATCTCTTTTTTCCATAAAGAAATGCTTAAAGAAACTGGGGGAGGGTGCTAGTGTCTATCTACCAGCAGATAACTATCAGCAGTCTTCTTCCTGACTGTCTTAACAACGCCTTTTATTTATTTCTGGTAATATTCAAGCTTTCTACCTAAATGGTTTTCAGATTTTCATCAGCCATAATCCTTAATATTAACAAAAATAAACAGGTGAAATATATCAGTGAATCTAGGTAAGGTTTTAATAAATCTTTTTGAACTGACAATTTATTGAGCAATCTCTTTGAATTATCTTTAGAGGTTTTGTGTTTTGTATTTTATTAATACCACAATTTCTGCTTTGTTCCAGACCTCAAACAAGGCGATGCAAACAGAAGGAATCCTTTCATCAAGTGTCTCACTTGTTCTTGCTGGTGGTTAGCTCCAGCAGTTTGTTCAATCTGGACAGACAGCCAGTCCATCACTGGGCAACAAAGAGACACACATGCGCACACTTATACCCGATGTAAATGTAGACAGACTGAATAACCTAACAGTTATGTTTATTGTACTGTGGGAGGAAGCTGGAGTACCCAGAGAGAACCAGCAAATACACGAAAGACCATGCAGAAAGACCCAAGACCTTCATATCCCTACTTTATTGTTAGGATTTTGGAATTTCTGCAGCATTTAAAAAAAAATTTAAGGAAGATATGGGGGGATTATTATTATTTTTTTCCTTGTAAATCGTGTTCATTTGTAAACAAAACAAAAGTAGTTTGCCAAAGTATCTTCTAGTCTTCTTACTGTATTTATAATTTGAAGTTATTTGTTTTATACCCAAAAGTGGCATGCTTATGGGGCTAACCCCCTCAACTAATTGAACTAATTGGAATTAAAGTTCAAATATAGAAGGTATAAAACTTTTATTTATATTTTCTATATATGTTTACCATTATTAAGTTTGTACTTTTATTACCTGACAAACTCTTGTGTAATTGAAAAAAATACATATGTTTTGGACACATTTGGACATGTGCATTTCCACACTTTAAATTTTAAGATAAATATTTTGTTCCATATCTTTTCAGTGTCTCTGTATCCTTTTGATCTTAGAAATTGAAATAGAAACTAACACTGCACTCACACAGGAAAATAAACATTTTGTTTCGTTTCCTAAAAAACATTCTGAAGTTTGAATAGGAACACAAAATGTATTACTCGCAACAAATGTTAAAAGGGTAATTCCAAATATATATTTAAAAGCCTAGCTCCTTTATTTTCTTTTTAACTTAAAAAGGTATATAATAGTTATATTATGAGATTTTTTTTGTTTAATTTTGTTTGTGAGAAAAGTCAACTGTGCATCCTCCTTTTAGTTTTTCTATATTTTATGTTTCATTTATGTTTTCAATAGAGATATTTATGTTGCACACATTATTAGATGCCGAACCTCTAATAATGTTCATCTATAATGTTAATCTAGAATCGGTTTATTGCAATTCTGCAATAACTATATTTAAAATAGGCTTATGTCTGTTTATTCATTATAATTATTTCATTTTTATTATATTCTATTTAAGAACTGGATAGTTAAACTAAATGCCATTTTTCAATAATGTATTGAAAACAGTTTTGGTACAGCTTTATAACAAATAATATCTGCTTTAACTTAAACAATAATAAGTTAAAAGCAAATTATGATTAACTAAAACTTGTTTTATGTGCTCATCTTTTGTAAACGGCCTAAAATCTTTCTGCAACTCTAAAAGCTCTGCCGCAAGTTTTTTTGTTTTGTTTTTATCGTTTTTTGACAAAAATAATTACAAAAAAACACAATCGTGTCTCTACCTTTTTATTTATAGAGATAATATTTCAGATTTACCAACAAACCGCATGGCATTTTGTTCCAAATATGTTCTGCTCTGCGACGCCATACCTTACGTGCATCTGACGGCCGACGTGATGACGTAGAGCGGAAACTTGCAGGAGCGATTCTTTCTAGAATTCTGTAGCTGCATCTAGCTAGTAGTCGCTAGGGAGGTCCAACTGTGATTTCTCCGGGAAAAATAAAAACCCAGTTTGTTTAAGCCAACTCACATTACTAAGACGTGCCTCCACATCGAGATTTTTTGCTGCGGAATTACATTTTCTAGTCAAGTTTATTTAACCTTCCAACTTATCCGACTTGTAGGTGGCTAACTTGGTTAGCTTCGTGTTGTAGCTGGCAGGATGTCCAGGATAGACTACAGCGTGTGGGACCACATTGAGGTCTCAGATGATGAAGATGATACCCACCCTAACATCGACACACCGAGCCTCTTTAGATGGAGACACCAGGTACAGTTTAAAGTCAACTTAGCCTCAAGTAGTTAAGATAATAATGTTGATAATCTTACTTGTCTGGCCAGACTGCACATGCATTGCGTTTGTTGTCTTGCTCCTAACAAATCACCGTTACTTATTTCAACCAGGCTTAAGTATTTAGCCTATATTGGTTGAGTTGCAACTCTATGAAAATGGGTGACTCTGCTGGATGAACATAAAACTTTTATCTATGACTTTCAGGCTCGTGTGGAGAGAATGGAAGAGTTTCAGAATAAAGGTGAAGAAATCAACAAGAGTCTAATGGAGTGTCGGCGTAAGCTGGCAGAGACGCAGAAGAAACTGCAGGAGCTGAGCGTCGCCTTGTCGGATGATGCCAAAACAGAGCTGAACAAAGTCCAGGCGGAGGAGAAGAAATTAAAGAAAGAGGAACGAGACTGGTCGAAGAAGATGGATGAACACAGAAGAGAGGAGAAGAAGATGCCCTGGAATGTGGACACGCTCAGCAGAGATGGTTTCAGCAAGGTGACACAGATCAGTCATGCCACTTTAAGCAACACGTGATTTTCAGCAGCAATTTCCCACAATCTGATGTTTCATGGGTTTATTTTTATCTTCAATGATTAAAAAATCTGAACACTAACAATTTTCTTAGTAAAACTGTCTTTATATCCTTTGAACTGGTAGTTGTCAAGTGGTACAAGTACTTGCAAACAATAGTGTGTCTTCCTTAAATTGGTCTCTGTTTTTAATACAGAATCAATTTATTGTGCTGCTCAAAATTTAGCATGATTCTAGTTGATTTTTATTTTTCAGTGTTTCCTTTATATTCTAAAAAAAGACATTCATAATATCAGTGTATTAATAGATGATATTAACATTTATGTAGTTTGTCTTTATGACAAAACATGATTTTTGTACTTTTTCTTGGTGCAACAGCACTGATCTGTGATTTTTGACCTATTTTCAATGTCCAGGTCATGTGGATCTTTGAAATGGTGATTTTCGCTAATTTAATTTTACTTGGAGAACTGTCGTACAGCATTCAAAATATTTCTCCCTGCCCCTCCTTTAAGGAATGCTTATTAATCATTGTTTCAGGAGCGGAGGCATTGGCACACTTTTTGTCAAACAAAGACAGAATAATTTTGAGTTTATGCTTTTACTGTCTTTAACATTTTACATTAAAGATTGATGCAATCAGTGTTGCTAATTATGAATAGGAGACTCTCGGTCCTTCCTAGAGAATGTCAATTTCTCCCTTAGCTTGATATGTTCTGAAAGGCTGCCAACATTTCTCATATTTTAGCTTTTCTGTTGTCTACTGAAATTGATCTCCAGGTCAGTTTCCTCCTTTGACAATTTACCAAAATGTTCCCTCGGTCTGTCAAGATGATGCCGAATGGCAGGCGACTCCTTTTTGTACGCTGGAAAGACGAGTGTGAAATTCTCCAAACTGCAAAGCACAAGACAGCAAAGGAGCTGAGCAGCCAGCAACTACCAAAATCTAATGCTATGTTGCAACAGCCTGAACGAAAACCAGATTTATTGAAAATACACTTTGCTTTTAATTAGCTTCTTACATCTACTTTTAGCCTCTCCTGTCTTTGTTTCTAAACACCTCATTGACCAAAAAAACAGCTGACTCTGAGTCAACTCCCTTCAGTAAGACCACGCAACCCTGGATGTCTTTAACAGTAGGAATATTTTTAGTTTAAAGGAGTGATATGTGAGATAAAGGATGTTCTAGACGTTATTCGTGCGCTAACACTTGCACCACTGACTTGAGTAATTATAGATTATGGATAGTATCTTTAACTTCCAGCTGTTCAAACAGTGACAAGTGCTACTGTTGACATGTTTTTTTATTTTTCTTTGCACCGTTGACAGAGTATCGTTAATGTCAAAGCTGAGGTTGGACAAGAAACTGAAGAGGAGAAGGAGCAAAAGCATAAAACCTTTGTGGAGAAGTATGAGAAGCAGATCAAACATTTCGGTAAGGGCCACTGACAACCATCAAGTCGTTTTGTCTGCATAAACGTATTCCTTGTTACAGTTTGGAAGTAGCGATGTTTATTTGTTACTGCCTAATTTAGGGATGTTGCGGCGTTGGGACGACAGCCAGAAGTACCTCTCTGACAATCCTTATCTTGTATGTGAAGAAACTGCCAATTATCTTGTCATCATGTGCATTGATCTTGAAGTGGAAGAGGTAAGAATTTTTCTTTTTCTTTACTTGTCCGCATTGCTATTATTGAATTGTGTTTTACTCTCAATTCAATAATAGCAGTGGTGATTTAAATATAAATAAGATGCTATTTAGGGTGTCATTCAGTAATGCCCTTCCTTATTTCCCTCAAGCTGTTTTCCCTTTTTATCCCTACACGACTCTTTTCCAAGTATGAATTCTTCTTTTGTAGAAACATGCACTGATGGAGCAAGTGGCTCATCAGACTATAGTGATGCAGTTCATACTTGAATTGGCAAAAAGCTTGAAAGTGGACCCCCGTGGCTGCTTCCGTCAATTTTTTTCCAAGATCAAGGTAAGTAGGCGGTTTTGTTTAACCAAAAAAACACTGATCATTTAAAGCTGCACATTGAATGCTAACCAGAAGATACTGTCACTGAAAAGTGACAATTCTTTTACACAAAGAACAATTGCAAACCCACTAATGTTTGGGTTTTCTGCATTTAGAATATGTCTTTATGTTTCATGAAGGTTTTTCAGTTTATTCTTTAAATTTCGGATTTCTTCATCGCTCATTTTCAGTCTTTCTCATATTAGGAGAAAGACTGAATTAGGGATACCCTGATATGAAAATTTGGGCCGATTATTGATATCAATATTTTTTATGGCTAACCTATATTTTATATATTATTTATGGATATTTCACTACTCTCTCAACACCTTGAAAAAAAATCACACTACTGACTTCAAAGTGTAAAGAAGTCAAACTTAAAACAAATCAATGTGCTGCTATAGACATCTAAACTATGTGTCTTCAGCATTGGAGCAATGTGTCAACCTTAAGATGATTCCATTTATCTGAAAATGGTTAATTATCAACAATTAACTAATTAGATGTGAAGAAACATCTAATGGCTAAAGAGCAAACTTTCAAAACGTTCACTTAAAAAGATTTCTGGAATGTCTGGCTCTGTGGGAAACAAATATGAAACGAACAAATGCAGAAACAAGAGTTTTGAACATCAGTGTGCAGTTTAACTCCTCTAGTTTTTGAACAAAACTGATTAAGTTCCTGTATTCTTTTCAAAGATTCAGTCAAAAATCCCTGATAATAAGTGTGCTGGAAAACCTTAAAACCCAGTTTTTGTACTATATGCATTTAATCAGACGGCCGATCAGCAGTACCAGGATGCATTTAATGACGAGCTCGAGTCATTCAAGGAGCGAGTTAGAGGAAGGGCAAAGATCCGCATAGAGAAGGCCATGAAGGAACTGGAAGAAGAAGAACGACAGAAGCGCCTGGGACCTGGTGGACTCGATCCCGTTGAAGTCTATGAATCTCTGCCAGCTGTAAGTTCACCATTCACCAGCGACCCTATTGGTCTTGTTGGAATTTGCTTTTTGGAGGAAATTCTTGAGTTTTGTACGACATGTTGACAATTGCAGGAAATGCAGAACTGCTTCGATGAAAAAGACATCCAAATGTTACAAGACGTCATCAGCAAAATGGACCCAACGGTAAGTTATTTTATTTTTAATCAATTGTCTTTCTGAGACTTAGGTTTGCATTTTGACAAGCTCTGGTTTACATTCACATAATTTTAGGAGGCAAAACATCACATGAAGAGATGCATCGACTCTGGGCTCTGGGTCCCTAATGCCAAGGTGGATGTGGAAGGAAAAGATGAGGAACCCACCTATGAAGAGGTGAAACAGGAGCAAGAAGAAACAAAGAAGGAATGACCAGATTGCCCCCAACTGATTTGTTTTCCTTTTTGGGTTTTGTTTTTGCAAATATGCTCACCCACTGTATTGCAACTCCCATTATGTGTACGATTAGTTCGCAGATGAATGAAATAACTTCTTTGAAAATGTTTTGCTGAGATATATGGGAAGAATGTTCACGTACCAACACAACCTGGGGGTATCAGTGACCCCACCTGGACATGAAAACGTTGATTGTGCTAAAAGTCGTCACTGAAGCTGTGTCCCTTCATTTATTTGTACACGCTTGTCCAAGTATCATCCAACATGTCTGCTTTCTTTCTGCCGATGTAGAGTGCAGACTTTTCTGTGCTTTTTGGGACAGTTTTTTTTTTTTTTTTTAAATACAAGCGTTTTGTTTTAGCTTATACACATAATTTGACATTTTCTACTACCTTCTTGGACTAAATGTTAAACTGTGTCCACTTATCTAAGACTTTGTGTCAGTGTATGCTTTGTAATTTGAAAATACACTTAAAATGGAAGTTAAAAGGAAGAGAGAAAGGCATCTTGTAGTAGTGTAAGGGTAAAAGACGTTTCATCTACAGAAAAATGTGGTCATGCAACAAATAAATTGATGACTCTTCTTGGCCTCAAATAGAATTACAGCCAGTGTTTTCACGATGTTTTTGCTTATGCCTCTGCTCAATGTAGCCAAAGTCTAAACGTGTGCTTCTCAAGGTTTACTCTTTTTTTCCCAACGTCTTGAGAATAGTTGAAAAGATGGAGCAAGAGTTCTTTCAGTCCAAAGACCTGTCATTGGCCTTTATCAGATCATGTGGCACTGTGAATGGGTTCTCAACTCGTACTCATGCTTTTGTTTTGACGACTAGACTACTCGGACATTTGCATGTTGTAGCTAATGGCTCAAAACACTCTTATGTTTATGTTGGCTTAGTCATAAAAAAACATTGATTGATTTTACTGTAAGCGACTAAATAAAAATGAATCCTCGTGGAAAATGTGGGCTGTTTTCCTCCGGTAGTGTCTGGGTGAGGAGGTAAGTTGTTTATACGGACTGAATGGGAAAACCTGACTAACACCTGAACAATATAATTAGCTTCTGCCAAGTAACATAATACTGCATCATAATCTTAGAGTGCTGTTAGGGTTTCACAATAGGTGGGCGATGAACTGCATGGATGACAGACGGCATAAACAAAAAGGTGTACAAACTGGAAGCTTAACTGAAACGGTTGGTGCTTCATGGGACGCTTTCTGGAACTGGTTGAGTTTTTATCAGGAGGAATGATCTGTTTGAAGTGTTTAAGATGAGGTACAAAATGTAGGTATAGAAATGTATAAGGATATACTCAAAATGTAGGTATAGAAATGTATAAGGATGTACTCAAAGCAAAAAACCATCTAGTTTCTCCCACAGATGATTAGGATGAGTAATTTCAAATTAAATTTCCCTTGCATGCTGTTATTCAAAGAGAAATCCCAAATATGGAAAGCATTGTATTTTTTTTTTTACAACATAGTCATAGTTCTTTATCCCTCTACGTCATTAATGTGTTCTTGTTAGTCTTTTTTAGCTAATAGTTATTAGAGAGTGTATTTGTAGCAGTATTAGCATTTCTTTATAGTAGTATTTACAGAGTAAAAAGTTATATTAATATGTAATACGTCTCATATCAAATGACGCTTTAAATTAGTACTTAATTACAGAATTATTATTATGTAATAACTTAGGTTTTAAAACAATAATAATGAATAAACAGATTTATAGCTAAATATTCAAATAAATTTGTACGAAATTGCCTCCTACTCAGTGATTTTAGGGTCTTTCCTTGTGTAACCGAGCGTCGTGAAGGCTAAGGGCATGAAGGGACCTGCCCACTAAAGCAGCCGGAGGAGGGAGTGGTCACGTTGTTTTCGGGAAGCAGCGTCCTGTCGCAACTCACAGTTCGCAAGAAACAGACAGAAAGTGGTGAAGGGGAAATAACGCTCCGTAAACAATGCAGGTGAACCGACAGCTCATGACGCCGCGCTTCTTCTAAAATAACGCATTCTGAACGAGCTCGACGCTAACGGTAATATTTCTCCACGTTTCTGAAGTGAACGGATAAATTTCAGCCACAACGATGTTTATAAACATGTAGGCTAATGTATTTCCTTGTTATGACACCGGATGAATTTTAATGAGTTCGCGCTTTTGGTCGCTCTGTGGCTTGCCCTTATTATATACCCTAGTTATTTTTATAATAATATTGTGGCGTATTTCCCTTTAAGGCTGTATTTGTGGTGTGAATTGTAAGTTTGACAAGTTGTAATCCCGGAAGGCCTTAAAAAGAGCACAACCAGATCGTTTTACTGAAGTTACTTGGTCGTTTTATTTCAGTTTTCAAGCTATGAGTTTAATAATCATAATATTAGAGTAGGTATATAGAGCTTACTAATTTATAGGTATCACAATTCCCCCTTACTTCCTGAGTCTGTACAGAGCCTATGTCTACGTGACTGCAGATGAGTCACTAACCATTTTATCTTGTCTTTCTTCCAGTGATCGTGTCCAACATGCCTAGAAAATCGGGTTGTTTCAAGCCGGGAAAGATCCCAGGTCCAAATGAGGCCCCTCAGTCTCATGGCATTCACGTCTACCTTTTCTGGACTAAAGGTGGGGAGAAGTATCTGTCTCATACCAGTGGAGATGTCACAGCAGAGGACCTGTGCATCTCAGCTGCAAAAGCTGTAGGTGAGAGTGACAGCTGACCTCAAACACCAAAATGGAGGATATTCTTTATTATTTTATTATGGATGTAACCTCATGGTCTCTCCCCATAGGGATAACACCACTGTGCCATGTCTTATTTGCGTTGTACAACCCAAAAACAAAATACTGGTACAATCCAAACCATGTTTTCAGTCCAGATGAGAACTCCAGTGAATTGGTTCACTACTGTATGAGGTTAGTCTGCATTTACATAACGCTTTGCATGGATTACTGCTTGAACACAGCAAGGGTATTAATGTAAGCGGCCTGTTTTGTTTATGTCCAGGTTTTACTTTCGCAATTGGCACGGACTCAATGAAAAGGAGCCAAGTGTGTCGCGCCACACCCTCAAATCTGGGACAGATAACAATGCAGGTTCCCCTCTTCTTGACATTACATCTTTGGAGTATCTGTTTGCCCAGGTATGTGACATACACCTGCTTCTGTTGAGTGTATGCTGCTTATTTTCTTTAAGCAAGTGACACAATCTCTGCTTCTTCTGTCTCCAATGTAGGCCAAGCATGAATTTGTGAATAATGTGGAAGAGCCAAAGTCTGATGTGGAAAACAATCGTTTCAAAAACGAGAGCTTGGGCATGGCTGTACTCCACCTGTCACACCTCGCAATGCAAAAGGGGTTGAACTTGCAGGAAGTTGCTGGAAAAATTGGGTAATTGTTATACAATGCTTTGCTCCTATTTAATTGTTCTAATAATAGAAATGTTTTAAAGGGTTAGTGCTGCTGTGATACATGTATGTCATTATTTGACTCTGTTTTTACCTTCAGCTTCCAGAACTGCATTCCAAGAACATTTGCGGAGAACATTTCCAGAGACAACTTTCTGACTAAAATCAGGATCCGCCGTGTGTTTACTGAATTTGTGCAGACCTTCCAGCAGCACACTGTAGATAAGGGGCAGCTGGGAGCCCATGAAATCATGTATAAGTACATCTCCACCCTTGAAAACCTGGTTCCAAGTTTCGGAACAGAGACTTTCTCTGTAACTCGCCTGCAGCTGACGGAGGACGGGGATGAAAACGTCTCCTACTCCAACAACGAAAGCAATGGCGATTCAAAGAAGGGCTTCACAGCGCCGTTCACCCATGAAATTATGGTGTCTGGCACTAAGGGGATTCAGTGGAGAATGTTGAAAACTCAAAAGGTTTGTCCGCATACTAAATGATTTTACATTCAAATTCTGTGACATGTTCTTTCTATTATGTGGATGTTTCACTCTCTGTATTCACGTTTTTCTTGCTTCCTGGCTTTAGGCAGAGGAAAACTCTTACCACAGGGGCAGCTATGTGAATCAGAAAACACCAAAACAGTCCACGTCAAATCCTCCTGATAAATGGACCTTCTTCTGTGATTTCCGCGAAATAATTCACATCGCCATTACAGAAGCTAATGTGTGCATTACCACTCAGAAAAGTCACTGCATGGTGAGAGTACTTTTTATCCTTCCATGTGCCTTCTACTAATGCAATATGTGCATGCGATGCATCACTAATGTTGATTTAGTTTACACTTGTTAATCATCTTGGCAGATTATTTGGCTTTTTAAAAGGGAGAGTTCATTGTGTGGTACAAACACCACTCAATAGTATTTCCACACATGGTATGGACCTGTAAAAAAAAAAAAAGCCTTAAAATGTCCACCTTAATGCAGTAGCTCCAATCTCACACTGAAAATGTGAAGAATTGATAATGCTATTAACTTTAAAACTATTCCAAAGACCACTGGAGGAGAAAGAGGCCTACAGTATAGTAGTCTTCATTTTACCAAATAGTTGAGATCAGGTGGTTGTCCACATATTCATCCTTTATTTTATGACATATCCAAAAAATCTTAATCTTAGTAGTAGCTTGTAGTAACCAAAGACAAACTGTCAAGATACAGGTGGAAACATGCAAAAAGCTGAAAGGTACAATTTTGTATGTCATATTTAGTTAAAGGTAAATAAAACTATTTATTTTTACTCCACAATTATTACTCATTTTACATGGTGAGAGATGCTTGTCTCTCACCATGTAAAAGGTGAATGAAAACAAATTGTTTAGAGGTATGAATAACTCATGTTTAAGTGAGCCGTTTTCTCTATTGCCATCACCCTATTTATGAAGATCAATTCACATCCTACTGGACGGCATGCTTTCTTGTCTTTGCCATTTTGAAGAAGGGGTCACATAGTATTTATACCTCAGAGAAACAGAAAGACAAAGATCTTCATTGTAGATTTAAATAATCCGTTTTTAAAAAAGTAACGCATAAATGACAAAAGTGTGTCAACTACTTTGCTGTTTAGGAATCTTTACCAGAGGTGCTCCATTTGTTTTATAAGTGTGTGACTAAGTGCTCTGGGGTTACTTTTTGCTTTGGGCTTTCTGTTAGGTTTTAAACTTTTGTCTCCAGGTGAAAGCGTAGTTTGCAAGCCATTGGTGTTTCTGTGTGTATATGTAGGAGGTACAGATGAACTCCAGCCAGGAGGCCCGTGCCTTCATCTCCCTGCTAGATGGATACTATCGGCTGACTGCAGACGCCCACCACTATCTTTGTCATGAAGTGGCTCCCCCCAGGGTGGTGTTGAGTGAAGCAAATATGTTGCACGGACCTATGCAGTGAGTTTTCTACTCTAATCCTCGCATAGTCAGTCACAAACAGGTTATAAAGACAGGGTTATATCATGCGGTATGCTTGCAGTGAGGACTTTGTGTTACACAAGCTGAAAAGGGAGGCAGGAGAGGAGGGAGCCTTCCTTGTCCGCTGGAGTGCCCTCGACTATCATCGCATCATCCTTGCTGTACTAAACAGAAATGAGGTAAGTCAACACCCACGCTCGTCTCTGGGAATTATTGCAGTGCAGCGAGGCTCATAATTTTCAGATTTGGTATTTACACCTTTTTTATTTTTTTTAAACAGAATGGTTCAAAACCAAGCCACAAGCAATTTCGCATCCAGCAGAAGGGCTCGGTGTTCAGCATGGAAGGCTGGGATAAAGAGTTCTCCAGTGTGAAGGAGCTCACAGATAACCTCAAAACCTATGTGCTCAAGTCCGGGTCGGACAACTTTACTGTCAGGAAATGCTGCTTACCGAGACAAGCAGGTTTGTAATTTAGATGTACAGAAATGTTGTTCTGTATATCATACCACCGACACCACGTCTCCAGGAAGGAATGTGACGATGTTGTTTTTGCCTCGCAGAAATATCCAATCTGCTGGTGAAGAGGCAAGGAATTGACCAACGCAGCTATTCTGACTGCTTGCCCCTGAACCTGACAGAGCTTCGCTTTCACCAGATCAAAGACAAAGAGATTAAACAGGTGACCATACTTTTTTAAGGCAGGCTATACATTCCCTGTTGTTTTTCTGATCAGACATGCGTTTGTGTTCACCCGCAGGAACATCATTTGGGCCGCGGCACAAGAACTAACATTTACTCAGGACAGTTAATGTTGCGAGAAACAGACAATGGGTTTAACAACAACTTCTCCCAAAACAAAGGCATCAGAGTGGTCCTCAAAATCTTAGAGGAAAGCCATAAAGATATTGCTCTAGTAAGCCATGCGATTTTACATACATGCATCAAATGTATGTATTGTGTTTTTTGAGCCTATGTTTTAAGCTACTGTTCTCTTTTCTGTCTTAGGCCTTTTTTGAAACAGCAAGCCTCATGAGCCAGGTATCTCACAGTCACCTGGTGTTTGTGCACGGTGTGTCTGTCAAAGGATCTGAAAGTAAGGGCAACCACAGTTCTGTGCTCAGTTCTTCTTTTAATGACTTCCTCAATTGTGTCCCTGTTGTGCCTCCATAGTCAAATCTTTAAATCCAACACCACAGTAAATGCAAAGTTGCACTCAGTCTATTCTATTTTAAAGATAATTTGACTTTGTTTGCATTTTTGTTGCATCATAACAAGCTAGACTTCTTCTACGTGTATTTTCCTGAACAGACATCCTGGTGGAGGAATACCTGGAGTGCGGCCCACTTGATGTTTTTCTCCGCAGAGAACAACATTCCATCACAGCTCAGTGGAAATTCGTTGTATCCCTGCAGCTTGCAAGGGCTCTCAATTATCTCGTGAGTTCAAACACCTTTCTGTTGGTCTAATTGTGTGTTTGTGTAACTTTAATTATTACTGATATGTAAGTAGTCTTGCACAAACACACTGGGGCACAGAATAAGAGACTGAACCTGTCTAACTGAACTTTAGTAGCTGTGTTCAGACAAGAAATGTTGAAATATTCTCTCTAACATTTTAAAATCATTTATGCAAATTGTGTGTTTCTTCCGTTCATATATCCTTACATGTAGAGTGTAATTTGCCTATTATTTTAAAAAATTTATGTCTAAACTGACTTTAAATCAAACAAATCAGACAAAAAAATAAGAAACTGTGGATAAAGAGTGAAGACTTGTACCTTTTTTTTACACTAGGAGACAAAACGACTTGTTCATGGAAATGTTTGTGCCAAGAATGTTCTGGTTGCACGGGGAGGTTTGGAACCTGGAACTTCTCCTTTCGTCAAGCTGAGTGATCCTGGAATTGCGCTGAATGTCCTCTCACGAGAAGGTATTAGTTGGTAAAAGACTGAACATAACCAATGACAAATGTTTTCTAACTTTGAAGTGCTTCAGTCACTTCAGTCAGATTAAGGAAACCGGAAAGTTTGACTACACCACTTCCTGTGTTCTGCTTCCTGTTGTCTTGCTATCATTACTCTGTGGTATTTAAGGCTGTCACAAAAAAAAACACCAAACTTAGTAGTGTGTTTTCAACTACCGTACTCTGTGGTAAACACGCATGTTTGACCCAGAATTACAAAGCAAAATATTTGCAAATATTCACTCTGTTTCCTTAAGTAATAGATCAAGATTAATGTTGATCACTTTTCATCCATCCATCCATCCATTTTTTAACACCCTTGTCCCTAGAGGGATTGGAAGGGGTCCTGGTGCCTATCTCCAGCTAACATTCCGGGCGAGAGGCAGGGTACACCCTGGACAGGTCGCCAGTCTGTCCAGGATCACTTTTCATGTGGAGCTTTATCATGACTTCTTTTCCATGTTGCAGAACGTTTGGATCGGATACCCTGGGTCGCTCCAGAGTGCATTGACAGTGGCGCTCCTATTGAGAGTACTGTAGATCAGTGGAGTTTTGGCGTCACGCTGCTTGAAATCTTCAACAACGCTAATCTTCCAATGAGCAGCTGCACATTGCCTGAGGTAAGTGCATGCTGAAACTTTAAACTTCAGCTTCGCTAACTTTCTAGAGTTCTGTATGTTGTCCTTTTTCACCATCCTCTGTTTCCCAACAGAAAGAGCGTTTTTACCAGACGAAGGGCCGTCTGGCAAACCCATCCTCCGAGGAACTGGCCAGGTTCATCAGCATGTGTTTGACATATGAGCCAAATGAGAGGCCTACATTTCAAACTATCCTCAGAGAACTCACAAAACTCATCCAGATGAGTCAGTACTAGCCTGCACACCTTACTTTTGAATTTGGTTTGATATGTTATTGTGCAATTACCTAAAAGAGTTCATTTTATCCATGCAGATCCTGATATATCCCCGGTTGACACTCTCCCACCCATGGACCCCAGCGTGTTTCAAAAGCGCTACCTGAGGAAGATGAGAGACTTAGGAGAGGTGAGCTCCAGAAGCAACACTTTTCTGTTCCCATGTGTTAAGAAAGTAATTATTCTCATTGCTCTGTCTGCAGGGACATTTTGGAAAAGTCACTCTGTACCAGTATGATCCGTCCAGCGATGGGACAGGAGAGTTTGTGGCAGTAAAATCGTTGAAGCAAGAGAACGGAAATGCATCTCAGAGCTGGATGAAGGAAATTGAAATCCTGAAGTCTCTCTATCATTCCAACATCGTGAAGTACAAGGGCTTATGCACTGAAGCAGGTAAGCTCTAAGACATCATCTGTCCACTTTAAATATATTTGTTCAGCTCGACAGTTCCCTGTTAACGGGAGATTTCGATTTGCATTCAATAATTGAAAATCTATACTAAGCACACCACAGCTTTTGTTGAATGGCAATATTTTAAGCTTTCAGCTCTCAGCCTGCTGAGCATTAGTTCAGGTCATCATGTTGAATGTAATAAAATGGCAAGATAAGAACACTGCTGCATCGTGCACTCACAGGACGACAAGAGGTCCAGCTCATAATGGAATATGTTCCTCTGGGGAGTCTGCGAGAGTATCTTCCTAAAAATAAAACCAGTTCAACCCAGTGCCTCATGTTTGCTCAGCAGATCTGTCAGGTGAGTTTCAGCGGTTGAATATTTAGTGCTTGTACTATAGTTTACAGTGCTTTGGAAAAGTATTTATACCTCTTAAGCTTTTTTCATGTTTTCTCATGATGTATTTGACCAGAGTTTTATCAGATAGAGCAACACAAAGTTGCGTAATTGTGATTTGGAAGTAAAAGGATGCATCATAAAAAAAAAAAAAGCAAGCTATGGTGTAATTTTTTCCTTGCACACCTGGGAGAAAGAACAAATTTCTCTACAGAGTTTGCATACGCCTTTCCTCTACAGGAGATGCAAAGATCCTTAGCTCTAGTATGAGCTCTACAAATCTGAGGAAACCTTAAAAATAATGCTCCCATGTAATGGAACAAGGCAATCATGTGTAAAAAAGTGTTCTTATGCTTTATGTGCAATAAAACTAACTATGTACAGCCCCCTGAACACATCGTCCTCACAGTAAAACATGGTAATGGTAGCATCATGCTATGGGGAGCCTTCTCTTCAGGAGGTACAAGAAAGCTGATCAGAGGTGATGGAGGGGTGGGTAGAGCTAAAGGATAGGAAGAAAACCTGTTGGAGCCTGCAAAAGACTTTAGACTGGAGCAGTGATCACCTTCTAACATTAGCATACAGCCAGGGCTAAAATAGAATGGTTTAGATCCAAGAGTGTTGACTTCTGATATGATTTATAAATGGACAATTCAACTTGTAGATGTGTCAAACTGGTAGAGACATACTCACTAAAAAAAAAACCTGGAAGTATAATTTTACTAAATGGATTATACGATGTGTTCACATTGGGCACTTTGCAGTTGTCAGATTTTATAGAAATTAATCTGAAAAGCATGCTTCCTTTTCCTTCCTATTCACAATTTTACACTACTTTTTTGGTCTATAACAAAAAATCTTAATGAAACACATTTTAGTTTGAGATTGAAGTGTTTATTGGTGTTGCTGTTTCATATGTTTTTTGGGAAATGGGATGTATGCTGACAAAACATTTAGTATCACAGCGTTTTTCCAAACTCTTTTCCAGGGGATGGACTACTTGCATTCAAAGCGCTATGTGCATCGAGATCTTGCTGCTCGAAATGTTTTGGTGGAAAACAAAAATGTTGTAAAGATCGGAGACTTCGGCCTAACAAAGTACATCCCAGAAGGAGAAATCTACTATCGCGTTCGTGAGGACGGAGACAGTCCTGTCTACTGGTCAGTTTATGCACCATATCAAAGTGATACTTTGTGTGTTTTTAGCACTTACATTTGCATGCTTTGCACTTTGCAGGTATGCCATCGAGTGCTTGAAGGAGCTCAAATTCTCATTTGCCTCTGACGTCTGGTCGTTTGGAGTTACACTGTATGAGATCCTGACGCGCTGTGACCATCGCCAGAGTCCTCCAGCTGTATGTTGTGAACGGACTCAGAGCTCAAACAAAATACAAGAACAGTCAGAAAACATTGCATTCTGAGTCTGAAAATAATGTCTTTTTTCCTGTGTGTGTTTTGTAGAAGTTCATTGAAATGTCAGAAGATAAGGAAGAACACATGAATGTGGTGAAACTGATAAAGCTGCTGGAGAGAAATCAAAGGTTGCCTTGTCCCAGGGATTGCCCACATGAGGTAACAATAAATAACCAGTAATGAAGAAATATTATTAAGGGTGCAACAGTGTTAGTTTTTCAAAGTCATTAATATTATCACAGTTTTGTTAAAAAACATTATTATGAGCTGTTATAATACTTCATGTTACACTTTCTAGCAAACTCAATACTAGTTCACCCAGTATTAAGGTCATTATTATCACTTAAAGCTGTGGTGGGTAATTTTTATTCTGCAAAAACACAAAATCTTACTAAGTAATTTTGGTCTAGTTTCTAGTGCAAATACTTCAGTACACTTGAGATAAGACAAACTAGCTATGGTGTCTTGTTTTAAGTAAATAATTCCTTAATATTGATGAAAAAGTACTTGTTCCATTGGCAGATAAATTAACTCATAACACAAGAAAATTGAATTGCAAGTGAAATAATCTGCAAATGGAACAAGTACTTTTTCATCATGATTCATTATGGAACTATTTACTTGAAAACAAGCCTCTACATCTTGCTAAAAAGTTACTTTTAAGTTAGCTTTGTCTTATTTCAAAGAGATATTTGCACTAAAAACTAGACCAAAAATACTTTTTAAGATGTTGTGTTTTGCAGTGTACAAAAATATGTTTTTTTACATATTTGCTAATTCTGTGCTTTGTCCTGACAGTATAATATGAGACAGTCTGTGAAGAAAAAATCTGGTTCCTCTCACTCCCCTGTGGTCCTACAGCCATCTGCAGAAATGTACCGGTCAGAAACAAACGATCAGAGGCAAGAGGGATGTCTTAGTACTCTCAGTCGCTCGTGTACTCGATGCTCGGTGTAATCAGCTCGTACAATCTCAAGATTGCCGGCTTGCTGCAGCTGTACTAATGGCAGAGAAACAATTTACAGTCACTGAAAACTGTTTATGGTGGCCAAGTTTGCTTGCCTGCACATTTATGGCAGAGTTTGGTGTGGGAAAGGAGCAGTAGCGCAAGTGGAGGGGGTATGAGCAGCACATCCACGAGCATGATTGACAGTTGTAAGACATTCCTCCTGGCTCTGAGGCTCTGATTGGTTGTTTCTAGTCAGGAGAGGTGTATTTTTGCAGGTGGCAGTCGGTCCACAGGGGGAAGGCAGGGGAGCTTGCAGCTGAAGCCACAGGGTTATTTGTGTTATTTTATTCTCCTTGTGATGAAAATTATTTTCAAAAAGCCTTTCTTGCAAAGTTATGGTGTCCAAAATTCAACACAGTTTAAGATCTCTGTGCTCTTTGATGATTAAAATATCCCTGCATTTTGTATTACTTGGTCTCATAAAACCAAATATATGCCTTTGAGTACAAAAATATAACAATTATGTGTGTGTTTTAAAAATACAGCATTTGTTTGAGTGGTTCAGGATCTTCTTTATTTTCTCCTTCCCAGGTGAAGTTGTTGATGGATCAGTGTTGGGATGCAAATCCTGATAATCGGCCTACGTTCAGTAACCTCAGCGAAAGGTTCGAGTCAGCACGAAAAATGCTTGACTGGTCGTTCAGTCCCATGTCTCAGATTTGCTGAGTGGAGTCAGTGAAGATCCATCAGATTAGTTGGTGATGCTCAAAGTGTAGCCATATTTCTCACTTAAAGTGTATAGTTCTTGATTCATCTATTTATAAAGATGTCTTCCTATGTTTAAAAATGTAAAGTACACACATATGCTCTGATGTCTGTAGGTAAGGTGACACAGAACAGTATTTTGTCCTCACATAGTTAAGCATCATGTTAAAAGTGGAGGCGTTGAGTGGTTAAAATAAATATCTTGTAGCTATACAGGCTTTCATTCATCAGGAAGTTGATATTTCTGTGTTTCATTTTATTCTCTGTACATGTTTAAGTGTTTGTTAATTTTGCATGCTATTTTGTAAAAATAACTAGGAATCAAGTAAATCCTTTTCAATCTTTGCTTTTATTAAAGCTAAAATATATTAATACTGTGGTAAATAAACATCTGTTCCTTCAAATTAAGACTTTAGTGCATGATTTTAGCACCTTAATATGTCTTTTATGGACTGCAATGCCCCCTGCAGGCACATGATTTTTCCTTAGTGCCATTTCTTTGTGTGAAGTATTTAGTATTATTGTTCTAAAGTGAAAAGAGGTTTCAGATTTCTTCTACATTGCTTTTCAGGGATTGATATCCCACTACAATCAGTATTTGGATAACT
Organism: Xiphophorus maculatus; assembly: GCF_002775205.1. Classification (NCBI taxonomy): domain Eukaryota; kingdom Metazoa; phylum Chordata; class Actinopteri; order Cyprinodontiformes; family Poeciliidae; genus Xiphophorus; species Xiphophorus maculatus. The sequence continues at coordinate 9,261,484 of NC_036458.1, read as the reverse complement.
GTGAGGGAAAATGCACTTGCAGTAGTACTTTCCCAACAGTACAACCTTAAGAAAACATAATATTCTATGTTAAAAACAGGATATCTCTCATTCCTCTTTTTCACCACAGCATTGTGGTATTTATTTTCAATGCAACCAGTTGCAGTCTCAAACAATGGAAAAAGTAAAGACTTTTCTCTGTAGCGTTAACGTGGTTCTCCTGCTGTGGAACAGGTCAGTATGACCCTGTGAGGTGAAACAGTGGGAGCTTTCTGAACTCTCAGCCACTAATTGAAGGATTTTTGTTGTCGTTTGTGAATGTCTGTTGGTTCATCCACCTGCCATGAGCCACAAAAAAATTATTTTCATGGTTTTCTTCAAGCTTTTGAAAAAAAAAGGTATAGAATCAACAAACAAATACACAAAGAAACAAGATAAAGTACGTAGTAAAAGACTGGAGAGATTATTATTTTAATATGCATTTAAAATGACATAATTAAAAAAAATATTAAAAGGAATTAGTTATTAGTCTTTATTTAGTTAATTGAAAAGTGATGTCTCCTGGTAAGATTTTTACAATGATCATAAAAAGGAGCAATTTACTAGACATACAGGGACAAGAAAAGAGACATAAATGCTTGGAAAAGTAGGATACGCTATCAAAAACATTCATCAAAATTTGTGAATAAGACCAAAGCCCCCTGAACATCTGAAAAAAAAATCGTTTTGCCCAGGAAGAATAGAAGTATGGATATCCGTGACTGACACTTGTCCAGTCCAACTAGTTAAACCTGATCATCTCCATGCCACCCTACACTAATACAGCAATTTATTCAAAAGGAATAAATTTTTGAAGTTTAGAGGACATACTTTATACTTTATAGTAGACATACTATACATAGTATGTAAGTAACTTCTATGTCTGACATTTTTTGTTACAATTATTTGGAATGCTTCAAAATTTGCAATATTAAAAACATTCTACTTTTCTGAAAATGTTAATTTTTGGTTTTTATGAGCTATAAGACATGAAAATAAACAGCAATAACACTTGACTTATATCTCCATGTAATGATTATTTATAGCATTTAAGTATCACATCTGTATCTTAACTGATTGTTAAGATATCACAATAAAACATTTTTGAACAGAAATAATTTAACTTTCCAACAATATTCTATTGTATTAAGTTTCACCCATCGGTTTCTAAACAAACCCTATCTGTGGATACCTTGACAGATTTGTAATTATAAACACTATGTCAGATTTATTCTCTTTTTTTTTTAGCAACTGTTTGTTTTGTTTTTAACCACTACGAAACTGTTACAGTACAGCGGACTACCATACATAACAGGTGGATATGCTAGTCGGAAGCGTCGCCCCGCCCCCACGGCACGTTGCGTAGTAGTCATGGAGAATGCGTTTCCCGCTCGTCCAATGAGAAGCGGCGCTGGGTCCATGTGTGTATTGTTTAAACTGCTCAAAATCTGACCGAGTTTCAAGCCCGATTAAACCTCCACCGAACTCCGGCTATGGCGGCTGCCGTGTCTCTTAGTACCACCTCAGGCACAGATGAAGGCGCAGACAGCGGGCCCACATTTGTCTCTCGACCATTTAGCTCAAATCACGACCTCGCTACGGATAAAGAAAACTTTATGTCCGGTGACCGTCACCGTCACCCCGAATTCGCTTCGGTGGAAGAAGACGCCACATCGGGCCCAGAATGTCAACGAAGGGTCGATGAGGATTTGGTACCACTGAGCCCTGAAGATATTGAGAGCCGCTTGGAGAGAACACGTCGGGAGTTTTACAACCGTAGGAAAATAATTATAAAAAATTTACCACCGGATGTTACTAATCAGGTAAATGTGAAATTGCGCATGCTTTAGTGAGCAGTTTGGCTAAACGTTATCCTAGCTCCAATATGCCTATCATGCTACGAATGTTAGCCTGCTAACCTTTTAACCCTGCCTTTTAACTTTTGCTGACGTGATGTGTAGGCTTAGTCTGCGACTGTTTACTTGTGACCAAAAAGTATCAAATTTATTCTGAAAGTGTAATTGGGTCATATACACCGTGACATGTCTGAGAGGACAGCAATTTATCTCAAATGCCCGGTGATAAGATAGCTGTTTGGACAATAGTGGTCATCTGTGGCCTGTTTCACCAACTTAGCAACTTTTGATATTTGGGTCAAATTAACAAGACAAGTTGCAGCAGGTGTTTAATCAGGACGCGAGTTACTTGTTTCACGTAGCAGTCTTGGTCTCTCATTGATGTTTTGTACTTTTTAAAATTTATTTTTGGTTTGGAACGTGCCTGACTCGTGGGGAGCTGTAGGCCTGCGGGCAGTACCATTGTCCGCAGGCAGTGGGGGGAGCACAGGGAGTTCGAGATGTGAGGGTCCTGTAACAAAAGGTGGAAGGCGTAGAGACAAAACGAGTCAGAAAATGCTAGAGACTGTCAGTATTTGTTTGTGAATGAGCAAAAGCAATGCAGAATTTCTGCCTCAACAATGAGGCAGTTGCCCTTCCACTCCCCTTTCTCTCCACAGGTGCACTAGTTTAACTGTGGACGTGAAAGAGTTAATTGTCAGGCTCAAAATTTCAATTTCAGCACTTTAACCCCATGTATCACAGCCTGCATCCTTCTCACAGAAAAAAAGAACTGAGGTTTCATTTTTGTAAAGTTTTGTTATTGAAGACAACTTTTTTTCTAATGTTTCTTTATTTTCTGTAAATGTTTATTCACAGGAGGTCCATGAGCTGTTGGGAAACTATGATTTAAAGTACTGCTTTGTTGACAAATACAAGGGCACAGGTTGGTTTAACTTATTTTGGTGACTAAACCCCTCAAAGTCATATCAAAAGCTAGCATAATCCATTCATGTTTATCTGTTTGCTGTAGTGCAGCAGATCATAGTTTGTTTGCAATATTTTGAAGTGTTTGATGGTAAATTTACTTAGAAGCAACTTACAGAAAACCTACAAATGTTCATAGGTTAAAATAATTTCAATTGCTCAAAACTGTTTTTCCTAATGTTTTAGCGATGTTGCCTTTATGTTTTAATGTTTTAGGAGCATCTTTTTTTCCTCTCGCATGTATTGTTTGTCATATTTAATTTTTCAGATGCACATTTGGACTTAGCATTTGTAAGACAGTAAAGTCCCTCTTTGATTAATAAAGCATTGAGGTTATGAAATTATAAGCGTCAAAGTTGTGGATGCAAGCTTTGCTAAAAAAGCATGTCCTCACACATTTAATAATACAATTTACCTGGGCTGAATACATAAACCTAAGACTATGTTTCTAAATGAACTACTAAAAATTCTACCTTCACATGACACACACAAACTGCTCTCAGGAAATGTGGCTTACCAACAATAACACTACTTCTCTAGAACCACAGATCTAGAGGACGTTTTTGTGTCAAAATCAAATTACTAAATGTGTCTCTTTCCAAAACAGTAGAACTGTTATTGTTATTATTATTACGTTTATTTGATGGGGACAGATGCACATAGACAAACTGAACAAAACAGCAGTCCCATGTTTGCGTCATAGTGCAATAGCAACAGCTAATTTGCAGCATTTGTCCCTAGATGGGCTTTTAAACAGTGCCTCTAAAAAATTGAAGTGTTCATATCTTATCCTTAGAAACATTTAACTGCCTTCCTCTACACACTGAGGTGTTTAGATTGTTTTAAAAAAAAAAAGTCTAGTTTTTATATGTACAGCAGCCTTTAGGTTTATATTGTGCTCTGTGTAAAGAAAAGTTTGACTGCAGTATTAAAGATGAGCATCACAACTAGTAAGGCACAGAGGGAAATGGCTTCAGAAACAAACGACTTGAACATAAAAACCTTGGTTAAAATGCCCAGTGTGTTCCAGTAATTCATCATTATGGCAGCCATAAACTCCCTTTGTCACGATTTTCCCAATGCTTTGTCATAAATTCAACTAAAGCTGCATTATCAGTGTCTGTGTGAGCTGCATCCCTAACCAGGAATAGGAAATTTGATAAAACGGAAGCTCCTGAAAGATGCTTGCTTTTTACTTTTTTTGCAGTCGCAAAGCCATGTCTCCACAAGGTTGACGATAATAATAATACTGGGAAAAATGAATAGCAGTGGTGAAAATAGTGACTGCACTGAAACTGCCAAGCTGTTGCAGGGCTGTTAAATTTTTTATCTTCACAATATCAGAAGTCTGTCACTTTGGATAAAGTGAAGGTCAACAAAACTACAACTTTTCAAGTCCTGATGTGGCTGTCAGCGACACTGAGCCCGCTAGTAGTCTCGCTGAGAGCAGTAAGGTTGCTCTGGCAGAAGAGACGGTGTCGTCTGCCATTTTGCCATCAGCGTCGTCTTTTATCTGACAAGCTTAAGAGAAAACGGTGTCAACAGCGGGGTTCACAGCTTGAATCTGTCTGAAAAGCTTAGTCTTTGTTTTTATTTCTGATTTTTACAAGTTTTATTTGGTTTTCACATCATTCCAAGTGTGTATTGTTTTTTTCTTTTCTCCCCACCATCTCTCCCAGCATTTGTGACGCTCCTCAACGGTGAACAGGCCCAGTGCGCCATCAAGGAGTTCCACCAGATTATGCTACGGGAAAGGGAGATCTCCGTCCAGCTGCAGCCAACCGACACCCTGCTGTGCATCGCCAACCTGCCCCGGGCCTTCACCCAGCAGCAGTTTGAGGAGCTGGTGCGACCTTTCGGCAACCTGGAGCGCTGCTTCCTGGTGTACAGCGCCTCTACTGGTCACTCGAAGGGCTACGGCTTTGTGGAGTACATGAAGAAGGACTCGGCGGCCCGAGCGAAGTCGGAGCTGCTGGGGAAGCAGCTGGGCTCCCGCATGCTCTACGTCCACTGGACCGAAGTGGGCTCGCTCACATACCCGCAGCTGCACTCCAAGTGTCTTTGTGTGGACCGGCTGCCCCCAAACCTCCTGACTGCCCAGGATCTCCGAAACGCTTTGGCCGACACCCATTCTCCTGTTTTCTGCCAGGTCAGGTTCAGCACGCGCCAACACTCTGCTGCTTGTCAAGATAATAAATTCAATTATTCCTCCTTTTCCCTCAACAACAATAATGAACAGATTTTCAAAAAATGCTTGTGATGCTATTATATTTGTTTTATTCAGGTTAAGGTCAGGTGATATGTTTTTGAAACTTAGTGAAAAAGGCTATGCTTATGACAAATTGACCCTGAGGGTATTGGGATTCTTTTAATTTGTTCTAATGTTTTTCTTTATGCTTGGTCTTTAGCATCTTTCACTGTTACCCTAGTTTTTATGTGGTTCCTGGGTTTCTATAGCGATGGGGCAGAATTTGCTGGTAAAGACCAAAAGGATCAGGTGGTGTCCTTCAGTATGATTTTCTCTTTTTTAATTCATCACAAAATGGTGGAAACATAAATTCAGAGCTTAACAGAAGTATATGTGTAAAAGTATGATTTATATGCGCAAGTTGGTAGGGTTCCCAAAAATTTTACTCAAATAAGAAAAAAATTACATCATTAGATGTACCAAAATGTAGTTATGTGGAAATTTTGAAATTTATAGATGAAAATGAATATTAATATAATAACATAACTACAAAATGAGGCAAAATAAACAATTTTTTTAATATATATAAAACTTACAAAAAAATTTAACAAAACTCAGGTGAATGTAATAAATCAGCCACATCTCTGATTATATGTGACTGATTTTCAAGATATAATGAAGAACCAGTTCAAATGAATCTGTTGTGCGTTTGAGCTGCCATTCAGTTCAATAAATGGCACAAAATAATTAGTCCATATGTAGATCTCCAGGTTCGTTTTACCTTTGGACCTTCTCTCCGTAGTTGGCTCAGGGGCAAGATGGGAGTTTCCGGCGTTTCGCCGTGCTGGAGTTCGCCACTGCGGAGATGACTGAGGAGGCGCAGCGACTCGGAGATGGCCGGCTGCTGGGCGGGACGCACATCAGGGTGTCCTTCTGTGCCCCCGGCCCTCCTGGAAGAAGCATGCTGGCTGCACTGATCGCTGCCCAGACAATGGTACTAAGGGAAAATTTGTGTACAGTGGCCACATGGTCAGTTGTAGGAATCAGTGATATGGACTTAGAATTTTATCGCAATATCTTGCAGTACTATAGTGATGATAAAGACTATTAAAAAAAAAAAAAAGCATTTATCTTTAGGTAATTTTGCAGGATTGTGACTGCATGGCACAGCATTCATAGCATCACAAATATTCTTGAAAAACAGTCTCATCTGAAATGGGCTTCAGGATGCTGCTTATTTAAAAAAACAAGTTTGATTTATTTCACCAAGCTGAATGCAGCAAGTGCATTTAATCTAATATTTTCAAATCTACTGATTGATACGTTTGGAGAAAATTTCAAAAATAAAATTTCTGATCATACTGTCAGTTTTATTTTACTTGACATCAATAACTGAAATTGATCATGATAAACAATAAATCAAAATTCTTATAAGAGATTTTCACAATGTATGACAAATCCCCACACCAGTGTTTTTTTTTTTTTCTGGTTTATTTGCTGATGGTTTTTCTTCTCGTTCCTACCTACAAGGCTGTGAACAGGGGTAAAGGTCTCCTCCCTGACCCCACAGCCATGCAGCTCTTCACTGGTCTTAATAACCCTGCTACTCTCAAGATGCTGCTCAACACTTTGTCACAGGGACACAAACAGGGTAAGCAGTCCTCCTCCTGAGCTCTTTATCGGTTAATTTTCAGTTTATTGATGGTGTTTATTTGCAGGTCTCCTCGGAGCGGCCCCTGCCATCCCACTGCTGCCCAACCCCGCCCTGTCGGCGGCCCTGCTGCAGCTGCTCCTTCAGAACCAGGCTAAGGCCCAGCAGGTACCCTTACCTTTTGGCCTCTGCCCTGATGCTATCTCTCCTCCTGATCCTTCATCTTCTGTTTGATTCATCTTCACCCCTCCTCCTCCTCTCTGTTCTGCTCCTCTGTGCCATTAGCAAGCCTTTCTGGGAAATCATCTTCTCTGGGCTCAGGTGCTGCACAGTAAAGTGAAAAAAAAATCCCTGTTGTGTTTTGTGTGAGTGATGATGGTGTGTGAGGTGGAGGCTGAAGCTTGATGGGTTCCAGCTGTTTTTTAGGTAAAAAGGGACAGTTGTTGTGGTCGGTAAGCTCTCTCAGGAAGAGTGAGGGTTTTCTGAGTGATGCTGTGGGTGTGCTTCTCTATTATATGCCTGGATTGTCAAACGCTGATATTTGAGGGAGAAGTTGGTGAGTGAACTTAAATGCTGGTTTTAGTGTGTTGCTGTGCGTCTGCAGTTTTTCTCTGAGTGCTGCAGCCATGTTAGGTGACCCTGTGGTAACGCTGGTCTGTCCTTTGGCCAGCAGGCAGGACTCATCGGGGACAATCCTCTGGCTGCTCTGCCCGTCCAGCAGGGAGTCCATCTGCTTGGAGAGCTCCCTCAAGGTTTGGCATCTTTCACTTCCAGCCGGAGCTCCTTGAGCGACTAATGACATGTTTTTGCTTTTCATCTGATTATAAACATCTGTATCCTCTTAATCATGCATCACACTTCTAGCGTTTGCCAATGCTGAAATATTCTGATTAATCAGTTCTAATCACACTTTAGCAATTAGCATTCCATAGCAGAACAATACTGAGTAGCTTGAGTCTTAAATGTATTTGTACCCTTTCAGCCTTTTTCTTGAATGTATTTTACTGTGATCTTGTGATGGAACAACAAAGAAGGGCATAACTGTGATGTAGAGGGATTTTCTTTGTTTGTTTGTTCTTGGGACCTTCTTTAAGCTGATGTGACAAAGTTAACATTTGTGCAACCAGTTGTGCTCAGCAGTTCATTAGAGATTGTTGGTGAACATCATTAAGACCAAGGAGCACAACATGGATAAAAGTTGTGCTCATTTTATCTTTATCTTTTCTCTTTAACAGAAATTAAGTCTCTTTAATTTTTATTAAAGAGACTTGGGTTAGAAAATGATATTGTGAACTCGGAGCAATCAATGGAACACAATCCAGTGTGCTTCATTGGTACCAGTTCAGGCTAGGTAAGGTGAGCCTTACCAAGCCTGAACTGTAAAATTTCCAGAACTGGAAAATAGGTATATTTTCCAGTTCTGGATAAGTATGGGGGTGAAAAAGTAATTAATGGGATTTATTTCCAGTTATTTTGTTTTCTAAAGGTGGAAATATCTTCTACCAAATGCAGTTTTACAAAACTAAGAACTTTTTGCTAGCATGTATCCCAATAGCTCTTCATTGGGATCGATCTGTTTGGATTGCTGCAGGCGGCATGGTCCCAGGTCTGGCTCTGCAGACGGAGGCTGTGCCCTCTCTGAAGCCAGGGTCTCTTGGCAGAGGCCTAATGAGGGAGCAGGATTCCCCCACATCAGCGTGCAGCTTCCCTCAGACTCCCTCTTGCTCCCTGCCAGGCATTTCCTTACCCCTGATGGGTGGCATGATGGGGGCAGATGGTCTCACAGCACAAGGAGTATGTTTCAAAGTAGATGTATATATTTTTTGTTTAATTATCATCTGATTGGACGAGAATTGAACAAAAATCCTTCTCTTCACTGGTAGGTATCGATGCTAGGGGATCTTCCTAAAGAGATGAACCTTCCTCAGAGCGCCTTTCTCAATGCCAATGTTTATCCTTCAGGTGAGATGCCATACATATATATTTTTTCCATTTAAATCTGTTCATGTGCAAGGCAAGCAGTCAGCCAGACACTTTCAGCTCATGTTTCCCTTCGCTGCAGCAGCGAGCAGCAGGCCTCACCCCTACAGGAAGCGGCCAACACTAAACAACGTGTCTAACCAGCACACGCATCACAACATGCAGCCCAACTACAACCTGCGTTACCAGGACTCGTACAGCCCTGAGTATCCTCCTCCTCTACAGCAGGTGATCACCTCTTCCTGCCCCGTCGGTTGAGTTTGACATGAATAGATGTCGTCTGGACACTTGTGGTTCTTTCTGCACATTGCTGCTCAATTATGGGTCTATATGATGTAATTTGGTCTGATGCCCATCTGCTGCTTCTCCTCAGGATACCCTGGCCTACTTGTACGAACAGCAGGAGAACCTCGACGTTGGAGCCTTGGCAGGATTTGGTCAGCAGGTAGTGTGTGTGTGTGTGTGTGTGTTCAGCTGTTTCAACATTATCCAAGGCATTTTTTTCCCCATTCATTAAAAGTGAATTTAGTACATTCATCAGTTTTTCTTATAATTTTTTGTTGGAATTTCTTCAGTTTTCCCATCAACCCAACTACAGTGAGCACTTTTCCCACTACGCTTGTCCAAGCAGCCCACCCCTCTCCTCGTACTTCAGCTCGGGACCAGAAGCCAGCAGCAATGGCAGCCTGCCTGCCACCCACCTCAACAAGGTAACCAGCAAAACCCGATCAGTTTCTGTTTGAAGTATTGATCACCTGTCAGTGCCTGGATGTGAAGAAGGAGGCTAATAACAGGATGCCAGTGTTTAATGATTAACATTGCAGTGTGAGGGTAAGTGAGAAATGCTTGTTTTTGTCTACAGGCTGTGGGAATGCCTCCAGTAACCCACAGCGCCCCCTACTCTCCAGGCCTAGGGAATGTTATGAAGGTAATTAGCAGATTGCCTCAAACCCTTTTTTTTCTTTACAGGTGTTGGTTTTATAAAAAGCTGTTATTTACCATTTTCCTCTGTTATTTCTAGACCCCAATGAGCAGCCAGAAGCGCGTATTTTCCCGCTTGATCCCATCGCCGGAGCCGAGCCCAGAGGGAGGCTATGTGGGCCAGCATTCCCAAGGCCTTGGCGGCCATTACGCGGACTCCTACCTGAAGCGAAAGCGTATTTTCTGAGTATTGTATGTTGAGCTATTTTTGCATTTGGAACAAAGCGGGATCTCCTTGTAAAGGATGCAAAGCCCCCTCACTCCGGGTTGTCCTCGGATCTGTTTGCTCCTCAGAGTGACCCCCGGAGGGCGCTGGCGAGCGCAGCTTGTTGTCTGGACAGTGGGAACTCTGTATGGTGTGTGGGTTTTTTTGTTCTTCTCTGCTCCATGTAAGTGTGTTTTTATTTACCATTTTGTAAATTAACTTTTAAATTCTTTTATTTTGTGTATGACTTGTACACTGAGGGGGGAAAAAAAACCAAGAAGCAAATGTTTTTTTTTGTTGTTCTTGCATGAAGTGTGATGTGCTAGTAGCTACAGATTGTTTTGGCCAGTTTACAGCGCTGCTTCTTGAATATTTGGCTGTTGTACTGTTCACACTTTCCAAAGGGACATGCAAAGTATTAAAAAATGAGCTTTATCTCAGGCATTTTTTTGAAATTGCCTTTAAAAAATGTAAAAAGTTCAATATTTTTTCTTTCTACTACATGGTTTTGTATTTTACTGTAAAACTGGTTCCAGGCAGGTTTTTCTTTGCTCAACATGCAGCTTTCCATCCACCAATGATGAGTTGTGTATGTCTGATATATTATGAAACAGCTGTGAGTCTAGGGCTGTTTCTCTCAATCTATTTTTTCTTTTTTTCAGTTGTTTTTCCTGAGGTCTCTCACATTGTTCTTCTGGTTTCCAGAATCTGTTTCAGCACTGCTTGTCCACTTGGGAGGGCACAGGTCACTGTTGTAATCTCTTCTCACTTCTAAACGATAGTTTTGTACTCATCTCTCCACAAATCATTAGTTTTCTTTGGGCAAGGGCAGGATTTTTTTATTTTTTATTTTTGGGCCAACTGTAGATGGAAACGTTTTCTGCTATCAGGTTGGACAACTTGTCTTGATGAGCCTTTAAATATTGGAGGCAGCCTGTGTTTGTTTTTCATTCAGTCGGGGGACATGCTAATAGGAACTAATCACTGATTAGTCTAAAACATAACTGTCTTTTTTTATTTAATTTATGGTTGACAGTTTGATTGTGAAAACCCATTACCTCTTCTGCTATAAATGCAGCTATACTTGAGCCTTAACGTTTCTGTAGTAATCATCCTACTCTGTTGGTTTCCATCTACATTTTCTATTTCTGTGTTTGCTGTGTAAATAGTTTGAAGCTTGATTTCTTTTTAGAGTCCTGGATGTAATTTCTTTATTCCTACCTGTGGTCAGGTGCTTTTTACATTTTTTTTAATTTTATTTTATTTTTGAATGAATCTTTCTGCTTCGTGTTTCGGTTGTCGTGCTCCCGGTACGTTTGAAAAATGACGTTTTGAAGAGTGGCACCACAGTAGACTGTTCATGTTGTGTATGGACCAAGAGATGCAGCGTTTTACTGTGCGTTCATCAGCCAATTTTACAAATTATTTGGTTCCACTGCTGTGTCCTCATCTGTACCACCATGATTGCCTCTGTATGTTAGTGTGACATATGCAAGTAAATGTTATTTAAATCAATTACACTTTGACTGATCATTTTAAAGGTAGCAGACTTTGGTATTTGACGATCAAAACAAACTTGACCCGATGTGTCCAAAAGTTGGGAAATCTCTTACTTAATGACTTTTTCAGTCCAGTTCAAAGACTTTTTCAAACTTTATACTGATAAGTTTTGTCCTTCAAATCTAATATATTTTAAAATGCATTTTTCGTTTAATCTAGTTACATTTTTGTCATACCATTCCAATGGAGCCAAATAACATCTGCTATACTAAGCATTAAAATATACAATTTACATTTTAATACTCAAAACCTGTACTTTCAAAGTGCTTTGCCAAACCAGAACACCGTTACTTAAAATATGTAAAAAATAAAATAAAAATCTGGAGTCTTCCTACTCAGTTTGAGAAGCCAAAAAAGAAAAAAAAACTGGTGCTTTTGTTCCAACAGAACAGCAAAACACACTCTCTTGTACACAACATTGTCATTTCTCTTGTCTTGCAGTTGTACATATTTTCATCCTGTAGTCTTTATTTTAGGGAATTCTGATAAATATGTCTGAAATAAAACTCTTTGTAAAATGTATCTGAATTCAAATCCTGCCTGATTCTGCTGGGTTGCTTTGACTATTTTGTGAAATTTTGATTGGATCCGTTAAGTCAACCCCATTAATTAAAGTTTTTAATCTGTAGAGAACGTGGAGCATATGTCGCCTCGTGCTAGTTTTATATATTTGAACGTTAATGGTGCCTTTCCAGATGTACAATTTGCCAGGTCCAGGCGCTAACATATTATGATATACTGACTAGCACCGATAACAAGGCAGATGGTTCCTCTGCATAGATCTTCACAGAAATTTTGATTTGACACTTTATCTTTCTTGATAAAACTTTGCACAGAAACATGCTGCAGCATTTCTGTCGTGTTCTGCTTCTGCTTTATTTTATTAATCATTTCAGCATTTATGGTAAATGCACAGAAAAGAGCTTAGTGTTTGTTTACACAGACACACATATCTTTCTATCATCACAATGACTTTTGTGAGGACTTCTGCTCATTTTTCATTTGTTTCTGTAGCCTAACCCCAACACTTATCGTAAATCTATGCATTACCAGTATATGCCTCAACTTGCGTCACCCTTTAGTCTTATAACTAACCCCAAAAATAGCGCTTTTTCTTCTGGGCCCCTATAAAGAGCAGTGGGTCCTCTCTTTGTAGTATTTGTTAGAAAAATGGGTCTCACAAGGAGAGAAATGCTAAAATAAACACACACACACACACCCCAGCATGGTTTTCATTTAGCTGCCCACTCTCCAGTGGACAGTCTCCCTCTCTCAGAGCCGAAGGAGGGCTCCCACATGCTGTGGGTGGCCCCTTCTCTGGATCTGGTCTAAGGCCGACTCATCTTACAAATGCAAAATGGCACCAGTCACAACATCCAAACACACCAAATTAAATCCTTTGCCTCATGATCCACTGCTTGCCCTTGGATCCTCTTCTCTCTGTGTATGGTGGAGGACTGACACAGTTTTTGCCGCCCTATTGTCATGTTTTTTCTTCTTTTGCTGCTGTTGACATTTAAAGATGTGCTGCTATTTCTAAAAGCATTTTAGGTTGGCATTTCTTTAGGTAATTTTTGCTGTTTTTGTTTATTTTAAATGGGTTTCACAAATCCAATGTGCATTTTAAAGAATCTACAATCTGTAGAAAATATTTCAGTTAATGTTTTTTCTGATTTTTTTTTTTTCAGTTAAGTATTATTCATCCTGCAATTTTCCTGCTTGTGTTGCCTTCAGGTTGTGTAGATGCCCACGAATTATTGAAAATACACATTTTGATTGTTGTGGGTTTTTTTTATCTGTTTAGTGTGGAGTTAGTACATTCAGGCGTAACCGTCATAGGATTTTTGTTTCTGAGCTACATCTGATCAATCAGGGCTGCGACAGCTAATTATCCATTGGCATCAATATTTTTTGTCAAAATTTGTTTTTATGACTTTCCTTTATTTTTAAAAACCTTTTTAATTTTTTCTTTTTTACAAAAGATATATTTACTTCCTTTGAATTATTATGATATGGAGTGAAGAGATTTATTACACCCCATCCTAATTTAATTGTACAGACAACACACCCAAATTTAGATTTGTAGAGTTAGAACTACACATCCTTTTTTGTTGTCTTACTTAATGAAATAGTACACGACTTAATGCTCGATTATCAAATCTGGTTCAGCCACTGGTGAGGTCCCTTAACCGTGTACTCAATTTGCAACGCATGTCTCGGTTCGTACTAATAGATCCTAATAGTGCTTCATTGCTGTGAATGTGACCTGCCTGAATGTTAAGCAGGTTCCTGCAAAGAGGATAATTATTTAACAAACTCACTAATCAGCCACCGAGGCTGATAACAGGTTGCTTAAAAAAACCCCAACAAACAACTGAAGTTGAACTTGTCAAAATGAGAGAGAGGCTAAACACGATTCTCTGATTAGACAGCCTGATGACATTCAGATATGAAAGGGAGGGGTGAAAAAAAGAAGAAAAAAAAACTGAGGCAATTGCTTTAAATGTCACCCATGCTCTCACAGGCCTAATATTTTCTGCATACTCTGGCAGTGATGGCAGGTCAATGCAGATCTTATCAGGGAGAAATAAAAAGCTTCAATTGTTTGGTTTGATTGATGGGAGTTCTCACCCCATTGTGGACCGAAGCTCTTTGCCCAGCAGATGAAGGTGCGAGGAGGCAGGAGTCCTCTTCCTCTCTGCAGCCATCAGAACGAGACGCTTTGATTAGCTGTTGTTCTTGTAGTCCTGCTGATCCTCAAGGAGCAGCTCTGCTGAGGGAGATTGCCCCTTGCAGCTAAAAGAATACGAAACTCCCCACCACTCCCCCTTTTTTTTTTTTGAGTTCGTGACATTTCTCAGAAGAAGAAAAAAAACGGCTCACTTTGGGTCCATTGTGGCATTCAACTTCTGTTTTCAGCATTGATCCGTAAGAGGCAAACAGAAACGTGAAACATTATGAGGGAATCTTTCAAGGCGACTGCCATTACGTTAATGTGCTTCACGCTGCCTCTGGCTTGATTTTCTTTCTGTAATATTTATTTTTAATGCTTCTAGCACCTCTGAATTGTGTTTCGCATACCTGCAGCCTGTCTACCCAGAGTTCTCAGAGGGATCCGCCGAGGCTTGGTGGACGCTGTGTCAGACACATTTAGATTTCTGCCTTTCATTTTTCCTCCCACACAGTTACCCTGCACAGTTGCTGGTGAATGCTGCTGAAACCTGTTTTTTTTTTTTTATATTTCTTTCCAAACACACACTGAAACGCAGAGCTCTGAAGACAAATTACTGCAGCACCGTTTTACCACGGATGACAAACATAAAAATAATAGATAATAAATCTCCCAGAGCTCTGTAAATGCTGTTCACTTTATGGCGACACGTTGAAATCTGTTTAGACGTACACGTTGTAATCTGCATGTAAAAACAGAGGGAATTCACACGTGTAATGATTTATTGCAGCTTTATTTTGATGGAACAGCAACAAAGCAGAGCCAAATAAGGTATGTCAGAAGAGCTGTTTATAGCTGGATTAGTCATAGAAAACAGCCCACTTCCCCCCCCTGTGACAAACGGTCTATAAAATAGAGGAACATCTTGGTAGACCAGGAGAAAGCCACTTGTCTGCAGAGCAGGGAGAGAGCCTTTCAGTTTGAACCGAGCTTGTGCTCATGGACCCAAACAAGATTAGAAACTCGTGGGGATTTAAATCCCCAGCCTCAACACATCCCTCCTCACCCACCCCTGAAATAAGCTTGGGTATTGTTACACTCTTCATTTTCATCTTTTTCCACTCAGTCCTCAGTGGGACTGTATATTATACGGGGCGATGCAAAATCGGATAGCCACTTCTCGTGATGTGGAAATAATAAAAAATAAAGATACGTTTTAAAAAAAAGACTTCCCCGGTGCAGGGATGACATGGTAAAATAGGGCACTTGATTATTAAAAAGAAGAAAAAAAATGTCACCTATCTTTTTTTTTTACTTCTTAATGAGCACAGTAGTTATTATGCATCTGTTTTAACATATATAGTGGCAGAGAGTGTGAAAATCACATGAATCTGGCTTTAATCTGTCGGAAAGCTAACTAATTCCAGCCTCTTTCTTTAAAAAAATGATCTTCCTCGTCTTCCTTTCTTGCTAATTCATAAACTCTGGCCCGAACAGCTTAGTTCAACATTAATGGACCACTTTTATCTTGCAGGGCTTTGTCCATTCCTCATATTCTTTCAATGCCATTAGTCACTTTTCTTCTCTGCTATTTTGACCACGACTGTCTCTATTTCAGGACTGTTGGTTGGAGAGTACATTTACACTTCACTTTATTGTGAATACCAGACAGAACCCAAGGAACATGAAGAGGCAACACAGAGAGATTTCTTTATGTTTTAGATGTACAAAAAACCCAGCCAATATGTACAGATTTAACCCCCCATTTCAATCAAGGAACTGTTTTTAAAGAAAATGACAGAAGTTCCTGGAGAGGATAGTGAGGGGAGCTAAAAGGGTCATTGGAGTGGACGTGTTTTCTAGCTGGAGGGGCCGGGGCTCTGAACGGTTTCAGACTACTCACTTCCTCTAGAGCAGGGATGTCAAACTCCAGGCCTCAAGGGCCGCTGTCCTGCAGTTTTCAGATGTGCCACAGGTACAAAACACTGGAATGAAATGGCTTAATTACCTCCTCCTTGTGTAGATCAGTTCTCCAGAGCCTTGCTAATGACTTAATTATTCTATTCAGGTGTGGTGCAGCAGAGGCACATCTAAAAGTTGCAGGACAGTGGCCCTCCAGGCCTGGAGATTGACGCCTGTGCTCTAGAGCCTTTAGACAAACAGGACCGTCTGTGACGCAACTTTCTGTATCAAGCTGGTAAAATGCTGAACTGTTTTCAGATTCTGCACTTCATATCTTTATTTTCTTTCATATTTTCTCTGTGAAAGATCATTAAAAAAAACTCTTGTTACATTAGCCATCAAATGAAAAAACAACAGATCAATTAAATTAGGCTTTCTTTGACACATTGTAGATTTACTTTGCATAAATTAAATATCACGGTGTCAATGTATTGCATACAGATGAATTTAATTTCAAAAATACGTTTATTTCCCCTCCCTCCTTTTGATCAAACAGTTAGAAGTCATTAAAAGCATGAAAGACCATCTGAGAAAAACATGACCCTGTGGTCATTCTGACATTTGACTCCCGTGTCCAGTTTGCCGTTATGGCTCCACAATGCCATTAAGAGAAGGTTTATTTGCTCGGAAATCTATTTATCACGTCATTTGAGGTCTCAGTGGTGCCCAGTGTGTCCCTAAAGTGCCTCGCTTTCTTTGTTGCAACATTAACTCTTTGCCTCCGCTGCCTTCAGCTATGCAGACATTCCAGGGAGAGCTCATCAGTTTGGAGAAAAGCAAGAAAAACACTCACCTCTTCAGTTTGCCATCTTAATTGAGCTGAAAATCTTAAGGATTTTTTTTCTCCAGCTCTGCTCCAGAAGTCGCCTGTAATTAGTGCGAGTCCGTGCAACAAGACTGAAGTACTCTTGGAGTCGTTTCGTCACTTAATATAAATAAAACCCAAAGTCTTGCCTGTTCCGCTTTTGTCATCTTTAGCAAATGAGTAAACGCAAAGTTGGACACACACACACACATGGAGTCGCACACACATCAGCCATAAGACTATTGCTCACTGTCAGGAAAGAGGTGAGGATTAATATTTCATGGCTCTCCGCTGGCAGAGAGCGGATCTATTTCTCGACATTCCCTGCTGTCCGCTGATTAGACTTCAACGAAGCCCCGAGGCCAATGACCATCTTCCTGTCGGACACTCACAGCTCCTGGCCTTCTTGTAAATTGCTTTAAAAAAAAGAAAAAGAAAGGAGGCTTCCCTGCAGGTCAGATTAGTTGGGAGGTATATGCACCTCCCAACTAACATTAAAATCAAACTGGGGAGTATGCATAAAACCTGGTGTTTTTTCTTTCTTTTTCCAAAGACTGCACAGCCATCTGTTCCACAAGTCAGACTGCTTGGCATTTCAATTATTCCTCACAAAATGAATGTATAACATAGAGAGCCATTTGATGAGGGTGGTCATAATAAATCAGATACTCGCTAAATGAAGTGCACAGCTGATTCAGGCACTGAAGCTTTTCTTCCCCCCCCCCACATACAGACACACACCGCAGCGAAGAGATCCAATCTGCACTGCGGTCATTTCGTCGACCATCCTTTCCACTTTCATTATTAGCATTTTATTCGTTCAGGGAACATTAAAAATAACGCTAATGGTCTGGCAGTGTTTTTGTTTCTGTGACTTCTTTTCATTTCGATTGCACTTTATGTTGAAGTGTAAACAGTTAAGCTGGTGGGGATGTTTCTGAAAGGTCTGAAATTGACCTAAATGGAGCTGAAAGCACATCACAGTCTGTACGCTTTCTTTCTTTTTTTTTTTTTATTGGGTTGAGTTTGTTGTGAGGTTTTCATTACATGACCTTCAATTGTAAAAGAAAGACTATTATTCAAGATAAAGTGCAAGCACAGTTGCTATGCAAGAACTTAAAATCCAATACTTCAGGAGTTTGGAGTCCTTTTTTTTGTCTCTGATGAAGGAATTAATTTAGTTGTTTAATGGTGTGGAAACAATTCTTCAGAATGGAATTGTTTGCAGGGCAATCAGACTCAGCTTAAAAAAAGAGTAATTTTTTACTTTTAAATTGCCAAGCAAAAAAATAAACTTTTGTTAAGCTTATTTCAGCAAATTGAAACATAAATAATTTCACACACAGCTAACATCAGATACAAATACACTGTATCAACATCGTCTTAGGCTTGAGGAAAAATGCAAAGTTCTGAAATTTAAGGTGAAACATACACTCTGTACTATTCTTGCATTAATTAAGGGAATACAAAAATCTGAAAATTTTAGTCTGATTTAATCTCAGGGAGTGAAAAGAAAAAAAATATATATATATATATATATATGTATATATATACTGTTTTTTTCATTCAGTGTATAAAAATATCTGTCTGCCATTCTTCCTGCATCATATTCCAGCTTTCTAAATATAAACTTTATGCGCTATAACTGGCAGTCTCCTCTCAAGAAAACATTCTTGAGTGTTTGTCAAGATGCCCTCAATCAAAACAAACATTAATTTGCTGATTTATTCGCTGGCTAAGCAGAGATATAAAGTGCATCGAATCTTAAATGAAGATGGCACGTATGGACCAGACTGAAGACGTTACGCATGCTAGACTTGAAATCTAGGGTACATTTTTTTTAATTTTTTTTTTATTTGTGGCTCAGAGGCTTTTAAATTATGTGGAGTTTGAGGGTTGACATGTGAAGCCCGAAGAGAGCTTGGCTGAATGATATGCTCCATTCTCTAAAATCCCTATTGTGAACCATCCCACGGTCTCAGTTTCTGGCAGTCTTTAACACGCACATTTCCCTCAAAGCCATAAATTCAGAGCAAGGCTGAACATATTTGACCTGTGCATTGTACATACATAAACATCAAGAGTGTTGGAGAGCTAAGATGAATTAGCATCATTCGCAGATTTCTCCGAACAGCTTGACATTTTTAGCCAGTTACAAAAATGCAACAAGAAGGAGCAGAGTGTCTTGAGCTGAGACAAATATCTAATATTAGGCCTCCTCTGGCCCTTTAAAGACTCTGACAAAATGATTAATGCTCTTCTGCATCACTGTGTTCTCCCTCAAGCTTCTATAGCTCAGATCCTGCAACCACACTTTTACAGACTAATTAAGAGTTTAACTATCTTAACAAATATATAATATACGTATGTTTCCGGCTTCAGAAACATCAGAAGTGTTGTCAATGTGTGGAACGTGACTAAAGCAAGGCGAGCTTTGCAAGAACTCCATTCACTCCTAAACCATCCCTGAATGATAAAATCTAAGAGTGGAGTAAATGCGATCCACTTTTCAAACTGATTTCATTGTCTACAAAAACGTTCCACTACTTCATCAGAAGCAGCTCGATTCTTTTAGCTACATTTCAGCAACATTTCTGTGCTCATTTTTCATCCCGTACGTTCTGGTCATGGATGTTTTCCTGCTGTGTATTGGTTTCAAGTTTAATACCTTAGCTCAAAGCAATATTTCCTCACGTGAAGCAAGTAAAGCAGAGTGGAAGTGTGTGTGGTTTTTTTTCTAACTGACATTCAAGTGAAATACAAGTGGAGTAACGTCTTAATTTGAGCCAAGCCAGACAGGAGAAAAGGCAGAAGGCACATGAACAAGAGGGAAGCAGCTCCTTACAGAGTCAGCCTGCTTCGAAAGGTGGTAATTACAGTATAGACAGAATCCAGACTAGAAGTCTATAACACAGTGAGGCTGCATTTCTTATGGTAATGCGTTTGCTTCTCTCCATAACACAAAACATACGAGTTTGATTGAATTTTGTTTTATGTTCTGTGCCAATTAAAGCCGCAAGCCATCTCAGGGTGCTATTGGACAAGTTCAGCTAAAACATATGAAAAAAAACAAACCCAGCCCAAATCAATCCCATTATGAGCCAACGCAATTCAATACATCAGATTTGGTAAATTAGGAAATATGAAAGGCCATTTTATGCATTTTGCAGATAAGGAAGTCAATAGAGTGCATAAAATTTTTACTTTGATTGATTTCGCCTCACGCTGTGTCTTAGGCAACAGTATCAGAAGGAAAAAACTCCTGTTTTATCAGAAAGAGACCTGCAGCAACCAATAGGATATCCAGTAATCTGCCTCCAGTAGCTGGGAAATGACTGGAAGGACAGAAACACACAAAAGTAAGGCTAGGTTACAAATATGGTGTGAAACAAAAATACTGATAAACAAGTAAACATACAACACTACAAACTGTCGTAAATTGTCATGAAGTGCTTCAAAAGAAAAACAAATAAAACACAATAAAATGTGTTCATTGACATTTTTTAGCTAAAGAAATTGTTTTTAGAAAAGTTAGAAATGGTCATACAAAGGTATCAGTCAGGAGCTGGCTACAAAAAAAGCTAAACATTATGTGTCTGTCATGGCCCAGTTAAGACATTTATCCAAAATTTGAGAAGAAATATAACAAAACTGACATTTCTAAAATTGGACAATCATGGGATGCACGAACGACTGTAAGAACAGCAACAGCTAATTGTGGATAAACTAAACTAAAGCCACACATCACCAAAAGAACACACTACCCATAGTGCATATGCTCAAGTTACTCCCCTTCAAGACATTTTGTTAATGGAGTGACATGAAGAGTTTTAAATCATAAACAAACTTCTGTCAGAAAACTGAAGATGAAAAGGAATTTCTTCCTGTATCACCTTGAGTTCAAGACATACCTCAATTCAATCTGGAGAGACTCAGATGGAAAAAACAGCGATTAAAAAGGTTTATTGACATGCATGAATTTAAAGTTCTTTGGCGCTCGGGCCCCGGCTGAGGACATCGAGCTGTGAATTGCAATAAGCTCGGATAAGCATTCCCGATGTAGGCTAGGAATGTCATCCCCCGGGACCCGACACTGGTGGTGGAGGTCGGTGAAGGATGCGAGCCTGAAGAGTGGAGGTGGAGAAGGGGTGGAGGAGGGTTGAGCGTGGCATAAGTAATAAAAAATGTCTGCTGCAGAAGAAAATTAAAGATGTGAATTTGAATGATAATTGTGGCAGAAGTAAATCTGAAAATCTGAGTTCAGCTAAAGAAAGCTGTGGGAATCCCAAACCTGATAGCACTTTTTGAAGCACTTTTGCAAGTCAGAATAGCAAACAGAGAGCAAAGGTCAGGGAGGTCCACAGATAGAAATATTAAAGGGGCATCATAGATTAGCTCCAGGCAGCTCCAACCAAATGCTTTTTAAAGAAAGATTAGGGTCCTGTTTTACAAGTTGAATGGAATAGATATTTGCCTCTTTATCAGATTTTTTATCTTTTCATATTTTATTCAAAATCTTGCAGCCAGGCTTGATAGTATTCCAGCAATATTCTGGTGTTTCTGGGACAAAGTAACAACAACAAAAACTTGTTGTTTAAACATTTATGCTTAATAGAAATCTTGGACGCTTGAGGCAGCACCTTTTGGTAGAAATGAGGGAATGCTTTCGGTAGGCCCTGAGGAGAAGGTGGACTTGCAGGTTATTCATCCTGACGCTGCCTCCCAACAGCAGCATTTTTCTAGTTACAGTACAGAATGGTGCAGATTGAGCACCGAAGCTGTGAGCAGAACACAACTCTCCATTCAGGACCCGTACTGTCAGATGTGTTCTCTCTTATTGGAAATCAACATTCTCAAACGAATACGTGGAGTTATTATTTTTAAGCATTAAAGCTAATTTTGCTACCAAATCGTCCCTTTTGAGCTGTCAGGAATCGGGATTAGCAGATTGGAACGAGGAGCAGAAACATCCAGAGGTTTCTGGTTGTTAGTTTCAGTGTGTGACTTTTGTCTATGTCTTATCTTGTTTTAGGGTCAGCAATGGCAATAAGTAGAGCATTTCGGATGGCCTGTTTCCCTGCAGCCCCATCCAAGCCTTCTATTTGAATCTGAAGATTATTTTAGGTCAAGTCCAGAGCTGTGCAATGAGTCCAACAAATCACCGACAGGAAATATTTTAAGGAGGCAAGGATGTGTCTTCGCTTTTATGCAACCTAAAAGATTAAACTTCTATCTCACTTGCTGTCATAAGTAAATCTCCTACTTTTTTTTATGGAAAATCCCAATGTTTGAGGAAAGTTTGACAGCTATACTGAAATTATGTCTGTGGAGGTAAAATGAATTCTTATGCTGTTTTCCTTAAACTCCAATCTGTATCTGACCTAAAAGTGACAAGATAGCTCAGTAATTTCAGTTACTTCATTACAGTAAATGTACTGAAGCAAGAAAAGAGGATAATCCGTGTAATCCGGCTTTCGGGAATAAGAACATTATTCGCAAAAGTGGCACTTTTATCACTGAAGCATTAGCTTATCAGAAGATAGGTTTGAATTTCTGTAATTTAATATACACAATTGGAGAACAATGATGAGAAATTGTTACTCATAAATGTCCTTAAAATTAATTTGGCCTAAATGGAAATGACCCTTTTTTAGACAAGAGAATCTGCCCAACAAGCCAGGTACTTTAAAGAGCACTGGGGTCAGCTACTTGTTGCCAATCTAAGCAGTTGAATATGGAAATAGATGGCAGAATTGACATATGGTGCATATCAAAAATATCCATAAAGCTACACATTTTACCACAATGTAACAATGTATTTCTGTGTCAATTTTGTAATTGAGTGACAGACCAACATGGAGAGATATATGTTTTCAAACGACTTACTGCAAAAAAACATAAAAAATACGACTTACGTTTATATTACTTACTATACCCATAGTTAAAACCCAGTGCCACAAGTTGCCTCAAGAAGTTACCGAGAGTCCAACAGTATGCAATTTATATTAAGTGGTCAAAGTTCTGGGAAAGTTTAAAGCAGGCTTAACTCATCCAGCCATCCAATAAACCAACAAGTTACGTAAGAAAAGCCCCGTGGTACCTTTGGAGGAGCAACAGATGTAAGCAGCTCATGAGGGAGAATCGACTGACTGTAAATTTAGCAGTGCATAAACTTCCCCTTTATGGAAGAGGCATTGTTGGGGGAAAAAAGGCCAAATGAAGTCCAGTTTGTTGTTTGCCACAAGCATGTGAAGGTATTTGCTCTGGTCAGATCCCAAAATTAAACTCCATCACCTCCATGCATCTGTTGAGCACCACATTCTCACAGTAAAACATGGTGATGGCAGCATCATACTGTGGGTTGCAGGGAATTTGATAGTCACGCTAATATAAAATAATATAAAAACGACTCATACAGACAGAACCACAATGGAGGGTTTATCATGTTTGTGTCCAGTATCAGTCATTAAGATGACAACAAATATGATGGGTGTTTAAGAGTTCCCAATTGTTAAGGAATTACTTGAAAACTGCAGATATGCACTGCTTCGTGTTGGCCCATTCAACCACAAACGTCAATGTATTTCTTTGGTATTTTATATGATTATATTTTATATAATAAAATATCAAAGAAATACATTGACGTTTGTGGTTGTAAAGTAGCAAAATAAGGGGGAAAAAATGTTTCAAGACTATGAGTGCTTTTGCAAGGCGTTGATAACATCATACAAATGGCTGTAGTCATTAAATTTAGGCACAATGGGCAAAACCCCTCACACTGTTTGCCCAATTAGTTTATTTTGCGTTAGGAAAATGCGCAGTGAACGGACATGGGGCATAACGGATGCGCGCAAAGAGGAACAACCACCCATCCACCACAGAGAGAGCGAGGGAGAGAGAGGGAGAGGGCGCGCTGTGATGAAGCCAATGTTTGTCGTCGAACTCTAGCAAATATGAGGATGGGGAGATAATGGTCCACACTGAGAAGGATGTCTGAAGCTCAGCAACTATCAGTTTGCGTCTTTTTTTTGTGTCGCAATTGGACTTAACACCTGAATGTTGAAAAATCTGGACCGCAAAGAACAAAAGATCGCATCTGGGTTTTGGACAATTCTTCGCACCGTCCTGATTTTTTTATTTTTTGAAGAGTGGGCATTAGAGTCCAGTTTTAGATTCTCGGATTGGTCATCTCTGTGGAGGGAATACTGGAGACCTCTGCGCTCCAGTTTGCGCACAGGGATGCCGTAGCTCCATACGAATCGTGATAGATGAAGTACTTTTTGAAATTGGCTTGGAGATTTTAGCTCGGCGGAGAGACACACGCACAGCAATAATAGCGCAACACGCAGGGAGAGGAGCCAGCGCCAGCGTTCTTTGTGTCTTTGCAATAAGAGGCTGATAAAAAGCAATATATTCTCCAAAATAAACACTGTCATCCGGCTGTGCGCCATGGGCGATGAGGCGTCAAACTTCAGGAGACACAGCAGGACCGGTGTCTCATCACCAAAACCCCAGACTAGTGAGGATCACGGTCGAAAGGAGATTCTGGGATAAACTGAAACTGTCCACCGCCGAAAACAATGAGATTAATGGCTTTCTGGATGGCCTGACAGGTTATCACTGTGACAGTTTTTGATGTTATTCAGAAAACAAGGTTCAGATCTGGGCTGTGCTGGACTTGGTCACTTTGATTTGTTCGCTCAGAGATCAAGTGGCAGAGAGGGACATGAAATGATTCGCTTTTTGCTTCAAACGCGCGATTACAGCCATATAATTTAGTCAATAAGTAAAAAAAAAAAAAAAATTAATATTAGTGTATTATATTTTATTTTTTTGCACAATGATGGAACCACCACCATGTTCGAAGAAGAGCCTTTCGCTGTCGCTCCCGGTTCCTCGGGAGGGACAGGCGACTCTGAAACCTCCACAGCATCTATGGAGACAGCCCCGGACCCCGATTAAAATCAAACACCGGGGATACTCCGACACCGACCGGCACCACCACCGGCACATGGAGCGCTCAGACGCCGTGGATACGAGTGACCGACCGGGACTGAAGAAGTCTCGGATGTCCTGGCCGTCCTCCTTCCACGGGACCACAAACACATCCATCGGAAACTGTGTCGGGAATAAACGGTAGGCGAGGAGGGAGCAGTGCGCATCCCAACCATCTCAATAATAGCCCATGGCAGCCCACAAGGCGTATGCGTAAACGGGGGAAGGAGGGGTGATGGTGGGGTGGGGAGTAGGGCATTTTAATGAGTGCGTAATAACGCGGTGCATGTGAAGGGTTAACCCATATGCCGGGGCTTTCTACCTGGAGGCGTGGGCTTTCGGTGCGTTATGAGTCCTTGGGCATATTGTGTCAAATATGCGCCTGAAAAGGGGGGGAAAAAAAAGCAGGCCGCCCACTCGTTTCGCGGAATCAGCATCTGTAAATACCAGTAACAGTTTTGCAGTCCACATACTACATGTACCCCTGGGAAGAGTAACACGATGTGCGTCTGCGCTCCAGGCCTTTACGGTGGCAGGAGGTGGGGGTGGGGGGCTGGGCTGTTGATGCCCAAGCACAGCAGCGCATGGCAGAACCTGAATATGGGAAATGCTCTGACCTCTGACCTGCCGAGAGGGTTAAAATAAGTAAATAAATAAATAAATAAATAAATAAATAAATAAGTAGGGGAGTGATTGTAATGAGATGAGTGGCAATTATGCAGCGCTACCTGGACATGTGTCACCACCATACTGTCAACACAGATGGTTTCAGACAACATCTAATCTGGGCCACATGGCTGCTCTTTGATCAGACATGACAGTGAGATATTCATTGCATCAACCAGAGGGCTCAGGCTGACACTGCGGACAGATACGAAGCCCAAACAGACAGAAGAATTGTACTACATATGCCTACCTGCATACATCCTGGCCAAGCCACTTTTGAATTGAATTATATGGAGCATGTTAAGCAATAAAATTAGATTCAAGTCTTTTCATTAAGTGAATCTTGAAGCAATACAACCACTTTGTCCTTACTCAACAATTTGCTGTTTGCCTTGAAGATAGCAGGGTTGTTTTTTTTTCTTTTTTCTTTTCTTAGCTGCTTCTTTTTAGTGCAGTAAAATGCACAGTCTGTTCAATATGAGGTAAGTTTGCAGTTAAATGACTGCATTTTTATGAGATTATCTGAGGACGGCCAAGGCCTGTGCTGAATTATCAATTTTAAGTCAGTCTTCTGTGGTTCTTTCAAATACATAGAAGTTGACATGAATGATGACGAAAAGGTGGATCAGGCAGTTATGCGTATTTTTCTTTTACTACTGTCATTAATTTAATGACACAGACGGACAGCCCAGCGGGCCCCAGGGAGTACAGGGAACAAGTCCAGCTGACTAGAGGAAAGCCGGATATGTGTTTCAGACCCCAGGACACGCGCTGAGGCGGTCCAATTTTTAGTGCATTGGGACTTACTCAGCCTGCCCCTCTCCCCATGTGGGCGGTGAGAGAGAAAGAGAGCAAGAGAGAGTTGGAAATAATTTGGTTCCAGCTCTTTGTGCTCACCATGCTGGCTCCAACTGTTCATGTTCACGTCAGTGCATCGTAGCGCATGAGGTCTAGTGTGCGATTTATGGTGTGTTTTGCGATACACACTGGTCAGGAAGGCACAGAGCGGCCACGGTTGCCAGATAAATGTTGCGTGTCCAGAGTAGTGGTGAAATGAGGCTTGCTGAGTGAGTGTGTGTGTGTGTGTGTGTGTGTGTGTGCGTGTGTGCGTGTGTGTGTGTGTGTGTGTGTGTGCGTGGAGGCATATGTGTGGGATGTGCACAGGTTGATGCCTGACCTGTAGTCCATATGGTTGCCATTAAACCTGACATTATCTCTTCTCATAACAATGGGAGATCAGAGGGATTTCTGTTGTGTTATTACTGTCATTCTTCTATATTACAGGGACAATGAATTCCTCCTCTATGATTACTTCAGGATGAGGAATGCTTTGAGGAGATGCCTCATCCTGGCTTTGTTTTCATCATCCTTCATGAAATCCATGTTGATGCAGCAGCTCTGTGTTTTGAGCCGTTGGCTCTGCTAGGTTAAATCTGGCCTATGGAATACAGATCAGCCTGTATAAACTGAAAAACCCCTGCATATGCTTATTTACATGAGCAGAAAGGATAGAAATGTGAACTTAGCAGCAGACCAACAAGGATGACCTGTACGAAATCTCAAAGTCAGCTTCTGCGATTGAAGCTTCAGAAAACATCAGTCAGTAAAAATCAGTCTGTCATAGCATATCTTTAAATAATTCAGAACAGGTTTACATACAGCCATTATGGGCATTAATGCCACATTAATTTTGAACGTGTAAGGAGGCATTGAATATATCTTTCTAGACTTGAATGATTGTGTAAATTTTCTGTGATTTTCACACACACACACACACCCACGCCCGCCCACACACACACACACACACACCCACAGAATAAATAAATAGCAGTAACAGATTGCACAAGTTTGAATTCTTTAATCCGCACATCAAAATTATTCATGCTCAGACAAATATGCGTACCAATATGTGGTTAAATTTTATCAGATTTTACCTCAACCACATGTTGTTTACCCATCAGTAACATCCTGCTATGTTACTGACATTGTATCATGTTAATTTAAATCGATTGGTTTCAACTGATGGGTTGAAACCAACCCATCACCCTGTCGGGTTGAAGTTGACTAGTTCAAGGCCCAAACCTGTCAAATTGGAACCTACTGGAACACCTGTGTTACTCTCTATGGTGAATCAACTTTACAATCCAAGTGGAATGAGTGGGTACCAGCCACAAAAGAAGTGCATGCTCCAAAATCAACATCGTTAAACTCTTCTGAAACCTCTATGGCCAGAGGGCACAGTGTCTGAAGAATGCTAGAATGAGTCAAGATGAACCTTATAAGCTGTAAAAGCTGTCAAACATGGTGATGGTAGCATCACACAGAGGGTTTGTTTAAAATTCTTCTGTGCTGGCAGCACGGTAGGATTTAATGTCAAATCAACTTCTATCTGACTGAAACCTGGATGTGGTTCGGCATTCCAGAAATGATACCAAACAGACATCAAAACTGATTTTAGAGTAGATAAATCTTTCCAACCCCACTAGAAATTTGTGGACTAGCCTGAAATACCAGGTTTGTTGGAGGAAAGCAGTTCTGCTGAGAGCTCCAATAGTCATCAGGACCACCTACTGTACCAGGACCTTGTCCATAGCTACATGATATTATTAGGGGTACGTCTTTATGTTCAAGTCAGTATGTATAGTTTTTACCAGATTAGAGAACAAAAAACATAATAACTACAGATGTGTTCCCCATTTTTTTGTTTTGGTCATTTGCGTTTATGCTGTATAATCATCTTGAAAAAGTGGCTAAAACCTAGTTACGCTTTGTAAACGTCTGACCCATGATTTAGGATTTCAGTGCTTTTATCTGGCCCCAAACATGTTTTCTTTTTATGTGTAACGTTTAATCAGCCGAGGAACACTGAGTATTTTCATGGAGCAGAGAGGGGAGGGGGAATGATTGGTCTTTGGTTTTGTCGAGAACTGCCTGACCCGGAGCGCGACCTCGGTGTCTCAGAGAAGCACACTGTTCAATCAAAGGAGGGATGGTCAAGACCTCGCCTTGCAGCTCCAAAGATCAATGATCCTGAGAGCTGCTGGAGGGAAAGCCTCACACAAGGTTCAGCGAGAAACAGATTGAGATGTGCAGCTGTGACAGAATCCCCTCGAAAACAAACTGATCTTAACTCTCATGAGTCTGGGGATGAGAGAATCTGCCTGCCGTTTTGCATACCTCTTTGAAGAATCCGTCTTTCCAGTTGTTTTCACTCGTCTATTTCTGTGCCTATGTAATAGCCTACAAAATGGCAGTCTTAGTGGCAATCAACTTCCCCCGAGAGAATCAGTTTGCCTCCTCCTTACATCCCCGATGCCTTTTGTTCAACCGTCTCATCAGCTCTTTCATAAGGGGAAGCAGATATGAGCGCATCAGTCATCAGGTCCCATCCCCTCTATGAGCTTTGGGAAGCTTTAACACCCAAATAACGTGCTGACAAAGACAGAGCAGCAGGTCATCATACAAATCTGCTGCCGTGGGTTTTTGTCTTAACCCTGCTACTGAAAAAAAGCAACAACAAAGTGTGTCAATATGAAGAAGAACCCACTGGATTCACATCAGGAGCGGCGGAGCTATAAAGTGAAATAGATGTGCCGAAAAGAAGGGAAGTCTTCATAGAGTTGAATTGCAGCAGCACTGGATTTCTGTTCAGTTGTCTGTAGCAATTTCAGACCAAAGCTTTTCCCCACCAATCACCTCAGGCTATCTTAACAAGATTTTGTATCCCATAAGCTACAAATCCAGCTCAGATTTATAACCCAGAGCTGCTTTTTTTGTTTGTTTCTTTCTGTTTCTTGCTCAGCTGACCGGCTGGCCGCCACAATAATTTCGATCATAATGAGGTACAGCTTCAGCTAATTACCTAACAGCTGTATCTCGAAGTTAATCATACGTTTACATTCCTAGAAATAATAAGAAGTCCCCACTCTGAGGGTGTTCCTCCTAGTAATGTGTTTTAATAGCACTAAGTAATGGACCTCTTATCTCATTTGTGTGCAGAAACCATCTGTTTAAGCTACAGATTGTGCTCCTCTGTGAATACATCATGCTTTCTCTTTACTCTCGGAGCTAATTAGTATCTGGAGGCGGTGCGTGTGCTGGAACGCCATTCGCTACTGGCCGGGCTCAGGCAGATCCCAGGAAAACCTTCCCATGAAATCCCTTTTGTGTTAACACAGGGATGACACCACACAGGTGTGTGTGTGTGTGTGTGTGTGTGTGTGTGTGTGTGTGTGTGTGTGTGTGTGTGTGTGTGTGTGTGTGCTCCAAGGCAGAGCATGCAGCCTTCACCCGAGGTCTCTTTCTTGTGTGTGAAAACCTTCTTATGCGTACAGCCTCTCGCTGACACTCGGGCCGCTGGTTTTGCACATTCAGCCGGTTGTGTGAACCCAGCGGAAATATCGACATCCGTGCATTTTAATTACCTTCACACCAAATTGCATTAAAGTAGTGATTGGCCAATATTTATTTATTTATTTTTTGTTTTTCACAAGTGGTGACTGGGCAGCGATCCCAGTGGGAGCAGACAAAAGAGAGCTGCAGCATGAGGCACAACCAGTCAACCTGCATGCTGCTACCATTATCTCCCCCATTCGATGGAGCTTGTCTGCTTTCATTTTATTTCAAACAAGTCCTTAGTCCCTTCTCATTCTGGATTCATGTCCATTAATTCCCCTTCATTGAACTTTCTGTCTTTATTATGCTCCACTTTCCTCTGTTTCATTCAAGATAGCGTAGTGATTTTGATAAGCCTGAAGCTAACACCCCCCTGCCCCCCTCTTCTTTGATATTGTTCAAATCTGGTTTTTGTCCATTCAGACAATAGCTTTAGATTCTTACCTCACTCTAAATGAGAGATGTTGATTCCATCTTTGTTTTTTTTCCCTCACAGCTTCTTTTGCTCCCCTCATCTTCGCCCCTACTTCTCTTTGGTTCCCCACTGCCTCTGAGATTGTTTCTGATAGTCTTCTTATTGCTTACAGCGGCATTTAGCGCACTATCATACATCTATCATTTCACCCCACACTCTCTCTATTATCCTTTGACATCCTTTGTGGCTTGCAACGACCCTACCACACACATATTTCATCTTTCTGTCTTCATGAGGACTTTGCATTGAGTTCCACTCCTTTGTCATTGTTTTCTACATCCTAACCCTGACCATTACCCTAAAGCTAACCATAACCTGTACATGGCTAACCATAAAACAAACCTAAACTTAATCCACATCTTAGTCCTAAACATAAACCGTAACCCAAAAACCAGCACTATTTTTTATGGCATAAATGTGGATCATCACAACATATTATTTTTTCATTTTAAAAATTGGGCTTACAACATTAGAATTGCTAAAACACACATACCATTCCTGAAGTAAAATCTGATAGAAAATCTTTACATTAAAGTGAAGAAATTTTTTGATTAAATCAAACATATTTACATATCTCTTGCGCTAAGGATCATACTGGGAACAAACACTGTCTTTATGTGGCTGGAAATAAGCTGACATAAAAAAATGGAGTTCAAACAGACCTAGACATCAAAGGGAAGACTGTTTGATCGAGAAAAAAAAATAATTTTTTTTTTCCATTTGCTCTGAAGTGTAAAAACAAACCTCCTTTAAACCCAATTTCAAATCACTTTCTCATTGGATTTATTCTTCTTATGTCAGAAAATAAACCTTTTTAGCTACAGTAACAGTAATTTATTCTTTCGCCCCATTGGCAAAGAAGAGCTGAGA
Organism: Xiphophorus maculatus; assembly: GCF_002775205.1. Lineage (NCBI taxonomy): Eukaryota > Metazoa > Chordata > Actinopteri > Cyprinodontiformes > Poeciliidae > Xiphophorus > Xiphophorus maculatus. The sequence continues at coordinate 9,230,240 of NC_036458.1, read as the reverse complement.
AGGAAAAGAAAAAAAAAGCTTTTGAGTGAAATCAAATTGCCCTCTTGAAACCAAGATAGAGGTCCTCAGTGCTGAAAAATGATTTAAATGTCAAAATGTGCAGTTTCAGAATATGGGAGTTTTTTTTTGGGCTCCGAGCAAATACATGGCTAAATTAAAAACTGCACAGTGACACAGCTGCTGTGTGTCTAGCGGACGAAATTTCTCAGGAACAGCGGCGTTCTGTTTTAGTGGTAGCAAGAAATGACTTTTTTTTTCTGATGCTGGGACACAGAGTGATACCACAAGGGGAGGGCAACCCCTTCTGAAATGCACTTTAGGCTGCTTGTCTGAGTGAAGATCTGTCTAAATGACTGAAACTGACAATCCCTCTGTCAGCTGCGTGTCACTGAAGCGTGCACACGGCAGAGCAGAGAGAACAAATGTAAGGCTGTGTGGCGGCGCGTCGTGTCCGAACCGTTGTGTCACTGGCGAGGGGAAGTGCAGAGCAGCTCATCGGAAAACTCACAACAAATCAGAGCTGGGTGACATGAAGGCGTGCACCTGGAGACCACGCTTCGTGCCGAGAGACTCACTTTAAGACGGCTGAAGCCAACGTCTCATCTCAGGTATCAGGCAGATCTCCCGCCTGTGGACACTTTTCTTGCCCAATATTCCTGGCACGGTCAGCCTCACTGGACAGCTTTAAAAGGGAGTCTTCCTGTTTGGAGTAACCGGACAGATGGTTTTACTGTGTTCATCATGGCCTTCTCCAACGTTTCTGACAAAACAAAAAAAAGCTTTGATCAGATTGTCCTTTTTGCATTGTTCACGCTCAATATGTTTTTTCTCAGTGCATCATTAACACCGCTGACAGATTGAGAGTGTGACCCAGGCAGGGTTAGAGGACAAAAAAAAAAAAAGTTTGTTTTACCCACTGCTGATGTTGTACAACTCGCTGAAAGTGTTTTTATTTGAGCTTACATGCTGATAATTCAAACAGTTTCAGCATGAGAGCTCCCTAAATGTGCCAATGAATATTTCATAGTGTGCTAATTTAGAAAATAGACAAAACAAATCAGGCGGTGAATGCTGATTGCTCTCTGAATCTCTTGAAGGAAAGAAGACTGTTTTGAAATTCACAGAAAGAAACAGAAGCTAAACGCTGTGCCATGCAGAACAGAGAAGTCAGGCTTGTATAGATGCTTTGTGTCTATATTTTTATATCATTCATGTGGTGTAAGCAATAAAAAATACATATGATGATATTTTAGCAGAGAATCTCTATTTTCTTTTCACTTAAAAGTGTTATATATTTTTCAAAACCTGCTCACAGAAGCCATTAAAATCAGGTTAAATTGTAAAAGTACAACCACTCTAACTTTTTTCCTTCATGAAGAATTGTGTTTAAATGCTAGGGCAAAGCAGAAGATGTTGAGTCTTTGATTAATTTTCCATGTAGATGGAGCTTCTTAGTTAGAATGATTACATTTTCAAAACATAAAAATAAACAAAACAAATCAAAAACGACAGAGTCCTCTTACGACACCTCTTCCAGTAGTGCCACGGAATTTCTCTACAATCATCCTCCAATCAACGTCCGTGCCCCTACTGGAAAAAAAAGTATCATCAGAGCATGATGCTGCCACCACCATGTTTCACAGTGAGGTGAGGTGTGTTCCAGGTGAAGTGCAGTGTTCACCCAGAACACTGGATGGATTGAAAAGTGCTCTCTGAAACGTTGTGTTCCTTTTTCTTCATGATGCTGTTTGTTCACATCATGAAGGACAAAAAGGACAATCTGATCAACTCTTTTCAATGCAAATCACATAAAATCCTAATCAATTACATTCCCATCTGTGATTGTATTGTGTCAAAGCTTGGTGGGCTATGCATATGTTTTGCAGTGTGCTGCATAATGTACATCTAACACACATAGTTAAAGTCTGTGGGAGCTGCATGTGTGTTTGGCTGGAAAATTGTGCATACCTCGGTTTCCTGTGTTTTTAAAAGAGCCGCTGTTCCATGTCCTGACCTCTGCTAAGTCAAGTGTGAGCTATGCAACCTGCCAAAACATTTCTTGTAGGTCATGTTCATGTTCACACATTAAGGGGAAATGTGCAGACTGTTGGAGGGCAGAAAGAGGAGAAAAACATGCCTCAAAGGTCCAGGGTGGTATTTTTGTGTCACGTTTCTCTCCAGTCTGACTTTTTTGACATTTTGAAGAGGCTTCGTCTCCTTTAGTTTGAGGTAAAACGCTGTCCTTTAATAATTTCCTTCATTATACAGTTTACCATGTCTGGATGGGATTTCTGAAAGATGCTTTAGCCGAATGGGAGATGTGTGTTACCTCCAACAAAGTCGGAGTAATTAGGACAAATGAGGCCTTGGGTTTCTCTTTGTGTGTTTATTTGTGATTCAAGGGCTTATTGTATGATTACTTGTGTGGATTGGGGGTTTTGTTGCATGAGGCTTCCTTAACGGAGATCAGAACGGACTCCTCTCTCTGTGCATTTTTTCTCTCCAGAGCTTCTTATTTTTTGTTTTTTTCTTGTTTTCTCAGAAGATCCCAAAAGCTTTATCATGCAATTCACAGCAGAGATGGTACCCAGCCAAAATTTGCAACGTCCCCAAACCCGAGCTCCTGTTTCCGGCAACAAACTCCAAACGCAAAGACAGGTCTCCAGCGGAATCCAAACTAGTTATTTCTTGCAGGAAGAGGACACCCCTGCTCAGATAAAATCAATATTATCAGCTTTAACTGGCAGACTTCCTCAAACAGGTGGGATGAGAGAAACCGAATCCATAGAGAGGCTGTTAGGATAAAGAGAGTGGAGATAAGGTAAGTGTGGGAAAAAATTAAGAGGCAGGAGCACACGTGTGTTTCAAGGACAGAAAATGAAGATGCCTCTTTTCACAGATGACTGACAATTGTGTGTTTTGTCAGATAAAATTTCATGCAATATCTGTCTGCAATTGGTCACACTCATTGCCACTCATGGCCACAGTTGCACAAACCAGCGGTGCTGTGTACATCAACGTCGGCCTTCCTCTCTCCCAGGGTGCTATAAATAGGAGGAGAGAAGCCCGGGGCTCTCAATGTAATGAGATTAAACCAAACCAGCCTCAGCTTGCACTGTTTTATTGAGCTTGATTTCAGTTTCTATTCCATATTCCAGTATGTATATTGAAGATATTGATTGTGGCTGCTGCCTCTGCAAGCTAAACTGAGTTCATGGAGGAGCCTTTTGCTCAGGCATGTATGTTGTGTTGGTTTGGGAGGATGTGTTAATATGGGAAGGCAGATAAAGGCACAACTGAGAGATGAGTGATAATGGGCAAGACTCGTCTTGCACCCTGTAGGGCATGGCACATAAAGAGGCTCTCATCATCATGGTAAAGTGTTTGTCACCATGCAGGAACTTCATGAAGCGTCTACCTTTGACTCGAAATTAAATCTCTTCGCTTCTTGTCTTTTTACAGCCGTTTTTCCTCTCTCCCTCTCTCTTTTTCTCTCTTTCCATCTGCCAGTGGAAAAACAAAAGCCAACCGCAGTACGAAGGGCTCGCGCGCTGCATTCATATAAAGGCAGACGGCGAGTCGCTTTGGCACAATTAATTGTGGATGCCTGTGCGTGAGCATGTGTTTGGGTGAATGCTTCCTTTTGTGAGACGAAAAAGTGTCTGGGGACACGCAGAGTGGGAGACGTGCATTCTGTTTAGACATACTGCCGACTCTCGCAGCCCATATTCCGAAAGTCTGACATTTTCAGACGGTCTGCTCGACTCCGACTGCTATTTCTATCACAAGCAGGGTTCATTACCAAGTCTCAGCATCTTCCTCCATCATATCGCCATCAGTTATGGGGAACATGGCTCCACATGTTCAGTCAATTCTCTGCTGATAAATATATTGCAAGTCACTAATCTCCCACTTCTGTTCCCATTAGCAGCAAACAGTGCACTATCATAACACCGTAGACAGGTGAAAAAGGGGGATGGAGAAAAACAGCAGCACAATCTATCTTCGAATTTAAAGCCACCATGAAGATGACAGGAAAATTTTCATCACTTACAGCTTTTTTATGGCTTTCGGTTTTTTATTCAGTCTGATTTCGGCTACCGGTCAATAAGAGAATGATTAGTGGACCTGAACTCTGTTTAGGTCTCTATGAGACAAAACATAAGCAAAAAAAAATAGCAAAAGTTTTGTTTGTCACATAAAGTGAAAACGGAAAAACAAAGCAACCAAATGAGGGTAATCAAAGTTCTTGTGCTTTATAAAGAGAGCGAATCCAAACGAGGCACAAGAGGGCAGGGAGCAGCATGGCATTAAAATGACAGACAGATTGACTCATCAGACAAGCTCCGCTTTAAGGCAATGGCCCCGAGGCAGTTTTACCATAAATGAATCTCTACTGACAAGCCTGCCTTTTTCCTACTAATGCAATCTCATTGCTATCCAGGATAATCATGCTCATTTCCTTATTGTTCTCTAACTAAAATGACTGTCCCAAGTAGTGCCTATTATCATTTTTTATTAGCATTATAAGAGCAGTCAAATGCAGTTCATTTTGTCTAATTGCTTAATCTTTTCCGGGTACACTTTATGAATAAATTAATGCAAAACAAAATAACAAGACAAATAATTCAGCTTAAACAAAAAATAAGTTTTTTGTTTTTTTTTTGCTGTAAAGTATGCTATACTGTTTTTTTTAAGTGTTGATAATATAAATATGGACAGATTTATTGGGATTGCTGGAAAACACATGTTTTGAAAAACTACTCTTCCATTTTAGCAGCAATGTCTTACACTGAAATATAGATATATACCATATATATATTTGTGGAGATGTATTTATTTTAAAGGAGAATCTTTAAAATAAATGTAGTCAACGCGCTTATTAGCATTCATACCCCACTTTACACTTTTAAGTTGATTACATTTAAAGTAATTTCTGATTAGTAATTCATGACTTTTTGTTTCCCTGGGGTATAAATATGATGTGACACGTTGGCTGATTTGTCTTATCTGCTGGCCAACAGGCAGGATGATAAGCCAAGTTTTTCTTTTGTCACTAGAAACATGGTAAGTGTGGTAAAAACAATGTCAACAGTTCACTGTTAAAAAACTGCAACAAAGAGTGCCATCTTGACATCACCATGTTTCCAGAACAACCATTAGGCAACATGCCAAACATTTGTTTTGGGTTGATGATAAGCTGTTTCTGCCCTACATTTATAATGTAAACAGGAGAAGTTTCCTATACTCTGATGGTTCTTTTTATTGCAATGTAATTGTGCTTTGGTCAACACTGAGCTCTCCACGTTGCTCTGGACACTTACTGTTAAGTGTGGTGGAAGATGTGCAATCCTGTGGGCCTGTTTCTCTTCCCTGTGAACTTAGTCAGAGTATGTGACGTCATTGAATCGAAGTCTGGTAGTCAGTGGCCATCTGTCTTTGTAAACAAGATCATGATAAACAACATATTTCAAAATCATTAGACAAAAAATCAGCTCTTCAGTCCTGAGACATAAAAACCTGTTTACCAATTTGTGAGCTGAAGAAAAGAGAAAAGTCACATGCTTGTGGTGGGGCTAAATGTATGACAGCAGGAGAAGCACTAGCAATGAAACATGCACTGAAACTGGACACAAAAAAGTGTTTATATCAGCATGTGTTTAAGTAATTTTAAAATACCAATCAAAACTCTTACTTCCTATTTTGATCAGATTGACATAACATATTATTTCCATTATGTAACTCTTTAAAGCTTTTGCTAAATTTGACCTTGAGAGGAATCTTTCCCCATAGCGCTTATGTTTTTACCACTTTCTTTTCTCAGGCTGCAACAGAACCCTTCTTTATATTGAATCTCCTTCCTCCACTGAGTTCCATCAAAATTTAATCTCAGTTTTAAATTGATCTCCTCACCAGAAGACAGGATGAGAAACTTTAAGGCTGTTACAATTTGCTTTATAATGTTTTACCACCATTGGCAACATAATCTGTCTTTAATAAAAATCTGAGTAATTGAGTGAAATCCGCCTCATCATCTATGTAACTGAATTGACTTTAATCCCCCCCAGCACAATTTATGCATAGTGCTTTATATCAAGTAAAACATACTCGCTCTAGACACTCATTTTGGATATCACAATGCACATTAATGAGAAAATAATGCATGCGTAGATGTAAACATGTTTGATCCTGCTGCAGACTTGCAAATTAAAATGTGCACTAAAGCAGAAATGTGCACATACCAGCTCGGTCAGAAGTCTAGCAAGTCATTTGTAAATTTGAGAAGATAAAATCTGTTTTATTTTCTGTTCTCATTTCTGAAATTATAACCAGAGGAACAAACTCATTCAATGAAGGAATCATGGAACTGAGGCAGTTGACTTTATAAGTCCAGAACAACTTCGCCTGCGGAGTCAAAACAGAAAGCATTCAAAATTACAGCTGAGGGGACAACAGTTAAATGAGCATCAATACCAAGACAAAGATTATCCTCTGCTGTGCTATGTCTGATGGGGGAAGCCTTTATTGGATCATTTGTATTCTGCTGAGAGGATCAGGAGATAAACACAGATGTACAGTTGGAGTATGGCCTTTATTGGCTGTTATCTTCAACAGACTTCAAAAACCTAAAATGGCACTTATTTTCTGCCAGAGAATCTGAATGATCTATTAATACTTGTTCATTTTGTAGAGTTGCAAAAGAAAAGTTCTCCTGGTCTTGATCAGTCATTTTTAGACACATCTACTGTATCTCAGACAACTGAAGGTGAATAAAAGCAAACACTGTATATGTATTTTTTTATTCCGTTGATGTGAGGTTGTAACCTCTAGCCATATAAATGTTCTTCCTTTAAAAATAACAAGAAAAACTGTAAGCATATTTTATGCATAATTGAAGCATTTGGCCCAAAGAGAAATAACTTTTTCTAAGGGGAAATTCCACATATATAACTCTGATATTATCAACATAAACTTCAGTTATAGCTTGGGAATTTTGCTGAAGTCAGAATGTGTTCAGATGCTGCAAGAAGTTCGACATGTGTCTAGTTGCTTTGTTACCACAAAGGATGCTTCATTTTTTTTGTGTGTCCACCAGTGGTGAAGTCAGACTTTTAGTTGGTTATCATACTTTTTTTTTTAACACAGCCATCATAACATTTTTCCAGTTTGAATTTTATTAGCACTAAATGTTTGTAAGCTTCATCTCAAGTAATGTGGTGACCGTAAAAAACATGATGCACTGTGACATTCATGTTTAATTCAAAGCACTGGTGCGCGTCGTAACAGAGCTGCTAGCATGCCTTTAGATTCTTAATGCTGTTATTTAAAAATGGATATAATGACTGTGACAGCTGTCACATGACAATTAAATTATCATTCGAATCTGTGGATCCCCTCAGGCCTAAAGGGTGGACTATGGAGTTCAACCCAAAATCTTTTTCCCCCTCTTGTTTTATCCTAAAGCTGTTAGATTTTAGGCTTCTTCACATCGTTTATCTGCCAAAAGACACGGCCTGCTGGTGGACACAGTGGAGCCACATAATTCCTCTAAAGAGCCATGTAATTCCCTGAGGGGTTAGCTGAGAACATAACAGGCCTGAAAACAGATCAAATAGTGGACAGGAAAGCGGCTAACATGCTGGCAAGTCAACTTTAAAAGTGTAAAGCTGTCAGTGTTGTCCTCTCAGCTCATCTCTGTCAGAGGTACCCTCAAAGTGTCCAAAAAAGAGGGAGGTGTGACTTTATATTTAATGCTTAAAAAAGGAAAAGAAGAAGCTCACAGCATGATTTTGAACACCTAAAATAAGGAACAATGTGCAAAACAGATAAGCAGGAAGAAATTGCTCAGCCTTGTGTTCAGGCACAACATCAACGCGTTACGGTACGATTCAGAGCGTGAAGCTAAATGGTCCACATCACATGTGTTCAAATCGACCTTGAACACTTTCACGCTCGGCTGCACCGCGCCCTGCATTTATTTTTGCATCACATTATATCCGTAATTATCTATCATTCGGGGGTAATATTCCGCAAATCGCCTTTGTTCTGGAGAAACGACTATGATGAATGGGATGCCAGGGCTGCTTATTAGGCTGCAGTTCATATCTAGATTGAATTCAATATGACAGAATGTGAAATTGTAGAAATGATATGGAAATTTTTGTCTCATGAAATTCAAAACAGAGTTTACGCTCCCAAACCACCCCCCAAAAATAAAAAAGGACTCTGTTTTCACATTTTACAGTTTTAGTCTTTCCAGGTCATCAGACAAAATATTCGTCTCAGACATGGGTAAACTAACAGGTATCCAAAGTAACCTGTGTATGAATGTGATTGCACAAGCCTCATCCAAGTCTGATTAGATCTGTAGAATTAAAAAAAATTACTTAAATGGATCTAAAAGAAATAACAAATCATGCCCAGGTCTAAAGAAATCACAAACAAAAGAAAAATAGATCAAAAGTTCAGCAAGTGAGAATCATTATCCACAAATCAAAAAAATATTGAAAATTGGTACCAGAACAAAGATGCCAACCTACCTACAGGTCTCATCTAGGAGATCATATAGAAACCAGTGCAACATATGAAGCTCTGTAGACTGATGAGACAAGAGTAGAACTTCTTGGATGGTGCGTGTCCAGTTACATTATTTCAGTCAAACGTGTTGGCGATAATGTTGATGGTTTGAAACTGGATGACCTGCTGTAACTGGTAGAACCAGGAATTCAGATCTCTTCCAGAAAACCCTGAAGGTCGGCTTAAGCTCATCTGCACTTGCATTATGCAGCAGGAGAGTGATTGAGAGCGATTTGGCATGGTCCGGATTTAAATCCTACTGAGATGCTGTGGGATGACCTTAAAAAAGGCCCATCGTGTTTAATAGCTCTCAAATGGTGAAGCAATGGTGAAGCAATTCACACACAGAAGAGAGGGGCAACATTCCTTCACGTAAATATGAAAGACTCATTGTCAGCTAAGGCAAAGAGTTTTAGGTTTTTACTTTCTTGCATTGGTGCAGATTGGATTAAAGAGGCTTTCTTCCTCAAAAAAAAAAAAATCAAGTTAATATCTGAAAATTACGTTTTGTATTTGAATATTATTTTCTAATTATCAGAAACATGATCAAGAAATCCATAAGAGAGAAAATACATTTTCATAGATAGATAGATAGCAGACTAAGTGAAAACAGGATTAAATTCACAGTCTGATGGTGGAGAGGAAGGAACAGTGCCACAGTGACATAAAGGTAGCTCCCGATGACTCACACCTCTCTCTTTCTTTTCTCTTTCTTCCTCTCTCTCCCATCTGGAATAAAATAAAAAGACCAGCAGCTCCAGCCTGCAGAGAGTCAGTTACGGGTGATGTGCTAAAAATACTGCCCCTCGTGTGGGCTGGTTGGGGAGGACTGGTGGGGCAAATGCACAGCGAGCCAGGTTTATGGATTCTGGCTGAGATGCCCGTGCTTTCCCCGCTCCCCGCACTTCCCTACTGCTCGTGTCTGTCCTCATCGCCTCAACATCACAGCATTGCACTAATTGGAGTTTGTCAGCACACCCCTTGACTTTTTAAGAAATCTGGTCACTTCAATTAAAATCTAGTTCATTGCACCTCCTTTAATCTTTCTGATCCGTGTTGCTTCCTTCCATAAAACCTCCCACTGCTTGCATTTCCTCGCAGAGAAACTCCATTAAGCATCAAAAGTGAATCAATATGATAAGATTGCTCTCGCTGTTATAGCACGGTTACTCTCCCCCTTGAAGAGTTTTTGTCTCTTCGCTCCTAATTTATCTGGAAGTGAGTAGCAGGAAACCAAACAGAGCACCTATTGATTACATCTCTCCATCTGTCATTTCTGCAGATGGTTCAGTTGATCCATCTGTTTAGCTCAGCTTCCGTCTCAAGTGGAGGAGAAATAAAGTGGAGCGTGTGTAACTAAAACCAACCAGCAAGGTGGAACAATGCCCATTATATGACTTGCTCTACTGGTTCTCTTACCCTGCTATTTTGAAACTGGAACACTGGTTAAGAAAAACAAACAAAACACTGGGGTTCGGGAGTCACGACTCTAAAATACTTACATTTCACACTCAACAACCTCTGGGATCGCAGGGTGGGGAGGGTTACATTTACATATAGAAGGCTACAGATCTCAGTGGAGTAATAAAAATATTTGAAGAGTGACTTGGGAATAGGAAAAAAAGTGTTTCTGCTGCTGCTGCTTGTACTTTTACTGAGCTGTAATGAATCATTTTTTGAGAGAAACCAGTGAGAAAAGAGAGAGAAGGAGAAAAACACGAATAGAGGACATATATAAAAAGAGAGAGACAGAGAAAGGAAATAACCATTCTGTCAATCTAGGCCGACCCTGTTGCCCCCCACTGTATAATATATGCAGCAGACAACAGCAAAATAGCTGGCAGGGAGTACAGGCGGTGAATTTTTAAAGAGGTAGATTCCAGCTTTGAGGGTTTTTAGAGAGACCTCAGAATGCTCAGTGCTGCTTGAAAAGAAAAAAGGAGGGCCCCCCAATTTTAGGAGGCTGCATTGAAACAATCTTTGATGCTCAGACTGAGGAGGAAATTGTTTGATTTCTAAGAAGTTAAACTGCGCTGACACCTGAAGCGACTCCTCTGACCTTAGCCTAATTGTACATGTGTTTTATTTCACGATGACAGCCTGGAGGCAAAGAGGCCACGTGACGAGTGACGAGCGACGAGCGAGGATGACTGCTTTTCAAGCTCAGCATAGCGATATTATGACCAAAATATTGCATGATGGCTACTTTGACGTCTTAAAACACTTCCTACACTTGCTGTGAGTTTACACTCATTAGGAGCATGAAATAAGCCTAAGATTATCGTGGATTATAATTACACACACAGACTTCTCTTGGTCAGTTGCACATCTCATTAGCATTTTCCTTAACAAACTTTAGCTGGATATTTGACCACTCATTTTGGCAGAATTTATTTAAATTGGTTAGTTTTCTGTGCAGAGTTGATTTTTAAGTTTAATAACCAAATTCCCAATGTCGTCAAGTATTAGGGCGTTAGTGGGGCCCTGTTAAAATACATAATTGGGTCCAAGTTTCAACTATCTGACCCAAACTGCAAGGACATCACAGTATTTGGAAGTCACTAAGGCTCACCCTTATATAACTGGAAGATGCTGGAATACCAGCAGTCATACTGGCCGTCTCTTTTACCCATACCACTGGGAACTAAACTCCGGAGGTTGTTAAAATATTCCAGTGAGAAATGCGACACTCTCAAGAAGCAGAATCAGTTTTCACTTCCTGTTATGTAAACAGATGCGACTTAATAAGTTTGTACGTGTTGTGTAAGCAGTCATCAATCCTCCACCACAAATTATTTTTATGCTCGTTATGTAAGAACTGAAATTTAATCTCCAATGTGCCCTACTGGTGAAATCTATTGTAATGTATGTCAGTTTTCAATAAAGTATTGTCAATGTGCTATATACATTATATATATATATATATATATATATATACTTATACAGAGAGAGAGAGAGACATACAGACACATAGGTACATCTAAAAAAATAGAATGAATAAAAGCTGTAAAATAGTAAAATATTTCTTGCCACTTATCTTAAAAAGTGAGACTCTTATATCATATGGAATCGTCACACATATAGTGGTATATTCCAAGGCATTTTGTTCTGTAATTTTGACGATTATAGCTTATAGAAAATAAAAGCCCAAAATTCTGTATCCCAGAAAACTAAACTACTTTAAAGGATCAGGAAACCTTTGGAGGTGTTTTGAGTTAATAAGCTGATTAGGCTATGACACCATGAGTTTCCAATAATGACATTTTTCAAACAATTTCTCACTCTGGGTCAGTACTCTGCACAATCATAGGGAGGAGTGCTGACTTGACAAATGTCCAGAAGACAGTCACTGACACCCTCTGCAAGGAGGGTAAGTTACAAAAGGTCATTGCTGAAGAATTTGGTTGTTCACAGAGTTCTGTATTATAGCATAATAGCAGAAAATAAAATGGAAACAAGATGTGTGGTTGAAAAACGTTCCAAAGGAACAGGGAGAACCCGTAGCCTTGAGATGATTATTAAAAGAAATCCATTCTAGAAGAGCCAACACACAGAGATTGATATTAGACGTGGGCTACAAATGTTGCATTCCATGTTTCTAGCCACTAAACCAGAAACAGGATGAAAAGTGAGTTGCCAGAGGAACTGGTGCATTGCACAATTTGGGTGGGGTAATGAAGCTCATTAAATTCACCTCAAATCAACAGTTGGACTGATTAAAGCTTGGACATATTGGGGGTTCTGATATGCCCAAACATATATAAAAGTTGTATACAGATGGGTAAAACAGACTAACATTAAGCTTCCAAAATGATTTCCCCAAAGTCACGACTGCAGCTTTATTGTGCATTTCTGAGCTGTTCCAGCAAACCAGTCGAGTGAAATGAGCTGCACTGTTTGTAATGAGAAATAGTTAAATATCCATCCAGATTTATCCCAGAAGCTTGTCAAAGTCAATAAAAGGAATGCATTTGCATAATCAAAACCTTGTACATCTAATCACAGTTTTAAAACTCATAGAAGTTCTTTGTTGTATAATCATTCCACCTTTGAAAAAAGAAGGCTTTGATAAATCCTTAAAAACTCCAAATTATTATGCCTAGAAACCTTGTAGTTCCTGCACAAATAACCCTAGCAAAACACCAGAACGGAAATAAATCATCTACATTTTTTGGACTTCATTGTTTTCATTTACATGTTAACACTCATCACCTTTGAGTCACAGAGTAGGTCGTGTCACAATGGTACAACTCAACAGAGCTGAAAGTTGAGCAGCCTGTGAAGCAGGCATTGACAGAGCATGTCGGTCTGCACCCGAGGAGAGACTCCTGAAAGCTTCCAGGAGTTCAGAAATCTGAACTCCTGGTGATGTGAAGTGACGGACGCCTCCGGTGGGTTTTGAGGAAGACAGAGTAGAAGACAAAAAAACCCCAGCAAGGCCCAGATTCCTTGAGTGAGTAAAAACACATTGCTAAGAGCAATGTGAGTGAGCCACCAGGAATCCTGGTGGAATTTATTTATTACCGTGCTCTTTAAAGAGGCATTGCTGTGGCTGTGCTTTCAGTGTGTGCAGGTCCTGCTGCTGTGCAGATTCAAGGCTCATTACCCCGTCCGGTGTATCCCATGAACTAAATCCCTTTCCTGTGGCATTTGCCAGGTGTATGATAGCAGCCAATCCCTCCGTGCTCTTCCTGAAAGGCATGTGTTTTGCACTTTCACAGTCTGTGCCCGGCTCTGTTTGGCAGGCCGAAAGCTAGGTTGGTTATCCTGTGGGCAGGATAATCTGCTGTAATCTGTCGCTCTGTGATCTGGACAGAGCACAGCGAGGGGCTGGACGAGTGGGAGAGGCCATGGGTGGGACAACTCGGGGGGTGGGGGGCACACACAAGGGAGGGTGGAATCAGGTCAGGGCTGTGACGCTGGGAAAACACTGACTTGTTTACATTAACTACATTATCAGACAAGAGCGGAATAAACATCTGCGAGTTCATTCATCTTTGAGGTTTTCTTTTCTTTAAGATTAGATTGTTCACACAGTCTAGTTTTCCAGTAAAAGGTGGATCTCTTTGCGACATTGGAGAGCGTGGGGGCCGGGGCTGAAGTGGATGTGAATTTTCATCAGGGTTAGCATCGTTTTCATTTATTATCTGAGAAAGTACGTGTGACTCATCAAAGACTGACGCTTTTTATCCAACTGGGTGAAGCAAGAGTCTTTCTCTCTTCCACACAACGCTCACAGAGAAGTATTTGGCAAAAGGATGAAACTGATTCCGAACCCTCGAGTTTCAAAGAGTTTTAACATTATGCACTTACGGAGAAAACCTGGAAACAGAGGTAAACCTTCCCAGGAGAGGTGTACCAACCACAATTACTATAAGAGAACGTCAACAACTCATCCAGGAGGTAAAAAACAAACAAACTACAGAACTGCAAGCTTCACCCGCCTCAGATAACACCACTTTTCATGATACTACAACAAGAAAGAGACTCAACAAAACGGCATCCGAGGGAGAGCTCAGACGGGGAAATCATTACTGAACAAAAAGAACACAGAGTCTATTCTTACATTTGCCAAAAACATATTAATGAAGACTTAAGGGAAAATATTCTGTTGACTGATGAGACAAAAGTAGATGTTTGCGCTTTTTGTCCACCCCGTCTCATTCATGCAACCGTGTGCTGGGAAGAATTGCTAAAAGGATCTTAATGCAATAGCTTGATTATCATAATGAGCATTCAGCAACAGGAGCAAAATAAGCCACAAGAGTCAAATTCACGGTTATTAAGAGATGTTTTTTTTTTTATTTTTTTTTTCGGAGCAAGAGATTTCTTGAAAGATGATAAAATATTAATAGATTCCAATAAATTCTGGGATTTTAGAGCAGCTGCTGACCAACTTATCAAAGTCTCATTAGCAGTCTTCCCGGGACTCCCTCCGACTGTTTTCTTCCGCTCTTTTGTCCTGTGTTTTTCCTTTTCCCCATGCATGTCAAAGGATTATTTCCTCCACTCTCCGTGTGGCTTTAGTGGCCAGATGCCCCTCTCTTTACTCATGCGGAGAGGCGCCAGCATTCCCCTCAGAGCGCCTGCTCCTTGTGCATCCTACTGTAAATGTCGGCATTAAATTGTAAGCAGGCTCGAGCGTGCCTGCGTCTCCTGTGTGTGCCCAAGAAGCACAAAGGGCAAGCTGAGGCAAGTGGACATGGTGAGCCCGATCTGGACGTGTCATTTGAGATGTGTCCGTTGCTGGAGTGCTGCCCTGAATCGTTCCCCTGGCTGAGAGTGCTTCATAATAATGATTTTTTTTTTTAAAATGCTAATGTACTTAAAAGTCGTGAGGATGACTCGAGCTTGGCAACAGAGTACAGCCGTGATTATATGGTCAACCTATAAAAGGAGCGCACTTTCCCAATTTGCAAGTCCTCCCTCCTCTTCCCTTTCCCCCTGCCCTCACTGCCTCCCCCACAGTGGTAGCAATCAGCCAGGTGCTAAATGCCAGGGTGAGGCACCGCTCACGGGTGGGTGGGGGCTGAAATTGCACGTGGAAATAAGCATCTGTGCTTGCTTGGCAGTGTGGGAAGCAGGGGAAGGAAACAACTGTCATTCTGCACTGAGACTATGGATTATGTGTGTATGTCCTGTGGGGAAAGACCACGGGATGGACTCAGGCAGGTTAATCATTGACTTAGTGAACTGAGAAAAATGAAGGCTGGTGAGGGGTGGCTGGGGGTGGGGAGCGGGGGCAACAGAACTTATTCATTTCTTTTTTTATATGTAGTTTAAATGAATGAGGACTGGCTCATCCCTTCAGAGGAACCTGATCATTAGCAGGGAACAGTGAGAGACAGAGATAGAGGAGCTGACACCAGCCAGACTGTTGGGAATTAGCTGATCTGGCAGCCCTGCCCTCGCCAGGGGCTTTTCAGTGATGGTAGTTAATGAATAATCAATGGCAAGAGAGGGTCAGTGGAGGGGATGTATGTAAATCTGCTCTACACTCTCATATAGACTTAATAGTTTAATTAAACTAATCGCTGTATTGACTCAGGGCTCCAAAGCCCTTTGAAGCCTGCTGTATTAATGACATAAAATCAGGCTCCCTCTTTTGTTGCAGAAATGTGTGCTGAGAGGAGACTAAATGAGCCGCCGCTGCTGTTGCTGCTGTTGCTCCTGCCGCCGCCGCTGCTGCTGCACAGTCCAATTTTCCCCAGCTTATTCTGCATACAAGAACTCTGTGTGAGAAGACGCACGGGGGTAATTTAATAATCACACCAAATTCTAACCTGCACAGAACGCACCCTCAGCCAAGATATAATGCGCCGTGATGTAACAGCATTGGAGCACACACGGCAAATGAACTTTACATTTTCCGAGTCAGCGGCTGCGTTTCTCAGTCATGCAAAAGAAGCCATATTATCCATTATCACAAAGCTGTCTCTGGCGTGCGTCAGAGATGCCTTTCAGGTAGCATGGCAACATGGGAGACGGCAGCTTTAATGTGTTCCTCTGCAACCAGACGGAGACAGTTTGTTATCTTCCACAAGGAGTCAGTCTATTGGCACAAATCCCCAGTCCCTCTGAAACCTCTGATTATCATATGATTGTCCACAGCGATACACTCACATGGTGAAGCCAGCGAATGGGGAGTGCAAAGGCATTCGCCAACTTTTGTATGCTTACTTTTGTAATAACCACAAACTACGATCCATTTTGTTGAAATTGCGTGTAATACACAAACAAAAACTAGTGGATGTGAGGCAAAAGTAAAACGATACATGGTTTTCAACATTTGTTTCCAAAAAAACATAAAAAGTTCTTGACAAGAGGAGCAGTAATCAAAAAAACACCCAAGAGGCCCATAGCGACTCGAGAGAAGCTTAAAAGCTCCACAGTTCAGGTGGAAGAATCTGTTAAATCATGTTTTACTTTAGTGTTTTATAAAGAATATTTTAACACAAAGCAAATTTCTCAAGAGTACTATTCAAACAAATTGTAAACAATGCAATAGATCACTGAATGCACTGTTTTAGAGATTAGGGGTTGCAACCAAAAAGTCCCTGTCCGCCATAAACTAACTGCCGGAGTTACAAAGGATGACTTAGATCAAACCACAATGCAGTGGAACCCTGCAAAAAGCATGCAACTTACGCTATTTTTTTTCTTATATTCAGCAGAAAATAGGAGATGCCTTCTCCGCACAACTTCCATTGATGAGACGTGCAAAAAATTGCTAGTACACTTGTTCTGGGGACAACTGACAGATAAGCAGTTTTTTATTATCTGGTGCTCATGCCTCTCTGAGCAGCTGCCCATGTGGTCCATATCAGAAACCGCCACTGCTTCATCACAAAGCAATTGGACAAAAACTTCAGTCTCCGGATTTGCAAAAAAAAAAAACACCTACAGCTGTAACCTCTGCAAAATGGGCTTCTTTATTACTTTTTTTCCTTTTTCTAGATTTATTTGACATCTGTAGATTTGACAAAATGTTGAAAACCTCAAAAAAAAAAAAGAAAGAGAAAAATTCTTCTGCAAAGCACTGTGTATGAGTTCATGCATTAAAGCTGAAGAGTTGTGGGTGCACCTATATGAGAAACAGTGAGGAGTGTTTTTGCTACAGTATTTCTGTGTGTGTGCATACAGGGGTGTGGATGAGTCACTTTCAGAGGTTTCATGAGTTAACATTGAGCGGGGACTCTGTATTTAGCAGCAGATAGAATAATTGTCTCTTCATCAGCTCTCCAGAGATTACAATAGTAACTGTCAAGTGAATCAGAATTCTTGACATTTTTTAGTCTGTCATTGAAAGACATTGTTCAATCAGACTTTGTGTAAGGCCCTTTTTGTGTGTGACTTTCCAAGACGAGCTCTATCATCAATCCCCAGTGTGTCATATAAGCAAACGGTAGTTACCCTCACTAAGAGAAAAAAGACTAAAAAGAAAGGGTAAACTCTTGAATGTGCAAGGCAGGAGGAGAGGAGGAACAGCTTGACAAGGCATCTTATCTTCACTGTGTTTCTTACTGTGCTCATGCTTTAAGATGCTTGCTGAGAGGTAGAATTCATGCAGCAGGTTTTATTTTTTATTTTTATTTTTTTTTTGCTGGAGAAAGGTTTCTCACAAGACATCTCGTTTGTGCTCTCATGTGGTTTGTGCAGAGTATATGAAGATGTGAGCAGCTACAAAAAAAACCCCAACAACAACAGAAAAAGCAAACACGGGCACACTTTAAAATGTCTTATCTGTATTCTAAACACAAAGCAAAAGGTTAGCGCTGCAACCAAAAACAAAATAAGAGTGATGTTTGGATGGAGTTTTCCACCATGATGGACGGTAATTAGATGCCAGGAAGAGTTTAAATGGACTTTTCTATTGGACTTAAATCTTTTTGGAACACTACTAACCTCTAAACCTACATGAAAATGTCTTATATTTCTAACAACTAATCTGTAACTTCACATAATAAGGTTTAATTGTCAGAAAGTAACTACAGCGTGCTGAGTTGGAAATATTCTTCAGAAGCGTGAATCATTTCTACAGTAAACTTGCACATTATTTCTTGTGCAACCTGCCACTTTTTTTGTTCTCAGAGGAAATTGCCTCATTCCCCAACATGTTGTTTCAAAATGCCATCCTACCGGCTTCTGGGGTTAATCAGGTTGCTACAGAAGTATTAATCAATGCCTGCTTTTATGAAAGCAATAAATTACATCTCAAGAGGCTGTACTGAAAGTGAGCAGGAAGTAAAACCTCACATGTAGCAGGTGTAATCTTTTTTTTAGTACTGTTGAAGCAAAATGTTTGGGTTCTTTTAAGAATTTTTTGGGGGGGAGGTGGTATACAGCGCAATATACAGAGCTCTGAAAAAGTATTTTCTGTTATTCTCAC
This sequence comes from Xiphophorus maculatus, assembly GCF_002775205.1. Lineage (NCBI taxonomy): Eukaryota > Metazoa > Chordata > Actinopteri > Cyprinodontiformes > Poeciliidae > Xiphophorus > Xiphophorus maculatus. The sequence goes on along the minus strand of NC_036458.1, from coordinate 9,211,774 downwards.
ACCGAAATGTTTCAGATCATCAGAAATTGTTGTCATATCAGCCCATGATTACTTTCTTAGAAACAAAAACTATTTTCAGATCATGATTTCGTTTAATAAAGGAGAAAAAAACTATCCAAACTAATCAATCTCTATGTGAAAACATTATTTCTCACTCCATTAAATAATTACTTAGCAGTAATTTACATGCTTATTAGTAAGTTTTTCCGAACCACAGCTACTATAGCCAATTAACAGCTGTAAGAATCAAGAAATGACTTAAGCTTTAGAACCTGTCTGATAACATAAAGTAGGTCAGAAATGATTAAAAAAATAATATGATCATAACAAATATAAAAGACAAAATTTTCTGACATCTTTCAGTCTAAAAGGGGTAGCCCAGCTATTTCTGAGGCTGATCAACAGCTTTCGGCCTGTTGGTCATCAAATCCAGCGCAAGTCAGCAGTTGAACGTCTGAGAAGCGAAAATAAACCTCAAATGAAGAGTTTGCTGTGACCTTGAAAAGGTTGTTCCGGCTTGACAATCCTCCACTGTTGCAAAATTAAGACAATCTTGCAAAGTGGATCGAATCAAAACTCCTCCACAGTAATGTCGAAGGCTCATTCTGTTTCTTTAAAGCAAAAACATGATGGCAGTTCTTGCAGTTGGCCCACCCAGCCGTTAGACTCAATGCTAACCTGTAGCCTACACAGGAAGATGACTGTTTTTCCCCAAACACGAGTGATATGAAAACTGCATGTATGTTGCATTCTTCCAAACACTTTTCACAGCACTGTATGAGTTCATTAGTCCCAGCTTGAGAGTTGTAACCACTTATGGCTACGATATAATCGGTACATTACTTGTGGTGAATGCTATTTCCAGGTCTAAATGCTGCAAATTGAGAACATTTAGGAGCCAGACAGTCTGTTCTCATCTACAGGCCAAATAAAATGCCTTAGGTGAACAAGGCTGTTCATGTCAAAATACAAAAAATGTTTTGGGGACAAACCTTGCACGCTCTTTGGCGGGGCATGTAAACATTTACACTGGGGTATGAGTCAACCCATTTTCCCCCTGAATTTCCCCCCACCCCTCCTTTTAGGTTGTTTGTATATTCACTTCAAATCCTCGTTACACAGGCTTCGCATGCTTCTCTGTTCTAGCGCCTGTGGTCTGTTTTTCTCACTGATCAGCCTTCCTGTTGCTGCAGAGGAACTGTCAGCTGTGAGATAAGCATAGTCAGAGCACATGCTTTGCGATAGGGCAGTGGGGGGAGGAGAGAAACTAAAACACAAGAGAGGGCAAAAAGGGCTGGCTTGTTCAGAAAATGAACACATTATCTCAGGTTGTTTTTGGAGCGTTTGGGGAGTTTTGAGGATGGAAACCCGCAGCAGACTGGATAATTCATAGGAAGAAGGTCCGGTTCCAGTATACAGGAGTGCTGGGAGTCAGTGAGTTGCTCTGGTGTGAAATATCAAAATCTCCTCTCCTTTGGACCTTAAAACAACCTGCACAGGAAAAGGATTAAGGAAAAAACTAGGAGCAAAACTGTGGATGTGAGACGCAGAGATCCAAATTTACTGGGCCTGAGGATCACAGAGAAGGGATATGCATGTTGATGAACTTTGCCTCCTCCGGTACTACACGCATGGGAGAAAATGACTGAGGGGAGGATTGGCCCTTATTGTTGAATCCGGCTGTGGACTGAGGACGGTTTGCAGCACGTACAACTGGTGCTGCAGTCATGTCTGCCTGATACGCGTGTGCGCAGTGAAAAAGTGGATGCGTGGGAGAGAGGCAGCCATACAGGGAGTGAGACAGCCCGTTGTAAGTGGAGGGTTGGGGGAGTTTTCTTTAGATGGTCAGCCCCGGCAGGGCCAGAGCTGGCAGAGATGAGTCAGAGGAAGCTCATGCGACAGCTGCGGTTGTGGGAGAGTCCCGAGGGTCCACCTCATGCCCCCTCAATCCTCACCTCACCTGTGTCGCCAGATGATCAATCACGCGGACATGCGGGGTCCGCTCTGTTTCGCCGCTTGAAACTGAACCGCAGCATTCAGGAGCGCAGACGCTCGTCTCATTGTATATGCAGGTACAGTTCACCAAGGCACTTATATTTAATGTGCCCCAGTTTTTTTTTTTTCAAAATTATTATTACTTATTTATTTATTTTACATGAAAGTAGGTGCGCTGATCTTTGTGATCTTCTGCTTTAGTTTGGCTCGAAATTATGCAAACAGCAGTGCAATGTGAATATTTTAGATTTAATTTTTAATTCAGAATGCTTAAGTCTGATTAAAAAAAAAATACTCTCAGACTTCAGACAGAAACAAATAAAAAAGAGGATTAGCTTATGTAGCTTAGAGAGCTTCCCCCGGCAGACACTTTTGATGTGTTTTTCATTACAGGGGAAAAGTTGTTTAATGATAACTTGATCTGTTACCACGTTTATGGAGCCCTGTAGGGGGAAGGAGTGGCTCCTAATTGGCCAATTTACAAGTATGAATTCTAAAAATATCAGGCTCTGTTTTTAGAAATCAAACTGAGAGGCGCTCAAGGCCTTATTTGCTTTAAAAGCTCCACACATTTAGGTGAAGTGAGTAGATTAGTTTCACTCTTATAAAAGGAATGTGGCAGCAGCCCAGCAACACAACGAAGTGTTAACTGTTGTCCGTACAACATTGAGACAAAATAAAAGTGACTGTAACAAATTTGTTTTAGCTTATGTTGAATTCTATACGCAGAAAAAGAAATGTTATACATTCTGTCAGATAAAGTGATTTCAATCTATGCTGTGCTGCTCTGTGGACACCGAGTTTATTCCAGAGCTGCAAGATCCAATCTTTTGATTTCTGAAAAGAAAAATGGTCTGAGGGATTCTGCTGAGGCCTGATTTCAGGGTAAAAGAGACACGTAATTGAAAAAGTGTGGAGTTCCTCGTGCATTTGAGCTTTACTGTAATTGGGCACTTTTTGCTCCCAAACTAAAAGAGGAAGAAAGAACTGCCTTTGAAAGCTCTAAATGTTTTGTATTCTCTGGAACTGGTGTTTTTCTTGTTCCAAACACTGAGGAGAGCTTCTATTAAAATTCAATGCAGAACTCTTTTGTGGAATAGCATGTTGTCATGGATTAGACGCTAGAATACGTCATCTACAATGCATTCATGTGGATCCACTCATGCACACTTGGGATAAACAAACTGGCATTCCAATCAGAGGAAGACAGAAGGTCAAAGGTTCCACAGAGAACCTTCAATTTGTGCAAGTATTCTCAATCATTCATTTTATCCTCAGACCTCTGAAACAGATCTCTACCCTCATCAAACTCCCAATCATTCACATCCTCCAAGAAACAGCTCCAGCTACAGAGAAATGGCAGTTATTATTGCTCGGTTTGCTGACTAACGTGATTCCTACTGAAAAATGACTTGTCAGTAATGTGTAATTGTCAGAGCAGCCCTGTGGCAATCTGCCAATTCCACGTTAGTGCAGACTCGCAATGATATCTCAGGTCTCATCTCCTGCCTGTAATATTCCCTCTAAGAAGACGACAAACACTGCCAGCTGCAGTGTTGCTGCATGGGCATTCAGGGTTCCCCAAACACTATTTACTATCGCTGAGAGATAAAAAGTGGTTGCAAAACCACAACTTTTTAAAAAATTATTATTTATATCAGAGGTAAAACTAACTTTTCCTTCTTTTCTTCCATCAGCTTCGATTCAGAAAATGGCCCGTCACCAGGCCGCAGTCCCATGGATTCGCAGGCGAGTCCTGGGTTGGTGCTTCACCCTTCTTTCCCCCAGAGCCAGCGGAGAGAGTCCTTCCTGTACCGCTCGGACTCAGACTACGACACATCTCCCAAAACCATGTCTCGCAACTCCTCCATCAACAGTGAGGGGTAAGGGCAAAACCATTCCTGGGTGTATATGTACACACAAACGATAGTTTGAAATGATCTTATACAACACAACAACTGTTTTAACTTTCCAAACATTAAATTAACCAAAAAATGATAATTATTTTGCTCTTTTTTTTGTCCAAAAACTAACTCAAATTAAGGAGTGTTTCAAGCAGGGCTTACTGCTAAAGAAAAGCCTAAATTCGGTTTCTCTGCAAATTTATGTTATTTTATGATATATTAAGAACTATATAATCATGGGAAAGATGGCTGACTGGACAGTTGTCCCTCCGAAAGAAAATTTACCTACAAATGGTCATTGCTAAAGAAAGATGTGTGGAAGGAAAAGGTGTGGAAATAAAAGATACGATACCAGGATTTTGAAGCAAAGCTCCTTCAGGAAGAAAGATTCACAAGGCAGACTGTGGCTAGAGCCACCACACAGGACATTTGCCGCAGCTGTCATTTCCCCTGCATTAAGCTATTGGATCAAAGAAACTATAAGAAGCACATCAGCTGAACTAAAACGAAAAAGAACTGGATTGCTATAGAATGGTTCAAATTCCTCCCTTAAAATGAAAGTCAATTTTCATTTTCTTTTGGAAACCAAAATTCTGAATGAGGCGTGAAGAGGCACAGAATCCAAGTGGTTAAAGGTCCAGTGGGAATTTTCCATAATCGATTTACGGAGCCATGCCATGATGTTCATTATGTTTTATCAACATAAAACATAATGAACCATTATGGTCCATTATGTTTTATCAAATCCAACATCAGCACAGTGTACCAGGAAGTTTTAGAGCATCCCATGCATCCATTTGCTGACAAGAAATACTCTCTAATATCATTTTCCAGCAACACACAACCAAAAATACCAATATCTGCCTCAGTAGACATGATATCACTCTTCTCGATTGGCCAGAAATTTGGGTCTGACTTAAACCACACAGAGAACCTGTACAGTTTTGACAAGAAGAAGGCAAGAGACACCTCACCCAAAAATACAGATGAGTGGAAGGACACCATCAGTGCCACTTGGGCTTCCTTAATACTTCAGCAAAGCCACAGGCTGATCACACACTGATGCAGTGATTCACGCAAAAAGAGCCCTGACAAAATATTCATTGCACATACTTCACAGTACATTGATACACTTTTTAATAGGCCCACACTTCATTTTGTGTAATGTTTCGATATACAGAATGATATATGTGTTGAATTAAAAGTTAAATTAAAAAAATATGCATACATATGTATATTCTATAAGCTGTACCTATACACAAACATTAACACTGAGCCCCACAGCGACCCAAACTCACATTCATCTCATTCTCTACTCCCCTTTTTTTCTGCCAGGCACGCCGAAGACATGATTGTCACCCCTTTTGCTCAGGTATGTTTGCTTGTATTTATTTTATCATGCTTTTACATACCGCTCATTTTCTGCAGTATTGCAAAAGCAGGTGGAAAAACAGAACAGTGAACTTATCCCCTCCTCTCAATTCTGCTCCTTCCCTCCCCTCTTCTCCTTCCTTCTTTTCCTCCTACGCTGTCCATCCATCCCCCAGGTGTTGGCCAGCCTACGAACTGTAAGAAGCAACTTCACCATCCTCGCCAATGTCACAACACCCACTAACAAGTCAGTATCATGCTGTCGAACACCCCTTCCCCACACTTGTGCTCATCACGACTGCCTGCTTATTGTGTAGTTGTGCATATGCAAATATCTCCATTTCCTTGCCCCCATGTGGAAAACATTCTAACCGTCGTGATTAACTGGTTTATGAGTCTCAGACAATGCTCAGGGAAAATTTAATCGGCATCATTTGGCATTTTTCCAGCCAACTGACTGAGGGCTGAGTGCACAGAGCTTTATGCCTCAGATGTATGTCCCTGACTCTTTGCCCAGACGATGGAGACGGTCAATAATGCTAAAATTATTCTCCCTTGTAATGCAGTAGACAGAAGGAGCTCGAGCTGGCAGGCTTTTAGCACCACGTCAATATGATATATAAAGCAATGCAGCACAGAATCATCAGCGTCTATAATTACACAGTGCTGCACAGTGAGAAGGCCTCTCAAAGAACGAAGTCATGAAAGAATGAAAGTGAGAGTCAGGCTTTGTTTTTGGATGGATTTATTGCACTTTAAAAATACACATAAACGCTATGATGTACGATATCTATTTGTCATAAATATCTTAAGATTAAAGATATCAAAACAAATATATCTATCAACTATTGTCTGAACAAAGCCTTTTGTTGCCTGATACTGTAATGCTGATAGTAGTGTATTTTTGCGCCACAAGGGGGCAGCAGTGTTTTATTCATCCTCTCATATCATTATGTGTTCGTCCACAGGAGGTCACCAGTGACAAGCCAACCCACTGTTCCCCAAGCTACTCTCTCTGGTATGCTGTCAGCTAATTAAAATGTGTAGTCCAAGGAGTTTTCTTTTAATAACACACTAAGGCTTCACACTCCAAAAGAAAAAAAAAAGTCATACAAACTCTGTCTGCCATCACTGAGCAGATAGAAACTGAGGGATAATGTTTCATATACTTGTATTTATTTATTGTAATCTTTTTGTCTGTGTCAAACTGAATTAATTTAAACTAAAATCCCTATTCTGAGCGTTGTTACATTGTAGCTAAAACAAGGGCTGGAGAAATATAAATAAAAATAAATACATTTTTAAAAACATACAGTGATTTCTTGTAATAAACAACGGCAAAACATTCATTCCGACTTTAATAAACAGTTAAAAGACATGAGTTTAAAAGCCTGACAATACACAGGTAAAGACTGTTTTTCAGTATTTTTGTTGTCATCCATTTGCTTTTCTTCTTTCAAAATGAGTTTTTACAGTGTGTTAGATTGTATTACATTGAAAGTACATTTTAAAACCATGCAAATGGCTGCCAAAATAATTATATACCTTAAAACTTTCACCTTCAAGTGTTACTTTGTGTAAACTTGCCATTTTATTTTATTTTATTTTTATTTTTTTGTATTACTGATTTATTTAAGCTGCATTTTTCCCCCAAAGGAAAATTCCAAAGGAGCTCATCATAAAAAATGCACACACTACATCCATAGTACTATAAAGCCTAAGGAACATAGAAAATAATTTTTTTAAAGTTTCAAAAAGTTAAAATAGCAAACAAAATTTAGCTTAAAGTCACATTACCATGAATTAATTAGTCAATTAGTTAATCTCTCCAAGTAAATGTGTATTATACATGTTTACAAGTGCACATTGCACACTAAGATCTAATGATGTAAAGTTATGTATACACCTAGATTAAGATGAGGAATTAAATAGCCTTATTGCTGTCTGGACAAACGACCTCCTGAAACATGTAATGTGTCTAAGTGCTCGGAGAGAAGCCGGCTGTTGCGACCTCTCCTCTGATGCTCCAAGAGGTCATGGAGAGGGTGTCTATAATTGTTCTAAATTGCCTTCAATTTGTTCATTATCCCTCTCTGTACCTGAGACCTTGCAGGCTCTGGCCCTTTTAACCAGCGTGTCCTTCCAATTTTAGAGGAGTTTTACATAGTTGTGAGTAATTGTTCACAATTATGGGTAGGCAAGAATAAGCTTTCCTTTGGCCTATTCCTTTTTTGGTAAACTGTGGGTTTGTTTATTGTTGTTTTTTTTGTTTTGTTTTGGTTTTTTTTTTTCTTTTCTTTTGTTGTTTCTTGTGTATAATGTGGACAATTTACCAAAATAAATTGATTGATTGATTGATTGATTGATTGATTGATTGATTGATTGATTGATTGATTGATTGATTGATTGATTGATTGATTGATTGATTGATTGATTGATTGATTGATTGATTGATTGATTGATTGATTGATTGATTGATTGATTGATTGATTGATTGATTGACCACCTGTCTTGGCAGATTTGGTTAATTTTATTCGAACAGGTCGGCTGGCACAGACATTTAAATCAACAGGGTTGATTTTGGAGCATTTTCTGAATCTTACTATTAGCCTACTTTATTTCAAAACCAGATTTGATGTGTGTTTGGGATCATTTTCATGTTGGGACATTCAAGGCTGTCCATGTTTCAGTTGCCTCACTCTGGAACCACATTTTTGGTACAATTCACACATTTTCAATATGGCTGGGTGCTTTGGTGATTGAAATTAATCTGCTTTATTTATTCCAAAGCTATCCCCTTTTTTTGAATATATTTTGGTGTTGTGTTTTTGAGATTGCCTTAGTTTGAACTTAAGATAAAGAATTAGGAGATATCCCTCCTGCTACATTATTTCTCACCCAATGCACCAGTTCACCTGGTGGTGAAACACCTTTCGCTGCCTTACTTTGACCTTTTTATGTATACTTGTCCTTGTGATCAAATAACTAAATGTGTATGTATATACATTAATATATATGTGATGCAAGCAAATATATACTAAAACATGGATATATAAATTTGATTCTATGTGTATAATTCTGAGCCTGAATAGACTACAGATAGATAACAAGTTCAAACTTATACATCTAATTCTTCCTTTTAAGTTAATTGAAATTGCATGTTGTATTATCCTTCAATCCTGGAAGAAAACAAAAAAATTAATAACATTTTGGAATTATTATAAAATGTCTACCCATGATGATGCAATTGTTTGAACTGTACATGGGACAACTCATATTACTAAATAACTCAATTTCATCAAAATTCAGCGATGCAACTGTTTGTCTTTTAAAGTCACACATATTAAATCAGAGAACTTTAGTTAATGAAGAGCTTCTCAAATAACATCTTAAATTATGCCAAAAGCTTATTAAATTAATAAGCTTAAAGTTTAAGTAAATATTAAATATATTTACAAACATGTTTCACTTTGAGCAATAGAAGATTTGCATGAATTTATTTAAAATAGATTTGTAAAACCACTCAGTAAATCAGAGGTGGCCTACTAGCTCCTAATTTCCAAATGACTATAAGAATTAAACAACAACAAAAAAAGAAAACAATTTCAGACCATCCAGACCATCAGTTTTGCTATTCTTTCCATGCTTTTCTCCATATGTTGGTTTAAATGATTTCTGAGAGTCTGTGTGCCTTTCTCTCCCAGAGGAGACTTACCAGCAGATGGCTCGGGAGACCCTGGAGGAGCTGGACTGGTGTCTGGACCAGCTGGAGACCATTCAGACCCACCGCTCAGTCAGTGAGATGGCTTCAAACAAGGTGTTGACAAACAAACATACCCACCAACAATTGCTGAGTAAGATGTAATAGCTAGTGACATTTTTATATATGGTCCAAATGAGGTGTTACCCATTTGTGTTAAAGGGGGGGACACACAAGCACCACCTTAAGAATATCCTATCTGACATACCTGGGATATGTCTGATAGGTAACAAAGTATATGTAAACTTGGCACATAATTACGAAACACTGCTTAGGAAAAATGTTCTTCACTGTTAAAAGAAATCATGCAAGAATGAAACAACATGTAAATCCAAGAGAACTACAATCCTTCCTGAGTTTATTTGCAGTCCTGCAATGACTTATCAATAAATAATACATATTATTTATGGTTTGTGATATTACACATTTGTTGCTTAAAAGCAAGACATGCAAATATGTTGCACCAGATGTCAGAGTGTTGCCTTTTCAATTTGCACGCTCACATGAATGTGAGAATTTAGAGCAGCTTCTTAAGGATGCATGCAGTTGTATTTGCAGGGGCACAGGGACATAGAGGGAGTGAGAGAGAGAAATGATGTGACGGTCTGTGGGTGAGGAGGACATGAGAAGGAGGGGGAAGAGTGGTCCTGATGCTGATGTCTCCGCTGTAACCTTGGTTGCTATCTAACGGCAGCAGGGTCTGCCCTTCCCTTTTACTCATTGGCTTCCCGCTCTGACCACAAGACATGTGGTTTAGGCAAGAACCAATGACAGAGAGGTAATTCTCCCTTAATGGTGCTCTATCTTAAAGAGACAGTGTCAGAAACGGTTTTATCCCAGAAATTGTCCTCATCTTCTGTGTCATCATTAATAAATAAAAGATTTTATTTGCCACCTTCAATCCGGCTTGCAATGAAAGCGCTGAAAATGAAAAAGAACAGATGGGCGTAACTTATATGATTTGCCCGCGGATGTACAATGTACAATGCCTCTGGGGACACAGTCTTTGTGAAAACATTTCAGTGATTCTGCAGAAAGGAGCAGCACAAATCCTTAACGCCATGCCAACATGAAGGTGCATACATGAACGTTGGCTCTCTGTCTCTCACTCTTACTCACACCCTCGCTCACACACATATTTGACAGACGTACATGCTGTCGTGTCGCACATGCGCACTCACCCTCCAACAGGGAGGCAGCTGCAGAAACACACACACACGCATACACGCATGCACGCGCCTGCAGCCACTGCCTGATTAGCTTGCGAGTGCTGTCTACAGCATCCAGGGAAATGGCGAAAGAGGCAGAGAGCACAGGAGGACGAATGGCAAGCTAAAGCAGCAGGATTAGACCTCTGGCATTTTGGGGCAGCTGAGGCATGGACTGACTTGGAGCATTGGACTGGGTTGCGCTGCTATCGGGAGGCGAGCTGATTGCCCTTGCACAAGCAGTGTGCAGTTGAGGTTTGGAGAGAGGCGACTCAGACGGGCTGTTGCACCGGTAGTACTGGGCTGGGCCTTTGGATCTGTACCGTTTGGGAGGGGCAGGCGACGCAAGGAAAAGGAGACTGTTTTTCCAGACCACTGTTTTGGTGGGATTCTTCCACGGGATCGTATGCTTAGAGGCCTGCCTGTTCGCGTCCCTCTCTGTTTCTTCCAGTCTGTCTCTGTCTCTGTCTCATTCACTGTGTTCTTGTTTTCCTCTTGCCATCATCTGCATCCCTCTCCTTCCCGATGCTTCAGTTGCCATCCAAGTTCCCTTCACCTCCGACAAACATCACTCTCCCTGTTTTCCTCGTCTCTGCCATCTAACTCTTCTTATTACTGTTTGTCGAGAGAATCAGCTCTTGTGGTGTTGCTTTTTGTTTACATCCTTCTCAAATAAACACATCTTCTCCATCAACTTCTCTCTGTGTCCTTCAGAAGGTCTTGCATTCCCCTCTCTTTCGCTCCGTCCTTACTCATTCAGCACTCATCTACCTTTTATCCTGCGGTGACTATAGATTTGGGTCAGCCTGCTCAGGAAATGGGATAAGATGTAGTCTCCACTGCAGTCAGATCCAGGGGGGGCTCCTGGTCTGCCCATCTGGGGGATCCTCATCTCTGGAGCACACTGAGCCTGGATCCTGACTCAGGACTGACTGGGTACCCTGCTTTGGAGAACTGGATGTAGACAAGGAAAATCTGCACAGGCTGCCCCTACCCTCCACCCCTTCCCCATTCCCCATCTTGGGGCAGACGCCACTCTGGAGTGTCCCGGTTTGACTGGCTGTGGCCTCTCCCCACGGACCCTGACAACGCCCTCATGCCACTGGGGCACCCGCAGTGCCCCTGGCCCAATTCACTACCACACCTCATACCTGTGCCATAGGCCCAAACCCCCTGGTTCTCTCAACATGGGTGTGGTAGAGGCCATCGACCCGGCACCATCTCAGTGCCCCTCACCTGTACCAGGGGGCTACAGGCTGCCTCGTTCCTCCAGCTACAGTCCGCTGCAGGGGAGGTCAGGGGCAGAGCTGGACCTTGGTGCAGCTGATGGAGGTGTGAGGGAGGGAAGTGGGACAACGGCTGAACGCAGGACACCATTGGTGGACCTGTTCTGCGAGACCTGCTCAAGGCCCTGGCTCATCGGTTGGTGGGACCAGGTAGGGTAATGCTAAACGAGCCAGAGTGTAAACAAAGTCTGGGCGTTTCAGTGTTGGGTGGAGGCTGTGGGCACTTTATGCTCTACTGTTATGTACTTAACTAACTTTATTCTAGCATGTTTGCTTGACTCAACAGTGCAATTTGCAGTTTTATGTAACAAGAAAGTAAAACAACAAACATGGGTTTCTTAACATGTCATTCGTTTGGGGAACTTTTAAAGGCCTGGTAGTGACACTGTAAAAACCTTATATATTTGTATGTTCTTGTACATAATACATACTTGAATTCACAGAGGATGAGATGGAAGATCTTTTTTCATTGTTTCTGCACAACTGGTGTAAAAACATAATCCAGTTTGTCTTTGGACCTCTAAACCACCTTTAAAGCTCCGTCTACTAAGAGAAGAAATAATTTAAAAATTAAGCTTGTACATTATGATATATAATTATTTCAGCTTTATCACAAATTTGCAAATTCTATTCGACACATCTTGCATCCATCTCACTCCCTCCTGGTTGTGTGAGGTTGCTGTCAACACAAATGTGAAAGAGCTTTTTTCTCAAAAACGATCACATTTCTTGTCTGAAGTTTTTTTTCAAACAAATGTAACAAATTATTCACTTTTGATCATGTCAGATTTTGATCTGGTGTAGTATCCTGTCCTAGTGCTACTCACAGAGTCTCTTTGGCCTTTACTGTGTCAGTGAATTAGCTTAAAAGGATTCCGTTTTACTACTTTGTGTTTTATTTGAATTACGGTTAACCGGTCTCAGTTCGGAGTCCCATTGTGCACATGTTGTGACTGTAAGAGAGGGTAACCCTTCACATATGCAGGTGCGCATGTGTGTGTGGCCACAGTTATATCTGAACACTATTTGCATGTTTGCCTCATTAGTCAGTGTCAGAGGAAGTGCTATTTGTCCTGGCACTTGGACTGGCACTGTAGAAGTGTCGACTGGCAGTGGTGACTCAGCATTACAGCATTAGGGAACGAAAGAACGGGGAGACTGAAAGGGTAGGTGGTGGGTGGGGAGGCTTGGCCTGAGCCTGTTGCCTAAGTGTGCCACTGGGCTACAGCTTTCCAGGCAACTGAGGCTTTCTGTTATGCAAGCTATTTGCTTGTGAAGAGCTGCAGACTGTATAGAACATGTGAGAAAGTGTGAAGAAAAAAGAAAGCTTGGAAACATGAAACATGTTTTCAAAATGCCAACAAGGCAAAGATGAACTTGAGACAGAGGAAACATTTAAAGGTTGGAGAGCAAGAACAGAGCTTTAGTTTTCTTAGAAGGTAGGTAGGAATGCAAATAGACAGCAGGGAGATCTGGATAGAAGGAGACGAAGAGGAGAGAACGTTGACCTTGGTAAAGGTCAGAGACACCTGCAGACTCCCTCGGATTGTCACCCAAACAGCCACCGCTCTCACATCAAGCTGAAGGACTGACTGTGAGGAGGCAGTTGCTAAGGCAACTGCTCTGGTTGCCATGGAGATTGTTATGTGTGAAAGATCAGTCAGTAGGACGCAGACTGAGGGGTCTGTCCGAATCACATCATGCCCTCTCAAGACTCGTTTGATCTGGAACCATTACACCTCTTGTTGGGCGAAGTGTTTGTGTCCAGAAATAAAGCATTACATAAAATTGGGAAGAACATTCATGAAGAGCGTTTGCTTCTCTGTGTGTGCTCACATTTGTGTCTGGGACCTGCAGACTGTGTCTGACACTGCAGATGCACAGAGAACAATATGTATAAAAATGTCTCATAACTGCAACACATCACTCAAGCTGGTGTGCTGAACAGCCTGTTCTCAACTGAGAGAAAGGAGGACGGATGATTCATAATGGATTTTCTCGCCTCATAATACATTAGTGTGATAATTTTATTTGTATTGGTGCATTTTTCGGGCGTATTTCTGCAGATTCAATCTTGAACACAGTGTTAAAGTGTGCAGCAATCTTCATCACCAGAAACTCGTGCTTATACTAAATCTATAAACTTATTCTCCCCTCAGTTCAAGAGGATGTTGAACAGGGAGCTGTCCCATTTGTCAGAGATGAGTCGCTCAGGGAACCAAGTGTCAGAATACATCTCCACCACCTTTTTAGGTACAACAAACACAACATCTGCTTGTTATTAAATTTAATAAAGCTTGGGTTGTCAGGTAAAACTTTGTCTTGTGATTTCTTTTCAGATAAACAAAATGAAGTGGAAATCCCATCTCCCACTCTGAGGGAAAGAGAAAAGCCCATGTGTCACATCAGCGGTGTGAAGAAGCTCACGCACAGTTCCAGCCTTTCCAACTCCACCTTGCCTCGGTTTGGCGTGAAGACAGAGCACGAGGAAGCTTTAGCCAGGGTAAAAGAACTGACGCGCAGCACAAGAAATCAGACCTGCTGGAGATAGCACAAAAGCTGAAATCAGTTTCTAAGCAAACAAATCTCTCATCATATTTACCAAAAATACCATGCTATCCAGCAGTTACCATTTATTCCATTAAACACATAGTATTTTTGTTATTTATTAACACAGAATTGATGTCTGTATGATTGTTAAAGCTGTCTGTTGTACCGTCAGGAACTGGACGACTTGAACAAGTGGGGCCTTAATATCTTTCGTGTGGCAGAGTTCTCCAATAATCGACCCCTAAGCTGCATCATGTTTGCCATCTTCCAGGTGAGAAGAAAATGACAAACAAACCTAAACAATGAATTAGTCACCAAAATTAATATATATTTTTTATTTTAAACTGAGCGTCACTTTTGTTTGTTTTGTGTCTTTATTTTACTTATACTTACTGTTGGCTTAGGTGCCAAGTGACTGTAGGCGACATAAATAAATAAACTGTTATATGAGAAACTCTTTTTTTTTCTGACTTGGGAACCAACACTGCCTTGATAAAGTATTCATGTCATTTGAACATTTCCAGATTTCACATTGCACTTCATTGTCTTTATATGTGATTAACCAGAATAGAATAGAATAGAATATTCCTTATTGAATTTCAGTATCAGCAGCAGAATATTAGCAAATGTTAGCACACTTATGCACCATGACAACACAGTGCAAAGTCACAAAATCTTACCAAGTATTTTTTGTCTAGTTTCTAGTGCAACTATTTTAATACAGTTAAAATAAGTCTTAACTAACTTTCAAATAACTTAAATTGATATTAATGAAAATGTAATTGCACTATTGGCAGACCTTTTCACCTATAACATGGGAAAAATGTCTTGTTGAGTTAAAAAATCACCTAGTGGACCTAAATACCCAAAGACGTCATGCTTGCAGATTGCCACAAGCCGTATTGGAGACCCAGTAAACATATGGAGGGAGCTTATCTGGACAGATGAGACTAAAACTTAACTTTGTTATCTTTTCCCATTTTGGGATTTATACTGTAAATATGCCCCTTATTGTCTCCCTCTGCTGTAGGAAAGAGATCTGTTAAAAACTTTTAGGATCCCTGTGGATACTTTTGTCACTTACGTGATGACCCTGGAGGACCACTATCACGCCAATGTCGCCTACCACAACAGCCTTCATGCTGCTGATGTCACCCAGTCCACCCATGTACTGCTATCCACACCAGCTCTAGATGTGAGGATCACAGTTAGAACATCAACCCTACCAAACATAAACATACCACTTGGCTGACGTGACCGTTGTTCCTCTTGTTATTTCTCCCTGACAGGCCGTATTCACAGACCTGGAGATATTAGCAGCTTTATTTGCTGCCGCCATTCATGATGTAGACCATCCAGGAGTGTCCAACCAATTCCTCATAAACACAAGTGAGTCAGAATGAGAGCAAGTATGCGAAATATACTGTATATCAAGTATGTAAAAAAAAATTATATTCAACATTCATAATTTATTTTACAGGCGATGTTATTACTATTAAACCATAAACAACAACAACCAAAGCTCTGCACTTACTGTGGCTTTGTTGTTATTTCACTTATTAGAAGCTGTGTTATTAATATTAACAATACCTTAATTCTTAGGATTCTAGAATAAATAGTAGTATTTATATCATTTTTGAAACAGGGGTGTCTTTTAGTGTTGAACCAACACGTTCATTCACAATATTTGTTGCATCCTCAGACTCAGAACTGGCCCTGATGTATAACGATGAGTCTGTTTTGGAGAACCACCACCTGGCTGTGGGGTTTAAGCTGCTCCATGAGGAGAACTGTGACATCTTCCAGAACCTCACCAAAAGGCAAAGACAGAGCCTGAGGAAACTTGTGATTGATATGGTAGGTATCTGATAAACTATCACAAAGAAAACTTTTCTCACTTGTCATATTATTCTTTAGCATTTCTTCCACACACTTCCATAATATATACTGTTTGTTACCAGGTTTTGGCTACAGACATGTCCAAACACATGAGTTTGCTGGCAGACCTCAAGACGATGGTGGAAACCAAGAAAGTGACGAGTTCTGGAGTTCTGATGCTCGACCACTACACCGACAGAATACAGGTACTTTTTTATGCTAATGTGTGTTTTATGCATCTGGCTTTCAGTATTGCTGTAAAGGATCAAGTGCATTGGTTCATCTTGCCATTGTCAGAGAAAATAATCCTTTGAAAATTGTATGGAAGTGAGCAGCTGCCACACAAAATAATTGTAATCATAAAATATAAAATCACACAGAAGTCATTTTTTAACAACGGGTCCTTCTTATTGATTAAATATTATTATTTTTGGTCAAGTGTAATCAAAAATAAGAACCAAAACTAATATCGTGAGTTGTGTGGAATGAAAGACTAATTTCCCAATTTTTCTAAAAGTACAAAAGATAATTGGAATATGTTAACTGTCTTTTTAAAAATTTTGCCCTGTTATTCCAAATCATTTAAATTGCAGAAAGGATTCAAAATTTGAAAACATTTTCTGTTGTTACACCTGTGTATCTCTTGGGTCTTTCTGCAAGATAGTAAGCTTAACTGGGATCTCTAAGTTGCTCTTAAGAATGAGTATGTGGGTGGTTGTCACGTGTGTCTTGGTACTGTACTGTGTCCTGGTAACCTGATCAGGGTGAACAACCCACCCTAAGGATAGGAGGGGACGATTGGGTGTCTGGGTGAAGCTAATTGATCAATGGAGGAACTGTTTTTTTGTTATTTTTTATTAAAAAATAAAAAATAACCAGATATGTTTTCAAAGATCTAATTGTGATGACTTGTGAGATTAATGGTGGGAAAAAGCTAAATATTTGAAAAATGTTTTTCATCGTCACTTAAGAAGCATTTTGATCCCATTAACCTTTGAGTAAAATCCGTTGAATGCTTCAAAATTACACTTGTTTAAATGGAAATAGAAACTTTGTTCTCTAACTGAAATCATCATTTGCAAACTGTATTTTGTATTTACTCCAGTCGTAACAGAAGCAAATCCGCAAATGCTTTTATCCAGTACTGTATAAGAGTGAGTGATGTGTGTGTGACTTTCACACAGGTACTGAGGAACATGGTGCACTGTGCAGACCTGAGCAATCCCACAAAGCCTCTGCATGTGTATCGGCAATGGACGGAGAGAATCATGGAGGAGTTCTTCAGGCAGGGAGACAAGGAAAGGGAGCGAGGCATGGAGATCAGTCCCATGTGCGACAAACACACCGCATCTGTGGAAAAAAGTCAGGTAAATAACTACCAGTAGAACACAGTTGTATGGATGGCGAACAGCTGGATTGCTGTTAATGCTGCAGGTGGGATGATAACCACAGAGCAGAGGCTGATCTATTAGCTCTGATCACAGCAGTCGCCCGCCTACATTTTTAATGCCGGGAGTAAGGTTGCGCTTGCTTGAGTCGAGTCAGTGTTATACTGTTTTTTTTTTCTTTTCTTCTGGATGTAGGTGGGCTTCATTGACTACATTGTTCATCCACTATGGGAGACGTGGGGAGACCTTGTGCATCCCGACGCCCAGGAGATCTTGGACACCCTAGAGGACAACAGGGACTGGTACCAGAGCACTATCCCGCAAAGCCCATCGCCACCTCCTGTGTGTCAGGAAAAGGAGCTAAACAAATGCATTGACAAATTTCAGTTTGAGCTCACCCTGGAAGAGAGCTCTCAGAATGAGCAGGGACATGAGGACGACAAAACCACACCAAACCATGTGGCAGAAGACTGCAGTGACATAGACAAGGATGATGACAATGAGGACAAGGAAGATCTGATGTCAGAGGAGAAGAATGAGGACATAATAGAGGAAGAGGATGAAGTGGCAATGGAGGAAGAGGAAGGAGAGGAAGAGCTGAAACCTCGGTTAGGTGAGGAGCCACAAAAGGAAAGACTTTATGACACAAGTCCTGTAGAAGAAGAGGAAGATTCGTCTTCTCAAGCTGAAGATACATGAGGTCTGCTCCTGTATCTCCCTCCTACCTTGCACACATTATGTTGTTGATTCTTTAAATGGCCAAACAAAGAACAAATATGACTGCAATGACAATACAGACCTTTAAGTATATTTTTCAAAAAGGGAATACATTCAAAATCGCTCAAAGAGAAGCTAATTACACAGCAACTGTAGATTTGGAGTGATAAGTTCTAGGACTAATTTCACTAGGAACTTAAGACTAATGGGAATCTAGAAGGCCATTATTGATGGGCAATGGAAGACAGTGTAGCACTCTGGTGACTAGAATGCGCATAAATAAACACACATGAAATCACACAAAAATATCCACAAAAAACACAATTGAAAGTAAGTCGTGTAGAGTACAATAATGCAATGTGCATACATGCATGCAGCAAGCCATGCAGTATCATTGCATTTCATATGTACACCTATTGATTTTTAAAAAGACACATAGACTTACACAGGCACCTACATACACTTGACTGTATGTTTGTATGTGTGCATTTACACAAGGGACATTGATCAGTGATGAATCTCTTTGGAAAAAGCCATTCCTTATTGGTTTATTAAGTCGTGTCAAGTCAGTATTAGTAATTCATGTCTTTTAGAATCTCAATAGAAACTGCTCTCTTCAGAGAAGCTTCAGTGACTTTTTTTTCCATTTCTGTCGGAAATAAAGCTTAAAAAAAAAAAACGTCCGCAGAGTTGGAGAAAGAAAAGAGCGTAACGTGGAAGCGAAGAAAAGGAAGATGCTGCGTTGAAGGGGCCCGAGAAGCCCCATATCCTTTTTCCCTTTACAAGGAGAGTGCTATTGGTGTAAGATGGCTCTGTGCCTTTGTGAAACATCAGCTTCCTGACTGAGGCTGTGGTGAAGCAATGCATTGTGGAACAGGAGAGTCTGATTTTTGGAATCATTTTTGATTGTCTCTTGTTCAAGATCTCTCTTTACTGTTCATGGTATTGTGGTGTGTAACTCACACGTACAAGTTTCTGTGGTGACTTGTTTTCAGCTGTAAGTCTTCCTTTAGTTGCTCTTCTGGTGTTATGACAACTCAGAACTTTAGATGCAGCGCAATCACTAACACCACCACTACCACCACTGGACTCTTTCCAGCTTATATATTTATTTCCTATTAGACTGATTTTATTATTATTATTTTCTAAACTTTCAGAGAATAAGCCATGTGATGCTTTGAAGCATATACGTTTTTGCCTATTTTATATTTGAAATTTTGCTGAATATGTTATAAAGGGAGAGAAAGTTTCATCAGCAGAACAGAAGTTCATTTGCTGTCTTCATTCTTTTGTATTTTTTTGTCTCCTCATACATAGCGATTCTCACCAAAGTTAAGGAAGACAAGCTTCAGTGGGCGAGTTGAATTGAAGGAAATCAGGGAGGCAGAATGTCAGGGAAAAGGTCTGGCAGTCCCGAATCATCCTTTCTATGTTTGATGATTTTTGCCTTAATGTCAGATGCAGGATACATACCTATAAGTATGTAGATTTAAAGACATAATTCAGATATCCTAGTATATTTATATGACATCTGTATACTTATTTCTGTGCTGGTGTGAAACAATGTATTTTGCATTTTGGAGGGGAAGTGAGAAACACTGCTGCCAGTTATTTTTGTCATGGCTGTGCTCGGATCAACTAAAAGAATGTGCTGTTTTTTAAAAAAACAAACAAAAAAATAAGATTGCATCCTATAGCTTCCTGGAGACATTAGAGATGAGATTACGAAATTATGAGTGAGTCAGTAACAGTAAAATACCGCAAGATGTTAAAAGATGTCGTCGCTCATGTTGTCGTCCGCTCATTGGCATCTTCGCATCAAGTGTCCAGGATCTGATCAGAACAGCCAAACTGTGCCAGGTTGTTTGAGCGTTTGTTTTCTCACAGGGTAAATCGAACATTAAGTTAAAGGTAAGGGCGAGTTTCTGCAGGTCAGTAACTGAGCTCATGTGAAGTTGCCACAGATTGGTGCAACAGAAGCCTGTGTATTTGGTTGAGCTGTGAGGCTACCATGCAGGCTTTTCATGTGGTGAAAATGGGAATTCAGGATTACTATCACAGTTACTTAAATATAAAAAATATATATATCCCATATGCACTGGCCTTTTACTTTAAACATATTCCTTTGTTTTTGTGGCTTCTTGTTCTGTCATAAGCTATAAAAACAGTAATATTTAATTGCCATACAAACACGATACTGTAGCAATTGTTTCTTATTAAGGAAATTATTCAATTGATTGATTGCTGCCATTCTTTTTAAATGATGAAAAGAAAACATGGGAAAGTGTTTTCTTTTAACAGCTTGTGTACAGTTTATTTTTATATCATTCAGGTGGATGGTCTGGAAAATGAATCACATGCTGATGATATATAGCTATAATCATTACCACTCTTGTATATAATGTAATAATGTACTGTAAAATAAAATTTTATCCGAATTATAATGATTGACAAATAACCACTGAGACACCACAAGTCACCTCGTCACCTTGTCATTCTCGAATACTATATTTCCTGACACGTGGGTAACATTTTGTCATAACTTTTAATAGTGCACACTTATTGTTAAAATCAAATAAATTTGTACCAGCACTTTATTTCATCAGGTTTCAAGGTAAAACAAGTCGGGTTCAGGTAGTATGCAGTCTGTGTATCCATCTGGGCAAAAATCCCAAACCCACAATATCCAGCGGTTGAGATGCACTGTAAAATAAATTAGACATCCCCTTAAAAGAGTCTATGAGATTATTATTATTATTATTATTATTATTATTATTGTGTTTTTTTTACTGAAAGTCACAACATGTGTCCTTATTTGACTTGGTCATTTCGAGCACTTACACTCCCTTTGTTTCTTAGTAACTTTAAGCACTATCTAGCCTGATAGCCTAAATGTCCGTCCCATGGTGGCCTATTTATCTGGTTCCCATTGGTGTTCCTGTCAGGTAATGTTATCACAGACTGACTCCCTTTGAGAGAAATTCTCTGGGCTTTAATTCACGTGTTTGTCATTAGTAACAGAGCTTGTTTAAAGAGAGATAGGAAAAAAAAAAACATGAAATGATTGTAATATTTGTAAATGAACTTGCTGTAATGTGTAAAATGTGTCCAAGTTATTTTTTATTATATTATTTTTATGAAAGTTTTTTCCTCCTGACAGAACCGAGGTGTCATTTTTGTGAATAAATGCATTTAATAAGCGACATCTATATATATAAAATAGTACAATAGTATATCAGTATATTTTTCTTTTAATTTTACTGTTCGGTACTGTAAAGTGTGTTAAAATACAAATAAAGCAAGATTTTTATATTGAAACAAATATAGTACCCACATTCTCCTTTGAAGTTAATTAATGTAATCTTTAACTCCTTTACATAGTTACGCATGATGGGCCTGCTACCGGTATCAAGAAATACCGGTAACAGGTTGATGTCAAGGTGTTAGAAAGTTGGTTTCGAAACTGCTTTAATATTATAAAAAATAACATAACAGAGTTCTGTTGAACCAAATACAAAACTACCATACTTATTTCTAGGAGCTATTTTTTGTAGGCCTTAAAAATATGAATATGATCACAACATTGTGTTGCATTTCACAATGGAATATGCTTTTAGAATATACAGAATATATTTTAGAATATATATACAGATATTCAGACTGACTGCTTTCGATGTTTATATAAACGTTTAACTAAATACAAGGACAGAAACTTGTTCATTGCAAATCATTAGTTCCTAGAGATGATCTACATCTATTGGCAGAACAAGTACAATTGTTTATTTCTAGGAGAAGGAAAATTTAAAGGAATAAATTAGGATATACTTCCCCAGGGCAAAATTGCTTATTTGTTGAGAAACTATTCCCATCCAGTTTTAAATATTAGCAAATAGAAATATACCCCTTAGTAATATAACATTTGTGAGACATTGTGAGTAATTAAATATACCCCTTAATAGAACATAAATTAAATAAATAAAATTAAATAAAAAACAAGAATGTACATGAAAGCATAAAACTAAATCTATAAATAAGTTCAGAGGAAACTTAAACTCAAAACCATTCAGAAAATGTAGCCTATATTTAAAATTGCTTTAAAGTTTACATTTAAAATTGATATATTTGGTTTCTCAGCTTTAACATTCCATGTAAATGTGTTAAAAACAGTAAAAAAAAATAATTAAAAAAAAAAGCTAAGCTGGCATGAGATGGCTGCACAGCTTCGCCTCAAGACAAGTGTGACGTTTCTCCAGCTCTCCGCCAATCACAACAGGAAACTGGAACGTCTACTCCAGTGGCAATGACATGACAATGATCACGTGCATAGACATATTTTGAAGTCTTAAGAATCTTTAATAAATCGCATAACTGCGACCCATTGCTGACAGAGTTCAGAAAATTCGCTACAATGAAATGTCGTCCTCTTGCTGTCCGCCAATCAAAAGTTGAAGAATGTCGTCTTCACGTGTCACGGATTTCCTTCTCTACACCAAATCACAAAAGAAGAGAATTTCTTGTCCAATCACATTGCAAAACGACAGAAGGGAGGAAAAGAAGGGTGGGTACCTCTATACGGAAGTAGGTTATTCCAGATAATGATTGAGAGGGTCTTCGCTGCAGCCTGCGGAAAGGGGCGGTGACGGACCACTGTCAGTCTCATACCTTATATGGAAATTGGACTATTACATTCCGGAAATGAAGGGGGCGCTATTTTCACAGTCACTAGTATAAATACCTTAAAGAAGCGGGGTAAGAAGTTTGAGAGGTTTCACCACTGACATTTGCCACGCGATCCACAATGCAAAAACCAGGAAGTCAGCAAAAGGTACTTTCTACCGTATTAAATCCTTTTTTTACAGAGTAAATCAATACGCTTTTCTAGATTAGTTAGAAAATATAATTGACAGCTGTAAACGAGTGAAATTCGTAGTTCGGGAAGGCTAATTTTAGCATGTAGCATAGCTAATTATTTCGTGCAGGCCACCGTTAGATAAAAATCTAAAAGTAGAAAATGTATAATTGAAAAATGTATTTTATGCTCAAAATTTGTTTTTTTATTTAAATTTCACAGATGCACGTATCAATTTGTAACACTGGGATCGGAGCTAAAATTGTTCCGTACTGCATGAACAACAAGTACTACTGTCCCCTTTGCTCATACAGTGCGGATGAGTCTTACAAGGTTAAGAACCACATTGCAAGAACTGCTGTGGTTCAACATAACGGTATGGAAAAATACACTAATGAATGTTTTTTTTTACACACTTATCAGTTCTCTCGTGTTTTTATTTTATTTTATTTTTTAAGGTTAATATTTTTTAAAATATGTTTTTGTACACCAATGTTCAATTTCTGGAAAGTCTAATATTTTTTATAAACTAACAGCTTTCTTTATAAGCTATCAGCTGCCATCATAGTACCCAGAGATGAGTACATCTCTGGGTATTTTCAATGTATTTCAATGTATTTTTAGTAACTGTGCAGCAAACTACACATTTAAAAGTAACAAAGTATTTTGTGAAATGGCTATTATTAAGTACTGTTTTACTGATTATAACGTGCAATGTAATATTACCCATTTATTTAAGCAGACATTAATAAAAATGAAGTTATGTGCACTGTTAGGTATTTTAAAACCAAAAAGGAAACATTTTAATACAAGACAACAAATTAAGGTTAGAGGAAACCTAACATAAACAACTTTTATCTGTGTATCGTGTTTAAATTTTTTGTGTATTAAAATGTGTTCTTCATTCAGTGAAGTTACTCACATTATGTTGCATGTAAGAGTATAACATTTTGAAAAATGGTCCTAATTATTTATTTTTTTGTCAAAATTACAGAGTAATTGAGTTAATCTGATTAGTTAATCTCTGCCCATGGCTGTTTGAGCAATATCACTTCTAAAATTTAAATTCATTTTTTGCAGAATATATATTTGTTATCTGGAAGCCATTAATTGTTAAATCCTACAAAACAGTAACAATGTTAAGGAATGTACAGTGATTAATTCAAACATGGCTTTTTTTCTACCAATCAATTGTGTATTTAATAGCTACTACTTTTATTGTAGTAGCTATGAGGCTACTAAGAAAAACAGGGATTCATTCTCCCTGTTCTGAGGGATAATGAATCACATCTTGTTTAAACATATCTGCAATGTATATAAATGCTTTTTTAAAATTTTACTCATTTCTTTTTGTTACTGCAGAATTCCATATCTTCAGATGTGGCCTACCATGTAGAGACACCACTCACTTCCATTGTCCTTACTGTTTTTCCACCATTGACAGAAGGGACAGGTTTGTTAATCATTTGGTTAATCACAGAATGACTTTTCACATGGTGTCCAGCTGTGCAGCAGCCCAGCCACCTGTCCACCTACCAGCTACAGACATCCAGGCTACACAGGCGCCTGTCCGTCCAGCAGCTACAGACATCCAGGCTACACAGGCGCCTGTCCGTCCAGCAGCTACAGACATCCAGGCTACACAGGCGCCTGTCCGTCCAGCAGCTACAGACATCCAGGCTACACAGGCGCCTGTCCGTCCAGCAGCTACAGACATCCAGGCTACACAGGCGCCTGTCCGTCCAGCAGCTACAGACATCCAGGCTACACAGGCGCCTGTCCGCTCAGAAGATATGATTACATGTGAAATGTGCAATCTGCGCCTGAGAAAAAAGAATCTTCGTATTCATTTGAAAAGAAAACACCATGAAAAAGTGGAGCTGATTTCACAAAATCATCATTTAAGGAGTCAGTGTGTGGATGCAAAAAAAGGTGTTTTTGCTGTTCAGAAATCCTTTTGTGGTCCATCAAAACCTATACATGTAATCAAAAACACCTGGTCACAATTTCACAGATCAGAGTGTGAGCTTGACAGGTGTAATGTGAATGCACAATTTGCCAAGCGAAGTGGGATTTTGCCTTTTGAGTGTGAACACATTCAATCATTACGCTTTTGTCCACGCGCCACAGACTCAGAAGGACCTCTGTCTGAAACTACCCTCAACATCCTGGTTGACAACTTATGGTTCAGTGTTAAAAGAAAAGAAGAACTTTTAAAAAATCAGCAAGAGGCGCTATCAAGTAATACGCCGTTTTCAGTTCTTCTTTTTGGCAGTGGGACAGACACAACTTTTCACGTGTCTATCTTTGAACCAAAAATGGCATTTTTCAGCAGACTTGGAAGGGTGATTGTCACTTACGACAAAGGAAAAAATACCTGGCATTGTGCATGTACAGAGGGCAAAAGGTCCTGTACGCACAAGGCTACGGCAAAGTGGCATCTTTTTGAAAAAATGCCAGACATGTTCAAAGCAGCAGTACATTCAGAGGAGGATGTTATGTGTGGGACAACAGTATCAGAATGTCAGGAGGAAAGTGGTTCCATTACTGATGATGCAGCAGAGAGGATAATCAAGTATTTGATTTACCACAAGAAAATACCTGCTGATCTTCCTGACAGTCTTATCACCAGAAGTAGAGACGCCAAGTCTCTCAATGGGTTCCCCAAACATCTGATCCCATCAGAGACTGAATGCACAGAATGTGGACAGCACGCCAGTCTTGGTGACCCTCAGTTGTTGTCTTCCACTGCTAAAATAGTGACTCTGACAGGAGTAGTTAAAGGTTAGTAATTTAATGTACTCCGCTGTAAGTACAAGTGCACAGATTTATTTTTATTTCCATAAGAATAATATTAATATTTTAATTCTATCATGTCAGCATAAGATCTTAATAGTAACCTTTTTAATATTCTCGTAGGTATATCAACATACAGGAAGACTTGCCCCAACTGTTCGATGGTTTACCGATATCAAGACTGGGAAGATGGTATTCACAACTTCAACGATCACTTGCTGCTGTCCATACATTTTTGTCTGGTACTGAGGAATGCATTGCAGGTTAGTTGCATTTTTTAATTATTTGTGTAGAATGTGGATATTATTTTTAACACAATACAATAAATGGTTAAACATGCATTAATGAGCTTTTCATCTAAAGGCATCACTGTGACTTTGTAAATGTGCCTTACTTATTTCTGTAGACTCACACTGCTGTAAGTCGCATAATCGAAACTATCGAATACACAGAAGGAGAGAACTTTCCTTTCAAGGATCGAATCCTGCAGGCATATCTGTCGTTTGAAGGTCTAAGTGACCATGATTACCAATACTCATGTGATTCATGTGGGTATCATCCTGCAATTGTTGTCATGGATCTACATAAGAAAGGTGTTTTCAGCATGCCAGGTAGGTCTTTATGTTTGAAACCTGCATGGATCAAAATACTGTTATTTGAAATTTTTGACTCATCTGAAATTAACATTAAAAAAATAAAATCCTGTGTTTTTTGTTTTATTTTAATAGTTAGTGAAATACCAAACCCACCTCAGCAATATAATGGCGAAGTTAATGCGCGCTCATTTTGGGAAGCGGTTACTATGGAAGTGATTAGCCGTGGACTTTATCCACGTAAGTCTGGTGTCTACTCAACAGATAAATGGGAAACATTTTGTGTACCAAGTAATTCATGTATTAATGTGACTCAAATGTTTTTCCTTGTCTCCATTGTATTTCTCAGCTGGCTGCAAGAATCCTTTTGTTGTAAAGCCTACTTATCACAACTGGTCCCCCTGGATTGGACCACAGACAAGACGATCTGACATTTTGATCAACACAGAGAGTGAAAAAGTCCACTTGCCTGATTCCGACAGTGATGTAGACCAGTTTCTCACAGAAGAGCGGCTTGCAGATGAGGTTCTCAATCTCAAGGTAGTCTCTTTTTTTTTATTTATTTTCAGAATTTTCCGATTGTGTTTGTCTTTCAGGACAGTTAAATAATATTAAAAATAACTAACTTTTGGTTTTATTTTAAAGCTACCTGAGATCAGGAGACTCTGCAGTCAATGTGGAATTGACAGCAGAGGTTCTAAGATGGATCTTGTGCTCCGTCTGCGGGACAAAATGGCTTCTAGAGCCACATATAACAAGGTTTTTGAGAAAGTGTGGGGTGCCTCTGGTAAGTGTGTGACAACTCCTAACAGAAAATGTGTTAACCCATAAGAAAGTATGACCTTGAGAAAAATAGAAATTACCAAAAAAACATGCCTTGTGTATCTGCTATTTTGAACATATAACACGTTGTCATAGTAATGTCAATGCTATTGTTAAGCTTAATTTAGTACACAACAACAAGGACCTAGATAAGTTGTATGCTGTACTAATAAGAATATGATTTGTTGTTTCAGGTGGATGGGCTGTAATCACTTGTCCCTGTGGCATTATTTATTCTGTAAAGTTTAACCTGAGAGCGGAGAGCCCTAGAGACTTTGCAGACCTTCTTTTATCCTGGAAGTTTTTTCCCAATATTACAGTGTATGACTACCCCAGGGGATTGGTAAGTCATCTAAAGAAGAGGTGTGCTAAGGATACCCCATTTACCATCCACGATGGTAGATTGGTTGAGGCCACCCCTGAAAACATAAGACAAGCTACTGAAAAAAAACTTGCTGTAAACTTACCCTGGTTGAAGCACAGGAAAGAACCAGAAGACAAGGGAGGGCATCCTGTCACTGGCTCATTAGAGCATTATTGTCTGAGTGACGTTTTCCACCAAGGCAATAGTAAGGATGAGAAGGATGTCTTGCGGAAGATTGAGATGGTTCCGGAACTGGCAGGAAGATTAAACAGCCAGTGTGCAGAGCAACTATTTGCAGGCATGAGGAAAAATAACTACTTCCTGAATATGCTCAACCCATCCACGCACATCTTTCTGCAAAGAAACATCCTCCACCATTTCAATCTTAGGAAGAACACAAAAACCAAACAAAACATTCTAAAAGTTGCGGGGCCGCATGCAAATTTGGTCCTAGACAAAAATGGATGCATCATAATGGGTAATGCTCAACTTTTGTGTTATCGTTGTGGTAGTCTCTGAAATTAAAGCACAACACATATATTAATGTAGGACTGTTTCTGTTGATAAAGGCTGTGAGAAAAACCAGCAACATGCTTGCAGTTTGGAAGCCAGCGTTATTCAAACTCACCAATGTTCTCTTGATGACTCTTTGACAAGCTTACAAACAACTGGAGCAAATAAATTCACCTGGACTCAAAAGCCTAATAACACAGAAATTACTTTGGTAAATATTTATATCAATTTTGCTTGGTGTTTGTTTTTTTAATATTTCTTTCTGTGTTTTTTTTTTTTCAAATAATTTTTAGTACTTATAGTTGTGACATGATCAGGTGTTTGAATTTTAGTTTAAAACAAAAGACACTGCACAACAGTGTTCCCAATATTTTTCTGTTAGAGACATCTGTTATGATGTGAAATTTCTAACAAACAAGCAGTATAAGCACATTGTAAGTTGTGGATATCAGTAAACATACTTGAGGAATGCATGATATTGTGCAAAATTAAGTTAATAAAATGTATTTGTCTTCCATTTTTCTTTCCTAAGCTTGCTCAAGTATTGGACCAAACCAGAGATCCAGCTGAATATGTTGCTTGTGTTGATGGGCAGGTCCTCACCAGAGGAGACATGTTCACTCTTGGTTTATCGCAAGACATGAATGGGCAGGTGAGTTTAAATATTTTTCAAGCCATATCAGTGTTAAAGTTGTTTTTTATGTTGTTAAAATATGACTGCTACAATTCTTCAAAGATTCTGAACTCCTGTCTGAAAGTTGTTGAAAGAATGTGCATCAACAAGGTATGTCAATTTATGTAACCTACATTTGTTTCATGATATTTGAGAGGTTGGAATCGTATAAAAACTAAAAGAGTAAATCTCATAAACGTGGAAATGAAAAACAATGTCAGGCATGGTTTCGGATGTGAATTTAACATAGATGACAAAAAAGTGTCTCTTTACTTTGAACTTCTTGATTGTCCCTTTTTTATTATTATTTCTCTAGGGCATCAAAGTTTTTGCAGGAAACAGTCATGTAGTCCACACCTGGTTTCCACCTCTTTCCCTTGACCCAGCACAACACCTACCAGTACATCCTGTTGATAAATTTATGTTCACCTTTGGAGGTCAGATTCACCACAATATATTAATTATTTGATTTAATTGGAAGCCGCAGGCACAAGATCTGGACTGGGTTCTGATTCCTGTGTGGCATCCTGGACATTGGACACTATGCGTTAGTACAATACTTATTTGATATTCACCTTCATATTTACTGCCTTTCTTGAAAGTAGTCAAATTCATTCATTAATGTGCAGTAGTGTTCACCATCAGTGCGACATATTATTTCAGATTCTGAAGCCTAAACATAGGGAGATTTTCTTCCTTGATTCTATCAATGGCACTGGCTTCACTGATGAAAACCGCATCAGAACATTAAGGTTTTATAGGAATAAGTTTGAGTGTGGCATGTGTTCAATATGTTGTTCCGTTGTTCCACGGAGGCAAAGGTTCAGCATTAATCTTCATTTTTATGTAACAGTAAATATACAAATTGAATTTGTGAATAACATTTTAATGTCTGAAATTTGATAAGACACACATTTTGTAAGCAGTTTCTTGTTTCTTTTTAACAAAGACATGGGTTAAAGCTGGACCATCAAGAGACCGTTCTGTCTCACATCTGTCTTGCATTTTCATACATCTTTATAATTTTTATGTTGTGAAATATACCCTTGCTAATTTTTAACTTCTCTTATGATTTGCATCATCAGAGAAGTCTGTCTTCAGATGTCATCTGGTCCATGGACAGAATTTGTTGGCAACGATGTTGAGGTGAGATGTTATGATGGGACACTTGTGGTTCTTAAGAGCTGCTTATTTCAAACCGTTCCTGCTTTAAATGTTTATAAGCAATACTGTGGGTAAGGCTGTTGTCCTTTACCTCAATTTTATAGTTAAAGTAATGACGCATTACTTTTCTCTACCCTGTTTGAATTTTCTCTTAAACACCACAGGGATTGCCGAAACAAGGACTGTCCAACAACTGTGGAATGTTTGTAGTGATGGTAACATCCGCTTTCACCCACCATATTGTTGTATGGTTTGTGTAGATGTAATAATCAAAATTTTCTCAACAGTATGCACTGTACTTTGTGATGGGAGCATCATTTGATTTCAGCGAGGTAAAGAAAAAGATGAGAGTCTATTATTTCTGTTTGATATTTCATTAAATTTCAACCTGTGATGTACACAGAATGATATGATGACAATACGAAGATGGTGGTCTCTCACTCTCTTGACAAACTTCCCTGTGAAGTAAGAACAATAATGTACCACATCATGTTACAAATATGACAGTTTTTTTAAGAAAACATCCCTTTGTCCTTTTTAAAGGTCCAGAGAAGAACTGCAAAAGGAGAGAAAGCGGAAAAAAGTTGAGGAAAGGGAAAAATGTGAGGTGAGTTGTAGCTAAAATTCATGACTTTGTATTTTCAAATCATGTAATTTCTATTCACAGTACACTTTTGGTGTATGCTTATTTTTTTAAGTCTGAAATAAAATCAGGATAGAACAATTAAAAGGGTTGAATGACTTTTTATGTTATTTGGGCTTGCATTAATCTTCCACTTAAAAAAATCTATATTTTTACAGACTCTGTTTGCTGATGACCACAACTATGCCAAAGCAACCGAGGCACAAATTGAGGTTAGTTTTTAAAAATATGCATAACTAGTAATTTTGATTTGTGTATCTTTATGTGCAAATGAAACTACAACTCTAAATGATTTAGGCAAAAAAAAAAAGTAAAATGTATTATTTGGACAGCGTTTTTTATACCATTACAGATGGATAGGATAAGGTACTGACAGATACTAAGTCTTAATTATTGTTTCATGCTCGTCACCATTCAGGTACAAAGTATACCGCCAATCTTACAGGTAAGATTCATTCATAATCATGTCATAGCCATTCTTCCAGGATAAGTCTTGCAATGCACCTGTTTTTTTTACTATCATTATTTTCAGATGCCTTTGATTGTCCTGGAAGCTATTCTCCAGGAGGTAATACTGGCACAGGGAGACACAGCTTACCTCACGTTGGCATTGACATGCAAGTCCTTTGAAGCCATTGTGTCTGACCCAGTGTTCAGGAAGAAGACTCACTTTGCTTGGTTGGATGGTAAGGACCTTTCACTTTTTTCACCTAAAACATGTGAAATTAGATTTCCACTACATAAAATAAGTTTTTCATTAACAGGTGAGATCAACTGGGAAAATTTTTCTGAATCATTCAAGGCAGAAAACAGGATTCCTTTTGCGGTTATCCAATGTTCTTCCTGTAACCGGCAGTATAAAGACTCTGTGGGCTTCACCGGGCATGGAAGACGAGGAGAGTTCCCTCGTTACTATTGTGATGGCATACCTGGACACTGCCCTGAATGCCAGTACTAAATGCAAGGAAGATATTAGTTTTTTTTCTTTTTTTTTTATGATGAAGCACATTTGCCTTTTTTCTTGTTCAGTCATTTGTTTTTGAAATATGTTAATAAAATATTATGTACATTTTTGAATGTTACTTTTGTTGTAACTCATTTGATTGAAATTATTTAGTTTTTATAGAAATGGTGTCATTTCCACACAGTTACATTGTGGCTGTATTTTGTTGTAGAGTAGAGCCAATAAAATGGTTGTAAATATATTGTAACAGTGTTGTTTAGTATTTGGATAACCTTGATTTAACAATTTAAAATACATGCTAAGTTCATAATTTTCAATATTTTATATGTGTAAATACAATGTTTCCTATACTTTTTCAACAATGACTGGAATCAATACAAATTTCATTTACAAACCTGACATACGGCACAAACAGAAACACAAATGTTTCTGCTTGTTTTAACAGTCAGAATGAACTGTTTTATAATAAAGCAAGCACATACAGAAACATTGTTTAGTTACAAAGTTATAATCCAAACATAAGATTAAAGGTAAGCTGAGCAAAAGTAGAGATCAGGTGGAAGTGATGGAAGCTCAGGTGAGGAGCAGTTGCACATCAAGCCGGAGTTTCTGAAGGGTGGAGGAGATAAGACCGGCGCCGTGATCAGGTGAGATGAAGACAGTTATAGTTACAATTTACACAGGTTTAATTTATGTATCCAGTGAATTTATTAAAAAAAGGTTTTCATATAGAAAAAAATAACTCCTGAACAGCAGATCATTCTCTCTGGCGGTGACCAGCGCAGCGTCTACGGCCGGGTCCGAAGATTATTTCTTATCAAATAAAATTTCTAAAACCTACTTTCTGTGTGAGTCTTTCCAGGTTGAAGCTGAATTTAAAGTTTTAAATGAATCACTGGGTTCTGCAACAATTGCATATTTAAGGTCTTTGGAGCGCAGTTTATAAATTGATTGCAATTAGAATAGATTTGTAATTTCTAAATGGAATAGTGGGACACCAACCAGTTTACTGGTTAAGACATTATGGTAAACAATAACAGTTGAGCTTGTTAGAAGTTCAAAAGTCATTTAATTTGTTAGTGAATTATATTCAAGATATGAATAATAAGAAAAATATTTGGCAAATAAACAGAATTGTGAATGAACGGACCAGGTTGGCCAAAATTGTTGACCAAACCTCTTTTCCATCTAGTCCTTATGAAATAATGAAAAGGACATTGTATATTAGATTTTAACTTATTTATTTTAAGAATACCATTCACAACATCTAAAACTATTATTTGAATTTCAACACCAGCAAGTATTTGTTTATGGATGGACTGGCGATGTGTCCAGGGTCCATCAGCAGCTCTCACCACCCCGCTATATGTGTATAATAATTAATGGAATGGATAGATGTGTTCTTAATGTAATGTACATTTGTCTCTAAAATATTAATTTAATTTGTTTTATGACTTTTGTTTGGGATAGTTAGGGTGTAAAGATAGATAAATACATCTCCATGATTCCTTCTTTTAGATTGTTTGTTAATATAATTTTAACATCCGAAAAGAAAGATTTAATAAACGTAATATATAACGTATCTCATTTCCTTAACGTTTAATTTGTAATTAATTTTAAATGTTAAAAGTGTTATTGGGTGTTTTGAAAAGTTTTGAAAGTGTAAGTTTTGAAAGGGGTAGTCAAATAAAATGCGTTATTATTATAATTATGAAAACACGGCGCACCCTTCATTTCCTTATTATTGTTTATTGTAGATTGTTTGTTACTAATGTAATTTTAACATCCGAAAAAAAGATTTAATAAAGATAAAAAAGCGGACATACCACGTGACTGACATACCACGTGACTGACATACCACGTCACTAACATAACGTAACACGTGGTATGTCATTTCCTAATTAGTAATTAATTTTAAATGTTAAAAGTGTTTTTGGGTGTTTTGAAAGGCGTTGTGAAATAAAATGCGTTATTATTATTATAATTATTAAAACACGGCTGGTACAGGAAATGGTGTCACTGGCGCCCCCTTCATTTCCGGAATGTAATAGTCCAATTTCCATATAAGGTATGAGACTGACAGTGGTCCGTCACCGCCCCTTTCCGCAGGCTGCAGCGAAGTGTACTTGTAATGATTAGGCATTGGCACCGATAAAAATACATTTTCTTCCTTTCTGTTTTGCTACCTTGTTCACACTTCAGGTATTTAAGTTTATATAATGGTCACTCCTCAGATTTTATTTTGAATTTGCTATTTATTGTTCGCCGTTTATCAAAGCCATTAGCACAATTTGCTAGTTAGCATTGTTTTATCAATGCTATCAAGCTAGTAGCTACGAACCTCTAGCTTCTGCCAATACATGGTTTTACTCCTCAGGAGTTAAAGCTGCAAATTTTACTATTATGCAAATTGTGTGTATGTGTGTTTCTATAGGCACTGTTGGGTCATTAATACAGAGGTTGACCATGGTAATGTTCGGTCACTTCGTGCTGCTGGTTCTGTTCGGCGGAGCCATGTCTGCGGAGGTTCAACGTCCCCGCGGTGTCCCCCTGTCAAGTAAGCATTCTTAACCTGACCTATGATGAATTAAATAGTAATTCAATCAGATCATTTTGATTTGGGGGAGGTCTGAGCTCTTTGCTGTGTTTCAATGAACAACAGAACGCCAGTTTTATGAAGAAGACAAACCTTTTACATGTCTGGATGGATCCCGTACTATTCCCTTTGACAGAGTAAATGACGACTACTGTGACTGTGTGGATGGTTCTGATGAGCCAGGTGTGTAAATCCTCCTTCCTGGTGAATTATCCAGTTGTGATTTTAAAGTACAATGATTTTGACTCAAGGTGTTTATCCCTCCCAGGTACTGCTGCTTGCCCCAATGGCAACTTTCACTGCACTAATGCGGGTTTTAGACCAGCCTTCATCCCTTCCTCCCGAGTCAATGATGGAATATGTGGTATGCATTTTGTCCAGTTTCAAATACACCTTTAGAAAAATATTTAATAGCTTCTTAACACTTGCATTTTCCCTTTAGATTGCTGTGACACTACCGATGAGTACAACAGTGGTATTGACTGTCAAAACACCTGCAGGCGTGTATATTCTATGGCTACAAGACGTTACTTAGAATTGACAAATGAAAATGTCTTGGTGTTATGTTTGACATTACTTGTGTGTTTTTCAGGGAGTTGGGTCGCAAAGAGAAGGAAGAACTGGAGAAGATAGCAGAAATCGCAAAAGAAGGCTTTATGTTTAAAAAACAGCTTATCCAGGAGGCCAAACAGGGTCTAGAGGACAAGAAGGTTTGGAGAGAAAAACAAGCTCTGAATTTAGTCTGTGCAGGATTAATATTGTATATTCTGTTAAATAATTTTATGGATTGGTTTTATGTAATCCATGCAACATTTGTGCAAACAATAGAATACAGGATTAATATGGAGTTTGGGAAAGTGTAGCTTTCATTCCTAATCTTGTTTTCTTTTTTTTTGTTTGTTTTGTTTTTACAAGTTCTGCTCTTACAGAAATGAACCCAGGCCTAGTTGAGAAATGTTTTCTTAAAATGTAATTTTTTAGGTAAATTGAATATTTGAAGCTGTTAAGTACAATTCTTGATTCAGATTTTATTTGGGCTGAATTTGCCATTTCATTTTGGTCCAACAGAGTAAACTTGGAGATGTCCAGAACAGCAAGAAAGATCTGGAAG
The DNA here is from genome assembly GCF_002775205.1 of Xiphophorus maculatus. Classification (NCBI taxonomy): domain Eukaryota; kingdom Metazoa; phylum Chordata; class Actinopteri; order Cyprinodontiformes; family Poeciliidae; genus Xiphophorus; species Xiphophorus maculatus. The sequence continues at coordinate 9,176,629 of NC_036458.1, read as the reverse complement.
CAAAGGTTGAAGCACTGAGAACAGTTAAGGAGACTGCAGAGCAACCAGAGAAAGAAGCTAAAGAGCGCCACCTGAAGGCTTGGGAAGGTAAATTAAGATTAACGCCACCTGGTGTCTGTAAAGCATGTAATCTCTTTGAAACCTCTGCTTCTCTTTCAATGTTCAATCTGTTCTTCCTCACAACATCTAGATTGTGGCAAACAGAATCACAGATGAGACAAATGTAAATTTGGCTTTTATTTCAGAACAAAAATCTGTCATTCGTATGGAGAAAGACAAGGCTAGGATGGCCGACGTGTTTCTTGAACTGGATGATGATGACGATAGCTTGTGAGTATCGCTTACGCTGCAAAATGTTGAGCAGTTGTAAGAAATGAAAACATTATTTGGAGACGAAGATTACGTCCATATAAATTTGGAAAAGTACCCAAACTATATGGTCGTATTTAGTGTTGCTTTAACTTGTTTTGTAATATTTCTCTTTACTAAATGCATAATTTTTTAACCAACCCACTCTTTTGGATATGATATGCAGGTTTTAATAAAATGATTAAATGTCATACCTGTAGGTCTTGGCAGATTGTTGAATTATTTTTTTTTGTAAATTAATGTTCCTTTTTCTTTTTTTAGCGTGTCAGTGGCTGAACTTCAGTCCCATTCTGAGCTTGATCCAGATTCTGATGCATCATTCACAGAAGCAGAAGCTCAGGTACAACTCTGGCTATTTCTTCTAGAACAGTGTTGCTAAACCAAACTTAAACTCAAGCATTACAAGAGCTGGTGAATATGTATTGTTTTTTTTTTTTTATAACTTTCTAGGGTTTGTTAGGTGGAGTGGACAAAGTGGACACAGTAGCATTTGAGACTGTCTGGAATAACATTAAAGAAAAATATGTTTCTGAGGTGAGAAAATTCAAAATCGTGTTTGTTAATAGATATTCGTAAAACATTGCTGCTGCAGCTAAATGTTTATCTGTTGGGATCAGTCCACTGCAGACGTCCCTCCACCAGGGGAAACTGCACAAGAGGAAACCCGAGATACATCCTCTGACAATGACTCTGAAAACTACCCTGATGAGGACATCCCGGAGGAAGAAGATGATGAAGATATGGATGAAGATGATGAAGATATGGATGAAGGAGACTATAAGGTAAACTTTTTGATTCTCAGTGAAACTTAAACTTGGCAAATCTCAGGTTTGGGTAATTCATCACTTCAATTTGGTTTGGTTTCAGGCCCCTCCAACATCGCGAACTGATGACAAAAAGGACGATGATGAAGAGGGCGCTATGCCACCCTATGAGCAAGAAACACAGACTCTCATTGATGGTACGTGTTTGCAACCCAGCAGTCCTGCAGTGACTAGCGATTTGTTGTGGTAAAACTTTCCTAATTAGGATTTATGCTTGGTCTTCAAGACCTTAAAACTTGGATCTCAAAAGTCCTGGAGAATTGATGTTTGGAAACTTTTACATGCATCGGTGGTCTCTCACATCTGATTAATTTAACTTTTTATGTGTTGCTAAATTCAGTGTAATCATCTGTTTTAATTTCAGCCGCTCAGAAAGCCAGGGATGAGTTCAATGAGGCAGAGAAAGCTCTGCGGGAGGTGGAAGATCAGATCAGGTACGTTTAAATATAAAAAGGCCTTCTTGGCCAATATTGTTAATTTTTCTCATCAAAATTCCTGTTCACCCACCTGGGGGTTGCAAACTAAAACCTGGAGTTGGTTTGTTTACAGGAACCTTGAGAAGGAAATCTCTTTTGACTTTGGACCCAGTTCTGAGTTTGCCTACCTCTATAGCCAGTGTTATGAACTGACCACTGGCGAGTAAGTGCATACTTACTCTTTTTAAAATGTTTTCCAAATGTAATGGATTAATCTCTGAATGACTACATATCTTTTTCTCACAGGTATGTCTACAGACTTTGTCCCTTTAACAGAGTGTCACAGAAACCCAAATTTGGTGGATCAGAGACTAATTTAGGGTAAGGATGGAAATTTGTGGTTTGCATGTTTGTTGTTAAAGTTGATTTACTTGTTTTATTCAATATGTTCTGTTTCTTTCACATAGAACATGGGGTAAATGGGCAGGTCCTGAGGATAACATCTACTCTGTGATGAAGTACGAACATGGAACCGGGTGTTGGCAAGGCCCCAACAGATCCACCACTGTAAGTCTGAGGCAGCATTTGACAATCTCTGTGTTTTTTTTTTTTTCAATAATCAAAACTAAAAGTAACAGCCTTTGTACAATATTAGGTTAAGTTAACATGTGGAAAGGAAACGATTGTGACATCTACATCAGAGCCGAGTCGCTGTGAATATCTCATGGAGTTCACCAGCCCTGCTATCTGCCAGGACCCCACAAGCTCTGATTCAGGACATCCTGACCATGAGGAGCTCTAGAAGCTCCTTAGCTGTAAGTATTTTATATTTCCAGTGGTTGTGGATGCCTTATTGATTGCTACATATAATCATGCAAGTTGTTATAGTGGTCACATTTTTAAGTCCTAGATTATTTAAACTAGTGGATCTTAGAGCATAAGAAGCTACCAATTTTATATATGGCGAGGGATTACATTAAAGCCCAAAGAAGTATTATCAGTTGTGATACAATAGTTTCTGTGTTCTTTACTAGCAACAATATCTTTATTTAGTTTTAATATTACATATCAGGAGAAGTATATGTACTTTGATCTGATAAAGTAATACACTGTAAGGTTGCACGATAGCCACAGATATATTTTTTCTTGTATCTGAATTTATTTTTTATTTGGTTTGCTTACTTTCAAAGATACATTCATTTAAACCATGTTCTTCAAAGTCAAATACCAAAGGATGAAGTTATACCTAAAAAAGTCACTACTTTTGCCAAAAGTTGCTGTCTTCTGTCTTGCAGAACACTGTGAAGGGACCACAGTCATTGCAGCAGAAATGTTTCCAGTCTGCTTGCTGTTCCGCCTCTGTCTGCGTTCTTTGTAATAGCTACGGAAATTCCAAGGAGAAGTGAAATTATTGTGATCAACACATCTTATCTTCCACTCCTGCAAGGTGTGCTCACATTAGTTTTTTAAGTCAGATGTATTGTCATTCCACTTTTATCAAATAAAGTTGTTTTAACCACATCTCCCCCTGGTTGTAATTCTCTCAACCAATAAATCCCTTCTGTTGTATGATTTCCATAAACTTTACCTACATTTGATTAATTTGCCTGCTAATAAGTTCAAAATACAGGTTTAAAGTTCATGTACACCTGCTGTTATTTTGTAGGTTTATAAAGAATATGTGATAATGTGAATTATTGTGCAAGAGTACCAATAAACGTCTTCCACCTCCGAAAGTGACACCTGTGCTGTATAATTCATCTTAAAAACAAATTATTGTTAGTAATATGGTTAGCAGATTTATGTACAGTACATCCTTAATTATCAGCTGCTACACCTTTCATTAAAGCCTTGTCTTGAATTTACATCTGTCATTAACTGAATCTGATTAATCAGAAATGAAATCCAGATATTTAAGTTCTAATTTACATAATTAAGCTATAGTTTGCACAGAATCTAAATAGCCTTATCAAGATCAGTACTGTTTTTTTTTTTCCCCATTTGAGATGCAGTTTTTGCACAGCCTGTTGAAGGTGTTGTGCTCTCATTCTGTCTTCATTCGTGGATAATGGCTTTAACTTGAGAAATGGCTTTGAAACCCTTTCTAGACTGATAGACGTCAATATCTTAATTTTATTTGGTTTTAAGTTACGGTACTTTTGATCTAGCCATGATGTGTTGCATTTTGAGAATTGATTAGCCTACTTCATGTTGTCAGACAGGGCCTGGGTACAGCTGTGGATAGATTTATGATTTAGCACTTGTCACACTCAAGGCTTTGGGCCAAATCCAGCTTGCCATGTGGCTTTTAATGTGATCACATAAAGAAAACCTTAAAAAAAGAAGTTTGTGTCCTTAAATAACATTGTATCAGTCAAATAAAAGTAGTGTCTAAATTACATAAATGTGAAAAGTTGTTTAATATTTCATTTTAAGAAGTACTTATTGACAGGAGAGACAGCTATTTATTAATGTTTTAACAGCTTGTTAATGGGTTTTATTAATAAATTCTGGCACAACCGGCCATTTGAAAACCTTCATGATGTTGAAATGGCTCAACATGAAAGTTAACACTCCCTATTTAGCAGGTGGAGAATCATGTCTTTACATGGAGCCAGGTTGGTTTGGGTAGTTTTTTTTCCCCCTTTTGATGAATAAAATTATTAGAAAACTGCATTCTGCCTTTACTCAAGTCCTCTTTTGTTTGATATTAATATGTGTTTGTCTGAAAAAGCTTAGTGAGATAAAAAAAAAATCTGGAGTCTCTAAGCAGACAATTGCTCTTTTACAGCATATGTTTGGCACATTAAGAACATCAAGAAAAATTTGCAATGAAACATGTTTCTTTTAACCTCTTTAAAAGTTAGGAGTGAGTTGTGCTAAAAAAACACTGATTCAAATCCACATAATTTATTTTATCAATAGTTTGTTCATTCAGTTTTTTAAGCATATAAAAATAATAATCTTCCTATTGGTGTTCTTAGTACAGGCTGGTGTAATGAAATTCTTGCTTTTGTTCTGACAATGGAAAAGAAAAACCCCTGCAACACTTTTATTTGTAACTTTCATTTTATTTTTTTTTTCTGGCATGTAAAGTACAAATAATTAAACAATTCCATGAAAAAGTCTTCAAGCGTCTTCAGCTGAAATCCCAGTAATAAATATCCTAGTCTAAACTGAAAGGTTTATTTTTTTATCTTTGTTTAAATTTGACATTGTTCATTTGGTCATGTTTGGAAGTATGAGATTTTGTAGTTTTTTTTTGTAGTTTTTTTATTTTTTATTTTTTGTTTCTGCTGACGTTGGTGTCAACAGAACTATTTGATCGTTTTTACCTTTTGATTTGTTCTACCATTCCAGGAAAAGGTAAGAAAAACATCACTAAGTTACTGCGTCCCCTCTTCTAAATAAATAGACACAAAATACAGTTGAGAAACAGAAGGACCACTCATTCCTTTGCAACTCTAGACCCTCCAAAGAAAACCTTCCTGTAGCTTGTTGGAGCTCTGTGATATTTTCCCCAGAGTTCTTGACTAAGTTTGTGACTCTGAATAGCACAAATTGATAAAAAATGGCCTCAGTGATACGTTTATTTGACAGATTCAGAGGCTTTAATAGATTTTTGATAAATTCAGCCCATCAGCGAAACAGGAAAGCATCTTTTGAGAAAATCAAACAAATCTCTCCCCCTGAAGAGAGCCGAAGCCTCACTAAAGGGGGGCGCCTTCATCTCTCAGGGGCTCAGAGTGGTTGGAAAAAACAAGACTGTGATTAGGTTAAATAATTAAAAGATTTTCATTTAACAAGACAAACAGAACACAGGCAGTAAAGGCATAACATCTAGCACACAGCATGTATGTTTATACACTTCAATTAGTTAAATATAGCAGTGCATTCTTTGACTATGGAGAACGTTTCCAAATTGTATTTCTAAAGCTGTTTTTCTATTTGTCCCCCTTTTTAAGAAACAAAATGGTGTAACCACAATTTTGGCAAACTTAAAATCTTTTAAACTTGCAAATATAATGAAATAAACCATAAATATACACAAAACATACTTTATACGAGGCAATAATAATAATCATAATAAATAGTTTTTAAGTTAACAATAAGTTAAAACTACAAGCTTAAAGTCGCCCAAATAATACAAGTTTGTTGGCGCTATTTTGAATTTTTTCAGTTTAAATTATTTTTATGTTGCAACAAAAGCTACCACAGACTTTACAAACACAATTGAACACAGTTTGATTGAAACAAAAGAAATCTAACTAAGTCTAAAATCTGCATACACTGTAAAAACTGCAACTAATAAAATGGAAGAAAAATAACAAACTGTACCCAATCGATGCAACCAAAACGTAATCTTCGACCCATGTGTGTTCTCTATGGCAACATCAACAACACAAATACACTAAGTTAACAAGTGAGTCCTGATATGTAAATGAAATCAAGAAATCACAGGAAAATGATATTTGAAATTGACGTGGGCTAAAACTGATGTTCTGTTAGATGATATTCCTTTCCAAGTCATTGAAAAAAGCTCTACTAAAGTCAGCCAAATATGCAGTTTGAGCTTGCGTGGACAGAGCACAAAATAGGGACTGAGGAAGTGATCGTGTAACAATTTGGAGATGAGAGCTCTCATTCTCTCATTTTTCTGATTTGGTAACGAGTCTGTTCAATTTAATCGCTTTCGCCTGAACAGTCGCTCCTTTTGCTATTCCTCAAACCTTTTCAGTGTGACGTTTCTTTTTCTTTTTTAAAAAATATATATCATTTGTTCTCAGTCAATATAAAAACAAAGCACATTGCACTTACTGTTCCATAGGAAAGTTTTTTTGTCTTTTTAAAATGATTATTGTTGTTGCTCAAGCAGTGTAGTACTGTTTCCTGCCATGGTCCTCGGCTCTCTGCCGTACATCAGGTGTAGGTCTCCATACGGACCGGGTGTGGGAGGTCATATTTGGACTTTTTCATGGCTGCAGTTCAATGTGGCCTGTTTTCTTGCTATAATGTCTGTCGCTGGGCTCACCACATGCTCAAACTGGCTGTGCTATCACTTGCAAGAACCAAATGAGCTAGATTAGACCTTTCTGTGATTAGCTGTGGACGACAGCAATCAGCATTTGCGGGGGAGAAACAGTATGAGTCAGATCAAAAAAAATGTCAGCAAAAAGTATTGGCAATATATTAAAAGATAAAGATGAAACGGGTGATTTGAATGTCAGGGGAAATATGTGGATGCATTTTGTTTTTTTGCCTCGGTCACATGGTGAGTTGAGTCATCCCTTTTTTATATACATATGCCTTTTTTATACTGCATGATAGGTGTGCAAATGTAGTTGATTTTAGCATTTGGTATGGTGTTTTTTTTTTTTTTAATTCAGAAATGGAAATCGATATGCGCAACTTACAATATATGCTCAAAAGTAATTCTAACTCAAATTTTCGAGGGTCCTTGCTCAACAAATAACATAGATTTTTACAGCAATTATGAAGGGGATATTATAGTTAGTTTGTCCTTCTTAGTACTGACTTGCAAAGCAATTCTTTGGCAAAACTCAAATCTATCTCATCGTAAGGATTTTCAGTGTGAATCACCAGCACTTTTTGAATCTTTTTTATTATCAATCTGCAAGCAGCTTCTTCGGTTTTACAGCTGGGCAGAGAGCCAGTCTCACTGCAGCTCTGTCTGGGATTTTCAGGTCAAAGAACTTCCATTTTTGAAGCAACACTGTACAAAATTTCAAGACTAGAGATGCTGAGTGTGTCTGAACACTCTAAAATACAGATGTGTCTGTCAGGTTATACCCTGGCTGTCAAAATGTGTCTTCGTTTGGGTTTGATTCGCATTTGCCGGGTTTGTTTTTCTCCAGATGCGGTTAAGTTTGTGTGAGATATGCTGTCCTTCGCCCCTTCCCCAAATCCCCACCCATACACCACGCTGCTTCTTCCCTCTTTGTCTGTGAAGATCAGAGGGTTTCAAACGAAGCCACGCAATGTCCCAATTTTTTCCAAGCTTAAGAATCTGTAAAAATTCAGCACAAGGTCTTGTTCCTTTGTATGTATAAAAATAGATTATCTCTAATGTAATCCTTTTCAAAGAGACTGTCCTCTTTGGCTAACACAGCGTCACTTAGAAAAACAAAAATGACTTGGATAGCTGACCTTATTTAACGTATCATCATGCGCCTGTGTCTTGATATTAAAAGACACTCGCTCTCCACATGGTACATCAAAAATCTGGGCTGCAGCAGACACTTCCATTAGACGGGTTGGGCCTTATTGTTTCATCAAGGGTGCCATAAATAATCCCTATGCTTCTGGGCTGGGGATATTTTAATCACCAGCTATTTTTGTTGTTGCACCAAACTGATCGTGAGAAACTTGTTAAATGCTTTCTTTGTGATCAAAAAGGTAACTATGACACTTATTTGGAAGGTTGATGTTTTGCCATGTTTGAACGTTCAAAGTTACCAGGAAGATTTTTGAAGAAAACAATGGCCTTAAAGAAAAACGTACAGCTTTTTCCAGACTAAAATGGTAAAATAGAGAGTAATCTTTCTGCTTAATGGATATATGTTCAGATATGACTGCAATCAGTTATCAGCAGTAAAATCTACACAATATTGGACATTATAGATCCAGTTTAATCTACAGAAAAGTAGCATTTATCTTTAAGGAACTGAGGACTAATACTAGTGAATTTCACATTTTTGCTTCTTTGCGGGCCTGCCTTTATTATTACAGATGTACTATTTCAAACATATTCAAGTTTTTCTTCCAACCATGCCCTTTAAGAGCAGAAACATTCAGCTGTATTGAAATAAACCTGCCTGTCAGTGACTTTTTGCAATTGTTTTCTGACGGCAAAGGGCTGATAGAAAGGCATTGCAGAAATAAAACAACTTTTGATGCAATAAAGCTTCTTTTGCAAGTCAGCCAAAGTGTAAAAACACCAGTATTTTTGTCGCAGCTGTGTGATGATGAAACAGTTTTTCCCCTCACACTCATCACTCTCTCGCCCAGCAGAGAATTACTAATGAACGTCGTCACCATGGGAGCGCTGCTGCTCTGCTCTAAGTTCACAGACGGTCTGCCTGAATTCAATCCATCGCGTGGATGAGATCAAGTGAAAAAAAGAAAGAAAAAAAAAACAGCTTCAGAGGACTAAATATGTGTAAATCTTCCTATTACTGAACTGTGTTTTTTGTGATACGTTAACTGTTCTATTGTGATATTTCTCGTGAGTCTGTGTGGATAGAAGTGATGGCCTTTGAACTGCTCTTTTCATTGACCGTTGAGCTAAATCATGTTGGGTCTGAGCTGACAAGCTCTGAGATATAAGAGAAAAATGCCTTAAAGCGAGGCACCACCTAACGCAGGTCAGGAAACAGTAGTCAAAGTTTCTAGAAAATGCTTACATACTCGGCTATTATAACCACCTTAAATATTGAATATATAGTAATATTTTAATAGACGTATATAAGAGAACACTGTTTTTAGTTTCATTTTCTTTGATCTAAAAAAATCACTGATTCAAAATGCCCAAGTGTAAAAAAAGTGACTACATCCCCTCCAGCAGGATAATGGGAGAGATGGTGGGGTAAGAGTTTAGGTAAATTGCACATTTTTTTTTTTTTGATAATTTTGTTCATCAGTTGTCATTATTTGCCTGAATTCAATCAAAGCACTCAGTACACATTCTCTGTCACATTCGTTAGACTGTCTCCTAAATAGAAAGCTCTTCCCCTTGCCCCCCTCCCTTTCAGAAAGCCCCCACCAGCTACGCACCCCTTTCTAATTCAATCCAGGCAAATACAGGGAAAGACTAGCAAGTTGTGTAAAGAGAAAAGAAAGAACTCCACTAGTGTGTTTGTTTGAAACTCTGACTTATCTACGCTTGAGAATGTCTGTATGCTTTGTGTGTGCATGTGTTCTGTGCCTCTGCACGTGTGTGTGTGTATGTGTTTATGAGTTTGTGTGCGAGCATGTCAGAGAGAGAAAGACAGAGAGACTCAGTCCAGGCCCATGTAGAGTGATGACGCAGGGAGGCTCAGGTAGGACCCCCTGCAGATTCAACCAGCTGACACCGGCAGCGTCTGCTTCAGGCCTTGTGCTGCTTGCTGGTTTTGAAGGAAACCTGCAGCACGCGATCGCCCAGGCGGTAGCCATTTAGACTGGCGATAGCCATGGCGGCTTCGTCGTAGTTGGTCATCGTGACGAAGCCGAAGCCCTTGCATTTGTTGGTGGTGAAGTCACGGATGACTTTGACATTGGTGACAGCACCGAAAGGCCCAAAGAGCTGCCACAGGACGCTCTCGTCCGCCTCGGGCGACAGGTTGTAGACAAAGATGCACCAGCCGGCTCCGGTGGGACCGGTTAGGTTGACACCGGCCAGACTGGTCATGCTGTCAATGGTGATGGGGGAGAATCTGGGAAAGAGAGGAGGAGAACTACCATGGGTGTCATTCTGAAGTTCCACATAGCATTCATTGCTTTACATTATCTTCTAATAGCTAGGTATCTGTCACATTTGAGGATCCCCATCTCCATCCTCTCTCTGCTGTACAGTAAGTGGATAAATATGTGTGGGCACCACAGTGGCTCCAAACTGCCTGCTTTTATACATAATGACACTGCGTGCCCTGAGACAAGACACCCACACAATGTGCATTTATTTTTTCCTCTGCTGACCAGAGCCTCTGGAAGAATTAAAACACATGGATCACGATGTTCAACTGAAATCACAGCATTGAACAAAACACAGAAACCTAGAGAGGGATGAAAAGCAAACTGGAATCAAATCATACAAAAAACTGGAGCAAACAGAAGAGACGCAAACGGAATCTGGTATGTCCATGCTGGTGAAAAAAAGGGGACATTAAAGCAACTGAAACCAACAATGTTAGTTCAGAAATAAATACATAGAAATTATTCATATTGATTCAAATAAACAAAAGGAACGAAAAGGTTAAACAAAGCCATGCCAGAATACCCCGCTGTTAGAAAGCTATAGATAGTGCTTATTCGGTAGAATGGGTAAATGGGCTGTGGGCATTAAGAATTATGGCCATATAAAACTTCTTTTGAGATTAAAGCAGCATGTGGTATTCCGGGCACTTTGTTTGAAGGTTTTATTTTGGCATGAATGCTTTTGAAAGGACACCTTTTGGCATTTACCTCTTGACTCCGTAGCTGGCGTTTAGTAAATTGTCGAGTCTGCAACGCAAGAGGGAGAGTGAAGGGGATGCAGAGGTTAGTTATGAGATCTACAAGGAATGGGAGTGGTGGGCTTTTTATGGTTAATGTGTTGCGTCTTCATCAGCTGGCCTGCAGAGGGCATCCTTCACTTCAACGCAGTCTCATATCATCCAGCAACAAATCTATGATGTGACATAGTCCTGCTGGTATTTATTATTATTTATAATTTACAATATCTTTTATTAGCTTTAATGTATAAACATAGGCAAATTTGCATCTAGTGACAAAAGAAGGAAAGATCCCACAATGCTTTTATTTTGAGCGATTCCTTTTGCTTTTTGTCATTTAGCACAATTATCCACATAAATACAACCTTACCCGGTAGTTTTGATTTTTTTTTTTTTTGCAAGGTCTATGACTTATAAGCAGTATGCAAACCATAATGTATTTAACTTGATTCTATTTGTACTTGGAAAAATCTAGTTTCTTACATTGTGTTTGAGCTGCTATTTGGATCTGGTCCCTTTCCAAGTGAAGGGATCACACTGCAGTTTAAAAGAAAGTCAGAGAAAAGGTGTGAGGAGGAGGAGAGGGAGAAAGAAGAGGAAAAAATACCATGTTTCCAAATAAGAAATAGTTACCTAAAGGAGAAAATTAATTATAGCTTTTATAATCAAAAGGATTTTGTTTTCTTTAAACAGTTTACATGTCTTAATTTTTGCATATTTTCACTGACGATTACAACCTCCAGCTTCATCTCTTAGCCATTTTGTGGTACAGGTGATGCATAAAAATAAAGAAACTGTAAAGATCTTCCATCTCTTTCAACTTTACAATGACTCACTTTTAATTGAGCTCAAAAACTTGCTGTTGAAATGAAATTTTTTTTAAAGCAACAATAGAACGATAAATGAGGTACTTATTTTGGGGTGGGGTGGAGTTCAGGGCGGGGTTGGTGACGGTTCAATACCTGAAACGTTGAGTCTGGTGGTGCAGGGGTCCCGTGTAGCGACGGGCAGCAGTTTGGTACAGCTGAGTCAGTAAGGCCTGGCCTGTTTTCTGGCTTGGGTTGTTGGCAAACTTGACTGTGATTGGCTCAGCGGCACCCAAAGGCTTCTGCCCATTGAGTCCTTTGATGGCCTCCTCTGCTTCATTTCGCTTGTCAAACCGGATGAAGCCCACTCCCCGTGATATGCCTGCTCCGAAAACAAAATACAGAGGATTGGCGTGACTACCTTGGTGTTGGTGTGTCTGCTTGGCTTGAGGTGATCAGTTTTATTAAAAGGCCTTACCTGTAACTTGGTCCACAAGGATGCGGGACGTGATAATGCGACCATACTGGGAGAACAGCTGCTCCATGTCTTTCTGGCTCATGGTTTTGGGGAGTCCGCTCACATAAAGGTTGGCATCACGGATGGAGGCTGAACTTGGCCTGGCATATGATACCTAAAATAGATTGAATGATCTGTTGAATCACAGATACAGTTCCTTGTAAAAGTATTCACACATCTTGAATACTTTTACAGACAGTTTGATTTATTTAATTGGAATTTAGACCAACAGGCCGAACACAAGGTACTGAAACAATGTGAAGTGGAAGGAAAAAAATACATATTACTCACAAAATTATTTTATTTACAGTAGACCAAATGGATTATGTAAATAAATTTAGGTTTGAACTTTGACGGAACAATTTTAACACGTGAATATGCTTTGATGTAAATCTGTCAATCGTAGTTCTGGCTGCTCCTGAAGGTAGGTGAACCTTTGTCCATCTAACCCACAGCATCATCCCCACAGCATCATGCTCCCACCACTATGCTTCATTGTTTAGAGAGTTAGTTTTCCTCTACAACTAACATTGCACTTGTTGGCCAAAAGTTCAGTTTTACTCTTATCTTACAAACAGAAAATGTTGTTACATATGCCGGTATGCCCAACCTTCCTTTCACTTTCACAAAAATGCTGAACTTAGTGTTGGCCATCCCATAGAAGACCTCAAACATTTGTTGCAGTTTGCTTTAATAATATTACAAAGTTCAAGGAGTGTGAATATTCATGTTAAGTACTGTAAATAACCTTTAAATTGCAATGTAAATGGTAGTTTGAAGTAAGAATCCCACGTATTCTTGCTCTTCTCTACAGACCAAGTTGTGTCTTTATTTACCTTAAAACATGACTTTCAGATTCATCACAGACACACTATTTAACAGCTGCGTAACCATTACTGCAGCTGAATCCAATCATTGCTTAACAATCACATGGGACTTCTTTGCTTTGCACTGAAAAACATCGGCTTCAGTCAATATAGTTTCCCAAATTCTCCAGTGAGTTAATTAGTACAGCGTCATTTTTGATGCATCTGTTCGTATCCCACATGGCTGTTCTTCTCAGTCTTATTTCAGTGGCCTGTTTTCTGATATGAAAAAATAATATCTAAGTGATTGTGTAAGAGGCTGACCTCTTGTTGTCTCTTTTTTTAAAATTCTGTTTATGGAAACATGAACAGTTGAGTGACAGATAGTCCACTCCAGTGCTTTGTTAGGAGTGGTGTGTTTGTGTGTGATGGAGAGACACTGTGAGTGTTGTTGGAGATAGGCTGAGCCGTTCTCCCTCTGTCCTGCCTCCTTTCTTTGTTGCTATTCTCCAGGGAGGGGCGAAACGCTCCAACCGAGCAAACAGTGAGAATGCACCTTAAGGCTGGAAAGAGTTCTCCCAACTTATAAATATACTATTCTCTAAATACATCTACAGACGTCTATGAAAATCATACAGTCATTTTGCACTCATGTTTTACTATTAAAACTATTCAGTGCTAGTTAATTGGTCAATATGTTATCTTTCAGATGAATACAGGTGCTTTGATTTCATAAATCAGCACAATGGACCAGCATCTATTGTGTCCACAGAGGGACTGTGCGAGCAGGAGGGTTGTGCTGCGTGGTGATTAGGGTGTTCTGGACGAGGCGCGGGGGGAGCTGCTCTGTTCAGGGAGCAGAGGCTGCCCTACAATTAACCCTCTCGCTGACGCTCCCACAGTACAGATGGTGCCTCAAGCCCATATGGCCTCTAATCCCGTCATTGGCATTCTGCTCTCGACCCCTCCATCATTTCCCCCCTCCACCCACTTTCCCCCACACCTTGATCTTTTCTTTGAAGCTTTCTATAAAATCGGGAGAAGATTGGAATACCAGCTACTGTGTTTTATATCTAAGAGTGGACATTTTCCTTCTTAAAAATTATCTTTATGGTCACTGTGATAATAACTGGCTTTTTGCTGAGATATTTCCTTACTGTATGTTTATCTATGACTTTATCTAAAGTTCATTGTTGAGTCAGAGCATCTGCTCTCCACTGATGTAGATCCTGCAGTTTGTCTTTGGGCCACTTCGATCAAGTTTGAGATTGGATGAAATTAGAGATTAATAATTTGATCCCCCCCCCTACTCCCCACCACTTCTCTGTCCGTCATCTGATTTTGGGACAAAGAAGCCCCCTAATTAGCCTAGATTGAAGACAGATGGGCTAACCTGCACTGACCCATGTGTGCCACAGTCAGACTGCCTAATTGCATTTCCATCACAAAAACCCTCCGCATGTTGTCCGCCCCTTAATTTCTGACCTCCACTCTCTCCCTCTCCTTTCACCCTTTCTCATTCTTCTTTTGTTCATGCTACCACTCCCTTCTGCCTCCTCAACCCCCTTTTGAGCCCCTGTATTTGCTCCCCTCCTGCTTTGACATCCGTTGCCACCTCTTTCACCAACCCCCTTGACAAAATCTCCACTTCCTTCCTTTTTTTTGTCTGGAATGTTGTCAAGAATCCAAAATGAATTTGAAGTGATTATTTTCCCAAAGCATAGAGTTTTGCCCACCTTGATTGTTTTAGTCTGCAATTTGAGACCATTTAGTGTGTTGATAGCCTTGTCTGCGTCATTTGGATCCACATAGTTTACAAAACCATATCCCAAACTCTGACCTGCAGGAAAAGACAGAATGACAGGGAATGTTGAGCTTTTTCAAAACCAGTTGGAGTGACTTTTTCAGCTCATGTCAATTTTGTACCTGTTATCTTATCTCTGACTAGCTTGCAGGATTCGATCTCTCCAATGCTACCAAACAAACTTTTGAATTCTTCCTGGGTCATGTTCTGAGGCAGATAGTTGACGATCAAGTTGGTTTTGCTGTCATCTGTGGAGCCATTTGTGCTGATGACTGGGCCGTTGGGCAGACTGGTTCCGCTTGGACCATTGGACACCTGCGTTTCCATGGTGCTGATTATCTGCTGAGGAAGAGGGTGCAATTAGATTCATTATTCACAAAGAGACTCGACAAAAGTAAACCTTTAAACATGCTTCGAATCCATTATTTAACTTACAGTGATACATATGCTAATAGAGGCTGTGCATAGCACAGCACACAGAGGCGGCTCACTCTCTAAGCATCACAAGTGCAGGTCAAGAATCAGCGCTGCTAAAATGGAGGTGGACAAGGTCTGATTTATCATCCTCCCTTCCCCGTTCTGCTCCATCTTTCCAGCTCTCCTTCTCCCTGCCTCTGGTCCTGCAGATGTCACAGTCCCTTTTCCTTACTCCTCCCATCCCCCCTCTACTCTTCCAGGGTCAAACATCATTACATCATTACACAGGGACGGATGGTCAGAATGGTGGCTACCAGACTGGCACAAAACCAAGGGAACTGTCGGAGGGATTTAGCGCTCCAATAAATAATGCATATCATGGTTAGCTAAAATACTTTCTTTTTTTTTAAACAGTTTTTGTCTTTGGACTCTGTGGCCTTTAATTTCCCAGTTTTTAAGTGAGCATAGAGATGGTGTATAGTGGAGTATTTTGTGTTGCTTTGATGCACCTAATTAGAGCCATGCAGAATACCAGAAAATGGCAACAAAGACAGACTTCCTGCTCCAGTTCCTCCCCCTCGGCACCAAGCTCTTTGAGACCAGATCAATATTATAGTATATTATATCATAGACAGTCACAGCAAATGTTTGTGTGTATGTGTAGGGATGTGTGTGTGTGTGTGCGGGTGTGTGCGTGTGTGTGTGTGTGTGTGTGTGTGCGTGTGCGTGCGTGTGTGTGTGTGTGTGTGTTTATTCATACTGAGTTTAATAACACTGAATTTAACTGTACTTTATTATTATTCAGGAAAAAAGCAGACTTTTACAAAAAATGAAAAAAGGGAAAAATTAGAGAATAAAAATGCAAAATGTTGAAGAGATTTTTCTATTACAGCTTAAAGCTCACCAGCTAATTTCATTTTTTTATGTATTTGTATTTACTGCTGATTTAAAACTATTTGTTTTGTTGTTTGATTTTTTACATTTAAACACTAGTGTAGGTCTACACTCATGCCTACATGTAAGTCTAGATTTTGATACAATTAGTTGTTAGTTTTTAGTTGCCTATTTGTTTATTTTAAAAAAGTTATTGATCACAGAGTATTTTTATGACTTTGTTAGTACACCTGTTACGTCATCCATATATATATATATATATATTTTTTTTTTTTTTATTGCATTTTTGTACCATTCTTCCTCGCAATTATGCAATCTGAGTAAATATTAATGCTTGTTGGGTTGTTTTGTAAGCAGTTACCTCAAACTCTGTATTTGACTTGTTGCAGCTTGTTAATTTGTTATTGTTTGTTTATGGTAAAGGGGATAAATAAGCCCTCGCTGAATCTCATGGGGAATTAAAATATTCTACCAAACAATAAAAGGAGTTAATTGTCAACTTCCACAAATTATTCCCTAATGTTATTCTAAGAAAGACCAATTTGATGGAGAAATACTGCAAATGTAATTTAAATGTATTTTTTACAGACCATATTACTCACGACTTATGAGTGCCTCATTGACTTCATTAAAGTTATCTTGATATTCTATTCCAGATTGTCATTTTGTTACTTTTATTGTTTCTGTTTCCACATCCTCTGTATGAAATTAATAAAGTACTAAAATTTAACAAATTCCTGTTTTGTTTTTTGTTAAGTTTGATGGGTTTTTCTAATAAACTCATTTTTACCTAATCTCAGCATCCATCTGCCTTGTTTTGAGACTCACCTTGATACAGGTTGCCCTGGTTACAGTCCCTCAAAGACGACAGTGTTTCTAACGGCTGACAGACTTCCTTACTTAACTGTTTGTTTGTCTGAGCTTGTTAGCAGCAGACACACAGGTTAGATGTATGTCGTACATATGCTGATAATGTGTGTCTTTGTAGAAACAAAGAGCAGCATGGTGACAGTTTAGACAGTGTAAAAACTAAAATACATCAAATGCACCTTCATTTACAAAGGTTGAACATCAAATAGAACAACAGCCTGTCATGTAAAGATTTTGAGATGAAGCTAAAAAGATACCTAAAATTATATGACTCCTGTTAATTATTTATAAGGAAACACACTGTTTTGTTGTTTTTATGCTAGTAGTAGTGCATTACTTTGTGGGGTAGCAGAAGTAGAATAAGGAAAAATTTGCCCAAGTAATAGCAAAAGCTGTATAAAACAAAGAGGGGGGAAAAGACATTTTCAGGGCAAATTTGACTCTCCAACTGGAAAACCTCAGAGAGGCAGAGTAAGCATTTCCAGCAAACAGTGTGAGGTTATATAATTCATAAATCCACGGTGCCTGTCAGACACACAAGCAGCAAAATAAATAGATAAATTAAAAGTAGCATTTAATAACAACGGCTATAGCATGAACACAAGAATAAATTTAAAAGATTTATGCTTTAATTGCAGATGGTATATAATTCTAACAAAAGCTTTGGAGTAACCTGCTTCAAAGGCAAATAAAATCATGAATTGCTAAATTAATGTTAGTAGGCATGTAGTGCAATCATAAATTCTGACATATTGAACGAGAAAATAAACAAGATCACCAACAATTTCTTAGATACATTGCTGCTCACTTTTTATTTCTCTCTGATAAGGACAAAACGTGATAAATAACTCCTGATTTTAAGTCTCCAACACACCACAGCTGTTATCATCACGTTGGGACCCCCGCTGCCTGTTGTTTTTATTTCTATTTTAGGGGTTCTGTGAGACCTCCCTTAATATTTAATGGAGTGCATCAGCTTCGCCCACACACGGTCCCAGACTGGCACGCAACAAGAGCTCAGCCTCCACCACCAAACACATGAACCCAGATATGCACGCAAACAAGAGGCCCTGCCTCCCTTGGCCAAACACACACCACCTACACTGTGCACAATTAAATTACAAAACAAAGAAGCGTTGCAAGACTTAATGTAAATGTATGTCTTGTGATCTCTGTCCTCTGATGCATTCAAATAATTTCTGCTCCAAATACATTGGAGCACTTGGGGCTGTATAATACAGAGGAATAGCATGTGTCTCGCAAAGTTTGGATGTTGCAGTTTAAATTGGGTGTTACAATGAAATTATGTGATTTTAGTGTTTATTTCCATAGGAACTAGATGTACATTTTCTTGTAGCATTAGCTATCTTAAGGTCAACATATATAATAACTGACTGAAGTAGAAAATACGTGTATAATATAGCATTAGGAAATAATTTAGACCAACCATTTTGTTTCATCAAAACATAACCTAAGCAGCAGTCTCTTCTTCTTTGTATACAAATTATTTTAGGTGTGCAAGACATAATCTAAAACCGAATCCTAGTGTAAAGTGTAAATGAGCCTTCTAAATAACACAGATTACAGGATTATCCCAAACAAAGGGCATTAGCCACATTCTCTGCAGCTTAAGGGATCATGGTGGCAGATGTAACACAACAGGACGACCGGAGTCACAGCTCTTGTCAGCCACGAACAGAGACTCCACACAGTCAGATGACAAAATAAAAGATTTCTCAAAGATCGCAAAGATCCCTGGGTGTTATGGACCGCTTTGATAAGATGACAGCAGACAGCGTCAAAGGCTGCAGGACACAAATCTGTCTCACAAGTCCTTGGATCATGCGGGGCGCTATCCAGCGTGCTGAAAAGGGAGTGGCTTTCGGACAGGCTCTTTTGAAGACACAGATGGCCGTGAAACGACCAAAAGAAAATCGACTTTGTTCATGTATTTTTTTAACATTTTTTTTTATTCATTTCAAATCTCTAAGCACCGATCCGTAAAAAGAATATTTCAAACCTATTCAAACAATGTAAAGGATCGACTGATTTCTCTGTTTCTGCGGTGCATCGCCTGCTTTAAATCAAAGGACTGGTGAGCTCTGCTGGCATTCATAAACCAGAGCGCCTATTTGCTGAATAAACGTATTGAAACGACCAAACAAAAGAGCCACCCGTTCCTCCTCTTCTCCCTCTCGCAGAGGGCTATGGCAGCACTATGAATATTAATGTAAACAGTGGCGCTTTGTGTCAAGGCCAGAGGCTGCAGGACTCTCCGGGAACAATGATCGTTACAGTTGCCATCTCCAAGTCAAAAACCCAAAGAAATGTCAAATATCCTCAATGGGAAAAGCATGTTTAGTCTATATAGTGTATAATGTTTGTATTTTTTTTTTATTTGAGAGTCTTATATTTAATTGTGCTACAATAAAATAGTTCTCTTCTTTTACAATGGATTAATATAATGAATAAAAATAGATTCGCTATGGTAAAATAAATGCTGTTTATCAAAGGGTTTAAAACGCTTAAAACAAATTTAGAATAAAAAATACACGAACAAAGGTCATTCATTTTCATATGTAAATACATGCCGACCTAGAAGAAGGATATTTCTGCTTATATAATCGCATTTATCGCTTTTTTGATATTTTCACTCTGCATTATTTGATCTCACCTATAAAACCTAATAAAAAAAGAAATAAATCAAAATAAAAAAATAATTAAAAAGGATTCACATCTTCAGTATTTTACTCCATGTAGGCCCAGTGAATGGGGCGAGAAGTTTTTACCTTATAAGATCAAAGAAACGCTTTACAGTGATGGCCTCGCCTGTCCTTGTCCTTGAATTGTGTAAGTGCTTTGGAAAGGTTGTCTGACTCAACGCTTTTATTTGCTTGGCACTGCGGTACACGCACGGGGGGCTGCGGACCATGTGGAGGAGAGATGCTGCCACTATATATATATAAAATAGGACTGGAAGTAACAACGGGGCTCAAACAAAGAGAAAATGTAAGAATTGTTTAATATAAAGACAATTTATCGAGTAAGAATACTCGTTTATGAGTGTGTGTGTATGTGTGTGTGTGTGTGTGTGTGTGTGTGTGTGTGTGTATTCCGGGTCTTACGCGTGCTTCCTTTATGTTGTGAATTATTTATTTTGTGTACTAAAATTAGTCATCTAATAAACTGTCTAGGCTTTTTATACAAGTAAAATATGACTCATGCTATTCAATTATTTTGATCCTTTTTTTTTCACACACGTTTTTTGTTTCAGTGCTCCGACTAAATTTACTCTTTATTGCTATTCGTTGTTCTAATTCTATGTAAATGGTTTTAATCTTCAACGGTCTGCATACATAAGCCTCGTGCATTCAGCCCCGGATCATGTCAAGAGGCAAAGCGGAAAAGGTCGTTTAAGGCTTCAAGGCCTTCGTTTGATGCTCCGGTACAACAGAGACACGCCCAATCCAGCCAGTCGGCGCACACAGCCAGGCTAATTTATCAGCGCATCTCCTTTCATCCGATAAGCGCAGCACAGACATGGCCATCTTGTTGTGTGTGCGGCGCTATAGTTCTTGGAGAAATGCGCTTCATATATATATACATGTATATATATATATTTTAAAAAAGAAAAAAAAAATGGTGCTGTCCGGGCGCGGCCTTAGTGGTGCCGTCACAGCCTCGGAGGTTTCCAGCCCATTTACTCGGTTGCATCGCTACGAGAACCCTGAGGAATTTTGGACTTTGTCTGATTCAAAGCGAACCAACGGATGCGTAATCTTCTTCTCCTCAACCCCACCCCCCTCTATCTCAGAGTGACTCGACCCTTTTCCCCTCCCTCCTTCGCCTTGTTGGATGGGCCCTCAGCCTCCGAGGCATCATGTTTTGTCTCACAAACCCGTCTCCAGCATCCTTGTGCAGCACCAGGCAAAGAAAGGCCCCCGCCCCCCTCCTCCTCTGAACTCGGAGCATCCTTGCGTTCCCCCCCCCACCCCCCCCCCACCCCCGTCTCCATCGCTACTATCACGCACAATGTCGAATGCAAAGCTCACTCTTGACAGTTAAGTAAACGTATAATGGAGATGCGACGCTTGGGATGTGAGCGTACACTGTAAAAGAAAAATAATAATAATAAAAAAGCCAGAGCTATCTAAAATGGCAGGATAATGTTTTCCTCCAACGCCGAGGCTGTCTGTAGGCTGGAGCTCGGCCGGTGTGGCGCATCACACAGCGTGAGACTGCTAAATGCCCGTATCGATCGTTAATCTCATCAGAATGATACGGCATGGTGAACTGGACAGAAACGACAACCCCAAAGCTCCTCTGTGTGTCGGCATGTGGACACAAGCGGCGAGCGCTGCTGAAAACGAGACCGAGTTGTGGAAAATAAACGAGAGAATTCGTGTTGAATTGATTTATCAATGGCTGCATCACATGTGCGCATCCAAAACAAATACTACACAAAAAGATCCAATGATGCAACATCGCCCCCGCCCCCCTTTCTCTAAAATAAGAAAAATAGAGGCATACGTACAGTAACCATTCTTGACGTACAATGAAAGAAATCTAGGTCCTTCTTTTCACAGGTCTTGAAGCGGAAGTCTCTCTCTCTCTCTGCGCTCTTGGGCCTTTATATTATTATATGGCCTTTATGTACAATTAGGAGCAAAAAGTAAAAGAAAAAAAAAGAAAAAAAGGAAAAAAAATACAGTCTTCGCCAAAGGATCTCAGCTCTGCGAAATTGTTGGTGTCCTCTACCGGATGA
This sequence comes from Xiphophorus maculatus, assembly GCF_002775205.1. Taxonomy (NCBI): domain Eukaryota; kingdom Metazoa; phylum Chordata; class Actinopteri; order Cyprinodontiformes; family Poeciliidae; genus Xiphophorus; species Xiphophorus maculatus. The sequence continues at coordinate 9,154,929 of NC_036458.1, read as the reverse complement.
AAATGAGGGAAAAAAAGGGAGTTTTCTTCTGGAGGATGATGATGGAGAAAGCTTCTCTCCGTGTGGAGTGGGCGATGGTTCAGGAAAAAAAAGAGAAACAGTGATCCTCAGCAGGGTGTGTCCAGGGGAGGGTGTTCTGGTTTTGCTGCTTTATATGTGTGTGTATGTGTGTATGTGTAATTCCTTGCTCCTCTCGCAGTCTCCTTCTGTGCCTCTGCTGCAATGTTCTTCTTTTATGCGTCCTCCTGGCTTGCAGAGCGCGCTGCTGATTGGCTAATTGTGCAGGGAGGGTACTACATGGCAGCCATTGCAATGCGCTCCTCTCCCATTATCCCCTTCAGGAGAGATCACCAAGAGTCCTCCCCCTCTCTCCCCTCTTCCTTCTCTCCACTCCCTCCTTCTCGCTGCCCTTCCTTCCCTCCCTCCCAAGCACCCCCCTCTCTCTCTACACACACATGCAGAGCGCAGTGAATAGGACTCCACCTGCACTTTCAGAACAGATGGGTGCAGCAAAAGGCAGTGGACTTTCTTCTTTCTTTCTCCTTCAGCACATTTCGCACTTAGTCTCGCGTTGGCACAGCTCCTTCCTTTATGTATCAGTCTTCATTTGGGCCTTTATGACGCGACAGCAAACATCTCCACCCAAACAGGCAAGATAAAAGCAATTCACAAGTGCTCATTCTTAGCTGATAACTACACAGACAGCAGTGGAGGAGAAAGAGGCAGAAATATGCAATAATTGGGTTTGAGTGGTGGCCAGAGACAAAGCGCTGCATCCTTACTACATTACTACAACAAGGAGTGGACGATTTCTGGGCCTCTCCCCATGCAACGCAGATGGTTAGCCACTGGGTCAGGTGCAGACATGGGAATACCGAATTAGACCCCCTGAATTAATTACTGTCCACACAGCAAAAAAGGTTGAGAAAAGGGCTACATTTCTAGCTTTTATCCAGTTAAGCCAAATGATCTGTTATCCTAAGGCTCTTTTCTAACAGAAAGACATTAGCAGTGATTTTATTTTATTTTATTTTTTTTGCTTCCCTACTTGCATTACTCTCAAAGTGTCCCCTCATAGAGGAGTTCCCAGCCCCTTCTCTCTCTCTGTCCTTCTCTCTCTCTGTCTCTCTCTCTTTTCCTCTTTCTGCACACCTCCTGCTGTTCCCTCCCATGTGCCTGACTGTATGGTAAGTGCTCGCTGAGACATGCTGTTTGGACTCATCTATAATGTATCCCCTGCCCCGGGACATCATGTGTGACAAATGACCTATTTTTTGCGCAGACCCCCACAGGGCCTTGACCCGGGGGGTTGCGAGGTGCAAGTGTGCATAAATTACTGCAGGTTTGTTTATTTGTGCGTGCATTTAGAGCTTCCATTCCTGTGAGGAAGTGAGAGATATCTTCCTTTTTTTGTCGTTACAGAACTGATTTTGTACAATCTATCAACTTTGATGGCGTGAACAGGGCTGCTGAGGTCTTCCCTTTCCTCTCCTCTTCTTAGGTGACCTTGAGGAATCCTCAGACGTCTCTCGGTTTGAAGAATAATGTAAAAAGAAAATTGTTTGCATTATTGATGCTGGCCACTTGCCCTCAATTGATCCCAGGATCCATATTGGTGTATAAAGAGCGAGAAATCAAGTACCTCGCAGTCCAGGCCTCCAAAGGTTTTCCTGCCTGTCCATTTATTTTACTGTCCTGCAGCTCTTTTCCAGCAAGCTTCTGAACATAGGCTCTGTCTGATATTTTACATAATTGCCTTACATAAGTAGCAAGCTTGGCTCAGAGCTTGGATGATATTAGTGAAGATGAATATTGCATGAGGAAAGCACTCGTTAAGCGTTAATAAGAGGATAGAGATGGAGCCCCACTGTCAGTCTGTCTTAACCCCGCCCCCACCGTTCTCTGACAAGCAGTGACTCAACTCAGCCTTGGATGCGTTGGAGCCCTTGAGTCAGTTTGCTAGCGAGGGAGGACAAGTGTGTTGTCCATGTGTGGAAGCACACACGTATGTGCCCTTGTGTGCGTGTGTGTGCGTGTGTGTGTGTGTGTGTGTGTGTGTGTGTGTGTGTGTGTGTGTGTGTGTGTGGTTCTTGTCAGCATCCTTGGCTGTCGGTGAGGAGATGGAGAGATTCACTCATTAGGTGCTTGTGTTTTTTCCCTTTTTGTGAGCTGAATGAAAGCGGCTCTTGTCACACAAAAGCAACCAGGTCTGTCAACTGACTGCAGTTCCACTTACAGTTCACACTTAATGTGAATAAATGGGCTTAATTGTGGCCTCTCATTAAAGCCCCTGTTTGTAGCATGGCAGCTGAATCCTCCATGTGGGTAAGAGGGCATTTAAAGCATCTATTGTATGTCACTGAATCATGGATCAAGCATTAGTTTTGCTTAAAAGCTTTTTTTGTCTGTTAGTCTACTGATTATCTTCTTGTAGTTGAGGGTTTCTCTAGTAATGGTGGTCAGGAATCTTGAAGAAGTGGCCCTTTTCTTTTAGCATATTGTGGAATGCACATTAGTAGAGTATTTTAAAATGAATAAACTCAAAAGTCCTTTAATCTTAAAAATATTTCATTGGGATTATATGTAATCAACCAACACATAGTAAGACATAATTTTGTCATGGAAGGAAAACAGTAGATAGGTAATTTTCTTTTTCAGAAATCAACATCTGAATACAGTAGCATGCATTTGCATTCAGCCCCCTTTACTCTGATACCCCTTTAAAAAAATCCAGCGCAATGAACTGATTTTAAGAGTCTGTGAATTTGTAAATATTGTCCGTCTGCATTTGATCAAGTCTCTTTAATCAAAATGTTACATGTTATGGAAAACAAAGGGTGCACTTTACCTAAACATAAAAATAACATAATGGTTCTTCAGAAGTGACCTATAGACTGAAACCAAGATTCAGCTTCTTCAGGATAGTGACACTAAAAGCATCACCAGAGTTAGAATCTAATGGTTAAGATCAAAGCATCTGAACTTTGATTTAAGTCAAAGTCCAGACTTAGATCCAATTCAGAATCTATGGCAGCTCCTGAAAGCTGATGCTCACAGATGCTCTCCACCTAATTTGACCGAGAATGAGCAAACATGCAGGCTTTGTACATGTGTAAAACCTCACAGAGACATACAACAAAAGGCTTGGAGTAAAAAGTTCTTCCACAAAGTTGGCTCAGGGGATCCAAATCCAAATGTGTGCCACTGTTTTTTAGATTTTCCTTCCACATAGCAATTATGCTGTAGTTTGTGTTGGTCTGTCACATAAAATGTAAACAATGTATACATTGATGTTTGTCATACAATCTCAAATGTACTGTAAATAAAACAAAGAGGTAGAAAACATTTATGTCATTAAATTGTATATATTTTTTTTAATATACCACTTGGTGAAACTCAATATTCAGTATGTGTAGGAAAGAAATTCCTGCTAAAGCTCTAAAATATCAGAATTCCTTCCCTGTTCCTCATTATTATTTCATCAAAATGACTGCCTGTTGCCATTGCCCTGCGGTAAGGTGGAGGCTTTGTCCGCGCATGGGAAGAAGGGAGAGGGAGAGAGACGAGCAGAGTGAGCGAGTGACACTGTGACAGTGGATCTGGGGGATGGGAAAGATGATTCAGCCTCTGGTCTGGTTAATTCAAGGGTCTCTCTCGACCAGGCCTGGCTCAAGGCATCTCTGAGTTTTTATTGTGTGGCAGCAGCAGTGAACAAGGAAGGAATCCAAAAATAAATTAGCCTGTTTTGTTTGGTTTTTTTTTCTTAAAGGGAAATTTGTTGACAGTGGCATCTGGCCTATTTCAACCCTTTTATGTTTTACTTGGCAATATTCTGGTGATCTCCCTCATGGGTTCACTCGCACTTTTTCCTCTGTCTCTATGTCTCCTTCTCTCCCTCTGTCTGTCTGGATTCATTGTCTCTGGGCTATTATTAGAGTAGACAGGCTGGTGGGAGGAAATCTCTGAAGTAGACGCTCTTGTCATTTTTTTTTTATTTATGTATGATATTCTGCTGGATAATTCTCCGCGTAAGCTAGGTGTTTTTGTTTGCATGTATTCAATGTTGAACAAAAAGACTTGCAAACAAATCGGCAATCTTTTGTCGTTTGTTTCCTCTTCTTTGGTGGTATTCTCATTAATTTCTGTATACATTATCTTGTTGTTCTGGGTTTTGATTAAACAGAGCAAACCTCCTTCACTGAAAACACCTTTTACTGTAAACCTTTTAAATATAAAGCCATGCTTATTAATCTTTCATCTTGTCCTGTCTGAGTTGGTGTCAAGGGAGAAACCTTAAACACACTTTGGCTCTTTGACATTCTCTTTGTTTTTCCCTTTTCCTTATTTTACTCTCTTCCTTTTCTATCAAAACATGTGGACACAAAAGCAGTTAGAGGAGGCACAGGTAATCTTGCTTTGTTGGGTTTGGCCCCAGTCGCTGAGTAACTGCCTCGATTTAATGAAAAGTAAATAAGACGGGGCACATTTTGTGCCTCAGCCTCAATTTTCCTTCTTGTTCTTTCATGTGGAAGTTTATGTATTTATTTGACAGTGTGAAGCAGATTGTTAGAGAGATAATGCAGGCTTGCTGTGTGAAATATTTTAGTGTTTCATAGAAGAGCTCGCTGCTGTAGCTGTTTGTTTCCATTTTCTTCCCTGCTTCACTCACCCTTCCTCCTCTCCCTTTTCACTCTCTTGCTTTTAGTCCCTGTGGTCCAGCTCTCTACCGTCATGGCCTTTTCCACCCTCCTCCCCTCTCCAGTAATAGGAGGCCTGAAATCAATAGCACATTAGTCTTCCCGGAAACTCTAGCAGAATTAAATATGAATGACTGAGATTGCAGCTTTACCTGCTGCTGAGAGAGAGAGACAGAGAGAGAGAGAGAGAGAGAAAGAGGCATCATCGCTCCTGGGAATCTGATTTTCTTTTTTTTTTTTTTTATTGATTTCTTGAAGTAAACAGCCTGATCATTTTGTGATTTCTGACTGCTTTCTAGATTACTGAGCTACTTAGTTTGTGGTTATTAAGCAGCGATGTGGACTTTCCCCGAAAGCATGGCCTGATTGAGCAAATGGGATCACAGACGTCACAAAGCCGCGACAGCTGAGGAGGCAAGAAGAATCAGTCAGCCACACCCATCCTCCAAAGAACAGCAGCTAAGCATTTGAATATGAAAGAGCATTTTGGTTATTACCAGACTGCATCTTTCTCATTTTTCTCCCTCCTCCCCCTTATATTTTCTCCACAGGCGTCATTAGCATTTATTACGCTTTCAGGTTTTCGCTTTAGTACCTTCATTTTGGAAGTTTTTACATGTAAAATGTTTTTTGTTTGCCTGCACATCCCCTTAGTTCCATTTTCGTTAAGTGCCTCACTGTGTAAAGTGGAACAATTTCTTTTAACATGCTGCTTGGCTTAAAAGCGTAATTTGTGAGCTGGATGGAGAGTGCTGGCTGGTGGGAGGAAGGTAATATGATACAAAAAGCTTCTGCGTGTACGCTTCGGGGAATTGGTAAAGACTTGGGCACTGGTAAGCTAATACACATAGATGATATGGAAGAATATATCTCTGGAAGCTATATTTCACTCCATCAGAGATGAAACGGTTTGTGACAGATGGAGTGATATTGTTCCCCTGTACGGCCCATAAGTGAGGCCCCTCCTTCTTCTCCTCCCTGGCAGATGTAGCAGGAGGACCACAGTGCACTCTTTTTTTTTCTTCTTCTCCTTTCTTTCAATTGATTTGGGTGCTCAAACCCTCAGGGATCAGAGGATGATGGTTTGACAGGATTGTGGGGGTCTAGGTAATGTGCTGTAGGGGGTTAACTTGTTTCCTGTAGATCAAAAAAAGTCTCAATATGGCAAAGAACGCAGAAACTCGTTATGTGCATATGAAGTGCCGGTAAGCTGTATGTATAATAATCTTGGGCTATTATCGATGTATTTGAATCAATCTTTGTCCAAGATGGACTAAAGACACAAAATATCATTCAATGTTTTTTAAAGCAAAAATTAAGTCCCTGAGTTTGAATTTAATAAAAATGTTGTCTTATCCCCGCAGGCTTAAAATATGCATATGGCCTCAAATACACACACTCACTCAAAATGACATACTTTTGTAACCATCAGCAGGCAGTTCCAGGCAGAATTCCTACTGGATGTTTGACCACTTTTCTTCACAGAAATGGTTCATTTAAATGTTTTGGTTTCCTGGCATGGACCTACCTGAGTTTTAAACAGTTGCCACGTTTTGAATAGTTTTGGAGTCAGTGTTTTCTTGGAGTTGATGTTAGTCTGTTGTGTATATTAAAAACTAGTTTTGATTTGTGTTGTCTTTATTATTCCACTTTGGGACTATATTCAAAGACCAGAACCACTAAACCTGAATCAGGCCTTCAGTGTGATGCTTCACAGTTGGTACAGTGCTCTAGCTTTGTGTGCCGTACATTGAGAAAAACAAATCAGTGGTGAAGTAAATTTAGCATAATTGAATCTGTGAAATCAACAATAAAACTTCAAGTTAGTATCTTTACCCAAGTTTATGTATTGAGGTCAAAACTATTTGTTCAAGATACAAGACAATGTATTTTTCTTTCAGAAAATAAATTGTTTAAGTAATAAGAGCCTATCTTTTTTAAGTTCATTCACACAACAAAAAACAATCTGGCTATCTTTACTGTGTTTCATTCAGTATTTCAAAACACCAAATAAACCATCATCGAGTCACTGTGGCCAAAAAGCTTAATCTTCGTCTTCTCTGACCGTAAAGTCTTTGCTATTAAAAGTTTTTTGCTTGTTCTTGTGGGAAGACGCAAATTTCAAGGTGCTAAATAATTAAAGTTGTTGACTTTTTGTCATCACTTCAGGATGGAAATTTACATTTGTCCTCCAACATTTTCCAGTGTGGGAATGTTTTACGCATGAGTCTGTAGGTTGTTCCTGAAGATCCTAACCAATTTTCTTTCATCTGAGGGTTACAGTTTTGGTCAAATGGTTGAAACTTGGAGACCTTCTGGTGTTCCAACAGGATGATGGATTATAAAAGATATTAATGTCAGTTTTGAGGGCTTGCATTAGGCATCCTCAAAGCCCTGACCTCAGCCCTATTAAATGTTTACACATTATGAATAAAAGCCAGATCAATGTCATGGAGTTAATCAAGCAAAATAAGTCACTTCTGCTTAGAAGAATTGTCACGTTTTGGAACTTGGACCTGGTACCTGCTCCAAGCAACAAGTTTCATTCCAACTCTCTTAAAGACATTTAGCCAAATAGCTACGAGGTTAGAAAGACAGTATATATTTGAGCCTTTGTGTGCAATTTTGAGATAGTGTGTGAATAAAATTCCCAAATGGTTAAAATATATGCTGAAAACTTCAAATTAAGAATAGATTAGGCCTGTGTAAGTAAACGTCTGTACATGCACATTTTAACAAATGTGATTGTACAAGTAACGCTGCATTTTGTGCAACGTATCGTCTAGAGCTGGAGGATCCATTACCATAAATCTTGATCAGTGTGTGACAGCATATCTTATATCCATGGATGTAATGGAGACAGAGGAGAAACTGTGGCTGCTCATACTAATCAACGTTCATTCTACTGATTCACTCTAGTTTATTTGTGAATACACAAAGAACTACATTAGCCAAATGAACTATTTGGCTTCTACCAAGAGGGCTGGCTTGTCTTCTGGTGTATTTCAAGGAAAGTAGGGTGAGTGATTCAGCAACGATTACTTTAAACTCTCATTCCAACCCTGACTGTTGGATCATCATTAAGAGGCTTAACAGCTGTCTTGTAGCAGATGTGCCCTGTTGCTTAGGCACGCTCCCCGTCCCTGGAGGGGAAAGGTCAAGACACTGGGTGGAGGTTGGAGCAAATATTCTCCTAAAAAAGACGCATGTTGATGCTTTTAGAAAATTAAACAAACGAGCATCTGCCTTCCCAGTGTTGTAGGACACTAATTTGGAATGGAGATTAGTGTGAGCATTATTTTGCGTTTGCAATTTATTCTTTTAATAGATTTTCTTTTCTACAGTTGAAGGCAGATCTTTACGTGAACGGCATAAAATGCACATATCCCTTTTTTTTTTTTCTAACTGTTCCGTTAAAAGTGTGAGGCTTACCAAAATCAATTTGATTTGCTCTCCCAGGTTTGAGAGTGAGACAACAAGAATCTTGACATCATAAGAGTTTGTTTTGGTGTGAATATTGAATATAGCCCTATTCACATTGAGCCAATGTGAATAGGGCCACTCAGTGAGGAAATATCATTACTTCAAAAGCAATATTAAATGCTATATTAACGTTTAGATGCATGCATTCAGGGTTAAAGACTTAGATTGTCATCCTATGGCCTGAGGAAATAAAAATTGAGTGTTTGACCACAAGGACCATGGTCACACTCGTAGTATGTGGTTGTTTTGCTGCAGGAGGGACTGGTGCACTTCATAAATTAGATGGCATCATTAGGAAGGCAAACTATGTGGAAATATTGAAGCGACATCCTCCAGACATCCTCCAGAAAGTTAAAGCTTGGACACAAATGGGACTTCCACATGTTTAATGGTGCAAAACATACAGCTACATTATAAAGTGACTTAAGAACAACAAAATCATTGTTTTGGAGTGGCCATCACAATGCTCTGAGAGGAGTTCTATAGAAAGATGTGCATATGTGAGACAGTTATACCTTTTCTTTAAGGAGGAACTGGCTAAGATGAAAGCAAACTGTCAAAAGCCTGTAAAACATCTGACACCTCGCATGGTTCAAAAGGTAAATATGCCAAATACTAAAAATATGTATTCTTTATTTTGAATTTGTGAAATATAAATAATATTGGTGATCCCAGCTGACCTAAAACAGGAACATTTTAATATGATAATTTCAAACTGAAAAAAAACAACAACAATGTATTATATTTTTTATGTACAACTGTACCAACAAAGCGTAAGTTTGCCTGTTAAATTTTACATCTTCTTGGTAATAATGAAAAAAATGGTCAATGGATTTTAACAGGACTCCCTGGTGGGACAGAATAGCGAGGGGACATGCCCTGGCCACGGGCGCGTGGCGGAGGAGCAGGTGGATGACGGGCAGCTGAGACGTGGACTCCGAGGGGGAATAGGGGGGCTCCATTTTGGAGGACTCTTGGGGTTGAGAGAAGCCCTGAAAAAAAGGCAACCCCATCTGGAACTGAGGTGGGGGCTCTGGTGTGAAAGAGATCTAGTGGGTGGTGTCTGACACTCACTCTTTTGTTCTTCGGCTACACAGCAGTGATGGTGATGGTGGTGGAGGTGGTGGGGCTCTCACTGCCGTGGGGGCTGGGCACTCGAACAATAGTGCCGATCTAGGATTTGAAAGCCTTCGATGAACAGAGGCAAGAAAGCAAGCGAGGAAGGTGTGGACAGAGAGAGAAGCAGGCGTTAGCTCGCCCTTGTTTTCAGCACGGCAATGATGCTTCAGTCTCATTCAAAAACACAGCATGTCGTTTAAGTGAATTCATTATGAAAACATTAGTGTTGACTGTGATTTTCTGGTATGCATTGTATGTGCTCTACATATAGTATTCTTATATTGTATAAATCATGCATAAAAATTGTGCTGTAGATTATAGATTGGCTGAATGTGAGAAGAAGATGAAGAAAGATGAGTTTTGGTATTGTGATGGAAGCGTGCCTATGCTGGGAGGAGATCGAGAGCATGAGCTTCATTTATTTTCATCAGCGGCATCTACGGTCCAGACTGTTAGCCCTGATGCAGCTCTGAGTGCTATTCCACTCATAAACATATATCCCAGAGACGCCTGTCCTTGCTCAGCTCGAGCCAAGCCTCTGTCATGCAAGGTTATCTTTTCTTCTTCTCCCCAACTATATACCCTCTCATCATTTTTCACATCTCCCCTACATAATTCCCGCCATTCATCAGCCAAGTCACAAAGGACAGCTGAGTACCTGCAGCAGCTCTCCAGGGTGCTGAATAGGGCGACTGCGAGGTGCAGGAGAGAGGGGGTGGAAGGTTTGGGCTTCAACACTGTGAGTAGCTACAGGATATTCCTCAGAGGACACATGGGGGTTTGGAGTGATTGCCAGGGAAGATTGAGACCTTCCATTACCATAAACTGACAAGTCCTCTATTAAAGGGAAGAATCACTGACAATGTCTTTCCGTATTTTCTCAAACAGGACAGGGAGAAAGCCTGTAAATGCAGAAGCTCTGACATGCCTCCTGCATCCCTTTACATGTATTTGTTTTTTTATATCAATCATGCATTATTGAGCTCCCCTGTAGGATTTCTTGTCACTATGCATAACGACACTGTATATAAACTTTTTTTTTCTTTCTCTTGGAAAATGACTTGTGTAGCCCAGGGAGAATTTTGCAAACTAATTATTTCTACCTATTACTGATGAGACCAGTCATTTTCCAATCGTGGTGAATAGCTCCATCTGTTGGCGGGGTCGTGGTATGGTCACACTTTTATTAATTATAGAAAAAATAACAATGAGGTGAGCATTCTATGAGAGTTTTTGCGTGCTGGTTTTACACAATTTGATTGCGAATGGAACTAAAAAAAAAAAGAAAAAAGCACAAGACTTAGTTAAATTACAGTAACCATCGAACACGGTATTTCACTTCTCGTTTGATTCAACAATAAGTGAAAGTGCCAAAGTCAGGTTTCCAGTGAGAGGGATTGGCTTGGAAACTTTATTTAGTTTACTTCCTATATTTTAAACAGAACTGAAACCAAAGAAATCTAAAACTGCGAGGCGTAAGCGCCATTGTCAGGTCGACATTTAAACCGGTCGGGTGAGATTTGGGCCGGTGGAATGGGTAAGGTAGCCTACTACAGAAGCCGCTTGATAGTCAAGTTTCCGTAAAAAGAACAAAAAAAAGAAAAAAAAGAAAACCGGATGTGAGGAGAAGAAAGTAAGCTCGTCATGACGACGTCATGAAATATTAAAATAAAAGTAAATAAAACCTTGCACAGTGCCTACAAATGCAGTTTGATCAATTATAATATCATTGAAAAGTTCACTTATTTCTGGAATAGAACATTTGTTTTATACAAGAAAATATGTGTTATTTTTTATGATATATGAAATTGTCCACCCGGATATTGATTTCCAAAAGAGACACAAAAAGAATTTTTCTCTGCAAAGAGAACTTTAATCCAAGTAACACTCGAGTCATGTTTTTCTTCATAGTTTATGAGGGAATCATAATAATTATGGGTAATTATTACACCCATAATAATAATTATGGGTAGTGTTAACACGACTGTTAATCAGCCGTGTTAACCAGAGACATCTGCATTGTCAGGTTCAGGAGTGACTCAGCACAAGGAATGAGACAGGCGTATGTTTCTTTCTGGTGTTTCTTGAAGTGCTGACTCCAATTTTGCCTCAAAATCCTTCCAAATATGCAGTCATTCCTGTTTCTTGTGCAAACCAAACCCTTTTTCCTTCTACTAAACTTTCGATTAATATGATTCTGCACAGCAGTCACCAACAAGTCTAAGCTAGCTGATTGTTCAGGCCATATTTTTTTGTATTAACATGTTTTTTTTATTATTTGACTCATGTAATATTTTCACTTTTCTTATATGCCGAGTTTTGGGTTCCAATTTCATCACCAAAATGATCAGAAATAAATGTTGGAAAAATAACAGTCCATTTGCATCTGATTTATACATGAGGTGTACTTTTTGAATTACATGATTTAAATAACTTAAGTCATGAGATAATATCTCAGATAACGTTTATACTGCAGTGCTTCGGTGTCAATTCAAGATGTCAGCGTTCATAAACAAGAGTGGTATTTTTATTTTGAAGGGTAACCGGATGTGGTGTTGGTGTTGTACGTCAGCTTGGTGCTGACGGCCGCCTCGGCTCCCGGCCACTAGGAGGAACAAGGAGGGCTCCTTGTCTGGTCCTGGTGTGGAGAAGGAAGAGGTCCGCATCCCAACACAGGACGGGGCAAACCCAAGCCGCCACGGGAGGAGAACACTTTTACTTTGACTTTCGAAGACTTTCTTTACATGGAGGGCAAGAAATGACATCGTCAGCGTGCGAAAGGAGGGCGTTTGCTCATAAAATCAACCGGTGAGGCTCAAACAAGTTATTTTTTAACAGCGACAGTGAATAGTGTGACCTGCTGGACCGAGTGCACACATAGCAACTATGCTAGGACTCGCAATGTATCACATAATATTATCAGCTTAGCTTAAATCTGTAACTTCCCTAATTCAATTAAAAAAAACAACAACAATTAACTGGAGTGGTTTTCGCTCCCAAATACTTTACAGGCTTTAACAACCTGTTTGACAGGCGGTATCGTAGCACGGTAGCAGCGTTGTCAAGAGCCACTTCGGTGAAGCAGAGTTACTGGGCTGAAAGAGCTTCTCTGCTGCTGCTGTGTGTCAAACTGGGAGTATTATAATGTTGTAAAACAGAGAGAAGTGCCGTGATAAGTACAAATCTACCGTTTCTCACTACACTTATTAACTGATCAGGATTCCAGGAGGAAATAAAGCTTCACAGCCATGTAAATGACAACTCATTTTTGTGTGCAAATAACTTATATTAGAGTCTGATTATGTACTTTAACCTTATGCTTGTATTTGACCTGGATTCACAAGTATTTGCATTGTCTTAGTACATAAACCAGATAGTTCCTCCACATATCAGAAAACAAACAAGAACATGGATTCTTATAATTAAGTTCAGTAACGGCAAGTGTAAAGTAGCTACTTTAAGCCGCATCAGACCGTGAATTATAAAAGTGTACCATTGCATTTTTCGGATTGTGTCTCCTGTAATAGGTCTAACACTATTGTTTTGTCCCGGATGCAGGAAAGGGTGGGAAGCCCGTTCTGGCTCTGCCTCTGCAGCCCTTAGCTTTCCTTTTTCCTGTTTTTAAATTGATTTGTCAATTGTCCATGTCTTAAAAATGACACAGAGCTACTAAATAAGTGTGAAATAAAAAGTCTTACACTTAAAAAAAAACAAAAAAGGAAAAGTTGAGATCCTGGTATTAAGGGAAGGGTTTGTTTTTTTTAGCTTTTATATGTGAGAAGCAGACAGTTTGCACATCAAAAGCAGCAGCTGTTTGTTGTCTCTGAGAGGATTGGGGTTTTCTCCTGCTTTGTCTTTAAGCTGGCCATTTGCTGTAAGTTCTTAGCAGCCAGAAACAGAGATCTGGCCCTGTTCCCGGGATCCAACCCGTTGCTGCTCTGTGAGGTTTGAGTCATTAGGTGCAACAGCTGCTGTCCTTCAATTACAAATAGTTTATAGATGATGTCTCTGAAACCTTTATGCTTAACTATAGAGGAACAGATTAAGGTGTTACTTCTCTAAAAAGAGCTTAAATAAGGCAAGTGATGAAAAATGTCCTGTCAAGCATGCATATGTTGACATTGTAATTCAGGACAAATACAAAACATTTATTCCTTGCACACATTCACTAATAAAAGTTAAATTATTTTGCCTCTTTTAAGACAGGGCCAGGAGACAACAGTATGTGATTTTTATAGTATCATAATAGATAAATGCAGTAGATAATTTGACTTTGAAACATTGACTTTAGCAGAAGTATAGAGTAACAATGTGGAATATTCGAAGTGCTTAATGTGCAGAATGTTCTACATTTTTTCTTTTCTGCTCTGTAAAGAGAACAATCAGCTGATATTTGAACTTGCCAGGTTTGAAACCCTAACTTTTTACAATCTCGTACCTCCCTAACATTAACTGACCCCTGTCATCTCCAGGTGCCATATTATTATTATTATTTTTTTTTTTTGCAGGACGATTGCAGCGGAGGTCAGAAAACAAGTGACCAGAGACTATGGCTCACCTCAGCTGTCTAAGAAAAGAGGAGGAGCTCATCAACCTGTAAGTAAGCCTGTAATTAACATTAATGCCAGCTTGTTAAACTGGCATTTTTAAACAACCTGTAAAACTGTTAGATATTTTTGGTTTTGAATTACTTTTTACATGTAAATAAAGTAAAGATTGGGTCTGTGGGAAGTTTGTTTTGGGAATAATTACCTTTTGAATCTCAAGGATGCTTCTTTAGATTTCTGCGGATGCACAAGGAAAGCATTGCTTCTTTAATTTTTTTAATCTTTATGAGAGCTGCTCAAAGATAATTGCCCTATTGTAGCATTGGTTAAAAAGCAAATAAGATTCATTTAAATTATGTAATTGCCCAGACAATTAAATTCTGTTAACACAGACATAACCTACACATTTCCACACAAAAACAAGGCGTTGATCAATTAAAATGTTTTCAATTTCTGGTCTAAAAGTATCCCCGAACATTTATTCAGGGGAAAATGTATCAGACAAACAATGTGTCCAACTTATATTGCACCCTGGAGCTGAAGAAAACTTTTGATGACTTTGTTTTGTTTCTTTGTCTGCTCATTCATACGCTCAAACATCGATCTTGTGCTGCTACTGTATGCAAATAGTCCTTGTAAAGAGTCCACACTTTCCTTTTTTTAATCGTTTTTGGTCATTGAAGTACTCCCATACTCCTTAGATTATTAAAAACATTTGTTACAAAGTATTTATCCCTTTAAAGATTTGATCTGCTTTGATTTGAAGTCACTCTTAAGTCTTTTAGATCATCAAAGACATTCTAATGTTGTGTAAAGATATTCAGAGTAACTCCACAATGAATATTTTATTTGTTAAAGGAAAAAACTATCTTGATTAGATATATTTTTTTACTCCTAATTATTAAAATCAACATTTGAAAAGGACATTATTGTATTTACTGAGATTGTCTTATTTTAAAATTTGCTTGATCTGAGAGATTTTTGACAAGAAAAAGTATAAAAGGAAGAACACTATAAGGGGGAAATCCTTTTTTCACTGCGACGTATTTGTTTTTTCAAAACTCCAGCTTGAACGAAGTCGGCCAATGACTGGAGTCAATCTCTGCTGACGTAGGCTCTACACTCACAGTGCCTGCAAAACACAGCCAGAGGCTCCTCCTCACACACAGAACATCAGCAGAAAAAAATAACTGTTAAACATGCATTCATAAAGATTATTCAAGAATGGATTATAATAGTTAACCAATTGAGATTTCTTGTGATGGCTCTAAAATATATAGGAATGATTTTCCTTGTTTTTTTTTTTACATTTAATTGGGGAACAATATTAGTGTATTACTAACTTATGTACATTTTAAGTTTAGTCAGAAATGTTCTAAACCTCCCCCCTAACAAGATAAGACATCCAAATGAAGAGTACTGTTTTGTCTTGATGGTGATGTCTTAGCGATGGTTAAGTAACCATGGCCTGATGTTCTCTGACAGTTACCCCTGACGGAGGTGGTTGAACCAGTGGACTTTGAAGAATATGTGAGCAGTCACGCTCCAGGGGTTGAGGCCGGCCCCCTCAGACAGCTGATGGAGTTTCCCCAGGATGACCTGGAGCTCCTCCCGCTGGACAAAGAGTGCACTACACTGGAGCCACCTCTGCCTGAGGAGGAGGAGGAGTAAGTCAGAGGGTCTGCTTCGACTTCACAGCTCATTATATTATCTACTAATCCTCTTCTGAACTATACATTACTGCACAAGCAGCAGCATCGAGTTCACTGTAATGGGAGACAGGCATTACTAGAGAGAAAACAAAGCCTTTCTCTTTAACACTATGTGAACATAAATAATAAAGGCATGAGTTGCTCAATTATTCAAGTGTTTTTCTATGCAGCTCACTAGATCCCAGAGTGAGAGATGCCCTGGCTGTCTACACAGATGACTGGCTTGTCATACATAGAAAGTAAGTGTCAGTTTCATCGACTGGCGTCACGGGCGCGCTATCACCATTTCAACGTTTTGATTTTCTCCTCCAGATTTCAACACTACAGCACCACTTACACCCCTCAAAACTCTGAGCGACAGAGAGAGAGGCAGCGAGGGCTGGTCAAACAGACCTTTGAACTGGACGAGGCTGCTGTGCACGATCGCCAGGACGACCAGGTAGTTGGTTGTGTTGAAAGCATTTACTGTTTTAAACACTCAGATGCAATTTCAGTCAGTTTTAGGGTCATAAGTGAGGTTAAGGGTTGCTGGAAGTTTAAGAGGAAGCTTTACTTCTTCTTAAACTTCCATCATCTCATCCCTGGACGAGGAGATTAGATAGATAGATAGATAGATAGATAGATAGATAGATAGATAGATAGATAGATAGATAGATAGATAGATAGATAGATAGATAGATAGATAGATAGCATAGATAGATAGATAGCATTTATTGTCATTGAACAGAATTCAACGAAATTTCCATTGCAGCTCCCGTGCAAAAGGTCAAATATATACAGTATAAATAAGCAAACACACAATAATAATAATAACAATATATACAACTAAATTAACTAAAGGCACTCAACCACACCAAAGAAGTAGCAGCAGGTCCAATTATGGCAAAGTACAGATAATGTGACAGTGCAAAGTGCAGAACAGTGTGGCTGTGTGGGGGTGGGGGATATGTATGTGTGACTGCGAGGTTATGATATGTGTGTGTGTGGGGGGGGGGGGGGGGGGGGGGGGGGGGGGGGGCAGGGAGTAATGGCTCTGACGGCTGTGGGGAAGAAACTGTTTCTCAGTCTATTTGTTGTAGTCCGTATATTCCTGTACCGCTTGCCTGATGGCAGCGGCACAAACAGTCTGTGGCCCGGGTGGCTGGGATCCATGGCTATGGATCCAGCTCTCTTCTTGACCCGGTCTGTGTAAATGGAGTCCAGGTCTGGGAGGGGGCATCCCACAATGCCTTGTGCTGTTCTCACCACCCATGTCAGTTGTTTCCTCTCCAGTGCTGTGCAGCTACCATACCACACAGTCATGTTGAGGCAGAGGATGCTCTCGATCATCGCCCTGTAAAAGTTCACGAGCAGCCGTGAGGAAAGTCCAGCC
Source organism: Xiphophorus maculatus (assembly GCF_002775205.1). NCBI lineage: Eukaryota > Metazoa > Chordata > Actinopteri > Cyprinodontiformes > Poeciliidae > Xiphophorus > Xiphophorus maculatus. Next base: position 9,137,999 of record NC_036458.1, on the reverse strand, counting down.
CGTCTCAGTTTCCTGAGGAAGAAGAGCCTTTGTTGTGCTTTCTTCACCAGGTGGGAGGTGTTTGTGTTCCAGGAGAGGTCAGACGTGATGTGGAGGCCCAGGAACTTGATGTTGTCCACACGTTCCACCACTTCTCCATCTATGAGAAGGGGAGTGTAAGCCGTCCTCCTGGACCTTCTGTAGTCCACAATGACCTCCTTGGTCTTCCCTGTGTTCAGCACCAAGTTGTTGGCTGAACACCACTGAGTGAGCTGCAGAATCTCCTCTCTGTAGTGGGTCTCGTTGTTGTCTGAAATGAGACCCACTACTGTTGTGTCGTCCGCGTACTTCACGACTGTGTTGGTGGGGTGGATGGCCACGCAGTCGTGTGTAAACAGGGTGAAGAGAGCTGGGCTGAGCACACAGCCCTGCGGCGTGCCTGTGTTGAGGACCAGTGGGGACGATGTTGAGCCACTTATTCTCACCACCTGAGGCCTGTTGGTGAGGAAGTCTCTGATCCAGTGGCACAGTGAAGCGGGCAGCCCCACCTCGAGTAGCTTCAGCACCAGCTTGTCTGGGATGACGGTGTTAAATGCTGAGCTGAAGTCTACAAATAGCATCCTGACGTAGGTGTTGGGATGCTGCAGATGGGTAAGGGCTGTGTGCAGAGTGATGGAGACAGCATCCTCTGTTGACCGGTTCGCTCTGTAGGCGAACTGAAGGCTGTCCAGGTTTGCGGGGATGAAGTCTCTGATGTACCTCAGAAGAATCCTCTCAAAGCACTTCATGATCACCGGGGTCAGAGCGACAGGCCGGTAATCGTTCAGGCTGGTGATGGACCTCTTCTTCGGTACAGGGATGATGGTGGAAGACTTGAGACACTCAGGAACCGTGGCATGATAGAACATGATAGTCTGCCATTATAAATGGCTAAGGGCAATGTAAGCTGTTTACAACTCAGCATCCATAATGGATAAGTGGCTCTAGCTGTTTCCTTATCAATTACTCATGCTTCTTAGAAATTCAAATATTTGGGTGACCTAGCAAGTGGAGTCTTTAGTGTTACTGCACAGCTGTTCTGATGAGGGAAGGGGGAACTAATGTCCCCTCCTGCGTGTGTGTTCCTCAGGATGACTCGAAGCGGAGGTCGGTTAGCCTCGATGAGACCCCCCGAGGCAGCTGGGCCTCCAGCATCTTTGACCTGAAGAACTCCTCCCCGGATGCGTTGCTCCCGTCCGTGCTGGAGCGGACAGCTGCAGAGGATATGGACCGGAACAACACGGAGGCACGCTCTCAGGAGCGCCACAGTGACCTGCTGGGCCTCTACCCTCCCCCTGATGAGGTTTGTGTGAAAATAGCTGCTAACATTTAACTGTATTAATCACCTACACATAATGTATAGTGTTTTATCAAGTACAAGGTTTATCTTTTTGGGATGCGCTCAACTCAAACAAAATTGATGCTTTTATCAATTGGAGATGATAAATGTAAGCTAGTTGGCCTTTTCTTTCCTCAATATTTGATTGCTTTTTTGTCCTTTTTCTCTCTTGATCCGTGTTTCTTTATGTCTGCGTACAGATCGCTGTTTGTCTGCCATGGCATTACCACAACGTCTGTTTAAATGTTATCTTGGTCTGTGGATTTGTTTTTTGTTCTTTGTGTGGCAGGATGAAGCAGTGGAGAGATGTCCTCTACCTGAGGTGCCCAAAGAGCACTGCGGCCAGAGGATTATGGTCAAGTGTTTGTCACTAAAGTAAGAAACATAATCCCTCATGTTTATGACCTCATTCTTTCTATTAGTGGCCAAATTGGATCAAAACTTCCTTAGTGTGATTTTTATGTGACAGTAAGTGCATATTATAATTTTTTTTTCAGATTTGAGATTGAAATTGAGCCAATATTTGGATCACTTGCTCTTTATGACGTTAAGGAAAAGAAAAAGGTAAATGTTTTTTTCTTTGTTTTTTTTGTGATTGTTTCCACAGTCAATAAAGCTGAGTAAGGCCACTTAGTAATTCTGAGCTCATGTTTGACTAATTGAGTTTCCCTTCCATCTAAAAGGTTTAAGTGTGTTTTATTTTGTTAAGATCACTTGGGCAAAACTCAATTAAATTCCTCTGACATAGATTTCCATTATCATTTCTCCATGCCCTTTCCTTCCCTGTTCCCCATTTCTTTTCCCCTGACAGATCTCAGAGAATTTTTACTTCGACCTTAACTCAGATCAGATGAAAGGACTGCTGAAACCTCACACACCTCACATAGTTATATCCACGCTGGCTCGTTCCGCCATTTTCTCCATCACATATCCTTCTCCAGATATCTTCTTGGTCATTAAGGTACAGAAAATTCATTTCAATCAAATTAAAATGTCTTAATTAGAGCACCCCATGTACTTTTTGCACATTTAATAATATTTTTTGACAATCCAAAAATACTTCCAGTCATTTAGCCTGTTAATGTTTATGTAAAATGTCATCTTGAACAACAATTTCTGGTGAATTGACATTTATTTATTCCCATTTTAGCTATCTTTGTGAGGTGCCCTAATTTTTGTAAAATGTGGAAAAATAATAGTTCTTTTGTTAACAACCCTGCATATAAAATTTGTTTCAGCTTGAAAAAGTTCTTCAGCAGGGAGACATTGGTGAATGCTGTGAACCCTACATGGTCATGAAAGAATCGGACTCCTCAAAGGTAACGGAGTCAAAGTGTGTCGCTGTTGCAATGTTCTGCATTGGACGTTATGAAAGTTGAGCCACAAATATTACTCAATTCCGTCTGGTTGATTTTGCAGTTTCCACTGTCATATTCAGTTTGCTAAATCTTTGGCTGTTGCAGAAAGGTCTTAACAGTTCAGTGTCCTTTGAGCTCAATTTGATCTCTTGTTGCTCCACCGCAGCACAAGGAGAAGCTGGAGAAGCTCCGCCTCCAGGCAGAGCAGGCATGCTCTCGTCTTGGACGTTTCCGCATGCCTTTTGCCTGGACAGCCATTCACCTCCTCAACATCGTCAGCAGCGTTGGTGGTCTCGATCGGTCTGACCCAGACTCTGACTCTGGTACTGAGTGCCCCTCCATCCCCAGATCCAACTCTAATTCCTGCATGTGCACCTTTAGCATTCTACAAATATTTTTTGATATTTACGTGTTTTGTAAATCACTTTTGGCAGAACGAAAGAGCCACGGGACCTGGAATGAGAGAAAGAAGAAGGGGTTTGAGAGAATGAGTGTTGGGGAGGAGATGTGTAACTTTGCCACTTTCCGCCCAGCAACGCTCACCGTCACCAACTTCTTTAAACAGGTCAGACTCAATGCAACAGTATTATCTGAGGCTGGTAAAAACCTACAGGCTGACATTTAAATACACTACAGATGAGCCCAAAAGTATTCACACCCCTGGCAGATTTAAAAGAATAATTATTCCCATTCAGCCCAGGTGGAAATTTCTCAAAACATCGGAAAGCAAAGTAAAAGAAAGTTTCATTTTAATTGAAAAAATGATCATTACAGCTATTGAACACTTCTCATAACTGCTAACTCACCGTTTTTAGCATTCCCGCTCCTTTAGGCAATTTATCTTTGGAGACGAGGTCCAAGTTTTTAAGAAGGGAAGACCTCCTTGCCATAACCCTAATCTTTATCTTGCTCCACAGATTTACTATCAGAATCAAGTCAGGACTCTAACAGGGAAAGACCAAAGCATTGTTATTCCAATTTTTTTGTAAGAAGGAATACGTTGGTAGAAATGAAAGATTAGCTTGAACTTCAGTCTTAATAATTTTACAAAAATCTTGTTTTCTCTATTCTTCTGGTCTATCTCTTTATTTCTCCCTTTTTGTGTAGTTTGGCTCATTAAAAGCATGGAATCATAAAACAACAAAGATTCTCTAGATTATTTTGAAAAATCCTAAAACCATAACTTGCCAATATTATGATTTGATTAATTTGATAAAATATTGGATTAACATTTGTTTAACCCTCCTGTTATTTTCGTTTCTGAGGTACAGCAATAACGTTCGTGGGTCAATTTGACCCAGGGAGTGTTTGTATCTGATTATTAACTCCAATACTAACCATTTCAATCAATATTTGTTCAATGATATTTTTTTATTTCTCACAAGTAAAGGATCAATGACGACAACTTACTCATTTGGAATGGAATTCCAAAAATAAAAAAATGGAATTTACATTTTTTATGTGCACTGAAAAATCCTACAAACAATAAAAAACAATAATTTCATTACATTTAAAAAATTACATTTTGATTTTTTTTTGTATGGGTGATCTTTATAATTGAACTTGAGACACGTATACTGTTCAGGGTCAAATTGACCCGCTGATTAAAATCAAGACAAATGACTCATGCAGAGAGTATTCATGTTTCCCCCCACTTCTGCTGAGTGTCCATTCAGTGTGGGTGGAGTTTGCCCACGGGAACAGAAAAGATTCCCGTCAAAAGTTGTATGAACACCTGCTTTCTTGCAGTTTCCTAGTGAAATAAAGAGAATAGTGAGAAAGTGGGCATGTGTGGAGTGTGTGTGTGGGGAAATATGGTTCATAGCTGCAAGGAAACATATAGAATTGGACATTTTTAAAATCTTTTTTACCCTTTAATTTGACTGCCGGGTCAAATTGACAGTATCTACGTAAAAAGTAGACGCACGGGGGGTTGCAAATGTGCAAAATGATTAAGTTTTCAATTTATATGTAGAGTGCACCTATTAAGATAAATAGAAAAAGTTTCATGCAAAAAAAAATACTTCCAAGTATGTTTTAAAAAATGTTAAACTTTAAAATGGGTCAATTTGACCCACAACATATTGGGGTTAATCTGTGCTGTGATGGGTCACCAGATGGGTCACCAGATGAACTATGATAAATAGTTCAGTTTTTGTTTGCACAACAAACAGAAACTGAACTATTTATCTTAGTTCATCTTGAACTATAATACATCATGGATTAATACTTGACTTTGAATGTTTTTTGTTAAAAGTATTATTTGTGTTAAAAAAAAAATCTGCTGTAACATTAATTTCTCCATATTCAAATTGAAATTGTATTTATGAAAAAACTGGATGAAAAACCTTTTTTATTACTATCGTTTTTTTTTTGTTAAAGGTGCAGCATCATTCTGCTGCTAGAGTGAAATGAAGAAGCTCTTCCATCTCCAGTCTCATCTATCAGTCTTGGTTTTCTGACACAACAGAGCTAGAATTCACTATCCATATTTATTAACGTATTGTCATCCCCCTCTTTCTTCCCTCCTGTGTCAGTGTGCTGCATTAGCAATACTGAGGGCTAGATAACATGTTGCGGCAGTAAAAAAACAAATGTTGCTTCTATAAAATAAAGAGGCAGCTTTAAATACTTTTTTGGACTTTTGAGGAAATAATTTTATATCCTGAATTTAAAACCTGATTGTATCCCTATTATCCTATTTTTCTCTGTGTGTTCTTACCAAGGAGGGGGATAGACTGAGTGATGAGGACCTCTACAAGTTTTTGGCAGACATGCGCCGGCCGTCCTCTGTTCTGCGAAGGCTGAGACCTGTCACTGGTAACTCTGATGTACTCTAATGTGCCAGTTTGCATAAAAAGATTTAAGAGAGTTTTATTTTTAAATTCTTATTATTATTATTCATTTGATGTCTTGTGCTTCGTGTGTCCCTCAGCTCAGTTGAAAATTGACATCTCTCCAGCACCGGACTCACCACATTACTGCCTCTCACCAGAACTCCTTCACGTGATACCTTATCCGGACCTGCGCGTCCGGCCCACCAAAGAGGTGCTGGAGTTCCCTGCTCGTAATGTGTACACGCCGCACACCACGTACAGGTGGGCGTTTACTATTAAAGACATGCCTGCAAGCGGTGGCTTGACCTCTTGTATTGAACAAGCACAAGTTCAGCCACTCATTGCATGCATGCTTCTTCCTGAGTGATTATTGATTGATTTGACTTTTTTCTTTTTTGGATGTTTTTCTTTTCTTTTTTTGTTTTAAGCAAAAAGATTAAAAAAGTTTCACCCTATATGTTCAAAACTTAGAAAAATTCACAAAAAAATAACCAGGATTTTTTTTAGGGTTTTAGTATTTATTTACAAATAACAAAGAAATGTGTATAATTTAACTTCATTTTTAACTTAATTTCTATTAAAAAAGTTGTTAACATGAACTAATATCCATATATAGGAATGATGGAGTGCAGTAACGATGAGGAGTTGATGGATTTTTTCTTATTCAGTGAACTGATGAGTCTTGAATGAGCTATGGCATAGCTTCACTCTGAAAGAAACACAGAAACAAGCAACATTTTTAATTGAAATAAACAAATAGAATAAGTTCTGCATATGAAATGTGTTGAACCAGCAAGTTACCATCTTTTGCAGTTTGGAAAGCTGCTCATCCTGAGTCTCAATATCCTTTTTCTGGATCTTGTTCCAGGTCTGTAAACCTTTCAAGATTTGGAGATGTGCCTCCGCTTTATTCTTAAGAAAAAAAAAGCAATATAGATGTTTAAATGTGATGAAAATAAGGAAATAACATTTAATTTACAGTTTGACAGTGAATGAGTTAAGTTTTCAGATTTACCTGCAGCTCCTTGAGGCTGTTTGGTACTGTGTTGTTGATGTACATCTCCAGCTGTTGAACTTTTGCCTTTAGTTCCTCCTCATCCTTCTCTATGCTGTTCAGCCAGTTTTTTGTGATATGGGTCTGAGCCTGTTGTTTTGCCATTTGTTCCTGTGAAAATAAGGATTTAGCCTTATTATTCTCTTTAACAGCAGTTTCTATATAAACTAGATCCACCTTACTAAGAGTCTAAATTAAATGTTTCTATAAGTCACTGAATAAAATAGGTGCTTTACCTTGCTTTAACTGTAACTCTTTTAGTCTTTCCTAGCTTCTGTATGTTATATCTACATAATCTGAACTGTAATCGTGCGACTATTCAGCTTCACAAATGGAATCCAGTGTTTACGTTTATCCCTGCTCCTACCTGCAGCAGCTGGACGACTACTTTTATCTGTTGCTCCACTTCTGCAGCCTGTTCAGTCTGCTGCCCCAGCTGTTGGAGGGTCTCTTCACGACTCTTCAGAGTCTTGCTGATTCTCTCCATCTTTGCCTCAGTGGTTTCAAAGACGTAGTTGAGCGACTCGCTCAGCTGTATGACTCCAAACGTGAGCATGTTGACTTCCTCCTGAGGCGCAGCTTTGCCCTCCATGCTGCCCGTCTTCCTGATGGGGCCGGCAAGAACCGCTCCGAAACCCCCAACTAAACACACGAGACACAGGCTCCAGATCATTTTCATAAGGGCTTTCTTTTTTCTTAAATCCACTTCCTCCAAAATATTTACATTCAAGTTAAAAGACGAAAACTGTAGGAGGAGGATATGTATCTCCCTTTCATCCAGAATTTTATCATCTACAGCTGAATCTTCAGGCCTGCTGCTGCGCCTTTTATAGGGACTGGACACGCAGCACTGTGGTGAAACATTAGCTCGTTTGTGGTTCGATCCCAAGTTTAGTTTCACGACCTTGGTCTCGGTGACCTTCTCTTAAAGCTTAACCATGGAGAGTCTAATTTTGTCATTTAGGTCATGCACTATTGCACCATGCATATGATGTATGGAAGAGATGTACTTGAAGCTATAAATGCAAACATTTGCAGCATTAAAATAAGTGCAGCAGTATTACTTTTATACTGTGGTAATCTTTCTCCTAACGCAATTTACATCAGATATTTCAAAATATGAACAGTAGTAACCTGTGTGTGTTTAACTTGGAAAGAAGTTGGTGACATGAGTGAGAATACGGTGATGGGTCAATCGTCTCTCACGTACGCACAGGACTCTCATTCTCTAAGAGGATCATACTTTCTGAATCTTGTAAAGAATTTGTAGGTTGTAAAATGACATCAAACATATTCATGTTTGATGTCGCATTGAAATCACAATCTTTAATGTATTTTATCTGAGTTTTAGAGCTAGACTGAATGGGCCTGAGAACGTTATATTCACAGATGTTCCCAACCAAAGGGACTGAGCTGATCTGGACTTATCCCAAGACTTAAAGATGGAATTGTAGCAAAAGGTTCATTCTCCCAGTGGCATAAATACAAACAAAATGTATACCACTCTTTTAAGTTCTAAGACATATAGAAAAATTGTAAATCTTTTTACTTTCGCTTCACAGTGGCTCACTGCTTTGTGTTGGTTTGTCACAAAATCCCAATATGACAACCTGAAGTTTATGATTGTAACATGACAAAATGTAAAAAAAAAGTTCATTAGGTATGAATACCTTTAGAAGACAATCTATATGCTTTTCCTAATGACAATATAACAAAAGCGAGGAACTTTATTTCACTTTTACCTTCACAGATTTTTTTCTGTATTAAATTGTTTTGTGTCATCTCCCTCTGCTTGTTCCTCACATCTCAGGAATCTGCTCTATGTGTACCCGCAAAGTCTGAACTTCAGCAGCCGCCAGGGCTCAGTCAGGAACATTGCTGTGAAAGTTCAGTTTATGGCAGGAGAAGATCCCAGCCAAGCTTTACCAGTGAGTCCCGTTCAAAGACGAACATAATTGTTGTATCCTAAAAAAATGTATTAAAATTGCTCAAGGCAGATATATCCACTTAAAACTAGTTTTTAGTTGGCTGTCTAATTTATTGGCAACAAGAACATTGAATTATAATAGAGTTTATTCTAGGTTTGCTTGCTTGTTCTCTTAAGTGGATCTTTTACGTGAGTGCAGCAAATTAAATAGCTTCTTCTATAAACCTGCATGCAACAATAAAGCTGGTTATTTACAATGAGTGCTCCATCTTAGTGGTTGAAAATGACCTTCACACTGGGCCTTTTTGACCAGGTCATCTTCGGAAAGTCAAGTTGTGCCGAGTTCATGAAAGAGGCATACACTCCCATCATCTATCATAACAAGTAAGGATCTTTCGCTCTTTTACCCTCTCGCTGTTTAGCTCTCTTGAACATTAACTCTTGCTCATAAGGTCCCCTGAGTTCTATGAGGAGACGAAGATGAAGATTCCTGCCAATCTGACAGACAACCATCATCTGCTGTTCACCTTCTACCACATCAGCTGCCAACCCAAGCAGAACACTCCTCTGGAGACCCCCGTGGGCTACACTGTGAGTGTGCTCTTGGCTCAGGTTTAACACTTTCACCCACATGTTAACTTGTTTGGCAGCTCTTTTTGTACTCTCGCCATTTGGGAGAGATCACATGTCTTTCCGCCCGCAGTGGATACCTTTGATGCAGCACGGCCGACTGCGCACCGGCTCCTTCAGTCTTCCTGTGTCTGTGGAAAAGCCTCCACCCAGCTACTCGGTACTCACCCCCGATGTGAGTGATGTACACAAGACTGTGTGGATATCAGTTCGTCTGCCAACAGCAATTCCTTTGTGATGTCATGGTGCGCTGTTTAATGAGTCGAATTTCAATGCGTGGCAGGTTCAGCTTCCAGGCATGAAGTGGGTGGATAATCACAAAGGAGTTTTCAATGTCGAGGTGACAGCAACCTCCTCTGTTCACACTCAGGTACATAAAAATGCTTATTTAACTGAGGGTTAAGCTTACCAGTTTGCTTTTCTCTCAGACTCATAAAATCTTTAATGTAGGGCTGAAACGATTAATCACCATGAATCGAATATTGAAATAATTGTCAACTTAGTAATCGATTGATCGTAACTAGAGTATACAGACTCAAAAAAATGCCATTTGGTGAAAGAACAACACACTCTGAGCAGTAATTAAGCCAAAGCTAGAAAAAAATAAGTACATTTTCCACTTAAGATAAAGAAATAATAAACTTTTTCTGTAAATATATTCTACCCAGACCTGCTAGTAACCTAGTTTTAGCTTTCCCTGGTTCAAATTTGGTAAAAAAAAAAAAAAAAAAAAAAGAAAAATAAACCTCCTTTAAGCATCTTTTGCTATCCAATTATTAATTGGGTAATCCAAAAAATGTAAAAATTCCTCAGGAACTTTTACATTTGTGTTTAGGGCTGCGAACGCCTGTAATTTAATTCTTATATGGATTTAAAAAGACAAAATATTGCCTTAAATGTCTGCTGGATTTCTGTGTTTATTCTAACAAAGATAAATCTGTGTTTTATTGGCTCTACCACCTAGGACGCACACCTGGATAAGTTCTTCACTCTGGTGTATGTTCTCGAGGAGTACTCCTTCCCGTTCCGACTGAAGGATGTGATTATTACCGAAGCAAACATGGAAGGCGAGCTGAAGGCCAGCATCTCAGCGCTGAGAGGGTCTCAGCTGGATACTTGTGTCAGATTTTTGCATCAGCTTTTCAACAAACTCATTCAGCTAATCGTGTACCCGCCAGTCATTGCAGGCCAAATTGGTGAGTGTTTTTTAATTAGTTCTAATCCAGTAGAAAATGTGTGGATTATTTTTTAGTAAATTCCCATGTGTCATTTAAATCTGCTTGCCTCCTAGATCCATTGTTTTGTGGTCTGTAGTGTTTTAAATTGGTGTTAGTCAATAGCATTGAGGGGTTTTTTTTGGTTTGAAGATTTTAAAAGATTGACCAAAGACTCTTTAAACTTTAAACAGTTTTTCACTTTTTTACCTGTCCAGTCACTATACTCACCACGACAGCAAGACAAACTCACACTTAAAGACAGCATAGATTTGTCTGTCAGGTAACAAATAAACACCAAATCATTCCTCTGTTTACCAGATTCTCATTTATGAAGCATTATTATGAAGCAAACCTGAGTAAAGTTTAATAAAGCACTGACTCTTACAACCTATCAAACGTAGTTTTCTGACTGATCTCTGATCTACAAAAAGCCTGGCTCCCCAAGTCAAATTTTTACCGAGCTAACATATGCATACGGACAGAAACAATTCTCTCAGTCATAGTTCACTGTTATATTATCAGTTGCATATTTTAACACTTTCTTTACATTGTAGAGAGACCCAAACATCTCCACAGGCTGTTTTCACTTTCAGAGTTTCAAACATGTAATTATTCAGTTATTAAACAAAAAAGAAATCTGTACAGTTTTAGAGTTTAGCACATTAATCCAAATTTAAAGTTAGAGATTATTTAAAATCTTTCTGATTTTCTAAATTATCATCAAGATTATTTCTACGAAGGGCTTTGACATATTTTGACAAGAATTCAGATAAAACATCTTTATTTTGACCACTCGTGCATATGAGATTATTTTGGCCAGACCTAAAAGGACCAGCTTGGATATTTTAAAGAGACCTGGAGAAAAGCAGCTCTTCTAGGTGATAAGGTCATTTGATGTGTTGATGTGCTCTACATTTAAAAGCTCTTTTATAAAATCAGCCTTTTTTTAAAAATTAAAAATAGAGTTTAACATTTCCCAGCTTGTATTATAGATAAAATTTTCTCAGGAAATTTAGGGGAGAGACAGTACAATTTTTGGTTTAAAATGAATATATTATTATTACTTACTGACTGGTATATTATGTTTTAACAAACAAACTGGTTCTATTGAGTTTAAGAACATTTTATGGCTGTGTGATTTGTGTTTCAGAGTTATGTGGCGCAAAACTCAAAAAAGAACATATCTTTCTTTAAAAAGAATGAAAATCATTTCAATAGAAAAGTCTTGATTCTTGTCATTTATACCTGTGTTTTAATTTGCCTTTTTTTTTTTTTTTTGACCTGTAGTGAACCTTGGCCGGGCTGCTTTTGAAGCTATGGCGCTGTTGGTTAACCAGATCCACAAAAACCTGGAGGGAAACCAAGACCAGCACGGTCGCAACAACCTGCTGGCATCTTATGTCCATTACGTTTTCCGCCTGCCCACCGCTGAACCCATCATGCCTCCAGCAGGTGAGCGACCAGTCAGAACTGACTGTTTATGCGACTTTGCAAAAGCCCTTTCAGCCATTAGTATGTTTCATTTCTTTGTGCGTTTAATTTTCCTCCTAAAACGCAGGCGCCCATCCCTATGAGATGCCGGTGCAGTATGCTACCTTATCCAGGGCGACAGGCCGCCCGAGCAGCCTGCATCTGTCCCGTTCAAAGAGCATCAGCAACTCAAACCCCGACCTGGCCACCACGCCGATTTCCCCGGATGAGGAAGTCCAAAGGATCATAGGAAGCAAGGTGAGTTAATATTCTCCATATTGTGCTGAGAGTCTTTATTTTATGTTTATATTAGAACCACTGTGCTGTTCTTCACATTTTTCATAATTTTATGTTGATTTAATTATAGTGTCTTAATTCTTCACAGCAGATTCATTAAACTCAAGTCGACTAAGAACTGTTCCAGTAATTAATCACTGCTTAATTTTTACAATTGTGCTTCTTACTTTTCTCTTTTGTTTCTGTTGGCTCCTTCAGTTTTTCTTCCCTCCCTGCTTTTCCCCTTTATTGCCCCTTTGAGCTTAATTTTTGTTTCTTCCTGATTTTCAACCTGAAATAAAATCCTGTGTGATAATTAGCCTCCCTTTGCTCACTGTGTCCTTGCCTCTTGCCACTCTGTGTGTGTTTGTGTGTGTGTTTCTTCGGGTGCTTATGGCAGGGCATTGACCGCTCCCACTCCTGGGTAAACTCTGCTTATGCCCCTGGGGGCTCCAGATCTGTGCTACGCCGGAACCCCAACTCCAGCTGCGAGCTCAAGCAGGTGCCAAATCCTTCCTTCCTCCTCCTCTTCTACACCTTCATCGCTCACAGCCCCCGATCAGCTCCTCGTTTTTTTTTTCTTATCCAGTTTCTCAGAGGTTGCTTTTGTCTCTGCATGGAATCATTCTCTGCAAATCTCATCCTACCTCTTTTTTTTTTTTTCTTTTTAAACTACATTTCCTCGATCATTTCCAAAACATTTTCTCCCCTCTGTCCTAACAAGCACCTAATTGACAGAAGCTCATCCTGGAGCTTGTTAGATTTCCTTTCAGCCTCATCAGAGTTCTTAAAAAGAACTCCCTCCACCAACCCGTTCTCATTCACCCATTTTCACCTCGCTGTCCTCATGTCTGTGTTCACTTCACCACCACCTCATGTCAGGCAAGCGACCACAGCTGCAATCGCATGTCTGCCTTTCTGGACAGTGTGGCCTTGTTAACTGTTCCCACCAGACCGATTACGAAGAAGGTAAAACAAAAGTGGCATCTAATGTAAACAAAACATTCACATTCTTCCCTAATGCATACCCACATTTTTTGTATTTTTAAAATGTAAGCTTTTTAGAGCACACATTGTTTTTTCTTCTTATTTGTGTTTTAGATGTAGTTGCATTTACAAAATATTCATATCTGACAGAAAAGTGAAAGCGACATCTCATTGTTTCCTCCTGTGAGCTAAAACCTGCTGTGTTGGTTCACGTCTAGTTGCTCCACGAGGAGCTGGCGCTGCAGTGGGTGGTCAGCACCAGCGCAGTGAGGGAAGCAACGCTGCAGCAGGCTTGGTTCTTCTTCCAATTGATGGTCAGTCTTTCTGAGAATTAGATTGGGCCATATAATTCTTGTGCATCCAAAGCAAACGCAGTCAAAACACAACTTTTAAATCAGGAAAAAGCTGCTTTTGTTTAAGAGTTTATTTCCTTTCCTTTCTTCAGACCAAGAGCATGGCTCATCACTTATTCCTGACTTCTAAACTGGATTCTCCCAGGCGACAGCGCTACCCAGACCGCTTCGTTGACGACATTGCAGCACTCGTGTGTGCCATCAGTGCAGACATTGCAAGCAGACATCACAAGGTAAATGTGTGCAACAAAGATATAACGATCTGCTGTCTGGGTTTTTAATAACACTAAGTTAAAGTGCGTAGGGTGAATTCTAGGTGGGGGAAGAGCTGAATTCTGGAATATTAATGTAAGGGAAAAAAAATATGCAAAAGCAAGAGGAATTGCTGCAAGTTTAAAAAGATTGTGAAGCAAATCATTTTAAAGGAGGGAGATCAGAGAGGGATGAGCCAACACACACAGGCATATCCAGACTTGGGGCTAGAACTGCAACTTGACTTATGGTAAGCCACTTCCGAACCAGAGATAACACCAAGGCGACTTTACTGATATGTGGAACTCGTCTTTTCAAATCAAAGTACATATATCATTTAATTCAGAAATGAAGGTTCCTGAGTCTGAAGGAAGAGTGGAAAGGTACATAATTCTAGTTGCTTGAGGTCCAATGAGAAGTCACCACAGTCAGGAATAGTTTTGGGAGATTTGGGTTTTGTTTTATATAAAGTCTATGGGCACCACATTTTTCTGACAGAACATTTTACATCATTTCATGCTCCATTATCTTCCTCAGCGCTGTCAAAAATAAGATCACACCAAACGTTCAACACATGTCGCCACACCTTACTGTTGCAGTATTTCAGGCCCAACCACACAGTGTATAAACTGTACAGGAGGCTTAAAATTCTATAATAAAATCCTTTTTATCGGTCCTATAAAACATATTTACATTTTCTGAGAAATGGATTTTTGGATTTTTTGTTGCTATAAGCCACATTCATCCAAAGTAAGCATCAAATGTCTCACTCCATTTTTAATCTAAAGGATTACTTCCAGCTTTTCAATTGAATTACTGAAATAAATGAAGCTGAAATTTGTTGAAGCTCACATTTATTGAAATGCACCTGAAAACTCTCTTCTTGTTATTGATCCTCCCTCTCCCTGTGAAATCCCTCCCACCCTCTCAGGATGTGGAGGTTGTGGAGAGGCTGAACAACAGTCTGGCCTTCTTCCTTAATGATCTGCTGTCTCTGGTGGACCGGGGTTTTGTCTTCAACCTCATTCGCTCCTATTACAAACAGGTTTCTATTGATCTCCTCATCATTTCCCCGTAGCTTCAGACGACCCAGTTCTGCTCTCGCTTTTCAACTTCTTGCGCTCAATGATTCTGTGTGTTTAACAGATCGCTAACAAGCTCCACACGACGCAGAATCCCAGCTCTCTGAATGCCTTAAGGATGGACTTTATGCGTATTGTCTGCAGCCATGAGCATTATGTCATCCTCAACTTGCCCTGCTCAACTCTGAGCCCTCCAGCGTCCCCCTCCCCTTCTACCTCATCCACCACTTCACAGGTACTCAAGTAGGCTCCAAAGTGACGATCTTTTTTGTACTTTTACATTTATGAATCTCAGTTTTCAAGGCTTTTCTATTTACAAAATTGTATTCACAGAGTTTATATTATCTTATTAATATCTGTTTTGTTTGGCAGAGCTCAGCATTTTCAAGCATGGTTCAAGACCAGGGTGTGGCCACCATGTTTGAGCTGTCGGTCCCTTTTCGCCAGCAGCACTTCCTGTCTGGCCTGCTGCTCACTGAACTCGCTCTCATTCTTGATCCTGATGGTGAAGGGTAGGTCCTTAATATTTTCTTTATACAGTGCCTTTCAAAAGTATTAATCCTCATGAACATGTTCGCATTTGTCACATTGCAACCTTGTACTTTTGTTGAGATTTGTATTTTTATTCAGTCCCAGTGGCGCCACTTTCAGTGAGGACTGAAACAGAGGTGGTTCATGAACTCTTGTCGCCTGCAGGGTTTTCTTCCTTCATAAAAAGGCCATCAGTGCCGTTCACTCGCTGCTGTGCAGCCATGATGCGGACCCTCGTTACCAGGACCCTCAGGTTAGGGCGCATGTCGCTCAGCTCTACCTGCCCCTGCTGCCCATTGTCATGGAGTCGCTGCATCAGCTCCATGATTTCTGTGGTCAGTGGAATGTTTTGTGCGCCATTTAAAAAAAGATAAAAAAAACTTTTATTTCTGAAAAACGACATACCTAAGAGTCCTTTTTGTCTTTTAGATTCCTCGCTTTCTCGCGCTCGCCTTTCCTCTGCCTACTTTGAAGACACTGACCCAGACAGTGGCAACATTATCAGCCAGTCTGTTGCCATGGCGATCGCTGGCTCCCCTTTACCGCATGCCAAAGCCAACCCATTTGCTCTCCCCTCTGTGGTAAGTGATAATGGCAAGGGTCAGCCTGCTCTCCTGGGCCGTACAGACTTACGGGTCGCAGGTCGGCTGATGCGTAGAAAGTCAGCTCCTTCATGCTCTATTTTTGTCTTTTTACTTCTTTTCTGAAGCGGATCC
Organism: Xiphophorus maculatus; assembly: GCF_002775205.1. Lineage (NCBI taxonomy): Eukaryota > Metazoa > Chordata > Actinopteri > Cyprinodontiformes > Poeciliidae > Xiphophorus > Xiphophorus maculatus. The sequence continues at coordinate 9,121,952 of NC_036458.1, read as the reverse complement.
CAAGCTTTGCTCTTGAGTTTCTGTTTTTGTCCGTTCTCCACCAGGCCGGGCGCCAAAGCAGCTCTCTGTCTGCCGAGTGCAGCCGGACTCTGCTGGTGTGCTTCCTGTGGGTGCTGAAGAACGCAGACGCATCTCTCCTGGAGCGCTGGGTGTCGGACTTATCTGTCTTGCAGATCAACCGCTTATTGGATCTACTTCATCTGTGTGTATCCTGTTTTGAATACAAGGTAAAGTAATGAGGATAGATAACCGACTACTGTGTATAAGCATTTCTTTACTATTCATTTAACACACAGAAATGGAAATCTAATATATTTCTGCACCTGTTATCTGAACCCTCGCTGTCATAAATACTTACATCCAATTTAAATACTTTTGGATAAGATGGTAGTGTTTATGCATTGGGCTGTCTTATTTATTGCAGAATTAAAAACATGACATATAGCTTCTTTCTTATTTATAAAACTGTACATGGTAAGATTTCCAGCTAAACATTTGCTTGAAAAACAATATTAGAGCTTAGCTTAGAGAAACAACATGGGCAACTTCAACTTCAACTTCCTTATGGTAGCCAGAAAGTTTGGAATCAAAATTCAGAAACTCTGTTTTCTTGTTGACACATTCAGATTGGTGTGTAGGACTATAAAGTGGCGTGTTTTTGACTGTGCATTAACATAATCGTGATGCTAATTTATCCAAAAAACAAATTGTAAATGTCATTTTTATTAGGCTTATCTTACTTTTTTTTCAAATCTTTCTTGGATTGTTATTTTTGCCAGTTTTATGTACTCTAAATATATTTTGTTTTATGTCCTTTTAGTGTGCTGCTGACATTTTCTGACAAAACTTTTCTTGCAGGGGAGGAAAACGCTTGAAAGAATAAACAGCCTGACATTTAAAAAGTCTCAGGACATGAAAGCCCGACTGGAGGAAGCCATTCTGGGAACTATAGGGGCTCGTCAAGAGATGGTCCGCCGCTGCAGAGGTGAGGAGCGTGAGAACATGATGGTTCATGATTTGTCTACAGCTGTTAAAATCTCACATATTCACTTTTTTTTTGTTACCGTAACAGAAAGGAGTCCTTATGGTAGCCAGGAAAATGTCAGGTGGAAAAAGAATGTCACCCACTGGAGACAAAATACAGACAGAGTCGACAAGTATGTTAATTGCAGTGTTGAAATTGGTAATGAGTAAGCTTCTCTGATGCTTTCCTATGTGATACACTGATGAACACTGAATAAACTTACAGGAGTAAGGCTGAGATGGAGCAGGAATCTGTGGTGGATGGAAACTTAGCTACTGAGGTGTCCCTCATAGTACTTGACACACTGGAAATTATAGTAAAGGTAACACTAAACGTTTTCTTTATCTGTCATATTTAGCTGCCTTTTTATTTTTTTTAAGTTTCAGCATGTCATGTCTTTTTCCTCCTTCAGACTGTGGTTGCCTCTGAACTGAAGGAGAGTGTTCTCGGTGGAGTCCTGAGAGTGATTCTTCACAGCATGGCAGGCAACCAGAGCGCCCTCTTTCTGCAGCATTGCTTTACTACACAGAGAGCACTGGTTTTCAAGGTGAGAAACCAGTGTCGTCCTTTTTAGGAATTAAACTACTTCAGCAGAACACAAACGCATTCCTGCTTTTTTTTTTTTATTTAATCATTTATTTTTAAGCGCTTTAGATTATTTTCAATGCTTCAGCTGACACCTCAGTGTAAATACAGTAGTAAATTGAGTTAACTGTATTCGTATTTTTGAGCAGTTTCCAGAGATGCTGTTTGAAGAGGACACTGAGCTTTGCGCAGACCTTTGTTTGCGTCTCCTCCGTCACTGCAGCAGCAGCGTCGGCTCTGTCAGGAGCCAGGCCTCCGCCTCTCTTTATCTCCTCATGAGGCAGAACTTTGAGATCGGAAATGTAAGTTTAGCACCATTTTAATTTATTCCCTCAAATGCCTTTCATTGTTCCTGTACCAACATCTCAGTTAAACAGAAATACATATGCATTGCATGTGGAATATAATGTTGTTATTTACAGCTTGCCTCTTTCTCTCTGGTCTTGCATCAGAACTTTGCGCGAGTAAAGATGCAGGTCACCATGTCTCTGTCCTCTTTGGTGGGAACGTCACAGAACTTCAACGAAGAGCATCTTCGTCGGTCACTAAAGACAATTTTGACATATGCTGAGGAGGACCTAGAGCTGCGTGAAACGCCTTTCCCAGAGCAGGTAGTTTACACGTACCCCTCTTTTTAAAGCAGTCTTCAAATTAAAAGGGCGTGATGATGAATGTTGGTGGGTGTTTTTCTTTTTTCAAAACTACAGGTTCAGGATCTGGTGTTCAACCTGCACATGATTCTTACTGACACTGTGAAAATGAAAGAGCATCAGGAGGATCCTGAAATGCTCATTGACCTGATGTACAGGTATTGGGAAAACCAAGATTGAGTTAAAATGGTGAAGAAAAACAGAAGAAGAAAAATCCTTCCTTTGTTTTCTGTTTTAGGATCGCCAAAGGCTACCAGAACTCGCCTGACCTGCGCCTCACGTGGCTGCAGAACATGGCCGGAAAACACTCTGAGAGAGGGAACCACGCCGAGGCGGCCCACTGCCTCGTTCACAGCGCAGCGCTGGTGGCAGAGTACCTCAACATGCTGGAGGACTGCCGCTACCTGCCCATCGGTTGTGTAACATTTCAGGTGATCAGTTATGCTCTTTATAATGTACAGACCCTGATTCAAGCTTTTATATCTCTGGGAGTTTGTTGTATTACAACTGCAAAATCTAATGTATCTTATTGGGATTTAATTTTTTTAGACCAACACAAAACACACATAATTATAAAGTTAAAGGCAAATGATCATGGATTTCAAAATTTCCTACGGATAAAAATCTGAAATGTGGTGCCTGTTTGGACTAGTTTATACTGAGTTTATACTTGGTTGAACCAACTTCTGCTATATTTGCTCTTTGAAGTGTTTTGGTGTCTTTCCTTACCAGACTTGTATACCTTTAGATTTGTCTGTTTTTGTTTGCAGGAGAGCTCAAACTCATGTTGGTTGGAGAGCATCTGTAAACATATATTTTCAAGCATCGTATCAGATTCTAACCTGGACTTTGGCCTAGATTTTGATTGAGCCATTCTAACACATTTATAGGCTTTTATCTAAGGTTATCCTTCTATCTCTTACTGTATGTTTAAGTTTCTCTCTACTGCTGGAAGGTGTCTCAAGTTTTTAGCAGCTTCTAACAGGTTTTCTTCCAGGACTGCCATGTATTTAGTTCCAGTTCCTTTCATCCTCTGTCATCTCTGACAGACTGTAAAAGAAAAGCGTCCCATTTGTTTCTGTAGGGATGATTTTTAAAGGATAATGTACAGTAATAGTCATCATTTATCCTAAGATTTAATCAAACACAAACTCTATTTACTAGTATCTTCCAAAGGCAACTGGATTTCTGATGTGACTGTTTTATATTTTCTCACAGAATATCTCATCCAACGTGTTAGAGGAGTCGGCAGTTTCAGATGACGTTCTGTCCCCTGAGGAGGAAGGCATTTGTGCTGGGAAGTATTTCAGTGAGGTCGGCCTGGTGGGCCTCCTGGAGCAAGCAGCTGCCTCTTTTAACATGGTACGACTCACATTCTCTGGCTCCATGACGACAGACTGCATGGGGTCAGACAGCTCAAGGTTACAGCACTGTATATTGAAATAAACATAGTTGATTAAAACGTATTAGTAGATGCTGTGATGCATTATCTTCAAACCACAGGCTGCCATGTATGAAGCTATAAACGAAGTGTACAAGATTCTGTTGCCCATCCACGAAGCCAACAGAGACTTCAAAAAGCTGGCGACTGTCCACGGGAAGCTGCAGGAGGCCTTCAACAAAGTCTACAACCAAGTTAGTTGACTTTCAGATAAAAAAAAATAATTCCTCTAGCCGATAAAAATGCACCTGAATCCTGTATCTTATGTTGTTTTCTTTTTCACTTTTCAATGTTTCTAGAGTTCAGGATGGGAGGTAACAAATTCATTTCAGTAATTAAATACAGTAATTTAAATATTAAACACGTAATTTTAAGTTTTTACACTAACAATCTTTTCCTTTTTCTTATAATTTGTTTTTGTGCTCCTGTGTGGACGCCACATTACTGGTGAGTGTGAGAAAACTTTCATTATTTAACTTAGTTGAACTCCGCCTTTATCAGCTTTAGATTGCATTCCTTTGTGCTTCATGGCCCTATTTCAAATGTCACGTCACTGCCTCTTCAGTTTCATTTTGTTATTTTGCCTCTCTGTTTCTAAATTAATTGAATTATCTTAATGTTTTTTTGTATCCTGTCTGCAGTCTATAGAGAATGTTTGGGACCTATTTCCGAGTTGGTTTCTATGGCTGCCACTTTGGAGATTTGGATGAGCAGGAGTTTGTCTACAAGGAACCTTCAATCACCAAATTAGCTGAAATCTCCCACAGGCTTGAGGCAAGTTGATTTATCACTATCCTAATAAAAGTGTCACTAGAGATTTATGAGAAACTTCAAGATGAAACTCTTTGTTGTGTAGGAGTTCTACTCAGAAAGGTTTGAGGATGACGTGGTTGAAATTATCAAGGACTCTAGTCCAGTCGACAAAAGTAAACTGGATCCCAACAAGGTAACCTAATATGTACTTTTGTTATAAATAAAAAAAGTAGATGTTTTTGAAAAAATGAACTAATTCATAGTTTTGCTTTTCCAGGCCTACCTCCAGATCACCTACGTCGAGCCTTACTTTGACACATACGAGTTGAAAGAAAGAATCACCTATTTTGACAAGAACTACAACCTGCGAACCTTCATGTACTGCACTCCCTTCACTCTGGACGGCCGGGCACACGGCGACCTGCATGAGCAGTACAAACGCAAAACGATCCTGACAACGTCTCATGCCTTCCCTTACATAAAGACACGCGTCAACGTCATCCACAAGGAGGAGGTAGATATCTGCAGGATAACGGAGCAGATGCTGCATTTTGCAACAACTGCTTCAATTAAGGTTTTTTGTTGTTATTTCTCCAGATTATCCTTGTTCCAATGGAGGTGGCGATTGAAGACATGCAGAAGAAGACGCAGGAGCTCGCCTTTGCCACGAATCAAGACCCGGCGGACCCTAAGATGCTTCAAATGGTGCTGCAGGGGTGCGTGGGAACCACTGTTAACCAGGTGCCTGACTTTAAAAAAAAGATTTCTAACTGTATTATGTTTAAAATGTCACAAAGCCAACCTCTTCTGAAGTATTAAGTCGCTTTAAATCTGGCCTAAAGTCTGGTTCAGTCTTTAGACATTCCTCTGCCGATATGTAACGGTTTCTCCCCCTCACAGGGTCCCCTTGAGGTGGCGCAGGTCTTTCTCTCCGACATTCCAGAGGACCCAAAGCTGTTTCGCCATCACAACAAACTGCGGCTTTGCTTTAAAGACTTCACCAAGAGGTGACGACACGCTCCACACCTCAGACTCCAGACCGCTGTGTAACCAAGAAAAATAAATCCCGGCCGTCGGCCTCTCCTCTGCTATTTGTGATGCAGGTGTGAGGACGCCCTGAGGAAGAATAAGAGCCTGATTGGGCCAGACCAGAGAGAGTACCACCGAGAGCTGGAGAGGAACTACCACAAACTAAAAGAAGCTCTGGGTCCTCTCATCACCCGCAAAATCCCCCAGCTGTACAGACCCCTGCCCGTGCAGACTGTGCAAACACAACGGTAATTTGAGATGTTAACAGATGCACGGGGGTTCACAGAATGAGCTCATGCTGCTTCTTAAACTGTAGCAATGGAGCAACATGAAACCACGTTTCATCACAATTACAATGGCTTTGACTTTTTCACATTATTTTGTGCTACATTCACAAATGTTCCTGTATATTATTAGGATTTTATGTGTTAGACAAATACAAAGCAATGGAAGCAATGTTGTGAAGTAAAGAAATATATATATTTCTAAGATAATGTTGTGGTCAACTGTGTCAAAAGCAGCACTGAGATCTAACAAAATCAGAATAGATACCAGTCCATTATCTGAGGTCAAGAGAATATAATTTGTAACTTTCTCCGGGGCTATTTCAGTCCCCTGATGAACTCTGAAATCAGACTGAAACTCCTTAAACAGATTTTTACGCACTTGATTAGCAGAGTTTTCTCAAGAATTTTAGATATGAAAGATTAGATACAGATCTGTAATTTAAATCATCCTGACTGAGAGAAGGTTGTTTTTTTTAAATAAAGTTTCATTACAGCAATTTTAAAGGCCTGTGGTATGCATCTGTTTACTAAGGATAAGATTTTTTAAATACTTTGGTTGGGATTGTATCCAACATTCAAGTTAAAAGATTAGAAGAATCTAATACTTTCTAACTCAAAAAGCTCAACTAAATCAAAACGCTCCAAATGAAAATCAAGCTCTACATTTATCTCCAATGCTACCTCACTTATAGAGGAAGAAGTAATTACATTTGGGAATATGCTAATGATTTAATTGATAAAAGAATCAATTTAATTTGTTTTATTTATTCTATTCTCTGTTAATGATGAAAAAATGCTGTTCTATCTTTGCAAAGAGTATTTTCATACAAGTTAAACAAAATTGAAACTGGTGGTTGTAACGTGAAGCATTCAAAAGGTGTAAATGTTGTTTCAAGAATTCATAGATTTTTATGAAGGTGGCACAAAGATTTTTTTTTAAAAAGAGAAAAGGATAAATTGAAGCCCAAACTGAGTCAATTTCATTGGATGTGAAATAAAGATAAAAGTAGGCAGCTGAAAACATTTATACAGCATTATCTTTGTTTAAATTGTTTAAATGAGACCAAAATTACTTGAAGACTGTTAAATAATCGTTTGCCTCCTTTTAGCCTAATATCAGTGTCACTCTCTTCGTTGTCTGTGTTTCAGGAATTCCTATGGCAGATCGAGTTTTCGCAAAATTGAGGCGTAGAAAACTGGACAGCAACTCAAAGCAACAAGCTGTAGAAACTAGCACCATCCCCTCCCATCTGTCCTTTCCCCCCCCCACCCTATTGTGCACCAACTGTCACCATCACACTCTCACACACACACACCCCATCATTCCTCATCTTGGTCGTTATTTTATCCCCATCCAAATGCTCATTCCTTAACCTCTTTTCCCAGCATAACCACTACTGCTACCATACACACACTGATAGATGTTACCTCTTTTTTTCCTTCTGAACCATACTCCCCCTCCACCATCACTACAGGCTCACACCACTGTAGGAAAAAATCTCATCTGTTTATACTTGAAGCTTATCTGCTTAGTAAACATTGTCATTTGGTGTGAGGTTCTTTAAGAGGTCTGCGTTTAAAGAAAGTTGTCTAAAGTAATCTCCCAAACCCAAAGTAATCTGTCTGAGCTGATCTGGCTCTAGTGGTTTTACCAAACATTATGTTTCTGAGTTGCTTAAGGTTTATCGGTTTTGCTTTAGAGAGACTGTCGGTGGCCTGTTTTTTGTCAGGCTTTTTTAAAAAATTTGTTAGGTTATTCTAAACCAACTCTGTTGGTAGTCACTGCCAAAGTTTTAAACAAAAAAAAAAAAAAAGTCACCTCACTGTGAGTTTTCTTTTGTTGTATGTGGACCAAATGATCTACATTCCTTAGTCCTCAAGTTGTCACTTATATCAGCTCATCTCTTTCTAAGAATTTAATATAGAGACTTGCTGGGCACGTTCCATGCAAGCTCACGTCTCACTTGTAAAAAAAAAAGTCCAAACGTGATTTTTTTCTTTTTCTTTTAACTGTGAATTCCTCTCTACTGCAGCCGTATGCGACGTTTTATCACAGAAGCTCTGCCTATAGCGGAATCATCTCCTTTATCTACACAAATATGTTCAGACTGTTGCATCTACTGTCAAACTGCAGTGTGATAACTGAATAAGCTTTACCTGTGTGGGCAAACCCCCTTTAGACTTTGGGATCTGCTGTTAGAAAGCACTCTGTGCTCTTATGCATTCATCATTACTTGTTAAATATGTTTTTTTATTATTATTATTATTTTGTAGACATTTATTAACTACTGTATCTTTAAAATTGCACTATTGTAAACAACCTGTGGCACATAAACTGTTATAACCAAACAAGTTGTGCTTTTATTTACAACTGCTTTTTTTTTTACCGGGTAGTTTTGTATTTATTTAGTCTGTATTCTATTAAATATTTCTTTCTTCAAACCGTTTAGCATTTCCTTTTGGGGTTGGGGAGGTGTGTTGAACTATTTGGGGCTCATAAATATTTTTGATCAATTAAATATTTACCAGTGAATACGACTTTTTATAATGTGTTCTGTCCTAGCAGCTCAGAAACAGTGTGGTGGGTCAGGTTCCTATACATTGTCAGAGAGACACTTCAAAAGGGGAGAAAGTATTTTTTATTTATTTATTATTTTTTCCCATTTTGTTTAATTATCAGGTTCTGGTTTCAAACTGGACCGGCTATGGCAAAGAATATGGAGAGAGAAAGGAAAAAAATAGTGGGATAAACACTGGACATTGCACCAACAATGACAAAAATAAGAAGCCAAAAAGACAGTAAAGGAGACTTCTACCATTTTAAAACAGCCTTAATAATGTAATTGTACTAAGTGTAATTTAAAAATATATATAATGAAGAGAGCCGCTTTGCATTTTGATTGTTTCCACTTTTTTGGACTTGTTCTGAAGAGCTTCCCCTATGGTCTCTGGGTTAACCATACATGGCACCTATGTGAGTCAAAATGGTTTTCCAGCTTCTTCTTTTTATTTTATTCATTCATTCATTTATTTATTTATTGTTGCCATGCAATAGTTTTAATAGTTGTGTGACGTGTAATTCTGTAAACTGTTATTTCTACCCTCAATGTTTATTTTTGTTTTAAATAAATTTAAAAGGAGCAGTATTATGTATTTTCCAGTCATATGGATTGGAGTAACTATTGTCTTCAGTCTTTATGAAAAAAGCCATATATGTCAAACATGACATAAAGCATATTTGATGTAATTCCTTGAAATTAGACCTCTGTCTCTTTAAAACCTTTTTGAAACGCCACCTTCAGGAAGTCATGACATCGGTCTTCTATTAACTATTTTACAATGTTTTTTTTCCAGCATTGCACTGAGAAATAGCCGGTCTAATGAGCTCAGCAGATGCCAGTTCCATCAGGTGTTTGCTAATTGTTGCTGGCTAGTCTGAAGGAGCTGAGAGGGGGCGTCTTGGGGAAGGGCTGCCCTGCGAGGGAATGCCGGAAGCTGCTGCTCTGAGGAGCCTCAAAGGTGGCGCTTGGTCCCCCAAGGCGTTTTACAACAGCTGCATGGCTGCCACCAATTAAATTCTCAAACTAGCAAGAAAGAACCAACATTGCAGGTATGTTTTTGATTAGGCGATAACATTATAGCATAATTTAACGCTCAAAATAGTCGATTTTACATCGTTTGAAGCTGTTGAATGTGTTTGTATTGTTTTATTTCATATTTCAAACCTGTCAGATCTGTCCTACTGTAAATGACCAAAGCCTGCGCCTGTCCTGGGGGCTGCTGGCCCTTTAAGAGGAGCAGCAGGGAGGGAGGGAGGAGGGTCGGAGCATCTTGGCTGCAGTGTTTTTGTCTCTCAGTGAGCGCTCCTGGGCCGAGAAGATTGAAAGGATTTCCAGAGAGGGGCCAGGTAAGCGCTGTGAATAAGTTTCATTTCCTCTGTTGGAATCATTTCTTCGCGTCTCTTTTCCGAAACGGTTTGAGGCACTTCAGACAACGCGCCTTTTGGAGACTTTCTTTGTGAAGCGTCGGCTCTGCCCATTCCGCCGGGGTCTTTTCTATGAAGTAACGGGCTATAAATGTACTAAAACGCCCGTAAATGCAATGCTACGTTTGTATTAATTTGCAGAATTGAGACAAGGTGGGTTTTTATCATTTCGCATCTTCGTTTCTGTCTTACATTTAGAGGAATTTGAGACGGAGCCTCGGAGTCGTTTGCCCCGTTTTTTGTTTGTTTGGAGCATTATCTGACGCGCCGCAAAATTTAGCCAAAAATATGTTTAATTATCCCCATTTCACCGAAAAATGAAATGCACTTAGGAGTGCGTCTGTCATTTTGTAGAGAAAATGATGCATTTAATTTGGTTAAATTTTCTATTGCGTTTTTCTACAGCAGCCCAAATTCATGGTCTGTTTAGATATTTTGGATGAAAGCTCATTTAGCAAGGACTTTTTCTCACAGCCCTAACCTCCGCTTAATTGACTAAAGCTGTTTCAAACGTTGTGAAAACGAAATAATAAAGAAACTTGACGCATGTATATTTGACAATATTTTACATCTCCAGCCAGTTTTCTGTTTCACAGTAGAGAAAAGATGGAAACCATCAGGATTGCAAAACTTTTCTCTTGCCAAAAGCCAGTGAAGGATTTCAAAATTTTAAATTCATTAGGAGATTAAAACCAGTCAATTGTCTGGAGTACTCTGGGGAGAGGGTGGGTCCAGGCATCCCTCGACTTCTCATTACTTCCAGATGTGTGTGTGTGTGTGTTTTTCCCCCTCTCCTTACTTTTTGCTCTCAGATTTGCTGGTCGGTAGACTCTGCCACTGGGATGAGGTTTTATGGATGAAGCAGGACAGGTGGAGCGTAAAACACCCCAACTTGACTGCATTTATATGAATATAGTTCAGATTTTTCTCATGAAGCACTCTGGTGACTCGACTTATCAAGTAACTACTATCAGCTTGACAGATGTAATTAACAATTTCCTAGGGAAATCCTCAAATAGTAAATGATTGTATTATTTCCAAAGCTGTTTACTTCCTGGCCCTTACATGACATGACACTTCAGAGTAGAAGCTGTGTGGCATTTTGTTCAGATTAGTCAGAAAACACGTCAGATGTTGTTGTGGAGGACATGAAGGTCTTGGCAGGATGTGGGGGAGTACTCATTGGCCTGTTACACTTCATCACAGTACTCCACTGTTCCACTGTTGTATAATGACTTACTGACTGTATGTAATCATATAACAGGGAATAGCTTGTGGCAGCTGCATGGCATTTAGACTTGGGCTCTGACTTCACTTTTGGCTTGTCACATGGAAAGAGAAGTTGTGTAGGTCTTACTAGTGAACCCCATTAAGCCGATTTCATTTTGCTTCTCAGTGAAGGCAGGAAATTCTGCTGATCTTGAAAGCCGGAGAAAAGTTTTCTATCCCTGACTTGTTAATCTGAGAATGTTTTGGTCAGGTCCGGAGTTTCCCTCACCAGGTTTTGGAATGTGGCTGTCTCATTACAGCGTTCGGGCCCAGGGGTGCTGCGGTGGAATGCAGAGCTGTAAACCCCATTTGCACACCGGGCATTTAAATGCTTTGCTGAGACTAATGAAATTACAACTCCTGGGCGGGTTTGTCACTGTCTTCTGGCTTTATTACAGATTAACTTCTCTAAGTTTTATGGAATGCCCTGCTTTTTAATGTTTTGTTTCAGTCTGTAGTTTTGTTTGTGTTAAATTAACCTACAAAGGCCAACTTTTCTGGAAAACTTCAAGCTTTTCTCTAAATTAAGTAGAAGCTCAGTTGACGATGTTGATTTGAGCCACTCTATCGACTTTCTTTCTTACTCCAAGATCAAAATACAAAATTGCACATTTATATGTTGTATTCATCTAGTGTGCTGTTTTCCAACAGGAGCTTTTCTTCCTAAGTTTGAAGACTGATGGATAAGGACTGGATTGTTTATAAACTAAGGGAAACTCATGCAACTCTGTAAAACCGGCTGCAGAAACGACAGCAAAGATAATGCGCCAGCACAACATAGATGATTAACGATTCCGGTGGAGAGATGCTCATTGTGAACATATGGTCTAAATCTTGGTTTTGGGTCCTGGAAAAAGTAATTTATTATCTTCCCAAATAATCTGTCTGATCTCACCTAATACCTTGATGACTCAGAAAAGCCAGCTGGACTCCTCTGTCCAGTAAATGGCTTAAAGATGTTGGTATAATTGGCATAGAGGGTGTTTTGCTGTCCTTCTTGCAGAGCATTTTCATCAGCATTTCTTCTGAAACCAGGAAGTAATTGATGAGATTCATGAGAGGAAACGACTTAACCAAACCGCAGTAGCATTACATCTTATTTTGCTACAACACACCGACATGATCTTTTAACCCTAACTTTGCTCTGACCCTCTCTCCACCTCGTCTCATTTCCGTCTGGAGTTTGTCGTTCTCCACCTCCAAAAGACCTCCGCAATCTTCTTCACTGGCCCCCTCCCCACCTCTGCAACTTGCTCAGGAATCTTCTCCAAAAAGATTTTTTTTTCTTTTAGTGTGTATCTTTTTTCCGGTGCTGTTCCTTGCCTCTCGGCCCCACCCTTGCGCAGTTTCCTGTTGGAGGTCAGCACAATGACCAATAAGCTAGACCGGCGGGTATTTATTCTGCTCCTGTTCCAGGAGTAATGTGAGCTGGATAGCCCCTCCTTTTGGCTTTGCTCTATAGCCGCCACCAGACGACTTCAGCCCCAGTTACTGTCTGCTCCTCCACATCACTGTTTAATGTGAAAAACAGGCCTTTAAGTTTTTTGGGCATTTTTTTTTTCTAAATGGACATCCCTTTAGGTTAGGATTTCACTGTACCAAATTTCAAGGCTTCAGTAGAGAGCATGTCCCTCCAAAAGGAGTGGAACACACTGTATTACCACCATAATATGAGCTCATCTGGCTTCAGTGCAGTTTGGCAAAGGCGCTTTGTGTCAGGCAGTGACGTACTCATTTTAGCCACGTTTTTATGCAGTGACAGATTTGTTGCAATTTGTTTCAGTTTTTTTTTTTTTGTTTTGTTTTTTTTTAGCCTCGAGACAAATCTCTTCAGCTTTTAGTTTTATCTTTGGAGCAGAGCCATTTTTATTGACTTTTGCGTAACTTTTTGTGAATATCTGAGATGGGTGTCTTTCTGGGGGTTTTTTTTAAGTCTGCAGAAATGCAGGTTGTTTTTTTTTTTTGGTTTGTTTTTTGTTGCATTGTTGCATGTTGGGTTGCCCTGTCGTCAGTCTATTTTGGGTGGGTAGAACATGTAAATGATGGTATTCTTCTAGGCGTAACCTTTAAAGACAATGAGAAAAGTTTGTTTATGCTTTGTGAGGAGCCATTTTAGTCCTTTTGTGATGAATGATGTTTTTTTTTTCTAAATGCAGCGGAAGTTCAGCTGGGATTCATTCTGGAGGAGAACTCTCATTTTCCTCTGACTTAAGAAGATTTCTTCCTTTACTTACTTCCTTAACATTCCCACTTTTCTCTCCCCTCACATGCTGCTCTGCTCTAAGCACATTTCTCCCTCTCTTGCTTTGTGTGTTTTTTTTCCTTTTTGCTCATTTTTGCTCTCCTTCTTGTTACTCTTTCTCCTGGGCTGGGAGGAAGTGACTGGGTTGTTTTTGTGTCCTTGGGGAATACAAAGATGAAAATCCCCTTCCTGTAACCCGTTTCTTCATCAGATTTCAACCCATTATCTCTATTTTGCAACATAAATTAGCTTGCAATGATGACACCAGGACATAAACTGATAAGAGGCCTTTTTTTTTTTTACTTGGCTGACCTAATGAATGAAAAATGTGCCCTTTTCTCAGCAGCCTGTTGCTGATGTTTTCTCAGTGAATTAAAAACAGCTAAATCATTTGGTTTTTGTATAATTAATGCGCCTTACCTGAATAAATCAACTTAATAGCTACAGCTGTTGGGCGATATGTGGGAGTTTCGGGCCTCAGACAGCGCTGACGTGTTGGCAGATCTGTGTGTTTTCATGGGAGGCGTGGGAGGTTTGTCAGTCTCTTCTGTAACAGTTTGCATTTGTTATTGTTCCAATGCTGGCTTTCTAACAACATCATCTCCACACAGTAGTCTGTTGTTGATTTCGTAGTGGGAAAATTTAAAAATGCTTTTTGGACATGACCAAATCAGTTCCGGACGTCTGTCCCCTCGGTGCCGGTTGTTTGTTTCTTTTATTTCCACTTACTTTCAGCGTGTGGCTTTTGTAGCAGCAGTTCGTCAACTGTTTGTTTGTTTTGAGGCAAATTTCCTTGCCGCATGCTCATGCACATACAGTTTCTCTCAGCCTCTCTGTCTCTGAGATGCCCCTCCTTGCTTTCTATTAGAACCAGCTGTGGAACTAGCAGCCGAATGAATGGCTCTTTGTGATTTGGCCGTCGTTCCGGGTCTGAAACGATCTGTTTCTCCCACTACCTTCCCACCCCCCCTTTCCTGCACCTCTCACTGGTACTGGCATGACAACACTATTAAACAATGGACTGAACAACCAGGGCCTCTGTTATGATATTATGCAAAGGTCACCCTTTGGTAATTCTGAGGCCCTGCAGACAAAATGTCCGGCCTGAATCGTAGCTGAGAATCTGCAGGCACTATCATGTAGCTTATCCACTGAACGCTCATGCAGTGGTTAAGTCTACATAATGAGGAATGCAGTAAAACCCTCATGAAATCAGTTTGGGTTGCATAGGTGATGGCTGTTCCCACCAAACTTGGAGGGTGTGTGTCCGTGCCGTGGGATTTAGGAGTGTTAGTCACAAGAAAACAGCACACATTGCCTAATCACATGGGAAGGCAACTCCCGCATGTAGCCTTGAATTGATTAGTATACCCAGAGCAGAAGTGAGGAACAGGGTGGGGAAAGCGGAGCGCTTAAACACGGACCACAAGGTCTGAGCAGCTCATCCTATAGGGGTGTATTCTTTGCATCTGAGTTGTCAGTCAAACCACTGGAATGTTTATGGATGCTTTTATTTTTCCCAACCTGTTTTAAGTGTTGCGGTGTGTCTGTACACCATTTAATGGTGTGCAGACAAAAGCTTATGTTTCCTGATGACTTAGTCAAGATATTGCCCTTATTTTTGGTTTTCCAGTCTTCAGACTGCTACAGTAGAGCGTACACAGATAAAGTTCAGGTTTCCTTTGCTCATATTTCCCACAGGTGTTGACTGTTGAGGGAAAGAGAAGGGAGGAAGAGCGAGGATCCTAGGGAGGAGACATCCCATCCTCACAGTGCAAGCAGCTGGTATGGAGCACAAGAAAACCCTTTTTTTTTTCCCTAAGTCAAAACCCATTTCCAAACCTTCAGCAAAATAGACATCATAATAAAACCCAAGAGTCGTAATGCAATGGAAAAATCCATAATCTTTAGTCCAGAGGTAATTCTTTGGCAACAGTGCCACTTTTTAATCTTTTGCAATAGCAATAATATTAATAAAATGACTTGATTAGTCTGTTAAACTTAGTAGAGCTGACTTCAAAATCCTGCCTGGTATGTTAAATGACTCCTGAGGGTGGTCTCAGTCCTCTGACACACCAAAGAGACAAGAATGTTTATGCATGCTGTAAATCAAAGCCAGTCTTCAAATTCCCAGATGGGATGCAAGAGTTTAGTTTTAAAAAATAAATCTGAAGCACAAAACGGTTTGCACAGGAGGGTGATGAAGTCGCAGCGGTTAGTCTCGTGACATCTTACAGGACATGCCACAGACATGTAATTTGTGCTGGATGACCTGCATCTTACCCCCTGAGGCCAAGCTTAATCTTAATGGCAGAGAATGGAGGGAGCAGACCGGGCAGTGAGAGCTTCCTTTGGTATGGATTTAATGGGGGGAAGAGTCAGGATGGTCTGGGAGAGGCATCTGAAGAATGGTAGTAGCTTGAGAGCTGAAAATGGTAAGAAGGTCAGTAGTGCTACGACGCTTATGGGAATACGTATACACACATGGAGACGCAGCTGAATCGCCCCCATTCACCACTGATGTAAAAACAGATGTGGAGGCCTAGTGGTGTGGGCACTCGGGGAGGATGATGTGGGAGGAAGAGCTTCCAGAGAAGGAGTGAAGGGAGACTTTGAAGCAGAGAGTAGCTTGAAGGATAGAGGGGGAGAAAAAGGGTTTTGGAATCAGGACAAATTTAGCGGACGTCAGCCTTTGTGTCTGGATGGGATGTTTGGTGGCTAAACTGCCGGCTCTAATTATATCTCATCAACTTTCCTCTTTCTGTCCTCCGCCCTCCTGCCCACAAACTCTCACACTCTGTCACAGTCACTGTGTCGCTTTCTCACACATTTGGCCGTACTGACACCACACTACAAGTGCAGCAGATAATCAGTTTCACACTTACGCTGGAGATAAACAGACCTAAAATAAATCCTCAAGGAGGCAGGTCAAATTTTTCTTCTTTTTCTATCTTTATATAATTTAAGATTACCAATCCATCTTTTTTTCTCCATAGACTCCCACAGTATAAGGAATGTTCATGTAAGGCTAAGTAACATTTTTATCAAGGATTAAGAATCGGCTGCTAAGAGATTTTTAAGGGCTTAAATGTTTTTGAAAAACAGAAAAGCAGGGCGATGCTGCTGTAATGTATTCTCCTTATCTGGTGAACTTTAACTCCCTGTTTAAAGGTAGAGCCATGAATGAACAGCTGACACAGAAAACAGTTTCTAAGATATACTAACAGCTTTTGAGCATTCTCTGGCATGTTTTAAAACCTCACCAATACTGAAATACCCAACTTTCCCTCTTCTTTCCTCTATGAAAATGTCCACAACAGTAAAATTGCAAATGGACAGAACTTACATAGTGCATTGTTGACCTGTTTGAGATAATGTATAGTGCATTCACTGACCAGAAATAAGATTTATGTATTTATTTTTACGTGTCTGACTTCATCAAAACTGTCAACTCCTGTTTTTCTGTTCTTCTCTTTACAAAGTAAGACAGATCTAACAATCTGATATTCGTTGGTTAATGAGCTTGACTACCTGCTCAAATTCAGTTTACAGTGGGCTGCTTATCAGACATGTGAGTTGCTCCTGGAAAACAGCGGTTTTAAAACAGCAGTATCCTAATGAGAGTGTCGACTGGTTCTCCTTTGGTTTCCAATTAAGCCTCTAAACATAGCAAATTTTGCTGGATTATAAATTGACCCAGCAATTATTGAGATAAATGATAATATTGTTGATCTGAGACCATTTTCTAGTAATACATTTTTAATGGTATTACAATGCCATTTTCACCCCCTCCAACACCAATAAGCTTAAATTTTGTAAAGAACATTCCACTGTGCAACTGGAAGATATTTTAAATATCCAAAATAAAACACAGCAACCAAAAATAAGAACTAAAACAGAAATAAAAACCACTTGCAACCAAAACCATACATAAAATGTATTATGATGTCTCTTTAAACAAAATTACCCTTTGAAAGTATTTATCATCAAACTGGAAATTATCAAGCTCATTTTAATTTAACAAGCGGTTTGCTGATTAGATACTTTTGCAACACTTTTATTTTGAAGTCATGCATATTTTGACCAATTATATTTCCAAATAGCCTGGTTGTTTTTCCTTTAAGTGTGGGGGAAAAGTGCTAGTGATGAAGCATCACCACTCTATACAGGCAGAGAAAACTCATGTCTAGCTCTTCTTCTAGCAACTTATAAAAAAAAAACGACTTTTAATTGTAGGGCCAGTATTTTAAATTTGAGCAGTTTTCAAACCATAGCTTCAAAATCCTCGATAACCAGCCCATGTCCATCTGGGGCATTTAATAATTTAACTTTTTAGATACTAAATGTTGGTTCTTGATGCACATTCCAGTTTACTGATTCTTACAGCAGTCTGATAAGGAGGGCTTTCAAATATCACATTGCTGCTGTGTGCATGAATGCATACCATACTGTCACAAATCCATGGTATGTGGCCATTTCAGAATGTATGTGATGAAGGAGCACAGATGAGGAGAATAACGCAGAGGAAATTTAAGTGAACACAGCACTTCAAAAATACCAAGTCTGCTCAGTCAGTGTTTCCAAGTGTCCTACTTTTCACAAACGAGCAAGCACCAGTTATGGTCACAAGACAGACAAAGGGAGGGAAGAGAAACAACCCAGTGCTGAATCAAATTGACTATGCCTTAAGAAATAAAGCAGAGTTTGTTTTGTTTTCGATAAAATGTTTGATCTTAGCTTCTTAGAGCTGCAGTAATAAAATTAAGTTGAACTTTTCTGTGGCTGACTTAGGAGTACCCGTTCCCACAAAGTGATGACCTAGAAAGTTAATCTTTTCCAAGAAGATACAAACTCTAAATGACTGGCATGAGGGGGACTCGGTGCTGCCTCTGCCAGCACGATAAAGGCAAAAAGGAAATCTTTTGTTTTTTCAGAAATCAAATACATCACCTCTGAAATAACAGAAACATTCAAGTAGATTTGAGGAATAGTGGAGAAAAGCAAGAAAGTGAGCAATCCCAAAAACCCCTGATAATCAGCTGACACCAAGCAAGCGAGACAGAAAAGAACTGATGTGGAAGATTAAAGGGAAAAAAAGTAAGAGTGAGAAGGAGCAGAGACTGGGAGGCAAACCTTAATTTGAGAGACAAAGTTGGTGTGCGCAGATGATTCCTAATAAGGCTGCAACTGGCAAATCTCCGTGCTGGATTCAGCTGCCAGGAAAGTTTCGCCCTGTAGCTCTTCTCAGGCTGCTAAGAACAGAAGCAAATACACAATCAGCTGTATTTCAGAGAATAAACGAGTAAAATTAGAGGCTGAGAAAGCCATGCAATGTAAGAAAGGAAAAAAAAAAACTACACTGTTTGTGTTGTGCAGCTCATTCATTGTAAACAGATAATTTAAATAATTACTTCAACTCTGTATTATTGTTAGTGCAGGAGACATCCAGTCTGCTCATTATTAATTGAAAGCTGTGTGTCTTCTCACAGGTGAGAGTTTGTGTGTGACTGAAAAGCAGCTGCTGGTTCGTCATGGCTCAGGTGCTGCACATGGACCCCGGCTTTCCAGGTTGGTTTTATATTTACTGATAATAACAATAATGACTGAATGAATGCTACTACATTAAATCTTTATTTTAAAAAATCCAGAAAACTACACCCATGTAAGAGTTTATATCTCTGTTTAAAAAAGAATCATATTTTTAAAATAATTCTTCAAAACAATAGTTTTATCATTTCATCTTTCCTGGTGCCACATAGATCACTGAGTTTTAGTAGCTGATAAGAGTTTCGTTTTGTCTGAATTAGACCAACAACAATGCTATAAATGGGTTTTGGCAGACACCAGAGCTACTGACTTGTCTGATTTAGTTAAAGAACGACACCCAACTATCTGGAGTGAATGTAAGACTTTAAAAAATATGGTTAATTTTTTTTTTAACTTGCATATTTGTATTTACTTTGAGGATTTACTGCGTTACCATATAGTTCATTTTATATGTATTAACCTTAGCATTTCAGAGCTTTAGGTTTTTGGAGGATCATAGACTAATAATCACAAATGCTCTGAAAAAAAGTTTTTTAAAAATGTTGTAGTTTATTTGTGTCATCATGCCTGTTTGTTTAGTTTACCATTTTATTTTTAATCTTTTTTTTAATTTATTTATTTAGGCACTTCTTTTTTACAGGCACATACTTGCTAACCGAATATTTTCTGTTATTTACTATTTTGTGTTTTCCTAAAATTATTTAATAATTTTAAATTTATTGTTTGAGTTAAATTGTCTAAAACTTGTTGTATTTGCTGGTTCAATAATTACTTCATTGACTCATTTAATCATCTTTTATTTTTTTTATTTTGTCAGATATTTTGGACCATATGTGCAGTTCGTCTTAAAGTGAGATTAGATTTAACAACAATCCCTTTGGTGTCTAATTAGTGGAATTTTACAGAGTGCATGCTTTATTACACAGGACTCCAGAGATTATTCCAGTTTTTAAAGTCTGAACCCAAGATTAGACAAAGATTTCCGTTTGTTTAACGTTGATTTCCTTCCCCTGCAGGGAAACTCAATTCGCCTGCTCCTCCGACGCTGCACACCAAAGAACAGGAGGCGCCCTACTCAGTGGAGACCCCCTATGGCTACCGTCTGGACCTGGACTTCCTCAAATATGTTAACGACATAGAAAAGGGTAACACTATTAAAAAGGTGCCTATACAGCGCCGGCCGCGCTATGGCTCCCTGCCTCGGGGGTATGGCTACACCGGCTCCTGGTGGACCTCCACGGAGTCTCTGTGCTCCAACGCGAGCGTGGAGAGCAGGCATTCCTCTTATTCCTACTGTGCCCCAGGCTATCACACATTACAGAGACCCAGCTTTAGCACAGCTCGGGTGGAGAAGACCCTTTTAGATGCTCGCAGGAAGCTGGAGGAGGAGAAAGAAGGGAGGAGATTCTCAAACCTTGGCAGCATGAACAACAGTATGGCAGGGTCTAACACCTCTCTTAGCAGTGCGCACAGCTTCAACCGGGCACACGGTGGAGGTGGGACTTTCACTCCTATGAGCTCAGGCCTGTCCACACCAGTGACTCCGACCCCTGCGCATTTGCAACATGTCAGAGAGCAGATGGCCGCAGCCCTGAGGAAGATAAAGGAGCTGGAGGAGCAGGTGAAGACCATCCCTGTGCTGCAAGTTAAAATCTCTGTGTTGCAGGAGGAGAAAAGGCAGCTCAGCGTTCAGCTCAAAAGCCAAAAGTTTCTTGGACACACTCTGGGTTTTAGCCGAGGTCGAAACCGTGGGGAGCTGTACATCGACATTCCTGAGGAGGAGGTAGGCACGGGAGCTAAAAGCACCAACAAGACAACAGAGTCATTGTCTCCGACTGAAGTCTCTAAGCAGGATTCAGGCTGTGAAATCGAGGACACAGTGATTGTGGGAGGAGCCCGACCAGATGCTAAGAGAGAAGTTCGCACCATTGGAGTTGGACCAGAGGGGTCTAGAGGCAGTCGTGATGTGGGGGTCTGGGTTCGAGAGAAGGATCTGGGTCTTCGCCCAGAGGCTGAGGTGCTCAAAGATCAAGTTGGTCAGCTTGAGGGGAAGCTAACGAGGACTTTGCAAGAACTGCAGGCTGCACAGCTGCAAAAGGCTCCACAGGCAGAGCATCCAGTAATGGAAACCAGCATTGGGTGGCAGGAACCACAAGGCAGCAGTCTGCACACTCTGGTCAGCTTCACACAGCAGCCACAGCAGAGGGAACAGAGAACTGTGGGGATCCAGGTGTACACACTGGAGAAACCTACAGTAGTGGAGGTGGGCACTCTGCTCCGAGCAGAAACCTGCAGTTCTCCCTCACTTCAGCCAGCGGGTGGAGTTACAGAAGGTCACCACAAAGGACAAACTGAAGGTTTGTGTTAAACTGATGACGTAGGGAGAAACAGTGAGGGGCTTTCCACCAAAGTAGTTCCACTTCAGAGACAGTGCTCTGTTAATAACATTAATAAACTTAAAACTATCAGCTCCAGCCCTGGCACTAACTTAACATTTACCCTTTGCTGTTGTAGGTTTGAGTTCTTTTAGAACAAATTCACACCGGCCCAGTTTAGTTCGCTTCAATTGAACTATAGTTGGTTTGCCTAGAAATTCTGGCTCATTTAGAGAGATGTGAATGTGCAACCAAACACTAATGTGGACCAAACGCTGGTTCACCTAAAAGGTTCGGTTCAGTTGAAGTGAATTCTGGTGTGGTTTGATAGCATATATGAAAGGCAAGCAGACCGGAGATAACTCCAAAAGCTGGTCTACCTGACTATGTGTGTAAGTGTGCCCTTACAATGAGGGCTTGTGGCAAATTTAATTATGACCAAACAGACCTAATATAGAAACCTCCATGTTAAAACCATTCAAAGTTAAAGTTGCCTAATTCATGAAAACATGGCCTTGCTGTTTTTCATTTTCCTGCAGTTTCATGTAAATTCTACCGCTGCCGCACAATTCTGCATACAGTCATCATATTTCAACTGAACGTATAAACACAATTTACAACTTTGTTTATAAATATTGAGTCTTTTATTATTGCCATCTGGCATTTATCAATCTGCTCAACTATGAATTGTAAGGATTCCTTTAAACTGAACATTCATGAGTAATGCTAAGAAGTCGGATATGCTGGTTTGCATTGTGAATAATTTCAGCAAACAGTGTGTTTGTCTTAGTCATAATTGATCCACCTTCTTACAGGAATAAAAAGACAAACCTTGTCATATGTATAGCTGATTCACTGCAGCACTATGAAGATTGATTGAAAACATCACTGGGAGGAGGAAACAAGAGAGTTGAAGTGCAAAATGACATGATTCTTCAAAAAATGAAGCCAATTTTTAGCTGTTTGTTTAGAACCATTTAACAACTTTCTCTTGAAGAAATGTGAAAACTACTTTGGTCTAATTAGGGCTTAAGTTCCCAGTTTCTAATCTTTAAAAAGCCAAAAGTTTCTTGGACACACTCTGGGTTTTAGCCGAGGTCGAAACCATGGGGAGCTGTACATCGACATTCCTGAGGAGGAGGTAGGGACAGGAGCTAAAAGCACCAACAAGACAACAGAGTCATTGTCTCCGACTGAAGTCTCTAAGCAGGATTCAGGCTGTGAATTCGAGGACACAGTGATTGTGGGTGGAGCCCGACCAGATGCTAGCATTTATTTATAGAAAAATTTTCTGAAAGTTGTAAGCATTTTCCACACAAAAAGCTGGATAGTAAAACTAAAACAGATTGGGCAGAATCAAATCTTATTAGGATGGATGTTCAGTACTGTTTTTTTTTCTTGTAATCTTTAACTTATTGAAGTTTCTCCATTGTCTCAAAAGTTCCCGTTGAGTTGCCAATTGCAGTCAGCTCCAAGCAGGTCCGTGACGTCCTGAAAAGTGGGCTATCCACATCTGTACCTGTCAGTAATCCTGCCATCGTTGTAGCATCTGGTGATCAGATTGGCTTGGTGCAAACCAAAGAAGAGTCTCCCGAGATCTTTTCTAAATCAGGTCTGTCGATTGAGTTAAGTAAAGTGTGCTTGCTTTGTTCTCCAAGCATCATGTTTTCACTTTAACTTTGATTGATGGTTTCTTTTTTTAGCCTCATCTCCCCAGTCCTCACTGAGATCAATTATGAAGCGGAAAGCAGAAGGTGAACCAGGCTCCCCCTCTACAAAGAAAAACCTGCAGTTCATTGGAGTCAATGGAGGGTAAGTGGCTATTACATAAAAGCAGCACTGAGCCATTTTTATCCACTTAGCACTGCGATCATTAGAGCCAAAGCGATGCTGTAAATGGAAATAAAGCAGACATAACTTTATTACTTTTCATGAACTTTGTAATAATACAGTATTTTAGAGGTCTAAAAGATGCATTGTCTCCCAGGTACGAGTCCACCTCTTCAGATGACAGCAGCAGTGAGAGTTCAGACGATGGGAGCGACTCCAGTGAATATCATGAAGCAAGAGATAAACTTCCAGACTCCACCAATCAGCTCCAGCGTATAACTGTTAATAAAACTTCCCAACCCCAAGAAGAAAGCACCAGTGTACCTCAACAAACTGCCATAAAAATGCCAGCTATAACCCATTTAGAGGACACAAAACTGCCGGAAAATGCTCATCATTCACCAGCGACTGACTCTGTTGAGCGAATATGTGCCTCCCACACATCGACAATAAACTCCACCTCAACACCTCAAGCCAAGGATTCTGCCTCCTCTGTGGACCAAATAGCAGATAAGCACACTGTTACCCAGGAGATCACTTCCACATCACCCAACACTGAATCTGCACCAATCACTATTAAGTGTTCTTCAATATGCATCACTAAATCTGCAGAGGTAAACGCTCTGTCACAAATGTCTACCACCTCCTGTCAGCCAGAGTCCAAAGCAGCACCTGAGAGCGTTAAACAGGAGTCCTCTAAACCAGTCAGGTAAATGTACACACACTTTAAGGAGAATCTGTCAGCGAGAATTCTCTCTGATTTGTCTGTTTTGTCTGTTGTCTGTGCAGGCTGGAGCTGAGTGAAAGCCTGATGTCAGCTCTCTATACTCTGCAGAAAGCCCTGGGGGACCCCAATGCTTTCAGCCAACAAGCAGCAGTATGTCTCCACACTAATTCACTCATTAACTATGTCTTAGAAATCCAAGAAACTAATGATAGCTTCTCTTTCTTGAAACAATAGGATCATATGCTTTGTGAGATTTGATCTGCAGTGTTTTGCAAAAGCATTCATTCCAATTGAGATTTTTTTTCTTAACATCTTACATTACAACCACACATTTTAATGTACAGTATTTTAGAATTCTAATGTGATGGAACACAAAGTAGAACTGTAGAGTAAAAGGAAAATGATGCTTCTTTCACTAATAAAAAAAAAAAAAAATTACCACTGGTTTCTAGTGGTATTCATCCCCAGGAAATCTGTATTTGTAGAACAGACTATTCTCAGTCATACTGGACTGATATGTCATATGACTTTTTTTTTTTAAAGTCTTCTCAAAGATTCTCAATTGGATTTAGGTCTACCAGTTCGTATACATGAAAATATTTCGACCTTAATCATTGCATTTGGCTTTAAGAGGGAGAGAGCTTTGTTTGATTTTTCAAGGAGGAGTGTCCTCCTGCAGCCTTTAAGAGGTTTTTGCAGGATTGCCTTGTACTTATCTTGACGCATCATCCCATCAACTCAGACTAGCATCCCTTAATCAGTGACACATTTCTGCCAGATCGATCTTTACATTTAGGCCAACATGTTCAGATTTGATTTAATCTGACCAAAGCAGCTTTTCTACATGCTTGCTGAAAATTGAACTTGTAAACATTTCCATAAAAGGTTTTCCTTTTTCTACTCATCTAAAAGAGCCAAATTGGATTGGTGTGATTCATGATTATTAGTTGTCCTCAACGTCTTGTCCCACCTGAGCGGTGGATCTCTGCAGCTTCTCCAAAGTTAATCTGGACCTCTTGGATGTTAATATGGATTGAACAAAACTCTGGGAGTTACTTTACTTATTTTTATTTTTTATTGAACCTGACCCTGTTTTAAGCTGTTGGTCAACTTTACTTCTGATGGCAAATGGTTACACTTCATTGCATTTAGGGGTATCGGTGAAAAGGGGTTCTACAACAAATGGATATTATTGGATTTTGTCGATTTAAAACATATCAGAATTTGTGACAGTAATGTGACAAAATATAAAAAAGCTCAAGAATGGATCATTTTGCAAAGTGCTCTGTATTTAGCTAAACAGCTAAGCATCTGTATTATATTTGTTTTCTGCAACTAAAATCTCAAAGAATGCCTTTTGCTTTCACTGTTGAGTTCATTACCCAGTCATGTCTTTGTACTCAGCAGTCCGTTAAATGATTTTCTGCCTTAAGCGTCCTCATTGTGTCTGCTCACAGAGGACGGCCTACACCATCGTCCTACAGGAGTGGCTGCGTGTGTCCTGTCACAAGGCAGCCAACACAGCGGACGTCAAGACCTACATGGACACCTTCGCCTCCATTTCCCCTCAGCTGCTGGAATTTGTGATCAACATGGCAGATGGCAATGGGAACACGGCGCTGCACTACACTGTCTCACACTCCAACTTCCCTGTGGTCAAACTTCTGCTGGACACTGGTGAGAGTTGAGATATAATGTGACCACAGACCCTGACTCTTTTATTTATTTATTTATATACTGTATATATACAGTGTATATATATATATATATATATATATATAGATCAGTGTTTGAAATGGGGTAATGTGACTTTGTGTGCGCGAAAGTGTTTCAGATATTACTGTGACGTTGTTTCATATTGGCGTGACGGCTCTGTAGCATAAGAGCTAGCTGGGAAGTTTTGAACAGTTTGGAATTTGCATTAAGTTTTTTTCAGGTCTGGAAAAGTATAAAAAAAAGATTATGGGCAAATATCCACATTTCCAGGCTTTATCGTCTCCTTTACTTCCTTGTTTCCTTCCTTATTCCATTCTTCTATGACTTTACTTTGTTTCCTTTCATGGTACCTAGTATTCTTCATTCTTTCATTCTGTCCATCTTTGTTTCATCTCTTCATACTCTTTCCATCTTTCTTGTGTTCTTCCTTCACTGTTATTTGTCCTTCCTCCTTGCCTTATGTTATTCTTTCCTCACTTTCTATCTTGTATTTTACCCTTTCTTCCTTCCCACCTTGTGCCCTCGCAAAAATATTTGCCCAGCTATATGTTAAATTGATTAAATGAGCTAAAGAATATGGGACTGGACAAATACTGAATATGTAAGCAAAAATGTGTTTAAGCCCAAATAACAGCACAATAAGAGTAGAAAATTCATATTACGGTATTAATCTACTCTAATGATGACTAAGAGAGATGATGTGTCTTGCATCTCAATGATTAGCCTGTCTTTAGCATGTTGTATGATGGGGTTTTTTCTGCTGCTGCTCTGCCTTCTGCCCCACTGATTGCCCTCTCTACCTGACAGGCCTGTGCAATGCTGACAAGCAGAACAAGGCCGGCTACACAGCCATCATGTTGACGGCTCTGGCTGCCTTTCACTCTGACAGCGACCTCCAAACTGTCCTGCAGCTGCTGCGCACCGGGGACGTCAACGCTAGAGCCAGCCAGGTGCGCCCTCTGGTGCTGCTTATGTTCTACTGCACCTCGATGCCTGCAAAAACTCCAATCCGAGTCAAATATTCTTTATGAATAACTTTCAGTAGTTTGACTGTCACAGTCTTAGTGTTCGGATCCACATGTGTGTTTGCAGGCTGGTCAGACAGCGCTGATGCTCGCCGTGAGTCACGGACGAGGGGATATGGTCCGGGCGCTGTTGTCCTGCGGAGCTCAGGTCAACATCCGTGACGATGATGGCTCCACTGCCCTCATGTGTGCCTGTGAGCATGGTCATGTGGACATTGTTCGTCAGCTACTCTCTGTCCCAGGCTGTGATGCGACACTCACCGATAACGTAAGCAAACCTGGTCCACCTCTCACTGTTCCCCAGTGTTTACTACCATCTAGTTTTCATCTCATTGTGTCATGCAGGACGGCAGCACTGCTCTGTCCATCGCCCTGGAGGCCAGCCAAAACGACATTGCTGTACTTCTGTATGCCCACCTTAACTTTGCCAAGCCTCCTTCACCTGTAAGTACTGAATTAAGCTGGTAAAATACTATTATCAAGCTATGACTTCCTATTTTTCAATGGTTCCAAATGAAGGTCAATCTCAAAGTACAAAATGTTTTAAATTGTTTGCCTTGGAAATTCTCTTGTGGGTAGGAATGTGCCAGGCTCAGGTAAATTAGAAAACCCCCAAATATTTGTGGTGTACTCTTCAGCCTGGTATGTTAGCATGTTAAATGTTCATTTTCAGGAAGGTAAAGACAAAGGAGGACTGAACAAGAATAGCTTGTAGGAAAAATGTGCTTCACTTAGAATATGGCACCACAATTTAAACTGCTGTGAAAAGATTTTCTTTACTTCTGTTTTTGCTTAGTTGTTTTTTTTAATTAAGGTTCAGCTTGGTTGGAATAACATTTTTTCCTTAAAAATGAAATAATCTATTAAAAGAAGTTGTTTTTTTTCTCATCCAACAGTAACAAAAAAATTAAAAACAGAATAAATCTATACAGAAGCAAAAGCTTGTTTGCAACACTTTAAATTGCCAATGGCACATCTAAATAAATCAAAATGTCTCAGGAGAAATGGAAACATCAGGAAAAAAATACAAAGTCCCATCTGTGTAAAAAAAAAATCAAAATAAATTGGAGCAGAGACATCAAACACAAACTGTCAGACAGGGTGGAAGAGGACTGATGATTTGTTGGCCACAGGACCAACGTGCTTCAAGGTCACTGTCGACTCATTGACTGCTGGACGCCTGGGTCTTGAGCTGGAGATGCAATAAAATAAGAAAGATGAACCCCATTGGACTAATTCTGTCCAGGTCTTTCATTATTCCTCTTTGTATATTAAGAAAAGCTTAAATCTGAATATTCACATTTATTTATATTAGAAGCAGCATACAATTTATTACTTCAGATGTTGCACATCTACTGTAAATGTATGTTTTAAGGACACCTAGCTTCTTGCATGTGCACAGAAAATACAAAAGTTCTCTACTTCTGTTTATGTGTTGACTGGTTTTTAGTTATTTATTATTTGCTCTTTCTAGGTGTCACCTAAGTCTCCTCTCTTGGGTTCCTCTCCTCCATCTGGTGAACCAAAATAAACTCGTCTCCTGCAGCTCGCAGCAGCTTCCACTCATGTTTCTCCATCCACGTAATTTAGAAAAAACAGTGTGTCTGTTCATGCGTTTGTTTCACTCTGAAAGTTTTAGGTACATTGCATTGTGCATATAATAATAACATGACAGCTTAAAACATTGTCATATGTTAGTTTTGTTCTGTCTTTGTCATTTAGTCTCATCAGTCTGACATTGTAACGTTTCAGTTCTTTACACTGTTTTTTTTTTTTTGGTGGCACTTAAAAGTCAAAACTGTTAACAAATTTCATTATCCTGATTATGTTGAGTCATTTCTCATTTTATTCATAATCCGTCTCATTTGAGATTCTATTAGGGGAAAAATCTGTTCTGCAGTATCATCATTATGTGTGATCATTACTGCCATTTGGAATAACAAAAGCCAGCCCTCTCATAAGTGTCCTTGCATCAACTAGCTCACTGGTGCTACTAAATAATAAAACAAAAGACGCCACCTCCACATTCTGTCGATATTTATACACAGGATTTATTTACAGAGTATTTTTCTATCTTTTTTTTTATTATTCTTTTTCAGGACCTCTGATTCTAATCTTGTTTCCCACGCAGTGGGAAATGTCTAACTAGACGATGAATAAAAATTTTATGCATTGGCAAATTATACCAAAAGATTTGTCTCTTCCCTCAACTTTAAGACTGTGTGTAATACACAGTCTTTTTTTAATTTATAGTCAGGAAGGTATCTTCAGCAGTGGTAAGAAGAGATTAGATTGTATCTGTTTATGCAACGTGTTTTTGTAAGATTAACTGGGTTGAACAGTGACTGAAGGCGTTAGAGAAGCTTGTAGGTCTCGTCAGGGAAACGGCAAGTGAGTGCTGAGTTTTAAGTGTGTCTTGTGTAAGATATAAATACTGAAATAATATATGTCAACGCAAACTCAGAATGGTAATGCCTAAAGACTAACTCAACAAAAGTGCATAGGCTGTTGATGTCAAAATGTCTTTTACTTTTTAAAAGTTTTTTTCCGCTTTTTTCATATCCTCTTTTTAGTGGAGAATTTTTGATAAACTTTGGAGTTTTTAATTTAAGTATCTATCTTTTTTATACATATCGAGTTTTTAACCTCACTCCAATTGTATGTAATAGCACAATTCTGTTTTTTCTCTGCTGGTTTCTGTAAATTATAGACTCTGTCCTCTGTAATATGTGCGTTTTGAAAAACTACTTAATAAATGTGGAACACGTGCTTGTCTTCTGTTCATTCAAGATTCAGGGTGTCTGTGCATCCATCAATTTGTACGTCTGAAATTGAGGCCTTAAAATGTTTGAAATTCATTGAAACACTAGTTACCTGGAAGCCTGACATTTCAACACAAAAAAAACAATGCTGTATCCGGATTTTAGACAGGTCCCCACCAAAATAACGTATACTTTAGGGGTTAGATGACTGCGTCCATTTGACCCCTTTTCTCAAACAACAATGAAGTCATCTTTGATCAATTTACACGAGTTGTAATCTTTGAGAAAAACTCTGGCAGCAGCAGCTGTTGGCTCTAGACAGCTGCTTGTCATTGGGAGGAGCTGATAAGATAACACACTACTGGATCCATAGCAAGTGAGTTTACATCTTTACAGCTGAAGTTTGAAACAAAAAAACTAAAAGTCAGCAAAATGAGTGAGCTAATATTTGTATTCATCCTGTCTTGTTAAAAGCACAGTTACTGCCCATCCTTATTTTTATTTAATTGTTGCTTTTTTGCTTCTTCAGAGCTTTACTCCTCTTCTACAAGAACCCAGGTAAAGTATATAATTTTTTTTTAAAATGGTTATTTTGCCTAATTAAAGACAAATGGAATCACATGTCCATTTGTCTTGTTTTGGTGTAACATCTACAGTACTTGTGTAAAATTAGTCGACCTATGCCTTTGCTCTGTGTTTAAAATGGTCAGTCTTCTTTAAAAAGTCTGTATTATTGTATCAAATGTGTTTGTTATTGTTCTTACCCTGATTCAGTGCATCATTAATCCAAAATGAACGATAGTGGTGATTGAAATGTTTAATTTGAAAATAACGATTAATTTTATTTAAAAAGTACATTACCAGATTAAAGAATAAAACATCTAATGAATGTAATTTCATGAGGGAGAATCATCTTTCCTAACTGTATCATCCAAACTATGGTGTGTCCTCTAACTAGCATCATTCTGCCTATTTAAAATCAATCTTTCAAGTTTATCTGTATAGCAGATTTCAGCAACAAGGCAGTCAAAGTGCTCTGCAGCATAATAGCACACAAATACAAAGTCATAATAGATATACAGTCGACAGCTGAGAAAATCAGTGACAAACATTGCATTTTGATGAGTGCTGTCATGCACAATCAATGCACATGAAATATGTTAATATTTAATTTATTATAGCTCAAAAGCAACTCTAAACAGGTGGGTTTTTAGTCTAGATTTTTCAAAGAAACTCAGTGTTTCACCTGTTTGTTCCAGATTTGTGGTGCATAGAAGCTGAATGCTGCTTCTCCATGTCTGGTTCTGGCTGCAGAGCAGACCGGAACCAGAAGTCCTGAGAAGTCTGGAAGGTCGACACAACATCAGATCATTAATGTGTTGTGGTGCTAAGCTGTTCAGTGATTTATAAACTAACAGTATTTTAAAGCCTATTCTCTGAGTGACGAGTAATCATTGTGCTGTTTGGCGACATGGTGTGTGTCACACTGAATGAACTACAGAAAGCAAAGAGGAGAGCTGTACCAGGAGATTAGAAAGAAAATTATAGACGATCACGTTAAACGTAAAGGCTATCAGGCCGTCTCCAAGCAGCTTTATGTTCTGTTTAACGTTTTCATAAATGAGGTACACAGCGTTTCCACAGTGTTTCTCAGACAGACTAGAAGTATAACAGGGAGGTTAAAACACAACCCTATCAGCTTAACTAGAAATGAATCTTATCTCTTCAATAAGTGTGGATCCAGCCCTGCATGTGCAGTGTAGTTGATTAGATTAGGCTCTAACATATATTTTGGCTGCAGGGGCCAGAAAGTAACTAAACTCAGCATCTTGGAATGTTTCCAGACAAATCTAATAATATTTCCTCGACTGCAGAGCCTGGATTTCAAAATCTGCCTGAATCTTCTCTGTCTGTGTTGTTGCATTGTTCTTTAAGAGGGGGATCTCTGTCTATAACTCTAAAATAATAAGTGACTAACTGGACTATATGCATTATGACTAGGACTGTATGTTATTTTTATTGTAAAAACTGAAAATGTAAAAAATGTTTTAGAATTTGTTAGTCCTAAAATCTGATCTAGGGTCGTTATTTGATTTTTTGATAAAACCTAAATCAATTTTATTCGAATCATTTTATAAACAATTTCAATAAAAGGTTATTTAATGTCAAATAAATGTTATTTTATCCAAAGGAAGATCATTTTAAATGTTATAGCTTGCCATTATTATTTTTATTGTAATAAAGAGGTGTCCACCCTCTTTCACAGGCTTATAAGCCCTGGGACCTCGATTCAGCACGGTACTCAAAACTCCCAAAATGACTAGCCTTAGTCTTACTGCCAAGGACAAGGACACTGTTGAAGCCTTCTGGGGAAAAATTTCTCCCAAGGCAGCAGCCATTGGAGCAGATGCTCTTCACAGGTAAATGTGACAAAAATCTTCAAATTCCAGCCTCTCACTGTTTTAAATTTGCCCACCCACTTTTTTTGTTTTCTGACCTTTTAGGATGCTAGTGGTGTAACCACAAACCAAGACCTACTTTGCCCACTGGAAGGACCTGAACCCCGGATCTGCTCCCGTGGAAAAGCATGGAGCTACAGTGATGGGTGGAGTTGCTGAAGCTGTGGCTAAAATCGACAGTCTGACTACAGGTCTGCTCAACCTGAGCGAGCTGCATGCCTTCACTCTGAGAGTGGATCCTGCCAACTTCAAGGTCAAGACTCAGAGCTTTGAATACAACCTTATTGTCTCCTTCTGTCACATCAGACGGGGGTTAAGTTTACTTAGATAAATTATAACTTGTTATGTTTACCTTGCAGGTTCTCGCCCACAACATCCTTCTGGTTTTGGCCATCAGCTTCCCCAACGACTTGACCCCTGAGGTCCATGTGGCCATGGATAAGTTCCTGTCTGCCTTGGGTCTGGCTCTGTCCAAGAAGTACAGATGAACACCTGGAGAGGAAGTGAAGCTACATCAGTTCATTCTTGATGTGATAAATAAATGCAATGAAAAAAAATGGCTATCTGGTTCTTTTTGCTCTGTGTGCAAAATCCTTCATGTTGGTTTGAAAATTCACACATTCATAGTCATATCAGATAAAATGAATTATTAATACTTGGTTAAGTCAGCCTTCAGATCTGTAAAATTGGGATAAAGACTGTAGATTTGCATTTAAAATGTTTTGCATCTTGTTTTTACAATTATGCCTATGAACTGTTTGCGTTAATGGTACAGTGAAGGTGTTTGTCTGTGTAGTATAGCACTGGACTCAAATAATAAATGAAAACATTACAAAATTTCCCAGTGTGTTTTGATTAGTCAATTGGTTCAATAAATTATCCTCCTCAGTGAAATCTTGATAACAATAGTTAATCATAATCAGAGCCGCAACTTTTAAAGATACTTTGTTTGTAATTGAGGCCATTTACACAAACAGAACAGGTAAATCTCAATCAGTATCAAATGTAATTGAAAATGAATTTAATTCTAGTATTTCAATCGCACAAAAAAGAAAAGCTTCATATTAAATGAATTCATTACAAACATGTTGAACAATGTCTTGCAAAAGTATTCACATGGTTTAAACGCTTTCCCAGATTTGATGTAATAACAAAAGCTGTGATGTATTTGAATGGAATTTTATGCTATTGACCGCATACTAAAATTAAACTGCAAATGTGAATGATTCTTTCTGTAATGCACTGAAGCCAGTTTTCCAAGCTGCAAGTGTAAAATCATTACATGTTTCTTTAAACAAGATGCAAATGAGAGAAAATTAGAAAATGAAAACCTTTAATTCTAACAGTAAATTTCCCATTTTCTAACTATCCTGACCATCCACACCTTTATTTTTTTGTGTTATTTTTGAATATTTTATCGTATAGAACTGAGTAAGTTTGAATAATATTTTGTAATTCAAAGAAATTTCAGAGACACTTAAAGATTTTATCTCACAGAAACCGTTGATCAGGATTACTCAGACCGCCTCTCGTGGGCCGTTTCAGGGGAGGTGCTGCTGGGTGTTTCCTCTGCTGCCTCTCAGACAAATAGCCCTCGCACTTAGTTTGTTAGTTAGTCGGTTATTGAAACAGCCAAAATGACTAGTCTTACTGCCAAGGACAAGGACACCGTCAAGGCCTTCTGGGGAAAGATTTCTCCCAAGGCAGGAGCCATTGGAGCAGATGCTCTTGGCAGGTAAATGAGACCTGAAACCTTTGAATTTCAACAACGTTTTGCTTAAAATTTTACCCACCCATTCTACTCTTCCATTCAGGATGCTGGTGGTTTACCCACAGACCAAGACCTACTTCTCCCACTGGAAGGACATGAGTCCCGGCTCTGGTCCAGTGAAGAAGCACGGAGCTACGGTGATGGCTGGAGTTGCTGACGCTGTGGCTAAAATCGACGATCTGACTGCAGGTCTGCTCACCCTGAGCGAGCTGCATGCCTTCAAGCTGAGAGTGGACCCCGCCAACTTTAAGGTGAGGCTTCAGAGCTAAGAGTGTGCTTTAAGCTGTGCATTGGTCCTTTTTTTCTGCTTGTATGAAGTCTAAGTGTCGTCTCATCACTTGTCTTTCACAGATTCTTGCCCACAACCTCCTTCTGGTTTTAGCCATCAGCTTCCCCAACGACTTCACCCCTGAGGTCCATGTGGCCATGGATAAGTTCCTGTCTGCCGTGGCTCTGGCTCTGTCCGAGAAGTACAGATGAACTCCTGGAGAGGAGATCCAGACATATGAATTCACCTTGTGTGATCAATAAATGCATGGCTGAAAAAACGCAAAATGTTGACTTCTGGTTCTTTACTGGAGATTTCTGTTCTGTTTTCACAGTAAAATACATTTAAAAAAAAAAAAAGAAAGGTTGCAATATCTTGGTCTTGTGTGAAAAGGAAATTACTCATGATCTTAAATCATAAATTAACTCTGATTAATTATATTTTTGTGTTTCTTAACAACTAGGCTAAGAGATTTCATAAAGGAAGATCAAATAAAATATCAAATACAACCTCCAACATCTATCGGTTTGGGTAGGCCTTATTAATAAAACAGAAACGAAGGAGCAGAGGGGATGATTTCCAAGAATAAAAACGTATTAGTGATCTTCAATATTTTTGGGAAAATATTTCTTAAATATGAACTTCCTGTACGGCGCGTGTCTCATTACACTGAGACAACCAGCGTTTAAAATGAAATCAGAAATATATTTCCATCTAAACAATTCTCTGGTGAGTTCTGGGTTAAAACAAACTTATTCTTCATTCATTGAAATTCCTCTCGGTAGATCAAGCAGCCAGGAATTTTACTCAAGTAAGAATAACGTTACTTCATAATTATATTACTCAAGAAAAAGTAAAGTAAACAGTGCTCCAAAACTGCTCCTAAAAGTAACCTACTTTTTTCACAATATTATTAAAGTAAATGTAACTGAGCCGCCGGGTTTAATACGAAGATTTTAACAACTGCCGCCCGGGACTCGTCTTTTATGGCTTTTGATGCGTCAACTCTATAGTTTTTTCACATGATTTTCCAGTTATTTGAGATGCACATTCAAAGAATTTCATACTTTGTTTATATATTGAAAAAGACAAACAGTAGCTGCAATCAGAAGTTTTGCTTTTCTTCTTGTATCCGCATTTTATTGTATAGTCGAAGCCTCCCTGAGGCCGTTTGGTACTTTGGCGCTCTCCAAGGTGCTGCTCCTCCTGTCGCTTGTTTACTGAATTTCAGCCAGCAACCAGAAGAGCTCCAGAGCGCACGGTGTTAAATGACTACCAATGTAAAAGTCTTTCAACTGGCTCATGTGTGTCTCGTTTTTCTTTTCACAGCCATGAAAAAGATCAAATGTATCTTTAGATTTTTATCCTACTTATCATGGAAATGCTTGTTTGAAACAGAGGAAGTAAAGCCTGCAAAATCTCTTTAGAATCCGTGTAAAATGTTTTGATTACTTCCGTCATGTTTATTACCACCGCATGTACTCAGCAGCAAGTTTTAGACGTGGAGGACTTCAACCAATTCATGTGTAGCATTAAGATCCAAACCAGCGTCGTTTTAATATTTCCAGCAGAGGGCGCCCTAGCATCATTCAACTTAACTAGTAGGATTCTGGTTTTAACCTCTGCGACGGGTTTCTAACCTGCTGGGTCCCGTCTCTCACCCAATGGCTCCTGGAAATAAGCACTAGCAAGGAAAGGTAGATTTAGGTAACGAATGGAATGGATGTATTCTTATTTTTAATCAAAAAAATCAGCTAAGAGTAAGAAAAGGGTTAAAAGAAAAGCCTCAATTAGACACAACTTTGTTGCTACTTGTTAACTATTCAATAGGTTCAAAATTTGAAAGACAGATTCTACTTGTTTCTTTCTTGTTTTTAAATGTAATCCCCTTTACCTTTGCTCCTTTACTTCTCTGTAAAGCACTTTCAATATCCCTTGCTCACAAATGGCCTGTATTGTGCGCAGGTCCCGTATTTGAGTGACTGCAAAATCATACAACTTTAATTATTGAGTCAAAAAAGGTAATTAACAAAGCAGAAAAGTTAAGAGTGAATAGGGGATTATATGATAATATTTTTGTCTAAAATACACACTTACTGGCACCATGAAGAAGATCCTCACTCAGTTTAATTCAAAAACTGAAATTACCTGAAATGGATTACCTGAAATGCCACTACATTTCTGTCTGTATTTACTCTATATTTTTACACATAAACAAAGCAAAACCGTTATGTAGTGACCTTTAAGCTGCAAAATGACAGAAAAACAACATTTATGTGTTTGTTTAGGACCTATTGTGTTTCTGGTAATGAAACTGACTGGAATAGCCTGTTTGCTTGTTTGTTTATTTAAGGATTCCCATTAATCTCTACCTTAGTAGAGACTCTTCTAGCCTGTTGCCAAACTAAATTAACTGAACCCAGTTAAGAGGACAGAGAAAACACCATCTACAGAAATCTAAAAAGAATTTAACATTAAATATCAATCAATCAATCAATCTTTATTTCAGACACAAAAGAGGTCCATAGTAAAACAAAAAGAAAAGAAAAAAAACAAAAAAGAAACATGACAGTCACTGAGCCACAAATAAATGATGACGCCAATGTTTCCACAATCTTGAGAAAAATCTCGCTGTACTAAAAACAGGGTTTACTAAAATTGCTATTATATTATTGTATGACACGGGTAATCTACACATACATTTATACATGAGATTCCTGAGCGCAGCTGCACATGTGGGAACAGCGTTATGTGCAAACATGTGGCTGGCACTGCTCCATCTAGGCACTTTGAGTAGGAGCCTCAGGCCATCATTGTATGCCACATAAAGTTTGTGCAGGCTACTTTTTTTATATCTTCGCCATAGATGGGCTGTGTAAAATGAAGTACAAAAAACTTTAAAAAGAGCTACCTTCACAGAGGATGAACACATACCAAACTTTCTGATCAAAATGTTAGCCTGTGCATACATCATGCAATACTGCCTACAAATGTCACGATCATCAGATAGGTCATCAGTTATGTAATGTCCCAGATATTTAATTTCATTGCATATATTGAGGACAATGCCAGATAAAGAGAAGTCAGGGGTTATCAGATGCTTATCTGCTCTACTTCTAACAATCATGACATTGCTTTTCTTAGCATTATATTTGACATCAAAATCACATCCATATTGGGAGCAGACCCTTAGTAATTGTTGAAGGCCAGCACTATATGGGCATAAGATTACCAAATCATCCGCATACATTATGTGATTGATTGTGCGGTCACCAACTACACAGCCTGTTTTACAACAATTCAGGCGCTTTGATAGTTCATCCATATAGATGTTAAAAAGGTAAGGGGACAATATACTTCCCTGCCTTACTCCGTTACCAACATTAAACGAGTCAGACAATGAGTTACCCCATTTGACATACATTAGTTGATGACCATACCAATAGACCATTATTCTAATCAGATATTTGGGTACACCTCTGCTTACTAACTTGCAGAACAATTTTTGATGATTCACGCGATCAAATGCTTTAGAAGCATCAATGAAACACATAAATACTGTGGTGTTGCGCAAATTATACAAATCTAAAATCTCCTGTAGCACAAAAATACACATGTCTGTACCATGTTTGGGTTTAAAACCGAATTGATTATCAGAGGTCAAAAGAAACTCTTCCAGCCTATTTAGAAGGACTCTTTCAAAAACTTTCGACAAACTACTAGCTAAAGCTATGGGTCGGTAATTCTCCAAGGAGCTAATCTTACCCGCTTTGTCTTTAATAATGGGTACCAGAATGACAGATAATATTGATTTAGGTAGCAGACCATGTACTAGACAGCCAGTGAAACACATAGAGAGTAATGCACAGAGTTTTTTACTTGCATTTTTCAAATGCTCAGTGGATATGTTATCCATCCCACAGGCCTTATTGTCTTTCAGTGTCATAATTATATGATATATTTCTTGTGGGGATACAATCACATTCTCATTACTGTGAATGCTTCCTATGTCAGAAATGTCACTTTTGACACAATTAAACAGCGCACTGTAGTGCTCTTTCCATAACTGAGTGATTTCTTTTACACCAGTAACACCATCAATAGTAGATGGAAGTGACGTTTTACAGTTATTTACTTTCTTTATTTCTTTCCAAAAGTCCTTAACATTATTATTTCCTAACTTTCTAGCAAGAGAGTCAGACCTCATAATATTTTCACGTCTCCTTATGAATCTTAAAAAATGTTTAAAATTAGCATTTGCTTGTTTTTTGTATTCAAACAAGGGGCCATGTCTCTGTTTACCTGCATCGGCCCATGCTTTAAAAGCCCTTCTGGCCTCTGCATGATGTTCTTTTACATAGTCGTTCCAACCCGGCTTGGTGCTATGCAAGATGGTTTTATGCAGTGGCTTACTTGAGATAAGGAGGGATTTCACAACATTCTCATACAGAGTACATAACTCAATACCATGTTGAGGGTCTTTACAATTCATATATATATGATATATATGTATGTATATATATATATATATATATATATATATATATATATATATATATATATATATATATATATATATATATATATATATATATATATATATATGTAAAGAATTTAACATATATTTAATGTTAAATTCTTTTTAGATTAGTAAGTTTGTCTGAAATACAGAGGCATCAAACAAAAATGGAAGTGTGCCATGTGACGTAAACCTATGTAGTAATCGCACATTAATTAAATCATAATAAACAGAGATGTTAGCATGAAGGTGGGGATGTTTTTCTCTGGCAGGAGCTTAGAAATGGAAATAGATAAACATAGATTGGTTCTCATGTTTTTGTCCTGTACAGAAACAGTATAATTTGTTTCTATCATTTATTTAAATTTTAGCAATTAAAGATCCAGGTTCACTTCTGAAACAGATTCTTCTTGCTAAGGAACTATTTGTTTGTGTCAGTGGTGTCCAGACATTTTACCATGGGGGTAGAAAATATCATGTTGAAAATATTCAGGAGCCACAAAATTGTAATTCTAATTCGCTTTTAATGAAAATTGAAGAAGATATTTAAATCTATGCTGAACATAATTAGAGTTAATAGGGGACAAATATAAAAACAGGATATGGCTCATACATACTTTATCTCACAAGCTTGGCGAATTGGCACATCCAGTTTGCTCTTTAGTAAAAGTCTGTGGGTGCTTGTAGTCATATTTAATAAAAATAAAAGCATTAGCATCACTGATAAAAGAGCAATGCTTTGCGTTGTGCCTTACATCTTCAAAATATTTAAATTTTGTGTATCCTTTTTTTTAAAGACCTCACATCGATTAAAATGGCACTCTAACATATTTCATTTAAATGTGTATCTGCATCTACTGCCTTTCTGGCAAACCAAGCAAAGGTTTTGAATTGTGATGGAGGCAGAAATTGTTTGGCAGACCCCCAGGCTGGACACCACTGGAAATAAATGTTTGTTCAAAGCTTAAATTATTCCCAAAGTCTGAAAACCCATCGTGCTGCTTGAGTATTTATTTATTTATTTATTTATTTATTTATTTATTTATTTATTATAAATATTATTTTTAAATGAATAGAAAATGAAATTATTTAAAATGTTTATTTATTAATTACTAAAGTCATTCGAACTATGATGCACTTTCCCCCATGTGCATTTCAGTGCAGTTTGCACTTTGCCTTTTCCAACAAAGTTTGTGCAAATACCTTGAACTCTGCAGTTGCAGACCCAACCAATTTTACTATGACAAAAAATATATATATCACACAAATCGGAAAGAACAGCAGAAAACAAAAACTGAGAATTGGACATCCTCGGATGTATTTTTTTTTTATTATTGAACGTGTCTCCACATGTCTGAAAGAGTGTTGAGGATGTGGGAGGGTAAAACTCCTTGTTCACACAATCAGTGCGTCTTTAGCGGTACTTCTCAGACAGAGCCAAGGCCACGTTCTGCAGGAACTTTTCCACGGAAAGGTGAACCTCAGGAGTGAAGTCACCAGGGAAGTACATGGCCAAGACCACAACGATGCTGTGGCCCAGGATCTGAAGATTACGCACACCCAAAAAAAATGGTTTAATATAATTGAGCAGAAACTAAATGCACACATGATCATGATTGTGTGAGTAAACTTCAGAAGAGATTGGAAGTATACCTTGAAATTGGCAGGATCCACCCGGAGTTTGAAGGCATGAAGCTCACTGAGGGCGGCCAGAGTGCCAGGGAGATCGTCGATGCCCTTCACAGCTTTTCCCAAGGCTCCCATGATGGTGGCACCATGCTTCTTCACTTTGGGGGACTGGGGGCTCAGATCTCCCCAGTGAGAGAAGTAGGTCTTAGTTTGTGGGTAGGCAACAAGCATCCTATAAGTAACATAGAAATAGGATTAAAACAAACAGCAACGACACATTTTGAAAGGGTTTTGTATAACTTGATGTTTACCTGCCCAATGCTTCACCTCCCAATTCGCCGGCCTTCCCTTCGGCTTTGGCCCAGAGGGCCTTCACCCTGGACTTGTCTTTGTCGGAAAGACTCATTGCTGCCTTTAGTTTCTCAGCGAGAAAATATGAAGATCAAAAAAGCTGCTTTGATGAATTTGTCACTGCGTCTTTATATCAAGCCTAAATGCACCACGCCTCAGAATCAATCCATGCCAAAACCTTGATAACAAAACTGCCAAATAACCCCCTGCCAATGTGGCTCGATAAAAGCTACCACTCCTCAAATTTCACGTAATCCCTACGTAAATGCTGGCTGGTTACAGGAATTACACCAAGGCGCTGCTCTGGATAACGCTTCTGTTTTTTCTACTTATCTAACTGACTTCTTGAGTT
Organism: Xiphophorus maculatus; assembly: GCF_002775205.1. Lineage (NCBI taxonomy): Eukaryota > Metazoa > Chordata > Actinopteri > Cyprinodontiformes > Poeciliidae > Xiphophorus > Xiphophorus maculatus. The sequence continues at coordinate 9,081,356 of NC_036458.1, read as the reverse complement.
AATACACAAAATTCACTTAACAAAATGTTAAAATCTTTGTACTTGTTTTCTTTATTATTCACCAACGTGCATTTTTTTTCAAGTAGAGCTTTTTGCAAAAAAAATAAAAAAATAAAAAAATATTGAACCAATATTAAATATTACACACTCCCGATTTTAAGTATATTGTACTTGATTCTACAAACTGGTCATGAGTTTGTAGAACTCATGACTCAAGAAATCATGTTAACTCAAGAAACGGTAACGGTCTCTGGTAACGTTTCAGTGTTAAAACAATCTTAACAAAAGAAAGGATTGACGATAAAGTAAGAAAATGCATATCATTTCAGATAGATGACGCAGCAGTTATTGGCATTAATTGGTGCCAAACATGACGGACGTCATTTTATTGGCAAGTGCACCTCGTCCAATCACAGCCCGTCTTGTCTGGGGGACGGATCATTGGGCTGTGAATAAATGCAGGGCTCGTAAACATATTCACACAGTCTTACACCTTTGATCACCAAACTCGTTTTTTTTGCGAAAAGTCAGAGGAGGCTTTCACATCGTCATCATGGTCGAGTGGACAGACGCCGAGCGCACCGCCATCTCCACCCTGTGGTCAAACATTGATGTGGGTGAAATTGGTCCCCAGGCCCTGTCCAGGTAACCTTGAGAACAAATTTCATTCCGCGGAATGATGATCTCTTACATCCTGAGGATCGGGATTTCTCATTGTCGCTTTTGTGTTTTCAGGCTTCTGGTCGTGTTCCCATGGACCCAGAGGTACTTCCCTACCTTCGGTGACCTTTCCACCCCCGCAGCCATCGCCGCAAATCCCAAAGTGGCTCAGCACGGAAAAACTGTGATGGGCGGCCTTGAAACTGCTGTGAAGAACATAGACAACATCAAGAACGCCTACGCCAAACTGAGCGTCATGCACTCCGAGAAGCTCCATGTGGATCCCGACAACTTCAGGGTATGTCATCCCTCACACCGAGACGCAATTACTTGCTTTTTTAATTCGTGTCAGTTTATTCATTCTTGTTGTATTCTGTCTTACGGTTGCAGGTGCTTGCCGAGTGCATCACTGTGGTCGTGGCCGCCAAGTTTGGACCCAGCGTCTTTACCGCTGGTTTCCAAGAGGCCTGGCAGAAGTTCCTGGCCGTGGTGGTCTCCGCCCTGGGCAGACAGTACCACTAAGCGTCTGAAGTGGCCGACCACTGAAGAGGTGCAGCGAGACATCAGTTTCTGAGCAATTAAATGCTGCCAAAAATACATCAATAAAAAAACTCATATCATATGCAAGTGTCCTCTGTAATTATTCACCCTGTTTTTAAATAAGATATCAAATGGATATATATATCTTTGGTTTCCATTACAGTGAAATAAATAATGTATACATATATATAAATATATATATATATATACAATATACACTGCTCAAAAAAATAAAGGGAACACTTAAACAGGTGTTTAACACTTAAAGTGTTCCCTTTATTTTTTTTTGAGCAGTATATATATATAAATCTTTGGTTTCCATTACAGTGAAATAAATAATGACCAGTGGGGAAAAAAAGTTGAATAACGTGATTCCCATCCGAGTGTAGCGTCTGTAAATTACCCGAAACGCCAGCGGGAGAAACAGAATTAAAACAGCAAAACAATAATAGTATTTTTTTTTTAAAGTTCTCTGAAAAAGACTGCAAACTGCAACGCTAAAAATATACAATTACACAACAATATTCATGTTCAGATTTTAACTTTACACCCATCTTTCTTCTCTTTAACTTGATCAAAAATAATTTGCTCATCGTCATCTTTTTTAAAATGCAATTTAAAAATTAGATCTGACCAGCTATGACTGAACATATTAACCAAGCATATAAACTCCTCTTCATAACACCGGCATCATTTTTATTTGGGCGTGGCTGGCCTGATTATAAAGATTATTAACGTATATGGTTTAATCTGCTGCGAGCAGCTGGTGAAAACTTGCTACGACCATCGGAGGCGGACAGAAGAGAGAATTTATGCTTGCAAGCATTTTAGTGTTGGTGTCAGGTCATCCATCATGTCATCAAATCTTTTGCCAAACTGGCAGTTTATTGATTGCATGGCGTCATGGTGAAATGGACGGAAGAGGAGCGCCGCATCGTCAGAGGAGTTTGGGAAAAAGTTGATATTGATGAGATCGGAACAGAGCTTTGGGCAAGGTAGAGTTAGATTTTAGTTCAAACTGAGGCTTAGCAAGTCTTGTTTGGGTACTATTTTAAAGCTAAATATATACATATATGTATATATTCCCTGTAAGGTCCATATTTAGTGTGATGATGTAAAATCTCCCTCGAATAGAAAAGATTATTGTTTTGGTTGAGATGCAATACAAAAATTGAGGTGACTTTTTTGCATGTTGGTTCATCTGCATGCTATGTTTCAGCACCAGTCGCTGTCCGCCTATTGCTGTTGAGTCTTGCTTTTGAAAATTACTTCCAGGTTGAGGATATTCTTAGAAATGACATGTCAAAAATAGTTTTCAGCTTTCCATGTGACGGTTTACCCATTTGTATAAAATCGAAAATAGTGTGCATAACCGGGCATCATGTTTCTCACATCGACAGAGCTTTGATTGTTTACCCCTGGATCGAGCGGTATTTCGGCTCTTTTGGCGACATCTTCACCACTACAGCAATTGTAAACAACCCCAAATTGGCCGCCCTGGGAAAGGTCGTGCTATCGGCTCTGGACACAGCCGTGAAGAACATAGACCACTTCAAAGCGATGTACGCTTCCCTGAGCAGGCAGCACTACGAGAAAATCAAAGTGGATCCGGATAACTTCAGAGTAAGCTACTATCCTGACGTTTAAGCCGCAAATAATTCATGTTGGGAAAGCCATTTGAGAATTTATTAGATATAAAGAACGGTTCGCCGTTTTTGTGAAGTTTGAGATCAGCTCGTGATACTTCAGTGTCTTGAGGTTTGGTGCAGTGGTCCGTTTGTAAATAAATAAATCAAATACAAAAATTCAGCCAATGACAAGTGACACCAAAGGTACAAGTAGGGGTGTTTGTTCTAGTGACTCGATACGTTTTACTAATGCAGAGAAATGCATCTCGGTTATTGTTCCCGAAATTTATGATTTCTTTTTTCCCTCCAGCTTTTGGCCGAATGCATCACAATTACCATCGCCTGCAAACTCAGAGCTGAGCTGAACCCTCAGGTCCAGGCCACCTGGCAGAAGTTTCTGTCTGCTGTGGTGGAGGCTATGAGCAGTCAGTACAAATAATAATAAAAAAGCAGACCCAATCAAGCATGGAGAAATATTTTCCATTGAATAAATCTCGCTTTTTCAAAAGCTCTTATGTGCTTGTCAACATGTGGGAAAACAGAGCAAGTGCTTGAAGATTTGCAGAAGCTGTGTACCATGGTAGTGTCGTGTGTGTAAGTTGAATTTTTACGACCCCTGGAGGCAATAAAGTATATAACATCACTATGAAATTAGTGTTGATTTTTTAAATGTTTACGGCTGGAGAAATTAACAAAGGTGGATAGAGTGCCCAAAAGTTGCACTCAAGTAAGAGTAGCATTACTTCAACATTATTTTTATCTTTTATTATTTATTTTGATCATAATGTATGATTTAATATTTAAAAACAATGTTATTTGGCAGGCAGAACAAAATAGTGATAAACAAATTCTGACATTTTGAATATACACACATACGCACACACATTATATATATATGTAGTTGTTATATGAAAACAAATAATTACAGAATAATTCCAGTTTGCTGAAACACATTTCTCCATCAAAATTTTCAACATAAAACTTATTAAACCAATACGTTCATAAATTAGGACAGTCCATAGTACGTCTTGTGTCAATATCTATTGTTTACTACATCTTATTCAGCTAAAACAGGATCAGCAAATAAAATAACAAAGCTTATGTAGAAACAAGAGGTCTCACTTCAAGATAAATATGCGTCTGTCTCAGAAGATTTTGGTTATAACAATTATTCTTCAAGTCATAGTGACTTGCAGAAGTTAGGGTATCCAAAAGTTTTACTAAAGTAAAATACTTCATAATAATATTACTCAAGTAGACATGAAAAATACAGTGGAATTACTCCTGAAAGTAATTTTGCGTCCTTCAAACATTACTCCAGTAAGTGTAACAACACCTCTGGATATTAAATTGAATTGAAAATCTTCTGAGAGGCTATACTCCCAACAAGAACCATAAAAAATGTTAAGGCTTTACCCAAAAATATTTAGGTTTGACATTTTAAGTCTTATTTTCCTTAGTCAGCATGAACAAGAAAATAAAATAGTTTTTTTGTGTGAAAATGCAACAATCAGTTAGTAACAACAATAGGTTATATAGGAAAGGAACAAACAAAAATAAATAGCTAACATAAATGAACTAAGATGTTCGTAATTGCTCTTCGTCTTTAAAATCTTTATTAATTTTTCCACTTTTTTTGGTTGTTGAAAGTCTATTTAAGCTTCTAAGTGAAAAACCTCTCATGACAGGAGTCACCAAAAAAAAAAAATCAGCTATCAAATTTCTAAATCTTTTAATGTTCGCTGGTTCTTCCACAAGAGGGCGCTAAAACGCCGTTGCAGAATTTAAAAAATGTCTCACAGACGGAGTTTTGAATATACATTTTTTCTCCAAAACTATCTGTATTCAAAATACCTGTTGCCATGGCGTTTTTAAAAAATGTCTTATATTGATATTTTAAAATAAATATATTTTGTACTTATTCACTGGCCATAAACTGCAATTCCTAAAAAAATAAAAAAAATAGTATGGAAACAATAATCTAGTTAATTTAACGTTATTTAATTTAACTTAATTAAAATTTTAACATATATGGATGATAACTATTAAAGAAGTTGGGAAAATAACGTTTGACCTCCACATATCATTATCTATCTTGATACAACCATTTATTGTTGTTTTATTATAATACATAATTGTAATAATAATTACTACTATTACTAATACTACTAGTAATAAATATAATTATAATAATAACTTTTGTATTTACAATCACTACTACTGGCAGTAGTATTTTTAAATGAAGTTCCAAATAAGACAAACTGGGGACAAAGCAGTTAGACATTGTGAAATACCATCAACAAACAGCAGAAAATCTGCCTTCACCAAAAAGTCATTAAAACTCTGCCTGTATGCATTAGACAGGCAGAGTTTGATAAAAAGCCTGAGATTGATTTAAAAAAAAAGAAAAAAAAACCTTGATGTAATTAAACAAAACAGGCGGGAAGTGAAATGTTTAACTGAAGCTTGAGCAGCGGTCAGTGAGGCCTCTGTTTGCCTATCTGCCTCCTTTCTGCGGCTCCGCCCCTTTAAAGTTCAGATAAGCAGAGAAGCATATTTGGTGGTAGCAACTTATACCGCATCAGAAAATATATTGCAACCCACTGATAACCAGGAATGAATTAAAAAATGGTCAAGATTTTAAATCAGTACCACGGGACTGTCCTTGATAAGAGACTATAGATTTATCATCTATCATTTATGAACCAAATCCCATTAATATGTCTAGGCTCTGTGGTTTTGTGTGTTTGGGTTTTCTGTTGTCATTAGTTTATTTTGACCTTGTAAAAATGTATTTATGACCCTTCAAACTAGATTTCATAACTTGTGATGTCTATGATTTTTTTTTAGTTGTATGTGTTTTCCAAAGTACTAAAAGCCATGTGTATTTAAAGTCAACAACATGTATAAAAGACACACTTAACTAAATGATGATACAATTTTAAAACAATCATTTAACTTGTTTAAATTTTCAACTTGATCACAGTGAAGAAAAAAAGAAGTACTCTTTCACATTTAATGAAAAGTTCAAAGTGAAGCCTCTGTATTTTCTAGAGGTTACAGTGAGCTGCTCCTCAGAGCCCCGTCTCTCGATTTTGTTTACAGCTTATCTCATCTAAGCTGCAACACTTTGCTTGGAAGGCGTCCAATCAGAGATAACTCGGAGGTGTCCCTGCCATGCCCAAGCCCCGTTTGTTTCCTATAAATACCCCCACCACTTGCCTCTGATCGCGGCATTCAACCCAAACAATCAACCAAGAAGATGAGTCTCACTGCCAAGGACAAGGAAACAGTCAAAGCCTTCTGGGCTAAAGTGGCTCCCAAGGCTGAAGACATTGGCCAGGATGCTCTGTCCAGGTAACAAAGACCTCTATGTCACTGATGTTACCTGAACTGTATTTTTCTGGGTTTATTTATACACTCACATTCCTTTAGGATGCTGGCGGTTTACCCACAGACCAAGACCTACTTCTCCCACTGGAAGGACATGAGTGCCGGCTCTGCTCCAGTGAAGAAGCACGGAGCTACGGTGATGGGTGGAGTAGCTGATGCTGTGACCAAAATCGATGATCTGACCTCAGGTCTCCTGAGCCTGAGTGAGCTGCATGCTTTCACTCTTAGAGTGGACCCTGCCAACTTCAAGGTACAGTTAGTGGTCAACAGTTGGGACTGTAAAGACACCCTGCGAGCTATTTCGATGAATTTAACGCAGCGACTTTGAAATAAAACGATAAAGTTCCTGATATACTAAATTGTAGATTTAATTTAAAAAAAAAGTGACCTCAGTGGTGTTTTAAGACTCCACTGATACTTACATTTGTGGGTCCAATAAAATATTAAAATAATTTACATGAACAGAAATCAATTGAATTTTAGCATGAACTATTAAATTTTCATGTGAAGTTTCAATTAGTTTACTTGCCGTTTTCTCACATTTTTCCTTTTCACGATTCTCTGTAATGATCATTACTTGAACATTTCGTTTATTTTGAAATGAATAAATACGTGCTAAATCTTTATGCGCTATTATTTGAATTATATTTCACTTTTTTTATTTTGATATTCGTTTATTTTAAAATGAAAACTAGAATAGTTACTATTTTTATACTAAACTTATAGTACTGTATTTCAAGATAGACTCCATGGCTGTTTAATTTAATTTAATTTAATTTAATTTAATTTAATTTAATTTAATTTAATTTAATTTAATTTAATTTATGTTATACTTTTTACGATTAATTTTTAGTTTTTTATGCCATTCATGCAATACGTATGTAGGAATGTAAAATATTCTTTCTCTCCTCCTTTCTTTATTTGTGCTTTCTTTCCTTCTTTCTCTGTTTCTTTAATTTTTGCGTTCTTTGTTTCTTTCTCTTTTTCTTTTTTTTTGCAAAACAAAATTGCAATTATTTTTAAATAATCAACTTTTCACAGATCCTGGCACACAACATCCTTGTGGTCTTCGCCATCAAGTTTCCCACCGACTTCACCCCTGAGGTCCATGTGTCTGTGGACAAGTTCTTGGCTGCTCTGGCCCGAGCCCTCTCCGAGAAGTACAGATAAACTGCACACCTGGAGAAGATAAAAGACATGATACTACAGCTTCTAACAGTCTGAATATGAATAAAAGACCAAAAGCATTGAAAGTGTCATTTATTTCTGGGTTTTGTGTGAGTTTGTGTGTCTCAGTATATCTCTAGTTTTTTTTTGCTGGAGCTTAAGTTCTTTTAGTACATCTACATAATTTTTGTTTTTCAAATCAAACAGATGATACACATGGGGTACTCTAAACCAGAGGTTCCCAAATCTTTCTGCTTCCAATCTAAACAAAATAATTGTTATGGTGTTTATGTTTTGATGTAGAGTGAAAAACTGATGGAGGAGCCTTAATCAACCAGTACAACGCTAAAACTTTTGCTGCAGATCTGCATGAAGTTTATATGCATTTCAGGAAAGATTTCTAGCTGTTGCTTCTTTACTGAAAGACTTGGTGTCTTTAAGTTTCTTTTTTTATACTTAAACCTATAAATGTGCTTTCTGTATAAAGGCCCCCATGCTCATTTGATATTTCTTCCATTTTCCAGTAATTGCTTACATGAACAGAAGGGGGATTTAAGGTCTGTTAATGTAGTTCAATTATTAAAAGCTATCATAAGAAAATGCTCACTTGTATTGTTTGCAATTAAATTGAATACAAATTACTTCCAATTGCAATTTGAATCAAAACCAACAAAGACATTTACAAAACAGTGCTGATGTTTTACTGGTGAGGGTCAACGGTTCAGAGAAAGAAATGACCAAGTAGGTCACCTCCTCAGGCCACTAGTGACTTGTGAGCATAGCTTGTTCAGAGTTCTTCTGATAGCGAACTTACAAGTGATCCTGTTTGTCATTGTCATATTTAATCATAATGTGTTTCAAAAGCACACTGAAATTTAGATTAAAAATTCAATAACTTGGTTTGAAGTCAAATTTTTTATTCAAGTTCAGTGATATTGTCTCAACTTTAGTGCCTCATGTCCTACTCTCTCTTTGGTAGCCCCTTAATTTACTATTATGGATTATTAATATTTTTTACACCACTAAAAATATTCAGCTTTGTTTAGAACAAAGCAGATGGGTCTTCACAGACAAGAACTCACATTTTTTCTGATACTACAGCGCAAGTCAACTGTCTTTTTTTTTCTTTTTTATTTGTTTTTCAGTTCCTAAAAGAAACTAAGCATTTATGTTTCGGTTTATTGAGGAATTATTTCCAGCTTCTTCTTCTTTTCTTGTTGTTGTAATTTTACTAATCAACATAAATGTTTAATCTGTTTTCGTCAACTTAAATAAGTCTTACTGATTGGGATTTATCCATGTAGACAAAGTCAGACAAGTCTATATTTTAATGAGTGAAGATCATGGAGCAGTCTTTCTGTTTTGAGAACAATTAGCTTAATCAGATATAAATTACCCAATTATATATTATTTAGCATTTAAATAAGGAAGGAATTTATTGAACATCAAAATATTCAGTATATTTCAGTATTTCTTCATGACCAGCTACATCTTATTTAGATTTCATTTACGTACTGCATAAGAAAGTTATAAACATGATAATGAGGAATAAAGACAGAGACAACAAAATAATTTGTTATATGTGCTAATTTATTTATCTAATCATTCATAGCCTCCTCCTTCTAGAATGAGGAGAAACAGATCTTGAGAGCATCCTGGCTGAGGCTCTCTAGTGGTACTGCTTCCTCAGAGAGGCCACCACCACGGCCAGGAACTTCTGGAAAGCTCCATGGACTTCAGGGGTGAAGGCTGCCCCCATCTGACCAGCTACAACAATGGTCAGGCAGTCTGCCAGGAGCTGCAACAGAACACAACATGGGTCAGAAAGCAGCAACAGCATTGATACCCGTGGTGTAATGACAAAAAGAAAACAGCTTTACGTTGAAGTTGTCGGGGTCCACTTGCAGTTTCTCAGAGTGCAGCACGCTCAGGTCTTTGTATGTGGTCTTAATGTCGTCCATGTTCTTCACAGCTTTCTCCAGACCTGCCATGATGACCTTTCCGTGAGCCGCCACTTTGGGGTTTGATGTTATGGCCGCAGCGTTGTAGAGGTTTCCAAAGCCGCCAAAGTATCTCTGAGTCCAGGGGTAGACAATCAGACACCTGAAGAGACAAAAAGATCATTAAAGAAAATAAAACCTCAAATTAATACATTTTTGGCTAAAGAAAATAGATTTTTTATTTACCTGGAGAGAGCTGCACAGCCAACAACATCATAATTGATCTTGGAGAAGATGTCCTGGATGGCGGCACGCTCGAAGTCTGACCATTTGACCATTTTGGAGTTTTGGTTTGGTTGTTTCCTTTGTCTGGTGTGGGTCAGCAGGCCCAGGAGATCCAACTTATAGACAGCCAAGTTCTGCTCCTCCCAGAATTATCAGATGGGTGGAGCTGAGCAGAAAGCTGATTTATTGATCTTCTAAAATTATAGAGATTAAATAAACTGTGGGGTAAATTCTGCTTGATGCCTGAGAAAAGCTCACTGGATTGATGGAATGTTGTTGGCTGGTGTGCTTAAAAAGAAAAATCCAGGGAAATAACAACATACTGGTGTCATGAAATGTATATAATGTTTAAAATTACACATCAGTTTGTATTCAAAATAGCAATTTTGATAGATTTTATTTAACCAAATTCAATTCAGTTGAAACCTTTCTACTTTTAAGTATTGAAAAATTAACTAAAAAACAAAACTTAAATTGATATTTAACTTTAGCTTTATGTTATTTGTAAATGCCTTATTGTTTCTGAGAGTGAAGCTCTGCAACATGTTAACAATGTAATATAAACAAAATTAACTAAGCTGGTAATGAGCAGATTCAACCCTGAGAGTGTTGCAAATTAAGTTCAGAGTAAAACTTTCTTGTTATTTTCATGAACATGATAGATTAAGCTCCATTTTGGGTTATTTACTTTTAAAGAATAAATGTTTTCTAATTTCTTTAAGCTTGACTAGAATAATAGGACTTACTTTCATTCATATTTGTGAAGGATTACATTATTTGATTCTCTTAAATTAAAACCAGAGAGCTATATCTCTCTCTGGGCGTTTTCTGCATTGAGATTGAAACGTTTTTCCTGCCCTGCTGTTCGAATCTGATAAAGACATCAGGTGGGGGGAAAAGGTAACAGACCGTTTGGGTTTGTCTAACTTCTTCTGGATAGTAAAAAGGAGGAGGGGGAGACTGGACCAAATTCAAGAGAATGCAGGTTTCCTTCCACACACAGCAAAATAAATGCAAATAATTAAAGACCCACAACTGCTTTTAATAAATGAAAATTTTATGGAAATAATTATGGGAATTGCTTTTTTCCCCCCCTGTGAAATAAATAATTTCCTGTAGAACAATTAGAACATTAGTGGTTTCTAAAGTTTCTAAAGTTTTTGTCAACATTATCACCAAAATAAATCTATATGTGTTTGCAAACTAAAATTACAAAATGTATGTTGGGTATTTTGTTTATTTGTTCAACAATAAATGAATCATACTATGTGTTACTTCAATACAGTATACCAGCTTTTTATAAGAAGGAGGTGCGGAAATCGTCAAAATACTAAAAGGGTTTTGCACATTTATCTTGGTAAAACAAAGGAGTCCCGTTTGCAAATTCTTTAAGGCTCAATTGAAAATAAATAAGCAAATTAATATAATCTATTCTTTACACAAAAAAAATAATTCGGCAGCTGTTTCTATAAAAACACTTGTTTAATTTGGCTGATTTAAACAAAGATTTGAGTGCCCAAAGGTCTGCTGAAAGTCATTAGATAGATGTGGCCCTTTTTACTATGAAATTATAGAGATGGCAAGAAGAGTTGTTATTAAAAGACGAATTGTAAGAAGATTCAAATAAGCAGCAATTACCACTGATTTGTGGGCAGAGTTTGTGTTAAATTTTGGAATCGCAGTTGGGGAAACACAAGGCAGCCTAAGGGCCACAAATTGCCCTGAGTTACACTTTGTTCCTCTACACATCATCCCCATACTTCTATTTTACAGTTTCTAATTCCTTTTCCCCAACTTGACATTCTAATAAGTAAATTTAACCTTTCAATTTCATGTCCTTTAATCCAATAACAATAATAATGATGTTAACATATTTATAACATACATTTGACACGAATAGTACATTTTATTTTGGAGATTTATATTTACCGACTTTCAAAACACAATGAGACATGTTCAATCAGGTGAACATCTCTACATAAGTAAGCTAAATAGCACATACTTTTATTTATTTCTATTCACAGATATTCTTATTAAAAATCTACAATAAAGGCCAACCGTTAAAATTTGTTATCACTCCCTTGTCACTGTTATGTCAACGTGCTCTCCAGCGCCTGTGTGGCAAAACTGATTTTTGTCTTTATCTAGTTTGGGAGACGTCAAACACAGATATCTCCTAGGTGTGTCCATGTCCATGTGTCATAAAACCCCTCACGCTCCTGCAGAACGTTCAGACTAAAAAAAAAAAAAAAAAAAAAAACAAGCAAAAAGTCATTCACTACAAAGATGAACCTCACAGCTAAGGACAAGGACACAGTCAGGACTTTCTGGGCCAAAATATCAACCAATGCTGAAGATATCGGCACAGATGCTCTTTCCAGATAAATACCCTAAAAACATAGATTTTAAAGTTTTGTCTAAAGATTAAAAGCTCCCCCCCCCCCTTTTTTTAGCATGCTGGTGGTTTACCCACAGACCAAGACCTACTTCTCCCACTGGAAGGACCTGAGCCCCGGCTCTGCTCCGGTGAAGAAACACGGGGCCACGGTGATGGCTGGAGTTGCTGACGCTGTGGCTAAAATTGATGATCTGAGAGCAGGTCTGCTTAGCCTCAGTGAACTGCATGCCTTCACTCTGAGAGTGGATCCGGCAAACTTCAAGGTACGGCATGGTCCTACTTCAGCAGAGCTCTTGAAATGCATTTTTGATCGGCTATATTCATGTACGTTGCAGCCGGACCTAATTTATCTGCTCTGTCCAGGTCCTCTCACACAACATCCTTGTGGTTTTGGCCACCAGCTTCCCCAACGACTTCACCCCTGAGGTCCATGTGGCCATGGATAAGTTCCTGTCTGCTGTGGCTTTGGCTCTGTCCGAGAAGTACAGATGAACTTCACCCTTGAGCAAAATGGTTGAACAGAAGACATGTTTATGTTCTTTATGTTCTCTGGCCTTCAGTTTGAATAAAGTATTTAATACAATTTTAAGTGGTTGTTTTAATGAATCTGTCTTTCTCAAGTCACATATGAGTTTCACTTAAGCCTCATGTCAACTTAGAAGTTAACATATCTGTCTGCACCTTCAGTATGTGTATAAACCACTCAGAAACGCAACAAAAACTCAAAAACATCTTTCCTTTATTACTTGAACAAAAGGATCTGTGTAATTACTCTTAGAAACCGTTTTCAGAGTATTGTAACTTCAAAGTAACTTATTCTATTGTTTTCTTTTTTTCAATGTCTAAAAGCTGAAATATGATTAAATGACCCGATAAGAGCTTTACTATGAAAATATTCTTTATTCCCCCTAAAAGTATTTTTAGGAATTAAAAGTAAACTTCAAAACCCTGTGAGCACACGCTTAATGAAATATGACTTTAAGTTAACTTCATATTCTGGCTTTAAGATATTTTCCCCAGATTTTCTCATTCAAACTTGTCATCTTTCCGACCTTTTTGGTGGATTTTTAATGTTTTTACAATTCAGCTGAAATTTTACAATCAAGAATGATTTTATTTGTCGAATTTATGTTTTTGTTTTAATGTTCGCATCTTACTTTAACATTGATTACAATCATTTATATCCAAATCAGCAGTTCATAGTCATATTTAATAAAAATGTGTAATGTCTTACATGACTTCTTTTCACCACTTTTTTTTTTTGTTACATTTTATAACTTGAGATTGTGCTTCTGCAAGTAGCATTTACCAACATTTTACTCTTCTCTATGAAATAAGTGATGGCTAAGTCATTTCATTTTATTTTATTTTATTTTTTTGGATTATTACTTCTTTTTTTAGAACATTTCAATTGCAAAAGGCAACATTCTGTTTTCATCCAACATCCACTACCTCAGCAAATTACAGCAAGGAAGCAATAGCAACAGACTGAACTTTGCACAAAAGAGTGCTTGACTTTCAGTATTTTGTCTCTGCTAACAGTTTGAAGCTAGATGGAGCCTAAATGACTGATTTCTTTCATCGAACAGAAAAAAATGATTGAAAATCAACTCTAGGTGCGAACACAACACAATTAACAGAGATAATGAAAATAAATCCAATTTACTTTTGTTACAACCAAGTTCCATATTGAGTAAGTATACATTTACTGTTGACTGGCATGTTTGAAAACAGTATTGGTATTTTTTTTTCCAGGCAGGAGTGTTTCTTGTGACTGAGAAAATGCTGATCAACAACCTGATAAGTGATATTGATATTGTATATTTGACCTATGCAGAGTTCATGTTACTGACCACAAATTAATCCTTCTAATTTTCAGAAGCCAGAGTATTTTTTAATGTTATTATTTCACCTTATTACTCACATGAAGTTAATTACAATGTTAAAGGAAATAGTTATTCAGTTCAATTCAGTTCAGTACAAATAACTTTGTTTATTCCCCGGGGGTAATTTCAAAGCAAATCATTAGTACAAGTAGACTCAAAGGTAATAGCTCAGACAATAGAATGAATAAAATTCACACAATGTGTATACAAATTTTGATGTATGATTTTACTTAGTCACTGGCCAGCTAAGCCCATTTTTGATATTTTGATCAGGATCGAGCAATTAGTTCAAATGAAGGTAATATTTTGTAAAACTAACTTATTCTGTAAATGAATAAATTTATTAAATCATCTTTGGTGACCATAACTGCTGTTTTTTTTTTGCCACAACTTCAAAACTCCTGCATGTTAACTGTTTGTGCAGTGTTCGACTACTCATTTCCAAGATTTTACTACCTTGACCGGATTTGGAAAAGGGTTATTGATACAAAAAGTAAAGCTTCCTAAATCTCACAGTTTCATTTGCACACACAGTGAGCACAGGTCGTGTGGAACGCCTAGAATAAAATCTCAATATTTTGTATTTTCTATATTGGTGAAGTAATCGGGATATGCTACGTTTCTACCACTTTGATTTTTTTCTTTCTCTGTGCCCAGAGTGCAGCTGTTAAAGTTTGCCTTCAAAGTCACCCTGATTTACTGATTAAATGAGAGGATAACTTGAAACCTGTCATTCTGAGCTCATATCAGCTTTTCTTTGACAATAAGGGTTTTCTTGTTTATTTATTGGGCATTTTTGCCTTACTCTCACTGAGCCTGAAAACAGACATTCTGACTTTTTATGCCCCGACTCTCAAGTGCCAAAATTAACGGGCAGACTCATTAGTGTCAGTAAAGCTTGACTTGCCTATTCAGTCACGTAATTTCTCAAATCATGACCAAGGATTTTTTAAAAGCGTTTTATGACTTTAACACAGTTGACCACAGTGGATAGTATATTTGCCAAACTGTATCCACTGAAAGTTTTTGCATGTGAACCTAAATGGCTGGTGAGCTTCTGTCCTTTATGTCTTTAGACTTTTACCTTTTTTCACCATGGACTTGACATGTAATATCCAAGTATAACCCTATTATTTTACCAAATTTGACTGAAGATGAAGATCAGTGTGTATTAAAATATGTAAAGAAATATAAACAAATAAAAAAATATATAATAGGTTCATTAGAATACATTATTTTCCAAATCACTTTTTAGTTATTGTATAAAGATGCTGCACAGCACAGCGTGGAAACATATGGCTACATATGTTAGACTTTCTATGACATAAACCATATTTTGAAGTTTTTGTACATTTTTTCCCCTTTTGGAAATAACTGAATGTGCAAAACAAACATCACCACACAAACTACAACCGACAATTTAACTCAGATTTTTACTTATTTATTTATTTTATTAAGGTTGAAAACAGACAAAACAAGGGGTCCATGTTGTCCATCGCTTCCTGCTTTATTTGCTGTTCATCTGTACTTCTCGGACAGCGCACGGGCCACAGCAGCCAGGAACTTGTCCATGGCCACATGGACCTCAGGAGTGAAGTCGGTGGGGAACATGATGGCCAAAACCACAAGGATGTTGTGGGAGAGAATCTGAGGGGAAAAACCAAATGTAAAAATCTTGCTTTTTGTGTAAAGTTTGAAGTGCAGTAAACAACCTTCTTCTTACCTTGAAGTTGGAGGGGTCCACTCTCAGAGTGAAGGCATGCAGCTCACTGAGGCTAAGGAGCCCTGATGTCAGATCGTCAATTTTGGCCACAGCGTCACCAACTCCAGCCATCACCGTGGCCCCGTGCTTCACCACCGGGGCCGAGCCGGGGCTCAGGTCCTTCCAGTGGGAGAAGTAGGTCTTGGTCTGTGGGTAAACCACCAGCATCCTGTACAAAAACAAACACTTTGAACACATGCAATAGATATAGCTGCTGTTTCTTCCTTCAGAGCCATCTTTACCTGGACAGAGCATCTGTGCCGATTTCCTCGCCACTGGAAGAGATCTTGGCCCAGAAGGTCTTCACTGTTGCCTTGTCCTTTGCAGAGAGACTCATCTTGTCTGACGATTAAGTTTGAATGTGGAGTTTCAGCACGAGAATAGGAGGTTTTATAGACGGAAGAGGACAGGGACACACCCTGGTCACCTCTGAGGTTATCTGAACTCAGAGGTGTTCCAGCTGAGAAATGAGATAAGAATAAAACCGAACAGTAACGGTCACTCTGAGGACCCATGCAAGAATCAAACACCACAAGTTACAAATGGGTGACTACACAAATAACAAGAAAAGTTAAATTTATCAATATAAAGCAATAATGTCATTTTATATAACTTTTATTCTTGTGAGTTGTTCACAAAGAGTATCAGCAAAACAAAATACAAATAATTAAGATATTTAAGAATATATCTACATACCTTATAAATATGCTCTGGTAGATGCCAGCTAATTATTTATTTTATTCATTATTCCTCCAGAAATGAAAAGAGTGTAATGTCTCTAAACAAGGCAATAAAATGTGGGCAATAAAATCTGCAAATAATGAATATTTGCAGATTTTATATACATATTAATTACCCTGTCTAGGCATAGTTAGATCTGGGCTTCCAAAGCTTTAGGATCAGATTCTTTGGTACATTTTTTAAAAAGTACTCAAACTCAGTTGCATATCCCTTGGTCCGACATTCATATTTCTATTTTATTAAGTTAGACTCATACAATGAAACAATGACTGATCTGATGTCTTCAGTGCCAGAGATTGTTTCATTGATGAAACAGTGTTGAATCAGTCATAAAATAATTGTCATGCTCAAAAACCTTTTGCTGATCATCATGCACTATTGACTTCAAAGTCATTCAGTGTTTTCCCATCAGTTATTAAAATCGATGTATCAAGAAGGGAAGATGTGAGCTTCCCTCAACTCCACCCATCTGATAACTATGGGAGGAGCACAGCTGGATGTCTATAAAGTGGATCTCCTGGGCCTGCTGACCCACACCAGACAAAGGGAGCGAGCAAACAAAAACTCCAAAATGGTCAAATGGTCAGACTTCGAGCGTGCCGCTATCCAGGACATCTTCTCCAAGATCAATTATGATGTTGTTGGCTGTGCAGCTCTCTCCAGGTAAAAAAAAAACAAAACTATTTTCTTTACCCAAAAATGTATTAATTTGAGGTTTTATTCTCCTTAATGATCTTTTTGTCTCTTCAGGTGTCTGATTGTCTACCCCTGGACTCAGAGATACTTTGGCAGCTTTGGAAACCTCTACAATGCTGCGGCCATAACATCAAACCCCAAAGTGGCGGCTCACGGAAAGGTCATCATGGCAGGTCTGGAGAAAGCTGTGAAGAACATGGACGACATTAAGACCACATACAAAGACCTGAGCGTGCTGCACTCTGAGAAACTGCAAGTGGACCCCGACAACTTCAACGTAAAGCTGTGTTCTTTTTGTCATTACACCACGGGTATTAATGCTGTTGCTGCTTTCTGACCCATTTTATGCTCTGTTGCAGCTCCTGGCAGACTGCCTGACCATTGTTGTAGCTGGTCAGATGGGGGCAGCCTTCACCCCTGAAGTCCATGGAGCTTTCCAGAAGTTCCTGGCCGTGGTGGTGGCCTCTCTGAGGAAGCAGTACCACTAGAGAGCCTCAGCCAGGATGCTCTCAAGATCTGTTTCTCCTCATTTTTAGAAGGAGGAGGCTATGAATGATTAGATAAATAAATTAGCACATTTAACAAATGATTTTGTTATCGCTGTCTTTATTCCTTATTATCATGTTTATAACTTTCTTATGTAGTACGTAAATGAAATCTAAATAAGATGTAGCTGGTCAGATGGGGGCAGCCTTCGCCCCTGAAGTCCATGAAGCTTTCCAGAAGTTCCTGGCCATGGTGGTGGCCTCTCTGAGGAAGCAGTACCACTAGAGACTTGTGTCTTACAAAACTGAATGAATAAATAAAAGAGTAATTTTTAAGAAAAAAAACATCTGTCTCTTAATTTTTTTCTCACTGACATTAGTAGTAAAATAAACTTTATCCTAATTTAAGGTATTCGAATACATTTATGAACTACCTAAAGGTCTTAAAGAATTGCCACATACAAATGAAAGTATCTGAGAATCCATCAAAGAAAAGTAGTGCGATTTTTCTCTGTTCCTATGTGTGTTAGAAAAATTCAAATTGTCAACATTTCTTTCTGTAAATGTTTAATTATTTGCACTGGTCTGCTAATGCAGGCTGTGCCTGTCTGCACACAATTCTTGTGAATATTAAGTAAAAGGCAAAGATTGTTTAAACTTATCATGGTGATCATGATAAGTTTTCACACATTCAAATTTGTCTTTCCTTCTTGAATAACAACTGTTTTTGACTACAATGTAAACTTAAAAAACCCTGAGGTTGGGGCAAGAAGTGCACATTTTAAGTTATCTCTGCAGCTAGAATCTTATCTATATGTGCTGCTACTTGTAATGCGCTGCCTATGGACACTTGATGCTTGTGGAAAATATAGTTCAAAGCTTTAGGTTAGGTTTTCTTTGTGTAACAGCACAGTTTCTGGATTTTCTATCTTGTTGCATATTTTAATTTTAAAGCTACGACCACATTGTATTTAATTAAACCAATGTATTATTTGTCTACTTATTAGAAGCATTTTTTTTCAGTTGCTTTGCATCAGAAATGGAATTCATAATCATTTTATCAAATTTTAACATTTAAGTTAAATATCTTTTATAGGTTGAGGACTGAATGCAAGAACATGTTTGTTCATTAGATATAGACATATGCATCATGTCCATACAAAACAAGTACATTTATAACACAAAGAGAAGAAGAAGAGAGTCAAAGAAAGCCGAGTGCTTAAAAGACAAAGTTACTTAAACAACTTTAGTACAACATCTGGTAGTGTTTTTGTAATTCCTCAAAGACTTTCCAGTTGTGAATGTTGATGCTGTCTTAAGTTTTTAGCAAAGAATGCACCTTTGGATTCACAATATTTTAAAATTAGACATGCACAACTAGGTTTTAGCTGCATTACTTTGCATGATTTAAGTTTTTTAAATTCTTTGACATGCAGTTGTCTCACTAGACATGATATCCAAAGAATGTTTTTTTATATATATATATATATATATATATATATATATATATGTAGTTAATTTTCAGGCTGAAAATGAGCTATCTAATATTTTTGTCTACCACCAATTCTTTTGTCATGAAAATAAAACAATTTAAAATACTAAGTTAATACGACATTGGATTGTGTCCATGTTTATTGTAAAATGATAATAAGCGCTGTAGCGGGTGCTTCTGCCAAGACGATTGCAGATAAGGATCACTAAACAACTTGCATTGCTGTTGGCAGCTGGCTGTCATTCAGAAACTGCATGGTAAAACCGTACAAAAACGTTTGTGTGGTTCAAGATTAAGACCTGTAAGTACACACTACAGTCTTTTTGTTTTTTGTTTTTTTTTATATGTATGTTTACAGTAATGTTAACACAAATCAGACAAGTTCTGGCTTCCACATGTAGTTGCTACTTCTCTAACACTTTCCTTTTCATGGCGCCTTGTGCTGCTTATCTGTTTATTAAGCACCACAGAGTCAGTCAGTGAAACTATGGGGCTGTCCAAGTTCTCCCAAACATCATCAAAAGTTCTAATTATATAATTAGAGCTTTATATATATATATATATATATATATATAGTTTCATTAGCTCTTGACTTTATTAAATTTGCTGTGTTTAATTTCTAAGTTCTACAACCTGAAATAATTACTATTTTACTCTTTTGTGTGAAGATTAGGAAACCATTTGTTTTAGAAGTGAGGCGCAAAAGACAAAAAAATAAGACAGCTTTTATGGACAATTATATCTTTAATTTATTCAGCCAACCTTTTGAATTCAAAGGTGTTGATGAATTTTTCTTTTGGATGACATGCAGTTTTTTTGTGCAGTCGATCCCCCTGAGAGGCTGGATCTTAGCGGTACTTCTCAGACAGAGCCATGGCCAGGTTCTGCAGGAACTTGTCAATGGAGACATGGACCTCAGGGGTGAAGTCAGCAGGGAAGTACAAGGCCAGCACCAGGACGATGTTGTGAGCGAGGATCTATTGCATGAGAAACAAACAATGAGTTAAAGTGAGCATGTTATGATTGTCCATGAAGCTTTTTAAATGTTGATGTTGCTTTAACTTTTAACTCAACAACTTCTACCCACCCTGAAGTTAGCGGGGTCCACTCGGAGCTTGAAGGCATGCAGCTCGCTAAGCTTGGACATGGCACTAGGCATGTCATCAATCTTTGCGACGGCGTCTCCAATAGCTGACATGATGGTGGCACCGTGCTTCTTCACCTGTGCAGACTCTGGGCTCAGATCAGACCAGTGTGAAAAGTAGGTCTTGGTTTGCGGGTATGCAGTCAGCATCCTAGAAAATACACACAAGATTAAGTTAATCCGGATTAAAGAATAAAACATTTAACAATTCATGGTTGAAAACTAAAACAAAAACAACAATAAGAGAGAAAACCCACCTGCCGAGAGCCTCGCCCCCCATCTCAGCAGCTTTAGGGGCCACTTTGTCCCAGAAAGACTTCACCACAGTCTTGTCCTTTCCTGAGAGACTCATTTCTGCCTTTTTTTCTCCAAGTTGAACGAAAAGAAACTCTGCTACGAAATTGCTGGTAGTGAAGACTTATAACTGTCTTTGTTTTATATCAAGCCAAAATGCACCACGCCCTCTATCAAACGTAGACCCCACCTCTTTGGCAGAAATTACTAGAAGTTTCTATAATTCTTGAGATAAAAGATAACCACTCCCTGTCTTTGACCAAATGTCTGTCAATATTTTATTTCAGTTAAAAAAGTGTATTTTTAATTAAAATTTTTCAAATTCATATCCAAGGAAAAATACAAGTCCACATAGGTGAAATGTTGCATAGTGTGAGGACTGTTCCAATAGACATTACTCATATAATTTGAAGGTATTCTAAAGATATTTAGAGAAGCAATTGAGGAAACGTAAGACAGGCGTAACTGCATTTAATTACATCTGCCATTCAACCATGTTAAATGTGTTTGATCAACACCAAGAAATGGTATTACTCACTCTAGATAAATCATATACTTTGTATATTACACAAACAGCAGATGAAGGTTTTACTTATCTTTATAGTGACTGGTGAAGTGTCCAACTTTTTTAACAACCAATATCAGTATGAAATAACAATTCTGTCATCTATTCTAGAAACTTTGCAATTTTCAATCTAGATTTCAGGTACCAGCATTCTTTTCTAGCTGCTCTTCTTTTATCTACGCAAAGTAAAAACATATATATACGTATATGGAGAGAAAGTGAATGTGACAGCTTCCAAGCTCTTTGTGGGAACAATTTCTGAGCTTTTGTCAACCACCTGTCTACTTGTCTTTTGTCAAGTTTAGTAGAAACGCAATTCAGTTAAATTCCAAAATCAGTGATGGGTTGACAAAGAAATGCAAGGAAGAATATGGTCTATATCAATCATTTCTGTCCAATAATAGAAATAACTTATATGCATGTGTATGAAAAGAAGGCTCATACAGCTGAAAGATATAACTTTACAGGTTACTTTTACCTTTCGATATTAAGGGCTCTACAGTTTATTGGGTAGTGATAAGTTATTTAGTCAGTGACATCCCTACAAGTGTCAGAAACGCTATTGCTGATTAATATGGCTTCTCTAAAAGTGCGTGGTTTGATATAAATGGGTGCGGTCATCTGAATTTAATGATAACCAACCCATCAAAACTACTGAACCCTCAGAGCGGCGGTGTAGAGACCATCTTATCATATTCATTGGAGCAAGTTGCTTCATTGATAAACTTTTGATGTCTCATTCTTTCTGTTCTGCACATAAATGATGAAGAAAACATACTTTTTGTTATTGGCATTTCTTTTTCCATGTAACCACTGACATAATTCCCAAAATATTATAGTTAGAATAATATTTTGACCCTTTTCTCATATCGTTGCACTTAGGTTGTTGAAATAATCAGAACATACACACTGTCAAGCTTCTTAAGCTAAAATATTGCTCTGTACAGTTGTACAACATACAGAAACCAAAAAACAGTAATGGAATCTATACTCTTCCATTAAATTTGGTTATTTTTATTGCTTGGATGTCATTAAAAGAGCTGCAAAAAACAAAGTTGCATAAAATGTCACCCTTGATTATATAAAACATTTATAGTTATTTTCTTCTTATCAACCTTTTCCAGGAAGCCCCCCCAGTGATCATATCGACATTGTTAAGGGTATAACCCAACATGGAACTGACATTTGTCCAATCAGATGCCTCCTAAACAGAGAGGAGTGGCACTGGGAAATTAATAAAAAGCTCTAAGATTATCATCCTCAAAAAGGTTGTGTCCTGAGGCATTTAAATTATTTTCTGTGGCGTAAAGACAAATTTAGTTCATCACCATGGTCGAGTGGACAGATGAAGAGCGCAAGGCCATCACAACTCTGTGGGGACAAATTGATGTGGGTGAGATTGGACCCCAAGCTCTGACCAGGTGACTCTTCATAAAATTTTCATTCATTTATCCATTTCCTTCTTCAAGTTTAGCACATTCTTGGAATCAGCTGGTAGCATGCCCAGGCCCCTGAATTCAGTTTCACATGTTTTAATTTAGTATTAACCTTTAACATGTGTCCCTTGAACCAGGCTTCTGATTGTGTATCCCTGGACTCAGAGACATTTTGGAGCCTTCGGAAACCTGTCCACCTACGCTGCCATTGTCGGAAATGCCAAAGTGGCTCAGCATGGAAAAACTGTGATGAGTGGACTGGAAACTGCAGTGAAGAACATGGACAACATCAAGAATGCCTATGCCAAGCTGAGCGTCATGCACTCTGACAAGCTGCATGTGGATCCCGATAACTTCAGGGTACATTGTTATAAATTCACTCGTCATCGAGTTTTTCATCAAAGTTCCCTTGGTGAAAAACAACTTTTAAAGTTTTTATTTAATCAGTAATAACATCCTTGCTTTACTTTTTTCCATTTCAGGCTCTTGCTGAATGCATCTCAGTGGTTGTGGCCGCCAAATTTGGCCCCACTGTCTTCACAGCTAGTTTCCAGGAGGCTTGGCAGAAGTTCCTGGCTGTGGTGGTCTCTGCCCTGGGAAGACAATACCACTAAGCAAAAATAAAGCACACAACAGTCTTTCACATGAAACAGTTTTTGTAAAGTTTCGAAAATGCACCATTTGCTGTTTGGAAGCTGTTGCAAACCCCAAATAAAAACTGAAAATCATAGTCTATGGTTCTGTTCAATATTGCTTGTTAAAGTAGCTTTCAATTTTGCTTAGTTGCTTTGCAGGCTGTTGATTTAATACTTTTTCAGTTAAAGTATATATGCAGATTCAATAGAAAATAATTATCTTTGGAAGTCCGCCCCAATTAATTGACCACACATTTTATGAAAGAAATATGAAGGAATATGCCTGTGCCACTTAAGTTACTTGCTAAAACACACATCAGTCTGAGAAAGTGTAATGGGTTAAATATATTTAGATAATTTCTTCACATGATCAAGGAAATATATTTTACTCAATAATAATTTAACATTTTTAGTAAACTGGGCTATGAAAACTACAGATCACAGACTCGGTATTTTGATGTGAAAGGGCGTGGCAAACTGAAATTAATGATAATTTTCCAAAAATACTGCAGGTCAGCCTGAGTGCTAATTAACCACAAAACAAAGCCTTACACACATCACATAAAAAATATCAAAATGTCAAAGTACATTTTCAAAATATTATATGGCTCTTGACCTATTTCGCAGATACAGTATAATTAATCTTTCCGTTGGAGTAATAATTTTCTATTTAGTCTTACTTTACTCATAGACAATTTCTACAACAAGTTGGAGAAGTTAGAAATAAACGATATGGGGAAAGCGCCATCTAGAAGAAACACCGATCCCGCCATTACGTGTTAAAATCCAGATAAAATTGAATGAATTGGAATATTATTGAAAATGTTATTGTCTAAACTAATTAAATTGAGAAAGGTGAACAGCTAACCTTTATACCAATGAAGGTGACTTGCTCTTTATGTAAAAGGTTCCAACTGTCAAGTCAGCAGTATTTGCTATATTGTACCGGTAAAAACATGACACCTCTGTATTAAAATTCTTCTTCATTTATTTTTTGTATTGGGTATTATTCGCTGAGTAACTGAGTTGGGGATTTTGCCTCTCAAATAATGTTTTTTTTTCAATTTCTTTTAAAGAATTTCGTCAGCAGACATAAGAAGTATGTATTTGCAATCTATTGCTGTATGCCCTCCAGGGGACATGGGATTTTTTTTTCTCTTCTTTAACTCGGTTTTAAGTTCCATAAACTTTAGATATTTCACAAAGAGATATTAACATTCATAGAAAAAACCTCACATCTTATATTAAAGCAGAAAGTGCGGTGGCCACCGTAAGAGAGACTTACATTGTTCAATTATGCCACATGAACTGATCAGTACAGTATTGCGAGGGAACGCAAAATATTTTCTTTCCCCATGTCCCCTCGATGGCTCCGTAGGTTGGAACTTAAAACCGAGTTAATGTTTCCAGCCGGGCATTTCTCAAGGCAATACACAACAATGTCAACAACAGCTTTCGAAGATACTTGCGCAATTTTATATAGGCTTCTAAGTTAATTGTAAAGTGTCCCCGTTATTGTTACCTTTATCTCTTTATTGAACGCATTAACGGTGATAGGAGCTGTAGCTAAATCAAGCTAGCGGACACTTTTAGAATGCTAACATGATGCTAAGCCCGTCGACCGAGTCACCAGATGACAGAAACTCCCTATACAGTCAGTCACTGAACAACAGACATAAAAGCGGAGATAAAACTAGTCCTATAAGCGTCATCCTGGTTAGTTCTGGGAGTAGAGGGAACAAACTTCTATTTCGGTATCCTTTTCAAAGAATAGCTGATTGTCCGTCTTCTCTCTCAGGTAGGTTGCTGCATTGACATGAACTCAAACAATGACTGTCATGTTTATCGATTTACAGCTGTACACTACTGGTAGTGTATTTATGTTGTAGTTGAACCCACGACACTTCTGCTGTAAAGCAGCAGTGCTTCAAACTGCACCACTGTGCAGTCTAGCTTGTCAAATGTTTAATTCAACTCGGATGTCTTTGATTCAACCATTACTCCTTTGCATGTGGTACAGTCAGATGTGAGTCAATCTGACAACTTCACTCACAGGACAATAATCTCAAATACAAAAAGGAAACCTGAACTTGATTGTTGTGATTGTCCAGACCTGGAAGAGATTGAATTGTAGTGGTGTGTTAATAACATAAGACCGGTGCAGAATGAAACATCTCCACAAAATATAATAAATAAAGAATAGAACATCAAAATTCCCCCAGATAAAATCATACAGACAATGAAAAAAGATGATTATGCAAGTCATTGAATCATGGGATGTGTGTAGTTTTTTCTATGACAGGGCAGCATCCTGATACAATCGCGCTGTGTTATTTTAATGAGCCATTTTAGTTGGAGATGTTGCTAAAAATCTTTATTTAAATTTTTGTATCACATTTATAGCAACAGTCTGGGATTTGGTAAAATATTCGTAAAGCTTATTTGACAGATTTCTAGGCTCTAAATTCTACATTAGTTAATTCACTGGTCTGCAATTATCTTTTAGCTTATAAAAAGGGGAAAATGTTTAGTTTTTTTTTTACCTTTATACTTTAATCTGTCTTCAGCAAAACAGCGTAATCCATATGCACTGAACACAACTGGGGATGTTCTGGAAGATCCGGATGGTGATTCAAGGTAAATAGTTTTTTTTTTCATCTTCTTTCTTCTTCAAAAAAACTATTAAAAGACAAGTAAATGTACATTCTGTGCATGTTTATCTGAAAATGTACTGTTGAAAATGTAATTTCATCACTTCATGAGTCTAAATGTTACATTTTCAGCTGTTGTTTGACTGTGCCTGCTAATCACAGGACCCAACCCATAGTGTCTGTTTTATTCATTTTTATTGTGCTGTCACCTTACAGATGATGAAATCAACTTGTCATTTTTGTTGGTTTGAACACCTTAATAAATATCAAACAGCTCAGTCTGTGGAGATATAGTCATAGACTACTTATTTTTTAGTAGGTAACTAATATCTGTACTTGAGAGTCTTTCAATAGATAGTAGATGATTAGATACGAGACTCTTTATTGACCAGGAAGATGAATATCTTTGTTTTTGTCCTTCAGTTCAAAGCTGAACAATATATCTAATCATAGTTTATATTGACGTGTCAGTATGTGCAATTTCACAATTGCAAAGGTTTGGTTAGATGCAATATTTGATTTGCTGTTCTATTTCTAGTGCAAGGCATTCAGACTTTGCATGCCGATAATGTATTTGGACATTGGGGGGATACTTCACTGCTATTGATGCCCTAAAACAATGGCGATTTTATGGATCCCAGATGGGCACAACATGATGATGGAAAAGATTGAAGATGAGTGAGAAACATATTGATATGGCAAAAATTCAACAGTAATTGCAATAGCATAAACTTGATTATCATTTGATATTGTAAACTCACCATATCAAGTGCAATGTCCACTACTGGTATACCTATATATGCAAGTGAGATGTACATGCAGAGCAGCATGTTTACATCACTGTGTCACATGTTTTTTGGGTTTGTTTTAATGTCCATTTTCTGCATTTAGCCCAACTGTGTGTTGCATCTTTCCTTTTGTTTGCTTTTTTTTGTTCTTCTTTTTTTGGTGCCCAAATCCCATTTCAGGGAGCAATGTCCGCTAACTGACGAACAGTTGGTAGCAGGGTAAGACCGAAACATTCTGAACCACCTCTCCTTCCCCTAGATCACCCCCCTGTCCTTTTATTTCACCCCATCTTTCCTGTTTTTGTGCCCTGTATCAATCTCCAATCCCAATCTCTGTGCCGTTCCTTTTTAATGATGTACAGAAGATGAATCATGCTTGCACTAAAATCATCAATTTAAATGTACGCTCATAATTCAGAGCATGTAGACTTGGCAAATAAGAATGAAATTCAAATCAGTTACAGCAGTTTGAGTAATACTTTTCATTGCTTTTTTAAAATGATGGTGGTGGAAAAGGTCCATATTGTGTTTAATTTTTTTCTAGTAGATAACACCTTAATTTGTATCCCCTTTGACTGCAGCATGAGTTACATCAGTCAAACCAGCATGAGTTTGTCACATTTCTCATTCATGTATCATTCACTATTTTCTGCTGGGAAACCTCTTCTTTTCCTTACCTCACAGTTGCCAAATTAGATTTTCTTGTTATTATTGAATTATTTTAAGTCAAATCCATCCTATAAGCAGGAATAAGAACATTATAGCCAGATAATCTGAACCTTTTTCACTCATCTCTGCTGCTCCCAGTTTGCAAGGTTTTTAATTGAGTTTGTGCTTCCTTCCTCGAGGTTTTCTGATAGCATCCTGGCCACCATCCTGGCCACCAAGAACGATATGTGTGGAAAGAAGTTTGAACTCAAGATAGATAATGTTCGATTTGTGGGTCACCCGACTCTTCTGCAGCATTCTCCCCTCATCCAGGTAGGAAAAAATAGTCAGTGAAGCAAAGAATTAAGGTCTTCTCACTTACATTGAGAAACTGAATTAGGGTTTTCTCAATTAAAGACAATTTTAATTGAGAAATTTTACGTTTTCATACTTTTACCCATCTTCATTACCACTATTAACATTTAATTTATGTGCTAATTTCAAGGTCCATGTTTCATAGAGCTTTTGTCTAAACATCTCCTTTCTTTCTTTAGCTGCATCTCTAATAAGCCATTCTTGTCTTGCCCTAAGTATGATTTTGACGTTTTCAGGACATGTTTGTGTTGATTATTTTTTCTGACACTGATTTACATTGATGATCTGGCACTGATAATGTTTCAGAAGTTACATTTTACATTTTTAGTTCCAACTCTGTTTATAGCTATTCACATCTTAAAAATACAATAAATAAACACAACTCTCTGCCACTGCAGTTTAAAACTGTTTATTTTTCAATTAAAATTTTACCAGAAAATGTATGTTTCTGTGATACATTGACATTAAAGTGAAGAAGGTTAGCTTTCAAGTATGTCAATATATGTACAAAATGCTGAATATAAATGGTCACGCAGGCCTACTAATGAAATCTTACTACATTTGGATAAATCTACAACTTCTGCTCTTGCTAATACATCCTTTGACCCATCAGTGCTTGTAATTGCTGTAATTATTGTTGTCTTAAGTATACTCTTCCTAAATTAAATCCATTGTGATTTTCACTTGTTACTTAGTAGCTCCATGCTTTCTAGGGTAAATTTAATGACCTCACATGTCAATGTCAATGTCAATGTCAATGTCAAATTTATTTATATAGCACCTTACAGCAGACAAGACTGCACCAAAGTGCTGCACAAAATAACAACACAAAAACAACAACACAATGACAAAACAGAACACACATCATTTAAATGCCAAAGAGTAAAAATGAGTTTTAAGAAGCGATTTAAAATGGTCCAGGCTGTGGGCAGATCTAATCTGGAAAGGTAAGTTATTCCATAAAACAGGAGCAGCAACAGAAAAAGCTCGATCTCCTTTCCTCTTAAGTCGAGTTCGAGGAACTGTAAGTAATAACTGATTATTTGATCGTAGCGTTCTGGACACAGACTGGAAATTTAAAAGGTCCCGAAGATAAGGGGGGGCTAACCCATTTAAAACTTTAAAAGTTAACAAAAGAATCTTAAAATCTATTCGATAAAAAACAGGCAGCCAGTGTAAAGATGCCAGAGTTGGCCTTATGTGGTCATGCTTCCTGGTTCCTGTGAGAAGCCGTGCTGCTGCGTTATGGATCATTTGAAGTCGCTGAATCTGTGATTTTTCCATCCCTCTATATAAAGAGTTGCAGTAATCCATTGCATTCCATATGAAATACTAATAAACAAAACAAAACTGAAGAAATACTAATTCAGTTTTTTTCATAGTTCTCTGTCATATCTGCAAAATTGCTTCCTTCGCTTTCTCCAGTACTTGACCATAAGACATTTGTTAATGTCTTGCTGAAGACATTTGTTAGTTGAAGCAGAGTTGAAAATTCTGCTTCAACTCTCATACCACCGAGTGGTTTTTTTTCTAATGCCCAGAGATCAGCTCCCCCTACAGTACTTTTTTGAACAGCCTGTGTTGTTGAGATCGTTACTGTTTTACTGGCAATGATGACAAGGCAAAAGCAAACTGAGCAGCACAAAGCTCTCCTATGTGCAGAAATGATCATGATTTCTCTGTGTTTGATACATTTAGAACTCTTGATAGCGTTTTGTAGACTTTTGCATCTGGAAATAACTGGAAGAGCTTTCGATGCACTTTAATGTGATAAAATAATCCTTTGAATTGAACTAGGGTTTTAGTTCACATTTTTTTAACATCTGATGCGGGCTTTTTTCAGTTATGTTTTGTTGACAGACAGAAAATGTTTTCACTATTTTTAAAATCCGGCCATTTTTTCCACAAATGTTTCTGTGTGTCTATACCAGTCTTTGTATATTTGAAAACTGGGTTTCTACTTATTCTTCTTTGTTTGAAAATAAAAAATAATATTTGATATTGTAGAGTTTTTATTGCATCTTTTTCTATTTTACGTATTTTTTTTTCTTTTTTGAGACAAGTTATTCAATAAATGTAAAAATAAATTTGGTTTAATTTTTTTTTATTTATTTGTAATGCAATATTTAAAGGTTGCTCTTATTTGCTTAGATAACATTTTTAGTTAAATTTTAACTAAAGAATAGATGTATTTTTTTTGGAAAAGCTTAATTTTATGGACTTTATAGAGACATGGCTTTTTGTCATTTCAGGTTTTCAAAACAGATCCTTCGCCTAAGAGAGAAATGCCCACGATGATCTTGTTTAATGTGGTTTTTGCACTAAGAGTAAGGAAATCTTTAATAAAATATTTCGATTTTAAATATATTGTGTTGAAAATTGAAAATGATAATATGGCTTTTCATGTTCATTTTTATTTTTATTTTTTTTACCAAGTCTTTTTAAAATATTTTAGCTGACTGTGGGTGGGACGCTTAAAGTTAGTTTTCTGTTAATCTGTATTCCTTGGATGGGAGGGGTGTGTGTGTTTGATAACGCTCAGTTATCAGTGACAGCATGAGAACTCTGGGAGCAGAGGGCGGTTTATTCTGCTTAATCATGCTGCTCAGCAAGGCCCAGCCCGGTTCCAGCCCATGCTGAGTCATGGTTCTCTGCAAGTCCCAGGAAGGCTCAGAAGATGCGAAAAGTTGCTCTGTCATGCTTTGTCCATAATATCTGCTCTGCAGCTTCAATTACTGTGCTGTAAACGCACTTAAAAAAGAAGCAGAAGTACTTTATAATTCTAGAAATGTTTTTCTTTTTTTCAAATGTGCATTGTTTTTCTATTTTTAGTGGCCTTTCAGTCTGAAAATGTTTTTTAGTCAGATAAGCAACACAAAAGAGAAATTTGATGTAATTAGTTAAAACTTCAAACATAAAAATTATATATTCTGCTTGTCCATTTGCATCTCCAGGCAAACGCCGACCCGTCAGTGATCAGCTGCATGCACAACCTGTCTCGGCGCATCGCCATAGCCCTTCAGCATGAGGAGCGCCGCTGCCAGTACCTGACCAGAGAAGCCAAGCTGATGCTTTCCATGCAAGACGAGATCACCACTACGACTGAGAGTACGATATTCTCTCACTATTCACACCTTCTCTAAAGCTCTGTCTCAGTCAAACTTTCCAATTTTGAATTATAATCATGTCCTTTTTTTTTATTCCATGTCTCATTGTTATAACTGTGCTTCCTCTCTGCCGATGTTAGCAGATGGAACCCCGCAATCTCCATTTAGACAAATTCTTCCAAAATGTAAACTAGCCAGAGACTTAAAGGCGGCCTATGACAGGTGGGAAGCTGAATAAATTCACCTGCTTTGTTATCTTTCTCAAAGTTTTGAACAAATACACGTTTTCATTAAGTTAATTGTGATATTTGTGATTTTTCAGCCTCTGTACAACAGGTGTGGTACGATTACATATCAACAACTGGCTCGAGGTCAGTTTCTGCTTGCCTCATAAGATCCACAGGGTTGGTGGGAACTACATTCCCCCAGAGGCACTAGAACGCAGTCTGAAGGCCATAAGGTAAATTCAATATGTTACACACTCTGTTCTGTATTAGAAACAATATTTAATGTTACTATCAGTGTACACGAACAAACTTAATTTGTTGTAAATTACAGAGGAAAACTGCTCTGTGTCAAATAAAGCAGAAAATTCTTTTGATGCTTTAATTACTACACATTTCAAAAATATTTTTAAAGTTATTATGAGACGTTAATCTTTTTCAAGTATAGTCAACTTTTGTGGCCTATCTATTAAGCTCCATCTATTCATTGAAATATTTCCTGTGGGCCACACTGCCACCTATAGGTAGCTTTGAAAATTGCTGTTTTGAATAACGTCTCATTTTAATGCCTTTTTAAAGCTAAAAAGAAGTAAGGTACGAAGTGAAGATTTTGTAAAGAGTTTTGAAAAGTAATTTGGTTTTGGCCCTGTAGGCCCTATCATGCCCTGCTGCTGCTAGAAAGTGAGAAGGCGCTGTTGGATCAACTTCCTCTGGACTGCTCACCTGCAATGGTGCGCCTGATAAAGACCTGCTCAGCAGTGAAAAACCTGCAGCAGCTCGCCCAGGACGCTGACCTGGCCTTACTTCAGGTGCACAGCATCGCTCTGATATCATGCTTTTTCAAGGCATGACTTTAATAGGGACTACAATTCTTTTGCATTTCTCATAATGTGCCTTCAGTTGCACACATAGCGTGTATACAATAGAATGAAATAAAAAATAAAAACAAGTCACAACTGAAACTTAAAGAAATACTTTGGGTTTAGAAGCTTCTTCGCGTGTTTAGTGTGAGTTACCACTAAAATGCATTTCATGAAAAATCCACCCAGTGTGTCTTGTATATTTAGCTACTTACTGCCATCTAGTGGTGAGTATACGGAATGCAAAAACATTCATGTAAACATTTTTTCTCTCTTTTCACACCACTTTTTCAGGGTTTCTAATCAGACCTTGTAGTTTATCATTATTTTTTTTCTCACTCAGATCTTCCAAATTGCTGCTCACTTGGTTTACTGGGGCAAGGCGATCATCATCTTTCCTCTTTGTGAGAATAACGTCTACATGCTGTCTCCTCATGCCAACATCTCTCTGTAAGTGTGTGAAATCTTCTCTTAAGATTTGATCAAACATATTAAAGCCAGACAGGGACTGTGTTAAGTTGCAGTGTTTGTTCTTCCTCCCTGACCAGATACTCCACTTTGGCTAAGCAATTTGCTCAGCAGTTCTCTGGCCACGATCTGCCCTCCATGTTGGCCAAGTTCTCTCTACCGGTCTCATTGGCTGAATTCAGAAACCCCCTGGAAGCCCCTGCACAGGAGGTAAGATAATCCCTGAAATTGCTAAAATATTGTTCATTTTATGTGGAAATTGAAATATATGACATAGATGCAAAAATTTGCTAGCAATATTTTTGATTATTTAGAGGGAAGAAAGACCAGGCAAGATCTCTGAACTAAACTAAGCACCCTTTCCCTGAAGGCAGACTAATAAAACTAATAAATAGACATGACTTTAGTGACATGGACTACTTGTTTGTTGGCTCATGATGTTTGTGTTATTTTTGACACTCTTCTGCTTGTTTTAGACTTCCTTCCTGCTCCAACACACGAGATTGAGACTGATGAGTCATTTCACGATTTTTAAACCTGTACTGTAACATTTTCCTCCACGAAGCGCGCCCTCTGCTGGCCATTATGTAGATTGCAGGTTCAAAACTAAGTATCGATCGTTTGAGATATTATGTGCAGATGGACAGCAGATACAAAACATATTTTACTGTTGGCATAATCAGTTTTCTACATAAAAATAAATAAACACTTGAGAAATACATATCAATATATTTGCAGAAATATTCTTCTAATGGAAGCAGTTTTATAGTTTTTATCCAAATTCGAAGGCAAATGGTAAGTTGAATCAGAGGTCTTTTGGATTTTACTGTAAGTTAAGACTGGATTGTAATCACTAGAATACTTTCTCATTGGCTGTTGAAGATGTGTTATCATTTTCTGAAGCACATTATCTGTGACCCACTGCACCATTTATTCTAATTTCCTCAATAATTTGGTGTCTTGTTTTTCCTCTATTGCGTCTCTATAGGCCCAGCTCATCCAGATGGTGGTGTGGATGCTCCAGCGCCGCCTGCTCATCCAGTTGCACACTTATGTTTGCCTTTTAATATCACCCAGTGAAGATGAGCCTACACCCAAGGGTGAAGAACTTCCACTGGCTGCGCGGGTTGGAGGCCGCAGTCTCAGCACCCCGAGCGCTCTCAGTTTTGGTTCTCCAAGTAAGACCCAACCATCAACATCACTGCTCCCTTCTCTGCTCTCACGGCTAAATAAGAGGTCAAACAGATCATTGACCACTTCCTTCACATCCTTCATGTTTGCAGCCAGCAGTGACGACATGACCCTAACCAGTCCCAGTATGGAGAATTCCAGCGCTGAGCTGCTGCCTGGCGGAGACTCTCCTTTGAATAAAAGGATGACAGAAACACTCCTGGCAAGCCTGTCGGAGCATGAGAGGCAGGTTATACTGAACATCCCGGCTGCGCAAAATCCAGAGGATCTGCGGATGTTTGCCAGGTAATCAGGCTTTTAAAAAAGTTTTTTCTTTTTTTAATTTATAAGCATTTCCTTTTTTAGCTGCACAGCAGAAACACAAGTTCTTACCAAGTATGTTTGGTCTAGGTTCTAGTGCAAATATCTTAGTATACTTGAAAAAAGAGAAAACTAACTTACATGTACAGTACAGACCAAAAGTTTGGACACACTTTATAATTGAATTCAATGAGAAGGTGTGTCCAAACTTTTGGTTTGGACTGTACTTTTTCTGTAAGAAATATGAGCTTATTTTAGGTCAATAACTCCTTAATATTGACTAGTTCTACCGGCAGACTATTTCACTTCACTTAAGCGCCAGTACTAGTACTTTTTTACATCAAGGTTCACAAATTATTTACTTAAAATAAGCTCTTGTATTTTGCTGTAAAGTTACTTGTCAGTTTTATCTTGAAGTAGAAACTAGGCCAAAAATACTTGATTAGATTTTGTGTTTTTGCAGTGAGGACCGTCTTTTACATTGCTTTGTTTGCATATTAGTATATTCACTGAAAACGCTTACTTTGCCTTAGTGCGTAATGTAAAGATTGTATCTATTCTGATCTTGCACAAGAAATGTAGACATCAGAGTTGTCATTTAGTTGATAAAGATTCACCGTTGGGATAACTTCAACTAAGGATTTAAACTCTCATGATCAAAGTTAATACTTTGTACCTTTTTGCAAGAGTCTACAAACTGCAGCTGACAGAAAAAGTTCCTGCTATTAAAATAATTTCATCATGTGTCAAACTGCTTTTTAGGCTGCTGCACTATTTTCGGGGACATCACCACCTGGAAGAAATCATGTACAATGAGAACATGAGACGATCGCAGCTCAAGACGCTGTTCGACAAGTTCCGCAGCGTCCTCATTGTGACAAACCACGAAGATCCTATTATTTCTATCTTTCAGTCTCCCATGGAGTACACAGCATGACTGCCCACCCACTGGTTCATCTGCAACGTGCACAGGACCAAGGAGGCTCTGCGACTGACATGACGGCATTAGTGTGTGAAGAGTTACAAAATATAGAGTATTTTTTATCTCTGAGCCAAACCTTTGTTTACAATAGTAAATTATTTTATATATGCCAGACATGCCTTATGGGTTCACTGTGAAAAGTGGAAGCACTGGTGCACTGGGAGACTGACACAATCGCCCGTGCCGGCTTCAGAAGTGCACACCAAGCACTGATCGTTCCAGGCCTCCAGCTACCTCTCTTTAGGCGTCCCAAAGGTGGAGATGGAAGCACTGCAGAGCAAAAAAAAAGATGAAGAGTCTTAGCAGCAAACGGCTTGTTTTTGCACAGGCTCAGGTTGAATGGAAAGGGGCTTTCAAAACATCTGTAAAAATCACTGAGAAGAACATTTCCCCCGAGTGAATGCTTATTGGAAAACAGATGGAATTATATGAGACAGACTACTGTATGTAGAAAAATGATTTTCTTTTTCAAATAAACTCAGTCAGGTCTAATCTTTTACCTTACTGTATAACTTTGCTTCAATAAACTGCATTTCAAAATAAACTTACAAAGTGGGAAATAAAGTTTTTTTAATTTAAAAATGAGCTTGGAATTGTTAAATTAGTTTTGATTGTCCCAGGACTGCTAATACTTTAAAGATGAGGTTCAGAAAAGTATTTTAATAAGTATGCGGGGGGAAAAGCATTTCCAGACTTTATTCCCTTTTGCTATTCTCTTAAAGTTTTTTTTCTCCTAATGTATTATGTAGCATACCTCCACAAGACAAAATGGACAAGACTTTATTTTATTTTCAAGTTTAAAAAAGGGAACACATAGAAAAGCAGCTTAAAACACTTCAGTCTTTTTTTTTTTTCCAAGTTGATTTTGTTCTTTTTTTGCACATTTCATGCATCTACATTGTCTGTTTCATTTCCAGACAGAGACAGTCTCTCTGCCTCTTTATTCACCACACTAACACAGGGATGCCCCCGCAGATAAAAGCGCCACGGTTTCTTAGCCCACTCCCCGTGGGACTCGATACCGACGCGTGGAGCTGAAGCTATATCCTGGGGTTTTGGGGGACTTGTGTTTTGATCATCCTCGAGCCACACCTCGGGGTCAGAAGCCAAGTCTCTTCGGTCAAAACAGCGAGGTATATTTAGAGCCTGGCACAGCTTCGAGGGCCCGTTGCAGAGCTCTTTGTCCTTCAGTTGCCGGGCTCCCTCTTTGCGTCGAGCCGCTCTCAGCTCCCTCATCGCAGGCTGGCCCAGCAGGGGCTCCAGAGAGCGCAGCAGCACGGCAGCACCCTCCCCTGAATAAACACAGCACACAATCTGCATCAGTCAGCAGGGCTCTGCTTTGTTTCCTTCCTTTGCTCTCTACTAACCAGTACCGAAGAACAAAAATCGCTGACTTGCTTTAATGTTAGATAAATACTGAGTGGACCTAAACACAATGAAACGGAAAAAGGCTCTCTGAAATTTTTTTCACATCATATTTGCATATGCAAACATTGTGAAATGCGGATAGGGCACATGGCGCCGTTGGTGGGTAGTGAATGTACCTTCACTGGACACATTCATGCAGAGGTAGATCCCGTAGATCGGATACACGTAGATTGTGCCGGGCTTCATGAACATGGCCGTGTTCCTCTCAGTGCGTTTGCCCCCTGCTGAGTGAGAGGCTTTGTCCTCCCCTCCAAGATATGCTTCAGTTTCCACTATTCTCCCTCGAAGCTCAGAGCCATCGGCACGCCTGCGGACCAGCACCTGCATGGAAAAGTCTAATTTTATAATAGCAACTGAAATTTTAGCTTTTAAAGCTAAAGAGTTAATAAAAAACACTGAACTGATCTGGTCGCACGACAAGATATATTCTAGGAAATGTCACAGACAACACTAGTTATGATAACAATGCAGGTGTAAAAGAAGTTGTTTAGGAGGCTGTGTAAAAGTAAGTTGAAATATGTATTTTAAAATATTTCAGGATTGCTTTACACAACTTCCATTAAGTGGGGCTTTTTTCCAAGTAATTTTTCCCCTTGAAGCACAAACTGCATAAAGTATTTCTTGCTCAACCCCTTATGTTTCAGTGTGTTCACTGTAAACCTTCTAGGTGCCACGCTTACATGCTTTCAGGTTCCACCTTGGGCCCACCTTACAATTAGGTTATAAATTAACACTTAAGATAATGGAGTTTTGATATTTGGTCTATGATCCATGCTCATCATTTTTGTGAATTTGTAATAATCAGGTCTGTTCTATTTGTTGCCTGAACCAGATTAGCTTTACTTTACTAAAATATTCTGTTCTCCCTCTTTTATAGAGCAAATCTTCCCCCACATTGTAAGGCAACCCAACCCACCATGCTGTTTAGCTGTCAGGACAGTTGAGCCTAGTGATGTTGCAGATGAGGGTATTGCCAATAACAAATTAAAAAAGACTGGTACAGTTAACACGTTTATTAGAAAGTAATGAAATGTGGTTTTTACTTCCTATTTAGACGAATACTGCGGCTTCTAAAAATTGCTGAGCTACTCTAGAAAGGTTGATGTAACAACACCCCTTAAATAAATAAGTCCATGTAAATTTAAAGACAGATTTCAAGGGTACCTTGCCGAGGAATGCTTTGGCCAAACTGATGCAGGGCTGGCTGAAAAAGTCCTGCCCCAGTCTGCGCTGAGGCTCGTTGTAGTTGAAATAATGGCTTCGCTCCGGCTCGAGACTTTGAACAGATTCACACAGACCTGGTTGGCTCTTCAGCTTGGCAGGAGAAGCTCTACAGTTCAGTTCAGTCTGGTTTCTACGCAACAGCAAGCCCGACTCTGTGTGTGTAGCAGCAGCAGCCACTGCCAAGTCTTGGACCTTTCTTTTTCTTCCTGCCATCATCTTTGCTCATGTTACAGCGAGCTTTGAGTTTAAATATCTCTACGACACGTTTTTTTTATGTACTCAATATATTTCCGTATTTCAAAGCATTCATTTTTACCACCGGTTGTTATGAAGGCTACATTTGCTGTGGCGTTCAGGAAGTAAATATGTTTCTTAAAGGGACCGCTCACGAATTTAGGTCAACATCTGATGGGAATCGCAGCTCTTTTTTTGGGATCTGAATCATTTGGCTGGGTTTGGGTTAAAACACAACCAATAGGTTAAAAGCTATTGTACTAGCTTTTAAAAAATGGTTGGAAAAAATGTCAATAAGTATTTACATACAGTTTTACTATTAATCAACGCGTGTTTTTTTCATACTGCACTGCATACCACAACACATACATTAAAAAAAGAAAGTATAAAGCACAAAAAGGCTAAGTACATGTCTGTGCAGTCCTCTTTCAAATTTCTGTTCTTTGTTATGCTTTTCAACTGGTTGGTATGAGTCTATTTTCACACTATTTACAAAACAAACCCATTTAGAGAAGAATTGACTCCTATCATATGTAATAATTCCAGCACAATTACTACCTAAAATAGAGTTGTCTCCATTAGTTCGCATTTCTGACACACACACACACACGCACACACACACAAAAATACATATATTTCGGAAAGCACTGCGATTTCTTCTTGCTGAGCAGTCTTTTTCTATCTTCATTTAACTAATGATGAGATAGATATCGTGTTCTCCGCTGCCTGTTTCTAGGAAATGGATGGTACCTATTTGGCCCCAAGCAGTGTGGATCCATGTGACTCTCAGGAACACTAATTGTGTGTGACATGGCTGTGCCACAGAGTGCCGTTTCACTTGCAAAATGGTGGCAGTAGAGAGCTCGAGAGAGCATTAATCAGCAAGAAATTAAAAAATATATATTTTTAAAAGCTACTTTTAGATAGATACTGAATTCCACGCACCACTGAAATTTAATTGGGGTTAAATAAGGAAACAAATCTCATTACCCTATATACTATAAACACATCCATAACTCTTTGATTAAGTATTTTTTGAGCTGCCCAAGATTGGTGAAGCATTTCACAGCAGCAAAATTATTAATAGAAGCTCAAACTCTCATACCCTGTGTAGACTGCCAGTTTGAATTTGAGAAATATTTTTTATTTATACAACCTCTTTTGGAGTCTGTAGCAGAAGCTTTGCACCACAGAAACATTCTTCCAGCCTCCCTGTGGTTCTGATATTCCTCTGCCTGCTGTGCTAAATGTTGGCAGCGCCCTGCTGCAGCTCCTTCTGCACATCATTTGTTCATATTCCCAAGTCTTTTCCTGATCTCTTGAGCTCAAAAATAGTTACACACATTCATCTGTTTTCTAATATGCCGTAACAGCTCAAAATATTTTGCTGGGAATTATTCTTATAAATTTTTACCAAGCATATACCTTTGCATAATGTTATATGTAATAATGTATATTGTAAGTTGAAAATAATTATATTTTTGAAATGCTCACAAAATTCTATTCAAAAATGACAAATAATACTATTAAATGAATTACCAGACAAAGCACTTCAGATTAATGAAGCTTAATGACATGCATTGAGTTTTTAAGGATACATTCCAGAAAGAAAAACGCTGAGCGTGTCATGTCCAAGTCTTTTCACATGGATTGTTGACTTTGTTCAGGCTGGTAGACGAGGGAAGGCCGTCGTCTGGGAAGCTGCCGCTGATAATCTTAGCTGAAACATTTTGGCAATGCTTTAGGCATTCTGGTTTGCTTTCATCTCCTGCTGGCTCCTCATTGGCTGTGACGCCAAGCAGAAACTCCAGAAACACGCAGAATGCTGCCTGACTAAAATTATCTCACTAAAGCATGAGTCAGAGACATGAATCACAAAAAAGGTCGTATCTAGAAAGTTTTGGGGTGTTTTCTTTAAAATATATTTTTTTATATTTTTCAGTCTTTCTTTAATTTTAAAGAAATTAAATATTTGATTTGCTTCAGCTAATATTATTAATAAAATTATGATATTAACTGTATCTTATACTATATAGATTATATAACATAAAATATCTTAAGTGACAGAATGTTAAAGAATGTTACTTGTAAAATTCAACATTTTGATATTGTTGAAGATATACTGTATATATACTGTATATATAATATTTTAAAGCAATAATTTCTTGTAGTTTCTATAGTTCTTACTGAGCCTTTACTGCAGACTACTCTTAAATAAAGAACTAATAAAGAAGAAAGCTAACAAATAAAATAATAACCAATAATTTTCTATACACCTGTTATGTATTGGATGCTTTCATAAGTTGTCTTCAAGTGGCTGGCTGTATTGAATTCTTTGTTACTAAGAGCATGTTAGAGCCCAGAGGCCAATTATATGCGATGAGATTAATAATTGATGATAATTAATGATTCAAGACTCCCCTTCGTTGTTTACTGCAGCCATTTGGTGTGTGGTGCACAACTGGTTGAAGTCTCTCTGGGAGATGGAAATATGACTTCATTTGTGATCCATTTCACAGACCTACTTAACAAAGACATGTCTATAAGGAAACAGGCTTGTCTTTGTCCACATCTTGAATGTTGTCCCCACAACCTTTAACTATACCACATAATTTGGACCATATGTAGACTGTTAATCTGGAGTGCATACATAAATTACATACAATTATAGATGTATTTATTTAGCTTGAGAGTCTGGAAGTTTTTTTTTTTTTTCAGTTAGAGAGACATTTCTGCAGAATCATGTTTATTGTAAACTTACACAGTGCATTAATAAAGATTTATTAACAGTGCATTAATAAAGCTTTATTAATGCACTGTGTAAGTTTTCAAAGTGAAAGGCCTTTTAAGACTGCTTTAGTAGATCATTTAATAATAAAAAAAATGTTGAGCAGTTTGTTTTATTGTTTTAACCTGCTCCAGTCCAGTAACCCATCAACCATCGCTGATAACAGTTTCATGTCTCAAGTCACACCTGTGGTTTTCATAAATAACAGCCGCTGAGCCAGGTTGAGGTTTCTCTGCTCTTATCAATGAAACAAGGGAGAATAAATCTGCACAACCATGAACTTTATTTAACCTCCTAATTCTTTTCCTATCAGAATAAATTTGCCACATTTTCCAAAATATATAATGTTTTGTTCTTCATAACACATGGATGTTATGATCTATGCTAACAACTTAGAGTTGTGTCTCATTTTGGTGTTTCACGCTGATCAAAGGGGTAACCTATACAGGTTGTCAACACAATTTAACCTCTATATACCATGTCACTCTTACATGAGCAGAAAAAAAATCTCTGTTCTTATTCCAGAAAGGCTTGTGTTTCTTGTGTCTCTTTCTGCAAAAGGAAGCATTTTATGGACGGTCTGACATGGCTCTTTTGGTTAAACATTATCCTTTCACTCGGCTCTTTTATCTGCGACTGACTGATGGGCCTTCAGGGGGACGTGGGAGCTCTGACAGGTCCTTCATAGCTTCCGTAATGCTGCCTTTGACCCAGCTTTAACCCTCTGCAGTCTCATGGGAAACTTCACCATTAATTACTCGCTTCATGGTTTATCAATCAGGGACTCCCTGGCGGCCACTAAGTATTCCTTACACAGATGAGTACATGTAGCACAGTTAAAAAATCTGACATATTCATTTAATTTATGATATTATTTTTGCTTAGCATAATTTGAATAGAGTGTAAACTCTGGTTTCAAATAGTTAGCAGTAAAAAAAAAAGCTTCTTGTACCAGATTGTTCTTCTGGGAAGAGAGCTGTGGAGCAAAAGTTACAAAATCTAAACCACACAGTTAATTCCTGTAAATGGAATGTATTATACCAGAAAGAATGATAATGTCCTACATAATAGAGTTACATCATAGATTTAGCATAATTGAAAGCAAACAAATGCAATCTAGCATTGTTCCAGTGCAGTGAAGGAAATCCTTCTAACTATGTTTTAACACATCTTTCACTCATAAGTGTCTTTCTGTTGACAGAAGAAAATAAGGTACATTAACATATAAACGTTAGAAAATTACAAAAGAAGGAAAGTCCTTCTATTTAAATCACTTCCATTCAAACTGTTCAAAAAAGTATGGATCAATATCTTTAGTCTGTGGTTGAGCTGAGAAAAAATTTACTTAATCTCTTCTTCCTGTGTTGCTCCCCTGCTCCCTCCACTCCCTTTCTCTTGGTACTTAATTTAAAATTTTAGATGGTTAAACTATCCCACATAAAAATCGCAATCTCCTTTAAAAAGCTAGTACATTATCAGTTCTTGCCAAATGCTACGATGTAAACACATGATGCCCGCATGCTTCACATAAATGGTTAACAATCATGCAGCAAAATGTTACATTTTATTATTAAGAAACAGCAAAAATGTAATCTTAAATGTACTAATGTAATAAAAAATATCTACTTCTAATGTGAAATGTATTCCATTTTTTTATGTATTGCCAAAATACCAACAATAATATATATTGTGTCTTACATACTTTCTGGAGATTATTCCAAATATATTAATTTATTAACTACATGTCCAGATAGTACATCTAAATACAGTGAACTACATAACAGTGATGGGTTTTTCTTTTTCAATTTAATGCTTGTGAAAACATAATTAAAACGAATAGCAAGTAAAACTGAACCAATCAAACATCACATTATAATTGTTGCTGTGATGGTAATATATTTTGAATTAAGAAATATGCGTCTTTATCTGTATCTTTGCAACTCCTATGGAGATTAATGATAATTTTCAGTCGTACTGAATGAAATGTATTGGAGAACATGGTTAAGCTTACTTTAATGGGTTATATTTACATTTATGAGTGTATTTCTAATTACTTGAAATCCATGTCTTTCTACTCTCTCCTTGCGCTACAGAGTGATCTGGGGAAACACTTACACCATAAAAACTTTGAATTAGGGGCTGATAAAGAAGGCCAAATGGAACAAATAGCATTTGTGAAACAGTTTGCTGATGAATAATTTGTCCTTGAAATTTCTCAACAATTGCCACGGTTATTTCATTCTTTATAAACAACAAAGAAAGGAATATGCTGATGTGTCTAGCTTGACAGATTGAATTTGCATCAGTGTAACAAAAAACCTCCAGAATATTGTTACAATTTGTGTGAAATGAAGATAAAATGTATTCTTTATGCTACTAAATGGGAATAACATACCAAATTAACTGTAATCTAAAGTTTTGTTTATTCTAGTATAATTTGTCTAATTATATGAGAAAGAGTTTAACTAATGTAACCAAATTCCATGTAAATTGTCACGTTTAGAGCCCCTTGTCAACACGTCAAGGCTCTCTGCTTCTTAGCATCCGCCTCCCGCCTGAAGACTATTCCCAGGTGAATCTGAGCTTTCACTGATGGAATGTACTCAAATGGGCTTTTTATTAAATGGAGCAGCAAGGTGTGTTACTGGTGCCGCAGAGGAATCTTGTTCTCCTAAGTCAAATATTTGCTTTCGAAGAGACTTAAATTCAGCACACGGCTACACCTGGCTTTCTGCTCCTACAACAGAGCATTGAAATCAAATTGCGCTAAAGTCCAGTTTTGCACGTTAGCAACCACTGCATGAACAAATACTCAAAGGTCATGTGCTATTAGGGTAATAAGCAGAATGTGGATTCTCCGTT
The DNA here is from genome assembly GCF_002775205.1 of Xiphophorus maculatus. Taxonomy (NCBI): domain Eukaryota; kingdom Metazoa; phylum Chordata; class Actinopteri; order Cyprinodontiformes; family Poeciliidae; genus Xiphophorus; species Xiphophorus maculatus. The sequence continues at coordinate 9,038,079 of NC_036458.1, read as the reverse complement.
GTTGTTTTCCTTACTGGATTCTGTGTAATCCTACTGTCTAATCTTTGCTAAAATGCAGCATTGAGCAAAATCCATGGGCATGTGATGTTATACTCATCATCATTGAGTCATGTGGACAGATTCCATTAAGAGGCCTGAAGCATAAAAATGTTTTCGTAATAAATCTCTCATAGTGTTTTAAGTTGTTTGAATTAGTAACAAACAATAATTCATATTAGACCCAGATACTCAATTGCATACCCGCCGAAATATAGTTTTTTTAAATTAGTTTTAAGAGGCATTTGAGAGCATATGTGATTTGTGCCCTTAAGCTATTTTGCATACATGGGAGAGTTTCCTCTAAATAATTAAAATGAAACTGAAACAATGAGGATTGTGAAGATCCAGCCAGGTCTAAGACAATACATAGAGCTATGCTCTAAACTTAATACTATATATTAAATAAGGAGATAAACAGTTTTATGTTTTTCCAGTTTGAAGTCAATGCATCTTCCATTCATGTCTTGAAGATATTAAGATCCAAACATTAAAGTAATTTATTGCAGTCACATACAAATTGGTGGAAAACTTTTAAAGGTGACATAGTGTGGAAAAAAATAACAGTTTTAACTAGCTGCACTTATACTAGCTAAAAAAAAAGACATTTGAATCTACCTTTTAGTGTGAGTTAATTCAAAGAGCCATTAATGAGCAGGTTTCTACATTGAAGTTACAAAAGTTATATAATTTGATGTGACATATGGAGGTTAAAGTAGAAAGAATTATCCACACATTCACCCCCCACTTGATCTCAAGTGCGTGAGGCGTTTGCATGGGAAATGTTGCTGTGGTCAGCTGTACTGGGCAGCCTGTTTTCAAACATCAAACCCCACACTCAGAGGATATGAGAGCCCTGCATACATGACTGCATATGAAGAAATTATTTCACCATGAAACAAAAGATTGTTTGGGTGTAGCAGGCCTGTGAGGAGTAGGACAGAGTGAGAGATGGAGTGAATATACTCCTCCTCCCCCACCTTACATTGTTTGCTCTGCAGAATGTTGTTTTGATCATGGGGAAAAGGCAGCTGCTCTGTACAAGTCAAACTATGTCACTGATATTTCCATCCTGCCTAGGAAACATGTCACATTAAGATAATACATATTCTTTAAGATAATATTAACAGAACTTTTTTTTGTTCAAGCCAACAGCCTAAGCATAAGGCATATTCTTTAAGCCTTAACTTTTCCAATTCTTGTCCCTGTAACCTGCAGGTGTTGCAAAAGTGTTTATTCTTTCACATAAACAAAATACTTTTAATGTTTCATTAGGATGTTATGGAGTTAAAGACTTGTGACAATTATGGTGTGGTATGTCTCAAACAGTTCTGCCCATTCTCTTTTTTCTAATAGTTCTGGCATTGTCACTGATTCAGGAATGGTTTACTTCAATAAGTACAACAGTGTAAGGTCATGTCCTGAATACAGTGGTGTGATCCTTGATTGACTCAAGCTACAATTCTCTAAATTCTGGAGCTTTTTGTTTCTGAAACACTTTTTCCTTCCACCAAACTTTCCCTAAATATGTTTGGATACAGCACTATATTTTGGACAGTTTTTTTTAAGCCAACAAAAGGTTTACTCTCCCAGTTGTCAGCTGGACAACTGCAGTTTTTTCCCATGATATTACAAGCAATAACATCACATCACTCTCCCTTTTTGTTTTTCTCCAGCAATATTTAAAATTAAATTTCAAGGTTTATTTCAGGGCTTTTGTTGGCTGTAACATTAACACATATTTCTTTGTGTGCAATTAATTCCTTACCTAAATTAACTTTGAGATGATATTCTAACTGATTGGGACGCATCTGTGTGGCTCACATAAATCGCTGCGGAGTTTTTTGTTTGTTTGTTTGTTTTGTTTTGTTTTGTTTTTTGTTGTTGTTTCCCCAACAGAAGCAGTGGACCTGCATGGAAAGGGTTAAATGTTTTTCGCTCCCATGACCCAAACGGACCGAAGATAACGCTTAGTCACCCCGATAGTTAACCGGGAGAAGCAGCGCCTCCCCGTGTACTCACCGATTGGTTAACGCACTTCTCGGGCTCGCCTTTCCGTCAGACCGTCTTCAGCCCAGGGCGGGGCTGACTCTCCACGAAACTGAATTAGGCTACAACCGGCGGCAGAGAGGGAACTTCGGTCGCTCGCTTCATGGAGCAGCGTGGAAATGCTCCGTACGTAGGAGAGAAGGGGAGCGGACAGCAGCCACATCCCTGTTACACCCTTCTATTTCCCCGGTTGTGCCGCAGCTGAGACCAACACTGAAGCGATTGGATTTTACGCACGGCACCAGGACTGGTATTTAAAAAAAAAAAAAGAAGAAGAAAATCACACATCTGTTTGGTGGGGGGGAAAACCCCGTTTGTTGCCGCGCCGCTGTTAGGATAATGTAACAACCGGAGATCTGCTGCCTGTGAAAGAATCTCAGAATAAGGATATCTTTTATACCGCTGGACATTTTAAGGGTGAGTTGTGTCATTTTTATCGTGACTGTCTGCTGCTGTGGTCGCCCCATACGGAAGGTAGGCAGGCAGCAGTCGGAAGAAGCGCTCAGCGTCGTGATTATTAAGAAGGAAACGAGCTCGTTCAAAGTCGATTGAATTTACCTGCCAATTAACTGGTCAGCGTGGGAACCCTTAAGATCCAGGTGGCAGGTCACACTTTGGGACACTGTGTTCTGTGCCATTTGCTGCTGTTTGTAGCAGAGTTGTCATTGTGAAAGTGGAGAATTTAAAGTGCTCCAGCTCTATAGCATATAACTGGGTTCGCTCCAATAGGCCCAACCGGCTTTCTGAAGATAGGTACTGCTGTATGTGTCCCAGTGGAATGAATGGGCTGACATGTGCAGGGTTAGTAAATAACGTTTTCTACTTGAGCTTATACTTGAACAGAAATTATGAGATTATTTTAATAAAACCCTCATGATGTCTAATTCGACATTACTGTGTTTGAGAAAAACTTAAGTTTGTGGTATGATTTTCGATTTTATTTGGAAAGATGGACTTGACTGTGAGTAATTGGTGAATGACCAAGCCACTGACACCATGCAGTTTCACCATGACCTCATTCATATTTGTCTTCCTCCCACTCTACCTCTTCTTCCTGGTCACCATCAGCATCCTTCTCCCCATGCAAACTGGCTCACACATTTCCTTTCATACCACTGCGGATGACTTAATAAATAAATGTTTGTGTAAGTTTACCAGAAAAGAGAATCAAGAGCCAGAGTTTTGCTGTGCTTTGTCCCAAGATTGTTGCCTTTGTGTTGCACTCAACTGTGTCCTAAAATGACTCACAGTTGAGAGCCATGATATTCAAATAGTTGCAGCACCCCCCTTCACCCCCCAAAAAAATGTTTTAAAAATGACTCTGTGTTCTAGGGCAGCATCACAAGCAGCCTACATATTAACAATCTGTGGTCTTGTTGACAAGTTACGCTCATCACTGTCCTACAATACCTGGCCAGGATGAAGTGAAACTGTAGCCACACTGTATTAGAAAGTGCTGACTTATTTTGGCAGCGAGGACGTAGAAGCACATGGCCAAGTTTGTGTGCCCAGTGTTCCTGAAACATTATCACATGGAGCAAGAGGGGTGGGTGATGTAATCCGACCAATAAAGCAGACCCCTGGTGTGTGATAGTGGCAGTCATGCTCATCCTCTGTCTCTGCTCCAACTGGATCCCAGAGAGAATATTCCCAAAGTGTCCTGTTGTTGTGTTGTGGTCCATTTATATTCCAGTGTTGCTTCTAAGCAGCTCTGCTGAAGCAGATCCATCATCCAGTGGGGCCTTTTATCGACAGGCCGGTATGAGAGTTTTTCAGGCGTCTATTGACGGGGCCACACCATAATTATACCAGCATGACTCATGGCACAGTTTCTGTCTGTCATTCCGGCCAAGTGCACAGTCCTGAAGAAACTCTTCATGGTGTTGACTTCAAATACAGAGCAGGATTTCATGCTCGCTGCTCATGCTGTCAACTTTCATTCATTGCCATTCTTCCAAAGCTATTTTTTCCATGCATCTAAAACAGGGGTGCCCAAAATCGGTCCTTGAGGGCCGGCATCCTGCATGTTTTAGTTCTCTCTCGGGTTTAATTCACCTGGATCAAATGATGGCTTGTTAGAAGGCCTAAGAAGAACACTGACATGCTGAAAAGGTTGTTGGTACTACCAGGTAGAGAACTAACACATGCAGGATGCCGGCCCTCGAGGACCGACTTTGGGCACCCGTGATCTAAAACTATTCAGCGCCAAGAAAACACTCCTCCTCGAGTTTATTTTCCATTACTGACCTACTATCAGTTAAAGATGATACACGTAAAAGGACAACACTGTTATTTTGTTGACATTTGTTTCTTAATTTTTCATTCTCAATGTTTAACTGGACTTCATGGAAACTTTCCTGTTCCCAAACCTGGGTGTACCCTCTGGGATTGCTGGTCATTTTCTTCATTTTGTCTGGCTGGAGCTCTCTCTGAGTTGAATGAAATGAGCGTCAGTAGGCTGAACAGTTCCATGTGTGTGAAGCACATGATTCTATAAGTGACCTTAGGCTGTTGAAACCCACAAAATGCATCTGAATCACATGCAAAAAGCATCCTGAGGCAATGTAAATTCTACAGCAACAATGCAAAATGTTGACATTTTCATTATTTTGTGTGACATCTCTTTGATTTTAAAGTATCACGTGCTTTCTTGGTGTATACAGGATAATCCTGGAAGAAATCCTGGCAGAAGCAACAAACGATTTTAAACTGGGGTGTAAATTCACCTATCAGTGCGAAGTTCTTAAATATGCCACGAGATCTATAACTGAGAAGAATCTTCATGAATTTAAATGGCCCAGCCAAAGTTTAGACCCTAATCTAGACATCCATCCAATATAACTGAGCATGAGCTGTTTTTCAGAGAAGAGTTCATTATAGATGTGCAGAGCTGCAGACTTGCCACAGAACGTTTCCAGCTTCAGTTAACACGGTTCTACAAAAAGTATTGACTTAGGAGAGTTGAACCCAAATGCACACCATATTTCAACGTATTCATATTTCAACATTTTTGAAAACCGTGCATCATTTTCCTTCCACTGTACTGTTACACAGGGCTTTGTGTTGGCCACATTAAATATTAATGAGCTTCATGTTTATAGTTGTGATGTGGGAAAATATGAAAAGGTTTACAGGTCACTGTGTGCTTTGTGTTGAGTCTGCTACTGTTAATATTTGCATCCTGTTAACGGCAGACATGGAAACAATACTTGGACCTGTTAAACACGTAGACTAACTTGTTCTTCCGCTTGGGAAACAAGAAGCATGCATTCCTGCTAAGTAAAGTGTTACAACTGATCCCACAATTGAGCTCAAATGAAGCATAGTTTTAAAAACTTGTTTGCCATGTTCGATTACTAGACATTTAGAAAAGCAGCATTTGAACAATTTCTCCATCACACTGGCTCAGTGCCTAGCTGCCTGACTTTGATGTGGTTGTGGTTTTGAGTAAATTGTCAAAAAAAAAAAAAGATTTGTCTTCCTCTGTATTTTTGTTGCATGAGTTACACTGTGATGTCTGTGAAATGCATCTGAAATATAACATTCAAGCAGACACATTTTGTTGTCATATTAGCGGAGTAATAAAAAACAACATATTGCGTCGGATGTGGACAATTACTGCACAAGCGACAATTATTGACGCTTGTGCAGCTTATTGTTCTTTTAGGAAGTGAGGTATGCAGTCGATTTCTTGATAGAGTTCAACCATTGCAGCAGCTGTACCTATCCTCGTGACACCTTTGGTGGTTGCATGATGCAGCGGCCTGCATGACGATGAAGTCAGTTGTGATGTAATGTAGCAGCAGGGCTATTTCAGGTTTACCTCTAAGCCTCCAAGGCTTCCATCTGCCAGCATACCACCCTGCCTTTCTCTCAGTCAGCACCTCATCTGTCATGAGCTGAACATGAACTGGCATTCGCAGAACATGCTGGAAACCTTTGACACACAAGGAAAGCTGCAGATAATTTGACATGGAGTATCCAAGTCACAACGGATGGTTTTATTTAACTCAAGGTAACATTAGCCTGTTAAATGGCTGAACACATCTGATTTAGGATTGGCGTTTTTATCATGATTGAGGGTCTTCACCCTGAGGGCAAAGCTCATTTTCCAGAGAGATGGGAGTACAGTGTGTGTGTTTTTTTCCCCTCAAGGCTCAGTAAAACTGCAGCAGCACCTTTTTGAACTTCGGTCTTCCTCTTTGAGTGTGAAGAACTCTCAGAGGTCGGGTTGATCAAATAACTTAAGAAATTCTCACCTTTACATGATACTCTGACAATGAAATGGATACCCCAGGTGTGAATTGTTTACTTGGAAGATTTCACACCTTAAACACGTTGGTTTAGTTACTGAAAAGCAACTAGTCTACCAACTAATTTAATTTAAGTACATGAATTCTGAATAGATTGATTTTCTTTTTAACCCTCTATGGCATGGCGTTGCCCTCAGGCAACAAACCACATAGCTGTACCTCACATTGCTCCTTTATTTTATTTTTTGGGGGGCATGATTTTTGACATATTTTTGTCCAAAAAATAGTTCTTTTATGAATATAGTTTTTGTTTGATTTGTATTTCATTTCTCATAATCAGTGTAGACAATCTTGGTGTTCTAGACCAATGTTACCCTGAGGCAACAAACCCAAATCTGGTTCCAGGAGGTGTCAGAGTCCGATTTTATGATTGACATGTAATTAGGGACCACCAAGCTCCCAAAGAATGCAGGAAAATATTTCTTCCCCACAAAAATAAAAAGTCATGCCATAGAGGGTTAATTACATTTCATTGTTGTACATGACTGTAATAATAGATCAAATTCTTGTGTTTAACAATTTGACATTCAAATTATTTAATTTCCAAAAAGAGACTGTTCTTTTTAACATACATCTGCGAGCAATTAGCTGACTAGAAGTAATGAAGTGCCTGCACTCCTCCAGACTGCGAATACTCACTTTGAGTAGAAAAAAAAGGGGGGGAAAGCCTTCCTCAAAGACACATTAGCCATTAATATAGTGTAAGGAATAATTCATTTGATCCAGGTGTGGAAGCTATAACTTGACAGTGACAAAATGCAGGTGAAATTATGAAGTGGTGGGTAAATGTGATCAAACAGTTTGGCAGGTTTGGGATTTGAACAATTGACCTGCTGGGTCAGCAATGCTCCAGAGCTGGTGGTCTGTCAGACAGGGATGTAAGGACTGCAGACAGAATGCAATGTGGCGAAATGACAGAAGCAATGACAGTGTGTGAGTGTCCACAGAGCAGAGGCAAAGGTTGATAACCCAGAGCCCATCTGAACTGAAAAATACCCTGATCAGCAGAATCAAATGCAGACAATAACATGTTGAGGAGGGTGGTATAAAAGGGTTTGTTGGAGGCCAAAAGCTGTTTTGCCTGTTTTTTTTTTTTTTTACATTCATTCATTTATTTATTTGGTCACAATCCCTGTTTATGCACATAAAAATGTTCAGCACACGTTTAACTTTATGCAACATCACCAAAATGCATCCAACTGTTAATTATATGAAAAGCACAACTGTAGATCCATAGAACAGCATTATAAAATTGTTTGTAGCAACATGATGTTAATTTATCACCTTCCTGCAGATTTAAAATGTTTACACAGAAAAAAACAACAAATGGACAATCAATTACTCTAATCCCGCTTTGACTGCTACTATTAATCATGCCCGACTTTCCGAGTGCACTCGCAGCAAAGCATTACATACGGAGTGGATTTATGATCTATTCATTGTAAAATAAATGAATGAAAATTAAACAAGTCTTTAAACAGTTTCATCTTGTGGTCAACATCTATTCCTTACTTCCAAACTTCCAGGGGCTTCTGACAAACTTTTTTTCTTCTTCCCAGATAGGAGAAATATTTTCATGGATATGGATCTCCTCCAATTCCAAATACAGAGCCTGATGTTGTCCTGCTGTTTTTACATGGCTGCGTCTTTCATTTTCAATGACTTCAGGTGTGGCAAAAAATAACAGGGGAACTGAGAGTGTGAGAGCAGATGCTGTTCACTTGAGATATCTCTGATGCTTTATTATGTGGAAATAAATAAAAATGTCAGGAAAAGGGACACCTCACATGTGACTGAATGAGTCTCCTTAAAGCCCTAATGCCTAATTCATTACATCTTAATCATACAGATTTTATAGGACCCTAAAGTACAAAAAGGTCTTTCAAGATGTTTGTTTTTGCAAAATTTCATGTTTAACTTGATACAAACATGTTACAAGTGTGTCTTTGAAACAAATAGTGGCTTTTCTGACCTTAAGATGGGGAAACGCAACACATGATTAAAATAAAAACCTTACTGAAATGTTGCTACTACTATTAGTTCTGAGGAACCCTCATTTTAAATACTGGTAAATTTAGAACATGTTCTGCTTTTAAAGTTGCTGTTAGGTAGCTGGAGTGTGCTTACTTTCCCTTAGCTCATTGTTGGTTCAGACTTCAAACTTCAGGGAACACCCAAACCGATAGAGTATCCCAACCCTGACACAACGGCGACGAGAGAGTGAGGTTTTAAATAGGGTACCTCCCGCCCAGGCCCACTCCTGCTTTGCTCCCAGCTCCTCTATCTTTGGAACGGTCAGTTTTCATGCCCAGAGGCTGTGAATCCTCATTGTGTACCAGACTGCTAAACATAAACTGACTGTTCCCTGAATGGAAGCGCACACACAGATTTGTATCTGGAGAGTTTCAGCAGTCTCAACAGCATCACATCCACCAAACTCACTCCAGCTGCTTTCCCAGAAATGAAAAGGGCGTGTTTTGGACCACTGTCACATTTCTTATTTTGACTTTTTTTTTTTTTTTCTGCTGATGTTTAACTTGGTTTGAGTTTGATTTTTTTATTTTTTACTAAAATTGAATCTTTTTAAAAATGAAAAATACAAATGATTAATGTGTTCTTTGAACCTCTAGGTACTAGCTTTTTTGACATAAGTAGATTGGAATTTATTTTTAGCTGTGGTAGAAAGCCAGGCGCATTTTACGTCTTGGAGCATACCTCATAATGCAACTCTCGACTTGCTCGGTCTACATTCACATACCGCTTATCCAATATGCCAACGTTCCTGCAAGTTTCCCTAGCTGGCCCAGCTTGTAATGTTATGCATGGAAAAGTTTTTTGAAAAATAACCTATGTAAAACCCCTCATTTCTGTTGTGCAAATGAACATGCCCAGGGTTTTTTGGGAGAAGGCTTCTTTATAGAAGCCCAGTGTGGTGTTTAAGTGTCCTCTTAAAATGACGAGGAAAAAAACTGGTGTAAAAGTGATAAATTCTTTGAACCTTCCAGAGTTAAAACAAGACAATATGTCTAACCACCCACACATTTAGCGATGATTTCATTATTTGAATTTGGAAACATTGCTAATTGAGTATGCTCTGACTCGAGGGGGAAAAACTGACTTTAGTTCCTTTCTAAAAGACTCTGTGTGTGTTTTCCCTTGTTCCATCAGTTGTAAAAGGGCCTTCCTCTTTCTGGGCTTTGGGACCGTCCCAAAGGACCTGCCCCTGTCTTCCCTGTTTTCCTGTGCTTTTGTCAGAGGTTTTCCGCATATCTTTCATCCCTGGTGTATGGCGTCGGTCTCCCCACTTCCTTAACATTCATCCTTAGTTTTTACAAGTCTCTCAACCCTTCCCCCCCCTCTAAGATTTAGCTTTGCTTTCTTTGACAATCGGGGTGTTCATTAAATGAATTAATTTTAGTGAGCTGCAGCAATCCGTTAGTCTCTGTTAAATGTCTTTCCTATCCATAACTCTCTCACCTTCCATTACTTATCAATAAAATTTTATCCGAAACAATCTCACATTTTCTATGAACGTTTTAACATTTACACTGAGGAATAAGATGGGTTAAAAGATACTACTGAGAATCTTATGTTTATCTAAAAATTACACACAGTCTACTAAAATTGTTATGGATTGTAGTGTAGTGAACTAATGCTGCAAAAAATTTATGAGCAAGTCTAATCAACTAAAATCCAAGAAACTGATATTGAAGCCTATTAAAACCTTTATGCCTAGCTCGCCCCTCCTAGTTTGCTCCAATGTCCATTCTACAGCAAAGCTGTCTCGATGCAACCTTCGTCATAGTCTGCTATGGGTCTCTGCAGATGTACATTTGCTTCACAAGGTTTTGTGATCATGTTGACTTTGTGCACTGGCAGATGGAGAATTTGGTCAGAGGGTGGCACTAAACAGAAAGCCAATAAAGAAAACAACAGGTCAGATTGTGAGCAAAAGAAAAACAAAGTTTATTTTAAAGAAATAAACTTTCTTTAAAGTGAGAAGTCTGCTCGTTTCCAAGGGTGTATAATTTAGTTGGCTAAAAAAATATATTCTGTCCTGGCGCTTCTTTTCTTCTCCTCTACTGAGTGATGGTGCACAAACTAACACATTATTGCCCCTTACATGCTACAGTAAAAAATGGTAGCTCTCCAATTGGAATGTGGTTATTCAGCTGAACTATAAATAGTATGAATAGGAGCATGTGCTTGTCCACGAGGTCCAAGCAGCTTGTGTACACAGACATGCAGAGTTATGTCCAGCCCTTATGAGTTCGCAAAAGCCTATTTGCGTCTAAGCTGCACATCGAAAGATTCATGTTGATGATCTAAGTACAGATTTTCTGACCCCATGGTCATTTTGCAGATGGTTTGGGGAGAGGCAGAAATTTATATAGAACAAAAGAAACCCCAAGAAAACTCCACTTGCATCTATCTACATCATCACCCACTCAGGACATTTATTGAAGGCGCCAGTTGGGCTGTAGCATCAACTGGTCATGAGACCGCAGAAGTATTAATGGATTTCTCAACCATTTCTTTGGTTAAGAGAGACACCTGGACACAGAACATGCTTCTTTTAGTCACCACGGAGCTCAAGAAAGTGATGATGGTCCCTTGTTTTTCTCTGGGTTTTGATTTCTGGAGGATCTTCACCTTGGATTCAACACTATGCTGAGATAAGTAAATAGAAGCAGAGCATCCTTCAAACATTGACACTTCATTGATGTAAAAGAAACTGAAGCAATCTGCTAAGGGTAACTTTGCACAAGCAATTTTATACAAACGCACGATGTCACAAGAAGGAAAAACGTGCAATACTTTTTTTTTTCATAACAAACTTTTAGGTATTATTCTAATAAAATGGTCAACCCATGTGAATTTTTGTTTTGTCTTGTAGAAGGCTGCAATGCAGCTGTAGGTTCTATATAAACGAAACAGTACAAAACAGTTTGGAGCAGGGGTCAGCAACATTTTTGAGACTGGGAGCTACTTCATGGGTACAGAGCAACATGAAGGGCTACTTGTTCGATACAGATATAAATTTTCTTGGCTCAGCCTTTATAACAATAATACATACAGTATATGTATACATTATTACATGCGATCTAATCATATTTATGTTAGGGTCTACTGGCAACAGTTAGTAATAATTTACCAGCTATGGTTAATTGCTATTATGTGGTCAGAAGTTCTTAGTTCAGATTTTGAAGTTTGATTCCCTTTTGGAGCTTTTTTGTGTGATTCTAAATTGCCCGCAAGTGACTGACAGTATGGATTATTGCAGTAACACCTGCAGCTGTACGCAATGAGATTTTCCTTTAGATAAAAAAAAGAAAAGTTATTGTATTTTTTTATTATCCAACCCTCTTTACTATTAACAAAATTGTAGAGAGAAGAAAAATATATTTTGTACCAAAACATCTCGTATGTAGCGCACATCACTGCGAGTCTGTGGGGGTCAAAGGGCACGCCAAAGCCTAAATCGTATTGGTCAGTTCGCTTTTTCTATGAGCTAAAAATGAATGAGTGGAGTTTGAACCTCCCGTTGTTCTAAGATCCCGCCTGAGCTTTTTACAGTGTGCGGTTCTGGCGGACCGCCGGTTTATTAGCTTTTTTGTGGTTTTGCGAACTTAAAAGCGAACGGGTCACCTATTGGCTGACAACAGCAGATGTCGGGAAAAAAAATATTCGACATATCGGAAGGTACGCACAAAACTATCACTGCACCTGACCTGCAGGAGCACAACCACATCATGTGCGCATCGCACAAAACCAGCACAAACCTAAACCACTAAAGCAGCGCACGCCTTTTCTTTTTCTTTTACACAAACGACGCTAAATAATAAAAGACATGGAAGCAAAGCCTACTCGTGTGATCCACGGAAAGAGGAGGACGTTGATTCCCAGGTTCAGGTGGTATCAGACGTTCAAAGGAGGACAAGGTGAAGCAACAATGTTTGCTTAATTTTTACTCTTTTGGGGAACGTTAAGACTAGATTAAATTGTTTAACCTGCAGTCTGAGACGGCAGATGTCAGCTAGCGGGTGACCCATCAGCTCTCCAGATCGGGAAACATCAAACAAGTTAATAAACCGGCGACCCGCCAGAACCGAACACGGTAAAAAAGCTCCGCCGAGATCCAAACCGCTCTTAGAACTACGGGAGGTTCAAACTCTGCTCATTCAGTTTTAGCTTACAGAAAAAGCGCCAAGCCGCCAAATAAACAAAAGCAAACTGACCAATAAGGTTTAAGTCTTGGCGTGCCCTTTGACCTCCACAGACTCAGATGTGCGCTAAGTACAAGATGTTTTGATACATAAGGTCTTTTTTTTCTCTCCACAATTTTGTTAATTGTAAAGAGGGTTCGGTAATAAAAATTTCAGAAATTATTTTCTTTTTTTACTTTAAAGAAAATCTTAAGGTAGGCAGAGTGGGTGCAGCCGTATAGCTGCAGGCGCTGCTGCCCTCCGATAATATCCTGCAGGCGTCTGCGCACAGTTCTGAACTTTAACCATAGAAAAGAGTTTTATTTTAAACAATTTTTATAATTTACTTTTTAAAAAAATCATAAATATAAACAAATGTTATTACCTCAATGTAAAAACATTAAATTAAATCATTTCTTTGGCAGTGCTCGATAATGACAATGGCTATTTTTAAAACTTGCTCCACTGACCCCTGGTTTGGAGTGATACAAAGGAAGAAATTCATTTGTGTGTGACAAAAGCTGCTGTGGGTTGGGTTTCCTGAGATGATTTTATCAATATGATAAAATCTAGCTGATTAGGTAAGTGTGCAGAGCAAAAAGTCTTTGGAAATGAAAATTCACTGTAAATACTTTATATTTGTTTTTGAGATTATCAGAAATAATACCGTAACAAGATTTTCCCCTGTTTTGTCACCCAAATCTCCTCTCACATTTATCACTTCTCCCAGTCAACATTGTTCATGTAATCCACCAAAATGTCTGGTTGGACTTGTTCTCCTGTGAGGCCCAAAGACAATTTTTTTTTTCTGTGGATTGAAAATGTTGGCATCTGAAGCTCTCTACATTATCAGGTTTATTCTCATTTCACGGTTAAAGCAGAGGACAGAGGATTCATTTACATGTAACTGATTTGTGAGATTTCATTGTGTGCAGCCGTCGGAAAATTCTCACACATGCTTTGAATGTAGCCACATAATGCTCCACTATACTAACATCGCTTGGCTTTTTATAATGATGCCTCCCAGCTTTTCTTCCTTCCCGGCCATATTTGTCTGTTGAGCACATGAAAGAGATTCAAATTTGGGAGCTTATTAGAATTACCTAGCTCCTGTGTGGGGAAGTAGAATGATTTTCCCTCCCTCTAATCCAAAGAGAGGCCTAAAGATTAAACAGGTCTCTGCTCCTGTTATCACTACAAAAATAAAAATATATATATAATCCTCCCGCCTATAGAGAACCAGGTTTAAACATTTAGCACTGTATTGAAGTCTCCATATTTTAGTGTGAGAAGAAATGTCTGACACAGTATTCTCCGTGAGCTTTGCATACATCTAAAATACAAGTCGATACAAAAGTGTCCATTTGCATGTGTTGGGCAAAACAAGTCATGTAATGTTTTGTTTTTTTGTTTTGTTTTTTACAGTAAAATCCTTAGTTTATCATGACTGAATGATAGAGTGATACAGTATCTTCTTTAACTCTCATATGACACAGTGGCTCAAAGACGACATTTCTAAGTCAAGTTCAAAGTCTTTGTTTTGCAACTTAAAAAATATTCTGTGTTCATATTTGACTTTGAAGTTTGATTGAGATTAAACATCTGCCCTCAGCTTTGATCCTTGCTAATGTGGATAGTGACCATTCATACAGTACAAGCCACACTGAAATCTCCTTCTGATTTCTGTCCAGCAGGCTTTCTTCTCACAGAAGACCCGTTTTTTTAAATATTTATTTATTTATTTTTATTACATTAGAGTCACGTACGCCTTGTCAGGGCCAGGGATGGGATGTGTAAGTTTACACGTGCCGTGTGGATCTGTTCCTGTACTTGTGAGCAATCATATGTTGTTTCCTTGGTTGTGTTGACCGGACACTAAGAATGCACCCGGTCTGCAGCTTGTTTCCTGCCTTCATTTATACATTGCCCCTCCCCTGTTCTGCATTTCCTTCCTTCCAGGGCTCCCCAGTAAAACAAGCAGTAACCATAGCTCCTCAAGCTGGTGGTCCACCACAGAGGATGTGACATCACCTCTACGCTCCATCCTTTGTCAAGTATTTTTATTCCTGCTGATTGATTACTTTACTCTGGGGGCTTTAAAAAAAGGATCTCCACATTAGTAAGTCTTGAACTGAGCGCTGTGCACTACACACACCTACATGATGACACTGCTGAACCTTGATTAACTTAGCTTGCTGTGTGCCTCATGTCGATAAATTCTTCTCAGCTGGGAATTTGCTTAGTCTGCCATTTCCAGTGATGCGAGAATGAAAACTTGAGCCGGCTCTTGCTTTTTTTTTTGACTATCAGCCTGCACAATGACCCTTGTTCAGCCCAGTCCACACCAGTCCATACAATGAAGCCTTTTGTGGTCTTAAATCAGGCTGATATCATGCTGGAAACTATGTAGATGAGGATCACATGTTGTCAAGACATGCTCTTTCAGAGATTCTCCTCTTACTCACCTAAACAGACTTTTAGACTTTTTGTAGACAATAATTTGCTTGTATGAAGTCCCTGGACACATTTTGGAGAACCAAAAAGACTTGACCTTAATCTCTTGCTCAAAACAGCAGCTCTTTTGAGCTTTGCATGATGGTGCATCAGACATTATCTTGTAATCATGATGTAAAGTGCAAATTAGATCGCTGACATTCTTTTCCATGAATTTGATCTGGTTGACAGCTGAAGTTTTCCCATGAGGCATTTTTGAAATGTGATGACAATATTTTATGGATGGATACCATGGATAAGAGAATGTCACATAGCGTTATGTGAATTTACAAAACTACTTTTATTTTTTAATCACCTTGACCTTGGAGAATGATTTGAAACACAGTCTCGGCAGCCCAGAAATGTGGTGGGGCAAGATACTGAAGATTGGTTAATCACACAATCTCCATAATCTGCACCCTTCTTTTTCATCCTTTCCGTTACCTGCCATCGGTGCCTGTGCCTCCTAACCTTCCTTTTAGAATACTATTCTTCAGGGGCGTGCCGTGGTGGCAGAGGGGTTAGCGGGACCCACATTCAGAGGCAACTCGGCCTCGACGCGGCTGTCGCGGGTTCGGCTCCCGGACCCGACGACGCTTACCGCATGTCTTCCCCCCTCTCCTTCCCCCTTTCCTGTCAGCCTACTTTGAAAAAGGGACACTAGAGCCCACAAAAAAAAAGACCCCTTGCGGGGCGATAAAAAAAAAGAAGAATACGATTCTTATCCTTTGTTCTTCCACTTGTATTAGTTTTTATAGTAAGAGGCTGTCTTGTTTTGAGAGTAATGCCTCTTGTCTCCTACAACTTATGCTTAATTTGCAAGGCTGTAAAAATAATATGTATACTGGCATAATTTCAAGAGGTTTTGTGCCAAATCTGCTTTCATCTTTCTTTGACCCCGCCCCCCAAAATTTTGTTGGTAATAACAATAGCCAATTTTAGTAAGTGAAGTGAGTTGTAGTGTTATGTACTGCATAAAATCCTAATAAAAAAACTTTAATGTTTGTGGTTGTACTTTGAGAATATTAAAAAGCGTATGCATACCTTTACAAGATGTATATCTTTAGGTCTTCATCAGCATTGGACACATATTAAATTTCTTTGGTGACTCCAGTACATAATTGACCTGTACTTGATAGCATAGATTTAGAAGGTACTGAATTTTTCCTTTTCTTAAAAGTTACAGTTGGAGATTAATTTAGCTAAATGAGAACCTTTTTGTGGGAGACAGTATGAGCTGCGTAGACACCGCACAATTCAAAGATTGTGGTTTTTCTATGCATGGGTATAACAGGAATGGGCAGGATGGTGTAAGTGGGTTTAAATGTTGTGTTGTTTTAAAACCCCCATATCTTGTTATCTAGACCTGTGAAGTATATATAGCTCCTGGTGAGGGAGTCTTTTCTGTCAGCTGCTTCCTGAAGATTAGAGGCACAAGCAGAGCCCTGCACTGAGACATTTCACAACTTTCCTTGGTGAGCCTCATTTTTCCACTGAAAGCTTTTGTTGTCTCCTGAAGGGACCTAAAATGGCTTGTGAGGAAAGTGCAAGTACCATGTACTGTTACCTGCATGTGCACAGGCACTCCACTGAGATCCGAGCTGTAAATAATTAACTGTGCACAATGATTAAAAATTCATGTGCTGTATTAGCTGCACGTGTAAGATTTTTTTTTTTTTTTTTTTTTATCCAATAAGGACCGAATCTTACAGGGGACAGCTTAGAGATATCTACTGGTAAACACACTGAAATCTGTGTGATTACATGTGTGTATATGTTTCTGTGTGGCGCAACATTCCTCCTTCAGACTGATTTCCTGCATAGGATATTACTGCACTATGAAAAGTCAGGTCTTTTGCTGATAATATAGTAGAGCACAATTTTCTAGGCTCTGTATTTGCCTGGGAGTGTCTCAAGGCTTTGTAGAGGAAGCGAAGGGGTGGGATGCGATTGCAAATACAGATGGTGTTTATTTCTTTCACAGAGATCAGTGAAAGCATCCAGGTTTACAAGCACAGTATTCAAGAGCTGTAGTCTTATTTTTGTCAGAAAACAGTTCCCCACACTAAGACGCGCATGTGGATTCTTTTTTTAAGTCGGGTTCACTTTTATCTAATTGCACATGAGCAGCCCAGTTTTATAAATAGACCACTTGCACACAGGCTGCTGTTAAGAGGCCATTTATAATTTTACAACCTATTTATATTTCTGGCTTGCAGTTATGATTGTGAGGGAGTGTGGTACTTAACTGGATACAAATCTGTCACTCCACACGTAACTGATATAGTTAAGTTTGCGTTGTTAAAATGATCAGACTGAAAGCTCAGTGGCTGAATTTAAGATCTTTAAAATCCTGACATGGGAAAATGCATTAGCAGCTCCACCATTCGTCGGTGTGCACGTCGTCTATGCCCACCATCTAACTCCCCAGCCACAGCAGGTTTACCCCCACCAAACCACTATGCATCCTCCTCAACTAGCTGTGACACTTGATCTTCGGGTCAGCTGCGGTGGATATTTCTGCTGTCTCGGTGTGTATTTTTTTTAATGTCGTAAGGGCCGGTTTGGTGTGACAGACTGTCACATGTCACTAGGGTCAATTCAGATGACTGCTGCTCTTGCTGGTGCTCAGTTGCACTGTAGCTTATGGCTTGCGGCTGTGTTTTGTCATTGTATTTGTAATAAACGGGATGGGAGAGGGTGATGTAGAAGTAAACCACTTGATTTTTTTTTCAATGTGGAAGAGCTAGAGATGCACCAAAAAGACTTTTGTGGCTAGTTTTCCATTATTGGTTTTTGTAACATGTTGACCTACCAATATTTCTACTGATTTTGGTCTATTCTTGTTTCTCTTTTAGAAGAACATATTAAAGCAGCACACAAAACATATATTTTTAGACTTCCTTCCTGTGAACTACAGTATATTAGGAGCAGAGACATCACCTATTTCTTAAAGACAACATGATTGATGTATTAAACATGAAATATTAGTGATTGACAAAGGTAGCATTTCTAGAAAAACAGCCTCTGTGTGTACTTCTTGAGGATGTAGACTCTTACAAAAAGGCATTCGGCATTTCAAGATCCAAAGGTTTCCATAACACATTGTTAGATAAAAACAATGAAACGGAGCAGCTTTGCTGTGCTCTGTTCAGCCGTACCACTATCAACTGAAAGTATTGCTCTGTCTCACACTCTTGCAGCCTTGATGAACATTTCTCAATAAGCAATTGGTAGTGCAATTTTGAAAATGGGCCGATTCTGGTAACGAGGTGATTTCTTCCTGCATCTCTATGAAGTGTCTTGCAAATTTCTGTTTATGTATCTAGAAATGAAATGGCATCAAGTTTTATTTATTTATTTTTATATCATCGTTGTTATTCTGCTTTCAGCTGGTTCTGGTGTTTGCAACATTCCATAGTAATATTACTTCTTGTTGCAGTCCTATTATCCTCATTCGAATAAGACATTTTCCTTGATGTACCCAAACTGGAGAGTTAGCAACATGATGTGCTCTCTGAAACTAAAAATTTCTGCAATATTG
This sequence comes from Xiphophorus maculatus, assembly GCF_002775205.1. Classification (NCBI taxonomy): domain Eukaryota; kingdom Metazoa; phylum Chordata; class Actinopteri; order Cyprinodontiformes; family Poeciliidae; genus Xiphophorus; species Xiphophorus maculatus. Next base: position 9,019,438 of record NC_036458.1, on the reverse strand, counting down.
TGCAGGTGAACCTCAGATGGAAGAAAAAACGACACATGTAGCAATGCCTTTGTAATTAAAAATGTAAAATTTTCGTTCACCATGTGAAAGTAAAACTTTTAGCAGAAATGTTTTCTTATGTAAAACGGAATGGATGGTATGTGCTAGAAAAATGTGGAGTGACCCTGTCTGTGCCACTTAGTTTCATGTCTAAATCAATCATTAGTCTTGCCCTTGTGTGTCCTTTTGCACTGAACTGGTGTCCCGTACACCGAGAGCGTGATTTTTAACAGGTCACAGAAGGGCACAAATGAAAAAGTTGCTGTGAAGTGGACAAGGAAATGGAAAAAGTAGCAGCAGAAAAAGGAAAAAAAAGAAATGAAAGAAGGAACTAAAGGTCAGAAAGCTGGGCAGCTGTCAAAAATGAGGTATTATCATTAACAAGATTGTCCATACTGTATTGTTACACTAGGTTGGCCCTCCTTTCTTACTGATATTTTTTTAATGACTGCTGGCTCTGTCAGCGGCAGAGATGCAGCTCTCTGAGCCACCCAAAGTGTGACTGCCTCCTGTGGTGAAACACACAGCACACAGTGGCCGGAAACCAGTCAGCTCCTGTCCGTAGTGGTTAGGCTGCATGTGGTTTCAAAGCAGCTACTGCTGCCATTTTAGCTTAGAACTGCCAGAGATTTTATGAAATGCGGGTATGGCACGCACAAAGCCTGAGATCATTATGTCCTTGGGTGGAAAAGATGTAAAAAATGTAAAAATATTTCTCACGACTTACTCAGATAAGAATTCATGAAAAATGTTTGCTGCCTTAAATGTCTTATATGGACGAGGCTCGATACTCTATCGTTTTCCCATTTATTTCAGAACTAGAAAGCATTTACAGGGCATTCATGTGAAGTAAAGTCATGGAAAACTAAACTGGCATGTTGTGTAATAAACAGAGAGCGCTGGTTATGCCTGTCAGCTCTGTTCATTACGGCCTGCTGGGTGTCCCCACATCTGCAAAGATGTCAGCATGTCCTCTGTGTTTAGTTTGCTTGCTTGTCCTCTGCTGGTTAATGTGGGTTCTGGAGAGGCACTGAATCACCCCAGAATGAAAAGTCTTGCACACTGAGCAGTCCATGGTCTTGTGATTGAGTGGGAGGTCCTGGTTTTTTACAAAGTGCAGGAAGTTGGTCTTTCCAAGCTCTGTGCTAAGTTGTGGATGTGGGTGTTTTCCTTCTTTTAGATGTGAATCTTGAAGTCAAAACAATTCTTTTTGATTAAGTCATGGTGGTCACAAGAATGTGAGCCTCCAATCAACTCTGGGAATGTAAACAATGTGGGGCACTATGAGGCATCTGAAATTAAGAAATGAACAAATTAAACAGATTAAGTATTATGCGCTCATCATTTTTCAAACTCACAGCTAGATAACATTCTCCATCCGGGAAGAGCTAATCCTTTGCCAACAATTGAGTTGTGCCTCCCCCAAGGATATATGCTGCTGAAGGACTTCCTGGCTGTAATATCAGATTTTTCTCAGACGGAGAGCAGCCTTGAATTTATCCTTCTCCCAGCTTCCATTTTTAATTTTTAACAGGACAAAAACAAAAAAAGCAAGGACAGCTCTCTTAGCCACGCTCACATTTAAGCAATGTCTACGCCAACTGTTCCAGCTAAACTCCTCCTCAGACACGAGCTGCAGGCCAATGCCAGTTTTACGGCCATGTTGACTTTGGAAGATGACGAGAGAAAAAGACAGAGACAGACTTCCAAGGCTTTTGGCTTTACTACTTGGAGAATGTTGGAGGGTTTACCTTGGGCTATGACCAAGTGTTCCTAGTGGTCAGCAGACTTCTGGAAGAACAAAACAATAGCTGCTTGTTTATAGTAATGTTTCAGCAACCAGGTTTTCTGGCATGTTTCATAATATCTTTTTCCAGTTATTTTATTTTATTTTATTGCTTCTGTATGAAAACAGTGCTGCAACTTATATGGTGGATGTTGAGCAACTTAGGGGCTTTTTGTGCTGTCAAGATTTTTCAGCTGGCTTCTTACTTTTTGTATTTAGTGTCGGATATATTGCGTGTAAGATGGCAGAAAAAGCCAAGTAACCTTCATAGTGTCATTACCTCTAAATGTTTAAGTATGCACAATATAGGAGATGCAAGAGTTGGATGAATAAGGGTTAAAGCAGTTCTTTTAGGTTCTCTGGATGGGAAAAAAATGTCATGAACACACCATCATCTGCAAACGGATGGAGACCAAGACAACTGGCTTGCTTGTAAATTAATTCCCAGCCTGTTTATTTCTCTAACCTTCAAGTAGAGATGCTCCCTCTGACCTGCTTCACATCAGGGGTCCTGCTGTTTATACCAATGGCAAAAGTAATTAAATTCCAGTTAAATTTGCCTGGAGCAAGATGGGGGCTGTTGTCTTAACAGCAAGTCTGTTGAGGCTCAGATAATGGTATCATATTTGCGTTTCCCTAATGTTGGTACCCTGATGGATTTTAAAGATAAAGTATTTGATGCATCTTTACTGGATTCACACATTTACTGGATTTTTTTTTCTACATTCTTCATCTTGTGGCATTTAGCGATAGACTCTGCTGGTATGAGATTTTCACGGTATGATAACCTTTAGTTAAATAAGTTCACAGAAGAAAAATGTGTGACATGATGTAATTGCTTTGATTGACTGCTACAACAATATTGACTAATACAGGTCTAATACTGGTACATCTATAATACTTATTTATGTTATTTTTGATTTATGTACTTGTTCTTAATAAAAAATGGAGAATAAATCCCCACTAAATCTATCACTTTTTAAATGCCAATTTTTCTTTTGTGTTTTGCTTTTTGCATATTTATAACAAACTAATACTAGCTGATTAAGTAGTCGAGTCTCTGCAAACCCTTGCAAAAAATTCAACTGCTAATTGCAGCGTGTGTGCCCAAAGTATGAGCATTCATTCTTCAGATGCATCTACTTGGCCCTGAGCCACATGTGAGAACACTGTATGGGTTTCTGGATAATTTGCTAAAGAGGGGAAAAAATGCATGTAAGCGGTACCAAATGTGTATTCTGTAGGAAGGTGCATTGCCGCCACATCATCCACTGCTATTGCCAAAAATAATTACCACAACGATAGAATGTTTTCAGTCAAACCAGAGGAAACATAATCTAAAGTACAACAATAATTAAAGCACAAAAAGCCAGGCTTGTTTCGTGAGGTCATGGCCGAACATTTGGAACACAGTGCTCAATTCACTTGCGTCACAAAATTGAGTCCTTCATTTTATTTATGCACTTTGTGAAGTCTTTCATGTCGAGTACAGTGGATTAGTGTGACTGCTGGTCTGGTATGTGCCATAACTAAGTGAGATTGTACTACTGGAAGACAAAATTAGTGCCCATTTCTGCTCCTGGATCAACAATCAAATTCTGTCTCAAACATAGCAGGTTGAGCCTCTTCTTCTGTCAGATCTTCAATGTATTTAATTAAATAATCCTTAAATTAAACTGCTTGATGGTTGTTTTCCCTATTCACCAGACCGCTTTCCTAAACCTGGTGGTAGTTTTCCACTTTTCTTCAGTCAGCTTTTGGAGAAAGATACCAGATTAGCAGAACAGAGCGCAAAGCCACTGAAGGTCATGCATCATTTAGGATAAAATTCTAATACCTGCGCGAGGTTAAGCATTCCAGTGACACCAGAAAAGGATTAATTTGCAGAATAGCTTAATCTTTGCTTTGTTCTTTTAATGACTTTGTTGCATTTAGAACTTTTCTTCTGCCGGAATATTGTAATAATAGACTTTGTACAGTTGTTTTTGTTCTATAAGCTTGAAATTGAATTTTGGTTGCAATTACTCGGACCGCGGTTTACTTTCACATGCTGGTTTTGACCCCTGCTGACCTGTGTGAGGTTTTCCTTCCGCCGCTGCTGAGAGTCACAGACAACATTTCCCATCATGACATGGACTAAAACAGAAGCCTGTGGTGCAGTAAAATGCCAATCTGAAACAGATGTTGTTTCAAAATGCCATGGAAGTGGGTTTTTTTTTTCTTCTTTTTCGAAAGAGTAACAATGCAAGTAAGAGGGTGATCTGGTGTAGGGCGTGAAAAACACTGTTACCATGGCTCTGTCAGTGTCCCCGTAATTAATAATCATTTAGGATTTTCACATTCATTTGGTTTCAGCTGCGTAACTGCAATTTTAGACATTTGCAACAAATAGAATAAAAGGATGTTTTAGCAGGAATGCAAACCAGATCAGAATGAGAAAAATGCGAATGCAGGAAATGACAGGGAGAGGTGAGGCTAGATGGTGGGGTGGTAAAATTACAAAGCTGCAGCCGCTAGCAGACGGCCTGATGCTGACGTTTGTTGCGGCCCTTCTGGTCTTTGGGCCTCATCATGAGAATGCGTACACAGTCATTAGGCTCTGATAGATGTGTGCTGAGCTGCTTTAAACCACTAAAAGGGATTAAGATTGATGTGAAGTGAGAATTAAAGGATTATATTTAAGGCTGCAAGTTTCCTTCTCCTTCAACAACAACAAAAACATAATAATAATATTATTTTTGTACTTCTCTATTAGGTTTTGAGGAAGCGGCAATCAACTATAGGATATCAGTTTGCTCACCGGTCAGAGGAAAAATGTGAATATTAAAATAGAGCATTCTGCCAGGATCCTATATTTTAATGGTAATATTTCACTGTGAACTTAGTGTTTTTACTCACCTTTCCATCCGTCTTTTTTTTTTTTTTAATCCCAATAGCTGGCAGGTCTGGAGCGGGATAGCAAGCATGGCTGAACCACGGCGGGAAAGCACCAGCAGCCTGCAAAGGAAGAAACCTCCCTGGCTCCGACTGGACATTCCCACGGCTCAGATGTCACTAGACGAGCCTCCGACTTTTGTTCAGGTGCTCCCTCTCTCTGTCTCTCTCTCTTCCAGTCGCTAAATGCCTCTCTCAGTATTTATCACACTTGTCATTTGCTGTACGGCATGATTTGTGTTCGCATTTCTATGATGTATCTTTTCCTTGTGTAGCCGGTGAGGCGGCAGGGGTTCCTTCGCAGTATCAGCATGCCGGTGGAGACTTCTCACCTCCAGTCTCCGCCGCGCGACATCTTTGACACCCGGCGGCCAGTATTACAACGCCAGTCATCCATTACTCAGACCATAAAGAGGTAGGAGAAGGCGATAAGATGGATCTAGATATATTTTGTCATACCTCATTGGTATGAATACAAAAAACAATATCTTTGCCTTAATATTACAAAATTTTGCATGGATGTCGTGCAGAGCATTAGACTCCAGAGTATGTTTTTGCTTTATATCATTATCAAATGCAATATTTATGAGCAAATATTTATTATAAGATACAGTAGAGGTATTATTTCCCTTTCGTCCTGTAGACTTGTAATACAGCAAATTTTCATAACTTTTGCAGTGTTTCTACTTTCTCTTTTTTCTAATTTTCCAAACACTTGGTGATTAACATCTTAATGCAATCTGACTTATAATATCTCACTAATACTGCAAACCTAAGCAATAAACATCTTGACCGCACTTCTTGCTTTGCTCTCTTTGCATGAAGATGGGCTATAGCACTCCCAAGGTGCATTTGTTTGTTTGTTTGTTTTTTTCCTGTGTCACTTTTATCTTCTCTCCACCTTTCCTCTGTCCCCTCCTGCCGTCTTGCTGTCACCTTCCCGCCCTGTCCTGGCTGGTCACAGCAGCAGGAGAGTGCACTTTGAGCGGATTAACACTGTCCCCGTTAAGGGGCAGCGGGCTGCACGCCACAGCGTCAGGAAACACCACTCTCTCTCCAGAACTCTGCTCAGGTACGACGAGAACGGCCTCACGCAGGCTTCACTAGGATGAATCTGTGTGCTGACGATGGGTAAATGAGAAGGCGGACTATTTCTTTTTTTTTTAAAGTCATGACATGTTGCATGCCCTCTTTGTAGAAAATCCACATCACAAGATGGAATTGTTTTTCTTTCAGTCAGTCAGAGCTCCCTCTTAGTCAGATTTTTTTTTGTTTTTTGAATGAGTCACACAGTGAAACCAAAAGCTGTTCCTCTTCCTCTTCCAGGAGCCACAGTAATGACTCGTGCCAGTAGTTGGAATGGTCCCTGATTTCCCTACAGATATGCTTCAGAAGAATCCACTCTGTTTTAGCTTTGTAATGATGGTTGTTGATGAACCAGAGCCTGATAATTGAGGTGCCAACTCGTAATGGGCCCTTCAGAGTTTCTCTGTTAGATAAGACGTTTTTGTTGCCAAGTCTTATCATTCGCGAAGAAAAGGCGCTTTTCGACTGTTGTTCTCCTAGAACTGAGGGTTAAACAATAGATAAAAGCTTGAGTGACGTAACATTTACTGTGCAGCTTGTAATCATTGAAGAGGGATGGCTAGCTCTGCCCTGCTTTCCTTTGAAGAATGTTTTAACTTCCACTTCCTGGCCTCGGGGAGCTGTAACTTTGTTTGTTCTGGTGCTTATTAGGCCTCTGCAGCAACAGACTGAATGTGTGTGTCTAATTTTAATGTGTGAATGTCCATAATGGAAAAATGCACTCCGATATTAGTGGTAAACTCTAATTGGATTGGTGGCATTTAAGCATAGGTGTGTCAGTATTTAATCACTTTTTTGTTATCCATATGCGCGGGGGTGAGAGAGTGTGTGTAACTGTACAAGCAACATGCCTAGACTTGTTCCCTTTACTCTGCCCACTACTTGTACTATCCAGTGCACCTTGTCTACACTCTGGGAAGTGTTATTTTCCTAGGGTGTTGCATGCTGTCCTGACTCACTTCCACATGTGCGAGCCTCCTACGAGGATCATCAGTAATTTGCTCTGAATGTCTCTGACGTGAGTTTGAAGATCTCACCTGAAAAGCTTCTGCTTTCTGGGGTTAGGGGAACAGCAGACTGGTTTGGAGTTAGTAAAGACGGCGACGCCACACAGAAATGGCAGAGGAAAAGTCTTCGGCACTGCAGCCTCCGCTATGGGAAGCTAAAACCGCAGGTGATCCGGGAGATGGACCTGCCGAGCCAGGACAACATCTCCTTGACCAGCACTGAGACCCCACCTCCCCTCTACGTGCCGTCCTCGCAGCATGGAATGCAAAAGGTGTTTTTTGGCTTTTTCTAAAACCTGCTTCATTAATTAAATGAAAAGTGGAGGACAGCTTTAGCAATTCTGTACTTCAACATGACAATTTTCTGTTTTGTTTTTAATCTGTCAAAATTGCTCATATGTACAACAAATTGCAACAGAAAATTCTCATTTTCAATTCTTACCTTTTCTACAATTTATAACTCGAAGGTTTTTGTTAGTTCATGTTTTTTGATATTTGACAGCTGCAATTTATTGAACGTAATCACCACTCTTAGATGATTTTCAACCAGCTAAGAGTGGTAAAAATTCACAAAACTATTTTATTCACATAAACTTTCGGACTTTGTAAAACATATCTCAATAAAAACCATCTATTTTAGAGAAGAATATTCTGGAACCACTCAATCATTAGCATTTTTAAAACTAATACGTGCACAACACTGTTTAAATTTAAATGAAACTGCACTTGCAAAACTTTCCAAGCTGTTTAACATAAAATATGGACCCAACAAGAGAGCTGCCATTTGATATAATGTAACAATTTAAAACAAAAATGTGGATAATAACACATTCCTGACTGGATCAGCAGAGTATTAAATCCTAATCATGTATTGACAAAAAACTCATGGTGGTAAAAACAATGCAGGAAACAAAATTACATTCGGACCAGGTTGAAGAATATGTTGCTTTTTTATTAATAAAGTCCTCAACGAATTCAAGCTGCTTTCTTCAAAGAATGCAGCTTGAAAAGTAATTAAATAATTTCTATTTTTTGGTCATTCCTGCACATTTTGTTTGAAGTATTTGTTTGTCTCCATTTCTTTTTTTCATCTGTCTCATCTGGAAAAAGAACCCACGTTTTTTTTTTTAACTGATAAATTTAATATTTTGAATCATACCTCTTTCTTTTTACGATTGTTTTCTACAAAAACAAACAAACAAAAAAAAAACATGTGACTGAGTAGACTCCTTTTTTTTTATATTCCATAACCAAAACTTTGGTTGGTTTTGCAGATCGTGGACCCATTGGCACGTGGAAGAGCCTTTCGAATGGTGGAGGAGGTTGATGGCTACAGCGTGCCTCCAACCCCGATCACCCCCGGAGCCACGTCACTTTGCTCCTTCACCAGCTCCCGCTCGGGTCTCAACCGGCTACCTCGGAGGCGCAAGAGGGAATCGGTGGCCAAGATGAGCTTCAGGGCCGCAGCTGCACTGGTCAAGGTGAAAGAGCAAACAGAGCAGGATGAAATTTAACCACTAAATTCAGCTTTTCTTTATTGTATTGATTTTGTTGCAAATACATAGGGGTGCACCCATTGCAGTTTTCTGGCCGATCACCGATTACCGATTCTTTAAAAGACCTAACTTACCGATTTTGATTTAGGCCTATACAATTTTTTTGTCTGAAATGTTGCTAAATATAGCAAGAAAGTTGCTGAATTGGCATAAATGGGGTGACTATTGTTAACTGTAAATGTGCAGACATGACCTGGTCGGCTGGTTTGTCAGTCAAACCTCTCTCACGGGAGAAAAGAAAAGCACAGTGGTTGATTTTTATACCTTTGCCGAGGTTGATAACATCGGTGGATAAGATCGGCTTCACATGTAAAACTTGGCCAATCACTGATCTCCCAAAATTAAGGAAATCGGCACCGATAAATCAGTGCACCCCTAAATATGCATGTTGAACTTTGTGTCTTAATCTTTGTAGGGGCGTTCGTTAAGAGAGAGCACTCTAAAACGGGCGCAAAGGCGAAGCTTCACTCCCGCCAGTTTCATGGAGGAAGACGTGGTCGACTTTCCTGATGAACTGGACACCTCCTTCTTTGCTAGAGTGAGCATAATTTGAATTAATTTCTCTCCAGCACTGAATATACTGTAGATCTAATTCTAAAAATATAATTTCTTCTAAAATTCTATGCCGCTTTTCACCTCAACGTTTGTTTTTAGGACATCCTGATGCACGAAGAGTTGTCCACATATGCAGATGAGGTCTTTGAGTCTCCATCTGAGATGGCCATCAAAGAGGCAGAGCCCGGCACCAAGAAGGATGAAATGGAGCTGACAGGCAGTGCCTTGGATAAGACTGAGCTTGAGAGAAGTCACCTCATGCTGTGAGTGTAGATGTCATTAGTATAGTCAGTTTTAGCGATTAATTTTGTGTAAAAACGATCTGACTCCAAGGGGTTTTCATTAAGAACTAGTTGGAACCGCAATCTTAACAAAAATACATATAACATGAAATACAGCTGTGTTCAAAATAACAGCTTAAAGACATCACTTGCTATGTGCTGACACGCATGCTGCTCATTTTGAGTAATTGAAACATTCAAAATAATAGCAGTTCTGATTAAAATGCGTCACCGTGAAAATCTGGACAAAATAGGTCACTGTAAAAACTGTTCAGAAGAACTGGCAGAAGTACTTTGATTAAAAACTGAAGAAGTGAAAACACTGAAGAACTGACTGATGTTGAGTTATGCCTAATATTGTTTATTACTTTCTGAAAAGTAATAACCCATTAGATAAATATTTATTCATGGTTTGTCTTTATAACAGAATGTGCTCCAAGTGCATTCAAGTATATGGATGTAAAAAATGTTATAAAGATTTTCAACTTCATTCCTTTTTTTTAGACAAACTGCTATTTTAAACTGTATATAGATTGTGTTTTAATAAGGTAGTTTAATAGGTTATTTTAATTAACTGCCAATGAATAGGAAGCAGATAAAGGCTTTAATTGTATTAATCCCTAATCCCATACCACTTGCTGTTTTTTAATAATCTAATTTCTTCTCCTCCAGGCCTCTGGAAAGAGGATGGCGTAAAGCCAAAGAAGGAACCCCAGGACCACCAAAGGTGCCCTTGCGTCAGGAGGTGGTGAGCGTTCACGGACAGCGGCGTGGACAGCGCATCGTCGTGCCGGTCAAGAAGCTTTTTGCTCGTGAAAAGAGGCCTTATGGGCTGGGCATGGTGGGAAAGCTGACAAACCGCACTTACCGCAAACGCATTGACAGCTACGTGAAGAGACAGATCGAGGATATGGACGACCACAGGTGCAGCGCCTCCGTCCCACCTTTTTGCTGCTTCCCTCAGTGGGTGACGGTTTTGGATAAACTCCATCCTGTCTTTACACATGCTTTGTCTCTCTTTCAGGCCTTTTTTCACATACTGGATCACCTTTGTTCATTTACTCATCACTATATTGGCTGTATGTATATATGGTATTGCACCAGTGGGCTTCTCTCAGCATGAAACTGTTGATTCTGTGAGTCCTGCTCATGACCTCAATAAGCATTTTTACTCACACAGTTTCACCCCAATGCTGATCCTGTTCTGTTTAATTTTGATTTAGGTTTTAAGAAACAAAGGAGTCTATGAAAATGTCAAGTTTGTACAGCAGGAGAACTTCTGGATCGGGCCTGGTTCTGTAAGTAACCCTTCCTTCTTCCTAATGTTTTTGTTAAACTGACACATTTCTGCATGCAGGTGTTGGATGTTTTATTTTTTATCTTCATGTGATCCACGTTTAGGAATCCCTGATCCATTTAGGGGCCAAATATTCTCCATGCATGCGACAAGATGAGCAGGTGCACAATCTTATCAGGGAAAAGAAAGCTGTTGAACGCAACTCCGCGTGCTGCGTTCGGAATGATCGCTCTGGCTGTGTTCAGACTTCAGAGGAGGAATGCTCGGTCCGTTTAAAACCATTAAACCTACCTGTCTGCTAAGAAACACTGTGGATTGTTCTGATCCTGTGTTTGCGTCTGTGCAGAGTACTCTAGCTGAGTGGGTGAAGTGGCCGAATCCAATATTCAGCACTCCACAGTTCAATGGTAAAGACAGGCAGTATGGCTCAGTGTGTCATCAGGATCCCGGGTAGGAAACTCGACGAGCCCTTGTTTCATAGCGACATCGTGTGCTTATAGTAGATGAAGCATTTTATGCATCTGTTGTATACGATTTCTCTTTGGCTGCAGGATATGTCTGGAGCCGGCCTCGGTGTCTCCACATGAATGGCCCGATGACATAACAAAGTGGCCTGTGAGTAATTTGAAGCCTCCATCCCAATGTGATTTTGATCCTTATTACAATAAACCTTCACTTTTTCAAGTGGCACTTAATTCACAGTAAAAACAAATCATTAATCAGGGCCGGACTTAGGAGGGCGTGGGCCCCTGGGCTTGAGCCAAGGTGTGCGCCCTACTTAATCATCGTTATACAGTTATATATATATCTATCTATATCTATCTATCTATATATATATATATATATATATATATATATATATATATATATATATATATATATATATATATATATATATATATATATATATATATATATATATATTTGTCCAGTTTTGCCAGAACAAATCAGACATTTTTTCAACAATACCGCCAATTCCTCTTAGCCAGTGATAAAATTAAGGCATTCTAACCTTATTCATTCACAAAAATACAACGCATCTTTCGGGGCCCCTGAAGTGCCGGGGCCCCGGGCTGCAGCCCCGGTAAGCCCATGATAAAATCCGGGCTTGTCATTAATTAAATATTAATTATTTGTATCTTAATATTGTCTTTATTCATTTGAGGCTATGTTACTAATGGGGGAAAAAAATCAAGTATTTGAAATCCTGCAAAAAATAAATAAATAAATTGTCCAAATTAATTGGAGACATTATTTCTGACCATCCAATTAAACAGCTTTAAAAAAAAATATTTCTCTTATTACCCTCAAGGTAATAAGTATATTTTGACAAAATGTGCTGCAGTCTCATAGATTCAAATCCAAAAGAAAATGAAATTATTACAAGAATTTGCTTCAATAAAACTCCCTAACCTTTTTCTCCTTTTTGTTCAACTCAAAACAAAGTTCATTAAAGGACACATTGTTTGAGATGTATACAAACCAAAATAAAAGTAACAATTTTTCATTTTGATGCATTCAGTGGAAAGGGAAAAACCATTAAATCTTTAACCAGATCTAATCAAACAAATATTTTTAACTAGATGTCCAGTTTGGAATAACCCAACTCATTTCTCAGTGGTTGTTCTGTTCTGTTTTTGTTAGATTTGTACCAGGTACAACACAGGGAACCATACCAACCTGCCTCACATAGACTGCACCATCACAGGCCGACCCTGCTGCATCGGAACCAAAGGGAGGTGAGAAACATTCGGACCAATAACACAAACCAGAGAAACTTTTTCACTTACTGACCGCTGCGGTTTTGCTTCAAGGTGTGAAATCACATCCAGGGAATATTGTGACTTCATGAAGGGCTACTTCCACGAGGAGGCTACTCTTTGCTCGCAAGTAAGCAGCTGTGCACATCACATGTTTCAAATCCATGTTTTTTATTAATCACTGGGGGATACTATTGAACATGCTATCCTTTTTTCAGGTGCACTGCATGGATGATGTCTGTGGATTGTTGCCTTTCCTCAACCCAGAGATTCCAGATCAGTTTTATAGGCTCTGGCTTTCTCTTTTCCTGCATGCTGGGTGAGTCACACATGTTGGCGCAATCTTTCAAAAATATTCCGGGATTTTCCTGGCGTGAAACATTACCTGGGAATGGATTTAACTGGACTGTGTAAAAGCACATTTCAAGCTTTTATGTTGTTTTTCTTAATGTTTGATCAAAGCAGTGGGGTATCAAAGATTAAAATAATTGTAAAATGTGCAGAATATAATAGAATGTCTTTCCTATCTTTGTTAAAGTGAAAGTGTTGCTTTGGCAGTGTATTAAAGACAAAAACAAATTAAAATAGTTTGCACCCATATGAAGGATATTAATGCACGTAATGTGTTCAAGGAGCTCAACTCAGGCGCAAGCCGTCGCAGTTTAGTTAAATTAAAATCACAACAGAATATCTGCGTCTACCTGTTGTATAACATTTGTTCACACATGTGGTGAGGAGGAATTTTATTAAAAGATGATAATCTGATTTCATATTCTGCACGAGGAAATTGACTCTGTCTCTTTCCTTAGGTGGAGCATAAACAAGGCATAGCCATATCAAAAGGCAGGAGAGATTATTAGTGGATCTACTAGTTTCTTCCATACAGTTGCTTGTATAATCACCCATACTCCACGAATTTTTTTACATGTTATAACTGTAAACTATTTAAATGTATTAACTGAATTTTTATGGTTGATCCACACAAAGCATGACGTAATTGTGATGGTTTTCAAAATGTTTTACGAAAAACAAAAGCTCTAACTGATTTTCTTCCAGAATTTTTCTGCATTTAGCTTAATCAAGTATCATGTGTCCCTGCTGAGTAAAAGCATTCCTGCAGCATAATACTGCCGCCATCATGCCAGGTTTGATGCTAGGTTTCCTTTTTGCATAAAGTTAGATTTTGGTCTTATTTGAACCGAACGACTTCTTCCAAACATAACTTCTTATTGTGTTTTTTACTAAAACAATAGTTTACTTTTTGCCACTCTGCCATATTTTTTTAATGTACGGGTGATGACTGGCATGTTTTCGGATCCCCTGAGCTTTTTTCCTCAGTCTTCACGATGCCGTTTATTCACTGTTGTTATCTAACGAACCTCTGAGGCCTTCCCAGAACAGCTTTCGACTAAGTGACAGACCAGTACCAAGTAGTGCTCGGCTGTGAATTGGAAAGAAAATCAGTTGACAGTAAAATTTCCAATAAAAGTCATTACAGTTTGTGGTTGAAATGTGACATTTGGCGAAGTTCAAACCATATGAATACTTGTGCTAGAAGAACCCTAAATAAATAATCTTTCAGTATAATAGATCTGGTTTCTGAACTGAAGGGAATAACATAAGGGAAGGAAACTTGTTGTGAACTAAAACGGCTGTTGTTGAGATTCCTCTGTTTATATGTTACACTCCATCTGTTTGCCATATGCCAAAAATATGTGGTTTGATCCAACTGCTCGCTCGCAATAGTATTCTGTTTTGGCATTATCGTGCTAGCTGCAGTCTAAAGCTGTCAGTCAGGCAGAGCAAAGACCTCCCACTTACAGACAACCCACAGTTAAGAAGCTTTGCATCTTCTGTTATTTCTCTCCTGGATAATTAACAAAGTGGCCTCGCTGCGTGAACTCATTAAGCTTCCCTGAGATGGAGAGTGATTTTTGCAGCAGCGCTTCTTCTAGCGCTAAAGGATTATCTTCTCAACACGTGCGGCTTTGTGGAATTTCCATCCCTCACGCGCTTTACTTTTGTCTGCGTCTATCCTCCCAGAATCCTCCATTGCATGGTGTCGGTGGCTTTCCAGATGACCATCCTGAGAGACCTGGAGAAACTGGCTGGCTGGCTGCGCATCTCAATCATTTACATCCTCAGTGGGATCACCGGGAACCTGGCCTCGGCTATCTTCTTACCCTATAGAGCAGAGGTAGCAAAGCTTCTAGTTTGTAGTTTGTTGTTCATCTTGTGTTTTCTAATTCTTCTCTCGCCTTGTCTCAGGTGGGTCCCGCTGGCTCTCAGTTTGGGATCCTGGCCTGCCTGTTTGTGGAGCTCTTCCAGAGCTGGCAGATCCTGGCTCAGCCGTGGAGGGCCTTCATCAAGCTGCTGTGCGTGGTGCTCTTCCTCTTTGCCTTCGGGCTACTGCCCTGGATCGACAACTTCGCCCACATCTGTGGCTTCATCTCCGGCTTCTTCCTGTCCTTCGCCTTCCTGCCCTACATCAGCTTTGGCCGCATGGACCTGTACCGCAAACGCTGCCAGATCATCGTCTTCCTGCTGGTGTTTGTCGGTCTGTTTTCGGGCCTCGTGGTGCTCTTCTACGTCTACCCCATCAAGTGCGACTGGTGCGAACTGATCACCTGCATCCCCTTCACGGACAAATTCTGCGAGAAGTACGACCTCAACGCCCACCTTCATTGAAGTGCGAGCAACGAAGCATGAAGGCATCAGGTCAATCGTTGTGGACTGATCGAGAGGGAGGGGAACATTTCCTCTTTCTCTGTGAACTAAAAGATTATTGTTGTGTTCTTTTACTCTGTCATTATGAATACCTATACTCTTCATCATATGGATTTCCTTTACGTTCCCATTCACAATCATTGTCAGTGCTTTTATTGTCCAGTGAAACAAAGCTAAGGCACTTCAAAAACCCATCAAAGCACCTGGTTTCCCTTTACTTGAGAGGAAGTAATTGGAGAAGCCAAGGCGCTGGTACAGGCTGAAGGATCATATTCAACATTCGCCACAATTATTCAGGCAACCTCAGAACCAGAAGCAGGGACAAAAAATATATATACCTTTGGTGCCTTGTTGATAAATGTACCAACTACTGCCATATTTTTTGTTACATTATGCTGAGCACTCGAATGTTTCCTTTTGTTTATTGCTTCTCGAGAAGTGATTATTGTTTTGAACATGGCGGCGTTTTAGCCGCCCATCTATCCTCATGTAACTGAAATGGTAAAAAGAAAAAAGACAAAAAATGACTCTTAATTAATAAAAAATGTGTGCTACTTTTTCTTAACGCCTGCTGGATGTTGTGTAGTTTATTAAAATCAAACAATGAAACACAACGTTGCTAAAGATTGTGTTGTAATTTAATCAGTTTTTAGGTGTGTTTCTAACAAAGGCCTCCTCACTCGCCACAAACTACAGTGTGATAAATTGAGATAAAAGCTGATGTGCTACTCATGACGAAGAACATGATGTTTGTCGGTAAAAAGCAACAATTTGCCATCTGAATCCACTGTCAGTCCACTCTGTCCACGCAAACCTCAATCCTTTCTCGTTGGGTTAGGTGTGGAGTCCAGTCCAATAGTGCACGGGGTTAGTTACATTGAGTCCAGTGAACGCAGCCGACTAGCAGCCGCTGTTCCGTCGTGCATACACCTGCCCGTTCAGCATGTACTCCATCTCCTGGAACTGCATGCTGGACACGGAGATTTCTGAGGGCCCTTTCTCCTTGAAGCCGGCCTTTAGGTAGAAGGGCACCAGGAAGTCCTCGCAGATGAGCAACGCTCTGCGGAGGCCCGGCATACACCGCAGGTACTGCAGGTAGCGCCACAGCAGGATGGATCCCTTGCCTTGCTGTCGACAGTGGCGGTGCACCGACAGCACGTGGATGTGCACTGTAGGCGTGTCTGGAACGTGTTGGGTCATGGCCTCCTGGATTAGAAAGATTAGATTTCCATCATTGATGAGTTGCAAAAATAAATATTTTTTGTATAGAAATGTTTTTTTTTGTTGTTTTTTTTTAATACCTGTGAAAGCCTTTCCTTGTGCCAGCCGGAGCCAATGATGAAGGCTACCAACTGTCCCTCCTCAAACCAACCCAGAGACAGCTCGGGGCACTGACCCAGAAAATTAAGCACCTCGTCCAGCGTGAGTGGGCACTCGCCAGAGACGGACACAAATGCTGCGAGGCATTTCAGACACTGATTACTATCATCAAGGAGGCAATTAAGATGAAAGGATAGAAAATATGACGTTCTCTCATGTTTAATCTGCTGACACACATCTAGTTTTTCCCCACAGTGTTGAAATTAGAAAATTCCAGCATGTTTTACAAATACATAATCTAAAAAATTACCTTTTTTGGCCATATTTGCAAGCATTCTGTTTACGAATATTGAAAGCACAGACTTACCTTCTTTTTCTATTTCGAACACGCTGATTGCATCCTGTGGGGTGAGATTTCTGAACTCGCTGGCGGGGAGCGTGTGTCGTCTCTGCTGCCGAGGGGTGACCACTCTGACGGGTGTCTTCAGGAAGAAGGGCTTCAGGAAAGGCGAACCGCTCACCTGCTTTGTCATGTTACCCTCGTGAAGAGCAGCTTCACAATTATGTACTATCATTAATTTCCTAATATAGTTTAAACGATGGCCAAATGTCTGATCTCGGTCTGTCCCACACCTGCGTCTGTAATCGCCTAACTTCTCTGAGCAAGATGCTGACCTTTGTGCCTCCTCTGCCGTCCGCTCCTCCTCTTCCTCTTCTTCTTTGAGTCTGATCTGATAATGCAAAGTAGTCGTCTCAAAGAAGGGGAGCTGCCTCTGCACGTGCCTCCAGTCTCTAATAAATCCCCGGATTCTAAATCAGACATATGCTTGATACCTTGGATCTGGATTAAAAAGCTAAAACTAGATGCTGGAATAGTTAAAGCAATAAACTGTTAATCTTCTACATGTGTTTAAAAGGAACTGCTTTATCTGGAGTGTTTCTAGAATTTATTGTAAGTGGATAATAATTTTTAAACATTTACAACTGGGAAACCCTGATTGGGATTATTACATTATATTAAATGAACAGTATGTTGATATTTTTAATATGCAGTAGTGATAAGCAGTGATTGAATCTTGAAAATCTCAAAATTGCTTTTTCTCCTTAACATGCCACTGAACAGGGGAGATGCATCAAAATGTTTATCAAATTTTTTAGCACAGGAAAACAGGAACGTCTATATTTTCTTAAACTTAGTTGTATAAACTGGAAAATGTTGCAGAAGTCATCTAACTTCTGGCAGCTATGAACAGGTGTTTCAGCCCAGGATGTTTGTGTTGAAACAGGCTTTTTTGTGTCAACGCTCGCTTCTCTTTAGGATTAAGGTCCAGGGATTGGGCTGGTTGTTCCACAACGCTAATCTTGTTGAAGCTAAAACCAAGATGTCCCTCGCTTTTTGGAGGGCTTGTGGTCATTTTTTTGGTAAAACACCTATTTCATGGGCATTTCCTTTTTGTTTGAGGATGATTTCCTGAAGTATTCTGAGGTGTATTGTGGCTTGAATCAGGTGTTTGGGGATCCTTGGTCCAACTTACTTGACGCAGAAAGATCAATTTTGCTTTCATCAGTCCCTAAAGTGTTGCGCCACTTCCATTTAGGAAATGTTCTTTGGAACATTGTAACCTCCTCACCACATACGTTTTTCAGCAGTGGGACTTTGTTGTGACTGTCTGCTGAAAGCTTGGCTTCACATTGGGGCCTTTTAACTCTGCCAAATTTGCTCTGTGACTGTCTGTGTTTCCAGGTAACTGGCCCTTTGTTGATCATCCAGGAACTGATCATTGGCTGTGTTTTTACCATTTTGGCTGTTCTCTGATCTAATCAAACAGTTTCCATCTGAAGGCATTTTAACTGATTTCAAATGGACTGACTTTCTGCATTTCTTTGTTTTTGTTGTCTAATCAGCTTGTTATTCTACGAATGCTGATTTCCTGACCTATAACATTTATTTTTTCATAGAAAGAAAATCATTATAACTACGATGAACATTTCTCGGCTTCACCTTTAAAATATTGATGCTTATTTAATGTCTGTTTTCTTACAGAAATGGTGAAATCACAGATTATGTTGCTTGTTTTCAACATGTGTTTATCAATTAATGAGTCAATTATGTACATCCTCGAAATATGTGTCATGCAGGGTCACAAGGTTTTCTATTTATTTACTACATTCATTTGAAATTAATAATATTATTTCTGCTAAAAACAGTGACAAATTTGGTCAGGTGATGTTGGACTATAATTATTTGAACACAGAATATGCTACATCATTTGTGTATTTCAGAGTGGGCATTAGGGGAACGTGACACTGCTGAGTGTTTGGATACACACGTTTCTAGAGATTAAGGGCATGTGGGCTAATTTGCTGGTAGACAAAGAGGTGGGAGATTTGTGTGGATTGCTGTTGGATTGATTTCATGCTTTGAAGAGATTTACCAAGGGCTAATTAAATGGGAAGACACTTGTTTTTACCAGCCTGAGGTGAACCTCAGACCCGTACATACGATTGACAACCTAAAATTGTAAAGCAGCTCCTGAACTCACTCTAAGTTCAAAACAATAATGTTGATGTTTCAGGATAACCTCTGTTCTTTTGTCTTGTGGAAACTAAGCTATAGCCTATTAACTTGCTGTGTTTAGGGTGCTGAAGTATGTTTGAATCTTTTGTGAAGGCAAAATAAAAAAAACTTCTTTGGATTTCAGCACTATAAACACATCGACTGGTTAACCTCAGATTTTGTATATGCAGTTTAACATCCAAGTCTCCATAGCTCAGAGTGTAACAGAAACTAATTTCCTTCTGTACATATGATCATACAAACACAATGCTCTTTTTAGGTTCATGATGATTTTAAACACTTTAAAGCACAAAGTGACTGAACAATCTGAACTTTACACTTATTTGCAAATAAAATATCTTATTGAAAGGATAAAAACAATTGTTAGACTACATATTTTTTTATTTCAAAATATTATAAAGCTTTTTTTAGGTAGTTTGTATACCTTTTAAAGTATAATACAAAAGTTTCATATGATTTCATGGAAGATGTTTCAAAAGTGCTTAAACTTAGAAAACGGAGTCAGGAAAAAGCTGGAAGAATGGATGAATAAACGTGTGATCAAAAAAGGATGGTTTGAAGGATGAGTAATGAACAGATGGATGGACAAACACACAGAGTATACTTTAACCCAATGAATCAGGGGACAGATGGATGGACAGACAGACACAGAGTATACTTTAACCCAATGAATCAGGGGACAAATGTCTGTTAATTAAAACAGGATTATCTGTATGTTCTTTTTCCATACTTATTAATACATGTGAAGCACTTCAAACCAGCATATTATGGCTATAGCATTGCATATGTTCAGTACATACAGTACATTGTAATATCAGCATTGAGGCCAGCCTGTTTTAGTAACCACATATAAAGATATGCACCTCTTCTTATGATGCCTGAATCTTGTGAAGTGAGATTTTATCATTCATAAAATCTCACTTCATCAAAAAAATTTTTTACAGCTTATTAAAGCAATTTTCATAAGTCATTTTACATCATCTATTGTTTGTGCTTTTGATACCTTAGCAGCTTAGCTTGTACACAGAATTTTTGATTTGATATACTTGTTTTAGTTTTATTTGTACCCCAACATTACCTTCCCTCTTTAATTAAAATAAAAATATTTTTTAACATAAGACTTGCATACCTTTATCTTGCTGCATTTACACAGCTTCTTTGACAATAGCAAAGAACCTTTATAGAAGTCCATAATTCACATGAAAGCAGTTTAATTGCACTGAATAAAATTCAGAGGAAGCTGTGCCTGTATGAATGTTTGGTACTCCCCTTTGTTTATAGGTTTAAAGTGACCAACTTAAGTAATCTTAAATAGAAATGATGTGGAGACACAGAAAACATCTGCCTTGTTTTGGTATTGAATCTTTTATTTATTGTTATACACATGCCGCTATACACACAAAGAGAGACGGGTACAGGATTTTACATAGAGCCAAACACCACCTACTGTGGGGTTATCCTGGATACCAGGGCAACAGTGGTCAGAACAGGAAGGCACAGTGTCAAGTTGAAATGGCACAGAAGAGGATAAAAGACAAAAGAAACGGTTAAAAGCAGCGCGAGGTGAGAGCGTCTACTAATTCACATGCAAATGCAAGCCCAATTAATAAAATGCAAACATTTCAGATGTGCTCCTTCTGGTAACACATACACAAAAGTACTCAGACCTAAGTACTTATAATAAATGCATAATTAATACTTGGATTTCACAAAGAAAATCAACAATTCAACTTAGGATTACTTGATGACAATAACTTTTTTTTTCCTGTTGCATGAAGTTTGAAAGAGAAATTAAAGGTTCTGTACATTAGCGCCCTAAAACCTCTGTGCAGTGGAGCCGTTGGATATTGTAGCATTTGTAAGAATGTTGCAAGAAGCAGGCAGCCATATAAATTCAAGGCACATAGATCTAAAACGCATGATGCTACACGTACTGGACCAAGGAAACTAAAGCTGCTGCTGCCACACCAACACGTGACTCCTTGTTTTGCAGCGACATCATAAGCTAACACTTGGGTTGCCACAAAAAGACTCTACCGCTATCAGCCATATCAATGACGGGTAAGCTTGCCTTGCTATTGGCTGTTTGTTCGAGGCTTTAACTACGTCTGAATTAGCCTGTAGCTATTTAAAAAAATGTGCATTTTACCAGAATCTATTTTTGTACTTTAAACATTATATTTTATACATATATAATAAGCAAGAATAGATTTTGAAGTACACATAATTCTTAATTGTATCACATTATCTGAAAAGTAAACCAACATGCTAATACAACCAAAAACACTTCATCATATTCTTTCTCTAAAAGTAATGGATGAACTATTTTGTTGGAGTGCAAAAAAATCAATCAGAAACGGAGACAAAAACAAAAAGTAAAGCTTTCCCGACAAATTAAATCATCTTGGATCAATAATGTTCTGTGTTTCTGATCATTCCAAAACGATTAATACAAACTGCACTTAGAGCTTCTTCTCAAATTAGTGTTAGGATGGTTAGCTTGTAGTTAACTGTGCTTGAAAGCACCACCAAGACAGGTAGTGGAAATCTCTGGAATCTACATTACAAAAATCACTAATCTGTCCAAGACACACAACTGAACACTATAGATGTTAATGAAATGTTTTTTTCAAAGATGAAAACTGAAATATACCAGTCATTGAAAATGAGAGCAAAAACAACTTCGCCTCAGCTCGGTGTTCTCCTTCGAGCCGATGGAATGAACAGTCCTTCGTAATCCTCTCATTTTCTTTAAAGCCTCATATCAACAATCATTAAAACAGAAGCTCAGAGGTGGGCGGGGGGGCTTTTTGGAGGCCTTGTGTGAAAGTGACAAAGGGACAGGATTGTTGTAGTGAGGCAGAGCCGAGTCAGAGTCAGTTGAAATGTTCATCTTCCATATGAAGGCTGCTTGTGGGACACAGGAGAGGCTGGCTGGAGCAGTTTGTGCTCTGACTTTTTAGACTTTCTGTCGAGTCTGACGAACCTGCGACGGAAGACGTGGAAAAGTTAAAAGCAAAATCTCCTGTTAGACTTTCATAAGGTGCAGCGAAGCACAACACCGCATTTAAAACATGCTTACAGCAGCAAATCCGACATATTTTTCTAGCTACAATAGACGTCAGTGAATGTAATCACAGAGAACCACATTTGGTGGGAATAGGTGGAGTCCCCTCTCCCAGTATAACCAGAAGCATAGCAGACAGGAAAGCCTACATACCGCAGTTATTCCTCCATACCAATGGAGCAGGAATCAGGACCTAGAGCTGCAAAGGGGGTGAGGAGGAACACAGAGGTAGGATGGTAGGAAATAGAAGAGGAGTGTTAGGAAACATGCAGAGGTGAGAGCACACAGGTTAGATGCAAAGCACATAGAGAACACAGCCTCAAAGTGTTTAGTTTAAGATCCTGATCTGGGGAGCCAGAATAAAAAAGGTAAAGCCTTATAGAGTAAAAAGCGAGCAAGATGCAGGAGATGGTGTTTTAATGATGGCACTCTGATTTTCTCAGAAGTCCCATCAGAGTACGCTTTTGTCAAGCATATTTTAAAAACATTTTAAAAAATGAAATCACTTTCGTTTCTGTGCGTCTTTCCGACAAAACATTCTCAACCAATTAATTAAAAAAAATATTAAAAATTTTCCTGCTCCACAGAAGGCTTCTCACCAGGCAAAGACAGATCCCCCGCTGGGTCGCTTTCTGCTTTGGTCAAGCTGCAGTGCTCACTGCTGCAGTCCTGCAGGATGTCTCCTCCAGACGGCATTCTGTCCTCTGGATCACACACAATGTCAAACATGCAACAGTGTCTCTTTTTGCTGACGGCCAAATGCAAAAACAAGAAGAAGAAAAAAACTAACCGTCGTCTGGAGAAAGAGATTCCGCCACATCCTCGGTGGCTGTAGCCTGGAAGAAAAGGAGACAAGAGTGGGTGTAAAGCACAGATAAAAATTAAAATAATAATAAAAAAAGAGGCATATTACATCTGTGGGAGCGGGGCTGCTGGAGAGTAGTGTGTGTGGCTGTGCGTCAGACATCTCAGACAGTTTCTCTTCATCCTCCTCCTGGATGGGAGAGGATGGCGATCTCAGGGTGCTGGAAGAAATATGATGATAATTAGACCAAGGCCTAATGAAATAAAATTAAAAAAAACACTTTAGTTGCGTGACTACACTTTCCTTTGAGGAGTGAAAGCATAAAACCATTTTCTGTCTTGATCACAGGCCAAGTTCTGTCCCTGAGGACATTCACGCAGCAGTATTACCTGTCAGGTGACTTGCTGACTTTTCCTTTCTGAAGATTTCCGTCACTTAAATGCTCCGGAGAGCTCAGCTGCCGGCTGTCCCCTCCCAAACTCCCGGAGAAGTTGATTTCGTCATACAGCGGCGCAGAAGGGATGGGGGGAGACACCGACCGCAGACCGTTCAGCGCCTCCAGCAGGGAGATGGGTTCGAAACCAGGCGGGACCGAGTCAGAGCTCTGCAACACGGTTACAGATGGTTAAAGAGGGAGATCTTGGTCAAAGAATAAAAATAAAAAAAACAATAAATAACACCTACTGAGTGCTCATCATGGTCCATAGTTTGAGCCAGAACAGGACTGAAGGACACGGGAGAGAGAGCTCCAGGTTTCTTCCTCACAGCTCTTATCTGCAGCAAGGCTCTAAAGGCTGAGTAAATGTAAAAACACTTATTATAAATTATTGGGCATTATTAATGCACAAACTGATCTAGTTTAGAAAGCAATGCCTCCTACGCAGCCTGCAGATGGGACAGTTGTTGGCCTGATAGCGCAGAGTGTCTGCGCAGGAGTTGCAGAGACACAGGTGTCTGCAAGGCAGGATGAGTGTGTCTCTCAGGTCGGACAGACAGACGACACACTCATTGCTGTTGTCGCTGTTCTCATCGTCAGATGGCTGAGAGG
Organism: Xiphophorus maculatus; assembly: GCF_002775205.1. NCBI lineage: Eukaryota > Metazoa > Chordata > Actinopteri > Cyprinodontiformes > Poeciliidae > Xiphophorus > Xiphophorus maculatus. The sequence goes on along the minus strand of NC_036458.1, from coordinate 8,995,592 downwards.
AAAGAAAGAAAGTAATCAAACAAAGCAGAGGTTTTTCAGCACCATCACTGCCGCACACAAAATGCTTCCACGGATACCTTGGTCTCTTGGTTGTTTTTGTTCTCAATCCCGTAGATTTCCTGGAGGAGGTAGCTGACACGGTCCACCTAGACAACACAAGCAGAAGAAATCTGATGGTTCTGGCTACGGAGACATGCCACAAAGGATTCGCTGCCTTAAACATCTCAAAAATTGAGTTTCTGAGAAACAGAGCTTTGGGTTTTTAATAATTTAAACTAGCTTTCCACTCATATTCTAACTTATTAATGTAAAATAATAATGTTAAACGTACGATTTGCTTCTGCTTCAGAGGCTTGACGGAGAAACTGCCGTCAACATGCTGTAAGACAAAAAAACCTTTTAGCTCACATGAAAGCTCCATTCACTTTTCTCATATGTATGTTTTTTGGTTTTACACCTACTCTTTCAAATGCTGCCAAAAGCACATGAGCATGTCCAAGACAATCTAGAAAAATAACCAAATAAGGCGTAATTAGCAACTAAAACATTTGGTGTTGATAGACCAGAACAGATCAGCTTTACAAAGCCTTGATGACCCACCATCTCCTTCATCGACCACAGCTTGGATTACCATAGGAAACACTCCTCGGTCCAAATCAAAGTTTAGCTGCAAAACAACATTTTGCACACGTTAACTGAAGCAGTTGACACATTAAAGAAAAAGCATCTTTATGTGAAGTGGGATCGTGTCGCAAACTCCAAACCTACATCTTCCTCTTTCCACTCGCTGAAATCTATTTTGAAGGACGGCATGGAGAACTGCTGGCTCACCCCACGCTTGTAGTGCACTGTCTCAGAGACCATGGTTGGATCTTTTGGGCTGTACCTGCACACACAACATCACCTCATAAAATGTCTTTCCAGAGTAAACACCCCCCACCCATTGTAGTGGGTGGGGGGTGTTTAAAAATCCACCTATGAATAAATGTATAAATGATGTTACGTAGAATTTGACATCATCATAAATAAATAGTCAAAACATTTTTTTCAGGTTCTTGCTGTTAGTTTTAGACAATGTCATGTGAATTAAAAGTTATACGATGTAATTCCTACATAGCCATCCCATTGGAGAACTCCTCAAACGCCTGGCAGTAGAGCGTTATGGCGACCCTGGCATCAGCATCAAAGGTAAACTCCACGCCGTACTGGACCTTGGGTTTCCCGCCATCCTCCACCGAAGTGTCCGAGTCGTCTTTGTACCTAGACACGAGTGGTTTGACGGTCATTAACAGAAAATCTGTTCTCATGTTGGGATTCTTATAATCCTTACCTCACTAAACGCAGAGAGTCCTTCCGTATGTTAACCAGACTCCTCAAGGTTTTCACTGGTTCATGGGGTGCAGGTGTCACATATGGAAACTAGAAAAATAACCCCAAAATGAACGTTTGAATCGAATGACAACTACTAAAGTCTTATAAAGACACAATCCTGAAATCAGATTTAAACAAATGTGAGATTTTACCTGCACTGGCCTATTTCCAAGAAAATTCAGGTCCATGTTTTCCCCAAAGAGGTAGCCCTCTGGATGTGGAGTATCAAATTTCTCTCCTCCCATGAAGAAATGGCTGGCGAAGTAATTCCCTGGAGAAGAAAGAGAAAAACTAATAACTAAATTACTGCCAATATGACAAGAAAGCATTGTTCTTAACAGGATAAAGAGGCTCATAAATTCTGATACTGCACAGGTGGAGGTACAGTAAAGAGGACAATATTTAACTTTTTCGCACCTGTACACAAAACATTTATTTAAAACAGCACCTTATAATTTAACAGAGAAAATAAAAATGTTATACAATTTTAAAAAGTTTGTTAAATTTAACATCAAAATACTGAGTCCCCTTAGTTTTAACATGATCATTTTCATTTGCTTAATTGTTTTAGGTCACGTAATGACACATATAGCAATAAATATAATCATTACAACGTGATCTGACGGCTTCACTGTAGGATAGGTGGTTTTACCGTAACACACCTAGGTCATTTACTTTCAACACGTGATATCGTGTCAGAAAACATTAACTTGTTTCCAGGATGGCACGTCCAATATTTAAAAAAAACTGTCGTTATGTATGTATATAGCTGAGAATCAACCGTGTAAAAGACGCTACGAAACCGAAGGATCAGAAAACCTATCCATTTTCCCAGAGTTTCTTTACCAAAAAGAAAAAAGTCGTGTTTACTAATGAGAAACTGCAAATCAATTACCAGATTTCGGGGGAAATCGATAGGCCGAATTTGCCTGGATATCGATGTCTTCAACACCAGCAATCCTACGACTCAGGATGGACCCCATCTTCCTCTTAGCTACGGTTAGCTGCTAGCTAACGGCACGACGGAAGCTCGGATTAGCTATGACTCGAGCCAAGACAGGTGTCCAGACGAATAAAACCTCCACCAAAAGGAAAAGCTGTCGTCAATTCGGCATTTCTCACGATATGTTTTGTTGGTGACGGAGTTGAGAAAATGAAAAAAAGCTAAGGGCGAGCTGTTGTTGTTGCCACCGACGTAACGACGTAGTAGGTACTCGATCTGATTGGCTGTCTGGCAGCTAGTTCGGGAAGAGAGAGCGTTCGCTTTGTTACAGGGAACCAGCCGGTGTTCTGACTATTTTTGCTACCTCTTCAGATTTTCCTACCGTAGCACGGATAGATGTCCATCTGTTGGCGCTACGCGTCTAAAAGTTCTACCTTCGTGTTTACGAACCGAAAACTATAGCGGATTGTGTTAATGTTAAGTATTATCATTGTATAGCGATCTTTGAGTGACGAGACCGAAGTGGAAGTTTAGGAGTTCCGCTTAGCACAGCGCTGGAACAATTTATATACACGACAAAACCACAAAAATATCACTTCCTTCATAAGAATATCCTATCCATTTAAAATGAAAAGCTGTCGCAGATGTTTGCCCAAATCCTTTTATGACAATAGCCTACCTTTTAAAAATATACTGCTCAAAAAAATAAAGGGAACACTTTAAGTGTTAAACACCTGTTTAAGTGTTCCCTTTATTTTTTTGAGCAGTGTATTTTAAATACAGAGGTGTTTGTAAGAATGAAAGGGTATCAGACGGGTGAAAGAGGTTTTTATTGAAATGAAATAAAACACAGACATCTACAAATACAGACACTGTACACCTGTAAAACCTGCCCAACTGCAAAGAAACACTACAAATCTAAACCTCTAATAAAACTCATGTTCATAGCACTATATATTTTATTCCTAATCTATCCCTAATATATTTTACATTTATTTTTTATAATGTAGGACTGAAGATTATTTACTTTTTTTTTAAGTTTTCAAATGTAAATTTTTCTAAGAACTAATACAGTTTTAGAAAAAATTAGAGAAAACCTAAAACTATGCGAGGGATAAATTTGCTTTTTATATTTTCAAAGCTTACCATGGAATGACATGGAATGAACAATAAAGTTTAGTAAAATAACATTTTCTTTATCTTTGATTAATTTTTGCTAATATAAGTCAACAGATCTTAATTAAATGTTCAGCTTGGATTTAATTTAAATGCAAACCATGAGCCTCTTGTCATTTTGATGTTTATGAACTAAATAAAATGTATTTACTGGTCAGAATCCAGAACTGTTCAGATCATTACCAACTTCAACTGTGATCTCTACAGAAACAGAGACGCTCAGCCTTCAGTGGAACCACCAGTCAGATTTACTTTTCTGTCGAAAAAAATCATCTAGTTTCAACCATATTTATTATCTTTCAAGTCCCTTACGTAACTATGAACCATTTACTTAAAGAAAGTTGTAAAATTGCAAAATAAAAACAGAATTTTCCTCCACTTTTCAATTTTCTCTAATGTGTTTAGAAAAAAAAAATCAACTTAAAATAGCAGTGAAGCTGAACTGATAATGTGCAGTGGTTGCATAAAACAACAGGTGTTGCTGGTGTGTTTTCAGAGAAGAAAAGCAACACATGGAAAACATTTAAAACCCATTACATGAGAGTCGTAAACTGTCATGTAACAGAAGCATTCTGATTGTTGGTTCAATACAAACACAAGTTTCAGACAAAATAGGACGATTTCTGAATAAAAAGCTCCCTTTCCATCAATTTTCCGCAGGTAAATCTGTAAATGTAACCATCAAAAGCCAAATAACAAACACATATGATATTTTAAAACTCAAAATGCACATTTCACTTAACGACGACCCAGAAGAAGAGCTGTTGAATATAGTCATTTCCAAAGATGAGATTATCTTATTCATTTTGCAACATTTTTCTGTTGGATAATAAATTAAGGGACAAAAAAAAAAAATCTGAAGCACATGGGAATCGGTCTTAAAATATACGTTTAAATGTAGTTAAACATAAAGGTGAAAGTAAAAAATTTTATATTTAAAATGACTCTACAAATACCTGATACATATTAAATAAATACATAATATTGTAGTTCCCCAGGTAGAAGATAAAAATAAGTAAACAGCACAGGATTCAGACAAACCCTTTTACAGATATCAAAATAACTTAAACACAATTTGTTTTGCTCAAAATAGCTAAAAAGTAAAATTTCCTATGCTTAATTAATTAATATGACTATAATAAATATCTGACACTAAACACACTAAACACATATTTTTCCAATTTAGTTTTAAAACAGGTAGATCTTTTTTGCACAATGGTTCTGTTTCAAGATTATTTATTTATTTAGATTTGCAATAGCTGATTTGATATTGCGCTTCTCATGGATTACCACTAGAGGGCTCTAACGCTGGTCTCACTGCCTAGAATCTTCTGGCAAACACTGTTAATGTCGCTTCTTGCCATTTTAATTATTTGTATTAAAGCTTATGTTTTACGTATTCGATTTACAATAGAAAGGAAACTATAATAATAAATGTCAGATAATAAATGTCAAAGTTTTCACGTTAAAAATTGGAAATCTATACAGCATATATTTTTTAGACAATTCTTAGAAATTTTACATTTCCCAATTTCATAACGTTTAGCAGTCCATTATAAAATGTACAAATATAAACGGGACATCTGCACCAAATATTACATATAAAACATTTATCTAATTGGATTTTATAGATACAATTATATATTTTTTTCTTCATATTTCAGGCAGAGCAGATTTTTTCTTGATTCTTTTCAGTAAATTGTTAATGTCAAGTATTTCGTGATATAATCCAACCTTTTAAATTGGGATGCTTTCGATTAAATTCGCCATTTTAAACACTGTTTAATTGCTTCATTTTAGGCTAGAGAACAAATAATAAACTTTTTTCACTACTGTGTTTTCTTTTTTCTAGACCACAGTAAAAACAAATCCTCATATTTTGCAATGGCTTTGAAGAGTGCATGGAAAATACCTTATTTGCCTTTTTTGACAGGGTATCAAAATACGCCAAAACACTGATGTACATCATGATTAATGACGTCAGCGTAAATCCGTCTCAACGGATGTCGAAGCAGCTAACGTGAAACAACTTCAGCTACAACACGGTTCGGCGCTGTTCTTCCTAGAATAAGGTAATGACTCTTCCAACTTGTTCCTATCTCCTTGTATGCAGCGAACGAAGAAAACAATCATCTCTACTTGTTTTCCAAGTCGGTTTTTATTCTCACATCTTTGGCGTTTAGTTTCTATATCCAGAATGGCGACGCTAGCTAGCCTTGTAGCTAACGACAGCTAGCTTTCAACGATTGGGTTCACAGTTAAAACGCAGCGACGTCTTGAAGTTGCCTTGGCGGCTGACCACTAACACGCCCCGTCAGTCCTTCCCCAGTCGTATGAAGGAACCTGAAATAAACATGTTTTTAACCAGACGTTTAGCCTCTGAAAGCGACGTTCCTGTTGGCTAGCACGTATGTTAACTGACAAAGATGTAGCCAGTTTGTTTTGGCTAAATTATCCACCTTAGTGTTAAATCAATGCGGACTTCCGCTTACATATATTATGTAACTAAGTTATTCATGGTGTTGCAAGTAGCTTTGACACGGATTATCTCCGAACAGCCTACATTTTGATTTTACAATACTATTTAGTTTTTTGTTGTTGTTGTTGAAACTAATAAAAGTCTTGCTAAGTAAAGTATTTCAGTTATACAAACATTTATTTTTAATAATATACGCATAGCACTTAGATAAGAAGTTAAAGGTAATGGTGTAAACATACTGAAATAGACATAAACAACTTTGTCAAATTGGATTATTTTTATATAGAGTCTGACGTTTGAGGGCAGTTCAACAGCTGTGTTGTTCTCCAACCTTAAGTGTATGAACAGTAGCATATAATCCTTCTGTAATTGTTACTTTATAGCGTGAAATTTGCACTCATGTTAAATATTTAGTTTAACAGTTTTCAATTTGCATGAATTTATCCACAATATTTGTTTTATTTTACATGTAAAAGGCACACAGAACTAGCCAATGACTTGTGACGGAGTTTCTTGCACACACATACTGCTGCTAACCCCAGACATCACAAACATCAATTTGGAGAAAATTTAGTTTAAGAAATAAATAAAATAAAAGATAAAAACCATAAAAATTCTGAATTTACTGAGAGAGATTATTATTTGTGACTTCTTCAATTACACCAACAAATTGTGACAGGCCTACACTTAACCCCTGCATATATTATTTAGCTTGAGAGAGACGAGTACTTTCTGGTGAAACTTGAGATAAAAGATTTCATGTTTTATTCCTCAGCGGTAAACCCGACCCACACAGCTTTGATTGCCGTCAAAGTATCCGAGCCATCTGTGAGCCTAGATCTCCGGCCAGTATGTCCAGTGACCCTCCCCCTCCGTACCCCGGAGGGCCCAGTGCCCCCCTCATTGAGGAAAAGAATGGGCAACCTGGTAATGAATGGAAACTTGCAAGGGTGTGCTGAATGTTGATGAGTATTTTAGTTTAGTTCTATGTGTGAAATAATAACTTCTAGTGAGTGATCCTTTATTTTGCTCTGTTTTGAATATACACAAAGAATGTTTAAACATTGGTTGTCATATGGTTTTGGTATTAGTTTTCAATTCTTTGTAATATGAAATATCTTTCAGTATTTCTCTGATCTCTGTGACGTATTTACTTGACTTTTGTTGATCAGATCATTTTATTTTGTGTATATTTTAGAAACAGTAAGAACTACTCAGCCACAAGGACAGCCCCTACTTCCAGATTATGGCCCTCCCCCTTATGAAGGTCCACAGCCAGGCTTCCTACCGCCACATGTTCCAGGAGAAGGACCCATGCCCATGCCCATGCCAATGCCTCCACCAATGCAAGGTGCCACATTTTGTCCTGAAATATCAATAACTTCTTGTTTCTGTGTTTCTGCGTCTTTTAATCGTTCAGTCTAGCACCAGACTCCCCTGGAAATTCTGTGACTACAGATATTTAGTGTCTCTGAAATATGTCAGAATCCATTCACGTTTAGCTGTGACTTCAGTTTTATTTTACTGGCACAATCAGTTGTGTAACCACAGCATTTCACGCAACTCACAAATTCATCATATTCCTACTTTAAGTTAATTTTTGTTTGTTTGCTTGTTTTGTTTTTGTGTTCTCCATGATCCTTCCAATCAGTTTTTTTATGTTAATACTTTTATTCCTGAATGCAATCTTTGCAGGTATGGCCTACCCACCACCTCCAGGTCACTTTGCTCATCCAATGCCTCCACCAATGCAAGGTGCAGCAGCCTTTCCGCTAATATCAGTAAATACTGATCATCATACCGTCTTTGTGTGTATTTGGGTGAAAAACTGTCAGTGGAGGTGTTTACTTTTATTTGGCTCAGCCTTTAAAAAACATCATTGGTTATCCATTTTGCCGTTTTTATTTTGACACTCTGTAAAGTTTCTTTGTGTATCCATATTTTTCTGTGTTGGTGTTGTCACTAGCCTCAGTTTTATTTTATTCACACATTAATGTGTAACCACATCATCCAAAAGCATCATCAAATTCTTTCCCTGAATATAATTTCCGTTTTCTCTACAAGGTTAGACCATTCCGTACTTAAAGTTGTTTTTTTTAACGCTTTAATTGATTCTTTTTCTGCAGGTGGGCCATACCCACCGCCACCAGGTCACTTTGGTCAGCCAGTTCCTGGACAGATGGGTCCCGGTCCCAGTCACTTTGTGCACGTGGGAAGTCACACGGCGACCGTCCTGGCTCCTCCGGGTGCAGCCACCACTGTGACGGTATTGCAGGGCGAAATGTTCCAGACGTCGCCGGTGCAGACCGTGTGTCCGCACTGTCAGCAGGCCATCATCACCCGCATCTCTCATGATGTCGGGCTCATGAACACACTCTTCTGCCTCTTCTGTTTCTTTGTAGGGTAAGTTCAAAGTGTTAACTATTGGATGAAAGAGTTACGACATTGATAACCAGTCTCAGCCATAATTTAAAAGTAAAGTTTAATCTTAAGTAGTAATTTTTGGTCAGTAGAAGATGCACTTTAGACATATTAACAGATCCGACCCTCTAAAATTGCTTAAACTGTTATGAGAAATGTGATCATATTTACAGTGGGGGAAAAACTGAAATCTGTGGGTTTAAAGAGTATCACACAAAATATTTAGTTTGCAAACTTCTCATCTGTCGTGCAGATGTGGAGCATGTTTCCGCAATCTTCCATTTGGCTCCTTAAAGTTACATCAGAAGCTCTCTTGCTATTTTCTTGGAATCTCTAAAAATGTGGAGACAAGTGCTGATTCTTAAATTTTTTTTACTGAACTGAAATATCCTCTTCATCATTTCAGTCATGATTAAACTCGTCTGCAGGTGTTTGATTTTGTTGTATTTTTTTCTTCTTCTTTGCTCCCAGGTGTGACCTCGGCTGCTGCTTGATTCCCTGTCTGATTGATGACCTCAAGGATGTGACACACACCTGTCCTAACTGTAAGGGCTACATCTACACATACAAGCGCATCTGCTAACCACCGACAGTGTTTCGCCACAGAGCCATGTATGTGCACACACTTAAAACTCTCAGCTCCCCCTGCTGGTAGAGACAGCAGCTTCCACCCCTTGCCCCGTTTTTGCATAGTGTTGTCCCCTTCTTATCGTAAATAAAGTTGTCTCATCAACCCACAGGATAATTGCTGTATAGATCTTCCACATTCTTCTAAAATATTTAAACAAGGATTTAAAATGTACAAAACCTCTGAACTTATGAAGGACATTAAAAGAACCAGGAAATGAAAAGCTGCAGTTACACAGACTGCTGCAAGCCTACAGACATTTTTTATCTTATGCATGTGAAATAAAAGAAAAAAAATCAAGTTAGCCTCATTTAGAAAAAACTGTGAAATTGCTTATTTTATTTGAATTCTTATGTTAATGTTACTCAGACTGTGAGTTAGTGCTTCTTTTTTGTCTCATCTTAAAATAACATTTCCCAGCATTTATGTTAACTAACCCAATTTTGTCTGTATATCATATTTTCCTCATGTATATTTTTCTTGTTTCCACTGGTTTAATGATACCCAATTACAAATTTAAACTGCTATTTATATTACATGCTGTATTTATTTTTGTTCAGTCACTAAATGTTCAGTGACTTGCTGCTTTTCTGTTGGCCCCCGGTCCATTTTGTGTCTCGTTTTAATAAACTTAACATTTGCACTTTATTTTAAAATCCACTGCTAACCCTTTTGTTGTGAGAATATAAAGAAAAACATTATTGGGCTTTTTACTGAATGAATCTGACTGTATGTGCACTAATTGAAAACATGTTGAAGGTGGCAGATGTGTTTTTGTCACTGATTTAAAAAAAACTGCATGACATCTTAGTAAATGACTTCACGTTGGCAGGATGCACTTCTACAGGTTGTAGATTCAAAATAATCTAAAATAGGACATGTTAAGAAAAATGTTGAGCAAATTCAACAATGGCTCATATTCTTTAAGACTAGGTGCATTGCTCAGATGCATGTTAGATGACATACTTTTAAGCTTCAATTAAGATTAAAAATATTATTGCAATTCAACTTCCACTGAATTGTCTGCCGCCAGTAAATGATCAGCATACCTTCACTGCATGCCCAATCCTTTGTTCACTAATGCCTAGCAAGAGTTAATTTGCTTGATTTTTACTTTAAAAAAAGTAATTCTGCTGATTAGCTCCATGACTAAATGTGCAACTGACTTTTTTGTTTTGATTGACAAATCAGTGTAAAACTTTTGAGCTGAAGGATTGAAGCAAAATGTTCTTATTGTGAAAACTGCATTGCTATAATGTGTGTGATAATGTACAACAATGTAAGACAGTTTATTTAACTGTTGTACACAGGTAATATTTTATCAATAAAAGTCATGAAGAAATATCTTATCTTGAAGATGCATGATGTCTGACAAGTGACTGTTGCATAAATGACATTTATTTTTGGGGAAAGGTAATTTTTCAAAAGACAAAGCGGAATCTGAAAATAAGTTGAACTTTTTGCATTACACAGCCGTCAATCTCTCCATCTATGTCCACACTGTGCGTTGCAGCATTTGTAGAAAGTTGTCATCGGCTCGTCTGCTGATCTGGTCTGGATCTGCATGAAATAAGCCCGGGGATGCTCACACTTTGGACACTTTTCTGTACAGAAACACGGATGAAAATAATCAGCCTAGAATTAAGATTTTTAGTCATAAACATCACATTTTCCCTAATTTCCACACGTTAGTCGGCATGACTGATACCCTAAAATACACAACATAAGAGAAAAGCGTATAATGTTTTGATTATAGAACCATGTAAATGAAATTTAAACATTCCCCCCAAGAATGCTCCATACTGTATCCTTAATGTAAATTCTTATCTTTTCATATTCATAGAAAAGATAGCTAATCTTTGTTGTGAAAATTTAAGCCCTGCATTTGGATACTCAACTGAGAATCCAGGAGACACGTCGTTGTTGAGTGTCACAAATAAAAGCATAAAGCTAAAGACGCTCACTCAATCCTCCTCTCATTCACCCAACTACTGACAGAGCTGGAGGATGATCACCAGGGCAGCAGGCTCTTGTGTGCTGCTTACTTAATGCAGCTTGTAATTGGGGAAAATATATCAGATAAAATATTTTGTATAGTGACCTCAGTATGAACTGTCATGTTGTATTTCACCTGATTTTATCATCAAACTGTGAAAGACATTGCAGTTTGGTGTCATAGTAGTTTAAATGTGTACACTACAGCCATTGTAAACAATGTACAGAAACAAGCAGACACTATTATCAGTCATAACTTTGCATAAACTTTAGTTCTGAGCACAACAACGCAAGAGCTGATAAACATGTAGAACCTGTATTTACTTAATCAGTGTGGAGACATCAGCACATACAGGTCATTCCACGGTTGTTGACCAAGTGGTGGTATTATACAGTTTTTAGATTGTTTTCCTGGTCCGAAACACTTTAACTAAATGCTTCATTATTATTACCAGACCATGCATTACTTGACATACAAAAGTTGTGATTCGAGCATTAAAGTAAGAATTTAATGGTTGATTTTCACTGGGTGTAAAAGTAAACCAGCACAGGAATATCTCTTCAGTGAACAAGTGTGAGTCAAAGCAGGTCTGTAAACATGATGGGTGTGAAACACCCATAACTGTCTAAACACCATCTTGTCTACTAGTTACAGTGTTTCCCCAACCCTGCTCCTCAAGGTCCACTGCTCTGCATGTTTCAGGTGATTTTCGCCTGAAACATGCATCTGATTCCACTTGATGGCTGATCAACAGGCTTTTCCTGTACTGCAATCATGTACATCAGGTGAGTTAAAGCAGAGAACCATCTAAAACATGCAGGCAATGTACCTTAAGGATCTGAGTATTTGTTGTTTTGGTAAAATGGCTTTCATCGATTCTGATCATTTCACATGAAACAAGCAGCTGACCGAATGTAAAAAGATAAAACTAATTTCACACAATACAATACAACGATCTAACACTGATTTAACATGGTTGTTTATAGTAATCAAAGAGTAAAATTTTGGCAAAAAAAATAATAATCTTAAGTTGCGTTGTTTTCACCTTGTATTTCAAGTATGAAATGTAAGCTTTACATTATGCTAAAAATAATGATAAAATAATGCACTATAGTCCGTGGTGTTTTTATATATTTGAACGTAATTTTAATTTCAACTTGCAGAACAGACTTGTTTGAGACGATGAGAGGCAATAATCACCTGCAGTTGAATCCACGTTCTCCCACGCTGCAGCGCCACCAAGGACATCATCCACCTCTTTTAGCTTGGGATACTTTCTGTTATTTACCTGCGAAGGTACAAGGGGGGAGGGGGGGGCGGCGGCATTTAACTCGAAGAATGTCGTAACACGAGAAGAAACAGCAACGCCAATTCCCACATAGCGCGGGTTAAAGCGTTTCGTGTTACCTTTCTGGTGATGTTGTGTACATATGGACAAGTGTTACAAGCGAATCTCATACATCTTTGTCCTTCTTCGACGATTAAAACATTTCCACATGTGGGGCAAAACAGTAGCATGCTGACATGACACAAAAGGAGTCAATTTAAAGAGAAATCAAGTCGTTTAGACCATTTGGTGCTACCGGTCTGCTGCTTTTCATAGCGGAAGTGCAACAAATAAAACTAGTCGATAGGAAACACTGAGAAGAAAGTGATGTTCTGTTAAAAACAAACTACACTGAAACTGTATAATCTTTTATGACCTACAGAAACTTTTAGGAAGTTGAATAAAGCAAAATGTAATTTTATTTTGTTTATATACTTTATTTTTATTGAGTGGAACTTTGTGTGATGAGCCTCATTATCCCACCGGATATATATTTTGCGCGTTCCACATCTAGAGAAGGCAACTCGCTCTTGTGAGATACTATTTAATTTATTGTTTTCGTTTATGTTCAGATAAAATTAGGCTTGCTGATGTTTGCTGTCTTGTTTTAGTAGCTTTTAATGGAGGTGGAACAGAATCTAAGCACTGGAGGTGAGAGGGGGATTGTTCTTCAGGATGAGGAGGTGAAAAAGGAGGAAGACGAGGAACCAGCTGCTGATACAGAGGAGGAAGATGAAGATGCTCTCCCGCATTCAGAGATCCTGGATATCTTCGAGGAGGGACTGGCTCGACTTGTGCAGGACCCTTTACTCTGTGATTTGCCGATACAGGTTGGCAATAATTTATTTATTTATTTTTTGTTGTTGTAGTTGTTTGTTTGAGATTGAACTTCTGTAACTTAAGCCGTTCCGATATATTCTTTTCAGAGAAAGGATGGCTTCTTATGTAAGCCCTTCCAAATCAGTCATACCTCTCATGTGTTTTTCTAATTGTACTGTCTCAAACTTGAACAATTCACATGCAAAACGAGCCAGCTGTTTTTTCTTTTCTTTTTTATACAAGTTTTTAGTACAATTCAGAACCTTCTTATTTTTTGACTGCAAGATTTTAAATTAGTTAGAACACATTTGGACTCCCCATGTTATTCAAATTTGCATCTAATATAGACTACATTTATTAATTAAAATTATGATTATGTGAGAGTCAGATTGCTTTCAAATTGCCTTTCAAAGGATTCGAGAAGCTCTTGCATTTCATTAACACTTCAAGACTTGTCCAATCTTTTAGCTGAACAGCGCTGTGTAAAAACACGCCCTCTAACTTCTTTAGTAATAGAAATATAAACTCAAATATTCTTAAAGATTTATTCTTTGACAGTGTGTTTTGCATGAATATTCAACCCAGAGATGAATTTCTGGGTTGAAAATTATAGATTCTCAATATTTGAAAATCATACAATAGTGATCTTATTGGTAAATATTGTGATGATTATATCAGTTGTGATAGATTCACATGTTATATGTTTTCAGCTAATATCTCTTTGGGAAACATTAAATAGTGTTAAATCTGATTCAACTATAGATTCAGTTAAAGAAATGCGACCATACTGTGTCTTTGTGACAGGCTGTGTTTAAAAGTTCTTAAAATGAAATTTAGGATGAATTTGTTGCTAAATATATCAGTACTCTCAAAATCAACTCATCTTCATACATATCTATAACAAAAAAAAAAAACAAATACTCTGCAGGTGTAAGAAATCATCAAATGACTAATTTTTGCATTTTATTTTTCTTGCAACACCCACTGCTGCAAGAAAACAGAACTCACTTTGCGAGCGTGAATGTATTGACAGTCTCATTTTACATATTATTTTTATATAATTTCCTACTTTTAGTTTAGTTATTGCTGCACACAATGATGTGGAGCTGCTTGGCAACAGTACCCCAGTGGTGTTGTTTTCCTAATTTTGTCCAAAAATGAAGAAGTCAAGTTGATTCTCACAGTTGAAGAACAACCAATTGAAGATTTTCTTAGACCTAAAAGCATATCTTTAAACCCTTAGGTCAGAAACGCCTCCTTAATTTTTGGTTTTAAATGCTCATTGAAGAAACTGTCTTTATTTTTTTAGGTGACCCTGGAAGAGGTGAATTCCCAGATTGCCTTGGAATATGGCCAGGCGATGACTGTGAAGGTTTTAAAAGCAGATGGTGAAATAATGCGTCAGTGTTTGTTTAATTTTTGGTGATCAGCGCTTTGCTTTTCACTTCACTTCTTCTGATCTTGTTGTTACTGCAGACAAGTGATAATAATTTGTCTGTCTGGTTGAAAACAGCCATTGTGGTTGTCCAGAATGCTACAGTCCTCGATCTTAAGAAGGCCATTTGCAGATTTATGGAGTTGAAACAGCAGCGAGAAGGCGGCGTGAAACATGTTAGCTGGTAGGAGCATTCACGAACACAAGAAAATAAATTAAGATCTGTTCGTAGCTCTACAACTGTTCCTCTTTTATTTCTCAGGAGATATGTTTGGAGAACCTACCATCTTGTATTTCAAGGCGAGAAACTTGAAGATGACACAGTGAGGCTCAAAGAGTGAGTGCTTATCCTTTCACCTTAGTGCTTAATGCACCTAAATCTTAACATCAAAACTGTCTGAATATTTTTTTTTTCTGTTTTGGAAATGTTTATCTTTAGTTATGGGATCAGGAACAGAGATGAAGTGACATTTATGAAGAGACTCAGGAAGAAGTGATGCAGCATGTTTGGAGAATAAACACAATTTCCTGCAGTGTCCCAGTTTCTTCTTTAAAATAATGAAAATCTTGTTTTAATCTTTTTTTTGTATAAATGTTTCTTTGTCTTGTATCTGTTGGTTTTAAAATGTGCCTCTGTTGTAACGTACATGTAATTACAATGAATAAGATTTTTGTAGACGTGCTTTGTGAAAATGAAAATGTTTCAGTATTTTTACTTTGTCTGTGCCTACATAAATGTGTCCCGTGCTTCCATCTGAGCCAGACTGCAGCAGTTTGCAAAAATGGGAGTAATAAACACCGCCCAAATGATTTGAATATTTCCTGACAGATGGGAACAATATCCTCTTGTTCAGCTTATATGGATTTTACCCGTGAATGACATAGCAGAGGCAGCAAAAGCAAGGTAATATCAGAGTTTTTCACAGTTGTATTTATTAATTTGTAATAATATGTGACATTTAAAGTGGTGGAATGGGTTTTGTCACGATTTGCTTTTTATGTACTGTGACAAAACTAAGCAGATATCATTAATAGACGTTTTCAGTTTTGAGGATACTGTTTATTTTTATGTAGCCACTCAGCTAATTTAAGTATAATCTTTTTTATATAATTTTACTGTTGGTGTATTTTGCTGATTTGGTGAAAAACTTTGTTGATCATTGTTAGAGACAACATAACAGACTCTGGGCAGCTGTAGGTTTTTCATGTGAAAACTTGTTCTATCATAATTCAGATGGAATAAAAGCGAAACAATTTATTCTCTGCATTACGTTACAGCAAGTCTGTCTAAACTTTGAGGGATGAAAAAAGAAACCATAACAGAGTTATCTATTCATTATACACATTTTATGACATCAGTTGTATTTTTGGAAAATTGAGACCTAATGATAAAGCTAAAGTGCTTTAAAATGGTTTTGTGCCTTTACAGATTTCTTGTTGTTGGTCTTCTGTCACAGTTGACTGTTTATGACAATTACATTTTACTATCATGCTAACTTGGATAAGTACAAAAAAGTTTAAAATGGTGGTTGTACTAATTAAGGGGAACAAAGCTATCTGAATCAACCAGGACCTATGTGGAAAATGTAACCATCCACCTTTAGACTGTGACTCAACTGTGAGTAATCACAATTAATTTAAAAGCTGAGTTTCATAATGAGCCTCTTCCAGTCCTGATTACTACCAAGCTTGTAAATGAAGTAGGATAAAAGATCTCAAAGTCAACACATCCCATCCCAAGCTAGTCTATCAACTAGTAAATGTTACAAAGCTATTTCTACGAATAGAAAAAAACATGTAGCTCTGATGAATCTTCCCAGGAGTGGCTTGGCTATTAATATTACTCCAAAACCACCCCACCCTTGAATTTGAATGATATGCAATAACCAAATAAGCCAGGAAGTCTGCATCTAAATGGCAGAATGCAAGAAAGATTTTTAAGTGGCCCAATGTAAGCCTACAACCACATCTGATTAAGGTCCTGCGACCTATTTCACCTCAAGACCTTCCAGCTTGGCTCAATTGAAACAAATCGACAAATAAGGGTGGGACAAAAGTCCTCCACGGTGTTGCAAAACAGTCTTATTGCAAATGTCTTATTGATAGCAGTTGTTGCTGCCAAAAGTGGCACTATCAGATACGGCTGAGGGATAATACTGATTTTATTGATAAATCAAATTTTAAGATTTTTTTTTTTTTGAAAAAGTTGGATTTTTTTTTTTCACCTATATGCACTCTTTGGATTTCTGTAGTTCAGAATGGTGTCCGACTTCCCACGGCCTACCACCGGTATATTGTTTCACAGCTCATGTTTAGTTGAATTCAGATAAACTCCCAGAAGGGATGATCGAAATTAAGTTTTTGGAATTTTAATTAATTATTATGATTTCTTTTTGAGAAAATAAAGGGAGAAAAAAAGTCAACTAAAATTGAAAATTAGATTGCTTTGAAAAAAACCAAAGTAAGATTCTATTGTAATCCATATTATCCAGCCCTACCAGTTATTGGTGTTAGGAAGCTATTATTTATTCATGTAGGGACAGGTTGGTTTGGACAGCTTTATTTCATCCGGATAGATTTACTCATATTTTACATGCAAAACAAAGAAAGCCAAAATGATAGCAAAATCATTGTGTAAACCTCTGGCATTGCTCAGCTTGTCTGCAAACTTTTCAGCTGCCGCCATGACCTCTTCACAAAATGAGGTGGAGACAATATCAGAAAAACTGAAAGACATTTCACTGAAAGAGGGACAGCTTGAAGACAGAAAGAAAATCTTGATGGTATTCCAGGAGCTAAGGAATCGGGCTGAATTTGGAGAAACAGGTGACATTAATGGATTCCCAGCAAATAAATCATAAAACGTCATTGACATTATGCAATCTGTGTATATTTATTTGTTCTTTTCCCTATCAGAAGAGTCGGCTGCTACCCAACAAGAGATCAATTCTATTGACAATAAATTGAAAGAACTCAGGATAAAGAAGGCTGAACTGCAAAAGAACTGTAACAATATCGTTGATGCAAAAAATGAGAGAACCAAGAACGGTGAGCACAAATAACTTTTTCGTTTGACCAACAGTGAATTCTTCATGCTAGAGGCTCGTCACTGAAGTTCTCTCTTTCAGATATTAAGCACGAGTCCAACCAGCAGCTTGACGCTAGCGCTTCTAAAGTCTTCTTTGTCGAACCTCCTCCTTCTTTTCCCGGTGAGCCACCAAACCACACAAACCTGTATTGTAAGAGGCTGCAAAACGAGGCACTGTGCACAACTGTCACACCTCACATTATCTATGTGCAGATTGGAATTTTAGATGACAGAGACTACAATTTTATTCTGAATTTAGTTCTTGTAAAGAGTAAAGGAAAGATATTTGATTGTGTACACATTCTTCTTTCAGCCCCTGCCGTGATTCTGGACATTGGAAAACTTCCTACACAACCAACGAGGACACAGTGCCCAGAGTGCATGGAGTTTGTCACCACGGAGACTTTCACTTCTGTCAGCAGCGTGACCTGGCTTGTTTGCTTTATGTCAGCTATGATAGGGTATGAACTCTCCCTCCCATTTGGTTTGGCGGTAAAATATTTGCCTAACGACACAGTTACACCTTGTTGTACCTGTTTCTGTTTGCTCAGCCGCTTCCAGGTTTGTTGTTATCAGCTGGTTTTGTTTCTGCTCTCCCGTTTTGCAGCTGCGTGGCTGGTTGCTGCCTCCTTCCTTTCTGCATGGACAGGTTCAAGACCACCACGCACAGATGTCCAAAGTGTCGGTCGAAAATCACAATCATCAAAAAGCTCTGAGAGGAGAAGGTGAAGCTGAGAAAAAACCCTGGACCAGCAACTGCTGGTGTTTTAGTAACTGCTGAGAGGATCTGCTGAAGAGTTTGTTTAGCAACATCGTCCTCTCTTATGCTGAAAATCCACGCCTAAAGATTTATGTTTGTGAACTTAAAAATTAAATCTTGGCTGAATGGATTTAGTGAAGCACATCTCAATAGGTACAGCTGTGACTTGCATGTAAATATGTATTATAATAGATCTATAAAATGTATGAAATCTACCTTTTCAATTTTAAACTACCTGTGAAATTCTATTAATCCTAAAGTAGTTCTTTAGGAGGATTGTGATGCTGGGGGCCTTTTATCACCTCTTCAAAAGGATCAAATCTTGTCTTTGAAAGATCAGAATATTTTAAATAGAAATCTGGTGGACTCTGGCAGGAAACTGAAAATTCACCAAAAGATGAAAGAACCCGGGACTCTGAATGACAAGAGAGATTTTGCAACAGAAAATGATCTGGAGTCTTTTTTTTTCTGTATTCCCTAACCTTGTGAAACGCTATAGGAGAATATGCAATGGTGGGTTGTACAAAGTCCTGACAGCAGTACAAAACAAGTGGGGATATGGGAATGTTTCATTCACTGAACAAATGTACTCAAATTAAAGTACTGGTAATTTTTTTTTCTAGAATTAAAAACTATAAATTCTCATGTAAAAAGAAATGAAAATATTTTAAAGCTTTTCATACATCTTTGCCAGGTGCGACATTGAATGTGTCTGGCAATGAATATGCATGTAGGGAGCTGTTCAATAAAGAAGCATAAGAACTGATTTTCCTTAAGCAGACTATTTAATTACTGAAACCTTTAAAGTTAGTGGTTTTTTTGTTTTGTTTTGTTTTTTTGCACAAAGGCTGAAAATCCCAAGACATTTTTGTATTTGCCAAAAAAAGGAACTGTAATATATATATATTTTTTTATAAAAAAAAACAACATAAATACATCATACAACATAAACAGAATGATTGTAATGTTTTTGGTATTGAGTTACATCGGTCTTGTGAAATCTTATTCCTCCTTCCAGCATGTAACCCCCTCTTTCTTCTGAAGGTGACAGATTTGGGATTAAGTAGCTGACTTAAAACAAAGAAATATTGTGAGATTTTCTTTAGCATCAAAGGGTTCTTTGTCAAAGACATTCCAGATATCTTCCAGAGAAGTCTGAGAGTCGATACATAGCAAATTAAAATACCACAGAAACGAATGTCTAACATTTCCTCGTCCAACACATCCACACATACCAAATGCTGCCTATAATAGCACACACTGTTGCCAGCAGATGTTACGGGAATCCACTCTTACTTTAATGGAAGAAGCCTATCTCATTATTCTGACAATGACACACCACTGAATGTTTAATAATAAAACTAAATAAAATAAAGCTAGCTAGCTGATAAAAAGTCAGTCTGACCAATTTCAAACCAGCAAATTATGTTAAATGCTGCCCAACAGATGATTCATGTAAGACTCCTTCTTTGAATTGCAGAGTGTATTAATGTGTGCTGACTTACAGGATGGGTGAAGAGATGTTTGCAGAGTATTTTGTAATAAACACTTGAGTTGATGTTGTTCTGGGTTTCTGGCTCTCTGCAAGCCAATCAAACTTTCACTACTTTGGTTAAATATCAGATTTATGCCTCTTGACTTGCATGGAAACCATGATCATGCGGCTTATGTGTTTACAATCTGTTTTGATAGTGATAATCATTCCTAGACAGGGTGGAGTAAACAACACAGCAGCAAAAGCCATGCGTGTCCATCTGTAACCAGGATTTGTGTAGTTTTCTTTACTCCTATGTGCGCTGAGACAATTCTTACTGCAATATTCTTTACTGAGGCTTCAGAACACAGAGAAGTTGTGAAAAATATAGAAAAATCAGCTGGATGACTTGAGATGGAAATCTTTTACGTGTCAGTACCATTTTCATTTTTTCCCCACAAAAAAGTTATAGCTTTTAAAGTTCATTAACTTTTGTATTTAAAAAAAAGGATGAAGTCCACATATTGCCTTTAAAATCATTCAATCCCAGTTCAAGTTCAGTTCATGAGAGTCCAGGAAGTCAGGCACTGATATGTCCAAAGGGTTAATCCCCTCCGAAGGCACAGAAAGGGTGAGATCGAGCCAATCCATGCTGTCCACAGAAGTGCTTTGCAGGTTCACACCAGAAGGTGGCAGGTTTTCACTGAAGTTCATCTCCATCTCAACCAAAGGTGAGCTTAACTCCTCCATCAGCTTCAGTCTTTGAGCCTCTGTGTCCCCCAGAAGGGTTTCCAGGTTGTTTCCTGTCGAGCCGAGCGGCGCTCCAGGCAGCTGGGCCACCTGCACCAAAGGTGGAGGACGGGTCAGAGCCGTGTTGATGGGAAGGGTGGTAACGCTAGCTGTCACAGGGAGAGGCTTTTCCATGCTGGGAGGATCCTGTCTGATGAGAGGGGAGATCTCTGAAAAAACAAGAGAATGACACGGTGAGAGGAAATCCTCACTTATCTTCCTAGTTAAACTAGTCCAAAAATGTGGCTAAAGCATCGCTCACCTCCACTTTCAATCAACACATCAAACAGGTCATCCATCTCCTGGCTCGCTGCAGTGGGACACTTTAAAGAAATAGAGTTATTTAATATAGGAATGATTTTTAATAACAGTTTTAAGCGATGAACTTGCATTTGATTTGCACCTGAGCAGCTGTTAACATGCTGCGTGTCTGTTTTACTGCATCCTCATAGCGAGGTGGGTCTTTAGTCTTTGATGCCTGGTTTGTGAAGGTTGTTTGCTGCAAAATAACAGCAGATAAGAAAGCAGCTATTTAACAGGAACAGTAGATAAAAAAAAAAGCAACAAAACAACTATTGAACAGGATTGTGGTGCAAAAAGAAACTTGCAGTCTTTCTACATGTTGAATATCAAAACCCCACATTAAGTGCTAGTGAAGCTATACAAATAAATCCATAAACACCTGTAAAACAATAACTTGCATTAGGAAACACCACAAAGACTCAGGGAATATATTTCACCTTTCCTATGAGTACTTCTGGGGGAGCTTGCTGAGAGGTAGGACTATTGCATCCAGACACCAGGAATGCATCAAGTACATTTTGCCCCTCGACATCCATTCCCCACGTCTGTCGAAAACATTAAACAGCCTAGCATTAATGTACAGATATAAATAGTGTCTGAAAAGTGAATTATAAACAAGTTACTATTGTCTATGTGGCAGAAACAGACATTAGTAACCTTTAGCTTAGATGAAAAAACATTTAGAAAAAGATTTGGACTACCTTTGTAGAACTTTTTTCACCTAAAAAAATTGTCACTTTACTTGTGAAACTGCTGAGTTCAATCTACACCGACATGCTGGTCTCATATTTTCCAACTCATTTGATTTTTGTAGCCGAAATGATTACAGTGGTCTGTTAAAGCTGATTGCAGCTGTAAGGACAAGGAAGCTGCATTTTCCACTGCAGCACACAAATGACTGGTAACTTAACCTGTGGTTTAACTGGCAGCACAGACTAAAAACATGCCTCTATATTTATGCAGCCTGACGTGTGAATTGTTGGCACTAGCTGGAACATGTTTCAAACCCACAAAGCACTGCAAAGTGTGATGACAAAGACTAAGAAGACCAAGGAAGACAGAACAAGACAGACTGAACCCAGCAGAGTGTACGTACTTTCACCTTTGCCAGATGCGGGGTTTGAGTGAGGCATTGCTGTAGTTCTCCTGGTTTCTGTGGCTCAAGTCCAGAGGCCGGGATGCGGCCTGGAGCTGTGCTCTTAACAGTAGTGTGTAATTTAACGCCTTTGGCAGGGAGCTCGACGGTGACTGCTGAGCCAGGAGAGGATGTGGGCAGGAGGACCTGGGCAGGCTGCGGGTTTTCACTGTTTGTGTTGGTCCGCTGACCGATGGCAAACTGATCTGGGCTGGTTACGTGGCTGTGATCTGAAGATTCCTCCTGCTTGATCTGCACATGCAGACCAGGTGAGCTGCAGGACACCGAGCAGTTTGACAGATTCCTGTTTTCCTCTTTTATCTGGATTGGCAACGATGAATTAGGATGAGGTGGAGAGTCACTCTGCTGGCTTCTTTTCTCCACCTCCAATTGCATCTTTAGCTCCTCAACTAGCTTCTGCTCCTGCTCCAGCTTCCTCATTAGCTCCTCTATCTGACGCTCCTTCTCATGCAGCCGTTTGTCTTTTTCAGAGTCCTTCTCAGTGAACGTTGCATCTGTGGGGCCCTCTTCATATGGCGGTCCTTTTAAGGGGCTTGTGCAAAGCGCAGCATTAGACAAACTCTCTGAAACTGACTTTGCATGAATGTCTTTCATATTACTATCTTCAATTCCCAATTTGGAAACTTTGGAAGCAATGAGGGAAACAGGCGGTGTCAAAAGAATGTTTTCAGCCTGTGAGTTTGCTGCAGAGGCCCCTGAGTCCATGGCAGCAATACGCTGGCTCTTAGTGCTCTCGTGATGCAGCTTCAGTCTCTCTATTAGATCTGTCTTAGTCCCGGAAACAGGCAGTGATCTGAGTTTCAGCTCCATTTTCAGCTCGGCAACCTGTAAATTAAGAATATGGTTCATCTTTTAGATGCTGAATGCTTTCTCTGGCGTGTATGGGACTGACAGAGCCAGGCGGTGTCACCTTCATCTCATCGATATTAGCTGGTAACTGATCCGATTTTGTGCTGGCATGGTGGAACTGCACAGGAGTCGATGGCGAGCTTCCTCTGAGCACAAGAGCCGAGCAGCTGGTCTGCATCTCAGCCGTGGATATGCTGCACCAAAATGGGAAATAAAGGGAGTGGGAAAGAAAGAGAGACACCATTTTTCAGTTGTCTCTCTGTGGAAAACTGCATGCAGAATGTGATGAGACAAAGATCAGCTGTGGTCAAGTGTGACAGATGACTTTTTTAAAGAATGAACTGCTGAGTGGCGCCATACTTCAGCGTGACAGGTACAATGGTCTGGCAGTTGTACTTCTGCTGCTGCTGGGTTAGGATCTGGAGCTGGAGGAACTGCTGCTGCTGCTGCAGGAGACGGGCGTAAGAGGAATCCATTGGCACATCACTGACCTCCTGCTTCTGGTCAGGGGGGATGTACTGATGATATTTGAGTTTTTTCACCCGTGGCTTGGGCTCTTTGTTCTTTTTGCTGCGGCTTTTGTCCGTGGCTAGCTTCGCCAAAGTTTGCTGCAGAATGTAACGCACAAAAACAGGTCAGACAAAGCTGCAGAACACCATGCAGATGGATATTTAATCTCTGTGAGTGATCTTAGTCCAGTTCAGGAGAAATGGAGTTTGCTGTGGCCATAGCAAAGTTAGACTGAATACTGTTTTTTTTATAGCTTTTAGTGTTAAGATAGAGGAATGCTCTGACGTCTCAAGACAGGATGAGAAAACAGGTAGTAAAAAGATGACATATTGTTTTAACACTGTCTCTGAAATTATATGAAAATGTCCTGGCATGCCTGCAAGTTGTGTTGAAGACAAGAAACCAGATACTTTGCGTGAAGTAAGCCAGCATGCAGCCTTCAATTTATCAAATTTACTCCCCTTTCATTTCCTAAGGAAGTCAGTTCTTCTTGAAGATCACAGTATAACAGAATTTAGATAAATGCACGCTTTTCGCATCGCTCCTTTTAGCTTTGATTTTACAATTTCATTGAGAAAGACCAGCTTGTAGTTGTCAGATTTAGACAACAATAGAACTAAAACATGTTAAATGTGTTGCTCTCTGACCTGCGTTTGACTTGACGGCTGATTTTTTATCCGCCCCTAAACTGCTGTGATTCTCAGTAAGATAAAAATCCAAGCTCTAACATTATCCATCATTACATTTCCAAAGGAAACAAGGAAAAAAAAACAACAGACACAGGCAGTTAATCAAAGAAACACATGACTTTATACCAGAGGTCAGTGACATAACAGCTATGTTTGAACTAGATAAAAAACAATTTCAAAACATAATTGTTTTTACAGGAAACATGAGAAAGTCGGCTTACTTTCACAAGAACGTGACCTGGCGAAATGCCTTGAATGACAGCGGTGTTAGGCTGGTGAGCTTCCAGGCTGCTCAGTTTCTCTGACGTGGAGACATCCGATGCTGACTGAGAGCAGCCTGGTGGAGAGAGCTGAGGAAAACCAGAGGCAGAAATCAGGAATTAGATGAGCTGCAACATCTGCTAACTATCCAGAATAACCAAACCAAGCTTGATGAACACTCCAAAAACAAAAACATGCGCCACTTGTCCAAATAGTAGTTAAAGTCTGATTAAAGTTGCATTTTCTTTTTCTCATCTGCAGGGTTTTTTTTTTTGTTTTCTTTTTGAAAGTATTTATATCCCTTTAACATTTTCACATTTCGGCATGTTACGCAGCACAAACAAAATCTTACAAAGTTCTTTTGGTCTAGAAAAAGGGGCTTGTTTTAAATACATAATTCCTTAATATTTATGAAAAAGTATTACTATTACTAAACACCCCAGATTACTAAAAGTAGTACTATTTGTAAGTTAAATAATCGGCCAGTAGAACTATACATTTTTTCCATATAATGTTATGTTAAAATGTATTGTTCCACTGGCAGATTGTCACTTGTAACTAGTATTTTTTCTTCATTATTAAGGAATTATTGACTTAAAGCAATTAGTCTTGTTTTATTTCAGATGTACAAAAAAAATTCTTTGATTTTGTGCTTTTGCAGAGTACTTTATCTTTTGTGAAATTTATGTGATAGACCTTTACAAAGTAGCACATCATTGTGAAGTGGAAGGTTAAAAATGTATTAAAAATCTGAAAATGTGACATGTATTTGGATTCAGTCCCCTATTCATCACTTTTTTTAAAACTGCGTTTTATTGGAGTTTCAGCTGCAGATGTCACCTTGGACTGCTTCCTGTTCCTGTTGAAGAAAAGCATTCCCACGTCATGATGCCTGACACCTTCTATTGTTGAGCCACACAATGTTAGTTTTACGTCACAAATTGTACATGCAGGTCAAAGTTAAAATATTTCTCCTCTGATCAGATTCTTACTGTATATGTTATGTTGGGGCAAATATGAAATCCTAAAAGAATACACTGGTGTTTGTTGAGAAAATGTAAAAAAAAAAAAAAAAATCCAGAGTCTGCTTGGAAACACTTTTGCCACTGCTTTGTTGAAAGAATTGTAAATTATGCTGATTTGTCCACTAGTTGTGACATGGCAACAATTTGTTTGATCACAGAGTTGAGGATATTTTTGTACCTGTGGAGGAGGGCTGAAGTCAGAGGAAGCATAAGAGACCTCAGTTTCCCTTGACTCCCGTGGGGAGGGTAAAGTTTGGGAAGGAGATAGCTGACTGTTGGCCTGCTGTGGTGATAAAGCATCACTGCTGTCCTCATCAAAGCTGTAAACATCTGGAACATGTGGTGTGTCTGAGTAATCCGCCTCACAATCTGTATGATCAGCACAGAGGTTTAAGAAATAAAGCCACTTAAAGACACAGTTGTAGAGTTGCAGCATTTATATAGACAGTTAGATAAATATGGAGCTTTTTAAGCTTGGACCACAGAGGTGGATGAAAGTCTGTCTGATAACACAATCCTGACTTAAGTTTATGTTTCGGTTGTCACTGTGTGAGTAATGCTAATGATCACTTACTGTTTATGACTTCTTCGACTCCAGAGTCGACAGGCAGGATCTTTTTCTCCACCAGCTCCATGGGTCCAGGTCGCTGGGCGATTTTCTCGTTGAGGTCATTGGCCAGTCTGGCCCTCTTCAGTCTCAACTGTGTCGCCTGCAGGGAGGGCTCCGCCTGCGTTTCTGATGAACAAAAAGAGGATGTTCACCTACGATCCGGCCTACGATCAGTCGGTCTGATTTGTCACTGTGACTCAGAAGAGGCTCAGCTGGACCTCTCACACGCTCAGTTTACAGCAAAAACATTCGGATGGTCGCAGGATTGTTGAACAAGCAGTAATAAATGCAGACAGATGAATAAGAGCCCTACTCATTCTGCTTATCCAAACACCATCACCCAGAAACAACACGGAAAGGGATTACCTTCTAGGATGTGCATACGGACCAATTCGGAGCGATCCGGTCTGCTGCTCAGTTTATGCTTTAGAAAAGTCCCAGTCTGGTTAAAAAAAAGAAAAAATGTGTCTACTTAAATATTTTTTAAACATCGTTAAAGTCACAGATGAACAAATTTAAACGGTGGAGTTAAATACACATTAGAGACCTACCCTGGCTCGCTGTAGACTGTGAATCTGTTTGTGGAAGGCAACTGGGCTTTTCAGAGCTGGAAAAATAATAAAAATACATAAAACTATTTACGTGCTTTTGATTGTAACTGAAAAGGCATTTGCTTTGTTAGCTAGCAAGCCCCAAAGGGTTGCATATGTTCCTTTTGGGAGAAAACAGACTTCTTTGGAAGGAAGTTTGTTGTTTTTAGGGTTTAAACTTGCTCTGACTGAGAGTAGAAACTCAGTATTTTTTAATGCAGATGATAAAGTTTATGATAAAATTTGCTGATTTTAAAGAGCTCTTTCATAATCCCTTTCCTGGCATCTTTACAGTTATGTTTTTGTCTTTTCTGCTCTTTGCGAATGTGGCCTCAGTAAGGAAGAGCTTATGGGAGTAAAACAGGAAGCACCAGCTTTACTGACTCAAACAAAGAGATTACTCTGAGCAGGGAGTTTTACTCTTTGATCACTCTGAATAAACTCATCCTCCTTCAGAGAAGGACTGTGTCACTGACCAGTCACCTCTGATATGACCGCCATTGTTTGCTTTAATGGCAAAACATTAAAGCAAACAAGGGATGCTCCAAGGAGTGTGTCATACACACACAGTAAAACATTCCTGCTTATTGCTCTGATTTCCATTCTTCGTAAGAGGTTATGAAGAACCTTTTAAAATGTAGAGCCAGAGGAGTTTGCATTTGATTGCATTTCATTAAAGTATATTAAAATGCAAAAAAATAAAAATAAAATAAAAATCAGTCTTAATTAAATCAATCAGCCCTACTTGGAGTTGAAACTAGATATTTACATAAACTGTAAACAAATTCTTCCACCATATTTTTTGTGTCTTTGTATTGTCTGAGTTCCCATGGTGAAGGCATTTTGAGAGGCCTTGACAGACATAGCTATCCATCCATCCATTATCATACACGCTTATCCATAGTGGGGTCATAAGGGGTTACCGGTGCCAGCGGTCCAGAAGTAACTAAATTTGTAAAAAGGTTGGATGTGGGGTGTTTATATCCACTACACGTAGTTATGTCTAAGAAGAGGAAAATAACCCCTGCAGGAGGTCCATTTTCTAATTGATGTGGGTTTGTGGTGTCAGAGAGGAGGAGGCAAAGGTCCTCCAAACAGAGCAGGACACCAAGACGATGAAACGTCCATAATTCTGCCTTAAAGCTCCAAATATCAGGTGCTTCACTGTCTCAGCATCTGAGATAGATGAACAGATTCTGTTAAAGAATAATCTGTCCTTTCAGGGTCAGATATCAGTAAGTCTTATGAGTACAGTGATAACTTGTCACATTTCATATGGGATATGCAGATATGTGCTGTTAAGTCACTCAGTTGTATTTTTCTATTGCAAGTTTTTGGTTATAAAAGAGTGTAATGTGCAAATGACTTTACTGGTTGACTCATTTAATAAATTCCTGTTCTGTAGGCAAGATAAGATCATTTTTGGGATTTCTTGGAAATAAATAGCAAACATTGTCATGTCAGAATCTGGAATAGCTCTTTAAATTTTGGATACATGTTGTTCTTTTGTCAATGCCGGGCAATAAAACTAACTCACCAGGAGCAGATAAGGGGTAGCATTATGAAAACTACTCACGCGGCATGATGCCTTGCTCCACTAGCTGCTCCCGAGTCCTCCTCTGCTGCAGACAGTGCTGAAGGACTGCAGAAGAATGCAGAGGTTAAACATTTACCATTTAGAAACAACTCATCTGACTCATCTCACAACCATCTGTGAAACCTGGAGGACTTTAAATAAAGCAGAAATGGTTATTATTTCTCCATCACTTTGCTTCCCTAAAAGCCAAACACCAAACTAAGCTCATAACCACAGATATTCTGTTCAGTTCCTGTATGGTCTGAGTTACGGGGGGTATCACGGTTAGCTTCACATTTGCTTGGAGCTCTCCTAAATAAAGCCAATGTTTGAGTGAGTTCTGCAAATGTGATAAAGACTCAATTAAAATAATTAAAACAGGGAATAACATTCTGTTCTCCCTGTTTCCCTGATTCAAGATTTGAGAAGAAGTCTGGTTTGTTGAGCAATTTTCTTGACTCTTAGATTGAAGCTCTACATGAAGTTTCTGGATGCATCTTCTGTGTTGTACAAAAATGTAAACAGTAGTAGTTTAAACATTTACAAACAAGAAAGCGTGGACTTGTTTTTCCAGCGGAGCAACACACAAGAAGGAAAAAAAAAAGTTTGCTGAGAAGGTTAGGGGGTGACGGTGACGCATGAGGCCATGGCCCTTATCGTCATCGCTGTAGTGAAGCGAACCCAGCTTAGCCGGATTTGCTCAGTGGCCTGGGAGAAACAGTTCCCCCTCACACACAAATACACACAACACGGACCTACTCAACTCCCCTGGGAAAGACGCCGGGTCCGAACAGGACTCTGTGACTCACTCAAGCAAAAATAAACGGGGCAGCTGTGAGAACAAGGCCTGGGAACCATGACATTTTTGGGGGTAGTTAAGGGGGTGGGATCGCTGGTTTACTGTAGAGTCAAGGGGGATGTTCGCCGACTTCGACTTTTGGGCAAGGGAACGCAAAGTGACAAGAACTGAGGCAAAGGATGGAAGGCCGCGCGCACTCTTCCAGCAGGACATCATCTCCAGAAGAGAGAACAAACTGTGCCTTCTCTGACTGTTGTGTTTTCTATTACCAACCCAGGCCAATGGGGGTTTGAATCCAGGAGATTCAAACAGAAACAACAACAGTTTCTCTCAATATTTGTGACTCAAAAGGAACGCCACAGGCAGTCAATTTTATTACTGTACACAATTGAATATCAATAGCATGAAAAGCTGCCTGCAAGCACCATGGGAGAGCACTGGCTTTAATTTGAGCATCACCATGAGGGTACGACTCCTGCCCGGGGTCCTCCTCATTGTGTCATCTTGTGTTGAGCATGAACCCTGGCTAACCCTTCCATGATGCAAACTGGCTCCTGCTCACCAGTAAAGCAAAAACAGAGGTTATAAAGAAACACAGAGAGGGGGCTCTGCTGAAATCCCTGTCTGATGATGTAATCTCTAATCTCAGACTTGTGTTGTTCTCAGCAAATCACTCCTGGAGTTCTCCCATCAGTCTCTTTTTAAATTGACCCCACCTCCATATCCGCTTTTTCTGAAACTGCACAAACAAAAATAAAAAAATCATTGTCTGAAATGGTGGATTTCAGTTTAAGAACAAGTTGACACTAATTTATGACAACTTTGCTGTTGTAAATACAAAGGAATGACATTATTTTAGCAAAGATTCTGGGATTTATAATCACAAATCCTTAATCAACAGCTACAAAAATTATATTAAGGATTTTATTCCACTTCAGAGGTTATTGTGTTTAATAACCTGTGAAGAGATTAGTACTGAGAGATTAGTATTGTTTTGAACATATACTGTCCATTATGCGGGACAAAATATGCTTAGAACTTGAAATATGTATGTGAAAAATTAATAATACTTTGTATTAAGTAAAAAAAGCACAAAACTCAGCTTGTTACAACAACAAGGCAACTTTTAACCAGTGACACATGATAAAGGAAAGTAATGAAAAGTTGGAATACAAACAACAATTAATAATGTTCCAGTTATTATTAATTAAAGGGGACTCAAAACAAATGGGGTTTTAGCCCTGATTTAAAGGAACTCAGTGGTTCAGCATTTTTCTCCAGTCATAAATTCAACACTTCATTATTTATATGTATATTTTTTCCTTAGTTGTTAATTCATTGTTAAAAATATTTAGCTGTGAGATTATTGTTTATTGACCTGGTTAGATATGATCTAAGGCTCATTAGCCCTTCCTCTGTGATTTATACTAAATAAGAACAAAAAATACAAAAGAGCAATGTGGCACTTATAATAGGAAAGGTTAATTTTAGCTAATTACTTTTGTACATTTTATTCAATGTCAGCATAGAAAAGTTTTTTTAGTCACTTTAGAGGAAGGGGTAGGCAGAGAAATGACACAAAGTGCCTCATTGTACCAAAATAGCTACACACTTTTACTCTGTAAAAGTTTTATATTTTTGCACCAATATGTAAATATATGAATTATATTAATTTTGATTATTTAATTTTCACAAACAAACCAAAAATCTTGAAAGTTTACATTTATAATATACCTTTTTTATGTGGTAGAACATTTTCCATTGTAAAATGTTTTTTAGGATGGAAGGAGTGACAGAGCTCTGCATTAAAGTTCCATGAAGTTCCTTATTTGCAAGTACACCACAAAATCTCACACAAACAAAAACTGCGTTTGCATGGCTGTCCATTGTAACCATGATGCAATGCAAAGTTGAAATACATAGTAACATTTATTTTACGGTACTCTCCATAAATTATCATAACTAGTCTTACCCTGCATTTTAAGTGTTAACATCACCTAAATGAAATGAGGATGTAGCTGTTTAGTTCTTGTTTTTATCCTTCTAAGTTAATAATACATCATTTAGTTCAGTTCAATGTAATTTCAATGGAAACTAAGGAAACGTTCATGGCTGTGATAAAACACAATAGGTTAGCGATAGGTTAGCTTTAGTTTGTGATAATGCAGTCTGCAAAGAAAAGCTTCCTGTTGACATGATATGAAGACAAGGCTGCTTTTCTATCATACAAAATAGAAAATATCGTATGATAACTAAATTAGAAAGTACAAATCTTCCTCCTGTCTTTTTAGGGAAAGAAATGTTGCTATTCAGCGTGTCACAATAGTGAAATTCATCTCAGTATGGGGTTGAAAAGCTACTGATAGTACATTTACTTTACAAGTGTTTAAATGGGATAAAAATGTTGAATAGATCACATCGGCAAAACGTCTGCTCTGTTTTGTTCTGTTGCTCCAGGCTGAATTTTAAGCATGGTCAACAGCCAACAAGGAAGATTAGAAATATGCAAATAATGAGCAGAATCTTGATCTTCTACATATCTGCGCTTTCTTTGTAAGTAGAACACAGTGTGCATGTACTTGTGACATTTGTCTTTTCTGTGTTGGCACAACAACTTTAACACAAGGAATACCTGAAAATAACATCCCGCCTAACAACAATAACAACAACAATGACAAAATAAATAAAGAAATAAAATATAAGCACATGACATAAGGAAGAAAACACACCTGATTTGAATTTCCCCCTGCAAATGGAGGGGCTCTCCACATCCAGGCAAGCCATGGAGGACAGTTCTGGTTTGATTGGTGGCCAGCTCTGGAGTCCCATGGAGCGATGAGACCAGAGCAGATCCAGCAGTAGTTACGGCGAAGGAGAGAAGACAACGCTCCGAGAGAACAACATGTGGTTCGTTGACTCTCCTGTCTCTCTGCTGGCCTCAGCGGGGAAAGTTTGTGTCTGTGTGTGTAAACGTGCATGAGCGAAGAGTCAACGTCAGGAGGAGGGAACACAGGACTGCATGAATTAACCCTTACTTGGTCAGGTTGGTTTATCCTCACTGAGCTTCTACAGGGAAAGCAAAGCAACTTTTAATCATTTATGGGATGAGGTAATGATTGCTGTTTCAGGAAGCTCTCTTTGCAGGGGACAAAAACAGTTTATGGATGACTAACAGAAACTGGAATATTTCTTGAAACTTGTTTAACTTGAAAAACCACATGGTCCTTAGGGAGAGAAGAACATTCAAGTTTATTCCTCATTTGTTTCTATTTTGTGTCTGGGGAGCCAGACTTGTTCTAATCTTTGAGACTGGACTTGAAATATTATCTTTGGGATTTTTTTTAACCATTACCTTATTTTCAGTTCATTAAATTACAATTTCTATATGAAGGTATTTTATTCTAATGCACCTGCAGTGCCAATTAGAGTATGTTGGTTGGCTCCCTCAGGAAAGATGTTTAAAAAGCCCTAATCTCTTTTAGGGCTTTTTAAACATCTTTACTAAGGGATGTCTCTCTCTTCTCGCTTGAAGAGAGAGACATCCAACTCTTGAAAATGTTTAGTGCAAGAAAACAAACCAAATGCATTTTTAAAACAGAATCATAAGAGTCTGTAGTTATCGTTACTATAACAACTGCTAAAAATAAATACCTAAAATTCTAATTCAGGTTTGAATTGATTAGTTTACAAATGTTTTAGGTTTTTGAATCCATGCAATTCTTTTTCACTGTGGTATAAATAACGACATTGTGGAAAGGTGAATGTTTTTGAAGGAAACATAATATTACACTACTCCTGTTTACGTTTTTGTACAACACAGAAGATGCATCCAGAAACTTCATGTAGAAGTTTATCTTGTCACTACACATGGTAAGGACAGTAATATACTGCAATATGTTTACTCAAATATATCCAGTCATACACAAATTTCAAATTTAATTACTTTGTGTATATGTGAA
The DNA here is from genome assembly GCF_002775205.1 of Xiphophorus maculatus. Classification (NCBI taxonomy): domain Eukaryota; kingdom Metazoa; phylum Chordata; class Actinopteri; order Cyprinodontiformes; family Poeciliidae; genus Xiphophorus; species Xiphophorus maculatus. Next base: position 8,962,559 of record NC_036458.1, on the reverse strand, counting down.
TTTGATTGTAGTTATAAACAAATGTTGTCAAATTCAGTTTATTAAGTCAACTAGTTAAATGTGGGAACCTTTTCTGACAACCAGGTGTCGTCCTATTAGTAAATGGGGTTTCTACAGTTCTACAGTTTCTACAGTAAGTACTGAAAGAAGGTGTACCATGCCAGTTTAATTAAAAAAAATATTAATTTCTTAAAGTGGGATTATTTTTCCTAAAACATTGGAACAAAAATGTTCAGTGCTGGATCATGTGTTGATTGGAAGAGGAATTCATATGAAGAGCAATGCTTTTCTCTAGACAAAAACATTTACAGTTTTATATTTAGGTTGTTGTTGAATTAAAAAAGTTAGAAGTCTGTTCATCTGGAAATTTAATAATAGAACATAAAAGATTTCTAAAGAAAGACAACAGATGAGTAAAAGAAAGTACAAATCAACTAATTTCATGTTTCAATCTTGATAGTTGCAATCCAAATCACTTCATACTAATATTATATTATAAGATAAAATACTCTTAAAGTGTTTTGAGACAAACTCACTGGGTGACATATATATATAAATATATAAAAAGTAAATCTGGAGACACATATGATGCTCATAGTCCTCCATACTCCAGCTGCTTCAAGAGAAGTGCCTGAAGAAGTGCATGCTGGGAAGACCAGGCTGCTGTGCTTGGCATTAGTAATTTTCTTTTGTAAATTGAGAAGTATGCATGTCAAACTGTGTGGGAAGTGGGGGAATATTGGAGTTGATGGAGGAAAAGCAGATTGGGACAGGCAAGATGTTGTGACAGCCCACCACTGGGACTTAATAATGGTGAACAGAGAGTCTGAAAAATATGGGAGAGCGGTGGGAGGGGGTTTGAACTGTGGAAAAACATCTCCAGTATTTCACTTATTACGAACAGGTCTCCTGAACTTCACAGCCAAAGAAACAAAACAAGACATCGGAACACTTTGTCACAAAGTCGCAGTTCCTATCTTCTTTCCGGATTGCTGTGCTCCATAAATCTTTACAATATTCTGGAACAGCAGAAAACATCTATCATCCAAAGAAATAATATTCTACTGAGGCCATAATTTTGATTGGATATATTGACTGAGGTGTTGATAATCAGTCAAAACAATAATCTAAACTTGATTTTATGAGCAGGTGATGATCAGTCAAGTTCATCTTTTTGATAAATTACCCACAGCTCAAAATCTTTCAAACATTCACAATTTCATGACTGGCACGTAATATAATCTTAACTTAATGACTACGATACTTATCTTATGCGTTTCCTATCAGCTACATATTTTCACTGACATATGGTTTCATAAATACTCATTTAAAGAAGATTGAGTTTCAGGGTTTCTGGCTGCCATCTTGAATTTGATTTACGATGCAGAGTTGTGCTGCGAAACTCTGCAACAAACTGTTTATCCGCTGGAATGTTTGGATTTCCCGAGTGCCAAGTTCAGCATCATATCTTTTAAGACTTTGTTTATGCACCAGCTTAGTTCATGAAAACACTCTTAGAACGATGCACCTTTACCCAAACAGGAATGTTTGGCTGATTTCACTTTCATCATCAAAATTTGATGCTGATTGTTTTCTGTCCATCAACGTTCAATGTATAACATGCAATCATTGCAACAGATGGAACCAATAAGCAAAGAATTCAAAACAACTGTATTTTTAACTTACCAAACAGGTTGAAGGTACAACTGGGAACACATTTTGACCATAATTCAAAATTTGCAATGTGGTTATGTGAGAATATGAACTTTCCTTTGTGGTGAAGCTCGTAGGGAGAGAGGCTAAGGTTGTCCTGAGCTATCTCTACAGTTACTCATGTAAAGGTTTACACTGTTAAAGGATATACTGACTGGTTCTCTGCAACTTTCTCCCACTACTCTCAAATGATGCATTATGCTGAGGTACTGCTGCCACTGACTTTACATTTTCTTCACAGGAGTTACAGCTATGGCACAGTAAGGTAGAAGTTTTACCGCTAGCTTGACATTTGTTAAGCGAGAACATTAATCTGATGTTCTTCGTTACATTATTTAGCCTCATCATATTGGCTTAAACTTTCTCTCCTAGCTAAATCAATTTAAGGAGGTACATATGTCCTCAGAGCTGTGAGCTTATATATCTTTTTATTTGATGATTAAATTTTTTTTAATCAATCATATTTTGAAAGAACAATGATAGATTTTGTTTTTTTTTTTCTACCAAAATTTAACATGAAATAAATGTCTTTTTCTTGTGTGATGTTAACCCAGATTATTGGAATTCAAATCTTTTTCAACAGAGACACAAAACTACTTTGACTGATTTTGTATTTGTTGACTGGATCTGATCATCCAGTCAACTTCATTTTGTGTTCCCTGCAACTTTAGCTTGATGCGCTTCAGTGTCCTCTGTTTCCTTTATTTGTTGAGCATTTGAAGCATCACTTAGCTCTGTGCTATCCAGATGTTAAACATTGCTCACTTAAGAACGGTTTCGACTTGTTAGGATACAGCTGAGTGAACTTTAAGAAGCCAAAGTTACTTAAAAAATTTTTATATAGTCGCCCCTGTTTCATGACCTAATGCATGTATCTCTTAGTATTTTTATTAATCCCGGCTAATAACACTGTACACAGTAAAATCCCTAAAATTAAGCAAAACTTGTTTATTACACTCTTCAAATGATATAAATAGCAAATTTCCATGGCACACTGACGCATAAAAAATATGCATGAGAAAACTTTCTATTGAGGTTATCTTTAGCGCTGATGTCAGAGCGCAGCCATGTAGTTATGCTGCTGTAACTGTTGTAGCACAAAAATCAACTGCAGCACAATCACCATTGGATCAGATCTCAACAACCTGATCTAGACTGCTTGAAAATAAACACTTCCTTAAAGAGAAGAAATATGTCTTGTTTTGAATACAGACTCAGTGAAGTTGACCTTGATGTGACAAAAAAGTAAAATGGAGTAAAAATCTTCTAGAGTACTTTGAAGGCTTTAGAAGTAAGGCTTTCGTCTTGACATGGTGAGCAGACAGGCTCATGGTCAGATCAGGTGGAAGTTAACAGCAGACTCATCCATCTGGCCCAATTTTCAGTCCACATATCTTTTCCTACAAAACACAGCATCTTAGATTCTTTGCTGACTCTTTTGCTGGAAGAGCTTTCAGGAGGAATCTCTTGAAGCCCAGGAAAAGACACACATTACAGGTAGCCAAGATCCTGCTATGCACAACTTCTTGCATAACACATAAACACACACATTAAAGTAGATGACTCTATCTTCTCAAAGAGGCAGATCATATTATACCTGGATCCAAGTTGATCATTACAAACACAAGTTGAAACATTGCTGACTGAAACCCTGAGCAGCAGTCTTTATATATACACATAATGAAAGATGTTTGAGGTTCCAAGGCACCCACTTGCATCAAATTCCATGCAGGCCGGTGCAGATGGTGGGAAAGCCAGAGGGAAATCCCTGCAGGCTTCCAGTTTTCCTTTGAAGCTGTGCTACAAGCAGCAGCCACACGGGGCTAAAAACGGCTGAGCTCTGGCCACATCAAGTCGATACAAAAAACAAAAAACAGAGCATGTTGTACAGTATTCCCAAGGAGTTCAGACAGCTGCCGAAGAGAGACTCTGCATTTGATTAAAGATCGCACTTTCCTCTCAAAGATTACAACAGTGACAAGATTGTCACTTTGATTCCATCCAAAGTTTTAGCAGAGGCAAGTATGGATGCTGTCAGCAAATTAGAGCAGGAAGGTTCTTGTCGACTGGGACTTTTTGCTTGTTTTGCATGTTCTCTCTCTCTCCCTCTCTCCCTTTCTTTCTCAGTAATGATATTCATTTTGGTGCTGGTTTATTCTTTTGTTTATCTGCCTGTATTTTGTAAAGAAGCAAAGAGATCAGTGTTTCACTGGACTTCCAACTGGTCGGGTGTAGGACATTGGTGACACACAGCATGATTAAGCAGCTACAACAGTTATGATCAAATCTGCCATTGGTGTAAATAAAGTGAAGTAGAACAGGGGAGCATTAGCTTCCATGTATATTTTCAGGATTTACAAACTAACACAAAGTAGAGTATATCTTATGAAATGGAAGAAAATAATACATCTGAATAGATGTCATTGAGTGACATGAAAGTTAACTTAAGAAGACAAATAAGTTTCTCCTCTGGTTAAACAAAAAGAAAAGTACAGATTTTTTCAAACTTAATTTTTAACAATAATGTCCCAGGCCTACATAGAACAATTGTATTCATGCTGAGATTAAATTACACTAAGATTGAGATTACTTGTAGAAATATGTCACTTTCAAAGAATGGACTGGATTTTATTTAGAGAAATAAGAATAAAATAGGTTTAGAACATATGCTATGCACCCTTTTCAGACTGTCTTTATTGAAAAAATAAATTATCTTTCATTTTTCATCTAGTTCACATTTATGTGTTACTTTGTGTTATATGGTTACATAAAAATCCCAATAAAACACATTCAAGTTTGTGGTTGGATCCAAATATAAAAAAGTTAAAGTGGTTTAAACACTCTGTATTGCACTGGAAAACAGGTTAATATTAGTTGACTGGGCTGGAACAGAACAATTTAAATGCGTTGAAAGAATTATGTGCAACACTGCAAATAATCAGGCTAACAATATTTAAGTGCCAGATATAAATAGTTCCTCCTTTATAAGAAAAGAGAAGCACACCACATTAACTCCACTCTTTATAGCAGGCATATATTCAGAGGCTAAAAATAGCTGAATGTACAACCATTAGCTAAAGTGGACTTTTAGATGAGGGTAAAAAAATAGTCTGGGTCTTGGGTTTGAACAGTATCTCCACAATCTTAACATCATGAAAAACAAAAAGTTAACACAGCACAGAATGGTGTGCAGCTCCGTCACACTTCCCCTCCAACATTCCCTGATTTCAACAACCGTGACTTTCCCATTAGTGCAATTATCCTTCTAGTGACTACAACTCAGAGTTGCTTCACATTACATAAACTCTCCTCTTGTTCCCTTCATTCAACCCAGTCAGAAGTGTGCTTGGCAGGGGGTAAGTTGGAGGCCAAGCATAGATAAAAATAACCCATTGTTTGCTCATCAGTATGCTGCAACTCGTGGTGTTGTTGTGGGGGCCAGACCGGGTCTCTGTGGTCTCTGTTGTCTCTGTGATTCCTTGAAATATGAGAGCAACATGATGTGAAGACAAAAGCTTCCCCAAAAGCTGCCAGGACTGCATTACGATTTATTCATAGGACTATGACGAAGTCAGAAACCACAGATAATTTAATCATTCTATGTATCCAAGAAGCTAAACATCCTTGTAGACTTTTAAAGTTGTCTTGATCAAACAATCTTCCATCCCCCCCTTGAACCTTAACATGGCAATACACAGAGCATCATGCAATTAAAAACTAAATCAAGTGGACGAGTAAACAAAGAGTCAGGTCAAAATAAACCATCTTTAGCAGATTAACTACAAATGAAGAATATGTATTTCAGAAATTAAATTAAATAGCAAAGACCTGACAGAGGATCTGAGAGATGCAGCATCTTTTAGAAATGAGAACATTTAACACTAGTACATGTATTTTCAAAGATATACAGATTCTGCTGAATTGAATTAAATTCAATTGGAATTTTTCAGGGGTTATACTTTCTAAAACATTTTCAAAAGAAAACCAGTTATACTTTACCTTTATTTTATCCTCTATCAGGGCAACAAAATGGGGAAACATATTCTTATAGCCCTAAGTTTACCCTCCAGTAAGAGTTAATATATATATATATATTTAAAAAGGCTGAAGGTATCTCTCACTTATTAACTGGAAAAAATCTGGCTTTGACTTTAAATAACAGACAATCTATCAAATTCCAAGTCACCTCATATTGTAACTTGAAACAAACCTTGGACTTTTCCCAAGATCTTTTTTAAAGCCTATTTTTTTTTCTCCTGAACTCTCCATCAACACTACTAACTGGTATGCAAACCTTTTTTTTTCTTTCTAGATTTTGTCCCCAGAAAAAGATCAGGAACAATATTTGTTCATTGGAATAACAGGTAAGAATAACAGTGTAGCACTAACTTCAGCCTCAAGAGAGAAACTGACAGAACAACACGCTGTAAGAACATAGTCCAGACTACAGGGAGGCATTAGGCACTCTATAAACGCCAGAATCACAATGTGTGCACTGCTGGTTTCAGACGGGCAATGTCTGTCACACCCCGTATGCTGAAGGCAATGAAAAGTAAAGTAAAAGATAAAGTTTTCCAAAGCAAAACACAGCAATCTTTTCTTGCTAGATTGTTCACATAAATATTACATGAAACCTTAATGGACAGTATAAAATTCTCCCTCGATTCATCTAATGCCATCTCCCGGGAACTCATTTACTTCCTGACTATTCTATGGGAAACCGTGAGGTTACCCTGATTACAGACATTTCCTTCCTCCACCATTCAGAGCAGTGCCTGGAATTACTGCACTATTTGCTCAGGCCTGGAGCATTAAACTGTGGATCCCACACCCACATGGCACATGCATGCATCAGGGGTCACGCAGGTCATGGGTTCCTGGGAGAGTTCTTCTTAATCCAGACAGAAATAAAAATATTATTCCACACGAGAGACATTATGTTGTTAGACAATCTGACCAGGTTATTTGGTGGCATTTCACTGGGTTATGTTTGGCTGGAACCAGTGATGAACTGGATTCAATTTGCCAGGATGGACATGAGTTGCTTGCCGCTGTCACCATATGCTGGAGAGCACCTCTGGTAGCTTTAATTTTGCAGAAACATTCACACCCCTGAAACCTTTCCTTATTTTTTCATGTTGGAAAAATAAACCTCAATGTGTTTTATTGGACTTGTTATTGGTACAGACCAACATAAATTATGGTATAATTATGAGACGAGAGAAAAGGATCCATTGTTTTAAATCTGAGAAATATGATGTGTGTTTGTAATCAGAACCCCTGAGCCAACACGTTGTATAATCAACTTTAAATGCAATTAAAGCTAGAAATCGGTTGGTGTCTACATCTGCCAGCTTTGCTCATCTACAGACTGGAAATGTTTGTCCATTCCTCTTTCAAAAATAGCTCAAAGATTGTGAGGGTGGATGGAGAACATCTGTGTGTATCAATAGTCATGTTCGGCAGCAGATTATTATTTAGATTTACATCTGTATGTTGACTTTGCTTCATTCACCTTCCATGTCCCTCCTGAATAAAAGCGTCTGCGCAGCATGACGCTTTTATTCAGGTTTATTACGGTTTTATCCACCATATTTGTGACGGGGGTGATGATGATGATGGGCGTTGTTAGTTTTCAACACCAGCTTTTTAAATACAAATTTCTTAAACTAATAGTCGCCATGCCAGCAGATTCTCCTCCTGACCTGTGGATCTCTGCAAGGTCTCTAACCACGCAGGACAGAAAAGTCTTTCTAGTTTGCAGTTGAACCATATTCTTTCAATTTTCAGATGATCTGTACAACATTGCTGTTTTACTAATTTGGACATTCCTGACAAGAGTCAGTTGCGCTGGATTCTGTTTTGAAATGTGAGAAGAAAGAGGCTGTTTACAAATGTAATCTTTACAGATATTTATTTTTTTACTTTTTCATTTCATTCTGCTTTGTGTTGTACTTTTGCATATGATCCCACATTACTAAGTTGTAATGTGAGAACAAATAAATTCATGATTACGGTACTTTTCCAACACACTGCCTCATCTAATATATAATTGACAGAGGATTTATGCACCACTGTAAAAATCTCTGCTATCAGACAAGCAATACTGTGTTTTAATAGCAAATACATCTGGACTTCTGCATTATAACAACATGAACCAGAAGAGGGCACTAAAGGCTCGTGTTTTACTTTGTGCATGAAATGCAACCACTGCAAGAAAAACAAGAAGCATCTTTTGTTCACAATGAGCCACCTCTGTCAAAAAATACCTATAATAATAAATATAATTCCTTAAACTCAAAGCAAGTAAATTTGCTGCAGTAAACACAACAGATCTGCTCAGCAAAGGAAGGTGATATTTATTAATTTTCCTGTAAAGTAAATTAATGTTCCAATTAGATGAGAAATATATTTTTTAAAATGCAAATGATCAAACTGTCTTGCCATGACAGCACTTGTGAAATGAGTTCATACCACAAATCCCAGGTACCTGAATCACACTGCCATCTTGAGAGACGATGCTGCCATAGACACATTTAGCAATGTTGCAGCTCTGCAAATGACTTCTTTTTCTATCCAATCAGTGTCAGGCTGGATAAGGGAGAAGGTAGCTATTATTGTTGACCTTTTTTTGTACTAAGGAGGCATAAGTGTCCCTCACACATGCACATAATGACTCCAGAAAGCCTTCAGCAAGAAATGATATTTCTGAGAGGCTATATCTGGAGTGAAACCATAGAATAGCAGCGGAAAATATGACTAATTTGCAAGAAAGTGAGTAGAAAAGGCTATTTTTTTATTCCATCCAAAAAATTAGGTAGAATCATTCATTTCACCTGATTCATAGGAAGACACAAACCAGACAATTTAAAAACTAGAAGACATAACTAAAAATCTTTCACGTTTCATTGTTTGAAGGGTCAATGAATTATTGTTCCTACAACAAATAACTTTTTCCTACAACAAAAAGTGTCTTAATAATGAAGCTGTTTATCTAAAAAAAAAATGCCTCTGAAGAGTTTATCTGCCTCTAGAAATGCTTGAACATTCTTCCACAAAAACAGATATCGCAAGCAAAAGACTATTATGGAAAAATAAACTTAAAAAAACAAGCCGATAAAAGCACCTCTTCAAAAACGGAGTCAACACAAGAGCCAGAAATCTGAACACATGCACACGGAAGAGCTAAAGTGTTTATGAGCAATAGCTTACTACTTGGCTCTGTTGAATCCAGTAGGTTAAAATTAAACCCGAAGTGTTGCTTCTGCACCACACAGTGATAATTCTGACATCTTTGAAGTCCATATGCCCTCCATCAGCTCTGCCCCAAATATGGAACCGTCTAAAAAAGCTACAGGACCGTGATAATATTAGTCAGCGAGGGGAGGGGGTGTTGTCTGCTATGAAGTGCCAAACAAAATTAAAATTACACTTTCTGAACACGATTAGATATGTTTTTTTTGTTTGTTTTTTTTTTAAAGTAAAAAAACGCACTTGTCCTAATTGTAATCGCATCTAAAAACCACATAGGTGCATCACCTTGGAGACAAGTTAGTGTTCTTTAATTTTATGTTTAAATGTTATGATACTGTTTGAAAATATCCATAAAAAAATGGCGGTATGACTTAAAGGAACTTATGAAACCAGCCGAGCATTGAGTTTCATCTTTCAGTAGGACTAGGCCAATTAACACAAGAAAACAGCAGAGTTTCTTTTCCCAGCACATTTAAAAAAATAAATAAATAAAAAAATAAAATTTCAAAAAAACCTATCAAGTATATTTGCTCTTGCTCTTCGGGGCTGTGGTTGCAAGGGCAGCGGTTGAAAGCAGAGCCTTGCGGACGTCCTCACACTTTTCGAGGGTACACAGGCAAGCCGAGAGACATAATCTCTCCAGTGCGTCCATCACATTGTTTTTGAGAAGTCCTTCAAGCAGAGAAGTAAATAAACACTGAATATACAGTGTCTTCTAACAGAGGAATTCATAAAGGAAAAACTACAGCTGCTCAGTTAAATACGTTTCTTAGCACAAAACGTGCAGGCGCAAGCAAAAACGAAACACTAGCAATTGTTTCAAGCAATTCCATCCCTATATCTCGTGTTACCAATTTATATTCACATATATGCATTTGGTTTATAGTTGTCATAGTTATCTATTAAGTTGGAACAATAAACCAATAAATAAATTAAAAAAACATTAATAGTACAGTAGAGTTTTTTGGAAGATGCTGTCATTTGCTTATGCAAACTGTAATGTGTTGTTATAAAAATCCAAATGTCACTTTCAGCTACAAAAGTCCAGCGTGTAAAAAAATAACTTTGTGTAAAATATGAATTAAGTTAATAGTTTAAACAAGCTTTTACTTGGTTTGTTGGTTAAAAACAACAGTGGTACACAATTGTGACACATTCATAATGGCAGACCTGAAGTTCAGTGATGTTTGGAAGTTTTGATGTCAAATATAATCGTGATCAAGTTTCAGTCATGAATTTAGATACAAATCAGCTCCAGTTTCAACAACAATAAGGATTTATGAAAATAGGATTCATCAACCAAAAATACACCATACTACCCAACATTAAGTTTTTTATTTAGGGAATTAGGAGTAAAATTAATACCTACTGTTGCCTACACTATTTAATTCAATTCAGAAATATTTTATTGATTCCAAAGGAAAATTAAGTAATAATATCACTGTATTGCAATACAAGAGAAGTTTAACTCGACTTTTGAATGTGACTTTTTTGGACGTTTAATAAACACTAATGGACTAGTCAGAATTGTTCCCAACAGAGGTCAAATTTAGCCTCAATTTGATTTGAGTAACTCAGCCAAGTTCCTGCTCTGTGTGTGTTCGCTGGCCAGCCAAATTCTCTCTAAGCCTGTGTGTGAGTTTGTGTGTTTGGGGGAGAGGGATCAGTTTTGCTCCAGTAAAACGTGTGGGCTCAATATACTGGCTGATCAAAGAACAGTGCTTCACGTTACACTGAGCAGGTGAGCCGTGCGGTTCGAGTTCTCACTGATGTTCTCTTCTATTCCTGGGGAACTCAAAGGCAGGGTCACATCATCATCATGGGAAAACAGACAAACTTGCTGCTCAAACACTACAGGTTACGTTATTTGTCTTTCTCGAATTAATGTCTGTTTTTCTGTCTAGTAACCTTTCCTTTGTGCTCAAGTTGCTTCTAACACTTGGACATGCACATTGAAATCCCCCTAAAATAGCCAAAAAAAACCCCACAAACACTGTGCACATAATGGCCATGTGGAGGGCTCATCTGGGAATGTGTTGGACGACACTCAGACGTTATGCTACAGTTGAGCCTCAACTCTCTGGAATATCTGCCAAGATTGGCAGCCCAATTCTGGATATCTCTGCTGCGACAGGTCCTCTTCCCCCCCTTCGAGTGGCTAACATTCAGAGCACCAAAAAGCAATATGCCTTCACTCCCACCTCCTCTCCCTGCCTCCAAAGACCTACATATCTGGGTCTCCTCACACATAATGCATCGCCTGGAGCAAAAATGTTTTTGAAAGACAAGGTGACTAGTCAATGACATCTGAAAATAACCACCTCCAGCTGTGATCCTTAAAATGGGAGAGCAATTCTCCACAGTAAGACTACCAGTCTTTCTTTTCCTGTTCTTCTGAACTTAAACGTGTGTCGATTGGTTCCCGCCTGGGGTGCCTGCCCACCTGCCGGGTGGCACGAAAGATGTAAAGTTTTTTTTTTTTCTTTGTCTATGTAAAATCATACATAAAACTGAAACAATAAGAAGTTAAAGTTTCTAAGAACCACAGTGAACATTTGAAGAATTGTCAAATGTTATAAAATTGTGGGAAATAATGGATTTCTGTAGAGTATATGGGGTGTGGGGGGAAGCTGAATGCTGCTTTTGTTGCGAAAAATCAATCAGTCACACAATCTCCAAAATCAATCTGAAGGATTTATTCTTCACCTTTCCACTGAGTGATCTCATTGACAAAAGAAGAATGACAAGAATTCTGCATATCACAAAGGATTAGAAATGGGGACTAATCAATGTTTAAATAAATCAATACTTATATATATTTAATATAAATATAAGATGGAGCAGCAGGACCTAATTATCAATACAATTAAGAAATAAATATACTACTAATCCACTAAGTGTAGGTTAGCTCTCCTATAGTTCAATGTAGAGCCTGGAGAAAAGCAACCCTTGTTGCTTTTCTCCAGCCCAGGTGAAAGGTCAGGTGAAAAAGGACACTTTTTCACTTTCTGAAAAAGTGTCCTTTATAACAAAGGACACTTTCTTAAGTTAAAAGAACGTACCTTGTTTAGACCCATCAGCTTTTCAACACATAGGCTATTAAGGAGTCTTATTGGGAAACTCTAATATGTTTCTATGTAATAAGAAACACTGTTTTTTATGTGTAATAAATTTGATTTTGTCTCATAAGTGTTTGTTGGAATGTATGCCAATTCTACTCTTGAAAAACATTGAAAGGATATAAAAAGAAAGTTAGTTTCCATCAAAAGAAAGTTAAACAAAATGTCTTTGTTCAATATAATTTAGTTAAATTCTGCTTATTTTGATTGCTCTAATTCAGCACAATGTCTCAAGACACCTTACAAGAAAAATCCAAGTATAAATAATCAAATTAGGTCCTAATTTAATTCAAATCAGTCCAGTTCATTCCAATTCCAACATGTCACAACACAGACAGTTGTTAATGCCATGCCAATTGGTAAAAGAGTATCTATTACACAAAGTTGCATTGAATTGTTGTCTCAGCAGGAATCCCTAATCCTTTTGGTTCCAAAACAGAACAGAACATGTAGACATAAAAAATGGATCTATGAAAGTCTGATGTTTGAGGTTATGTTCTTGAATGCAGGAAAGGCTGATGTCATTTAAAAAGTGAAACAGAAAGCTAACGATGTTTTTTTTTTTTTTTTAAGATTTGTTGTTACAAAATTAATTTTGTTTCAGCTTGTTCATTAGCTACATGAAAGTCTACCAACTTGGATTTTTGAAGTTTTCCTCTTAACCTTTCTGGAAACCCCTGAAATGTTACTGTACACAAAATGTGGTCTGTAGAGGAACCCTTAAATTGAAGACGGTCAGTTTGCCCTGGAGAAAAAGCTGCATTCCTCCTGTATTCTGTGTTAGTGAAAGATGAAGTTGCCCTTTTGTTTGACTAAATAAATTTGAGTCAGTTTCAAATTTCTCACTTCACTCTGAGGAATCTCTGCTTGGATTTTTCACAGACACAAACTACTCACTTTGGCAGACTACATCAAGTATTTTAAACTGGGGCACTATTGTATAATAGCTCAATCTGCCACGCTAATTGATGTGTTTTAAATGATTTGCAAGTGAGTTTGCAACAAAGTAGGACAACTGCATTCAGAAGGAAAACTACCTCTGCTGTATGCAAGATGACTGGAGCAGCCAGACACGCTTTAACTCCCACTGGTCAGGAGTCTCATTATCCCCCCTGAAGCTCACATAGTTAAAGAAGTGAATGTTCCTCCTGCTATAATGGGCCATGCATCCCACCGGAGGCTTGAATGAAACCGACAAACTTAGAGTGAAATAGCCACTGTAGTGCTCTACCGCTGAGGCAAATGACAGGTGTTTTTGATGGCATGATTTACTACCAGCAATCACACCTCTGACTGTCGTCGGTGATTTCTAAACGCACTGCAAATCTCTCCCGTGTTTTCTTTGTCGTAGCCAGGATGATTAAAAGATTCTTCAAGCACAAGCCTACAAATCTTTAAATATGGTTCATTCATGCATATATTTTATTTTTTCCAATTGGTTGTTTATTTGATGAACCTTACATTAGAAGCAAGCTGAATAGTGTTTGAGGACTCATCGTTTTTCCCCTATTTTACCTTCTAGTAAAATGTTCATTGTTATGTTTCATAAAAATGTCAGGGTATTATTAGTTGCAACCGGTAGATTTACCTTTATGTGTTTGCAGTAATAGTGATTAAAGATTCTAAATACAAATAATGATTGGCAGATTCGGAAGACAAGTTTTCGGTTATTTTTGTTTCCTTTCTTCTAGAAGAGAAGAGAAGGGAGCAGAAAAGAGAAGGAAGACGAGCACAAGACAAGTTAATATAAAAATAAACCGTGTCTAAAGTTTCTTCCGACGTTCTTTTTTAACATCAGCTTTAAGCTCTCAGAGAGTTTGAAGTCTTTCCGGTTTCTATTTCCAGCGACAGAGTCGTCGGTTGTTGTGAAGTATTTCTTTCCTGTCTTTGTTAGGATAATATAACTCACCTGCAGGTCTGTCAGAAGAGGAGCACTCCGTGTGAGTTCATCTGTCTGGTGTGAATCTTCTGTTAGTTGACAGAGCAGCTTCTATGTGACCAATGCATCTCATTGGGTTACAACAAAACAACAACAAAAAAAAAAGACTGTGAGGAAAATATAACCAGTTTTCTCTCTTTAGGTGCTGATTGACTGTCAGAGAATCACGCTTTCACACCAACAGTCACAGACTATCAAACAAGCCTCTGTCTGCATTTCATTGCCATTTGTCAGTCGCTAACCATACTCACCCACTGTTATTTATATGCTTTTGGTGACACAATGAAATTAATATTTGCAACTCAGAAGCTTTAAACAAAACCACAACAGTGACCAACCTAAAATAGCTCCTGATGTGCTCCTGTGCAACAGCAACCTCTAGTTTACTTACAGAAAACCGGAGGATGTTGTTAAATGTCATGTTTCATGTTATTCAACTCGGACATTGTAAATCCCTGTTGTTTGAAAGTAAAATATAACATATTTGCACTTGCTGCAATATTACGATCATAAGTGTTTGCACAAGCCGACATCTCAAGTTCCGAATCTGTTTGTCATTTCTTTATTAACATTACAATAAAGAATAAAAAAAAGGCAGAGAAAAATCCCGGATTCAGTAACAGCAACTGCTTCTGCACACGTCTATTTTTACACAGGAATGGCAGACTGCAATAACACATGCAAATACATGCAGCATGCAGACGATTTTGAATCATGTCACAGCTCTCACAAACAAACATAGCAAGTGCAAAAAGAAACTTCAGGGCCAGACCTTACAAGGAAGAACAATCCCTGATTGTATCAGGGAGGGAATCACATTTATAATGGTGTCATTGATAAATAATGGATGTTTCTAATGCTCAAGTGTAGATTGTTAATTGCTTGGCTCTTAATGCATAGAAAGCATCAACTGAAGCTAAAAAAGTCAGATTGTGAAACTGCATAGTGTTTATACATATTTACATTACAAATCTGTAATACTTTACTAGAATAAAAAGAAACATGTGCAAAATCAAACTGTATCAAAGATGTGTGATTTTACTTGATGATAAGTTATTTGCAAAAAAGGTCACCTTACTAGAATAGAGGATCAGTTCTCACATCCCAAAGCTGCTTTTTGCCAAGTCAGCAGCTGTTTGAACAACACAGATTCACACAATATATATAATTCATGCAGCTCTGGTTTTTGAGAATGCCATGCTACTTCCTCTATGAATAACGTACAGAAATATACATAAGTATGAACTTCACTCAAAACGGATTGCAAATTCGAGAGTTTAAATGCGAGAAAATCATTGACTTTCAGATCATCATGTCCTTTATGCCTATGCGAATCATCAGGAGGTGAAGTCGACCTCCCATTATTATTCCTCTGACTCAGCTTAGGAAGTAGTCACAAACCTGTTGCCAATATGACGTGTAAAGGTAAAATGGATTTGCAGAACAAGTTTGATTTGTGATCTGATCCAAATTACAGACAGCAGCAGCAGATCTCATAGGTGTAGAAAGAGCAGAGATGGTTGATGACCTTATAATGTCTGTCTATTTAATCTGGAGCAGATAACACGCTGAAGATCGTGCACAACAACTTTTTTCTTTTAAGCAGCTTAGATCTCAAATTTCAGATCGAGAGTCTGAGTTGGTCGCCTCTGCCTTTTGGTTCCACAATCCCACCTGCATGCTCTTGAAGCACACATGACCCATTAATTAACTGAACCATTGCAAATTATACATTTATTTGCGGAGGTGAGTTTGAGGTGAAAGGTGAAAGGGGCTTATGTCACCTCAAAGACATAATTTGCTTGGTTGAGCTATTTTAGGACCAGATCTACTGTCGGATCTAGTTTGGGAACAAGAAGAATGTACAAAAAAACAAACAAACAAACAAACAAAAAAACAATAAAAGAGATGTACAAACTTCTAGCACCTCTATATGAATTTGCTTCAAACACATCTTTAGTAACCCCATTCACCAGTTCAGCATTATGTGTCACTTTCCTTCCATCCCGACTCTCCCTCATTCTGACCTCTTTGCAATCTTTGTTATCTCCTATCTGCTTATTCCTTAAATCCTATTAATTTTTTTCCACTGTAGGTAGAAACAGGGACAGTGCTTGTTAACTGGATAGAACATAGCCCCAATTTTAAGTCTCCAGAAGCAAAACTCACTTATTCTCTTCTGCAACATCTGGTATCCAATAAATCTGTAGAATATAAGACTAATTTCTCTGTTCAGTAGTTGTGCACATCTGTACTGGAACTTTTATTAAGCCAGGACATTATTAGGTTATAACACAGCTATTTACCATTTTGTATTCTTTGTCTTGCGGTTAAAGCTTGAGTTAAAAGTTAAGTTTTTATGTTTTTAAATTTCATCTTCTATCCATAACAATATGTTATGTCCAGACTCTAATAGGAAGTCATTTTTTTATCCCTCTCAGCTACTAATCAGATTTCATTCATCTCATGTTTGGTTTGAGAAAATAGAAAAATAAATATATATATTTTTTATTAGAGCCACTCAGGCTCTTAGACTTGAAAAAAATCTTTAAACCGTTATTATCTGTCAAGCCTTTCCAGACAACTGAATGGCCTAATCAATGTAAGAGGACTTTTTAAGAAGAGAAATAAAGACACCATTCAGACTGCTTCCATCAAGATGAACCATGCTCAGAATTATGCTGCTTTGCCAAATGCCATCTAACAGCTCGAACAAAACTCGCGTTATTACCACTGTCTCAGTGTGACGATAATCCCACTAATTTCCAACAGAGTAGTGACCCTCTGGCTCAAACTACACTTTATCTCCATTACTTTTCCTCTCTTGGAAATCTCATTGTACTTAAGTCGTAGAATGTTTTGCACAGCGCTATGCGCCACCATGTTTGTCTCGCCCATGGTCATTCAGGCTTTTTTTCTGTTGCCATGACAACTTTTTTGCACTGCTCTCCATCTTGATTGTGTGCAAAATGAATAAAAAGACAAGGGGAAAAATGTCAGGCGCTTAGAGGCAGAGACGGGCGAACAGCCCCACAATGAATGGCTTCAGGTTATTTCAAAAGGTTCAGCTTTGGGTTTTTGAGATATTGCACATCGAACAGGCTTCAATCTCAGCGTAGAAATCTACCTAGAGCTGTGGAAAAAGTGCTGATTGATCCTTTAGCAGCTTAGCAGAGGCATCACCATGGCATTTGATGAAGGTTGATGTGGAGATCACAAAAACCCTTGAAAGCCTATTGTTGGCTGTACTTCATGGTGTGACCTTTAAATTTCAGACACATTATAAGCCTCCTGTTGTTTCTAGATTGTCTGAGCAGAGATGTGATTAAAAAGAGCAATAAAAGATTAAATCACTGAATATTAAGCATATTTTAAGATTCAACGATGAAGGATAAAAAAATATATATCTTGATTTATATTGATAAGACCTTGAAAAGACAATAGCAGAGCTTGAAATTATAATGCAGAGGGACCAATAGCCATAAGCGATCCATCCAGTATCAAGAGATGTGAGGATGAAAAGAAACCAGATGGCTGAGAAAGTTAAATCAGGAGGTCACACACATTTGTTTGAGTGTCTGTCTGTGAAGTGGATTGTTTCATCCCACACACACACACCCCTACAACAGACAACACACAAGACTCATACAGCTGTGAGTGGAGGTCATGACACTGAGATCACATGACACCTGTTGTTGTTGGTGGATATTTATTTTAGTCAAAAATCTTTTTCAGAGAAACCCTATTTGCTTTTTCTGTTGTGACAGTGCTTATGTGATGGAGCAGTGAATATCAAAACTACATTTGAGTCCCATTTGTTGATTTAAGCAAAGGACATATGGAATAGATGAACGGACACTATTAGTTCATCTAATCCATACAGATAAACAATTAAATAAATTAACATACAATGTCACAAACATTATCTGATCAGAAATTATCATATACCAGCGTGTTGATGTAATGTCTTAGTTTTTAGGTGAATATTTTAATTGTTACTCCTCTGAATTTGAAATAAAAGGTTGCAGCTTAAACATGATAAACATGCAAAAAAGGGGCTTATGCTAAACAGGAAAAAACAATAATCTAAAATACAGACATGAGTTTTTCAGAATATTTATATTAGGAGTAGTGACTCTGCTTTTCCTCTTGAAAGTACTTCACATATTTTCTATGGAGTTTAGGTCAGGTCAGTTTTTTGGCCAATCAAGATACATTGGGACAATGATTTACAAATTAATGGCAACATTTACTTTAATCTGAAAAGTGGACTTTGGACAATTCTTCCTAAACCTCATTGAGATGCCGTTGATGTTCCGGTGTGTCTTAAGACAGGATGTGGCAGCTGTAGTCCATGTTCTGATACGTCTGTAGGTGGTGTGTCTTGAAGTAGTGACTCTCGCTACAGTCCACACCTTCTTCCCAAACTTCTGACTATGTTTTACTTTACTATCCTCTTAAATATCCCCTGATGCCCATTCTACACAATGTTTTCTTCCACTCGACTTTCCATCGATATACAGTAGCTGGATCCTGCACTCTGCTTCTTTGGCAATAACCTTTTGTGTTTTTATATTTTTTGTGGAGGGCTTTAACAATTGTTGACTGGACAACTATCTGGTTCATAATGTGACATCTCTATAATTTGACAACTATTTTTTAATCAATATTTTTGATTTGCTCATTTTTATGTCTTTAATACCGCTAAGCCAAACATCAAAATTAAAATACATTTGAATTTTATGATTTTGCATTTAATGATTATTCATGATACACTTTGTATTTTTTATTGAGTTACCAAGATAAATTCCCCTTTCTATTTATGAAGTTATCCTTTAATATTTATTAGAAATCCCAACAGTCCTTTTAAAGGCTAACCTCCTCCAGCACATGGTTGCAACAAACCTTTTAATCTTTCCATGGAGACAGTGCATATCTCAGCTGTGCCACTCATTTATTAAAAACAACAACAAAAAAAACAGGATAATAATACAATTCCCCACTGTGTGAACCCTCACTTTGGCTCCGTCTCTGTCTAAAATGAAATAGAGCTCTTCCGTCTAACCACCTGCTCCATCCCCAATGTGGCATACAATGACTAACTTTTGGACAAAGATTTACCTGAGAGAGTCATCCAGTTGTCACATGGTCGTAACTAATTTCTGCTGAGAAGTTGTGACGGCATAAATCCCTCGTTTCTGCTTCAGAAACGACACCGTAGATTTGACAGAAAACCAACTATAAAATACTATTGCTTTCAACGCACCACAAAACACAGACCAGCACCTTTTCTAGATCTGTTTTCTCGCTCTTCCAACGAGGTAGAAAATACATAAAAAAGATTCACTATGTTCACTAAGTAGGGGACATTAAAAGAAATTTCAGGAGAAGTGTGACTAATTACCAAATATAATAGAATATAATAGAAATATCTTTTATTGTCCCACTGTGGAGAAACTCAAGTATACCGGCAGCAGGTTACAGGTAAGTGGAAACGTGCACTTTTACACTACGGTAAAAGCAGTTCCCTGGATGGTCAGTATGGTGGATCTGCAGAAATCCTCCACCAGCTCCTTAATTTTCACCATGTTCATCATGTTCACCCTCAGCATGTGGAGAACAATAAGTTTTTCTTAACTGTACTACACAGCATTATTTTAATATGACCGTTAAAAAGTGATGACACATCGATATGTCATAAAAAAAACCAATGAAGGATTTTGAACCGATGCAAAACATAAAAAATTCTATTGATACATATTTCTTACCTCCAGGAAAAAGAAAGCCTTATCAAACAACCAAGACTAAGGTCCTGAAGCTAACTTGTTAAAAATAAATGAGACATTCTGTCCTTGGTTAGACTGTGAATACTATTTATAGGGAACTTTAAAAAAAGATTAAAAGAAAAAGCAAAGTAAGCAAGGACTCACCTGACAGCAGTTTGTAGATAAAAGTGGTCTCATATACAAAAGATAATTCAACATCAAACAGAAAGCTAGAGATTACTCTTGTGGCTTCTTAGAATTATAATTTTAGATGAAAATGTTTCTCTAAAAATAATTTGCTACATTTTCAGCACATCGATCTTTGTCAAAGGTCTGCCATCATCTGTTTCCTTCTGTAGATAATCAGTGATCTATAACTGCATGAAATGAACACACTAAAACACACATAATTTTTAACCTGCTATCTTGCAGACATATAAATTACAAATTGAAACTCAAAGCCAACAAGTTAGGTGCTGGCGTGCAACATTTCTGCAAAATCAGAAGTGTCATGCCATCACTATCTGGTTCAATGCAATTTATCAAGGCCAAAGTCAGCATTGTTGTGTAAAATAACATTGTAGAGCACCTCATAGAGCTTGGTCTTGAGGAAGACAAACTTCTTACAATCACCAGTTAATTTCTTCCAAGCCATTTTAAGCTGATACAGTACTTAGAGCAAAATGAGGCCTGACCAAGTATAGAGTCCATACATGGTGCAGTATATAAGCTACACATAGTTTTAAGTTGACCAAATTTCTTTTTGGAAAATAGTAATTTTCTGACAAATCACATTTTTGGTTCTCATTAGCTATAGTTGTCTGTATATATATATATATATATATATATATATATATATATATATAGTTTATATATATATATATATATTAGTTTGCTTTTGGTTTGTCTGAATTCCAGATCGTCTGTGCTGAGGACTTTTACCACACAGCACAATAATAACGGGCTGTAAGGGGTTGTAATTAGAGCTATCGCACAGCCCTCTCTCTCTCTCTTTCTCTCTGTCCTACTGTTCCTCTCTCCCCCAATTTCTATCACGGTGTCTGCTTTGTCTTTCTCACCTCCTCTCCGTCTGTTTTTAACGCGCTCGGTGGACTGAGGCTGCCTCAGAGGTATCTGACTCCCTCCAGCATATCTTTGGGCACAGCTTTAAAGATGCTCCTTTGCAACTTGCTTCAGTCCGCTGCCCTTCGGATGTCTTAACTGCCTCTTTGCATCTTTTCGTTTTACTTCAACGTGAGAATATAACGTACACGGTGGCACTGAGCTTTTACGCATGGAGGTTGGAATCAGTCTGTCAGAATTTACGCAGAACTGCTACTGAAGATGCAACCGGGTTTATGAGACCTTTTAAGGGCTTGAAGAAGGGCTTTAAAAGAGAGCAACGATGCGAGGGACTGAGTTGCTGCTCGGCTACTTTCTGGTGAAAGTTCTGGTGTGTGACGCGCAGGGCGAGCTGGATCAAACCGCGGATGACTTCATGATAGTAACCGGGTTCAACGAGTCAGCGGAGGGGGAGAGCGCATCCACGGAGACCCCGCACACGGAGGAGAAGTGTCGTGGCTATTACGATGTGATGGGTCAGTGGGACCCGCCGTTCGTGTGCAGGACGGGCAGCTACCTGTACTGCTGCGGAACCTGTGGCTTCAGGTTCTGTTGTGCGTTCAAAAATTCCCGGCTGGACCAGACCACCTGTAAGAATTACGACACCCCGCCGTGGATGACACCCGGCAGACCCCCGCCAAAAGTGGACGTGGCGCTGGAGTCCGCCAAGGATAAAACCAACCTCATCGTCTATGTCATCTGCGGGGTCGTGGCCATTATGGCACTTATAGGGATTTTCACCAAGCTCGGTTTGGAAAAGACGCACCGTCCAAACAGAGACAATATGTCAAGGTACGCAATTCAGATCTAGAGGTGTGTGTGAATAAATTAGATTGTCAGTACGACGAAAAGCCAAACAACTGTTTTGTAAGCTGAAATATTTTGGTTTTAGCCAAACCAAAACTTGGCCTTTTTGGAAAGACTGATTTGGAGCCAGCCGCCAAAGATCATTGCTGAAGAAGCTGACAGTTCAGAGTGCTGCATATTCAAACAGATTAGCATTGGGAAGTTAAGTGGAAGAAAGAAGTGAACAGTTAACCACAATACAGAGAGAATTGTGAAGCAAAGATTATTCAAGAGTTTGATGGAGATTCAATAAGAAGTTTGAGGTTGGATTCAAAGATTCAAGAGCCACAAAACTCAACCATTTTAAAACTGATTTTATCTGTAATTCCTACTAAACAAAGTCTATGTTAAATAAATTATTCTACTTTAAAGTAATAAGGAACAAATGTTTTTGAGTGGTTAACAGTGTGATGTTGAAAACAAATAAACATGAAGCCATCTTCAAATCTTACATAAAAATTGATCATTGATACTTACATGCAAAGTAATGTAGATTTACTAAAGCTCTTACAAAAATAACACATTAAAAATTTACTCTTTTTTTAGTGGTCAGTCTACAGTACTCTCCACACATTTAAAAAAATGCCTAACTTAAAGCAGATTTAAACAGATTCCTCAAATACTGCATACACACAATGCGATCAATTATGAAATATTTGCATCCTTACAATTTCTTAATAAAATGCTGTGTTTGTGGCACATGCAAACCTGTGAATTTATATCTTATTAGAATTACACAAACATTTACTTATTGTTTAGCTGATGGAGACGTACCCCATGTCGTCATTGCAGACTCTGAATATTACATATCTATTAAAACAAACTGCATCCCAAAATTCAACTTCAGAAGTGTTGCAGATTGCAACAAAATGTGATCCTTGATAGAGCAGGTTCAATTCTTTATAACCTGTTAGGCATTTGAGAGTAAATAAATGTAATAATTATTTATGATGGAAGGACCAATCTGATTATTACATGGTCTTAAAGACTAGATTTGAACAGCAGACACTGACCTGAATCCTGAGTAATTCCCCAGCCATCAGGTGCTTTTTGTAATAACGCTCTTTGTCATGAGGGGGAGACAACAGTTCCAAACATGTTTATAGTGGTCATCTTTCTAAAGTATGCCCAACAGCGCAGTGAGGTGGAGAAACACATTTTTGTCCTTTAAAATCACAATTTGGTGATGACGAGTGGAGTTAGAGGAACCCAACTTCTTCTTGGTTTCATTTTTACTTCGAGGTAATCAGAATATTTGAGGATCATGTTTACTTAGAGAGGTATAAGTATGGTAGAGAAGCTCTTTAGTAATCTGATGGACAGTACTGACAGAAAGAGAAAAAGGTTTTTATAAAATAACATTTGCAACCACTGATTATTTCATAGTTATGTGAAACATAGCTGATATTTACAACTTAACTTACCACAAACAACAAACTTATGTGGTATGAAGCTTTATTAGGAACAGAGACGACTGAAAGAAACCTACAGCTAAGTTGCATTATATAAACCAAATATCCTATAGAGTCATGGTAAACATCTACTTGTTTCCATGGAATATAAACAGGAAAGATGCTGCTAATCATATGCACTTAAGTAATGAGTAGCATGTGTGATCGGTACAATAAAAGCAATGGGAACTTTCTGATCTGGAACATAGGCTTGTGTTACCACAATGTCAGGAGGGAAAGACAACACAGATTACCTTAAAGGAGCAACCATTCCTGTACAGCCATCTTGGAAAGGTTAAGAAGATATTTGCCAACTATTTGAAGTCCAGCATTTACAATTAAAAATATTATTTATGAAACAAAATATTTTGTGCAATTGCCAGTCATCCCAGGAGTAGACATCTTAGAAAATTCACCTAAAGATCAGACTGTGCATTGCTCAGAGAAACTGCAGGAGCCCAAGAGACTCTAAAGGTTTAAGTTGATAGCATGTTAAATTTTAATGCACAAGACAAAATAAATAGACTGATTGAGTATGGGTGGCTTTGAAGGGTTTTCAAGAACAATATGCTTCTTTTGTAAAAAGAATACGACAGCGTAACTTGTAAGTTTGCTAAGTTGCATCTGAAATTAACCACATGACTTGAGAAATATCAATAAATACCTCATACTAATTTTGAACCAAATTGATGGTAGGCTGAAGATTTGGGCTCTTTTGCAGCTACCGGGTTTCAGCACTTTGCAGTAACTGAGTCGACCATGAACTCTGTACAAACATACTAGAAGTTTGAAAGGAAGGTCAACACTATTAGAGGTTTCATAGTCTTTATTTTTAATGTTTAATTTTCTGTGGTGGGCAGCAGACAGACTTTTTCTGCATTTATGTACATAATTACAACCTCTCTTAAAGCATTCTTTATCTCTTCAGAGCTCTTGCACATGTGATCCGCCATCCTGCTTCAGAAGATACAGATGACATTGGTCTGAGTCAACACTATGAGAACCTACAAACAAGATTGGCACTTGACAATTTCCGTAAGTAGTGAACCTGCCGCCATACAGATTCTGAAAAGGCAATGAGCTCCTCTAAGTGTATTTGTTTGGGAGCACCATGCTTTCGGTGCTCTTGATCCATTATTACTTCTCAGTCTTTTTTATTAGTTCAGACAAATTATGTTTGTATGAAAACCACAAGCAGAAAAACTGGCCGGGAATTAAACAGAATCCATGACTTGCAGTTTACTTTAATCTCAAAATGGATGCAAAAACATGTCGATCAAGTCTTTTGATTGTCTTGTCGAAAAAAAAACTCAACTTACTTTGTGCACTTATTGAAAATCTGAAGCCAGATTTCCTCAACAAACACAACTAGGCAGCCAATACAATACAATACAATTTAGGGAAAAGCAGTGCAGACATCATAATCATACATAAGAGCAGGTTTTACCACAGTCTCTTTTCTGCCTGTCAGACTGATGGGAAACTTAATGTCTATATAATGAAAATAACATGGAACACACAGACAATATTTTTTACTTTCAATGAATATTTACAGTTTCAAGTACATGATTCTTTCTACTCTTAAGTGCATCATTTCTTTATTTTAACCATAACAGTGTTAAGTCCTTTATACCTTAGTCTAGATGTCTTATTTTATTTTGCGTTAAATTTATGCTTGATTGACTGGCAAATTCTGCACAAGCATTCCTGTGCAGCTGGAATTGTGTGAAAGTACAAATGACAAATACAGTTCTAAATCAGAATCAAAAACAAAAATGGTAACATTCTGGTTGAATATTTTACTCCACAAAATAGTAAAAACTAGAGTGAGGATGTAATTAGTTGTATTTGTGAATGAGATTAGAAAAGAGCCAATATTTTACTTAGAAGTTGAGTGAAATGTTAAGCTAATACCAACTACGGATAAATGTTAGATGATCGGGGCCTTAGATTTAAAAAAAAAAAAAGAATCATGTTTTGCAAATTAATTAATCTACTTGCCATGCTGTTATTAAAAAAATAAACTTCCATTATTTATTATGCTTGCCATGCTAAATAATTTCAAAAGTTTGACAAAAGACAAGAAAAAACATTCACCAGTCATAAAATCTCTGACTGTTAAAAAATATTAGATAATCACCACACTGCGTATCTGATTGCATCGCCTGAAATTTTCATCAAATCCAAAGTGATGGAAAAACAAAAACACCCAATCAAAAATCCTGAAGGCTGGTGAACGCATTAGTCATGCCATCAGAAATTACCAGGCAAGCACAGACACTAATTACCAGTGACAGCCTAGAACTCTTTCTTAGCCAATACTGTAGGCCACGGCCTCATGCATTTTAGTGCAGCCTTGTTCTTTCATTCATCAGCATCAACGCCTACACACACCTACAGTGATGTGCACATGCAGAGTTCTTGTTTTTCTCTCCAATCTGCGCTGCCAATCTGCTGAAGAGTCCCACATGGTACAAATCCCATTTTTTCAACAATATCATTGAAAAGTGTTTTGTTTTTTTGTTTTTAAATACACAATCAAGCAGCACTTCTTTTTTGCCAAAAATTAAAACAATACTAGCCCATATGAACAAAAACAATCAAAACAAAATTATCTCTGGTTTAATTATTATGTCTTGGGTTCAGCGGAAATTTAAAGAAATTCTAGCTGCTATTTTATAAATAATAGTAACATTTTATTAATAATAATAAGTTTAATTATTTCAGGAGTCTGCATGTGAGTGTGTGTGTGCATGGTTGTTTGTCTGGATGGACAATGGATGCCATGCCTCTCGCTGAATGACAGCAGTAGATAGGCATCAGCTGGCATAAATAATGGATAGATAAAACCGTAGAAATAACATGTCAATTTTTCTATTTGTAAACAAACATCATCATCATCAACAACAACAAAAAAACTAAAGCCAAAAAATTTTACTTCAGTAAAAGCAAACCCTATTTACACAAATATTTGTAAATGCAAATAAAACAAAAATGATTTGTTATAAATGTGACGTGACAATTATTTAACTGCTAACAGGCATTATTTATGTTTATTTAAGAATTTATAACACTAAATAAATTAAGGATTTCATGACCTTGTCTTAGAGAGCCAGTTGAAGTTAGTTTGAATGCGTTTCAGTGGTACATTTGTTCTTTCGACAGCAATTCTTGGGAGGTTAGAAGGTAAGATGATATTTGTTTCCACACTGATCAATACTGTACTCAATACTGTACTGGTGTGCTTTCTAAAAATATAGACGAGTAGTAATTTTTTCTGGAGATACTTTATAGCAGGGACTTAGAGGCACAATCTTTGTTCATCATTCTTACAGAATGGACAACTGTCTTTAGACTTGAGTAATGCAGGTTTTATGAGTCATTTCAGTGCTGCCATGTTTACATCTGATCAGATACCCATCTACACAGAACAGCTGGGAGGTGAGTCTCTTTTTGCTCCAGGAGTCAGCCAGAGAGAACAAAGTCTTCACTCACTGCCATCTGTACATCGATGTATGACAGGCCATTTTCTCACTTCTATATAGAGGCATATTACTGCTGCATAACCTTTGATGACAACTGAGAAAAAGATACTGAAAAATGTCTGTATGTGATATGTAATCTAAAGGAAAGATAGTTGTAAGGTAAAGTTCAGCGTGGACAATTTAAACAGTGGTTAAAAATTTATTTTTTTCTTCTAATTTTCTGATACCTTGTCATTTAAAAGAATTTAAGCTCCGTCTTCACTACAATGATAACTTATTAAATAGGTGCAACCACTGAAATACAAAGAAACAGTCTTCTAGCAATGTAAACATTGAGTCTGCATGTGATTTGTACATGCACTCACCTGAAAAAATGGTGCAGAAATGTGTACCTATCTCTTTCTAGCACATAACTAATATATAAATCTGATCTAGGTATGTGCCCATATGAGCATTGGCCAAATATGTGCCAAATGAACTACAACATCTGTGTCCCGCTAAAGGTGTATAATTGTTTCTGAACACAATATATGCCAGAATAATGACGTGGTGAACAAGAACTATCCCTGAATCTGGGTTCCATGGATACATGACGGCGAACCATTCCTGGACTCATTTTAAAAATTTTTGATGACCATTTTTGAACTTTTCATTTATGCTGTTTTTTTTTGTTTATATATCAAATTGCACCTTAAGTCCTAAATGCGACCAATGAAAAAAAAACTCCTGATCGGTTCCATCTGGAAAATTATAGTCATGAGGAATAAAGGTGAGCCGGCATCACAGAATGAGTCTGACATAGTGATATGATACAAAAGCAACAATTTGGGGTGGTGCATCAATTATTATGTTGGATTTATGCCTTGACTTTGACTGGGACCTTCTACTACATGACTGTGCTTTGATCTAAACCAGATCTATTGCAGATCCGTCTGTATATTTAGGGTCATTGTCCTGTGGAAAGGTCAATCTCAACCCAGTTTAAGGTTTTCATCCAGACCCAATTAAGTAATTTTAGATGATGGATTAAACAATATTCTGGGAGATGCACAAACCCTGTAAATTGTTTTTTAACCTGAATTTGTTTTAGAATGTTTCATATCTCTGGCTTGTCAAAAGTTTTCCTTTATAACAAAATGTGAACAAGACTGAGTAGTACAGGGTAATGTGTTTGAAGCACTTAAGTCACTTGGACGGCCAGCATAAGAATTCTGACACAGAGCTTGACCAAATAGCACTGGGCATAAACAAAATGCCTAACACATTGCTCTGTATGCTGCTGAGTCATAGACCAATTCCTCAAGACGCAAAGTTCTAAAGTCAGATGATATTGACTACAAGAAAGAAAAAAACATCATCTTAATTACAAACTTGAAAGAAGTCGCCTGTAAATTAGAAGTCCTTTCTCCTTGTTCTATTTATTGCACAGTATTCAACTCCCAAAATACCCCCTTAAATATTTTATGAGATTCAGGGGAGGTGTTAGTGTCTTAAGTGTAAACCTGTTTATTTTCTCCATCGCTCATGGAATCTTCAATCTCACAAGTCTCCAAAAGTGGCCTTCTTTTCCCCCAAACAGCTGACACAAAGCTGCCAACACTGTCAGATAAATATTAGACATAAACAATTTCATACAAGATGTTCTCAGAAACAAGTCAGGCTATAAAAAGATCAAGTCACAAAAATATTATGAACAACTTTTCTAAGGCATTTGATAACAGATGGTAGTTGTTTAGATAATTTTGCTTATAAGCGTATACAGTAGTTTTGATTGTAACGGGAGGATAAGTGTTCGAGTGGCATAGCTCACAATGAATTTTTGTGGAGATGACCTGAAAATAGTTGAAAAAAATAAAATAAATAACTCGCACAGAAGGAAACTGGAGGAACACGCACCACTATTTTTTCTTATTTTAAAATCATGCATCCAAGATGTGGAATAGAATAAAAATACTGGTTAAATAATTTAGAAATCATGTATTACTTTGTGTCCTAAAGAGGATTAAAACTGTCATTTTAAAGAGAACAGACCAAATGAGAGCCTGTGTTCATGGCCCACTTACTAATGAAATGGAAACAGGTCAGTAAACTCAAAAAATAACCTGAAAATTTAACACAGATAGGATAGATGTCTGTTTTTAAATAAAAAGGTCACAGGACTTGTGATAAAATCTTTAGTGTGGGTGAGATTGTATTGATTAGATTATACGGCATTGTTGATCATGAAACTTCAGACCAAGAATTGTTTACAGCCAAGAGTTGCTTTTTTTGCACCAAAGCTGAGTTCACTTAAGTTTGTGATGCATTCAGAATAGAGAAAAGCCTCAACAAACGTAACACAGAGGTTGTGTTTTGAAAAAGGTAGCGAAGCTGAGAGTGGCTTGTCCTACATATTTTATTATGAGCTTTGGTTAATGATGGAAAGAAAAAAATATTGTGAACATTAGAAGCTAAAATTAGTTATGTGCAGGACAGATGATAGAGTAGTAAATAAATAAAATAGGACTGACAGAGAGAAACTGCTGCGATACAACAGCATAGGAGACACTATTTGTCAAGGTGTGGTGAGAAGATTGTTAAAAATGTCCCTTACATTATTTTGTAAGACTGCATTGATAATTTGAGACTTTCCAAATTAATTAGCACATTATTAAAGTTTCTTGCTGACCAAAAGGGAATAAGAGCCTAATTAACCTATTTTCTTTATTAGTAATCTGTTTTTAATCAGAGCACTTTCTAGACCAAAGATTTTTGGACTCAGCTTCTTTATAACTTTGCAAAGATATCAACAATAATAGTGAGAACTTGCTGCTTGCTGTTAACTAACTGATTGGTACCCTTTCTGATCCCACACGACTCCTAAGCTGTAACACACAATACCATTAGTGAAACAGACCCAATTTTGTATTTAGGAAGAGATGTGAACTGTTTGTTGTTGTTTTTTTATCTATTACCACATTGATCATTGGTTCAAAACAAAGACAAGAATACATTTTTTGTCTTTGGAACTATAGCTTAATTCTTTATGGACTCAACAAGGAAATATGTGTCAGAGCTTTTGGTCCACATTGTCACGACTACATCAAACAGTTGCCACAGTCTTGCATGATGTATATCTGTGGTGCCAATCTTCTTTTAAACTACACTCCAAAGGTTATCTGTTGGTTTGAGAACTGGTGGCTGTGTAGGCCATTGGAACACAGTGAACTCATTCCTGAGCTTAGGAAAACAAGCCAAGCCAACTTTTATTTAAAAGCACTTTTAAAGCAGCAAAAGTGAACAAAATAAAAAATCTCAAACAAGTGTGAGATGATTTCTGCTTTGTGGCAGATGGGTACACTGATCACACTAACTTGTCGAGAAAACTGTGGAGATGGTCAGCAATATCGCTAACACAAAATGTGTCAGAAAATATCCCCTACAGCGTTGCATCACCAGCTGCAGCCACTGGCAGGCCTTGATCCATACTTTCATGTTATTTATGCCAGATTCTGACTCTACCATCTAAATGTTGTTGCTAAAAATCAAGATTTATGTGACAACAGTCAGTTGGTCTATTATTTTCCATTATTGTGAGCTTGTGCAGGCTCACTTTCCTGTTATCTGCCAACAGTAACACCTGAGTGTGGTCTTTTTCTGCTTTAACCCATCTAATTCAAGTTTCAGCATGTTGGGAAATTATTTTGAACAGTCTTGGTAGTAGTAAGTGGTTATTTGGACTGCTGTTGCATTTGTATCTTAAACAAGTCTGCCAATTCTCTTCTAACCGATTCGTCATAGTTGTGATTAAAAATCCCTGAAGATCAGCTGTTTCTGAAATATTCACACCAGCCTATCTGACACAAGAAAACCATAACATATTCCATGTCATTTAAATTTTTTTTATTCCCCATTCTGGTGTACTTCAACAAGTGGCCTTCACCATGCTGAGATGTCTAACTGCATGGAAATGCTGCCATGCGAGTGGCTAATTTCCAATTTTTGTTTGCAAGCAACTGAACAGATGTAACTAATGAAGTGACAGGTGTGTGCATGTTATTCGTTCATAGTCTGTATTCCAATTTCAACAATATACAGCTTCATTAGGCTTGTTGTTAGTGCAGCAGAACAATTTTGCTTGTCATGAAGAATCTACAATGGCACACAATTGAGTTGTTTAGTTACCAGTAACTGCTGAACAAAACTATTTTTTGATATTGAAATGTATTTTTTATTATGTCTGCATAAGCTAACCTCTACCCAGAATCCATCTCTGCAGCAAGTCCTGAGTAGAAAAAAATTATTACTAATCACACGTCTTATCATTAATACGATGCTAAAAATTTTGTTTCATATCACATTTTCTTACCTGATACCAGCAGGTCTGTTGTGGAGTCCCTAAGGAGCCATGTGTAATTTAAAATGTTAAACTATTCTTCATTAAACTGAGAAGAGAGGACACTCTGAACATCTGTTCCTTCTGCCATGCCAGGGAGGCAGGGTACCAGTCTATTTGCTGTATACCCCTTAATTTACCAGATGTCTACTATAGGATTAGTTCAGTACGACAAAGACCAGTCAAGATTTTCCAGCTGGGTCTCCAAAGAAGCCTTCTTCAGGAAAATGTGACACTGTCAAATAAGAAAAATGTAAATCATTTTGAAATATGAGTACAAAATTACTGAAGCACTCATAATGTAACCAATGGAATAGAATCAATTTTACTCCTGCACCTGCCGGACATGCTGGAGGATGTTTTGTTAAGAATTGTGCTTCTCTTCTTTTAGACAGCAATCAGATGAACAATGTGGCCCAGTCTCCAACTTTGGTAGGTCAGCCATATCCAGCAGTGGGACAGATTACCAGCCCATATGAACAACAGACCCCACTCAAGGATCTCAACAAGTACAACACTCTGAAGGCTGTGGGTAAGTAGTAGTTTATTATGTGAAACAAAAAAATAACAGCTGTGATTTATCTGTTGATATAATTAGGGAGATGTTACATGCTTTCTAAGAAAATGTTGATACATAGATTAATAAAGTCATCTGCCTTGGATGATGTGTTAGACAAGTGAACTGCAAGAACATTTAATGTGATTTATTTTGCCGTGTATTTGTGCACAAGGACAACATTTCTCCAAAGTACAAATGCAGTTTATTTAAAGCCTTGGAGTTGAGTCTTTGCTTTGCAGCAGTCTTTGTAAATTAATCCACAGTCCATCAATGTCAGGATAGAAAGAAACAGAGAGCTTATTTATAGTAGCAGGTTTGTGCTAATTTGAAGTCTGCCATCAAGAATCATCCAAACAAAATAACATCTACATCTCCATGACTCAGTAAGCCACTAGATCTTTTTTTCTTTACATTTGGATACTGTAGATTTAGAGCTTTAAACATGAAGATACAGAAATGTATTAATAATAGAATAAGTTAATAGAATAAAGTACTAATTAGGTCAAGGATTTTAAGATACTTGGAAACTGTTCAATTGCAAAATATTTAAAAATATCTTTCTCTAAATGTTAGATATGGGGGAAGTTGTATTACATTCTCAATCCACAAAAATAGAGATGGTACTTGTTTTAACTGCCATGTAAGCAAATAGAACAGCACAGTAACCATCGTAAACCGAAACAAAGTAGCTACTGTACCTATAGAGAAAGCATTTTGGCCACTATTATACCTGAATTTAAACAATGCTACAAACCTAGTACATTGAGTTCAGTCTTCGTAAGTCTTACTCTAAACCCAATGGAAGCGTTGAAATGTTCACACTAGCGCCTCATCCGTATTTGTTGCCCATTCATCATAGTACCATCATAGAAACTGATTAGAAAGGAAAATGTTAAAAAAGCTTGATTCAGAGACAATGTATCATTATGCAGAGCATGTAAATGTTTGGAAATTATGTCAGGATTTCCAACAGTGCTAACATTTTAATAATCTACGCATTAAAGAAATATGTACTTATGTAATTACTGAAGATTTACTCCTACAGTGAAGTTCAAAAGTATTGTGTATTTGAAGTTTTGCACTTTTTGTCATGTTGCATGCACAAACTTCATACATCCTTACATGTAAGTTAATGGGTCCATGAGGACACTGGTGACAGTTAAGGTGGTGGAACTTCATTAGGTAAACCAATTCATAGTAGCACATAATTGTGAAGTGACAGAAACATGATACATTGTTTGCAATATTTTGTACAAATAAAAATTTGAAAAGTGCGTCTGTGCATGTGTTTAGCCATCATTAATCAATGGCCCTCTTTCACAGAAGAAATATCTGCAAGGCTTTTGTGGATATATCTCAGCTTTGCTAATCTAGAAACTTTTTTTAACCTATTCTTTGCAAAATAGCTTAAGCTCAGTCAGACTGGATGGACAGCATTTGTGAGTGTTGATTTCTTTCTAGTATAGCTCTGGGCACTTGTTCATCTTTCAATAAGGGCATGAATTATACAATAAGTTTTTCATGTTGAGATTAATTGAACAGAGCTGAGTGAGATGATCAAAGCTTGGGATATTGTTCTGTAACCCAACTCTAAAGGCAGATGGTTGTAGTGGGTTTTTTTTAGAGGTAAAGAAGTAAAAGGGGCTGAATGGATAAAGCATGTTTGATCTTTTTATTAGGATATAAAATTAGGATATGAAATACATTGAAGACTTATGACTGTTATATGGCAAAATGTGAATTTCAGGGAGCATCTGGGCTTTTGCAAGGCACTGTAAGATGCGATACATGGTTCAGTTATTGAAGAATGACAGCTGAATAATAATCTTATCTTATTATTTCCCCATTTTTAGCAGAGAAAGCAAATGACAACTACCAAAGCAGCCGCAGGCAAGCGATTGAGATGACAGCCAAGGGTAGCCTTCCAATGGAAAGTGTGGATATGGAGCCAGAGCCTCCAAATCCTTACAGCCCACCCAGACAGCGTTCTATGAAGCACAGCGAACACAAGTACAAAAGCCACAGGAGCCACAGCTCCCAGTCACTGTCCCACATCTCCAACATAGCAGTCAGCCCAGGGGGGCTGAGATCCTGGCAAAGCAAAGACATGCTGGGGCTCCGACAGAGCTATGGCCAAATGAAGCCCAGCATCACAGAGAAAGAGTTACATAGCTCCCGCTACATGCCTCCACAACCTTACTTTGTCACCAACAGTAAGACAGAAGTGACAGTATGAGTGTCTGCCATATTAAGGCTCAAAATAAGCCCGAATTAATAATAAAGGGAAAAAAAGAAATGCTGTAACTGCTGCCAGTGAGTGGGGTTGCAAGGAAACAGCATGGACTGTACTAAATGCATTTGTTTTGGAAGCGGGTAGAAAGATGCCATCTATAGCTGATGTGTACTGTGACAGGGCCCTGAGTATGTCGTTGAGCCTCATGGGGGCACTGTAATCAAAATGTCGTGTTTGATGCTCATATAATCTCACTACTAAAGCTGCAGAACTTACTTATCACATTGTTGGGATGTGAGACACTAATTACAGTCACAAGTACCTACTGAAATATTCAAGGAGACTGTACTGTATTTTCTAATGTGTAGTTGAAAGATAATCCAATCAAATTGAACTAGCCTGTGGCTGTTTATTGATTAAATGTGTCACCTGAAGGTTATGTCTAAAAAAAGACTTAGAAACTAATCCTAAACTAAGAGTGTGCAGGATTATTTTTTTCACATGGCTGTCATGTTCTAATTATGAGCCCTCTAAAGCATTACCTCAATTTGAAATGCAATTCACAACTTGCTAAACTATCACCTCATGCAGGAATTGTAGACATTTAAGGAAAACCCTTGTAATTGTTGATTTAAGTAGTGTCACAAACATTGGAAAACTGGCGTGAAAGGTTTTGTGTTTGTTTGGAGAATTCCAGGTCTATCATAGTGTTCTTAAAATGTAAAGGACTCAGTCTGTAAATGTGCTATTGTTGATTTAAATGGCTCAACACACATTAAAAGGTCTGTTGAAAACTTGTGATTCTTGTGTCGCTTAAAAAAGATGTTTATTTTTGATTTAAGATTGTCCAGCAGTTAAAAATGTTGGGTTTTAACAATAAAGAAAAATGCAAAAAAAAAACATTGAAATTTTTGTATTCAGTAAATAAGTGTAATGCATTATTACATGGGGAATGTAATTGTTTGAGCATTTGTTTTAGCAGCTTTGTTTATCCCTCTACTTTTGTTTTTATTGAATAATTTAAAATGTTGGAATTTTACTGCTTATTTCTTCTGTTTACATTCCGGTTCTCAATCATAACTGAAGTTTTATCAACCCTCTGGGAGCTCTGTCATTTTTAAAAAATGCCAGGAGACATTTTTGTTAATTAGCAAACCATGTTTCCAACCAACAAGGTTGTTCCCTTTGGAAATTAAATCAGCACAGTAACCCAGTTCAGTCAGACGGTGTGCAACAGCTGTGTGCTCGGTTCTGAAAGTCTTGACATTAGAGTAATAACTTAATAGAAAAAAAAACAACAGCTTTCAGAAAGTTAAATTGAGCCGGCATGTACACTGGAAGCAGAACTATGGAACTTGATATATACATGGTAATGGATTCATTATGTCACCATACCTATTGTGTCAAGACAGTATGAAAAACTTGATTTTATATGATATATATATATAGTTTGTCATGTCTGCCCTCAACTTCATATGAACGTACATCTTCTGAGCAAGACTGAAATCCTTGTCAATAATTTCTATAAAATTTTCTGTTTTATAAAACCAGGCAAATGGCTTGGCTGATTTCAATGGTTTGAAACACACGTCGTCTACTAAAGTGCTCAGTGGGAATCTATTTTACAGCAAACAAAAGCCTTAAATGTCAGACTGAAATTACTCCATTAATGGGTTCCACACTGCAGGTCATCTCTGCCAACAGGGTCAACAACAAGGCTCTTAAGGGTTTATCAAATCCACATTATCATGTCATATTTGTTGATCTGAACATAAATATTTAAAATGGTTTGCAATTATCTAACATTTATCGCATTTCTATACAATGTGTTAAGTGGCCATTCAGTAGAACAGGGAAAGCTTGTTTTGTGTTCCTATAATAAAAACAGTGAGAGGCTCTGATTGATGAGCTGTCAAGTCCTCTTGCTAAAACATTGAGAAATTAATAAAGCTTTTCCTTTCATGGGCTAGAGAGGTTTATTTGAGGCTTAAGATTCTTTCAACACAAAAAAATACCAGAACAAACTTTATGTTGGCTTGACAATTTCTATCTTAGCTTTTTTACTGTGGGCACAACAGGTGCATATAGACTCAAGTGAATAAAAAAAAAAATACAAATAAAATGCTCTCCTACCAGTTTTGGAAAAGTCTAAGCATGTCAAGCTCAAGCACAGTAGTTTTCTTCAAATTATGTTTTTGGGTCAGGCTTCTTAAGTGGGTCAGAGTGAAACTGTAAAGTCCTAGTGGAGGACAACATACATAAACCTCAAGTTTTGTTTTCCTATGAAAGTGGTTGCTTGCAATAGGAACACATGGCATACTGACACAAATAAAATTTAATGTTTGTATTTGCCTTCTATAGCAAATTAATTTGTTGACTCACATTTACAAGTTATGAAATTCAACATAATTGGTTCAGTACAATATAATGGCAGACCATAAGGAGTGCTAAGTAGAAAATATAGATAAATAACTGTCGTCATCAATGAAATATTAACATGACACAGCAAACATACTGTATTGATCACAGTGTCTTCCAAAGGTATTCATATCTATTGAATAGTTCTACATTTTTTACTTTACAGCTACACAAATGCACAACGTTGCATTGGGTCATCATATGGAATCCTAATAAGATATGCTAATGTTATTATAAGAATATGCTATGTTATTGTTGTATTTGCTTACAGGAACAAAGGACATAGACATATCAAAGTGGATATTGCCTGTTAGGATACAAGTTCACAATTTTTTACAAATGAAATCTAATTAAAAATATCCTCATCATATGTATATTTTTTGCTTTTTGGTAATGAAATACATAAAATCTGAGTCCCTTACTGCCCCACAAAGCTGAACTGGGTCATCATCTGCTCTGATCTTATACTTGATTACCAAACTGTGGCTAACTTCCAGTATCTTACAGATGTCAAGACAAAGCCATTTTATTCTCTCTCCTCCTAGAAAGCAGCAATTGACTGTGAGCTCCAACTGTTATTAATAGCCACTGCAGGGGTGTTGAGGTTCCTTGGCTGTCAACGCATGAGGCTGCACAAGGGTTCAGAGCTGCGCCAAACAGCAGCACCTTAACAGTTGAAAGGCCACAGAGCAACTGTGTTTTGGAAATATTTCTTAGATATAATTCCAAATTACACACAAATAGAGCACTGTCCAACAATCCACCAGTGGATGGCAGTGTTGAATTAAAACGGCAGAGCTCTTACATGTGTACAGGAACCTAATTTATAGAGGCTAAAAACCAGGCTATGTGCAGACTAGCATTATACACACCCAAGGGCCCAGTAACCACCACGAAAGAAACAATGAAGACTTTTCTTGGTGGGTTTTCAAAGATAAGAGTTCATGGTTTACTGCCTGTTGCTGACTTTTATAGATCCTACTTGGAATATGATAGCTGTGTTTCAATACAATCGCTTTATAAAAGTGTCATTCAGTAGTAAATGTCATGGTGTTGTTACATTTGCCACAGCAATTGTTTTATGTTTGAAAGGTGACTGTGGTGTAAAGGAGAATTGTACAATAAGGTTACTTTTGAGTTCAGTATGCAGTTATAATATTTTATACCTCCTTTAAAGGAATGATTGACCTTCGTTCATTTGTTGAAGTTTGAAAAGGCATGAGGAATTTCAGTAATTAAGAAACAGACATTCAAATCAGACTCACATTGTGCTTTTCAGTCCCCTCTGCTGCTGAAGAAAAACATGCATTATGAATGATTTAAGAAAATATTTTTTCTTTAAAGAAGGGAGAGGCCAGTCAAATTTACAGACTTGCCAGCAGGCTCTGCCACTCACTACTAGGACTCCTCATCTCCACTCAGGGAGCCCTGAAAAGAAAACCTTTGTGCATGGCTGAGTAAAACAAAATTAGCCAATTAGAGGTGTTTGTCAGGAGAGCAACAATCATGAACAGCTCGCTACGGCAGCCAGGGCACAAGGCAATTTTCTGAGAAAAACGGCAGTTTCAGTTATTGTTCTTTTGTTAGGTAAAAGATTTGATTGTTACCGCTTGGCAGATCTTTCTAAGAGATTTTTCTGATGTTGAAAAGGAGTTTAATTATTAATATTTTTGAGAATAAAAAATCTCAAAAAAGCCGAATAGGTAGATGATAATACTAAGCCATCATTTCTGGTTAGTGGTAAATTTGCATTTATACCTTTTTGTTTGTGATAGAAGCTTTAGTATGTCTGTCATATACTAAATCATCTAAGGGTCCAACATGCGATGATATTTATGCAACGCTCTCTTTAGTAGAAACTGAAAAAATTTCAGCGAGCAAGACCCAATTTCACACAAATAAATTCAAAGAAATGTTAAAATGAATACAAAAGGACAACAAACTAAACCTTAAAATTTGTGCAGTACATATAGAAACATATGCCTGGAGGCATACATCGATGTTTGCCTCCTTCCAGATTCTCTGTTTTTGTACACAGGCCTGACAACTGTCTGCCTTGTATAATCAAGGCATCCCTTAAATAGAACCAGACAACATGACGTAGGCTAAAAGATAACAAAAAGCAAAAAAACATGGCCTGGTTTAAAGAAATTCAACAATAGTTAAGAAATAATGTATCTAAATTTGATTAATCTAGGCTGTATTAAAAAGTGATTTCTAAGTCGTTGGGACTCAAAAAAAAAAAACCTGAGGCACATTATATCTGAATTGAGAAAATATGGAACAGTGGTGAATTTTCCAAGGAGAGGGCAGAAAACTAGAATTATTCCAAGAGTAGTTTACGATTCATCCAGGAGGCCACACAGGGACCCAGCACAATGTATGGCCACTCCAGGCATCACTGTCTTCAGATGATTAGTCCAGATTTTACGTAAAGAGGTTCTGTGACATCAGTAATAGTTCCCTTAGAAGAAAGACATCAAATCAAAGTGAGCTTACTGGACATTAAATAAATCATCAGAGTAATGGAAGACAATCAGCTATTCAGAAAAAACACCACCTGTTCTAGTTGACTTTAGCAATTTAAAACAAGTCAAAATATATCATGGGACTACAACGCTATAGTATACTTGATACTGATTTGTCCAGCCAAACAACATCTGTGTTTCTAGTGAAAATACCTCAGTTTAGCCTGCCAGGTGGAGCTTTCATTTTTTTCTATGTCTCCTATCAAGGAATTTCATGCAGCTCCACTCCGATTCATAAGTCCACTCTTGCTCTGTGAAAAATTTAGTTTTTGGAGCCAATTGAGCAGTAGCATCAAAATGTTTCTGTGCTTCTGCAGGTCTTGTATTTGTATAATAAATTATATGGGTTGCCTCACTGTCAGCTGATTTACCAAATTGGCCAATCAGTTAGAAGAGTGGGCAGAATTTCCTCCACAGGGATGTCGAATTGCAAGACGTCACAAACGCTTGATTGATTGGCAATTTCTTTTACACATATGTTCAGGTTGGTTTGGATAGCTTTTTTGATTAAATCATCATTTCCAAACTGCTTTTTCTATTTAGTCAGTCTGTCATATATCAGCCGTCAAATCAAGTCTGCAAAAAAAGCAAAAACATAATAAATCTTATTTCTTAGGCACAAATACGTTCACACATACTTACCTATACTTTCCTGTACCTAATAATCAAAGCTAAAACACATTAAACTGCAGTTAGTGCAATGTCACTAGAATCTACAGTTTTCGCATTACTTAGAAACAGAAATTTATGTCTAAAACAAGTAAATAAATAAACCAAAAAATAAACATTAAATATGTGTAAATGGATATATGAATGGACGTATTGGACTACATCAACATAATTCATGTGCAAGGAGGCAGTGCTATCCAGATTTGCTGTTCCTCATACCATGACCACTTGATGACTGTATAAATAAACTCTGATACCATGTAAAAGAGTAAACAGAATGTTATCCACTCCAATGGACTTCCATGGACTTCTGGAACCTTTGGACCTCAGACTCAGGATAGCTGAGTAAATAGAGCAGCAAAAGCACTATTCTTTTTCCAGCTGATATTATGCATGAATTGTTCTGCAAACTGAGATGGTTAAATGTTTCATATAGCACCTAAAGGTTTAGCCAGAAGCTGAAATGCACAATTTTGCACTCAGTAACAGTGTCTTGATGTCAGTTAACTCTCAAAAAATATTCAATTCAAAGCCTTAATTGATGAAAGTGTCTTTCACAATTAGTACAAATTATGATTACATCAAAGTAAAATCAAGTGTAGACACCATGTCTTGTTTACAATTTATTAGCTATACTTTCAAAAAATAGCTACATAAAGTATATTAAGATACTGAGAGAAATGGACAATGGATATGAATGGGTTAATGGTGCACATTCAGTGCAGCTGACGTCAAAAAAAAGTTTGAGGGCTTGGCATTCTTTCCATTCAGCATACAAACAATTGCACAAGCATCAGTCATCCAGTGTTTCACAGCCTCTCCACTTTAAATCAAGACCTCAACAACTGAAGGTAAGCAGGATACAGTAGACATTTAACCCTCTATGGCATGACTTTTTATTTTTGTGGGGAAGAAATATTTTCCTGCATTCTTTGGGAGCTTGGTGGTCCCTAATTACATGTCAATCATAAAATCGGACTCTGACACCTCCTGGAACCAGATTTGGGTTTGTTGCCTCAGGGTAACATTGGTCTAGAACACCAAGATTGTCTACACTGATTATGAGAAATGAAATACAAATCAAACAAAAACTATATTCATAAAAGAACTATTTTTTGGACAAAAATATGTCAAAAATCATGCCCCCCAAAAAATAAAATAAAGGAGCAATGTGAGGTACAGCTATGTGGTTTGTTGCCTGAGGGCAACGCCATGCCATAGAGGGTTAAGCAAGAAATGAATCGTCACTGCATCTAATTTAACATGAACAGATTTGAAACAGATTTTGTACAATTAACTTTTGATTTGATATTAATCCTCTCTCCATAGCTGGAATGCACACCATTATACTACTGGAACTGCTGGTACTGGGAGCATCAGCGGTGTTGCCAGACCCAGACACAGCTGGAGACAAGGTGACTCAGGATCCAATTCCCTGTGCAAAAGGCTGCAACTGTCTGCATGATGACTACAGTTTGGAGCTCATCGTCTACTGCAGTGCTCGGAACTTAACTCAAGTACCAGCTGACATCCCACTATCCACTCATTATCTCTGGCTAGATGGAAACTTATTTGTTTCCCTTCCAGCTGCGTCTTTTAGGGATCTAAGCAATCTGGACTTTTTGAATCTACAGAGTGGCCAGCTGCTGACCCTTGACCATCAGACATTTAGAGGCCTCAGATCCCTAGCACACTTGCACCTGGAGCGAAACCGTCTTCGTGGGTTGCCAGGTTCAATCTTCCAGAACACACCTAACCTTGCTTCACTCAGTCTTCATAACAATCACATCAGTCGTATTGACGAAAGACTGTTTGCTGGGCTCTCGCACATGTGGTTTCTCAATCTAGGATGGAACTCACTCACAGTCTTGCCAGAGACAGTTTTCCATGACCTGCAAGGTCTGCGAGAACTGAACCTTGCGGGTAACAGACTTGCTTACTTGCAACCGGCACTATTCCAAAATCTTGGTGAGCTTAAAGAGCTGGATCTGACAGGAAATTACATCAAGGTTATCAAAGCTAATGTGTTTGTTAAACTCCATAAGCTGCAAAAACTTTACCTGGCCCAGAATCAGATTGGAAGTGTGGTACCCAGGGCGTTTGTAGGCATGAAATCGCTCAGATGGCTCGACATGAGAAACAACAAATTGACTTCTCTACATGAAGACACATTCTTAGGCTTGAGCAGTCTTCATGTATTGCGCCTTTCCAACAACTCTATCACTGGCTTAAGGCCTAGAACCTTCCGTGACTTGCAGTACTTGGAAGAACTAAGGCTCAGTTACAACAGGATTCGATCTCTAGGGGAGAGGATTTTTGAAGGACTTGGCCATCTGGAGGTTCTAGAGCTAGATTATAATCAGGTACAAGAGGCACATGTGGGAAGTTTCACTGGCCTGTCTCATGTGGCTGTCATCAATCTATCTGGAAGCTGCTTTCAAAGTTTCCCTGACCAAATGTTCAAAACTCTGTCAAAGCTTCACAGCCTACATCTGGACAAAGGTTGCCTTACGAGGGTCACAGCTCAAGCTTTCAGTGGTCTCTCTGGTTTACGGAGGCTTTTCCTTCAACAGAACAACATCTCTGTGGTGGAAGATCACAGTTTTATGGGTCTGGTAGGACTTGTAGGACTGGACTTAAGCTCCAATAAGATGGAGGTGCTCACAGATCAAACTTTCTCTGGGCTTAGTAATCTGGAGTATCTTCTTCTGTCCAACAATGAATGTCATCAGTTTTTGCAGAATGGAACAAAACAAGTACTTCCACGGCTGCGCTACCTGGACCTGCGAGCCAATGCCTTGTCAAGTTTAGTCATCAATTTCTCAGAGAACATGGAGAAACTCCTGCTGTCTGGAAACCAGTGGAAATGTGACTGCACCACACTTCCACTCAGAAACTACAGCTTGCAAAAACCACAAGTCATCCCTCGACAAGTAGAGACCCATGGAGAAGGTGAAGAACCTGATAGTACGATCACCATATATAACAACATTACATGCACCAGCCCTCTACATGCAGCTGGCCAGGACCTACGGGATGTGAGCAGTGAACACTTCCGAAGCTGCTGAGGTTACAGAGACTGGTTGATTGATACAAAAAGCTGACTATGCATTTCTGGTTCAGATTACATTTTCTCTGTATATTCAACACAACATCAGATCTTAGAAAGACCTTTATTTGGGGAAAAAAAAGAATATTCTCACAAAACACTTTTAAACCATCAATAAATTCTGTTAGTTCAGTAAAGATTGTAAGTTTTATTACTTGTGTGGAGATAAATTTTCTGAAGATATTTAATAAAATATTTTAATGTGTGACATATTGTGCTCTTGTTAACTTTTATGTTCAAAAAACAGAAAGAGAGCAAAAAGAAAAGAGGTACACACTTTAATGATGGAAAGTTTCCATCTGTAAATTTTCATATGGAAAATTTAACCTATTACAGAAGACAAACACACATTTTATAGAAATCAGGTTCACACATTCTCCTATTTGGAAATCCCTTGTTTTGAAATAATTGAATCTAACCATGTTTTTGTCT
Organism: Xiphophorus maculatus; assembly: GCF_002775205.1. Lineage (NCBI taxonomy): Eukaryota > Metazoa > Chordata > Actinopteri > Cyprinodontiformes > Poeciliidae > Xiphophorus > Xiphophorus maculatus. The sequence continues at coordinate 8,919,542 of NC_036458.1, read as the reverse complement.
AATGAAGATGAACTTTGACACCCTTTTGGCCAAAACATAGATTCAGTAAAGGCCAACTAAAAGTAGACGAGACAAAGACTCTACTTGTGACTACGGTCATTTTTATGCGTGTTTTATATATATATATATATATATATATATATATATATATATATATATATATATATCAGAAAATTAGAATAATTATGTCTTCTGACACATTGCTCTTCAAATTATGATTTACTCTTACGTTATGTTCAGAAGACAGGCTGTACAGTGGTGCAGTTGGTAGCACTGTTTCCTTGCAGCAAGAATATTTTGGGTTCAAATCTGTTTTTTTTCTTCTTCCATGTGTAGTTTGAATATTCTTCTTATGCATGTGTGGTTTATCTATAAGTTCCTCCCACGGTCCGAAAACTTGACTGTTGGGTTAATCTGTCTCTTTAAATTGAAATATAAGTGATGAAACTAAATTAGATGCCTCATTTGTGAACTACAATACAAAATCTCTCATTTGTGGCATGTTTGAAAAGAGGAAATAAATTACAATAGAATAAAAGATTATAGACAGTTAATTATTTTTTGGGTAATATATTTTAGTATGATTACAATTAAATACCTTACGCATTTGATCCATGTTTTAGAGACCTGGTCATAAACTGTGTTTGACTATGTATTAGGAAACTGCAATATTACAATATTGTCATTCAATATTATGATGAGGATATTGAGTATGTGTAACCTATATTTTGTCTCTACTTTCTTTTTCATCATCACAGTGTTTCCATCACTATTAATGCATCACATTTGAAACCTAATAGCCTACTAAATACTGCATCCAAGAAGTCCTTTGTAGCTCCAGCGCTGAATATATTGACATAGCAATGACAACTGGAATTTGATATATTAATTTGCATTTTGTAAGTTTGAGCTTAGTTACCTTATTTTTTGTATTAAATGCTGGGAACAACCAATCATATATGGATATCAAGCAAAGACTGTTTCTTCTAAACTGGCTTTATCAGAGCCACTAAGAAACTTAAAATGCCAGGCAATATAAGCGATATCCTACATTTTTTGTTTTTTTACTGAAAATGTATAATAAAGAAATTAAAAGTCTTGAAGACAAAAGGTTTTGTTGAAAAAATATGGAGGAACAGTTGCAGCTGGGTCACCAGGAGTGCTGATGTTTTTGTATCGACTTATAGTGTTCTGCTCTTGTGATGAAAAAGAAAAATCCATAATTCCTTCATCAGTTACCTGGAAACACATTTCTGAGAAAAAACACCACCTGCATAATCTTAAAGAGCATTCTGGGACCCAAAAATGGGTCAGGTAAATCTTTTTTGCACTGGATACATTTTCACCTCTTAATTTTGTTTTGGTTCAGTTTTTATATCTATTCAGAGGGAAAGACTGACTAATGTGTCTTAAAAATATATAAGAAGTGGAGGGAAACGGGAACACATATCCTGGCACATGTACTCATCATACAGAAGGAGAGAAAAAGAAGAACAAGCACCGTCACTCTGTTGAGTTTGCATGTACCCATGACTCATGCAAATTTGTGGGTGGAAAAACAGTCCTCTGCTCTGGAGTCCAGGAAGTCTCAAATAACTTCTCGTTATGGTTCTTATTAAAGAATCAACACAACAAATATAAGTATTTGAACGTTATTCATTGAACTTATCATAAACAAATCAATTAAACTGTGATACAGATTCTGATGGTGACCAGCAGACACCAGACAGATAGTTCACGTAAACCAGAATGTGTCCAAGAAATCAATAAGCTGCTAAAAACTCTTCCTCTGACCAAGTCTGTTGATCTGAAGCAGCCAGCGTCTGAGAAGACTGATTTACTTTATGAGTTTGTATGTGCCAAAGTAAACAAGCACTAAGTTGTTGCTTCATATTTTTATGTCACTTTGTTTATGTATGTTTCAGCAGGCTTGCTCTGTCATTTAACCCTGAAGTCAAGGTTGGCCAAAAAGAGTAAACTACCTTTGCATGTCTTAACCTATGCTCATCAATGTTTTACAATAAATGTGAAGGAATAAAATAAAAAGAATGCACAATTCATTTTTTTAGGTTAAAAATTTATCCCAGTTTTATTTATACTTATTTTTATATGTCAGCATTTTGTTTGTCTGTGTGGTTTAGGTTATTGAGAGTAGATCTAGTCTAAATCTGGGGCTTAGATCTGGAAACACATGAGGGCTTTGATGAAAAAGAGATCACACACTCAGGTGAGCATGGGCAGTCTACAGTGGACTGTTCTGTTATGAGTAACATGTTATTACCATTAACATTAAAAGTTAGCTCTGTTTTGATTTTACAAAAAGAATCTGAATCAAACACTATGAATAGATTTTTAATATTTCTCATTTGGAATGTGTTGTAGGTAACAGCCGTCCTGGTGTGCAGGAGCTTTTTTCAACATCCACTCCTAACACAATAGATTCTCCACTGTGTTCTAGACTCTGGATTTAATGTTTATGGTTTTCAGCTGATTTAGTCACAGAAAGAGATTCTTAGTGGCAGCAGTAGGATGCAATAAAGCTATTCATTTAAAAAATATTTACTCTACACTGTTCTTGCAAAAGGATTCTTAAAACTTGAAATTCTTCACATTTTAAACACATTGCAACAACACACTTCCATGTATTTTATTTGTTTGCTTTTTTGTGTGTGTGTGATATACCTAAGCAAGTCAGACTGGACTCATAGTGTCTGTGATTATCAATTTTTTTCATGTCCAAAAAAAAAAATCTCCAATCAAATTTTCATGTCCAGGCTATTCTTAGACATCCAGATAGGTTCTTATAAACCATTTACCTGTAGCTCTGACTGTATATTTAGTGTACCAAAATATATACATCACATTATTATACTTCTATCAACCTTCTGCAGGGCAGAATTCAAGAACCCAAATTCATCCTCTGCCCTCAACTGACCTGTCAAATCCACAGGGAGCTCTGCTTGTGGTTTTCAGGGAGACTTGAAGCAGAGTCACAGCCAGCATCTGAACAGGTCTGCTGTCAAAATAAAGAAAGAAAAAAACACTTAACAATGTAAACATTTTTTTGCACAACTCTGTTCAAACTCAGTTGTATAACCAGATCATCTATTTGAGTTTTTTTTTTTTTTTTAAGTGGGATAAAAATCATGCATCTTCTTCCACATATCAAATTAATTGCATGTCAAATGTTTTAAAAATGTTTTTCAGAGGTTATTAATGATTCGCCTGCATGTATGTGCAATGCTTTCAAGGCAATTAACTATCAAAAAGCATGGCAATATTATAGGGTTGATGTTGACATTATTACTGCTTATCAATTATTTTGATGAAACCCTGATTTTTTTACTCAAAGCCCAGGCATATCAATTATTTTTATTGTAGCAATTTCCAAAATTGCACTGATTTAATCTGATTATGAATAAAGTTAAGTTATGATAATAAAAAGGCTTAAGGGTGATGTTCTGTCACTAAAAATATCATAAAGCTAGACAATTGGAACTATCTGAACCCTCTGATCAACTGTGGGATTGATTCCAACTTATTACAAAGTCATCAATAGTCTACAGCCTCTCTCCTGAGACTCACCTGTCAGCAAGGAGAATCATTTAGATTTTTCCTGATGTACAGGATGTAAAACTCTGTACATCAGGATCTGAATGTACATTTTCCTGTACATTCAGAACAATGGTATATCATATTTAAATAGTAATTTTGACACATTTTAAAGGTTGAGTTTCCTAAATTTTCCACCTTGTTTATATATTATTTTAGATAACTGCATTCTAGTGCCCACCTACTCTTTTTTTCCACATCTCCCATCAGACTGTCTGGTGCTACTAGTACATTACTGTGCCATCAGAACATGTGGACAGGCCACTTTTCTTCTTATGTGGTATTTTCACATTCATTCCATTCTGACACAGAAAAAGGAGATAATTTGATTTTAACATTTTACCAGGTTGGGGGAGAACGTTGATGTTTAACCATTTACCTAACGAAAGTGTAAATGAAAGCGTTAGGACACAGAGCTGCTGCTGTGAACTGAAAAGGCAGGCAAAGACGGACATAGGCAAAGTATATAAAAGAAGGATATGAAAAGACACATCGCATAATTTAGTTCCCTGCCGGAAAGAGAGCAACTCTATATGAAATCCTGAAATATGATCCCTGAACAAAAGTATCAGAAAAGGCAGCTCTTTGTACTCGAAGATAATGGATTAAATAAAATATAATAAAAAGGATTAATTCACTAAGACCCTTGGTGCATCAAGGGAGGTTCTTGTTGCAGCAAAGGTCTTTGTAAACTAATCATTTAATTTACTAAATGATTGCTTTCATAAATTAAATAATTTACTTCTTAAAAGAAGCTGGGATTACGATTTATCGAGCAGCCAATTTATCAGAGCCCATTTCCTTAATTAAGGGAGATAAATTAAAGAAATATGGAAATGTCGGCTGATACGATCTTTTTAAAAATGGGTTATCGGCGATTGGTCAGAAAACTGCAATCGGTGCATCTATCCTGGGAACTAGTCTGTCTACCTGTTATTGAAAGGTCAGCTAATAAGGGTAATGAGTATGTTTCCAAACAAACATTTAGCGTTAACCTATTTTCTTGCTTATAATTTTGTGATATATTTTTAGAATATAAACAAGTTGACTTGTCTCCAGGCCCAGAAGCTCAGTCCTAACGAGGTGAGGGAGTAGCTGTGCAACAGCAGTTCTCATATTACCAGAGGTCGCTCTCAGAGAAGCCTCTCTCGTCATTTTTGAGCATAAATGACCTCACAAAGGTCATTTATGCTCTTCCGTTTGTGAATACAGTAATGAACATTAAGCATCTTCACGCGTGGCACAAATATGTGCCCTACCTGTGTAGTCCTGGCTTTGCCTCCACGGAGAAAATGTGACGAAAAAACTGGTGTCCAGAGAAAACTCGCCGCTGTGGTCAACCTGTTGAGGTACAACCTATTCACAAATAGCCTGTCAATTCTGCTCGAATAAAATCTCGCCTAAAGCAAAGTCTAGGCTTTCTCCCCTTCACTTGTATTCTTTTCCGGTAGGATTTCTACCGGACCAATCAGCAAACAGAAGAAGGAGTTGTCGCAGAGTCACAGATGACGTCGATTTTCTGCGCTGTTTTAGAACTGTAGTCTGCCTGTAGTTTTAGAAGCCGCAATGCAGGTAGTGAAGCCACGCTAACGGTATTAAATTAACGTCAACAGCCGCCTCATTCGGATCAACAGTTGTGGTGGAGAGTGGTTGTTCACAATGCAGGCAATTTCCGGTAAGCTTCATAGCTTCAAACTGGCGCATTACATGGGCAAACATTAGCAATTGGGTAAAATTTAACATCTCAACTGAGTCCAATAGGAAGCAGTCGTTTCTCAGCTAGCTAGCTATCAAGTATATATTAGCAATTTGTTAATGGTACCTTCAACCACCTGGAGTCACAGAATGTAGTGAAGAAGTGTTCCCAGGCAACTCAAGCTTCAGCCTGACAGAAAAGTCCCACAAGAACAGCAAAAAAGAGATTAAATAGTTTTGCCATGAAAAATATGTAAGATCTGTGATTAAGAAAAAAATATATTTTAAACAGAATTTTAAGGTCTTAATTTTACATGAATTTAAGGATACATGGACAGCCTATATTAAACACTTTTAAAGCTAAGGATGTTGTTTATATTGTGTTTTCAAAAAGTTTAATTGTTCTTATCTTATCAACAAGCAATTAATGATGTAAAACCAGTTTCCCCAAAAGTGGTCTGCTGTTCTGAGATTAGCTCCATAAAAAAACATTGTTAGTGACAAGACTTGGATGATACACAGTTCTGAAAGCTTGGTTGTACTTTTGGCTAAATAAATTAGCTTTGTTGTTGTTTTTTCAGATACTGACTTTGTCCTTAGACCCTCTGGGCTGCATGGAACGCAAACAAAGCAGCATACTGAATCTGCCCCAGAACACTTCTTCAGCTGTGTCAATATTCGGATCAAATGGAGGTGTGGCCACTCTTCTGCTTTTAATCAAACTTGTATAAGATTAACATACTTTTGTTTTTTTTATCTCTGATGGATTAGCTTTGTAAAAAAAAAAATCCTTATTTTTCAGTAATGACCTTTCAACTCCATTTAAACCAAAGCGTCTAACACTGCAGACATCTTTAGGTTAAATATTTATAGGCTTTTGGCAGGGACTCTCCTGGAAGTGGTGTTGAAATATGATTCGGTTCCAGGTGACCTTATAAACTGTACACAAACGTTCCACTTGCTTGTTTATTAGAACCAGGGTCCATGATATCTGCAGCCGTCTGGCACACGACCTGTCTGCTGATGCCCTCAAATGCTCCACCACACTGCCAGAGCCTTCCCAGCTGGAGACGGCAGAGCAGCTGCTGAGGGCAGGCTGCCACCTTGTGGAAGGCAAATCGAGCAACCTGGACAACACAGAGGGAACTGGCTAGAGGAGTACTCTTGGTATCATCAAGTGGAAGAGAAAAGGTAATGAAAGTGGCTTTAAAATCGCTGATTACCAAGTTTTATCCCACAATTAGATTTCTTATGGCTACGCATCTTGTGATGGCTTATTTTTTGTCTCATCATCTTTTTTTCCAAGAGGAAATGATTGTCCCTTCCTTTAGCTCGTTCTATAAAGGATATGGATAAAAGCAACTATAATCTTATGCGCATGTGTGTACAATTAAAAAAAATATTATACACACACGTTTCTGTCACTATAAGATTTCCTGAGGCTTGTTATGAAGTAAGTTTGTCTAACTTACCCAAAAACCAAAGAAGGTGCAATAAAGAATTCAGCTTGAAGTTGAGGTATCAAATGAATCTTTTTAGGCTTAACTACTGACAAAATCAATTTTCAAATGTAGTGTATGAAAGTAATTTTTTTTTATATATGTATACACATTTTCTTAAGGTTAATCAACATAATACCATGTTATCCATTTGATGTCTTGTCTGAGGAGAGCATCGATACTGCAGTGACATAAAAGTTCTTTACATACCGTAATTTCCGGACTATACTCTGCCACTTGTTTCAGTGCGATGTGTGCTCAATAGTCTGAAAATTACTTTAATGATTTTGCGGCACCTCCTTTACTGCTACGTGTACTCTCAAAACGACAAATCCATATAAATATTTCTTTAGAGATAAATCTAAATATAATTCAAGCCACTGTTTACCAATAAATATTTGTCCTCAACTGACATTTCAGATTCGGTGACATTTTCTGAAACCGAGCTGGGAACTTCTCCGGACAAAAATATTCACACAATTCGGATGAAAAATTATTTTAATTCTCAAGATGATAAAAATAATTTGTGAACTTTGTAAACCATTGCATAACTGTAGTGTAACAATTTAACAAGTGTTAACAAACTAGTAATACACTACAGTAAATGTGATACACAATCTTCAATGTAGAAAAAAAAACCCATCTAATATTCTAAAGACTTGGACCTGCTTTTGTGTTCACAACACAAAAAATATCAATATACAAACAGTATAATTTCTACAATTATGAGAATAGATTTTCCTACATATTCATACAGCTTGTCACAAAGACGGGACATATTATAATCTATAAATAATGACTAAACTCACTGACATGAGATGCAGTTTTCTTAAATTTAACACAGTCTTCGTTAAATTTCCCATGTTACCCTGAAAAAAAGTATATTTCTTTAAATGATTTTAATCTGACAAATAGAAACTTGAAAACTTGCATTTTTAATGTTCTAATATATTTTATTGAATAGCAGTTCACAACTAAATGCTACATCATAATCAATTAACTGCGCTTCAAAATACCTAGTCTATTAGTTGGATATCTAATTTAGAACAATACATTCATTAATTCTTGGCTTTGATATTAAAATAACATGTCATAAATTTCTAGAGTACATAAACCAGCTGGTTCCACGTTTAGATTAATTTGACTTCCAACTAATAGTTTTGCTTAATTTGAACAGCTCCATACATCAAACTCATATAAATGTACAAGATTGCATAAATCTGGCTCCATTTTCATAAAGGTTAAGAAGAAAAATAAAATAAAAAAAGACACCACAAGTAACAACAATGCAACACAGATCAAACTATTCCAATGTAGAGCAGAGCATCATGATACATGTATTAATATTCATTTACAAGTCGTTCTATTTGGTGCTTCTCGTTACATCAAAAATAAAGACATTTTGGTGTCAAAATACCTCATTCAGAACAAATAATTCAGAAAAATTAAGTGGTTATGTGTAGTTGGGGTTGTTGATCCTTTATGGCAAATACAGACAAAGATTGGCAGAGATTTTTTTTTTTTTTCATCAAATTGCTGAAACAAGTCTCATTAGCTAAGCAATTTTCCTTTCAGTTCACATGGCCTAAATGCTCAGGACCATAAGCAATCACATTGTGGTCCACAAAAATTATTGTAAGGCACTAAAATTTTGATTCTGATTAGAGATGTATGTCTTCTTAAGTCAATTAACAATATGTAATTATTAAAGGCACAGATTTGTTTGAAATTAATTGGTCCATTAAGAGATAAAATAAGGAGGGAGGGACGCAGACTCGTAAGCTGCACAAACCAAATGAGTACCCATTTATGTAAATATTTTTTTTTAACAAACAGGCCAAGTGGATTTCTTGATAGACTTAAGACACCCACAGCAAATCAGTTAAACTTTTGTCTGGATCTGTCATCGATGCTTCACAATCATTGTCTGTCCTGGGAAAAAAAACAAGTACATTTGACCATCACTTCAACAAATAAAACAAAAAATATGTAGATCAACACAGAAAGCACCTTACAGTCATTGTAGGCCTGCTATAACAATCAAAGTGCAAACCTACTAATTCAATAACTATTTAGATAAAGCAAAGTCAAACAAGATTTCTTTTAACACAGTACTGTAGTGAAGTTTATATGGCCACTTCAGAAGCACAAAGATGATTTACCAAAACATTTTCTTCACTGCAGACAACAATTAAACTGACACTGAATTTGCGCTTAACATCAGCCAGTAGAGAAAAATCTGGCATCAACCAAATGTTTTGTGAGGATTGGACTCATGCAGTTTTGAACATCTGTGTATAAACTTGTAAGTAAATTTAGGTAGGAAACCAAAGGATTTTATCTATTAAGGTTCTAGGTGATTTACCTCTTTTCTTCAACAAATTTAGACTTCTGGCAGAAGTTAAAACAATTATTAAGAGTAATGGAGAGAGAGAGAGAAAAAAAAAATCAATGCAAGTCTTTGGTAAAACCGAAAACTCCATCAGACATCTAAGCAAAATGAGTTACTGACTCCAAGAGAATTTACATCCTACTGAATAAACATTAAAGCAAAAATCCATCCAAAAACAGAATTTCAGCTGCTCTTAAATGTTGGTCCTTCTTACAAATATCTTTTGTGCTTTCAACTACCATAAAAAACAGCTTATCTGGCCAAGGCTAGAGCATTATTTCAATTCTGTTCAAGGGTTGATTTTTTCCTCTACAGTGCACGCTATTTGGACAGCTACTAACACACCACTTTGGTTCATTTTGACATTTTCACACAAGACATCTTTAGTATTGTTGGCTCCACAGACAAAACAAAATAGACCAAAGGACTTTGTGAATTAGCTGCACTGTACACCCTTATCCAGTATACAGAAGATAACAAAGCCAACAAAAATATGATAGAATTTAATCAATTAATATAAAAACCCCCACAATCTATAGTAGTACAAGTCAATGACATCATTTTAAGTGACTTACAAAAGTACTGAAAATGTTTTCTCAAATGGATTTACAAATGAAGTCAATCAAAAAAAAAAAATAATTAAGATGCATAAGAGATTTTTTTTATAGGTAATCAAATCTGAGTGGAGGTACAACATTCAAACATCTAAAAGTATAAGAAGAAACTACATTAATACCTTTTCCAGTAGCAGCGAAGCTTGCAGAAGTAATTAAGCCTTACTTACATTATTATAAGTCAATACAAATAACCTGGCAGTGTGACACAGTGCAGACATTTTTAGTACTTTTTTTATAAGTGGTAGCTATATCGCATAACATGCAATACCAGGAGTTAAGCCTGCATTATATGCTGTAATATGGTCATAAAAATGCAAATAAAATTAATAATATTTTTCCTCTGAGTTGCTTAATTGTCATTTGTGAGAATGTAAACAATGCGTTATCCCATATTCATAAGTAGCAAAAAGTGTACTTTGAGATACATGATTTTCTACTGTTTTAAAGCAAGAATAAAAAGTTTGTCTTTTTTTTTTTTTTTTTACACAGTAGAAGGTCATTTCAGATAGAGAAACTCAAGCGCAAGTCCTATGCAAAATCCGCCTCATGCTCAAAATTCTTCATTTACTGCAAAAATCTTTCACGAAAAATAAGTCACTAGACTGCTATAAAAAAAAAAAAAAAAAGCATTTTGCAAGTTTCTCTACAAATTTCATACGTCCTAGGCTTGCATACTCCCAAATGTAAAAATCGTAATACCTAATTTCAAATAGTTAAGCTGCACCAAAAGAGCACCACAACCAAGGAATGAGCTGCTGGCTGGTTAAGTTGGAGGAGAGTATGAAGGTTTTATTTTTTTTAAGGGTGAAGTCAGGACACAAGCACTGACAGTTTAAGTTCGAAATGTTCTTTTTTAATCTGCAGAAATACTTACTGGAATCTGGCCTAAAATATTGGAATATACTCATACACATGTAGTCATAAACATGTCGATACTGTTGCAAAGTTAAACACGCAGAAACCTGTGAACAAGCTTCGACTACTTGTGTTTTTTTGACAATTCTATACATAACCTTTAAAACTAAGGCAAGGCACTTCAGAGTCAGAGGCCGATATGTTCTAGACAAAGTCAAGAGGCTAGATTCCTACAAAAAGAAAAAAAAAATCACCACTTTAGGCTTAAACCAAATACATTTCATGCTTCTCTAATGAATAGTTTTTGTGTTTTTTTTAATTTCTACATAACAAAATGTACTGATTGAAAAACAGCTTTCAACATGTAGCATGTGCCTTACTGATATTACAGCTGCTGGTTATGCCTACAATGCAGTTTTAATTTGCACTTAATTGATTAAAATTTTATAAATCTAACTACAGTAGAAACTATTTAAGTACTTTTCTATGAAATTTTAATATGCAGAACCATGCTGTGATTTAACAATATGAAACAAGAAATATTCAAATGTTTCACAGTACACACAGAAGCTTCAGACATTAGCTTATGTAAAAAAACAACAACAAAAAACAAATGTATAAATCTAAAACAAGACAATAGAATACCTACAAAACAACTTAAAGCAAATTACTATATACCAATTAGTAAAGTCCCAGGTTAACAAAGTGCTCTTCATAGGAAATCAAACTTCTTTAGAAACTTGGTCAAAATAATGATGTTTGACTGGTTGCATATAAAAAATGGTTAAATAGTTATTGTTTTTCAAATTGGTTTTATTTGCAGGAGAATTTTAATCTGTTGTACTCCTTATTTAAACAGTACTACTAAATGCGTTTCTTTTACTAGTGCAGAATACTCATAAAACCGTTTTTTGAATTCATTCAAATCAAATACATGTAATTGTTTGAGAATAATCTGTGTATTTATAACTAGTTATTTCAGTTTCAGGGTTTAAACTTTAGATGTTCCGTGAAATTTTAAATGTAGGACTAATTAAGCAAAATGTATTTATTTTAAATTTACATGTATTTCTCTTAGTTAAAGAAACATTTGCGTTTTGCCCATTTTATGTTAAAACCCCAAGTTACTATGTGTGTTGAGGCTACTATTTATTAGATATTTGTTGAGCTAATTCTGATCATAACAATGCATCTAAGTAAATAAACACCTAAATTAGCTTTATACTTGTTTCTAAAATATCCACTGAAAAACTACAGTTACATCCCCTTCAAATATATACCCAGGCAACTGGGTATATATATATATCCAAATTTCAGAATGCTGCCAGAAAAGAGTAAAAATCTAATCCCACTAACACAAATCCACACAGATTTGAGCGAGAAGACCTCACCGTGTTTACTGGTTAAACTGGGTTAACCTCAGGTCAGGTTTGTGAATCACAATTGTACTTCTGTTTTCTTTAAAGAATGATCATAATTTGAACTTAGCCAAAATGTAAGCATGATGCATCTAGATAAAATATTTTTTTACTTAAATGTCTGAGTTGTGATAGTAGACATGAGTTATGGGCGGGGAGCTAATGTAACATGTACATAACATGAGCAAAAATAAATGAATTTCATATATGTAACCTTAGTTATAATACTATCAGTTTTGTCAGTCAAACACCATTTTACTTGAATATATTTTAACCACTACAAGAAATTTGTTGTTTAGAAAATGCATTATCTATTAGTAATTTTCCAAAGGGCTAAGTCTTTAAATAGTACCTTGAGTTACTGTACATCACCACTTTAATATTTTTGTTCTACAATAAGGACATTCTGTATTACTAGGTGCACAGGTCTCACATAATACATAATGTTGGCAAGGTTGCAGAACAACGCAACGATCATGCTTTTGGCAAGCTATACATTTCTTTGACTGAAGCTGAAATATTACCTGTTGGGGGGGAAAAAGAGAACTGGGATCAGCTGCAACCCAGGAAATTACAACTCATGTAGATTTGCAAAAGAAGCATGCTTGATGACAGACATGGATGTGTGGAACAGTTGGATGAGCCGTTTCAAAACTACATAGTTGCTACAAATGAAATGTGTGAGATCTAGGCTTTCTTACCCCATCTATAAGGTCTAGGTCATTACGTAGCTGACTCTGGATAGAGTGAAGCTTTGACAAGGGGAGCTGCTCCAGCTCTCCATAACTACGGAGAAGAGGTGTTCCGGGGGTGCGACAAAGCATATCAAAGTTCCCCTTAAGCTCCTTCAGCTTGCGCTCCGTTTCTTCCCATTTCTGCTCTGCCAGCTGCCGCTCCGCCTCAGCGGTCTTTGCTTGTTCCTTTGCTTCAAGAGCATCCTTCTGACAAGCTTCACAGGCCTGGAACAAAGGCAGGCGTTTTGTTATAAAAAAAAAACAATGAGAAACTTCTATTAATAAAAGTTAATTTAACACATACTTACTCGTTTTACTTGATGCCAGGCCTCCTCCCATTGCTTGATCTTCCTCTTGGCTTCGTCCAGCTCTCTAAAAAGACGTGCCACATCCGCATTGCTGGTAGTGGAGGTTAGGGTGCTAAAAACTGGGGAAGGACTTGGTGAGAAGCTGCCACTTACAAAGTCCCAAATGTTGCTAGCTCCTCCATTTAAGCCTAAAAAAAGCATAGTTAAACATTATCATTTAAGAAAGTTTCTAACAAATGCTGAATGTTCTCAAATCCACTTGAGACAAAGTATCTACCGCAACCAGCTTACCCAGAGAGTTCTGGGAAGAAGAGGTGGGTGTTCCCAGTAAGCCATGTTCTTGTTTGGCCAGCATGTTTGAAGGCTGATTTGGCTGGGAAACGGTCCCAGACAGCAAAGACTGTGACAGCGACTGGGAGAGGGAGCTTAGCGGAGAGGTGGAAAGTGATGATGAGGAATTAAACGAGGACGAACGCGCCAGAGACCCTGGAATGTTGACAGGAGCAGATCCACCAAGCACCCTGTGACCTAAAGGAAAACGAAGAGTCAGAGAATTAGCAGCCATTTGATCCAACAGCCAACAGATTGCTTAAACAGACATGCCTTACTTGTCAGTCCTAAACCACCCTCTTGTTCCTCTAGTTCTTTTTCAAGAGATGCAACGTTGATGTCACTAAACTTGAGGTCCAGCGCTGACCCTGATGGGATACAATATAAATCAGATTAACAATTTAAAACAAAACCAAAAAAGGGTACAATTTCTCTCCGTCTTTACCTTTTACGCACACACTTACCAATGACAGACTCCACTGTGTTGCTTCCTGGATAGAATGGAGTCGCTTTTGCATTCATTGTTGATAAGGTGGTGGGTGAAGAGCTATCCGAGCCAATACTAGAGGCCAAGCTGGATGTTATGCTGGAGGTAAAACTTGATGCCAAAGGGTTCCCCACAGAGAATACAGTGTTTTGTGTCTAAAAGTCAAACACAGAAAGCACAGCTTTTATTATCATATTCTTAAGTAAAACAAAATGTAGAAACCGTTAAAGATACAAACCTGCTTGTCTTGGTCCATCAATTTGTGATCCATGTGTCCCTTGCTCTTAATCTACAGATGAACAAGTGACACAAATGCAACAAACTTCAGCAATATAAGAGGTCATCCACATATCTAGTGTTTATTAAGACGAATTATGATATAGAGAGAACAGATTAAAAATATATTTTGCCTTACTTTTGACTTCTTTCAAATTGCACCACAAGATAAGATTACAAATATTAACACCATTTAAGCAAAATTTCAAATGTACAACTCTTCAGCTGTCACAGTAAAAATAGCTTACATAAAATTCAAAAATGCTCAATATTAAACTATAAAAAGCTTAATCGACACTTTTCTTCTGGTATTCTGAAACCCAGAATGACCAACAAGCTATAGTAGGTGAGATGAAATGCCTTAAGAAATGAAATTAAAATGACAGTGTGAACAAAAGGCAAAATAAATTCCAGTTATAAAAATATCCTAAATTGGCAGGGTATTATCCTTTTCTAGATCTGAACAGAGTGATTCTATGTACCTGATCCTCACGTTCAAAGCCGGGAGCTTTGGGATAGTTAGACGTCAGGGGGGAGACACTGGATGTGGTGGACTCTGAACATAAACTAGTATTAGTTAGGGGTATTGGCCTGCTGATGGATCCCACTGGGGATAACAAACTGTCGCTTCCTGAGCTTGGTGTTACAGTGGCGTTACTAGAACATGAAACCTGAGAAAGAGAAGCGCACATGACTTCAACAAAATGATGATCAAAAATAACAAATGAAATAAAAACTGCTTTTTCAGACAAGCAACGCTGAATGAAATGAAAATATGTAAAGATTGAGCAATGAAATGTAAAAATAAAAGAAAAAAAGGCATGTATGATAAATATGAAATAAACAAAAATAAAGAACCTTAATTCCGCCTAGTAATTTTCCTATCACAGAACTGAAAACAAGAGGAAACGTACATGTCCTACTTGTCCGTTGCTACTGGTTGCGTTGGTGCTGGGGTGAGCTCCACTGTTCCACTCAGAGATTGAACACTCAGAAAACTGCTGGGAGCCCAGCTGGGACTGTGAACTTGAATGTATTGCTGACAGCAACGAGCTCATGGTCTCTTCTGTAGAAGGAATTCCTGAAAAGAACCAAAGAACATCATTAATCTAAACCGTCAGTAAAATAAACTTTCGCTCTTTTCACACTTTTGTTCACAGTTGGAAAATACTAGAAAATGTTGAGTGGAGAATTATTGTGGTTACAAATAGCAACACACATTTATAAAGCTAGAAAGGGATACAAATGTAACTAGAAAAAGTGCAACATGTTTCACCTTTGACACATGTATGCTAATTTAGTTTTGGGATTACCCTGAAATGTTTATCATGCGCATCTTTAATGTCCTACTTGGAATCATGGTATAAAGTTATTCACCAAAATATATTATGAATAAGCTATCTAAGCTCTTTCATTTAAATTTGACCAGAATTCAAATTTAGTTCTAACACAATGTTACTATCAGCCGAAGTAAGTCAAGTTTATTTGTAAAGCACTTTTCAGCAACAAGGCAATTTAAAGAGGTTTTCATAATAAAAACATAGCACAAACAAAAAATTTTAGTTGCAATGGCAAAATAAAGATAAGTAATGAACAGCTGCAATCCAGACTAGAATTAATCCAAGTTGCAGTATTTATCAATCAAGGCAGCTCTAAACAACTTTAACTCTAAACAACTCAGTGTTTCAGCAGTTTGTTCCAGATTAGAGGAGCATAAAAACTAAATTCTGGATAGATGCACATCCAGAATCTTCAACGTCCAATGCCCACAGCGTCCATGTTTTTTTGTTCTTTTTGTGAGTGGGCATTTTTTCCAAACAGCCAAACACAAGTTTGGCTGTGATTGACTAATACTTGACTACTACATGTTTCTCATACACTTGTATGAGAAACATGTAGTAGTCTTCTTTCAGCCAGCTGACCACCAGTGTGCAACAGGTGGAGAAGGAGTACTGAGGTTACACATTCTGAAAAAATTCTGCTCACTCATTAAATCTCATTAAGAGAGATTTAAACCATGAAAATGGTATAAGGAAAACTTGAATGCTTTTTAAACTTTTTAAGGGCAGTAACTGGCCCATGCATAGTGTCCAGATTATACGGTTGGCTAATCCCATTCTAAAATAATAATAATAGTAATTTTAACGTCCTAAAGTTATACTTACTTTCTACATGTGCAAATGCACAAAATGGTCCTCTAGGACAATATCCTGTTTGCCGTTTATCATTGCATTTGGTGGATTTGTAGATCTGGAACAAAGTAAAAAAAACAACAATCAAATATTAACAATGCAAAACAAAAACAAACTTGATTAGACAATCTCAAGTACGTGTCACAATCAAAACTTGTGACACATACTATTTGTGATACAAGAACTATTGCTGGCAGAATCTAAACTTATAAACTCTTAGATCTTAAGGAGTTTCACAAATATTTTAATGAACTAAATAATTTTCTTTTAACTGACTAAAACAACATCTCACTCACCTCTGGGTGAAACTGCTGTTCAGTGCGAGAGTGACAATACTGGCAACTGTCTGCACTGTCACACTTTGATGGCTCACCCCATTCATCACCATGTTTCACGTTAGGGCAAGGAGTTGACCTGCATGACCAGAATCAGAAATGTTTCGATGCCAATAGGGACACACCATAATCTTTTCATTGTTAATAAACAGCTGCTCACCTGTATTTAAACTTCCTTGGATTTCGCCTTCGATCCCTGCTATTGTGGTAATGGGGGCACGCATAGCCCTGTCTGCATAGTCTTGGTGGCTTAGTACATTGATCTGTTTTATAATTGGCTAAAACAAAGTTGGTATCTGCAAAAGGAGAAAAATAAGGTTCAATCTCCTATTTTATGTCAAGTTTGATCATTTATAGTTAAAGTGGGCTTTTATTGTAACCTTACTCCATATAAGTGGGGGATACTCACCTTTCCATCGGGGATCTTCAGTCAGAGTTTTTTCAATCATAGCCTGGCTGGCCAGTACACCAGGCTGCAGGTCAGGGATGCCTTCCCCAGATCCCAACTGGCCATTCTGCAGGGCCTCTTGTGCTTGTATCTCTCTGTGAACAAAGAAAAAAACTATTTCACTCTTATAACTTAAAAGAATACTACAAGTATTCCATACGCTGTGAAAGAAAACTGTTAACAGAAATATCTTTTTTTCTTCAAATATTATTCGCTTTAACATTTTAATGTTATTCCTTTCCCTCGCAAAAATGGGTTTTCTTGTTGCACTGTGCACATGAGAAAAGGTCATCACTTGCTTTACACGTCACCTGATATCATAGACTGGAGGTCGGAGATCATGTGGTCCGTGAGCAAAAGCACAGTGGAGGCCATTCTTCACACAATGCCCTCGAGCGTCTGTCTCATGGATACAAGTGCCAGTCTTGTAATATCGTAGATGGTACTTGCGCTCTGTGTCACCAGTGGTGCGGTGTAAATATGGGCAACTAAGAAAGCAAGCGCACAGAAAATTCAGATATTTAATCAACTAGTTGAAATGAAAATATTTTCATGAGAACAACTTGACTGCAAGTGCAAAGAGAAAAATGAGTCTGCAACTTTAGGAAAACATAATTTGTCAAGATAATTAATAGAAAGACCAAAATCATTCATTCATGTACAGGGACTTCACATCTTCATAAATGGAAGAAACTATTCTAGTTGCAGATTTTTTTCCCCAACAGATTGTGCTTTAAAGCTTAAGGAAATGTGTGACCAGCAAGCCTATTGAATAAACCAATTTTTTTCTTTCTTGAGCTAGAGTTGCTATAGCAACACACAAGGTCATACGAAAATAGCTTTTAATACAGAGCAGGAACTGTAAGGATTGCAGTGTACTGTATATTTTTCATTAACTGAATGTTAACCAATCAATTAACATTCAGTTAATTTATTGGTTGCTCTTAATTAACTGTCATAGAGCAAAGCTGCACTAATTGGTGAGACACTGTCGGCCCTTTTAAAATTTCCTCTACAGAGTCATTTTAGCAGGCAATTCTGAAACTATTTCTACACCCTTAAAATAAGAATTTAGCAGATATTTTCCTCTGTTTTAGCAAACAGCAAAATGTGTTTACAAGGAAATGAATGAAGATAAATACACATCTTACTGTAAACAGCTTTGTGGGAAAGTAGCACTTTTGAAAATGTGATGTTTTGAGAACAATTTCATCAGTTTAGCTGGAAAAGCATAATAAAGGCTGCAGTAAATGCAAGTTAGAAAATGTCAGCTGGTCAAACAAAAAGCAAATTAAAAAGAAAAATCAATTATGCAACATAAATCTTATCTGCTGTGAAATGTTGTTGAATGTAGAAAAAAAATAAAGAAAAAAAATATATATATCTATCTATATCTATCTATATATATATATATATATATTTATATATATATATATATATAAAGTAAATATACAATATATATTTAATATTTTATAAAAATTTAAAAAATATGTTGCTTTAGAGTAATTCAATGTCGCTTCACTTCCCTCTCCTAAAAACAGCCACATCTGCTTTGAGGGAGAAGATAGACACCATGATTTGAATGAGACTCAGTGCAACTGGTGGGCAGCTCAGTGCGATAAAAGTGCAAAATAATCAAACTAGACTGTTTTAGTTGTTCAAAGATCATGCCAGATAAAGTAATTAATTGGTATATTTTATAATGACTAATTTGCAAAATTAGAAAGCAACGTTCAAGATTCAATGAAGGCAGTCTGAAATGACATATTATTATTGTTTAACTTGTCTGCCATGTCACCTGAAACTTACAAAACAGTTTTGTAGCAGCATATGTATTGCTCTATTGTGCCTTTTATGCATTCTTTCCCATAGTAAAGGTCTGCTTTCCCCAATAGAGGGTGTGGTCATTTTGCAAGGGCTATGTACATGGATCTGGATGTCCTGACAACATCTAAAGCAGACCTTCCTGACTGACGTCTGACAAAAACAGCTTGATGTAGTTAAAGAATTTTTTTTACTTTTAAACAAATTCATCACCTTTCAGTTCACATTTTCAAATACCTATACAACAAAAACTAATAGTGGGCACAAATCACAGTTTTACTTCCAGTTTTGGGCTTGGGTTTTGACAATTTACAATGATTACTTAAAGTGAATAGAAAACCTTTTGTGTCATTGTAAATAACACACAATAAACTATTTGGAAGACAGAGAATATTCTCAATTAACTTTTTTTTCATTCCTGTTTGCAATATAACACAAGCTTATTGCTAAAGGTTTGTTCAGATAAAACTGCGTTTCATTTAGTAGTACAGGCTGCTTTAATAAGTAAGCTTGTGCTTAATTAGTCCCTATAGAGTCCAGATTCCATCAAGTATTTTGAAATGTTTTATCTGAATTAAGAAAATGAAACTATAACCCTGAATTTGTAAAACAAAGTAAAGAGAACATTGTTTTGTTTAAGGGATAATGTTCTTCCATCATTGTTTTTAAATGGGGAAAATGTATTCCACGTAAGGATTGTGACATTTTGGCTAAATAAAATGACCATCATTAACATATGAAGGCATTTCTCTTAAAACTTTTATTATATCATTTGCCAAACTTTCCATTACAAAATCTAAAATTGTTTCTGAAATTGAATATTTTTATGACTTCACACTTCACTATGACATTTCACAGATTTCAATATTTATAAATGTAGGGACATTCATAACCACAGAATTTGATCTTTTAAGAAAGTGTAGTTGCATGCAAACATAACATTATGCAGTTTTAATAATACTCTTTCAGAAAGATTGTTTTAACATCAACCTGTATTGATAACTTTGATAATTTGTAAAAGCTCACTCTTTGAACCTTCAAACAGAATCTATGCCCATTTAACAAAAATAAACAGCCGATTTACAAATAAAATTGATTTAGGATGTGGTCAAAAGGACTCCTATTACCACATATGAAACGGACACTCCCACCTCTGCAACTTGGTGTTTATTGTAACGGAGACTTACTCATCTCCATCCGGACAGATGCCTGTGGTTTCGTCGTATTTCGTGCAGTACACGTCGGGGCTGTAGTTAAAAGTCCCGTCTCTTCTCCTGATGGGTCGCCTTCGTCGCTGGTTTAGAAAATGCCAGTGAAAGCAAGTAAAGGGTCTGTGCTGCGTACACTTGTGCTGGAGGAACAACGGGCACTGCTCCGTCCTGAACTCCTTCAAGTATCTGCGGCAGCGAGAGGAACAAACCAAAGTAGTCTCGTTAGACGAGCTTAAGAACGGCTTTCCAGTCACCACCGAGTGGACGAAAGCAAAAGGGAAAACCACAGCGATGGGTCGTGTTTGGTTGGTCGTGCTGTAGCTTACTACTACAGAGTATTTTGGGTCGCTAACGTTGGCTCCGCTATTCTGAGCGCCAGCTACGCATTGTTTTCCACGTAGCACTTGTTCACAACATCTGAGCGTACGTCTATAACTGTGCGTAGAAAGAAGGAACTTAAAATAAGGCCGAGCTATTTACAAGCAGAATGGTTAGCGAGTTCTTGGCTAATCATTTAGCAAGCCGAGAAGTCTGAATAATGCTTAATACATCATTCAAAACTCGATTCAAAAAGGTAAACCATCCAACAACGGGCTGTTCGGCAGCAAAGCAAATGAATACGTCCGTCTTCCCTGTCTTGGCGCTGGTGTTGTTAGCAGTCGTTGTTTGCCATGTAACGTAAGGCAGTCACAAAGCCAGGAAAAGCACCATGTTTTGAACGCACATTCGAGAGTTGAGGAATGCCAGACGTGCAAACGCGTAAAGGTGCATGCCCAGCTGGCATTTTTTACAACAATTATTTTCCCCAATACTTCGCAGCAGCGTTACTCACGTATAGTGGGTAGGTTTCTCGGTTTGAGGAGACGCATTGGCCGCCGTTTTCGAAACCGACGGCATTTTCAGTCAAAACAAAGAAGTGCGCATGCGCTCGGATCTGTTGCTCGTCTGCAGGCACGTCCGCCTGCACGACAACACTGCAAACGGAGATACGGACGTAAGGAAGCGCAGAAAAACATCAGGAAGCTACTTTTTATTGCTACCGAATAGGGTGGAAATTATTATTTTTTTTCTTTGAGTGGACATATTTGGAAAGCGTATTTATTTATAGCTCAATAAATAAATAGTTGTTACGTAAATTGCTTAAAGTTGCCTGAGTTGTTTAAATCACACGACCTGATGAATTATCATGTCTGAGTTGCTGAGTTACTTTTCAATTTATCACGTGACATTTTCCTTTTTGACTCAATAGTATTTTACAGCCTCATTTGAAAATAATAATTAATATAGAGTTATTTGTGAATGTCTTCATGGTGTTATGGAGCATATTAAATAATGGATTCGGTTGTTCATCAGCTAAAGGATGAAAGACAGCAAATGTAAAACCAAATCCTGCCAGTACACCTGAAATTTATTTTTGGTTCATCTGACTTGATGACAGATTGTCAAGGCCGGTGAATGCTAAACTTAAATTAAATAAAAAGATG
Organism: Xiphophorus maculatus; assembly: GCF_002775205.1. Taxonomy (NCBI): domain Eukaryota; kingdom Metazoa; phylum Chordata; class Actinopteri; order Cyprinodontiformes; family Poeciliidae; genus Xiphophorus; species Xiphophorus maculatus. Next base: position 8,897,825 of record NC_036458.1, on the reverse strand, counting down.
CCTCAATAAACCGCACATTTATGCAATCAGATTATTGTAGATTTCTACCTTTTGTGTTTTTTTTCTTTGTTAAATGTTTCTTTTTTCAATTGACATTTGCAGGATATGTAAGTAACAGCATATGTGGAAAATGTCAATTTTTTGTATTATGAAAACCTGGTATTTTACAATAAGTGTAAAAAAAACTATGATTAAGTCTGATGATTGGTCTTCTTCCACTTCAAAGACATCAGTGTCTTTCTTCAAGAAAACAATTTTGTTTTTGCATTTCTTTAACCTGCTATTTACTGAAAAAATCAATTTGAAACTTCAGATTCTTTACTTCCTCTAAACATCCAATTTCTGTTTTCCTTCTGAATCTGGAAGACCAATCTGTTCAACACTTATTCTTCTGAGTGGTTTAAATATACAAATGCAATTATCTGTCGGATCTATTATTCAGTTGTTGAAGTCCATCAGGTTCACATTCTTGTAATCATGCATAAGCCCTGGCTTACCCTGTCGTAATTACTTTGACAAACCCCACCCAGGCTCAGTTTACAGTTTGACAATGTCTAGCACCTTTTCACACTCCACACAAACATTTAAAGGTGAACCTTTACACGTAAAATAACGTTAAGGCATATAATTGAAGCAGCTCTATAGAGAATATTCTATTATCTTAAAAATACTTAAAAGACACAATCTGCTTTAAGTTCTGAGAGACTAAAACACAAACTAAGAGGTTTGGTTCATTTTGCTTTGCTACAACGTCATGCAGAAGGAAAAATGTCTCAGACTTTTTTTTTCTTCCTGTGACGTCAGCCGCCACAAACCCTTAACCTTGCTCAGTAGTCTCAGCTGCTCATAGAGTCCACATTCAAGCTCTTCTCACAGCCTGTCAGATGAGCGTGTTTTCATGTGTGCAGATGTGTGTGTATGGCAAAGGTGATGGCTTGCTTCTCCTCAAATTCTGAACATGTGACCACAGAGGGTCCTGTTCATATCAATAACCTTGACAACCTGCTTTGCATTATTAGTTGAGTGACTTCCTGTAGCTAGACCCCCAGTGGTGCTTATAAATTATTGCACACCCTTTAAATGTGATTACTTTCCAGCTACACCAATCCATCCTTAAAAATGTACATAAATTAAAACAGAAACTTTACGACCTAATTAAGGCAGTAAAACTGTTGTGTGTTAGAAATATTTATTCTATTATTAAAAAAAATCATACTTAGAATGATGCACTGCAGTGAGTTTTGTAATTTTCAATCACTGAAAGAATCCTAAACATGGTGTTCCCAGGACACTTACAGCTGGAATAACAGTTTGTGGGTTGGACTACTGTTTTTTCCCAGTCAGAGAAAAAAATAAAAACAATAAAGTATTTTTGTATCCTTACCGCACGACACACTAACTACTTTTAAATTGTCGAAATCAGAAAAAAGAACTACAATTTTTTTTAGATTTTGCATCAGCTTCAAACTCTGAGTTGGTTGGATTACAGGTTTAAAAGTTTGCTACCAGTAAGCAATTTTTCCTGCAAACAACACTTGATTATTTTTAATAAATGGTAGGATGATTGGAGCAGTCCAGAACTGCACGACTAACCCAAAGATTTTATGTCGGTTCAAGCTGTTTTATTTTTTGGCAAGAAGGGAAAAAAAGAGTAGCTTCAGATTATAAATAGACATAACATGGAACTATGCAAATAAATTATGAAATAGTGCTAAAGATAAACTTAATGACTGTGGATTCATGTTTTTAAAATGCATTATTATTTTGCAAAAAGCAGCTATGTTTGAACACTGACAAATATGCTTTTTCAGTCTTTATTTCTCCATGCCAAACATCACCTGCCTCTTCTCACCACCCTCAACTTAACAAGATCTGACAAAACAGATCAACAGCCAGCTTTTTATTCACTTGCAATAATGTTAGAATTTTTTACAATATGTTTAAACATTTGTTTTTAATTTAAGATCACAGAACAAGAAAACAATGCGGTCAAAATTTATTAAGGTCATCAAGGGTTACGTCATCTCAAAACGTGACAGTGATTAAAATTTTCTATAAATAGTAATAAAATAAAGGTGATAACCAACAGAGCATACAAAACATTGTTTTAAGGTGTTTAGGCAGATATTTCTCGAAAAGTGGGAACAAGTCAGGGATGTGAACGTTTATTTGGAATAATCTAGGCAAAGTTTGACTATATGATGATATTCTGCTCAACAAAACAGAGTTAGAATATTGTATAAGACAGACGCATAGACAATACAGATTATATTTGCTGTGTCTTTGACTGTTCTGCGCTTGTAAGGCTGCATACTCATAATTCACGGATTCATGGTACACATGTGTAAGCTTCTTGCTAAAGGCCATTTTTACTTTATATACTGGAAGGGAAATGTGGTTTTGGTAATTGAAATGACCCTTCCAGCTCCAGTAGCTCAAATAGATAACCTGATTAGATTCAGTGTGATGGAACATTTCCTCTATGAGACGGCCTTGAAAGAGCCTCTGATTTCTTACAGGTGATGGTACAGGAAATGTTCAGGGAGGTTTGTATGTTGGATAGCAACATACAACACCTTATTTTTACTTATCCTGAGCAAACGCTTCCCTCTTTGTTGTTAGATATCAGTTCCCTTTATCTTTGCCACAGCAATTCTTGAAAGGAAAACAACTTTAAGTCAAAAAGAAACACTTCAACACACTCATAGTTTATCTTCTTAAGAACACACACAAACTCGTCTTTTTATTACTACTCGAGAGGGTTTTTTTTTGTTCATAAAGCAAGCAAATTATCTAAGGCGCAACCGGATGAAGCTGAGTAACTCTAAAAGAGAATAACTATCTGACTGGAATATGAAAAATTTTATAGAATAAGTTTATTTAAAAACTGTCCTAGTTATTTCAATCACACTTCTGAAACTTTGTCCCTGACAGAGAGGTGTAAATCAAGGCTGTGGTGGCAAAAGCGATTCACTACTGACCAACCGGCCTTCTGCTTGACAAAGAGACGCAACTTGTCCCTGAAGGTTTCTCCGAGAAAGCTGTAGATAATGGGGTTGAGGCAACTGTTGGAGAATGCCGCCAGGTTAACAATGTGACCTGTGAGCGGGTAGTCGTGCCACAGGGTGGTAGCAGTCCTCTTCGATGGGTTGGCTGTTCCCTGCAGCAGCTGGATGCTAATGAAGACATTTTCTGGTAACCAGCAGATGAAGAACACCAGAACCACCACCACAATCATCCGCAGAGCTTTCTGCCGCCGGGGCCACAACCCACGGTGCTTCTGGGCTCTCATGAGGATTCGAACAATCAGGGAGTAGCATAGACCGATAATGGAGAAGGGGAGCAAAAAGCCAATGGTCACCTCCAGCCACTGGATCTCAAAGACATTGGCGAAGCAAAAATGCACCTCACCCCTGTGTTGAGTCTGTACTATTGTGAAAGGTAGAAGGGTGGCAAAGATGGAGGCCATCCAGATGAGACCACAGCTCACCTTGGCATGCTGCATAGTTCTCAATGGGCAGCTGCTCATGGAGCTGGCCAAGGCGATGTATCTGTCAAAGCTCATCCAAGTTAGGAAGAAGATACTGCTGTACATGTTGATCTGGAGGAAGAGGGACATGAAGGTGCAGAGGATGGCGTAGTCGTAGTATTTTTCATTTAGGTTAAAAACCTCAATGAGGGAATCTGCCACCAGGATGAGGTCAGCCACAGCCAAATTCACAAAGTAGAGATCAGGAATGGTCATCTTCTCTCTGTGGGTCAGGTTTACCACCAAAATCAGGATGTTTCCAATAAATCCAATTGGAAAGAGAAGGATAGTGTACAGGCAGGATAAGAAGAGGCCAATCATGTAAAACTGGTATTTTTCATAGTTTTCACTTGTTGTGCTGTTTCTGAATGAAGTGTTCAGTTCCTCCGTAGTGTTATTATATATCCAAATCAAAGCAGATGACCTCCCTTCCATACTGATTTTGGTCAACCTGTTTTAGATCAAAAGCCACATGTAAGTCACATCCAGCAGCTACATCATGACACCAAACCAGTTCCCAGTTTTCTCTCTTTGAAGGGAAAGTCATCTATGCTGTATTGACATGCTGACAGAAGTCAAGCTAGTAAAACATTTATGGGATATTTGACCCCATATTGACATCAAGTTTCATCTGCCAGTAAGTTTGTGATGAAAAACAGAAGGACCTCCATGTCTCGAAATCAACTTTGACCTTTGCCTCGGACGAGGCGCATCGTTCCAGTTGTTGAACGTGGGATCGGGAGATTAAGAAGGGTTTTTTTTTCTCCTCTTTTGAGTCATCTGATTGGAGTGCTGCTTTGTTCCGTGGATCTTTATTCAGTGAGAAAAGCCTTGAGATGCTACTGCTGTAACGCCTAAGCTGTGGAAACAATACAAGGGAAGTAATTAGAGAACAAAACATTTAAAAATCAGCAATCACAAACCCATGTTATTCAACACTTTTAAAAAGATTAACGTTATTCGCAATCAACTTGATGGCGGCTTTTATAAGGTAGAAAAAAGGCAGACTCTATAAGCATATTAACATTCATGTCTTGGACTTAAACAGATGCATTGAAATCCTGCTTTAAAATACAGACAGTTCAAGCCCCCTCCAACTTGTTTGTGCAACTTGATGACTATTTGTTTGTAAAATGAATGAAAAAAAGCATATTTACTTTTAATAATCCTTGTTTTTGAGCTCGGCATTCATCACATGCGTGCACACACACATATATACACACACACAGTCTAAATCAAATTTGTTTTCTATTGAAAAACATACTGGATCATCTTTAGACCCAAAATCACAGACTCTTCCCATAATATCATTTTGTATTTGGTAAACATGACCTTTGATATTTACAGTCTTCTGGGATTTATTTATTCCTCACAGAAGTAATTTAAAACTGGAATAATAAATAAAAGTATGAATGGGTTGGAAGTTGTAGGAAATAGAATATTTATTCAGTAATTTTTTTTAATTCCTTTTGGCAATCTTTGAAATATTTAATAAATAAAAGTCACACTTTATGTTAGTTAATCATGTTGGTCAACTACAAAGAACACAGACCTCAAGAACGTCATAAGAACTTTGATATTAGTAGAATGACTTTTATTTCTCTTTCTAACACAAATACTCTCATAACATTTTGTAAGGGAAGTTTTCTATGTAATTTCAGTTTGTTTCCCACCAAAGAAAAGCCATTACGTAAATGTTCTCAGAGAAACTGCAATTAAGAGCTCCAGACATTTATTACAGAAAATGACAGCTAGCTGATAAGATAACCTAAAACTTAAGTGACCAGTTCTCTCAAGACAAGAAATAAACTCCACCTATCTTCATTTTCTGTGTATCTACAGAACGTATAAAGATGAGACTATTATTAATCACACTTACTTTATATTTGGGATGTATTGCTTCTCCATGCTTGTCCAGTGAAGAGTCAGAAAGCCAAAGATTTGGAAATCCCACTTCCAGGCTTCTCTTCTGCACCACCTACCGTTTGGCCCAGCCCTTCCTGGGGATGAGAGGAGGGCGGGGAGAGGCAGGAGATGATCTGACTCCCATGTTTAGCCATCATGCTTCATCTGCCTGCCTTCATCTGTTTGTAGTTTTAGTGTCTCAACACAAGGGTTGAACAGGGAACAGCTCCAATCTTCAGAACTCAGCATGCTGATTATAACACAAAACAAAGTCTGATCAAAATGTAGGTGCTATGGGGAGTTTGCCTTGTGAGGGTTGTGTTGCTGTGGCAACCACTTACATTTTTTGCTGTATTTGTTCACCGGGATGGCCCAGCTTTTAGTGTTAAAGGCCATGTAAACACCTGCCTTGCGCCCCTGTTTTTGCAGCCATATGCTAGCATGACAAATCAAAAGTTGACATGATGTACATCATCATGCTGTGATGGAAAAGTCAGATTTAATGTTTAATTAAATATGATGTTGGGTGCAACAGTCACGTTTAGATTGAGGGGTAGACTGTAAGCTTTCACCCTCAATCAGTGCAAAACAGAGCAGGCTCTTTGCTCCAGGCCAGGCTAACACTAACACATCATAATTCTAACTACGTTATGTGTCCAGACTGAGACCGCTGAGACCAGTTGTTGTGGAGTCAGAAGGTGTGGTGTTTTTTTAACAACTGGGAGGCATTAATGAGGATGGGTACATTGACTACAGACAAACAATAACCATCTGCTTTATCCAAGATATTTTTAGCTATGTTGAGCAGAAATGCAGAGCATGAAGGACGTATTCAGAGAGCGTCGCCTTTTCTACAGTCTGTGCTACAATTTTACTTCAAAATTAATTTTCATTCAAATTTCTATGCAAAATGTCAGATAAATAACAAATGAAAAAAGGTGTCTTAATTTTTTTCTTTTCTTTTACAAATTTGTTGAAAAAAGTAAGTACTCACAGCCGTGGTCATGTCACAGAAAATCAGGTGCATCCTGTTTCCACCGATCGATCATCCTCAACAAGTGTATTAAGAGTTCACCTCTGCTGAGTTCATTATTAGAACAAGATCTAAAATGAGGCACACTTGTCTATATAATGTCTCATAGTTAAAACTACATGTCAGAGCAGAAACCACGTAATGAAGTCAAAGGAACAGGATTGTGTCAGGGCATGAATTTGAGGAAGCACGCAAAAATATTTTGGCAGCATTAAACATCCTGAAAAACACTGTGGTCTCCATTGTTTGTAAATGAAAGAGGTTTGGAACCACCAGGACCCTCCCTAGAGCTCAATCCCCAACCAAGCTGAGTAATCAGAGAAGAACTGCCTTGATCATAGAGGTGGCCGTGTAGGCGGACCTCCAGTAGTACTTAGTGGAGACGGGAGAACTAGTCATAAGATAACCTTATTGGTGGCTAAAGCACTCCACCAATCAGGTCTTCATGGTACAGTGGACAGATGAGTGTGGCATTCTGCTGGAATTTTGCCAGAAAGTTTATTGTCATTTCAAGTATCAGTTTTTTTGGGGGGAAAGGACCTGCTCATCAACTGACTGACAACATCTGTACTTTGAAGCGTGGTGGTGGCAGCATCATGCTATGGGGAAATTAATTTATGCAGCAGAAATTAAGCGAGTAGTCCTAGAAAGTGACATAGTATCAGGCAAACAGAGAGAGATTTTTCAAAAATGACCAAAGCACACTGCAAAGATAATAAATAAGTGGCTTCAGGAGCAACCTGTCAATACCCTTGAATGGCCCAGATGGACTGAAATCCAAGTGAACATCTTGATCCAGACCTAAAGTAGCTGTCTACCAAAACTGTCCTTGCAATCTGAAAGGACTTGAGTGAGTCTGTAGAGAATGGTGGAATGATTGTAATGATTGCAGAAACACACCAGTGGCCATAAGACCTAAAGCTGTCAGTAATTTTAAATACATAAAGAAGTTGGCAGATTACTTCACTGCTGGATTTTTTTGTCCTTTAAGAGCGAGTACTGTACTTGCAGGTTTGTTTGGTTATTTGTCTTCTTTTGTCTACAGAAGCAGATGTTAATCCTCACAGATCAGAGCTGCAGTGTCAGACTATATTCCAACACCTGCTGGGATAAATGACACCATATTGCCCACATAGTTTGGGAAGATTTTAGTCAGATAAAGGGATATCTATCACATCTAAATCACAACTGGTTCTTGTTTGAATTTCCTCCAACTTCTTTGGTGTTGCTATTGGTTTCTTTAAATCCATGATCAGTCTTTCTATTGTTTTTTTTTCAGTAATTTTGGAGAAATATCAATTTGTAGCATTATCATTGTTGCCAGGCAGTTTTCACAGTTATGGGAACTATCTCTACTGTGACATAGTATATAAATAAGACTGGGTCTTTTGTACGCTTCTTCAGACTAATAATACCCTTGTACAAGAACTTATTGATTCTTTGTACACTTTCTGCAAACTATGCCTTTAGCGATGAAAGATGCAAAAAAAACCAAAAAAAAAAAAAACAGGAAAATGCAGCCAGGAAAGCAGATCTTTGCTTTATGTTAGTCATATTCAGTATAATGGATAGAGGGAACTGAAGAAGACAGGTTGTTTTTCAGCAATCAGTAGATGCTGTGGCAAAATATTAATTTAAAAATGTGCACCCTTATGTAATCAGAGAACTGCAGATTTTTACTTTTTACACCCCCAACAATAACATGTATATTTTTTGTTGCTTTTATTTTCAGTTGTACAGGTATGGAATAGGTTTTCAAATTGGTTATTGCTACATGTTTGTGGCGTTTTAACATGAATTAAGACATCAGACATTAAGCCTTGAGTTGCTATTGTTACATAAGGTTGCAATGTCTCCTTATGTCCACAAGAGGGCTCGCTGACATAAAAAGTGAATATTTTTGCTGGTGTGACTGACGACTGACGCCTTGATTATGTTCAAACAAATTTAAACATCAAATATATAGATCTATATATAGACATATAGATATTCAAACAAGCATATCTTGTTTTGCATATCATATATAAACAAGATATGCTTGTTTGGAAACATGGTTTTCAAACAAGCAAAGTGAAAATTCTGAAAGACTGTTGGGCACAAAATGACAGCGGAGCATTGTTTTGGTTTTGATTTATTAGACTTATTTTGTATGTCCCATTGCAAACACTGTAAGAACATATTTACCTAGTAAATTTGCTTTCTGAGTCTGTAAAAGAGAGCAACAATACTCTACCCCCCATTTACAAGGACATCAGAGGAACAGGACAGTGCTGGCAGTGTTTTGAGTGGGAAAGGGTGTGGTTTAACTGGTTTTGGTTGGAGGGGGTTAGAAAGTGGGTGGTTTATAGGAGGGAAGGTAAAACACCGTCATCTGCCTCCACTTACCAGTTTGATGTGCTGCTGGCTCCATGCAGCATCTCTAACAGCCACAACCACAAACTGTGAATGGATCTTCCTGCCAAGTCCGGCCCTGTTTGCTCTGCTTCCAGAGCAATTTCTGATATTTAGCTGATGAAGGGATTTTAATGTTAGACTATCTAGTTTTTTTTTTTTGTTTAGTTTTTTTTCTGAACAGAAAAAGCAATGAACAGCACTGGCAAGGGAGGAAGGGTGGATTGTTTTTCAAGCATCTGCTCTGGTCCACTTGTTTTCCCTTGAGCTCCAGTCATGTGTTGATGCTTTTCTTTGAAGAGGAAGTGTGTTGGATTTATTATGTTGTTTTATTCAACATCATCATGTTTTAGATAACTATCACATCAGATCCCTTGTGACTGTTTTGTCTTGATTTGTTGTTCTTTTTTTTATTTTAAAACCCAACATGTTTAGTTGCAGCATGCCGTTTCCTGTTATCTTCAATCTTTTATGCCCTGAATAGCTTTCTTTGTTCCCATTCTTATACTTTTTCTATAATTCCAAGTGTGCCCTGCCCAGTCATGTTCCTGTCCTCATTCTCTGTAGTCCAATTTCACCCGTATTAAGAGAAACATCAGTGGTCTGAGGTCGTGTCTGAAATGTGCTCGACAGCCAAAAAAAGCATAAAAAGCTGCAGGCCAAATGTTCTGTCTTCTTAGGTGGCCTGGTGCTGTTCACTTTTCAACTTGACCCTCATAGTTTTGGTCTGGCTCAGCCTCTTAAGAAGGAAAAACAATATTAGGACTAATGCAACCCATTAAAAACTGTGGGATATGTCAGAATAACTCAATTTTCAGGCTGTACTTGCGCAGAGATTTTTTCCCGCCAATGCACTATTTACAAGAGGAATGTGATAAGAAACTTTAATAAAAAAATTTTTTATATAATTTTAACTAAAATGTTTTTTGTTCTTCTGAAACATACACAAAAAAAAAATCACACTATATTGTTTTCTAATGTAAAATGTGAATTCTCTTGTATGCTTTTAGTTTTGTGGCTGCTAATATGTTAATGCAAATAAGAATAAGCAACACAAGCTTGTTACGTTGTTTAGTCTGACTGTGACAGGAAGTTTTCCTTTCCTACACCACAGCACTTACCTCAGTCTGCAGACCTTTCAGAGTGACACCTTTAATTCTATACTTAGACTTTTGCAGAGTGATCCTGATCACCTACTCATCTCCGGCCAACAGTTGTGCCACTTTCTGCAGTCTGGTAGTGGCACAGCTCTCAGATGCAGCCAGCGTTTCTATCTTGTCCACGAAAGACGGAACAATTCCCAGAATGTGGGGAATGCCTCTGTTTTCCACTAGCCTGTACGCTGTGATTAGAGCATCCTTACATAAGCTGTGGCATTAATGCCAACACCCACTGCGGCTGCATCTCCGGGGGAGGGAACAACCAACACCGCTTGCTTACTGCCATGACCTGATCAGGGTTATAGGAAAGAGAGTTTCCATTACTCTAAGATAAAGCATTCTTGAGTATCACACACCAAGTCAGTTCTTTTAAAATTAAAATAAGGAAAGACATATTTCAATCAACACAATTTATACAGATTGTACCGGTTAATTTAGTGAAACAGTTCGGTTGCGCTGCAAATGCTGAAGCATATGTTCTCAATGTTATGTAACATTTCAAATGTTGTTGCAATTAGTAAAAAAAAATGGTCATAATATTAGTTTATTCTTTATTAAGTCTTTGACTCAGCTAACAGGAAAATACTTACAGAATCTAGATAATTTTCTAAAAAAATAATACTGTAATCTTGTTAAAGTATCTTCTTTCAAATCTTTTACATACAAAATATACATAATTCCCACATATACGCACACTGAAAAGAGCATTGCTTTGTTTTTTTATTAAAGCACATTAAAAGGGATAATCTGCACAGCTGAGATTTTGCTGTCCAAACACAAACATCTGCACACGTTCATCACGCAGAGAATGATTCCAAGTGTCTGTTTTAGTAAAATGAATGATTCGGATTTATCTCCGCCTTTGCGAGTTTGAAAGCCCCCCACCTCTCTGAAATAATAAACCACTCTGATATTTGGGCAGCTGTCTTAGCTGGGCGTGAGTTTGAGGTCTGATCATGTTTTTTTTTCCATTTATGAGGCAGCACACAGTAAGCCAACGCCATCGTTCCTAATTACTCCTCCTGCCAAGGATTCAGTCGGCTTGTCTCCAGGGAAGGCGGCTCCAAATTCAGCTTCTTAGTCTCAGCAATATTCAAAATAATTAAACATTTACACATTTAAATAAAACAGGCACAGATCATCTCCTAAAATGTGTTTGTTGCAGCACTGCAGTTTATTATTCAGCAAATATGCAGGATTGTCATTCACCTGGTGTATATTTGGATCCAAGATAAAATGAATGCTTTCCAGGGTTTTTATAATAGAATATGCTGAGTTTTTATGCTAGAATTCATGCAGAATTTTAAGAGGATTGGGGAGAAACAATAAATACTGGCTCAAGTGCCATTTTGGAAAATGTAAAATTCCCCTCCATATCCATTTGAAGTTAGCATTACCACTACAAGTCACTGTAAACTAACCATGAATGCAAGACTCTTGCAAGCACATACTGTGGCTCCAAAAGCAAATACACAGTTCAAATTGGGAATGCTTCTCACAGTCTGACTGAAGGTGCCACAGTAGACATATGCTGCCAAAATCAGGCCTATAAATGACTCATTTTATAGTTGGAGACAAAACATTCCCAGTAGACAAAATGTTTGAAAAAACATGGGCTGTGAATAAGACCAAGTTATAATCTGAACAAAAAACATTCTGATTATTGTTTATGTCACGTCATATTGAGAAGCTATCCAAATATCTTTGCATCAATAATCTTGAAGTGTTTATGATTTATAGTGTGGGAATGGAATCAACTAAGAGTTACCGAGTAAGTCTGCAAAGGCAAAAACAAACACTGCGCAATTGTAACCTTTTTATTTAGCATTTTATAAGAGCTCAATAATATATACTCTTTTAAATAAATGGCAGACAAAAAAACAAAAAAAAGCAAAGTAGCTTAAATGCATCTGAGCAGCATCCGACCCGCATAACAAACAGGTGTTCAATATGCAAGTTTTTCCAAATTTTCTACAGTTTTTTTTTCTCATGTGATCCAGAGTTTAAAATGTTTCAACTGGCCAAAACCTCCAAACTGCTTGTTTGGTTACAAGACTCTGCATGGACGTCACTGACCCTATGTGAAGTTCTGCACACAGAATACCCGCAGAAGTGAAAGACAACTCAGGAAAAAAAAAAAAAAATCAAGCGACTGGGTTGTCAAGCTCAGGTTAATGTGCTCAGTGGAGCTGCTTATGACTAACAGGTAATAATGTTTCAGCAGAGAAATAAGAGGTACGCCGGTTATGTTGAGCCCTGAATACAAGCTTCACTTCTATTTGTCAAGTGAGATTTTAAGGTGGTGAGGTGGTGTGAATAAAACTACAGTAGCGAATCTACTGAGGAGCTAAGCACATGTGAGAGTAAGCTCTCTGTGCCTGTGAAACTGAGTCAAAAAAAACGCGTCTTCATTCCAGTACTCATAGCTGCAGGGTGGATCTGCCACTGGTAAACAGATTCAACAAATTCTAGAAGAAAAAAAATGGTTCTTTCCCTTCAAAAATGTGCAGATTAGGTAATATTATGATCAATAATCCTGAACCGTAACATTAAACCAAACCAAGTCACCTTCTAATTCGGGTGGATTTTTGCTTACAGACGGCTATATTCATCGCTATAGCTATACTTTTGTATGAAGCACTAAGATACATAATTTAATAGAGATGCACCAATTAATTACTCAGAAATCAAAATAGTGTCTTGATTGGCAGATCAAGTACTAAAGAATCCATTTTTTCCTAAAACGTTAAATGCATTAAAATGGAGAACTCCAAATATTTTTGAAGCATGAATAAATTTTTATAATTTTTTATGTGTTTTTTCAGTTTAGTAAATAAGACAAAGAAAGGTTAGTAACATTGATTTTGAGCTATACCTCTAACAAACCACTTCCAGAACATTTGTTATCGGCCAAGAAAAGCCCAACTGGTGCATCTCTATTACTTAATTTCTGGGTTTCTAGCTTATTGGTTCAGCTTGTGTGAAAAAAAAGCTTTTATGCTATGAAAAATAAAAATAATTATGATTCACATGATGAAATGTAGGCAGTCGTGTATAAGCCAAACATCCACTATGGTATGCTGCTTGAAGACAGCTTTACAATTATACGTCGATGTTTGGTTTAAACTCTAACTTCACTGATACCAGATGATTGTACAAACTTTAACACCTTTAAACTACCAAAAGTCTCTTGTCTCTGACTAAAAAAAAAAAAAAAAGCAGCAAATGTTTTTTTTATTTCCGTGATTTGTTCCGTCACTGAAGAGAGAGAAGGATCAGATTAAGCTCTGAAAGGGGACAGGAAATTCCACAGTTAGCAATGACGCTCCACACACAGTCCAGATAGTTGAGGAAGCCCAGTCACACACTGGTTGTGCAGGGGTGGCGCAATGAGGAGAGGAGGGAGATAAGTGCTGGCTGGGCCAAGAGGTGGAAAAGGGGTAGCGGGAGTGGAGGGAGTTTCACGTCACCACTTGCTGCACTGCTGAGTGTTCATGAGGGCAGGACTGGTCCCTGCAATGAAGCCTCCTGAGCAGCCGCTGAAGCTTGCCGGAGAAGTTTTTGTTCATCTGTCTGTACATGAGAGGCATCGCAAAGCTGCTGGAGAACGCCAGCAGCTTTGACACGCACCTCATGAAGTTATAGGAAGGCAGGTAATGCCCGTTGCTGATGTACTCTGGCGCACCGGCGATCGTGTGCACCAGGAGGGTCATGTAGTACGGGGTCCACAGGACAAATTGCACACACACCGACGCCAGCAGCAGCCGGTGTATAGATGGATCCAAGCGAGCCGAGTCCTGATCCAGAGGAGTGGACTCCTTCCTGATGCGCAAAATGAGCACGAAAGCGTAAAGCACGGCCACGGCCGGAACGGCGTAGCCGATGAACATCATGATGGCGTCAGCCGCCTCCTTGTTCTGCATCTTGGAGCACTCGACCATCTTGGTGGAGATGTGGTTGCACACGTAGAAGAGCAGCGAGGAGAAGCTGGTCAACACAGCGCCGCCCCAAATGAAGCCGCACACGTGCTTGGTGTTGTAAACGCTGGACATGTATGTCCGCGGCAGCGCCCGCTCTATGTAGTAGTCCAGGCTGAGCAGCGTGGTGGAGTACATGATGACCAGGGACGAGATGTTGAAGAGAATGAGCAGAGTGATGTGGACCTCGTCGTTGTACTCCCACGCGTGCCAGCGAGTGAACGTGGAGCTGAGGAGCTCCACGGGCGCCACCAGGTTGAGCACGAGTCCCGCGATGGCCATGTTGACAAAGTAGACATCCGGCATGGTCATGGAGACCTTGTTGGAGAGGTTCACCACAACCAGCAGGATATTATAGCACAGCCCCAAGGGGAAGCAGACCAGGAGGTAGACGAGGGAAAGGATCGACAGGATGAGGCCCAAATCCTGGGAGAGCTGGAAGTCCACGATGGCGTCAGTCTCATTGTAAAGCATGCTGATCCACATCGCTGGGCTCCAACGCTGGCAAAGCTCCCTCAACAGATCCACTGTAACAGAGACACAAGTTAGCTTATGACAGTCACAACTCGAGGACAACATTTAACAATGTTGCATTCATTCGACTGTTAACTCTTTGTTTTGCCTCAGTCATTTTTCTCTCCATACAAGCTATATCAGGTCTGGCATTCCGTTTGGCCAAGAGCATCGGCTGAGATAATGCTGCCATCAAAGAAACGTTCTACCTCTCCTGCTATTAGCTTTCAACATTCATGAACAGCAAAAATAATCATACACCAGATCCTCAACCGACCCCCAGTCGGTCGTGACTGATGGTCGCTTGTACTGAGCAAGGTTCTGCTGGAGGTTTCTTCCTGCTAAAGGGGAGGATTTCCTCTCCAGTGTCGCTAAATGCATGCCCAGTATGAGGCATTGCTGTAAAGTCAACGACAGTGCATACGTTTGTCGATCTGTGCTCGTCCAGAAGGAGTGAATATTGCAAGTCAGTGACTCGACTTGCAATATTCAAGTAATTAATTGGCCATACTGTACTGTTTGATGACTAGGATCAATTGGAACATATGTAGGATTGAACGTAAATTATTTTCCTGTACCTTAAGACGATGTTTGCTGTGAAACTAAATTGAATTTATAAGCGAAAAGATACACAGAATGTAGCTAAGAGCTCAAGTTTTGTATTACGATGTATTCATAAGAACAAACACATTGTTCTGTTTAGTAAAACATACAGTCTGCTTTTTTTACCACTTAATGAGCAGATTTCAGCTCGCTCTGTTATTGCATTCTGTGCTGGCCAGAGGACCAGACACGGCCTTGACACAAAAGCACGTCAGCAGTGAGTTGGCTATTGTGCTCAGGGTAACACTGTTAATTTCACTTCACTGCATCTGACTGGCTGAATACAAACGCCTCACAATATGTTTGCAGTTCAGCCTCCAAACCCACACCATTTCACCCTTACTGGGCAGAGCAAAAAAAGCCCTTGCTCTGATGGCAGAACACAAAACTGTATTTGTCTGACACCATGGCGAGCTTTTCCTGTCCTCCTCCGACTCTGAGTTTCCTTGTCACATGTAGGAATGGCCTTGCAAATGTTTCAGGAGGTCAAGGAGAACTGAGGTAAAAAGAAGAACACTTTACATATAGATTTGTTGCTGCTGCTGCTCTCAAAGCTGAGCGCACTAATCTTCGATGTTCAGGTTCCTGCCAAGTTCAACCGGCTGGGAGTGTGTTGATGGCTGGATTTATAACAAGTGAAATGTGAGGCAGGCTAAGTCGAAGGGTCAGTGGACGAAAGAATTTTAGGCTTGGGTTCAGGGAAAGGTTAAAAACAAACTAAAG
This sequence comes from Xiphophorus maculatus, assembly GCF_002775205.1. Taxonomy (NCBI): domain Eukaryota; kingdom Metazoa; phylum Chordata; class Actinopteri; order Cyprinodontiformes; family Poeciliidae; genus Xiphophorus; species Xiphophorus maculatus. Next base: position 8,881,991 of record NC_036458.1, on the reverse strand, counting down.
AAAAAAGGAATGCACACGTCAGACTGGGCTGCAGATCGGCAAAAAGCAATCATAATCCAGCCGGGTGATATTAAATAAATTTGTTAACAAGGTTAGGTCAAGGAAATTGAGATTTTGCATTTCATAGAGAGCTATTACAAGACATTGTTATCATCTCAATTTCATTTCCATTGGTTTAAATATGTTCACCTTCCTTCAAAAAAAAAAAAAAAATTTAAAAAGCAGAATGTTTCTGAAATCGTGTTTTACAATAAAAATATGGGCAGTAACTTAGACAGATTTTTCATGAAACCTCTCCCTGGCACTAAGAGCAGCGAATGGCGTTTTGTTTTTAGGGCGATGAGTAACTATGCCAGTAAAAGGAAAACATTCTTCCGTTCACTTACATAACACCACTACAGAGGGGCCGTTTTTGGCCTTCAGCCTCAGACACACATGCACACGCCGGCCTACTCTCTGCTCTGCTCTGTAATGAGCCTATGGAGGAGGCTAGAGCTCAGAGCTAAACTAGAGCCAGATTGGGGGGGTGAGTGTAGAGTTACTCCTTACAAAAAAGAGAACCTTGTCACAGAAGCACTGGGCAGCCCTTTTGTAAACAGCAGCTAGGTGACTCATTGACTAAAACAGACACTGATAATAGTTCACATTTAGCAATGATCCAGGACCATTGATTACCTGCTATACCTTGAACATGTTTTATATTATCTCTGCCTCCTTCACCCCCTTCCATAACCTTTAATTACTTCAGGAGAAAATGACTTTAGGGGAAGTTGGTGCTTATTAAAGAGGGCCTGCTGCACCACAGCTTGCTGTCCTTATTCATTAGCACCTGCTTTATGCGGACATTTATGCCCCCCGCATCCCTTTCATTAACACATTAGCTCCCTTGAAACTGCTAATGATTATCTTTAAAAAGCTGCCTTTTTTTGGGGCCCGACAGAAACTTCACCATTAGTACTGAATTCTCTTAGCTAAACATCACAAGCGAGAAAATAAGCTTCCTGTTTTCCAGGAAACATACAGCACACAGTATGTAAAACAATTGCCTTATTATCTCTCACTAGTCTGAAGGCACTGTGCACACACAGAGAGGACGATATGTCCTATGTAGCTTGTGGAAGAAAGTTGGTCAAGGTTCTTTTCTCTAGTAAGGCAAGAAAAATGTAAAAAAAATAAATAAATCCAAATCGGAAGGAGCCCAGGATATGTTGTTTATGAGGCAATGTCACAACCAGACACAAACATCGAGGAGGAAATGGAAAAGCAACGGCTAAAGCAGTGGATGTCAACAAATGTTCTGCAGAAATTATTGCTGCTAATGTTCGGTGTCATGGCAGTTTATTTTGTTGGTTAACTACAAAAAACAAATATAATAAATAAATGACATCAGGAGGAGGTTTATTTATTTATTATTTATGCTGCTTAACAACCGTAACTAAGATCCGATGATATATTTTTGAATAATTTAGCCACAATGTTTTTTCATGAATAGTTTTAATTAGATATACTGCTTCAGACACAAAATGGGAATCCCATTGTACTACCATTTTGCACTTAGTCAAAGGCAAAATGGGAGTACAAGTACATGCTTCTACCTCATGTACTTAAAATATGGCATGAGTGTATTTTTTATTATAGTTAAATGTCTTCAGGAATTTTGGTGACTAAAAGCCTAAAACTCCCCTTCAATAATCCAAGAAAACGAGTGGATGGATGATACTGTTTGAAATCTTTATATTACACTCACTTCCCATATGCATTCTGGTTCTGATCAAAATTTTTTTGCCAGATTATAAAATATCACAGATGATCTTTGATCAAACAAGACTAGACTATTAGCTTATTATAGAAATTGCTGTGAAAGTGGTTATAAATATGCTGGTACAAATTAACTCATGATCCTTGAGTTAATTTGAGTTAATATGAATTATGTGAAAATGTCCCATATGAAAGTACCAAACTGGTCGAAAAAGGGGTGAAATGACCAGCAGCCAATGGTTTGACACCAATTTGATGCCATCATTTTGAGCCATAAGTTACTTTGCCTGAGTCGAAGCATCTCTCCCACTTTGTACCTCTACTTCATACCGAAACATTGTCATTGCGTCCTTTTGTACCTCAGGTAAAATTTTAGGTGGCAGAAGACACAATTTTGTTTAAGAGAAATTTTGTCTGAAGCGACCAAAATGGAAAAGATGAGATTGCCAAATGACCAGTGCCCATCACAAGTTTTGTCCATAGTTGCCTTAATTGTAACATTTCAAAGGCTACAGCAGCAGAAGCCACTACTGTCTTCACAAAAATAAACCGAGGCTACAATTCACAAAGGCTTAACAAATTTGGAAAAGAATAGATTGGAAAAAAACTTTGCTTCGTCCAAGGAGTCTCAAGTTAAGTTAAATTTGGCCTAAACAAAGCCAAATTTGTTAACAATCCTGCCTTTTGTTAACAATTCAGGCAGTTGTTGGTGGTGTAGTGGTCTGGGGGATATTTTGTTGGTAAACTCTGGGCTCTTTAGAACAGAGCATCCTTTAAAATTCTCAGGCAATTCACCCGAGTTGTGTAACTAACCATCACCATCCCTTTAATGACCACAGTGTACTAATCTTCTGATTGATTTTTCAAGCAGCATTTTATGGTAAACAACCATATAAAATAATCAAACAGAGCACCTTTGAAATGAGGTATAGCGGCAGATTTGCTTCATGAATGTGAATCAAGGTAGATTGTATGAAATCTCTCTTATTTGATTTCAAGAATACATCAACAAAGTCAGGACAAACGATCTTACATTCCATTATAAGTGCATGTAGAACACAGTTTTGTGGCCAATCTGCAAGATAGATCAGACAAAATGGAAACGAAAATTAAAAACTGCATAATTTTATAGGCAATTTGAAATAGTTCAATAGAGGCTTCCTGGTCTGACTTTTTTAAATATCTTCTTTCCAAGCTATATCTACCAGGGTGTTGTCACAGCCATTGCACTTCAGCTATGCACATTTTGCCAGCAGCCCATGGTAATGAGAGCTCTAGTTTTCCACTCAGCTGGGGGGAAAACAAGCGAGGTGCAAGTTCACGCTGTATGAACAGTGTCTGCTTTAATTTGGTGTCATGAGAATCCTTCCTATCCAAGCCTATTCTGGAGTCTGGAGCTGGGGGTGATGTTTCTGGGGTTGAGGAAAGGCCACGGAGACAAGATGAACCACAACAAGCACTAGATTCAGATGCTGTCACAACAAAAATACAGACTTTTCAACCATATTTCTATAACTAATGGCATATGCACATTTTGTTTCATTGTGAATACATATTTTAAATAACCTTTCATGCTGTTGAATTAAATTAGTATTTTTTCAAAGTAGTATTACTATACAGCTTACTATATTGGACAATATGTGTACATCTGAGTCTTTTACTTGATGTTTCCAGCATTAAAACAACCCAAAATAAAGCCCAATAGGCATATGCTGAGAAGTTTCCATCCAACCCAATTCATACATGAATCTGACTTGGATTAGCTTCATCTCAACATTGCAAACAAATCCATGTCAAAATTATTTAAACTAAATACTCCCAGAGGGGAAGGCCGTGTTTCAGCATGCACCGGACCCACCAAAACAAGATCAGTGACGCCCGCGTGCCTGACGTCTCGGCATTCTGAAGTCAGAACCTGGCAAGCTGATGAGAGCAGTGTGACATACTCAGCCCGCACCCCTCGTATATGCTTACAGGAACTTGCAGCCTATTCACAGAAAGTGCTGGATGACATCACGTGATTTCCTACATGCGCCTGCAGAAAAGCAGTAAAAGCAGCAAAGCCCCAAACAGCCAGATAATAAGATAACATGACCTGCTGTTAGAGACAGTAAGAAACTATGAATATGTGACTTGAAAGAAGAGCTCAAGACTTCTTCATCTAATTCACCACTTAGCAATAGACTTAAAGCTATTGATATTCATCAATCATTAACTTGCCAGTTAGTTCACACCTACTAAAAAGCTGAACTAGAGCAAGTCATTGTTTCGTTTCTATCCCGCACAGAGTGCTGAGCAGCATCAGGCTGTAATTTGCAGAAGGAAAGTTTGCCTTATCAGGAACTAATTGCTTCTGGTCAGAAACAGATAACAATCCGCCTCCCCGGTGTGCTTTCTGGCAATGTGTTTGACAGTGACAGGCATCAGCGGAGTGAGAGTTCAATGGTCAGCACAAAGCAGGCTTACTGCCTCTAAATTGGGCCCCTTACACGCCTATGTCCCATTTGGTCAAGTGCATGAAATTGACAAGTGCAAAGCCTTATTCTTAAGGACAATTTAATTTAATTCAGAACAAGCTGTATTCTAATATTAACACTCAAACTGAAAATAATCCAATACTGTAAACCTTATTATCATTCAGTTCATGCCTTATTTATTTTTTTCTTAATTACAATCTGAAAACCAAAACTTAGCCGACTATTAATTATGTATCATTAAGCAAATGTTGTTATGGCTTTGTTAAAGTTCACTTATTAATTAAGGGTTACCATACCATTTAAAAAATTTGAAAGAGGAAAAAACTTTTCTTCATTTTGATTCAGAGATATAGAAGATACACTGGTATCTCAAGGCTGTTTTCATTTTATGGCCCTCTACAAACTGCTTATGGGTAACTGAACATACTATGACATTTAGGTATATGCCATTTGAACAAGAGATGGTGTTATATTGACATAAACAACATCTCCATTGGTAGTGGAGGAGTGTTTTACCGCACTTGAGACCTAACCTCCAAGGAAACATCCCCAGGTGTTGTTTTCTGAATGCAAACGCGTCGTTTAAACTGCGAAGTCTCTACAAATAAACTAACCTAAAATAATTTTGGCGTAAAACAAGTTACCACCCTATATTACGCTAATTAAATAAGCAGATGGCTGTCACTAGTTTACCTTTATCGTCCCATCTAGATGCAGACATTACTAAAGCGGTTTCCCCCCCATGTCTACCATTTATTCGCGGGTTAAATTCACTTTAACTTACTTTAAGAAGAAACATTTATCAGATTCTTTCTGTATTAAACGACAGAAAAAGAGGATAACTTACCACGAGCATATGGGTTTGGATCGGTGACAAACCTAGGGAGGCATTGGATTCGGATGTAGCATTTCCACTGGCATTTCTCAGTTGCTTCATTTGAAAACAAACGGACGTATTAAAAGTATCCCCTTGTCCTCCGCGATAATATAAAGGGGGACTTCAAGGGCGAGCAAGAGCTGCTTCACCCGGTTTTCGATAAGTCCCCCGTCATTTATCAACTTTTTGTACGAGGCTTTCGGTCAAAAAAGGGGGCCGACCGTTAGAGACTTTACTACGGCTGTTGAGTTGCTGCTGCTGCTGAGTCCTACAGTGTATACACACACACAGACCCCTCCCCCCACTGTCTGCTCCCGTCGCTCTCTGACGCCGCTGCTCAGCGGCTGTTCTCTACTCTGATTGGACAGAGCGCACAGGGGGCGGGGTTTGAGTGAACACACGAGTGCACATACAAATTTGAAACATCTTTAAGAATGGACACTACACAATAAACAAAGAAGTACAGTGTTTCATAAACAATTAGCACAGCAGTTGGTAAGTTATACCGCCACTTTGGCTCGTAGATTATAGACCATATTTTATGTTATGTATTTATAGAGAAAATTACTTGTCAAGCACATCAGTTGTCAGAGATATTGTGTAGGCCTTTCATTGCAAAAGTATGGCAGAGAATCCATGTTTTGTGCACATAGAAATCTAGTGGTGTACTGTAATTTTGTTCATGTCTGCCTTACGGGTAGTGGATCATTTTTAAAGTGGGGTTCTACAGAAAGGCTCCTAGAAGTTATTTACTTCTTGGTTGTCCTGTAACAAATCAAAATTGCAAAAATGTTTAATCTCATTTCTTAACCTTTGGTTTAAATTAATAATGCAAAAACTATATTTCCCCTAAGAATCAAGAATCACACTTTAGATATACATGTTGACTTGGAATACTAATTTTACCCAGAATTAATATTTTCTCAAGGTTTATGCAAATTCTAATTTATGAACCTTTATAAACTTATGTTCAAGGCAGTTGCATGCCTTCTCATTAGCCAAGTGTTGTAAAAAACTGAAAATAATAATAATAAAAAAAGTCAATTTTATTTTGTTGATATTTACCCCTCCATCCTTTTCTGTTACAGAGTCACTCTAACCAAAAATGCTTTACCTATTACACAGTGCTTCTCAGGGATCCTAATTTTGTTTTGTTGCTACTTCTACTGGCTTGAACAGGCAGCCTGTTGAGTAGTTTGAACACTGCTGCCACTTAGTGACCGGAGGCTTGTTTATCAGCTAACATGAATAAAGACTATTATAAAGTCCTGCTTCTCAAGCTCCCCCTGACACTTCGCCACAACCCTCTGGGGAAGCGGCCCCACTATTTGAGTGTTGCCTTAGCAACAGCAGCATTACATGAAAGTAATGATGGGTTTCTGGTTTAAGGGTTGATTAAAAAAAGGCTTGCATAAATCGGCATGATATTTTGGTCTTGGCCCCTTTTTATAACCTTTGATTCTGATTTTTACCTTGGATGTCCAATTCAAAACTGTGGTTTGTTCCTGTTTTTATCATCTGACAAATACTCAGCTTCACTGTCTCACTGGAAATAATTATGCATGCTTTGGTTTAATCGCATTTTAATTATTACAATGCACTACACGCATATTTTAGCAAAACCTCCCTCAAATGGTTGCAAGTTGTTCAAAACTTTGCTGCCAGGCCTCAGACAAAAATCCCACATGACTCTAATCATAATGCAACTACACCGGCTTCTGGTTTATTTTAGAGTGCAGATTGGAGCAGTATTTTTATAGCATAAGCTTATAAGATTGTTTCTCAAAGTTGATTTTAATTAGTTTTTTCCTTCTTGTGTCAATGAACCCAAAAGACCAACAGAAGTATTAGTTAAAGTACATCAACATTGCTTTGAATTTATTGTATTGTGCTAGAAAAGGAGAAAATACTGTTTTCTTTAGATAATTGTTTACTAAAAAAGAAAAGTGGCTGCAAACAAACATGTGATTTGTTTAACAAATGAGCTTATAAGAGCACTGCCATGCTGTATTAATGTCTTCTTTGAAAGAATGAAAATTGATTCTTAGGGGAAATATAGTTTTTGCATTATTAATTTAAACCAAAGGTTAAGCTTCTGGAGAAATAAATATCTATCTCACACCTGGAATGGTTCCAAAACAAAGTGCTATTTTGTTTAACCCAAGCAAACCAAGTCTTCACTTTCTCAAAGTTATGAAAAATATTGTGTTGTGTTTAATTACTCATAAGCGGAGTAAGGTTTTCTACTCCTCTACTTAACGGTTTAATGAAAATAACTACAATTTTTTAAATAGTCTATTAAAATGATGAAACACGTATAGGTGCTGCTTTGTTAAATGAATCCATTAACACAGAAGAAGTAAAGCTTAAGGATTATGATGTAAATTCTTTGCTGCAGCAGCACCTCAAACAAACCTGACATAGAAAACCATGTTGCACGGCAAGTTGGTTTTCGTCATGCCTTTCTCCTCCTAACAGAAGTTAATTACACCATAGACTACCCTGATGAAAGATGACATACCCAGCTGAAAATCCCCTTGTTTGTGTTGCTATAGATACCAAAAGTTTACGATCGACAATGGAAATCATAAAAATGTATCATACTTACATAGTTCAGAGCTATAAAAAAGTAGAGAAACACCTCATCTTTTTTATTGCTCCTAATGAGTTATATGTAATAAGTACATGCTCTGTTAAAATTTATCGCAGGTGCAACTAAAAGCCCTAAAATAATTTGATCTCTGGGCGTAACCAGGTGGCCTGCTAAAAGTGATATGAACTTTTTTTGACATGAGGTCTTAATTACTACCTCTATCTATCTATTGGATTGAAATCCAGGTTATACATGTTTGTCCTGCAAGTGTAGCTGTGAGCGCATTTGAGAAAATAATTTACGTACAATGGCTAGGCATACTCTGTTGCAATAAGGCACAATTAAAGTATGTACTTTTATGGTCATGGTACATGTGAAAACACAAGGATTTTTCTGTTTTCCAAAGCAGGACGAAGGGATGCACTGTGAATAATAACAGTGTAATCTATCATTGCATGTGACAAATTCTGAATGCCTTTTCTGACAATAAGACACAATCACATAAAAAGATCTCTCTGTCCAAAGATATCATGCCCCAAGTACAATAGAACATCCTGTTGCACTGCTACACATCAGTTAATTGAAAGGAAAAGATGGGAGTGAAAGTTTACAAAGCATGAATAAAACTAATTAAAAAACAGATCTGTCTTTAAAAATGAGTGGAAAAAATGTATACTTTGTTTAAGCAGCCTGCTTTAACTTGTAGTCAATCTACACTGCTTTCACTTTAAACTAACACAAGCTAAAATAACAGACTTAGTTAGACATCCCTTATTAGTCCATCCATCCACATCATGCTGCGCCATTTTATGACTTGGCCATTGTGATGAAGAATTGTCTACTCAAAAAAAATGTTTGTATGCAGGAGATTTTTTACTTCGGAAGTTATATCCAACTCCCGGCCCTTTATTGCTTTCTAAAGATAGAACTTAAAGTATGAACTCAGATCGGGAGCACAGCTTTTGTTTCATAGTGTGAAACCAATACATAGCAAACAACTCAGATTAATGACATACGCTCTTGTACCATTGATTATGTTAGCCATCCTTCTGATGATTCTTCAGTTTATTTTATTATCTGGTTATTATGTATACAGTCTCTGGCATTGTTAGATTTTTAGATGGATTCTTGTCTTCCTAATAGATCAAGATTGCTTTAATTTCTGATTAGAGGTTAAAACACAGACATGCTGATTAATGCGTCTATGCATGACGGTGCTTGGGATGTAGACTTTCACTGCTGCGTGGAAGGAAGGGTGTACGCTGGGGAGAGCCAGGAATTGAGTGGATGTTGATAATGAAATCAGAGTTTATCCCCAATCAAGCTCAGAAATCAGGCCCTGTTCCCGGAAACTGCATTTCCAATATAAGGCTCTGTTCTGCATTTATTTTTGCCTGAGAGTTTTTGACTCCATTTGTTAACAAAAGGTAGTTCTCAGATTTAAACGCGTGCCATCTATTTGCACACTTAATTTGGTCCCATTGGTAACCAGTGTCGGTCTTGTTAACGCCTAAATACGTCATCATATAACAGACAACTGCCACCTCAGTGGGGTGTTTCTGGAATGACCTATGATAATCATGGTCAGGAACAGCAGCAGCTACGTCTCAGTGATAATTTGTTTATCTAGTTGGGTATTTGCATGCTCACAAACAGAGGCAAACTGTACAGCAGTACATCACAGTCCACAATGTGCTCATGCCTCTAAGCTCAGTGGCCTGGGAGTGCACATTAAGCTCATTAAGTCTGTGGTGGAGATTATGGTGTTTCAGACCAGGCACCAGCATCCAGTGGCTTGGGCGTCTCATCATTTTCACAGAGAAGGGAGGAAGTGGATGGATTATTGCAGAAGAGCTCCTCTGACTCACTACCCAGTCAACATTGTCTAATCAGAAATATTGCTGACTGAAACCTTGTAGGAATAGACTAAATCAGACAGCGTGAATTTAAATTAAATCACTAATCCATTGGAAAAGATGTTTGATTTATTGATGGAAAGGCAGCTAAAAATATTCGAGATAGCATGATGTTGTACACTTCAAGGACAGAAATAGAATGTTTTGACTAAAGTTGAAATATATAAGTCAAAGAAGTGGGGCTTTGATACATTAAGCGTTATGTTAATCAAAAATTAACATCATATCATATTATAGATCATATATATAAATCATATTATAAATCATATAATAGAAATCAGTTGAGCCTCTGCAGCCTGTCTTTGTTTTACCATTGCAACTGACTCTGCTGCCTGCTGAGGTCTGTCATCCTGTCAGGCAGCTTCCTGGAAAACAAGGGCTTCCCATGTGACAGGATGTGTTTCTGTCAGCAGGATTGTTGTGTACATGTGTATGTTGGTGCTTTGTGACACAAGACTTTGAATACAGTAATAAAATGTTTGAACAGTGCATCTCCTAGATGACTACATGATACTGCAGCTGAAAATAAAATTTAGGATTAATGAAATGAACCAATACATTTGACTGGTGTCTTTCTGTGTGTTTTCCTGCGGAGATAAGTTATGTGGTGAGCATTTTTCTTGCTTCGTTTTATTTTTGAGTCTTCTTCCTTCGGACAGAAGGAAACCATTTTGTTGTACCCAAAGGTCCATTAACATTTTGTCAGTTTTTTCTTTGTCTTGGCTTACTGAAGTATTTATGTTGAAATGAGAAATATGAATCACCAAAGAATGGAAAATAACACAGCTGCTAATCTTTTTTTACCTCAGACATTGGGGTAAAAGAAGAAGAATTACATAAAATATAGTCAATCATTACTGAAAACTAGCTACTACTCAAAATTTGTCATTATAGTAAAGCAGAAGTTGACAGATACTTTGAAGAAGCCGTTATTTTGTAAGTCAACATGTGGAGGACGTTACTCAATAATTGTAGTAGACATGCATTAGTTTCAGTATTAGTAATTTCCACTAAGTCAGTCACAACAGTTGTATGGTCATTTCTATTCACTGAAATTCAACAGACAGGAAGAAGAAAGTGAAAGAAGTAGAACCAGAAGGTTTTTCGTTATTTCTACATTTTTTATGTCACGACAATATGAGAAAAACATAGCAGTTTATTATATGACATTATTGTCATTGTCATTAGAGAATAGAAAATAAAATCTAGTTGGAAATGTATGTCTATACCCTTTCTTCATTTCTAACATTGATGTGATTTACAGGATTAGCTCTTTTCAGCATTTTAAGGCTGTCTGATCCAAATGTGTGGGATGACTAAGAACCCAAGGTAAACATTTAATAAATAGAAAAAAAGACCTGACAGGACATAAGAGATGTACAACCCCCTTTGATCAGCTACGTTTTCCCCATGCTGTTATTTTTTGTATTTTTGATTAATTTAGACAATAGTGACACGTAGACAAAAGGAAACACCAACAAAATGCACAAGGACAGATCATCTAGAACCAAACCAGCAAAATATGCAGTGGATAGCATATTTAGCATGTTGATATAACAATAACTGCAAGCAAACATGCAATATAAATTCAGAGAAAAGTGATAACAGGGACAAGGAGCAGGTGATTGTGATTAACCTAATATAGAACAGCTGTGAGAAGTACTGGGAGCTCAAGGCAACCATGAAAAAAAAAATAATGTCAGCAGGGAAACACAGGACACAAAAGAAACATAGAGATACAGTATATAACAAAATACTGTATGTATAACTCAAATATATGAACCAGAGCATAGAACTCAGGTAAACTAAACTCAAAGACATACAGGTTATGCGAAAAGATCAGCTTAGCTAAGTTGTGAACTATGTGTAGACACTGGTTTATTCACAATGTGACCAAGATCAAGTAGTGTTCAAGTTCAATTTTGTTCTTACTGTAGCACATTTAAAAATTGCAACATTAATCAAAATGCTGTAAAGAAAAAACTGAAAATTAGTTAAAAAAATTTTTTTATCTTATAATATCTTTTATTGGATGTTATCAACACATTTGTGATAAGAATAGATGTGATATGTCGTGCATTTTCTAGGCATTATATTTAAGTGTGTAGGCCCACATAACTTAGTAACATTCCTGAGGTCAGTAAAATGAACTTATGCTTTGATGGGAGGCATGTTTTGATAGAACGATGCAGGGTAACCGAGGTGGTGCTGAACTACAGGCAGAAAGAAAAGCATGCAGGCAGCTGCTTCTCTCCTGCTAGGTTGTCCCTTGTGACAGAATGTGCTCTGACCTCAGGTCAGCATTGTAATGCATCCTTTTCAATAACATCCACCTCAGCCATATGCCTTAGCAGTAGTTTTATGGCACGTTCCTTGGTTTTTCTTTGTCTCTCAAGGGAAATTTATCTGTTGGCTTTTTTTCAGCCCAGATCAGGTTGGCTTGAATAAAACTTTGAGAGAAAAAAGCATTTAGAAGATTATTGTGACCTTCATTTTGCAATATGACTCTGTCTGTCAAGTAATTGTTTATCTGCAAATTTCCACAAACTTAAATTCGTACATGTGTGAAGTAATGAGCACTGCAAAGACTAATTTTACATGCTCCATTATGCATATTTTGAAAGAGCCACATCCAAGTAAAGTAATTTTGCTTTGAAAATCACAATACAGAACATATCAGTTTTTATTTTTATTTTAACTTGTAACATTGTTACAAGTTAAAACAATGTTTTAACATTGTTTTTGCAATGTATAAACATTGCATATAAAGGCTTTGACAATTTCTTAGTCTGTCAAAAAAGCTTTAATTTTAGTGGTTGCTAAGGTAATAAATATGTCAAGGAAGCAGAAGCCCTATATCTAGAACAACAAAAACAACTATTCTTTCTTCAGTTAATTAAAGCTTGTAAACACATCATAGTATTTAACATGAACATTTTTTATTGCTATTGTGCTTTCATTAAAGCTGTTAAGTCCAAGCAGACCTTTAAAATCCTGTTGTACCTAATCCACTCAGGAATTTATTAGGTTCAAACACTACAGTTCAAGAGTTTTTTTTCTTTTTTATTGTCATTTATATAAGTAAACAATTATTGCGAGTAGAAAACAAGAGATTCGTTTCAGAGAAGTTTTCAATTTTTACAGTTTCTCAACAGGATGAGTGGAGTGATCAGTGAGGGATGCTGTGATGGGCCCCCCTACTGCATTCTGCTGTGCTTCAAAGCCCAGATTATTCTGTTGTTCGGTTCCCCCAGATGCAGCAGCGGCTGCAGCACAGGATGCCCACTGTCTGGCTCTGATGAGCAGATCTAAGCAAGATTAGTGGGCTGTTGTGGTGGATTGGCAAGAACAGTTGGCGGCTGTCCACTCACAGCTGTGTGTTTGTGTACTTTACAACGCTCTGGTCTCTCTTTGTATTTGGCTCCAGCCACGAGACACTTTCCCCCCTACCACCCCAGCAGATCTGAGAGCTCTTAAAATGGGGGCTCTCCAAAATATCAGGAACACTGCCACCTTTTAAGGAAATATGATACTACTTGAAGAATAACAGAGACATGTATGAAATCTCTGCCTTTTTGGGTCACATCAACTAAGTATTTCAGCTTCTTTGCACGACTATCAATCATTGGACATGAAATGATTTGAAATGCGATATCACTGAAAACACTGCAAGTCAATTTCGCAAGTCCAGGCAACAAGAAAAACAAATAAAAAGCACATAAAAGCTCAGAGTTTCAATAAAAAAAGTCTCTCGTAGTTGGATTTTGGTTCCCCTGGCACCAATTATTGTTTCTCTGCTCAACACGCCAAGTCATATGTTTGCCTGTTCCGTCACTGTAGTCATATTTCACATCCCCATAGCAGCCATGGTTAGCTGGTGACAGTCTCTATTTGCAGAAAACAATCATCATGAACAAAGAGCTGGTGGAAAGTATCAGATGATGAATGTCCCTTGGAAAAAAATATATTTTGCTCTAGCTGGAGAAATCCTTAACATGAAACCATCCTACATCTATCAAAGACTTTGCTTGTTTTGGAAATCAGTATTCAAATACATCACGTCATTGTGGAAAAGTTGTGCAAAATTGTCATTGGAAGTAAAGCCCCAATCTACGGAAGAAAAAATATTTGGAAGATTTTATTAATGTTTTAGGAAAACTTTGTCTCTTTTTTCTGTCACATATTTTATCCCTAGTGTTATCAGATTTTAATTGTAGAAAAAAATGACATCAGATACTTTGCATACATTTTACCTCACTAGTCAGAAGTGTAAGTATTTTTATTGATACTTATGGTTTTGCTAATAACTGCAACCAAAAAGTATTTTATATGTATGACAAAGAAGTTATCTATCAATTCTATGTGGGAATTTTTCCCACAATTTGTTGCTTATCAGTGTCTGGGTTGCTTGTATGGAATGGAAATTATATTAAGTGTTGTTTTGAGGCTGAATATACCGTAAACAAAAATTACAAGATTAACTTCTGAGAAGCTTACAGAAAAACCTACACATGTGAAAAAAAGTAAGAAAAAAATCTGAATGCGGTGAGAATATGCCTCAATGGTATAAACCAACACCCAATTGACATTATGTCACATTTGACAATAATATTATTTAATTATGCTGAGCACTTGTCTGAAAAGAGGAGCTTAGAGATATTTTTTAAGTTCCCATATTTAAAGAAAAAGACTAGGATGATATGTATGCAGATATTTCCAAAAACACATGACTATTGGCGCAAAAAAAGAAGAGAGATGAAACGTGTCAACCCTCACAATCACTTTGAAAGACCATATCACTGAAAAAAAATGCTTAGCGTTTCCTGACCTATTTTCTTTTGTGATCCAGAGTTGTGTTTTTGACATAATCAGTTTTGTTTCCCCCCAATACAAACTTTCCTCAAAGACTTTTCCAGCGTGCTCCAAATTCAGGCGGTCAGAAGAAATGGCTCTTCTAAACCTTTTCTAGAAGGCCTTGGTCAGCACACAACATTGCTAACAATGCTCTGGCTGCAGAGTCTCTTTGCTCTTCCTCAGTGTGTGTCTGTGTGTTTGATGTTGTGGTTTGGCCGTCCTCTAAAGTGTTCATTTCAAAGTGGTTACTTTGGGCCTCAATTGCACTCACTGGCTGTCTGCCTGCACACTGTGGTTTACCATCCACTACAACAACTGCCAATATTTGTAGGAGTCTGTGTGTTTATGTGTGCGCATATTTGTCTGTGTGTAGGTAGAAAACTCATTCCTGTCTACTAGTACTGTAAATCCATGTTCTACTGGAAAAGTAGTCCTGTTTACTCTGCATTTAGAGGTAAAGCATCCAGAAGGCTCTTGGACTATTAACCAACAGAAATACAACCTCTGACCTCTTTGGCTTATTCATTCTGATTGGGTAAAATTTTGCAATATTTGCATTTGACGTATGTAAGACGTTAATTGTGATTGTGATAATTGTTATATCAATCACGGACAAACTAATAACTTGACATCAAATAAGGCTGAGGCAGCTGTGTTGTAGAAGTACAAAGTACTGCCACCTACAGGTGAGAGTTAGTGGTCAGTAAACCCAATGTTTTTGACCATTTTTGTGGAAAATTGGTAATAAACTTACAGTTGTGCATTAGCGGGAAAGAATGCGGGAATCTGTTGATTTTACGTGAATTTCCACAATCATATAATCAGTCACAGAAAACTGTATGGGCTGATTGATTAGGCCCATTGATTGATAAGGCCCACACAAAAAGCTATGGTGGGGTGGATTTGTCCCTGGGACCTTCATTTTCACACATGTGCCCTAGACAGTTTCCTTTGTCTTGTCTCAAGACATAAACTTTGCAGAGCATTTGACATGCACCTGAACCATTGTCCTGCTCCAGTTTCACAACAAAGAATGCTTCGAGATTCCATCAGTAGTTTTGCTTCACTTTTTATACAAACAGACTTTACATGTATGCAAGATCATCATGTCACATTACTTTTTTAAACAATCTATTTAATCTACCACAGATGGTTGACATAAACATATGCAATTAAGTAGCCTTGCTCCAGTTGACATTCCACATTAATACTATCCCATTTGCTTACAAAGTTGTCCATGTTTCACAAAGCATTAGTCCATGATCTAGTCCTGAACAATATGGAATTACGTAGTCGAATTCTATCACACTCCATGGCCCTGTTAAGCATACGGGAATGCAAATCTGAAGCAGGTGGTAAGAAAATTCCAAACGTCAAGAGGATGAAGCAAAACTTGCAACAGTCTAGAGAACACTGCTGCACAGTTCCTCCAAAATAAGCGAGCTGTTTTACCAAATTTGGATGTGATGGATTGTATAATAAAATATTGCATTTTCACTTTCCACTCAAACTCCCTCCATGTTGGGCTATTCCTCGTCCTGATCCAAATTTCCCTTCCAGTTGCCATCTGTTACTCTAATGCTTGCTTCTTGTTCCCATTTTTCCTTTTACATCCCTAACATGAGCACTGATTTTATTGAGGAGCTCTACAGCTTTAAAAAAATTTTATTCAGTCTGTGCGACTGCTACGATCAGCTCCTCCACCGTGATCATTTCCTTGGAGATTTCCCCCCTGTTCACTACGCTTCTGAAGTTAATCCCTAATTTGCAGGTATCTGTAGCAGTCCTTTTTTGGTCATTTAAATTCCAACTGGAGTTGTTGATCCTCTAAAATGCTGTGATCTGAGTAACAACTCCAAATGTTGTAACTTTGGAGACAAGTGTAATTTCTAGCCTATTGTTGTACCCAGCAACAAGCTAGATGAAAGATCTATGTGTTCTGCTGAAAGTAAAAACTGGAACTTGTCCTCATCTGTTCGCCAAAAATACATGACATTTTCTCAATAGGCTCTGTTCCTCATCGACTCAATAGGTAAAAAAAAAACATTTTCTATCTTGCCAAAGGCTTATTTTAAAACATTAAGCCTTTCTTGATTCCAATCTACACTCCATTGTGTGTTTGGAAAAACCTCTTTCAGCAATCATAGATCAAAAATCCCCAAACTGAATGACAATAAGAGCAAATATTCATGAATATGTAAATAATATAAAATGTACTCCCTGTCATTAGGCTTAGCAGCTGCAACGGAACAATGAGAACCTCCATGAGCTACAAACACAAGCTTATGTTTTGTTTGAAAAATGCATTTCTTTTTTTTAACATCACCGTCCTAAAGCATTGAGCATTAGTTAGGTACCCCACACTCCACTTTCATATCTAGAAATGAAAAAAGAGACAAAGCCAAAGATCTTTGTCTCTTTGACAAAACCAAAGAGACAAAACAAGCTTAACTTGTTTTGCATCATAAGTCATTTATCTATTTGTCTGTCTGTCCATTCATCTATTATTTTCTGGAGGTGATCCCAGGCCAGTCCCTTCACTGCATCTCCTCCCAGTAATTTAGTGCTAAAATAACATACAGTAAGATAAAAGTTGTTACACTCTAACATAATTGTTCTGAGAAAAGAGATGCAGATTAAAGAAACATTTGCTTTTGATGCAATATCATTCTAAATCAAAGAACTGTAACAATGTGTGTGACAAGAAAAAAAAAACTGTTATAGTTTAGTCTCAATAATGGCATTACTGAAAGCATGATCAGAAAATATTAACCATCATGTTAGGTTTTGTGTATTTAGTTGGGGTATAATGAAGCCATTTTTTTCCACTAAGCCATTTTTTGGGTAAGTGAAGCAGAAACAAAAACAGGAACTGAGCAAGCACTGATAAGAAGAAAGAGAAAGGAAGTGAACAGTGTCAAAATCTCTTTGAATAAAGAACAAAGTCTGTGGACCTCTCTGCTTATGACCTTTGATCAGTGCACGGAGTTTGTCATTCCTGCTCGGCCATTTGGGCCTCTGGCTGTGAATCAGGCCATGCAGCTTCTCTCTCGGTGTGGAGAATTGAATTGGTGAGGATGTTTGGATAAGTGAAGGGAAGAGGCCAAGGAAGGAAATGCTAATGAGCTTTATGGGCAATAAACAGGACATATATCTTCAAGTTGGTAGATGTACATGACCTTTGGAGTGTTTCAGTGATACTAAGTCTTTCTCTGGGGAGGGCTGAAACCTGAAGAGTTTCAGAGAAGTAGAAAACAGACTTTAGAGTAATCATGATAAAATATTTTACAGCTGTATTAATAAAATTGATGTACCTTGATCCTGCAGGAACATTATTGACTTTTCTGTTATCTCCCAGTCACTGACCTGGGCACATTTTCTGAAATGGTGAGTGATGAAAAGGGCAGTAAAACGTGAGGACTACTAAGGAGAAGAAAGTTGCCAGTACTTTTCTATCCATACTTCCTGCTGCAGCTCTTAATGGAGCAGAACACCCCCACCCTTTTCGTGTTTTTCTCTTTAACTCTTTTTTTTTTTTACCCATTCATGGCTGTGGGATCTTCTCATCAGATAATGCTTTTGTACTGCTGACACTTGGTGAAAAAATGCTGAAGGTTCCATTGCAAACCTACCTGGCAGGTTCCTTCCCAGTAATTATCGAGTGTCTTCACTTCCTTCCCCTATTTACTTTCAAAGACTTACTTACTGTACATGTCAAAACAAACAAGATGGGACATGTGCTGAAATTTAGAGATGATAACAGACAAATCTTATTTCCTTTAAACATGACCTCATCAATTATTTTTTAAAACCGTTGTCCCACACCAAGCTGTGAGCAGCATATACACAAACCTGATTGGCATGGCTAAGACCCTTCTCCTGGCTCTGATTGGATGTTTCTGACCGGGAGCAGTTTATTAGCAGTTTATGTCTGAGGATAGTAGGACCACAGGGAGGAGGAAAAGGTGCTTGATTTTTTCACAGATTACCTGTCTCTTATTTCACTGTCAGAACATAATAGTTTAAACAAGTATGTACAAAACATATTTTTATAAAAGTTTCCTATGCAATTTTTTGTCATTTAAATAACTCTAGGAAATGCAGTGGAGGCAGGCATTCATTACTCTTGCTGCTAGAGCTGAGTGGGGTGTGATGATTAATCACCACTGTTTTATTATCATTTTCAGTATTCATGTGTCATTGCAGTGCAAACAGAAATGGTGGAAAGTGAATGAAAGCAGGAGCTGTGTGACTCAAGACATGTTGGAAAAACAATGATTATAAGAAGATTTTTTTTTTCTGAAGCTGTTACATTTTAAAGCCCTCAAGAACAGCAGACATACTGAAAACCTTCACACAATCATTTTTATGTCACAATATGCTGACTACTGTATGTCCAAGACAGTGAAATTTTTAGATAGTAAATTCATAAGAGAATTTTGATTGCAGTTATTCATCTGACCTCACAATACGAATATTTCACTTCAGTGTAAGATATCTGTCTTTTATCTCTGAAAGGGTGCCTTGCATACAGTAAGGCTATCAGAAATGTCTTTCCTTTTTAATTTTAGTTATATGTGATATCTTCAGATCTTGCAGTCAATGTCACAAAACACAATATGGGTGGAAGCAGGCAGTAGGCAGCAGGAAAGCAAAAGTAGTATTTCAGGGTGGAGGGGTTTCCTTTTTTTAAGGCGAAGAACTGACACTGGATGAAGGAAACCAAGCTGAAGGGTATAATAAGAGGGTGAAAAAACATGACAGATGTGACCACTGCCAAACTCGAAGAGAATATACAAAATATATACAAAACACAAACACACCCTTTTCAATCCTGAAAACATAAGCCACTATACAAATCCCGCTTTACCATCCTGATAAAAACACAAAACACATAGACATGCAAGTATGCACTGAAACACCCTTGTGTACCTCAGAGATTGGGTGTTTTTACAAAAGACTAGAAGTTCCATAATTAGCTCACTGACAAACTATGCAGCTTTTTTGCGTCGTTCTCTGTTTATTTAGGACACCACATAATCCACTTTTAAATAAACAATGTCAAAAAGTAAAGAAAGACAAGAACCTCACTAGGTTATGGATGAAGTGTAGAGACATCTTTCAGTAGTGTGGTGGCAGAAACAGCATATTACTGATAAAACAACATTAGTGTAGAGTACAAATACATGAAGAAAAAATGTGTTGCTGAGTTTTATAAGGTCACATCTGAAATCGATTACTTATTCTTAATTGTTTCTACTTGTCAAATGAAAAATGACCCTTTTCAAAGAAAAATCTCGCAATAGGATCAACATCTTGTTTCTGGAAATGAAACTTGTGCATAGGATTAACTTAAATTTTACTTGTACAAACTGGTGTTTTTCAGGGTACTACGGTGGCCTTTCAGTCACACCAGTATTTGCCTCTATGTGTTAATGTTTGATCCAGTGTGGACACTAATGGGTTCCCTTCATGAACCAATATGTCTTGTTTTGAACTGTTCTGGGTAACAAGAAGCTGTTCAGTCGATTGAGCTGGAATTTACCGTGAGCGGTTTTTAAACCAGAGGTATGTCAAGTGTCCATACTGGTGTTTGTTGTCACAACAGAAGAATGGTCTCAAAAAAACTGTGGTCTTGATGTTTAGGCAAACCAAACAAATCGTGACAGTGGAAGTCATGATGGCTTTGTGAAATAAATGCTTTTAGCTGCAACCAATTTATTTCCACCCGAAACTTCATCAGGTAATTACAAAAGTGCCTTGTTTGCATTGCCTTAGTTGTTACTCAGACTTTAAAAACAACTGCTGTGTTTGGTTGTTGAGCTCTTAAGCCTTTGAGTGCCTCCACCAGCGGCCTCAAGAAGCCCCCTCTTTGTTTTATTTGTGGATATAAAAGTTAAGGTCTTGCAAAAGCATTCAGACCCATTTTGTTTTACATGATGTGACATTAAAACAGAAGGTTTCAATCAATTCTATTGTTTGTGTGAGGAAAAAGTAACTCACAATTGGGAAATGAATGTTTTCAAAACCTTTAAATAAATGTTCCTTTCTGTTTTGTACAGCACATTTATTTTGGCACATTGAAATAAAATTGTGTCTAATCCAATTACTAAAAAGATCCCTCCTTGTAAGGATTTGGTTGTTTCTGTGTGTTTATTTAGGTTTCTGTGTTCTGTAGAGTCTCTGTGTTGTCCTGTCTACCCCTTGATTAGTTACACCTGTACCTTGTTTCTCCTGATTGTCTCCCTGTGTATTTAAACCCACCTGTGTTCCTTCTTCCTGGTTGGGTTCTTGTCAAGCTGTCTAGTCTAGTCTAGTCTAGTCTAGTCTAGTCTGGTCTGGTCTGGTCTGGTCTGGTCTGGTCTGGTCTGGTCTGGTCTGGTCTGGTCTGGTCTGCCTTCAGTTATTCATTTGTACCAGTTGCTACTAGTTGTGAGCATTAGCCTTCGGCTCATCTGTGCTGCCTGGATTATTGTGTTTTTAGATCATTAAATCATCACTTCTTCATTCCTACCTGGGTCCTCGGCGTCTTTCTCACCACCTCTTCACCGCAAATTGTGACATTCCTGTGTATGCCTAAATACAACTAATGGAGTATTGATAAATCCATCACCCAAAAAACAAACTGATCATAGCAGGCCAGGGTAGCATTAATCTGAAAACTAGTAAAGAAGTCAATGGGGACTCTGGAGGAGCTGCAGAGATCCACAGCACAGTTGAGAGAATTCAAACTTATTCAAAGAAAGTTATTATTGAAAGAGAGCCATATAAAGTCCCATATTAAGATTTTCTAGATGATAAATGGAGCTAAATACAGGGCAATCCTACAATAAATCCCATTAAAGGCTGCAAAAGACTTAAGACTGGGGTTGAGATTTACCTTCCAAGACCCTAAACATATGGACTGAAGTAGAATGGAATGATTTTAGGTCAATATGTTTTTGCAAGGCATCATATGTTTTCTCAAGTTATGGCATTTATTTTTCTATTTCAGCCCAAGTCTTCTAATCTCTGATTAGACAGGACTATATTAGACAACACTTTAGCCGGTTTAATAATGTTAGTTACCAGTTTGCTCCATGGTTGCTAACAGGAATGTTTGTGTCTCGTTGGAAACTGATACAGCTGTAGAAGAATCTCTCTGTACAAGTAAGGAAACAAAGGGTAAAGAGCAAGACATGTGGTACTGTTTAAGAAGCATTCCCTGACAGTCTTAATCATAAACATAACCTCTATGAACAAGTTAAATGCTGGAGGACAGGACTTAAAGGCATATAATATCACCACTAAACATGAAACATGTCCACAACAGTATTGTCCATCTGAACTCCAATAATCGGAAAAAAAAGAGAGGGAGCAAAATGTTCCACCATACTTCTCCTCAGTGGTGAACAATGTGGGCCATTTTGGTAGATTTTGTCTACCTCACTGAAGGTGACAGATCCCTCAGCAGGTGAAAACCGGACGCACAATGCTTCTTACTGAAATGGTTTTATGAGAGTGTTTCTGGTTGGGTGGTGTACAGGGCCTTTCCTCTCTTTGTGCAGCTATACTGTGGGTCTTTGAGCTGCCCCACTCTGGGGCCCCTTCTCCTCCAAAGCCCTCCTACTCTATTGTTCTGCTGTTTAGTGCTTTGTTTGAGGTCTTTCCCTATCATGTGTGCAGACCCAGTTTAATCTTATTTACCATATAAAAAGTACGGAAAGCTTATCTTCACAGTTACTCTTTAAGTCGGTTTTTGATAATTGTGATATAAATTGAAGCTGTTTTGGGGACGTGTGTGTCAGTTCAACTCTTTCCTCCAGCCTGTACCTGCCAGCAGCCCTATTTACTGTCACTTCTAATGCTTTGTGGGAGGTTTTGTGTGGAGGAAGAGCTGAGGTGGTCTCCCCTGTCTGGCAGGCTTGTTTTATGAGAGGTCTGAATTCACCGCACAGGATTTTCTGAAGACAGACAAGTTAAACAGATGACAGAGTGCTGCATGCTCCGACCTTTCTCTCCCACACAGACTGTTGGATTCAGTGGAGCAATATCAATTATTGTGACACATTTCGTACGCACAATATTTCTGTGTTTCTCAAGATGGTTGAAGGATAAACTGAGTTACAATGGAGAGGTTATAAAGAGGTGTCTGTGGAAGAGACGTGGGAGAACCTTGCTGAACCGCGAGGGTGTCATTACACGGTTTTTCTGACATCAGCCACATTTCCTTCACACCCAAAAACACATGACTGTAGTCCAAACAAAGACAAACTGCCAGCTAGAAAACCATCACTGCAACAATAACGTCTACAGACTTTTTACATTTGCTTGGGTCTTTGCCTTGCACCCATGTAACTTTACAGTGATTGTGCATGGCAGCAAAAATTCAAGCTTGAACAAGAAATCCTGAATACATACATATCAGATAAGAGTATGCCCAGAAATCACACACACAAAAAAACATCCCTAGACATTCCTCTGCTTCTGCATTTATATGCATTGCTGCTGTTTCAATAATGACCGAAGAACAACTATGTTCATTCAGTCCAGAATTTGTTGTTTACTTGTATATAACTAGGTTATTCAGAATTTATTTTTATTCTGTTTAACGAGGCACCCAGCTGTAGATTGTGGAATTACGTAAATGTCACAGAGATTGCAGAGATGGCGACTTCAGCCACATTAAAGGCATATCCCAAAAGGATTTATTATGTGAAAATTAGCCGTACTCTGAAAAATGACTCGCTTCAGAGTACAACTAAAGCTGCTGTGCCTCACAGAAACAATAAATGGCAACTAGAGTTTGTTCAAGTATACGCTGGAAATCTTAAACTTTTTGAAAAGTAAAACTCAGCTGGAGATGAAGGGGTTAATGTTCTTGTCTGTGACTCAGGGAGGGAGAAACGGTATCATTATATTTGAAGCCCTCTGGGGTATTTCTGAATTTCTACACCTGGTTCCATTAAATCCAAAGAAAGTATGCAGGCACAAGTAAAAACACTGTAAGGGCTAAAAAAGATTTATATCATCAGGCAAGTGGAAAGTCATTGCAAAATGCCAGATAACAATTTAGGATTTCTTACAGCTGAACAGATGAGCGGTGGTGGTTTTCAGAGTGGTATGAAAAAGTTTTTTGTTTTTGTTTACGTCACACTTAGATGTTTCAGAGCAACAAAAACAAATTTCATGTAAAAGATAATGTGAGTGAAAACTAAAAGCTGTTTACAAATGATAATTTGATAATTTGATTATGAATAAAAACTATCCAAATCAACCTTTTGTAAAATTACAACTTAGTTATTAACCATATTTACTTTAGAAAGCTGAGTCCAAAACCACTAGCAACACTCGATAACTACGTGATAGCTGTCAGACCTGTACAATCAAGAAATCACTTAAATATAACCTGTCTGACGACATGAAGCAGGCCAAAAAAGTGTCAAAAAGCAAGACATCAGATCTGAAGAAAATTCCGTCACAGATGAAATACAAAGTCATTAACAATCTGTCTTGCATTTGCCAAAGAAAAAAAGAGTACAAAAAGATTCTTAATGATTTCCTATGAGTTTGTGGAAAATATTCTGTAGACTTCTAATGAAAAAGTGGAACTTTTTTAAAGGCAATTTGCAAAAATTCCATAATAGTTGCAATGGTGCAAAGGTTTGGACAACTTTTTGTAGTCGACTGAACAGAAAAGGAGAATGTTTGACTATCTCTTTATGCCGTTAAAGTGCAGCAGGATGCACACCAGTGAGTTCCCAACTTGAAAGTTAAGGTTTTGGAGCGACCTGGTTAAACTTTGAACTTGAATCCACCTGACATGTTGTAGCACCGTAAACAGACATTGAACAGGCCGGCATAAAACATGTTCTGCACAAAAAGTTATTAGATTTAAGGTTTGATTACTTTCACAAAGGGCCAGGTTGGTTTAAATGGAAATCCTAGTTTCAAAAGTGGATTTTAAATTGACTCATGTTATCATTGTCTGACATTAAGATTTAATAAAACATGCATTATGCACTAATAAAGTGGGCAAAAGCAAATGGCTCACACAGAAGTTAGAATTATTTGAGGCAGTTTTAAGAAAAAACGACAACCTCGTTAAAATTTATGGTAGTTTAAAAAAAAATTTGTGAGGAAACTGACTAGTGTGTTGACCTGCTATTGCATGGCATTAAACTCAGTGTTATTTTGTTTGCATTCATTTCCGCAGAATAAACATGTGATATTCCTACAAACCAAGAGAACTGCTTCGCCATGACTATTTAAAAATTCTATTATTAATATAAAACATTCAATATCTTCTTGCATTATTTTGGGCATGCATTCCAAATTTCACTGGACAACAGAAAAGCGACCTATTTGACTTATTCTGAGACCTATATCCCTATTAGACCATACTGCAACAAAACATAAAGGAGAAAGGCCTGAAATGCAGACATAGTATGAACACACCTTCACTTTAATTTAGCAACGTTTTTTTTCCTGAGACGCCACAAGTCTACCACCCCTCACCCTCCTCATTCCAAATGCAGAGCACTCTGGGGCTAACTGCTGGATTTTCCTGTTGTGTAACAACCCAGAGCTGCTACCAGGATTTGAGTGAAAGGGAGGCTGTTTGTGTGTGTTGTTTGACCGGGCTGATATGTGTGAGTGTGTGGGTGGTGGGTGAATGCACTTGATCTGATAAAGTACTGTCTGCCTGCTCATGCACTGATTATCTTTGTGGTATTTTCCATAGAAGGTTTGGATGAGGTCGCAAACTCATTGGTTAACCTAATTCCTGCGGTGCTTGTTGCATGGCGTGGTGCAACAGATGGGAGGTTGTTTTTTATTTTTTTATTTGCTAAATAATCCACCCATCAATTTCTAAAAATATTGAGGTGTTAAAAATAACACATCTGAATTTAGCTCACTTTATGATGGTGCTCAGGGTTTAAAGGCTAAAATAATAAAGCAGTTACACAACAAATTATTGAGAAACATTGCTAGACTTCACATTAAGATCGAAACAGAACAGGCACTTGTAAAAAAAAATTCTACGCAAGATGACACAGAGGTCTGATGTCAATACAAGGAATCAGCCATGATGTTCGAGCAATCCACTCTGGAGAACATACATGAGACTGAGACTGAAACGTCGCTGGTATTGCCAAATAGAAGGCATCTGGATTGAGTTTCACCCTGCAGGGGTCTGGTCCTCAGCAGATGGTGCTCGCCAAACAAGCAATGCTGATTAGAACCAGAGAGGCAGCTCTTTCGCTTACATGCACTCAATTCATGCATGCTTGTCAAATGGCCAGTTTTAATAACATGTACTTAAAAGAAACGAGGGCTTCCATGCTGGTCTCTGATCACGGCCACAAAAGGTTTATTTAAAGGCTGGTGGTGACTGATCAGCAGTGTTTCTGTCTATTTTCATTACCTTCTATGGGAATTGAGAGGTTCTTAGCATATATGTTGTTTAGATTTGATTCATTTGATGTTAAATTGGATTTTTTTCAAGGACGGCTAATTTGTTTAAACAGTTTAAAAGGAATTTGGGACAGATGAGGCTGTGCAAACATTTCATTTGAACCACTGAAACGTCTTAATCAAGACTGCTAGAAAGAATAAACAAAAACAATACTCCATAACTGGCAACCCTTCTCACAGTGTTCCTTCATTTTTATCCAAATTCAGTCTTAAATTAACATCCTTTGTACATGATTTTCCAAACGAAGGTGAAGGTACCATGGCATACTTTTTATAAGGAGCACAGAGTGTAAATTTTTTTTCTAAGTCTCACCACATGATGTTCACATGACGCAAAAAACACTTCAGTAGTGGGCTGTAATGACCACAGAGTTTGTTAGCTTTTACAGAGTGGATGAGAGCACACTGTGAGTGTTGGCAGCATTCATGGTGGTCCCAGGGATTCAGTGACATCACTGAGCAGAACCAAGTGGCTTAATGTGGGATTTTGGCTAAAGCCTCACAAAGTGTAGAGCAATGTAGCATAATTAGAACATAAGATTTCGTTTGGAGTGAATTGTCATCTTAAATTTGTTCACAGCGTTTATTTCTGCAGTTAGTCAAGTGTAAAATTATTCACACCACTGACAGATTTAGATTTTAAATTAGTTCTGTTCAACCAGGAGGTTTATTTCCATTCAGAAACAACCATCTTATAAAAGAAAAGAAAACAAAAAAGCATAAATCTTGAAAAAAGAGAGGAAACTTAGCTGGTTTTGTTTACATATTGTTGACATCAGAATTATTTCTAATTTTCTCAGTCCAACTGAGAGGAAAAATCATCTATGGCCTTACAGCAGCTAAACACTCACCAGTTGAATGCAGCAATGGTTTGGTTGAAAATGTGTTTATTTCTGGATAAACAAACTTTGTTGAAACTGGTAGAAAAAAACATTGGGACAGCTGAGTCTCTTTGAGCATATGGGATAAGATCTTACCAGCTGCTCCAGTCAAACACAAAACTATTGTTATTTCCAGAAATAAAAGACTTAACTTGTACAGAGCAAAATAAATGAATTCCAAAATGCATTGTGTTAGTGTATTAATCCATTTTTCTATACAT
Source organism: Xiphophorus maculatus (assembly GCF_002775205.1). Classification (NCBI taxonomy): domain Eukaryota; kingdom Metazoa; phylum Chordata; class Actinopteri; order Cyprinodontiformes; family Poeciliidae; genus Xiphophorus; species Xiphophorus maculatus. The sequence goes on along the minus strand of NC_036458.1, from coordinate 8,854,957 downwards.
CTTACCAGAAGGAATTTCAGTGAGATCACCTTACATCTATGTATATCAGTGAATCAAATTTTAATAAAACAAGTCGTTTGAGCATTAATTGTCTAGCAACGTGAGCTTAAACCATTTTAGTATTTTCCCTTCTTTTGTGTTTCACTATAACCTGCATAGTATTGGTCCACAAAGACCTTAAAGTGTGTTAAATTTTGTCCCATGTCTCAGTTGCTAAATGCTCTGATGATCCTAGAACTAAGGTAACCAGTCTTGATTTTGTTGTGCTTGCAACATACTGTAGGTTTCTCCATTCATGCTGAGAACAGACTTTTCATACACACATCACTGTCAGATCTGCAGAAATGAAATGTACTGAGTTTTGAAAATTTCATAAGGTTTTGTTCTTTTAAAATCTATGTATAAATGTCTGTACAATCGGCCCTCTTCTATAATCAGTGAACTTGTAGTTCCACTCAGAGCGGTGGGTTTTAACACATGAGCAGTCGCCAGCTGGACCGTCAGAGCCTCTGAGAAAGTCATCCTTCGGACAGTCAACCTGTGGAATTTCTTGAACCTTGAACTTAAACTGGATTCAGACTGGGAACAGTTTTAGATATGAATTGAAAGGCATTTAAAAAAACAGCCAGATCTGTGATCACAACTAATCTACTAATATATATTTTATCTGCTTTTGTTATGTGTGTTTAACAGTGGATTTTAGAAATTACTTAAAGGCCCTTGTAGGAGCGAGCATTGCAAATTAGCCATGTCTATAATTGCTAATGTATGTATTATGTTAATTACATATAGTTGTCACAATCAAATAAGTAAATAAAAAATAAACAATTGATGTTGATATTAATAGTGTATATGTACATGTACATGTGGGACTTAAAGTATTATTAAAATTATACCAAAATGCTAATTTTCTGCTAATAAATATAAAACTTCATAACATAAATCCTGAGACTGAAAGGTATCTTGGTTAATATTTCCTGATAAACAGTCCTGACATGATACTGCTGTTTAAAATTGCTAATAATTACGTTTGGGACTTATTGTTACACAATACTACCAAAAACTCCATTACCCGGAACTCCTCCAATTTACCTCTCAGGGAAAGCTAATGTGATTCAAATGAAGGTCTGGGGGCATGAGAGAAAGGCTGACATTGTACTTTGTTGCTCTGATTCACATACTGTACCCACAGGCGGCAAGACCACAGAGCCTGTCTTTAGACTTGTGTCTCACCCTTTGCTTTCTTGTGGGAGGATTCCTGTGGTCCATTCCCACAGCCTCCATGAGAGGGTCCAGTCAGGATAAATAGCTCTACCTCCCACCCTGTGCCAGGGAACAACTTTTATGGGACTGTTCTCCATTATCATAAATATCTTCTCTGCACGTGACAGAAAAGCAGGTCACAGTGTCCCAGCAGAAAATTTGCCACCGCTTCTAATAGATCAGGCAGTGAAAGTGGGAGAATCTAACTGAGGATTGTCCATAACAACTGAGTAGAAACAAGGAAATTTTTGACAGCTCCCACATACGAAATATTTACAGTTTTGCAAAAACAATTTGTATAGCAAAAGAGGAAACACATTGTCCCGAAAGTCTGTGACTGTGGTTGGAATTTCCTGGTTCACCAGTTGAGAGAGAGCATTAGTGATCTGGAAGGAAAAATAAGCATCTTATCCAACATTGTTTGGAAAGTGTGAAGTCTGATGACCTCGGATTGAACCAGGAGATTTTAGCGGTAACCGGTCACATTCTCGCTCTTTCACCATCGGTGACCATGGATACAGTCGTCTTTTGTCTGAAAGTGGCCGTCACCGACTTCAAAGACAGTTCGGCTTTCCGACTGACCACTTGACCCTCCGATGCCCCGTTCATGGAGAGCTTCAACAGGAAATGAACTAAAGCTCACTATTATCACAATCACCTCAGAGTCAGGCTTCACAACAGAGAATTTTAGAAGGACGCAACAGCCGCTAAGAAATGGATACAGGGATGCTGGTCTTTGAGATTCAATTAGCACAGACTTTGGATGGCATGGCGGCATCTTTAAGGAATTTTGATTTTTGCATAATAATTTCCTGCTTCTGAAAAGGGCAGCAGCGATAAGAATGAATAACGAGAGGTCTCAAGAGCTCTGATCAAAATGTCACCTCTGGCATTGATGCAGCGCTGTGCATGCTTTGATTAGTGTTGAATGCAAATCTTCTTTTTCTGATGCCTTCTTAACCTTCTGTGGCCTTCCTGCATTCCGAATGTAATTAGACAAGGAGCAATTACCATATTTCCTAGCAGAAAGGAAGCAGGTTTCATTTTAAATTTTGAAGCTGCAAACCTAATGCTAAATTTGCTTGTTCAGTTGTAAAAGAAAACCGTTGTCGAAATGGAATAAGTATGTTTTATCAATGCCACATTACAGCTATTAGCTCTGAAATGTTTTCCCCAGAACTGGTATTTTACTTTCTTCCTGCCAAAGCAAACAGTGTGCAACTTGTTTTTGCTGCACGCAAAACATCCTTTTCATTTTAACCTAAAATCTGTAATGCATTGAAAAATAAAATATAACACACAAAATTCCCGCTGGGATATATTTATTTTTGCTGTCATTTCATTGTGCAGCCCTTTGTTACCAGTCAGTTTAAAATGTATACCAGAAATTCAAACTTTAGATTTATTGCAGTTTTCATACCCTATTTAAGGGATAAGATTTTCTGTAGTATCACATTGAGATGTCTCCATGTCTGCAGTTTTTGTCTGATAAATCCGACAGCAAACAGAAACCTCTGTTGCTGCCATATCTCAGAGCTTTTTTTAAACACCACGAGGCTCGTTTGAACAGCAAGTTTTCTTTAGAAAGCAAACAAAAAAAACAAGTGGCAGAAAAAAACAAACATCATATGTGCTAAACACCTTTTTATATCTTAAGAAAAATACCCTGGGAACTGATAAATTATGGATAGCATTCCCTGCCAGTTCTATAATTACTGTTAAAGCATTTATACAAAGATACATTCCAAAACAAGCTCCCTTGGTGTCAGCTGAACTAAATAAAGTAAACACAACGTTGAGCCAGTTTTTTTTCCCTTTTTTTTCTTCTTTTTTGCTCCTGCTGTTATTTGTTTGTGAATTTCAACTCAGAAGCCTGCTGAAAATATAAAACCCCTTTATAGAGTAGCAGAAACAGTATGTGCATGTTTGAGAGCAGCTGAGAGAGCCGCTGTTTTTGTACTTGCTGAGTGGATAAACTGAGTGGATTCATGTGGATGAGTTCTACCACAATAACGACTCCTTCTCAGAGACAAACAGTTCTGTTCTTATTTAGGTCCCTAAAGGAAAGATACTCCTCATAAAAGTTAATCTCTGTTTTTCATATTCTTGTCTTTTTTTCCAAGAAAACCTTTTCCTTTTTTTTTTTTTATATTGTAGTTGAAACTCCTCCTCAGGGTTGCTGCTATAACTAGTCAGTGGAAAAAAGAAATCAGATGCTGCTCATGTGATAACTGGCTTATGGGATTGTTATAAGTCCTGAAAGGCGATACTATTTTTATGCTGCACATGATCAAATTTACACAGTTTGTTGTAATTAATTATGTATTTTTGTAGAACTTCTAACTGCTTTCAGTGCAATTACTGGTTCTGCAGATGTAAGTACATGTGGGCAAAGAACAACAGCATAGAGAGCTAAGAGAAAAACTTTATTGATTGCTGCTGAATGTATTGCTTTATGTGGAAAAACGGATCACTCTTCTATAATAAACAATCACACCGATAAATTATGAAGAGACCATGAATGAACACCTGAGATTTTACCTTTTACTTTGAGAATATGTTTGCTGGCCACTCTGATCATGTCTGCAGTCTTAAAAAACATATTACCTTTGCGTAATAAGTGTGTTATTAAACAGAATTGTTATATGTCAATGTTAATTAATTAAAGTGTGGAGCACCCAAACATAACCTACAACTATGAGAGAAACATTATGCTCATGAATGACCCAGAGAAATTCAACAACAAGTATTTTTGTGAGCAAAATAACTTGGATGTCTGGCGGAAATCAAAGATTGCATTGCACGCAAATTAATATGTAGCAACACTGTGGCAATTTCTTTCCTCCACTTGGCTTTAATAATAATTTAATAATCAGATTTTTTTTTTTATCTGGAAAATTAATCATTAGCATTAATCATTTACTGCTCACTCTGCTTGAACATTTAAAGTGTTCAAGCAGAGTGAGGTCCCTTAATTCAGAAAGATTCAATCCTTAGTTTTACAGAGAATAGACCTAATGAGAACATGTCAGAACCTGTGTCCTCATTAATGGACTCATTCTGGTCTCATTCAGACAGTATATTGGGATCAGTCAACACAAGACTGTAAGAAGATAAAGGGATGGTTCTGTGATGGATTTGGCCAAAAGACCCAGCAAATCACTGGCTGTGGCCCAAACACCATCCCATTTGCATTCCTCAAGGGCAAGCTGTCCAATATTATCTCTTCTCACTCCAGCAGAGGCCTCAGAAGCCACAAAGGACTTGCTGTATAGGCTTCTTCCCACATCACATACACTGGAGAGCAAAGGCTGACTTCAGAAGTGTCTAATTATGCAGACCTGTCAGCAAGAGATGCACCTGCAGGCACAGGTGTTTATGTCCTTGCATGCAATGATCTTTGTTAAAGGCATCTTCACAGGCCCTCCCAGCAGTACACATTTTTAATGATATAGCATGCAGTTCAGAGGCAATTTACCAAAATTTTGAAATTAGGGTGCATAAATAGTCACATTTTTCATTTTATGAACATAAACTACAAACAGAATGGTGGAGTCTTGCCAGCACATGCACACAGAGATCCAAAAGAGAGCTTAGTTTGTATAAATTTACAATTTAACCTGCTCCCTTGACTGATACTGAAAGTAGTGCAGGTGTGAAATCCCACATCTGGGTGTGTGGGGGATCCAGGTTCAGCTGCTGCGGTGGGAGGAGACGGGGACTATGGTGTAACATTCTGCATTGAGGATTAGGCTTGTCTGAGAGAAGATAAGACTTTGCAGAATCAATGCTGTGTTAAATGTATCTGCCAGAGCCAGAAGAGGAGCAACAGCAATGCACAGACACTGCCAACATTCCTGGGGATCAGAAACTGCTACAGATTTCCAGCTTTTTCATAAGATTTAAGGAAAAGTTAGTACGAGAAGCTCAGTGTACTTTTAACCAACATCAAAACATGATAGACCTCTATTTTGGGTTTATTTGAAATGATACAAAACAATGTCTTTACCTGGAAGGAAATGTTCTCAGAAATTCAAATAATCAAATGTAATTAAATGAGATATATATATATATTTTTTACTTTTCTACTAAAATTATAAAGGAATAGTGATTATTGCTGTCATTTTAACAGACAGCAGTAGTAAATACTGACTTTGACATAAGTCATAAAACATAAGACAGGACTTATTTACTTGTGTTGTTATTCCTAGAGAAGACGTAACAAGAAGATATATCCACTTTATCAACAAACTATTCTTATATGTTTCCTGCAATTGAACGTCAGTAGCTATACAATGGAAAACAGGGCTTGTTATTATCTGCAAGGTAAGTATTTTCTTTACTTTTTATTAATTTTCAAAGTTTTAAATTTAAGGTAAAAGTAGAAATGCATAAAATCCTTTATCCAGTTGTGATTTGCTGCATTGATAACAGCACAACAAAGTGACAAATTCAAAGTTCTGCTGTTTTCCTTGGAAAACATAAAAAGTTTAGTAATGGGTGATACATCCTGGCATTACTACTAAAAAAACACTATTTATTATATAGCCTACTGTCCTTAAAAAAAAAGAATAAATGTTCTTTTTTGTTGTCATTAAGAAGACGACATAAGTGCATAAGTTGCTGAGTGGAAACAGTTCATGAAACTACAGCGACATCTAGTGGCGGAAATCAGAAGACCTGCAACATTTTTATCCAGCTTTTCTAAAATCCATGTTGTCAAACAAACACTCAATTCATCACAGGGAACCAGTATCACTAATCTGCAACCGGCTTCAGCCTCTCACATGCTGCAGCTGATGCACTGGTTGGAGGGCATTGTGTCTGTAGAAAATGACGAAGTCCTCTCCACACTTGAGCCAACATGCAGTTCATAACCCATCTGTTTTCACCAGGTTTCTAATTTAGAACGTATCGACTGCAAGTCAGTAAACCACAAGCTTTCGTGTCTTGCAGCTATGAGAAATCCTTGTCTAATCCACTATCACAGCAGTCCCTTTGAGTGGTGTGGACACTAAGGTGAGTGTGTCCTGCGGCTCTGTATTCTCATGGTGGACATAATGAACACCACTGTTTCCTCGTGGTTTTATGTCGCTCTTCTGCAGAGTTGCCACTGTGTTGCAGTACATGTTTGATCTCCGGCTAGTCGCGGCAGTTGGGAAGCAAAAATATTAAAAGGTCAAGGATTGCCAGAGACACAGAGGAGAGGAGAGGAGAGGAGGAGAGTGGTGAAGAAAGGTGAGAGATTGACAGAGAGGATGAATGGACAAAAAGGTCAAAATCAGCCTGTGGATTTTTTTTTTTCACACTAGGATCGTGTGCTAGGTTGCATCATGTGCCAATGTTGCACCCTTTTCCTAAGGCTGCTATAATTTCAATAAATAATACATACAGTTTTTTATGAGAATGAAGAAACCAGGATGAAATTTAAATACAGTCTTTATTGGGTCATGGACATTTTCTAAAGTTATTATCTAATATACAGCAACACAGGCATTTACAATTCAATGACAAATAATTCACTTTAACAATAACAATTTCAAAGGTTTTTTTTGCCACTTTAGACAGTTTTTACTAGATTTAATCTCTAAAATCTGAAGAAAAATCCTCAAAATTAAGCAATTCATTATACGGGGAGAAATTAAACTATTGTTGTAATTTGTGCATGTCTAAAACATGCTTTTTTTTTAAAACTTATGTTTCGCCCCTTCTTTATGCTGATCACAAAACACAACTAGCTTACTGTGACTGAATACTAACAAATTATTCTTATTATTATTCCAAAGATAGAACCCTGAATTTAAAACTGCCCCCCTTTAACATTGTCTTTACAAAGATATAAATGTCATGACCCTAATCTAAATTTTAATGTTTGTTTATACTCAAAATGAGGTTGCATTGTTTTTTGTAAACATATGTTGGTAATAAATTAAAGTTTTTGAGGAAGAATGCCAATCAAACACTGATAGGTATTCAACTATTACCTTATTAAGCTGTGCTTGTCTTCTAGGGGGTAACTAAATGCCACATCTCAAAAATAAACTAAACAAACATAAATGCAAGTGCTGTTCAGACATACTAAATGACTCCCTGCACCTGTAAGAAAGCAGGCTTCCTGAACACCTGAACAAACCCTGTAATGCAAATCACGTTTTTTTTTTAGGCATTAAAATGTTTTCTTTTCTGTTTTTATTTTTTTCTGACTGCTTTATCCTCACAACTTCACATGGTTACAGCAAAGCACTACACAAGCAGCCACTAAAAGGTTACGTCACTGTCAAAATGCTGTCGGTGTGAGGATTTTGGTGCTAAGTACCTGCTACGCTTTCTTTACTACAACTTAGTGACTGTTTTGAAATTGTGAAAAAAGAGCAAGCTTATATGTATCAACAAACCCCAAAAGACTAAAGGGGCAAAAGCTCTTATTTGTTATTAGCTGGCACTCTTGTAGAAGACTTTGAAAATGTTTCCAATGAGGAAGGTGCTATCCCAGATCACAACATTGTCTCAACCAAAAGCTGTTTGAAATCGGCGGAGAAGATTTGATAAGTTCGTTCTAGGTGCAGCCCACGCAGCTCTCCGGCTCCACCCACAAATACATTTCTTTATAAATGTGGCACAATTTAAGTCTGACTAAACAGGTTTTCCAATAGTGAATGTTTTATCACAAAAAAGAAATGCTACATGAAATAATCCTCACCAAGCACAAAAGTTCTTACATTAAGAGTGAAATTACTATGACAACTGAAATTACTAAATTGTGACGTCTAATCAACTTTTCTAGCGTTTTACGGCGTCATAAACTTTGTTCTGATGAGCTTGTCTAAAATAATCTACACAGGTAGGTTTGGGCTTAAACAAAGGGGAAAATGTGTCACACAACTTGTTATAGAGCATCATGGACACTTGGAACTATAGTAAAATTTTGACTGAAAATATGTTGAAATCAACATTTATTATAATTGGGTATTTCATAATGATCCAAAATCATACACTAAAATAAAGGCGGAAATGGTTCAGCGGACAAAATGCTGTCATGTGCATCTCAGACCTAAATCTTGAGAAAACCTGTGTGCAGATCACACCATGAGACTTAGGATAATTTGGAGAGATTCTGCACAGAGAAATTGCCCAATCTCTTCTTGTATGTGGCTACAAGAAGAGATTTATTTTAACGATTTTAACACATCTTTACTAAAGGTACCAGCAAATTTTCCCATTTGTGCATTTTTTAAAAACATTTTTAAATCCACAATCCCTTTAATAAAGTAAACATATGTATTGACACATTTTAAACTAAGCTAGGATTAATCTAATCAATATTTACTTAACTATTTCTTGACTTGCTATAGCAACACTGAGAGTCGGGTGTGGATATTTTGTGCTTTTTGAAGCCTGTTTAATACTCTTATTTTGCATAACCATGTAATAGGAATTTCTTTTTCGCAAGGTAAAGTGGTTGGATTCTAGGTCAAAGTGTGACCCTCATCTTTTTTGCAGCAGCATTAAGGTCCCAGTCTTCCAGCTACACTCACAGAGCTTTTGGAGCTCAAGCTTAATTCTGCCTGTCAGGCCAGTGAGAGCTGCTGCAGAGGGTAGGACTTTTTTTCCCCCTCAAGTGCAATTATACCACTGCACGTGTCATTATCCTCACTTCTCTTCACCTTGAGAGAGAAAATGTCAAACCGTGGAACAGATTTATATTTAAAACATAAACGAAGGCCTTCGTGGATTTAAAGCTTTCATATCCCAGGCGTTGTGACGCCTGAAGTCGTTCTCTGGTGGATTCTGAACACTGCATGTGCGAATCCAAACCAATTAGCCTGGTTTTCCTTTAAACATGTTTCTGAAACGCTGGCACTTCTGAAACGAGGATGCAGTATTTTTGCCTCCGTCAGAATAAAAATGTGAAGGACAAAAAGAGAGAAAGTGGAGCACAGTCCTAGAAATGAATTCCTTGAACTCTTTAGGTTCATCTGTTCATTAAGTTGTTCAATTCTGAACAAAATAAAATATTTTTGTAATGATCTGAACTCACTGCGTCACTTTATATAAGTCAGCAAGTATTTTATCAAGTCTTTTGTTAATTAGGTGAGAGTTAGGTTAGATATTCTTTATATTAAAGCTTTGAATAAATAAAACAGCTTTCAGTTACCCTATTGCTCTTGTGCAAACAGGAAAAAAGAAAGAGGTAGGTGACTAAGTTTTCATAACACTGAAGTCTTTTAATGCAAGGTGATTAAAAGTTAAATGAAACCACGCAGTGGCTTGTGTGCGAGGAAATGTTAGACCTTGTTGCTGCAGACCTCTCACTGGCCCACAAGCTTAAGATTTCAGACCACCTAAAACTGCATTCTTACAATTAACGTCTTATGTTTATATTAAGAAGCTTGAAAGAATAAATCATCCAGCACTTTCCACAATTAATGGAACCCCTTAGATTTGCAACAAGTCCCAAAATAATTAAAAAAAAAATCCTACCTTTTAATAACATGAAATGTGGCACAATTTTTGCACTAAGAACAATGCCTATGAAAAGTAAGATTTCATAAAAATAATTGGCCACAGGGGAGTTATTTGCAAATTTACACAAAAAAAAAAAACTCAGATAAAATATTTAAACAAAATATTTCCTGACATCATAGTGTCCAAATCTTTTAAGAAAAAAAGCTCTGAAGTTTTCAACATCAGAGAATATCTAAGTATTTTCATGTAAATATGTGAAATTGATCTCACAAAGTTCTTAATAGAAATTTACTCCTCCGTTGCATTATTTTCCCCCTTTTATTTGTAATTTTTACTCCAACGTAAAAATAAATGTACTTTAATTATTTTTGCAATTTATACTTAATGTTTTAAGGTGGATTTGTATGTCAAGCAACATCTTGCTTTCCTGTTGTTTAATATACACAACAGGTAAGAAGATTTGCTTCTACTTACCACAATTTGTAGCGAGAAAAACAAGAGAATTTGCATGCAGGTTGAACAGATGTGTGGTGATTTTAGTCGTAAAGGAAATGGATAACTTGGTCTAAACTTTCCCATATCTTTAGAAAGAGTAATAGTTAAACAAATTAAACCCCCTACAGATCAACACTTATTAACACATCCTTTCCAGGGGTGCCATTAATTATGATGGATGCTGTAGAAGGTGAACACACTAAATAAGCTTCCATCCAATTGAACTCCACATTACTTTTGAAGAACCCCCATCAAAGCACCTCTGTAAGCAATAAACATATCTGAGGTATAGATTTAGACTTAAGACTTAGAGCTATATGTTGGCTACTTTCACAAAATATTTTTTTTTTAAATGTTAAATCTATCATATCAAATATTATACAACAAACATAACAATTACTTCATTACAAAAAATATAGACTAGTAACATTCAGTATCAACTATCCATTGACTTCTAAAATATAGTTAAACTGAGACAGCATAGCGTTGCACAGTGACTGGATGTTCATCTTCCAGTAAGAAAACATCCTCATGTTCTTTTCATTTTGGTATAATTACCGAACAAACAATACATTGGAAAAGAAAGGATAAATATTGTAAACATTGTTACAAGTACAAAAGCACGTGTTGCAAGATGTGATCAGAAAACATGAATACAACCAATACTAACAGCTCTCAGTCCTCCTCCATCGACTTCTCAATCTCCTTCAGCCTGCGGACGAACTCCTGAGCCTCCCTGTCTCCCGTGCGAGCATCCAACATCCTCATGATTGGCTTTTCTGAGGGAGAAAGAGCAAACATACCTCTTATATTCTTAGAATTACCTCGTAAGGCAAACAGACTGAAACATCCTCAACTACAGTATTTGTACCACTGGGTTTGCTGCGGGACAAGTGCAGAATGACGGGCTGGACATTCTTTCCGGCAGCCGAGGCGTTGGGTCTCCCCGGCCAGCAGAAGTCGCTGAGTGGAGCGACAGCTTCTCCAGCAAAGTCGTTGGTAGACAGCCAGTCATAGTCCATCACAGTGAAGGTCAAACAGGCGTACCTGTGCCTGTACTGTTCAGGACTGACATGACTGGAAGACAATAGAGTCAAATAACCAATCAAATGAGAAACAGAGTATACACTGCCATGTACACACACACACACGGCCTTTTCCATATTTTGCCACATGACCACAAACTTCAGTCTGCTTTATCGGAATTTTACGTGATGGACCAACACAGGTCAGAGGAAAAATTGAGAAATGTAAGGAAAATTATTAATGGCTTTAAATTTTGTTTTGTTTTTTATTGTGGTGTGAATGTATTCCCCCGCCCCTCCAACTGTTACTCTGATTCATCTAAAAACAATTTGTGCGACCAAATGTCTTGTTTGTCAGATGTTACCTAATTAGTAAACAGAGCCCATCTGTGTGTAATTTAACCTCATTGTAAATCTACAGACCCATTCAATAAATTAGAGTATTACTGAAAATCCCATTTATTTTAGGAACTTTATCACTAAGTGAAACACAGTGTATTGATTAATTACACACAGATGAATACTTGAAAGCCTTTATTTCTGTTAATTGTAATGATTTTCTACTTACAACCAAGAGAGCATGACATTTAAGATTAGACTATTACATAAAAAACTATTTTTATTAGCCTTAAAAAACTATGTTTAAAAATGTGTCTTTTTGCTGGTGTTGGTGTCTTCCTGGTCCCCTCCTCTCCCTCTTTGTTTTCTTCCCATCTGTCTCCCAATAATGTTGTTTGTTTTCTGTTCAATCAATCACCTGAACCTGGTATGGCCTGAAGTGCTGTCACTAATGTAATAACTTTAAGGTGCTAGTGGTGAAATGTCTTTCCCCATTTTGTAGAGCAAATCTGCCACTGTTACTGTAAGAAGAAGGTGTTCTTGTCAGATGGCGTCAAAATCTCAACTTTAGAAACCATTTGTTTAGATAAAAGCTTATTCATTTGTTACAATGGCACAAAGTCCAGACCTGAATCTAACTGAGAATCTGTGGCAGGATTTGAAAACTGACCCTCAAAGACACTGTCCACCCAATTGGACTCATTGAAAGCTAGCCAAGGACCAGCATGCGACAAATCCCGAAATACTTGAAGATGAACTTACACAGGAAGAATGTACTGACTCAGACAAGATGAATACAAATGCACAACTTACGCTTCAGGTTCTTATTTAGACAAAAAAAGGAAGCGAAAATGGAAATTATGTATTATTTCCTTTCACTTCATACTGTAACTATGAGTAAGTTGGTGTTGGCTTGCTAAATAAAAGACAGATAAAATAGACTGAAGTTAGTGATAACAATATATTAATTATATATATATATATTCCTTTATTTAATCAGGTAAACCCCATTGAGATCTAGATCTCATTTTCAAGAGGGACCTGAGCAAAAACTTTCCAATACATAGCAACCTGGTTACAAGATAAAAACAATTAATACATATGCACAAGTATAAAACAATAAAAACAATTTAAATATATATGCGGAGAAGAAATTATGGCTTTTCACTCACAAATAAAACAGTTCATCGAATACTGGATGCAGCGTCTTTAGCTTTACTTGAGTGCGTTGACTCTTGGCTGCTGGAAAGAGGTGATGAGGACAAAGCTCCACAATCACAAATGGATCACTAAGACCTGAAGGAGATGACAAAAGTATTACAAGATGTTCAACAAAGCTTATGTCTATCAAAAAACATTTGTTTTTACTTTTACCATTAGCATCCAATGCGATAATGTCAGCAGCATGTAGAATCTCCACTGTGAGTCTCTGCTCTGGAGGATCGTAGTAGCATTTCACACTGATTCGACCGTAAGGCGTATGCTTGAGTGTTTTCTGCGACATATTACATCACAAGCAAAGTCAAAATATATTTATTAAGTGTTTACCTAGCAGTAACACGTCCACTAACGATAAGAATCAGTTTTTTTATTCAGTGGCCTACAAAAATATTCTAAATTTCCCACAGTATCTTGCAATATTTGATTGCATGTTGCTTTTAGGGGCTTGAGAAAAGGCCAGACTTTCAATCAGGGGTGAAGCAATAGAGCTCAGGGTATTCAATCAATATCTCTCCATCCACTTAAATGAAATTGTCTGTCCGGTAACTTAAAACACACCTGGAGGGAAATCTTCTCCAGGTAGTACTGCTCAATCAGATCAAAGGAGGAACATTTGTTTAGCCTGAGCTCTTCATCCAAGACCTAAACAATGAAGGTGATCAGTTAGAGAAACATATAAAGGAGACCAATTTAATTTACCATGCACATGAAACTCGGCTGGCAGAATTGCATGACTATATACCTTGTAGTCTCCGCTTTTCATGTCTTCCAAAGCCAGACCGTCACCCTTCACATGGAAGAACTGCAACAGGGTCTAAAACATTTAAATGACGACAAAAATAGAACAAGCATGCTATGAGTCATTACACATACCCCTCCAATATGTATAGGCTAAAGTCTCAGCTCTGAGAAGATGCCCGTTGTTCACACTAACATTACGAAACCTTGGGCAGGCAAACGTGATATTTGTGGAGGAAGGTGTGGAGGGACAGTGCGAACCTCTACTGCATCCTAACTTAGCCCACGTCTGTGGCAGACCTTAGCTTCTCATGGAAATGTGTGACGTCCCCTGCCAGCTCGTTGACTTTGTTGAATAAACAACAGTTTCCACATTGTCATTCATAAGGGAGCTCATGTTGCCACATAGCTGCTATCTGAAGACTTCATGAATATCTGACATATGCTAACTAGTGCATTACAGCCAGCATACAGAGGCAGATCACTAAAGAGGGACGGGAGCAAACATTTACTAATGGAAAAGAAAGTTAAACAAAGTTATGACACTGACCTCAACTGTGTACTGGAAGCGGTTGTAGAACTCCACCTGAACACCCCTGTTTTCTGTGACCGCGTCCAGGATCATTCGCAGGAGCAGCTCCCACATGCTCTGCAGAACTCTGTGAGACAGCAAGCATAAACAATGCTCTCAAAAATAACACCCACAGGCCACAAAAACATGTAAAATCATTTTGTGAAACTCATACTTCTGGAAGAAAACAGCAACATATTAAGTGGTGAACTAAAATAACCACTTCTTGTCAAAAGCTGCTTGGTTGTTTTAGCCAAATCCAGATTATTGCCCAATCATTTAACACAGAGCCAAGGCCTTTCCTGAAAAAGATGCCATCTTTGGTAGCAGCCTGTGTCACTCTAAAATGAGTAAATATTTTTCCAGCCTTAATGTTTCTTCCATATAAGCAAAAGTTACTAGCACCATGTGCATTAATGTACCCTCATGCAGTCATGCATGCTGGCATTGCAGAGTCCTCGTATCAAAAGCAGATGGTGTCTCCTCTTTTAAAGCTGGAGGAAGTGCTGTCCATCATTTCCCAGATAATTGACTTGGAAAGGTTAGAGGTTTACAGGACAGATTTCATATGTAGCTCCTGCCTGCCAGCTTTGCTCAAGGTTTTAATCAGCCAAACATGTTGGCTGATTTTTACATGGGTGGGAAACATGCAGGAGGTCTATTGTTTTACTTCTGGCTAAATTGTCCGATCAGATCAGATCAGATTTTATTTATAGTACACATATGAAAATAATTCTAGTGACAAATATAGCCATTAAATAATATTAAGTGTTGTCACTTAACAATATTGTAGATTATAATTATGCAAAACACATATTTCACCTATTTCTATATAGTTAAAAATACTCAATGTTTCAAGTAAAAATATTCCTACCCTTGGACTGGTCCACGTTTTGTCATGCTATAGCTGCTACCTTCAATTTTATGCTAGATCCACATTTTGCTGCAATTTCATCTTCAAGATTTTAAAGGTACAGTGCTGCAAAGTATTCACAGCGCTTCACTTTTTCCACACTTTGTGATGTTACAGTCTTATTCCAACTTGTATTGACTTAATCTCTCTTACATACACAAATACCCTATTTTGACAATAAAGAAAAAATATTTTGCGAACGTATTTTACTGTCTATTCTTTTTTACCTGGTAAGATTTTCCTTAACAAGGTTTGCTGTCAGGATGACCATCGTGTCTTGAAGGTACTTCATGAGAGGGGAAACAGCCTGGGAGGAATCCACATGTCACAAATATACAGTAGATGACAAAACTGACACAGGAATGAAAATGTCAGCTGGTTGTTGCTACATACGTCGTCATTGTTGATGGAGTCTGGAGACAAGCTGATGTGCTGAATGTACCGCCGAAGTTCAGGCTGCATCTGCACACATAATGCCCAGGTATAGAAGAGCAAGCTGTGTTTCAATCTATGACCATCTACTGACCAACAGACCTATGATAGTCATGTATATACTATATATGTAGTGTATATATATATATATATATATATATATATATATATATATATATATATAAATATATATCTTTTTGCTTTCTTTCTGTATTCTTCAGTATAGTGGTAAACATTTATCTGGGTTGAAAAATATGAAGGCACACTAATGTGGAAATTCTGCGGGGATATTTTTATAATTATTATCTAGGTCTTAGCTATGCTACTCTTAAATTTTTAATACTGATATTCTATCATTTAAAAAATAGACAAAATGCCAAAATAATAAGAAATATTTTAGTCAGTAGGTGGTGATAATATCAAAATAGTTACCTACCTATACAGAAAAAAGCTCATTTAAGAGCAGAGCTAATAATTATAGCTAAACGGGTATGTTTTATTGTTATGTTTTATTTAATTGAAGTTCAATATTTGCACAGTCTGGACAAACTAATCTGTGGCACAAAACAAAATAATAATTTGCTGTGCTGGTGGATGCTGCAGAAAACATTTTGTTTCGCAATTTATCTGACAGTTTTAATTAGCTTTGAAGCTTTAACATGTGAATGTCCTATCAGTACGGATGTAGCCTGAGCTGAGGTTAATGTTTTCACCTTGTCGGTGAGCACTGTGATTAGGCGCTTGGCTTCTCTTTGCAGGTCCAGGTCCATGTTGAACAGCTGCCCGTTGAGGGCTTTGTAGACCTGCTCTTTCCCCTCCGCTCCACACGACTCCTCCATGGCCCGCTCCACGCCAGGCCAGTCCAGGTCTCGAGGCAGGTGAGCCAGGAAAACACGCACATGCTCCACGTTGTTCAGGCCGATGCAGAGCTAGCCGAAAGCCAAGAGGAGCAAAAGAGGAGAAAGAGAGGGGTGGTGGAGGAGATAAAAAAGAAGGAAAAGAAGCAGAGCTACCAAGAAGTAGAGAGATGGCTTATGAGTATAAACAATTCATGACAGCAAGACACTTCTGCTCTATTTCTGTGCCCACATTTGTGCTCTCCTGCTGTGCTTTTGTGTTTACAAGCAGGAACTCTCTGATCGTTTTTACATCATCGTGTGCCCACCCCCTGCTTTGTCTTGCTACAGGCGGTACCTGCACTGTGAAATTCTTGTGGTCTCGGGCCAGCTGGTTCCTCTCAATCTTGCGCGTCATCATCTCTGAGTAGCAAACAGCTTCATTGCAGAAGTTCTGCGGGAGATGAAGGTAGGACCATTTATGCAACTTCATAACTTCGTAGGGATCGCATGCGATACAGATGCTACATTTTGTGGTGTGGAAGGAAAAATATGGATGGTGGTCTATTTTTTTCTTCTTTACAAATTACCTGCCTGAGTGACTTATTTGTGCAAACAACTTTGGCTGCAATTGTATCCACAAATGTTTTGGAGTTTTCATATCAGTGTCAAGTCTGCCCCAGCTGGTTTCCTTTAAGGATTCTTCATGTATTCACAATTGAAACCAGATATTTACATTCACAGAATAGAAAGACGCATATGTGTTTGTTTTTTTTTCTTCACTGCCCGAAGTGAAATCAGACCAAACTTCTGATTTTTAGGTTAGATAAAGTCTCTTTTTTTAGGTTAGTTAGAATTAACAAGATTATTTCTATTTGCTAAATGCCAGAAAATGTACAGAGAACAAAACATTTTTTTTTTTGTAACTTTCATCAAACTCAGAAGTTTTGGTGTATATAAATATATAGTTTCAGATGTATGTCCATCCCATCTTACCGCTAATTCTGACCAGTTGTCCAGTTCCTACTAATGAAAAGCATTCCCAGAGCATGATTGTGCCACCACCATGTATGCCAAGTAATATCATTTTGGAGTCATTTGTAGTTGTGCAATCTTTTTTTTTTTGGACAATGGGTTGAACATCTCTCAACGGTTGAGTTATGGTTTTACAACCTGAAATTGCCTTAAACTTCTTTACAATTGTATCCCTTCATTGTCAGATATGTTCCTTGGTGTTAATGATGCAGTTTGTTCACTTATGTTCCTTAACAAACCTTCACAGAACAGCAACATTTATAACGAGACTAGATTTAACTAGTTGTCTACTAACGGTCGTTTCTCGCACTGGATTTTATCCAATTTTTATGCCACACTTTGACAATTTTATTTGTAAGAAAATCTGAAAACCGTGTATTTCTTTTTTTGTTTCACTTCACATACATGTCCCCGGGGTGTTGGTTTATCACATACAATCTGAATGTACGTAATATTTAAAATTTGTG
This sequence comes from Xiphophorus maculatus, assembly GCF_002775205.1. NCBI lineage: Eukaryota > Metazoa > Chordata > Actinopteri > Cyprinodontiformes > Poeciliidae > Xiphophorus > Xiphophorus maculatus. The sequence goes on along the minus strand of NC_036458.1, from coordinate 8,837,156 downwards.
GTTGCAGTGTGACAAAATATGCAAAAATTCAAGGGATGCCAGTACTTTTGTAAGGCATTGAAAATTTCTTTCTTCACTTCTACTGATAAAATCTTGCATGTCTCATAGGAGTCATCGCTTTATGACTGCAGGATATGAGTATGCATGTGTTGCAATGCTAAAAGTGGCACTCACGTCTGTCAGACGAGTGACAAAGATGAAGGCCCCCGCAGAGTCTGGCCAGGACAGCTGGAGCCAGATCTCACGTACCTGGCTGAAGCAAGCTGTCACTTCCACTGCTGAGCAACTGTGTTTGGCTTGTTGCACAGGCTGAAGCTGTTCACAAAACACATGCTTTTTAATCATTACACTGCCAGAACATGAATTTATTCAGAAAAAAAATAAACACTAATATTTTGTCAGGAGGCTTAACATACAACTTTTCACGGCATCCATTATGTTTCAGTGAACCTGTTTCAATTTTATTTATTTGTTCACATTTACAGCATATTAAAGTAACCGTAATAACAAATCAAATGTGTCTCCTCAGTCTACTCAACTAAAATGTAATTGTGTGGTCAAAAGCACTGAAAATAATATTTAACTTAATTCAATAATTATATGAGTTAAGGTTAGGCCATTAACCAGAACGCATGTCTGGTCCTAGGCGTAGCACCTGTCATCACAAATCAACTCCAATTACTTTAATTACAAAAATAATTGCATTTGAAGAGCAGAAGCGTCCCACCTGATCTGTTTCCACAGCTTTGCGGATTCTGTCACAGGATCTGTCATGAACAATCTGCAGGAACTTATGAATCGACGACTTGAACCAGTTATGAAAGCCTGTCAGGGCCAACATTTTGGCGTCTCTGTTTGAGTAAAGCAGAAGTCTTTATGAATAAAAGGGAGGCTAATCAAATGATGAGGCGGGCATATGAATAGTCATTAAAGCTGAACAAACTTGAGGGGAAGAAACTCTCGGAAGCCCTTGAGGATCTTCAAAGACATGAAGAGTTCGAAGATGGTTTCCCCCATAGTCTGAGTCAGTCTGGAGCTCTCTTGCTCCAGAGTGCCACAGACCCGCTCCATTGCTACATTTACATCATCTGCTACCTGCCAGGAGGGAGAATTGGAAAGAGGCAGAGTCAAATTTAGCAACAACAACATCGCAGCATGACTCACAAAGACTTCAGAAGGCTTTTTCACCTTGTTTCAAAGACTTACCTGTTTTTCCAGCTGCCTGTATGATATGCTGAAGTAATCTACTTTCACAGCACTGTGAGAGCAAAGAACGAAATGACATGAGACCAACTACTAGGCAACAACACAAAATGAGTCTTTGATTGTGAACCAAGTCTTCACAGCCTTTGAAGACTTGGTTGTATTTCATAAAATACATAGCACACACTGTTGGCTTTAGTAAAAAAAATCACCTGTAGAAGAGTTTGTTGTAGATGTTTTGGCCTCTCTGTACGTCTGCACAAACTGCATCAATCACCTGAACCATTTTTTTCAGCTGCTCCTCCAGAGACTGAATTGTTAGGGAAGATTAACAAGCTTCATCATGCTTAGTAAAATAAGATTCCTTCTATTTTTACACATTATATACTTACCCCTTCCTCTGGTTTGTACTGGGCAATTAAGCTTTCATACCACTCAGACGTTCCTTTCTGTTGATGAAAAGAAACAATGGGTTTTACCGGTGATGTAACAACATTTAGTGACATATTTTGTCAAAATGAACTCAGAACTGGTTGCTGTCAGCATGTTAATGCCTCTGAGGATTAAAATGTGAAGTTTTGTCATAATCAAAAGACATGAATATTTCTGGTTCAACTTTCCCACCCAATAGTAGCTATGTCCAAGACTGTTAATTTGAAGAGGAAAAGGAAGTGTTTCCTCTTCAAGGAAGTGTGTTGCCAGAGGCCAGTTCTGTAACCTTCTGCTTACAATGCTATCAAAAATGTTCTTTTAAATTATCTGTGCGGCATTATTTTTTGTACTTTGGTATAAACAAAAACTGTAGGAGGGTTGAATGAAATTGTAAGCTCTGTGAAATCTGGGGAACTGTTAGTTCAGAGTTTTACAATGGCTAGAATTTCCCACCATCCCTTAAAATAGCAAGATTACTCATAACGCTTGAAAGAGGCACTCCACAGTAAATCAGTTCTGGACGCATTTGTCCTGTATTTTTATGAATCAGTGAAAATGTATTTGCAGCTTATATAAAATACCAAAACTGATCAAAGAAGAAGATTATTCTACACTGAACTGAGACTCTTCATAGGTTTATAAAGTCTTTATTGATGGGTGAACTTCTATGTTTTTTGCATTAGGACTTCAATAAAAACTGCTAAATTGACTAACTTGGGGTGATAACTTTTAGTTTCTGTTTTATTTTTCAAAAATATCACTAAATTTGTGATAGTTTGACATTGATTTTTTTTTTCTGTGATTCTGATACAAATAATAACCTTCTGTTCCTTGTGCTTGCATTGCTTTTTCTGAATATAATCTGTATTGTAAATTGATACACCATTTTCCAGAGCAAACTTCATGTAACACAACCTATCAGATTTCCAGTTATTTCTATTTTGGCAGACCAAACTACTACAACAGCAAGAACAAGTCCTGTGGCGTTTCACTGAGTTGTAATACAGATGTTCTGTTTCGCTATAAATGCTCGCCCATTGTTACCTTGACAGCAGTGGTGATGTCCAAATGAAGCTCATTTCGGAGAGGACAAACAGTCTTAAATGCCCTCATGTTTTGCATGTAGCCAATCCCCCTGGCATGCACAGACAGGAAAAACCAATTACATGACAAAATTGCTATTCAACTCATCACATAGTGACACATTGTTCTCAGAGTTTAGCAAGTATAATAGCTGCAATCTCACTAAATGAATTTCAGTCTAATTGTATGCAGGAGTCTGGGTTATTTATGCAGGAGGAGAAAGATACGTGTTTGGTGTGTATGAGAGTTTGTATGACTGGCAGTTTGTTTTTATGTAATAATGGGGTCCATTACCTGAGCAATCACTAACTTCTGTAAATATGTTGACAAAATTGCAATTCCCACATGAACATTTTTGAATAATTTTTTTTTTCTTCAGATTTAAATCATTCCAAATATCTGAATAATAAATGTCTGTTTCTGGTTAGAGAATACTCAAAAACATTACATTGCTTTGTATAGCATAAAGTTATTGTTTCTAAATTTTCTGATCATCAATACCTTGTCTTGTTGAAATAAATGTTGTCATGGCGATCTGCTCAAGCTCACATGTTTCTAAGATACATCTACAAACGTCTACTGCACTTTCAATCTTTAAAAAGACACGAGTAGCTTCAGATTTATTTTGTATTGCAATGTAAGCATCAAGTGCAAGAACATTTTTACAAGTTGCATGAAAGCTTAGCATGATATAAATGAAAAATAATATAAAGATAGATGAGAATATGTCAGAATTCTGGCACACAAAATTCTGCCTTTTTTAGCATTTGTGCGACAATTTGTTGTTAGAAACAAATGATCGTTATTTTGTTTCGTATGGAAATGAGAAATGATCAAGATAATATCATTGTAATATACTGTGATATTACTGCTGCCTGCACAGAGTGTGACTGACCGGCTTTAGTCTCTCTGTGTTCGTTGGAGTGAAAAAGGTTCTTGATATGGGAGAACAGGCGAGAGCCTGATGTGATGGTGCTGTGACTTTACCTCAGCATGAGCTCGTAGCGTGTAATGGCAGCAGCGCTTGTGCAGGGGAAAACCTGACGCATGTTCTTCATCAGGCACAGGCAGTGCTCTGTGTACAGTCTGAAGCTGTCTGATAGCTGCCTCTCCTGGACACAGGAAGGGCCCTCAGTTATAGCTTCCAGTACACTAGCTGTGGGACATTTTTGGCTGAACCAAAAACCTTGATGAATGCCAGTGAAGGGCTGAGCTAATGAGGTGACTGTTTCTAGGTGATGGAAGTTTTTTTGCTTGTTTGTTTATTATTCCCCTATTGGGAAGCCGATAATGTAGAACCTACCAGGTCTCCCCTCACGGTGGGAGGGTCCCACTCTGCATCGATGGTCCTCAGGAGGCGCAGCAGCAGGGAGTAGCACAGCCTCTGGTTCCGATGATGGTTGCTGTAGCACTGCCAGCGCCTGCATAAAACAAAAGAAAATATGCACCTTGCAGGCAAATGCTTCAGGTCGCATACTCAATTTAATCAATGTAATTTTGTCATTAATACCTACACAATAGCCTGCTGTAGAGGTGAGAGATCAGTTTGCACAGCATGGTGAGTTAGAACAGTCCATGCTGGAGGAGAAACCTGTCCATTCCAGTTGTATGGCTCTCTCTGGGGTTTTAAAAGAGTGACAAGGTCATTTAATTCACATATTATGCAAAGTAAGATGCTTTTTTTTTGTCAAACAGATTTTGTTTGTGTGTGAGCTGTTACAAACATTTAAATACTAACAAAGGTTTAATACCAATGTAGAACAAAAAGCACCCATCACTTCAGAATAATTACAACACTTAAATCAGAAAAAAGAGAAGCTAGTAGCTCCAAGAAAGGTTGCGGCAAAATCATAACCAGTGCAACAGCTTTGTTCAGTCCATCAAATTAAAGTTTAACGAGAACGCCTTATCCATCCTTTTAAACAAACTATGATAAGTTTATGGGCTTTACATGCAATTTTTTTTTTGCACAAAATCATTCACAGGTAATATTTCATTCTTTCAAATAGACCTGTTTTAGGCAGCTGCCACTGTTATGCAAATAAATTGTCACATCCTCCCAACTCATTATTTACACTTGCCATTTATACACGTCCAAATGCCTGCAAACAGATGTGTAATTGTACATCTTTGCCCCTGGATCAGACCCAGAAACATACGAAGACGAGCCTCCTTTCAGTTTCTAATGATAAGCCAACAACAAAACACTGGTCTTTTCCAGCAGCCACAGCGTACATACAGCAATAAATTGATCAGCTCCATTGTAACAAATACTGATAATTGAGCAGAACTGATTAGGCATGCTTTATCTCAATAAATAGATCAGGTTGTTATTTTTATGAAGATATGAGCATAAAAGACAAAGTCCATACTAATCCATAACCTTTGAATATTTTTCTTTCAAACTGAAACACATATCTAACCAGAATCATTTTATTAGCCAAGTTTGTGTGCACAAACAAGGACTTTATCTTCGGTTTAAAGCACTCAGATGTAAGATGACTCAGATGTGGTGTACAGATGTAAAATATAAATATATATAGTTTAAAGAAAATAAAATAAAGGAGAAAAATAACATGCATACTAATAGTTTGTATGTAAAGACAAAGGAAAAAAATGAAAGCTAAGTTGTGGTAGTGCAATACTCTTCTTTTTTTCACAGTAGAGTAGCTGACTCTGTTCATCAAAGACAACCTGGGGAAAGACAAGACATTGTATCTGTGGAGGCTGGTTTTGGAAAATAGCGCCAGCCTGAATGTAAAGGTAAAAACAGTTTTAATATTAATCTTGTAAACTGGTCTCAAGCATTTCTGAAGGTCTTTGATTTCGTTTTCTTTCAAGTTTTTCGGTTAACTTCATCATCACTTTAACAGGAATGTTTTATCTATGAATGTATCAGACACAAAAGGCTCCCACACACAAGGCATAAGCCATTAAAAAGATAACTTGCAAAAAATAAAAAATAAAAAAATAAAATCATTTGGGTCTTTTTCACACATTCTTTCTCAATGATATGTACTTAGATGAGTGAGAAAGGCAACATAATTTCATACAAATTCTGTGTTGACTCAGACAGCTAAAAGAACCTGACACAAAGTAGATATGTAGCTTTGTGATGATCATCTCTCAGTTACATTTTGTAGGGTTTTATGACACAAAGGCAAAATATGCAGTGTTGATGAGGAAAGATCAAAGTGAAAACAGGTGAAACATCAGCCAAAAGCCATAGAAAACATTTAAAAGGCCTTTAGAAACCTCAGCTGAGTTGATCAAGACCAATCTAAAAGCGTATAACATTGTGTTTCTTCTTAGATTAAAAGATTTATGAAATCAACACCTTTGCAGAATACTAACAGTTTGTGGTAATGCACAGTGCATTGCAGATTTGTTCTGTTATTGCTTTTTTGTTGTGCTTAATTTAAACCTATTTGAAACTGAGCAAATATAACAAGAGTATATATAAAAAGTAGTTTTTAATAAATGATTATTTCAGTTAGTAGGAAAATGTTCTACCTATGAAAGTGGCATGACCAGTGAAACGCCACGCCACAGAATCTTGATCTAATTTAGGTCTGCACTTTCACTAGGCCATTCCAAAACCTTACCTTTTTTTAGCCATTTAGAGGTGAAGCTATTTGGGGTCCTTGCCTAACATAAGTGTGCTTCAGTTCACAACCTGATGGTCAAACTTTTCTCTTCAGGATTTTCCAGCAGAAAGCAGAATTTGCAGTCCGATCAATCAGAGCAATCATCCAAGGTCATGAAAAATCCAAACAGCACCAGAAATTTACATAACCACTACCGTGGTTTAGAGCTAAGATGATATTTTTTTATTTTAAATGCTACATTAGTTTCAAACATGAGATAGCAGCCTTTCAGAAGTTAAAATATGTCTCTTAGTCCACAGAATATGTTCTAAAGGTCTTAAAGAAACCAAGGTTTTCTTTAAAAAAAAAAAGGTAAATCTCAGATAATTTATGAAAGGGAAACAAAGATTGAATTGGACAGTTTTTTTTCTCAAAATAAATGATATCACAATCAAAAAGGCATTCTGTATTCTCTCGGTTACATTTTGTCTGAAATATTCAGTATAACAAAAAAACAAAAACATAAGAAATTCTGCAATGTCACAAATAAAATTTCTCAGTATTGGGTGTAAAACATATTTGAACCAATAATCTGCAGAAATCTTACCTTAACTTGAGCATGCTCGTATTCCACAATCTGACTCAGAAGTTTCTTGTGAATGGAGACATTTGTGTCCCTCTTTGATAAAGTTGTGTCTCTCTGAAAGCAAAACATTTATTAGAGGATGTACAAATAGACAGGTGCACATTTAATTGATGACGTCCTGTAGAAACCTGGCTCGTGAAGACTTTCAGAATAAGGTGACATTCTCCCTGAACTTTAGATGCACTTGACCGCGGCTCCAGCTTAAACCAGGTATCATATCCAGCAACAGGAATTTCCTGCAAAAAATAGTTAGTTCACAGTTTTGTTTCCAGTTTGATTTTGCATGTTTTGATGTAGTAGCTCTGCATGCTGATTGGACAGACATCGTCGCCCACATTCAAAGAAATGTTGATGCATCCGAGGAAGTCGTCAACGTTCTCCTCAGACCCCGATGATGCTGAGCCATTGGAACGCACTGACTTTGCTATTTGCTTAAAATACCTGGAAAGAAAAAAAACAAAACAACTAATTTCCAGTTTTATTACTTGAAATTAAAATCTTGCCATTTTCACCATGAGCAAATGATTCTCTGGTCCCTTGGTTGTGATTGACATTCGGAGGTTTTCATTAGACATGTCTGCTATTTATCAGGCTCTGCTGTCTGTGTGCACAGCTTTATGGGCGGCTGGCTTTTCTGTGAGCAGCTTTCAAAGGATAAAAATCAAATGATTTTCTGTGGAATCAACAAGCAGGACATAGCTAGTTTTTTTAAGCAAATGGATACAAAGGCCTCTTCATTCAATAACTGCCACTTCATGCTTTTTTCACATGAAAGTGACCATTTTATTGATGGGTTTAATTTATTTTCTGTTTACTGCCACAATACTGACTGGGTGAATTCACTGCTGAACCAATTATGCATCAGGTTTTGCCCTGGATCAGAACCTGTTGCATCTTTACACATCAAAACAACCAGTAAACAGAAATAGTCACAAAGAAAAAGGCCTTCTAGATATTTACCGTCTACTAGTAGATACAGAAAACAGATTTTAATATGAAACCTGAGTAAAAAAAACTTAATTCAGGACAATCTGACCATATGTGATAAAGTAAATGTTAAATCATGGGTTGACTTTGATTAGCCACATTGTCAAATAAAATCAGTTAAACAGAATATTATACTGTTTAAAACATTGTTTTAAAAAAGGCTTTTTTATGTTTAAATCTAAATAGTTTTTTTTACAGTATTGTAAACTGATGTATTTTTCACCTGCCCATTCCTCGAAGCCCACTGACTTCATTGAGCTTTTTGCAGGCCTCCGCAACAGATACATCATCATCATGATCCCTGCAGAAAAAGAAATTACTCACAGGTTAGCATAAGGTTGAGTTTCTTCTAGTTTACTGTTTCAGTTTGATAAACCATGAGGAGAACTGAGAAGTAAATGATGCGTCGAATAGAATGACTTTGAGCGACTTATACTTTCTGAGTAGAAACAAGTTTCAAATAGGAAATGTATACATTCTCCAAAACTGCCAAAAAAATTAAAATGAAAAAATGCTACAAATAAGTAATGCATGACCATTCCCTAAACAAATAAAAAACAATTACGGTACAAAGAAAAACAAAAACATGTGTATTTGTAAAGTGTTATCTAAGTGTCTCTCCTAGAGTTGCGATGAATAATTTCAATATTTAATTGCACAAATTCTAATAGTCACTACAATGACTACAACTTTGTTGATGACCTTTCTTAACCAAACAAGTATTTCAGGATTCTGTAGGACCAAAGAAAGGACTGTGTTCACATTCTTGGTGTAAAATGTGTGAAGTGGCTAGGTTCTCTAAGCCTTATTCTGGTTCTTAAATGGAAAAAAAGGAATGTGCACTTCATGTGAAAAGAATGGAATAATCTTGTTTGCATTGATGAAGCTGGTTAACTAAGCATGATTGATAGTGTAGTCAGGACACATAAGGCAGGATGGAAACTTGGGAGTTAAAGTTGGTTTTAAAATATAGAGTTTTATAAAACCTTGCTCATTTGTTAGCATTAGTTCCTTTTATTTAAAGTGTAAATATAACTATGAGATTATTAAAAAGTAAATAAAACCATTTAATGCTCCAAACTAACGTGTAATTGAGACCCGTGGTGTGTAAATCTACAGATACCATCAGAACTCTGCAACAATTTCAAACTAACCCTTGAAGCTAAGTTTCACAGAAAAAACTCAACATCACCCTCTTCGGGTCAGGCAGGAAACTAGCTACGTAAGTGTGTCAGTCTAGTTTTTTGCTGACTCCATAAGGCATGTAGGGTCAGATCCTCTCTGCTTTTACATCCCCAGTTCAAAATATTTGTGTGAAAACTGCTTAAAAACAGTTCAACATGCCTAAAGGCAGTCTGTTACACTGTCTCAGAATCTTACCATTATCCTATAGGATAATGGTAAAGTTCGGTTAAAAATGGGGCGATGATGTTATTTATTTTCTCAATTTTTAAATAAAGACACAACTTCATTTCAAAGTAAATCAAATCTCATTTGACATCCCTTATAAACTTTAAAGTCTTTTTCTGCAGCTCAATTAAAAAATAGAAAAAACTGATATGCAAAGAATTACATTGTAGCAGCTTTGCTTGTGTTCTCAACTTACCATATGTCCAGATGCAAGAGGTCATTGTGAACATCGTCTATTTCACTAAAAACAGATAAGAAAAACAGAGAAAACACATTGGCCTTTGATCCTCCTCGTGACTAAGATTGGCATTAAACACCTCGGTTCTGCTCTCACAGCAGTGAATATGTGGTGAGCTGGTCATACAACTAACAACTTGCGGCGTTAGTGTGAAACAAATGAAACCGTGATTTCTGCATGTGACACAGTAATCGTCATGGACAGCACGTTTCAGAAAGCTTAAAGGTTTTTCTTGTACTCACAACACAAAGTGTTCATCCCACACTGGGTTTAGAGTCTCTGGCTTGACTTCGGTCACCTGAATGCATCTGGCAGGTAAAACTTCTTTGGTGCTAGAGCGTTTCTCCAGCTTTTCCCTCCTCTTTCTGAAGCTGAACTTTCTCTCCTTTTTCTCCTCAGTTTCTCGAGGGCTCTGACCCACCAGGATTCCCAGCATGCAGTAGGGGTCACTGTACCCTGTCATAGAGAAGGGAATAAACAATGCTTTTTCACATCCATCAGTAATTAGATAAATCGGCAACTGAAAATAATTCTTACAGTCCTGCAGTGAATCATTGCTAATGGTCAAAATGACTCAAAAACCTTTTAAGAAGCGCTTGTGAGTGGGGGAGGGGGGGTTAATCCAAAGAAGTCAAACAAAAAAGCATTTCGGTCGCATTTTACTACAGGACAAAGTATATTTCATGAAACACATTGTTTCCCATTAGAAAATACTTAGCTCATGCTTGAATGTTTTTACCATTTGCATCCTTGGCCATCAGGTTCTTTGCTTTCATAACAGAGACTCTCAAGGAAAAACTGGCTCGCTGTAAGAAAGGAATATTTGTTACTAAAGAAACCCGAACCAACAGGCAAATATCAGTATGTGCTGCGAAGGAAGAGTGTATTTGATCAAATTCTTGCATGACTGAACAGATTCAAAACGGAGATAAGGCTTCAGTTTAGCAAGGAGTGGTATTTGGAAAAGCTTGACTTAATAACAAGCTTTGTTCGACTTATAAAATTTAACCTCATCTGGGTTTTGATTTCTGCCAGATTAACAAGGGTGTCAGTGCATTACTGCTACAGACTTAAAAATATATGTATGTATGTAATAACACACCTCACAATTAAAATGCGATGATATTTCATCTCAAATTGCAATTTGTCTTGCGAAGTGCTGTCTAGTTGCTTTTTTTTTATGAGATTGTCTGGCTAAAAACCTCTACAGGTGTGTTTTGCCTAAGAGACCTGAGGCATTTTTCGCTCCATAACTTATTTAGCTGGAACCTTGTAATTTACCCCTTCTCTTTCTTTCTTTTGTTTGCTTGTACTGTGGGGTCCAAAAAGAGTCATTCATGCAAAACACATCCACAGACATAAAGCAGTAACTGCACCTATTGGAGGAGTGTTGTCTTGTTTAGCAGCTGAGTGAAGGGGAGAGTCTCTTTTCTCAGAAATAAAAAGCCATAATCTTCAGCATAAACATGTAACCAATGATTCTGTCACAGTGATATTTAAACAGACCAAAATTATTCAGACCCTTGGCAGATTTAAATTGGAAATGATTTTCAATCAACCAAAAAGTACTTCTGACAGTAAATGAGGTAGGAGTTATATAAAACTATTTTTAAAAAACATGTTTTTATTTTACATTTTAATTAGAAACTGAAAAATATTGAAAATTACTTATAAATTTCTCAATAACCAATGAAAAAAATATTTGTTGACATTTAAGCAACTATCTTAGTTACCCTAAGATGGCTTAGGTGCTATCTTAGTTGCTAGCTTACCTGAACTGGGTTTACCGACCTGAACTGTCGGGAAATATGTCCCTGAGCAGACTTTAGTTGAGCTAAAGTCTGCTCAACTAAGGTTGAGCAGACTTTAGCATGTTTCCACCAGTATTTTGATTTATTTATTTTTGGTGATGAGCTGAAAGTCTTGAAAACAGCTAGGTATTAACCACGCATGAGGAAGCCTCATGTGCAAGTGACTTCCTAACTTAAAATCTATTGCTACAAAAATTCTTACTAATTCATTTCCCAAGCCTAATAATCAAAAGCTCTTGGTAAATGAAAAAGTACTACCTACCTTAGAATTTTCCTTCTTTTATCATGTAATTTTATAGTGGTAAAATCAGTGCAATTATAGGATGTGCTTTGTGACCCCAGGGAACTACTTTTGCAGTTCCAGGAAAGGATAATTTGGTTATATGTAAGCCTCACATATGAAGGTATGTCATTTAAGCCCAACATTCTAGTAAATCTATGTTTGAGACTGTCTTTATGAAGTACAACAGGAAATAGTTGTTGCCCTGTTTTGTTTACAGCTTAGGCTGATGAAAAACATTGGACTGGCTGACAAGAGTTGCAGCTGAGGAAACATTTTAAATATTCTTTAGAAAAAACATCAGTATAATTTTTTTTTTTTAGTTTACACAACAGTATTGTTAAATCCTGTCTCTCAGTGTCATGCATCATCATGGTGTCATTATAGTGTTGGCATAACTGTACATCTATTGTCAGCTTCAGAATATAGAAGTATAGAATAGAATAGAAGTTCTTTATTCATCCCAGCAGGGAAATTTCTTCGCAGTTACAGCATAGAGACAAGACACAATAACAACTACCACTGAGTGGTAGTTGTAGATAAAATAAAAATAAAAAATAAAATATAAAATGCTATAAATTGTAAAAAAGAAGGTGACAGAGTAAAATGCCTCACCTTTGATTCTTGAACTTTTTGAAGAATGATCTCATGTTCCTCATCACCCATGTCAAACACCTTGAAAAAGACGTTGATATAATTATCATTATGTAGTTACATGTAACAGCAATATTTGCTAATTCTGCTTTGGCAAAAAATAAATAATTGAACATTACTGTGGTTTTAAACTCTTGCTTGTTTCTTTAGTACCTGAACTGTCGGAAAACCCTTTGAAATAGGACTCCCATTTCATTTCAGACAACCAAAAGGCTACAATCCTTAGTGCAGCATAATCACAGCTGAATATCAGTGCAAAGTGTAACTGGGCTTTGATGTTTAATCAGTTTTGAGCCAAGAGCATCTGCTTGAATTCTTACAGCCTCCTCACAACAAATAACACTCTCTGGGAGGCCACCATCAGTGTTACTGACAGAAATTTAATGAAGCTCCAGGAACACAGTCTGTTCTATGGTTGTGCTTGTGATTATTACATGACACTCAGACAGACAGAAAGGCAGACACACATACAGATACCTTCAGCAGGTAAGCAAACAGCTCGTCGTCACTTTTCACATGTTCCGGAGCAGGCACGCCAACCCTGTTGACCACCGTGTACACAGCTTCCTCATAAAGCAGATCCAGCTACATGAAAACACACTCCACTCAATAACTTCCTTTCAAGGATAAATGCACAAGTTCTTTTCCCTACATGATTTCTGCTCTGCTGCACATCACAAGCAGGGATAAAAGCCACGTTTCTTTCCCCTCTTTTCGTCTTTTAAAACATAACTCCTGCTGAAACACAATGGAAATAGCAAAAAACAAGCCGACACACCTCTGTCCTGCTGACTCTTTCAGATATAAAGGCCTGGTCCACATGCTCTTGTGGTGGCGGCATTGTGCATGGCCCTCTTTGGCACTGCAAGGAGACAAATTCAGTTTAGGCTCTGATAAAAAGGTTCTGCTGGTCATCAGAGAGGAGAAGCTGAGGTCGCAGTCAGATATTGGAAAGTATCACTTAAGTCAGGTGAAAATACTTCACAAAGGTCGGTCTGCAAACACAATAAAGCAATCAGAAACGGCTAAGGAGCTGTAAATGTCATCAGCATGGACTTCAGAACTGTATGGAAAATTACAAGCTGTATTCACAATTAATAAGAGCTTGGCTGATATTATCTATACAAGGTCACATTATTCTTATTTAGATATTTACATTAACACTAAAATCATTATAAGCTTTAAGGGTTATATTGCATACAGTTGAGATTTATTTACTCTTACATAATACATAAGTGAGAAAAAAATCACAATTTTGTAAAATAATGCCTATCTTTAAAATAGCATAAACTATTGAGTAAGATCATTTTTAATTAATGTTAAAAACTGAAGAAAGAAATGCCACTAAATTTCGATGTCACAACTACAAATAGAAACTTAATTTCTTTTAGTTTGTCGATTTTTAAAGCAGTGTGGATATGATTCACGTCTTGACCAACGTTGACGGTTTCCGTTTGTGTCATTTTACTGAGCTAACATGCAGTAATTTGGGTGTGAAGTCATGAGTTGCTCTCATCAGTCATGTCTTGCTCTGCCAGTAAAGTCTGAACATATCAGTCGACAGCAGCGTGCAACAGCTGAGCTCCCAGTTTTCTGAGCACCCTGTTTAACCCAGTCCTTCTGTCTGTGGACGTCATAGTGGTCATGATGGTGGGCTGAAAGACAGCTCTGTGCCCTGCTGGCTACACAAACTGTTCACGTTTCGAGTGTGTAACAGATGGAAAGGTGGAAGTTGGGTTGGGGTTACCTCAGCCTGGGCTGCCCGCATCATGTTCTCCTGTTTCTGCAGGATGGCATTCATACGCTCAAAGAACTCCGCACTTTCCCCTGAAATCCTGCCAAGAAAGTGGAGCAAAATGAGAAACTGTTCTTATTTCTACAACTTATCATAAGAGGACAAACTACACAAATTGACCTAAATAGGCTACATCACCTGATTTGCTAGGCACATGAATATTTATGAGTATTAGGTGAACACACATCCATGTTTGGTGACATTGGTGAGATCAAACAGCGTCTTGTTAACACACATTTTGATCAGGGTTTATCAATACATGATACATGACATCAATGTGCTACAGGACTTTCTCTCCTGCAGTTCTGTGTTTTATCAGATGTATAAACACCTTCTCTTGTCTAGCATTAGAAGGCTTTCAGTTACACTCTGCATGAAGCATGTTAATCAAATTTTATATGTCGGGTTGTGCCCAATATGCAAATGATGCTTTTCTGTTTCCTCCAGGTGGGAATGAATCCCAAAACTCCCGCTAGTCACAGTTGTCATGGTGATGAGGGCATGTTCAGAAAAAGGGTAGCTGGCTGAACACCTTGGGAATCCCCAATAAATCCGCCCTCTCACCAACCTCTCCCCCCTCCCAAATCTCTCAAGGGGTGCCTTCCTCTCAGGCTGTATGGAAATAACATAACTGCCCTGATGTGAGCAGTAGCAGAACCGGTACAATCACTCGGGCTGTGTTTTTTTTTTCCTTTATTTTTTAACGCCTCATCCTGACTATCCCCTCCCACTGTGATTCTGTCTTCTTTCTCATCTATCAGGCAACACTGTGCAGAAGAGCCCCTACTCCCTTCTTTATTAGCGTCATCACTTCGCAGCAGGCATATGGCAGCCCATCCCAGCACCCACTGACTTTCAGCATGGTGGAAGAGCGGATGGTAAACTCGTGAGGGTGTTTATGGAGACTAATAGAAGGCATGCTGGGAGAACTGGGAGGATTTTCACTGATGTCAGGCCAAATACACAAAGAAATGTGTGATGTTTATTAGACAATGTGATAGATTAATTCTAATTTCGTGTACATATATATCTATTAAAGCTAGTGGGATTATAGCTCACAGTTATTATAGTATGAAACAATTAGTGGGTTTCCAACAAATTGGCTATTTACTAGAGTTGGTTTATTTTTATCCTAATCAGCTCTGATGAGTGACCGAAAAAAAGGATTTTCTCAATCAGTAAATGCTGTAATAAACGCTATTAGGTCACACTGTGTGCAACAGTCAAGGATGTGAACTGTATTAATGAGTGTAAAAGACTCAAAGGTAGCTGTGAGATGTTTAAAACAAAGTCAAAACAAAGTTCAAAGAAGCAAGACTCTATTCAAAAGACTCTTGTAATCTGCCGGCTCTTGTAATCTGGCGTAATCTGTCACCTTTCCTTAGATAGAAATGTTTTAAGCTAATTTGAATAAGTCAACAAAAAACAAGAGTTTCAGTAGATAAGGAAGGCCAAATGGAAAACAGCAGTTATTTTGTTTTACCCTTTTGAGCTCCCAACCTCTGTCTACTTTAGAGCAAGCTAAATTTGAAGACACTGGCAGTCTTTCTGAAAAAACTCAGAAATTTAGATTGTTGTTTTAGGAAAACAAGCTGTGGATACTGCAATACAATGGACCCCTCAAATTCATGGATCACTAAAAGCAGATTCATCGATTCTTATGTAGAACATGAATCCAAATTATTCATAAAACATTTGCTAATACGCTAATGCTTTTGTAGATTTTTGAAATATTTGAAAGAAAGTGGGAAGTTGAAGTACCTCTGTGCAATACAACTTGACACACTGTTGAATGGCGTGCACAAAGCAACCAATCTTGGAGCCCCATTCATTTTCCTTGCCGCTGATTAGCAACAGAGGTCAGGGAGACTGTAGATATTAGCTTCTGCAGTAGTGCTAAGATGGCTTAATGCATATTGAGATACAGTACAGACCAAAAGTTTGGACACACCTTCTAATTCAATGGGTTTTCTTTATTTTTATGACTATTTATAAGGCAAGAAATCCCACTTATTAACCTGACAGGGCACACCTATGAAGTGAAAACCATTTCAGGTGACGACCTCTTGAAGCTCATCAAGAAAATGCAGAGTGTGTGCAAAGCAGTAATCACAGCAAAAGGTTGCTACTTTGAAGAAACTAGAATATAAGGGGTATTTTCAGTTGTTTTACACTTTTTTGTTTAGTGCATATTTCCACATGTGTTATTCATAGTTTTGATGCCTTCAGTGTGAATCTACAATGTCAATAGTCATGAAAATAAAGGAAACTCATTGAATTAAAAGGGGTGTCCAAACTGTTGGTCTGTACTGTTTATTTGGCATTTGAGTCAATGACTCAGCGTAATCTGCCACCTTTCCTTAGATAGAAATGTTTTAAGCTAATTTGAATAAGGAATTGAGCTTCAGGTTGGATAACTAGGATTAACTAATTGTATGCTAACTAGTAAGTAACTTGAAAATGTGACTAAGGTGAATGAATTATCTTGTGATTTGACAGAATATAAGTTAAACCACTGATGGTGTGGTTCACAGTCCAGTATGAGATGTGGTGATGAGTTTATTGGCATGTAAAACTGACAATCAAAAGCTTTTTTTTAAAAAAAAATTATGGTTGTAAGAAGTTGTGCTTAAAAGCTGTTAACTTGAATCTGGAAAAGCCAGGATGCATGTGGCTACCAGCTCTGAGTAAAGTAGCGAATGTATTTAATTAAGAAAGTTTAGACAAAATTACAAGTCGTCCATGATGACAGCTGAGGAGTGAGGTTATCGGTTATCGGTTATCTACCAACATTTTGGAAGTTGTAGAAGACTCTCTCAGAGAAAAATATTTAAATAGGTTTTTGCAGCTGTGGCTTTAGCTAAGAGGTTTAGGATTTATAAGAAGAGAGAACTATGAAGAAAAAATGTAAGTTAACTTGGACACTTATGACTGATTATAAAGTTGGTTCTTTGGTGTTTAGAGTTTTAATTTGAACATAAAATCAAGGCCCGTATTTGGGGCCACTTGGTTTTTTTCTACAACTGTGTTCATTTGCTTGAGGTATTGTTGTTGTCTCGTCCTCTGGTGGTCAGCCTGAAGATTGTTGTCTCATTTTGAATGGGAGGCAATACATTTCAGGTACGAAATAAAACCCTACTGATTAAAATTACACACAGATTATTTTGATTTGACCTTTACACATATATAAAAACACAGTTCAAATGCATCTTTCGATCTGTCTTTCTCTCTTTGTCTCTCTCTCTGTTTCTCACATACAGACACACAAACACACCAGCATAACCAGAATAACAGTGATTTGATGTTGCTAGGAAACAAGTCTTTAAAAAAACAGGAAAAAAAATGTTCTAATTTATTTTTAAAATTCATCCAGATGCTTCAATCATGTTTTCCTCTGAAGAGAGCAAATCAGAGGCACAGCAAAAATTGAAAGTACAAATCCCATGTAAGTCTTCTATTTAAGAGAATTGTTTTAAGCACCTTTAAATGGATGTATGAAGGGGACAGCATGCACTCTCTGCAAACTTAAACATACTATGGCCGTGCATAAATAATAATTAGTTTTGTACCCATCACTGTTATCCCAAGCATGACAAAGAATATGACATCCAGTTGGATTGGAACAAAATAAGATCCTTCTTTTTAAAAAAATTGGCCTTATCATGGCTGTCACACAACAATATAAGCCTGCATCTCGCATCGTAAACAAGATCTTTACAACAAGGATCAATCTCAGTGATACAAAGACTGTTTGTTTTACTGTAATTATGTCTCTGATTAACAAACAAAACATTACAGGTGGAAAAGCGTCAGAGCGGAAAAACCAGAACAACCACAAAAGCTCTAATTACATCTCTCCATTCAGTAACTTGACAATTATATTTTGGTGCCATAATAATAATAATAATAATAATAATAATAATAAAAAGGTTAAACACATTTTGTCTTTGCTTAGGCACAACACAAAGATAGTTTTTGAAAAACTACACTGGATTTGGATTGCTTGGATTGAACAATCCAACTGGATGTCGCATTCTTTGTCATGCTTGGGATAACAGTGGTGGGTACAAAACTAATTATTATTTACAATAGAAAATTATTTACAATTTCTATTGTAAATAATTATTATTTACAATAGAAAAATCACATTATTTTGTCTGAAACACAAAACTCCACCAGAGGACATAGCTTTCCAAATCATTGACAATTCATCATCAAACCCCGGTCTGGGACCAGAGATTTCAAAATGAAATGCAGAATTCAGTTTCATTTGAAAAGAGCACATTGCAACACTAGAAAACAGTCACGTTTTTCCTCAAATCTTGCCAAGGCAAGACTTACCTTGATGTTATCTCTTGTTCAGAAGGGGCACAAAAGTTGAAATTTGTGCCTTGGATATGTGTCTGTCCGTTGGCTCTTGAAACAAAGAACTCAAATTGTGGACTTCCCTCAAACTCCTGAATGGGCCTTGGTTCACAATCCTCTTGTGAAGCAATCCAAGACTGGTGCAAAACCTGGTGCTTTTGCACCAGCCTTTCCCACACTTTTATCTTCTACTTCTCTTTTCATTAATATGCTTGGACAATGTACTCTTTATCAAGGCCTTTTTGTGGCCTTCGCCCATTGTGGAGGATGTCAGTGGTTTTACTGGACAACTGTCTTCCATGTGGTTGTGTGGGCAATAACATAAAATGCAGTTTCCAATAGCTGCTTTGTATTATGTACATTTTACTTTTTGACTTAAATTTCTAAAACAACTTTTTTAAATCTCTAGTTTAATGAGGAGTAATAATTTATAAATGAGCTTTGGAGTACAACTATGTAAACTATGTACATATTCAGGATTCCTAGTTAACAACATTCTAATTCATTTTCTCCAGTATGAAGATGTAATAGCTTCAGTACAGGGACAACAAGGAGTCAAAGCTATTAAAGACATTGCAGCAAGTTTCAGATTTAAAACGAAAGCAAATTAAGTGTGAAATATCACATTTGCCACTGCTGAAAGCAATCAGAGGGAAGACTAAACATGTAAATAACCAGCAGAAGTATACAATCAAACATAAATCCTGTGGGTTTTTCTTCACAGTCTGACCAGCTCACATCTGAGTTTTTTTTTTATTTTTTATTATTATTATTATTTTAACATTTCCAGAGATTTAACAATCAGTTCTCACAGAGGTAAAACCAATAATGTGCTCAACTGAATTAAATGTCTATGTCCTCTGTCTGCCAGTCACTGTCTACTCAGAGAGCCTCATCTCTGACGACTGACTCTACCACTGGGTCAACAGCTGCAAACGAAGCAGTCCAAATCTACCCGGCCTCATTTGCAAATTCTCAATTAGAGTGAGAGAGCAGGCAGGTCAGCAGCAGTCTGAATGGATAACAAAGATCAACAGCCTGGATCTAATGATGAGCGCTCAGGCTGAGGCTCAGTGGGAAGGCTGCAGCTCCAGGAAACTGGTACGGAAAATGAGAAGAAGGTGAGACATTGTCTGTCAGTTCCGATCAGCTGCTAATGAAAAGCTCCAGACCATATTTGAGCGGCATTAAAACAGAATAAATAAAACAAAATAACACTGGATTAAATAAAAAAATAAAAAATCAAACCATGTATTATTATTTATGCCTAGCTTTAATCATTCAAATCAAAAATGTAACTCTATGCAACACAAACCTGTGGTAAACTTCCCTGGTAAAAAATAGATGTAGTTGTCTTTATAAGTAAAGGTTCACATTGTGACAGCAGCCTGTATTTGGGTTGCCATAGAAACCTCAGGTTCATACTATCACTTCTGGGTTGAGATGAAGCTCAGAATGAGACTGGAAAATATGAGATGACTCTTTTCACCTGAGAGACTTCATTAGTTATCATATCAAACCGCATAGTGAGAACTACGCTGCCTGCCCCTCCACTGGCCAAAAGGAAAGCAAATAGAGATGCAAAAATATGAGAAATGATAGAATAAATGTAGACATTGAGGTTGATGTTCAATCAAGATACAAAATGCTGGCAAATTAATTGTGAAGCATTGCTTTTTGGCTACTATTTAGGCATAATTTGCTACAAGGTTTTTACAGCATCGCTAATCATCTATGGTCAAAATACGAAGGTAATACAAATATTACCGTGTTAAGAATCAAAACACAAAATTCTCTATTGGTTTGATTAATTCAGATAACTTTCTTCGTCCCGGTCTTATGATTTCTAAGGTCTTTTCTGGCTAAATTCAAGCAGTCTATATCTGTTCAGCCACTCTGCCATACACTGCTTATTTGTGAAGTGCATGCCCATTGGGTCCTTCGTCAGCCCTCTGACATTCCTCCCTGATTACTACTCTTGTAATTTGATTAAAAGCAATTTTAATCTTAGCACTGAAATTAAGGAAATTTGTTTTTGTGAAATATTAACTTTTAAGCAAGTGTTTACTTTGTAACAAGACACCAGTCATTGCCTAATCTATCTAAGATGTTTTCACATATTTATCTTTACTTAACATAGCTTGATGCCAGATCATGGACTATATAAATTCAAAGTGAGAATTTTATTATCCTATAGAAAAAGCTAAAAGCAAAAGCGATTTAAGCTTTCTAACGTAAGTGGCCGGCAAAATAACTAGCACAGTTTCTTAAAAATTCTAGAGATAGAACATCATGCTACTAGTGGTCTGTTGTGTTCATGGAAGTGGAGAATACTCTCTGCCTTTCTAGTCTGAATTATCATGAAGTTAGGATTAAGTTTAGACCCTAAAAATTCCAAATTTTTCTTTAAACTACTTGAATTATTAAAAGATCCCCTCAAACAAAACACATTGGCAGAGTCATGACCGGAATAAATTGAGAATAAACTGAGAAAAAATTTAAAATGCTAGTGGTTTGGTAAGCTACTCCCTGATCTGAGAAGCCACGTTTATCACTGAAATAAATTCAGGAAGCTTTTTGACATCAGAACCAGGTTTTAAAGCTGCTTTACAAGCAAGCAGCATTTATATCCCTGAAGAGCCTGTCTGTGCATGTAACAGTGTGGTTAATGTGTCACAGGGGGGAAGTCTGTGTCTGGATGACTTTTTCAGTGTGAGCCATGGTTTAGGTACAAATGTGATATATTATCACATTGTGCCAGCAAGAAATTATGACCTGTAGCTTCGCCAGCACAGCCAGTGGAAAACAAATGAATAGCAAACATGAATTATTACTTCAGAGCTTTTGCTGCCATTTCTGAAGACATGTCATTATCTGTTGAGGTACCTTGACCATGCTTTATTTTCACAAAAAAAGTATCTCATAAGCAAAGCTATTACTTATCCGTAATGGGAACAATCAAGCGAATAATAATTCAAGCAGTAGCTGGCAGTTTTAGATAAAGTAATATAGATTTGTACAGACTGAACACTTATGTTTAACCTTAAGCAAGGTTTATGATTCAGTCAGGTGTTTTCAATCAAAAACACTGAATATCATCAACTTCAATTAAATATGTAAACACAAGAGGTTTGTCCTTCTGTTTGATTGGAACATTCAGGTTTCTGTTACCATGATGTTGAAAAGCAAAGACAACAGCAATAATGATTCAAATTAAAAAAGAAAATCTGTTGGACCTATCAGTTTGGAAAGTTTTGGATCCATCATTTCACAGTAAAAACATGATTTGCAATTGAAAATAAATTCAGTTGTCAGTCCTCTTACCAATGTATTTCGCAAAAGTGTTACTGTTTAGTTCAAATTGTATAATAAGAACATAAATTGCAAAAAATAAAATAAAAATAAAATAAAAAATATAATTATACACATCCAGTCATTCTTGTTTTACTTGGTGCGTGAAATTTAAAAGTTATGAATATTACAATTATAAAACTAGAACTCAAAGGTGTTATGAAAAGAGTACATTTAAAATTACAATAAGTTGTAATTTAAATGGACCTTAAGAAATACCTGTGATGCAACAAAGGTCAAAATTCTCCCACAATTTAGGATGGAAGGCAATTACCTTAAAATTATCATTGCTGCAAGATGTTTAGCAGCTTTTCTACACATTACGGTACTTTTGAATTTCAGCTTCATCATGTTGAGGCATAATATTTTGTCTCAGCTTAATAATTTGTTTATCTGAGGTCGTACTTACTCAAGACCAGGTGATGAGAGAGTGACCTTTTATAACATCTTCTGTGTGATGATCTGTGTTTGTGT
Organism: Xiphophorus maculatus; assembly: GCF_002775205.1. Taxonomy (NCBI): domain Eukaryota; kingdom Metazoa; phylum Chordata; class Actinopteri; order Cyprinodontiformes; family Poeciliidae; genus Xiphophorus; species Xiphophorus maculatus. Next base: position 8,814,840 of record NC_036458.1, on the reverse strand, counting down.
GATCAACAGTGACTCACCTGCGAGGTAAGGGCTCAGGAGGACAGTGTGTGAGGGGACTGCTGGCAGCGGGCGGGGCCTCTCTCCGAGTCCTCAGAGACTGGCTCCTCTGGACCTGCCTTAGCACACTGCTCTTCAGGTCAAGCAGTGTCGTCATGTTTCACTGGCAAAGACAGAAATGACAAAAATCAAATATTTATTTTAATTCATTTGTAAGAATTAATACAAAAAATTAGGTAGAGATACTCTCAGATTTTATGCTTTAACTCACTAGAGCATTAATAATAAAAATTTTTTAGCTCTCTGTAAATACTTAGCAACCCCAAGATTCAGGACAATATTAATTTGCACGTTCAAAGTATATATTTTTTTATATTCTTGTAAAGCTTAAAAAAATAGAAGAGACACTCTAAAGCAATAATTGTTGCCATTTATATGAAACACATCATTAAAAAAGCAAAGTAAAAATCACCTTAAAAGATGAATTTTGTTACGCTCAGATTAGTTAATGGAAAAGCTTTTTGGCATGTGGTTTGTTTTGAGAAAAGGCACAAAAAATAAAGGAAATGACACCTTAATCCTATATGTACATAGAAATAATTACTGCATGTTATTAAAGGATAATTAAAATTAGAATTAACATATCCTGTGCAAACACAGACTCTAGTGATAATATTTGGGAAACCTTTGTGCTTAAGAAGGACACTTGTTAACTTTTGCATCTCTTACTATTCAGTCTAACAAGTTAACTTCATACAATTACCAGAGGAGAATTTATGATTTTTAAGTGAATGTCTTGAGTTATTCACTTTCAAAGCCATAGCTTTTGAAAGTATGTGTTTGTACAAAACCTAAACCTCTTAACTATGCACATCTTGACTACAGATATTGGATTTGGGTGACAAAAAACAAACATAAATTCTATTATAAAAACAGGCAAAATACATATTTAGAGAAGAAAACACACAGCAAGATAATAACTTTCTATCTTATTTATCAACATGTGGGATTTTTTTTTTTTTTTTCAAATGTCATCCAATTATTGCAGAGAAAGTTATTCTTGGGTTATCGTGACAGCAACATGAGCCTACTAGGCGACCTCAGAGAGATTGGCAATGTGTTGCTAAGCAATTCTCAGAGACGGAGTTGGCGTACTCGGAACCACTTGCCACAAAGTGAATTTTCATTTTGGCTTCCTGGAGTCCTCTAAGCATGTCTAAATCATATGACCTCACAGTTCCTACTCTACACAAATGAATGGAACAAACTGTTCCTAGTAGAGATGCTTTATACAACAGAACATATTGTCATATTCTAAGAGCGGCATGTAATAATAGAACATGTATAGGAATCAAACTTAATATTTCCTATGCACAGCATCAAGTCAGTTTACACAGAACAGGGACTGTGAGCAAACAAAAATGAGGTTCATTTTGATTGCAGTTTCTCCTTGTGACCTTTTTTGCAAGACTTCAGGGAAGGACTTTAATTTGAGCACAGCTTTCACTTTTATTACTAGTTAAATCTTTTAATCATACCAGAACCCACATGTTCATTTCAAGCAGTCTTCATTGAAACAAAGCATAATTTATCATAGTCCCTGTAGCTGCACACCTGCTTATTGTGTATTTTAAGTAAAAGTTCAGCATGAGCAGATTTAAAGTTTTCAGTCATACAAACGTAAATTTCTTGTACAGCCAAACATTTAAAATTTTAAAATGTCTGCCCAGCAAATAAAGAATAGAGGGACAACCCTACCGATAACTAAAATCTCCTTTCGAGAATGGTGTGTGTTCTGTTACATCTGTTGAAATGTGATGGTCTGAGGCTTCCTCACTGCTTCAGAACCTGGATAACTTGACTTCCTTGATGGAACCATGAATTTCTCTGTCAGAAAGTCCTGAATGAGAATATCAAGCCATCAAGTTTGAGTTTAAGTTCAAGCGCACCCGAGTTAAACAGCAGGAAAATGCACCCGAACGACACATCCACCTCTGACTGTCTCAAAAACATCAAAAACAAGAGACCTTGTCAAAGTCTGGAATTAAATCAGATTCAAATTCTGTTATATTACCTTAAAAAAGTTGTTCATACTCAAAACTCTCAAATGTGGCTAATTAAAATCAAAAACTCCAAAATGAATTTGACCTAAATTCTTTCATTGTGATGTAAAAAAACAACCCTGGATTAGTTGTCCTGGGTTCTACAACTAATTATTTGGGTTAATCACACATCACTATGTTGGTATGGATGGCTATTCCTTTAGTAAATGAAATCATCATTTGAACGCTACACTTTGGTTTCACTCAATGTATCTTTGTCTAATATCAAAACATATTTGATGATCTGTCACATTTTAGTGGGACAAAAAAGGAAAAAAAAGACAAAAGCTGCAAATACATTTTAACAGCCCTGTTAACAAGCACCACCTGCTTAACTCTGCATTTTTTTTTATCTTTTTAAGCTCCAACAGTTGCAAGCAGCAGGGAAAAATAGAGGAAACAAAACACGCACAAAAAAACATGCAACAAAGACTAAACAGAGACGGGATTTGATTGATGGAATAGTTGTTTTCAGAGACAGCCAGACACACTCAGGCTTGCAGTCAGTTACTCTTTTCAACAGATGACAGGCTTATGTGTTTGCGTCAATGTGAAAATGATGCCATGAAGCATTGTCAGTAGTTTTGAGGACAATTAGCCTGGTGTACTTGTAGGAAGAGGGTGCTTGTTGTTGTGGTCCACATTAGAGGCGACGCTAATTCATTTTTCTCCCTTGGTTTTGAATGGCACGGTTTAGGTTTGCCTATTTAGTAGCATAGTGCTTACACCAAATGGATCCAGCAAATGAAACATGTTGGCCTCTTTGAGTGTAATAATTTGGAGCGCTGAGCCAACAGAATGGAAAGCAGAATGCACGCAGAGTTCTGGCTCAGAGAAAGTCCAAAATTCATGGTACAAGATGCATCATTGTCTGAGCCAAAGAACAGTCTGGTGTCTAGCTAGGAGGCTGACAAGCATACAGTAAGTTACTATAAGTTTTCAGTTTTTAGTTCTTCTCTAATGACAATACCAGTTGTTATTCATTATAAACACCTGAGAAAAACTGGAGCTCTTCAAGTTATACCTTATATAACCTTTTTTATGATAGCTGTGACTTGTAGTAACACATAGTGGCTGCTTAAAAGTATAAATGACAAAATCATTGTTAGCAAAACAAAACAACAAAAAAAGACTTGTTGACTGCTGAAATATCTCTTGACTTCCTTGATGACACAATAAATCTCTGAGAACTCAGATATAATGAGTTGCTGGGTCTTTGAATACAGCAGCATAAATAATAAAAGAAGTTCAAAAAATTTAGACATATTTATGGAAAAGAAAATAAGATATATTTTTTTAACTTTGTACATTTTACACCTGCAACTATGGATAATTTATTAAAATAACTATATTTCTGGTAATTTCATCATGTTGTCACTTCAGTCAAGCTCAAAGCAAACCCATTGACGGTCACAAAATCTTAATTTCAGATGGATTTAAATCTGGATATTTCTTATATTTCAATATTTCAATAAATATATTTCTCATCCAAGTCTGACAATGTCCACTGAAAATTAAAATTATTTGCTAAGGTGTTTTTTGATATATTAAAGATACAATGTATAATTTGCTCACTCCAGGCCATGATTCCCTGACTTAATTAATGTCAACAACTATTGTGTATGCGTGTCTGTGGGGGTGTGCATGTTTCATCAGTTGAGTTCAGCTTCAGTCATTGGCTGGCTCTGTCTTCTCTAACATTTATTTAATTTCCCTGTGGGATCATTAAAGTATTTTAGAATTTGAATTTCAACATAAACAGTTTAAAACCAAGCAGCATAAATGCCCTGCATGAGATGCTTAAGAGAAGGTCCCATGGGTTGCTGATGAGTCACAAAGACAAAACAAAATAACTAAACATTAGTTATTTTTAAAGCTGCCGATTGCTCTCTGAGCTTACGCAAGTTGTCTGAATGCTACATTTTGAAGCTGATTGTATATTTTTTTTGTGCAGAGGTCCAAATTGAATTTATGGCATCCTATTTTATTCACCTTTATTTCTCTGCATAATGAAAAATAATTTTTCTAAATATGAAAAAAATGTCAATGACAAAACAGATGTAACACAGGAATGATGTATTTCACTAGCAGACTTTGAACTTTTTCTGATCTCAAGCAAAACAGACGGATAGTTCTGACAAAGAACCAATATAGACATCAATCCATCCATTGATTTTCTGCACAAGATTAATCCTTGCAGGTTCATGGGGGGCGGGCTGGTCCCTATGTCCATCAGTCAATGGATGGGGAGTTGGATACTGTCTGGCCAGGTTGCCAATCCAATACAGGGCGAAACAGAGACCATGACCAAGACACACTTTTTGGTAATTCATAGTGGTCAATTAACCAAATATGCATACATTTAGTGGGAGGAAGACAGTGGAATATTCCATAAGTGCGGAGTAGCCAGAGAAAACCCACGTACACAGCAGTGTTACGACCCATCTAGGGGTGGCCAGATCATAACATGAAAGGTCCCTCCTCGTCCCATCCCAAACAGCCAACACATACAAAGTTAAACATTTTACAATGATATTTATTAAAAAATATATGTTTGATTTAAATATAACAAAAATGGAGCATATAACTTCAGAATGAGCTAGTGCCAAAACAACAAACAAAAGGAACTATCTAAATAATAATCAACTTACCTAACCGAAAATAAATAAACCAAATGACAAAAACTTACCTCCCTAACTAAAAAAAACAGGAAAGAACTAAGGCAACATAAATGGCAGCTCACTCCTACAAACTCCAAACCAAGATGTTGAACAAACAAAACAAACAATGTGGCCGGTTGAGATGAGCAGAGGAGGGATCTTTCAGGAAGTCCACGTCAGCCGCTTTTATACTCCTCACATCCGGGAAGCCACCAATCGGACGTCCCCCGTCGTCCTCCAGGCACCAATCAAAAACAAGTACCTGCACACTCATTTACATAATAACATTTAACGACTCCAGTCGTAACAGCAGGGAAAGACAAAAAACTCCATACAAAAATCCCCACATATGGATTCAAACCCAGGACCTTAATGGTATAAAGCAACATTGCTTCAACTTTTCATCTCCTCTCTGATCATACATAAAGTTTCTGTCTGGTTGGCTTTGAGCCAAGGAAAATTTGGCTAGGGTAGGGTAAAGCTTTGAAAAGTTACAGTTTGAGAAACACAAACACGAACACAAAAAAGAAAAAAATCTACAACTATTTCTATGATTTACAGTTCTTTTAATGAGATGAAAGACAAAAATGCTGGAGAGACTGGTGCTTTCCTTGGCTATATGTAACCACCAGTGAGCTGGCTGAAAGAAGGGTGCAATATTTTTTCTCATACTTACAGAAAAAACAGATTTTATTTTATTTTATAAATGTTTCCAGTCGTGAAAAATGCTGAATGATCACTCTTCTCAAACTAACGCTTTTAAAACTACAGTTTTCAGTCTACTAGCAGTTCAGGGAATGCTTAAGCTATTGCATTTTGTTATGCAGTTTTATTTTAAAGTTTTATGTTAATGCCAAGATACAGTTCAATTGTTGGGAGGTTATCATACTGTCCAATGCTTGAAACACAGGCTGAAGATTAGTGAAGCATCCGTGCAAGATTTTGAGATCAAACAAAACTAAATGTCAGAGGGAGAAAAAGAACAAGACAAAAGTATTCTCATTGGATGTCAAGAGTGAAAATCAGAGAGATATTTTTTATATTACAGAACTGGCAACAAAGCAAAAACAGCTGTCTGTTAGCATTGAAAAGAGCTTCCACAAACACAAAAATCTTGTTCTCAGGTGAGCTTGCTTCTTCTTAAGAGGCATCAAACCATATTTTGTTGGCACAATGAGCCAGGATGAAAGGTTGCTGCATTGTGCCAACTCCACAATTACTCCTTTATGGTGCACAGAAACCAGCTAAAATGTGCAAACTAAGATAATATACATTGCCAAAAAAAAAAGAAAAAAAGATAAGAAACTATTTTAAAAGTCTTACTTGAGATTATAAAATCAAAAATTGTATTTAAAATATTGACAAATATCGTTAGAAATCCATGCTTCTACTCAACAAAGTCTCGCATGAGAGCATAAGCACCTCTACCTTCAAGCTGTGCTGCAGCTATATTTATGTGGATTTTGTCACTGCAGGTGAACAACTCAATGTTTCATGCTCCATCGAGTGACTCCTATTTACCAGCTCTCTGCTCTTTTCATCACATATCTAAATGCCATGCATCTGGAATACCTGAGGCATGTTTGCTGCGAGCACTGAGCAGTGAAAACGTTTCCCAAATTTTAAACAATGGTGTCACAGGCCGAGTGATAACTGCTCAGTGCTTCTCATATCACTTCCACATGCACAGACTGTGACAGCTTCCAGGCACGGCGCTGCAGCTGTCTCCCAGGTGAACTCATTTCAATTACAGGGGTGGATGTCTCCCAGCTGGATTTCACACGGTCTCGGTCGTCAACCCAAAGTGACAAAACGGGGCGACGTGCCGCCTTGGTCGGGCCACGGGCTTCCAGGGAAACACTGTCAAAGCTAAGTAAATGCCTTTCTCGCTACATTGGTGCCGAAGTCAAACCAGGGAGGCACTTGCCTACCGGACTCGCTCCTGCAAGAGAGCCGATGAGCCCTGCAACCAAAGTCGACTTGCTGATGGGGATAGAGTGTCTCTATGGTAACCGTAGAGGGAAAGGAGCCGGTAAATACAGGTAAATGGAATTCTGTGAAGGATGAAAAAACAACCCCTTTATGTCATAATGTGTTTATACAAACGCACACTTCATAAATAACAAGTTTAATGATGCCTGGTTCAACAGACAAAAAGATCAAATGATTTGAAAGGTGCAGAGTTTTTTATGAGCACACCAGGCATTCCTGAGAATATTTCAGTATAAATCACACACCTAAGGTATTCACTGTCTACTTTATGCTCTCATATAAAATTTAAAAACACTGAAATAATAAAAATCGTCATTGCAATGTGCTCTACATCCATTTATTAACACCAGCTTCATGTAGGCACACATGTCCTTGTGTGAGACTTAATAGCTTAAATCAATATAAATACCAGGGAGAAGATAATTTAATACATTCCTTTGAGCCTCCACAAAAAAAGGATGCAGACAGCTTATGTAATTGAATGTAACAACACTTTCACTTAGGACCTTAATATTTCTCAAGACCTTGTTTCGCACACCAGCCAGAGGGGATACAGATTCAAATCATATCATAACCTTGAGGAGATTATTCTGTAGTGCTACTGATGTTTCCTGATGAGGTTTAAGACAGAGCAAAAAGCTTTATCAATGACCACTAATGTTATTATGTGGCAGGCCCTTAGGGACTCATAGGCTAAATGGATCACAGTGTCAGGTCTTCTTCGAACCCTTAATAAGCTTTCCAAATGGAGGGATGGAGGGATGTAAAAACAGAGCAGACATGACTGGGATCTTTAACTGCAACCACCTGTGGATAACACATAATCCATAACCAGCTAAAAAAGCACAATACTGGTCTATTGCAAGCAGCTTACGCTGTTAAGACACATGACAGGCACTTTGACTTCAGAATTGATTGCCAGAGAATATTCCAAGAATTGACGGCTGTGTGCTTTTGTAAAAAGCCTCTGCTGCACAGCCAAGCAGCAAAAACTAATGACAGTTGCACACACACAAAAAAAAAATCAACTAGTACAATGGCACAAAGTCTTGCTTATTATGCCCCAATAATACACTCTTTTGTCAGCCTGATAACACTCCAAAAGTACCTCTCCAGTCAAAAATAGCAGACATTGAGTTTTTCTGCAATAGAGCCACCTCCATAGTTTACACAAAAACATCAATCTGAATCCACAAGACACTGTGCCACATTAAGAAGAATGTGATGAAGTCATACTACTGTTCAACAGGCTGTAATTACAGACTGAACAAAGCAACCCAGTTGTACTGCATTACTATAACCTTTTTTTTTTGTCATGACTCAACACATGTAGGGAAGTTGTGGTTTTAAGAAATGATTTTTGAGTTATGAACACACATTCGCTCTGTAGTTCTAATGATTAATTAGCAAGGACACACAGATCAGCCTGAAGTGAGGCTATGACCTGCACCAGTCTGCTTCTGAAGAAAATCAGTTGAGAGTTGTGCTGAAGGACACAGAAGATTTCTGCAAAATACAGATATTCGTGTTGATTACGCTCACAGAGTTTAATCTCTATTGTCCTTTATTCAACTGATGAATAATGAAACCTAGTAGTTTTTATTGCCCTTTTAACCAGCTGGGCATGTAATTATTGTCAATACAGGCAGCACAGGTAAATTGAAAGCACTGAACTGCTGGGGCTGTCTCTGGGGTAAGACAGTTGGAGCTGTGATCTCTGTGAGTGTGTGTGCCTGTGCGTGTAATAGCAAGAGAGAGTGAGAGAGACCTCCACAGGATTCTTCACAGCACTGCTTCTGAAACGAGTGCATCAGTCAACTCAGGATGTCTTCAGTCTGCAACCATATCTTCAGCTCTTCACTTTACCATATTTTATTCTTTTCTAATTAGTTTTTTTCTTATCTTGGCATAATTTCCCTTTTTTTAAAAAAAAAGTGTCAATCTTGAGTCTGAGTCAATCCTTACCAGCTGATTAGGTTTGAATGGGTAGGACGTTCTTGTTTAACATACAGGGAACTTCTGCTTATATTCCAGTCATATAGAACATAAATTATTTTTCTTAACACAATATGTCTGACAGGTCAAATTCCTTTGTAAGAAATCTTTATCCTCGACATAGTCCCTTATATTATTTTACTGTTACTGGAACATTAATAGAACTTTATTCTTTCAAGAATGACTGATTTGAAATTATCTGGAACTTAATTCAAATCAACAGGTGCACGTTCAGGGTCATATTTCGCAATTACGGAATCATAAAAGCAATTCGTGCATAATCTAGCTTGATCAACACTGTTTATATTTTTTTTCATAAGTAAAAATTATATAAACATATATCTTACCTGCGTGTCTTGACAGTTTTCCCAGAGTGATATATTTTTTTTCTTTTGCAAAGGTTGCGTGTGTCAGAGTTCCTACAATCAAAGCTCTGATCAGTGCAGCAGGACGTCGCTCCTTGCTGTGAACGTGACGCAGTCAACTTATGGGAAAACAACGTTTGGGTCTTTTTCCTCAGATAGACGACAGACAAAAGCTCTTATTAGTCTCTCGAAATGCTCACCCCTCCGCTCCCCCGATGCCAACCCAAATATGGCCATAGGAAGTAGAGCGATACTTCACGGACCCTGTCTACTGTCAGAAATATACCATTTAGCCAGAAACGCGTTCCCGCCATCAGTCAAGTCTGGGAAGAGCTTTGGCTTTTTAGCTTTGGCTTCAAGATTTTTTAAATCTTGAAGCCAAAGCTATTCATAAAAATGCTAATTTGTGTAAGCACACAATCCTTGTTATAGTTCAATTTTATCAGGTTGTAGGAAATGAGGAAATGTTGTATGAAATTCTCAGGGTACAACAAGCTTGAGTAACAATACCACTATTTCAGATTTTTTTAAACTTCAGCTAACATAATGTAACATTTGTTATTTGAGTTACAATAACGTTATTTGTTCTGATTTAGTAAACAAGCGAGTAAACATTTTTTGCAGAGCACCTTTTATAGAAAGAAATTACAAAGTGCTTCAGCGATAGAGCTGAGTCTTAATATAAACAAAGACAGTAAGAACAATTGATAAAAACAATAAGTATATTTAACTTAAACTAGTTGCTCAATTGCCTTTTTTCTCTTCGGCAGTGGAGGGGCAGCGCTGTGTACCATACAGCTGAAAAAAACTAACAATTTAATCATTTTGAAAGAACAATGTTTTCAAACCTTGGTATCCTTAATTAGACATGCCTACTTCTATGAAAGGTTGTATGTCAGAGAATTTGTATTCTTTCAGCAACTCAATATTAATTAAGCACAGTGGCAATAATAGACTTCATTGTTTCTCTTTGGGATAATTTACATTAATTTGATATAAATAGTTTGGTTTCCAAATGTAAAGACATTACTTTACTTTTTTCTTTTTAGAAAATTGTAAATCAATCACATCATTTATGTTTATAAAATAAGTTGAAGTTTGGCTTAATTATAAAGTAAATGTACTTTTTCTAATTCACTGATTATGCGTTCAGTTTTGAATAAGTTCTGAAGTAAATGTTTACAGAATGTCCGTGAACGCATCATTTGACTGTTGCTGAGGGGATGTCGCCGAGAAAAATCCTCTCTGAGGCAGAGGGGAGCAAGTTCAGCTGTCAATCAACACGTGATTCATGGGTTTTTCCTTTCTTTAACTTAATTAGCTCGAACAGTAGATGAGAAATTAAACAAAGCCAGAAGTTAATGTAGTAGTATGATGATGCATGACAGAGATACAAAATAGCAAATACACAAAGTCTATTTAATGTTTAAGAGACCAGCAAACAATGTTGTGTTTTTAAATAACTGTCAATATACAGAAGATAACTTCTGGAAGCAAAGGTCAGGGGTTAGAGTTAAGAACTCAGTAAACAACTTGCTGTAAAACCAAACTTTAAGTGATCACTTTAAATTAAACCAAATACTGATATGCAGCTAACATTTCAAATCAGAATTATTTTAAAAAAAAAAACAATATAATCGTTTCCTTTGTTTATTTCTGGTTCAACGCTCACAATAATACTTGTTTGTGCATGCTGTTCCTTAATTTTCAATAAAAGCTGGTATATTTACAATCAAGTTAGATCTGCATAACACCAGGCATTTTCTCACTCTTTAGTTTACAATGGCAGAAGGACATGCAAGTAAATTCTTTAAATAGGCACACAAGCATATCCCTGCAGGTTATAACCTCTCTTTAAAAAAAGATTTCCTACATGGTCATTATCACAGAGGGTGCAGGCATGCCTCAACCCATAGTGTAGAAAGGAGTAATTCATTTTTAGTCACAAAGTAAAATCTCCTACTACAGCCTAATTAGAGTTTATTGGAATATTATACATCAAAGAGGTCAAATAAAGCATGTTTTAAAGTATTAATTTTCCTTTTTGTAAATTATTTAAAATGTTTGTCTTCAATGAAAAACACTGATGAAATCTTTTTTATAAACAATAGATGTTGTTTTTGTAAATAAAACTCTCCAAACATTAGATTAATCCTAAATCTTTAAAGCCTTATCTCAATTCTTTGCCAAAAATTCATTGGTTTCGAAGGACATAAAAGTTGGTTCAGGATTCCAAAATGATTTATTCACTGAGTGCTTTCATGCTTGGTTTGTTGAGGGTTGGTAAATAAATAATTTTAAGCTCTCTCTTCCAAAATGCCTATATATATAGAGGGGTGTACAATCAAATCATTCAATCTGAGATAAGTGTTAAGTAAAGAATCCAAAAGGTTTTATCAGAGGCTTTGTTAAGCACATTAAGGAGGAAAAACACAAATGTGGACTTGTTCTTGACTTTGAAATGTCTTGGCATTATTGTAAGATCCAAGATAAAGTATAGAGCTTTTCCTGTGCAGAGTGATGATAAGACACATGTGACCATGTTCCTTGTTTCCATGGACACATCATTAGAGAACTTCCCCAGCTGGTTTCAACTACTTGAAGTGTTGACGGCAAATAACAAGTGAAGGATTTGGTCATAACCGGGGCAAAAGGAAAAGTGACTTTTTAAGTCCCGCTCTCAGACAGATGTTAAGCTATATTGGATCAATATTTTCTCATAGGTGATTATTTTGTTTATTTATTTTCATCACGTCTATTCTTAGGGTTTTCTTTTAGGTTTGAATGTGCAAGTCTATTTTTTGTTCTTATCTCCGTCTTAACAAAACAGCCTTATTATTAGAAGCTTCAAACCAAAGTTTTGCATTAATTAATTCAAGTACCCACTGTAATCCCCAAACAGAATACATTAGTGTTGACCTCGGAACAAAACAATGTTGATCACGTCAGTCTATGTCAAACAAATTTAACATGAGAAAAATTCAGTCTCATGCCCTCATTATGTTACGCTGTTAATTTGATTCCTGTAATTCTGAAATAAATCATAAAGCCCAACCTCACAAGTTTCTCGATTAATTTCACACAACTCATTGGGTAGAGTTCAGGACATATGCTCAGTTCAGTTGAGAGAATTTTACTTTTCTATTATTGTGAAGAAGAAAAAAGCAACAAACACAGTTACATAATTATCTGTAACAGTAACGTAAGTCACAATTGTGCAACTATAAATGTAACTACCAGGGTAAAGAAAAAATCTTTGTTAATGAATAACTTAAACAATGACAATTTAATTTGTATTCCATGCGTTTATGTGCAACAGACTCTCATCCATCTTTTTGTTTTTGCGTGCTTCTTGCGCCCCCCTCAGGGAGACAAAAAACTGAAGAAGCATTCACCTGTTATTTTGTTTTTTCAGTTTTCACTGGCAATATTGAATCAAGAAGGTGAAAAACCTCAATGTTATTCAGCGCAACAGTATGACACAGAAGAAGGTGATTTTAATATTATTATTGTTTAAAGAATGGGGATAGAACATTGATTTGCAAGCACCAAGACAGCTAAATGTGCGTTTATGTGACTTAAGTCTAAAAAAATAAATAGTTTATTATTATTATTATTATTATTATTATTATTATTATTATTATTATTATTATTATTATTATTATTATTATTATTATTATTATTATTATTATTACTAATAATAATAATAATAAATGGCTTATATCCCATCATCTTGGATATAATAATGCTAATATACATTACGTTTTGAATCTATGACTTTCAAACTTATTGTATTAAAAATAATATATTTTGTAATTTTATTTTCATAATTATTATCAGTGTTATTGTTGTTGTTACTTGGATCATTTTTATTATTTTAGTCTTTAAAATACCACAATTTGCACAGAATTTCACGTTTTTGTCTATCTTGTGACAGTGTAAAATGTCAAAACACATGTTTTATAATCAGTTAGTACTCATATAGCATTTTCATGAAATACTTATACTCTTAGTAATTTTTTGGACGGCTAGTTTTTACCTTTACTTCAGTTAAAACATGTTGAAGCAGTGCTTATGTTACTTGAGCACAATTTTTAGGTACGCTATGGACCTCTGCTCTGGCTATAAACAATGTCAAATGAGACGTAAATCATAAAACATAACAAAACAACAATTCAGTAATACTCCCTCCTGACCAGTGCGTGGTGCTGTAAAGCAGTTGTAAACGGTGACTTACGCATCTCACATGAAGAAGAAGAAGTAAATCAAGCCTTTCCAGTCTGGCCCGAATGTGTCTCCAAATGAACCTAAAATGTGAGGTTATTCAGTTTCAGCACGGTGTCTAGCTTTGACCGTCGTTAGCTGCATGCCATGGCGGAATATCCGTTCCGACTGGACCAAAATATCTCGACCGAAACAGACTGTCACCGTTTCAGGTGTTCGCATTGTTATTTGAGCTAGCATTAGCCTTTCCTAAATTAGCTAAGGCTGCTGTTATTTTATACTTCAGCGTAACTGATTCATTGCTGCAGGGCAGAAAGCCGCAAAAACAAGGTAATTCCATTCCAAGTTGCACCATTCCGTAATAGCCGGGCTAATATTTGGATATTATTCTATTAATTATCGCAGTCCTTTACAGTTGTTTATATATATATATATATATATATATATATATATATATATATATATATATATATATATATATATATATATAAAAGTAATTAACTGTTGTGCGAGTTTTACTGAGGCGCATCTCAGGCAAAATGTCCCGTGTATCAACGGTTAAGGTTAGCTAACAGACTCGGAGTTGTCCCAATACTAGCTGTTTTGAGATGTAGCAGCAGGCAGCCAGTGAGCTGACCCTGGTTCAGCACAGCCCGTCTGTCAGAAGGCAAAAGGGAAATCATGTCCTGCAAAGCCGCAACCAAGGACAAAAAGTCGAGCTTCAGCAAGAAGCTGTTCAGGCGAGGCTCTGTGCGCTCCGTGGGCAGCTTTATGAGCAAAGTCCTCCGGACGCTGACAGCCTTATCACACTTTGGATCTGAAGTACAGACCGATGATGACAAGGATGATGGAGGATTCTCCGCGTTCAAATCCGGGAGTAAAGATGTCCCCATGGAGGATGGGGACTTTGGTGGGTTCCTGTCCGGAGAGCGAGTTCCCGGAGTGTCAGGTCTGAAGAACCACGGCAATACCTGCTTCATGAATGCAATCCTGCAGTGCCTGAGTAACACGGAACTCTTCGCCGAGTACCTCGTTTTGGAGCACTACAAAGGCGAGGAGTTAGAGGAGGAAAAGCCGAAAACAAACGGCGTCCATCTGCAGAAGAAAGGTCCTCTAGGCAAAGGAGAAGTGACTGAGCAGCTGTCCGGACTGGTGCGGGCTTTGTGGACGTTTGAGTATACACCTCAGCATAGCAGGGACTTCAAGGTAAGAACCAAAACAACACAGTATAAATGGACATTAATGCTGATTTCTCATATTACAGTATTTCCAATTCTATGTCACCTTTAGCATCTTGGCACTGATTTAGATGGGGATATCTGCTAAACTGAGGCCTCATCAAACAGGCAGAATATATTGTTGGGTAGAGATGCACTGATCAGATGCACTGATCAGGCTTTTATTGGGCCAATACTGTGTGCCAATTTTCTTTGGGAGTCTTATCTGTTGATTCTGATTACTTCGAAAAAATAATCAGTCTTTAAAAATAAATGTTAATTTTTTTTCGAACGGGTTAGTCATTTCAATTCAATAAAAATGTCTCTAACCTTTGAGGAATTTGTATTAATCTAGAAAATGTGAATTAAAGTTGATGCTATTGAAAATTGTGGTAGGTTTTAGCTTTATCCTTTGGATAAATAATGGGAAGAAAATCCAGTTTATTATTTCACCAAATGATCACTTGTCAGAGCTGATGACAGAAAATGTCTAATGTCTGATTGGTTGGTTGATGCTGCACTAATTATCAGCATGTAAATTATTCATTCCAAACACTTAGGGTTTATTTGTCAGGAAATTTTACATTCTTAGCCAGCATTTGCTATGTTATTATTGCACGTGTTAATTTTAAGATGAGGAAATATTTACAACATATTGTGTAGCCCTTATGCTTATCTAAAATAAGGCTGAAATAAACCCTAGAAATACATATGACGTAGATAAAATCGATTTATTCTGAGTATTAAAATCAAGTTTGGATGTATGTAGTCAAATTTCAGTGCGTATGCATGATTGTATGTTTCATTGATTTGATTATATATCTGTATATGCATTTATCTGTTTCTATTGTTAAGTTTCCCAAGATGTCATTTGTTGTGAATTAATCTGCTAAAATGAACTATATCATAGGCAAAATGAATGTTTTAGAGTTTTTGTCAGTTTTTTGTATTGTTGGATTTTGTCGTTTGCTGCAGAATGCTGTGTCAAAAAATGCCACACAGTTTAAAGGGAATGCTCAGCACGATGCTCAAGAGTTTCTGCTGTGGTTGCTGGACAGAGTACATGAGGATCTCAACACCGTCAACCCAAACACCAGGCCTGCTATTAAGGTGAATTGTGAAGTTATTAGAAGGATAATAAGTTGCAGGATGGGCCTGTAATTTAAGTGAGAAATCTGAGACTTTACTCTTGATCTCTGAGCCATCAGATTATATATTTTTTTTATCACATTGTTTCTTATTTAATTTTTCTCATTAGCTTAAATTGTAGTTGGATCAAATTAGACTCGCCTGACCATGTGCTTCCACTTGAATTTAGTAATATAAATTGCATCTCAAGGCATCATATGCACCTCACTGACGAGTGTAATTATGACCAGTCAGTCAGGTTAATAAATCATCTCATCTCATTAGCCTCCCATTGAAGAAGATGACCAGAGCATAGAGGGGCCCTCTCCTCCTCTCTCTGCTGGGTCGTTTGTGCAGGAGCTGTTCCAGGCTCAGTATAGGTAGGCTTAATCGATTTAGAGTCTGCTAACACTATCTGTTGATCACATTAAGAGATTTATTTATTTTTTCCCTTACAGGTCTTCTCTTACTTGCCCGCATTGCCAAAAGCAGAGCAACACCTTTGACCCCTTCCTCTGCATCTCCTTACCAATCCCTCTGCCACACACACGGTGAGTTCCTCTTTAAAGCTCTGGCTGTGGATCAACAGGGAGGAATCAGTTTCTAGAGATATGCTTACGGGTCCCTACATGTTCCTAACTATTGCCTCTTAACGTGGCTGTGTTTTCTTCTTTGAAACTACGCACACCTAAATACACTACATGCAGTCTCTAAAGCACTGCCACTTTTGACTTTAGGTCAAACACAGTGTTTGTGCATGCAGGTGTATGTGTTTTAAGAAGCTTACGAGGGTGTGACAATAGTGGAAGTTGGAGTGTGTGTGGCGGTGAAGGGAAGGAAGGAAACCTGTTTTGACAGGAGGGCTGTCAGGCTAAAGGTGCAGGAGCATCAAACGGGTTGAGAAGGAGCATGTGCTCTGGTTTTAAAACAAAAACAATTACGTGTGAGCGGAGCGGGAGGAGAGAGAAGAAGAATTAAAGCTGCAAGCAGCCTCGGGCGGCCCTCGCAGCAAGCGCCGCTCCGGCCTATTGGCCACCGCGGGGGTTCCAGCCACCGCAGAAGGTCTCGCACAATTTCCAGAGCCGCAGCCAACTCCCCACCGCAGAAGCTCCGCCGCAGTTTTCAGCACCGCCGCCCGCCAGCCACCGCAGAAGCTGTCGCGCATTTTCCCCGCCCGTCCACCAGGCGACACGCGTGAATGCGTTCGGCAGCGCTCCCCGACGACTGTCAAAAAATCTGGCGCAGATCGGTCGATGCGTCGAGGAGATACGGCCCATGTATTAACTTAGGGGGCGCAGTGGAGCCAAATTACATTTCAAACCCGTCGGGCTCTTTAGAGGTGAACAAAGGTCATATATATCCACATATCCAGTTTGGCGCCAATCGGATGATCTATGCCTGAATAAGAGCCAAACGTATGTATATGGCGAGGGACTGATATTCGCCATTTGGCCACGCCCACACGGTTCAGCCAGCAGCGAGCATTGACAGAGTTTATCATCCGAATCATCTTGATTAGGTCAAGAGAGCCATAAACAGAGCTTTCCAAGTAAAAAAATAGCACTTCCTGTTCCGAGGGGGCGGGGCCTAAGTGATGTCATCATTTGACCATTGGATATTATTGGACACTCGATTATGATCAATCACTGAACGTTTGGTGTCTCTGTGAGTTTTTGTGTTAGAATTACTAATTATTTAATTTTTTCCTCCATTACAACATTGAACTTTCATTCCGTAGGGCAATGCTGCCCTCTGGTGTCGAATTACTGAAATAATGAAACTATTTCAGTGGGCAGCAGAGGGCAGCATTGCCCTACAAACAACGAACATGGACTGTTTATTATGTAATTACACAGAAGATCTCTCTAATTCATTCTGAGGGGGCGGGGCTTAGATGACGTCATAATATGATGACATAGCATTGTCAGGCATCAGACCAGGATGAGTCAGGCCAAGTTTGGTGCAGCTCGGTCGAAACATGTGGAATCTAGAAGCAAACGTATGGCATCGGCGTTACAGGTCACTTCGCCACGCCGCCACACCCAGCTGCTTCATCGCAGCCGGTCAGGGCTTGGATCCACAACACACCAACATGTCTTCTGTCTCTGGACACAGTTTCATGTTGATTAGGTCAAAGGGCTAAGATAGCGACCGTTCACAGTAAAACATGACACTTCCTGTTCTCAGGGGGCGTGGCCTAAGTGATGTCATCATTTGACCATTGGATATTATTGGACACTCGATTATGATCAATCACTGAACGTTTGGTGTCTCTGTGAGTTTTTGTGTTAGAATTACAAATTATTTAATTTTTTCCTCCATTACAACAGTGAACTGTCATTCCGTAGGGCAATGCTGCCCTCTGGTGTCGAATTACTGAAATAATGAAACTATTTCAGTGGGCAGCAGAGGGCAGCATTGCCCTACAAACAACGAACATGGACTGTTTATTATGTAATTACACAGAAGATCTCTCTAATTCATTCTGAGGGGGCGGGGCTTAGATGACGTCATAATATGATGACATAGCATTGTCAGGTATCACACCAGGATGAGTCAGGCCAAGTTTGGTGCAGCTCGGTCGAAACATGTGGAATCTAGAAGCAAACGTATGGCATCGGCGTTACAGGTCACTTCGCCACGCCGCCACACCCAGCTGCTTCATCGCAGCTGGTCAAGGCTTGGATCCACAACACACCAACATGTCTTCTGTCTCTGGACACAGTTTCATGTTGATTAGGTCAAAGGGCTAAGATAGCGACCGTTCACAGTAAAACATGACACTTCCTGTTCTCAGGGGGCGTGGCCTACTTAAAAAAATAATTTCACCACAGGGTATTTTAGGACACCCGATGACGATCAATCAATGAAAGTTTGGTCCCTCTCTGTGTTTTTGTATAGGAAATATAAGAGTTTCGTGTTTCATGGCGAGTAGCTGAACTTTGACCCCTGGTAACCCCCCTTCAGCAAGCTCATACAGTCACCAATTTGATAACTTTAAATCAGACATGCCTTATGATCAGACTGACCGAGTTTGAAGCCGATCAATCGAAATCCCTAGGAGGAGTTCGATCAAATGCAAAGGCTGTAAACGTCAAACTCGAGGTCCAAAATGGACCTTCAATCCAAAATGGCCGACTTCCTGTTGGGTTTAGAGCATGGCTCCAAGAGACTTTTTTGTACGTCCTGACAAGATACACATGTGTACCAAGTTTCGTAATTCTAGGATAAAGCATGGCTTAGGGCTGATTTTTTAAAATATTCTAGGGGGAGATGTAGAGAAATTAGGCCACGCCCACCAAATTTCGCTATGGATTCCTGTTGGCGGGTGTATAAGGATCCATCCTAGTGAGTTTGGAGCAGCTCTCCCAAAAACTGTGGAATTCAGAGCCAAACGAAATTCGATGGCGTTCGCAACGCCGCCACGCCCACCTGCTTCATCGCAGCCGGTCGGGGTTGGAATCCACAACACACCAACATGTCTTCTGTCTCTGGACACAGTTTCATGTTGATTAGGTCAAAGGGCTAAGATAGCAACCGTTCACAGTAAAACATTACACTTCCGGCTCTCAGGGGGCGTGGCCTACGTAAAAAAAAAATTTCACCGCATGGTATTATAGGACACCCGATGCCGATCAATCACTGAAAGTTTGGTCCCTCTATGTGTTTTTGTATATGAAATATAAGAGGTTTTTGTTTCATGGCGTGTAGGTGAACTTTGACCCCTGGTAACCCCCCTTCAACATGCTCCAAAACTCACCAATTTGATAACTTTAAATCAGACATGCCTTATGATCAGACTGACCGAGTTTGAAGCCGATCAATCGAAATCCCTAGGAGGAGTTCGATCAAATACGAAGGCTGTAAACGTCAAACTCGAGGTAAAAAATGGACCTTCAATACAAAATGGCCGACTTCCTGTGATACTTGCACTATGACATTACTTGTAAATTCTGAGCGTCTTAGTGAGCTCTACAACTGTACCGAATTTCAAGTCTCTACGATGAAGTAAGTGAATAGCAATGGGTCTGTTGAAAATTGCTAGTTGCCGCCGTTGAGCAATTTTTTTTGCGATTTTTGCGGCGACCTGAAAATTCAAAATTTTTAAACCGCCCAGTCGCTTCCGCCAAGTTTGGTGAGTTTTTGAATATGATAAAGCCCCCAAAAAGGCGCACGAAGAGGGGGTAAGAATAATAATAATAAACAGTACAGATACAATAGGCCTTCGCAGCGCTTTGCTGCTCGGGCCTAAAAACAAAAACTACTGTAGGTGAAGCATGTTGTTATATTGTAGATCAGCAAGTTTAACCTGTAAGCAGTGCATCTTTTCTCTTTGGTAGTACAGAATGGATGAGTTTACTGTTTTTTTCCCCACTTGTTCTAAATTGCAGATTCTTGTCTTTGGTAGAAGTGAAGAAGTAAAAAATGTTTAAATGAGAACAAATTTGACCTTCTTAAAAATAGAGAAAATGAGAACGTGTTGAAGGACTTGGCCTTGCAAG
The DNA here is from genome assembly GCF_002775205.1 of Xiphophorus maculatus. Taxonomy (NCBI): domain Eukaryota; kingdom Metazoa; phylum Chordata; class Actinopteri; order Cyprinodontiformes; family Poeciliidae; genus Xiphophorus; species Xiphophorus maculatus. Next base: position 8,794,658 of record NC_036458.1, on the reverse strand, counting down.
GATCAAAAATCTTGTTGACTAGAAATGAAACCCGGACATTACTGTTGAGCGTATCAAACATCTTCTCTTGAATGTGCAGTTATTAAAGTAAACTTTGATTATTCTGCTGGAATAATTCAGAAATGATGTGGTAAAGTAAAGGACAAACTACTAATTTATTGTGTCAGAATGTCAGTCTCTATGTGATGCTTCATTTTAAATTTACTGATGTGTCAAACTTTTCTTTTTACTTAACAGCTGGCTTAAATGAACTGGTAATTTGCAAATCAATATACATAAAACAATATTTTTTACTTTGTTTTTCTTTCATCAGGCCCTTGTATGTGACTGTGGTCTACCAGGGGAAGTACTCTCACTGCATAAGGATTGGAGTTGCTGTTCCTCTCAAAAGTACTGTCTATCGCCTCAGAGACGCTGTGTCACGTGAAACCAAGATCCCAATGGACCAGGTGCTATTCCTGTCTCTGTTCAGGGTCTGACACTGAAAGGCTATGTTACAGGCACAAGGTGTCGGCTCAGTCAGTGTTTGTCGAACCTGTTCTACCTTCCAGTCAGATAGTAATTCGTAAATTTAACTAGTTTTCCCTGAAGCATGAGTTGAAATTGACGGTAGCTGTCAGCAGAAGCATTATGTCGGCTTTCCTTTTTCTTTCCCGCAGTTTGTTCTGACTGAAATGTATTACGATGGCTTCCATCGCTCATTTTGCGATGATGACGATGATCTTGACATCATCCAAGAGAGCGATTCCATCTTTGCCTTTGAGACACCAGAGACCTTCAAATTAGAAAACCTACGCACAAAAAGAGGTAAGCTGGAAACAATTTTCAAAAATGGGTTCATAGTGTTTTTTTTTCTGCTTATAATAAACAATGCAGAAACAGAAACTTCAGCGTGTCTTTTTTTTGTCACAGGAAGCCTTCTGGCAAATCTAAATCATAACAATTTAAAGTACGGGACAGAAATCAGCAGGACTCCATCCTTCATGCAGGGAGCAGTGACTCCTGTAACTGGATCTCCAAATAAAAACGTAGGGCCAGAAAAGGTTATTCTCCTGGTGTGTAACAGAGCGTGCACTGGCCACCAGGCAAAAAGGTACTGCTATAAAATATGTCAGCGCTTGTAATTTTGGCCAAGTGTCTTCCTAGTTAATCACAGCTATATAATATGTTTTATTAGATTTGGCCTGCCTTTTGTACTGTACATGGAGCGCACTGTGACTTGGGATGCTCTACAAAAAGAGATCCTGGAGAAAATGCGACATCTTTTGAGGCCTGGGGTCTACATTCAGGTAGGGAGATTTAAAATTTCTGCCTGTTACGTTGTGTGTAATCTACTTTAAATATTTTGTCTGTGAATTGACTCTTTTTTTACAGCAGTGAGATCACAAAGAGCATTATAAAGAAAGTAGAACATCTATTAATTTATTGTTTAGGTTGGACCTTTCAGTCTTCGGGTGGTTGGCGTTGTTGGTATTACCTACCTCCTTCCTCAAGATGAGAGACCACTGTGTCACCCAACGGTTGAAAGGTCAGTTCATATAGTTAATGTCATGTTTCCTAAACTTTTATAGATTGAACCTGTGACATCAAGCGTTAGTTTCATATATAAATTAAGCCTGATTTTTATTCTCCAGGATGTATCTTCTTGTAGTTCATTCGGTTATAGAAATACGCCTTCCAAAAAACAATTATAGCAAATATGAAAATTGAGATATATAGAATACACCAATCTTCTCTAGATTTGCTTCTACTCATGTTCTCCTTTAGTTTTATTGCTTTTACGTATTGGGTTAAGTTATGTTGAAACAGGAATTTGAGTGTTGAGATTCTAGTTTAGCTTGTTTTGTTATTCCACTGCATTTTGCATTAATGAACCAGTAAAGCTTGTCACTGTAGTAATCCTTTATATATTGTTGTTATTACACCATTTGATGTTTAAGTGACATATAATGAATAAAAGGACATTTGGTTCTAACAGTTCTTAACACTGACTTCCCATAACAAAAATATTAATAATATTTTATTATTAGTAAGTAACTGTAGCAATTAAATTTTTACATTTGAATACGTTTAAAGTTGAAATTAGACACCTTTATGTCTATTTATCTCTAATTGAAAATTCTGAAGGACAACTAAAAATAAAACGACATGATTTTAGCAGTTAAGCACAATATGGTTCTGTACAGGAACGAGTCAGAGGACAAAATGGGTGAAACAGGAGTCTGAATTGTAAAAAAAATGCCAGTGACCTTTTTTTTTTAATTGCAGAGCGTACAAGTCCTGTGGACAAGGAGGACCTCCACATGTGAAGATTGTGGTCGAGTGGGACAAGGAAACCAAGGACTAGTGAGTTAAAACACAGTTGAATTAACAAAATTAATTCTGAGTGCTAAACGCCATAAAAAGAAAGATCCTGTAATGCAGCACACTATTTAGAAATGTTAAAAAGATTGTATTATTTAAATCGAAAACCTTCGGTCAGTGAATAACATCTCTTGTAGTGCAGAATATTTTGCAGGTCAACAACAATTTATAAAAGTCATGGAGACCTAATCTGACAACTTTGATCAGAATTTCTGACAATGTTTTTGCTTTCAAAATAACCTCAAACCAGATTCAGTCTCTTTTGAGCTCTTGAAAGTTTCTACTTTGGTACTGCCTTTCACAATTGTCTGATTTTGAAAATATAAACCAGATTTTTCTCAGAACTGATGTTCTGCGGTTGAAAAAGCTTTCTTTTAACTAATCACCAATGATGAAGTTCCTCCTACCCAATCAGATGAATCATCTTTTTATGTCATGCCAGCCAAACTATCCTGGCTCATTAGTGCACATGCCTCTTCTTTTTTTACTCAGTCACTATTTTTTACATTTATGTGGATCAGGATTCTTTTGTGGACAGCTGTTAAATTTTGTTCTAGAAGAGTCCTCTGAGTTGTGTTTATTTGGTCATTTTGAGGAAGTGATAAACTCAAACTGATTACTGTCACATTTATTGGTGTTAACCTGCAATACAGTATCAAAATATACTCTCATAATAATATCAACAAAAACAGAAGGTATTTGAAGAAATCAGGGGCTCATTTTGATCATACGTTTTCTGTTTTCTGCAGTCTGTTCGGCCACACTGAGGAGGAGTATATTCCAGATGCTGAGAGCGTCTATCTGCACAGGCAGCAGCATCATCAGCCCCAGGCCTGCACCCTCGCTCAGTGCTTTCAGCTCTACACTAAAGAGGAGCAGGTGCCAACCAGCAGACAAATATGCTTTCACTCAGTAGTTTCCCATGAAAAGAATATAACCTAAATTTGCCTTGGCAATAGCAGTTTGAAAAAATCCCGACTTTTCTTTTTGTTTTTGTTTTGCAGTTTAAAAATTTCTCCAAACACCCAAAAGCTATTCTGTTCTAACAGTTTAACGGCATGTAACTGCTAATGCTATGTTTCATATAGACTAAAAATCCTAAGCTTAGTCAAATGCCTCCATTGTGGTTTAACTTGCCTTGAACTGGCAAGTAGAGAAAAGGGTGGAAATGTGGGCCTCATCCTGTGTGGAGCTTATTTTAAAAGCAATGTGGTTGAAACTTGTTCTTCTTTTTGGACTGCGTGCGTGTGTGTGTGTGTGTGTGTTTTAGCTGGCTCCAGATGATGCCTGGCGCTGTCCCCACTGCAAGCAGCTGCAGCAGGGCCGGATAAAGCTCAGCTTGTGGACGCTGCCGGATGTGCTTATACTGCATCTCAAGAGATTTCGACAGGTATTTGAGCTTAAGTGATTACTAAATAAACTTAAAACAGTTTTTAAAGCATATAATCACATCCTAATAAATTTGAAAATTACTTAAAAACATTATTTATTTCAGTAATTAATTAAATTTATTCATGGTGATCTTGATTACTTGCAGGTAGTTCAAACTAAAAATTGAGTATCCCAGAAAATTAAAATGTTTCAAAAAATCTATAAAAAAGGATTTGGTTTATCTAAAGGTTTTCTATCGTCTACTCAAGTATAGACAAGACTGCTGATTTGTCCGAAGTTTTCAGTCATTGAGACCCTCCATTAGGGGACCATAAGCCATGAAAAATCATTGCTGTGGAAGTTGGTTGTTGAAGCATATTAGTGGTTATTATACATAAGTTGAGTGGAAGGAAAAAGTGTTATAGTAAATCACATAACCTGTTTGAGAATGTATGAAGGACAGTCCAAGAAGATGATGAGAAACACCAGAACCAACAATGCAGATAAGCACTGATGCAGTAATTCATGCAACACAACCAAATTTGAGTGCAAAATGTGTCCAATTTGTCCAAATTTGAGTCCAAAATATGTCAAAAAATGGACATATTTTTTAGGCTAACTTTATGTAATAAGGTTTTTATTGGTCTTATGATGATAAAATTTTGTGAAAAAACAAAATTTTAACAGAAATAAATGTTTGAAATACATCACTGTGTTTAGTTAATCCCTATATTACACAAGTCACACTTTTGAAAATAGATTTCTGAAAAAAAAACAAAAAAAGCTTTTCAATCTAACCTGCTTCTGGATCGCGATCGGTTTCTGAATTCAGGAAGGAGACCGGAGGGTGAAGATGCAGAACATGGTGAGGTTCCCACTGATGGGGATGGACATGGCACCACATGTGGTCAAGAGAAGCCAGAGCAGCTGGAGTTTACCGTCTCACTGGTCGCCATGGAGACGGTCCTACGGCCTTGGAAGGAACCCTGATGACTACCTTTATGACCTATATGCTGTTTGCAACCATCATGGCAATATGCATGGAGGACACTACACTGGTGAAGCGCATAGTTGAAGCATTTTTAAACAATGTTCATGTTTCAAGATCTGAATGAATGGGTTTGATTGTTAATTTGAATCTGTTTTATTCTTGTTCTGTGTTCTCAGCTTACTGCAAAAACTCTGTTGATGGTCAGTGGTACTGCTTCGATGACAGTGAGGTGACACCAATTTCTGATGATGCTGTGTGTCAGCAAACGGCCTACATACTGTTTTATCAGAGAAGAACCGCAATTCCCTCTTGGTCTGCCAACAGCTCTGTTGCTGGTCAGCATCCTTTCTATACTGTTTTTATACAAATTTAACCCAATGATCATGTTTCGACAAAATTGCTTGAGAACTGTCTTTGTACTGGAGCTTGAGTTTTGATCTGTGGTTGAATCCTCCTTTGTCTGTCACACAGGCTCCACTAGCTCATCACTGTGCGACCATTGGATCAATAGGTTACCTGGAAGCAGGCCTGCCAGTTTGGCCTCTGGAGCTTCATCCAGACGTACCTCGCTTGCTTCACTGGCTGAGTCAGTGGAGTTTCCTGCAGAACGTAATGAGGATGATGGTGAGGATAGACCTTCATTTATAGTGTTTGAAATTGCAGGGGAAATGGTCATTTCAACCACATTCATCTGACTGTACTTTCCCATATTAATTTTGAGTGAATCACAAAGCTAAAGACGCCTACAACCAGAAATTAAATAAGGCTAAATAAAAACTATATTTTTTTTCTTTTCTTGTAATCAAGCTGCTACAAACTCTCCCCCCCAAAAAAATTTTCTAATGAAATATTACTTAGACGTTTCTGTATGTACCATGTAACGTTTCTTAGATGTTACATGGTTGATAGGAACAAATTCAGTAATTCTGTGCCTCTGCAATATATATGATAATTAACTGTCTGTTATGATTTATGTCCATGTCAGTTTATTGATTCAGTTGGCAACCACAATTTTTATGAGTTGCAAAACTTGTTTTCATGTCCGTTATTACTAGATTGCCTCAATTTAATAAAATACACATTATTATCATGTCCTACTTTTGTAAACCACATATTATTCTGATATTACAAGTGGGCATTTACTGTATTGTTTATCACTTATGGAAATTTCTTATCATGATAAACCTATTGATTTATTGTTGTCTTGATAAATTTCCATTAATGATGTAAACAAAAACAATACTGACATTATCAGGAATGTTATTTTTACTATTTTCTTCCACTGTTTCACAAATAATAGTAAATTTCAAAATCTGATTAAATGTAGTGACTTTGCATAGTTTGTTGACGTAAATTACATTTCCTATCGAAGAAGCCAATTTAAAATGGGAAAATCTTTCAAGAATAGTATTTGTGTTTGTCACGCTGTCATTGTTGAGCCTTACAGTTACTTAATAAAGACATGATACATAGTTTTTCATCGTGATTTTTATTATCACAATAGTACCACAAAATATTGTGATAAAATTCTAAGTCCATATCGTCCACCCCTGTTTGATGTTCACTCATTTAGTTTAAGGAAAAACAAACATCTTTTTAGCTTAATAAAAGAATCTCTAAAACCTTTGCTGTTTTTAGGAGGATTTTCTGTCCGCCCATTTGTGAGAAGCATCCAGCGACAGAGCTTGTCCTCAAGGTCATCTATTGCCAGCCCTTTGGCCTTCAGTGACAGTGGAATGAAGCCATCTTGGTCTCTCTCTGCCAAGCTCCAGATGAGATCCAACTCACCCTCACGCTTCTCCTTAGACTCTCGGTGTTCTCCTCCTCTGGAGAGGATAGGAGAGGCAGGCGACGATAAGGTATCCACGTCCTGTTTTGGCAGCTACAGTCGACATGAACGGTACTTTGGCAGCAGGACTCCGTTGTCTATGATGGAAAGCAACTTCGGTGAAGACAGCAATAAAAGGTTCGTAGACATGATGTACTGCAGAGCTCCCACCCCAGTGGAAAAGAAGAGCAACAAAAATGACACAACTGAAAACAACAATGAGATCACAGCTATAGACCAAAACATACAACCCACTCAAGCAACTCCCTCCAAAGAGCAAAAAAGAAAAAGTAGCATTGGAGGATTTACCCTGAAGTCCGAAAGCACAGGCTCCATCAAGAGCTCCAGCAAAACAGAGTTGGAGAAAACCTCCAAAAAACGTCTTTGCTCAATTAATAAGAACCCAGCCTCTGACGCGTCTTCCAGTTCACCGGCAAAAGGCAAGAAGCTGAGCAGCACGAAGGAGAAGACTGTAAACACGAAGAAAAGCACCTTGACACCCAGTGGAACGCCCTCTAAAACGAAGGAATCAAATAAAACTCCTGAGGCGACTCCACAACGTAAACCTTCCCTCTGCTCCACACCTCAGTCTTCAGCTTCTCCCTCTCCAACTGCGAAGAAGAACTCAAGCATTACTGAGAAGGGCTCAACGAGCTGCCGGAAACGACTGATGGAAAGGAGTTACAGCAGAGATTCTATGCACACCAGCCCCCTCGTTGACAGCCATCGGAGCAGCTGTGTGTCCCGTAGTTCACTTCCCAAGAATGGGGACAGTAGTCGGCTTGAGAGGAGGTCTGTAAGGAGTTCCAGCAGCAGTTCTTCAGTCACAAGCCTGCGCTCACCAAGTGTATCCACCAGAGACTTGCAACGGAGTAGCAAATCAGAGGAGAAAGGCTTGTCTTTCTTCAAGAGTGCCCTCCGACAGAGAGAAAGTCGCCGGTCGGCTGATTTAGGAAAAAGCGCATTGCTTACCAAAAAGGCTTCAGAGAGGACATGCAAGCAGAACGGACAAGCTAAGGAGGTAGACGGTGATGGTCAAAAGACTGGAGAAGCTGGGTCCTTGAAAACGTCTAAAGAAACTCTGGGAGGCGAGTCAAACTCAGACAAGCAGGAGTCTTCCAAGCCCCCCAGCTCTCTTAGTCGTACTCTACTAGGAAAGTCCAAGTCTTCCTCATCCGATGTAAGTAGCAAGTCTCGTACAGATGGGAAGAAACCTCTAGAAAAGATGGCATCTTCTCGAAAGCTGTCATCAAGCATGCAATCTCCTGCACGAACAACACAGAGGCCTCAGTGATACATCGGTAGTAGTAATGAGAAATAGAACAATGCAGCTATTTACGTTGTGCCTGGGTTTCAGTTAGCATCAGATGTATTTGAGACACACTTTTTGGTGTTATGGTTTTGTACATCAGCCCTAAAGTCTTTGGCTTTGAAATTTCCCTGTTTAAGATATTTCTTTTTTGTTTTTTATTAAAGTAAAAGCATTATATCGTCTGCATATAAGAGTTCATGGCACTTGCCTGACATGCTAACAGTATTTTTCCAGCCTTTGATGCTTATGTTTTGAATGTCTTCTGTAAATATTCAAAAGTCAGTGGCAAAGAAAACAAAACCATGATATCAAAATTAGCCTCTGGCACCAGTTGCCAGTTATTTCATAGTTCAGAAAGAATGTTTTAAGAGTTTCATTCTGAAATAATTCGTTAAAAATTGTATTTTTTGTGAATTGCTGTGAGCCTCTGCTTTTCTCACCTCTCTTCATGCTGTCTACACATTTATTAATATAAATCCTAAGTTTTTAAATTGAAAGCAGTGGAGGAAAATGCATGCCATATTTACTTCTAAAGATACACTAACATTTTTGAAAGCTTTTGGTATTGATGCATAGGAGCAACAACAAATGAGTCTTTATTTTGAATATTAAAAAGATTAAAGTGAATGTTGGCTCTAGACCAAAAATGGAAATATTCAAAATTACTCTCTAAAAGAGGTTTTGCAAAATTTTGAAACTTTTTTGTTGTTGTTATAGAGTACTGTTTTGATAAAAGTTTTTTTTTAAGTAAAAATGTATTTAGGTCCTTATGTAAAAAAAGAAAAAAATTGGATTTTTTTGAAAGGAAAACCCTTTAAAATTAAAGTTTATAAATATATATTGATTTATCTATAAAACTGTAGACATAACATAAATTGTATCTGTTTTCCCCCTCTGTGAGCAAGATAAGAAATGATCTTAAGCGCCTTTCAATGCTGCACATGGAACAAAATATTGCCTTTTGGCAAAATAGTCTTTTACTGTAAGTGTCACCTATAGGAATGTTGTTCAATAGCACTTTGTATAGATAAAAACATAGGAAAATTATTATATAATAGTTGGTTAAATATTATAGGGTGTATTGTGAAGTAGAGTAAGGAGCCTTAGACTTAAAATGGTAAAAGGGTACATTCATCTCAATGTTGCAGGGGTCACCCTACCATAAGAAATATTTCATTTAATGCACCTGGTGCTGTAACAGACCACTGCTTCAGTAGCACTGACAGGTTTTTTTCTTTTAAATAATGACGTTAAGAACTATAACCACAATTTTAACGAGTTACAGAGCTTTTGGTGTTTGTATCATAACCTTTGGTACCTCATTCAAGATATTATCTTTAACAACATTTTGTCTTCTGAAGCCTGAATCACATTATTGGTAAAGAGCCATTTACTTAGCTAAATAACTCAACAGATGTTGTCTGGGAGTAGTTGTCAATGTGTGGACATGAATGCTGAACTTTCTGATCTGATCTACCAGACAGTGCAAGACAGTTTTACTTTAAAAAAAAAAAAACATGAAGCAAATCAATGTGTACGGCTGGTGCTTGTCGTCAGGCCTGCCGGGTTTATTTTCGATTGTAACTGTAGCTTGGTCATTGTTAAACTGCCACCTCTACTGGCAATATTCACACATCAGATACCAGCAGAGACTTTGTTTTCAAAGATTTAAATGTCTGTAAAGGATCAGAATTTAAATCTCAAATATTTTTTTTTCTATTTTAGATATGCAGGAGTCGGTTTCCATAGCATTTGTCACGTTTACAATGGTTCTCGGGTTGTTTGAGAAAACGCCACCTTATTGAACCTGACTGCCTTATTTAAATGGTCTGTATGAAATGTGTCTGTCAAAACGTTACATACTTGGCTATATCGGTCTATTAAAAGTCTCTCTAACCCTGAATCGGTCTTTATCAATCTTAAGTTTTAAAAGAACTGTTGCGTGATGCACCAAGATCAGGTTGGAAAGTGTAGAATTCTGCATCTAAACTGGCAAATAAAATTATTGAATCAAATACATTGTTCACGTGATAGACAGAATTTATCAGTAATAATGTTTCATAAAACAAAGGAAATAGGCTTGAATCTAAAAACTAGACACACCTACTTTGTGACCATTAAAACACAACAAACACATTTTTAGCTATGTTTTACTTCCGGTAGGTGCGTTTCTTTAACGTGTTTCTCCAATACTGAAAAGTACAGTCATACATTTGGATATGACATCATCCTCGGTTGATGCCTGCACATTTCTGTCACAGACCATAAAAATAAAAGGCAGCATGTTTAGATAATGTGGTGTTGCTGTAGCTGCTCTATTTTCCTAATCTATCAGGAACACGTGCATGGCACTCGAATCAGAGGAGACATTTTTTTTTTGATTCATTTTGCTTTGTCTTTCTGTAAAGTCAGTAACTGCTGGTATACATTTCAGAAATGGCTCATTCCATCCTTCATGTTTTTGTTTCCAGCCATGTCCAAGTTCATGTAGCCATAAAGCGGTGTGGTGCCCTTTTACTTACAAAGCTTTTTTATATTTTCTATTAGGGTTGAAGGTTGCTGTTAGACAATCTGATAAAAAACAGAAAATGTTAATACTTTATTAATAATATGTAAATATAAATCATCTCTTTTGGGCACATCATCTTCCTAAAACATTCTAGAGTTTCTGGGACCCTATAAAGACAGGTGGCATGTTCCACTGTTTCTCATCTGCTTCTATCACCACTACATTTCTGACAGTTTCTTTAAACATGCAATACTTAGAGATCTGACTGGTTAGGACTTATAGTTTAGTATTAAACGTCAGGCAGCTAACTCTTTGGAAATAGTCAGGTTTTCGCCTAAGATGCAACTTAATAAATTGGAATGTTACTGAAAGATTAAAATTATTTCTGTAATTCAGTTTAAAAAGAACTGTTAATTAAATAAGGCTTACAGTTAATAAAGTCAAAATTCAGTTTCTCAGGAAATTGAGATACTGCACTCTTTTTGCTGCAATCTCAGACCTTAATTTTCTAATTTTCTGGCTGCAGATGTGTGCGATGACTATTTATGCTCCAGTGCTAGCTGCACGCCACACATTGTGATTCACCCCACAACAAATCAATGACCTTTTGGTTCACAGTCCTCTCAAATCTACTGTTACCTTTCTTGATTCTGCCATATTTACTACCACCCTTTTTTTCTTCCACTCCACTTTCTTTTGGTATGAGATAAAGCACTGTGTGAACAGGCAGCTTCCTTAACAGGAACTTTTTGTGGCTGATACACGGAATAGAAATAGACAGCAGCTGTTGTAAAGCAGTTATCCCTAATAAGACAACGCACCTGTAGTAAAAACTCAATTTAAAGGTCCTGTGTGATATTTATATTTGTTGAGAAACTGAATTTATGGTTTCCATGAGCTGTAATCCAGAATCACCTAGGTAACAAAAATAAACACCTGAAATATATCACTCAGTAGGTAATTTATATATTTGAGTTGAATGGCTGTTTTGATTTTTAAATTTATGTATCAAAGCTGCTTCCAAATGTTCAAGAGAGATAAAAATTGTACTAAAGCAAACAAATACAATTTGGGATTTACTTCTTATAATTTTAATATCCAGATGATGGATTATGTGAGATAAAAAAAATTATAAAAATGTGCACAATCAAATAATTAACCAATTCTCATTCCAGTTGAAAACATTAAAGCTGAATCACAATCTTCACTTGAATCTTCTTTGTCTATTGTTCTGCACTGCAGTGCATGTCTTTTTTTTTCCTTTGCTGTTTCCTGTAAACTTGTCATTGTACAGACTAGAATGATTAATGAATGCAGTATTGCATGAAAACACTAATGCATGTATTTTAAATCAACTATGCAAGAGTGCAGCTGTGTAACATAGATTGCAATGCATGGCTGGTATATCCCATTGCTTTATTTGCACACCTTTACGATATTTCAGAACTATACAACACAGAATATTTCATTTTGCTGTAAAGTGTTTCGAGTCATCTAATTTCTTCTATGTTGACTTTCTCTCATCTTTATGGGTGCTCCCACTAGTTTGGTGGGTTTTTTGTCATTGTTGTTTCACATTTATCGTTGTACACCAGCAGAGATAATACTATGGATGCGAAAATCTATATGTGGTTACTATGTCGACTCATTATCTATGACTGTATATTGTGAAAGCCTCTCATTAGTTTACTTCAGTGGGGGGAAAAAAAGTGTGTGAACCCCTGTTGCCATTTTCTCAGCTGCATCCAAGGTGTGGTCAGTCTTGAATATATATAATAAAAAAAATATTAACGTAGCTACATGCAATAAATAGAGATAGTAAATTTAGTTTTGTAATACAGTACATAAATATGACATTATTTTTTTTAGTTTCGTATTTATCAGACAGTCATTTCGGTCATGCTGATTTTATTTTTTACTATTGATTCAAATTTTTAAAAAGACAGTTTTACAGATGACTCTTTTTTTATGGCTTGTGAACTTTTGTTAATTGAATATTTAGCCAGCCATGCTGCAGGAGCAAACATCTCCCTCTATTAAGATAAAATAGCATGTTACATATTCAGATATGCATTTTGCTGCTAAACTGAAGCTGCATTGAACCTTGAAACTAAAGTAGCTGCATTTTACATTTGAGTTACACACTTCATTTCTGCAGGTTCTGTGGCACTTCAAATATATTCCCTCAAGTAGAGCTTCGAAGTTTAAAAGGCTTGCAGTGCTTTGAAATGGATTTTCGAGGCATTTTTCAAGTGTAAGCACTACAAATGTACTAAAACTGATCGCTAGCCTTAAGCAGTCACATGTAATAGTTATGTATCTTTGGATGATGCAGAATTTAGAAAGCTGTGTAATGAAATGTCTTGAGTGTCATTTTTTTTGTTAAGCTAGAAAATCATTCTGGATACACAAAATGTTTTTTTTTTTACATTTTTATATAATCCACAAGCTGTTTTGTAAAATTAAATGTGTTGCAAATGTTGTTTACTTTTTAAGTTTGAGAATAGTTTATTCCTTTTTATCACATCGACAGCTGCATTTTCAGATTTTTGTTATACATTACAGCCTCTATTCCACAATATGCCTGTACATTTTTTTTTTGTTAAACTGTTTGGTCATTTAGTTGTTTTGAACTCATAAGTCTTTTGAATTTAATTTATTTTTTAATTTTGTTTTTTCTATCATGTGCACTTTTATATTTGTTTCATCCAAATGGACAAGTGTGTACATACTTCCATGCAAGTACAAAATTAAACTTCTCATTAAAATGTTGAGTGTTTAGATTTCTTTTAAAAATGCTTTTGTAACTACACTATGTTCCCCCACCAGGTGGCGCTTTTGTCAAGCAAACTAGCCACTTATGTTACTGTAGGTAGGATATTGTTGATTAGTTAACATTACTGCTGAAGACAACAGCTGTCTCAATGTATTTACATTTTATTGAGGTCACACTTTGCTACTTTAACCAGTGTTTGTCTCTCATGTCACTAAATCTACTTTACTGGCATGAAGTACATCATGGACTCCAACATCCCCCACAGCATGCGTTTTAAAACGCAAAGTGTTTGTACAAGCGGTGCATAAGCACATAAATATATGGCTTATTGTGTTCTTGTTGCAGATACGGTGTGTAATCTGAGATATCAACACTCAGCAACACACAAAAGGCTCTAAATTTGTGAACCGTGTTGTTATTTCAGGCTTTTACTGGTCACGCAATATAGAGGTGCAGGAGTGAGGATGTGCAGATGCAAGCATGTCTGAGCTTAGCTTTTCTCTGAGAAGAGAATAATAATTGAACACCTTTATCTTTCTGGTTGGAAAAAAGAAATCACAGTTGGGAAGTATTGTTTTATTATATTGACATATAGGATTTGGAGATAATATCGCTATTCCTGTGGTTCGTCAGTGTGGAATGAAAAAAACAGAGCTGTTAGAAATGAAATCTGCTGTAGATTTCTTTTGACAAGTTGTAGTACAGGGAGCCTGGGTAAGCTTTTTTATTATTATTATTTGAATTATTAAAACATTCCTTCAACAAAATGTGCCTCAAATTCTTGAGAACTTAAAGTGAATTCAGAAAGTTTTACACAAGATATTTCTGGTTCAAAAAGTGAATAAAAAATACTATGGCTTTAGATTGCTTTTGGTTTCAATATTTTTTTATTTGATTGGTCTCACTGTGAAACTACTATACATCGCATATCTGATAAATATCCTCTGATTTTTATAGAACTGATTAGAATTTTTATGCATAAAATAAGCATTTGATCACCAGTCAATTTAAAAAGAACTTCAAAAACTTGTTGGTCGATCTTTAAGAAGCCTTCCTTTCCTCCACTCATTACCTCTAGTAATTGTACCTGTTTGAACTTACCAGTATAAGACACACGTGTCCACACAAGTAGACTTTTAAGTACAGAACTTATGAGAATCTAGAAGAGGTAATTGTGTTAAACAGTCATTTACAGCAGGTGGCGTTATGCACCTTGAATTGCTTGCGGTCCGCCGCAATGGAAAAGAAGAAGACTTTTGTTCCATGGGTTGTCCAAGGACTGCATAGGTCCTTGGACAGCCCATGCAGATCCAACTGCAGATCTACAGTTATGTAGATCTGCTCAGTGTAGATAAGCTACAGGACAATTAGCAAACAGCTTGGTGACAAATGAAAACAACAGTTAGCGTAATTATTAGAAAATGGAAGAAATTCAGGATGACATGTACATCTCTCAGACAGAAAGATGAGATATCAACTCAAAGCTACACAGGAGGTGCTGGGATAATTTTTTTTTTTTTACCACAGTATGGATTAAAAATCATGCAGCAAGTACTTCCTGCTTAAGCCATGTTAGGTTCATCTAAAGTGTACCAGTGACCATCTGGAGGATCCGTAGGACGCATGGAAGAAGGTCCTGTGGCCAGATGAGGCCAAAATAGAACGGTTTGGTATGAACTCCATTTATCACGTATAAAGGAAAAAGGATGAGTAAAATCCCAAGACGCTTATCCCAAGTGTGAGACATGGGGATGGAAACATCACGCTATGAGCTGCTTTTCTGCAAAGGGAACTGGATGACTACACCTTATTGAGAAGATGACGGCTGGAGCGATATGTCTTAAGATTTTTGGCCAACAGCCTCTCTCCCTGAGTAAGAAGATTAAAGACAGGTCATAGCTGAGTCTTCCAGCATGGCAATAACCTGAAACACACAGTCAGGGCAACCAGTGGACAACCGGTTAAGCATTTCAAGGTCCTAGAGGGACTGCTCTGAACCCAATAGAAAATCTTTGGAAGGAGCTGAAGCCCTGTGTTTCCCAGCATTAGCCCTGAAACCTAAAAGATCTGGATAATATCTGTATGGAGTAGTGGGCCAAAAACCCTCTGTGTGCAAACCTAGTTAAGAACGACAGGAAACGTTCCACATCTGTAAGTGACTCTGTAATTATCAAATATTAACTTTGCTTTTTATTAGCTTTTTATGGTATCAAATAGTTATTTCATGAAATAAAATCCAAAAAAGATTTTAAGGATCATAAAATATGTATTTTTTGTAGATTCTGTCTCTCGCAGTTGAGGTGCACTTATTATAATTACGGACCGCTCTGTTCTTTGTGAGGAAACTTGTGAAAGTGTTTCCCTACAATTTTTCAAGTTTATTAACTCCATTGTATTTTTCCAGTTGATAATGTTTACTATGGAGATGAGCTCAAAATGAAAATATTTATCTTATTGTAGAAAGTTGACATGGAGCAAATGTTCTTAATGTTTTTGGGACTGATTAGTTGACATGTTAACATGTGACAATACATAATCCTTGTAATGCATGGATATCATCTGCAGCCTACAATTATTTTTATTGTTTATATCCGTTAATGTATGCTTAGAGTTTCATTAAATGGGATGAAATTGTTGATCAGATATTAAGAAAATTGAAATGTGCAATACTTATTTAAATTGTTCACTGTAGAACCATTTTCATGAATTTATTTGACTTTTATAGTTTTCGCAACAGCTGTGTTTGCTGTCCTTTTGATGTATCTTTGCTTCAGTCTCTCTCTTGTCGTCAGCCTGTTTATTTATGTTATGAATTAGACCACCCAGACAACCTGGCTAAGATCCACCATCAGCACCAGATGCCATTATGCTCGTATTTGCCAGTGCTTTCAAGTGCATTCAAACCAGTATCTGCCTCCTCTCTCATGATCGGTTAAGTCCCCAGTGGTATGGTGGAGTTACTCTGACAATCTGCCTATGGTTTTATCTCCTTTGTCCCCTCTTTTGACTCCACCCTGTAGAGTGCAAAGGAATCAATAAAAATTGATTTTACAAGGCAGGAAAAGGAGGTTAGAATTCAGGGGAAGGACCAGGGGAAGACAGAGACAGAGAGGCACTAGCCGAGAGGTGAAAGACCCCAAGCATAATACGTATGTGCTGGCACGGATAAAGGTCAACAACATGAACTTGTCTGTAACAACAGATTATTAGCTGTCTTACGCTCATAGTGGCGAGATCTTATAAAAAAAAAAAAAGGAGAATAATGGCAGGTGTAAACAAAAAATAAAAAAATGTGTAAAACGGTAAGTGCCAGAGCTACTTGAAGAAAAGAAAAAATAAACAGGTTTTCTGCACGTTTAGCTCATAAAAGCTTCTTCTTGTTGAATTTCTGCTTCAAGTTAGGAATAATTTATAAGAACTCGTGAATTTTTCGGCCAAATAATATACATCTAGAGGAGCCTGCTTTACTTTCACACTGCTTGTTTATTAGTTGTTTTTTTTTTCACTGTCAACCTTCAGAGAGATATGTTCAAAGGAGGGTAAAAAAAGAGTCAGGCTCTCACTGCAGAAAGGAAGAGCTGTTTGATTTCTGTCGAAGGATCCGTCTGGGGTCCAGTGGGTCAGCGAGGCTGACAGCTTAGAGATTGATAGTTGAGATCTTTCCCAGGCGGAACAGTGTTGGACAGCATGACCAGTGATCCAAGACACCAGCGAAACAGGGCGGAGGTGATGCGGCTGCAGATGCATTATATCCCACAGTGAAGGGTGTGCGTGTGTATGTGTTATATATGTATGTGTGTGTGTGGTCTTTTCACTGAAGTCCACCTCTTCCCACCATCATCAGGGCTGCTGAACTGTACTCAGTACTTGAAGACTTAGACGTAAAACACTGGGAAGCCATCAGAGTGTCAAGATTGGTGAATTTTCATGGTAAATAAGCGGCTACTTATCCACTTTTTCATTCCTCGTTTTTTTTTTGTATTGAATATATATTTTTTTATCATTCCCTGCTGTCATTTCCTTTCCTTCCTTATCTAGTGGTTTCAGACAAAGCAAATACCCCAAGATAGCTCTGAGATAAATCGCCACTCTTTCAGATTTTGATCAGAACCGTCCAAACAATAGGGTGATTTTTAATATAGATGCGTGCACCCATGGGCACCCAATCACAAAGCTGCTGGGGTGTTACTTTTTCCTATTTTTCTTCACCGTTAAAGGAATTATTTGTTCAGCATCACAGCAGCCTCTTTAGAAGCGGAGATGGGCCAGACGGTTTTGGCGCAACTCACTTCGAGATGCAGCCAGCCAAACCTTAGAGCTGGGAATGTGCTTCATACAATCTATTCAATAAGACATAAAGATTCACTCTTCAAATGCACACTAGGTCAGTCATTTAGATGCACATACAAATTATTTAGATTTAATTTTAAGATCAACAGCATGGATTAGGATGTCAGAAAGCTGTAAATCCCTTGAGTTTGCAGCGAACGGACAGACTGCAGTAAATATCCAATTTTTCTGTTGCTATGGCTGTCTGAGCAGACAGGTGTAATAACCCTTTATACAGTTCAGGTGATTTCCGCTGACGGCACTTTTTATGTCATCACAATTACCCTGATAGCCTGTTTTTTATGTTTGGCTGTGTGGTGGAAGAGAAAAAAAGCAAGAACCTATCAGTGAATGAGAGTGTCTCTGTTGCAGTTGTGGATACATGGATTTTCATTATGCCTTTATAAAAGCAGTAAAAAAAAAGAAAAAAAAGATTAGGCATGTAGCATATTTCTTGAAAGAGAGAATACAGATTTGTGTAATAATGGGAACTCTACTTTTCCCAGAGGGTAAAGACTTTGAGATGGATGAAATCTTAGATTTGTGAAAGGGTTTTGAGCATGGTAATCATTGCCATTAACTGTACTTAGAGATTTTTAGAAAAAGAAAAAAAAATAGAAAATCTTACAGAGAGTACTCCTGCCTCAGTGCTTCTCTTTTTAGCTTTTTCTATGGTTAGGGTTTGTTTGTGTGTGTTTTTGTTGTGGTTTTGTTTTATTTTATTTTGTTTGTGTGTGTATATTTGTCATCCACCTGTATGTTTGAACTCCCGTCCTTAAGTCATTTTTACCAGTTGACATTTTGACAATTAGCAAATTGTATTTTATCAGAAAGCAAATTGAATTTGAAGATATGCTAATGGTTTGGAATCTGACCACACTGTTGGATTTTTTTGTGTTTGAATTGGTCATTGAAATGAATTAAATTTGACTGTGGGAGGGTTTAATTGACATTCCATTCAAAACATGGCACTAGTTTGTGTGAAACAACCTTTAAAATGGACACAATTTACTAACCCATTTACTAATTTAAAGTCAAAAATTGGAAAATAATAAATCTATAGTCTTAGAACCCAGTAGGTTATAAAAAGAACCAATTAAAAACAGCATAGGGGATGGCGCAATGTGATTATGTATGTGTTGCCCTTGAGGTATATTGCACTTGTCCATCAGGTGTGTGCATGCATGTTTTATGAATTCAGCAGAGAGCTCTTGGGAAGAAGCTGTTTTTCATTCTGTTCGCTCCAGCTCCGATGTTTCTCAGCCAGCCCGACAGAAGGACGGTGAGCAGGTAGAGTCCACAGCAAGAGGGCTTCTAAAATATGTTAAAGACCCATTTTAGTAGAACCTCCTGCAAACGTCATCCTGGTGCTAGCTGAGATTTGTCTGTTTTGCCATCAGCTGAACAAATCCATCCTCTCTGCTGGACTGTAACTCGATTATGAGCATCAAAACAGGTGCTGCATCCATGTTGTTGTTGAAGTAGAAAAATTCAAGAACAATAGGAAGAAGTACAACACACCTGTGTGGGGAAACAAGCTCAGTCAAGTCAACAAGTGCCTCGGTTAGCTGGAGATCAAAGAGTGCAAGACACAAAACATACGACAATAATTCCGATGTTTATTTTCACTTTTGTTCTTAAAACTACTAGATGTATTAGTAGAGCTGGAAAAGAGATTCAACATGACTTTAATATTGCACTTTTCCACAAGAACAAACGGCTTGACGGAACCGTTATTTAAAAAGGAACAGGGCTCATGAATCCTCTTTATCATGATACATGGTTTCATGAGCACAGCAGCTAATACGAATATAAAGCCAGATGCCTCCCATAAGCTGCTTCACCATTATTTATTTATGAATGAATATTCTCCAGCAGCACTAATATGTCCCCGGGCCTTGGGAAATGGGCTAATATATGTGTTAAGCACGGTCTTGGATTCTTTATTGCCTGTCAAATCTATAAAAGTAGTGCTTTGTCTTGGGGTTTTATTTCTTTTTCCTTTCAGCCACAAACAACATGCAGAAACTGCACAAGTGGATGTTTAGCAAAAAGATTTTTAAAAAAGTAAATACATTGTTTATTAGTAGCCCAGATTACCGTTTTGTACAAAGTGAAATGAACATTTGAGGATACTTCTTGCCAGCACAAATGTAAATGACTTCATCTGCCTTTGAATCAGAGCAAATCACACGTTTAATGAAAATGGAGCGGCTTTATGACAAAGATTTTTTTTTTTTTTTCTTAATGACTGGTGTGGATGCTCCCTCTTCGCTCAGGTACTTTCATCAGCAACAAAAGATTGTGCTTTGAAGTGTGCTGACTGAGACATGCGTTTCAAGTGGAAATGTTCTTCTTCAGCAGAGACGGGAAGCTGGTCCGGGTGGATTAAAGATAAATCAAGCTAAATACAGGACAATGCAGAAGTAAAGATGGTTACAGTTTGTTTGAGGCTATGAAGGTTTACTTTTCAGCAGAACAACAATATAGGAAAAAAAATCTTAAGAGTTACGGTATAAGGTTTTAAAACACAGCATATAAGCCATGTCAGAATGGCCCAGTTAAAGTCCAGACCCAAATGCAATGGCTACACTGTGGCAGGACTTGAAAATTACTGTGTGGAGGTTCTCCTTCCAAGTAAGGAGATCTTGCAAAGCTGGTAGAAGGAAAAGAAAAAAAGCCACACCTAAAAATTTACTGCTGGGATTGGAACAATAGATGGCTCTCCATCACGTTCACTCAGTTTGTTGCTGAATTTCAGAAAATGTGGAAAGGTTCAAGTGGTATTAATGATCTTCAAAGCACCAGAAGTGCTCATTTATTCAGCTATAAAATTTCTGTGTATCCTTGATGCAAAAGAATAAGCAGAATCGTTAGCACACACTTACACAGTGGACAAAGTCAGAGAGATTTCAAAAGTATTTACATTTCACCATTTTTCTGGAGAGAAGATGCAACCACAGACTGCATTTGTGCAATTTCCCCATTTAGTCAAATTTCACTGTCACCTAATGGCTTTCTGTCACATTCACAATATTTTTTTTTTGTTAAAAAGCCAGCCTCCCCTCTCTTCTAATTAACTGCAAGAATAGACCCTATCACATTCCCCAGAGTGCCCTTTCCACCAATGAGAATAACAATGAACCTCACAGAATGAATTATAGATCACCCTATGCTCTAAAGAATAATTGCACCACTTTAGTACACAGAAAATCTTGGTGGCCACTCACCGCACTTTTGAGCTATTTTGAGGGTCCAAAAAAGATATTTAATGAGGGTTCTCCAAGTGAATCAACTTTTCTTTAAAGTAGAGCAGCACCCTTATACAAAGCATCGCTTCTTTGACGTTTATCATGCTTTAAGTTCTAAGACAGGTTTTTTTGTTGTTGTTGTTTTTTTTTTTTTTGTTTTGATGTTACCTGCATATTTCTTATATTTGCAAATGTGTTTATACTCACTGGACTTTTTTCTATTTTGTGGTGTTACAAAGATTGTATGCAATAGACCAATGCATAGTAGTCATAACTTTAATAAGAAAGGGGGGATGGCTGTCACATTTTGTTGGAGATATTAAATTAAAGAATACTGAATGCAAAACCATTTAAAGCTTTTTAGGTTTATAAAATTAAATCAGAGCTGAGTGCTCTACATTGAACTTTGTTGGTGGTACACATGAACCTTAAAAGTGTGACATTTGGACCTATTATTTCCTCTTTAGCTTGCACAGACGGAAGTTTTTTGAAAGTCTTTTGTTTTGTCCTCATCACCATCATCTGTTTGTCAGCAAGCAAACAAACTTTAGCAGCGACATCTTTGCAAGAACCTCAAAAGGTTTTCCAGACAGACACCCTTGGCCTCTTTTCATTCCTTAGTGTAACCTAAGTTAGTCTCAAGGGCAGTGGGCCGAGATTCTGTTGTCAGGAAGATAAGCAGGTGGGACCGTTGTACTGTCCGCTTGCAAGGAGCCTGAAATCCAGAGAGTGAAAGATACACATTACCTAATCGACCCGAGAGAGAAAAATCCTTTATATTGCATGATGTGAAGGTGGAGTCAGAGGTCAGAAGGAGCAAAGTTTGGCAGGTCACTTTGAAAATGTAACTGCTTACGTATAAACTCCTGTTAATTCATTTACAATATGCTAATTGTATAACAAGTAAAACCACTTTATCAAGAAAATGTACTTCCATTTAGTTATTAGTTTAGCTTAGTTAATTTTGAACACATTTCGGTGTTTTCACACCAGTTGTGATCTTAAAGTCTTGCAGGCCAGAAGCAAATGAAGTTCCAGATAACTTGGTGTCACCGTAAATTTAGATAGCAAAGCAACAGTTCTATGAAATGAGCCAAGTCCCATATTTCCTCTCAAAGAGCTGTTTGAAAGAATGGAATATCCATGTATCCATCCATCCATACATGCATACATAGGAAGATGCAAAATAGATGTTGAACCAAACTTTAATAAAACATTTTTCTTGAAAATATTACGTCCTTGAACACTTTTTTCACATTTTTTCCAGGAAGGTAAAACATTTACATAATCTATTTTTTTATTTATGCATTCATCAATTAGTTTCATCCACAAAAGGAAGAATAAAACTGAGTATTTAAATTCCATGTTAACATATTTACAATGGTGTGAAAATGTGAAATATAACAGGAGTTTCGATAGAATAAACAGCAGTATTCACCTTTTAAAAATAACATATTCTCAACACATATATAAGCTGTGCTTTATCCCCTTCAGTTTTCGTATTTATGGCATTTTACAAAAAAAGGAACAGCTTCCCATCCTGACGTGATTCTTGCCCTGGATGTGAGAGCGTTTATCAGTTTTACAGATCCAAATAGTCCTCAAGAACTCATTTTGCCGTTGCTGCAAGGGATGACATGAAACCCTCAACAACTGGTGAACATTCAGTGCAGCTGGCTGCTCATAAAGGAAGAAATGTCAGCCCTGACTTTAAGGCAAACTCCTTAAGTCTACCTCTATAATTATGATGTGAGAAAAGTCATTAATGAATAAAATATCAAACTCTGCCTCCAGTGTGTAAACTTGAAAACCCCTTGGCGACTTATGATGAGGATCTTAAAACTTCCACTTTCATGCATTTTTAATCAGGGGTAAAATAAAGTGAGAGGGAAAGAAAACAGACCAAAGTGAACTTCATGAAAAAGAAAGTATTTGCATGTAATGCAGAAGCAATTTACAGCAATTTAGTGTGGCTGAAATCCAGCAGCTTCCTTGGGCGCCTCTTTTATTTTCATACAAGACTCAGTGAGTGTAATGAATCATAGTTAAGACCATACTGCAGTGTAAGCTTGCTGTTTAATAAACAGCCACAAACTCGTTGCTTTTATAGGAACGTCACTGCGCTCGATTACATTGCGCCATGTCCAGAGTTTTCCCAGTTATTCCTCTCTGATTTTTTTCCTCCGATTCCTAGCCTCAAAACTTAAAAAAAAACAAAAAACAACAACAGATAAACAAGGAGTTATGCTTTGGAATGTGAATGCACTGACCTTGGCTGGTGTTATCCTCTCGAGTGCTGAGGTTCTCGGTGGCTGAAGGCAGGAATTTAATCACTGCATTCTTTTTGTCTCTGAAACAGGTTCAAGCTGACATTCTGGTGAAGGACGAGATATGTTTGGGGAGAGTTATCAGGGCCCACGCAGACGCAGAGCAAATTTAGTCTCCCTTGACTGTTTCATTCATCACCAGATGATGGATATTTATATCTAGTGCTGACATGGAAACATTCTTCTTGATTCTTCTTCCAGCGTCTGCCAGTGATGTCAGAGCAGTGAGTCAGAATGGGGTTACTTTATTGATTAGTGAGCAACATCCCTATCATTTTACTTCTGTATGTCTTCTGTTTTTCTTTTTTGATTGTTTTTCTTTTTTTGACACATTTAATTATTTAAAATTTATTACATACTTTAACATTGCTGTGGATGAGTATTGGCTTACATTGTTGCACATTTGTTTAAAGACAAACTTTATGTTTTATTCTCAAATCCCTTTAAAATAGGACATGCTGCTTTCAAAAATCTTTTAGCCTGCTTCATTCTGCCAGAAAATTTAAATGTTATTATTATTGTTATTTTTAATTCAACAATTCTTGCAGTGATCAGACCTGAATGTGTCTAGTGAAATGTAACTTTTTTTGACTAATTGCAGGTAATTCATGATTTAAAGGTGTGTGTTGAATTATTTTACACTAGATAGGTTGCTATTCCCCCCCTCACATGGTCTAAATTGTTTGAAAACTGAACAACTGAACATTTGGAAGCGTGGCCAACACAGGCTGAATGACATTGTTCACTTCCTCTGCTGCCTCTGCTAAAACTACCGGCAGACTACAATTCTAAAAAATCAATGCAAAACATCAACTTCTTCTTCTATTCCCTGTCAAAAATTGACTGAAGACAATCCAAGCCAAGGGGAGAAAGCCAAGACTATGCTGGAAGTCTTAGTCCAGCATAGTCTTGGACTAAGACTAGTCCAAGAAAAAGAAAAATTTTTCCATTTTTCCAATGGAGTTGCACAGGAAGGCAATGGCCAGGCTAGCGTCACATGTAACTATTACTCTCCCAAACTAATTTTAGGTTATTAATGAAATCCAAACAATTTGATCTTTCTAAGAAGTTAAACGTAAAACAATAGACGGTGTTAATATATTACAACCATTACCTTTATGTTCTTTACAGTTAACAACAATGACCCTTACTATTAATAAATCAGTGTAAGGGTTTGCTTACATTTGCATACTTCTGGATCTTGATACTTTGGACATAATCCACATCATTCTCACTTTAAATTAATCACATACTGATGCCCTCTGCATCTTTTTGTTTTGGCACACTAACAGAGAACAGTTTTACTACTGGACTGTGGTAGTCAGCCTGTGTGAGTAGCAGTAGAAGTAAACATGGGAAGAAAGCATTACAGTACAGTGCTTGCTGATAAATACATAATGAATATTGCCCTGGGTTAGGAAGTCAGCAGGAGAGGGATTGAGAATGGCAGGCACCTGACAATGTAGCATCAAATTTATTGTTTTTCACCTTAATTAGGCTTTTTCCTTTCTTTCTACATGCCAGGATTTTCTTGTACATCACAAATTCACTAATTAATGAATTAGTGAATTAATGTTTAAAGAAAGAATTTATTCTAGAAAGGATCACTTTCTATTTTGCCATTCTGACTCGCTCTAAAATTGTTCACATGAAACTGGAAAATAGTTGATTTTAGTCTTTCCATTAAAAATCAAGGTAAGCCCTTCCTCAAAGATAAGATCAGAAACACTTTTCTAAACTGCAACATTTGTCTAAAATTTGGATAACAGAAGTATAAAACATTTTAAATCTATCAATATATACTGGTTGCCATAAGTCTTGAGTCATCACTCATTTCTTTATATGTTGCCTTTAAAGATTTTCTTTGGTTTATGGCCTGATGCTGATGAAGGCCACAAGCAGAGATGTGCTGATTAAAATTTTTATTGCATTGGTGTGTCAGTTACCTTATGCAGAAATTAGACTTAACCAGCACTTAAAATGCAAGGAATTAAGTATTTCATATTTTTTCAGCTAATACAAGTTTATATTTCCAGACTTTATCATAGTCACAATTTAAAAAAGATTTACATGTCATGATAATGCTAAATACTTAAACATACTAATAGGTTATAATGCTATTTTACCTGCAAACTGTTGTTTACTCAAGCTCGTGTTTTAAATATGCCTCATGCGCACTCTAAAAGCATTCTGTGTACAATCTGGATATTGGTCCCTTTTCAAGAATTTTATTCCCCGTTCCCATTTTGCTTTGACAAAATGACAAAGGGAACTTACTTATTTAGCACTCCAATGTGCCTCCATGAGCTTGATATATTCAAATTGTGTCTAATTCTTTCATGAGTGTGAAACAGCTCTGCAGCGTGTTGCATCCACCAGCTGCTCATCTCATCTCATCTCATATTTGGCGCGAGAATCGATCACAGCTCTGGACGTAACGTGTCGCCAATTGCAAACACACAGAGATGCATGCTGAACATTGTGGCTCTTGCTTTTCACAGCGCGCCAGTTGCTCCCCTGAAGCTTTAGGTTTTTTTCTCTGGCAAAGTTCATGGAGGAGAAATGACTGGCCGAGATGATTCAGCTTGGTCAACTTTGATGTCTAGAACAGCTGCACAGACCATAACAAGTTAATTTTGCTCAATTGCAGACCTGGATTAGCTTATCGGGAGAACTGGGAGCATTCCCAGTGGGTTGCCTGGATAAAGTAAAGTTAAGTCAGTGACTGGATGAAAACAGAGGAGACAGCCTGGGGTCCATGATCTTGCACAACCTTCTGTAACCAACACTAACTCTGCAGCAAAGTTTTATGTGTGGCATGTTGACCATACCCAGATATTCACAGACTGCATGCTTTTATTAGTTTCTACATTGCATTTTATCTTACGTCATGATTTACATGATTTCCTACATTTTGAATGTTAATGGGGTGGCAGAGGTAACCTGGTTTTATATAGTTTTATTAAAAATAAGTTATCATTAATTTACTTTCATCTGCCTTTTTTATTCACACACTGTTTTGGGGTCTTATATCCAACCCCAAAAGCATAGGATATGATTACCACAGATTTTGTTAGCTAACCATGTAACTTATTCTTCCATTATTAGGACAGGATTTATTTAACAGCAGAGATATAATAACTAATGTGATAGTAAATAAAATTGGACTGCACTTTAACACAGAACAGGAAGACCAAAACACATGCAAAAATACTAAATTATGATTTCATAACTATTCTTTTGTAGGGCTTGGGGATGACAGCATCTTTTTTATTGCTTGAACTGTGAGTCAGTTACTCAGTAAGACCACATCACTATGCAGAGTAATTAATCTATTCAGAATGCTATAACAATTACCAGGCTGATCCTTTCACAAGGCGGCAGCGGGTTGTAGCATACTTAGATTTCCAAGCTGAAAATCCTTTTGACGTGTTTAAAATACCAAGCAGCTCAAAACTTGCAGCGACTGCATTTTTTTCAAGCAAAGACTTACTTGAGTTGAATTAAATAACGGCAAGACTATATCATATAGGATTTATTTATTAACTTCCTACTGTTTTTTTTGTTTGTTTTGAAGTTCTTTAAATCTAACTCTTCCTCCCCTTATCTCCCATTACTTCTGTTTTTATAGTGTTGGATCATAAGACAATTCCTTGCTCAGCAGCAATGGATGATTTGATCCTCACTCTGTGCTGCGATAAATAGGACAGCTGAGTATATAAGATCCCCGCAGCTTTACCCACACACAATGTGATGGATTTTTACAGCCATCCATGAGAGGAAAAGCAAAGATACATTGTTAAACAACAGCTGACAGGCCTTTCTTTGTTTGTCCAAATACTTGCAACAACAAGTAATGAATACTAATAAAGATCTTATGTATGGATAGATAAACATTTCCCATTATCCTGGTGATCTTGGTTTATATCTTTAATTTGTTCAGATGCCAGACGTTTTGCAGCATTTTTTATATAGTTTTGATCTGATACAAAGTTACGCAATTTATTTTGGAAGTGATGCACCAACACAAGCAATCTTAGTTCTTTAGCTGGGATTGCTGTCACTGACTGGGTTGCTTAAAAAATTATTTAAATTCCAAGAATTTGCAAACCACCTCCATAAACTTGAATTTTTACGGGAAAAATGGACACATCTGTCACTAAGATGTTTATTTTTCTCTATTTCTGTAAAAAATCAAAAGTAATGGCTGTTTGTGCATGGATAGAGCAACTTGCTTGTGCCACTCCCCAAGGAGCGCAAGACATTTTGCCATTAAAAATAAAATGACATGAAAGAGTGTTTGAACCAAAATCCCAAAAGTCTAAATAATGTTTTCTGTTTTCTCGTTTGCTCAACTGTTTATCATTTTTTTAGTCTTAATAGGAAAAGAATAAAAATTGCACTGATGTTGCATCAGACATGAAAAGAAGCACACACCCTTGGTCCTAGGATGCATATGTTGGTTCTAATCTTTGTGCAACAGAAAAAAGCTTCATGTCTACAAGACTGCTGGTTTGTCGAAGAGATGACTGCCTCAATAATGAATGAAAGCAGACAGTTAATTTAAGGCGTGTGGCTTGAAGCTGCTGAAAATCATATCTAAAAGGAGGCTATATCAAGATTGGTTATAGTCAACAGTTCTTATGATTTAATATGTGTATAGTTTCTATTGATGTGAGCTCAACTCTAGTCGTATATTTTGTAAAATGCAACATTTTCACAATAGTTGTCCATATTTGAATTATTGCAAAAATCTGTGACATCTTGTCTATGATGATTCAAAAGACACATAGTCTTGCCATTATATTTTGCCTCCAAAGACTAATGTGAACATTAATGAGCAAGCTTCATAATTCTTATAAATTATATGAAAGAAAATGTTGTTGATATTCTCTGCAATACTGTGCACTCATTTCTTTAAAGTAAGACATGGACTGTTGATGAAATATCGATGGAAAAAGAACCTCAGCCTGCTAAACATAGTTTATTAAAGAGCCCTTGTTTGCTCCAGTATTTTGCTCCCTTCTTTAATTTCAGTTTCCCTCAAGTAAAGGTGAGCTGAGGATATGTGTGAATGTTTCTGAGGATAGAGACCTATCTGCCGTCACCCTCCATCCTCCCAATAAAGAACTTATCTTTCGGGCATGTTATTTTCCAGACACTTGCTGCATCTTTAATGTAGTACTGAAGCCAAATCCGCCATGGACAAAATAAGTCTTCTCTCGTCATCTGCAGCCATAAAGAGACAAAACAGATGGGTGCAATCTATGATTGATGTCAATTATTTGAAAAACAGCGTGGAATAGTCTTGCATTTGCCATATGCCACATTTCTTTTTCTTTCCAAAAGTTGCCTACATCTGGAGAGGTTTTTCAATTGTAGCTGTGAAAGGATGCCAAATTGAATGTGCTAACAATCAGAACTTATTGAAGTTATTAGTGGTGCATAGATCTTCATTGTACTACAGATAGTTGGCAAAAAGGAGGAATAATGTTTAAAATGTAGACAAAAAAAGATTGTAATTCTTACCTACACATCCTGTAGCATGATGATGATTGTCCTTTCTCTCAGAAAATAGATCCTGCCGACCAAGGTCAGACTGTTGTTCTGTAGGGTAGTGAAAGGTAATGGTTTACTTATAATATGTAGTATTAATTAAGAGCCATAAGGTAACAATATCACCTTGGGACTTTTACTTATCCAAGATCAGGGCTAGGAAGTCCAGGAGAAAAATCCCAGACAAATTCTCAGACAGCCAAACTCCTATGACCCCCTCAGCAGTTCAACAATGACAAAACAAAAATCAAATGTCCAGCTAGGACAAAAGAAACATCAGTGCTCCTGGTGTTTATCCATATATTGGTGTTAATCTGATTTTGACAGTTTTCCAAGGAGACTGAGAAACATTATTCCTTGATATATTAAAAAGTATGTTCACCATTCACAGTCATCCATTCTGCAAGAGCTTTTGCTGTGTTTCTTGTGGCTCTGAAGAGAGCTGATAACAGAACGATGGCTCTACAACAGCCTTTTACATTAGCTAAACCAGAAATATGTCACTGCTTCTTTTTTAAAAAGTTGAGTAACGGCCTTTAGGCTCTGTGAACTTAAACTGGAATTGGTGTAGCTTAAAATCATGAAGAATTTATTACCAATTCTGACTCTAATAGAGTTTTTAAAAAAAATAATAATACAACATTTCTGACTTTAACCACCTCTGTTGACCAGTTTACATCCCTATCTATATCTATGATATGACATGATTATTCAAATGAATAGTTATGTTTTATACCCCTCCTTCTCTTGCTTGCTATGAGGTTTACAGCCTAGTTAAAATGCCTGTCCACCACTCCTAGTATGAAGATTAATTTTTAGGCTGGAGGCAAAGTGTCAAGAGTTGTCTGTCTCTATCAAGGCTACCTGAGAGAAGTCTCACTGTGCATAACAAAGTGGCCAGTGAACTTTCTTCGCACTCTTTTTTTTTCATTTTTTCCTTTGTCCAGTTCAGAGTGAGTGATGCCAGCATGTAAAAGAAGGATGCACTGGTTGAAAATATACAAATAACACTTACACTCATCATGCATGCTACATGTCACTTCACTTGTGCAATCAGACGTGTGAAACCACGACACAAATGAGCAGCTTGTGTGTGGTTGGTGTGCAGGAAAAGAGCGACTGTCTGATTCCTACAGCTAAGCCTTCTAATTGTTTTAGCAAACCAGTTTGTGCTGTAACATCTAAATATTCAGTGTCACTTTGCTTTATCTGTAGTCACAGAGTACACATTTTAAACCAAGACCAGGCAGCTCTATGTTAACCAATACACCTTTCTTTGTCTTGCGCACCTCACACACATATTTTTGATCAGCAGCTGTAGGTTAATGTATCGAGTTAGCATTTTGTTCGATCAGAAAATTTTCATTCACAGCAATAACAGCGATTATTTTGGTGAACAGCTTGTGGAGTTGATTTACGACTTCTCCAGGCTGTCTCAATTTCTGGACATGTAGGACAGGGCTTACACAACAATCTGTGAGTTTGCCAGCATCTCCTAGTTGTTGTACTTAAGAAACCTTAAGGCTCTTGTAGAGCCAGGTTACCCCACATCCTAAGAAAATATCCAACACACTGCTTCATCACACTATTAACATCACATTGGGTTATGGAAATTGATACACAACAGTTTTGTGTGCTGTTAATAAGACTGAAACTTAAGTGCACAAAAGAAGCTTTACAAATTTTGGACTCAACCAACTCTTCCCAGAGTTTTATATATCTCAAGGAAATCTTTCAACCTGTGCTAGCGATCTTCACTCCTCACAGCTTCTTTGTACTGTATACATCTTTTGTGTGTCAGTTGAAGACCTATGAATGTCTCTCCTAAAATACAGTACTATGTATGCTAGTAGGTTGATGGGATGATTCTAAAAGCTAACCGAGCCTTATGTATATAAAGCTAGAGCTTTGTCCACGTTCTTTGCAGAATGTTGAGCCTGATCCCAGTGTGTGTTGGACTCAATCCAGATTGGCTCTTGTTGTCTAACCTGTTTAAGGGTTCCATGGACAGGATCTAAAGGCCTAGTCATAGAAAGAAAGATTCCCTGTTTGAAATCTCAGAGTCTCATCTTTGCTTTTTGCAGCTGATGTGGTTCTGTTGGCTTCTTCATGTCATAACCTTCAGTATATGCTGGAGCAATTCATGTGAAGTTACCAGGATGAGAGTGAGCTCCTTTTAAAGGCATGGTGTTTTTTCCCCCAAAAACCTAATTTACTTGAACTTTCATTTATTCTGGCCATTTTTGTGAGCATTCCCACTGTGGGGTTCAAAATAGGGCTAAAAGGAAAACTCCTCCCACTGCAGCAGTGTTAACAAAGATCTGCTGTAGAGAGTGAAGAGAGACTCCCATTATAAAATAAAAGCCATCATTTTTCACTTCTCCACAATTTTATGATATTTTACTATCATCATACTTTTCTGTAGGCTACCAAATTTTAAATAGATTTTGCTTACACTGTCTCTGCCTCAAGTACTGAAGTTTAAGTATCACGGTGTCGTGTTCATGAGTGACGAATTTGTTTTAAGCCTAAATTGATGTACATTTAAAACATCTTGAAACAGAGACTCAAAAGACACATCTCCAGTTGCCACAAAGACTTTTGCCGTATGTGTGTAGTTAAAACACATTTTAACTAAAAACTGTGGAAGAACTGAAATTTTTCAGAAAAACAACTGATATCCTCGTATAAGTTGAAGTTAACTGAGCAATAATGCAGGTTGCAGCCACATTTAAAGTTACCAGGAAGAGAGTCACCCTTTCTTAAGTATATAGTTATTGTAGAAGTAAAGTTGGTGATCTTCTGGATTAAAACACGTCAGGGATGAATAGATGATCCCTAAAACAAATCAGTGTCACAGTTTTGTGTATTCACAAGAACTCGTCCTTCACTCTGTATTTCTAAAAAGCAAGGGGATGATTGGTAATGAATTTGGAACATGCTCCCATCACAATGAAAATAGTGAGGCTAACTTTCTTAATGTTTCTCAAATTGTGCATAAATCTGTTGTGATGCATATTGTGTTGTAAGGCAGGTGTTCACCACTTGCATTATGTTGCTCAATAGCAGCCTTAATTTTACTATTGAAGTGTTTAGTCAAAACAACACTGTATTTCAATGTCATGCATTTTGTTACATGGCCTGAAGTACGAAGAATTGATGCTTGTAAGATTCCCAGGCACGGCTCTAAATTAATCCCCATGGAGCCATTTGCACCCCGTCAATCCAAAAAATGTATACCTCATCTCTCAGTAACGGATGGCTGTTAAAGAGCAAATGTCTTCATAATTGAAGAAGAGTCCCTGCAGGTATTGTACTTTACAGTCAGGAATGCATTGTACTTTTCTTGGCATTGATATTAGAATCACACTTCAAGGCAGGTTGTTTGAAGCATTTCTTAGGAAAGCCTGAAGCATAAATATTCTTTGAACATGTAAGATCAATTGTCTCCAGTGATCAAAAACTACAGCGCTGAAATGATTCCTTTTGAAGTTTTATGCAGGGCTGTTGAAGGTTTTTCATTTCAAACATTGCTGATTCTGTGACATTTCATGACCCCTACCGCACATTATCACTCTTTAATCTGTTTTACATTTATGTACAGCATCTCACAAACAGCAACACCTGTCCATTATCAGATACTGCAATGTTTTGCATAAAATGACATCATAGAAAAAGTCCATTAACTAAAAGTAGTTGATACAAGATACATAAATACTGCAAAGAGAGGCATTAAATCAGACTCAAAGTTTTCTATTGTCAGTCATTTCAAAGTTACCACAATTGTTTGGTAACTTTTTTCCTCATTATATCTGTCTCAGTATAATGAGACAGATATATTCATGGAGATTTTTTAGCTTTTAATTTTAATTCCTATGTCTATATTAATTTATTTCCTTAAAATTTGGGAGAATTGCCCTTTGAACTGTATGAGTTGAAATGGTTTTTCATGATAGTTTACTGTGATTTTGACCCATTTCTTCTGTACTGCTGTAACCAAGTCAGAGTTCTTTGCTTATAAAATGTTTCACTTGCACTGGAAAAATAGGTCTCTAATTTACGGTAAAATACCTGCAGCTGTGCTTGCCAGAATTTTACTGGATAGGTACAGTAAAATCCATATAATAATATGGATTTTACCTTATAAATGTGATAAAATCCATATTTACACAATAAAATTCAGTGAAACCACAGCTGCCGGTATTTTATTGTAAATTAGAGACTTTTTTTTCCACAATGTGTGGCGTGCTCATACATTTTCTGTGGGATCATGGCTTCTGATGACCACCCCAAAACACTTAACATTTAGCTATAAGTAGAAAACGCATAACTAACAGAGTTAAAGGCTTTAAAACATCTGTGTGTAATCTATATAACATGTTTCTCTTAGTGAATTGAGTTATCAAAAAAATAACATTTTCAATGCTATTCTTATTTAATTTAATTTAATTTAATTTAATTGGTTTATTTGGTAGGGACAGACATACAGTGACATAGACAAACTGAACAAAACAGCAGTCCCATGTTTACGTCATAGTGCAATAGCAACAGCTAATTCGCAGCACTTGTCCCTAGATGGGCTTTTTTTAAAAAAAAAAAAACTCTAAAAGTTAAAGTAATAATCGAACAAACAGTGAAACATGAAACATCAAAAGTGGGTACAGTTCTGTCTTTGACATAACCAGAGTTTTGTGTGCTTCTTAAACATACTGAAACTGGTTACAGACTTTAAATCAACAGGAAGTGAGTTCCAAACTTATTTATTGAATATGACTGTGTTACCATGCTAAAAAATATCTTCCACATGACTTCTTAGCCTTTTTTCTGGGAGTGCTCTTGTCTCATCCCTCCCACATTCAACTCTTTCCCTTGAGTCTTTTGACCCTCCCTCCCCTCTTCAACCTTGTGGTTTAATATTTCCACAGTAACAAAAAAATAATAATGTTGGTGATGCTAGAACAAAGGCAATGGAAATAAAAAGTGAACTCAACATCTAAATATGTTAATACAAATAAGAAAAACAAAAACAAGGCACTCAAATAGGTTGTTTTTATAGCTGCACAAACGTCGTATTTAGCTTTTTGTCCTTGAGCTCTTTTAGGTGGTGACTCCTCAGCGTCATCTGCATCCTTATTTCCTCTGCGATTAAATCATTTTCTTAAGGACAGTTGTGGAACTGTCA
Organism: Xiphophorus maculatus; assembly: GCF_002775205.1. Taxonomy (NCBI): domain Eukaryota; kingdom Metazoa; phylum Chordata; class Actinopteri; order Cyprinodontiformes; family Poeciliidae; genus Xiphophorus; species Xiphophorus maculatus. Next base: position 8,760,862 of record NC_036458.1, on the reverse strand, counting down.
CTCTTATCATTCTCAGTTTCACTGAGATACTGTAATGGATTGAAAATAAAAAAGTTGTAAAATGCTCCTAAAGTAAGCTCTAGAGTTTAAAATGTTAACTGGTATATTAGTCCTTTATCACTAATTGATGTTCATATTCTTTATTAACTGTAACGGAGAGATGGTCTTAATTCGTTAGCGAGGTGCTATGCATGGCTGACTCTGTGGGTTTGAGGTAATGTCTTGTGAACTTAAACATTAAGTTCAGGTCTCTTTTTCCTCCACAGCCAACATGAGAAATGTAGGAGTTATACTTGATTCCTGCTTATACTTTGACTTGCATATTATCTATTGCTCACACCAGTACCTTTCGTCCAAGAACTGTTTCTAAAATATGAAAATGTGATTTTCCTGGCAGCTTCAGGGAAATGCATAAATGTATTGGTGTCATAATTCTGATTGTAATGTCCTATTTACTAGGCTGGGCAAATAATCAATTTCACAACTCCTAGCTATTCACATCCATCACCCAGACTTTGCCCTAAACCCAGAAAATGAACCTATATCACAACTGCTTTACACCGACTTTTAATAGATGTTAGAAGTATGTTTACTCTCCTGCGGATTCTTGATTTTCTCTCTGCTTTTCATCAAAGATATCTCTGCTTGTAGCCTTCAATCCTAACCTTGGAATATGTTTTTTTGTGTCTCACATTTACAGCTAAACCAAGGAAGACAGAGCCTCATAGCTCCACAGCTCTGGAAAGGTTTGCCTCATAAACTTTGTTTTGCTGACTCCAGTTGACAGTGTTTTGCTCTCAGGCTTGTAAGTCATGATTTTATTGTGAATCTTTTTATTTGGGTTGCACTGCTTGCAACTTCATTTCACATGTGCTGCACGGCACTTTCCGGCTGTGTCTGGGAGAGGCACTATATAAACTTACTTAATTACTTAAGACTTGCTTAAAGTGGTCACTCTGTGAGATGCAGAGCTTGGTGTGACACCCACAATGAACTGGCAAGTTTACAAATTACATGAAGAAAACTGACCCCTTTTGGAATATCAGTACCTTGTAATGAACACTGTGCATGAAACATACATAGCAGTATGATATGTGTTGTTTGTATGGTTTGGTGTTTTCTAATATTAGTATAACGATTTGGATTAGGTCTGCCTTGTTTCTGCTTAAGGTCACGATCATGATTATGATACTGGAAAATGAAGCGATGAGTATTCTACATCTTTTGTGCATTAAAAGAAAGAGATAAATATCCAACATTTTAGTGATATTTTGTGATGCTCTGATTATGTCCGTCGTTTTTTTGCTTGGATTGATTGTTTTCTGCTGCCTCCTGTTAGCTACATTGCTGTGATATTTGAAAAACAGAATATTTTTAGTTTTGAAAATAGAAAAAAAAAGTTTAATACATTCTGGTGAATAAGTACATTGTAGTGCATCGATGAACAAGCATGTTTAACTGAAATGCTCTGGGATTATTAGAAGAAAAAAAAATATTGGCGATTACAGAAACTCAAAAATCCTTTTCCCAGGAATGATTGATTTGATTTATAAGTAGCTGTTGAGCTGTTATTTTTAAATCTTGCACCAAAGATTTTAGATAAAACAACAACTTTAGGACATTATGCAAAAAAAAAAAAAACATGAATAAAAATGCAGTGTTTAGCTTGTGAGATAACTTTGATGTTGCAGCTGCTGTCTGAAGATTGACAGCATCAGCATTTCCGTGTTTAACATCTCATTATGCTGAGTTTAAACCTGCAGTATTATTTGTGACAGGCCTGGCTGGTCAGCTCAAGGGGAATTTAACCTGGCAGTTTTTTAAAAATGAGATCCGACAATGCAATCCTGTGCAAAATAGGGGTCAATGAGAATTTCAAACTGAGCTCCATTTTTTCTTCTTCCGCTAATCCACCCCAAATAGCAGTGAGTTAAAATGCAGTTCCTGTCGACCTAACATAGCGTTTCTTTTAAGGTGCCGATCAGGCCCTCTCTGCAGAGATAGGTGTGACCTTTACATGATGAACCATGTGGGGGTGCAGTTCTGACATATCATTTTGTCTCGGCAGTCTATGCCAAAGAGGCTCAGCTCTGTTCTGTGCAAGAACGCATGACAGAGTTCTGGGATTTTTGAAATGCCACTATCCATTTTCAGAACATTTAACAAGCAGCCATAGGACACACTGTTTGTTTGGCCCCATGAATCATATCTGCTCACCCACATCATTCCCCTTTATTCGCTCTAAAGCGTTCTTAGCTTCAGGGAAGAGGGGTAGAAAGAAATATTTAGGTGTCTCAGTGATGATGCAGAGTTGTCTTTTCCCTTGGCACTATTTTATTATTATATTTTTTTTCTATAATCCACATTTCTGCTCCAAAATCTATTAGGGGACAATGAAGTTACAATTTTTTAATGCTTCTTTGTCCACTTTACTCTGTACTTGACAGGTAGGAGCTTTTCCATGTCAACTGATATTAACGTTGAAGTATATTTGAATTGTTTACATGATATCCTTTTGCAACAGCTGGGAAAATGCTGCATTGCTGTTATTATTAGATCACATTTGTGCCTTTAAAGTTGCAGTGTGATTGAGCTAAATCAGACGGCTGATCCTAAACTTTGTTTTGTTTTCATTAATTATGACTAAATTTGAAAAGCATCCATCCATCCATCATTATTTAAGGTTTAAATTAATTGTTTTTAGTTGCTTCAATTCAAATATCAAAAAGCTGTCCTGTCATTCAAGCCTGAATTGAGATACATTCAACACTCGGTTTGCCAATATGGCCATCACCATCATCATCAAGAGCCAGAGTTATTTTTTCCTTTTTTTCCTGTGCTGCCTGCAGCAAATTAAATGGTGCCATTGCTGCACCATTTTTGAAAGGCAATGATGTGACTCTGAACAGGGTGTTGGACTGATGCAACTTAAGTGCTTAAACTGATGCAATTGTAATGTTTTTGTTTTATGCAAAAAATGTTCAGCACAAAACTAAAAACAAACATAATAAATGCTGGAAAAACTCCACATGAAGTTTAGTTTTTAGCAAGGTATGCTTTCTGAAATATTCTCCCTAAAGTTATTTATTTCTCCTCCTCCCTCAAAAAAAGCAACATGTTGAATTTTTGTTGATGAAAGCTTTAATATACTAAAAGACAAAAAAAGAGTTAGTCACGGAAGATTTTTTTTAAACCATTCCAGGATAATGGTTCCTGGAATGGTTATTCTTTGGAGCAGATAGTTGGAAATAATCATGCAATATGTGTGACCTCAAAAAGTAAGACCCATGCAGTCCTTGAATTTTAAAATGCTTTCACATCTTTCTTTTGTACGGATGCCTGCTGTTGGATCCAGCACCAAAGTCATTTATTCTGTACAGAACAAAGAGAGAAAAATCTTTCAGAAACCTTCAATATCTTTAAAAAGATATGAAAGCAATGGCACGCTTAAAAGAAAAAAAAGACATTCACTTTAACATCAGACAGTGATTTCAGGGTGTGTAAAGTGCCATCTCAACTTCCAGAAACAGAATTAAAGGAGGAAAAAAAATACTACACTTACTCAGTCTTGACAGTTTGTGGCAAATCATCACTCCACGTTTACAGATAACTGACAGTGGTGATTTTAAAATCCACACAAGTCCACAAGTTGGGTTAGAAATGGCTCTGCCTTATATGAAGAGAATAAAAAGCAAATCTTCCGCACTGCAGTATTCCTGTAGGGGGTTTCTCTTGTAAAATATGGATCAACTTACCAAAGAGTTCAAAAAGGTCTTTATAAAGGTTTCTTTATTCGTAGAAAATATCATCAAGTGAGCAATTAAAGGATAAACTCTAATCTCTGAGTCATTTCATCGCTGTACCTCAGGATTAAGATGTTTCGCATTTTTTGGCCCACCAAAACATCCAGCTGTCTTTTGTTTTCTTGTTATTTCACATTCCGGGAAGGTCTTTTCTTTTTTTAAACTGCATTGTTTCGCTTTGAGTTATGTTGATGGAACACTTTTAATATTTCAAGGCTGAAACATCTTTGATGTTGTAAGACACAGAGGCTGACAATTCCAGTGGAGCTCAATGTAAGTCCCAGTTATGTCAGCAAATGTTACTAATCCTCCTGCATTCTTTGCATCCTTGTACTGCAGCTTGTCATGTCTCACAGACTGATTCTTTGTTTTCTGCATCTAGCTATAAGGTTTATCTGTCAAGCACAAGCCATTAAGCTATGCCCATTTTTACTAACTTGGAAGACAGATTGTTTTTTAATGTTTCTTTCTCTGTGCTTGCATTAAGTCGTTCAATTTGATGTTGAGATAAACTGTTAAAATTTGAATTTCAGTAAGAAATCGACACATTCTTGCATTGTTATTTTGAAGAGCATAAACAATCTTTTCAGCTCTTAAGCACATGATCTTAAAAGATGGCAAAATGATGCATTTATTCATAACAATGTGTTTTCTTTTTCAGTTTTGAGATTGCATATGACTTCTTCACAGCAAGAGGTTTTGTGCTTTTTAAATTTTAAATATTTACTGTGAAGCTAACATTGGTGTGGTGTAAAGTTCCTACCAGACATCAAATCCTGAAATTCACCAACAAAAGAATCAAATCATGCAAGTAATTATCATAATCTGACTTTTAAAAAAAAATCTGTCGTAGAATAACCCCAGTCATTGAAAAACCCTTTTGTAACATGACTGATTGTTCTCCTTTCTGAATTTCCCTTTCCTAAAACTGCATAACTGGTGAAATGTGTCCTTGTACTAGTCTAGCTCTTAGATGTTTTTACCAAAGAAAATGCTCCTTTCACTTCATTGTTTAGAGATGAGATGGTGGGTGCAGCTGTGATATATATCTATACAATCTGAATAAAAACCTGAAAACACATTGGAATCTGTGTCTGTTCTTCAACTGTTTTCTTCCTCAGATCTGAGCAAAAAGACATCATTGTCTTGTTTATCCCGAGTAATGTGGCATGGGCCAGAGGGGCCGTAACATTAGTGTTTTCATCCTCTGAACGTTTGTCACTGTGCTTGAGCCGAAGAGGTAAGGACGTTATTTGTGTGGGAAGTGGAATATCTCAGCACTTCTTTTTAATATTTCAAAATTGTTTATAAACATATTGGGCATTTTTGAGCAGTAGCCTACAGACACGTCTCATCTGTACGTGAAATAAACGACCACTAGGTGGCGGAATGGTTCGCTGGCTGGAAAAACAGGCAGTCAAACCCAGAAGCAAGACGGAGCGTCCAGGTGGTCTACCCTCAGAAGTAAGTAGAAGCTAAACCTGCACGCTTTGCTTTCTGATTATAATGAGACATCGAATAATTAGAAATGATTTCAAATTACGTTTTATATGTCTGGTAGTTTGATACTCTGCCCTCCTCATATGTTTCTGATAGCGGGAGCTAATGTCTATGTGAGCTATGCTACTTCAGTTGTTAGTAATTATGTCCGTGTATCTTTAGAGTCACACTCAGCACGAACAAAACACTAACAAAGGACTACACAGCACACTCTGTAGTAAAATATGGTTGTTGTAAAATCATGCTGTCATGATGTTTCACTTCAAAGACTTGAATCACAATTGGAGGATCACCTTAGCTGGACAACAACCTCAAACATAAAGCCCAACTCACGATGGAAGGGTCTAAATTAATTATCTGCAATAGGCCCAGTCAAAGTTCAGATCTAGAGCTCATTTAGAGTCCAAGGTCGTCTTCCTGCAACCTGATTATTTTGCAAAGAAGAAAAGACACAATAATAGCTCAGGTAGATGGTAGACAGATACCTCAAAAAACTTGCTGCTGCAGTTGAAATAAAACTAAATACAAAGATATCCTACATTTGGAAAAAATTGATGACTAATTTTATAGTTATGTCACAAAATTCCAATAACATGCAATGAAGTCAACATATAAACATGAAGTATGCCATTTCCAATGTGCAATAAATAAATTACAAAAATCAATATTAATAATAGACAAAAATCAATAGTAATTGCTTAAAAATTTACAACTAGCCTCTGACACCACTTTCAGTTTTTTGTTTCATCCCATTGAATATTTTGCTTGTTTAATTTGTGAATGAGACTAACATGAACCAAAATGTTTTTCTCCAGTGAAGAGACCAGAAATTTTAATCTCTTCCAAATGGTGAGGTACATTTCTAAGCAGGTTTGAGGTTCTCAAACAAACTTTTCCCAATTTCTCATTATTAGATTTGGCCTCAAGGCATTTATTGAACGTATTGGTTCAATAGATACCAAGAAAGTGAGTGACTTAAATGACATGTCTGATCTGTTTGGATGTAGCCTGTACGCCTAATTGTAGATCTAAAACACTAAAGAAACAAAGAAAATGGTTGTCTTACTAGTTCACTTAGAGGAGTGTTGAGGTTGATCTAAAACCTCTGTCAACTTGAATTAAGAAATTCTCCAAAGTCAAACTTTCTATTCCATTTCCTGAAAGATCTGTGGGAATTCAGAGGAACTTAAGTTTTGAGCCAATACCAACTTCTCCAAAGTTTTAAATTTGACAGTAAAAAATTCACATCAAAAAACTATATGCAGCAAATTCAACCTTTTTAACTCTGTAAGAAAAGACTCATTATAGCACAGAGCAGCTGCAGTGAACTGCAAATATCTTAAAATATTTAATGGGGTGTGTGTGAGGGTTGCTGATAGCGGAGATGATAACAGATAAAAGAATGAGATGGACTGATACTGTCTGAGTGAGCCCATTTTCAGTGAAACGGTGAAACTAATGATTCAATGGAAATGCTTTAATAAGTCACATTACACCAGAGCCCAGCAAGTGTGATTGCAAAAAGCTTTGCCACAATCTCTGATAATTTCCCTCAGAGACGTTATCCCAGGCAGGCAGAGGCAATCTCAGTGGCTTTGGCTTTGATCCGATTATTGTCTCCTGTTCTCCAGAGTGAGGCCATTAGTTACACAATTACAGAGAGTTATATTCAAGAACCATTTAGGCGTTTTTTTTCTCCCCTTTTCTTTCAAAATGCCTACACAGTAACAGCCAATGAGGCAATATATCAGCTGAGCTCATTCTCCATTCATGTGTATGACACTAATGGCATTAACTCACACCTTGAAAACAACCGCGGCAGCTTTATGTTTCTGTTTTATTAAAGGAGCTTTCATAAATCCCCACCCAGGAATAACAAATTACATCCAAACAAGCAGCACACATTTACTGTATTGATCAGCAAGTAAAACAAATGAAGAATGATTTCAATACTGTGTCAAAGATGCAACAGTGATTTAGCTGCTGTGTAAATTTTGTATAACCGTACAGCTACTATTTTTTTCTCACAAAGTGACTGGATTTAGTTTGAAAGGGGCTTTAATATGCACTCTATGTGAAACGTTTGGAGCAGAAGTAGCCATCTCAGAGTACTATAATAGAGAGCAAGAAGCAATTCATTATAGATTAAAAATATATTAAAATATATTTTTTTATTACTCCAATCTATACTTCTCAGAGCTGAGTCTGCTCTAAGAAGTTTTTATTTTCAAACCTTTTCTGTCTTTTAGATGTTTGAATGTGTCTTTATGCAGTGTATGTAAATAATTTGGTTTGACCTGTTTGTGGTAGAAGTTTAAGCAAGTGTTGGTCATTTTGGCCAAGCTGCTGGCCACGTTTGCTTAGTTAAGCACTTTAATTATCTCACAAACGCAGGCTGGCTGCACTTATCAGGCCTCCTGGAGAGAGTGTCTGTTATCGCTGCCGTCCCTTCGTTTCCTTCAGGAGTCCCCTGGGTGTTATTCTGTGGAGAGAATTGACTTCCTTCATGATCTCACATTTAAACAGAAGGCAGAGGCCAGAGCGTGGTTCTCTTCTGCCAAAAAAACAGAATGATTGTTTTAACTTGCAAAACTGTAACCTCCAAAACAGCTGTTAAAATATTCTTTTGAAAAGTACTACTTACCAAGCAAAAGCATTTCAGAAAATATCTACTGCTGGTTTGAGACTTGTTTGAGGAAAACAGCATCCACTGAAATAAATCACCACTAAAATTTAGTCTTTCAGTTGTGTTGAAAGCTTTTTTGTTATTATAAAGAACTAGAATAAGGTGCTAGTTAGCGAAAATTTGAAAATAACAAACCTCAAATCTTTTACTGAGCTGGAGAGTTACGCAAGTGTCTCATGGCCAGCACCAATAACATCCTGGAGACTCCTCTTGTTTCCTGGCAACTGGAAGAAGAAATTAAGCAGTTATGCACAAACATGGATCGCATCGTAGCAACGCTCTCTGCCAGAAATTAGGTTTCCTTTGTCATGTTTTAGGGCAATGTTTGCGTACACTTACTCATAATTTAATGCCTGGTGGCAAAACAATAAAAAGGAAATAATTTATGATGATGAACTCATTACAGTAAATACAAGTTTGACTATTTAGAGTTGGGGGAAGGTAACATTTACATAGCACTTTTCAGAAGACGAAATGTAAGACTAAGAGCTTTACAGAAACTAAAACAGAAGGACAGACATAAAAATCATTAGACACTCACATAAAAAATATTAAAGTAAACAGCCAGACCTATGTAATATTATGAACTAGAGATGGAGCTACTGAAACAGTCTTGCAATTTGTACCAATATTTATAAGCAATATTTTTTCAAGGAGCTTATGTCATGGACACCATGGGCACGTTGGGGGCTAATTACCTTATTATTTTAAATTTTTAACATCCGATCCCCCATGTGATGCCCTGCGTAGAAACCCATGCTCTACATAAAAGATGAAGTGAAGCCATGGACCAAATAAATAAATGCAAAAAACTGGCAAGCAGTACTGTTTTTTTTTTAAAACCTCTTGAGATTAAATATGTCTCAGCTACTTGATTACTTCATAAAAAACTGTTTTAAATAAATAATATGATCTTTTCTGTTCCTAATTACTGTTTCAGAGGACAGCATCCCAGCTTTACATGTGAAAACATTTATTTGTTGCCTCAGAGAGTGGTATCCCAGGAGCTGGTACTCATCCACCATTGCTACTGGCTAATTAGCCTTCTTTCTCCAGGGAGGACTGTTCTCAATTTGACCTTTTCTGAAGGTAAGGCATGTTCAACAGACCACAGGAAATGAGGTGAGTGGAAAAGGTTTGCGATGGTTAGCTGTGTGCATGTTTGTATGGCTACTTGACAGTGATCATGTATGTTCTTCCCTAATGGGAAACTTATAAGTTTAGTGCAGATTTTGCCATTTGCATTGCATCAGGCTTGAAGAAATTGGAAACACATTGATATATTTTTTTAAAAAGTACCAAGATTCATCTGCAGAGGAGATATGTTTTTTTTTTTTTTCCAACTGCTTTTAATTCAGAGAAACTGCTTGAAGTACACGACGATGCACAGTGACAGTTCCAGGGGAAAAAACCTGGGTACTGATGACATATTCAAAAGGTGCATCGATGCAGATAGAGGTTAGCTTGCATGCCATCTTAGTATTTAATGAGATTTCCTCTGGAGGGGTTACAGGCTGCTAGGTTTCGAATCATCCAACAGAACGTCTGTTCTCATTGTCCATTGGAAAAAGCGAACACGATCATTATCTGGCATGGCTTTGGCTCATTAATGGGGACAAGAAGATGTCTCGATATAAATACTTCAAATCTGTCCTCCACAAGTAGAAGTCATATTGTTGAAACTGAACCTGTCAGCAAGAAACAAGGCAGAAATCTGTTACACACGGAATTGTCAAGCGATGCCATAAAAGTTTAGCCAACCTGAAAAATTTCACAGTGTAGCACTTCAAATATTACAATTAATGTAATGAGCAGATTATTTTTTGATATTATGTTTTGATCAGTTTTATTTTTTTCCTTGTATTTTTTAGATCTACTGATTTTTTTTCTTTATTGTGATCAGGCTTTATTTCCCTTTGCAAATCTGGAAATTAAAAAGCAAACAAACCCTGAAAGAAATCTTGAGCACAGGACAACCTAGCATTCTAGGTTTTCCAAGAATGCTACATTTGGAACACTGAACTCAGACATCAAAGTATAAAACAATTGTCATCCTCATGTAAAATAGTAATAATAAAGTATCCAGCTTTAATTTATGTTGTTTAGATGATGATTTATATGATTATTTATTCAGTATGGTGATGAAAATCAGGGGAACCGTTGTCTTAGAACATCAAGCTTGGAAACCTAACATACTGGCACCTTATCCAGGGATTTAAAAGGACTCCATGATGAGTTCAGTTTTGTTGGTATTCTAAGAGGAACTCTGCCCCACCCTACAGAGTTGAATTGGATTTCCATTACAATTGAGTAAAACATCTGGTGGACAGCCCCAGAGTCTGAAAAGTAGCACGACATGATCTGTTTGCCCCACAAATACAATGCAACAAAGCCAACATGGACGATATTTTGAACATATATGCTCAGCCAGGACAGGCCGTGGTGGAGAAGTAAAGGAGCGTGTGAGTCGATCTTGTGACACAACAAGAGACTGATGGTCTTCTGATGCTGCTCTTTTTGCCTGAACTCACACGCTTGGAACCTCAGCACAGTCGGTTCTGAAAATGGGGGTGGTACCAAGTAATTGTTATGTGTGGAAAACCCTGTAACCTAGCAGGGCTGAGTGCTAGGTAGGTGCCAGTGTAAAATGGTTGTTATACTTTTGTTCACCACAGTAATAAAATGCCACTTATAACAAAAACTTTATTTTAGAACACAAAAGTTTGGATTCATTTAAGTAGATGTAGTATCTGCTCCTTTTCTGACCAGATGTGTCATTGGGATGCGTACTAGTGTCTGGACTCACTTTTCTCCAAACAACCGTCTCACAGGGAAAGCCTCATTTACATTAGTGAATCATGCAGTAGTTGTTTAATTGTCATTGTTAAGCATTCCAGAGAAGAGTTTTAAGAGGGCAGATTGAGATTTATTGAGATTTGTAGCAGAAACTTTCATACTGATGGACACATAACGCCTTTTCTTATCGGATAGACTTAAGGCTTACAAACAACACAAAGGGTCACCTCGATAGTTTGGCTGTTGAATCTCTGCTCAGGCTATCCGTTCTAGCTGTGTCATGACCTGTGTTTCATCCTCTGGACCTGCCCTTGGGGTACTTCTTTCCTTAAATCAAAGCAAAACAAAGACAGATTGTGTTTGATGGGTGAGTAGAAGTCTGTCCTTTTAACCTGCTAACTCTTTTGTGAAGCTTACTCATACTTTTTGCTCATTTTTTAAAGTAAAAGTGCTCATTCCATCTTGTGTCATTAATTAGTGCCCACACATTGATTCAGCGTCTGTTTAAAGGATCATTTTTGTCAAGAAAACAATCTGTTTTTGTTGACAACAATACAGAGTAGGAAAATTGGTTACAGATGCTGTATCACCATTTATATCTTGAAGTATCTATCGAGTTCAGACTGCCTTTTGTTGTCAGAAAATAACATGAAAATAACTTTTTGCCTTGAAAAAGGGGGATAGCCAATTGTAAGATATCAGTATTTCGAATGTTCAGGATGTCTTAAGTTTTCCAGTTCTAAAGTCTGATATTTGCCCTTTAAATGATCTTTGTTTTGTGTCAGTCTTTAATTTTGTGATCTCATATTTCACAGCTGTTTCTCTTTGAGATGTTTGGTGTTAAATTTAAGAGCTTTAGCAGCAGCAGTTATAAAAGCCTTTTGGATTCATTATGTCTTCATTTAATGTAGATGCGCTCTCGCTTAATGGATTCCAGTATGAGCTGTTAGACATTTCTGATGAGCGCCAGAGGTTTATTTTACCTCAGAGTCTTTCAAAGTTCATGACATTTACAACAGCTTCTTTGGTATTTACGTTGAAGGTTAGAGTGGTCAGTCAGACAGCTTTTAGTTTTCCAGTGAACCTTTGTTTCTTTATAATGAGGAGTTATTACAATATATACACAAGTGGCATTGCAGGTGTTAGATTTGATGTCCTAGGATTTCAATATAATCCTATGATCCTCTATAGGAGTTACAAAAAATGACTAAAATATTAATCTGATGTTTTATGATTTAAACAGAAAGAAGCAATGTATAGGATTAATTAAACATTAAAGTATACATTAAGTGTCATGTGGTGTGTGGGGGAGAAGAGTTTCCTTAGTGCCATGTCATCCAGCCCTAAGCATTCTTGGGGAAAACTTATAATTAACTGAACGGAGATAAAGTTGAGCTTATTGCTAAACTGGTATGTCTGCTGATGGCTCACTAAGTAGCAGCCAGCTGCAGACAGCACTGGCAGGTTAATCAAATATTAATAAAGAATATCTCAAATGACAGTTTAAATACTGCTGTTGGCCAACAGACATGAGTTCATCAGTTGGAAAGCAAGTGAATACCCAATTTCCTTAATATGGTGGGTCACATTGTCGCATTAGCACATTAGTCTAACCGTGCCTGGATAAGGCGCCTGGACTCACAGGCGTGCAGCAGGGGATTAAGCAATAAAAATGAAACGTGGATAGATAAAGTCAGAGAAATCTTTCATGCAGTAGCCCAGGCATACAGAAACTGGTGTTAGTTTTCACCTATTTCAGTTTGTGTGATTTTCTTCTTTTAATCCTGTCATATGGAGCAATATTAGTTATTTTTATGTAACTATGTTAAAGTTAAATATGTTAAGCTGAAAGTGTTTGGATTCAAAGCTGGAAACTCTGGTTTGTCCACACCTGAATCAAATAAATAGATGCATTATAAGGAGTGTTTGTCTTTCTTTTACTGAGAAAGAAGAAAAAAATAAAATTGAAAAGACACATGAACAAGATCTTAGCTCTAGTAGTTGTATCTAATTCCTAAAATATACCTTGACTTTGGGGATTTTGTTATCGATCCCCTTGATTTCTTATATAAAGTTATGCTCTAAGTTCTCATTAATTAAAAACTAATATAAAATTAATTATTTTTCTAAACTTTTTTTTAAATGGACATGCACTTAAAGTAAGATGGTTTTGTTATTTCCAGTTTAGAGCATCTTGAATTTAAAAGTGAATTCAAAAGTCAATGCAAATCATCATTAGCATACTATAATGATTAAAAGGATTAAAAGAAGACCCAGTTTAGGGTCTTGACCCATGAGGACTAGCAACAAATGGTCCTGTTAGATGTTCTGGTTTTACATAAAACCCACATGCTGAAAAGTCTAACATTACTAAGAGGTCTTGTGCCATTTTGCTGTGGGAATCTACGTGACAACTTTTGAGCTTATAATGCAAATTTACATGCAGATAGTTTGAGTCTATTATTACTCTGATTCTGAAGCATTATTGTTTTTTTTCCAGATACTGGACCCATTATTACCCCCTTCAGAAATTCCCTATCTTTTCCTTGTCAAAGATGAGTTGATGGAAATCATTAATGACAACTCTGATTGGCTTCAGGGTGAAAAATCAAGAGGTTAATGCAGCTGCTCAGCACGGAGAGCCATTCAGAGCAGTGACAACATTAAATCTGTCAAGAAAAAAAAGGATTGTGAACGAAAATGACATCAAGACCTGCAGAGAAGCATTTGGAAAGGAACATTTTAACTTTTAACAGGATCGCTGGAAACTGTCAAGCTCAGTAATTCGGTATGTTTCATATAATCTTCTCGGTGGGATATGGATGAATAGTCACTAAAAAGTACATTTTTGATTCACTCTGTGTGTAGAAGTTAAGTTTTCATCCCAGTTATACTTCAGGGACAAACTTTAAGCTCTGATTCTGTCTATTTTACCTCAGAGTCTTTCAAGTCAAGTCATTCAGTAATTTATGAAGCCAATATATGCTTTTCTAAAGAATTTGCATGGGTAGGCTGGAAGGCTCACATTGATGAAACAAAAACAACAAAAAGGTCCTAAACTCTGCCCTTTAGACCTGAGGTGACTAAGCCTGGTCTTGTCGAGCTACTATCCCACATCTGTTGGATACATTTATTCTCCAATACAGTGTATATCAATTGATGGAAATCCCTAAGCATGTCATTTAGCTTTGCAGAGGCCTGGTAACAAAGTGTTACCAACTCTCTATGACTGGACTTGGGCATCCCTGGTCTATACCTGCTTGGCACTGCAGGGGGACTGGTGCCTGTCTCCAGCAGACACTGGGAGAGATTTCAAAATCCATTTTTTTGAATTGTTGCCCTCAGCTCTTCTTCTTTAGCTGGAGGGATTGTCAGGCTTTACAGCTGTTCTCTCTGAATAAGTAGGCTGGCTGTTCTCTGTCACAGTCTATCATGCAAAGGTTCTGGGTTCTGCTCTCTACAGCAGAAGCACAGAGACAAAAACAAGACTTAATTTAAGATTATACTGGATGTGTACAAAACAAAAAGTAACAATTAATGGAAATCAATTTCGCAACCAAACTTTAACTGAGTTGATCCATGCTTTGTTATTTTAATTAGGCTTTCACTTAGTGCTGGGTTAGTGTATTTTCTTGTGTCTGGACGTCATTTTTCCAATCTCTCTCTTAAAACTTTATGCTGAGTTAATCCTAACCAGCTCACAGAAGTCACTCCGTCATGATCTCGTCAGGCAGAAAGGAGGAGTTACATATGTTCTTTGCTTGTTATTATTCTCGTTTTTGTTTAAGTATCAGAAAGCAGAGTTTCAAAAAAAAAAAAAAATCGAGATATTTTAGTGCTCTAAGGATTCCAAGCGAGATCGGTGACTGAGTTTTAAACTAGTAGAACAATATCATTAATTTGACATTTTATTTATTGGCACAGACACAAATAAAAGGCTACATCATAGCAACTTTGCAGTCATAGTATTCAGACATTTTTTAACAGTCATGACCAGAGTGTGATTTATAAAATTGTGGAAATGTGTGTAAGATGTTAGATTTCTGAAAATTTGGTCTTATACTTAAAAAGACACCATAAAATGTGTCTTTTCCATGCACCCTTACTGAAAAAAAAAATATTGCCAATAAATGTTTTTGGTATTTAGGACTTTTATTTTGATGATCACAATAGGAATACAAACACAGAAAAAGTCCACCAAATTCAAACATATATAAAAGTTAAAGCAGATCTTTGATTAATTTGTTGTTTCTCACTGTATTTTTCAATTCTGTTTTCCACTCTTTATGTCTGCAATAAAAACAAGTTTAACTGCAGAAAAACTGACTTATTTTATTATTCATCTGACATTTTGAGGCAACTTCATGTGGAGTGAACATTTTAATAGTAACTACAGCAGATCATTTTCAGAGGAAATAATGAATAAATAAGGAATCTGGATAATAAATATTTAAGCTCCGTCATGGTTGTATGGATGGTGACAGCAAATGGTGGGACAGCTTTGTGACGTTATTTGGTAAATAAGTTGATCCATTAAAATAGATTGAAAAATATTTAATTGGTATGCTGATGGGAAGAAAAATTGTTTGGTATATATTTTATGTATCAATAAATAAATTACACTTCTCCCCAGATGACCCACAGGATAAACCCATATTTATAGATTTATATTCTTAATACCACTTATTGGATCATAGTATGAACTCTGTTTATTACTCAGTTAAATATATTTTAAAGGTATTGTCACTTAACTTGTTTTCAGAGGTAGGCATTTTTATAAACTGTTCTCTCTTTTCTTGTTTAAAGTACATTCAATCCCACTTGAAATCTTGTCCCACAGTCTCATAGAATTTGATGTTAAAAGGTCTATAAAACTCCTGCAGCTGCTCTATGACCTCCTGCTCAATCTGTACATGAGTCCTGCCCTTGGATTTGCCGAGGCATCGAGGTTGGCTGCTGCTTTCGGGCTTCTTTAAACAGGGGAAACCTTTGGTTCGGTTGAAGTAGAAGTGCTTGTCCGTGATTATCCGTTTCAGCCCTAGAAAGTCCTGGACACGACCCATTTCCCCCGCTGGGTCCGTTATCAGCCGCTCACCGCTCACAAAATGCATCTGTGACAGTCGAAAATACTGCAGCCAGTTTTCCAGGTGAAGAATATACATTCCAATTCGAATGGCGTTCCAAGATGTGTCCACAAGACCTAAACTTTGGTTTTTGAAGGCTAACTCTTCGAATGTGGGAATGTCGGGCTTCTTAGATAGAGTCTGAGTATAGTCAGAGATGGCTCTGGTGACAGGGTTTCGTACCACAACAATCAGCTTAGTATCATGAGACATGCTGGAGATGCGGTGAGGTGCCTCTCTGGTCACAAAATAGCTGGGAGTCTTCTCTAGCGTTATCTGGCTGTCGAGTGTGCGTGGCATCAGTCCCCTAGAGAGAGAGAGAGAAAAAAAAATGTGAATAAGTTGGAAAGAGCTTTTTTTCCCCTTCTAAGAACATTTCAAAATGCTTTTCTTTTTCTTTCATTGGGGAAATGCTCCAACTGGAACATAAAAACAACACCTGTAACTTTATGCATATTAGAAAGATTACAAAAAATAATAATAGGCTACAAAACTGAAGAGACAGCTACTAATATCACAATGTACAGTTGGTATTAAAAGTCAAAGTCAAGGAAAAAAAAAAAAAGCCTTCTTGCTTTGACCAAAATGTACACTTATAAAATATGTGGTCAACAAAAATACATGGCATCCTACTAAATATATTAAAAATGTGACAAAATGCATAAAAGTTTAGTATGCCAGAGCAAATTAATGTTGACTATATGAAAAGTGTAAATTGCACACCTTGACGTTGGTTTTATTTTATGAAGCCGTAAACATGCTCATAATAATTTTACTTCTTTTATGAAGTCATGCTAGGTCAGCAGTTCCTCGTCATGACTTAGGGGAGTTTGTACAATCAGTCTTCAATTTCATCCTAAGATTGTTCATAGGAGTTTTACGTTGAGCTGCTATTACAGTGTTTATCTGTTTTTTTTTTATTAATGTTGGCTTATTTCAAATGTATTTCATGTGACTAATTGTAAAAAATAAGGGCATTTTGTAAAATAATCTTGTCTAGTAGAATGTGCAATTTATAAGTCAACCCTGTTTTTTATGAGGTAACATTGCTTAACATGAGGTAAGGTAACATTATTATGAGGACACTGCTGCAAACTTGGAAAATTGCATAAAATACTGGTCTGAACTTTAGAGTGCAAAAACAGGGATTCAGAGAATCACTTTCAGAACTTTCTGACTCCGAGGAACTGCCTTAGATAAATGGATGACAAGTTTTACTCTTGGCCCGGGTCTTGCGTCACCCTTAAATGAGCTAAACTAGATGTCTGCACTTCCAGTTCTGTCTGTCACATTTCTAATATCACATTTGTTCAACCTAGCATCAAGATTCTCTCTTCAGCAAAGCACTATCTATTTTCGTCTGGCACTGTCCTTCAGTATTTGGCGGCTGTCACAACTGCATAATGTTCTGATTATTCCAATTCAATCAAATGTATGCTGATGGTTTTCTTCTGAGCATGGATAAGAGAACGAAAAGATCTTGCATACATTTTTTTTATGTCTTAGAGTTGAAACTATTCATCATTCAGGTTGGTAAATTCATATGCTTTGCTAAAGTATTTACAACAAATTGAAAATTAATGCAAATAATATGAAGACAATAACTTGTTTTACATTTTAAACCTATTAAATAAATCTAATAAAATAAAGCTATATGTGAGTCTCAGATCTGCTGTTGAGTTAAAACACAAAAACATCCAAATTTTGGATGAATTTTCAGATACTCAACAGTGACAGGTCAGGTTGTATAATCAAAACATGCATCACAATTACCATCATCATACTGCACCAATAATGGGTCTGCAAGCTTCAGGTAAATGACTGCATTTGTCATGTTCATCAAGGAGAGGTTTCCGTCCAGCTGTAATACTTTATTTTGCTTTGGCACTTTGGTCAATAAAAATTGATTAATAACCAAATGTGTCTAACAGTTTGGAGACCAAATGCTTCATTTACCATTCAGAGACCAGCCATACATTCATAATTCTGTTTTCTCCAGACAGAAATGCGACTCAGTTGCATCATTCAGCCCAGAAACTCAGCAATTTAGGAGAAATAGTCTCATGAGTTCTTTTGAAACTGGTTATTAGGTGAATGACATCAGAAGATACAATGTCTAAATTTCTATAGTTACTCTTACAAAATGCAGAGCAGTTTCTTGATTTTAGGTACATTACGACACAGTGCTGATGATAAATAGCACACTTTCTTTATTATTACCAGAGAAAGGGTTCGATTAAAACCTAACCTTTCTCAGAGCTTTCTCTCTCAAGGTAGGGGTAGCCATAGGTTACCGCTAAAGTCTTGGAAATATTGATCCATTTAGTTTTATTTATGATCCCCGAGTTGTTGGCTTGGGTGCCTCAGGGCCACCGGGGAACTATTAATCTTTTATGAGAACGACACCTTTCCGAACAAACAGCTTTGCTACACACGTAGATGCATGCACACCCCCACACACTAGACTTAAAAAAGAAAAAGAGTTGCAGCTATATCCAAGATGCTGGATAATCTTCAGAGCCCTTATTTCCGCTGAAGGAAGGATCTTTGATTTCTGACTTGTCAGTTCCATGCATTTTTACTATCTTTAGAAAAAAAAAGATCTGTATGTACTGGTTCAAAACTGCAACTTGTCATATTAGAACTCTGAACTGACAACACTCTCAGTGAAAGTTCACAAACGCTTTTCAAAATACTACTGCAAGCTGGATTCATGACAGATACAACTCTTGTCTGTTGACCGCATTTCCGAGCATGTCGCATCATTTACATGAAGGTGGTGAGACATTCAGTAAAAAACAAACAAACAAAAAAATAATAATCAATCTGTAGAATAATTCACAAAGATATATTTCATTCAGGTTTGCTATTTTGTTTAAATACAAACTACAAAGGTGAGCCTGTCCATCAGATAAAGTTGCAGTAGCTAACTTGTCTGAAGTTATTGATTTTTACAGCTGTTCTGTTTGTTTACTCCCAGGGAGTCTTAGTGCCTGATAGATTAAATGACTGCCACACAGAAGATATAAAACACTGATGGAGCTGATAGAACAGACAAACACATTTCAAGGTGAAAAGCCAGTGAGAAATAACTAGATTTTTTTGTAATATAGAAAGCCACTTATTGTTTTTCTTCTAGATACCAGTGCTCTGTTTATATTATTGTGATTAATGCAAGAGTTGAAAGTAGATAATATCGTCAAAGCATTTGTCAAAGTCATTCCCTGATAAAAAATTAATTTACATTTGGTAATAAGAAGCAAAGCACATTTTGAAAGACGTTAATGTATGCATTACACATTTGGAATCAAAATGCATCTGGATTCCATCTGGAGGCGGTCTGACTCATTTTGACAGGATGGTCTCAAGCTGAATCTGTCAAAGTTGGTAAATTTTCTTAAGAAAAGGCAAATTTTAATATATACATATAATTGTTGCCTAGCAATAGAAGGTCAATGATGTTTTCTCCCACCATCCAAAATCATTCATAAAATGTTAACTGGCCATTTAAAACTGGCAAGTTACAACCAATGATAGGTTTGACTGATGGACTCTTAAGCAGCCACATCTGGAAACTCATAGCGTTTGAATAAATGTTCCCATCAACAACCAACAGCATGTGAGCTTTCATAAATGCAGTCATAATTACAGTGAGAAGAAATGTGAAAAGGAGCTCACAGCGGTTGATATACTGTGCTACTTATAAAATTTGTGTTGGAAAGGAAATAAAGGAGTCTTTATTTCCTTTATTTAACCAGGTAAACCCCATTGAGATCTGGATCTCATTTTCAAGAGGGACCTGGGCAGAAGTCTGCAATACACAGCAACCTGGTTACAAAATAAAACTAATTAATAGATATGCACAAGTGTAAATCAATAGAAAACAATTTAAAAGCAGTGACACTGTTTAATAGAATCTCATTGCCTCTTTTTAAGAACCGCTCGAAATAAATCCATTGAAATCAGTTCTGACATCTTGAGTTCAGATTGGAGCTCATTCCAGGCTGAAGGAGCCATCACACTGAATGCTTGCTTCCCCTTTTCAGTTCGAACACTTGGAACTTGCAAAAGAAAAATGTTATTTACAGTGTAAAGATGGAAGAACATTAATGCCATTTGACGGCTTCTTGGTTTGCTAACGTGTTACTCTTGGCTAAAGTCCAGTGGTTTGTTCTGTGTTTGGAACATCACCACAACCTGTTCAATGTGTGTTCATGGAAGAAACTGAGTGCCAAAAAAGCACCTTGTAGAGGTAGTATTACGTCTTCATGCCAGCTAATGGCACAGCCAGAGCCCGTCTATTATCATTACATCACGCTCTTGAGCTGCCTCAGCTGCCATGGTACTTCCAGAAAACACAATGACTCAGCCAGGGTGCATCGAATTGAAAATGGTCTTGTGACATCACATAACTTTCACCATTGATAGCTAGGGCAGCTGTTACTACTGACTAAGACTATGGCAAATCCAGGCTTTAACGCCACATAAAGTATAACATCTATGTGTGATAAGGATACAGTTCCAGTATTTAGGAGTAGGCATTTTAGTTAGATAACTTTGCTATTTTCACATTTATTTGGGAAGTTTATCGCTGAAGTTCTTTTTCACCTTGGTTTAATATGATGGTGTGAAAATTACTTTTCTCCCCACAATTATTACTGTTTCACATGCTTGGGCCAGCTTATACCATGGCGGTGTTCTGAAATGGAAAATTAGTTTACGATGAGGAAAACTCAGAGTGGCCTCAAGTTATTACTGATGTGCATGAATGTGAGTGGAACTGACTTTCTTACAACTCTGAAACAAACAATACTGTTTCATTCAAGAGGAACCTCAAGTGAGTTCAGTTCAGTCTCAGTATTAACTCTGATGTAATGGATAGTGAACAAAAGATGTTCCCTGTTGCATCCTTGTCAATACCAAATTGTGATACCTCTCCTCTTGGTTTGACTATATTGCCTTTGTCTTTGTTTTAAAAGTGTAAGCTGAGGGCATATATACAACTGTAAACTAATAGACTAAACTGATCATTTTACTTATTTAAAGATTTTATGGGCAGAATATACAACCGAGACAACCAAAAAAGGGCTTAATTATTAATAGTTCTGTGATTTCTAACTTCTCAATCCATCATACATATAAGTTGCCACAAGATGTCATAAATTTGCAAGATTGATGATTTAGAAGTTAGCTTAATTGTTAACACAGAATGTATATGAACAGAAATTTAGTAAGCAATTCACACTTGCTTTGGCATTTACATAAGATGCCAAACACCATGTTACTCATCTGGGGCAATGACATTATCGGGATGTCAACTGGTGAATTACTGTACTTTGCAACAGGTATGGAGGTACAGAGTACATGTGTGTAAATGAGAGGAGGAGCACATGTGGAACGGTGATCCTTACAGGGAGTAGAAGTGAAGGTTCAGGACTTTAAGTGGCCCAGAGCAACAGAGTGTGTGGAAAAGAGGTGGAGAAGCGTGTGTATGGGTGGAATGGGTGGAGGAATGTGTCAGGTGTGATGTGTCATGAAAGGGTATCAGCAAGAATAAAAGGAAAGGTGAACAAGATAGTAGTGAGACCAGCAATGTTGTTTGATTTAGAGACAGTGCAAATGAGGAAACGCTATGAGGCAGAACTGGAGGGTACAGAGTTCAAGATGTTGAGGTTCTCTCTGAGAGTAACAAGGATGTGTAAGATCAGGAATGAGCACATCAGAGGGACAGCAGGTGTTTTGATTATTTGCAGATAAAGTCAGACAAGCCAAACTGAGATAGTTTAGATGGTTTCAGATGAGAGGCAGTGATTATATCACATGCTGAGTTTGGAACTACCATGGCAGGAAGCCGAGAGGTTGACCAAAAAGGAGATTTAAAGATGTGTGGAAAGATTACATGAAGTTACTTAGCGTGAGAGTTTGTTGTATTATTGGATGCCTGTAAACAAAGTCGATTTGATGTTGCAATCCATGTAAAGGCAAAAACAATGCTTTGCTTTTTATTCAGACAAATTATAACGACTGAATGAGAGCCGGTTCCTTTAGGAAGTGTCAGTCTAGTTCAGAATGTTTAGGTGGTGAACTATGAACATGAATTAATTATTTTTTGAACATGTACACTAAATTTAAAGCTTCTTTTTGCTAAGGGTAAGCTAGCACAAAACTGGTGTTTGCATATCTAAATATTTTGCATGTCCGGTAGTCAATTCACTCGTTACTTGAATGGTTAAAAACAATTAAAATTAAGCTAGATCTAAAAGCATGGATAAATAGAGCACCCTCATTAAAGATACTAAAAGCATTATGTCCACTAATATTTCACCTGCCAGTTTTTTTTTTTAAAGGATTAGTTATGTGTAACCACAGGAAAGGAGAAGATGGTGCAATCAAGTGATCAAAGAGGACCAGTCCGTATTTTTGTATTGAAATCAGGGATGCTTTCATGTCAGTGGGAGCAGTCTGGGGCGATGGGTTCCATGTTGTATTGCTGTAATGTTAATGAGGAACACTGAGGGGTGCCTTTAATATCTACAAAATCTTTTTTGATCTGGTATTTGTAGTGAAGCCTCATGTTCAGGTTCATTTGTCTAGTTTTAACTAAATTAGCATTCACAACTCACATGGCTTTGTGTGACTGACTTTATTAGATGTTTAAGAACTAACAAAGTTTATCACTTGAAGTGGTGCACATAAAAACAGTAAATGAAATGACAAAAATGCATTGCACGGCCCCATTTAATGTCTGCTGGTTATTGAGATAGCCAGAGTCAGTGGGAGAACATGTTATACCTGAGGCAGATTTCTAAATCAACCATCAGAAATGTACTTTTTTCTTTCACTACGCCCTCAAGAAATTAATAACGCTGCACATGCTATCTGAAATGAAAAGATAAAACTGAGTTCCAAATGCTCCAAGTTTCTTGGCTCTTAGATAATTATAAGCAATTAGAAAACCCACATAAGTATACCCAAAGACTTGCTCCAAGGGTTACTAAAGTTTATAGAAGTTGGAAACACTTGAAATGAAATGAGAAAACCTGTCTTTCTGCCTTGACAAATGGGAAAACTCGTTCACACTCACGTGTCCAGACACACATCTTGATTAACAGACATTTCAGAGAAGTGCCTCGATTGATTACAGCCGTCTCACTCAGAATCAACAGCAAATTTCTTGGGGGTAATTTACAATCTTCTTCACGATTCTTGGCCAAACTTTAAGTCAGGATGCATTACAGACTCGGCCCTGACATTTTAATCCCTCTGGGAAAATGAACTCAAGTGTGAAAGATCTGCTCGATACTGTAAATGAAACCTTCTACTAGGGAACATGGTTGAAAGCTAATTTGTGCAGGATCCTTTACCACTGCAATCGATGTCGTAACTGCAGATTTTTTTTTCTACTTTTTTCAAACCTAAGCGAAGAACAATTAAAGAAAAGTAACAACTGAATCTGTGTAATACCAACAGGCAGCCATTACAAATGGTCTGCTGAAAGATAAAGAACTCTAAAAGATAGAAAAATGCTGTTCTTTTCATTGCATTTTTGATCAGAGTCTCTTTACACTAGGACAGTGCTATATTAGTGTTGATGTTGAATCGTTTTATTTCTTTGTGTGTTTTATGCATCTTATACTGCTGGAATTTTTCCCTTTTAAAGTAAGTTGAGAAATTAATTTATCGTTTTTATTGTGAATATCTTTGGTCAGTGAAGATTGACAAAATGACTGTTACTGCTTGATATGAAAATATATTTTTTAAAATGTGTAAAATAAATGCTTTCCTGCAGCTTTTTTGTCTTATTTTTGTTGAAGTCATAGTAGTCTTTGCCTCTCATTACCTCCCATAATGAAATATTTTCCCTGGAGGCCTTGGTTTTTAGGTTAAAATCAAGTTTCTACAAGAAGAAAATACTCTGCTTTCTCTCCTCATGACTGCATATCACTTACTCTGGTAAAGTCAAGCTAGTAAAAAAGCTAAATCTGCCTAATCTTGACATGTAATATATTAATTAACTATGTACCTAAAGCAAATGTATTTATTATTTTCTTTTTCCAGACCAATAATATCTGAATTGTCTGGTTTTCTCTTCAGCCCTTGAAAAAAGAAAGTATTTACACTTTATTTCAATTTAAAATGAATACCAAGAACCAATGGTCACTTGTATAGGCTTTGCTAATTTCTACTTCAATTAATAAGAAAATATAAGTGCGACATTAAATCTAGAACTATTAACCCGAGGAAAGAGACTGCTTACTCTATTCCAGACAGGTGTATACTGCTGAAAAACCTCGTTCTCTTAAGAATAGTGCAGTCTCATCAGTGATGCACACTTTCTGAACATGTAAAGGTCAACTTTGACTCATCTCTTTGTGCACAATCAATAAATTTGAATTTATAGCAGCAATACCAAAATGATTTGATCTTAAAACATAGTTTTACATGGTGTCAGTTTAAGAAAGGTTCTCTCTGCTGTTTTCAGCATAACTTGTACATGTCCTGGTGACCATCTAGAGGCAAAACAATCAGAACTGGTAATCTAGAAAACAAGAACCTTTTCAGGTGCTTTTCGTTGAACTTCATGCATAAAAAATATACATGCTTAAATGACAACTCCAAATTTTCTTTCAACCCCCACTTATGCTTCACTTACACTTTTTCTGTATTTGTTTTTCTTCCCTCTCTGTTCTGGACTTTACATAAGTTCCCATAATTAGACTTCCTTTACTTTCAACCTACCATCTTCAATCATGCTTGCATTTTGCTCCTATAAATTCACATTTTATGACTAAACTTTATTGAGTGCAAATGTTATGCAAACATTGATCACCAGATGTACCCTGGTTGGTTAATCACAAAGTTTCTGTGGGCAGTGGGCTTTTACTTAATGCCACTTGCCTCTCATGGGACAAAAGCTTAATGTTTGCCATTAAAAAGTTTTGATAATGAACTTTACCCATTAAACAATATTCATTACATTCCATGGTTGTCTGCTCTCTGGGGCAATTTAGCAACAAAACATCAGCACAATAACTTTTAAAGACAAATTCCCCTGGGTTCACATTACCAAAGTACACAATAACATAAAGAGAACTAATGGCATCGGTTTGCACTTTATTTGGAATACAGTTATAAGAAGTAATGAACATATGTACCAAATCTTAGAATTCAGCGAGTAAGGATTTAAGTAAGTGGAATTTGAAAACCATGTTTTTAAAACAAGCACAACAATTCTTTTTTGTTGTTGTTTCATTTTAAATTGTAAGCTATTAAAGTAAAATTTTATTTCCTGATAATACTGCTTATGTTATTCATATGATCACACAGATTTGACAATAAGTAAATGTTTGATTTCTATATGATTTTCATTCTTAATCAAGATAACAGTTCAAACTATTAATCATGACGTCTCATGAAAAGGGAGTTTCAAACAAAGATGGACAACCTGCTGTCCAAACCTACTGACAGTATCCATAACATAGATTCACAGAGCAGAGAAAATGTTCTTGAGCTGGATGACTCTCATGATGTCTGTGGCACCGTACTTCCTAAAAATGGCATCGCCCTCTCTCCTGATATGACAGCATAAATCTTCACTGCTGAGGCCGCTCCATTATTAAACTATCACTCACTTTGATTACAGATGTGATATCTGATCATTAATCAAAAGTAACAGAAACCTGCCACCTCCAAAAGTCTATTAGGAGTTAACAGTCCAGCAGTCCAGGTGATTACAGCAATCTTGCGCCCATTTCAGCTCAGTGAGGAACAGAGGTGAATGGCAATTTAGCACCGCGGGAGCCACACATCTATTTCTCTAATTTAATTGGAGAGAAATTGGCTAAAAATAAAAGGCAGAATGAGCCTGTTGTTTCAAAGGACTTTCTTTTTGTCATCAGAAAGCTTCTTAGTCAGATACGCAAATCAAAAGTTTGACAACGCAGTGATGGAGAGGCACAAAAGTAAAAAAAGAGAAAAAAATCTACATTGAACGAGATCCTATTTAACTGCTGTCATTTCAACTTAGGACTCTCCTCAAATAAGAATTACTCATGGTTTGGCCTGCAAAGGGAAATGACTGACACTTGCTCTCCTTGAGCAATAACACGTTCAATTGAACTGAGCTCTGAGCTGTCACATTAACATGTGGCAAGGCAAAATATCCACAGACACTGAAATACAGAAGGCTTTGAAATCCAAACATTTACAAGTGAGTGTTAGTGCTTCTTCTGAGACTTTTCTTTATCTTTTTAATAATACAGAACACATAAGATCATGGCCAAAGCAAGAATATTCTGCTGGGTGAAAATGCCATTAATTTTTCAACAGTTTTTAGAATTTTGTGGTGACTAACGTTAGGCTGAAAACACAGCTTAATTTTTCTCATTATTCTAATGGTGTCAGTCAGTGATAGTCATGACAACTTGCCTTGTAAAACCCTCTTCTCTTTAGTTTTGGAATTTTGTGTGCAGCTTTACTGCAGCATCTTAGCCGATACAAATGGAAAGATAAACACAGAAAAGCCTTCAGCAGCTCTTTCAGGTTTTATAGTAAAGCCTCCAGCAATGTGACAGTCAAGGATATTTATATATAGGGCACAGACAAATTGCATATCTTTAGAACATTTCATTCTCGGATGGTGGAAAAGTACAAAAGAGAGCAGAAAGTTGAGGCAGAGGAGGAACAACTCAGACAGGATTTGATCCTTGGTCAATAGACATGCACTGAGTCTGACAAGAGGGGAAGGTTAACAAGCTGAAGATCTCCCAAAGGGAACTAAGAATGCCAAAGTACTAAATATATCCACAGAGACATTGTCTGTAAAGGCATGTTCTTTTATATTTCTGTGACCAAACAGAAACAGCTTGAAATTAACCTGAAGCTGTTAAATACATGAATAAACATGCATTAATGTGCACCATCAATACCTAACACTTACAAGAAACATTTAATCTACATATAAGTAGGAAAGTAATAACAATATTCTCTCAAGTTTAAAGAAGACAGTCAGGCAAAAATAACAACTAAGCAAGCAATAATGGGGATGAAAATCACTTGTTGATGTCCAGCGACAATAGGAAACAGATTAAATTCACAACACTTTTTAGAGCCACATTACCCCATTTGCTGTCCCAAATGTGCACACATCAGCTTGGGGGAAATTAGGGTTAAGTGCCTTGCCCAGGGCATGTCAACATGTGGCAGAAGGAAGCTGAAATCAAGCCAAACACTATTTGATTTCAAAGCAAATGCTCTGCCCAAAATGCCATTGTTGCCCCAGAATTGGCAGACTCAAGATAATAGAAAAGCTACAAAAAATGTCTCGTTATTTGTAGAATCCAGTCACTGAGACCAAAACCTTGAAGCAGATGGGGTAAATCAAAGACAACTATATAAGGTGCAACTCCATAACCCAAGACTGAGGTTAGAGTTTGCACAGGCTCACCAAAATTAGATACTGTAATACCAATTTTAGAAAAACTGTACTTGGTCCCACAAGTCTCAATTTAAGCTGCAACGTTCAGAATTTGGTGTAAAAACATGAATGTTTTTCACGATGATGTGAGGGGATAGTTTTTAGCACAGTTTTGACCCCTAGTGGGGAATAAAAGGGTGGCACAAAGTTTGATGTTACTTTTTTCTGTATTCACTTAAAAATAAAAGTGGCTTACAATGAGATACACATCAGTATATGAAGATTAGTGACATATATCGCCTAAAGAAAGAATAATTAGGCCCGAGCAGCAAAGCGCTGCGAAGGCCTATCGTTTTTCACTCTATTACTTTCTGCTACTAAAATAATATATTGGTTATCAACATTCTAATACTGTTATCTATAACATTCATTTACATTCTGATACACTGAGGTATAAAGAGAACAGTTTTGTGTCTTGTCAGTTTTTCAAATCAGATGTAAGCTGAAGTGGAAAACAACCATGTAGCATAAATACCTACAGAATGTAACAAAAAGGTTTTAGTTAAACGTGCTCGTTGTGCAGAAAATTCCTTTTTGTCATTCTGCTTTTTAGTGTCTAACAAGCTTATATTAGCTGGTTAATTGAATTGGTTTATCTGCCCAGACAGCGAATCCGAAGTATGCTGCTCAACAGATGTATTACCTTAAATATCAGTAATAGCTCATGCTCTTTTAATTTTAATCCACAACTTCCCAGCTAGTACATTTTCCTTTTTCTGTACACGAGAAATGTGCATGAATGTCAGGAAATGTACCGAAACATTTAAAGGGGAAGCAGGACAGGCAAACTCTGCTTTCTGTAGCTTTAGAAAACTCTGGTCATGTAGACATCAATGTAATCTAAAAATCACAAAAAGGACTTTATAATACAGGAATCTTAATAGGGTATGTTTTTGAAACCATAACTTTTTGAACTACTAACTTCATAGGCAGAAATGCATTATGAAACTACAGAGCATGAAATAAATGCAGTGGTTCGGCATTAATAGATTCACCTTCAGTATTTTTCTGTGGACTGTAGCTACTCCAATTATTTGCAGAAAATCTACCAATTTTTTCTATAGAGCATAACAAAAAAATTCGGGGACAAAAATTTTGCTAGAAAAGCAGAAACACATGTAGCAGCAATACTATTTGACACACTATTAGCTGGTGTTTGCAAAGCAGCCAATGCAGAAGCACCATTAATTTCCCTTGCTGTACCAACAAAAAGGAAAATAAAGAAGACTAGGTGTTAGCTTCTCCTGTAGCTCTAAGATGGTTTCTGCTCTTCATTTAATGTTTATACGGTGTTTATACTATTAAAGCAGTCAATATTTGCATCTACTTTTCCAAGTCCACACAAATACACTATACAGCTTTACTATAAAATTACTGAGAGCATAAGTCCAACACATGTTAATATTAATCTGGCATGATAGCATTGCAAGATTTATCTATGACTGCTTCTATTTTATTTTGATATAATACAGCTGCTTTTCAGTGTGCGATTTTGTCCTTAGCACTTAGCTCAATTCAGTTATTATTACATTATCTTGGGATCTAAAGCTCCTGCACCACTCAAGCTAGTTGCAGAGATATAGGTTCAAACTGGCTACTTTAACTAGGGGGGGATGTACAAGGGTGCAGGCATTAAATAATGAGCAGCAGGTCTCAGTCTTGAATCTTTGGAAAAATGTCTTATGAGTTGTTTTGTAATTAATGGTAACAAGTGCATGTCGAAGACTGGAATGGAGTGAAGACAGCTCATTAATAATGCAGAGTTATGTCTCACCATCGCTCACTCTATAATGTGCGGTTTTCTACGCTAACTGAGAACCAATCAGCTTTCTATCCTCATCAACCTTCTGATGGTACTGTTCCAGAGCACCCTGCCTCCCCAAGCCAATTAATGTGGACGTTTGGAATATTTGCAGCTGCATCCTCTCATACAATTTCGACACTTCTCTAAGAAGTAACTGCAAGTGCTATAGACTTCTGTAAAATCAATAGAGCTGAGATGCCCTTTTAAGTCTTGATGGTGTATGGCAATGTGTTTTTGTTTGATCTTTATGATTCTGCAGAGAATGGAAAAAGCAGAGGGAAAAGAGTAAGGAAATTGGTGGCAGAGGAATGTCTTTTTCATCAGGTCCTTTATCGTTGTGTGAATACCCGCACACAAAATAAATGAGGCCATGCGTGTGTTCTCTTCAGGAGCCACGGTAATGAACACTGCACCATTTTTCTTCTGAGCCTAAATGGTCTGTCACATGCTTAATGTAACAAGACAGACTGTGCAGAATAACTGGACAGTACACTGAAACTCTAGGCGAGTTAATTTGGTGTTCCAGTTTGTAGATTTCTGCCTGACTCTAAAGGACACATACAGTACATTGATGTATATTGAAAATCATAACGGACTCACTTTGAGTTGGTAAGATTAAGATTACGGTGATGGTTACTTGGTATTTGGAAGATGGTGGCAGAAATGTGTGAAAAAGGCAAAATGTGAATAATTTCTCCAGCATTTTGTATAATACTCCATTCAAAATTATTTATTTGATCAAGGACATCGACGAGGCAACATAAAATTAATTAGTCATTGTCTCTTGGAACTGAGTAGATGGTGAATACCATCAAATATGTCTGAAGAAAAGATTTGCTAAACAGAAGAAATGGGTGTAAAAAGTCACAATTTAATGTTTTTCTGAACAGAAAAAAAACAAAAAACTAACCAGACTGGAATATAAAAAAAAATAAGATTTTTACTTTTATGTCACCGGTTAAAGGTGCAAAACACAACTGTAAAGACAGCTGCTGAGTATTTTTTCAATATTTCATAATTCTGTGGAACCAGTGCTACTAAAAATACTCTCCAGGCCAAGCTGCCTCTGAAACACTATATTTTAAGGGAGACATGACTATGGACACAGTTTTTACGACGGATCCTTGTTGTAACCTTGAGAGTGGAACATCATTCTAGAGGGAACCTAAACTGGCTGCAGTGCAGCTGCTACAGACGAAAATCATGTTAAAAGAAGGTTACACAGTAAAAACAATTGCATATTTAAAAAATTAAGCATTTTCAAAATACCTAGTGTCCACATAGTATAGTAAATGAAAATAACTCTTAAATAAATACGTTATAGCTGCAATTTCTGAAATTATAATTGTTGTGCAACAGTGCTTGTTATGGCTTTTGTGGGCACACCGGTTAATTTGACCAACATATTACCCAGCAAACACAAGCATTAATGTGCATGGTTACATTCAGCTGTCTTAAAAAATAATCTAAATAAAGAACAGTTGTGTTTTTTGTATATGTGTATACAATATATATATATATATATATATATATATATATATATATATATATATATATATATATATATATATATATATATATATATATATATATATTTAAATGTTGATGCTTTGTTTGCGTTCTCCTCTGTTATCACCAATAGTTAAATTACCAACAATAAAAAGATATCTAACTCTTTTATTTTCTGAGTTGCAACCAGAGTTGCACTGAGAAGTAGTTAGTATCATGAGATCAGCTGATGTGCAGTTCCACCAGGTGTTTGCTAATTGCTACTGGCTAGTTTGAAGGAACTGAGGGGGGCAGGGTGCTTTGTGAGACGGAAGCTCAGAAACTCGGAAACTGCAGCTCAGAGAAGGAGTTGTGTCTCGAAGGTGGCGCTAGGTCCAACCAGGGATCCTGAAACAATCAAAGTAACACTCCAGGTATGTTCTTGTTGAAGGACTAAAAACAAACACAAAAAGTTGATTTTACATAATATTAGCCCTTTAAACTACAACGATTTTACATGTTATCTATGAATTTCTGCGTGTTTTATAAGGTATGCAAAATTTACTCAAGAAAGATGTATAATTTGACATATACACTGCAACCACTCAGTCTGACATTAACAGTTCAGTAAACTGGATTTTACAACAGGCTGTCATTTGTGTAGCAACATCAAAGATAGTACTGTGTTTTTGTAGGTCCAGTAGTTGGTTTAATATTAACTCAGATTAATATGTTGAGCCAGCAGTTTCATTGAAAGTTATTCGAAGGAGCAACATGGACATTGTTCATGTGGGAAACAGTAGGCAAACCTGTCAAAGATTGGTCAAAGAGAAGTTTTAGTCATCTAAACATTCTCTTGTGAAGGTTTAGATGACTAACACCTATCAATATGGCTTCATTTTGCAAAATCACCTAAGTGGGGGTGACTAATGTGGACGATTTATTCACTTTTCTACAAACTTATTAAGACATCTTCCTGCTGCACATAATAGATGTATGACTAATGATAACCTCTTTTATACTGTGTTGTTTTCTTCATAAATCAACAACAAACTTATCAAACGCTGCTTAAAAAGAGTAAGTGGTCCACTATAATAAGAAAAGCCACTCATTAACTCAAAGGAAAAAAGAAATGTATATTGAGCAGGGAATTATTTTAGAGAGACAAACTATTCAGTCTTATTCTTGACAGAATAAGACTGCTTATGGTTTGTGTACATACACAAACCATAAGCAACTGTAAGCAACTTGTCAGGTTTACAATTCCCTGCATCAGACTTCTGTCACACAAGTAGCTGATAATAAAAACTGAATTGAAAGAATAGTTTGCTAACAGTTGAAATGGTTCCTGTTTGTCACTTTTCAGGGCAGAAACAGTCAATTTAATGCCAGAATGCCCCTCATATAAAAAAATGGACCAATAATGAAGGAAATATGAGGTTCGATAAAAGCTGAAACTTTACTTCTTTTATGTACAAATGGTTTCTTTAACCATCAAAGAGACTGGTTAAAGAAACCAGTCTCTTTAATGGCTGGTTTTTGCAAAAAGCATTTTGTACTGCTGATCTGACAATAAAAGTTTAAACAGTTTGTGTCCTGGATGTGTGGGGTCTGCAGTCACGTTAGCTGCTCTCTTCCAGTCCCTGTATAAGTCCTGGGTGGAGGAAAGGTTGACCATGATGGTTCTATCTGCAGACATAATTGTTACAGTTTAGACCTGTTGTCTTTTATGGATGAGTAGCAGCAGAAAAAATTACATATGACTACCTAGAATATCCAGAAATTGATCTATGCATCCATTGCCAATTCATCCTGATGGGTTGAAGGGGAGAACAGGCTGGTGTCACCAGTGGTCACCCTGGATTGGTTGCTGAAACCAATCCAGGTTTTAGTAACATGTGTTTCTACCTTATTTATGCTGTCTGTTCTTGAATAGTTACCACTATTATAATCATTTCAGATGAACACATTGTGTTGTACAAGTACAACACAATGTGGGAGCTGTGGAAGTTCAACTAGGGACAGATAAAGTGCCTGATTATCAACAGGTCTGCTTGTTTGCACCCATTAGTAATATGCATTTTTCTGCTGCTTTGGCCAGTATTAAAATGAGCTGGACGAGTCTGTGTTCATTGTGCAATTTTGAAATGCCACCCACAAAACTAGATTGCTGCAATTTCTGCCTTGTATTTAGTTAATTGTCCGGATACTAGTTAAGATTCATGTCAAAAATGCCAGAAATTCCTTAACAACACGAACATGACAGAATACCCACAGACCAAATGTTGTTTTGGTCTGTGGGTTATTTATTTGATTATGTTAAGAGTGAAATCTATTCATATTAGCATAGAAATACTTTGGTATCTGTACAAAATATGCACATGTGTGTGTCATTCTGACACAACATAAACTCCCTGAATTTTAGAGCACAGGTCCACATTTTTTCTTCTTACTAGAAACCTTGTTCCTATTTTCCTCTATGGTGTGTGTGTAAACTAATTAATTAAAAACGTGCTCTCTTCAGGTTCAAGAGCTGGTGTGTCTCAGGATTTCAGAATATCATAGAAGTGTAATCAAATTATTTCTGTAATTTGATTGCTGCAATATTAAATAGATTCATCACACATGAAGTAACACTTGTCAACTGTTTAGTACTAGAAATGTTGATGATTACAGCCTACAGCCAATGAAAACCTCAAATTATGTTTTTCAATAATATTTAAAACTACAGGAGAATAATTAACAATATTTTATGATACCGAAATGTTCATTCACTTGAGAATGTGTCTGGAGCTTCACAGTAAATCCACTCAATACTTGGTCAGGAATGTTTTAACATAAGTTACTGCATCAATATCATGTAGCATAAGAACAAGCAGATTGTGACTCTGCTACGATGTTAAGGAAGCTATAGTTTCCTAGGCTCTTCAGGTGGTCTAGATTTTTAGATCTGATGTCTCTCAATCTCCACTTGAAAACACTCCACAGTTTCTCTGTTGGGTTTATTTCAAGGGTTTACATCCCAAATCATCACTGACATTGGAAACTTCACACTGGACCTAAACCAACTTGAATTATGTGCTTCTTCACTCTTCCTCCTGATTCTGGGACCGTAATTACTTAATTTTAAAAAATCCTTTCACCTGAAATGAAGACTGTACTACAGAGCAACATTCTCGTCCTTTTTGTGCTTAGCCCAGGTAAAATTCTTATGACTTTGCCCCTCACTCTGGAGGAGCTATCCCTGGTGGATGCACATGTTCTTGTAACCAGATAATGATCAATGATATGCTATCTACATGCAAAGCAAGAAAAAAAGTACATGTAGCTGAGGATCTGATTTTTTGTACTTTATCATCTCCATATGTAAAAAGCCAAAATGAGCATATTTGGTCTGGGTGAAGCATGGAAGGCACATTGGGGGATACTTTAGTCAGCTGTGACACTGGATTAAAATTAACTGCACCATTCTAACTTAACCTTCAGGACATAAAGCTCTGCTGACTTAACACAGCAATATTGAACTTTGCCATATGTATGTGTGACTGAGGAACTTTGTGTCTGATGTGAGTTCCATGGCTTTTGGAGTGGAGAACGATTTAAAAATGTTGGAAGTGCCTTTAAGTTTGCTTTGCAGATGGAGCATTTGGAATTATAATCAGACCATAAAAGCATGTAAGACTAAAGAGAAAGAAAAAACAGAACATGTGCAGAAAGACTAAATTGTTCACATTTCATTTTCAAATTTTTCTCACCTGTACCAATCCAGCCCTCTGTCGTAGTTTCTGTCAAAAAAGTGCGGTTCTGTTCCGAGTGCGCGCACATCTGGATGTATCCGGATGAACTCCAGCACCGCCCTGGTTCCCCCTTTCTTTACGCCTACTATTAACGCATTGGGCAGCTTCTTGTTCCCATATTTTTGTGCAGCACTCATATTTTTAAAATTCGCATCTGTCCCGTGAGCACCAGGCGGACCTTGCGCTTTGCTCTGGTCCCGGGGATCACTGGATCCTCGCTGAAAAGCCGACCTGACATTCAGCGAAGCACAATTGTCCAGCTTCCCAAGAAGTTTCTTCCCTCCTGCGTTTTTGCTCGGCGGGCAGCGTTTCCCGTCGTAAGTCTGCTTTGTCATGACTGCGCCGCGATAGAAAATAATATTGTAGCATAAGTACGCACAGGATAGGGACAAAGTAAATATGAAGGCGAATCTAGCGCTGACTCTATTCGCAGATGTGAGGAGCCTTTGCGCCATGTCTCCATAGGTTCAAAGTGCTGCATGATTCTCCATCGGAGTTTTCCTCTCCAGTCGGTCTGCGGTGAGAACCTGGTGAGAAGTGGACAGATTCCAAAGTGAGACAGAGCAGCGCATGTGGACAAGGGTGTTTTTTCCCTGGCACCAGCTGTGAATTTGTCCTGCTGACTGATGAAGTGATTGAAAACTTGGATCCGCAGAGGAAATGGGGTCAGTCCTCATCGAAAGTAGCTCCCTTCGAAAAACTTGAGCGGAACCATCGGTCTTGAAACGCATAGCCTACAAGAGGAGATTTTTTTATGTTCATCATAATCCTGCTAGTCATCTTTTTTGAGTGAGAAAAAAGGAAAAGATCGATTGCGTCTCAGTGCGCCCGAAACTCTCACCAGCGCAATCTTTCTGCGCGCCTCTGGGGGGATTTCAGTGCTCATCCCTCCTCTTTCTCTCATTCTGAAGTTGCGAAGTTATAGACACTCCCACCACCTAGTATAAATATTTAATCAACATTCTGACGTCACAATATCATAAATCTTTTGGCGTTCTCTTTTTTTTTTAAGAAACATGCCGATTTTCCTGAAAATATCTGGGCGTAGAGATTTTCCCATTGGGGCCAGAGTATACGTGATTAAAAGTGTAATAAACAAACGAGTTTAAAACACATCTGTGATATCCTGCTATAAAAACGGTATGTGATGTTTGCATTTCCTATGGCACAGCTTATAAACCTGGTAAAACTAACATTCTTTTAAATTCAACTTTGAGATGTAAATGTTTCCAATTTGTTTACAATTTGTGTTGTAATTGAATTTCCGATATTTTACTACTATTATTAACTTTATATTATTTTCTACAGACCGTTAATTAGTAAAAACACCAATTTAACTTACCTGTGTCTGTCAAAAAAATCCGCAGACTAATATGTCATCTAATTTCTGCTGTGTAGCTTAATCCATGTTTGCTTTTCACTTGAAACAGAATGATTCATCAAGCTTCAGAGGTATCCTCATGTTGATAAAAAAAAGTTTGACACACATGGGTATTACTAGCCTTAGAAAGTCAAGATCACATTTGATCTTCTGTTTTGCTATGATGCGAGGTGGATGCAGACTGGAATGCAAAGTTTTCAGCTCCTTTACTCCCGTGGTTAGGATTTAACTTTGAGAGAATATTAACTTCATTGACAGCACAGTGCCCTCTCTGCATTTTATTGGCAACTCTGGTTAACATAAAAACTAATATAAACTACAATAAAACCTTTAAAAAATTTGTTTTAGCTCTGTAACCTCGATTAATTTTTAAAAGAGAAAAGCTGATGCATATGGGATTCTTTTCTATTATATAAACCCATTTTACCAATAGAACATTTTTGGCCATGACGATAGATGGTGTGTCATGGAATGCATAATGTATAATGTGAAATACTTGCTAGATGTTTGTGTTGCAAGAAAAGCTCCTAATTTTTTTTAAAGTTGCGGTTCTCTGTGATAATTTCTACTGCAGGAAGTTTTTATGAGACATGACAGTTTCAGGGCAGCAAACTGACTCTCAAGCTTTGCTTTTTGTTCTCATTCCAACAAAAGAAACCATATTCTATATTTAAAAATCATCCCATATATAAATCTAGTAGTGTTAAATAGATGCTACATAAGAAAAGCATTCAGCTAACTTTAAAAGTAGGTATCCTATTGTGCTGGACTCTGACTGCTGTGTCCTAATTAGCATCACATTGCTATACTGTCATTTGAGCGTGGTGCTACAGCCAGCTGGACTTTAGCTAAAACTCATGTTTCCTGCAGGGAAATTTGTCTTGGGTGATTCACACACGCTTTGAATTTTAGAGTTCTCATAAACCACAAAGAATAAGTAACCCTGCTAAGCAGTATGTATTATCATATTTCTCTTTCACGTCACTAATACAGCAAATTATATCAGTATGTTTCACTTCTCTTTACTTTATTACTGCTGAAAAAGAGTAGGATCACATTTGCACTGTGATTTAGGAGCCCAAAATCATTAAAATATTCCAGCCACTCTATATATAAAAAAATGACATTATGAGGATATATGTTAGAGGCATTATTTTAGGTCCAGTTTTGCAGATAAACTTGGAGAAATAAACAAATCTGAGGTGAGAAATGACAAGGCTCCAAATTCAAGGCAGACAGTTGAGTGTGTCACTTATGATTTACACTCAAAGATGGCTACATCTTTCTTATCAGTTTGATGGAAAGTCTGCCATCTGACAAAAAAAGAAAACAGGTTAACTGAAAGACAATAAAATTTTGTGTGAAAAATAAACTGCCTTGACTATAATTCAACACAAACTTACCAAAAATAAAAATGGTGGATTAAAGAAAAAGAAAAAGGATGGAAAGAACAAAACTGAAAAGAAAATGTTTTTCACTGGTGAAATTGTGAAAGTGTTTTATATAAGAACAGGAAGGAAAAGGAAATGTTAGTAAATTTAACTGCAGCCAAGTCAAAGGCCAGATGCATATTGGTAGGCCTGTCACGATAGCAAATTTTGCTGAGCGATTAATTGTCTCAAAAAATTATTGCGATAAACGATAATATTGTCTGAAGATCTTTTTACACCGATTTAATGGAAATGACGTAATAATGCATGTGATTTCCTGCCAAAGACAGATGCACTTTATTTTCAAAAGAATATTTAACACTGGAACTGATAAACAAAATAAACAAAACAACCAAAAACAAAATGGATTCTCAGTCTCCATTAATAAAAAATGTACTTGATAAAAACTAAACAACATAAAGCCAAAGTGTAAATAAATACTGCATTCAACCTAAAGAGTGCAGATTATGAAGTCTGTATATTATATTGCCCTTCAGTAATAATTAGATTTAAATAGAGAAGATGGGCACATCGACTACGTGATGCAATAGTTCACACTACATGATTTTTTGCTCCTATTTTTCCCCTTATGACAATCTTAGATCGTTGGTCTTCCTAAGGTTGTGTGGTGTGTTACGGTAGATCGTTGTTGCCGCTCCGATCTAAATCAGGGGTTTTCCCCGACTGGGATCTTTAACGCTTCCTGTTGAATGTGACAGGCAGCCAATCAGAAAGCGCGGATTCTCCTCCGTGTTTTCTGAGGGGAAATTACGTCGGGGAATCCCAAACAGCTGACACGGCGCAACCCGAAGTCCAGCCGACGTGGAAACAACATTAATGTTTATTCAACATGCAAAGAATGCAGAAATGACAAGAGGAGGAGTTGGAGCGAAATTGCTACCGCAGTTGATAAACCCGGTAACTTTTCAGCTGTTCTTCGTTAACGTGACGTAAACAGGTTCTAATGATTTTCATTCAGTCAGGACTGACACTAGAGCCACATGCATTGCAGGTAGATTGTAGTAAAGCATTGATTAATGTCTGGTTTTAAAATTAGTTCACTGGACTTGTAGCCATTATTTTGTGCCCATTGTTGGACACCACACGGCAGGAACGAACCGATCGAACCGTTATACCTAGGATTTCTGTCGGCTAATGTGTGATCTGTCAGGTTTTGAAAATGGGCCGACAATCGGCTGACAGCTCTAAGATCGTGTCCTGTGCGCTGGGCTTTACACTAAGGAAATGTGGAAGGGAGGGTCAGTGGAGAGCACCGGAGTTGAGCCTTTTTTTATTCGGCGTCATCAACAGAAAGAGAAAAAGGCCGGAAGAGACGATAATGCCGATAATTGAAATGACGTCGATAGTTTTAATTTATCGTACGATTAATCGATTTATCGTTTATCACGACAGGCCTACATATTGGTAATCTACTTTGCACATTAAAACATGTTTAATATATACATTGAATCACTCTCTATTTTGGAACATCCTGTCATGTTGGTTTCAATCACTTGCTGTTGATTTGAGATGAAACTGAAGAATTTGAATGTAGTTTTTTCACTCTGTGAACCTAAAAAGAACTAATAGTAGAAATTACCTGACAACACAAACCCACTGCCACATGTTTGATGTGGTTCACTGTTCTTTGGTTTGAATGGCTCATCCTTTAATAATTGTTTTTACTGTGGCCAAAATGCTTAACTGTTGTCTCACGTGATCACTTACAGATTTTAAATTAGCTTTATGGTGTCTATTTTCAAGAAGAGGCTTTATTTTTCAAATACATGTTCTGTCTCTGAGGGTGATATACTGGCTCAAATAGTTGAAACTAAAACTCAGCTGGGTCCTCCAATAGAACAGTGATCTAAAACATACGATAATGCTGATCTTGGAACGGATAAAGTAGTCCGAACTTCATTTGTATTGAAAATCCATTGACTATGCTAAGAAGGCAGGCCAGTGCCAGAAAACCATCCAATTTAATTAACTGTACTAATTCTGCCAAGAAAGTCTGTCAAAACTATCTCAAGAATTATGTCCAGAAGTGTGTTGATGGCTACAAAATGAGTGTGGTTAAGCTGCAGTTTTCCAAGAAAAATTCAACCAAATAATAATCAGGGTCTAAGCACACATTTGTTCATGTCTAGATCAAAATCTCACAATGGTCACTGATATAATTTGTTGTTTACTAATATTAATATAGATCATTAAATCCACCCAAACTTAACACAAAAAAAAATCACTCTGGATAGCCCATAATTATATTGTTAAAGTGTCTTCTGCCACAGCATTTCATGTCAATGTACAGCTATACGATG
Source organism: Xiphophorus maculatus (assembly GCF_002775205.1). Lineage (NCBI taxonomy): Eukaryota > Metazoa > Chordata > Actinopteri > Cyprinodontiformes > Poeciliidae > Xiphophorus > Xiphophorus maculatus. The sequence continues at coordinate 8,721,257 of NC_036458.1, read as the reverse complement.
GATTTCAGCATGCATTTATTTTAATAAAAAGAAGGATAGCATAGAGTATCTGTTTTTGCAATGACATTGGAAAGAGCATAAAACATATTTCCTTTACTAGTTACACTGATGCTACCAGTTTGTCCATCATCTTTTATTTTCTGCCTTCCATAGTCTTCTCCTACCTCCTGTGTGTACTAGCTGCCGGTCTGCACAGAAAAGACAAGATGAACAAAAGCCACGCAGTGAGTAAAGGCCGTTGAACAGCAGGTTACTGCTCTCCTTGTCAACCACAGTGTCAGATAATTGTTGCTGACATTTTGCTTTGTTTTTTTCCCCCTTTTTTATCCAAACTTGTCTGATGCATCTTTTCCCCTTTTTTCCTTTTTTTTTTTTTTTTTTTACATAAACACAACACACAAGTTCAGAAATGTCATGTTCTTTGCTGTCTGGTGCGATATTCAATATTTGACAAAAATCAGCTAATTAGAGCACAGTTGGTTTTGACAGTGCTCAGCGGCTTCCCTAAACGTAAAGTCTAATCCCATTGCACGAGGGGAAAAGTCGAGATTCAGAAAATTGCTTTTCAGCAGGTGAATAAAAGACTCCTAATTATTAAGAAAAATGATAAAACGCTCAGTAGATATAACTTCCAAGAACAAAAAAATAATTGAACTATTTTATAAAACAATTCTACATTTTGCGACAGAATCATTTAAAGGTAAAAAATACTCACCACTGAACGACTTTAATAGAAATGTTCATTGCCTCTACACCAGAAATACATTCTGAGTTACTCATTTAAAGCCAATCTATTTTTATGTTGCAGCCCTTATGATGGACAGCTGCCTTCAGAGGCGAACATCGGTGTTGTAAAAAATGAAGCCATCTATTTTCTTCAGGCACTCCGCAACACAGCTGCTTATTGATTTAGACAAACGACTGGGCAGATGGATTTTTGTGAGTTTTATTTGGATCTCAGTGTCACAGACAAAGAGTCTCTTCGGTCAATGATTGATCACTGTGTAGACAGGGCTTCAACCTGTTTCTGCGGTCCGAACCCAACACATTTTATTGATGGGTGAAGTGGATTTCAATGTCCTCTCAGTGCCTCTCAGATTTGTGTTCTTTGATTGCATCACAGCATCTTCGTTCCAGTTGGCCAACACGTCAAAGAAAACACACAAACATTGATAAGCTCACAAATCCTGAATCAAGCTGAAATGAGGAACCTCCCTCTTCTATAGAGCAGCATATCACAGAGCACTCAGTCTGAGGAAGCCCGAAAAAAACATTAATGACATTAGACTTTATAAATCTGGGTGCAAATAAACAAGTTGCTTCCACTATGACTTTGATGTGAGCCATTTTATAATGAATAAATAAAAACTATGTCTAAATTAAAATTTACAACCCACTGCTAACCAAAAGCCATCAATTGCTTAAAACACGAGTTGGTACTTTAAAGCACACTTGTTGTGGATGTTCCAATATTTCATTCCCTCTTGTCTAATTTATGACCCTAGGAGTTAATTAACAGCCACAAATATTGATTGAAATGTCTTGTAGCGTTTTATGTCCAACAAAGATGAGGACATTTAATTTGGCAATGTTCCGCTGAGAAAAAATTTCACAGAAGTGAGCGTGAGCACATGAAGAGAGTATATTTACACGTTTCCCTCTCCAAATCATGCCGTCAAACAAATTAGCATGTTAAGCAGGGAAAAATCGGAGGGAATTGCATGCGTCTGAACTATTACACTTTGGTGTGAAAGAAGTTTCTGTTTGTGCATCACAAGGGCAACAAAGAGAATATACTGTAGTGCAGGATATCCTCATTCTGTCAGTGTAAATTATTAGCTCTAATATGTTATTAAAGTCAACCAGTGCCTAGAGGAAGTTTTTTAATTTTCCTTCTTTTATTGAACTACAGTAGGTAAAACCCAATTGAGATCCAAATCTAATTTTCAAAAGGGACCTGGGCAGAAATCTGTAAAGAAAAAAAAAGGGTTGTCTCAATAAGATGTTTTCTTGATTTTTGTTTGTAAAGCACAGTAATTTGCATTATTTTGGGCCTGGAAAAGTTTCTCCTTACAAAGGACGGTAATAAGAGAACAAAACAGGATAGATCATGAACTTATGATTGCCCCTGTCCGTAGCAGTTAAGCTATGACTAAATGTACTTTAGTCACTCAAAAAGCATGCGAGTAAACATCTTTCAGAACAGACAGACTAAGTAAATGCATTTTATTGACCGGTTAGGGTTTTACATTTTGGAGAAAATAATTATGACTCAATATAAGAATTATTGTAGAACTAACAGCATCAACTAAAAAAAATACAGTATGGCTTTAAATTTGGCCAAAGCACAGAGATGGCCTTTTGAGGAATTTTTTTAATGATACAACTTAAAATGGGGAAAAGACATAAAAATTTCCCTTAATTTCCTTAATTTCAGTCACATTTCTGTCATTGAATTTTGTGGCAATAAACAGAAGTCCGTCCATTGGAGTTCATTTGTTTTTCATGGCTTTATACCTTTTATCAGTCTTAAAATTGAAAATAACTGTTTACCTCCAGCTAAAATTAAAGTGAGGATTCATTATGATCAGGTGCTCTCAATAGATGATACTAAGTGATAGTCCCGAATGCATCCATTAAAAGTTTTTTTTTTCTCTTGCACAACTCTACCAACAGTGTACTCTCCAAAATGCTGAGCATATCATCTGGTATGATGATATGCTCATAGGTACTGAGATGAGCACAGTACCTATCTGTCCGTATCCGTACATGAATTTTTAAAGATATCTGATACTGACTCCCCTGCAGCACACTCTTCCTTCAGCAGTAATTTTACAGTTTCCTGAGAAGCCTTGCAGGTCATCAGACATCACAGCGCTATGAGTTCTGTCAGTGCAGAAGGAATAGGCTTTGCTAGTACAGAGATTCGCACATTAAAAACAGCAAATGCAGGAAATGTGTTTTTTCTAAAAATAACACCACAATACATAAAAAGTAGGTGCAGCGCTAAGCTCCCAGAACTCATTATCTATATATCCCTCTTGTTAATACAAAAGCTACATCGTTGGAAGAGCGTCACTTCTATGCAGAATTATATTTAACGACAACATAATTTATTTAATGTAAAAAAAAGGAGCAAAGTATTCTGTATGATCCCTGTAAACATCAGTGTTTTAACTGGGAATCCATATGGACTGCCAGAGCACTTTACCATATCCATTATTGAACTGTAATGGGGAATTTTTAGAGCACTCAGAATTTCTGCTGTATTCATAATTTATATTTAAATCCTTCTTGGTCCCCACTACATATTCAGATCTCATTTGCTGTCAGCCGTGCAGATTCACCACCTTTATCCTTGAGTAATCTAGTCTCAATTAAAGTTCTTATTGGGATTTGGGGGAGGATTTTGGAGGGAATGTGATTGACAATGACTGAGAAAAACAGATAGCAGAAACAATACGTATATTCTCAGACAGACGGTGGAGGAATTGGATGGCATTGATTTTTGTGTTTCATTTTACTGTCACACGGATCCTGTTCCATTTATCAGTTTCTCACAGAGGAATTCTGTTCATTTCTTTATATTTATGGGGTTTTCAGAATTAAAAAAAAGGAAGCCTGTGGGAGCTCTGAATATATCAACAACTTTTTAAATAAACAGGATTCTCCAAATAGTGCAGTACAAGTTCAAATGTAATGTAGAAACACAAGAGGACCTTGATGACTGAATGATTCATTGTGTTTTGCATGGCAGAACTGAAGTGCTGAAAAATTTAATTTGCAAAAGCTTCTTCAGAACAATAAGATAATGGGGGAGGGAGGGCATGGTCTCACAGGTCCTCTTATATGATGGCATCAGAGCTGACTACTGATTACTGTGAAGGCTGAAAAATAAAATACATGAGAGGGAAAAATTAGCCAATTACGGTATTAAGTGATCTGGTAGACAATAGTTTTTCTTCTGCTATCATTAAATTAAACTAAAAGTGATTTAGTACTTGTGATTATATTATGCGTAGTAAAAGCCTTACTTTCAGAAAGGGCTATTACTGTAGGGAATCAGGGTGAATTTCCCTTGAGAGAGTCCAGATCAAACCTAATCTGAGGTTTCATCATTGTCATTTCTATGGAGAAGATGATTCAAATATCCGAACTGTGACAGTCAGAAGAAATATGTTGGTTGAATTAAAAGATTAAACCTGTATCAATAATTTGGGGGCATAGCTGTATCTGTCCATGTAAGTATTATTATTTTGAAATTGTTGCTCTGTAATTATAGCATTTTCCAGTGTAATTTAGTATAAGTACATGTCACTATATGATCTATTTAGTCAATGCAATCAAATTGGTTCTTACATGAACTTTAACATTCTAGGAATAATAGTATTCCACAATGACTTTCTGTTTAAGACAGAAGCAATGGAGTGTATATGAGGGCAAAAAAGTCCTTCACTTTTTTCTCAGATTGAGTAGACTTGATGTCATAATGTAGAGACTAAAATACAGTTCCCTATTCCCTGTCTCAGTCAAGCCGAACGCATCCCATTTGAAAAGACGGCAACTAAGAGGATCCAGAAGCTGGAGCTGACACATCCACAGAGTGCAGGCTGGGATGTGACTCCACTGAAGCTTGAATCTTTGCCTCACTATCAGTGTAAGACGGCTTTTGAAGTGAGTTGAAAGAACTTAAATCTGATGATGACTGGCTGCACCTCTTCATCTGTGACTATGAGTGTGTGTACGTAGCATACCTAATGAAAACGCTGCTGTTTCAAATTTCCTCCGAAACTGCCTGAGATTAGAAAGCTGATATCCATCTGCATGGACAGCAGTCTATTGCACATCAAGTAAAGGACTGAAACTATTGCATCACTTTAGAAGCCATAGGTTCTAAATCAATATTCATAAGTCAGATCTTTAAGTAATGATCCTACCTGTTCATGAGCTATCGGCACAGATGAAGTATGGTGGATCTGTTACATGGATCAAACGAACAAATGCACTACTCTGGTCTGAAGGCACAAAAAATAAAGCCAATTACAACATATTCAGACATTTGCTGTTGAAAATAATGTTAAATCATTAAATCATATTGTTACTATCAAATTCAAAGAACAGTTCTTCTTAAAAAATGCGACTGACTGGCTATATTTTTTGCTCAGTAATACAAGTCAGAGGTGTGGATTTGAGTTATAATCAGTAAGACTCGAGTCACATGTTTAATCGCTTTAAATTTCACTTGAATGCAATATGAAAGACATTGGACTTGGACTTTCACACCAAAGACTTGTGACTTTATTTAGACGTGAATCCTTTGACTCGATACCCATGGATCAGACCTGATGGAGCCATACTTTTGAAAATGACAGCTGATTTTGTAGCAAAGCCTGTTACAATTCTTTTTAATCTTTCGATCCAAAACAAAGAAATCCCTTTATTGTGGAAGTCAGGTTTTGTTATTCCCTTATTAAAAAGAGGTGACACAGCAGGTTTTAACTATCTATAGGTCAGTGTCAAATTTGTGTCTTGAATCTTGTGTTTTCTATCCACTAAAAGAGTTTTCATACTCAAATGAATTATTCTCAAAACTGCAATCAGGGTTCAGGAAAAATGACAGCATCATCACAAAAGGAACAAAAGTGATTAGTGATATGCTTATTGCTTTTATCAAACGCAGTACTGTGCGTCTCTTTTTATCCATCTGTCAAAAGATAGTGACACTGTTGACCATGGTGTTTTAAAGCACCGACTTCTTTGCTTGGGATAGTCAAATCATGTAGATTCTTACAAATTATTTAAGTGACAGGACTGTATAAAGTGATAGTCTGTGTTCTTCATTTTTGATTGACCAAAAGGAGGTGCCACAGGGTTCCATATTAGGTATCCTCATGTTCATTTTGTATATTGATTATTTAGGACAAAATGTGTCAGGTGCTATTTATGCGTTTTTATGCTGATGACACAATTATTCACAGTTTTGGATTAAATGCTTCTAAAGCTGAAGAGTCTGCAGAGATCCCCACATTAATAAACCTGTGAAGAAACTTAAACTAAAATTGCTTTTTTTTCTTTGGAAACAAATACAAATTTTCTTTTAAGTTGAATAAACAACTTGTTGCAGCAACATTTTTATCTTAGATTACAGAGACACCTCTGATAAACAGTCTTTGTTTAACAATCATTGTAATCTGTACAGTCGAGCGGGATGACCTCCTTTTTCCACCAGGAGGTTGGAACATTGGTAAAGTGTCATTTATGACACCATGTTTGGGCTGTTGCCTCTCTCCGTGTGTGATTTAATGACACAGACAAGCGTTGATTCTTACTCTTTGCATTCAAATGATAATTTTTTGCTCTCTGTTCCATTTTTACTCAGTTCTGTCTACATGGAAAATGTTGCAAAATGCCTGAAAATAACAGAACCTATGTCATTGAGCACAGTTAGGCTCAGACTAAGAGCCCTAGAGATGGAGTTCTTAAATTGTGACTGTTTTTAGTAATTATTTGTTATAATTATTTAAATCTCAGTCAGGGCTCCCTTAGAAAAGAGCTTTTAAATCTTAGTGGGACTTTTCTGGTTAAATAAAGGTTGTTGCTGTTTTTCTTTTTTTTTCTTTTCTTTATTTACACTCAAGATTTAATGTCTAAGACTCGATTTGAAACTTGCATACCGTGACTTTTGTACCCAACTTAATTGTGACTTGCAAAGCAATACCTTTGGTAACTCTTCTGCTAAAAACATTAACCAAGTTTTCCAAGAATTCGTGAGATACCTCATGTTTAAACAAGTTGGTGTCAAAAAAGTGTGCAATTATTTTGCATGAGTATTCATTCTGTCAAGCTGTCTGCATGAATGGCCATTATTTTGAAAGTAACTGACAGTTTTACATTACATTTTGGAGAGCCAAAATGTGCAAAAACTTCTCTTTGTCTGCTCAGTTTTTGAGCTGACAGCACCCTCAAATTAAAGCTGTCAGTCTACATGTCTGTTTCCTGTCAACTTGTTACTCCACATCCAGTGCACTGACTGGAAAAGTTTGTATCAAAATGTTTGGGTAAATTTTACATCACTCATTCAGTGCCATGTGTATTTAGCTGAACAGTCGTTTTCTAACATGTAAATTATATCATCAGCTCTGTGAGTGAGGTGCAGGAAACAAGAGAAAATTGAGGGCAAAGACACAAAGTTAGGATAGAAGAGTTCAGGAACAGAACCATAGACAGCGTGAAAGTCTTTGGTGCTAATGTGGGGCCTGAGTGTGTAACCTCACTCTCGGGGTGCTCTGATTAAAGAATGATTTATAGGCCTGTTGGAGAGCCCTCTCAGCAATCCGTCTCCTCAATGAGATTTTTTTCCTCTTTCAAGAGGTTTGGTAAATCAAGCCATCTTTGCAAGGATCTCATGTGGACAATGTCAATGTGTTAGTGAGAGGGAGTCATTAAATGCTATGATCATAAAAAACATGGGTGTGTGTGGGGGGACTATATTTGGAGGGAGTGTGTTCGTAGATGCATAAAGATACTTATTTATCACATACGGTGTTGCTTGTGACTCTGTCAATGAAATAAATCACCTTGTGGATACACATAGACATGCATTGCCTTAACTGATTGATCACCAGAATAATTCTGATGTTTCAGGTTAAAGATTCATTTATATATGAAAATGTGTAAGTTGTACAGTCATGCATTTAATAAAAGCATTAACTATAATTTACCAATGGGGGATGATGCTGCTTTTTTTTTTTCCTTGCTCAGATTTTAACATTTATGTTTATAACATTGCAACATGTCTTAAATTTAAGTTCCTAACTTCTAAAACTTTTAAAGTTTACTTCGTGTAAGGTTACAATACCTTAACATAATTAATGAAAGCCCACATAATGTCATCAAACTTCTGACAGGTCAGTTAAAAGCAGCTGTGGTACTTAGAGCCATACTTGAAGACATTTTTAAGGTAACAACTTATACAGTACACAAGTATTTCTTTTGCAACACCATAGAAAAAAAAAATCCAAATAAATCTGCCAAAATATCAGAAAAAAAAAATGTGTGGACCTCTACAAATCCAATTCATCATTGGGGTTCAATTTCTCAATGCATGCCAACTCCACATTCCTCTGTTTAAAATGGTATGCACAAGGACATCAGCATCTGAATGTCCAGCAATCATACCAAAGAGCTTTATGAAACAAATATTGAAACAACAGCACATCAACCGTGTTTTTCAAAATTACAATGACAGTAAGTATATGGCCAAATTTGTAAAAAAAAAAAAAAGTGGCTTGAAGACAACAGCATCAAGGTTTTGGAGTGGGTATCACAAAACCTAAACCACAAACACAAACAAGGCAAACAGTTCCAGCAAACTATTTGGAAAAGCTTGTGGAAGAAACCCCAAAACGTTTGACACAAGTCATACTGTTAAAAAGGCAACTCTACTAAATACTAAGTAAATATGTAGAAATGACTGACTTTCAAGAAAGTAAAGAACATTTCTCTAAATGATTCACTCTCTCTCAATTCTGGCATTTAGCAAAAACAAGTACTCAGTATCATTCACCAAGTAAATTCCAGTTTTGAACATAGTTGAGCGTTTGTTTTAAACACAAGAAGCTCTTAATGTCTATTTTTTTCCCAAACAAAAGAAAATAACTCATTTATTTTCAAAAAGTATTGAATAAGATATAAATATTTATTTAGATATAAAGACAACAGGGAACCATGATACGAAGTCACTTCATTCTCCTCTGGCACGCCCATTAATCATTACGAAGTCATCCAAAGACTAAATCCCATCTCTCAGATGGTGTCACATTGCTGTTTGTTCACAGTGTGCCTCATGAATCACAAGTATGACACAATGAAAAGCATTTTGTTCTTGAGCATCTCTAGAGATCACCCACAGTATTCATTTTCTTTTGTGACAAAAATCAAACTTAAAGTACGCCATTAAAGTTTGTACTGTGACTTAATTAATAAGCAAGGTAAATACCCACTCTGTGTGATGTTTCCCAATTATCTCCTTCTGTTTACCCAATTATATTAATTAGAATGCATAGTATTTACATCCCCTAGGACAAATAAGCCATTGAGCTAAACCTATTAAGCTCATGTGAAAATAATTAACCCACAAACTGTTGCCATTGTCTCTTCATGCCATAGTAACTTTTAGGAACAGCTTGTAATCGGCTTATTTCTACCCGAAAAAAAAATTGGGTGAGAAATATAAAGTCATATTTAACACAAAGGAATGTCAACTTTTAATGAAATTGAAAGTTGTCTTTTACAGGCATTGTTTTTTTGTTTTTTTTTTGCAATTGTGTGCTAATAACTTAATACTAGCATATGTCTTTTATATAGGGAGGCCTGGAAACTTAGCAGACATCTGAAATATGACAAAAAATTCCAACAATTATGTCTGTTTAGTTGTAGAATGTCATGAAAGCTATGCTAAATAAAATTTAATTTAAAAAGGTAAAAGACAAATAAATAGAGTTGGAAGGAAATAAAGGAAAAAATTATGCACTGACAACTTTATTCGGACGTTTTAAAGCCACTTTTGGCTTCAGAACTTCCTGAATTGTTCATGGATTCTGGTTGATGTTGAAATAATGCTACACAAGGGAAAAAAAACGGGTGGATATTGTGGAATAAAATAAAAGTATTCATGTAAACCATCCTTGAAATGTGGCAAAATATGTCTTTTTACTTTTAAGTTTTTATTAAATTCTAAGGACAAAATTCTCATTAGTGCCCAATGAAAAATATGCTGAATCTGTGACATATCCAAAAAAGAGGAAAAAAGAATACCACACTTTGATTTCACAGAGAGAGTGTCTTTAATCAAGTCAGTAACAATGTAAACAAAGCAAGCCAAGGCTCCTCTGTGTGCTTCACTCTATATATTCAAATTTGCCCTTTAACAATGTAGCCCACGTATAAAACTAACCTGTCTGAATAACAGTGATTAAACTGGGCAAACGGCTTGCTCATCATTATGGCGCAAGGAGAGGGCAGTCACAGAGCACTTGAAGGTGCTTAACAGTCATAGAACACAATATTTTTTTCTCTGCTGATTAGCTTACATGGTGCCGAAGAGCATGGGCGACATACCAAGATGATAGGAGCAACATTTTAAAATGCGACAGCACCTCAATGACTCGAAAAAGATTTAAAGGCAAGTGCCATAATTCCATGTTTTTAGCACAAATTCCCAAGCAAGCTTATTCCACCTAAAGTGAAAACACGTTATCCTTGACTGCCATGCAAAATGAAGGAGCAGCCTTGGCAAATACACAAAGGCGGCTCTCAGAATCCCAAGCCATAGAGAACCCAGGCTACAATCGTGCTGGGGCAGCTCATTCTGTTCAAATCACAGCATGAAGTCTTTGTGATTAACTAGGTAGTCCATCTTTGACGGGTATGACAAGACTGCAAACAATACGTACTGAATATGTAATGGGTTTATCTGTGGGGAAGATGTGTAGCTCCTTAAAACTATGCTGTCTTCCGGGAAGAAGTGCCAATTATAATATTAAAGCTGTCTCTACCAGTGACCTTTTTGCATTTGCTCGGTGTGCTATTACACTCAATCAAGAAAGGTCAGCTGTGGACGTGGGGCCCATGCAAAACTGCCTTTTTTTATATTGTGTTCGTTGTTTGTGCAACTTTATTTCCTTCTTGCTGCCCACAATTACATGAAACTTTGACTGACTTTGCTCTAGGATGGGATTTTACAGACAACACAGACCAGGACATAACAACGGACTTTGCATGCCGGTATAGCTAACACTAGTGCACTTTTAATTACTTTGTAATTTATATAACATTGATGTGTTAATGTTTTTATATGGACGTTGACTGTTTCAATGAGCTCCTTAAATCAGAGGTAGCTTTTGTTGTTATGCTCAATTACTATGACTTTAATAACATAATTCTGACTTTCAAGTATTGTATGTTTGGTATTATCTGGACTGTAACTTACAATCTCTGCCCCATGTTTTGCCATATGACTCCTGGAAAAAGATTCCTCAACCCCAAATACCAATGAAGTCTCTTAGAAAGTAGATGGATGGACATTAATTCATCTTTTTTTTCCAGTCAGTTCACAATAGGGTTTTTCCACCACACTGTTTGGTGCATCTAAATATTTTTTTCAATTTTAAATTTATAATGCAAGAATAAATGAATAAATAAAAACTTTATTTCCGAATCTTTAGACAATAATCAATCAACATCCTGTTTCTGAACTCACCTGAAACGTTTGAACTAGCTCGAATACCTTTTTGATTATGTGGAAAGGGAGCCCCTTAGTGGACAAAGTGTGAATTTACTGTTAAGTCAAAATAGGGGCATAAACAAAAATGTAAATGTTTCATCTTTTTTACTTATAGCGGCCACATGTTAGGCTGAAAAGATTTGTAAATGCTACAAAACTCTTTAACATATATTTTGTTCACATGCTGGAATCAATAAATCATCCCCTTTAGCACATTTATTTTGGACTTAGTTATTTTTATCATAATATTTATTTGTACCCATGTTTATTTATTTATTTATCTGCCACCCACAGAAAAAGTGAAATATTACTTTCATTTCCTGCGATCACTGCCCTAATCTTACAGCCTCAGAATTTTTGGGAACTTATTTCTGAGGAAAAAACTAAACCTGGTGCCTCTACATAATCTCTGCATGGTTAATACAGCAACCAAAAATATACTACACTAGTATAGGTGGTAGTATATGTTTTGTTTAATTTACATAGCTTTTGAGCTTCAAAAAAATTATCTTTTTTTCTGTTGCATTTTGAAAATATCACCCTACAAGTACTCTCACAAATACATTAAATTAACTTTTAAAAAAGTTTACATACAACTTTTGCAAAAACATCAGAATTCTATGATATTTCTTACAAAGATCTCAATAACTGAATATTCACAAAGATTTCTTTTAAAGGGCAGTATTATATATTTTCCAGGCACAAAGTGCCATTTTAAGGTACGATCAAGTAACTATGTTACCTTCAGTTACAAAAATTGCTGACTTAAAATAATTTTGACTTCGTAATTTGAAGGCTGCCAAGGGAGATTCAAGGATTTTTCAAACATGCATGAAAGAGTAAAAGCAAAACTCCAGGTATGTTTTTGATGAGGGACTAACATTATGACATGATATACAGTTGAAAAAGTTCAAGTTTCAAAGTACACACACCCCCCTCCGTTTTAAGTACTTTAATTCAAAAAGTGGAACTCGTATAGATTCAATAGACACAAGGTAATATATTCATGGGTTCATTTCTGTTCAGTCTGATGATCCTGGCTTATAGCGAATGACAATTAAACATCACAAAAGACTAATAAAGGATTTTAATACAGAACTGTCACCCTTTTTAAAAGTAAGTCCATGCGTTGACTCAATATTTGCTCAGAGCCCTTTTTTCATGAATTACTTCAGGGCATCATGGAGGCAGTCAACCTGTAAATGCAAGATTTGCTTTCTTCTGAAAGGGGACTTAAGACCACAAGTCATTTTTCTCCTTTGCCTTTGTAATGCACTTCTGTTGTTGTCTCTGGGATGGGAATGGCCAAACCCAAAGAATGTGACAGTGGTAGACCACATCCAGTTGGAGGCAGTGGTGAAGCTCACTCAAACCTTTGAATGAGGTTTGCGTGATGATCATTTCAGAGCTGTATGTCAATGTTGCTTGTGTACCCTTTTGATTTTCTCTAACCACAATCTTTCCTTCCACACTCCACTCAACTTTTTGCTTGCATACACATAGTATTCTGTGAACAGTTTAGCAATAACCTTTTTGTGGCTTACCCTTATGTGGAGGATGTCTTTGACCATCTGCTAGACATCCATCAATGCGATGGTTCGCCCCATAATTGTGTATGAAACATGACCAATCCATTCTGAGAAATTGATTTTTGCATTTTCATTACATGTATGCATTATCCTCAAAGTTTTAAGATTTATACACTTGAAATATATCACCCTGTAAGATTTTACATTATATAGGTTTTAATTTTGAATTAAATCAGAAAAACTAATTAGTTTTTCAGTCATTTTTCTTTAACATGTCTTTATGCTTTTACCTTATATCTTTCAAAACACAATGGAACAGTTGTCATTTAATCCTTCAATAGCAACTGTTTTAATTCATGAAATAGTTAATACTTTTAACACATTTTGACTTTGTTCATGTATTTATTTTTGGAGCATGTTAAGATTATTGTGGTACAAAAATAGGTGACTTTTGCATTCCTTGTTCATACGCCCCTTGTGTGATTTCATACTCCTACCACATTTGAAATAAATAAAATAGCTTAATAAAAACGTATAAATATGAATTCTGTTGTATGTGTTCAAAATGACACTCTACCTCAAGTTCATCAGATTAGTCACATATATTGTTGCTATGACTTTTGTTGGAGCTTAGTTATTTGAGATCATGTTCAGGAACATTAATATCGGAATGAATGAGTAATGTTGTTCACCAGATTTTGCTGTTTTATAATTTCCATCTGTTTTCCCTAAGGCAGGCAAAACATAAAACATATAAATTACAATCATGGCATAAAATCATGAGACTACACCAAACAATCACCCTGTTGACACACCTAAAATGAAGAGACATGTCATATTGTGTTGCTTTAACTGTCCCATTTCAGATGCTAATTAATTTCATAAAAATCTTTCATCAAAGAACAAGCAGAAACCCACACAATATTTTAAGCTGTTAGAAAGCATGTTCAGTTCCGTGATGGTCCTAAATGGAAAAGCAAACTCACCAGATTGTAGATGATTTAATCATTTTAACTGTAGCTCTTTGATTAATGTGGTCGTCTCTGTCCAAGAGAGCCTAAATTCCCGGTCCAAACAGCACACTTGCTTTGAATTCCACACTGTAGCAAAGTTGGCTATCTGCACCATAAGAGCCACTGAATAAATATTTTACCACTTTTGAAAAACTTTCATCTGTGAACATTTGGGCCTGGCCGATCAAATCTCTTTTGTGACAAAAAAAATGTTGTTTGTGAGCGGGGCACACACTTACTGTGTGAAGAGAGACTGTTAAAGTTTGATTCATCATTTCCTGTGGGTGGAGAAGAGTCCACTGCCAAACACAGAGCTTCATTATAATAAAACGAGGGAAGCTATCGGTCTCTGTGGAAAATGGCCATCTGTAGTAAAGTGCTTTCTACACAACTAACAACATAATGGCATCTACACACCAGCAAAAATGTTTTTATGCTCGTGAAAGTAATTATGTTAGGTTCTAAAATGGCTTTAAAAAAACATTTACGATGAAGTTATTAAAACAGGCAATCATATTGCTCAAATAGATCAAGAGATTGCAAATGCTATAAACTACAGTTGTTTGTGCAGCAACTAAGTTTTTATATTGCAAGCCTCTTATAAGATTTTATTACTTTCTCTTGTATTTTTCAAGTATTCCCAGATAATTGTGTCGGTACAGTTGGTTTTGTCAAAACAAAACTCTCAGTTCCAACATTATAAGCACTGAATAAAATATGGTGAATCCCAAATTTAGCAAAGATACACAACAACTTTCATGTATCCGACATTTATTAGCCACTGTATTTATTGCACCCTGCTAATAGTTGGCTGGACACTCTTTTGCTTTTAGAACTGCCTTAAATTATTAAAACGTAAATTCAACAAGTTGTCAAAAAGATACTTCAGAGATTTTGGTCTATAATGATATGACAGCATCACACAGTTGCTGCTCATTTATTGACTTCATATCGTTGACGATAATCTGCTATCCCAAAGGCGTTCTCTTTGCATTGTGATCTTGTGTCAACAGCTAAAACGTTTAAAATGAAAACATTAATGATCCATACTCTTATAATGTTTGTGCCAAAATTTGACCCTACCATGTCGATGTCACAGATGAAATTGAAACTCATCGGACCAGACAACATTGTTTCAATATATTACTGTCCACAGGCTGCATGGTGCTAACAACAGTGCACTGCTCTGTTACCATTTAATGAGAAGGTCCTGGGTTCAAATCACTCATTAGAGTGTTTCTGCATGGAGTTTCCATGCTCTCCCCATAAATGTGTTATTTGTAGATACTCCGGCTGCCTCCCACAGTACAAAAACAGCCATGTTAGGGTAGTTTGTCTCTCCTGATTACCCTCAGGAGTGATTAGTAGGGTGCATGTTTCTTTTATTTATTTTTTTTTTACACCCAGTTGCCCTATGATAGACTGGTGCATGTTCAGACAGGCACCTGGAGTGGTCTTTTACTGTAGCCCGCCTGCTTCAAGGTTCAGTGTGCTGCTCATTAAAAACTTAGCTGCAACAAGAAGAGAGTTGAACTACTGCTTAGTGCGCCAGTGACTCTATAAGATACATTTGGCCTTGCTTCATTTTTATTAATTTTAATTGGTGTTAATTAGTTTTCTTCATGACTGTTTAAGCCACATATACACCTGCGAACAATGGTAATAAATCCTGGCCAAATAGACCATATTGCTGTAGTAAAAATTAATAAGAATTAAATCCAAACATAAGCAAAACATTTTACTCTTGAATGGTTCATGTGTTCATTAAGGTTTCCGTTGACCCCTTTGAAGTAATACTGCAGTACAACAAATAGTAAGGATGGAAGAAAAACACTGTACAACATATTTAACCTTACAGGAAAATGTGTTCCTTGAATCTGATAGCAATTATTGGATGCACCCTTCCACTGTTTGAAACTGGAGAAACCTTATTGATCTAGAAGCAAGAGCCCACCTGTTCTTGTTCTTGTGTTGCATTCATTGGCCTCTGCAGGGATTCATTCATGACTAATCAATTCACAGATCAAAGCAAGCTGAGCAGGAAATATCCCCTACAACCTCATCGCTGGCCTATGCTTTCCTAAGGACATATATTAATAAAAGTATATGGTCACAAAAACCCTTCGTCCACTGCTGCTTTCCCATCGATCCAGAGTGTTTCATGCAGTACTGGGTTTTATGCATATAATGGAACATTAAAATGTTGTTTATTAATAATGTAACAGATTGAAGCTGTTACAGCACTGCTGAAATCAATTGGTTGTGACGGAATGAGATGAAAGATGCCATGACTTGCCTTTTGACCCTGTTTGAGCAATTTTAGGGCAACTTTTTCAGTGAATGTGGACAAAGTCTTAAACATCCTGCATTTTAAAGCCCAGATGGGATTATATGATAAAAAAATAGTGCAGTTTTATTTTTCATTATCTCTTTTTTTAAATTCATAATACAGTCTGACCACAAACAACAAAAAGTGCAATGCAATTTAGGCGTTTCTCAGAAGTTCTTCAAGAAGTTAGATATTTACTCATTCTGGAAACTGAACACAGGGCAAAAACATTTCTCTGTTGTTCACTTGGATCCTTTTAAAAAGAAATTATAATAGACCATCCATTAACCATGCTCTGAGGCCAATAAATGTTTGAAATTATTGGATACAAAGTGACTTAACAGGGTGCTTTATTGATTTTTATGGGCTATAACACTGCAGCTCCTGTCGGCCAAACAATATATCCATTATAATCTTGAGTTATTATTGTTCAGTTTATCATCCATGAACAAGTCAATATATTATATCTTCAGTTTACTCAAAGAGGAGAATGATGAATTAATGTATGCTTGTGGGAGTTGTTTTCTTTACTTTCTTCTTCCTTACAAGGTACACACCATACTATAAAGGGGGAAAGTTAAAACAATGTTGCACAGTTGATATGGTTGCTCATCATGACATAATCTAAACTATATCTAATATCCCTGTTTTGGACAGGGGGAGGCAAGTGGAAAACCCAGGAGCAATACATGTATAAGAAAACATACAAACTCTGCTCATAGCTAATAAATACTCAACCAAGGTTTAACCATGACACAAACCCTAGTTAATGTAATTCATCTCACAATTGAAACACTATATTGTTACAATATATGAATTCCTTGCTGTGGTTTAGAAACAAATAGAAAGTAATTTTTTTTGCTGTTTTGTCTGTGTAAAAACATGACTCTAAATAGTTATATTATCAAGATTTTTTTCTTGGTATGGTGGTATTGTGACGAACCTTTAACTTAATATACTAGTGCACTGTTTTATTTAAAATACTTGTTCAACTGTCCACCATGGTTTAAAATAAATATTGACAGTGAATTATGTGCACTCCCTCCAAAGTGGGTGTGGATCAATCTGTTTCTACTGTAATGAGAGAGTATTCTCTGTCGCCCTCCAGACCGTCTGAGAGTTCCACCACATTGGTTTTGCTTGATGGTAGATGTCAGTGAGAACAGAACAAATAGGTTTTGAATGAATACTGGCAAATTGAATTCCTTCCTCATTTGTTGGGTGCCACTGTAAATGGATACTTATTGACGTCCATACTTTCCTTGCCAAGAGGAGCAACCCTCGACATTAGAGATCAATAATAGCAATTGAGACATTTCAATTCTCAATCTGTGTGAACAGAGATGGAATAAAATAGCAAATATGAGATAATAGAGTGAAAGTAACAGGAGACCGGACTTTTCATGATGACTGAGCCGATAAGTTCCCATTTGGCCTCTTTGGACCAGTGTGCTTTCTTTATCAAGTCCCTTCATATTATTCATTCTTTCATGCCAATCCAGTGATATTGTACTTTTGTAAAAAAATAAAAATAAAAAAAAAACTCAAACAAAGCCAACATGAACATTGTTTTAAAGTAGAATATTGTGTTGTTATTGAATATAAAATATTGCCCTTAGATCACTTAACTAATAGATTTGCATGTGCCATATGAAAGAAATAGAACTCCATCTGTTTTTTGAGTCTGTGGCTTGTTTTAAATCTTTACATTGATTTGGTTTTAGGTAGCTCTCTGAAAAAAGGGGAGGTGGGGTGAATTAAGCACAGCATTGCAAAAGTGATTATCTCCATTCTTTACCCTAATGGTGAATTTGACACAGAATGCTAAATAGAAAGGCCTGATAAGCCTGGGGCATTTTGGAAGAAACTGGCTTTGCTGCAATCACTTCATGAAGCTCTGGCAAAATGTAGCCAGGGACATGTTGTCAGAAATTATGTCTCTGTCTCCCTGAGTAAACAAGCCAGCACACATTCATTAAAGAGCTCTTGACTGGAGCTCAAATGTGTATTGACCAGCTCAGGGAAAAAATAGGAACCATTTCCCTGTATGAACTGTGGCCATTTGTTACAGTTTAGGATTGATTCTTTGTCATGGCAACCACCACTGTGTGGTCATGAAACAAAAAATTGTATCATCTCAGCAAAAATTGATTTAAAACTAAATGCTCCCATCAATACGTGACAGGGTACTGGTGCACTTTCGCACATGTCAGTTATTTTTACTTTTTTCAGAACTCTCATAAGTCATTATTCATAAAATTGCATGTCTCTGTTGCATTCTGGAATGGATATGTAAAACACACTTTTGTTTTTTACAAATTATTTAACCAGTCATAGTGTTGTGGTTGCCTAGTTACAGGAACCTATGACGTTAATGCAATCCACTCATCTTTTGGCTATACTTGCTTATCCTTTAGGATTGTAAGGGACTCAAGTGCCAGCTGACTTGAGTTGAAAGGCATGCAACATCAAGGACATAGCAGTAGTCTGTCACACGTTTAACACATAGACACAGAGATATATTTACTAATATTTAAATGAAATATATTTAAATATACATATGATAAAGTCAGTGTCTGCAATACATTTACCAGATTATATCCCTCCAAAGACTAGACTTTCATGGATATGCCTGTATGTCTCAATTTAGATTCTGTATTTATAAAGCTACTTAAAAAAAACTGACTTTGCTGTTTTATAACGCCTTGGTACTGGGCCTCTTTTACTTTAAGAAGCTCCTGCTTTTCTGACACTGCATTCAGCACATCATCACAACATTGCTTCTTATTATGCCTTTCACAGCATTCTTTGGAGCGTTGGACTGAGATAATACTCCCCCTTTAAGAAATCAACACAGGCTTTTCTTAGAAAGGGGAATTAAAGTGCAATAGAATACCATTGGAAGCTGATGGTCAGCTTCTACCACTGAGAGATGTTAACCTACTGCCACACTCTGTGGTACTCAAGCTGTGCTGCTGCAGAAAAAAAAGAATCTCCAAAGGGTTTTAGAGGGTCACTGGCTGCCCTCTGACCTGCTCTTGATCTGATTCCTCACATCACCCAAGAGAATCCTGCAGGGCCCCTTTTACCTCCTCTTCATCACATTCCCCTCAGGTAGTCTCAGAACCTGATACAAACACGCACACAGTCATGCTGTGGAACAACTAGTAAAACTTCCCAGCCAAGCAGCCATTTCTCATGAGTAAAGAGACAGGGATTAAGTCCATTCATTTTTTGTTATAAAAAAGCCTTTTCTCTCTTTATGTTTTACAGCTAGCTTTCCTTAAATTCTTCATTTTTAACCACAAACCTCAAAATTAAATTAAATCTAACACAACCAAACAACCATACTGTGAAAGTTGTTTTTTTTTTAAATATATATCGGCAATTTGGCTCACCCATTCTATCACAAAAAAATCCCAAAATTATATCAATAACTTTGTCACTTTTGCTTCAAATTAGTTTTTCTATTGTTTTTTGTTGTTGTGCTCAAAACTGGCTGATGATTTTAAAGTCGCTGTGTAATTCAGGACTCCTATTGGGTGCCATTTTAAACAGCTATTTAATTTTTAGGAAATCTGTGGTTTAATAATTTCTAGCAAAATATAAAATACTCATCAAATCTGAACACTCAAAATATATTCTTTAAAACAATTTGGGAATTATGAAGCATGATTTTTTTCTTTCTATTTCATGCTGTTAACCTTCTGCTGAACAGCTTTTTTCAGTGAACCCCTGTGCTGTTTGTTTGTTGCACAACTGACACTAAAAGCACATTTATAGGGGGCCCACAATTTATGTGAACTCTGTTTGAGCCCTAAAAGCAACAAGAAAGTTCTCTCTTCCTTCAAAAGATGAGGCAGTCTTATTCTACAAAACAACTCTGACACAGAATAAGTATTTCATTTAACACTGGTTTGAGAAGCCATTACCTTGGCACACACTAGACAGCTTTATTTAATCTACAAGCTGCCTTCTCTGTCCCCTTCCCAGACTGGCACAGCAGGTGCTTGTTCATTCAATCTGCAGGGGCTGGCATTCGTTGAGAAATTTGATTATATCTGGAAGCCTGAATAAACTGGCAATGAGCAAAGTTCAAACTGGTGCCTATGTGTGTATCAGTACATCGGAATAAGATTGAGTCTTGCAACAGAAAATTTGCTTTAAATATGCTTTGCTCTGAGTATTCAAGGTTAATACACGTTTCAAACAAGAATAAACAAATGTATATATTTCTTGAATCTTTCAACATTCCTTTTGCTCATTTATTTCCCCGTCATTTGCTCCACTGATGACTTGAAGTGTCTAACCAATGAATAGCATAGATCATATCTTTGTAATCCACCACTCACATCTCACCATTCACATCAAGCAGCATTTTTATTTTTAGATTTTATAAGAGCTAGTTGTTCGGAGGTAAACATGCATAATGTGACTCCTGCATAAAGGGAGATATTCAGGCTGTAGGATTAAATCCCAGCAACCATAACCAGAAACCAAAAATGTTGCATCTCTGCTGCAGGCTCTAGTGAGTATTTATTAGTCTTGGATGGAATTGAGGTTATGTTAACTTGCTCTTTCAACCCAAACATTTAAACATACAAGGCTTAAACACACATCAGCTTACATACTGCTTTCTGAGATGTTATTCTGATCAGATCAATTTTAATGACTATTTGCAGGCTTTAAAAAAAATATATATATATTCTACCATTATTGAAGTAAAAGGCTTCAACAATAATGTCAATGTTAAAAAGAGTTAACATTGACAATTAGCTGGTATAAGTGAGGAATCTGACTAGAAGCAAAGGACTCATGTTCCACAGCAAGAAAAACATACTCAGGCCTGGACAAATGGAATGAATATTTTTCTACAGACAGATATTCTGATTTGTGCGTCTTCACAGCATTGCCTCTCTCGTCCCATTTCTGTGATAGACGGAATATAAATTGAGAATTTATATTGTTTTCTCCTCTAGAGTTTGATTGGTGAAAAAGAAATCTTGTGACTTTTGAAAAAAGCTAATGTCATTTTTTGTAGGGCTTTTTTCTATTCTTGTCCTCTTAATAAATAAGACATAGTCTCTCTCTCTCTCTCTCTCTATATATATATATATATATATATATATATATATATATATATGTATACATACAGTATATATATCATAATATATATAATATATTGTTTGCCCTAAAATGCACATCCACAAAAGGGAGGTCAGGGTTTAGCCTGTAACCGGTGAGCTGCCGGTTGGAATGTGTGTGTGTGAATGGGTGATTAAATGAGTCTAGTCTATTGGACTATACATGTACAGACTATTTACCATTATTGTAGGGTTTTTGCTAAATTTCTTAAAGGTCTAATAATCTTAGTGTACATAGAAGTATGAATTTCCAAAATAGAAACAAACATATAAAGGAAATAGTTTTGGTAAGTCTAACTTCGCAAAAACAGGAAGGGTTTGGTCTTATTCATTGTCTAACAGTGAGGAAAAAATTATTAATAATTTTATATAATGCATGTAAATATATAACTTAAATTGTCTAAACAAGGATGTGTACAGGTGCTGAAGCTTTTGTTTAGGAAGTTACCTTTTTACGCCACCACATGTTATGTTTTCTCTTCTTCCCTTTATGCTAACAAATCGCACCAACCTGGCACACTAAATAGACACAGTGGAACTGTTTGTTTTCAGCATCCTCTTCTGGAGACAAAGTCAAGACTAAATGTTTGTTGTAGCTTCAAGGTATTTCTCTGCAAACTATGCCTTGGGTCTATTTGGCTTGTGCTGTAATTATTCTGTTTTATATTTCATGCTTGTTGGTTCTGCATACAACACACAGCGATCACAGAGCCAACACATATTTCCTGAAGCTGTAATTGAATAGAGAAAGGAAAAAGGCAGCTGTGACCGCAATGTGCTGCAGATGGCAGTAGTTGAACAGGCACAAGCTGATAAGCTCTTTCCTTTTTTTTCTTGTCTCCAATGTTAACTCTTCCTGCAGTGACAGATGAGAACGCAGAGCTTCCCCAACAGTGTAGTAGTACTTTTAATCTAGTTCAGATTTATGATATCAACAAGGGAAAATTCTCCCTTGCTCCTTGTCAGGGATGAAATGGAGAGTGAGGAAAGACATTAAATAGGGAGGAGGGTGTTTTGGTTGGAAATAATTTGCCCAGTATTCGCCAAAGTCAATACCTCATGTGATTCATTCCCAACACCTTTAGAGGTTTGACTAAGGAAAAGCATGAGGTGAACAGATACCGAAGATCCACAACGGACAGGAATGAATTGAACGACAAAGTGTAAATTGCAGCAACACCAAGAGAGATGAAAGGCAGAACCTGAAGAAAGTTCAAATTGGAAGTTAAAACAGGCCCTGAAAAAGAGATGATGAACAACCTATATACATTTACTTTATCTAGTGCCTCATTCAACATGTTCACCCTGTGGCTGGGTTCCTCATTTCCATAAAAGTCTGGGCCTTCATCTGTTGAGAGAAAAAGAGAGAGAGAGACAGAGAGAGAGAGAAATAACTTGCTGCTTGCTTGAAGAGAACACAAACCATGACAGAGATTGCATCATAGCTTTATTCTGGAGACTCTCCTATGAGGTTACACTTGACATATTCATTCACACATTGCCGTGCCGTGCAAGGACAGACACATTAAACATTGATCCAGATGAAGTCAGTCCTCTGCGGCTGCTCTGCAAAGCAAAGCTGATTAAGAGCACATTTCTAAACAGGTCATGACGAGCCAATCAGGCAAGTCAACATTAGCCACCACTGAAAGGCAAATTTGAATAAAAAGATGGGTCCCTGCAAGAATAGCTAAGTCAACCCATGAAAGATTTTTATATTAGAGAGCACCAAAGATTTACAGTCTCATCTAGTGTCAAAGTTTGACTATCCTGCCAAATGGTTCAAAGCTAAAGCTGTCCCAATAAATTAATGCCACATTGTAGAAGACCACTGTTTATCTCATCTCAAAGATCTGAGCTTGACCTTAATGATTTGTGAAACACAGAATTGAATTACCACGTTACTTGAGCTGACCACTGAAAGCCATACTGCATGTTATATTTTGATTGTGTGGGCAGGAGCCAATACCCTCTCTGCCCTCCTTGTAAGGAATCTGACACCGGCAGAGGGACACTCGGGGGAGGCTTCAGCAGGATGAGGCATTCAGCTGAACGGCAATGCCACACAGCTCTGCAATTTGTCTTCCCCTTCCTCTGGATACACCTCATGAAAACAAATGAACTCTCACCTTTGCTGCTGCAGCCAGAAGGCATGCAACATCATTGGAGGCAACAGCTCCTTGTATATTGTCAGTGTTGTTAGAGCTCTTAAGCACCAGCGCCTTAGGGTTCCGATGGACATCTATGCAGTTGTGACTGGAATAAAAAAAAAAAAATTGAGAAGATAGAATAAATAAATAAAAGTGAATTGCACTTCCTAACCAATGATAGCCACTGCTGTTTGCCATCAAAGTTTGCCGACAAGATAAAAGACAGCAGAATAAAGCTGGTTTAAGAAATACATTTTAGGTCAGAGGCTGGCTCCTGTATAAGCACTTGTGATGCAGAAAGATCGTAAAACAGTGGGTGACCTATTGATTTTAAAGTCTTTATCAGTGTTTCTATTCAGCCAGTGGCTGAAACACTGTGGGGAGAAACATGTCTGTCATCTTTATGTGAACATTTACAGTGCCCAAGAGAAACAGAATGTCAGACTCTCATCTATTGCTTTCTGTCAACCCTAAAAAGATTTTTTATCCTGTTTGTGTTTTCTATATAAAAAATGGCTAATCTGAACCACAACAGAATTTTATGAATGTTGTATTCAAAACAGAGAATTGTGTTACTTTTTTATTTTTAAATTGAACAAAGCTGCATGAGCTCTTTTATTCTACTTCTGGGTTTTATTGCGTGGCATTTTATAATATGGCTGTAACAGAAAATACAATCGGGGAAAAAAGTGAGCAGTGCAGCAAACAGTCATTACTTCAATCCATTTCTTTTAAAAGTAAGGGTGTGAGATTATTTCCATTAAGTTTTTTATAGTGTATTGCAGCTGTAAAAGCTGTGATCATGATTTGAGCAGTAATTCTTGTTTATGTTCCATATAATTTTAACCAACCCGGGCGGTCCGTTTAAAAGCTTGTCTGACAGCTGTTGATTTTCATCCTGTTGGACATTTTAGAAAATTGCAGAATCACTCAAGTAACCAGCAATTAACTTATGTGTTGCTGTCAGAAAAGTGTGTCTTTACTCCTTCAGCAATGACAACTTCTGGCAGAAACAATAAGCACTAAAAAGATAACGGGTCTTGAAGTCTTGAAGATTTTTCAAATAATTTGTGAATGTCAGCAAATGCCTCAAAGTACTAGAGAATGTATCAAACCAAGTTGGTGAGGCAACAGAATAGAAACAAATCTAAAAAATAAATAAAGCATCATGTCCTTATTAAAGTGAGAAAAGGACTATTACCACAACTGCAAAAATGATTGCCAGATTTGAACACAATATAATACTTCTCTAAGAGTAAATCACAATTAGGCTCGATTGACTTGATCTTCAGGTAAACAGCAGTAATGTTCAGGTAAACAGCAAATCAGATAATGTTATCATAAACTTTGAAGTTACTAGACAGCACAGTATTTCTTTTTCAGCTCTTCGTGTTTCTGCCAGTATGAGATCAAATGTCAGGAATAAAAAAATGATGAGACAGATTTCTATCAGCCAAACAGTTCACTTAAAAGCTACAGCCTGTCTGGGTCATGATAGACTCAACAACCGGAGTTCATGTTCAGGTTAATTGTGTCTTTCTGTGTAAATAAACACAGATTGTCACTTTTAAAACCTGAGGCATCTCATTTCCACTGACTGTGATTGGGTTTCTTTGTAGGTTTAGGGGATTAGTTTGACCCGTAAGATGAATTGGATCAACTTTTTGTACATAGTTCAGTAGTGTAATTATGGCAGGACATCAGGACTCCATTTATTGAACAAGTCTGTCTTGTCATAGTTTTTGACAGCAATTAACTATTTTCATGCAGGGCTTTTCTCTGTTTAGATAGCAGCTTAAAATTAACTATTAATTTTGTACTGTTAGGTTATATTTTTCCTGGTCATTACTATCCATTACCTACGGAGATTATTCTAGCTGTTGTTTAATCAAATCTTGAATATGGACTTATTTTTTTTCCATTCTGTAAGCATTCCTAGTAAGAATACAAGGCACCTGAAATTGCAGCTGAATGTTGCTAAAGAGGGAGAATGTAAAGTTAAGTTCATAAGTAAAAATTTATATGGTTATTTATCTAATGAGTATGTGGAAGCCAGGATACATTTTGTCTGAGAGCTTTATTCTCAAGATCTAAAGTACTAACACTACCCGAGAATTTAACAGCTCAACTTATATTAGCAGGCTGTGTAGGGATTAAGCAAGGAAGCATTACAACCAGAGGCATGCAAGCACTAGAGAAAAAGATAATGATCTGTGAGTTCAGCCTTGAAAATGTTTTCTATATAAAGGCATTGAAAATGTGGTGGAAATTTCTGGTTTTATCTGCCTTGTTCAGTTTATTTTATTTTATTTACATTATTTTAATCCTGCTTTTTATGTTTTCTTCTTTATATTGATTTTGTTAAGCAGTTTGGTCACCGGATATTGCGTATGTGAATGTGGACCATATAAATAAATGATTGATTTAAATGAGTATGCAATCAATGGGGAGTTGACACCACCTATTTCTGGCCTAGATTATAAAGACAGTTTTACGTCTTGTGTAGTACTTGGCTGTTTTAACTCTCCATAGGATTCCTGCATTTTGACTGGTTCATGGTTGGCAGCAGAAGGTTTTCACCCAGTATGCCATACATTCAGGAACTGACACTGCTTTGTGGTGTGAGCGCTCATTGATTTAGCCCATATTGTAGACATCAGCAGACATTTTTTGCTGACAGAAGAGACATGGTAAGAAAGAACTGTATTTTCTTCTCCCCCCTCAGCTTGGGAATGATTGTTCCTTTAAATACCTGATATGAAAGTACATATCAGGTATGAAGGTTATGATTCAAACAACCTTTTGTAACATTAGAGAAGTGTTTTAAGATTATTTAATCACTTAAAAAAATTAAAATTTATTTATTTATGATTTATATTTTCATTTTCTTTACTCCAAAATATAATTGAAATAAATTTTCAATCTTTAAACTCAAGAATCCACAAAATTACATTACAGCTTAAACGAGATATGTATACACCAATAAATAAGTTAAATCAGATCAGTTGAACTTACCAACATTATTCCTATTTGCTAAATTTCACAGTCAGAGAAAAAATATGTCAGGGATTCATTTATTATTGTCTTCAAAATCAGAAGTTTATATACAGATTTAAACAATGAGGGACAGATGGTGATGGCATATCTTTGGAAACGCCTGGTATGATAACTGACACATTTAAGTTAATTCTAGGCGCATTTTAAGAACACAGCTGGAACACACTGATTTTTGGTTTGACACCTGTGGAAAGTCAAATGAAGTGTGGAACTGCACAATTCTGGTTCATCCTTGGGAACAATTTACAAACGCTTAAAGGTGCCACATTAAACAATTACAGGCTATGTAACTGTAGATATTATGGGTGTGTAAACTTGTAGTTTTATAGTTTTTAGATTTTAAGTGTTCCCTTGAAAACGCCAGTCTTTTCTGTCATGATGAAAGTTCAGTTCAATGTTGATTTTTGTTTTTTTAGATTTATCATGTATTATCTTAAATGTCAGAAAAATAATTATTAAATCAGCTTTCGGCGGTGTAATGTAAATGTAGATTGACAATAATTAAACTTTTAGACATTTAAGTAGCTACTCCTTTCCACTGAACATGTACCAGCTTTGACAAAATATTTGGCATACAAGAAAAATGTGTCACAACACTTGTGACAAATGCCAGTGTCAAAGCTGACTGTTAGCAAACACATTAAAATATTTGGCTTCGCCTTGTCTCGTTCACTTGCCTTGCAGTCAGAATAAATGGGCTTGAATATGGAGGAGTGGAAGGTCAGTGGTACTGAGTGTGCAGGTGTGCATGTGTCAGAAGTTAATAGAGGCAACGGTGGTTTTGTAACAGATTACAGCAGCTCTGTCAAAGGAAGAAGGGAGGCAAGGCCTGCAGCCCATTCATCACCACCCCTGTCTACTCCTCAGCCTTAGTCTCCTTAAGCCAAGTGATAAAGGTGCATGTCAGCTCCTCTCTGCTGCTCAACTGAATCAACTTCCTGCTGAATCCTAACACACAGGATCGAATGCCTTTGCAGTGGGACGCTAGCAGTAGCAGCACAAACAGTTCTCTTCAAATACCTTGATAAGGTGGTATATAAAGAAAAAATCTTCATTTATGTGTTTTTCTGTTTTTTTTTACATTTTAAGTATGTATTTTAATTCATTTTTTTCTGGTTCAGAGTATAGCTCTACACAAATTGCTAACATTTCAAAAATCAGTTCAACAGCTTATCGTAAATATGTGCATATGGTCTTGTTACATGCAGTTTTTTACACAACAAGATCGCTAATATAACCTCACTCAGTTTATAAAACACTTGGAAGTAATATCTGTCTGACCTAGATTACAACATCAGGATATATTTTTTCCCCCATTAGTGACACAAGCTTATATTTGCTCTCAACTATGTGTAGGTGGCAGTTGGTTGAGTCATTTCATAAAGGATAAGCCATTAAATCACACCATGTTCTGGTATTCATGTTCATTTTCACGTATTAATGAATGTTTATCATGTCTGCAAATACTTGTCAGACATGGTAAACCTTTAAAAAGTGAGTCAATCATCTCAAATTGAAAAAAGAAAACTATATCAGTTCCTAAAAAACTAAATCAATAATCACAGTGCAAAACATCTTCTACAAGCATCACAGAGCGCCACATGTCTAAGCATATAAACAATTAACTTGATTTTGCAATGTGGAATGACCACGCATTGCATTACCTTCCTTTATTATCTGCAACAAAAAAAGTCTCCAGTCATCTCTAAAAACATAAAAAGATAGACATATTTTCAGACTAAGCAACTACTCACAAACACTGTTTAGGAGTTACTAAAATATAAAGATGATTAGGTCATTTTCACACTTAATTAAAGATTTTGAGGACTTTTCATTATTTTCATCCAACTGAATCATTCAAAAGTCCTTTATTGTCATTGTGCAAGAAAGCACATCAAAATTTAAAAATGACTAATCTGAAAAGTCTTTTTTTTTTCAGTTTCAAGACAAACACAGATTTACTGGGCTCTTAGAACATGTCATAACTTTTGCCCTGTTGGTTTCCTGTTCAACTTTTGACATTCCACATGTATTATATTAATGCAAAGATATATATTCACAATCTACTGACTTCCCTGTTACACACAGATAAGATCAACTATTTATACACTCCACACAATGACGCAAACAGTTTCTTTACTTTCTGAAATTGAAGTGGAAAGGATTTTTTTTTCTTTGGTGAATCCGATCCGCTTCTGTAGAAATCAGAGCTGCTCCGCAACTTTCATTTGTAATCATGGAGGTTTATGCTTCCTTTATTTACAGATCAAAGCATGATTCTAATACAGCAATAAGAATCTCCACATTACTGTTGTGGTTCCTTCAACATCTTGGACAGAAAAAGTCAACACGTTTCTTATCCTCAAGTACCAGTAGTATATACAGTTTTGTCTTTACTTTGGGCCCAAAAAATGTAGACATTAAGTCCGCTGTTTTCCTGTAACAGCTGGAAAATTAATCACAATTGGGCTGTTGTTCTAGGAAACAATAGCCTAGAACAAAGAAAAGAATCCTTTAAAGGCACATAGGACTAGAGGTGCACTGCAACATCTTAAAGGAACCAGTCAGCAGTATAAAGGAGGGCATATCATAATGAAACTTTACTTTTAATTCTACAGTCCATTTCATTTAAACCCCTTCACTTTGAATGGAGTCCTTGAGGTAAACAAGATGAAATGCTGTCCCAAAGTGAATAAATGTTGTGCAGAGACCTGGTTATTCCTTCATTCATTTCGCAATCAGTTCCCTTCTGTGCCTCCAACACAATAAGGGTACTTGTGTTAACAACTCTGCCCTGTGAAATCTAATCCAGCTACTTGAAGTCTGGTCTGAAATGAAATTCTCCCCGCCACCTAACAATACATCATCTTTGAGATGCAGTCCATATCAAAGTAGTTACAAGAACAGAGACATTTGAGGTGAAACAAGGTGTACTGTCCTCCAGAGACATCAATTTTTGGACTGATGAGGATTAGGATGGAGAAAATTCTTTCTATGATGATGGGATCAAACAGATCACATGAATTATTAATCATCCACATTTTGTCCATGATACCCGGAGGGAAAAGCTGCTACTTCTAACCCAATCTACTTTGCATTAATTTTAAGGAAAGTTATTCAGTATTTATTTAATATTAACTTGGCACAAAGAAAAACTACAAATGTGTGCTCCCTAGTTTGGGCTTAAAAAAAAAAGAAAACACTGATTTATTCAGCAAAATTACATCCAATATGAAATAAAAAAACATTCAATGGATTTTTATTTTACGGCAAACATCGTGTAGCAACAAAACGGACACTTTAAGACAAAGCAAGGCTTTTAATTAAGAAGATGCTTATAAAAGTTTTCATAGTTGAGTTGGTAATCACTAGAGAATGGTTGGTAAGCAAGTTGGAAATTAATGTCAAAACCAGATTCAAAACATTTTAGTAGCTTTAGTTAGAGTAAAGATAATGTTCATAGTTGAAACCAGAAGTTTACATACACCAAAAAAAAAAGACACAAACACCTTTTATTTTACTATCTGAAAAGATTTGTGAGAGTGAAGCAGTCTGCAAACCTACGTTATTGCAGTTCTGTCAGGGTGAGTGGGCTAGAACTCCAGCAAACTTTGAAACTTGTTGAAGGAAACTCAAAAGATTTGTGAAAAAATTTACATATGTCCTTATTAGGTTTGTTTAAATATCTGGTTTCAACTGTGTTAGCCAGATTTATCAGAAAATGTGTGATTCCATCAATTTTACAGTAAGTCTCAAGCATCTAGCATGCAGAGCATGCATCTAGCAAAGTTTATATAGGCACCATGCTAAAATTGGCTGTGGGGTTACTACCAGTTGTCCTATAGAAATAGGAAATGTTACACATAAAGTAATCTAGTTTAGGTACCAAATCAAAGGCATGGTTTCAAAACTATTGCAAATGATCTCATCGATTCCCAGACATAATGATTTTTCAAGATGATCAGTAATGAAACATACAATACTACAATAGTTGATTATCAAAAATAAGGCTTTTTTTGCGATATCCCTTTCAGATTTGCTCCCATTCAATACTTGCTGTTTAATGTCTCCCTCTCTCTTTCAGTCATGTTTTACAAATCATGACCCATTTTCAGTTACCTGGAAAAGTGTTGCAAAACTAGATACCATTCTCTCAAATCTGACTTTGTCCAGACCAATCAAAGTGTTTTTTTTTTATTTTTCACAATGGCATTTGCAGTTTAAAATAAACACAAAAAAAGACCATTGGCTGTTTGTGTTTTATTCCACACAGAGCACAGATGAAACACTCACTGTTGAAAGGGCTATTGCCTTTTGGACAATAGCCCAAAAGGCTAATTCTTTGAATTAGAAGAAAATATTTTTTCTGTTATTTAGAATTATCCCAAAATATGTTACAAGGTGAAATATTAATTGGTCACATCAAAACATAGAGTAGACATGCAAGCATTAACCTAGCCTCTCAGTAAATTGTTTTCTATGAAAACGTTTAGATGTGAGCCTATGGATGCATTCGCCAAACTCAACTCTACACATCATCAAAATGATTTTGGGCACAGAGTTCCAGAAACATTTATTCTACATAACATGACAAATCTAAGAACGACCTACAGGTAATATTGCATTAAAGTCAGGAATTATTTGAACTATTTAGCGATATGACTGCAACATAAAATGACAAATATGAGTAGATGGAAGTGTCCAATTGTAAATAAGATAATTTCCTGACAAAACGTGTCTCTACAAACATTTCCATGATTTTCCAGCTGTTCAATGTAAATATTGAACTGTGTCATTCAAAGTCATTCAAGGACGCAACAATCTCCAAACACTTTAACACTTTTCTGCAGGCAAGTTGTTACTTCTCTGCTGTGATTGGATGTGTATAAATCATAGAACAGGAAGGCTGTCAACTGTGATGGCACTCCTCATAAACTCTACTGACCGCTGGCCATGGCATTGTATTTCTTCATCAGCTCTCACCATCACAGACAAGTGCTCTAGGCATTGTCTACATCCTCACTGGAGGGGAACCTCTCAAGATGGCAGGCAGAAAAAAAAAGCTTTATGCTTTGAAGTGGAGCACTTAAAATCATAGCAATGTTTCCTTGGAAAATTTAGGTACAAATGCCAGCAGCACTGAGGTAGAAAAAAAAAGCACAAAAACATTTGATTGCAGTGAGTTTACATCACACTGTAATGTGGCACAGGCTTTTATCAACACAAGCGAGCGGGGCCCCAAAGATTGGTTGTTTGCTTCACATTAATATTTCTCTCAAGGCTGTTATATTAATGAAAATTGAGGCAAAACACACACCATGTGTTGTTCTACACAAAAAATGTAGGGTGACAATAATTCAGCAAGACAGCAGCAATTTGATTTAATGCTTTTCAGAGATGGTCTGTCGCACTTTAAAATGCAGAAAATGTTTGTCACACATCCTTTGAGTTATTTGATTAACGGTCAATATAAGTGTGCATTTAAAGTAATTACAATAGTATTTTCCAAGTATCTGTAGCATTTTATTGTCTATTTGTTAGTATTTCTATTATCTCTATGTTTTCATGTGTTTTTGTAGGTTTAGATGAATGTCCCGGCTTCAGGTCAGATTTGTCATATTCTAGCATTTGTTTTTACCTTTCCATCTTGGTCAGCCGAGTCGCATCATGATCTCATTCTCTGATTATACACAACTCTTACACACTGTTTATGTCTGATTACTTTCCTCGGGATATTTGCTTTTCCAGTTTTCTGTTCATCATTCCATGGCGTAAGAAAGCAAGAGCCTTTATAATCAATTAATAAATAATCAATAACTCTCAAACATCACTTAACTATATGTTTGACACTGTAGTATACACAATTTGACCACCAAATAAGTCATGCTGTCACAGATTTGTGTTTATGTCTACAATTTTCACCTTATGACTGCAGCAGATATCACTGCAACTGACTCATGACAGAAATGTATTACTTAAACACACAGCTCAAAATGAGCTTCCTGTATGACATTTGATTGGATTAAATAAATATGAATCATCTCAGCTAATTTATGTACATCTTAAAAAGGGAACTTAAGAAAGTTTTTTTAAACTTACCAGTAATTCAAGGATCAACATGAATCTCACTTTTCACCCACATTTAATCTATGTTAAATATGTATAGGCATATTTCCCTGGACTTGTGATGCAAAATGTGAACAATCACATGTGAGGCCAATTTACCTTAACAGTCCAAACCTTAATTCTCACATTTTAAAGTTTTGTCTTTGATTCCATCATAACAATGAACGTTTTTTTTTTTGTTGTTGTTGTTGTTTTTTATCTTAGTTTTGATAATACAGATTCTAAAAAGTGTCAGCAACCAAAAAATGGCCTCACATGCTTTTTTTTTTTTAAAGATGACAGAAGTACACTAAAAAGGTGCCGGTCATTCTTTACTAGTCAGATCTGTTTTAATTTCATTTTAGTTTTATTTTCAGGGTTCATTACTTTGCCTCTTAATCACAATTACATACACTATAGACTACATAATTAAAATTTCTACTTGCCATTATACAACCTCTATCTTGTGATTGTAACTCAAATGAAATTCATCTGAAAGAAATGCGAGGCAAACTAAAAATAACTCCTCTCATATTGTTGTGCTGCCCATTAGGAGGTTGATTCATTTCTGTGTTTGACTTTCTCTTGCTGTTTGATGCAACATCAGGGATTTTGTAACACACCCATTTGTTGTGTAACACCGCGTCTAAAGCACACAGCAATGTAATTTCTTTTTTAAAGGCTGATATATAACTGGACGATTCCTTTGTAATTTAAGTGACAATTAGTCATGACACCCTATAAAAGAGGCAGTAATACAAGAAGAGCTTTGGAATCATTATTCAATTGGTTATTTAATAGGTGATACATTCAGTTCTTGATTCTTTAGACAGTTGCAGTCACATGTTTTTATCACCTTTTCTATTAAGTGACGTTTTTGTTCTTGTGAAGTGAAGATAAAACTAATTTGACAGTTTAATCCTATGAATTGATGGTATTGCTTGAGCTGCTTTCTTTCAGAACATGGCATGAATTGATAAAGATTCTTCTTCAGTTTACTTATTCCCTGTGACACTCAACAAGGTACAGAAAGTTAGAGAAATATTATAGCTGTTAATTTATTAACCCTTAACAAATTGCTCAAGTTGGAGACAAACGTTATTGGTTCCAGTATAATATTGATTTTCCATAGACCAAAATGGTATGCGAACAAAAGTAGATGTCTCTCTCTCTTTCTAAAGTTTTCCCAGTGTTGTTTGTAATGTTTATTGAATAACCAATTTTAAATGTTGATCCCTTAATATTCTAATTACATATACATACCACAGAAAGTGGCTGCACAGTCAATAGCAGCTTTTTCATGAATTGCGCCCTAGGCGAGGCCCTGCTTCTGTCAGCCACCATCAAACCAATTGACATGCAGGGTTAATCTATCTGAGGCAGGGTGAGATACAGTGCAGTTCCTCACACAGCATTTTAAACGATTAAAGCAGGGAGTGGCAAATTTCGCGTTGGCTGCACATGCATAAAAGCAATAGAAAACTTGTTTAAGATGCAACTGACAAATAGGTTATATATTTTTTAACTGTTGCATCTTCATCCCTTTTTGCTAATGCTGCCCTGGGCTACTGCCTGTAATATCCATATCAAATGCCTTCTTGTTACTGGTCACAAATTCTCCTTGAAATTAAAAGATAAAAAATACAATGAGTAACTACTCGAATGGTGAACGTTTGAAAAGCCTGTTCTTGTATTGTTTTTACTTTATTAGAAGAAAAATATATAATTTGAGTTGGCAGGTGATTTGTAGCTTCCAATTTTTTGGTTATGTAAATGGATATTTTACACATCTGAACTACTTGATACCTAGAAAATGTAACTTTCAATACTTGTGCTTGTTAAACCTGGGAATATTAGTTTAAACAATTGTCAGGTTTTAACATAAATTGTGATATTTGAAAGCATTTTTAGCAGTGTAAACACACAATTTTTATTGTTACTTTTACTAAGTTGATTCAGGTTACAGTGACAAGCATTTGCTCTCCTTCAAAGAAGAAGCCAAGAAACACATGTCAACTTCAGTATCTCTGGTTTGCTAACTTTAATTTGCTCATCCTTAGCTTAAGGCTAATGTTAGAAAGGTTAGCTTTCACCCTCAAACAATATGCACAGTGCAATTAGGAGTTTCTGAAAGAAAAACAGAAAAGTAATAAAGTTAAAACTCACTTCACTTATCTACCTTCTTTGGTCTGCAGTTTAACTTTAATAGAAGGATTATTGTAATGCATATGGGCATGAATGAACAATCTGAAATGGTCAGAAATTCTCACAATATTACAGATATTATTCCTAATTAAATAAACCTAAAGTTATTTTAAATGTATGACTAAAAAAAACATAGAAAATGAAATCCCCCAGTCAATATTGCTTGCCTTTATGTTCACATTTTAACTAGAGAGACAACCTGCCATCAGTTTGCCTTCATAAATGGTTAGATGGAGCAGTCATACAAATGAATAAAAATTATCCAGTTTATAGTAGCTGTATTTTAACTGGTGAAAGAATACACAGTAATATTCCCATGTCAAGGAAAATGACAAATAAAGAATTATTAGATCCAAGGATTTTTTTTAAGCCTCATAAATTATCATGGCCTGATCTGAGTAATAACTAATATGTTGTCTACTATGTTGCTTTTCCAATGTTCCAACAAGTTTAGCTTCTGTTTTTCACTGAGCCACCCTTTAGTGATAAGGACTCACTATATCCTGGAAAAAATGGAAAAACCAAACCAGAATCTTTATCTCTCGACATAGTGGATAAACCTAACCTCTGCCTGAGTGTTATCAAGCACCTTTGAGCAGGACCATATTTCTTGTTCATGTGAACATTTACCCTCTGGTCCTCCCCGAGTAGAAAGCTACTGTATATTCTAAATCACCCATGTGGACAAATGTTCTCTTTACACCAGTCTTTGCCTATGATAAATCCTTTAAATTATTCCGTGCATGTTCAGAGGAAGAAACATTGCTTTATTCCTTCCACTTCTTTCAGTATAGAGGAATATAATTTACAACATGTAGAACAAATGATGGTGGTGCAATCTTTACCTTCTACTAGTCTAATTCATAGTGCATACTCAGAAAAAACTGCTTAGCCACACACTCATCAGAACTGTATAATTAAGATCTTCTAAGAAGGAATTAAATTACAAAAAAATCAACTAGCTGAAAGGAGGAGAGGATTTAAAAAACCAACATTGTAATTAAAGCATATGAAGTAAAACTGTGAGGTTAAAAGCCTAAAAAGGTATGTCAAGGAAAGGAAAAAATATGTAATGCTCACTGAAAACATCAATGCAATACAAGAGGCTTAAGGAGTAGCCTAACCAAAGTGTGATACAATTTTTTGAGGACTGTTCATAGTACTGGATTATGGTTGAGGGTTCGTCAATCATCAGTGTTGAAGAAACTGAACTGTTTAAGATTTGAGAGCTTCACTGTTTTATCCAAGAAATGTGATAGAAGTGTGATAGGTTTTTTATTACGTAAAGCACTTTAAACTGCCTTGCTGCTGAAATGTGGTATACCAATAAACGTAATTGATTGATTAATAAGTGGACCACCATGATCTTCTTTGCACATGACAGACAGCTAAATGCCTTGTGGTGTTTTATTTTTGAAAGAACTCTATTAAGATCTTTTAAAAAAATATGTTTCATTTGCACATTAATACTTGCAAGGTTTATCGACCAAGGTGCATGGTCCTTCCAAGAAGTCATTACTATGAGAAAGAGAGGGAGTGGATTTACATATGCATGACCAACAGAATGCAGATGTAATTCTGTGCCAGCACTATTAAGGGTGTTCTCCATTCACTGCACATGTTTTGTGAACAGTGTGGCATTCTAATCTTTTTCATTTCAGACGTATGGGGCACACTCTCTGCAGCTCAAGCCCTGGAGCTAGAGACTGCATGTCTCATCTACTGCAGGAGCCAAGGCCATAAGAATAATTTGTTTGGGAAACCTATCATAAAATCAACTGGAAGTATCATGTCACTCTGACTTATGTCGTGGTAGCTCATTTTATCTTTCAAGTCAAAAGAATAACAGAAACATATGGTTTAGTTTCCTACTCTCAGAATCTTCCTCTTATAAACGAAAATAGAGATAGCTTAGCGAGAATTCTCACAGGCTTGCAGCACTCTGCAGACTAACTGAGTCTTTTGTCACATTTCACAGCAAAGCTGGTTAACAGGTATATTAGAGGCACAGTCACGCTTTTGTGTGGTAAAAATGGAAAATACAAAGAGCTGGACACATGTTCCACAGAAATGAGCAAATTCTATCAATTTTTAAAAAAACTCTGTTTGTTGTTTCATTTTATTCAAGTTGTAAGACCGTGAATCTTAAGACTCACATCTATGTATTTCCAGTGTGAATTTGAAATGTACAATGCTATATTAAAGAAGTAAATACAGGACCCATATTGCTGATACCAAAACTGACACAGATTCTTTTCATTTAACTATTACAAGCCATGATTTAATAGTAGTATTTCTACTCTATAAAATGCTTATTAAACTGTTAATATTGGTAGATTTCTTCATACTCGAGGAGGCAGCTTTGACAGAAAGCCAGCTGCAAAAAGCAGTGGTCTCATGTTGCTTTTTATAAAGTCTCTCATCATTTTTATGGATCATTCAGATATTTTAAAAGTACAAGCTGCAAAATACCACGTTTTGTAAGTATTCATGCTGTGCCAAGTTTTTGATGTGCTCCGCTGTGTATTTGTTTATGTCTTGGAGACAGAATATGTGATTTATAGTTAGACTGCTGGGGGTGGCAGCAAGGGAAGCTGTTATGTTCTTCCTTTACTGTTTGTCGTGCGCTGCTGCTGTTCTCTCCAGCTTGCTGTACGTTCACCCCGATACACACCCTGAGGCAGTATGCCTTTCATTATTTCTTTTGAAACTTTCATCTGAAGTCTCTGAGGGATTAGCCCTCTTGATTCCTGACACAGTCAATGAAAAACAAGCCTCATATACAGGAAGGCTTACAGCCGGAGAAGCGGCACTCAGCCCTCCCTTCATATCTCAGTGTGAAGCTGTATAATGCTTTACACAAGATTTTTATTCCATTTTGGCACATTCAGATTTGCATTAATTATTATGTGTGCAAGTTTTTTTTGTTTTTGATTTTTCTCCGTACAACTGGTAATACTATATTTCACCACGTTTTAAATATAAATGCTAATTGGTGAACATGTAGTTGTGGCTTGTATCATCAAATCAGAAGACAAACTAAAATTTTGAGTACCTTGCAAACTAAATATCAGTTGTTTGCTTTTCCCAGCCTACACGCAGGCATAGTGTACACATGTTGACCTGCATTTGTGGAACCTTTTAAACCTAGTGTATTTCAATGATTGGCTTAGAGATAAAAAAACAAAAATTACCTAGGTTAATATGACAAAGATTTAGTTTTCGTAAAAGAAAACCTTTGTGTGGAAGGTTTAAATGTTAAAAGATTAAAGTCCTCTTTATCAGAATTCTTTGAATACTGTATTTCAACTTCTTATTCCCTATATTGCAATATCTACAGTATGTATACATTTTGTATCTGTCTGAGTTCACAGATTTTAGTTGAAAATCCCATTTTATTTAGAAAAACTGTAAGTTCCTTTGTTCAGTGCTACCTACCAGATCCCTGTGTGCTAACATGAATGCACTGTTGAGCCAGCAAACACGACAGACAGGAAAAAGAATTATGAGGCAACCTGAAGGGGAGAGACTGTGCTCCCAGTATTAATATTGAGCTTATTTATTGCTAAGAGGTCGTTTGGTGACCTACAGAAAATTATTACTTGACTTTATAGAGCTTTATAGTGATTTCCAGCTTTTTGTTCGTGTGTGCGAGTTATTCCTATATAGCAAATAAGTTCTAAACACCCACAGCTCACCATGTGCTCAGCGCCAAATAGGAGACAGACACAGTTAGCAATTAGCTGATTGAGAGACTATAAACAGAGCTATCAGAAAGAACTGTAATTATGTTCCTACTGCGTTTGAATGAATGTTAACAGTGCTACATAACTGCGGGATATATAAATACTGAGTGAATAGACTTATTGATTTTAACTTAAAAGAGGTGAGGCAATGACGGATCTTCCTATTCAAAGTATAGATGCAGTCGTAGTGGTCTGTCAAAATAACACAAAGCAATAATTGAATGTTTGCTTCCAGTATATTTCATTGGAAGGAATCACTATATGTAAAATCGGATTCCTAAAGGAGGAGACAAATATAACTCAGAGCAGCCATTATGTAGCTAACCAATAACAAACTGACATAAACTGCTTACCAAAACTGCAAATAATCCAAAATACATGAATGTTTTGAGCATAAATAATAACAAGGATATTGCATCTAATATGGAAAATTATGGAGTCTTTGTATATTGAAGGAAGGAATCAATAAATGCAGTGTCCATAAAGGACAGTTGGAAAACAAGTTAAACTCAAGGATGGTGTCCACTGGCTAACACTAAGAAATAACCAAAATTAAACAGACACATCTAAGCAAATGAGAAAGAGCCATCAGATGTGACATTAGAAACCACAAGATAGAGTCAAAAGCAAAATTTTAGCATACAGGAAATACTCACATTAGACTTGTATCAGACTTCTAACCAAGTCCTACAAACTATTTACCTACCGCTAGTAGTACAAGTAACACTTAACTTTAAGCACAATCAGTGAAAGCTGGCAAAATATTTTAGCTTTCGCTCTATATGCAATGAAAGCATAAGTTATTAATTTAAGTTCCTTTGGGATTTACATGCTGTGTGATGACACACTCCCTCCTTTGAGCTTACTCTTGTCAGCAGTTTCATTACTTTGCACTTTGCTACCAAGCAGGTGGAGCTAATCTATCTAGTTTGCCCTTCAGTTATGGTTTACTGTCCGGGGGACTGGACACAAGTGTCTCCAATAATCCCTTAATTAGGCAATGATGGACTGTTCATTTAGTATGCAAAGCTGCAAATCTTCCCATACACTGAGTGGAGCCCTCCGCAGTCATACGGAGGCCAACGCTAATGATCTCAGCAAGTGGCAGCAATCCATTGGAGCGCTGCAGCAAGAGCGCATTAATCTTACGGGTGATCCAGTTGATGAATGACCCTGGCCCAGAAGCCCTGGCAGATCCCACCTTAATTATGCTGAGAGAGCCACACCTGGGAGACACCGGGGGGACATTGCTAACTCAGAAACAACGACTCAGGAGAAGACCTCTGGTCCACAGACAGAGTGTTCCATGCAGATCAGCCCAAGTTCCACTGTATCACTTTAGTAAAAGAGAGAGTCCTTAAAACAATGTCAAAGAGGACATTATTGCTGGAACGAGGACACACTGCACAATGTGCAAGAGAAAGTCATTAGCTTGGGACACTCAATTGATAGATCATTAGAGAAAAGTGACTCTTAGACCAGACTCAAATGAAAGTCATTTGAGAAGTTGCTTTTTCTGTGATGATGCTTCCCACTGAACATTTTCACCTCTGCCCTAATTGTACCCTATTATCTGACTGTGCTCCGACATGTTTAAAGAAAAAAGCACAAAGCACAGCAGGCCAAGTGTTGCATCAGTCTAACATCAACACCCTGAAGATAACACACTGCCGCGACGGGAGGACGGCAAAGAAGAGAGTGCAATCAGAAAGCATGAGCAAACAATTTGAGAAAATGGGAAGAAAATACTATGTCCTCTTTAAACATTAAAAAGAAAGACACTACCACTCTCTTCCAAGTTTACTTTGACATAAGCTGCTCTTATTTAGGGAAAACTAGTTTATGGTATTTTAAAAGACTAAATATTAATTAAATATCTTTATTTAATTATTTTAATCCTATGGACTCCATTTTCTATCAAAAAACATTAAGGTAGTAAATGTTTAGGGAGAAAAATATGGAGTAGAAAATCTAAGAATTAGCTTTTGCTTCTGGGGCCTGAATATTGTTTTGTCATGTTCATAAAAAAAGGAAGTCATATTTTTGTCCATAATAGAAAGAAAAAATGCATGTTGCCTTCTTTGATTCAAAATCCTAAGGCTTTTAAAGAATGTTTCTTGGCATTGCTTAGTAATATTGTAATATTGTTATGAACATTCATGTTCGTTACACTATTCTTTTTTCAAACTAAATGGGAAACTGATCATTATGCTTTTATAACACATCATCAGAGTTTTTTTTAATTCATATAACTTATTGGGATATCTGACACGACACTTGAAAAAGGATCATTTGTCTCTTTTAATGAAGCAAAGCCACTGTGACCTATGCAGAAACATCTGTTGTAAATCAATAGTTGTTTATGCTGTTTTCCTTATTTCTTCTGTCTACCCGTAATTTTTACAACAAAAGCCCCTCGAAAACTGATCAAACTGCATCGCAGTAACACGCTGGTTCAAAAGGTCGGTTGAAAATTGGACAATGCCCTCAGGATTTCTCTTAAGGGCCTCCTGAATTTAATACATATCCATCACTTTTTATCATCTAATTAGTCTACAGTGTGGCAGCCAGCGCAACACTGGAAGAAGGCAGAATTATTGATCAGGTAAAGGACAGTATCTATCATTTCACCTCAGCATTGACCCTCCAGCCACTTAAAAACAAGGAAGACAATATCATTGCAACAGCACGGGATGTGAATCATGAATGTTATACACAACGTTTTGTTTGTACTCACAAATAGACTTGTTCCTGATTCTATAACCATGTGGCTAACATGGGAAATACATTTCTAAGTTCTTGGCAGCTGGCCCTGCATTGATCTTTCATCTTTCATACATTGAAAGCAGTTTTGTGTCTATGGGATGTTGTTCATGAAGTTACACAATAAAAAAATAACAGCTTACCAACTAAATATTTAGTTTATGAAACTAAATGAGAAATTTTCTCCGGATGTCACACTTAATCACTCGTTGCATTTATTTTCAAGGAAGGGTTTTTTGTAACTGAACATAAAACCTATTATATTATTTGAATTATTCAGGATAGACCAGACTCCAGAAATAGTCATTACAAACATATATTATGATTACATATATTGTAAATACGAACACATAATCTCTTCTTGTAGCCCATAATGTGACCACGGTGTGACATACCTTGTATTAAGAGAAGCCTGTCAATAGACATCATTCAAAACATCAAAATGCATCAGACCAAGCTCCAGCATGCAACAGCAGACTAAGTCATGTATTTACACATTATATTTATGTGTTTACATCTTGGCTCTGTTTATGTGTTAACCCTGAGGCTTCCTGTCTCTAGATGGATAGAATTCATGACTTTGCTTGCTCCATTTTTTCCGTATCGTGCATGAATATAAACATTAACCAGATTCTTGCTTGTATGATTTGTATACCAGTAAACAAAAAAAAAAATGATTTCACCAGAGATTTTTGTCAATAAAACATGGACAAGGAGTTTCAAAACTGGCAAAATGCCCAAGGCATTTTATTTTTGTTGGCTTAAATGAAATTCCTATTCTCAGCTGTGTAGCAGTCCTTGCTCTTTGCTGCTATGCTTAATAATACTATAAATGATAATTTCAAAAATTTTTCAGGGTGTTTCTCAACACATAAAATGAAATAAAGTATTCTTTCATCCATTCATTCTGCAGAAAGAATGGAAATATGCGTTTAGGTGATACTCAGAAGCATTTTCCACGGGAATTCTGTTTTCAGGCTTAAATATAGACAGCTAAAGCTAACACAATCGGAAACAGTGCAATACACTTTATATTTCTGCTGTGTATTTCAGTTTGTTTTTCACTTTATACATTTCTTCACAAGACTAAAACGTGCACTTTTATTTGTGACTACAAAGCCTATGAACAATTCAGAGGGCGCAATGAAAAGAGAGAAAATAAATAACATGGTGTTATTGATTCGTCATTTCTTAGTCTGAGGATTGTTGTGTTTTGCAGCTCATAAACCTGTGTTCCTTTATTGTTGTTTTCTATGTTCAATTGCATTACTGGACAAAGTCCCTTAACAATTAATTTTTCACAGATATAGAGATAGTCTACGCCAACTCAATTTGATTGTTCTAGACATTATTTTTTTTTTGTACCCCAGGTGATTGCTTTTTAGCTTTAGTTAATGATTTAAATAATTGATTGAGGTATCAGTATGTCTGTACCTGCTAAAGGATGCACACAGTGCCTGTTTGTCTCAATTCCATCAGAGTTCAGAATCAGGTCATTTCATAGCAGAAGACCCAAATCTCACAGGTGCTGCAGCAGCTCCTGAGCAGTAACTATATTGAGAGGGTGCCTCGGGGCTGATGTATTTTACACTGACAGCATAGGAACATCATGTTTGTTGAATTCTACAAATTTGGACAGAAATTGAGTTAGTCTTAGGGGTTTATGATTTCTCCACACTCTGTATTATACATTCTGAAGCAGAGTCACATCATGAAGGAAATCTGTTTTCACATTAATACGTCATTAGCATATCAATGAGAGTGTGGCTGTTGTTTAAGATGCTAATTACCTTCAGGATAACCAAGTTTAATTCCCACAACAGAACTGCTGACCAAATGATGTGTGCAGCTGAAAGACTCCATACATTTGTTTTCAGTTCATTTATTTTGGTCAAATTAAACAGTGGGTTCATTAAAATATGAGGAGCATGGGTTTCATATATTGAACAATAACAACCTACTGCTGAAGATTATTGCCTTTTTATATTTCCAACAAACCAGGTAAATAAATCTGTTAAACAAACTAGATAATATCATCAGGCAAATTTAATCTTAATTCAAGTTGGAGGTACAGTGCCACATGAGGTTCAAAGTTAAAACCTGATCTTTTACTTTTAACTTACTGCACTGGAGTGACTAACGTGTCGTATTATATTCAGTGATGTTGTTCTCACTCTAAACTATTGCAATGCTTCACTCACCTCATTATGTTGGAAGCTTAAAAATATTATCTCAAACTTCTTTAAGCACCAGAACATTTCAAATAAAAATTATTTGGACTTTACCAGTAAACAAAAAATCTGTTGTTACTGACTCTTTCATTAGGTTGCTGAAATCAATATAGCAATGGTTTATCAAAGACCGACTTCCATGACTATGATATTCCCCTAAACTAAAATCTATAGAAACCCTGGTGGATACATTGAGGAGAAGAGAGCATGAGAGATGCCTGGCTCCTGGATGTTCTGAAAGAAATATCTCTCTCTGCTCCAAATTTGTAAAATGTTTAACTACTCTTCTGCTTTGAATTATGAGGGACACCAATAATTTCACCATGATTTCATTTTCAATCACT
The DNA here is from genome assembly GCF_002775205.1 of Xiphophorus maculatus. Lineage (NCBI taxonomy): Eukaryota > Metazoa > Chordata > Actinopteri > Cyprinodontiformes > Poeciliidae > Xiphophorus > Xiphophorus maculatus. The sequence continues at coordinate 8,677,357 of NC_036458.1, read as the reverse complement.
GGATTTTTCCCACCACTCTATTAAGTGTACTCAAATTAAAGGCTGGATTCTACTGCAATAAACAATAAAATTATTTAAGGGTCTTGATACAACTTCACTGAGGGTGCCAATAAATTTAACCAGCACTGTTTATCTATATTTGATGTAGCACTGGTCAAAAACGTATTTAAATAACATTAAATAATTTAATCCTACGAAGACCTGTTGCCTGAAGCTAAATTTGACATTTTCCTTTAAACTCGACTTACTGAATCTTATGCAACAGATCTGTCTGGCCCCACCTCATCCTCATTGAACACAATTTTTCTTGAGTGACTGCTTATTTGTTAACGCAAATAGACACTATCTCATCACAAAGCGTCCATGGGGACGCACAATGTCTGAGCGATTTATGAATGGCTGAGATAACAGGCGCAACAAAGGGAAGATCAAACAGCTCAATATATTGTCTCTCGTGCTTAGATAGTAATTTATCATCAGTGGGGAGGAGGAGAAGCCATCTTAATAAAGATAATTCCTACTGTTAAATGGAGACATTCTGCTTTAGCTGTTTTATATCATGGCTGTCTGAGCATGCTCACAAAACTGTGTCTGGGTGGCTCTTAGACAGGTAGTCAGAAAACGGCAGGACCTTACAAACGTGGCAGTTGGTGTTAGAGAGCTCTCTGCTACACCAAGTGGCAATTTGCGAATACAACAATTTCAACAAACTCATTGAGCTCTCCTACGCTCTCTTGACAGCAAAACATCCAGGAACCATTGTGCTCTAAACACTTGCCCGTGCTCTCCTCCCACTCACCCAATCACCTGCTTTGCTACGGAAAGCTCTTGTTTGTCACGCACGAGATGTTTCAAACTGAGAAACGGAGTTGGAACAGAGAGTCAGAACAGACTTTTTCACATTTTATATTTTTTTGTTAGAATGTTGCTTTGTTTTCATTCAGCAAAAGATTAAAGTTACTCTTCACGGAAACATTGGTGATCACATATAAACAACTGTTTTTAACACATTGAATTTTGCTTGACATATTATTTATATTTGATGAAGTTTAATTTGCATTATGTAAGCCCATATTTCATTTCATTTCAGGCATCAGCATTATTTCATAACTACTTGATATTGCTTCCAAAAAGGATCTTAGCTGTTCTTAGTAAAAATACTAGTTTTAGATTTTAAACATGACCTCCTCTAACCTGAGCACAACAATGAGGCACAGAAAGGTTTGCAGTAATACTGTTTTCTTCAGCTCTGTATGAAAACCTGAAAAGCAACAGGCTTTCTCATTTAGTGGGAGCACACTTGTTGAATGTCAATGTGTAATGGCAGTACACTAACTTTGTCAAAGATATCAAGGATTTTTGCACCATTCCTCAAATGCATCCCCAGTAAGTAACAGGCATTTAGAACTGACAAATGTAATCAAGCAGCAAGTTCATATAAATATTTCCTCTTTCCCAACACAGAAACCCTAGCAGCTTTTTTGTCCAGACAACCAGGCCCTGCAAATTATTTGTGACTGATTACTTATTGTGACGATGACTCTCCTGGTGTGTGATGAATTAGATTCACTAATACAGGGAGGCATGTGGGTGACATGCAATTTTAGATCATCATATTGTGGGAACAGAGTGTACAAGTTGAGGTCCACTGAATATTCCAGGCAGTAATTACAGTCAGTGCCCATAAATGTGTAATATGTTTAGAGTATGATGTGCCAAAGCAGAGGCATGGTACAGAATACATGACTGCTTTCTTTGATATTTACAGAGGAAAACTTAACATTCCTCTTGACCTCTCATTCTGGTATCAGAATATTACAGCACACTCTTTTTTTGTGTTATACATCAACAATCTTAACATAGTGTAATCTAAACTAAACACTAATTTCTGTTTTATGCTTATGATACTGTACTGCTCCCTGTTAATTACCTTAGCTCCAGGATTATTTTAAAACACTTTTAAGATAGTTTCTTATTCTGAACTATTTTGGAAGACTAGTTGGAGCATGCCAAACTCCAACTCTACCCAATTTAAACCTAACATTTGTCACTATAGATAGTTCCCACAAGACCAAACCAGAAGTAAGTTATCCCAGAAATGCACCATCTTGATAGGAAACAGTATTATATAGAAGTAGCATTTTTTTCAGGCTTTTTCTAATCTTCAGGAGAACCAGTTCAGTGTCTAGCAAAAGTAGAACTTATGAAATAGTCAACAAGTCATTTGTGTTTTCTGACAGCAATGAGGAGAATGATGATGTGACTGGCTGCATCAATAAGAATTGTCTGCATGTTGCATTTTAAGTGGATAAAGTTGTTCCGTGTCCTGAGGGGATCTTTGTGTTGTGCTGATTGTAAGCGTAAACTCCAGAAACAGCAAAAGAAGCAATAGTAACAACATATAGGCCTGAGTATCAATAAGAATGTACTGTCTACTGCCTCCATCTGTACTACGTGCAACTGTGACACATAAAAAGCAAATGGAATGTACATTTTAGCAAGTATTGTTTATTAACATAGTGTGATTATAAATATGGTCACATAAGCAGTAATCATATGTGCTGAAGTACATCAGCAGCTCTGAATGTTAGATTTGTTTTTTGTTGAAGTGCAGGTATGCAGCAAGAAGAAATGCATATTTTTACATTTGCACATCAAGATTTTATAGTTACGTTTCATACTTTGTATGAAACTTAACTTTGTTTCATACTTTGTGGTAATGGATTTGTCATACATTCTGCAGGTTTACCTACAAAGTACATCTTTTATAATAATTTGCTCAACACACTATAAACTGCATTTCCATTTATGATAGAATTCCACAAATTGAAATTACAAAAATTTTAATTTGTGGAAATAAATTTGCTAAATGAAAACATGGCAATTTCGAAAAATAAAATAATCACATTTTTTGTTAAAAAGTTGTTGTGTTAGGATGAGGTGGTTTTTGTGGCTGTATCAAAATAGATGTATCTCACCAAACTGCAATGGAAACACTTTTTTTTTTCATCACAGGAGTGCGGTAATCAACAGCCGGATGTGGCCACTGGCACAAAGCACAAAGAAGATGGCAGGAAGTAGTAGGAGGATGATGGCTTGTTTTTGTTTTTTTGGACAATGTGCGGCTGGATCCACCAGAGCTCTCACAAAAATCGCACAGTTGTGTGTCATTTGAACATATTGAATCCATAGCTCTTCGGGAAAACCACAATTTCCCCAAATGCTGCATATGTAGAGTGCTAGCGCCAAGGCTGAAATATGAACATGTCTCATGTAGCTGTTTACGTCTGTTGCTGCCATGATTTTTGATTACTTATCATGTGAACATATGTATTAATTTGTGATTTTAATGTAATTTGTTATTGAACGGAAACGCCACAATTTTTTTTTTTTACAATAGCAGAATGTGGACAAATATTTGTGCAATGGAGATGCATCTAGCACCACAATTTTGATTGCAGCTAATAAAGTGATCGGAGTATATCCATGCCACATAATGGACTTGTGTTTGTTCCCTCTGAATAGCCAGCTACACTCATCGGCGCTCAATGCGTAGTAGTAAAGTTTTCTCACCTTCATGTGATGTAATGAAAACTTCTCTTTCCTGTTTTATTACCCATATTCATGTGACGTACTTGAGTCCAATAATATCCAACTATTGTGATCCTCTCTTGTGTGATCAGTGAAGTGGAAAGCTGTTTCTGCCCTATCAAGATGGTGTCAGAGCAGAGCACCTAGATGTTGGATGTGCGTCTTCTGGTGGGAACTGTCTGTTAATGCCTAAATCCAAATTAATGGTTTGGAGATCCAAGTACTGACTGATTGAAAACACTGATGCATTCTTACTGATGATCTTCTCTCCTTAAAGTCTGACATAAAGCAAATGGTTAAAAAAATATATATTTTAAAACACAGTTTTTGTTCCATCTTTTGATGCTGAAAAGCCTCATGGGTACATTATGTTTTTGTATTTGTATTTTCAGAGATATAATTTAAATCACAGTTTATATTTACAGTCAAATATCTTGAAACGGTCTACCATAAACTTCAAAGCTCTGACTCGCCTTTTGATTTTGTATTAGTGCACTAGATGTTCTGAAAATAGATGAAAAATATTCTTCGCATTCTATCGTTATATGTAAAGTCTTTATTTCCACAAAAATGCAGCAAGTTAAATCTTTCACTCCAACACTCTGTTCCTATTGACTGGGCCAGGTGCTCATAGACTACTGAGATACGGAAAAAATATATATAAATATACATTGCTCCTCAATCATGGAGATAGCTTTGAAATCATTTGCATTTGAACAAATTTCTTTCACTGTGTGCAAAAGGATCTAATTTCTGTATGACAAGATTTTGATGATTATTTTATTTGACAAGACTTTTGAACATGCCATTGAGATTGTTTTTAGTTTTGCTAACATTTCCGGTGATCTTTTCTGCTTTATAATGTGTATAATATTTACTGTACATGTGATTTATTTAACTTATACAGTTTGTGTCCGTAGATGTGCATACAGGAGATTCAAAAGTCCACTGATTGAATAAAGCATAAATTGAATACAAGACAACTTAACATTATCTACTTCAATTCGGCATTGTAAACACAACTTTTTTGTAAGTTTAACTAGTGCAATTCTCTATAAAAAACCAGCAGGGTGCAGGCATGAGCTTTCTCTAAAAAAGAAAAAAAAAATACATATCTAAATGATGTTTCTGAGATTGATCTTAATTGTGAACTCCAAACACTCCGAGTTAATTCACCTCATGGTAAGCGCTGACAAATCTCAGCAGCGGGAGTCTAATCTCCGCCAGCACCCACAGGAATGAGCGGAATTTTCTCTATCACAAAACTCTCTCAGATTAGGAAATCTGACGTTTACAGTGCTGTTTTCTGCGCGGACACGAGGAAAGGTGGGTGTACACACTAGTTGTACTGTGTGGCTTTACTGTGCCTCAGCTCAGATGAGCTCACACAGCCGATGCGCACATCGTAGGATCCTACCAATGTGAGAAGGCGTAAGGACACCGAGCGGCAGCCTGGTAGTCAGTGGGAAGTGTGTAAGCTTTTGTGCAAAGGCTGTCGACTTTCCGCAGCACAAAGTAAATAGAGAGAAGCACAAATGCTCTTGTGTTCATTTGTTTCACGTTGGAGAGACTCGGTGGATTTGTAGGTTTTCTGTCTGAATGGAAATCCACTCTTTTCATCGCAGACGGGACTGGACTTCAGACTCAGCGGCTGATAGGAAGAAGGCTGTACTTTGAACACTCTGCTTTCTTCTTTCTTCCTTCTTCATAAAATGCCGAGATTCCGTCTATCGTACACTGTCCACTTCAAGCCGGGCTGTTCATCTGGAAGGGCGCCAGACCTTCAGTCTCTCAAATATGCAAGTTCAGTCCAATAAATTGTGTCATTGTCTGTCAGCACTGGAATAAGAAATCAATACTCAAGAAAAGAGACGTGATATTCCTCCGGAATTTTAACGACCCTCTCCCTTCTCCCCCCCTCAGCCATCCTGATAAATATGCGCTTTGGTTGGATTAGGGTGGTCTGGTCCAGCTTGGCGCTTTTTTAGCTGGAGCAGCGCTGATGGGGACTGATTTTTACTGTTGATTTTGTCCATGCAAGACTCGGGGTGGAAACATGTCTGGCCACTTCTTTGAGAGGATCGCTGCTATCAGAGATGGCATTTTGGTCCAGCACTTCGGTTTTCACCTCTAAAGTGCCCCGGAAAATCTTATTCATGTTCACCCTCTCCCTTTCTGTCACCTACTTGTTCTACAGCTTGATGAGCTGCTACAACTCGCTGCAGTTCCCGCTGCAGGAGAACTATGTGTTTCAGGGCAGGCTGGTGACGGAGGATACAACTTTTGTGACACTGAGGGAGAAACTTTACTCGGCTTCGCCAGGCTTCACGGAATTCACACAGGCTGAGAGAACAACCGCGGCTCCGACGGTAGGAGAGAACGATGAGGCCGAACAAAGGACAGTGGAGTGGATTAGGACGCAGGCATCTCCAACTAAATCTGCGGCGGCGTTTCGCCCCACCGCGCCGGAGAGGGAGCACCAGGAGATCAGCACCACGGACAGCGAACTCAGGGTGAACTGCACCTCGGATTACGGGGAGAAGAAACTTCCCCAAGCCATTATAATCGGGGTGAAGAAAGGGGGTACCCGAGCCCTGCTGGAGGCTCTCAGGGTGCACCCAGACGTGAGAGCCGTTGGGAATGAGCCACACTTCTTTGACAGGAACTACGAGAAGGGACTTGACTGGTACAGGTGAGCTCTCAAATCAAACCGTTTAATGGGCTCAAACAATGCTTTGCAGATTTAATTAAAATCACCACAAATAAGATTTGTGAATCGTAATTTTTAGCACCTGGCTTATGATTGATGATGACAATTATCCTTTGTTTGATTCACAAATTAGTTTTGCGTTATCTGGCTTAAACTTAGTGTGCAGTATCAGCACCAAAAGGAGAATAATAACTTTTACAGATCCTATCAGTGTAATGTAACATCCATTGTAAAGATTAACACATTTTGTGACTTTTCTTTTATATTATAAAACACTTGTTTTATAATAGTGAATACACTTTTCTCCAAAATCCTGTTTTTATTATAATAATTTGTTTTACCTCATCAGAAGTCCAAATAGGATTCAGATTTTCAACTCAATTTTTCCAAGTGTCAATTAAAATATAAATATTTTAAAATAATGCACACAAGACTAGTTTTCAGCTCAGGGCTGTTACCGATTTCTAAAACAAGATAGATGTTTTAAGTGCCAGTGGATTTATTTTCCTGTAACTTTATTCTTTAATGTCACTTTAAAGTCCCTCATTCTACATTTATACTCTGTAGATATTGTAATAAATGTCTACGGTTATTTTCAGATGCCTCAATGTTGACACCAATAATATTTGAGCTATTCTAGAGTAAAATGTTGTCGTATATCTGATTTTTAAAAATTTTACTATTTTTATATTGCTATATCCATCCATTGAATATTTAAAATAGTAAATAACTAAACACTTTTATAACACACACGTTCCAAGCTTGTTACCTAAATGGTTGGAAATAGTTCTCAAATCGTTTTGATCCGTTGACAACACATTCACTTTGACTCCAGGTTTATTAGCTGTACATGTCTGATGCATTCATAGGGGGAAGAAAAAAAATCAATTTGAGGCCTTGTTTGTGGTTAGTTGGCCATGGCTCATTTAGGTGTTCTCACACATTTGCTACCATACACACATCTTCAAATTGAGTCAATGAGCTGATGAGAACGATGCTGACTCTAAGTCCCTTCTGCTCCTTTGTAGAACTTTGTTTGTTATGTTTGGGTTATGGAACATCTGCTTTCATCCTGCTGCATAGACACGGGAACTCTCGGCTGCTCATTTAGCCTGTGCTAGTGCAAGCTGTTTCATTATGCTTACGGTGAAAGGCTCATTAGACGAGAGGACGACATGCTTACATAAATAATAACAAATGTGCTTGTTGCTTTTTGAGTCCCTGAGCTTACAAACTTTGAGAAGAAGGATTCATTTCACTTTCAACTTTGCCAGTTTTAGGACATCCACCAAAGGATTTAACTCTCAGAGAAGGAAAATAAACATTCCTTAATAATAAAAAAGGAAACACTGAAGAAATCAAGATTTATTTTCTCATTTCAGCTGCCAAGGAACATAGGTAAATGGTTAAAAAGTAGAAAACCACTTTTCTTTTTCATCGATAAAGAAATTAATTTGACTAAAGCATGCCTCGAATGATGCATTACACGACATCTTTCTCCTCAGCTGGTAATGCTCTGGCTAATGTGCACTTAATGGAAGTGAAATTATGATCACTTACAGATGTTTGAAACATCAGTGTAGTTAAATGAGACCAGTGATCTCATAAAGTGTGATTCATAAATTTAGGACTGTCTAAGTAACACCTGCTCCACATCTTGATGGAGATGATATATAAACTACAGGGAATATGACCCTAACACTTCATCTGTAGCTGTTTTTAATGTGTGTGTGTGCGTGTATGTGTATGTTTTTTTTACCCAAAATCCTAACCTTGTTTGGCACAGTTTCTTAATCTCATTACACAGTCCTACACATATCCAGTTTTAGTCATCTCAAGAGAGAACTGGTATTAATGGACTATATTTATTTATTTAATTATGTTTATTTTATTTTTGGAATAATTTAATTTAAATGATGGTATAAAGCAAGCAAAAAAATACAAGACGTAACTGCACAATTAACTTCAAATTTTTAAAAAAAGAATATTTCAAATTCTAACCTAATGCTTTGAAGTGTTTCATCATTAGAGACAAACAAAATGTGAACAATTTTTAGAAGAGAAACTAAAACTTTTAAACCTGAAAGCCTTTAGAATTGATATTGTTTTCTATGTCCAGTATCTGAATAAGCTCCCTGTGAGGGATATCTTGGAAAAAAATGTGTGTGCAGGTAAGTGCTGTATCACACCAGTGATACAGCAGCGCATTGCAGGCAAAATATTGTTTCCAGACCTGCCTATATTTCTTGTACTTACAGTTCTATCTCCAAATACTAAAATAAAAAAATAATAAAATAAATTATTCATTTGTTAAATTAGAATTATCTAAAAAAAACAAAAACTACCTTTAAAGTATTATTTTCTTTTTGTAGAGAACAAGAAAAGCAGTGTTTCAAAATATTATTAGAACACATTTATTGTACCATTCCTTTTTTGCCAGTTATTGTCTTCTATAGAAATTTAAAGTTAAAGGACATAGGGAGAGGGATCTTTGACAATTCCTCTGCACCATCTACAGTAGATCTACATTGTAAGTTCATTGGTTGCTACACTGAAGGTTTTCTTAGAGAAACTAATAGATTTCTATTGCAATGTCCTGGTATTTCAAAAACATGTCAAGATGACATTTATTCAAATGAGGTAAAATGTGCATATAGAAAGGTAACAAGCTACAAGCATCACAGGTCCTCCTCAGTAGTTAACAATGGGTGTTACTTGGCATACCATCTGTTCAACTGTTCTTTTAGAGAAAAAAATCCTAACACATGCAGACATGTAACATGCATACCTGGCACAATAGGAAACAGTGTGAACGTGACTTTAGTCTCATCCAACCAGAGCACATTTTCAGTTCAAGTCCCAGTAGCATTTAGAGAACTCCGCATTTTTGCATTTCTGATGGTAGGACAAAGAACCTTTTTATTCCGGCATGGCATTAAAAATATATTTAGAAGCATGTTTTACTTCTTTACTGTCCTCCTCTCTGTGTGTGTGGCAGGATAAAGGTGAGTCCTTGTCATGCCCAGTGGCCAAGGGCAAAAAGAAATGGGCTCCTGTGTCTTTTTCTATTTGAACCCCAGGAAAACAGGAAGCCATGGACTACTAACCGAAAGTTTCCCAACAAATCATCTTAAAAACAGGATATGAAAACCTTTTATAAAATAGTTAAAAGGTATTCTGTTTTTTTCTAGGCACAAACTGCCATTTTACAGCATGATCAAGTACCTATGTTATCTTCACTTATCATACATATATCAAACATGACTTAAAGGAAATTTGTCATGGCATCACAGCCATATCTGATATACCCTTAAAATTGTGCTCTGTCTCTTTAAGAACCTTATAACCATGCTGACTCTTCCCCTTCAACACACCATCATAACAACGCTTTTCCATGGTGTCCATTGATGCCGTTTTCAAAGAGCACCAGACTGAAAATGATCTCAGCAGTCACACAGATTTCACCAGGTGTTTGCCGATTTTTGCAAATTTTTGCAACCACTATTCTGGTTGAGTTCTGCGGTCAAGGTGAATGGGGGGCAGCGGGAGCACAGGCTGATGCCTGAAGCTCCAAGACGGAGCTTTGAGTAAATAGGCAGTGCATTGTATGAGCAAACGTTAAGACATCCCTGGGTGGCTGCCACAAGAGATTGAAAAATTAATTTTAAGATATTTTAGAAATTTCAATAACTGTGGAGGCAGCTACAAGATATTTGTTAAAGTAATTCAAGTTGGAAATTTGGACAGTTCTGTATTTCTCACTGAGATTACTCATACTCTTGTAAAAACAGCTTTAGCTTTTTCAAAGAACATGAACTTACATGTTCATAAAAAAGGCACAGATCCACAGATTTCTATTAAAATATTAAAAAATCCAAGTCTGCATCAGGTATCACAGACAGAGTCCAGTGCTTGTTTTTTTTTACTTTGTTCTCTTGAACAGCTTATCTACCATATTTAAGCAGTACCATCATCACCACACACACCGGACTTCCAATAGCGCTTCAACACCTCTATCTTTATTTCTCAGTAAAGAGAATGAGTCATCACAGCAAGTACTTTATCTCTTCCCTTTATTTTTGCCTCAAACTGGTACATATGCTCACTCACTTTGCAATCGAAAATTCCTGATGCATGATAATCAATACAGCCGTTTTTATCACCAATTCTCAAGTCTTTGCTGTTTGTGCTTTAGTGGAAAGATAATGTAGGTCGTAAATTGCACTAAAGAATGCCATCGATTATCAGTCATACATGAAGATGTGTGCCCACCGAGGGTGAACACTCACAGCAGGAAGTTACTCTGTGTTGACATGTTTAATGAGGATGTAATGCATTAGACATGTTGACTGTTTGGTATTTTCACTTTAGGTAAATGTCAAACAACAGTGTTTACTGAAATGTTAACTAACAGAATGAATAAAAAAGTAAGAAGTATTTTACTTTATCCAAAGTAAAATACCAAAGTAAGATAATTCTTACTTTGGTATTCATTCTGTTAGTAAAACAAAATGAATCTATTCAATTAAAATAAAAAAAACATACATTAATTAAATCAGTACATATTATAACATATTTATTCAGTTGATATGGTTGTCACCATCCTTCCTGTATTTTAAAAATAACATGCTGTCGAGAACTGACAGAGGCTGTCCATTTCAGAAGAATGTGGGATGGAAAGCAAAGTGACTATGATCAAACAATACAACAGGGGACTTCTCGTCATCCAAGATTATCTTCTGCATAGCATTAATGTCTGCCAGCGACAGTCTGGAACATGTTATTAGGCTGTTCACATGGTGTAAGAATGTTTTTTTTTGTAACTGTGCTCGGAAATGTACTTTTTAATTATTGGTAACTATGGCTGGAAATTGTAAGCAGTTCCTAATAACTTTTCTTTTTTTTAAATTGTGTTATGTGTTACAAGTAAAATTGATAATTAACAAATCTGACTATATTAATGCGAAAGCAGAAATTTGAAAAAGCTAAAAAAGTTAAATTTGCCAATATTCCACTTTAGAATGAAGCATCTGTTACAGGTAGCTTTCCACTGGCCTTGTGGTGTCTTTATGAGGCGCCGCACTGTGCAAATCAAGCAATTAACAATTTAACCAATGGATGTTGGCGAGATGGACACATACCTCTGAAAGAGGATTCTGCAGAAGAAAAGTTAAAAAACAACTTCCCTAACATTTTCTTTTGACTATTCTCACGTATGAATAAATTATTTATTATTATTATTTATAATAAATTAACAATTCTTAACTTGCTCCTTACAAAAACTGAGCAAAAGTGGCAAGTTAATATACACTCATAACATTTATCAGTATAAAGCTTTACAGAATATAAAAATCAATATATGTGCTGGACTTCATCAAATAACTGGTGCTATGAGGGGTTTGACACGTAAAGGTAACAGCAGCCTGGAGGAATTGTAACACCCTTAGACAGGACTATAGATCCTGAATTATAAACCTGCAAAAGAAAAGAAAAATGTGAGCTTTGACGGAATAAACGTGGTCTAAAATAAAAAAGTTATTTGCGGTTTTATAAGGTTTTGTTGAAAAATGACTTGCCACAAAAGGCAAAATAAAAAGTCAAAAAGAGATTTGTACACTGCACAGAATTATAACTGCATCTAAATAACAATAACATGTTGAGAATTTACGAGAAAATCACTAGTGCCTCGGAGGTTAAAATGTGCTCACTTTAGGGAATCAAATTTATCCAGTGGAAAAACATTTAAACACAAGATAAATCAGCTCCCTGCAAAGCAGAGTCAGAGTCTTACTGAGGTCTGCAAGCTCTAATATCTCTATGTTATTAAAATGACACTTTAACCCCTTTGCAATAAAAGCCAAAAGGATGTTCCCATAAATCTTTTGCAAGAGATCTTCTTACCCCTTCACTGCTGCCATCCCTGAGCTCAGACAGGAGCCAGCAGTAGTGCTAAACCCAGAGGAATTTAGTTAACACAGACTCCAGTTTCATTTCAGCCAATTCCATTCAACAGACTACTATATGTTTTTATTTTTGTTGCCAGTTCTCCAGTCATCTTTTATTCATGATTAAACATGGCCTTTGTAAATAGATGTCACAGTGTTGCCATTTCCAAGGATTTCTTTTTGCTTTATATGAGTTGCAGTGTTCTGTAATCAATAGATCATTTACAACTAAAACTTTTGGCTCAGGGAAGGTTGCTCAATATGGTTTATTCATTCCACATATACCTTATCATTGAGATAGAATATTTCTTTGCACACAGCAAGAATATATGTTTAAAAGTAAATACCTATTCTTGGTAAACTTCAGTGTATTACGGTGAAATAAGCAGATGTGGATTGTCGAAGAAAACATTGTGAAGAATTGGGTTTAGTGTGTCATCATTCTTTGGTCATTAGAAAAGACTTAGTGACAGGAGGATTTTAATGGAGATGGGAATCCATGGGCAAGCCCAGCAGCAGAAAGTCCAAATCCAACATTTATCCCTTGTTTAGCCCTTCTTTACCTCTCTTGGTTCACTTCATGGGGGCAGCTTAGCCCCTGACTCCTTCCACCTGATTGGTAGCCCAGGACTCCACTCACTAAGAAGATGAGACGGAGTAAGGTGGGCCAGATCCCCAAGCAGGCAGGATGCCATCCTCTCCAGCTGGGCCTATGAGCCGCAGCAGTGCCTTCCTGTCCCACAGCTCCCCGACGTGGCAGAATCTGCCGACGCCTGATAAGACGGCGCCAAGACTCACAAGGACGTACCTCTCAGTGCTCTGATGCCGATGTTGCAGTTGTGGAATTAAACTTTTTAATTAGCAGAACACCCCTGAACTGTCAGGAGAGTGGACCACATCTCTCTGGTTTTCCTCATTGCCCACCCCCTTCCCACTTGATCCAACTAACAAACGCCACAGAGCTGAGAGACTTAAGCTACAACAGAAGCAATCATTCTTATTTCCTGTTTGCCAGTCTGTTTAAACTCAACACAGCTCAGAAAGATAACACATTATTTCAAATCACTAGTAAGCCAGACACTATATCTGCTCCTTGCACACGTACACACACACCAATTTCTAAAATAATGTATCAGGCAGCCACTCTGCCACTATATCATCTTTTCCTCCTTGTTAGATCAATATTATGATGAAGTCATGTACTTCAAGTTAGAATTGACTTCTTGTGGTGAAAGGGCACTGGTTGGTGATTGTCAAACATTCAGCTGATTGCAAAGTGTAGTAGAGTACCAATGAGTGCTTCTGCAATCTAAAAGGCAAAAGTGGCAACTCTCATATACAATTCGGTGAAGAAGTAATTGCTCCTTTACAGATGTCTGCAGTTTTAGCTCTTTTGTGCCAGAAGATCAAAAAATGTATAGAAAAAAACCAAACCCAAGTAAATACACTGTTTTCAAATAATAATCGACATTAAGGCGTTAAAGTTATTCAAACCTATGTGATTCTATTTAAGAATCTAATTACTCCCTAAGCATGAAAGTAGGGTTTTCTAATTTTTGTGGCAAAAACTGCCATCAATCATTTGGACAGTGCATCTTTTATGTCAGTGTACAGGATTTTGTGCAGGACTTTTCTTTTCACAGTTGTTTTAATTCAGCCACAATTGAGGATTTTGAGTAAGAACACTACATTTAAGATAATTCCACAACATCTCAATCAGATTTAAGTCCAGACTTTAACCTGGACCAAAAACTATCCAGCTGTATAACCTGACAAGCTTTGTCTTACGGTCAAAAGCTGATGAACAGAGATCAGAATTTAAGGTTCCAGCAATGATGGATCTTTTTGATATGCTGTGTTAGTTTTATACTAGATGTAACAGGAACCACACCATCCATGAAGCTTTTCTTTTTTATATATAAAACACATGGAATATGAAAGTCTCTATAATGGCACGCTATGTGGTGGTGGTGGTATGTTAAGCATTAACGGAAAGCGGAGTTGATTATTTCAAGGGGAAAAAAAACATTTCACACTAAAACATGTGCAATGAAGGTGTAAATATGTGTGATTTTTCTGTTCAGTATGAGGTGAAACCTACACATTTTATTAGGTTCAAGCTCAATCTATTTTACATAGAACCATTTCAAGCAGTACACAAGGTTTCCATCTGATCTGCAGGAAATATTACAATTTGATAGGGATAGTTTCATGTCAGGCAGGCTACGGAGTTACATTTTCATTCTGAAGGTTTTTAGTTTTACCACTGATTCATTGTTGCTAAATTAAAGTGCCCTTGCTTCCAGAACCACAGATAAGTTTGATCTTTTTTTTTTCCAGAGATCAATGGGAGAAGTAATAACACACCATAGTATTTGCATATGAAGAAAAAACCCTCTGGAGAAGTTAATGGGCAGAGTCAATTTCATCCTGCCTTTGAAATCTATTTATTTGCTCCTCCTTCTCTCTTATACCTTTGTCCTTTTCTTTTAGCCTGCTGTAGCTACACTACAATCCCTCAAGTAAAAGTCTATTTTACTTATGGCAAGAATTTAATTCACCAGTTTCCTCTTTTCTGTTCCTTTGAAATAGCCGTGAGTAATGGTTTTCCATCAAGTCTCGTATCCACGTTTTTGTGTCCATCAACATTGTGGGATCAAATTCTTTAGCTGCCTATTCCTCTAACGCTCCTGGGTTAGTGGGAAGGGCTCACACTTGTGTTTTTTTCTGCCCACAACACGGACAGACTTTCTGAAATAAAATGACATTGCTTCATCTGTTAAATTATTTATTTTAGCCCCAAAATAAAGTATTAGCTGAAGTCATTTTATGCTCAAAGGGATTCATTTCTCCCAAAAGATTATTTGCATGCGGCGGAATTGGAGTGTTCTGCTTCCAGTCTGGAGAAACAATGACTCTGCTCGGCAGAATGCTGGTTTACAGACGTCTTTAAATCTCTGCAAATAAGGCTACCTTGGGACAAATACGCATGTCAATCATACTTGTCAGGATTCCAATTTCCCTTCCACATCTCCTGGAGCACTTGTGCTGCCTGTGCTCCTTATTGGCTGGGAGGGATCTGGTCTCATGACACAAGCTGATGCATTTGTTCAGTCAAAGGGAAAACCCTGACAGGAATGGTCATGGAGCCAAGATGCAGAGGCCTCTGGGAGTATGTTTCAAATGTGTTTCCAGGAGCTGATAGGTGCTTCTGTAGTATGTTATGCTGAAAGATGGTGGAAAGAAAATGTTTGCCTCTCCCTCTGGAACAGGGAGCATTATCACATGAGTATGACCATTACGCACTAAATATATCCACCAAAATGCTGAATGAACATCTTTGTTCTCATCAAGACAAAAAAAATGTTTTGAAACAAATTAACATAAATGTGTGGTCTTTATCAGATCACATTTAATTTATTTTTAACTGCTATAATTCACAAAAAAGAAAAAAAAAAACCTGACAGACTTAATTCAATTATAGCTGTGTGATGTGTTGAGACTCTAGAGGTGTGAGCTAATTCCTCTGTTTACACCCCTGAGTCACTGTCACAAACAAATACAAACACATTCATTGGCTTCCAGGATGTTGTCTGCACGCCTGTCCCACCATCTTTGAAGTTTTTCATCGCTTTATGTTGTTTGCCCATTTATGTTCTTTCTCTCAAATCACCATGTGGTGTTCTGTATAAATTTAGCACAGTGTGAAACATTGTATGAGCTATGTATTAGACGCGTGAACTCCCCTTCTAACATGCAGCTGAGAGATGCTGTGGTGATGGGTTAACTTTGGACTGGAAATCTTCACAGTGCAATCCCGATTTCGCAGCTCTGCAGCGAAACATATTGCTGACATCTCTGCCACGGACACTCAAAGCATTTGGTAACTTGGAAGTCATTAACACAAGCTGTGGCATTTGCCAAACTCCCCTGAGACTTTGGATTAAGCCACTGAAATGCAAAAGGATGCTTTTAGGGATTATGCTAATTGCTAATTGCTGTATCAGGATGTGATTGTTTTTCCTGGGTAATTTGGATTATTGGCATTAGAGATTCAGAAGAAAGTTGATGTGTTCTGCCTCTCTAATAACGTTGTTACCTGCTCTCAACCATGAAGCCAACTCTTCCCTTGTGGGGGCTCTAACATCAGTGAAATATTGTCTGCAAGCTTGTGCAGGCACAGTAGACAACACAATCACACACAATGAAATGAACAATAAAATATGCTGCAGACAAATTGAAAACACTTTTAGTTTAAATTAGTGCTCATGTAACAGCATTAGTCCTGCCCCGGGGTTACTGTGAAGAATTTATTTCTGGCCTCCTCTGGCTCTTCTCATAGTCAATATTCATCAAATGAGTTCTACATATTTTTTTTTTTTATTTTAAAAACTAAAATGTTAGAATCACAACATTGCATGTATAATCACTTTCAAAAAATGCTAAAAGCTTTGTGTCTGTGACCAACAGAGGGCCTTCTTCAACCTTGTCACCCAGCAACTGCACCTTTTAGAAATCAATTATTTTCTAGAGTGAGGCAACCTGCCTTAGCAGTGTCTTCATTTAACTTGTCTTAATGTAAAGTGAAGATAAACATCCCAGAATACTATTGTCAGAAATGATTTATTTTTAATCTTCCTAAGATTACTTTTTGAAAAGATTTTATGAAGATTAGTAATACTTATTTTTGCCTGATATGCCTTTTTTTTGCCTCTGTCATTGGACAAATATATTTAATTGCAAGTCTTCCACCAGACAGTTTTACTATTATAAAAACATTTGTTAAAAAAAAAATTAACAAATAATTCCAAAGTTTGAAGTTGTAGACCAAGACTGATCACCACACTGATACAAATCTGTGTAATAATTTAAAATCTTTTGCAAGCATGTACAAAAATTTGCATTAGTATAGAAAATGTGCATTTTTTTAAAAGTGATCACAGGGCAGATGTTGATTTTGAACTTTCAGCACATTGTTTTGACCTTTCTTGTGCAGTTAGGGCAGCATCTGAAAATTGCACCACTCTTGAGGTGCTTTATTTGGTAGCAAAAAACCTGAACGGCTCCAACTTTATCTGCTGGCCTTACCACTGTGAAATATATAATATACACACAAGAGACAGTTTGGAATATTTTAATTAAAGGCCAATTATATGGCCTTAAGGATATTATGAAAGAGCATCAATTTGGATCCATTGGTGAGAAATTAAATTAATGCCATGATTTCAAGTTGCTTGGTTGGCTGATTTTCAGGGTAAATTAGTTAAAAAGCACTAACATTTTCCTGACACTAGGGATGTCCTGTTTTGATGCCATGGCCTCAGCATTTTGATCAAGTTGTTTTTTCAATGGTTAATATTGACTGATATAATTTCTCAAGAAAGTGATACAAAATATAGGCCTTCAGTTTGTAAGAAAAAAATCACAGTGCATGTCTTGATGAACAAAAGGCATTGAAAATTGTGTTGTTCATCGATCCAATCTAAGTTTTTGTCAACAATCAAAGTGTTTTTCACTCTTTGCCATGATGTTCAGTGAAAAAGATGCAGAAGATCTGTGCTTCTGCAACCTGTCTGTCTGGCCTGGTTTGTATTCTGTTTGCTAGAACACTACCAATTAATTTGCATCATGCATTTTAATTAGTAGTGTAATTTATGAAGCAGCAGAAAAGTGTTAATTTAAGAAGCAGTAGAAAGTGACTTCTGTAGCCTTTTTCCAGAACAGGAGTTTTAACTAAAACGCTATCCAAAAATGTTAAAAGTTAAATTATAAACGAGTCCTATCAAAACAGTAGAGAACGATTTGAACACAATCCCAGCATTTCAGCAAAATGTACCACATAGAAATTATTAGCAGGAGCAGGAGATCTGTTCATTTTGTTGGTTTGGATCGGATACGTCTTTGGAGAAAAAAAATATATGTTGTAACAAGACATCTCTCACTTTTTAGAAAAACTGAAACTGCATCATCCACAACATCATTGATTATTGAACGAATGTGGAAACAATAACAGTGCTATTGTAGTCCACATAGGGTTTCATTTTACTGCACTTTAAAGCCACGGAGTACATAGTACTTGTACTGGGAATCAACATCTACACATGTTCGTTCCCCACGGACAGAATGGGGAAAGACAAAATATCACTTCTGAAAACATTGAATATCAAGGGACTGATATTCTCCTCTAGATAATTAACCATGAGCAAAACAGTGTGAAATTACAAATGATTAGCTAGCAAACTAATATATATTTGTTGCTTCCTATCTTGGAGAAACTTCTACATTTTCTGTGACAAATGTGTTTTTCAGTCATGTGCACTTTTAATCTTTACCAACTTAGATTTACCACCTTTCGTTACCTCCTGCAGTGTATTGCAGAAGTATTTTTGGCACGTTTCAGTCGAGGGAAGCACAGAAGTTTCTCTGCTGAGTTCAGATTTCTATTTGCTTTCAATCTCACTGACTTCTATCAGTAACTGTGGCTTACTGGTAGTACTGCTTTCACAGTTTAAGATTGTTAATTTGATCTAACGTCTAGCAGTGTCTAACTGCCCCATGCTATGATGCAAGTTTCCATTTGCATTTAATTTTCTAATCTGTGTATGACTATAAAATATACTGAAAATTAACATTAAGGAAAAAAAAATTAAAATATTCATGTTCTATTTGGAATATTAATGCATAGATTTGTAATTACTAAAGTAAAGCATTTTGCTTTGTTGCAACTGTATCAAAACATTCACTTCATCTGTCCCAATGCAGAGAAAAAGAAAAAGAGACCCTTGCTAGACCAAAAAAATAAAAATTAAAGTAGTCAACTTGATGTGTTGAAAGGTGAAGCAACAAAGTACAAATGCTGTATTTACAATGATAAAAATCTCATGAAAACAGCTAACATCATCACAAACTCAATAGCACCTTTACTGCTGATAGCTCATATAGCCACATTTGCAATATGTTACAAAGCTTACAGGAAAAGAAAAAGACTACTCACAAATCCTTTTTCCTAGATTTACACATCTCTCACCTAAAATATGCTAAGTGAATAATTGACCTTTAATTCACACAGTATCTTGCGCTTATTAAAAACACAGTCTGTTTGTTGGAACTTCACTGCTCACCCAAACAGACAGTGTTCCTCAGATTTAGGCAAGAGAAACAGAATAAATCAGATCAAATACCTTGCTACAGAGTAATAAAACTGTTGGCCAGAAGTCTGTTCAAGTCATCCACCTCATAAAGCAGCAAGCTTTAAGCATTCTATTAGAATCATTTTGCATTAGGATCCTTGACTGCTCCTTGGTTTCTCTTTTATATGAAATGTGAACAGCAGTTGGTTTTTCATTCCTTGCATCTCAAGTACGACCATAGTGAACCGACGAAAAGTTGCTTTGTACTCTAATCGACCTCTGGTTTGTTTCATGTCCACAAGTAGGAAGGAGACAGAATCCTAACTATGAATTGATTTTTGAATGAGCATACATTTACTCTAAAATGCTTGCATGACTCATTGAGGCTATGCAGTGCAGCAACCCCGCTGTCTTAACTGATTTGAGTAACGAACACACATTCTTCTTTTGACTCAAGGTCATTTTGTCATCGCAGACTTAAGCAGTGTCCTCTGGTTTTTATAAAGGACCAACTTACCATGAAAGTGTATCTGGGCTGAGGTGAGAAGGTGACTGCTGTAACTAATGGGTTTATTTAATTCAATTTATTGCCTCTGCTGCCACATCATATGAGACATGCTGGTCACTGTAGGATTGAGGTTTCATAAAAGAAAGAGAGATTACTCCCTTTTTGAAAAGGGCAGAATATAGTCTAATGTCATGCTGGATTTTGGTGCCTGCAAAGCCGGATGTAAATCTGCAGAACTAAATGAATATAGGTTTGTGGTGAAATTTTGGCTCTTAGGCTTATTGTGGGCAAGCCGACCAATCAGAATCCTGCCGTTGCTATGCTCACAGGGCTGGGAATCTGTAATAAATGAGGGCTTTGTCAACATGTCCACTGTTGGATCCTGGAAGGCAGAGTCTTTTGATTTCAGTGTGTCAGCTGAAAGGCACTCCAGCACATTTTTTTTCTCTTCTAGCCCATGTTTAACATTCACTGCTATCTTTTTCATCTATTATTTATCTCTATGGATTGAGTGTGGCATTCTGTCTCTGCTTTAAGCATACTAGAATAATTAATTAATCCTTAACATTATTAAGTTTGATACATGTCAAGCTATATCTCCCTCCAAACACATTGTCTCCAATTAACATTTTCTAAATTTCAGATACAAGCTGTAGAATACAAATGAAGCAGTCCGAGCTTCTGGCAACACGTTGTCTTGGCTCAAGGCAAACAGCTTTCTCTTAAACTTATTTTGCATTATACCTTTTCTTTACAGGAATAAACATGTACACTGTTTTGGGGGTCTTTGGGCCTTCGAAATTTAATGCACCATGATAATTATGTAAGCAATGGAGCAGTGCTTAAGGACGGAATTTCACACCTTGAGTTTAAATAATGTACGGTGTAAATTTCCTAGGCTGTAATGTTCACATGTTTCTTCATGCTGTTTTTATGGCCTTGATGTGCAAAAACACAGGGTGCTGGTGCGGCAGCATGTTTTTATTTAACTAATCTCTGTGAGGGGATTATAGGCTACAAGAATCTGCTTGAATCTGTATGTTGAATAAATAAATGTTTGTTGCTGTGTAGAATCTATAAAGGCAAAGCGTACGATAGAGGAGTCAGTGCTCCAGCATGTTCACAGTATAAACCATTATACGGCTCAGACAACAAGGAATAAAGCTCTGAGGACCCAGAATTCTGCTGTTTTTCTCCACTACTGTGTTGATTGCAGGTAATTTCTTTCACCTGACATCCCAGATGTGAACAGACTCCTGATTACACATTCAAAATGCTTCTTTTCCCTTAACTTGTCAAGTTTTGTCTTTAGGAAATACATGTTTGTACTATTTGACATATACTGGTGCCTGAACAATGTTGAGGAGGGAGGGGAGGAACTAGAATATTTTAGATTTTTTAGGCTTGACACTCTTTACCTCACAGAGGGATGTCTGTGGAGGTGCAGAAGAAAAATATTCTGACGTATAATGAGAGAGTGGGTTGCTCAGGCTCTTTGACATCAGACAGGCTATGCCTCCTGCCCTGTATAAGTGCTAACCCACAGAGTCAGATGTGGTTCTTTTTTCCCTCTATGAATCCATTGGTTTTTGTGTCCTCAGACCTCTTTCCTCTTTTCTTAGCTTTTTGTGAAGCTCAAAATGTGAAAAGCACAACAATGTCCACCACATGTTCTGTCGTTTTCTAAAGTTGCCAGAAAAATCATGCAGTGAAAATGAACACAATTATCCAGCCACCCATTGTTCTGACACAATTACAAAAAAAAAGAACGGAAAGTTTAGTGCATTTTTTGAGCAACTTTCCTACAGAATGTTGAGGAATTGTATTATTTTATTACAGTCAAATATGTGTTAGGGTGACTAAAACAAACTTCAAACGCAATGTCTTATAGTAAACAAGCATAAAAAGAGGTTAAAATGCAAACCTAATTTTATTGTAATTTTTGAAAATCATAACGAATGACATTATGTGGTCAATATAAAATATGTCAGAGGAGTAGAAACTTATTTTGATGTTATTTGCATCATGGTTTTCTATTCTTATGGTTAAAAAGTTTTTAATTTAACACCATTAGAACATTTGCTTTACTTCTATTTGTAACCCCACCTAGTCATATTGGAGTCGAACCAGAAACTCACAGTTGACAACAACTAGTCATAAGTACATGAACATTTTTAGAATCAGGTCTTCACAATCTAGTAGTTCTGCAAACTGTGAAGAATCCAACATTTGTTCTAATCCTGTCACATAATGTGGTGTACCTTGTAATGTTACGTGGGTCACAACCTGTTTTCATGCCTATGAAATGCGAGTCCTGCTTATAATATAATGTTTTGTATGCTCCTTGTGTCTTGGGAAAAATGTTGTGAAATTTACAGACTGCAATTGCATTAAGACAGATTGAGCGCTATGGCAGGACACACATGATAGTTTTCATTGGGGTTTTATGCCTAGTTTTCTTCTGCTTATCTGTAATCAAACAAAAAACCCTGATAATGTTGCTATAACATCTGAAACAGAAAAGGCATCATATTAAATCTCAATATCACAAGAATAGCATAAAACGGCCACTCTGCAAGGACATTTAGTGTTGCTTTTTGTGTTACAATGACATTTAACCCTGGATCTGACTCATATCACAAGCTTAATTGGAAGGTCCTGCTCTGTTGCTCTGCACCAAAAGAAACCATTTTATACCTTATACATGCCGTATACATTCTTTTTTTTTATATGCCACTTGATTGATATGCTAATTATTGGTGAACTTTTTACCTTACATAAATGCCATGGGGAAATGATTGGAGTGCTTAGGTGATTGGATAGTTATTTCCAAATGTTTCAGATCAGATTATATGCTTGTTTGCAGGCTCTTCATATGTTGATCTGGTCATGTGAAGGTTTAGAGCATGGCAGTTCTTGAACTGCAGTCTGTGATGCATTACCAGAGAAACAAAAAAGGAAAAACTTTAGAATGATGAATGTAAAAACACACTTTAAAATTTATTCTGTAGTGCTCTCTAACTCTAAATAACACTCTATATACCGTATTATTTTTGGTTTAAGTATAGACACTTTAGGTCTTCGACACAGACACTATGAATTTTATTTTTGGGTATGTTCTTCAGTACTCATTCCCTTGTATGGGGCTTATTTCTTGTATTCTACCTTACAATCACAAATAAACACAATTTATACATATATCTGTCTAATTGTCTCACTTGTTTAGCAGCTACTCATACTGAGTGGTGACAAATAAACAAAAATCTGTCTTTTATTGTTATGCACAGTCAGTGGTAAGGAATAAAAGAGCCTAATAAGATGTGGATGTGTTGTTCAAGTTATTTATATAAAGGAGTCCTCTTTTTTTAGTACAGGTAATGAGGTATGAAATTATAATGCAGCATAAATTAGCCAACATATGCAGCAAGAAAAAAATTATTTTCATTTTGCCAGTCCTTTTAACATTTGAGAATGATTAGACAACAGCTGCATGGCCTTGAGTATAATTTCTGCCTCATCTAGGAGAGTGTTTGATTCAGTGCAATGCCTTGCGTCTTTATACCTCTATTCCATAATGCCTTGATTTAATGTCCTCTCAGAGGTCAGATATAGTTTTGGCAACAACAAACCACTTGCTTTAACACTACTCTATTAATAACCGCAAATAAATCAAGGCCCAAAAGGAGTTTCCTAATTTGCATGCAGTTTTTCAATCCCCAATTGAAAACATGTGGTCCATGTCCCGAATAATCAAATCTCTGATTAATTGTTGTATTCTTATGTGTGCATTTTTTAAGCTTCTTGATTAACCTGTAAGTGGTGCAATGTGAGCTCTGCTCAATAAGTTCTTGAACAAATGTACCTAAAGCAAAACATTTTGTAGTCTTTATTAATTGCATGGTTTATCACAGAAGTCATTTCTTGTGAATTGTCAGAGATGTTCTTTTGTTGAAGCTCTTTGTCAAATTTTTGCTCATCATCCAAAATAATGGCGTGGTTACACAGAATTATTACGCACACTAATGTCAATATGGGACTTTGCTCTGTGTAATGTAGTCTACCCAGAAAGGATGTTTCATTATATAGTTGCAAAATTTGGGGGATTAATTTTGAGTAATTATTTTCACCTGTGTTGCATTATGCAATTTCTGTATTTCCTGAAGGAAAATAGTGTTTGGATATTGTTATTGAGAGACACTCAGTATGGGGGTGAAAGTTATGTTTGCCATTTAAATTATTCATTTGAGTAATGGTATTCAAATAAGATGATTAAATAATATTAGAAACCCCTTTTAAAAAATAAGATTTCATTTTATATAAAGCACAAGTGTATGTGTGTACGTGTATGTAAAGTTTTATTTGGAGCTGTGTTTGTTTTGAAAACCGTATTAATACAGCCTATGTACGGACTACATTTTAGCTGCGTATATTCACACCATATCATGAATTACTGAAGTGGTGCCCTTATAAACACATACATACGTTTGGGATGTAAAAATCTTGTTTCTTTTTTAAGCAAAGCTAATGCTTGACTGAATTGACTGAGACTGTCTAAATGAATACATGCATAAAGATAAAAAAAAAACAATAAGAAGACAGGACACCAGTTCTATGGTTATTGAGGCATCTATATTGTTTATGTACCATTAGGCTCACACCGTATTCTCCCCCTCACTTTTCACATGAAAGCATATATTGCTCCAGGCTACTCTCATTGTACAGCAGCTTGTATGATCCAAGCTGCAACAGAGATATTCACAAAACACTCTGAGATAAAACAAACATTAAAATTAAAACAATACAAATTAAACATATACAAACAGTGGACACTGTGATTGAAGGCATTTTCTGCACACATAATTTTGACTTTGTGGAGATGCATTTTGCCAAGGCGAGATATTGGTATCAAACTCTGATGAAAATGAAGCCACAGTAATCAAAGACTCTGCATTAATTACATAAATGAACAAAGGAATCTTGTTTCTCAAGATAAACACCATCAAAGTTACTGAAGGAAGCTAATGCAAATAGGGTCCTTGGAGAGAGGCTATGAAAGTGTCTTTATACGCTTGTTGACAAAAAGACATGCATGATTTTAGGGCCAAGCATAATAATAATTACAATCATGGTGAATTTGTGCATTTCTCAGGAAAAAAAACTGACATACTGAGCATTGGGATCATTAGCTATTCCATTTTTTCTCAACTCACCATTAAAAATGTACAAAGCCACCATAGCTGCAAAACATGGCAGTCGGGACTTTGTCTTGATTTGCAAAGCAGCCAGTAAAACGTCTCAGAGTAGGTGGGCATTCTCTTAGATGTTAAAATGTATGAATTATTCATTAAGCTGCTATTCCAATATTTATCACAACTGTATATGTGATAGCCCTTCATGTGTGGGAGGTAGCAGGTATGACGTCACATGTTTAGATCTCTTGGTAACAGGTGAATCCAAAGAATTTAATGTCAGAAACAGGGTCCAATTATCTACTTTTCAGTTTATCAATTACAGCAAACTCATTAGAAGTCTGCAGTCAACTTGAGTGGATTTCAAGAAAGCAACTAGGTAAAGGAAGATTGAATGGATCTCACGTTATTCACTCCCATGCTTAACCAAATTATGCACTGAAGCATTGTTTATCCATCAAACTAGGCCCTCTTCCAGCAATCCACTCACAAAGAAATTCAAAATTAATTGGCAACACCAAAGCAGAGTCACAGCAAACAGACAACTTTCTTCCTCTCCCCATGATGCAAATGATATTCAGAACAGAAAAAAAAGCAACGCTCGCTGCGTTTTATGTCTTATCCGTCTCGGTTGTAATGCCAAAACGCAGTTGGTCTGTGGAGTGTTTTACCTCTCCACCCACACTTCCCCGGGGTTCCAGCTGGATTTTCCTGAATAAAATTAATGCAGGATAGAAAGCAGCAATCGGGAAGGCAAATGAAGGATTGTGAGTGACGGTCTAATAATTGGGGTCTGGTCCTGCTCTCCATCCTCTTGCTGATCTGGGGACAGGAAAGGAATACGATTCATGGAGGATTAAAGGAGCAGAGCTTACTCAGCAGAATAAACTATTTGAAGTAGGGACACACACACTACCATACTTCCGCTCTTAAAACATTCCTTTAGTGTACTCTTTAAGTGACTTCCTCAGATATATTGCATGTGCCTGATCTGTTCTGAAAGTTACCCTTTAACTATCATTGGCCCTTGTGGAGCGTGCTTTTCATTCATGTGAGGTGATGAAGGGGAGAGTTGCTAAATGCTGCACCTTGGTGTGAGCTGTTTACTACTGAGCCACTCAGCGAAGTGACACATGCATTTACTTTGACTAATAAATCATTGATGGTCTTATGTGCATCGATGGAAATGCAGTGTCAGTTTTGATACTTGATTAGCATTTCTGTCACTTCACCTTATGTTTAACATAACTCCAGCTGTGCAACTCAATTCACGTTGCCCATGGGCATGACTATGATGAGCCATTCCTCAAACTGACAGCCAGCCATAGCAGCATATCAACAAATGTGTAATTTCACTGAATATATGAAGCAAATAAAATGCAATGTATGGAGTATTTGAATCTTGTAAAATTAGAAACAGGAACTGATGGTGAATATTCTTCTCTGTTTTTCATAGAAACTGAAATATATCCACTTTGTTTCATAAAACAGTGTTCTGTGTTTGAATGATAAAATATAATAGTTTAATTTCAATGTTACTCTCAACTTTATTATAGCAATTGAGAGAGTAAAGGCAATATCTGTATTCCTAAGGTACATAATTTGTGCCGAACATTCTTTTTGCTGTAAAGTCGTACACACATCACTGTTAGATTTTTAAAGCAAACATGACAACTATGAATCATACATTGGATACATCTTATTGCTAAACCAAAATATTAAACTAAGCTATGCCTATGAAACAGGAACCAATCTCTCAGTAACTTTAGCCTGGTAATGAATGCAAGAAGAAAATTAGCTAATGGTGTAGGAACCTGCTCCACTCAGTAATGTGTATCTCCAAATAGAGGCTGTTCAGACAACCCTCCACTGCAGACAAAATACTGACTCCTTTTAACACCACATAATCCCACTTCAAAGAATGTAAAGGCTCTTAGGTTAAGAACATATTCAATGAGAAATTTCATCATGCTACCTGTTATGAACAGATTCGGTGTAACAGTTTACCCCTAAGCATCTTATTATTTGCCTTTCAGTTACCTTGAATAGATAGGTTCTCTATAGGAAGAGAGCTCTATATGTGCCTGAATCTAAGGTCGTTTGCAAACTCACTGATGCTAATTTGTTGGACACATCCATCTACACCCATTTAATGTTTGATTTAGCCAATTATTCTTTGTTTGGTTTGGACTTTACAGGACAATATGCTTACTCAGTATTCACTAGAACATGACAGACACACTGCAATCACACATGCCATTTCCAGTAAATGGATAGCAGGTGTGTCTTTTAACATAGCTTCCATCGCATCGTCTACTCAAGCTATGTTTATATGTCATGCAAGAGTCTGATTAAAGTGCACTGTTTGTATAGTCAGTAATTTGCAATTTGTTTAAATATTCACTTCCTTGATTAATTTACAAGAAAATCTGTCTGCTGAGGTTCAGTCTTCAAGTAAACCTGACACTAATCACAGCACAAGCTAAAAACACAAGATGCAATTGTTGAAACCCATCAACAAAAAACTGACATCTTTGTTTTCTTTTTTGAGATTTAGAGGTAATGTGGGTATGACCTTGGAAGTTTGCCATAATTTAATTGAGGGATGTGCTTGAGGCACATTTTCATGCACGCAGTTAATGTGGTGATGAGAGGATATGGTAATGTCCACTTTTATTCTTTTCCTCATTCATCCTGGCTGTGGTGATTCCTGTCCATGTTAATGTCCGCTGCATGCCTCCTGATGAGGGCTGGTCAGCCAGGTCACCATTTGCAAAATTCCTGTCAGGTCAGAACCTCTCTGTGGACATGAGGAGCTTTTACTTCTCAGTTCATTAGTTTATTTTGAAACTATATGATATGAACCAAAGCTATCATTAAATAATGGTACTCCCCTTCATAATGATCAGCTACAGTATAAGACTTTGAACCACTTATATTTTAAGCATGAAATTACCAAAAGGTCTATTTTACTTATTCAGTTTTCAGTTCAGGAAGCAAAAAGCTAATCAAAACCAAATCATGTAACCAATAAAAACTATTTTTGTTTTTTTTTTAAAAGAGATGTTATCTACTAACTATGTCATTTTCCTGACTTGGCAGTTGTTCAATAAACAGTCTCTGACGCCCTCCACAAGTAGGATCAGCCAAAAAATGTCATTGCAATAGAAGTTGGTTGTTCACAAAGTGATATATCCAATTATATTATTAGAAAATTAAGTAAAAAGAAAAAGTCAATACAGTAAAAATGCACAACCAAAAAGGATACCTACAGCTTTGAGAGGATTGTGATCAAAATTCTTTTCAAGAGTGATGGGGAATCCTTTGGTGTGAACTGTGCAGAAAAACATTGCTTTCGTAATCACCAAGCACAAACATGTCTAGGAGGTAGACTGCAGCTGTGTTAGACCCTTCCTCAATCAGAGACACTATCAGAAAGGTCTGAAGTGAGTTAATTAATTAATTTTGCTTCAGTTGATGATGGTTCACTGTGTTTTCTTAGATCCAAAGTAAGGGCAGCCGTCTACCAGGAAGTGTAAGGGCACTTCATAATTACCCCTAGTGAAAAGCTTTATGGAGATGCTAATCTCAATTGCCAGCAGGACTTGGCACCTTCTTGCACTGCCAAAAATATCAATACTTCGCTTAATAATCATAGTATCACTGTAGTTGACTGGCCAGCAAATTTGCCTGACCTAAATTTCACAGTGCATCTCCAGGATTTTATCAGGAGGAAAACAAAATGGCAAAAAAACACAATTATTAAGTCAACCTGGGCTTCCTTTACTCTTCACCAGAGACGGGCTGATTGCATCCATGTGGTAAATTATGCAAAAGAAATCTGGACCAGGTATTGTGCATATACCATACAGGGCTTTTATTTCTGTTTAAAATATAAACTTTTTAGTTCTTTGTAATATTCGTCTGTACAACACAGAATTCTTGGTTTTCGACCTTGAAATAATAAATATTTGAAAAAAACATGCTGTATATCACTCTAAGTAATCAATATAAAATGTGTTTTACTTTAGAGTCAAAACACTGAAATAAATACATTTTCTGATGTCATGTCTTTTTTAAATTAGTCTTTCGTGTGTGTCAGAGGAGCCGTCACAAACTGGGACATAGTCCCTACAGCACAGTTCGTGCTGACATGCAAGCACTTGGGCACGCATACACACACACACCCGACATAACTTACTTTTTGGTTTCAGCACAAATTGCTTCTTGCTTCAGTTGTGGTGTTTATCCTAGCTTCTAGTTTCCAGTGTCAAACATTTCCCCGGTTTACGTATTCAAGCCATGCTGTTTCTGGATTGAAGCTAGGGAGTCACTCGTATTGTCGTACGAGTGACATCATCAGAACGTTGTATTAATTGAGTGTTTCCTATTTATTAAATTGAGTATTTTATTTTGGTTACAGATTTCTTTTTGTGTGTTATGGTTATCGTATTCATGTTATTTTATTTATTTTGGTAGGTGTCTACTTGAGTTAGAAGTATTTTCTATTTTGTCTTGTGGGCAGAGCCTGTAAATATAAAAGGGGCTCTACACCACAGGGAGGCAGTTTGACTTTAGATTCCCAAGAGGTTACGCTGAAGGTGATGGATCTTTGAAGGTATGAAGGTACTGATGTTTTTAATTTATTTATTTATTTTTATTAAAAAAAACATGCCTGTGTCCCATTGTAATATACTGCACAGCTTCTCCAACTTTTTTCACCTTAAGATGAGCACAATAAACACCATCTAAAGTGAACTATGGCACCTGCCTATCAATTTTATCGAAATCACAACAGAGCCCTGCCATATGTGTGTCTTACAAACAGAGCGGCACTGCGACACAATTGATAGCATTGTTCCCTTGCAGCAAGAAGGTCCTGGGTTTGAATGCCAGCCTGGGGTCTTTCTGCATGGAGTTTGCATGTTCCCTCTGTGCATATGTGGGTTCTTTCTAGGTATTCTGGCCTCTGTTGTTTTCATTAAAGCACCACTAAACATCCTGTGTGGTCCCGATACCATATTTAGGAATATTCCAGTTCTTCAAGATACTTAAAAGTCCCTTAATAAGATATTTTCACTTCCATGTATTCTTGTTGAATGCAAAAATAATGCAAGTAAAAAAATGCTACAATTGAATCCCTGACTGTCTTCAAAATTATCATATGATAATGTTATAAATACAGTTAGAACTGCCCACTACACAGATTTGAAATTGTAAAAGCAAGAACAAGCCTTTCACTGTAAAAACTGGCTTAGAGTTGATGTAAAAACAGGCCAGAGGTGAAACAAAAGAAAGAAGCATGCCTTACATAACAAAATAATGTAATTATGTTTGTTCACTCATGGATTTGTTTGTTTTACCACTGCATGTAATAACAATGGAGTGTACAAAATCCCACTAGATAAGTCTAGGTTTAGTGGTTTTCTCTGATTCTCTTCCAGAGCAGGTCAGATAATACTCTCCGGGGCTTGACCCTTGCTTTGAGGCTTATAACCTACATTCTACTGAACAAAGCAAATCTTCTTTATTTTCTCCTTTGAGAATTTCTGAATCTGAACATAATGAATACAAACAGAAATAGTATTGCTGTGCATCTCTTTTTGTTTTCCGTTTGTCTGTATTATATTTAAAACCATGTTTTCTTGTTTTACACATGGAGATAGAATTGTACAACACAACACTTGCATTGTGAGTTTTTTCTTTGTAGAGAGCTCTATATGACAGGACTCTGTAGTAAAACTGACGTCTTTATGAAGGGCCCTCCCAAATTATTGGTACAGATGGTAAAGATATGTAAACAAATATCCCATTCTTTACTGCTCCTTGCTCTTATTACTTTAAAAGACAGCTTCTGTTTTATTTTTTTTAATGGTCCTTACCATCCTCCTCACTCTACGGGGTTGAAATGTAAATGAATGCTTATCCAGCCTTGTTTGTCACAGTTCCAGTTGTTTGAAAATGTTGTAATTGTTGCTCAAACTGCAAACATAGGCAAGTTCAGGTCAGTAGCTTTTTATTTATTTCCTGATTTAAGAAGATCAGCATACCTGCCTAACTTGAATGGCATGTCATTTGTTTTTCAGATTTTAAACAGCAGCTTAGTGAAACTGGCCTCTGTGTAAGTTCATACCCCAGGAGGAAAAAAAACTAATCGACTCCATGATCTTCGTAGAAAATAGAAGCATAATTTTTTTTTTAATTACCCAGTTCCAACATGTGTGAAATCATTAAGATAAAGCTTATATATTCTAAAAGAAATAGTGTAAAATTATATTCACTAACGTTTTCTTTTCACTTTTACCAAAAATTGCTGCTAAAACATTTAACCCACAACAATCACGTCTCCTCAAATTATTCAACTTTTAAAATCACAGGTCAGTCTTTTATACTCAAAACTGAAACACATTTTACTTTTAAACTGCAGTATTGAACGTTAAAATGATTTTCAAATAACAGCAGTATTTTCATGCTTATTACATTGAAGCCCTTGGCATTAAGTTTCAGACTTTGTACTATGACTTTTAACTGCAGGTAAATATCTCTTTTTTGTCCGTATATCTTATTACTGCAGTAACCTTCATAAGGCCATAATATGTTTCACATCAACCAGCAATGATTAGGTTTACAAAGCTGAGAAGGGGTACAAATGCATGGCAGAACTTTTCCAAAAAAAACAAAAAACTTTAATGTACTACTCAACAATCACCAGCAGCAGATACAGTTTTAGTGCAATCATTCTAACTGAAAATAATGGCAGAGAAAACATCCATGCTGCAGGTTACACTGCATTTTAAATGAATCTATGTGACTGTATTGTATTTTTAACTTAACAAATTCAAAATTATCAGATGATGTACCGACTTCTAATGGGAATAATGGGAACTTTCTCGTTTCATTTCCTTTTGACACCCTGAGTGCCAGTTCTGCCAGGATGTAACTTTTGTGAGAGAGTATCATCTCGTACGCGAGAAACACTGTGCTCTAAAGCAGGGTGTCGCACAGCAGCAACTCTAACTCATACTAATATATACAAGGAAATGTTATATAGAGTTATTTTAAGTGCCTACATTGGAACAGTCGGTTTATTAAATCAGTTTGTGTTTGCAACAATATTTTTCTGGCCATTTGCACTACCGTTACAAAAGCACATATGAACAACTGGCTGTACATCTTCCCCGCTGCTACAGGCTCTGACAGGTTTAGTGACAAAACTGCATTAACCCATTACCGAGGAAAAGAGCTGAGTCTGCCCGTCCCTGCTCCCATTTTCGCCGACTGATCTCACTCTGGACAAAGCCTCACACTTTGATCTGTGGAGTGAGCTCTGCCAGAACATCTTAACTGCCTCAGACTTTTTCCTCCTGAGTCTTCTGTGTAGCTCGGATATGTGCTTGTTTTACAAAGAGCCAAGGAATAGCTCAAAGGTTTGACTACCGCTGTAGGCAAAATGCATATTCTGAGGTGAAGTTTATCACTTCATCTTCGCTTTGATGACAGTTTGATCTTCCAACTCATTTTTACCCTGTTGCTCATTGTAATTTATATTTATCCTCAAAGAGGCAAATAGTGATGACTTTCCAATTAGACAGCGTAAGGTTGATTTCATTTGGACGTCCTTCTCTATTTTAATGAGGTAATAGAAATGGATTTCAGAGGGATTTTTCTGTGTTAAAACCTTAAAGGGAGTTGATGCTCTCGAGATCCCTCTTTTTAAATTTATTTTAAAAAATACCTAAAAACAGGTCTCTTACTTAGAACTAATACAGTTGCTTTAAGCTCTTGGCATTTAAGCAGCAAAGTGAAACTAAGTCTAAGTGATGCTAAGCAGTGGGCACCCTTTGTACCTCTTCACATTTTGTCCTTTACAATGCTTTATTTTTCTGGTATAGCTTAATTCCATTACTGAATAATTAGGGCACCCTAACTGAATAGTTGCAATGTCAATTTGGATACCATTAACAGAAATGAAGGTCATGTATTTGTAATTATGTCTCTGAATTGCTAATTAAAATCCTTGTTAGAGGTTGTGATATTCCTTTATTTATCCTCTCTCTCAGGAGTTCCATGCTCTTGTCATTCCTTACAGCTTTGCATGAAAGCAGTTCTTTGCAAGCACACACACGTACACCCCCCCACACAACTCACACACTATCATCAGCACTGCTGCTGATCCCATGTCTGCTCTTGCCATGCTAGCTGAATAAGAAATAGTACTGAGCTCAAGAAAAGACAATACTGGGTGTTTGCACTCTCCCATTCTGGGGTTATGGTCTGAGGAAGCCGATTAAATATCATGGGAGCAGCTGTCCAACCAGTTTAATCAGGAAATATAGTAAGTTGGTGCACAGTGTTCCAAAGTGCTAACACCCGCCTATGCTAACGAATGAAAGTAGCCACACATCCCACAGCCTCAAGCCTTTTCTTTCTCTGCAATTTACTTCTGCAATTTTTAGTTGCAAACAGCAACTATATCCATTGCAGAAATCTTTCTCAAAGCAGACAGTTTACATCAATGCGAAATCCAAATGAAGACTTATTCAAATGTTTCAGTTGTTGTCCCTAAGCAATAAAAAAATCCAGCTGGATGGATTGTTTGTTTTTATTTTGGGGCGGAAGAAAAACACAACTGAGCAAATCTAAGAATATTTATAGGTGCAATGTCATGCAAAAGTATTCATGCCCTATATATTTTCCCCATTTTATGTGGTTAAAACTACAAACTTTGACAAATGTTTGACAAAAAGTTGATAACAGTAAAGTGAAAGAAAAACATACTTTTGTTGGGATTTTTTAAAACAAAAATCTATTTAGTGTGGCATGTATTTGTTTGTATCCCTTTTTACTGAGACATTGCTAATTCAATAAAACCAACTGCCTTTAGATGTCATGTTAGAGAATAACCTTCAGCTGTGTGTATGTAAATTAATATAAATATAGCTGCTATGTGAATGTCTCTAAGATTTGTTTTGGTAATAAATTAGAACAAACAGCACCACAAAAACCAAGGATTATCATCTGAAAATGAACCGAACGTAATCGAACTGAAAGTAGCCAAGAGGCCCATAGTAACTCTGGAGTAGCTGCAGAGATTGATGAACATGATGGGAAAAGAATATAAAGATAAGATAAGGTGTATTTTATTGGTCCCAGAACTGTGAAATTATTGGGTGGCAGCAGCGTGAAATACAGAAAACAGACAATACACAGAAAAACTGTTGAGAGGAAAATTATTAGCCATGGAAAATTGGCAAAATGAAAGCCATTGTTGAAAGAAAGCTGAAATGTCTCGTATCAGCTTTACAAAAAGTGAGCGTATTCCTCACTTTTTTGAGGGTGTGTTGTTGGGGATTTATGTGTGTGTGTATGTGTGGGGCTTTCCCTTTTAGAGGTGCAGCCCAGCTGCATGTCATGTGACTTCGGCCAGGAAGCCAAGCTGAGTTAGATTCATGTCACCCATGTGTTTAATCAATCCAGTTTAATCTTTATCTATCTTTGCCCGGACAAAGCATTGTGGGTAGGTTATGTTTAATATATTATTATATATCATTATTTCTTTTCTATTACTGATATTCTTTGCTACTCTAAGCAATCACTGTAAGTTTCTTAGTTTTTGGTGGTTGCTGCGGATAAATTTGTTGCCATACCAATTAAGACTCACTTAGAGACTTTATCACTTACAGACACATTTTGCACAGAGGTGTTACTGTAGGCAAATCTTCGTTTGGTGTAAATTAAAATTAGAATGATACACAAACTGCACACATGTAAAATTCATTGTGATTTCATTCCTTACTTCTACCTTGATGTTAAAAACAATTAAATAAAAAAATCTAAAAATAATCAACAAACTGTATCAAAAACTGTACAAAAGATCATCATCTCATTCAAAATGTGTGTTTGTTCATGTTCTTGTATTCAGTCCCAGTCTTGTTGAAGGACAGGTAATCAGTGGATGAAACTTGATGAGCTAAGAGAAATGAAGCACCTGACAAGCAACCCCTTACCTTTTCTCCTTGTGCCTAATTCACAAGCCAAACAGGTAACACTGTCCTCCTTAGACATGAGGTGCATGTGTTTCTAACCATCACAAAGTCTTTGGGTGGTTTAACAGTTCTTCTGCCTCCTTACACGTTACCGTAAACATTCATACTTGCGTCCAAAGACATTAGATGACATGAAGGCCTCAAGGTTGTGCCTCCAACAGCAGCAGGGTGAGGTTGTGCAGCTTCAGAGGCAGATTATAATTTTTCTAGGTCTGGCGAAATGTAAACATTTACTCTTTTCCTGGTTTTTATTTCTCTTTAAACCAGTACAAAAATAGAAATGATGTACTTCATCATAAAACAGATTTTAATACACTAAAAACAGAAAAAACTTGACACACAAAATCTAACTTCAAAATGTCACAGAAGATATTAAGTATATATGTTAAGTTTTTTTTTTTACATGTATGGTGCTATAGGTGTCTGAAATAATTTATTCAAATCTGCTGCCTGACTAACAGGTAAACAGTGGCGCATGCCAGGCTTAAGCTCACAGCAACTACATCACAAATGTTCTGCCACCGGAACCCTGGGGGGTCTCCAAAGATGGCACTGTGCACAACCCATGATGCTATAGAAAAAGTTAGAAAGCCACAGATGATCCGCTCTCATTTCAGTGCACTCAGCACATTGGGCCCATAATGCCTTGAGTGCTTGCCTGAGCTCATGACATCGCTCAGTGCAGCCATTCTCCAGTTCTAGCTTCTCCTTCGATATTCAGACTAACAAGAATAGAATAACTGGAAGAGAAAAAGGTAGAATAGGGGGTTTTGGCAGAGGGAGGCAAAGAACGAGAAAGCTTGCCTGGGGCAGAGCACACCAGAGAGCTCTCCATGGTACACACTAATCTGGCCACCCACTAGTTGTGAACCATGTATTCCCTGCGTGAGTAGTGTATTCCAGGACAAGCCCACCCTTCCATCACTGTCACATGCTGCACTAATGAGTGCCAGAGGGCATGAGGTCAATGACTAAGCTGATTTGCCTGCTGATAAGTGATCCCCATGAGGTGCAGTGGAGCAACTGAAAAGAAGTCTTTCCTTTGCCAGGATACTCTCAACCTCCCTTCACTTAGGAAAAAAGATGTTTTCCCACTTCAGTGATGTTTTCCCACTCCCGAACATATCTCGCATATGTTCAGGGCTGAAATGTTCAGGAAACAAAATAAAGAAGAAAAAAATCATTGGGCCATTCCTTTTGTAAGAACTGACTTGTAGACTGACTGCTTTTTTTCTAACCACAAATACTCTATTTGTTGTAGAACAGGGTTTTGTGATGATGACCCTAAAACATTGACTTTGTAACCAGTTTGGTAACATGCTAAGGGTCATTGTTCATTTAAAAGATCCATTTGTGCCCAGCATTCCTGGTTTATGTCTTGAGATGTTGCTTCAGTATGTCCCAACACTCTTCTTTCCTTATGATGCCATTTATTTGTGAGCAGTGGATCTGTCCCTCCCGCAGCAAAACACCCACACAACATGATGCCGCCATCCTACTATCAATATCCCAATATCATCCCTACTGCACTATTGGGATAATATTCTCAGGAAGATTTCCTGTTTTTCCTCTAAGTGTAGTAATGCTCATTAATTTCAAACACTTCAAAAATTTTATTTAACCTTCATTCCAATATTTCAAGATTATGATTTTTGATTAGTTTGATGATGATATTTGTGAAAATGAAATGTTTGTTGTTAATGTTTTTATCATATAAGACGCCTTTTAATGCTTTTTGTGGGATTTTCTATAGAAATAAACTTGCCTTGCCTTGGATTGCTTTGGAACTCTGGTCACTGGTCAAGCTGCTTGAAACCAACAACTTCAAAGCCATAAAATGTTTTGGGGGTTTTTCACTGTATTTTGTCAAATTTATGGTAACATTTAAAAAGCCTATTGAGATTCTGTTCATTTCAGCTTTCCTGCAAATTACTGTACACAGTCTGACAGAAGATATCATGACGATCTTTTATGAAGCAAATTTGAATGAATCAAGACAATTATTCCAATTATTTCTAATATTAAGTTTGTGGTTTTTGTTTCCTGTACATAATCCCTATTCTATCACTAATGGGTGAATAAGTAAGCTGAGAATTGCATTCTCGGTGATTTGCACATGCCATTCAGATGTTTAAGTGATAACAGTAATCAAAACTAATTTGCATATGATTATGTAGCTGTTACTGTGGAGAACAAAATATAGACATAATTGTCTAACTTTTAGCACCCAATTACATTAGACTAGACACAGGAGAGTGAAACTGTTTGATTAAAAATGGGTTGTCTTCATATATACTTCTGGTCTTAATTTACAACTCCTGACATTTGTCTTTTTAATTTTACCTTCATGTGGCTCTTAGATGAGTCTAAGACACAGTTATGTCTTCCAGCTTTCCCCTTTTAAAAGTATTTTCTTCTTCGCTGGTGTAATTATCATATATCTTGCAAACCTGAACAGGTTTTTTTTTTATTATTATTATTTTTTATCTGAATTCTGTGGTTGCCTTGATCAGTCATTATATTTCCATCCATCTGGCACTTTCTTAACTGTAGCTGAAGCAGCATCAAAGTGTCTGATAACCTTAATCTTAAAGAGACAAAATTTAAGAGAATGGTAAAACCCACAGTAAATTAAATTTTAGACACTGAATGTTATCTGCAAATAATGTGTAAATATTTGAAACTTTGTAACTATAGAGACACATTTGATGCTTTTATTTTGGCAGGACATTGAACAGCGGTTCTCAGGGAGACTGACAGTAGCTGTAATCAGTTTGGTCATCTGTTGTCAGAAGAAAACAGACAAGACCAGAGATGGCCTGTTAATCTGGGAGTGAAGAAGACACCCCAGGTTACTGGACAAGGCACCTGAAGCACTTGCAGTACACAAGTGCAAATAAATAGGTTGTGTAGATTAGCCAGTGCAATGCCTCTTTAGTTTTATGAAGCTTTCAATATCACTGAGGTTGCTTAAATTATGTATTAGGTGCAGAAACCGAGAAAGGTTTTACAGGCTCCAACTCAGAGCTTTTATGCCTAAGAGATGAAATAGTTCAGGGATCTAAACGTTTTACATCAGGATGGGTTCAGGCAATGTCAAAGGAATCTCATGGAGACATGTGCTTTTTTAAGTGAATCAGTATAACTTTTTATTTATTTATTTATTTTTTCATGTTGAATGAAATAACATGAACCCTGTTGTGAGCCTTTTCCCTAGTCTTAGCTAGTAACCAAATATAATAGTATGACATATTTCACTTTTTGTGCCTAATTTTTCTTACTGATTTTAAGTCAACTTGTACAGCAGCGTATTGCTGTCATATGAAAATATGTTTTAAATGCTATCACGTTATAACATAACTATATTGTGCTAGTGTGATGATATATTATGCAAACATGATATATTGTGCATACAAGATAATATATTGTGTACACGATAATTGCAAAAATGTGATAATTAAATTGTATAAACGTAATAATCTCTTCCAGATGGGGGCAGTAAGGTGCTTTTAGTACATGCATAATGAAGGCTAGTACGGTGGCTAATTTACATGAGTTAGTCAACTTCTACTTTAATTTTGTCTAACACATGGAGAGATACTGATGCTGCTCCACATTGTGGGTGAAATCATTATTATTATGCACATTCTGTGAGGGATCCTAAACAAAATGGCACCGTAGAGAAGGACAAAACAGTGTGATCCCCTAGATGTGGTGACATTTCTCACTGACCAGCTGGAGAGTATGGTTTCCATAGGAAACACAACAAAGCGCCAGCCATACATTTAGCCAATCATTCCTCACTACATGTATCCCAAATTAAAATTGTATGCTAACTTCTCCCTACTGTTGAGTCTCATTTTCAATGCAGCCTAAAAGCATATACCGCTGTCATCTGGAAGGAATGATCACATTTATACAATATAATTATCACGTTTGTACAATATATTATCATGTTAACACAAGATATTGTCATGTTTGTTCAATATAATTATCATGTAAAACAGGTGTTTAAAAACGTATTTTTCTTTGTGACAGCAATATGCCTCCATAGGCTTCATTGGCATTGTCTCTATTCCCCCTATGTGATTTTCTTTTTTTGATGGGTCTTAATGCAAGGTAAACTTTATTTAGTGGAATATAATAAGACATGAAATATTCTAACTTTTGCAACAAAAGAAAACAAACTTCTCCAAGGTTCATTCCAGAGAACTTCTGCATAACATTTTAGAATATTTATATTGTCCAACCTTTGCTATGTAAACTTTCATACTGGTTCCATTTTGAGGTTAGTTCAGTTTGTTTAGTCTTGTAGAAGAAGAATAGAAACAACATATGCTACTGCAGGTGGTGTCCAACAGCAGGCCTATAAAACTAATTTCATTCAAATTTATTATTCATTTTGTTGGCGTCGCACAAACACAAATTAAAGTAACAACAAAGACAATTTGATTAAATGCTTCTTTCATACACCTTTAGGCTAGAAAGGAAAACTCAACAAGTGATGTTGTCAAAGCTACGGCGGTGCTTATTTAAAATTTCTGTAATACCGATTTTAAGGTCTCAAGCCAAATACTGAAAATGAAAGAGTATTATGATAAATATGTATACAATGTGTCTTCCTTCTAGAAGATTCCAACAAAAAAAATTAATTAGTAAAAAAATTATTTATATGAACTTGGAGCAGGTTCAGTTTTTCATTTTTAAAATTAAGCAATCACAAACAATATCAGAGAGACTACAGCAAACATTTATTCACTAAAAGAAATACATTCACTTTAGCTGTTTTGTCAGAAGTACCAACGTCTGTTGCTGTTAAACTTAAGTCTGCTTTCACATGCTGCTTTAATGTTCCTGCCTTCAGGATTTTTATTACTATTCTTTGTGGGTGTGTGTGTGTTGCCACTAGTCCATGAATGATGCATACACATGCAGAGCTGCAGGGGCTCTCAAACAGTGACCCTGTGTTGCTTCACTCCCAGGACTGAAAGGGAGAAAGGAAAGAAGGAAGGCCTAGAAGTGTGTTGTGACATTTTGGAGTGAGTGATCCACAACGAATGTCCATTAATGGAGTGTTCCATTTCATGGAAGTCTGTTGCATTCTTCCAGCATGGCACAGGTCATCCCAACTCAGTCAGCGAAGGTGACGCTCCACCAAGCTGCACAAATCAGTTTCCTGTTTCACTTTGCATGAAATGCTGTTTAAAATCGGATTTTGGTTTATAAGTACCTGTTTCTCTGATGGGAATGAAAGTGACACTTCCTCCAGCATCAGCCTTACTTTTCAGTATTATTGTGTTTGTGCCTTCCACCTACAGAGTGTTTTGTAGTCAGTGCTCAGAATTGGAAGAAAGAAAGTCATTAAAGTTAATAGATAAGAAACAAGACATTATTAGTGCCCTTGTGTTCCACAAGAAAATTAGGGTTAATATACAAGCAACCTCCTGGAATGTGTTTTTAGATGCAACTGTGCCTCCATTATACATTAAATTTAAAATGGAAAAGGCAACAAATCTTGGATATCTGACGAACAGTCTAAAATTACTCACACCCACCCAACCAATTTAAAGCTAGTCATAAGCTAGCAACAACAAGGCACAACATTTGATCCTGTAAACTTAACAGTTTCAGGCAGAAACGGATCAAATTTGTTGTGCACAACATAAGAAATACAAAGAATGCACCAGAAGCATTACCGACTATTATCAACAAAGAAGATCCCCCAGTTTCTAAATAAAGATAATACAAAAACACTATTTTATTTAACATTTTCAATCAGAGGCTTCATCAGATTTGCTGTAATACAGACTGCTACAAGAATTCCTTCCTGCCCACAGCCATTAGTTTTAAAGGAGCAGTGTTATGTAGATTTCAGTCAGGTACTGCCATTTTTTAGCATAATGAAACAGACATTTCCTAAAAATTACACTTTTGTCTTATCAATCCAGAGTATTTTCATAAAAGTCTTGATCATTTTTTGGCAAATTTCACATGGACTATTACATTTACTTTTTTCAGTAAGGGGTTTTTTGCCTTGAAACACTCTTGTAGATAATATTTTTGCATTTTTGTCTCTTTTTCTAGTGTTGAGTCCTAATCACAAATGTTAACTGGGGCAAATAAGACCCAATGCTTTAGATGTTGTTCTGGTCTCCTGTGTGCTCTTGAAACTTCACTGAAGTCCAAGATTTTTTTCAAATAACGAGTTATTTGCCTACTTAATACTGTTTAGATTACATTTAAATAATTGATTTATTCTTTGGATTGCACTCAGATTTTGTTATTAATATCAGTTTATTCACAACTTACCAAAAGGGGCAATTACATTTTCACACATGGCTATAATCCTGTTTGTTGATCTGAAAAGATTTAATAAAAAACATTAATGGGTCCTGGACAAAATATCTGTGATGATTTATTGAGCTTCTAGAAATTATTTGTAGATTAATTAAAATTTTTCTGCATTTCCCACAAATTAAAAAAAATGTTTAATTGATTAAGATTTAACTTCATTAACAGACTAATTAACGATTGAAGAAATCGTGTTCTAAGGCACACTGCAAGTGGATTACTTATGATACGGAACAAAATATCTACAAATATTATGCAAAGTATGAAACAAAAACTTTAATCACACTTGCCAATTGCTCTGTCAGTCAATTGAATGGAAATGCTCTTTTCCTCATTAATAACCACCTTTTGAATGTCTGCAAAAGTGCACTCATTACAGAATTACTTGTACTATGTCATATGTTCAGATTTTATCCTGAAATAAAGTAGTAAGGGGAAAGTGAGTATTTGCTTTTCCATCTACATATCCTTTCACCAGCAGTACTTATACCATGAACCATCATTGGATCTTGAAGCTGCAAGGAGCTGCACGAATATGAGAGCCAACTTGCTAGATTACATTTAATTTGTACCATTTATCCAAGGAGATAGAGGGACTCAGACATTGTATTTCTTGAAAAGCTTCAGATGAATCATTAGAATAATGTCAGTGTGTTGGGAAAGGATGAAATAATATTCCTTCCCACATTACAGACCCACTGAGGAATAAAGGGAGACTTCTATCTTGCAGCACAGCTATTCTCGTGAAAGATTGTTTTGCTTCTTGGTTTTTAATTGAAAACAGCACTAATGTCCAGCTGTAAATTCAAATTGTTAGAGTGGAGATAAAGTGAAGCCTCAGGTAGCAGCTCTTTGTGGCGCAGTTATCTTGAGGTGTGAAAAGAATTCCTACATTCTCTGTCCTCATGCATACAAATAGAAGTAACACAGGACATTATCCTGCCAAAGGTCCAGAAATACTAATTACCTGCTGTTTACTGGGCTTTAAACACCCCACCTTCTTGGAAAAATCAATAATTACATACAAAGGCAGAGGGAATGAATTCACCCTGATAACCATTAGCATGAAAGAGGATGAAGTTCATTAGTGATTCTGTGTGCATGGCGAGTAATATCCAATATCGGAGACAACTAGCTCTGTTATGCCTTTGTGTTTTTTTTTGTTCCCATCAAGGGGCGTAGGCACACAAGATGGTTTTCTGTGACAATTAATTACACTCTTACACAACAGAAAATATGAGCTGTTTATGATACATCTTTATACTGTTTACATGTACTCTGTCTCACTCTTCCTGGTTTGAATTACCAAACTGACTGACAATTATTGCATCCTGGAATGACAAGGCTTTTTCAGCTCAGCTTCCCCCCCCACCCCCCGCCCCAGAGTGTGACATTCTATCAAATTGAATGCAAATGTGAAGGAGATTAATAAACAAAAAAAATAATTATCTTGAGTTTGAGTTAATGGAATAAAGTAAAACTGGTTGCTTCAAAATTTTATATTTATTCTAGGTGCTTGCATGAGTC
Organism: Xiphophorus maculatus; assembly: GCF_002775205.1. Lineage (NCBI taxonomy): Eukaryota > Metazoa > Chordata > Actinopteri > Cyprinodontiformes > Poeciliidae > Xiphophorus > Xiphophorus maculatus. The sequence goes on along the minus strand of NC_036458.1, from coordinate 8,634,360 downwards.
TCTTGTATTTTACTATTATATGTGACAAGCTTCAAGATCACAGTTACAACCCTTTTCACTGTCAATGTCTTTCTAAATGCATTTAGTGTCATTTACTTACAGGCACTTAGTAAATCACACCTACATTTGCACATTATGAAAGGAACAGGGACTTTTAACCTAATCTAAATAATAATTATAGAACTGCAGCACAGTAATCAGAGAATCTGTTATGCACCTATTTCCATCAGCTAAACTCAGACCTCTTCAGAATTCATGTATGAACATCTTATAGTTCCTCAGAAAACTCAAAGAACTGAAGGTTGATGTGTTCTGGTGGTTGTATGTATGCAACTTACATACCATTCATCTGCAAAAAGGTTGACTGTAGTGAAAATGCTCCAATTTTTGTTACTCATATTAAAAAAATGACTTCATTTCAGGAAATACATTTAATTTAGATTTGAAGTTTCAAACCGTTCTCAAACACACGAGCTAAATGAATTTCTCTCAAATAGGTAAAGACTTTTCTAATTTAAGGCATTCAATCCATTTGGAATATATTTCCGATTTAGCAGAAAGAGAAATGTACAATAACTATTTTAATTATTTTCTTTTTTACTTAAAAAAAAGAAAAGATTTAAGGATAGTTTTTCATTGGTATTTCTATTTTAAAACAGTATAGATTTTACATAGTAGTTTTTTGGATACACATTTATCTTGACTTCCAAGTTTGAAAAATATCTTTTGAAAAGTAATGTAGCCAAATGTCAAAAATCTAAATAAACTGAAAAACATCAATCATAGCACACAACAAAACAATGTAATAACTAAATACTAATACATAAAAAGAAATCATAAAAGTCAATTGAAATTATACTTTTTGCCTCCATATCTCCAGAAAATGTAGAGTTTGTTTTTCCATGTCTATCTTATTCTTCGGTCCAAAGTTGGTAACAGAGAACAATGGAAGCATTCATTATGCCTGGATGTTGAGTCCTGAGCACTGTACAGATGATCTGGCTTTTCATATGTTTTCTCTGTAAGGTTGACGTTGGTTTTGGTTGGTTTCAATAGAAATGTCTGAACAATTATTGTTTGCAAAAACATGCACAGCTCTCTACTGATATGTCTTGCAGTATATGTACAGAAATTTAGATTGTATTTACTGAATTTATTTGTTTAAAAATATGGAAAATAAACAGGTTGCATTTTTTTAAAATGGAACATGTGACAGCAAAGTGTGTTTCAGTAGACATGTATATACAGTATATTTGATTTATTTCTAACTATTACTAGATTGTTCTCTGTTTCATATTTGTGTTAGTAAATATTCAGAAAAATTATCGTTCAACATATAAGGACATGCATGCTTGTCTTTAGGACCAGCTTTATTCCACTTTTTTGCAATACCTTTTGCAACACCAATACCTTGTCATGTCATGTGAAGTTGTGAGAAAACTCTGCTTTATGCCTGGAAGGCTCTCCGCTACTTTATCAGCGACAGAAAATTGTGCATTTGGGAGAGGATGTAATTCCTTTCAAGCAAGGTATGGTTTAATGTTACATCTTTGAAAAGCACATGGTTCTGAAATTAGTGTTGCAAACCTGTAATTAGTCAAGGCGATTTGAATAATTGCTGATGTGCACACAAATTACACAATTCGGAGCACACTTTTAAAGCAATAGGCAACTGAAATGTCATAGTAACATAGTGTAAGTTGAAGTAAATCTTTTGAAGGGTTCAAAGCACAGTGAAATGTTGAAGATACACAAAAGCTGTAAAACAATAAACCATACACTATGAAAACTAATAGCCATGTATCACTGCATGGGCTTTCACTTGAATATGCAGAACATTGAATAAAAGTCTTGGCATCTAAACATTCTTTTTTATTCTGAATATAAATAGATCATTCTTTAACAGATGTCCATCCTTCCCCCTCGTTCCACCTGTGCTTCCACATTTCAAAGTGAAAGATGGAATTTATTGTGTGCTAAAGAACACTTTGCTTCACTCTGGCAAACTTGCGTCTTTCAAGTTTTCGTTTTCTTTTGTTTTTTCTAGTCTCGACCGGTAAATTAGCTGATTGTGGTTCTGTTTTTCTTCTCTTCTTAGACACATTTTGCTTCAGTTTTCTGAAAATCACAGATTTATTGAGGCTTTCAAGCTGTTATTTACTGCAGAATAAACACTGCTTTGGAGGAAAACTGTCTTGAAAGAAATGATTTGTTCTGAAAAAACCTGTATGAAAACTAGAAGGGCTTGTATATACTTCTTTTTTTGTTGACCGAATGACCCAATGATGTTTGAGCGAAGCTCCAAGAGTATTTCTTCATTGAATGTATTATGAAAAAACTTGTGAGCACCCGTGTCTTTAGACCTTTGATGTTTGAGAAAAATAATCTAAATAAACAAGATTTATAGTAAGAGCAAAAACCACATCAAAAAGACTAAAAGACACAACTGTTAAAAAAAACTGGATTCTCAAGACTGTCAATTAATATATCAGTGGAAGAAGCTTTATAAATTACTTTATTTCTGCCAGAGAGGTGTGAGATTGTTTACACACTCAATGAATGTTGACTGACAAAGGCAGACATAATGTAACAGATATAAAGGTATCATCTGTTGAGAGATTTTATTTATTTATTTTCTTTATTTTTAATTGGACATCATCACAACCTAATGTTTCTGCTGGATTTAAATTTTTTCAACTAGAAATATCAAAACTTTCCTTTTTATCTCAACAGTTAAAAAGAGAACTAGGCAGATGTGAACTATGAGGTGCTAAGTTCATTAATTTGGACTTATTTATTCTAAATTGTATATCCTGGTGAGGTGTAGCATCCTGGTGGCACTAAAAGTTCAAGTGCATTTCAATGACATTTTGTGCAATCTTGTCCTTACTCTTACCAAAACCCAAACGCCATTTAATATCTTTTCCATCAACTCAGACAGTCTTGTTCCAGAGCTTCCTGGTTTAAATTCAGGAACTCAAAATTCTTTCGGGGGCACACTTGGAAAAAAAAGTTATAGAAGCTACACTTACAAATAGATTCACAAAAATGAGTATTTTCTCATTTTACTGTATTTTTACACCAGAGCAAATTTAAATCATTTTGACCAATTGTTAATTGCCTTTAAAAATATTGAAAACATTGAAACATAAATCTTGTATCTCACTTCTTAGTTTTTGTTTATACCGATGTATGAGTGCATACATCCAAATTTGTTTTAGAATACTTTAGTAATTTAGAAAAGGAAAATAATATTTTATTCTTGCTGTCTATTCTGATGTGTTCCATTGTGTCACTTTCATTCCATTACAGTTGTTCTTCCATAAAAATCATTTAAAAATCTCTCTGTAGTCTGTGACGAGCTTGTTAACTATTTACACGACACATATTGACCACTTGTCTTGTTATGTACAAGAAATAATTGATAATTAATGGTGAACTGGCACCAGTTGCAGTGCCCCATTTTACACAGAAATATTTAACCGTTGCTCTTTGTGACTTTAAATGTAGTGCCAAGGGACAGGAGCAGGCGTGGGTGTTGGCATAACATTAAAAAATTGGCTTTGCCACAAGAAAAACATTATTTTTATGAACCCATAAATTGACATCAAAACACAGATTGATTCATATTTCTTTTGATTTTGAAACCTCACAAACTGAAAAAGTATGACCTCGTTAATTACTCAAGCATGTATGAGTTGAAATGCCAGACCATTTACTATACAAACATATGACCTTAAGTGTTTCCATGCCAGTAAACATGCACTGGAATGGACAAGATCTTTGAGGAGACCTTATCTTAGCTAAAAGTCTAGCTTTTAGCGCCTTTTCACCCCAGGCATATCACTTACAATAGCAGAACAGAATACTTGAGCCAGAAAAGATTCTATCATAAATGTGCAGCGTTTCACTATTTCAGGGGTTTCTTTGAAATGGTTTTTCTTATGAAATAACAGCAACAACTATTAAAAAAAACAGTATCTTACAGAAGTAAAGATAAAATCTTTCACATTTTGTCACATTGCAACCGCAAACTTAAATAAGTGCTAGTGGTATTTTATGTGATAGACCAACACAAAGCAGTGCATAACTGTGGCTTGTCATAGTTGATGTGAAGATTGTATTGAATATTGGACAATCCTGGTTGAAAACCAGTTGCAGGCTGCGAAACACCTGAGATGAGGCCAGAGGTTCTTATTTAGGCATACAGTCAATTGGTGGCCACCTCCGTTTCTTAGGAACCAGTGGACTGAATGCATATGTAGCACATGCCTCAGATTACAAAATTTACAGTAGTAGAATATTTTTTAAACTATTTCTCAATCACAAAATGATACATTACTTCCACGGTTTTGTGTTTTAAACCATCCTTTTTCATTTGATTCAGCTATGTGTTACTTTGTGTTTGTCTAATAATGTTGTGGCTGATTGCATCAGTGGGAAGAGTTGTTCTCTTGTGACTGGAACATCGTGGGTTTGATTCCAGTTTTCTCCTCTGCTACGTGTTGATGTACAGTACGTACTCTTGAATAAGAGTCTTCACCCCAAATGTTACACCAATGAATTTAATGCTGCCTGAATGGAACTTGGTGAATGTAACTTTAAGGCTTTACGTGATCAGTTGGATAATAAAAATGTTATTTAAATGCAGATACATTTTTATAAGGATGAAAAAATGTATAAAAGCTAAAGGGGTATGAAGACTTTACCATATAAATAAAACCTCATGCTGTTGTCCACTATGCTTCTTTTATTAAACCTCTTCATTGCAGTTTGTGTTATGGAGTACAGCCATTTAAAAACAGTTATCGTATTTTGACAGGAATGTTTATTTTAAGACATGATCTGAGCCGCAGCTAAAATTGTTTGCTTGCTCAGTTCTTTTTAGTGTTTATCAATTTGATTACTCCGTCCCACCTGGATTAGCTGTAAATCAGTCTGGAGAGGGTTAGCGTGACTAGACTATTTTCCCTGTTTCTAAAATGATAAATGCCATCAAAGAATCAGAAGACTCTGCTAATAGTGTCTGGCTTGCAGCTTCTCAAGTAATTAAATGGGTGGGCAGCTACTTTTCTAATGTCAAAGGGATTTTGTTATCACTCTCCCAAAGTGCTATAAAATGAGCCTCAGTGAGCTCTAGCCTTAGCTCATGTTTCCTTTCTTCGTTCGGGCTTGAGTTGTGGTTTTTGGGCAAGTTTACTGTCCTGGGCCACATGGCTTGACTATTAAAAGGTCGAAGCCACACAACAAGAGACTGATCACACAGCCACCCCTCAACAGGAATCATCTCATCTCGTTTACAGCACAGTGGGTGGCTTTCACGGTGTTACGCTCAGAAATGTGACCTGGCCAACAGTGACTGCTTGAAACATACATAAGACGCAGTGAGAGTTGGCGTTCCATCGTGCCCACTGAAAGATTTGTTTTGAGATGCAAATTTTTCATTAAGTCTCGTTACACCTCACTTTTCCTGACAGCGTTGTCACATGGCTGAGTGCCACTCACACACCGTTCAGCCTAATGATGTTGCCGTTAATGAGGCAGTGTTTGATGACACACTGCTCAACATCTATTGAATATGAACACACAACACATGCAGTTTATAGACATGGTATGAAAACAGAAACATTAAAAAAATGTTATTTTAGATATCATGTATTTTTATTAAGTCAAGTTTATTAGCATATTTCAGCAACAAGGCAGTTCAAAGGGCTTTACATGTTGAAAACATGAACAACAAACAGGAAACATTGCATCGCAGAGGCAAAATATGAAAACTTGGAACACAAAGTAAAGCTAAAGTTGCTCCAATTTTTTTAATCAAAGGCAATTTCTTAACCTTGATTTAAAAAACAACAACTTTGTTTCAGCAGTTTTGCAGTTTTGTGGAATTGTGTTCCAGATTAGAAGAGCATAAAATCTGAATGCTGCTTCTTTTTATATTTGGTTCCGATTCTGGGAATGGAGCGCAGTGTTGAACCAGAAAACCTGATTATTCTGGAGAATTAAAAGGTTCTATAACAAGTATCTGATAAATGTTGGTGCTCAGCTATTCAGTGATATATAAGCAAACAAAAGTATTGTAAAGTCCATTTTTTGAGTTACAGGAAGCCAGTGTAAGGACTTTAGAACTGGGATGATGTGCTCTATTTTATTAGTTTCACTGAGCAGCATTATGGATTAGTTGCATGTCTGATTGACTTTTCAGGTGGGTTTGTGAAGACACTGTAGAAGTAATCAATGTGACTGAAGATACATGCATGAATGAGTTTATCAAGATCTTGTTGGGACATTATTCCTTTAGTCCTGGAAATATTCTTCAGGTGTTAGAAGACTGACTCTGAAGGTTCAGATTTGAGTCCATCACTATTCCCAGATTCTAGGCCTGACTAGTAGATTCTAGCTGTAATAGTTGTTTGTGGAATCTTGATTGTAACTGTTTTGATTTAAAAATAATTGCTTCGATTTATTTTCTCTTCACCTGGGGAACGTTATGCCACATCTATTCATTGATTTGTTCTAAGCGTCAGCTCAATGATTGCTTGAATGGCCTCATAGTCACCTGGTGAAACTGTGACGTAGAGCTGTAGAAAAGGGTAATTATGGTAACTTATTTTATTATTTCCTATAATCTGAGCTAGTTTGGGCATGTAGATATCACATAAAATGAACCCCAGGGTGCCCTGCATATGTGCTTACATTTTAATGTTTTTTAGGGTTTATTCTGAGAGGAAAAAAGCACTGTATATGTCATTAAGCTGAATGTCTACCTAAGTTTTTTTTTTTTTTTAAATCTGGAAATCAAAAAAATATATTTAGTTGTCATTAATTACACCCTTGTCCCTTAGTGGGGTCAGGAGGGGTGCTGGTGCCTATCCCAGGTAACGTTCCGGGCAACAGGCAGGGTACAACCTGAACAGGCCGCCAGTCTGTCGCAGGGCAACACAGAAACAGACAGGACACACAACCATGCACACACACATTCACACCTAGGGAGAATTTAGAGAGACCAATTTACCTAACAGTCATATTTTTGGACTGTGGGAGGAAGCCGGAGAACCCGGAGAGAACCCATGCGTGCACAGGGAGAACATGAAAACTCTGTGCAGAAAGACCCCGGGCCAGGAATCGAACCCCGGACCTTCTTGCTGCAAGGCAACAGCTCTACCAACTGCACCACTGTGCAGCCCACAAAGATACATAATATGAAGATTTTTTTTCAGTATAATTAAAAACTATTCACATTTCACAGAAACAGTCTGTTCTATTTAGTCCAGTGCTGTAATTTGCAATTGCAAGATAGTCAGGATCAGCTGTACTGTTGCTGACATTCATGCTCTATTTTTGTGAAGCTAGTAATGTCACTTATTAGTCTCCTAGATCAGAATTACTACCAATTTTTAACAAACTATATTTTTTTCATACAGTCTGCATGATACAGAAAACTATAGTTTTTTGTGTCATGCAAAAAACTAGTTTAACTAGTGTTTGGTTTTCAGAATCCAAAGCTGAAGGTATCATAAAACCACCTAAATAGAGTATAAAGTGTGCCAGCTCTGGACTACACGCATTTAGTTCCTGCAAACAGATTTGTGAATTTATCTATAAGTGTCAGAGTTTCATCAATTCAATATCTGCAGCAGTACAAAGATTCAGCCTTAGTCAAAGAAAACATTCACCAGGCGTCAACCTCGCTACACTTGTCCATGCAGATTTCCAAAATCAGGGACATCCTTTCACATACCTGCTGTTTTCTCCCAAAAATAACCTGACACAAAGTGATGACGCGGATCATCTCAAGACTTTCCCTACAAGCCCATTTCTAGCCGGTAGCTGAGGTAGTTGTAATTTACACGCCAGGTTTCTGGATCTCAGTCATGCTGAAAGTGACTCCCTGTGAGATGCGTGTGCACGCAGACACACAGAGTATTATGATGTTACAACATGGTGACTTGGCTGACTACCAGAGCTGAGCATTATCCCTAAAAGTGCCACATCACTGAAAAAGGCATCAGGTTTTCTTTCTCTGCAGCTATGGGGAATAATTAAATCTGGTGCATATGTTGCCACTAAGTGTTTAATTATACCAGCCTTTAACTCATAGGCATGACTCTTAAGTGCAAAATAATTTTAGAAGACTCTATTATGGAGTTTTTAGTGGAAAGGCTGAGTTATGTTTCTGTGTGGATGCAGGTTTAAGATTCTATAGATTTATTTGGCTTTCCTGAAGCAGTCTGTTTTGTCTCCTGTCAGTTTTTCATACTTGTGTCTTGGTCAGCTGTCAACTACAGATTTCAATTAGCCGATTTGTAAGAGACAAACTGGCCAAATTATATGGTCCACTTTGTGGGGTATTGCAATAAGAGGTTTTAGAGATAGTTACTGAAAAGTGAGCAAAAATGACCACCTCTTCTCAATTCAGCTTCCATTCCCCAAACCCAGCTTTTTTGTCTTCTGATTGTCACTCTAGCACTGTTTTTCTCTTGCTTTTAGTGTTCTATGACAAACCTCTCTGCCTCTCAGTATCTCCACGCTTACAAAGCTTTTAAACATTGATAGTGCCTGCAGAGGGCACAAATTTCCACGTGGGAGGACAGTTGGTGACCTCAGGTGATTTTGAGCACCTGGCTCTCAGAGGAGATGCGTGAGGAACGACTCTGCAGTTTCTGCTTTGCTTTTAGACGGCGTGTACTGCAGACCCACTTTCTCCGACTGCTGATGAATTCTTTTTCTTCTCACCAGTCCCAGATGTGCCTTTGATCATTGTCTATTTTTTACAGTCTTTCATTGTCACCAAGAAGCAAAACTAACACAATGCATCAAGAGAAGCTGTATTTTGCAGCAAAGAATTCTGATAGAAAATACTCTTTTAGTGACTGCATCTTAAATTTATCTCGGATGTCTGACACAAGCTTTGCAAACAAACATTTTCATCTTGATTTTCTCGGTCTGGCTGCATTTGTCACTGGTTTGAAACATAATAGACAACACATCATAGTTTAATGAGAATGGCAGACAGGCAAATTTAGAATTTCTCCAGTATAATTAGAAATCATGGGATTCTGTTGATGGTTTTTCTGTGTTGGGCATGCAACCATGGGCCTTTATGTCTTTGGTTACCCAAAAAATGTAATGACATTCTGTGTTCCAAAAGCTACCGTTTTATTTTTCTAAGGATGCATTTTATCGTGCCTCATTTGGTCTGAGAACACTTAACACTCTCAATTAGTTTGTCTTTTTTTACCATTATTTTATTGATTCAGCAGACCAAATGACTGAGTGATCCTCACCAGCAACCAGTTACCAGCTTAACTTGGTGAAGCTGCACATTGCAACTTGTGCCAAGCACTGATTTAGACATCAAAAGCCCATCTCTATATCCTGTTAAACTAAAGCAGCACAGCCATGTGAGAGAGGTCAAGCGTGACATTAGTTTCCCAAATTCCCTGAATTTGTTGGGTTTTAAAGGATTACTAAAAGAGTATGTGGCTTAGCGACGCTGTACCATTTCCAGATTTTGCTGTTGTAATGGCTGATCTTTTTTAAGCCTGTTTTGAATCTGTTGATGGACTTAAATGTGTTGCAATTTACAACACCACAGTATATTAGGTGGAAGAGAGAAAGTTAGTTAACCAACTCCTATTGTGAATGAGAAAAGAAATGGAAATTTAGCACCATCTCCCCTGACAATTTTCTTGGAACAAAGAATTTAAGATTAACAGCAAAAATAATTTTCATCCAGCTGAATAAATTGTAATTACTGTCGATATATTTTTCTTTCAGCTGTTGGAAATAAATCAGCTTGCCAGGTAACAGTAGGTACAGAGAAACATTATATTTCATACAAGCTGTAATAAAGGTTCAGAGAAGAATTTAATAACACCTTTTAATTGCGATCACTAACTCCTTCTCATTAGTAGTTACTGAAAAATTTATGGATTTCACATCTAGGCATCAGTTGGTAATTAAGAGCTGTGCAGGGACTGGCACAACTAACAGGCCTCAGGTTATGAATGTTCCAACATTAGTTTGGGGATTCAGTAAATTCAAAGTTGTGTTTGAGTTTTAGAGAAAATTGTCAACATGTTCTGTTGAGTGAAGATTTGTCACACAGTAACAACTTTATAAATTGAAAAGTCAAAAGTTGCTCATAGCATAATTTTTATTAATTTGTTTTACAGTCAAAACTAAAAGCAAAACTACTACTACTGCTTCTCAGTCTAACGATCCTAAGAATGGTTTATAGGCATCAAATTGCGAAGTCAGATTTTTTTTTTAAATATTTTTTTTTCTTATAACAATTGAAGTTAACACAATTGATTGTGCAATGAAATGTGCCTGAAAAATACACAATACCCACCTCCAGGTCCCATTAACGTTTTTCACTAGGACTTTTTTCTTGACAAAATAACACAATGTTTTGCAAAATTGTGAACACACAAAAAAAATGTGATTTTCAATTTTGTCTTTACATGCAAAAATCAGAAAAGTGTAGTGTGCATTTGTATTCAGCCTCTTTTACTCTTTTTTGCCTAAATAAAATTTACTTGCTTCAAGAAATCAGAGTTCATCTGTTTATTTTATAATCTCAGTTTAAATACCACTGCTCTGTTACATTTTTAATGGTATTTTGTATAATGTTAGTGAGAAAAGCATCATGATCCTCAAAAACACACCAGACATGTTAAGGATTAAGATGTGAATATGTTTATTGTTGAGTACATTTATTAAAAACATTCAATGAACATCTAAATGACAGAATGACTAGTATGACCCAACTACAAAGCTCAGCTGGGAAAATATGACATCAAAACAACTAGTAGTTGTTCAGTCTACAAATCTTACTTTTATTGAAGAGTGCAAGATCCTTTGATTGTTAAGAGAAAGCCATAATAGGTTCTCTATTCAGTCGCTGCATGTCATGTTGAGGACACAGCCAACATGTGGAAGATGCTCAGATGAGATCAAACAATGTAGCTTCTTACCCTACATTCAAAACTCTGTGTGCGTTGGAAAAACACCCTTAAAATCGTTCTCCCCTTAAAACATGGTTGTGACTGATCAGAGTTTAAGAATTTGGCTAAATATAGGTCAATGCTCAAAGAGAGCCTGTTGGAGGCTTTTATATACTTTTACAGGGCTGGCAGAGGTTTACCCATCACCAGGGCAACAAGCCTAAACATACAGCCAGCGATACAAAGGTATAACATAGATCAAGGCATATTCAAGTGTTGGAATTACCAAGTCTAAATCCACATAAGAATCTGTGACAAGATTTCTAAATTCATGTTTATATGTAAGAAGAAAGATGTAAATGTGCAAAACTGATAGAGACCAAAGACTTGCAGCGGCAAGAGGAGAAATATGTGGATCTACAATGCATTGACTCAGGAACTGCATATATGCCACACTTTTCAGATTTCTCTTTGCTTAAGAACAATGGAAACTATACATTATTTTCCTCTGATACGTCACAATTATGCTCTGTATTGTGGTATTCAGTTGCCAAAAACGCCTTATAATGTTTGCTGAATTGTATGTATGTTTCATGATGTAAATTAAAATTAAAAAATAAAAATAACTACAGGATGTCTTATCGCTTTTACAAAAAGCTACTGCAATTTCATAATTATGCTACTACAACTGAGATTTACTGAATCTGAAACATTCACAGTTTAAAATCTTACTAAGATTAAAACTGATATATAGTCAATATGCTTCTTGATGTTAGCAGAGCCTTTTTTAAACCGAGTGCCATTGGCTAAGTTTTGAACCTATGAGATTAATTTGTCAAACTTATACAAAGCATATAAAGCAGTCATTTTTTTTCATTCTTTCTCTTCAGGACTTTTTCCTCCAATGAAAACATGGCCTCAGTATAATCCTTACTTATTGTTCCCATGGTAACTACACACTGAAGGGGCAAGCTTATCTCTCTTCCAGGTCTTAGTGGATATGAGGTCCACAAGCCTTTTCAAATAAATCATGTAAACATAAACTGCTCTTTAAAAAAAAAAAAATATATATATATATATATAGATATACATATATATCTATCTATATATATATATATAGATAGATATATAAAGAAGCCATGCTTCTTTCTTTAAATACACCCACACTTGCCAGTAGATGTTTTTCTGCTTTTTTATTTGGACACATCTTACTGTCGCTGCTGTAGGTGTCATTGGCAAGCACATTTTCCACTTTTCCTTCAATTTCTTCATCTTTCCATGAAGACATAAATGTCTTTAACATGAGAATTATTATCAAAAAAAGTAAGGAAATGCTTCAGCTGGCTAACATAAAAACAAACAAACAAAAAAAAAGTGGAACAGATGTTATTCTGTCAATGTAAATAAACAGATTTTAGACAAAATTAAGGAAAAAAATGAAAATCATTTATTCTAATTTAATACAAAAATACATAAGTAGTATTTACTCCTCACAGAAATTGCTTAGGTTGTTTAGTTTTATTTTACAACATGGAAGTCACCTTCTTTTATGCTGAGCAGATGTCTATATTTACATCTCATCACAACTGTGAAATCAAATTACTCAAAGAGTCAGTCATTCAGCATTACGTCCATTAACAGTAATGGAAGCCCTGTTGGATGTAAAAGACACATGTTCAGTAGAAGTTAGCGGACATGATAAGGTTTACATAAATACTTTTAGTAAACTGCAATAAATTGTTCTATTAATTGTGATTCCCTGCTAGGTGTGAAAGTGCTACCTTACTCTGAATTTCCTTCTACTGCTTGAAAACAAATCATTGACATGTTAATCCCACAAACTGAGTTTCCATTTCTACAGGATTCTTGGCATAAAATAATTACTTCACTGCACACTGAAATAAAATTCATCAAACTGTCAGCGAATTAGTTCACATACATAGATAAATTGTCCGAGAGAAGAGCAAACCAACATAAATGGCTCAGTCAGTGTTAGCGAAGGTGTTCTCTCCTACAGCTATTACCCACTGTTACTAGCGAAGTTTAAAGGTGACACATATGTTAATCCATTTAACAACATCACATTTGTTCCTTTCCCAAAAACTGCCTGCTCATCCTTTAACTTGAAAGGAACAGAGAGGAAAAATAAGTTGGTTTTCTTTCCAGTAAGAAAGGCAAAACGGCTACAGACGTTTTTCAACAGTGTAGACAATTATATTGAATATCATAATAGGGAAACCAAAGAAGTTTAAAATGTAAAATCTGTATAAAAACAATCATAATAGTGTTTGAAGTTACACTTCTGTTGTACTAGTAAAACACAACATATAAATATTTTTTGTTTTGTTTTGCTGCGATCATATAATCTCAAAGGGCTGCATTGTTTTGCTTGAATAGCTATCGTTTTTATGCCTCAATTGCTGTGTGAACAATCCATTACTTGGTCAAATACAATGTTTTCAAAAAGAAGACAAGCATCCATATTTAATGATATTGTTTGTATCTGAGTCTGTTGTTCTCTCTTGAGTGCCATTCTGTCTTGTGAGTTACACCGGTAGAACCGAATCCTCCCAGTTCAAATGTAATTTTTATGTGACAATGCGTGAAAATCTGTTCTTTAATGTTGCAGACTGATTAACCTGGTAAACTTCAGACAAAGCTGGATGGCTGCCTCACAAATCTGACATGAAGACATCAATAATTCAGTTACTGGTGAGCTGCAAGCCAAAAGCAGAAGAAGAACTGTTGCGTTCTTTGTTTAGTTGTAGCTACAGTACATAAAATCTGATTTTGTGCAGGGAACATCAAACTTTACGACAAATCCACTTCAGAGCCACAGGGGTGATAATGCACAAAGTCACATAAAGAAGACAAAGTCTTTCTTTTCTACTTTTTTCTTAGCAGTTGTGTTTCTAATGATACTTTAACAGTAATGTGAGGTTAAAGATGGTTTCACAGGAAGATTTAAGAGCATTGAATAATTCTATGTGGCAACATGAAAAGTAAATAATATTTTATATCTGTATATCTTTAAGCAAAACAGCCATCTGAGTCTGCACATTAACATTTAAATGATCATCACTTCCTGTTCCAACAGTCAGGGTTCATTAGTTTTATCAGGATCAGTCCTCCAGCCATTAGTTTGCTGCTTATTAGCCAATCTGTTCAATCTTTTTAAAAACTGTTGCTTGCCCCGAGTTGTTGTCTGGTCAGATTTGGATTTCCATCAGCTAATTATTATCTGTTTAGTTATTTTCCCCGTTTTATGAACTTAGAAATCCGGGGAAATAGGATACAAACATTGTGACAGTCATTAACAAGCGTAATAAAGCATAAAAATAGAAGCTGTATTATAACAAACAATTTTAACTGTGTGAGCCGTTAATACGTGGAATATGTGAAATTCTTTACATGAGGACTTGAAACTGATTCATTTCTATATTAAGACTGAAGCAGTTTCTTAAAGAAGATCAATCTTGTAGTCATGGTTAACAACCTGCCCATAACGATTTCATGATGTTTCTTGTTTCATTGTGGTCTGTTTTAAGCTAATTTTAGGATTTATGTTTTTTATGATATTGTAACTTGCTATATTATTTTGCTGTCTTTTAAACTGTTTTATGCTAAGGCCATCTGGGGCCAAGAACTCCAAATTAGCTAACTTAAACTAAATAATTGTCCCCATGCAAATAAGCAAGAAAAATAGGAAGAAAAAAAAGTGTGACACGTTTTTCTGTAATTGAAAGTATAAACAAAACCTAACCCTGCGAGCATTACTAATATCAATCATAATCATCATTATGATTATTATCTAAAAAAATTAATTCATTACATTTATATAGGAAGATTACTCACATCTCAAAATGTATTTTCTGTTTTATATCTATCAAAAAGACCAACTTTGGCAGCATGAGGTCCTTATTAAAGAGAAGTCCCCCCTCGCCACACAGTGGGGTCAAGACAGATCAGCTCTCACTGTGATATGTACAACCCCTTAACTGTAAAATGCACTGAGCAGAAAACACGATAGTATTTGAGGCAGTAAAGGTCAAACGTTTTGAATTGAGCTAACTGATGTAATGCACTCAGTCTTAAACTCTTAATGTTACGTGAGAAACTCAGCCTTTGCAAGCACAATGACAGTGCAGCGGACTAATTGCTTGAAAATAGGAGTGACCTGATAACCTAACATCTCTTAAATCAGTCTGAGGCAGAGTTATATTTAATTGGCTGCAGTGAGGTTTTAGGCCTTGATCCATGCTGCACGTTCGATAGCATTTAACTACAATGACTGACATTTGCTTCCTATTTTCCTTCACAACATATCACAAGGCCACCCTATCAAGAAAGCTATCAAAACACTTCTGCCTATGAGGGTAATAGCCTCGCCATCTTCTTTTGTGGAACCTTTGAAAGAGCTGTACTCTGAGGGAATGACAGCCGTTTAGACAAGATTTATTTAAAATTTATTCCAGTGTTAAGGTACAACAGCAGTTCATGCAGGTTCACAGAAGAAAAAGGCAGAATAACCCAGGAGTCAGTCAGGTAAAGACAGACTGACAACATTTTCAAGTCGCTCATATGGAAGAAAAAACCCCACAAATATTTGTATTTTCATATCTGTGCCATGTCTTGACAAATCTAAAAATATTCCCGTTTTGTTTATGGTAAGCAGAACAAGCATGGTATTTCAGAACGCTATTCCCTGAAGAAATCCTGAGTGAGTTGATCAGTCTCAGTTGACTGCTGTTCTAAATGACAAAGAATCTCCATGACGTGCAGTCAACCCGTTGAAATAACTTGCCGTTGAATACAAGTAATGTGAAAGACTAGTTCTGGCACAGCATTCCTTACCTTTATAACACGGTTAACAAGAGAAAGGTGCATATCTTACACTCAGATGACAAAGGAGGAAGGTTGCCGTCAGCAGATCTGACGGTAAAGAATGTGTCTCCAGCTGGCTATATTTGTTGAAAAGTTGTCAATGTGAATACAACCTTAATCTGATAAGGAAGAACGGTACACTCATGCACTTTGTAAAGGAAGTTGAAAAGGGATAGGTATGTCGGAGCATAAAAGCACAATCCGTCAAAAAACTGTCTCATTTTACAGTCGCGCATATTGCTTGTTGAAAATATGCTCTACACACAAAAATCTTTTTTTTTAACAAACATATATATTGTTTTTCTACATAAACAAACATAACTTGAATGTCACATGAAGACCATAACCACAGTAGTCTACAACTACAAAAGACATGCCCTGCTATGTGTGTTAGCTACAAGTGAATAGTTTTAGTGACCTGTCAGTTTTAAAAGGTCAGAAAAGTTATAAAGGTGAAAGCAAGTAACTTTAGCACTCAATGCTAAATGTAATCATCATCACGGTAAGAATTTTTCCTCAATAGTTGTATGGGGGTCAATGTTTATATGTAGCTGACCTACATGCATTTACCTCAGTAAACTGAGTTCTTATAATGTTTGTGAATTTCTCTCATTTTTATGTAATGTATGCTACCTGTGTAGACTAAAATGAGTCATATTCACAGAGCTCACATCTATACTTTGCAGATGTCACCATGAACTACTATGGCAGACCCCTCAACTGCAACAATACCTGATCACTACCCTGTACTACATCCACAAATCAGCCAGCGTGGAAAAAGAGTGAGATGTTTACACTAAATAGTAAAGCTATTGTTTAATAATTCAATCTCAGCCATTGTTCTGGGGAAATTTAAATGAGAGCAAAATCAATATTCTTCTTTTTTAACTCACATTTCCATTATTGTGGAATTGTATTTATCACTTTCCTAATTGCATTAGGAAAGTGATAAATAATCAGATTATTTTATAATTAATAAAATAACAGCTAATAAATAACTTAAAATTAATAAACATTCATCTTGTGTATTCTATTTATTCTGATCCTTTAAAACAATGTTTTGATGCATCTCACTGGCCGTCTTGTTTCTATAGAACATTATTAAATGAACACTAACTGATTGAATAAAAACTAAACGGGGATTTTAACCTTTATTACAGTTACAAATACTTTTTGGCTTTGGGATTAGAGGACAAAAATATCAATATTTGTCATCATAATGTTGAGTGCAATGAAATTAAAGAATTTGAAAACAGTATTTATTTTAGACAATGGATAAGGTCTCCTTGAGCTATTTATTGAATAAAACATTCAAAAACGTCAAATAAAATCCCACTCTTACCTGGAAAGTATTTTTCTTTCTTTTACAAGATAAGTGCATCAAAATAAAGATATGGAAAGAAAGTGAATTTTTCTTCTCTTTTTCTTTTTTTTTCTCTAACAATATTTACCTATTTCCACTATTGCAAACAACTTGGTGCATTGCCATTACCCTGTGGTAGCAAAAGTGGTATGTTTATTACAAGGTGGTTGCTAGTCTTTATTTACACAGCACTTTTATATACAACAAGGTCAACACAAAGTGGGACAAAAGAAGAGTCTATGAAAAAAGGAAACTAAAGAAAAATACGTATTCAGCTGAAGTTAGAAAATAGAAGTGAGAGCTTGAAAAAAATTACTTCAATTCATAACGATAATTAACAGGACACTAGAAATAAACAATAAATCTGTGAAACATTTTTAAAAATCATAAAAATTTAATTAAATCTAATAATAAATAATACGTAGGAAAGCAGAATGAAAATGATTAATTAAAATCCACATTCAATAAAAAAAGTATGAAAGTTCATTAATCACAGCAAAACAAAATAAGTAAGAGCAGTGAATAAAGATATTTGAAATCCATGCAAAACTGAATAAAGAAGATAAGTTGTAGCTTTTCTCTTGTCCCAAATTTTTAATTTTGAAATAATTTTAGAAATAATATCATAATATCTGAAACAATAATAAAATTAATGTAATGCTTCTTAAATACAATTTAAAAAATCAAGAATTCACATCTTGTCACTGGTCAAAGCTGAAGTATGTAACTTCAGTATGTGCAAAAAAAAGCATTTTGCTAAAACTCTAACAATGTCCTGACAGTAGATTGTGAGACAGATATTCTGTGAAGAAATACATCTGTGTTGCCTTTTTCTGGGGGTCCAGCAGCCATCTGTAGAAATACACAGCTCAATCAGAAACAGCCATGAGGAGGTCTTACCACGGTCGATAATCCTCATGTATGTGCTGCTCACACCACCTCTAGCCTTCTGACACTTTTTGTTAATGTTACATACTGCAGGTTTAAGTAATTTTGAAAAGAATTTTCTCATATAACTATTATAAAACAGAGACAAATAACCTGGTGTAGGGTGACTGCTTACAGCAGTGTGCGTTGTCAAATGAAGCACTAAACTTAAAACATATTTACAGTCATTAACAGCACACTAGAAGTAAACAATAAATCTGTGAAACATTTTTAAAAATTTTCAAAAATTTAATTAAATCTAATGTTCATAAATAATACTTAAGAAAGTGGAATGAAAATAATTAATTAAAATCCACATCCCTGGGGGACGGGAATTTTAAACCACATTTTACGTTACATTTGACTGTAACTTTGCCGACCCCACCCCCCTCCAAAAAATTGCTCTTAAAAAATTTCCCTGTTTATGGTCCCCCCCCAATAATGAGATGTGATTTACGCCCTTGTTTACAGTAGTGAAAGTAGGTCTAGATAAAATGAAGAAAATGCTTCGGCAAAAGCAATTAAGTCAATGACTTATTGGTTAATTAGAAAATATAGACCTTGGAAGTAATTTCAGGTCTGGTATTATGTAGATATTACTGTGTCTTTATTAAAATATACACACGCGTACCGGCAGACGAGACTGTCAGCTTTGGGGCAAGGAGTTTAGCTCAGCTGTATTAGCTTCCATTGTGATTTGTGTGTGTGTGGGTGTGTGTGTGTGTGCGTGTGTTGCTGCTGCTTCAGTTAAAATGGCCATAAGGAACAACAATGATACGTCTTGACAGGTATTCAGAGCCACTTCAAAACTATTTCTGTTACAGACAGTGGTGTTGACTTTCGGGGTTTGCACACTTCTCATTCCGGCTGAGATAAAATGTCAATGTTTTACGCAGATTCAGCGCATGGGGATGTGTATGCAGCTCACAGCCATGTGCTCCTCTGTCACGGTCAGGGCAAATGACAGCCAGACGGGACTCTCTGTCACATCAGCTTGCAGCAGAGGTGGAGGATTGTCTGGGGCCAATAAACACGCACTTGAAAACACTGCAAGAGAGTGTCATATCATCAAAACACTATGCCTGCAAGGAAATGTGATGTCTTTAAAGCAACAGGGAATGCATTTAGACAATATGTATTATGGTCTAAATAAAACATTTTTGTATGCTTTAAAATGGAGGAATTGTACAGCCTTTAGCGTTTCTTCTAAGTAAAGTAAATTGTCATGAAACAAACCTTAAAGCATCAAATTGACCAATAAAAAGCTTATGACAATGCATTTTTGTATAAGCATCTAAAACAACATTACTGACAGACAGCCCACTGGCTATACTATTAAATCTTAATATGGTGTATCACTAAAGGAAAATATTTTTGGCAATGGGTCGCCCTAACAGTTGTAGAAACTGCCACATTATTCACACCATCAACAGCATTCTTTATTGTAAAGGAATGACAACATTAGCTAATATTACCTAGCAATACTGGTAACTGATCACTTTGGAACAAGTTAACGCAATATGCAGCTAATATGCATAAATGCATGGATTTACTGTGGAATGTTTTTTAAATATTAACCTTAGATTGTCATAATCAATCTTTAGAACATGTGTGAAATCGTGAAACGCAAAATAGTGCCATCCATAAATGTTACAGTGTGAGAATTCTAGATCCAAATAAACCACTCAGTTTGCTTCTATTTCTGAGCAGGTGTAAATATCTTGATATGGTCTAACAACAAAATAAACCTCTGCACCATATTCACAGGAACACGCAGCAGCAGCATTATTCGGTCAGAATCCGGTGATTCTGTACCATCTTAGTAAATAATATATATTTTGTTCCACCTTAGCAATACCTGATGCAAATAATTGGTTTTTGTGACATATATCATGTACAGATCATATCAAGACCAAAAAGTCATTTTTTAAAAAATTTAAAAGCTGTATTTGTATGTGCAGTCTCAAACTATTACATTGCTATGGTTGATTTTGATTTGATTGTTTTGGGGGGTTTTTTTACAATCTTTTGAGAGACGCTATAATTCACCTAAACTTTAATGCACCATATTGAGTGTAGAACTGCCTGAGCTGAACGCATTGCTTTTTATTTAGTATAAGACGTATTTGGCATGAGTGAGCAACCATAATCTCCCAGTTAATGGTAAGGAAAATCATGATGCAGGAATGTCTGGAGTGTTGGTGTTTATTTGCTGAGAGATATGATCCATCTGATTTCTCTGAAACTTCACCTCATGTCAAGGTGTTCGTTCAGTCATGACTCAGCACAATGGGGCGCATGTCTAAAAGCAGATTGGTGCAAAACATTTTGTCAACTATTTCTATAATAATAATAATAATAATGTAAGAACATCCATATTGTACTTCACCAACAGCTGTTCAGGTGATAGCTGTTATTATGGGTAGGCTATGTTGCAATACAGTAATCAAATCACCTTAATAAATGTTTGATTTGATTAGCTGCATGTCAGGCACAAGAAAAAAACTGATCTTCGGGAACAAAATGAACCTTTAAGAGACACAAATTACCAGCTTCTTCTGGCACTTTCAGAGATAAAGCATTTGTTTTACACCTGCCGACACTTTAGCACTAACCCTAACCTTAAGCTTCACATAAACCTCACAAAGCTTTGCTGAGAAGGAAACGCACCTAATAGCCTTCAAGAAAATCTTTGTAATGCCAGTCAAATTAAACTTTACTTTCCCTTTAAGCACTTAAACAACATGAATAATTACAAGTTTCAATGAAAACGTCCAGGACTGTGGTCATGAGATTGGTGCCTGTCACAAACTGCACATTAAATTGTCATGAATAAAGAGCTGCTCAAATGGCTTTGTGCTTCATCTTTTTTAATTATATAAATCTCTCACAGATTTCATCATTCTGTCCCAGAAATGTCTCAAGCGGTTGAAACAAAGCCCTTGTTTCCCTTTTCTTACTGCACACTGCAGATCTGTTTAAGAAATGAGGCATGTAAAAGAACAACAATTGTTTGCAAAAAGTCATTATCATTATTATGCATCATAATTTTTTGGACATTTACAATAAGTGAAAACACCAACAAATATATGCATACGAGGCTTATCTGAATTTTCCCTAACAGGCCCGGGGCCGGTCAGTTCAGGATTTTTATTTGAGAGCTGACAAATAATGAACATGCAGAGAGAGAATAAAGCATTCTCTAATAGCCTTCTGTCTCAGTGAGGTAAAAGTCAATGCGGAGACAATTTATAATGAGGCAATCATCAGGTGAAGTCTGCAATAATATTGTTTCTCATAATAAATCCTGAAATTCTCCTGGCTTAGAAACCTTATGCCCCTGAAAATCAGTCGCTGCTCTTCCTCAGCTTGTTAAAACTAGAAAAACACACTGCATTCCGGGGCAGCTGATGAACATTAAAATATATCGTCTAAATTGCTGAGGTTTTTAACACCATGTTCATATTAAGAGGATTAATGCAGAAAATTCATCCAGACAGGTTTTTAACCACCCAGAAACAGAAACTGTCCACTAAAAACATACATAATCCCGCACCCATTTCACTTTATCTGAGATTATCTGTGCTGAAAGCATTCTTAGTTCCATAGGTTCCATAACTTCCAAGCAGTTCGAATGGCTGTCAGCTGATAGTTGCACTTTGAAAACTGGATGCAATAATCCAAGTGGTACGTGTTGCTGATAACACCAGCATCTGTCCAGAAAGATGACACAACTTAATGAAGATCCATGCAAATGTACTAAGATGTAGCAAAAACTGTGGGAAATCACTTGGATTTCTTAAACGTGCAAAAGATGTTTTAAAATTAAAACTTGACAATGGCTACAAAACATACACTGGATTGCTAAATATCACAGATTATATATTTTCAGAGGGCTTCCAAATGTGCTTTAGAGATTGAGCTCAACTTTTCTATGTTTATTTTCTATCTTTCTGTCTTTTTGGTCAGTTCACATTTTGCTGAATTCATCTACTGTATTTTTGCTAAGAAATTGTAATCTCTTTGCTTTCTGCTTCCACTTTTGCCCCTGTGCCACAATTTTCTTGGAATTTAAATACTTTTAGTGGCATTCTGAGAAAAACAATGATTTTATTGTTATTTCCTGAAAATTTTGTATATATTCCATTGACTGTTTTTAATCAGCATTTGGGTCAAAACTTTTATGAGCAACCTCAAACTAATACCATTAGTCACAGAACCAATTTCTACATTTGTTTTATATCAGAGGAAAATAGCCTGAAGTAATTGTTTTCTGCAGGTCACGACTATTGTGCAGGCAAGCGCTGACAGAAACAGATTTTAGGGAAGGAAGACCTAATACAGTACGGAAACAATCCAGAAATAAGCAGTGAAAGTGTACAGTGGGGACCAGTGTTGCAATTTTCTCTGAGTCTGCATTGCCTATTCCCAGTTTATCCCAAATATTGCTTCAAACAGATGTAAATAAACAGAGATGACAGTTTTCTTTAACGCATTTTTAGCTTTCGAGTGACAGAATCTCTCGAGATTTCCTCTAATGAAGCGATTTTTCTATTTCCTTTAACACTTATCGCTTAAGTAGATTGTTATTGAAGAATTTAGAGATATAATATATCATGTTATGAGCGACAACTGAGTATTACAATACATGTCTGCTACAAAGAGCTTTTGTTCCCTGTTTCTGTAAGCTCTCAAATAAAACGTGGGGCTCTCTGCTTTATGACTGCTTTTATGAGAATATATTGCTTGTATGTACAAGAGTCGTTAGGAAATTAATTTATTGTGTAACATTACACACCCCAGGGTCCTATTCAATTTATGAGCTAGGAATGATTGTGAAATTAGATTCTTCAAATGAGCTGAGCTTTTATTTTATAAAAAGGGAGAGTCCATATTCACTGGAGCGCAACATGAAGAGTTCAAGGATTGGTCAGATTGGTGTTTATACCAGGACTGTTTTATGCGGATGATAAATCGGTAAACAGCTCGGAGGGTTTAATGATGTATAGAGGCACAAAAATCAGTGAACTGAAGGAAAGCTGAATATCAACAGTACAAGTGTACAAGGTTTTTTATTTCAGTTTTAGAAAATGGTGTTGAATTAAAGCGATCCCAACACTTGACATGCCATATTTTTTATGTAAATGGGATGTCTGAAACGTTTTTTTGTTTGCTTTTATCTCCATGCGCTGGGACTGGTTGAAGAATATGTCTTTAGCTAAGGGTATTTTCAATAGAAGAGTCCCTGCACAAGAGAAGAAGAAGCTCAGAATAGCTGCAGTGCAGTTTGCTCTGCCAAATCATCTGATCACAAGACTTAATTGAATACTGATGTGAAATGCAGAAGGCTGGAAATAGTGAAGCAGGTTTCGAAGTAATTAGAACATGTTACTCAGCCTATGTGGGTAAATTGCTTTAACTCATTTATGCACCATGTTAGATGTTTACCTGTTTTAAGAAGTAGCTATTGATAAAGAATTTTCACGTCAGCAGTTTGTTTGTTTCTCAGGAAAATTAGCATGCAGTCAACTTTTCAATAAAGCTGCACCTGTTTTGCTTTCTAAGTAATCAGGATTCAACCAAGTACTGTTGATTTGCATTTAAAGACAGATAATGTTGACAGAAGTGGTTCGATGGCAACATTTCCTTCAGTTTGACACACAAAATCAATTTGCAAATATGCATTTATCAGCTAATATGTGCATGCATCCAGGTACTGTGGAGCACAGTACCACTTTTGGTGCATTATCCAGTCAGCAAGTTGTCTTTGGCAGAGATAGGATCCAAATACGGCCACAATTAATAACCCAATTATGGTTCAAAATTTGGACTGCAACTCTGAATAAACAAAAGGTAAATGTGCACTTTGTTTTTTTGTTTTTTTTTCTTTTCTGTGTTTTAAGAAAATAGCAAAATCTGATTCCAGGTACTGCAAATACGGTATAGTGAGACAAACACTTCATAGGGCAAACAGATGTACAACTAAGAAACTGAATGCAACTGAATAGACAAATATGGTGACACTTTAATGGTAATAACAGCTGAAAATGGCAAGACATTTTCTAACAATAATAAACCTGGAAGTAATTAGAGAGGAACAGCAAACGAAAATCAAAACACAAACTCCTGTGAACTGTGACAAACACTAATTTAACTGTGACTGAATAAGATGCCAGAGGTAAGATGTGTTTTTTATTTAGCTTTTTTTTCTTAATGATCTAAAGTCATATTTATAAAGTTATTATTATGAAGCTACAAGTAAACATATTAATATGAGCAGCTAAAGGTCCAAGGTCTGTGAATAAAATGCACCCATTAACAGGAAAATCTAAAAACTGCAGTCTGTGGCTTACTTACTTAAAATCCCTGCACCATGATTACGTTTTTTTTTTTAAACAGACAAACTTTAAACACTTTTATTGACAGA
Organism: Xiphophorus maculatus; assembly: GCF_002775205.1. Taxonomy (NCBI): domain Eukaryota; kingdom Metazoa; phylum Chordata; class Actinopteri; order Cyprinodontiformes; family Poeciliidae; genus Xiphophorus; species Xiphophorus maculatus. The sequence goes on along the minus strand of NC_036458.1, from coordinate 8,609,804 downwards.
ATATGTCAAGAAATCTAACAGCATCATTTGTTCTACATTATTGTCACACATGGGGGGAAACCAGATACTTATAGTATTTACTCAGATGATGTGCACTTACCTGGTCACTTGCCACAAACTTTCCCAATGAGATTTTTTTTTTTTCAGGAGAATCTCTAGCCTTCAGAGCACAACTCTAAGTAATATCTATAGTCTTTGTTTTTGCGGTTAAAGCAGAACTAAAGTTATACAGTTTGTTTTCTATGCCAGAAAGAATTATTTTGTCATATTCAGAATATCAGTTGTGTTATCAAACAGCAAACTGATCCCACGGTGCTAGAGCCCGTCCCATTTACACATACTGCATGGCTGCTCATGCACAGACCTTTTAGAACCTACAGCCTTTGACAGCATGAATATTGTTTAATACATGAGTCAAAATACCCACCATCTCAAACAACGCAAATAAATCATGTTAAGTGGGCCAAGTGTGCTGAAATTCAGACATTATTTTGTGCCCGCCTTTGCTTTTATGAATCAGTGAAATGAGGTCTTGTGACGCTCAAAGCAGTTTGTGGGAACAATAAAGTAAAACTTCTGTGCCGGGATTTAATCAAAGAGTAAATTTTAAAATCTATCACCCACTAGCCTCCAATCTTCGCACACACCCCCTCTAATTTGTCATTGTGGAATATAACAACATTTCAAAACAGAACAGGATTCTTTCACAAGTAGGAGTAGTTGCAAACAGTGTTTTGTTTTGGCTTTAATAATATAACTATTAGAAGTGATATGTGTTTTTCACTCTTATTTTTCACATGAACTTGTCCAATTAAATTAGCAGTTCAGCAGATCCCAAAAGAATAACTTGGGTGGGAGTGCCGCAAAAAAGAAAAAAAAACGTACTTTTGCATCTGTTTAAAAGCCAGATGTTTTATTTTTTGTGTGATTTACAGAATAAAAACTAATTAAGTTTTATTCAAAAACTAGCTTAAACAAAGTTGAAAATCTTCAAAAAGAAGCTTGGGGTTGCCTGTATCACTTAAATTTGAACAAATGAACCTGATTCTTCCATTAGAATGAACCTAAACATGTGACAATAGAAAATAGCTTTTAAAGATTAAGGTTTAATACTAGGTTTTATTCTATATATAAACAGTTGACACTTTTCTCTTTAAGCTCTCCCTTTGGCAGTCTGGATTACAGAAGCTAATCTGTATATCTCCAAAACATTATCCTGCATTTGTTGTGTGTTTATAGCAGATTCACTTGCTGTGTAAAACTACCTCTGCAGGGGAGATTAAGGGTGTGTACCGGGGTTTACTGAAAGTGCTCAAACAAGCTGCTCAAAGGGCTGAGGGGTATATCGAGAACCATTCAAGGATTACATCCTCATATCACCCACCATCTTGAGTATTAAAAACAAGTGAGATGTTCAATGACTTATAACAGCCATTTCACAGCTGAGGTGTTTTCTGTCCATTTCCTCAGTGATAAAGAATATCTTTTTGGGGGGCTGCAGCTGCAAGCATCTGAAATAAAGCAGAACCACCATAATAAATAGGTCAGAGGTCTAGCAGAGGGGTTCTGTGCAGTGAGAGCTTTGAATGTTGTTCGGCTGGTAAAACAGTTTTTGAGTGAGAAGAGTGGGAAGGGACTTGCCTTGCTTTGATCTTGAAAATTATTAAATATAGATGACAGAAACCAGAAAGCTCAGAAGCCATGATATGAAGTAATTCTTGCTATAAAGAGAGGCATTTAGTGGAGCGGTTGTTTAGGAGCTGTTTTCATATTTTCTCTCTGACAGCAGCCCACTCGTGCTGCAGAGTTAGGTCCTGTTCATAGTGGACTCCCTGTCTAATCCATTCTTTTATCCCCTCAGTCTTTACAGCTACGACGCTCCGCGAGGAGGAATGGCCCGCAGAGATTATAGTGTTAGATTAAATCTAACAGTGATTGAATAACCAACCATTATATGACTGTGGCAAATTAATTTCCCCAGTGCCATGTCAGCTCGGGTAACACGTTTCATGTATGGAACAAACTGTGAGCTGCTTATATTAGGTGTAGTCATACATAGAATTGTGATAAAGTAGTTATCCTATAGGCTGGCCTTTTTTTAAAAGTCCAATTTTGATAAAAAAAAAAAAGATGTCCTCAAGCCGAACTGGCCTTTCATATTCATTAAATTGCAGAAACAGATTAAAATACTCACAATCTGACATAAGATGTGCTCATGTCACGGCTGTAAATAAAACTGTCACTCAACTGATTGGAACATGATGCTACAACAAGTAAGGCCATTTAATCTGCATAAAGCAAAAGCAAGCTTTAGGCATTTTGAACTGGCCATAGCCGGTATTTACACGGAGAATAAGTGTAATATCCATCACGAAAATGAGCTTTCCTAAGTGGGGAAAAAATACCCCCTGCTCATGTGCTTGCATAATGCTGAAAGATAAATATCTCATCTGTGATAGCAGCTCACATGGCAGGTGAACTGTTTCCTTTTTTTCCACCCCTCCCAACAGTCTGTCTGAACTGTAGCAATCTCTGCCAGCTAAAGCACAATTTGGATTAGCAAAAGCCCGACTGATAGGTCAGCTTAGCTCCTAATGGTGCAGCTTAGTCCTTGTCTGCGTGATTATAACATTCTTAGCAGCCTATTTCCTCACATCCAGATGTTACAGCCCAAACATCCCTGTCTCAACAAAATCACTTAGTTTACAGGGGCATAAAAATCATACAGCATATTGTCACACACAGTTTGACATAAAAGCTAATTGTAACTGAGTGTGTTGTTTGCTATGATTCCATTGCCGCTTCTGTTTTTTTACAAATATGTAAATATTATTATCTTTGAACCATGTTTACAATTTGATTATGCAGAATCAAAGCACCATAAAAATTTTTTTAAACATTTCGGTCACATTCTGCACTGGATTCAATTCAAAAACAAGATATGTGTCATAGCTTTCAGGAGGAATTTACGTGTGTATGCATGTGTGATGGTTTGAAAGGACTTAATGAAATTACCTTTGCTTAAAGTTTCAAGGGTGTTTTTTTTTTGTTGTTGTTGTTGAATATAATTGAACATGGTTCTCCTCTCAGCACAATGTGATGATCCTCACTACAATCAATACTGCTGTGCAACAGGCCAGGACACGTTTAGAGATGTTAAAGGTTCATAAATGGTGCTGTCAATAATGGAAATAAGTTGAAAGGAAGATTACTTGAAAAATCAATAGTTTATTCTTGCATGTGATGGTCTGAAATTTATGCAAACTATAGTGGGGGGGTTTTTCAATGACCTTTTTTTTTAGCTCAACTCTCACCCTAAAACACTTTTCTTAATCACTTTGACTAAAAACTTTGATTAGGTTTCTTGACAGAAAAAAAATAAATCTGCTTTTTTGTAATTAGGGTGTATCTTCCACACAGCACACTTTTGCTTCATGGGTTCATGTGCTAGAGCAGGGGTCACCAACCTTTTTGAGACTGGGAGCTACTTCACGGGTACAGAGTAACACGAAGGGCTACTTGTTTGATACAGACATACATTTTCTTGGCTCAGCCTTTATAACAATAGTACATATATATGATTACATGCTGCCTGATCATATTAATGTTAGGGACTACTGAAAATAGTTATCAGTAATAATTTACCATGGCAGATATGGTTAATTGCTATTATGTGATCAGAAGTTCTTAGTTCAGAGTTTTAAGTTTGATTCCCTTTTGGAGCTTTTTTGTGTGATTCTAAATTGCCCACATCTGCAGCTGTACAGCTGTATGCACTGTGAGATTTTCCTTTAAATAAAAAAAAAGTTATTGTATTGTATTTTTTTATTCTCCAACTCTCTTTACTATTAACAAAATTGTGGAGAGAAGAAAAAGATCTTTTGTGCCAAAATATTTTGTATATGTGAATCTGTGGGGGCCAAAGCCTAAATCTTATTGGTCAGTTTGCTTTTTCTGTGAGCTAAAAATGAATGAGTGGAGTTTGAACCTCCCGTTGTTCTAAGATCCCGCCTGAGCTTTTTACAGTGAGCGCAGTTCTGGCGGGTCGCCGATTTATTAGCTTTTTTGTGGTTTTGCGAACTTAAAAGCAGACGGGTCACCTATTGGCTGACACCAGCAGATGTCGAGAAAAAAGGTCCGACATATCGGAAGGCACAAAACTATCACTGCACCTGACCTACAGGAGCACAACTACCTCTCCAATGCGCATCATGTGCGCGTCGCACAAAACCAGCACAAACCTAAACCACTAAAGCAGCGCACCCTTTTTTTTTCTTTTACACAAACGACGCTAAATAATAAAGACATGGAAGCAAAGCCTACTCGTGTGATCTACGGAAAGAGGAGGACATTGATTCCTAGGTTCAGGTGGTATCAGACGTTCAAAGGAGGAGAAGGTGAAGCAGCAATGTTTGCTTAATTTTTACTCTTTTGGGGAACATTAAGACTAAATTAAATTGTTTAACCTGCTGTCTGAGACGCTCAGGAAGAGCGGCAAATGTCAGCTAGCGGGTGACCCATCAGCTCTCCAGATCGGGAAACATCAAACAAGTTAATAAACCGGCGACCCGCCAGAACCGAACACGGTAAAAAGTTCCGCCGGGATCCAAACCGCTCTTAGAACTACGGGAGGTTCAAACTCTGCTCATTCAGTTTTGGCTTACAGAAAAAGCGCCAAGCCGCCAAATAAACAAAAGCAAACTGACCAATAAGATTTAAGTCTTGGCGTGCCCTTTGACCTCCACAGACTCAGATGTGCGCTAGGTACAAGATGTTTTGATACATAAGGTCTTTTTTTTCTCCACAACTTTGTTAATTGTAAAGAGGGTTTGGTAATAAAAATTTCAGAAATTATTATTTTCTTTTTTTACTTTAAAGAAAATCTTAAGGTAGGCAGAGTGGGTGCAGCCGTACAGCTGCAGGCGCTGCTGCCCTCCGATAATATCCTGCAGGCGTCTGCGCACAGTTCTGAACTTTAACCATAGAAAAGAGTTTTATGCATAAAGCAATTTATTTTAAACAATTTTTTTATAATTTACTTTTTTTATTCTAAATATAAACAAATGTTATTACTTCAATGTAAAAACATTAAATGAAATTATTTATTTGGCAGTGCTCCCTAATGACATTGGCTATTTTGAGAACTTGCTCTGTGACTGTTGGTGACCCCTGTGCTAAAGAGAGGTATGGTGGTTTGGGTGCTAATTGAATACACCAGCAGCACAAACAGACAGCAACCCCTTTCTAACCAGATGCTGCAGGGCAGCCAAGAGCTTTGTGAAAGCAGGCTGCAGACAGATAAATATTGTGCTGTTGAATGCTTTGTGTAATTCTTTAGGATCAGAAAACTGGGATTATCCAGCATTATTGTTTAATCTGAGTAATCTGGCTCCACTTCTTGCTGATTTTGCAACAATAAATGGTGACTTCATGCCACTGTGACACTCTTCGATTCAGCTAACTACACATACCATCTGGACTTAATAACACATCAAACGTCTAATGGAAGAAAACTGTAAAGAGTTTGAAATTGACTTTTTGTAAAAGTTCTGAAATTTATTTTTATGAAGGTCTAACCAACATTTATATTGCCATAAAAACTGTTTAGGAAGGAAGTCGTTTCCCTAATGTTGGTTCTGTCGATCTTAAGAGCTTGAAAGGCTGATGCTGTCACTAATGTGAAAAGCTTATCAGCGTGAGCCAACAATCGAGACAGAGAGTGCAAATCCATTAGTGGTCAATGACTTAAAGTGTTTAGGAACAGAGATCTAAATTTAATAAAGTTGATAAGGATACCAAATTACACACTGACAAAGACTTTCTTCCCAGTGTCATTTTTGCAATATTTTAATCCTACCTCACTATATTCCACTACTGGCAGCACAGTGGATATCAATAATTTAAGGTGAATAATTCAATGAACTAAATCCTCTGGAAAAGCATCTTGGGATTGTGCAAAACAGTTGAACTGAAGGTGAATTGGCACTGCTGCACATGTTGTAAAAAGAAAACAAGGGAACAAGGTATTTATTGTTAAAATACTCTTTGTTATTATTTTTCTTAATTAGTTTCCTTAATATTTGTTGAATGCAAAACATGTGCTCAAGGACATATGAGATATATGTTCCTTACGTTTGATAAACCATAACCCTAAATCGCATTCAAAGAATCAAAAAGGTTAAAGCAAAGTGAGCACATCAGTGGCAAGAATATAAGACAACATAAACATGATACACTGGCACTTATCATTCGAGTCCCACCATATTTAAAATGAAATATGTTGTTTACAAAGGACTATCAGAGCAGTCTCATAAATATGATCAAAATCTAACACCACACACCAGCAATCTGCCAGATAGAGTGACTGGCTCCCCTCCTCAGGAGAGAAAATCATTTCTGTTTTGTCACATTTAGTTGCTGACCAGTTAACAGCTAAAAATCACAGAGAAAACATCTCACACCCTTTTTTTGTTTTACATTTTATTTCAGAGAACGAAAAGCTGCAACACAAGTGAAATAGTTTAATCTATGCATAAACCTCTGTGCACAGAGTCTTCTTATGGACAATTTTAAGACATTTGTAGCACTTCCTGTAATAAAACTGTTTATGGTTTTATTATTGATTCATTTAAATTACACTACTAATGCCAGGTATAAAAATATTCTTACATTATATTTATATATAGTAAAAGTACTTACTTAAGGGGTGTCAGGGCTTTAGTATAATAGAAGTTCAAAGAGAACCATGTGAGATGGAAATGGAGAAAGATCTGTAATGGTGATAGAGATTTTAGTATTTTTGTGAGCTGCTGTATACTTCTTGTGAAGGCAAAGACAGCTAAAATAATTCCATCTGTCTTCTAGTCATTTTCACTTGTTGTCCGCAAAACGCCCTGAAGCGTTCTCCTTTTGAGTGTCACACTGACCTACAGTAATGAAACACAAAAAGGATAGGAAAATAGTGACTATGATTTCTATTTCATTGTTTAAAGAGTTTTACCAACATTTGATGCACCTAATATGAGGAGTACATTGGTAGAGTCACATACTGTACAAATAATTAATATTTATCTGCATGTGACGCTTAAAATTAATCACCTGCTTTAAGAAACAATGTGAATCACAGATGTGTCATTTGGGGACATTTTAATTAATTTGGCAATGTGCAATGGTTTTGTTAGTTTTCTTATACACAATTTTTGATCTTTTATCTTATTGTAATGTGGAATTCTGTAACAGAGCATCGTGTCCTTAGAAATACCAGAAACCTTCTTATGTTAAAGATTTATATCTCAGGCCGTTATAACAGTTAATTGGCAAGAGTGTCAACTAATATGAAGGTAGCACATAAAAAAATAAAATAAATAAATCATTGTTTGCGCGATTGTTCATTTGAACCAGTATCCCACATGCTGCAGTTAAACAGGTGCAGAGTTCTGTCAGCGGCCAACTTAAATGATTGGATTCAGCCAGTTTTCTCAGGCTAGCAAATCTATCATGTCCAAACTGTCATATTAATTGGTTCTGCTCAACTGAACAGGATCTGCTACATTTCCAGGATGTAAATTTCAGCCTTTGACTCTGATGTACTCAGGTGTGACTTTCAATTAGAGTAGCTTTTTTGTGCTTTTCTTTCAACTAATATGCATTTTGATAAGGCTGTAAGTGAATATCACTGGAGGAGGCAAAAAACAACAACAAATGTTTGTCCTTCATATGCTATAAAGTAGCTCTGGGAATACTGTAATCAGTGTAAAGAACAAAAGAACTAAAATCTGTATTTTGTATGGACTTGCCTGTTAATTGTACTATTTCATTTTCTATATAGCCTTTAAAATGTGTCCTTGGAAGGTGTCTGTTTTTGTTCTGACCACAAAATTAGCAAATGTGGTTGTTTTGTGATCCTCTGGCAAGGGAACTAAGATGTCATGAAAGCCTTCGTTTTAGCTGTGACTATCAGTGGGTAAGTATTGAGGTCAATGCAGATCAAACAGGGGGAATTTTATCCTGAAGTGCTCCCATCAGGGCATCATGGGATAAAGTAAGAGGCAAACAAGTAAAGAACAAAAAAGAAGATAATCTTCAAGAAAAATGACACATTGAAGTTCTTCTACTGCACAGATGAACTATTATATAAGGATCTGTGCTTTATGTTTATTTCTAGATTTATGAGGAGAAATCAGAGCTCTTCTGTAGGCAATGATGACAAGATTAGAAACAGGGGTTTAAAAAAGGAAGAAATCTCCCGGTCTGGAATCCAAGATAAGATTGTTCACATTTTCTATCTGGATTTGATTGCATAATACAATAATTCCTGGCTCATACTATTAAGAACAGAACAATGGAAATGAATGGCATGTTCCTAAACATTCGCTTTATTTCCCCAATTGTCTTAATTTATATCAGTCTTCTACTTCCAATGGCCATCTGAGCCGAGCTTCAGATCTCAGCACTACAGTCTGGTGATGCGAGCATAGAAGTACCTGGCTTATCCACTGTTGGAAGTGGGAAGGTCTTTGGGGGAAACTCAGGAAGAGAGTAGGGAATAAGGTTTTGATCAGGACCAGCTGTCACTGTTGTCCTCAAATATTCAAGTCCACAGTTTCTGCAGAAGTACAAGATTATGAGCATATTTAGAGAGAGGAAGGTTTTTGATGTTTTAATTTGTTATACTCTTATTTTTTCTGCAGTGCAACGTGTATAACATTGCTAAAATAAATGCAATAAAAAATAACAATGTTTTAAAGGTCTATGCCAGTATGATTGACACTCTTTTTTCCTACAAAAAAAGAAGAAATGCAATACATGCATTGATAGCAAACATATTCATATGCCTTAACTTTTTTCTCATTAAGTCAAATACCCAATATCTCAATGCATTTAATAAGGATTTCATATGAAAGACAAACAAAAAGTGACTTTATTGGGAAGAAAAAATGTGGTTTAAAACTGAACTGTAATTTTTACAGCTATGTCACAGTGCAGACAGTAACTGCATGTCTTCTGCATCTTTCAAAGCGTTAATGACGTCAACTCCAGAGAAACGGCAGTGCTAAAAGGAATATTGCTGCTATTATAACACAGCTTTGCCAGACACCATTGAGAACAGTAATCTGCATAAATGTGAAAATAATTTGCTGCACTGTTCAGAGAATCTTTTGCAAGACTGGAGAGAAACTGCATGAAGGTCTAAAACACAGCAAATGCAATCATGTTTAATTGCAAACAAGTAGGTCAAGGAAATAAAATGGAACTGAAAACCTATAACAATTCTTTGCTTCTAGTGAAATCTACATTGTTACTAGGATCATATACCAATGATTTTGTGATCATATGTTCAAAGGAGCAAGCTCAGTATGTCCTAAACATGTGATTTGAGAACTGGTTTGCTGCTGTTCGTTCATTGCCCAAATGATGATGCACAAGAGTGGTATTGTTTTTTGATCAGTTGAGTTTATTCGGCCTCCAATGTAAAATAAAAAATTAATGGAACACAGAAAAACTAAACATACAGTATATATATATATATATATATATATATATATATATATATATATATATATATATATATATATATATATATATATATATATATATATATATATATATACATATATATATATATATAGTGTAAGACAAAGTGCCTGTACTTGAAGGATGACGAGCGGTCTTGGCCTGATTTTTCTGCCTCTTTCTCACTGCTGCTCAAAAGCTGTAGCACGCTGATAAAATATTTAATATGCTCTATCATATTGCCTCTTTTCATGTCTTCAAATAAAGAAAAAAGAAACAGTGTTTGCATCTATTTTTACACATATTTAGTTTGAAAGGCCATAGGATTAAACTACTAAGGCAAAGGATGCTATATAGAAGATGCAGTTTTTAAAAAAGCCAAGAAATAAATTGACAGTGTGTAAAGATTGCGATGGAAAATAAGGATAAAAAAACTTAATGTAAATATCGGCGAGGCAGTATCCTTTTAATCTTGGTAATGCAAGAGTTGGAAAACCTCCCTCTGGTCCAAGTTTCATTCCTGGAGTCACAAGAGTATTTTTATTCATTGATTGACCAAATAAATAATCTTCAATAGCTCTCCTCCTTTCAGAATACTACAGAATTATATCTAGTGAGTAGCTTTAAGTCTTGACCCCCAAAGAAATACTAACACAATGCTCAAGTGCTGAGGTCAGATGTGCTGTTACTTTACCCCGCTCTGATAACTTTCCTCCTCAAACATGTACGCATCCATCGTCGAGAGCTAAGGAACAAATGATTCATTTGACTAGGTTTTGGGGGAGAGGGGTTTTCTCCTTTTTGCCCTGAAATGATTTTTTTTGTTTGTTTGTTTACGTATGCTGCTCTAATCACAAACATGTCACTCCTGGGAAATTATTTGTGTTATTCATTGCAAGCTGCCCACCATATCTTTCCCTTCAAATGTCCACATTGACTTCTGTTTAGAAATGGATGTTCAAACCCAATTGATACTGTCAGTACTACATTGGATAATACAATAAAAAATTCACATACTCCTTAAATCTAAATTGTTTGCCTGCAGTCAAAGAAAAAAAAATTACTGACAGTGTAGCTTAGAAAGAAACATATTTTGTATATAAAATTGCTGAAATGTCTTTTTTTTTTCATTTTTGATGAAATGTCTTTCATCACGTCAATCTTATTATATACTACAGGCTTAAATGTAATTCTATCTTTAAAAATAAGATGTTCTCTTTTACTGAGTCAGTATATATTTACTTTTATTTACATTTACTAAAATGAGATGCTTGTATTTCAGTGAAACTTTCTCAAAGTTATGCACTTCATGAACTTTCAGGCTTGTTATGAGTGTTCTCCTGTAGAAAAGTGGATTCTAGTTGACATTACACAGAGGAACTTAAACCCACTGATATTAAACAGCTAAAATTTGATCAATACAAATTAGAGGGGGATTTTTATTTCCCTGTCTTACTTTATCATTTACTCACAAGTAAATATGAGCTATTGGCATCAATAGAGATCATAGAAGACGGACTAGAGAAAGTCTAGGTGAGAGCTCTGCGAGGGCATAAGAAATATGCTTCTAAATGTCCATATACGTACAAGGTAAAGACTTCAGGAATCCGAAGCAGCTTCATGTTCCTGTTGCCACAGCTGGTGTTATTATTAAAAGCTATGTTGTTCATGGAGCAAGGTTGAGGAGATGCATAATGTGGATGGTTAAAAAAAGAGTTAAGCAAGCCATCTAAGACCTTCTAAGCTTAGCAGCAAGGTCACTTCCTGTCACTATCTATGTCATTTTAAACCATTTTGTTAATTTTATTTGCACTCCATCAGTTGATCCTTCAATATTAAAATAGCAAAACATTAAGATTAAGGAAAAATGTATGTATCCCATAGTGACACGGTGAAATATTACATGTTCCATTCTTGATCCTTATATACATAAACTATTCAAACCTACAGTGTATCAAAGATGACACACATACTTTAAAAACCTGACAGGACGTGATCTTCCTCAATATACGCTTTTTACCCATAAATACAAATACATAAACTGGAAAATGTGACACCAGTAGTTTTGTATGCAAATAATATGCAACCAAATCAGTAATAAAAAACAACTAAATGTGATTTGTGATTTGAGGAAGTAGTTTGTTGTTGTTTACTGTGGAATGGTACCAACAAATTTATGCATGTCTGTAAATAAGGACTTGGGCATCCTCCACAATCCTTTTTGGTGTGGGTGTTTGGACATGGAGGAACCTTGATTATCTACCAAAAATCTCTCTTAACAAACATAAAAATGTAATATAATTGCAGTTATTGCATATTCTGAATGATGAATCAGCCTTTGGAGATGACTGGGCATCCTCCAGGTTTGAATTGTACAAACAGTAGGTGTGAAGTGGATTTTCCAGCCAAGTTCTTGTACACAACCCTAATTCAACAGGGGAAATATAGTTTAAAAGAGTAACATAGTCTTAATATTAATGTATTGCTTAGGTTATTATTTTCCTAAATGTAATAAAGTTTTTGCCAGCAATTCTTGATGAATGACTCATGCTTCTAAAGCACTGAGCATTAAATATTACTCATTAAAGAGCATGGGGCTCCATAAGTGTGTCTTCACACTTCTGTTTGCTATGTAAATAAATATATGGACATGTGAATGTAAGAAAATAAATGTTGTGTGTTATATTCTCAATGTGAAGCAGTAAACAGCAGATGGCCACGAAGGCCTCTTTAGTGCTATGGATTTTATCTAACTACCCACCTGAATGACCTGTGCTTGAGCAGAGCAGATGATGCAGAGAGAGGAAAAAAGTGAGAGTTAACTGTTTGCTCGTGTTTACTTCAGTTCCACTAGACTGCAAGGCCAGAGGAGACATTTGCCATGCATGAAGAAATTAGCTTGTTTATCAGCGTTTTGATTTCCATCCCGCCTCACCATCCCACTGACATTTTAGACGTACATGATCCATGACTGATTCCCAATCAAAAGCACAATGACAAAGTACTTTGCTTGTGCCGTTTCCATTGTTGTATAATTAAATGTTTGACGATAAGCACTGAGCATGATTAGGAAAAGGGCCTTGTTATGTACATGCTTTAAAAAAATAACCTTGAACAGTGCACATCTGTCCTGTCAATTGGACATGCTCCAAAGATTGCCAGTGAGATATTACACCTCATGTCCATATTGGTTGCTTCAAGGTGATTTGAGGTGATATATTAGAGTTTTATTTATTTTTCCACTCCATGTTGATGTTGCACCCTCAGACCTCCCACTGTACTTTGGAGTTGAATAGCAGACAGCGCCAAAGTCCTTGAAAGGTTACAAAAATCTTTAGCCATTCATTACTCTAGAGGGAAGGGGGTGGCGAGTGAGGAAATATAATGAAAACTAATACTCTTTCTAGTCACCAAGCTATCTGTAGATATGTTTGATATCCCATTACAGGCCCAGAAGTAACCACAGTTCTATACTGTCAAGAGACAAACATAATCCAGAGGGAAATTACCCATCAGGAAGGCAATACTGCTACTGAGATGCAATTACCAGGCCACTTGTGAGACTTTCAGCCCAGTGTCCATGGATGAATGTGTGTGAGGGGGGTCGATATGTGCATAACAGCTCTTATGTTTAGCAGACTAAATTGGATTCTTTCTTGGAGAACAGTTAATTTAGAATATGTCCAAGATGCAAATGATTGATGTGACTATATGGTAACAACTGTGGGTTTGTGGTGCAGGGCAGTGTAATGGAAAAAACATACTCCTGCAAGAGGGGGGTGGGGGGGAGCTTTAATACTAGAATGATGGAGAAGTTCTTGCAGACTTTCAGGATGGCTGGCTGGTTGTGCACACATTTTCAAAAGCACAGTCCTTGCTCCTGCTTCATTTTACACCACATCAAAAAATGAAGCAGGAGCTGTGTTCATATGTGTTAGTTGTTAAATAATCTGCATGTCTCACATAGGATTTAGTGTACCAATTTAGCACTAAATCACATAGCCTACAAACAAAGAAAACCACACGGATTGAAACGAACATGAGTGTAAACATTTGATAAGGTTTTGCCCATGGCAATCGCTATGCTTTATTATTGATATAAAAATGTAAACCACAGAAAGAACATTTTCCCTTGCTCTGTCATGCTGTACATATCATTTTACAGGCCTGGTGAGCTGAACAGAACATTTAGAGCAACTGCAAATAGCTTCCCATTACCCCCCAAATAAATATCTCAACTTCAGGCCATTGCCAGCAAACTAGGAATCATTTCCTTTAATTTGATAATTAATTATAGCTGCCTTCCATGTAACCTTATATGTAGTACAGGGGGGAAGAAGGAGCTGCTTTCACCTATTGCAATGGAAGTACATGTGGGTAAGAAATAAAACTGCCTGCACGGAGTTTGAGCCTGGCATGCATAATAAATGTATGACAAAACAATACCCCAGGCACCCCAGTATTAATGATATGCAGTGAACTCATTATTAAAGTTCCAAAACAGCTCCTGGAGTAACACAGATGGAGTCAATTAAGCAATGAGCATACTTGCTTGCCTGCCGTTTCATCTTCCTTCTTTTATCTCTGGCATATTACTCCATGGATGTAATTAGCTGTATGTTTCTCCTTACAACATAATGTCCAGTGATAATACCAGTTCTTTTCCCCTTGTAATTTCAAATAATACTCTGCTAATAAATGTACAAAATTTGCTTTCACCATGTCCTTGGGTGTTGTATTTACACTGCGAGAGGTGTTGGGAATAATGTTATCCTAAGCTGCTCTTTTTTGTGTTCTCTCTGTTCCCAGAGACCTGATGCCTTCTACGCTGGAGGGGCAGATCACCATGGAGAAGACACCCAGCTATTTTGTGACTAACCATGCCCCCAAGCGCATCCACTCCATGGCCAAGGACATCAAGCTTATTATTGTTGTGCGTAATCCTGTCACTAGAGCCATTTCAGACTATACACAGACCTTATCTAAGAAACCCGAGATCCCCACCTTTGAGGTTCTGGCTTTTAAGAACCGGACGCTGGGGCTTATTGATGCCTCTTGGAGTGCTTTGCGTATTGGAATATATGCACTTCACCTGGAGAGCTGGATGCAGTATTTCCCTCTTTCCCAGATGCACTTTGTAAGTGGGGAGCGTCTGATCGTGGACCCTGCCGGAGAAATGGCTAAAGTGCAGGACTTCTTGGGCTTAAAGCGGATTGTCACAGATAAACACTTCTACTTCAATAAAACTAAGGGATTCCCATGTCTAAAGAAGCCAGAGGACAGCAGCACCCCCAGGTGCCTTGGAAAGTCCAAAGGAAGAACTCACCCCAAAATAGACCCGGATGTGATTCGGCGGCTGCACAAGTTCTACAAACCCTTTAACATGATGTTCTACCAAATGACTGGCCAGAACTTTGAATGGGAGCTAGAGGAGGACAGTGTTTCTCGTAGCTCTCAGGACTAGCATGGCACCGCTGAGCCACACCACCAGCCTTCTCACTCAAACAACCATTGTCCCACTTCATCTTAAGAGAGTACTTGAGTGCCCCAATCAATCATGGCTCTCCTTGCAGTTTGTGTATCCATTAGCAAGAGTTTACTGACATGCTTTTTCTTGAAGTTGGCAAATCATTATTGTGTATACTAAACATAAAATATATTTATATTTGTGTAAATGAGATGATTTATTCATTTTGTTTTTAAAGCATATAATTGATAAAAATCACATTGACTATGGCAATGCATGTGATGAGTTAAGTGTCCTTACCTCATAAGCCCTAAGGGTAAACTCTGCCCGTTTCTTCTCCCTTTACTTTCCTGCTATTTGTTGCCCTCACACCCACTCACCAGCATCCAGCACAAAAAAGATATTCTATTTCAACTATCAAGGCCATGAAGTGCCCTGTATTATTTTTTTTACAAGGTCTTGCTGCTTTGGAAGACAGAAAGGAGAACATATAAAGTACTATTTTACTTTGACATGAGCTCATCCTTCATGTTGACCATATTGTGAGTGGAAACAATCCTTGTAAGTTTACTAAAGTGTTCACTTACTCTGTTCTGCCACTGCTCTGGTTGCTTGGCAATTAATAATTGCACAAAAATTCAAGTGACTAGCTAGATCACACTGGCCATCTTTCAAGTATTGGATTTTTTCAGAGCAGTATTAAACATTAGCATACTGATGACCGTACACTTTAATGCAAAAGTTTCTGTTGCCCTGTTTTAATTTTAGAAATGAGTCCATACTTTTCTTGCACATCTGCCAGAACCTAGCCAGCTAACTGCTATCCTTCTGTTTTCCTTATGACCCTTCTTTTGTCACATAATACATGTCAACAAGAGGGAAAAGCAACACCGCAGGACCGAGCAGGAGTTTGTTACCAAACATCTGCTGCAGCACGGTCCTCTGTCATTAGAGATTAATGGTGTGTTAAATAAACTGCTGCCGCTGGAACAAAGTCAATGTCAGACAGAATTTGCTGTCAAGGTAAAGCCACATACAGGCCCAGGTAAATTACCAAGCCATTACTGTATGTGCTTAACTTGAACAAGACAGTTTCTGCCTGGTAAATGTGGTGTAACATGAAGTTTATTAGCAAAGGTATGATCAACAGGGTTTTGCTGTGAAATTAGCCATTTGCCCAAGCACTGAAGCACCATAACCCATCACCTTATTATTTTTTGTTTTGCATAACTCACTGTGTGTCTGTGCTTTGTCTCTGAACTTTTCATCAATTGAGACAATCAATACAGTCAATGAGTCAATAAATACAGTCTGCTTCACATCACTGGTTGCTACAGCTATGATGCATTGCTCTCTTAATTCTTCTTGTTCTCTTCCCATGGATGGCTGGATTGGTTCACTCTCTGCAGACCTCTCTGTCACCCCGGGGAGGCCGACACCAGCAGCTACTTACACAGAGCAATTGATTCAATCAAAGTAAGCTCCGCGCTGCCCTTTACAGCACCAAGCCTGAACACTCACCTCGGAGTCGCGCCATTGCAGAGTTACAACTTCCACTTTGAGGCTTTTCTGTGCAGCCCTCCCTTGGTGTTTTCCTGACAATCTCTCAGCACTTTTACCTCATTCCCATTTCTCTTCCCCCTCCTGTCTCTCTGCTCACACGTTCTCTTCGTAGCTGGTGTTGCATGCGGGAATACAGCTTCACAAAGATGCTTCGCTGTGAAGATAACCGAGTTGCAAGGATGACATATTAATCATACATTTAGAAAAAAAAAAAGTCATAATTTATTCAATAACAGTGTCTCTTTGTGGTTTAGAGCATGTACAAACCACCTTCTAACCCTGAAAGTCCCTCCTACTCAGTGTAAATATGCTCAAAGAAATCCACAAAAGGCCCCCCACAGTGTTATTAGGAAAGATGAGGACTTCATTTTCGTTCTATGAATATGCACTTTTGCTGTCATTTGCATTTTTCAGGATTACACGCTTGAGGGAATTTCTCTCCAAAGTGAAATGTGGAATCCAACCTCTCATTAAGAAAAACATATATGCACGTACACCTTTTGGGTTTATATACCCTCGGCTTGTTTTAGAATCAGTCAGGGCACCGGGGTACATCCTGCGAGTATTATAATACATAAAAGACATGTTAAACTGCCCTTCATGTGCTCTCCCAGTGGGGGCAACTCCATGTGAATATATATATATATATATAGATATATATCTATATATATATATATATATATATATAGGTATATATATACGTATATGTGCGTGTATGTGTGTGTAAAATATATTTATATAGGACTGTGATGCATTGTGGTGCCTCTGTAACACCTTTAGAGAAAATATCCAGTACTACAGTGTTTCTCATGGCATCTTTAATTAATTGATGGTGGAAAATTAAGACTCTCTGACAAAATGGGATTAAGATTAGCAAAAAATAAAGTACAATAAATTAAATGTAACAATGGGGAGTGTACAGAACTAGGACTCATCCTATAAAATCCTGTAAGAAGTTTTATTCTAACAGTAAGTTTGTTGGAATAAGATTTGCGGTTTTCGTTTTCTTTTTCTCTTTTTTTTAAATGTCCTGTCTGGCAGTGTGGCCAGAATTTCTTTCTGAGTGTCAAGGGGAGACACAACAGATTTACTTTCACAAGCGGAGCATTATGGCTTTTGTTATGATGCTCCACTTCATGTATACTACATAAATGAAACTTTATTATAAATTGCTTTAGGTTTATTTCAAATGTAATAGACAGAAAAGAATGGAGAAAAGAAAGAGAAAGGTAAGGAAAAAGTTGTAAAGGGAAAAAAGGAGAAGTAGAGGTGAGAAAGAAGAATAAAAAGAACACAATTAAACACATGAGAAGTCTGCCTCGAAACCTGCAGAAAGAGACAGAAAAAGTAAGACCAGAATAACAATTATAACATCACTGAAAAGAACATGGTACAAGCTAATATAAGATGTATTTAGTGACAACCATGCCCCAACATGTGTTTCTGAAAGTCATTTGAATCTAAACATCCTTGTATGTGTGTGTGTGTGAAAAGGACAAAGAGAGAGACAGAAAGAGAGCACTTGTGTATATACGATTTCTCCATAACTATGTTCAATTGTAGGTGTGGGGACCCACAAACCCCCTCCCCAGACCTGAGGATGGAGGAAGACAGCAACCACATTGGGCCACCGAGCATGGAGTCCCCGGAAACATTCTGGGGACTCCATGCATTTTCCTTCAGATCTGAAGTTAAACTGAATTTTTATTTTCCCTACAACATTGCAACCCAACATATTTTTAGCTAAATATTTTTGCCATAATGACACATTATAGTGATTGAGCATGATTCATTTGGTGACCCCCGACATTATGGTGCCCTACAACGCACCATGTTGCGTTGACCAAAGCGTAAATTTGCCCAGCGGAGCTGACCGCTCCGCTGGATGAGGACAAGTGACTGTCCTCTCATTGCACAAGTTCCATAGGAAATTAATAGAGAGGGACATTTGTATTACCGTTTAAAACAAAATGATTTTGTTTAAATCAAAACCTGGAAAACAAAGAATATTCAGACATGTTTGGTTTAAGATAATAAAACATTACACATGCACACACCATACTTTCTGTAAGTAACCCGAAGGAAATTTTCTCAGGGTGGGTAATGTCATGGATTTAAAAATTCCCACTGCCCAAGCTCAGGGACAAATCTTTTTCTTCTCCTTATTTTTCTGTGTTTTTACCATCACCTGAATGTGAAGGTATTGACGAAGATGACACCTGCTGTAAGTGAACACACTGCAACTCAAAACTCAAACATCTATCTCTTTCCCTTCAGCATAACTCTTCATTTCCATCCAAAATTTATTCAAGCGCTGCCCTGGTTTGTGAAGTAGAAATAATTTTCCATGCATTTCAGAGTTGACACTGATGTTGACACAAGAACTGAAGCAACTGTATTAGTCATCACAAAGCCAAAAATCAAGGGGCTGAAGTCATTTTAGAAGCAACTTTCTATTGCACATGGTTCCAGTGGCCTCAGAGTTCCTGCCATTTCCACAGATCAGAGTCTTTACTAAAAGTAATCATTTTCATCTAATGCTTCTTCCGGTGTCAGAAACTTCCCCTTTAACCACCTCAGGAGAGGAAAAGCATCCTCTCATAAATCTTGCCTTGGTTCTTTCCTCTCCTCTGTGATGGGCAATTTTTCCATCCCAGCTGCCTGACTGCATTCTCTAGTTGTGACTTTTTTCACACAAAGTATTATTTACAATAGTTTTACTGTCACCTTTGGTGAAGGGGGAGATAAGGAAGAGTGACGACAAGGCATGTTTAAGAACTATTTAAACTTAAAGACTAGACTTGATCTGACATGGACATCAGTGTTCACCGAATTACAGACATAAAAACACACAAGAATCCCACACAAGACAAAGGAATGACTAGAACTTAAATACAATGTGGGACAAAAAACCAAACTTCCAGACATCACGCCATTTACAGAAACTCCGATGGATATTACTTCTTAAAGAGGAAAACCGAGATTTTGGGACTAAAATATTTCCTTTATGTACTGGTATCAATGATTTGGTGTTTTAGAATTAGCAAAAAGAATTTACTTTTTCCACTCATTTCGCAAGAATACAGATTGACTCACCAACAAATTAAAATACAAAAAATTCTAATACACTACAGCAAGTATCTTGCATTGTGATGCTGTGCTGCCAATAACTTAATCACTTGTTGGTTTGAATTTATGTGATTTGTGTTCAAATTCAGGTTCAGTGGATGCACTGAAAGAAATTTAAAGACCCTATTTAGCAAAGATGGCTTAAAGAGCAAAAAAGATAAATGCATGACGCAGTCCATATCAGTGCTCACAGTTATCATCTAATAACCAATTAAATGGTAATCAGCAAAAGACAAACATGTTGATAACACAGACCAGTAAATTGGGCTTATGTAATTAATATGTGTTTAATGACTGAGAGAAAATAGCATTGGTTTTCTAAAATATGCAATGCGGATTAATCTGGTTGCAACTAAATGCCATTGATACTGTGTTGTCCCAATAGTTTTACTTTATTAATTCTTATGATACCAGCTACAGTTCCCTTGTTAATCCACTAATGCACACAAAATAATTTGACCTTGTTGCTTAATTATTATATGTAGTGTTGTGTGTTAATGTGAATAAACACATCACAATCTGTGAAATACTTATGATCTGATAAAAATGCATCTTCTTTTATTTTTTTCAGAGTACTCAGAATGTCTCATGCAACAACCAGTCAATGTACATCTCTACTCACATAAAAATAATACCTGATCTAAATGTTTTCACATTTGTCCAGTTCTTGCCACAGGCCACACACAGCTGCCTGGAGTCCCAAGTGCTGAAGGGGGCGATGCAGTGACAACTAGCAAAGAAGAAGAAGAAACACTGAATGAAAAAATAGTAACCATCTGCCTGTTGTTGTTTTCTGATGCTCTGTTTAAAACAAAGAAAGAACAGTAAATAAAAACAATCCTACTCTCTATACCTTGTTGTTACACATTCTGGTGGACCTCAATCAGCTTTCTGATCAAATGCTAAAAAGAAAAATAGAGCATACCTACCAATGTGCCACAATCAGCTGTTCCAACTGGAAAAAGGTAAAAAAAAACAAAACAAAAAACAATGTTTATATGAATTTACAGTGACTCAGAATGACGCTAACCTTTCTAACATCTAGCTGAGCTAAATAACGTTAGCATGAGAGTTTTGTTATTGTTGTTACGAGTTAAAGTTAGCATATCATTTGAATCGTCCTCAAGAGCTGTTTTGTTGACGTAACAGTGGAATTGGAAGGAACAAATCAGAAGCTAGCTTCAGCGTCATGTTTTCCACCTGAAACTGTTAACAGATATTACAAGAGCCTTATAGGGATAAGTTTTCCTGCTGAATGGTTGTTTGACAGTATTTCCTCTAGCGAACAAGCCAAGGAGATGTCATATCAGATAAAAAATAAAAATAAAAAAACTAAATTATTATTTTAAATAAATCTTACAAATCTATGCACGCTATTCTTGTTCTGTTAAGAAACAGGTCATTGAGAGCTTTCCTGAACACTCACGCCAATGAGATTTTTCCAGGCTAGCCCACCTTGCCTATACAGAAACTAGTTGGTACTTTTGGGGACTGGGTGTTGTTAATAGTTAACTTAAACTTGGGCTGTGTTAACAACTATTTAAAAAGTGTTTATTTTTCTATTAGTTTTAATTAAAAATTATTGTAAAAGTTGTATATTTATTCTTTTTACACTTGAGAACAGTACTTGACTGAACAAAGGCATGTAAAGAGCAAGAATAAATCTGATATTGCACTATGACAATGGGGAGAAACATTTTCACAGCTACAAGCACTTAGTTCCTGTCCATCAGGAGCTAGTGTCCTGCAGGTGTTTGATCCTCCCTGACAGTTAACAAGCCACACCTGGTCTGTATCTGCTTGGCACAAGTCGTGGCACATTAACCATCAAGGAGGATCAGAGGGAAGATCAAAAACTTTGAGGACACCAGCCCTCTGGGGGAAGTTTGCAAGCTCTGGGGAAAAAAACAAGTGGAAGGCTAGACTCCTAACATTTCAGTGGTGAGAAATTCTTTCTGTAACATACTCCTCTGTTACACAGATTGAGATATATAAAGAGAAAAACAAGTATGAGCACATACGAAACTAGGTTTTCATAAAATGTAATATGTTCTTGAACTAGCTTGTTGTATATTGCTTCTTAAGTATTTCTTATAGGGATGGGTAAATGAGGCGTCATGAAGCGTTTCAACCCATAGCAACACTGTATTGATACTGTGTCGATACTGTGTCACTGAATACTGACACCTGCTGGACATTAAAAGTCCCTACAGGCAACGTAGTTGACAGACTGATTTCATGACCTAGTCTATACAATAAGATTTAAGTCATTGTATTTTATTGTATATTATATATTGTATTATGTCATATCTTCAGTTAAATTCAAAATATATTTGATATTCTCCAATACAATCAATAAATAATGTGAATATGTACCAAGTGCTGAAAATTTAAGTGAACGTGTTTGGAATGAGGATGCTTGTGGACTGGGGGTTTTTTTCCACAAATTTTCATTAAAAAAAATACGTTTTTCCTACATTTTGAAATTTAGTCTGATGCGCATTTTTGACACAACCTTTCCTGCTGTAGAAAAAAATGAAGTAAGCAATACATTTATATGAAATAATTTATAAAAAGCAACTGAGTCATTTGTAGAATGCGTGTGTATTCCTGAATTTATTCTAGGTGTATCTGGGACTTCATTCTGATGCCTGGCCTTATAGTGCCTCGGCATTGAGGAGGTGGATTTATTTAAATAAGACAGTTCTGTCAAACATATGCAACACTTAACCTTTAAAACATAATATGAAAGTAAACTAAGAGGCAATTTCAGCTGAATTTGGATTCAGATAGATCAGGTAGAAACTGAAAAGAACCGGATGAAACAACAAAATGAAAACAAATACCTTATTTTGCTATGTAAAATCAAAAACAAAAGTTTTCACACTGCAGAAAACTTTTGTTTCCCTTTAGGCTGCTCCATAGTTGATGCCAAACAGTAAAAGATAAAGAATCTTTTTGGCAAATGCATCCCGTTGACAGATTTGCTTCCTTATAAACACAGTTTGGCGCATCAGTGTCATTTCAAAACAGTTCCTGTATCGGTCACGTGACTTGCTGAAAGCAATACCCACACCGAAACGGGTTTTGGTTTATGGGCTTGATGCATGCGCCGACGCATCGGTGTTGCTGGAGCCATCACTAATTTCTTAAACATAAAAAAAGCATTTATACCTGTTAATTTCTTTATTTTGAAGTCTTTTTAAAAGCAAACTGATGGATTAAGATTTTTCTAAAATTAGCTAAGTTCCTATCCAACCTAAATGTCATTTTACCTTATGAAAGAAATGTTGCTTCACTCTGGTTGGGAGGATTACTATCTGCATTAATGTTTATATAATTTACAACAAATGCTACATGTACCATATGTCATATAACATTTATATATGTTATGTTAAATAAGTGAGAGTAAAAGAAATATCTGCAGTGAGACATGATTTTTTGTATTTAATATATAATTAGAAAATATTCTATTAAAAGCACTTTTTTATGACATGTGCCTTACAGACTATTATGCTTGCAGCTGCTGTCTTGAAAACAACGTTGACTGCTAGTCAGCTAGAAGACAAATCAGCATCAAATAACCATTTCCTGAGGGAAAATGGAGTTCCAACAGCTGAGAGACCAATTACAGAAGCAGTGGAGGTACATTCTGGATAGTTAGGAAACAGTATTTTTCTGGTAACAGTGTGCATGTAAGCATGGCAGGATAATGGTAAAAACAAGCACTTCTATCTAAACACAGAGAAGTGCCACTTGGAATAATTGCGGCTGGTTTCCCGGTTCCACTGTTCTTGCTCAAAACTGAAGTATCTCCAAACATTTCTGTCCATAATATAAATTCATAACTTACAAAAATTGCTGTAAAATAACACCATAATCTTATTTAAATATTCCTCGTCAATTACCCTAACAGCACATTTTAGGTGTAACATTAATTAAATTACAAAGTTTTGATTATTTGTAGACCAAATGATTATAGAAGCTTCACTATCAACATATTTATGGATAAAATGCAAAGGCTTGAAAATGGGGGGTCAAAAACATAAAATAAACAATGAACATCTCAAAGCATCCACATAAACTGTTGAAAAAACATGACAATTACTTATTCTTATAAGCAAATGAGAATTTGTAGATCAATTATCATTTGCATTATTTATTTACAGACAAATTCATTTCACCTTGATCATTGTTTTGGGGTTGTAAAAGAAACTTAAATAAACTTAAATAGTTTTACATACATAAGCTAGAAAGTACAAACATGGTATAGACGTAAACTAAATTTAAATTTCAAACTAGGGAATATATAAGATAATTTAATGCAGTTTTTTTTTAACACAAAGCTGAAAAATATGCACATAAATAATTTTATAGTGTTGGATTTAAAATGACAATTGAATGACAATTACTTCTTCCTGAGATATGTCTTTGTCTGTTCTCCCATTCATAACAACCAATGCAGTTCATCGGAACTGTTCATTATTTAAATGAATACATAGGAGCTTTTGGAAAAGCTAAAGCTATGGGAAGCAACTGAAGTATAATTCTTCAATTACAAGCACTAAAAATGCACCCCAGAAATTATATGTACTCATAATTTATAGTAATAATTTGCAAGAAAGTTGACTCTAATTGGGTAATAGTAAGGTGATCAGTTGCTTGGTAGTAATGATCTTAGACCTGTTACTCTAAGAGAACAGGTACAACTGAACCATATTGTTGAATAGTGAATTTAACTTTGAAATCCAATTAGAATAAAAACACTGTGTTTTGAAATCTTTTCATATAAACCCAACTTTCTTGTACAACAAAACAGTGCTTCATTCCAGTCCAAGCAGATCTTTCATTGGTTTTGACCTCCATTACCATGGCTTGCTTAGTGCAGGACAGCTGGTCAAGGGCTCTACCAACAGATGCATTATTTTTCTAATCAATACATTCACATCCCAGACAGTCCTGCTTTGAAACGCAACTAATTTTGTTATCAATCCATGCAGGTAATGATCTCATTAATTCAGTGTTGATTCATTTTCAGCTGAGTGGATATTAACCTTTAGCCAGTAATCATTAATTCTCTGTGGGAGAGGTGTGGTGTGCTGTGATTGGAGCTGCATAAACAAAACAGTTATTAGAATCCCGACAGTAGAGGTCCTTCTTGATGTCCAGCTGACTTCTAACACTCAGATGATTGATTTATTGATCACAGTGCGCTTCAACCACCCGAGTTGCTCATCACTCACTTCACACGGCCAAGTTCTGGCCCAGAAGCGATGAGGGGAATCATTTCTGCTGCTTTGTTCAGCCATGCGTGTGTTTTCAGGACAATTATTATGCTCTGAATATTCATAGCTCTGTAGTTGGGGATTTATCTGGCACCACCTGGTCAACATATTCCACTTAGCCTAATCACGCAACCTAATTTTTCAAAAACGTGGGGCACTTTATAAAAAGCCAATAAAAGCTTAACCACGATAACTTTGCTTTCAAACACTGATTTTTTTTTAAAAAAATTCCCCCCTCAAGAAAAACAGCAGAAAAATAAAAAATATGGAGAATGCCCTGCAAGTAAAAAAGAAACAGTCAGTTACAAGAAAATCATGAAATTAGCTTTTCTATCTAAAATCCTTTGAGGAAAGAGAAGCATTCTGTTTTTCCAAATACAGCAACTATTCACACCGGTGATTAAATGCCTCAACCTTGATGAAATAGGACTGTGTTGCCATCATCAGAATCATTAGAACAAATATTAGCGATTCTTCTTGAGGGGGAAAAAAAATCTGTTTCTTTGCTGTGCTTCATTTCATGAGAAGTCTAATTTAGCATTTTAGTCTTGGGCTTCTGTTATTTTTGTGAAATCCTCATCCCTTACCTGTTTAATATGCAGATTATATTCATATGTTTGTTAGATGGTACGTTTATGCAGATTGCTATGCTACAAAATGGTTGTCTCTTTACCGATGTTTGCATGGTCTATGTTGCGTCACAATGTGTTGTAGTTAATTACTACTTTTTTGAGCCAGCTACAGACACATCCACATATTTATTTCTGTAAATACATTTAATTATTATATCCATTTTCATCAGTTATACCTTTAATCCTTCATAACATGTCAGTGTAGAACTAAGTCTTTGAAATCAAAGGTTCTATCAGTGAGTTTGGTTGTAAACATTACCTTTGCCACACTTGGATGCTTTGCAGTCATGCATAAGTGCTTAAAACAGCAGCTGCACTTGTTACAAGGAAAACAAAGCAAGTCGGTAATAAAGTATATGCAGAGGCTCATTTTGAAGGCAACGATTTTACACATTTACCTGACTTCCTTCTTTGTACACACACCAGGAGAAAACATGCTTCTAATCAATGTTTGGTTAACCAGCCTTGTACTGACACCTGGGCCACAAACTGTAAAGCAGCAAATCATCCACCTAAAATCTGAGCATCAACTTAGATTTGACTTGACACTTTTGATTAATAAGGCTGGTGGTGATAATGTGGTATTCTACATCTGACTCAAGATGAGTTCTGCTCTGCTGATTGGCTGATTAATCAGCTATCAACTTTGTAATGCTTCAAATTTATTTTTATTTAAGGAGGCTTTGGATTTTTTGGATTGACCTGCATTCATATAGAATATTGGCATAAACATTAAATTGGTGCAAATGAGATAAGATAATCTGTGTACTTTTTGTCTAATTTTGAATTATGATTCAGTGGCAGCCACACTATTTGGCAACCTTGGTAAAATGAGTAACATCCAAAACAGGCACAAAACTGTTTGTTCCTGTCTGTTCTTGCAATAGTGTAATCCCACAAATATTTTTTATTTATTTTTTTTCAAATTTAGCCTTTAATTTGAATCCCTTCATTCAGAGGTGAGAAAAATCCCATCGTAAGAAATGATTGTACTTTTAGGAAATACTCACACAACTTACTCTTCTTTTATAACATTTCTCAAGTTTGCAGCAGACAGATCTTTGGGCAGTTACCTTTGCACAATCTCTCTAGTTTGTCTTGAGTCCTGGGTCATCTGTGCTTTCTTCTTCAGAGTACAAATGTTTTTCTACAGTCTGGAGACTGAGAGCCATTGAATGTGGTTGTGTCTGGTGAACTATTCCTGAGTTAGCCATTTGTTGTGAAACATTATCCCACTGAAAAACCCAATTATATATTATATTTTCAGCTTTTTAACAGAGGTGAAGTTTCTATTTCATATATCCTAGAATTTGCTCTTCATTGGAAGAGAAGCAGACCCACAGTGACACGCCATGAGATTATTTTTCTGTAAATTTGTCTTGTTATTAATGCAAGATGACCAACTTGGATTGTTTATTAAAAAAACAAAATAAAACATTAGTCTTATTTGACCAAAGTGCACGGTTCAAGTCAAAGTTCAAATGCAGTTTAACAAACTCATACAGTAAATGTTTAAATTTACTGTTTGATGTTAGGAGACAAAAAGCATTTTGCTGGCATCCATTAAACATTATTGTAGGTATAAGTATATATTTGTTTTGTTTTTTTACCTCCCTTACAATTTTACTCTGAATGTGTCTGATAAACTAACATTCAGATTAATACTGAATGTGTAAATACTGAATTTACTCATTAACATTCTTAAGTTGTTTTACGTTAAATTAATTAAATGTAAATCAACTGCCTGACACTACTAGAAGTTCTGTGTACAACTTCTAAATCCTCCTTTAGGTTTTTGTTTTTTTTCAAATGCTTTTCTGAGAAGTAAAGGAAAAATATAAGATCAAACAAAACGTGGCAAGTGGAGCTCCAGTCATTGGATTAGAAAACAGTACAGAAAAGTAAGACGATCACTGTGGGCTGGCCTATGAAATATAAATGAAAGATGTGTCAATATGGTTTACCTCGCTCATCTTAAATCAAACCCTGGTCTAAGCTGTATGAGGGAAAAGACTGCTTTTTCATTTCAATATGTTTGATTGCCTGTTGTTACTTTTGGCCATGGCAGCAGTTTGCATTCTCCATCATCGTGGTTTCCCTGCTAATTGCCTCACAATGACACACCTCTGCACCAGCGGTACCTGTCCCAGTCAGGAGATAAAGTTTGAAGGAGTACACTTGACCCCGTAAGTGGCAGCCATAAATCTTACGGTGGAGGAAAGCACCTCAGTTTTGAATGCAAATAAGACCAGAATCGTGATTTGAGGTACAGAGTGGAGCAGAGTCAGAAATGCAGCATTTCTCAGAGCAGATGGTTACAGTCTTGATCTAAGATTCAATTTATTCCTCCACCTCAGGGCTTGTTACATCTTCTATAATTTAACGTTTTACTGATGTTGTTTAATGCACTCTGTGTTCTGGTCCTTTGCCTTGAAAAATCAAGTTGTACAGGCCTTTAATGGCCTTTGCGCAAGTTCCTAATACATTTAATTGCAAGGAGGGGGCTGAAATCTTGTAATGTAGTCCAGTTTTTTGACAAAACTTTAATTTTGTTTTCCCCAAAACAACACAAATCAAACAATTGGTTGCATTTAATCTTTTAGTGTGTAAAGCATCATGTCAATAGGTTTGTTCACTGCTACTCAGTCTGTTGCAACCACTGCATGCCAATGCTGACAATGCATAAATGATGCAGGAGTCAAAGTCATGTCAGGTTTTAGCCTCGAGCAATCCAACTCCAGAGCAAAATACTGCAGACCAGTGCTGAAATGAAGAAAAACATGGCTAGAGCCAGAAAACATAAAATATGCTTTTCTTCCCCCAAGAAGACTGCATCATGTGTATGTTTCTTGAATCAGTTGTGAATACGGTTTCAGGAGATTTATTATAATGAGCATCCTTGGAATCATACAACAGCGAGCAGGTATTCTTGGCCTGCAGTCCATGGGGTCAAGTAACATGAATGTAAATATATTCAACATACAAGTGTTTCCTGTTTGCAGGAAAATCCAGTTTGTGGATTTCACACAAGAGAGCATGCATGCAAAGACTGTTTATAATCAAGGAAAAAGAAGTGGATTCCCAGAGATGCAGAGAGATTCTGCTAACTATTGATTAGTCTTCTAACTGAGAGAAGCAAACCAGCACAAACCCTTGCATAGGTAAAGGCACTGAAAAGTTTAAAGAGAAATATTTTTGAAAAGAAGATGTAAATTAAAGCATCCCCCCTTTTCTGAAAACTGGTAGGGCAAACACTAATTTGAATATATAAAAAAAATCTTATCATTTAATTGAAAACAGTCAGCAGCAGAAATCACAGACAGTAAGATTTGGATTACTTTAACGCAGATTAAAAGGACAAGGCTCACCTACGGGACTAATTTAACTGAAGCTATCCATAGACGAAACGACAAACGTGAAACAAAGCGATAAGTTGTTGTTGAAATATGTTATAACGACTGTGCTGTTCTGCTTAAGCAAAAATATTTCTGATGGCTTCTAGGCTAAAAATATGTTACTATTTGATCTCAAGTTATTTCTTGTTGAATTTGTAAGGATTAAAAAAAATAGCCCTTCCTTAATAAAGAGAACATTTATTTGCAGAAAGTCAGTCTGCAGAAAACTGAATGCATCTCGCCACTATGATTGAGTGTCCAAAGACATTTACTGTGTTGTGACTTGAGTCAAGTGGAAGCCCGAGGCCATGTAGACGCTAAAACATTTTGAAAGCCATTACAGCGCCTTAAAAGTCCTCACCAACCCACCTTTAAATGTGGTTTGTTTCCTGACCTAGTTTTGGAAAAACAAAACAACTTGACATCGGTGGTTCCCCACGGTTTAGGGAAATATCCACAGAGAAAAGTTTACAAATTTGGTGTCTAAAATACATCTTTCAGAGTTTGAGGCTGATTTTGTAGAAACCAGAAGATTCCACAGCATAGGAAAGCACACCTCCTAAAACAACACGCAGCACTTTACCTTTCTATTTTAACACCGGCTCCCAGGCTGGAGCTTCTAATTGTAAAGTGTTTGATTTGGCTTAGAGTCAAACCCCATGAATTCTGCACACAAGCACAGTATGGTCCTGTATATTTTTGTCATCACAGTTCATACTAAGCAAGAGCAACTGCTCAAACACTGTAGAGAGGATCTCATGCCAACATCTCTGCATGTATTAACTCCTCGCACCACTTCCTGATTAAAAAGAGAAAAAAAAACAGACTTCCCCATCTCAGCAGAAATGATTGAACTTCAATATGTTTTAAAAGAAAAAAGAATTGCAAGGATGACAGAGCACTATATGGTTAGTGTATTAAGACTTTATTCATTTAAATAGATGCTTGCACGCACTATTAAAAAATAGACAAATTGCTTGTACGGTAGGTATTCCAGCTTCCCAAGCTGCATTTTCTTTGGTATATTTTAGTCGTACTCTACAAAACAAAACAAAAAAAATCCACGAATAGGTTAATTCACAAAGACTGAACCACAAATAGGCAAGGGTTCAATGTACCAGGTAAAAAAGAGGCTGGAATTTTTTAAAGATCTATCTAGTACCCTGAACCAAATCTGAAAGAAGATATGTAGAGCCCGATAACCATGGTGTAAACAAGATGTGTTTCAAAAATCTTTGTAGTGAAGAGAGGTTAAATATTAAGTCAAAATGAGACATGCTGACAGACTTTCATAAAGAACACTGAAAGATGAAATTGAATCAAGAGGTGATTTAACAAAGAATTACTTGAAGAGTGAGCACATGAACACAACCATGTTTATTGCAACTTTTTATCATTGCATTTATTTCCATAAATTGTTTGTTGTTTAAGTTGAATTGTGCAGAATATACACAGAACACTAAAGAAGGGGGGAAAAAACTTAATATTTTCTGTGGTCTTATTTTTACATTTCAAAAACTTTCACTCTACTTTGTGGCTCTAATAAACACACATTGATGCTTTAAAGTAATTTTGTTCTGGAACCAAAACCAAATGTTTGTGCAGCATGCCCAGACAGCCCCTCTGTTGTTTACAAAGCTTAGAAATAAACTTGAAAGGAACACATTCCATGCAAACCAGAATATTAAGATTCGTATTACAAAATATTTTTGTTTCAAGCGAGAACTCTCAATTTATATATAAAGCTATAACAAATTGAGGTTACCCTGTGCCAGCATAAAACATTGTTTAGTTTCTGTGGAAGTACTGTTGCCTGTTTTTGAGGAAGAAAAAAAGAATTTTCTCAGTAGTTGCGGTTGCTGCAGTAAGCCATAGATGACAAGGTCAGAAGGAGATGGCAAAGAAGTCTTAATTAAAAGTCGCTGGTGATGCGACCCAAATTCAGCATGACCAGTCATTTCTTTACTGACAAAGAATCATTACATTAGATGTCAGAGACGGATCAATATTCTGACAGGGTGAGGTACCCTCATTCCCATCCCACTCTCCGAACCTATGCATTGACTGCAAACCCAAAGCAACAAGAAGGATGAGGTCAAAGATTTGTTCAAATCAGCACCTCCATCCCCGCAGCTAAGACAGGGGGAATCACTCTTCGTTTGTCGAGGCAGACTGTACCAGCGAGGCATCATTAAATTCCTTCTCACTGCTTATTGTGCATAATTCATATTCAGCCACTGAAATATAAATGTTGCTGTGTTGCAGAAACTCTGCTAGACCCAGGCACAAGATCAGGGCCAGAACCAGACCCCAAGTGGGAATTCTGGTTCAAGGAAAAATGTACAGGTGAGCACTACTTTGGCCATCTCAGAATCGCCTGCAGCAGAATCAATTTTGAATGTTATCATGAGACATGCAGAGAGAAGACAAACTAGGAAAACCATTTAATTGGATGTTATATGATTTATTTTTTCAATTTTCCATTATGCTTTGCAAAAGATCTCTGTCACATCCAACTAAGACATTAAATTCTCAGCAGTACCTTATAAAAATGCATTGAAAAGATAGATGCGCGGTACTCAATTTTCTGTTGAATAGATCAACTACTAAATATTCTGTGCAGGCTTTTAGACCATCTTTCTGTTTCAGACCAAGTAAATGATTCGGTTGATTTTAAAAGTCTAAATGGGGCAAAAAATATATTTTATATTGATATACAGACATTTAAAAAGAGAAGTGAAAATATTATGAGAAGAGAAAAACATTACATTTCCAAATGTTTGTTGTTCCCCCCCCCAAGACAAGGAAATGTGGAACATGCCGTTTGCTGCAGTTGTAACATGCAGGTCTATTAGGGAGTGGTTGAAGTTAGCTCAACCAACCAAAAAAAATAGATGATCACAAGAGACAAGGAAAAATGTGTGGAAAAAAGAAAAATGATGGATGAGAAGCAAAGACAATAGCTGCAGTGGACAAAGTTGCACTCTAATATATAGTTGCTCTTTCTGCAGTGGAAAGCTATAGGAAAAAAATGTCTTTCTGCAGGTGCAAGGTTAAGAAATAAGAGTGATTTTACCAGCTCAACATATTTTTGCATAAACACCAAAAGCAATAAAAAAGTGAAAATACAGAATTTATAGTTTTATATTGTTTACCGTCTACTGGGTATATGCAAAACATTTCTCTATATGCAGTGTCAGAGCAAATGTTGCAATGCATGACTAATACACTTTCAACACAATTCCTTGCCTGAACACCCTGCATTGAGGGTCTGTGTTTATACATTTTGCATATTGTATTTTGTAAAACAAAATACAAATGTTTGTAGTAAATATAAACACTTGATCTCACCTTTGACTCACATGTACTGTGTTCCTCTAAGTACCTTCAAACAAACAACTTCTTATGAATATTGTTGCTGTCCTGAATCTGTTACAAACTCATTTATCGTGCCCGAAAAGCCTTGGCTCAATGTCAGTTAATATGACAAAATGCCTCTTATGGACAGAATCTTTAATGGTTAATTTTAAAATTTGTTTTATATATATATTTTTTAAATCTTTCTTTTCTAAAAGTGAGCATGATTTTTCATTCAGCAGAATAACTGTATGTTGGAAAATTTAAATGTGAAACAGTGTCAGACATGAGATAGTGTTTTGTCTATGATAGCTTGCTTAGTAGGAAAACAGATGATACCAATTTACTTTTTGACTGCTTAGTCTGATGCAGCCACATGGTTCTGATCTGTTGATCAGGCAAATGTAGTTGTCCTCACGACTATCTGATCACGATAGTCGTGATCGGATATCTTTACCTGTCAACTGATTTCTGGTACACGAAAAGGCGGTTGTATGAACCAGCAAGAAGCTAGGAAATTGACTCAGAACCAAGCTTGATCTTTTGCAAGATTGTCTGTGATAAATGTTGTCTTGGTATTGTACATTTGATGGTAGACTCATTTTTTATTGTCCCCAAAGAAAAAATTGATTACTTTTGACCTATTTTTGTCTAAAGTGCCCGAAGGATTTGTTTCCTTATTTCTCCACAACTCCCTCATGTTCAATGTCACACAGTGGGTATGTTCAACAGATTTTTTCCCCTTTGTGTCAATTTCGGGTTCAGAGTGATACAAAGTGGGAAATCACCAACATATACAATGAACCAAACCAGAAAAAAATATTGTTCCAGCCTGAGTGACCTTTTCAGGTGAAATATCCGGTGTGCTGAGATTTCACCATCAGCTGAGTTGAGAAATAGGACTGAGAGCTGGATGAACTGAAGTCCAAGTTGTTTCTGTGAGTGAGCCATCAGCTTGATTCTGAACTTACTAATTCTGTTCTGTCGTTGCAGTTCACATCTTAGGGCAATTAAGGGATGTGAGGTTAACCAAACAATCATGTTTTTGAACTGTGAGAGAGAACTGGAGCACTCGGAGACACCCCCAAAAGCAGAGCGAAAACATCCAAACTATGTTCAGTAAGACCCCAGGCTGGAATTCAAATCCAGAACTGTCTTGCTGCAAGGCATCAGCGCTAACCACCGTCATTGTGATGAAACACTGATTATGGTAAAATTACAGTCATATTCGATAGATTTGAGTATGTTATCTGATGAGCCATGTTTAATACATAATTTTTTCGGCTTTGTCAATTTTATACATTTTTCTTTTTTTACATTGATTTTTAAAGGTATCAATGGTCTTGTCCCAGAACTAGTGAGCAGAGTGATTTTAAAAGACAGGAGTACTGGATTTGTAATTAGAGGTGCAGTTAATGGAGACTTTTTAAACAGTTTTATGTTTGTTTGTTTTTTTATAAATGCAGAAATTCAACTTAGGTGTCTGTGGGTGGGGGTGAGTATGTGTATGTGTGATGGGAACCTTTCATTTTAATTTAGCTGTCATTTAAAACAGGTCCCAGTTAAAGACTTAACTTGCATAGAGCGTATGTCTCATTAAAATGTTTCTTCTATTTTCCAGCAGATGCTTCTGTCTCCATGTAGAGACATGAGGTTGCTGAAGTGCTGCATCTTATGTTCACTGCAGGAATCTCCAGTGGATCAGCTGGTGTTGAAGTCCCAGCTTTGCTTGCCTTCAGGTGAGCTTCTCCTCTGGTGCTCTGAGCCCTACAGAGTGATTCACTGTGCTGTCAATTGCCTACATCCAACCAAATCCCTCTGAGTTGGCCCACTTTCAAGCCCCTGCTGAAACATTATCAGTCGACAAGTGTCTTGTTCACCATCAAGCCACGAAGCGCCATTTACGGAAACATAACACGTTCCAGCTGTTGCTGCTTTCCTGTACCAAAATGAAAAACTTCCAAGAATGAAGTGCCACCTGTGCCCATGCTGATGGACTGGAATCTAATCTTTTCAGCATATTGTGAACAATAGATTTTAGAAATGAGGTTATACTTTGGACAAGCTTCCATTTGCTTTTAGCATTAAGCTGCCAAGGTTTAACGTCGACTTTAGAGCGGTCACTGAGCAATGGCCTTGTGAGAAGGTTATACTCTGGCAATAGCACAGTATTAGTGATGAGAGCATAGAGTTTGTGTAGTTGATCCTATCTATGGTGCTTGTTCATTTACCTTTCCTGTCACAACCGTGTGTGGAGAAAGCATGTAATGAATAACATAGCAGAAGATGAACAGCAGGGTAATTACAGGATAATGAATTCACCTGCATTTCACTGTCAATGCGGGAGGGAGGAAAAGAAAAACACACAACTTGTAGTGTGCTGGAAATTGTTACCTCTCAACCCAATAAACTAATTTATGGCATATGAAAAACCTACAGGGTTCTTTACTAAAATGTTTACAAATTTAAATAAATGCATTTGGGGAGCTGTCTGTTAAGACAGACTTTTTAGTATTTTGTGATTACAATTTTTTATTGCTATTTTGATGGATATTCCAGCTGAAAAACTGTGTAATTGTGTAATTCAGCATTTAACTATTGAAACACACAGTATAATAAAAATGTATTTTCACATAATTGCAGAATACATCAAGATTGATACAGTTCTGTAAGAGAATAGATCTTTCAGATGTGAAGTGTCTTTGTCTCTTCAAAAGGGTAAGAGTCCAAAATAAGGTCTTCAAAGAAAAAGTGAGCCATTCACCAATGGGACTCAAGCCAATGGTCAGTCTGTCTCTTCTATAAAACGAAACCCGGGGAAGCAGGTCCAGCAGAGGGCTTAGTAGAAACAAAACTATGCTTGACAAAACCTAAAACTACAGTGTAGGCAAAAAAAAAGTTGGAACTTGTGAATCAACTGGCTTGATTCACAAGTTCTTTTGCTTGTACTTGTGAATCAAGGCAGTTATAAAAAGGCTTAAGGAAACAAACTGCATGTTTTGAAGTGGCTATTACAATGGGTATAAACTTCAGAACAGAGCTCATAAGTAAGAACTGTTCGGTGCTGCTGAAGGATACCCAAAGTATTAGTGTTGAACTGTGTTGTAAATAACTTACAACCTTATGTGAGGGAAATTTAAGTAAACTTGTGAAATCAGAAAGCATTTTCACATTTTTGCTGGTAGGGTTTTTTACAGGATCTCCAACAGTCCCTCCAAAAACTTGGTTACTCTGTTGTCAGAATGAGTGCGTACAGTATGTGCATGATTGATTACTCTATGCGTCTCTTCCCCTGAGATGCACTGGAGTAACTTGTCACACCAGTCCAAAAGATCTCATCAAGAATGGATTCCACCTTCTTCCCAACAACCGGAGAATATAAACATCAGTTAACGCTGCCAGGATTAGAGATAATAGACAATAGACGGAAGGATGGCTTACTCGGGAATTTGGCAAAACA
The DNA here is from genome assembly GCF_002775205.1 of Xiphophorus maculatus. NCBI lineage: Eukaryota > Metazoa > Chordata > Actinopteri > Cyprinodontiformes > Poeciliidae > Xiphophorus > Xiphophorus maculatus. The sequence goes on along the minus strand of NC_036458.1, from coordinate 8,574,003 downwards.
AATAAAAGGTTTTGTCTTTAAAATGTCAAACGGTGACCAAAAAATATTATGTGTTTTTTTTTTTGTACATTGAATGTGAATATTTGAACTCTCAATGTTAATGGTGTTTGAGATTCAATTATCACCCTATAAGCTTTAGAAATTCCCCACATCTATCTATTTTTGAAAGCGGGCATTTATCCGTTGTGTGATGGGGTGTTATGGACATTTTGATGCCAGTTGAGAACATTTTGCAGTATAATTTGCAGAAAACATATAGATCTTGAAGACGAAAATCTCTGCATGCAACCAGTGCTTCATGGATTTCTCTAATAGAGTAAAAGGCATCATCATTACCCACTAGTACAGTTACTGCTGCAGACCAGCCACTGCTGAGAACTTGAGTGTTTTGCTTTGTACTGGAGGCGTAGTGTGCTATTCATGTTTGAAACTCGCATTGATTTAGTTCCCGTCAATGAAAAATGTTCTTTTCAGTCGGCGCATGGTTAGCATTTACCATGCGCATTTACTTACTCTCCGAAAATACTGTTAGCAATTGATGTTTGTTCATATCTGAGCAGACTGACAGGACTGTTTTGTGTTTCGCTGTTGGAGTTTTCAAAAAATCCCACCGATAATGGATTCATAATTGCTCATATTCTTGCCATTCTTTCATTCTCTACCCTTGTATGCCTGTTCTATTTTGCTTCAATGATCTTTTAACATGCAAATTATTTGAATTAATGGGGGGCAGGAGAGAGAATCTGAGAAAGCAGATCCAAACCTGTGTTATCAAGCTTTAGAATAAATGTTTGTGACTTAGAAGCAGTGTGTTTTTCAGGAGATTAAATTTGACAGCGAGTTTATATGTAGGGGAATTTAAAACATGACATTTAATGCTTAGTTGGTTGCATTTGTTGACAACAAATGCCAATTTTATCCTAATCAGTGGAGATTTGAGGAAATAAGTAGCCCTCATAAATGTGGTCAAATATTAAATTTATCACATAAATTACAAAGAGTAATTTGGCACATCAGAACTCAAGACTCTTGAATATTTCTATCATGCTGATTTTTCACCATAAATCATCCTGAAATCTGTTACCATGGTAGCCCAGAAAAAAGAACCATGTTGCTGAAAGGAGAGATGCGGTTTCAAACAGGTTGTAGAAAACGCCAGTAAAATCTACGTAGTTTTCCCAATCCTCTTACTGTGGAATCAAATCGTTAACTGGGGATTTGCCTTTCTCCCTACCCTTTACCTTATTTCTTAATTATAAATGCAGCTGCTGGTGTCTAAGGTACTGCTGTTAAACGCAAAAAATCATCTGGCTCTCCAATAAAATGTGAATTCTGAGCAGCACAAGCTCTCATATCACTGTATATTGTGTTAATCATGAGGTGTCTTTCTATTGCAGTAACCTTTTCCAAGCAACAAGGTTAGTTTTCTGGGCCATTCTTCTACCGCTCTTATTTTCACTGCAGTAGAAGTTCTGCATCACATTTTTAGAGTGGTCTTCCACACAAGAAACCAACTCTGGTATAGACCTTGGAGCATAGTTGACGTTTTGTGGTGGGAGGCTGCTAAATGTTTGTCCCTGGTTATTCCCAGCATTTTGCTTCCTTCAGTCATCTCCTTCATATTTTAAAATTAATTTTACAACAAGAGTAATTGGTATGTCAATTGTAATGCACACCATCCACAACCAGTCATTCATCTTTATTATCACAGTGTGATACACTGCTGCAGTACATGCATAAAATAGTTAACCCTAGGGGAGGTTTTAATTAAAAGAAATAAATAAAATCTGGGCTTTCACTCGTCGTCTACTGCAGAGTGATAGACAGCAAACACTATTGGCAAAGTCAATTTTTAAGATTTGTTACAGACTTGCTTTAAGTTGGAATGAAACAGACATGCTGCAGCTGCATGGATGATTAACTGGGGCTTTGCTTTGAGGCATACTGTATTAATGAACTACAATCATCCTCTAAGTTAGGACAAAATTTGGATTCAATTCTACAGTGCAAATGGTGTCAATTAATCATAGGTTGTGTCTTGAGATCACAAATTCTGATGTTGCTTTCTCCATCCAATATTCACTTTTCAATCTGAGTAGGAATAAACACAGAAGTCTGCCTGTGTGAATTTCATTAAGGGGGCATTCATTGTCAGCCCTGTTAATCTGCTTTAGTTGAACTCTAGTCTGTTTGCCTAAAAAGTCAGATTTGTTTGAGGAGGTGTGAATGCGTAACTGAACTCTGATGCGGCCCAAAACAGTGAACTTTGGTCTGGCTAAAAACCTAGGTCTCAGTTGGGTTGAAGGTACCTCTGGTGCAGAACGATTATGTATGTGAATGCCAGGTGAACTGGAGGTTGGTTCAAAAGCAGAAAGTGGATAATAGCAGAGGGAATTCTGGGTAAATACGAGCAACACAAATTCTCAGTGTCGCTTGAGTGATGGCTCATGGTCTGATGTCAAAACCAACAGAGAAATTCAACAACTGCTAAAATTTGATGCTACTTCATTTTTGTCTACATTTTGTAAAGGAGGAAGTCAGAAGTCTTCATGTTTTCTTCCGTGGTTCTCGGTGCAGCGCTACCACATATGAGAGGGTAAACAGACTGCTTGAAGGGTTTGGTTTATTTGACACAGCGCAGTGTGAAAGCGAATCGCATGAGGTAAGATTTTTACAAATGTTAAAATTTTTGTCTTGAAATCAATCTGATTCTACTAGACTATCAAGTGTTAAAAACGCTCTTTAAGTTTTGGAATTTGAAAGTTTGGAGTTTGGAACCAGTTTCCTCTAGGTTTAAAGTTACTATATTGCCCCTATGCACATAGGCACAGTAAGATCCTCTTCAAAAAGCATCTCACTGCGCCAAACTATTGGTCTTATTTAGGTCATTTCTCTGTAAAAAATATCATAAGGTGCCGTCCGGTTAGATGCACAAACAGGAAATGATGCAAACCAAAACTTGTCATATTATTGTATAGCTTTTGATGAGTAAAGGAGACTGGAATCGTATGTACTGGCAGCCCTTAGAATTTGCGGATTTAAACCTTTTGCAAGGTAAGAAGATTAACATTGATATATTTCATAGGTATGCTTAGCTATCAAATATTCCATTATGGAGAAGAAAACAGAACTCAAAGTTTTATCTAATGAGCTACCTGAGGGAGTCAGCGAAGGCTGTTGAATTTCACTGCACCCGCAAGCATTGGCTGCCAACTGGTAATACTGAGAAGGTGTGCAGACTAAAGAGAACTTTTGTCTGGCTTATCTAGCTAGAAATATATATTTTGAAAAGTTTTCAACTTTTGTCCCTTTTTTTGGTAAGGTTATGAGCTTCTGTCTTTTAAGCCTTTGTCATAGAGTTCTCTGTGAACCCAGAATTGCAGTGGAATCAAATCATGCGTAAATACCCGCTGGAGGGACTTTGTTATATGGCTGGCCTGGAAAGACCATGGGATACCCCCAGAGGAGCTGGCCTAAGTTGCTCGGTGGAGAGGAATCTGGGCCTTCCCACTTAGGCTGCTGCCCTCTATGATCCAACCCCGATAAGCAAAACGTAATAATAAAAAAAACATATTACAGGTCTTGGTCAGGGTTTATTTCCCAATAGCGCATTACTGGCTTGAATCTGGATTATGGAAAATGGTGTATTGTGATGGTAATGTAAAGTAGCCATGTGTTTCTTTCAAAAATTAATCTCATTGGCTGTAGCCAATAATATAAGCATTGTATTGAGATGTATGTATATGAGATTAGGAGCTACTCACAAAACGTCTGAGGCTTCAGCATAAGATTTAAGGTCTAATGACGCCTATATGTTTAGCTAAGGAGGATTTGCTGAACAATTTATTGTTTATAATTAATTTTTAATGATAGCTTGCTTTTCATCTATTGAGATTATTGCATTATAAGCAGTTTCAATTGAACAGATCCTCAATTTGTCCTACTTGTGTTGTCTGTTTTGCAATGTTGCTGCTGTTCCAGACATTTCTGAGTGAACAGTACCCTCAGTAGAATAAATTGGGTCTATAATAGATGGCTGGATGGTTGGATTGAGTGAATGATCACATCGCAGGTAATATTATATAGAAAACGATTAAAATTGTCAGATTTGATGGGAAGCTGATGACTCGATGCAACACTGATAATTTAGTTTCTACATTGAATCCCATTAAGGAATAAATTCTCACATCTCCAAATTTTGTTTTCTGTCAGAAAACATTATCTTGACATGGCAGCATCCATGCAGATAGGTTGCAGACAAGAGCTCGGGCTAAGACTTTTAAGGTTTCAGTTACTCTGTAGCCTTGCTGCACTGTGAGACTTAACAGTAGTAGTTTCAGTGAAAAGCCAGGCTTAAGTTGGTGTTTGCTAATGAATCACTTAAATTTTCTTACAATTTGATTGTATCCCCTTTTTTATTTCCAGAGCTGAGTGTTTACAATAAGCATGAACAACAAATAAATAACTGAGCCCTGTGTTCGTCTGAGCAGAATCTCATGCCATTTTAGGAGCTCTACAAACAATTTCCTGTCAGGTCAAACTAACAAAGCTTGGTTTATAGGGTGAGGAGAAAGGAACTGTATCAACAATGTAACAATATTATCAGAGTTTCATAGTACTATCATTTTTACTTGTGGATATCTCATTAAATAAAGTTAAAAGGAGGTCTTTGTCTATATCTTCCTGAGGATTGTTTGTTCAAATCAAGCTTCTTTGCTGTGACACACAAAACATATCTTCCTTTAGTGTTTTCCAGCTGCCTGTGGCTTCCCTATGATCACCCGGAAACTACTGGGACACAGTGACTGAGGACTGACCTTGTCCAGGACAATCGTTCAAAGTTATTGAGCTGGGAGGGCAATGACAATTGAGGAATGCTCGGCAACACCAGTGAGAATACATCACTAGCTAAAATTGTCTGGATATTGACCCACATGAAATGAATTGACTCATTTTTGCAGCTGCCACTGCAGAAATCCAAGGGAGGCATACAAGAGAAGATATAAGCAGCCATTCTGTGCAGGTTATGCAAAATCCCACCTATTCTATTCCCATTCCTTTACTTCACAAAGAAATGGGGAAATATGTATATAAACCATAGTCTCTGCAATCATAGTGGGTTTCCTTTATAGCGGTTTTAGGGTGGTTATGCTGACAGAATGAGCCCACCAGCATTTCTTTCTTTTTTAAGGGACCCACAATAGTTGGCATTGAATGCTGTTGAATGCTTTTTGTTTATAAATTTGCATTTTTCTGACTTGATTACTTGGCCTTTGCAGGTAGATGGTAAGAGCAGACATTTTCCTGAGGAAACTGTTGTTGGACCACAAGTTCACAACAGACAAACCATTAACATAGTTTTAAAGGGCAGTTTTATGTCCTTTCCAGGCACATAGAAACTGTGTTACTTTCAGTTTGTTATAAATATGCTGTATATGTCAAGCATAACTTATAAAAAAATTGACTTGGAAATTTGACACCTTGAAATTGGCCTTTGTCTCTTTAAGAAGCTCCTTCTCTTTGCAACACTCCAGGTATGTTTTTGATGAGGTAATATCATTAGAACATGATCTAAGGCTCAAAAAATTCAATTTTACAAAACCCCCTTGAAAATGGAGATTAGAAGAAAATTAATTAATTTTGCACGACTGAAATCTTTAGTGTGTCTCGGAAAAAAAAAAAAAAACAATTCTGAAAATTTTATGCCAACTAGACATTACCAAGAATGGGATGAGTATCGACTCAAAGCAAGAAAATAAGATAAGACAGGCCCTTTCCCTGAAGCTGTCTGCACAAACACACAACAAAGTCAGGAATGGTCGTAAAATTCATGTTGGATTTACAATGGTAATTGTAAATTACACACAAACATTTATCACTTGCATGTAAATTAACAGTTAATGTGGCAGTAGTTAACTGTAATTTATCAGCACAAACAGCTCTTTCAGTTGAGCAGTAACAAAACACTCACTCACTCTCACCTCGACACACACACGCGCTGTGTGCGCACGGGTGCGCACGCACATCTAAACCCACTCAGCTCAAAGGAAAGGAGGATAACCCATCAACAAAATGTTACCTGTTTGTTTACTGCAGCTTGCAAATGTGGGTGTGAAGCAATAGTAGTAATTTTTAGCAGCAGAGTTTCATAAGAGCAGGGCTCACAAATTCTGAGTAAAACCTTATAAATGTTGGTTTTGTTCTCTTATACTGCAGTATATTTTCTAAAATTGTTTTCCTTATTTAACTTTGTGTGAGATTAGTAGGGATTGCAGTTTGTAGTCGTGTTTCAGTGAATGACAAGTTCTGTTAGTACAAGTGGCTCAATGCTGAACATTTTGCCAATCCAAAACTAGAAAACGGACTGAGTAAACAAGCTGGTGCTCCTGAATGCGCATTGTATTGGGCTCAGCTTCACTGATATTGCCATTGTAGCATTGCAAGAACTAAGTTGGTAATTGGAAAATATAAACGTTCAAAGTAAAAAATAAAACATATATTTATTGCAAGTTCTCTGAGTCATTGTCATCATATTTACTTGATGCAATCAAAAAATAATGCCCAAACAATTTGAACATTGTTGCCAAGCTCTTGCAGAAGTGACTCTATTCATGAACATTTTTAAAAACACATTTTGATCACACATAGTTGACTTACCTTGATGTACAATGAAATATTTACCTTTCACCTGTGATCCACTGCTATGTTGAAACTATGCAATTATAAAATTGCTCCCCAAATAATGAGTAAACTCAATTTCATCTCCAGTCTTTTTTGAGTCTTCCACACTCCATAAGTGCTTCTGTTTAGATGATTTTAGCCTTGTTTTCATCTTTTCCGATGCTGGAAATGCTTTACGGTTTTTGTGTTTGCACAATGGTACATTGTTACACATCAGGAAGCTCTTCAAATTCAATCTTTGCCAGGGTTTTTCTGTGATAGACTTTGCACGTTTCCCTGCGCAGACATGATTTCTCTTCAGGTACACACGCATGCACAGAATGTTTCCAAATGGTTTAAAAACTTGTAAAGGAAACCATTGCAGTGTGTCTTCCATTAGTGGTGGCTTGTCTCACTTGTTCCCTTGCTGTTGCATATTTATTTATTTTTTTCTGTGTTGAATATTTTCAAAACATTATCTAACTCTAATGATAAAATTTCCCCTTCTGACTCTAAAATTTGTTGAAAATTTTTAGACCAAGCTGTTGGTAGTTAAATTACTTAATTGTCTTTAAATGTTTATGCATTTATTTATATAAATAATTATTTGTATTTTTTTTACATGTATTATTAAATAATTAATAAATTATATAAAATTTAATTTTATATATTATTATATTACTATGCAAAAGAGTGGGTATTGGTTTAGGAATACAGTTTGTAAAGTGACATTTCATGGTTATGACAATCTGAATTATTTTAAAATGCTTGAAGGAAGTTTAAAGTACTATACTTTTCAGCTCAAGAATTCCTTCTGCATCTACAGTATTTTCCTTATTGTTCCCTACATTTTAATCTAAGAGTAGTACAGAGCCAATTGGAAGCACAAACTGTCCAGAAAGAATTCTGCACAATAGATCCCCTTTAAATAAAAAAAAAACATAGTTTATGTTTTGTGTTCCTAGATAGCTTAAATTCTGCTCTGTAGTTTGTGTTTTTCAATCCTGATCCTCAAGACACATGAACCTGCATGTTTTACATATTTTACTAGTCCAGCTCAGCTGATTTAAATTGGTGGCTGATTAATAGGCATTTTCTGAATCATCTGAATCAGGTGTGTAAAAGCAGAGAAATCTCTAAAACATGCAAGGCAGTGTGCCTTGAGGATCAGTGTTGAAAAGCATTGCTATAGAGGCTGGAACACCAAATCTACTTTGACTCCATGACTACAATTAAGATGCACTGCTTGTCAGGATTTGTTTGTGATAAGGCAAGGGAATCAAGTAAAACTGATGTGAATCCTAATCTAAAGATGACATCCAAGCTGTTGGATGTGATTGCATTTCAATGTGTCAGATGAAAAGGGGGTGGGAGCTAATATACTTGTCTGAAAAGAAAAAGTAAAAAAAAGAAAACCTAGTCAAAAGTGGTCAGTTGAATTAAAATTTTCTCAAAACTGTGTTACCTGTCAGAAAAACAGGAACAGTTATTTTGTGGCTGAAAAACTTATATAGCACAAGCTATATAAATTGCACTCTGAAACCTGAATACATTTTGAAGCATTGTCACCTTGCTGCTCACCTTGTCACTGTCTTGGTTACAAAGGTCATAACTGTAAATAGGAAATCATAATAGGCTCTATAGAGTATGCTAAATGAAGTGCAACAGAACCCATTAGAGGCTCTAAATTGTTGTCATGAAATTTGGTTTAAAATGAGAACAAACTTTTCTGAGGGGAATTTCTTATTAAACCAGACTTCCTTTGCACACACACGCGGACCCACACAAATTTGACCTCTGCATTTATCCTCTTGGCAAATAATGAACATCAAACTAAGAGCTATGAGCATTTTCAACTCAGATACCAAAGGGAGTAACCGCACACAGTTTTGCTTCCAACAAAAGAGCTAACCTACAGTTTTTTTGGAGTACTAAAATCTGAGCCAAAAATATGTCCATTTTTTTGTCATTTCATTTTGGTAAAGGAGATAAATGATAATTACTTTTCAAACTCCAATTGTTAATGATAAAATAAGAAATTAGTTTCATGACACTGCTGTTGCTCAGTAGCTATTTTTAACAATATGTGCAGTGAATTTCCATCAGAACTTTTATGTAGTCATTGTTGGCACATTCACTTCATAGTAAGAGAGATTAACAGTAAAAATAAGGCACAGTGGCTCAAAGTCCACAGGATGAGGATGGGATACAAAAAATGTATGAAATGATGCTTCCTATGTAACCATAAAGATCATTTTTGTTGTGTTAATCAATATAAAATAGATCATTTCCAATGTCAGAAAGTGAGCTAAAAGATACTGGCTGGTTCATTCAATTATGAGTATGAGTTATTTTTCAGCAAGTGAAGTTGCTGAATAATGGAGAAACTATGCAAAGTGAAATTAATTGCCACACAGCATCAACGTGTTTGATTGCGCCTTATTTACATCCTCGTCATTATTATAATTTGTCACGGCTTCTCGTTATGGTGGTCATTTTACTACGTCATGTATTTCATAATAATTATAAATGTGGATCATCATATTTTAGCAGTTCACTGTGATTGCCTGCTTGTAGGAACTTGTTTTTATCTGTGAAACAGTCAACGTAAAATGGGGAAGTATGCAAAAGAGCTCCATAACCATATTACAGAGAACATCTTTTCTTACTATTGTTTTTTTACACCATCTTTCCCTTCTCAACCGTCCCACACACGCTCTTTTATAAGTGTTTTTTTTTAATAATTATAAAAACTTGTTTGTTTTTTTTACTGTGTGATTTTGGGAACTGGAAAGCTAACAGGACACTCTCATCACATCACTAACATCTGTCTCGCTCTACCCAAGCGTCGAGCTACAGGTTTAAGACACTCTTAAGATCATTAACAGTGCTCCTCACTATTCCTAACATTTTGTCACAATAGAAGCTCTCTTAAGACCTAAGATACTTTGTGTACATTGTGTTGTATTTACTGTGTGAAATTCGAGCCCATCTACTGTATAGCTCATATCTATGGGGCACGTCAAGATGGCGCCGGCGCAGCTGGCTGCCTGCAGACGCAGCTCCCGTCGTGTGTATTTGTCTGTGTATATTTGCTGTAACCGATTAATGATCCGTGCTTGAAGAACCCATGGATCATCAGTTGGGCTTCCACAATGGCTGGATGTGGTTCTGTCGATGTTCTCCGCGTTCGTCTGCTACTTTTTATGCTCTTGGTGGCGGAGAACCTCGCCCAGCGGAGTAGCGGCATTGTTTGCTCGCGTGAACGGCTGATTGCGCTGAGTGGGCCTCTGCTGCTGCCCGGAGACGGGCCTGTGGTTCTGGAGGAGTTACGGAGTAGATGACGGGGCTGCGGGTCTGGAGTTAAACAGAGGTAGAAGAAGAGACGGCGCAGGCCAGCGTTACCGGCGATTATTGTGGGGAACGTGAGGTCTTTGGTAAATTGGACAGACGAACTCACGGCGCTGGTTAGGACCCAGAAGGAGTACTGGGAGTGCAGTATCTTCTGCTTCACGGAAACCTGGCTACACTCGCTTATTCCGGACTACAGCGTGGAGGTTCCTGGATTTTCCTTGGTGCGGGGGACAGGGACTTTTCCAAGAGTCGGAAGAAGAGGGGCGGCGGGATTGCACTTATGTGAGTGAGAGGTGGTGTAATCCCGGCCATGTTAACGTGAAGGAACAGATTTGTAGCCCGGACATTGAACTTCTGGCTGTGGGAATGCGGCCGTGTTATTTACCGAGGGAGTTTACGTCCGCCATTTTGATCGCTGTTTACATTCCCCCATCAGCGGTGCAGCGGTGGCCTGTGATGTCATCAGCTCTGACACAGCCAAACTCCAGACTAAACACCCGGACATTGTTATTGTGTCTTGTCTCTTGTCTTGTCTCTATGCTGTAACTGCGAAGTAATTTCCCTGCTGGGATGAATAAAGTACTTCTATTCTATTCTATATCTGTAGCATAGTATTCACTATAATACATAAAACCAAACTAAAGGCAAACAGGTTAAGTCCTGCACGAAGTCAAAAAACAGTGAATATGAGAAACTGCAAAATAACTAAAGTGATGGGCTGCAAAATATTGATGCTCAACATTGTCAAGGGAGTAGCTGTTGTGGAGGTTTAGAGCACAGATGGCAAACATGCGTTCCTTTCTAAATCATAACCTTGTCCTCAGGACAACCTGGCCCTGGAGAGAGGATCAAAGAGCTTTAACATTTTATAGAAGGGCAGAAACAGAAGCATTTGAGGCTTTACCATTTAGATTCTTGAATTTAGTTACATTCAGCATACCATGTTTTAATTGTCTGTGCATCATTGTTTTGTATGCTTTGCAACATTTTTTTTGAGGGTTTTGAGTTCCAGTTACCATATTGCTTTTTTATTGTGTAGATTTAGAAGTATTTTCAAAATTTGGAATCTCTATGCACCTCGCTTTATACTGGGTCCCATAGTATAAGATTAAGATCAATAGTCTGTATTTTTTATTGCAAAAATGTCAATTCCTTTTACTTTGCAAAATTCTGTTGATTTTTAAAACAGAATTGTAAAAATCTAAATATGTTTGAAATTAAAGTTGATTCTCAAAATATGTTGTTTCAACTTTAAGGACTTTAATTTCAAAAGACATTTTCAGATTTTACCCACAAACCCAACTGGGCATTTATATGGTTTTTTTCTCTGAAATCCAGGTTGTCAAACTCGACCACCAATGAGGCCAAAAGCCAAATATGTTTTTTTTTGCTTTCTGAGCATTAGTGAAAGTTTTGTTAAGCTCAAATAAAAAAAAACAACCTTAGATTCTCTGATTACATTTCCTTTTCTTGTTTTTTTACACATTGTGTCTGACTGTGGGAGAGGCATCTTTTAAATCCCCGGTCTCATTAGATGTCAGGTTGTTCTGGGTAGCAGGGGAGGCTTGATCAGAACAGTGTAAATCTGATTTGTTGCTTTGATCAGTGGAGCGGGCGAGTGTGTTCAATTTAATTTTTCACTTTGGGATGTGGTGAAATATGGTGGTGGAGCTGCAGGCCATCAAAAATGTTCTGTCCAAGAAAAATTCTTATAATGAGAAGACAGACATAATGGGGTTTTTTGTCACTGCACTGCATATGCAATCTGAAGATGCTGTCTTATTTCTACACTGCATTGCCCTGGCAGATACTAAATGCTATCTGCCATGCTTGGCGATGGAAACCCTTCAAACCTGCCTGTAGTAACTCACACATTGTTCAAATCAAAGACTAAAAAAATCAACATTAGATGCCAATTTTTTGGAATTAGGGTGCACTTGCATCACTGTACATCAAAAACACAAATTTAAGCACATTAGTCAATGTTTTGGATCCAAGAATCCAGCAGTTAGGTACCTCTGCTTTTTGGCCAATACAATATTTCGATACAATGCCATCAAACAAATAGATAAACAAGAGCAGCAAACACTATTTCGATGTTCATTTCTCCTTTTAATAATAATGAACTTCAGTGTAACATTCAGATTCAAGAATATCTATCCAGAATTCTGTGATAGAAATTAAGTTATGGGATGATGAGTGTTGCACCATGCAGTGCCTAGCCCCCTAGTACTTTGATCCCATCCTGAACTTTAATTTTAATGCTCTACAGACAATTCTGCTCTCAGAATCTCCCTTATTCCTTACCTGAACACCTCAGCCACAACCCCAATTTTAATGCACCTTATACACACCCGTATTCATCACAATATTACATTTTGCCACATACACAGATGTAAAATAAAGTGGACTGGATGGGCTGGGTTCGGTGGGTGGGGTGTTTGTGTGGAAGCTCGGGCTATAGTCAGACTGGTGGGCTCCCGTTGGCAGGATCCAATAATTAGACTTCTGAGACAGAATGAACCTCAAAAGATATTGTTAAAAAGAGGAAAATGAGAGGGTGAGGATTGCATGTGTAAATGTTCTCGAAAAACAAGTTCTCGTAAGGCCTAGGATTGCATTGGGAATAGCTAGGCATGATAGTTTTCCCAATTTCTTATTCCACAATTTCTTTGGAAACACTTTCATTTTTAATCCAAACATTAGTTTTACTAACACAATTCAAATTGAAAAATACTTTATTGATCACAAAGGAAAATTAAATAAAAAATGTTGTTCATAATCCTAATACTATGATTGTGTTCTGGTATTGACATACAGTAACATAGTGTTCTGTATTTTGTTCACTCTTGTGCTTTAGCCATGAACCTTACTTCTGTTCTGTTCTTTGTGTATTAGTTATTGTCAGGTTGTAGTATTATACAAGTATTAGTTATTAGTAGTAGTAGTATAGTATTAGTTATTTTAGAGGAAATCTTAAGCTTTTCATTAAGTGGATTCTTTCGTGCTTTATTTAGTTCCCCTTTGTATTCATTCAGTGTTCATTATTTACTTCCCCTCAGCTCTATAATTTATATCCCCACTTATCTGCAATGCAGTTTATTGAACTTACCTGGTTCCCAGGTCAATTGATTACTACATTCCTCTGCATTTTTAAACAGGTCTGTTTATTTCACTCATCATTGGATCTTAAGTTGTGCTCTCATGCTTTGTCTTTCTCCCAAGGTTTTCCTTTTTCTGGTTTTCCTTATTGTTTGTACTTGTATGTGTAACAGTTATGGACTAAGCAGCTAACTGCGGCTACAAAAGCAGCATCAGAAGAGTGGCCTTTAAGGAGCCTGAGGTGTGAAAAAAACAGGAGGCAGTGCTTTTAGTTTTGGTGAATATATATTAAGTGATTTGAATAAAAAAAAAAAACATACAATTACAACAACACAATGAGACACATGAGAATTGACTCAGAATAAATTGTTTTCCAAATCATAAAGTTCATAGTCCATTCTTAGCTCGCCATCTTTCGATCCAGATGAGGATCTGATCCGACAGGGAAAAAAAACCTGACCTAAAAAGGTCAGAAAACCCATTAAGTGTTTTATCAAAAACAATTATGTACAAATATCATACAAAGGAAATAATTATTAAATTTAAACATCTAGGTTATGCATACTAAATGCAAATGCAATAATTAGCTTTTTAGTTATTAGACAAACATTTCAATCAGGTTAAATTAACCATAATTTAAATAAAACAAAACAAAAAGTATCATATTTCAAACTAATCAATTTAAAGTTAAAGTGCTAAAGTTAAAGTGCACTTCCAAAATATCAATCAAGAAAAATAAATTAATTGTCAAATACTGAAGCAGAGTGAGGGAAGGAAAATAAATAAATAAACTGCGCAATATCAACTTAAGTGTAGCTACATTTTGTTCTGATCAATTTTATCTTAAACTTCAGTGCCTCAGCATCAATGTAAATGTGTCACAACACGCACAAAATTCAGCAACAAGTTACCTTGTTGAAGAGAGTGGGGCGTACTGAGCCACAATCAGCACCAACAGAATCACGGTGACGGTCCACAAACAATGCCAGTGATTCTAATAAAACAACGCTGCAATGAGCAATCGAGCAGAAGTACCACATGAAAAAGTAATACTGTTAACAAATAACAAACTCACCCAGCAATCAAATCAATAGGTTCAAAGATTTTTGGAGGAATTCTTGAGGAAGACTCCAACAGCAAGCCACAATCACAGTGGAACAGGTGAGGATCTTTAACTGCGCACTGGAGGCGGGACTTTAAATAAGCTAGTAGAGTTTGTGCAACACAGGAAGTGGCCCCGCAAAAATAAAAGTCCTTTACTAATTGCGGGTTACATATGGTCTGGACTTTTTTCAGTGTTTGATACTTTCATCAACAGCATCAAACTTTTCACAATATTTTAAACATGTCTCTTATGATACACCTACTTAACCCCCTTCTTTGGTTTTAAATAATGGCTTATATGCTTGTTTGTTAACTTAAAAAATACAGGCATTTCTAGCCGACTAAACAGACTACATGAATGCAGCTTTTGTTGCTTTCTAGTTACACAACACTTAATAATACTGCTGGTTCATTCACCAAGATTTAACCCTTGAACACTCACACCTACAGCAATATAAGTGAAATAAAAAGGTTTCACCTATTGTTGCAAGAGTCTTTAATGGGTTAAGGATGCTAACAGCTATCTGTAAGCACGTTCTCCACCTGAGCCACAGACATCCATGGGTACATCTCACTGTGTTAAGACACCCTTTGCCCTCCATTCATGTCATTCACTAAAATGGACAATTATCGTATTGAGTCATTTTACACTTTAGGTCTGTTCTGATGAGCAAATGCCTGTTAGTTCCATGTGTGATTCAACATGAACAAAGCAAAAACTATTGTACCATCTTATTAAATGTAAACAATTGTGGCGGACAAAGCGTTTCAAATCCTATGCAGCATATTATACATTTTGTAATTAATTTACATTAATTATGTTTTAGATGTACAAAATATGCATGGCTGAAACATAGATCATTTTTCATTAGTGTCAAGTGTTTAAACCACGGGGAAATTTTTTTTATGATATACATTTTAAGCCATGGTTGTATTTATGTGGTCATGCAAAAGTATTGTCACTAGATGCCGTACTCAATGCTGCCCCTGGTTATTAAAGTGGTGCATTGCACAGATTCATATCATTTGCTCTTTGTCAGCTCAGACTTAATTTAAAAATATAATTATAGACTACTTAGAATTACATTGTCTTTGTATTTAATAAATATCACTCTCATTTCTGTGTTATCATTTCATGACAGTTGTAACATGATGTGTCTGTTATGCACATACCAAATAAAGGTGACATATTTCTTGTTAAAATTGCAAAATATTGTAATACAAGACACAGATTTAGAAATATTTATCAAAGTCAAGAACTCATGGTGCATAGAGTGCAGTTGTGTTCCTGCATTGCAATTTCCTATGTTTTCAAATTGGGTCTTACAACTTTATTTCTTTTTAGAGTATAATAGTCAAGTTAGCCATTGTAATCATTTTAAGAACCTGTGACAATGACAGTTATTTGCTTTCCACAACAACTAAGGCAAACCAGTAATGACAGTATACTCAGGACCTCAATGTCACAACCAAACTTCAACTGGCTCAGTGCGTGGGTTTATTGACGGTTGTAAACTAATCCAAGAAGGTAGAATTTTTCCAGAAGTCAATCTGAGCAACACCCTGTCCACTGCAAGTGAAGCCTGGTGTAAGACACTTAGTGGCTGGCTGTATCCGCTAATTTACCCTTTCGTACTAAAAGTGTGTCGGCCGGTAATGTGATGAAATCAGCCAAGTGCAGAGCACTGTATCATGCTGGCAACACGCCAGAGATAACAAACGGTGGCCAGCTGAGACACTTACCACTTTGCAGAATCTCACAAGAAAAAATGAAACACGCCAAATTTTGCAACACATCCTGTCATGCTGATGACATTTGAGATTTAAATACTGTTGCCTATATGAAAGCACAATTGTAGAATAAAGCAGACAAGACATGTGGAGACTGGGGATGTAAGAGCAAGGTCCTCCTGCTGTCTACTGACAGTCAAATAGTTTTGCTTTGAGGGCTACTGATGCCGTTTCCCTTCTCTCCCAGTTTGATGCTTGGGTTGAACTTTAATACCAACATTTGTCTCTGCTACGTCTACATGTCTAAATTAAGCTGCTCCAATTTGATCTGGCTAGACATCACTTATATCCAGCAGTTGAACAGGTACCTCATGCACTTTTTTCTAAATGCCTTACTTTATGGAACTTAGAATAATGTATTTGGTGAAAAACATAAAAGGTACAGTAAATTACTACATAAATATCCACCTCCTTTAGTGCACCTAGATGCTTTTTTTGCTTCAATTACAGCACTCAGTTTGTGTATGTCTCAATTATTTTTTTCCTCCCTACAAAACAGGTGTACATTTGACAGGTTACTTGGGGAGCAAGTATGAACAATTGTTTTTAAGTCCAGACTCAAATTCTCTATTGCATTGAGATTGGGCCTTTGATTTGACCACTCCAGAACATCTGTCTTGCTTTCTTTTAACCATTTCTGTGTAGTTTCTGTGAAAATAAATCTCCCATATTTTAGTCTTATGAAAAACTAGATCAAATTATCAGTCAGGATTTAGCAATGTTTTTTATTTTTTATTTTTGAGAAGACTGCTCAAAAGCATTTTTAGAGCATAATGCTGTCACCATGGTTCAAAGTGGAGATAGTATGTTTCTGAGGACGTGAAGTGTTTGGTGCTTACCAAACATTGCATGTACTATTGTGACTAAACAGCTAAATTGCTTTCTTTTATTCATTTCCCAATTTACCTTTGGGATCAATAAAGTATTTTTGAATTTTAATTTCAACTGGAATGTTTATGTCATCAGATCTTTTGTCTTTGTAAACCTGTCTAAAATATTAATTTCAGGTAAATGAGGCTAAAATATAAATATACTACTATTAAAAGTAGTAATTGGTGTTTTAATAAATATACCAAATGTAAATTTAAAATGCTGCAACTTGTTAAATGCACAATAAAATCTAGTTAACTTAATAGTTGCTAATTTTTCATAGTTTTAAAAATGATTTAAGCCATGAACGGTTTTGTCTTTTATTTTGGGTAAAATACAGTTTATTTGCCGCAAGTTAGTTTTAAACGTAAAAAAATGTCTTCTGGTTACAACCTAACTTGTTGTGCAGTCAATCATGTACTTTCTTCTATTTCGTTGGTTGATGTAAAACGAATGTCCAATCATATGTGTGAGGGCGGGACCTAAGTGGGGCAAGTAAAAGGTCATCTTAGCTTGCTAGATTCGACTACCATGCTAAATAAGCAGGAAATGGTCATAAAATACCTGTGGATGCAGAGTCTACAGTCTTGTTTTGAAGTGTCTAACGTTAGAATGTGTGAGTATTTGATGTAAATGATTTCTGTGCATAAATGAAATGCTAGAACTGCATAACGCTAATCGCGAGTTAGCATTAGCATTTTTACGCGAGCTATTGTGTACTGTAGGCTACGTAGTATTTACTAACCTTAGCCAGACTTGTGAAATTAAACGAAGACCTTTATCACACAAACCGAGAGGAATACTCTGGACACGTCTGCCGTGGATTGAATGGACGAACTTTCCCAGTGAACTCCATGTGGCCTGTGATGTGAAGTGAATTTCAACTCAGCTGTGGAGTGGGACCTGCATGGTCACGGATAAGGCCTCATCCATCCCTCACATCTAAGCAAACTCCAAAGGATTTGTGAGTAAACTAAAACATGTGCATTTATTTTCTGCTCGGTTTCATTTGTGTTTTTGGTCAAACACAAGGTGCATATCAGGCCTGCAACTGGTTTTTCTTTATTTCAGTAAAATATTATTATTTAAATGGCAACTGAATTTAAAGGGAAATTATCTTGTCGGAATGTGATAATCTGTAAAAAAATTTTTTTTGTTTATATTAATAATACCTTAATCTTTTGCCTGTGTTGAAACATATCATAAATTGTATTTAATTTTTATTGTACGTCCTAATATATTTTATTTACATTAAACATTTTAGTTGTCCTAAGTTTATTATTAGATACATAAGGTTAAAAGCAGAAATTCATTATTCTTCTCACAGTTTTTATTTATTGGAGGCACTGCCATAATTAAAAAATCACAAATAAATATAAAAGATTAAAACTGTTCTCCTTTTAACCACTAATTGCTTAGTAGTGAGAGTACTAACATTCCCAAGGCCCTGCCCAGAGTACTACCTTCACTTCGACAGGGGGTTAATATCTAGCTTCTTGTATTGGGTGCTACGTTTGTTGCTTGGAGTATTCTTTTGGAGTATTCCTTTTTTTTAGTTTTAGGACTATAGTTTAATTATATAAGGAAAAACATTTTTATAGACATTAAATCAACAGTTTCAAACTCTCACTAGACAAATACACACATTCTTTTCAGTTAAACCTTTTACTAATAATTCATTCATGCATGTTTTGGTACTATGCTGAACCTAGTTGAGGAGACAGCGGTAAACATACCAAGAACTCGCTTATCCCCAACTCTTTTGGGAAGACTCCAAAGCATTCCCAAATGTCCCAAAAAGTAAAATTTCTCTGGGGATCCCTCAGTCTTCCTAGTAGGTCTACTGTGTGCAAACATCCCGCCCTGATGATGTACTTATCAAATGTTCAAACCACCATAAAACTGTAGGAGCAGCACCTCTGTTCTGTTTTATTTGGAAATTAACAAGCTCTTCACCCTAATTTATTTCACATAAAATGTTTCACAAATCAACAGAAGCTGTTTTTTCCCCGCCCCAAAATAACTTAGTCATTCTTTTTCCACAGGTTTATGCTACACCCTGTGGGCTTGCATAATGCTTTGTAAAATTAATGTGACATTCTTAATGCTGAATATTTTCATTAATTTTGGTTTTGACAATTATTCTGCTTCCCAATGTGACACGGTGGGAAACCAAAAAGGTAAGATTTATTTGGCTATTAAATGCATACCAGTGCAATGACAATGAATTTATTTCCAGACATAATTAATTTAAATACAACAACAAACCCTGTTAGCATAATTATTGAACTTCATCAGCATGCTTCACATGATAAGATATTGTTTAATGAATGTAAACAAAACACTGCCATCACTGTGTATAACTTTCAACACAGTAATATTTATTACCCCAATTAAATGTAGAAAGAAGAGTGAAATATATTCAGACTGGATTGAGAGCATTGGGCTGTTAATTTGACATCTATGTAAGCCTGTAAAACAAATTACGTCATATAGACAAAGTTTTGATACACTATCCGCAGTTCCTCATTTTTGAGGAGAAACATAATAAAATATAGCTTTCGGATCCACTGTTGTGTGGAAAATCATTTCAGTTCATTTTAAAATAATTGATATTAACATTCAGAGATGAACATTTGGATTTTCTTTCAGTTTCTCGCTCATTGGTAGCATTGCCTTTTGTACAAAATGCAGTTGCAATGTCGAATAAGATTATCCTCTTTTGCTCAATAACTCTAAAAAAAGCTTAAGTTCTTTACCAAAGTATTCACTCCCTTTGAACTTTTTCTAATTTTGTCACTCTACAGTGTGACAAATAAATGATTGAAAAGAGCGGCATGCATTTGTGTTCAGCCTTTTAGGCATACCACAAGGCAAAATAACTCTAATTCAGTTAGAATGGATGGCAAACGTCAGTCGACACAAATTTTCCAGAACTTTCATGAATTCTCATGTGGATTTAGGTCTGTCCTTTTAATGGCCAATAATATGATTCCATTTTAAGTCCTTCCTCTGTTAGGGTTGCTGTTGTAAAATGAACCTCAGTCCTAGTTTCAAGTCTTTTTAATTTTTTCATTATGGCCCTTTATTAGTTTCATATGTTTTCCCATCAGCTCTGACAATATTGTTTTGATATCATTCTGAAGTTACTATTTGAAATTAACATATAATTAATTACTACCAAAATGTATTCTTATTAGACTACATTAAGTCTGAGTACCAGAGTGTGAGATCCACAGCTTTACTACATACTTGGTAGTGCTTGATGTAGAACACACATCAGTCTCTGATGAGACACTGAAGATTTTCCCCCAGTTATAAATAACAAAATGACCAATCTAGACACTAAATAGGTCAATATGAGTAATTGTATCTCCTGTCAGCCAGGTTCCACTCTGCTAAAACCTTTTGATAAATTTGTCCATTCATGACCCACAAAGATTCCTCATATGTACTATGCACAGAGCTTCCTCGGCAGAAGAAAATTTTTTATCAAGTCAGTCTGCACTTACTGGCCAATTTATTAGACATATTTGTTCAATTAGCACAAATGGCAAATCACCCAATCAGATAGCAGAAACTCCATGCATTTGAGAATCTAGATGTAGTAAAGACCACTTACTGAAATTCAAACGTAGCATCAGAAATTGCTTAACCACTAAGATAGTCAAGCTTATGAAGAATTGTTCGAGAAACTGTCAGTTTAGCTTATGTTGGCGGTCAAACAAAAACTTGCTGCAGACAGGGTTTGTAGCATACCACCTTGAAATATGAAGCAGGACGTAGCCTAACACAGATGTAGAAGACCACACAGGTTGCCAGTCCTGTGAGGAACAGAAAACTAAAGTACCCAGGAGCTCTATAAAATTGGGCAACAGCGGATTGGGAAACATTGCCTTGTCAAGTGAGGCTCAATTTAAAGTGACACATTAATATGTACGACCAGAATGTGGTTTAGACAACATGAAAGCATTGATATATCCACCCTTACATCAGCAGTTCAGGCTGCTAGTGTACATGTAGTGGGGGGGGGATACAGTGCCCTGTATCAGCAGAGCACTGTTTAAAGACCACAAGCAACCTGAGTGTTGTTACTGACTATATCTGTATTTGACTACAGTGTAACCATTTTTGGATGCCTGTTAAAAACCAGCTCCTTGTTCTATGCTTTGCTTCAGAGCGTTTGGAACTTCAGCTATTAGTTTTTCTCGATTCTGCTGGCATCTTTGACTCTGTTGCTCCTTCCTTAATTGAAACAATGCAGCAGAATTTAATCCTTCTGTCATAAATTAGATCAAAGTCCTAACTCCACAGTTTTAATTTAAATGTTCATTACCTATCATCCATCTCTCATCTGTAACTGGTACACCTGCGCAGTGCTTTATTAAACATGTTCATTTTAATTAATGACTTGCTATTTTTCTACCCAAAAGCATGATTATGCAAGTGTGGTTTCAATCACCGTGTTCCCCCTTTGGTTCGCTGATACTTAATTTGTATGCAGCCACTATCATTGCCTGCCCCTAGGAGAGCAGAGGTCCATATAATGGTTATTTCAAGAGCCTGGCTTTGGATGATTCAAAGGGATGCAACAAAACTCAGAGAAAATTCAGATCAGTCCATATACATTAATCAATGCATTGGTATTTCACAAAAAAGCCAGCATTAAGTTCAAAGACGGGGACAATTTTTAGCCAAAGACACAATGAGGGTGCAGTATTATCTCCATGTTTACATGCCATTTTTATAGACCCTTCTTCAGTGATGTGCATAAAATGTGTTTAATTAAAGAAAGGGAATATGATAAAAAATAGAAAAGTCATGCCTTGGTTTTCCTCTTTGTCATTAATATCCTAGAACAACAACTATAAAGCGGAGAGCTAAGTGCTAAAACCCTGTATAGAATATGACATGAGTCTTTTTTTGGATCATCCTCAGAGATTCACTTCTCAGCTCTTAACTGAGATCTTATGCTTAATTATGCATGTAATGTGTTGTAAGATGAATTTTCTCTAAAGTGTATGATCTGGTTTTTCTCTGTTTGATAAGATCCATTAATTCATCTGATACACACCAATATTTTAACATTCAGTATGTGAAAGAGAACATGGCTGCTGGCTGTATTGAGCTGATGAATACAGCCAACTGAGCTTAAGCACAGTTGCTTATTTTTTGAGAATGGGGGGAAAAAATGAGAAGGGTATATATAGATTTATGTATTTTATGAGGAATATATGAAGTTAGGTTGAAAAAGATTACCAAAAAACTGTTGGATTTTGCTTTTGAGTGATGGACAATTATTCCTTCCAGGTTTTTGTGAATTACTGTGGACAGGCTCACCAGGTGATTGGTGATTGTCTCATGATCTCACTGAATTGCATGTTTTATCTGTTATTTGTGCCTTAGATCCAGGACTCAGAATGAATGTTTGGGCTATTCTATGAATTCAGCTATTTTAAATGGCTAGTGTTGGATTAGTTTAGAACACACAAAGTAGTTTAGTAACTATTTATGTGGCTCTTGTGAGCAAATGCAGGAAATTGTTAATTTAGCTTAAGCTTAACACCAAACATAGATGAACTTGCCGACAAATTACGCCAGGCATACTTTCTACGTCAAGAATATGTGAGATTAACATCTTTAAAGTTTTTTATGTACTGTTGAGAGAGAGAGTACCCTGCTGACAGTTCAGTGCCTTACTAGCCAATGAGGATAAAATCAACAAGATATTCATGAATCACTTCGACATAGTGAAAATCAATATTTCATATATGCAGAATGGCATTTTACCATCCACAATGAAAATGTCAGCTGTCTCAAACATTATTCTTCCTTAGACAAATGACTTTGTTTTTTTTTTTATTTGTATTGGGTTTGCGGCTGTATCTACCCACAAAGGCATTCTTTCTTTCTAGAGAGAAGCTAAGTTCTTACTAGGAGAATATCTAATTTAAGTTATCTATGATTTAAATATGAATACACAATTGTTGGTACATCAAAATGCCTTGCCATGCCCATAGGCTGATCATACTTGGCAGCTTCTTGTGATAACACAGCAAACTAGTAGTGGTTGGATCTGCATGATATTGTCCAGGAAGCTTGATGCAATTTCAATTGTGCAGAGTGAAGGTGAACCAAATTAAATTGGTAAAGTAGTGACATATTTCGGCATCCTCACCCAATCAAACAGATTTAGCCAGGCCATCCTGGTGTGAAAGCATCCTTATTTAAAGTGATACGGTTTCCAAAAGAAATGTTGAAATTTGTTCTGATTAATTTGACCTTTCTTCTAGTCACAATCACAGAGAAACTGCATTTTTCTCACCATTTTCTAAATCGTAGTTGAGACTACTTTGCAATCAGTTCCAATCAATCAGTTCCTCATTTGAAGAAAAGAAGGGATTTGTTATTAAATGAAGTGCAAATTATGTGTATTCATGACAAGTCAAAGGATCTAACAGCTTTAGAAGTCGTGCATGAAGCTCAAAAACACAATCATGGTGTACCTATGGCGCAGGATCAGCTTTAGTACTCCAAACACGTCATACTGGAGCACAACAAGGATGCTGAGCCTGAATGCTTAATTTGCGGCCAGTGGGATGCTTTATCCAGAGATATAAACAAGTGCAGGGCCTATTGCATGCGTCGTCACGTGGGGCAAGCATGGACTGAATTGTTAAACAGTGCGGGACCTCCTTGTTAACCCCCAGAGTGCAGATTCCAAGCATTCATTCAAGAGAAAGTCCCGACTTTGAAAATCCAGTTGTGCATAGCAATTGGAATCTTAACTCCAACCATCTAGCAGAGGTACGCATCAAAAGCGTGTCATTACATCCAACTCTTCAGAACTATAACAAAGCCTTCTGAATTCAAATAATAGACAAGAAAAAAGTAGAGTTTTTGTCCTGCGAGCATCAGATTAAAAAAATCCCGTAAGTAAATTTTTTATTGTGTTGCATGGGGTTGAGGAAAAAGCATCAGCCGAACTCTTGTGGTGAAATGCTGTGCAATACTTTCAATTTTCATCTTTTTCACAGAACTTTTCTTAACGTATGCATTAAAAGATAAACATAACGGACCTATAAAAGTTGTTTTATCTTAAATGTCAAATGAGCTTTTGCATCCTGTGTTTTTTTTTATATTATTATTATTAGGCTCTATGTATCAGATCCCATGCTGTTATGTGACAAGTTGCATGAAAAATGCTTCACAATTGAATCAGTATACTTTTGAACTGACCAGTTGTTTTGGATGTATTTTTTCTCGTTTTACTTTTCCCCATTTTCCATGTTCAAACATCTTTGTAAATACTACAGACAAAATGTAAATCATTATCATATTAATTTATTTATAATTTACTCAGTTGCTGAATAAATTAAGTTATACAGGTGTAAAACTCATGGTTCTCCTATGAAGTTAGAATGTTGTCTAAAGAGAGGTCAAATAAATCTCATCAGCACACATTTAGACATCCTGTGGCATGTTTCCATGACCTTCAAGACATGAGTTGCTTCAGCACCAGCACCAACTCTCCCGTGGCCCTAAAAAGATTAAGCGGAAATGAAAAGAAAAGTGCTATGGATTATAAAAATTCTCACAATATGACTTATTTGGAGAGCTGTTGCAAGATGCAGTTTTTGCACAATGCAAAAGCTATCAAGTCATTATGTGAGATGCAGTCAGAGTCCCACCAAAGAACACAATGCTAAAATAGAATCAAATAGTGCTAGCTTAATGTGGAAGGAAGAAACCTCCTGCAGAACATAGCTGGCCCCCACCATTTAACACAGTAAAATTCTAATATTTACTAAATGTATAATTTTCTGCAATCAATACCGTACTGACTGTTTCTCATTATTGCTCATGTTGTGAGTTAGGTGTGCTCATTGTCTGCCTGAGAATGTTGCCAGTCATATTTGTGTGTAAGCAGCTTGTTGTAATGATACAAGGGTATTGGCTGTGATTTGTGACTTTTCCGGATATGATTCCTGGTTATTTTCCCTGCAACTGGTTGAATGAGGTAGTTTGCAACACAATCAAATCTCACCCTCTAATTTTACCAATCAGCATGCCTTGAACAGGACAATGAGAGGCAAATCATCTGGAGCATGATTTAGTTAAAATCAAAACTTGCTCTTTCAGAGCAAACCATGGATATCGATGTCTTAAAGGATATATGACATCAAACCAGTGTGATACAAATTGTACTTTTTACAATTGCACAGGAAATTAAACTTTGTTCTATTAATAAAACTTGGAAACTTCGATGACACTGTTTAGTGCTTAAAAATGTAACTTCTATTTACAGATTTTCCACGGGGTAGTAAAAGGTAGTAGATTAAATTTGCTCAAATTAAGGCCATTGAAAGGTAGTAAAATGTAACAACAATAATTTGACTTGATAGTATCTTGTCTGTATCTTTTATTTTTCTATTTAGAAACCCAACTGTTTTATTATTTAGCACACCGTGTTCCAGTCGGGTCATTATTTGTGCTGCGCAGCGCACTCACTTCCGCCTGTGAGTTGTTGACGAAAGCTAAGTGCTCACAGTTCAATTTTCAAGTTTGGTCTGGGAGGATTTTATTGATTGATCAGAATGTCCGGGTTTTTGTTGTTTTTCAGGGGACCAATAAGCATCCTTAAATTGACTGGCATGATGCCTGGAGTATGGCAGCCTTTCTCCTCCCAGAGCTGCTGCCTGGTGGCAGCGAAGAGCGCTGCAGGTGTATTAATATAAGTAAGCGGATAGACTGAACACTGTGGACTGCTGTTCTGTTGTTGATGCTAATGGTGTAAAAAATGCTAATGGGTAACTTTAAGGGCGAACTGGAAAATAAATTTCATATAATCCCGGTCTCAACAAAAGTAATTGTTACGGATGCTCAAATATGAAAAATTTAACTGATGTTGCTATCCAATAGTAACACTGCTGTTTTGCTAGATCTACCAATATTTTATTCTATCAATTTTTTTTAATCCAATTACTCGATTAATTGTAAGAATAATCGATAGAATACTCGATTACTAAAATATTTGTTTACAACAGCCCTACCACAAACTGTGAAACCACTACTACCAGCCATGCTGGAACCATGAACTGTTTACACCAAAGGCTTCTCCTACCATCTGGCTAATACAACTGACATGAAATCTTATAGGACCAGACAATGTCTTTACAAGTTTTTGGAAAGCTTGTGCTAAATAGAGCCTCAGTTTCTTGTTATTAACTGACAGGACACTGTGTGTTCATTTCCTCTATAGCCCTTCTACTTCAAGGTTTGACATATTGTTCATTCAGAAATTGATGTAATGATAGCTTAGCTGGTATGGGTTTTCAATTATCTCAACTACTCTGTCCCTTATTCCTCTAACCTCAGTGAGACATTTTCTTATCCATAGAAACTGCTCTTTGGATATTTTCTTACATTTAAACCATTACATGACCAAGAAAATCAACAGTTTCTGAAATACACAAATTAGTCCTTCTGGCACCAACAACTATACAAGGATCAAAGTCACTTAGGTCTCCTTTTATCAACCATTCTGATACTGAAATTGAATTTCAAACGCTGTATTTATATGCTTACTAAAGTCAGTTTGTTATCAAAGGTCCTTTGTTGCGTATAAAGTGTGGATCAAGTGTAGATGTGAGAATAAACTACTGCTGTTGAACAAAAAGCAAAAAAACTTGTTTGTTGGCATCATATGTCATCACTTACAAAAACGCAATATTTTGCACATTATTTCAACTGGATGCTTTAGTAGTAAGACTCAAGGAACAAAACTAAATTGCATGATATGTGAGAAGATGCAACTCTTGAGTGAACAAACTCTAATCCCAGTCTTTTGATAAGTGCTGCTGCCATGAAGCACAAAACAAAAACACAGCTCTCAACAATTATCAGTTTCGAGATGTAAACCTTTTTCTTGTTAGTTATCTTAGCTGCTTTAAACATTGTTTCAAAAACATGGCTTTACTTCTGGTATCTCAAAGTATTCTCTTACCACCGTCATGTATCATGCTGCTCTGATTAGTCTTCTAAAGTGTTCTGAGTGCATTACTAAAAAAAACACATGCAACTAATAATTATCTTGAGCTCCAATTATGGAAGTCTTAGTCATAAGCACAGGCCTTTGTTAATCAGGAGAAGACTGTTGATGCCACCGTGATGTGAAAATGCATGGGAATCTTGATAATTTGCATTGAACGCGTTGCTTTTGTGGGTGCCCCGCTGCCCATAAAGAGCAAGGAATTCATTAAAGTCAACTTACATTTTCTTGATTGTTAGTGTGAGGACACAATTACCATGTGAGAACTCTGAGGCTGCCTCAAAGCTAAACAATTATGGAGAGTTGTGCTTGTAATTTATGACTCTGCATCTTTTCACAATTAAACAATGGGAGCCCTGTAAATAAGAGTTGTGTTGCATAAAACGTATGTTATTTTGTTTAGTGTCTATATGATACAAAAGGGTCTTGCAGTCTTATGACATTTGACAAGCATGAAAAAAAATCTGTTTACATTATCACTTGATAACAGCATACTGACATCTTCATTTCCTGTGCGACCCCATAAAATAACCTTGTCAAAGAAATATTACATCCCATACGTAATGACGTTTTGTTTGCTTCAGTCACGCAAGGTCATCAGTGTAAGGCTGTCAACACAGTCTGTGGCTTAAAGGCTTCGGTGCAACTTTAATGACATGAACAATCATTGATGGCGAGACAGTGACCAGTGATTTCTTGTGTTGTATCCGATGTGAGCAGTACAGAATATAGAAATATTTTATTTTCCATTATTTTCACCTGGAGTCTGAGTATGCATCTGTTATTGAACTTGTGCACAAAAAGAAGAAAAATAAATTTCACCTAACATTTTCAGACTCTGTGAGCCTTCAGTCGGTGTGTATTAGATTTATCACTTTCTTGTTTCTACACCTTGTTGATGCCTCCAGAGTACGACTACATTGGTATGGGAGTGGAGGCTTAAGCTGCGACTATGACATCCTTCTTGGTGCATTATCTTCACACTCAATCTCCTTGGGGTAGATGGAGTGCACTGAGGAAGTGCTTCCACCAGTTAAGTCTTAACATGTAACTAGACATTGCTTTTAGGGGTCGGCTGTTAACAGGGTTGACAATGCTCTTTTCTAGCCTTCAGACTGAATATTCCCCAAGTCTCCTGCTCTTCTTGATGGTTCCTTTTTTGGAAAGAGCTTTCAGGGTAAGCCATCATTGTTAATATATTCAGTGCATACAGGTTCACAAGATATATTTTTTATATTTCATCAAGATTTTCCATGGTTCTCTGTGGTTGACTTATTGTTCATACCATAAATATCAGCAGTTTTGTTATTTCGTTTCAGTCCTTCTGTTAAAATGAAATACCAGTTTGTACATGAAACTTTTCAAATTTTATATTTAAGCTCCTATAATTATCTCTGGTTAGCTGATGGGTTTGGTGGCAATGGGATAGGCATAGGCAGGCTTACTTGTTACAGCTATGGCTCCAAATTAAAAAGACACGCTTATGTTTGAATTAACCGTGTGAAATTTTGATAATGAAATTGTTTTTTCCCTAAGAATTGATTTCATGTACTTTATATTTGACTAGTTTTCATCTTATTTGTCTGATATTTTATTCATCAGGATAGATCTGTTGTCATTTGACTCTGCCTCTCTAAACTGTGGCATTCCACAAGGGTCCATTCTGGTTTCACTCTTATATTCTTTTTGCATTCTTGTATCAACATCTTGAATAGTTTTCTGATTGACCTACCACCTTTAAGCAGATGAAATCCAGTTGAATAAGTTTAATAAGCTGAATATGTTGTCCATTATATTTCAGTGACCAACAAGAACCAGAGATGGGATCAAGAACTCTCCTGCATTGGTCTAGCTTTAACTATATAAAAAATAATAACCCAGATCATAGCTTGTAACTAATTGTATTCAAATATCAACCAGGAAGTTGTAAGATAGGTAGGTGTTATATACATTACTTTAAAATTATTATGATTTTTTAAAGTTTTGTTGATCCAGACAGTAGCAGGTTTTGATATGGGCAGCAAGGGCATGAGCCCCCCACCCTCGCTCACAACCAGAAGATCTGAATGTCAACAGTGCCTAATTCAACAGTGCCCAGTGTAAAACATCTGCAACAGCAGCAAAAAGGAGAAATTAAATGCAAAACTGCATAAATAAATATGTAAAAATAAAATATATACTGCTTAAAGTGCACTTGTATGCAAGGGCTGGCTTTTTTGCAAGAAGTAGAAATAAAAGAAGTAGAGTTGATGTTGTAGCTGCACTAAATGTTTACTTGCTAACTTTGATTTAAAACTAATTTGATAACTTTTTTAGAGCTTCTTTTATGTTCAACTCGTGTCCAGGAGTATGTGGTTTTCTTTTGTACCAAAAATTCTTTTTTAAAATCTTTGAAAAGCTGTCAACCATCTTTCCAATCTGAAAACTTCCTCTTTATTTCCTTTGTACATCTCAGGGTTGCACATGTTCTCTTTTCTGCTCCTTCTCACATTATGTATTACCCAGGTACATAGTCCCATTTTATAGCGCAATCAAGTAACTGTTACCTTCAGTTGTCATAAAAGTTCTGTATATATCTAATATAGTTTAAAAGAAGGGCGGGGGTAACCCATACCTCCACTTGCTGTCTTGTGTTGAAGTTTTAATTGTTACACAATCGCTAATGTTTGGCTGTGATGTGTGTTATGGATCAGTTTGATGCTATGAAGCTCATCAGAAGTTGTCTGCTCTGTAAACAACCATCCTCCACTAAAAAGAGAGAAATACTGAGCTGAACAAGATGGCTGTTAATGTTAACCCATGGAGGCAGGGACACCATGGTCTGAACGTTCATGTCCTCCGCCGCCATTGCAATAAAGTGCAAGCAGATTAAAACTCTAAAACAGCGCAGAAAATATACATCATTGTTCAAAACTTCTTGTGTTTGCTGATTAGCCTGGTAGAAATTCTACTGGAGAAATCAAAGTAAATAGGAATAAGCCCAGACTGTATGACATGAGATTTTAATCGAGCGGAATTGTGCAGGAAAGCAATCGCCAGGCTGCAGCACATGTATATCGTATATGTGTTAGGCATAGTTAGTGCCTATCACTAACTATGCCTAACACATAGTGAGTTGTGTGTTTTGTGTGAAGTATAGAGACCACACCAAAACCAATGTATTTTTTCAAACATGCAAATTAAAATAATGTTAGAGGTTGAATGCAGGACTTGAGGAGACCTTTATTTTTTTAATTCTTCTGTCTAGAGATCTCGACCTACTTGGGAAACATTTGGCACCCCAATCCAAAGTATTCTGGCCTTAGGATGAATAAAACGCACAGAAACTGAAGTTTTGAAGATACACAAAAAAACAGCAACAACTTGCTTCACAATGATCTCAGTTTTAGACTGTGTGATCAATGCAAAAGTTAGGTCTTTTTGTAGTTTTGCGCTACATGGGGGCCTTATTTAAGGCCCAAAACCTAAATAACTGGGGTACATGATGGAGTAGATGACTAGATGGCTCAACGGGGCTGAATTGGCCTGATACGCCCCTATTGCCTCTTTTCTCCTGTTTTATTCCTTTTTCTCTCTGTTTTAAATTTATAACCGTAGGAGAAGCGAGACAGCTTCAGGATGTATTCCTGATTATCAACACTCTGCTGGGTTTCTCTCCAACCATCTAATCTGGTAATTTAGCACAGGAGGAATAATTTAAAGAAAAAAGTACTCTGAGCCTCCAGGTTGGAAAAACATACTACATCTCATCAATCAAACCAAAATGACAGATTAACTCATTAAATGGCTTAAGGGGACTTTTAAGGCATTTTTCCATATCAGGAAGAGTATGCACCAATTTACAAATTAAATAAATCCAATTCTACAAATTTAAGGTAACATAGTCAAAGGGGTTTGATCAAAAAGTTTGGGTGTTTGTTGAGAATAATAATATTTTAGAATATCACAGCCAGAGTCCCTACCTAAATCTAATAGATAATCCATGGAAGGAAATTTTTGTCAGCCTTATCAATAATTGCACTGTTCTCAGCAAATTTCACAATTTTCACAAGAAGATCTAAATATATCTCAGCTGGAGTAAGATCCCAGTGGTTTAAGATCCTAACAACTCCTCTAGCTCAGAAATACACCTGAGTTCAGACTCAAAGAATCTCATTTCTCTTTTATGCTTTGTACTAATGTTATTCAGTGCTAGAGTAGCTTCTGAATTGTTAACAGAACCATCAAAAAATTATCACTAGCCATAAAGCAGCACACTTTAACAGCAAAGCTGGACATATTCTGCAAGTGCATTTGATTTCTATAAATCTTTTTGTCTACATATTTCACATCACTGCATTCACAAAAAAAGAAAAACTGAATATGCAAAATTAATGAGGTCCAAGGCTTTGCCAAGGAGACTAAAGTTAGAAAATCTCTGACAGTTCAATATGTAGAGTAATTTTCTATTTTAACAGAGAAACTACTATTAAAGAACTGGGGAAGTTTCACATGAAAGCAGATGCAAATCTCCTCCACGGAGTGTCTGCAGCAGTAGTTCAAGACTTGTCTCCTGCACCCAGGAGGGGTGTGCAAGGAGCAGATCTGAGTGGAAGACTGTGGGTAATAAGACAATTAAGGAGCAACTCACGTGATCTGCAGCTGCACCAATTCATGGAAACTTTGTCAAATCACGCTCCCTGCATGCTAATATATTGATATGCATTAAGCTCAGACGATGCAAACATACGTTTGTTCCAAAATGTGATTTTCTAAATAACTCAATTATCCTACATGTAGAGCCATAAATGTCATCTTTCCAAAGGTATCCTTGCATTAATTGAATTTTTTCCCTGGCTTTTAAATACTACATTCAACATCAACTTCTATCTCAATTAAGGACTTTAGTTACATTCACAGTTGTTTTGCTCAATTGCAGCTCTCTCAATTCTTTAAAAGCATTAATATGTTTTTTTTTTTCCGTGTTAGTCATATTTTAGCACAATAAATATTGAAGCGCAATTACATCTATAAAGATGTGGAAGCTAGATTCAGCAACAAAGACAAAATGAAATAAAAGGAAAAAAAAACTTTGCCATGAAAATTACATTATAAACAAGCAGGTTTCTATCGAGAACTATGATCGAATGGCTGCATTTCATTGAAAAGCATTATGTGTTGTGCACTTTCTAAGAGGTGAAAGGGCACGGTCCTCTTTTCATACATGCAAATGTGCTACCCGTTGCTCTCAGTGAAATTGAAAGCACCTTTGATGAAATGAGGGAAAGCATGCCGGATGCTAAATTATTTATTTTTTTCACACTTCAATTCTTTCATTATTGAAAGTCTTGCAAATTTATGCAAAATGTAAATTATTTATTTAGTAGTTGCATCTAACAGTCTTCCGTCACATGGTCTAAATCATACATCTACTCTGACTGTAGTATTTTTGAGCACTTGTGGATGTTTGATAACCTGTATCACATGCTATACACTTTGACGCACACAGTTGGTATGTAGCTGATTTATTCTTGAAATTTGGTTAATAAGTTTGTGAGGAAGTTAACAACAAAAATTAGTTCAGGTTTAACCAAAGTCAAGGCATAAATCTAGCTTCATTCTTTCCATTTTTACACAATTTGTTTGTTACCCAAAACCTTATGTCAAATCATCAGTATGTTTGTTTACAGGCATAATGTTGATACTTGTTTGTACAAGGCAGCTATTGGCCAACATGTAACCCTACACACAGTTAACAGGTTCACTGTGCTTGAGCATGGACGTTTAGAGATGCAAAGTCTCTGCCATGCCCAAAATGTCTGTAAATGTTCAGCAGAGACTGGAAAGAGTGTGCATACCAACAATGTATATGAAAAAACAAAGCTTTCATTCACAAGGTGACACTATAATAAAATAAAGACGACTTGCAAACAAAAGCTGAAAAAGCACCATGAATGTTTGTTTGGAAAAGTTTTATCTCTTCAGAACTGCAAGGATTCACAAATTACATTAGAATACTGATGATAAATTACTCAAAATAACTTTCTTTTAAATGGACAACTGTCGAAACCAGTGTCTCCTTGGTGTCCCAATTAAAACCATAAAATAGGCTTTCATTTAGTAGATAAACTAACTTAAAATGGTAAACTGCAAAGACAGAATCTCACAGCTTTATGGAAAAATATGAAAAGTTACAAAAAATATATTTCTAACTAGATAAGCCAGACAAAAGCTTAATTTTGTCAGCACATCTTCCCAGTAATACCTGTTGACAGTCAATGAGGTGTTATTACAAAGTTATGTAAATGAACAGCCTTAACGCCACCATGTAGTTGATCAGGGTTGGGGAATATTCTTTTGAAACTTTGATGGCTCTTTTCTCCCTGATCTTATTTGCAGAGGGCCAACATTCAAATGATCATATTCTTTTACATTTTTTGTGGCGTTTCTATGTGTTTGAAATCATTAAAAAAGCTTCGTATCCACACTTGAATCTGTAAATAACTCAAAATGCCGAAGGGGAAACTTGTTCCTTTTTTTGTCATTGCAAGTGACAAAGGCCTACCACATTTTTTCAGAATTTAAATTTTAAATGATTTTAAAATGCCTTCCGCTTTCATTTCACTGTTCTGCACTACTGCATATCAAACAAGAATCCCCATTTTAAAACATTGAAGGCTGTGGTTGTAAACTAACAAAATGTGGAAAAGTTGAAATAGCAAGAATACTTTTTCAAGGCACTATATGCATAGACATCAATGAAAGATAATACCCATCTAATGACCTAACTTCACAGTGTTTCTATCTTGCAAGCAGGAGAAAAAAAATGACTGCAAAGATACCATCAGATTTACAAAGTAGTTTATTTCCTCAAGCTGTGAGACTAATTAATTCATTTTTTACACTCTTAACACAAGATCTTAGCTTTTGAATCATGATAATTTATTCACTTGTGAATAAATTTTCAATTTTTGTCAGTTGTGAAATGGGAATAGATATGCAATTTTCTTATTTCTCTAAAGTCATTTCATCACAATATTTTCCTCTCATTTGTGATGGGTATCAAAGACCTAAAGGGAAATTTACCATACTCTAGAGTGCTGGGGTCCCAATTTATTCAGCAATAACCAGATTGAGAAGGGTAAACATTGGACATGTTCACTAACAGAGCTTTAATTTTTGTCTAATTAACACTCAACAGCACTAATGTATCTTGAAAATAACGCATTTTTCCTTCAGTTTGTGCGATTGGAATTGCTCATACTTTCACTATAAAACATAGCTGTGAGTTCTACTACTGTTTTTCTTCCATTTGATGTCACCAAACGCTTAAGTTATCGACGATCACTGTCTTTTGGGGTTTTATTCCAACCATATTTCTTCCTCAGAGAAGAAAGTTACCAACTGTCCTTCCAATTTCTAATAGACAGTTCTCCAAAAACATTATATTATGATAGTCTATTTAAGATGGGTCAAATCATTGGCATCAAGCAGAGAAAACATCTAAGGAGATTGCAGCAACTTCTAACATCTATTCCACAAACATAGGGATGCGTCTTTCCACATGGCTTTTGAAGAAATGAGAAGCTACTCATTGTATCAGCTGGGGTTGAATAACTCATTGCCAGCTGGAAGACAGTTGTCTGTGCAGTAACTATCCAATAGGAGATTCATATCCATTTGCTCAGTTAAAGCTGCAGTATGCCATTTTTAGGAAAAAAATTTTTTTTTTTACATATTTGTTAAAACTGTCCATCAGGACAGTATTGAATGAGACAGATAATCTGTGAAAAAAATTGAGCTCGTCTTTTTCCAGTTCTAGTGCTAATTCGAAACAATCAATCAGAGCCAGGAGAAATGTTTTGTGCTGTCAATCAAGCTTGTATGTACGTTGCTCACAACCCTCTCGCCTCCCTCTTTGCTCTCTCTGCTATGCTACAGCTTCTTCTCAATCGCAGAGTCTGTCAGGAATGCTCAAGCTAGTTAGCATGGCCAATAATGATGGTGGATAAACTGTTTTTCTGAAACTGCAAGTTGTTTCTCTGCCATTAGCACATTGAGTGGTTCATACATGAGTGATTGACAGCGGTATACCTTCCTCTTACCTCTGATTACTTGTTTCTGATCGGGAGTGGTGTATTTCTGTAGACGGCAATAGTAGAACTGGGAAGGGGTGGAGGATTTGATGTTTTCACAGAGTATCTGTCATATTATACTGTCACGACAGTGACAGTTTTAGTAAATATGTAAAAAAAACATACTTTTTATCAAAGTTACATACTGCAGCTTTAAATTCAGGTGGCAGTGTTTCTCTTGGCCAAAGAGTGTATAATGTGGTTGTTATATAAAAGCAGGGTACACTCCATTGCTATGAGCATAGTTAAGTAAAATATTTGCATGAAAAAAAATTGTCTATATAAAACAAGCAAATCTCTTTAAGCTAAGAATGTTAAAGAAATTTCTTATATAGGTTTATTCTGAGCAGGTGCACCAACACCTTTGCAAGCAATTCTAACAGCCATATTTTCCCTTTGCATCCTCCATGTGTTTGCTAGGCTTCTTTTGTTTTAAATTTAATTGCTGCTGGCAAACACTTTGCACAGACACATAATGGGTTACTTTTCCATCAGAGCTTTTGGCCTCTGTTGTCAGATAAGCTGTGATAATTTGCTCAGCTGCTCTATCTTAAGCACTATCAAAGCTTTCGATTCTACAAACATTGTTTGGTGGAGTGAACTTTATTTTCATTGCCAGAAATGTTGAACTTTCTGTAGAAAGGACGGTGCTTTCTGAAAAGCCTGCAAGATTCACCATCACAATTATCTTCTAGCAAAAACTGGGTAATTTAAATTACCATGAATCAAACAACATATTTTTTTACAGACTGTTTTCAGAGAGAATGTTTTGTGGCATATATGGCACAGCACATACCATGATGCTCAAAAGTGTACGCCTGTTAAAATATCTGCTTTTAGTGTTGTAAAAGAATGAAGCCATTGCAGATTTAAAAAAAAATACTTTGTCCCTTAATGCCACAGATGTCCTGTTCAAGTTAACTTATAAATTAATAAATCTTCCCAGGCAAGCAAAGTGACAGAAATGTAAAAGTTGTTTAAGCATGGGGACACATCCTTTTTAATGTGTCCCCATGCTTAAACTTTGTTTAAATACTATTACATTTATTTTCAGTAAAATCAATTTATTTTTAGCAACTTTCACAAAAAAGATCTCAAAGTGCCTAACAAAGACAAAGCATGAAAATTAAGATTTTTTAAGATGCTAAAACATCAAATTATAGAAATAAATATAAAGTATAACAAGATTTCATCATTACACATCTAATATCTATTACATGAAGTATAAACAAACAACATTGGACATTACCAAAAAACAAAAACCACTATCTAAATGGTGATGCCGCTGTCAGTTTTGTTGCTGTTTTTTTTTTTTTGACATTATAGATGTAAATATGAATAGCTTCAATTCAGTCTCTGCTAGTGAGAGGAGATTTTTCATAATCATAGTGTGTCCAAGCTTACATCCAATTTTGAAAGCCCGTGTACATGGTACTGACTCAAATACGAGTGCCTAGTGTTTACTACAATGACAAATCATTTGAACCGGCGTGCTTCATTGCTGTACTTTCCAAAACAGACTATAATGGAACAGTGTAATACAACAGACTTTAAATCATTGTCACTATTTGTTAGAATGTTTAATTAATAATCTGTCCTATATTTTCTGTCACAGAAATGAAAGAATAACATTGCTAACCCTCAAGCACAGACTCTTTAATTTGAGGGAGGCTGACCAAAAACCCAGTTTCCTGGAAATTTTTGTTTGAATCATCCCTGTTTGTTGCTGAATCTCATCTAAATCGTGTGTCACTTCTCCAGGTGGCTCCTGGCGAAATGCCCACTTTTGACCAATATGCTGATGTCAGATATGCCAGGGGTTTTTTGTGTGTTATTTAAAGGCAAGCCAAGAGGGAAGTATGTGTCATCAGTGTTGAATCCAGAATCGTTTGCTTCACACCAAACAACAA
This sequence comes from Xiphophorus maculatus, assembly GCF_002775205.1. Lineage (NCBI taxonomy): Eukaryota > Metazoa > Chordata > Actinopteri > Cyprinodontiformes > Poeciliidae > Xiphophorus > Xiphophorus maculatus. The sequence goes on along the minus strand of NC_036458.1, from coordinate 8,537,047 downwards.
ACCTGCCACCCCCTGTGGTGTATGTCGACCTGTTACAAAGCCACTTCTTCCCAGCTGAAGCACAGAGGACTTCAAGCGCTGTTTTATGCCGACAGCCATCAGACTTCAGTGTGTACAGAGCTTCCTGCCCCACTGGCCCTAGCCTCAGCCAGCCAGAGTGTGCTGAAGCAGAATAATGGTAAATGCTCTTTCTGCTCTGAGCGATTCTGTAACTTTGCTTGCCTAAGTAATATATGTTTAATGTGTATAGGTCAATGAATGTTAAATATCCTGCTACAGAATATGATTACATAATTCCTTCAGTACATGTCATTGTCAGAAAATGTATTTCATGACCAACCAATTAACACTACTGGCTATTTGTATGACTACTTTGGAGGAAATCGGAAAAGTGAAAATGTGAATATCTGTGTATCACTTGTGTGATATTTCAACAGTTTTGCCCACAAATAGGCAAAACTATTGCCTACAATTTACACACTTTCTGTGTAATATCAAAACATTTCCAACAGAATAAATGACAAACAAAAAGGTTTATATTAATCCTGTTTTTGATGGTGTGTTTGTAATGTATTTTACATTTCAGTCCATTTAATAATTTTGTTAAAGCATTTTGTTGTCTACTGTTACATTATTTTATCCACCCATCAGCTAACTACACGATGTTATAGACCATACCCCATGATTGCAGTGTCATGCAGTGGTGTGGTACATCTCTGCAGCGGTCACTGGGTGAGTGACAGAGTAAATCCTGGTCCAGCTGTCTGTCCATCACTAGGCAGCATTATTTTATGTGGCAGATATTAAAGTTTCCTTATTCAATTTGTCTGTCAAGGTTAGAGACAAAAAACAAATGTACCTCACCCTTCAGTTCTCAAGATGAGCTAAATTTAATGACAAGGAAAATTGATATCTCCACAAAAAGCAACCATCTGCTAACAATAGGAAGTAAGCAATGAGGAGCACGATGAAAAATGTATCAACCTTTTGTGCCATCAGTCATATTTGCGGTCCTGTTCCCCGAGCGAATGCAATTTGGTCATCTTGCAGACAGAATCTGTATGCTTCATGCAAAACTCATCCTGAGAATTCCCCTCTGTTTACTTATAGCTCAATTCTTACAGAGCCACTATTTACAATCGGTTAATAACTGCAGGCTGTAAGTGATGTGCATCGTTTAACACTCCTCATTTGATGCTTCCACGGTTCATTGCATGCATAAGATGAGTGCGATCTAAAATGTCAATGGCACTTGTAAATGCACTAAGCCCATCACACTGACAGATTTACTACATCTTTAACATTATCTCTTATGCTTAGAATGGTAGTGTGTGTGTGTGTATATATATGTATATATGTATATATATATGACAGAGAAATATCCTGTATTGTTCTACAGTGAGGAGATTCTGGTGGAACAGCAGCAGAGTGACAGGCAGTCAAAGATGTAGGTTGGCATAAGAAATACATTTTCCTACACACCTATTTAAACTCAGAAATGTTGTACCGTGTATGCAATTGTGCATGCAGTTGGTGGTCACACACAATGTGAACAACATGCATGAACTCTGAGCAAGCCATTCTGACTCTGCATGTATTGTGCTTTTTCATGGGAAGTCTTCAGGAACGATATTAGGTTGCACGTCTCCTGTGTTTTGGAAGCAGTCTGACCACAGCACTCAATCACCGCAGCCCTGCTTTAAAATGCGGGAAAAAGAACCGTGAGGCATTAAAAAAAGCTCTACAGGTTATGTTTGCTTGTGTAAAGCATGGTTAAATTACGTACTGCCATGGCGCCTGGAGACAGCTGGATTGATTAAAAGGGGAGCATATCTTCTATGCATGTGAAACGGATGAGTGGAAAACACGATCAAAATACTCTCAAATGTTGACACTTTTTTAAAATGGTCTGCACTTATAAATTAGTTAGTTGATTTAAGTTGAAAAGAAATTGCTTACGCACCCAGGGCCACAACATAAGCATTGCATTTAAAGGATTTCAGCCTCATTAAATGTGCAGTCTCCACTCGAGACGGTCTCTAAAGTATGCATGCAGCTTTTGGTGGGATTTAGCAGTGCATTAATTATGCAGTTCTCTGCATTATCCAATCTGCACATTCATTTATACATGAAGGTTCCTTATCATTGCCTCACATGTGGATAAATTTATGTTGACGTTCATATTACAGACACCATAAAGTTCTGGCAAACAACATAACTCCCTTGTGATGTCATTGTAAATTTAAAAAAGTGTAACACCTTTTATACCCACACTGAGTCTGCAACATGAGCAAAAAGATCTCTAATTTAGTTGAGCTTTATTAAGCTCCATGTGTTGGTATTTGACTACAGTTAATTTAATCTAAAATGTAAATACTGCAAATTATAAGTCAATCTAACAAAGCATTTTGAAATACTGCAAGTTTATAAATAGAAATGATAGAACAAAAACAGAAAATCACGTGCTTAGGGAAGCTCTTTTATTAAAAAAAAAGGACTGGGAACACTTAAAAGTGCATATGAAAGTATTTTAGAACAAAAAAGCAGAAGCTTGATGCACCAATATTTGACATTTAACTTGTGTAATGGCTGAGTTATAGTCACGTTTTTTAATGTTGTGTTGTGAGCTGAGCAAGCAGTGTGGTGTGTATGCTTACATTGGTAAAGTATTCTTCAAAAATTAGTTCTCAGAGGGTTCATATAAATGTGAGTGAACCTACACTTCAACATTTAAAATTACAGAATCCTGTATTCTACAGAGGTGCAGTGTTTGAATGCTTTAAAAAACGTTGGTTTCAGTCATTTGGACTTGCACTTGAAAGCAAAAAAAACTACAAATTAATAGATAGTCAGACGTGAACATGGCATTAACAGTACAATAATGTATGAGCAGGTGTGATGGGGGCAAAGAGAGAAGGGTGAACCTTGAGTATGACAACATAATAGAAGAAGTCATCATCATCTGTGGGGAGAAGAGAAATAGTGTTGGCTCCAATGCATTTATAGCAGCAGGCGCCCACATATCAAAGCTCTGTCTTAGTAAAAGCAGGGTTGATTGGCGATGACATCAAAGAAACATATAGGGGTTTCAGTTTCTATGGTTAAATGACTCTATGTTTTACCTTGTTTTTGAAACAGAAACTTAGAGAGAAAAAAAAAACAGTTTGCTGTTAATGATTAATGCGAAATAATAAAAAAATACACACAGTCCATGCCATTACAATTAAAATGTAGACAATGGCAACTATGGCGTGTTGAGCAGTTATTTTATTCAGTAAAAAGAGGATGATTTCTCTTGCAAAACTGAATCACTTAACGTCCTCATTTAGCAAACAAGTAAAATGGGCCATCAAAATTAGTTTTCATTCATTTATTGTTGCTAGCATCAGAATTTGCTTCTTTGAACTTAATTATAAATCAAGTGTTTTGCACATTTTCCACAACAAAATGTTGTCCTGTTACTAGGATTATGATTGCGACCCATTGTCATACAACATAATGAAAATACATTTATTTGTTTTTTATTGGAGCCTACTCAAAGTAGGCTCCAATAAACACTTTATTACAAGTTTATGCTAGTCTTTGATCGGTCAGCAATTAGAAATATCCATAAAACCCCTTTAAATGTCAAGAAATGGGATATGTAGCTCATTAAGGTTGTGCATGTGATATATTTTTTAAAAATCCTCTTTGGTAAAGGTTCAATGTGTAGTTATCTGACCCACAGCAGCCTCTATGTCAGTTTTAAACAACATGGCCATTCTCCTCTGACTTTACATCAGTAAGGTGTTTCAATCTGCAGAGCCATTCACTCTAACCTGTAGACACTGGTAGTGAGAACTCCAGTTGATGTGCTTCAAGCAACTGGTCAGGCACCCAAATCAGCAATCACAGTGAAAGTCAAATCAATTTTGTTCTTCCTCTGTCTGAGGTTTGATGTGAACTTTAACAGAAGCTCCCGTCTGGTATGCATGCAAGATATTTGCATGCTGGCTGATTGGAAAACTGCAATAATCCAGGCTTGCAGGTTTTCTTTATGCAGTGTTTTGATACCTGTTTTTATTATATGGATCAAGACTAATGTTTAGAAATGCAAACAAATCTACAGATGCAAACAAAAGCAAATATTAACAAAGGTTTTTGTTGTTGCTCTTAGGGCCTCTTAAGGTTAATTAACTGATAAAAATTGAAGACGTTCTACTCGCTGTATACATAGAAACATTAAGTCACAAAGGATTTGTATCAAATCTTTGTTGCAGTGTCCAGCCTGCATGCAGTAGAGGTGAATTCATAATCTAAAACCGGTTTAATACAGACCATATCTATAAAGATTTTTCTTTTATTATTTATTCATAATCTCTGATTCAAGGTTGTATCTGTAATATTGTCCAGCGCACAAGCTGTAAATACAAGTTGGTGCTAGAGAAAATGAGGTGATGTGAGATGCCCTGATATACTGCACATTATTAAATATGAATCTATAACTCTTACAAAAAAGTTGAAATTTTACATCTTGTTATAATCTTATAAACTGTTTCATAGCTGCACCATAGCTAAAGAAATATTTATTCTGTGTCCAGCTTTGTCATACAATTGAGATTGCATGACTCAAAAATCATGCAATGTTGAATAAATCTACAGAGTTGTGTAAATTATGAGTTGTTAGAATACCACTGTACTATTCCTCTTTTCTATAGTTATTTTTATAGAATGTGTAAAATTATTAATTTTTATTTTTACTGATCATCTGTGCTTGTATACAAGCTTGAAATTATCCCTGTTATTTTGTTTATCAGCTCACATGAGCAGCTCTGCCACTACTGAGCTACTACATCAAGTAGTAGATTTTCTACAAAGTTTCTTTTTTATTTTCCAAACTTTAGTAAATATTTTTACAGCACAGTTTTGGAAAGAACAGGAAAAATAGTTTTTAAAATCTTATTAATGAAAATCTGTAGTGTGACATGTATTTTGTGCTCTGTATGATTTGATCTATACAAATAAACTCCAGTGCAGTTGAGTGTCTTCAGAAGTTAACTAATTAGTAAGTATAGTCCAATACAGTCAGTGTACTTTGGTGTCATCAAAAATATTTTTTTGTCAAAATAGGCCTGCTGGTAGAAAAACGTATTAGCCTGATATTTAATTTACATAAATTATTATTTATTTTTTTTAAATCAAATCGTCGTTACAGTTGTGGCGAATAACCCCAACACACCCATCCAACATACAGTACCTAACCTGCCCCAGTAAAGTCTAAAGTGCTACTGCAGACAGAGGAAAATATGGAGCTTCATTCTGTCCCTCTGCTCTGGGTCGGACAGCCTTCCTCACTGTGACTTAAAGAAATAGTACTGCAACTGTCACCTAAGGAAGACGCGTCAACCTGCTGGTACCTGGGGCTGTCGCCTCTATCAAACTGCCCCAGGGTAGCTGCAGCTACTATCCAGCAGCTTGCCATCACCAGCTTGTGCTCGTGTGTGTGAATGACTGTAGTGTGAAGCGCTTTCTGGACTTGATAAAGTGCTATATAAGCACAGGCTATTTAACATTTAACCATTTACCTATAACTACAGCTGGTGCCGCTCATGTCGGTGTTCTCTGATCTAAAGGCACTAACAAACTAAGCAGTTTATGTCAAAGATTTGTTGTGTATCTTTGCTGGTGTAAGTAATTACTAGGACAGGTCAGATAAGTAATGTTTGGAGAATGATAAATGATAATGCGATGCATTGTTTAGTAACTTGCATTAGATTGATTACTACCAGGCGCGTCCTCCCTGCTGCAACTGTGAACAGGACCTGTGGCTAGAGGTGAGCGGTCATGGATGAAATGAAAATACTGCTGTAGAACCTCAACTGATAAAGGGAGGTTGGGCCCAGGGCATTTGCAGTGCAAATCTAAACATGTTGCGCACTAAGAATCAGAACAATTTGGGCCATAGCATGTATGGAAAGCCACAAGTGCCACAATTCAATAATTTAAAAAGTCTAAAAATGAATCATTTTAAATGTGAATTTTGTTATGAAACTTGAGGTGCATTCAACAAATTAACTATACCTATATAAATATGCATATTTATATAGGTATGCTGAGCTTGTCCTGTCTTGTCTAAGCAAAGAAGCCTGGCCCAAGCATAGACTTTTAAATGTAAATATCATTGGGATGAAAATGTTCATTGGCTCTACATTCCATAAAAATATATGCCTTATTTTGCTTCATCATTGTTCCATTATTTACACTGACACTACAGTGAACATAAAAGAACTATAAATACCAATGAGAAATGCACTATGGGGCATTTAATGGCTTACTTTACTGAATTGTATAGTTCTGCATTGTAACTATACATCCATCCATCCATCCATCTTCTTCCGCTTATCCGAGGTCGGGTCGCGGGGGTAGCAGCTTCAGGAGGGAGGCCCAGACTTCCCTTTCCCCGGCCACTTCTTCTAGCTCTTCCGGTACTGATAACTATACAGTTATCAGTAAAAAGAAAAAAGGGTATTGTTTGAATAATGACTAGTTTAAGCGCCTCATGCACATCAATGTAGCCCTGCTTTGTTTTTCTCAGAGCTTTGCACATCTCCAGCTGTCTATAAGAATTTTTTATTGTTAATTTTCCATGGTATTTTTTTTTTTAAATACCCAGAGTTAAAACTCAATTGATGTTTTTTAAATTCGGTTTACGGAAATGTCATTGGGAATTACTGGTTTTCTAAGAAACCATTTGTTCCTGAATCATGGTTTTATGTAAACATCTAAATGTGGACATTAATATGACAATATTTGAACAAAAAAAGCTCATCAAGACTCTTACAAAGTTGTATGTTCTTACTCCTACAATCTATTATTGTAGGAAGAAAGAGAGAGAAAGTCAGAGGTGGGAGGCATTGCATGCACAACGTGAGGCAGCAATAGGTTTTGACAGTAACACCTTCTTGTTTATTGCTTTATTATAGAGAACATGAAATTTCATGTTGAGGTTTTTCATTTCGTATATCATACTTATTTGTTGATGGTCAACATCTCCCACTCTTTCTTGCTGAAAACATAATTAAAATGTATCCTTGGTTTATTATATAATTTATTTGATCCACACACAAGATGATCCTTTTTTTTCATCCACTGCAATAGTCCACTGATGACAGAGTGTGGCTCAGGCTAGCTCAGAAACCAATTTCCCATTAGGAATATAGAAACTGTTGTCGATTTTAGAAAATAATTTAGCATTTTTTTTCTACTGAATAATTTTGGAAGAGTTATTTAAGGATGGCAAAAGATTTATTCTCTTTTACATTTAAACATTAAATTAGGGGTCAGCCTGTGCTTGACGATGCTGAGTTCAAGTGTCTTGTTTATGAGTAATATGGAAGCAGAGAAAAATGGCTGGAAAGATTGGACCCTCTTCTTTTGTACTGCAGATGCCCCTCTGTCCTGCTTGGTTGGTGAAAAAAAGTTGTTGACTTGCATTTCGGTCCATATTCAAACCCAAACTTAAGGTCATGAGATGTAGTTTACTACAGTATATTTATTTTATTCTAGAAATGTATTTATCCTGATGTCCTTAAAATGAGGGAAAGGTTTTTCTTTAAATTGTTTTGGACTAATAACAATTATTGGCTTCTGAATATTATTTGATACAACCCAGAACAGGGATTAGAACTTGGAACCCAGAAAAACTACCTTAGCAACTACTTTTTAGACTCCTATTCTCCCAACCCAGAAAAGGAATTAGACCAGAGGATACTTACTTATACTTATCTACCAGCCCTGAATAGGAGTATCCAGAGAATACTCAATTATACTTATCTAGCAACCTAGAAGTCCAGAAAATACTTACTACCTTACACTTATTTAGCAACCCAGAACAGGGATTAGAACGTGGAATCCAGAAAAACTACATTAGCAACTGCTTTTTAGACTTATATTCTTCCAAACCAGAAAAGGAATTAGACCAGAGGATACTTACTTATACTTATCTACCAACCCTGAATAGGAGCGTCTAGCTTATTTACTTTGAATGAAAGTAAATAAGCTTTCCTTCTTTTACTCTTTCCTTTGGTTTGTTAATTTGTTTGTTTTTCCTTTTAATTCCTGTAAAGCACTTTGTATTGCCTTGTTGCTGAAAATGTGCTATAAAAATAAAGTTACCTTTACCCTTACCTTACCTTAATGGCTAAGCAAGAAAAAGGAAGAAAAAAAATTAATGTGGAAAATGTGTATGTCACTGCATTAAAAGCTATAGTTCCATCTTCTGAATAATTTAGTCATTCAGTTTTCAGTGAAGGGTTGCATTCAAAAACTGCTCAGTATGGGGGGAGTCTCATATTGTGTGAGATGTTGAGAGCACTTTACAACTGCCTCGCTGGTACTGTGCTGCTTTGCTGTTGACAGGTACAAGGCTAAATTCAAGTTACAGCTGGAGACTTATAGAAAGCTCTGCAAGAGGATTTTGCTATACAATGTCTTTAGAATAAAATTCAAGAAGTGGGTGACAATCTAATAGCCTTAAAATAGAATGGCTTGGTGGTTTTACTGGAAGAAATATTAACTTTTTTGGAGTGGACCAGGAGGGAGTCCTGACTTGAATCTAATAATCTCTGGAGGGAGTAAAACGAATAAAGTGATAGCAGCCAGACCTTCCAACCTCAAACTTGGAGCATATTACCAAAGATAAATTGCAAAAATATCAGCGGAAATATGCAAAAGCTAGTCATTTGTAGGAATCATTTGATTGGTGGTAGGCCAATAAATACTTTTTTTCACCCATTATTTAAAAAGATTTATCAAATGAAATTTATTTAATGAAATGCAAATGGCTAAAACAGATAGCTAAAGGAGGCCCACAAAACATTTTGAGTGCTGCCAAACTGTTGTGAGGAAAAATTTAACTATGGCAAGAAAAACACAGCTAGTCCATGACTTGGCAATTCTGGTCACAGTCTGGAGCAAAAATTAAAACTAAATAAATTCTGCCAGGATATTGTTATTTCTTATAGGGTGATGTGGCTCTGTGGTGAATTACAGGTCAACATTTGATAGTTCTTCCTCCTCATTGCAAAGGTAACCATCTATTTTTTTGCTTAGTGAATTGTACTTGAAGCTAGTGCCTTAGCTAGTCATCTTTTATTTTTATCCATGTTTGTTTTATTAGTATTCAGAGACTTAAAGTTTAGTTAGAATTCATAAGTTCAAAGACTAAAGAGCTTAAGTATAAAGAAAACATGTTAGAAGTGAAATCAACATAAAACTCCATTCAGTCAGATGCTGTTTTCACATCATCCTATATGTTCCACCCAAGACAGGCCTCTCCTACATCCCATGCAATTATCTTGTCAGTTGTCTTGTTGCCTTTTTCGTTCAACTGTCAGGAATCTATATTACTGCCACACAGCAGATTTTAAATTTGACAGCAGCTCAGTATTAGTTTCACCTCAGTCTGTGCTATCTCCTGCAGGTTTGCTCTGCCGAGCTCACAGCAAACATGTTGACCAAGGCTGGAGAATTGTAGCATGTCAGTCTAACACAATAACTCGGCCTCATCGGTTAAAAAGACAGATAAATTAAAGAACAAACTCAAACCAATAATTTTGGATTGCATCCGATCAGCAACAACTAAGGTTCTTAGATTGGTAAATCTAACAAAATTAACACTTTCTTTATCTGAGTGTAAGGAGTAATTTATCTTAAATGTGATGCCGATAACATAGTAAGTCTCTTGGGGAGAGGCAGCACAGGCCTGAGGCTTTTCTCTGACTAGAACATGAGGATACAAGAGGAACACTTTGTGAACTAACAAGGACAGCAATACCTGAGTGCTCAGGTGGTTTTCATTTCTGAATGGTATTGACAGTAGTTATTCTCTGAATCAAAGGCTTTCAGCACAGAGTTTTACAATGCACCATTATGAATAGATAACATACTGACAAAGGCTTCAATATCTCTCCGGAGATGAAATCTGCTTTCAGATGAACACCATATTTTCCTATAGCCACTTTTTGGGTCCATACAGTTCTCACTCTCTGGATAAAAGTGTTGTGTTTTTGCTGAAGAGACATGAACCTCCCCCATTACAGATAAACTAGATCAGAAGAAAGGTAGTTGTCATTGTTTTCAAAAAGAGTTTATTACTCTTCTTTTTTGACCATATCACATATGCTATTTTGTTTGTTGATGCAAATCACCAATAATTTTTGCATTAAACGTTATATGCAGCTACAATGATTCCTGCATTCAGTAGAACCTCCACATAGTCGGAAACTGCAAAACAGCAGATTGCCAAAGTCTCAGAGAACTAATATATTGATTCTGGAGGCTTGAACCTAATATTTTCACACTTTTTGTGCACATGAGCATAAAAAAATACATGAAGACCTGTCTAGTTTTAGGAAGTGTTAAAAAAGTGCAGAGTGGGAGGAATAAAGGCAGAGTTCCAAAAATGTGAAACTTGACAGAAGACTTCTTTTCAAGACCAATACTTTTATTTTATTTTTTCACTTTACATAGAACATTTGTTTTCCCAAGCTGTTTCCTTTCACTTGCAGCTTATTTTGCTATAGGCAATATAAGGCTAGCAGACATATACCATAGCTGCTTTGATAAAAGTCTGTCTAAAAAGTCAGTCTAAGACTTTTTAGACACCATTTTACCATTTTTCTTTACTTGGATGACAACACCGTCTCCACTGATGTTATAATTCTCGCATTTTAAAACTATTATGTTTCTACTGAAGATGCTCAAGAGTTGTAACAGTATTGTATAAATGCAGGGGTAGTTTGTTGGTTGGCTAGATGGATGGATGGATGATGAATGCTTTAAGATGTTTTTCACTTTGCTGTTTTATTGATTCCAAATTTACCTTCCTACTTTTGAGTGCATAGAATCTAAATGGCCATATTTAAGAACTGGGGAGGCTTTTATCACCCAGTTTGATATAACATTTTGTTTAATGTCAAAGTGAACGTGAAAAAGTGTAATAAGCATTTCACTTCTGAGTTATGTCAAATGTCGGCACCATCTCAAACTGTAAATGGGACTAAGTTGCAATTGCATTGCAGTGTTTTGAATTCATGTTTTCATTCGACATATTTCTGTGAAAGCCCAGTATGCAGAGCTTACATAAGAGGCAAGAGCCAGCATCTATTCACAAGTCCTTCTAGCAAGTATTGAGTGTTTTAAATGTTGTAAGGGAAGAAAAGGAAGGCTAAGGTGTTTTGTGCAGATCAAAAATATGCAGTTATGAAGAATAACTCTGAATAATAAAAATGTTTCACTTTTTTTCTATAAAGGGATCAGTGTACAAACCGCCGTAAGTGACAGATATATTCTGTATATAATGACTCACATCCTATTTTTCTTTTGTGTTAGGCTCTTTTTGTTTATCTTGAGCTCTTTCACTGACGATTGGCGTGATACTGAAGGCCAACAAAGAACAACTATCCTTGGTGTCGGAGGCAGGCAGAGCTGAATTGGAAACCATGGAAACACAGCGCTTGCCTCTCTAATCCCTCGGCCCTGCCAGGCAGTAGACAAATACCTGCGCATGCCCCATCCTATTCAACACCTGGATGAAAGAAAAGCCTTCCCAGGCTAAACAATATGAAAATACACCAGAGAGGAAGTGTTTTTTGATAAGACTGTATCTACATATCGCAGATAACAGCTCTAGCTGTTGTTTCTGGTCGTTCTACAAAAAAATTAAATAGAATAAAAAATGCATCCACAGTTTAGGAACACATTAATTTTCAAAACAATTGTAATAATAAAAAAAGAAAGCATTCAGCAGCTTTCTTTTTAAATATTTAAAAAGAAGATCCTGGACCATGTACCATAATTAATTAGATGTTAATTCAATAGTATGATCACCAGAAATCAAATTAAAGAGAAAAATACATCTTTTCCCCCCTTCCAGTATGCTACCTAATGCAGGGTGAGTGCTTTGACGGCTATGTTTTTCTGTTATTGTCAATTTTGCATTTCAAGTTGCTCCATTCTCCTCAAGAAGCATATGAAATACATCAAATATTGTTTCATTAGTTTGTATAAGTAAACACCTGTTTTCACTTGAAGCAACATTTTTTGTTGGCATGTTCTACCCATCATCAACGGGCACTGGGGAGGCAGCTCAGCAATAAACCAAACCAGAGTTATTTAAGTATCTTCTCTTATAAAACTAAAACAACTAATAACTGACAAGACTGGGTAAAACACTAATAAATGTTTTATGCAGTCCGGTCACAATTGACTTTGATATTGCTCTGTGATCAGTGGACCTGAGACTCATTTTAATATCAAAGAAACTACAGATGTCTGCATGAGTTGATGGTCTTAAACTTTTAAAAATTTTATTATTCAGAATGGATAGTGGATAATGTGATGGACTGTGTAATTATGCTTGTTTAATAATTACAGCAAAAATAGTGCTGTTAAAAATCTAATTAAAATTCAAATGGAAAAAAGGTGAGACGCATTACATTACTTTACATTGTCTTTGTGACCCCCTGTGTCCCTAAACCATCCATTCATAGAAAATGATTATCACAACAACATAACTAAATGTGGCATTTATAATTACAAAACTACTTAAAAGGGGGTGTGAGAAAAAAGCAATTTAATTCACTGTTTTAATAAGTTTGTATCTCACCTAATTGTCTCTTTCCCTGTCAAACATTCCTATAGTCTACATAATATTATAAAGGACTTAAAATTTTAAAAACATGCAACATGCAGAAGACAGATGCCAGCCATTGGAAATCAGATGTTGCTGGTCCTGCTCACTATTACATTAACAACAAATAAAATGGTAGCTTCACACCAAAAGGAAATGTGCTTACACAAATCCAATCTGTTATAACAGGAAATTGTGAACCTTTAACGAGCCTGTCTGAACACTGGCTAACATTGTCAGAATTGTACGTGGCACGTTTTCTCTTACAATCTGAGACAATCTCAAAACAGTGTGAGCCATCTGCTGTCAGACCTAGTATGCAACTTGTAGCATCTGCTGCCAAAAACCCCTTCATGGATGACCTGAAGCTTAACCTCTGCTTGGCCATGACCCTTCCACTGCCACGCAGGACCAAACTGCAAGCACCTACATGTACACACAGTCAACTCAGTGCATGATCTTTCTCAAATTGGTTTCAGTTTGTCTCTCTGGCAACAGTGGCATGTGTGAGTTAGTTTATTTACTTAGTTTAGTTTTTTTAATTGAAAATAAGATCAAAACAACACAGTGGTGTAGATTCTCTATCAACCAGGACACAGCAATCCTATGTGCTTAAATTAAATGCAAATGGACTTTGTGTTGTAGCCTTATGTATTCTGGATGAGAGAAGAGGGAACCTCAAAGCAACTCTGACTTGAACCAACCTTTAATTTTCCGCTTTCATTTTTGACATCAAATACAAATGCAGCGGCTGATCAATTGCATTTTTTGTTTCAACTAAACAAAACTAAAAAAATCATCCAAATGTGAGTGGACTATGTATTCAGCTGCTACTTACTACTATGCACAGCTTTCCTTTAGAATAATGCTCAATGTTTACTATTTCTTGCACTTCAAATAGGTCAAAATTTCAAAATAAGCAATTTAAAATCTGGCTTATTGTGTCTTTGCCACAATTTCAAGTTGGGGATTTTGTTACTAGGTTGCAATGTTGCAGAATACAACGTAGAACTGAAATAACCTTTGAACGCAGACATACAGCATGTGGACCATCTGTAGCCGTGAGCGTGGACTACTCAAAGGAGCACCACGTGTACCTCTGTGTCTTTTTCCAAGTAGTTCTACCAACCAGACAATGGGAGTTGCATTATGTTGTAGTTGGATATCTGGAAGGTCTTGGAGAGACATTTTCTGGTGTTCACTATTTCTGTTGTTTTTAATGTGACTTGGGGGATTTAGTAGCTGTGCTTATTTTCAGTGTCTTTGACACAATAAGCCAGATTTCCTGTAGCCACTTTTTGGGTCCATATCTGTCGATATCTGTCACTTTACAGCTAGTCCTGTAAAGGAAAGGTGACAAAAAGTGTACTAAAAAAAAATCTGATCGACATTATGCAGTTCTTAGGATTTTTTTTAATATGGCGACACAGAAAATAAAAACTCATTTGGCTTTCATTTTAACAAAGATTTATAGCTGTTGCGAGTAGGACAGACATTATTTACAGCATTTTGCCTGAAATGCTGACTCCGCCACAAGAGAAGCAATAGAAGATGCTCCAGTATGCGCCAGAGTTTTCAGATGCCAGGAAGGGCCTGAAAACCAAAAATGAAACAGTTGAAATTTTCAAGAATGGAAGTTTGCACACTCGGGTTTTGATCCTGGCGCACCAGAAGGAGACGGCAGAGGTGCAGAATCTTTTTGTTTGCCAGTATGGTCACAAGATGGTTTACAAGGGAAGCACATTCTCCCGTAATGGAATGAATAAAATGATTTATTTAGTGTGTTCTTCCAGGATATTTGATATGCTTGGCTACGTTTAGCCCATAGCCTCATCATAATGAAACAGCAAGCAGTCAGAGTTGCAGAGGCATCTTACTGGAAGACGAGAGAAAAACTGTGCCTGAGGCTCTGTTAAATGATGCTCCTCGTCCACAGTCACACCCTCATTTCTCTTCTTGTCAATACAATGCTCGGTGGCAGAGAAGGGTGAAATATATCAAAATATATCTCTGTACAAATGACTGTCCTTAAAACAAATGTAACTAAAAGTGCTGAATATGCTTCATATCAGATCATATCTACACAGTACAAAGTAATTTCAGAATTTGTGTTGTGCACTATTTCATCAGATTCCTTATTTGTATTTATCTTTAGTTATTCCAAAATTATTTAAGAAAAAAATATATAAATGATAAGGAAAAAATGCTGGAAAAGTAATTATTTTTCATGCCAGCCATGTCAATACCATGTAATTCTTTTTTGCGCAGTGCAACACTTTTCCCTTTTATGAATACGTAAAGCTCCTTTAGGATCCTTCAAAAGGTTAGTCTTTTAATTTTGTTATTTAAAGGTGGACAGAATTATATCTGAAGATGATTCCTTTTCCCTCGACTCTTCTTGATAATACAGACAATTCAAGGAACAATTTTCAAACCATTCAAAAGAAATAGAAAAGCTATAAGGGACTTCTTTAGTTTGTTTTTATGTTAGTCTATTCTTTTAAGTATCCATACCAGCTTGGAAAAGCATACAGCTTTCTATAAGTGCCTCTTTGACACACTCATTTTAACTTCAAATATAATCCTTATAGACCAAATTTATAGGTGTTTATCTCAAAATACAATACAGCTGTAACTTTAATTAAAGCTGCATGCAGCCAAGAAAACCCTCACACCTCAGCCATTCAATCCAATTCAGATCAATTCTGCATGTCAACACGAGGCAGTACAATCAATGAGCATTCAGCTAGGCTCAGTTCAGCTCTGGTGAGAAACATTCAAAATTTTGCAGAAATCTAACCTTCTTGGAGGAAGTTCTTGCCACCTTCTGTTTTCTAGTGAAGGGTTAATGAAGACTTCTTTTAGTATTTAGAAAATTTCACTTAAATTATCTATTTTTTAAAAAAGTTTGAAAGTTCTACAGTGCTGTAGAGTGTCATGTGCCACAGAAGCCTGTGACTTTGTTCCCAGTGAGCGGTGCTAATTAGATTTCATCAATATGCCATAGAAATCATGTTGATTGGATTAGGTCAAGAGAGTCAAATATGAGCCTTCCAAAGTAAAAGATTAGACTTCCTGTTTACTGGGGGTTGAGTTTAGGTCATGTCAGCCAATGACGATGCAAATGTCTTGAATGGCGACATTCACAAGGTTACAAGGTTTTATTTATTTATTTGACTGCATAAAGAAAAGTGTCATGAAAATGAAAGTGAAATGAAGTTAATTGCCACACAGCATCAACACGTTTGATCACACCTTATTTACATCCTCATCATTATTGTGATTTGATGAGGATGTAAAATGACATAGCATTTTCGCTATGCTGGTCATTTTAATATGTCATCTATTAATAATAATAATTATTACCCTGTGTGCACTTTTACAAGTTCTTTTTATTTATTTATTTTTTATGGTGTTTGGAAACTAACAGGCTGACATGACACCCCCATCGCATCTCTCGTTAGATCAACACACTCCTGCAGCACTATCAGCAGCTGGAGGATGGTGCTCTTCCAGCTACAACATTATACCTATTGGGGAAAACACACTACATTTGCTTTGCATTGTCCCCACATAATGACGATGATATAGTGTAATCTGACTAAATATTAGACGCTTGATTAAGCTGGGTTATTCCTATGTTGTTGTACAGTGTTTTAAAATCTTATTCAGTGTGCCCCTGCCCTCCAGACGGCTCTGCCCTCTCAGCTGGTGAGAAACCATTGCTTCCTGGAGGCGTGAACTTTTAAATTCTAAACTAGCATCATTTGTTTTTCTGTTGTGGTACAAATATCACAAATAAAAAATGTATTTTTTTATTATAAAATACATTTATAATAAAAAAATCATTTTTTATTATAATTTATAAAGTGGGAAACATTACAAGATACATTAAATAAATATCGGAGCTAGCTTTCTAGTTAAAAGCAGAATACTGCTTTTACAAATTCTAATTGCCCCTCTATTTCGATCTAATCTAATGCTACTGAACATATGACGGCAAGCTTTAAAACTGGTTGAGGCAGCAGATGGCCTTTTCCACACTAAGCTGGATTTTTGCAAAATGGAGATTTTTTTTACCCCATTGTTTTAATCTCCAGTCCACACAGAGACCGTTTGTTGGGCGGTGTTCACAAAGGCATTTTTAAAGAATATGTTTGTGGTGGGGTTTAGACTGGATTATCACAGGTTATTGAAGACAATGACTAAGAGACCCTTTTGCACATGCTCACTTTTTCTGTGCTAAAACCTACCAAAATAGTAAAGCCATTTATTCTTTACTATCACTCTCACTCTGTTTTTTTTAACTTCTAATGTAAGATGAAAACGTGAATGACTGTTATGTTTTCCCAAAGCAAAAGTGTTAAATTTCTGTTCTTTCTTTAAGCATGTTTGACCACTGAGGCTTGCTCATTGACTGAAAAAAGGGGCTGAATTGTTTCACTTGCAATCCCAGCTCACTTGATCAGCTGTATAGGGAAAGATTGCAGTTGGTGCTGTTGCCTGTAGAAACTGTAAGATGTCACGCCTGTTTATATTAAATATACACATCTAAAAGAAAAGTCTGAATGTTGAAACCATTCATGAAGAAGATTATGGTAATTTCTATCTTTTCTAAGTAAATAATGTTCGATCTGCAAAGTACAGTGTATTTTCATGATTAGCTGAAAAACATTCCTGAGAGTAAGTCAGAAAAATCCAATTTCCAGCAGTATGATAGGAAAATCTTGCTCACATTAATTCTCTTATGCTGCAGTGCTGCAGCCTGAGTAGAAATGGTGCCTCAAGGTTCATAACAAAAAAATTTGAAAAAAGAAATGCTTTTTCTGACCTCTAAATCCCTCTTGTGTTTAGCCCTGGCCAACATCACTGACCTTGTCTTGACACCAGCACCACAGGAAAAAGCACTCATTCGGTTCAAGGTCAAAGCCAAGAAATATTGGCAGCACTTGCAATGTCGACACACTGGGTTTTTAGATGATCAACCGGTAACCTCAGGCTGTCACATGTTTCAGTTTCCCTGTTTAGTTACATCTCTCACTCAGTCTTTTTTTCCACATACTAAAAAAATATTCATTTTCTGGAAGTGAACTGAGACAATCTACATTTAATTTATTTAAAAAGCAATAATTTTAAAGATGTCTCTTGGGTAATTATTTATATACATTATATACATGTTTGAACATGTGATGGTCTGATTATTACACTGCGCTGCTCTGGAACAGTTCTGTTTTTTTTTTCTTTATGGTGAAAATTTGTATTCAAGACAAATTATATAAGGCAAATTTAAATGTGAAGTTCAAGTTGTTTATTTAGTGTTGTATGTTAAGATAAAGACATTGCATATATATATTGTAACATTGGCTTGATTAGTCAAAGGTGACCAGGGAATGTTCTTTTCCATATATGTTTCATATCTCTGAAAGACATTTATTTTATTGATGAAATTTTTTAAATATTTTTAATATCTTAAATCTTATACTAAAGCATATATTAGAATAGTCTCTGGAGCAGTTTGTTTTCCTCATATTGTGTATTCCTCACAATGGATAGAGAAATTCTGTTGGTTTCGTGTTTCAGAGTGCTCACCTTCATCCACTTATTAAATATTAACCATCACAAACAACATTTCTGCTTGCATTTCCTGTGAATTTCCTCCAGTTTCATCTGAATCTTTTTTTGCAATCTGGATAGCATTAATATAATGTTGGACTCCAAGATCTGCTGCTTGTTATCTGCTTGGTCCATTTTTTATGTCACAGAAGTAATTAAGCCAAAAATAGTATGTGAAATATTCTGTCTTTTAGTGTAAGTGTTTTACAAAACATTTAAAAGCTTTTGGGTTTTTGGTTTGATTAACAAATTGACAGAGCAATGTTAAATACATGACATTTTTTTTCTGTCCACTTGTTAGTTTTCTCTTCCTTCCCCTGTATTTGCATACTGCCTTGTTCTCCTAATAAAACTGGGATGAGCTGTACCTGTTTGTCCTCAGGGATCCTTCTGGCAATGCCTCATCAATAACTTGGCTTACTGGCAGTCTCTGCCTGCTGACTTAAATTCTTAATGAGCACGGCACATCACTAATGATGGTGTAAAGTCAATGTGGTGTTGCATATCACCTGTATCAGCAGATTTAACTAACTATACTTCAATATACTGTGTAGCAATTAAAAAGTATATAAAAGAAGTAAATTATTCATGGAAAGAAAGACACTAATCAAGTGCAATGTGCAATATAGCCTAATGTTAACTAAATGTTTGCTTGTTTTCTTTCTGCATCATCAGTGTTGTCACTATGATTATGGCCGTTCTGCGGTCAATGTCCACATGAATTGGCAAGAGGCAGTATTATACTGAAATATTTAAGAGATTACATTGGAGTTCTTGCAGTAATGCATAATGAATAGATTATTTTCCAAGGTGATTATTTGGGATGCTAATATAGACTGTAATCAAGTTTACATCTCAAATCATAACGAGTTAAGGTGATTATCGCCTCAAAATTTCTTTATTTATTTTTTAAAGAATTTAAGTGCTTCCAGTGTGAAGCAGAGATATTTAATGTTTTCTTTCCATGTTAATGTATAATTTTATACATGATGAACAAAGATAAACATGTCAAAAATATATTTATGTAGGTAATGTTAATACAAATACAGTTTTCACCGCAATTGTAAAACCCTGGTTTGGGGAGTAAAATCTCCCCTGCCTAAAATGATACTACGAGATGACAAAGCCAACTTTGCTAGCAAGGTAAGACTTATGGAGGGGTTGTAATTTTTTATTACTATCAACAAAAAATATTGACTTAGGTTTTTCGCTTTTTTTGTGTGAAACATATGATTATAAACAAACCAGTCAGTGTCTTCCAATGCTACTATTCTTAGATAAGTCTGTTATAATGCATTTTACAAGGATATAAAACCAAAGGGTTTTCCCTTTTTTATATATAAATGCCACAAACCATAATGGAGTGGAGGAAATGTAATATTTATTTGATATTTATTATATCCATTATCACTAATATTCATTATCAAATGTCCTGCTGGTTTTTAGGCAAGTCAGACAACTACGAAACCAGTCAGATCCCTCAAAAATTCATCTTTAAATGTACTAGTCCAGAAATCATTACAGTTATTGCATTAAATACACCCTGCTTTTGTAATTCTTGTATAAGACTTATTTTCAAAATACTACACAACATGTAGACCCCTCTAAAAACAATTGTAAAGCTGTGTTGTGAAAAGACAACATGATCCTCCAGGTCGACCGCTCAGGGAGACTGTAGAGTTACAAGGAAAAACTCTACAAGGAGGAACTGGCATTTCCATTCAGGGCCATTAAGGAAGAAAGCTTGCTTTCAAATAGTTTGGAAACCTTAAAGGAGTATTGTATTTTGCACCATGAAGCCAAATAAAGATCCTCAGTAGAAAGCAGTGCTGTTAACATGAATAAATTGATTTTAGTTAACTCTAGACTTTATTTAATGCTATGCATTTTAAAGAATTTAATGAGTAATGAGCATAGAAGTAATTGTATATTTTAGCTGCTTCTGGGTTTATTAAATATTTTAAAAATTTGCTTAATCTTTAATGGATTCATATTGCAATTATGGTGTATGTCTTTTGTTTTATTTGTTCTAAAACCTATGAATTCAAATTAGCCAGTAACTGAACATGGTGCTGTGAAGGAATCTTAAATATGCCTCAGTTGTTGGTGTAAGTAAAAATATTCACATCAGTTGTTGCTGATTTTTCAGTAATTGCAACACAATACAGAAATATATTATCATCTGTCTATATATTTTGGAAACTGGGATTATTTCATAAATTTGAATTCCTCCACTGTTTTTAGTTCACAAATGTAATCTGTCTTTCCAAGACTTGACAGACTTTTGGGGAATCAAATACACTGTACAAAACTGATGCCAACCTTTAAATGAGGCGTAATTACAGTTGTTGATGCAAGACTGGTGCTTGCCGTTTTTCTGTTCATTAGAATAAAAAACAGAATATACATCAATTTGACACAACAGAAGTCCTGCAGTCTGGCATAATTAATCACACTGCGACACAATCTTCATCTAATGAGTTTCCCCCCATTGTAATAGTTTAGAATAAAATACTTTAGAGTTCTAAACTCTTAGGAGGAAACTGACTTTCTGTACAAATAATCACAAGACAATTACACCCAAACAGACCACCTGGAGTTTCACTAATTTTGAAAAATGTCCCATAGGCACACTGTTATCACTGCAGAGCAGACCAAGATAAAAATGATCAAGAAGTAAACCCATCTGAAGATGGGTTGAACGAGAATGAAAATAAAATTGCTTCACGCACACCTGAAACTGAACAAACAAAGTTCATTTGGACGAATCTGTTAATAATCCATAAATATCTTTGAGGAAGGTATTGATGGATCACCATTGTATCAAGATGACCTCATATGTCTGTGTTTTATAGAGCTTTATTTAAGCACTTCAGAGTTTTAAAACCTTTTCTAAGTTCCATGTGGCTTTCTTGGTCCACGACTAGGAAATGGCTAAATACTCAAAAACAGCATATATTATGCAGGGTTTTTTTTTCTTTTTTATACTTTTTTGTAACATTATACTGATATACTATTTTTTCACTGTTCTTAAACTTTTATGACCAGCAACAGCTCCATCTCCTTTTGTTAATCATAGACTGGCGAGAATACCGTGGGCCGGTGAAAAAAAATGCCCACTCACTGTCCATGAGTCCAAACATCAATCAGAATTTAGGCTGCCTTTCAGCTTATTGCTATAAGTATTCAGATGAGAAAGCAGAATACCTCTAAGTAGAGAAAATCTGCCTGATGATCCCATACATGAATTTATTACTGACTTAAATTTTACCTCAAACATAATTATGGTCAGACAAAGAGTCTTGCAGAAAACTTTGAAGTTGCTTTTACATGGTCATTATACGAGATTTTTGTTTTAAATATTAAGTGATATAAAAGTGTTATGTATTCATTCTTTCGTTTTTATCTATTAATTTATTCCTGATGTGAATTTTATGTTTGAGACCATTTTGGACCTTCTCTGAATACCGTGAAGGCCCTGACGGCTCCCCACTGATACAATCTGAATTCTTGAAAGGAAAAACAAATCATCATATGATCATGTAGAGTTAGAATACCAGAATATTTTTTCAACTGTCCCATCCATTTTTGAAGGATCAAGTATTTAACAGCTGACTTTGGTTTGCCTGACAGAAGAGCAGACATGATAGACACATTTATGTACATACTGATGCCGTTGTACCAGTGTTATTGCAGGATGGTGTCTCAGCATGCTGCATTCTTCAGGGGACACAAATCAAGCTTCCATTGTAAGCTCGTCATTCATCACTGTGTGTTGGCAAAGCGCTCCTTTCTCACAGTGGGCAGCTGGCAGTACCAGCACTGCTGTGTCAAAATAATGATGAGACAATGCAAGATTTTTTGTGCCATTAAGAATTCTTTTTGTAGTCTTTCAAGAATTCAGTGTAACAAAACAGAAATACCCATAAGAAAAGTTTTTTGAGGTGTTATTTATAATCCTTCCTTCATACGTGTTTTTGCTGTACTTCAAATTCCTGTTTTTACGGCAAATGAAAATAAAACATTTTAAAAATTGCAGTGCAGGAGAAGAATTATTTTTTCCCTATCCAACAGAACAATAATAAAACTATCTTTAGTGCATTTTTCACAAATGACTGAATGTCCTCAAAATGATGTTTGGATTTGTAGTAATGTGTAGGATAACCAACCTATAATAACAAAGTGTATGAACACACAATGCTACCAAACAGGACACAAATTGTAAAGTAAGCAAATATATTTTTTTAAAATGACCAGAAAAAAGTGGAGCTGTGGTGGGGTGTAAAAGGAGACGGATGAGATGCTCATCCTCTGGAGCACCTGCAAAAATAAAACTTTTTCCAAAAGCATGCAGCCACAGTGGTGGAAAATGTGTATCCTGTTGGTGTATATGAATGCACAAGTTCTTCCAAGTCTGTTTGAAAGTGGACAGAAATGCATCAAGAAATTTAAACAATTGAACAGCTGTGAGAAAATTATTGCAATTAAGGGTTATTTTAATTAAATAAAACCATTACACCTGTTAAAATTACCCCACAAAAGTTAGAAAAGGTACGACTGCACACATTAAAAGCAATGTTCTTGTTACAACAGAACATTGCTTACTTCCTGATACTTCCAATTTTACTTCCTGATTTATGAAAATAATGAAATAGATTGATTACAATACACTGCAGGAACTGGGATCAATACAAAACACGGCATTCTTGATGAAAACTCTGATAATTACCAAGACAATCTAGAAGTCTGTGAGGTCTGCATAGCTAGGGAGCATAGTTTAATATATGAAAGCAAAGATTTACACAGTTGAGACTTTCTCATGACAAGATGATGGACAAAATAAGACTATGTACACAAGTGAGTTCCTGACTGATTTCAATCTATGTCTTGTTTTGTTTTTTTTTTACTTGGAAAAAAGATTAATGAATGGCTGGATCTATGAATCAGTCTGTCATCTCTGTCAAACTTGAATTACTGCTAAGTGGCAGCTGTCACCAAGTCGCACTCTGAAACGTTACCAGATCCTACACTTAATGTTCTGCGCTGGTCCTAGAGAGATAAACTTGCTATTCTTCACTGCTTTCAAAGCTTTTTGTGAAGGCAAATAGCTGAGAAGACATGACTCATCTTAGTTTCTATTTACATATTTGTGTTCTCCAAATTTAAAAAGAAAAAAAAAACTAACACTAAGAATTTGAGCCTGGCTAAGATGTGCTTTATAAGTCACTAGCGTGGAAAAAAAAATGAGCAGCTAATTAGGCTGCAGCAGTTGACACAAGTTGCAGAGCAGCATTGATTCCTCCTGTGAAGGTGGGAGGTTCTCAGCAAGAGTCAATTTCACTGTCTTTATATATATTTGAAAACTCTACAGCTGGGGGTCCACCGGCACCAGCCCCAGGCAGGTGATTCAATTTCTGTGCTTGGAAATAGATACGTGATTTTCCAAGAGGCCAACTGATACATGTATCTGAAACCCAGGGAGGCTCTGTGCCCATAAATCACTGGATGCATACAATTATGCACTAAGGGCTGAAAGCAGCAATCCCCTTTGGGATATTGGACATTTTACTTCTCAGCACAGCTTAGTGCACCACAACTCCTTTTTAAAAGGTGGCTCTTTCTTCTGCTATCAATGCAATTTTTCCCCACAAACAATTAAAAGCACTGCTGTTGTCTCTGACAGGAAGTCCTATAATGGCACAGATGATCGTATAAATTTAAACTTTACTGTGACTAACATAAGAACTGAGTTGTCTTCCAGGAGAAAATAAAGACTCACACTCTTACTCCACCTTCAGAAGCAAAATTCGGTAGTCATGCACGATTTGACGTCACTTTCTCTTTTTCTTGTTGAAATTCTAACAATAATATCTCTCAGCGGGGCTCCAGGATTACGCATTTCCTAAGTGTTGACTGAATGCAATCAACAGCATGTGTTAAATTCCCACACCCACATTATTAGAAACATGCTCCTGTTAGAAACACAAACAACAAAAACTTGGCCAATACATCCACACATACACAATTATATAGATATTTTTACTCATTCCCCATTGTATCTGCTCTTCACAGCTCTCTCCACTCAAGAGTCAGTGAGTGGGAATAGGTGTTCCTTGGATGAGCCCCACACTGACAAAATATAACAAATATAGACATGGAGTTTAAAGAAGGCTGAGTCAACAGTGAAACAATTAGTACAACTTGAAAATGGTGAAAAAATAACTGATTACTGCTAAAAAATAATTTCAAGTATTTTATAATCACCTGAACATACAGTATTGTAGTCTCTTGAAGTTGTGCACACGCAGTCTCTGGAATTTTCTAAAGTGACATCAGTACCTTTAATATTTTTTCACTAATATGCCATTTGTTTTTTGATGTAAACCTAAAGAACATGCAGCTATGTCTTCACAGAATGAGGAAAGAGGCCGTGCCAGATCCCTCCTCTCTGTCCCGTGCTGCTTTCACTTTTCTTAAAGATGGCATTCTACTGTAAATCAATAAGTCTCCTTACTATTGGCATGAGTGTGAGCTGACTCAGCCTAATTACCCCTCTGGTGCGACCTTTAAATCACACAAATGAGCACAAATAAATATCGATCATTTAAACTCATGCTTTCACTCGTTAGAAGCTGGATTGTGCAAAAAAAGAACAAATCTTTGGGACGGCAACAAACATATGGGGCAGATCCTGCATTTCAGGTGACAAACTGGAAGCAGCATGATGTCTGAGGCAGTACATCTCTGTACTGCCTAATTTCTAATAAAATGTGGCACCCGACTGGCTTGCTTCTTTTCTTCGCACTGCTTGTGTGTTGCTGTATTCTCATTGTTTTAATTTGGCGTGTGTTGACACTACGAACTCTTATGGAAATGAAGACAATGGACATTTCACATCTATTTTTTGGCAAGTTTTCAGACAATCAGGGTAATACTAAACAAGCTGGATTAAGAGAGATCGGAGGAGAGACAATATCATCTATTATGACACAAATACCTTGGTTGTTTTCAATACGTGTTATCAGTATGATCTCCTGTTTAATTTTATGTCAAAGCAGTTTTTTCAACTTTATATTAAGTTCATGCAGGATTGCCTTCAACTTCTGTAAGATCAGACTGAGGTGGTAGCAGGTAAACTCAGGCATCCCAACACGTTCCATAATATTTTATGGGAACTAAGAGAAGTTTCCAGACTACCAGACACATTTCTTCCTTCAGTCAAGTTCTGGGTCTGCCTTGAGGTCTCCTCCCAGTAGGACATTCTTGGAAAACCTTCATAGGGTGGTTCAATTGTCAGCCTGATGAGATACTCAAATCACCTCAGACTTTGAAGACGAGGAGAGGTTTTAACTCGACCGCCTCCGTATCATTAAGTTCCCCTATGGTAGAAGTTAATTTCAGGCCCTTATATCCACCTTCTATATGAACAAATTCAGTTTTTCAACCCCTCCCACTCCCTTTTTTTTAACACAATGAAACATGAAAATGTGACAGGACTAATTTCATTAGATGAGGCTGAGCTACTTTAAGAGGATCTCAGTTTCAACGCATCGCTTCAACAAATCTGAACTCTGACAGCTTTATTAAGAGTTTCTGTGATTTTTCTTTTGTGCTTGTTTCCACAAAAGGAGTACAAAGGTTGCGGCTGTGCTGCACATTGATCGTGCTGAATTTAAGCACTAACAAAGGCCAATCAAAGGCTGTTGCTTTCTGAAGAAAAACTGAAAGGCTATTAGATTTATGGTTTGTGTGTAAAATTAAGGACTATAAAAACTTACAGAGAATAACCATCCAGCAGACCCATTTATTAAGCTTAATGGCTTTTTTTCCCCGATTGTTCTTTAGCCATGAGCAAAAAAAAAAAAACAAGCGAGATTTTTGTTTGTGTCAGTCTGAAAGTTTGCAATTAAAAATTCCCCCAGAATTTAATCACTGAACCTCAGATTTGAAGAGTTCACATCACATGTTAAGAACATTGACTTATTTGTAGTTCACAGTAATGAGTACTGTAGTGTCTACATGCCCATGCACCTAATTAGTGTTCTAATTTTCTCTTAATGTTTAAGCAGGTATAAAAGAATAGAGACATTCAAAGAAAAGTTGCCATTTATTTTTAAAGGCGTATTGGTTCATAATTTGGTACAGCAAAATTAGAGAATCCTAGAGTGAAAGTGTGAGAGACGTTGGTTAAATTGAATTCTCATTTAGATGTTGATTTATTGCCAATCAATGAAGATGTCTCATAATTCGAAACACTTAATCTTTCTATTGCCTTCCTTCCAGATCTCTAATGAGGAGCTTGGTATTTATGATCAAAACAGAACCATTAAGCTGTGAGATCTCTGTGTCCGATATTGCATGCATCTGGGTAATGGTTGAGATGGCGGTAGGAGTTCGTCCTGTAATCGATGGGTTGCTGGTTTGAATCCTTGCTCTGTCCGTTTCCATCATTGTGTCACTCCACCCACCTTGCTCGCTGATGGCCTGGTGGAGTTGGTGCATGGCAGCCTTGCCTCTTTCAAACTGCCCAAGGGCAGCTGTTGCTACTATCCAGTAGCTTTCCACCATCAGCATGTGAATGACTGAATGTAGTGTGTAGTGTTCATTGTTTTTAAGGGACTTTGGGCTTGATAAACAAAGTCGAACTTCCTTTCCATGTCATGTTTTATTATGAAACTAGTGACGTAATTCACCATTGTTGTTGTTATGTACGATCTGTATGATGCGTCTGACAGATTGGGGTTGTACATCAACTTAGCGGTTGGACTAATAAGTCAGTGTTTTCACTAAGGAGGCGTTTTTGCTGTCCACGTGACCAGAGAGGGTGAAGCATTCCCTCTGAAACTTCTTTCCAAAAAAAACAAAACATGTTGGGTTCTCTGAAATTGTGTTTCTGTGTGAATACAGGGCAGAACTTTTATGAAACAACTTTCTCATGTTGACGTGGCCTAAGAGAACTGAAAGAAATTTGACTTTTGGGGGACTGATTTGAGCATCTCTATGGTGCCTCCCTTTTAGAGGTTTTCTGAGCTAATGCAGCTGGGAGGAGATCCTACTAAAAGACAGAGATGTCTGGGTTTCTCTCAAAGGATGGAACATTTTCTAGACTTTGTCACTCTGTTTTTGGTTTTTTGTTTCAAAATTATTTATTGGTTCTTTCCGAAACAGCTGCTAGTGTTTGCTGAGTATTACTCAGTGGTGGCAAAGTGAGCGTGGCATTGTACCAGAAGCCCTTATTTGCAATCTGGGTCATTATTAGCACCCTTACACATGTTCCTCTCAAGTTCTCGCTGGTCTCTTAATCCTATTTAATTAATTCTTATTCAT
This sequence comes from Xiphophorus maculatus, assembly GCF_002775205.1. NCBI lineage: Eukaryota > Metazoa > Chordata > Actinopteri > Cyprinodontiformes > Poeciliidae > Xiphophorus > Xiphophorus maculatus. Next base: position 8,509,437 of record NC_036458.1, on the reverse strand, counting down.
TTACCTTCAGTGGAATAAATCAATAGCACAGGTTTTACTTAATTTGTCAAATTTTCTTTTCACTTTATCTCTTGAATCTGTGTGGAAGGTATCCTGAGAGAAGCTTAAGTGAGATTGGGACTAGACTAAATAGATTCATTTGCTATATATATATATATATATATATATATATATATATAAGTCAGATTTGTTCATTGTTTTTAAGGGACTCAAAAAGTGTTGATCCAGCTAGAATATAAACCTGATTGTGGACACTAAGTTCTAGAAGCACAAGGCTCACATTGTTAGTCAGTGTGGTAGTGGATATGTCTGACACATTTTTTCCTCTCATATTGTTTTCCACCACTGAGGCTCCTGATCCTTTGAGCCCTTTGTCTCTTCTCCAACATTTATATGCTTTTGCTGAAGCTCAAAAGGCAGTCCCAGAGGTTTCAATTAGAAAAGTGTGGTATATCTGAGTGTACTCCCTTTAATAGTAGAGTGATCTCCTGAGTGTTGCTGAAGGGTTTGGGGGAAAGAGTTGCACTGTCTCTAACTTGGGTTAATTGGATTTCTTTTAGTTTCTCACTGCAACAGTACAAAAGGGTGGAACAGGGAGAATAATTTTTTATCTCCTGGAAATTTTGTCTTTCTGGCTGACATATGAAAAAAAAACAACATGTGGTAGTATTTCTCTGATTTGCATTATGTGGTGTGTGTAAGATTTCCACTACATGCTAATATCCACTTTATTCTTGACACAAATTAGTACATGTAAAGATAACTGAAGTTGTGAAAGTATTTGTGGCGTTTCATACAATACATTCAATTTAAACGCACAGTATAGTTTCCAAGACTTTAACCATCAGCAGTACAACAATTTTTTAAATGATACATACATATTTACTGAACAGAAAATGTATTTATTTATTTGTTTTGTTTTGTTTTTCTGACTGTGGCCTTATCTAAACCCACTTTGGTAAGCACTCATATGTTGTTGCTAGTTTACTAAAGATGTATTTATTATTACATTGGAAAGGCAGTGGTATAGCAATACAAGCGGAAAAGTAGAATGCCTCTCTTTTGACGATACAAATACAGAAAGATTTCACAATCTATTTTAAAGAATAAATAGTCTGTGTAGAAAAATATCCAGTTCAGGTTTGACTCTTCCACATTTTTTAGCAAATCACAAGATTTGCAACCACAAAACCATTGTGGTGCAGAGAGAGACATGGGAAACCAAATTCCCCTGCCCTGCTACCATGTATCCCAGTGAAGCCAGAAACCCAGTAACCCCAGAACCTGTGGATGCTCAGGAGTACCGAGCAGAAAAACTGCCCAGCACCGAGAGGGAGGAAACCTCCAGACACTGCAACCCTCTGGGCAGGCATCAGCATTCCCAGCACTCCAAGGGATAGAAAGGAAAAGGGCACTATGGCATCCTGCTTGATGGGACAGCCCAGGAAGGTCAGAGGAGCATGCCCCACAGCAATGCACCACTCACAACTCGCAGCCCAAAGCTGACACATAATGTCTCCGAGAGCCGTAGGCCATCAGCCAGGAACCCGCCATGTTGCAACATAGTTCAAGACCAATGGTGGTTCACCCATATTTATTTTAAAGTTAAGTTAGAATGAGTAATGGTAAACGATTTGCTACCACATCTAATATTTTCAGCATCTAATTTTGATGCACTTTGTATTTTATTCAAAAAGCACAAAATGTACATTTTCACGTTCTCTAATTTTTTCTTCTTATTTCTCCTCTTTCACAAATTGAATTAACTTTATTATTTACTTCTATGTAAAAATTGACTGACAAGACATTCATATTTTCAAATCCAGTGTAAAAATTTAGAATTTAGACTTGTCAATACTAAAATTTAGATTTTTTTTTAATGAATGAAAATCATGTGACCCTTTATATTCAGGCATTTTCTTGGCTACATAAATCCCCTGAATACTTGAGCCGAGACAAAAATGAATCTAATATGGTCGGGCAACTTTATCAATACTAATTACCATAATTAAGTGGCAAATGATCTTCTATGTTAGGGAGGTTATGATGCAGAAAAGATGAGACATAATCATAAATACACACAAGGTTGTTAGGAAAGCATTTCTAATGAGAATGGAGAGCGTAACTTAATTTTTCCATGCCTAAAATACCAAGTATTCAGTGACAAATACAATACTTAGCCATTTGGTCTGGTTAAAGTTTGATTTGAATTTTCCAATCATCATGCCTAATCAAATTTAATCAATTAAAAAGTGTAAAAATTCAATGCATTTCTTTCCTCTATTTAAAATCTGGATTAATTTCTGCTATGATGGTAGTTAAAAAGGAAAACAAATCTTCCTCTTAATTGAAAGTAGAAAAAGGGGCACAGCAATGGCAGAAGGGTAAAGTACGCAACCCATATACGGGGGCTTTAGTCCTTGACACAGCTGTCACAGGTTCGAGTCTTGGCATGTTGACCTTTGGCACTGGTTTCAAAGTTGATCTTAGAGTCTGAGCGCTGGTCTTTTTCGATCATCCTCTCAGTCAGCAGTCCACATGTTATTCACACCTTGAGAGCAGGTGAAAAGTTCTGTCATAAAATTGTAGTTTTACACCAGCAGTGGCATGCTTATCTGGAAATTAAAATGGACCTAAGGAAGGACAAAAAAGCACTAAATAACCATATTTGTATTTTTTTCACTAATAGAATAATATTTCATAAAACTGAATCTACAGGTCAAAGAATCTGATTGTAGAATTTGAAAGTTTTGGTCTTTCCAGACTGTTTTATAATATTAACAAGAGTACATCTAAAGATAACTTAAAAATAATGAAATAGTGCTTTAATTTTGTGTTGAACTGAGATCTACGACTCAGATGCCAATACAGTTCGACACAGCTGAAAGCTGGAAATAGCTTCTTTCTATTTTTCAGTTTTGTGCTACTCCTGGATGATATGGCACCCTTTAAAGTGAGCCATATTGCTTATATTATTAACTGCCCCGTGGCGACACTAGAGGATCACCCAATGTCTGTGTGAGAAATATGTTTTATCATCACAGGCTGATCCAAATAACATGTTGATGATTATTTAAAATAGAGAATGCATTTGGACAGCCTGCATCAGATCCCCAAAGCAAAGCTCAGCCAGATTTGGGCAAAATTCCCAACACATATATTAGCTTTATTACTCAGGTAAATTCTGCTGAGCCAAAAATCTTTAGATACACAATCTCAACTACATGTTCAAGACGCTCATGGATGTGTGTTTATTGTGGAAGACTGTAGAGTTTAGTGATTCACTTAAACCAGTCACCCTTTTTTATTCTCTAAATGCAGTTTTGGCCAATTTAAGGTTTGAGATCCATATTTCTTAAAGAAAAAATTATTTATTTTCAATAGTGAGCTAAATAAATTGCCTAAAAATTACATTTATTTATTTATTTATTTATTTATTTATTTATTTATTTATTATCATCTCCTAACAGTTTTCATGTAAGATCTTGTACAAAATATTAATCCAAGAATGTAATTGCAATTCAGTCTAGTTCTGTTTACCATAGAGATGAAACTGAAACAAATAAATAGTGAAGAGCTTGTTAAGCCTTCAGATTTAGCTGCATATTGCATAATATTTCTGCTGTTCTATTACATAATGTTGTCATAAATTCAAATTTCAGCCCAGGTAGCAGGTGTGCAGATCTGATGGTTCAGTCAAAGTTTTTGCAGCTGCCAAACTGGAATCCTGCAGTAAGACAGGAGTCACTGTGGAGGAACCTACTGCTTCCCACTAGAACAGAAATTGAGAAACAATAGACGACAGAGCTGAGCCACAGACATCCTGTGGTGCAGTTAAACCACATGAGCCAAACTGAACTCTGACAATAACAGATAAAATCGATGGGAGAGCTTCACATCTTCTACCTCATTGACAGTTTATTTCATGGATCGCAGCAAACAAAATTGTGTCTGATTCAAAATGAGGGAGCGCCCCGGCTCTCATTCTCACACATGTTCCCTCGGTTACTTTAGTCCTAAGGCTGTTTAAGCTCAGGAGCAGAGTAAGACAGACAGCACAGGTCATGGGAATGTAGCAGCCTGACTTACTGCAGATGCCAAAAATGAGACAAAGTCTCTGAGATTCACACAATCCGACTAATTATCGGACATAAATGAACAGGAAGTGCAACCATCTCAAACGAACAAAGTGATTTCACAGATCACTGACGCCCTTTTCTGGAGATGGCAAATTAATGGATGCGCTATATATTTTCTTTCCTGTGCTGCAAGTCCTCCGGAGTGCAATAACATTGAGTGTAAAGGGCTTGCTATCAGAGAGGTGAGATCGTTTTCTGCCCTGGATGTAGAGTGAAGTAAATGGGGAAACTGATAATGAGATTCACTTAATTGTAAATTAACAGAATCTTGTTAATAAGATTCTGTTAATTTAAGATTTATTTCCTTATTGATTCATTTACTCCTTCTGCGGCAAGTGTAAAATGATGTGAGAGGATAGTTACCAGCAGCCCTAAATGACTAAGAATTGAATTTACAGCATGTCATTAATCACGCTGGAGATCATGAATTAGGATGCAGATTTACTTTGTGCCTGCAGTTACTGTGAGCAGCAGCCTGCAAAAACCAGTGTATTCAAATTGTTGCTGGTGTGGTGGTGTGAAAGTTATACGCCTGGCCTGATGTAATTTACGTTTTGGCATTCTTATATGTACGTGTGTGGCAAGTATATTAGGTATATAGGTATTTCTAAAAAAAAAAAAAACAGACAAAGTTGTGAAAGAGACTTTGAAAGATCAAGTACTGTACTGGGTTTAGATCAGTTTCCATATTCCATATGCAATAATGAATTTTGGAAATATGCTGACAGGATCTTATTGAACAAGTAATTTGAATCTACTGATATCCCTGCAGGGAACATACAATCTATTATCCAATAGACAATGCATTTGTGAATCTGTATCTGTCTCAAGTTTGTCATATAATTTACACTTTGTAAATATGATATATTGTCTGTCTAAACAACCCTGATGTGACTTGTACCTTTTAAAACTTTCCACAAAGAATCCTCTTTTTGTTATAATTTGTTCATTATGTCAAGAAACTACAAATGGTGAATGACCAACCCTGAAAAAAATAGCTAAATCCACATTTCCAAAATGAAGTAGTCTACTTTTGTTTGCCAGTTTATGATGTGAAAGAGCCATCTAGAAATTGTTAAATATTAGTAAATAACATTAGTCACCTTTTACCATAACAGCTACCTAGCTATGTTGGATTTGTATTTCAGTATTTTGTACCTTATTTGTATGTTTAATTATCTCCTGTTTGATGTGGTCATACTTTAAAACTATTATTTATTAATATGTATGAAATCCTTAGAATAGTAGTAATACTGAGATGTTTTGTGTGTAATTATTATCAAAAGAAAAGTGGGATGTACATATTACAAAAGGAAATACCAGATGGCAACAAGTTTCCCATAGAGATATTTAGGGTGGCTTAAATATTTACAGCCATTCAAAAAGTCACCAAGAATGCATGGAGATACTTTTGGATATAAGGGGTATTTTAGGACAATGCGATGTCTCATCAGAAAATTTAGCAATGAGCTAATGAGCTTCAGCAAATGATTTCTGAGTGGTAATTCAACGACAAAGCACTTGACATTTTGAGCAGTCGACCAAATATGCAGTCGACCAAACATGCTGTTCAGCTCCACTTGGATTGCCAGGTGAGGGGCCGGACTCAGCTGGGGTTGCTAGGTGAAGGACTGGACTTGGCTAGGGTTAGTTGGTAACCCGAGCCAATTGTAACTTAATATTCAGCAGGTTTTTAAAATGACTTGTTTTGCACACACCAAAAAAACATGAACCTATTGCCAGAAAACATCTAGTTGGTGGGTTTATTTAGGCACTTGGACTGATGAGTTCAAGTTCTAAATTTGGTGGTGTAGTCAAATTATTTAAAAAATGATTATTCAAATATGAGTCAATGTGAAAAGGGGGATAATGTTCGTAAGGAATAGCTAAAGGGGTTGTGTTTTGCTATAAAAAGGCCAAAATGTAAATAGAAAATTGACATTTTCACAGGCAGGTCTGTAGGTTGATTCAAAAGGTGGAATTTTTGATAATAAGCTGAAAATTTGCAATACAAAATGCAGGCATTAACACAGAAGGGAACCATTTGAATAACAGGAGTGTGACAACAGGGAGGAATTATCACAGAGTGAAATACCAAGGAGTGTTTGTATGTGTTGAGGTGGTTATTATGGGGAACAGGAGACCTAATGAATCAAAGCTGTGAGGGCAAGAGACTTAGACAAAAAAAAAAACAACTAAAAAGAGGGAATAATAAAACTATGAATATCATAAAAAATATATGTTTCTGGAGTTAATATCCTTAATTATTTGATAAGTCAAGAAAATCTCACATATCATAAATGTGATATGATATGATATATCAGAGACCCAAATAATTTATATTATTGTGACAGGTTTTTTTATTTCACTTAATTAGAGATGCATCAATAAGTCAGCAAGAAAATGATAGGCAGGTCACCCCTTAACCAAGATAATTTGAGCCTTTAATCAAAGATCAGGTAAAGGTTAGGGACAAATTATTTAGCCCATGAATTTGGAAAATTTTGATTTTTTTTTTATTGTTGGCTCACTGTAAAACTACTATATCTATCAAAGAACCTGCAACTCTTTTGTTCCTTTTATTAGATACTTGATAACACAAATCAGAAATAAGTATTGCTCATTAAAGTCTGATCAATCTGCCTCTGCCTTAACAATTACTAGAAAACACAGGAGTGGAAAACCATCCCACTGCTTTTCTTCTCAATCATCTGTAATGAGAAGAGTTGTGGTGTTCACAAACAAACAAAAAAATCCATTGAGTGGTTCTTTAACAATGTGAGTCGAGTCACAGTTGCAAACTGTTCTTTATATCTGGGCCACATCAGATGTTCCTGCTGCCTTCAGTGAGTGACAAGGTTGCAGTGGCCTATGGGCCCTTGAAGTATGTGGAATGTTTGTGATTTTTCTTTCCTTATAATAAATGAAGATCAGACATCAAAAACCCAGAGCATAAGTGTCAAAAGAAAGCTTTACTCAATATTTCAGAATTGTTATAGCTGAGATATCCCTTTCAGGGTGCTTGCACTGCATGTTTTAAACATTCCCTTTGTTCAGCTCACCTGAATCAAATAAGCACTTCATCATCAGCACTTAATGGTATTTCAGACATTAATTATGTTGTTCTGGGGCAGGGATACATCTAACACCTGCAGGAGACCAGGTCTCGCATGAAAGAAACCGTATATTAAAAAGCGGGATGTCTATGTTTAAGTAATTTAAAACCTAGAATAACAAGAGATGTTAAAAAATTTAAACAGTAAGGGCTTAGCCAAGGTCAGAAGGCATCCATTGATCCATTTATTTTTTAATTCTCTTGCATTACTTTTAAATTTTTTGTGTGTGCTCAGAGACTTTGTTTAAGAAGTGGGTAAAAAACTTGGCAAAGTGTTCAGTTAAAAACACTGCAAGAAAGTCCAACTCCTCAGAGGAAGATAACAAAAGATGTTCAAGGTGTTAAAACTATACACATTCTCTTTACTTCTTTTTTTTTTGTCATTGTTTTATGTTTTAAAACTTTTTCATTAAATACATTTTCTCTGTTTTCTTCAATACATGACATCACAACAATCTGAATTCCTATTTACTGAGAGAAGTTGCAAGGATAAAATCCCTCCAGCTTGATTCTGGGGAGAAATCAGCTCAGCTCTCCTATTACTGCATCAGCAGGAGCAGACTACATTTTTCCTCCACCAGACTCTGTGGCACTTCTCTAACTTTGGAAAGAAAAAAGGGTTTATTATCTGTGTCACAATCTTTGGACATCTGTGTGCATAGTTCGATCACATTCTTTATCTTTTTCTTGTAAAGTGGGCAGTGATACACTTGTTTAAAGCAAATACATGTAATTTTAATGCCAGTTTTGCTGCCTGATGGATCTTCTTAATAGACATATATCTGTATGTCTTCTTCATGAGATCTTGGACCTGTCTACCTTTCTGGAGCTCAGATTTAACAACGCCAGTGGCTATGAGTTGCCACTCATGAGTTAAGAATGAGGCTGCATTCTTAATAAAAAACCAGTCTATCAAACAACGATTAAAAAAGAAAAGATCCACAAAATCGTCTCACTTCAAAGACCCAAAAATCTAATTTCTAGTACTTAGTGACCAAATAAGGTCATACCCCTCCCTCACCCCACCCACTACCCCCCACACCTCACATCACCTTTTGAACTAAACCATCGGATTACTCTTCAAAACACAATTAGTCCTAATTATCAGCCATTTTCTGTTTTTATTTAAGTATTTCTGTAATTTTCCAATGATTTCAGTCGATGTTTACATTATACTCCATAGTCTACATTTGTTGTGAAACTATTTTCTATAATATGAATTAATCTTTCAATATAAATGCAACTGTGACACCCAGCTAATGACACAACATTAATCTGTGATTCACCCCATTTTTCCACTCAGTTGACGTAGCAATAAGGACTGTTTTTCATAAAATGGTACATTTTTGCCAATTGTTCTACTCCGTCTTGGCAAAGCATTGATTAATTCTTACAACCTTCCTTAAGAGTTTTGCCACAGGCCCCTAGAAATTACTTTAATCCTCTTTCTTTAGTCTCTTTGAACTGCAAAAACAAAGAGTCTGATTTGCAGCCTTTGAGATTTGAGCCTTGTAATCAGTAGGAAAGTTTTTCAAATATTTTGGCCTTTTGATAGCATCCACACTCGTCTTTCTTCAGCTCAAATCAATGTTGTTTGATGTAAATGACTGGTCAGAGCACATGTATATCCTTTATTATTATCCAAGGTCAGAAACAAAAGGTGGGGAGGAATTTTTGCCAACTGTTTCCCTTTAAACACTCTTTGTACGTCACATTTGTTTTACTGTCTAAGAACCATAATTTCCACAACGTTCTGGAGACGATCGGATTAACCACACACACTTCTTATCTTTGGCCTGCTCAAATTTCTGTGTAATTATTCACACTCATGAAGCAAACCACAAAATAAAACCTTCACTTCGGCTCCATCAAAGCCCGCCTTATCACCTTCCTGAAGCTGGCTCGAGCCGGAGAACCGGGACTTCTGCTGAGCGTCACCAGAAATGAAAGAGGAAAAGGTTTCAGCTGCCGTCACAATTTGAAGGAGACACTGAGCTGAGTTTGGCTCGATTGCTCGAAGTTATTAGCTCACGGTAATTAAGTTTGCATTATTCTCTCCTAACAGTGGAATGATTTCATTCAGCTCTCCATCATTGTAGCCCAGGCATTTGCTCGTCTGACACGTGGAGATACCCATGAGCCGACCCAGCGAGGGTATGAAGAGAGAGAAGAGAATGAGACAGAAAGGAAGAGAAACTGTCCTTAGCAATATGAAAACCCAGCAAACCGCTTAGGCCGGCCAATATCTCAAAAGGATTTTGATTGCAAGAACGTTGGATTCAGACTCAGATATTAAAAAGGCTAGATACAAATAAAAGTTGTTCAGGGTGTTGCTTTCTTTCTAATATGACGGCACACAAGTCAAGCAGCTATACGCATACACACAGACCTAAAGGCAATTTATAATGACCAATTAACACAACATCTATGCTGCATTTTTGAAGCCGAAGGAGAATGTGCAAATTCAAACGAACGCAGGAAACTAAATGCAAGAAAACAATGTTAACAAATGTTTCATCCTTCTGCTTTCAAGCTTTACTGTAAATGAAATGTACAGATTGAGAGGCTGAGATCATAGTGTCATATTTTAGCTTTGAAAATGGACTATAATTAATAAGTGTTCCAGTTTCTAAGTCCAAGTTTTAAATAATACAAATCTGAGACATCAGATGGAATAGTCATAAAGTCTGATTTCAGAGGTTCCTTACCAGTCCTGAGTTCAAAATTAAATGACTTGTACAACATGTAAAGAGTTTTATTAATAAAAAAACATGTAAACCATACACTGTTGCAGGCTTGAAACACACGGCGCTATCTTCTACTGCTGTCTTCTTTCTCTCATTTTTCTTTCTATCTTTTCCCTATATAACTGTAATAATAAGTGCATTAACGTCCAGAACTTGTTGTTAATTTATTGACTGACTGATCTGTCAGTCGGTTCTGTCTGATGTGATTTTGGAGCAACAAGTTGTGCAGTATGACATCTTTTATGGTGCAGTGTGACGAGAGTTACTGTCATATCAGGCTTACACAATGTGACCTGCTCAAGCACAGTGTGTGCTGGTCTTAGATTGGGCGGGACATTACGCTGATATCCAGGTAATGACTTGGAGCCAGGTCTCACTTCTGGGGCATCATAAAGTTTTTGTTATTGGCATAATTCTTTTTGCGAGATTAAGACAAAAGCACCATAAAATCAATGTAATCTTGGTGTAAGTGTGGTAGTGGGTAGATTGGAGTAGGAAGAATGAGAGAATCCTGTTTGCCCTTTATCCCAAACTATATGTCCCTAACCTACATGACGATATCGTACAAATTATTTGCTACTGCTTTTGCAGAGTTTTGCAAGCATTTTTTTAAAAATCTGCTTATAGTGCATCTTTGTGGAAGATATAATCCTATGTGAAAGAAAATAAGGGTGCCGAAGTCCAGTCTTCAAAGGCTACCATCCTGCAACCGTTAGATGCATCTCTGCTCCAACACACCTAAAGGAAATGGCTCATCTGCATGTCTTTCAGCGCCGCAGATGCTTGGTAGTGCTCCACTTATTTAATTCAGCTGTGTTGGGTGTATTGTTTGGTAATAAATGATTTTGTAAAATTCTAAAGGAAGTGAGAATGGCAAATACTAATTTAAACCTATATAAAGAAAAGTTCTCTCTCTGTGCTAACTTCTGTTTCTGTGAAAAAAAGCTAATTTTAAAGAACAATGGAGCCTGTTTGCTGTGAAGGAAATTACCAAATCTAATTGACTATTATCCAACAAGATTCTTCACATTGTAAACAAAAAAAGCACAACTAATGGTGTAGACAAATGTTTAAAAGCAGTAACATTTTTCCTCAAAGAGCACTATCTCAGCTGGGCTCTGGTGGTTGCACACTGCATCCTGTACAGCAGTGGTTCCCAAAGTGTGGGGTGCGCACCCTAGGGGGGGCACAGTGCCGCTGCAGGGGGGGCGAGGGAAGCGGTATGGATGAACGAAAAAAAATAATAAAACGGTTACACAAAAGTGTTTCACTGTAAACATGGTTTGTAGTTTGTATTGTTGCAACCTGAAGTGTGAAATAAACTTCAGTGGAGTTTGAAAACAAAATATGTGTATAGGTTTATGTCTGGTTGAACGATTTGTGTGCCCAGTTGATTTTCTTTTTCTGTTTCTTTTTTGGGGGGGGATTTTATTGTAATCCATAGGAGCGCCCAGAAAATCTTTGGGAACCACTGTTGTACAGGATCCAAATGCATCTCTTCCCCAAATGTTAGCAGCGATATACCTCCAGTTCTCCGTATGCTAAAAGCTAACTTTGTTATTCCCACGTTTTCATGTGTTGACTTGAGCTCAGAACTCCGCTTAAACATTATGAGTGAACTGGGAGCAAGCGGATGTCGTCGACAGACCAAAATGAATTTTTTATTACTGTCTTTATAGCTCAAAAGATTTCCATATAGCGTACCGTTCCGCAACTACAAAAACACAAAGTATTTCTGACAGTGACAGTGGCAAAAAACACACTTCTCACAAAAACAAACAAGCATAGTGCAGGAACATGTGTACAGTAAACTGCACTGGTGCTGCTGTGGAATTGCAAAGGCCTGACTTGTTCTGCAAGAACTGTAGAAAGCTAGCTTAGAAGGCAACAAAAATAAACATAGCCTTCTCTTCTCACAAGTCTGATAAAAGCTTATACTGTTTATTAATTCAGTGGCCTTTACCGTGTTTTTGGATGACTCTCGGTTTGCCTGTCAGTGTGTCTCAGTGTTTAAATAAATGAAAGCAAGTTGCAGCTGAAGCTGTGGACACTGAAGGCCGTAGCAAGGATAATATTCCTTTTTCACTCTGTCTATATCATACCAGCCATGTTTTCTGTTTTGTTCCACGTCCTATAACACTGCATGAGATGCCTATTACAGCTGCGGTTTATTGTCAAGTATTTGCATACCTTACAAACTATGTGTTGTTTGTCTACTTAGCTCAGCATGAGGTTGTAAAATGCAACCTAATGAGCGAAGAGACTTGCTGCAGCCCAAAGGTCAAAGCAGCAGGCATCTGGGAAGCTAATGAAAATTCTCAGTCATTAACCATCCCACCTCTGAATTGCCCTTGAATAAGGAACTTAATCCAGCTGAGTGGTCCAAACTAGAACTGGAACTGCAGCTGTTCCAGTAAACTTTTTTGCGACGGACAGTTTTGAGAGAAATTTTCACATACCTTGGATTTCTGCTGCTCAGTGGATTTTATACAAGTTATAGGTTTTTTAAATCAGAAAATATTTTAAGTCTGGCTTTTGCTTCTTTAAAAATTATATCAGTTTATACTTAGACAACTTAACGACAATTCACTGGGTAAGCAATGGAGCAAAAGATTATTCTGCTGTAAATTTAGTATGATGAACTACATCTGTTCCGTTGCGTTTCAGTCTTTCACTAAAATCATGAAATTATATCCAATGAATGTGTTTTCAATCAATTCAAAATCAATGTTAATGGGTTACAAGATAAATTAAAGATTAAGGATTGTTTTCCTCCATTAAATAAGGATGACATCTGTTAGAGAGGTAAATAATTATTTGAAACATGCATTAGTCCCCTTATTTATAGACATACATAGTAAAAATACATTTGAAAAAATAGTTTTTATTTGCATTAGCAAACATTTCTGCATTTGAGCACATTTATTGAGTGGTTAAAAACTGGAATGTTTGGAAATAATTGTGTTTTGGGGATAATCAGTGGCACACAACTTTGCATCCCCAACATTTAAAGTAAAATAAATGACTAACCATTGTCTTATAAATTTTTTTAATTATTATTTAGTGTATACAAACCCTGTTATGAACAACTGCAACTCTAACAAACAATGCTGAACAAGGAGCAAAGTTTATCTTGCAACCCCACTCAGTGAGGGGATCATAGGAAATATAAATAAAACATTTAGAACGCACTATTGAAGAACTACAGCAACATTTTCAAGGAGGCTTTTTACAAATCTTTACCAGCAGCATAAATGTGAAGGGCACTATAATCACGATCATATTTAATTTTTAAAAGAGCATGTTTAATTTTAAAGCACGGCAACATGTTTCATTATTTAGGTGATATTAGTGGTTTCTGGGTTGGATTTTTATTTTTCCAGGCTCCTGAATTTGGGCAACCGACCACAAACTACCTGTCTTATGTGGGAGGCATCAGCAATGAGCCTCCTAACAGATTTGTGCAGGGGATGTTTTGTTTCCAGCTCTGCTTAAATTCTTTTTGTCATTCACCTCAGCCTCTGCCTCGGTCAAGCGTTTCCTTTCACAATGAGAGTGACTTGCCTAAATTAGTGGAAAAACAGAGACAGAACACTAAATCCGAACTGGCTGTTGTTTGGATAGTAAACAGAAGTCCACAGGATGAGTAAAATTTAAAGCCATGATCTTCTGTCTTCATGGGGTTTCTTTAAAAAGATGTCTGAAGTGACGTTGGTGGGGTAACAAGTTAATTCTGACAAACATTGTGCTTTCATTTCATGTAAACATGTTTCTTTTTTGCTATTCTTGCCGATTAATTGCTATTCAATCAATATATAATACAAATGTTAATAGATTTTAGTGTGTTGAAATAATTCTAGCACCAGAGTAAAATGGTGCTAGAGGTATAGGGTATTAGGGTATAACGGTATGCGTTATACCCTAACGGCATACTGTTTATTCTGGTATACCTGAAAATCCCCTCCAGCTTCCAGTGTTGTCAATCTTTACATTTCACAGTCAAAGTAAGGAACCAGGCCAAAGATCTGCTTGTGTACACTGGCTGAGTACAACTTTCTGTGTGAAGCCCTCACAGATGTGTGGTCATCCCCAAGTAACAAATTCCTGGAAAAGATTCTGACCAAGGTCGTATCGAGCAAAAAGTTTTTCTCAGCACCTACATTGGGTTCATAAATAACATATTGTCTGAAAGTAACTTTATCTTGCTCATGTGAGCAAAATGCAGCACTGAGATGCATGAATGAGTTAAGTTGTTTAGCTGCCAACTTTGATCTGGGAAATTTTAGGTGCATTCTTTAAAAAAAAAATTGATGCACACTCTGCATAGCTCTGAGCACCCAGCTACATTTGAAGAGATGTGATTTAGCCAAACATAAGTACACTCAGGAAGATCAAAAAGGCATTTCTGTATTACTTTTAGCAAGTTTTTATTTTGGACTGGCAATTTATTGGAATGTCTCCAGACATGATGTAGAAACAGTAAAAAAAAAATACTCCCCCAAATCTACCGCCACCGCAGCAGTCTGTGTTGCTGAATTTTTGCTCATAAGTAAAGCCCCGGAAGATGTGCGCAAATGATCCTGAAACAGATTAGGGAGTCAGTGCCCTGCACCTCCTTCTCACTGGTAGGATTCCTGCCTGTCTGCTCGGTTAATCTAGGCCTGCCAGGAAACCGCAATACCGGCGTGAAATGCATCTCCGTGGTTTTTCTGATAAACACACACTGCGTACATCCCTGAAAGCTGTGCCACCAAGCTCTGATCCTTTGTCATCTTCTCATCATTGGGTTTCCATTGGCCGGAACAAAGGCAGCTCCACTTTAAGTGCCTGCGCTGACATTTTAGAAGGTGGCATATTGTTTGGATTAGGCGCACTCGAAGTGTTGTGAACTTGAGCTGAAAAATACTCGTGCACATTAACACGGCTGTTTGTAGCTGCTCATTTGAGCCTCTCGGCTGTGACTTCTTCCCTGCTTTGATGAAAGTGGAGCCACGGCAGGCTTGTTGAAGTATCGCCTTCAGCACCTGGCTGTCACATCAGTGATGGCTCTCTCCTCCCAGCGCTTAGAGCGTGAGATGTCTTAAACTCTCTGCTTTGAGCCACGCAGGGCAATAATAATCGCTCAGCGGAGGAAGTTGGAAAAGTTGAAGACAACACTGCTAACTAACTGACTGAAATATGAATTTTTATCAGCTTTCATCCTTTTTTATTGCTTATTTTGTGATGCATCCTGCTGCTGAAATCAATTACCTTAGAAAACTACTTCCTACTATACCCTATTGCCATAAAATGTGTAATAATTATAATTTTCACAACAAAATAAAGGATGTCATGCTTGGCACTCCTACCATAACATAAATCTGTAACAATTCCTATAAAATATAACTGAAGCAAAACCAGTTATGCAGTCATTTACGTTTCAAAATTAATCAGCATCCAGGGACTTTTCAGTTAGTATCAAATACCTCCTGTTTCCCTGGGGTAGAAATATAATGTGACACAGAGGCACAGTTTTTTTTAAACAGAACTGAATGAGGATTCAGGTTTATGTTGCAACCACACAGTGAGTAGGACGGTAAAAGAATTCAGAAAAAAATAGTCTGTCGCTAACTGTGAGAACTATAGGAAGAGGTGTCATATGTCAATCTAAAAAATATGTGTGAAGGTGTTGAGTTTGCTAAAAGCATGCCAGACTTTAATTAAAATCAAGTATTTTGGTTTGTTGAACTGAATTAGAATGAGTCCATGGAATATACCCCATGCAAACTGTTAAGTGTGGTGGAAGAGGTGCGATGTTGCAGGCCTGTTTCTCTTCTCGAAGTCCTGGGAATCTTGCCCAAAAGAACAGCATCATGGGTTTTTAAAAATATCATGATATTCTAAATAGAAATCTGGAAGCTCTTCCCTGAAAACAGAAAATGGGTTCTCTTTGGATTTTCATTTGGAAAACATGTGACCAAATGAAGTCAACAAGGGTTCACCAGACACAAAATCAGATTTTAAGACCAAACCTGTTAAAAATTACAACTTTTCTTGGAAGTTGATGAATGTTGCTGTTACTATATAATTATATTGATGCAAATTGTGTTAGAAAATGTGTATCTGCTGCATTTCACCAGTTCTTGCTAGGAGGAAGAATCACTGAGGCTGCTCCTTAAATATAAAAAGTCATCTTTCTTCATTGAGAAAGCGAAAGTGAGAGAGAGAAAAAAATCATACACTCATAAATAAAACATTTGTTAGAGTTGTTTCAGAGCACTCAACACGAGGAGAAAAAATAAACAAATGCGACATATTAGAAAGATAGCAGTTTGCTCTTATTCCTGCTCGCCTCATGCAACATGGTGACGATTTTCACACATCTGCTGCAGCACAAGAGGCTTCTGTTAAGAGTCAAGATGGCAATCGAGTTCAAAGAAAACCGTTCGGAGATACAGTGGGATAAATTATGTCTTGCTGTAGTTTTATGAGCAGCATTTCTCCCTGCCTGTCACAACATTTAGATGAATCAACACATTATCAAAGACCGTGTGGGAACATAACTTATGACGAGAAAACAAAATCTCTCTGTATCTGTCTTACATTAATAGTTGGTGCTTATTTGCCATGTTTGCCTAATCCTATTTTTCAGGTACATTTTGTGTCACCTTGTGGATTTTCTTCACAGTTATTTTAAAATTGTTATGGGTTTATACAGATGTATGTTTTGCTTAGCAGACCTCATCTTTTCAAAATTAATAATTTAATTATTTGTCATTAAGACTTGAGGTTTTCTACAGTGCCTTTAAATAGTTATGTATTATTATTATTATTATTTATTATTATTAAATTGTCATAAAATAAACTACATACTTCAGAGAATAACAATGTGAGTCCTGATTTAAAACGATTCCTTCCATATTCATTTGGCTAGAAGTCATTTGTAGTTTTCATGAAAACTTTACAGGCCCAAATTGTATATGGTGAGTTTACCCCAAACCTTCTGAATATTAATCAATTCAATTACATTCTTTGACCAAGCTTATTTTAAGTTAGAGATAATTATACAAGTCAGATCTGAAATTGATCTACAGATATATTTATTTATTACAGTATTCTTAAGTTTATTTACGAATGCCCTCTATAAAATGTTAATAACTCTACGTCAAAGTTGTGAATGTTCTGAAGCAAAAATCCTACATGCACATTGTCAAATAATGTTTTGGTCCAGTCAGAAATCCCTGTGCCGTGAGCAGAACTCCTTTTTTTTTTTATGCATTTCTTGTCAAAAGAGTTTAAGATCAGCGCTGCCATAACCACATTTATAATACAGTCTCATCCACATGCAGTAAGGCTGATGTTCACTCACTGGTTTATTGCAGCATTTGGTACTTTTTCAAAGGGTGCATCAAAGGATGGAAAACACAGTGTGAGATATATTTGCTCAGTGACCCTCCTCATGATGCTAACGTTCATTACCAGCTAATGTGAAACTTTGAAGTTTCCCAGATGGCGTTGTTTGTTATCATTCACGCTTGCTGTTCCAGCTTCACGACCTGTAAATAATACTCCTCCTAACTGCCTTGTTTTCAGTGCTGAAAGTACATATGGGAGCCTAACTTCTTGAAATTTCCAAGTGTCAGCCTCAGTGGGTCATTTAAATGCACGGTCATGCTGCTGTTTCTGCTGCCACCGCCGCCATGCAGATTGTGTTTACTATTTCACAATTTCATTAACAGTATTTCAAAGCCAGTGACAGCACACTGAATGACTTTAATTATTCCATGCAGGATCGTGGTGGAAAATGTACAGACACAAAATAACAGCACGCAAACACTACAGCATTTATGCATAGATTAATGTATAAATGCTGGTGTAATATTTTCTTTACACCAGCTTGATGGCATAAAGAAAATATTGTATTATTTTAGGTTGTAGTAGCACAAGTTAAACAATTACAGTTTTAGCACAAGAAGGCTTGTAAGTTGTATTGGTTTGTTAGCTTCCTAAAATAATGGCCTAGTTCATTTTCCAGGGGGAAAAAAAGAAATCACCACCTTTTTCTTTCAAAAAATTGTTTTAGGCAAAAAAAAAAAAATCATTTTTAACAAAAAGATGATTTAAACAGGTATATAAGACAAAACAATATTTTGTTGATGTTGCTTCTATCATAGAAATGACCAAAAGGCTACAAAATATTAGTGAAGTAGAAATTCTTCAAATTAAGAAAATGTGTTTTTGTCTAAAACCCAACTTTATCTATTAAGTTTGTGGTAATATTTAACTGTGCTGTGGAAAAAGTATTAATGTTTGTGGGGGTTTTTAAATCATATTTAAATGTTTCATGACATGAAACAGAGATAACCTGAGTAAATAAAAAAGAGGTTATGAAATGAGTTCATTTATTAAAGAAATAAAACCTCTTCAAATGAACATTATTGTGTGAAAATATTATCATGCCAATAATGAAATGACTGGTTGTGTCACATTTGGTGACAAAGAAACCAGCATTTCCAATAAGTGACAGTGGGGAGCTGTGAAAAAAGCTGAGCCCACTCTTCATGCAGAATTGTTTTAACTCAGCTACATTGGGAGGTTTTTAAAACTTGTTTTAAGTCACATCCAAATAAACAGATTCAAATTTTAACTTTGACTAGGCCACTTCCAAAGCTTAAATTTGGATGACTTAATTTTATGCTTTGGATTATTGTCCCACTGGATAACCCAAGTAAACTTGAGTTGAAAAACTGATCGTTGGGCATCAGTTTCCATCAGGATTTTGAGATAGAAGGCAGATGGCATCAACAATTATGTCAAGTTGTGTACATTCTGAAGCAGCAAATAACCATTTTGAATTGTTGGTATGATGCTTTGGTTCTGACATGCTGTTAGTTTAACAGTATACCAAGACAACTTGCAAAAAAAACCCTGTGTTTCCTCAGTTGATAGACTATTGTCCCAAAAATCCTGAGGATCACCCAGAGTTTATTCAGTTTTAGTCGCTTCTATTCTTGTTGCTCAGCAAGTTTTGACCTCAATCTTGTGCATAAATGCTATTTTTGCCTATTCTCATTCTTGCTGACCTTTACTAAGGGAAATGAGGCCTGCAGGTGCTTAGGTGCTGTTCTGGGTTGTTTTGTAACCTTCTTAATAAATAGTTGATCTGCTGTTGGAGTCATTTTGCTGCTGCTGAGGTCTCTTGCTGGAGTCTCAATTTGTTTAAATTTTTTTTTTACATTTTGCAGAATGATAGATGTCAGTCATTTTGCTTCTCATGTTCTTGATTTTGTTTTGCACGATTAATTGGTTGTAACACTTTTGGACAGCATTTTTTCACTTATTTAATGATACTTTTAAAAATACTTTTCGAGCAAGGAAGCAAAGATTTTTTTATACCACACTGTAAAATTTGTGAAAATTAGTGAAAGTTTAGGGAAAAACAAATATAAACATATTTGCTAAGTTAACTTTATGTGAAAATGTTAAAATAAAATGTAAAAAAAAATCCTTTTTTTTTTACTTTTTCTGCTTTTTAGTTAAATGTGAAAACTGCAAAATTTAAATCTATCAAGACTCCATATTTGGATTTCTATAAAGCAGAAAAAGCTAGAGAGTCTGCCCTCATTTCCTGCAGGGTCTTGTTGGTCATGCTATCCCCTACCACCTTGGATCTTGTCTTGCCTGTTAAATGGATTTCTTAAAAAATCAGTTATGTTCAGTTTATTACTGGCAGCACATATGAGCTGCTGAGTGTCACTGAACTGTGATTTGGGTGAATAAAAGAGCCTCTTTAGCATTCAGGTGTAGTTAAGGCAGCTATTAGAGCAGCTTTACACCTCCAGAATCAGAAAGAGGTGCCGCTGATCCTAACTGATCCTGTGCTCGGGGCACTCCTCCTCTGCCCGCATAATGACTCATCCTTTCACGAGATACATTTATGCAAAGGATAATATTTGAAGATATAAATCCATTTTCAGTGTCCTTAAATGTACAATATTTCCTACAAGCCCCATTTCCTCTGTGATATCTAACATCAGTTATAACTACATTTTACATGCTACCTAGTTCACTTTATTTAATCTGTCAGGTTTCTAATTTAAGATAACTTTTATTATTATTATTATTGTGATTTACAGTGGCCTAAACCAGAACATAAGCAGTAAAATTAATCAATTACTATTTTTGTCTCTTTGTTTTCTCTTAAATAAAAGGCCTCTTTAAAACCAGCTGTTGAACGACCAGGCTGCAGCAGGTTTCACGTGTTATTAAGGATTCTCAGATAAGATGAGCTGTTAGAAAGTCATCTTTAAAGTCTGCAGAAGTTACAAAGCTAAAAGTCCAAAAGCGGATAAGATTCTCTGAAGGATTACAAAGGAATATGAAAAAATGAAGATGGACAGCAGGAACTATAAGTGAAAATATATCAGTGTATTATTTGCAAAAGTAATATATATATATATATATATATATATATATATATATATATATATATATATATATATATATCTTTTTAGGTTTAATGTTTGAAGGGGAAGCAGCACTTTACTTGCACATGTCAAATTGAACTAGAAATAAATACATTTCCCATTAAGAACTGAAATGACAAAATCCAGCTGGATGCTGCTGCATAGTGGCAAGCTGAGGCAGTTGTGTCACACATCCAATTAATAGAGTGTCGTTATAAAATGATGACTTCAAAATGTGATAAACGCCTGGTTTCTCACCTCATCTCTCGTTGTGACTGTTCTCACTTCATCTGCTCACATCTTTGTTACCGAGGACGAGGATTTCAAAGGAGAAGCCAGGAGGATGAAGTGAGCAAAATGGAAGAACAAACAGTGAGCTTGAACTCTTTTTATGTTTGACCTGCTGACCAATGAGAGCAGACCGAGTCTTTAGAGCATCTGTCTGAAAGTGGTACTGGCTCAAAAAGAACATTTCAGTCAAACGGTTCAGCAAAAATACCATTTGGGAAAGTATTATGTTTCTGTCAAAGTCCAAGAATCCTTTTTTGTGAGAAAACGCAAAACTGAAAATCGGCTAAACAGAAGTAAGTGGAATCAATTAACCACGGCCATGAAATTATTAATAATCAAAAATATTTAAAGACTGTTGTTTGTCCCACTATAAAAAAAATCACAACTGGTAAATTCATGTGCTTATTTTTTTTTTCATTTTCTTAGTAATCATCTCAAACATTGTAATATAAAAACTGTTAAACATTCAAAGTACAAGCTATTCAACAGCAGGTTTTAAAGAGGCCTTTTATTTAAGAGAAAACAAAGAGACAAAAAAAATAGTAATTGATTAATTTTACTGGTTATGTTCTGCCTAATGAATTAAAATTAAAGAAAAGCACTCTTTCTAAATACCTCAAAAATGCTGCAGTTGAACTGAGAAATGTTCAAATCCATATTTATTATGGATTTGATGCCAGTTTCAGTTGGCAACAGGTTGGCGTTTTGTTTTGGTTCTAAAACAGCGTCCCAGACAGACTTTCAAAAGGGAAGATGGAGAAGGCTTTCCCACCAACTGGGTCTGCAAATAATTCAACAGTTTAGACACAATACTTGCCAAGCGCTCTTATTTAAAATGAGTGGTAAAAATGTTGAAAACTGCCCTGTGGTCCATTGAATTAAACTTTTTTTTTTTCTTGGGCACATTTACTGATTGTACCCGATCAATGTGTGTTGAGCAGAGCTTTAAACAACCAGAATCAGTAAGGAAATTATAAGGGTGCTGGGTGTAGTATTACAAGCAAGCAGCGCGTGTGGTTTTCCATTTTTCTGAAAGAAGACTTAATATTGAGCTGTTTACACAGGAACTTGGCTCTCATCTGAGTTTAAATGTTTATATTTATGTCAGCAATACAATATTAAACTTCATAGTTTATATGAAATCACAGCTTATCTCTGAATTTTTAATCGACTGAAAAATCTGTTAGGAGACAACTTTGGAAAAAAATATTCAGCCACTTAATGAGCATTTACGTAGAAAATACTTATAGAGACTTTTTTGACCTCATGTTGATTCTTAAAAGGGCTTTCATCATGAGTTTCTCAATCAATCAGACAACTTATTTCCTTCCAAATAGAGACAAACACATTAATGTTAGCATGAGTTTAGAGTCTTTTTCGAGGACATTTAGATAAGTGGTAAGGCAGTACGTCCAACTTCGGGGCATTCTGGGTAATAAAATCACAATTACGCGGAAGAGTGGTTTATTTTAAAAGCAAACTGTACCATTCCCAATGAACACAGTTCTCCCTGAATCATTCACATGTCTGATTACTAAGACAAACCCACACAATTATGAGTACTTAATTTTTCCTGGAATATTAAAAGATTTTTCAGATAACAGCCACTTTCACAAATAAAGGTGGATTTCAGTGCACTGACTCCACCCTCAGTCCACACCTTGTTAACAGCACCCAAATTCTGGAATGATCTTTTCTTCACCTTCCTTAAAAGGCTGCGGTTATTCTTGCTACTTGTTCACTATTTTCAGCAACATCTTTTCCTTCCATTAAACATTCCAGTTGTATGCTTTAGTAGTTTGAACAAGCAGCTTCATTAGCAGATTTTGTTTTGTTGTTTTGTTTTTCTCTCTCTCTCTCCTTGTGAAGGGTATCAATAACTCAATACTCAAAATTTTTGCTTTATGGTTTTGAGCAGTGATCCTCAAGATTAACAAAACATTTATGCTCAAATTTAATCATTCTTTGTCTATATGACATTTAGTTTTTAAACTGTTTAACTTGAATAAAGTTGAATTTCGGTGTAGTGGGATTTCTGAGCTGCGCATGTATACCTGATTAAAGGTCTGACTGACATGGTGAAATAAACAGCAATGAATTGTCTTTGTTCAAACCATAACGATTATTGTGGTCTGTGTGCTGAACCAACCCAGTGAGTTCATGAGTTGAATTTGCTCAGTCATTTTAAACCAAATTAATCTGTTTGCTTTCCAGCTCACAGATTCTCTGTTTAATTTGCCTGACCATCTGTTCCGAACAACATGACTGATTTCTATCTCTTCAACAGAGGAGAGACATTATCGCCTAGTGTCGTGGCCCCGATTGGTCTGTTCATTGTCTGTACCTGTAGTTCTCTGTTAGGCTACATCAGAACACAAGGAAACACCCCGAACAGGTCAGCAGTCTATCACAGACTAACACAATTTCACAGCCGCATTCACACATCCAACAAAAGTCAACCTGACCTGTGTGTTTTTGGACTGCAACAGAAAACTGCTGCACCCAGAGGAAAAGCCTTGTGATGTCAAGTCAGGTTTATTTGTGCAGCCCGATATCACATAAGATATCTCTGTGGGCATCGCGGGCTCACAACAGCACTAGTTCCTGACCCAGCTCGATCTCTCTCAGAAGATGAGGAAAGGGCCGGTAAAAAGAAACTGTTACAAGGAAGGAGCAGAAACCTCGGGAGACAGCTTCAGTGAAACAATTCCCCGTCCTCTGACAGATGGGGGAGAAAGGAGGAAAAGAACAAAGGTTTAAAGAAGACTTGGAGTTAGGGCTGAAAACATCTCAACACTGAAGATATTGTTGCTGTTTTTTTTGTCCTCTTTCACAAAACATCACTTTCAGGTTACTGATTCTATAATTAAAATGTATTTAAAAAGTCATCTCAAGTTTAACATGTGAATTGTTGTGGGGAAAGGAAAAATGAAGTGAGGAATAAATTATTTTTTTTCATGAATTCCAATAAGATTTAACAAATCTATAGAACCGTATAGCTAAACTCTTTATTCCCATTCTTTGTTGAGGAGGCTTATCTGAAAAGTAGTGTAAACCCAATAAATACCAGCAAAGAATAGAAATAGACTTTTATTGTCCTTTTTTCAGATTTCTTTAGTTGTTTTGTTGTCCATGTTGGGTGTTTTTGGCAGCTATATAGCTGAATTGGAGATACTAGCCTCTGGATATTTTGAACCAACCATGGGTCAATTAGGAGCTGCTGTGGGGAATGCTCATAGATGGGTCCAAAGAGGGATTAGAGCTACAACCAGTTGAAAAAGGCTGTAATAGAAAAGCTAATATGTAATAATAATACTACTTACACTTTTTTCCACTTAACACCACTTGAAAGATTAATGCATCTTATTTTCAGAAAGGAATACATTTTTACTGGTATTTGCAGCATTTGCTGCCTTTGACCATAAATCACAGTCTCCAGTTTGACTGCCATTTTTTTTTGTCACAGATTAAATATCTCGGACTGAGCTCCCCAATCTAATTATTTTGAACATCCCATTTTAATTAAACAGAATCAGCACCAGCGTGCATAACTGTTGTGTCTGCTGGTTTTCTATTGCATCTACAAGTAAACAACTGACTATGAAGTCATTTCAACCAAAAACGAGGACCGATACATTTAATTATTTCAAACCGCTATTTAGTTGCTTTTCTTAAAACTCAATATGTTTTGCATGAACAGTTTTTGCCACATACAGGCCACCATTCCTACATGTAAGCAAAAAGGTCTCTTGTAGAGCAAATGCAGATTAAAAAATGTAGGAATATCTAAGTTAACCCTTATAAAAGGGGCGTTATAATTACAGATACAGGCTTCATCTTTCAAAAATGGATGGCCTGATGAAAGAGCCTCTGATTACTTATTATTGTATTTAGCTTTTTTGCATTTGCCATTTTTATAGACAAAAAATGGAAGCCAAGAAATGTAATTCAATTATTACTTGCCTGGTGTTTTCTAGGCTGTTAAATCACTGAGAGCTCTTTAATTGTGTATTTGACTGGGAATTTTCTGTTGTAAGTTGAGAATACTGTGGTGTGCTGAAAGACCAAGAGGTCAGGCATTAATGAACTCCAATCACAAAATGGAACAAAGCAACTTGCTATTTCTTCAACCCAAAATCATACCTTACCTGCTCTCCGCTGTATTTTTCTAAAGCTGGTGCGAAATAAGCAGATTCGTCTTGATTCCTTATATGCTGACAATGACAAATAATATTTTTTTTCCATTTGAGTGTGCTTAATACTCACTGAAGCCACAAGAAACATTTGGCTGATAACTGTTTCAGCAACACACAGTACAACTAGAGGTAATTTTAGGAGAAGTACCTCAAAAGAACATATTTGTGAGAGTGCGGTCACCAAAAGAAGAATACATTTAGCAAAACTGCCACCTATTTTCTTCAAAAATACAATTCAAAAAACAGCCGCTTGACTGTAAGACTGGCTGATTCATCATCCTTCTAAATCTTTCATGAACATCCATATGAGGAGCTTTCTGTGCTTTCTGCAACCCACAAAATGTTTCAGAGTTTGAAATTGTTAGCTCTGTTGCTTCATGATGTGATTCAAAGTGCCTGACAGTCATAGCAGAGCAAAATTACTTGATTCCCGATCATTTTACATAATGTTATTTTCAATGTTCCTACAGCTTGCCTAGAAATTCTGAAATTATCTGGTACAATAGAGTTCAGAATGGTGTGTTTGTGCATGTATGCTGCCAGTAAACACATGGATACTGCAGTGAACCCTAAAAGTTTTTCCTACTTTTGACAGAATTTAGATGAGCATCTGTTACTAACCATCAACAAATTGATGTCCCTGTGTTGAATCATCCACATCATCATAAAGAGAGTAGAATGTAATACTAAAACCAAAAGACCATTGGTCTGCAGACAGCTTGTTATGACCCACAGTTACAATTTATTGTGACAGAGCCCTCCATTGAGCAAAGTAATTATGTTCAGAGCAAAGGAGGAAGTTACCATAGAAACACAACCCCAGAAAACATGAACTTTTACCACCAGAGACAACTGTTCATGATCTGCTCGAAAACACTGGTCAATATTTATTTTACTCATTACCTTTTCATGACCACATCATCTTCACAGTGTATGAGTAGCCATTAAAAACATTCGCTGTAAGACATTTGCTAATTAAGTTCATCTGTGTGTAATTGCCTGAACTAAAATCTTTAATTTGTGGTTTTCAATGAATGTTGGGAGTGATATGGGCATGTGGTATACTTGTCCTTGTTAGCACATGCAGTCTGACCTTACATCAGTGTGATCCACATTATGTTCAAAATTGGCTTTCTGGTAAATTGTGTTGCTGTAGATACTGTTTTGTAGGTTATAGTGTCACAGAGCAAATTGGAAAAACAAAGACCTTAATAGAATTGCTCCATCTATTTGAATGATTTTGCAAAGACTAATGTCATCACTGGCCATCAGACAGTAGTACCTACATCCTGCTCAATAAGATCCAGACTTTATGTGACATTTCAGGATATTGAAATGACCTACTGATAGCTAACAAAACAGAAACTCAAAAATATCAAGAAACTCTTGAAGACCCAGCTTTTCAGAGAGCTTATTCTATACTCCTATACTTCACTCTTCAGAAAGAGTGAAGTGTTTCACTCTTTCTGCACTTGTTTCCATACCTGTACTCTATTTCCACACCCCTGTCATCTTTCTAAGTTGCTTTTTGTTGGCTCTGATATTACCTTCATCATTAAAGTCCTCATTTTTAATGGGCTTTGGATAGAAGATTTTACCAAATGCATAGACATAAAAGTTAATACATTTGGGAGCCTGTTTTATAGAGGGTGTCAAAAAATGTCCAACCATGTAAAGAGCTAATGGACAGATCAACTCAATATCTTCGCTTCATACAAAGGGCTTGGAGTTTCGACTTTTGAGAAACAATTGCTTCCTGGAGACGTGGACTCTATTGAAGTTATACATTTTACCAAATCACTAACATTTGGATGTGATGTATGTACCAGTTCGACACTATGAAGCTTACCAGAAATCGCATGCTCTGTAAACGATGTACACAGACCGTGACGAGAAAAGTGTCAACTTGAAAAAGATGGCTGTTACACTTCCATTTGAGTCATTTGAGCTATTCAATATTTGGAAGTGTGTCCAACATGAACTGAATGGCTTCTTTCACATCCTCCGCTGCTATTTCCAAACTACAACCATAGACAGACTACAATTCTAAACAGCGCAGAAAATTAAGGTCTTTGTTAAATGGATAAATCAAGCTCAATGAGAAAACTGTTTCATGCAAAACAAAAATAACTTCTTGTT
This sequence comes from Xiphophorus maculatus, assembly GCF_002775205.1. Taxonomy (NCBI): domain Eukaryota; kingdom Metazoa; phylum Chordata; class Actinopteri; order Cyprinodontiformes; family Poeciliidae; genus Xiphophorus; species Xiphophorus maculatus. The sequence goes on along the minus strand of NC_036458.1, from coordinate 8,482,365 downwards.
TAAAGTCCATGTAGCCCTATAATCAGCCTTTCGTCAAAACTATTCTTCAAATGATTACCGTGTGCTTAGAGCATCAAGAAACGTTTAGGTAAAGCATTGCTCATACAGGTATTATACCTAAAATTAAATAGATTGAACTACATGGAATATATATGAATTTTCTTTCTTCCCTTAAATAATAAAAGGTGAAAGTATATTTCCAGGGTGACTTTTATCTCATCTGTCAGAACCCTCAGCAGCCTGCAATCATGCTGTCTATCAGCCACAGCTCAGGCCACAAGGTGATACGCATTCAAAGTAACTGAGGTAGACTCACATGGAGGTCATTTACTCAAGATATAAAACAGTTGAAGAAGGTGGGAGCATTGGCACAAACTGAACAATGTGGAGGTTTAAAAGCAATGCATTTATTTTCCAATTAATAGTGAAACTGCATTGTTCAGCTGCCAAACGAAATGTCTCAACTGAAAGAGGGTTTGGTGAGACACAGAAGACAAATGTTTTGGGATGGGATTAGTCCTCCTTTTTTATTCACAATGGCAGACTGGGTTGCCAGAACTGGCCATTAGCTCAAATGACTTTCAGGTCTTTTCAAAGACACACAAGCGCTTAATACAAAGGCATATGTATCACAATATAGGCAGAATTGTTTTAGCAGTCATTTATAGAAAAGAGCTACAGCCCTCATCCAAGGAAAGACACTTTTCCAACAAAGCATGTCTAATTCGAAAAAGAATGGAGGAGAGAAAAAGCAATTTCAATGAGCCAGGAAATGTAATGCATCTGGCCCAGCAGCTTTGATGGGGGTGTATCAACTCTAATATGTATGTGCGGATTTGCGTGGCCATCCATGTGTCATGCTGTCCAGATGAGAAAGAACACGGTCGTTCTATTACATGGGTTAGCACTTCTATGTAGATCACTTGAGACCTGCTGGACATTCTTTCCCTGCATATCCTCCCTCACATTGTCACTGCTGTGCTGAGTGGAGTGAAGTCAAACAACTAACACCCTTAAAATGAAACTGGAAATAGAAATTTATTATTTGATTCACTTAGGAGCTTTCATCGTGTCATCAAGAAGCAAATTATAGGAGCTCTTTCATGGCCAGTGAATGGGAAACAGATTTGTAGACATGGTAACTGCAGCCAGGTTGATTTTACAGAAAATATGGGGATGTTTTTCTGGTTCAAAACAGACAACAGCAAGTGATGCTCATTTTCATGTGAAATAAAATAACTTGTCCTTATACAAGTGGAGCTGTATTTTGGATTTCAGCTTTCATTTGATTTGTGGCTGGAAAAGAAGAAACCGAATCTTTCGTTTATGTTCACAGAAAGAGCTCATAATGATGTCATTTAGCGATATAAGCATTCTTTTTTTTTCAAAATGAAAATATTTTGCTCCACTGTAATAAGTTAATCTGAAATATTCCAGTTTCGCTTTTGATTCTATAAAGTATGGAGCACTGTCACCATCCTGTATCTCATAGATGTATGATCCCTAACACCAGCAGATTTGGTGGAAGTGATTGCCGGTTCTGCACAAGAGGGGAAACTCAAAAAGCATCTACAACCACTAAGAACTGCCAGTGTGTTTTCCACTTAGGTATAAATACTGGCAGTAGTCAAATATACTCAGTAATGGCGTGGCTTGAAAATGATCCACAGCCACAATTAAATGTTGTATGGATGGGGGGGGGATTTAGCCAGTTACAATTTGCAGTTTTTGCTGTTGCATATTACAATGTCGTTACATCCAAAACCTCGGCTTTTTTTATATTTATAGCTACACTATTGGAAACATGCTCCTTGACTATGTGTGGGGGATTATTGCCATACTGTTCAGAAGTTAGGAGAGATTTAACTTTCCTGTATGCACAGTATCTATCTGTAAGTCGATTGAAAGGAGGGAAATAAATACTCCAAAAATAATTTGGGTTTTTTTATGAATATTTTAACACTTATTTCAAAGAGAACAAATTGTTGACTGTTTTTTTAAACATTAAGTAAGTTTGCTGTCAAATAAAACATCTGCAGGCAGAAGGGTTTTTGGGACAAACTCTCGTGGTAACTTGTGGATATGAAATAGGAGGACAAATTTGCAAAGGAGTGAATTGACCTGGAGTCACCATGGATGCATCACTGCAAAATCTCAGTCTGTTCTAAGCCATATAATTATGATCATCGTTATTCAGGTTAAATTGTTTTGTCTGATTTGTCATTTTGTCAGGAATTCTTGGTGGCAGACAGAGACAAAGTGCTAGAAATGCAGTTGGTCCTGACAGTCTGAAGGACTCTTAAATGCTGCCACTCCCACAAAAACAGCATGAATGGTTTCTTGAAGAATGTTTAAAACCTATCATTTGTCTTGATTTTACACCTGGTGGTGGATGTTAAATTTATTTTTTCAACTATGTCTGGTATTTCTGTTAAGATCTGATTCAGATCAGACATAACCTAAAAACAGAAATGCTTTAGGATCCTAAAAGCATATTTGTTTGTGCTATAAATATTGGATAAATTGGTAAATTGAAGGAATACACAGTTTTTTTGTTGTTGTGTGTTTCAAATTAAATCTAAAGAGTGTGGTTAGCACTAGTTTTAAGCCCTTTGACTTGTTTACCTCTAAATAATAAAAAAAAACAAATTCATTTTTCTCTGCAGTCCAGTTCTCTCCTTTGCAGCCACAAACCAAAAGAAGTTAATAGCAGTTGTGGAAGAAAGTTTTCTGGTCAACTAAAGTTGTTGCAAAACACTATGTGTGGCAGAAAATTAACATTTTAAACACACAATCCTTAGTGAAAAATTGTGGTAGTAGTTTTATATTCTTGGGATTTTTTTTTTATCAACTAGACAAGGAAACTGGTCAGTATCGATGAGAAGACAGAGCCAAATATAAAGTAATCATGGAAGAAACCATGTTAGACCCTAAAAGATTTGCAGCTGTACTTACAACAGAAAATGATTAAACAATGCATGTACCACAAACCTTTTTTTATTTTTTTACTTAGAATGTTTTTGAAAAACTTGTATCATTTTTATCCTCCTCCACTACTTTCAAGTTCTGTGGATTTTCTGTGACAATATGTGAAAATCTTCAGGGGGTATTTTTACTGCTTCAAACATATTTTCCACTTCCTGGATGTCATGTACATACTGGAGGAAGTGGTGATTACAGATGCTTAAATACATCATTTCTGAGCAAAGCAGAATGCCAGTAAAGAGGAAAACCACATATGAATTCATTTATTATTTTGAATATTTACATTTGTCTTTCTTTTGTATTACTTTGATACCTGCCTCAAAGACTATGAATGCAAATGAGCAGTTTTAAAGTTAAAACCTTTTATTTTTACTGGTGCTCATTAACATACACTGTCCTTGTTAAACAAGCCAGTAATATAGCACAACTAACTAAGGCCACGCATTTGCAGTCTAAACACAAAGCCCTTTTTAATCCTCTAATCAAATTTAATGATGCTGCCTTTAAGTGTATTTCTCCAAATTGTGCTTTTTAGTGGTAATTTATTCATGGCAGAAAGCCGTAAGATCTTTGCTCAAACAATAAAAAGAATACTCACAGTGAAATCCAGTGGGCTCTGTTGTTTCTACTGCGCTTTCTTAACATTATCTTTCTAATTCACAGACAGGAAAGGGAATTGGAATGGGCCGCACATTTAAACATGACGCAGCCATCTGACGATTCAGGAGAGCAAAGGGCGTTTAGGTGCAGTGGAGAACATGGAGAGGCTGGAGCTTCTCAAACAAGCAGCACACCAGCTCACCAGTGGTGGGAAATAGAGGACATCTTGCCAGGTTATGACTTCAAACATGTAACAGCCTCAGCAACTCCAGGCCAATAGAACAGATTGCTCCAATTACAGCAAGCCTCACGCACTAGAGTCCCCATGATACATGCGACGGTCTGTTTGAGTGGACTTTAGGCAGTGGCATGCTGCTCTGGAGCTCTGAGGCCCACATGTCCCACTGCCAATCTGTATTCTGTCTGAACCCGCAGACATCTCCTTTTAGCCCTGCTTTCGTTTCAGCTTCTGTTCAAACTGGCTGTTTTTGGCTGCCAGCTCAGGTGATTGGCAACCTCGTTCTGAAATTTATAACAAAATCAATTCTTTAACAGCATCCCTGAGCACATCAGTCTGAGTGAGAGGATTTCTGCCCCCTTATTTTCAGCTTCTCAGCCTCAGAGTGGTTGTAGATGAATCCCCATGCACACCCATGCGTATACCCACGTCAACTCTTAGATTTTGCTTGAATTTGCAGCGTATAGTAATGCAGAAGATGCTAGGTGGCAGCATCATTGGGAATCGCCTCTTTAATTGAGGGCTGCTTTGAGAAATTGATCAAGGCCTTTGCAAAGGTTGAAACACCATTGAGGGAGGAGCCTTGTCAGTGAAGATTCATGTGTCTCTTGGAGTAGACTCTCCGTGGTCTCTTTTGTTCGGCAGGCCCAGCATGAGGACGACCGCATGATGAGCACCACCACCTCGTTTCTCCTCCTAAATCTGAATTAAAAAGGTGAGGCTGGTGCTGATAGGCTGCCATAAATGATACAGTGTTGTATGTCTGCATGCCTCCCCAGATGGCTGCTGCACTCCCTTTGCACCATCAAGACATAGGGAAGATGTATGGTTGTGTTGTAATGAAAGCATGAAGGGGTCTTAAGTCGCAAAAGGAATATCTCCATCACACTGGTAGAGAGGTAATAATGCCCATGTGTACTGTATTCTGGGGGAAAAATGAATTGTGGGGCGACAATACAAAGCTTACGAATTAAAGGAGAAGCAGAATAAGCTCTAGTGGAGACTGTGAACCAGTTGTGCTTTAAATACTGCCTGCAGTTTTTTTTCTTCTTTTTCCTGTTATAAGCTGTGTATTTGATACAAACATGAGGGCGAGCAGGATAGTTTGTAACAGCTCATCTTTAGAATAAGTGTCAATAATTTGAGTCTTATAATATATTTTAATGCTTGTTTTCCGTGGTGGAATGATGGGATAAACATGTTTAACGTACACGTTCTAAGGAGTTAAAGAAGTCACAACCTGGATGTACAAGAGTTTAACCTGGATTTTCTAGTTCAGACATAAATTATGCATACAGACTCAAATACACTCACCAGATCCTTTATTTGATACATCTTTCTTGTACTGGGTTGGACAAAAATGTTGCCTTATTTCTGTATTGTTAAATTAGCAAGGATTCAGAAGACATTTTGGTCCATGCTGTCATGGCAGCATCATGATATGAATCTCCCCCTCCACCTCATCTCTCAAAGTAGCTCTGTTGGATTGAGGTCTTGTGACTGTGGAGGCCAGTTGCATACAGTGAAAGTCGTGTTTAAGAAACCAGTTTTAGATGATGTGAGCTTTGTGATGCGATGCGTTATACTGCTGAAAGGAGGCCTCCAAACATGGGTGCACTGTCATAAATGTATGGATACGATCAGCAACATTTCTCAGGTAGACTGTGGCATTCAAATAATGCTTAGTTGCCACTAAGAGGCCCCAAGTTCAAAAAGAAAATGGGGGGGTTGCAGTTGGTTTTAGGAGCAAAGGATCATTGATGCATGAGGATGGAAATAATAATTTAATGTTTTTAAGCCAAGTTCTGACGCTACCATGTGATGGCTGCAGCAGAAATTAAGACTTATTGGACCAGACAACGTTTTCCCATCTGTTCGTTAAGCCTCTGCGAACTGTAGCCTCTATTTTCTGTTCTTAGCTGACAGGAGTGGCATTCGGTGTGGTCCTCCTAACCCGTTTGCTTCAGGGTTTGACAAGTTGTGCATTCAGATACGGTGTAGTGCATGCCTGGGTTGTAATGAGTGGTTATTGCAGCTACTGCTGCCTGTCTACCATCTCAAATCAGGCTATCCATTTTTCTCAGACATCAACAAGGCATTTTTATTCATAAAACTGACATTCAAAGTTTCAATTATGAAGAATGAATATGTAGTTCTACATCTTTGTGATTCCAGGCACTTTGCCCAAGCTACTACAACATTCAGAAAAAGATATCCTACGCATTACTACCACCATGCTTAACTGTCTAAAAAACCTTACTCTGAACTGAAAAAAAAATGTGACCAAACTACTCAAATTTTGTCTTGTTTGATTGACTATGAACATTATCTCTAGATGGCATGTGGCTTCTCCTTGAGGGCTGCTGCAGAGGCTTGTTTTTTGGTCTGTACCTTCTTAATTAATGGGAATGTAAAACTCATTTTCCTGCAGACAGAGATACTGGTGTCCCAGCAGCTTCAGTTTCATTATATAATCTGACTAGTGTGGTTTCTAAACATCTTAGCTATTTTCCTTTTGTCTGACACATAAAAATTTGATTCTGAAGGTCAAAACACAATTTTATGTTGTGACTGAACAAACAGCAAAACGGATTGTGAATGGATAAACCAGGCTGAACTTGCCTCTCCAAACTCCTGATCTTAATTGTGTTGAATATTTGTGGTACTGTGTGTGCTAAAAAGTCAGGTCCATGTCAGGAAACCAACTAGTTTAAATGAGTTTAACCGATTCTGCAGAGAAGAGTTGTTCAGTCAAACCTCTGCCAGAAACTTATTAATAATGGATACAAAATGGGTTTGTATTAAGTAACTTGCAACTTTATTTTAACCAAAGATCGATGGATGGTGTGTATTAATATTTTAAGACCCAAATTTTAACATTTGGGTCTTTGTGGATTGGAGGAAATCAGAAAAAAAATCTAACTTCTACTCCTTTTTTTTGTTTGTTTGTTGTTGTTCATCAAAGTGTGTATAATTTCCCCCGGCCACTGGAAAGAGCGTTTCTTTGAAAGCAGTAGTAAAAGCTCAACATTTTTAAGAGACTTTTGCTCGTAAAGACTTTATATAAACCTCTTGAAGTTTTATAATAGATAACTGGAAAATGTTTGACAGGATGTTGATACAACTTCAAAGAGGAGTTCAAAGAGATATTTGTAAGACACAAATGCCTCGTCAGTTATCGTCAGTTGTCACAAAAATGCAGTATATATCAAAAATAATGTGAAAGAAATTTGATTTTTTTAAAAAGTTTATTTTACATAATGTAACTCTTTCAATGGCAAAGATATTATTCACCATTTTGTTAATAAAAGCATAATTTCCTAAGAAATTATTATTCCTGCAAACTTCCTGTTGCAGAAATCATTTCCATTGAGTGACACTGAATATGCATTCAATATATAAGTGGGTGAAAATGTTTATATGAATTGCCTTCAGATGTTCTAATAATGCAATTGTTTAAAGAGTTCAAGATGAGATAGATTTAAAAAAATATACTTGCCAGAAGTAATTTGATGCATGTACACCCCTACACTGTAAATCAACTCCTGATGTTCAGTTTGTTTACATGTAAAATACTTGATCCATTTATATGAGATAGTAAATATTGAATGATTGATGTAGCCCTCCAGTGAACATGCCCTTCACCGTTTAAGATATTACTTTGTAAACTTTCAGGAGCCATTTTGCAACTTCTAGATTACAAGTTACCGCCATGTTCAGGTATTTCATCTTCTTCACTAAAACTTTATGACCCTCCACAGGGATTCTTATCAGGCTTATTTCCAGTTTGATTACCATTATGACCTTAAAAAGTAAGACATGGTGTTTAGTGAGCTTTTAAAATGCATTAGATGTTCACTCAATAAAGAATTTTATTTTATCAGCCTGTGTGTCATCCTATGATCCTGTTGAGGTAATTAGTTCTTTCACACAGAGTAGAAAACATTTCTTTACTTTTTTCTTTGCCCATTTAATTATTTTATATTATCAAATAGTTATATGTTCAAGTTCAACAATTAGCATTTAAGGCAGCACACAGACTAAGTATAGAGTTTTATTTGTAACATCTCAAACAGACCTTGACAAATCTCCTTTATGACACAGTGCCATAAGCTGCCTGTTGAAGCTGATAATACGACCTGTAGGAACACTGTAAAAATAGGTGACCTCCAGCAGTCATGAGAATAGGCAGCCTAGATGTGAAATCTCTGGTGGACTGATCTACCTGGCAACCTAGAATGTGAAGCTTTCTACCATGTGAGCAATTTCTTTTTCTTCTTTGTGCCTAAACCTAAACAAACAGAAAGTGATCATTTTAAAAGTGAGAAATTATAGCTTAATGCAGATTAATCTGTTGTACTTATGGTCACATTTAATAAGTTTGGATATCATTGAAAGTATTGTTTATTTCAGTAACTCAGTTCACACGCAAACTGATATTTTTAGATGTTTGTCAGTTATGATTTTCCACCTACATTTATGGAAAACATATTTTAGAGTATACAATTGCATCAGACTTAAATTAAAAAACATAAAAACATTTTAACGTAAAAATGTGGGCTTAATGAAAAGCATGTTTAATACACACTTTAAGGCTGTTATTTTCAAAAGTACCCTTGTTTTGATAAACAAACTTAATTGTGACATACATGGTAATTTATAGAATATGAATGAATGTTTACTACACTTGAGTAAGTTTCCTGAGATTTATAATGTCTATTATGATAGTTTCTTATTATTATTACCATCAAGACAAAAATGCAAATCAAAACTGTTTCAAGATGACCTAACTACTTTTTTGAAAACAGAAAAAAACACCATTACACTATTTTGGTAATGCTGCCAAAATAGTGTAATGCAACCTTACTTATTTGGAGTTTGATATTTGGACATTCATCTTTTCACCATAGTGCGACAGGAAGTGGATATGTGTAGAAATGTTTAATAAAAGGAACACAACCTTGGGTGAAATAGAAAACAACTCCATAAGCTCTGTCATTGCACACAGCTAGAACAGCCAAGCTGAGGGATAAATGTGCTGAATAGGTGATGTTCAAGGTGCTAAACACAGTTACAGCAGCTGTGTGGTTCCTCCTTTTGCACATCCGTTGTACATTATAATCATAAAATATATAGTTGTTGCAGATGAAAGATAATAAATATCAGAAGAACAATCTTTTAGTGTTTTTGCTTTTTTTGTCCACAGAATTTATCTACCCTGTTATCTGAGATCAAGTAAGGAATGTAACAGGTCTAGGATGGAAGCAAAGAAATGCCTTTTAAATGTAAAATTGTGTATCTCATATAGAGGGAACTCAAGGCAAAATCCAGGCCAGAAGGAATATACAGTACAGTCCCTATAGAAAGTTTTGAGTCTGCCCCAAGTTCTTCTCCATGTGGGGAATGACTGGAAATCTCTAAAGGTAGGCACCCAGGAGGCATCCTGTTCAGATGTCTGAACCGAACATCCCCTGGTGATTTTTTCGAGTCCTCCAAAGGAGTGTTATTTTTTGTTGTTTTGTTTTTTTATGGAGATTTACTGTTTTAAAAAGATTTAAAATTCGAGACTATGCTGGTTCAATTGAGACAGACATAAAGGGACTACAAAGGTTTATTTAGGAGAGTGTCTTAGGAAGATCCATGAATATTAAATTTTGTCAAGTTGTACTTAAACCAACATTCCCATCAGCAACTTTTATAAAATCTCATTTAAATTCATTATTGTCATATAATTATAATGTATTCATTTGATTTGCAATTAGACGTCTGTTGCTCATGAAATGTATCTTATTAATTGACCATAGATACACACACATGCATATATATATTTATATTTTTATATATTATACGTGTCGGTGTGAATCGTTGAATCGTTCAGTGAAATTAAACTTCATGCAGTGTAAGTGTAATAATGTTTTTTGGCCCTTCAGTGCCTTTAATTATATGAAAAATAAGCTTGTCTATTTTTCTTCCTAAGGTTTATCACTTTTTGTTTATTATGTGAAAAGATTTTGTTATTTATATGTTGCAAAGGAGAGAAGTCCCTTTATGTTCCAAAAGATGAGATGTAGTGATGAGCTCAAATTATTACCATAACTTCTCACAGGCCACTCTCTGCTGAAAAATCACCATTCTGACTCCCAGTATCGCCATGTTTTACTTAGCATTACCATCAAGATTAGAGGGGGCATATCAAGGGAGAGGCTGGAGTTTGAGCTTCCAGTCTATCCAATCTAAAACATAAAGCTTGCCAAGTTTGCCCGCAGTCAGAGAACTGCCAAATCTCTCACATCCTACAAGCAAATGATTCATCTCAGCCTTTCAACGACAGAAAATATGGAAACGGGATATGTTTTCTGCGGCCAGACAGAGAATCAAAGGATCTTCCCACTCATATTTTCACTTCTTTTATGGATTAGTGCACAGAGTGCACTATTGATCTGTGTACAGCAACTAAACCGTCTTTTCTTAGCTGCAGTTGTGTTAATAAAACAAAACTCTTAATGAAGAAATGATTACCCATAAGCTAACGCAGAAGCAATTTTTATAAAGTCAAGATGACATTGAATTAGTTAACTTTCTAAACATTCTGAGAAATAAAATCAGATAACTGGGAACAAACCTTTTGGTCTGCACAAGGAAGCTGGGAATATCTGTCTGAAAGTACGTCTTGGATTTAAAATAAGAAGTTTAAGAATAAACCGAACCAAACACAAAATAAGAAGCTTACAGAGGACAGCAGTCCTTTAGCCAATTCAATAATGTGTCCTTGCTGTTGTTTTAGACATTTCATTGATTTCCTTTCACTGAGAAATTGTCAGAATGCGACCATGCAGGAGCCTCTTTTCAACAATTTATTAAATATTCACTATGCATTTTTTTCCAGTCTGTGCAAAGTTGATTTACCACATTTCCTCTCACCAAACATAAAACATGAAAGTTGTCAACAGTTAAAAGGATTGTGCTATAGTCATTTCAAACGTAGCTGCAGTTTCCAAGGTTACAGGCAACGCAGTATTGTTGTCTTTTAGGTAGCAGGAAATTGGGAATAGATCATAATTTATTTTTGATGAGGAGTAAAAAAAAAGGAGAGGACAATTTTGTAATAGGAAATATGTTGGTTCATTGAGGCTGGTGAAGGGGGGGAAAGGAAGCAGAAAATATTGGGACATTGTGTCTGTGGACGCTGCATCGTTTCTCAATGAGACAACAAACATGAGGGTGGCATCTGCACACTCTGAGAGGAAAACAGAAATGTGCACTTCAGATGGGGAAACAAAATTGAAAATCAGCACCAAAGCTCTGGACATCTGACTTCAGCAGATAAATCAAAGATTTATTCAGAGAGGTCAAAGCGTCAAAATGTGAACACAGAACTTGGATGATGGATCAGCACCCATTTGACAGCTGGATGTGATAAAAGCCCCAGGGCATGTTCAGCGATGTGTCCGTCTGCGTATTTGTTCATCAGAGAGGCAGGTGCCTGCTGAATTGAACCGCTTTGCTCTTCTTTGTCTGTGCTACACCAAGGCACAATGGGCATTTGTTATTTGTGAGGAAGATGCTACATAAACTATTTAAAACAATAACACAAACAGCATAAGCTTGATTGAGCAAGAGAGCCAGAAAGATAATCATCAATCAGCACCCCGTGTTTTCTAAATCAATACCATGTGCTGGCATTCTGGCAGCTTTCCTCACACCACCGCCAGAGACAAAAACAAAAAAAAAAAAAAACTCTGCCACTGAATCTGCCACAAGGCGTGCTCCTCTCCTCCTACTTATTTACAGAGGCAGTTGTTTTTTAACAGAAAACACAGTGCCACGAAAATGGTGCCACGAAAATGAACCATCTTCTTCCCTCTGCTGCAAACAAGTATGAGCATTTACGCTTCCATATCTGTGGATGCATTCGACGTGTGCCCAAATGAAGAACAGACTCCTCTTCACAGGTAGAGGTGACTGCTGACCTAGTTTGAATTTGGTAATGTGTGTCAAGGTCAAACACCCACAGCGTATATTTGTTCACAAACAACCAGAAGGCATGTGAACGCTCTGGTATGTGGTTTTAGTATTGGAGTTCTGTTAACTTCAGAAAAGAGCAAAGGATGTTTTCTATAGCTGCATTCCTTCTCCAAAAGGCTTGAAAAGTATTTATAAGAGGTGGGCGATATGGCTGAAAGGCTTATGACAATAGAAATGTTTTGCATCAGTTGATATTGATAATTACATATTTGTTTTTTGTTTTAAATATCCTAAGTACTGCCAAGCTGGCGACGTGACCTATCCTTTTTCATCCACAATTTCCTCATGAGCTGTTGCACTTTTTTTTCCCATCACTCCTGTTGTTTTGTATTTTTAAGCAATTATGAGGCATGGTGGCAAAACATGAAACTGCTCCAACATACTGAGGTGTATCTGCATTCTGTGAACCTTGCAGACTCTGCGCACTGACCTCAGACAGTTTAGATTTAATAGTTACAGATTTGCCGACATTTCTCGTGACAAATTCCTTCATTCCCCACTTCCATTATCAAAATGGACACTAGCAAGTTTGATGAGCTTGTTGTTCACCTAGCGCTGTTTCTTCTGCACCGGGCAGCCACCGCTCCGCTGTCAGTGCTGCAGTGAGAGAGGCAGTCATGCTTCAGGTCCCGGCGACTGGTTGCTCTGACTTTCCACATTATGTCGCTAACAGAACAGTTTGAAGCGATTGCTGTTTCCTGTCGAACAGTTTCCTACGTGCATCACCGAGTACGCGGCCGTAAAATTGTACCTCTGTGGGAACGTTTCTGAAAGACATTGAGTCCAGTGTGCCAGGACCTCCGAGGACTGAAATTTGCCCGGGTCTGTTGGGGACAAAACTTCTACTGCATATGTTTCTCATCAGATTATTGGTAGGTAACCAAAGAGGGAGTGAGTTAGTTGATGCCACCCACTTTCATTTGACCTTGCTTAAGCCGTGAGAGGTTGAGCGACTAAAGCCTTTCCTCTGCCTACATCCCCCAGAATGCAGTGCAGTTATGGATGGAATTTCATTTAAATTATCAACATTCTATCAGATGTACCTTATTGATATTGATCACTTGTCTATTACAAAGGTATTCATGACAAATACAGTGACTTTAGCAACAGTATTCAGATTCCCAGAATTTTTTCAACTTTTGTCATATAAAATCCACAAACTGCAGTATATTTTATTGGCTTTTTAAAAACAAGACTGACATAAAAATTAGTAGAATAGTGGAAGAAAATTCAATTTTGATAAATGTATCAAAACTGTGAGGAGATAACAATTTGGAACGTGTTGCATGAGCATTTGCGCTTCCCTATCTGTGGATGCATTCAACTCCCAGATTTATTATTCTTGAACTATCTTTCTTGCAGTTGCAGCTGCAGGTTTACAGATATCTTTACCTGCTTTGCACATATAAAAACTGCAATGAATGCCCATTCATTTTTGCTAAATATTTCAAGCTTTTTCAGATTCTTTAGGTCTAGGACTTTCTGATCTTCAAATGTACCTCTGGTATGTTTTGGGTCCAGCTTCATCATCCTACTATAAAATCTGACAAGCTTTCCTTTCCTGCTGAACCAAAGCATATCCACATCAAGATGCTGCCACCACCATTTTTCATGGTGGGGTTGACGTGTTGATCTTCTACTGTTTTTTGCTTGCAGTGAAAGACTGCCAAAGCCTAACTCAAATATTAACCAGATCTCAATCAAACAGGAGCACCTCCTTTGACATATTTGCTGTGTGCCCAACATGGATTGCAGTGGAGAGTTTTTGACTTTTTTTCCAACAATTCAACAATCTTGCTGTTCTTTTATAGAGGCCAAATTGGTGGAATGTACAACTAGTAGATGTTCTGTTAACAGATTGGCTGAGAAGTGTGTCTCTGCAGCTCCTTCAGAGTTACCATGGGCCATACTTTGAATTTAAAGATGGATTAATGAGTGCTCTTTGTGATGGTCAGACATGTTTGTGATGTTGGCATATTGCTCTATTACTCAACACTTCTTTAAGCTTCTCCTCAACTTTATCCCTGACTTGTCTGTTGTATTCCATGGTCTAGTTTGTTTGCTAATTTTTCTAACACCCTTTTGAGGCCTTCATATAACAGCTGACATTGCAGTACAGACAGGCAGATTCTGGTGAATACTTGGGAATAGAAGTACTTAGGAACAAAATAAAAGAGGCTGAATACACACTTTTCAGATATTTATTGGTTGAAAAATTGAAAAACATGTATCCTTTTTTATTCATATTCACACTTAATTACTTTGTGTTGGTCAGTCACAAAAAATTGCAATGCAACGCAATAAAGTTTTCAATTGTAATGTGACAAAAAGCAAAAAAATTTAATGTTTGGTTTTGAGTTTTCTGTTAAAACGTTTTTGTTTTAACTCCTGGATTTTACTCATCATAACATTTACTTATTTTTTATTATAAAAAGCAAGAAAAAAAACAACTTTTAGAGCTTTTCACGCTCATAGCTGAAATTATTTCCTGCGTCTTGACTTGGTATTGAAGTCTTAATCTCCCCTTCACAGCCCTGCTCTGTAATGTCGAGGATGTCATTTATAAATCTGACCTCATGAAAAGCCTTTGGAGTCTTTCAACAAAGAAAAGCATGACAACTAACTCTGTTTCCTTTTTGCATACTAAATTGCAAGGGAAGTGATAGGAGAGAACTTTTGCTGCCTCAATACTGCTCTCTGCTGGAGAAGAACCTTTCTTTTATGACGCTGACCCATGGGTAGACACTGGACCAACATTGAGAGAAAAAAGAAATCAAGAAATGAGACTGATAGTTAGGTGTTGGTGTTTATTACCAAAGCAGCATCACTAAAGAGTTAAAGAAAAAGGATATAAAGCCTGTTCAGTCTTCATGTGGAAGGTTATGCTCTCTTTATTTTCTTAAACAGATCCTCCACCTTATGGCTCTCAGATTTACAGGCTTGCAGGCACAGTTTGAAAAGCCGCAGGGTTGAAGGACATTTGGAGTAATACCACTTTGCTCAGCTCCCATGCTTGCGTGTGTGAGCTCACACGTGCACCTCGTCAGGAGCTACATGCTTCCCGCAGAGCCCTCGGAGCTGACCACCCACCTCTTTTTAGCCCGGTTAAAGAACCAAAGGGAATTCATATTGGGGCCTGCCATGCAAAGCAATGGCAGGAACCTATTACTATTGTCGGAGAGAAGCGTCTCTTTAATCTTTATTTTTCTTCCGTAACCGTTAATGCGGCTCGTACCGCTGGGTGCACACCTACAAATGAGGTATCAAAACGTGCAGAAAATTCACGCCATTGGAGCTATTACTTCTGGTGGGATTTGGGCTTAACGTGGCGACATAATTCGCAAAAAACTACGAAAAAAACCCCATTATAACTCAATGGGAAAAATCCTAGAAATACCCTATTTTTGAGGATTTGCTGTGTCGTCACAAATTCACCTAGAAATGCCATTCAAATTTCATTTTGTAGATACGTCTGTGATCTCTTCGAAAGTGAAGACGGCTCGTCGATACCAGTTACGGTTTGTCCACAATTTGCCTCTAAGCGACCCAAAGTTTCTCATTTTTCCTAAAGTTAGAGTGCGTCTCTGGCTGCTTAGAGTGAGAGATGAAGACAACTTTTTCAGCCCAAATCATTTTTGAAATCGCCATCACGCCCACAAATATCGCACGATTAGTATCAAAATCGGTCCTGACATTGATACGCCTGTCTGCTCCGGTAAAATGTTTTCGAAATTTATCTAGACCGTACGGTTTTCTGTCACGGTGCTTCAGAGCAAAGTCATGCGACAGGATTTTCTGAGGCTCTCAGGCTCTTTCACTAACACTTCACACCTTGGTGTGAAACTTATTTAACATAGCAACGGAACTCAAGAGGCTATTGGCTGCTGATTTGGACTACAAATACGCATCATTGTAGTTCTATCTATAGTGATACCCTCAGTTGAAACAGATCAGGACTTAACTGGCCTTTATAACTACTTGCTGCTATGGGCTGTATATAACTGATTTAACTCAGTAACTGTTACACATGGGATTAGTTTGGCCCTTTGAAATGAAGCTTAACAAAAATTTCAAAATAAAAGCCTTGAATATTTTTACATCAGAAAATTGCTCTTTTGAGCTGTATATAACTGATTTAACCCAGCAATTGTTACACATGGGATTAGTGTGGCAATTTAAAATTAAGCTTGATGAAAATTTCAAAATAAAAGCCTTGAATATTTTTACATCAGGTCATTGCTCTTTTTGGCTTTATTTGACTTTTTCATCCAAAGCACTGTTACACATGGTATTAGTTTGGCCCTTTGAAATGAAGCATACTGAAAATTTCAAAATAAAAGCCTTGAATATTTTTACATGACGTAATTGCTCTTTTTGGCTTTATTTGACTTTTTCATCCAAAGCACTGTTACACATGGTATTAGTTTGGCCCTTTGAAATGAAGCATACTGAAAATTTCAAAATAAAAGCCTTGAATATTTTTACATGACGTAATTGCTCTTTTTGGCTTTATTTGACTTTTTCATCCAAAGCACTGTTACACATGGTATTAGTTTGGCCCTTTGAAATGAAGCATACTGAAAATTTCAAAATAAAAGCCTTGAATATTTTTACATGACGTAATTGCTCTTTTTGGCTTTATTTGACTTTTTCATCCAAAGCACTGTTACACATGGTATTAGTTTGGCCCTTTGAAATGAAGCATACTGAAAATTTCAAAATAAAAGCCTTGAATATTTTTACATGACGTAACTGCTCTTTTTGGCTTTATTTGACGTTTTCATCCAAAGCACTGATAAACATAGGATTAGTTTGGCGCTTTGAAATGAAGCTTAACAAACATTTCAAAATAAAAGCCTTGAATATTTTTACATCAGCTACTTGTGTTTTGAGCATTATATAACTATTTTAACCCAATGACTGTTACGCATGGGATTAGTTTGGCCCTTTGAAATGAAGTTTAACAAAACTTCCAAAATAAAAGCCTTGACAACATTTTAAATCATACTGAATGGTGCACGTCCGCCTCGCTTAATGTTCTTGCGGTTCTCCGCGTGCCACTGATTACGTCGCGGCGTTCTTTAGCGTCGACGCCGATTTGTGGCGTGACGACGCCGGGCCCAAGCCCGACGGGCGCGCCTTGGCAGGCCCCGGCTAAATTTCTTCCGAAATTTTCTAGTTTCAGGATGATACTCTCTCTCTTCATCTGCGCCATGCTTATTACTGCATCCAAGAAAGATCAAAGCTACCTAAACTACCCTCAGAGCTCGCAGCCCACTGAAGATTCTTCACAGTGCTAGAATAACGAGGTGAAGACTGCCTCCACTTTTATCCTCACCTTACTTAGCAAGTGAGTCATATTTGTAAGAAAATCGTTTTCGCCAGAAGTGCCACACTCCCTTTAAAAACACACCGAGGGAGACATGGAAGCATGGGACGATTCAAGTTGGCAAACACGCTCATCAACATTAACACTGTTTTACTTCCCACATGAGGTGTAACCATTTATTTCCCTGCTGTCGGCTATTGATTCATGTATCAGTATTACCCAAAGGTCAGAGCAATAATCAGATGTGACCAGTATCAAGTGCTCCCATGAAGCCTCTGATTCTGAAACAGCTGTTTGAGCTTTAATTAAAGGGAAGTAGCAGGTGTCACCTGAGCCCCGACTGCAGGTCCACACCTGGTTGCATTAATTTGATTCAAAGTGGTTTTGACACTCTGCTTGCACTCTAAAGTCCCACATTAAGCCACGGGAACTGAGCACCTGGCTGGACAGGAGGAGTGTTTCACTGACACCACTCTGAGAAAGCCAGGGAGCCCGTGTGTCTGCGGGCAACCCAGGGGACGTCTCCATCCTCCCTGGATCTGCCTTACCAGAAACATCTGTAAGTGAGCAGACCTGCGACGCTGACCTGTAGTCACACTGAGCTGAGGGCTCGGCGCGCTCGAGATAATTGTCTGTGGAAACCTCCCACAGGCTGTAAAAGCAGCTTGTTTCAGATCTCCTGATGATTTCACAGGACATTTAACTTTACACCTCTCATTTGTTATCTCTCCCGGGGCATTTCCAAATATCCATTACCTCGTTCCCAAGGAATGTGGAAAACCTTAACTGCTTCTTGCTTTTATGTATGCATAAATTGCCACGGGGATAAATGTGACTCTGAATTTGGACTGAGTGACACCATGGTTGTTAATGTGCAGCTCTAAACAAACTGATGACCTCTTAAACATTACAATAAAAATAGTCATTCTAGATGCAACACTGTTCAGTCTGTCTGAGGCTGAGCAATGCCCAATGAAATCTATATGATCCAAGCATAGAGCACCAGTGGTTCAAGCGGTTACTGGTTCAGGTCACGTGGAACTCTCTGTGGCAACAGTTTAATTTTGCCATGACAATAATTTCATGAGTCAACAGGCTACGACTGGCAGTTTGTGTCAAGCTAAACAGTGTTTAATTGGATTCTGAGCCATGGCAACGACACCAGGGGCTTGTTTCCATCTTTTATTTCAGCAGCACCTGGAGCGTAATGGTAGTGATTACATCCCTCCTGCGGTGTCCCGGTGGTTGTACCCTTGTGGGCCCCTGGGAGGAGGAGGCGGCTGAAAGTCGTAGTGCGTGCAGCGCCTGCTGACCTGTTTAACTGCTGGCAAACCCTGAGCTTCTGCTGCTGAGGGTTTTACTTACAGCACTGCCGAGACAAACTCGGGTTCTAAAGGAATTATGACAAACACCAAATGAATTGCTCGCTTGCACAAAGTCAGACCGCCGAGATTCCAGAGTGTTTCTGCAAAACACAACCCTTTTTGCAAAAACATAAAATGAAAGCAGTTTACTTCAAGGTGAAATTAAATTAAACTGTTTTACAGAGAATTACTGTGAATAATTTTACAATTTAATAAAAATATATAGCACTTTGAGTAATGTACAGTATTTAAGTCTTAATCAACTGCATGACTCAGAGTGCTTTGAATGCTATTACTTTGACTTTTGTCTCAAAGCTGTTTACCTCTCAAAAGAACTGATTGCTGAAATTGAAAAAATTAGAAAAGTAAAAAAAATTTATTCCAGCTGAAGCCTATCCCAACAGTCATCAGGAGAGAGCCAAGGTACAGAACAGGTCAAAAGTTCTTTGCACGACCAACAGAAAGACAGGCAAAACAGGCAACAACTCACACTTCAAAGCAATTTAAATGCAAAATGTTCTGCAATTTTAGAGAACTTTACAAGCTATACAGGCCACACAAGCTGCTTTTATACCACAACCTTCATTCACTAATTCACACACCGTTTTTTCTAACGCTTTGTGACACCACAGGCTTTCATTTATTAACAGTTGAAGAAGAAATCCAGTAAAGGCCCAGGGCTGGGAATTAAACCCAGGGACATCTGCATCAAGGACTGTAGCCTCATTGTATGTCACACCTGCTCTACCACTGAACCTCAGATAGATAACAGGCATTTATTTAAATGGGGAAACAAAGAAAAGGAAATTTCTGAAATAATTTTCTGCAAGAGAGGAAAGGAAGGTGTGTGCTATGGGAATTGTAAAGTTCTCTTTGCGTTTTACAAACGATATGATCCTGCTGGTAACTTCAGGCCATTACATTTTGTGCATGCTACTAATGTTCGTAGTTGGTTGCAAAGTAGACAAGAGCAAAGTCAGTTCCTAAAAGTTTTACACGATGGTTCCTGATTGGGAAAAAAGGTAGACTGCTCCCTACAGGTCACAATTTAAAAACAAGTTGCATGTTGGGAGAAAACTGCGACAAATTACCTTTTTGTTAAAGTGGATTACATGCATTTTTGATCATATTTTACTACATTTTGACCAGTACTTCTACCATTTATTCTTAGAAATGCTCGGTAGCTGAGCTAATATCTAAGTCAAACTGAGGATGATGATTTTGACATTACCTACGAAGTAAGAGTGTCCAGAGTCAGTCCTCATGGGGGAAGGTATCCTGAATGTTCAGTTCTCTCAAATAATAGCTCATTAGTAGACCTTTGCAGAACACTGACATGCAGAGGAGGTTGCAAATACCACCAGGGAGAGACATAACACATGCAGAATACCTGTAATTTCCTCTTTGTCCAGAGCTGTGCTAGAAAACACAATTCAACAGGGAGGGTCTAATGAGTCAAAAAACAAAGAGTTTGGAGAGCACTGGTTGATGAGGAACCAGGAGGATTTATTTTTTAGCATAATGAACAACTTTAGAAAATTGAAAAATATGGTGCCATACTGGCGTAACATCAACAGTTTAATGCCATTTTATAAATTTCACTGTGAATAGTATTACTAAGTCAAGTCAGTGTATGTATGCCAGTCTTATTAAACCATATTTTTTTTTATCTGGACAGACATGTAGATAAGCTCTCTAAGAAGTACGTGTTTAAAAATAAGATTTTCAAAGTGTATTTTTCATGCCTGGAAATAATGAAATCATGTGTGCATTATAATTTATGCATGAAAGGTCTAAAAAGAGCTACTGCTCATCCACATTGAAGGCAGTCCATTGAAGCGGTTTGGGAGTCTTATGAGGATGCCTCCTGGGTGCCTGCAGTTGGAGGTTTTTCATTCACAGCCTACTGGAAAAAGACCCAGAGCTCATTTGTAGGAACTATATTAACCCTCTGGTCACGAAACTCCCCTGGATTCCACAGACTGAGGCTTGTTGGTTTTCTTGGACGCAAGGAACCTGAGCTCAGGTAAGAGGAGGATGATGGATGGAATTCAAAGCACTGTTAAGGAACATCTAAATGCATTTTTGCCAAAACTAAATTATCTTTAAGTCTACTTTGGGCTTTGGATATCTTGTTTCTGGACTTTGGATCTTGTTATTTTTCTGTGTGTTGTCTTTGCTTCAATACCTTTTTTTAAAAAAGATTTTATAAAATTCTCATGACCTTAAAAGATGCAATTGAGGGGCGTGCTGTGGTGGCATAGGGGATAGCACGACCCACGTTTGGAGGCCTTAAGTCCTTGACGCGGCCGTCGTGGGTTTGATTTCTGGACCCAGCGATATTTGCTTTCCTGTCGGCCTACTTTCATATAAGGGACACTAGAGCCCACAAAATACCCCCTGGAGGGGGGGGAAAAAAGATGCAATTGCTCACAATAATTAAAAATTAAATCCTAATATATCCTCTGAAAGACACCAGTCTTCCTTCCACCAGGGCTTTGGGAGGAACAATGATTCCTCACCTGCCTCCAGATAAAACGGGAGAAAGGTTACTGACCTCTGTGCATGAAGTCGGTCCTGACAGCACAGCGAGGGACAGAGTTGTCAGACTTGTGACCTTCAGCTCGGCCCCACACTGTCTTACAACCACAGTATAACGTGTGTGAATAATGCATTGGTTCTCCTGCTGGGACCCCCTTCAGCAGCTCACACAAGCAGATTTGGACATACACAGCATTCGCATTATGGTGTGAGGTTTTCCCCCATACAGCGTAATAAAGAAAACATGTTTGACCAGCGCAGACCTGGTGTTTCAGTGTATAATATGAGGACAAACACATGTTTTGTAGTAGCCTTTCTTAGCTGCACTACAGGCATGAAGGTTTTTGCATCCCTTTTTATTCCAGGAGAAAACCTAAATGTAATCCTAGTTCTAACAATTCCTATTCAATTATGAGAACTGGGGAAGTATGAGAAGCAAAACATCTTAGAGAAACAAGTTGGCTGCCTTCTGCTTAAGCACTAAGGATTGTCATAGCGTGGATGACTGAGAACCTACACCAGCATAACTTTAATTTAGATTCTAAAAGCTTAAATAAGTTTTTATTCTTTTTTATTGCATGTAGAGTAGCAATTGTTGCTGTTTTTGATATTTTTTGCCTAAGACATTAGCAAAACTGTAATAAAACTCAGTGAACAAGCTGCCATTGTGCTCATCACAGTAATGTCTAACCTCCATAAAAGCAAATGAATAGTACATTGAGTCACTACGATTCTGAATGTTTACACAGTGAAAGTGAATAGAAATGCTTGAAGCGTCTTAAAATCCCCAGAGATTCCTGGAAAGGCAGCGTGACTCTCTTGTTTCTGTCTGCCTTACATACAAGAGTAGCTCAGCGATTTCCACCGAGATTATTTGAATTTCACAGAGTGTTTGGCATTTGATAATAGTGCTCTGGGTTTATAGATTCTAGAGTTCCCCAAATGAAGATTTCCTATCGTGTTTGTTCATGCCACATCTCTGTGGGTGGAAAGAAAAGGTAGAGGAATACAAAAGATTAAAAAGAAAATACCTATGAGATATCAAAAGGACAAATCTGATTATTGTTTCAGCTTCACGTGAGCAGACACAAATCTGCAAGTCTTCGAGGAATATCTATATTTGCACAATACATCATGAGCAGCTGGAGTCTCGTTTGGAAGGAAGAGGAAAGCAAATGTTTGTCTAACAGTTTTGCCATCATTTATCATGACGGGAGTTATCTCAGTGCAATACAGCTATGAGACAGGCTTGTCCACCTGTTGAGACAGATGCATCGGTGTCAACATGTATGTTAATGAGGATGTGCTGTCACCACCAGAGCTGTGACTAGTTTCAGCTGACTGGGCTCGGCTACATTTGGTCAACAAAAGTGAAAAGACAGACCTCGGTAGAGAGGAATGAACAGATTTCCCATGCTGCTACACGAAGACTAAGACGTTGTGGACAAATGCAACTGTGTGGGAGTGTGATGTGGGTGAGTGTATAGATAGTAGGAAACTGCCCACACATGCCAAACAAGTGTGAGTGTGAATTCAGTTCGTAGTTTTTCCTGATGGAAGGAATGTTTCCTGCAGTCTTCTCATCACGTTGCAAAATGAAATTTTTTCCAGGGCCAGTCTGGCTTCACACACTTCTATGTCTGTTACTTTCATATGTAAGCATGGTCATAGAGACCACATAGTGAATAAATATTAGATTTTTTTCTAAACCTAAAGAAGGACATATAATATATAATTTTTACACACTCTCAGTAATGTTAATAACAGATTTTCCTACTTCATAACTTCTAATTTGGATATTTCCAACTTTAATAGCAGCACGGAACCAATATTTCGTGGTGTTCAAGTTTCCTGACGGAATGTTTTTGCTGTGTCACCCGCAGCCGAGCTGTGCTTCGCAGTCCAGATTGTGATGGATTTACACTGTATATGAGGCAATAAGAGGTAAATATTGACCTTAGTTAGCTATATTCGAGTGAAATATTAATATTTTTAAGCAGAAGTTTGCTTTAGGAAGCATTCTTACACGAGCTTAATCTCTTTTACCGCTCCTTATATTAACTCAAGCTAAACGTCAACTCTTTTTCAAACGTTAGTTGATTTTAAATAGGCTTTCTTATATCACGAAAGATTATGGTGCTTTAATAAGCTAAAATAAAACGTTTTTCTTGCTCCTTCATTGCTTTGAGTCAAACTCTTGCAATCCTGGCCCCTTTTGTACTAACATACGTTTTAGGGATTTATCAAAATTCCTAGAGATTATTTCTGAAATTTTTTAAAGTTTTTGTTGTAACTTTAGTAGTTGTGAACCTGACAGTAAATGAAGAGGGTTATTTTTAAATGAAAATAATCCACATCGTCATAATGCATTAAGGTACAATTTCTATAACCTTAAATCTAAACACAAATTCAAAACGTAATGCATGTATTCAAAGACAGAAAAATAAGAACTTAATGTTTTATTTTATTTAAATAACTGGCACAAACAAAATAAATGAGTTTCCCAGTGTTTAATAGACAAAGAATAAAGATCAGTATGAGATTCTCATAGTTTCATAGCCTTGAATATCCATACCATGGCTTTAAAGTATCACTTACTCACAAATTTAAAATCAAAATTGATAAGAGTATTCCTGATGATGCAAAATAATCGAATGTACTGATTATTGCAGTAATAAGAATGCAGTTTCAAAACAGCTCTATAACAATTACTGACTCCCGTAATTCCCAGGGAAAAACTGCAGTTTCTTGAACTGTTTAAGACAGTCTTTCCTTTTGTTTAAGCAAGGGAAAGGTGTTGAGTCATACTTTCATCCAGCTGATTAGCAGTGCATAGCAACAGGTAGAGGGAGGGCTGCTTTGTGTTACTGTGCTGCATACAGCCAGAAAAAACTGATTCCTTGGACTGGGCCCTGCAACCTGCAGTTCTAGCACCTCAAGTGACTCTGTGGACTTTCGATGCTGACACATAATAATTTAACTTAAAATGTGCAGAACAAACAAATTTCTAGACATATATACATAATAAATGCAGCTTTTGCAGCTTATTTTATTTTATTTTTTTGCATGGAATAAATCAGGCATTGAATTTCCACAGCAGAATGACACAAGCATCAGTAATATATATATTGTTTCCATTATGGCATTGGAAACTGTTTTTCTTTAAGTAATTTTCCACAAACATCCACATCCCATAAAAGAAAATGTATCAATGCTCTTTATGTAAATGTTTTAGTTTTTTGTGTGTTTTTTTGCTTTAAAACTCAATAATAATGAAATGGTGATTCTTTTAAAAATGACATATTTCCAACAGTATAGATTTATGAAAAAAAATACTGTTTTTTTCACAAAAGCTTATGGAACATTTGTGGCTCTAAATGAATTAGTACAGCAAAAAGTAGGAACAGTGTGACAGATAATTTCACAAATTTTGAAACCATAATTTATTAAAGTCTTGTCATACTTGATAATCGATCCATATTTAATTTGATATGATGGTCCCCAGTGAAGGCAAAAACTATTTTGTTCACTGTCTAATTGATTTGTGGATCACTAATAAATTTTCTGAATTGAGGATTTTTTTGTGAACTGTTAAGTCTTTTTATTGTTTGACCATAATTGATCAATAGATCACAACAGAATACGTCTGTATGGTCCACCAGAGAGGAAAATTGTGTTTGGCGCATGCACATAAAAGAATGATTAAAAAGATTCAAAGAACCAAACACACAATAAAGATGTAATAAAAACAACCTGGCAAAAAATGTATACAAGTTAAGTTAAATAAAAGAAGACATAATAAAACAGGAGTTAATTTTATTACTATGGTTTAGTCATTTTGGTGAATTAAGAAAGCTAATAGAATACAAAAGTTTTCACCAAACATTGCTTTTTAGCACCTCACAGACTAGATAAGTTGAAGGTGACTAAAGATGATGAGAACTGTTAGTAGTGGTTCTCCAAGGTTTCTTTCTCATGCAGGCAATGACGAGGTAGATCAGATGTTTTAGGGGTTTAGGGTTCACAATTATTCCCTTCTGCTTGCCACTGATAGTATTAAATAGACAGTTTAGGTAAACACACAAAGCAGTAGTGTGATTTGTTAACATGTGTAGTGTCCACATGCTCAATATTCTGTGACCTGATACCGCAACAATTTCACCTCTAGAGGAGATTGAGTGACTGTATAAATAGCCTCTTAGTTTTTGCTTCTTGATGTTTGTGTTTTATTATTATTTGGCTTTAGTGTCTCTGTTCATGTGAATGTGTAAAAATCTGAGAGCTGCTGGAGGCCAACATCATCCCTTACACATGTGGTTTAATAAACACAATTATTCATTTTGATGAGTTCAGCCCGCTTCTGGGTTCACACGGTTCTGTTTCCACGTAAAAAATAAATGAGGTGCTTATGTGTTGGCAGCTTCTACGGGAAGCAGAGAGCGTCCGAGTATGGATGGAGCAACACAGAGGCAGTGTTGGCATTTCCGCGCTGCAAACTGTCGTCATTGTTCATGTGTCACACGTGCGGTCCTGGCTCGCGCTGTCCTCACCTGTGTTTTGTGTTTGCCAGTTAGGAAATTATGTGTACGTCTGTTTCCCTGCAGCAGTGAGGCTGTATGTGTGTGGCAGGTTTTTGCAGATTGCTACACTGATGGGCCCACAACCTGCCAAACCACATAATGTTCCAGCTTTTGTCTGAACAAAAATGCATCAACGTGTTCCAAGACAGACTCTGCAGTGTGTGGATGCAACTTTAGTTTAGATTAGAATTTCTTTTGGGTCATTGCTTCACTTTTACTGTTTTTCTCCATCTTTCAGAGCGTAGAACATTCATCTCGTCCATGGCATCTTTGTGGACAAAAATCTCAGCCACCCTGCCTCCTAATAAAGAACAGTTTCCGCTGCAGTTTAGTGATAAAGTGGTGTTAAGCGTGGTGGAGATGCTGGAACGGGCCCGGCAGCAGCTGTACGTCGACACGTCGAGCGCCAGCCGAATTCTCACTGCTCAGATCATTTTGGACTATTCATGGGAGAGACTTAACATGGGAACATGGCGCCATGTGGACAAAGAGTGGAGGCGGGTTTACTCGTATGGCTGCCTGTTCAAAGCAGCCGCGATCTGTCGAGGAAGTCCATCAGAGGAGGAGATCTTGCAGGCCATCAGGACATGTGACATGGGTTTGCTGATGGGTGCGGCCATCATGGAAAATATACTTCAGGTCATCGTTCGAATTCTGCAAAGGGAAATAAGGACATTGGCTAAAGAAGAAGATAATCATGAAAACATCGAGGCAAAGGTTTGTTGTCTTCTTTTCCACACATGTCCCTTTTTTCTTACATTTTAATACTGAAAGGTCAGACCACTGTGTTTAGACTCAGAGGAGTTTGACTTCTTTTCTTGATTACATATTTTAAAGTACACCTTGGCATCTCAAACAGCCCACATATTAAGGCTGCAACAACCGTCATCAGGTTCTTGTATTGAGAGGTATTAAAATAAATATAAGAAGAAAAAAAAAACCTGGAATCAGCTTCGTCTAGTTACAACCACCTCCACACTAATCATCACCCTGTTAAAGAAAAAGCCTGAAGGTAAAGTCAAATTTTTATTGCAATCACATACTATTATAGTAAAAATGCATTCAAATCAATATTTTTCATCTAGGTCCAATGTTTTAGTGGAAGAAAAAAAAATCTCACATGAAGAAATAATTGTTATTTTACTACACCACAATCATTGCCACCTTAACAATTCCTATAAAATAAATTTAACTGAAGCATGTCTTTATATTTAAATTAATCAAAAACTTTTAATTAACAATTAAACCCTGTTTATCGTATATTCTATTTTTATTGGGTTATAAATATGACATGAAACAGAAGCTTATCTCTTTTGGCTATTCTTAAGAGTAAGACTAGAGAACACATGGGTTATATGTTGATCATGAGAAGAAAGAAATAATTTTCTCATCTCCACTTGCTTATATCAATTTAAACTTTAACTTAAAAGGTTAAAATAACTGTAACTGTGAGAAATGTAGCTGGATGAGGACTCATGATTATCTGTCAGCCATACAGAGGAAGGATGATGCTTAATGAGATATAAAAGTAAAAAAATATCTCTAAAACTTACAGTTAGAGAACTGAAGCAAAGAGTTGAGTTTTGGGCTCACCATGTCTCCATAACAACCATAATATTCTAACTTCATGCCAACTGGTTGTTTGCTATCCATACCAGTAAAAAGCCTGGTGTGGACTGCCATGACAAACATAAAAGTAAAGTTAGCTCAACGCTTTCTCTCAGATGAGATTAAAATGAAGCATTTTGGAACAACAACTCCACATGTTGAAAAACACGTTGTATAATTTTATTATTCACTCTTCACTAATACTGACAATCTATGGTGGTGTGAGCCTGTTTTGCTTGCAAAGGTTGGAACTTTGTTAAGAGTGCATGGCACCAGGAACTCTTTGTAAAACCAGGACGTTTTTAATATTTTTATGTAACTCGTGGACGTCCAGAAAACTGAAAATGGGTAGAACAGATGGCCAAATAAACACAGAATGCATTCACCAAACAGAAAATCAGCCTTTTTTTCATGACCACCATTTTAGGTCCTCAAACTTAAATCCTTTAGAAAACCTGTGAGCTGAGCTGAAGAGAAGAGAGAGTTGGAGAGGACCCAGAGGAGGAATGGTCAGATATCACTCTCTGTGTGTATACTCACTCTGAGAAATATCTTTATTTTATTCATTCACCTATTTCTTTTTTACAGACGTCTAACCAAGGTGCCAGTGAATGTGGAGAGTGCTGTATATTATCCTAATTCAAACATGTTTTTCGTTGCTATTTCAGCTTTCAATGACATCAAATGTACTTTCATTACGGTAAAATAAAATAAAAAACTGAAAGCACAGCTCTTAAAACTAGCTGAGATTATAACAAACTATTCAGTGAAATGTCTGAAACATTCAATCCTTTTCGGAAAGTATCCTCTGAAGTTTAAACTGAGCTTGTTTTACTTTTTTTTTTCTCTCTCTGCCGTTATTAACAGAAAAGGAAGATTGCAAGCCCACATGTTGGTCTAATCAAAGACGAGTTGTCAGTTCCCAGAATTAAGTGTCCTTCACTGGAAAGCTTCAATGCAAACTACCTCCTTCCCCTCAAACCAGTGATTTTAGAGGGGATAACTGACCACTGGCCTGCCCTCAACAACCATCCCTGGAGGTTTGTTTTCTCAGAATCTATGCATTTTCAGCTAAATATTGTGTCTCTTGATGGTACATCGCTGTACATTTTCATCTTCAGATGATTTCATCTGAAAGTTCACCTAAATTATTGTCTGACGGATTTTAATTTAGGCCGTCAAAATAAGCTTTTATTATTAACATTATCCTGCAGTTACATTCAGTCCAGCAAAGTAATCAGACTGATATATACTTATCACAAGAGCTGAGAGCTCTTGTTGGGCTGAGTGGACGGGAAATCTGGAGTACTCTCAAATAGAAGGATAACTAACACATAACACACAAACTCAGTCTGGAAGATATAAAAGTTAGAGTTTTAGCTTACTTTGACTTAAATAAGTAAGAATTTAGACAATAAACTGAGCACATTTTGCTTAATTCATCTAAACATCTGTGATTCTTCTAAATCATTTCAGGTCATCATTTTTCCGCTGCTCACTCTGATTTTTAATAGGAAAAATCAAAATGGTCATCTGATTCCCATCCAAAAGGGCTGTTTTACCATGTTGTTGTGCCCTCCTCAAATCACAACGGCCGTGTATGTTTTTGAGGATAGTAATTATTATTTCCCCCTTGTGAAGCATCGAGTACCTGAGGTCCGTGGCCGGCTGCCGGACAGTTCCCGTCGAGGTGGGCTCCCGTTATACAGACGAGGACTGGTCACAAACACTGCTTACCGTCAATGAGTTCATCGACAAATACATTTTGAATAAAGTGAGTGTGTCTTTTTTTGTTTTAAGCCCACATTATAATTTTAATTAGGGGTAATAAGAGTTATTAGTCCATGTCTTTTGCTTCCCAGGTTCAAGAGTCTGAGAGTGATCACAAAGCTGTGGGTTATCTCGCTCAACATCAGCTTTTTGATCAGGTACTTGTGCCATGTTGATAAATTGTCGTAGTTGCCTTCTTATCATCTCTGTGTTATCTGTTTTATGCAATGTGTTGCAAAGATATTTCTAGCCCTTGAACTATGCAACATTACAATGGAGCACCTTAAAGTATCTCACATCTATGAAGTGCAAGAAAAAAGATGAATGGTTCTCAAAGGCTTTTACAAAGAAATCAGAATAAATGCTTGGTGCATTTGACATTTTTTCCAATTGTTTGCAAAATAGTTCCAATCAGCTCAGTCAGATTGGATAGAGAGCAGCTTCAACTGGATTTTCATCTGAACTGGGCCTCTAACATCCCCACAGCATGATGCTACTATCACCATGTTTCACTGTAAGGATAGTGTGTTCAGGTTACTGTGCAGACTTAAAAAAAAATCTAGATTTGTTTCCTATCATTTGCTGTTCCCTAAGTATCTTGTGGCAACTTTAAAACAGAGTTTCTGTGGGTTTATTTCAATAATGCCTTTCTTTTATGCTATCAAAACTAGATTTGATGAGTGCTCTACTAATTTCCTGTAAACAGATTTTCCCTCACATTTCTCATGTGTATTTGTACTAAAAAAGAGCTAAAAGGTACATCGCTTTCAATCCGCTTCAAAATTGCACTCAACTTTGTGACAGTCTACCATCAAATTCCCAATAAAACACCTTGAAGTTTTCAAGTATTCAAGGGCTTTGAATACTCTTACAAGACACTGTAAGTACTGTGCAAAATAAAGCCAATGCCATCACTGGCAGGGCGTCAGTTTGTTTCCCCTGGAAAATACTAATTGGAGCCCAGAAATGGTTGATTTGTTGTCTAGGCGTTTGTTCTCTTCTTCACAACATGTGAACTGATATAGATAAGACCTGATTTTTGGTTTGTTTGGCACGTCTTAAAAGAACAATGAGCAGCTACCTGTTCTCAAAAATTTATGATAAACCTGCTGTTTGATCAAAGTAGATAAGAAACTTGAAGCGAGGAAGCAACAATCAAGTTTTTCAGAGTTTTTCACTTTCTGGCAGCACAGGAGCAACAAATCAAAGACACTCTCACAATGAGATATTAATAAAAAGATTTATTTATGCTATATCATATTTTTTTACCTAACTTGATACAAAGTAGTGCATTGTAGATTGAGTTTTACAAAGGGATCATATATCATTTATAAATTTCAGACATTTTTAGAACATCTATTGATAGTGAAGCTAAAGCTCTGCATCTTTCACAATTGGTTGTTTCTGTATAAATATTTTAAAGTGCAGAAAAGATACCTAAACATTGTGGGACGGTTTCTTTCTTACACTATTTAATATTGAGCGTCATAAAAATTCTTCTGTGATATTATGATAAAAAGTCCATAATTAGGAGTCATCAAATTTTGCACATGGAGTTATTATTTTTAGAGCTATAAAAATATATCCCAAAGTCAAAAACTAAGTAGGTCTGCATGACATTAGTAAAACATGACATTGGGATATTATTGTTGATAATATCACTAGTACTTCATTTTTCTGCCATCCAAGCATCCTAACCACTTTCCTTGTTTTTTCTGATTTTGGTCACTATATCTGGATCTATAGCAACTGTGGGCGTCCAGGACTCGGAATACATTATTAAAGTTTTATTGCACAGCTTCTACAATCTTATAGCCTACCGATTATTTCATTATTATTTCAACAGTTCCTCACAAACGTGGTTTTGCACACATTGATATTGCCATGACAACTGCAATCCATATGCAGTGCTGTGAGAAAGTGTTTGCTGTCCGACAGATTTCTTCTTTTCACACCTAAATGTTTCAGATTGTGAAACCAATTGTAATATTGGAGAAATGTTGTGCAAGAAAATAGAGAATGCATTTGTCAGTAGTTGCTTTTTATAAACTACAGTATCTAAATACAACACTCCTGTTAAATTATGTACCGAATTAACAAGGTACATAATAATATATAATTATTATGATTAATTATATATAATTAATCAAATCTATTAGAAATATAATGGGTTCACCTTCACTCATCACACCCAGAGATGATTACAACACATCGTGCCCTGACTTAAAGACATCCAAGAATAGATGAGAAACAAAGTTATCAGTTTGGAAATGCTTGCAAAGCCAATTCTAAAGCTTTAGTACTGCAACAAGCCAGCGTGGTGGTAGTTGTTAACAAGTGGCGAAAACAAGAAATGGTGGCAAATCTTCACAAGCATGATCAGACTGCTAAAATTAGTCCATGTACAAATCAACAACTCATTCAGGAACCAAGTGATATCTAAATCACTGCAACTTTTTAAAGATCTGCATCCTGTTATGTCTGGAATTACACCAACAGCATTTTAAAAAGTCGTCTGAGACCCTTATGCTGTTTTGTGTGTGTGTGTATGTGTATGCTTTGTTTAAGAGAACATGTTTCAGACTGTAATCTTCTACCTAACCTACCCTCTGAGCAGGTGGTGGCAGTAATGCACCATTACATTGGAGGCCAACCTCCATTAAACAAGAAGAAGAAGTGACAGTCTGGGGCCACTTTTCTTCTTTAGGACCCGAGTGATCTGCTGTAATTGATGGAATCATGAACCATCTGGTTGTGGTCTTAAGCTCAAGTGGTTATACAGCAGCATAAAGATGCAAAGCACACAAGCACGTTGAACCCCGAGTGACTCAGAAAAACAAATTCCGATTTTGGAGCTATCAGTCAAAGTCTCGAATTAAATCCGAGTGAGATGCTGTGACCTTCACTCAAAAATGAATCGGTGTTCAATGTGCTTGTGCTAAAACAATTTAGCAGAAGAAGAGTGTGCCAAAATTCTTCCACAACAATGTAAAAAAAACTCATTCCCAGCTGTTGGAAACATTTGATGGCAGTTGTTGCCGCCAAGCGTGGAACAACTAGTTATTAGGGGTCAGGGGCAATCCCTTATTCGCCTAGAGCCAGATTTCTCTAGATGGATTTTTTCATATGAATAAAAGTAGTTTTTCTTTAATTTGACGATCTGAAATCTCCAAGTACGACAAAAATGCAAAAACAAAAAAGAAAAAAAAATCACTTTCACAGCACTGCTGTACACATTCTGTATTGTTAACAGCATGGTGAGCTGATAAATTCATAAATGCCTCATTGAAAACCATGAAAATTAAGTTATAATAACTTCAATGCTATTTTTAAGTTGCTGAAAAATGTCGCATGCTCCAAAACTAATTTTATTAGTGTATGTTCTGTTTGTTTCATTTTCTGCCTTAGATGTCCTATAATATCTTCCTTTAATTCTAGATCCCAGAATTAAAGGAAGACATTCGCATCCCGGATTATTGCTGTCTTGGTGAAGGAGATGAAGATGACATCACTGTAAATGCGTGGTTTGGACCCAAGGGTACGGTATCTCCTCTTCACCAAGATCCCCAGCAGAACTTCTTGGCTCAGGTGACTAAAGCTGCTCTCTTTCTAAACAGCTGACACCTGATCAGAGAATAACCTCTTGGGATTTCCTTTGCATATCTAAAGGTAGTGGGAAACAAATACATACGGCTGTATTCCCCAGAGGACACAGAGAAGCTTTATCCTCACGAATCCCAGCTTCTTCACAACACCAGTCAGGTGCGATTGACAAGTCTGTAGAGAAAACATGTGTTGCACCTGCCAAGAAAACAAAAAGATTCAGTGCTTCCAGTTTCTGAACTCTTCTGTGCAGGTGGAGGTGGAGAGTCCAGATGCTGAACGCTTCCCTGAGTTTGTGAAGGCACCGTACCTCGAATGTGTCTTACAGCCTGGAGACGTGCTATTCATCCCTGTCAAATACTGGCACTATGTCCGATCTTTAGAAATCAGCTTCTCCGTCAGCTTCTGGTGGTCATGACTTTATTTCATAATAAAACACGTTTACTCTCAATTTCACTAAGAGTTTTTACCCAATGGGAGGCTAATTTCCTATAATGCTACATCAGACAAACCTTTGAACACTGAACACACACTGCTGAATGACTAGAGTCATTTTAGTTGCTGATGACTGAGACAACATTTACTGTGTGCAAAGCTAAATGCTGCACAAACTAACCAAAAATCCTACAGTTATTAGTCAGCTGAATTGATATTATTCTCTTTGGAAATTGGCTTATTTAATTGTCTACTCCACCTCATTCATCCAAATATCCTACAACGTGTGATTTCCATAATTCTAGGAAAATGAGACAAGTCCTCAAATTTAATAACCGAGCGAGCTACAGGTACAGAACAGTTGTAACTCTGAATAAACCGACAGTCGGAGGCAATCAAGCAGGTCACAGAAGGAAATGATTGAAATAAATGAACCAATCTCTTGGGCATACACAGACTCCGAAATTAAAACAGCCTCACTGGATAAAAGCCCTTATAGTGAAAACTCATTCTCTCGCATCTAAAAACACAATAACTGACAACACAGAGCGCATGCTGCGCTTTTCAAGGCCCCAGTCGTGTATGCTGCAAGTCCATTTCAATCAGATCCACCTATTAGGACTGTGAGGAAGTGGCAAAATGAAGCAGATAAGCCCCCGTGTGCACATTTGTTCAAGTTATCAACCAAAGGTGCGGCAGGCTGAAGTGGTGCTTCGGGAAATCAAGCTGGTGTTCGTCGGGTGGAGCTGAAGGGCTGTGGGGACGCTCAATTAAAACAAACGCTCAATAAACACAAACAAGAATCATATTTTATTTGTCGATATTGTCTCTAACTCGACTGAACATATGCTGAATTCTGTGCTTGAGACTTTTAGAACTACTCAGGCATTAAACATACCAGTACTGAGGTAATAGACTTATCCAGACTGAGCTACACTCCTTACAAGGTTACTCCACTAAACTAATAATACAGATCATGCTGGGATGTAATTTTGGGGCCAAATGCTGTAAACTTTCATTAACCCTTCCGTTCTTTGTTATATCAGTAAGTGACACAATTGACTTAAGATTTCACTAACCTGCTTTCTCTCATTATAATTTAATCAATACTCAATTACCTATAAAGTAATGTGAGACCTGTGGGCTTCTGACCTTTTCACTGAAACTGAGCCGTGCATGCTCCTTTTTGATTAATAGCGTTATTGATTTTTAAACAAATCTGACAAATTGGGGTTAAAATTAAGTGATTCGGCTGGGGAGACTGGCTACAAGCTGGAGGTCCATGTTGTGGTCAATTAAAGATTAATTTAAAGGACCACAATTCACAAAAATCACAGGAGTTGTAGCAAAGCAAATTGCAAGGTATGCGTTTCTAGAGTGCTAAGAAGGTTATGCAAGTTTGTCAAAGTCAACCTCGATAAACATCTTCTCAGTTTTCAGTGTTGTTGAATACTAAAATCATCTGAGTTTTAACGCACAATATTACTTAGTAGTAAGCATGACAAATGTAATGGTCACTATCATCACATTTATTTTATAAAATCACAATTTAATGCATTAATTTAAAATAATGCACAATATATAAAATCATTTATTTAATGTCTTTACAAATGTTTACATAGGTTAAATATGTGTTTTTAATAATACCAGTAAATATAGATATGGTCAAGGATAAATCATATTTATTTAATGTGTACATTTATATACGTATATTTCCACATGAAGAAGTTAACAATGAATAAAACAGAGAGCTAACATCCTAGAGTAAAGACCTTGTGAATGGAACCTCTAAACATAAGATCTCCTATCTGGTGTTAAGATTTTTTTTATATATATTCACACAAAAAAATTGCATAACTCATTTTATATAGGAAATACTGTCTTGTTGCAATGATTGGACTATTCAAACTTAAGGATCCCACCAGAATATATTGTGATGGTCAAGTTTCTGTGTTTGAATAACTCTGGAATATTGATTATGCATTCATTTTATATATAATTTAAATAAAAGCGATTTTTGGTTAAAAAAAAAATTACATTAAGATTAATGATTTTTGTGATGTGGAACAATACATTCAGATACTTCTATGGTTTTCTGGTCTTAAGGTTCATCATTATGAGTTACCCATGCTCACTTCAAATTAAACATATTTGCTAAAAACACACTGAGCACCATAGCTACAGTTCTTACATCAATGTAAAGGACTTTTTTGTCAAGTCAAAGTTCAAGCATAAAGGAGGAGGAACACATTTTGACATCTTCTCAGATCAACACAGACTGATATAACACACAGTCTGACTTTGGACATCTGCTAAATTTACCTGTTAGTAGGTATATTTAATTTGTACCAACTCAAGGTATACATTCAATATTTATATTTGAATTTCACTCTATTTACATATATTTAAAAATAAATACTCAACATTTAAAATGTATAGATATTTTAATAAATGATATTGTTTTTGACATTTATATTTGATGCATATTAAATATTTATTCTGATATTATTAATTCAAACCCTATTTATGACAGGTTTCATGCTAAAATGCATAGATAAGAATTTGTGTGCGTAATTTCCAGCAATGGCAGCGCCTTGTGCAAGCAACAGTCACAGGATTCCGACGTGAGTTAAACTTTTATTATTCAAAGATTTACCAAAAGGAAGAAACATTTACACTATAAAGCAAAATGAACAAACATGACATAAAAGTGATTGTCAGGCATTATTTTGTATCATTTATATAAAAAAGGTGTAGATACATAAAATATTAGAATTTTCATTAAGACAAACCTGAGCTAGAAATATAAAACAAGAGGATATAAACGTTTAACCATAACACTGGACTAGGTGCAACTATGTAGTGAAACAAAGTCCAAAGAGACAACTGATAACATTCTAACATATTGCGGCAGTTGATATGCTGTGGTACTTCATTGGTTACTTTATTACAATGATACATTATTTTTTTTAAAATTAAAAATGCAAGACTGAGTTTCAGGACTACATTTGTTTTCCAGGACACAAATGATTCTGACCACAGAATCCTGCTTTTCAAAATTCCTGTGAATCCATGGAGTACTCCTGTATCCTCTCAACTACGAAGAAGCAGAGAGTTCCAGTAAAGCCGAGGATGACCAGAAGCAGGAGCTGCCACGTTAGCAGAAGGTAGCCACTGTAGAAGAACGCCACTGCTGCACTCACAGACTAACAGGAAACATACATTTTATTGTTGGTTATGAGAAGAAAGAACTGCAAGCTTTGCAACATCTCATCTGTAGCCATGTTTGTCCAACTGTGGAACATGTTACACTGGTGGTATTTGAGCTACCTCTAGTGGTACTCAGAAGAAATCTTGGCATTAATTACAAAGTAAATATGTGCAAATTAGCTGTGACAAGGTGAACCACAGTGCACTAGGAACAGTTTGCTAGGCATGATGTATGTTTTTTTTTGTTGTTCTTTTTCTACATTGCTCTGAAGTTAGAACATGGATCTGACAAAGACATCAAATCCAACTTAACCATGTTGGAGTTCCATGTTCCAAAATGGATGTATCGGTTGATTGATTTACTTTTTATTTACAGTGGTTAAAACTAACTTTCATGTGAAAGGCAGCCATGTTGAATTTTAGGGTCAGGGTTGGTGAGAGTCCATCACTTTTCCTCGACGCCATTTTGAATTACATGACAGTTGAGAATTTCAACTTCTATGGATATGTTATTTTCAGATTTACTACAGTTTTGAAATGTCTTGACAAAATTGTGGTAAAGTTTGGGAACCACTGGACTAGAAAGACAAGTCTGTTTGAATGAAGTAGTATCTTCTCATTTGTCAGATTAAATGTAACTTTTGAAAATAATATTTAAGAACGTATTAAATATACTTTTAACTAAGCCCACCTCTGTATTAAAAATATTTACCTTTTTGGTGTCCTGATGTAATATTCTAATCTTAAATGTGTTTTCATTAGTTGAAAATCTGCATAATTAACAGAATAATGGCCTGAAATAAATGAACTTTTCAATAATCAAATTTTTTAAATATGACGGTAATTGTCCCATATTTTAACATAATTGGCTTGATGAAATCAGTCTAGTTTTTTTTATTATAATGAAGTGTTTAAAATCATCCAGCAAATTTTAATTTTTGCTAATCTGAATAAACACAAAGCAGTTTTCAAATGAGTATTTAATCTATCGACAACCCGTTCCTGTGTAAAAATGTAATTGGTCTCTAAATTGACTGTTCAAGCAGAGTGTTTATTGGACAAAAATGATAAAGTACTTTGTGGCTTGTTCGCTCAGCAGTGGTTTTCACATTTGATGTTAGGATAGCTTTCTCCATTATGAAATAAAATTCTCAAATGCAAACTGCTAAAAAGAAAAAAGAAAGAAATTTGTATGAAGACAAATACTTTTTTTTCATAGCACTGCATGCTAACATAGAGTTAAAAGACTTGCTCATTATAATACCTTGAAAAATATGTTCCGCTATTTGAAAAGCAAGCTTAGAAAATATCACAATTTCCTAGAGGTAATTCTTTTTCAAGATCAACTATGCTGCAAAGAAAAGAGGGCGAGGTGAAGATTTGCCTTTCTGACACCTTCCATCCCTATTAATGAGGCTTCAGCTGAATTTATTTCACACTTGACAGGACAACATTTTGACTGAGCTTTGCTCGGCTCTGCTAACAATGTCTGAGAATTGGCAATCGAGGATTACCTGGATGAATTTAAAGATGGCGAAGGCAGGCGTGCTTTGTTCGGCGTAAACATAACCCAATATGCTGTAGAGCTGCGTGTTGAAGCAACTATCTCCAAGTCCAAGCAGGAAGGAGCACAGCAGGGCAATGGATGCACTGAAGGAGAAAACAAAATGCTTATTAATAACATGACATGAATAACAACTGCTTGAATTCCCTCCTGTTAAATAATGAGAGAAACCACCTACGATGGGCTTAGAAATGGATTCTTTTTTGTGGTGGTTTCAACGACGACAGGCGCGTCATCTGGGATGTTGAGGAAAATCAGGTAGGAAGCGACGAAATGGACGACCATCCCCAGAAACACCACCGAGGTTCGTCTGAAGCGACTGTTTTTGCACAGGAGTCCAAACAACCCCCCACCTGATGGGACAAAGAATACTTCAAGAACCTCTCGTGGGTTTTTAAATCTCTGTGAGCAGCGCGTTGACCCACCTACTATTTCTCCGATGCCCACCACTATCCCAGAGATCCCAATGAAGCCCTTGGCTGCTTCTCCAAAGTGGGCAGTTGCGCCGATGCACGTTCCGTACACTCCACTGTAGAAAGACAGCTCAAGCCCTGGAGAACCGGGACAGTGTGTTTTCAGCGCCAACTTCAAGCATTTCACAAGCGGCCTGAAGATTTTCTACATTTCCCCTACCGCTGTAGACCATGCAGGGACTCAGGAGCATTATTGTTTTTGTCTTCAATAGATGCAGGATGGTTTCTGTAAGAGAAAAAAAAAAAAAAAAATAGAATCCAATGCACTCATTTGAATTGCTAATGAAGCCATATTTTTTGAACAAATATGCCTCGTTTACTGCTTCACAAAGCGTGGATTAAAATGCAGACATTAAAGCCCAATTTTCTCCTTAGAATTAAAGTTCTGTGCTGGAAGAGGATGGGAGAAAAAGAAATGAGCCAAAGAGCCACATTTAAATGCAGAAAGAAAAGCACCCAGGAGAGGCTTCCATTCAGGCTGTTAGAGAAATCTAGATTTAAGGGCAGAAATCCCAGTAGGTTTGTTTATGTATGCCTTGATGCCCTTTCTGACATGAATCAGCATGCATCTTTGATAAACCCGATATCTTTCGAGGCAGGTGCACACAAGTCTACGTGTGCACAAGATACACACGAGACAAAGAGCAATCAGATCATCCAAACAACCCGGGGCAGCACTGAAAGCAGGAGCAACTGCGGCAGAGTTTCCAGTTGACAAACAGAGAGATAATCTGAGATAAACTCACACTAAGGCACTGTCTGTGTACTCTGTCGCGTAGCAGGGAGATTTTTATCCACATGAAAGCAAGTTTTACTTGAAGAAAAACAAAACTGCCTGCTAGCTGCAGAATGGAAGCAGTCAGATGTGACGCAAATACAAATCACCAGGAAGCAAAAGGAAAATGTCAAGTTTTTTTTGTGGGGGGTGGAAATGTTGTGATGCCATTAGTCATTTTGGGCCTCATTTGCAACACAAAGCTCAAGATAAAGACTGTAGTGATCACCAAGATTAAGTAAATGTAAGATTGTTTTTGTTGTACTTAGTATTTGAACAGAATTACTCCTCCAGAAGTTTCTCAGTGAAATACAAAAGAAAATAAATAATGTTTGGGTTTAGATGTTAACATATTCTCAGAATTATTCTTTTTTTTATTCCTTATTAACTTATTTAATTATATACAATTATATACACTGTGACCCTAAATGCAGCAGCTTGCGTATTTATTGAGTCCATCTCAATAAATGTAAATACTATCAACTCAATTCTAAAGCACACATATAGTGATAATGCCTCATAAATTAGACAGATTTATTAAAACTAGAGCAATATGTTTCAGTTATTTTTGTGTAGTTTGATCATTTTCTACCACATTTTCCTTTCACTCAACTTTCCAATAATATAATGGCACACAGAACTTTGTGAACAGTCAACTTCTCTATCAATAACTTTTTATGACTGTCGTCTGGACAACTGTCAAGTCAGCAGTCTGATAAATGTGTAGGCTATAACATAATACTCCAACCTTTGGTTTAAGTGCATATTCAACGAGAAAGAAAGTGTAAAGTTAAGAAAGAAATCATTTTAGCACAACCATTTGCACCTCCAACAATAACTATACAACTCAAACCCGTTTGTGTTTTTAATGAATCAGATTAGCAAGTAACCCGGCCATAACCTCCTGCTTCCCTAGGGTATAAATACTGACAGGTTCATACAAAGTCAATTTCTCTTAGCTTCAAAATGGGAAAGAGAAGAGAAATCACAGTCAAATATGATTAAACAGTTTAAAACAACTTATGCTTTTGCAAAGAAAACTGCATGAAGATAAAGGTTTATTTTGCTGCAATTGAAACAAATGGCAAGCTCACCGTAAGAGAAATGCAGCAGTTTTATTAAGTGTCAGGTTATGTCTTTGCAAGAAAAGATATTTTTATTTTTGGATTTCTTAAAAACATTTTTACCTGGGTTTCAAATATTTGTGGAGAGCACTGTAAGCAAGGGTTTTCATCATTTGAACTCAGGATCCTGCATTTTTGATTCTGTGTAATATTTAAATAAAGTCTAAATAAAAACTTACGGAACTCTGTTTTGGTATCCTGTAGAGCGGTGTTGGCTCTGTTCTTGTACCTAAACAGCGGAAGAGACATTGATGTCAAACTTCTGCAATGCTCAAAATGATCAATAGAAATCAATTACTCAGCCATACAGAGAAATGCATTGATTTACTCCAGAGGAAACATGAAGTGAACTACATCTTTAATTCAGCTCAGTTTCTTTACATGCCATTTGGAAAAGCTTTTGTGCATAAATACTTCTCATCTGACTTTCAGTCGTCTTTCTTTTCAGGTCCTCGTCCACATTCATGGAAATTAAAACACGCCTGAAAAAAAATCATATTGAGGGCCTTTCTCAACACTCAACAGTTCTCCATCTTAGCTGGCCAGGATCTGCCTGATTGCAGTCTACTCTTCTTGAGTACCGTCACTGGACTCGACTAGGTCGAAGTTATAAAAACCTGGACGAAAGAAATTCCAGTGTAATTTTTTTGAAGGACAAATCTGGTTCCAAATTTCTGCAATTTGGAACCAGTACCATTACGTTGATCTTGACAAACACTTGGAAAATCCAAGGCTGGCAATTTGGAGGAAAATCATTTTGTGGATTAAAAAAAAGAATAAATTCACAACTGTTTCCTCTTTGATTCGTTATGTTATTCCTGAGTGACGACCCCAGTACATTCTGGTTGATTTTGTAAGACCACGGGGAAAGAAGTGTAATTATCTGAAGGACGGTCCTTTACATTGTGCGCGTTGAGAGCAGCGACTGCCCTTCCTCTTCAGACAGCAGCTCCTCTTCACGATGACTCGTCCTCAAGACCAGGAAGCTGAGCGTGCCAAGGACGGAGGAGACCAGCAGGAACAGAAAAATATTCCTCCTGCTGCTGTCTGAGATTAAAATAAACAGCTTTAATAAAAGGCGACAGATATTTTAAGACCATCGAGCTGAGACAGATTTATAATTACCACCCAGTCGTATAATCCTGTGTGATGATAATTTACTTGCATCATTGTGCAACATTTTTGCTTTTATAATCAAAACGGTAATTAGCTGAGTCTGACTTCACCTGATATTTCTGATTTTCCGTTCCAGTCGAGGTAAATGTAAAGATTCCCAAACAGCATGCTGCAAATGAAAGGGACTCTATTAATGAATGGAGAAAAAAAAAGCTTCTATTGTCTTTCTGATCATTAGCACAGCTGGCCTGTTTGTTTTCACCCGTCCATAAATATGCCGCCCACTTTCCCTTTAGGGAGCTTTTAAATCAAGCCTGCTGTACAAGTCCACACTGCCCACAATTGCTCTTTATATATTATATAGAGCACTGTATATTCACTATATGCCATGTTATCCCAGCGTCAGCATTCTGTGTGAAGTTTATGGAGCGTGGCACCCACAGAAATCCCCACAATGAAATGTAAAATGTAGCCTCTGCTTGTCGTTACATAAAAGAACAAATGTTGTCTCTCTGAAAAGTCCCATAATGTAACACATCAGCTGCTATCATGCAAAAACTTCTACTGAGCAGTAGTAAGTCTGTCCATGTGTCATTTTGAGCAGGTGGAGGTTCTAGGTGGAGTTGTTTTCTTTTTTCTTCCCATGTTTTCCTCTGTTCTTCATTGATTTTTTTAAACGAATGCATCTACTATTCCTCCATGCTCATGTGAGCGAAAAGCATGCAAGTCTGAGGAAAATACATGTATTTTGTAGCTGAAATAAAAAATTTGAAATATACTAGAATGGATTGCGATTTGGTGTTAAGAAGATTGATTTTATTTGATGTTCACCAGGAGTTCTGCCAAGAAGGAGAGGGGGAAGCCTGGGCTCTCACAGACCCAACACTGTTTCCTTCTCAACGAAATCCGTGGTAAAACATTATTTTTTGTAGGAATGGGGATATTAGAAAGACTTTGTGAAATGTATGTATTTATTTATTTATTTATTTATTTATTTATTTATTTATTTATTTATTTTGTGGCATAAAGATGTTGAAGTTCTGTTATGGCCTTGAGCTTTTGTGTGCTACAGCGAGATTAAGATTATGCACGACCTTCGTCTGGGGACCCAATGTGAAAACATTGTGGAATACACAAAACCTAATTGAATTTCAGCAACACACATTTGCAACATTATATTTCAGAATAAAAAAAAAAATCTTTCACTGCAATCATCGGTCAGTAGTTGGACAGGGTGTACAAATGAGAGGAATTTAAGAGCCACTGTTAACTTGCTTAGAAGAGGTAAGAATCTCCTTAGAGTTAAAAAAAAAAATCCTAGACATTTAATGGACTCTTGTCCATCAATTAATTTTCATGAGACGACTAAACAACAGTGTTCAACTTTGACCTGCTAGAGGAAAAAAACAACTATTCATCTGGAAAAGAAGGTTCTCTATTTAATATCATGTGGTTATGCCTGAAGGAGCTTTTAGAAATGTTTTATGAATTGTAACCATGAGAACTGAGCTGTCCGGTTTAAAAAAGATATGTTGTTAGGAGGAAGTGAAACACTGCATACCAACTTTAGCTCTGTACCATCTCTTAAACGTTGAAGCGGTGGTATCCTGGTCTGAGCTTGTTTTGCTCAACCTACAACTGATTAACTTACTATGACTTAAACTCAAAAAAAAGAAGTTTTCAATTGTTTCAAGGAATGTTTCTTTAAGTTGATGCTTTGATGTATTTCTTGATCTGCTGTGTTGTTTTTTTCTAACAATCTTAACCATTTAGTTTGTATTTTCCCAAAATGTAAAAAAAAGCTTGCCAGTTGTGTGAGTAAAAATGGAAATTATAGGGGATTCTATAATTTTTCCACGTAATTAGATTTTTTTCTTTCTCTTCTGCTTGTTTTATAATGACTTTTTTTCTTCATTTTTGCAAGGTGCTTTTAAGGCAGCAGGCTGTGATTAAATAATGTGACTTCCTTGTTCTCATGGATATCTTAATAATTATGCAGCCAATTTAAGAATGAGAAAAATCTCATCA
The DNA here is from genome assembly GCF_002775205.1 of Xiphophorus maculatus. Lineage (NCBI taxonomy): Eukaryota > Metazoa > Chordata > Actinopteri > Cyprinodontiformes > Poeciliidae > Xiphophorus > Xiphophorus maculatus. The sequence continues at coordinate 8,438,997 of NC_036458.1, read as the reverse complement.
ACTTTCATGATAATTATAGCCGGTCTGTGTAAGTTTTAAGCATTTTAACCTTTAAACATAACCCATAATCTGTATGCATCAAGCCTCTTTTCTGCCTTTTGGAGCTTAAAAAACTGTGACCTTTAATTGAGGTTTTTCCACTTGGTGGATTAGTGTAATTAAAAAAAAAACCACCTATGAGCGAGATGTTAAGTGAACCATTCGAAAAATTATGTTTGAGTGGTAGAAAATGTTACCTACATTAATTTTATTTTTTAGAAATAATGAATTTCTGCCCATGGTGAGGTTTTCACATAAATAAGCGAGGTTTCAAAGAAAAAGAAAACGTTCCATTAAATATCTAGATCTATTTCTGTCTTTGATTAAATATCCGTATACATATGGTCTCCTTCCAAGAACCCAGGTGAGGAGAAGCAGAGGTTATTCATGACTGCTAACAGTGACATTCTGTGTTTGTGTTTGCAGCCTGTGAGCGACTGAATCATAAGTTTATTACGGCCGTGATCATCCCTGCAGAGTCAGATTAGCATGGCCCTATTGGGAGCTTTGGCACAGGTGACAGCCAATGTAATTATAATACTAATTCAATTTGCAAATTGGAGCAAACACAAATTAGCTGTCCAAGCCAGCGTGCATGAGAAATGGGCCAAATCCAAGAAACGAAAAGGGCCAAGTCTTGCTTGCTGTGCTTTTAAGGAGCTCTGATGTGTTTAGTTTTAACAGAGAGAGAGAGACTAACGGCAGCAACGTGTTTTATTAAAATCTGATTATGGTAAATGAAGAGCAAAGGAATATATCCTGCCGAGACGTAATGTCTTCTGGACAGGAATTCTGAGTATAAGCTTGAGTACAATTAAGTCCTGGATAAATGTAGAGACTTAGCATTAAGAATTAAGAAAACATTGAAAAATAAAAGTTCCTCCAATTTTAGGAACACATTATACAATGAGGACTAATTAAAAATTTAAATTCCCAAATACAACAAAAGTTGCTCTTATATGAATTCTTCCATGTACAATAATTCAAGTTCTGAAACAAAGTGTGTTTTGAGCAAACCTCAAAATATGGACCAGAATTACAGCATGCATGCATTCCCATTTTGACTGAGCCTGGAGTATAACGTGTAGCTACCTGCATTGTAGTAGACCCCAGAAAAGCCCGGTGTTCCTGTTGATGGTGGAAGCTTCGGAGTTTTCCACCAGGAAGTGCCCCTGCGCAGTCCAGAGCACTGCACGACGCAGAGAGGGAGGGAAAAGATATTCACCGCTCAGTTGCCGACAAGAAGGGATAAATGACGCTGGTGTGTAAGTAAGTAATGCATTCAAATATTCAGTGGCCAAAAGATAAAAAATGCAACTCACTGCAGTGTTTTGAGGCAGCATTAAATAAGAAAACTTAAAACAACTGCCCCACATCATTTTTTTTGTGTTATTCCTTTAAATAGTAAGTAGACAGTCTTCTCTGTATTTTCACCAACATTTATGAGTAAACTTAAGATGCTCTGTGTTACTTGGAGACACAGTTCCTAACCCATTTAAGTTCTAATTCAGGATACACTGTTTATAGCATCGTCGTATTCCAGGCGCAATAATCCCTGTACGCATGATTAACCACAACTTTGATTCTTTTTTTAAATTTATTTATTTTTTACCGCAGACAAACAGAGCTTCCATGGGCTGCAGTAGCCCAAGGCAAGCATGCTGAACTATTTACAAGCTTTAAATTTCTTCAGCTATTCTTAATACCCTGTATGCTGTTTCACTATGTATTCTCAGTGAGAGCAATTAAGCTTAGAGACAAGTACAAAAAGTATAGCTGCTTCAGGTCTTTTTATTTATATAAATATAGGGTCGGTGAAATGTTTACATAAACTCATTATTGAGAATAATTCATTTTAGGTTTTCAAGATAGTTTAATTTTGACTACAGACTTTTTGTGGCCAACAAACAAGCTTCTGACCATTCTGGCTGGATATTTGACCACTCTTCCATGGAGAGGTTTTCTAAACTTTCTGTAATTTTGAGACGGACCTTGCGTTTGAGCACAGTCTGCAAATTTTCCAACAGATCTGAGGATCTGGGATAGCCTTTCTATTTCTATATTCAATACCAATATGTCCATTTCAAAACCAGTTTTGTGTGCGTTTCATGTCATTGTCCTTTTTGTACACCCAGCTGGGTCTAAGCTGCAAACATCTGCAGCAAATTGTCACTCTCTAAGGAAGGAGACTGGTTAGGATGTTTACGAACAGACGGGAAGCCAAAAAGACTGCGGCATATTTATTAAAAACTGGAAGAATCCAGATTACCAACGTCTCTGTCCACCAAGAAGTGAGGTTTTAAACTGACACTTTCAGGCATGCAGGTGGTAGCATCAAGCTGAGGGTCTGATTTGCTTCAAGTGTACCAGTGCATTGCACAAAGGAGTAGGAATAACAAAACTTCCAATACACATTTATAACTAACCAAAATATGGGGAGAGAATTTATGAAATGGGAACTTACATGCTGCTCCTATACCGATGAGAACAGAGGTCAGGTAAAATGACCAAGTAGAGGGCATGATGAACACTGCAATGTAACCACTAAACAAAAGCACAGCCATAAGCCACATGTTTAAGCATTTATGTCCTTACTTCTCTTTCTCTACTCAGCACAGCCAAGTTTACCTGTAAAGTAGGCCACTCAAAAACATGGTCAGTTTCGCTCCAATAACTGTAACAACAGTTGGTGCAACCAGATTGGAGAACGAAAAAACTCCATAGATGATCCCTAGACTGCAGAAGAAGTCAAGAAAATACAGTTAGCATCTTTATGCGTTTTTTAATTTGGTGAAATAAACTTTTTCTTTCTTTCGTTTACCTGTGGTAACCACTTCCGCTGAAAGTTGAATTGTTCAGACTTTTCACCACAGTTTGCTGAAAGGGGGGGAAAAATGAATTAGGGTTGTCAAAACAGTTCAGAGCCAATTTAGCCTCAGGTCATTCATCCTGTTTGATAATTTCACTGACCATTGAAGAAAATCAGAAACACGAGAAGCGCCTGACTAACTCCCCTGACTTCCATTTCCTTCACTTTACAAAAAACAGCAGCAGACTGATTTTCTTGTTTATGCTTTCATTTATGAAACGCATAGCTATCGTACAGAACAAAGTAAATAAATAACAGCTGCGAGTTGCACGTGTTGATTTGTAACGCAAGATTTCATTTTTGAGACCTTGTTTTAATTAAAATACATCTTCAATCTGCAAAATCAGCATTTGAGGAATCCACACTACAAACTAGAAGCACCATGGTAAACAGATGATAGTTTTTGAACTTACTTCAATGTTCCCACAGGTGGTGAAGGCGGTGAAAATGAACAGAAATCCTACACCCAAAACCACAACGTTGTAAGTCCTTCTGTCTGCCATTCTGTCTTCTTTTTTCCTCCTAATACATTACAAGTATTAGTGCTTTTAACGTCCTCTGTCGATGAATTCCACCTACAACTCTTAAACCCTGGAGGACCCGAATGTCTCCATTTTTACAAAGTTTACCAACTGTTTAGTTACAGTTTATTCGCAACCAGAGGAGCACTGAGGAGATGCAAATAGAAAGCAACAGTGGAGCACTGTACACGAGAACACTTCCTTCCTATTACACAGAGTACACATGACAACTTGTGACTTTAATTACAAGCAGTTTTTCCGCTCATTTTCTTTTTCACTCAGACTTTTTCTTTCGTCGTCATGAGGACGGTCGTGACAGTAGTTCTGGGTTCTGCCTCTTCTTCTGTCCGCGTAATTTGTGGTCATTTGTGTTTGCTGCCGTCCGGAGGAGGCCACGGGAAACGTACCTTCATGAAAATTACTGAACATTTGCAAAATACGAATAAAAACTTCAACAATTACAAAACAATTATTGTGTTACAAAGTAATTTGAGATTTATACAATATTGTGTATTGTGAATTTGTTTAGCTTTCAGTTTTGAGAATCCAAAGTGTTTAAAAGCAAAGAAGTGAAATTGAGATATTATCCCAGTGGGCTGTCTTTAATTGTTATTTTTGACATAGTTGTTTGGCTTTTTAAAATATTTTCCAAAAATCTGATTTTATTTTGAATTCCAAGATATTTTCAAAGACGGAAAACAAGATTAAAAGTTCCATCGTTCGATGTCTGTCTTGGCTGCTACAGTGCAAAGATGCGCCAAATAACAAGAGAGTTCACTGCCACTTACTTCCGCCTTCACATCCACGTTTTCCAGCTGTGACTACTACGTACATGTCTACATTTAGTTTCAAGTTATTTCTTTAAAAATCTATTTTTAACAAAGACTATTTCATGGTTCTCATTTCCCCCAATTAAACTGACAACAAAGTTACATATATTTGTATAGTTATACATGTTTTCCACATAAAATATTCTCCAAATGCGCATGCGCGTTTCTACATATCCGTTTTATGATAAATTGTCTACAAAGGCTTTAACTAAGTCAAGTTTTCGTTACTATATTTTTATACATATATTTTGAACAATTAAATTATATTAACACATTGTTACCATCCATATCAATTCATTGGCGCACCATAACTAACTTATTTTAGACTTTTCTTAGTGGCATCGGAGTCATCCTGCTTCCTGTATCCTCTTTGCCACAAACCGACAGATTGTACACAATCATCATGGCGACGCAGGATGGTGGGTATAGAGAAAATTGAGCAAAAATACACAGAACCTTTTTAGTTTACGTTTATGTTGTAGCAATAAAATGTCACATATGTCTAATTTAGTCTTTGAAACATGCTGTTATTATTAGACGGTGATGTAAATGTGCGTTTCTCTGCTACGTTTTTTCTGTAAATGTTCAGCAGCGGTCCTGCTAGCAAACGTTAACGATAGCTAACATCAGTTACATTTTATCTACATTTGACGACAGCTGCTATTAAGGTCGAAAGCATTAACAGGTGTGAGCATTTGACCGTAAATTATCATTACCTATATAAGACAATTAAAGATAATTATCGAAAGTACTGGAATCTCGTGAACGGCTCACGGTAATGTGACTACTTTGGCTAAGATCCTCAGTTTTTTGGGTGTTTGGTTTTTTTGTTGTTTTGTCTGCCATAATTGCATAATTTGCGTTTGTTTATTTTGTTTTTTTTAAAAAATTTCGTTCATGGTACAAAAAAACTGGTGACTTTCATTAAATGTGAGCGATAGAAAGAGCTAGAAAGACCTCGAGAGTGAATGCGGCTGAGGAGGAAAAAAGCGAAACTAGGAGAATCTTAAATGTGTTGTCTAAAAAAACCCCCCATCTTTACACCTTAAATGTTCAGATGAGCATTTAAGGAGTACTCAAATAGATTCTCATGAAGTCCCACTGACTATATATGCACACTGCTACTATAAAGGATACAAGGGAATCTTGAAACATTTTGGTATAGTATAAAAAAACTTTATTAAGCAACATAATATGTTTTTAATTTGGTTTTAGGTGAAATTGTAAACCAACTAGTCAGATGTTATTCTGCAGAAAGTTCAGTGTTTTGTTTGATCAAAGGCAGTAAACTCAGGAGGCCCAGAATCACATTTTCTATTTGAATTCAGTGTTTCACCAGACATCTGCATTTCAGTAAACAAGATAACAAATGTGTTTGCTCTAATTATCAGTTAAAATATTCTTAATTGTTTGACTTATTGCTCCCCTTTCAGAATAACATGCTTTGCATTTTATTTGTTGTTGATTTAGAAATTTATCACACACTTTGATCTAAAATTATAACTTACCCAGTTTTATTAATAACATTTGATTATAACACTATGCTAACTTTAGTGTTTTGTCTATAGTTACTTGTAACTAAAGATTTGTTTTACTCTTTCTTTAGTCTTAAAGAATTATATTCATATGCATTTTCTCAGGAGTAGGCCATGATCTGCTGAAATATATTCCAGGAATTCTTGTTTAATTTTATTTAAATAAATATAAACTGGATGCTTTTGCAGGAGATGAAGGAGCCGTAATGGACACTGAGACTGAGGCAAAGCCAACAGAAGCAGAGGCACTTGGTGAAAATGTGGAAAAGGCCGATGCAGAATCTACATCTCTCACAGATGCAGGAAATGCCACAACTCAGGACTCTAGTATTAGCAATGGCGACGACGCAGACGACAAGCAGGAGACGGTGGACTTGAAGATTATCTGGAACAAGAACAAATACGACCTGAAAATTCCTGTCGACAGTACCGGAGCCAAGCTAAAAGAGAGGATCCATGCACTCACTGGTAGGAGAGTGAAATTGTTTAAAAGACTTTTTAAACAAGACAACAACAACATTTCATAACAAATGCTGTTGACTAATAACTGAAGGAGTTCTCACATTGCTTTTAGGTCTTCCACCAGCAATGCAGAAAGTGATGTACAAAGGACTGCTTCCAGAGGATAAGACGCTACGTGACATAAAGGTTACAAACGGGGCAAAAATAATGGTGGTCGGATCTACAATAAATGATGTATTAGCTGTAAACACACCGAAAGAGGTTATTCAGCAGGAAGTTAAAGCCGAGGAAAACAAGAAAGAGCCCTTATGCAGGCAAAAGGTAAGATTTTTCAACAGCTCTGTTAAATACTGAAGTTGTATGGATTTTTTTAAAAACCTGCATTGTGTCTTCAGCAACACAGGAAAGTACTGGACAAAGGTAAACCAGAAGATATAATGCCATCTATCAAAGGAACAAAGGTGAGGGGTGGTGATTAGAGCTCATTCAAGTTAGCTACAGCTGTCCAACATATGTTTTGTCTTTTAAGTGAACTAACAAGGGATTAATAGCTCCTTTGTCGAACCAACAGGAACGATTACCAACAGTGCCTTTATCCGGAATGTTTAACAAATCCGGAGGAAAAGTAAGACTCACATTCAAACTGGAGCAAGATCAGTTGTGGATCGGAACAAAAGGTAACATTATGATTCCTGACTGAGGTCCCAGCGGTGCGGAGACGCTGACTATGCTAATGCAGTTATGCTTACGCTTTCTCACTTGCAGAGAGAACAGAGAAAGTTCCAATGGGCTCTATTAAAAATGTAGTGTCCGAACCCATCGAAGGCCATGAGGACTATCACATGATGGTAACTATTGTTGTTGCTGCCTGCATGTCAGATTTATGATTTAGCTGTAAAATAAAATAAAAGAAAAATCTAATACTCAGAGCTAGCAGATGTGTGTTTGGGGTATGCTACCCAGAAAAGTTCAGAAGGTAAGATTGTTTTATTTACTTACAGAATAGGATGGAACTCAGCTGTATTTTCTAAATATAAAGTATTTTGAGGACATGAAAAGCTGTTGTAGCTTTTCCAGGAAAGCTTTGAGGGAGTTGTGTGCATCAGAGATTGAGTCATAATTGTCAGTGTTTTTGGGAGGAATATTCTCAGGAAAGGCTATTTTAAGATAAAACTAGTAGTGTGGCATTATAAAGAACTCTGTCAAAGATATGTGTCTCATAGCTTTGCACATATGGAAATGATCAACCACAGGATTTGCTTTATGAATCACAAACTAAGGTCATTATGCCGTGAAGTACTTTTCTTGTAACATGTCTAGTATCTGTGCATGTATGACTGAGGACTTATAAAACTTAATCAATCATCAGCTCCACCTTAGTGAACACTTTAAGTTTAATAGCAGAAGAAATAAATATCATCAAAGATTACATTTATTCCCATCTTGTTCAGCTGGTTCAGGTTTTAGATCAGAGTATGTACATTTGATCAATAGAGTTGCATCACAGCCCGTATACATGATAGCAGAAATATTGAATCAGATTCTAGAATCACAGCTCTGCTTTGAGTTCAAACATCCTAATGAATGAAATGTGCTGCACGGAGCGCAGAGGGGAGAGAATTAAATGTTGTATGTTGTGCATTCTGTTACAGCATTTCAGAAAAAAAAAAAAACCCAAACAAAAAAAATATGCAAACGTGGTAGTTTGCTGCTTCCGGTCCTGGACAATAGGCTGTGTTTGATTACAGTAAAGTCTACTCTATACCAAAAAACCCAGAAATAATCCTTCAGTTTATAACCTTAAGCTTAATCACAGTTGGGTTATGCAGGAAGACGGGTATCTAAAGCATACCAGCAATCATAAAAAATAATTCTACAAAATGGCCCAAAAGTCTTCCATTTGCTATCAAGGTTGGCCGAAACAGTTGTTAGGTATAGTGGTGATTTACTATTAAATATGGACAGCTTGATTTGGTAGCTTTTTTCCCTTAATGAAATAAATAAAATTTTTAAAAGTGCATCTTTATATTTCCCCAGATTACACTGTCTGTTAAATGCATTCATATTAAGATAGAACACATAATGTATACTAACAAATATTGTTTCAGTGGTGGGATGGTAGGCCTGAAGGCATGCAAACAAGATGTTTTTTCCTTGTACTGATTGTAGGCTTGATGAAGTCTTGGTTGTGACAGATCTGAAGACACAATGGATTGATAAGATCCAGTTGGGCATACAGTCCTTTGTCACTGTATTCAGTAAGACTTAGGTTTTCTCTCTGAAGACTTAAACAAGAGGCCTAACATATATTTTTTAAAAATGTCAGTCATGTGGGTAACCTGTCGTAGTCCTTGTAATCCCAAAATTCCTCACCAGTTTATCTTCCACTTCTGCAGGCTTTTCAGTTGGGTCCAACGGAAGCCTCTCAGTATTGGGTCTACTGGGTGCCTGCACAGTTTGTCGATGCAATCAAAGACACAGTCCTTGGAAAATGGCAGTATTTCTAATGTGCCTCTTTTTTCACAATGATGAACTGGGATGGAGAGGAGGAGCCAATAAAAATAAATAAATTAAAAAACTGGAGACTAAAGTGAGGCTTGAGGAACTGTTGGGATGTTTTTTGAAGGAAACTGACGGATGCCTGTGGACTAACTATCTTGTTTTTAGGTTAAAGGTGCACTATGCGGCAGCATACAATTTCTCAGCCCTGTTGATCAATGTTTTCAGCAAATCCAAGGGAAAATTAAAAAAAAAATGTACAGAAATTGCTAACACTTTTCTTCAGTTATTCTTAAAAAGAAATAAAATTTATTTAATGAAATAAATGCACCCTGAGTTGTTTGACTCATTTGGTTCCTTTTGAGTTGTGCCTGCCTTTTGAAACACAATAAGGGTCTGATTGAGGTTTGATATAGATCAGAAATGGAGTTTTACAATTTGGCTTTTTTTGTTTTGCTTTTTGCATATTTTCCTTCTTGAAATAAAAATCATACATTACAACAAAAAACAGGGAGAAAATTGTCATATTTGTGCTTGAATTACAGAGCTTTTGTTTTAGGTTTTCTGAGGACCTCTTCTGCTTCAACAAATTATGTACAGAAGAGAGGAAACAAAATTACATTTACAAACCACAGTAGAAGGGTTAAGATTGGTCAAACCAACTTGTTTCATATTTAAGAAATGAATTCATCAGGATTACAGTATCAAACAAAACTGCATGAATTACTAGCTTATGCCTTCTGTGTGGAATAGAAACGTCAGGAACAAACGTATGCTTTAAGATGCCAGTTTTATACTTTTGAACTAAGATTTTGGATTTATGTGTACACCTGTTAATAATAATTTGTTTCATTGTAGACATATTTGATTTTATTCAGATATGTAGATGCATCTCAATAAACTACATACTTGAAAAATTTAACTTGGATTCATTATGCACAGAGGGATATATTGCAAGGGCTGATTTCTGTTCTAACCAAATTGTTGTTTATGGCTAAGCTTATGGCTTGTTTATGCCTCCCTTTTTTTTCCAGAGTATTAAAAAAATACATAAACAGATTGAAAACAAGAATACTGATGGATATTTTCATATTTGTACTGTACAGTATGTGCATTTAATAGCTGCTCCTCTTTGCATGAATTACTGAAGATGGTGTGGCATTGAGCACTGCTAGGGGGTTGAGCCCAGATTGCTTTGACTGGGCTGTGTTGTTAGATCTGGCATCTCTAATCTTCCTCTTAATACTCAGTTGTTTGTCTTTGGGGTTTTGTTCGAGCCAGTTTACTGATTTATTAAACACAGTTATACTATGGTCATTAAAGCAGGTAGGCTATTAGAAATTTTGGACAACTCTTAACATTGTTTATGGTTTAGGGGTGGGTTCACAAAAAGAATAGTTGTAAATTAGGTCATGTATACGTCTGTGTAACATGTCTGAAAGCACTAACTCCAGCTGCAGTTCGTGCCTTGTTAATTTCTTCTCAATCGTCACCGAGCTTTGCCTTGCAATCCTTTCACAACTGTTGTTACATGTGTATATATTTTTAATTTTTCTTCCACTCACTTTTCCATTACTATGCATAAAAGTCTTTTAGAGCTTGCTCTCCTTGTAAAAAGTGTCAGTGACCGTCTGCTGGTCAACTGGCCAGGTAGCAGGCATCAGGGGACAACTGTGTATTAATAAAACAAATTTATTTGGTCTTATGTTGTATTGTCAAAGTGCATCTCTAATCATTCTTGTATTTAGCTGTAATTTAAAAGTATTTCAATTTTCAAACAAGATTATATGGACACAGACGTAGATGAGAAGCTTTTAATTTGAAATAATCCTGGCCGGAACCTGTTCCCAAGAGAAAAATCTATATCTTCCGGGTAACACATTTGGCGCGCCGTGAGAAATCAAATGACAAACTTTCCAGTCTGAGCTGCTCCATCTGGAGTCAGTTTCATTCGTCCGATAATGTCCAAACTGGAGCAAAGCTGCAAGGACGGGAAACGTTCCCCGCCGGTAAAAGTCCTGTCAGGTCAGCTGAGGGCGGCGGGGACCCGGGGTGCCGCTGACAGCGCGGAGGGATACGTAATCCGAGCGGGCAGGGGTCGCACTCTGCGTGTGTCTCTTGTGTGGATGCAGGGCACGGTGCTGGAGGTCCAACTGGGCGGGACCACCGTGATGCTGATGGACGAAACAGGGACTTTTGCCGTCCAGGGCGTTAATAACATTCCCAAAGGCAAACCGTGTTTGCTTCCAGGTAATATGGGTGCATGTGTCATTCAAAATCTGATCACAGAAATCTGATTTTAAAATATTTGTATGGTTTTTATTGTTGTATTTATTATTTCTATCACCAAACTCCTGAGAAAATTTAAATTGCACACAAAAAATAAAATTTAACGAGTTTTACACTGAGCTGATTTTGTAGTCATGGAGACGAGACACCTTTCGCAATAAAGATAAACCACAAAATATCTTGAGAAAATGACTGGAGTGTGATATTGTGTAAGGGCTTATTAATGGAAAGTTGAGTGGGAGAAAAAAAGTGTGGACATGGTGCACAATGTCTTACCACTGCTGACAAGCTGAAGGTCGCTATTACAGCAACCTGGGCTTCCTCAACACCTGAGCAGAGCCACAGGCTGAGATGAAGTTAAAAATCTATGCTGTACTTTGATGAATCCTAACATCATTTCTTAGTGCTTGAATATTTGTATCCAAAGTATCCTCTGAAGTTGTTTGATCAAGTATGCACATTGATGCAACACCTAAAATATTTATTTGCTTCTAGTAGCAAAAGGGGATGTTAAAAATCAGGATATTTATCCAGACCGTGATCTACGTTTAGGATAAATCTGCTGCTTTTGACCATCATAATTCATCACTGCATTTTCATAAACATGAACCAAGATGAATAAAATAAAAGTTTATCTAAAACTTGTAAAGTTGGATTCAGTAACTTTTAACTTTGACATTTAGGAAGCAGTCACACTTTATGTAGTGGATCTATTGAGATTCAGTATGAATGAAAGAAAAACATATTTGAGCTTAGAATTGCCAGATTTTGTCAAAACTATTAGAATAAATGTTAACTTTACTCTGAGAAAATGCAATACTGTTGTTAAAAACTACATTAATATCCACTACAATTAATATTTTTCCACAACTTTGAATTTCAGCCACCAAAATAAATCTTTTCATCAAAAGCAGCTACTTTTCTCAAATGGCCAGATTGTGTGTAGGCATTCTTTTGCATTTGCAATGTTGCATTTTGATATATTGTGCACCTTTTTTTTAACCACTGATATGTTACAACCTAAAAATGACTGTTTTGAAACCCCTTGTTTTCAAATAGTGCAATGATTTACTTTTCCACATTAAACAGCATAAATTGCAAAACTGTAGATCCAAAAATGGCCAAAAGATGTTAAACGAATACTTAAATATCACAGCCAAAAGCTTAATCAGCTGCTGTACATTTTCACCTTTGCCCACATTGATCACCCGCTGCTGTTGCAGGTAAATATGTAATGGTGATGGGCGTCATCCAGGCCGTTTCCCCGGAGCCAGTAATCCGTGCTGTGAAGATAGCAGACCTCTCGGACTTCGCTGCGCTCCACAGACAGATGTGGAAACTGGAGGTGGAGGAGCTGCAGCAAGTGTTAGCCTGAATATCAGACTGCTGATGAGTACTGCTAGCTGCATAGAGCAGGTGCAGTTGTATGACTAAATGATGTTTGTGACTGAGGTTCACCGGGAAATGTCTTGACCCCTTTTGTTTTTTTCTTGTGTATCATACTTTGTAAATATCGGTTTTACATGCACCAGAGTTGCAGTGACTTGTTCGTGTAAGGCATATTAAATGATAATACAACAAAGTTTAAGATTTTGAAAAATATGGTATCTTTATTTGGTAAGGTGCCCATCACACCAGTAACACTATCAGATAAATGGAAAGTGAAAATGACCTATGTTGATTCATTAAAACACAAGAATGTCAACTCAATTTAAGTAGTTTAATACTTAAACAGGAAAGGTCATTAACATATACAAATGTTTTGTGTAAAGAATTTCTTTTAGGTTAACTAAGCATCGGAACATGTCTCTGATCAAGGTTTACACATGCTATTTTTGTCACCATATTCAGGCGTTTCTACAGAACAATGTGTAGCAAAGCTTCAGGTGTTGCACACTGAATATTTGCCATTAATGATAACACTCTGCAGATTGGATCAGAGAAAACCACCCACCAATCAGAGCGACGGTCCTGTACGCCCTCTGTTAAATCATGCTGGGATCAGGCTACTTCCTGCTCCAAGCAGAGGCCTTTTAACAAAGACCCGACTTATGACTCAATACTGTCTTGTTTGCGAGTGAGCATCAATATTTCCAGCATGTCATTATTTAATGTCTTTAAGGAGAAAACTGTATTTTCCAAAATCATTGTCATTTGGTGCTATAAGATGGTCTTTTCTCGCTTTGGCAAGTTTCATCAAAAGGAATTCCCTGCGCTCCATCCATTCTTTCAACTCCTGCTCTCCATGAGCCAGCTTACACAAGTCATCCTCTGTGCAAGTGCCTTTGAGAAATCTGTTGAAACACAACATCAAACATCAAAAACTGCAGAAGGAGGTCCAAGGCACCAGGTATAGACCAGCTGCTTAATCTGATCTTACCTCTCACAAACTTTGAAAGTGCCTGTGGGAAATCTGTACTGCCAGCAGTTCTGATCATCCTCCGAGTTGAAAACTCTCTCTTTGTGTTTCTCTGAAGTGATATGCTGCTGCCACTGCTTCTCGCTGTTGCAGTTTTTACCACACAACCAGCAATGATTGCCGGCCTGCAAAAAAGAAATCAGCTTTTAAATTTTTCTTTAGTTACAAGGCAAATAACCAAACTAGAACTCACAAAAACCAGGACAACAGAGCTTAAAGTCCTTACACTGCCTCTCTGTAGTTCAGAGAACTTTGAAATACTTATGGTAGTTTATAAATCAGTGAATAGCTTAGCAACAAGATCTTCTGATCCAAAAATATCAACCTTACAGACCTCTCTGGTCTTCTGTTGCTGGTATGCTCTGCATCTCCAGAACCAAACATGGAGAAACAGCATTCAGATTCTACACATCACAAATCTGGAAGGAACTTCCAGAAAACTACAAAAATGCAGGAACAGAGTTTCTTTAAATTAAGGTTAAATCTCACCTGTTCAGAGTTGCCTTTGAGTGGAACATTGCTCAATCTATTTACTTAATAGGTTTGATGGCATTTGACAAAATGTAATGTTTATTGCTTGTTTCACAATTGGTTACTTATTTTATAGTATAAAGCACATTGACCCGCTTTGTTGTTGAAGTGTTCTGTACAAGTAAACTTAACTTCAATGAAAAACTCCACTGAAGTTGACAAAGTGGTAGAGACTTGTAATCAAATTGAGGTATAAAATATTTTCAGATCAGCATCGAGATGCAACAATCTATCAGAGGGATGCTTATTTCTTAGTAGTTTACTTCATGGAATGAAAGCTGTCATTTCTCTGTTGAACAGTTCATGTTTCCAGAACAAACATGCCAACTGCCAATTTAAACATGAATTGTTTGCGGAGGCAGCTGGCTCTGCAACTCACCACTTCCTCAGCATAGTCTGTTGGCATGTGGATCTGTTTGCCGTTCTCCCTGAAAGAATTATTGGACATTTCGTCCCCCCAGCCAGGCTTCTGAGACTGCAGCCACTGCTCATAAAGCTGATCCATATCTGGAACTGGAGGATGGACGTACAATGAGTGTGCTGCATTGTAAGGCGATTCAATTGTACTAATGAAATCCAACCAAGTGAGAAAGCCGAGCTCCTCCACAGAAACTTACTGTTGTTTTCCTTCATGTAGGTCCAAAGGTCTCTTTCTTCTACACTGTGAGCAAATGTGCAATTGCCGATGTACTGACACTTCTTGCCCGCTGTCACATGCATGCAAATCTAAAATGAAACATTTAGTTACCAGTTAGCAGAAACTCAAAAAGAAAGTGTTCTTCACAAAATATAACAATGCTGGATGTGTACCTCAAACTGAGATGGGATGGGCTTTTTGGTTGGAAGTGGTCTTACTGTTGTCCACTTTTTTCTTTCATGAGAACTAACGAGCACAACCCTCTTGTCTTTTGCCCACCTAAAATCAGTAAGAGACCAATTACTGTAATATTCGCTCATTTTGAAACAATCCAAGAGATTGTTGAAATACTTACGTATGTCTTGCCTTTGCTTGGCAATACTTCTTATTTTTGTCAGCTTCACTCAGTTGGCCGTTTCTCCAGCACTGGCCACAAACAAACATCATCTTCAGATTTGGAGGGCCAAATCTTCTCTGGGGATTTGAAAACTGGGGACAATGTTTGAAGATAGAGATACTTTGTTAGACAACTGCAGCTATTTTTATCTGTGTTAAACAGAATGAGTTGATACATTGTTTTGTAGTGTGTTTTCAACCTGTGCTCCTTGCAATGAAGCTGTTGCATTCCAATATTTCTTTGCCTCTTGAACAATACTTTCATGAGTGATACCTGCAAGAAGAGTTAAAAAAGTGAGTGAAAATAAATATATATTTTTCCTCCAAGAAATCAAATCTTTGTCAGCATTCTCAAAAAGGCCTCAGACTTCTGATAGCAAAACAATACCTAGCAAATATATCAATACACTTTTAAATATTCACATTATGAACATTAAGAACCCTACAGACTCCTCCAGTTGGACACAAAAGATGGTTGCTAAGACAAACAAGTTCAGCTGAACGGTTGTAGCGCCATTCTTCTCCCTACTGTCACTACATGCATGCTTAGTATGATGGACCACTGCAAAGTTACCATCTATGGAATCAACCGTCTTCTGTTGACGTTCAGAAAGTGCAATTGCATAATGCTGCCCACACCATTTTTCATACTTCAGATGTTGTGTTCTGTCTGTTTTCAGCCATACAGTTTCATTTTGATCTCATCTGACTCCAATACGCCCACCTGACCTCTACAGATCTTTGCAGTTCATTGAAAGAAATCTGGAATTGATACTCTAATACTTTTATATGAAACTGTAGGACTTCTTGTATTATTGATGGTATTTCGGACTGGCATTCATCTCTTGCAAAATGCTAAAGTAACACACGTCGCTTACCAAGTTCATGTTGCATCATCCAGACCTTGAGTTCGATTAGGCTGTGGGCGTAGAAACAGTCATCTTCTCTTACGCAGCCATAGCGCACTTCATGCCGGCAAAGATCCAGCTGACTCTGGGGACTCAAAGGTCTGATTTTAGAATAACGAACTGTATTGTCCCTCAAAATGTGAACTAGGCACCTAGGAGGAGACATAAAAAGGGAAGAAACAAAGTGAGTAATTGGATCATTTTTTTCACAATTTGTAAATTTCTCAGAATCTCTCTAAAAGGATGTTTTAAGACAGAATTTAACTAATTTTGAATGACTCACTTATGAGTCTCAAAGTCATGCTTTGTCACCGGATGAGAGCAAAGAGATGGGTCATCTTTGTTGGTTTTGCTGATTATTCTGGGTTTGTGATCAAAGCACACCTGCAAGACAAATAAGGTGCATTAAGGAAGTTTCATCATTTCCCAAATAATACAATATCTGGTTAATTTTAGCCAAACAGACAAATCAGGCAAAGTACGGTGAGTCAAGATTTTTTAGAATTTCTACTAATTAAGTATTGCCAATACTTAATTAGTAACCTCAGTCAAGGTGACTGAGGTCAAGTACCACCTCAGTCTTTTCATTGGTTTATTTGTAATATTTGTTAAAATTAGTATGTTTCTGTATAGTGCTTTAAACATATTGCAGTTTCATTCATGTAATTTTTCTTCGACTGAACTAATTACATGTTCAAGAGTAGAATACTTCTCCTCCCCCACATGTAGTCAGCTACATATGACGCCATGGGAATTCCCTTGAACTTTTATCCTCAGTGAAACAAAAGGACATTAAGTTGGCAGTCTAAAAATTATTCCTTTGCCAAAGAAAAACGTCACAACTTACCTGAGTGCTGCCGTTCATTACACTTTTTAAAGTAGAACTGTTTTAAGGACTTGCTTGCATGTCTGTGTCATTAAATATGAACTGCATGCTATGCAGCACTGTTTAAAAAAGCAGATAATTAGGCTAATTACTTTGCCAACACTAACACTTATGGCTCCCTATGTTATTCAGTGTGGAGAATGAAAAAAGATTTTGTACCATAGGAGCTCTAAATTTTAACTACTTTTTGTTTTGGTCTTCCACAACTGTAAGAAAAATTAGTTGACTCCTTTGTAAACACAAAGCCAACATTGATTTTAAATGATCTCAGTGCTTAAAGCTAGATTTAGATTTATATCTAAAGCTGTTGTAGATTTAAAGACAGTCATCTTATGATAAAAAAATAAGTTGCAATTAGTAACAGTTGGAACAGTAACAATATGTCATAATAACTGAACTATTGTTATTGCTGCAACAGAAATACAGTGCGACATTTTTACTATTTTTGCTGATATACTGTATATATATATCTATATATATATATATATATATATATGGTTCAAGTGTGGTATTTTTGTTAATTGCTATACTGTCAGAAGTGCAAATATGGAGTCCACAAGAACAAAACCCCCCAGCAGTCCAACACAGCTGAGATGATGTTTTATACTTGGTTTCTACACACATCAATGACTCTTATTTTCATCACAATAGTCTGACAGCAAGTAAGACGAGTGTTAAACTCTTTTGGACTAGTACAGCTTCAACTCAAAATAAAGGAGCCAAAACTCCACCATTAACATGGAATATTTTTACATAAAATGTTGACTCATTTAGAAAGAAATAATTGTATTAATCCACAGAGCACTTAATGGATCAACCTCTCACATGATCTCTGACACCCTCAATTTCTGTGACTGGATAAGTACAGACATTTTCGCTTTTTCCTTAATTAAATTTGTCCGGTGAGAATTTTAGTTAATGTCGTTCTTGATCCAAAGTCAATGCAACTGTGACAACATTTAAAAAGCATATTTTCAGAGGCCTTCAACTAAAAACTGTGGAGAGGCACAATCTGCCTCTCCACAATCTGCCTCTCCACTTTCATGAAGAAGATGTGCATAAGAGTTTGTATCTTTGCAATTTTTCACAACCTCCCTAGTGGATTTGGCTTAAAGTCATCTCTTAAATTGACCAAAAACATGTCTTGGCAGAGGGGAGCATGGAAGGAGCAAAAAATTAGGGTAAAAGCAGGCAGGCCTGCCAAACTCAGATTTGAAAGTACAGATCATCAAAAATAAATATTCAAAGTACAAGCAGAAACTAGCAAAAACCTGCCAAGAAACTAATGTCATATGATTACATAATTGATTGCTATGTTAAGATTTCCCATTCATTACTGTGAAGAGTATAAATAATTTAACATGCCACTTAATAAAATATGAATACTTTCTTCAAGGAAAGTACAAAGTACTTCCTGTTTTCCTGCTTATTGTCTTATGCTTTAAGCACCTTCAATTCAATTTATGACATCACAAAAATAACATCACTAATAGAGGTGCAGAGGTTTTTACCTTGATCTTACATCTACAGATGCAAATACTCAGCTTTTATATTTCCAATAAAGCAGAGGAAAATATAATCTAAGCATATAAGACATAATAAATTTAATCAAGGCCCTTAGCATTTGTCAATGTTTTTCCTTAAATCAGTATGATTTAAAAAATATTTGCCTCATCAACAACAAAAACAAAGAACAACCCTTATGTCTAAACACATCAACCTACTCCAATGTCAATGCAGTGAAAAAATTAAAACACTAACCCCACAGAGAAACATGAATATTCCACGATGCTCCTGTAAGATCTTGGGAACAGTTAGCCTGATGTTTGAGTTTGGCCCAAAAGGATCAAAAAGCAGTTCCCTGGAGATAAAACCTTTCCGCTCTAGAGTCCAAACATCAATCTCTTCCTGGCAGTATGCAAATGTGCAGTGGCCTGGGTATAGGCACTCTTTTCCAACAGCCACCTCTGAAACAGGTAAGGTCACATTTTAGTATTCCCTTACAGTCTACACTTGACTTAAGAGAAAGTAAACTGTGCATAAGGAAGAAAAACTTGCTATGGCAGCTCCTCTACTTATTTTACTATGATGTATTATGATAAAATAAATAGAATAAACATTTATTAGATTGACTACGGCTATTCAAAAATCAAAACAAAAATCACAAGGGGAAAAAGAAAAGTGTTCACGTAAGTTACCTTTGCAAATGTAGTAAGGTCCTACATATTGGGTTTTTGTTGGTCTGGGTCGAATGAGCTTCCATGTTTTATCAGGTGAGTGCTTTATTCTGCCAAGTAATACATCTTTTTTGCATTTATGATCTTCAGTGTGAAGAGTGTAATCCAACACTCCAGGTCCTGCATGCAAAAGTAAAAAACAACAACTTTACACCAAACGAAACAACATACTCTCTCAGCTTACAGAAACTCAAGGAGGAGTTACCATTACTGTCATAACAAACCCTCACCTGTTTTGACGTAACACGTTGAGCAAGCTTGCTTGAACTCATGTGTTTCAGCTAAGGGGTTTTTTGCTAAATCCACAGCAGCAGGGAGGTCCTTCACTTCAGGCATACCTAGTGGCATTCCCATAGGCTGTTCTTTATTGTTGAGCTGTATTTAAATAGAAATTAGAAAACTACTCCAAAATTATATTATTAAAACCTGCTGATTAAACAGAGAAATTACCTTTGGAATGAAGGGACTGTGGGCAAAATCTGGAAATATTAGAGTGAGAAGAACAAAAAGAAAGATATTAAATTCATTTTGTATAAATATCTCACCCTTTAAGAAATAAAAAAATAACATACCAGTTTTGTAGTCTGATATGCTGAGGCTGTCCAATGAGTCCAGCGGTGATGGCAAGGAGTGAAAAGTGTCCATACCAAACAAAGTACTGCTTCCAGACTTGTTATAGAGAGGAGGCAGAGTTACAGTACACTGCTGTGAACCAGTGTGGAGATAAGGGCTTATATTAGAGGGCATCAGGAATGGATTTGACAAAGAACTGCCAGAGGAAATACTAGTAGGCAAGGGAAGAGGGCCTTTCACGGTGGGGATACCCTGATGAAAGACACAGAAAATTTACAGTTCAGCTGAAAGAAATAAACTATCTAGACACATATATTCCTTCATATTAAAATTCCTCCACTAACCATGTCTGGTTCAGGGCCAGCTTGGTCCAGCAGGTCATCCAGGTCATCCCCAATTATGTCGGTGTCAAAATCTTGACTGGGTTCGAGAATCTGACAGGTCTTGCTGGTTCGGCAACCGTTCACAAATGAGTGCATGGACAGAGGAACTGATGTGGGGGCAGATACAGGCAGGGGGACCGACTCAAAGCCCGGGGGCTCAGATGGGGGCACAGATAAAATACTTTTGCTAGGAGGAAGTTCATCAACCACAGAGTCATTCAGAGGGGCGTGCACTGCTGCCGGGGATTGGATCGGAGCTGGACCTGAAGCCAAAACACTGCCATCTTGGGCAAATGGAGGCACTTCTAAAACAGAAAACACAACAGCATTAGATCTGACTCAGCTCCTTCTCACATTCAGACCAAAACGTTTTAATAGTAAAACTTACCAATTTCTATTTCTTCAACTGAATCTGAGCCACGAGAAAACTAAAAATGAAGACATTTCACAGATTAATGTATTGCTTGGGAAACTGTTTTCTTCAAATGAACTCATGAAGGTGATGTTGCATACTTTGTCACATGATGCATCTTGATAACTTGATCCACGCAAAACATTCAAGGCAGGCTGTAAAAAATAAATTTTTAAGAAGTTAATATTTTTTGATCACCATTTGGAAAGGACATTTACATACCTATTAAATGATCTTACTCTTGAAAACCCACGAGTCAGACAGAAAAAACTAACTCTTCATGACATTATGTGTGGTCAAGTTGACTTTCATACATACCTTACTTCTTACATAAGCTTTGCGGATTTTCAACCCCAAAATTTTGGCAAGGTCCTGAGTCAGCTGTGTGACATTGGAATCCTGAGAAGACAAAACAGCAGCTGTGAAACAATCTTTGTGCATTACTGTTATGCTTTAAACACAGGAAATACATTTATGACAAAAACCAGTAGATGCTTCACTGTGTGTTTTGCATTTTAAATAAGGAAGTCCTTATTTTGTATGAGTAATATGTGTTCAAGTCAAGCTTTGACATGCCGACACCGAGTTGAGACAACTCTCTGACAGCTTTAAAACAAGAAGGAAGAACAACATCATTTAAAGTATTACTAAAGCCTACCTACCAGAAGTGATTAAGTATTTTTAGTTGGAGCAGAGAAAGTCACATCGTCTGTCAGACACAAGATGCTAGAGTCCCAAGAAAATTGAGACCCTGACCTTAATTTTCCATAAAGCTGTCAACCTTTTCAAATCCAGCATGCTCAATGACTGACAGAGGCTGAAAGCTATAAAAATATGATCAAGCAACTTTGTTAAAAATCCATTCAAGTTTTTTTCTCCGATTCTCTAGCAGCATGAATGACCTAAAGAACTGTCTGGTTTCCTTTCAAATCGTTTCCTACATCTCTGTTCTTCCTCCATCTTCATTTATAAACACCTTGCTGCTCCTGAAAATAGTCAAGTTAGAGACTGCAACACCAAAGAATGTTGTCAACACAACGGGAAGGCACTCAGCTGTGCTCATTGGTTGAAAGAGATTGAAGTTTTTAGTTCCCAATCAGTTGATCACTAATCCGGGCAAATCGAGTAGAACACCAGCTCATTCCAATCATCATCCTGTTTCTCAGTGTATCTCAATTTTACTGCATCCAGACTCGTCCTGTCTGTGTTGCATTAACAGTATGTACCCATGTTACTGCTATATTCTGTCTCTCTAACCTGTCAGGGTGATTTTTTCCCCTCAGACACGGACAAAACAACAAGTAGATTCCTTGCAGATGTACATTAGTAATCTGCAGCATGCAAATATTTGTCCTTACCTGAGGCACTGTAAGCGAACATTTGGCAACAGCCTCATAGGCCTCTTGATGTCTCCCCATTTCTTTCAAGGCTTTTGCTTTTCTGTACAGTGCTCTGCAGTTCCCCTCATTCAACTGGAGAGCCTTTTCACAGTCTTCTAGGGCTTGGTCATACAGTCCCTATGAGTGATGACAAAAAAAATGGTGTAAAAGATCACACTAATTAACTTTAGTTTGAATTAGGTTTGGGTGTGCCTTGTTCTGACAACAGTAAAATATTTTCCCTGACATGTAAAACATGTTGTTGAATCCAGAAGTAAAATACTTCACATAGCAAGTCATTCTTTTTTCCTCAAATATTTTTTGATGGATCCCATTTAAAAACCTTAAATAAAAAAACTAAAAAAAAACTAGCTTTACTGTTTAAAAAGTGATACAATTTTTGACATTTTTGTGATAGATTAATGATCATGAAATATGTGTATAAATTTTAACCAATAACCATATGATTAGGTCTGCTAAGCAGTATTAAAAAAAACTTGATCAGCTCTCTTGTCATATCCAGAATTTTCTGTTTTCAGTGAATAACTTCAGCCAGTTAAATGACAATGAATGACAATGCAAAAAAAACACTTGATGATCAATTGGAAAGTTTTTTTTGTTCTTTGCCAACATATCTTCCATTAAAAAGTGAAGGAACTGGAAATCCTGCAGTCCATCTCAAGTGAGACAGCTTCTGATGCATTAGAACCAGCTGACACCAACTTACTGGAACAATATTGAGATATGCTGCAGCTCGATTTGCATACAGCTTCTCCAGTACACTTGTTGGAACACAGATATCTTCTGAATCCGCATAGTCTGCTATACTTAGTGCTTCTGTGTACATCTCAATTGATTTTGTCCACTCCCCTTCTTGGAACACATCATTTCCTTCTCCAAACAGGTTCCACACAAGTTCCTTTATGAACACCTTTAAATTAAAAAGAAAACAAAATCACTGACAATTACAAAACAATGTGTTAATGCATGCACAAGACAAAGAACTTCTCCTTTTAAAACGCTGGCCTTTAATTTAGCTTACCCAACATGAGCTCATGGAAAAAAATAAAAGATGCTGCACCCGCATTCAAATTTCCAAAACTTACCTCATACTGCTCTTGGGTTCCAGGAAATGGAAGGGTTGATCTACAAAGCCCAAACCAAAGAACAGAATGAGTTTCTCACCTTCAATATGTCAATTTGATTAAAACACACACAAAAAGCAACCACTAAAGAGAAAAAAAATGTTTTAAAGTTTAGCAGCTCAAGTAGAAAGCCATAAAGAAGCCCAATCAAGTAGTACAGCAACATAATACAAGGAGGACCATGTTTTGCAGACTGTTTAAGTTTATCAGCTTATATAGGCTAAACTCTCAACATGCAGTGACCAAGAACTTCACAGACAGATTCAATTTACTTTATACATGGAAATAGTCAATATAGACAGATTCAAAGTCAATTACATGCCTAGTTATAAAATAATGCTGCAGTCAAAATAAAGAAATGTATCTGAACTGCCCTATTCTATTCTTTTTGATACTAAATCAGATACATTTGTTTCCAAAGGGTCCACAGTATGAATTGTCATGTCGCATTTCATACGCGATTCATGCGAAACATGCATCAAAATTCTGCACCAGAAAGTGTCAGACGATGTCACACCACATGTAAATAATAGCTGAAATTTATAATTATGAATGAAAAGAAAGAAGTGTGTCAGTGAAGCACATCACATAACAATTTCACCACTCCACGCAAACAACAAAGACAAAAAAATGAAAAAACACTCATCGTCCAACTACGCATCCAAGCTTCTTCATTTGAAGTTGCAGTTAATGCTCCACCAAAGGCTATTGTTATAAGTTGTGCTTTTTTCTCTCAGCTTCCTTCATTTGGTTATGACCTTGTGACAAACCTGCTGACTCTCATTGCTGAATAACTTTAAAAATCAGATCATAGAATCCATTATTACTTCCATAAATTCAGTAGCATGAATGACCACGCAAACAAAAAATAAAAAAATAAAATTGGAATTGTGCATTAAGTCTAACTGTGTAAATGTAGCCTGAGCTTATTTATTTTATTGGGAATAGGTTTCCTATGTCAATAAACACAGCTGGCTGCAGAGAGTTACCATCTTTGTAGCAATAACTCCTCCTGAACTGGTGACAACACGCAGTTGATTACATCAAACCTTTAACTTTGCTCAAATGTTGTATATTGAGCATAGATGTGGTGACAGTGGAAAAGCAAACTAAATTTTAACAGGAAGATAAGATAAGATACAAATTTATTGTCCACTAGGGTGAACGTTTTCCTGAAGATACCCTCGGCATAAACTGACTCGGTGACATCCATAAAAATGAATTACCAGGAAAGTGTTCAGGTGTTTGTGTTCCTCATTAGCTGGACTGGTCGCAATGTACGCACAAACTGACTGTAAAAAAGCCAACATCAACAGAAAAAGATGCTCAAGAAAAGAATACCCCCAAAAATCTAATTTCAATAATCTGTTGAAATTTGCCTCTAAGAAAGAACAAAGTAATTGTTTATTCACACTAAATGGTACTGAACACCAAGGATGTAAAATGTCTCAGTATGATGTTGCTTTACACATTATAAAAAAGAAGACAGTGAACTCTATAACACTCATTTCAAGACAGTTCACTTAAAAAATGTAAAACCCTCACAAAATAGTGACGTAGAATCAATATGTGTCAGTCATCTCATACTATCCCGAAAAGATCACATGATTTATTGCACAAACTGAATTCCTGTGGTATTAAACATTACAATGGAAGTTCTGTTTTGATATGTGGTTATTTTGTCATCTCCGGTGTGTTTGTTCTCTTTGAAAACACACTGAAGAAATCTGGACAGTCTATTAACACATACAATTTCAATAACCTGAAAACTACCTCACTAAACTCAAAATTAATCGTATTTCTTTAAACTGTTTCAGTGTTTTACTCTATGGCAAACAACTAAAATCAAAGTGACAAATCTATGTTGTTCATAAATGTTAAATGCCATAAAATAATGTGGTCAGATTTACTACAACATCTAGTTGGAAATTGCAATCTCCTAACCTGACAAAGCTATGAAATAAATTCAATTTCAGTTATCACTTTTGTTTTAAGAAAATGTCTCTGACAGATAAGTGGAAATGTGACATTACTCTGTGTAGCACAGCTGCAGAACAAGGTTTGCACAAAGCTTTAGTCTACACAGCCAAGCCCAGATATAAAAAAAATACAAAAACAAAGGCCATCTCTGCCGCCTCGCAGCTGATCTCATAAAAATAATAAAAACAGAATTCTGTACGACTAGAATCACAGAAACATTTTCCTTCTTCCATGCTCATTTCTGGTAAGCTTCAAAATATACATTATCTTAACATCCCACTGCAGTTTATGGAATAAAAACAACTAAAGTCGGAGCAGCTACAGGAGCTGCTGGTCATCTTCTACACAGCCATTTTTCAGCCTGTTCTGAGTTTGTCTATCATTGTGTGGTTTGGCTCAGCTACAAAACAGGAGACGGACAAGCTGCAAAGAGCAGCCAGGTCAGCAGAGAGAATAGTCGGGGCTGTTCTTCACTTCATCCAGGTGTTATACAGATCTAGGTGCAAGGAAAATGTCAGATGACCCCATACATCCCGGGCACAAGTAGTTAAGACTTTTTCCTTTGGGTCGGCACTACAGAGCACTTTCAGAATAAACAAACAGCCACAGAAACAGTTTGTTCCCTCAGGCTCTCTTTGATGAATGCTTAAGAGCGCCCAGCTACTCTGCTGGGAATCACCAACCTTGTCTTAATTTTGTTTTTGTAATATTGTATATATATATATATATATATACACATTTCTTAATAAAAAAAAAAAACTTTGTTTCCTTCAAAATGTATGTCTATTTTTAAAAATGTCTGCACTTTGAAAGCAAGAGTGGAACCAAAGTCTTATTCCTTTTTGCTTGTATAAATCTGGCAAGAAGAGCCAAATATTATTCTATTCAAGTTGATTTCATTTACAATCAGACATAAAAATAAATAAAAATATATATTGTGGTTTAAAAAAAGACCCACCAAAACAGCCATTACTTACTCCTTAAAAGCCTGACTGATGTACCAATAGAGAAAAATACATTGGTGTGATGCAACACACTAATATTAATTTTCACAAGCTGAGATTTCTGCTTGCTTAATTAAATACTTACAACATACTTTGGCCAAGATTATATTACTTATATGCTAGATTCTAACTCCCATCTTTGCACTATTTCTTCAGCAGGAGCAGTGACATGGCTCACTTCTCTCTGAGGTACAGTTTTTTGGTCTGGGAATTTGGATTTAACAAACTAGTTGCAATGTATACAACACATTTTCTTTATCACATCATATTTATAAATGTTCAGTGTTTAGAGACTTTAAGAGGCTAATAACCTAGCATAACCCTGATATACTAGGCTCCATTAATAAAACTGATAGAATATTTAAATGCAAATAGCAAATTAAATGCAAATTTCCAGGTAGAAAACACAACACATCCTGAACTCTATTTTCCAAAAGAAGTGAAAGCAGTCTGATTTAAAGTTTAAGCTGAGTGAAAGTGGTAGGTCAGATACCCTTTAAATAAAGACTATTATTCTTTCTACTGCATATGTGAAGTGCTAAACCAAAAAGGCCCTAAAACAAGTTGAGGTTTTACTTTTTCTCAACCTTATGAGGTGCACTGATGTAGGAAACTAAATATTTATCGTAATAAATATTTTTTGTTCTTTTTTTTGTGTACCCTATTAAACAACTGATGATCTGTAAAATACACTTACTGGATGAACTGAAGGCCTTTCTGAATTTCCTGCCAGCGACGACTTCTGTCACGACACTCTCCAGACATAGTTGCGTGTTTAGTGTCCTCTCCTCAAACAGCACCTGCAATTATAAAGTTTCATATAGCTTTTTAAACAACATACACAGATTAAATAAATTGTAATTCTTCTACCTGCTCATTTTTCTACATCAGTTCATGTTCCTATAGCCCGAGTTCGACTAAGAGTCAAAATTTGCATTCCAAGTAAAGCTTAGGCTTTACTTGGAATGCCATCTCCCAGGTTCACTTCCGAGTTTGAAAATGACGACACACACACAGTCCCGGAAATATGAGTTAAGTGAGTTATTTTTAAACATGAGAGCTTAAACAAGCGCACAAACGGTTTGGTCGGCATTTCAAATAAATATTACAAGTTATAATTACATAGTTGAGGGTGTGGATAAGTTGGGTCACCGGCCTGCCGAAAATGTTCAAACTTTAGCATCTGAAAGACACCAGTCTATTATCGGACACCGATTCGATAGGCTTTAACCGCGCAGTCTGAGTTAGCGTCCGATGTCTCTTCACGAGAAAAAGTCACAATCAAATACACATTATTTGTACATTTATACATATTGACCAGTCAGGGCTGGTCAATATGTTATTCTGGAATGGCCACACAACGTATGACCGAGGTTTAAAAAAGGAATTAAGCTGTAAGACTAAAAACAACCAATGTGCCATTTCTACCAGCAGTAAATCATTAACACCGATTATGATTTCAATCGGTGTTTCAAACTTTCAAACACTGTAGGATACGCTGTAGGTTCAGGAGTTGATGTGTTATTCGTACAGCCCCGTATCACGTACCGGATTCAAAACTGGTTTATATTTCAGCAGATTAAAGTTTCTGTCGTTAAATAAAAGGTCTACACACGGAACACAGGACGGTTATAGAGAAAAATTTAGTTCTAAAATGTAAGTATTGTCCGCTGTCCGATAATGGACGCATGTCTTTTAGCGCACGTGTGTTACCCGCGGCTAGACACCGTCGATTATACTTCTCGTTAGCCACCGTTGCCTCCTGCTAGCAAATGTTACCGTTTATTACACAGTTACAAAATAATTCAAACTTAATAAAAATGTATTTTTTTTCTTACAAGAGACCATAAACACAGTCGTTAATCAATAAGATGACACTACTGTATAAGTTCAAAGGAGGAAGTCTGAACCAAACAAAGCATTGGTATTTCCAAGTTAAACTAGTTCCTCAACGCAAACAATGGCGAGCTGTAGATGTTTAGCCGCAAGCTTAGACGAAGAATATAACACAGACAGTTCTGAATAGTATCTGTTTTAGATACTTACATGAATGAGTCTTTATTCCAAACAACCTTTCAGTCTGTATTTAAGAAGGGGGAAAGGAAATCTTCGTTTTAGCTAAAAGAACTTAGCCGGAGATGTCGCTGAAGGCCGCCCTTTGCTTCTTCTTCTTCTTCTTGTTTAATCATTGACGTTTTCATGTTGTTGCCCCCCACTGGCGATTATTAGACATGACCATTTGAGACAGAAAAAACACAACACTGGATCATGAACGTTCCTTTTTTTCATGCTACATGTCACTTACCAAGTTAATGTAGGCTGTTTAGGATCTACCTCTGAAATAATAGAATTACAACAGGATTGATTATTTGTCAGTAATTCTTACAAAATTTTGAGAGAGAGAAAAAAAAGATTTTCAGCAATTATTTATATTTTGTTTTTTGTATTTCACACTTTTTACTTTTAACTAACAACTCAGGAAGGTTCAGATCTGTTCTTGGTGCATTTTTAATTGTCCATTTGTTTTCTTTCATTTGAGTGACTCATACAGCTGAGAGTCAAATGACTTCTCTGAATAAAACTTTGCAGACTTCTAATTCTTCAGATATGAGTCAGACTGAAAGACCACATTTAATTATTTAAACAAAGCAAAAAATAAAAGAATTTCGATAACTTTCTCAAAATAGTAGATAAGAATTTCAAAGAAAACCCCGAGATTTACAAGGAAAAATGCAATTCTTGACTTACTAACAGGGGGCACTCATCCTACATGAAGTGTACCTTTAATGTAACAGTATGCAAGCATCTCTGGGGAAATGAAGATGAAAGAAAAATGCTTTTAGGCCCTCTTATCACAAGCGGAATTGTCAAAGTCTTTTTTTATATAGGCTTTTTAAAGAACATATAATATGACTAAAAGAACAAACAAAACCAACAATTCTCCAGTTGTTTCCAAGTCTGTTTTGCTTCCATTGCTGAATAAATTTAGCAGTTGGAGTGCGCTGCTCCGTAAGTGTGATGTTTGTTTATCGAGGAAATGACCACTGAGTTCACCAGAATGATTTATTCTTCTGGAAGAGAAAAATATGGATGACACCAGAAAAACAAATGTATGGATCAGAATTACTCTGCTTTTATGCATTTTGTGTGATATAGTGGAACCTCTTGTAAAACTATGTAGTTCACATTAACAGAATAAGACAATGAGATGTTGATAGAATTATTGATATAATAAAAGTGGACCACCCGTTTCATACAAACCTAGTGCCGTCTGGGTTACTTTATGAGTGTAATCATCCTGTTAGTACAACATTTTTACTTTGCTGTGACTCAGTTAAAACAGTTCCACGCAATATTAAAACCAGACCCTAAATGAACACAATTGTTCTACTCTCACTCTCTACCTGTATTCTGCCCTCCTGTCTGTTCGTACCAAATTAATCAGATAAAAAATAGTGTAAAAATGAAGAATAATTATCAATATGTTGTGACCAGTGTTGTGCGTGTTTTCTTTTCTTGTTTTGAGATTTATGTCTGGAGGTTTTGCTGTTTTTTCTTTGCAATTAAACACCATGCAAATTAAATTAAACTGATGCAGACTCAATTTGAAATTCTAGATGAAATAACACCGTAAAGTCTCATCTAAAAAGGATTTCAAACATTTGGCAAAGCACTTACTTTTGTAAAATCTTCTTTGGCCTAACTTGAATTCAATTAGGTTGTTTGCCTATTTTTACTATACGTCTTATATTGCTGGAGTCATCTGTACATATTTCATTATTTTTTTCATTATCAGCATCCATTTAACAGTTCAACTTTTAAAATCTGTAAAAACTATATATTTCCTGACATACTTTTGGAGCATGTTAAGATTATTGCGGTACACAAATATGTCTTTTGCATTCCTTGTTCATGTGTGTAATTTTATAATTCTATCATGTTCAAAATAAAATAAATAAATAAAAAATAAAATAAACATAGTTCCTGTGTCATACTTTAACGGGTTAGCTCTGTACTAGGAATGTTTTAGCAGAAGTAAAACAAAGCCTTTTTGGTTAATAATAAATTGACTTTTTTGTAGATTATGTGATTCATCTTCCTCGATAGTAATTCAGTGAAGCAAACCACAACATACTTCAGTATACAAAAAATAAAAATACAAGTAAAGAATACTTCCAATGGTTTTGCTTTAAAATGTTAAATTTTTGCCTACAACAGACATACAAATATATACAACAATCCCTCTCCTGCAGGGGGAGCCTAGTGTCACAAACATTGGATTAGGCCCTGTCCAATGATGATGCGCATGAGATTATTCCAGCAGCCTCTAAAAAAAGCCTTCCCCTTCACTCTGCACTCAGACGGTGGTAGCCCTGGAACCCTGGCTGAGCAGAGTTCAGGTGCCTCTTGCACATAGTGATGACATCTTACCAAATACTTCTCCTGTTCTCTGGTAAGCTGTTTCATTTGAAGTTTCACATCTTGTGCAAAAGGACAACTGAAAGTGTGATTTAAAGACTACAGATGAAGCTAGACTCGATCTTGTGAGATTTTTGTAAAGTGAGTGTTGGCAATCAAATTAATTTTGTGGAAGAGAGGAAGAGATGGTGAGTTTTGGTATTTTTCTAGGTTTTACAGCATCCCGGTCTAACCTCTTGTTTGTGAGACATAAGAATGAAGTTTGTCCTGTGTGTCCTAGTTACTAATGAGAAGAGTCTCTGTGGATATTGCAGTAGCAACAGAATGATGCACACAGTGATTAAAATGTCTATTAACAGGTAAAGAATAAACTAAAAGAATTGAATGATTTTACATCTAAAGTCAGCAAAAGACTTTAATGTGAAGTAAGTTTGATTATATGTGTGAATCAGAAATGTTGTTAAGATTTTACTCATCAACTATGCATAAAAAGCTATTTCTTTCAGACTGGACTGCATGGCTTGATTCTCAGGGATAGAGAAGTTTGTTCCTCCTCTTCAGTTGTTTATTCCTTTTTGCAGTGGCTGTGGCTCCTGTGGCTGCACACAGTTCCCACCGGACAAAAAGAGGGTTACTTGAGCTTGCAGGAGCCATCAAATGCAGCACTGGGAGATCTGCTTTGGCTTACATGATGTATGGATGCTACTGTGGGCTGGGGGGTGAGGGGTGGCCCCGTGACAGAGCAGACTGGTGAGGCATATCCTTTTCTCTAATCTTTTTCACATAATAGTACGCTTCTGCACCTGACGACAGCATTTACCAAAATTCAAATAGTCAGACAGGTCTATGCATGCATTATAGGCTACAAAGCTTATAATTCAGCACGCATCACTGTGTTTTCACTCTTCAGCGCAGGCATGGTATGTACACATTACTTCCTCTTCTTGGTGGAGCTCAACTCTTCGATTTCCAAAATAGGTGTGACCAGTTTCCGAATCCGTCTTTCTCCACTAAACCACAAGTGCTACCAGAGGATTGGAACAAATGAATGATGACCTTTTTCACAACACAAGCCTGGTCAGATGGGGACTTTAAAATAGACCTAAAACTCCACACCCAAATTCTAATTACTGTCTCTTTGTTTTCTATCTTCACCACTAGACATCTTGCTCATTAAAAACTGTGTGACTGCCAAGTAAGTGCAGTGAAAAAACAAAGTGGTAATCCTGGACTGCTTTTAAAATAGCTGTGGTGTCGCTTTGCCACCCATCTATACTGCTGCTCAGTCCACTCCAGACGGAGCTCAGCCTTGAAAGTAATGCATTCAATATGTTGCGCCTGTAGGTGTTGCCACAAGCATGACTGCTGTTACGGAGATGCAGAACGTCTTGGCTGCTACACCAAAACGGCCAAATATCATTGGACTTGCGAGGACAGGGAAGCTGAGTGCGGTATGTATATATTTTTAAATACACCTTCAGAGGATTGAAGAAAACATAAACTTTTCCAGTATGTGGTTTTATGAAAGGGTAGCAGAAGAACTGTTCAGGCAGCACATAGCTAATATTAAGTATTCAGAATTTTTGACTTATCTCATCGAAATTCTGTGCCGTGTGAAAGTATCAATAAACTTTGATTTTTTTTTTCTCATTGAACCACAAACTTCAAGGTTTTTATGTGACAAACCAAACAAAGCACTGCATTATTGGGAAATGAAAAGAAAATTCTTTGTGGTTTCCAACTTTATTTCCTTTTTTATAAATAAAACTCTGAAATTGTGACCCAAATTTGGTCACAGATTTTGTTTGCAAATCTTTTTAATGACATAAATCTCTTATCTTTTTCATTTCAGAGGATTTAGAGGACAAATGTGAGAAGATTTTATGCAAGTGTGACAAAGAGGCAGCCAAGTGTTTGAGAAAAGCACCATTCATCCAGAAATACTCACTATGGCCGGATTTTATGTGCGGCCACGATCACCCAACGTGCAACATGTATTGAAGCAGTGTAAGCATCTTCATATTGAGTGAATATTTATGAAATAGTATAATAAATAAATCCAAAAACTGACTAAAGTATCATATTTTCACAGTCATCACTTTTTATGAGACATGGTGACACTTGTTAAGTAAGTGGCTTTGTGTACGAGTGTGGGTTTAACTAAAGCAGAAATTTGGGTATTTTAAGGACGAGAATGACAATAATTCATGCAAGTATCAGAAAATAACAAATTTAGGCAAAAGAAAATGTTTCCAAATCAGTTTCTTTCAATAGAAAACTTATGAAACTTTAATAAAAACTGCAGGTGTGTGTCTGGTGAATATTTGATTACAACATATTTGCTTTTCATTCAGTGGTTATAGAATCCAGACATTTACTCAAGTAAGAGTAGCGATACTTCATAATAAAATTACTCAAATAAAAATAAAAAGCACTCCAAAGTTACTCAAGTAAATGTAATTGAGTAAATGTAACTAGTTACCACCCAACACTGGTGAATTAAGCCTTTCTCTTCCTCAAAAGACTAAACTTCTGCAATTGGCTTTAAGGTCAAGTGTTACATTTCAGGTCACCACTTCCCACAAAGCTACTTTTATATGTTGAAGAGCTGCAACCTAGACGTCCACTCCTTACACACTTTGTCAGGGTTTTGGACATGATATCTTTCAATGGAGCCTAAAAAAACAGGATGAAATTTACTAAGCTAACAGTCTGAGCTCCTTTAAGTCTACAGTGAGATAATCATCAGCAGTTATGTGTTACTGCCTAA
The DNA here is from genome assembly GCF_002775205.1 of Xiphophorus maculatus. NCBI lineage: Eukaryota > Metazoa > Chordata > Actinopteri > Cyprinodontiformes > Poeciliidae > Xiphophorus > Xiphophorus maculatus. The sequence goes on along the minus strand of NC_036458.1, from coordinate 8,405,874 downwards.
AGGCGTGTTCGCTGCTTCGTGCTCTGCTCTTTTCAAGGGTTTATCAAAATCACAACATAGTCACAGTTTGTTGAGCAATAGTTTTCCAGTGACTAAGCGAATAGCTGCCAAATGACCTAATTTCCTGTCAGGGCTATAAAATATGTAGGTGAATGTTGGGTTTTCACAGTTTACTTTGTTCGTTTCAGAAGTTCACAAAAACTTCCTCGCATGCAGTCCTTCCCCACAGTGGAGGCTGAAGACGTTCCAACATCCCTAAAAAAAAAGTATCAGCTAATTTGCTGTGTATGAAATCTACATCTTCAGCACTAGATGGTGCCAAATCCACAAACAAACTGCGGGGCGGAACACCCGAGCAAGAGTTTGACTTCATTTCTGAAATAGTTTTTATATTCGTTTAGTTTTGAAAGAGAAGACTGTTCTCACTCTTGAGTCAAAACCTTTTACTCCTCTTTCCTATGTATGTTCTTTCCATCAACATGGAATGTAATCTAAATCCGCCCAGATGTTACTCAGAGCCCTGTAAAGTGAGGAAAACACAGCTTCTTTGTTCAAACAGTGCTGGGTCCGTAAGCTTCAACCGAAATGAGAGAAGCAGTTAATGTAATGTATCCTGCTAAGAGCTGAAAGTTGAATGTTTGGGTGAATGCCTACAAACACTTGTTCAGTTGTTTTGAACCTTTGCCGTACAAGAAAGTCAAGAGTTGTAAAGTGCAAAAATAAAGTTACTTGAAGTTCCTTTTGTTTTCTTGTCTTTGGTTATACAAATATTAAATCCCCCTATTATAACATCAATAATTTTCCTAGTTTTTTAATGATCAACTGTGATGTGTTCCATTATTTCTATTTGCTTTTTCAGTGGTAGTTAAAAGACTTATTAACTGGCATCTCGGAGACAGCAGATGTTTGAGTTGAAAATCATCAAGGATTTCTAAACCAAAAATAAGAACATTATATACAATCAAGGTTAAGTCATATGGATATACTCAAAAATTGCTCTAAAGTTCAAAACACGTGTCTGCTGCCCTTATGTGTTTGTAATTTTTTCCTGAAATCAGGGGGTAGGGTGTATTTTGCTGTGTGTCACTCTGTGGTAACTTCATGCAAAATTTAAGATACTAAATATTTCAGTTCCTTTTCGTAAACTCCATTTCTTGAAAACAGTGAAAACGTTTCTCATTTTGCAGTAACTCTTACGTGTGTTTTAAGAAATGCTGGCCTAATTTCCTACAACATTATCAAAAAAAGCTGACAGAAACGCCAGTCTTCCTTCAGTCACTGTATTGCTCTGCAGCTGAGAGCCAATTAACAGTACAGGAAACAATACAAACATGATCATGATGAGTCATTTCCTACTGGGCTGAGGTCTTTTGCTCTCTTAACATCACACTGGGGTGTGGTATGTGTGTTTGGAAAAATTTAGCAGATAAATGCTGTCTCTAAAAGTCTTAAAAGCTACATATTGAAATATGTACTTTTTCTGCAAAAAGTACAAAAAACAAACAAAAAAAAAACAATACATGTCTAAAAAGAAGCAGAAATTATAATACATGGTTTTTAGTTAATTTTGCTTGGTTTTAAATATTTCCTCAATTGAGATGTTTATATAGAATGGCAGCTTTTATTCTGCTCAGAAAAATATGAAGTCTCAGATGAGCTTCATGTTTACATTTAGGCCGAACTACCAGCAGCAGTTTCTCAAATGCCAATAAAATTTCTGGAAAAAGGAAATATACAGTCTACTACCATTATTGCACAATACTACCTATATGTACATCTTGAACATATATGTAGTTCAAGATGTGAGGAAGGAATGCATTCAGAAGATGATCAATAGGTGGAGAAAAATCAACGTGTGTAGCATTTTAATAAACAGACAGTCGATGCATGTGGTTTATGCAGGAATTTATCTGTGATGTGTTGAGGATATAAATAAGTCTTCTGCAAAATGCTGCAACCAATGTCAAAGTAGCTGCTGTGAACGTGTTTTAAAAATAGTTGCCTTAGTAAATTGGATATGATAGAACTGCATCAGATATGAATTACCCAGGAAACTGCACTAGTATATTGAGTCTGATACGAGAGGATTTTTATGATACTAAATCTGACATGTAATGTTGTTTTTACATTGTGTCAGTAACACTACTACCACTGAATATTCTTAAAGTTTCGAAAATTAGCTTGTCTGGATTTAACCAGATTGACAGACAAAAGGCACGGACGGGGTTCGAACCCGCGATCTTCGGTTTACGAGACCGACGCCTTACCACTTGGCCACCGCGCCTGCGCCGTACGGACTCGCGTTTGCCATTTTGAGAGAAAAAGACGCCCCTCCTAATCAAGCTGTGTAAATTGGGGTTTCGTACTCTATAGAAATAAAACTGCGAAAGACACACTGTTTGACGGTAACAACCCAAAAGCATTAGCCTACTGCAGTAATATGAATGTGTATGGTGGAAACGCGCTACAGACAAAAGGCGTTAATATAAATGTATTGTTGTGATTTGGCCACAAGAGGCTGCTGTCGTCTTCCGTCACAGATTTTGGTTGGAGCTCATTGGTGGTGTTTCCAGAAGCTTCTAACAAATAAGGTGAGTATTTACTTCTTCTGTTGAAAGTGAGGCCGAAAGAAAGTTTTAGTTCTACTGCGGGAATTTTTGACGTAGCGTATTTAGAGTTTAAAAAAAATTTCCAACTATAAATTTTTTGAAGGAACCATGAAGTAGGGTTTATGTCAATTTTCATTTTAACTCTCTTCAGTGAAAAGAAAAAAACGTATTGCACAACAGCGAAGCTACTCAAATATGACTCTTCACATTAATAGCAGGTGGAGTGCATTAATCAGATAAACTGTCTGCCAAGATGCCCATCCATATATTTTTATATACTGTATATATATATATCTAAAAAGCAGGAGAATCATCTGGTTTTTTGGAAGTTTTTTGATTCTTTGTTATTTTTTTGCAAAACAACAGAGATGAATGTTTTATTGTGCAGTTTGTGAGTGTGTGGGTGGGTGTGTGGTATCAGATATCCCAGAGGCAATATGGAAAAAAAAATCAATGAGACCTATTTTGTCTATGGAGAATTGGAGTTTTTACCTTAACCTGTTTGTAGAAAATTGTTATGTATCACCAAAATCAAAAGCAGCTCTACGTCATTTGAATTGACAATGATTTAAAACATCTCAATAATTTTGAGATTGTGTTAAAGTTTATTAAGTTACACATTGTTCTATTACCCAAATTGTTATGTCTTGTTGCAAAACACAACCATGCCAAGGCCAGATTATGAAAAGCGTGTCCTTATACTTGACAAAAACTGGTTTTAAATTGCTGGAGGCCTTTGCAGTGTCCTTTATATTGTGACTTGCTCATGACAATGGAGTTCTGTAACCTAAGGAATCTTGTCAGAAATCCCATGCATTTGGGGCATTATTCTTCATGCAAGAAACATTGAGCAACTCACTCCCTCAGAGAATAAGAAGTATTTCTGTAGCAGTCTGTTTAATTATTTATCATTTTGTTGTTGTTAAACCATTCTTCCCGAGTCTGCTGCATGGGAATTTGTACTCCAGGATCTGTAAGAATATTTGTTTTGGTTTTAGTACATTGATTTTTTTTTTTGACACAGGAATGCCTGTATTTTTTTTTTGTAGATTAGTTTGTAATTCTTACTTGATAGAAACACTCAGATTTTGATTTCAAAAGGCAAACATAGCTATTTTAACTATAACCTTGATCAAAGAGGAAAGGTTTAAGCCTTGTTTTAAAAGTAGATTGGGTGATTGAAACAATACAATTTGTCTACTTATACTTAAGAGTGTATTATGTGACTAAATGTCAAAAAATCTCATGTCCTCTGAATACAGGAGAGATAATAGAGACACGGTTTCCACTACATTACCCTGAAAATTGTATTGGATTAGGCAAATTTAACAGTTGTGTCCTTCAGCATAATCAAAGACTAATAATGCACATTATATGACCGAGTGGGCATATTGATTTGTTTGCTCAGAATTCTGGTGTGAGAGTTTGCAAAACATCAAGAAAGATGTGTTTATTTTTTCATCAAAGTAATGATTCCAGAATTTATTTTTTTTATATTGGTTAAAATTTGAGAGCTAGAAATAAAATATGCATAAATGTAGCACAGTTCTATTAGGCATGGCCGTCCCCTGGCACCACAGGTCTGTGCTGGTGCAGCTTGCAGGGAAAACTGGTCATTGTAAGGAGCAGCATTCTGCCTATGACCCCGGTCACAACTCGATGTGTAAGTGTGAAATCTAACTGAAAGGTGAGCAGCTGATGAAGCTGCAATACAAAGAGAATATAATTTCTCCCCCTCTTTCCAAATTTTTTCTTGATGCCCATCTTGCTCCTGTTTTTTGGGTTAATCCATTTAACAGGGCTGATTTCACAACTTCACTGAGTAGATAAATAAAGCTTTTAAAATCTGGAATTTTATGATGTATTCAGTTTCTGTGTTCTTCAGATTTACCTAATTTGTGTCAGCTCTGCCTAACTGACGATTCTCTCTTTTTTGCTTAGAAATTTGGTGATGTCCTCATGCTTGTTGATTCAGTTACCATAGCTACAACTTTGTGCTGGCAAGCATCTGGTCCTCGTTTTCTCCTGAAGGGTTCTACAACTTGAGCTGTAATCTAAAGTAAAGATGCCTGTCCCTCAGCAATGGTCTTGGGCAGCTTTATGAACAAGAGAAAGATTACAGTGACAAACATGGACCCATTCAATGTGGACCATGGAAACAAGACTGGGAAAGCAACACAACGTGAGAGCAAGGTGAAGGCAACTGGCTCCTGTTATTGATGACTTAATGGGTTTTGTTGATGGAAATAATTACTATAATCATCTTAGTTTGCATTAAGAACTAAACAGAATTAAGAGAAAATGTAAATACTTCAACTGGACTGACTTATGTTTGAATTATGTTTTCTTAAAAAGAGCACCATTTGAGTTTTATTTAAGTTGACTTTTTTCCATACAGTAGACTTGGACATATAAAAAGTAGTTCAAATGATTGTGATTTATGAGGGACAAAGTTTTCTTTTAAAAAGAGTTTAAAATTCAATCTGTCACATTTTAGGAAAATATACAATCTGGTAAAACAGGAAAAATCATTGGTGACTTTTTAAACCCAGACTTGTTGAAGTCAAGGGCCAAAAAGCTGATTTTTCTTCCTTTTTTTGTTGTTGTGGGATACCCAAGAAATACTGTGAAAAATAAATGTGGTTGCTTAATCTGCTGCTTGGAAAAAGACAACAGCCAGTCCAGCATGTTCAAGCCGCCCCCCTGCTGGGCGGCCCATGAGCCCGTCGATATGCTGGTTTGATGTTGGATGGAAAATTAGAACCCCCCACAACAAACGGAGGGCTGGAACAGAGAGACTGGAACAGAGACAGAGAGGATAGAAAGAGAACAACCATCGACAGATGGACTCTGTTGTGATTAAAGATGGCGTCAGTCTTCACTGCAGACTACGAAGGACTGTATCCGATCAGTAAAGAAGTGGTGGGAGTTGTCTGTGGTTCAGCTCATCAGAACCACGAAGAACACAGTGTGGTACATCAGCAGGTATGATGACTGCTTTTGCAGGGATGAAAACCGTAACGTTCCATTGTTTAGTGCATCGGTCTATTGTGTCTGGTAACGCTTTTTTATGTCAGTGCTGTGTTGTTTGGTTGCATTCTTCCTCTTGTGGTAACAAATTGCTTCATTTGATTTGACCAGTGAATATATATCTTGTAAACAGACAACTAATAATGTATGTGAAGATTTGAATTGATCATAAACCTGACAGATTTCAAGCAATTCATTATTTGTCGTACATCTTAGCATAAACCACCATATAGCACCATTAGTAATGTAGGCCTTCTAATTAGGCATTTTCCCTTTTTGTGAATGCAGGTACACCAGAACAAGCATGATATTCAGCATGAACAAACTCAAAGTCTTCAAATTGCTAAATCCTCTGTGTCTAACACACTCCGAGACTTGTTAGGCATGATCTATTCAGTCTGGACAAAGGACAGCAACGGGACTCCAGAATACATTTTCTGAAAGTCTATTGATATTAATATTTGGGTCATTTTTGGAATCTCCAACTACCCTGAAGAGGTCCAAAAAGCATGACATAGTTTTATAAAACCTTAATGTCTCAATCATTTTGGTAACTGCTTCAGCTACTTTTAGTGTTTGGAGCTGAACCTTGCACCTTTTGCAATTTTCAGTTAAAAGTGCTTTGCAGAAGACATAATTTCACTTATTGATTTTGAAGAAAGCTAGTTAAAAGAAATTAGAGCTCTGCTGTGAAAGCATAGAAAAAGAGCGTTTCTTAAACTCTTTTTATGGGCTTTTGTTCATCAATGAGTCTTCAGCTGAGATAAGCTCAATTCACCCAAAACCTACAAGAAAATCTAAATCCACAGTGACAGGTGGAACAAAAGAGCCCTGAATGGACTGAACTGGGAGACATGAAGTTGTCTTCTAGTAGTCCTTCACTATAGTTAGATATTTGAGAGCGTGGGAACACTTTATTATAATAAATTTTGGAAGGAAACCTTTTTTTTACTACCTAGGGAGGCATAAATTGTTTGTTGGTCAGCAAACGAGTGCTATAGTATTTGTACAAATGATGGACGAAGCATTCAAAAGAATTAACAGAAGTTTTTAGGAGTTTTTAAAAATACCAATGCTCAAAATGCTTAGGTTAATACACAGAAGACTTACAATACATAAAGTTTTGAATTTAAGAATGAATAGGCCTTTCTGTTGCAGTTAAATGTCTCAAAGAGAAACAGAGACTTTCACTAATTACGTTTGATGCCATGACCTTCCTATGGGCCACATTCTTTAAGGTCTCATTTCCAGTCAATAGAGATTACTTTTTAATGTAGTCTATAAGCTGAATTGTTCCTAACTACAGTGATCTATTATGTGAAAGACTGTTTTGTTCCCACTTGTTGTCGTTACATCAAGAAACTACATCCATTTCATAGCAATAAGCAAACCAGTTCATAGCCATGTTTTTGGAAGTTAGGTGTATTTGAAAAATTACTGGGGTACATTTTTATAAAGTGATCTAATATCATGTATCCGACACAGCTTAAATTAGTTTCAGGAAATTTCCACTGATTGTAGTTCTGGACCGTTCAACTCTTGTAAATAGGAAGATTATAAAAGCAGAAAAAAACAAAATCCACATTGAATGTAGCTGTTAGATTGATTGTGGGCATAATCTCCTGAGTAATAGTGGAAGTAAAGGGGTTTGTTTTGGTGATAACATATCAAATTGTATTTTTGAAATGGTTGGTTTTCAGTTTAACTAAATTTTCTGATTTTGTAAGTTTTAGTAATCAGTTGGGCTCACTCACATGTTCTTGAAAAACTCTATTTGTGTGCCTATGACCGACTGAAGACTAATTTATCCTAAAGGTAGCTAATGGGTTGAACACACACCCAAAGTAAAATGGGATTATTCTGTGATTAGTAGTTGACTTTTCATCTGTACTAGCAGAATCAAGGCAAAATATCTGAAGTACCTAAATTTGAAGCAACTGGGGAAAACCTTGCCTATTTGTTTCTATCACTTTTGCGTTATTTCCACTAAGAAGTATAACATGGGACAGTGTGGCTTGGCAAGCCATATTTTCTGATCCGATATCTTTATTGGGCCCCCTTTAGTTGTGGGTCCAAAGGACAATTGTACAGTACACTTAAAGTGGCACTATTAGCATAAAACACAAGAAAGTTTATTGATTGATGCACTGACCTGTGCCTTACTGCTTAGTGGAAATAAGGTTTTAATCAACAAAATGCCCACAAAGGAAGATCCTTACCCCCTTACCCCACACAACTTGCCAAGAAACACGAAAGATGGGCTTCTGAAGAGAATTAACAGCACTTCTGACAGACAATCTCATTTTAGGTTTTGCAAAACAACTTAGTCTTTTTATGGCTAATAAAAATGCAACTAAATATGACATTATGGTTTTAACATGCCTGATTGCATTCACAGTGTAACAGAAATTTGCCTCATGAAAATACTCAGATACACTCTCAGCAGATTTAGAAACATGTAAAACACCATATCAGTATCAAACTAGATTATATACTCTTGATGCCCTTAATAGCGCTTCATGGTTGCAGATTATTCTTGTCCTGCAACACATGAACAGCCCCAGATCTGTACTTATTCTGAATATGCCACTAGAATCCCACCTTGAAGATGTGTGGTGTTTAAATAAAGGTGGAACAATTATTGTATCGCCCAATTTAAAGTATAATGTTTATGTTTTCACAAGTTTTTGTCCATATTTACTCTCTGAGACATCATTTGTTTAAAAATATAAAAAATAATGGTTTGGCAGCTGCACACATAATTAAGCATATCATCATGGGTTTTAGAAATGAGGTGGTTAAAAACTACTCTAATTGGTTTTCAAATCAGCTGCAAAACATCCCCAGGGCAGGTACAAATTCATGCATGATTGGCACAAAATGTAGTAAATGACTGCTACTCTGTGCTGAAAATTACCAAAACTGCACAAGGAAGGAGCAGAACGACCAGAATCTGCTTGGAAACTTCTTGAGTTTTTATTTTCGTTTGTGTGTCTGTTTTCTTGTGTTCATTTAGTTTTTGCTTGTTTATTCTCATAATCCAAAATTATTCTTTGCAGTTCATCACAACAAAAATTATTCTTTGCAGTTCATCACAACATAGAAACAATTTTTTCAATGTTGTCCTAAAATTATTTAAAATACTGTTCAGTGTTGTTATGTACTGTAAAGTAAAGTTTTGACCTTATTGCACCTTTGCTGCTTAATGCAATTATGTGTCTAATTGCATTAATAACAACAAAACAGATAACAAGTGCTGTGTAATTTATTTAATGGTAAAGATTTGATCTCAACCCTCAATAAATAAAAAAAGTGCAGGAATGTTAAATTCATATATTTTGCTTGAAATTCAATGTCGTTTTTGACACGTGATGATCTTTTTTTAAGTAATCTTTGTCTGCAACAGCATATTCTAACTCTGAAGTTATAGAAAAGTCCAGTCTATAATTTGAGGATATTTGATCAGTGACCCATTTTATGTAATGACTGTTTTTAACAAATTCTATAGAGTTGGTGCTTGTGGCCAAGGAGCTTAAAGTGGCTTATAGAGATGTTTTTTTGGTACTTGACCTCTTGATCTTTGTGATGCTTTTACTTTCTTTGTGTGTCGGCTCCCCGTTAACATTTGCATGTATTTCTTTTAGTTTGGCTGAACTTTTCTTTTGCTCTTGTAGATGTGCAATTATATCCCAATCAATTTCCGCACTTCCCAATAGATGACTTTTTAAATCCTCATTTCCGACAGCTGCAAGCACTTTCATTCTTCTCTGCATCCTTCCGTCTCAGCGGGGGCCGTTTGGCATCTCAGTCATTTGCTGGAGGAAGTTAGTGATTTGTGGTAATTGGAATTCAATTTACAAACAAGCAAAAAAAAAGATGGAATAATCTGTGAATTAGGTGCTAAAATTACACTTAGGGGAGCTCTTCACCATACCATAGGTCTTGGTTTCCTGGTGTTTGAAATACTTTGAAATAATTATGACAAGTGTGCATTATTCAGTAAAGTTACACAAGTCATGGATATGCAAATATAACAGGTATGCTCCAATCATATGTAATATGTGTAGTAGCTTTCATTAGATGTCATAATTGGCATTGAAAGTGTAGCCAAATATAATAAACTATGAACATTTTCCCTTGCATGGTAGAAAAAAATGACAGCCATAAAACAACTTGAGAACTGTAGAAGTGTGAAGTTCAACAGATATCCTCAGAAAATGACTTTCTTTTTTGCACTTACTTACATCTACTGTAAATGCAGTGAAGAATTTAATCCGTATATATGTATAAGAAACTCTGTTAGTGAAGCTTTATATCAGCAGGGGGCAGCAACCTACTTTATCACCTTTTTTGTGTGAAACATTAAGAGGTAATAGTCATGCTCTAAGTACTGTGGAAACATTTAACATTGGCTTGTGTACACTGAATTTTTGTTTTTTATCTTTCAGGAAGAATTGGACTGCACAGATAGACTCACACAGCAATATTCTACTCCAGTCAGTTCGTTCCTTTTGTGGGAAATTAGACTGGCTTTCTTATTATTGCAGGATAATGCATTAAATAAGCTTACAATGGAATCGACAATGATAGGATTCAGACCTGGAGGAAGCATGAGGATGACAATCAAACACAAGGTAAAACATTTACACTCAAATCAGAATTTTCTCTATTGTCATTGTAGGAACATTTAATCAAACTGCAAACACACAAAGAACCACATTGAGTCATACTGGTAAAAGATTTATCTTTTGTTTCTTTTGAGATAAAGTTCTTTAAAGTTGACTCGGTGCTGCACAGATTGACTCTTGAGATTATTTGCCTTATTTCCTTTCTTAAATGATGTAGTTTAGTACCAGTCAGATGGCTGTCGTGTTGCAATAGGTGAAAATGTGGTGTGTGTGTGTGCGTGTGTGTGTGTGTGTGTGTTTAGCCTGGAGGAAGCTGTAACAATAGGATACTTTTCATGATTTCTATTGCTTGTATAAATATTTAAAATCCTGTGCACAGCTCACACTGTAACATGTTTCCAGGTGTGAGCAGGCATTGCAGTTGATGTGATGAGATGGAGTGTGAAATGTGGACTCCTGTTCATGCTGCTCTTTTTAAGTCGTTCCACTGAATAATGTGATCTGAGATGTTTTCATGGTTTTGTGATGTTTCATCAGCCTTTCATGTTGGATTCAGTAAAACGATTTGACTGCTTGGTGCCTGCCTGATATCAAAGAACAGAAACAGCCTTCTAATCCTGCATTTGCTCTTCTTGTCTTTGTATTATAAAGTCATCGCAGTAATGACAAGTGCATCTAAGAAGCCCGGCAACATTTTAAAACCTACTGTGGATCTGAAACAGTCGTTCAAATTGTGCCTTCCTCTAAAGCTGGTTCCCATGTAAACCAATTATTGTAGTGTTGTGTGATTCTTTCTCTGTCAAGTGTGCAAATATCTATTTTAATGGCATAAAGTGGATACAAATTTGTCACTACTTAGTGTTGTTTTAAGACTATAACACAACATGTAAAGGAAATGTTTTTAGAATATGTCATTTTTTGTGGATAATGCGAGCTGGATAAAAAAACAGCTCTGCTTTGTTTTGATGTTTGTAATACATTAATAGCAGTGTAGGGTTTTATATTGTTTGCATTTGAGATGGTCATTTAGAAAACTTGTGATTTGTTTTCTGCAACCTTCTCTATTATTGACCCAGCACACATTGCAAATTGAAATGAAAGCAAATTGTCTATTAGATTAGTCTTTTTGAATCTCTAGATTTACATTTCCTTGTTGAAAAAAGTTTGACAAAGGGAGCTTGATTGCAGCACGTAACAGGAAAGGAGATTGAAGGGATCAAGGCACCTTTGAAAGATGTAATCGGTGAAGTTATCTCATGCAGGTCGTGGCTTGAATGAACATTTGAATGTTCATTCAAACTGCTGTCCAAACTGTCCAGCAGTTTGAAACAAATTGCTGTCCAACCTGTTTGGCCAACCTCCCCTCAAAAAAACAAAACAAAACATATTTTCATGTTAGTGCTTCACTTGCAGCAGTACAAAGGCAAGAATTCACATTACATCTTATTAATGTAACATTTCAACACGTTACACAAATGACAATTAGCTTTTAGATCAAATATAGACTGAATACTGCCACTTCTTATTATTTTCACATGAAGATATTTCAAGAATAGATTCAATTTAATATTAATTTGTAGTATTAACAGCAAATGTCACTTAACCAGGCAAATGGCTGTGATAGAATCAAAATAGATCCAAATTTAATTCAGACATATTCAAATTTATGATATGTCTGAAAAAATATAATCATAAAGTCAACATGAACTAAGTCAGATTCAGATCAAACTAGGTAATTCAGCCAATTCGAATTGCATTACAATACAGACAATTTTTGATGCCAGTTATCACTCAGACCCCACAGATTACCGATCCCCTCATCCTGAGATTAATTTATTCTGATAACAAAAAAGGTTATATGTCATTCGTTGAATGTCTCTTTTTTTAATTGAGCTATTTTTGTGTTAAGTGGTTATGACCTTTTATAGACTTTATAGCTTAGGTTCATAAACTGTTCAGGTTAAAAATGTTCCAGCCATCCTGACGTTTTGCCTACATACATGGGCTTGAGATTGTTAACAATTCTTTTAATGCTGATTTATTCTGGCATTCAACCTTTTTAGGACTTTTGCCAACATACCTGCATGTAGATTACAATCTTCAGAGTTAGAAAGTTATGAGGGAACTCTGACAAAGACTGTGTATTTTTGTTGCATTTTATGAAAAATTTAGTTTGAACTAAAACTAAGCTCTGTGTGCTCTTTTTGTCTTTAAAGGACAAAAAGTAGCATTTTAATACTTGCAGATTGATTCACAACATTTTCACTTGTAAGTGGTATTTTAATAATATTTGAAAATTAGTTTATAACAGCTTTTCTTGCACTTTTGATTGTGTTCTCTATTCATGTAGAAATGCTAGTTTTAACACTAAAAGCCAGAGAGTGAAAGAAAAGGGGGAAATAAGTGTGCCACATGTAGCAGAACATTTCAGAGGCAGTTTGTGCAGTGAACAGGCGAGGCGCTGTGCATGCTCTGCTGTGCAGCCTCAGCTCCGCACAGACATGAGAGACAGCCACGGAGAGGAGAGCGGACTGTCCTCTTTGTTGTTGGTAAAGTCCTGCGCGTCCTAACCATGACACCGCGGGCAGAAACTGGTGTCGCTCCAGCTGCCCGATGCGCACCGAAGCGGCCGGAGGATCTCCACCGGTTAAGTATCTGTCACTTTTGTCTCTTCTCTCTGTCCTCCGCTTAGAAATTGGAAATTGCGGTACTCGGTGGAAATAGACCCATCGCTTTGCAGCTTGTGTTATAAACCTCTTCAGAAATCGGCGTGGGATACCCGCTGTGCGGGGGGGGGGGGGGGGGGGGGGGGGACAGTTGCGGGCGGCTTGTAGCGCGTTGAGTTTGGCGGCCACGGCGCGGATATTAATAGTGTGACAAAGTTGTTGCACTTGTCGGTGGGCTGCTGAAAGGCCTGGGTCTCTCTCTCTCTATCTCTCTCTCACTCACTCACTCTCTCTCTCTGTGTATGTATGGAGTTTGTTTCTGGCTCCCCTCCCCCACTCTCCGCTGCTGTTCCTGCTCATTCAGGAGACGCCAAGACGTGAACGTGATGAGAGGCTCACCTCAAGATACAGTTGCAGAGCAAAATGACATTTCCCCGTGATCGATTTAGGCTTAATTCAGTGTAAATGCACACATGCATCTGCAATCGCAGCCACTGTAACCCTAATGCTTGAGCCTCGCAGGTAGAGAGGGGTGCGATCAGAGGTGATGGATCCGTCACCATTTACCTCCAGCTGTCATCCCCGGCACATTGGGATTGGTTATTCCTGCACATCTGGCCGCACGCACGGTGCACGTGCCGCTCACACTTCAGCACTGGGCAGCATTTGATTACAGAACAGCCGGTTTTGTCTTTTGTTCAATCAGGATAAATGATTTGTGTATGCATTGAATTAGACAGAGAGTGGGCGTGCCCTAAAGGGAAGGGTACTGGCAACCTAGAAAGAAATACTTCTCATATAATCACAGTGAGAGAGTGTGGGTGCCAGCCTTTTTATAAAATCCAAATAATCATCATTTTTAGTCCAATTTGAGTCAACAAGTGCCCCGAGCTATAAATAGAGAAGTAATTTACACAGAAAATGTAAGATGAAGACAAGGTTAAATGTCAAGTTTTTTTTTTCTTTTTTGCGTTTTTTACAAGGATTTGGATCTGCCAGCAAACTGTCAAAAAAAATAAATAAATAAATACTGGCTTTGGCACGGATATGTGAATTTATCCAGTCAGCTGTGGCTACATTAAACCTTAAATTAAATACAGAAGCCATATCTCGGCAGCTTAGTCATAAGCTGCTCAAGCTCCAGCCAAGAAATGCTCTATGAATACATGAGGAGCAAAATATGTCCTTGAAAAATGTGTTCGCTAAAATAATTTCGAGTGCGGCGCTCTGCAGATGATTCTGCCATTAGACCTATAGCAGAGGGATTAATTAAAATTAGAACATGGAATGAGGATTGATACAGTAACCTATCAAAAGTCTTCTTCACTTTTTCTAACTGTAAAAGGTACTAAGGGTGTTTAATTATTTAGCTCAAAATATAAACCCCTTAGAGAACTTAGGTGATGTTTTAATCGTGTTTTAAATTAGGTTTGGAAAGGTGTTGGAAGTAGCGATATGTCCTGTGCATATAAATCAGTTATATTCATGCTGCTGAGTAAAAAATCCATCTTATCTATTGAACCACATAAGAAGCCAGAAGTGTTTAGACTTGAGTTTCTTATTAGTTTTTCTATTCCTCTGTACATAGGTGGTTTTGTAGCTTAATCATACCTAAATGTTTCAGATCTTGACACAAATTTTAAATCAGACAAACATAATAGGGGTCAATACCAGATGGAGTTTTCAAATTATGGTTTCATTTCTTAAGGGAAATGCTAACCAAACCAACCTGGTCCCATTGGACAAAGCATTCATCCTGCTAATTCAGGCATTTACCACCTTTTAATGGAAAGCTGAGTTACATTTGAATTATCCCAGGAGTGGCTCACTTACCAAAACTACTCTAAGAGTTCCCAGGCCAAAACTAAAGACCTCACAAAAGAGACATTGATATCCCCGAAGACTTTCAGGAAACTATTTTGTGGACTGATCAGACAAAAGTCAAACTTTTAAAAAGGTGTATGTCTTTACATGTTTTGTAAAGCCAATATAGCATTTCAGAAAATTCTGCCCGTCTGTGGTTGCTATGGGAAAATCTTGGGCTATTTTCTGCTTCAGAGTTAATTTGTTTTTGCTGTAGCGAAACATGAATAATGATACGTTAAAACATCTTGAAAAAGGATTTCCATCCTTCAGTTTGTCACTTTAGGCTCAATAGCACTTGGATTATGCAGTGGAAAAGTGATCCAAAGAATAATCACCAAGTCCACATCTTTCTCAAAAAAGAAGGTTTTGTAGTGGCCTGATTTGGTGCTCATAGGTTATCTTTGTCTGAAAAGTTGTTTGACGATCTGAAAGGTTTGAAAAAAAAAATCTTTAAAGCTCCAAATACTTCTTCACAGTACAGTACTTAGCATTACTTAACAACTCTTGAAACGATTTTTCAAGTTTTCAATATAGAAAGCTTCTCTCCATTTTTCCTTTCACTTTCTTTGCTGAGGAGAAATAGACTTGTACAACATGGAAAGATTTTATTTGCCTCAAGTTAGAAGATGACTGGCCAAAATCTGGACATGACTTTGCAAATATTATCTGAGGCCTGTGAAGGAAAAATGTGTCATCACAGGCCTCATTTGCTTCTGCTAATGAGGTGGAAGCAAATGAAAGTTGAAGACAGTTTCTCTTCAAATTTCTTTTTGGCTGAAGCTTGGGTAGAGCAGGACAGACAAAACAAGTGGTGAGAACTTTTTTTTTGCTGACAGAAAGGAAAATGGTTGTAAATATTATTGCTACCCTGGGACAGTGTGAATTATTTGCCCAGCATATTATTAAACTAATTGAGATTCATATTTCTTTCCAAGTCTTTTCATACATTATGTTCAGAATACAGTGCATGTATGTCTGATAATTCAATTTATGAATTGCTGATTTAGCATTCGTCTAAGAATGAACCTTTGTGCGAGTGTGCTAGCAATGGTCTGCCTTCGTTGTCATGTGAGCTGCCTCTCATTATATATTTTCCCTCCTTGCAGGAGCTTTTTCAGAGAAGCATAACTAGAATACTGGATCCAAGAGTTGTGCAGCGTGGGCACTGCAGGGTTCATGGATGCTGGGACTATGAGCATCAGCGACCAAAGGGGCTTCATCTCCGACCTGGGAGGCAGCTTCACTGAGGATGCTCCCAGACCTCCAGTTCCCGGGGAGGAAGGAGAGCTGGTGTGCAGTGACGGTCGCCAGCACGGCAACCTCACCTTCTCCTCCAAGAATGAGGGCGCCAAATGTGAGGCGTCTGTGGCCACGCCCAGGCGGTCAGACCTGGATCTGGGCTACGAGCCAGAGGGCAGTGCTTCTCCAACACCACCCTACTTAAAATGGGCAGAGTCCCTTCATTCTCTCCTGGATGACCAGGATGGCATCCTTCTGTTCGGGAAATTTCTCAGGCAAGAGGACTGTGCGGACATGCTGGACTTCTGGTTTGCATGCAGTGGCTTTCGCAAACTGGAAGCCAGCGAGGGGAACGAGGAGAAGAAAGTAAAGCTGGCGAAAGCCATCTATAAAAAGTACATCCAGGACAACAATGGAATTGTCTCCAGACAAATCAAACCAGCTACCAAGTCTTTCATCAAAGATTGTTTGATGAGGCTTCACATTGATCCTGCGATGTTTGACCAGGCTCAGACCGAGATACAGAGCAGGATGGAGGAAAACACTTATCCTTTGTTCCTCAAATCTGACATATATTTGGAATACACACGGACAGGAGGAGAGAGCCCCAAGCTGTGCAGCGACCGAAGCTCTGTTTCTGGGAATGAAAAGGGACTGACAGGGTATTTACCAACTCTAAATGAATATGAGGGGCCAGAGGAGACCGAGCGTGACCTGACCCCAAGCAGCCAGCTCACTCAGAAGCTGTTGATGGAGACGGTACCGCAGCAAGCTGCCAGCAGTGCAAAATTCCAGGACAGCCAGGAGTACAGGTAAATCCTCCCAGGCATCTTAAGAAAAAAGCTTTACCTCAGCTCAAACTGTGCACTGTTTCCCCTCCAAACTGCTGAATTAGAAATAAAGCTGAAACCCCAAACCAGCATGAAGTTGGAGATGAAAACACAATGTGAGTGTAGCGCAAGAGACAGCAGAGTTGATGTTGTGTGAAGTGGAGCATCTCCACCTCAAGTGGGGAGGATATGTCGGAAGTTGAATAGGTTACTATAGCTGCTGTTTAGAGTTTGAAACATGAAATCATTATTTTTCTTTGTGCGTGTGGGGACTCTGGGAATGATGTTTTCTTTTTCTTTTTTCAAAGACCTGGCCAGGTATTGATGGGAAGGCGTTCAAGCTGATTTTATTTACATTCGTATTTTGGATAATCCTTGACCCCTATTTTTCTATTTTTCCTTTCAGCACAGGGCACCTTCTTTTTTTTAAAGAAAGGTTTTTTTAGAGTTTACAGTAAATTGTCTATTTTTCTCAGACAATTTGATTTTGATAAAGCTAGTCTTTTTGTAGACCTAATCTGCAGATCTATAAAAAACATGCAGAGCATTCTCTCTCTCTCTCTTCCTCTTTCTCTCTCTGTTACATATACACAGTTTTAACCATTTGTGAGCATAGCAGCAAAGCAGCAAATTTAGCAAATTTAGCACAAGAGATGAGACAATACACAATATTGAGTTCACAGGAAATATTTTTCCTGTTGACCCACAAATCACAGACTGTCTTTTAAACTGTCTGAAATCAGCTAAATATTATGTAATTCTGGCGTGTATAGTCTATGTATTCTGGTTTGCATGCTTTCTAAATTTTTTTCTGTGAAAATACTTCTTTTCAGGTTTTCATTAATAGAAAGAAAATGTTTTATGAATCTTTGTGTATTAAAGAGAATCTATTAAGTAGGGAACTATCAAGTTCAGGTTTGATCAAAGTATTTTATTTTAAGATAGAGATGATCAAATGGAATACAGATTCACTAAAAAGTGATGGTAGCACCATTTGGAATTATTTCTTTTTTGCACGGTTAACCAGTTGCAGTGTTCTCACAGATTTTAGACGTAGTTTGAATCTTTTGTGTTTTCACTTTTTTCGTTACTGTAATCCCAAAATACTGCCACATAAACAATATGTAATCTTATTGTTGGCTTCTATTGGATGACTCCATCCAAAAGCAGTGCAACAACTAAAGAACAACTTCCTTTCATACTTCAAAATAAGATTCTTCACATCAAAGGCTCTAATTGCCCTCACTAGACAAACTCATTGTCAAAGCAAGTAGATAGTAGATGCTTCAAAAGTAGTATTTGATTAGAAATAATTGTAACATTTTGAAATTGAGATACTTTGTTCTACCTACATGAAAATAGGTTTTCTTGTGCCAGCAGTCTTCAAATCCAGGCCTCAAGGCCTGGTGTCCTTCAACTTTTCGATATCTGCTTCTACACACAAAGTCAAACAATGAGGTCATTAGACTCTGGATATCTTGACTGCAAACTGAGGAGGTCATTCAGCCTTTTGACTGAGGAGTATTGGAGCAGATACACATCTAAAAGATGCAGAACACCTACCAACCAACTCGCAGCATTAACTTGAGCAATACTTACTCTGAGCACAAAGCGCTGTGTTGTGATCTTCATGCCCGTTGTTCACATCTATTTCATGGTTTAACAAAGCAAAGTTGTCGGGAAAAATCTTTAACTTATTATCCGACTGCATCAGATTCTGCTGAGATTTCTTAGATCAAATAAACTCTTGAGGATCATATGTTCCCTCTGCACTTTATGGTTTCCTGCTGCTTCCTTAATCGTGTTTGCTTTGATATGCTTCACAAGTGTTTCTCAGTCCCTTATTTGTCATGAGAGATCACAATTTGTAAAGAATAGTTGTAGCTCATGGAACAAAAGGATCACCTAAACGTGTGATTTGTTTAGATAGCTCAAACTCCTCCAATGTTTTTGTAATCTCTTAATAATCTTACACTTATGTTGACAATGCTCTGTTCATTGCTGTTCTTAGCTTGAATGAAGAAGATGTGTTCACTTTGCTGTTTCTTCTGTGATGACTTATGCTTCGATTCCTTGTGTCTTTTTAATCTATAATGGAAAGGTTTTGCATAATTTGCTTTTAATTCATTGCCCAGGTGAATATTCAATGAACGATGCATCTTTTTGAGCCCTTATTGATTGCTTTGTTGTGGGATGCCACTGTTGTCCATAATTTAAAGTAGAATACCTTTAAATGCCCTGAAGGACATGCAGGAATAATGCAACATCACAAACCTGTCTTGGCTGAACGTAGTAATACTGTATATACTCCATTATTTATTTATTCATGTAAATGAGTGTCTTCTGATAATTAAAATTGGACGGAGGCCCATCCTGATGGTCTGTAATGCTAAATGCACTGTGTATGTTTTGACGTATTATGAGGGCATTTCAGTGAAGACCACTGAAGGCTTTCCCCAACATAGACAAGCATCCAAGTTCTTTTCTGTATGTACTGTGATGAGACGCAAATTGCTTAGCATGAAAAAACACATTTCTTCAAAATCAGTTAAAATTTCTTGCAAACAGAAATACGTCTCTGCAAGTGAAAGTCTTATTGCTAGAGAGAAGTTGGATGATGTTACCATCAGAACCAAGAGAAAAAAAATTAAATTTTAACCTAGTCATTGAAAACAATTGCATCCTGTGGTTAAGTAAAAAAGCCCAGCTGTTAAAAGGAGGATCCTAATTTGATGGCAGCTATTATCCATTTCTCTACAATGCGACTCTGCAAGAAAATAATTGAAGTTGCGTCACAGTCGCACACTACAGAGACGTTCCCACAGCTCCAGTGCTGTGATGAGAGACAGGAACTCACATCAGCTGACAGACAGACGATACCTTCCAGATAAAACTCTCTCTGTGACAGCAACATGGTGCACAGTGCTGCACTCAGGAGCAGACTCAGAACAAATCCCAATTACAATTTGCTCTGTTGAAATACAATAAATGAACGGAAATTAGATATTGCCTGGACCACATGACTGCATGTTTCAGTCACAATTTTGAGCTAAACTGTGGGCCTGGTGAATGTCATCGCATTCACCACTATAGCCATATACTTTTTAGTGTTGATATCTGCAAATTACAAATGCTTATTTATGCAAGAAGGAATTTTGAAATCCTAACCGGGGGCAATTTTATGGAAATCAGTGTTTAAAATAGTCTGAAATGCAGAAATGAAAGTGACTTAAAAAAAAAAGTAGAAATCTGCAGAGCTATTACAGAGATTTCAGTCATATGCATGTAAAGATCTGAATGGCAAAGAAACAGCATAAATTAATGTGTGAGAGAAGTAGTTTTTGTGCTGATTGTCACATAACTATTTCAGCAATCAAGCATTTGGCTCAAATTACAAAAAGACACGCTTCATTTTTAAATAGCCTCTTAGCACTACCCGTTGGGCTTTTTTTGTGAACGTAAATTTTACAGCAGTTGTGTCAGATCCCCTTTAGAGAGTGGCCACAGAAGACATTAAAAAGTCTCTCAGATCAGTGTTGAGAAATGAAATGACTTGAAAGAGAATGTCGTTTGTGTTAATGTTTGGGAGGAGTTTATATTAAATAAAAACCGTTGAAATTTGTTCGGATTCTAGTGGTTGTGCATTTCAAAGACGTGCCTACATGCCTTTTGTGATTCAGACATGGAATAATAATAAGAAAAATCAAATGTGTTTCTGTTTGATTTGTGTTAAATTTCTTATCTGCTGAAAGGACTGCAGTAATTATTACTACTGAAGTAATTTTAAATGCAAACTCTATGTTTAGCCTTTTCATCAGCGTGGCAACACTAATGTAATATCAGGGTTTGATGTTTTCTTTAGAAGGGGTATTGAAGGGAGAAAATAACCTGAACTTACGTAACTGTACCCTAACATATTCAGACTTTTACAAGGTGCTTTAAATGGATTTTACATCACCAAAAAGATCATCTTTATACTCACCATGGTCTCACTGACATCGTTTGTGGACAAAAAAATAACAACAAACCCTGTGTTGACTAGTTGTTTCGCTGCACATCCATGTTTCTGTGCAGTTTTCAAATATTTCAAAAATGTATTTCAGACAAAATTCAAAAATGAGGTAAAACCTTGTGTTAGGTTTATATATGAGGAACGCACTTCTTCCAGGTTCTTTGTTTTCTGTCAGCACTTATTGAATGGTGGCAGATTTTTTTCCTCTGTAATCAAGTTCATTTGCTGAAAAGATAAACAACTCCAAGTGCACACTGGAAGAGTTGAAATAAACAATTTTAAATGTTATGATAACAGCTTAAATTATTAATTTCTACACTGTCTGAACGTTCATGTTGTGAGTTTCAGATACGTTTTTTAAGGGTGAAACCGTTATAATTTACTGAAATGGAGGGAAAATTTAAGCTTTATTAATGGGCATAGGAGAGATATACAATTGTTAAGGTATAGGTTTCTTAACCTTAGAAACTCCACCATACCTCTCCTATAGTTCACCCAGCTGAATTCAGACTGCTACTCTTTTCTCTAGCTTATAAGAAGAACACATTTGCCTTTTTAGAAATTGTCACATCGTTCCAACCCTTTACATATCTCTCTGTGTATCTGAGCATAAACCATTTGGACGTTCTGAACAGGTACACACCCTTATTCATTGAGTTTTTAGCTCAGCTAAATACCTAGGTTTCACTCAAAGATATTGCACTACTGCCTATAAGGATGTGATGATGCTTTGGTTTATACTATGTCTTCTCAGAGGAGGAGGGCAAAGAAAAACCAAAGAAAGAATAAAGTGATTCCTAACAGAATAACAATGTAGGTTTTGCATCCTTGTTGTCCCTAAAAGATAAATTATCCTCACTAACAGTGTGGATTAGGTCACTACTCACTGTCTTTCTAAAAAATAAGCATTGTTGTTGCTGCTTCTACTTACAATATGATTTGTCTTTTTCTGAATCTGTGTGTTTGGTACCACACTCTCACTTGAATTGTTACTGTTAATGCCAGCACAAAGTCAGTGCAGTCACGTGGACGGCGCATGGACGTTCACAAAGTAACAACAAATCTAGTGGCCGCATACGGATAACAAATTTATGCTACAAAGGCCTCTCTGAGTAGATAGTGAAGCAGACTGAAAGGTTTGAAATAGACCTTATTAATGTGGCGCTGTTCTAAAACTAGTTGGGAAGCTACTTTAACATGCAACTGCTGGATACCTGAGCAGTTACCCAACAGTATCCATATCAATTTGTGAAACCAAATAGCAAAACAGTTTATTCCACATTTTGTTAAAACTGCATATAGAAATCAAAATAACAACAAACTGTTGTAGACAACACCCTTATATATATATGATAAGTAATACGGTATATTTATTACAGCAGTTGTAGAACATTACTTTTGAAATAGCAGTAGTTAGCTCATGCTATGTGTGTTTGTTAGAACTTTTCCTGTAACCATCCTGCCACCATGAAACTGTAGTATTTGTTTCAAAAGACAATCATGTCGTGAGAATCTCACCTACCTCCTTACAACTCATCTGACCTGAAGCATTCACATGCACATTAAACCCTATAATATTTCACTCAGCCATATTGTGCGAAGACATATCAGCTTGATTTCACTGTTGTTGGGATCACTGTACATTTGATACCTGACTAGATTTAAAGCCTGTCCTGGTATGATTTTTACTTGTATGTATGGAAATTATTATCATCATTTACTAAATACTTACTTAGCAAGTCCAGTGCTGAGTTTTCTTAATTTTCTTTCACAATGTTATTTTTCCTACATATAAAGACTGCAACATTTACTGTAATTACAACTGCATTATTTAGTTATCATGCACCTTCACTATCCCAGTTCTGTAAATTATTCTGTTAAATGTTGGCGCTATTGGAAATCTGTTTGTCGTGAAGGTTTCATTTGAACTCTTGGTGCTTCTGCATTCCAAGCAGGGAGAAGGTTCGGGGTAAATGCTTTAGGGAATTCCTATTTGAATAAAGAATAATGATGCCTAACATTTATAATTCATGTGCGCACAGCCCTTTAAGAAGTCTGTTCAGCTGAGTTGGTGATGGTGATTGGTGTCAAAAAAGTGTCAACCTTTTTGTTGATGTGCACCAACTTGAAAAGCTCTCCTTCACATTTTAGATTTTATTTAACTTTTGTTAAATATCACATAATGATAAGAAAATGCGGAAGAGTTTATCGATAAAGATTTGAGGGTAAGGTTAGGTTTTACCATCTGCACATCTTTCTTGAGTAGAAAAAATAACAGCCAAGAGATAATCAAAGGCTAAAGTTTGGCTCAAGTTTAGCAAAAGGCCTAAAATTGAAAAAAAAAAAAAAAAACATGTAAGAGAAAAGTAAAAAAACTCAACTCAATTCATTGCTGTACAGAGACTGTTACAATGAAAAAGGGATGCGCAACCTGCAAACCACAATGGACAAGAAATTTGAGCAAAAGTTTCACAATGTTTTAAGAGGCTGACAAATATATGGATGAGATTCTTCACACACAACCTTTTACTGTCAACTACACTTTTTTGTTGTGTGGCTTTCTATTCTTGTGGTTAAAACAATAAATCTGGTTAAAAAAGCAATCTTATTGAAAGTCAACAAAACAACTAGAATTATGTTAAGAAGACCATTTAATGAATACGTTATATAAATGATTATAAATTCTTGCTGCACTTAAATTTTTCAAGTTTTCAAGAAAGCCTACATTAAGATGACTAAACTACCAAACTTGGGCAAGAAATTAACTAAGCACATTTTAAAAAAATTATTGAAATTTATTTTTGTGTAATACCATTTCTTTTCATAATTTTAGTTTTTTTTCTCATTTCCATTTACAGGCATGGCCCGTGTCGAGAATCCATCAACCCGTACTACGTCAACATTGGTCATGTTCTGGCCCCAGCCACCAGTGCCAATGACAGTGAGCAGCAGAGCATATCCAGTGACGCAGAGACACTTTCGCTCACAGACAGCAGTGTGTATGTATCTTCTCAACACACAAGAAAACACAGTTTTACCATTTGTTATATCATGGCAGGCTTAAACACTGTCTGACTCAGCAGTTTCAACAATAAAATAGTTTCCTGGACTGAACTCAAAATGTGCAGCGAAATTAATACAGTTAAATGTTTATTTGGCTGGACAATTGGACCAACTTGTCTAATATAAAATATTAACTAAATGTTTCTTTTCCATAACCTTCACTTGCAAGCAGGAGCCCTAACTCTGTGTTTTATCTGGCATCAATTAAAAAAACTTTGATTTCAGTGTTTGATTATGAGTCGCCTTGTTGCTAAAATGAAGATTTGAAAAATCCTTTAGGTGCGGTGTGACTCTGTGGAATTGAGCTGGAGCCTTCAAAGTGTGCACAGCTGGTCCCCCCCAAGAAATGTTTGAAGCGGAATGGATTAAAAGCTGCGATCAGCTAATTGGTCCTAAGCATTCAGCACAGGAGACTGTGAAAGCCGCACTGACAGTTGCTACAAACTCATACTTGTAAAACATGTTGCTGTGATCTGCCTGACCACTTGTGATGCAGAACGAACGGCCATAATGCTGCAATAATCCCTCTCAAGCTGCACAGGATAACAAAGGCACTTTTGGGTGTTTGTTTCAGAAGGAAAATGCTGTGTGAAGCGTTCAGCTTCAAAGCTGCCTCCGTTGTTTATTCATGAGGATGATTTATGAAAATATCTTTGTTGTTCATTCCAGAAATGGTGTTCCACCGTACCGATACCGCAAACAGCATCGCCGGGAGATGCATGAGAGTGCCAAAGCAAATGGGCGAGTGCCACTACCTCATTTTCCAGTGAGTTATTCATGGGATATTTCCCTTCCACCTCGCTCTCCGCCTCTACACCTCTCTCTTTGTAACTGTCTGTCTCTGCTTATTTCTCCTCTGCTCTGCCATTGGAAATGTGCATATTTTAGTTCAGCTGTGTTACAGCGCCTGTGATGGAGTATAAGAATAGCTGATGGTGAAAGAGAAGGCTGTCTAAATGCAGCTTGATGCCTTCCTAAGCTGTGCACGCCGAAGCCTAGCAGACATGAAACCTCCCCTGTGACAGCCCGATGCCTCCCTCTGCAGCTTTATGCTGTCGCTTGGTAGGAAAGCCCTGGCCCTAATTAGGCCTGGGAGTAAAGAGTCCAATTAAAAAGCCACACATGGCACCCTACTGTCCTAAGTGTGAATTTACTATGCAGTTTGGTGCATGATGCTCACATCACCTTGCTTAAACAAATATCTTATTTTCATCGTCCTTTTGTAATGAAAGATGGTCTATGAACCCATGTTAACAGCTAGCAATAGAGAAAATCTACTTATTTAAGAGATTATGGTAGATATAAAGCCTAAATAACCCATTAATATGTCAGGTTTATTTTGACATATGAGGCCAAGAAAGGTAGTTTCCAAACTTTTCCCAGCTTTGTTATAAAAAATCTAAATGAAAAACTGCTGCATTAATCTGACTGAATAAATGCACACAGTATTAAACTAATACTTTGCTCAAAAAACTTAATTTAATATTCGAAATTCAATTTTCTTTGACAATATTTGGCCACTTTTGAAATGTAAACTGTAACAAAAAAGATTACATTTGTACAACAAGAACAGAAAAGCAAAGCAGAGAAATCTAATCCGTTGTAGTAATATTCAAGGTGGTTAAGTCCCGTTGCAGATTCATTCATATTTAAATTTACAGTCCACCTTGGAAGCAACACTTTCAGCTCTGCCCCTTTCGTTGTTTCTTGCTTTTCTTCAGCCTGACCTCTGACGGGTTGTGTGGGGTCAAACGTACTAAAACTGTTCTTAACGGACACACAAGGTGGTGGGAAGACATTCCACAGTGTGTGCTTACGGCCTGACGTTTCTTCCTCCAGCGCACAAACCGGATTCCAAAGGACATACACGTGGAGCCGGAGAGGTTCGCTGCAGAGCTGATCAAGAGGCTGGAGGGCGTCCTGAGGGAGAGGGAGGCTGAGGAGAAACTGGAGGAGAGGCTGAAAAGAGTGCGACTGGTATGATCATCTCACTTTCTGTTTCTGAAAGCATAAGCAGACTCACTGCGGTGACCTTTTTCTCTAGAGCTGCACAATTTCAGGAATATATTTAATTCTAATAAAGCCGCTGAAAATTGCAATAACATTAGTGATTATGTCTAATTCTCATTTTCCAGACATTTTTTCTTTCTGTCATTGCACAATGTCTCCACCGCTCTATCTGCCACTAAAGAAATAAAGGACGATACACTCCGTTTAACTTAAATATACTATAGATTTGCAGAACATAAATGCATAGGATATGAAATATTATATTCTACCAAATATTTCATCCAAACAGTCCATTATGATTGAAATATTTCCCATATATTGTGCAGTTCTAATTCACAATCAAGTAATTAAAATTCTGTTCATTTTTTGGATATTTGAATATATAAAGATTTTTTTGAATCATGAAAATAGCTGACTACAAAACTAAAAACATTCTCATTAATATAGTATTAACAAAATAATACAATGAAATCTATTTTGAATGTTGACAGAGAGCAGACAGGAAAATCTCTGTGTTCAAGCAGTCAAGAGTGACAAAAGATTTTCATCATAATAGTGAAAATATCGATACCAAATAGTATATTTTGCACTTTTCTTACTTTATTTTAGTAAGTACATAATTTGATAAGCCCACTATAAACGGTGGGTAGAAAATTAGGTTAAAGAAAAATGATTAGAGGGCGAGTGAAGCCTGTTTCTGGGCCAGCCAGAGAGGTGTGCGTGTGTGTGGGCGTGTGTGTGTGTGTGCAGCCAACAGTCGTCTAATGTTCACAAACAAAGGAGACGTAAATCCGTCTGGCCTTAATGAAATAAACGAGGCCGGCCATTGGAGTGAAGAGTAAAAAGCAATATGAATCATGTGGAGGATTCTGTCCTTGGCCTGTCAGCAATCTGGCTTCCTGGATGAATCGGACGGAGCACCTGCACACTCGGCCACTTGTAAGCCTGGAACAGTGAGCCAGGCCCGTTTGATGCCACTTGGAACTCCGATGAAAAGGTTGTCGTTACCACAACTGATATTTCCCTCTACATGCGCTGCCAAGTATTAATTCTCTAGGTGGATCATTTATGTGGAGGCCTATGAAAGGAAAAGCTGTGGGTTTGTTTTATTGAAACCAGGAGCTCAAGATGAAATGATTTATATTGTGGCTACCTAGAGTAGGAAAAAAGAAGCTTTGGTTCTAGTGCTTTGGCAATTAAAATAACTCTTAAGCAATGTGCTGTTACATAAGAAAGTATCTAGATCCCTGCTACAAATTTTTATTGGATGGAGATTTATTACGTAACTTCCTATAAAGGGAAATAGTTTTGTGACATTCAATTGATTAAATACCTTATGTCCATCTAAAATTCTGCGGAAAAACAGATGAGCTGAAGATTAATACCAGAAATCTCTGGCGTTTTTAAAATCCTTTTTAAATAATTGAATAATCCCAACCTTTGACAACAGCTTGCACAATGGAAGAGAGAGGCGTTTTAGCATTGCTCTTTGCAACATCTCTCCTAGCTACTCGGACGTTTTGGGTCTTCTCTTCAGCTTACCCAGTTTAGTTTCAATGACTGAAAAATATAGAAAAAAACTGATTTTGTTATATTTTTGTGGATATGAATAAATCTTTAGGTTCGTTATTCTGCTCAGAGACTTTTTAATGACTGGGTTATAGAGGCTGCCATTTTTTCTTAAGTGTCCTGCTTATTTCAAGACAGGATCTCATAGTAGGGATCCCTCCACCCTCCCAAACAATGGGGTTGCGGAAACTCATTCTTAGTTTCTCTAAGTGATACAACTGCAGTTTGACAAATTTGACATGTGCATGTTATTGCTACCCAAAACAGAATTATACTTTTCCTGAATGTGTCAGAAATTATCAGCTGGTATGTAAACAGCTTTAATAGTTAGTAGGGAGACTTGGTGAGCCTATATGCCACTCTTTACTGTAGAACCAGTAAAAATTTTGGATATTTTTTAACCTTCCTTACCATCTTCCTCACTGCACATGGTAGCAAAATAAACTCGAACCCTTGTCCAGATTTGTAACGAATCCAGTTGTTGTAATCTTTTTTTAAACTGTTGTTCTTATTGTATCTGTACCTTAGTAATTTCCAATACTGACATAACACCTATTAGCTGGCCGTATACAGCAACAACAAAACATCTATGGCATTTGCCTTCTGTTCTAGCTACATTACGACATTCCTGGGATTAAAATTATTGTAGGGAATATATTTCCATATACATGACCTTATCAAATCTAAATATTCAACATAGTAATCCGAGGTCCTTTTAACTTTCAGAATAAAACTGGACCATTACCAAACGTCTCAGAATTTCTCCCCATCTCCTGTTTTATTTAGTTAGATTTTTTTTTTAATTCATGCACATCCTCTTTTCCTTTTTCACCATCTTCTCTGCCCCTATTATAAATGCCTGTAGCACCCCACCCAGTAAATCCCCCCTGAGCAGATTCTGTCAGAGCACAGTTTTGTCTCAGTCAGTCAGAGTTGAAGCTGAGTCGGCTGCAGTTGTCATGACACAGAGGGAGCACAGAAGTGCTGTGTGCATACTGATAGACGGTGCTCATGGTTTGTCTCACCACATCTGCAGTCAGAGGGAAAAATAATAAATTTATTAGTGGTATGGGCAAAACCTGCCACCTACAGGTTGAAATAGGAATAACATGTACAGTTGGGTTAAGTGGAATATCAGAAATCTGCTATTTATAAAGTGATAATTTATATTTGTTTGTAGATTTTTTTGTTTTGACCAATTTTTTAATGCTATTTTTTTATTAAAGGAGGAAGAAGGAGATGAAGTGTCCTCACCCTCATCATTACCCAGTCAAAGATTCCCCCCTAGTGCTTATTCACTGAATTACAACCCCCGCTATGCTGACATCACATACAGCAGTCCTTTTGTCCAAGATGCTCACGAGGAAAACCCAGAGAGTATCCTGGACGACCACGTCCAGCGGGTCATGAAGACGCCCATCTGCGAGTCTCCAGGAACCGGGCGCCATTCCCCCAAGTCGCGCTCTCCAGATGGTTTCTCAGGGGTGAGAGGGGTGGCACAATCAGGTCAGGGGAAACATTCAGCCAGACACGGTTTGAAAGGAGAGACGAGCCATGGGTACCACCACAAATATGTGCCTCACAGTCACACGACTGCGGTGGACCCTGAAGGGGCCACGCGTACATATGGCAACCCCTTCTGGAACCTGGAGACGAGCTGTTACGGCTCAAAATCTCGAAGCTATGCAGACGGCATGACATCTAACCCTGTGGAGCACATAGGCTACAGGTGTGGTGCAACTTTAATCATTTTATTCCTTACTCACATCTATAGAATCCTTGTTTTCTACTCATCAGTTCCATTTTTCTGTTATGCAGCAGCAAAACTGGCCCGCAGTGTAAAAGGGCGTTCAAGAGAAGTGAAGAGGCGAGAGCTTATGATGTGCCATGGCCTGCGGAGGAAGTGGAGAAAAAACAAAAAATCCTGTTGTGGCTGATGGAGGGACAGAAAGAAATGGCTCAACAAAAAAGAAGCCCACATGGGTCAGTGATTTCTTACTTTAAGCCAGAAATAGCATTATATTGGTTTAAAAGTGACAAATGTCTCATATAGTAAGAGAGCTCTGTTTTTCCTCTCAACATATCCAATTTAAATTCAGTATGAGTGCTTTAACCGCTCATATTCTTCACATTCAGGAGTGTCAGTGGGTCCAAGAGGACTGCGAACCATGAGGGATCTCGCCTCGGCTCCTCAGACAGATCAGGGTCCATGCATTCATGCCTCAGCGGTCAAGGGCGCAGCAACGTGCAGCCGTTTCACCCATTCATCCAGGACCCTACTATGCCTCCTAACCCGGCTCCCAGTCCCCTCATCCAACTGGAGGAAGTTTGTCGACGGCTTGAAGAGGAAAAGCTGAAGTCTGGATCTCTGCAGCCCAAGCAGAGGTAACAAGAAAGAAAAAAAATATCTTATTCCCGCAGTTATCAGTGCGGTTAGTCAGTATAGTCTCGGAACAGAAAACAGATAGAACTGTTGGCTTTGTCCAGACAGTTTTGCTTTTGTTTACTTCTTTTGGCTGCTATGTGTCTAAATCGGGGTTGTTTGGTCCTCCAGGTATGTGATGGAGGTGATCCAAAGGGGTCGCGCAGCAGTCAGGCCTGCACCGGTCCCTCTGCTCAACGTGGTGCCCGCCGTTTCAGACAGTGAGCTCTCCGAGCCAGAGTATGTCTAACGGTTCGCTTCAGTAATGATGCCAGAACTCTCCTTGTAGTTCATGTCCAATACACTGCCCCAAAACCTTAACACTGTTTATCACTTGTTTTGACAGTTTCAGGTGTTTAGTGGATAATTACGCACATTCAGGCACTCAAACAACCTATGCATATAAAACAACAGAACAGAAGAGACTTTCTTACATATTTGACCAGACTTTGAGCCTCAAAGAACAGCTACAAAAAGGGTCTACAGAGGAAATGTTTGTTGTTCATGTTTGAACAAAATGAAAGAGGCTAGAGTATTACAGATGCATACCAAATCATTTTGTGACGTTTTTCTGGAAAACGTGTTTTTGTTTGATGCCCATCTAAGGTGGGTACTAAATAGATGGTGGGGAATGTGTTAGACTAAGATGAAATGCAGAGGACTTGGCAGATCCAGAGGGTGAAGCCTTCATGTCAGATCTGCAAGTACAGAAAACCTCTCAGGTTTTAATAACATAACCTTAAGCAGGTTAGATCAAATTTGAAAACAATGATTTAAAATCATTGTCTTCAAATTTGCAGCTGAAGAGACATACATGCTCTTCAGGGAGATAAAAATTATCTCACACTGTCTATCATGTCAGTATAGAGTCCTGATCCGTGATAGATGTTGAGATGTTGAGTTGTGATGGTGATACTGATTAGTTGGCGTCTCTTGCCTGTTGCCACTTGCCTGTTGCCATCTGTGGATGAACAGAAGACAGACGTACAAACACCAACATGTTGGCTACATGCTTCATTAGATTCATCATCAGATTTACTAATAAACCTCTTCAAATATGATTTTTCTGACTAAAGTCAATAACAGACTACATTTAGCATGACAAAACAATATAAATGTTATTTCAGCTTCTTATCCTTTTGGCAACTGCCACTTTAACAGTACTTTAATTCATCTGGTTTTTGTCTCATATTCTGTGTTTATGTATCTGTGTCATTGCAAGCAGCACCGTGGATGGATACTGTGCTGTCCTCTGCTTGGCATGTGTTTATTCTGCTCTTTGCTATCTATCTTGTGTCACTTTCACTAGAGAGGAGCTCATTTGTATCACAGTCCTGTTCATGCATTTTTTCCCTCCATGTTTCATTGTTCCCATTAGCATCTCAGATAAGGTCCATTTACTTTACCTTATGAGGTAAACGAGCAGACGCACTTGCAAATCTTAAGCTCCGGAAGACATTTTAACTTCAATCCACCTGACTAATGTCCGCTCCCTGAATAGCAAAATGGACAAACTCCTCCTGCTCAACTCTAAAAGGGGCTCTACAGATCCTGGGCTCAGAAGACATGTAGCTCTCATGGAAAAAAAACTAAATTCTTCACTCTTTTAACCCCACTTTATGTCATTTGACTCTCAAAAGAGCACAGATTTGTTCTCAGGAAAACCTATGTGTTTTAGGTAGTCATGACAGTTTTTGGTTTCTTCAACTGCCATTTGCGTGGTATGAAGTTGCAGAGTTGTTCTCTATATATTTTGTTTGCTTTTAAGCGATACCAATTTTCTCCTGCCTTGGAAATGTGTTAGAGAGAAAGAAAGCTTTGTGTGTTTTGACACATTTTCTTTGTTTTACATTTTCAGACATAAAGCCACTAAAAAGCAATCATGTGAGAATATTACTGTGGCCTACTACTTTTGCGAGGAGCTGATACCGTACAGGACGTCTGTCAGAGGGAGGGTTGTCACATTGGGCCAGTTCAAAGAACTTCTTACAAAGAAAGGAAACTACAGGTGGGGTTTAAACAATGTCGGATGCATCTCTGTGTAAAATAGCATCTTTTATTGATTTCAAATGGCCAATTATTTTGAAAGTTAGTCAACAGAAGAAGTTTTTTGTATAAAGCATGTTTTAATCAGTCTTTTTCAAGGCTGCTGCAGTTGAGGTGAAATGTTTATGTAAACTTGTCTATGTTTATGTAATCTGATTCCTTTCAATTGGGACCTCAACATTTCCTTTTGTGGAAAATACATACATTAATGATTTTTTTTGTTTTGTTTTGTTTTCTTTAGATATTATTTCAAGAAGGTGAGCGACGAGTTTGACTGTGGGGTGGTGTTCGAAGAGATACGCGAGGATGACGCCGTCTTGCCCATCTTCGAGGAAAAGATCATCGGGAAAGTTGAAAAGGTTGACTGATGTGAACGCCGAAGGGGAAAAAGGCAAAGCTGAAGTGGAGAGCAGAAGCCGAAGGTGAAAAGGAAGTGAGAAACAGAGATCAGAGGAAAGTGAGACAGCAGGGATGGTTAAGAAGTGCTGAACAGAAGACCTCATTCACATTTTTTGGAGTTCGATGTAGCATTGTAAAGTTTTCTAGACAGATGAAGAACAAAAGGACTCCTGAAGCTGCATATTTTTGATAAAGATAGATCAGAGGAAGCCTTTCCTGAAGTAGCAGCACTTCCAATTTTTTAAATGTCCAGATACCAGATATGTACAGTTTGTGTTAAAAGGGTAATCACTTTTTTATTATTATTATTGTATTTCATCTACTTAAAATGAAATGGTTGAGTTTTATTAAAATTAAAAGTTGAAGTTAAAGTTGATAGAAAATCCTTTTCAAAGCCGACATTTTTTCTTTTTTTTTTTGGCTTGAATGTTTGTGATCTTCTAAGTGCTTTTATATGTTATCAGAACTTTATTTTGATAGGCTGCTTGTTTATCCACATGTTGTGAACACGTTTTCTCAGTTGAGGTTTTCTTAATCTTACAGACGGACTCCTCAGAATCTTTTGGCACAGTTTGGAAGGTTTAATGTCATTTAAGATATTTAATGGACAATGAGAGTAATTTCATATCAAATTAATCTATTTATTACAAGAATATCAGAACTGACTCAGTTGTGTGAAATATTTCTGGTGTTCCTGGTTTGGTGTACACTGACTGGCAATAAAGCTAGCACCATTTTTAGGTGACTAGATTTATTTATTTTTTTGCCCAATAGCAGCTAAAAGTAACAAAAGAAATGTGATGCAATAATTTCTAAACTAAAAAGAAAAATTGGAATCCAAATGTGAATCTATGCAAAATTATCACAAAAAGTATTTGCCTCTTGGCATATTTCTTCTAATTTTTCCCTTTTGGTCACTTTCCTTCAGATCATCAAAGAAATTTTCATATCAAGCACAACCACAGTAGAGACAAAATGTTTTCAAATTATTTATGTCAGAAACAAAAGCTCTCCAAACCAATATGGCGCCCTATGCGCGGAAGCGTAATTACCCTCCAAACATTATAATTGGTTGTGTGACTCTTGCCAGCAAAAACTACCATCAGTCTTTTAACTAGTAGAGATTCTTTTAAATATTTTTTTGAATCTTTGGATATGTAGTTACTATTGAATAATATTTTATGCTTAAACATTTTCATGTTAATGCTATCTGTAAAACTAAAAAAGCAGCTATTTTACTGGTAGGTTATAAGAAGAAAATCCCTGAAACTTTTGTTGTTTTTTTTTTCATTTTTTTTTTGCATTTGACTTGCAGTCAGTAATTGTCATTATGTTTCTTTTCCAAGATTACTTAAAGAATGAACTCCATCATACATATGTTGTTGCAGTATTTCTTTTATTGCAACTTTAAACCTTGAATAACTCTGTAGTCTGTAAATCAATGAAAACGCAGGCTGATTCCTAACCAGAAGCCTTCTCTGTGTGCCTGGCAGGAGTATTTTGATCTATATGTGATAAACACATTTTGCACCAAAGAAAAAAAAAGATATCCTTCCGAACGACCCATTTAAATGTTATTTTACAGCAGCGCTTTATGTCACAGTTGCTACTTTTTCGTAGTAGAAAACACACTGAAGATCTAACCTGTTTTTATGATTGAGATTTTCTTAGAAATATCAGCAAAGGACTGAAGAAACACTTGATGAAGCTTGCAGAGTTACCGTTTTCCTTCTACTCGATGAGTAAAATGTCTCTGTCATTTTACATAGCCTACCATCCTGGCCATGTGAAGACAATGCTAAGGATATTTTCTGCACTGAAATGGCACAAAAACTAATACTAACGGCTCGGTGTCGGCCAAGTTTGCAAAGACAAAATGGGGATTCAAGGCCACCACATTTGTTTGTTTTTTTATTTCTTATCATTGCTCTGGAATCCATAGTGAGAAATGAGCCATTGTAAGGAAGTGGATTCTTATAGCAAACAAGAACACTGGTAGACCATGAATGCAGAGTGCTGTATGTGTTTTATTGGAACACGGCATGTTACATTTTTTCTTTGTTTTTAAAGATGCTGCTTTTTAGATTACTAACTTAAATCAATTTAATATATTTGTTGTTTATTAGTGTCTAATAATTACTGGCTTGTTAGTTTATGTGGTTTCAACATCCTCTGTTTGAGTTATTTTTCATCCCTTTGAAACAAAGAATCTGTTCTGTATGAGCTCATTCTCCTTATTAAATCAATGTAATGTATACACTGAATTACAGAGTGCCTTTATTGCTGTGCTAATGATGTCTGCAGCCCAACGTGACACAATTTCCTCCTTTGTTGAGATTTTTTTTCATGTGAATCACTTTTTTTCAACCTATTTATGTAAATGTAAATATGTAGAATCTAAGCTGTCAGCAGTAAGCAGCTCAGCCTTCACATTTACAGTCTTGGACCTGTTTTTTTTTTCTTGTTTTGTTCACTAATTAGCATGGTGACCATTTTAAGGTACCAGAATAATAAATTCATGCAATAAACCACTATTTCAGTAGTGTGTGATTTGTCAGTCTTCACCTTTAAATGGGACACAAGCTAACAATTAATGGAAGTCATGAACTGCAGCTAAAACATAAAGGAAAAGATATATAAAAAAGGTTGAGTTCCCTTGTGTTTTGTATAACAAAGTCTGAAAATTTTACATTTTCAAGATTTTGATATTTTCTTTTAAAGTATTTTGAAAAAGTAATAGGCCTTTATAATAAAATGGGGACAATGGTGCACTGCCTTAGCAATACGTAAGCAATAATGGAGTGATTATAGTAATCAATGTTCTTACCAGTGATCAATTATTACAACTGCATAATTGTAAATTGTGCAAAATATACTGTATTAGGCAATTATGCTGTACTGTCAGAATTTTTCATATAAAATGATTGCATTGTAACAACATTGTTGCATATATAACACAAAACACAGTTTGAATATGTCAAACATTATTTTTTCTTGGTTTGCTTTCACAATTGAGGTAAATTTTGTAGTTTATGGGACTCTATCTGTTGACCTGTTGCTGCCACATTGTGTCACGTTTACACAGCAGCATTTGTGCTGTGAAGCTGAGCAAATCTGCAGTGCTTTACTACAGACTGCAGATGGCGCTCTAATTGTCTAATTTCGTCTGTGATGGTACATGTGCTTGCCTGAATTAACACCTCGCAGTAAACCATTAAAGGAAACAGTTTCAAGAAACATGCCCCGTTACGCATAGATGACATTCAGGTGGATCAATGTGTTCTAACAGACTGTAAGCAGAACATAGGCTTTCCGTATACTGCAAATTAGCCAAGTATAGGGTCATCTTTATGTTTTGCCTCTTGTCCCCATGCAATATATATATATATATATATATATATATATATATATATATATATATATATATATATATATATATATATATATATATATATACACTGCTCAAAAAAACAAAGGGAACACTTAAACAACACAATATAACTCCAAGTAAATCAAACTTCTGTGAAATCAAACTGTCCACTTAGGAAGCAACACTGATTGACAATCAATTTCACCTGCTGTTGTGCAAATGGAACTTTGTACAGAACAAAGTATTCAATGAGAATATTTCTTTCATTCAGATCTAGGATGTGTTATTTGAGTGTTCCCTTTATTTTTTTGAGCAGTGTATATAATATATATATAACAATTGTGTCTGTTTTTCATGGTTATCAAGAGTTAAGCAGCTAATATAATTAGGTGCATAATATATATATATATATATATATATATATATATATATATATATATATATATATATATATATATATATATATATATATAGCTAATTATATTAAGTTAAGCAGCTAATTATATTAGCTGCTTAACTCTTGATAACCATGAAAAACAGACACAATTGTTAAGGTAAGCGCCAATAAAACTATCTTCATACACGTCCCAATTTTACAAAGCAGCACCAAGCTGCACAGTTTTTATTGTTTCTTTTCACATCTCAGCATGACTTCATCCTACAACCTGTTGTTTGTTTGTGCCATTCTAGATTGAATCACTGAGAAACCTGCTGACCTCCAGCCTTTTGACACTATTCATTTCTCTCACCTCTTCCTCTGAGCTCTGCTGATAAAATTTGAGTCAACATAAGGAAACAATGAAACAAAGTGAGGCAAAAACAAAATGACACAACTGCAATTGTAATTGGAGTTAGACTAAGTATGAAAACAGAGCAAACGTGTTGTCTTCTTAGAAATTCCTGATCTACAATTCACTGGAAGGTTATTATTGATTTTTTTTGTCTAATAAAGTCAGATAATTACTGCTGAATTGAGGCTTAGACACTTTAAATCCACTGCATTTAAACATAAAGTGATTCATATCATGAAAGAGGTTGGAATTAAACACAAATACATGAACACTATTCTGCCTCCTCCTTACTGAATTGCTGTAATGCTGCCCTGACAAAACATCTTTTTTTTTTTTCCAAACTGGAAGACAAACTGAGCTAGGAACTGTTGACAAAATTCTGCATTATTATGCCCCAAAGCAATTTTCAAGATAAATAACAGTAGAGTTTCCAGGGCAACCAACCAGCCAGTGGAGATGCTGCCAAGGACATCAGTGACGTAGGTATGGATTTTCTAGAATTACCGCTAACCTTCTGGCAGGGCTAATCTCTTCACTTTTGGCAAATTTGACTTTAACAACAGTGTTAAATAACACCCACTCAACCCCTTGCTCCTCATGTATTGGCCTTTTCATGCTTTGGATTTTTGTTCCCTCAGCCTTCCAAAAGAGCATGAGTTTTCTGATAATATAGAGGATTACAACAACAGAGTAATAAAAACGTAATTGTGTAATATTATGTAACTCCTTTTTATTTTTACTTTATTTTTAGGTTGCAACAACACCATAACAGAGTAGTTTTTTAGTTTTTGTTTTGTTGAGTAAATATGATATTTCCCTATAATAAAACATAACGAGTTATTTTATTATTTTACAGCCTTAAAGTTACAACTATTGCATGGACATTTTCTATAGTATATTGGGAAAATGGGAAATTACTATATAATTATATAGAGACAGTTACTTAATTAAAAACTTCATAAAACACAGGCGCTGCTTGGTTGCTCCTTTCCCCAACATTTTCAATTTTAGCATGAACACATGTACCAGCATAACCACTCTACAGTTTATTAATTAAGCGAGGTATAGTATTACCAAATAGCTGTACAAAAATTCTGTTGTTTTTTTTTACCTTCTTATTTGGTTGTTATTTTAACTACTAACTCTTTTACCTTATTAAGCTTAACAATCCATGTTGGGCATTGAACTGTGCCTGCAAATGGCTGGGGAATAAAGTCCTTGTTTAGAATTTCATTTTTATTTCTTCAGACCATGTAAAGGATCTATCTACACTTGTTTATTATGAACTTGTTCTATCAGGTGGTGGTGTAATGTTGTGGGGCACATGTTCTTAATTTATTGCCAACTTAGCAAAATTTAATTTTCTGATCTGGGGATTGTTGACAACATTTTGAATGCATGCCATAGAAAATTCAAGCAGTACTTAAGGCAAAAGGTTCAGCATTCTTACTACTTAGCTATCAAGGAGAGTATTTTAGTACTGTTTGTTTTGGTTTTCTATCAAACCCCAAACATTATTTGTCTTTGTGTTTTATCCTCTTTATTCCGATACTTTATTCATAAAAACTTTTAAAATCCCTTCAGGAATCCACTCTGTGTCCTAAACTCCCATCATATCAGTGGACATCATGTGTGTCTAATGTTCAATTTTCCTCACAATACCTGAGGCTATTGATTCATTTTCTCTTTGTTTTCTCATCATCCCTCCCAATGCTCCAGGCTCTGCTACCACCTCACAGAGAAACAGCATTCTCTAAGGACTTCTTCTGTTTTGGCCCTCGTGCTAGTTAGTCATCTCCTTTTTCTGACAGCACAGCAACAACCAACATCATAAGGAGAGCAAGGAAATTCATCTAAAAGCCAACATACAGTATTTATGTCTTGAGGTTTGCTATCACTGGAACAAATATCGGCTAAAAACTTCTCCCTGGTCTCTCTCCTGCAACAGACAAATTTACTAAACGCCCTCAGTCGCACCTGTAAGAGAGCTGGATCCAGCTGCCACAGTGAATCTTTCATGTGTGGGCACTGAGACAGCTTCACCAGCAGAACTCGCCCAATCATAGCTGCTCTCACAACAGAAGGAAGCAGCAAACGTGGAAAAGAATCCACCTGCAACGCTAAAGCAGTTTTAGAGACAGTTTGTCTCAGACCTTGGAGAACAGACTTTACTGTGAGGATTAAATATATATTGTTCTGTAACACATCTGTGTCATGCCCTAAAGTAATTTGAATCTAACTAGCATATTTGCTTGGCTCTACAATAATGCTAATTAGGCACAGGCCGAATTTTGTTTCTGCAGATGTGAGGAAGCCAAGTGAGCTGCTTCAGCAGGGGGGATTTGAAGTCCCAGTCCTCACTGCAGGAGTGTGTGTCCTTTCAAGCTACAGGAAAAAAAGCACTGAGTAATTTGGAAATGATGAGCTTGTTATACTCGTGCCATGTCTTTCTGCTCTCAAAAAGCAACATATGAATATGTACACAACAGCTTGACCTCACATGGAAGACATTTTCTTTTAACTATAGCAACAATTAATTTTGTACTACAATAAATACAATGAATGCTACATTATCATTATGCACTAAAGACTGTCCTTTTCCATAACGGTGCACAGTTTGACTTCTACCATAGGTACCTTCTCCCTGTAAGAGAAACTAACAGAACTTTGAAGGAATTTAAACATAGTACACCACCATATTGTTGAAAGGCAACTAAAGGTCAGTCACACAATTCAGTGACAGAAACTGCAATTGTCTCATTTGTGCATAGAATTTGTATGTTGTATATATTATTTATGAATACCTAATCATGGCCGTTAAGCACAAACACAGTGAAACAGGCACATCTTTGTTCTGTGCTGTGGTTGAGCTTTGTTGTGTTCAGTCAACTGAATAGATTAGAATGATATAATTTACATTTAAAACAGATTTTTTCCCCCAGTAACTCAATGTTTGCTGAATGACACTGAAACAGAAATGGCAATTAAAATCTAACCACAAATTAAGTTCAAGGTCTACTGCAATTAAAATCAAATAAAAGTGTCAAATGCCTTTGATAACTCTACATAATGCACAAGGTGAAATGAAGCTTGACTTTATTATAAACTAACTAACTAACTAACTAACTAACTAACTAACTAACTAACTAACTAACTAACTAACTAACTAACTAACTAACTAACTAACTAACTAACTAACTAACTAACTAACTAACTAACTATCATAACATCTCTTTCAAACACTACCAGTCTTTATAAATAATTTATTTAGCCATTTCATTTGTATTTTCGCTACAGAAACAAAAAAAGCCAATATAGTACTACAGGATGTAAATATAGGAAAAGAGAATACTGATTGTATAAATCTAAATATTTGTGTGAATTACAATCAACTGCATTGTTGCTGAAATGTGCTTTGCAAATAAATTTGATTGAGTGAATTAGACTGAGATAACTGGAGATAACTGCTGTAATATACCAATAATGTTGCAATAATCATTCATATTTCTGATTTTCCATTTTAACCAAATATTCTGCAACACAACCTCACAGCAGGAACTGGTTTATTTGGTCATTTAAGCTATTCAGTCGACAGTACATTCTTTCTCGCCACTAAAACGTCCAGAAACGTAACAGAAACAAAATGCTTTTTTACAGCTCTGAGGTAGAACACATCCTTACAGTAAAACAAAGGTGACCTCAAACTTATCTGTACTTTGTGGAAAAAAAATCTGCAAATGTGTGGTTATCATTTCACAGCTATACAATATTAAATACACTTTAAAATATACTTGGATACATAAGTGCACTCACTGACAAACACATTCTTTTAACTGCATAATATTTTACACTAAAGAGAAACATGCCATGAATACAAGAAAAGCAAGAAAATGTGTGCAAATACTGTAGAGTTCTAAAAGATTTCTGTAAGTCATCAATCCCGAACTTTGCACTTATTAATTTTTTTATATATCTTAGCTCAAAATGTCTAGTGTCAAACCTGATTCTTACATTTGGCACACAGCAGTGTGCTCTGAGGCATATTTAGAAACTTCTATATGCAGGTGTAAAACTGCACTGTAAATACTTAACTGTTTTGCACAACTGTCTGCAGAGTTACCTTAAATGCACATTTTTCTAAAATGAACAATTATCTCGACACGAGAGAACAGCATTTGCATGCAAAATACAAAACAAACAACTTGTTCCACAAAAAACTACACCTTGATATCCGACGGGTAGATTTAAACCTGACAGGAAGGTCAGATTAGACTCCAGTGATTACACCTGAAAATCTGATCACATTGAGAAAAATCCAGCAACTGAAAACCTAAACTTGGAAATGGTGTTGGTTAAAAAGTTTTGCGAAGATGAGTTATCAATGAGTCACAAGTGATGACGTTCACATCAGGTAGGAGGAACAACAGAGGAGAACTCGTAAGCAACACAGCAACCTTGCAGCCTCGATTTCAATAAATGCAACCAATCATTTGAAAAAAGATTACCTTGGCATATGAAACAAAATTTTTCTTTGCAGCTCTACTCAAACTAGTGGAAGATCTGAATGACAAAACTGTAAGTACTTGAATTGAAATATGTCTGCTGGTAGGTGTTATAGTGGAGTTTAATTGAGCTGACAGTATTAATGAGACAGGAAATAACTTCTCTAAAATCATGTCTACATGCCAATATTAATGTAATGGATTAGAAAGATGGGATTAATGAAGAACATTTTCGGGTTTAGTAGTTAACTCGCTCCCAGTTATTGTGCCTCCCAATTTACCCAAATTTAAATTTGGAATCGATGAAAAAATGTAGACTTTTTCTATATAGTTGCACAGTTGTACATATAAGGCAATCTGCTCTGAAACCGATCTGATCGTTCATCAAGTTGGGTGCTGAAAGGGAGAATTTAGCGTCACTGTGGGCTCTCTCGGCTCCACTCGCCTTGGCCTGTTCATCATTTCGCATTCATTCTGTCGAACGTTCTCCTCATTCATGTGTGATACCTCCGTGGAGCCGGCCTCGAACCCAGGCCCTGTGTTGTCCACGTGAACCACGTGGACTTTATTTCTGCCATTCTTAATGAGGATGCAGCTGAAGACTTTCTTGAAACCTTTGCGGAAGTGTTTGGACACCAGAGCGTACACAATGGGGTTGACGCAAGAGTTGGCATAGGCCATGCAGTGAGAGAGCAGCCTGAAGGCGTAAGTGGTCTGATTGAAAGGGAAGTCTCCGTACAGATAGCACAGTATCACTACGTGGTATGGCAACCAGCATATGCAGAAAAGCACAGTTACAATGATGATCATCTTGGTGACTTTACGCTTGGCTCTCTTAGATTCGGACATACCATCCAGAGGGTCAACGGCCGTCCAGAGGTACTTGATGGTTCGCGTGTACGAGAGGCTCACAACTAGCACTGGAATGACGTAGCCAAACAGGAAGGTGCAGGTGTCTAGGACCTTACGGTTCTGTTCCTCCCAGCCAGGGATACACACAGTGCTGTTAGCAAAATCAATCAGGTCATAGTAGCTAAGATATGGACCTGCAAAGACCAAGGAGAGGCCCCAGATAACCACCATGGCAACCACTGCATTACAAGGGGTTCTCAGCTCTCTGGAGCGCAGAGGGTAGCGTATGGCCAGATATCTGTAAAAACAAAGACAAACAAATTCAATGTGTTCTTAATGTTTCATTGTCTGATTGTAAAGATGTATACAATCATCTGTCATTCTAAATGTTACCAATAATTAACAATATTTATTATCACAAAATATCAGACACATACAACCTGAACCTTCTCAGAAGTTGCTGTCCTATTAAAATTACTCCAAAATAGCATTGGTGATACATTTAGGAGGTCACAAAAGAACTCTAAACAGCAAAAGGAAATTTGATAAAAATTTGTGTCCAGAAGATAGTTTCATGTCAACAGAAGAAATCTACAAGTCAAAAACATTTCCACAGCTCAGTATACAGTAATTAAAATTACAATTTGATAAACAATAAAAGACTTTGTGAAGGGAGAATAGTTGTACCTGTGAGTTTTAACCAAAGACAACACCAATGTTCATTGCTCATGGTTAAAGGTTTTTGAGTCAGTTTTTGATATTGATGTTGCGGCTCCCTGCACAGTCTTTGTATTTGCCAAACTTCCTGTTAATGACCATAAATTAGTCTTAGATCTTGAATCGTTTGCTCAAAGGCCATCATTTGTTTGCAAAATCCATTTCCATATGACTATGTTAATGTACTTCTTATCTTTTAAGAGGATTTTTCTGTGGCTGTACTTTTCTCCATTTGTTATATTTTTAACAGTCTTGTAGTCAGTGCAATAGTGCTATTAGTCTAAACTACATGTTATTGTTCCTTGCTGGGATCAACCAAGCTATGTTTCAGGAGTCAAAGGGTCGG
This sequence comes from Xiphophorus maculatus, assembly GCF_002775205.1. Lineage (NCBI taxonomy): Eukaryota > Metazoa > Chordata > Actinopteri > Cyprinodontiformes > Poeciliidae > Xiphophorus > Xiphophorus maculatus. The sequence continues at coordinate 8,362,907 of NC_036458.1, read as the reverse complement.
TTCTGTGTATCACCAGCTATTACTGTTAAGTACTTTGAGAACAGAATGAGTTCTATTTAAAGATTATCATTTTACCGTCACCATTTCCCTGTGATCAAATGGTGTTACTAGTTTGTTGCATCTTTACAGGTAAATGGGAAACTAAGCCAAGTCACTTCTCAATTTTCATTTTGCTAGTTATTTAAAATTGTTCTGATCTATATCGCTTGAATCTTTCTGAAAGACATTCAAATTAATTTCTCAACTTGTTTTGATTCTTTCAGTTTGTGTCCAGTACCTGTTTTCTATTAATTCATTTTCCAATTAAATGAAAAAACTACTTCTTTTGAAGTTCAAGACATATGCAGTACAAGAAATACAGATGACTGAAAGTTGTCCGATTTCATCCCACATAACATTAGTAAATAAACAGGTAAGCAAATTAATTTTTATTTCCACTATTAGAAATAATGCTTTTAGTGCTTGGATATTCAACTCCGGCGCCGATAGAGAAGTAATTTTAAGTCCTTACAAGAAAACTTTCCACTTAAATTTACACTGCAAGCCCTTCTGAAGGCGCACTCAGTATGAGTCACCTATTCTTTTTCTTTTTGTTGTATAGAACAAAAAAACAGTTTGCCTTTTCTATTGTACCTAAAAATATTAACAGAATTTGTAAGACCGTGTGCAGCATTCACAAAGAAGATTTTTAATTATTTTTGTACAGTCTGATCTTAAATTTGATTTGATGAGTTGGGCCTGAATTGGAGAAGCGCAGGTAGACAAAACGACAATGAAAAAAAAACATTTATGAACAATAAAAAACAAGTATAAAAGCAATAAAGAAATGAGTACAAGAATAATATTGTGTTACATCCTATATACTTACATAAAATATGTATAAAAACAAAAAGAACTGCTAAAAATCTGGAAAATATTTAGCAAGATAGCCTTTCACTTTTCTGTTTTATAGAATTTGATGTCATCTAAAAACTGACATGGAAATATGCACCAGTAATAAAAGAACATGATCTGTGCTTAAGACAGGTGTTCGCTAAGCATACAATCTGTTGAAACGTTTTATTGTCTCTTTGGATGGAATGAAGAAAATGATGTAAGCTGTTGCTTTCCATTAAACCACACAGTGATAATATCGTCATTACAATGGATTTCACAGTGGTTTAACCGTTATCAGTGTTGGTGCACTGGGTGAGGGTCTGTTTTAAATTGCTGTGTGAAGCTTGCTTTTTTCCTCTACAATATGCACATTATTTATCAGGCTTTCTTAGACAGTCCTGAAGCATGCGTGTTCGGATTAAGGATGATTCTTGGGTCTCTGATGGACAGCCAGCCTGCCTAAAATGTCACCTTCTTTTGGCAGGCGAGAACTGGCTGGATATAGGACATTCACATCCCTTAGCAGAATGCTGAAGTTATAAAAATAAACTAATAACTCACAAAACCAGCACATTGTCATATCCTTTTTTTTGTTTTTAATTAGATATTTGTGCTTGTAGCTTAAAGTTGCATGAGCTGAATGTCTTTTGACAGGTGTCCCCAATATTTCAGCTTCTTTTGCAGTGATTTTAGGTAAAACAGCACATACATCTCTCAGCCTTTTTCATTTATGAAACACTTCAGCCACCTCTCCAGAGACGGAAAGGACAGCTACTCTGCTCTTTGATATTTCCCTGAAATGGTAGCTAAAGGCACTTATGTTTGACATGAAAGGTAGAAAGAAGACACTTTGAACCTACTTGAATGAAGCCTCAGTGGTTCGAACAACTAACGTCCCTGTTTGCAGCCATCCGGCTTTATTGATAGGTGGAATTTGAAAGAAATGTTCATTTTCATCATGTTGATTTGAAATTTGGGATTCAAAACAATGTTGTAACACGAAAAATGGGTGTCCTTTAATTCCACAGATGTGTTATAAAGACAAAAGTTACACTGACTGACTTGGCTCAACCAAGAAGTTACACAAATACCCATAGCTTATGACTGTATTTAGTACACTTTGTATTTCGTACCCTAAAATGTACATGCAAAAACACAAAATACATTTTCAACATGAATTATCTATGAAAACCACGCTTCACCTGGAAATACTGTAAAGCATTTGACTTCTTGAACTTTGATTTCATTCCCAATGATTCTCCACTCACAGGCCTTCTTTTCAGAGTTTTTTTTTTCTATCTGTATGTGGTTCTGCATTTATACAACAGAGTGTGGGGGGAAAAAAACAGAAGAAATTTATTATTAACAGTCTGACTCTGTCAGATCTTTTTTCAGACAGAGGAGGAAACAGTGAGTGAATCCTCTGAAGGGTAAACACAGCCAGTATGAGTAGAGATTCTGCTGCAGTGAGCAACTCCTCAATGACTGTCCATACTGACAGAGCTGATTATGCTACCCAACAACTGTAATAATTACACAGTGCTTTCTCTGCGAGGGGGAATCATTTTTAGCCAGGGACGCTGCATGATTGTCTCATAAGATATTCAATTATAGCTTAATTGTCTTGTGAGGTCGAGTCTTTCATTAATTCTGTTCATGTGTGCCTTTGGGGTTTCACTGCTAGAGTCTGCTTTCTTCACATGGGGAAAAATGCATTCTGTGAGGTTAGCCAATGTCGTTGTTAAATTATTAATTACAATAAACAGATAACATAAAATAAAATAAAAGTGAAGACCTTGAATTCATATTTTTACCTATAAACATTTACTGTACATTCAAAGGCATATAAGAAAACCAAATAGATGAAAAATTACACACTAATAGATTTCACATCTTATAATGCATGATTATTTTTTAGCTTAAAAATTGTGGTTTCCATAGGAATCCATTAAAATTTTTGTCGTCAAGTAATCAAGTAATTAATTCCTCCAATGCTTAAATACTTGTTACATAGAAAAAAACAACAACAACTCACTTCTGCATTCTTTTTCAGAAAAAAAAAGAATGACTTGTGATTTTGGCATATGAGGAGTTAAAATTCTGAAAATTATTCAGTATTTGATGTCTGGTTAAAATCCCCCAAAACAAAACAAAACAAAAAAAACCAAGAAGTGGCACACAAAAAATATTTACTATTTTTAAAGTGGATTTTTGAAGTGGACATAATTTCTCTGTTATGAAGTGTGAAGGTGGTAACTTTTAAATTGGATTCTGCACAAAAACTAATAACAACATGGCATAAAAGTGAGTGCCACAAGAAAGCCATATAACAAGGAATATTGTTGATCTGAATAAAGCCTTTGATTCCATTCACCATGACATCTGAATTAGTTGGATTACAAACATTGTTTTTGAGATAGACTGCTGGTATGATTAAAGAATTAATAATTCTTGGTCATGTAAAATCAGTGCAGGCAGTCAGTTTATAGTCTGATGCTATGACATTACACTTCTGTTTGCCTCAGGATTTTATACTAGGTCCAACCCTTTAAAAGATCTCTTATTGTTTCTCTTATTTGTTTATATGCTGATGACTCCACTTCCTGTACATCTAATTCAACTATGCTACCTGCAGGTCATCATGATGCAGCTCCAATTTTCTTCAAAATGGCTTTTCCATGCTAAATTTTAAAATACAAGTGAAATCAAACATGTTTTAACCATAAATTACCTTAGATTGTTCATTTACTAAATATCAATGGTACAGCATTAGAACTTATTTACTTCAATTAATATTTAGGTTTCTGGTTTGCTCACAGTATTTAGACACTTGTTGCATCAAGTCAAATCAAGACAAAAGTGTATTTATTCATCTCATAAATACATGTAACTGTAAGAAAATGGAAGCAGAAAACAAATCTCTATTGAACACGTTACTTTTATTTCCTTTTAAGAAAACAAAAGCTATTGGGAATCAATGCAATTCCTGAGAAATTTCTGAGCAGTACCAATATTGGGATTCATCTGCAAAATATATTTGAGGAGATTTCTTTCTTTCAGTTCTTAAGGATTAAAATTTAAATAGAGACAGACTGTTCTTTCTTTTAAAAGTACAAAGAAAGAAAGCATTCATGAGCTGCACAGCTACAGCTTTAGAGTATTCTGAGAGAATAGTTATTAATTTATGCATGTACTGTATGTGTGAGATGTGTTAGTTCTCAATAATGAATCACAGCCTTTAGGGAAGTGAGGAATAACTTAAGGCTTGATGGGCTTGAGTTAGTCATTTGAGTGGGGTGGATTTCTAATTCAAGACCCAAAATAAAATCAATAGCGGAACAAAGAATCGACAAAGGATTTTCCTCATGCTTCCACACATTCATTGCTCTAGAGGTAAATTAAGAAGATAAACAAAACAGAATGAGGATATTCGATCAACCAAATGCTGTATTAAAGAGTTTTATTGGTATTACATTTTTAAATCTAATAAAAGTAGTTAAAAGAAATGAAGACTAGTTCAACATTATTGGATTGCAGAGGCAAAAATACAAGGACATGTTGCTTTAAAATGCTTGTAATGACTTTGAAACAAACACCTTTTGGAGTCACTTTATTGAAAATCTGAATTACAATTACTGTAGAATACAGCTAAACTGGAATAGAGTTAATTAGGAGTTAGGTTAGAACAGAATAAATCTATTTAATCCCAAACGTTAATCGACTTACCTGTCAACTGATACAGCAGCCAGTGTGAAGCTGCTGGCGTACATGGTAAGGTTGATGAAGAAGTGGACCACTTTGCACATGAAGGAGCCAAACACCCATCCCTCCAGAGAATAGATGGTGGCTTGGAAGGGAACGCAGAAGATTATGAAGAAGAAGTCAGCCACGCTCAGGTTGAGTATGAACAGGTTGGTCGTGTTGTATCCGAGCTGGCCGCTCCGCAGCAGCACAGCGAGCACCAGGCTGTTGCCGATGGTGCCAAGCAGAAAGATGAGGGAGAAAACCACAGACACAATCACACTGGTGGGGTTCAGCTGGTAGCTTTCAGAAATGTTGGCCTGTCCTCCTGTCCAGCTGAAATCCTCAAAGTCAGACATTTTGGTGAATCTAGAAGGAAAGAAGAAAGATAATTAAAACATATGTCTGAAACGACACTTATGGTGCACATCTTAAAATGAAAGCTATGAATACATTTAGAAAAAGAGACAAGTCCTCTGAGGAAGGCTAATGGTGAATGTGCTGACATGATGACAAAGGTCATCTCATGCAGGGTTAATTGCAACGGAAATGACAAACCTCCATTCAGCTGAAATGGAGGCTTGAAACTCCGAAGGTTTTGGAAATGGTTTGCAAATTTGCACAGACCAAGAAAAATAAGACTCTATATAATAGAGGGTAGTGATATCTAACCAAACAGTAACTAGCAAAATGTTATTTGTGGAGAAAAACTACATAGAGATGATGGTCTAAGTTGGTGGCAAAATGGATGGAGGTTAATGCAGGGAAACTGTTGAAGAAAATCTGGAGGATGCAAATGATTTAATGCTGAAAAAGATGTTGAAAAGCAATCTGCCATATATATGATGGTCTGATTGCTTGATTAGTTAATTAATTGAAAAACAGTGAAAAAGGTTTTCAGATAATGACAATTACTAATTCAGTTTAGATGCAGATAACAACATTAGAAGACTGTGCTGGGAGCCGCATCATCAATATCAAAAACTGATCAAAGCAAATGTAAATGTTGCTCAAATTTAGCAACAGTGATAAATTTATCTTTAAGCAAATAATAGTTTGGTTTTTTTTTGTTTGTTTTCTGCCAGTTGTATCCTTACTGTTTTGATGCTATATAATTATGTGATGCACTGCTGCAGTTGACTTCAAGAGGTAATTGGACCAATAAGCGACTCGCTGTGCCCGAGCTCAGCTCCACTCCACCATAATTGAATGGATCGCTTCTCTACCCCACCACTATCTGAGTGCTCTGCTTAAATTTACTCAGCGAAAACAAAAAGAGCATGAGCTCATTCGTGGATACTGGGATGCTTCCCTTCCTGACATGGCTATATAGAAGCATTGATCCCTACCAACGATTAGAGACCCACTCGTCTCTGTCATATTCTGGCCTTAAACAATGTCGTATTGAACCCTCTGACGTGCAGGATCGGGTAAAGTAATGTCTCCAATGACGTCAATCTGCTCTCATGTCATAGGTATCCTCATTTCACATTGCACGGCAGCCAGCCATCGGTACAAAATTGAAACTAAAGTGGTCCACTTGGAGGTGAATCATAGAGTCACACACATAGCAAAATATGTCTAAACACGTTTATATTCCAACAAAGAGAGTGTTTTTTTTTTTTTTTGTATTAAAAGGTGCTAAAAAACAACAGGGTTTGTAATTTATTATTTCCCTTACTATGAGGCCATTTTTGGCAGTTAATCGTTAAAAGCCAGTTTATAATTACAGGTGCTAACGGAAGTAATGGGTGTTTGGTGACAAAGAGGATATGCAAAATTCTAATTATGCATGATCATCTTCTCTAATTGTGCAATTAGATCATTTGTGAAATGAGGCAATATCTGCAATTAACCCATAATCCACAGACACCTATTTATCAGCACCAACATTTGTTTTTATTGCTGGTTCTGCATCACGACTTTGAGTGGCGGTCTTTTGCTCTGAGGGTGATCATCGGGCTTTGATGCTGCAGGATGTGACAGACAGGACAAAGAGGCCGGGGTGTATTTGTTTCAAGTATGTTTTTATCAACTCTTCATTTTTTTTTAAAGAAAATTTTTTCTTTTTTTTTTCCAGTGAGCAGACTTATAGGAACAACTTGCTCTTTGAGATCGCCATTGATTTTCAGGAGAAAATCAAAACCAATCAATATGAATTCACTCTCAAAGTAATGCACTTCATTTAGAAATTGTGCTCTTTGTAATAGCATTTGAGCGCAATTGTGCTCTAAAATTGAAGCATGTGAAACTTTCAATCTACACAAACTACTGTCTTTTTCTTTTTATGTCGTTGGCACTGCGGTATTTATGTTACGGTTGCAATTTTGTATCATTAATGAGATCAGAGAAAGGAAGCAACCCACGCCTGTCACTGCTGCTTACTGACCTCATTCAGGGACCAAGCAGGTTCAATGAAGAGGAAAAAGCTGAGATTTTCTCTACAGCAAATGAGCAGCTTGATTATGTTTGATAAAGCTTTAATGAGAGGCTACTCATCACCCTAATCAAAATAATGTTATTCCCTATCAAAGAGATGGCAAGGGCAGGCTGAAAACACCAACGTGAAAGATTCTTGAGTTTCAGCTTCCTGTTAAATAAAGAGACTATACTTTTTTTTCAATCTCTTAGGAAACAATGGACATGTTTATCATCTGCTTTTTAAAAAAAAATGTTATAAGTATAATGGAAAAGTACAACATTATATGTCAAGTTATTTCTAGCTACAGATTGAAAAAACAGATGCAGGAATGCCCCGATTAAATTTATATAAAGGGGATCACACCTGCTGCCTGCTGCTGCAGAGGAATTTACTTCACAGCTCCGTTCCAGATTTAGGCAGCGCTAAACACACCTTCTTATCCTTAAGGCTACGCAATTTGCACTGATATAAAATGCTAGTCTACAGCAATATGCTAGTGGTAAGACTTCAATCAGAGCTGGACGTGTTTCGGGATCACTGGGATCAGAGGAAATGGGGACAGATGAGCAGATGCTTCATGGTCTGGTACATGCAACACTAGACATGCAGTAAAATTCAGAGGCTTTGGTTGTGCTCTGTGTGATGTATTTGGAGGTGTAATTAGGAGTTAAAGAAAAGGGATCAATAAAAGAGTAAAGGAAACAGGAAATCCAAAGAGAGATGAAGAGATCGACGGGGGTGTACCACAGCCAAAATCAGAGTCAGTGGAAATATATGAGCCTCAAAATAATAAGCTTCATCCTAAATAAGAAACAAGACTCAAACACACACACTATGAGAGTCAAAGTTAAGATATGATAAGATAAGCTATGTTTGTGATGAACAAATGTGAAGAACAAATACATGTTAAAGATCAGGATACTAAATGTTTGGCAGAACGGTTTATTTTTATCTTGCATAACCAGCAACAGCAGGATGCAGATCAGTCATGGGTGCTGCAGAGAAAACCTACCGGACTGATGATGCTGGACAGTATCCAAAGCCTCCCAATCTTCTCCGATTAGGTACAACACTCCCAGGGGACCAATTCTGTTATCATGCTGATTCCTTTTGTACAGACGTCTCTTCACTACCAGCATCTGTCGCTGTCTGCCTGGGTTGCTGGTGTCTTACTCTCTTTCTCCGCCTGCCTCCCCCCCTCACAAGAACTCCTCCTCCACATTCACTTTAATGTTCACACTTCACTGCAGAGAAAGATGGGAGAGAACAGAGGTATGGAGGGAGGTTTTAATGCCTGCCGGGCTCACTGTCACTGTGTAATCAGGAGGTCATCTGATAAACAGTTGCCAAATATAACAGAGTGTGAACCCAGACCCTAAATTGTTAAACAAAGGGTTAACTTATTGCATTGCTCCATTTACATCAACAGCCATTGCCTGGTAAGAAGAAGACTGAGTTATTCACTGCAGACAAGGTGGAAAATGTCTCAAAATTTTACACTTTGTTTAAGCTTTAGTTAGTTAGCTAATGTTTTGCAGTATTAAGGTACAGATAAAGGTCTGGAAGGGAATTATAAGAGCACAGAATACATCAAAAACAAACAAGATCTTTGTTTTCTTATAAGCAATATACATTAATATTCAACCGTTAATTATCTTTTGCTTACCTGAGATTGGGCTGTAAGGTCTGAAAGGAAAACCCCAGACATTCCTCATCCCAGAATTACTCTCCTGCTCATTCCAGGGATCCCAATGTGTTCAAAGGCTGGAAGAGTTATTTATAGTCCCTCCAGCGGGTTCAGGGTTCGCCCCAGGGTCTCCTCCAAGTGGGATATGTCGCAAATTTTTGACAGGAGGCATCTACTAGGTTGATGCTCTATCACGTGCCCAAACCATGTTGCCTCACCATGATGGAGAAAAACAGTGTACACTGAGCTTCCCTTAGATGACTGAGTTTCTCCCTCTCTTGGCCAAGTCAGTCTATTTTATAGAGGAAGCTTGTTTTAGCTGCTTCTAGCCAGGATTTAGTTCATCAATTGTGAATCAGTTCTCATGACCAAGTGATGGTTGGTCAAATACTTAAGTGAGAGTTTTGCTTTTTGGTTCAATTCTTTGTTCACCTGAACAGATTGGAGAATTGCTCACATTACTAGAGACAATTTCTCCAATCTGTCAATCCGTCTCCCACTTCATCTAGTTTTCAGACAATATAAAAACAAAAAGAAGCTGTCACCCTTAATGGCAACTGAGATCCCAATTCTTAGACTTAGAAGGAGAGACTCTCAACAACTTCATACTTTGCCACAGACAGTTCCAAACTGATGGCTATGGCTTGGGTACACCAACAGAACCGCATTGTCCATCAAAAGCAACGTTGAGCGAATGGCTTCATAAATTCATTCTTACCATGAGCAAAGCATAAGATGAGCAAAACCAGGAATCTTTGGACCAAACAAGACTTTCTCCAAACATCATAGTGTTGAGCATAAAAATAATCTCCTTCTTGCAGTCAGCTTGAGAACCTTCTCACAAAAGTTGTGATATTTAAATAGTAGTAATTTAATGTAAATAAATGTAATTTAACGTGATGTAAATTTAAATGTTAAATGTTTCCACCTATACCATTTCTCTACCATGTCAATGTTACAAAAGGATAGAAAGTAGAAGAGGAAAAAGAATTAAAAGGATTTTAATAATGAAACTTGAGTGCAGGAAGGGCGAGGAGTAATGCAATGGATTGCAGAATTTCCATTAGCAAAAATAGTGGTGTGGTTTATATAACTATCATTGATGTTTAATTCATATTTGAATATCTTAGAATTTATAGGAAGACCAACCTTTCAAAGCTGTAAAATGTGTACACTACCAGGTTCTGCTTGTACATTAATAACTTACATGAAAGCTGTAAACATTTTCAGTGCCAAATGTAAGCAGATGATGCTGTAACATAACTGAAAGCATCCACAGGAGGTTTCAGAAACTTTAAGCAGACAGTTAATCTCCCAGTGGTTTAAGAATAACTCTCTGTGTTTTACCTGCCCCCAAGCTGTTTCAATGTTTTTGACAGTCAAATCACTTATTGCCAAAGCAACATCTAAACGTATATCAGGATTAAAGTGTTGTGTTGCGTTATGAACTGAAAATTAAGTCATATTTTTTGTTTTCTATTAAATCTATGATAAAACCTGCTGAGATCAAGATGTCTTTCACAAGAGTGAACTGGCCAAGAAAGGTAGTAGCATGCCACAGTGGCAAGTCAAACAGAACACACACACCCACGCACACACACACACACCCACAAAGAATCATTAAGAATAAATAAAATACAAACAATTTGACAAAAAAGTGCAGTAGTTATGACAATAGCCATTCAAAATGTAAAAGCAGTGACAATTTAAGATTTGCAATACAGGCACTGTTGACAGGTTTTCCATTGTTATTTTTTTAAGACTGGGCAAATCATTTTAAAATTAAAATTTTTTCTTTTAAAAGTCAGGGATAGACTGTCTACTTACAGTCTGATCAACTAGTTTGATATAATATTTGCACAGTTTTCCTTAAAACCTGTCTCCTGCTCTATCAGATGTAACTCTAATCTCTGGTTAGGCCTCTTAAAACTGTACTTTTCTGCAGATAAAGATATCCTATTGTTGAGTTTGTTGAATGCTTCAAGTTATTTTTGATATATGCAGCACTTCCATAACAACTGAATGTGACATAATTATTACTTGATTGTGCTGCAACATTGAATTATGTGTCTAGAAAATACATGATTCTGATTCCTCCAAAAGGCACAATTTGCAGAGCAGAAAAAAAGTCAGTGATTAGTAAGGTCCATTTTCCACTTGATGTCCATGGTCCACCATCTCCTTTTTTTCTTTTTATCTTGTATTCACACTGAAGAGTGGTATGATTTATACAAAAGTAAATCATTCAAAAGAAACAAACTCATTTTTCACATTAATAACTGCAATTGCCTTGCAATTCAAGATTATTTTTCTTTCAGCTCTTCGTTAATTGCTAGATAGAGATCAACAGAAAGATATGCATGGGCAGACAGAAATATCTATATAGAAGAGCCGTTTTGTCGGCTTTGAAAAAAAAAGGATCCAATTAAATCCAAAGGCAGAGGAGGAGGAAAAGAAGGAAGTGAAGGAAAAGTAGAAAAAAGAAGATGGAGAAAACCTTCTGTCCTCCAGAGCATTGGAACCATACTTATAATCTTCACTAGAGGGTTGTTAGATGTTTTATCCTCTCTGATGTTTAGGTGTACTATAATGGAATAAGATTGCTGCAAAAGTTAATATTACCATCACAAAATCAATTAAATATATTTAATTCTTCTTGATAATTATGAAGGCTTCATGTACACTTTGTCACTGTATAAAGTAAAAAATGAATTAGATTTGAAGATTTCAGAATAAAAGACCAACTAGCATTTGTCAATCTTTTGCTATCCATCACTTAATGCATTCAGAAGTAAAAGATGAGTTATTCATTATTTTTTCTCCCTCCATACGTTAGTGAGGTGGAATAAAATTAACATATTTTGTATAAGCTAATTATTGTTGTTAATTAAATCTTAAATAAATAAATGCTTCTCTGTGGCTCTAATCTGAAGTCATTGCATGCAGATGTAATAATCCGTCCTGCTTCTTTCTCTTCTTCAGCAGTCTATCAATCAAACTTTGAGGTGCTCACACAGCACCAGCTGTAGTTGTTTCCTGATGGCTGTGATAAAAGTTTTCACACTGTCAAAGTCCATTTCTAAGCTTAAAAGCTTTGCACTTTAAAGAGTACCTCACTTTCACATTTACGTATGCACTGATTCTGCTGTCTCTAAACACACACTAGTCACTCAAGCTCCGAGGATTTCCTCGTCTTCAGCATGCTCCAGTACGGACAGAGAATGTTCATGGTCAATTCATTAGGGACAGGCGCTGTCTGATCTCAATCTGGTGCACGACTTGACTCTGGATACTGAATTGTAAATGAAACAGCATTCACTTGTAGCCTCAGAACCTTCAGCCTGACACATTTCATCCTACCTCTGTTCAGAGTGCGTGCTCTGACTGATGGCATCACTGTCAGAATTCATCCATCAATAACCTGCGGGCAAAACAACATCATTCACACAGACCGAATACCTGTTGGACTTGAAACAAAACATGTTTTTTTTTATTTTTTAAAGGACATAGCACTGCCGATATGTCACATATGTTTTGCTTTTAAATATTGCAGTTTCCATTTTTAAGCTCTGGATTATATTTCTTTTTTTAAAACGAATTTATCTGCATTTTAAAAAAAAAATCAAGCTACAATGATGAACAAATAAGAAAATTAATTGAGAAGGAGAAAGACAAATGACACAAATTTGAAAATATTTTACAAATAAAAATAGAAAATTATGGGAAGCAATTTATTATAAGACTGAATTAAGTGACTGCTGTCAGCATGTCTTTGTCTCTTTCTACTTAGGAGAATAACAGGACAGATTATTTGTGTAAGTGCCCTCAGCATGTTTCTCTGTGAAACAGGGAATCTGAGCTAAAACTGAAATTGACATTGGAAGTGAAGGGGTGTGAGACAGACACCGATCATAAATTTAGATTATTGTTCAGTGGTTCCAAAACAACTTCTTTTGTGAATGCTTCAAAAAATATCACAGCCTCTCCATATAAAAAGAATAAGTAGCTTTGAGAAATAAATTCTCTTTCTCAAGAAAGACACGTTTCATGATTTTAGTGAGACTAATTAATCACACAAGCTTTTATTTAGGAGAAGGCAGGTGAAAACATTTGCAAATAGTTTTTACATTATTATTTCTGTTTGAAAGTAGCATATAACTGTAATAATTATGGGTTACTTTGTGTCGGCCTGTCACAAAAGAAATCCAATAAAATACTCTCAGAATCGCAGTTGTAATGAAACAATTCTGAAAATGTTCAGTTGGTTGTACCGTAGGTTTGGCAATGGCATGGCACACATGTTCAAGAATATAAATTCACAAGTGATGCTGGCACTTTGTCGACCCTGACTGATGCTGATTCCAACTGAGAACATATTTCACTGCCTATTAATGAAACAGGGCCGCCCCCGATTTACAAAAAACAAAAAAAAAAAAAGGGAAAGGGAGAGAACAATAGCCTGAGCCAAAGCAAACAGTTTTGTTAGGACAATGATGGAGCTCCGCCCTGACGAAAGGCAAATTGAGATTCAGAAATACCTTTGGGTGTTGTTTTGTGTGAATGTTTCCATGGTAACAGCAGATGGATTACCACGAAAGGACGAGGAAAAAACAACAACAAACTATTGATTTGTGTGACATTTCTCAAGAGTTGCCTACATTGAGGCTTGAATTATTAAAAAGCAGCTTGCGACAGGAAATCAAACATATTTCTGCTTGTTACTCAGAGAGTCGTAGAGATGGGAGGCTGTGGGGTCTCAGTAGCAGTCTGTCAGCTACTGTTTGCTCACATTAAGTTATTTAAGGCAGATTTCTAACATGCCAAAACTAATTTGCTTACTTATTTTAACATTAAAGAAAAAATAACAAACAGAAAGCCATCCATGCTTTTATTATGAAGGCTAAAAAGTGGTTTAAAGAAGAGCTTTCTTTAGATGATGCCCTGCGTTCTTCTGCGTTCCTGTAACATGGTGATGATAAACAGAGCAAACTGAAACCCCTGGATGTGTAGCCTGTGGGAAAACAGCTCAAGTGTTGACAAGCAGTCAAATTGCTCCTATTATAAAAGTGTGATAAAAATACTGATGGAATCATTATCTTTGAGAGGCTACAAGCTCAAAATAAAAAAAAATAACACACTGGCATCTCTGTCATTTCAAGCAAACACTCATTAATTAGTGTTCTGCTGCAGAACAACAACAAGCATTTAGGATTGACATGTTACTGTGAAATCAATTAGATCGTGAGTACATGGTTTACATGGGAAGCTTTCATTGGACCTCGCTTTATTGGCCCTGTCTTAGCGCAGGGGATCAATCACAGCAATGTCCTCAGAGGAAATGAGAGGTGCATCAAAGGTGAAGGCTTAAACTTAGCTTCTTACCTTGGCTCATGATTCCTTGAGTGTTTACATTAGCGGGAACTCACAGTGAGCGGGGCTAGTGAAATAAAAGGTTTCTATCTACATTGTCTCCAAGGATTGATTGGCTTGGCCTCCTGATGAAAAAATTACTCAGTTTCACTTAAGAAAACTGTTTTGTTACAGACTGAGGTGTCTTTGTTAAATTTAACACGGTGAGGACAGAAATTAAAAATATTTATTTGACTGATAGGTTTACTGAAATATCTGCGACACAGATTGGGTGAAACTTTCACACCCAGCTTGGCAATGTTATTCACTCGCAACATATATACAAATCTGAAGCACCACTTATCACAAACAGAATGGTATTAGGAAGGAATCTTTCCATATTGGAAGCCTAGATGAAGTCACAACATTTGAGGCTGACCTAGGGATTTTCTGAAGCTCACATCAATCATATCCCCCTTTCCTTTGTCCTTACAAAAATCAATCGATAAAACAAAAACAAAATTTTGAGCCTTTGTTCCGGTAGTGCAAAAAATAAATTAAAATATTTTTTATGTTTGCCCTATTTTGCCTAGATTTATTTGTACTGATTTATTTGTATTTGTAATAATTTACTATTAAATTATAATATCAAAACTATTCACCTGCTATACACAGTAGCTTTACCGTTGAATTACTCTGCCTTTCAAAGCTTTCCAGTTATTCTCAACTGATGGAAAACTCTGAAAGTCAACATTGAAGAAATATGCAAATTTCATTTTAAAAGACTGCAGTGAAAACCATCCGAAAAGTTCAAACACTGGAGGCTGATTAAACATCTTTGCACTGAGCTTTTCAACTGGGAACATAAAAGGTGTCAAGTGGGAACATAAATCCAGAGCCAACTGGTTACTTGGCTCATTAGAAGTGTTTCAGCAGGGAACTGAAATTTGATTGCAGAAGGAAATTAGAAGAGAATTGCAGCGCCGCCATGGGTCAGTCCAGGTCTAGGCTACACACTGTTTTTGATTACCCTCTTGTTGTCATAGAAACTAATGCAGATGATGATATGTCTGCACTTAACATCAAGTACAGCAAATTTGTCTTAGTTTGTGTATTTGCTGGAGTGCTGTTTGCCTCATTGCATCTAAAAGTGAAAGCAGTAGACAGTAAACATCTAGAATCATATTTGTGCATCACTGAAACTTTAGCTCACTGCTTAACATGGTGATAACAGAGACATTTTACCTCATATTTTAAAATGAGGGAAATATGAACAGCTTTCATCTGCTGTAAGCTGTTCAGCTATTCAGTTTGTGTTTAAAATTCCCTTTTATGTGATGTAGATCAGTGTAATCAGATTAAAGTCACACACACACGCACAGCCACAGCACAACAGCACGGTGATAGCAAACTGAACAAAGGATTCTCTGCTGAACAATTTCAGCAGCAGTCCAGGACGACTGACATAATTTATCAGTAAAAAAAATCCCCCAGCAGGCATCAAATTAATTTAGAAACACCATTTTAAACAAAATGTTACTCTAAAAAAACAAATAAATTACAGTGCCAGGTTAGAGGAGCTGTTTCTGTATTTCCACTGGTTATTAGGAAAACAATGACAGCCAGTAGCCAATTTCAGTAGGAACAAGCCCAGCAGCTATACTCAGGTTGTTGTATGAAAAATTATGCTCAACTAGTACAATATGGCCTAAAGTATGGCATAAAAATGTACACACACCACCAGAAGCCTGAGCTGTTCTTATAAGTCAGGATGCCTTCATGCTTTTATATATTTTCCACCAAAAACTGACCTTTTACCTAAATGTTACAACTAAATTGAGATTAACAAGTGTCCTGTTTTGGTCTTCTGCTGCTGTAGCCCATCTGCTTCAAGGTAAAAACTGTTGAGCATTCAGAGAATCTAAAAATTTGTTACATACTTATATTACAGATTTATTCCAAGTTCTCTTTCCACTAAATTCTACACACATTAAGACGGTGAGAAGTGTTTTTCAGATGTACTTTTTTTTAAAAAAAAAAAAAAGCAAAGAAATCCCATTTGAATAATTATTTTATTGCTTAATACTTTGTTGATCCACCCTTGGCAGAAATTGCAACCTCAAGTCTTTTTGAATGATAATATTATTATATTATTTGCTTTTTAAAAGAAATATATTTTCAAAACACTCACAAAATTGAATTCACATTTTCATAAAGGGGCATTTCTGTATAAAAACTTTGAGGAAAATTTTGAATTACTATAAAATGAAACAAGGATTTAACATTACAAAATGTGAAAAAACTGTATGTAATCTTTCCAGATGCGCTGTATGTTAGTGGTAACGAGTGTGTTTTTGTGCTAATGTTCTCTTGTTTTCCTAGTCTCCTTTGACCTTTGACATGAGCAAGGCATCTTTGTCCACACAACTGCTGCTTGCTGTTTACTTTCCTTTCTTTAACTTTGGACATTCTAAGAAAATCCCTGGAAGCTGAGTGAGCACTTTCTGAAATTTTCAGAACAACCTGACATCACCAAACAAAAGACACTAAATTCAAAGACACTAAAACGACTGTCTCTTTCACAAAGCATGCTTGCATTGTCCATTGGAAGAGCAGCTATTTTGCAGAATAGAAAACTTTAAACAAGTGGTGCTGGTGTTTAAGTATAGGCTAGGAAGAAATATTTTATTTAAACAATCAACTGAAAAATGTAGGATTCAGCTGAAGGAGCATATTCGCCTGGCACTGAAAACAGTGCTTTGTCTTTTATTCATGCATTACTTGTCCTTTTGTCTCTTCTCCAGTGACCTTAAAACACTGAGGTTTTTTTTTGCCATTTTACACCTATCCAATCAAATACCCACTGCAGAGAGAAATCTTCTACTTCACTGCACACTCTTAGTCAAGTGTTACCCCAGGATGACACACCCTGGCTTCAGCTAATCCATGAATTCACTAGAGAGCTAAAACGTGAAGGACAGACAGTAGCTGGAAACCAAATATCATGGCCCTACAACATGATGGTTGAGCTATTAATTTGTGAAGAATTTGCCTGACTTGCTAACATAAACGCTTTTTTGATCAAATAAATCATTTGTGCACAGAGACATTCAGTCCAGTGAGGGGGAAAAAAACCTAAGATATTTCTACTGTTTTTGCTTTTTTGAACATGAGTGACATGAATAAATACAAAAAGCAATTTTGAAATTATAACTTTGTTAATTAAAAGGAAAAAATCTATCCAAACCAACTTGGCCCTGTGTGAAAATGTAGGTGCAGCCTCTATTAGGAACCTGTGATCAGTCCCATTTGATGAGTGACTCTTACATTGTTTTGCTGCCAGACCTGTAGACTATAGAAACCATGTAAATAGAACCTCTCTGACAACATGAAGTAAGGTAAAAGATCTCAAAAAGGAACAGATCTGGCCTCTGTTAAAATATATAAAAAAGAAAACAACAACTGAAAAACAAGATTGTTGACATTTTTCAGTTTGGAAAGGGTTAGAAAATTATTTCAAAGTTGCAGTGAGAGACATTATCAACAACAAAACAGGATAGTGATGAACCTTCCCAAAAGAGGTCGACTGACCAAACTTACCAACCAAAAATAGTGTCAACAACTACTCTGGTAATCTCCAGAAGAATAATGTCTGGCTGTGTGTTTTGTTAACTTAACCCTTTCATGCATGAATTATGGTCCTTTGTGTCAAAATTTTTTCAATTTTTTAATTTTTTTTTCTTAAGGCATAAAAAAAGGTAGGAAAATGTTTTAGTAAAAAAAAATATATATATATATTTATATATATATATATATATTTTATGTGATCAATTGTAATTTTCTCCAAATACAAAGTTGTTATTTGAAAAATGCATCAGTAGTATTGTTCCTTAGGGGTTATCTGATGTCACAATATTTTTTTTACTTGCAAGAGTCGTCTACAGTGGAAGGAGGGACCGGGTCGGTTCTTATGCTTTTTTGTCTGTTGGCCATATTGTATTTAACAAAAATAATTTCTTGCATTTGCAGCTGATGGCCAGTAGTTGATGGTATATTTTATGATGCATTAGTGTCCACTTCAGTGGTCTGTGTGCATTTATAACATAAAAATCCACAGGAAGCACAAGAAAATGGCTTTTAGATAGCTGTCCACAGTAGTGACCACTATGCATGAAAGGGTTAAGCTCAAGCGAACATGGATAATGAATCCAGACAATGATCAGAAGAGTAGCAGTAACATTGCCTCAGAATGACTCAAAAAACCGAAGAAAAATGAGGCATTGTGCCATATCCTTAAAAATACCGTCCTTTTTCAAAATGTATTATATTTTGTGGAATTAAAGCAATTCTACAAAGAAGAGCAAGGTACAAATCCTCCACAACAATGTAAAACACTAATTTCCAGGTATTTCAAACATTAGAAGGCCATCATTGTTGTCATGCGCAACATAGTTATTAGGTTTTGTGGGTAATTACTTTTCAACTCCGGGCTAGATTGGTTTGTAGAGCCTTTTCCCTTGATGAATGAAATCATTACTTCAAGACTGCATCTTGTATTTACTAAGGCTACCCTTGTCTGACATTAAAATCTATTTTATCTAAACCTAAGCAAAGGGGGAAGGAAACCCAGGTGAAATCTGTTAGGAGGGAAATAATGTTTCACAGTACTATATCTTCTTACATGTGACTTGGACTTGTTTCTTATTGATCATGGCACACTTTCTCCATGTTCTTGTGCTCTTTGAAAGATTCATGCGGCGCTTGGAAAATGAGAAGCAGCGATAATTACACGCAGCAGCACAGTCGCAGAACGAGAAGCAATTAATGGAAGCTGAAGCAGAAACCCAGCCACAGCTTGTGAATGCTGAACTATTTCTCAGTCATCCGAACATATAATGAAAAGTAGATGAAGAGCTTGGAAAAATGATTTTTGGTTTGCTTTCTGACTGTAATTGTCAAAACATGGACGGATTTAGTTTTTTTTTTTTTTTTGGTTCCAGACAACATCTGTAATGCGCCAACAATAAAGCAATCAAATGTTTTCCTTGTTTTACTCACAAGTAAAACAACTGACTGAATCTTGTTTGATTCAGTCAGACTTCCCAATATAAGTTTCATCAGTCAGTTGAAACAAATTACATTCAAACATCATTTGTTTGACCACTAACTATGCATGTGTGCTTAATGCATAATGATGTTTACAATGCTTTTACTCTGTCACATGCTCCTACCTTATTATGACTGAACACTACTCATGTGTTCAATGGCAAAGCAGTTAGAATTATGGGGGAAAATAAAAACAGGCAGTTTTTCTCTGTCTGGTTTGTTCCACTTTGATATCTGAATGAATGTCAAGTATACTTATCACGCTGAGCTTCACTATACTTACCGAGTCTACAGCTCGCAGTGCTTTATGGCTGCAATTAATATTGTTTTCTGCTCAAATTTTCATGCATGACAGTAAATGACACTTTGTTCTTTGAGTCTAAGCAACAAAAGTATCATCATTGCACACTGACTGTACTTTAAACCTTAGTTTACAATAAAATACTTGCTACTTACTTGTTGTAGATAATAGATGTTTTCAATTTATATAAAATTAGGAGGAACCTTTGTCCTATGAAAGCTCCAAGTTATAGTTTGCAGTGAATGGGGAAAGTTGAGTGAGCTGTACTGCGTTTTGGTCTTGTATCATTGGTGGTGCTACTAGTAAATAAGCTGAGCATCTGATTTATAATAAGTGCATGTTTTAGCAAATTAGTCACTCAACATCCACAGTCTGCTGTCCAGCTGGTTTACCGAAGCAAGATCCTCCAGGGAGCTTTGTAGTTTATTAATTTGCCACAACAGTGTATAGCCATAGCAGTAAATCCTATAAAGCTTCTTAAGATGCATGGAGACGGAATTTTGATCTAAATCAATATTTTTTATGTATAAATATAAAAAGAACGCATACAGCTGTAATTGTCTGCTTTCTTACAAACCTTTCCACTAGGACGCCATGGGCCTATTTTGAACCACTCTGCTGAGCTCCTGCTGAGTTGTGAAGTGCAACTGGTCATACTAGGAAATTGCAGTCACATAAGAGCTCTGAGCTTTTTCCTCTTCAACTTCCAGGCATTACATCTCCAGTTGCTCCAACAGCAAAGACAGCAATTTAGAGCTTTGATGTCAGCTCCCATGTAAACAAAAAAACAAAATATATACTTGCCTAAAGACAAATTAGCCAATGCATTGTTATGATTGTGTTATTATTTTATTTACTGCCTCATAAAATACTCTTTCTCCTTGAGCTGTTTCACATTTTGCCATAAAATAAATAATTGTACTTCCTGTAAAATTATTCATTTTCCAAAATGTTGAACGAGTTGACATCTGGAAAGTGTTTTATCAAAAATAAAATCTAGTGCCTTCAGAAGTCATGTAATTAATAAATAGAGTCCACCTGTGTGTATTTCAGCATAATTACCGCTGTTGTTTGAAAGCCTGTTTGAATACATTAGTCAACAGCCTCATTAAATCCAAGGAACACACCAGACAGCTCACAGATAAAGTTGCGGAGAAGTTCAAAGGAGGGTTAGGTTGTAACAAAATATATTACGCTTTAATCATCTCATTGGTCGTTCTATGATGCGAAAAAGGAAGGGACTGGACTGAGAGGTAAAGAGCTCCAGTCAATCTAACAGGCCTGCCAAAAAGAGTATTAATCAGAGATGCAGCCAAGATGCACATATTAACTCTGGAGGAGCTCGAGATCTACTGCTCAGTCCAACCATTAATATTGCATTTAGCAGATCTGATCTTCATGGAAAGATGGCAGGAAGAAAACATTTGCCGAGAGCACCTCCTGTAATTTGCTACTAGCCTGTAAAACACAGCAAAGCATGGATGGGGTTTACATTGAAGCAACAAACTCAATAAATGGCTGCCATTTAGCGTAGAATTTGTACAAATTTCCAGTTTTTGTATGTCTAATTTTCTCAACTTTCAATAATAATAATAATAATAATAATAATAATAATAATAAAACTTATTATTCACCAACAACATAGCAACTGGGTAAAATAATTGACATTCTGAGTTTAGTTTTCATATCAGCCTTCACATTTTGTCAGAATTTGTACTGTAGATGCTGGATTGGATCACATTATTCCTAGTGAACTCATGTCTCTGCATGGAAAAGGCCAACATAATGAAATGTAAATCCAACACAGATCCAGCCAATAAGCCTTATGATTTCCTTGCAAAAGCTGAAGATTGAAAGTGACTTTGAGGCTCTTAGCCTGCCTTCTGCATGACCATAATGGTCAAGGCTTGACCTGAACCAAGAATTGCTCTAAGAGTGGAATAGCCACTTATTAAGTCTAAAGCATAGAGCAATATACTGGCTCCCTCAACTCTGAGTGACCCCAAAGAAGCCCAGTTGTGGGCTCTTAAAAGGATTTACAAAAGTTCACATATTCATATCTTAGAAGGGGTCTTAGGCATGTAAATGATAACTTAAGAGAGCAATTACATACATGGCCGCATGCTGAAATCTCTCTAAGCAATTAATGACATCAGACTTATCCGGCGCTTTACATGGTTACATATAAAAAGCAACTGATGCGTTCACTCCTTTCTATTTACCACACATTTCTTCTTGAGCAACTGAGCCTAAATGTTTTCTTTTATATGACTTTTAAATACATGGGGTAGATCTGAATAGCAATGTATTTTTCTCTCAGGTGTATCCAATAAAATGTGTTTAGTCCTGTTAGAATAACATGCATTTTGTTGCTTGTAAAAAATGGAAAATAATAAAACTAACCTAAGCAAAAGAATGTTCTCAAATGCAATGGGGTAAGTCTTACATAAAATAAAATAATACTTTTGTTGGTATGCAGAACTACATGTTGGTGTCAACACTAGCAAAATATGTTTTTGTACTTTTTCGGTGTATCTCATCTCTTTGTTGTAGTTCTCAGTGTGAGAGGACAGCACATTTGTTTATTAAAATTCAGGACATGTTTGTGCTTTATGTTATTTTGCAACTCTTTTATGTTGAACTTGTACATTAGTGTGTCACACTATTTCTTTGAATCTCCACATTTTGTTCATCTGTGACCTTTACAAATGGCAAAATGTCAACACCTCAGTATTATAATCCACTGTGTTTTTAGATGAAAGCAGGGCTGCATACTTTTCCACACAGAAACTGTTTGCAGCTGTTAGCCAGAAAGCCTTGAAAAACGCTGCCCCAATATCAACAACTAATGTAGTTGTTTAGCTCTCTGAGTGAAGACTATTGTGTTACAGGAACCAGGTGTGTTTGAACACCCCATCTAGACTTAAAAATCGAATATAATCTGCAAAGACAGAATCGAGAGAGCAGAGGCGAGAATTTTCCATCGCAAAAGCTGTCAAGAGTTAAAATGTTTTCTTCACCCACAGAGTGACCTTTAGAACAATGGCAAAGAGCATTTCTTTTGGCAAAAGTAGTAGACAAAACCTGGGTTTAATTTTGCTTCTGCAAGAACTTTCTTGTGGAGTTCTACTCCAATATTTCATAGCAAAAAACTGCATTTGAAAACTGCAAGAAAGCTCTGTTCTCTGAGCTGCACATACTGTTGAGTCCTTAAACAAAATTACTTTCTGATGGATCCATTTGCTATAAGTTTGATTACCCAATATCATAATATTTCCAGATTCAACAGAACGTCTTTTTGCATTCATGGAAAATCAAATTCCATTTCATTTTATTACTATAAAAACCCAATTTCACAAAGATTAAAAAAACGACTGCAGCAGAAAACTCTTCTGCTCTGTCTATAGGTGTTATCCAACCATCTGATTAATAATTTGAAATTCATGTAATGTGTGTGCTTTATGACAGAGGACATTAAATCTGATTTATGTGATCAGCAGGGTAGGTTAACTCAAAATGCTTTGACTTCTGACTATATGTCGCAGCATTGTACAACCAAGTTACTAAATTTGCATTTACTTAAAAGCTTACTTATAGTAGCTTGAGAAAACCATGAATATGTAAATTAATGCAGTAAGATGCTGGAACTGATCAGGTTTTCTAGTGCATAACTGCATATCTGAATACAATAATAAAGCATGCTGTGATGCCAAAACTGAAGAATACAATTTGCATGAAAATGAATCCACTCTACAATCGCAGCACTGCACTTCATTACAGTATACCTGCAAAACGATGACTCACGTAACCACATCAATGGCATCAGATGATGGTAATTAGACTTTTGTGACACTTGCAAGCTGTTCCAGGTCAAAGGACATGGCTAAAGAGCTGCTTGCCTCCAAACGGTGCCATTTAATTACCATTACGTAAATGGATTTGGACAGCAAGTGTCACCACGCTATTTTTCAGCTCTGCTCTTTAACTACTTTAAAGGTTACTCATATTAAACAACTATGTAGGTGTTTTTTTGTAGGGCAGGTAGGGCAAAAGATATTGAATAAAAAGATTTGAGATTTTAATTACAGTGATGCGTGTAAGAAGAAATTATTGCACAGTGCAAATTTACTCAGGTATGGATATGGAAATAAATGGGAACCATTATTGGTGCCTTACTGCCCTCTGCTGTTTATAGTGTAAATACATTTCGCCTACATAAAACTGACCAGAGCTGGGTGGAGCACCCAGAAATTGTGCTCAAGTGATGCACTACATCAACATATTTTACTCAAGAAAACATAGCCGTCCAAGAAATTACTTACGTGAAAAAAGCGCTAAGTAAACAAACAAAAAAAAGTATTCATGGATTAACAATAAAAAAACAAGGTTTGACTGATTATGTGCTCTTTTGGCTTAATATTACTAGGCACACCCAGACCTTTTTAGAGCCAAAGTACTAGGATCTACAAAAAAAGAAAATAAGAGTCATATTATGCACAATTTAAAGAAATTATAATGAAAAAGAAATGCCATTCATCAGTTTTGAAAAGGGTTAAATGGCATCTGTAAGACTTTTGGTTTCTCCAGCAACCTGACAGCACAGTGAGAGCTGGCACTGGAAACAAACTGTCATGAACCTGACATGTTGACCTTTAAGAATTACTCCAAGAGTTTATCAACGTCTCATCCAGGAGGTCACAAAAATGGCATCCTTCTTTAAAAGGACTGCAGCAACATAAGGTTCAATAATAATACAGAAGAAATCCAAAGGGGAGAATACTTCTCCAAATGTCTGTTGAATTATCATGATCTAAATTGCAGAGTGAATCAATGAAACATTTCTCTCAAATGTTTTGAATAAATTGACATTCTGATAATTATTAGTCTGAGCAGCAGAAGACAATTGTAAGTTAAAACTTGATTACCACAATTAAATTGAGTTGATTTGATATGCTGTATTTCACAGCAAAATCAGAAGTTTAACATCGCTCATACTGATGCACTTTGTGTAACTCTAATGCAGTTAGCAAAAAATAACTGTTGATTTCATTGTCATCAGCAGTATAATTAATTATTTCTAGTTCCATTTATCTCTTGTATTACCCATGCTTTTATCTTGTTTACATTTGACTTGAAACATAATCAACCATTTTCTAATTAAAGATAAAAAGCAAAAAAAAAAAAACAAACAGCTAAATTTAGGAAATGTGTTCATGAACATTCCAGGTCAACACAACAAATGTGTCACACACAAACCGGCTGTGCTAGAAAACATCCTCACACACTGACATTTCCCACTAAAAGCATGGGCAAATTTATTCCACCTCACTCCTCTGATGGACTTCCTGATCCGCCTTAACAACAAGACTTAGCACTTTAGATGAGTTGCATTAAATTACACTCAAAGGACAAAGTTAAAATTTAAGTGCACCTTTAATTTATTCAATATCTATATTATAATAGAGTCATCCTGATTGGCATATAAAATATTTACAACAACAACTAATTCATTAAAAATGACAGATCCTGCTGAAAAGTGTATGTGCTTATATGTGGAAGGTGGCAAGATTGCAGCAACTTTCAAGAGCAATTCTTCATGGAACAATCAATCATTCTGGGTACTGACATCTGAGAAGTACATTATCTAGCAAACAATTAGCACAGCTTGAAGCAGAAATGGGGCTCCAAGACTAAGAAAGGCAGCAGGTGGACTGTTTGGTCTCTCTTCCCTAAAGAGAACGGAGAAAAAAAGCCCAGTTAGAAACAAAGAACTTTCATCCACACATTTTCAAAAACCTATTAGAAATTTGATGTAAATTAGCCTTTCATCTGCTGCTAAAAAAACAAAAAACACAAAAGTTCAGAAGCGGATGGGTTGCCATGACAACTGTGTACCTACATGTTTTCCTGTAAGCATGCTACTGGTGCCTAAATTCCGGGTACCTGTTGTCTCTGTTGTTGGCGTCGGTATTCTTCTTCGCTGGCGGCCAGAGCCTGAGCCAGGGCCTGGTCCTCCTGCTCCTGAGGACTGAGGGGAAAACATCCCGGAGTGAAAACCCCACAAACTGGACGACATGCATAACGGTGGACCCTTCAGTTTGATTCAAGTGCAACCTCATTGAAATTATTTAAATAATCCCATCAGCCTGTTTTGTTCGACAAACACTAAAGAGCCACGCCTATGTGATGGTTCAAATCTGTAAGCAGAGAGCGCTGTCATGGCTGTTTTTCAGGTTTCTTTGTTTATGTGGATTTTCTCCTTTGCACTTGCTGTACGCTACAAAAAAATGTGCCGTTTCTGATTCACTATTAGCAATGCACTACATCATGACTTTAATTCAGATCTGAAACAGAGCCAAGTCGGTTTCTGGATACCAACTAAATCATAAAAACTACTTACAGTTTGAAAGATTATTCAAATCTCTTCATACTGTGACATACATTTTATCACCTTTCAAATAATTCAGTTTATTTTATCATCATTTATATGTAATGGACCAAGCAAAAAAAAAAAAAAAACACATATAAAGTGGAAGGGAAAAGAAACACTGTTTCCTAAATTTTTTACAGATAATATCTGAAAAGTGTGGCATGCATTTGCATTCAGCTCAGTATAAATTCCAGAGAATCAGTTGCCTTGAGAAGTCACAAAGATAAATAGAAGTTCACCTGTGTGTAATTTTATCTATACATAAAACCAGCTGTGCTATGGAGGCCTCAGTGGTTTGTTGGAGAACATTACCAAACAAAGAGCACTGTAAAGTGCAAAGGTCACACCACACA
Source organism: Xiphophorus maculatus (assembly GCF_002775205.1). Taxonomy (NCBI): domain Eukaryota; kingdom Metazoa; phylum Chordata; class Actinopteri; order Cyprinodontiformes; family Poeciliidae; genus Xiphophorus; species Xiphophorus maculatus. Next base: position 8,336,642 of record NC_036458.1, on the reverse strand, counting down.
GAACAGGGTTGTGGACAGGGTAAGATTATAAAACTATCTCCACAGCTTTGAACACCTCACAGGACCGACCAATACCGAGTGCTATTTATGTCAGCATTAAACATTGCTCAATAACTATCAGAACCAAGCAAAAGACGGAAGCTGAATAAGTGAATGTTTATAAATCCATGTAGATTCTTAAAACACTTTTAAGTCACACAGTTTTGGAACATTATCATAACCTTCAGAACAATATTGCTAGATATGCTCATCATTCACAGCAACAAGGGGAAAATCAACCATAAATGACCTGGGAGACTGTAAAGCACCTGAACAGTAAAAACAGTATCTAGCCAGAGATCTGGGTTTTAGCTAAAAATTAATGCCCAGTTATAAAAAGATTCTGCATGCATTTGTGAAAAGACTTTTTCAGCATATAAAGAAAAAGTTCATATCACAGCTAAACAGGGACGATGAGGATCTAAGCGGCAATCCTGAAAATTAAATGCAGAATTAGCTTGCCATATATACCAACCATCATGCCCACCCCTGTTACTGAGAAACACCTGCAAGTCTGCATTTCATCCATATTATATACACACATTACTGATCTACTTAATAAGCAGCTAAATGAAGAGGAAGTTAGGGAAAATCAGTGGCACTTTGTTAACGTAACTCACCTGAGGGTTGGTTGAGCAGCTGGCCTCGAATCAGCCAAAGACATCTCCAGTGCTCTTTGTAAAGCCTGCTCCTCTGTCTGAAGAGACAATGTAGAAGCAGAATGTTTGAGTTCACTTTTAATATACTAATGGTTACTTTACATAAGGTGATTTCATCAAAGTTGTGTTCATACCATGCCGGCCTGAAAGGACGCCGAGGGAGGAATTACATTCTGTGCTGAAACGGATGTGGGAATCCGTGGGGTAGAGCTGGGAAAAGCAGGAATACAATGTGTTAAATAAAGTACATATATTCAATATGTCCATTACTGAACAAATGTGGGGTAGCAACACTCACCCTGAGCTGTAAGCTCTGTTGTTTACAGTTACGCCATTAGAAACAGGCCGAGGGTTTCCTGAAGCAGATGAACGAGAACTAGAGGCAGACGAAGAGGAAGCATCTTGAGACCTCATTACAGCAGCATGTCTATGGAAAAAACAAAAAACCTTAAATCACCAGGTTCAATGTGATAATTCAGAAAAAAAGGAAAACAGTTTCAGAATACTTAGGATAACTGTACTCACCCAGATTTGGAAAGAGACTTCCCGTCAGTCTTACAGTCGTGGTCTAGTGGGTGTCGATGTTTGAGACAGTAATTTAAATGACACTGGTCGCAGGTGACTCGTATCATTTCCTTTTGTTTACAGCCACCTTTAGAACATTTATTTGTGAATATCTGAAAGGAAGAAAAAAAAACCCTGTTATCACTGTTTTTGATGACATTGTGCCACATGGTTAGGGGGAACTCTGCATTATTTTAACCTTTCTCTTTCTTTGCGCAGGGTCTGATTTGCAGTCCCGGTCGATGTGTTCTCCCACTTTTATGTCGGGCATCTCGCCTCTTTTGATGGGAATGGGAGTATTACACAACGGGCAAACTGGAACCTGGACATCCTACAAGAACATACATAACAGTATTAAGCAAACAAAGGAACAAACTAGAAAATTGTATATCTTTTAAAAGAATAGTAGAACTAAAACCATTCCAATTCAACCAATTCCTTTTCAAAACCAAGGCCTATAAAATCTACAGATTCTGATTGATTCTCCAAGCAACACTGCTACTAATCCACATGAGTTGCTTATACGGCTACTTGTTGTCACAGTTTAATATGTGTGGAATAGGTTATTGACTTCACAAGAACAACCACGCTTAGGTGAGCATGTTTTAGACAATGCTGTGTGACATAGGTTACATTAAAATAAATGGAACAACATATGACAAGATCAGTACATTGGGTAGATCAAATAGACATAAATGTAATTCAAAAGTAATCTAATAAAAGTAAAACCCATGGTGTAATTGTTTGTCCAGAAACATTTTGTAGTAATTGGATGCATTAGTTAAAAGATAAATACGCTGAGTAATTTTTTAAATAAAGTTTTTATTGAAGAGGATAAAAATCAGGCCTAAACATAAGTTCATATTTTATTAGGTTCTATCAACTCACCTTTTTGTAGGATGATGTACATTTGTGATTTGCATAGGTGATGTGATCCTTGCAGAAAATCTCCTGACAGGCATCACATCTCATTGGAAGAAAATCTGCAATCAATATTTTATGAGGGGACAAGTTTATCAATCAATCACATTTTATTAGTATAGCATCACTCAGCAGCAAGGCAATTCATAGTGCTTTACATCATAAAAACGCAAAAATACAAAGCCATACAACACACAGTCAAGAATTTAAACATTACATTTTGTCAAGCGCCATCTTTATACATGAGATTGTTGATTAACGTTAATTATCTTTCAAATCTAACAACAACATCAACAAAAAATTATAATGCTGTTTTCATTTGAGACTTTACTCACCTAAACGCTTGCAGGTCTTCTCGGAGCAGTGCTCTCCCAAATCTGGAAACTCCATTTTTTTTAATGGGTCTTCTGATGAAAATGACTGGTTTTTATTCTGAAATAGACCAAAAAAATAAATAAAAATAAAACTTAAATAGACGAGAAGCTAGCAGTTCTTAGAACTGGTCTGCATTGTAATAACAATGAGGCTTTGAGGATAGTCATGAGTCACATGATTATCAGTCTGCAGACCAACAATGAGTTTGCGAAATTATTAGCAAGAGGCTAAGCTAACTTCGATCAGACTCACAGATGATCGATTACGCAACTAATAGCTCAAGTTATCCACTATTCTGTTAGACAAACAGAACACAAGAACTTCAAAATGAGAGAGATTTTTGCGATAAGTAATACATGTTCACAACGTAACATGAATGAATTACAGTAACAAGATATAGAAATTAAGCAACTACTTAATTTACCAAAAGTGAGCAATAACACATATTTCTGCCAAGTTGAAAGAAACACCAACACCACGCAGTATACTTCTCCATAAATGTCAATAACAAATACTAAAAATAAATATTGACTATTTATGGTGAGAATGTATTCTCACCGCTGGATTATTTGCTACGCTAGCAAGATGATCAGCTAACCTCCTCCTTTTGTTCAGGTTTACTCACCAGTCGCGGCTTTCTTCTCGGTCTTTGGTTTTGTAAAAAGAAAGTCAATGTATTCTTCCAGCCAATATAACTCTATAATTTTTCAAAGTGTTTTAGTCTGTAGTTTAATTACAGAGCCCCTGACGTCCGTTGCCTTGTTTGTGAAGATCCTCGTCTGTTTAGCTGTGTCACGCACCGTCCACCTACGTCAAGACGCCGCTGATGTCACGCTCGCTACGTCGTAATGGAAGGCGTGGTTTCGAAGGCGGTCGTAGAAATTTCAAGAAAAATCTAGAATGACCCAGATTGTTCAAATAAAATGATGGAAATTGTGTTTAGTAAATCTGAAATAGAATCTACTATTAAGAACAAAAATCTGACTGGAAGCGTTTTTTTAGAGGAGGGCACTAAAGCTTGTCACTTGTTTAAAAAAAAAAAAAAACTGCTGAAGAAAGTGGAAAAGAAAGTAAAAAAAAACACAGCTATCACAGAGGTTAAATAATAAATGGGCATTGGTGAGTAAGGCATTGACATGGAAATTGTTTAACAGAATAATGCAACGTAAAAAATAAAGGGTGAGTGAGTATAAAGAAACATTTAAACAAGAATTAAGGAAATATAATGACATACTAAAGATGAATGTTGGGTAAACACGAAAAAATGAGCAAAATATTCATTAATTTTTTTAAGTAAACAGGATAACATGCATGAATAGATAGATTCAAGAAGGAAATTCAGATGTTAAGTTGAAACAATTTTAAAATAGTGGATAGTCATGACAGTGGTAAAACTGTTTCCTTTTTTAAAACGTTTGAGTTAATATTTAGTTACACATAAAATGAGTTGAAAATTACTGGAAAGACTGTAACATGTCAGAGAATAAAATAACAGAAAAATAATGGCAAATATAAGAGAAGAAATAATCATTGTCCCTGAATAGCAACAATTCAAACTTTCTTTGCTCCTTTTGACCTTTTTAATTCTTGCACTCAAATAAAAAAAAAATCACATTATCATAAATTAATATTTATCCCTTCATATTCATTACCCTCATTTGCTAAAGCTGTTACCAACATATATAATATTTGAAACTTTACTGAAACAACATAAGTCTTCTCCATGTAAGGATTTAAAAGTCATCCATTTAGACAGTTGACATACATACCCAAGCTCTGTTAGTTAATGCGTTTATGGCTTCATTAGATTTGTGCGACACAAATTCTCTTAAAATCTAAACTTTTAATGAGCTTAGGAGCCCTGAAACAAAAAGACATTATTTGCATCTCTGCTCTTTTAAATGCAGAGTAGGCTACCCTAATTTTGATTGATACAATCAAGATCAATCCACTTGATATGATTTTGGTCTCCAGCTGTGACGTTTCTGTCACTTATGTAAATGCACTCAGCAAGGTACTTGTACCCTAATTAATTTGGATTTTACTATTGGTCTTCACTTCAAAAGTCCATATTCAGTCTGACAAGACTGGAATAAAATGTTAAGTGTGTTTATTAGCATAGGCAAATGAGACATTTTGAATAAAACGATATGAAAGTTGTGTTGATAGAAAAGAATAATACACAACATCATGATAATATTAGTGCTGGTCCACAGTTCTACATTACGACTAATACATACTGTACTGCTTTAGGCTAGTCTAAATACACTCATTAAGGAAATTTGTTTTGCATTCAGACAACTCAAAACAGAGGAACTGGAAGGAGACATTAAATGAAATATAACACCTCAATGCATCAAGTGACAACTAATGTTTGACTTTTATCAAGTCATACATTAGTTAATATACTATTATAATAATAGTAATAATATAATACTAATATACTTGCCTTTTTTGTTTAATGCAAGAAGCAAGAAGCATAGTTTGGAATAAAAAAAAAGAAGAAATTAAGCATAGTGAATTATGTTTCCCTTTGTTTTCTGTCTCTAACACTTTGAAAGATAAAAACGCCATTGTACTAAAATACCATAAATGCTGAAATATTTTGTTTTTGCGGAGTGACTGCAGCACATATGGCTTGCATGGTGGAGTAGTAGATAGGACTGCAGAAAAAAAATCCAGGTTTGACTAAACGCTTGCGCTCCTTCTGAATAGTCTTCATGCTTTCCATGTGCATGGATAGCTTTTCTTCAGATGTCTCAGGTTGATTGGTCTCTCTGAATTTTGCTTAGGTGTGAGTGTGTACGCATGTTTGTTCTGTGTGTCTCTGGGTTTACCCTTTGATGGAGTGTCAACCTGTCCAGAATGTACTCCGTTCACCTCTGTAAAACACTGCACAGCCAGTAGACAATGGATAGCTGCAGCTCACCAGTTACAATTTGTAGTTTTCAGTGGTTCCTAACTATTCTCAGATTACATCTATACATAATATCATAAGTAATGCATATAATTCCCTGGTCCATGAAGTTCTTAAATTATTACTGAGTGGTTCTCTGACAAAGTGATTGTTAATGACCCATCAGCTAAAGAAATATTTATCTGCTTTCTCTGTGTTAAATAATTGAATGCCCAATCAGTATTTGAAAGTACAAAAGTTCACAAAAAGGTGCATAACTCACTTTTATTAAAAAGTGTGATAGGGCCATATAATTTCAATCTCACACTCTGACATTAATAATTTAAACTCAAGTCCAATAATCCAATAAAATGTACAAAGAATGTGCTTTAGATGTTGTTAAATTCAGGATTGGGCTGTTACCCCAAATGTGAGCACACTTTGGGTTGAAACTGATTTCAGTATTGTTTTTTTATGGGACACAGGTTAGCTCTTAAGAAAATGTTGGCTTTAAACGACTTATCAAACAACATTTTGGTTGTGTGCCAGGCTTGAGAGTGTATTTCCAAGATTTACCAGTTGGTGGCAGCACTGGTCTTCATAAAAAATACAGCTCAGAGAAGGAAAGATAAAAACACGATGAACGAGGAAATCACCATAATTGTGACCACTAGAAATATCACATGTGTATATAGACATGACAGCCTGGGATCTAAAGTTTTCCTTTTTTTATTTCCAACTTAAAGCTGGGGCAGAGCATAAAACTTCTTCACAAATAATTAATGGGCACTCCAATTACTTCATAGGTAATTGGAGTGCCCATTTATTCATAATTTCCTTTAAACATTTACAAAGTGGTGCCTTGCAAAAAGTGACAGTGCCAGTTTTTGGCTTTTAACAGTTTACAAACAAAGGTTCAATCTGTATTTTATGATTTTAAAAGACAGATTATGTGCAATAGGAAGTGAGAGGATCTAGAAGGTCACACTCTCAACTGTTTTGCAGCTCCAAACCAATCTCTTTTAGGTATTCTCCCTGTAATTAGCTGACCAGGTTGCTCTCTGAGCAAAAGAGCATCCTGACAGCATGATGTTACCAGCTGCTATCAGGTTTCATAATGGGGACAGAGGATTCAGAACAACAATTCAATGTTGTTCTTGGCTCTTTTGTGACTTCTTGGATGAGTCATTTCACTGCCGGGAGTAATATGAGAACCTGAGAAGGCTCACCACTGTTTCATGTTTTCTACATGTGTAAAATGGCTCACACTTCAGGTTGTTGGATTCCCAAAGCACTAATAATCGATTTGCTACTCTTTCAAGATTGATGGCTGTCAGCTACTTTGTTTTTCATCTGTTCTATAATTAATCTTGCTTGGTGCATGATGTGTTGCTTTCCTATTGTTACACAAGTTCTGTTTAAGCAATTTATTGAGTTTTATTTATTAAGTTAACACTGGGGGCAAAGAAATTCTTGCACAAGCCCAGGTTGGCTTGGGTAGCATTTCTACCTTAATAAATGACATGACCATTTGAAAAACACTCTCTGTATTCATTCAAGCTATGTGCTTTTCAAAATGTACTTGATCTGAAACATAATGTGCTAATAAAAAGTAAAACCAAAAAAGAGTTGTAAGGAAGCAAAATATTTCTATGTATGTGTCCAGTAACCATACACTTTCCCAACAAAAGGCTATGAATCACATTGTTACCACTGATAGCCTGTCCTGGTGTTGTGTGCTCTCTATATAGTGAAGCAGAATGACTCCTCAGACCAGGCTGCCCTATTCCTTTGCTCCATTCTCAATTTTTGATACTATTGTGCCTACTGTTGAAGGCTTTTTCCATTGGATAGGGGTCAGCATGGGCACCCTGACTGATCTGCCATGTCAGATCTTCAATTCTGCAAGCACCCCCCACACACACACACAAAAACCCAGCAGTGTGTAATCTGATATCTTTCTATCAGAACCAAAACAGTCTTCTTATGCGACTTGAGCTGAGGTAGCTCAGCCACTAGAGGGCAGAATAGGTCTTCCTGGCTTAACACTGGTTTTGATGTTTTGAGAATTCAACACATTCTCATGGCAGGGTCAAGGATACAAAGGCTTAGGTGTCAGATAGATGCTTTTAAAGAGATGTTGTAACAAAGATGAACCTATGAGTGCTAGAACAGTTGTGTTTTTGTGCAATTTCCGTTATTGAAGTCAACAAGAAAATCCAAACATCTTTCCTGTACTTAGTTTTTTTTCTACCAGATTTTAAAAATCCATGCACACACCATTAAAGTCTATGTTTTGTATCACAGAATTAACTCATTTTTCTTTCAAAGTAAATTTCCAAGATTTACTTTGAAAGTGTAATGGCTTGTGCACTTACAGAACTGTCTATGTAATACTCTGTCTGTATAAATTGAAGAAGTTGTGACATTGTCAGCAATCCTCTTCCAAGTAGTGTGCAGCGGAAACACTAAACGCAGAAGCACAGCAACTTTTAAAAACAACATTTTTGGAAGGTGGCTCCAAGTCTTTTGCGTTTAAACTTCGATTAATAACCGATGTTAAAGTATGCATCTCTGAGACATGTTCTCTGCAAACAGTGAACAGTCGGTTGAAAGTCAGGAGAGTGCAATCATCTCCAAATGCACCCCCTTCAGTACAAATGCGATGGTAGAAGTTTGGAGCTTTTGTTGAAACTATCCAATCATGTTTTAGCGCAAGTCCTATGCGCACATGCAGAGATTAATGCGCACATGATCCATAACATAGTGACAGGGCTACTTGTTTAAATGCACCTATTCAGATTTTCACCAATCCATATCCATTTGGGATTATATCCAGGGTGGCTTAAAATTGGGTGAGGCAACTCCCCCCCGCCCCCCCCATATTCCTGTAGAGTTGAATTATTAGATTGAAGTTGAATAATAAGCACTGAGTCAAACAGCACACCCTTCATCTGCGGAGCTGTAATTAACGGGGGCAAAACGCAGGCGGTGGCGAAGGGAGGAAAAAAAATGCAAATTATTCCACACAAAGGCTTCTCACAAATTGGCGTCACCATTTCTCAAATTATATCATTACTATATTTTGAAAATGTTAATCTGTTGAGCGGATTTCCCGGGGGAGTTGAGTAAATTAGTTCTATTTCCGAGACTGCCTCTCTGCAAAGGCACGGCAGCGACAAGCACCTCTGATTTGCTGATTACAATTAGACTCCCCAGTTTGGGCTCCTTCAAGCATTGATAATTTTCGGCATATTAAGCACGTTTTAGCAAAGGTGATAAGTCAGTTTTAATTGAAATGAAATTATTATTCTAATGGAAGTTTGGTTATTATTATTAGGAGGCACTAGTCATTCTCAGCTTCATTTTTAATATATAAATGCTGGAGAGTGGAAAAAAAAGATTTTGAAGGGCATTAGGGTGTCAGGATTGAATGAGGTAATTTGAAGGGAATTACTTTCTCTTCTATCAGAAATGAACTGAATTAAAAGTCCAAATCAATCGCTTTCACTTCTCCATTCTACTTTGACAGCGGCACAATTACAGATAATTAGATGGGAGGAAACTTTTAATTGTGGGATTAGAGGGAGAGAGAATTCGGAGGATCAGAGAGAAAATTTCTAGGCAGAGTTTCTTCCTTAAAATCGAATCAAAGGATTTGCGAGCTTAAGATGGCACCCAGCTTTTCTTTTTTTCCCCCTGCTGTTTAATTGGAACTGCATCTAGTTCATCCAAATCATCCAAAACAATTAATTTTTATTTAATTCTATAATTATCATCAAATCGAATAATGTGCAACCTAATTTAGATAGTTAAAAATTAACGTGCGTGAAGTTAATTGAGTAATTAAACTCCTAAACTGCTGCCTATTAATTTGCCTGCCTAATTAAAAATGAATGTGATTCTGTGCTGCTAAAGTAGGCATCATTATTGGACGGACTGGTTGATAAGTCCTGTGTCTTATTTTGGGAATGAGGATTTAGGTAGATCATGTGAACACCTATGTTAAGTTGGCATGCTGAATTTCACTTTCCTGTTTTATCTGTTATGGATAAAGCAAGTGCGCAGCTGCAAAATCCTCGGGCTCCAAAGAGAGGATATCAAGAACGCAAGATGGTGGCATTCAGGACATGTGTTTGGAAGAAAGTGGAGGCTAAACATCAAAAAGAGAGAACTTTTATAGACATGGCACCTGTCCCTGTTATTTGCAAAACTGAGAGCAAAGTTTGAGTGTTATGGGAAGACTTTCTTGTCTTTCTTCACCTCTGCGCTGAGTAGTTGATTTTGCCCACACCCAATCATCCACCATAAAAGCTCCCTTCAGAGACTGTAGCTGAATTTAGTACGTCCATAAGTTATATCAAATAGAGGAGACGTAAAGAGCACAACATCAAACTTCAGTCACTTCTTTCAACGAGACTTTGAAACAAATTCTAATCAACACAGAAGTTTTATAAACGCAAAATGTGAGGAGTGATACAAAAGGTGACGCTCAAAGCAGGAAAACAACCATGAAAAAGACCAGTACTTCAACTTTTACATATTTAGTAATGTGAGTTATTGCATTAAACTGTAAAATGATGAAGATATCGGAGTGTCTGTATAGCTGTCAGCGTACACCAGCTTTCTCCCCTATATCTAATCTCTTGGCAAGTAAATCAATTAGCCCATATGCAATATTTTTTCTATTGACGGAGATCGACAGCGTGTTGTCATCCTAGCAACTCCAAAGAAGAAGAATTTTTTCATATTTTAAGAAAAAGTATTTCCACCTTTGAACAGTTGCCATGAACAGACACACACACACACAAAGGAAACAAGGCAGGGCAGCACCGCATCTGAATGCTGGCCTTGTTCGCCTTATTATCGGGTTAATTAAAGCTAGAATCTGACAATGTCACCCGTTGTAGAAAAAACGGATTTGAATGCTGCGTCTCTGGAGACTGTGTCAAGGGGCTGCTTTGCACTGAGCCCCTGAGCTCCTCAGCTGGGGTGATGCACACAAATATATATATATTCTCTGACCTCCTACATATGTAGGTGACGGGAAGCAATTATTGAATTTTTGATGTACAAAATTGAATGACTGGGGAGGAATAATTCATAAGATTGTGTCCGTGTGGGCTGAAATTAAAAGTTAAAAACACAAAAGAGTGAGCGCTCGCTGCTGTTAAAAAAAAAGAGACTAAGATGGATAAACGGTCGAGATCATTTCTGAGGAGTTCATTAAAATGGAGGGCTACACGCTGAAATGCAGAGGGTTGTTATTTGGGCTTGGGGGTCAAGTGACGAGAGGATTATATACTTCCTCATAATAATATTAATTAAACAATTTGCATGCTAATAGGGTAACAATTATCGCAGCTTCTGTTGAGAGATTCAGGTTATTACAACATGCCAATCCAGAAGCCAAGGGTCAGGCAGGGAGTGGGGTGTGAAATTTCAACTCTGATTAACATTATGACAGCGCCAGACTTGGGATAAATAAAGTCGAATTAATTATTTGTAAATAATAATAATAATAATAAAAAGAGTAAAATAAAAATTGGTTGAAAGGATTTAGGCAGACCACATATGGAAAACAGGCGGAAGTGTTGAATAAAGTCACATTCTCGTCTTTCCTCTAATTTTTTGTGGTGTTTATGTGGGGCACAAAACTTAAAAGTTGTCAATTTAAGTTTAATTACCAGAAACAAAGATATACAAAGATAAACAAAGATATATATATATATATATATATATATATATATATATATATATATATATATATATATATCTTGAACTCACTGCTTTAACTTTTTGCTTTACGCAGTTGGGGTATTTTTTTTGATAATTTCTATTAAGTACTTTTTCCTTCATTCAACAGTCCACCTGTTTAAATGCGCAAAAAAAACCTCATTCATAACAATAGGCATGAATCAATAAATGAGGACAACATTTCAAATGATATGTTTTGCCTACAACATATCAACACTCTACGCATTCAAGCTATTATTTGTTTGGAGCAAAGAAAAAGTCTGGGAGCTGCTGGCCTCATCTCTCCGCCTGCAGCCTTTTCTTCCCGGGATCCGCTGAGCCCTTCCTCCCGGTGGGTCCCCCGTGCAGTTGCGATGTAGTTCTTATCAAAGCCCTCCTGTCTTGTTGTGACAGCTCTGATATTGTTTATTGAGGTGGATGTCAGCTTTAATTAGCAATCGATACGGGGAGCGTTTGCAGAGTGCGTCTCTGACGTCAGCACCCATTACCGCCTCTCATTGGATCTCATATTCCCCGAGCCTGGGCTAATTATTGGGAGGTTCATGTGGATAAAGTACAGCTCATCCCTCCCTTCACATCATGTCCCCCGCTCGTTGGCCACACTCGCTGCATGCTTTTTAAATTCCCGTCGCCGGGCTCCAGACGTCGCTTCCTTTTGCCTGCGGGATGATGGACAGCAGGATACTGGATCCACCTCACGCCCAGTTCGGAGGCTCTCTCGGCGGGATGGTTGGCTTCCCGTACCATCTGAGCCACCATCACGTTTACGAATTAGCAGGGCATCAACTTCAATCTGCGTCCGCGGTTCCCTTCTCGATAGACGGATTACTTAATGGCTCCTGCACGGCGTCGGTGGGTAATTCCAACCCCCTCTTGTCTTCGGGCTGCGGGATGAATGGAGATAATCAGCAGTACAAACTGTCAGGTAAGCCACACTACCCACAGCACAATGAGCTCCGCTCGAGGTTGGCCAGCTGTGGAAAGACCCAAACAGAAAGAAACAAAGGCTGGATGTTGCGACAAGTTGTCTTCGCCGTGGGTTTGAAAGGCGTTCTCGCCTCCCACTTCATTTCCTTCATGTAAAATTGAGGATTTTTCAACAACAACAACAAAAAAAAGAAACAACATTTCTCCTCCTCAGTTACAACATTAACAGCTTGTGTTTACATCGAAAGCTTCCTTCTCCAAAACGAGAACAGAAGCTGCAACATTCCTTTCATCATATTCACCTTTAAATTGAACAAAATTCATGGCATGTGCAAGATAAAAATCATGTTAAAATTCTTTTAAAATGTAGATTTTTTTTTTAAGGAAAATATAAATATATTTTTGACCTTATGTGCTTTGTTTACATTTTGTTTCCAACATTTATATGCTGCCAGACTCGGTGGACCCAGACAAAGATAGCCCTGGCTGCAAGAGAAGAAGAACTCGCACAAATTTCACAGGCTGGCAGCTGGAGGAATTAGAAAAGGCTTTTAATGAGAGTCACTATCCGGACGTGTTCATGAGGGAGGCACTGGCTCTCCGACTGGACTTGATAGAATCAAGAGTTCAGGTAAATGCCCACTCACTGACTGCATTTGTAACTTCGAGCTCGATTGTGTCCTCTGTTATGTTATTTGTGACAAAACACCCGCTTTACATGTGCGATTGTTGCATTGTTGCATCTATAAAAACAAATATCAATATTTACATGGCCATGAGTAAATATTATTTTCGTGAAGACTATGAAATATTAAATTTAATTCTTAAAATGCCACATATCACTTTACTTTCCCCTGAGTTTATTGGTCAGGATCTGACGAATGAGTACAATTTGACTTTATATTTGTTTTGAAAAACTTTTGAACTTTGATTTAATAACACAAATAGTTGCAGGCTGTTTTTCCAACAATGACTAGGAAGAAATATCAGACATTCATAAGTGTCCATTTATATATATATATCAAGAGTATATATATTAATTATGCTTGAAATAAAAATAAATAAATACTTAAACTATATTTTTTCTTTATTATTACACGTAAACTTTATTCGCATGGACAGTTCATATTTGTGAAAAATTATGTTATTGAAAGTTATCCCAACTTGTTTTTTGTTCAATGCATTCGTTTTTAATAAGGCCTAGTTAATTAAAGGCTCAGGAGAAAAAAAAAACAACATGAGGAAGGTGTAACCTCACTATTTGTTTAATTACCATGTTACAAAGACACTGACACATTTTTTTTTTGGCTCTAATTAATTTGACCCTAGCAGGGGCAGCCAGTGCTCATTACACTTGTTTTCACTTTTTTCCCCCTTCCTCCACTTCTCTATCTGAAGGTCTGGTTTCAAAATCGCAGAGCCAAATGGAGGAAAAAGGAGAACACAAAGAAAGGCCCGGGTCGACCTGCTCACAACGCCCACCCCACCACCTGCAGCGGGGAGCCCATGGACCCAGAGGAGATCGCCCGGAGAGAGCTGGACAGGCTGGAGAAGAAGAAGCGGAAGCAGGAGCGCCGGCTGCTCAAGTCCCAGAACAAGCTCGCTTCTGGGGATCTATTTCACACCCCGGGGTCGGACAGCGACAGCGGGGTGTCGCACGTCACCGACAGTGACCACAACACGTGCCCACCCTTTGACTCAGTGGGGGGGAACCAGTCGATGTGCGACCTCCAGAGCCAAAACGAGAACCAAAGACACCTAGACCGGGATGCTGGCGGATCCGAGCTGGACTCGCCCGACCCCAGCCACCGGCCGAGCCTGTGCTCCAGCAACACCAACAGAGCCTCAAGTCTGCAGAAACTCAACCCGTTTAGCGTCGAGAGCCTCCTTTCGGACTCCAGACCCAGACGCAACCCCGCGGCCTTACCCTCCTCGCGGCCTTTAATAGGGAAGGGACACTTCCTGCTCTATCCCATCACGCAGCCGCTTGGATTCATTGTCCCTCAGACTGCCCTGAAGACGTCATCAGCAGCGGCAAGCTGTGACGGAGACGCCCCGGCGGACAGAGACCAGTCCGGTGTCCGCTGCAGCGCCTCCTCCAACTCCCCGGGATGTAGGAGCAGCTCACCGGACGCACAAAAGCTCGGACAGGTGGGACAGGAGGAGAAATCGAGCCCGTCCAGGGCCGCGTTTGCCACTGGACAACCGAGCTCGGCTATTTGCAGCGAGTCGACTTTTGAACTCATAACGCCTGTCGACACGGACAAAAAGGAGCACTTGGAGCACACAGTCAACCCCGAACCTCTGAGTGACTGTCCCACACAATTAAACTCCACAGAAGATGTCGATATGGAATAAATCAGAGGGAGGGTATTTTTTATTTTTTATTTTTAGAAAGAAAATGCAGAAATAGCCTCTAAACGACACCTTTAATTAGGCCAAAGCTTAACTACATCTTTGCATTTAACCTCCATAGGTTTTGCCCCAACTCTGCTGAATTTTTTTTAACAATGTCCCTCTCCTTATTTTTCCTCCTGCGAGTGTGTGAGAGTATTTAATGTGTGATAACATGTCAAAAACAACAACAAAAAAACAAACAAAAAAAAAAAAACAAGACCAACAAAAATCCTCAAGAGCTGTAAGAAAAGGTATTATACTATTTATATATGTAAGGTTTTTCTTAAATAAATTTATTGTATACAAGCATCTGACACCGTGTGAGATCTTAAATAGCGGCGCAGGACGACAGTACAGTGGGAAAGGCTTTTTTCCTAAAGAAATCTTATGTTGTACTTTGTATATTGCCTTAACAAATTTATTCATCTATAAGCCCCCGCTGAAATGAGGTTACGAGCCCGAGGCGAAAAGGACCCGCTCGACTCCTGCAGAGTTTTGATATGAAAGTAATTATTTTCCCGGTGGCTACTGCAGGGGGATTCAGTTTATTTTAGCTCAAAGGGGGTTATAATACATTACCGATTTCTAGTGATATGAAATCACATAAACTTCCAAGAATAATAGAATTAGCATGAAAAGGCCTGGGTGTCAAATTGAAATAGGAAAATAATAGCCCCGGCAGCTGGGAGTGTGTGTGTTTGTGCATATTGGAAAGGAGATGGAGATTCGTGGGGAGGCATTTTCATGAGGTTTTTTCTCTCCTTTCTCCTCCCTCTCTCTTCCTCTCTCTCTCCTCACATTGTCAGGGCCCCTTGTAGCAGGGCTATATTAAGATAGATGTTCGATGATATCCCTCATTGTTCTGTCGCTTTACATTGATGTTTCTGTGTTATCAGCCTATTGATCACGCGTCGGCTGTAATAGGACGGGCTGAGGCAAACGTGCCTATTTACAATAGCAGAACACATTTGTTCTAATAGGGCTGCTGGTCCCCGGGGAAGCCGCGCAGGATCTGGGACATCTGCTCCCCCTTTCGCAATATTAGCAGCGCTGACCACAATATCAAGCCGAAGGAAGAGAGCACGGTAACAGAAGAAAGCAAAGGGGGGATATATATATATAAATATCACATAGCCTTTAGAGTTCTCTTTGGGTTTTGATTTGCAAATAAATTGGAAATAATCAGAGGGAGCGAGCTTTACGTCTGAGCCGGCGCAAATGAATCCCTGAGCCAGTGTCCCTTTCAAAATATTTACATAAATTTCAACCCATGCAGCTGTTTGCTCTAGGAAGCAACGTCTTATTAGGTTGGTGGCGGTGGTGGTGGTGGGCTGTGGGGGTTGTGGGGGCCTCGGGGAGCGGAGGCATGGAGCAGACACAACCAGCATGGCACGCGCAGAAATCACGCACGCGCTCAGGCCCGCGTGGCTCGGGGTTAAAGGTGGCCATATGTACTGGGGTCATAGCTTCCTTATTGTCTGTGTGATTAGGATTGTGATTTGCCTTGAAGACTTTCTTAAAGAGTCAGAAATAAGTTAACATGAAGCAAGCTTAAAATAAAGAAAAAAACAGCTTTAAATAATTTTAAATAATAATAATAATAATAATAATAATAATAATAATAATAATAATAATAATAATAAACATATATAAAATAATTAAAAGTGTAAAAACCCTGAACTAGATTGTTTAAAATTTATTTAATGGTGAAATGGTATTTTTAAGTACTGCTTTTTTTAAAATATATATTAATATTATTTTTTTCATTCTTTAGTAACATTTAATCTAAATAATTTTGGGGGGAATATTCAAGAATTTCCCCGCAAATTTCAACAAAAAAAGTCCAAACTCTGTGTTTTCTCAAGGATTATTCACCAATTTGTAAAACAACCCATCACAATCATGCTTGTGTGTGTTTTTTCTTTCTTGAAATGCTTCTCTTATGCTTTCTCTTTTCTGTTTTTTTTTTTCCTTGGGACGTATGCCCAGTTCATCCATAATTCATTAGCGCACTGAATAGGAGTATCGCTGGCTGCACATTGGTGGCCTAAAGGTGAAATTAGCGATTTGCTTAAGTAGTTAAGCTTTTCTTGCCTGAGAGCTGCACGCTGCATGATTCAAGACAAACTATCAATCGATATGCCCAGGCAGCCTCCAGGAGATGTGTCGTCCCATGAATCATACTTTATGAATTCAATTTATACCCGGAGAAATTTTCAATTTGAACGCCGGATCATTATGGGAGAGTGTAAATTGTTTTTGCTCTATTATGCATCGGACGCCATCATTTTTCTTTCTAATTACGGCGGTGTCAGGTCGGGCTGTCATGCAGACGCTGATTTTCAATTTAACTGATCATCATGCATTCATTTTACCATTTGATAAATCTGCTATCTCGGAACTCCTCCATGCCCGGAATGCTAAAAAGAGAGGCGCAGATTGGGAGAAGTAATAGGGGCCTGTATGCGGCAATAAGTGCAGATCAGGCAGCTAATTTAGCACCTCCTGGTATTTCCATTTCCATTTCTCATTTCCAACTCTCAAAGGAGGAAAAGCAGCCCAAAGGCAGAAAGCTGGTAGGGTTTTCATATCAGAGAAAGACAGAGGAAAAAAAAAAGTCGACCAAAATGCCTTGTTTTCAACCACCCATCTCCTAAATTAGGATATCAAGCTTAATTAAGGCTAATAGAGTTTTCTTACTGTGTGTGTTAGTTTTATTTAATAGAAACAAATTTGCTCAATTAATTATGGCCATGATGTTGAGAGTCTTCTTTACAGCACTGCCTAAATGAGCATCTTCAGGAAAAAAAAAATCTAATTTCCAAAGTAATTGTTTTTATTTAGGCTGTTTTCATATTGTTTTCCTCTCTTTATGACAGCCGAGTAAAACTGAGTCAGTTTAGAAACTGTTTCACTGCGCTAAATGAGCTGAATTCTGTTTCCTCTTAAAAAAACCCCGCAAAAAACAAAAACAGGATCTCATCTAGCAACAAAATCTGCTCAAAAATCATTTCGTCTACTTTGACTGTCATCTGGAGCATTTTTTCTTTTTTTGTTCACCAAGCATTTAATGCTTGGATATTGTGATGTGGAGGGATTTACAAGTTTCAAGTCTGAATCAACTTTAATGGACAATAACGCTCACTTGTCACAAATCCATCTGTCTGTGCAGGCTTCTCATGTGCGCTT
This sequence comes from Xiphophorus maculatus, assembly GCF_002775205.1. NCBI lineage: Eukaryota > Metazoa > Chordata > Actinopteri > Cyprinodontiformes > Poeciliidae > Xiphophorus > Xiphophorus maculatus. The sequence continues at coordinate 8,318,918 of NC_036458.1, read as the reverse complement.
TGTGCTCCTGTAAGAGATCTTGGAGAGTCGGAGGGCTCAGTTTGGATAAGAAAGAAAACCTGGTCCCTTAAAGAAAAAAAAACAAGGATCCTCCGTGAAATAAAATGGCACTTGACATTTGGCTTCTCCTGCAGCAACTCTGCCATGCCTTTTAGGATTATTTTACATCTCACACTCATTAATGCGCCGGCGGATTTAATCATTCTTATCTTTCCCGTGCATACCTGGGATAAGCCTGAAATTACCATCTGCATTGATTTCAGGACAACCCTTAAAATTATTTTAATTAGTTCACAGTACTCTGCGAAAAAAAAGCCCCTAAAAATGGTTATTAAGTCATTTGGATTTTCATGTGTTCAACACTTGAGAACCAATAGATAGATCTTTCCCAAATCCACTGGACCAATTTAAGTTAAACTTATTCCCAGGAAAAAAAAAAAAAAAAAAAAAAAAAATATATATATATATATATATATATATATATATATTACAGTCTGTTCATATATATTTAGTATATTCACATGTCTTTACTATCATGTAACAAAGCGTATTGTTTTCTGCCATAACACACTAAGAACTTTGAAAATAATTAACTTCTGGCAATAGACCAAAAACTGAGTTTTTTCAGGAATCATTTTTAAAAGCAAAGAAAGACCTCTAATAATGCATATTTAGTTAATACTTAGGAGAAGAAGTTTTTCGCATTTAATATTGTAATTTATTTCTATTACACATGCTCCATATTATGTTAAAATGGCTTTGGGCAAGGATTAGAATATTTAAGAAGTTTCATCTATACAACAAGAGAAAAATGCACCATGTTTAGAAGGAAGTAAATTGATGCCACAAAATTGCAAAATTGCCTGTATATATAGTTTTAATTGTTGCAAGTTTGAAACTATGAAAAAATGTATGGTCATCAGATAATGTTCAAACATTTAGAGTGTTTAACATAAGCCATTTTGAACGAAGAAAAAAAAATGACAACAAGGCAATTTGTGGCATTTTTTTTTGTGCCAGGTCACATCCTCCCACCTAAATTTCTGGTGTTAAATTTTGTGCAACAATTTTGCTATAAAATCTGATTGCGACTTAGAAAAAGATTTATCTCTTTCATTGTGTTCACATCTATCCAGTTACTTTTTAATGGTTCACATGTTGCAGCCCAAAATTATGCTCAGGAAAGTTTTTTTTTCTTCATCATCATAACTATTAATCAGGTATTTTTGGACTTCAGTAAGTCTCACGACAGAACTGCCAACCTTTTTCTGACACATTGAATTACAAAAGGTAAAGTTTAGAATAGCAAATAAATGCTTTCTGAGCTGCACGACATCAATCATGGTGTGTTAAGGATCTGTCTAAAAGCTCAGTCATCTTCTGCATGCTGTTCTGAAAAGAAACTCATTTATAAAGAAATGAGTGCTTCATCAACTATTTTAGTTTTAAATGTTACTAACAGAGGTTGTTAAACAAAAGACATGCATCACACATTGAATACTATGGCTTTCTGAATACAGGCAACACAGTAATTACATGTCATAGATTGTCATAGCACAATAACAATTAACACTTTGTCTGCTGTTTCTATTTACAATAATGGCAAGAATAAGATCCAAACACTTACAGTTTGACGCTGCAGCTTAGCTAGCTCCACTTTTAGGTACATGTAGGCAAACTGGCAAACTGACACACAAAACCATGGCAATGCATGAAACAATTATATAAGATGAAGATATTAATAACTCAGTCTCAGAAAAAAGTTACAGAGGTACATTTGTTCGCATGTAGCGTCACATATAAAGATAAAAAAATTGATTCATATATTTTTTCTTTACCTGTTACAGAAGAATGAATGGAAAATGTTCAAACAGGGCTAAGATGTATTGATCTGGCTTATCAGTCTGTGCCCTAGCGCCACTCTTCAACACATGCTACATTCTGCAAGGATTTATAAAGCTGTCATGGTGTGCAATCTCTCATGTGACAGTTTGCAAAGAAAAATGTGGAATGTTTTCAAGGCCTTAGAAATGTACTCATTTAACAATAGTCAGTCATACATGATGTACTACAAAAAACGATATGCAAGATTTTACATTCTAGAAAAGGTAGTTTTGCACTTTTTTTGCTACTGTTAAGAACCTGCTTTTTTTTTTTTTTACACATTTTTACACACTCTGGATTGTGACTATGTTGCAACGTTTCTGGATTCCATTCTAAAGAAGGAATCCAGCCATGTGAATCAGCTGTGTTGAAACAAAGGTAAAATATGAGGGACACTGGTCATTGAAGGCCAGAAGTGGACTCAGTTACTCTATTCAGCAAAAAGCCAATATAAGAGGAAAGGTTGAAGGAATGGCAACTTTGCAAACTGTGCCGTAAGTTCACAATAATACAATGAAAACAAAGTCATTTGGAAATTAATTAGGTAAATGGATTCCATTTGCAAAAATGTTCTGAACTTCAGCAAAAAAAACAACTTAGCAGCAGCCTAGGGGAGTGATACAACTATATCCACAGAGGCTGCTGCTTTAGTATTTAGATTTCAGACAGGAACTAAAGCACCACAGGGAGGAAGGGGAATGGACATGGAGAAAGAGTTGATTAAATTTCCCAGAAAACTTTATGTAATCTGTTTCAAGTTTTGTATTTCATATAAATGTGTAAAATTAATTCATTTTTTTAACTTTTCAAGCACTTTTTACTTATTAAGGTACATACAGCCTAAAATATATTTCAAACCCAAGTGATAGATGATATGTGATAACCATCTCTATTTTAGACTTAAAAACTATATGAGGAAGAATAGTAAATAAGAATGCTTGCAAAGAATCATTAGGTTATATCATTAGTTTAGCTTATGTATATCACTGAAAGTAAAGGTAGCAGACCTGGAGCCTTCAGAAATGTCCAGGCAACAGTTTGGATGATGTGAAATTAGAAGTAAGTAATAAGTAACAAGATGAAATGCATTATGTAAGCGAATAATTACTCCCACAACTAGTTACGATTAAATCCAGGGTTTACCACATCATGAGGCTGCACACCCTCACCAGATCCTCCATATGCTGCTGGCAATGCCACAGCAGACTACAAGATATAGAGGAAGGAGTTAGGCAGTCACTTAGGAATGGTTTTGGTGTAACAAGGGTGTGAAAGCAACTCTTGATCCAAGACGGAAGAGCGACACAGACAGAAAACTCCAGGCTATAACAGCAATCAGCCTAACGTCTAAATGGTTCAGTATAACATGTGATAACCAGCAGCTATGATTATCCAGCTGAGGCTTCAAGCTCTGGCTCTGGAAGCAGTTTGGATAAATAGGAGGTGCTACTAAACACAGTAGAAGGACTTCAGGTAATGTGGAAAAGTATAATTTTCAATACTATAATGAAGGTAATAGCATTGTAGATCACAAAACACGGGGAGATAAATGACCCAGGAAATACAATAGGAAGTAAAGAGGCTATAATATATTCCCAGAGCTCTTCGGTGTGTCTTTGTTATGTGAGAACGTTTGTCTAATAAAATTAACTTGAACCAAAATGTCAAATTCTGAGGTTTGCATTCACAGTGCGCTCAATGACTAGTCTAAATTTAAAAATCCTTGTCACTTATATCAAAATCTGCAACAATACACAAATAACGGCCCCTGGGTCCTAGTGTAGACAAAAGAAGAATGCTTTGTCTTCTTATTTTGCTGAGTTCTCCAAATTGAAACTGCAATTTGTAGCAGTGGGGGCATTTGGGTAGCCATGTGAACTCAGTTCATGAAGAGTCTTTGACTTTTGGGTTCAATAACATAATTTTTCTCTTGGATCGATGCAAAGAATCAGAACAAGAAATCAGGAGGTGAATCAGTCTCAGTTGTTGGGAGGATAAAGGTATGTTTTTTTGTTTGTTTTTTACATTTACGTCCCAAATGCCTGTGGAAGCTGTATCCGAGGGAAGACACTGTAGTGGATGACAGCAAAAGGACTGAGACGACATTGGAGCAAAGTCCCCTGTGGACTTCATGAAAAGCACAAGAATGGCAGCAGGTATGCAGCAATAAACGAGACCATTGTATTGATTACAGGTGGATGGAAAGAGTTTGGATGGCAGCTGTTTATGTGCTTATGCTGCTGGTGTCTGTCCGTGGAGATTATATACGATAGTCTATTTTTATTTTTTTTCACTTGTGTACAGATAACCTCTTTTTTCTGCGGACAGTTTAAATTGTCTCCATATTGGAAGTTTTTAAAACTATTTATTGGTTTCCCCTTTTACTATCTAAGAATAAAAAAAAAATATAAAAGAAAGCCTAATGTTTACTTTAATGAAGAGAAGTCAAGAGTATTGGACATCATCCTTGCTAAAAACTGAAGCTTAGAAAAAAAAAATGCTACATAGGCTTGATGACCATTTGGAAAACTTGTGAATTAAGGATCTTTAAGAAGCACTATTTTCATAAAAGTAATAGCGGATAAGAAATATTTCATTTTATGACAATCTTAACAACTCTTAATTTTTGGTATGCAATAAAAATAGATAGCTAACATGAATATTGCTGAAATAAAAAGAAGTTGCAGATAAAATTTTTACCACTGATACTGTTTTTTATTATTTTACGAAGACGTATATATATATATATATATATATATATATATATATACAGTATATCTTTATGACATATGTTGTTAATTAAACTGTCTTTAATCATGTGTTGTGTTCCACTTCTAAATTAGAGATCCAGTAGGGTTTATTAGCCATTAGGGTCAATGACCTGGGTAATTGGCAATACATTCAATAAGTATCTTATTTCTCAGCATTAAGTGCATTTAAACAATTTGCCTACATGTTTACAATAGTCTGATCAAGGCCAGGTGTGAGACTGATTTAATAAGATGCAAAGCATCAAAAAAGCAAGACCCAGAGCATTGCAGCTCTTGTTGCGTAGCAGCGGTGATATTATATTTTTAATTTCAGAAGTTGGGGATCATGATGGAAGTTTGACCAACAGCAGTTGATTTAACTATCATGTAAGTTGAACCCTGTGGCTTCCAAGAAAAAATGGATTTGATCTACCAATCCCCTGCCCATTGGGGGGTGGCAATGAAAATCTGTAATACCTAATCATTAAGTACCCATTTCTTTTTTTTTTTTTTAATTAAATATATATATATTTTTTTACCCCTCCAGGAGGTCTTTTGTGGGCTCTAGTGTCCCTTAAATGACAGTAGGCTGACAGGAAACTGGGAAGGAGAGGGGGGAAGACATGCGGCAAATATCGTCGGGTCCGGGAGTCGAACCCGCGACGGCAGCGTCGAGGACTCAAGGCCTCCAAATATGGGTCGTGCTAACCCCTACGCCACCACAGCACGCCCTTTAAGTACCCATTTCTAACAAAAAACTTGAAATACTAAATAAAAAATGTAATTTAACAATAATTTAATATTGTTGTTTAGCCCAAGATGATTATGTTATACATAGAAAAATATATGTCTTTTGCTGATGCAACTTTATAAAAATAATCAATTTATGTTTGATGCTGGCAGATATAGAGCTCATATGTGGGTGTCATAAGATAATAAACCACATGTTTACATTTCTCAGAAAGAAAGCTTAGACAAACAAGTAAACACTGTAGAAAATATGTTTAACATCTTCCTCACTAAAACTGCTGGTTGGTGGTGCAAATCAAATGGGTCTGGGCTATTCAGACAAAAACTTTGCCTTTTCACAGATGTTGTTTCTGGCGATTAGTGAAAGCTTGCTTTTCACAGTATCATTTGAAACATCGCATATGTTTATGTGTGCACATGGAAATTTGCGATCGAGACATGAAGGTGCATACAAGAAGCATGCTGAATCGCACTCTAGGCGGAATATCAGTTATTATCTGGTGTACTGTCTGCATGTAAATGCTGTCATTGGGAGATTACCGCTCGGTGGCGATTTATTTTGAAAAAGACACGTTTTTTTTTCCTCCCTTCCTTGACTTCCAAGGGAATCTGTGCCCTGGAGGTTAATGAAGTGTGAAGTGTGAAAACTTCCCGAGATGGGATGAGTTAAATAGTGTTCTCAGATGTTAAAGCAACACTGTCTAAATTTATTTGTGTGTGTCAGTTCTTTATAAGTCTTAAATCTGGCTAACATGGCCCCATGGGCCATCTGCAACCACCACTCGTGCTTTTGCCATTTTATGTGTTCCAGATAGAGCACATTAACAGGTGTAATAACGACATCTAAGTGAGAATTTGAATTAAATCCATGGAATTTGTCAAGATTGTTTTGCTGGGTAATATTTCAAATAAGGGGTATATTGAGAAATTCTTCATGAAAAGTCAACAAACAAGCAACAACAGTCTTTGGTTTACATACTTATAATATATTTTACAGAAAAAAAGTTTGGGGATAATTCAGAATAACAATAAACTTTTGAAATAAGATTTTTCATGCAGGAAATATTTCAACCCAAGCCAACCTACTTCTGGCCACAGCAGCGGGTATAACATATGAGCCTTAGGGGCACTTCACTAATAGACATTTTTGGTCGCAATTAAAGATGGTTCCCATGAAAGACCTGACATGTCTGCTGAGGCAAAAGTCTCAGACTTTGCTCTTTCCTTTCGTCATTAAAGTGATATTGCAAATGTTCGGTGCATATCAAGGCCAAGACCTCAGATCTCACTATTACATGCACATTATTTAATCCGTTGGCTCTCTGGTAGTACTGACAAGTACAATTTCTGTCATTAACGTGCCTGTTAGCTCAGAGATGGACCAACTTGAGGTCCAGGCTTTCATTTAATGGCCCCAGGGGATGCCACGTTCAACCGGGCCTGAAATGTTACTGTAAAAGTGCTTTGAAAGAAAGTGTTATGGCTCTGAAGCTGACTAGATCGATCACATTAGGGCTAAGGAAGTGGTGAGATGTGACAGCCCAGAAACATTTCAATACTGACACAGTGTGCATGAGAGCTTGAGGCACACTCCTGGAAATAAAAAAAAGCCTCGTATCACTCCTGTAAATGGGTGTGATTAGTCATAAAGGAGCTTATTGGACGGAGGCTGGAAGCAAGTTAGAGGTGATAGTGGGACAGAATCAATGCTGTTTACTTCTCGGAGGTGTGAGCGAATCCATCAGCAGAACTGAGGATGGTCTTGGTTGCTTCCTTCCCAACAACATATTGACAGGTTGAGGAAGACGGGGGGAAGGAACATTTAAAGCACAACATTCAGTGCTCTGCTATCAATGAACATCAGCAGCACTTTCCAAATAAGCAATTACAAAAGGGAAGACAATTAAAACACCATCCAGAGCTACTTAAGCTGAATGTACGGGCAGTTTAGAAGAACATGTGCACTGAGCAACATTGAAATAGTATTTCTTCTACTGTATCTAAAATCTGGGGATATTGTTTCTAGCAAACAATATCCCCAGATTCTCCTGTTCATTTCCAAATCCATTTCATCCCAAATTCAACTCCTTTCAATTCAGTTCATATAATATAATCAAATAACAGAATCAGAATAAGTTCCAGTCACATACAATTCAATTTGATCTATATTACAATAAAATACAGACAAATTCAGTTGGTCATATAATATAATTTGCCACTAAGGAAACTCAGCTTCGAGGTGTTGACCATTATTCTGGGAAAAGATTGTTGATGAATGTAATCTGGCAACGGAGAAAAGTAACAACTCCCTTTTAACATGAAGAAACCTCCAACAGAGAGAAAATCAGAATGAACAGCAATCTGCTGTAACCAGCTGAGTGACGGAAGCAGACACAAAATTAAAAATAGCCACTTGTTCAAGAGAAATTAATAAAAGAAAAGAGTTCATAGAGTTATAAGCAGCAACAACTCATCCATGAGAGAAACAGAACTAAACAGAGGCACCGTACCAGCAGTGCTTCGTGTCGGAAAGAAAAACAATACAGGTTATAAATGTCATGGAACCAATGTCTCATTCAATTACTTTCTTCAGAAAAGAGAACCAAATGAACTCAGTCTAATCTATGTTCTGTAAAATGAAAATAAAAAACCCCTGAAAGACAATGGAAGACGCCAATGAAAATAATATTCCTGACAACATATTTCTGATAAAAAGTACAGTTTAGATGGTTTGATAGAAATGTGCAGGATTTAAGAATGCTTTAGGGGAATCCCAAAGAGAAGAAACTATTTTTATACAAAAAAAAAATCTCAGGAGGGTTTGATTACCTCACACCTAAACAGAAAACAAGGTACAGAGGCTGAAGAATTGCTGATCCTAATTACTCTGTTACTGAGGAGAGAATTGACTCACAGTGTCTACGCTCACCAGGAAGGCCCAGAGGAGGACTGTATGAAGAAGAAAGAAAGAACAGGAAAAACTAAAGTAAAGACCCCAGGACAGTATGTTTCTACAATGCTCTAGCCAAATATCACAACATCTGTTTTGTCAAAATTTATATGAGCAGAAAATTTCAGGTAAGCAGTGTTGTGTTGGTTTTATGACGAGTGGCCGGTCTAACAGAAGAAGAGCTTTATCTGCAACTTTTTTGTTGTAGCTCTTTTTGTTTAGAGTCTTTGTCTTGAGGATGTTTTTTTTAGAGTGATGTATAGTATTTGTTTTGTCCAAAATATAGAGATTTGTATGATAAACTTTAAATACCCTGTATTTGTATAGCACTTTGTCAAGTCAGAGTACTCCAAAGCACTTTACCATTTAATTATTATCAGCCACCCATTCATACACACATTTACCTGTTGATGATGGTAACCTACCACAAAAAAAAACAAACAAACAAACAAGTCAATCACAGAGAAAGTCACACACAGTGAGAGGAAAGACAACATAAAGGGAATAGTAGTTTAACTTGCAGTAAGGAGGTGAACTGCCCTAGTTCCTGCAGTCGACTCACAAGCCCCGATGTCTCTCAGAGGACTCAAGTCTCCTCCAAAGGAAGGTGACTTTGTCCTTGATAAAAGAGACTCTTTGCCACCTGCAGCTTTCCCCCATCAGTCAGACATACATAATGCCAAGTGAAAATATTGTTCGAGGAGAGATTATATTTTGATAAAGAATTCTATGTAATTTTCCATTACATGGTAAAAATATTTCGTGCCAAAAAAAAAAAGGTGGCACAATGATCTGCTGTATTATTGTTATGCTGTTTGGTGAAACCTTGCTTTAGATACAGATGTTATAATATGTCCACTTCAACCTAAAATTATGACTTTCTTCCTTACATACATAAAACCAGTAAAAAATAGTCCAAACACCTGCAAAGTGAGCAGGGCCGTGCTTTCCTTTTTATTTCTTCCCTATGGATCATCAACTTGTAAAGCGACATGTAGCATTAGCCTCAGTCTTCTAGCACCATTTCATCCATGGGGCCATCAAGTGCACATCTGATACCCTTCGTTGCTCACAAATGAAGGATGCTGGGCCATTTGAAAAGTCAGATTCAGGCAGTAATTTTAACCAACTTCTGAATTTGTGTAGGCCTCATTAGCTTAGATGATAGATGATAAAATATGCTACAAAGACAAATAATTTTAGCTTATAACAAACTCAAAAAAAATATTTTTTATCTCAAATGTGATATTATAAATTGCATTAGTGTTTTGTGTAAGCAGAGGATCAAAGGTTGATCTGTTTATAACACACGGAGAACTTAAGCTGTTAGTGTCACAAATGAAGGAGTTATTTATATTGCTTTTCTGACTTTAAAGAGAATTATTATTTTAATTACAGAAGTTTTGAAAATATAACTTAACACATTCATCAGGTAGCTTTCTGAGGGGACTCTTGTGTTGTTGACTTGAATATATTGTGGTTTTAGTGACAATGCCTGCTGTGCACATTTCAAACAGTTGTTCAGAAGTTGAGTTACTTAGCAAATGTAACTTCAAAGCAGAGCTGAAAGCGGCCTTTAAAAAAAAATAAAAAAAACAATCGACAAGACAACACAGAGCATTTGAAAACAGCCGGCTCGGCCGCAGATCTTAAAGCATGTCTGCAAATTCAAGATATCCTCCAGTACAAAAGCACTTTCCCATTAATGAATAGTACATGAGCTGGGGAAATTATTGCTCGAATTCTCTGGGCAGATAATGATTCTCATCTTTATCAGTGGTTTATCTTTTAAGGTCAAGATTAAAGTGAAAAGTGATGTGAGCCCCCAGTGTCTCCAATTAAGACAGAGAAAGGAAAAGAGAGATGTGGGGTGTGAGAGGGAGCAGAGGTGGACCGAGCTGCATTACGCCGCTTGCCGTTCCCTCAAGTATCCGTGAGAAATAGAAAACAACACAATTAAATTATGACACCTGACACCTAGACCTCACATCAGTGTGAATCATAATGGACTAACTGCTGGAAGTGAGATTCTGTCAGGCGATTAATGCGATCACACACATTAGCACCTTTCTAACTTGACATTTTCTTATACTTTTTTTTTTGGTAAAGACCCAAGGATACATGTCTATAGAAACTGTGTGTATGTTAACCTATACATGATCTCCATGAGGAATCAATTAAGAGGTTAATCCAGTAGAAAAAAATGTCGTTACTGCGAAGCCAATTGGGCCTTCAGACACATTTTGTATAATTTCATTATTTATTGCCTACTTATTTTTTTAGTTCTTAGAAAATATATTTATATTACATATGGAGAAGCTCTACATGGATACACTTAAAAATTATCTTTATTAACAATAAATGGAAAATTACATTTTGTATTCTTTGTTTTCTTGTGCTATAAAGGGACTGTTTTTGCTTCTGTCTTGTGCTGTGAAAGGCCTCTTTCTCATAAAGCACAATTTGCTGTGATTGACTACTCTGCTCACATTTACTCATCATTCATAGTCTTTGCTGGTTATGCTGTTGAGAAAATAAAGAATGAAGGAAAATGAAGCCTGGGCGCAAATTCAAACTGGAAGACTCTTTAGTCCCACCTGCATCATCCAATCGGCGCGTCCTGCTCATCGCCGCCGACCTATCAACGCTGGACCAAGCCACGTCACGTCCAATCACCGACCAAGGCCCAGTTGATAAGGACCTCCATCCATGGCATCTTCTGCTTTCCAGCTGCGCTCAACCCTCCTCCACCCCTTCTCCACCTCCACTCTTCAGGCTTGCATCCTTCACCGACCTCCACCACCAGTGTCGGGTCCCGGGGGATGACATTCCTAACCTACATCGGGAATGCTCATCCGAGCTTATCGCAATTCACAGCTCAATGTCCTCAGCCGGGGCCCGAGCGCCAAAGAACTTTAAATTCATGCACATCAGTAAACCTTTTTAATCGCTGTTTTTTCCATCAGAGCCTCTCCAGATTGAAATTTGGATGAACATAATTTCATTCAGCAAAGAGGTAGTAATTTTGTTTTTGTGTTGCCTTGCATCTTTTTATACGATTTAGCCTATAAAATTGAATTCACAGCTTTGCCACTTGGTGCTCAGATTTTGTTCCCACAAGTTGTAATTTTGTACCAGCCTTTTCTTAAGAGTGAAAAAAGGGTTCTATGTGACTGAAAACAAAATTTTTGAATAACTTTCTCAAGGCAGTATGGATCCATGCATGATAGATATCATACAGCTGCTGGTCGATGGCTTTTTCCTTAACCAAGTTTGAAATGGTGAAAAAACAAATGTATTAAAAATGAGAAACTATGACTTAGTCCTCAATGCTCTTGTGTATCAAGATTAACAAAATTTCCAGCTATACCAGCAATTGCTTCTCCAGATTATTTTACATATCTAAAATGTTGTTCACTAGCAGGTAAAATACTTAGAAGCTGGAAGATGGAGACACTTAATGTTGATATCTGCACATTAATGAGAATTATCTTGTGCCTTCTAGATATTTGCCTTCAATAACAGTATATTCCATTCCAGTTCAGATATTGTTTTCTGTTTATCACTCCAAGCAAAGAACAAAAGAACTGGAAACAAAAAAAAATACTTTGAACAAATACATGTTTTTGTTAGAAACAAATCTGTGATAGCATATTTTGTTGACAAAAGGGTAGTTGGCAGCTGGGAGTTGGAGGGCAGTTCATGCAGTCTGCTTCTTCTACATTTTTATCATAAAAGCCAAACTTTCCAACATCTTGATTTTAAATGAACAGAAATTACATCTTAGCACTACACACACAAGACTTACGTTATCACAAAACACCTACATATCATGCCCACATTGTAACAGTGAGTGCTTTGTTATCGACACAAAGCTTGATCCAAGCAAGAATATCCAAACAATTTTGTGGCAGCGCAAGTGCAACGCGTTTGATTGCAGAGTATTACTGTGTCACCACAAGGCACCAGAACAGTGCAAGTTATTCAAACAAAGCCCCCTCAAAGATTAAAATATCAGCACAGTTGAGAGGAACAAACTGTTGTCAAACTTTGTCACAAGAAATTCAGGCACATTCTTTTTTTTTTTTTTTAATCCTCTCATTTTATTAATCTGTTTCACAAAGAAAGTAACAGTTGGCTTTCAAATCTTTGGAGAGCATTTTAAAGTTTTTAGGTCTTATATTTATTTTGAATATCAGACATTAAACTTTCTAACATGTTTTCAACATCTTAATCTAAGTTATTCACTAAATATTGCTTTCACATTGGCACTTGACAAAAGTTGCTCTGAAGGATGATTGTTGACATAGAGGCAATTTAATGTGTGCAGGAACTGTTTAACTGACAGAATCAATTAGTCTTCCATCAGTTTAACGAGCTAAAGGGTCTCACTTTGTTTTGGCCTGGCAATAGAGACGACATAGCAGCAAAACAAAAGCAATCCTTTAGCTCCACTGGTCAAATAGATGATTCCTCCAGGTGATTTTTTTTCTTTTTTGCTTCAGCTGAGCTGCATTGATTTGGCAGCTATGGGTGGATGTCACACATGCACTGAACAATGCTCAATGACTTTGCTATCCCATTCCCATTTAAATTGCCTCCGCGTTTTCTTTCTGACACCTGTTTAAATCAATGCCTTCCTCTGCAGGTCATGGGCTGAATGTACTGAGGCGCACACCGGCCGCCTCTCAAATCCACTAAAATCAACACAATAATTGAAATATTTTCAAGCTGATTACACCGAAGCCTGGGGCTTGGCTGGTTGCTAAGAGTACGCTCCCCAGTTGCTAGGGGGAGTAAATCATCTTGCATTATTTGATTTTTGTTACTGATATGAAACTGCTAGTCCCTCGATTAAATGTCTCACAGTCAAACACCTTGGGGATGGACGGGAGAGAAAAAAATAAAATAGCCACTGCAAACCTGTAAAATAGCATCTCTACCTCTCCGCTCCATGGGGCTTTAACACAAATCTATCTGCTTGTTTATGTTTGTTCCTGCTGAAATAAACGAGACCTCCGGTTTTTCTCTCTTTCAGGGAAAACAGAGGCGACAGCAAAATATCTAAAACGCACATCACACAAAGGTTTGGTTTGATCAGGACTAATCTGTATGTCTGTTTTATCAAAACTGAATGCGCAGTCAAGACTGGGTGGTTTGAGCAGCAATTTTAGAGCAATTTGGATGGGATGGTAAATTGATGAAAAAGTGTCACGCATGATGAAGGGTCCTTTTTCCTAGTGGGAGGTATCTTCACGTTAAAGTTGACACTTCTTGCACATTTACATTTCAGTCACAAACAGGATTTTTATTCCACCTAGTTTACCTCCAAACAACTTCCACTTCCACTTATTTCCTTCATCCGAGCAAAAAGCGTACTATCCTACTGCACTATGGCCTCCTGAATCTGATGCTCTCTGATTACAACTGCACCTTCACTCCCATTCAATTTAATATTAATACAGCGGTGAGGAGGATTTTCTCTAAAGACTTGTCAGACACCATGGGCTGCTTCAGCAGGCCTTGTCAAATGAGATCAGTGTTCACCATAATGGTAAGGTCAAGAGAAGGGGCAGCCTCTTAACTTCATAACATCCTGACAGCGAGCATTTTATTATGTTCAGTTACTATGGAGCACATTGACTTGTGAAGTCCTGCATGTGTAAAAAAAGTGAATCCCCTAAATAGATGTAGCCTAAGAAAAATTCTACTCATGTAAGACTATCTTCAATTTAGTAGTGAATTAAATTTCTCTGAAACACATTTAAGCTATCAAGAATATTTGTTGACTTAATCACCATAAGATGATTTTATTTCCCAGCAAATAAACCTGAGTGGTCCAAATATCAGAGGGCTTTGAAAAGGACACTACGACTTATCGCTCAGGGCACCATTCCAGCAGGGGCAGCACAAGCACGACTAAAAATGTACTATTATTTGCAAATGTAGTCAACTGGGATTGGGTGCCAAACCACGTTAGCACTTTAACTGAAGGAGGATAATGATGCTGAAATTAGTTAACTGATTTGCAGATTATCATTCAGTGTAAATTTAATATTTAGTTTTTTTTTCTAAAACAAATTTGTCAGATAAAGACTGAAAATTAATTGAATTCATGTGATACATACTTCACCATATGTAAAACAAAACGTTTGCATCACAGTAGGTGTTAACCTATAGAAGAGAGAAACACTATATATGGCTAATGTTCTCAATGCCTTGGTGTTCATAATATGCTGGTGTTTTTAGTGATGTTTTTTGTGTTCTCTGTGGTTGTAGAAAAGCTCCTGAACCATGTACTTAGCATGGAGAGGTCCATGGTGTACTGAAATGGGCAGATTTAATTTTTCAACTCTTTATGAAATGATCCAATGTACTCTATGAATTTAAGCAAATATTAAGTTATTAAGTTAAAGCAGAGCTTTTGATTTGGTCTTAAGCCATAAAGTGAAACAGGTCTTATTGTGTATATTCATAGTTTCATAGTTTCATTTTATAGCACAATCAAGAAATTACATGACCTTCAGTTGTTATAAAAATTATGTATGTATAAAAATAAAATAAATTTGACTTCACATCTTAGCCATATCTGATGCCTCTGTCTCTTTAAGAAGCTCCTACCATTTCTGACAGTCCCCCTTAGGGACATCACTACAACAATACTTCTCCATGCCTTCCATTGATGCCTAGTCCAGCTGTTCTTAGGAGCTCAGCAGACTCTCAGTTCCAGTATGTGTTTGCTAATTGCTGCTGCAGCTAGTCTGGAGGAACTGTGTTGGGAGGGTACTGAGAGAGGGGTGATCTGTGGGGT
This sequence comes from Xiphophorus maculatus, assembly GCF_002775205.1. Lineage (NCBI taxonomy): Eukaryota > Metazoa > Chordata > Actinopteri > Cyprinodontiformes > Poeciliidae > Xiphophorus > Xiphophorus maculatus. The sequence continues at coordinate 8,303,773 of NC_036458.1, read as the reverse complement.
TGGAGCTCAGCTTGGGACTGAAGACCCAAGATGGAGCTTTGGAGTTAAGGCATCCCTGAATGCCTGCCACAGGATGAATGAGTCAAAGCAACACTGGGTGTTTGATGAAAAAAATAAAGCTCATAAATGTCGATTTTGCAGAATACCCCCCGCCCCTAAAGGCCTCTGCTCTGTTTATACACTGGAAGTGTCTAATGTATATAGCTGTGGATTTGTGTGTAATCTTTCTGACTGCTGTACATGGGTGTCACAATGCTGAGGTGTTAGCAGTGGAATACAGTGTTTCACAAGAGGAAAATGTGTGGAAATCAATCAAATGAAAACTCTAAACAGGAATTTAAATACATTTGTACCAGCTTATGTTCAGATCAACCCCACCATGGATTATTCCGGCCTCTACAACCATGCTAACATTCATCATGGCTTGTACATCATGTGGAGTCACTTTCTGGCTGAAACACATAAGCCTGACGTTCTTGCAGCTGGAGCACTCCATTCATGGGAGTTAAATTTTTGGGGGGAGCATAAGTTTGTCTGACTGAATGGAAATGCATCAGAATCCATGTTTGAGTCTGGGAAAGTTTATTAAAGATAACCAATTAACCTAAGAAGTGGATCTTTGAGTGAACCTTCATTGTTTGTTTTTCATCATGACCATTAGTATGCAGCAATCCTAATGCAATTTTTGCATACTCCTTGAAAACTTTGCCATTTTGGGTGAAATTTTGTATTGCTAAAAAGTGGATGTCCTGTTTGAAAGGAGGGGTCACGCTAATGGAGCCTTTCATACAAAAAACCCTGCTGGATCCAGAAAAAGAAGAAGTAACACTATTAAGCCATCATGTTAACAGGGCACCAAGTCAGGCTTGTGATGGTTGGATCGATAAAGTACTTCCATTCACTTTTATTTACCAACCGGTGCTGTTCTTGTAGCTGATTTGTCTTTAAACAGTGCTGCTGTTTAACTGCTTTATTCTACCTCTGTACAAGACCATCTGGCCCCCTGTCCTGTAAGTCTCTCCTAAAGCCCATGCCTGACAAGCAAGAGATATGTCAGTGCAGTCCTCAGCACAAAGCAACATCTGCTATGCCTGACGCCCACCATTGTGTGGCCATTTAATCTGTCCCCCTCCTCCCCTTTAACGGCACACAACAGTTCCTGGTATTATGTTTTGCCACTCAATTAGCATTATCATCCCGCTGAAATAGAAGCCAATTTACCTTTAATGACGTGATTGTTAGATGAGTGACAGCAGTCGTCGCAGCCACTGTCACTACATAAACGGAAGCCTGCCCCTGTTTTCCTGACTGGTCGCGCTGAGGGCTGGGAAGTCAGAGCCAGCCAATGGCGATGGCCTGACTTCACCCCTTCGCCACCAACATTGTTTCCTAGGGTTCATAGAGGCAGTGTGCTGGAAAATTGAGTCCAGATTCATTAGGTTTTCAGTGTGCCGCCCGAGTCAGTTAAATTGATACATTTCCTAACAAAATTGAAGTGCTTTTGTGGTGCCTGCGGATGGCTGGTGACCCCACTCGGCCCACTGAGCAGCCGAAGCAAGCTGATGGATCCATTAGACCGCTTAGACTGCTTATTCCTCTCTCTCCATCTCTGACTGACACTGTAAATCTGAACCAATTTCAGACTCTAATCACCATTACAAACCCCTTCCACTGTCCATTTGTTACTCTGCAATTCGAATACACTACCTAGATTGGTTCAGAAATACCAGTTTAGAAGGGCCCTCCTGCTTTCCCATGGTTAAATGGCTCATGACTGGTCCCTTTTTCCCAGCTGAAGCAGAAAAATGCAGCGGCCACAGGAGGAGCAGGCGGGGGGATAACATACAGAGAAACAAAGAGCCTTGCACAATTCCCAGAAGATAAACAAGAATTAAGAAAAATGATATATAAATGAATAAAAACTAGGAAAAAATGGGGAGTGTGAAATTCAGTGAGATGACAGACAGGTCTCAAGGCCACACTGCTGGCTGTGGTAGAAAGGTGTCCCTTGAATAACAATGACTGTTACACCTCCAAAACATTTCCTCATCCACTAGCCATTTTTACCCGAGCTTTTATCTGCTCAGTCAACCGCACAGCACAAGCGAAGTGGCTGGAGGATATTATTTCCCAGTTGGCCCAAGTCATATAACTCGGCTTAATATGCACTCTATAATTTAAGAAACTTGAATTATAGCACAAATACGCCTCGGTTTATATTATCTATCTAACCTTCAACTTGGTTCAACTTTGAATTAGTGACTCCGAACATTTACACATAACGGGTAAAAAAAAGAAAAAAAAGAAAAACATGCTTGGAAAAAGTCAGATAGCAAAGCCTTATATGCATTATTTATGCCCTTAAATCATAGCAGTTCAATTGAAGAGCTTATATTGAAAACCGGTGAGCTCACCCGTCAGTCTACATCTAATTAACTGCTGCACCTCATATCCTCTGAGTGCAGTGGAAACACATTTTAATTGATATTGAGATGTTTATGCCCTTAGAAAGTAATTAAGATTTTCAATTAATCCTCTCTTATTTCTGGACATCTTGGTTTGATGTCCTTGAGCGTCCAACGATTATTCCCCGAACCTCTCCTCAAATGAGGGAACTTCAATTACTTTGCAGGGAATCGCAACCCTGTGAGTGACCTCATCTGAGGCTGCATCATCATTGAAATTAAAGGCCATACAAACCCAATTAAATCATACAATGCCAGTGAAATAAACACCAACTGCATGGTAAGTTTGAATTGGCCACGTCGTGAACTCGGGAATTTAATTTAAGTTTAATGAAAGCAAGAAGACAAGCAATTGTGGAAACAGCTGCTTTTAGGTTATCGATAGCTCTATAGCAATCAATTAAAGCAGCCGATTCTCATAAAGTTGGTCCCCTTTTGGGATTAGAATGATTTTTATGCTCCAATCCTCCCAGGCTGCAACATTAAGACCAAAATAAGAACACAGCTCTAAAGATTCTTGCTCACTGGCAAAAACTTTGAAAAAAACAACTAAATAAAAAAACAAAATTTTTTTCTTCTTCCCCAACACATTCACACTGCTATAAGCAAAAGGTAACAGCTGATATGAAAGCATAATCCATGTGCTACTGTATTTTATTTGCTTTTCAGATTTACATCTGTTCCAGCATCAAACACATGCACAGAATATGACAATGTGACAACACTGGCTGTCCAAACATCTATTATTATGTAAGGAATAAATAATAACTTCTCCCTACTGCTCTTGCAGGTCTGCTTTGCTCACACATAAAAATCACCTGCCCATCTAGGCAACAAAAAGCTTGCTTAGGGATTATGGTGACATAATCTTAGCAGTGGCCTGTGAGTCGGGGGCTGAATGGGTTTGAACCCTTTATGCCACACTGAGATAACATTTGTCACCGGGGTTTCTCGGCGCCCTATTCACAGATTAGTGGACCGCCGCCTTTTCAGAATGTGAAATGGTTTTGGCACTGCTGTGTGTTTATTTTCAAAAACCTGTGCCTCTAAGGATGAGGGGAGCATCTTGTCCTTTTCTTGAGTGTGCAACCATTTGGCCTCATCCAAGCAAACAGAAATCAGCAGCCTCTTTTGTCCATGTGAATCTGTCAGGGCAGTGAACACTGGGGAATGCTCTCATTCTATTGTTCCTCAAAGGTTCTCCTGAGATTATATGTGATATTCTAGCCTTAAAGTGGCAAAAATTGAAACTTGAAAAGCAAAAATAAAATATGTATGTTGATATTTTTAGTTTTCTCATACTCAGATGTTTGAAAATATATATTTATTTTAATTTGTGAGTATACTTTCAGCTATACAAAGTGTACAACACACACAATTGTTCAGTAAAAGGCTGCTCATATGTTTTGAGCAATAGTTGTTAATTCTTGTGCTATCCTCTAAGAAACAACACCAGTAGAGTAATTTTGGACTCTTCTTGCAAAACAGCAATAAACTGATACATGTTAACCATAACACATGTAGAAATTAGTACTCAGCTGAACATGACATTTAATCTGAGTGCTGTCTTTTAAAACCTTCACAGTATCATTATTGGGGCCTGCCATGCAAAGCAATGGCAGGAACCTATTGCTATTGTCGGAGAAAGTGTTTCTTTATTCTTTATTTTTCTTCCGTAACCGTTAATGCGGCTCATACCGCTGGGTGCACACCTACAAATGAGGTATCAAAACGTGCAGAAAATTCACGCCATTCCAGCTATTACTTCTGGTGGGATTTGGGCTTAACGTGGCGACATAATTCGCAAAAAACTACGAAAAAAACCCCATTATAAGTCAATGGGAAAAATCCTAGAAATACCCTATTTTTGAGGATTTTCTGTGTCGTCACAAATTCACCTAGAAATGCCATTCAAATTTCATTTTGTAGATACGTCTGTGATCTCTTCGAAAGTGAAGACGGCTCGTCGATACCAGTTACGGTTTGTCCACAATTTGCCTCTAAGCGACCCAAAGTTTCTCATTTTTTCTAAAATTAGAGTGACAGCCCATCTCGGCTAGAGTGAGAAATGAAGAGGTTTTTTGAGCCCAAAATAATTTTGAAATCGCCATCACGGCCACAAATATCGCACGATTTGTATCAAAATCGGTCCTGACATTGATACGCCTGTCTGCTCCGGTAAAATGTTTTCGAAATTTATCTAGACCGTACGGTTTTCTGTCACGGTGCTTCAGAGCAAAGTCATGCGACAGGATTTTCTGAGGCTCTCAGGCTGTTTCACTAACACTTCACACCTTGGTGTGAAACTTATTTAACATAGCAACGGATCTCAAGAGGCTATTGGCTGCTGATTTGGACTACAAATACGCATCATTGTAGTTCTATCTATCCTCAGTTGAAACAGATCAGGACTGAGAACTGGCCTTTAGAACTACCCGCTGCTATGGGCTGTATATAACTGATTTAACTCAGTAACTGTTACACATGGGATTATTTTGGAACTTTAAAATTAAGCATACTGAAAATTTCAAAATAAAAGCCTTGAATATTTTACATGACGTAATTGCTCTTTTTGGCCGTATATGACTTTTTCATCCAAAGCAATGTTACACATGGGATTAGTTCGGAACTTTAAAATGGAGCATAATAATAATTTCAAAATAAAAGCCTTGAATATTTTTACATCAGGTAATTGCTGTTTTTGGCTTTATGTGACTTTTTCATCCAAAGCACTGTTACACATGGGATTAGTTTGGAACTTTAAAATTAAGCATACTGAAAATTTCAAAATAAAAGCCTTGAATATTTTTACATCATGTAATTGCTGTTTTTGGCTTTGTATGACTTTTTCATCCAAAGCACTGTTACACATGGGATTACTTCGGAACTTTAAAATGGAGCATAATAATAATTTCAAAATAAAAACCTTGAATATTTTTACATCAGGTAATTGCTCTTTTTGGCCGTATATGACTTTTTCATCCAAAGCACTGTTACACATGGGATTACTTCGGAACTTTCAAATGGAGCATAATAATAATTTCAAAATAAAAGCCTTGAATATTTTTACATCAGGTAATTGCGCTTTTTGGCTTTATGTGACTTTTTTATCCAAAGCACTGTTACACAATGGAATAGTTTGGCCCTCTGAAATGAAGCATACTGAAAATTTCAAAATAAAAGCCTTGAATATTTTTACATCATGTAATTGCTCTTTTTGGCTTTGTATGACTTTTTCATCCAAAGCACTGTTACACATGGGATTCGTTCGGAACTTTAAAATGGAGCATAATAATAATTTCAAAATAAAAGCCTTGAATATTTTTACATCATGTAATTGCTCTTTTTGGCTTTATATGACTTTTTCATCCAAAGCACTGTTACACATGGGATTAGTTCGGAACTTTAAAATGGAGCATAATAATAATTTCAAAATAAAAGCCTTGAATATTTTTACATCAGGTAATTGCTGTTTTTGGCTTTATGTGACTTTTTCATCCAAAGCACTGTTACACATGGGATTAGTTTGGAACTTTAAAATTAAGCATACTGAAAATTTCAAAATAAAAGCCTTGAATATTTTACATGACGTAATTGCTTTTTTTGGCCGTATATGACTTTTTCATCCAAAGCACTGTTACACATGGGATTACTTCGGAACTTTAAAATGGAGCATAATAATAATTTCAAAATAAAAACCTTGAATATTTTTACATCAGGTAATTGCTCTTTTTGGCCGTATATGACTTTTTCATCCAAAGCACTGTTACACATGGGATTACTTCGGAACTTTAACATGGAGCATAATAATAATTTCAAAATAAAAGCCTTGAATATTTTTACATCAGGTAATTGCGCTTTTTGGCTTTATGTGACTTTTTTATCCAAAGCACTGTTACACAATGGAATAGTTTGGCCCTCTGAAATGAAGCATACTGAAAATTTCAAAATAAAAGCCTTGAATATTTTTACATCATGTAATTGCTCTTTTTGGCTTTGTATGACTTTTTCATCCAAAGCACTGTTACACATGGGATTCGTTCGGAACTTTAAAATGGAGCATAATAATAATTTCAAAATAAAAGCCTTGAATATTTTTACATCATGTAATTGCTCTTTTTGGCTTTATATGACTTTTTCATCCAAAGCACTGTTACACATGGGATTAGTTCGGAACTTTAAAATGGAGCATAATAATAATTTCAAAATAAAAGCCTTGAATATTTTTACATCATGTAATTGCTGTTTTTGGCTTTGTATGACTTTTTCATCCAAAGCACTGTTACACATGGGATTAGTTCGGAACTTTAAAATGGAGCATAATAATAATTTCAAAATAAAAGCCTTGAATATTTTTACATCATGTAATTGCTGTTTTTGGCTTTGTATGACTTTTTCATCCAAAGCACTGTTACACATGGGATTAGTTCGGAACTTTAAAATGGAGCATAACAATAATTTCAAAATAAAAGCCTTGAATATTTTTACATCAGGTAATTGCTGTTTTTGGCCGTATATGACTTTTTCATCCAAAGCACTGTTACACATGGGATTAGTTCGGAACTTTAAAATGGAGCATAATAATAATTTCAAAATAAAAGCCTTGAATATTTTTACATCATGTAATTGCTGTTTTTGGCTTTGTATGACTTTTTCATCCAAAGCACTGTTACACATGGGATTAGTTCGGAACTTTCAAATGGAGCATAATAATAATTTCAAAATAAAAGCCTTGAATATTTTTACATCAGGTAATTGCGCTTTTTGGCTTTATGTGACTTTTTTATCCAAAGCACTGTTACACAATGGAATAGTTTGGCCCTCTGAAATGAAGCATACTGCAAATTTCAAAATAAAAGCCTTGAATATTTTTAAATCAGATAATTGCTCTGTTGAGCATTATATAACTGATTTAACCCAATGACTATTACGCATGGGATTAGTTTGGCCCTTTGAAATGAAGTTTAACAAAACTTCCAAAATAAAAGCCTTGACAAAAATTTTAAATCATACTGAATGGTGCACGTCCGCCTTACTTTATGTTCTTGCGATTCTCCGCGTGCCACTGATTACGTTGCGGCGTTCTTTAGCGTCGATGCCAATTTGTAGCGTGACGACGCCGGGCCCATACCCCACGGGCGCGCCTTGGCAGGCCCCGGCTAAATTTCTTCAGAAATTTTGTTTTTCTAGTTGTCATTATTATCATTAATGCATAAGGGTTCCTTAACAGTATTATTTTCTTCTTATGTTTTTTTTTCCTTTTCTTTTGTATGAATATGCAGATCCCCATGTTAACTTGCTGCTGTGACATAATTTTCCCCACTGTAGGAGAATAAAGAACATTTCTATTCTATTTGTTTTGTTATTCTTTGTGTGTGTGCTGTTTCAGACTAGGACCTATATAAGCGCTCATGTAGTAAAAATGTGCTTTAAGGGTTATTAAGCGATCAGGGTGCTCGAATTTATGTTCAACCAATCTTGAAAATAAAACAACCCACTAAAGGGGGAAAGTATATTACCTCATATCACTTCCTGCACAAGGTGAGTCCTGAATGTGCAGAAAGTTGCATGCCTGCAGGTGAAAGATCAAACTGACAACCTTTCATCTGTAGTGCTTAGCACTGTCTTCTATCAGAGATTTGTAAACATGACAAATCACGAGTAAGATGAATTCCAGGCCAACATTTAAAATATCCCCAGAAATATATGATTTGAAGCACCACATGAAAGATTCATAATTCACCTTTATAGTAAAAAAAACAACAACAAAAAAAACAGACTATAAAACATACTGGTATAAAAATGTACAAGAACTAGATGGGTGTTGTTGCAGTAATGTTATTCACATTTATCTATATTGAGGAAACTGGGTGAACTTTAAAAATGGTCCATTTATTCTGTTTATAATTTCCACAAATGTGAGTTGGTGTTCTTCATGCTGCTGACTAATCAACTCTATCAAAACTAAAAATGTTTGAGAAATGGCATCTCTAATAAGTGGGTGTCAAGACAAAGGGTAGACAAAAAGGTTTTGTGGCTTGTGTGGCTTCTAAGTTTTGTTTTCCTCAGACTTTCAAGCAACAAAGGTCTGATTTTGCATTCAAAATTATTCCTAATGCAGAATTTGTCTTCAGATTATTCAGTGCAATGAAATACAGTATGCAAGACTTTTGTTTTTCCGACTGCAGAAACTAAAAAAATATATTGATAAGAATAGCTTTTCTGGGAATGAACTATACATGAAGACTGTTTGTGTGGACCCAAAACAAGAATAGCAAACTGATGTAAATATGCCATAGAGCAGACAGCAAAATTAACATAATGTCGTCGTTAATACGTTGCTTTACACAAATTCTGCCAAAATTTAAGAAGTTATTTTTGTAGAGTTCAATCTGGGAAAACAGACTAGGAGTTTGACCAAATGAATAAAAATAAATTTTCAATCTAGGTGGACTGGAAGAGTTTAAACATAGGTTGCATTTGCATTATTTGATTACAGTTCTCCGCTGCAACCCATGTCGACATCTATTATGTGCCTGTTGTGTGGTGAACACTTTGTTTTATAGGAAAATTCATTACTAAGAAAAGACAACAAAGCATACCTGTAATTATAGCTCAGTTATTTGTTTTACTCACTGCAAGAAACTGAGGAAAACATTGATCTGCTTCTGCTTTAATTGTTTCAGCTTTAATTAATTAGCTGTTACTGGCAACTTTATTCATATTCTCATATAAAGGATAGTGTTTCTCAAAGTTAATTGGTACTACTTTAAGCAATAATTTAAAAATGTATCATTGTATATCAGCATGGTAGTTTCTGTGATCCCCCTGAGTAAATGGTTTCTCAGTTATCTTATCATGAAAAGTCATTCAGCTAAACATTTGTGAATCTACAATACAGCTACAACTCTGCAGCTCTGTAACACACCCACTGTGTATTATTTGAGCACGCTTCAAGGGGTCTTTAATCAGCCTGAGCGGTCCCCACAGTTAGCATTTAAAGCGAATCTTTGCATCACAAAAGGGTGGGATGTGTAAATGAGATGTGACATTTTATTTGTGTGAGGCTATGCAGCAAATAAATAAATATCAGCCCGTGACAGACAGAGACTGCTGGGAAAATCTCCTTTACACTGCACTTGCTGGTTAGCTGTCACACCATTAAATTGTCTTTCTCGTTGACATGTTGCCATCCGATCGGTTAGCAGATGTAAAAAAGAGGGAACACTTGCCAAACTGCCTCCAAGAGCATGAAATTGATATTGTGAATTGTATGTGACAGTGCCTCTTCTGGCCTATAATTGATCTACATTAAGGCTACAAGGCTTGAACATGTGATTGGGAAGCGAGGCACATCATGAGGCTTCTGTGCATCCCCGGCTGGCAGCCAGGACAGTTTATTCTTGCACTGGAAAGATTACATCTTCAATTTTACCTGGAGTGTATGGACTTCAGTGTGCCAGCAGATATCTCTCCATAAGTGGGACCTTACTTACCGCTCTTTCAAGTACTAGATCTATCCATTCACTCTAATTAAATTGAGCTTTTTAATCTGGTTCTTCTAATCCAGAGTCAAGTGTGTTGGGACTTGGATGATGTGATTTGAAAGTGAATACGCTTGATTCGCTGAAACACTGTTATCTCTTCCCTGCTATTGAAATAAATTTGAAAATTAGGTTTGTGCACTTAAGTGCCTAACATTCAGATAACCTGAGATGGATGGAGTACAGTGTCTTTGAAGTAAAGCGAAGGGAAGCAAAATCTGTCAATCAGCAGCTATTATTTTAAAGAACAGGGAGCCAAAAGCGGAGCTGAAAAGCAGTCAGAAATAACACCGCCTTTCATTTGCATTTATTTATTTGTCCAAACAAACCTTGCATTGTCGTGCTGTTAAAACCTTCTAATAGCCAGATGGTGAAAATGGAAAATCTAAACTCCTGGCCAACCAGAGAATTTCAGTGCCAAAACCTTCAGTGGAAACGAGAAAATAAACTGATAAATGGATAAATGAGTGGGATTTGTACGAAGATGACCTCTCTTGGCAATCCCGGGGTCCATCTGGCTGAAGGTAAGCCCTCCATCTGAAAAGCAGCATAGCATCTATTGCTCCACTCTACAACCTCTCTGCTGGGGGAATGCAGTTTGGTCTTTAAGATCCAGATCAGGACGGGGCTTGATAAAGCTTGTTCTAGCTGGGTATCCAGAGATAGGGGTCTTACCTATGAGTCATTTTCAGCATGATCACCCTTATCTGTGTTGAGCTGGTCTCCCCCTGGTTACTCGTGGGGCCCCCTCTGTTTAACCCTCCCTCACCCTCCATCTCTTGCATGGCTCCACCACTAAAAACACACACAAAAGAAGCCCTCCCACTGCCAAAGATGCTTGTTTGTCAAGGATTAAAGGTATTTTCCACTGCCTCAGTTTCAGCATCTGTATTTGGCAAGAGTGGACCTTTATTTCGGGTCACAGCGCCACAAGCAAACCGTAGGCCACAGTCCAACTTAAACTAGCTGACACAAATCTGTGCAAATTGTGACAGAGTTACTGCCATGATGAAAGAAAGACAATGGGAAATATTTAAGCTAAGTATTTTATTCATTCATGGTGCGAGAAGATTCTTCAGAAAATAAATAATTTAGAAAATTAGCCTAGAGAAAAAACAATAAAAAACTTTTCTTAGATTGAAAAAGGGAAGTTGTGGGAAAGTGCAATATTTCATATTGCTCTGTGATTAGCTTGGTAAAAACCAACCCTTTCTTCAACACTTTACTTTGTACAGAATGTTTGGACCCCTAGCTACGGAGAAATGATTGCCTTCTGTATGTTGGACTCTGTTGAAGTTTTAAATGATTGGAACTGATTTGTCATTGTTCACAATCTCCTTATTCTCATTGATGATTGGTTCGCATAAATTTCATTCTGAAAAATCAAACTCAATGGGAAAAGTCCCAGATGAAGCACTGAAGGAAGATGAGAATCAAATGAAATTGCTTAGTAAGGCAATGGTTAGGCTAGTGTGTTTGTAGAACAGTGAATACATCCTCGGAGAAAGTCATGTTATTGAGTGCACCCTGCCTCCCATCCCTTGTTTTTGGTGGTTTTAGCTATTTTAAAAAATCAAAATGTTTAAAAAATGTTAAAAAAATAAAATTATATATATATATGTACAGTATATATCATAATGACTGTATTTGAGTTGTAATATAAAGTGTTGAGTTCTGACACTGACTTGAAATGTTAAAAGAGCAAATTAAATAACCATCAAAAAATTTATTTGTAAAACTTTGACAAAACAGGAACTGTTTATTCTAATGATTAAACATGCATATTTCAATTAGGAATAAGTAATAGAGGTTGATGAAAGGCTTTTAGATATGCATATTTCTAACATAGTTTGTACATTCAAAATGGATACAAATTTTTAATTCAAAATTTAATAATGTCTTACATAATTTGCAAATTAATTAAACTATTGATAAAAGCCATCATGTTTTACTATTGTGATATTGCCCACATGCATGCTTTATTCTTCTTTAGGGGAGCTCACCCGAGAGTATGACACTTCTGTATGTTTAATTGTTAATGTAAGATTTTCACTACTCCACAATTTAGTGAGTTGGACATAATTAGCAATACATAAATGAGTACAACTCTGGCATATATTCATTTATGAAGAACTGCTATATAATCTCCCAACATCTTGCTTTCCTTCAGCTGTAGTTATTCATATTTTCATTGCTTAAAGTGTTTCCTGTTGACAGAGTTTTGCCAAACAGCTAATTCACCATTAACTACAAAAACTTTTAAACTAAAAACATTCATATCCATGGACAGCTGACGGAGTTAGACTTTGAGCCTCTCCCACTCTTTGAGCATTCAGTTTGCCCTCATTGTGCCCCTTAAAAATGTAATCATATGAAACTATGTTGGTGGTTTGTACAATTAATACTGGTGTACTCAGGAAACATAATGCCTTCACTATGTATAAAGCTAAGACACTGTTAATTAAAGATCCTGAGTATCGACCTAGAGTGGGAAAAAGTTTTTGCCATAATTTCAAATAGGCATTTTTGCCTGTCAGGGAAAAAAAAAGTACATCACCAATATAGTGACTTGGGTCATGGACGCTCACTTTCAAGTTTTTACTCTGCCACTTTCACAGAAGTGAGAAGGGATCAAACAAATCAGTAACACCAATCACTGTAGGCCAAATATAAAAACTACTTAGTTGTTCTGTTTGCCATATGAATAACAAAATGACTGTCTTTTTATGAGGGCTTTGGAAAAAGTAAGAAATAGATTTGAGTGACTCACCAAAGCATACAATAGGCTGAAGAGGTGCTTCTGCTGTGACAGCATTTCGTGTATATTTACATCTTTTCCTCATGGGCTTGTCCATGAATGTAGGACTACCATCCCCAAAAGGAATATCACAGTAAACTAATCAAAAAGCTCTGACACAAGCGGCTCTCATGTCCCAAAGTGGAATGCTCCCCTCCACACTAATTGGTAAAGTTAGATCCGCTGTATATATCTGCAGAGACATCACTCAACGTGAACATTTATGATGAAAAAAAAAATTATATCAGGTTTTTTGCACACTCATGAGGCAAAGTCAACAGGGGGCCTCAGTCGAGTCCCTTGTTTGGATAAACAGACAAACATCAATTTACCAACCCTGATTCCATCTCTTTAGGCTAACATACATTACCGCTCAAATAGACTAAATGGATGTTCTAAACGGCAGCTCATAAACAAACGACAGCAGGGTGGGAATGATCTTTGCTGTAGCACAAAAGGATGGCACTCCAGGGGGTTGCATCTCTCCGCAGTGGCAGGATGTGATCAGGGATGTCCCTGCTGAAAACTATCCAGGTTAAATTATACCCAAAGCATAGGCAAAAGAATAAAAAAAAGATGAATGTAATAAAAAAAATGTTGACCTTAAACACTTATAGCCCACAAAAACAAAGCAAAAAAGCAATTCTGCTTTAACAAACACAAGACCTTGGAGAAAAGAAGAGAGAAGATAGAAATAGAAGAAATGGGAATAAGTGTGTAAGCCGGTGTGTGTGTGTGTGTGTGTGACGCCAAGAGGGAGAAATAAATGGGAAGATGGGGCTAAAAGGAAGTGAAATGACAGAAGAGAACGGAAGTATTGGGGTCACACTGATGGGCACTGAATTGTGTTGTGAATTGAATGAACTCATCTTTGAAAGACTACTGTGTATTTTTCCTTTATTGAGAGAATAGCCATATTAACATCCTGTTCTCTTTGTGAAGTCAAAGCCATATCAGATGATGATTGGGTTTGAGAAACGTTCTGATGGGAAAATAGAGCCCATTGCATCCACATCACCATCTCACACCACATTGGCATATGCGGCTCACTGCCTCTTACTCCTGCCAGAATTGAAGAGCTTGCACAGAGGAAAGTAAATAGATGGTTGAATAGCAATGGCCTCTGCCACCGAACCTTTTATCAGTGGGAATCTAACAGCCGTGCCGTTTTAGAATTTCAGTTTAGCTTCCGATTACGGTATGTCCCGGCATTTTATTCCCTACATCTCTATGCTTCATAGCCTTCAAACACTTCTCGGTAACTGCCTATTATCCAACAGTTCCACTCCACTGACCCTGCCAATAAAACTCTTCATATCCTTATAAATGAACTCAATTGCAGCGTTCTAAACATTTACACTGCGCTAACAGATCATCTTCACACCTCGGAATTGGCTAAATTCCTTTTTCCTTATGAATATATAGGAGGAGATTAGAGATATGATAGCTTTTCAGATTGCTGCACCCAGTGAAATTAGTTTAGTGAGCGTTTACAGACTAAATTGGAACCATTAAATAGCGGATTGAATTGATGGCACATTCATTGTCTCTCCATCGGTATCACTGTAAAATCAATTAGCCGTCACTTTTCCATTCTCAATAAAGTATGATTGTCAGCTACGGATGAGTAAAGAAGACCCCGACAGATTCTCACACCAGAACGCCATGTGAAAACAAATCTGGGCCAGGGGTCTGGCAAATGTAATCTGTAATTGTGCAAAAAGAAGCAATTTTCTGCACCATGCATAGGATGTGCCATAAGGTTAAAAATGTATCACTAGGAGTGATGTTGCAAAGCTCTAATCACATTGTCAAGGTAAGGAAATGTAGGCATTTCCTATTGATTTTTGTCATATTTTTTGATGTGTAGTGTTATTTTTACAGTAATAAAATTTGTAAAATCTGAAACAAATATGGGTTTTGGAAGTTTAAGTTCGGAAGACGAGTAAAAAAAAAGCAAAAGTGCATTTTTTACACAAATGTTTTAGTCAAAGGAAATAAATTGGCCTAGTGATACTTTTCGTGCTTAATTACAATATAAACTTATAACATTATTATCATCACTCTATCCAATTGGTTTCTCTATTTTAAGATAACACCAGGAGTAGAAGCATAAAATATCTTTTTAACTGCTTATGACTGAAGGATAACAAAGAGGTTAAGATGATTTTACAATGTGAACCATTATATTTTTAACAATAAGGCAGATTTTTTTTTGTTGTTTACAAATTCCAGCAAATAACAGTAAATATTTACCGTCATGCTATTTTTTATTATGCATTTATCAGGTTTTGTTTTCCAGTTCTAAATCTTCTGAGTTCAGAAGTATTGGAATGAAGAAAGCTTCATTCCAGTACTACTCTCTGCTACATACATTAAAATACATTTCTTTTCTACAAGACAAAGAAGATTTAAAAAAAAAAAAACAGGTATCGAATTAAAGTGCTTGTGTGACGCCGTCATCATTCTCTTGTAGCTTCTGGTCAACATTCACCTTTTTGCCATTTCATAACTTTATTTTGTGCTCATGGATTGCCATTTCTCTCACCTGCTACCATTTGGTATCTAGAAAAAAAAGGAATTCGTACCCACAAGCCTAATCTTCAACATCATTTAACATGTACAAATATAATTACCACACTATGTATTTCTCTCTGTTGGTTGTTTTTGTTAAGCCATGGTGATAAATATTAATTAAATAAAATGATTTTAAAAAATGCTCATTTGCAGCAAAATACATGTGTCTTTGTTGGCACTGGAAACAGACAAATTAGTCTTGGCCTTGGGTCAAATTCATATTCTTATATCCAAGTGTTCCCATTTCATCTCGTCCTACTTCCATTTCTGACTCTTAAATAGTTTAGTGCCCATGTTTTTAAACATACTTTTCAAAGGAATTTCTTAAAAAACAAATTCCATCATATGTGGCAGATTTCTTAGCGCAAACTAAGAGTAGATTTTGGGAAATTACTTTAATTTAAATGGAAAGTGGGGAGAAAACAAATTGAACATGGGTACAAATTTGCACACACTAAGTAGGAAATGTCACGTAATCAAAAAAAAGTTGGGTGAGAAAAGGCCATAAGTTCTAAGATATAGAATGTGTGTCTTGTTAATATGTTTTCAGCTTTTGTAGTTATTTGTTTTTACTAGATACAGTATTCATAATTTAAAGAATTAGCTGGTAACATTTTAACATAGGGTTAGGGTCAGGGCGTGCTTTTTGACCATAGTCTGTCTGTAAATGTGGGTATGGAAGGTTTACTTGAAAGGCACAAAAAATACGGATATAAATTGATATGCAATTGGTACAAAATATTCTGTGGCAAGTGTCTTTTTCCACGTGTAAAATTCTGGTTTGTGTCTGTCATAAACAACTACAGTTATCCACTGTTATTATTGATAGACTTTCATAACATTTAGTCATTTTATGTGTAAAGATGAAAATCTGGCTTGTACGACATTTATTATTATCATAATTACAATCAAACTGTCCTGCAAATGTATTGCCATATGGTGGAGTGTTTGCTGTTCTGTTATATATTACACCACGTGTGTGTGAAACACTGTAATGTTCTACTTCTGGTCTTGCTAATCAAAAAAGTCATTTGTTTAACAGATTGTTGTTTGGTATATATTTGCATTGTTAGTCAGCTGTTCTGTTTGTGCTGCAAATCAAACAGCTTTGTGTCGACCAGTTTGCCAGAGGCACAGCTAGATATCCTCCGAGATCAAGACTCTCATCTAATTTTTCTTCTAATGAAATAAGATAGGTTCTCCCAGTGTCCCTCATCCAAACGCTTTGTGCAATGTCTGCACTGAGAGCCTCTGCTCCTGACACCTCCTTATTTTCTCTGCATGGAGTAACATATGAACATGCATATGAAAATTACCAGAGGCACCAGCATCACATATGCTGTAATGCCATGGATGGCACAATGCAGCAAAGCCAGCTTTTCAATAGGCCATTTTGTTTAGTGGAGACAACAGATGAAGCTTTTTTTTTTAGCTAGAACTGGATTGGCCAACAGCCTGATTGACACTGCAACTTTCAGGACCTGCCAACATTTATCTGCTGGCAACAATCATCTGAAAGAAGGGCAGAAAACACAAGATTAGCAATAAAAGGTCTGATCTTTAGAATTTTGGCCTGCACATTCGACTAATTTTGTCAAATAAAACGGTTTTCTAATAGCAGTAAAAGCAGTAAAATTGTTTGACTTTGACTGTTTGCACCTTCCATTGAGCAAAAATATTCACATTGATTAAAAATTTTGATTCACCAAAGGTTTCACTAAAGCCACAAGGTTTCCAAATCTTTTCATTCAAAATACATAATCTATCTCCCTTACTCCTGAAGGAAATAATCACATCTGCCAAAATGGTGATTGATGTTGACTGAATGATAGAAAATACTATATTCCTGCCATTGCAACTGGAGCAAAATGTATTAAAATCATTGTCAAGACCACATTGGTTAAATGTCTAAACAAAATTAAAGCATCTTTAGCCGCCTGCATCAGGCGTAGTAGCAGCAGAGGATTGATTATTTCCTTACAGATTGAGGGGCTTTTAGATTCTCAGATGAAAGGTGAAACGTGAATGCAGTCGGGTCTTATTGCTTCATGCTATCAACATTTCAGCTACCAATATATGTACCAATACACAGCAGATGCTCATCTTGCAGGTAAATACTTTGATTTCATGAATACAAATGGTTGCTCACAATAGGAACGGTAAGAATTCAATCTATATCAATCTGATTCAGAGACTTTGCAGGCTCTTAGAGAAGAATGAAGGGATTCAGTAGTCGCCTTCAGATATGAGCTCAGTGTTTGGTTTCAGTGGAAGGGGGGGAGGTATAATAATAAACTGACTGTGTGCTTTGCAGTTAGCCAATAGCTGCTGGGCTCTCAGGTCGGCGTGGGATTGACAATGTTTAAAGAGGCAGGCCAAGCAGCATCAGGGTCAGAAAAGGTTCCAGGTACCTGATCAACCTTAGACCAGTCCAGGAGCTCTTTAGTGTTCAGAAACTAAATGCAAGTGAGCAGAGCTTGCAGGGGGCTTTTCTCATGAACCTGACCAACATGGGAGAAGGGCTGTGGCGTAGGTCTGGAGATTCCTCTGAAAAACCAACAGCTGACGCTTGGTAGCAGGTGGGGTGCCGTTCTGTCCACAGGTGCGGCACAGATGCCTCTGAAGCAGAGCGAGCACCAGTTATCCTGGGACACGGATACTCGCTGGAGTCTCCCGATTCTGTCTCACCCACAGCCTCTGCATCTGCTCAGTCATTCTCTTAGAGTAATTACACTTGACACCTGGTGGGCACATGATGGATGCTGGGAAACAAGAACAGAAATCTGACATGATTGTTTTACAGGGTTCAGTGACAACAGATTAAGTCAGATCCCTTCGTATAACAATAGTTTTTATGCTGTTTTATATGCAGATATGAAATAAACGGCATCTATATTTCTTTAATTTTTTTTAGATGTTCAGTATTTCAAAGCCATAATGAAGAATAAATGAAACATACACGGAAATGCTGTCAAATTGGTGTCATAATTGCTATTTGGAAGATTCATAATTACAGAGTGCATCCATCAGATAAAAGAGTGTGGATAAAAAATAGAGTTGGACTTCTAATGGAAATCTGTTTGGAGGGGGATAGTTTCTAATAAGTAATTTTGCCTAATAAACTATAACTGATTTAATCTCCACGTTATCAGGCCAAGATTTCACCACTTTCCTTTTTAATTGGCTATTTTGTAATCCCGATTCCCAACAGAGCGGATGGTCTTTCTCCCTCTCTGGAGAGATACCATGAAATCAGTTTGAAACAGTGTGTCAATCTCATTCTGAAGTGGCCATCTGGCCAGTGTACAGAAGCAAGGGATGGCATGCTGAACCACGGGGTCTCTGTGAGGCAATCATGAGCAGATTTACACAATGTGTTAATGCAAATTTAATAGAGACTTCCTATCAGCCACTTTAATCTTCCATGTGTTCTCTTGGCCCGACCAAAACCAATATTTAACATCGGGATCCCAAAATAAGCATAAACTTTCCGATTTTTAAACATGATTCATGTGGAGCAACCATATGTCAAAATGACTAATATGATTTACAGTGCTGGGTAAAACTATTAGCATCCTCAGGTAAAATACAAAATGAAGTTTTCAACCAATAATTGAATTTATTTAGGGGGAAAATATTCAAATTAACTAGGCCTTATACATAAAAAAATATAATTGCTCTCTTATGAACAATTTTTTGGAATGGTGCATTTAAATTCACAATCCATACCCACACCTCATTACTGCCAGACTTGCACAATCGAGAAATGACTAATACTGAACCTGCCTGACATCATGAAGTAGACTAAAAATGGCCTGCATACGAAAATTACTCCACCATCAACAACTCATCCAGTAGGTGACAAAAAAACTCATATCTGCATCAAATGCATTGCAGAGCATCACTTCCTCACTTAAAATTAATGTTTTATATTCAGTAATATGAAAGCGACTGAGCACAAATTCTATCCAAAAGAGCTGTTCAAGGTTAAAATCACTGTTGACCAAAGAAAGTACAAGAGCCTCTCATACATTTACCAAAAAAGATGCTTCGAAAATGTGGAGTTATGAGAGAAAGGTGGACCTTTTTGGAAAGTGTACATCCTAATATATCTGTCATAAAAATTACACAGCATTTTACAAAAAAGTGGGATGTTCTGGTCCTACTCTACTACTGCAGGATCTAGACAACTTGAGGTAATAGGTGGAACCATAAACTATGTTTCTTGCAGAAACCTTGAAAGAAAACCAGTTCAGTTGGGATACTTATCAGAAAATTGATCTGAAGCACAACAACAAATACTGTTGGAAAATAAATGAAGGTTTGGGAGTAGCAGAGTCAAAGCACATATTTAAATTAAGACATTGGCATCATATTTGACAGATTGTTTAAGATTAAAACCATTCTGAAAAGAAAAGTGGGGCAAAATTTCTCGATGTGATGTAAATGCTTGATGAAAAGCTGTTAGTGTCAAACATGGTTAAGTTATTAATTACTTTCTTCACTGTAGGCTGGTTTGAATAGCTTTTTTTTTATTAATAAAGAAAATTCCAGTTTTTGCAGTGCTTTTTATCAGATAGTAATCTGTTTCATGTATTGAATGACTTAAGTATGACAAAAAGGCAAAAAAATACTGATTGTTGTGCTGTAAATATTTGAGTCATTATTGATGTTAGTTATATTCAGCTAAACAAACTACTAACTTAAACTATAAAATAAAATGAAGTCATAAACAAAGACTGGATAATACTCAGTGCCACACACCCACTATTGACAGAGCACAAACCATCTTGTATGTCTGCAGACTTGTGAGTCAGAAAGTCAAACATCAATAAGTGCTGAGATGATGGGATGTATGTCAAAAGAAAAGACTTTATATTTGTTTGGTCCAAGTTTCCAAGTAAATAAAAGATTTCTTTATTATTTTATTTACAATAAAACTGAACTATTTGAGACAAAGTGCTATATATGAAATGAAAGAAAAAAAAATACTATTGCCCAATTATAACATATATGGTAGATTTAAACTTTACATGAATGTTAAATCACAAAAAGGACACAAAGATTAAAGTTAGATAAAAAATCAAGTGTGAAATCATAAGCAGTTTTTACTGGTTGTATGATTTTATCTCTGAAATCAGTTACCAGTAAACATGTAAAGAGTTTTTCCAAGTCATTCCAATCATTATTTTCTTAAAAAAAAAAAAGTCCCACAGTGTCCCACAATGTTACATTTCTTAGACATTCATCAATGTAGACGTCTGAAGAAACTAAAAAAAAAAAAAAAACTCTATGGAATTCCAAAATGTCTTTCAAAACACTAATTTGCTAATGACTGCGACTTATAGCCAAATGTTTAGAGACTTTTTTTTCCTTCTTGGTGTTTCAAATTTTGTTTAACAGAAGAACAGCTGAAGTAAAAAAAATGTTTTTCTTCTTATTTCAACCGAAAAAAAAAAGACTTTATTTGCTTTTATTCAAAGACAATAAATCTACATTGTCTTGCGGTGTCCTTTTCTTTATTATTTGCTTTGGCCCTGTCGGAAACCTTTGTTGCTTCATCATGCAGTTCCACAGCGCTGCTGCAGCAGTCACATATGTACCAGCCGTCTCCCCTGAGAGAACTGAATGAATGCATATTAATGAGCTTCCATATGAACACGCGCCACGACACTGGTGTTGTAAATGAATGAAGACGACAGAGGACCTTATACCCCCACACGCTCCCTTTCTATGCATAAATGCAGTAAACAAAAGAACTGATTTCACATTTTCACTTCATATTAAGTAGAGAATAAATGATAAAACCTTTAAAAATATCAGACATAAATTCTGTGTTAGAGTAATAGTTTTTTCCCCCTTATGCTGTCAGAACATGTCAGGGTTGAGAGGAAGAGTTAATGAGGCTGTGAATCATTTCCCAAACTTTAAGGAAACTTTTTAATAAACCAACCAACTCAGAATGATAGTCATTCCAATCACTCGGATTAATAAATACTCCAAATTGTTTTGTTTCAACCCTCCAAACATTTGGAGTTTTATCTTATTTACACTTGTTGGACCTTTCAGCTTTCAGGCACCCTGAAATATCTTTTTTGTCATGCTACATTCTCAGCTAATTAAAATACGCTGAATGGTTTTTCTGCAAAATGACATTGTCATATCTGCATAATACAGGGCCCCGGTTTTTATAAATGGCTAAGAACAGGTAAATAAAAACCTTTGATTTCATTTCAGCTTGGATGTTTCTTAACAAAAGAGACAAGGCCAAAGACAGGCTGTGGATATCAAAATGGAAATTTCCCAGGGTGTTTAATTGGATGGCCACTTTTACTTAACTTATCTTTGCAGCCAAACTCATTCACTCGAAGTGAACATTTTCCAATTAAAGAAAATAACTATTTCCTCTCAGGTTAAAAGCGAGCCTTTAACTGTCGTATTCAGTCTTGACAGCTTGTGTCAGAGTAAACAAACAAAGCACTGAGCAAAGTCCATTTTTGACCCCATGAAGTGTATCAAGTTTGCTTGCATACCACAACTTCATTTGCAAATTTACAAAAAAATATATGCTGGAAAAACATACGTAGAGAGTTTGGGTTTTAATGTAAAAAGTATGCTTATTTAAAGATCTGAAATTACAATTCTGGCACAAACAGCTACCCTGAAAATCCCCTGCCTCTCCTGTGTAAGCCAACGTGTCATGAATCATGATAAACATTTTTAAATGACACATACTTACAGTTTCAACAACAAACTCAGTGAAGAACAAATGATTTCATTCGCTTCAGAATAATGGGAAAAAAATCTCCTATATTGTTTTTTCTTTTCTTTTTGTTGTTGGATGCTGCAGAGCCCAACATTAATCCCAACTGTCTGTAAAATTGAAGCAATAAAAACCACAAGCAGAGGCATCACATTTCACCATGGTGATGCTCCTCAAAAGTATAGATCCGCAGACAAACAATGATATACTTGATTGTTTCAGTAAAGATTCCTGGACTCTCTGCATTCCCTTTGTTGTACATGAGAGAGACATTACACCAATAGTGGATATGACCTCATTTGCTGCAAAGAGGAAATTTAATTAACAGAGCAAACAGAGTCTGCCAATATGCCTCCACAGAGACTGCAGAACAGGAACCTGCAATACTGTCTTTAAAGACTGGCCAACAGCTGGACTGTGAGGGTTTTTTTTTTTGTCTATCTGCTTTAAAAACTGATAGATTAATATCTTTAAAGAATCCTGCACTCGGAAATTAGGTAGACGGGATCTACATAAACAATAAGAAAGCAGAAAATTTGAAAATCTTCTTTATTGTAATAATTTCTCTCGGAAAACTGCTCACTTGACTTTATCGCTGTTCTTCTTTTCTGCTTTTGTTGTGCCAAAATAAACTAAAAAATCCCAGGAGATACTGGTGTATTTCTTCTCCAATCCAGTTCATGTTTTGGCCAAACTTACTTTATAAAACACAATGTGATGAAAATTATTTTCCCACTCTACAGTGGAAGCACAAACTCATCTCTGCACACATGGCAAAGAAAGAAGCTGAGCTCACAACCTTTGTCCTCTCAACATTTTAAAACAATATTAACTTCTGGTTTATTTTCTTCTAATTTTACAAAAAACACAAAATCTACAAAAATAATATTTACAGTGTTTCTGCACTGTATTTTAGGTGTTCTCATTTAGGAGTCAAATAAAGCCATTTTATCAAAATCTGGAGGCGAGGATGCCTTCATGTACCTGCTGCTTCAACAAAAAGCCCCTAAATCAAACGGAGCAGATGCCATTCTTAGGTGTTTTATTGTATGAACAAATGACAAGATCCAAATGTTTCAACTAAAGATGATCTGCTGAAGAATTTAGAATACTGGCACTTGTGTTTGTTATTTTTGCTATCTATCTTTTAAACTTGGGATTTGCTTTCAGATTTAGTCTGAGTTATGCTTGTTGTTTGGTTTAGTTAGCACACCCTGAAGTTGGATAAAATCTGGTCCGCCTTGTATTTCAGTTACACTGGGAAAAAAGTAGCTGATTGTAATTAATGCTCCAGAATGAGCTTCTCTGCAGTCCAGTGAAATAAAATATATCTCAATTAATCGTACATGTTACCCTATTATGCCTTAAAATCACATCGTCCCGATTATGTGTTATATATTACGTTATTAGTCTCAAATCTACATCAAAATCTGTCGGTTGAATAAATTTTCTTGACTTAATAAAAGCCATGAGAGGAATATACTATAAAAATATATTTATTCTCAGAATAACAATTTTAAGAATTCAAATAAAACTGAATCATTTTATGGCATTTACCTAATTTCTAAATAATTTGGCTAGTAAGTGTCCGAGAACTTGAGTGCTCAGACATTTCAAGATGATCTCAGGGTTGACCCATAAATATGTAAAAGAAAATATGACATAATAAAACACCAAGAATTCTATAATCTTGATCCAAATAAATATGCTCCATTCAAAATTTAAGTGTATGAAAACCTACCTGTGGTGTGATAGGACCTTATGTTCCACAAAATCCACTTGATTTTCATACTTTCAGACTGACTATCATGCTTGTTTTTAACATGCAAACAAATATGGCAGAGGTAAGAGAAATTTGTGATAGCAGCTTTAGTTTTAGAAAAACATAAGGTCGATAACAGGAAGTGCATAAACGAGGTAATAGCAAGAATTTTATCAGAAATCTAACCTTCTCTTAAAGGGCTATAAACATATTTTGACTAGGATTTTGGACATATTCTTAAATTCTATTTGCAAATGAAACACCAGAGTATGCAAAACAATTGCCTTTAGCAGAATCATGTTTTACATGCAAACAGCCTGTGCTTAGAGATAGGATTAGCAATGAACAACATCAATCTGATCCCAAATCTGTGGCGCTATTGAAAGTATATCATGATTAAAAAGATGCCTAGTCTTGAAAGAGGCTTGTCAACATTCATATGTGATTTTGATAAAAAACATGAATCTAAATAATCTGAAGACGCTTCAGGAAAAGACCAACTATACAAGCTTCTTGCATGGCTCTTTGGAGGGTACAACTGAGTCCTTTAACATTTAACTTCTAAACATATGAACATAATTTTCCTCCAGACATGTCCAGACAGTTATCTTGACCATTCATACAATAAATACAAATCAATTCAAAGTTTCTGATAAAGACTTGTCAGTAACATGAAAATCCAACTAATGTAAAAGGAAAATAAATAAATATATATCATTA
Organism: Xiphophorus maculatus; assembly: GCF_002775205.1. Taxonomy (NCBI): domain Eukaryota; kingdom Metazoa; phylum Chordata; class Actinopteri; order Cyprinodontiformes; family Poeciliidae; genus Xiphophorus; species Xiphophorus maculatus. The sequence continues at coordinate 8,279,145 of NC_036458.1, read as the reverse complement.
TATATATATCACAAATATATATATATAATGTGTATGCATAATAATTGGAGGCCAAATCAGTTTTATTTCACCATTTTACATTGATTTAATTAGGATTAGTTGATACGTCACATACAAATATTATCTTTTGAGTAAATAAGCCTCGCTGTAATTAGCTGACATACACATACATTCAGGTCAGCTTTATTATCACATTGGATTATCTAAGTACACAGAAAATATATTGAACCTGTGAAAAATGTTGACACTCCTACACAATTATTTTTGAATAAGTGGGTTTGTCTAATCTTTTGCATAGGAAAATAGGTTGTTTTCTGGTCAATAAGACAAAAGTTGCATTTTCTGATTGAATTGATTTATCATCTATGAGCTATGCTAATGACTGTTCAGTCTGCCTTGACCTCTCAATGCCTGTACAATTCACAGACATCTCACATTTACCTGCGTAAAGGCAACACCCTCACATACCAAACAGGGACAGACGCAGTGCTCCATTACCCATGTAGCCCATTCATGGTTATGATTATTATTCCTCCTCTGCCTGAGACCTAAAATACTTCCAAGGAGGACTGGCTTCACTGATCTTCTGGTTCCCGGATGGTTGAGCGGACTGATTTGTTTGCTGAGGGAATTCTTGATGTGCTATCAAGAGCCAATAAAATAAACAAGAAGTCTGGACCCCTTGATGTAAAGGCACATCATCTCCTGTCGGAATATAAAAAAGAACAACAGATTGCCATCCAAAATATCATTATATTCATGTTTCTTTCCCTTACTCTTAATTTTTAATATAGCAGCATAATTGGTTTCTGTGATATAAAATTCTTAGCTGCAGTGAACAGAATCTTAATTTCAGTAAACAATTTTAAGCCTAATTTGGTATGAGACACAAATGGCCCAGCGGCAGCGTGCAACTCCAATTATGATAAGGATTAAGCACATGCAATCAAAAGATATAACAAGATATTGTGCGAAGATACATTTGGCAAACAGGCAATTAATTGGAGAAGCATGACACCCTGCCTGCACAAGATGAGGCAGAAAGATGATGTTTCAACTTTTCTGTAAATTTAATGGCTAAGACAGCCAGTCTCCCCTTATTTGTGTGAAGAGTCTCTAGTCATTGCAAAAAGAAAAAAGAAAAAAAAAGACAGTTTGTTGTATTTAGAAGAGTTAGACAAAGCTGTTCGGATGTTTGGTGCTGCTTGTGGTCCCTGTCTGTTCTTGTAGAACCCAGCAGGCAAGGAGTGACTCAGCCCGCAAGCTGATTAACAAATTTTCTCATCCGGATGTCAAATTCGTACTTACTGGGAAGCACCAAAAAAATAATCTCTAAATAATTTTTTTTTGAATGCAGAGAGTTTAGAGCAATTTAACACATCAGCTTCTGTCATCATGACAAATGTAACATTGAAGAAAAGATAAATTCAAGCTGATCTTTATAGGTTGCATGAAAAAAACATGACAGATCCTTGCCAGCGCACAGATTACAGCATAACGTTGATGAAAACATATGTTGAATCTGTTTGGCTTCTGACTTTTCAACTATTGGGAGAGATGATGAGATTAATTGGAAGTGAGATAGCTACTGAGGGAGAAATGAAGCTGTCATAATACAGTAGGTGTTGAGTAATGATAGCTGGCTTGTCTTTATCCTCAATGAGACTGTCTGCCGCCGTGCTTTGACTCCGACCCAATTAATGCCCCAGGTAAACAGGCTCCCACTACGGTCACAGCCTCAGTCCTCCTGAGACTGTTGGTGAAATGAAGCCGCACGTTTTATCCGTGCATCATGCTCGGAAAGTCAACTTGACAGAACGTGGAATACTTGATAAACAGTCTATCTAGGGCACATGCAGTACAGCAGCTCTCTCAGGGGGGGCAGCTAAAACCCAAGACATTACGGGGAAACCCAAAGCAAATTATCCTGACATGGATGAAACAATAGCAAATTGGACAAATGATATAATTTGAGTCATATAGGCCCCAGCAGAGTCTGGTTGTTTCTTGCACTCGAAGGGATTTCGAAACAAGAACAGTGTTCTATGGTAAAGGTCATGATACAAAGGCAGCTTTCTGTTTGGCTTCCACAGTGATGTCAGTTTCTTGGCGAAATAACGCCACAAACCAACATATTCAATATTTTGCTTCCATTGAGTATCACAAATTCATGTCACAAGGAGATATTTTCTTAAGCTTTCACTCAGTTAGTCATTTTGCTACAATTGCGCTAAAACTGACACCAACTGGTAATTTTATTAGTTATATCTTATTAGAACCAAATGCTCCAATCTCTTATTCAACCTCTTCCCATAGGTGCTCTATTAGATTAAATTCTAGTGATTGTGGAGGTCAGTGAAGTGTGGTGAACCATTTGAATATGATTTGACCTTTGTCATATGGTGCAGCATTACACTAAAAATAGCTATCAGAAGATGGGTACACTGTGAACAGAAAGGTGTGAACACGGTTAGCAACAACGATTTTCAGGTTATTTCAGGCATTTAAATAATGTTAGGTTTAAGTTTCGCAGCCCACAGCATGACAAGAAAATATCTCCCATACCATTACACCACCTGCCTGAAGCATTAGGAAATGTCAGGACGGATAAATGTTTTTTTATTGGTTACACCAAATTGATGAATGGCAAGATGTGTCAAACGTTTCCAATCATTCATTGTCCGATGTAAGACCCAAAACACACCAGATCTGTTTGGGATCTGATCCAACGGAAATCGGGTCAGATGATGAACACAGAAATTAGAATATGTCAAAGTCAACTGGGCTGAGCTGCTCAAGATTCCCTATGACTATAACTCAGACTGTCCAAACAATATATACCAGCAATTTGACAAGAATGTTATGAGTGAGAAAAGAAATACAAACTAAAATCATTTACTCACAAAAAAGTACTGCACTTGGTATGTGGTATGCTATGTCTTGAATAGCACAGAGAATAAATGAAAGAGTGAAACAGCGATCATACTCAATTAGCTTTCTGTTTACTGCCGAACCGGCTTGTGTGGACACCAGTGGGTCGTCTGGTATATACTCTTGTTTTCGTGAGCCTGATGGTAGTGTCGTGTCAGAGCCTGTGTGTTATGCAAAAATCTAGTCAGAGGATGAAAAGTGGTGTATAAAACTACCCAAATCATAGCCTTAGTTTGTTCCAGATTGTAGGAATGGCTCCCCCTGTGGTCATATGCTGCTGTAGTCAATCTATTTCAAGGCTTGATGAATTGCACATTAAGACATTGTATTCTAGTTCCTTTGACTGTAAAGAGTGATTTAATGAGCTACTGTTGCCTTTCTATCATCTTGAACCTGTCGGCTTATTCTTATCTGACATTTTCTGACCTTATCTGATCAACTGTGACTTTTTGAATATTTTGTCATTTCAAGCCATTCAAACACAACCATGCCACTTTCAAAGTTATTTAAATTTCCGTTCTTCCAAATTCTGATGCTCAGTTTGAATTTTGGCAAGTCACATGTTTCTGTCATTGCCTGATTTGCTATTTGTGTCAACAAACAGTGGAACAGGTATGTCCAATAAATTGTGAATGTATGCTACTGATATCACCAGCCAACGATATCACTACCTTCTGATTCCAAACACGTTATGTCCCCACTTGTGTTGCTAATTAGATTTGATTAATCACGAGGGAACAGACAAATGTAAATGTGACTTTCCACTTGAAAATCAATTATGATTTCTTTTTTTTGAGTCAGAAGAACAAATGTGTTAAATAAGTTCAAGGGGACAAAGGTCTCCATGGAATTAAAAATTCCTCTCCTGGCGTACAGGCGTCTGCTAAGAGGGTCGCAGGTAGGAGAAAATCTTATTCTAGACGAATAATATGCACTTTTCAGAGGGAGGGAGCCACAGCAAACCATTAATCATCCACTACTGACACTGAAAACCTTCTACCCCTCATAAGGGCAAAATAACCTCTGACAATGATAGGAACTAAGTGGCCAGAGATGATGGGATATTGCGTGGTAGTTTATGTTGCTCTCATCAGCAGTCCAGCCAGCCTGAGACGATGGAGCAGCCATTTGACACAGCTCCCAGATCATATACAGCAGCAGGAAGGGACATTATGTGGTTAGCCACAGTAAAATAGCCACTGATTCAAGGAGCATGCTACTCCTCAAAACAAAGCTACCACAAAAGCCAAATCTTCACACAGACAAAGAAAACTGTTTAGTTTGTACTACATATACCCATATTGTCAGCTAAAGACAATAGGGGTATAGGTAAATGTTCACCAAACTTGCCTTTCTATTGAGTTTTGGTCTGTTGCAACAGACAAAAATACCAGCAGGTCAAGTATTCCAATACTTGACCTTCCGGTAAAGTATTGGTACCAGTATTGGTATGACACCAATACTGGAGTATTGAAAAAGTCATACTGGATCCATCCCGATCCATTACTTTGAGTCCTTCCTGCTGCTGTATATCAATTTCCTTGATCCATTCTGAGGGGTTCTCAGGACACCAGAGGTGGAGCAATACACCCAGCTCAAGGTACAACAAGATAACTGATACTCGGTTCATAACAATGAGACAGACAAGATCATTCCCCCAAAAATCTAGAAAAAACTCAGAACCACTGTTTTTGTGCCTTCACAAATCCCCATCTGCATTTTAAAGAATCTGCAATCAGTTTAAAATATTTCAGTCCAGAAAACTATCCACAGAAAATAACACGCAGAGTTAGATCTGCCTCAGTTATGCCCATATAGTCATAAATGCTGCCATCTAATGAGGCTAAATTAGCAGATTATTGTAATATTTGTCAGAATGTAACGTCATTTGTTACATTTAAACAACCATTACCAGTAAAACAATGAAAGATCTCTAGTATTTGCAGCTTCATGAAAACTGAGTAATGTCCTTCTGCAACTAATTACAGTTATAACCACCAACTTGAGCTACATGTAAGAAGAGAAAATTTCTCACCAGAGAGCTGAATGTTTCAAACAAAAAAAAAGTTCCCCAGAGAAAGGACTTACAGCAATAACACACATTTGCATCCCAGATTTCATGAAGGCATGAAGCTGATTGATTAATAGAGACAGAGCATGCCAAGCCATATCAAGAGCCCTGTGCAGGTTAAATGGTGCTAAGATTGTTTTATATAGTCTGTGATTAGAGGATGAGGAAGGAGGGTTTGATCTCCCAGACTTGCTGACCTTCTAATCACAGGGGGGCTTTAGATCCTGCACCAGCGACTTCAATAGGGCACGCTGTTTGAGTTGGAAACAGACAGTGGGAAGAAAGAAGAAAACACAAAACTGGACTGAAGAAATGCCTTGATAGATAATTTTTTTTTTTTTTTATGAAGATTCAATTAACTTGAATACATTTTCATCTAGGATGAAGTATTTTTGATGGAATGTGAAACACAGCATTTTTAATTTATTTAAACTAAAATTTTAAATCATAAAGATAAATAAGATGATGCTGTTTGAGGTTGAAAAGTACAGTTTTTTGTGTGTGTGACCTGATCTCACAGAAGGCTCCCTACTCCTTTAAGTTCTAAACAAGTCCCAAAGACTAAATAATGAATTTTATGTGCACTAGACTTAAATTTAGGTTTTTGTGATCAATTTTCTTATTTTATTTTTTTTTTAATGACTAAATAAAAATTGAAGATTGTTCTAAACGGCAAACATGGCCAGCACAAAATCATCCAACTAAAACTGATATGAAATTATCTGTTTTTGGATTTTTGGGGCAGTTCAAAGATAGCACAAAGTCCACAAATTGAATAGACTTTCAATGATGCACTAAAATAGTTTTACCAATCTAACAAATACTGTTTCAGACTAACTTTTCGGTTTAAAAAATTGTAACATATTTGCATAGTTGATCAGAAAAAGGGAAAGCTATAAGGTGCTTCTGCTGTTTTCACAGGAGAAAAAAAACCCACATCAAAAGTACAACATAATTATCGACATCATCAAAAGTAATTATGGATGCATAAATTAAATGCATGTCAGCACCCCCATTGTCCAGTGCATATTTGTCCTCTGCACAGATAACACTGCATTAACATTACAATAGAAGGGCAATAATGGAGCTGCCCAGCTGGGGCTGAGGGAACGTGACAATAAGCCTCAGTCAGCCCTTAGTCAGTCATAGGCCTCAAAAACTAAACAAAGAGAATCATTTAGTTTTTCTCTTCTTCCTAAACATAAATTTTAGTTTTCTGAAATTAATGTTCATTTGGTTGGGCCTTCTTTTGCAGGAATTACTCACCACCATATAATTTGTGGACTATTGAGTGCACCAGAATACAAGCCGCACCCACTAACTTTGAAAATATATATATTTTTTCCTCTTTGATAAAGTGGTTCAGTTTATGTTTACCACTTGTCCCATATTATTATTTCTGATTCACTTTATTTTTCCTTAGTTGGTCACAATGCTAACATTGCTGTTGCAACTTTGCTTCACTCACTATCCCAGGTTTGTTTGTGCTAGCATTGTGTTGCAGTTTACATCTATGTAAATGTTTTAGTTAAACACTTCTGGTTTGTTTTATTTCAAGGCACATTTATGGTAAATTGTTTATCTTTCATTTTTACTCACCATTGTTTGTCCATTTCAGATGCTATATCCTGAGTAGGTGTATGGGAGGAGCTGCTTCTTCTTCTTCTTCTTCTTCTTCTTCTTCTTCTTCTTCTTCTTCTTCTTCTTCTTCTCCTTCTTCTTCTTCTTCTTCTTCTTGTTTTATGGCGGTTGGCAAACAACTTACAGGTGCATTACCGCCACCTTCCAGGTTGGAGTATGGATCACACGCTTATACCCTCCCCATAATACCAGTTCTTCTTAGAAATCTAAAAATACTCTCAAATATTATATCTCCTGATGATTTCTGAAATATTTCTTCTAAATCTAATTTACAATTATTCAACTCATTAACCAACATCTCTCTCTCCCTTACATACTTATTGCATTCTAAAAATACATGCTGTATTGTTTCCATCTCTCCACAATATTTACAACAACCTGTACTGTGTTTATTAATTAACTTAAGAGTACTATTTAACCTTGTGTGCCCAAATCTGAATGGGAGGAGCTGGCCTAGCAGTTTCTGTTTAAATGGTTGTAACACTGATTGCATCACTGGGTTCTACCAAACTTCTACCAAGGGTTTTTTTTATTGTATTGTATGTTTTTCTTTAAAATGATCCTTTGTGTTGCCCTGTGTTACATGCGTTATTTTGCAGACCATTAAGTTATGTAAATGATTTTGTAAGTTAAATGAATGACTTTATTCCTGTTTCTCTGTTTAGATTTTGTTGTTTGTTATAACTTGTTATGTTGTGGTATGGTCTAATGAAGTGCAGGTGTGTTGCCAATTTAATTTAAGACAGGAAAGATTTCAGATGCTCCAGATGGATTTCAGATCCTAAACAAATGCTAAGCAATAAAATATCAAACCACCTTAATCTCATTTAAATCCAGACTTTGAGAGTTAGACCTTACTGTGTGCCTTAGATCATTGTCTAAAATATTTGACAGGGATTCTCAAAGTCAACTTCCTCAAAAGCATTTCTCTGCTGTTTAAAAAAGAGAAAAACGATATCAGTTCAGTATGTATTTAAATTTTGGGCTTCTAATTGTTTTTCTCAGTAATAAAGAAGTAACTATATAGAAACTTCATTTTCAACAATTATAAATAGGAAGAGGCACTGCTCAATGTGTTAATGGCAGAGAAACAACTTATCCTTACAGGAAAATTTCTCAGTTGCTGTGGCAGTCATGCTAACTAGCTTTAGCGTTCACAGCAGGCCCCAGAATGGGAAACTTTCTGTAGTATCGCAGAGAGCAAGTGGGAGTGTGTGAACATCATGTACACTATGTTGATTGACAACACTAATGCGCTCCTCCAGTTCTGATTGGTTGTTTCTGACAGAGGGGTTTACTTCCGCAAATGGCAGTAGGAGCTCGGTTACTGTATGTGTCTCATATTAGGCTGTCACGATATGGTGACAAACATGTAAAAAATATATTGTTTTATAAAAATTATATGCTGCAGCTTTAATAAATAAAACCAAATAAAGCTCCAGTTTGTATTTATTCTTTGTCAGACATTAAAATAGGATATAATAAATTTGGTGTTTCCATGAATTGCCTGATTTTTATCTGGAATGATCCAACAGATAAATCTAAAGTAAACAAGCTGATTTATCATTTACCCTGATTAACAAAGACATTTAGACAAAAAGTGCCATCTCATATAAGCACTTCTCTGCAAAATTTTCACACAGACCCACAGGGACTGCAGTTGTCTTGAACACTTGGGACTTAAGAGGAACAAACATAGTTTCTGTTTGAAACTGAATGAACACCAAATTCAATATTTTGATAAGAAAAATTAAAAACTAGCCATTTTCTATCAGACAGTACAATAATTTTTATGCCTCAAGGGGTTTTTTAAAAAATATATTTTTGTTTAATTATCTGAGGATGATTCATTAAGACCCAATCTGACATTTTCAAACCAACTAGGTGATTTGAATGTAAATATTACAATATATGTTAGTGGATTCAAGTCTGGTGAATAATTATTTGTCTGAAAAAACTTCAAGCTGAACATGCACTCGACTTTTTTAAGCTTTTCCATTCAAATACCACTCAGATAACAAGCCAAATGCTGAGTGGAACCAAAAGCTATTTAAATTTTCAATATTTGAGCTCGCCGTTGAGAGTCTCTTATTTGTCAGGCAGTCAAAGCATCTCTGAAATGATTGATTGTCAAACATTCTTATCCTCAATCAACAAGAAGTGATGAACGCCTCCAAATACTCGATCCACATTATTCTCCCAGTCTTCTGCGCTGGGTTCAGGCCTTTTTTTTTTTCTCCCGAGCTTCAGCCATCACACCAGGCCTTCTCCTCTTCAGTTGAGACACTCTGAGAATCGCTGGCAGCTCATATATCAAGGGAGATCCTCACAGCGGTACTCCTCTTCCTTTTTCAATGCGCAGGGTAAGTATTTTAATTAGTTGGCTAATTGTCTAAGTAATTGGAAGACAACTTAGCTCAAAGAGTAATCAATCTCTACAGGGCTGTGTTCTATCACATCAAAAGATCTGTAATTAACACTGCAAACCATGGGATGGTCTTTGACTGAGCTCGGTAGCGTGGGGGCGTATCATCACAGATAACACAGAGGTTGAGGAGACGGATCTGCAAGGCCTCCAGTGTGCTTGAAGATGAGATTCACTCAGAGAAAAGCAGACTCAAGAAAGCAGAGACAGACCTGTGTGCACTTATCTTCAAACAACACATCAAATATACAAAAATATGTTTATACTGTCAATAAAAAAAAAATCAACATGATGCTATCATTCCAAAAGTCGAACGTTCAACTCATATCCTGATTTTAAATTTCCCCATAGAACCTCTGTTAGCTGGATTTTGAGAACAAAATTGGCAATTCATTAAATGTTCTCATGCATCTAGTATCAATTTCACTTTGCATCAAAGCTCGTGCTGGGCATTAAAAGAAAATTATCCATTTGGGATGAAGAGGACTAATCATGTCTGAGATTCATTCATTTGACGCCCCTTAATTTCCCCACTGTTGAAAACAAGACGTATAATGAACAATTATACATAAAGTCAATTTCAGCATTGTGGTGGAGACTTAATTAAAATGTTCCAGCTTTTAGTAATATAAAATAGAACAGCTTACAGTGGGAAAGTTTATTTGTCAATTTTAATGTTAGAAGATGCATATTTTTTTATGGAAGGTAATGAGAATGACCCAAATGGCAACTTTCTCTATATTTTCTTTTCAAACACATAAAAACATAAACCCCCAAACCTATCTTCTAATTCAAGAAAAGCAGTTGGCATAATTGGGTAAATGGTAAAAAAAAATTAAAAAATAAATAAATAAATAGAGCAGCTAAATAGCTTTTAGTCCTCATAAAGTCTGGGAGGAGGTATCAGATTATCAATTAACAAATGTCGGCAAAATGCAAAAAATGACTGTCATGCTTGTGGCTGCAACCTAAAATGGATAATTACGATGAAACATCCAGAAGAGAGCAGCAATTGGAAAGATGATATTCCCCTAAAGGATCCCTTCCCCCCCTGCAGCCCGGAAGCAAGGCGAAACTCACACAGTGGCACTGACAGATTGACAAATAAGGTTAATAAGTACTTTCCAACCCTTCCTGAAGGCTAATCAAATATTAATCCTTAAGGTGTGGTCAGCAAAATAATATATAAACCAAACAATTGGTGGAGGGAAATTGATCTAATTGATTCTCTCTCAAAAATGTTCAGGTAAAGAAGAAGAAGAGGGAAAAACAGGCAGGGGCGGCGGCGCCAAGTTGGAACTGTAGGAATTCATTTCAGGCTGAGAGTGGACAAATATTTGGGTATAAACGCTTAAAGCAATTTCAATATTTAATCCATCTCCACATTCTGGTGACTCTGTGGAGGCAGTTTGTTCACCGCATTCTCACTGTAACGTGGGAGTGAGTTTTTGCTCATGACCCCCACCCACAGCCATTTCCACCCCCTACCCCCCATGCACACACTTTTAAAACAATATAGTCGATGCTCTTTTGCACAGAATTGAGTCCAAAAAAAGAATATATATATATATATATATATATATATATATATATATATATATATATATATATATATATATATATATATATATATATATATATATATTTGACGTGAACAAAAAATAAATAAATAAAAAATCAGAAGAGCAGAAAAATGTGATATTAAAATCTCTATGCAAGTGAGCAAGAATACTAATAAAAAAGGAGCACTGAGAAAACATTGCTATTGGTGACAAATGAGAATTTTACAAAAAAATCTCTTCACCCGCTCTAAGGGGTTTTCACAAATCAGAATCTCCGGGACATATAGGGGGTCTGGTGGACCTGTGTGAGTGGGGCCACACACTCCTGTACTGATAGGGCAAAAATTGGATCCAGAAGGAATGCAAAGAGGCTTATCAACCAACACTTCCAGGCAGCGCTCTCTGCAAGAGCATGTGTCAACATCATTTATTAGATGTGGCTGGGGACTAAATTATGTATGATCACAAAACGGGGGAGAAAAGGGGGAAAAAATAGGAGTGCACAGAGCAGGTGGATAGAATAATATTTGTGAAGAATATTAAATTATTAGCAGAGGCCCTTAAGGGAGAATATTTGTTAACATTAACTGGTGAGTCATTTGCAATGCTTGGTCTTTGTAATTAATCATGCCGGACGTTTCAGAGTCATATTCTTACTTAAGTGAATGTTTGGGACAGACTCTTCATATTTTACTGTCACATATATTATCTATGTTAATGCTCACTGATACAAGAAGTAAATCGTTTTTTAATGCAAGCTTTATGAAAAAAAAAATAGAAATTTAAAAACATTTTAACCACACTCCGTTCATTCTAGCTAAACACACTGTATACTAAGTAGCTTTAATATTGCCAGACGGGCAATCTCTCAAGCAAAATGCTCTTTCGAGATACTATGTAATTGACTCCACATCTAACAGTATGGAACAAATCCCACTAGCAGAGGGAGTTGACAAATTGCATTAAAAACACTCAATTTGGCCAGGATTGGGTAGAAGCTCATGTTCCTTCTTATCCCATTAAACATGAAACAGTTTAATCTCCAAAACTTGCTGACATACAGGGAAAATTCTTAAGCATACGGCGAATATTTGATTTTGCAGGAAGAAGAAATCAAGGTACGACAACGCGCCCTTTGAACCGCGGAGCTCCTCTGTGCGCGGGTCACACATGTAAACAAGACTGGAGTTTACTCTTGGCGCATAATTTTAATCAGCGTCAATTACATCGCTTAAAAAGCTCAGTGAGAGGGAAATCCTAAACATGCATATCACTTATCAGCCTCCTCAAAGTGGTGAATGTTAAAGAGACTCAAACTGTCAAATCATCCAAGTTTTTTTCTTCAATAGCTTACCCGATTTGAACATGTTCCGCTTCTTTTCATGACATGTAAACAGGTTTTGACATGGGTCTAGTTAAATGTGTAAGACATGCTGAAAAAAGGAAAAGGGAAATGCCTGTGTGTAGAAAAAAAAACTCAAACCTGTCAACACACAGTACCTGCTTTAAATCTGTTCCCCATTTCAGGCAATCTGTGGGAACCAGGCCTGTGGAGTCTAATCCTGTTTTCATCCGTACCCCTTCAACACACCCCCCTCATCCGTATCACACTTTCAATTCCACTTGCTGCTGCCTTTGTGTGATTTTCATTTGATCTACTTTTTAAAATTCAAAATCTATTCAGGGATTTTTTTTTTTTTTAGTTGGATTCACGCTGGTGCTGTGAAGGCCTATTTATGTTGTAGATTTGGAATTGCAAATCAAGAGTGTACTATTTGTGACGGGGCACAAGGGTGTCCAAAAGTCCCCGGATTCGCCTTTTATGAATCCGTAGGTTTAAAATGTTAACAAGGCCATTTTAGAAAGCTGATTTGTGAGGTAACAAGCAAGCTGTGAGAGCGTAGATGACATACTCTTCTTTTGGGACTGTAGGAGTCATTTTTAATAAAAAATAACCTGCATCCCATACCGTTCTGTACATTCTGTTTCTCCAGCACAGATAACTTCAGTTAGAAACAAATGAAGCATCATAAAAACTTGCCCTTTAAAGATCTAATGATTAGCAACAAAAAAATGATAGTATTAATAATATCCCTTGCTTGTAATGAGGAATTAGCCTTCACATCCAATACAATGTTGAGGAAAAAAAGATATCTTCCATGGGAAAAAAAATAAGATCAGAACATCCAATACGCAGAGAAATAACATTAGCATTTATTCATCTCAAAGTTTTTAAAATATAAAAAAGAGAAAGAGAAGAAATAGTGCCTCTTGTTTGGATGTTGTGCAGAACAGTATGCTGAAAAGAGCAGAACAGCAAAGTGTTTTGCAAAGTTACGTTTGGACAAACCAAAAAAGTTTGGAAAGCTGATGAATGGACAAAACAAGGGAAGGATAAGGCCAAATATACATGTTAAACATTTTTCAGACATTTGATGCAAAATGTCTGATTATGTTATGTATCTACTGTTGACAGTATGTGCATTTTACAAGTCATCAGATTAATAAAATGTGTTTCCAACTGCTGCAACCTTGTTTCATGGAAACTCCTCAAAGAAACATACTCCAGGACTGCAACTGAAAACATTAATATGATCATTTCCACAATGTAAAATGTTGCTGACTGTTCTTTATCTTAATGTGCATGAGAATAAGTAAAAATAATAAATAAATACAACTCTTGAACTATCATAAGCATCTTAAATTTAATATGACAGGAAACTTCAAATGACTCTGCACATAAACTGCTAGTTTTGTGTTCAGATATAAGAGGCAACTGATTCTTATTACCGAATTCCAGCCGTTAACATTCAAAACCACAAAAATATATCCTTCAAATGTCAAGGCAAACAAATCAATATTATTTCTTCATCTAAAGGAAGAGCTGCAATGTTTGTTTTTGAATAAGTTGCAACTCATATTCATGTAAGCAGTGCTGGCTTATCAGACAATATTCTTGCATTACTTGACGCCCAGTGAGGTACATATGAGAGCATTATAAACCCAGCCATAACAAGTCCCATTTCCTGTGATTATCTGACACAGGGTGCTGACAGATGTCCGATGTTGACATTTCTGTTGATATTGGCAGTGAAAAGGACAGCACAGACAGAGACTTGGAGAGCCTGCAGGACACACAGGAATGTAATTCTTCTCTTTGTTGGCTCAGATTGTGGAACTTACCGTATCATCTGCAGCTGAATGAGCACGCGTGATACTGACCTGTTGTGACAGACTGACTTCCTACACATCAGGCATCGGGGGTTTGTTGCCCACTGTCGTCACAGTTCGTGTGGCCAGAGCTGACATAGGGAACAGCTGAAGCATCAAAAATGCAAAATATAAAAGCCCCAATTATAGACATGTGTTTGAAAAAGTAGTATGGATAATGGATGGAGAGTCACAATGTCAATGTTATTTTATGTTACCATCTGATCCTAATCTGATTGGTCTTTGTTAGACATATTAGAAGGGCGTAGACCCTGTTTTCCATAAAATAACAGGTGAGGTTAATGGCAAATGATTTGTTGCATTAAAACCAGAGTTTTTCCATCTCCCTCTTTTTTGTTTTTGGTCTAATGGATTTTATTTTACTGAATATTCCACGAAAGCATGCATAATCATATGTGCTTGGAAATCTATGTTTCATGAATACAAAGCATCATTAAAAGCAGAACTTAGAGGACTATGAATTTATAGTATTTTTATTACTAGAAATGACAAATCCTCAGTTTAGAGCATTTTCCCTCAACTGTGTGTGGTGATTTATATTCTGCTCCAACAAATCACAGCTCGTTTACATCTTATTACATAGATCTTAGAAGTCCTGAATTTACTTGGACTAAGATAATATTTTGCAAGTGTCAGAAGGTTTCTCTACAATGTCACTAATATGCCACGTCTTATTTTAATCCAGTAAATGTTTCACTGGTATTCACAATGTTTTTATTGTACCTTGAAAACACAGTGAGACAATCATTGAGTCAGTTTTACATGCACAACAAAAAATGGTTTTCCACAATTATGTTTGTCATATTACAAGTCACTAAGTAACAGATGTTGTGTTACTTGGATCCCTTATATGAAGTTAGAAGATGTTGATGTTGTACAGCCTCACATTTTCTGCATATATATTTGATTACCAGGTTCTTGGCTCAAATTATAATTAGAAAGCACTGCGAGTTCCACACAGTTCAAAAGGACAAATGGCTCCACATCTTTGTGTCTATAGTTATCATCATGAAGCTTCCCATAAAAGTGTCATACCGTATGGCAGCAATTCCTCTCCAAACACTGGACATCCACAGGCTACTTTTTCAGTTTGTTCAGCCAGCAAAATACATTAGTAAAACAATTAGTTTAGCTCATATATTTTTTACAACTTTTGTCTAAACAAAGACTTTGAAAATCAGCCAACTCGTCATATATTGACGCATGGGACGGTCCGTCCTCGTCACATGTTGACGCGCAGGGTACCCTTTCGCGTCAATATGTGACGCGAGGTGTTTTACACTATGCCTTACCGTAATTTTTGCCCTAAACCTAACCAAATTGTTGGGTTTTTAAGGTTCGGCAGCAGTTACGAGAACCCTTCGCGTCAAAAATCCATGTAAAACATGTGACATTCCCAAATCGTCAACATGTGACGCTGAAGGACCCTGCCCAAGTCGTCAACATATTGACGCATGGTCGGAAAACGTCCCAACTCGTCAATATATGACGAGTTGGGAGTGAGAATGTGTTGCCATGTTGTATATTTACATTGGCAAGCTAAGAAACCCAGCTGATGATAAAAAGAAAAAAAACATGTTTGAATTCAGTCATTGTCCTGCTCAGGCATGAAGAGGCTGCAGAAAAGAGGAATTATTTTTAACAAAGTATATGTATATAGATATACACATATATAAATCGACAGAGAGAGGGAGAGACATCCAAGGAGTAAGAAAGTATGAGTATTTCCTTGCAAAAGTATTCACATCCTGTAGTCCATATATATATTTTGTCGTGTTAAAAACCATAAGCTTCTGCGTATTTTAATGGAATTTTATTTGATTGACCAATAAAACAGTCTTATTTTGGAAAGTTGAAGGAAAATGGTAGGTGGTTTTCAATTTTCTTTCCATGTAAAAGTAAGAAATCTATACTGTGCATTTGGCTTTACTTAAAGGGCCATCATCCTGATGGAAGGTCAGCATTTTCCCCATTCATCCTCTAATAGGCTTTCTTCCAGAACTCTGCTGTATTAAGCTTCATCATTTGTCTAATAAGACAATAATAATTCTATCAATAAAAGAATTTTGTCAATCCAGCACTCCTAATCACATAATGCACTCTTTGGTTTTCACATATGATTTCAAACACAAACTCATATGCCTGTAATGTGTTTATATTGCCAGAGGTCTGTCATCAGGCTTTGCTTAGAGTATTAGTGTAATGATAGTGGAACCAGCTTTTCCCATGACATTTGGAGGTTAATTTGTGCTGGTTTCATGGTCATTTATTGACGGGGGGGTTCAGAAATCAGCATTAACCACGCTATTTATTGACAGAAGTGTTTAATAACCCATCAAATCAAATGGGATGGCCAGCCAGGAAGCTCCAATGTGGGAAAATACACTTTATTTAAAATGCAAAAGGCT
The DNA here is from genome assembly GCF_002775205.1 of Xiphophorus maculatus. Classification (NCBI taxonomy): domain Eukaryota; kingdom Metazoa; phylum Chordata; class Actinopteri; order Cyprinodontiformes; family Poeciliidae; genus Xiphophorus; species Xiphophorus maculatus. The sequence goes on along the minus strand of NC_036458.1, from coordinate 8,262,876 downwards.
TGTTTTATTTGTTGATTACTAAACTAAAAAATAGAAGTTCAGAATTTTATGCAGAAATGATTTTCGATATCATTGCAACTTCACGGTAAATATTGTTTAGGAGTTGTTGAAACTGGTTTATGGGAGGGAAGGGGGCTGCATGTAACAACTCTGCATGAGGTGCCATGAGCCAGATGGACCTGGTTATTGTAGAAAAGAAAGGGTGAAGTGGAGGCTTCATCTCCTCACCAAAAATTCTTCCTTATTTAAATAGATTTACAGACTTGCTGGATCTAGCATGTCTGTTTTCTCCCCAAATTAAAGCCCTGTTGTGAAACTTTGTTCTAACCATGAGTAAAATTGTTTTATGCTTTGGCTGAAGGCCTGGCAATTTTCTTTCTGAGAGGTTTCACAAAGAGCATAGGCTATGGGACAACATAAAAGATCACAAACATTCATTTCATCTGAAAAGCTCAAGCAAATCTTGAGCTTTTTAGATTTTTGACTCTGAAATTGGCACAAAATGTCTGTGATCTCTTTCATATGCCAAAGCCTCTTCATACACTGTTATCTTCTTCTAACCAATGTTTACTACGATTTGTATAACTGCATGTTCCATGTACAGTATATTTGCATGGCATCTCACAAACACAGAGTGAAGGATACTCATGTTCAAAAGAGTCTTCATGTGGAGTGCTGGAGGATCTGGAAAATGTATTAAAAGGAAAAAAAGGGTGAATAAAAAACCTTTCAGGACTTACTTAGTAAATGTTTCAGCTCTAAGAGGAAAGGGAATCTTGGAGTACAAACTGTTAGTCAGCAATCAAAGCTTCAGCAGCAACTTTAATAACACTCAGTATTCCCTTTAGATTACATGACTGAATGCTAATAAGTAAACAAATCTGACTTCTAACGTATAGTTACTGGACAAGGTTAATCCTACAGGTTAATAAATACTACATATTCCTTCTTAACAGAGCACGCAGCCTTTTCAGAGTTCCTTTATCTTACAGCCAGTCGGCAAGGCTGTTATATAATTATTTCATTGCATTTGTCATTGGGTTTCATCCCTGGGGTGAAGAACAAATTAAAGCACAGACTATGTTAGCTTTATATTCCAAATGTCCACAATACACAAACCATAAAAAAGTTCATATTTTCTCTGTAATGAATGTTACATTATTTATACTATGAATTATAGATGAACTCGTGCAGACCTGTGCAGCTCTGAACAGGCTGGCCTGTAATCAATCCTTGTCAGCCGGACTTCTCCGACAAACATTTATTAGTAGTTAGACTGTCTTTGGTTGGTTTGGAGAAAACTGAGCTGTGCCAGGCTGTAAAAGGCGCCATTATTACCTGTACTTGAGATGTAAATTGCACCACTATTCAGAGGAAATGTATTATAATTTAGGAATAAATATTAAGATGTTGTGGCTGTGATGATTCGAAGATTATGGTGAAAGAGATTAAACAGCTTGCTGATTTAAAGGTGCAGAAAAGCTTATTGAACCAGACTGTTAATACCATTCAAAAAATACTAAAGAGAATGCACGTTAAATGACAGCATCCTTTGAATTAATACACTTTGTAACTTCACAGGCAGTATAAGCACTGAGCTGAGATAGCGGGGAAACATTATTCATGGTGTTTTTCATCCTAACTCTACTTTATTAGCTTATTTGATTCCCCATTCTCCTCCTAGTTGATTCAATACATTTCCTATTTGCATAGAACTGTCCGGTAAGATTATCTTCACTTATTTGATCTATCCTAAGAGTCACCTTGTTCAGGATCTTATATGAATAATGAGATTTTAAATTGGAAGACACTCACACAGAGAATGAGGCATTTACAGTTAATTCATCTCATTGAGTTACATTGCTTAGAGGTATTGGAGGGTTTAGATTTTCATTCAAGCATCATATTTAACAGTGTCTGCTTCTCCCCCCTCTCCTTCCACTTTACCGGCATTGAAATTTAAATGGCCCAAGCCTGACAGATCCAATATTGCGACCCACTGTTGCTATTTTCCTGGGAGCAAACACACTGTCAAAATCCTTCTATGTGGAGAATAAGGAGGCAAAGAAAGAAGGACCACATGCAGCTCTTCACCTTTGAACAAACATTTCAATAGGGCGTGTTTTAGTCTAGTTTTAGAGACATCTTCCTTATCTTTCTCTCTGCTTTTAAAATTACGTTAAAATAATAGCGTGCCAGCCGTACAATAGAATCGTACACTCAGATTTGTGTCACACATGCTCACACGTTCCCCGTGATTTGACAGTGAAAGAGGCAGAGAATTAAGAGAGTGGGAGAGACAGAGCACGAGGGAGGGGGTTAATTGGCTTTTTATGACTCCAATTAAATAACATTATGCATATACTGGCTTAACGGCTTATATGTGGCCTCTATTAACAATGTCCTCTTGATTGGTTCTTGGGCTTAAGGTCTCCTCCATCACGAGCAGCACTGGTCATAGTGTTAAAGTCCATTTGTGCAGAAAAAAAAGAGAAGATAGAGATTTTACGTGTGTGTGAATAATTCAAAAGAAAAACTACAAATCTTGAAAAGATCAATGACCCTATCTATACGAACACAACCGAGCAACAAGACCATTTGTACTTTTATCTCCAAGTTGACAATTGAATAAAATAAATCTCGTCATTACGGCCTTATCTTGAAAGTAGAAGAGTGAGAAAGAAAACAAGCATGTGCCTGTCCTGAAGCGGAGCTCCTGAGGTGTTAACTAATCTCTGGTGGCCAGTCTATACGCTGCCTCCTCTAATTGCTCCCTGTATTTCAGTCTGGTGTGAGAGCAGCCATTGTAGCGAACGCCCAGTCAGCCCCCAGAGGTCTCACACCTTCATTATCACTCTTTATTGCAGAACCTTATACGGGCACTCAGCACCAAACAGCCTGCCCGTTAAAAATAGAGCCTTCTCCTCTCCTCTCCTTTTGGTGGTTTCAGTTTTAATTACTAACACGGAGCCAAAGCCAGAGTCCTCAGCAGGCCTGACGTTTTTTTTTTTTTTTTTTGTTCACTAATTAAAGCGAGGATGGAGTTTATTGAAGGGACCCTGACTCTGCTCTCTCATCTATTATTAAGAGGGCAGGACAAATCATTTTCAAATTTATATGCTGAAACCTATCCAGGGACAGGCAAAGGGGCGTCAAAGGTTGGGGGAAGGTGGGAGGAAATGGTGCTGAACACAAGGAAGGGTAGTTGAGAGTCTATATGTATTGGAGACGTAAGGCGGTTCTGAGGAAGGAGGGTAAATGCAGATAATCATAACACAAACACAGAGTTCCTGTAAATTTTTTACCATTAAAAGAGAAGAGTGTGGTGGAGCTGCATCGGCACTGTTTGACAAAGATAATGGGATTGATTGGGCAGACCCCCTCTGTGTGCTCCGTGTAAACAGTGTGCATAAATACCAAAACAGCAGGGTGGTAAAGTGAGAGCACAATGTCCAGCCAGATTGATGTTCTGTGTGATTCACTAACCCCCTCTGTCTAACATTCCTAATTGTCTAAACAGCCGTGACCTCGGCAGCTGCACAGGTAACTCGGTGAGGGAACAAAAAGAACCCTAAGAAGGAGACAGCTGGAAAGCACAACATCAAGCAGAGCCAAACACCTGAGAGTGCGACCCCTTCCTGAGTGTATTCAGATGGTAACATAATCTTGGCAAAAAAACCCCGTCTTTTCTGATATCAAATATGCTTCAAATTGGGGAAAAGCTGTCATAAATGAACGCTTAGTTAAATTGCTTCAGGTCCTTCTCTCTCGAATCCTATGAAGTACAGATCCACATGGAAAATGAGAAGAAGACAATTAGAGAAAAAAAAAAAACTTCATATCTGGTATCTAACCTTTATAAGATGAGGTGGAGGGAATTGAAAAGGGAGAAATAATGAATTTAGCCAGCTGAGAAGCGAGTGAATCCTTCCTTAGCCTAACAAGCAGCTCGCATCCTCAGGGCAATTAGTCACTGTCATCTGAGGGCAAATGTAGAACCTTTTGCATGCTTGTTAAGTAAAAACTTACACAGAGGTCGCTGACATGTAAGAGAAATGCAGTGCAACCACTGAGCTATAAAAGGTTTTTACTGTAAAATAAACTTCAGGCTCACAATAAACCTGTTTTGTTTAAACTGTTAATCTACAAGTGAGCCCAAAATTACTAAGACAGGCAGATTTACATTTAAACTTTTCTTTACTCAAACAAGAAGTTTGTTACTGATAGGAAATGTGACATGGGTTTCTCAAAGGTAATGCAGTAATACGAAAAAAGAATCAGTTTTGAAAATAAATTAGAATTACAATTCCAATTTATTCAAAAATGTTATCTGAAATTCATTTACAATCCTTAAAAAACAATGGAAAAATATTTATTTGCTTTAAACAATCACGCTGCTCTTATAATTGCTAACCAGTTCTTTATGTTTCCGCTGGTAATTTCTCGATTTATCTTTGGGGATCAGCTAAACCTGGAAGACCTCCATGCCATCACGCTAATCTTTAGCCACCTAAACAGATCTCTACCAGATCCCTAGTGCCACAATCACTATTTCGGCTCATGCAATTAATTATTAGCATTTTTTTTAATTTAAGATTCACTTATTTTTTCTACTCTTGGTGTCTATAAACTTTTATCACTAATCCTTGACTTACTGTTTTCCTGGGGAGCGACATATCGCAAAGGCCAATTTTGATTATCCATTTTCAAAATGTTAATGATAATAAAACATGCCAACTAAGTAAAGCAGTTATTAGAAAAATCTTTATATAACATTGTCAGAGGAAATTGTTGTAAAACTGATGCTTCTACAATAGAAAATTAATTAATTTTGCCTCTTCTTACAAGACTTTGCTGGACTTCCAAATATTGTGTGGCGTGCTGCATACATCTGCCCACTCCACAATAGGGAGATTTCTGATGAGAGTGAAAATAGAGATTTAATTAATTACAGAAGTTGACCGTTATTGTTTTTCTACTACTATTTAATTCAGTTCTTGTGTACTGATATCCCTACATCCGGTTACATGCTGATTTGATTTAACACAAGAGCTCAAATCTAATACTTTTCTTGTGCACACAAAGCCGAAGAATGTAGTGAATTTCACAGCTATTCACAGAACGATTGTTTAATTTTTCCATTTCTACGCATTATAAATAATTTTTTCCAATACATACAAGGAGGGATATATAGGTCAGAGACCCTGGTGCCTTATCAGTAATTCACCATTGCCTGGTTATTAAGGACAGCTTAGGTGGAGAGGCCTGGAGTACCAGGAGGGGTTAAGGTGAATTGATTGCCTGTGGACATGTTAAACATGACCCTGTCAGGCCTCCACTCCACTCCTAAAATGCGCCAACCTGTGCACCTCACTCCAAGTAATCAGCTGTGGAGGCTTTAATAAAATTCAGAAAGCCCTGAGAACTTCCCTCCAGGGACTGTGCCAAGTTGGAAATAATCGAAACCCGAGGCAAAAGACATTTGCACTGTGTTACCGTAGGAGGCATAACAAAATGCCAAGTGCTCTGACCCTTTCAAAATATTTTTAGGACAAAAAGGAAAAACTGGTGTTTTATGAGCATAATTGAAGCTCATTGGCTGATGTTGTTCACCACTAAACAGATTGGAAACTAATCATCAAAGTGTCTGTTCCTTTACTGAGTCAGTTCAGATGCAGCAGCTTGCGGAAGAGGGGCAGTGGCAGGGTAATTATGGGGTAACTTGGGCTCAATCTGTCTGCCGACGCCCTCCCTCTTGGAAGGGGGTGTTTCCCTTGATTAGCCCAACTCAGGGTGAAGCCCCCGCTGCAAACGGCAGATTGAAGTTCATCACAGGGGTCTCAGCTGCCAGTATGTTGCAATGAATTGCTTCCCGTAAGAAGGTGTTGACAGGAGCAGCTGGACATCAGAGAGTGATGAAAAGAAAGGGAAATTCATGGAGAACCCAGACAGGGCAGTCCATTGGGGAAAGCATGCAGAATTGGTCATCTGCTGGTGGGGAACAGAACTGCATTAGGGTGTGTGTTTATATTCGGGGTGTAGTTGCTGACGTGGGGTTTTCATCTTGGAGGATGCCAGCCAAAGATCACCAACAGCTTAGTAAAACTGACTGAGTGGTCAGCTGATGCATCTGAACCTCAGAATATGGAATTACATCAAATGAAAATGCAAAAAGTGACAACATTTCTTGTAGATGTTTATAAGCTGTCAACAGCGATTCATGTTCGAGTGTTGAGTAGACATTTGACATAAAATCCTGTGTAGAAGCCAAAGGCTGTTATAATGACAAGAAATTGGTCTTTTCAGGGTGGCTGGCAGTGACTGTAGGACATTACATGTGTCTATTGTCTCCCAAGTGCTGCTCCTTAGCTTCACAATGGTGACTAATGTTAGCGAAAATGAGAAATGTGTGCACTTTGATGAATAGAGATAGTGCCCTAAGGTGAGGACGGACTATATTGGTGTGATTTTACCATTTGCTATATTAATGAACTGCCTAAAGGTGCAAATTGGGTTTTAATGGGTGTTACTTTACCATCTTGGTTCTACTACGTGCAACAGCCCATTCACTTAGTGTTATTTCTGCACCTTTGAGTTAGGAAAAAAAAGAAATAACACACTTTCTAGCAATCTGAGTGATGCTAAAACAAAACGCAAACATTAGCAGTTCAGCACCTGAGTAAAGAGGCTTTGTGTCCATTATGTTTTTGTTCAAGCTGCCAGTTTTTTCATAGCTCTCTGTAAATCAAGTTGAACCATCATGTTTGCTCGTGCAGAATAATTTATCACTCTGTCTTTTTCAGCTTATGAATTTGAAAAAACAACAACAACAACATGTTTCCGTACATGTTACAGTACCAAAAAACATGACAAAAAATAAGTTAAGAAAAAATAGGACCCTGAAAATATTTCTTTTGACAGCACTGCTCTGATTAACAGTATTTTTACCCACTTGAATCCTGACTCTTCTTGGTGGTAAACCATTCAGAAGTTGGATTACTCTTGTACATTTCTGTAAAATTAATCAAACTCACTTTAGACATTCTTTCAGACCACTCAGGTGTTCTGGATCTAATCTTCTCTGCATCTCCAGAACCAGAACCAAACATGGAGACATAGCGTTCAGTTGCATCACAAATCTGGATCAAACTAGAAAAACTGCAAAACAGCCGAAACACTGAGTTCCCTTAAATCAAGGCTAAACCTCCACCTATTTAGAGATGCTTTTTATTAGTAGTAAATGGAACATTGATCAGCATACTTGATGTGTATTGATAATTTTGATGATATTTGACAAGATGTAATGTTTATTACTTTTTTCACAATTGGTGACTACATGATGTTTTTATAATGTAAAGCAGTTTGAACCTGCCTTGTTGCTGAAATGTTCTATACAAATTAACTTGACTTGACATATGTCATGGTTAGATTTCAATCTTTATTTTAATGTTTAATTCGAATTCCTTTTTCAAAGGTGTTTAATTGTAAAATATTTTGTATACTATACAAGGACAGAGTTGAAGATTTCAGAAAAAATTGATAACAGAAAAGCTCATAGAAGTTGTTTACAGTTCATACAAAGCCTAATAATGAATAGAACATGACTCCACGTTAGGATCAGCTGGAATATATAATTGGATTAAAATAGTTTTGCATGTTTTTTAAAAAGTGCTATAAGATGAGGGGTGCTGTGAATTGGCACTATATAAATAAATGTAAATGAATTGAAACTAAATCTGAACTTTCACACTCATTTAACTATTTTCAACCTGCCTTTCCCATGACTTTATATCTGGTCAAATTAACCACTTATAATATAGAGAAAGTCTTTTTACCTCTATTATGTGACCTCACTATATTGTTTTGAAAAATAATTTTGTTTTGGTGTATAAATTGCTATATAAATATATGTATGCCTTATTGAATAGAATTACTGCTGTGTAAAACCTTAAATCTAAGCAGCCCAGCCAAATGCAATAGTATCTGCAGTGATTCTTTATGTTCTGTCTGAGTTTAATTTAATGAAACTGTACAGTTCCCTTTCTCTTATTGCAGAGAAATGCTAAAGCTCCACCACAAAATTCAGTCTCATTCAGCTCTTTAGTTAGGTAAAAAAAATATTTAACTACATGGGATAATTAAGGAGAGAAGCTACTATTTCCCCCCCAAAAAATTTGTGATGCTCAAGTTCAAATGAATCTATTTCCAAATCTTCTAAACGTTTCTCGTCTGTGTTGCTAATGTCAGCTGATCAACATGACTATTGTGCCGGTTGTGATGTCATGAATCCAGTCACACCTGAAGAATAATTTTCCTTTTTTTCTCCTGTGCACTTTAAGATATGTTGTATATGCAATATAAATCTACTCTGTATTACACAGTGGGGTTTTTACTGTCATTGTGCATTAGTTACTGGACAAAAGATATACCAGTGGCTAATATATTTAAGACGCGGTTTGCATCTGTACAATAATCTGTCACACCACTGTCAATACCTGATGAGACGATTTTGACACACATTAGAGTTGACCGTGTAAAGTCTACAGGGAAATCTTGGGGGCCATGTTTCTGCCCGTATGGCTAGGCTGTATTGCATTTTTTACTCTTTAACTCCTCCACTCAATCTCTAAACATACTACAAAATCAATTGTCTTATTGATCTATAACTAATTAGGGGAAGATAAATGGTTCTGCTGTACAAATACGGGCACTATAATGAGCCAATGTTGAAGAAGACATTTTAATTGAGTCTGACATATGAGGTTGTTCTTGAAATGTCCTGTTAAATGGCTAAATGTGACTGTTTCTCAATGTATTCCTGACCTGGTGGAAAGCAGAATTATGGCTCTTAGTTAAAGACATTGTCTGACTTCCACACAAGGGTATTTTGCGTTGTCGGTGTAGCAACCAGATCCCATGGTATACCCACCTCTTGGGTGTGACTCGTGTTGTGTGCACTCACCAGCGATCAAAGGCTAATTAGTTTCAGCGGACACGGGCTATGGCCCTCAGGTCAAAGATCATGACTGATGTTATGGAGATGATGGCGAAGAAGGAGGAAAGCAGGGGGGAGCAAAGGGATCAGAATCCTCATTAACCAGAAATTGGTACCCCCTGCATCAAATCACATGCGAAACCTTAGCTGAACACATATTCTCTCCTAATCACTTGTTTTACATCTATACAAATCTGAACTATATAAACTCTAGTGTGCATTACATTAAAAAAAAAGCCACAGCATGTCTCCTCTAAATATTATTTATTAAAGCCTCCAAAAAGTCAAGCAGTTTACATTATAGAGTTGTGACATATTAGTTCATGTACTGACTCAGAACCAGGAGCTCCCTCTACAGGTCATGTGCTGACTCCAACTGCATGTAGATGAGCCTCACTGACAGCCTGCTCTCTTGCAATGCTTCATTTGTCATAGTAGATGTTCAAAACTATTTTCCCTGGAAGCCTAAAATCTGAAGAAGTAAATTAATATCCCCTCCCCTCCCATTTTAAGTCCTGCAGACTCAGTTCATACCCTGCACTAAGTGCCCTTGTTGACTCAATTGGATTAGCACTAATATGTAAACACAGGAGGTAAGAGGACTAATCCTCTAATGAGAAGAGAAAAAAAGTGAAATAAATAAGTTGAAATGCCACCCTGCGCCTTTAACTGAGGCATCTGTCAGGTAAGCTGTAAATGCTGCGCAGATTGAAGTAGGTATTAAATGTGGACCAGGGGATATTCTGAGGTAAACTGTTGTGACCATTCAGTGACAGCGTAATTACTTGTTTGTAACTTAGTTGGATAATAGGAAAAGAGCCTCCCGGGGAAAAGACAAAGACTTGTTAATTATTAAAGCTTACATCAGTCAGCCACTAGAGATTTGCAATTATTAATGTTGTTGTTCTTGTTTGTGCTTAAACACTACCTCTGCTGTTAATATACTCATTAACCGAAATGAGTGATTTTATTACTGCTGATTTGGTTTGGGGTTTGTTAAACATATCACGGGCTCAGCTGTCGTTGTTTACTGAAGGAGAAACACTTCTGGCAGGTGCGGACAGCAAGTCGGGGAACATTGCATTTGATCACATTAAATTCAAATGTAGAAAATGGATTTTTTTTTTTTGTTGTGTTTTCTTTGTTGCTGCAGTGTGATGAAGCTAAATGCATTCCTTCAATTAAAATAAATCATTCAAGTTGCTGGAAACTAGTAACAGTTTGACTCTGAGTCCGTTTTGTCATTATTTTAATTCAGTTCAACTTCACTCAAGTTGTGTAGCAGGCTGAAGTCCATCAGTGCAAAAATACAACTAATAACACTATAAAACCATAAAACAACAAAAATGTAAATATATGGTATATGGGAAATCTAAATTAAACTATATTATACTAAAAAATGTTACCTAAAGAGACTTATAACAGTCCATCCTCAATCTGGATACATAGTAGGCACAATGAACAGCAGAATTTTGAATGCATTAAAAACAACATTTATTGCACCATCCAGATGTTGTATAACATCAAAAGTTAGATTTCTAAAAAAAAAAAAACATTTTTAAGTGCAGCTTCTGGCATTCATAAAGATCTCATTTCACCCTGTTTAAGGTCCTCTTGGCATCATTACAGTTTCAGCTCCCTGCAGCATAAAGCAGCATATAAGATACTCAAAACAAAGTTGTTGTTTTTTTACTCCAACTAGACAGAAGGCAAAATTGTGTAAAAGGATGTTTGCCTCTCATCACCGTCATTCACTGTCATCTGTGATGAAATGACTATGGTGATTCACCTTACCTTACTACAGACCTTAAGGGAAATTAAATTATTTATACATTTTTGTCTTGCCTGATATTTTATATCATATTTCACAACATGGTAAGAAAATATATTAAGGAAATATTGTAAACCAGCATAACTCGAACTAGTGCTAACTACTTCAGTAAAGTTTTTCCCTGGCCAACATTACTAACTTCAAAGGGTGCCAGTATACTGCCTTCATTCCCCCTACATCTTACAATAAGTCTACCAAAGGGAGGGAATCCTCACAATACACAAATAAACTCTCCTATTTATCAATTTAATGAAACACTCTTTGTGGTTAACTTCATCAAATGACTTAGACACATCAACAAACCCCATTATTAAATGACGAGACAGGCCTCTATAAATATCAAGCACATTTTTTTTTAAACCTTTGATAAGATTGAAATGCATCCATAACTATCTAGACAGCTACCTTAACCAAAGTGATAAAACGGATGTGGCATACCACTATTCATAAAATCAGAGAAACTGAGGCCTACTTGTTGAAGTAAGAGTTTTCCTTAAAACATATTTCATATCAAATGCATTATTAAAAATGAAGTGAATGCCATTTAAGTGAATTTTGTATTTCTCCTGCATCAACTTTGAGTGACACAATTGCAGCGTTAGCAACACTGAACATAAAGTAAGTAGGTGCATAAACCTGACAGATCAGGTGGGTATAAGCTTCTTGAAATCTTTTTATAAACATACAATGTTGGATTGCAGCCATGAGTCAAATAATCACAAATGATAATCCTAAACACAAATTAGGATATCTTAAAATAATTTGTTTTTCTTAAGGGACTATTTTTAAGCTTTACTATTGTTTCATATTAAGCTCTATGTTGTCACTTCTAAATCTGTCTGGATCTGGATGTATAGGCTTTATTTAATTTGGCAAAATTATCTGAATATTCTTAGAATACATAGAGAGATAGAAAGAGAAAAAAAAATTAAAGTAAACAAGCAATTATATCTGTTCACACTCTATTGTGAGCTAAAAACCATATGCAGCCTTTAAGGGTGTTTCTCTTCCTAATGGGCCCCTGGGGGATAAAGAGGTTAATTGATGCAGATGTTGATCGCTTTTACACATGATAAAGGGAGCGTCTCCCTGGTGGCTCCTATTAGAGGGAGTTTTAATGAAGTGCTAAACAGAAGGCTTTCCTACGGTGTGGCCTGTCCTGAGGAATACCCAGCAAAGAAGACACTTCTCTACAAGAAAAAACAAGGTCCACTATTGATTGTAGTTCCAAATAACCAAATCCTCCTCTAGTCAATGCCTATTTCTCAATTTATAGACGCAAACAGAAGACACTGGGAGAGGAAGTCAATCACTGAGGTGTTATATTGCTTAGCGAAAATGTTCATGGCAAAAAAAAATGTTCAGTTACTGACATTTTGCAGTTTGATATTTAGAATAAAAAAGCTTGATTTTTAAATGTATATTCCTATGACGCCTTTGCTGTGAAAATAAAATATCCAGGGGACTATTTTAAACCAATTCAGAAGCCAAAGAATTTTACTTCTAAGATCACACTTGGAGAAAATCACACCTCATATGTCCTAGGCAGTGGAGGCTGGTTAAAGTGATGGTAATGCGATTGGGCTTCTCACACGGCGTAACCAGCCCATAGTCACTAAATTCAGCTCATTAAAATGACAAACCCAAACACACAGTTACTCAGGCGTGATCTTCAGCTGTGTATGGCATCTGGCCCTGATGCTCCTCCGCCCCCTCCCCAACTCCCAAGAGCGTCACACACACATGCACGTGCATGCGCACACACATACAAGAAGCAGAGTCAGATTTTAAAACAATCAGCATTCCTTTCATTTCCAATTAGGTCACTTCACCTGCCACAGTCTCTTATTAGTGTCCACTATCATAAAGTATTAGGTGGGGGTCTATAAATGAGGATGGTGTCTTCCTCCTCTTCAGTCTGACAGTTTTTTTTACAGTCTCCACAGCCAGTTTCTCACTTCATCAGTCAGCCTCCTCCATCCTGATTATCAGGAGACACCAGTTTCAAAGAGACATCTTAATAGTGATGTCAACGTATTAATTAGAAGTGTTAATGAGCTAAAAGCAACCCAAATTAAATTAATGCAGCAATAGACAGAGAGCGAAATTAGCTTCAATTTCTGTAAATGATTCTGAAGTGTGCACAACATATCAGCCTGTCTGAACATTCCCATCCCCCAAAGCTAATCAAGAGCTACATAGCAATTAGCTGCTTAATTAAAGCAACACTCTGCTCAGAAAATCCTGCACAATTAAGTAATGGCTGTTATACCATGAAGACAGACTGTATTTTTCTTCTGGAGGGAGGGAGGAAAAATAGAAAACAACATATTCTATCCCTAATGGCCTGCAGGGGATTGAGCCAGTCAGGATGTGCCAAGATGGAGAGGTTTCTATCTCACGCTTCAACGGGGATCTTTGCTCCAGCTGGAAGCCTTGTGAATCAATGACAGCAAGGCAGATCAAACTGCCATGCCCATGGTTGCTAAGACGTCTGAATTGGCACTGACTAGGGTGACTGCGTCCTAATCACCAGTCCTATTTTAGCAGCTCAATGGCTTCCAGTTGGACAGAGGGACTCCAGACTATTGACACTTTGCACATATTTCAGCAGAAGACCTGTTACTGATCTCTGTTTCTGTGGACACTGTTGTCCTTCAGTCCCCGCTGGTGTGGCTGGAATGTTCCACAGTGTTGGATAAACACTCCCGAAGAGCCAGAAATAAAGCCATCTGCAGATTTTGATAAAAGTTTAAATGTCCACATTGCATTACCATTACAAATGTAAACATGTTATTGGCATATAAATGTGGCTAATTAGCACCTGAAGTAGGTTGCTCTGGATGTCAAAAGTTTGGTTTGAATTTCCCAAAAAGTAACCTATCTTAATAATTCCCATCTTCAGAAACATAACAGGCACATTTTGCAAATCAGAATATTATTATAGAGGATGTGTGTTATTTTTCTGAATTAAACTAAAGTTGAATTAGATTAATCACAATAATAATATGTCTAAAAACAAGAACAAACATGGAGAACATTTCTCAAACAGGAAATAGCAGATGATTAGCTACATTATATTTAAGGTTGTGATGAATCATTTATTTTTTGCTATAATTTTATTATACATTTTTATATTGCAGTTAAAAATATAAAAAGGTTTTTGAAAGAGTTTACACATTTTATGTGTATGAAATCCTGACATTGTTGCAGTTATCCCTGTTGCTTGTGTGCCTTTTACTTTTTCCTTCCACTCAATCTTCCACCTATGTGCTTTGATAAAGTATTCTGTTAACACCCAGCTTCATTAGCAGTGACTTTTTGTGAATTACTCTTTGAAGAGGAGTCTGAATTGCAACTTCCTTTTATATTTGTCTAATATTTTACTCTATTTTTTACGTTGCAGGATTTTGGGTCAAAATGAAAAAAAACAAAACACTTGAATAAAGTTGTGTATAATATTTTCTCAATTTTGATCAAATTACAGAAAATAACATTTGATATGGCTATTTATTGAGACATACCCTTTATATTATTTATTACTTTGTTTTTATATTGTCTGTAATTTCAATATAATTCAAAACAACAAGAGTTATGAATGTGAATAAATAAAGTTAGAAGAGAATTTTTTTTAATGTCATCCTCACATTCTGAAATAGCTACAGATTAATTTAAAATGTTGATACTGTTAATACAAGCAGTACATTATGACATTTTGGCTGGGGTCATGCCTTCACTAAGGTTAGTGCTATATGAACTTTTTGGTTTTACATAAATTGGTAAAAATCTGTAAACCATTTTCATTACATGAATATATTTATTTACCATTATCCATCAATTTTGAAGCTTTTGGTATCATTATACACATTTGGCAATTTAAAAAGTGTCTTGTTCCTTTTTATGTTTCACCATGAACTGTGCTTTAATGCGTCTAATCTCTCAAAGAAAATACAGCAAAACTAAACTGATATGTTACATAGTTTTGGACCCTCGCATTGTATTTAGTTTTGGGGCTTTTGCAGTACTTTTTTAACTGTTTCTCAGACTTTAAATCCTACATAGGCCATGTTGTTCTTAGGAATCATAATTCTGTTGTGGAATAGCAGCTTTCAGGTTCTCCTAAATGGTGTTAACAAAAACATCATCTCATTTCTCTTCAAAGAAAGTGTCAATATGGGAAGATCAAGTGAGGAACTTGCTCTGTGTTGGTGAGTCATTTACTGGTTTCAAAAGTGCCTGAATGAGTGTTGAGCTGTGATTAACAGCCCTTCTCAGAGGCAGAATCCAGGGACTGTGGTGTGAACGCCATCCTTCAGCAGGTGCAGGCCACAGCAGAGCATATGCCGTCAGGTAACCAAGCTGGTTCGCTCTGCAGAGACTCAACTGTGATCGTTTCCCCGGGCCCTGCTTCTGCTGGGAACTGGTGTCACTCACAAACACCATCTGCCAGAAAATCAGGTGTGCCTGCTTAGAGCATTTATCAGTGGGTCATAGAGTGCTGTCTTTCTACACACCTGCCCAAGAAAATAAAAGGAGGAGATGCACTGCATTGCTTTTAATTTCCTTCTCCCTAAAATTCCTCCATGTGTACATAAAGCAGAAAAAGCACCAGGCACGAGACAGTGCTCCAGGATACCTTTCCCTTTGGTAAAGAGAAAAGACACCTGAAGTGTCTGACGCTAAATTAGCTTTTCAAAGGCAATAATTAGACTTCCACCCTAAAGGTAAATTACCTGCTAACCAAGTGAACCCTGTTCTAATTATAGGATCTTTCCTTTGAGCCATTGCACGGAGCCTTGTTCCTTTCAAGAAAATGTAAAACATGCAAAAAAAAAAAAAATCCATGTTGAGGTGCTAAAATCTGCAGAGTACAGAGGGTAAATGTGTTCAGCCATCCTATTGCTCTGCAACAATGAGCAGGAAAGCTGATGGATCACTTGCATAACTGCAATAACCTTTTAGAGGATTTGAACAAGATAATTTCATACGGCGACCAGATGGCAGCTTCCGTTCCTTATACGCATTCTGACAGAGGAGGTTGACTGAGCAACACTGGATGGGTGACAACTAGGTGCTTATCTGTGCTTTGCATATATTTGCAGTTGATGTTGTGACCCTGCAAATTGATTTGTAAGACACAAAGCCAGTGAAAGGATATTGAATATTTACACTCGCCTGGTAATAATACCTATCACGTCTGTGGCGGGGAGGGTTTCGATGGCCTTTGGGTCTGAGTAATTTCTCCCATTGTTCTGCAGGGTTGAGAGCTGAAGCCTCCCACAAGGCGGCACTGTGGTTCGCAGCAAAGGGGCCGTGGCAACGGGGCCCCGCATTTGAATTCATCCTGCACCAATAGCCCTGTCACTAATTAATATGTAAATCTGACACTGTTTGTTTGCTGCTGTGTCAAACTTTGATGTGAAGAGTGGCTTCCAGGTTAACAGAGATTTAGTTGAGATTGAGAGCTGGAGACCTGCCTCATATGCCAACCACCCTTTAATCTAACAATTTATTTAAATACATCAACTAATACTGTACGTCTCCGCAGCTTAAAACCTGGGAGACAGGCTAATGATATTTTATTAAGCCAGAGTAATTGAGGATCCCATCCAAATATGTAATTAAACACTTAAGCATAATTACCCAACACAGTAGGAACTCGATTAAATTAATTAAAAAAAAACGTCAATACATCAATTTATTTGAATTCCTTTGTTCCTTTTCTACTAGTAATAATTAACATTTTAATTGCTTTAATCTGTGATGAGTATAAAGAAATGTGTGTTTTATTTGATGCCAGCAATAAAGCAAGAAATTTGAGGAAATGATTATTAATGTTAGCCACATAAAGCTCATAAGCCCTGAAAAAAAAAAAAAAAACTAAAAATGGAGAATTTTATGAGGTGTACATTCTGTATGTGTGCATGTCTGTGTGTGTATACGTGAGTGTGTGCATTAGCTTGCTTGCCTGGGTATATGTTCATTATCAGCAAGCTGCCTGGGTTTGATGCATACCTGGAGAGCAACTTAATATCCTCGGGCCACTACTACATGTCAGGCCAGGAGAAAGATACGCACACAAGACAGAGGAACATCCCCGGCCCCGGTGGAGCCATTTACCTTTCGCCAAGTAGGTTCAAGATATTAATTAAGATAAATCTACCTCAATTCACACATTCTGCCATCTGCCTATTTATCAGAATTATGTTAATCATTTCTGTAGGGCAGAGGAATTATTACCCATTTTGTGGGTAATTTGTATTAACATTTAGAACTAAATAATTTTGCATTTTGTTCCATATGGAGCCCTTACACTATGACATATTTTCAGTATGCAGGATAGTAGAATGACGGTAATACCACAAACAATATGGAAATGTATCCATTGTGATCAACCCCACCACCATGAGTTGTTTGTCATGATGTACCTCATATGTTTGAAGAGCTTTAAACAAAATAATCTTTTGATGATATGTTCAATCTCAGAGGCTGTGTTTTGAAGTGATTCAAGACTCTTTTTTTTCCATCCTTGGCCAATAGATGAGCGAGTTAATTAAACTCAGAGGAGATAATTAAGACAAGACGGCTGCTTGATTCATTCCGGTCATTCTCCCATTATCTGGGGCAAGCCGACAGGTGGCACGAGTCTGCACCAGGTGACAGCTGAGCCAACAAAGCACATGATATGATAGTAGAAGGCGAATTTTGGAGCATTCCCTGGTGCAGAGCTCTTCAGCAGGACCCACATGTCATGCAAATCTACAGTAGATCTGTTGAACTGCCGGACTTGATGTCAGCTCTGAGTTTGTGTCTGCTGGCTCGTCCAGGTCAGAGTTAGGGCTCGGACAGAGAGTGGCAGAGCTGAACGAGGGCAGATTGTACTTCTCCACAAGCCAAGGACTAATGAGGGTGAGGACAGGGCCAGGCAATGCTGTGTGATTAAATTTAGATCTGGTGGGAGATCTTGACCCACGATGGCCTGTGTCTAAGTGACATTTACCCAAGAGAAACAAGCCACAGCTGAGGCTTATTAACCTTTTAAAGATCTAAGCATTACCGCCTGTCTTTATGGCAATTGGATTATTAAACAGACCGAATTCAAAGTGATTTGATCCATCGAGGTCTCTGCAGTGAGGAATACATTTTGGAAGATCCACTCTGGGACAATGAACTCATCCTATCGATGTGAACATTGAGTAAAATTTGAATAAAGATCTTATCAGCTTAACTGCAGACAGGTTCATCAGAAAAGTCTGAATTAGTTTCAAAGTTAAGTTTCAAAATTGAAACGTTATGTATCTTTAGGATCAGAACATCTGGCATTGCTTGCCAGATGTGTAAAAAGCTTTCAAATATTTTTCTCCCCTCGGATTACATTTCACACTGTGAACCTACAAATAAATATATCTAAAGATTTTTTAATTTTGTTTTTGTTTTTTTATATCTCTTAGAATCCCTGAAGAATTCACGACTTTCTGTTTTCCTGAGGAAAAAACCCAAACAATTTTGTCTTGTCATCACCATACACAGTAAAGATGATGGAGAAGGGTGTCAAAAAATTCTCCAAAACTCCACCTTTAAAAACCTTATCAGAAACCACAAACCTGTGTCACCTAGCCTCCATGACAACCAATAGACACTATTAAGAAACTGACTAGTTGTAAATGTGCATAATTCAATAAATTTGGACCTTAACAGCAATTATGTGCTTTGCTCAAATGAGGGATGAGAATTAGTTTTTGGTCTCAAACACTCCTGGTGGCTATAGTGTAAAAAAATACAAATAAATGGTAAAGCACCTCTTCCCCACTCATAATTATATGGGAGAATGCTATGATGTTGTGAAGTATGACAACACAGACTCAGATATATCAGGACATTTCAAATGACACATATGCTATTTTATTACTCTACTCCTGCTGTATGTGTAGGACACCCCAAGGTCCCATCTTGGGGCCCCTCTTATTTAATATCTTTATGCTCCTGTTAGCTCCAATTATAAAAAGAAATAAGATTAGTCACCATAACCATTCACACAATGCACAGCTCTCATGCCACCAGGTGACTATGAACCCATTCAAACACTGAGTAGATGCAAGGAACAAATCAGTGTGAGGAGGTGTCATAACAGCTGAACAGAAACAAAAACACAAGTTAATATTTTTAGGCTGAAATAGAAACAATCAAGATAAAACAGTTTCAGCCATTGCAGCTGGAAACTACTGAACAGGCCCAAAATCTGGGAGCAGCGATGGAGCCAGACCTGCACCTCTAAAGACAAGATTAAAGGAATAATTTCCCAACAAGATGAGTTTAAAAAAAAAAAAAAAACTCATCTATATGTTTATCTTGAGTCAAATAGACTACTTCAGGTCTCCCTAAAATCCGAAACAGCCAGCTACAGCCGATCTAGATTGCTGCTCCTCACATTCGCACTAAAACTTGGAAGACAGAGTACATCGCCGTAGTTACACTGGCTCAGTGTGACTGAGTTAGTTTAAAAATCACTGAATGGCTTAACGCCAAAATATACACTTCCACAGAAATTCACAGAAATGGCGTACTAAAAGCAGATCTAAATAATACAGATGAACAATGGGCCACACTAATTTTGATATATTTTATATATATTTCACAATTCTCTCAATAACAATTACATGAGCAATATAATGATTTAAACGAGGAGTTCTGAGTATACCCATTTCAGGTGCTCATGTTGCAACTCTAAATATTGATTATAAAGCCAGCAGAAAGCTTTTATTGATCACTCTGAGTAATATCTTATGTCTGATAAATCCTTTATTTGCTCAGACTGTTTAATGTGAAAATGTAAACGGGTGGCTAAACCCAATCACCAATAAAAATACATTACACAACCCCTAAAACTTCCCTCTTTTTTGCTATGTTGATGAAGATTCTCATTTAGCGAAAGATGGATACTTTTACAGACTTCTTACAGTCAGTTAAGATGACCGACAAGCACTGGGAACATTAGTTCTGTGCCACAAGTCCCATACATCAACTGTCTTGTGACAAATAAGGGAGCGGATCAACATACTCTGAATGAGCAGACATAATCCCACTGAATGTGGAGTTAAGCCATTTCATAATTAGCAGATTTTCTAATGTATGCCAGGCTTTAATGACCTTTGCAAATGAGAATGGTTGTTTGAATTTCCATCCTTCACATCATTTTATCCCTGCCATATCTGCCTGATAGAATGAGTGTGCCAGTTGATGATATGCATAAGCTTAATGAACAAGTGCACACACTTCCGAATGGAAACTGATGGGCTCAAGCCAGGAAGATTGGAAATGCATTTTCACACCTTGCACATCATCATCATGACCGTAAGTGGTGCCTCTCTGACCCGTTAACAATGCATTTCAAGCCTTTTGCTTCAATTAGGCACACTCCTCAGTCAGATTTCTCATCAAAATGCTATTAGCATACTATAGTTTAGAAGTATACCAGCCATCTAGAATAGCACATCCCTTTACCTTCTGTAAATGACAAAATTATTCTTCATTTAGCAGCAAAAATGGCAGTCATAATGAGCTTAAGACTGCTGCTGCAGTTAGATTGATACTATGTGTATGTAGACATTTAAATGGAAGTTGAGACCAATATATCAAGCTTTAAAAGAGGTGGTAATCAATATCATTTCATTAACACTGAACAAATGAGTTGAATTTGAAGTGGCCATTTATTACCACAATCAAAGAATTAATGCAGGGTTTGCTCAAAACCAAGTTTGAAGCATCTTTAGAATTCTTTTTTCTTTTGTTTTGTTTTAATAGAAAATATTTCTGAATGGAAAGGCTGAAATAAAGTCATTCTCAGCACACACAGTAAAGCAGGTAAGGAGGCAAAGTCATTATCCTGTACGTCTACCTGGTCAGACACCACAGGTCACCTGCAGGGTCAAGTGGAGTCAATTGTGTCAGGGCTCTTCAGGCAGCAAAAGACAGACATTGTCAGTTACTTGCTATTTCTTAACAGTGTATGTAATAACTGCAGTACTTACAAGCTCATTAATGTTTTTGTATAAAATATTGGTGCTGAAAATCAAAGCAGGAAAACATAAATTGTACTTTGTAAATAAGAACTAATCACTTGAATGAAGAGATTCACAGGTTAATTTTCAGAACATCCTAAATGTCAAATTGTCAAAATATCTGCTGAAATGAAGTGAGAAAACATGCCAGAAAATGACATGGAAATCAGAATGTTAAACTGATTCTCAGAGAGAATTTTTCATTATGACACCAGTGATAAATTTACATCTCCGCTGTTCCACTTCAGGCCCGCATGAAACCTTGTGGTGGGTTCTTGCTGAAAGCCACCAGCAGTCATCGTGGCTTTAAAACTCTAATCTGTCTGGGATTGCATGTGTGTTAACACAGCTGCAAATGCAGAGAGCAAACACTTCAACAACACTACATAAATGTCTCAGTATCTTAACTAGACAATAAACAGCCTATTCAGTTTTGGGGATTTGCATGAGAAACGTGAGCATTAGCGAGAAGCGACAAGTCGTCTGCCTTTCTGCTGAGGGGAAGGAAGGCTTCCAACATGATCCTTTGTCAGACTGGATGGGATAGACAGACACAAGCTCTCGGTTTTCACAGATCTTGGCTCAGAATGCCATAGATTAGTAATAGCCTGACCACAGAGCTGAAATAAGCTAATTGCTTAATTAGCTGACCCAATTCTATAAGCTTCTTTTAGCATATTAACATTAGCTATGTAATGAAATAGCGTGGTTACACAGAGGCGGTGTTTGTTTATAGAATTACAATAATGAGGATAAAACAACATATTGTCAATGGTACTTATAAAATTTATGTTCCACAGAAAGAAAGCATTGTAATTTTCCATAGAAACACTGGAGGTGGCTTATTTATGTAAAAAGAAAATAGGCCACCTCGGTGTCGTTTGAGGTACAAGCAACAGCCCTCATGCTAATTTGTTACCAACACCAGTTTAATGTCTGCTATGTGGGAATTTTTGTTTATAAATTGTTTTTATTCTGTTAAACAATTAAGATGCATTGAGGGGCAATAGTTTAACTGGCCGTTTGAGCAATACTGGACAAACGAAAGATGGGATGGAAAAGAAAAAAAAAATCTTATTAGACTGAATGATGATTGAAATGGATTAATTTACATTTCCTGCATGCATACTTTACATACATGATCTTTGCTCAGCACAGGGAGTTCTGGGCTAAAGAGCAGTATTTGTACGAGATGAACTCATCTATATGCTAATTCATTGGCATGTAGGCCTGCCTGCCTCATTTCTTCCATTCAAGACTGTTTACCTATTAGCTCTCATAGATGCAACGGGAATTGAAATATTAAAAACCAGAATAAGCAAAGGAATATGGAACATTAGCAGTACATAAGCTGTTATTACATTTATTTTAGAGGGACATTTTTTGCCCTTTGTTTACGATGTGACCATGAGCCAACATCGGTGACATTCCACAAATAAAATAAGCCAATATTTTTGCTTGTGTCTTGTCACGCAGAGAGTCACCACAAATTTTCAGAAGCTTTGTCAGTGATCGGGGCAAATATTGGGGGGGGGGGGGGGGGACACTGATTTATATTTGAAATTATGTGGCTCAAAGATTGAATATATTCCTATTTAGCATTTCTGCTGTGCATCATGATTCAAGCTCAAAACTTAATTTGCACAGATAAACGCCAGGCAACCCAAGGAAAAAGCAAATAAGCAAGCTGATCCCCTTCTAAAGGCCCAAAGGCCACCAGGGAGCTGCAACGGGGGCTTGGATCTAAAAGCTGCACTGTTATAGTCAGGTTTGCCAAAAGTGAACCTGTAAAAAAAAAAACAAAAAAACCAAACTCTACGATGTTTTCTGAATTGCTGAGTTTGAGATTGTATTGGGATCCTGTGTACTAGCTAAAAATGGCAGAACAAATGAGTAAATCCTGAAGAAAATACCAGTACTCAATTTATTTAGAGTACAAGAGGTTTACCAACTTTTAAACCTCTTGTTCCAACAACTTTGAAGTAACAGAACATGCTCCATCAGAGTAGAAAATGAAATAAAAGTTTAGAAAACGTTTTGGGGCATTGCTAAGACAATGAGAAAGAAATATTTACTGCAACTGAATCTGGGAAGTTGGTCAGACTTTTTTCTGATTCACCTTGGAAATATTTTTTTTTTATTTTTGCTGGTTTGCTTTTGTGTCTCAACTTCTGAAAGCAGATTCTAAGGAAGGAGTCATGAAAGTTCCTGACCAGCCTGTCAGAAAAGCTTCTGATTTGGACCATGTGTGGCCAATGTGAACCAGCCATAAAGTTAAAGGTTTTATTCATAATTTGTATGAATTTGTAAATAAGCAAAACACAGTGGCACTAGATTTAAGTATTCCTACCTTCACTTTTTAATAAACTGCTTCTTGGGAGGAGGGGAGTTTGTAAATTTGGTGGTGGAGGGCGATTATTCAAAATAAAACAGCCTGCAATGGCAAAGTCAAAGCATGTTTTTACAACAATATGTAAACAAGCATAAAAAAGCAGATGTGCCTAACCTTTAGAGACATATCCCATAGGATCGCGAACTGTCATTCCTCTAAAAGTTGCAGCAACAAAATGCCAATATTG
This sequence comes from Xiphophorus maculatus, assembly GCF_002775205.1. Taxonomy (NCBI): domain Eukaryota; kingdom Metazoa; phylum Chordata; class Actinopteri; order Cyprinodontiformes; family Poeciliidae; genus Xiphophorus; species Xiphophorus maculatus. The sequence continues at coordinate 8,239,413 of NC_036458.1, read as the reverse complement.
AATTTTCAAAGTAGTTTGAAAACATCTTTTCAGGTAGAAAAGAAATAAAAATATATGCAAATCAAGGTTGTAATAAGATTGAAGGGTAACAAAAAGGGAAGAAAAAAAAACAAGTGTGGCTTTTTTTTTATTGGCAACGTGGGATGAGTTAGGTAAGAGATACTTGATATATTTTGGAATAATGTTTCTATTAAGCTTAACTCATCAAGGTCATAACAGATTTGACATTTTGATGACTCGGGATGCCATCCATCCATTTTCTAGCACCCTTGTCCCTAATGGGGTCAGGAAGGGTGCTGACGTTCCAGCTAACGTTCCGGGCGAGAGGTGGGGTCACCCTGGACAGGTCGCCAGTCTGTCGCAGGGGTACACAGAGACAGACAGGACAAACAACCATGCACACACACACTCACACCTAGGGAGAATTTGGAGAGACCAATTTACCTGACAGTCATGTTTTTGGACTGTGGGAGGAAGCCGGAGTACCCAGAGAGAACCCACGCATACAGAGGGAGAACATGCAAACTGTGCAGAAAGGCCCCGGGCCGGGAATCGAACCAAGGACTTTCAAAGCAACAGTGCTACCAACTGCACCACTGTGCAGCCCCGCTAGGGATGCCATTGACATGGAATAGAAGGTTTTGGTTAAATTCAAGAGTTTATCAAGGGCATTTTGGTGAAAGCAGGTATGAGATCAGACCTCTTTTTTGATCTCATAAATTTGACCATTTCTTTCAGACTCAAAGTACATATTCTTAAAAACTGGAGCATTTGTATGAGATGCTGGTTCTGCTGCAGTGACTGACAAGTGGAGCCCCAATTAAAATTCTGCTTTGGGTCCTGTTGCAATCTCAGGCCAGCTCTGAACATGTCCTTCTATGGAGATGTTTGACAGATCAAGTTAAAAGTGATGACTAAATGCTAATGTAATTTCACATGCCCAGGCTGAAAGAGATGCAATCAACCATTTCAGATTTGGAAGGCTGTTGTGTTTAAGAGGATGACAACCTCTTTTCCTTATTGTCTATGTAATTCACCAAAAATTGCCACTTACAGCCGCTAAGAGCCGGACGTTTCATCTCCAAGCTTCCTCTGGTCTTTGCTACTCATCCCATTTCTACTTCCTCCAAAAGTGCCACCACTTCATTAACCTTGCCAGGCATGAGATAAGAGAGGGAGTGCATCAAAGCTGCCTGCTCACAGAGAGAACAGAGCCCTGCATGTCTCCGCTACACAGCAGTCATCATGCACACAGGCAGATACACAGTCCACAACTCATCCAGCACACAGAAAAGCTCTTTTGTGTTGCAAACTGTCATTCGGAAATGTTGAGCGTGTGCTCGCGCATGTAACTTCATTATGCTTTTAAATACAATTCAGTACCAGAGGTTAAGAGCATTTAAATGCAAAACAATTCATTCTGGTCAGAGTCTTATTCAGTAGCATAAAGTGCGCACAGCACTGTCATCTCCCTGACCTGTGCACTTGAAACTTCAAAAATGAGAAAATTATACAAGAAAAGCATCAAAGCCAACTTCGGGCTGATGAGTAACAGCTCCAGAGTTGCTCAAAGTATGAAAGTAGAAGGGAGGAAATGTATTAACTGAGTCACAATATTGTTTTACTTGCACCACATACAAATCTCTCTGGTGCATTTAATCCTTCTACCCACAGTTTCTCAGAAAGGAGGATATAAATTATTTTCCTTTGGTGGAAACGGCAAATCCCTGCCTGGATTCTGTTAAAAGGCTTAAAATGTCACTAAATGCCAAGGCTGAGACTCCTGCTAACACGTAGGTCTTAGAGACAAGATGTTAAAGCGTTGAAAGTTACCTGAAATTGATGAGGTTAATATTCTTATCGCAAGCCGAGGCTTCTGAGAGCATGGATATTGAAAATAGCCAGGTAACCCTTCATATTAGAGGCTATCATGCGGATTAGCAGCATAAACAGCAATTACACATTTCATTGTTTATTGTTGGTAGTGTTTAGAAAATGTGTCACATCGCATAAATTAAAAGGATTGGGATGCTGAGCAGGGTATTTTCCAGAGCCTTTTTTTCCCAGCAAAGACGACAAGAAAATATCCCTGGAAATAAGTCCAAATGCTGGGTTGTAAATGAGTAATTTACCATGAATATCTTCCTTTATCCTTTTACAGCCAAACGAAATTCCAGACCACATTATACAAGCATGGAAGGGTCTGTCACTGAAATTTGAAATAGAGGACAAAGGGCCACTGAGCAAATAGGTTTTTTTAGCCACCTTCCTCTGAGTTCCCTGCCAGTGTGAATCAGAGGTAAAATACAGTGCATTAAGTCGACCTCTGAGGCAGCACAGAGGAGGGTAGAGTGAGACATTCCGCTATCTATTAAGACTTGCGTTATGTATATATTGTGTTTTGAAGGAATTTCACTGATCCACAAAACCAGCAGGGAGGGATAAGAGACCATGTGGTAAGAAACTGCAGAGCAGAATCTCTGGCAAGTTGAAAGTTGCTGTGCCGTTAAGGAGGAAAGTCTGGCAGGATCCTGCATGCCCGCTGATAACATGGTTGGATTAAGGATGTTTAAGGGAAGTGAAAATTATTCATTTGAGATGGATGAAAGCTGCACTTGTCAAGTCCTACCAGTCATGGACTTTATACATTTCATTTCCACTAGCCAGCATGCATAATTTCCCCTCAATGCAAATTTCTACACACACTCACCGAATTTTGTGAGCATATTTACCCCCGCTCTCCCAGCGCATTCTCCAACAGTAAATGGATAATCTCCACTCAACAGTGCGCCACAGAAAAAGAAAACAATGCAATTTTGTTTTCAGAAGTGTGAGAATCTCATTTTTGTGCAGGAAGATAAACTTAAATATATTTCATTGAGAACACTGCCTGAATCAAGAGACTTGCGTTTTTTGTTGATTTTTTAAGGCTTGCTCGTCACAATGGCACCCGGTAAATAAAATCCACACTTATTAACAGAATGACTACTCATTCCATACCTCGATTTCAGTGTTGGTCTAAGAGACGTGAAACTGACAACTGTGTGCATCTCTCCCTCCCTTTTTCTCTCTATACAAATATTATGATCTCTCTGATGAGAATAAAACCTCTATCCTGAATGGCCAATAAATTAGAAGCACGCTTCTCGTTTACTCATCAGAGCTAATGAGGCTGATAAAATTACCTCGAGGATCATAATTACAGGCTAGTGGCAGAGAATCTGGCAGGGGCTGAAATAAGAGGAAGCAAAATCTAGATCATACTGCATGAGGCCGTAAAAACCGTTACACTGACTAAACCTCTAATAATTCATGCATCTTCATTCAGAAAAAAAAAATCCAAGTGTATTTTATCAGTGTATTAACAGTCCTAAAAATGTACAGGATTAACAATATAAAAATGTGCTCAACAGTTGTAGAGATTCTACCTCAAACTGATTTTTACCACCCTTTCATAAAGATTAAGCACTTCATGGGTAATGGCATATTTTAATGAATGATGGCAGCCTGGACACGAGAGCTCACCTCAGAGGATTCCATTTCATCACACATTCACAGGATGAATTGTTTTACTTATGAATATTAATGTACCTCTAATTTGAGGCTGTTGTTAATGCTTGTCGCTAGGAGCTCGGCAAATCAGGTCCCCATTCCTGTTAAAGCCGTGTATTAGACACCCCCACCACCCAAACCCCACCCGACACTAAGCCCTCGCCTTTGATTCTTAATTGCAGAAGTGCAAGCATTCGCAGTAGATGGGGCGCAAAGCTTTAATTAACTCTAATATCACACATTCAGTCTTGACTGTCACCCACATCACGCATGGCATTTTTTTTTTGGTTTTTTTGTACCAATATCATCCCCAACTCTGCTCAGCTAGAAAGATTTTTGTTCCAAGTTTGTGGTTACGATTTCATGCATCTCAAAATGAGAGAAGTGTTAATTTACTGTCATCGGTTTATTGCATTCATTTTAACTTTGCTTTTAAAAAGGCTTTATTAAAAGCAAAATGTAATGCTGTTTTTAAGTCAACACTTGGCCTTGATGCATGGAGTTTGCTTCCATACAAGCGTCTCGTTTTGGGATCAAATCGCAAAACACTCTTAAAAAGGAAGGGATCACCTTAGTTTAATAATCTGGGTAAAAATAATAATAAAAAAGTCGCTATGCATAGCAGTCTTAGAAGGATTTTTATTGAATAGATTTCAAGTTTTAAATTATAATAAATAGAAAAGTGTACATACGGTTTAATAGCACCTTTAGAGTGTATGTAAAATTATAAAACATTTTATCACAAACACAGCAAAAAGACATTTTCACAGATGAGCAACTCCACATGTCCTTTGAACATTTTAATAGCTCAGGTATGGAGCCATTCTGATGCAGATATCAGCAAAGAGTAATGTTTAATTAAACCTGGTTCCGAGATAAAATGCTTAATACAACCTATAGTTTGTAAGCCTTTCCTCAGCCATGAGCTACAGCTCTGCCTAATCCTCTTTCACATAATGTTATTGCATCAGCACAGCTGAACACTTTTTGTGGCATTTATAAAATTAGCAAAGAAATTAACTGTCTGTACTGTGGCAAATTGGATTTCCCCAAGTTCTTGCCTTGTGATACTGCATACCCAGGCTGCCACCTACAGTACAGCGGGAGATGAGCCACAACCTGCAGCAGCTCAACATGTGTGGCTCCAGACACATTCGAAGTTAATGAGGAAGACCTCTAATATCCTTTAGGTAAATTAGTTAAAATCCATTATTAAATAAATACTTAAATAGTTCAATTTTGGACCAAGACTTTTGAAGGATCATGCACATACAAGAGCAGCCAGACTTTCTCTGTACTTTAGATTTTAAAATGTTGGTCACAACCTAAAATACAAGATAGTGTTTAACTAAATGCAATAAACATCAAATTCTAGTTAGAATATCAATTTCATACTTTTCCAAAACAAATTCTTAAATTGTGAAAGGCTTTGGGTGCAGTGTTCTGATAGAATAAACTTTTCTTTTTTTTTTTTACAACGCTTAAAACAATATTTTAACAGTGAAGCAATGTGTGAGAAAAATCCTGGAAGGAAAAACCTAAGCCTTCTTTAAAAAAAAACAACAAACAAACAAAAGAACTGAATGTGAATTTTAAACCAACACTTTACACGTCAACCACTGCTCAATTTTAGTTCATTTCAATTTTATAAACAGGACTTTTGTTTAGAAGAATGTTGAAAGGTTATACATAACATTTCCTCAATCATCATTCAACCCGCCTTTTGCTTCTTCGTTTGAAGATTTTTGAGATGGAGGATTTCCTTTTAGTTTTGCTTGTCTTCACTCCTGTTCTCCCCGGAAAAAATAAAATGGCTTATTAAGGTGTCTTGTAAAAAAAGTATTTTTTGATGGGTAAGTGCTTACCAAGATCTTGCATCATCTTATTCAACTGTTTGTCCTCTTCCACTTCCCTGATGAAAAAAAATAAATAAATAAAAATAAGCTCCACATAAACCTACAAAATGCATTTGACAAATTCTTAAAAGTACTCTTAAATATTCATTATGTTACCTCAACCTGTCTTCGTCAAGCACCTCCACAATCGCATTTCTACCATCCACAATCTCCATCAGTTGCTGCAGCAGCTTCCTCTCCCTGTGTTGCTCGTCTCTTGACTTCAAGTGATCTGCGATTGGATTATATAGACAGTCGTGACTCTCATGTTGTTGCGAGGCGTTTTCAAGTCCAGACTCAAACTGTATAAAGTTTGAGTCTGGATATTAGCTAGTTGTTATACACTGACATTTTCACATCATGTTCGCCTGCATGGAAAAGAGCTCTCTCTCTCCATGCCTTCAGTCTGTTGTGTTGCAAACTAAAGATATTTCCCTTAACCAAGCAGACTAACCATGCATTTAGTGTATTCTTTATATCTCAAATTCCACAGCCAACTCTTTCAAAATATATTGTATGGTAGATAATTACTTTTCATTTATTTTTAAAAACAAGAAATCAGTAAGACAAGCGAAAACGTGTAAACAAAAACAAAAATGAGCTTGCCACTACTTTTCTGTTTGAAAAGGAATAGGAAGGTGTTCCTACTTTTAAACAGAAACACTTTCAGGAGTCTATCAAATATCAAAGCAGTATGCCCACAGCTTATGGTGACTGGTGATCAAAGCGTTTCATAATTGGGACAAAGGCCTGCCTGGTTGGGAAGCAGGTTAAAAATCTTGGTGATTTTTACCTGGCTTTTCCAGCAGCCGCCGAAGTTCTACCTCCACTCCTGGCTGCTGTTGCTCCAGCTCCTGAGTCCTGGCTCTGCAATAAAATGTTCATTAAGCTACCAGACATCTTAAATTATGCAGTTTGTGTTTACGGGTACAGATCACAAGTCTCTGGTATTTTTAGCTTTGAAGCAAGTTCACATGTACGTACACACACACACACATTAAAAAAGTGCATCTAAAAAGTATTACTCACAGGTAAACCAGCTCAGATTCCTTCCTGATGTACATCTGCTTTTTGCGAATGAGGTTAAACCAGTCTACCATCAGTGGATCCATTAATATGTCCCCTTCTCCCTCTGCAAACAGATTGATATACAAGATGTATTTCAGAAGATATTAATATTCTGGAATTAGTAGTTGTACAACTCACAGTCATTAATATGTACACAGCAATCAGGGGCAGTTCATTTAAAGTTCTAAAATATTTTAGTCAAAACTTCCAGTGATTACTTTTTTGTAAATGCAATTCATCCGTTCTGGGTGGCTGACACAAGTCAACAGATCTCATTTAAATGTGTCCAACTGGAGTAAAAGAAATCCTGCAAGGACAAATGAAGCATTTATGTACATCTTCAGAACTGTGCTCTTCAGGTGAACAATGACAGCATCAAAGATTCATGTGAATAAATTTAAAAATGAGCACAAAGAATATTTTATTTTTTATAAGATGATTGGCTTATTCTAGACATTTACAAGATAGATTTCTGTGAATTTTAAGTTTGGGACAGGAGTGCTTCACCTTTTGGGATGGAGTTAAAGATGCAAATCTAATAGTCACTTTTGGCAATTTTAGTATTTAACATGTTTTGCACATAGTGCAAAACATTTTTCTGTAAAATTAATTTCTTCCCTATAAAACATAAGTGCTTAACGTTCTTACTTGATCTGAACACTTTAGAGCATAACAAGCTGCTCTAAAATGTGCAGTTATAAAAATCTACTATTATACGGTTTCGTAGCAGTATGAAATGCTATGCAAGGTTTCAATCGAGCAGGAGTGCATTGAGATCAAGGGAGAAATTTCCAAAATGAAGCTCAGATTTGATTTTGATCACCAACTTAAGATATTTAAAAAGAAAAAAATATGAACTGATCTGTTTAAATATTTATAAAGACTGGAAGACTCAAAGAGATTAAGAGAGACATATGGAAATCAACATGAGTTAAAGGCCATTACAGAGCCCCCTACAATGGTCTTGAGAGGCACAATACTTTTCAATAATAGCTTCATCTTCCCAGCCTGATAATGCAGTCATGGTGAGGAGAATTTTTAGCGTTTGAGCTGAACTCTTACATTTTGTTCATCTTTGTTTAATGAAGAATGACATTGTAGAATTTGTGCCATGTGGTTTTTCCCACACTTGAAATTAAAATTAAACCAGTTTAAAATCTAATTAAAGATCAGGTCATTTATAGGTCAAAGCTTTAGGACTGACTGTAGTTGAACTGGTAGATTAAATAAAATACACTTTGTCCCCCAAAAGAAGTACTTGTCTTGACCCAGAATACATTTGTTTAGTCAATGGTTCCTATGCACTTTGAGAATTCCGGTTCCAATTTGATACTTGGTCCCAAATCTAGTTAAGAAGCAAAATCAGATTTTTCTGTTGAAACAAACCTTAAAACAATAAAACAGAAAAGTAAAACAATAAATACAAGTTGACAGAGATAACTGATAGTCTAGAAATACCCTTACCCCAAACCCTACAACAACCTTCCTACATGCTCACAATTCAAATAACCAAATATATAAAGAGAGGCACAAATTATATTAAATGAAGTAATAAAAAATTATAAATAGTTAAAGTAACACACTGTCCTTATATTGAATGGTAACCATAATTGCAATCACTGTGCACAATATATTGTACAATACCATAATTCTAGTGGTCAGACATTCACACTTTGTAATGGACCAGTTGGATGGACTCTTCTGCCAATAGGTCACACCTGATGCAGTGACCAGGAAGTTAGAGCTCATAACTCACATAAACCTACAATTCAGCGTAAACGTTGGTGCTGTAATTAGGGATTACCTACAACTGAATACATTTTGTCACCTCCTGAATGACGCGTATGATCCTTTGTGCATCAAATCCCAATATACATTAATTATAGAGAGTTTATACAGCTAGAAAGTTTAATATTTAAATGTTGCAAAAATCCAGTCATGTTGACCTTGAGCAAAGCAATCAGGTCCCCCACTCCCACAACCACAAAGGAGAGACTGCATCTCTGTGGGCTGGCTGTGCCTCTCACCTCATTTGGCAGCAATAACTGTAATAGAGATGGCAGGTAATTTACCCTGCAGACAGTGAGTGAATGTGTGAGGCAATCGGGGCACAACTCTGATATCCCCCTGGGATTCAGAAGTCCATACAAATGTAAAATATATTTGGGTGTATATCATTTGCTGAAAATAAGCGAGTGGTGACCACTGAGTGGACAGTGGATTATTCATCTCCAAGACCAACAAATGTCTGACATGAAAAATGAAGCTCATCTTAAATGCCAGCATAAAAACATTAGATAACAGCAGGAACATGATACTTAATGAATAGAGATACAGACCTGAGTGCTAATTATTGGATGCAATTAATGAACATTTTAGTGAAGTTTCTTTAATAGAAAACATAAAATGGCATCTTCTAAAAAGAATCCAACACTGAAAGCGTCTGAGCAAAAACCTGAAATTATTCTTCTATAAAAACAAGTGCAATAAGTGTCAGTTTTTGGAAAAGGCTAACCAACCTTCCTCAAAGCTGCGGAGCTGCTTTTCCAGCTCAATGCCCTCCCTCTCCAGCTGAACCAGGTTCATCTCGATATCATCCAGCTCCTTCTCAATTTGCTCTACTGGAATGTGATGAAACATCCACTGATCGGGGGGGAAAAAAAAAGAAAGATTATTTTAATTATACATTTTTACTCTTAACCTAAAGAAGCTCCACAATTTTTCACTAAGAATGTAATGAAAGCATATTTGCGGAAGTGTTAATTAATCTCTTAAGATACTTAATGGAGGAACTTACAGAGGGTGACCTCATTTCAGTCCTGAAGGCGGCGGTGGGTGACAAATACTTTCCCTTTTTAGCAGCTAAGAGGTAGATAAAACAGGATTAGATGGTCCTTTCATGCCAGCTTTTCAGACAGCATTGTCAAAATTGACTTACAAAAACTCAAGATCTACACACTGTCTGGCTTTGATCATTTTAAAAGCAAGTGGAAACCAACCTGAAGGATTCTCGAGAATGTCTAAAGCAGTTGTTGAATTAATAGATTCCACAGCTGGAGGTCTGAGTGGGGATTTCACAGGTGAGCAACTAGCTTGTTTTAAGCCTAAGAGGAAGAACAGAAGGTTTTACACATTTCAGATTGGCAGTTCAGAAGTTCTTGCAAGAGATTGCTTGCTAGAGATTCATCTCAGTAACAACATTTACATCTGCCTATGCCCATGATGGAACAGATGTTCCTCTTGCATCACTCTTCAGTTCACACCACTGGTTGAAACTACAAGCCAACTGACAACATTTTAGGAAAGTTTGAGCAGAGGTTTGTGTTTCTCTGATAAAAATCTGATCTCGTGCCTTTAATGTAGCTGTTTTAATATCTGTGCGGTACTATTTGTACTTGTAGCTTAAAGGTACATTAGAATTAGAATTTAACCTTTTCATGTTCTGACATGGCTCATAACACCCACTTTGATTTCAGAGGTGCTAGACAAGAAATACCGACCATGTACAATAGTCAAGAGTCCATTGCCTGTTCTTTTTTCCTCCAATTTGCATGTGATAATAGGATAAAATCCCACATCAGATCCAAGACAATGTACAGAAGTTTATAAAGTTTACGCCACAGAATACTGCTGTTATGTTTAGCTAGACAGGATTTCAGGTGATATTCATATTGATTTGACGTTTTCATTTTAAAATTAACATGATTGCATAAATTGTCCAGAGGCTGTAAAGAGTCATTTTATTATAGTAGCATTGACTCAATGAAGCTGTGCATTGAAATCAATTACATTTGAACTGAAATGTATGTAAGTGGATAAAACCACAATTGTGTCGGACTGAAATGAACGTGACAAATTTGAATCAGGCAAAATAATCTGAGTGCCTCAAAGTGACATCAATTGTGAATTGGTGCTACATTAAAAAAAACTAAAATAAATCAAAAACACAACATGTGTTATAATTGCTTGATGTAATCATTATGCAAATAAAAGTCTCACCGACGCTTTCACAAATAGGCAGGGGTTTCCTGGGATTGACTTCCTTTAAGCAGATGGTTTCAGACAGACCAAAGGCAACTGGAGGTTGTGCAGGTGTTTGACCTGCAGGAGGCCTTGTTGCACCAATGGGAACATTACATGAAGTTGTGATTGTGTAGCAAAGTGAAGGATGTTCAGGTTGACAAGCTCTACAGAAGAGAAACAGTTTAAAAAATAAAACAATTCAAAAACAACAAATGCTTTAAAGTTTTCAAAGAATGGAAAACAGATTCGACTGCCTCACCTTGTATTTTGTAATACTAAAATGATGTAGAGAAAGATGAAACAATGAATAGAGAGGTTAAAATTAAGAGTTAGCGGAGAGACAGTCAGGCCAGGCACTCCTTGGGGCTTGTTAAGATGGGAGACAGAGCAAGCGGCTGAACTCTGAACCAGTCAACAAGAGGAATGGAGGAAATTCTGCGAGTCTGCATTCTAGAGAGTGGATAAGCTGAGAGGTCAGACACATACATTCTTCCAAGACTTAGTTCACTAATGCGACCCCTGGACTTGTGTCTGAACTAATTAGCATTAGTGAATATTAATATACTTGCAAACACTTACTTTAATCCTTGCTCAGTTTTCACTGGTGTGAGATTTGTTTGCCACTCCTGGTAGATGGGACCTGTAGAAAGAAGCAGGGAAAAAAATTATTAAAAAGCAAACATGTAATTAAAGCAGCCTGTCTGTATGGTCAGAAGTAAACCGTTTTTGGAAAAAACAAACAAAAAACTGCAGTATAGAGTCATCTACAGGCAGCACTACAAATTACAACTAACAGAAGACCTGCCACACACTGCTACTACATGTGCGATAAAAAAAAAAGAACAAACATTTATTTTTAGCATATCCCTTTTTGAGCCACCAGACCTCAAGTATCATATATCAAGTATAGCTCTTAAAAATTTTGACTATTGCCATCATCTCAAGTCTTTATCTTTTAAACTGTCATGCTTGCAATGATTTTGTTTTGTTTCCCACCCCCCAGCAGCTAGCGTCTTGAAATCTCACTCACGAGACTGACGAATACTCTACACAAAGATTCCCCGAAAGAGATCCAAATCACATTTTGTAATTTGCAGGATTCTCAAGGTACATATAACTAAGCAGGTAATTTTCAAGTCCAAAAGACTTGTCACTGTAAAAAAAAAAAAATATTAAACAGCTCTGATAGCATTCACAATTAAATCCAACAATTATGTGCCAGTCTTCAAACCCACTGACAACTACTCACATGCATCCATCCCAGGAGAATGACAGTTCAATAAAAGTTCATTAGTTTGAGGCAGAAATGTCAGCTAAAAGCCTGCCAAATGCTCTGGCTGTGTAAAATGGGGCAGCAATGACAAAAGAGCTTTGTTTTCTATAAATGTCTGAGGCAGACAGAAAGAATGATGTTGAGGTGGGGGTGTTGGCAACATGTCAAATAGTGGATCAAGAACAAGTAATCTGAAATTGCATGGAGCGTACCTTTGGCCGTTGTGTGTACCGCCGTTGGCCTGGTGTTGTCCTTGTTGATAGTCTTCAGACATTGTGATTCATCATTGTTTGCTCGGCTGGTACCGGTTTGTCTTTCCCAGTTTCCTGCTGCGTCTTGGTTGCCTTTATTCTTCCTCAAACCAGGGAAGTCTTTTGAAACTGGGTCAACACAAAATCTACAAAGGAAAAAGTCCTCACAATCAAATAAAGTCCATATTTATAGAAACAGACTCTATTGTAGTGATACTTGCCGACTTTCTGCAGATCTGATAGTGAACAGGTTCTTGTTGTTATTGTTGCAGTTTTCCCCACCTAGTTTCTTTCCGATCATCTGCCTACCCTTGTTTCCATCACCAGAACTCAGAGGGACCTTTGGATCTCCCGAGGACATGATGGGCTTCCCATTTCCAGTTGAAGATCCTGCAACATGCGGCACAGTTTGGAAAAACCTCTGCCTGGCTGCCTGAGTCTTCTGGGCTGAGGCTGTCCAAGATTGGGAATTCGGAGCAGGACTTAATGACTTTGGCACAGCATTGATTGGGGCTGATAGCACAGAGGATGCAGTTGGTGGTGCCAGAAGAGTCTTCACAGCACAGTCTGGTGGCACAGCCGAATTACATGATCCAGTTGCATTCAAGAGATAGGTTTTGGAACTGTTCTGATGGGTGTTACAGACAAATGTGCCAGGATTCTTCCCAGGTTTGTAACTTCCTGTATGAAGTACGGAGGAGCACTCAGTGCACCTAAGGAAATTTAGTATTTATATTACAAATGGAAAAAATATATACAGTATATTACAAAAAACATTCCCGTTAATAGACTTCCCTTACTTGAAACAGCTTCTGTGGTAGAGTTTTCCTTCTACAAAGTGTCTCTGCACCAGGTGGACGTGACTCTTGCATGCAACACATTTGCTGTTAAGAGTTCCAGTCTTATTTACACTGTCAGCCAAAACCACTCTCTGAAAAGAAGAAAAAAACTCAAATGAAAAAAAACAAATATCTAGTGTTTGATAATTAACTAAAAGACAAACAAAATTAACCTCCACAGCAGTTCCATCCACCTTTGGTGATTTGCGAGCAGTGACAGTGGAAGGTAAACAGTTCTCCATGCCAGATTTAGACTCCAACATTTTGGTGACCACTGGTTGATTTTTCTTCTCTGATGGCTCTTCCTTGGAGCCCTCTGCTGGCCTTTTGACTCCACCAACTAAGGAGAAGTTACACTTTATTAAAGAGAAAGATACACTCCAACAAATTGTATATATGACCAATGTTTGACATTTTTTATGGAACAAAGAATTTCCAAGGAAAAGATACCCACTAGAAGGTCGTCCTTTGAAGTAGTTGTAGTACTGAGACACATAAGTTAGAATGCTCAGCCTGTCAGGGATCTTTAAAGCCACCATGTCTTCAGCATCTAACAAAGCTGGAATGCCCAACTTCTCTTCTGCAACTTGAAAGGCCTTAAGAAAAAAAAAATGTTGCAAATGTAATGCAAGAGCCAGTCTTACCACACAACACAAAAACAGTGCAAGACTTTATCCTAGCAATGAATAATTATTTCAGTAAGTTGAACATATAACAAAGTGACATTAAATAGAGTGGAAGCATTCAGTGCTGAGGTTCAGAAAGGTCAAAAAAGGATGATGAATAATGAATGCAACTTCCTGCCAGCTTGTGGGGAATTGTACCAGAGCATTGTTCATTATCAGTCTAGACGGACCTGCTTTGGTAACAATTAAAGCAGACAAAGCTACCTTTACCACATGCAACTGACAAATTGTTGACTCAAGATTAAAAAAATAAATAAATAAAAAAACACCAAAAGCAACATGATACTGTTCATGAAATATAGAGGAGTGTAAATTACTTCACTCATGTTTCAGCACAGGGTGGGGGGGTATTAACAGAAGTTTAAAACTTAGCCTAATCAAACATTCTACTCCTGACCTCAAATTGGTTTGTCCTGTAGCACTGAAGAGTACAGAGAGATCCATCATGATGTGGATCAAATAGCAGATGACAGCAAGCTTCATTCAAAATGAATAGGCTGGACAGCCATTCCCCTGAGATCAGGTTTTTTGCTGACTGCCAGGATCATCCAGGACAACAAGGAAGTAATACAAAGAGTAGTACTCTGCAGGAGACCCAACTCTCAGAGGAAACCGCTACCATGGCAGAGGACTAAATGAGCAACCTTTCTGCTTTTATCACCCAGAGGTTATCCAAATAAATGAGCTTAAGAATATAAATGCAGGAAAATCTGAAGTGAAAATGTAGACTGTGCTATTAAAAATGTACCAACAGCTAATTATTAAACGAGCAACAGAAATGCCACGGACAGAACAAATATTGCCCACTACTGCCTGTGCAGTCATGCACCCGGGTTGAATAAAAATGTGTGTCTTGGAACACATTTCAGGTTTGCTTCAGTTTAAAATTTGCTTCATTTTGTAAACTAAATGTTGAACAACTTCATGTCTTACCAGTCTATTGTTCTCAAACACATCCTCCTTTTTTAGTGAGTCATAATCTCTGAGGGGGGGAAAAAAATAAACAAAACAAATGAATTACAGAAAACTAGTAAAGATATTTTCTTAAACGTTTCATCTTCAGGACAGCTCAACAAACCATTCAGTTGTTGAGTGTAGCAGAACGTCTTTGTTCAAGACAAAATAAAGAAATAATCCAATCTGACACATTTTAATTACTTACATGAGATCCGGTCTGTATTTGTGTATGAGAGCACAAAACGCCAGTCCGTTCCTGAATGAAGTCGTCATGTTAGTAACGGCAACATCTCTGTAACCATCACACTGAATTTTACACCACTGCTCCAGCGCCTTGATGGCTGCCATGCTTCCAGCGACGCGGTTCCCTCAGACTCAGAGCAGACTAAAACGGCGGAGCTTTGAGCGTTTGTGGTGGAAGCAAAGGAAAGGGGAGTTTAAAAAAAAAAAACAAAGTTTCCCTGCTCGGGGGTTTGACCGTGAACTGTGCCGCTGCAGCTGCGTCCTGTTTCCTTCGTTTTTACTCTGACTAGCCGCTGACTCTCCGGGAAGAGTTTCTGCTGGTAGTGGTGTGGGTTTCTCAGCTCATTACACTAATTGGCATAGGCATGGTAGTCCGTCATTCACAGCCGCTGATTAAAACTTGCCCTTAAGTGGACTAAAAAAAAAAGAAAAGAATAACGTTCTATTAATGATTTATGTACTTTTCCACCTAACTGCTGAATGTTTTAATGTATGTAATTGACTTTGTTCAACCTAAAACCAACACAAAGCGGAGCAGACATTTATTAATATCATTTTCACAGCATAGCTGGAGTTCATTGCAATGGAATTTCAACATTTAGGGGCTGTTACAATTTCTTACAGCCTTATTATTGGAAAGATGTTTTGTTTTCTGAGACAAGACAAGGCCAGGTATTCATATTTAGAATAATGTAATGTAGTTTACAGGAAAGTAAAGGAACAAAAAACACATCAATAACAAGAAGTACAGCTAATGATTCAAAAACTTTAAGCATCTTATGAAAAGGAAAATGTAAAATATATCTTGTAAACCACTTGTTCATTTTTTATGAAAATAATTAGCCTATTGGAAAGCTATTGTAAACAATAATGTTTTAATTTCTGTTCTAGAGAAAATAACAGTTTTATGTCTCTGACCTGATTACATATTTCATATCCAACAAGCACCACTGAAATGTATTTGGTTTTAGGGTAATTCATTTTAAACTGTATGTTAAGACAAACTTGGAGGTCATAGTGGAGCAATTGAATAAGTGATGTGAGCTCTTTCTGATGTTTGGCATGATGTATTTTTTAAGAAGGTTTCATGTCTATTTATTACGTGAATGTTGAAATTCAAGTCTGGTTCTGTAACTGCAGCTATGTTTCTTGCATGCTGTGCAATTTTTAGAATAATTAAATCTGCTAAGTGCTGATCTCTTCCCTTGCGGTTTTTTTTCTCACTATGGACACATTTAGTGATAGGGATTGTGCATAGATATTCAGTAAAAGTAGCCCCAAGAATGGAGCATTGTGGAACTCCACACATGTTCTTTGCTTGCATAATTTATAATTGCCAAATGACACAAACTACTCACAGTAAGAGCTAAACCAAACTCTCATAATTTGGGTCAAATATGAGAAAATTCACATTTGTGGGACCAAATATTGTATGGGTAATGATAATTCAGATTAGTTGCTATCAGATCAGTTCACAACTTTTAATTCTTCAGATCAATTTGTTAAGTACAATAAATTGATCTGTTTGTTTGCTTATCAGAGCAAAACACTTCATTTTTATGAAGATTAAACTGATTTTTCTTTTTTTTAGCATAGAGATCATGGAGTTATACATTCACCATTATTGTACTTGTCAAGTAGGTTAGCATTTTACAGTTAATTCAGCTGTTTTTGCACCTATTCATTTATTATCATATCCTAAACTGTATAAATAAGGAAAAACTGTTATAATAATGCTTATATTACAAGTGTGGTATATAAGCATTATAAAGGATATGAAAATGGCTAGAATAGGGGCAGATTCATTCCACATTAACATGAAATAAAAAAGTTGGACCTAACCCATTTAGAAAAGAAAAATTTGACCCACTGATCTTGTCAGACAAAGTTCAAACCTCTGACTCAGGGAATGTAATTAGTGTGAGACCAGAGCTTAATTTGAGTCTAAAATGTGAGCAACCCAGACTGACCTCACTCACTCAAAAACTGTCACCGCTATAGGTTATTGTCTATTGTACCACATTTAGACAATGGCTGCTAAAGCAAATAGTTTTACGTTGCCAAGAAATATACAACCTACTTGATTTTGTAAATTTATTTTAAGTGAATGTAAATATTTCAGATTGATCTAAACCCCATCTCTTCTGCTTGTGGGAGCATCTTAATGCCCAGAAGGGGGCAGTATCTCACTGCACTGTTCGAGGACTTTCCTAAAGATGACTGTTTAAAGAAGATTCAAACTAGAATCAGCAAAGCAAATCTTCAAAAGAAGTGCCTTTTTTTCTTGCTTATGCTTTTATCCTATCTAGAGTATGACTTAAAAAAACAGATTTAATACTGATGTAATTCTGAGATGCAATCTGTGATTCTGAAGACAAAAAAAAAAAATTGGATGTAAGTTGGTATTTACTTAAGGGTAAAATCAGACTTATCCTCTGTAGTTTTACAGGTGTTTTTGAAAAGTGTGGAATTAACAATAAAGACAAGAATAAGAACCTAATTGCTTAACAGCTCCTGGAATAGTCAAGAGTTGTCTGTGGAATTTGTCTGTTCAATAGGACCAGGATTCATGATTTCATTTTTTAGCTATTTCCGCCTTTTCCTGACAGGACTGTGTTCTTACATGCAGACATCCTGGCTGTAACCTCAGAGGTCAGGGATGTCATTAGTAAACTCATTTAGAAATTACTTGACTGTATCCCATTTTTGCATTGCCCTGATGTTAGCATTTGTCATTTGTCATTGATATCTGATAGAGCTTCAGCACAGTGGAGCCTTCTATTAACATACCATCAATCACATTTAAGATGTGCTGAAAACTGCATTCAGAGACAAGAGCGCAAATAAAATGACCAGATTTTAAATAAAATGGAGAATTTCTAACTTCATTCAACAGATGCAATTGTGATATGTTACACTGAAAATACAAACTGAAAGAATCAGTGGTGCCATGACGAAAGGCCGGCAGGTGTTGTGGGGGTTGGTTTATTGTTTGTGCCCCCAATGTTTACCTATGGTGCCCGCTGAACACTCTCTCCACAAACACACACACACACACACCCCAACACACGCCACCACTAACAAGACATTTCTATTGCATATTATATATATTTATTTTCAAATGCTAATAATAAAAAAATAGATTGTTAAGTAATTGCAGATTTTTTTATAACTATTGTGAGTTTTTTGTCCTCCACAAGTTAATAAAAAAAACAAAATAACAAGTTAACACAACTCAAATTTAGTTGTGAGTTTTGGTTTTGGGGAGTCACACAAACTTTTTAGTGGTTCCTTTCAGTCTCACACTTCTGTTTTAACACTGATTTTGTTCAGCGTTAAAACTGAGCAATATCTGTGCAACAATTTGCACTCTTTTTAAATTTTTTTGATTGACTTCAGGTCCATTTAACATTTTTTCTGTGAGAGAATAACACAAAAGCTCAAAATTTTGTTTAATTCTTAATAAATGTACCAAATACAAAGAAAAGAATCAAAGAATTTTAATTGTTCTACTTCTTTTAGTACATAATACCTTTATGAGTATTGTTGTCATATTATTTCTTCATTACAAGCGTGCATATGCAGGAACCTCCACACTAAATGTAAGAATTAAAACTACACAAATCTGGGTTGCTTTGCATTTTTAATGGAGTTAGATGTAATAAAATGCAAAATAATTAAAAACCATCGTATCTGGCAACTAACTATAGGGAGTTAAAATTTATATTTTATCCAGTATCATTCAATGTGTTTTTAGAGAATGAATGTCAAAAGAAGAATTTTAAGAAAAAAAAAAAATATGGATACATTCAACTCTTTTTGAGCAAAAATATACTTATTTTAAACGTTAAAAGTTATTTTTAGTACAATTTTATTCACAAAGTTAATAAAGATTAATAATAAGATTTTTTTTTACATGAATTAAGAGGAAAAAATAAATCCATTTTAAACAACATTTCGTATGGTAAAATATCTGATAAGTAATGATTTCGTAGAAATTGTACATTTAATATAATTTATTTAGTCAATGGTCTGTTATTTAAGGCAAAGTGACGACATGTTTGCCAAGAAGTTCAAACAGTTCAGTACACTGATGATGTCCAGAGTTTTTCTGTATAAACAGGAAGAAGGAACATTGTTAGTCACTGGGAATGACATCGGTTTCCTGCGTTTGTGCCTGTAAGTCACTGCCTGACATGTTTACAGTGTTATGGATCTCAGCCTCATGCTCTCTGGCTTTGGCCCGCAGATTAGCAATGCTGCAGGAGCGCAGCTCCTCTGAGCTGTGCCCCTCCGGCCTCTCCCACTTCCCCAACCTCAGGGTCACAGGCTGCTTCCGTACACTTGACACAGAAGCCGACGCTTTTGTCCATGGGTAGATCTCTTCTTCCTGTTGTCTCTCCCAAGGCTCACTGTTGCAACTTTCTGTCTGTGTGAAATCTGGGCTCCTCTGCTCATTTATGCCATCGTCTCCTTTCATGAGAGGCCGAGCGAGCTGGCTTTGGATTTTTAACTGCCGCCTCATCTTGGCTCGACGGTTTTGAAACCAAACCTTTACGCAAATGAAAGAAAATACATTAGCAGACATGAAATGTGAGAAAATGTAGATTTTTTTAAAAGAACTTGAAATTCATTGACAAGACACTGAAGTATTAAATTTCACAATTTTTTAAAATGCATAACCTTTAAAGTTGATTTCTTGAAAAACAAAATCTGAAATTCTATTATTCTAAAAGTCTGGTAATTGTCTTTTTAAATATGCAGTAATGTGTATTAAGAGAAAATAAATATGGAAGTTGTATTTAAAGACTAAAAATGTCCGATGCTATTCAAGATGACAGAGAAAAATGATCAGATTCTATTCATCTCATTTAAATACTTTTCACTTTTTTGATTTTTGCCTTACCTCGTGTTACCAAGACTTTATTTCAAGAGAAAAATAAGCGTTTAATTGTCCAAAATGAAGGTGCAGGATGAATAAAGTTAAACATAGTGCTAAGCTTGGAAAATTTGGCTATTTTGAATTGTGTATTGTCCCCGAGAGTAATGTGTAAAACTTTATTTTGTCACGCAGGAGGCACACATTTTTAAAAGTACAGATTCTTAAAAAGCAAATAAATAAAATCTAAAACAAAGTGATTGAATAAGGCAATAATATCCCTCATTCTGAATGGTTTTGACAGAATAGAAAAAGCAGGAATAAAAAAGCTTCATGTGCAGCCTGACTCTCAAATGTTCACCACTTATATGATCGTGAAACAGTTCCAGCAGACATTCAGAGCACCACTTACCTGAACTCTGGCCTCGATCAGATCCAGTCTGAGGGCCAGGGCCTCCCTCATAAAGACATCTGGGTAGTGTGTTGTTTTGAAAGCCTTCTCCAGTTCCTCCAGCTGCCAGCTGCTGTAGTTGGCTCGTGCCCGCCGTTGCTTCACTGGCCTCTGTTCATCTGGAAAGTATGGGACAAGAACCAATTAGACAACTGCCAACGGGTGACGGGGAACTAATGGCCCTAGATTGGATAATTAGTGCGGCAATCACTAGACTCACATTAACACTGCTTGATAATTGATTGTTAGTTACGAGCTGTTAGACCGTCTTTTGTAAACATTTACACTCATTCTCACAGACTGTCTCAAAAGCTGTGGGTACCAGTTCGGGCTGCGCTCTATCTTAGTAAGTCCAAAACCACAGAAAGAGAATTATTTTTGGCCAAATTAACTGAGGTTAGAACTCACCTTCGCTTTCTGCTAGTGGTCCTATCCCAACCGCCTGTGTGGCCAGCAGCAAAGATTCTTTGCAAGCCTCTGGCTGAAGGTAATTCCTCAGGGATTCGTAGCTAAAAAAGGGCCCAGGAATCAGGAACTGAGGTGGAGTGCTCAGTCTGGCTGGGAACGCAGGGAAAAAGTGAGCTGCAGGAGAATGAAAAACTGCAGGGAAGAGAGTGGACACCATTTGACTGGGGCTGAACATGTCCTCTTGATTAAGAGTCCAATTTTTGATGATGTTCCTCAGATAAGGGCCAAGGTGACTTCTAGTGGGATGCTGTTTGAATGGCGACATGCATCCCAGCATCCACGGTAAAAAAAAAAAAGTATAACTGCAACAATGTATCCACTTTGCTACAGGCTCTGCTGCTGCTATATGTGGCTGTGGCACTCAGTGCAGGTAGAAGGTGTTGCTTAAAAAGTGAAGGTAAAGCTTGAGTAGGAGGTGGTCTCACCTTGGCTTCCCCCTCCTACCTGGTCACATTAAACCAAACACACAGGGCTTAGTTTATGGGAATGGATTTTATTTTACCTCTTAAATACCGTCACACCATCCATACTCGCTTTATTTGTTGTAGCTTTTCTAACAACATAAATCCTACAATCTTTTTCTGACATATAGCGTATGATCCTCGTTCTCAGACTTCTTCTGGGACAAGTTGAAACATCTTTGGCTTCTGAAGTGTCAGTGAGTAAGACCAAAGGCACCGTGATCAACCAAGAAGCTATCCGAGCCATCACCTGACCAGCTTAAACCGTGTCAAGAACCATAAAAACAAACCACTGCAACAGAGAAGTCTTGAAAACCGTTGCTCCGTTCTGTGGGATGAAAGGCAAACAGAAGAGTAGCAGACCCTGAAAAACAGGTCCCAAAACAAACACACCGGTTAACAAACCTCTGAGTTTGTCAGCTGTTTAAAATCTTTGCCAGTATTCTGTTTGTCCTGAACCTTTTCATCTTCATGCATCTGCATATTTGTAACCTTTCCAACATTGAGTACTATATTTGTGTCAATTCAGGTGATTTTCTCATTTAAAATGTCCGATTTAATTAATTTATTTATTTTTTTGAAATTACTAAAACATTGAGTACCACGTAGCTTTATCATGCATACACAGTGGTGCTTCTTGCACACACTGGGTTTTGGGCAAGCCCCCTTTTTCTGCTTTCCCACACGAAAATAAACACACACTCACTCCCACAACAAAAATCAGCTTCTTCAACATGCAACATATCATAAATATTAAGAAATAGAAAAAAAAATTATATTAAGAACATTAAATATGTAGGGGAAATTATTTTCACATTTAAAGTGAAGGTTAATAGGTCTAAAATCTATGGAATAGAATTCATTCTTAAAAAAGCAAGATTTTGAACTTCATGGTTAAATTCAAAAATGCCATCCAGGCTCCATAGAAAACAGAAATATCTGCAGGGACATTGTTATTATTTTCCAGTCAGTGGATTCACTGAATAAGCAACTTCTAGTTTATATGGGGTAAAACTGATAGAATTATGTCTCCCCTTGACAGCACCACCCTGGGCAAAAAGCCACATCATATCACCATATCAAAATGTTACATTAAGTGCATATAATCAATGTTGCCTGAGATTTGATGTCTTCAGAAGAAAAAAAAAACATGATTATCTATAGAAGACACACCCAAGCCGTTAAAATTCATTGAAGCATGCAACATTACTCCATGTAAAGAATGAATTTTGATTATCTAAATAATCTTTCCCAGTCGCTGGTGTCAATCTCAAGAGATCATTGGGTGAGAGGCAGGGTACATCCTGCACCGCTCTTCTATCAAAGAGCAACACAGAGAAAGCACAACCATATGCGTAGAATGACCAGTCAACCTATCAGACATGCAATCAAGCAAACTGCATGTAGAAGGACCGTGAAGTTTCCTGTTGCACTTTCAGTACAAACAGCTGTGCCACTGTGTAGCTGCAAAATAGCATGAAGAGTGGAAGATAAGTTTTCCTTGACTCTGTTCTTATCGTGACGTTATCTCAAGAGAATTAAGTGCTATGATACCGTTGTAAGCATTACAGCTTGTTTACAAAAATGTTTTTTACCTGCTTGAGTTACCTGCTTGTTAAGTCTGGCAGAACTGGTGTGGAAATCCCTTTAGCAATTTTTCTCAGATTTGACAAGATTTTTTTATTTTTACTGGTTTGATAGCTAACATAATTATGATAAAATTAATTGGTTTTGCTCATCTGCATTGAACATTTTTCTATTAAATATAGTGCATTAGCGTTTTTTGAAAAGTTCTGAAATTGATCAAAATCTGTGAGAGAAACAAAACTGAGTTTTGATCATCATCCAACTGTCATACACAACTTTTTTTTATTTGCAATTAAGTGTTGCCTAACACATGAAGAATGTTTCCATGTCTACACCTCGGCACATTAACAGTCAGGACAGGAAGATTATTAACACTTTTTTCATCTCTGAGCGAGACAGCTGCAGCTTAGCGCTGACGGATCTCTGATGAGACGATGAGCTCTGTCTGTGTGAATTAAACCCAGGTGTGTCAATTAATCCAGAGACACAAATCAGCCAACAACACACCTCGCTGACTGTTCAGATGATGGGGGAAACATCCAGCTGTCGGTGTTGTCACCAATAAAACAGGCAACTTAAGGTGGCTTTGATCAGACAGGCAGCTGGCCAGAGCTCAGGTGAGTCACAGGACGGTCGGTCCTCTGTAGGTAGCAAAAAAAGGCTTGAAACTCCATCACCCCTGCGGCCCTTTCATCTGCACCTGTTCAAACACCAAACTGATGCCTCAGTGGAGGAAATAAGCTGCAGAGCAGTTTGTGTTTCTTCAAATCTTTAGTTGAAACTAAAAACTGGGGCTGGGTGGAGCTGAGAGGTTGGTTTCTTTTCAGCATCTGCTTGGTATACTTAAGTCTGGACTAATTTGAGATGTTATAGATTTATGAAATAAGTGTCCCTGTTTTGCTTATTGGTGACTTAGGGACATCTGGTTTAAAATTAAATACACCTCAGACCATAATCCTTTAATGTCCATTGATTTGGATAATTGGGGCCAAAATTGACAAAAACTAGAGGGATTGGTTCTGGCAGTAGCTGATCAGAAGTCGTTCTGGTGGAACTCTTAATGATGCATCAAGATAAGATTGTTTGCTGCTAATGCCTGTTCATGTTGGTATTTCTACTCTCTGGATCAGCTGCTGAATGAAAATCATGAAGTCACTTCCAGATTATGACCTGCGGACTGCACTGTCTTGGGAATTGGCCAAACCCAAATGTGATCCAGATCACTTGCCACAAACTTAAAATAGGCTGGTTTAAACATTTCATAAAGTTTAAACTAGGAAAATTGTCCACCTGAAGTCTCAATGTGTAAAGGTTTGGATTTTAAAGTCAGATGTTTGCAATATGGTATCACTTTTTGATTTGATTTTCATGTCACATGAGTCTTGGATGGTTCTGATACAAAAAATATGCATTACAGATATAGAAGGGGACAGAAAAATTGAAACAGATAGCAAAGCCAAGAGTCAAATAAATTGGACTTTTCCTATTTTTCTTTTAAGAATTTTAAGTAGCTTATACATCTCGGGCCTACAAAAGAACGGTGGTGTTACACCTTAAAATCTTACATTACCGTGAGACAATAAAAACATAGCAGATTATTTTCATATTACCATTGTGTGCTGATGTCAACGTGGTAATTAACACATGCAGAAACTCTGTCAAAACTTGTTTCAACATCATGCCAAATCAAAGATTGTGACATTCATTCACTTTGGTTTCCCCCCCATACAGAATAAATCAATGACAGTTAAAAACAATCCAAACTTCTGATAGTTTTTTTGTTTACTGTTTATTTCCAACCAGAGAGGAAAAGAAAAATCTCAAACCATTTCACTGACAACAGCCGTCAGGTATAAGTTCCATTTCCTGAACTGCAAAAAGGAACTAAAACAAACAGATTATTTAAAGGTTTGTAAAGTCAGGGTGTGTATTTAATGTGCAATAACATGTCGCCATTGAATTCAAAAACACTATTGTTGACAAAGGTGAACAGGTTTACAACACTTTGCTGATCTTGGATTAAAGATCGAAATATCCACATTTAAAAGTTATTTTAGAATTCATAGTCTAATGCAAAAATCTACTTCAATGTGAAGGCGAAAATTAATTTTTAATTAAATTATGTGGTCTATATTCCCCCCCTACTGACAGGCATGGCTGAAGTGGATTAACTATCTGCCCTCAGTATGATAAGATCTGATATAATAGTGATCACGAACAATGCAGATTATTATTCTTTCTCATCTACTACTATGGGCCTTCATCTCATAAAAGAAGCGTTCTGCCAAATGTCATGCAAAGATGGATGATTATCGTCAGAGCCGCTGTCATGGGAATTTATCTGTGTGGTGTAATTTTCAGGCTGGAGCAGCAATGAGCACATACTCAATATTTAATGAAAGTATAAGTGAGGCTTGAGGGTTGTCACTTATGCCTCTACTGTTAATGATGTGTCACATTATACTTATCAGATTGGGTCAATCTCAACTGCAATCACTGCTCTCATTTCTTTTTAATCCATTACAAATATTGGATCGTTTTTGTCCAACTCTATGCAAACACATCTACATTGCACTCTAGTTGCTTGAATCGACATTTGTATCAAATGCGTGAACAAAAAAACCCCAAAATCTATTAGTTGGGCCATGAATTGGTATAATTCAATCAACACACCTCAAATGTGTTTGTAAGTTGGACAAAACATGTATTTCATGGCTGAGGAAGCCCCTATGGCTGGTGCCTCACTCTCCCTGGTAATAGTATCCCAGAGTGAGCAGGTTGATTGTTTTAGTCCTGGATCACTGGCCATGAGATAAACCTGAGAGCCCAGCCTGCTTTTCATGTCAAAACCTTCAAGGGAAAGCAGCCACAATCCAAGGGCAATCACACTTGAAACATCAAAGTGCCAGAGAGAAGAGAGGCGAGAGTTGGTCTGCATTTTTTTTCTCTCCATCCGATCCAAGTGCAACTCAAGCGTGGAGGAAGAGGAGATGATCTAAGGCGAGGGTGCCATTGAGAGGAAGACGGAGAGCGGACAGATGTGCATGGGCAGGTAGCGGCACATCAGGGCCCCTTCTGGAGACGCAGAGAAGCCTCTGCTGGTCGCATTCCTGCTTTCTGCTCACTCACTGTCCATTTTCACACTTCAGGTAAACTCGGCAAAGTAACTTCAGTTTTAAGAAAAATGAGATACTTAATGTGCCCCAACAGCTTTAAACTTTTAGTTTAAAACAGAGAAGACCTCGACAAAGAACCAAAAACATAGATATTTACTGCTATAACCAACTTCCAGTTTAAAACTCCCTGCCTTTCAATTGCTCTGAATTCACGTTTGAAATAATTTGAA
This sequence comes from Xiphophorus maculatus, assembly GCF_002775205.1. NCBI lineage: Eukaryota > Metazoa > Chordata > Actinopteri > Cyprinodontiformes > Poeciliidae > Xiphophorus > Xiphophorus maculatus. Next base: position 8,213,434 of record NC_036458.1, on the reverse strand, counting down.
ACTTTATATTTTTTGAGGCTTTTAAATTTTCACATTTTGTCGTTTCTTTTTACTTCATAAATTCCACTTGATACGTGAAGCACGTACACTTGCCAATGAATATGTTCAGCGTAGACAAATAAACAGATGCATTTGAGGGCATCCGCCCTATTAAGATAAATAAAGGTAGAGGTTGTTAGCTTGTCAGTAGTCTGGGCACCCCCGTGACCCCCCTTCCACTTCCTTGTTAACTGTCACTCATCCCTGTTCCGCCTCACTGATGTCCAGCCAATGGGATGCTGGCGCCCCACCAAGGCCCCAAGCTGCTACGACTTGTGTAAGTTGGTTGATTGATAACCATAAACAGAGCTTTTTGGCTGGTCACTGGACACCATGCAGGTGCAATTAACACATGAAACAAAAGAAGCGGTGAGAGACGAGCAGATACGGCTGTGAAGGACATGATTGGGTAAAGAATCTGAAGATGCATTTTAATTAGAGGGAGATTTTTCCCATCATTTAAATGTGTTCACAGCTGCATTTTTAACAGAATATGCTACGATGGAATCCTCGTTTCAATCATCTGATTTATTTATCCGCAATAATTTTCTGACAAAATGCACTGACCCACCGGTTTGGGAACGTCAACATCTTTTTTAGCTTGGCCTTCGTCTCCATGTCCTGCTACATACCACACCAGGATCACAGCGCTCTGAAACGCTACACTCTCCAAAGACCATTTTGGTCTGTGTGATTGTCACCAGTTATCGCCATGGTTAATTAACCGTCAATGGAGTGAGATCCACTTTCTGTGTTCACCCGCATGCTTACAGCAGACAGTTAACTGTTTCTTCTGACTTTGTTATGAAGCTTTTTTTTTTTACTCAGACTTAGAAAAAACAACCCATACTTTCATGGCAAAGTGGTTTCCGTTATACCACGAGCATTTACCCTTAATTTGTCAACTCCAGCTGAAAAGCTGGTCTCTGAAACCAACAGCCGTCTTCAGTTTTGTTTTTTTATCAGGATCAGAATAAAACTAAATGTTTAGTCATTTAATTGTCAAATTTGAGGTGATGAATTATCCAGGACAATTAATGGGTTCTTGTTTCAATAGTAAGATAGAAGTTTGAGTTTTCACAAAGCAAAAATTATCTTCTGAAATGTAACACCTTTCACTTTTAGATTGTTGAAATAAGAAAAATTAAAGATCGGTATTTCAAGAATGTTTTAATTCACATCAAAGTGGCTCACATATAGAAGTTCAGATTAATTTACAAAATCGTTTTGAAAGGCAACACTTTCTACTTTGGCCTCTGAGTTTTATGGATATCAGACATGTTTGAAAACGTGCCGATTAGTAGAATGAATGTGTCAATTAATAAAAGCTTTTTTGTGACGCATTCAGAATAATCTTTTAATAAATTTCACATTTAAAATAATAAAAACATAAAAAGTCACATTGCTCAGTTACCCAGTGGTAATCTAAACTTACTGTGCAGTATTTTCCACCTATTAAAAATATGAAGCCAAAACAAAGTTAGCAAAATTGGTGTGATGAAGAGAGGAAGTAAGTAATGTTTCTGCTTTCAACTTAACTTCACAAATGGCAAAAAGTTCCTCTAACTGGATTATGTTTTATTTACCTTTTCACATTCAATTCTAAATTGAGTTGTAGCAGATTTTCAATGGAGTGTAAAATAACAGGACTGAATTATACTTACTATATATCATCAATACTAAAATCAAATTTATTATATTGCCTAAAATATGCAATATAAAATGAAAGTGGAGTGGTTTACATCCAACACTTCAATTGTTTTCACTGCTTTTACAGGAAACCACAAAAGGTCAACAATTTATTCAGAACTGAAATGATTTAGGGGAGAATCTTTAATGTGAGAGACTGACGCTATTTTTAGACAGACTGAAAGTCGCAGTTAAGTTGTTGATTCCATATGAAGCACCTTCATGGACTCGGAGATGACTGAGCTGGTGTCAATTTGCCCATAGATACCAACCAAAAAGGCCTTGTGGAGCAAAATATCAGCATGTTCTGCAAAGACAACAGACAACAGTTCATTGCAGTGATAGAAGTTTCACTATTTTCTTCAAAGATGGGCTGGACGGGTTTTTAAACTTCTAAACCACCTCCTACAAACTTTAGCTCGTTACCTTGACAGACTAGTACGTATTCTGGAAGATTCCTTAGAGAAGTCTGCACCACATCAAAGTTACCACTCCCTATGCAGTACATGAAAGTTGGCAGGAAGTCTGTCGCCAAGCTACAGGAAAGAAAGAAAAACTATATTTATTCAAAGTAAACCTTAAAAAAAAAAAAAAACAGCACCAACTGACTCTTAAGCTTACTCAATGCAAAACAGATATGTTTCAAACTCACCTGGGATTATTCTGAATGCAGCGCAGGGCCAGACTGAAGGCCATGTTCCGACTCAACTCCTCAGACGATGTCATCAGTCTCTGCAGGTCGTTCTGCAAACAGCCACACAAAGCTGTGATTGACGCGTTACACACAGCGACACGGATCAGAGTTGACTTTTTCCTTGTGACTCACGGTGAAGTACTGTATGATTTCTGGACTCCTCCTCGACTTCTCATCCACCTCTGTCAACACTTCTAGCACATCTGCAGCAGATGGTAAAATTCACTCGATTAGTCACTACAGACGAAAACTGTTCATGTTCGGGTGAAACCGCCGCAGCAGTATGGTTCTCACCCTCCACTGCTTCTCCCTTTGACATCTTCTTCAAGTACATGGTCATGTCTGCAGCGCTCAGTGTAAATGGAGCAGATATGTTGACCAGGGGCAAAGAGCCGGCAGACAAGTCATCTGCAATGTAAGCAGAAAAATCAGTCAGGAATGAGGAGCAAAAACAATTGAGCTGGAAATGTATCCAATGCTTAAAAATTAGTAAATGTTTTACTCTTTAGGGTTAAAAAGTAACCTAATTGGACACAAAGGTGCTCACCATCTTTCTCTTCTGTTGTGACGTCTGCAGAGGAGCTTTTCACTGGCAAAGTGAGTCCAGCGAGTAGAGATTTTAGCTGAACCAGATCTGGATTTTCTGCACACAAACTCCTTAAAAAAAGGAAGAAAAAAATTTTTTCCTTAAGATCTCCAGCAGTGTTTGAAACCATCGTCTTATAAGAGGCACTTCGGACTTACTGCAAGATGTCAGAGTGTTTCTGTAAATAAGGAATGGCAGCTGCAGCGTCGTGTGTTATGTACTTCTGTGTAAACTGCAGAAACTTATTAATGAAGATCAGCGGAAAACGACTCCTCTGAAAGTTCTACAAAAAAAAAAAAAAAAAAAAAACATGACATAAAAAAAACCTTAAGACATTTCATTCACTAAAATAAGTTTTGTTTGCCTTAATTTTGGAATCCCCTTAAAGGGAAAATAAATGATTTGAGCACCTGAAGGACTTTCATAAATGACAGGAGGCAGTCTTGAAGCGCCCTCTGGTGGTCACTGTGGAAAACAAGTGGTTGCAGGAGTTCCAGGATGGCAAGAACGTTGCTAAAGAACGTCATGTGGTTTTGCTGACGGAACTCTAGCATGTTCAGGTGAATGCGACCATGTAGGAGTCCTGCAATCATGGGGAGGTGTCTGTGGGACAAACGGAGCAGATGGGACCAGTAACCATTTCAAACTGTCCTTTAAAAAAGTAGAAAATCTAAAAGATTTAAAAATGTGTTATTTTAACCTACCTGAGTAAAAGAACAGGATGCGACACAGCCAGCTTCCTACAGGCAAGGTTGGCATCAGAGACACGACCCTCAGCAGACTTGGAGTCGCCAACATCAGCAAGCAGCGTCACAAGGCGATGAACCAGGACATCCAGCTGAGAAACAGAAAATCACAAAGCATTTATGGCATAGTACAGAGGTTAAAAATGGATTTAATTCATTATTGAAAGCATTTAGCAAACAAGAAAAACTAGAAATGCACCAATCAAGTTTTTACAGGTTGATTGAGATTTCTGATTTTCTGTAAGGCCTAATCTGCTGATTTTGTGTTGTAGTCTTCCACTGACTACAACACAAAACTTATTTGAGTGAACTTTCCGTTACATTAACTGTTAACTTCAGCAGATATTAATCACAGGCAATAAATTGCATTGATAGATCCATGATTAAGGCTGTAATCTCAAATAAAGTAAAAACTGAAGGGTTCTTAAAGTATTTGATGTCAACTACACTAATTCCAATTGTGTAGGCCTTTGTGTGAGAACCAGTTTCTATGAGTACATCAACACATTTGTGTTAATATTAATGCAGTACATAAGGAGTCTTTTATACTTAGCAGAACAAACATAGCACAAAATTGCTCAAGAAACTGTTGAATCTGTAGCACATGAAGCAGGAGGGACATTTTTACCTTGCAGCTGCTACCATCTGCAGCCCCGCCGCTGCTGAACGTGTCTCCAGGCAGGGTCACATGCTGGATGACCTCAGGGAAGTGGAGATAGATTTGCAGCAGCAGGTTCTGGCACCACCTACTCATTGCACTGAAGGAAAAAAAATTCAAATAGAGATCTGTCCACTACATTTAGAAGACAAATAAATCAACACAAAACAAGCAACTTTGTTGTGGTTCCATTACAAGAAACTGAGTCTGCCAGAGTATCAACAGCAAAGCTACAATAACCCAAATGGGATTAATGCTGATGATGTACTGACACCTCAGAATCAGGGCAACTGCAGACTTTAGCAAGTCAAATTTAAGACTTTTTAAGAACTTTTTAAGGCCAGCTTGAATTAAATTTAAGACTGAAAAAACTGTGAATATAGGAGATAACTGGGGGATCCCATTGGCTCATATATGGGCTGGTAACTGAAGTGAACCAGTGGCAAAAAATAAACATTGTCCAGCCGTACACATGATAGATGCAAAAAATGGTATCTAGCTAGGATATATTAGCAGCTAATTAACATCTGACTCTAGTCGCAAAATTCAATGAAGATGCGTTAAAGGATGTGAACACCCTCCAAACAATTAAAACAGTCATTTTTCCTAAAGTTTTACTCAGGTTTATCTTTTAAAAATGAACAATAATCAGATGTGATTTTCCAGAGATCAGGAAGCACTACAAAGCCTCCTTTTTGTTTCGGTCGACTAGCAACATCAATTCACGCAACGAGAATAAATAACATAATGTAATTCAAAAGTATTTGCATTTAAGTCACTGCAGTTCCACCCAATCCTCTTACTGGATAAGGCCCTTGTCACACTCGTATGATGCAGTCTTTGCTAAATGAGGAGTTTATTACAGCCATGCTTTAAAGCAAATCACAGCGACCTTGAACAGGAGCAAAGAGTTTGCTGGTTGTTACCAGTTTGGGTGTAATTGGAATAAACACCAGCTTATCTGACAGAAAGCTCCCCGAATAAGAATGCTTTACATAGCCTCAAATGTTTAGCCAACACAAGGCTGAAACCTCTTTACTTTCAGTGTGTTTTTATGCTGCCATGTTCCCACTTGCAAGTATTTTACCAGGAAGCTTAGTGCTACTTAAAATACTGTAATTCTGAAGCTAATTTTGCCTGACCTTGGCCAAAGTTTCCTCATTAAAGTGGTTTAATAAGCAGAGACATGTTCATGAAAGAAGGGTTTGCCTCCACAAAGAGTTGCACCCTGATCTCTGACAGCTAAGTCAGAGCAGGAATTCACAACACAGGCAAGTTTAGAGCTTCAGCCTTAATCCTCTTGCCTTCATTATAATACACTGAGCTTTTAAAGAGATCACACTACAGACGACTTCTGCTGGTTTTAATTTCACACCAATAGACCTAATTATCGAGTTCTCCCTGGTCCAAAGCATTGTGGGTGACAGGGGGAGTCTAAAAAGTTCATCTGTGCGGAGAAGGAAAATCTGGTGCAATTTAGCTCAAGTCTATCAGTGCAACATAAGAAAATAAAACATTTCACATTATTTGAAGATATTTTGAGGAAATGATTGAGCACCAGAATAAACACTAATTACCGCTGCACTATTTTGCCTTTATGAAACAAATTAGCCAAATTTCAGGCTGCATGGTGGTGCAGTTGCCAGAACTGTTTTTGATTTAAATCCCACCCTGCATTAAGTCTGCATGTTCTTTGCATGTTACATGGTTACCAGGATGGTATGGCTGTTGATACACACAGGCTGCTGTGTGTGTTGTAGAACCTCTATTCTACTGGTACTTTCATACGCAAACATCTCTCAGATTTACAGAAATTGGTCTGAAAGAGACAAAATGTCCAATGAGCAAAAGTTGAGTCAATATTAAAGCACTGCTGAGGACAAGTTCAGAGAAATCGGACAACTACAGATTGAAAACATTTCCTCGCCTACTAAATATCGGTTTCAGGTGCAACATTAAACTTGTAAAATCAGAACTTGAAGCAAAAGCATTGATTCGCCCAGTCCTGTATCAGTGGTCCAGCCTGGGTGGTGTAATGGTGTTGGGGATATTTTCTTGGCACACTACGGGCTCCTCAACACCACAGACCATACTGTTCCCTCTGCTGATGACTTCATCCAGCAGGATAATGCACCGTGTCACAAAGCTCAAATCATTTCAAACTGATTTCTTGAACATGATGAGGAGTTCACAGCACTCTGATGGCCTCTACAGGCACCAGATCTCAGTCCAACAGAGAACAGTTTGGATGCTGATGAACAGCAAATTAGCATCATGATGCTATTATGTCAACATTTACCAAAACTTTGAGGAATTACCTTAAAGTTCTGCCTCTTTAAGCTATGTTATTCTTTTTAAGGTTTTGTTGTAATGAGAAAAGGGGAAGACATGTGGCAAATGTCACCAGGCCGGGAATCGAACCTGTGACCATCGCCATGAGGAGTAAGGCCTCAATACATGGGTCGTGCTTTGCTTATGCGCCACCACAGCACCCCATATTACCCATCATAAACATTTTTTATGAATGTAAAATTATTCAGTAAATGTTCTTAAGTGATACATTTTTCTGTTAAGTTTTGACATCCATTGACTTTTGTGTTTAATTATTAGTTAACAGCTGGTATTTCAAGGATTCTTCTTTAAATCTCTTTAAATACACACACACTTTAACTCTTAAGGTGTTTTTTACACCCAAGGTATCACATCAGTTTAAAACCAACTTTGGTTCTGACCAGGAGTGAGAGTGAGAGAGAGCATGAACCAACACGGATCTGACTCAGCTCCCAAATCTGCGCAGCAAGTTTGAGCAAAACGCCTTCCTGTGGCCGGGTTTGCGCTGCATTCAGAATGAATTACAAAACAAACTAATGAACAATGGCTCTGCATTTTTTTTTCCTTGAAGCATAAAGCCCTATTCAACTTTCAAAATGTCTTCTCAGACAATTTTGCCTGAAATAATACAATAAAATTAACTTCTTTGTTTTACACTGGCTTGGAAGACAGAATCTGCTTCCTGTGTTTACACTTGGTTCTCTCACCCTGGACACATCTGACCAATAAACAGACTGAATGTTCACACTTGGTTTTTAGTGACAGATTTAGGTCTGCTTAAAGTTTTCTTTGAGTGAAAACAAACTGAACAACTGGAAAAAGTTACAAGTTAAACTTATTAACCGATTCAAACCAAAGCAACAAAATAAAAAAACTACAGGTGTGAAATTAAACCTTACCTGTCATCCCACTTCTTTGTGCAGTTAATGAGGTATTCTGATACTTTCTTGATGTTTTCGAGGGACCCATCACAGTAGGAGTGAAGGAGAGGAAGTCTGGATTGGATAAGGGAACAGGAAGCCTGGTCCAGGCCGCTTCTACCATCGCTGGGTGAGTTGACGCTACTGAGCTTTGATTCCGACAAGATCAGGTCCACCAGGCTGATGAGCTCCTCGGAGCTCAGTCGCAGTACAAACTTTTCTGTTTTCTTCTGCAGAAGCAAATACAAGCCATCAGCCTCAGCAGATAAAAATTAATCACCTTGTTTTCAACAGAAACAACACGAAGTCGTCAGGAAAGTGTGAATGCAACAGTTTAAAGTTACATGAGGAATCTTCTGGTCACGTCCTTGCCAGATGCGTGGAATATGACTGCATGCCCAGAGGAAGTCTAGGGCTGATGACGGATCCAGTCTAACAAAAATAAAAAATAAAAAGATCTAATTATTTTAGTCATTTGACATTTATTATATATTATGTATGTCACAAAGGATATTGCAGATGGATTGTACTTGTAGTCTCTGTGCTTGCAGAGAAGAGCGCTGATGCACTGCAGCAGGGTGGACCAGTTGGACTGGTGAGTAAGCAAGGCCAAAAGATAAGGTCTGTAAGCAGGGGTGCCTCGTGCCTAAAACGCACAAAAAAATGGATCATTAATGCAGCATATTATTCTGTCATTTGACCAAAAGTAGGAAAGTTCCTGTACAAATTTGATTTTACCTTGTTGAGGGCAAAAAGCAGCTTCTGCTGCAGGTCTGGGCACACTGAAGTAACTTCAGGGTCGAGATGCTCCAGCCAATCAACCAACAGGCCGGAGTTCAGTCCTGACTTAGTTACCTCACAACTGCTGAGGAAGGGCAAACGGAGAGGTTAGCTACTAAACTTATAAATCTGTTAAATCAATTAGGCAAGACCCAATAGCAGCTTAAAAGTACAAGAAGACACGCAGCAGGTGTAGTTCTGCTGGTTCTGTCTCTATCAGGTGTGTCTCTCATTTGGTTCAGTTAGACATAAACATTTCTTATGGAAACCAAACGGGATAAACAGCTACAGTACTCACCTCTTCGTTTCCACTTCCTTTTTCCCTGGTCTCTCTTCGCCTTCCTGGAGGAGCAGGGATATCACCATGGCAACAGGGCCAGCTGCCCCATTCTGAGTGCCAACGGTCATCAGCAGCGACAGGAGCTCCTCCAAATATGGTGACTTTACCTCCATCAGCCCTTTTAACACTAACAGAAATAGGACAGAACGGTTAAACTAACAGAAACAACCACTAAGCTTTAACCTGATACATGGAATTAAACATAAGTTTGAGATGCCATTAGACTACGGCTTTGCCTTCTTCTATTAATTGCATTAGGGCTGAAACAATAAATCACGATTAATTGTGATAAATCAATTATTGAAATAATCGTCAGCTCTTTTAATTATTGCCTGATCATTAACTGGAGTGCACACAAGCAGAAAAAGGTCATTTGCTGAACAACACAGTCAGAGCAGTAATTTGGCCAAAACTGTGTAAAAAAATAAACATTTTGCAGTTAAGATGAAAAACATTTGTCTGTAAATATGTTCTATCCTGAACTCAGGTGGCATATAAATTATGTAAAAACAATCTTATTAAGCACCTTTTGCTACCCAAATATCAGTTAATCCAAATAATTGTCAAAAAAAAAGAGTACTACACTGTATTAATGCTGAGCTCTTCACATGTTGATGTTAAAAATATTTATTAGCAGTGGATGCACCCTTGGTAACAAATGATCAAGTTCACACCAAAAGAATGTTGTTTTGCATTTTAGGCAAAAAAAATAAATTAATTCTTATTTCAAAAAAGGAATCCAATTGTTTATTTTCATCTTTTAATGTTTGCTGAATGTGATGATTTTTTATGTGATTAATGATCAGAATAATTTATTAATCGATTACTAAAATAATTGCAAGCAAAATTTCAAAGTGAGTAATAGATAAACTTCAACTTTCAGCCAGAATTCAGACAAAATTCTTGTGCATATAAAGGCTCCAACGAAAGAATGACAATGTCAAAGCATTGTGTATACACAATAAACAGCTTTAAGGATCCGTTTATTGTCCCTTAGCTCCATTGATACCTTTGCCAATGAGCTCAGGTTCAGCGTTGCATCGTTCTCCGGCTTTCAGCATCGCCATGACAGCTCTTAGCGGCACCTCGGGGTCTCTGCGGTACGCCAACGCTTCGGCCAGATGGATGAAACCTGTTCTCACTGCAAAGCAGCAAACACGCAAAAAGTTATTCATGCAAACATCAATCCACCAGCATAAAAAAAGACAAAGTATTCTCACCATCACTGTGTCGCTGTATGTGAGTGTTCTGACCAGCGAAGGTCTTGAGAAGAGACTTCAGAGGTCCGACTTCCAGAGTCGGGTTGTCCAACCACATCAACATCTCGACGACGACTTTTAGGAATAGAGAGGAGAAAGCAATGTCCTGGGAAACGAGGCGCTGCAGCGGCATAGGATGAAACAAAATCAGACAAAACTATTATATCAAGCAGGAAGACGGTTACACACTGTCTGGTGTGGTCATATCTTCCACCTGGTACAGATGTAGTTGGCGGATTAGAGGACAGGAGAGCGCATGGCTGCGGTGCATTGACATCACAATCGGCCCTGCATGGGTGGAAGTGAGCAGAGCTGCAACAGCCTGCAGGAGACGAAAGGCCAGACCCCCCTGCTGAATCTGCCCCTGCCTGGCCCGCATCAGCTCCTTAGCCAACGCCTGCTGCAAGGTGAGAGAGAGCTGACTGGGAGGAGGCCCGTGCCAACGAGGGTCCACCTTTATCGGGAAAATCTGGCGAAGACACAAATAAACCAATCAGTTTTATATATGTACTTAGCAACTTCATGGTCGACAATAAAGAAACAAAAAGTGGTTAGGGAAGATGTTTAGAAAACCAAAAGAAAGGAGACCTGAAGCAACATGCCGGTGAGGTCATCCTCAGGCCCGACTGGTGGAAGCTGAGTGGCCGCTCTCATCTTTACTGAGCTGTGAGTCGTTTCCACAGTAACTTTTGCCTTGTTAGTTTCCAATGAATCTGCCAAGAAGAAAGAATTTAGGAATCACAAAACCTAATTTGTATCCTGTGGTTTATAAATTACCTAAGTATGTGGAAGTTTAATGACATAATATAGTTTTGCTGATTAAACTCAAATTATTACAGCTATGTAATAATTTGCTGAACATATTGTTTTTATGTCCAGCATAAAAACAATAAGAATCTGGGAGATAAAGTAACTGACCTCTGCGTGGCAGAAGGGATGAGCTAAGCAAAGCATGGAAAGTGTGGCCCCCAGTGGCCCCTCTCTCATGCTGCACCTCAACCAGATGAGCCATGTAGTCTGTTGTTGAAGAAATAAACACATTATGACAATTTTAACTGCATTAACTTTTGAAAAGAAGAACATCTGGAGAAAAACCTTACGTTTGTCCATGATGTTTTGCTCCAGACTCTCTGGATCATGAGAGACGGCCTGATCCAGGTACTGCAGGAGTTTACTCATGCTGGAGACGGGAATGCCAAATGACTGGACAAATAGCAGCAGCTGCTGAGGCTCCAAGTCCTGTAAAGCTGAAAAAAAAAACACCACAATGTTTGGTTCATGTAAAAAAAAAAACTCTCCCGTGGAAGGTAATGTTGTAATTTTACATTTTACCTGCATCTACTAATCGAGAGACCTCTGAACGGATCATCCTCAGTTTCAACCAGTCCGGCAGCAGCAGAGCCTCCTCCGAAGTGTCGACCAGGAAGGCAGTAGGCAGAGGTTTCTTCTCAGGAAACCAGATGTTCAACAGAGCATAAAAATCACTCTCTCCTGTAGGAAAATTACAATCAAGCAAAGTCAAAAATGTAAAGATTGTTCGCACGGACACTCTGTTCTTCTATCTTCTTTAACAAAGCAAACCTAAAGTAAGCTAGTCTACCTTTGGGTGGTCCCAGCGTTAGCAAGATCACCATTGCATGGACAACAAGAATGTGCATCGTGGCCGTCTCTCCTGTCGTCCAGCGGAGGAACACTTGGTCCTGAGACTCTGACTGGGAAAGAAAATTAAAATAAAATCACCGTTGAGATCTGTTACAAAGTTTGAAGAAGCGGTTTCACTTTGTGTTAATTGTTCGTCTCACCCAGCTGTACAGATCCTCGCCCTCCTTCGTCTTCCTCATCCTCTTGATGTACGTAGAAAATATAGTGAGGAAAGCAGAGAGAACTGCGTTGGACTCAGGTCTGCTGGAGTGTTTGGAAAACAAATTGTTCATGATGGTGGAACGCTCCACAATGAGTCGGGCAATGTCCTGGAAGAAGAAAGACAGCGAGAGAGGGGAAAAAAAAAAAAGCTGTCAGCACTCCTCTGCGAAATCGAAGCGGAGGCAGGAGAAGATGCAAGCAACTTGCTTTGATTACCAGCGCGAGGTCATTGTGAGCTGCCTGCTCCTCTATCGGAGCATGCTGGGAAAGATAGATGAGGTATGCGCTGATGGTCTGAGGATCTGTTTCCATGTGAATGGCCTTTAAGAAAGCAAAAAAAATAATCAATTGTTAGGAGAAAACAATTGGTTTGTACACTTTTCCCAAAAAGTGTAAAATTCAGGCATTTTTTAAGCATTTTCAAGCATTTTCAACCTTTTCCAGCACCACACTTTGGAGATAAAAACAATACAATTTAAAGAAGACAATTTCAATTCATTATTGTATGACAACAGTTTTTACTGCTGATAATGTCTTGTGATGGTATTCCACACTGCATGGACAAAGTAAACTAAAATATAACAAAATGTTATGTTTTGAAAAGTCTCTGTCTCTTATACGCATATCATTTGAGCCATTAGGAATAATAATAAATATGCATTGCATTGAAGAAATCTGTTTGTGTTGAGATAAATTACCTACCTTCTCAAATTAAATGCTTAAACACAATATGAATCATCACTTGACTTTCTTTAAACAGTCTTCTCTTTTTCAAAACGGTGCAAATGGAATATCGAGCACTTTCAAGGACTATCTACAGAAATCAAGCGCTTTCCAAACCTTGAAAGCATCTTATAAAAACTCAAGCATTCTTAAGAATTTCAAGCACCCATGAAAATCTGGTAAAAAGCTCCACAAATGACACTAGCTCGTCGTTGATTCGGACTGACCTGCTGCAGGGCGGTGGACGTCATGCCACGGACGCTGTCGAACAGGGGGAGCTTCGGGAGGTCCTGCAGGAGCCACTGGTAACCAGGCAGAAGCTCGGCATCTGCAGAGTCTTCCTCCATGGGCTGCTCTCGCTCCTCTCCATCTTTTAAGCCTCCTTCGCTCAGCACCAAAGACAAACCCTGCGTATACATAAAATATAAGAACTTAATTTGTTCCCCCAACACAATGCGACTAGAAAGAGTTTTTACTTGGGTTTTAGTTTGGTACCTTCATGGCTAAGACTCTGGAAGCAGCTTGGGAAGAGCTAAGACGGCGCAGGAAGTAATCCAGAACTTCACAGGTTGTCTGTTCATCAGCTTTAGAACCCAGGAGAAGATCCTGGAGCCGTCCAAGCAGCTGCCTCTGCTTTTGTTGTCGCTACGAGAACAAATAAGGAGCAGTTAAGAATCTGTGTTTAGTAAAATCCAGCATGCATTAACTTTAAATCCAGGATGGTAAGTATAAGAAAGAAAAATAAGTACTTGTCTCTTTTTGGCTTTCTGCTCTTTGCTCTCTCCATCTTCGTCGTCCTCCACTGGCAGGCTGTCATCAGCAGCGTCGTGTAGAAGGAACTCACACAAACACTGAACTGGAAGCACATCCAGGGAACCCTCACTGGACTGGACCAGGTCGGCCAACCAGGGCATGGACTGAGAGGACGCCTTTCAGATTAAAAAGCAGAAACTTCAACAATCAGATAAAACTCACATTTCCTCTTACGTTTATCCATACAGCAGCAGCTGAAGATCTATGACCGTCCTCAAGACAGCAGAAAACTCAGAAGCGAGTGTCATACGGATGTTTCCATCACCTGTCTCTGGATGATGTTGAGCAAAAAGTCAGGGCTGCGACTGCGACAGAGGAGATGACCGAGGCGGAGTGACTGGTTGAGGCTTTTCACCTGTTCCTGCACCTGAGGAGGGGGCCGACGCGGAGGACCCCTTAACACAAAAACATACATTATGGATTTTAGAAGGGGGGGAAAAAATTGCAAGCTTAAAAATCTGGATCTCTCAATTAACATCTTACTGTGGGTCCAGGCTGGTGAGCTGAGACAGTAGCAAGCTGTTGCTCTCTGTGATGGTCTGCTTCGTAGAGGCAGCCGCCAAATGGCTCTCAAAGGCCAAAATCTCCTGCTTTTCCCGCTGGGAGATCTGCAGCTCCCTGTTGATCATTTCTGTCTTTGTGTCTTCGTCGGCAATGGTGCATGGCGGGTAAGTGTAGTTACTGAGAAATAAAAGAGAAAAAAGTCTTAGCTGGTGTTCACTTGGAAATGATTTTCCTACAAATTACAAGTTTTACTTACTTTGTCATTACCATCTCCATAAGCATTTTCAGGGTAGGATAACCATCCCAAGCAGCCAAGCCTGAAGAGAAAAAAAAAGAAATGTTGGAGCATAACAACTACAGTTCATTACTAGAGTATAACTTCAATGTACAGTATGTGATAAATCAACACAAACTAGTGCATAGTTGAAAATTTAAAAAAAATACATAGTTTACAATTTCTGAAAGATAAAAATCTGAAAAATGTAGCCTGCATTTATTGCTATTGTATTGTGAGAAAATAGTCCAAGGATGAATACTTTGCAATATGCTACACACATGCTATTACTCTACCTATTTTTTGAGGATTAAAGGCAGCCACCACCAACAGCAGGAGCCATGCCTTCCAATAGAGAGTGGATATCGCCAAATTTGGCGGTTGGTACCTTAAACAACAAAGCCATGAGTTATTTTTAGTTTGTGTTTGAGTGACCCAGTGTGTGTCTTTCAAAGCCAATAAAAGACCAATGTCCTACCCAGCTGGCAGCTGAATGTTCTCTGGGTGGTGGTATGTACACAGATTCAGCACAGCATCAATGAGCTGGATCCTCTCCACTCTCAGGACCTCTAGATCTATTTATCAGGAAACCAGATAAACAAAATTAGCTTTGCTCATGCTTCACAATCACCACTTAACCAACTCACAAAGATAAAACATGAATGAAGGAGTTTCCTCTCGGAATAAGTCAAGTGGCACATTGCGCTGAGGCACAAGTGTTTAAAGTACTGTCCAGACATTTTGACAGAGAGTAAAATAAACAGCTGGAACGGATCTTCGCTCACCATCGGACTGAACCGCAGCGGCTCTCTTGACCAGGTGATCTGCGAGCTCCATGGCATCAGCCGGGCCGAGAGGCAAATCACGGGACAGCCCGATGACTAGGATGCGCATCAGCGTGTCCTCGAGCAGCGGCACCTCAGAACAAAGGCGGAGGAAGAAACTGAGGAACAGAAAAAAAACATTAAATCAATTAAAGACAGTTGGAAAACTAAAAGACGTTCAGAAACGCTGAAAGTAAACTCACTTCCTGTCACTTTCTGGAGGCCAGTTGTCCCACTTGTAATAAGTCTCAGGCTGCTCGGTGAAAAGCACTTTGTGAAGGCTGCACACGAGAGGGAGATAAAGTAATAGAAACAAAAGTAAAGTGCAAAGCTAGTTTGACAGTAAACATATCAGACAGGTTTACACTGACCAGTGGACATAGTCTTTTGCGCCCACTTTGCTGATTGTAGGGACCACCGTGTGGAGCCACCACACAGCGTCTCTCTGGATGGAAGCAATCTGATTCTGGAAGGACCTCAGGACTTCCAGATCTGAGAAAAAAAAATAAAAAAATCGTTCAAGTCAACAAAAAGCTGATCACACATCATTGATCACATCAATCCATACTTTTTTTCTCTCCTTTGTCCCACGCAATGCCAGCTTCCTTAACTTGAGCAGTGATGCCCAACATCATGGAGACTGTGAGTAAATCCGTCACCTGGATCACAAAGCGCTCCTACAGCAAAGGATGGAGGTTAAATAAATAAAGAAAACGGCTGAAGTAAAGCAGAGCGGGGCGATCGTCACGTGTGCTTACTTTGAACTCCATGTCCACATAGCTGGTCTCTTTTCTCTCCTGCATCAAACCGAAACAAAACGACTGGAAATTGATCTCATGCTTGGTCTGTTTGATGATCTCTCTGAGCAAAGCTCGAGAGGCTCGCAGATAGTCGTCCTTATTGGTTAGCAGATCCTGGAACACCATCGCCAGGAACTGCACATGCAAAGACAAGAAAATAAATTTCTTTTGAGGTAAAAAACTTTAACTGATTGCAAATAAATAAGAACATTGTATACCTTCAAGGTTCAAAATTCTATTTTTTTTCATTTTAGAATTTTAAAATACCGTAAATTTCTGGACTATTGAGCATATCTGACTATAAGCCACACCAACTAACTTTAACAAAAACAACAAAAGGTTGTTGGCTGTATGTGTCTATAAGCCACAGGAGTCCATGTTTTAACATGTATACACATAACAGTTTTTTGATCTTCTAAGGAAATATGAAAATAATTACATAAAAATATGTAGTTTTCCTTGCCTCATAGGAACCCTCAATTTGTTTCCATGTGACTCTAAATGAGTCTAATCTCACCTTTGGTGCTTGTTCTGGGCTGTGCTGCAGCACTGTGTGCAGAACCTGCATATTGTTGGGATTCCTGGCATTAGAAAGTTCGTTGAAAATCACCAGCTTCACCATCGTGCCCAAGTTGTCTCTATGTGCGTTTAGCAGCTCTCTGGCGAAGAGCATCCAAAGCACATGTTAAGAAATGAAAGAAAATAAATAAATAAAAACACTGACACTTTTGTAACAAGTCAAAAGAATGACAGCGAGTAGTTACACACACCTCACACACAGCATATAGTGATTCAGTAAAACTTTAGGTTTCAGACGGATCTTGATGAGGCTGGAGATCACCTCCATGTCGTCTGCTCCGTGTGTGCTGCAGTTCATGCACAGCGACATGAGGAGGTCCTGAGCGGGTCGAGTTAGCTTTGTGCACAAGATGAAAAAAAGCAACAGTCAGCTACAAATAATGACGATGGCGTGCCTCTAATATATTGACACAACTGTACTCATAACAGTGGTTTGTTCATTTTCAATAACTTTTGATGGTTTAATCTGTGGTATGTAACTTTTGTCAACAACATGCTGACACAAGTCTGTGTAGCACAGCCAAGAGCAAGTGGGATGATGTGTGCAGCACATCCTCCCACTGTACACATCACTAAGACCTTCTACCTGGCTCTGATTGATTGTTTTTGACTGAGCGGTGTATTTCTGTAGATGGCAGTAGGGCCACAGGGAGGAGGCAGAGGTTCTTGATTTTTTCACTTATCTGTCACATATTATACTATCACAACATAGTGACAGTTTTAACAAATATGGGGGGGGGGGAAACCCATTGTTTATAAAAGTTACATAGTGCAGCTTTAAGGACATCAAAGCAAAATGTCAAACTTTATAACCAGATCACAGTTGATATTGAGTTGACATTGACTTTCAGGAAAAGCTAAATGGCCCAGACACTTTTTAGACTCACAGATGAAAGTGATCAAATCAACAGCGTCACAAATGAAATCTTCAAAGCAAATAATGATCACAATTCAACCAGGAAGAGTCTATGTCCTTTGGCTTTTTTTTAAATAACTCATTTTGTGAAAGACATTACCCAGCATTCATGCGTATTTCTTACCTTCGGGTTCTGGAGCCACATCTCCAGCCTCTGCACGGCCAGAAGACGAGCCTCTTTGTAGCCGCAAGTTGCGGTGAGCAGACGCAACAGATTCCGGGACACGTTGTCCATCGGTTGCCTGCGGTTCAGCTGATCCCTCAGGACGTCCAGCACATAGTCTTCCACACTCTCTGCCAGCTCCTCATACCTATAAAATGAGACATGATCAGAAAAAGACAACAAAACCATAGCAATTTAAGAGATTTTTTAAATAATGTTTTAGCTTATTTAAGTGCAAAACACTAATAAAAACAAAGAAAAACAGCCATCAGTCATACCTCGGCATAATTTGGCCTTCATCCTCAGGACTAAGTTTCTCTTCTGCTATTAGTAATTCAGTCTGACTGTCATCTTCATCTGGTGTTGATGGATGAGGGCTGTTACCTAGCAGATCAAAAAGCAAAACATGACATCAAAAGTCAGTTAAAAAAACCCCATAGATCTGGCCAGGCCAAAAAGTATTTACGCCACCTGCACTAAGATCCCCAGGGGTGCGACCACTGTCAGCCTGCAGCAGCATACTCTTTGGTGGCATCTTAGTGCCAAAAGCCGTCTGGATGTTGTCGACAAAAGTCTTACAGTGGGAGCTGTCAACCCATATTCTTTCTCCAAGCGAGTCTTCAATATAAACCTAAAAAATGCAGTTAATTACATGCAATAAGAATTTAAGTCAATATTTATATTTTGCTAGTTAAATTTCCAAATGTTCTCACTTTGACAAAGATTTCTGGCCAGTTCTCATCCTCCTCATAGGCTGCCATGAGTAAATTGCACGCCAGAACTGACACCAGGCTGTTGCCTTTTGCTTTAAAGTTGATGGAAGCGTCCCGACGCAGGAGGCTGCACAACGCCTGGTGATAACGGAGAGACAGGTAAAAAAAAGTTTAGTCCAAATTTAACAATTATAAGATTATTTGTTTACAGTCAAATTACTTCCTGAATGAATAATTGGTTCATTTATTAGAATTAAAAGAGAAAATTAGAGAGGAAAAAAAACAAGCTGTACAACAATTTCTGGTTTAATTGTATACATTTGACATGGTGGTGATGATGCACCCTGGCAAAGATATGAAAGTGAATTGTGTGACTGCAGAATTTCAAAATTTGTCAAATTTTATCATTTCATCTGTGTGGAATTTGAGAAATGCATATGATTCTATTACACCATCTTTCCATTCAGTAGATCCTCTGGACAGTGTACACCTAGAGTCTCACCTCAATAATTCCTTGAGTAGCAAAAACATTGGGCTTGATTTTGGCAAGAAACATTAGGCTGAGGTACAGAGTGATATCCGGTTTGGCTCTGTTCATCTTCAGCTGCCTCACTGCTCCACACAGCAATCCCTCGACACGATCGTCGTTTCCATCTGACTCTGCAGCTTCGATCTCATCCAGCAGAACGGCTGGAGATACTGCACAAATGAGGAGCAATCTGTTAGGAACTACAGAAATTTTAGCTGTTCATCTGTCAGATCATGTGCCGACATAAAACAAGTGGTTTACCTTCAATTGGTACCACTGAAGGCTCCTTTATCGAGGGTGATATAGCCCTCTTGTCCACTGCTGCAACATCGGCAAGGCGTCCCAGAGCACTGACAGGAGGTGTAGTAGATAATTTGGGTCTCTTGGTAAGAGTGGACAAGCTGGATGAGGAGGGCAGAGCAGAGGAGGTCTCTCTCTTACGGTCAGCAGGTAAACCAGTTGATGCTGGTTTTAGGAGGACAGGAGGCGCTTTGGGTTCTCCTGACTGGCTCTTTGATCCCAGAGCGATGAAATCCCCTGGTGGAGGATGGGCTGAGAAAAAAGATGGCACATTTATCATGTATAATTTACGTAACACAAAATTCAAATTGAGGCTGGATTTTTAAATTGTGCTACCTGACGGTTTTGCAGCACTTGGGCGCCTCAGTGTTGTAGGTTTTGGGCGATTCATGTTGATAGACCGGCGCAAGAACTCAAACAGCAGGATGAGCTAATAACATTGTCTTTGAGGAGCCTTCTAATGATAAAATAGTAAAAACAAAGAGCACACGGTTGTGTTACAGATTTAAAATAGTTTCGATATGAAGCCTTTATACTTTCTATTACATCCACATTACAGACAGGAGTGGCAAAGTAACAACAAAACACAAGCAGAGCCAGTTACCTTTAGCAATTTAAGCTAACTTAACGAGCTAAAGTTTTAGCATGAACGACAATCAAAGCAATTTTTAATTCATCTTAAAACCAGAAAGACATTCAAAAAAGATAAACGCTTTACAAAAATGACTAACTCTGACAAGGAATAATATTCCATGTCAAAATAAAAATTACCGTTTCAATAAAGATACCCCAAACAGTAAGCGATGGTGGCTTCTTCTGTTGTAACTTTTTCATTATCCAAGAAAATTACCAACACCGCCATCCTGCGTAAAGTGGTGTCATAACAGCAAAGCGGCGCAGACCGGTTTTCTGCTCTCTTTTACTAATCTTTACTGTTAATAATATTGGTAATGATGTGATAATGATAAATATTACAGCCAGTTTACGTTTACATTGAAGTACATTCCAAGAAACCCCAAATAACCTTAAGCTTAACCGTTCAAAATGTAATGTTACTCAATGTGTAGTTACTCAATGTGTCCACCAGGTAGCAGTATTAGACTTACCCATCCTCATGCCCAGAGACTCGCTCACAGAATGACGTATTATAATGTTCACAAAATGAATGTACTTATGCATAATGAACACAAGAGGGCAGTAAAAACATAAAATGTTGATGGAAAAAACATAAATCAACTTTTTTATCTTGAATGATCATATAATTAAAACATACTTGGGGTCAAATGTGTATAGTAAGCAGGATGAATAATCCCTTTAAGCTAGAATTTAAATTGGTATGTTTTTGTGACAATGTAAGAAAGGCTGAATAAAAAAAACTTGTCGAAAAGGTTGTTTTTTTCCCCCTCTCTTTTTTCACCAATTACATTTTGATGGTTTTAATAGATTCCAAACCACACAAAAGACAGAAAAGAAGGAAAAGATTTTCAAATTCCAGCACATCTCTCTACAGAACATAGTATATTGATACATTTAACACTGGTCTCTAAATGGCTAACATCAGTTTCCTCAGTGTAGTGTGCACCATATATATATATGTTTACTGTTAATAAATACATTACAATATAACAGAATATTGCACAGAATCATATTCAAAGTAATCTAGGTCAACTCAGAGCCTCTTGAAGCCCCTCCTATAATTTGTGTGGGCAGGGGTGCCCTTAATCACTTTAGCTACATCAATCGCCCCAAAACATGAATCATGCAATTACTTTTATGATTGAGTCAGAGCTTGGAAAAGCTTCTTATACGTCACAATTAAAGTTTGAAATCAATCTTGTTTGTGCCACCGTTGTCTCTCTCCCTCTCCCTGATGCTTTCTGCATCCCTTTCTTAAACATATGTAAAACACACTTGATTCCCTCATAACTGACAGATAACAATGTACGCATCAAATGTATTATTTTAGCATATAACTAGCATATGTAAAAAAAAAAAATGCCACAATCAAACAGGGTGTTGGCAGCATTATGCATGGGGATGATTCTTTTGAAAATACGCATGGAAGCTGGTCACAGTTAATTTCAGTCTCTCCAGATGAGCAAACCTGATGGAGACAAAAGCTTTTACCTGTAAATATAGAAAAATGTTACTTCTCAAAAGGACTGTCTGAAGGGGCCTAAACTCAAATGAATGTCATACTCATTAGATCATTATCTGAAGAAAAAACAATACATGTATCTTTCTCCTTCCACCTCCAAATGACACTTTCTGTGAATGAATCTATTACATATAACTTAACTCTCAAGTAATATTGAAGGTAATCACACTTAAATCAGAGTAAGAAGTTATTTAAGCTGCTAACTGGTCCATTGCCTGATGGACAAAAACTAGAATTTCTGTTTGAAAGATCCAAGTTTTAAGAATTTCTTTAACAGCATCCATAATTTTATGGGAGAACAAAAGAGCACACTCTGAATCTTCACATCTATAAAAGCACCCCCTTATGAATGAGAAACATTATGGAGCAGCAGAGTATTTATCTCTGATTGACTTCTGTTGCAAAAGAAAACCAGATATTATTACAAAAAGAAGCAAAGCCATATTTAGTTATATCATTTAAGGTGCTCTAGAGTAGCATTTTTACTTAGCATATCAGCCTGTTAAAATTATGTTACTGTCCTACACTGCATATCACAATATATTGAGAATTGAATCAGATATTCAATACAGAAATGACTATATTACTATATCTCACTATATTAACATCAGTGAGATAAGAGCCAAACTAGATCTAAACGTTTCTAAACTAAGCAAAAATACTTCACTATGTCAAAAGAGATCAAAATTATTTCAAAAAAAGTTTTCCATCTAAAAAACACCCAATACCTACAAATTCTTAACAGAGCTTTCACCTTCATGCATTACTCACAAAAAAGCCTCTGTTCTGGGAAAACAAAACCGAAGCATCAGAGCTCTTCTTTTCCTTCATGTTCATATTTATTCCCACCCTTGGTCAGTGGAAGTGATTTGTTAATTCCTCGGGGCTTACTCAGCTGTGACAAGACGCTTTAGTATGGAAAGATTTTCCCATCTTCCCACTGAAATGCGTAAATGAAGATTCCAATACCATAACCTTCTACTTTGTTAATTTAATACTTGTGATGAAGCAGAACCTTGTAGCACTGAAATCAATCCACAAAGGCTTCTCCAGTTGCTGCTTTTGCCACCACGGCTACTGTAACCCCACCATGTTCCTTTCCATGCAGCTCTGTACTGCCAGCTGGTTACGTAAAGTGTTTTTATATGAAACACATTTTGGTGAAGTCAGTGGAATGTCTAATAAGTGCTCCAAATTAAATCTTGTGTCACTCTGGGAGTCTACAAGTGTGCAAAAAAACAATTCTTCGACTTGGATGACGTACGGCTCATGGTGCGCCAGAGGCAGCCTTCTGATGTGCCAAGTATTTTTTTAAGCATGCTGTGTCTGAGAAAACTTATTCAAAACTTACTTAAAAACATATTTTTACATTACGCATTTCATTTTCAATGCTTTAATCAGCTTAGAAATTCTTGCAAGTTAAACATTGGTCTTTTGCTTCAATCTAGTACCCTCAGAAGTAACAAGAAAAAAGAGTTCTTTACAACAGAGGGCCTCTTTCAACCAGATCAGATTTCTGCCTTCAACAATCTGAGTCAGAGAGAAAAAAGATTTGTGAGTCAGTGTTACTTCCTGTAATCCAAAACTGGCAGAAAGGAAAGCAGACCCCACAGATAGAGAAACCAGCAGGGGGAAAAAAAACAACAAAAGCAGGTAGATTCTGGAGCAGATTTTTTCAATGTGCATTACGTGTTGAACATATTTGTTTATTTTGTCCCATTATTGTGCTTACTCCAGCAAGACAGTGTTCAATTGAAAGAGCAGCTGGATATCTGACTGATGCAGAATTTCAGAAATGTTCCCACAGATGCTTGATCTTACCTCTTTCTGTGATGCGCTGACTCTGCGTGTTTCTTCAGATTCAGTCTATATGTTTCTCAAAATTTTCTCAGCTTTTTTTAATCGACATTAGATTTAAATATGACTTGACCACATCAGTCTAAACCTCTTTTCAGTTTATGTGAACTCATCTTTAGCCTGGGCTAATTTCATTTAAATAAATCTCATTCAAGTATTTATGTTCCAGGTTTAGTGTTTTTCCTCAGCAAATTTGGTGTATTTTACAATAAAATTTCATATTGGAGGGCCTATAATTGTTTATGATCCCATCAGATGCCATTTGACCCATACACTTTGAAATTCATGTTGTTTATTTTGATTTTATGTCATCTAATCTATGTTAAATCAGTATGTGGAAAATAATGCAATCTTATCTCCTCTTTGTTTCATCTAGATCGTATGCTATTTTCTTTGATCTCCTTCCTCCATTCCTCCACATATTCTGCTTGTCTGAGGTCTAGCTGTAAAGGTAACAAGGCAATTTCAAATCCCTCAGTGTCTCTAACAACACGTTAAAGCTTTTTCTAAGGGATGTATTAATTTCCAATCAATACTCTGTCTTCCTTGTGGAATAGAGGCAGAAAACCTCCAAAGGTAGAAGTTCATGAGGCTTTGATACTTAAACCGTGTCAAAATGACCACTTTTGATGCAAACGAGCAGCAGCAGCTCTGGTATACCCATGATTACTTTTGTCACTTGGCAATCATAAAAGTGAGTGCACAACAATTAGCTATGAAGTTCTCCAAGGCTCCATTATCAGGCCACTTTCATTCAATATCTATTATTCTCCCAGCTCAAATTATGGAATAATGCAACATATCTTACAATGGATGTGCTCACATTGTTATGAACTTTAACATCTACATAAAATTTATCGCTTTATCAGCATATTACCACTTCCAAAAATTGCGAGAAAATGTTTGTTTATCAAAACATGCATAAAGTTCCTATATATGAAGTTGATTCAGATTCCAAATCTAAATATTCGGAGTTGTTGTTCTTACGTTTAACTCTATGTTGAAAAAAAAAAAAAAAGCAGAGGTGGATTGGCTCTTCAACCCATGCATCTGCCTGACTGTTACATACAGGAAATGCTGCGGTGCTGCTTGTGGTTAATGAGGCGGTGATACAACCTGAGAAAACAAAAGACTGTTAGTCATCAGGTTCAAGAGCCATTTGACTGTTGCAATACACAAGCAATAATCAGACTCACCATCTTCAGCAAACAACTGATTCCATGTGTGATTTAGAGAAAGATACCATTCTTTGGAGTCATATAAGATAAACCGGGACAGTAACCATTAATGCTACAACCTGTCAGTATGGTGCAAAGACAGAGTAAATTAAAAGAAATCTGAGTCAGTTTCTCGAGAATGTGCCTTTGGATACTGGACAAACATTCCTTTGTGAGTTCAAAATCTCGTTGCTAATGAATAATTTCCTCTAATGTAAGTAATCTGGATAAAACAGAACATAATCACAGGTAAAAGACACGTATTTTGTTTCTATTTGTCTGAATAAATGCAATTACAAAATTCGATTCAGCAATTACTAATCAGGCATAAGTCAAGGAGTATCTAAAGGTTAAGATAACATCATGCATGTGACTGTGACGGATTTTTTTTCTGCATTTCCTCATTTGCTGCTAAACATAGTGTTGTAAAAAAAAAAATTAAGCATCACAGAGCAAACGAGTTACAATAATGAAACAGTGTTTGACCTAAAATGGTCAATGACAAATGAACACATACACACACACACCCACACACACGAGGACTCTACAGAATTGCAAGGTGTAAAGAGGTGATGCTTTACAATGTGCATAAATTATTTCACAAGTTTAAAGGATAAATATTTATACAAACAAAGTAATGTACAATTATTAGCGTTTATAAAGGGGGGATAATCCTTTCCTTTGTTAATTTTGACTGTGTCCCCCATAGACAGGCCAAATGTTGTTTGGGGCCCAGAGCAGAGTTCACTTCCAACTACACTCATCATAGGATAAAGGAAGTTTTAATGTTTAGTTCACGGGCAAACAAACCCTATTACTCACTGATCTACACCAACAAACAGTGACAGTGTGTTTATGAACTGTGCCCCCCCCCCAGCTGAGACACATGAAACACAAATGAATAAACTAGCATCAAATGTAGACATGTTATTGCAACTTTCAAATTCTAAAGGTGGTTTAATGTGCGATGTAAATCACTGGTGGTGCATTTGAGCATATTCATTGCAAGAAATTGTCATTTCATCACTTATGCTGCCATTCCCGTAAAAAAAATATATACACTTTTCAACTCCATTACCATTGCTAATCAATTAATTTGTCCTGGTAGCTATAAATTGTGGCAATGTATAGTTTAATTTAACTGTGTATTATTTTATTGAATATTCTTCATTTCACGTTACTTGCACTGATTGCTGTTTTGACCGAAGTTTGGACCATTTCAGTTTTTATTTTTTTAAATACATCTGTCTCCTGATCAAACTAAAATAAATCTAATGTGTAAAATATGCTTAGCAACGTCACATAACCTCTTTTCTCACTGCAGGTCATAAGCAAATAGAGAGAAAATTACTTTAAATTAATTGACACCTGGTTCATGTACATAGATTCTCCTATGGATGAAGGAACCATTTTGAAAGAGACAAAAGTCAGGAATGAAATGATCAACAGTCAAAAAGTATGAAAGCTCAAAGTTGCAACCTTGAGCTGTTGTGTAAATTCAAGTGGTCTTGGACCCCCTGGCCAGCAAGGTCCCATGTAGACGCAAAGTCTGCTTATAATTTGGGTGAGCTATATATAGGTGTTTAAAGTGTAAACAGTGTTTTTATTCTTCTTATTACCAGTGTCAAATAAATCCGATTGTTTTAAGCTGAAAAGCTGAACCGGCAAATCAATAAAAGCTTCGACCTTATATGGCTTAACATATTTAAGGTCAGTAGTTAATTACCCAAAAATAGCAGTGACGCCACATGCTGCAGTTAAAATAAGAGAAATCCTGTGACTTCTGGGCTACTACTCTGCATACTTTCCCCAGGAATGGAATGCTGCTGCTCCCAAAAGGCAGACAGAGGGGATGGGGAGGGGGGGCGTCGCTGTTTTCCCTCCGTTAAAGCACATTTTTGAATACCTTGTAGTTAAAACCTGGCCATGAAAGTGTCCACTCACAGAACAGGCGGCCCGTCTGGCGGCGAGAGCAACAAGTACAGCAGGTAAACAGCCAGAATGTCTCCGGGCAAACCGACTTTGATTTGTTTTGTAAAGTAAGCAAAAGCGGTTGCCAGCAGTATCTGTCTTCTATTTCTGGCCTCCCCCCGCCCCGGGCCCCCCTCTCTAGACTGACGTCAGCAGAAAGTTATTTTCATGAATGGAGGGGGCGGTCACGAGGAATAGGTGACGTGAGCGCTTGCGGAAGCAGAGCGTGGAATGTTGGTACATTGTTGTTGTTTTGTAGTTAATTCAGTACGAGGATACACCACTACCCTCCTGCCGCGTCTCGCCGACTGGGTCAACTCACTTCTCCGCTTGGATAGGAAACTTACTCCGCCACCTTTACGCATCCCAGTCTACACATATCCGCGTTCACAGAGGTATGGTTGTTGTTTCTTTTTCTTTTTTTTTTCTTTTTTTTTGCTCTTCTGAGATATGCTTTGACATTCTTCAGAAAATTGCTAAAATTTGTCACGCTGATGTATAGGCGCAGACACGCTGGTGTTTGGATTCACTGGGCGGTTAGGAAGCTTATTGGTAGTGGTTCTGGAACTTTATGTTGACTTTGTGGATTATTTGAGCCGAGAGGACACGTGTTGGTGCTGGAGAAAAAAATTAAAAAAAAAAAATAGTACACAGAAAGTGATTGCATTTGAAGTGAGAAAATTATCAGAACTGCTGAAGATGTTTTCCCTCTTTTTATTATTATTACTTTGCTAAATTAAAGCCATAAAAAATACTTAAATTTATTATCCTTAAGTTTTTTATAGTCAAATAATTTGTATGTCTGAAACCTATGAAATATTAAAATAGCTTATAAAAGCATTGCGTCAAAGCGGAACACTCACTTAAAAATGACAAGACCTTCGAATATCATTACAAATTAAAAACACACTTTTTAATTTTTTTTATAATAGTCGTGCTTTTCAATGAAAATATCGCCAGTGGGATCAAGTTTTTAAGAAAAAAGGAAGTGAAATAATCCAAGAATTTCCACCTGTCTCTGCTGAAACTATTGCCACGCACATTTTTCACGACCTTTTAGTTTGTTTCTAACACTCAGCCCTCTATAATAGGTTCCTACGATGCAAAATGCCAGCCTACCGTTTTTAACATCGGAATCAACACGTGGTCTGCATTGTAGACATGTGGGAGAAAGGGCAGCAGAGACCACCAGGGCTGACTAGTCCATTGCAGGAGGGAGGAGAGGAAGGAAGAGGCATATTTCCACAAACAATAAATCACTAAATGGAACAAGTGCCGTTATCTTATCACTTGTTTTATTACGATTTCTGGGGGATAGAAATCGTCATTTCTTGGGCCAAGATAAGGGAGACATCCTGTATGGGCCAATGACATAATGGCACATGAGTCTCATTACTTTTGCATTGTCTTCTGCATAACATTTTGGACTTGTGGTTGAGGTCCAGTGATTAATAAATGGAAAATATTTGTCTCTCAATGGTTTATTCCACTGAGATCTGCCACAGATTCGAAGCCAGGAGGATGTTCTGATTCATTCTTGTTTCTGGTGGGCGCCTTTCAGCCTGGAGGAGGGAGGGCGTAGCGTGTGTATTGCGCTGTCATAAGGTTAACATGTGGCTCAGTCACCAAAGTGATGATGTGTTTTTTTGGAGGGAGAACTTGCAACAGCTGACTCATTGTGCCACCAAAGCACTCGCGGAGAAGTCCCCCCATTTTGTCTGGTGATTGATGAAATCAGTGTCGCCAATTGCTCAGGCCATTGTGGTGAAATGTTGTGAAAGTGAAATATTTGTGGTCACTTATGGTATGATTCACATGGAACACGCTCACTGTGATGTGTTTTGCTCCTCTTACTGGAATAAAAGAAGTTTTGTTGATAATTACCTTTACACATCATATACTTTTAATACTGTTGGATGTGCAAAGTGGGGTATAAACAGGAAAAATAAGACATAATTGAATGAAGATGTGTTTTTCTTCCTGAAACAGTTCTCTCTGCCACCTAAAATTGCAAATAGGATTTTTTTTCTCTGCTTTTCCTCTTAAAGTCTTAAAAGGTTCCTTTCAACTCACAAGCTCATAATGTTTCAACAAAGCCGGTCTCAGGTTATTCAGGGGCCCAGGGGCTAATTTCCACCACTGCCCCATTAATGTCAAAGGGTATGGTAATACATCCAGCTCACAAGACCAAACACAGCATTGTTATTGTGAGAACAAGAATAGAATCTATGAATCCTATTTTTTTTATTATTCTTTTGCTTTCATAAACAAAAGTTTAAAAAAATCATGGGCCTTAACAAACAAATATTCAATTAGGGTAAAAAAAGAAAAGATTTAAAGAGTCTCTGGTTTATATTTTGCAATTCCTTTCTTTAAGGAATATCTGTTTGGTGTAGGATTTTCCAGTCTATGTTTAATGAGACTATTTTAGGTTTGATCTAGAGGTGATCAATGTGTTAATAGGAAACTTCAGTGCTGATAGCTAAACTATTGGCCAGCTCAGTATTCTTGCACTACTTATAAATTGTTCCTATGTTACTATGTTGTCACTCCTACGGTTTCATTTTTTCCAGAGCATCAAAAAATTGCCATTTAAATTATCGAAAGTTTAATTAGGCCTCATTAGTATTTATATTCATGTTAATAGCCAAAAAAATGAGGAATAACTTAAGCACTTTTTCCAAGTGGGCTTGAAAATAAAACTTTCAAACAGTTTTAAACAGTTAGGTCACGCTCAAAGCAGTCATCTTCATGTCCAGGCCAGAGATTTTATTGCACCTTCCTAATTTCTCATTTATGGCGAGCTTGTTTTTGTTTTGCTTTCAGAGTTTGCCACAGCTTGCTTTGAAGGTAACTAATGAGCCTGAACTAATACCTTAAAAGGAGAGTACAGATATATTTAAACAGAGTTTTATTGAACAGACATGAGCAGAGAGTTATGTACCAGCAGTACATAACTCTCTTTTATTTTGCTTAACTGATCAGATTTTCTTTAAAGGTCTAGCTAAGCAATGCTGGGCCAAAAGTAAAATAAACTTTTACCATCTTAAAAAAAAAAACCGGCAACCTCAAAAATGGCATAGCAGTTTCAGAGAATTACTATTATTTTATCAATCATTAAACAGCTGTCTTGTTTCACTGTTTCTTTATGGCAATAGCATTTTTTCCCAACTTGACCTGCGAAATATTCACTGCTATTTTAAATTATTTCCCCCAGCTACTGGGTGACCCTCAGAAGTCGCATGTGATGCTTATGCTGCGGGCTGGTCCTGGGTTTTATCTATTTTGAGGCATTCTTTTTTGAATGCATCAAATAGTGGCTTCTTACCGCTGTGGGGAGAATAAAAGGTGATAAGCAGGGCAAACAAATAATCCAAAGCATTCAAAGTGGTGGTCTTTAAAAGTTGCAGGAAAACCTCTCAACTATTCACTACAATTAATGTATGGAATCCTGCTGATGATCATTTTCTTGCTCACTCATATTTAATGTCAGTGTAAAAAAAAGTGAATAGAAGTGCGTGTTTCCTCCCTGCATTCCTAACATTTCTATCCCAGTGTCTGGGAGAATATCTTTTCCGTGAGTCCTCCTCCCTTTCCGCACAAAGGTTCCGGCTGATCGTAGCAACTATTTCCAAAGTTCTCTGTACTTTTCCTTCCTCTCTGTGAAACAACGGGATTTTCCAGGAAATGTCAGATCAGGAGGGTGTGATTCCCTGCCGCTGGCCGTCGCTTTTACCCGTAAACAGCATGACTCACCATGCAGTTATGCTCTCCGTTTCCTTTGCATAACATCCCACCAAATGTGCTGTGCTGGAGAAAGAGCAGAGTGCCATTCACGTCAGTCGGGAGTAAAAATCTCCTTGCATTCTTGATTAAGTGTGGGAAAAGCTTTCTTAGAAGAGTCTAGACGAATCTGTTTTCTGTTTACTTCAGACTTAAAAAAGAACAAAGACAAGTCAGCTCTTTTTTAGCTCCGGAGTATGAGCTCATAACTCTTTTGATAAGCTGTTTATTTTAGGAGGTGACTGGGCCCCACAGTATCATGCTGTAACCAAGATTTGGTAATAGTTGGTGTCACTGATCATGCGGAAAGGTTTACAGAACCTCTTTTTGAATCAAATTGTTTTGGATTCATTTGTTTTGTTTCTATTTGCCTTCTTGTGCTAATGTTAAGTGCAGGCTTTTTGGTGTCACAAGTCTGTTAGTGTCTCTTCCTTCTAATAAACTGAATACTTGAAACAAGTTATTTTAATTCACATAACCTTTTGTCTTCACTGACATTAGATCGGGTCGTTTTTATGTTTCAAAAAATGTCAGAATGATGAGAATTATTTTAGATTTGTTTTTATTATTATTTTATTTACTTCAAATTTGGAATTGAGATTTGCTAGTATACCTGTAAATAGTCTGGAAAGGCCCAGCTGATTATTTTATTGATCTATAAACTTCTTTTTAAATTATGTGAAATGATTACATGTCTATTTATGTATTTACATGGAAACCATCAAATGTACTGTTTCCTTGTATGTTCATTGAATTGGCAAAAGAATTATGAACCTTAATAAGTCTGGACCATCCCTTGGTACAATTTCCAGATGTTTGAAGGGCCCACGTTGTTCTATTCCAACAATTATATGAAGTTATAAGGATCTCTGTTTTGCACCTCAGAGATGAATGTGAAAATGTCGCATATTAACTAATCCTGCACAGTATATTGCTATGCTATTATGGAATACTGCAGTGACAGTAGATACAGGTTAGAATTTACCCTGTATTTTCCTGACACATTTCTTTCTTATCCTTCATCTCAATATCTCTAACCCCCTTGTGAACTTTAACATCTCAGTCACAAAAAAACACGTAGTGTGGGCATGAAAGGATGTTAAAGTTCATCCTACATGCTAAACATGTTATTGGGAGCATTATTTGCATGGAATGTAACATTCTTTAAAATACTGCAATCTGTTGCACTAACTGATATTGCGATGACTGTGAAACAATATGTTATGCAGCTCTGTCAACCTCATATTAAAAGCAAATGAAGATTCTGGCTGAAATTGGCTAGATCAGTTCATTATCCACAGAGTAGCAAGTCCTGTGCTGGATGATCTGAAAGAGCACTCAGAAGAAGAGGCCATAACTCCAAAAGTAGCACAAAAAAGTAAGACAGATTTCAGTTGCAAATACAGGAAGTATGGCCTTTTGATTCTCTGTTGAAATTAAAATTGAATATGTCTAAACTTCCAAAATTAAATAAATGAAAGAAATAATCTGCTAAGAAAATCGTGCTCTTTATTATGGCCTTTAGCAAACAGAAATGCTAGAATTCCAATGACAGGAAATGTTAGGCTGATTATTTGTCAGACATCTGTGGGACAAAGTTTTAGTTATACATTTAAAAGTTTAAAGACATCCACTAAGAATGTGCACAGCTCTCTCTAGTACTGCTGAGTAAAAGTTATCCTTAGCTATTAGTCACTAGACATGCTTCTGCAGAGATGAAACATAAGGAATCTGAGAGTTAAAAGTGGTCTGTATTGTTTATGTTTCCTTCCTCAAAGAGTGATGGTGAAGTGCTTACACATGTGCAAAGGCTGCGGATGATTTGTTTGGGCAAGCAGTGAATGTGAGACCCTTTTGAATTCCAGACATTTTGGAATTTTTGCAACCATTATGCTAAGAGTGGGGATATTGTGACTCCTATCCCATACACGAGTACATCACAAAACACATTTCAGAATACATGCTTTCTCTCTTCTGAGAAGATTTACCCCTATGCATGTGAGGGTTTGCACACTCAGGAATGCAATTTAGTTTTTAGTTGTTTAATTTTTTTTTTTACCCGCCATCTGCGGCTTAGCTTTGAGGAATTTACTCAGACTGTCTTATGGAAAACCTGATCTAAGAAGCCATGTTTTGTTTGTGTCTCATCTTTACGAGTGGATTTGGTTGTGTGACATAATTGCCACTTTCCCTCTGTGGAAACTTGATTATGAAAACCATACCGTAGTGCAAGTTGCAAAAAGAATAAGCACATGGCTGAAGAATTTCAGGGCAACAACTCGGCTTCTGGATTCTGGCCGGAGGCCGCTTTTGAAGAAGAGGAGGCCCTACACCACTTTTTCAAGACTTTCAAGACAACAAATGTAACAAGGGATCCCTTTTGACACAATACTACTCAAAATTGTCTTGTTATAGACTAACTTGTTTCAGGAAATACTTTATTTTATTTCTCCGTCAATATTTAAAGCTTCTGAAATATCAATAATGCAATGCTGTGTAAATGAGACATTAGACCAGATAGTTCTCAAAACTCTAAACAGATGTATACACACACATAGTTTAGCACCTTTCATGTATTTTGCTTCTGTTTATTTTCCTTTTAACTATTCTAAGGGAAGTTCTTGATGTTTCAGAGTAACGCGGTTGTTTTTCAGTTTCACTTCTCTGCAGTTTTCAACTGCATTCTATAAACTCCTGAATTAGCATAGACCTATTTATGGCCTAAAATGTGAAAACATGATAAATATCATGAAGTGAGCCCCCCAGCACCCGGAGCGCTTTTTCCAGTGAAAGCTACCTTTCAAAGTGCTGCAGACGATATTTGTTCTCTCTCTCTCTGAAGTATCACTTATCACATACTCTCCTAGATTTGTTTAGTTGGCAGAATTTTATGTCAGCAGTGTGAGCTAAAAATATCCACTAGAGTTAAATAAGGGCATGGAGCAGTTCAGGAAAGCCCAATGTAAGAGGATCCAACCGGAGAGAGACGGCCTTAAATCGATAGACTACATTGTCTCGCAACAAAAATACATCACTGACTGTAAAGGAAACTATTTCCCTGTGACATTCTCCCTCCTGGAATTTTCCACCGCTGTACTCCTCTGTAAAGTTCAGCATACCTGCAAATGTTAAACTGATGTGGGATGAAAGAGTGGAGCACTGCAGCTTGACTGTAGACCCACAGACATCATATTAAAAGATTAAACACTCTGCAAAAGATGAGATACAAGCTAACTGGTAAAATTAAGAGACATATCACAGAAGCTAAGTTTAAGAGAGTATTATGATCAAATTTAAGCAAGTTTGAATTTTTTGTTAACACTATCTAAGGGCCATACTGTGGTTATGAATGAGAGTTGTTTACCCTTTTGCTGACCATGTGACTCATGCTCCCACGCCCATTCACAGGGCGTTTCCATGGTAGCTGTGGAGCATGGAACAGTGAACTCCCAGTCAGGCTGGTCTGCAGGTTCTGAAATGGAGCCTTGGGGGGATGTGTGCCACACTTGCTCAGTTTTTTCTCCCCTTTTCTTTTTCTTGTTCTTTGGTCATAAGAGCAGCCTGAGAAACCTATTCCGCTGTATAATAAGTGCCAAGGGGCCTTAAAAAAACAGCTCTGGCAGACACACTGAAAGTTTAAATCTTTAAAGAGTTCTGTGAAAGAAAAACCTGGTGGGGCTTAGCTGTTTTATTTCTGCTTGTTCTAATGAACAAGTTTGGCTCACATCACTCTTAACAGAAAAGACAAAACGCTGTCAAAAACTGAGGTTTAACGTGGAGGCTTGCTGCCATCTGCTGGCATGTGTAGCCAAGCTACTGTCAAAATTATTACGTTAAAAATATATATAATACACTAAGGAGACCTGGTCTTCAGTAAAGCTTATAGTGAGATTGGGGCATTTGTCAGTCTTTATTCAATAAAGTGAAATTACCAAACTTTAATTAACCTAGCTTATGCATACATGGCAACCAGTTTATAAACATACAAGATTTTACATGAACAAGTGTTGCTTTTAGCCAATGTGATGGATTTTGCTGATAAAGAACAATTAAAGCTCTTTAGACTTGTATAGGTGTTATATTAGAATTTTATAGTTATATAAAATCAGATATATAAATGAATAAGCTTTATTTCCAACAGTATTTCCTCATCTATCCAAATAATTGTATGTTGTTCAGATATTTAGCAATAGTCTTGCTCAGTATTCTAAAACAAATGGCATCAAAAAATGGTGGTTATGACCATTCATTGACAACTTTCATTATTGGGAGTGAGATGTGTCTGGGAAGAGTGAGAAATGAAAAGAAAATCTAGATTCTCAGTCCAAATGAATCAGATTTGACAACTCTGAAAATTGTCCTTCTTTGACAAAAGTGGAACGGGTAGCTGGTACTGATAGGGTTAACTAAATGTGTTGCCAATCACCTTTAACATGTTGCTCTCCAGGTAGTTGAAGTTAAATAGTCTGTTTTTATCCGTTTCATTTTCAGTGCAACTACTGTGAGGTTCTGGTCAGTTTTCTGCATGCAGGGAATGACGACTCATTTCAAGACAAGCAAAGCTTTAAGGGTAAGCCTCATGAATTTAAGACATTTTTTACGAAATTGCTTTTGCATGTGGAGTTGTTCTTTACTCACGTCCTCCCTCCGACAGGTCAAGAAGGAGACGGGCGAGAATGCCCCGGCGCTTAGCGACGATGAGTTGGTGGCCATGTCAGTGCGGGAGCTAAACCAGCATCTGCGTGGACTGACGAAGGAAGATGTCGTCCGGCTGAAGCAGCGGCGACGGACCCTGAAGAACCGAGGCTATGCAGCCAGCTGTCGCATCAAGCGTGTCACCCAGAAGGAAGAGCTGGAGAGACAAAAGACAGAGTTGCAGCAGGAGGTGGACAAGCTGGCCAGAGAGAATGCCAGCATGAGGTTGGAGCTGGATGCACTGCGAGCTAAGTACGAGGCCTTGCAGTGTTTCGCCAGGACTGTAACCCGGGGGCCAATTTCACCCGGCAAAGTGGCCACCACCAGCGTCATCACCATTGTCAAGTCCGCTCACCACAACACCAGCCCCACCCCATTCTCAGCTCCCTCTTAGTGCTGATAGGACTGGACTTTCCATTCTTTTGCCTGATCTTTGCTGGCTCTGACGCATCCTGTACCCAGTCATCCTGTACTGAGAGGATCCTCAGTAGTTTGTTAGACTCAAGGATTGGGTGCCAAGCTCTGTCACGTAATGCTGCATTCACAGTTCTGTCTCCATTCGCCTGCCTCTTACACAGTCTATACTGTCTGCACACTGTTCACAACCCCATCCGACCCCCAGCACCGGCAGGGTATTGGGCCTCTGTGACCCTACCTCTGTGACTGATGGTAGAGATTCATTACAGTCTGTCTTACTGGTGTAATACTTGATGCTGCAGAACATAAAATACAAATGATTTGACTTTATGGGAGTATAGTTATTTGCTATTTGTGTAAATTTACATAAAAACTGTACATTTTGAAGCTGTTGCCTTAAAGATCTATAAGTAATCTACAGCTAACATGCAGCTCAGCACAATAAGGTGTTAAATTTCCCAGGATTAAAGTCTAGAAGTTTCTCAAGAGTTTCCAGTGATATAAGAGATGGATGAAACTGAAGTTTTCTCAGATTTTAATTTGTTCTTGAGCTTGTTTAGCTTATGCTAATCCATAAAAGAAGCTGTTAAGGGGAAAACTGACAACCATATATTTGTGCTTCATGTTTTGGAAACCTTAGTGTCGGTAACAGTAATTGGAAAGCATTGCCAAATCTAGAGGATGTCTCCTCCATGTTTGCTTCAATTATGAAACATACCTAAAGGTTCTGATTTGTTCGCCATTTTAGATTATTTTGTTAAAAAGGTTAAAAGGTATTAAAGACATTGTAAAGTTTGTTTGGGAAGTGTTGGGTGTAATTCTGATGGCTATTTTATGGCCCCCTGACTTTTTTTGGTAGTATTAACAGATTTTAAGCCTTTTCGCAACTCAACTTACAACTAACTTTTTACATTTGAATGTGCTTAGAAAGCAGATTGAGCTAAATTTGCATGTAATAATAGAGTTTACTTTATTATAGCACTTATAACTGTAACGATACAGTATAAAGTAAATTACAAGATGCAACAATGTACCAGAAATTATTCTTGTATTTACTGGGGCTTTAATGTGTGATGATAATGTGATGGGAATATTTAGTGAAAGTCTAAAGTTAGCAAGGATGGTAAACTTTGCTGCACTTGCAATGTTTGGTGGGTAATCCATATTGGATATAGTGATAATGAAAGTAGTCCTTACAAAAATCAACTTTCTTCCTGTATATTACAGATTAAAGGTGACAAATCCTCAGCTAGTTATGTTGTCACTTACGTTGATAAACTCCGTCCAGACATATAAAAAAAAAAATCATTCCTACCGCTGGGTCACAAGAAGTGCTGCTGCCGCCGGTGTTGGTATTTTTTTATTTTTTACAATCAGTAGCTATTTACTTTGCATTTGACACACTCTTCTACAAGAGAAACTCCTGACGCCTGTCTTCATAAAAAACATATATTAAATGCAGTAAATGCCTTTCTCTCTACGAACATCTTGCATTATTTAAATATAAAGATGACTTGAAAACAAGCTGTTCCTACAGAGGATCCATTCCTAAATTGGAGTCAATGCAATAGAGACTGCTCATGTCAGGATTTTTTCTTGTGTAAGAAGACATGACTGTTCTTCCCCTGTTCAAAAGCTGCAAAGAACAGAATGGGGAACTATGCTGCTGTACAACCTGCTGTGATTTTATTTTGTTTAAGCAGGGGCATTGCTGTGTTCTTACTCCTTGAATTTTCACCCAGTTCTTTTATGTCCTTTGTTCTTTTTCTGATATCAGTTTTATACAATACACATACAAAATACGTAAATATATATATGTATATTACTTATTTTTCTGTCTTTCACTATACTGGGAGTGGTGTGTCTGTGTAATCACACTCACTGAAGTTAGTGACATTGATGCTGACCGTTTTCAAATTGTACTCACATTTACGAGACAACTGTGTTTATAACTTAAAACTTTTATGTATTTATGCTCGACAATTAACTGCTTAAGGTTACATTTAGATGGCTCATATTCTGCAGCCTTGCAAACAGTGAAAATTGCAGATAAGTCAAATAAAAGCTCATTTAAAACTATTGGTAATGTACCATTGTTAGAGAGATGTGAAATGGACCTCACTAGAATGTGATCAAACAATAAACCAAATTATAGAGTCCTTCAGTGCAAATTTTAAAGCACACATTTACGTTCCCAGAGACAAGTGTTGTGAAAACTTGGAAAATGAAACTGCATCGTCAGAGAGTCTTTAAACTTTCAGGTTTAACATTTCTTAAGAGTTTTTCTAAGTTTTATGTGTAAACCTGGTGCAGACCCCACGGGTTTTAAAGTGTACTCCATGATGGTAATGCTTTTAGTGCTTTATGTATTCAGCACTGTTAACCCAGACCTGTTAATGTGATGGTGTGTTTCAGTCCTAAAGCCAAAACCAATATTGTTCTGTTTGCATAGGTCAATTTTTACATATTCATGACAAATAAATTGCAAAGCATTATGCTGACCTCTAGTGGTAAATCTTCAAAACTATTTATACACACTTGAACACTGAATCTGAGACTGGGGTGATTGATTTTGAGCACACCTTAATATTATACGTCTTGTGTCCTATTTTCCCACGTAAAATCAAAAATGCCTTAGTCAAATAAGAGACAAACCTTTCTCTGAATCACAGTGATTGTGAATTAAATACACAATCACTGTATCCAGGCCAAGATACATGATGGTCTTTTCTTTTATGCAAATCAGTAGAAAAAGTTTTTCCATTTAAATTGAACGGATGTAAGACAAAAATCTAGAAGGATTTATTTGTGAGACGAGGCACAGCTATCTTCCTGCCATAGATGTTTACTGAACTTAGTCCAGACATTTTTCTTTCCTCTTACAGATTGTGAATATATTTGGCAACATCCAGAAGTTAAGTTACCTTCCGCCCAATACTTTTATATGAATTGTACATATATATAGAAATATAAATAAAACTTGGATTTTGATGAAAATGTAAGAACTTTTATAGATTTTTTTTTAACATGTCTGATTAAATAAGCTTTTAACACCAGCTTTGCCAGTCTACAAGCTACTGTTTAAATTCAGCCATGTAGAGAATATGCTAGAATACAGAAAGGATGACAAAAATCAAATATGGTTTTAGTAACTGCAGCAAATTAGATTGAAAAATAAGAGTTTTTTGTAGTCTCACAGCAAAGATTTCAGGCCAACTAGTTGCCATCAATGCTAACCTTGAACGAGGACAGTAAATGGTAGCATAACAGTTATTTACCCTTTAAACTTGTCAGTCTGCTCACATGTTTTGTATTTATTTCATTGATTTGTGTAATTGTATAAAAGAAGAACAGCTAAATTATTTTTATTTTGCATTTATTTACATGTTTTCTCAATGAACTACCCTTGTGTACAAATAAAACATTTTTTTCTGCCCTGATAGAAAAGAAAATATGGTCAATTATTCGTTTTAATAGTATTGTTGTGTTTTTATACCTCGAAATAAAATTTTCCTCATCAAAATGTTCAGTTTTTGTTGCATTAAAGTTTTAAAAAAGTCAAATTTAAAGCTAATTTAGAACTACTTTGTACATTTATAATAATAAATGCCTTCCCAGAAAAACAAAAAAAAAACACATACACATTGGCACAAGTTAAAAAAATAACTTAACAAAAAAAGTCCCTGAAAAGCTATACTTACATATAGAGGTTTAACCATAAAAATTGAGAATAAAAAGTAAAGTGTATAAATGTTCAATAACTGAAATGGCCTGAACTTTTCACAATAAATAGAATAAAATGTTTACAATTACATATTTGTACACAGACCATACTGAGCAGTAAAATTAACACTAATCAGCTTGTGAACACATTTCATGACCCTTGCAAGATGGGATAACATGAGCATCGAAATGAAATCATAAAAGCTACACAAAAAATAGTCACAATAGAGAATATTCTTTAAGAAAAAAAAAATTACTTAATCTGGCTATCTATTTGGGCTACTCTTTAGCATGCTGAGAAAATTAATGAGATGATCCAACTTCCCTCTTTGTAGACAACAGGTTTATGTAATTTGTGCCTGCTATGGTGGATACAAAGGATAATGAAGTGCAGTTCGAATTGCCTGCTCCAAAACTAATACGTCATTGAAAAAAAGCCTTTCATTCGTCAGGAAACCATGCTGAGGAATGCTCAGCAAATACTTCAAACAAGCAGATGTGAGTAACGGTCCATGAAGTGCCATTCTCAGTCATTGCCGGCTTCCCCTGCCTCCCACCTGGAGTCACATATTAATCATCTGCTCTTTGAAACTGACATGATTCAGATGGAACACACTTCAGACAGCCAGAGAGGCTGCAATGGCGAGATGGCACAGACGGAGTCGGCATCGGGGGACGCAGCTGAAAATCCGGCAGCTTGATTTAAGGGAAGCGCGTGGCTCCTGACTCGTGTGATGAAGTGAAGATGACATGTCATTTTCTAGATTACCGCAGCAAGATGGAGACAGATCAGTTCTCGACACATTCAGCGACGAAATTTAAAACTTAAAATTTCATGCACATCCTCTGATTAAAATCATCATTATAAAAGCAGGTAGTCCTGTCTAAGTACTTGCGAAAATAAACCGCTTGTGTTCAACCCAGTTCTGCGAGTAATGCAACACAGCTTTTTCCCCAGGGGGTCAGAGGTAAAGGTGGAAAGGGCACCAACACCTGGGTCTCTTGCTGGAAAAATGCCTAGAACTCATCATCTGATGTAATCAGCATGATTTTGTCGGACTTGCGAGAGCTCTTGTTGCCCGTGGCCACTTTTCCATTAGTGCTGGGCTGGCTGACCTCCTGTGTGGATTGCTGAGTGTACTGCTGATACGCTGGCGAGAAGTTGTGGATGGCGTCCTGAACCATGTCGCCTGGGTTTATGGTTTCCTTTAAGCCGCTCGAGATGCTCTGCATTGGGGGAAGATTCTCTGCAGAAACAAAACAATAAATAAAGTATTTTTTTAATGTACAAAACTGTGCTGTTACTTTTGCATGGCATAAATAACAGTGAAGGTAAGGTAGGTGAAAAAAAGCAAGAAGCTTGTCACTTATCTGGAATCAGAAATATTATGGTAATTATATCATTATATCACATTTAATGTGTTTGTTACAATCTTTTGTTTTTTTGCCTTTTCTTGTTTTATTATCTGGGTTGTTCCTCTTTATCCTCTTAATCTGTGCTTTTCTCTGTCGCCACATTTCTTCTGTGTCCTTTACCAAGAACGCTCTGAAAACTGAAGCTTGATGTCCTAATGTGCGGTCACTGGCCATCTCAGGCCCCGGGGCTGCTTGTTCCTGATCTGTGACTGATGGTCCATCCAGCCTTCAGAGCATTTGCTGGTCTCTGCG
Organism: Xiphophorus maculatus; assembly: GCF_002775205.1. Taxonomy (NCBI): domain Eukaryota; kingdom Metazoa; phylum Chordata; class Actinopteri; order Cyprinodontiformes; family Poeciliidae; genus Xiphophorus; species Xiphophorus maculatus. The sequence continues at coordinate 8,172,902 of NC_036458.1, read as the reverse complement.
GCCCATTCTTTCCAAACTGTCATGCCCAATGTTCATCTCTGCTTTGAGACATCCTATATTCATTATCATGCCAGCCCACTCAGCTGTAATATAACTGACAATTAGCAGTGACAGTAATAATGACTTGTTCATAGGATTAAAACAGTAATCCTTATGAGAACAATGTGCACCTTCAAAAGCGTTTCCATAATTACTACCTTGAATGCTAGATATTTTTCCCTTTATTTTATCCTCCGTCAGTCTCCTACGTACCATGCCTCACTTTCATGCACCGTTTTGTTGTACCCGGTTTGGACGGTAATTTGCTTTATCTCTCTTTTCTTTTCCACCTCCCAGCTCCCCTCAGGCTCCTAGTATGTGAGCCAGTTTCTTCTGAAGGTTTACTCTGGTTAAATATATTTAAAAACGGTGCTTTCCCTTACGAATGTCTATAGAGCATATCTAAACCAATGTTGCTTGCTTATGGGTTTCATTGCTTTATGTTCTTTTTACCACTAAATGATTCTGTTACAGCACATTGCAAAAGTGAAATATTCATAACTCCATTTAGATTTTCTACATTTTGTCACTTCACAACAATGAAAAAAAAGCAACGACATGAATGTTTTAAGCAAAGAATGTTTTTGTATTAGAATGGCCCAAACTGTGTGGCAAGACTTAAAATTGCTCATCAAGGACAATCCATTCAATCTTATCAAACTTTAGCAATTTTCCAAGGCAAATTAATTTAGTTTTCAGTTTGTGTGTACAGCCGGTGTAGATATTTTCCAAATGACTTGCAACTGTAATTGCTGCGAAATGCAGTTCTACAACGCATTGACCTTAACATCACACTTTGCACATATTTATTTTAGTACAAACTAATTTTCTTCTAGTTTACAAATCAGATACTTATTTTGGTTTTTGGATTGTTAACAAAAAAATCTTAGCATAAAGCTTTTTATTTTATGGAGGAGTTATGGTGCAAGGAGGGGGTCTCAGAAAAACATAACAGATCTTTGATGGTGAGAGAATACTTTTGCAAGACAGCGTAGAATAAATTATATGTACTAAGGCTTCAATGGCCTCAGCTCGGCTGCAAAAAAAAAAATTTGCATTGAGCAAATCAAGGTACACAGCATCAATAAAGCCACATTGTTGTAAGCTGTGCAGAATGAGGTCTGCAGAAGCAATCACAAACCTAGACCAGGCAAAAGAATTACCATTACACATTTCATAGCGCCTGAAGACTTTGCAGCCCTTTGCACCCAACAGTCATAACCTTTGCAGTCAGTTTTCTGAAGAATCCTTAAATCTTTTCATTGTTGTGCCTCCCAGATGTTAAAGGAACGAACCCTCTTTGTGACTTCACATAGACTCTGTTCTTTTCCCTTTCACTGTTCAATAAATGCAACTCATGTAGTTGAAGCTCCTTTAAGATCCAACCTAGACACCCACACCATTCATGTGACATGGATCCAAACAGTGCTGTTTGTTTAAAAGAAAAATAACATCTCAACTTTTGTAGAAATAGACTTGACATAATTTAGGAACAGATGGGATGTTTGCGAGAATCTCAAATTCTTTGAAGTCTTTTCGTGTTCTCAGGGCATGCAATCAGAAGTATTTTCTTACAGCCGTAAAGAGAAAAATAAACAAAAAGCAATAAAACCCTAAGGTATAATCTTTCAAATGCTTTTGCCTTCATCAACATCAGAGCAGGAGAAATAAAAGCTTCAGTTAATGTCAACTATTCTGTCAGGCTTTGAAGAACGTGTCGGCTTTACAACACTGTTTAAAAGGCCAAGCTATGAGTTAAAGGTCAGTGTGACTGGGCCAGCAGAACGAGATCACCAAAGAAATGCTGCTAGAAACACTTTCAAGAATGTCATTGGAAATGCGAGAAGGGCAATTAGCCTGAAAACACTTCAATGTAGTTTATTTGTTGCGACAGCAGTGCCTATTTTCAACTAACGCAGCTCACCTGGCACGTCGTTTTTCTTCTCTTGGTAGACGGTGCAGGGGAAGGCATATCGGAGCGCAATGGCAGCAAAGAACATTTCGATGCAGATGATGAAGTTCTGCCAGCCGGCTGCAACGGTTCCAGCACCCACTTCATGTCCTTCAATGAAAAGTGCGTTGGGAATGACGCCGCACCGCTCCAGGATAGCAAGGACCATTCCTATGAAAAAAGCAACATTTTACCTGTTCAGTTGTGGTTTCATGCACCGTGATGACCAGATTTCTATTAAATAAAAAACAAAAACACACACACAAACAAAAAAAAAAAACAGGGATGGACTTACCTTGCCAGAAGGATAAAAATATGACAGACTTTATTGTGAGGAATTTGAGCACTGGTTCATACGGTCTGAGCAGGTCACTTGTGGCAAAGTAGAAAAGGAAGAGTGCATAGAGGGCCATGCTCACAGAGAAGTTGTAGATGATTGTGATGTACAGGTAGCCTCCATTAACACTGCATTGAGAAGAAGTGGAACAGTGTCAAACAGCATTTAACTATTCGCCTAAGCATAGGTGTAATTCCATGAGTGCATGAGAGAAGCAGGCAGACTTCCACATTTGATTGTTTCTTGTTGCACTGCAACAGAGCCGCTCTGATGATTCAGCTGTGACGGCGCTTTATAAACCAATGCAGAACAGAGTGCATGGTTGGATGAAAGCATAAGAAAACAATGAGTGATTCATCGTGGTTTTGCAACAAAGCTTGGAGGAAGATGTGTCGGATGTGGATAAATAAGAGAAGGAATGAATTAAGAATATCTTTAGGTTTGATATGAGGGTGAAGAAGAATGCTAACTGGAAACTCATGTATCAAACATTCATTAAGGTCTGCTTCCATTATGTAATTTTGAAACAGGTGTTGATACAGCTGACTCTTCAGATAGAGACACTGAGCTGAGAAGGATCAGAAGATATCTAATGAAGAATTTATTTATACTAATATACCCTCCTTATTATGTTAAGAGCTTTGCTCTTATCTGAAGCCTTGAAATTTTACTACACTTTCTGAGTGCAATTTATGCCCATCTTTTACATGAATTATATACAAGTGTAAAATGGAATCATCTTTTTCAAATTAAAGTACACCAGGTAATTACAACCCTTTGTTCCAGAGCAAAAGTTGCAATATCACATTTGACCAAATATAACAGACTTGAGCTGCAAAGTTTGATCCCATAACTTTGAGCTCAAGTCAACCATTTTTATCATTCTCCCTGCAAAGAGGTGATATGCCTATCTCCATTTCCAAATTGTTTACATGTTCACAGAAGCAGCAAAACAAACCCTCAGGAAACTACATGCATCAGTGGGATACACAAGAGAATGAAATGCAATAAAAAAAATAAAATAAAATAAACAAAAATGGAGGTGCTGCTCACTTAAAATCTCCGTCGTGATATTTGCCAAAGGCTTGTAGGATGATGGTGATGACCGCCATGATGGGTTTGACAGCACAGAACTGGAGAGTCGCCTGGAGGATACATGACAATTCAGAATGGCATACCAAGAGACAGCAAGCAAGGGCAAACCCAACAAGGACGGGGGCATCAGAATGAGGTTGGGAAAATGTTTAGGATTGCTCAATGACAAGCAGTTTTTTCTCATCATCACAAACAAAAACATGTTGATTTTACTTTGCTGAAATACACAAATATAGCTGGTTACTAATAGACATACATTTGTCAGTAATGCCTCATACCAAAGATCCCAATTTTGTCATATCATTAAAAATGTCCCTGTATTCAAGTTTTATGTTATAGACTAACAAAAGGAAGCATGGCATTACAAAGAATTTCATGCTTCTTGGAAGAAAACTATTGTTTTTGTAACTGTTTTCTTACTAAGCATCTAAACAATTTGAAGCTGGTTTTGCTGTGTCTACTTGAGTAAATACTTATAAAATCTTCTTTTGAATTATTTACAACAGCAAGTCATTTTTAATTAGTCTATACCAGCTTTGAGGACTTAAAACCTGATTGTTACTTGTACAACAGCTCAAGCTCAGTCAGATTAGCTACAAACCATTTGAACATCAACCTTCATCTCTTGCCTGTTTCTGAATTTAATTTGGATCTGTACTTTGACTAAGCCATTTTGACAGAATGAAATTGTTTTTGTCCAAACCATCCAATTGCAGTTTTGTATGAACTTATGGTTGGCAAAGCTCCCTCTTTGTACATATAGTATATTAGTGAGTAAATTAATTGTTAAGGTGGTCTTTTCTTTAAAATAATTATTTTGTCTTAGTCTGATGTTGATTTAGAAGAACAATGACTCCTGGAGAGAGGAAAATGCAAGCCATAGGATCCAAAGCATTCCCAATGGCAGGAAAGTAGTACTTTGTGTCATCTATTGAAGTCTGAATAAGCAAATCTAACAGAACTTCTCACATGAAAGTAACTGGCCAGCAGTGTTCTGTCTGATTAGTCAGAGGCAAGCTTCCTGTGCTTTGCAAATTGCCATGAACAAGCATTCAAACTGCAGAAAAACTGATTTTCTTTGAAGTTTCCAGTGCTGACAGTCATTATTTGCCTTTAACTTGTTGCAGTGCCAGTCTGTCACTCTAAAAATTCTCAAAGCAAAGATTTCAACATGAAACGCTGACATGTCTGGAGTTCAAAAATACAAAGCATGTTCTTGGTTTCTCCCAAAACTTAATCCTGCAACTTGCACTCTTTGGAGATGTATCAGAACTTCATAGTAAATTTACATGTTGGTACACTTCATGAAAAATGATAAAATGTCACTTATGCATGCCTAATTAGGATCATCTCTGAGTCGATGCAAAATGTTGATATTTATTACTCTACATGTAGAGCTGTAAAATTTAGGTTACATTTTGTCATGGTTGTCATCCCATGAAATTGCTACTTTGTGTTGGTTAGACAGTCATTAGTTAATACTCTTTCTGGTGTAATATAAACTATTAAACAGTAAAACTCTGCACTTAATTCCTAATTTATTTGGATCTTGTACAACAACCCTGCAGACCCTTGCAGGGGTCTGCAGGGTTGTTGTGTCTGAAGGGTTCTTTTTTCTGCCCAATAATATAAAACCTTCCTCAAGCGTATAACAATGACAACACCGAAATGTCAAAAAGCAGTTTAGCATGTAAGAGCAGCCTGCCCTCACCCTTATCATCAAAACCCACAGTAACTTCAAGCTGCTTTCCCATATCAGTGATTGAACTGGTAAACTGCCTTCTAATGACACTAAAACGGTTTCCAAATGTGCAGAGACTGCTCATGTTAATAACCTCCCCACTCCGTATTTAAATAGGAGGGAAGGTCTATCGGATCTGCTGCATTGGTTTGATTTAAAAAGTTTAGCTTAAAGGCACTTTAAAAAGATTTGTTCTCATCTGTGCCATTTTGTTCCTGTAAACTCCAGAACTCCAGGACTACTTCTAAAATAAGGGCATAAAAAGCTCAGAATAAAGACAGACACTTCTGAGAACGCTGGTTTGTGATTAACACAAGGAGTTCAATGGATGTATACCATTTACTGCAGTGGTCCCCAACTTTTTTAGTGCAGCAGACCGGTCAAGACTTCGCAAATTTGCTGCGGACCAACACCGATGCTGTTGCTGCTGTTTCTAAATCATTCTGCTGCTTGTGGGCTCAATGTTGCCGCTCAAGACGTAACCGACAGAATCCGGTTAAAGGATTTTCAAAATAAAAGATCCTCCAGACTCAATACATAAAACGGAAGTATTTAATTATTTCTTGCGCAGCCCGGTACCAATTGGTCCACGGACCGATACCGGTCCGCGGCCCGCGGGTTGGGGACCACTGATTTACTGCATACGTCTGTGTGGTTGCTCATAAAGCACCGACTTAGGTCGCAGTTCAGACCCTTATAAATCGCTTCCAAACTTTTGAATGGGTTTTACTGCAGTTACTTCTGTTCCTTCAGCAATTTTTTTCCATCTCATTTTTTCCTTCCACCCATCTCCCCCTTATTATAATTTCATACAGTCCTCAGAACAACCAGCTTCTTTAGCAATGACCTTTTGCAGTATTCCTTAATTTTGAAAGGAGCAATAGACTGCCTGCTGGACAACTGTCAAGTCAGCAGTTTGGCCATGACTGTGCAGGCCATAACTTTTTTGTGCTAAAAAACAAATGGACTATCACAATTTTCAGACAATTTCAAGTTTTCCATTACCTATAAAACAAAGACATTAAAATGACAAGAAATAAATGCTTCAAATACATAGCTCAGTGTATAATGAAACTATACAGTACAAGGTTCACTTTTTGACCTGAGTTACTGAAATAAGTTAACTTGGATGCTATTCAATTTCATTCAGGCACACCCGTAATATGCAAGGCAGAATTATTATATTATTCTGAATCTCTTCAGCACTCCTTTCACATTGGTCCTGCTGGGCAAATCAGCATTTATTAATGTCACTAAAGTACTTCGACAGCGGTGACAATTATGCAGAATACGTTTCAAACTGCAACGTATTCATTCTCAAATTACAAGAAATAAATGAATTACTTTATTTGTGATAAACCTAAATATTAAGTACTACGTTCCACTCTATTAGAGAAATATCCTTTACCACTCTCTCAGTTATGCCTCTAGAGAGAATTTGAAAGGTTTTCAATTTAAAACCTGTGTACACAACACTGTCAAAGTACACAGTTTATCATCTGCCTGTGGGGAAAAAAATAGTCCTTTTCACCATGCGTTTTGTTCTGAAGACATCTCTCAGTTTCAATATCCATCAGTGTTAGAGAGGAAGCCTGTGCAGCATCCCAAGACACAGAAGGAGCTCTGTGCTGACAGATCACATCATCTCTCTGTGTACATCATCATGCTGCCTTCACCCACCCTCACCTGCTTTTGCTTTCCTTTTCCAATGTTTTTAAACCCACAGAGCATCCAATTACCACAACTGTCAATTGTAAGCAGTTTGGAGGCTTTAAATAACAGCTCAGGGTTTTTGTTTATTTATTTAATAATGACAATTTAATGTATTTTTATTTTCAGCATGAGCAAGTTTATTCCAGAGATCAGAGGGACTATCTCTAGAGCAGAGGAGAGGACTGAGGCTCACCTGTTTGCAGAATCTTAAGAAGCCGATGGAGTAGCTCATTCCAACCAGACAACACGTCCCATATAAACAACTTGACCTGTGTAGACAGCACAGAGATGGACTGATTTTGCATTGCCAAACAGGAAACAAACCAGCATGCAAATTCTAAGTGTAAATTATCACATAAACGAGAACACATGTGTAAGAAAACAAAGACTAAATCAGCATTTTAATATATACCGTTAGGCTACGTGATATATTGACAATGTACCAAGGAGCAAAAATTGTCATTTAATTCACTTTTAAGTGCAGTTCTGCATTTCATGCACTCATTTTGATTACTGTATTGCTTACGTGCTTATTTACTGTCAACAAAGACCCCAAGTCATCTAATTATTTCAATAATCGTTTATCGCCCACACATTTGACAATTTTCCCTTCACTAGCGCACATTAAACTTCAAACATTTTATTGCAACACAATTTATATAAGAGAATAACAAAAGTTTGAGTAGCAAAAACTAATTTAACAATCTACAGAAAATCAACAGAATATCTGTTGAGCTACAATACCCGTCTCTACCAAAATGGCAGTGTTACTAATTCATTTACAGATGTAGTCTTTTTATTTTCATTTCTTGATGAGCTGTTTAAGCTTTTATTGTGGCCTCAAGTCTGGGAAAGATTAAGAAAATTAGTCTGCTGAAGTGCAAATAAACCTCTTATTGTGGGTTTTCATTATCTAGGCAGCAAATCAGCCTGATGGGTAGGCCTGAGCACATAAAAATGATAAAAGTAGCAAAAAAGGTAAGAAAAAGTCCTTTGCATTACCAGAAATAAAAATGCAAGTCAATATATTTTTAAAATCACCATGCCATCCATCTTGCAGGATTATTTAGAGATGGGATACAGGTTATTTGTGTTTAAACAAAAATGGGGTTGCATAAACAATAGTAAAATAATATTTTGATGCTTAAATTAAATCAGATGTATTAATGTGTGATACCGGTAGCATATAGCATGCAGAGTTCATCTCTGTGTAACTATATGTGAAGTATAATAAAAAAAATAAATAAATAAAAAAAAAGAAATTTCCACTTAAAGTGCTAAGTCTTTAGCAGTGCTACTGCCAAACTAAAATTTACTAAGGTTAATGTAAATGGAACTTTATCATGACAAAGGTGTTGTCATGATATATAATTATTAATAGTATACTGTAAATGTTTTAGGACTCAAAATATAGACACTGCTGGTAAAATGCCTATTTCTGTGATGTCAAAAAATAGACTGATTAATAATTTCTAAACCTTTTCCACATGTGCGACATTTATTTTTTAACAATTCAATAAACAACGTACAAGATAAAAAAGTTGTCATAACTTCGTTATAAAGGTGTGCACCATGTTCAGATTCATTTACAGCATTCGGTGTCAAGAATTCACACCTACAATCAATTATAATAACTAAACTAAACCTTCAATTGTCTTGAAGGTTGACACTAGCCCACCTGCATATTTTAGGTAAAGTCATTGTTTGCAAAGTGGTTATAAGGATCAACATTATCTTGTACGAAATGTTCCATACATATACAAGATTTTGTCCCATTTCCCAGAGTAAAAAAAACTTTCAAAAAGATTTTAAATAGTTTAAATTTCAAAAACCTGGCATTTTAACAGTGGTTTGCAGAGCCTCTGTCTATTGTATTGATTTAGTTAAGCTGACCACTGAGTGCTATGAGTCACATTCACCCATCCACACTCCCAAATTGCAACACAACTATTCTTCCCGCTGAGTCACAACCACCCGCCTCCAAAGGTTTTCAGTCCATTACGAAAGTTGTTCCACTTGAAGCACAGCTTTTAAAATCCTAATAAACTTAAAGTTTATCATCACTTCTATCCTTAGCCAGGGATATTCCACCATATTCCAAATCTGTGGGATAAATGAATTAATTTATTTGCAGGAAATTCCTGACAGGGTTGACTTCAGACACATTGACATTTTTTTTTACACATTTCATATGAACCAGGTGAAACAACAAATGTTTCTGACAAAGAAAGTCTTAAACTAAAGATCTCAACATCATAGCTCTGTCTTTAGAACCTGGCAAAGAGACTGTGCCCCAAACACAGACTATAAAGGGCATTTCAGACCCTGAAAGATGAAGCAACTGCCACCTATGAGAGTTGTTTACTACTAATACTTTCAGAGTGAACTTCAAACTAAATGTTAATATAAAGGCCAGAAAGACAATTCTGCAGCTTATATGGCCATAGAATTATTTGCACTAACCCAGCTGATGCATTTATTTGTCCTGAATTGGCATTTTAAATATAAAATGAAAAGGAAATACATGTAATAGGTAAAGTGATTCAGTCTGTACTTACTGTATAGGCTTCCCTCTAATCTCAGACATGATTGCACTCTCTCCTCCAAGATACTCGAAGGACAGGCTCAGGAAATTGTAAATAACAAAAGCTGAAACACAAAGAAATGTTTTTCCTTTAATAAAGTAACTATATTTTGCACCACTGCAGCTGGCGAACAGTTTCCCATCCCCTTCAAGTCTTACTTTTCTGTGAAGGTCAAAGAACATGAGATGGAAATAAACTCCCACATAACAAAAAAAATAATAATCATCATTAGTTCAACTTTATAGAACAATGAATGCTTCAGTACTGACATTAAGGCTTTTCCAAAGGTTCTGCGTCTCGAAAATCCCTTCTTAATCCTTTGTTGCTATTTAAGGGAGGATTAAATGAAGCAAATGCAGATGGGTCTGGTGTAGAGAAGGTTCATTATGCTTTAGCTGCAAATAGTTTCAGTGCTATCTGGTGCAGTCACAATACGGGGCTTTTTGTAATCTTCACAATCTAATCTTACAAATAGCTTTTATTTAAATTAGAATGACAATCACCTTTGCAACTTAGAATGTACTTTTATATTTTAGTCTACAAATAATAATTAAGATGTACAATGGTAGACTCCAGTGCTGCATGTCACACTTTATCAAAACTAACAAAAGCAAAGTCTGTCACAGTCCAAAAAAAGGGATGCTACTAAAATTACTCCTCCAAGAAATGCAACACGTCTTATAATGAGGTTTTTAGTTACGAGAACAAAGGCTGGAGGGAGAAAAACTAGTTTGGTCACTCTGTGACATCTGCAATGACAATGAGGGCAGGAAAACACCTTCTCCACAAAAAAAAGAGAAAAAAAGGGAGACATCTACCAGATACCAGATCATACTTTTGGTGGTATATATACCTTCATAACAGTCTCGAACGGAATCGAAATAAACATAGTACTGGTCGTTGCTGATGAATAGGAGGCTGAGCCAGGAGTCAAAGGCATAAACTGGCACAATGAACAGTATGCGGATGATGTAGCGCTGCTCATTGGGGACAGTATAGGACCGAAGGTGTGTGTAGATCTAGAATAAAAACACAAAACATAAGGCATCAGTTAGAAACAAGAATATAGTCAGAAAACCATCGAATTTGCTTAGGAATTTTACAATGTGTGAACTTTGCTTCTGAACATGGAATAAAGCACCGCAATAAAATCGGACCACTGCATTTCTGAAATCAGAAAAGCATTGTAAAAACAACAGATAAGAAAATGTGCTGCCTTAGTCAGACTGTCTTAGTTGGGGTTTGGTAATCACAGCATTATTAACTGATACTGCAATGAAATCAACCAACAACCTGACAAAGCTGCCTTTTCAGGCAAGCTTGAAAACTTTTGTCTCCAGTATCCTTTCTGTGACAATAAAAAAAAAGAAAAAGTGATGTGTTTTAGGTGCCAAAAAAGTGTTGATGATTATTCATAAAATGACGTTTAATTTAGATCTTTTGTTGCTTAACTAGCAACAAAAGTTGCTCTGAAGCTCTTTGCATCCTGATAAGGTATTACACATCCATGGTTCTTCAAAATGACATTTCATACCAACTGAGCTGTAATTTCTACCAACCTTAGAGGCATTTCCTACCTGCTTTGTCAACCAATTAGTTAAAGCTTTATCTACTTTATTGAACTTCTGCTTTCAAACAGCATACAAATGGGAGATTTAAGAAAAAAATAAAGGGACAGTTTGAGAAAACACTGCATTGAAAAAGTATTTTGCAAATTCTGTCACATGGAGAGAAAAAAAAAAGTCTTCGATCTAAATAAAAGCTGTGCTGAAAAGTACTCTTGCCACTAACAACCCTTACAGACTATTTTTGAAAGCCAGTGTCAAAAATACACCACTACAAACAACTAAGTCTGTACAAAGAAGGTTTAAACATCCCTGACGTGTACAAAAAAAATAACGAGAAAACATTCTTCAGCTAGTTTTTTATAGTACAATAAAAAGATGTATTTATGAAACTAATAAGGTCGATCAATAGGAAGTTGCTTGGACAATTAGAACTGATCATGGACCAAATAAGAATTGACTCCCCCAAAGAAGAATCTGAACCAAAATGAAAGGAAATATAAAATCTTCATAAACCCATATAGAGTAATAGTTAGTTGTGTAATTATTCATCTGTTAATCTTATCAAATGATACAGTTAAGTAATGGTTAAGCACATGGGTACTAAACAGCTTATTTACAAGTATGAAGTGAAATAAGATTGAGATGATATGGCAAATAGGGGTACAACTTTGTGACAAGGGAAATTGGCCTTTTAAAAATAGCTAATGGCAAAATTTGAAGAAAAAAAAAAGACATTGTATTACACTAATTCAAAACATGAACAGAAAGCAGTAACTTTATAGGATATCAGACATGGGTGTAATTTGCCATCATTAAACATCAGCAAAGTTAAGCATCAATATTCAAAAGCCTGCAGGCCCAATTTAGATCTTGCATCACTTGTAATTTTCATTCAGTAAATTATATCAATTGCAAATAAGAAATGAACACATTTTAAAATTTTAATTGCATTTATATGCACACGAAAATTATGTGTTCCTTTGTTCTTGTCTGACTTTGCATGAGATTAAAGGATGGACTCCTCTCGTTTATATGCGGCATTCATAAATGGTTAATTCCAGTTATTGGGATTCTTTAAATGATTTATAGCTCTCAGTTTCAAAGCCATTGTACGAGTCCTCACTGTCAATATTTCTGTAAAGAAAAAAAAGCGAGCAGCACCCTCATTGAAAATCTCTGCACATCTTTCTGTTGTGTTCACATCAATGCCTCTTCTGTTGAATTGAGTCAAATAAATACCTGCAGCTACTGGCGAGTTATATGCCGCATTTCCATGTCAACTTCTCACTGCGCTCAGAAGCCAGATGTCATGTTATTTTGAGTATTGTATACAAAGAACATGATGCTACATCATTATCAAGACTGATAATAATGCAGAAGGGCAAAAGCTTGCTTGATCTAACCCTAAAAACAAGATTGTGACATAGCCAACATTTAGATTTATAAAGCTCTGGATTTTATCAGGAAGATATAATTTATAGCCACAGATTAACTTCCACCCACTGTTTGTCTGCTATTATGAAATGAAGCTTTAACATTGTCTTGACTAAACAGATTACCCAACTCGCATTTTAACAACCTGCCCGACACTCGTGCTTTAAACTTGCAGGGCACACCTTGTTTACACCAAGAGTAATTCCAATTGAATTTTCACACCGGAGTAGAGACCAATACAGCATACCAATGCTGTTTCCATGGGCTGATTAAGGTTTTAACACACATGAGTCTCCCATGTGGCCCCCTATGCCCTCCAAATATGTAACATGGCTCATCTGACTAGTTTGGGAAATACACACCGCAAATGTCCGGCAATGCTGAAATTGATCTCAACAGTAACCTCTGGGTTGTACAAAATATCTAAAATAACTAACACTCAAGAAATGAATTTTAGAAATTAAATACAAACAAAAAATGTTTGTTATATTCTAATAAAATGGTAATACTGGTATTCAACTAGCAAACATAAAGTAGGATGTATGAAAAAAAAATTATAAAATTATTCAGACATGCAGGGATTTACCTAAATTATTCCACTTTGACACTACAGCTTTTCAAACTTCTCTGTATAAGAGTTACGATCACAAATGGGAATAGGACAGCCACAATGTTAACAGATTACAAATACCCGGATTATGCCTAATTAAATTTAACAGCAAAAAAACCCAACATATCTGACTAATATACTAATATTTCTTCATCTGAAGATTAATGAAGTTGTAAATAAAAGTCCATGTGCTCACAAACTGCTGTGGTCCCTGTTCTTATTGAACATTTTTCTTACTACCAAGGAAGTTTGGTTAAAACCATTGGAAAGAAATAACAAAAAAGCTTTGGAGTAAAACAACATATAAATGTCTGGTTATGTAGTTGACTAATTGTCATGGTAAAATTGAATGCAAGTTTAATTTTATTTAGATTTTATCTCTTAAGACATACAATTAAAACCTATTGACATTAAGTCATTTACAAAAAACAACTGTTGTTAGTCCTGAAAATGATCATATTTAAGCTGTTTTAGAACACATTGGACTCTAAACTCAATGAACTTCATCAATATTGTCCAATGGTCCTGTATCAAATTCCAGCCTAGTCAAAGTATATAGTTAAAGTATATATTCATTTACTGATAGCAATTGTTTACAATAATTAGCAATCATTAAGTATTTGTAATAAAGGGTTTTTGGGAGGAGTACTACATATTTAGGAAACAAGCTATTTCTTTTTTGTATTAGTTTAATGCAAACCTTTGTATTAATCAGATTGTATTCTCTAAATGCATGAAAAAAAAATTCTTTCATGAACAAAAGCTGCTTGATTAAATTTCCATTAAAAGCTGCTCATTAAATCCCGATCACTGCGAGACTGGGAATGTGATCAATCTTTTCCTGTGGACTGACTCCACTTGGCAAACAATCCAGAACAGAACCAGAGTTCCTTCTGACTGGAAAACACTGACCACTGACGACAGCAGCGCAATTGTTTCCAGCTAGTTCTTATTTCTGCTATTTCCCACCTGACAATGGAGAGACAACGCACAGGAAACAGGGAGCAGTTGAAACGTATCTAATCTTTTTCATTTCCAACACTTCAAGTTCCAAAGGGGCTAATAAGACCCCCTGGACAAACACTTAAATATCAGTATGAACTGAATTGTCAACATCACAGAAAAAAGATTTAAGGTCAAAGAGTGTTTAATATTCAGAAAGAGCATTTAGCAGTTTATAGCCATTCTCTGAAGCCAAGTCAGATGAAACACTGCCAGCATTATAACGCTGGTCCAACAGACCGTTTTATTCCCCCAGTGTGACACAAGAGATGCCTGTTGCAAACTCTAGTCCCCCAGCAGAAAACTTGCTATTTATTTGTTCAATTAAAATGTCTTGCTAGCAAGTGTTTGGCCAAACACGTACTATATTAAAAACATAGAAACCAATTTGCAGGATATTGAGTTACAAATCCCTAAACGAGGGTGTTGCTGCTGCCGTTGTTGTGTCTCCCTGATGCGCAGATTACTCATTAATTATTTCCACAACACAGCATACAAATACATGTTAACAAGCATTAAAGAAATTCTGTGTGGCTGCTTACTAAATGTTTTCATGTTTAATTTTATTTTTTTAAAGATGGATATTCTGGCTAAATATGGAAAAAAAAAAAAGTGACCTGAAAAACAACAAGCTCAGACAGCTTCAAACAGCTGTGAACATTATCCCAGTATCTACTGATTTCCCTGCTGACAAAACACAGCACTCCTTTATATTCACAGCAAATGATAAAATTGTAATGATAAGCTATCATCTCTGCACAGTGGGCAACATTCGCTCACATGAGGAAACACTAATTTTACAACAATGATGAGATAGCAGCGGGTAAAGGTGGTCCACAGTAAACCATTTATTTCTCCTGGCCATCAACTTCTGCCATGCAGAGAGGGCTTGCTGTGTTTCCGTTTATTTGTAATCAGTTAGGATTTTTTATTTATTTATTTTTTTAACTTAAGGTCACTTTTGTGTTTAGAACAAGCAAACTTTGAAGACATATGAGAGTAAAAAGAAGCAAACTAATTATGCACTGTACGGTTTGTGTAGATCAAGTTCATATGTATAATGTACTGTAAAGCATATTTAGAAAACGCAACACAATATAATACAGAAACCAAGTCGCTGTCCGAGTGACATCCCAATGTTTTGCAATTGGTTTTTCAGAAGGCTTAGGGGGATTCTTAATCATGCCTTCAAAAGTGCATTTGTGAGGTCAGACACTGAAGTTAGACGAGAAGGTTTGACTCAATCTAATTAATTCCAAATGGTGGTTGAGGTCAGAATCAAGTTCTTTTGTTATAAACCAACTCATCCGTGTCGTTTTAGGACAACACTTTGTGCACTGGTGTAAAGTCATGCTGAAACAGGAAGAGGCCTTCCTCAAACCATTTCCACAACATTACGAGCAATAATTTTTCCAAAAAAATATAAGCACAAGCCCATGGTGAAGAATTAGAAATTCCATTTAATTGGAACTAAAGGTCTATGTCAAACTCCTGAAAAACAGCCCTATGCTAGAATTGCCTCTTTAATAAATGTTGCACTTTACACAATGCATTGAGGAGAGTTTTGTTCTCCTGGCAAGTGATAACACCAGACTAAGAGAAACACAATTTGTCACTCAAGAGCCCACTGCTTCCAATGCTTTGCATTGCACTTTTTGATGTAAGTGCTTTGATCTAGCTGTTCGGCAATGGAAACCTATTCCATTCATTACACTCTCTTTCCACTGTTCCTGAGCTAATCTAAAGGCCACAAGAAGCATAGAGTGTGTTGCTATTGATTCAGCAGAAATATGGCAACCTCTTTTCTTTATGTGCCTCAGCATCCAGGGTAGCCACTCAGGGATTTTACATGGCCTACCGCTTTGTGGCAGACTTCCTGTCGTTTCTAATCATTTCCACTTTGTTATTATATTACCAACAGTTCACTGTTGAACATTCAGTAGCAAGGACATTTTATGGTGTAGACAGATGGCATCCTGTCAAGGTACACGCTTGAATTAACCAAGTTCCTGAGAGGGATCAAAGGTGTTCCATCTTAAAATTGGAAATATTTCTTTAAAAATATATAATGTACAAAAAACTTAAAGCATATGATTTTATATCGTATATTAGTGAAATAAAAGAGCATATTTTGCAATAAGTATAATCTTCAAGGGCTACATGGTGGCACGTTGCAGGTTTTCCTGTGCATGCACGAGATCTCTCAGAATACTCTGGATTCCTCCCACACTCAAAAAAACCCATGCATTTTAGATTAAATGGCCACTCTAAGTTGCCCTTAGGTACAATTAAGTGTATGCATGCATGGCAATTTTTAAACAACGCAAGGTTTAAGCAGGTGTAGTAAATGGATGTTCCCTTCAAGTTAATGTGTTTGGAACACACTGACAACAAAGCCAGACTTGCTAAAGTTAAGATTTGAATATATGCAAAAAAAAAAAATAAATAAACATTTCCATCAAGTCCTTATCAAGTACATCATTGTAAGTCAAAGGGCCATTTTTTTAATGTAGCTGTTGATCATTTGTGAGATTTATCTTTGCCTTTTTACCTTTACCAGTGCTTTTTTAGCATGGATACGGTGGCAAAGTGCAAAGCAATGAAAACTGGAATTAGGCCTTTTAATATCAGAGATTCAAATGGGAGTCTGCAGCTCCAATTTGTGCTTCAATCGCTATATTGGTAATGATGCTATTAGTTATGCGATTCCCTCAACAAAAAAAAATCAATAAATAAAATATTTGCAGTTTTTGGAAACTATTATATTGATGAGCTAATGGAAATACACCAAGTCTCACTTATTGTCTTACAGATTTCAGTAATGCTCCATCAGATAAAGTTGGTTGTTTTGGCAAACAACAACTCTTGTGCTCTTCTTAAAATTTTGCACCTAAAACAATTCCATTTCATTTCAATCACATTTCATCATCGGGGTTTGTGCCTTGGTTTGTGCAGCCTCCAGTATAGCAACACCCTTGAAGGCAATAACAAAAACACCCACCGGTAAAATAAATAGCAGTATGAAAGCAGAAGTGACCTTAAACCTCAGATTCACGGTGCAAACTTAGAAAAAAAACAATGCTTCAACCCTTTATTGCAGAATTCAAAGTATACATTTCTTACTTAAGGCAAAGGAGGAGTCTCCAAGCATCTCTGATTACATTTTTACATAACTGTGGCTGCAGAGCTTTAAGGGTGTATTTCTCTCTGCTGTTATTTGATTATGAGATTTTTGTTTTTCTGGATATGGGGTGTGTGAAAAATTATTTAGTAGAGCACCACAAACTCACCTGGTGGCATGTTATGAGCAAGGCGGACCAGACAAATATGCCAGACAGGGCCTGAGCAGTCATCGTGTTCAGAAACATCTGACCCTCCGTGAGTGACCCGTTCCTTGTCCGAATGATAGTTATGTTTTCCGGAAGGATTGGTTCATCCAGGTGAACAATCGAGTTATTTTTGGACAATGAATCCATGTCCAAAGAGCCGTTCATCTAAAAGACGAGAGGAAAGAAAGTCACCGTGAAGTGAATTTATTCTAGCAGCGATAGATTTTACAGATAACATTTGAAAAACATCTCAGACGCTGTTCGGTAAATGTCACTCATTTGATCTCTCTCCACTGTCAACAAGCGGCTCACCTTGTTCCGAGTGGAAAGCAGCTTTATCCTGTTTAGATGACAGTGATCGTCCCGGGTCAGGGTTAAAGGATCAGCATAGAGCACAAAACACCCGTTTGTCGACCGTGATCATCTACAAAACGCGTTTTAATTTCATTTACGAGACGGATTGAGCAGGAATAGACTTCCTTGTTTTTAACAGGTGCCCCAGTAGCGGAGGTCGAAGTCCACACAGTAGGAGATGAAAAACTTAAACAAAGGCTACAACAATAAAGGGAACTACAGCAGAATGCTGTTCAGAACACCAAGATAAACATCTAAAAGTTTTCTAAGAAACACTTAACTGAAACCTGTGTGTGCGCAGCGGCTCGTCTCAGCAGAAGTAAATAGGCTGGGCACAGGTAAAGGAATCACGTGGTCTCGACTAAACGGATGTCGTCATCACGTTGACTAACAACGTGCAATCAGTTTTATTCAACAAGTAGCCTTACTGGCGTGTCAGGTGCGAGACCGTTTTTATCCTTACATTTTATACATTGCCAGCATTTCCGGTTAACATGAATCAGAACGTGACATTTGAGCTGAGGTGGATAGTAACTGCTTAGCTTTACTCAGTTATTCACTATATATACACTTTATAAGGAACATACTTGTATGTGGTAGTTTCACTGCGCCATATATAATTACTATTATTAGTGGTAATCTCTTGAATATTTCTGCCTTCTCTAAACATCTCATTAAACGAAGAACAAGGATGGTTTAAACAAAATATCACTGACACTTAAAGTTTATTATGTTAAAGTGGCTTGTTTGTACACAAACTGTTCTATTGTTATTTTCGGTATACGTAGTTGTATGTGCAGGTCAAGTGAATATATGGTTAAAACAATAGAAAAGGAATAACTTTACCTTATCCTAGCATATATACACCACCTTATATAAGTATTCCTTCCACAGCTCCAAGTCAGGTCTGTTCTGCCACTCAAAATTAATTGATTCCAGTCAAAAGTTAAGTGTAAAAATTACTGCCAGATCTATTAATAATCTGTGGCTTACCTGGAGCTGCCAAAAATACACAGCCTTAATTTGATCAATAACTTGGATACCATTAACTTTATGTATAAACTTGCAACATTCATCTTTGCTGTATCATTTACTGGGAAAAAATTATATTGTGACTGTTTGCATGGTCAGCTTTATTTCAATTCAATTTTGAATTGAATTGAATTTATTGGAACTACTTGACAGCTTTGAAACACATTCAGATTTTATTGTAGTAGCAAAGTCTCACACTAAAAAAGCTAGGAAAAATCTGAGCTTTAATTTGAGTACCTAAAAGTCCTCTTGAAAGAAATGAAGCATTTCATTCAATTGTGCTTTGTTTTACTTTTCAAGTTCAGTCATTTTTAGGAATGTCTAATAAATAATCTACACATCTTTTTTTCCATGGGGTATAAATATGACAGAAATAAAAGGCCCATTTCTTTTATCCAAATGGCCAGTAGGCTGGATGACAACCCCTGGTTATCTTGTAATCAAACAGTCAGGATGTCTGGAGAGGTAAAATTAAAATCTTCAAAGCTCACTGCAAGAAAAAAAAAAAAAACATAACAAAGACTGACTGACATGTTGGAGTCAGCCATTTGTTTAAGTGACCCCACTCCACCCACTCAAAAAACATTTTCTGTCTTATCATCACAGATTGTGGAGTTTGCTGAACCCAGCTAAGACTTTGAATAGAACAATGTGCTCTGGTCAGTTGTGGCAAAGTTTTTTGGCCTAAGCTCTAGGTATCCTTGGCAAGAAACAAAGAGTAAATATGTAGAAAGGTATACCAACAGTGGAGAAAATGTGATGTGGTTTTCTTCCAAAGACCTTTGGAACCTTGTTAGGGTTCATGATATTATATTACTACTGCCAGGACCATTTTAAATAAAATTCTGAGTGCCAATAAACTGAAGATAGTTCATCAACTGGTCTTTTCAACTTCTGTTTTGTTCTACTGTTCTGTTGGCTGTGCAAAAATATGGACTACCAGCAGGGCTACCAATGTTGGAACTTTCTAAATTTATCAGTGCAAGATTATGCTATGGCCATTAAAGATATATACCTATCAATAAATGTGTTCGGCATTGTATATTTCTGAGTTTTCTGCACTATCTCATAATAATTTTTTTTAAATCAACTCAATCCTCATGAAATGATGAAACATAAACATAAACCAAGACGACCACATGTTGGATCAACATCTGTCTCGTACCAAAAAGGTTCCAGTCAGTCATTTCCAAGCTCACTAAAATCCTTCAATTTTCACAGACTATCATTATTATTAGAGAAATAAACAATCTTCCTCCACTTCCAGTAATAAAGCAATATCCAGCTCTGAGAAAATGAGAAATGACTGTTGACCTTTACTTCATGTTTCTGTGATAAGAGTGCTGCAATAAAAAGACGTCACCACATATTGCGCAGTCCAATGTGTATGGAAGGAACTAGTAATTTATAACAGGCACATGAAGCAACAAAAAAGTCATTGGACTTAAAATAGTATCTTGAACTTGTCATTAAAGAATTTTATTTCTGAACATTCCAAGTAATACAAAACCTTGCTAATGAATTTCAAAATACAAAAAAGTAATATTTTATATCATTTTACAAAATATGACACTGGTAGGAGCATCTACCGTTATTTCACCAGGTCTTTTTAGTTACCGACATTATTTTTGGGGCTCTGACTTTCTACCACACTTTACAACTTTTGATGATCTCTTTGATTTCTTGTATTGTGTCTATGGAGGAATCCTTCAGGGCCAGTCCCAGTAAGACAGGCCTGTTTCCAGCTTCGAGGGATACAAACGTGGCCAGGTTTTTAGCACAGACATGAGTCAAAGGCTGTTGAAAAAATGAAAAGAGAAAAACAAAAACACAAATTAGATATAAAACTCTTAATATAGCATGCAAGAGCTCTAAATCCATACACCTGGTAAATAAGAACTTAACTTAAAACCACTTCCCAATTGTAACTTGAGAAAAAGTCTAATCAAATAACCGGTCACTGCTGTTAAAAATTTGTTACATTATTCTGTCTTCAACAATATAGCATAATTCATTCAATAAAAACCAAGTCAAAGGAAAATTGCTTTTTGAAGCTGTTTTACAGCAGCTAGCACTCATACATCTCCAAATAGAACAATCATTTATCTTTATTGTTTTAATTAAATTGTACATGTGTCTTCAAGATGCTGTGTAATGCATATAGCTAGTATATTACAAAGGTGAAATGTCCTTATCTTCTTCTGTCTATTCAAGACAGAATAATTCTTTTAAAATAAATTAAAAGTCTAATCAACATCTTGCGCAAACTTTGTAACAATTTATATTTCCACGGATGACACACCTTATGCACTGTGTGCCTATTAAAATGACAAGCTCAAGCAGAGATGAAATTAGTTTTCTTGAGTAAATTTTAAAAGACCGCTGAACTCCGTGCATCTCATTTCTCTACAATCTGCCAGAGTAGTTCAGAACTGATCTCATCTGGCCTTTCGCCACGTAAAATGAGTTACCCCATGTGACAAGAAGTCTATAATCACACTGATGCAATATTAATCTGACCAATTTCACCCAGCGTACCTCATCTTTGCCCAGCAGCACTTTAGTGGAGAACGTGGGGGTGCTGATATCATTAGATCGGGAGTCAGGTGTGACCGAAATCAATGTCCCGATTTTGCCGTACTGGGTAAGGACCACAAATATGTAATTACTGAACTGTGTGCAGACAACTTCTGTTGAGATTCCATTCACTTCTTTTTGTGCTTGTCTCGATTTGATGATGGGCTCAGCCATTTTGTTAATCCTGGAGAGAAAAGCAAATAAAAAAAAAGATGCTAAATTAATATATATATATATATATATTTCTGAAAAGTAGCTGGGTCTTATTATTGAACATTATTGAACAACTTAAACAGATTTAAGTTTACTGACAATGAGTTATTTTATTTTAAACTAATTAAACAGTCTGCTAGTTAATGTTATCAAGCATCTAGATTCCAAAAGTATTTTGATTGCAAAAACCTAGTGATTTGACTGGCCAGTTAAAGGTTCTGTTTTTGTACAGAAATTTAAATAATTTATTTCAGCTTTAGAATTAAACTATAATGTTTCATACATAAATGCTGGATAAAAACCAGTCAAATATATAATTTTAAATACTTAAAAAAGCAGAACTGAAGCAGAAGTGTTGTTGAACACTGCACAATATCTAAAAGTAATTTTGAAGATAAGCAGTTTTACTTTCAGATGGCCAACAGTTTGAGCCAGAGAGTGACTTTTTTTATGGTATACTTGCATATTTACTACATGTATTAAATACTCCTTTAACTTTTCCTTTAGTATGAAAGTGGGAACTTGTCTGTACTTGTATATGACTTTATCTAGTCCACATGACAACAATGTACAGGTTAAATTCAGAATTGTATGTTTATTTTGAATCATAACGTCTAATTAATTTATTTTCAAATCAGATTATTCTCTGTTCTAGTATTTAATGGGGAAAATATATTTATTACCATATTTTTATTTTGGTGGAATAAAAACACTACTACAAGTGAAATAACCGACATGTTATTCTAACCACTAAAAGAACAGATCATTAATCAAGGATGGATAAACTACATGCTGCATAGTAAGTAAAGAAAAAAAAGCTTATTACACATTTTTTTAGACATTTTCCCAATGTGTCTAGTATAATCATACCAGATGATATCTTTGGATATTTTCAGATAACGGGGCATGAAACAGACCAAAACGGCGATTACCCATCCACATTAATTAGTATTTTTCTTTACGGAGATTGCGCAACGGAAATGGCTAAATAGACTACAACTACGACAGAAGAGAGTATGCACTGCATACTCAAATCCACAAACAAGCAAGCCAAACGGATCATTTAAGGTATTTTGAGTAAAGACAAGGTTCATAAGAATGACTGATGTTTCACCTTGGAAGCTAACGTTAGCTTCACAGCTACGACGAGCTCCGGTAGAAAAACGAATATCGCTATTAAAAAGAAGTACAAACGCATAAAACTCTCACCATAAATTTCTGTCTATCCAGTTTATCTGTACGGAATAGGACGACTTTTGTTAGTTTTAGCTCAGCTCTGCTAAATCTCCCACCACAATGACAACAAACTGAAACAAACGTGTTCCGCTGTGTTGAGAGTACGTACTTTGCGTGATAACGTCACACCAAATCTCCACCTATCGTGTGGTTCGTGGACAAAGTGGGTCCAATTTCTTTTTTTTAAGTTGGAGACGCATGACAGAAGTGACGGAAACTGTAGCTACTAGACACATTTTAGTTGAAATATATCTAAAACTCAGTCGAACAGAAGTAAAAAGGATCATAAAGAAGAAAATGAAAGCGCGATAGCAAAAGCAATATGAAGAAAAAGAAAATGTAGGAGAGTATATATTATTCAGTGGAAGACGTGTAGAGATGAGGAGAGAAGAAATTCGTATCACATCTGAGTTTCTGACATACAGGATTAAATAGTACCTTAGTCGTAGGGAAATATAGATAGATGTGATTATTTTGGAAGATGGAACTATTAACATATTCTGATACTGTCATACGATAATTTACGATAATTGCATACGATAATTTTTTTGCCAGCCGAAAAAAACCATGAAAAAAGAAGAAATCATGTGAACTAAAATTTTTTTTTCATTCATTCGCTTGAGCTCAACTTTAGTAGTGTGTGATTTTCGTTATTTTCAATAGCTGTGATTCCAATTTAATCTGTTTTTGTTCCTTTAAATGGCTTAGTTAGGATAAAATTATTTGGATGGAGCTCGATGGTGTCACAGTTAGTACTGTTATCATATTGTAGCAAGAAGGTCCTGGGGTCTTTTTTGTTTTCCCATGAAAGTGGGGTAGCCTTACTCCCACCCACGGTTCAAAAACATTACTGTTAATTGATTTGCTTTAATTAATCTTACTTTGCCCTTATGTATGAATGTGTGCGCACATTAGTGTGTAGTATGCATGTCCTCAGCCTATATATGTTTAGGTACCAAAAATGTACATTTTATGTAAACTGGTCTGTCTAAAATCACCCTTGATATAGGTGTGTATATGTATGCGTTTTTTGTCCATTCTGTGCTGTTCTGTGATTTAAGTGGTCTTCCAGAATATTTCCTTTGGCTTAGTGTGGGTCTGTTAGCAGTTTGACCAGCAAAATGGTTGCTGGGTTGCTTTCTTATACCCCAGTTCTGACATTTCAATCAACTATACATACATACATTTTAAATAAAGTGCTCTATTCCTTTCATTTTGTCACAAGGACACATCATTCTTGAGTAGTTTCATGAGTTTCCCAAGTTTGTATTTATAAAATTGTGTTGTTGTTTTTTTTGTCATAAATTGATACTTAATTATTTACTATAATCACAGAGAGGAAAATGCCCTTGTTGTTTAGTCAAAAGCTGCTCACATAATGATGCTTTAAATAAAAAGCACTTTAAGTTTCCCTTGAGTTTCATAATAAACTGAATTTAAGGCTCCTCCACAGTTGGCTGTTATTAAACAATTTTTGCAGTAATTTCCCTGCAAATAACTAACAAAGCAGGAGAGATTAAACAAGGCTTTCATAAAGTATTTTGCAAACTTAATTTATTTGGGTTTAAATAAAGTCAACTGAACCAGCTGTTCTAAGGCAAGCAGCTATACAGTCAGGGTGTGTTTTAATTATAGCTGTCAATGAAGCTTTCAAAGTAGCAGATGATGTGTGGCTGTTGATTTTCATCTTTGTGTCTTCATTTTATTAAAAACAAATTTCAGTACATTCCAGATTAACCAGACCTCCGATTTTAAGAAGATCAGACAAAATAAAAGCTTCTGTGCTTTAAACCCAGGAGACATGAAATCAGTTAAATATTTTAAGAAGACAATAATGAGGTAATTAAGTGAAACACAAATAGCTTAGGAATTAGTGCACACATGAATTGAGAAACTACTCTAGATCAATTACTTTTCCTGCAACTGCAGAGATGGACAGCTGAGGACTTTTCACTGATAGAAAAGTGCTTGCATTACATTTTTTTCAGGTGGATGTAAGGCTCCTCAGAAATCTGAGTGCTGCATCAGACTTCCTCGACAGGATGGGGGAAAGCATTCTTGTGAACATGATGCATTCACAATGTCAAAGTACCAGGTCTGCTGAGTTGTTACTCATTCTGAGCAGGCAGCAGCTTTGAAATTGGTTGGACCAATTCTTTTGCATCCTCACAACCCAATATGTGTCCTTGAATGATCATCTTAAGCTTAAATTGTAATCCAAATATTCCTATGATTTCAGAATAGAAGTGAATAAATCGTCTTGTTCAAACTGTGTTTTAGAATTAGTTTTAGCAACAGTCAGTAATGATGTGCAGCATATTTGAAGCGTCTGTTGGTTCTGTACCTACATCTTAACTTGAAAAATTATATTACTGAATATTCCATTTATTCAGTAATAATAAATAATAAATCTGTTTTATTCCTAAGCACAGTAGATACACTTGTTTACAGTATGTATCCTCGATTGCTTTGGCCTCCTGTAACATGATCAGAAAATTAGCTCTTTTATGTTTTAGTAAAAGGAAGTGATGCTCAAAACATTAACTTCAAGCTTCACACCATCCCTTGCCTTGCCTGTAATGACAATTCAAAAAACACAACAAAAGAATTTCCATTTCTAAAGATTTTAATTTCCTCAAAAGCCCTAAAACTCTAATATATATTACTCAATTCTGATTGGCTAATCCTCAAATAATAGTAAGTGTATAGCTCCATTAACTTCTTTACTCAGCAAAGACAGACAAGAATTTCCAACTTTTACATTAAATGTTTCTAATTTATATATTTTAGCTGAACATGTCACTGATTTGAAGTTTTGTAGTGATAACCACTGTTGCTACTGTTACCTGTAGCAAGAACATCTTAGGTGTAAACCCCAGCCTCCCCCCTTGTGTCTAGAATTCGCATGTTCTCTACTTACATGTCTGGTTTCTCTCCAGGTACTCCAGCTTCCTCTGATTGTCCACAACATCACTTTTAGGTAAATAAGTCCCTATATTATAACTATATTTGAGTGTGTGTGTGTGTGGTCATTTATCCTGTATTTCTCTTTGTTATCCTGTAATGGACTGGTGACCTGTCCGGGGTGTATTATGCCTCTCATCCAGTGACCGCTGGAGATAATCCAGCGGCTACCTGCCTCCCTGCACAGGTAGCCGCTAAAGAAAATGGATGGAATTTTTAATGTTAGCTGTTGCTTAGGGAACTAACAACGACATCTGACACCGGTTATAGCTGCTCATATGATGTTTGATCTTTTTAATGTTTCTCTAGCTTAAAATACCACAGAGAGTTTGAAAATAATTCTTGTCTCAAATCACTTAGTCCATGTAATGTTACACTGTGAATTACTTAGGCTTTGCTTTGCATAATGAATTGCTGACGACTCCTGCTAATGGTTGCAGCGGCTGCAGGGCTTAAGGGCTGCTTGCTGTTTCCAGAGAAAATGAAGAGTACTTTAATTTATTATGAGGTGATTTAAGGGAAGATAGCACTGGGCATGGACTTCATCTGTTTTTTCAAATCACAAGTTTGTGCTCTTATTTTGCCTACATGTTGTTCCTTGAAGTATTTTACATTCACATAAGATTGATAGTTTGCTTTTATCTGGAGGAAATACATATAAATGTAGCCCTTTAAGTTCCAACATCATAACCTAAAAAATAATGCAGAAAAAAATAAATAGAGGGAACAGAGATAAGATGCACTTTTGATTTTTTTGGGTGTGGAGGGTGGAGGGGGGCAATAAAAACGTGACAAACCTTAAGCCCAGACATTTAGCTTTGGTGTGACACAAAGAAAAGAAACAGAGCTGATGCCTCTTAAGGGTTTTGACAACACTTCCCACGTTAAAGCTGAGTCTTTGTGTCTGCCTGTCTCAAAGAAAGATTCTGTGTGTCAAGATATCTTCCCACATAAATATCTTATTTGCAGGATGAAGAAGTTGCTGGTCACTACCACCCCCACTAGATATTGTTACATTCAATCTGTATATGCCTGTTTCTCTTTAGCAGAGACTCTTTTTTTTATCTGTGGACTTTTTTGCTTGGTAGCTATATTTTTACTTAACAGTAATGTCTGGAGAGCACTTTCTTCACAGCTCCTTAATAAATTCAGGGAATATATTGCAGAGGAACCTGTCTGCTTTGCTGATCCTGTTATCATAAAGTCTCACCCTAACCCGTATTTTATAGCGCAAGTCCTAAAGACAAACTGTAACTATCAAGCAGCTCTGGGATTAATCTCCCAAGACATCCTTTCTCCAAAGTTTTATAACTTTGAAGGAAGGATCACCCTCTTAAGCTAGCCATGCAATAGACACTCAGACATTACCCTGGTGGCCACTAGAGTGCTGTGCTGCATTACAGATACAGCTCAAAGACAACTTTACCCTGATGTTTAGGCTGATCTTATGCCACATTAGACAAACTGTTGGGAATACTGTAACACTGGTTAGAAACAACAAAAAGTGTGATTTAGCAAGATGTGAAAAGCCAGTGTGGTAGTTCTGTCTGCAGAGTCAGTGTTGTCATAGTTCTCTTTTGTGTTCTGAATTTATTTAAAAAAGAACCACTGTGTGAAAGCACTGTGAAATTGACTGGGGATGAAAATGAAAGAGTAGCAGGGAACAACCCCTTTTAAAACAGTGGAAACTGTTTATTAATGATTAATTATTGGTCCCCAATCAATTTGCTACAGTTTCTGGATATTTTCACTTTTTTCAGAAGCCCCACTTTAAAAAAAAAAAAATCTGCAGCAGCAATCCCATGCTTGGCCACTTTCCTCTCCACATTCTATTTTTAGATAGGACTAGAGACTGCAATAACACAACCAATTGCTCAGCAATGCAACGCAAAAAAAAAAAAATAAATAAAAGTTATTATAGTATACTAGAGCGTAAAAGTGGTTTTGATATTTCATGTTTGGCAAATCCTTGTCAGCGCAACCATGATTCTATTTGTCACCGACAGCAGGAGGATTCAAATATTTTATAGAGGAGAACAGAAATCAAAGAGGCTTTGAGCACACCTCGATTTCCGTCTCTTCTTCTGACTGTGCTCCAGAAATGCACACATCAAATTCTGACTGGAACATCCTTCAGTCAGTAAATGTTTTCAGCTCAGACTTGGAATGCTCTTAAATGACTACATGCATATCAAATCATATCGCGCAGCAGCAGAGGTGACACAGAAACACACATCTCCCAAAACAGCACCGCAGACAATTTGACGGTTAATGTAAGCCTTCATCAACAACACAGAAGCTCCTGGTTTAGATCACAAGACAGAATTTCAAAATTCTACTTTTAAATATTTTGTGACAATTCAAATCATGGGAAACATCAGTGTGATTTAGATTAAAAAATATATATAATAGATGGAAAACTTCAGAATGAAAGACTGCATGAGTAAATATTTCAATAATTTAATCATTTAATTCTCAAAAATCTGTGCACACAAGGGATGAGGCAAACAATTACAGAATGACTGAATTGCAAATGGATGTCATTTTTGAGCCAAGAGTCATAATCGGAAGGAAAACACAAAAGCTTGCAGAACTTCTGTGACTTAATTCTGAGATAAAGTTTGAGCACCATTTATTTGGGACTGAATGCAATAAAATTAAACTGAGTGAAATTGTAAAACATATTTCATTTGTTTTAGAAATTTAGATGCCATACCAACCAGACTTGATAATGCTGCTTAGAACAATTTTTAGGAGCAAATATCTAAGTAAAGAAATATTAATTGTGCAGGTTTAGTCTCAAAAGAGCTGGGAAACTCCTAGAGTGATGCTGGCAGAAAGGAAAAGATGTTAGAAGAAATCTAAAATGCATTGAAGTAACGATTCTTCGGAGTAACAAAGTTTGTATTTGTCAAATTACTCCTCATTAGACTGGTAATGGTGCCTTATATTTATTTAAAATTTACATAAATGTTTTCAATCTCAGTGATTTGCAAGAAGGGTGAAGAATAAAGAAAGTTCAGTGGTGACAGAAGAATCATTAGTTTGTGTTTTTCAATTTACTTTGCACACATTTTATTACTTGCACTTTTGCTGGTGCCCTGTGTTGAGAGATTGTTGTGAAGAAGCTACCTCCTAGTGTTAGGGTTACTTTTCAATGTCTTTCTACTGGATGTTTACTGCTTTGATGTTAATCTGGACTATCTCTTTCACTTTGTTTGCCAAGCTCATCTTTTCTGTTAGCTGTCACAACCTTGATCTCTTTCCAACCTTATGTTGTCCTTAGGCTTTTTGTTTGTGTATTCTACTCACCTATAAGAAAGCGAGACACTGTTTGTCATCACAGTTGCTTCACAGCAGAAACGTCTGCAAGACAAGCACTTTCAAGGTGGAGTTTGCATAAAATCTCTGATAGCCTCAATGTTTAAGCTTCAGAAAATAATATACAGGTAGTGTCTTCTGTCAATGTCTTGGCAAAGATAAACAAGAGACTAATTAGGATATGTTGGAGAAGAATTGGTACAGAGTGCTGTAAAATAAAGAAATTGCCTAATTTCTTGTTCAGATTTTTATACCTTATTGTTTCAGATCAACAAATTTTCAAAGAAGACAGAGAGAAATATGAGTAAATACAAAACATGCTTTTGAAATAGTGATTTAATTCATTATGGAAAAAAGCTGTTACAATCAACCTGGTCATATTTGAATAAATAATTATCTCCCTTACTGAATGATGAATTAGCTTTAACTTACCAAATATTAAGGTTCAGTTTCACTGGCCAAAACGAAATAGGTCAAAATGCCTCAAAAAGCAACACACCCCTGAGCTTAAGAGATTCAAGATTAGAAAGAGAATGTGCTCTTTGCACGTCAGCGGGGAAAGCGGCTCGATCGTTTCCGATCTATTGAAAATGGCACTTTACACCGGGTATTTGCAGGGCTTATCCAAGGTAACAATTAATGATGTACATTGATCCGAAGCCCCAACAAGTAAGCTGGAGAAAGGTTTTAAGATGTTCGCCTCGTTATACGTTCACAGATACGAAGGTGAGTTTTAAAAAGCTTTTTTCAGGCTGAAAAGTGATTCCATGGAAATAACTCAGGACGGCTCCTTTACCTTCTTCTTTAAGCTGAAAAAGTTGATCCAGAGTGAAATGAAGGCTGTAAACTTTGCTGTGCGACGAATATTTACAAGCCACCGTCTTCTTAATTCAAGATTGCTTGGAAATCCATGAAAACTTAAAAGCCCATTATATTAGGAAGACAACAAAGTGCATAGTATTGTTTTATTTGCGTCTGAAATACAACTTTGTTTTTTCTAGCTGTCATGGTAACTCAAAGCGGAAAAAAGAGAGCCGCATTTGCGCATGCGGTTGTGACGTTAGCGCAACCGCATGCGCCCATTAAAGCAGCAAGCGGCGTCGGGCGGCCCTCGCAGTTCAGCGACGCTCCGTCCTAATGGCCACCGCGGGGGTTCCGGCACCTCCGCCCACCAGTCACCGCAGATACTCTCGCGCAGTTTCCGGACCCGTCCGCCAGGCCGTACACATCGATGAGTTCGGCAGTGCTCCCTGATGACGCACCAAAAATCTGGTGCAGATTGGCTGATGTAGCGAGGAGATATAGCTGATGAATTAACCTAGGGGGCGCAGTGGAGTCAAATTACAATTTAACGCTATTTGGCTCTTTAGTGGTGAACAAAGGTTACACATATTCTTTTGCGACGACCTTAAAATACGTAAATTTTACATAGGGTGTATGCGTCCACCAGGTTTGGTGAGTTTTTGAATATGATAAAGCCCCCCAAAAGCCCCCTCTTTAAGGGGGGCAGAATTGTAATAATAAACAGTATGAAAACAATAGGCGTTCGCAGCGCTGTCGCTGCTCGGGCCTAAGAAATTTCAGACATATCTGGAAATAGAAAAAAAAAAACACGGAACAGTGGTGAATCTTTCCAGGAGTGTTCGTTTTGCTAAAGTTACTCTCAAGAGGCCATCAGCAGCTCATCCAGGAAGTCACACAAGAACCACAGCAACATCAAAAGCACTTACAGACCGCATGAACCTCAGATAGTCACTTTTAATCACTGGTGACAAAAAGGTTTGAAACATTTGTCTCCCATTTGCCAAACAACATCTTGATGATCCCTAAGACTAATATTCTGTTGGACTAATGAAACATCGCACAACTTTTAGAAGTTGTGCATTCTGTTGCATCTGTCCTGATGTCAAGTATAGTGGTGATAGTGTGACATTCTGAGACTACTTTTTCTGTACCTGAATGACTTGCTGTAATTGATGGAAACATGAATTTTGAGTCTGGCAAATAAATCTCAAAGGAGAATTCAGGATCTTAATGTCAAGTATAATGTGGTTATACAGCAGGACAATGATTCAAGTTACTCGTCCACCTCTGAACGTTTCAAAAAATTGTACAAAGTCAAAGTCTGGTTGTAAATCTGATAGAGATTCAGGGAGGTTTAGGGGGACATATTTTTGGTTTGAATAGCTGCTTTTAAAAAATAATTTGATGATCTGAAATGTTAGTGTGAAAGAGAAGCAAAGCGATAAATAATTTAATTTTCGACACTGTACTTCCAATGTTATCCATATAAAAAAGAAAGAAGGTTATTAATTGAAGTGGAGCTGCAAAGTCTGAGGCCTCTAATATACATAGTTTCCCTTCTTGAAAATGAAACCTAATTCTTTTGTAAAATCTATAAGGTTACACAACTAGGGTCACTTCACCATCTATACTCAGTTTTATCAGGTGTCCCATTACATTTAAATAGGAAGACCCTATCTCACTTATGAGTATTTTTGGTTGCTTAGATACTCTACCTGCAACTAATTGCTCTCATCTCTGAGGTACTTGACATATTAGACTCTTCATGTTTTCTTTATTCTCACAGTATTTCATTTGTTTGTGATCATTAATTATTGCTAATGACCTTCATTAGGTCTTAATGGAGTTTATCTTTGTCTATGCATGTTGATTGTACCAGATGAGAGCGAGCCGTGGCTAATTAAGAAAACACAATGCTTAATAGAAGATGGAATTAACGTCCTTGAAGTCAAGAGATATTGATGGGTCGCACTAAGGCCTTATAAATAGCTGAGCACGCTTGGTTGATGAGTTCATTATTGGTAATCAGTTTCCATTGGCTTTTGACACGTGTATGAGAATGAAACATAAGTACAGTGCCCTATAGTGTTGTTTAAGTTCTCACTCAAATGCATCAACTGATTAATTCAAATAACTGTGTTAATTTGTGCTACTGATTATCTGCCCAGGCTTTGATGCAGCACCTCATTAGATTTGAATAGCCAGAAGGCGTTCATAACAGCTTCACTAAGAAACAGAATATTCCGAACAATTAATGATCATTTTCAAAGGCATGATATGCAATTATAAATTTGCTATGCATTTCTAAAATTATTTTACATCTGACATTGATGCAACCCTGTCACCCACCTGAAGTAATAATATAAGACTTTTTTTTTTTTTTTTTTTTACCAAGGTGGGGAAAAAAATTATTACAGAGGAGAAAGTTTAAAAACACATATTCCTATTTTTTCACATGGTAAAAAAAAGAGATATTTTTTTCCTCAGAGCCTCAGGAGCAGATCTCAAATGACATCCATTAGTTTTCTATGCTATTGCTCAGCTGTCCCATGGAGTGATCACCTCACACCTTCAAACCCACAGAGATACCTTAAAACCGTCCACCTCCTGGAAAAACAGTAGGTAGATACACAAGGAGTTTATCATTACTGACAGATAGTGTAGTTTGAGGGGAAAACATATTTGCTTCCAAGAATGAATACAAAGTTTATGGTTCCCCTAAGGTTACTTTTAGGGAGGGTGAAAAAAAATCTGAAAGTCTGCATCCAAAGTTCGATTTTTAAAGACAGAATGGTAAAAAATTACTTGGAAATTTCAACTTCAGAGACGTGAAATAAAATTTTGTCATAAAAAACAGACACATTAGTGCTTGTGCCTCAAAACTAAAATAATACAACTGTAAAAACCTTTGGGTGGAAAAGCAAACGGCAGACAAAAACATCAACAAGAGTTTTTCTCTGCTGTCCACTTTTCAGCAGCAAAAAGCAATACAGTGAATACGTTTTCTAAGAAAGCCCCAGATTGTGCGGAATTGAATGTTGCAGAAAACCACTTTTCTTATGAAAGACAAAATTTATTTCCTATATAGATTTGAAATACTTCTGAAAAAAGTTACAAAAAGTAATACAAAGAGAAAGAAACAAGAAAGAAAACTTCACAAAATCACAAACAATTCTTTTTTTGAGAGGTTAATGAAAGAAATCTCCAATATCCACACACCCACACACACACTGTACAACTAACTAAAAAACAATAGCTTCTGCTAGAAGTGTAGCTCTGATGTTTTTTTTAGCTTTTCTGAAAGCTAAAAATAGTTAATAATAGTTAAAGTTTACATAGCTATCTTTTTATTCATCAAATTATAAAAACATAACCTGCCAGCACAGAACATAACCTTTGAGCAGCAGCTATTCCAGTCTCCTTTCTTGGATTGTATTTAATTCACTCGGTCTTTGTGGGGCTGATTTATGCAGTTCTGGTCAGGAGTTTACATTCGTTCAACATGGGCATAAATGTCACATCAATTTTAGGCTTTTAATGACGAATTTGAATTTGAAAATGTTGTAATGATTATACAACATACAGCTTAAGTGCTGGCTAAGAAACTGTTAAGACAAGACACAAGATAACAAGACAACGATTGGGCTACTTGGTTGCCATGGGGAGAGGTTAATTTGGAAGAGTTAAGGTGAAGCGAAGCTTTCAAGCTAAAGAAAAATGCATGGTGACAGCTGTTCTGTTACCAGTGGTACTGGTGCATTGCACAAAGAGTAACAAAGAAGGAGGACTACCTAAAACAATTGAACTTCAGTTCAGATCAACAGCTAGATGGCTGAAACTCATTTGGTTGTCTAACCAGGCAGTGATTCCAAACATACATCAACACTTGTTCTGTGATGGAAAAAGCAGCCGGGTAACATCAGCCTTGTTAGGTAATGCTATAAATTTTAACACATAATTTTTATTAAATATATAAGATCTGTAAATACAATACTTGTTATGTGTTATACTATTAGATTATTAAATTGTTTTCTAGATTGAAAGCCTAGACTCATCAAAAAATTAGCCACTTTTAGCAAAGCAGAACGTCTGTAACAATATATTTAGTGACTTATTATTTAATTGATTGTGTTAAAGTATTTTCAAATCCCCTGAGAGGTAAGAGGGAACTTTAAAATGTAGAGGAGTGAAACTTCCTTTGCATGTATAATTTACTGTGATTAATTTGCCTAATAGCACACAAATAAACACAAGCAAAATTATGCTGGCTAATGATGTACATTTTTTTATAATGTAGTTTCTTGTAGAACTCCTTCAGAACAAAGGTTTTGTGAATAAAGAAATGAGATTTTCCATCCATGTTTCACATGTATAGTGACTGGCATGAACTGGCACATCATCACATTCAGCTTGCATGAGCAAAATCTCTAAATGGTTGTTGAATAAAGCAACACAAGTGGCTCCTATGCCCTTTTGGTGCTAATAATTTTCAGCCTGTGCACAGCAATCAAATTTTCAGTCCTCTGTATTGCTGTCTGAAAGGAATCTTATCACAAGGTCCTCTGTTGTCTGTCCCCTGTCCTTGTGTTAGTACGCAGAGCAGCTGAGAGGGGCTTTATTAGCAGACAAGAAAGCCTTTTAATCACCAACCCGTTCTCAGAGAGCAGCCATGGAAGCAGGTTCGTACCATTGGGAATGCTTAGATCCTCATCTAATATTCGTAAAGGTGGAAAACCTAGTAGACAGATTTTGGGCTGAGCCAGGGAAATAAAATCTGTTATCTTTTAAGAGTCGGAGCAAGCATTATTTATTATAGCACACACCCTCTTTTGAGATCTATTATGCTGCTGTGCTGAGCTGTGGGATGTTTTTGTATAATTTATCACCATTAGCTGTTCAAACGTATCGTAAGCTGTGTCTTGGATGGAAAGAAAAAAAAAACAGAAAAAATAACAAAATGGGCATTTTCAGCATGACATTTATTCTAATTTAATATTAATATATATATATATATTTTTTTTTTTACATTTTACCTCTTATTTCATTGGCAGGATAAGTGTCGAGTTTGGCTGGCATTTACAGTTTGTTTTGTGATGGATCCATGAAACTACGGGGTATTTTTTTTTTATAACGAGGACAATATTTTACAGTGACATGGCATCATCTTTGTAGTTGGGACAGCCTAAATTCATTCATCAACCTGGGTCCCTGTGTTTAGTGATTGGCTGGCATTTAGTGGAGAGGCTGTGATTCCTCATTGGCATTATTTACAGCAGCATGAGGCTCACAGATACATACATTGCACACACCTGAGAAAAGGTCAAGCAGAAAGATGGATAACAGTAGCACATTACCTCTGCACCCCATTACTGGTCTTTGTCGCAACATGTGAACTATGAGCTCTTTCTTTGGAAGCGAACTTTGGCAGTTTGAATCCGGTTTGATCTGAAGTTTGTAGACATTTTTAATTTGCTCTCCTCAGGTCTGTGAGCAACAGTGGGAGGCTGGTGAAATCATTTATACCAGATGTTTAATTTTTGGTAATGCTATCACCAAAACAATAGGTTGTTCAAGGTCAATGTTTAGACCTTGAACATTGATTCAAGGTCTAAAATGTTCAGGGAGATATTTAGGAATGTAAATGAAGTCTAGAGATCTGCATTTTGTTCCAGATGCCTTGAGGCTGTTATTTGATGTGTTTGCACAGGCCATGTTTCAGTTTGTTCTCTTTCATTTATTAACAAGTGTTGTGATTCTCAATAATACTTCTGAACAAAAACTAAGTACTTCTGAATTTGAGTTAAGCACACCCACCGACCACCGGGCGCAGCTTGCTGGGTTGGGCCTTCATTCTTTATGTTATAGGTTCATCAAGGTGTTGTGAAACATTCCTACAAGATTTTGGACCAACTGGACATGAGAGCATCAAAGAGTCACATTAGATTTGTTGACTGTAAATCCATGATGCAAATCCTAATAAATAAAAAAATACATAAATCTATCTATCTGTCTGTCGTGATATTTTGTTTGATTTTCATCTAGCATAAAAGTACCTCAGTTTTTCTGATTTCTATCGTCTCTTAGAGCAAGGAAAAGGACAGGGTTTGAAAGTCTTTCTCTCACAGATATATTTTTGTCCAGTTCTCAAAAAGCAGAGTAACAAAGAACATTTCCACCTAACGTCTATAGAACCACCATCTCTGTCTATGCAGGTCTCAGAGTCGCAAGGATAGCTGTCCAACTTTCTCTCTCTCTGACAAATGGGTTTTAGATGTCATCTTCACAACTGGCCTGGATTGTGTCTGAGGGAGTAGAGCGGACGACAGGTGTCTGCCTGACATATTTGGATGTTTAGATGTATTGCAAATCCCAGCCCGTATTCAGTCTTAGAATAAGAGTTAATAAGTAAAATGTT
Organism: Xiphophorus maculatus; assembly: GCF_002775205.1. NCBI lineage: Eukaryota > Metazoa > Chordata > Actinopteri > Cyprinodontiformes > Poeciliidae > Xiphophorus > Xiphophorus maculatus. Next base: position 8,136,582 of record NC_036458.1, on the reverse strand, counting down.
ACTTTCCCAGAAGTGGTGACAGGAGGCTCCACAGTTCATGAAAGGACGCAGTCTTTTTAGGAGTCGCACAGAATAATCTTCTCAGAAGGCGTGAGGGAAAACAATGGCTTTCCAGATTGCAGCACAGATAAAGTTTCAGAAATTATGCAGACAAGCAGCAAGTGATGTTGACGACAAACACAGCGAAAGAACTCTCCCTGTCAGTCTTGCACAGTTGATCAGGCTGGTAAACTGCCGGTTTTGTTCTGAGAGAACAGAGTTCACACAACTCACTTTTTCTGGTTCATAGTTATGCCTTGTCTTTCTCCTTCTCTGACAACTTACATCTATCGTTCATGTCGTGAATGTTCGGAGACACTCCAAATGTTGATTTGTCGAACCCTTGTGTGTGAAGCACAACTGGCCTGGGTTGTGCCTGGGAGAATAGAGCAGGCGACAGGTGTCTGCCTGACATATTTGGATGTTTGGATGTATCCCAGCCAGTACTCAGTCTTAGAATAAGACGTCATCTCCTTACAAAAGAATCTTAGGAAAGCTCCTCAGAAACACGTTTAAATAGCTTAAAAAACGAGAACTGAGAGTGTAACAATATCACTATTAAACATTTAATCTTTAATCATTTAATGAAAACACAATTTATATTTCAGTTACAAAGAGGTGGAAAGGGAGCACAGCATTTTCTCTGTTTAGAAAACAAAGACTAGCAGTTCTTTTTCCAGTTCAACAGCTAGGCTGTGTGTGAGTATAACAAAGCAATAACAAGCTGTAATTGTAAACTGACAGTCAGCAAACAAGGGAAACTACAAATATCACATCTAATGGTTGACTAATGCTACACCTGAGACAAATTGTTTTATTTAGCTATGTGCAAACTGCAACGGGTTTTATGTAAGACAACACACAGACATACTGTAATTCCCTGAAGCAGAGATGAAGAAAGCAAAACTGATTATGTATAACTTATCCTAAAACTATTTAAAACTTTCTTTTTCTTCCATTCGGTCATTTCTCTCACACCAGATAGAGCTGAATTGAATGCTGCAGACTTTTTCTTTTTGCCAAAATAAATCCAAACACAAATCCATCTGCAAACACAAATACTGGATTCTCGTTACGCTGCTAAACAGATAATCAGTGGGAAAATGTGTGTCTGTGTCAGTGTCTGTGTAAGGAATGTGAGTATAATGGCTGATGAGGTTAAAGAGGTTCATGTGTACCTCTGTGGGTCTCTGTGGTGTCTGCTTCCATTTACAATCTGCTTTGAAGAGACTTGCAGTGAAAGCTCAGAGGTTCAAGGCTGTGCTTCTTTGAGTGTTTGCGGTGTCCAGGGCTCATCAGGCAGACTGCAAAAATCTGCCAGTTTAATGTGCTCACTGAGCAGGAACATTGTGTTTGGCTGTGGCTGTTCTTATCTGCCCCTGGGTGGTAGCCTTCTCACATCCTAATTTACTTCATACTGAAAGGGACTTTTACTAATACATTATTCCAATATAGGCTGTGACAGTATATGGAATAGACTTAAAGGTTTATGTTTAATATTCCAATTAGGCTATAATGACAATCTTGTGTGTTTCCAAATAAGAAAAAAATTACTTAACCAAGAACATAGAAAACCTTCCTGGGAATATCTACAGTTATTGGCACCCCTGGTTAGAAAAAAAAAAGGAAGTGAACTTTTATTGCAGTACCAACATTTGTATAAAATTTACAGTCATTCAGCTTTATAAAAGATACAGTTTAGGAAAATTGAAAACTATAGTCAGATAAGCTTTCAATTCTTTTCTTGCTAACATACATTGCTAACACTGTGATATACTTTCCCAATATTGGATCCCCCTCACTAGTTGTCTTTGCAATTTAAGTCCAGAAACTAAGATGACCATCACAGATGGTTAATACTCTGTCTGTTGAACTATTTCTGTTATTTATACATCATTTTTAGATAATGTTTTTGCTTAATGATCAAATAATAATAAGCGAAGATAACAAAATTACTGGATTAGCATTTATTTATTGAAATTGCTGAGGATAAAGCATTTATTTCTACAGTGGAAAATGTCTTCTGCCTGAATAATGCTTGAATTTTTCCAACATATATTGTGAAATATTAAGGTACTACATTTAGGATTTTAAGGGTTTTTGTAGATCTGGGTGAGACAATAGACGTGACAAGCACTTCAATGCTTGTTTTGGGTAGATATTTAAAGCTTTATTTTAAAAAAAAAAGCTTGCTTTTGAGTATGTATGTTCTGTTTCTGTGCCAGTTTTATCCTTGCAGAGTTACTAGGGGGGCTGGGATCTATCTCCAGTGGTCAATTTGTGAGAGGCAAGGTACAAGCAGGACAGATTCACAATCCACATACAGTATATACTGTATATGATATATTTGATGTAGAGCTTAGAATGTTTCTAAGTATTTAATACCTTTCACATTAACAACTGGAAATCCAAGAAAAGAACTGTTCAACTGTATCCACTTTTTCCTTTTTCCAGAGTACATTGGGACACAGTCTCATAAAAAGCAAAAAATGTCAAACCTAATATTATGTCTTAGGGTTCTACATTTTCATCACAAATGTTGGAGTGAGACAAATATACAGAGTTCATAGCTTGCCAAATACAAGCTGAAAGGGAGGACAAGCCGAGAGAACTTCATTTCCTTTGTGGAAAATGACAGGAGCGGCCAGCTCCTGTGGAGGTACAGTTGAGCTTTATAAATTGGAGCCTGCTGTCATTTGGATCTGTGAAGTTCTGCGATGCGATGTTGCAGGTTCAAAAAACATAAAAGCACAGCAACAAAGCAGACCTTTTGACAGGTTATTGCAACATCTGGGACATCAAAGGACAAGGGGGGGGAAATGGGGATGTTAGCAGATCCGACTGATGATTGTAAGTCTATTCTGCTCTTCAAAAGATTACTTTGACCCAACCTGTTCATTATCATAAAGCCAGTTACATCCACATTTTAAAGAAGTGTGGTATATTGATATAAAATGATTGTTTTATTCTTGAGAGAATTTTTATGTAAATATAAAAGTTTAGTTTTTCATACCGTACATAAATGGAGCTCGGATTTTAGAGAAACAAAAACTTTTGGATTGATAGGTTAAAACATAAAAACAGCATGTAAATGAAGGCATTGAATGAGTCACTGTTTAATTTGTTTACCCAGAGAGCTAATGACCATTGCTACAATAAAGCCATGGGTTTAAATGTGTTCTGGCAATGTTATTGTTGATGTTTTATCATTTAAAAGCATTTATACCACTGTTAAAGTTTAAGATCAACTATATATAATTTCCAGCAGGTAAATGGCAATATTTATGCAACAGATAGCAACACTTCGCATTCAAACAGAGCTGCGGGAAAATATGCTTAAGTTGCTCCTGCTGAAAGTGGCTTCAGGCTCCTGAGCTGCTCAGTAATTAATGAGAGTTTTCCAGTGATGGCAATATCTATGAATAATCATATCTCAAGCCACAGGAGATGTGCATAGCCGTAATGGAGGTTAGAAAGCAGGATCATTGCGTTAGTATTGTTTACAATTTTTTTTATTTATTTATAAAATCAGTTTGCCACAGTGATGTCAGGACTGATTGAAGGCATTAGGTTCAAATATCAATCAACAGCCCGTGTCACAAATAAAAACCCATTCGACACTCTCCTCTGTTGTGTCCCCATGTTTTCTTTAAATGCATTTATATTAACATTGCATGAAAGATTAATGTTTTGGATTAGAGAGACTGAGGCATGTGTGGGAAGAACAGGTAAGCAGAAGCAGGAGTGTTGCTATGGTGTTGGTTTTGAAAGTACTCTTTATGTTTCAAGATATCAGACTTGCGTGGGCAAAGTCTGTGGAGTTGTCATCCTTCCGACCTCCCAGCTCAAGCTGCTTTTTTCCCTCTGTTTTATTTGATCTTCCATAAAATGTCTAGAGATAAAGCGCAAAAAGCGAGCCTCAGTGATGGAGCAAAAATGAGTCAAAATCAGTGATTCTCTTTTAAGATACAATGTCACAGTGTATTGCATTAATTTATTTGAATGTGACAAATGAATATTTATAATCAATGTCTTACTGCAGAGAAAGGAGATTACTTTTCTTTGCTGCAATCTAGCCAGCAATGTGGTTTAACAAAAACTATTTTTTGTCAGCAGCATACCAACAGAAATAACCCTAGTTCTAATCCGCAGTGGAGGTCAAGTCGGTTCCCCTCACACACTTGCAGACTCCAGTCTTCACCCTGTTTCACTCTAGCAGATGTTTGGCCCCACTCACTCTACCGACTGGCCCCAAGTCCTGATACAGACTTTCCCTAACGGAGTCAGGTGCAAAATTGTGCTGAAAAAAAAAAAATGTGTTGATTTTTATCAGAAAAATCAACTTTTTTTTTCAGCACATCAATATGTTGATTTTTCAGCAAAATCAACATATTGTCAAATTAACTCAATATTGACACACAAGACATCTTCTATAAACATCTCAGTCTAAATACATCGATCCTATTGAAAACCAGTGATGTGAGCTAAAGAGAAAGGTTAAGGTTACAATTTATTAACAGCAGGGTTGCCACTGGCTGTGATACAACTGATTAATATGTAAATTCAACTCCACTGATTAAAGGTTAAGAATTAAAAGTTGGATTTCTACATCTTTTTGAGTAAAAGTTTAATTAATTTTAAGGATTTTAAAACACCTCTGCCAGACTATCCAATAGTTTTGGACAGCATTGTTTTAGAGATTATAGAGACAAAGAACAATCAGCACAGAACAGTCTGTGCTTATTGGTGGAAACTGGCATAACAAATACTTTACTGTGATGAACGCATTCAGAAATAATATTTGTGCTGAAAAAACATTCTTTCATTCTTGCTATCTCTGTAGACATTTTCACCCATGAACTGAGCAAAAAAAAACGATCGTTAGTCTCTGGCAAGCGAAAAGCAACAGCAGACACACAAACACACACAAAAGCAGAACTCCAAGCAGAGTTCATCTTTCCTTGTTTTCTTTAAACCAGCAGCTCAGTTGAGCTGAACACTCTGGCTCATAAACACATCACAAAAAGTCCCATATGCACAAACAGTGTTTCAGCTGAGTTCACAAATTGTTTGCCCTCTTTCTTTCAAAACTCTGTGTGCTTACAAATAGCACGCCTAAGAACCAGAACAGGAGAGTAGACCCAGAAAGCATCTGAACTGTAAGCAACTTGTTTTTTTAAAGTAAGGTTAGTAGGCAAAAAATATATAATTAAAGACAGTTTACATGAATTGAATTTGACTGTATGAAGAACATTTAGAAAGGTTTAATGGGGCTTTCTTTTCTCAAAGAGTTGAATTCAAACTTCTAGTCAAACTTTTTGGTGTCTTCTTTTCCTGATTTTTGTAAGTTGGATGAGTTGAAGGAAAAATTACTTCAACATTGAATCATATATTTGAGAACACTTCTTTGTGTATTCATATAGAATCCAAGCATTGAGTGTGTATCCAACAATATTAGATTAATGGGATAATGCAGCCCAGTTCAGTTTTTTTCTAACTACAATAACTGCAGCTTACAAGAGTTCTTTCAATGGAAATCTTTTTGATAGCCAGAATGAATCTTTACAAGGTTTATATTGGTAGTATCTCTACTTGTCTCAGAGGTATTGCTCTAATCAGACACTTCAATATGAACTGTCAGTTATGAGTGACTAACTTCCAAATATTAAATTAAATCTTTCCATTTTTTGTTTCGATTTTCTGGTTTCTTTCCATGAGCTTCACTCTATCAGTCAGATTATTTTATTAACAAACTCCTGTATTGTAGCACAGACGTGTGGAAAATAAATGACAGCTGAAAGCAGTGCTGTGGTAAACTAGCAGTACCAGCCAGTGTGGCCTTGTCATCTTACTTGTAGCTCTCTTAAGCACTCAAAATGATTAGCTATTGCCCAACCTGAACCAGTGCCAGGGTCAAAGCACGGTTTTAATGTAGTACAGACTAAACTGGGCTTGGGCTGTATTCCAAAAGGACAATTTAAGGGAATTACTGGAGGCAAACAAGTTGTCAAGATACCATTCCATCAATGAAAAGCAGCAAAAAACATTTTGCTACCGCAGAAAATATACCCCTCTCCTGTGGCCTTTACTAATTAGCATTCAGGCATATCCTGAATTACCTTTAAGCTACAATTCAGTGGCTAAACGATCATTATGTGCGTAACACCCCCCTTTAAACGACCACTGGTGCTTCATATTGTGTGATTCTCTTGTACATGCGACAAATGACTAGTGGGTTTGTCTGTGTGGGCTGATGCACAGAAATCCATAGTTACATAATAGCAGCAGTCCCCTGATTTCATTTCAGTACCTTTAAAGAGCTCAATTATTTGTGTTTTGAAAGAGGTGAGAAGAATCTCTAATGTTATTTTGTGCATCCTCTCCACTTCCACTGCCATTATCTGTAATGCTTCAAGAGACAGCACAAACAATTGGCTTCAAAAGCACCAAATGACCTGTTAGATTTTTAATTTTGTTTTTTATGATTTTGTTTATTGATTGTAAAATTGAAGTCACTGTTGGTCAAAATGATTGACAAAATCAAACAAAAGTAGTTAGTTGGTTGTTTTTATGTCTCAATTGAATCATTTGTCTTTCATTTCTGTTGGTGTCAATGCAGGGATTTCAGTCATGCTGTTCCAAACCAATAAAACCATCCTGTAATCACCTAAAGACCTTTTTTAGTAAATCAAATATCTGTTAACCTGTAAATGTTTCTAATAAGTATATACTAAAATGATCCAATTTAATTTATGACCATATACTTACCTAGCTTATTCAATGTGCTGATACCACCTAAAATTGGAAATACATCATTGTTTAATTTCAGAATTTAACCATAAAATTTTCTTTGAAAGAATGCCACAGAAATGTCTTTTAGTTTCAATGCAGAATTGGTTTTCTGCTAATATATTCAATGGTCAACATATCATATTCCATTGTGATGAATGTGACCTTTTGGTTGAATAACATAAATGATTATTACAAGTCTATTAACCGCCAGTTATTCTAACCACAAAAAAGTAAGAACATTGGTAATAGAAAGATGCGGTCTATGGAAAAAGTTAGTTGAAAGATCTCAAATATTAGGCAAGTTCAAGGAAAATAATAGATAATAGCATAAATAATTTATGTAGCAGAAACATTTTGGAAGTATCTTTTGACCAGTTGTACAGTGTATCAATTTTTAATCATCAACTAAGTACATAAGCAAGCAAATGTTTGTCTTTCGAAACAGAAAACAATGTCTTGTGTTTCCACCACAAAGCAAAGTACACACAATATATACTTATTGCATCTTGTGAACTTCTTTTGAAACAAAAACAAAAAGAAAAAAAAACTTTGACCAAGACTTGTGTTTAATCAATGCTAAATGTCTGCACTATTTTTATGTGATCTGAGCACGGCTCAGGCAAAGGTTGTGTGTAGAGAAAATGATCTCTTCTGCTTCATGGAATCTTACTATAGTTACTGATTTATAATTGTAACAAACTCCCTAAAAAATCTTGGAGGTTTCTCAAAAATAACTCACATTTTAAAAATCCTGAAATATCACAGTTGAGCAATTGGTCAGGAAGTCAGTTGGGGGCAGCTTTGGCTTTCAGTCTAAATGCGAAGCACATCATGTATGAGACTGATTAGCCTCGTCAAAGGACATCAATGCCAGTTCTGATACATGTTAAAAAAATTATTCTACATAAAAGAAGTGAACTAAAAAAACTGCTTCTTATCTCAGCTCTACAGCTACCTCAAGTAAAGCATACCCTTACCTCCACTGACTTTCATTTACCAAACCTTCTATCTTTTTGTCCATCGAGCATTGCATGTAAACTAAAGTCAAGTACTGTGTGAGAAAGTTACATTTTTATATATCAAAGGTTTTTTACTTGCACTTTTCCACCGTTAATGCCATGTTTGACCTATTATGAGATTCTGGTCTGAGCTGATGGACAACACCTGAGCATAAATATTCAAACGCTGTGGCACCATCTGTGCCGCCACATTTGATAGAGAGCACTCATTTTATGAAACAAAAGCTGTGATGCTGCACCTACTTGTAGAATGGCAGTGCTCTTGTTGCAGCTCCGTGAACAAAATGACATTTTTCAAAGTGGAAAATCATTCACACTGTTTTATTTATTTATTTATTTATTTACACAGAGCAAAGATTTTCAAGGGGTACCTCGCTATTACTGTGGTTGACGAGACAAACACCCCCACATATAAGACAACACCATCACAAAACTGAAATTAAAGAAATTTATACATGTTAAACATTTTTCGTTTCTCTCTGAGTTCAATTTAAGATTCAGAACAGAAACCACAACTACATAAATAAGAAATTCTGCCACATATTTGTTCCATTGATCTCTCAAACTGTGTCATATATTATCTAGAAAGGCATTTATTTCTGAATAGATACAAAAGCAGCTTAGATATTTAGAATTCTCACTAAGAAGTCTTAGATGTTCAACCCCAGAATGATTTGTTGTTGTGATTCGCAATGAATTCTGTAAAAGGTTTGGTATCTGAAACTAATATAAAAGTTTCCAACTCAGGATTAAAAATGTTTCAAAAGGAGACGTTATGGTTCATTAAGAATAAAAGCAAAGTAAATGGAAAAAAAATACTTAAGAAATCTTTCTTTTTCCTTCATTTGTTGTGCAATGTCTTAATTGGGGGCCAAATTCAAACACTATACATAAACCTTGTGGATGAGAAGGTGTGGAAAATTGTGATAATATGAAGCGCAAGCTGGAAACAATAGTTTATCACAAAAAAATAAAAGCACTTACATTCCTGTAATAGGTAGTCTCTCTCTCTTTTTTTTTTACCAGGTATTATTATTTTTAATCAAACCCAAACCATTGTAGAAGTGTATTTTTTAAGAGACATATATGATGGCACCAAAATAAACCAAACCCCTCTTGTACAAGGATTTAAAAGGTATAGAGAATGTGTGCTCTTGGAATGAGAAATGTTTTTTTTGCAAAACCAATCTTGGAACTAGACACAAGTGGGAAGCATTTTAAAAGCTTCAACAGATGTCTAATAAAGGAAGGGTTCAAAATATTCTGCAAACACAATGAACCACCAAGGGTCAAAAAACCGGAAGTCCTTCTTGACCAGTAGGGAGCAAAGTTGATCCAAGAGAAAATGGGAGTGAGAGAAGTGAAGTGTGTAAGGTTTGAATGAGGTCAGTGAATTTGGTAACTCTCAGATGGAGTCAGAGAAAACTTAAGAGTCCTGTTCCTTTCTACACATTAAAGATCAGCTCTGTTACAGGACAGTGCTGGGTTGGCAAAGCACATGACTGTAGTCATTGAATGAAAGTCCTAATGTTGCAAAAAATATTAATGGAGTACTAGAATGAGCACAAACAAAAATTACCTTGTGATGATGAAAACTTGCATTAAACTCGTATTTCTGTGTTAAAATGTTTGATTTTTATTGGTCTGGTGTAATATTTTAATTTTAAGTGTAGTGTTTTCATTAGCTGTAAGCAGAAAATCATCCTAATTAACAGAAATAAAGGCTCGAAAACTTCAGTCTGTGTGTAATTCATCTGTATAATGTGTTTCAGTTAATGAATTGAATTACTGAACTAAATGAACTTTTCAGTTTTATTCAAATTGATTGAACGGGTCTGTAATGCTCATCATGGATTTTTTTTACATTCTCATCACACTGAAGACTTACATTGAGATAAATTTCCTTTGTGAGCCTTCCAGTTTATCAACATGTAAAGTGATATTCAAAAAAGCTAGATGCAGTTCTGAGGAAACATCTGAAAAGATTTTTTAAACGTGATTTTTTTTGTAAGGAATAGAAATCCAAGAAGCAAGAGTGAAAGTTTGTTCCTTTTATTCCTCATACAAGTCCTCTGCTGCTTGATATCCATCCTGGATCTCATTACAGAACACATGTATTGTCTCTGTTTAGTTTCTATGCTAACTGTGAAATATTGAGAAACACCTACCACCCTGTGATATCCTTAATTAAAGTTTAAAATGTAAAACATATGGCCCACTGCATGCTGTTGACACAGCAGGAAGTAATTTGTTTAAAGTATTAGCAACTGCAATAAACAGTCATACCTGCAATCCAAAAAATAGTACATTGTAAGCAGAGAGAAAATAAAACTGCAGATTAAAACACATTTAGCGATATGCCCTGTATCTACTCATTGTAGAAAGAAAACATCAAGGACTGCTTTACAGATGGAGTAAGTAACCTTACCATTATGTTATGGTGCAGCAAAAATAATATTTAAATCTCATTAGATATTCATAATTTAGCTTATTTTAAACCCTCACCAGTTATTTGTTTAAATAAAAAGTTTCACCTACAAATAAACAGCACAGTGGAGGATTTCTTACATTTAATTAGTGTTATATTGTTATGCCACTGTTATATGTTTAGCTGATTAAGCTGCATAAACAGCCTTAAAATACATTCAGTTTTTATTAGCATAGTCTAATCCCACACTGGCAGATTTAATAAAAGTGAGCTTTGGCCATTTTTTAGCTGCCTTAACGTTCTGCTCGCTGTGCATGGCACCAAGACAAACCCGGGTCCCAATCCAGCCATATCTGTCACAGTTCCAGTTTTAATTTAAATTTTTTATTGCTTAAGTTACATATGGGCAGGTCTTATAACCCTCTATTCTCTTGTTTCCATTTCCTGGCTTATGAACATTAGAAGCTATTTGCCTTACTTAAAGGGAATTTATTTAGTTTTAATTTCACGGAGTACTTTAACAAATATTAATGTGGATACATAATCAGTCTCAATAACTCTCAGAATATATCATATAATAAGGTATACGTAATCTGTTGCTATTTTACACTAAGGTTTATTTTCAAATGATTTAGCAACTCATTGAAGAAAGACCAAAAATACTAATACTAATAGGATTAACTGTTTCCACAGGGAATTGTAGGATGAGAATAAATTTTCAATACGTTATCTAAGTTGATTAAAGATTTACCTTCATCAAACATTCTTTAATTTCTCTGACTGGAGTTGCATCTTGGCTTTTTTGAAAACAGAGGGAAAAAAGTAGAAGGAACTCCATTGGCCGGGACATCTAGCAAACTGAACGAAAACAACAGAGACAGAAAAGGAAAACAGTAGCCACGGTGTGTCAAACGGTGTGTCAGTTTATTTTCTCCAGATCCCTTGTGTTTCTGCTCCATGGGTTTCTTGGTTTTCTTGGTTGGAAGAACAGTCAGCTGTGGATCTAACAATATCTATCTTCTTGGAAGTCACTCCTAAAAAGACAAGCAGGTTTTTGCTATATTTGGAAGCTCCTCGCTTTGGATTTGGAGACACTTGGTGACACTCTTCAAGTCACTCAGGGATGTTGAAAGTCTTCCCAGGCATGGGAGCAAACCCCTTTTAATTTGTGAATTCTTTTGTGTTCCTTCACTGTGTGCTACCTGTGTTAATTGGTCTTAATTGCTCTCCTCCACAAGCGGTACAGCATTTTCCCTCATTATGCTCTTCTACTCTCAGCATTATTCTCCAACCTTCCTCTGTATTCCTCTGGTTTTCAGGTTTCATTTACTAGTTTTTTCAGTTTATTAACCAGGTTCCATGTTCCGTTCTCCCTGTGCATTGCCTATAGGCTTTAGTCCGTTTTTATTATGAAAGCCTTCAAATCAACATGCTGCTCCCGAGCTCTTGTTTGCATTTTGGCACTGCACCAAACTCACAATTCATGACAATTGTGTCTTGGAATACAGCCGTCCTTATGAGATATAGGTAAGATTTGTGGTGTTGGTAAGAAGAATTTCTTTTTTCAATTTTGAAGAGTGGCTAGGAGAACTGACCCCAATGTCACATTTTAGTTGTACCCACAAAACATAAACTCATAAAAGTTCATAAACACTGTGGTCATTTTCACAAATGGAGGTGTTGCACATGTCAAAGAAGATAATGTTTGTTTACGAATAAAGTCCTCTATATATTCCAGTGCTTCTTTTTACCACTTTAATTTTGGAGAGGACCAAACGGAACAATATTTTATTTTTATCCTTCATTGCAGTGAAACCACCTGTTAACTTTTTTGTTAGCTGCCACTATCAACACACTTCATAAGGAAAAAAAAATACATTTATGGTATAACTAATGTCGCCTGTTTACAAAACTACTAGCGATAGACATCATGGTTATTTTTACGATAAGTTTCACCCTTCATTTGTACACTCACCTGTAAAATGTCACACATGACCATGTCAAAGGCAAACCTTTTTTTCCCACTCAATGAGGATCTGATAAAAGATTTGCACAATGAGTTCTGACAATTCCATTTAGACCCATGAAGCATGTTGAAGAATACACTTACCAGTCTGTAGCACAGTGTGAATGCTAATTGATCAAAGTTTATCACAATGATGAGCCTGAATGACAACAACCCTGTTTGGCAGATAAAATTATCATTTTAAATGTCTTTCTATTCTGCACCCTTTTCACCCTCATGACCTCCTCCTGAGTGAAGATGTCCCATTGAATATTAAATAAGCAATATAAAGATTCCGATTGTTGAAAGGTCACAGGGTCTCATTTTTCATTTAGCCTTTGAGACCATCTCTGTCTACTGAATTACAGTATCATTAGCAAACTAACTCTCAGTCCAGCTCGCTCTGTCTTGATGTATATGATGACATTTAGTTTCTGAGTGTCACTTCAAATGTTCACTGGAATCTATGATCTTTTTTATAATAGAATAAAAATACCATCTGTGCAACTAGAATTTAATGATTTATTGATTTTAAAAAAAAAGAAAATTAAACATTCCTGAGTCTTTGAAAAGCACAATCGCATCCTGTATTTTTCACCCATCTGCCATGCTGAGTTGCCAGCTTCTATACACTAGTTTGTTGTTTTTCCAAACACATTATGCTTCAAATTCAAACTTTTGCCAGAGTAATGTCTGTCTTTGATTCAGAATAGATGAGGAAGACTGCCTGTTGAGAGTCAACCCTCTTTCAGAAATTAGAAAAATCCTCGCTTGCAGCAAATTTAACTCATGTGTAAATTCAGAATATAATTGGGTGCACACCAGCTGTTTCTCATCAGAATAATGAGTCTGTTTTCCTTTAAAGATAAGAATGGGATTTTTATTTTGAATGCAGAATGCTCAGCTTCAGTTTTCTGTCTTTTCACTGATAGTGTGTCCTAATGGCATCATTGCAGCCTGAGGTACCCAGAATGTGTGTCAGATTGCCATCTGCCAAGAAAGAGAAAAAAGGAAGGTTTTAACATGACAGGTTGCTCTCAGTTAGATCTGAGCTTGGCAAGCCTGTCTTTGTTGGTCAGAACACAGGGGATTACTTCGTAAGTGTCCCAACTCATCTCGGTTTCTCTTAATGGCTCATTGCACTCTTTGATTGTATGCAGATGAAAGAACCTGATGAGGTCAGTTTTTGTGCACATGCATAACTGCAGGGTCTTAGATCTGCCACTTGAGTCCAACCTATTAATGATTTCTGGGACTCCAACTCTTACATATGCAACGAGAAATATAAAAGGTTAATAGGTATTTTATTTTCTCTGGCTGAATGATGGCTGGAGATCTTGGTCAAATCAAACTCCTTTCTAAATAAAAGAGCCTTCCGGCATGGTTCATGATTGGGAATAATAGCTATTTAGTAGCCATATTGAATAGCAGATTTAATGTAATGCATCTGCTTTCACTGAATCAGGAAAGGGACCATATACAGTCTTTAACTGGATTCTGTCTCCTTTTGCCTTTTTAATGAGCAAACACCTGAAGAGACTTATCAATGTGTGCTTTCTACTCACATTTGGTCAAATTACTGCCCCACATTTGAGAAATAAAATACAATCAAATCAAAGAACAAATAACTGCACAATATCTGATTAGTGATCTAAGTCCTCTCCATGGTATTTGAAGTGTTGTTTTTTTGTCCTTATTTCAACATCAACCAAACAAGGACATCCTACAGCCATGTTAGCATCTCTCTGAGGGGTTGATTTGGGTTAAAGGGTAATATAATCATGCTTAAAAGTATGAAGTAGAACAAGCTCAAGAAAAATTAGCCTCATCTGCACTCTATATTTATAAACCAGCTTAAAGCATTTCTACTTGTTTGTCTTCTCTCCCAGTAAAGCATATTTGTGAAAGCCAGCGGCAGGCAAATTTTACACCTGATTGTTTTGACATTTACCAGCATAACACTGCAAGGACTGAACAGCAAGATACAACAGATTCTTATGCAGTATGATGTAAAAGCATATTCTAGATACCACTGTAAGCCCTTATTGCTGATTTCCATCCCCAGCAAAATAAATACATCTTCAGGAGTGCATGCACTTTTATTGGCTGGGAGAAGTAGACTCACATGTATTGCAATAAACTGGCAAACATTATGTTGCTGCAGTTTGTCCTTTCTTTTGTCTTCCAGAAGAAAGGAAAACTCATCCCTTGAATGAGGTACCATTTACTACTTTTCACACCATCATAATATGAAGGAGAAGAAGGTAAAATAAAAAGAGAACAATGTAGGTTATCTTGGAATAACATCAGACAAGTTCATTACGTTTGGACAAGGAGAATATCTAAACATCTGTTATTTTCAATATTTCACTATTTAATCTGAGTTATAACATCGGAACCAAAAGTGTTTAGTTTACATTTCAAACTGTTTCAAAAAAGTCATTTGTAATGCAAATGTATGTTTAATGGAATAAAAAACTTTTTTTTTTTTTATTACAAATAGATCTGTAAATCAAAAATCGCTACACAACCAGCAATTTGATAGTTAATTGTGTTGCTTTATGGGAAATTAAAAATATCCCTCAAAAGATAGCAAAACAATGTCAAAGAATCTATGAAAAAACAAAGTTTTAATTTACATTTTACTGTAAAATGGCAAGTTGAGAACTATTTAAACACTCTCAATAATCAAATTAAAAATCTTTATTGGCATTATGCTAATCAAGCCTGTCATATGACTCCTGACCAGCATTTTTCTCTTCTATTCTGACAATTTATCTTTTTTTGATGCACTTCAAGTATTTTAGGTTGGAAGATCTCCGTGTTGTTTTTTTTTTTCCTTTTACTATGATCTGAATTTTATTTTCTGTTCCATATTTAATGATTTAATGGAGTTAGGCACCAGCACCCCTCCCGACCCCACTAGGGACAAGGGTGTTAGAAAATGAATGGATGGATGGATGGATGGATGGATGGATGGATGGATGGATGGATGGATGGATGGATGGATGGATGGATGGATGGATGGATGGATGGATGGATGGATGGATGGATGGATGAAAAGTCATTGGTGGTAGCATAGGTAAAAACACACATAGAATCTCTTGATTAGACCTGTGTAGCACTTCCTGTCAGGTTGTTGTGGGAGTCATAAATCACAATACTGGATGCTGAACGTAAGGTGACCTCAACCTTGGCAAAGCAAAGACACCTGAATACTTTCATGTGTAGAACAGAAAATAAAATGTACTTCACTGAGTGTTGGCTCAACAGCTCAAAACTTGCCATCTCGTTCTGACCAAGCTATTTTGTTATTTATAAGAGCACCGTTTATTTCTGCTTTAGCGGCAAGAGAGTCGCAATCTTGCTCCTGTCATTTGGAAGGGTCTGGTTTTAAACTAAGCCAGAAAATGGCTATTGTCAGAAGGAGAGCATTTGTAATTTCTCTCTGCTTTGTCTCAATGAAACCCAGAATCTCCCACATGCCTGTTCAGCTTGACACAGAGCAGTTTAAAAAACCTAACAATGAAAGCTCAAACTCCATTCTCCAGACAATGTTGCCAACAATCTACTTGGAATAATTTTGTAATGTTTGTACTTTATTGTCAGCTAACAAAATATTTGTATCAATTTTATGCTAGGCATAATTTCCAGATAATGTCAGTAACAGCGACAGTCAGTCTCTGCATGACAGCAGCTCGTTGCCCCTGCAAAAACTAATCAACTGCTGTGAGGACATAAATGATGTTTGCACTAGTTGCTTGATGTTTTTCCTTTGAATATTCACGTATGGAACAAAAATAGCAGCATAATGCAGTTTAAAACAATGGAAAGTGAAACAAAATTATCTGCCTGGGAGCTTTGTTGCTGAGGTTTATTAACAAGTAACTTGCTGATCCACAAATTTATTACAAACTTCTGCAAAGCCTTTAATGAGAATTCTTTAATTTGGTGTGACAGAGCAAAACCAAACACTCGAAGGGAGCCTCCGCAAATTTCATTTGGACTTTAATTTAATACCAAGACATTTATGGATTTGACGTTCAAAAAACAATTGAAAGAGGAAAGAAAACTTCTAGGTGTCAGAGGAAACTGTATAATTGAAAATGAAATCAAGAAGCCCCTGAGGAGACCCAGTAATTTACATAATAATGAATAAGCATGTGTTATTGTGTAGTCTGGTACATGCTGTTTAACAACATGAAGACTTTGAAATGGTCTGTTCCCGGGCTTTGAACCTCTTGCTGCAGAGCTGATGACTTTGCTCTCAGCAAAATGACAGGAAAATAATGAAAAACCATGTCGCTCACATCCGAGTTCTCTGTAAATTCATTTGAACACATCTGTTCCCCTGGAGTGTCATCAAGTGATGCAGCTGTGAAATGTGAAAGCATCATCTCTTAATGGATAAGAGCACAAATGGCTAACATTACCCATCAGCCCCTCATTTATTTAGAAATAAAATGGGCCTATTTATGTACTCAGTCAGCTTTCTCTCTTCAAGGGCCGTCTGAATGATAAATAAAATGAAATTGTCCCAAAATGTTGAATATAAACCGGCTATCTAATTTATCAATTAAAAGAACATGCTTTGCAAGGGCCATATGCCTGTCATTAGCAGTCTGCTCCTCATTGTGTTGGCGAGCGAGTGTTTTTTGCCCTTGACCTGGATATAAAACACACACACGCTGAGTTTGTGAAACACGTGCAGGTGTTAGCTCGGGGTGGGAAGTGAGTAGACGTCTTCATCACTAGCAGTCAGTCATCAGGGTTGTCATTGCTCCTCTCTGACCTGCTCTGGGCTACTTGACGCCTGAATCATTTTAATAGTTTCATCTTGTGGAGCCGCAGACGTACAAGGAAAGATCACCGAGATTGCATCTGCCTCACTCCAGTGATGTCTGTCTGTGTCAGGCCAGTGAAGGGTCAAAGAGGTCTGTGGCTGAGGGAGCTGCAGTACGGTTTGACAAAGTGGCAACAAAGCCAGAGTCTGGAGACAAAAAGAAATCTGGCCTTTTCAAAGTCATTGCACACACAAATGTGTGTGTGTGTGTGGGTGTGTGGGTGTGTGTGTGTGTGTGTGTGTTTTTTGTGCTCCAATGTTGAAACACATTTTTATGTTGGTAATGAAAAAAAAAATTCTAAAACACGGATTCATGGGATGAATATTTGATCATATTTTTTGGTCCTTTGGAACTAGTTGTCAGAAGTGGACTGACCAACAAAAAACTTCTTACAGCACAATGAAAACAGTACTTTCTGAAACATCTTGATTTGTCTTGTTTGTCAGATAGGATTCTAATTTTAAATGTTATGTTTTTATTAGCTGCAAGTAAAAACAAAATACCCAACAGAAATAAAGGCTTTCAAACATCAATCTGTTTGTAATTAATTTATATAATATGCTTTACTTAGTGATAAAGTAATTGAAATAAATGGGCTTTTCAATAATATTCGAATGTATTGAATAAATCTGTCAAAAGGCAACTGATGATACAATCTGAACACATTACTAAAACTGGCAGGTTAAAATGACTTATCTTGATAGAACAATAATGCAATGTTAAGAAAATTACTTTTTAACAGTTGATATATAACTTTAACCAGATAGCTTCTCCACATAAACGAAAGCAGTAGAATCTACTAAAATTGCAAAGGATGTGCTCTGAGCAAATAAAAAAGGAGCTGAGGTTCATCGGGCTTTTACATATTAGTCCTTTGAGATCTCATCAGGGGAGAGAAAGCTCAGTCTACAAAGAGCCCACAATACAATCAATAAGACCCCAAGAATCTATTGCTAACATGACCAAATGCCCGAGGAAGTCCTTAGATGTGGTAGAGACTTTGCTTAGTTCGATTTACAACAGCAACTTTAGAAGCTTAAGCATTATATATATATATATATATATATATATATATATATATATATATATATATATATATATATATATATATATATATATATATATGATTTTTATTTTGTCCTTAGATCTTTCAGTTATGGAACAATCTTATTTCAATAGCAAAATATTGGACGTAGAAATGCAAAAACAATGTTTTGTTTCCTTCAATCTGCAGTCTTCCCTTGCTTCCTGTTAACTAAATTATCTGTAATGAGTTAAATAAGGATAATGAAGCTTTTGACGTATCCTTGTGGAATTTCTGCCTTCAGTGAAATGCAGTGAAAGTCAATAAATGTGATGTGTGAGTGCAGTTGCAGTTTGTGTGTAATATATGATGCCTTAATTAATGGTCTTGGAGCCCTTGGACAAAGTAAGGCAAGCTGTTCCTGATCCTTATTTCAGCTGTCTGTGCTACTCATGCGAACCATGGCCTCATTTGGAAAATGGCTAAACAAAAGGCAGGTATGAGTGATGCCCTTTGACTAGGAAAATTGAATAAACACATTCCCAATATCATGAAGATTAAAGGTGATTGTGAGGTTACAGAAGGCTCTGTATGTATATATACAGCAAGGCTCTTTTCAGATGAATACCCCCATATGCTGCATGCTTCACTCATAAGTGCTGCGGGCCTGAAACAAGCTTGGAGCGGTCCTCAGCATGCTTCACACATGCTGCTCTGTCTCTAAGGCTCTTGGGTTTGCATGTGTGAGACCAAGCACAGGCAGAATTTAAACAGATTTGGAGACACCCTCATTTCTGAGAATCAGAACACATTTAGCCCTAATGAATATGATCCTAATTTTCTAGCTTTTTCTGAGTTAGACTTTCTGAAGTGCGCTGGAAAGGAAACATTAAGTATTTTACAATTTTCTTTTTGCTAACAGCTTCTAGCCATTATATCGAACAGCAACACCAGCTGCTGCCCTTAGCTAATCTGTACTTTTGATGCTTTAGTAAATAATGAATGTGGAAGCATTTGCCGCTCTTCCTGCCACACCGAATAGTTTCAGAGAACTAAAGCATTTTTCCTAATGTGCAGCAATTATTAAAATGTCACTTCAGCAGAAGAGTCTTTCTGATCCATTTTCCTTGTACCTTTGGAATGCTCTTCTTAAAGAGAGTCAGCATTGATGTAGACTCTTGATTCAAAGCGGGTTCCTCTAAGAGTGGCTTCTTTAAAGAAAAATGTGACTTGTGATTATCTCCACTACTTTAAAATTAATTTTGGATGTAATGGGTTGCCAGCATTATGAGGTGCACACAAGTAACATAAAAGGTTTTACAGTATTAATGATACTTCCATGAAAAAATTATGCAGTTTAATAGAAGTAAGACTCCAATATGACATTTAACATTTATTTGAGGTTTGGGGTCTGAGAGTGCTTCTCCAAGTATTCATTTGAAATTTTAGAAGAAATACATAATTTAGCTGACTATGAGGGAGGTTACCACATAAGTGTTTGTAACACAGGCTTTCAAGTAGTTAAAACCTCATAAAACAATTCAGTTACAGGTAGAACCTGAGGAATGATCCGTGTTGAATGGTACTGTCAACAAAATGCTTTCACAGTGGGGCTCAAGTCAAATCATAACTACAAGAAGTAGCATCATTAGCATTAGCCAATAAAGCAATAAAACATAAATGGCTCTTAGGGTCTTTTTGTCAGATTTAGATGTTTCAGATAATCAAACAAATCTTAATAACAGATATAGATAATACAAAATGCTGTTTAATATGATAATTTCCTTGAGGGGAAAGGGACAAAAACCTTGAGGGAATCAAGTGATTTAGATTCTGATGATCTGAACTGTCATAACAGCCAAAGATGACAGGCCTGACAACCAAATGAGAAAATAAGATGGTAAGAAACAATTACCATTTGTAATTACAATTTGTGGATTTTCTGCAGAAATTTCAATCCTGGTAATTAAGTGCAGCACATAACTCTACGACATGAGTGTGGCGGGGCTCTGACTTGGACATAAATAGTTAACTTCAGATGGTGCAGCTCATCTTCAGGTAAAGAAGCTTTGCAGAATATTTACAATGGATGTCCTGGCAGGTTAAGAAAAATAGACCACAAAAACCCCAACAACAAACAAACAAGCAAACAACAACAAAATGCAATACCTTCATTACAGTTCAAAAATCCATCACCTTTAGTGTGACTTGTTAGGACTCTAAACTCAGACTGACTCCCTGCATTGCGGAAACTAGTCACAGACTCCGCCCACAAGATGACAAAAACACAAACAAAACAAACAAACAGACAAAAAAAATAACTAAACAATTATTTCTAACTAAAGTAAACTCTTATCAAAGTATACAAAATAAATAAAATAATCACGAAAAATAAAAGACATTTAATAAAGAAACAATACTCAGTTAGAAAACACAAACTTAATGCAACGTATTGATGACGTAATTATTATGTCATCACGTGACTCCCTGCCGGCGCGCTTAGATCCGGAAATAGCTTTGTTTGAATATCTGAACTGGGAAAATGTTTAACGCTGGAAATTACAAGCTGGAGGAACATGACGCCCGAGGCAAGAACACCGTGTGTGCACCCAGTCGAACCGTGATTGTGCTGAAACCAAAAAGTAAGTTATGTTTGGTGTGCCGATGTATTCAAGCATTTGTGTGTTGGCGTGTGCGGGCGTATGCTTACATGTCGGCACGGACCTTGCTGCAGCACTGCGACCAAAGCCATGACGGCTCCTCCTTCACAAAGAGACAAAGATTAAATTTTCTTCTATGTGTGATGCCCACGGGTGTGTGCTCACAATAGAAAATAAAGGAGCATGCATTTCTTTGACGATGGGTGTAGTAATGGTGTTTCACCAGTAGGTGGCGCCTGGAGGCTCTGAGCTGCCTGTTGCTCTTCCGTTTTCTCATAAGCTGAGAGAAATTGGAGTAACACAGACTGCGTCTCCCGTGTGCTCATTTTCATACATTTTTCAGGTGAGAATAACCTTCAAGTTCGTTTTACTAAAGCACTTTTTTATTATTTGGTACTGTTCGAGAAATGTTTAAGGAAATGCGTCAAAGTGTAAAGATATCGAAAGAGTTTTGTTGTATTTCGGAGCCAGCAGTGGCTAGAGGGAGTAGCTAACATGCCGTGATGCTAGTTGGTTAGCACACTGAAGCGGCAGATAATAGCGGGATATGTAGATCAGGCTGCAGGGTTTATTTGTGTTCTAAACAATGGTGAAAGGTTAAATTGTGATGTAATGCATTCACTTAATTAAAGTAGTTTGAATTCTA
Organism: Xiphophorus maculatus; assembly: GCF_002775205.1. Classification (NCBI taxonomy): domain Eukaryota; kingdom Metazoa; phylum Chordata; class Actinopteri; order Cyprinodontiformes; family Poeciliidae; genus Xiphophorus; species Xiphophorus maculatus. The sequence continues at coordinate 8,115,125 of NC_036458.1, read as the reverse complement.
ATATAGTTATGCCAGTTTACAATAACTTTAAGATACATGCCCATTAAATATGTCACTGTGTGTGATTAAATATGCATATAAAGTGCAGTGAATTGAAGGTACATGTTACCTGAGGGAATTGGGACAAAATATGATGTTATGGGATTATTTCTAGTTTAAGGAAAGCGAATGTTGATGTTTTTGTCAATGATGGAATATGTCTAATATGTACAGTAAATTACTGAGCTATAAATTGGGCTGTATTGACAGTTAAATGAGCTGGTTTGTTCAATAGATAAGCTGAGAGAAATTGGAGTAACACAGACTGCGTCTCCCATGTGCTCATTTCCATACATTTTTCAGCTTTATCTGCTGCTGACGGGTCCGGAATCCTGGTACCCGTTACATATGCCATGTTTGATACAGCCCGTATTTTTATAACTGAACGTAAACACAGTTACTTGACTGTGCTATCACATGGCACTATGAGCCTGGGAAATACACTGCTCAAATAAAGGGAACACTCAAATAACACATCCTAGATCTGAATGAAAGAAATATTCTCATTGAATACTTTGTTCTGTACAAAGTTCCATTTGCACAACAGCAGGTGAAATTGATTGTCAATCAGTGTTGCTTCCTAAGTGGACAGTTTGATTTCACAGAAGTTTGATTTACTTGGAGTTATATTGTGTTGTTTAAGTATTCCCTTTATTTTTTTGAGCAGTATACATAATATCGTGACCATCCAAGGAAAAAAAAACAAAAACAGGAGTGGATCAATGAAAGTCCTTAAATCTTAAACCAATTCATCATTTGAATGATGAAGTGCTTTTTTAAAAACTACATTCTCTACTTGGGTATTTTACTTAGGTTAGCTCCAGAAAACTCCAAAATAGCAGAAACATAGTTCCTTTAAATCAAGGTTTAAAACCCACCAGAGTGGGTTGATTAGGAGGAGCTACTAGCTAGAAAACTGCTCAACATGTTTGATGTATTTGCTTGATGATGTAAAACATCTTGAACTGTTTTGTTGCTGAAATGTGCTGTACAAATAAACTTGGCTTATCTTTTCTAACTGTCTCCATGTGTTTTGGTTTGACAAAATACAAAAAAATCAGAAGTCTGTACCGGGACAAATACATTTTCAGAGTGTTGTTTGATGTCCATTGTAAACTATCAGTTCATAAACCGAAACTATCTGAAAATCCTGCTGTGATTTCAGCGTAATCTCAATATTTGTCCATTTTTTTTAGTCTCCAGATAAAATATATTTGATCCACAAAATACTCATGCATGACTTCACTTGCAGTCATATCATGTTTAGCCAGGAGTTACAGTCTGAAAGCCATATCACTACAATATTCTAGTTTCATAATTCATCATTTAGTTATTAGCCATTTCCTTATGTACTGCATTTGTAGGGTATTTGAGTTCTTAATAGTCAGTCTGTTTTCAAATATTACAAGGTGGCTGTCCTAAACAAGATTTGTTTTTGTCCCTAATACGAAAGAATATACACTTGTCTGAACTATTTCTGACTCTTAAAGTCCAATAAAGTAAAATTTTAAAGAAATCTTACTGTTCAATAAGCTTTGGCATCTATAATTAGAAGAATATTGCTGAAAATCTATTTCTCTAACTTTAATTTTCTGTGAAAATATTTTAGCCCAAAAGCAATATTGACATTTTTATAAGTCAGCCTACAGAAAACGTATAGATGCACATGACAACGTAGACATGATTGCTGCTGGTTTTGGGTAAAAGCATCACGTCATTTTTATTAAAGCAGTGATTCGCTGTAGAAGGACATTTTGAAAAAGATTCTTCTGAAAAATGTACAACTGGAAAAAAATTTTAAGATTAAATTCCCATGTTCATGGTCATTGATTGCCATTTGAAGCTTGGTTTATTTTATGTGGCATCAAAACCATGGAAAAAGTCAGCAAGAGAATGGTGCTGTCATCTGTCAGTGTAACAGTTCAGCTTTGTATCTACCCCCTCATGTCAGTGTGCGCGAGTGTCACGCTTTTATTGCTTTATAACTCCTATAACAGCACCTGTAATAATAGCTGAACATGTGCCTGCCGTGTATGCGTGCACTTCACTTACCCTCCCCTCACCTTCACAGAACAAACAGTGTTCAAAAAGAATCACGCTCTTTTGGCCCGGGTTTATCAAACAGTCCCTTTTCTGTTCACCATCGGTCAGGAATCGCAGACCAAGTCACAACCTTTCAACCTCCTTCTCTTCTATTCAAGCAGCTCTGATGTGCAGCAATGAAAAGTTTCAGAGGAACTCAGGCTTCTGTTTCTCTAAACTCATTTTCAACCTCCACTGATTTCACAATCTACTGAGCTTTTTTCATGATTACGTGAGCCGGGGAATCATTTAGACAACACGGTGTAGGTGGATGTCCTTTTGTCAGTATGCACAGCATCTGTGTGGGCTGCCTGCTGGCCTCAGCTCTCTTATGGATGGGGCACTGGAAGGCACAGGCTCCCTGGCTGCAGTCTGACAGATGCAGACTGGTGGGCGCCTGATTGCTAACAGCCCGCAGACAGACGCACAAACAGTGGATGCAGTGAACCAACTCTTGGTGTGAAATCATGGCCACTGTGGGGAAGAGATACCACACATGCGTGCCTGAGTCCTCCTTGACCTTTGACCTGGCATCACTTTGTTTGTATAATGAGTCATATGTTATGAATGAAAAAACAATATTGTGTAGGATGAGGAATGTGTCTACAGTTTTGATGCATATGTTAATGATATAATTACTTTATTTGTTGCTTTCAGAATTTACATGAAAAGAAAAATATGCCTTTTGTTTGGTAATTAAAATAATGTCATCCCTTTGGTTATAAGCTACAGTGAACCAATCTTGGATTGCATTGTCTATACTTGTTGCATTTAATCTTGAATTACCTAAAGCACAAAGCCTGAACTTAAAATTGCATCAGTTTGGATCTGTTCTGTTTTGGCATTCATTTAGTTTACTACGGTGGCCGACAGGTGCAAATGCGCAGCAAAAGAGAAAACATGCAAACAAAAAAGAAGACACCCCCGAATGAAATGCAGCAAATAAAAAGAGAGACGCAAACACCCCCGAATGAAATGCAGCAAATAAAAAGAGAGACGCAAACACCCCCGAATGAAATGCAGCAAACAAAAAGTGTTGAAAACGGAAGTGCTCCAGACCACTAGGGGGAGTCAAAGAAAATAGTATTCATTTCTATGGGACCAGATGCAAGATTCTTCTTCTTCTTCTTCTTCTTGGTATTTATTGGCGGTTGGCAACAAACTTACAGTAGCATTACCGCCACTTACCAGTATGGAGTGTGGTTCGAGATGGTCTATAAACTTTCACTTTCTACCTTTTCCCTCCATTAACTCCTGATTAAACATACCCCCACACATACACACCTGCTTATATTATCCAACTTGCTTATAACTTTATATACCCCTCTTTGATATTCTTTACACATTCACACCCAACTTGCTCTACTCATATCCTATGAAATAGCTTTGTTTTTTTAAGATACCGAATAATTATTTGAATATGTCTACTCCCGAAATCTCTCCTCAAAAATTCTATTAAATTAAACCTTTCTTTAATACCTACACACTCTCTCAGCATGCATCTTCTCTCTTCTTCATACTTACAACACTCTAAAATAACATGCTCTATTGTTTCAGACTTCTCACAATAATCACACTTTCCAGATGCAAGATTCAGAGAGATACCTTTACTTTCTTTCAAATTTCTTTCTCTGAATCTTGCATCTGGTCCCATAGAAATGAATACTATTTTCTTTGACTCCCCCTAGTGGTCTGGAGCACTTCCGTTTTCAACACTTTTTGTTTGCTGCATTTCATTCGGGGGTGTTTGCGTCTCTCTTTTTATTTGCTGCATTTCATTCGGGGGTGTTTGCGTCTCTCTTTTTATTTGCTGCATTTCATTCGGGGGTGTTTGCGTCTCTCTTTTTATTTGCTGCATTTCATTCGGGGGTGTTTGCGTCTCTCTTTTTGTTTGCTGCATTTCATTCGGGGGTGTTTGCGTCTCTCTTTTTGTTTGCTGCATTTCATTCGGGGGTGTTTGCGTCTCTCTTTTTGTTTGCTGCATTTCATTCGGGGGTGTCTTCTTTTTTGTTTGCATGTTTTCTCTTTTGCTGCGCATTTGCACCTGTCGGCCACCGTAGTTTACCCTTCTTTAAATAGAGCAAATAAAGCATTGCATGTACTGTATGTTGTTTTGTGTTAATGTCTGGTTTGTAGGATTTTTTTATGACACCAAAATGCATGAATGCACCATTTGCTCTCACAGAAAGTTTAGGCAGGTTAATTGTATAATTTGAATAATAAGGTTTTGAGTTTTCTGCATTTAATGAAGTAGCTAGAGAGAAGGACGTGGCTAGATAGAGATGCTAGTGTTGGATTTCAGAGCATGTGTGATTATCAGAATTAGCCTTGCCTCCCACAGGTAGGTTTCTGGCACAGGGCATAGGTTGAGGATCCTGTAGAGGCTTAACTTGATGGTGGGACAAGTAGGCTGTGTTTTCCTTTGCAGGTTTGCTGATGGCGTTTTTGGGATGAATGAATAAGGAGGAGAATGTTGGCTGGTTAATCAAGTATTTAGGTCTAGCAGTGAAGAAATTAATAATGAATAAATGAATGAAGGTAGGATCCTGTAGTCTAAGAGACCAATATTCAAGTGGTCTGAATCAGGGAATAGTTTGTAAATTCAGAAAGGAGACCTAAGGAGAGTTTCAGGTGGAATATTGTGACCATGAGAGTAGAGCTAGTGAAGTTTAACTCGGACGTCCAAAAATGTGGTTATTACAGTTAATTCATAATTTAAAAAGGTGGGCAAACACTTTTTCACATATAGGGCCTGGTTCATTTGGGTCACTTCTTTAACCTTACTAAATTAATAAATAATGTTTTTAAAATGACATTTTGTAAAAAGAAATCTTTATCAGGGTCAATACTTTTTAACCACGCTTTATGTCCAAAGATGGAACCACACATCGAGGAAATCGTCAAAAAAGGAAAGGAGGAGCATTTTTAAAATATCACAATGTTGGATAAAAGCCATTAAAGGCAATAAAATGCAAATGTCAGTTTTTACAGAGTTCCTAACTAAGGAATGTCAATTCTTGTTTTTGTTTCCTTTTTATGTGAAGGGAATTCATATTCCTCAATTACTAAATTATTGCCAGTGAATTGGTATGATGTAAACTAATAAAATCCATCAATATTGCCATTTTAACAACAAAATAAAAAAATAACTAGATTGATTGAGTTGGCGTTATGAAAACAAAACCAGTGCACACCCAGAAGACCAAAAGTGCTTTTTGTACAGTTATGTTCTTGCCTTGACTCAGGGCTAAAGTTTCACAATGTTAGGGACATTGGAGAGTCTTATTCAGGCAATTGGGGTTAAGGAGAGTATCTGTGTAATCTGTCTCTCTGTGAAATTTAGTCTACTGTGACCTGCCCATGTTGTAACTGACTCATGCTTGGTACAAGCTAGGATTGGCTAGGATGGATGGATGGATCTTTAGTGGTGTCCCAATTCTACAGCATAATCATTACTGGACCAATTTTTGCTCAGTGTAAATGCTGAGTAGTGGTTCCCCCATTTAGTTTCTCAGGGTGTAAAAGTGATGTGTTCTGGGTGTATTTATAAACTCAGAAAGTAAATGTGGAAGTGTCAGCATTTTCATCATTCTGCAGACGTGGGTTTGACATGAAGTATCAGGATTATTATTTCCTAGTTTCTTTTTATATTATCCATAATAAGTTCTGAATAATCTTAATGGGCAGTACATCCTTCACAACTGAGAGATTTTCCTCTCTTTCACATCTCTGTTGGTGTGTGTGTCTGCACTGTCTGGTTGAGATGTTTCTAAAGACATTTTGTATGATGAAAGAAGGCATCGGTTCCACTGGATGAATAATTAACTGGTTATTTTTACCCTTTTGGGGGTATGAAGCGGCTGCCAGTACGTGTGCAGACAGGTGAGAGGATTGCTGACTGTATAAACGATGGCATTGAGTCAGAGGATCTCATGGCTTCATGGGCGTGCAGCCAAGCTTGTTAATAAAAGGCTCCATGAGCGGCTTGTGCTGAATTCAGAGTTTCAAGTTTGAATAATTCAAATGCAAATGTATTGTGAGTTTATGCGACAAACTGCAATGCTGTTCTTGTAAATAAAGCCATTAAAACACAGAGGAGGGATCTAATCGAGTGTTTGTGTTGTATCTGCTTTCTGTAAAGATTTCTGCATCAAAGTTAAAGTAGTTGTCATCACAAAGAAAGTAAAGAAAAGTCACAATATCTCTTGTGAAAAAGAGATAGCCTTTATGCTCACAAGGTTAACACTAGCAAACACTAGGATTTTCTTATACTGTCTAATATATACAGTTTTCTTTCTAATTTAATGGATGTGGAAGGAGAGGAGGGTAAAAACAGACTTAAGGGGGGATAGAGGCAGTTTTAATTATATTTGTTTTGAATCCCCCTGTCAAAATAGCCTCTCATAGTAATCTCAGTAAGCACATTTGAGCTGGACACTATTTAGAGCTCCGTTCCCCTGGTAATGGGGGAGGGCAGCCAACCCTAAACCTAAACTAGAGTATCTCAGCTGGGAGAGCTGAGAGTGCCACCATCGGGTATTTTCAGCCTTTCTTCCATCAAACCCGTAAATAATCCTCGTTCATTTCATAGTCACAGGGTGCAGTCTGCATGTCACAGCTGTTAGAATAGCCTTGTCTTCTTTGCAAGGCTTTTAGTGTAGGAGGTGTGTTTATACCAGCGGTCATGCTGAGGCAGCCACCATAGGAGCTCGGCCTTCCTCCCTGAGTGTTGGCTGAGTTTGCCCACGCTCCCCTCTCCACTTGTGCTGTCTGTCTCTTCCAGCACCCAAACTGTCAACTATCTACACAGGGAACATGTAGGATTAAGGGTGCCAGGAGTGGACATAATTTTACAATACAACATAGCAAGTTATGCTGTTTTTCCTCCCAAGCTGTTGGGGAAATTATGGTGTAAGCTTGACACCTTGACTGCTGGATGATAAGTGCAGACGCAGGGAGACAATAAACATCATGGAGGATAATACTTTGGTTTAAGTGACATTTCACTTTCCCTGCAGAGCCACTGATAAGATGATAAAATCTTGAATTTTTCCACTTGTCTTTGTCGACAGCCGATTGATATTTCAGAAGCACAAACTGCATTTCAGACCTGTGGAGATGCGTGACATGAAAATAAGTTCATTGGTTGTTCACTTGGTTGCTCACTGCAGACCTCTTTGTAGATCAGAAACAGAAAGGCTTTTTGAGTCTTGATGTTTGTGCTGACTAAGTATTTAAATGAATTTAAATGGCACTTGCACAATTACTCATGGCTTCAGATCAATGTCATTCTGTCTCACTCAGTGGGCTACTCAAAGTAAAGGTTACGCCAAGGATTAGTAAGACTTCAGCGGTTCACTGCATTTGGTTTAATAAACTTGTCAGAATATATTATGATCAGACTTCCCTTTGTTGTTTTGATGTTTTCTTGTACCATTATGTGACTCATAATGAACAAGAATAAGACACATGTTAACTTCAACTCAGATTTCTTATATTGTGTGCTCTCCACAATTATTGACTCACTTAAAGGTGTCTGAAAGTCATTAAATATATTACTGTGTAATTGCAGTAGTATGTAGTTTGTCACATGTTGAGGTTTTTTAAGTTTCACTTTAAGTTTCACTCTGCATAGACTATAAAAAAATTAATTGTGGATTATTTCTTGAAAGCACAGTCTTGAAGATTCTCTCTTGTCTTACCCATTTTGAAGGGTGTCTAGGAAAAATGCACATCTGTATCATGTTGTGTTTTGAAATAATAATTGGACTACAGCATCACAGATCCTCCACCTTATAAACAGTAGACATGATATGTTTTATTTCCGCAGATTCATTTTTTGTTTTATGCCAAATCCACTTGTTTATAATTGTGCTAATTGGACAGAAAAAGCTTCATTTCGGCCTCAGCAACCATCAGTCCTGATGGAGACTGTAATGTCCCCAAGGTGCCATTATTTGCTGCAATTTTCTATCAGTCGGCTTTTTAACTTCCCTGATAAAAAAAAAAAAACCCTGGGTCCTCATCTAGCCTGATGGCTAGTGGCTAAAAAAAGGGCATCTTAATTGTGTTATATAAGAAAGAAAGTCAAACATTACTGATGAAAGGTTCATTGAACTCTGTTTAATTTTTAAATGTGAAGTGCAATTTAAAATGTATATCAGTTGCATTAGTTTTCAAAGCATCGTTTGGGGTTCCAGCAATTGTACCACATGGTATATTTTCCTAAGTTGGATTTTTTCCCCCCAATGGATGGTGTATCCAACTTGAAGTTGTTTGTGTTTCTCTTTACGATCATACTGTTGCAGTAAAAGAGTAATTTATTTTATGGAGTGTTTTTTGACCCATCTTCATAGGGGGTGCCAGTAACTGTGGAAAACGCATTACAGAGGCTAAACAATATGTTCCACTCTTTAGCCTCTAAAATGGGTTCCCCTGCACTTCACAAACATCGAATATCCCATTATGCAAACCAGCAGTCACTGCCTCCTCCTCTGAAACCTGAAATATTGCTTGCCCTGTCACTTGTCTCAGCACCAAATTGACTTAGCCAAATTTAGGATTTGAATAATGTTTCCCACCTTTTTCATCTCCACCTAAACTGAGTCAACTCCATTCAGTGACACTGTAATGCTTCTTTCATTTCTGAGCATCATCTGTCCTCTCCGGTACAAAACAATTCAACCTACCTCAAGGTGAAATCAGGATTATTTTCTATTAAATCAATTCAAATGACAGGTAGACATCCTCACAAAACCACAAAAATATTTTAGAGTCTGGGTCTCCAGCTCAACTAAGCATCCTCACATAGAAAACTTTATAAGTGGTCATATCTATGTTTAAGCAAAATGATGTATGGTTTTTATGTTATTTTTAAAATGAAATCCATTGTCGTCTTGCCATATTCAACAGAAGGGAAAATGTTGTTTTATTAGTCTCTAAAAGGCCCATGGTAACTATGAAGGAGCTGCAAAGATCCACAGTTAAGGTGTGAGAATCTGTTGACAAGACAACTGTGAATAGCTGAAAAAAGCCATAAGAAATCGCATTCTGGGTTTTTGACATGCAATGTAGTGGGTACAGCAAATGTGGAAGGGGAGACTTTTTTGAAATATATGGGAAATATTTGGTGTGGTGCAAAACTAACACTGCAGATCACATTGCACATTGACACCCATGGTGAAATATTGTGGCAGCATCATTGTGTGGGAATATTTTTTTAGCAGGTCAAAAAACACCAGCCCTAGTTGATAAAATGGATGGAGCTAAACACTGTTTAGACCAGAGGGAAAACAAGAAGCAGACTGCAAAATCTGGGATTGTGCTAAACATGCAGCCAACAATGGAATGGTTAAGATCAATGCATATTCACACATTTTAATCATCCACATAAATTTCATATTTGATAATACATTAGCAAGAATATCTGGCAATACATGGAAATTCATTTTCAGAGACACTCACCATCCAGACTGAACTTGAGCTATATCATAACAATGGAGAAAAAATGTCTTACTTCAAAAGCCTTGTAATTACAGTAATGCAAACAATTATTTAAGTGGTCTAAAAACAAATGAGGTCACATTTCTTGGATTTTCATTAGTTACAATCTTGAAAACCCTATATGGTTTTTCAAATGTTTTCCCAATAAGCACCACTTTTGTTTTGGTCTATCACATAAATCCCAATTAAATGCAATAATTTGTAGCCATAACATGACATAATGTAAACAGGTTCTGGGGTAGTATAGATTAAACAGTGAACTGAGAGGCTATGGTTCTTTTAGCTGACATGAAAATGTCTTTAACATGTTTCTTTATTGGCCTGTGCATTATGAATTATGAGTGTGTCATGACTTTGACTTATATACATAAAGGGAGTTAAACCTTATAGATAAATGTCATGAGCAATTGTGTCCTCAAGGTAAATTTAACTGGAAGATTAATCATTATAAATCTTCCCCACAACCTGCTTCAATCTTTGCGCTACAAAAGCCTTAAGTTTCTGAATTGTCATATTTAGATCATACCTGAACAATTGCAATAATTTAATTAATATTTTTGTAATAGAGGCAGTTCACTACTCATCTTTTTTATGTAAATGTTTTAATCTTTACATTTAGGGGATTAGATGTAATTGAAAGTGTTAAAGTTTTACTCATTTTCTGTGGCTGTGCCTCTTAGCAAGAGAAAAATGACTTCTAAATACGACTAAATCCTCTTCAGTCTTCCACCTGTTTGTCCTGATATCATTAAAGCTTTGCTTTTTTCATTTACGGTGTTGTTCAGTGACAGTGCAGGGCTTTGAGGCTGCAGTGTTTGTATGAGGCCATGTATCATGGGTTGTGAAGACATTAGGGGGCATGATACATTGCGTCTGTCATTCTCTGAGCTGCAGCTGCATTGCTGTGACTTTCTTGGCCAGGCCGTCCATCTCCACATTTCACAGCTCCAACGTGACTGCAGCAGGGAGATGAGGAATTTGCCTTGTCCTTGCCAAGTCCCCCGTGCAGTCACTTGCTTCCTCTCAGAGAGGAGCATCTGCATCCTGTTTGCCGCTTCCTGGCTTGCTTGGGTCATCCCCCAGACTACGTCATTACAGAGGACATCAGGCTGTATTCTCCATAAATTAAATCTGGGACTGCATTTGCACAGGGACACACAGTCTGAGTTTAACCCTTGAGGTGCACTTCAAGTAGCTGCTCTGTTGTTTCTCTTTTTATTTATGAAGCCTATGAATATGTGCTGTCAGTTTGATCACGTCTATAAATACCCCTATGGTGTTGTTTCTTGTTTGCACACAACATGTAGAATGTAGAAAAACTGTTTAAATAAATAACGTGTGCAGTATTATGAACTTTAACTTTTTTCTAAGCAATATTTTGTATCATATTTTGTTCATACAATTTCACGTAGGTTGGAACATGAATTCTGAATTATTGTGTTAAATAATTTATCAAAGATCTCTATTGACTTTGTATCTCGGGGGTGGCGGCATGACCTCTCTTTGAAGTGAAGGCTTTTTCATTGGATTCTGTGATTCTCTAACATTTTAACCCTTAACTCTATAAACCACAAGCTTTTATTTTGAGTGTTCTTTGTCAATCTAAAGGGGGCCAAGTTATGTTTTTGTGTACCTGTTCACTTCTTGGTGCAAGTCTTTATTCTATTTTCTTGAAGGGTTAAGGCCCTTTAGTACTGGATGAACATTATTTAGATGCAAAAGCCTATTTGGGTAATGTTGCTGACCAGGTCCAACCATTTATCCATCTTTTGATGGATAAGGCTTTCAGAATAATTCACCAGAATGCAAAGTTAAAATCTTCTCAGAGTGGTGTCTTGAATATGGCAATGAGTTCAGTGTGTTCCAGTGGGATCGACAGTCACCAGATTTGAATCCAATAGTTCAGCAATGAGGTAGAATGGATGTGTTAATAAAATGCAACTGTAAACTCTGGAGCATCTGTGTGACGCTGTCATGTCCAAGAACCAATAAAGTTTCAGAGGAAGGATGATATTTTGCTAAGACTATCCTACAAGAAAATAACACATTTTAAAAGCCAATTTTGGGATGGATTTGTTATTAGCAGGCTGTACCTAAAAGGTGGCCACTGAGTGTGGAGCCCATATTCTCAGACAGATGTGCGTTCAACAGGCTCGTCTTTTCATTTTTCAAAACACAGTTACCAAATAGTGATAAACGATCATATTAAAGTGGCTTTTGATTTTTAAGGAGCCCCCTGCTGGTTGCACCAGTAGGCTTATTTTTCCTTGAGGAAGAAACTAATCACTGGCTTGCCATACCAAATGAAACACACCCCCGACCAGTATGTGAAATTGGATAGTTTGAAACTATTTCAAGTGTGGAGAAAAAGTTTGTTCATTGATAACAGTAAGTTATTGGAGCTAAAAATCAATAAGGCATAACTGTCTTTTTCCCTTGTGACTTGAAAATGCTTTTTCTTTCTTTCTTTCTTTTTTTTTTTAATCAAAGGAAAGTTTCTGAAGCGTTTTTTTTTCACGATGTCAACAGGGGCTGCTGCTATAACCCTCCCGGCACCCGTCTTCAACCAGCAACCATTTATAGCCTCGCGGTGACAAACAATCTTATTATGAGATTTAAACTTTGCCTCTGCCAGTCTGGAGGATCAACATGCGCTCCCCTCCCCTCGCACCTATTCCTCGATGTTTCCCCAACTGATACTGTAATATCTGCCTACCTACACGCCTCCCCGTGACAGTGGTTAAACGCCGGTGTCAGCTCTCGGTGTAATAGAAAGACCCAGGCAGGGCTCTGGGTCTCTTCAGAATAACATGAAGGCGAGCGACGAGAGGAGCTCAGTGCTGAATTAAATCAGTCTCCGCTTAATGGATCTCCTAGTCTCGCTTCAGGCAGGCAGTTGCTGCTGAGCCGTCCTCAAACCGACAGCAGCAAATCTGGATCTTTTTTTTTTTTTTAAATTCCGATTATTAATTTTACTTTAAATCGTTGCTTTTAATTTTCAACGCCGTGAACGACTCAGTTCTGTTTGAAAATGTGCTGTGCTCGTGGTGAGATACAGTAAGCCCTCCGCTTAGTATCGGGACGAAGGTTCCTGCTCTGCTATCACTCAGCAGGTAAGCTGAATGTTTTTTTTCTTTTACCTAACTTTAACGTTGCAGACTTTGAAGAGCATTTATTATGGTCTGCTTCTATGCTTTGCATTCACATGTTGCTAGCGGTAAATCTCCAAGCCCCATGTTGTGATTTGAATAATGACGCGGCTGAAGTGCTTTGGCAGTTGTGTCAGTGTGTGGAACAAGTTAGTAATGCTTACCTCTTAAAAATTAATAGTTCAACTTGCGCACCAGTCTGCGCAAGCCGGTGCATTTTGCACTAGTTTCAGTGAGAGCTCATGCGCCCTGACATCAGATGGATGGAAACAAGGCACGGAGAGCAATTTGTCGCGCCTGTCGAACCATCGACATTTAGTTTCAATTTTTGTCACCCGAAATTGTTATTTACTTTGAGCATAAGATTTGTATTTGTTTTTCAAGTCCGTTTAAAGCATATCGGGTACTTGGAAGCTGCAAACCTCATGCTTCAACCGCTTCAGCACCATGGCCAGCTCCAGATCGCTCTATTTGATTTACTTTACTAACTTTATTTATTAGATTTATAGAAATAAACAAATATCAGATAATGGGAGCTGTTTTCAGAACTTTGTTTTCTTAAATATTTATTTAAGACATAAATACTGCTATGTTCCTGGGCCCTCGCACATCCTAACAACGCATACAAAATGAGAGCCTGCATCACAAATCTGCACTTACTTTTGACACCGTCAAGAAAAGTCAAGGAATACAAACTGAGGCAACTTTAACAGAGTCGTTTTAAGCGATCAAAATATTTCATGCAATGCTATGCACTATTGGTGCCCTGTTCTCGGAGTTGCCTTGTGCAGTCTCATTCAGATTAGCTGAGGATTTTGCTGCATGTGTGCCATCTGTCTGAAGAAAGCACACTAATTGTTGTATCCTGGACGTGTCGCTTAATTTTAGCAGTGGAAGTCTTCATATGGAGTGATTTCTCTTTTTGTAAGTCGGTACAGAATTAATCTTATCGATGTTGAGCCTGCTGGACAGTCTTTTCTACAAATAAAGAATTACTGGTGAGATTGAGAGGGGCATCAGTGGGGTCTATAACGCCAGGTTCACTGTAATGACAGGTTACACAAAATAATAAAAAAGGTGTAATCTTCTTTTATATTTTTTTTCCTTAACTAATTCTAAGTGATATCTATTAGTGGTATTAAAAAAAGCTAGACTTCCTTTAAAGATTCTCAGCTGCTGTCAGTGTTAATCTTCTTCCAATATTTTTTTTAATTATTTTTGCAAAGGATACACCTGTATTAGGATTTACCAGCCAAGTAAATCTTCCAACTTTTGATGGTGGGAGTTGTGACAGTTCCAAAACATTTCCGTTTTGCTGTTGCTGCTAAAGATGTCTCCTGCATTTGCCTTCCACATCTCCCTTTTCCTGTCCCCGTCTCCCTTATCTTGATTATACAGCTGGATGATTGAGTCAGCTGTTTTGTATGCAAGCTGCCTTGGCTCGGCTCTTTGTGGAGGAGAGAGAACGAGATCGTGCTGAGGATACTGAGAGAGAATTACAGAGGCTCATGACCATGAGAAGCAGAAAAGACGAGGCTGCCCTGTTCGATAAATTGCTATTTGAGGGAGACCGATATCCTGGGGGGGGACAGTGGTTTTAGAAATATGACTAACCTTTCTAAATGGAAATGGCATTGTGCATTACAGTTTTCCACAAATCTTCACGTGTATTGATGAATCCAGATAGAATTAAAGTTGACAGTTTTCGGCATAAAATCTGGTTTTGTAAGTTAAACGTATGCATTAAAAGTGCTGTGCTGATACAAAAAGGTTTATTCATGTATGCATATTTTGTTCTCCTATCTTGTCAGTTCTGATCTTACACTATATACTTTGCCCAATAAAGCTGATATAAACATTTTTAATCCGTTAATCAATTTATCAAACTAGAGTAATATTATAAAAAAGTTAGAAGGGGCTAAATAAAACAATGGAGCACTGGTTGTTTGGTTAGCAGCGTGCAAAACTGTAATCAAAGGGACCAAGCAGGGTTTGTAGACAAAGCTGTGAAACATATGGTACAACAGCATGGTCTAATTCAGTGGCACAGTTCTTGACAACCATTAATACTTATTGTGCTGTGAATACTGTGTGCCATTTTACAAGAGCAGTTCTGCCACCTCAGTTGCAAGTGTCACATGTGACTCTCAGCTGTTTTGTTAAAAGGAATAATGAGGCAAAGCTTCTTGGTTTATGATGAAAGGACGGATCATAGAATTAGCCACAGGAGGAAAGCGAATGAAAGGGACAAACTGTTTATTTGGCGGAAAATGAATAAAAGACGCAACATTTCACTGAAGCCTAACAGCATATAGTGGTTGCATGATCCCCTGTAACATTTTTCTGTATTACAACCACAAACTTCAATGCATTATTTTAGGATTTTATGTGCTTGACCAACTCATGAACAGAAAGATTAAATATGTGTTCTAAATGTTTTAAAAATTAAATTCTCGAAAGTGAAGCCAGCAGTTTAATTAACCTCCCTTTATCTCTAAATAAAAAAAACCATTTCAAACACTTGCCTTCAGAATGTACCTAGCTAATAACGATAGTCGGAATGTGTCAAATTCAATCGCTTAATAAATACAGCTACTCTCTGAAGGCCTTGGAACTGCTGTATATCAGAAAACATTAGTGAACATCCAGCATCGTGATGACAAAGGAACCCAACAGACAAAATCAGAAATAATGATGTCAAAATATTTTAAGCATGATTATGGAGTAAATATTTGGTAACTAAATGTACCAATTTGCCATACAGTACTGTGATGTCCAATCATCTGAAATGGATGAACAACAGCGTTTCTTCACACATACATCGTTTTCATATAAAGACTTTTAAAAATGGTGTCACAATTCATGCTGTGTGTTTTGACAGCAGCTGCTAATCAATCCATCAGCCTCTAAAAGTCTAATCTAAGAATTGTTAGTTTTCATTGCTTTTGACAGAGTTAGCCCTTTATGTGCAGAAATCATAGTGGCTTTATAGTGTACCACACTTCACTGGAAGCAATGCAAACGTATAATCAGTTACTGTTCCTTTTAATCTTACCTCACTGGTATCAGTAATGAGTGAGATGCTTGCTATTTTGAGGACACATAAAATATGAGTGAGCACAGTGCAAAAAAGACAGAAATAAGTTTGATAAGAACCATCGGCTAAATGTTTTTTGGGGTCGTATTATAAAATGTCAGCTTTAAAAAAGCCTATTTTCCACATCCTTTGCTTTCAAATTTTATACTGCAGATTTCCATCCTTCCTATCAGGTTTTTCACTTGAGTCCTCTCAACTAATTCCTATCCAAATCAGGGACGTCCACGCTTTCTGTCCTGTGGCCAAAATTGTTGAGTCAAAAGTACTCAATAACAAAATATATAGGAAAACTAAAAGCAAATAAGGAAGTCAGATTTTGTTGTTGTTTTGTAGGAAAGGGATGTTATCCATCGTAGATCCAACATGCCAAAATTTGTCTGGGTTCGATTGGACAGGTTTATTTTCAGTTTTAAGAGCAGGATTTAGATCACTTTCTTTCAAAACACAATATATTTAGTCAAGTTTAATAAATTGGATAAAGGCTGATTTGGTTGCAGCAAAGTTGGCTTTTCAGTAAAAGTCTTTGGATATACGTGTTTTTTTCCTATTATAAGAGCTTGGTTATAAAACGATGAGTACTTTGTCTTGTACTTATTAATTCCACTGTAGGAAAATTATGTCGGTAATTTTCAACCTGATTTAAAAAAAGCCTCCATCTGCATTCGCCACCTGTTCTGGACAGACCAAATTAGCATCACTCATAAACTGCAGTTGAAGGCCTCACAAAATCACTACAAGGTCAACAAATGGTCCCTGGGCCACCCTTTGGAAGCCTCTGATCTAAGTAATAATACAGACAATATCTGAACATTTAATAAGGGGGGAAACAATCATGTGAAAAATTGTGATTTGAATAGTAATCTCTCACCTGCTTTAGTGCAGTGATTCCTGTTGGACCATCTGTTTAGAGATGCTTGTGGTAAAGGACAGGCCCACCAGAAACGCCCTCTGAGTTCTGCCTTGGGACGATTGGTATTAAACTGAAGTGTTAAGGAAAGTAATTTAGTGCTCTGTATAGAGGAACTATTTGCTGAGGATTTCCAATGTTTAACGAAGGCTGTAATGAGCAGATAAGGCTGAAAAGACAAAAAAAAAGACTACCTTTCAAATGCAACCACCCTCAGGCACATTTTCCTTTAGACAATGCTAAACAAAGATGTGCTGTTCCTGAGATTATATCTCCTTCAACTCTTACAAAAACATTAACAAACTCCATCTTGAATCACCACCTTATGAGTATCTGCAAAGAGTAATTTCAGACCTGGGATTTAAGCCTATTTAGGGAAAATATGTATATAAATTTACCCGGAGCTGTTGATTGAAAGTGGCAGAAGTATCACAATAAATTCAAAGCTTGTCTCAAGAGAAAGGAAACATGGCAGATGCAGCTATTATCTCTTAAAATGTCCATTTATTTACCTGCAAACTTGTTCCTTATTTCTTTTTAAAGAAAGTACAGTAATGTAGCAGAGGAGTTTATATTTTAAAAACTGATCACCTAAGACAATATGTATTGTGCACTTGAGGGGAAAAAAATGTTCAACAGACTGTAAGACCGATGAAATGAGGGGGGAAATGTTGGAATGTGCAGATTCACTCTGGGATGTGAATCAGTCATCATTCATTTGGAAGTGAACAAAAATGAATCCACCGCAGAATGCCAGAAACGTTCGTGTAGTTTCCTCAGCCACCTGCTGGTTGCCTTATGATGCACAAAACCCTTTAGTAAACAAGCATCATGAAATGGCAGAATGAGGCATATTGAACGCTGCTCTGGCTCTTATTTGCTATCTTTTTGCAGAATAATTAGTTGCTGGGTTGCATAGCAGTGTATCTTCAGGCACCTGCATCGCTTGATGAATATCCTTTAGATAACAGCCCAATACAGCTGGCCTGTGAAAGTCCTGTCAAAACCTAGTTTAGGAACGCTGTTTCAAGTGTTAGGGGATAATCACTATCACTGAATGACTTTTCTAGCTGCAGATTATGCATGTGTTAATAAACATAGAAGAAAGAGTTGTGTTTTATGGCATCTCACTTTTATATGCGCTGTGAGTATAAAAGTAAATGAGACAACTGAGAAACCTAAAAGATGAGCATAAAAAAAATCTTACCAGAGAATAGTCTTTAGATTATTAGAAACGGAAACGACACATAAATGCAGTGCTTTGTGGCTCCATGGTCCATGCTATTTGCTGCATGTATTTGGCATAAAACAAACACATAGTTGAAACAGATATGTATAAACACTGCGTTAGAGGACAATTTTTTTTAAATCTGTGTTTTATGTATGGCTAAATACTTTTTTTTTTTAGCTAAATCATACCACAGTGTTTCATAGCTTCACATTTCTAAAACAATTAAATATGTTTTTGTTTCCACATTTGTTGAACTGAAATTATTCTACAGGCCTCACACATTCTAGATCCCAACATGTCAGCTTTTGAGTGCAGTTTTGACTACTGGCAAGTCTTTTAAACACTAGTCTTCAGTCCTGTCACAATACCTTGTGAATCAGAGTATGGATAGTTATAAATTACATTACAAACTGTCATTACTGTTTTACTTAGGTATCTAATTTTTTCTTTTTACAAAAGTCATCATGTGACTTCTTTAAAAGGCTTCTGTTTGCAAACCCTGTTTGCATTCCCCCATCGGCTGATGCAGCGGTGGCCTGTGACGTCATCAGCTCTACCGCAGCCAAACTCCAGACTCAACACCAGGACGTTGTTATTGTGTCTTATCTCTTGTCTTGTCTCTATGCTGTAACTGCGAAGTAATTTCCCTGCTGGGATGAATAAAGTACTTCTATTCTATTCTATTCTATTATATTCTTGGACTGAAACAGAGATCATATGAGAAATTCAGATTATTCAGAAACAACAGAGTGAATGGTATGGATTACAGAGGCACTCAGTCTTTACCGCAGCTTTATGATGGAAAAGGATGAACATCTTAGATAGGATGCTCTGCATAAATTTTCATCAGCTATACTTGCAAGGACAGAGGGTCTTTTTTCTATGCGGTCGTGATGCTTTTCTTGAGCACACTTGAGCTTGAAAAGCAACACATTTTGCCTGCTCAATCAAACTGAACCTAGAAGAAAACCCTAAAGGCTTCCATGAATTAAATTCAACAGAATGAGTGTGAAGTGCATCACTAGGGTTGAATGTACAAAGCATATGCTGTTGGTTTGGCAAAACTGAAGAAATTGAGAGAAAATAGTATTTCATAGTCCAATATAGATTAGAGTTTAAGGACATCTTCAGAACAATAAACATGCTTTCCACTACATTTTCAACTCAGATTTAATGATCAAGTTGTATTTAATGGACATACAGAAAAACATACTCTTTATCAGTAAAAGTATGAACAACACAAAACTAATTGGTCCTAAAATAAAGTTTGTTCGCACCAAAGCCACTTTCCAGTTTGTTTTGCAGACATCTTTAAGAGCAGTGACTGTAAAAAAAAATCAACTGATTAGATCACTGATTGGTAATGCAGCATGATTAAGCAGTTTGTAGTTTCATACCAATTAGAAACATTTTAAACCATCAGCCATTGAAGATGACAGATGCTCGATGAATGAAGCAGCTTCCATGTGCCACAAAGACTGCTTTTCATCTAACAGGAACATCGTGGTGCCATGAGTTGCTCGATGGTAATCAATACATGGCCTCTCCTGTCTATAAATGCTGGGAGACTCTAGTCTTTGCTTCGTTATGATCTAATGCTGCGCTTGAGAAAATTAACCAGTTACATGGTGTCAATAAACATAAAACCTTAATTATAACATTTCTCATTCATGCCCTCCACACAAGAGTTGATACCTTCCTCATCTGTTGAATCATATTCTTTGTCAGCTATTCAGTCGTTTAAGGGTTTTTTTCAGTATTTCTTTGCAGTCAGTGAGTTTTTAATGCAAATAAAACTACCTTGAAGGTTTTTAATTTCACACTTCATGGCAACTCATTCTACCTCATTCATGCTATGATTTGAGACAAATGTTGTGTTAGAGTAAATTAAAATACTTGTCAATAACATCAATAAACATGAGTTTATTGCTAAATATCTCAATACTAAAATTTGTCAAATTTGACTGAATTACTCCTGCCTGTAGCTTCATGTTCCATGATTTGCCCTGTCATGAAGGCTAACAAAATTAGCGTGCTTCTGAAATTTGTAAGAATTAGGAATGCCATAGGATTTAGAAAGTTTGGTGGATATCAGAAATGCAGCAGTAGTAGACATTTTCTTAAATATGTTTGACTTTGTTGCATGTATAGATAGGAACCATATTTATAATCAAAAGATGCAAAAAACACATTCTAAAGATGATGAAATGAAGGGGATTTTGTGGAACATTAAGTTTTATTGAGACAATCTTTAAAACATGAAATGGGTGTTGCTTTTGGTGAGCTACTATTACTAACAGTGAATGTAAACTGGGATTAATTGTGTGGAATTCAAAATGGTTTTGACCTGGAATGTTACGTTTTTCATAATATCACTTATCTAGCACGACTTACTATTTGTACTCTATTTTTCATCCCTTAGATGTTTCACATGGCCTAGAGCTATTTTGTTTAGCTTTGTTTCTGTCTTGAAGAATCCACTGACAGAGCTAGTGTTGCTGTTAGCTCTGTTTTTCTTTTCCATATAAAGTACACTCGGACCAGTGCTTCTGTGTTTTTACTGCGTCTGTTTCAACCACCAGTTGACTCACAGTCACTCAGCCTTTTTTTGGTGGTTTAGGACTGGGACAAAATATGATCTGCTTGTATTAAAACAAAAAAGAAAGAAAGTTGAGAATGCAGGGAGTCGTTCCTCTTCACTGTCGCCAAGCGCTTGCTTAGAAACAGGGATTGCTGCAAAGTCAGAGAGTCAATGCAATCCTCTGCTTCCCTTGATAGATACATTTATGATAGTGGCTATTAAAAACTGAATATGTCTGCACAATAACTCAGATCCAGGAATTACTACTTTATGATATAAATCTATCATATTGATTAGAGTAGAGATATATATGTGTTTTGGGGATTTAATAATAATTGTTCAATGGTTAATTGAATCATTTGTCCTGTGAAGTACCTTGAGATAATTTTTGTTGTAAATTGTTGCTGCATTAATAGATTAAGTCCAATTTAATTTAAATAAAATACGATAGCTCACTCCTAGGTGCTCTTTTACAGCAAAATCAATAATGAAACACCCTTTTGTGCTGAGTGCTGCAAAAGATTTATTCTCATTAAGGAAACATACATAATAATGAAAACAGAACAGTGCAAGAGGAATGCATATATACATACTTTTGGAATTAGAGAACAAAAAACACATCAGATTCTCTGATGTTAATATATATATATATATATAGTATAGACCAAAGGTTTGGACACACCTTTTAATTCAAAGAGTTTCCTTTATTTTCATGACTATTGACATTGTAGATTCACACTGAAGGCATCAAAACTATGAATAACACATGTGGAAATATGCACTAAACAAAAAAGTGTAAAACAACTGAAAATACCCCTTATATTCTAGTTTCTTCAAAGTAGCAACCTTTTGCTGTGATTACTGCTTTGCACACACTCTGCATTTTCTTGATGAGCTTCAAGAGGTAGTCACCTGAAATGGTTTTCACTTCATAGGTGTGCCCTGTCAGGTTAATAAGTGGGATTTATTGCCTTATAAATAGTCATGAAAATAAAGAAAACCCATTGAATTAGAAGGTGTGTCCAAACTTTTGGTCTGTACTGTATATATTCAAAACAATGTCAGTTTCTGAGACTTCTGGCGTTTTTCTTCTTCTAAGCTGTCACAACATTATCTATAAGGCTGTTTGTTTTAATCTTTGCACACCTAATTGCCCTGAGCAAACATTTTTGAAGTGCACAATCATCCGAAGTGAAAACTAAGAAAGCGAGTAGCAATCAGATGAACCAGCCCAGGATTCATCTCCACTTTGATGCTGCGCGAAGGTCATAGCTTAATCTTCCTCCGCACAACAGCCCAGCACAGTGTAGAAATTTCTGATGAATAGCCTGAGCAAGTCTATCGCTTCATGTTGAAATGCCTCGTTGAAATGCTTCTGAGAGCTCAATAGCTGTTGGGGACCCTTAAAAAAGCATTTATCTGACACAAGAAACCGGATTACTCTATAAAGTATCAGTATTTTAAAAAAAAAATCTGATTAAACTAATTTGCCTAAGTAAATTTATTCAGTTGTTACCATTTTTTAAGTCATTTAACTTAAATGGATAATTTCAGAAAACATCCTAAGCTAATACATTTGTGGTTGTTTTATGTATATCTATTGTAAAGATAATGCTTTTTAAGTTTTATTTCTACTGAATTTAAATTTTAAAAAGCTTGGCACTTAAATCCATATTTTAATTAAAAAGAATGTATAAAAGTGACTATTTTCATTTCTTGCAAGTTAAATCTCTTGGTTGTCTTGCATGTGATTTATCCCATAACAATCCAACCATATGTTTTTCCTCTTAAGTTAGTTTTTGTCTGCATTCATCTTTATTACAGCTAAAAAGATTTAAACTTATCTCCAGTTAACTTTCATTTAGCACTTGTGTTATTGTTGGACCAACATGATTAAACCCATAAGATTTGTGCCTGAACTGAGCTCTTAAAATGGGGATCAGTGACTTTGAGACTTACATGGAGAACTCACAAAGTCAATCTGCACCAAATATTAAAACATTGCAGCTTTAAAAGTCAGGTCAGAGGGGCATTTTGTACACAACAGTGTGAATCACTCATCAATAATTCTAACAACTGTATATCAACCCTTTCCAGCCTTAATTTTACCTGGGTTCTTCTAGTATTCGGTTTAGAAAGCAGTTACTTAGGGTATTACTGTGAGGAAAATATGTTTTAACAACTTCTGAGTGTGCAAAATGCCACAACACCTCTAATGCATTTGTACAAATAAAGCACAGTTTTGGTTTGTGAGTCATAACTAGTCCAACTAATTACAAAAATAATGTAAGCCTGTGAAATAAGCATTAAGAGTTAATGGTCATTTCAAAAAGAGATAGTGATTAAATCTGCAAATTATCAGCAAGCAGTGAACATGGAACACTGTTACCATAGAAACTGCTTCCAAACTTGGACCAAACATACTAGCAACTACTTATAAAAAATGTGCCAGTATTCACACCATTTGCAGGCCATGGTGTACTATAGCACTCATTTTTGGAGAGAACTGCTGAATACTTGACTTAGTGTTCATTGACACTATCTTGAGGCTTTAGTAGTAATGATGAAGCAAATTATTCAGATGTATTTCTACACAGTCACCCCAGTAAAGCCTCAGTCAAATGTCATTTGAAAGTAAAGCCTTCAAATGTTAGTTTTGCATACCGACTTTACTGAGACATATTACACTGTAGAAAAGCATTTTTTTTTTTTACAATTCATACAGTTAAGTAATCTGCTGTAAAGTTGTTGAAATTGTCTGAACTACGCTGAATGTAAATTCCCTAATAGGTGTGCCATGACATCTGTCTTGCTCTGATAAATGTTTTGGTATATAACGAAGTTTGTGATTCAGAATATCTGAAAGTCCTTTTCTTGGCAGATTTTGTACAGCTTGTAGAAACATCACTATTTACCTTGATAACGGTTGTGTCGGTGTCGGATGAATGAACAGCAGCAAGACGTGAACATCTTGTGACCCCAAACTCATTCTCCATAGTCTTGACAGCACAAGCACTTCTGCTAACATCCCCTTTTTGATTATTATTATCTTCAAGACCGACAGCTGGCAAGAAAAATGGCCCATCCCCAGCTGCAGTGCATCAATCTGACACCCCACCTGTTGTTTTTTCACTCATGCCCTCCATCGCTCATTAAACAGCACTGCCTTCCAGGCCGAATCATCTCAGGCTGGTGATTACCCACTGGGAGACCAGAACAGAGAGATGGGAGGGATCTGGGGTGCCAGATTGTCTGGCCTATGAGGTGTTATTCCTTAACTAAAAATTGAGATTATGTGGAAAGTTTACATGCCAATTATGCTTTCTCACTTTATTGAGGCCACTTAGAGTTTGTGTGAAGTCATGCACAATGAACACAGCAGGCGCAGTCCTTTGAGATTTATTTCAAACAAAATTGGAAAATAGAATAAAGTGGAGCATTAAGTTTATTCAATAGTCAATTGTATTGGTTTTACATTCCACCCTCAACAAACTACATTTCAGGGACAATAAGAGTTATGAATTAGTCCCGCTTATGTAGCACAGGTCTTATGTGGGTTTTCAATCAAAGCCATTCAGCTTTCAGTCATTGTAAAATAAACCCCTTTTCATTGATTAATTAAATTTGCTGTTTATAAAGATTTAATCTTTGGAAAATCTGGATTTTTTTTACCAGTGTTCTCCTTGGACTGCCATACTTTAGAGTGGTATGAGCCTGCCAAGGGCCTAAAATATGGGTTTACTAGCATGTCTTACAGATTGTGTTTAGTGAGATTTTGAATGTAGTTCAACTCCCGGAAGGGTTGTTTTAAATATATATTTTTTTCTGTCATATATAATTTCTTTTTAAGAAAAGAAAGGGAAACAGGAAAAAAACAAAAACAAATGGAACATGCAATTTCAAAAGGTATTATAGTTTCCTCTCACTGCGGTGCAAATAAAGTCTAGAGATGTGATTGGCAGTAGTTAGCTTTTGAATAAGTTAAATGCTATAATAAGCAAACACATTTTGCTTGGGGGATTTTATTCCTCATCTTTACAGACATTGACTGCATAATAATGTGCTTTGTACCCATGAAACACTATTCAATTTTGTATAAATGGGTATTTTTTTATTTTGTAATGCTATGTTATTTTTGACTAGGTGCAATGTGCATTAAGGTAAATAATGAATTAAATACAAAATTATCTGCTCCTCACAGAACACATCTTTATTCAAAAGCCTTACACCTGTCTGCAGATTACTCAGGCAGTTTTATTTTTTCACTTTTTCTTATTTAAGAAGTAAAATATATCAGGTGTTAAGGTAGTCCCTCTGCTGAACCCTTCTTTTAACACTCATGTAAACTTGTCTTTTTCTAAAATCTCTTCTGCAGATTTTTCCTTATCTAAAATTCTGTTACAAGCAATAAAATTCATGAGTTCTGGTCAAAAATCAAAGCCTGCCCGGCTTAACCTAAATTATTATTATCAGGCAGCTTTTGGTCAGTAATTTGCAGCTGCTAAATAATGATAGTGTCTCTTGTATAGCAATTTCAGCAAAGTGATTTCCAGGGAATGTTTTAAGACCACAATTCGAGTACATTTTCATTCAACACACTATACAAAGAGATCAAAGAGCACAAATAGTGGAGTGGAAAAGTGTTTAAAAAGGTTTTGAAGTGCAACAGCAAAAAAATAAAATAGTTACAACATGTTTATACCAAAAAAGACAACATGTGGTTCTTACTTTGTTTATCCAGTCCCCAAAGGCTGATGTCTTTCAAATAAATGTGTCCTTCTTGGTCAGTGCAAAACTTGAGAATGTCATTCAGCATTTGAATTAAGATGCTAGCTACTGAGACCTTGAGTTTAACACCACTACTTTTTAGCCAGATTTTACAATTTCACATCATACTTTTCTATAACCTTTAATAATGTTAATGTTTTAGGGTCAACTTATGAGGCTGTAAAACCATTATGGGTACGATAATGTTGCCTTCAAAGATGCTCAAGTTACCGATGTGATTTGCACTAATGAACCTCTGTATTGGTGATAAAAAGCCTTTTTATCATTTCTATCCTGTTCAAATTGGGCACCTTAATGAAGATGGGTTTTAATTTTGCCCACTTATTATGTTTCTGGTGTTTGCACCAAAGAAATACACTGTTTCAGATTTTTTTTGAAAGTGTTTTTTGTTTTTTTAGTTGCAATGATCTCACTTTGTTTGTTTTAGTTGTGTGTTTTGTGTTACACTTTCACTAGGAATTTTAAAGTCTTGATATATCAGCATCCCCCTAAGATTTGTTATTGCTGTGACTACATGTATCCATGAGTGACATTTTCTGTTAAGATGCTGTATGGAATACCTGCACTGTTACAACCAGTCTACTACCACAGTTACTGACCTGGACGAGCTGTAGATCTGCTCCACTGGTGTAAATTAAAACTAACTTATGTTTTTTCTATCATTAGGTCGAGAGGCCTGGAAAGTCTAGCCTTAGTTTTTAGTGTGTTTGAGTTTCTTTGTGAGGTGAGCTAGGGCAGCAGGGAAGAGAAAAGTGGCTTTAGATTTCTTTTCAGGGCACCAATATGCCTGGCAAATAGAAAGCTCCCTGTTCTATCAAGGGCAATTGATAAAATCTTCATAAGAAAGTAGAGAAGTTTATATGAAAATATTTAATAATGAGATCGGGAGAAAGCTATACAGTGAACAAAGCTTGGCTCGGAGAGACAAGGGCAGTCAGAGAAAGGACGAGTCTTGGGTAACTTTGTTGATCTTTTATCAGTGTTATGAAACATAGGAACCAGTTTTTATTATAAAAGCAAAAAGATGACAGACTTTGTGTGCTGAAATACAGTGCTTTGTATGAATATGGAGGACATCTTATGTCCGTTCTGACAGAGAGACTCGGTGTAGTGGAGCATAAGTAATCTTGAGTCATCATAGAGTATGCCCACTATTCTTTTGATCCGCATCAATTTCAGTAATTTACAGCTATTGAACTGAACATCATCTCTCCCTTTTTAGTTCTAGCGCTGAAAACACAGGTTTTTACCAGACAAAGACTGTATATTGTTTCACAGTTTTGACAAAGAAAATGTTTTAGAAAAATATTAAACAAAAGCTGTGTAAATAAAGAATATGATCAATCCCCTTTGGACCACTATGCTGCTGGCCACACACTGGTCAGATTTGAAGAGACAGATGGAAGGATTGGAGTCGGGGAAAATAGACTTGAAAATGACAGCGTAGGGAACAAGAGAACAATGATGAAAAAACTAATAAAGCAAAAGTATCCCCACAACACTTGGTTCTAAAAAAGGCTTTTATTAATTCATTGATCTCAGCTCTTGTTTCTCTTCTAAAATAATAGTTTTTTTCATACTGATTTATTTTGATTAAATTATTTAAACATGTAACATTATTTTGTTTAAACCTGAAAGAAAACCACTATAATTGTCTGTGAAATCTAGTATTTAAGTGTTACTAAGCGTTGGAATTTCTTATTTTTAAAATTCAGTAATTTAAATTAGTAAAACAGAAGAACTCATTGAAAAACTAAGGTCTGAGCAAAAAAACTGTAAAAATGGAGGCTGAAGACAACCTTACTTTAAAACAGTTGGAAATTTATGGAATGAAATGTTAGAATAACAATAGAAACAAAAATAAAAATCTGGATGCTCTCCATGATCTGCCTGAATTTAGAGCCGCCTTAGGCAAAACACAGGTCCTCACATTCACAACTTGTTGCCAAAAACGCACATGAAATCTTCATAGACTTGAGTATGAAAACCTAAAATCATTTAGATGTAGAGAATAAGGAATAAAGTCCGATGAATTTTCTTAAGAAACACAAGCGATCTTTTCCATGATTTGGGATAAAGTGAGGATTTCCGACAGACTGGGTCAAACTATTGTTTTACTATTTTGCTGTGAAATCTTTACAAAATACCCACGTATACAAACAACCACCTTTTCATTCTTGTGGATGCAATGAAATGATAGTTTCCATTTAGAAATCTAAAATATAAATTTCTTTACCCTTAAAACTGTGACTCTAATTCTAAGGATACTTCCAGGAGAGCGGGTGGTAGTGTAGAAATATGTCTGAGCAGTTATTACAGCTATATGTATTTATATATATACTGTATGTTTTATTTGAGGACAGGGCTTCCCTTGGGGGCCTGAGAGCCTATTAGCCCTGCGGGGGCATCTGCTCTGGCTTCAGTCCGCCTCAGGCACACACCCTCTGTCAGTTCTTCTGTGCCCTGCCTCCGGTCCCTCCTTCAGGGGGCTTCTCAAAGTTCTACATCTGTTATGTCACCACAATGTCACTGTTAACATGATAGAAAACTTGCTTTATTGCAATTTATCTTAATAACTCAGACGCTGTAGCTTCACTAAACAGTTAAAACAGATAATTATAAGGAAATATGATCAGAGCAATCTATCCATCATATAAGAAGCATAATAAAAACCATAATTTGTATCGGAATTGGGAGAATGTATGTTGGAGATTACCCTTTTAGTACAGCATGAATAGTGAAAAGAAGCTTAATCAGAACATAAGACACTGAAATTTCAATTAACTTTTTCTTGATAGTCTTTAAAGATACGAGCCTGATTAAAAAGTATAATCCATTTTGAGCAGCATACAATCCACATCAGACAAAGAGGACATGTCCAGAAGGAAAAGTGCACACAGCAGGAAGTGTTGGGCTCTGTACCTTGATATTAGCAGTTCAAGACGGAGTAAATGCTTCCATTTCTGTCTAATCTGATTTACAGACCAAAATGCATGTGCCTGAGTCTATATTTCAGTGTCACAGTACCTTTAATTAAAATGTTCGATCTTTCACTTTTGATTATTCCCAGTGTTAAAGGGTTTTTAATGGCTCTGTTAGATCTGATTAAGAAGAGCACCATGCTCTGGTGTGAGACATGGAATACTGTAAACAAAATAATGTTTTGCTCAGATACTCCCTTCCCATGTGGGACTAGTAATTAGAAAACGGAAATGAACACTGTCACTATTGATGTTTTTCATGTCTTAGCCAAGAATCCAGATTTTACAACTTTCCCAAAGTTGTTCCCTGAATGCATAGATTAAAAAACAACAACATCAAGAAAGTGCATCAGAGAAAAAAAGGTGCACCATGTTACAAATGTGTTTTTAGGAACAGATTTCAA
Source organism: Xiphophorus maculatus (assembly GCF_002775205.1). Lineage (NCBI taxonomy): Eukaryota > Metazoa > Chordata > Actinopteri > Cyprinodontiformes > Poeciliidae > Xiphophorus > Xiphophorus maculatus. The sequence goes on along the minus strand of NC_036458.1, from coordinate 8,086,363 downwards.
AGTGATTACTTTGCAACTTTTGTATAAAATATGCAGACTTCATCTACTAAGCTGTAGAAAACAGAAATAAATGAAACATAGGAAGGCCACTTGCACATGAAATCTTTTAAAGATTTTTGCATCTGAATGCATCAGTCACCATGAGCCAATAGACAGCAGTCAGGTCCCTTGGGCAATCTTGGCTGTCGTCCATGCAGTTCGGACAGCTGCCAGAGTTTCAAATGAGTCAGTGGTTGCGAAAAATTGAAGGGACCTCCCTATAAAGCGGGCAAATTTGAACTTTCTCTTTTATTGATTCAAAGTTAAGCTTACTGTGGAAATTAACTTCTTGTAAAGTCATTTGGAGCTTCTCAGCTCTGATCTGGTGCTTTCATTCTATAGAAAATTGATTACGTTTAAGGCAATGTAATTTTGCAAAACCCAAAAGAAAGAAACTTTGCACTCGTGCATTAATGCAGTTATGCAGTCAAAGGGATATTTTGACCCTTTCAAAGTTAATCTTTTCATTCTAATGTGAGCAGCGATATCCAAAAGGGGCTTGTGTGATCCCTGCAGTTTATTTAAAGCAAATCCTTATCACTAATATAATGTATATTTTGTTAATTGTATGCCTTACCAAAACACCAATCTGTTTAAAGAGGAATATTGATCATCTTTGGAAAGATTTTATTAATATCTCTATTTTGACTCCAGATTTAAAGTCTTTTGCACCACTCATTCATCCTTCATATATTTTTTGTGCATCAGGCTACCTGCCTGCTGCACCCTACGCTGCACTACCTTGACTCATTTGCATTGTATGCATCAGAACAAGTGCAACCCATGTCCACACGGGGCTTTATGCTGACCCAGTGTCACAACACACATCCTATGTAACCCACAATGTCCTCAGTAGGATTTTGGCTGTGGGGCTTCGTCAGTTGTCATATCATGTTCTCTTCCCCTCATGTCATTATTTTGAAATGTCATATTAATGCAAAATATCACTGAATCTTAAATAATGAATTCAAGTACCTTAATAAATTCTGTATTTTTTAATAAATGTGGGAGAAAAGATTGACGATTTAGAAGTTATATAGATTTATATGTTTTTTTTTATTATTATTGTTATTGATTTACTTTGCAGATCACTGCCTGCAGCGTGTGTGGCAATCATGTTGTATCCAGTAATTATTCTGTCAAGCTGGACCTTCAAAATTTTCAACTGCTGCTCCTCATGAATTTGCACTCAATTTACAAGTACGGCTGACACGATGAAGGATTCGGTGACGGCAGACTGTAGGCAACAGTACAGCTCTCTTAGTTTTGCGACAAAAAGAAATTATATCCTTCAGAAAATACGAAGCATTGATTTTTGTTGTTGCTGAGCTTAGAAGCCTTCTGGGACTAAGTGAACTAAAGTTACAGACCAGTGTTGAGTAAAAGAAAGAACTTAACTTGCTTTGCTTTTTATGTTTATTGGCAATTTTCGCTGTCTGGTTTAGATTCACATTTTGGCTGCTAATCAATTCAAGAAACCTTGAAAATACATGTTCGACATTTTTCATCTTATTATAATCATCGTGCTGGCAGATACTCTGTATTCACCACAATCATGTTAGTTTTTGCAGCACTGAATGAGGAAACAGGTTCGTATAAAATTACACAAGAATCCTCTTGCAAAACTGGATGGATGCCAGCGGCAGCTTTTAAGGGAGCAGCTAGACAGATCTTCTCTTTTCTTTTTAATGTGCTCTGGATACTCAGCCATGAACGCTTCCAACACTTGCCTACATACACATTCTTTTTTTATTTTTTGTATTTGTTTCTCTGGAAGTGGCCTTTACATCTACATCTCACTGTCTTTGACTTTTCCCAAAACACCAATGGTGGTTTTAAATGGCCAAGCAGGTGGAGTGCTTTCCCTTGTATATTGTTTTTATTGACTCAGACAGTTGAGGAGCACACTGCGAGAGGCTTGAAGATGGAAAAGGGAGTGAGATAATACGCTGGGGGTAGTTTCTGTTTAGAGCGTTGTCAGTTCTCTGACACTATACATAGATAAAACACACATTTGTCTTGAATTCAGTGGCTTCTATAGTATTTAGTTTTTTCACAATAATTAAAATACTTTAGTCATCTTCTTCAAAAAAGAATGTTTTAAAAAAATCCCATGCCTGATAACATATGAACAAATAAATGACTTCAGTGGAACCTGGAGGGGATCTATATGTGTTTTTAGCACGTCCAAATCCAACACTGGACTCTAACTTCGGGGACCTTACAGTTTTGTTTTCTTTCCATTTTAAGCTAAATATGAAAGAAAATATTCAAGAATACTTAAATTTTATATTTTAATCAATCATGAATCATGAAGAATGTAATTTCCATGTGTTCTACTTTACAACAAAATAGGCTGCATGATGGTCAAGCTGTTAGTGCTGTGGTAGATGTACTATTCTCCCCAAATCAATGTGGATTTTCTCCAGCCATTATGACTACTCAAGTTTCCTTCTGTAGCCCAAAAACATGTTCATGAAATAAAGAAAAAAGCCATTTAAACCAACCTGGCCTTGTGTGAAAATAGATTTGTCACCCTTATTAAATCATGAATAAAGTGTGAATAATCACATTGTTCAGATGGCTGAATTCCATTTCACCAGCCACACCCAGACCTGATTAGATCCAAACCAGGAGATTATAACAATCACACACAATTAAACATTCTAGTCGTAGTGTGATGGTGTGAAGCTACTTTGTTCCTTTGTGACAGTCGTAAAATGGTTATGTCCTTCAATTCAAACACATTCAGGTTAACAAGGGTGATAATGCAAAACTCAGCCATTTTGGTTCCAAAAACACAAGATGAAGGTTTTGGAACATCTTGGTTCAAGTCGAAACTGAGATCAGATTTAGATGTTTGTCAGGACATCAGTCAGTCTGTTCATACAAAAAAAAAAAAAAAAACACTCTAGTCTTGTTAAATTAAAACACTCCTGGAAAGAAGATTGGGGCAGAATTTACTTTAATTTAGTTAATTCTTCTTCTTCTTTTTTTTTATTTGTCAGATTTTCACCATGGCGATCGATTTAAGTAACTCATGCAGTTGTTGCCACTAAGAGTTTTGGAATGGATTTTTGTCTTTGTTGTGGTTTATAAAACCTCCTTCACTCTGTTGTTTTGATTGTGCATCATTTAATCCTGCTGTGTGTTGCACATAACGATCTTACAAATCGAAAAAAATCCACAGGTTATTTTTTATCAGCATCACTGTGTATTAATGGGCTCCAGGCTAGACTGGGTCATTATAACCAAAAGCTTTTAATAATCTCATCTCGGACATCCTCCATTTAAGGGCCTCATCTGATAAAATGTAAACAAAAACAGCCTGAAAACAGTCAGGGGGAAGTAACATTAACTGTATTAAATTATGTTGTATTAATGGATGGATTGATGGACCACAAATGTTTTTTAAGCCTTTTTTTAAAACATAAACTATATTTTGCAGTGTGTTTGGCTGCATCTTTTTTTCAAGAGATATTCACTTTGGAGAAAAGGAAGCACATTCAAGATCTTTTGAAGCACCTATCTTTTTGTTACTATCTGAGATTTTTTATTGCTGATCTCAAAAGCTGTAAAAAGAAAGAATGTATGATATAATGGAGAAAGTCAAGTTCTAATATCACTATCTTCATTCTAAAAAAATCTATTTTTACATGATATTAAAACATAACAATAATAAAAAAGGTATTTATTTGAACACATGTGAGAACTGCCGGGTGCTTTTATCGCATGGATTGTAGATACCAAGGCCACACAAACGCCCTGCCTCTCTGGCAAGCTGTGAGCTCTCCCATGCACTCCTCTGAATTACCTGTCAGCATCGATTACAGAGAGACTCTGTGGATGGGATCTTGGATTTTCTCTCCCTCAGAATTAAGATAAGCTCCTGCCTGCCTGTTTGAGTTGCCCCTTCTTGACCCACCTGTTGAGTGTGATGTGAGATGTGAGTTCCACCACTGTGGCCATATTATCCTCCAGCAATGCACACACATGCACTTGTGCCAAGCTGGCAGCACTCACTGTCCTCATCTGTTTCATTTCTCATCGCCCATGTTCCTTGTCTCCTCCTCTCACCTTTTGTTTTCAGGCCATTGTTTTTCTCCTCTCATCTCTAACCCCTCTTGCTAAGCTATCTGTCTGCTCCTATTCAACCTCATCTCTCTCCCCACACTTTGTTGACAGCAAATTTCAAAGAGAATGTTCTCCTTCTGCTCTTATCCATGCAGAAATAACACATTCTGCTTTTTGAAATTGGATATATAAGAATTTAAATGGGCCATATCACTGATAGCTGGGGTGCACAATATTATCTGCCATTTCAGCTTAGATCTGAAGTATCTAATTTATTTTTTTCCTTTGGATTTAGTTCAAGGTTGCCAGTTTACACCTTGTACATCGTAGTGATTGTCCCCAGGGTGTTTTTACATGCTACTAAGCTTTCCAAAATACTTCAGTTGGCTTCCTCTTTGTTGTTCCTTTCTTCTTTTTTTTTAGATAGATATTGTACACGTTCTTACAAGGTTAAACAAGAAGTGGAAGTCGTCAGTGTCCTTGATTAGTACTGTATATCTTCACTCCACAGTGAATCCATTGCAAAAGAGCTAGCAGAAGTGCTCATTTGAGATGTTAATCAACTATTTGATTAGATGAATGGATGGGGTAAAGGGGGGAATGTTAGGGGGTGATAAAATGTATGTTATGGTGGATTTCATTTGTGCCCTAAAGTTGAAATTTACAGCATGCAAGTCATAAAAATGTACTGGGGAGCCGTTTAAGATCAGAAAAAAATTACTTAAAATGTAAGTAATTTTATGTCATTTTTAAATCAAAATTGGTGATACATGGAGCTATTATATAAACTGTATACTCCAATGGTTTAAATCACATTAAATCTGTTTTACAGGCACTATTTCGCAAACTTTGTTTGTGGAAAAATATATGACACTCTTTGGATGTGTTTCTACCTGGCAATCAAGACACACATCAGAGAATAATGCTCCCGAAGTCTGGCTCTGTACTAAATGAGACAAGGCAGGCTGCCATGGATTTCTTGAGTATGTCAAAAAAAAAAAAAAACTCTAGCACATAAGTGTTGCAACTCTGAGACTCCATATCAACATTTATAGACTGGTTGAAAAACCTAAAACCTGGGAAATGATGCTTGCTTTTTGTGCCATTGGATCATAAAACAAGAGCACAAAAAAACAAAAAAAAAACAGCCATCCAAATGTTGAAAACAGTGTGTAAAGTAAAACAGGAATTTTCATGAGCTGATCAAAGTGTAAGTCCATAACTCTTAGAGTCAAAGTGTTCATGTAAATCCAGCTTTAATGTAATTTTTTTTTACAGGCATTAGCATAATCATCCTCTGATTGCAAAGGCAAAAGGCTCTCTGTCTTTAAATGTGGCCAAATTGTCCAGAAGCACAAGCAAGGTCTCTTCACTTCATAAATTAGAAGCAGTAAAACAGTTATATTGAATTTCTTAGACAACCCTGAAGGTTATGGGATAAAAGAGCATAGTCCAAAATTTTCAGCTGTGCCAAATCCAACAGCATAGCTGGTTTGGATCCTCATACCAAAGTAAGACTCTTTCTGATGCTAACTGCAACCCAGCAGCATAATACACATGCCTTTTAACTCATATGTCATATATGTAGCCCTTTTATAACAACTGAAAGTAACACTTACATGACTATGCAAAAAAAATGCATTTGGCAGTGCTATAAACTGCCAAATCCAATTGTTTTGTCCCTTGCTTCTGTTTCTCCCTTTTGCATTTTGAAGCTCAATTTACAACATAAATTTCAATACTTCTAACTTGCTGCCTCTTATTTTGAAATAAATAAATAAATAAAAAAACACTTTGTGGCCTGATAATTTCTTTCTATATAAATATATGTTGAACTACCAGTGCACAAGTGAAAAACAATGTAGAAGTGACCTTGAAATCTACTATACTACCATAAATTTAAACTATTATTTCAATTTAAACTAACTCTTATTTCCATAAACACAATGCCGGATCCATTAAATGATCTAAAGACGGAATAAGAAACAGAAGCAACCCAGAGACTTTTTTTTGTTTTACTTTGGCACCTCTTTGATCAAATTTGTAACATCTGAATAATGTAAAGCTCTTTAATCTGTGGTTCAAACAAACAATTTATGAGTCTTTCAAGTTCATTTCCTATTCATTACCAATGAGGGAGCTCCAGGCTGTGTATCAGTTTGACACTGCAGTAAAGTATTGGTTCTCTGCCGTGGAGAGGTAGTTAGTCAGCTCTTGGAGTTTGATTATTCCCCCTAACACCCTTGGAAAATGATATGTGACTTTGTAGTGTTCCTAAACCATCTGGAAAGGTTTCATCAAGGAAAAGAAGTTGGTCCTTGAAGGAGTGCTTTCCATAATTTGTGAGTCTTCAGGTCTAATGTTGAGTTGATGAGAGATTTGTGAATGGTAGTCTGAGATCTGATATAATTTCAGCATAGGGCGGCTGATTACATTCTCAATGGTGTGCTGGCTTTTCAATATGTTGGGTTAAGGAGACATGGGGAAATTGCATCTTTAGCGTTCTCAGGAGGAATTTCATTTTTACTTCCACTGATTGGACTTTTCAGCGCCAGAGGAGACACGCTAGGACTTCATAATGTGGTTTTCATAAAATTGAATTTTGAGGAAAGGCTTTTCAAAGAATTGCAAAACAAAGGTGGTTGGAGTTTAACGAAAGCCATTTCACTGAAAACTATGACGTAGAACAATATGGAATGTTTGTAAAAGTTTGTTCTACTTTCTATTTGAATTGTAATGTCACATTTTTTATCTAGTTTTTCATGTTAACATAATTGTCCCTGTGTCCACACAACACATGCACACTATATATAGTGTAATTTATATTGCTTTACTGACGACTTTTAAGTAGTATAACATATTTTGAGTAACTACTGCATGTTCATTTTTCAGCAGAAACCAATTTTCAAGTGTAACAGTGAGTCAGGTAAAAAATTCCCATTCCCCGCCTTTATCAGCTTGTCTCAAACATGGCATGTAATTGTGTCCTCGTCGAGCCATATTGTTATCGTACTTAGAGCTCCTAATCCCCTCTGGTAATCCCATCGACTTCACTATGACTATAAACCCCCTGGTTGAGCTTTCCTGAACAGCTGTCAGCTGCTCACATTTCACTGTCAGACTGTTTCTGACAAAATATGAGTTTATTAGCAAGGTGTAATATGCATTTTCTTTTCTTGTTAGCTTTCTTTGACTGACTAAGTGTGCCCTTATGAAGATGTGAAAATGTGTGAGGTGTGAGAAGAGCAGCTCTGTAATTGGATTCATATGGAGATGATCATTGTACCCATTAGTGCCATTTGTGTACAGTGATGTAGACTCCATCTTTCATTGCCTCTCATTGCCTCCTGCTTTCCCCTTGGAAATGAACAATTATCTTCCGTAAATTGTTTTCTGCAACACACCAAGTTGCACATCAAATACAGGCACATAAAAATCACTCTGTTCATCTAATTTTTTGTTTTATAGCATGTAAAGGCGTTCATTTTGGGCTTTATCAATTCATTTGTACAAATAAACATTTTAATCAAGGGAAAATTCAGAACATACGGTTATTTTTATGTTTGCTGGCCTCTAAACCTGATCATCTTTATGCTTTGATTTTGCCTCCTGCGTTTGAACTTTAGTAGAATTGAATAAAATAGATAAAGAACCCAATAACTGTGTTCCTAAGGGTCAATGCTTGATTCAATTGCTAGAAAAAATAAATAAAAGCAAAAAGTCTTAAAGTAGAAAAAACACACTAAGACAATTTAATTTTTACGGAAGTTAAATACTTATCAGCCCCTAGTGAATCAAAAACTAAACTACTTAGGGTTTGAGCTGGTGAGGAGATACATTTAATTATCTTGTTAAATAAACTTGGCCAACCAATGGCCGTTTTGCACCAGTCAGCCCTTATATATTCACAAGTTTCTGAAATGGGAATGGGAAATTTTACTTGGGCACAGCAGATATATCCTGGGGCACATGCCTGAATAAAACTGCTGATTAGAAATATTTGGATTATTTATGTGTTACTAATTTACATCACCATTACCAATGATCTCCCGAGTCTTTAAGAATATAAAATCAGCAAGCTTGTATTGGAAGGAAAATCACCTAGTACTTCTTATAGCTGACATTTATCTTTAATTTATGTCTTTTTAGAGACAGCCATGCAGATTCTCTTCACTTCAGATGTTACCTCAGCCTTACATACTTTTGATGAATCCTGCTAAAGCTAAAGCAACTGCAGGAAAAGTGATTGTCAAAACTCTTAAACTTTAAATGACATGCAGTAAACACAAAAAATCATGTCAATGTTAAAATAAAAATATTCAATTAAATAATTGAGTTCTGGAAAGCATTCAGTTTTTTTTTTTTTTTTGCATTATACATTTTTAAAGCAGATTAGCATACAAAACCAGAACTAAAGAAAGAAAATGAAATCAATTTGTTCATGCAGTGCTGGATTGGGAGTGCTTGTAGTTTGATCTCCACACATATTCAGAAGAACATTTTTCTTGTGTGGGGTTATAGAAGTATGAAAGTGGTGTGCTTCTCTATACGAGTTGGTGTGAAGTATAATATGTTCTGGGAAGAAAGAACGTTGTTCTTGTAGCCTCGGGTAAATTAACAAATTTCTCTGGTCTTGCAGAGTATGCATTGATCTGTACTGGGAAGGGTGGAGGATGTGTTGCATTTAGACACCGTAGCACAATAAGAATTTGTTTACATATATATGTCAAATGTATGAAGGTAACATTAGTTAAACATGAATAAATTAATGTTTTCTATAGTTTTCATGAAAAAAATATGCATTTCCAGTGTGGGGTTAAAGTAGCAAAAATACATTTCTCAGTATTACTTCCATAGCCTCCAGCAGCATGAAATTTTGAGGAAAATATCCCTGCGACTTGTTTGCGTGGAGGATTAGAGAGGAAATCTACAGGAAACTAGAGCTAAAACTCAACATTGTTTGTTTCTGATCTTGAACAGCTTGAGATTTCATTACATACAGCATGTTCACAAATGCTGTCCAAATGCTGAAAGAAAGCCAAGTACCTTAAGTACATCCACAAAGACTGTCGGTTGACAAGTCCCATGGGAGAGGTAAAGAAGCCTTTCCTCAAGGAGCCAGAGGCAGGACGTGCTCTGTGGGTGCATGAGCTTCCCAGGTGTTGTTTAGGATGCAGTTTAGACCTCGAGTCTCCTTTCTGCTGCTGCCTCCAGGCTGCCCAGGCTCATCTCAACTCCACAGGCTCTCTGTCTCTCTTTGTTTATCCATCCTGCCTCCACAGATTCCCACAGCAGAGAGAAGAGCCCTGACCAGCACTCAAAGAGATGATGTTTTATGTAGCTAGTTACATGCATTGAGACCGGGTGTCTTTAGAGACGACTGTACGTTTATGCTTTTAGGAACATCTATTTCCAACGTGTCTCATTCTGACGGTGTTGCTTCTTTTCTTTTATAGTTGGTATGTGAATGTGTTGAGTAGACAATAGATATGTGCTTTACATAGCCCCTGTAAGGCATCTTCATTGGGCTGACAAAAGTTGAAAAAGATTGCATCATTCAAAAAAAAAAAAAAACCCTACATGTAAGACTACATGCAATGTAAGAAGAGATCCTCGGATCAGAGATTTGTGGCCAATTTCCAATCACCTTGGACCTCTGACTTAACAATACCAAATCTTTTTGATTCTGATTTCTCTTTAAAGAATTAGATTTAACAAAAGAAAAAGTAAAACAATTCTACACTTTCCCCCTGTGAGCGTTCATCAGTTATTTATATTAAAAGGGAACTGAGTGAGAGAAAGCAAACAAACTGATTTGAATTTATCTGCCTCATTTAGTCAAGCTATTTTTGTCCCACCTGTTAGTAGGTATGATGCATTCACTGAAAGAAAAAGATGGGATTTTTTAATCTGGCTGCTCCCTCATCAGGTTTGATGAAGTTGAAAATCATTCGATTCCAGTCAATAGCAGCCTCCTCAATGCTTGTTTGTCAAATATTAAATAGGATTCAGCAATCATTTTTATATTCACAGTACAACAGAAACATCGAGTAAAGACCTTGTTCAAGGAGACTTTGTTTTTGTTAAAAGAGCAGGTTACTTGAGTCTATTTCTATCTTTACTCGTCCCATCACATACTCAATACATTGATGTAAGCTAACCTCCTCCTTGCAATTTTTTTTTCTTCAGAAAACCCAGAAAATTAATCGTGTGCTTTGTTCAGTCAGTAAAAAAAGAAGCATGAACCCATCCTATTAATGTTTCATAAATCCCTGTGTAGCAATTAGCTACTGTGACTGATACTGCCAAAAAGCAAGCAAGCCAAATAAGCTTTGTCATCATAATAAACCTTACCGTGTCGCTGATGGTTTGTGTGGTCTTTGGGGGACTGGCCTGGCTCTCACTCAGGGGCTTATTCTGGCTGCTCTGTTGGGTGTCTGCTGCCATCATCTTTGCTGTCTGTCTTACTCACAGTCTTACCGCTAACACTGGCATCTTCACTGCAGAAGTCAGAGGAGCAAGCCAAAATATGTAATTCTGAGATTTGTTGTGCATCTACCTCTAGTGCCATTAATTTATTCATCGCATTTATGGCACCATTTTTACATGGGGGTACATTCAGTTGCATTTATATCTTCATGCCCTACCTCTCCACATTGTGTTTTGCAGGGGGTATCTGGCATATCCATAATAAACATAGAACAGAGACTTTGATAAGATTGATGTCACCAAGTGTTACCTTGCTACAAGCTGGGACTCATCTTACTTGATTTGGTTACATGCTAAATAGCAGCAGAACTGATGCAGAAAATGTTTGTAGTAGAAAAAAAACCTTCTGCTGCTCATTTTTTTCTCTCCTATCAACAGACAGATTTTTCACTCATGAAGTTGTTTTCTAGTGATATCAACCACATTTAGGTTACCATTCATGTTCACCCAACTGCATTCACAACATTCATACACTGCTACACAAATCACATTGAGCTCTTCAACATATTTTAGTTGTAAGATAACCAATGTTTCAACTGATTAACAGCAGGCCCACAATTATTATTGCTGCCTTTATTCTCACTTTCCTTTCCTTTCATTTTAAGTTTCTGTTTACTTTTTTTTACACAGAGACAATTACAGTGAAACCTACAAAGACAAATTTAATTTCTTTCCCTGGGATGTTTGTATAGTTTAAGTTTGTATTTGGAAACAAGCTACACAAAAATAATAATGGAAATTAAAATGGTTCAATCTAATTCCCCACCCACACCACTGTCAAATGTTCACAGTCACAATCACAGCTGTTTTTGACACAATTAATCCTACACCATATACTTGCTACAAGCACTGTCCAGAGAAATAATGATGAAAAAAATAAATATGAGAAACTGTTTCTCTGGAAAAAACCAGATGGATAATTAAGGGGAACAAAATAAACAACTTCTATTATGACTTAAGGGTCGACATCATGGCGTGTTTGCTATCCCTGAGCATTCTGCACCCAAAACCCAACACACATCCACAAATTTGGTGTCACCGAGGTGCCATACATACGCTTTAAAGTGTATGTCAAAGCTTATAAGTAAAAAAAAGTGCACTTCAAAGACACTGTTTTCGTTGCACTTCAAAGTGTTAGATAAATTACCAGTATTTTGTAATATTGTTTTTATATAAAGTTTTGCTGCAAGAAAGAGCTTTATTTGGGTGATGCTACTCACAGAAGTATTGCTCTTTTTAAAACATCGCACGCACTTCTGATGGCTCTGAATGTGAGCATCTGCATCATCAACTGTATTGCATACAAGAAGAATCAAGGGAAGAAACAAAACAGAGAGTGCATTGTAGAAGCAGCACATGGAGCATATACTGACAAAACAATGCCCAGGCAGCAAGAGGGGTGCCTTGGGCTGGCTTTCGCTCTGGATTGCATGCCTGTTGAAGTTATCCTACACATATTTTTGAGAAAAATGTATTTTCAAATCCACTGTATTTAGTGGTTATACTGTGATATATAAATATAATTATATATATATATATATATAAACACGTCCAACACTTGTTGCCAGGGGTGCTAAGATTAACCGATTTGTGTGCGTTGTTTGCAAAATCCACAGCATTGTTATGCTGTGGATATAGCATAACAATGAAAAACAGGACCTAAATACAGAAGGAAGGTAGTTGAAAAAAACCTTATAAGTTTTGTTTTTTTATGAAAAAAAAAATTATAAAAACTAAGGTCCAGAGAGGAATTCAAAATAAACCACATAAGACCTACAAGGGAACAGGCTTATACTTGGTAGTTTGATTAATGGACTGCACAGGTGAGTTAATGAGCAGATGGGAGACTGCTTGAGGGTGTGGGAAACTGAGAGACTGAAGAAAGCTACTGGGCAGCTCTGGGAACACAGACACTAAGAGAAGTAAACAGTAGCAGTGATATAAACCTAGGAGTACACAGAAACTCAAATACTACCGATCCTGAACAGAGTTAACAAAGGACCAGGTAATCAGGAACTAAGATAAAGTAAATGAAACTATCAACTGCAACTCTGAGCAGAGAAAAAAAACCCCAACATATTATATATTAGAGTTGAAAACAAAACAACACTGAATCTTAAGACTAAGGTTTTAACTAAATATGAAAAGGCAGAAAAATACTAATATAAAGAGAAGTCCCAAATATTTGATAGAGCAGTTGTGATTAGCTTTAGGTTTTGCATTAAAACTAGGTGAATAATTATTTCAAGTCTGTCCAGTAAAAAATTATGAAATTAAGCTAAACATACCAAATGCATTGGTAGTTTTTATAGTACACCTGATGTCCCTGATTAAAAGACCTTGTGTTTCCTCATGTGGATTAAATATTGTGCTGCACTTTCATGTATGACACTTTAATTTGCTTGGTGTTCTACCTGTATTTCAGGACAGTGGGGGGCTGGGTTGTCTAGTTTAAAAAAAGAAATCACAACAAAACTATGATATTCTGTATCATAATTGTGATTTTAACTAGACTTTTATTCCCTTTACATTTTCCATTTGTGAGGAGGTATAAAGTCCTTGTGTTGAAATATTTGCATATTTTTTATTAATCATAATCTAAAAAAAATGAAAAAATAAAAATTCTGGCCAAAGTTGTGTTACTGAAAGACTGATAAACTTATCTGCTGCATGGCAGACGTTTCATTTTGCACTTAGATATCCCTGCAGTGGAATTATGTAAAAAAGAAAATCTACAAAATGTTTCCACTTAGACGAAAGGCCTCAAGCCTTTGCTTGATTTTATTTTATTATATTTTATTCTACAGTTTAATATTCCACTGAATTAAAGCACCTTATTGGAGTGAATCTTGAGTAGTAATGTATTATTTTATGACATAAATCCTCAGAAAATGAAACAGATTTTTGTATAAGATAAATATAATCTCAGTAAACACAAAATGTTGTTTCCATATGATGATTGTATTTATTAAAAGAAAGTTGCTTCCCAATCCAGTTTGATTATATGTGAATAAGTAATTACAAATTTTGCTGTATTATGAATAACTGTAATTAATTATACTGTTTCAGTTTTACTAGCTACACCCAAGAATGTTTACTGCCTGATACATTGTGGTGGTTTTGGACTGGTTTGGTCCTTCGGGGCCTCTATGAAATACCATATTTGATGGAACCATGAATTATGAAACTTCTGAAGGAGAACGCTCACCAATCAGTCCATGACCTTGGGCTCGAGTGTACTTGGGTAATATGGGAAGACAAACATAGAACAGAAGCAGTCCACTTCTTACTAGTCCAAAAAAATAAAATAAATGGTTTGAAGTGGCCTATTTCATAAATCTGAACTTAAATCAGGCTGAGGAGCAGTATTATGAGTTTAAATAGGCTGTTCAAATCCAAAGCCTTTAAATCTTTCTGAATTACAATAATTCCACAAAGACGACTTCTTCCACAGTGACAGACTGATTGCCAATTATAACAAACGCTTTTTGCAGGTTGCTGCCACTAAGGGTTTCACAACCAGTTATTGGGTTTGGAGTAATTACTTTTTTTTTTAAAGTGTGTTGATTTTTTATCTCTAAGTGATCATTGGAAAACTCCATTAAGCATTTCCTTTGGTTATCTCTGATATTAACTTTTGTTTGTTTATTACAGTTATTATTTACAATTGTTAATATCTGTCACAAAAAAAAAAAAAAACTTTCCCTTTCCCACCACTGTGTATCTAGTATATCAGACTGTTGGCAGTCAAGGTCTGTAATGTAATAAGATTGTGATTTTTCTGTTACCATCTTAATGAGATTTGGTCTTGTTACAATGATTCTCTGTGAAATTACAGCATTTTGACCTGTCATAATTCTGTAAGATTATAATTCACATTGACACATAATTACTATATTATATTGGCAAAATTAGAACTGAGGGGCATAAGGAGTAAGCACCAGTTCCTCTAAAGTTACTTTTCAATTACCTGCTCAATATTGCCAAAAGTGCCGTCCACTCTCAGAGGAGTTTCTAATTTTCAGTTCTGCTAAATAGGAGCTATTGTTTCTAACTGTGCAAGTGGATTCATCAATTTTTTTGCTTAGTGACACTGGCAAGGATCTTACATCGTTATCACTAAGTAGCAGTCCTGTCCTGAGGCTCAGAGGGAACATAGGCCAGTTAGCTTGATGCAGTGTAATTTTACAGGATTTTGAACCTCTATATGTTAAGCTACGACCTGCATGTTGAGATAACATGCTTCCTCTCCAATGCTTGCTTGGGTCCACATCAGCACACCGGGTTAACACAGCCGAGGAGTGTGGTGAAAAATAAAAATGCAGCAAACTGTGCATGCGTTTTCAAGATTTTGACAAATGTGCTGCATCTTCCTGGGTGCTGGGGCATGAGTCAATCACAAGTCTATAAGCACAGTACATCTCTGCATGTCCTATCTTCCCCGAGCTCCTTCAATACATTACAGGGACGGACGTGTGTCAGGTGATGAAAAAAAAGTCAAGCGACTTACACCAATCATTTGCTGCCTGACATCTTGGCAGTTCAGCAGCTTCATGTAAAAGGAAGGATATATTGAGGTAAAGTGTTGCTCGGGTTTTCTTGGAAAGGACGGACCTCTTCCCACAGATCAGCTGTTAAATTCACTGAACTGAAAATCAGTTCCCTTCCTGCAGTGCGTGCCTAGCTAGTATGTGTGAAAATATTCCATCTTTGATAAAGTGTTTCTTGCACTATATTCCTCTGGGTGCTCTTCATATTTGGAGAATGCTTTGTGTTCCAATAGCTTGTAGTTTAAGGCTCGAGTGTTCTGGCAATTTGTACACCCATTCAATATAATCATACACTATTCTACAGCAGATGTTTTAGCTTAGGCAGGGTTGGCCTTGAAGGTGCCAACAAACATGAGTGCTAGCATTTATCTTGGACGAGTTTAGATGAGCAATATACCTTTTGAGAGACAGTCTCATTATTTCTGTTGTGCTTGTGGGAGGTATTCCATGAGTAATTGCACAAACAAGCAATAACTGGATAATAGCAACAATAAATGTAAGACTTGTAAATGTCGAGGTATATCATGGACAGGCTGAAAGCTCATCTCAGGGTTTGTAAATGTTTGTAGTGGTAAAATGATGTTTTAATTATTCGAGATATAAACCTGTTTTACAACTGTTTTATTCTAATAGATTTTTGCAAGAAGAAATTAGAAATTTCAGGATGTTGAATTAGCTTTTTGTATATTTGTCAGAAGGATGAGGACTGACGTAATTTTACTTCAAATTTTCTCAACACTTTGTTTCTTAATCTGAATAGAAATAGAATAATGGTCAGTATAGTCTGTAACTTTTGTTATTAAACACAAATAAACTAACTTAAAATTACTTTTTTTTTTAACCAAAAACAAAGCATACATTTCAAATAAGATTGTTTTAAATAGAAGCAGAACAATGATCTTGGAGAAATGTGATTGCTGACAAGCCTATTTCCATCCAGACAGAATGATTCATAGAGGTCTATCTATGACGTCTACACTTACATGTATCATCAAAAGCTCATACTGACCCAGTGTTCAAAGGAATATGCATCCCTCTTTGATCCTTAGCTGGCACATTTTATTCATATTTTCTAGTTACACAGATGCATCGTCACAGAACCGAATGTTTCATAATGTGTACTGGGGGGTTGAGTCATTGTTTTGAAGGTGAACTCTTGCTGACTTTCATGATGTTCATAGATCCATTCATTTGGTACAACTCAACAAATTAGCCAGACTGATGAGAAATTGCCATGAGGTTCAAAGTTGAGAAGGATAACTGCAACTGAAATCCACACTCGGGGCCTTAAAGGCAACTTTGCCTCAAACTTCTGCATCTCGCCAAAGTTAAATCAGCATGTTCAGTCAGGCAGGAGCCTAAGTCGATCCTGCGGGAACAGATTGAAAACTCCTCTTTGTTACAGTTTGTGTAGTGAAGTGCAATTACAGAGCCCTCTGCCCTGACATAAGAACTGTAACAAAATTATGCTTTGAAGTTGGTCCAATACAACTTGCATTGTTTAACCTCCAGTAACAGGTCAGTAGCTGTGGCCGGTGTGTTCCAATACATCTTGAATCATAAGCACATCTCCTTTAAACCTTGACCAGAAAACTATTTAAGGGGCCAAACAGGAGCAAATCAGTATCCTGATTTGTATTTTTGTTTGCTGAGGAGTGGACCTTTTTTAATATACATGCAGATCTTATGTTTTTATACAATTTAAAATGTTAATGCAGCAATGGCAGTTCTATAAAAAAATAAAATAGTGCAGGTAAATAATCTAAAATACATGTGGTAGTGTTTATTTTATTGCATCCAACAATAATATATTTTAATCATGACTAATTCAGAAGACAAAACTGAAATTTCAGAGGTCCTATGAACATGCTGGCCATTTATTACTGATATTTGTATAACTCCCGCTACGATTCACAGATATTTTTCCTACACTTCTCTCACACTGAACTTGTTTTATTCATGACAAAACCTCAATGAAACATAAGAGGGCAGAGTATATTGAATATGCATTAGGGCGGTGTACCTCTTTATGAACTGTGTCATATAACTTGGTTTAAGAATCTGGTAATTCTGCACTCTCAGGTAATTTTACACGTTTCCTCCTGGCTGGGTGTTAAATTTTGCAGAGATTTCCTCCTTGTTGCACACTGATGTAAGGCTTTCAGCTGGCTGGTGTGTATCCTGGTAAAATGACATATGGCAGGGAGGCAAGCATGAGTGATGGGCAGCAAATCACATTTAGGTGAACGCAATCTCTGCCTCGACTTTCGTGTTTCATAAATGATGCAGCAGACAGAGGAAAACATTTGGATTCCCCTGAAGCAAAGACAAATACCTTTTTATACCTCACTTTAGAGTGCACTTAAACACGATGGGGATATTTTTGTTGACCGTCAGTGCAGATAGTAGAGGATTCTGTCCAAGCATTTACCAGAGTAGGTCAAAAATACCACTTGACTTGTTTAACTTTGACCTGAAAAAACACTTATCTATTTTAAAATGGGGCACACATCCACCACAAGCAGATCTAAAGCTTCAGCTTTAGTAGGGCAGTGTGGGGATAGAGCAGACAGGTTTGTACTGGGGGTCAGGGTTCAAACAGATGAAGCAAACCTCATTTGTGATGGTTTCTCTCGTGACAACTGTATTTCCACTCTGATTTGCTGAAAATAATTTGTAGAACATTTGGGAATAAATATAAGTTTTCTTTATTATAATTGAAGGTGCCACAGAATTGTGAGGAATAGCCTGAGTTACTTCAGTGGCAAAATATAATTTTTTTACAACCTCTGTAAGGGTATAATGTAATAGAATAGAAAAGGCCTTTATTGTCCCACAGTGGGGAAATTTAGGTGTAAAGATAATAATAATAGAATACTCCACAAGATTATTTTTTGTTTGCTTGTTTTACTAAAGACACATTTAGAGTATTGAAAGTGGAGGATGTCACTGTCCTTTTGTCACCAAAAAATTTTTTTGCAGGTTTTATTATTTTATTTCTTTAAGGACAAAGAAGACCATACATTTTTACAAACCCTTTTACAGTTAAACTTGACTGACAGTTGCAGAGCACAATGTAAAAATGTGAATTAGAAAGGTCTGCTAAAACTTACAAGCGATAATACTATAATTAAGAAGCATATTAGAAGAAAACTGTGGCTACTGTGACTTTTCTTCAGTAGTATAAATTAACTATTTTACTTTCATTTGATTGTTTTATATGAACACCTCAGACTGACTTGTGTTAGACTTGCAGCTGTGTATGAATACACATAGCTGGCTGTCTGACACTAAATCAGGCTAAACTTTGCAAATAGATTTACATTTGTTAAATGGAGGAAAAAGGAGACTTTTTTATTACTTAGTTAAAACTCAGAAGTCTGAAGGAAGCCCATGTAATGATGCCATGGTTTAATATCCCTGTGATTGTTAACTTGAGGCAGCTTCTCAAACATACTGCATTAGTGAAAAACGTCATGAAAAAAATCAAAAGTATCCGATATTGTGGAAATTCCACAATATTGGATCATCCTTGGTGTGATGTTCCAAATGCACCATGTTCATCTTGCCAAACTCTTTATAAATATGCAAAAACACCATGGACGTGTGCAAAAATTTATGCATCAACCTCACAACAAAAATTAGATGTTGAAGATGATGAGAGAGACAAAAATGGGACAAAATTCCAACAAACGTGAAAGGATAACACCACCTTTGATAAGTCATGCACTTATAAAAAAGCAATTCTACCACATAGTAAGGAAATTTTTGTAAACTTTTAAATTTGAAGACAGTAAAAAAATAATAATAAATAAATTGTTATCAGTTCTCATTTGTGAACTTAAAACAGAACATTCTTAGTTTGATTTGATCTCAGACAGCAAAAAAAAAAAAGGTTACATGCATATATGCAGTGTATGTAAATATCTGGTTTCTACTGAATATTGGTGCTGCTTTTGAGAATTAGAGTGATGCATCCACCCACTCTGCTGCACTGGAGACTAGAAAATGACTAAATGAGATGCAAAGTGAAAAGCACAGAGGAAGATAAAAAAAGAGAAAAAAGAAGCCAAATTAATGTTCTTCTGACTCTGACAACTTTTGGGCTTTTGTGTGATAGCTGGTGGCTGCGAAAAGATAAGGTTTACTAATGGGGTGCTGAGGAAAATGTTTCATTTGTTACCATACATTTTATGAGACTGTAGAGTAATATAGTGGTGGCACAATTCATATAAGCCCTGAGAGCTTTAGACTGGGGAACCTGTTCTAGAACTTTCAGAACGCATTAGTGAGATACTGAAAATACTTTATTATTTACTAAAAACACACACACACATATATAAATATATCCAAGTATGATCTAGTTCTCCAAGTTATCAGGCAGATTGGTTTTAGCAGCTGTTTGATATTTTCAAATCAGAACTGGATATTTCTGCAGATCATCAAATTTTTGTCCACATTTTCTTTTCTTGTGCTGCCTTGATAATGATATGGATCATTTACTTTTATAGCTTAACAATGTCTTTCAGCTTTACTTCTCTTAACATCTCATCTATTATTTAGCAATGATAAATCCAAACCCTAGTGTACAGTTTTAAAAGGATTTCAGCAGATTTAATCTTAGATTAGTAATGCAAAATGTCTCTCCTTGAATTTATCTGAATCCTGTACAGAATTACAGCATGGGCAAAGCAACATACTGTCCACTTTTCTTAAAATCTTGATCAATCATATTACAAATGAGATAATTCAGCCCTGGTGCTGGCAGTTTTCCCTCTGCTGATTACACCCCTGTGTTTCCGTCTGTTATATTATTACATAATAATAATAATAATAATAATAATAATAATAATAATAATAATAATAATAATAATAATAATAATAATAATAATAATAAGAGATTTTTTATTCATTTATTTATTTTTGCATGGTTGTTCAAGTTACTAATTAAATGTAGCTGCAATGAGACTTTAAGACAATGAGTTTTTGGTCACATTTGGCTGCTGTGTAAAGATATTCTACGTTTCAGAGACATTCATGTTATAAACTAGATTAAGCTAAACTGAGCGAGATTATTATAAACTATATACATCCAACATTCTATACATTTCACAGGCTAATAAATCAAGATCTCTCGGTTTCAGGAAAATGTGCATTACATTATCAGTCAGAGCATTGATTTAAAGTTTACATACTGGCCAGAATCCAGAAATGAACTCTCTTATTTCTAACTTCTATAACTTCTGAATTACATGTTGTATCTCGAAGGCAATTAGACTATAACGTATGAATTCTAAAACAAGATATAAAACATTGCTTCTAATATATGAAGCTATGCATAAAAGCATCAATTAATTCCTTCCTGGAATATGTGCGCAATTTTCAAAGGATATCTTCAAACTCACTGGAGAGGCTACAGTGAATCTGAAGACATAGAAGACCTTGAAGATCAAAGTATTTTGTTTTTTAATGAATCTTACTCACCTAAAGCCAAAAATGTGGCACATATATGACACCACCTCTTTTCTTAATTACTGCGAAAAGACATAATATTTTTGTGTAGTCACAGCTCATATAGGAAGGAGGAGAAATATTTCTGGACCCCTTGAAATGACAACCTTTGAGTTTTACCAGTATACCACTGTAAAAGCCTGAGCTCTGATTTATTTCTATTTTTTATCCCATAAGAACTCTTATCACCATATACATTTCAGCTTAATTGTTGAGTTACTTAACTGTCCGGAATATTAGAATGATCCTATTTTTCGACAGTAGGTTCTTATCATATACTTTGTAAGTGTGTCATAGTGAAAACAAACAAGCACACACACAGACAAAAAAAACACACTGACAGGTTCTCAAAAAAATCTTGATTTCTAAACCTTGGACCAGTTTATGTTAGATCAAGGTAACTGCTTCTATACTCTGTAAAGGGTTTAAAGTGAATAACATCGTTTTATCCTGAAAGGATATAAGAGTGAGTAATCCCAGTCGTAAAAAAAAAACAACATTCAGTCATTTTGCTATTTACTTTGTAATTAATAACTGTTTTATGTCTTTAGATTTGAAACATGATATTATAAGAATAACCTTGAATGTAAACACATAGGAAAATTAATGTCACCACAACATTTTATTTGGCATTGTGCAAAATGTAAGAATGTTTTTTCTTGAATGTTGCACACACATGCAGTGCTTTTTAAAAATGCACACCACCCCTGTTACAAATAACTTCAAAGGTAGTGAGAGTATGGTAGGTCAGTATATTAAAGAACTACTGAAAAATAAAAACAAAGAGAAAAAAACCCTAATTTTTAGAGACTTGATATTAAATAAACCGATACCCCACATCATAAGACACCAGAAAATGATCAACAGGTTAAAAACAATGCATGTATTAGTAAATAAATTTTTTACCTTTTTAATGATGTATTGAAAGAAATTCTGGAGACAAAGAAAAATAAAGACCAAGAATGTAGCTAACCAACAGATGCTAGCAAAGGCACCAAAACCCATCACAAAGGAATGATGTGTCTGAAAACGCCAATGTATTTCTCAGATAAGTTAAGACCCCAGTTTGTGGTCACTTAACATATTAAAGAAATAGATTTATATTTGCTTAACTCAAATGAGATGCATGCAAACACAGCCTGACTTCTATCACATAATAACATAATAATCCCCCTGTATACAGCAGTATTGAAAACTTTCACTCAGTCAATGTATTCCTCCCAGAGACATACATTAAGTCCAGCTATTTGCAGCAGTCCTCTCATTCCTGGGAACTGTCCAAATCCTGTTGCATTAACAAAACTGAATATGAGCTCTCTCCCACTGATGCTGCGTGACGTTATGTTCCTACTTTTCCCTATTGAGCAATTTAAAGACGTGGAGATAAATGAAAGCATTACTTCCTGTCAGTGCTCTGAAACCAAACAGATGAGTATTTCATTGAACTGAGAGGAGGCAATATCTTTATCAACAACTTTGTCTGATATCACCAAGTAATCTCAGAAAGCAGCTGCGATGAACCTTTTGGGTTTTATTATTTCTCAAATTTCTCAGATGATAGCATGTCACTAAACACCTTACTGCTGTCCCCCCTTTTGTCATTGCAGCTCAAGTTCTATTAGACATTAAACCCTCTTGAGAGAAAAGAAGATCTAGAGAAGATGAGAGAAAGAGCCAATGGGGGTGAAATGGGTCTGCTTGTGTCTCAGGATTACTAATGAGATGTTAGCTTCAGTGTGCATGGAGCTGTCAGGTAACCAAAAAACCGTCATAGATTGATAATGATAGCTCTCACCATGGTGGTCTAATGCATCCTAGACATAAAAGAATGCGTAATCTTCTTTTAAGATAAGAAGATTATTTAAAATATCTTGTTTTATTATCTGTCTAAATATAGGTATTACTACAAATATGCAATTTATTTCAATGGAACATTTGTTAACTAATTATACTGTTTTGTTTTTGAAAGAGCTGGGATACGGTTGGAATTTTTGATGTGTTATGGAAAAAGACATATTTGAGCTCACACAATGATTGGAAAATAAAAAATGGCAGTACACACAGTTTAATCATTTATATCAATGCTCTCCAGTTAAACAATGTCAATTAACTGTAGAATGATCACACATGTAGAAACACTTGGTGGATCCATTTAAGAGCCATGTGTAGATGATTAAATCAGTCCTATAATCAGTATAAAAGTTTAATCACTCATAATCATTACATTTTGACTACAGTCCTGTTCAGCATGAAAGAAACAGACAAACTGGGGAGAACGTACTGCAGGCTGTTAAATCCAGACATGAGTGCGATTAGCTGCATTATAGACAGTCGCATCAAAAAAACAGCAAATCAAATTGGAAATCACTGATGTTTCTTGTTTCCCTGATCTAATTTTTAATTAGCGTATTCAAATCTGCCATGCTTGATGTGCTAAATGTACTTTTAAACACCTTCTCTTTTGCTGATGTCTTCCTGACCTTACATTTGTAAATGAATACTCACCGAATAAGCATGAATGTTCCTCATTGTCACTGTCCTGCATCTTTATATTGTTAGATTTCATGAAAGCTTTCAAAATATGCTCTTAAAAACATTACACTCTTGCATTACTATCAGACAAAAAATAATTTTTTGAAAAGTATTGGGTGTACATTCAAATTTATGTACATATCTGTTGTTTTTCGTGAACTCTTAAGTTTACATGGTTATATTTAATGTACCTGCAGTCAGGGTGCAGACAAACAAGAGTCAATTTCCTTGTTTGTGCAAAGAAATGCGGCAGAAAAAACTAATTCCCTTGCAGGAATTTCCTGGTCAAAGCAAGCAGCACTATACACAAACTAATGAAGATATAAAGCCAAATTAACATGCCTAAAATAGATTTGGGGATAAAAAACAAAAAGCATTTTGCGAAAGCACTTAAAATCAGATGTGGTTGTCTCTTAATTTGTTTTCATCCATCAAAAACGAAGAAATTACAAGATATTCCCCATTTATGAGTCAAAGCCTGTCCTTACCTCAAAACAAAGCATTCAAAAGAACATATACATTTTTAATGTGTTTATAGACCAATATATTGGGTGTTTTTTAGTTTTGAAGCATTTATTGCCCTGAAAAAAAATTTCTAATTATCTGCACTTAACCTGCTGATTACGGGTCAGAACCGACAGAGAGAAAATTAGTCAATTTTGATCACTGGCCAATGGATTTCTGCCTCATTAGTTGTAACAGAATCAAGCTTTTGGAGGCAGACATTTTGAAGCGAGATTGGGCTGAAATAGTAAACAGCAAATTTTATTCTGTAACTATCTAAACAGATAATACATGGAGGAAATTATTATTTTTGCTATACTTAACATTCTCTTCAATTATGTAAACTGATCTATGAAAAGCATAACAACATAGCTATACATGGTAGGACTGTGTTTTAGTATTATTTATTTAATTTTTTTGTCAATATTTATTTATCCAAGATGCAACATAAAAAAATTTGTGTTAACATTAAACTGAGGCGTTCTGTCCAATACAGTGAGTGGCAGGCAACTATACAAAATTCAACAAAGTGAGTTCCTAGGTGAGTCAGATTCTGTAGATAATTTGAGTTGGGACCATTTTAGTTTTATTGCTTCTTCCTCTTCAGTGATCTGCGGTGATTGTTAAAAGACAGAAAAATCCCACAGCAACGACTCACACTCACTGCCTTTAGCTCCATCAGACTTCAAAGTGCATTACCAGTCGCACTGAAACTCTTTAATGAATCAACACTGGCAAGACTCGTCAATATGAAGGCACTGAATAATACCTTTAGTGCAGGCGCTTAGCTTGTTACCGTATTCATTCTTTCAGTGCTGATTGAGGAAACAGGGGGAGTGTATAGCCTATATAGATGCAGTACTCATTCATAGCATCAACCTAATTGAAGTCTTTGTAATATCTCAATTTGATTAATTATTTATAGAGATATTGACACCATTCTAATGATGTGGTGAAACTTACATAACGCTGGAACAATCCTGCATGAAATGCTTCATGAAATAATTTCCCACTTATTGCACATTGTAAATGGAACCATGAAATGCAACACCAGCTCCTGAGCAGGTCTCTCACAGTCAACAATACCTGTGCATGTACGTAGCTCGGGTTGCTTTCTACTCCTTCTATTATAGATGATCTTCGTTCAATTTCCCTTTTTAATTATTCATATGATTTAAAGGAGCAAATTACACTAATCATCCCTCATCTAGCAGTAAAAGTGAAGAGGCCAAGATGGGCCTCTGTTGTATTTTTTGGTTTGGAGTTTGGTGGGAGTGATTTTGCATATTTTAACTGAATTCTTAAAATAAAAAGCAAAAGCAGACCTTTTTCAACCAAGGGTTTGCTGACTCATGACAATTCATCCTCACAGCCAGTGACACTGGTGTCTTAGCTGCAGCGTAAAGGCAGCGCTTTGCACTGTGATTTATTGAGTGGGCCCGCTGCAGCGGGAAGCAGGGAGAATAAAGTGCTCTCACCTGGAAAGTAAGGCTGACTGTGGTCTGAAGAGTTTTTTTTTCCCCCTTGGGTTTCACTGCTCACATTACTGTAAAAAGAGCCAATGAGGTCTGGATGATTCCATATTCATGAGTGAATTAATGAACAGTTGCAAGAATTGTGTCTTTGGAGGCAATTTACTTCTTACATTTATCAGTGTTGAATATATATGAATGAGTAAAGAACTAGAAAAATAGCAACGCTGATGGCTTGTTCTCACTAGTGAACACAATCGGTTGGGAATGTGTTCTTTTTTGTTAAATATGCTTAGCTAAAAACGCCAGATATGTAAGCTGCTGGCACACAACTACTGCCAAAAGGTGCTTCTTGCAACTCGGCCTTGCAGGTTTCTGTGTTAACATATCTGCTGTGAGGGCCCCATGGCTCTATACGCCTCTCTGCCTGCTGAGCTACGTGAGTTGAGCAGGGTGGGATATCTTCTGCAATTTTTCACGTCAGATCATGTCCACAATATGCATCACCTTTGTGTCCTCCTTTTTCTTTCTTACTTCAAGCAATACAGCAAATTGTTCATGCTGGGCTAGCTGATGCATAATAATAAAGTTAAATATGAGGACTTTCTCACACTTTGACAGTTTACCCTTGGCAAACAGCTCAAAGGTGCTAACTGAGGATATTCACACTCTGTTAAGTTTCCTGTGATCCCATCAATTAAAATTTAGCTTCTTTTGTACAGAAGGCTTACATCTTTTGTTCTTAAGACTGCAGAGAAAAGCCTACCATAAAGCTGTCCACACAACCTGGATGGCATTCTCACCAAATTGACACAAATACATCAATTTGAGTAGCACAATAGATATTCGTAGATATATTCGTAGATATTATGTATGAAAAATAGGAACCAAAATGTATCTTTAAGGTGTAATCTAAGGTTAGCCATTTACAGCATTGATTTGATTCTAAAAATGTTTTATTTGTGCTTGGTATTGTGAAGAGTTTTTATGAAAACAAATATGTGAATAATAAAAAAAAAACACATTAAAAGGGATAGCCCAGTCTTTTTCAAATACTGAACTTTTCTTTTTCAAAAAATGAATTCAAAGATTGCCCAACATGTCAGCAATCTTTGTGGTTCCTGGTCTCTTGTTGACCTTGGACCTGAAAAATTACTTGAATTCTCACAAGACACAAGCTTTCACAAGCTCATGAATTCAAATTAATGCTTTCATACTTTAAATTGTATGCAAACATAGTCATAATTTTAAGATAATTTAATAATTTATGCAGCTTGTATCCAAGTAGGGAAAACATTTTATACACACTGCAGCTGGTTGTAAATAAATCAGCCCCATTTTCACTTCTTAGCAGTTCAAGGTCATGTTATCGTCATGTTTTCTTAATTTTACAAAGAACATTTTATTTTCAACATGTAATGTGTATAGTGTGTGTACATTACTTTTGAGGTAAATGATTTGTTGCTGAGATACTTTGGTGTCAGGAGCTAATTTCTGTAAACTCAATTTTAGAAATGTAGCAGTTTCCCCCTTTTTATTTTTTTTATTATTTACAATTAGAACTAGTGAAAGCTAATTCAGCTGAAAAAAATTACCATATTGAAAAAAATGCTTGAACGCATTACCTCTTTGTACTCTTTGACGTACAAAGAGGA
The DNA here is from genome assembly GCF_002775205.1 of Xiphophorus maculatus. Taxonomy (NCBI): domain Eukaryota; kingdom Metazoa; phylum Chordata; class Actinopteri; order Cyprinodontiformes; family Poeciliidae; genus Xiphophorus; species Xiphophorus maculatus. The sequence continues at coordinate 8,059,537 of NC_036458.1, read as the reverse complement.
AATAATAAATTATCGTCTCTGATCATTTAACCCATGGGTTATGCAGCCTTCCTCGGGGCTAAATTACTTCCACTTTTTAAAATGCTTCCACATTCAGGAATAAGTTTTTTGGCATGCAGGGAGTATAAAAAGTTAACATAAATAAAACAGAAAATAAATTAAAATGTGTACTTTAAAAACTTTTTTTTTTTTTACCAGTATAACAAAAATAACCAAGACAGAGTCTGCCATGTAGTAATTGTAATTCATTGTTTGTTCACAAGTAGCTGTAGAGCAAGATGTGTTAATGCAGAATGCAAGGATGGAAGACATGATTGGGGTCATTGGTGCTAAAGTGGCGTGGAGGTTAATCTGGAAATGGCCCCCGCACTTAAAATTCTGCCTAAAGTCTCATATAACTTTAGTCTGCCTCTGATTGACTTTACTTGCTTATTCGGTTAAAGAAAGGGTTTTTCTAAAATTAGCTGTATGAAATAATGGTACTGCAATAAAAAATGATTTATTTTAAGATTTGTTACACATTATTAACAGGGTTTGTAATAAATGTGCCTTACACTGCAAAGAAAAAGGAGAGAAAAGGTTTTTTTTATCATCCCTGCAGCAACATTCAGCACTTATTCTGCCAACCTTTCTGTGTCATGGTGGAGCATGTTTAATAACATATATTTATTATATTTAGCGACATACCAATAAATTGTTTTCTGCATATGCAAGCATATTAGTAATTAATCCAAACATATACACTAATTGACAGACAATTTTTAATTAGGGTTAGTGTATGATATCAGGTTTTTCTATTAGGCCACAAATAGCTGTTTTACTTCTTTTTCTATTGTAATTATATATTCATAGACTTCAGCACCAGACATGAAACAAGAAATAAGCAAACAAATGGAATGCTAAACAGAAAAAAGATTTCAAAGAAGAACAATGAAACGACCTTTTTAGGTGTCAAATTTAGTGTGTGATTTTGCTGTTGCTGCTCATTCTTCCACTCCCTACTCTGTTATTCTGTTGGGGTTTTGTGTAAGAGTGAGCCACAAGTTATTTGGCACTGCTGGTTTTTGTGCTTTGATGAGCATGTGAAACACTGAGTGACAAATGGTTGGACAAGAGGGAAGAAGTCTGTGGGATGTTATTATCCTGATTTTGCTGACATGTCTTTGTTTTTCAGCTTCATTCAGGTTTTGTAAATAAATCTGTGTGCAATAAATCCAATTCAGATGTTAATTCCTATCATCAACAAATTAGTTGACAAGTAAGCGGAAGGACAGTCAAGACATCTTGGCATCTTTCAAATAGGATTCTATGGTGATTTAAGCCGTGAATTCTCTCTAAAGTCTAATACAATTGAGATTCAACATTTTAGTTTTATTATCTAAACTCTGCTGAACTAAATTACACAGTTTAATAAAAAGTCTGGATATATTTTGTTTTGTCTACGCTTCTGGCCTAAATATGTTTATTGCAATTATTAACTTTAGTCTTTGGTTAATTGCTCACAGTTAAGCACTGTGTACATCGTAGACTTGATGTGCAAGTCTCTGACTCACAGCTGGAACTAAGGAACACGCACTGCTGCATGGATTTATCTTTAATTATTGCAGAGGCTGTCAATTTGACAATTTGACTTCTACCAATACAAACTTTATCAAGGAACAGCTTTACCTAGAAAAGGTAGTGCACAGGAGTTTCACAGCAAAATCAGTGATCCATTGCACCAAGTTTTACCTGAGATGACTTCACCATTTATTGTGGAGTCGTTACAAGTGTCATAAATTCATATTTTGTCATGCTGGCACAAGATCTTTAAGATGCTGCTGAATCCAGTGTTCAGAGATACTGAACATCTGTGATAAAAGCAGAACATAGCATGCGTTCTAGTCTACAAGTGCACAAAGTAGCGGGGATCCTTTCTCTTCCTGAAAGAAGCCTTTGCGCATTTGTCTGTTTTTCACATGCACACATCTCTCACAGTTTTAGAGTAGCAGGACAAAATAATGCCCTTTTTTTGCAGATCTTACCCTGAAGACAGTCGGCAGAAAATATTAAAGGGAAGAGCTAGTGCCGCATGGAGGCTCTGATATACTGGTCACCCTTGACATTCCACCCTACTTAATCCAGATAATAACAAATAACTGCCTGTGTCACTCAAGACATCAGTCTTTGAGTTGTGAGCAATAATGTTTTTGTAACCTACATGTGTGCTATAAGTCACTCTAAGCGAGACACATGGTCACACTTTTAGTACTCATCATAGCTCATCGCTGTCATGAATGGAAAGAAGAAACTAAGAGACAAAGACCAGCTATTAAATGAATTCCAAACCAAAGCCGCCTGGGACTGTGTGTAACAATAGCTTTGTAGCTATTTTGCCCCAGGGTCCAGTCTGCTCACAGAGCACAGAATGACTTTAACAAAAGCACACAAATGCATCTCTGAAATGAAGCAAACAGCAAAACGTTCTTTTAGTTTATCAAATGTTCAAAAGATTGAACTTTTAAATGCTATAACAATGTAAGTTGTACTACATAAATGTCAAATCCTTACATTAAACTACATATTGAAATGCTGATTATAGACGTCTGTATCTCTAGTGCACTACTGCAAAGTTATGCAAATCCTCTTCCCGCTCAAAATTCTTCTTCTGAATGTAAATGCAGGGTAAAAAAACTCCTAACTTATAAATCCTTACTGATTTCCTCTCCAGCTCGAGGTTTTGCCTTTCATTCCTATGCGGCATGACGACAACAGCATTGAATGTACAGTAGCAATCACTGAATCTTGGCTTTGCATTTAATTCATAAACGTTTTTGTTATTTCTAAACTTGATTTTAACCTGCTAGTGTATTCCATAAATATCTCATTAGAATAAATTTCATAATGACTGATCTTACTGATCTGTAGATTGGAATCCTGTCATGTACGCTCAGTTGTATATTTTTTCTAAACTTTAGTAGCAAAAACATGTCCTATTTTATTTGAAACCATGACATCAACATGTTTACTCTGGACTAGACAGCATACTACCCCAGTTTAATATTGAATGACTGAACACAACACCAGTATCTTGCTTTCAAGAACCTATTAAGAAACCTGTTCTGTCTGTAAATATATGTTCATTCACCTTGTATGGCATCCACTATTGTTAAATGTAAAGTAAGCACACTTGTCTTCTATTGGAAATGCAGTTTCATAGTTTATTCTTAGATACTCACTCATGAGCACATACATACATCTACATATAATTTTTTTGACACCAACGCTTATATACATCTACATATACAGTAAGTCTTATTTGTTCAAGGCTTATATCTGGATTTTTACAGGTAACTATGTTTTTGTATTTTCAATTAGAGAAAGAAGATGCAATGTTTCCTTGTCTTTGCTTTGAGAAACAGCCATTCAAATATTAAATCAGGAATTTCCCCTGCAAAGTATTGGCAAAGCAGTATGTGAATCTAATTACTTTAGTTCAGACATTTTATGGGCAGTTGGAAAATCGCCTGAGTTTGGATTCCAATACAACCTCATTTCCTTTTTTCCTCAATTAAATCCTTGTCAGACACCAGCACAGGTTGAGTCAGCAAGTCTAACACAATGAGCCCACCTAGCAGCGTGCATGAGAGGCATCCAGTCACACGGCCAGCCGCTTCACATCCGAGCGGACCTTTCAGAGAAGCACTTTTAGCCAGCCTGCAACTGCAGTGGGCTTCAAAGATTCATTGCGCTTTTGTACTCCCTCCTCCACACCATCTGTCATGCTTTTAAGGACAGCTAGGTACTTCTTGATTGACTGCTCCACTGAAGTGAATAACAGGAAACATTCTCACCAGCATAACCTCGTCATAGCTTTGCCAAAATCAAAAATGTGCAAATTTATTACAAATTTCACAAGTGGTAGTGATTAATGCAACTGCCACATTTTCTGAACACACATTTGGCTCATAGTATTAATTGAGTGTTTTTTGTAGTGTATTGTACAAAGACTTATAAAAATATAGCGATAACATTTTATTTGAGGGGATGTGCATAAGATTGACATGACACTGTCATAAACATGACATAATACCTGTCATGAACATGTGGGAGTCTTCCTAAATGTTTATGACTGTTGTCATGAAGTGGAATTTATTAAATAATTTAAATTATCTGAGAATATTTAGATAAGGTAGAATAGCAAAACTGAAGTCAGATTGGAATGTCGTCTTTTGTTAAAGGCAGTTTTGAGTCATTATAGGGAGAAAAGGAACAATGAACAATATTGGTGTATGATGAAAGAGAAATGACAAAAAAGAAGTGCAATTAGCTTAATAATATTCCTTCAACATTTTTGTTATGTACCAATTCTATTAATAGGCTAATCTGCACAGAAACTTTGGCTTTCCCATTGATTGCCCCTTGGAGAAAAATACACTAATTAAAAGATTGTTTAATGTTTTTTTTCTTTTTACAGCTTTACAAACACAACATTTATAAAGTTACTGAACAGACTGTGGAGCAAAATGTGAAACAGAATTCTGGCACCAGGAACATATTATGTAATATATTCAAGTAAATTTTGGAAACTTCAGTCTCTTCATCAACTTTTGCTGTCAACATATTTATGTCCCACAAAATGAACAGAAAAACTTTTTTTCTATATAAACTTTACATGTTTGTGCACTGTAGCATTCCTACCTTTTATAGAACAGCTGTAGATTGTCATCCCAAATTACCTCATTAAAAGTTATCATGGGACAGAATTACCTGACAGTGATTTAAATTCGGTACACCAGCACCAAGCTGTGGACCACAGCAATCTATTTTTGTCCTCATAGCTACGCGCACTCCTCTGCACCTCAACAGCTGTGCAGAATCAGTCAGATTAGTGCCAAAGCTCAACCTCTGAATGCTCCAGGTCAGCATCACGGATGTGTGCCAGACACCCTCTGCTCTTTCAGACCATATTGGGTTTGCTGCTCCTCACCACCTTGACCACCCTGAAGCCCCCACCATCACTCCTCCTGTATGTCTTCCTCCATCCTTGCATTTCTAATTATTTCTGAAAAGCAAAAAAAAAAAGAAATAGCAAGATAAAGATGTCTTTTGAGAGCAATAATGTATTTTAAAGTGCATCTTCATATTGAGTAGGCTCTAAGCAAAAGCAAATAAAAGCAGTGATCCCTGATACTGAAAGATTGTAAATGTCTTAAAATTTAAGATTTTAAAGAAGTAGGAAGTTTACAAGTTAAGTGCAAAAAGTAATCTTCATAGTTTGTTGCACTAACATAGAAAAAATATTGAGTAAACTGTTCTTGAGCTCAGTTTGTTCACAAATACATGTAATAAAATAATAATCAATTATATGTGACTGTTTTTTTCCATTGGTTTATTGTGTGTCACATCACGTGACATGTCTAATTTAATACACCTGTGTGAAATAAAAGGCATTCTCCTTCAAAGGATGTGTAGCACATTAAATGTGTTTAATGTGCGTCACATTTAATGCTCTGCCAAAAGTGAATCTGCTAACAAAATTAAACTTAGTCTTCTCTCCTAGATTCCATCAAATCTGTATTAAATGCTGTTAATGGTAGCAATATTCTTAACCGAAAGAGTTGAGTTTAATTCAGCTTGAAGCCCCATAAAACCTTAGACCAGCTCTGACTCCAAATGGCAGATAAGAAGTAATAAACATTATTTATTATTAATATTTACGTACAGGTAATGTGATGTGTATGATAGGCAAAGACATTTGATACAGAAATGATCTATGAGGTTTAAAAGACTAATCAGAAACAGTAAAAATAAACATTTCTAACAGCATCACCTGGATGTGCAAATAGATGTTTTGCTTTCATTCCAATATCGTTCAGGATATTCAAGACTATAGAGCCGATGGAAAAAATGTAAGCACAAAAGTCTATATCTAGGGAGTATTCACCTGATGGCTGCCCAGAGCAGTACAACATTTCCCCATTTTCATCTACAGCATCGTGAGTAGTGTGAACCAATGAAAAAAACTGGTGCTTCCAAAATCAATAATGCTGCAGGATAACAAGGTAGCAGTTGTAGAAACTTAACCTCCCCTACTAAACTAATGGTGGTTTGTTGTCGTACCCTCATGGGGATAATAAAAGGCTGTATTACAAGGGTAGATGATGCAAAAACAATTTATCACAACACAAAAATCCATTTGCACTCATGTAATTTGCAAAAATCCTTTTCACAGTTGCCAAGAAATTCTCACTTGCCTTTCATCACCTACCAAAGCTTTGTTGCACCCTTTGGTCATAAATGTTAATGAACAGACAGTCCTTCCATGCCATTCTACAGTGAGTATTAAGTCTAGTTATTTTGTACGGGTTAGTTGCTTGCTAGCGATGTTCGAAAATTTTAAAATAAATCTACACGTGGAAAATGGATTGGTTATGGTTGAATAAGACACACAGGACACATGGGGTTTGATACCTAGAGGACAAGAGTTAATGTCCAGTGCTGAATAAATTGCCTTTTTAATGAGCCCACATTCAGATAGGCTAAGGTATATCAAAGTCTTGGTTTCAGTTCAGAATATAATGGTATGAAGTAAATCCCATCATTTGAGTAAAATAATCACAGAATAAAATAAAACAGAATCCTGTCATCATCCAGACAGGATTCTGTTAAGACTTGCTGGTATATGTGGATGTTAAGAATATAAAGACCATTGGATGTTGGTGTGTGTGAGAAACTGACATGTTTTAGCACACCAGAGGATTTTAAGCTAGGATTTCTACATACATTATTGGAAATTAATGAATGCTTTCTCAGTTGATATTTACCATTATGATTTTTTAATATTAATCCATTGTGGGGATCTCAAGGCATTCCTACACCAAAAGCCGTCTATAGTTCCTTCAGTGTGTTGGTCTTTTCCCTGTCTCCTCACAATAGTACATGAACAGAAAATCTCAGAAGAGTCACCATCCTAACGAAATACGTAAATCACAGCAGAAGACTCCTTTCAGTGAAGAGGAGCAATGGCTCTACTCAAACGTAACCCCTGGGTGACAGAGCTTGTTACCTATTACTCTAAAACCATGCCCAGCAACCCTAAGGGAAAAGCTTATTTCAGCTACTTGTATGCAGGATCTTGTGCTTTCAGTCAGGATCCGTTTTCATGATGATAACTGAGGGTTGGAACATTGACAAAGCGTTAAATCAGTAGCTCTGTTTGTTGGTGCACTTTCTTTTCTTCACCACAACAGAACAGAGCTGTGTCTGCATTACTAGAGATGAGACCCCAATCTCTCTGTCTCAAGGAACTGAAGACAGAGATATATCCTATACTTGGAAGGAGTCGGTTGAGAACTAGAACTGACTCACATCTTCCACACTTGGCTGAAAACCAATTGAATTACAAGAGGAACCACATTATGTGCAAAAAGCAAAAATGAGACCTACAGGTTCTCAAAATGAATAACCAAAAGCCAGTAAAAGCATCCTTGGCACACCCCACTACCAAAAAATGCCTCATTTAATGCTGTTTTAAACATGCAGAAAGCACATCTGGATTAGACAACTGAAACTGCGTAGACCCCTGAGCAACTCTGCAGAAGGAGGAAAAGGACAATTTTTGAAAATTGTCTTGCAATAAAGAAAACCCAAAGTCATGAGGTTTTAAATTTAAGAATTTTTCTTCTTTCACAATTGGAGTTGAATCCCAAAAGACAATATCTCTGTGAAAGACAAAAATAAAAAAGAAAAACAGTTTTACCCGTGTTGTATATTTGTATACTTGTTTTTTACAAAATAAATGTTTATAGAACATGTTCAAAGTATGATTTTCTAAACGTGTTTTTGGGATAAACTCTGTCGCAGTGTGCCAGGTCAGAGCATACAATGAAGAGTAACCTGCTCAGATTCCATCATGTCATTGTGTTGAGTATTTCTGTTGAAAAGTGTATGAGACTGCTATGCTAATGCTTACAAGGAAAGTCAAATTTTTTAAGAAAAAATATACTTTGTAAAAGAATATATTTACTTATATGCTAATATCTCACCTGTTCATAATGATAATTTTTCATACTAAGATGATTATATGACAGACTTTTTCTTATCTGAAGCCCTGCAACATTCAGGAAGAATAATTACATTTCTTCCATATAATGAGCCCCTTTCTGAACCGAAGTCCCTCATGGAGAAACATTTTAACCATACCTAATTTGTGGCGATGATTTTCATGTGTAAGTGTGAATGTGTTTGAGAGAAAATGACAGAGGAACCTGCCTCCCAAAGCCCAGTGGAAAAAAAAAACATGGCAGCAGGGGCAGCTGCAGAACTGACCCTGCCAAGGACGGAGAGCTTCCCATGTCTGTTCAATGCTGTGAAATGGGTCATTGAACAGCTAAATGGTGTCATTATGATGAGTAATTAAAAGAATACAGCTGAAGACTCCCAAACTACCCTTTTCTCTTGGTTCAGCTGTGTTGTGTTGTCATGGTTCTTTGCAGAAATGCAGCTGCTATAGGCCACTTTAACTATCACCTCTTTCACTTAAATGCAAATTGGTAGCTAAGTGAATTGCATTAACTATTGTTTTTTCATTTAGCAAAAACCTGTAGATTCACATTGGTGATTGATGAAGATTGGATTTTGCCCATGCTTTTCATCTGGTACAAGCCGCCACACACTATGAATCAAAAGACATGAGAGCATCAAGCTGTTTTGCTTGGAAGAGACACAGTATAAATACTTTGTGCCCTACGATGTGTTTTGAAGACATTAATATCTATGTGAGAAGGAAAATTGCAACCTTAGATTGCAGCTTCCGTAGCTGGTCTGTAAACAGAAATACAACAAAAAGGATAAAAGATAGTCAAGCAATAAAGGATTTGTGTTTCATCTCCATTAAGCTTATTTCAGGAATACAAAGTCTCCATATTTCTTTTGTGCAAAGCTTATTCAATGTCGTTACTTCAGCTTCCAATAAAAATGCATGAAAGATGTGCCAAGGTAGTCTTCCCCAGGGCAGCATATGCATTCTTACTCTCTTTGTAGGGAAGTCATTAAGATGATGGAGAGGTAGGAGGAGGTTCCATGTTTGATTAATTAGTAAAACTAACTTTGGCAAGACCAGGAACTGAAAGAGAGGATTTCATTAGCTTACGCTTGTTAGATAAGGTTAATGAGGTGACTCCCACTGCTGAAAAAACCTAGTACTGAATCCGTTTTTGACTCTACAAAGAGAAAGAAGAAGTTTATCCTCTGAACACAGAGTTTTTGGGGAAAATCATTGAGATGTAGAAGGAATAGAAGGAATGCTCTTCCTTCTACAGTACAGATGCTTTTCTATCTGTAGAAGGAAGAGCATTTACATGCATCTTTATCATTCTTTGTTTGCAGAAATCAGCGAGAGAAATCCGGAGAGATCTGCCCTCCTGGAGGCTATCAGGGATGTGTTCTATAACTGAGGAGTTCAACCCAGATTCCAGCAGTAAGTACAGTGCAGGTGTTTAGCACAGATGTGTACATAACTTAATTCAGCTGAGGTTCTGCATGAGCAAACGTACCCCTAAGAGGATCACATCACTAATCCGCTGGTCAATACATATGACGAGAACAGTACAGTGCCAAAGCCAAGTCATTTAAAGGACATGTCATCCTGAGTGTGGACAGCATGAATATCCCTCTGTGGGATTTAAGCTGTGTTCACATTCTAAGTTACACAGTTACAGTTTTAGCATAAAGTTGAGCAAAATAACAATTTTACCAAATTTATCTTTGTTTTTTGACAGCTTAAAAATGTACCTTTCCTCTTATGAATGGTGCATTTGCTGTACATTTCACTCTTTAAGGACTGAATGCACATTTATATCAGTTCTGTCTGGCTATAAAAGTGAAGGGCAAGTAAATGAATATGTGAAACAGACCAAAGTGTGTAATTACTTTTGTTAATTTGTAACTAATTAGTCTTTAATCAAATTAAGTTTTAATTCAAGAAAATGTTTCTAATTACAATATTTGAGCCACAGAGAGACACGAGTCATTAAGGGCTACATGTCTAACACTCTGCCTTTTTTTTTTGTTTGTTTGTTTTATCAAATCGGAAATTCTGTTGTACCTTGTATTTTTTATGGAGTAGTTTTCAGTCTCTGCGCCATACTAAATATTGATCTTTCATAAAGGATTCAATAATTTTATAACCAAGCTGCTTTTGGTTTTTCAATAGATTTAAGAAATCAGTTTTAGCTCTTTTTCCTTTTTGTATTTGGGCACAAGTGAAGGCTTTCTATGGCTGGTGTAGGAACTGAGACAGTAGATGCATGTGCGCTCCTCACAGTTAGTGCTAATTAAGTGGACCTTACTAAAGAGATTTGACCCTATGAATCACCACAGACTCATTTTCTTGCAATATATTTTCCTAACTGGTACAACCTTTTAACTCAGCTGACTCACATGTTACTCAGGTGTCATGTAACAAAAAGCAATAGGAGGTGCCCTTTGGATTCATTAGTAGATTTGTCATATGGTTCAACAGAAATCAGAAAGAGTTTTTTGTTTCTCCAATCAATTATCCCCTTGTGTTATTAACTTCACCAATGACTCTGAACTGTAAAAAGTAAGAAAATACGCCTTTTTTGGTTATACAATATTACTTAATTTGTTGTGTATTGTCATACAAATAAAAAAAGAGAATAATAAATCTTGTTAATTGGAAATGAATTACAAAGATGTTTCAACTTGGCATGTGTACGTCTACATGTATGTCTACACGTATTTTGTGTATTTAATTGTATAATCAGAATGAAAATTACAACTCATTTCAAGTCATTAGTCATTGGAATGAATGTACTTCGGTCTGAGTTACAAGCGTTTTATCCCTATCATGCTGTATAGTCTCCTCTCCTCCATCAACCTGAATTTCTAATCGATGACACTGGAGAAGAGTTATTTGAATGGATTACCGTAAAGAGCACCATGGATTAGCCTCAGAGAGACTTGGATCCCACAGGGAGTTTTAAATTGCTCACATAAAGTGATTATAAAACATCTGTATGGTCGGCAATTATACAGCTTGGTTCTCATCAAAGTAATGCCAGCCTTCCTGGTGATTTGCTGGTGCATTTATAATACTCCAGCATGTTAAACCTCATTTTGGCTGCAGTCCATGTTGGTAAAAACAACTAACTAGCTAAATTTCTACTCAAGGCTGATGCAACACACCTTATTTCCCCTAACTGGCTCATTCATGTTTTAGATTGAAAAGGATGCTTGCTTTTCACAAATAATGGAAAACTATAAGTGTTTTAGTTCTAGATAAACGATCTGCTTTAATGCTCTGTAAATTTTTTTTAAAATTTATCTCACTTTTTCACTATATAAAGTTTTTGGTGAGGACCACATCTATCAAAAATGTAAACAGTATTTTACTGACTTAGATTAAAGGCTTTGCTATGCAATGGGGGGAAGCGTTATTACCAAACGCCCCACAAGTTATCCCAATTTTAACAGTGCCAGACATCTTTATTGACGCCCCTGGTAAAGCTGTGTAAGAAGCTTTAAAGTTAATTCAACTTTTATTGCAATTCTCTTGTCTCACAAAAAATACAGAAAAAATATAGAAAAACGAAACCTCTGACTTGAGTAAATCTAGGAAAAAATCCCTAAGAACATACAATTGTTTGTAATAAAGTCAACAATAGCACAATTGTTGGGACTGTTTTTCGACAATGCAATCTTGTTTAGTCAAAAAGACAACACTCAGTCTTTGAAGACATTTCACACGGCTGTTGGATACAGAGAGATGAATCTTGGGCTGTTTCTCAATTGCACAAACACTAGATTAAATTGTCAAGACAAAACAAATCTACTTCACAGGTTTTGCACAAGTACGGGGACTGTGACAGCCAGTCCCCGTACTTGATTTTGATTTTGATTCATAAATTGATTTTTATGAATAATTGTAATTTAATTGTAATCTTTCATTTATAATCTTACTATAGTAGTAAATACCCAGTGACTAATTTTATTTTAATTGTTCTGTTAAGAGAAGCATTACCACTAACATACTTAAAAGTGGCCACAAGCTCCTTTTCAACATATCTATAATTTTTTAACACTAAAACTTGTTGCCAAACAATATGGTCTGACCAAAACATATGGTGCAATTAAAGTCAGAGAAGAAAGTCTATTGAAAACTATAACTTTAAAAGTTATATTTTAAATAAAAAGTTCTTTAGCTATGTTTATTTTAATTAAAGCAATAATTTTCCAATATGAGTTGTTTGTCCTACTGAATAAAAAGTCTAAAACAAGCTTTGTTTGTTTGTTATGGTTGTTCTTTTTTAATTTTCTGAAATTTAAGTGTGAAATTTTGCTGCAGAGAAAGAACCAAAAAAATAAACAAAACTTACAGCTTCATTGCCTTATCATAAATGTGAAAGGCAAGAGATCTATGGCAAATAGCTCAGACAGGACGCAGCATGTAAAAAAAAAAAAAGAAAACAGGAACAGAAAATAAACACCTAAATGTTAGAAAAGTGATGTCATCAAAAGCAAATGTTGGAAACATAACCAAAGACTCGATCATCAAATGTCCTTTTTGAAAGAAAAGCGTTAAATCTTCCACTATTATTGACTACCACACATCCAGTATTTGGCTTCATTCAACAAAGCTCCTTTATACCAACGTAACAGAAAAGAGGCAACGTTTGTGCGAACTGAAAATGGATGACGTAATTCTGAGGGTGTTTTGCTAGTCTGTAATTAGACATCTGCACCAGCCATAACCGAGGATTGGCACTGTAGAGTTAAATTCTTTACAGATTTACTCCAGCTGTGGTTTTGCATAATTCTTGAGAAAAGCCCGTGTGTTTAGAAAAAAATGCACAACTGTTTCAAAATTAAATGTTACTTGTGAAAATTAGACATTGTTTTCTTTTGTTATGTTTCTGTGACACAGTTAAAGACCAATTATGTAAAAAAGAAAAAAAAGGACATTTAAAAAATGTTATCAGGCTTTTGACAGACAGCTGTCAGAGTTTTACTTCAGGCTCCCTAATGACTTTCTTTCCACACTGCTGGTAAAATGCTGTGGCACCTTTTTTTCCATATGACAGGATACTTCTCTCAAATCAGGACACCTCAGTTCTCCGCTCTTATTACATGCCATTTACTTTGTGAGGCAGCACAAGACAAAGTCTTTTCTCTCATCTGGAATTTAGACATCGAAATTAAATCAGAGCTCAAAAAACAGCATGTTTGATGTGTTGTTTTCAAACAAACTGAGGATTTATGTTTCCGCTCACAATGCAAGTTATGTTTCACAGTATATCCATGGCAAATCAGACATAAGGATGCATTATTTAAACATTCTCAGTCATCTGGAAATAATCAAAAAAGAAACCAAAAACTTAATTCTAGTGTAAAAATAAGATAAAGACAAAAAATTTGATTTGTTCCCTAAATAGGCTCTGAGGTGCCATGTCCATACTATAGTGACTTATGGATCACCTCAAAACATAAAGTCTACACCTACAGAGGGCAGAATTATCACCATAGAAAAACAAAGATCACTTAGGCTTCAGTTTATCGCCTACAGAGTAGAATTAAAAATCAGAGGCTACTCGTCCCTAAAGTAGATTTTTCTTTTGGCCATCTGCTTTTGTTTCTTTCTTGTAAAAGCTGCCCTTTGTGTTAATGCCATTTTCTCCCTAATGTTTCACATTAATTTATTTTTGTAGGATGTTTGCCAGCTCATTTTGACATTACATAATGCATTTTATGTAATGTCAAGTAAAAGTATTATTTCAAATCAAGATGTTGAGAATTGAGTCTTTGGAACCATTAAGGTGTTTTTTTTTTCTGAACCTATCAAACTTTTGCAAATCAATGGTAAATGACTCACTGTCGACAATAAATTGTAATGAAATCTGTCAGGTGTATAAGCCTCCCTTGGCATCCCCACTCGTGTGTAGTGTCTTTCATAACTCTTTTTCTGGTGTGAAAGATGACAAGACTGCAGGATATGAGACAGCAGGCCACTGAAATGAGAAAACTGTCACAGCATCATTAGATAAACCATTTGCAAAGCGCCTATGTTATTAGGTCTTATTCTCTGTTATTTCATTCCCTTTTTTGTCAACATTCTCCAATAACTGGGAAAAAGTAGACATCTATTTAAGAAGAGGCTCTATTATTTTCACATTTTGTAGCCTTATTGTCTCTCTTAGTTTTTTGGGGGTTTTTTTTGGAGAAATAGCGCGAAAGCTTATATTTTCACATTAGAGGTGTAAAGATGTATATCAATGTTTGACTCCTGAACTGGGTGGCAATTTGTCAGGGTAGTGGTGCAAGTTCCACAACAAATCATTCTGGCAGACTGCTTTGAAAACCCACCGTGGTTCACGCCTTAGTAATCTATTATGTGAAAAAACATGTTAGTGATGTACGTTTTTATCGCGTCAAGGTTACTGTACAGTAGTTAAATACTGTGAACTAGTTACATTTAATTTATGACTGATCTTTGGCAGAACCAACACAAGGACTACATGTACTACTATAATGTCATTAATATTGTAATGACTGGGAAGGTGTGCAGACAAAAGTGAGCTTTTGCCTTCACAATCATTAGTCATTATTTAATAAGGCTGTGAGCTTCTGTCTTACGAGCCTCTGTCAAGAAGTCATCTATGAATCCTGAACTTTAGGGGTGTCAAATCCATTTTTCACCAATATTTTTCTGGGGGATGTTTCCATCTTCAAACTAAGGCTGTAGGCCTGTTCGCTTCAAGATGCCCACACCCTGCTGCTTTCTTTCTGCTGCTAAAGAATTCATTTGCACGTTGTATTCTGGAGAAAGTTTGCAGATTTACCCTGACAGCAAAAGTTATCTTCACCAGATCTGAGCCAAATATAGGTGAGCATTTCGCCTAAAGCCATAAACATACATGAGCTCAGATCTCTTTTTCCAATGGCCTGTTACATCATTGGTGATGTGTTGACGATGCAAATTAGCAGATTTAAAATATGATGAATATCTGGAGGAATGAAAAGCAACACATGCCGTTATAAATTAAACTGAAATTAGAAGTGTTTGAAACACAGACGCTTGCCAAGTGCCAACAGAGCAATAAAAGGAGTAAATAGCACCCAGGTGCAGATAATAAAATTCATAGACTGAAAGATTATTTGGGAGTTTTAACAGCATTATAAAAGGAGAACTTTTGACAGTTTCATCAGGCTCACCATGTTATCTTCAGTATATCAAGTCATTGGATGATTTGTCCAGTGAAGTGATTTAGTGAAAGGCATAAATTAATACCTGCAACCTCAACAACTTGAAGCAATATTGTTTAAAAGAGTGAAGAAAAACTGTTTCACAAACATGGCTTCATAATAATGTCATCTGAAACATGAACAATTCAAGATTTTGTTGTTGTTTTGTGTTGTTGAATACACACTGATATTGGGGTTGTTTAGAGGGCTGTTTTAAAGTGAAACATCATCTTGGCTTAGATATTTTTAAACTAATACAATAAAATAAAATGTTTACATATTAGATTCTGATTAGGAATGTCTCTCAAAAATAAGTCAGTAAATCTGACCAATCTTTATTAAATACATTGTAAGTTAAAATGAATGTATTTATACAAAAACACAGCTTATTAAGCATGTTCCAAAAAAATTGTAGACAACAACTAGAAAATTTCAGAAGACATTTAAAGGGGGCCTGCCAAAGTGTGCCCGTCGGTTGGAACCCAGCATTCTGATGCTATAAATTAGCATCAATGCTAAGTTTAGCTAAAGTGTAGTCAATAGCATCTGGATGATCAAAAGCATGTTGACATTAGCAAAATGCTAATGCTAGCCTAATATCCTGTCAGTGGCATGTGGGGTATCACTAGCATTAGCATGTTGTCTGACATTGGCTTCCTCCATTCAGTATACTAAACATGGCTAGTAAATACGAAAAAAGTTTTTTTAGGGAAAAGACTAATGCACTAGTGGGGGGGCAGTGCACTGCTAATGTTTGTGCTGAGAGAAAATGTGTTAATGTAACCTGAGAGAAAAAGATATTAAAGGCTAATATTAGATATTAGTGCACTGCCTAAGGCGCTAAACAACTCACTGCTTCGCAAGTCAGTCACTGCCCTCCCTATGCATTGCTATGGCAGGCCCCAATAAAGAGATGTTCTATTGGGTGTAGAACAATAGGTGCCTTCCATGCATTACATGGAAGTCACTGCTCTTCCCTATGCATTGCTATGGCAGGCCCCAATAAAGAGATGTTCTATTGACAGAAGAACAATAGATGCCTTCCATGTATTACATAGGGAAGGGCAGTGACTGCTTTGCAAGGCAGTCACTGTCCTTCCCTTTGTAATGCTATGGCAGGCCCTAACTAAAGGTTAAACATCACATAGAGCACCTCTCCATGGCCTCTGCTTAGTAATTGTAGAACCTTATGCCACATAAGAGGGGTAGTAACTACTTTTTTTCCTTTTCTTTTTTTGCAAAAAAATGTGTTATATAAAATAAAATCAAAGATAACTGGTTACAGGTTATGTGGTCCAATATTGACATTTTGATACCACCCTTAAAAACATCCTTACTGATCTTTTTTTATTAAATAAGAAAACATATAATTAAAAGTACAATAAACACACATTGTGTTCATGTGAGAACTATTCAGTTCTATTAAATTCAGTTGATTTATATGCATTGGCACCAAGTCACAACAAATGTCATCTCAAGGCACTTTGGAAAAAATAAAAAAGTGACAGTGGACCAGAACTTGGCTCAGTGTGAGCTGCTATCTGCCATGACTCAGTGGGGGTTTGAAAAGACAGAGCCTACATGCAAAAAAAAAAGATAGAAAGAGAGAAACACAAAAGCTCTGATCCAGAAGTATATTCTTTGTTAAACAAAAGTAAAAAGTTAATGGCAGTAGTAACTCCTTTAGTGGCCTTATCAAGGAGAAGCACTCAACGAAGTTCTGGGCTCTGAGTTTTTAAGTCAATACAATCAATTGCAGAAAACAAGGGTCACTTATTAGGAAAAATACTTGGAAAACATAAAGTAAATGCTTTTTCAAATAGACATGATAAAAACTACTACTACTTAAATGTTTTACATTTAGCAACTGCATCCACTAAACTGACTGGAAAATATACCACTAGTGGATTTGTATTGTGCTGAGCTGTCTTTTAGGTGTACTTTGATTTTTAACAATGGGCCTGTTAAATCTTCACTGTCAACCTTAAACCCTGGTTGCATCCCCTGCTCCATATTAGGCTCTGACAAATATGCCCTGTCAGGAAAAAATACCTTTTATTTTCAAATCACAGACAGTTTTATTTTGGAGGTGAAACTATCACACAAGGAGGTTGTTTCCATTTGCCACCATGGAGTTCCCTTTCACTTCTGAACTTAGAGCAGATGGATCAAACTGCAATACGAGGCAGGCTTTCCTAATATCCTTTGCTAGAACCAATTGATTTTTCTTCCCGTCACCTTGCTCAGCTGTAATAGCCTTTTCTTTAAAACAAGAGCAGGTTGAGGTTGGAATATGATGATCTTATTGCCTGCCAAGAAAACTAATCTGCAGCTGATTTTCCAGAAAATCTGTACACCTGCTTAAGAGAGAGACATCTGTTTAATTAATATGTCACTGAAGTTCCCTTTTGCTTTCAAGAACCACCATCTGCTCAAATGTTACATTCACTGAGGGATTACTAAAGTCTAATACAACGAAGCAAATCTGTTTATATGATTAACCCATATTTGAGTAAAGTTAAAACTACTAAACAGTCAGTAAGTCGAACTTACTCTTTCAAATCTCATTCATTTAACGTAAACCTGTCTTTATGTCGGTTTTTTAGGGGAGATACTAATCTCAAAGTGATAATGTGCACTTCTTAAATGTGTCAGGTAGCCCTGCAGGGTCAGACAGATCTGCACATTAATGCTCCTCTTCACAGCCTCTCAATCAGAACATGGAGGGATGCTGAGCTGTCAGTCAGACACATGGCCCTGCAGGCCAGTATAATTGAATTAGCTCCAGTCTTTCACTGAAGGTTAATTGGTGTTGAAACTTTGCCTGAATGTGGCTAGGTAATTGACAAAGATAAGGAGGGCTGTCTTATCTCAAATTTTTGTCAGCATGCATGAACTTTATCACTTCACTAACAATTAGACATTGAAACTATAGAGGAAGAACTCCCTTCACATTGTTCGGTTTAAATGCTTACAGACTGACGTTTCCACAACTTCCAGGCATGGTCAGGCCTGCACAGGAGCTCCCACTTTTGTTCAATATGTCATGAGTCAGCAGCGGCAGACATGGCTGGCAGACGCTTTGGCTTGGAGGGCAAAATAACGTGGCACGTTGATAGTCAGTTGATGGCCTGGAAAATTGCATTTAAACCTTCAGGTGCTATTCTAAGTTGTAGCTTATTCTCAAACATACTGAATTAAATTAAACTCTACTTTGCTCCTGTCCCTTTGATAAATGTTCTCTATATTCCAGTTACTTCAACCCTGCTCAGTATGCATCCTGTAAAGCTGAACTGTTATGGTTTTATTATAGATTGTCATTCCTTAAGTCAACAGCAAAGAGATTACCACAGAAATGCTAAGAAGGTGGTGCAGAGGGCCGTGCAGGATGGACTTATCTTCGTTCTGGTTAGTAACGATTGCAGTCAGCTGCTTTAATTCTCCTCCACGGTTTCACTTATGCATCTTTTTCAATCTGTGCACCATGATTCAGTACCATTCTCCATAGCTTATCATTTTCATAAGAGGTGTCACCTAAAGTCGAGCCTTTTGTTTGTAATGAGATTTTCTAGCTCTTGTCTAAGCTTAAGTCATACTAGGTTGTGAGGCTGCTGAAGGACTCTTGATACAATGAAGAACAATAAAGGAAGATATAGGGGATTTATAAGAGATGGCAGGGCAGTAAGTCATTTAAAGTTTCACAAAGTATGACACCTGCATGGAATACCAAGTAAGCTGAAATAGACCGAGAGACAATTTCAAATTCAGATTGCCTCAGGACATATTTTTATCAGCCAAACCTAAGCGCTCAAGGTCTCAATTATCCAAAAAAGACAATTATCTGACATTTAACACTAATGTATCATCAGCATTAATTGAGATGGAGCAACTATTCAGCAATACTTATTATCTAGATCCTGATTTGACGCTTATTGCTGTGGAACTGACACTAATTGGCAGCAGAAATATTTTATGACCCACATTAATTTAATGGTTTCCAAGAAATACCACAAAAATTACAGAGGTACTATTTTATTTTTGAGCATATTGTGCTATATAAAAGTCTCAGAAATTATATAAGGATTATATGCTATATAGTAAGAAATCAGCAACTGAGGAAAACAAGCACTTTATCATGCCACTTTCAATCAAGTTAGTCCTGCCTTTAAAAAACGGATTCATTTTTATTTTTTTTAACATTCTTACACACACACACACACACACACATTTTATATTCAGGTGTTTTTTAGATACATTACATTGGGCTCTATAATCTTGCACTGTATACTTGCAGGTGACTTTACAAGTGTTAATATTATATATACATGCATGTATTGTTTGTTGCTATGGCTTCTTGGTTTTGTTTATTTCTTATTTGGTTGGTGTAGAAGCAGATTTCTAGGGTATTGACTTGTATTCACTCTATCTTTGTTTTTCTCCCCCACTATCCCCTTCTTTCCTTTAAAACCTTTTTCCCATCTTTCTCCCTTTCTTTTCTCCTTTCTTTTCCATCTCCATGTCCATTACATTTAAGTTAAGCCCAAAGCAATTTATAATTGTGTTTTTATATACAGTATATCAAGTGGTGCAATATAGCAAAAGCTTTAATGCTCCACTTGTCAAAGTAAATCTGTAAATCTGTGGAACAGGACCTATAAAATAAAGGGAAAAAACGGGAATTTAAGTCAAGCTGAAAACAGGACGGATGACAGTATGATAAAACCATGTAAAGAAGTTCTAAGAGGTTACATTTAATCTTAGAAGTGATGTAAAAAAATCAAAAGTAACTTGGAAGCTTACTGTAGAAAAGTAAGACTCTTCTGACAGCATTTGGTGGCTCATCACTTCAGGCAAGAACACAAAGAATTTAAACTGAAACTAAGTTGCTAACAGAGGTTGCAAAGCCAAATGATACTTTGAAGAACTGAGTAGCTGAAAAGAGGCATAGCCCTGTGTAATTGAGTTTAGATTGCAAGGTACAAGACCAGATGTCACTCTGATGGCAAACAATAGTGACTTGAATTTGATAGAGGGGTCAAGCACAGGTTGGTGAGCGGGGGAGTGAGGTGCCCTGGACCACCCACAGGTATAACTCCATGCTAGCAGACTTACAAGAGGAGCATTACTGTAGACATAAGAAAAAGTAACAATGTCTTGTAATGGAGATTTGATGGTGTAGCAAGCCTGTCACAAGCTGATTTCTCCTTGTTTCTGGTGTGCAAAACAACATGACCGAGAAACATAAAATAAAGGTTAGGATTAAAAACTGATCATCAGTCACAGAATGCAATAGGGACCAAGTAACACTTTGGGTTGTGGTGCAACCTTGAATGTGCAGGCATCACAAGCAAGAAATCTCAGCAAAATAAATTCAGCAAAGTGATAGAGAGTCTAACCTACAACTTTATAAATTGCAGTCTGATATCTGTGGCATCCTGAAGACTTACGGTTCAGTAGGAAGGTTAACTTGACTTAATACGCTCATGCGAACCTGAGGAAGTTATAAAAGATTTATTTTTTCTCAAACATTGTTTTGCTTCCCACACAGACATGTAAGACAGTAATCAAATCTTTCTGTATAGAAATTAAGGCTTTTAGAAGGAAAACACAAACGCTGTGTCTTGATGTGGTATAAGTTTCAATTTCAAAATAAGGTAAAAAAAATTACAAAGTCAGACTAAGTAAAATGCATAGAATGCATAACCTCAAGAAAATACTGAAGCCATGAGAAATGCATCACATTCAGCAAATTAATAATAAATTTTCTAAATATATTTTCAGAGTAATTAATGCATAAGATAAAAGTTGTCTGGTATTCCTTTGCACAAATGTGACCCTGTTCCTCTGCTCTCCAAAGCAATTCAACACCTCTATGAGCACAATGTTTTTCTGCCCCAAGAGAAATTCTTCCATTTCAACTCAATTGATTCCTCTATTCCGGTTTCCAATCTCTAACTTTTTTTTTTTTCATTTCAAGCAAGAGGTGCATGCATTGTCAATGACATCAAATAAAGGGCAGTCATTGGTATGGATGAGGAGGATCCTCGGAGATTGAGGCACCTTCACTGTCACAAAAGCACAAGATAGGAAGCCAAGGGAGAAACAAGAAAAAGAAGAGCCTTTAACAGTGAAAACAGATTCTTTGATATAATGTTTTTATAGACACTTGGAGGCTGAAAAGAACAATGGTGGCTTGGTATGCAGCGGAAAGTTTCTTTTCTGGACAGGCTCATTGACAAAAATAGGAGGGGACTGACAGGCAGAGATAGCTACAGAGAGAAGTGTTGTTTATTTGCATACACAAAGCTCTTTGTTGGGAGGGTGGGCAAAGTTTTCAATCTGTTTTCTACATGTGGTGTTCTTGATTATCTGTCAAAATTACGGTACCTTGAAGACATGGTTAGATCATCAATGCTCAGGATGTCAGTGAAAGAAAACACACATTTCAAATCTCCAAATGTGTTTTTTGATCTCTCCTACTCATGATGAGACATTTTAAACTGATTGTACACCATTTAACATGCATTTTCAGAACAGTGGGAAGAATCCTGTTAGAACAGGAAAATGTCCAAATTCCATGCAAGAAGGTGACCTGGATTCAAACCCCAAAACATTCTCGTTACAAGACAACAGTGATATCAACTTCTCTACCGCACAGCCAAAATAACTCACATCACTTCTTTAATCTTTAATTCTGCAATTCAAGTGTGATTGTGAAATTTTAACACTTAAAATGTTGTAATTTCATGTACCTTTTCTCATACAAGGTGAGTAAATTATTTACTGTACAGCTCGATACGAAGACCCTTTGAACGGGTAAAACAGAAACCTTCAATAGATGCTTCAATAGGTTATCCACAGAAGGGGAAAAGAAAAGAAAAGGCTTCATTACCGAGCACATAAAGCCTAAATGGAAAAGAGTCTGTGGAATGGCTGCCTGTGTGTGATAGAGGCATACACTCAGCTCTGATGCCTTGGGTGTTCTGGCCTGCTGCACTAAGGCCTCACACTGGACCATACAGATTGCTGCCATTATGGAAAGTGGGTCTGTGGTGGCAAATAGACCTAAGCTTTCACAAGGCAACATGCACACTAGGTGCCTCAGGCTCATTTTGTGATCTGACTGCAGACTTTGGTGTAATTTGCATGAAACTGAAGCTCTGAAAATTAATTTTAATGTAGCTAGTTCTTTTGTTTATCCCATAACAACTTAAGACTGTAGGCATTGTTTTTATTGCCATTTGTTGTGTATTCATTAGGTCCCAAGTTGGATGAGTTAAATATTTTATCATATTTAACAGCACATCCTGTGTTTTGCCACCCAAAAGCTAAAGTTTATCCATCAGTGGAAGCATGGCGGTGTGTTTCACTCTAACCCTTACATAGGGGAACTATCCTCTGTTTAATTTGTGCAACAGTTTCAGTGGTAATACAGTGACTCACTTAAGAGTGAGTCACTGTGGACAAACAAAACACAACCAATGCATTCTAAATGAGGGGGAGGTGGGAAACTTCTCAGGTTTAACTTAAACTTCCATTTAATGGCTAAAAGCATGTTGTCACGCTGTGAGCAAGCGGAGGCCAGGTCAGATGTTCAATCTCTGCCATGCGGTATTCGCAATAAAGGTCATAGACTGAGAAACAGTAACAAGGCCCCCTTTTCCCTAAAATATCTTTTGCTTGGCTAGATATTCTGCAGAGCTGTATTTTTCATATTCATTTCATGGAACATTTGATTTGGAACTTCTTTCCTCTCAGGGGTTTTCAGAGTGTTTTTTCTTTAGTGCTCCTGTGTCACTGCTCTTTTGTCATCATGAAGGTGGTTTTATAATGGCAGCCTTTGGCAGTCTGTAGCAGTATTCACGACACCATTTATTCCTGCACTTTAACTGTACTCGAATAGCTGACCAGTGCTTTTACTTGATTATCTAAGCAGCATTACTGATAATTTTATTGCACTGTGTGAACTGAATAGAACTGGACTCAAAAAATGTTTGAAAGCTGCTTGTCTGTTTTAGCATTTTGAATAACAACTGGAGCATCCACTTATCGACAGTTAAAAAGATAGCTCAATATTTCCCTCTCGTTTTACCATTTTTAATCATAAGCATTACTCATGTTACCCCAAAACTGTATTTATTACACATTTGCTTTATCTTATTAATTCACTCAGTTTTTATCAGTAGAAATGCATTTGCTGTCATTATCTAATACAGAAATACTCCTCTAACATTGCAGCAATTAGATACATCGGTTTTTCATGGATAATTTTGTCTTCTGTTAAGTACAAACATTCATTCCTGCATGATAAAATCAATTCAGCGGATTGCTTTAAATGACATGTTATTACTGTTGATTGTAGTGTTTTATCCATAGATATCTGTGCAACAAGAAGTTGTTTTTTTGTTTCCCTGTAAACAACACTGCAATGACCTTTGGGCAGTTAAATGGTGCTATGAAGTCTGCAATTATAACAGCATTGTGATGTAACAGAGAAAAGTTGATCTCAGGATTATACTTTCAAGCACTGACAGTCAAATATTAATCACAAAACATACCTTCCAGTATAGTCAGACATTTTACTGCTAACTATACAAAAGACAATGGTGTTGGTCAAGACTGACAATATCTAAGAAAACTAGATATTGCTGCAGAGCACAAAGCGGATATGTTGATTGTGGCTCTAAAAGGATAGTTGTTTATATTGATACACACATTTAAGTATATGATGTTCTCTAAACAGTATTCAGACAGGAAAACAAATGTTCCTGCACATTAAGAACATAAAACTCTACCTAACATTAGATAAGTAGAATGTTGCTTAGTTGTAAAAAACATTGAAACAATATTGCTAATAAATCAGACAAAGAGAACAATAATAAGTCGGCTGCAGCTACAGGCACATTTCAAATTTTGACAAGAAAAATATTGAACATTGGTCATATGTTGTCTTTGCACAAACCACAGATTCAACCTCATCACCAGATTTTTCTCACAACACAAAATGTGTCTTAGTCAGAAATTGTGTGAACATATTCAAATCTTGCTGCTGCTCTCTTTTCCATTCAAAAACTCATAAAAGTAAAAAAATATATATCTGAAATCTTTCTGGAAATGCCTCCTGATTGATTTACAGCCTTTTGAAGCCAATGCCTTTAATTATTCAAATATTGAGAAAATAATTTTATACCAACACTACTATGAAAAAAAAACTACACTCTCTGCTCTGCTGCTTTTTCTTCTATACACTAGTGACACTTAGCTATATAGAATCAAATACATTTTAATTTTATGAAGGAATAAGAGTGCACCTAGTGTAGTTTTCAAATGATGATTTAGTTTATTATAATAAAAAAAAACCTTGCCAAGCCAAGGCGGTTCTATATGAATTACGATACTCTTCCATTCTTATGTCATGTATTAATTATTAGCCACCTTCTTTTGAGTTCAGTTTTACTTGTTACAACCAGGCCTGACTGCCTGACCTGCAGGATCAAATGTATACTTCAATAGAAACTGTCTGACAACAAAAAGTTGGTGAAAAAAACTAAAATATCCAACATAATGTCATAATCTGAAGAAATTCAGACATTTATTAGTCTGGAATCAGTAAGAAAGCTACTTCTTAGGCTTTGGTTCTGCAGCAAACCACAATCTGAGCCATTATCCACAATTGGAGAAAACATGGAAGAGTACACCTTCCCAGGAGTTACCAGCCTCCAAGACTGGTGTCCATGAGACAGTTCCAAGGGAAAATCTGTTATTTCAGTGTCATTTTATAACATGTTTAATGATCTCCATCATTTAGGTCTAACAAATAAGTACAAGTAGAACAAAATAACTAGGGGCAATTACTTCTTCATTGCATTGCTTATTTTTGTTGTCAACCCTTCTTGCACAGGCCAAATTCATGGGATTTTTAAATACGGTATATTCTTTTCATAAAATTTTGATTGAATATATGATTGATGTACAAGATTTATCTAATTTATATAATACAATACATTGATAGATTTTAATTCATGCATAAGGTAAAAATGCTAAATACATTGATCCAAGCTGTCAGTTCACATGGTGCTGTGTATGTGATTTAACACGGCTTCTTAACATGGACCTCCTGCCTGACAGTCCTCAGGTTAATGGTGTGAAAACAGGGACCCTGCTTTACTCAACCTGTCAAGTGGTAATTGGCCTACAGTTTCCCTTAATAAGAGGGTGCCACAGAGACTGCAAACACTTCTTAAACTGTGTACGAAATAATTGGTGAAGAGCAAATAAGAAGGGCTTGAGTAAACACAAATCATGTCTTTATATGTAACATTTTACAGTCAATATAAATGTTTCATTTCTTATGATCTAGGCTTATCATCCACTTTCTGCTCTTGTTTTTATATTGCAGGTTATTCATCTGTGCACATGAGAGAGACAGAGAAAGGAGAGACTTGTCAAAATCACCAAGATGAGACGGTTTAATGATGGTAGCCTCTGAGGACAAAAGCTCAAGACAAGCCGAGGCGGTGAAGTCTCCCTTTGAACATCGCCTCAAAATTGACGCAAGCATATCTCATTGAAAAGAAACTGAAAAAGGATAGTCAGTTATTTTTTTTTATTGGTATATGGGGACAATATGCATCATCTCACACCCATCGATAAACACAAAACAAGTAATCGTAATTATTGTGGCTCTGAAAACAGCTGAACATCCTGCTGCATCCCCAACAGAATCAAATCAAGGTACTGAAACAACTGTAATACTAAACCCCTTTGGTTTTTTTGGATCCATACATGACTTTAAGAAAAGCACAAATGGCCTGTAGATCAGACGGGGTGATGAGTGCCTTGTTTTGGTCTATAACTCTTATATGTTTGACTCACATTGGCAGAGTAAGTGGTGACTGCTGGTTGATTGAGGGAGAAAAGGGCTTTGTGTGGCTTGCAATTTGCAGCCAAAATCAACCACCCTACGAAGCCATCCCACAGCATATCAATAACACCATTGTTGACCTTCGTCTGAATGAAAACAAAATCAAAAGTATCCATTTTTCTTCTCTCAGTCGCTTTGCCAACTTGACCTACCTGAACCTGACCAAGAATGAGATCTCATACATAGAAGACGGAGCCTTTTCTGCTCAGTTTAACTTGCAAGTTCTCCAAATGGGCTTCAACAAGTTACGAAACCTGACAGAGGGGATTCTCCGGGGTTTAGGAAAACTGCAGTACCTCTACCTCCAGGCGAACCTGATTGAAACTGTGATACATAATGCCTTTTGGGAATGCCCCAACATAGAAAATATTGATCTCTCCATGAACCGAATCCAACAGTTAGATGGGTCCACGTTTACCAGCCTAAGTAAGCTCACCACTTGTGAGCTGTATACAAACCCTTTCAATTGCTCATGTGAGTTGCTGGGGTTTGTGAAATGGCTTTCGACTTTCCCAAACCGGACAAATGAGCGGATGGTCTGTGACTCTCCTCGTGGTGTTGCCGGTTACAGCTTACTGAGCCAGAATCCTAACAACCCCACATACCGAAATGCACTTCACATGCTAACAACTGTGTGTACCGATGACTACGTGACCCCATTTATTACTGTCTCTATGGAGTCCACAACACTACCACCTGACTCAACACTTTGTGGGCTGGAAGACTGTTCCTCAGGCACAGAACCAGATGACACAACCATTGGTACAACTGAAAACGAGGTGCAGGGAACCCCTGTGATGAATCTAAAGGCAGTAACAAACACAGTTGCTACCGTTACAGTTCAGTTTCCTGATCCCTTCAAGAAGCTGTATTTTCTGGTTCTTTACAACAACAACTTTTTCACAAACCTGGACAGGCTCTATAAAGTACAGGAAGATGTTGAGATTAAAAACCTTCAACCCCACTCCAACTACACAGTCTGTGTTACTTCAGAACGCAATTCCCTTAAACAAAATCACACATGTCTGACATTCTCCACTGGCCCTTGGAATGGAAAAGACAGAGATGTAAACAATGCAACTGCTACTCATTATATTATGACTATTTTGGGCTGCCTTTTTAGCATGGTGATTTTTCTGGGAATTGTGTATTATTGTTTGCGAAGGAAGCGTCAACAAGATGAAAAGCAAAGAAAATCAGGAAGTCTTAAGAAAAACATAATGGAACTCAAGTATGGACAAGAACTAGAAGGAGGGACTATTTCTCGAATGTCACAGAAGCAGCTGCTGGCTGGAGAGAACATGGCCCGTATGCCCTACCTGCCATCTGCAAGTGAAATTGAACAGTACAAGTTTCAAGAGATAAGTGAGACTCCAAAAATGATGAAGGGGAACTACATGGATGTCCGGAGCATGGATCATCATGAGCGCAGAGAGTGTGATATGGGAATGGCTGGGAACAGTCAAGGATCAGTGGCAGAGATTTCCACAATTGCAAAAGAAGTTGATAAAGTCAATCAGATAATAAACAACTGTATAGATGCCCTAAAATCAGAATCAACTTCTTTTCAAGGAGTTAAATCTGGAGCAGTGTCGACAGCAGAGCCCCAACTGGTGCTAATATCAGAGCACCCCCAAAGTAACCCTGGCCTTCTTTCCCCAGTGTATAAGGACAGCTACCATCACTCTCTTCAGAGGCATAGAAGCTCTGATGTCTCGCCAAAGAGGCCCAGCACTGCCACAGGTGGGCCCATGCGAAGCCCAAGGCCTTATCGCTCCGACTCCAAGTACATAGAGAAAACCTCCCCAACAGGAGAGAGCATCCTTACAGTAACACCTGCTGCAGCCATCTTGAGGGCGGAGGCAGATAAGATCCGCCAGTATAGTGACCACCGGCATTCATATCCCGATGCTCAGATAGAGGAGCTGGAAGGACCTGATAGCCACAAGCTGTTGGAACCCCTTACGCACTCCCGGTCCAGAGACTTAGCCTACTCCCAGATGTCCTCGCAGTATCACAATCTAAGCTACTCATCCAGCCCTGAATACTATTGCAAACCTTCACACAGCATCTGGGAGCGATTCAGACTCCACCGCAAGCGACATAAAGATGAGGAGTACATGGCTGCCGGCCATGCTCTGCGTAAGAAAGTTCAGTTTGCAAAGGATGAGGACCTGCATGACATATTAGACTACTGGAAAGGCGTTTCAGCCCAACATAAATCATAATTCATCTAGGTGTTTTTAAAATGGACCTTCTGTTGCTAAAATGACACAAGAACATCATTTGACATTTGAATCAATGGATACTTCTCTACCATAATTAACTAATCTTTCATGTATATCACACTCTCTTTTGACTGTGAAGAAGATGAGACAAGGATTCTAAAACTTCTCTTATTATCTAAAGCATTCATCTTGGAAAAAATAGATTGCAAATTAATTATATATATGTTACAATGGATATTAGGTTTTTTGGGTATCGCATGGCCAAGTCCTGTGACAGTGGATTTGCTGTTGTGTAATATGAATCTACTATATGAAGAAAATGAAACTTTAAAATTTTTTGAGGAACTATTGGGACCCACACAAGCAGAACATTTTTTTTTCTTCCTCCTTGCATATATTTAATTGAAAAATGTGTACAGATATGGGTTTCTATATTTGAAATGTTTGCTGTGTAAATGGTGAAGTATTAGTAGATGAATCAGGTTTATCAAACTGACTGCTGTCTCTTTTGAAAATAATTTGTTAACGTCTAACTTTAGCTCTAGAACCGCAGTTATTCCAGTACTCCTCAGAACTGCCATAGGTTTTATCCCCATTTCTAGAAGCCTTAAAAATGAGAAAGATTAAATTTCAACAAATTGTATTATGATCATTTTAATAGTTTTATTAACTGTATGGAGATAAACTATTTCGCCAATTTGTTCTATGAAATTGCATCAGACACACATTTTCAATCATACTTGATAAGTAGTAATGCAGAACTCCCTTTTTATACATCATCCCAAAAAATTTTTCTAATATCATGTCTAATATTTCTTCTGTGTTTTTCTTAACTTAGCAAAGGAATGAAGATATTAATCAAACAACAAACAAAATTAGATTAATAAATAAATAAACAGAGGAATAAAAATGCTATGCGAGGGAAATAACATTTTTGATGAAAAATGTTTTTAGATTAATGTTACCTTCACACATTTACAAAGACTGATTCTAACATTCAAAATCAGTCCCCATGCTGTTTTATAGATGCAGTCAAAGTAAAAAAAAAAATGGAAAGAAAATACACCTTCTAAACTCTAATGTGAGAGTTCATATCTGATCCAGTCTTTACTAGGTTGTATATTTGTCCGAATATGATCTTATATGCCAAAAATGCACAGCAGATTCCACAATGTTTAATAATTTATTAAACAAAGACAAAGCCAAATATAGACTGGATTTGTGGTTTGGTTTTCTACCAACTTTCTGGGTTATTGCACAGTTCTTGTTCTTTTATTTGCAAATTACAGAAGCCAATTTGTGATGGTCCAAGGATGTACACAATGCAGTCAAGTAATCTGCAGAGCTCAAAAATAAAATTAGGAATAGAAAACATGCAAGCAGCCCCAGAAGAAGATCCACTGGGTCTGCTATAGTGAATGTGAGCCAGCACTTTATGGCTAATGGAGATTTGTCCTGGACTTTACTCACACATGGGTAATATGGCAAGAGTGTTTTATTGTCTTTTAGGCAAATATAATGAGCACTGTATTTGATACCGTTTATGTTAATTACTTACTTTGCAGCCCTTGGTTAAAAGGTAAAATATTCATTCTCCCACAACGTAAACATCCCATAACTAATGCAATGCTAACGAGGGACATTTTAGTAAAAGCCATAAAGTAGTAGACACCGTGGATTCAAGTCTTACTAAGAGCTGAGAATGTATAAGGAGTAAAAATAACCTCTTTGCGGTTCTAGTGTTAAAGTAAATTCAAAGAATTCCACCAGTTACATTTTTGTTATTTTTCATTCAGTTTTGAGCTTTTTACATGATTCAGATGGATTCAGTTTTTTTAAGTTCCCTGAATCACAAAGTGCAGTATTTACTGGTTGGATCCTGAAAGACACCCTACTGGCAGTATAGAACATGCTGATGTTAACGTCTGTGTTTCTGTTCCATGAACCGCCATTTGTATCTTTTGTACCAAAGTAGAAAAAGCTAAAAATGTTTACAACTTTCCTGCCTAGTCTGGGGATCAAATTACCATACAGTAGTAGAGCAATATAATTTTAGTTATTTATTTTTATAAGCTCCTCCTTTAAATTTACAAATTGGGAAACCGTTGTATTCAGAAACAGGATTTTACTTAAAAGCCTGCTGTTAAACATTAAGACTCCAATGGAAAGGCAGCTGTACATTGTCATTATTTAGGTAGACAGAAAGCTGCCCTGCAGGGGAGCCCAATAGATGAATGTAACAGATACTTATTCTGATCTGTCTATGGCAGCTTTTTCCATGTATTTTCAAAAAGATTTTTGAATCATGCTATTATCTCTTGTGGATTTCACTTTTATTTGTCTTTTGCTTCAATATTTCTTCCAGCCTGCTATATTGCATAATAGGTGATCGTATACAGGAACGAAGATAGTTTGTTATTCAGATTGGCCTTGTTGCTTGCTGAGAAGTTTAATGTGAATTTTATCTGCTTAGGCTGTTAAATCATTTTGTATATTATGAAAGCAAAGTACCAGGCACACATCAACATGCTAAAGTATAGTTTTTGAATGTGAAACTGAATCCTCTGACTTAATGGCTGTGAATTTATAAATCATGATTTTTTTAAGTAAATATGTTATTTCAATCTTTTTATTTGTAAGATGTTTATATATTTTATTCCAACAAGGCTCATGATGATTCATCACATAGTTAATAACATTTAAGAAATATATTTTCTGTCACATAATGAATTGTTGCAATGTCAACATGTATAAAGGAGCTAAATATCTTTCTCATCATTGCTTCAACATATTAAAATACATTGTATAGCAACCTATTTACTCACATTTGAAAGAAAAAATAATTTAAATGTTATCAAAGCTCAAATTGTTTAAAATCTAATTTTAGCTCATTCTCTGCTACTTGGCCGTAGTGTTAACTATTCCAACCTCATGACACCAAAGTAAAAAAAAAGATATTAAATTATTTAAAACTAATTTGACGTTTATAGCTCAACACTTGAATACATTTATTGTGACTTTTATTAGATTCCATTGTGGTTATTACCAAGCTATTAAATATAGTAACGGACAATAAAGTAACAGTAAAAAACATTGATTCCAGTTTTACCCTGCTTTCTTAAAAAGAAACTCCAACTTCCCTCTAACTCTGGCTAGAGTAACATTATGCAGTGACCTGAGGTCCATCCAGATTTAAACATAATACACAATCTAATTAATGGATTAATAAACAAAACAGCATGCCAGACATGTGTGTACAAGTTATGTATAGTTCTCAGAGTTAAGAACCTTTTCAGAAACATTATTAAGTTGATTGTTTGCATTTGTATTTCAAACCCATTTGTACATTTTCTCTTACATGACTCTGTCCATCTCATTTAAATGTGTCATGATATTATTATTTTACTCTATGATGAAACATTCATGAGCCTGATGTGAATGTCTTATTTACCTTGTTTTCTGTTAAATGGGTTGTCTGACTTAATATTTCAACCGCCTTAAATTTTTTGAGATTTAAGTAAAAGTGTAAATTGTTGTATTATTTCTAATGTTTATATTGTTGTTAAATCTTCATTTATTATTTTTATAAAAAAACATTTCAGTATGTTTCAAGAGCTGTCAGGGTTCTAGTTTATTTAGCTACTTAGAACCATGTTTTTTATATTGCATATTGTAGCACTTCTGTGTCTAATAAGAGTTCTAAGTGATGAGGAAAACATATAGAGAGTGCAACAATTGTTTGAGTGCATCAAAACAAACAAGAGCACAAAGATGTGTTTTTTTATTATTATTTTTAATTCTTAAAACTATGTTATCTGCTTTCAGACAAAGTACTGTGAAATAAAGTTAAGGGTGCACATACAGCAAAGTCAGTATCTTTATTATGATTTTAACACTTTTTAAAATTATTTTTACAATAATAATAGCTTAGTTTCAAGATTGTGTGAAATTATTTGTTGAGTGTACATTGAATGATTTGCATAAAAGTGGATATAAAAAGCAAATTACTTTAGGTCTAATGTACGGCCTTCAACTTTGGCCATCTACAGCTGACATTAGATTGTACAAAAGGACACATCATTACTTTTTCTAATTATCTGGTATAAAAATCAGACCTTAACCTCAGGTGGAATTTTTTTTTGTTTTTTATTCAAATTGAAATTTCCCATACACTAAGGCTACTGTACAATTAAACAATTTAGGAAAGCACAAAAGATGATGATGTCATGGTTAGCATAGTTCTAATTCACAACAGACTAAATCACAACATTTGTGAAACTCTGGATATATTTAAAGCAACATCTAAAAAAAAAATAATAATTTGTGTGAACTTTGTTGTTAAATCAAAAGAAACAGATACTTTGCAGAACTTTCAAATTTGGTGAGTGCTTGACTAATTGCTATGGCAACAGATTGCTTGCATGTACTATGGATTTCTGCACCTCCCACAAAGGGACCATGGGCCCCTCAATTGTCAGTTTATGCAAGTAGGCAAAAATGTAACAAGGCTTTGTGTTGCACATTTAAATGAATCTCAAACATATGCTTTTACTTGGGCTAATTAAAAACTTCATTTTTGAAGCCTTTCCAACAAACTGACACCATGGTGGATCTATCACAGAGCCAAATCACAGCTGAAATATGTTGTAGCGATGCCAGACTGATGGCAGAGAGAGAAGGTGATTATTTTTCATGTCCATCATTCCCGTATTTACAAATAAATACACACTTGAGAATGTTCTCCAACATATGCCAAGACATGTCATGCTATTCTAAATCATTAATGGAGAAATTCATGCTTTAACATAATTAAATCTAATTAGAAAATTACACTGCAGATCAAATACTAATTTATAGCTTCCTTGGGAACTGAATCTCTCGTTTGATATATTTATTTCAAGAATGAAATCTTGTTCTCCCCATTCACCACAGCTCCCTTTATGCCTTATGCATATGGTAATATTTACAATAATGTCTTTTAGGTATTGTGTTATGTCGTTTAATATACATCAAGTTGACAGCTGTTAAAGGTGGACTAATGGAAGCTTCACCATTAGTCCGCCTCTCCTTTAGTGATGGTCACACTTGTCAGACTAATTTGGATATCAATTCTTCATCCAGCAGATGTGTCGTCATGGACACCTGGTCACAAATTTTAACATAGTGAAGGCAGAAAAGGCAGCAATGTCTGAGTGATTAACTGATCTCATTTAAAACTTAAAACTTTAAATAATGATGGTTTCACCATAGAGTAGTCTTTTTACCAGAGAACAATATTTAGGAGCATTTTACTGGTTCCTTTCCCAGCAGTAAAAAAGCAGATGGGTGCGATGCACCACGAACGGGTCTCTAACCTCTCATTTGGAGACTCCATTTCCCAGCACATACATACATGCACACTAATGAGCAATGTACAGTTGGCAAGTAAAATGCATGTTTTTTTATTGAGAGAAAACCACAGTACTCCAGAAAAAACAGAAACTCTGCAGCACGACCTCCCAGACAACATTTGAATAGAAAATCGTTTAGTTGCGAGGCAAAGCTGCAAATCCCTGAAGCCCCGTCCAGCCAGTTTTAGCTAAAACTAATGAAGTTAAATCCTATAATAACCTGGCAAATGTAAAGTGCTTGTTTCACTCATTAAGCCTCGTTTGTCATTTTTTAAAATTGTCCCCTCATCAATTCTTATTCTTTTTCATTGGTCAGTGCTTTATTAATTTTCCTGGTCCTTTTGTTCTTTCAATGTTTCCTCCTAATTCATCAACCCATTCACTTAATTCCAGCTGTCAACACATCCCAACCCAACTTATCAATTTCTTATGCCTGTTCTCAAAACATTTCACATCTGATCAAAGCATAAGACTAGGTTTTCTTTTGTCAAGATATGTTAAACTTCTTATTTGCAAAAAGTTATTTTCCATAAAGCATTTAATACATTTCTGTAAGTCTGTACTGCATCAATTCAATTTTTTACCAAGTACTTCATTTGTAGACTACTTTTTATTATTATTATTACTTTGCATATGGGGATTACTTGGATTGTTGGCAGCACTTGTTGAGAATTTTATGCCAATGGCCCCATAAGTAATATTCAGACTAAGGAAAAAATTGCAGTGTTCAATAATAAATTTCCCCTCTGCATTTGTCTAAGGTGCAGTAAACAGCTACATTAACTTTTTCAGTGTCCTCTCTTGAATTTTATTTAATTTTACTCGCTTGTGAAGAAATTAAATCATCTTACTTAAACCAGGGCATAAGTTAAATTAATGTGATGCCCAGTAACAACTATAACTAATCACAAATAGCTAGAACCCCACCCATAAAATTCAGAAAATTCACAAAAATAAAATATTTCATCACTTTTTGAAGCTTTATTGAAATCCAATTCAGCAGTCGGTAAATACAGACAAGTGAACAGGTGCACTGGACTACATCCAAAAACTTTTAGGGGGCCAGATTCAGCAGTTGATAAACTGCTGAGAATTATTGTAAATGGAATAAAGGTCCTAGAATGAGTCCTCTTCATAGTGAACACCATCTGTCAAGCTGTCATAACTACTTTTTCTGTGAAATCCACCAAACTCATTTTACAATTTCTCAACACATATTTATACTTTTTGGGCACTTATCACAGTTGGTAGGCTATTTGTGGTGTCACTCTTGCTTCTTTTCTTTTGCAAATGACTTGTCTGTAAGGGAAATGAAAGGAAGAAACTGAATGCATCAGTTTTGGTTTGTTGCTGTGATGAATACTTTTGAACAACAGATGGGAACACCAAACCAAAATTCTTCAGTTACTCTTTAAAAAACAAAAGTACTGCCAATACAGCTTCATTTGAGTCACTCATAACAAAAGCTTCATAGTAGTTGTGATCTGTTTAGGAAAAAGAAACATGGCTACAAACAGCATCACTAAGCCCTGCATAATTTGTTTAAAAAATACTTAAATAAATAAAAAGGACACAACAATAAAAACATCAATGCCTTTACCAATGGTTCAACCTGGAAAACAGTTAAACATGGTTACACACAAACACTGATGTAGAATTGTTTTGTATGGAGCAGAAAAGCATAAATAATTTAAAAAGTTCTGCTTTTGACTTTGTCTATGAAAACACAACTAAGCAAAGCAGCACCAGACCAAGAGTACTCTATATGGGAAATACAAATCAGGAGAGATTATTGAAGTAATATTGATGTCAGTGGCTCCATCCAGGAGATGAACTCCCATTGAGCTTATAGTTCTAGACTGTCTTGGGAAAACAGTGTCTTTAGTCAGGGGCTTCTTCAAATTCGCTGTAATACAGACTGCTACAATAGATCTTTCCTGCCAACATTTATCACCACCTACAGTAACTCCCTGAATAACTTCAATTAATATGAATTACATTTAGTATGAGTTTAATTGAATTTCTATGAGAAATAAAATATATATAAATATGGCCAGGCATATTACAAAATGAACAGAGAAGAAACACAATTAGTGGCAGCAATGACTTGTAATGAATTTTATAAACAGCACAAAACATGCATGTAAAACCAATATTTTTGTTTAATAATATACATGACTACACATGTTTACTGTGACCCTAGTAGTTGTAACATACTGTACATTTTGGTTTGCTTAATAACTGCAAAATTAAACGTATGTGGGAAATCTTAAAACATAGGACTGTATCTAAAGAGTCACTTGATCCTTTCGTAAAATTCAGCTTGTTTTTTTTTTAATACAGAAAAGGAGCTTAATAATAACTCTGGGAAAGAAAGTAAATTGTGCTTATTCCCTAAGGATTTTAATGATCTTTCCTCCAGACATTGTTATAACATGTAAAATCTGTGTGAGATCAATTGCTGTTTGCCTGCAAGTACTCTTTCTGTCATCTTTTCAGCAAAGTTCAGTAAAGAAGATCAAAAAATCAGTCGTTTGTACTGCTTGCAAACCCTAAACTTAAAGTACTCCAAGACAGCAAACACCAAAGTTCTTCAGCCCTTGTCAAATTCAGTGCCTAATTGGATATGGGCGATCGACTTAGAGGAAGAGCGTATCTACAGTTGGCTCTAAAATGAGATCAGCTCTAAAGATCAAAGCTCAAATAACTGGTATAATTAACAGACTGAGCTCAAATGAAGCTGTTTTGGAGGGTGATAGAACAAGCTAATAAACTACAGGTTAAAAAATTTGACAAATTCAAATTGGGAATAGTTTTACTGGGAGGCACTGAGATATATCTGCATATCTCTAGAACTACCTAGCAATAGAAAAGAAAGGAATCGAATTAATTTACATCAGACTTGCATCACACTTTTCATGACCCTAAAAAGACTCTTTAACATGAAATCAGTCACAAGCTGATGATGGCAAACTACTGGGTTGTAGCTACCGCTGCCCAGGGCAGTGTGAGCAAAGCAAGGTCGTTCTGAGCAGCATCAGCAGGCAAGGTGGGTGAAGCGTCTTACCCCAGGACACAACGACAGAGGGAAATTAGCACCTACTGGTGGTACATATAAATCAGCAATAAAAACTTATCCTAAGTACAACTGGCATGTATCTTCTATTTTTCCCTTAACTGTTCATAAAGTGCCTTGTAATGTACCGGCGCCCTGTCCAGGGTGCACTCTGCCTGTTACTCAGAGTTAGGCATCAACTCCCCCGCAACTCTGCATGGACAAGAGGAAATAGAAAATGGATGGATAGATGAAAATGGATGCTCATAGCATCCCCCAAACCAAGCTGCTCTGGGCATTAAACCATTTGTCCATAAAAGAAATTGCTACTGGCTAAAAAATATTGTATTTCATAACTGATCAATTCTCTAACCAAGAAGACATGGGTTTGTTATTTTCAATTTTCAGCTTTCAATTGCATCTTATGTCTGTCACACATTACATAAAATACATGTAAATTAAAGGTAATGATTTTAATAATTTCATGTTTTTATAGTAATCAGGGTTTCAAACTGGTTTAGTCAAAGTTATTTGCAAAAATCTTCCATATCGGTCTTAAACACAATGTTTATGATGATTGTTATGAGACCTGCGCTTTCAGACCTACTCTCACCAACAACATTGTAAAAATCTATATTATTAATGTGTTTCTAAACACTCCATTGTGACACTCAGCGATTTTGTTCTCAATGTCTAACATTAATACCTTAAGGACATCTGTAACTGAAAGCCAAGGGCAAACTGTATGGATTTAAAAGACTCCAGGGCTTTGATTAACCGGCAGCATTCAACTCTCCATGAATAACAATATATATAAATTTATTTGTGGCATCTCCACAACTTTGCACATTTTTACTCCCTCTTAGGAGCTAAAGACTCTCATTGCTCTCCTACTTTTTGGTTAAACCAGTTTTCTGGGACCAACTAACTGCATGTGGTAAAATTTGATTACTACAACCAATATCAAGAGTATTTTTTATTTATCTGCCTTATGTATATTTCATTCACAGCTATTTTCCACATGAATATTCACATGTAGTTACAGAAAACAAGCAATTAAGTTTGTTTGCTGCACAAGGAAAAGTATTGTGTGTGCTTTCTTCTTGTTTTTACCAAAGGGTTTGAAGCCTGTTATTTATGAGCACCTCTACGTTGATGGGCTGTAACTCTTCAATCTTGTTATAGGAGATTTATGCTGATAGATTACTCTAGAGCCAGGAGGAACACAGAACCCACTCATTAATTCAGAGTAAAGCCCAGGTGATCTCCAAGCAGACCAAGGGAATGATCCTTCAAATGACCAATGTGCAGAGGCAAGTCACAGAGACCACCTGTCAACAATGCTGCCAGTGAAGGGAAAGGGGAACTGCTGAGCACACTACATGTATAACCAGAGAGATTGAATAGCTCATTATTATTCGAGACCAAGTGCAAATCAAAGAGCCTGCATATAGCAGAAAAAACAGAAGTCATGTGCCCACACAGGCCACATGACTTTTGTTCATAAAACTCTTGCTTCTGGCGATTAATGAGCCAACCTGTCTCTTCCCCACGTCTTCTGTTCTTTTTTCTTCCCTTACTCTGCCAAACAGAGACTCATGTGATTATGCTAGAGGAGACTGAAGTAAAAAAAAAAAAATCTTTCTTTTCATTCATGTGACAGATAAAAAGCTCTTAGGCTTTAAGTAGTTCCTCCTTGTCACTGTAAAATTTGGTTATTGCTCATTTCAGAGGCAAGAAAGCTCTTGAACATGAAATAGACTAGATAACTGCACTCTTCCATCTTCAACATTTTGAGGTTAGGAGTTTTTGACATGCTTTGTCAT
Organism: Xiphophorus maculatus; assembly: GCF_002775205.1. Lineage (NCBI taxonomy): Eukaryota > Metazoa > Chordata > Actinopteri > Cyprinodontiformes > Poeciliidae > Xiphophorus > Xiphophorus maculatus. The sequence goes on along the minus strand of NC_036458.1, from coordinate 8,020,871 downwards.
TCACACATTACATTTGGTACTCATTAAATCAGAAATTATTATATATATTATTATATATTATTATTATTATTGTTATTATTATTATTATGTTTAATAAGCTCATTGATTAAAATGAATATAACACCACATAGTGTAACAACCCTACAATGCAGTACTGCATGAGTGAATGTAAATTACTTTAGAACCAGCGCTCTAGAAAGTTCTGCACTGTTCATTTAAAGTCAAACATTTATGGAAGGCATAGATAAACTTTTGAAACTTTTTAAACAGATTCAAAGGTCACACGTGAGCTTACTTTCGTCAGCTCTGGAGATGAAGCCTCTTAGACCAGCACAGAGCATAAACATTGGCTGAAGGTCAAGCTCCCCCTTTGCAGGTTAAAAAAGATAAAGCTTATTGTAAAGCTGCTCCTCCTGGAATGAATATATATATATATATATATATATATTACACATAGAACTAAAACATTTCAGCACGTGGCTACTTGAAAGCTACATTAGAAAAATAACAAAGCCTGCGACTGTATGCACCGCCATTCAATGAAGGTGTCAGAGATTTCTCAGAGACTACTGAACAAAAACGGCACGTGAGGTATGAAGTTGTGGAGAAGTTTAAGGTGGGATTAAGTTACAAAACAATATTTTAAACTTCAGAAAATTCACAGAGCTCTACTTTATATCAGGGTAACTGTGGATAAAATGTAGTTTACCACCATCAGTGTATTGGTGTGTGCGTGAATGTGTGAATAACTGAATGTAGTGTAAATCACTTTGGCTTTGGGATCCTCTGGAATTGATAAAGCACTTTACATGTGCAGGCCAGTTACCATGCATCTATTATTTGAAATAAAAGTGCCTGGCATAACTGCCAACCCACAGATATGTGGTTGTCCAGTAAAAAGACCAAACAATGAGAGGATTATTCACTGAATGGTTGATTTATTGGCCCCTATTTTCTGTCCTTTTTGTTTTGGACTCAGTTTTTTCATGCTCCCTGCATCAGCATTTTGAGTTTTCAATATCAAATTGGTTTGACTGCTTTTGAACAGGATTTCACTTATGATAAATGTGCGCAGTATATGGGAATAATTCTTTGACTTTACTTTTGCCAAGCTGCAAATATGATAGATAGTGCTTTTTAATTACTGTATGAAATTGTAGGTAAGTAAGGCTTAATCTTCTTGTTTAACACTTTGCAACTAGGAACAGTCAATCTTATGAACACCAGTGCCGCTTTTGAGGCCATTTGTAAATAACTAGACAATGCTCAATGCCAGTCTGCAAAGGTACCTTGATGCTTGACCTCCTGATATCCTATAACCTCTAACACCCCTCAGAGATACAGTAAATTTCAAGAAAAGACAGATTAAGAATAGGGTAAACCAAGCTTCGATTGGATTGAGCCTAAAGTAACTAGCCTAGACAATTGGATAGAAAGGGCTTACAGCAACTAACTAGGAAGATGATGCAAGGATGGCTAACAGATTAGATAGTGAAAACTCTGGATTTGGATTAAGTAGGTTTAGAAGATTTTGGGCATTCACAACAACACAAACCTGTGTTGCAGGTAAACATTTATGGTTAATGTTGCTTTATTGTGCACGTCTTTAATTTTTGCACTGTGCTTGTTGGTAATTTGGGTATAGTAAGTATGAAACGTATTAGGTCAATGTGAATTATGTGTCATATTAGGCATAGCTAGAGAAGAAAAGACGCATTTTATTTTAATCATTTAGTCTTCATCGGTATTATAATAAATTGTACTTTACTTCCATTGCTTTGTTGCATTGTAATTCCAGTTTCTAGAAGGAGGATGTTACTCTGACATTACTTTCACAGTGTTGCTGGCCAAGTAAAGGCAATGGTGCTCTTTATTACTTCCCTCGAAAAAGACAATGAGCCCTGTCACACAACAATTGTTCTGCTAAGTTTGTATTTTGGTTGTAAATGGGCATTGTTGATCCTGTCAATGTTGATCCAATCTTGCCAACCTGATGAGAATCCAGCTTACCTGCAAGGTAAGCAGAAAGAATCCTGACAGCTAAACACTTGTACACACATAGAAGTGTTCTGTCTTGTTTGTACGCTGTACAACAATGAGATTCAGAAGCCAAAGGAAGCAAAGCAAAACCTGGAAGAGAGCGGGGAATTGGAAAGTTTGAAAAGCAATAATCACCCTTTTTTATGCCCCCCTTCTCCTAAAAGAAGCTGAAATTTAGTCTTCTGCTCCAAACAATGTTCATGTTGACTAAAGCTACTTCAAACAACTTCAGTGGTTAAGTTCACATGTATTTGAATATTTTGGTCATGTTCATTGAGTGTGAGTCAGTCAAATAGTGTGAAACAAGAAGAGACAGAAGTTACATGATTTACATGTGAATACTTTTCACTGTATATAAATACATCCTTATATTCAGATTCTAATATTACATGGCTGCATAATGAATTTACTATTTTACTCAAGCCTCTGCTTCTCCATTATGAAGCTGACAGTTAATACATGCAAAGTGCTTTATTTAAAGCACCCACACATAATCTAAGAGAGGGTATCTCTACTCCTGATTTTACATTTTTGCAGATGATTATTCCCTAACAAGGTCCAACTTGTTCTGTGTACATCAGTGCATCAAAATATTTTATTGTTAATTCAAATCTAAAATCACTAAACATTTTCATTGAACATGACCAAAATAATCAAATTAAAATGTGGTTCATATTATATTTTAGAAAGGTGTTGTATATTTTACTAAGTCAAAGATGAAAAGGAGTCGGACGGATTATTCAGACAAACTTTAGTGAATAAAAAAGATGAACAAATCATGCATATAATATACGACAAATACTAACTAAATCTATGAAATAACAATTATTACAACTCAAATAGTTACTTATATTAAATTATAATATCTCAAATAATAGTCATAAGCAAATCCTGGCTAAACCCAAAACAAATTATCAACAAAATGCATGGTTTTTCATAATAATAAGAGTTAAAAAGTCACAGAGAAAGCAGAAGGTGTCCTCTTTTTCAGTAGAAAATGCTACATATTTTTGCACAAACGTAATACTTCTACTGTTCATTTCACCAACAGATCAGTCCACATAATGTGTATGCATGGTGGCAATAAAAGCAGCATTTAAAAAGAAGCTGATAAACCTGAATGGAACATCTGCACGCAGATGTTTTGTGGACTGTTTTCCATTTGCATCAAATATGTGGATTAATTCTGATTAAATTATACTCATTTGGTTTTCTATTATGTTTGAGAATATACTATATGTGCACTAAATCTTAGCATCATTTAAATTTTGTAGATTTAGAAGGGGGAGAGGTAAACTTTGTACCTTAAGGTTTAAATTTAAATGTGTAGATTCAAGTTATGAACTTTAGTGGCATTTTAAATATTTTCTAATGCTTGATAACATTTTTCTGTTGGCATAAAAACTTGGATATTTTAGTCTAATGTTGTAAATGCTTTTTTGTGCAGATACAGTTTATTCTTGTTCTGCCTGTTTTATGGTAGGGTTGTTAAACTGTTGGACCAGTTGGTGATAAAACGCTTCCCTGCCTGTCAAGACTTTCCTGAGCTCCTGTTGAGACCTGAAGTGAGCAGCTGAGCAGGGGCTTTTCTTTGTCTCCCTTTTCAGTGTTGGTGAATAAACATCTAGTTGGTCTGCACCTTATGTCTGCCTCAAACCTCCTCCTTAATCCATCCAGTCACGGCTATTTTAACATTTATCTAGCCAAAACTTGAAGTCAGTGAATCAAAATATTGCCATAAAATAAGACACTCACATAGACAATGATTTCAAATTTAAGAGATTATTAGTTCACATTGTTCATGACATTCTACACAAAAGCTTTCAACCTAGAGTAGAGTAGAAATGTAACCTCCGCCATTTTAGTATTCCTCTTTAAAACAGCACTTCTTGTGAATAAAGAATGACATGCATTACACCAGGACAGACTGTTAATATTGGTCTTGTGTGAAATCAAAAGTTGTTCTTTAGTTTACTTTCTTGGCAAGCACAGCTATTAGAACTACAAGGAAACAACTCATGTAGGTGACTGTAAACAAAATCATTGTCTTGCATTAAGTGTTGTCAGTGATCCATGAATTCTCTTCATGCTTGATATACGTAGAATGGGACATCAAATTTAGTACTGACATAAAAAATATATAAATAAGGGGAAAAAAAGACATGCAATTACAAAAAGAGGTTTTATACAAGTACAATCAGTGTCCAAGTGTTTAAGTAAAGCAGTTCATTAGAATATACTGTATCTGGCTAACCATTAGTTGGGCTTTACATGTGTTCAAAGAATGCTTTGGTTTCCTCACACAGTTTAAAGAGATGCAGCTCAGGTGAAAGAATCTTTCAATTACCAGTAGGCATAGATGTGAGTGTGAGAATGTTTGTGTGCCTCTTAGTATTACCTCTATAATGATCTGGCAACTTCTGCAGCAGTAAATCTCAGCTCCCAACCAACACATGCTAGGAGAGACTTATAGGCCACTGCAGCTGTTAACAGGAAAAGGGTTGGAGAGAGGGTGAGAACTACCTGAAAGACTGCAAATTGCAGTTTTCATCTTGATTGAATTGGTTATTAGAATATAATTTAATAAATCCTTCTCAAAAAATGAAGTACTGTTTTAATTTTAGTTTTTATTTCAATGTTTTGTCTCAGGTAAAGCTCCTTGAGACACAATAAATAATTTCCAAGAGTAACCTATTTTGAAAAAGATCCAAAACATGTTAAAAGAGACTACATGGGTATGATTTTATATAAGTTAGACTTCATCATACTCTTTTTCAGACTCACAGTCACTGAACAAGTGGTGTATTGACATGTATTTGAGTATGTATATTTGGCAGGAATGTATTGTATCTTCACTTAGAAATATGAAAGTCTTTAGTATTATGTTTTGTTGGTGAAATGTCTGTCTGAAATAAATTTTTCATTATCATTATCATAGTAAGTACAGAAAATTAACTAAATAATACTGTAGAATAGCTACTGTTGAAAATAAAATAAAAGGCAATGGGATTTGTCTCAGGAAATTGAGAAAAAAGCCAGCAATGCATTCTTCATTAACCTCAAAATATTGCTTTTTGAAAATTGTAAGCCAGCTTTGACATCTACAATGTAGTGGAATTGGGTAGTTTAAAGCAAGCCTACAAAAAGATCCATTAGTGATACACCGACATTTATATATTCAGCAACTCTGTGTCTGTACAAGTGTTTATGGCTGGACTGAAAAAGCTTATGTAAAAAGAAAGGAGTTAGGTATAAATAATCCATGACTACAAGGCCAAGCTGTATTGAGGCACTTGCTATGGCCCAGATCATTGTAGTTGTCTAAAGAGTTTCATTGTTAAAACTGGTAGTTTTATTTGTGACGTTATTTCTACGCAGAACTCACCTCTCTTTGGCCCTGTTTGACTTGGAGAACTATTAGTAATATTTAGTGTGGAGTTAAGGAACACAATCAGACAAAAGCAACCATTGAGAGTTGAACTGAATAACACTGTTCATAATGTAATTATCTGTTTCAGACCAACAGTAATTATGAGAGAACATATTTTTAAGCAAGACAAAAACTAATTTTTGACAATGGTACAGGGTATGATTAAGACTATTAAAGTCCATCTGCTCCTTGCTGACCTGTCTGCCCTGATTGTTTTCCAATTAAACTGTGGAGTGTAATCAGAATAATGAAAACGTGAAATGAGAATCACTCATTTCTTTTCCAAAGTAGTATATCTGCTTATGGCTTTTTTATATAGATTTGCTCCATTCCCTCCATCTGAGAGGGTCAGGCATCCATCTGGTGTGGGACATTTTCATCAGGGATCTGTCAGTATTACATATAAGCATGTAAGTGTGTGAATGGTTGAATGACTGAATGTGGTGTGAAGCGCTTTATGGTCCTCTGAACTTGGTAAAGTGCGATAGAAGTACAGGCCATTTACCATGTAAACATGTGCAGACAACATGTACTGTTTGACTTTACTAATATTGACTTGATTTTTGTCCAGGTAAGGAAAAAGCTTGATTCAAACACTATTTAGCTCTCTGGGTATTTTTTCTTTCTTTCTTTAAAGGTTCTTGGGACATTTCTCCTACTTGGACATTAATTTATTTTGAGCATCCAACGATTTTCACTCGGGCTTGTCATACAAAATCAATACCTGTCGTAAAAAACATTGACTTTTTTTTTATTTGTTGAATTTCCTTTCAGACGTACTCATAATCTAATGAGCACATTCAGATTTTTTTGCTGAGACACTTATTTTAATCTCAAAAGGTTTAGATAATAAAGATACTCGCTAGGAAGTTCTTTTTTTTTATGATGATATAAATAGTTAATGCTTGGACAATTTAAAAAGTACCTCTTCATTTGTTCAAAAAAGAAGCAAAAATGTTGTATAATGTTTTAAAAGTTGCTTAATAAATGTTCCCCTATGGTTTTAAGAAATAATAATGATCATTCTGCTGATGATAATCCTGTTTAGTCAAGTACATTTTTGCTGTTTTGTCTCATCTGTTAATCTTAACTTTTAACCAAAATAACAGGTGCATACATGGTCAAAACTAGCAGTATTATTCAGAATATCAATGTAAACAGCTAGATTTGTATAAAATTTATGTAGTAACAGTTCTGAAATATTCATAATGCTTTCCAAAGGTACTATTTTCTACTATGAATTGCAAATCATATTATAGATACATCCCTGATGATAGTAATTCATGACTTTAAAAATACGTAATGTTGACTACAGTAGAATTAATAAAATATAATTAGTATAGATCAGAATGATTCTTCAGATGCAAATATTCCCACTTAACATTAAAGCTCAACTGAATTAGAGATCCAGGCTATAAAAACAAACTAAAGAAAAAATCTGACTTCGTTTTAAACAAAAAAATAAAGTTCAGTGCTGCAGTACAAGCAAGATAGAAGTTACTCTATGCTTTAACTATTTAAACAAACACTCTCAAGTATACCCAAGTGTAATGAAACAAACCAGCTGAGAAAATTTCTGCTGCATCATGAAACTATTACTAAAGAGCAATATTTTGGTCTATATTGCATATCCTCGCACTCAAATGTTGTTTAAAGGTGCAATGTTTATTTTAACTAAATTTACACCCCTGATGAAATTTATTACATTGTTTGTGGAGCTACTGGAGATAAATCCTAATGACATGGGGGCACACTTTTGTGCACTGAGACACAAAGTGCTTTTATATAGACATTGTGCTGACTGTAGGATGGGCGATACCCTATTCTGTGCTTTTTACTGGTTTGAATCCACAATTTTTTCAGCTCTTGGGGAAAGGCAGACAGCCCCCCAGAATATTAAATGATTTCCATCCATCTTTTTTTGGCGGTGGACTTAACAACCCCGTCATCTCTGCTTAGAATCTTGTCTGTGCCAGACAAAGCTGGGTGAGTACTGCATTCTGTTGCCCCTGGTTGTGCTCACAGTGTGGTAACACTGGATAAAACCCAGCTATCAGGACGCCAAATTACACATAATGGATACAGAAATAATATTCTACAAAGCCAACCTTTCTTTTACGTTCTTATTAACAGCAATTTCAATATTTAGTGTTTAACTTAGATTTGTGTCTAAGTTTTTATTCCATTGGTGATGTTGTGTTGTATGGAAAGATGACAAACAATAAAACAATACTTTTTTAGTTAAGTACTCTAACAATAATGATGCTAAGTTGAGTTGAGATGAAATTAGCATATTAATCTTTATTAAATGACCCAAACAATAGCAAGCTCCTCTAAACTGGTACCAAAATTCAAGCACAAACAGACAGTATAAAGTTGCATTGAAATTACAATTTTTAATTTTTTTCCAGCACGAGCAGCAGCTAAACATTTGTGGTATAATCTTACAAAGAATAGAAAGGAATTTGAACACACAAGTTGTTAGCATAGACTCAGCAACTGTGACTTGAAAAGGAAAGCAAACTGATCATGGCCAAAACCTCAAACTGTGTTTTATTAGACTTTAGTTACAGTTCAAAATTATATTTAGAACTTTATACATTTTTGTTTAACTGTAATCACTTGGAATAATCAGTGCTAGACACCCTGTTCTCCCAGAAGCAGTAGCATCTGAAGTTTAAAGCAATTAGGAAGAGTTCTAGATCAAACACAGAGCTGCATTTTAACAAGATGCACCTCACACAATGTTCTACAACCTCAATAAAACAAGGGACATTTTTAAGCACAACCCTAATCAAATTATTTGTGCTAATGAACAACACCAAAACAAAGTGAAGCTGTATTTATGCTAACTGTCCACAAAACAGTACGATGGAAATCAATTGAATACTAATTAATTGATTAGGCCATCCTGTTAGTTACTGAGAAGCTTTGACTCAGCTTTGCTGCCCCTATGCAGCAGCGCAGATTCACATTTTACTATATCGCTACAGCCTCCCCAAAAAACGCAGCTGCAGTTGGACTGCGTTGCAATGTGCTGGAATGACCTTGCAACTCTTACAAATTCTTAAAAGTTGGTTGCCATAAGAAATAAACAAATATTTACTTGAAGAAAAAAGCCAGTATTATCCCTCTATGCATCACTGAAAGTAGAGTACTGACTTTTGAGCTTTTCTTTCAGGATAAGCCCTATTGTCAGATATAATTTAATATCTGAGGTTTAAGCATACAGAGCAATTGTCATTTTAACACCAAGTTTTTTTTAATAGAACAGTTTCAGTCATATTATTTAGACAAATATGTAATTAATTTTATTCGCAATTTAGTTATGTGGAGTTATTTTAGATGTAATGAAATTTCTATTTTACTAATAGTACATTATTTGACATTTTAGTCAAATAATTTAACTTCTATCTAGGAATGGTATTGGATTGACTTACTAAATAAGTTTGAAAAATCAAATTAAGTTGTGTATTATATATTAAAATATTACTTCTGTTGGGAAAACATATACACTCTAAAGCTTAAATATGCATTATGAATGTGAGGTACTATTTTCCTCTTATCTAATATACTCAAGTGTAGAACGATGAAAATTCTTTCTTGTTCAATTGAATTTGTTCCTCACTTGCGTTTTGTGGGAACTTCCCACATCTCCCCTGTGTTCTGGAACCATAATCTAACACCCACCACAACAAAAGCTCGTGATGGGAATAGCTGTATATATGGGGGCAGCAGTGGATGAGCAGTGAACAGGAATTGGTTGAAGAAAAATACCTGCTCAGATTTATGATAAGGTAGAGCAGTTCTTTTCCCTCTCTGCCCGTGCTCTCCTAAGAGACAAGAGGAACGATCATTCTCTGTAACTTTATATGTTTATGTTTAGGGACAAATGGGAAAGACAAAAGAAAAAACAAATGTGCTGATACATCACCAGAAACACAAGCAGAGAAGGGAGGAAACATTTTCTTCTTCTTCTTCTTCTCCTGGTACAATTGTACATTCAAAGCACAGCTCATGTTTTTTTCCTTCATATTCAGATTTAGTGTGTCCCCTTCATTTACTTTTGTGTTGCTATTGAGGTCCTTTTAACAAACTTTGAATAGTATACAAGCTTTCTTTAACCTTTTGAACATCAGTATTGCCAAAAACAGTACTAGAGAAAGTGCCTCGTCAACAGAGATTAAAGTTGAACTTTCTTTACGAGATGTGTCATAGCCTCTCTCACTTTTACAAAGAGAAAAAAATAGACAACACACAATGTGAGCAGAATTTTCTGATTTAAGCAGAAGAGCCAATCTCACACAGGCTCAGTCTGCCTGTGTATTACTGCTAATCAATGCAAAGCAGTGCAACAGTACCAAAATCTGTGAATCTGGCCTACAGAAACAACACAGAGGTGGATCAAATTCTATGCCTTAAATGTATCAGAATTACTAGAGAACATGTCTATTGCTCACATTATCTTTATTTAAACTCAACGTTATGCTTATAGATGTCTACTACTAATCTCCATTTGAAAATGATGTCTACATTTTTAAGTACTCTAAATTCAGTGCCAGTCTTGAAAATCCAAATTTAAAATTTCAGTTAGGTATGGCTTCATTCAGCAAAACGCCTTCGGAAAGATTTCTAAAAGTTGGTCAGAATCAGGCTCACTGATGATCTCAGCAGGATAGCCATTCAGACATGAATAGCTATGCCTCCCTAAACCTCCACTCCTAAACCATCCCTACTATTGCCACACATAAATTCTGCACATTTACCTTGGTTAAAGTTATTATTTTTTTAAAGAAGCATTGTGCTACTATCCAGGATACATTAGTTAATAATGAAGAAAGAAAGGGTCAAAAGGTTGATGACATTACTTCATTTTATTTGTTTAGGTTTTGATGTTGTATTGATGCTCTCTGTAGCATCTTTAGCTGTTTCTGCTCAGATTTGCTGAGAATGCATTCAGGGTTCAGTACTCAACATAACCAATCACCAGGTAAAGACAGACTAGGCTCACAACATGTTGCCAAATAAATAAAGAAAGGGCAGTTTCTCTCAACACAGTTAGTGTAGTGATACAGGCCACCAATTCACAACAAAACTCATCTCAAAGCCTTACCAAAAAAAAGCAAATTACAATATTATTGTATTTTGAAGTTTAAATATTTGCTTTAAACATTTAACAGTAATAAATGCATGAAAATGTTATGGAAAGCATTATTTGAAGAAAAAAACATGGCAACAAGCAATTCCGCAATTCCTGCTGTTAAAAGCTAAAATAGAATGGTGGGAGTCATGATAAAAAAAGAAACATTTAAGAGTCATAAGACCTGATACTCTGAGAGAACTCAGCACACCTCCAATCACTAGGCCATGATTTAAAATCTTGGGTTTCTGAGTGTGGCACATTTAGTATTGAATTAAGTTTAAATGTGGTTGCAGAGCAGTTTTAACTACCTGCCACACTGCAGTAATTTCTCACACTGAAATGACAGCTTTAGTGGCAGTGCTTACTCTTGTTGTCAGTTATGGTGCTGTCAAGCTTTCTTATTGGACTGAAAGAGAGACAATGCAGGCCTCCAAAGGGAACATGTTAAAAAGTAATATTGAGACATTCACCATACTGTAATTGTGGTGTTGTTTCATTTGCATTAATGACAAAGTGAATCTCCTCTATCTCCCAAAAATAAAGCAGAGATTTTGTTCTGAAAGCTAAACATAATGTATTAATCAATGTCAAGATAGAAACAGTCAATAATCTTTAAAGAACAAGCATGCAAAGATTTATTCAGATCTGTCGATTCGACTTTCTACACCTATGGTAGCCTTTAGAATTGGAGCTCATTTTCCAGATAAATAATTGATACTGAATGTGTACTTTGGACCCCTAAATCTCCCAATTGAAAAATAATTAAGCTTGTTCAACAACCCATAGACATGATTACTAAACTAAGAATGCAATGTTTATGGTGTGAACACAAAGCTGAGCAAACAATTTGTAAATGTAAGGGTAAAAAAGATTTTGCTTCATAAATTATGAAGACTTTGAAATCAATTTCTTTTAAGGTTGCATTCAGCGAGGTTTCAAAACACTCATAAATAAATCAGTAAGACATGCTTTGAAGTTAAAAGCTCAAAATGTCTGTGCTCTTCTCTTCTTTTGTGAGTCATTGATGTGCTGTTGTGAATTACATTATCAACCATAAATGCTCAGTGAAGCTGTTGCTTTGTCAAATTAGAAAACAGGGTTAGGTTTGTTGGACATCCAGCCATGAAGAACTGAAACAGACTTAACGCTGGTATGACCTTTGATACAACATACTTTCTGCTTTAACTATGGTTCCATAAACAGGAAGAGGAGGAGATTCAGAAGGAAACTGTGGTGCCATAATAGCTTAAATGCTACACCAGAAAAGGACCAGCAAATAAAATGTTTTGTCTCTGAAGTTGAATTCATCTGTTAATAAAATTGTTAACTCTTGCGTATTTGAGAGAGATTGGCTGTATTTATTCCATATACAGTGTTGCAGGACCGATGCATTCATCTATAATTATTTTAACAACTTATAGGCCTTATAAAGCAGATATGATTTTACTTTTTATAGTTAGTATATGTTTGAATAAAATGAACATTGTTCTTTTATTCTAAAACTATTGATAACATGTCTCTGAAATTCCAAGAAAAAATTTTGTAATTATTAGCAGAAAATGAGAAATGGTCAAATTAAAAAAAAGATGCACTGCTTTTAGACCGCAAATAATGCAAAGAAAACAAGTAAGTATTCATTTCAAAATATTTTAACTCAGGAAGAGCTAAAGTTGTATTTACCATCTGAATATTCATATAGCATTTCTAAACAATAACTGACATTAAATTATCTCTTTAGGATGCTTTATCATTACATAGCTTGGCCACTTTCTGCAGGCAAAATCTTTTTTTTTCCATTTCCCACAAGAACGGTGACTGTAGTTTATCCTAAGACGCTGTTCCAAGCAGAGGACATAAATTTGGATATTCTGAATAAGGTCCCTTTTACATCAGCTTGTTCCTCTTCTCAATAACACATCAGCCAAGAAACTGAAGCCTGAAGCTCATTTAGATCACCATGCAGCAGTTGACAGGGTTGCGGCTGCCGTCCCAGGGACTTTTATGCAACACCTGCACTCTCTCCAGATTGGAAGATGCCACTCTGACAAAATGCCAAGTGTCAGCCTTCATGAAACATGAGGAACGCTACTTCCAGTGTTCTCAATAGGCCAATTCTGAAAAGCATCATGAACTTTAGGTTTAGTCCTATTCTAATTATTTGAACATCAAACATATATGCTGGTAATGCTGCACTCATTGCTGTCCTCAAGAAGATTAATGGCTTCAAGGCGTGACGGCCCACCCTACCTCAATAAGGATGACGCAACACGAGCAGACATCAACATAAACTCACAACTCTGGCACTGCTCTTTGAAATGATCTCAAGCCCTCTGTGAACAGATTGGGCTGTCAGAAGAACGAGTGCGAAGCAATTTCAATCACAGAACATCTGTAATGTTAATGGACAATTCACATGAGATAAGAGATCTATAATCGGTTTCAGAAATTACACAGATGGTTGTGTCTGCTCGATTTATAAAGGTGTCTGCTCTATTTACACACTACCTTGACATCAAAACTCTTCACACTGAGGGTCACAGCAGGACAATAAAATATGGCAGGAAGATTTACCCTTTTGACCATGAATGCATAGCCCACAGTGCATCTAGCAAAAGTCAGGGGCATATTTTTATATTTTTGTTACACAGCTTTAGCAAAGGTGGAATTAGATTTTAGATGAGCCAAGTACATCATTCCATGTATATCACAGATATAATTGGTGTGAAAAGGAGGAGGGTTTAAATAATTGCATGATAATCAGCTATTGCTGGCTGGATTTTTGTGCACTGCCTCCGTTAATGATAGCTTTTATACTTTAAAGGCTCACGCATAACAGGTTGGTCAGTGATTAAAATTAGCTTAACGGATTCAAATTTGTAGTATTTGATAAAATAGAGAAGGTTAAAGATTCATCAAGTATTTTGATTATGGGATTAATGTAGAGGATTTTTATTTTGTTTTGTTTTTCAGTTGCTGTTTTTTCTGGGGGGGAAAAAATCTGCATATTTGGTCTGGTGTTTGTAAGGATTAAAAGAATAGTTCGGTGAAGAGTTTGATCCATTTCTTTGATCCCCCTCACAGCAGAATGAGGGTCTCCAGGATCTTTAATACCTCTCAAATACAAAATATGAAAAACCTTGCATTAGAAAGCTTTCGTAACCTTGTCAAAATCTGTGGACCTTTACTTTAAATTCAAGATCTTACTATGGTTCTGCCAATAGCTACTCAGAAAAAAAGCAAAAAACATGAGGATTTATAATCTCACCAGCAGCATTAATTCTTGTAGACGGGCAGGATTTTTGTCCTGGCAAGTCTATCGTCTTCTGCAATTATTTTAACTTGCAGTCAGTGTGCCTTATGGTGCTTTTCGGAGCACCATAAAATGATCATATAGTTTACTATGCTTGCATCTGATTAAACTGATCAATAAAATTTTCAACTGAACTGAATTAATATTTATTCAATACTATTATTTCTGCATTGCCTGTTATAACTATAATTATAGTTATTCTACCTTCTAACCTGAATTTCCCAGATGCTACAAAAATGTCAACCAGCACACATAACTGCACTTACAGAGCAGCAAACAAGGCACTAGCGCAATAAATATTTCATCAACCAGCTTCATGCAGTAGTCTTCAGATGATTGTGTCAAAATGACAAATAACCAGGCAGAATAATTTGTGTGTAGATCTCAGTCTCATTTAAGCCCAAACACAGTAGAACTGCTCTGTAATTTAGACTGCAAAGTTGTAAAAAATGCCATAGTTTTGAATCAGAAACCAGCTTTTAAGAAAAAGAAAAGAGCAGTAGTATCAGAAATACAGCAGGTTTTGAGCAATGTAGCTACTATTGTACATTGTATTAGTAATACAGCATTTACTGATTTTGCTATGAACTAAAAAACAGTTAACTTCAGACTTCAGAAGTTTATAAAGTGTTTTACTTATGAAATCTTCACCCGTGTAAAATGGTTAACATTGTATCCCCATTGTGCTCTATTTCCAAGACAGAAATACTAAAAAACCATACCAGATAAAAAAGGGGAAAAAAGACTAATAGCACCGTACATGCACAGCCATTCATTTTGAAATTTCCACTGTATTTTAACTTTCTGTACTACAAATGTTTCAACATTAAGGATAATGTTAATTTTCCTTTGGGATGATTTCCAGGGAACATCTATTTCAAGGACTTTGGTGAAGCCTCTTAAATCCAGATTTACAAATGAAATGAACAAGATCGTGGTGGCTCAAACATGGTCAGATATTTCATTTCACAATACAGATCACAATAATTCTTCATTGTTGTCAGACAGAGCTCCATTATAGTATCAACATGCTTGACAAACTGCTCTGTTTAACACCTGCAACTACAAGTCTATGGAGATATAATGTATATATGTTGGCAGATTCCTGGGCAAATATGCAACGAAAAGCTAATTTACTAAGTCACTCTAATTCACTCTCAGGTGGATGTTTTCAAAATGAAAGCTTTGAGTCTTTGCAGGCTAGTAGCTCTATTAGTGACTCTGCCTGCAGCAGAATTTTAGCATCTGTATGTGTTCCCGCCCCTCTGCTCCCAATAACAAACACCATAAAGTGTCGATTGAATTATGAGCCTGCTTTCTGCCTACTCATTTTGATAATAGATTTTGAGATAAATCACTCTACTTTGTTTGGTGAGTAATGCAGTGCTGACAGGGTAACAGAGGACAAAGCTCCTATACTCTGCAACCTCTGCATCATGTAAAGCACTAACAAGATCCTGCTGGATGTTTCTCACAACATGCTACACAGGAGACCATGAATTGAATTTTTGTCCACGTCGTCCAAATCCATGGCAGTTATCTGGAGAGAGAGAACAGGGGCTGAGGCAGTAGCTTGGCTTAGAGGGGGCCACAAAATACAATTACGAAGCATATAGGGATCTATCCTGTCTTGGTAAATGGATCCTGTTTAAATTGCTGGAATCCTCCATCTCTGCAGTGACAGCTTTGCATTGTTCATTTTACAATTAATAACTTTACCGTGAAAGGTTTGCAGATAAACCTCATTGATTGGGTGTCAATAAAGCTCCCCTGTGGTTCCAATGAAGACTTTAGGTCCTTGCTTGGCTACTGTTAAACAGTAGACCCCCCACTTTTATCAACCACATACACACACCCAGACTCAAGCACCGTCTCTAAATATGGGCTATTTGCTATCGATATCGATCAGTTGTTGACACTCCCTTCAGCTGGCCTGTCTGTGAGACTCTTCACTGTAAGTCATTGCTCAGCCACATGTCAATTACTGCAGATGGAGAGAGCACCACTCTGTCTTAATGAAAGCAGATGGACTGAGGACTTAAACAGTTTTCCTCAGCTCCTGATTTTAAAGGTTGCATTAGGGAAGTGAAAGTAGGTTGCTGTGGAAATGGTGCTCAGCTATTATAACAAATGATAAAAAACTGTAATGTGCTGTGATTACATTGTCAGCTCAAAGTGTGCTAATTTGCAACCAAAAAATAGGGCTAAATGTGATATACTCAGTATGTTACATGTCAAAATTATGTATTAGAAATGCTGACTTTACTTGTGTTGTCATTATTATCTATTTAATTGGCTTGTGAGTGATGTTTGACCACTTCAACAGATGAGGGCTGGAACCACAAACCTCTACCACTGTTATTTTCTGGGTCATGATCTGAGGCGACTGAACTATTACAATATTGAGTGGGCATTTATCAGTGCTGCATAATAACTTTTGATTCTATTTATTTATTTATTTGTGACTAATAGAGATGTGGTCAGAGTTCATGGAGGCAAGATCCAATGCAGGAAAACAGATAAAGTCTTACTTTTATATACAGTTCCTAACAAGTGCTTTCCAACACAAAAGCTCACATCTAAGATGCATACTAAAGCTCACAAAAAAGAAAGAAACAGCTCTGTCAAATAATGACACATGTTTTCAATGCACAATGTCTTCAATGGGTGCAACCAAGTCTGCCAAGTACAATCACAAATTGCCCTGGAGCTCACTTTCATTTGGATTCAGGTGCGGGAGAAGACTTGCGAGGAAGCCATCTGTTGTTTCATAGGGACGTAGCCAAGATGTAATAGAGAAGCTAGAAAAGCCTGCTAAAGTTAAGCATATCTGAACAATGTTGTTACTTGATATATATGACAAAATTGACTAAAGTTGTGATCCTCAGTGAGGACATATCTTTTTGATGTCTGATAAGGTTTTGAATTAAGTGTCCATCCATCCATCCATCTTCTTCCGCTTATCCGGGGTTGGGTCGCGGGGGTAGCAGCTTCAGAAGGGAGGCCCAGACTTCCCTCTCCCCGGCCACTTCTTCTAGCTCTTCCGGGGGAATCCCGAGGCGTTCCCAGGCCAGCCGAGAGACATAGTCCCTCCAGCGTGTCCTGGGTCTTCCCCGGGGCCTCCTCCCGGTGGGACGTGCCCGGAACACCTCACCAGGGAGGCGTCCAGGAGGCATCCTGACCAGATGCCCGAGCCACCTCAACTGGCTCCTCTCAATGTGAAGGAGCAGCGGCTCTACTCTGAGTCCCTCCTGGATGACTGAGCTTCTCACCCTATCTCTAAGGGAGAGCCCAGCCACCCTACGGAGAAAACCCATTTCGGCCGCTTGTATCCGTGATCTCGTTCTTTCGGTCATGACCCAAAGCTCATGACCATAGATGAGGGTGGGATTAAGTGTCTTTCAACAAATTGCATAAGAAATATAACTACAGGTTTGCAACTGTGAATTTAATGTACTCTTGGGTTCTTTTGTTTTGTTTTGTTTGTGTGTGTGTGCAAAGTAATGCAATTTACCCCCTGTCACATTGTGGCTTAAACTATAACCTGCTTTGGAGAGCAACCAGAAAAACGGATGTTTGACTCCAAGCAATCAAAGTGATATCATGAGGTTGAACCAGCTTCTCTCCTCATCGTCTAGCACAGATGAGTGAAATTCACAGCCATAGGGATGCAGCCAAGAACAACAGCCAGCGCTGCCTATTGAAGGCCAAATTCGATTTAAGTGCAACATCCACTGAACAGGAAAACCAAAGCGACAGCTGTTGGAAATAAAAGCACTTGAATTTCGATCTGTTAGAGAACTGTATAAAAGTAAGAATGTCGGAGAGAATGAAGTGCCTTTATCCAAAAGCAGCACAAGTTTCACTTTTACTGTTTCTGATTACGTGTGAATCATCATGAGAATCAGCTAATGTCTGATAAATGCACGACTCAGGATTTAAATGTATCCCTATTAGGCAGCGAGACCTTGAAGTATGTGCAATCGTGATCCCTGAAAGCATTTATTAGTACAATCTAGCCTGATGAGCTATTAACACATGTCAATGGAGATGATTGCTGAGATGCACATTTCCTCACCACCTGCTGCATCTGATTATCACAGACAGGGAGGAGGAAACGCCATGCTGATCTTCAAATCAAAATCCTAATTTGAAAACTTTTGAAACAGGTACAGGGTGTAGAGCTGCTCAACAAAGCCCATACAAGTCCACACACTTTCTTCATACTGTTTTCAGTATTCAAAGAGATGTTTGCCATTTCCTCTGATGCGGGGGAAGCTACAATGCGCATGAATTAGTTGCCAGAGATAGGAGACTGTTGTAAAATTTAATGAGGCCATTTTCTGCGCATCCTATCTTGGTGCAGCAGCTGAATGATGGAGCGTCATGCATGAACAAGGTTGATTAACGGGGAGGAGCTGCATTCAAAGTAAGATGACTAATGTGGGGAGACATGAAATATTTGTTCAATTTTAGATTAAAACCGCGTGCCCTCTGTTATCAGAGAGGATCATGGACATGAACACAATGTGGATGATGGGATTGCTGGTGCAGGTGCAGTCCAAGATAACAATAAAAAGAAAAAAGCTGCATCGCAAATTACTCTTTAAAAGTACCCTTGTCTTCTCTGTAATGTATCTCAGTAAAAGTACATCAGAGGGATGTTGAGACCTCAGAGGGGACTGAGATGTTGGTATATAATGTTAGAAAGGTCTCTAAGAGCTCTCCATACTACCACATGATGGATAATAGCGCTTCAACCAACTTCTCATCACTACAGGCTTGCTGTATTCCATTATACCACACTCATAGGCCCCATAAAGAATATTGTGCAGGTTTTATGGCTTTTATATGACAGTTATCATCTCTTCAGCATATTCACTGAATGTCTCAACAAAGCTGTAAACACATAAAAGAAAAAAACACACCATCAGGTAGGAGAGGTTCTTATCTGCTTCAGGTACATATGAGCTAAGACATTGCATTCATTATAATTATGACTAAAGTATTAAACTGTGATTCATAGTATAAAGAACAAGAGGGTGAAACAATATAATTTAGTTGTAAAGCTGCTTGAATTTTGTCTGTTAGTACTGCATTTTTGGATAGCTTTAAATAATAAATCATAGAGATATTTCAGAGCCAGAGTTATGACAATCTTTGAGCAGGTATTAAATATATTTTTCATTAAGGCTACATTTCTGTATTTAAAATGTCTGATGTTCTAATTATAAATTTCATGTTTTAATTTTCTGTAAAATCATATGATTAACAAAAAAAAGGCTTTCAAAAAAGTAATCTGTGTGCAACTAAACTATATAGTGAATTTCACTTAGTGATGGCTGAAATAAACAGCCTTTTCAAGAATATTCCAATGTATTGAATGGGTTTGCATTTATGAAAAATGTGTCAGACATTTAGCCTAAAGGAAATTAAGACATGAACAACTCAGTTCCCCATTTTGACACCTTCCTAGTTTGGAAATGTTGTTCAAGTAGTTTTGGAAAAATTATTTGAGGGACATTCAGGATAAATCCATTGAATGAAAATACTTAGTTTGCTCAGAGTCAGCTTGATGGCAAAATTCAATTGTCCAATATGTTACCTGACCAAAATAACCACACTTTTTACTAGTCAGTGGTTTCACACTTCTCTGAGTTCAGTTCAAGAGAGTTATTTTAACCAGTTAGTAATTTATTTTAGGCACTCAACTAATAAGTGCCTGAAAAAAATTGTTTAAACAATTCTTGAATAAAGAGAACAACTGAAAGCCATCTCCATATAATTGATTGCTCTTATGAAAATTAGCTGCAAAAGAAAAGTCTCTCCCAAAATGGTTCGTCTGCAAGTACTTAAGTTGACTATAAATAATAATAAAATAAATCTCAATACAATTCTCTTCTGCAACAAAGTCCAGGATGAAACAAACTGCTCACTAAACATTTTTGCCAATAAGCTTTTGTTACTGCTGTGATAAAGATCATAAAAAGGAAATCTATTTTGTTTGCAGGGTTTTATGAATAAGGAAATAATAAAAAAAAAAACATGGTCTTTACCAGGTAATAAAATTATGCAAATGAAACCTCCAGAGTACCAAAACCACACAAGCTGTTAAGCAAGAATGAAAAGTCAGCATGTTGTTTATTCAGTTATTCCCTTGCTAGTGTCAGAGGTTTAAGGAGGGGGCTGTGAATCAAATGCACTTGATTAGCCCGTCATTAACAAGTATGAAAACTTACATGGACCCAGAGCTTTTGATGGTTTGCTGATCTGAAGAGCTCTGTCATTTTCTTCAGTATAAAACACTTAGGGCAGTTTCTAATTTTCTCAAAAGATAAGATCTGACGTAAAAAAATGCAAAAAATAACAGAACAATACAAGAGCCGTATCTTACAATATTACAAACCTATGGCTTGTTCTGAAACACTGCTAAATTGAAAGTCTTTTCTGTTTGAAAAAACATAACCAAAATGATGGGAGTTGTGGACAAAGGAGTTGACATGAACATTTTTAGAAGAGCAGCTCATTTCTTTGAGCATTTCGAAGTAAATTATGTTGCTTTATAGATGGCAAATTTGAAGTGACCAAAGAGATTCCTGATTTATCTTAACGCTTCTCATATGATGGTGGACCAATTATTTGCATTTTGTTTTTTAGACGTACACTTTGGGTATATTTAGCAGAAAAAACATTTTCCCTCAAAGTGAGCCAACTGATGTATGTGCATGTATACAAGCAGGGAGTAAAAATGGAGTTCAGCTCTGGCACAAATACAGAAGGGTATTGCTTTCTTTGCAGGAGTCTGATGTGTTTGCTTCTCCCTTCAATTCATACTTGACTATAATGACTTATTTTGCACCTACAGGATTTTGGCATTTTGCTGTCACTGAGAAAAACAAAAATTCCTCTGTATGTCAAGACATTCTTGACTTAAACGTGAGCACAACTGTCCAGCACCTAAAATAGAGCTGAAATTGGGTCCAGGCAAGCAGTAATGCTATGTTGAATGAAGATGTGAGAAGTTAGATTTCTCCACCATAATATGTGAGTCTGATTAACTACTTCATCTTATTTCTGCTAAAGTGAGTTCATAAGCATATGGTAAACTTTTTATTTTGGGCAACAGCGCTATAGTAAGCATCCCTAATGTATTGTTTTTTTCCTAGGTTTATGTCTCTTTCTGTTGCTTGCAGCCTCCAGCTGGTTGAAGCAGATGGCTCCCCTTCGTAAGTCTAGTTTAGGCTGGAAATCTCATGCTGGTTAAAGGGAATTCTACTTCCCCACTGTTTACCCCCACCAAGTGAGTGTTGAGGATTGGGGATTAATCTGAAGTGACGTTTCAGTGCAGCCTACTACATTGGATTCTCTTCAGCTCTGTCAGAACAACAAAAAATTACTCTAAATCTATCACATACATTGTTGCTTGTGATAGATTCCAGGTAATTTAATTAACTGGCAAGCAATCATAATATTTTAATCAGTGAATGCATGTTTATAGGTAATGCATCATGAGCATGTTATTGTTACCAATGTAAGCCCCTCCTAACAATGAAAGACATTTTCTGACACATGTTGCAGTTCTCAAACAAGCATTAATCCTTGCCACTAGTCCAAGCATAATGAAGTTGTTTGCTCACTTGCTCCTCTCCTCAGTTATAGATCAATTTATTCTGTTGTTGACTCAGCTACTGACTCAGTTGCTCAATCATTTTGCCAGGATTTTGTCACTCGGGAGATTCTAGGAGCCTCATCCATTAAACAATGTTACATATTTTAAATTATCTCCAACTTGTGGGAGCTCGTTTGTCATCTCAATTTGCCTTTCACATGCCATGACAGCCATTATTCATGTTTTTATTTATTTTATTGGTGAATTACCAGTTTGTATTTTACCACCATTAAAGCTTTAGGAGATAGAGATATAAAAACCACAAAGAAAAAGCTACATACTTTAGATTATGTAGCTTATCCACATTCAGAAAATGTGGATTTTGGATGAAAATCATGGTCACATTATTTGCCAACTGCTGTTTGTAGAAGCATTTGAGTCATTTTGACTCTTAAAGCAGTGTCCTTCATTAAATACTTCTGCACAAAGTAATAGAGGCTGGCACAATGTTCATTTTATGTTGGCATTTCCTTACAGCTAGCAGTGTGAGACCTCAGCGGGGAAGGTGCATCAAATCCCGGAGTCCTACCTACACTTCAATAAGAATGAAAATCATTGCACAAAAGGCTGCAGTACATAGCTATATCATTTATTCAGTGCAAAGCAGTTGACGCCAAAGTCCAAATGATCTTTTTCTGCCTTAAGTTCACTAAAGAATGTCATAAAATATTCACAAGGCCTTTTATTTAGTCTCATCCACTGAATTATTCTCAAAGAAGGACTGAAGGACTAATACTGTTTGAAAAACACGACTCACCAAATTCTGTGTATTACAAGCAGACCACATTAAATGAAAGATATGCAAAACAGATTACATTTTAAATATTCTATACATATTAGGAAGCTTTTTAAACCATCATACTTTCTACAAAGTGAATTAGAACTGCAGGTCAGTTAAAAGCAGGTTTCAAGCTTAATTCATATTTGTTAAAAAGTAAACTGCTACTTAAAAGGTACATAAAATGAACTTTGTAAATGTAGACATAAAAAAAACATATGCATGAATTTTATTTCCTTTAAGACAATATTACACACATCTGGTTTACAACCTTGCTTTTAAATACTTTTACATTATTTTTAGCAAATAATATTATAAAATATAGTTCTCCTACATTCTAATGTGCCATCACAAATATATGAAAGTGGAAGATGGTCAGTATCAAACATTACTGCAATAAATATTCAAAAAACCTGGCTCACCAAAAAACCTTTTACCAAACAAATCAAGTTTTTATTAAACAATTATAACATGAATTCTTAGAGTGGTACAACTCATCTATTTTTTACATTTCTTGCAGTCCAGGTCTTTGCAGAAAAGGTCTTCATTTCATCCTTACTCTAGTGTAAGCATACAGACCATTCAACACAATCCTGTTTAATATATATATATATATATATATATTTCATCTAAACAATCTGTTCTGGTCTTGCTATATTTTATCCATGCATGGAAGTGTACACCCTTCTGTTTTGATTTCAGAGAAAAAAAATCTAATAAAACTAAGTACATTTCAGGAAAGAAAGTTATATTTATTTTACATAGTTTTTCTCTGTTAAAGTAGTCATTCATTTTAATAAAATAGAAATAATTGGCTTGCAGAACTCATTAACTGTGAAAGTTTTATAATCATTATTTACAGACATGATGACCTGCTGAGCCACGTGAGAAGAATGACCTTCACAAATGTTCATCCTGTGCTGGCACCAAGGAAACCCCATATTGGTTTTGGATTATTCTTTAATTCCTAATTAGATCATCTGGGTGAAGGGTAAAGCAACCATGCATTGAAGAGAATTTGTGCTATCATCATTATCACAAATCTGAATCTAACCAAATAAACATATGTGCAAATATCTTTGTTGGTAAAAATTTTAAAAACATGATTAAAGTTTCATTTTGAGCTGTAAATTTAAGGCTGAGTTCTAAATGAAAAATTTTCACTAAAAGCAGGCATCAGAAGAAAAAATCTTTTACCATTTTACATTTGTGAAAAAAAATTGTAATCTTAATGTCAAGATTGGTGAGTAGTTGATGTTGGACCCAACAGACAGAAGCGGCAAGTGAATTTCAAGATTTAATATAAAAAAAGATGAAAAAGACAAACTTACAAAAATCACAGGGAACCAGGGCAGAACACAAACCATAAATCCAAGGTGAAAAACCAGCAAGGAGACACAAACAGGCTATGGAGTCAGGCGGGGAAGTAATGGGATGAACCAGCAAGGAGTGACTGAAAAAGATATGCTTAAGACCTGGGAGGTTGAATGCTGAAACATCAGACCTGAGTTGATCAGCTGATTGCAAATGTGAGGGGAAAGAGCAAAAAGCAGACTGAGAAGAGGGAGCGAGAGAGAAAGTGGCACAGGGAGCGAGAGAGAGTACACAGGGGACTAGGAAATGAATCTAGCATTAAATCAAATTAAACATAATTAAACTAGAGTAGCTAAAAAGAACTAGGCACAAGAAATACACATCATAAACTAGAATCACTAAGAAATTACAGAACTTAAGAAAAACAAGAACAAGATTGATCTAACCAAAATAAATATGACAAGAGTGTCTGTGATAGTGCAATCCAAAAAAAATCACATCCAGAAATAACAAAAGAACCTTATGAAAAATGAAATGAGACAAAATATCTGAGTAAAGATATCCACTTATGATTGTAACTATTGTAAAACATGTTCTTAGGCACAAGATCAAAGGTCAAAATGTACCTCAATATGGTTAATAAATTCTTTTAAATCTACTTTCAGCCACTTAGAGAGCAAACTTCCCCGAGAATAGGAAGACTAATAAAATAGACTTGACTCATAAAATGTACACCAGTAGAATCTCAGATACTTGACCTTGCAGGAGTCTCTTCATGAGGGAAACCATTTTAACACAAAGACCAGCACTTCAAGTTTATCAAATGTTAAATCTTGCTTAGCTTAACTAGTGTGAACGCTGAATTTGCCTGCAAAGTTTTCTAAGACATGTCTAAATTTGATTGCTGAAAATTACAAGTGATTTATAAAATTTACAAGCCGAAAGTTGCTGCTGATAAGCATACTTGATGACAACGTAACTGTAAGTGCTCACTATAAATCTTGTTCCTTCTCCTTTGTAACTCTTAAACATTCCCTTTTTATTAACAACTATTTTGATGGTAGTACAGGTATGTATGTATGTATGTATGTATGTATGTATGTATGTATGTATGTATGTATGTATGTATGTATGTATGTATGTATGTATGTATGTATGTACGTACATACATACATGTAGGGGTGTGTGCGCTGGTGTGTGCGCGGGTGTGGGGGGGTGGGCGTGTGGGGGTGGGTGTGCGTGCGGGCGTGCATGTGTATGTATGTGAGTATGTGTGTAGGTATGTATGTCAGTAAAGCAAAGTATAAGCGTAAGTAATATAAACACATATCTGCTTATATAGCATTTTATTTATGGACCTTATTTATAAAGGGTCATTTTTACATTTTTACCCATAAGTTGGAGATGACAAACTTTGCTAAGACAAGCAAACAAGGATAGCAGTACACTAATATAAATATAAATATTGAGCATCAACAATCTCAATATTTTTAACCACACCTTACAATTGTTTTAATGTCTTGTAACACCATCAGTTGTAATCTTGGTGCCTTGAAAACACTTTATAAAAAAGCTTGTTTCAGAACATGCAGGTATGTGTAAATTCTATGAACTAATTTTTTAAAATACTATTTCTTTGTTTAAATATCACTCTTTTTGCACTTTTTAAACTTTTTTTAAAGCCATTTTTGTCATCTTAAAGTGTGCAGATGGAAAGCTTATTCTGTGCTGTTTTACAGAGATATTTTACTGTTTTCCTTGAAGTGCGGTTGTACAAAGCAATAGCATAATGTCACCATGCAGTCACTGAGCATCTGGGAGAAATTCAAGAAATATAGTTGTCAAGTTGACCACTGCATAGAGGATAGTGATTTTTTTTTTTTTAAATCTTGCGCAATTCAAAATGGAAACAATATAGCCTTTACAGTATAAGAGAATTTTTCACAGTATCCTATTTGCTTCAACTCAGGATTGTTTTTCAGGATTTATCAATCATATAACATCAGGAAATATTTTTTGGTAGTAATTTTCAGTAGATTACTTATTGATTCTTTTCAGATTAACAGTTTCTTATGTCAAATTTGCATTAGTATCCATTAGGGGCAAAACCTTAAAACACCAAGTCTGTGTCATTATAAACTTGAGTTGAATGTGTCATTGCACATCCACTACTTACTAAAGATAAAACAAACATTACAAATTAAAAAATCTTAATCAGCAGTATTTTTGTGTCATACTGCCATCAGTGTGGGTGTTAATCACTTCAACTTTTCTCTGTGATGGGATTCAACACATAAATTTTTTTGAGCAAAACTGCTTTACTAGAAAGTTTTAACCTTATCACTTAACCTTGGCTTTTATGCTTCATGAGTTTCATCGGGCTCTTCAACTTCACCTTTCCTCCTCCTTTGGATTTCAGCTCAACTCCGACACCCGTGGCCCCTTATTCAGGTGCATTATCATAGAGTTAAGGTAATCACTGCTTCTCATTTAATGTGAACACACATTGTTAAAGAACTTTCCATTAGCATTGGGAGGTAGCATTCTGAACTAGTGCAAAACACTTTAACAAAAAAAAAAAACGCCTTTAAAACATAATTAAGAAAACTGGGAATGAAGATGAGAATCCAGCCAGGAATGAATGAAGAAGGGAGTATAACTAAATTGTACATGATTAAGTAAATGCATGATTACACAATTTACTATTGTGTAAAATAAAATAAAAAACAGGAAAAATAGCTCAAAAGCATTTGATTGTCAAAATACTTAGACAGACAGACAGACAGACAGACAGACAGACAGACAGACAGACAGACAGACAGACAGACAGACAGACAGACAGACAGACAGACAGACAGACAGACAGACAGACAGACAGACAGACAGACAGACAGATAGATAGATAGATAGATAGATAGATAGATAGATAGATAGATAGATAGATAGATAGATAGATAGATAGATCACTATTTTTTGTAAATTGATACTCCTTTCACATTATTCAGTTCCATCTGTTGAGAGATGTCTGCCTCATTTCCTATCAGAAAGAAACTTTTGAATCTAAATCTGTGAGGGGAATAAACCATCCCTATAGATTATTTGATGTCTTTGGAATGTAAAAGATTCAAATCCTGTTAAACATGGATTATTTTTGATATTAGAATATTTACAGTGCGTTTCTCCAGTTCTGAAATCAAGGTGATGCTATGGTGAATATTTAATGCATTAAGAGTGTAGCAATATCAGAACTGGTAATAGGTGCCAAAATCTGTGAAATGAAGCCTTTTACTTTTATAGCGAATATTTGTGTCCACCTTATCAACAAATATTGTATTTAGAGAAGCCCCTGTACAATCGTGCACCATCCGTTTCATTTCATGGTGCTACCGTTATTGATTCGGGGGGGAAAAAATCTAGTTGAATGCACTTCAGTGCTTCCCTCTGAGCATGTATTTGCAGAGGCTTTGCTGTAACATAATTTTGTTCTCACTAATGTCTGCTTGTCCATCCACTTTCAGACTTATGATTTCACTCGAGGACTACGGCCTGCCTGTAATTTGTAAAACTGTCAACACATCACACTGTAATCGTTCTCCACTCCAGTGAGCTAGTTCTTACTTTGCCTGTTGCAGTAAACATCTCTGAACTGTAGTAATGTGCAACCAGGGAGCAGCTGGAAATTGCAAAGCATACTTTCTTTACTTGGGGCATACACATCCAATAAAAGCAATGTCAACAAGAGTGATAGTGTTATTAGACATTTATAAATAAGTAAAGAGCTGTTTTCCTTAGATTTATCCAATTAATTGTCTCACACAGATCACTTCAACTTTGGATTACATTAGGAAATAAATGTGGAGTCAAGAACGGCTCCAGCTGGCCTTTCGTTGCTTAAATGCACCACAGAGGATCTGATTAAAATGAAAGGATTTTATGCAGAAAGCATGGGCGTTGCACCCGAGGAGGACGTGGGTGTTTCAACACCCACACTTTTCTCTGTGATGGGATTCAACACCTCCATTTATTTTAACAAAACCGCTTTTCTTCAGTTACTCAGTTTCTCTGGATCCATAGCATCTGTGATGAGGCTGCCTGCCTCCTCTCTCACTCCTGATGTTTCATGAAGCCAGACACCGGCTTTGAGTAGAACTGGCTGTTGATTGACCACTGCCTCTCACCCAGTGTTTGTTTATAGTTGAGGTGAACAAGCTAAAGGTAACGGTTCAGACAAGTGTTATGCCAAAGTAGATAGCCCCAATAGAATCCGATTCACACTGGGAGAGAGCACTTGGCAGGAGGAATGGCACATCTTCACTTAAAACAGGGTTTATGTAAGGCCTAAATGTTGTTATTGTGCTAGTACAGTTTAGCAGTTTCACAGCCCTGTGAGCCAAACCCAGGTTAATATAAAGTTTACCTATGTATTTTTGCAAGGCACTATCTGCAAGGTGTTGAAAAGAAAAAGGCAGAGGAGACAATGTCCTTTTTTCAACAGAAATCCCTAAAGTGCAGTTAATTGCTTTCATCAAATTATTATTTCAATTAAATAATTGTGTGTCTGGTATGCTTGAAGGCCTATGAAAACTTTTAATTTTATCTGTCCATCCAACCATTGTTTATATACCAACTTATCTTTCCAAGGTTGCAAGGGTCTAGTGCCTACTTCTTCCTGCCATTTGGGCAAGAAGCTGTGTGCACCCTGGACAGGTTATCACATTTATATGAAATTCTGAATTTCATATAAATATTTGAATTGAGGTTTATATTAGGATAAGAGCAAGAATTGAAGAAAAAGCAGACAGAGCAGAGTGAGTGAGTGATGCTGAGGAAGAGGATAACTTAGTTGAGGTAGCATCATTGAACTTAGATGGGGTGGATACTTACCCTCTTTAGGTCCAACCAACCAGATTGCAAATTAATTATAAACAGTCTTTATCAAATAGGACACAGAGGCCATAAGACTACCAGTTACATCTGACATACCTGATACATCCTCTCATACGTCAAAACCCACTCTCCTTACACAGGTGGCCCACATTCCCCTCAGTTTTGAAAAACCTGCAATGCCACTGAATGCAAGCTATAATTGCAACCATTAGAAGCAACAATGGAGTAACAATGAAGAGACGCTCAGTTCTTGTGCCTGTTTTCACGTGTCCTTTCCCATCTGTTTAATCCCTCACATGTAACCGATGGTTTCCTGTCCAGCAAGCACATTTATAAAATAAGATTAAATAAATTAAGCATTATGTAGGGACAAATTAACAAGCTATAGCATCTGGTGTTTCATCTGAAGTGATGTAATGGAAGACAAACAAAATGTTACAAGGTATAGTGAAACTAGCAAGAGATCATTTCATGCAGGGAAACAAGAGGAAATATGTAATACTTATGACATCTTTATTGACAATGCATAGTCCTGTGTATAAAAACAATAGGCAGGTACTTAATCTATCATGAACATGTGCTCTCGCAAATGCTCTTACAGACAAAAATCTAATAATGGATATTATTTCAGTGGATATTATGAGCTTTTTTTGTCAATCTCACACCATAAAGGTAAAAGCTTAAAATCCCAGAGGCACAAGGAGGAACCACTAAATTGTGCATGCATAACTGTTGATCTCTATCTGTTGTTGAGAAACAAAGTCTAATACAAAGTCTGACCATTACAAATTGTTGTAATGGATTCATTAAGCTATGATAAGCTTTCACCTTTGTAAAATATGAGATGAGGTCTATACTAGTTAGGTTTTGAGTTTGACTACCAACATCTAGGCTGAAAAACTGAAATGTTTGTGAAAACAATAAATTTGAAAAGTGGACCAAGACAATGCAAAATTGACCAAATAGCTTGTGGAACACCACTTGTTACTATCAAAACATGCTTGATGACAATCTTTTTTTAGTCTAATCTCTTTTATGTATCCAATCACAGTTCTGCACAAGATTTTCCATTGGCTCAATCACAGCTTAGTGGCTCCAGGCAACCATGAATGTCAAGCCCTGCTTTGGACTGTGATTTCCCGGGGCCTTGTTCCAGAAAATCCAAGCACCAAGCAGCCATAGCCCCTGAGGCTATGTTTGCTTTTGGATCTGGCTTGTGCATAATTGATGCAAGGCTGACAATAGTTCATGCAGCAATTTGACAACACCTGAAACAAATGACTAAATTATTCTTCTCTATGTCTGCCTCTAAGTGCCAACATCTTTTCTTAGCAGCATTTCTGGCAAATATGTGAGTTCAGGTTTTAAAATTACAGAAAGCGTCTAAAGAGTAAAGGGCTCGGTTGATAGCAGCTTTGTATTCTTCATAAATCACAGGGGAAGTGAAGCAAATAGAGGAAGGGTTTAGTTTTGCAGTCGAGGGTTATCTCACAAGAAAAAGGTACATGCAGTTATATCATTCCTCCACGGATGTGCTGAGACATTAGGATTACAGGATAGCTTCACTCCATGACAAGTCATTTCTTCATCTAGAAGATTATGAGGATTTTTTTAGAGGTCTCACACCACAAACATTAATCAGAAGAACTTGCTCTGCATCAATATCATATGGCAAAAGAATCAGATTTCTTCATCATCTTTTAGTGATGCATGCATTTATTGTATATTGCACAGCTAGTTTTTTAATTTTTTAATTGCTGTGTTTTCTTACCAACCAACACTTTAGACTTGAACTTATTCATTATTTTACTATTATATTTTAATATTTGTTGCATATGTAAATGAAACTCATATGTCCTGTTTTGTTTTTGGAAGCCTTTTGCAAGTTTCCAAAGCTTATAGCGAACTCCTTCTCGTGTGCTTTGATGCTAACAGTTCAATAATACTCAACCTCTGTTGAACCTGACCAGGTCATTGGTTCAAACCAGGCCTTCCAATATTCTTTGGATTTATTAACGCTGTGGTACATTGACCTCTTCACAAAAAGCAAAAAAAGTTGAATTTCAGTGTTTGTTCTCTAAGAAATCTCACTACGAGCCTTCCCTTCTTTTTGTTCACACATGATCGCATTTTTTTTATATAGTTTATGGGTAGAATATTAATATGTCAGATTTTATCACAAATTGAGTATGTAGACAGGATGAGCAGAGATTTGTTAACAGCCCACCATTGCTCATTTGCATTCTTTAATTCAAGTCACAGTTTGCAAAAATGTTACAAAGGTTAAATTAGATTGCCGTTCAAATGCATCAATTAGGATGCAGGTTTAAAACAGTCCCTAGGATTAGGTATATGAAGGCAGACAGCCCTTGATTACAAGGCTGTCTAATAATCACTGATATGATTGCATTGGCCAATAAATGGGCAGTAAATATTTTATTAGACTTTTTTTTTCAGTCCTTGTACCCAACATACTCCTATAGCAATGCAACCTGCTTACTAAACAATAAAATATATTATAACTTTTGAATAAAAGCAATAAAGAATAAGTATGGCATAGCCTTTTTCATCTTTTGGAGTTTCTCTAGGATTTGTTGTTTAGGCTTCAGTCACAGTCAGTGAGCCACTGATTTTACTTCATCTTTGAATATGACTTACCTCCTGCTTCCTCTTGATGCAGGTTTGGTTTCATTTGTGTAAGTACCCTAACGACTATAGCATAAACAAAACAACTCCCTGCAAAATGCAAGAGTCACCTCTCCTCCAGTGCTCGGTGTTTTAAACCTGCTGCGAGTGGGGATTATCTCGAGATATCCGAGAGCAGTTTTCTGATGAAGCTGCCACAGCCTGAGAGCAATGATGCAGTTTGTCAGAGAGCGAGCAAGCTTTGACAAGATGGCTGTGGTGTCAGCGGGCAGTAGATGGTAATCTTCCACAGTTGATGTTGACAAGGATAATCAAGTTGCTTATGGTCATCCTGAGAGAGAACATTGAGAGGAAAAAAGTGCCACAGAAGGTCTTTAATTATTAATTCTTTG
The DNA here is from genome assembly GCF_002775205.1 of Xiphophorus maculatus. Classification (NCBI taxonomy): domain Eukaryota; kingdom Metazoa; phylum Chordata; class Actinopteri; order Cyprinodontiformes; family Poeciliidae; genus Xiphophorus; species Xiphophorus maculatus. The sequence goes on along the minus strand of NC_036458.1, from coordinate 7,989,262 downwards.
GCAGCAACATTTCCGTGTGGGCAGCGTCAACCTGCTGCTCAGCCATTTACCGACAGAAAGACTCCATGGGAGGTTTTTATGGCCTAATGTGCTCTGCAGCGAAGTGCTGCTCGGACCGCAGAGAAAACCCATTTTCATCATTTTTGTGACAGGGCTCATGTAAATTTGAGCAGAAAAAAAAAATGCCCCAGATATTTGTAAACTGCCATCTGTCCTTCTTATCAGTACAAAGAATGAACAAGAAAGCCCTTTTGATTTCCTTTTTCTTTGTTGTGCTCCATTTCTTGTATCTTTCTTTTGTGGGTTTTGACATGTAATCATAGGGAGCGTGTTGTTTGCATGATAATGAAAAACTGAACATCAGCAAAATCAGTAAGCGTGCTCCAACTTAGGATCATTAGTTCAGCAATCAGCGGGACCCATTAGGAGGAGAGGAATTTAATAAAGATACATATGGGATGTGAGCCAAAAAACTTCAACAATCGTGTCCATTAATGTCAAACTAAATCTTCTCGAACATGGTTGTCAACAAAGGTTTAGCAACAACATGTTTGAAACCAAATGGACTACACCTTCAGCTTGGAAAAGGCAACATTTCCTACGTGCCCCTGTGTAAAAGAAAATCGAGTTCCCTATGAAAATGTGAAGAAGTTTAAAGGGTCATAAAATAGTTTTTTCATAATTTAGACCACAATTTTATTTTAACCAGGAGATGTTTTGAATTAATCTTATCTGATGTTGTCACCCCAAGAGAAGCTCTTAGCTTTAGCTGCTAAGACTTAAAGGTTTTCTGAACCTGTTTAATCTTGTATGTTTCCACTTATAATTAAATATTTCCACTAAGAGTGGTGCGTTTTATCAATGCATTTGAATTGAAACGTCGTAAAACATTGCAATATTCAGCAATTAAATGTGTGTTTGAAAACAAAGGTATGGAATGCATGTAAATGACACAAAATTAACAGAAAATATAAACTGCAGATGATTAAAAATTGGGACATGACCAAAAAAATAAATAAATTGTGACAATATTCACCTTGTGAAAAATGTTTTTTATCATCCCACTACAAAGCTCCCTCTTTATTTCAGGTCTATTTGAAAGCACCCACCTCTGTACCAGTGATGTTTTTGAGATAGATTTCCACATGCTTTGTTTCTGGTGACTCTGGGTCATGAAGTTCAAACGGGAATAAAAACTGCCCTAGAAAATGATAGCAGAACCAGCAGTAAGAAGGCACATCAAGTCACATGAATTTGGACTAAGAAAACATGATGTCATAGATTTCTATTTCAAGCGAGATTTGACTTTCTTTTTGACCTTAATATAAAAATTTAAGGAATTCTATATTTGTTGTATTTATCTTAGCTTTGAAAGAAGGCTATATGTCTGGCACAGCGCAAGTATGACGAGCAATGATCTATTTAAGAAAATCATGGCCTACAACAACAAAGCTATTTTTATGGTAGTAAATTTAGACAGGCTACATAGGATAATTTGTTTGCTTAAGACCAAGAGCACAGAGTGAAGTTTAGTGGAAAATGCAGCCAGACAGGAGCCTTTAACTGTGTGATGTCAAGAAGAAGAAGCTGCCACACTGACAGACCCCTCAGGGTTGCAGAAGTTCTGGCCCCTGAGGTTAATTAGCTTGGACACACTAGTGATCTATCATGCCTTGTACAGCATTTAGCGTCTCTCCGTTTCTCTGACGGCAGTCTGGCAGAATATTGACACAAATACACGGCAGGATTTCTTTTGTTGTAAATGGTGTTGAAGTAAAATACAATACAATTCCTAAAGTCTAGATTCAAGCAGGAGGGGAAACATGAAAACCCCAGCGACAGCTCAATTATCCACACATCAATCAGCAGGGGATGTGATTGGTTCTGTAAATTGAGCAGGAGTGATGTGTTCTACCGGATCGATAGCCCAGCGGTCTTCCTCTTCTACGAGCCCATCACTGTCATCATCATCTTCACCACCCACAAAGCTGCATGTGTCCTGTGTCTTATTGTGCAGATGAGGAGGAAGATCCTGCTACCTAATGTAAATCTTTTGATTTATAATTAGCATAGACATTGGAAAAGGATTTAGAAACATATATTTATTTGTATTCGAGTAGATTTTTTTTTTTTAAGATGATATGAGGATACAAGTATTACACATGTGAAGATATGTAGGTAGAACATTGTTTGGATTTATTTCAATGTGTTATTCTACTACACCCATTTTTAACTCAGTGTTATTTAAAATATGCATTTGAGTAGTGTCCAGCATGCAGCAAAGATGGTTCGGTAGCAATGTAACACAACACAGACTATAGTAGCTGCTTATTTATCATAAAATCTCATGTTTCAACATGTCTGGAGTTTCACATAAATATATTACAAAGCAAACCTTTCTCACAGCTTTTTAATACATAAAAAAGATGGTGAAAGTATTGACTGTATTGCATCACCACAGTGTGGCAGGAAGTCTTCTGAGTTGTTGTGCAACATTACCATTTTATGTCTTGTGCGTGTTTTTGCCTTCTACTAGTTCTACTCATTCATCTGGATTTTTAGGTTCCAAGTTGGGAGAAAATAGCACAATGCAAAGCAAAGTCTTGGAAACTTGAAGGTCCATCCGCAACCTCACTTTCAAAGTTAATATGACTGCCATGCAAATAAGACATGGTGAAGCAGGCAGGAATGACATATTTATTTGTCCATAGACCAGTTGCATTTACAGTAGTGTTTGATGATTTGCAAAGACCCTGATCAATGCCAACAGCAAGACACGTTGGTGTGCTGATAAAGTTTTTTCCTAGTTCCTTAGTGTTGTTTGAGTCTTCACTTCACCAGGTCTTTGACCCTCACCATGCATCTTGGGAGTCTGTGAAGTTATGTCAGAAACTTTTGGATCACAGACAGTGATCCAATATCAACTCAAGGCATTTTACACCAAACGTACTTTCAATTCAATCACAAATACATTCCAATTAATTCTAGTTATCAAACAGTACATTAAGTTTAGTGAAGAAAAAGCCTTTCAAACTGTAGATCACTGACTGTAGCATCTGACTACAGGCTATGTAGTCACATGCTATATATGCATAAATATATATATATATATATATATATATATATGCATATATTTATGCATATCATATGAGCCTCATTGAAAAATATATTGAAGGATAGATTCTTTAGAATTTAAAGGAATGTATTATGTAATGTTATGTATTCTCCAAATCACACTAATAGGGCTTTAATTGCAAAGGTATTAATTAGATTTTATATGACTACTAAACAAATCAATAATTAAACCAATAGTATTCACACCAATACAAATTAATTAGTAGTGAACTAAAGGAGCATGTTGAATAAACATTAAATTTGATTACTTAAAGGGAGACCTGAGGGTATTTGAGAATTAATGTTCTTACTCGGGTTCTGTCATCTCTCTAGGCATTTATCTCTCTCTTTGTCTCTGTCTGTCTATCTTTCTGTCTTACTTTTCCTGCACACTGACTCAGGAGTAGGGAACACAGAAATTGTCCTACCATTGCCATATGACGCTAACCACTGATGAGAATTTTGGCATGTTTTTGTTTTGTTTTGTTTTTTTAAATCATACAAAGGTCAAAAGAAAATGTTTTTCCTACCAAAAGTTTTTTACTGACTTTCTCAGGGAGGCAGCATTGTGAAACATGGTTAAATAGGGCTGTATTTCTTTATTATGTTCAGGGGCGTTGGAAGTGTTTGTAATTGGGAGGCTCTCATTGGCTAGTGCAGGAGTGGATAATGTTTGCTTTTCTCTCTTTTCCTGTCTGACTCACTGTGACTTGACTGGTCTGTCAAGGTTCTCATTTTGTCTGCATTTTGTAAAATATTTTATTTAGAAAAATATCAAAGTCTTATTGCATTTACTTCAACTGAACCACTAGCACTAGCACATCACTATCAACAGGATGGGTGCAACCTTTTCCAATTTCCAACAACCTGCGGTAGAGTTAAATCTTGTCACTTCAAGGCATTTTCGACTGTCTTGGTCAAAATAGTGAATTGCGTTAAGTTTAAGGTTAGCTTACCAGCTAGGTCTCTGATGAATAATGCCACTCAAACCTACCAACAATGGAAGACTTGGGTAGAAAAATGCAGCTTGTGCCAAATATTAAACTACAGTACACCACTAAGGGGAAATGAGCTTCAGAGTTAACACACCAGTCTATTTGTTTGTGGGTTAAATACTGGCTAAGAAGCTTTTAAAAGAATGTGATTGCATCTTTATGAGTTTTTACTTCGCCATTTTTCTGCACTTGAGGAGCAATCATATGTTATCTTTTTCTTATTGCTTTCTCTCAATGTCTTCAGTTGAGGGTTTAACTGATTTACAAAATGATACACAGCTTGGAAACTATTCCCTTGTTGAACTGTAGTCAGGATACAATATCAGCAGGCTGCAGGCGGTTCACGTCGTGAACAATGAAAGCCTTTTGGAGACAGGAAACAACCTTGACAAGAACAGCACACCAATACACAAAAGAAAGTCTGAAAAAAAAAAACTTGAGACTGTTTTTGCTTTAAGTGTTTTCACATATGAGACTTTTCCTGCAGGGCACAATAAAGAATAAGGATTTAACTGAGATTCGGCTCAAAGCTTCAGCTCTTTTATTTCTACATGTTTGCCCAAGAAACCCAGTAAGTTAATAAAGTATCTGGCTTTATAGATCAAAAAATGTTACACAAACAGAGTGATAAAATAAGCAATTATCACTGTGGTGTTCCTCATTGAGTATTATTGTCGCCTCCCAGAGTTCACACCCAATATTGATTTCTCAATACACCTTGATCCTAATTATCCTCAGAATAATAGCTTGCTGACACATGGAAAGTATTGTCTTGAGGGAGCAGAAAACTAAACATAGCTTTCTGTAGCTCTTATAATAATGTTCCAGGGGCCAATAATTTAACTCTAAAATTTGTATCGCTGTTCAAAGAGACAGAACTGCACAGTCATTTATAAACCATTGGCTATTTTTTTCTACATACCCCAGTGGCAGCAATTTAGTTTTGCAATATTTTTTTATTAGCTCTGTGTTTTGGAAATAAATCTCAAATGGGCAAACATGTATGATGCTGGAGAAAGGAACACGATTTCCCACTTTTAATAAATACCTTCAAAGTGCCTTTGAGGGACACAACAAGACCTCAAGAGGCTCTTTTGCCACAAGGTGAGTACTGTGGTTGTTCTGCTACTTCAATGAAGACAAATATAGACAAATATCAGATCACCAGAGCAAACACTCCTCCAAAGTTGGTTTATTTTTAACAGTAATTCATTCCTACAGTTAAAGTCTACTTCAAGTTACTTAGAATAGAAAACTGTTGTAGTAATTTTAAGCATATTTTTGATTATCAGGTAATTTTGTCATGTCGAGGTAATTAGGAGATTATATTTTTAGGTCATTGTATTCACATACCCATACGGACATTCACTTCTCTGACATCATTTGTCTCCATGGAGCCAGCTCCCACACCTCTGCCAGATCTGAACATCTGAGTCACAAAAGAAATATAAATAACTTTGAAAAACACTGAAACTTGGTATGATTTCACGTTTGCATTTGAAGTGCACTTAAGGTTCTGAGGTGGTTTTTTTATCATGAACTTTACTGATTCAATGCTTTCTTTTTTGCCAGTTTTGCAGCATTTTCTCTCTGTGCCTGGCTGGGGTCCTGTGTGTCCTTGTGATGGACAGGTAACCTGTCCAGAGTGTATCTGCCCCTCACACAATGACTGCTGGAGTTAAAAAAAAATAAATCATTCAGTGTTTCATAACATATTATACTCTTTAAAAACAAAGTGTTTTTAAAATAGTTTTTGAGTTATTTTGTTTATTAGTAAATAAACAAAATAAATGTCATAAAATAAGATCTAAATGGACACAACAAACCGACTTTTGATTTGTATGCATCTTCAGAATGGAGTATTGGTGAGTAAGATTAACAGTCAAACCAAGTTTTTTTGTTTTCCTCTGTTTTTATTTCCACTTTTTCCATTGGTAGGTTTAACTTGTACTCTGTGTGTCTGCAGAAAACCCTCGGAATCAAAGGGTAATAAAAGCTATTGAAGCAGGTCGTGAAGAGAATCAGGGCACACTGGAATGTTCAGTTTAGATTTTTAAATACAAACTGTAAAACAATGGCAGCAACTGGGAAGTTATTATACTAGCTACTTTTCATTGCAACACTCTTAAAAGCATTGCTAAAAGGTAAATATGACTTCTTAAAGACGGAATTTCAGAAAAGCAGAAGTTTATAAAGAGACAGAGGTCCAATTTTAAGGCACTAAATTATGAAATCAAATTACTTTTATGTTATATCTGATATATATATCCTTTTTATAACAACTGAAGTTACTTGATTGTGCTATAAAATGGCACAATTTGCCTGGAAAATGCATAATACTGTCCGTTTGGCTACCACATAAACTATACCTCTGTTATAATTAAGTATTAATGGATAAAAAGGTTTTTTTGTTTGTTTTTTTTACTGAGGGGAACCATTAGCATGGCAGCAGGCTTTTGGTTCTATAAACAGCTGCTCTTTAAATTATTTGTCATTTTCTAACAGTGTTGTTTATATATGGTCAATTAAAGTCAAAATTTAAGCAAACATTATTGCTAAAAAAAATTAGAGGATCATATTATTTATGGAAAAATATCTAAAAATGCAATATAAATTTTATAGATCCTCAATTTTACAAAACTGCAAATACTTGTTTTGCTATTTTGAAATGCATACTGTAGTTTAATTGTTGTTTTCAGATAAAATTCTAATTCACAAAATTTGTTTTTAAGTACCTAATGTTTCGATCATAGACTCCTGAAGATAGACACCAATCCTCTGCAGCCCTGCACAGACAACCAGAAAACCTAGACTGTGATTAGGTTACAGGTTTATGCAAGATGTTGAAGGCAGTTGCTAACAATTTGCTAAAAATCATCTTGTAAGACAGCAATATTCAGCTCTCATTGCATCTCGCTTTTGACTTCAGGGATTAATTAACTCAGCAGTCTTGGCATATGTATTGATAGGAACGTTTCATGTTGTTGAAATAGTTGGTATTTGTATATTTACTGAAGGCTAATTAGTTTTCAAAAGACAGCATTTCTGATTGACATCAACCAAATGATTTTTGATAAATCCCAAAATGGCATGTTGTTTGAGTCAATATTTCTCCGAACAAAATAAAATTTACAGGATGCATGTTGACAAAGTTTGAAGCATTGTTCCCCTCTATAATTACTGCAGATTTAAAGGACCAATAGTGTGAAATGTGAATGTAAAAACAAAATTAAAATACTTTTAAACCTGACATAACGGTAAGCTTGCACCGGCACTACTTTCTGCCATTGCTGACTGAGGTGTTTGGATTATTCGTGAAAAGTCAGCTGAATCATTTTATATCAGATAACATTTAGTTCTTTAGAGCAAGCCGAAATGTAGTCATACAAGATGCAGAAGATTCCTTAATAATCAGCAAAACATTTAATACTTGATTCCTCTAAATCCCCTGTTAAAACGATGAATCTCGAGTAGATTGAAGATGTAAGATGGAAATTAAAAGTCCCCATGCTCCTTTTGAAGTATTATTTATGGTGATTTAACAAGCAATTAGGGTAATTTCAGAACTTTTTTTTAGCTCTGTGCAATTAAACTCATAGTAGCTAATTATCATTAATTCAAATCCGTGAGCTGGAAGATGTGAAAAATGAATTAATAAATACATAAAAAATCTGTACCTGGTTGAATGAGTGTGAATTCTTCCTTTATTGACACCTGTTATATACCACAAAGAATCTGCTTAACCATGAAGTCAATAAGTTGTGCAGTCTTTGTAAGATTTTTCTAAAAATTTGGACATTTGCATTGAAATAGAATTCTCCATGGGGTTTGTGGGTAAGAACACTATGGACAGGATGGGCAACATCACAAGGAAATAGGTCAGGAATTTATGCACAAACACCTAAGGCTATTTTACTGAGATCAGTTAACCTAATGTGGAGATTTGTGAACTGTGGAATGAAGTTGTAGCTCCCCTTTTTACCTCAGCGTTTCTTTCAAATGTAAGCTTGTGGACTCCCCACTGCTTCCAATATGAGTTCTTATAAATATTACCTTTAAATCAAGAAAGAAAAATGCAAGCTACTGCCTTGTATATCAATCCTTCTGTTGCACCATACCAGCAATTATACTTCTCAGTCAAAGTCTAGAAGGTTTTAAGTGTTCCTGCAGGGGCACTCAAAGATCATTAAGGCTGTTTTTGTTTTAGGATTGTTCTACTTGATATGAGTTTCAGAATGCTATTATTATACAAGAACACAAGGATTTGAATTTGTGTTCAATTTGCTCAATTTAGTGGTACTGGTTGATGAAAAATCTCCAAATAATTTAATGAAATGTCAACAATTTAATCACTTTTTTACCAACACACATAGATCTATGCAAATAACCTGTCCAGGATTCTGAAGAAAAGTATTGTATCTCTAAGAAACCTTTCTGCTTAAACAAATAAAACAGACTTGATTTCATAAATGTCAGCAGCAATAGCTATTGTACACTAATCTAAAAGTAATGCAATTGCTTCAGTTATCTATATAAAAGAAGAGAAAAAAGTAATTTCAGATGGAATGAAAACCAAAAACAAGACAATCTGTGTTAAAAGTTGGCACTGATGCTAAGTCTTGTATTTATTTGTGGTGTCATATGCAAATTTTGACCCTTAAGCTGAACACACAGCTGGTAATGCTGTGAAATCTAATGTACATGTTGAGTTTCCTAAAGGTTTGTTTGTTCCTGCCAATGATACTGTGCTTACTGGCTGCACCAGACACAAACATAATTAATTTCTGCCCTTGTTTAACACAGTAAAATAAAATTTATTGCACAAGGGAGTGAAATAAGTACCATAAACTATTTTACCTCCCAGATTAGAGAGTTAATCAACTTTTGCAACAATAATATAATGTAAAATATATCTGAAATGTTTGGCATAATGGTGCAAGGCAGCAATCAAAAACATAAGACATGAGACGAAAATAAAAATAGAACGTTTGATGGATTCACTTCAGTTAAATTTCATTTGCTTCTGGTTTCAAACAAGAAGTCATTTCAATAGACTTTACAGAGACAACAGGTTCAATCTAATTCCTATTTGATCAAATTTCTTTCAGTCACAAAAGTCATGTTGACATTCCAATCCAATTTCATCTAATGAGAACGCATTTCCAACCAACCCAATTCAGCAACTCATGAAATGCCAAGCATTAAAAACACTCTTTTGTCTTAAAAAAAAAAAAAAAAGCAAATTGGATTGTCTCTTGACCTCTTCATAGCCGGCACAAAGTGTTAACAATATAAAGAAATCACCATTTTCAAAAGGAGGAAAATTCTGTGCATCGTATTTCTAGTGAGAATTAGATAGCTGTACCAAAATTACAGCTAACAAAAACTTCTTAGCTAACAAACATATGCTTGGCATTACAAACCAAATACAAGTGAAGTAATTGCCTGTTCAAAACAATGAGAGAAGAACGAGGAGTGGCAATGATGAGAGAGATCAGCCAAAACAATAATAATTCATCTCACTTGATGTTACATGAAATATTTTTATTTTTACTGCCATCACGTTGTTGTACAGCATGGAATTGATCAAAGCAGAATTGAACACCTAATTGTTTCAATTAGGGTCACATTTTAAATTTGATCTTCTATTTTCAGCTTCATATGTTAAGGCAATAATTGGGCGATAGCCTCAGGGTTTATGCCTAAAATTGTGTGGGATGCCCGTAGTTTTTATCCAGATTATTTTTAGAGCTTCCATGTTGGTGAAGAATCATGTGAACTAATTGTCCATTATACTCAATTATGTCATCAAAAATAAAGAATTAAATCCCAAGAAGGATTAATTTGGTTTGTCACCAGCTGACAACATGGATTTTGCCAAAGGTTTTCTTGTTGCATTTAACACAATAAGAAGCTGCAAATAGCAGTAGTGATGGATTACTAAAAATGCATCATAACTGGAGTGAAGACTATGGAACATACTGACAGGGCATAAATAACAGGTAAAATTATCTTGTTGGCCAAATATTGCCTGTGGGTTTTGAGCTTGATGTGTCTTGCTTTAAATAATTAATAGTAGAGTAGAACAGAAAGAACATTACTGAACTGCAGCTAATAATGATCTAAATCAATTGCAGTTGGTTGTTGAAAAAAAAGCTGTATTGTTATTAGCAGCTTTGGTCGTCATTGTTCACTGTTTATGACAAAACTTAGTTTTTAAGACAACAAATCTGTACTTTTTTTGAAAAGTTGATTTAGTGAAAAAGAACATTTTCAAAGTGCCTTTCTCGGAGCTTAAATAAAACTGAATTGATCTGAAATGAAATCCAACCCTGCAGCCAAACAAACACTACGACACAAATTTATTCTTCATTTGCTGTCTCTGATTGAAAATGTGTCGCATATTGTCAGAGATGTCTTCGCTGCTTGTTGGTCTTTTACAAATCATAAAACTCACAGATAAATTGTTGAAACTGGCCTCATTCAGTTGATTGTTACCTTTCAGAAATACAAAGGGCAAGTTGCTGTTTTTGTTGATACAAACTTTTTTTTCTTTGCCTGAATTCCTATCAAAGAAACTTTTCCATTTTCTTAAATGACACTGTCACCACTTTTCTCTTGGCCTCGAATCAACCTTTCTGATAGGTTCACACTCTCTTTGTTTGACCATGAACCCAAGAGTACAGAGACGGTAATGTTTCAAAACCTGCCAAAATTTTACACAGAAAAGGGCTCAGAAGGTCACGCACTTCCTTGTAACCATGCTAGTTCAGCTACCCAGTGGAAGGATGTGTGACGGTACATGTCAGCGTATTGGCCAGAGCACAGGCAGGATGGAGATGCCTTCCCTCGGGGCTGCCACTCTTTGCTGCCAGCTTAGAAGATAAGGAGCCGTTTGAAACCTCTCTGCACAGCACTCCTGAGACTTGGGAATGTTTTGTCACATGCAGTGAGCACCCATACAGGACTTGAGTTGCTCTGTTACATATTCAAAAGCACAGGCTTTCATAATCCATAAATATTTCAGTTTCATCTGGTAAAAAAATAAACGAGTGCCACTTTCGCTTTCTGTAATCTCTTAGAACGTCTTGTTTCAGTGTAAACACTAAGAATCCCAATATGGGATCAGTTTTGGTGTTATCTAGCTCATGAATGTATTGTAATTTAGTTTTTATGTAAAAATGTAATAATCCCATTATTAAATGATGAATTTAACAGTGTTCAGGCTGGCTTTGCACTATTTTAGTCAGACCTGTTTTAAAAATTAATAGAAAAACAAAGCCTAAAAAGTGCACGTAGTTTGTTAAATGCCAATCAGTATAGATGCTAGAAAAGCACCAATTACTTCCTGATTACCACCACTTGAATCCAAACTAACAACAGGAATAGGCCAAAAGATTTGAGAAGAATGTGAAAACACAAAAAGCTCAACAATATGGCGTTTTGGTGACTTTCTACTCACAGAAATGAATTTGGAGCTTCCAGCATCTATTCTAAAAGAGACATGTGATTTAAACAACTTTTTAAAGCTGATAGCAGTTGGTGATATTTTCATTAGGCAACATTCACATTAAAAAAAACAAGATTGCCTTTCTAGAATAGATTAAAAATAAAGCCAGTCACTCCCCAAAGCCCATTCCTGCTTACACCTTGGGCCCAATTAGAGAGGTTGTAGTGACAAGTCGAACATTATTGGCTCTGCAGGCCAATGAGATCTGGACTTTTGTTTATCTCTCATTTCACTTGTAGAAACCGCATTAGAATTCTTCTTCGGCGCTCTATTAATAAGTGCCAAAACAGCGTAAGCCGCATGGCCAATACATGTTCAATTAGGATTACCCAGAGACACAATTCATTGGGAGTGTGGAGTTCAAGACTTCACGAAGCTTGTCAAACTGCATAAACTTCCATGCAGCTTTAAAGGCTTCGGATATGCAATTAACTGAAGCAACAGCGAGGAGAATAATGCACCTACCCCGGCCACCCCCGCCCCAAAGCCTTCCCATTATTTTAACAAGCCCAACAGCGTATTGTATGTTAATAGATTTCCTTCCAAGCCTCTAGAGCTTGCCTGGTCTGTTGTCAGTTGTGTTGATTAACAAGAGCGCAATTAGAATTTCAGCACCTATTTTGCATTAGAATGCCTGATGTGAAGCACAATGCACCTGCATGGTCTTTTTAGGTGTCACCCATATCATCTACCTGGCTGTTTTATCTTTAGCAAGCATCTTTATGTGACCTTCAATAAGTGTCATGCCTAGAGTTTTTGTTGTGTTAATGTGAGATATGATTAAATCTGAAACAAAGTCCTTGACTTTAGCAAATGCATGGAGAATTTCAACAAGCCACACTGTAACAAAGTGTGTGCTGCAGGAAATGTTTGGTCTGTTTAACTTTGGATTTATTCATACCAAGACTTTAAGGATATAAAAACATGGTTTTATTATTCTTTGAAATAGCCAAATATCAAACCTGGTGGCAGGAATTTACAACCAAGAACAATAAATAAATAAATAATAAAAATATTCAAAATGAAATACAAGACCAAAACTGTTTGCATTAAAATTATATTAATTGTATTGTATGCAAGGAAGCAATAGAAATGCTCATGAAAGGAACATAAAGAGAGGATTAAGCAATAAATATTCTAAAACAATGAATGCTGTACATGTGTTTATGCATGATAATGATCATTGTCAAGTAAGTTGCAAAAAGACTCACCACAATATTTACAGAATATACTGTATATGCAGCTAAACACTGCATATATACTGTTAAACACTGGTAATCTATTTTATTAGATTATAAAATAATCTGTTAGTGGATGTTAGGCAAAAACTGGAGAAGGGAAAGTACAACTATTTTAGAAAATTGGATACGGGGAAAAGTTATGATAGACGGAGTCAGAGCATTATCAAGACAGCATCTCTTGTGGAGTGCTCTCAGTCTGCAGTGGTCAGTATCTGTCATATCGTAAGTGATCCACAAAAGAAACAGTAGTAAACCAACAAAGGGGTGATGAACTACCAAGGCTTAACAATGTGCATAGGAAGTGAAGGATGGCCTGTGTGGCCAGATTTATCTACTGTAGTTCAAGTTCTGAGAAGTTACTGTTACTAGGAGTCCGAATACAAAGTGCAGCACAGTCTATAGTGTGTAAGGCTGATTAGTCACAAATCACTCGGGATGCGTATGCAGAGAACACCAAAAGCTGGCATAAAAGTATCAGCACTGAACCATCCAGCAATGGAAAAAGGTCTGGTGCGAGGAATAATAAATTTCTTTTACATCACTAGAATGTGTCATCAATCTGCATTGCAGGAAGAGTGAAACCTGGTGGAAGAAGTGTGATGCACAAAGCAAGTGTTCCTTATGCAATCTTCTCCTAGAAAACGTTGGATCTTGCCTTCCATCTAGATCTTACTTTGACACATTACCTTGTTTCAGCAGGACACTGCACCCTGTCACAAAGGGGGAAAATGCTCCGGGAATAGTTTGAGGAGCACAAGAGTGAGTTTGAGGTTTTAACTTAGATTTCAATCCAATTCAACTCCTAAGTAATGTGCTGGACAAACGTTCCCAGTCCATACTTACCGGAGCTCAACTATTATTGGCTATAGGCTGTAGAATATAATATCATATCAGGAGCAGCTTAGGGACTTACCATAAAATTAAAGGTGAATATTGTATTTGCTATGCATTCATGAGGTATTTTTATTATACAAGAACAGCAAATACCAGACATAAAACATACTTGATGAATTTATCGGTTAAAACCAAAGACAAGCAGCTAAATTATTATTTAAATTATTTCTGTTCCTTCATTCCCAACTCCCTGACCAAAAAAAATTTAAGGAAAGTATCACTTCTATTAAATTCAATATGACAGTATGACTTGGATCAAATAATGTGGGTGTTTTTCAAATGTTTTGCAGGAATTGTGTTCCATTCCACCTAAAAGAGTAGTAATATTAAGTGAAATTACATTTTATCTTCTTCAGACATATGAAATAAAATGAATATATTGACAATGATTTGAAAATTCTTCAGTTCAAGCATTGAATAAAACTTACTTCTATGCTTCTGCCTGTGGGAGGGATTGTTCAGGCCACTTCAGCAGCATGCTTACACTTCCAAACAACAAAATGGCTTCGATTTTCTATTGCACTTACATGGTTGTAAAATCTAAAGTTGCTGCATGAACCTGGGACTGTTCAAATAAAACCCCACTGTGAATGTGATGAAGACATTAGCTGCTGTTAGTCGTAATTCAACGGCTGCTGCCTCTACCCCAACTCCTCCGCAGACATCCCACACAGTTATCAGGCTCTATGAATAATCTATTCAGAGCACTCCACCAGTGTGATAATATGTTGGAGGGACCTGCCAGTTAATGATACACTTGTGATTCTGTGCATAAAAGGTTTACAGACACTGAAAAGAACACCATTTGGTGGCATGAAACTTTACTTTCCATTTTAAATGTCTGCTCACCATCCCTCTTGTACTCAGTGACGATAAAATTAGCTATTGTTCTGCACCTTTTTGACATTTAGGATAAAGCATAAAAAGCCAGCATCAACAATATTTAAATATGGCAAATACAGATTTCTATGCATTACAATGAAAGCCTCCGACACCTGAATGGAAATGAGACAGAAAGGGAAAAAGGCAAGTGCATAAGTTGACAGTAAGGTTTTTCTCTCTCTCTTTTTTTTAAGTAAGCACAGTGCATCATGTCACTGACTGATGGAGTTATGAGACACAACACAATGTGTTTTAACAACATTTTTAGAGTAGCTGATTTTGCTTTGTGAACCACAACAATGGGACTCTATGTGGCTTTTGTATCAGTGGAGGACAATAGTTAATTTGTAGCAATAGATTAATGAGTTAATGCAATCAAGAAGCCACAACTGAAACC
The DNA here is from genome assembly GCF_002775205.1 of Xiphophorus maculatus. Lineage (NCBI taxonomy): Eukaryota > Metazoa > Chordata > Actinopteri > Cyprinodontiformes > Poeciliidae > Xiphophorus > Xiphophorus maculatus. The sequence goes on along the minus strand of NC_036458.1, from coordinate 7,974,229 downwards.
ACAAACAAATTCTATGAAGAAACAAAGCTTGACGATTTTTGAAAATAATGTGGCATGTTTTGCTTTCCGCTAGGCAATACTAGGGTTATTATTCATAATGTCTTTGAGACTGACATAAACTGACATAAGATGTTAAACCTAGTTTTCCTGACATATCAAAAACACTTTTGTTGTCATCAAGCTGGAAGTGACTGCTCAAGACTTTAATGAGCCAAGTTCAGAAGATAACAGATGTGCTTCATTCATGTCAAAGATATTAATAAAGCCCTAATGGTCTCCTGTTTCATTGTTTATGGTATTATGTTTAAAATGTATTAATAATTTGATGGTTTTTGGAGGTGGTAATTTGTTAACCTTTAACTAAAACTTGCTTTTTATCTCTCCCAGAACCTGAGTTCATTAAACTAACAGGTTAAGATAACATCTTCTCATTAGAGGGACTCTTGCAGTTTAACAAACCTATTTTCTTATCTTTATGCAGTATCCTTTTTAATCCTGATTTGCTCCAGTGGAAAGAAGAATTATTTTTAAAACACTATCTCCTAATTCAGTCAGCGATGCCTGCTTGGTGACCCTCATGTTTACATGGAAAGTTGTGAAGAGAATTAACTTTTGGACCCACAAGGAATCTCAACATTCATTTCTCTCTGCAAGTAATTTTCCGGAGGATATCCTGACATCCTTGCATCTAGTTCAATCGATACTTTCCATTTAGACAATGAATGGATTTACGTAATTGAACCCACAGGGTCCGTCTGTAGGACTCAGTCATTAATCTAAATGCTTAAACAGCTTTCTGATAACTGTTTTAATTTTCTGAGCTGCTGAGGTGAGCTAAAGAACATTTAAAACTCAAAATGAATCCCTGCAATGTAGTCAGAGAGTAAAAGAAAAACAACCCTGTGTGTAGCCAATCTGTGTTCATCTGTGCAGCATATAAATTACTTTTGATGACATAATTGGCGCCTCGGTTTAGGGTGAATGCTTGATCCTTACACAGACATGTCAAGGATTTTCCCTGTTCTTTGCGTTGGCAAGTGAGATTCACAGAACTCCCAGGATGTCAAACGGTCTCAACAAATTTGGCAAAAAATCAGCAACAAAATAGATTTTTTCTCACTTCATTTTAGGGGAAACATGCTAGTTTTACAGCACTTGCTGTAGCTATAGTTACACTGGAGATGCTGTTATGATAATTCAGCATAACATTTTTCTCACATTTGAAATAGATGTCGCACTTTCCCACTGCACCTGCATCTGATGTTTTCCTACCAATCGTTCTGTTCCTTCTTCTTCCACTGGGTGTCTGAACACAGCAATTAGATGAAGTCATTGATGTCCCAGAGCTCAACATCAGGAGAGCCATTTCTCATCTCATCACCATTGTATTCCTGAATTGCTCTTGAATGTGTTGTGAGAAGCGATGGAGTCTGTTCAGGCAAAGCTTTTTTCTGTGAAGGATTCATACAGCCTTTTAAAGGCTTTGTCCTTCATACTGAATCATCCTTAGCTTTTTAAATAAGGAGAAAAGATGACTATGATTTTTTCTATTTAACACAGAGATAATTCTTAAAATCCAATAGGACTAAGGCAGACCTATTTTAGGTGTATTGAATATGAATCAGTTGGATGTTTAGTTTTAATGTAACTATTATGAAAGTATGCAGAGTGTTTGCAGGATGGTCAAACACTGCAAGCTGGTTTCACAAGACAGGAGTCTGACAACTTAAAGATACATATTTAAATAGTGGAGCCTTGGCAAGCATAAAAAAATATATATTTATGTAATTTTAATTCTTTACTAATGCAATTATGTTTTTTTGATAACAGATACTTGCAGGTCTTTGACAGCGCTAAATATTAAAGAATCAGGAGTTTTAATAATAAGGGATAGGTGAAAGGAAAAGAGGAACCAGATGAACTAATCAGAGTAAATGTGGTACAGTTGTGGTGCCAACACAGGAGGAATGAGACAAGATGGCAAATAATGCTTAGTGGTGCAAAGCAAAAAGGCACTGCAAAGACAAGTCCCTTTGATATTTGCTCAAAACAAATATCAAAAGTAAAAGTAAACAAATATTTGGCCAACTAGGTAAAAAAAAAAAATACAGAGGAAAGAATAACATTTAAAACTGATGAAACTATTCCTTTTATAGCTGCAAGTCACAACCGCTGAAATGATGTATGTTTTATATAGTATGAACTATTATTAGAAGAAAAGTGTTATTTACTACTTGTGTGCTGTATTCTTAAAGTGCAAAAACTGGTTACTGCTGAAAAAGAAGAAAGTCATCTGAAAGTATGAAGAGAAATATAGGACAGAGAAAGAGAATGCACAATAAACATAAAGAAATATTAGCCTTTTAGTGGCATAACAAAATTTGCTCTTATATTATGTATACTGTGTTTCAGTTTGAATTTATCAGGTACAGTGTAAATTATGTTGCTGTGTTGCCCTTGAAAATGTTGTTTTGTGTTGCCGTTTAAGAATTCTAATATTAGTTTTTTCTCATCATATTCAGTTGTTTTTTTTAATAAAAAATTGAACAACTATTTTAGATACAAAAATACTAAGAATAAGAATTTAATATTATGTGTGTAAATTAACAGTGTCATGTTTCCTGCGACACCTCAGTTAATAAGTAAAACCTTTTGTTAAACTACAATGTCTAACAAATTATTTGTCATTGCATATTTTAATTATAAAAACTATATTTCTATGTAACGCAGCAGAATGACAAACAGGATTCTCACACCACAGTGAGCAGAAATTACATGGTCAGTTACATAAACTACAGAAGAAAATGTTTATCTTCCAAGGAACATGTGTCATTTAAATTAAGGCAATTATTATGGCTCACATTTTGGTGCAAAGAATAGAAAACCGCTTCAGGCACACGTTTTTAGTTAGCTCATTAATTGGGTAGCAATTATGGAAATAAATCCTTCAGGCTGTCCTCGTTTTCTGCAGCTGAACTCTGTACAGTACATATAATTCTGCTGGAGCCATTAGTGACAGTTTCCTACCTTGTGTCACTAATATTTATAATTTCACTTCACAGCATCTTTACTTTGAAATAATACTGCATACAGTGGATGATTCAGTTTCTGACAAGAGATGCAGAAAGATAATGTCTCACATAAATTATATGGTTTTCTGCTGTTTACCCTTTTAGATGTTTTCACATAATCTAAAATATACTGTAAGAGAGAAGTAAAAGTCAAAGCTACAACTTGAAACCAATGTCATTTTTTGGTAATTTTCAGTGGATTATCATCCCATGATTACAATGAAGATATGAGGTGAAAGGCTTATGTTGTGTCAGTTACATATTGTTGTTCTTCAAAGTGGCTAATTGAGTAATTGAGAGATTGTTCACTCCTTCGCCTAATGCAGATGATGGAGACTTAATAATAGCATCTTTCAACTGAGCCACATCTAGAACTGTATTTGTATCTATTGATGTAAGAAGATGCAAAGTGCAATCCATGTAATAAGTATGAAAGATGTGTCAGAAAAACAGACAAACACGACACTATGCATGTTCACATACATGAGACACACATACAATAAGAGGAAATGTTCTGTGTTTTTTTTGTTGCTTACACATTATTGTAACCAAAGCTAATTTCTGTGGGTTATTTTCACTTTATACAAATGAATAATGTAAGACAGAAGAGTGTCTCTTCTATGATACATTCCAGACACACTGTTTGTCAAAGCAAGAAATGAAGCAATTTTGTTGGATCTTTAGATCTTCCTTATACCGATGATAAAAGCTTCAAGATGGCTTCAATTTTCACAACTACAAATAAAGTTGCGTTCATATGATCCAAACTCTTTGCACTTTTATTCTTCAGTCAAATATTGCTGTAAAAAACGTAGGATCAAAAGAGTATCCTTTAATGAAATTGAAGAGAACTGCGCAAGTGAGGACTTATATGCAGACATACAATTCATGCTCACATGTATCTGACACTGCACACACACACACACCTACAGGAGCTATTGCAGGCAAGTACTGCAACTGCAGTTATAACATGCAATGCACACACAGTACATACCAGTTGTCAATATCATAGGTAAAATAAGTATTGAACACTAACATTTTTATTAGCTTAAATATTTTAACAGTGCCAGTAGCAAGAAATTCACAAACGAAAACGAGTTAAAAAACTCTGATGAAATGGGGAATAATGATATTCCCCAGGGGGACAATTGTCCCCAGGGGACAATATTGCAAGACACAGAAAAGTACAGAAATGAAGAAAACAGCTGAAATGTATTAGTACTTAGAAAGTATGCCTGCTGCTATGCACAAATCAATGTCAGGTTTTAATATTGACTATAAAGAAGATTTTTATTGAAAAAAATATTCTATGTAGCAGTTTGATTTGTAAAATAAGGCTTTGAACTTGTCAAAAGAATTGTGAAAATAATTGAGAAGACTCACAGAAAGCTCCAGAAGGACTTGGAAGCATGGAAGCAATGAGTAATGAATTCAAACACAATTGTCTCTGAGCTCACACTCAGCATGAATCTGCTTCTGAGAAACAAACAGGTTAAGGCTTGTTTAAGTTTACTGCATCAGATTTGGACAAACCAGAAAAATACTGGTGTGATATAGTCTGGACGGAAGACACAGCTAAGCTCTTTGGATATCATCGCTCATACCACGTTTGCAGCAAAATGCTTCTGAACCCCCAAATTTCCACATCTAAAGTGCGGTGTGAAAATGGGAAAATCATGCTGTGGGGGACTGTCTTTCAGAGTAAGTTTTTGACAGAAAAATATTGAAGGTTGGATAAATTGAGAAATGTACTAAACAGTCCCTATAATCTTCCAAATCTGACGAGTTTGTGAATACTATATCTAAGCATTGCATGTGAATAGTCTCCTTACAGGAGACTTCTTGAAGGTGCCATTACCAAGAAAATCCTATGTCAAAGATTTTATTATATTTCTACATGGGTGTTTCAAAGCTTATTGTTAATGTCATACCCATATTTTTAACTGTAAACAAATTACTTAGATTTATTTTACATGTGTGGATTACTTGGGCTTTTGCTATCAAAATATATTAAGTCATTAAATTTTGTATTTCATTGACCTCTTTAGAAATCCTTACACTAAAACAAAGTGTTTATTTAATACTAACTGTACCTCATGTATCACTCACACCAACAGCACAGTGCCACAAAGCAAAAATTAATTCTCCCACTGGCATCTTTATCCTTAGTAAATGAAGTTCTAGCTGACATGAGTTTGTGACTAATCAATTAGCTGACAAACAGAAAATTAATCAGCAACATTTATTTTAATTTTCACCATACAACTAGATGTACTGCATTAGTTGTACTACTGACACTTGAATTCACCAGAAAATAGGATTGGCTTGCCCTCTGAATGTACATCTAGCAGGGGTGTCAAACTCCAGTCCTCAAGGGCCGGTGTCCTGCAACTTTTCTGTGTCTCTGCTGCACCACACCTGAATAGAATAATTAGGTCATTAAGGCTCTGGAGAACTGATCTACACAAGGAGGAGGTAATTAAACCATTTCATTTCAGTGTTTTGTACCTGTGGCACATCTAAAACCTGCAGGACAGTGGCCCATGAGGACTGGAGTTTGACACCTCTGATCTAAAGGAAGTGCACCCTGTCTTTTGAAGCAAAAGAAAAAAATATATTGTATGTTTTATCATCACAATTTCACTACAATCAATACACAATATTGATTGTGTATTGATTGTACACAATCATGCGGTCACTCATGTGACCACATCATGTTGGTGTGGTGAAGATAACATTATGAAGCATATATTTGTTCAAGCTCTTTTATTTTAATACTCCATGGTTTTCATATCAATAAGATTATTTGTTTTGAAAATAGATAATTAAAAAGACTGGTTGTTTGATTGTGTAAACACAAGTGATAAATTCTTGAGATGAGCTCCATAATGATACCATAGCATGCACAATTTAATAACTAGATAAAGCTACTATTGATTTTTTTTTGTTGTTGTTTTGTTTAGTTTTGTTTTTGTCAAATGTAGGCCACCTCTACAGAATTAATACAGCTACTGCTTAGCAGATGAAGATTTGCACTTCTGGTGTGGTGTAACTAATGACTTGACCTACTTTTTTGCAAAATGGCTAATAATTATCTGACCACTGATTATATTGAAATCCCATTCCTCAGGGGGTCAGTTAATCCTTAAATGTGGGGAGTTAAAAAGGGAGTTAAAACAATAGTGATGGTGATCTCACAGCAAAACCAACATACACTGTCCAGCTGCAGCAGAACACTGGGAATGTAACTCCTTTACATTAAATCTCAATATATTTGCCCTATTTCCAATTGAATTACATCAAAAAGCAAAGACATATTCAAAAGATAATACATGCCTGATGCTCAGCATAATCCCCTTCATTTTTTTTATGTTAAACATGCACATTTCTTTTTAACTAACCAGCATACAAAGCAAGACAGGAAACCGTTTATTTGCTAATTTAGGTGGAATATCGCTGTGTAAGAAGAATGTACATTGTGGCATATCTACTACACTGTGATTAAAACCTTAATATGACTTGGGATTGTATAATGTTTTGTGACACTGGTTCAGTTATCCCTCTACTAGAGCAATACTAATTAACCACATATTCACATTTTAATGAGACCATCTTATCTGTGCTAGTTCATATACAAGCCACTGGGCTCTTGAAGGTAATTGACCTGCTAAGTGCTTCATAATCTTTCATTGTGTCCTGAAAGAAAGACTTAAAGAAGGTGAATTTTAGCTTTACCGTGCATGAATGTTGGTGATGGCTTTCATTTTCCTCTCAGACCCTCCCAAAAAAAAAGACACTTAATTCTGAAAAACAAAAGGTTTTTCAGATTTACAATGACCAGCTGAGACAGTAACATTTTTTAGACAGACCCAAATAAGCGTTGTTCAAAGTTTTTACAAAAAAAATCCTCCATATTCCTCCAAGTCTTTACAAATTGGGTTGCCCAAGGATGCGTTACTCCTTATTAAGAGCTCAGTCTACACTCTTCCATCTTATGTTTTCATTATTTACGTTACCATTACACCAATAAATAACAAGAAATAAAAACTTTGAAGTTGTTTCACTCAGTTAAATTTTGACGTGGACATACAGTCTTTGACTGCCAACATATAATAAGCCAAAAGAGAGTATTTTAGAGAATGGCATCTTTTTAATTACCTTTAATCAGCTTAGGAGTTAATCTGCGCTTAGCTGTGAGGCTCAACATTTTTGAGAGAGAACATTAAAATTGTATGACATTTGAGCCTTTACCCAGTCAAGGTTTTATTTCTAATGAGCAGCAGATTATTGTGTCAATTCTAAAGGATGTTGTAATACATAGAAACTTGATAGAGTCCATGTTGGGATTTTACATACAATTTATGTTTGTGTTCTTAAAGTTTATTAGATTTTTTTTTTTGCCTGTTTATGCTGGCTGACTCTCTTTTGTGGGATGCTTAGTTATGTTGCTATAAAGATTAAAATGAAAATAACTACTGTGTGTGTTTTAAAGTGTAGTGCTTCTGTTAACTTGTCATGCAGTCAGTTATTAAATCCTTATTGAGTGAATTACTGGTTCATTTCATACCTCTGTGATTGTAGCACCAATTATCCAACAAATACAATATCTGCACAAGTGCTTTCAGGGGATTAAAGGAAGTTTTTTAAATTGGAAAAATAAACTTCTGTCAATCGACTCATAAATCCTTAAGATTAATAATTAAATTGGAAAAGACATACAAGTCCATAAAAGTCCATAAAAGAACTGTTTGAAACTCCAATAACTCAAAAAGCACACTTTTTCTGTTATTGTAATCAGGAGTAACATGGCCATTACCTTTGCTGTAATGACTGTACATGGCAGTTGTTCAAATCTATCTCCGTAATATGAGAATAAGCACCTCCTCTGGGCACATACCTCTGAAAATCAAATATAGGGAGAAGAAAATTACTATTTTGTTAACTCCAATATTACAGGATTTCTGCCAAGCTGATGACAAACAACCTTCATAACTTTAGCAAACAAATAGAAATGAGGAGTAGTAAAAGTCTATTTCTGGTAAAATATAAAGACGCTCTTAAATTCATAAAATGCCACTCATGAGGCTAAAACAGCAATTATGAATATGTTTCTGTTTCATGGTGAAAACTGTCGACATCTCTACTTTGTAACCTTTAGATCCATTTTCACATCTACATACATGCCTTTGTTCTTCATGTGATTAAAAGCATGGTTAGAGTTCTTTTTCTACATTTGATTTCAGTCATGCACTTTACTATGTTTAAAATCACAAAGTACACAAGGTGCTCCTAGGCAGAACTGGCCTTGAAGTGCATTTTACCTTTAGAACTGCTTCAATTCTTGGTAGTAAAGATTCAACGAGGTGTTTTTAAACATTGATCTTGAATTTTGGCCCATATTGACATGATGGGTAACATACAGTGGATGTGGATGCTGACATCACGTCAACATCCTAATCCACTGCATCCCATCTCTTTATCTGAGATCTGGTGACTATGGAGAACATTGGAGTACAGTAAACTCCAGATCAGTGATTTGAGCTTCGTGACCATTGTCTTGTTGGAAATACCCAGCAGAAGAAGGTCAGAAAGAGATGGACAACTTTCATCAGGGCTGAAATAGGCTCTTTCACTTAAAAAAAGCACAGTTGGTGCTGATGGACCCAAAGTATACCAGAAAATATCCATATTTTCATTTTGTTAACTCCAAATTCGAACCCTACTATCTGAAAGTTGTAGCTAAGAATAAAACTGAAATCGTAACTGAAATTTAAAAAAAGGCCAAATTTTTTCCTATCTGTTTTTGTCACATTTTGCTCATCATATGTGAAGTTCATCCACAGCTTTGAATTTAAAGGTGGTACTTTGCCTAGCGTGGTTGTAACAAGTGGTTATAACTGCTTCCCTCTTCAACCAATCTGTTCATTCTTCTCTGACCTCTGGCATTAAAAGGCATTTTCGCCCACACACCTTCAGTCTTTTTGAACCATTCTTTGCAAAAACTGACAGATGGTTGTGTGTGAAAACCACAATAGGTCAGCAGTTTCTAAAAATACTCAGACCAGCCAGTCTGGCACCATAACCATGACACATTCAAAGTCATCTAAATCCCCTTTCTTTCACATTCTGTTTCTTGGTTTTAACTTCAAGCCATCCTCTCCATTCTCATATGCCTGGATTCTTTGATGTGCTGCCATTTGATTGGTTGATTCTCTGTCATTAAATAATCAGCTAATCAATATACATTCCACACATTTTATGCCTTTATTGATCACAATAGTAAGTCTAAACATCTACCTAAATAAAATAAAGGTTTGGAGACCAACCATATTAGTGAGATATAAAAAAAATAGCTTTTATCATATCTCAAGATAGAGAAATGGATAGAATTTTAAATTGTGAAGTAAAGCAGAATAGAGAATGATAAAAGTTACAACCACTTTTTTTTCTTTGTCCATACTTAATTATGGAATGACCATTTGAAAACCTATTATTGCCCCTGACTGGTAAAATAATTGTTAGCTCAATGAATCAATAAGTAATTTCTCTGCCACATCAGCTGCTCGAAGTAGAATGAATTTTCTTCAGTGCAGAATGAGCATCAGCGTGGTGTTAGGTAATGTCATCGCTATGAAATTTGTTGATTGTTTCTGTATATTTCCCAAAGGTAGCACGTATGTCCTGTACATGTGGTGATTTTGAGTTGTGACATTTATGAAACAGTTTTGTCCAAACACGATGTAGCGCCGTGGTTTAGCTTGAGAACACTTTGCTATAGTATCCAATTCACAGCCCATCATTATTTACATGACAGGGCATAAAGAAGGAAGTTCATATTTTTTGGTCTGAGTAGTAGAAAAACTTAAATGAGCATATCAATATTCTACCAAACTAGTAAAAATATATATTGATACCGTTTTTTTGTTGTTGTTTTTTTTTTATCATGCTTTACTCAAAGAATGATGAGCAGAAATAACTTCATTGCAGACTTCAACCTTACACAAAGGCTGAAAAATGCAATTAAAGTAATACACAGAATTGCTCAAGCAGAGTAAATTTGTTTTGTCTCCCCCAGTTGAGACCCTCCTCATGATGATAGGTTTTCTCATCCAATGTCGTTCTGATTGCACATCCAGTGCGATGCTGGAAAATAAGCTAATTTCAGTTTTGTCATGGGTAATGTCACCTGATTTTATGCTGCTGAATCTCAACAAAAAAACACCAAAGTATCCACATAAATCATCCCTGACAGCATATTAAAAACAAATGCACGCTAAAATCTTAAATGCAAAGTCACACTGCATCTTGGCTGCACACTGACTGGATCTTGGCATCGACCGACCCTCATTTGGCACCACATCATCAGTTATATCTCCATCATCCACTTCTATCAATGTCAACAATTACAGTGATTAATAGTGGCATTTCATTCATTGTTTTTATAACTTGCAATTGCTTTCCATGCAGCAATGTAAACAATGCACAACAGAAGACAAAACATGATGGACAAGCAGTATTGTGTGTGTCTGTGCATGTCTTCCTGGGTGGTCTGTTGAAGACACTGTGATGAGAGGCAATGTTCAGCGTGACTCATCTATTTGGATGAACACACAGAGGCGGAATACTGCTGAAAACCAATGCACCACTGGCAAGGAAACAGATTTTCTGCTTGATGCAATGGCAGCAGAATAATCAATGAGTCTGTTGAGCCATTTCTACCACAACAGGCACATGTGGCAAAGACATTTTAATTTTAATAAAACACTTAAGAGACTAAGAAAAAATTATTTTGGAGGTAAAACCTTGATGCTAGAATCCAGATGAAAAGGATGGTAGAAACAGAACAAGGGAAAATGACAGAGGGAAGCTGTTAATCTGCCAAAGGGAAGAGTTCAGGAGGCAAGATTGTATATACTCACAAAGGTTGGAAGGGTAATGAGGCACATCTCAACTCCTGGAGCAGGAAAAGTCACAAATAAAAAAAAATAAAAGAGAAGGGTTTTACCTGAAATCTGACCCTGAAAAAGTCCCTGCTCTGGGTGATTCAACAGCTTGCAAGTTGTTTCCAGTGTCAAAACAAAAAGTTTACAATAAAGGGTTTTCTGGTATATCAGGGTCTGAATAAAGGCTTTTTTGAAAGAGAAAACAAGAGCCACTGCCATTTGCTTTAGTGATCATTTATTTTTTGATGCAAAATAGTTAATATGAGTAATTCATAAGGAAGTCTACATTTCAGTTATACAAACTGACCCAACAAACTGTGTAAATTAACCTGCTATATCTTATCTCAATTCTTTGGTACCAGAGAGTGTGTATACAGGGGCAGAGAAGTTGTTTAGTATTGCAAGGTAGTCTGCCTGACCTATTGATTATTTCTTTTGATTCAAGTTTGCATGAGTCAGACTCCATGACTGTGACTGGGACCTAAGAAATATCCACATCTTATGCTGTGGTGTGGACTGATAAATTTATGGCACTATCAGTGGTGCTGAAGGAAGAGCTGGACTTGTCATTTTCTTTCATTGAGAACTCCGAGCTCTGAACTATGCTGCATTAGTCAATAAACAGTGTGGTCTATGAAAACTAAAGAATACTTCTTTTTTGTTATTTTAAATGACAGCACATACTACAGATTACAGACTACAGCACTGAAAATTTTTTATGTTTCTTTTCTTCCTTTTGTGTGAAATGACAAGCACAAACTTTGTTATATATTATTGAGTTTTTTTGTGATAGTACAATACAAAGTAATGCTTTTCAGTGAATAAATAAATATCTGACTGAGTGGCGTACTGTTGTTACCTTGCAACCTCGGATGTCTGAGGGTAATGTAGCAGATGATCTTCCCTCAACGTGTGATGCTGCGATACAGAAAAGACAAGACACACACGTTGAGCTCCTTTTACCTTCAACAGGAATATTTATTCTTCTCCTGATGACCGTACTCCATATACAACATTACATATGCAATACTTCATATCAAATGCTTCAGGTATCACTGTATAACTTCAACAAATAACCCTTCGATTCAGTACATTACAAATGACTGCAATATCCCTTTAAACCGAAGGAGAATTATTTTAACATGCTCCATCATGAATTTTATTGAATGACAAAATACTTTAGATAGCTTTTAATTATCCAAACCAATTAGCTTTGTTTTAACTCAAATATCTTGTCCCTTTTCCTCAGACCTTTTGTATTTTTAACTGTCAAAATAAAAATATATGGATTTGCTTTTAACTATTTTAATAGCTTTTACAATTTTTATTCTGCACAACATATACTTTAATATTTAAGCAATGTAGCTTTTAACTGTATCCACTGTTTTAACAACATTACAGTATTTTATCTCTTACACAAAAAAACTACAAACTGCTCCGTTAATACCGTCTCTTCATTCAACCATTTACTCACTGAGTTTGACAACAACATTGTTTCTGTGTTATTGAAATAACCCATAAAGAAAAGACACCAGAAAAATATATTTTACCATTTCAAAAGTGAAAAATACAATAAGTTCAAAATGAATTCAATCTCTAGTCCTTCAACTGTTTCTCAGCTAGCTCAACACATGTACAATGTTCGCTGGCATTAGCATTAGTTAGCCTCCAGAAATACGTCCCGTTTTCTACACATTATCAATCCAAAGCTGTACAAAGTGACCCACCAGTTGACTCTCGAGTCTATAATCTCTTAACTCTTAAAGGACACCACATGTATGCATCAAAATACATTTTTACTGACCTGCGATATAGAAAAACAAGACACACACGTTGAGCTCCTTTTACCTTCAACAGGAAGATTTATTCTTCTGGTGTGCTCAATCTTTTCTTGGTCACTAACGCGTCAGCGCCCCTAGCGGCTATGTGTAGAATTGCACGGACTAACTGAAATAACACTGCAGAACTTATTATGATGAGAAATTAAAGATACAAAATGAAAAATTATGTTGGGGTGCCTATTTTCTTACATCTTGGTTTTGTTTACTAATAACTTGTTTTTCACCCCTCTACACTGTGCATATGTAGCAAGCACCATTTACTCAAAAAGTTCTCAGTTACAAATTGTGTGTAAAGTCTTCAAGCTTTACTTGAATTGTAAGGACAAACGTGCAGGATATGCAACTCTTTGGTTGGAAACCATTTTTCTTAAACATTGACCAGAAAATTGCATTTAATTCACTAAATTTACTAAAGAAATTAAACAAAAAGGCATAAACAGCCATCAATAGGAATTCACATCAATAAAATTAGGCCATTAAAACAAATAAATTACCTTATATTTAAACCTAGTTCCTTAAAAACGTATTATTGCAACTTTTACTCCTAACAGACTGTAAAAAGGATAGTGCTTCATAGTTGCATTTGAAGTTATTAATATTTTTATGAAATCATAAATAAGTCATTATACACAGCATCAACAGTGAGGCAAACAAAGCAAGGATTACTAAAAATCTAACAAAAAAATAGAGGAAGTAAAAACTGCCAACAGCAACAATAATAGAAATGATCTCTTTTCATCTTCAAAGTTAAACTGCTGACTTCAGATATTACACACTGTTACACAATTTTATGGTGCTTGATAATTAGATCTCTCATGGCATTGTAAATAATTGTATTTCCCCATGATGCCATTTTCTTTCTGAAATCTTATAATTTCAGGTCATTAAATTTTCACTTCATTTTTAGCACTTCTTCCTTGCAAATTTACGTCAGAGCCATGCAACAGTGTTTTTCTTCAATAAATAGCAGATCTTTTTAAAATATTTACTCATCACAAGCATCTCATCTGGCTCTTTTTGCAACACAAATTTCTCTTTCAAAAGCAAAGCTTAAAAGTTAACTCATTCTTTGTGGGGTTTTACTGAGGTGTGCATATGTGCTTTGTCCAAATTCAAAAAGAGTCATAGAAGGAAGTCATAATGCACAGGGGGAGTGGTTTAATACGTGCCAGGTAAGTTAATACTGCTTAAAAAAGCATTCAAGTGTCTAATTACTCTAAATCAGACCCAGTATATTTATTAGAATTATTTTGTGACCTCTAGGTGCTATAATGACCAAAATATTGTATTGCTGGTAACTATTCCTGTGGCCTTCTTAAGTGTGACTAGAGTGTGAATAGACCATAAAGGTACAGGGAAAAAGAAAAGGTCCAGGAATCGAACCCTGAGGAACTCCACAGGAAGGAGGGGCTGGAATGGACAAAGTTTTTTATATTGCCATAGAAATATTTCACTTAGATAGGCTTAAAATCCTCCAAAAAGCAATATTATGCAATATTTGGTAAGCAGTGACAATCAATGTGCCATGTATTCAAAATCTGCTTTCAATAATAAATTTGGGCACTTGAATGGAGTCGTACTGTTTGCACCTGACATAAATCTTGGCCACTCAGGTAATAAAGCTGTGGTTGGGACAAAATGATGATGGAAATGTTAAAGAGAGAGAGAGAGAGAGACAGAGAGAGAGATAAAAAAAAATCAAGAACAACCACAGTTGCATTAATCTATAACCTTCTTCTTCTCTACTTTCAGCTATTCCACAGCAAATCATCTGTCTCCATTTAGTCTTATCCTCTACATCCTCCACTCTTACACTAACTAATTTCTTGCCATTCTATCCGACAATGCCTTTTTTTTATATATATAAAATTCAGCTGCTCTCATTCTCAAGTAACAGCTATTAAATTATTGGATTATCCATTTATTGTCAGTGAGTAACACATTTGTAGCATATTCTATCCATCATATTGGTGGTGTTTTTGAGAACAATTTTGTTAATTTTCTTACAGAATAGTTTGTAGGTTGCAGGCTGTTGAACTATCTATGATTCATTGTAGCCTCTATAGCTGACAGGCATTTAATCAAAACACAATATTCGAAGATTGCAGGACTTCAGTTTATTGAAGTACATGCCAGAAAATAAATGACCCCCCCTCCAACTGTTCCAGTATAATTTGCAATGACGGCAAGCTATATAAAGTTTCAATCCTGAGTTATAACGCTTCGATTTAATCAGACAAATACCATTGCTGTGCCTGATATTAGAGCTATAGGTTGCTCACAGCAGACCAAAATATTCCACTTTCCAAGAATGAACATCCACCGAAACAGTTTCTTCCGACCGAGGGATTGAAGGGGGCTTTAGCAAAGTTTTCAACAATGAAATATAAATTGAGGCTGTGGGCTCTGGAGGTTTCTTCCTTCCTTGTTCCAACCGTTTTATGAAAAAAAATGAAGCTATTCTTTAAAAAGACAATAAAGCAGAAGTCCCTTTACCATAAAGATAAAAGTTGGTTTCCTACTTCAAAATGAGTACTATTATTACAAAGATTTACAAACCTTATAGAACACTGTGGATATAATAAAACATGAAAATGCAAAGTGAACACACAAATATAATAAGTACCAGAAGCATTACATTTTGTCCACCCATAATAATGTTCTGAGATGAAAAGGCTTTATAACCAGGAGGGTTTGTCAAAAAGTAAAATATATGTTTCTTATTTATGGAACATCAATACTATAGACATACTGTCTACAACTTGCTCTGCTGATTAACTCACTTCATCCGCATCTGCTCTCATGGGCTTGTTTCAGCAACCTCAGTCAATAGTGATTCTGTTTGTTAAACAGCCACATGAACCTGAGTTATATTTTTAGCAGCAGCATAATCATTTCCTGCATCGCCGTGTTCATTCTAAGTTATGTGGAAAACGGCTGCGTCAGCACATTAAAAACATAATTTGTGTATCTGTGACTGTATATATACAGTGTCCTTCATTAATGAAATTCATTTTGTATTGCTATCATTTGACTTTAGCTGTACTCAGAAGGTGCATCTCAATAAATAAGTACATCAATGACAAGACATTTCCTTTCAGTAATTTAGGTCAAAGAGAATAAAAATACATTAGTGTAGAACAAGATGAAAAAGTATTTTGAGAACAGATCTTTTTTATGCCCTACACAATCATAAGAAAGACTAAATGTCCGGCAGACAGTCAATCACTGACCCCTTCATTGCTACAGAAGAAGCCTCTTTACAGAAGAGTGTTCCTGATCATATTCATAGAAAGTTGAATGGAAGGAAAGAGGGTGCCAGAATATTGTGCACAGGAAAAGGGATAACTACAGCGTTGTGAGGTTTGTGAAACACTTTTTGGGGCCTGCCATGCAAAGCAATGGCAGGAACCTATTGCTATTCTCCCAAGAAAAGTTTCTTTATTATTATTATTCTTTATTTTTCATCCGTAACCGTTAATGCGGCTCATACCGCTGCGTGCACACCTACAAAAGAGGTATCAAAACGTGCAGAAAATTCACGCCATTCCAGCTATTACTTTTGGTGGGATTCGGGATTAACATGGCGACATAATTCGCAAAAAACTACGAAAAAAACCCCATTATAACTCAATGGGAAAAATCCTAGAAATACCCTATTTTTGAGGATTTGCTGTGTCGTCACAAATTCACCTAGAAATGCCATTCAAATTTCATTTTGTAGATACGTCTGTGATCTCTTCGAAAGTGAAGACGGCTCGTCGATACCAGTTATGGTTTGTCCACAATTTGCCTCTAAGCGACCCAAAGTTTCTCATTTTTGCTCATATTAGAGTGACAGCCGACCTCGGTTCATATCTGGGCACAACATTTCTTTCTCTCATCACTGTAAATGCTCTGAGTGAGGTACAGATATGAATCTCGGGACTATCGCAGAAGACACATTGAACTGTCATACGCTTAAAACGCTTTTCGAATATGTATTACGGTTCCCGAACAAGAAGGATTTGTTTCCAATGCTTTTTTTCAGTAAAGTGTGTTTGCTCAAACACACTTGTGTGTTTGAGAGCTCACAGCTCAGAGCTCACACCTGCTGAGACCATTATTTGCCATAGCAACGGAACTCAAGAGGCTATTGGCTGCTGGTTAGGACTACGAATACGCATCGTTGTAGTTCTATCTATCCTCAGTTGAAACAGATCAGGACTGAGAACTGGCCTTTACAACTACTTGCTGCTTTGGGCTGTATATAACTGATTTAACTCAGTAACTGTTACACATGGGATTAGTTTTACACTTTAAAATTAAGCATATTGAAAATTTCACAATAAAAGCCCTGAATATTTTTACATGACGTAATTGCTCTTTTTTGGCTTTATTTGACTTTTTCATCCAAAGCACTGTTACACATGGTATTAGTTTGGCCCTTTAAAATGAAGCTTAACAAAAATTTCAAAATAAAAGCCTTGAATATTTTTACATCAGCTACTTGTGTTTTGAGCATTATATAACTATTTTAACCGAAGGACTATTACGCATGGGATTAGTTTGGCCCTTTGAAATGAAGCATCCTGCAAATTTCAAAATAAAAGCCTTGAATATTTTTACATGACGTAATTGCTCTTTTTGGCTTTATTTGACTTTTTCATCCAAAGCACTGTTACACATGGTATTAGTTTGGCCCTTTGAAATGAATATTAACAAAAATTTCAAAATTAAAGCCTTGAATATTTTTACATCATGTAATTGCTCTTTTTGGCTTTATTTGACTTTTTCATCCAAAGCACTGTTACACGTGGTATTAGTTTGGCCCTTTGAAATGAAGCTTAACAAAAGTTTCAAAATAAAAGCCTTGAATATTTTTACATGACGTAATTGCTCTTTTTGGCTTTATTTGACTTTTTCATCCAAAGCACTCTTACACGTGGTATTAGTTCAGAACTTTAAAATGAAGCATACTGAAAATTTCAAAATAAAAGCCTTGAATATTTTACATGAAGTAATTGCTCTTTTTGGCCGTATATGACTTTTTCATCCAAAGCAATGTTACACATGGGATTAGTTCGGAACTTTAAAATGGAGCATAATAATAATTTCAAAATAAAAGCCTTGAATATTTTTACATCAGGTAATTGCTGTTTTTGGCTTTATTTGACGTTTTCATCCAAAGCACTGTTACACATGGGATTACTTTGGAACTTTGAAATGAAGCATACTGAAAATTTCAAAATAAAAGCCTTGAATATTTTTACATCAGGTAATTGCTGTTTTTGGCTTTATATGACTTTTTCATCCAAAGCACTGTTACACATGGGATTAGTTTGGAACTTTAAAATGGAGCATAATAATAATTTCAAAATAAAAGCCTTGAATATTTTTACATCAGGTAATTGCTCTTTTTGGCTTTATTTGACTTTTTCATCCAAAGCACTGTTACACGTGGTATTAGTTTGGCCCTTTGAAATGAAGCATTCTGAAAATTTCAAAATAAAAGCCTTGAATAATTTTACATGACGTAATTGCTCTTTTTGGCTTTATTTGACTTTTTCATCCAAAGCACTGTTACACGTGGTATTAGTTTGGCCCTTTGAAATGAAGCATACTGAAAATTTCAAAATAAAAGCCTTGAATATTTTTACATCAGCTACTTGTGTTTTGAGCATTATATAACTATTTTAACCCAAGGACTATTACGCATGGGATTAGTTTGGCCCTTTGAAATGAAGGTTAACAAAACTTCCAAAATAAAAGCCTCGACAACATTTTAAATCGTACCGAACGGTGCACGTCCGCCTCGCTTAACGTTCTTGCGGTTCTCCGCGTGCCACTGATCACGTCGCGGCGTCCTTTGGCGTCGACGCCGATTTGTGGCGCGACGACGCCGGGCCCATGCCCGACGGGCGCGCCTCGGCAGGCCCCGGCTAAATTTCTTCCGAAATTTTCTAGTTTTTATTGATCTTGTGTAATATTCGAACTGACTACGCAGAAATCCCCAACAAGGTCAGTAATCTAAAGCAAAAACACGGGACATGTTTACACCTGCTCCAAGAGTCAATTAAAAACAGACAAATAAGTCACTGGTAAACCTAAGAGGCATGTTCTCAGACTGTGAAAAGTGGGAAGAAAATGCAAATTCGAGATAGAAAGGCCCTCACACCAGAGATTTTATTCACAGAAGACTATGCCCATCCAACATTATCCCTGTTTCCTTAACCTTCCATTTCAAAACCTTTTTGTCTCTGTGGTAGACTGACAGCTTGCAGAAAAGAAGAAATAAAAGAAGAAACAAGCTATTTTCATCACAGAGTCAGTTCAACATCTTTTTGAATGCTTTGTTTTTGAATGGTATTCCCATGACCTCACTTCAAAATTGTTCACTTCTTTTATGGAAACAGGCTCCTTTTAAATCATATCTTGTTTCACACCTTATGCCATGATTATAAGAAACAATTATGAAAAATGAAGTAGGGCATATTGTTTTCAGTAAAATCTGAAGTCAGGCAATAGTCCAAGAATAGCTTGTTGTTTATATGCAAATCTTAAGATGAATCTTTCCACATATTAAAGAAAGACTTTCAAGCATAATTTAACTTTTTATCTGTTCCATTAAATATTAGTGTTGTGCCTTCTAGCAGTGTTTGAATAAGTCTACAAGTTCAAACTGAAAATAAAGTCTGCGCTAACAAGCTTTTTCACTGCAGAGGTCAACATTTCTGCTTTTATCAGTCATGCTTTGGTTTCATTAATTCACACTCAAAAGTGTATCTCCTGTTGAGAAAAACATGCAGACGCTCGACATGAAAAGCATAAATGATAGGGGAAGACATGAAGCAAATCTCTCTTTTCTGTTGTTACCACAGTTGGTTTAACACAAACACAATTTAAGAGAAAAACAGCTAGTATACAGCCCTTATTCTGCTCATGACCAGTTTCAGTGGAGGTTACTATAACTGCAAAGTTACTGCTGTTACCACAAATCTCATAATTACATTACAAGCAAATACTATTATTATTGGAAAATAATTTTGCTTCAGTCTCTAAAGGTAAGATGTCACAACTGACTGAAGAACAACCATGATATCCACTTATAATTTTCCAGGAACCTTCACTGAAAATAGCAACCAAAAAAAAGCATGAAATGACAGGAAATTTCCTCACTTAGTCATCATAAATATATAAAATCTTCCCTCAAGCTGGGGTGCATCTTCTCCTGAAGATCTTAGGGTCTAAACTAAATGTTTCATAGCCATCCATCTGTTCTGTAAAGCAAAGCCTGGCTGCAGCATATCTGTTAGATACTTAAATTTTTTTTTGCTCATGCTATAAAACATTTTAAGTGAAAAATGGCTCAAATGTTTGATTTGGAGTTCTTACATTTGGTGATGTCTTTCACACAAATCCAAACTTATGTTGGGTTTCCTGCTGTTTTTTTCTTTTCATAATGGCTATACCTCAACCAGGTGATTGTCTATCATTTTGTTGAGCTGTTAATAGCTATCTCAAAAGACGAATGCCAGGTTGTTGAGAATACACACCCATTGAACATGAGTCCAAAAAAAAAATCAGCAAAAGAACTTAAGTGAACAGTTTAGTCTGAGGTGTTAAAGATTGTTTGCTTAAAAACACATCTAGTTAAACAACCATTTTTAGATGTTCAAATTTAGTGCTCTGCCTTTCAAGTGGAGCAAAACCTTCTAAATTTCATAAGCAATTTTAGAAAATTGCCATGTTACGGCAAGGTTGTACTTTGTCACACAACTATGTGACAGGCAGCACATCAGAACTAAAGAATAAGAAGTAATTATAGGAATATAATTAAGGTATTCTAATGAAGCACAGACAAATGCCTGGCCAATCCTTCTTATAAAAGCAGGTGTTTATACTAAATCCCTTATACACAAAGATAGACCTGTGCATAAAACAACGAAATAAAAGAACAGGATATTAGACGACGGAGAGGCGAATGCCCAAAGTCCAACTGAGAAAAATCTCTTCAGCAGATAAAATACTAGGATCATCCAGCTTTTGCTACATTGGGGCCAAATTGGCAAGAATCCCTAGTGGTCACACTGTTAAGGGGAAACATTTATCATAGAGCCTAAGCTGTTTATAGAAAGAAAAATTGAGAGGATTTTGCTTCTCTCATCACATACAAAAACACTCCTAAAATCTTCAAATGACTTCCATCTTGTGGTTACTATGGACACATCTATTTTAACTTAAGTTACCAAGGTAATTTTTGAGATGAATATCTACCATTGATGGAGTTTTCATCAAAATTGCTGTTCAGTTGCACAAATTCAATTAGCGAATAAAAAGAGAAAAAGGGCATTAAGCTAGAAGTCGAAAAGAAATGTTGCTTCATAAAGCTTTAGATAGAATAAAATGTTTATTTCATGTATCCATATTACTACTATTAATATTATGCACTTACAAATAAAACAATCCTTAAAAATGAAAATTAACAGGTGACTTTAATTCTCGCAGGCTTAGTCATTTTTATAAATGCGTTTATGAGGAACACAGACAAGGACACCCCGACCTGTAAAGTTTTTGTGTGCATGAGAAATCCAATAATTTTGATAGCTTTTACCTAAGTATTTTTTATTATTAGCTACCATTAGCTCAAGTTAAGACTTTAATAATAAAAAAAGTAATATGCATTAATAGTGCACAGATTCAATGCAGATGTCGAGAAGTCACCTCAAATATGAGCAGGCAATGAAGTGACTACAGTATGTTATAAATTTTAAGCATTTGCTACTCTTAATGTCATTCAAAAGATTAAACAAGATTTGTAGACACTATATATCAAATCTAAAGCTCTAATTGGCTTTTATGTACATTAAAAGGCATGAATTATTTAAAATGCAGGCGACTTTGCTGTGCCATGAAGAACCTTCTTTGCTCACATGCCTGAGGAAAGAGGAGCTGCAGGAGCAGAGGGGAAAGTAGTCAATCTCACTTTTAATGTCATCGTGCTGGAGTTAAAAAGCCATTAGTCTGGTTTATGCTGCATTCACACCATGTGATTGAAAATATGCTAATGACCTGTGAACATTCACATCATCAAACACCTCAAGATGGTGTATGATTAGAGAGCTGGCCAGGTGAAAGTTAAAAACGCTGCATTAACTTGTGTTTGATTTAATTACATGTAATGACAGCTTTCTGGATATGTACGACAGAGCCTTACCTTTAAACCATTTCTGTATTATATAAAGACAGCTCAATAAGTCTGAGATTTTGGCTAGTCATGATTACAAGTCATGTGAACATGTGAATTTAGTACAGTAATTTAGGACAGACTCCTTAATACAAAAAAAATGAGAAATGTGTTTAGACAAACACAATACATAATGAGTTTTATTCAAATAATAAAATCTAGAATTTAAATCTAGATCTAGAAAAGTCTTTCCGCGGGGTGATTGTCAAATCCCATGTATGCAACATATTTCATAAAGCACACTAAAGTTTAGTTTTAAACCACCACTGTCTGATGATTTCACTCAGAGTTTGCAGCTAAGTAAATT
This sequence comes from Xiphophorus maculatus, assembly GCF_002775205.1. Classification (NCBI taxonomy): domain Eukaryota; kingdom Metazoa; phylum Chordata; class Actinopteri; order Cyprinodontiformes; family Poeciliidae; genus Xiphophorus; species Xiphophorus maculatus. Next base: position 7,951,841 of record NC_036458.1, on the reverse strand, counting down.
CTATTACACATCTCAGCAGAACATTAAAAAAGAGAAACACATCACTGCTAAAGCAAATATAAAACCTACTGCTGGGGGTGGAAGAATAAAGACAAACATTAAAATATTCCTTCATAAGCATTATGTAGTTTCAATACTCAGAAGTTTTCCAGTTTGGCAACATGACTCACATTAATGTGACAAACTGTTGTTACGCCTAGAAAACCTTTGACACAAGATGGAGAGACTTTGCTTTACCGATGCTGATGCAAATTTACACTTGTATTTTCTCCCTCATCCAACTTTGCCCAAGCTTTCCAACATAAACAATCAAAGTTTATTTTCCATCACAGCAGTCAGAACATTTTCTGCAAACGCTTACAAACTTCAGCCTGGAGCATCCTCTGGGAATTTTATACAAATTCCCTAATGGAAAGACTTTCATTTCTTTGAAGTAATTTAAACTCCTTAACCGCATCTTTGAAAGTTTCTACACTATTTCCAGGGGGACCCATTCGTCATCGGCAAACGGGCCGTGCACAAAATATTGCAACAGTTGAGGTGCACTTCTTTGCATGTAAAGCATACTCTAACAAGGAGTCATTCTACTGTCATCAAACAAGACCCCAAAGGGAGTTGTTACATCTTTCCATTATGTACAAAGTGCCACGAGGATACGTTTTATGATCTGATGCTGTATAAACAAAACATAATCTTACACAGTCATGAAAACAATTAGCATTACTCCTGTGTTTTGGACAAGCCAAAGCAGAATAATGGCAGAAGATTTGAGGAAACAATTACCTTCTTGTGTGGGAAATGCACTGAAGTAATGGCTGTAGGGAATGGTGTAGGTAGGTATGAGAAAACAATCACATAGTTAGTGCATCTGGGGCTCCATTTGCTTAGCCCTCCAGAAAGCAACTTCTCCTCTGGTTGTTCCAACATCTCAGTGCCTCATTGGGCAGCAAGCCAAGTAATACATTCTCTGTTCAGTTTTTATTTTAAAAGAAGGGTATTCCTCAAGGTAAAAATCTTTGGTTTTGTTTTAAGTGGTTTTCTTCCAAGAAAAATAAACTGCATCCTTTTCATGGGTATGTTTTCTTATTAGTTTCCCTCATCCACCCACAGGTAAAACCTATCATCCTAATTACTTTCCATGGTGGTGCATTTACTGCTTCAGGATATTTGAGCACCAAACAGATTACAGCTTCATAACACATTGTTTCTCAGCCAAATCCCCTCCAAAATGTCCCTTTGGAGGTTTTCCCTTGCTTAAAGATTCCATAGGGTCAAAACTCTGCGGCAGACCCAGAATAAGTTCTAGCACATAATGGGATCTCACTGAAGGAACTCTAAACCATAGGACTTTAACTTTTAGTTGTTTCTCTGCTTCAATACACTTCTGTCAAGGTGTATTAACACCTGGAAAACCTCCAGACTGAATACTGAGGAGGTGATTCGGGCATTCGATTCAGGTGTGTTGGACCAGGGACACATCTAAAAATTGCAGGACACCATCCCTTCAGGCCTGAATTTGAAGACATCTGCTCCAGAATGTTGCTGGCAGGGATCTCTGTGCTTCCTACATGTGTTGCATTTGCAATCCAAACTTTGGCTACTGGATACCAGCCATTCAGTCTTACTTCTGTACTACCTGTTTTCATAAATAAATACACAAACCCCTATGAATACATTACTTAAAATTATCTGCTACATTAACCTTAGATGGCCAGATGGATGGATGGATGGATGGATGACGTAAAGGCAGACAGATAATCAGTCCTCACAATGATACATGTAACCACAGTTATGATTGGTTAATCAGATGAAAAATAAAGTGGCCATGCATTCGAACAGAAAGAATAGCGGTAGCTTATTCTGTGAATATCAGTAAACAATTATTTTTATGATACTAAGGCTGCAGTTTAAATATATATAAAGCATTTAGAAGACCCACCAAAGCAATAAGCTAAACAAATAACTGCCTACAATAAAATTGCTACAATCATTTTTTAGTCAGGACATAAGTATAAACTGGGGTCACTTTGTGGTTTTGTTTATGGGATTTCTAGTGTATGTCGCCTGAAGATTCAGTTTTCACAGTTTTCCTCAAGGATCTGCAGTTTCTGGCTCCCCACTCAGCTAATTAGGAACTCTGTTCCACAATGCATTGCCATCTTGGCACAGCTAAACAGCATCTAAGTCACCCAGTGGACAACAATATTGGCAGGAACACTTTTCTGAAAATCATTGCAGATTTAGGGGATTCACTTTCACAATATTTTGGTTGAACCCCAGAAATATAGCATTTTAGGTAAAATTTTAATGACAATACTTGCGTCACTGATTCATCAACCATTAAAAATTAACAAGTGGTTTTGTTTCCTTTTGCTTCATCGGTTATTACCTATCCCAGCAAAAATCAGCTAAGGCTAGCTATAAAATAGTTTTTGTCTGCTTGACCCTCCAACCCTTTTTATTTCTTAAAAATTTGAGGTCCAGAGCCAGTCACTTTGCTTCATTCATTTTCAGGCAGGCCACAGATGAGAGAGCAATTCTGAAGCAAAATCAGAATAATAAAATGGGAAACAAAAGGATTGCTCATCTTGCAGAGTAGGCGAGCCTGAACACTCAGCTGAAGTTCGAAAACATTTCCTGCTGAGGCAACCCTGCACACAAAAAGATATAAGGAGAGGAAGACGGCAGAAAAAAGATTATTTTCATAAAATGAAGCTCATACAGGCAAAATATGAGGCCACCATATGGCAAAGCAGTGGGAATAAGGTGCAAGTGCACAGAAGGATGGGGACATATATAGAGACAGTTAATGGGACTCAGCTGCTGCCTGTTGTCTCATCAGACCACCCCTCAACCTCTCTTTGCCTCATGAACAACCTGACTTGGCCTTATGGTTGCTACACACATCTATTTCATTTATTTCTTCAGGTGTATCCTGATACATTGGAATATATAGTAGAGTATGTAGTAAAGTTGTGAAAATAAACCAATTCCAAGGATAAAGTCACTTACCCCTCCCGAAACTTTCAGTCACAAAAGATCAATATGAGAATCTTCTAGGGAAAGTTACTTTAAAGTTTTTTTTAGGTTTTCTGAAGTAAAATATACGAAAGCAACCATGCACACACAGAATACTAAATTCTCAATTTATTATTTTATACAGAAACAAACATTGTATCGATTTTGTTTTGCTCTTTGCTCAGCTACTGAGAAATATGAGCTCTGAAATTGAAATTAAGCAACAACCTAAAACACAGCAGCATACCAATACTTATCGGGTATAACATTATGACCACCTCCTATCATAACAGTGTTTGGCCACAATCTGGCCTTTACAACTCTGCCCTTTATGTTATGGACTCTACCAGCCTGCTGAAGGCATTCTTTGGTGGCTTCAGTGGTGATTCTTGCATTAATTTTCCTGGTGAGCCCCTCCCTCTGTGCACCAGTGTATCCACGTCACTCTGAGATGAACTATCTGTTTAAGGGTCTGCCCTTACTAATGACCACCAGAGACCCATAGAGAAATCTGGCAAGCAGCTGAAGAAATAAACAACTATTTAAATGCTGGAGAGTGATTAATGGGAGTGGGACCGGGATCAGGAGAGTAGAATCAAAAGAGGCAAACTGGGGACATGGCCCTCAGAGCTCAAGTAAGCTTACTAATGAAACAGACCTAAGTAAGTGATAAAAGAAAGCACCGAGGTAAAAAATAAAAAATAAAAAATTGGACAAAACTATCCTAGCAGTGCTTTAGCAATAACGAACCCCGATAATGTTCAGTTCAGTTCCTCCAGGTAAGGGCCATGAACTTTGGGACAAGTAGCAACTGCCGATTGGTCAGTTTCTGAGAAATCTCCTAGAATGACGGCGTCATATCAATTAATGATGTTCACAAACCCCAAAGAACAATATGGCTGAGATTTTGCAATTATTCCTGCCATTTCTTCCTGCTGTTGGTTCCTTGGGAGCATCAGTAACTATTAAAAAGTGTTACAGTATTACTGAATGCAATCATTTCATCCTCTTTAGTGGTACAATTACACAACTTAATGGACCTTGTGTATGGAAGAAGCTTGTTTGGTAATGGGTTTTATTTTCAGAGCAGTATTTAAGTTTGTGTGCAAATAGATTTGTGGCTATAAAGTAAAACAATTACAACTTTTTTTGACATCACTTTTATCGTTACCACCAAATATCACAAAAGCATTTTATCCCTACTCTTATCTATCCGTCTTGTCTCTAACACATGACAAAATGTTCACTTGATGTTTAACATATCCCAGAAATAATTAGTTATCAATGTCACCTGCCAGTGGTCATATTGTTATGCCTGTACAGCATATGCCTGTTTTGATACATTATTGTATACCAACACTGAAACTGATAATTCATCCTGAATAGTCCTTCACGTTAACATAAGATCGTTGCAAATTGTATGAATACTTTAAATCACAGCTTGAATCAACCAATTGCTGCACCCACAACAACCGTAATTTACTCTACTTACATAACAATAAGGACATGTTTTTTTTCCCTCTACATCATCAACCTCCTGCTGCACTCTTCTCACAGGGAGAGTCCTGGATGACATGCCAACAGTATTGTCTTCCTCTGCTTGTTTGTAGAATGACAACTCCCCCAATAGGTGAAGCTTTGCACCTTCCAGGAATGAAACAAGTCTGTCATAACAACCAGCACAGCGCTGTGGGAGCTCACAGACAGCTCAGATGATCTGTTTTTTGCCCCCACTGGAGAAAAGTAAAACTCAACACAACGCCTTTGGTCATACAGCCAGCTCTTGGATACAGTGCTGACATGAGCTCAGGGATACCCACAGCAAAACCATGTCAAGTCGCGCCTTCAGCATCTTCAGGAAGATTAATGATCAAGACCAGTCTGACAAACTCCCCTGCTTCAGCTCTCACTTTATAACTAACCCAGTGGGTTTTCAGTCATCACCTGAGATACTATGTGGGTGATTTCACTTTAAAGTTGTGGAATTGATAAATTATGTAAGTCCTGTGGAAAACACTTACAAGTAATTTTGCCCAATTAAAAATGTGAAATTAAAAGTTTTAACAGACACTGCAAAGCTGAAAAAAAATCTGTGTTATACTATATGAGGGTTGTATATTTTACATCTTGGTATATTTGTTCCAGTTTCTTGTTGCAAATAAGTTCTTCTGAAAGTTCGTCATCTTGCATGCAGACACTGAACTAAATTGACATGACGTACAATTAGTGTCATCTATCTTCTACCCAGTTTGGTTGAATTTCCCCACTTGCCTATCTATTACTCAGCAGATTAGCCCCATAATCTCCAGAAAAGTAAGTTGTCATCAGTTCCAGAATATTTTTAAAATGGAAATCTAAGATTTAAAAATTGTTAACAAACATATATCACACACAGGTGCTTCCTGGGGCAATTCACTGAACGATTTTCATAAGTTTCACTTATTTTGACTCTTGACAGTCAGAAAGGAACAATTTGAGGTTCAGGTGATGTAAATGGCTCTTAGCACCAAAAGAAAAAAAAGCATAGAATGTAAAAAAATAAAATTATTCCAGCCCTGTCAGCCCAGATAAAGCCTATTTTTAAACTGCGGTTTGCAAATGGAGCACCAACAGGATGGCATCACCAGGGAGTCATTGCACCCTGTGAATTTGAATAAACTGCCTGTGCAGTCACACAAAAACCATCTCAAACCTGACTGGAAAACTTTGTTGCGTTGCTCTCCTTTTCTTCCTTGTTGTGAACTCTCTGTCACTTACTATTTAAAAAAAAAACCTGCTTGGAAATTTTCCAGCGTGTATGTTTTTCAGTTTAGAACAACAATATAACTTCAAGGGGACATTTATATTATTAAATTATTTAGTGTAGTTAATTATGAGTTTTGTCTTTCCAACTTATTAACAACCTGTCTACTTTTCATTCAGACCTAAGAGAAAATGACAAATACGTATTCAACTCTCAGCGTAAAGGATGGCACAGCATCACTGTGTGGATAGATTCTCTGCAGTCAAATCTTATGTTGAGTTTTATTTGATCCTTGCAAAATTTCAGCCTTTCCTTTGAGATTACTTACGGATGAAAAACAACTTTGTTCTGGGATGCTGTTCTGGGATTTCTTCTTAGAAGAAACATTTAGCTTGTTTGGATGAGTCAGTGCCTCCATTGGTTTTGTTATGAAATGTTACAAAGGGATAATTAATGAAGATTTATGGGCAATAAAAATGGATGGATACATTGTTGGAAAAAACTGAAAAGTTGTATGTAGCTTTTGAAGGATGTCTGATGTTAAAAATGATATTTTATGTCCAAAGATTATGTAAAATAGAAAATGATGGTAGGATACTACTTATATGCAAAAATATGTGTCTCCCTTAAACTTACTACTGTATCTATACCACTACAAACTTCCTCATTTATTTCACTTTTATGTGCTAGATTAACATAAAGTTGCACATTAATAGTTTAGGTTTTGAGTGATAAAATCTGAAAGTGTGGTGAGCATTTGAATTCAGCCAATAAATCATGAGCTGTAGAATCACTTCCAATTAAAAATGCCTCTCTCCACCAACTTTAAACATATAGAGATTGAACTTTTTGTCCATTCTTGTTTGCAAAAGGGCTCAAACACTAACCAACTGGATAGAAACTATATGAGCAGTAAGGTACTTATCTTGCCATTGAGTCTAGATCCGATTGATTGATTTTAGATCTGTACTTTGACTGGGCCATTCTGGCACATGAATATATTTTTAATCTAAGCCATTTCACTGTATCTCCATTAGTCTGTGATTACTGTCCTGCCAAAGAGTCTTAAGTCTTTTGCACATTCTAAGACGTTTTCTTTTGGTATTTGCCCCATACTCCTTCAAATCATGATGCTGCCACATTTTATTAATTGAACATTGCACTGGATTAGATGCTCAATTTTAGACTACTGTTTAAAAGTGTCCCCCTGCTTTAAACATCCCTACAATATTATCCCTGACCTGTCTGATGTGTGCTTTGGTCTTCACTGTGCTTGTTGCTTCCCTAATGTTTGCTAATAAATCTCTGAGGCCCCTCACTTCACTCTCAGAACCTTCACTAAATAGCTGAGATTAAATTATGCAGGAGCAGATTCTATTTTCTAATTTGGTGGCTTCTAATGGCAAATGACTGCTCTGGATTCTTTTAGGGATATTATTGATCAGAGATTGATCAGAGGCTCTAATTATTGGATTTTTTTATTTTGCTTTTGTTTTTTATTTAATGGCCATGCTTTGTTTTTCTACCTTTAAATTATGTGCTACTTTGTGTTGGTGTATCACATTCTTAATAAAATTAAGATGATGCTTGTGGTTGTAGCATGACAAAATGTGAAAAAATTAAAGGGGTATAAATATATCTGCGAGGCACTGTACAGACATAGCAATATATTCAAACTAGAAAATTTCGGAAGAAATTTAGCCGGGGCCTGCCGAGGCGCGCCCGTCGGGCATGGGCCCGGCGTCGTCGCGCCACAAATCGGCGTCGACGCCAAAGGACGCCGCGACGTGATCAGTGGCACGCGGAGAACCGCAAGAACGTTAAGCGAGGCGGACGTGCACCGTTCGGTACGATTTAAAATGTTGTCGAGGCTTTTATTTTGGAAGTTTTGTTAACCTTCATTTCAAAGGGCCAAACTAATCCCATGCGTAATAGTCCTTGGGTTAAAATAGTTATATAATGCTCAAAACACAAGTAGCTGATGTAAAAATATTCAAGGCTTTTATTTTGAAATTTTCAGTATGCTTCATTTCAAAGGGCCAAACTAATACCACGTGTAACAGTGCTTTGGATGAAAAAGTCAAATAAAGCCAAAAAGAGCAATTACGTCATGTAAAATTATTCAAGGCTTTTATTTTGAAATTTTCAGAATGCTTCATTTCAAAGGGCCAAACTAATACCACGTGTAACAGTGCTTTGGATGAAAAAGTCAAATAAAGCCAAAAAGAGCAATTACCTGATGTAAAAATATTCAAGGCTTTTATTTTGAAATTATTATTATGCTCCATTTTAAAGTTCCAAACTAATCCCATGTGTAACAGTGCTTTGGATGAAAAAGTCATATAAAGCCAAAAACAGCAATTACCTGATGTAAAAATATTCAAGGCTTTTATTTTGAAATTTTCAGTATGCTTCATTTCAAAGTTCCAAAGTAATCCCATGTGTAACAGTGCTTTGGATGAAAACGTCAAATAAAGCCAAAAACAGCAATTACCTGATGTAAAAATATTCAAGGCTTTTATTTTGAAATTATTATTATGCTCCATTTTAAAGTTCCGAACTAATCCCATGTGTAACATTGCTTTGGATGAAAAAGTCATATACGGCCAAAAAGAGCAATTACTTCATGTAAAATATTCAAGGCTTTTATTTTGAAATTTTCAGTATGCTTCATTTTAAAGTTCTGAACTAATACCACGTGTAAGAGTGCTTTGGATGAAAAAGTCAAATAAAGCCAAAAAGAGCAATTACGTCATGTAAAAATATTCAAGGCTTTTATTTTGAAACTTTTGTTAAGCTTCATTTCAAAGGGCCAAACTAATACCACGTGTAACAGTGCTTTGGATGAAAAAGTCAAATAAAGCCAAAAAGAGCAATTACATGATGTAAAAATATTCAAGGCTTTAATTTTGAAATTTTTGTTAATATTCATTTCAAAGGGCCAAACTAATACCATGTGTAACAGTGCTTTGGATGAAAAAGTCAAATAAAGCCAAAAAGAGCAATTACGTCATGTAAAAATATTCAAGGCTTTTATTTTGAAATTTGCAGGATGCTTCATTTCAAAGGGCCAAACTAATCCCATGCGTAATAGTCCTTCGGTTAAAATAGTTATATAATGCTCAAAACACAAGTAGCTGATGTAAAAATATTCAAGGCTTTTATTTTGAAATTTTTGTTAAGCTTCATTTTAAAGGGCCAAACTAATACCATGTGTAACAGTGCTTTGGATGAAAAAGTCAAATAAAGCCAAAAAAGAGCAATTACGTCATGTAAAAATATTCAGGGCTTTTATTGTGAAATTTTCAATATGCTTAATTTTAAAGTGTAAAACTAATCCCATGTGTAACAGTTACTGAGTTAAATCAGTTATATACAGCCCAAAGCAGCAAGTAGTTGTAAAGGCCAGTTCTCAGTCCTGATCTGTTTCAACTGAGGATAGATAGAACTACAACGATGCGTATTCGTAGTCCTAACCAGCAGCCAATAGCCTCTTGAGTTCCGTTGCTATGGCAAATAATGGTCTCAGCAGGTGTGAGCTCTGAGCTGTGAGCTCTCAAACACACAAGTGTGTTTGAGCAAACACACTTTACTGAAAAAAAGCATTGGAAACAAATCCTTCTTGTTCGGGAACCGTAATACATATTCGAAAAGCGTTTTAAGCGTATGACAGTTCAATGTGTCTTCTGCGATAGTCCCGAGATTCATATCTGTACCTCACTCAGAGCATTTACAGTGATGAGAGAAAGAAATGTTGTGCCCAGATATGAACCGAGGTCGGCTGTCACTCTAATATGAGCAAAAATGAGAAACTTTGGGTCGCTTAGAGGCAAATTGTGGACAAACCATAACTGGTATCGACGAGCCGTCTTCACTTTCGAAGAGATCACAGACGTATCTACAAAATGAAATTTGAATGGCATTTCTAGGTGAATTTGTGACGACACAGCAAATCCTCAAAAATAGGGTATTTCTAGGATTTTTCCCATTGAGTTATAATGGGGTTTTTTTCGTAGTTTTTTGCGAATTATGTCGCCATGTTAATCCCGAATCCCACCAAAAGTAATAGCTGGAATGGCGTGAATTTTCTGCACGTTTTGATACCTCTTTTGTAGGTGTGCACGCAGCGGTATGAGCCGCATTAACGGTTACGGATGAAAAATAAAGAATAACTAGAAAATTTCGGAAGAAATTTAGCCGGGGCCTGCCAAGGCGCGGCCGTGGGGTCTGGGCCCGGCGTCGTCACGCTACAAATCGGCATCGACGCTAAAGAACGCCGCAACGTAATCAGTGGCATGCGGAGAATCGCAAGAACGTTAAGTGAGGCGGACGTGCACCATTCAGTATTATAAAGTAAGTATATCAGCTAAAATCAGCAGAAACGCTAATGTTAGCGTCATTGCTTTCATCAGTATGTGGGAAATCACTAGGATATTTTCTGTAATTGATTTACTCCATTCAGTATACTAAACATTGCTAAAAAGTAAAATAAATAGCTAATAGCTTATTGAAGCTAAAATGCTAACGCTAATGAACCTTGCATTGAACTGTTTAGTAACAGTTCAATGCTCATAAACTGCAGGAAGGCAGTTCATTAGCATTTACCTAATGATTGTCACAAATATAAATTTTCAATAACGCACACACACACAACATATTACAGTTTAAAAATATATATTGACCTTATGTTAAAGATTTCTACAAACTTTTTACAGGTAAAGTTTACAATGAACCAAAATTACAACATTTAAAGAATACCATAAATTTAAGAATCTAATGTCTCTGCAATAAAAAGAAATTGCTATCTTTTTTATTTTTAAACAACACCTCATATTGTTAAATAACTGATTTTATGTATTCAAGTTTTAAATATTACATTTGAGTTTGCATGGATGTAAAATTACTGCTCAGTTTAAAAATTACAGTATTTTTAAACTGAGCAGTTTAAAAATATGCTCAGTATTTTTAAACTGCTCAGCTAAACTTCGCTCTTTAGCTTGTTAGCTTGTCGATGTTTCAGTTTTATTCGCTGGGAAAATTATTCTTTGTCTGCTTTGAAGATAAGCAGACAAATAATAAAAAACAAGTTTTGATATTAACTCTCAACTTCATTCACAAAACTTTTTCGTTATTTATTACACAACGAACATGTATTTCACATAAGAACAAAACAATGAGGTGACGTTGCCTGTAATTGAACACAAAGCTGATCCCTCTTCACCCTGTCACCAACTCACACACATCCTCATTGCGTTGTGTTCTGTAAATAAACAAAACACAAGCAAAATCAATAAACTATATGCATATTCCAGTATACTGAGTTTTGGTTTTACATTCATTCTATTTAAATGTAGTTTGTTTGTGCTTACCAATGTTTTCTGGCCGGATGTCAGGCACCATTTCCCCCTGGTCAGTTCGTCGATGTCTGGTTTTAGTTCTATTCTGTGGCAATCCGCAAAACGGCGTGTAGGTTTTCGTCAGTAATGCGCGATCTGTGCTTGGTCTTGTTTAAAGTCATTATTGAAAACATCTGTTCGCACAGATAGGTGCTTCCAAACGTGGACAAAACACGAGCTGCATGGAGTCGAAGCTGTGGCATCAAATCAGGGGGCAGTAGACGGTAAAAGTCCTCGATTGAAACATCACGGGACTTTGCTCTTTAGCTTGTTAGCTTGTCGATGTTTCAGTTTTATTCGCTGGGAAAATTAATAATCAGCTTGAGGTGACTCTGCTGCACTCTAGTGGCGAGAAGCCGTAATGTTGGTTGGTAAGAATCGGAAGGCATTATGGGATATGTAGTTTGTAGTCAATTCGTGCTCAAAACCTATTTTAAGTCAATCAATGGGGCTGTAAAACGGTGGTAGGGGGGAGAGGGCCACATAAAATGACGTAGCGGGCCACATGTGGCCCGCGGGCCTTGAGTTTGACACATGTGCAATAGAGGATCTATCTGCTGCTCATGCAAAACAGTCTATTTTAATCCCATGTGTAATAGTCATTGGGTTAAATCAGTTATATAATGCTCAAAACACAAGTAGCTGATGTAAAAATATTCAAGGCTTTTATTTTGAAATTTTCAGTATGCTTCATTTTAAAGTTCTGAACTAATACCACGTGTAAGAGTGCTTTGGATGAAAAAGTCAAATAAAGCCAAAAAGAGCAATTACGTCATGTAAAAATATTCAAGGCTTTTATTTTGAAATTTTCAGTATGCTTCATTTCAAAGGGCCAAACTAATACCATGTGTAACAGTGCTTTGGATGAAAAAGTCAAATAAAGCCAAAAACAGCAATTACCTGATGTAAAAATATTCAAGGCTTTTATTTTGAAATTTTCATCAAGCTTAATTTTAAATTGCCACACTAATCCCATGTGTAACAATTGCTGGGTTAAATCAGTTATATAAAGCTCAAAAGAGCAATTTTCTGATGTAAAAATATTCAAGGCTTTTATTTTGAAATTTTTGTTAAGCTTCATTTCAAAGGGCCAAACTAATACCATGTGTAACAGTGCTTTGGATGAAAAAGTCAAATAAAGCCAAAAACAGCAATTACCTGATGTAAAAATATTCAAGGCTTTTATTTTGAAATTTTCATCAAGCTTAATTTTAAATTGCCACACTAATCCCATGTGTAACAATTGCTGGGTTAAATCAGTTATATAAAGCTCAAAAGAGCAATTTTCTGATGTAAAAATATTCAAGGCTTTTATTTTGAAATTTTTGTTAAGCTTCATTTCAAAGGGCCAAACTAATACCATGTGTAACAGTGCTTTGGATGAAAAAGTCAAATAAAGCCAAAAAGAGCAATTACATGATGTAAAAATATTCAAGGCTTTTATTGTGAAATTTTTGTTAAGCTTCATTTTAAAGTTCAAAACTAATCCCATGTGTAACAGTTACTGAGTTAAATCAGTTATATACAGCCCATAGCAGCACGTAGTTCTAAAGGCCAGTTCAGTCCTGATCTGTTTCAACTGAGGATAGTTAGAACTACAATGATGCGTATTTGTAGTCCAAACCAGCAGCCAATAGCCTCTTGAGTTCCGTTGCTATGTTAAATAAGTTTCACACCAAGGTGTGAAGTGTTAGTGAAACAGCCTGAGAGCCTCAGAAAATCCTGTCGCATGACTTTGCTCTGAAGCACCGTGACAGAAAACCGTACGGTCTAGATAAATTTCGAAAACATTTTACCGGAGCAGACAGGCGTATCAATGTCAGGACCGATTTTGATACTAATCGTGCGATATTTGTGGGCGTGATGGCGATTTCAAAAATGATTTGGGCTGAAAAAGTTGTCTTCATCTCTCACTCTAATCAGCGAGAGAAGCACTCTAACTTTAGGAAAAATGAGAAACTTTGGGTCGCTTAGAGACAAATTGTGGACAAACCGTAACTGGTATCGACGAGCCGTCTTCACTTTCGAAGAGATCACAGACGTATCTACAAAATGAAATTTGAATGGCATTTCTAGGTGAATTTGTGACGACACAGACAATCCTCAAAAATAGGGTATTTCCAGGATTTTTCCCATTGACTTATAATGGGGTTTTTTTCGTAGTTTTTTGCGAATTATGTCGCCACGTTAACCCCAAATCCCACCAGAAATAATAGCTCCAATGGCGTGAATTTTCTGCACGTTTTGATACCTCATTTGTAGGTGTGCACCCAGCGGTATGAGCCGCATTAACGGTTACGGAAGAAAAATAAAGAATTATAACTAGAAAATTTCGGAAGAAATTTAGCCGGGGCCTGCCAAGGCGCGCCCGTCGGGCATGGGCCCGGCGTCGTCGCGCCACAAATCGGCGTCGACGCCAAAGGACGCCGCGACGTGATCAGTGGCACGCGGAGAACCGCAAGAACGTTAAGCGAGGCGGACGTGCACCGTTCGGTACGATTTAAAATGTTGTCAAGGCTTTTATTTTGGAAGTTTTGTTAACCTTCATTTCAAAGGGCCAAACTAATCCCATGCGTAATAGTCCTTGGGTTAAAATAGTTATATAATGCTCAAAACACAAGTAGCTGATGTAAAAATATTCAAGGCTTTTATTTTGAAATTTTCAGTATGCTTCATTTCAAAGGGCCAAACTAATACCACGTGTAACAGTGCTTTGGATGAAAAAGTCAAATAAAGCCAAAAAGAGCAATTACGTCATGTAAAATTATTCAAGGCTTTTATTTTGAAATTTTCAGAATGCTTCATTTCAAAGGGCCAAACTAATACCACGTGTAACAGTGCTTTGGATGAAAAAGTCAAATAAAGCCAAAAAGAGCAATTACCTGATGTAAAAATATTCAAGGCTTTTATTTTGAAATTATTATTATGCTCCATTTTAAAGTTCCAAACTAATCCCATGTGTAACAGTGCTTTGGATGAAAAAGTCATATAAAGCCAAAAACAGCAATTACCTGATGTAAAAATATTCAAGGCTTTTATTTTGAAATTTTCAGTATGCTTCATTTCAAAGTTCCAAAGTAATCCCATGTGTAACAGTGCTTTGGATGAAAACGTCAAATAAAGCCAAAAACAGCAATTACCTGATGTAAAAATATTCAAGGCTTTTATTTTGAAATTATTATTATGCTCCATTTTAAAGTTCCGAACTAATCCCATGTGTAACATTGCTTTGGATGAAAAAGTCATATACGGCCAAAAAGAGCAATTACTTCATGTAAAATATTCAAGGCTTTTATTTTGAAATTTTCAGTATGCTTCATTTTAAAGTTCTGAACTAATACCACGTGTAAGAGTGCTTTGGATGAAAAAGTCAAATAAAGCCAAAAAGAGCAATTACGTCATGTAAAAATATTCAAGGCTTTTATTTTGAAACTTTTGTTAAGCTTCATTTCAAAGGGCCAAACTAATACCACGTGTAACAGTGCTTTGGATGAAAAAGTCAAATAAAGCCAAAAAGAGCAATTACATGATGTAAAAATATTCAAGGCTTTAATTTTGAAATTTTTGTTAATATTCATTTCAAAGGGCCAAACTAATACCATGTGTAACAGTGCTTTGGATGAAAAAGTCAAATAAAGCCAAAAAGAGCAATTACGTCATGTAAAAATATTCAAGGCTTTTATTTTGAAATTTGCAGGATGCTTCATTTCAAAGGGCCAAACTAATCCCATGCGTAATAGTCCTTCGGTTAAAATAGTTATATAATGCTCAAAACACAAGTAGCTGATGTAAAAATATTCAAGGCTTTTATTTTGAAATTTTTGTTAAGCTTCATTTTAAAGGGCCAAACTAATACCATGTGTAACAGTGCTTTGGATGAAAAAGTCAAATAAAGCCAAAAAAGAGCAATTACGTCATGTAAAAATATTCAGGGCTTTTATTGTGAAATTTTCAATATGCTTAATTTTAAAGTGTAAAACTAATCCCATGTGTAACAGTTACTGAGTTAAATCAGTTATATACAGCCCAAAGCAGCAAGTAGTTGTAAAGGCCAGTTCTCAGTCCTGATCTGTTTCAA
Organism: Xiphophorus maculatus; assembly: GCF_002775205.1. NCBI lineage: Eukaryota > Metazoa > Chordata > Actinopteri > Cyprinodontiformes > Poeciliidae > Xiphophorus > Xiphophorus maculatus. The sequence goes on along the minus strand of NC_036458.1, from coordinate 7,936,606 downwards.
CTGAGGATAGATAGAACTACAACGATGCGTATTCGTAGTCCTAACCAGCAGCCAATAGCCTCTTGAGTTCCGTTGCTATGGCAAATAATGGTCTCAGCAGGTGTGAGCTCTGAGCTGTGAGCTCTCAAACACACAAGTGTGTTTGAGCAAACACACTTTACTGAAAAAAAGCATTGGAAACAAATCCTTCTTGTTCGGGAACCGTAATACATATTCGAAAAGCGTTTTAAGCGTATGACAGTTCAATGTGTCTTCTGCGATAGTCCCGAGATTCATATCTGTACCTCACTCAGAGCATTTACAGTGATGAGAGAAAGAAATGTTGTGCCCAGATATGAACCGAGGTCGGCTGTCACTCTAATATGAGCAAAAATGAGAAACTTTGGGTCGCTTAGAGGCAAATTGTGGACAAACCATAACTGGTATCGACGAGCCGTCTTCACTTTCGAAGAGATCACAGACGTATCTACAAAATGAAATTTGAATGGCATTTCTAGGTGAATTTGTGACGACACAGCAAATCCTCAAAAATAGGGTATTTCTAGGATTTTTCCCATTGAGTTATAATGGGGTTTTTTTCGTAGTTTTTTGCGAATTATGTCGCCACGTTAAGCCCAAATCCCACCACAAGTAATAGCTCCAATGGCGTGAATTTTCTGCACGTTTTGATACCTCATTTGTAGGTGTGCACCCAGCGGTACGAGCCGCATTAACGGTTACGGAAGAAAAATAAAGAATTATAATAATATTAAAGAGACACTTTGTTGGGTGTAGAGTAATAGGTTCCTGCCATTGCTTTGCATGGCAGGCCCCAATAATATTAAAGAGACACTTTGTTGGGTGTAGAGTAATAGGTTCCTGCCATTGCTTTGCATGGCAGGCCCCAAACCGGAGCAGACAGGCGTATCAATGTCAGGACCGATTTTGATACTAATCGTGCGATATTTGTGGGCGTGATGGCGATTTCAAAAATGATTTGGGCTGAAAAAGTTGTCTTCATCTCTCACTCTAATCAGCGAGAGAAGCACTCTAACTTTAGGAAAAATGAGAAACTTTGGGTCGCTTAGAGACAAATTGTGGACAAACCGTAACTGGTATCGACGAGCCGTCTTCACTTTCGAAGAGATCACAGACGTATCTACAAAATGAAATTTGAATGGCATTTCTAGGTGAATTTGTGACGACACAGACAATCCTCAAAAATAGGGTATTTCCAGGATTTTTCCCATTGACTTATAATGGGGTTTTTTTCGTAGTTTTTTGCGAATTATGTCGCCACGTTAACCCCAAATCCCACCAGAAATAATAGCTCCAATGGCGTGAATTTTCTGCACGTTTTGATACCTCATTTGTAGGTGTGCACCCAGCGGTATGAGCCGCATTAACGGTTACGGAAGAAAAATAAAGAATTATAATAATATTAAAGAGACACTTTGTTGGGTGTAGAGTAATAGGTTCCTGCCATTGCTTTGCATGGCAGGCCCCAATAATAATAAAGAAACTTTTCTTGGGAGAATAGCAATAGGTTCCTGCCATTGCTTTGCATGGCAGGCCCCAATTAGATATAATCAACCTACCTTTCAATGGTTTGAACATTTTCTTTTTACCAGACATTTATCTTTACCATATATTGCTGATTTATAAGCACAATGTAGAAAATTACCCAAAGGGCACCCACCTCTTCTGTAGAAATGTTTATATAAAGTTATTAGTTTTCTGATTTCACCTGCAGCTTTTTTTCTGCTAAGTCCAGTAAATGTCAGTAGACTCAAGAATGAAAAACCACTGAGTGCAATCTGCACTTTATTTGTACTCAGTAGCTGTTTTGTTCCTTGTTTTTTCTGTCTCTCTTTAACCCTCATACCACAAACTAACCCTTGCTCGTGTTCTAAAGATGCTCTTGACATTTTTCCGCAGCACTGCTGCAACCTCGAAAAAGCAAAAGATCAAGAGGAGATAGAGCTATTATTCACTGATGTCCTTTTGTGTGATTTTACCACAGAGAGGAAAACAGGAGATCTTTTTTTCATTTTATCTATCTACTTAAACCTTTTCCAAAATGTATAAAGGGCCAACACAGGCACCAACTCAGAGTTATTAGAATGATAGATACATATACACATACATACAGTTCCGCTTTGAAGTTTAAATACACCAATCATGGGGATGATTGGCATATCAAATTCAAGTTATTACAGTGTTTTTCTGTTATTGTTTTTTTCACATCAATTGCAGTGATTTATAATCAACAACTGGGTGAGCTCTGGATCCTCGCTCTGTTTGAACAACCAACTGTGTTCTTGGTTCCTCATTATTTTGCCTATTTTAGTCGGTGTTCTAGTACAGTTGTACTAGAACCATTGTTGCTAATCAAAACCTCAACATGATGCTGCCACCATTGTGCTTTAAAGTTGTGACTGTGTTCTTACTTTACAATAATGAACTCACTTTGCCTCCTCCAAACAAAACATCTAATAGTGGCCAAATAACTTGCTGCTTGTGTTGTCTGAACATAAAACATTTCTTCAGAAGGCATTTGGCTTGTGTTTAGTCAAGCTTTAAGATATTGATTTTGGAGCAGGTGCTTCTTTCTTGGCCAGTCTCCTCTAAGTCCATGTTGATTTATGTGCACGGTGGTGATGATGTTCCAGTTTCCAACTCATGGCAAGCCTGAGCACTGATTCCCCAGGTTCTTCATACTAACAACTTGCTTTAATCTTAGGATGACAGTCAGTTTGGGTCAGATAGATTAAACTTGGATCCAGTTTGGTGTTCTGACAAAACAATAATCCTTCACATACATCAAACCTGATTTTTAATGAAGCAGGATAAGTTAAGCCCTTGGAATGGCCCAACCAAAGCTCTGTTGTAAATGTATTGAAAATCGGGGTTCAAGCTAGGAAACTAACTTAAATGAGTTCCAGCATTTCATGAAAGAGCTGTGGTCAAATATCCAACCAGAATGAGAACAGAAGCTTGTTGATACAGATATTAGTTATTGAAATATTAGTGATATATATACAGTATATAGACAGCTTTTGTCATGTGTAGCATAGAAAGAGAAATTGCAATAAATTAAAAATTGGAAGATATTCATAGTATAAAATAGGATTAGGCTGCCATCAGATGTGGCACTTGCAGTTTCCCGTTTTTCTCCTCAGGTCAATTCAGAGTGTCAATTTCCAATTTTAGTCTGTGGAGTGATGTTTTGTTATTCTCACACTCAGTTCAGGCTTTGAATTGATAAGGAGCTGGTAGAGTCTTAGCTTTATAAACAGAAAAGATTCCTTGCTTTCCTCCTTTTGCCCTTATATTTGGGTTCAGATCTAGAAGTTGAAATACTTCTCATTACTCTGTAGTATAGCACTATTTAATGTCAATCATGATAGTTACAAATTTAAATGAAAATCCTATCATTGAATGATTTTATTCTTAGATGGACTTAGAATGTTGATATGGGTGAAATCATAATTCTCATATACTTGTTATCTTGAGGATTTTTATGAGAATTTGTGTGGAAATTTCACCATTCTTGATAAAGCTGGCTGAGGAATTATACACAAGGGCTTGATATCTATCGCCAATTCAACTATGGAGAGTCTCCTGAAAATTCACCAACAATATAGCAGGAAGGTCCAGGAAGTCGGGAGAACTTTTAAAAGCTTGATCGATGACACGTCAGATAAAAAGATGAGAGGAGAATAGATGAAAAGTCACCAGAACAAGTGAGACATGTGAAGTTCTGGTCATCTCAAGATAAAAGCCATTAAGACTCATCCAGCGTGGTCCACTGTGCCAAAGTGACAGGAAATTTATTTGCCGTGTTGAAGCTAACAGCACCTGTATTGTTCATCCGCATTATTTCTGACACTGTGTCTCTGCTGCAATCAAGAAGCCTATTGTTTTTCTCCAGCCCTTACTGGGAAGATTATTCTTTATGACTCCTAAAGAGATTTGCTTCCCTTATTCATTGGGGAGCTTCCTGTCAACACAACCAGGCGAGTAATTCCTCATTTCTCAACTATTATGCTGAGTTTGGGTACCGGCTGGAATCCGAAACATTCCATCCAGACATCTAAATCTGTTAGCTGAACACTCTTTAGAGTGCGCTCCTCCTTCAAACATAACCCAGGCCAGGCGTGGGGACGACAGCCTGAAATCCTTTGGCAAAGAGAGATAGACAAACATTGGACTGCTGTCCTTACTGTGAGTCTGAGATCTGTAACTCCAGAGCTTCCTTGAACACGAGGTTGGAATATTCTGTTACTTGCAAGAAAGGACAAAGAACTTCAACCCTTCTGCTATTCTGTTAGAGAAGCCCACCATCAGACAGACAGGGATACTTTTATAAAAGATGTCATAAATAATAAGTAATTTTTTTCTCCTCACAATGACTTATTTTCAAACACAGATGAAAAGAGTAGGAGAAGAATCACCATGAGCTACTAATTGCATCAAGTTATCACTTTGCTCCCAGTCAGCTAATATATACAGTAAGCTCCTGGTCTATGCTAATTGAAAATAGATATTGGTAAATAGACTGATTAATGGTGAAATATAGAAGACAGATTTTTTTGTATATTAATTAACATTATATTTCAATATAAAGCCTACAATAACCTTTCCACCATAGACAAATAACTGTTAAAATCCATAATTAAAATATCAACATCCCCCATAAACACTTCAGAAGAACTGGAAGAGATATTTTATCAACTATTCGGAGGACATCGTCAAGTCATATGTTAAAAGTTAAAGGAACAAAAAAAGAAATAATATTTTCTGAATTTACTGCAGTCCTAATAGGATTTACAACTGGACATTTCTACCTTCAAGATGTCTAACATCAGCTCAAATTCATATTGCTACGGTGTCTGATCATTTTAGAATTGATGCAAAAACATTTTAAAGGTTTTAGTCCATGTATTTGCAAGCTGGCCAAAAATGTAATTTTTTTCTATTACACCATGGAGGATTCACTGAAGTACTGTGGCAGCAACAAACAGGAGTCTTTTAGTTTTCTAGGAACCTTTTTTACTGAACAAAAGTCAAACATTCTTTTTCACTACCGTCATAATAGCAGTCCAAAGTTTTTGTCTACAAATGTTTGCTTGGCTCTGTCTTCAAACATTCAGAGCCTGAGAGAAATGATTAATGTTGCCAGACAAGAAATGCATTCTGGCAATTCAGGTCAGCCAAAGGGAATGGATGACACAATGGTGGAAAATGATAATACCATTTCTTTAATTTCCTGTCAATTGCTTGAGATAATGCATGTTTTGTGTTGTTTGAGATGGAGCAACGATTCTAAAAGGAAACATTCTTTTTTTGGCCAAATGCACTCCGTGTTTTATTGAATGCAGCTTCCATCTTTGCACAATGAACCCTCTCAGGCTCCTGTCCGGCAGGCAGATTTTAATAAAAGCTTGAAGTTGGTGAATGAAATCAGCTCAGATTTCAAAACATTCAGCGGCTTTCAAAAAGTAAAACTCACATGTTCAGCTTTGGCACGGAAGCGATCTAGAAGGGGCGAATTACTCTTTTAAGAATTCAGCCTTTTGAAAACTTTGTTATTTAACTTGTATGAAAAGAGAAGAAAATTCTTCCATCACAGACTGTGTTATACAAGGAAATTCTGTCCTCATGATACTATGGTTCTCTTGTAACAAATAATTCCACCAAAACTTAAAATGTCTTTTTGATATTTAATGTTTTCATTCAAATATGCACCTGCATGAGTTAGAATTTAAGACGCAAAAGACCAGAGCAATTCAAAAAGTTCTCTAACAACATAAAAATTATTCAAACCTCTAGGTTTAACATTTACATTTACCATATGTTTTTCTACACCCGATTTCCTCTGTTCATTTGCTAATTCTTACATCTGTACCTCCATCTGGCCAGAAAAGAATGAATTAACCTGTGAGCGAATAATCATTCGTCGCGAGAGCGAGTCGCTCAGCTCCGATGGAATTTACACAGATCCCACAGTAATTCTGAAATAATTTGAAACTGAATAACGCAGGGCAGAATAATCAACAAGTAATGAGAAATAAAATTGGTCATCTGTTCACATCTTTCACTATATCAGCTTCATCAACAGGCATGACTGCTCCCTTTCATTCCAAACAATCATCTTTAGAGGTCAGTTCCCCTTCTGTGCAGTTAATTTTGCCGAGAGGCATGAATGTTTCAGTCAGTACTGTATTGCTCATCACTCCGGAGACACAAAGGCCAAATAGCAGCCTATTCTGGTCTTCTTTTGCGGCATAAATGCAAATGTGATCTTGATTGGGCTTTTCTTTTTCATTTTGCTGAATTATCAGAGTTAAAAATCTATTTAGGGGTAATCTGATTTCACTTAAAATGATCATTTATGACTAATTTGAACCAGTCTGTTTTTCTGAGGAATGAAAATGTGCCAATTAAACCAAGAGACAAGAATTCATTTAGAAAATGAAACAAACTACTGGAGTGCTTAACAAAGCCATTTAGAAGGGTTTTTTTTAATCATCTTTTAGCTCCTAATAAATAGATTTTTCACTGCAAAATTATTTTTCAAAAGCAACATTTTACCTTTGATCCTCCTCTGAGGTAGAAACAAACCAGTAACAACTATGAGTTGTAATGTTCCAAACACGGCATCGACATGGATGCTTAGAGGCACCAGATGATCTTAATCTGAGAAATATGTTGGTCAGCAAAATCTGATGCTGATAATAACAATTTGAGGATTCACAACATTTTTTGTATTACAATACTAAGTGTATTTGGACAGCCTGTATGAGGACCACAACACAGACCACAGCCAGATGGGTTCATGGTTTGTTATGTAACAACGAAAGCCTAATAGCTGTTCGTGGTTCCTTTGCATGAATTACTGCACCAATGCAGCATGGCATGGAGTAGATATGCCTGCAGCTCGGCTGATGTGTTAAAGAAGCCCAGATTGCTTTAATAGCAACCTTTATCTCAACTGCATTGTTGGCTCAGGTATCTCTTATCTTCCTCTTGACAAAACTCCATAGATTCTCTGGAGAGGGTATTAGTCAATCAAGCACTGCCATCCATGCTCATTAAAGCATGTAATGGCACCTTTGGCAGTGTGGGCAGGTGCCAAGTCCTTCTAGAAATAAAAACAGCATTTCCATAAAGCTTGTCAGCAGAAGCATTTAAAATTTCCTGGTGGACAACTGCTCAAACTTTGGACTGTGCAGCAGTCACACAAGACTTTAAGGAACTTCAGTTCAGTGCCCCAAAACTCTCCCTCCAAACTTTGAGATTTCTACATGAACTGCAAAATTTACTTTCATGGGAAAAGAGTCTTAACAAATAAGCTACAGTCCAGTCTCTTTCTTTCCTTTGCCCAGAATGAAAGGCACTTTTGGCATTTAGGAGTGTCTTGACATAAGGAATACCTCAGTTGTGGCAAAATGTTTTGAATAATATTGTGATTTGTGAGCCATGGTTCTTCAAGCTCAGTCCATGCTTTGTAAAACTGCCCTAAACTCTGCAAACAGCTTTGCATCCTAACAGCCTTAGGAATACCCTAAGGCTGTGGGTATCCACAGTGTTTATGAAATATTTCCAATGTTCAAAGTTTCTGAAACTGAATGCTGGGCTTTCCTAGTCGTAATCTTAAGAAAAATAAAAATTAAAGTTTGACATTCATCACTCATGTATGTGTAACAGGGTTTTATTTTGGAAGTGTTGTGAATGTGAAGTTTGCCTAAATTTGTTTCTTTATTCTTTGAGTTGTTTTGTGTGGTCAGAAAATTGTTTCTCCAAAAATGTATTGGTGTTTTAAGTTCTGCTACGCTGTGCTTGACAGTTGGTGGTTACATAGTAACAGGTAACTGACAGTGCTTGACAGTTGGTGGTTACATAGTAACCGGTAACTGACAGCTCGTCCCCTTTTTCTGCTGCTGTCTGTGACTGTGGTATGTATTACAATCAGCTCTATGTTTTCTTTACAAGTGTTATATTTTAACATATATTTTAGACAAATCTGATAAAATACAGTGTTTCACGAGTAACTTTGCTTTGTACATGTTTTTAACTGTTATCATTATTGATGTTATCCATTTTATTTATGTTAATTTTACAAATATTAACTGTTGATAACTGCTCAATGGGAGGTATTGCTTAGTAGCTCATTTGGGGTTATTTATTCTATGTATATGAGCAGAAGCTGCTGGATTGACGTTAACCACCAACTCGATTTCCTGTTTGTTAGATATGTTTACGTTTTTGATCAGATGTGATGTTTCATTTATCAATTGTTTGATAGTGTTTGAATGTTACATGTGTGAGTTTATGTATGTTAAAGATGAGATTAGTTATGTGGATCAATAATATTAATTTGTGTTAAATACCACTATCCCAAGCCCCTTTTTCTGTTGCTGTCTGACTGTGGGGCAGAAGCTGCTGGATTGAAGGTAACTACTGACTTGATTTCCTGTTTGTTAAAATAAATACAATAAACCTGAATGTGTCTGTCATTAACTCAACCTATTATACCTGAGACAAAAATACATATGTAATCAATTAGAATAGGTTTTTGAATTGAACTAAAATTAATTTATGTTTCAATGATATTCGAATTTACTGAGACGCAAATGTAGAAAGATTTTTAATTGTTCTTGAAGTTGCCTTTTCTTTATGCAACTAGGATAGGCATTTATTAAATGGTAAATAAATTATTCACATAAATAAAATGTGGAAAACTATTATTGCCAAATAAATAAAAGAAACAATGAAAAATATAGGCATATCACAGCAAAAACTATTATCCAGGTGTTGAACTTTAGTTGCATAAACAAGCCTGTAACTATTTTATCACATCTTCTGTTCATTAATCATTTATGTGGGGAGGAAAAGAAAATGAAATTTGGGACTATTGTCTGAAGTGTTTTGGCAGTCACCGAGGTAAAAATTTAAGGCTGAATTAAAATCCAACAACTTGGATCTGGATGTTTCCCCTGTCAGTCAGCAAATGTGTACCATACACATATGCAAGCCATCTTTACTGTCATTCCACTTTCCATTAGTCACATTGTACATGACACTTAGAAATTAGTTTTTCCCTTCATGTGCTCTGTGTAACGGAACAGCTGAACGTGGCTGGAAGTGCAGAACCTTACAATGTGCATCCGAGCTAAATGACTTTCTGCATCAAAGCAAACAGCAAAAAGAGACTCTGGAACAGCTACTGGGGGCAATAATAAGAAAAATGCTCTTGAGTAATCTCACTGATTCTTGCATAGGTTTTCATTTTACTGATTAAGTGCTGCTACTGCGTTAGGTTTGCAGGGAACGGAAGAACATTACGGTCTTTAATATGCTTGCATTTGTGCCCGGAGCAGCAAGCCTCACTGATGTCTCAACACTGCCATCTTTTGATAACAGCCACTAAGTAAGCCTCTTCATGTTCAAACAGCTCAATGATCAGAGACACAGAGAAGCACTTCAGTGAATGTCCCAGTCATGAGTTAAATAAAAGACAACCAATATCACTTCGAGGGCTTCCTGTACATTCTAGCAAGGAAATATCTCTCAGCTGAATCCTTTCTGCTGGCGTCTGGCTTTATGGTCCGAACACTGCTGAACACAGATGAGAGTTTCTCCTGGAGGTGATGAGAAAAAACCCCGTCCCAGTATTTGCAGAGCAGAGAGCCTCGAGGCAGCAGAATCTTCTCAGCCAAGTCTATCAGAGACAAACACATGGTGATCAGTTTCTCGTGGTCCATGTCTCTGAAGCCGCTGGCGTTGGGCGCCATGTCGCTCAGGATGACATGAGCTTGGCCCTGGGGGAGCAGCTCCTGTAGCTTGCCATGTGTGGCGGGGTCGGTGACATCGTGATTGGAGAGGAAGTGGGCCCCGTCCAGAGGTGGTATGTTGAGCAGGTCGATGCCGATAACTGTTCCACGTGGCGAGCCTTGATCTAAAACGACAGCCACCGGAACAGTTCATCTCCCTTCTACATGTCTTATCTGTTCACACAAACAACAGCCTGTGGCAAACTGAGCGATTAAAAAATAACACCAAAAACAAAAAGCAAAAGAAATGGTTGGCTCCCTTGTAATCTTTGATATCCCTTTAGTTGTCTTTAATCTCTCTGATTCTTGTACATTTTTCAAAAATTAACTTGATATTAACATAGAAATTCCGCACTAATGTTTTTGCAAGTTATGCATATTTCAAATAACTACAGTGACAAATTAACTTAAATTTACATTTTCCAAACCAAAGATTTACTGATTAATGAGATTTAAACTTATCTTTAAGACTTTAAACATCCCTTATCTACGCAATCCATCACAATCATTAACACATCTGCTATTTTTTTTTTTTTTTTGGACAAAGTTACATGTTTGGTGGGTGATGATGTAGGACAAACTTATAATATCTATCTTCATTTACAGCGGCATCACTAGAAAGTAATAACCTCAATGTGACAAGGATAACTGAGGACACTGATTAATGTTCAGATTAATTACGGGTTCCAAAACAATGAAACACTCAGGCCTGCATAATAAATATGACAGTTTACTATAAGAAAACAACCCTTTTTTTCTGGATCATGTGGCAGAATATTATTCTCAATATATTTATCCACTGACTAATATGTATTTATTGCTAAATCTTTTACAGTTACTACTGCATTAATCATGATTCTACACGTCAATACCAATTTCTGGTCTTTTTTGTTAGCTGGCCTGCTGATTTTAGTTTTTAATTTTTAACATTTTTCTTTTGTTTAGTTTTTTTTAAGGACAGTAACACAAAAGAGAAAGTTATTTGTGCACTATAGCAAACATTTTATGTAACCTTATTGGAACTGCCAACACGCCCAAGTCTGGCTCTCCAAGCAAGTAAACCTTGAAAGCTCAAGATGCTAAAACTAGTCTCCAAAAGTCTGGAGATGTCTTGCACAATCTTGCTATGGCTGCTTTTATATGTAAATGATTTGGTAAATGTATCAGGGTTTTTCAAATGTATTCTATTTGCGGATGATACCACTTTTTTTTGTCAGGGCAATGATATAAAAGGGATGTTAAAAGAAATGAAAATAGAATTTATGCAAATACATAAATGGTTCAAACTAAATAAATTATCTTTAAATTTGGACAAAACAAATTATATGTTATTTACAAGGAGACAAAGAACTGTAAATACTCCATTTAAAGTTGATGGTGTAGAGATTTGTAGAGTTAGTGAGGTGAAATTTTTGGGTGTGATAATTGAGAAATTATCATGGAAATCCCATTTGAATTATTTAAGAACAAAATTAGCAAAATCAATTGCAGTGCTTTATAAAGTACGGGATTTTCTGAATGATCATGCACTACTTATGTTGTATAATGCACTAATTGTTCCACACTTGGTTTATTGTGTTGAGGTATGGGGAAAGGCATGTTATACTAGTATAAAATCTGTTTTTGTTTTGCAAAAAAGGGCAATAAGAGTTATTGCTCGAAAACATGGTAAATATCCAACAAATACATTATTTTGTAATTTCAGGTTTTTGAAATTCAATGATTTAGTTGATTATAATATTTTGTTGGTTATGTATAAGGCACACCTAAAAACATTACCCTTAAACATCCAAAAAAATTTTGAAAAGAGAGAGAGTGGTTATAACCTTAAGGGGACACAGATTTTTAAGAAACCTAAATTCAGAACTTGTTTGAAAGAACGATGTACTTCGATACAAGGAGTCAAACTGTGGAACGACCTGCAAAACGATGTTAAAAATGCTAAATCATTACACATGTTTAAAAGAATGTTAAAGATTGTTTTTTTGAAGAAGTATGAAATAGTATAAAGTCAAAGTATAGTATTGTTCAGTTGAGATTGATGATTGACCTTGTTTCTTTGTTCTTCCTTTGTTTTCTTTTTTTTGTCACATAAGACAAATCAAGGAAATTTTAGTTTTTTTTTTTTTTTGTTTGTTTGTTTTTTGTTGTTTTGATCCATAGTTGAGAAAAAGGGGCAGATATTATAAGATTATTTTCCTGCTACCTTTCATTTCATTTTTTTAAATTATTTTATTTTTTTCTTTGTATTAAAAATTTTTTTATTTGTATTGAATGAAATGAATAAAGATGAAAAAAAAAAAAAAAAAAAAAAAAAGAAAATGCATGCCTGTGCAATTTGAAATGGACTGTCCAATTCTAACTTTCACAGGCTCTCTAGAAATAAACCAAAAACAGAAATGACATTTTTTGGAAAGATGAGTTTAAAATTTAATTTAAACCAGAGGAGATGTTCATCATAAATTTAACTACAATATTCCAGAAAATAACCTAATTCCAACTGTGATGCTTACAGTTGAAGGTGTCATGGCTTGGGGATGAAGCAAAAAAACAAGTTTAACTGTTTGTGTTTAAAAAGGGAGAAAACTGGTGTTAAATTGCAAAATTTTATCTAGGCAATGCATTTAAAAAAAAGACAACATTTGTTGTGTTCTATGTTACAGCAGTACAGATTGGCATAAAAAAAGAATTATTTTTTTAGTGATAAGCTAAATTATCAGCAGTTATAAAGAAAACCTCCAAACTGCTATGCATGTAAAAAGCATGACAAAGCATTACATAATTGTAATAATATTTGATTTTATTCTGTGCTGTGGCTCTTAGTTTTACCTTTAGTGCTCCCAGTCATTAATGCCAGTGTCCCTTCTAATGACATAAAATTAGAAAAATAACCTAACTAATCAAATTAATCTATCTAAGAGTTAGTTTAATGATACGTAGAGATTTCGTTACATTTTAATGACCATTAGGGATTTGATGTGGGAGTTGAACCCATGTGACTGAAACCTGCCATGTGTACCTGTCCCAGCAGAGTTGATCCTTTGCACGGCCACTTGGCTCCATGCTCCAGGTGCAGCACCGCAGTCCACTACGCTGTATCCGGGCTGTAGAAGCCCGAACTTGTCGTCTATTTCCAAGAGTTTGAAGGCGCTTCTGCACCGAAAGTTTTGAGCGTGTGAAGCTTTGACATACGGATCTTTCAGCTGCCGCAGCACCCAGCGCTGCTCTGTTGCAGTTTTCCCCTTCAGCTTCTTCATGACACTCAGCGAGCAGTGAAAACATCTCCTCTGAACACAAAATATCCACATTTGGCTTATTCTACTATATATATATGTATTCCTATTTCATATATATTCCTGTTTCACGCAACTGCGCTTGCGTGAAACAGAGTTCTCAACGTGTGCTACCTATTTGGGTTCCCTTTATTTTTGAAACAGAACGAGAAAACATTAGTTCCTATGTTTGAGCAAATTCATCCCATGCATTAAATTTACGTTCATTTAATTTTCATGTTTTAATTGTGTGCATTTATTATCAAAGACCTTAATGTACACGGTGAATATCTGAATATTATGGATTGCATTCTCAAAAAAGAATTATTGATGAATAAATAAATAAACCTCTTGCTTTTAGAAATGAACTCAGACTGTTTGGTTGAAGTACCATTCAGGATACCTGGCATTCACTGAATAAATGGCATTTCATCACAGAATAAATATCAAGTGTATGGCTTCTATTGTACCTAATAATTTAACATTAGGCTTTTAAATTGTCTGTAAAACAAAGTGTACCACTGAGAATTGGTTTATTGGTGGCAAATGTGTCCTCATGATTTGTTTATAGATAAAATTTATTTTAATTTGTATTTTAGTTCTTATTGGTTCTGTTATTACAATCTATTAAAAATATCTAAACATGAAATAAGAATTTTGGGTGTTAGGACAACTTCTTAGCAAAATATGGCAGCACCAGTTTTTGAAATAAGAAAACGGGACAAAAAAAAAATCTTCATTTTTCTAGTCGGACATATTTCAAAGTAACACTTGCAACAGACCCTACAACCAAAAGATGGGCCACATGCGTTGAATCTGACTTTAGTCAGACCGATCCTTTCGTTTACAAATCTTGTTATCATGTGACGACATCTGCATTCTCCACGCGGGAGTCTTTCGTGAGGTGGACTGTTTTCATGAATAAAAGGTACTTGTTTGATCTGACCTTGTTCTGCAATATTTAATGACAACATTGGTTAGCACCCCATATTGCAGGAACTGTTGCTTATTGCTCATTGTGTTTTTTTCTGTTGCTCAGAAAGTTCTTTCTTCCTCTCAGGTAAGATGTTGACCTCCAAGCTGCTCACTCTGGTCCTGGTGGTCCAGCCAGGTAGAGTGCTGCTGGGCATGAAGAAGAGAGGCTTTGGTGCTGGCAAGTGGAACGGATTTGGGGGCAAAGTTCAACCTGGAGAAACCATTGAAGAAGCAGCTAGAAGGTATTATAAGAAGAATATTTATTTAACTTAAGGTTAATGTTGTAGTTTGTGTTAAAGCGTAATGTAAGTATAGGATCTAATCTAAATTATTGCAGGTATTAAATTAATAAGTAGACAGCTGTTCAATATTTGTCCAAAAATATTTTTATTACATGTGTAACAGAGTTAACAGAAAAGTCCTAGTTGATCCAGTCAGATTCAGACAATTCAGTAAAGAAATAAAAAGTCCATCTTGAAAAACCAGCAAATTGCTTCAATTTTTGATGAAGCACAAAGCCTCAGTAGAGAGGAACATCTCCCTTTCAAGGAGCAAACTCCATCAGAACCAGGCTCAGGGTGGATGGCAATCTACGGCTACCTGATGGGATTGAGTAAAATGGACAGAGACTCTAAAATTTTAAAAGGAGAGGCATAATTTTGGTCTGCTTGCGAAACACAACTCTGTTTTACATTTTTGGGATCACACATTCAGTGTATTTACATTTAAAAACAAAGGCAGTGGGAGTAGACTGTTGAGAGTAACAGAAAAAAGAATTGCGAATGTTTTGCTAGGATATATAAAAAGAATAAACGTTTTAGTCGGGACAATATCTTATTATTCCAGAAGTGAAGAGCACGGCCTCAAGGCATTTAGGCCCACTCCAAAACTGTCTCCAAACAAACAGAGAAAACTGCTTTGTGTGCAGGGGTGTTTAATAGTTACATTATTCATAATATGCAAATATATTTCACTTCTGTGTTGTTGAGCATCTGTTCTCAGTGCTTTTGAAATGGAAAATGTCGCATTTATATAAGTTTTTGTTTGGGCCACAGTTGGCTCCCAAAGCTTCACAGAGTCAAACTTGAAAACCGCCTCTGGAATCAAGCTGTGCACATTCAAGAAATAGTGGCAGTAGTTGTCATCAAAGAGAAGTAGCACATTTTAAAACACATTGGATGTAATTTATAAAAAATTTCCCCAGTAAAATAACAAAATTGTATGCTTGACTTTCAGTTTGACATAATAGGGTATATTTAGCATTTAAAATAGAATTAATTTTTAGATGGCTGTCACTAAGCTCCCGTTTCTCAAAAATAGAGGTGTTGTACTTGACATGAAATGTGGACTATTTATAGGAATAATTGTTGGTCATTTACACAAAGCATTTAAAATCTGACCTTGAAATCTGTGTGTAAATGCGAACAGGATACGTCATACTCCTTAAACTCTAAAGTGCTGCACTGAACAGATTGACAAAGAAAAATATCCACAAAAGAACATCTTCTCATTCATCATTACAGTACAATAAAGCCATACACCCAACCTACTGTATATTGCACATCACTAGAGAACAACTATCTAATCCAGGACCAATGACTTTGTGGATCAAACAAATTTTTTATCCATAACGATGAGTGGCAGCTAAATTAAACCTATCATCAAAGCCAATGTCATTTCAATAACAATTCAGGTCCACTCAACAGTTTTGAATACTGGGATATGTCTGTGGGAAATCTGGAATGCAGGCATTCAAGACAAGAGACAGTGTGGGGTGTTATGTTGAAATGAGTCGCATCATTTTGGCCTGTTCAGCTTTGCACAATATAGCGCTGGACAGGTGACCTTAACTTGATGCACGGCAGCTATATTGACTGCTCTGAGTCTGATAGCTGTCAAGGCCATGTCTACCAAGTCTAAAGTATCATTCATAAATAACATAAGAAGATTTCATAATTGTTTTGATTGTTAGCTTCTTCAGCTAGTGGAAATCAGGGCATCCAGATAAAGCAGGGGTGCCCAAAGGACGCCTCGAGGGCCGGCATCCTGCACGTTTTAGTTCTCTCTTTGGTGGTAGCAACAACCTCCTCAGCATGTCAGCGTTCTTCTTAGGCCTTTTAACGAGCCATTATTTGATCCAGGTGCGTTAAACCAGGGAGAAACCTAAAACATGCAGGATGCCGACCCTTGAGGACCGACTTTGGGCACCCATGAGATAAAGTGATATCATATAAAACAGGGGTGTCAAACTCCAGTCCTCGAGGGCCACTGTCCTGCAGTTTTTAGATGTGCCACAGGTACGAAATGCTGGAAGGAAATGGCTTAATTACCTCCTCCTTGTGTAGATCAGTTCTCCACAGCCTTGCTAATGACCTAATTATTCTATTCAGGTGGTGCAGCAAAGGCACATCTAAAAGTTGCAGGACAGCGGCCCTTGAGGACTGGAGTTTGACACCTGTGATATAAAATAATAGTGGAGTTTCTGAATTTCTTGATCAGTCTTTTAGGTTTCATGCATAGCTTTCACTTGTATTCCTACGTGTTCTACTAAAACCTTAGGCTCTTTTAGTCTCCATATGAAAGTGCACTTGCACAAATACAACCAATTATTTTTTATTCTTCCCCCTAGGGAACTTCAGGAAGAAAGTGGCCTCACAGTGGACGTTCTGGACAAAATTGGAAATATCAAATTTGAATTTGTTGGAGAAACAGAGATGCTTGACGTCCACATCTTCAGAGCTGACAAATATAACGGTGAACCAACAGAATCAGAGGGTAAGACTTTCTCTCAAAAAACCAAAGTAGATTCCTTTAAAAAGGGAGAAGTTCATAAAAAAACTGGGGGAATAACCTTTTTGAACACCATTCCAAGTAATAGATTTAAGAAAAAGCAAATGTTACCATTTTGGTTTCAGTTCCTTTTAAACTTGACTTCCTTTTAATGTTATTACAAACTCAGTCTCAATCACAATTTCTACAGTTTGCAAGGTTGAGAGGCATGCTGAGGTCTGGATTTGAGTCTTTTATGACCCTTCAACGTTTAAAGTAGACACAGAAAGTTAGTGAAGATTCAAGTAGGCATTCCAAGCTTACTAATGTTACAAAGGCACAATCCAGGTTCATCCCTTGATGAGTTAACTACCTGTATTTTGCTTGTATGATTCATAGGGGAAATAATTGTGTTAATATATTGAGACTAATCTGAAAACTAGTTAAAAACCAAACATTTTGAGAAAATGCAAAAAAACTACACGCAGACAAGTCATATAGCACATATTTTCAAAAACCTAAAAGAAACATTCAATCTATGATACCACTCTTTACAGTTCCCTACAAGAACAGTGATTGAATTAAAGATGCTCACCGAGGGGGGAGGGGGGGAGGTTTAGGTGTTATTTTAGAAGGAAGACTTAAATGTGTCAATGCACCTTTAAGAGCAAGGAGGGAATTGTAGCAAGATTAAATACTTGGCAGTCCTGTTTACTTTGTAAGAAATAAGTCAAGGTCAACTATGTGGAGACCAAACATACAAAGATACAGAGAAGTATAATTCCTGATGTAGTCAGACGAAACACTTGAAATAAAAGGTCTGGAGGGTAATAGAAGTCAGAGTCCAGAAAATGAAGGAGAAGAGAACATTTCAAGTGTGACTAATTAAAAAAGAATCAAATTCAATCAATCAAATTTTATTTGTATAGCATATTTCAGCAGCAAGGCATTTCAAAGTGCTTTACATCATTACAAACACAGAAACACAATACAATATAGAATCAATCATTAAGTCAAGTTCCATCAATAAATTTGTAATTGATTACATTTCAAATACAATTCTAAACAGGTGGGTTTTTAGTTGAGATTTAAAAGAAGTCAGTGTTTCAGCTGTTTTACAGTTTTCTGGAAGTTTGTTCCAAATTTGTGGTGCATAGATGCTGAAAGCTGCTTCTCCTCGTTTGGTTCTGAAGTGCGTGATTTATTTTATTTTAGAAAAAGCAAATGGGTATTGAAAGCTATTTGAGGATTTAAATAATTCACAGGCATTTGTTTTGATAATAAAATAACTTGGTCATTGCCAAATTTAAGTCAACTCTGGTATATCCCATCCTTCAACAGCTTGAAGAACCATCTTAAGCAACTTAAATAAATTTCCTCATGATTGTTGTGGAAGCATTCTTGCCCACCTAACTGTATATGGCATTCATTCGCTTCATTAAGGTTGAGGACAGGATATTAGATGGGTCATTGCAACACCTTGATTCTTTTCTTTTTTCACCCACTCTGTTGTAGATTTGCTGTGTTAGGGATCATTGACCGGTTGCATGGTCCAATTTAGGAAAAGCTTCTAAATTGGACCATTGCATCAGATAGCCACAAATTTGACTCTAGAATACTTAAGTGTAAAAATGACATTATGGTCTTCTCAGTGACTGCAAGACACCACCATACTTTACAGTTGTATGAGGTGTTTATTTTTGTTATCTTTTGCTTGAGTTTTGTTCAGCCATCTGTACATTGGTCATCATGTATCTGAAGAACACATTTGAGTTGCTCAGTCTGATTAATTTTTCCATGTATTGTGTTTTATAGAAATGAGGCCTCAGTGGTTTGACTGCGACAAAATCCCTTTCAGTCAGATGTGGGCCGATGATGTCTTGTGGTTCCCTTTGATGCTACAGAAGAAGAAATTTGTGGGATACTTCAAGTTCCAGGGTGAGGACGTGATTCTCAGTCACAAACTGGAGGAGGTTCAGGAGCTTTGATGTGAAACCTTGTAGTGTTTTATGTCTGGGACTATGAGGAACAAATTGGGTGTTTACATTTTGACAATTATTACTGAAAGTAACTGTTGGTGTCCACTGTTCATTTAGTGAAAGGAATGAGATGACCATTTGGATAGGAAGAAGAAGCATTTACTGTACACACTTTTCAACTGTAACAAGTGGAATTAAACATTTTTTTCTGTAACCCGTGTCATTGGATGTCTTCTTGAGAAATAGCATGTTAATCAAAGCAGCAGCAGCATGTTGAAAGCAAGTTTATTTCTGAACAAAATTCAGCAAAATGTATTTAGTACAATATATTTTTTGCTTTTAATACAAAATATAGTTATAGGTCCACTGGGTTTAATATTGTTACATCCAGTCAACAGAAACATGTCTGAAAAAGTAAGATGACTTTAAACCTAAATTTATTAGGGTTTCATACTTGTGCATCCTATTACTATTGGTGTGATTAACAGGCATTTCTAGTGTATGAATCTCATTGTTACACCCAGATTCATTAATTGTCATCAATTCTCCTTTCAATTTGTTTATTAAAATATAAAATCTTTTGATATATATAATCTTATAATATAGGACCTGCAAAAGAAAACTGAGTTCAAAATTGAATCAAATACAGTGACAACTTAAAGTTAGAGGATTAAAGACCTTTTACAGTAGTCAAAAATTAAAGGGGTGTTGTGAATGAATTAGAATAAGCGTGGTTTTCTGTTTCAATATCTGTTGAACTGAATTTTCAAAGAAAATTAGCAAACTCTACTTGCAAAACTGCTTTTAGAGTGCCTGCAACCTTTGCTGTTTCCAGATATATAATGACTCATTTTCAGATAAGGATTTGCAAAGTATCTTTTGGTTTATTTGGAGTGTCCTTTATTTACCTGAAGAAGTTGTTTAAAATATGTTCTCGTTTCTAGTCACATTTTTTCATGTCCAAACATAAAAAAAACAACAAAAAAAACAGGTTTGTCGAGAATATAAACAATGCAGGCATGGAGCATTTGTACAGCAATAAAGTTATTCATGAAAATGCAATTGATAGATTAAAAAAACATCCAGAAAGACTGAAATCTCAGTGTCAGCATCTTAGTGTGCAACTTCTGAAAAACTGTAAACAGATCATTTTGTATCAGAATGAATGAGTGTTAACCATTTTAGATCCCTTTTATAATAACACCTTGTTACTGTGCTTATATCTGTAAAAGTTGATTCTGAAATAAAAACATCACAGAACACAAACTTACATGCAGTTAATCGCAGTAGAAACCATTTTACTGAATGGAAATAGGAGCAGTTGTGCCTAAAACATTTTCAGGCATTAGCTCACAGAGCTTTTCATTTTCCAGTTGGTGATCTTCATCTGTAGGAGTGCTTATCTTCTGCGTTGTATGTATGTGTTTTCAGATTGGAGGCTTCAGTCCGTTATTACTGCCAAAGAGACAGCCGAGCTTAGGTTGGAGTTCATTCCACACATCACCCATCTGATAAGGAAAACAGAAAGAAAAACAAAAAAAGGTTTGTCTTTATGTAAAATATGTATTTTTGGAACAAAAAAAAAACCTAATCCAAAAATTCAACCAGATTTAAATATAACAAAAAGACAGACTTATATGTATATATAAATAAAAGATATACCTCTTTTTAAAACAGAAAGAGGACATGCAGTATGTGATATGCACTTTTTCATGGGAAATATACGGTAGCTCTAATCCAGTCACACACCCTTCAGTATTAGCTCTTTTGTTAGATGTTAGGAGCCAATCTAAAACTATATTGGCCATTCCCACTGAAGAGGTGCTGAGTCGACTTCAAGGCGAGCTGGAGGAAAACCCATTTCCATACAGCCTTACCTCTCTGTGTCCTTGGACCTGCGAGTTAACGAAAGCCCCAAGAATGTTGGCAGTGATTGGAAGGTAGGTGAAGATAAGCTGTGTCTCTTGATGAAGGCAGAACAGGGAGAAATAGTTGCGGAGCTCCATGGTCTGGATGGCACTTTCTTGCTATTAAAAGAATTATGCCAAAACAGAAAACTGATGATTAATGTCAAATGATAATGAAAAAGATGTGAACAAGAGGAAGCTATTACCTTTTTGTTAAAAAAAGAAAGTTCTTTCATAAAGCGCATTCCCCAGACATTAATCTTGGAATGCACAGTGTCTGGACCTTTAGTTTGCTTGAGAAATGCTTGCCTTTTTTACTTTTATTTGACTGAATACATTACTTTTTGCAACTTCTTGCCTTGTTTAGAATTAAAGACTTAAATGTGTTTTCTTTCATTTGGCTTTTTCATTTCCTGTAAAGCACTTTGAATCCCTTAATGTAATATTAGTGCTGTGTAAATAGCCTTACCTTTCCCTAAAGTTTTTCATTACACAACAGTTGTTAGGAAAGAATATTCTCGATGTTCAATGTCATTTTGGCAGTGCGGTAGGATTGGTACTTCTAAAAATACAGAAATGTTCTCCAACATATTTCTTCAAGACAAAAATATTTTTATATTTGACAGGTGAAGCCTTAGTAAAAAGTTTAATTACATGCAAAAATGGAGCTCTTAAAACCCACCAGGAGTCCAACAAAACAGTATTTGTAATGTAGGAATGTTATGGCCTGCAAAAATCACAAAGTCAGCTGACTCGACAGTTGTTGAGCAGGCAATCTTCTACAAAAATGATACGGCACAAAGTTAATTAGTAAAGAAGCTGGCCATTTACAGAGTGCTCTGTTAATGAAAAGTTGAATGGAAGGAAAAAATGGGTAGACAAGCAACAGGGATTATATAGCAGCAGTGCCTGGATAGGATTTCTGGAGCAAAACCCAGTCAAGAGTTTGGGACATTTCACAGGATTTGGACTGTGAGTGGAGTCAGTGTCTTAGGAGCCATTACACACAGATATATCAGAGACATGAACAGCCATCTACCAGGACATTTTAAAGCATGTTTCCTTCTGCAGACAAGCTTTAGAGGCGTAGTCCATTTTTGAGTAGAACATTGCACTCCACACAGTCAAAAGTATAAATAATTGCTTTAATAACCATGGTATCACAGTTTTTGATCGAAAAACATAAAATCTAACTAACATCTGTTGTCCAAGATGTTATGTTTCTAGGAAACATAAGAAAAGTTGAGGCCATGAGCCTCACACCTTTAAAAAAAGCACTTGTATCACTACTGAAATAGATTAACTAAATAAAATGCTAAAGTATTTGATAAGTGAAGAAATGCCAAAATATAGGAAACAACAATTTTACATATTAAAATTGCACATGTTTGTTTCCCTAAAATGCTATTTGTTAAGGGAAATGAACGGAAAAATGTGTTTAAATGGCAAACAAACTAAGCACACTGGCTGCATTCAGAAGATTAAAAAAAACACCAAGAAAATTAAAGTATAAAATAAATGAATTACCTTCTTAACATGGACTCAGCTTTGTACCAGTGTCTGAAAATTTGTTTTTAGTCTGCAAATGAGTCTGTGATTTACCACATTAAATTAAATGTGTTCAAACGGTTTAAAGAGGAGACTATACTTTTTGAAGATTATCCAGTCTGAGTGAGAGTGTTTTTGTGCATGAAAAGGGTCTTAGGAGTTAAAAGGCCTGAAGTCCACATCACAGCAGCCTGCCCCAGCTCTGAATCCTGGCTTTGCTTCCTAACAGCACCATTAAATGTATGACGAGTCACCTTTCACCATGACAATGCTCTTACTGCCATTTTAATAGCTTATGTCACGACTGAGTTGAAGCAGCTTTTGCAAAGAAAGTTTTATAATTAGGCAAACAAAATGAAACTGAAAGATCACCTGAACGATTCGTGATTCCAGCTGCTCTACAGAAGCCTGCTCTTTGGGCTGAACAGTGGCACTCATCATCTGCCTTTTCATCATGCTGTACTTGTGCAGCGCTTTTTGGTGCTCGTGAAGCACGCCCTTTTCATGACGCTCGCAGAGATCCTAGAGGGGAAAAAGAAAGAAAAAAAACAGGCAGCAGCTCTTACTGATTGACTGAAAGTGGCGGGGTGATGCACTTCACCACAACATTATATAACAGATGAGTGACAAGAGAAGCACTGGGAAAAAAGTATGGATAACTTAAAGTACTTTGACAAACAAGAGCTGCAATTTTATAAATCCATCTAGTTGAAAGTCATTCCCACAAATAAAAGTTCTGTTCGTAAAAGGAGAAACTTAAAAAAATAATAATAATAACATACTGTGGGCTATTAAAGATTTCAGGAGGAGATAATGGGAAATAATTGTCAAACTCTTTTCACCTTTATCATGACATCATCAATGCAACTGACAAACATGTAAATATGTGTGGGAGTTGAGGAATAAAATTAAAAAGTGCAATAACCATGTTGCGTAACTGTGCGCACCTTTGAACAAATACTTTAAAAATTACGATTCAACTTCAGCAATCACTCTTCTTGAGTTAACACTTGTATTTAAGTACAGAACAGCTGAACTTGAGATAAAGTTATTATTTTGGGATTTTTGACATTTGCATCTTTTAGTAAAAGACAATTTACAGAGGTAGGAAAAGATGATTCGAGGTTGACTAATGTGTCAGTTATGTTACAAAACATTCTGCGGAACTATATAAAAACAATTGGACATAAATGTGAGAAAATGAAACAACTAAGATATTCCAGAAACTCTCCAAAGTTAAATAAAAAAAAAAGACTGGAGCTGGTTATTAAGGTCACAACAATGGCCAAAACTGGAGGCATTTCCAACAAGTTCTGGTTGTGTTCTACATGTGACAATCCTCTGTATTCTCCATATTTCTGAACTAAGTTCTGTTGCAAGACATAAGACTTCTTCTACAGAAAATCTCCTTTCTGGGGCAGAAGAAAATCTTTGGGAACTACTGCCTTAAGAAATAATGTGTTAAAGTTTGGTAAAACAAAAATGCACATTTTTGAGCTACAATTCCAAATTGAATGCACAAAAACAAAAATTGAGTGTATTACTAAATGAGCATCATATCCACAGTGGAAGCACCATGCAGTGGAGTAACTTGGCTTAAATACCAGTCAGTTTTTACCTCCGTGGGTCTGCTACAAAAATAAAGATAAGGACACATCTCCTTTTACAGGATCAAAGGAAGTTCTAGTGTTCTCTCCAAACAATGAAACTGTGTTTTGTTTTTGGAAGGAGCTAAGTGAGATTTAACTGTTGAGAGGCTTCACAATTTCAGCTTTCCTGAATGTAAAAATGGTAATATTAACAACATAGTTACTTCAGTGGTAATTGTCTGCGATGCTTTCAACATGCAAATGTTTGTTATTGTAGAACAGTTTAATTTTGGAGGGGAAATGGAAGATTGATACACCAATGATTTCTTTCTTAGCATAACTGCTGATATCTTTCCCTCTGTGCATTATGGTAACTAACTCCTGAATGCCCTTACTTACGTCTACAATATCCTGGATTAAAAGAATTTTTCACAATGTAGACATACCACATTCTTGACTCAGCACAAAAGAAACGAAAGTCAAGCTTGCTCACTCTGTATGACTGCAGCAAATCTAGAAAGAAGTTCAGTTTTTCCACAACATCGTCCTGTTCCCGTCTGCCCTGGAGACATAAAGAGAGCAACATTTATCACCAAGTTTTAGTTTGGGAAAAACACAGCGGGCATGTACTCAAGGTTGTACCTGCTGAGCGGCTTTGTCAGATAAAACTGCAAACTCCTCCGACAGGCTTTTCAAAGACTGACGCAGAGTTCCCCAGCTGCTTTGGGAGGAGGCCAAGGAAGGAAGAACCGACGCATCTGAGCCCAAAGCACTGGTGAAAACATTAATATAAGAAAAGAATTAAATATTGCAGGATCCAGACTACTCAGGATGGAATCCTTCTGCGAAAGCCATAAATCCTAGAGGATGATTAACTGTATATCCTTCATAATAAAAAATACCTAAGCTCTCGACCAAACTGGACCAGATCAGTTGAGTTCTCCATTGAGCGCTCAGCCATTTTTTCAGCTCTGTCCCGCAGTCTCTGAAAGCTGTTGTGGATATTTTTAATCAGCTCTCTGCTTGTTGAGAACTGAGCCTGAATGTCTGCTGGGAGATATTCCTGCAAAAGAGGTCCAACAAAATCTCCTAAGTTATGTTTATAGTTTTTAAATGAAAGTAAAAGCAGTAGGAAAAAGTATGCCTGGAGTCACCATATCCATGACGAACCTTAGCTTGGGTTGCAATCCTGTTGGTCATAAACTCGTCACCCGTTTTCTTGCAAGTGTCACGCAGCTTAGTCTGGACATCCTGTTTGCGAAGCAGGGTGACGAGTGGGTGAGTGGAAAAGGACAAAGTGTGAATCAAACAGGATGTGCTATGCTCCCATGCACCGTGAAGATAGTGCTTATTATGCAAGAAAATGCTTGAAAACATACAGAGCCACTGTAGGTGAGAAAGGTCTTGACCAGCTCATCCTCGGAGAAGAGGGGGTGGCGAGCCACCAAGTTAATAAATCTGATTAGAGCTCGTCTTCTCCCTTCAATGAACTCACGCTCGGACATAGACGTTAGGACTGTGAATGAAAGAAAAAAAACAAATATCTGGAGTTTTACTTTAGAAGTGTGCAAAGGCAACATAATGAACAGTTTAATTCAAGAGTCAAGTGCTCATAATCCCATAAGGTTTATCTAAATGCAAAATATTACCTCTGCAGATTCTCAGATCTCAGAACATCTAGTGTTGGCTAGAAAATGGTCAGTTAAGACCAAAAATCTTAGACCAAAACTCAGTCTTACAGTTCTTCTTTGTCATGGCCACACACAAAGAAGAGTTGCTAGAGATACCATTATCCCTGACCTTTTAAGTCTTAAAAAAAAAAAAAGATAAAAATAGTTTAGTGTAGATAAGAACCAACAAAAAATTCCCGGAGAAGCAGCTGGGGCAGTAATCAGCGGGCATGCAGTGAGTCATATCAACACTGAGGGAAATTACAGAACCTGTCTTCTAAAGCAACATCACAGCTGGAACTAGCATAGATCCAAACATTTGCTTAAGAATTAATCTCAAGAGATTATTAAACCCATTGTAGTTAAATCATCAAAACAACATCATAGTGTTTAACTGAGAAATGATGCCTCTTATCAGTCTTTTAGGAGCACTTGTGCACATGAAATGAGGGGGCAGGGCAAATAAGTGAGAACAGAAGTATACATTTGGATTAATCTGTTACTAATCCCTTCCCTTCCTCCTGTTGGATATGAAATGTGCTCTGTACAGACAGACTGATAGGACATAGGGCAACACAAACAACCTTAAATAAGTACACAGCACAACCATATAAAATTTGTGTTGATTTGTTCATTTTAAATGAACAGAAATATTTAACAAGTTTCACAAATCTGAATAACAAAGCTCCATGTGTCAAAATCAAAAGAGGAACAAAGTTTTAAAGTTAGAATGTTACATTCAAAAAAATCTATTTTTCTAAAACCATGGCTAAACACCATGAATCCTTTTTGAATAACTCACATAACTACCACTAAAGCTTTAAGTCTTCAGGAAGTGGAAGAAGCTAACTTTATACATCACTGGTTTATGTATCTGTCAGACAAACGCTTTGAAGAACCAAATGACCAGAAAAAAATCCTTCCAAGCCTTTGTCTATTAAAAGACTTTTAAAAGCTGGGATTTCAACCTAAATTATCTCAAAACAAATAAAAGCATTATGAAATTCTGATGCAGAACACAAATCTGGTAAATAAAACAAAACAAATGGAGACTAACCAGTGCAGTTCGCACAGAAACCTACCTCCCTTCAGCATCCTTTTGGGTGGCAGTGCCGGAACCACTCTGTAGGCAAATTTCTGCAGCAAAACTTCGTGGAAGACGTCGAAATCACTATACCGCCTGTATACTGATATTTTATAACGCTAAACAGTAAAAACAATGAAAATGAATTACACAACAGGTATGAGAACAATTGATTTAGTCTGTTCTGATGTGGGTTTGTGCAAACTACTTGATAAAAAGTGGAGTATTGTCAACATGATACAGTAGCATGTTTCAGATTTTAATTTCCTTGCCTGGCTGATGACCTGGTATTCCACATGCTTAAGGAACAGGCCCTTCTTCTCCGGAATCAGCTCCACCTGGATTGTGTCTTTGATGAGAAGCTGTTCAAATGTCTGTGAAATGGTGAGCACGTCGTCCTGAGCCGGCTGCATCCTCAGAGCGCTCAGTTCCCTCGGCTCTCCGAGTTGGGGTTTCGGCAACTCTGTAAATCACACATTTCAGAGCCAACATTTGTTCTCCATGATTGAATCAATACTTTAGGAGTGACCAGAATTTCAAAACCGTTCAGAATGCCATTTTTTCCAAAGCAACCTTTTTTTTCTCCCCAGTTTGTCTCTATAACAGTGCTCTTGACAGTAATTCCCTGTGACCTTTTATGATTCCTTCCAGGACATTCCAAGACAGCTGTGCATAAAATTTAATTTACTGAGGAAAACTCAAAGAGAGTTCTGGCGCAGAACAGGAAGTGGCATGAAGCAAGTTGCCATTCTGCCCACACCTGAAAAAACAAAACTGGATTCAACACTAAAGCCTGCAGATGGATCCAAGTCTGGTCTGCATAATAGTTACCTTTAGGAAAACCATAAAATATCCCTCTATCATCATTCCACAGAGGGAAAACATAACACTTAAAAATACAGCAAACTGCAAAAAAAAATATTTGTATTCTTTGAATGTCTCCATATTTAGTCTGTTATGCAAAAGCACTTACTTTCAGAAGGCACTGGATTTGTACATCTGTGCATTGTTCAACCCTTGTCTAAATGTAGCTGTTCTGTGAAGGCCTTTAAATCCATTGAAAATATATTCGACAATACTTGAAAACGTATGTTTGCAGATACTCTCCACCCAGCCTGGGCTATTTCACAGAATACAAACAGAAATGTTTGCACAGAAATGTGTGCAACAATATCCACTTTTCAATAAACACGTCTTGTTGTTCAATCATATAAAGTACATCAAATATCCAGGTTGTAAAGTACAAAAGTTAAAGAGATATAACTACTTTTGTAAGCCACTGTAACCATAGACTCCCAGCACATGTTTTTGTCCCACATAGAAGAAATAATGGAGGATAATAAAATGTGCAACAAAAAGGCTTTTCTAAAATATTCCCAAACACACATCACTTGTTATCTGAGGTAAAGTTGCTGCTGAATTTATGCTACTGGCAAAAGTGTCAAGAAAAACTTCCATGAGAGCTAATAAAAAGAGTGACATTTGCACCTTGCACGTGAACAAATGTTTCATTTCTGAGGCCGTCTTTGGACACCAAGCTACTCATTAAGCAGAAACCTTTACTATTCTGCTGTCACTGCAACAGTCACTTACCATGTATGAAGAGTTTAGGACTTGGTTTTTTCCCTTGCTGGGCTAGAGCAATTAAAGCTAGCGCTTTATAGAGGGTGAGCTTAGTAAGGAATCCATCTGTACAGTCAATATGCTCAGCAATCTGAAAAAAAAAAAAAAGGTGGACGGAGACAATATGAAAGAGAAGGTCAACATTTTTCAGTCTGAGATCCAACTTTAACTGTGGTTTGCATTCCTGTGTGCACAAAGCTCTCACAAGACACAAAGCGAATGATATGCTACAAAAGGTCAGAAAAGGGGGAATGGCACCTTCAGGGAATTCACCCAGCTACATCCCTATTAAATATTTCATCTTTAATTTCCAACAAAAGATACTTAAGCTTTCTGCCTTCTCAGCATCTTGAGGAACTACTCACCTGGCTGAGAGCTGTCTTAGAGAGACCGCTCCTTTCCAGAAGGCGCTTAAAAACTTCCACCTGCACTCTCTCATCTGTCCTGCAGCGGATGGCCTCATACACTTCTCTGTAATAGGCAGGAACTGAACCTAAAAGGGGAACAACACCTACATAGCATCACATGCTCCTCAAAATTAGAAAGATTTCATTTACTACACAACACCCAAGAGGTTACTTTGCATAAATGACATCAACAAAAGAAAAAAATATATTTTGAAAAGGATAGTGACACATCATGTGACTTTGTCTTTTCGTTTCTGCGAAGACAACTTTTGTTTGCTCTATTTTAAAATGACGAGGATGGACTTAAATTGAGAGAATTAATCATTTGCAAATATTTAAAGAGATTAAAAATGAAGAATGCGTGATATGACATTTTAAGTAAATCCTTCAAGACACACCTGACAAGACAATCCTGAGTATTTCAGGATTAAGAGAAAAAACAAAATTTGTCCTGATCTTTCTAGTCATGGCTCAAGAAAGGAGCAACAATAGTTTGGGGGGAATAATTGAGAACATGAATGAGAGCTTTTGAGATGGAACAACTTGTTTCCGATCGATCAGTGAAAACTTCTCATGAGGTGAGTTCAAATCGCGATCTCAGCGTGTTGTAAAATCCTCGCGTTTTGACGCGCGAGTTTCGCAAATACACCGAGAAAAGTCACGTAAAATCACATGGAAATCACTGACTCAAGAGAGAGTAAAAAAGTTTTCACACGTTACCTTCATTGATCTCTCCTGCCATAGCTCGGGCTGTCATGTGAGCACAACAGCACCTCCATGTGATTTCCTGCAGAGAAGGAAAAGCAAGTTATTTGCGTCTTAAAGTTGTAGTGAACCCTGGTTGAAGTCTAAGTCCTGATGAAGTGAAGCCAGTTGCCACCTACACGCTCTGGACACCACTGAGGGGATTTTTAAAGATTTTGGGGGCGTGAATATGAGAGTCTATGTCTCGGTTTCGTTAAACATTAC
Organism: Xiphophorus maculatus; assembly: GCF_002775205.1. Classification (NCBI taxonomy): domain Eukaryota; kingdom Metazoa; phylum Chordata; class Actinopteri; order Cyprinodontiformes; family Poeciliidae; genus Xiphophorus; species Xiphophorus maculatus. Next base: position 7,906,996 of record NC_036458.1, on the reverse strand, counting down.
CTAATTGCATTATGTAGTCTATCGTCTACCAAAAATATAAACCATGAGTGGTTTTACATATAACTTCTTATTTCCTGGTCTCACCAGCGCAGGTTAATTTGATTTAATCTCTTCCTCAATCTCCAAAAAATATGCCTGCATAACAAATGTTGCATTCACGTACACCTCGTAGATATTTCTTTTTTCCTAAAGACGTGACTACTTTTAAGAGAGAGTTCATTGCAAATCATCCCTTTATGTCACAGGTGTCAAACTCCAATCCTCACGGGCCGCTGTCCTGCAACTTTTAGATGTGCCTCTACTGGACCACACCTGAATTAAACAATTAGGTCATTAGCAAGGCTGTGGAGAACTTGCCTACACATGGAGGTAATTAAGCCATTTCATTCCAGTGTTTTGTACCTGTGGCACATCTAAAAACTGTAGGACACCGGCCCTTGAGGACTGGAGTTGACACCCCTGCTTTATGTGAATATTTACCAAGAATAACTAACAGTTTGATTAATTAGTGTTGGTCAGTTCTCTTAAAAAACAGTTAGTATATCTAGCGATCTCTGTGGCAGTGCTACAAACTGGACACTGTTGATCACTTTACGTCTTTCTTCCACTACTCAAAATGGCATTGAATACATTTATATAAGTTTTTTTTTCTTTTTGGGGCCTGCCATGCAAAGCAATGGCAGGAACCTATTGCTATTCTCCCAAGAAAAGTTTCTTTATTATTATTGGGGCCTGCCATGCAAAGCAATGGCAGGAACCTATTACTCTACACCCAACAAGCGTCTCTTTAATATTATTATAATTCTTTATTTTTCTTCCGTAACCGTTAATGCGGCTCGTACCGCTGGGTGCACACCTACAAATGAGGTATCAAAACGTGCAGAAAATTCACGCCATTGGAGCTATTATTTTTGGTGGGATTTGGGCTTAACGTGGCGACATAATTCGCAAAAAACTGCGAAAAAAACCCCATTATAACTCAATGGGAAAAATCCTAGAAATACCCTATTTTTGAGGATTTGCTGTGTCGTCACAAATTCACCTAGAAATGCCATTCAAATTTCATTTTGTAGATACGTCTGTGATCTCTTCGAAAGTGAAGACGGCTCGTCGATACCAGTTACGGTTTGTCCACAATTTGCCTCTAAGCGACCCAAAGTTTCTCATTTTTGCTCAAGTTAGAGTGCGTTTCTGGCTGCTTAGAGTGAGAGATGAAGACAACTTTTTCAACCCAAATCATTTTTGAAATCGCCATCACGCCCACAAATATCGCACGATTAGTATCAAAATCGGTCCTGACATTGATACGCCTGTCTGCTCCGGTAAAATGTTTTCGAAATTTATCTAGACCGTACGGTTTTCTGTCACGGTGCTTCAGAGCAAAGTCATGCGACAGGATTTTCTGAGGCTGTCTGAGGCTCTCTCCCATGTATTTGAATAGAATTTCAGATCTGGGCACAACATTTCTTTCTCTCATCGCTGTAAATGTTCTGAGTGAGGTACAGATATGAATCTCGGGACTATCGCAGAAGACACATTGAACTGTCATACGCTGCAAACGCTTTTCGAATATGTATTACGGTTCCCGAACAAGAAGGATTTGTTTCCAATGCTTTTTTGTCAGTAAAATGTGTTTGCTCAAACACACAATTGTGTGTTTGAGAGCTCAGCGCTCAGAGCTCACACCTGCTGAGACCATTATTTACCATAGCAACGGAACTCAAGAGGCTATTGGCTGCTGATTTGGACTACAGATACGCATCGCTGTAGTTCTATCTATCCTCAGTTGAAACAGATCAGGACTGAGAACTGGCCTTTAGAACTACCTGCTGCTATGGGCTGTATATAACTGATTGAACTCAGTAACTGTTACACATGGGATTAGTTTGGAACTTTAAAATTAAGCATACTGAAAATTTCAAAATAAAAGCCTTGAATATTTTACATGACGTAATTGCTCTTTTTGGCCGTATATGACTTTTTCATCCAAAGCAATGTTACACATGGGATTAGTTTGGAACTTTAAAATGGAGCATAATAATAATTTCAAAATAAAAGCCTTGAATATTTTACATGACGTAATTGCTCTTATTGGCCGTATATGACTTTTTCATCCAAAGCAATGTTACACATGGGATTAGTTCGGAACTTTAAAATGGAGCATAATAATAATTTCAAAATAAAAGCCTTGAATATTTTTACATCAGGTAATTGCGCTTTTTGGCTTTATGTGACTTTTTTATCCAAAGCACTGTTACACAATGGAATAGTTTGGCCCTCTGAAATGAAGCATACTGAAAATTTCAAAATAAAAGCCTTGAATATTTTTATGTCATGTAATTGCTCTTTTTGGCCGTATATGACTTTTTCATCCAAAGCACTGTTACACATGGGATTTGTTCGGAACTTTAAAATGGAGCATAATAATAATTTCAAAATAAAAGCCTTGAATATTTTTACATCAGGTAATTGCGCTTTTTGGCTTTATGTGACTTTTTCATCCAAAGCACTGTTACACATGGGATTAGTTCGGAACTTTAAAATGGAGCATAATAATAATTTCAAAATAAAAGCCTTGCATATTTTTACATCAGGTAATTGCGCTTTTTGGCTTTATGTGACTTTTTTATCCAAAGCACTGTTACACATGGGATTCGTTCAGAACTTTAAAATGGAGCATACTGAAAATTTCAAAATAAAAGCCTTGAATAGTTTTTACATCATGCAATTGCTGTTTTTGGCTTTGTATGACTTTTTCATCCAAAGCACTGTTACACATGGGATTAGTTCGGAACTTTAAAATGAAGTTTAACAAAACTTCCAAAATAAAAGCCTTGACAAAAATTTTAAATCGTACTGAATGGTGCACGTCCGCCTCGCTTAACGTTCTTGCGGTTCTCCGCGTGCCATTGATTACGTTGCGGCGTTCTTTAGCGTCGATGCCGATTTGTGGCGTGACGACGCCGGGCCCGAACCCCACGGGCGCGCCTTTGACAGGCCCCGGCTAAATTTCTTCCGAAATTTTCTAGTTGGGGCCTGCCATGCAAAGCAATGGCAGGAACCTATTACTCTACACCCAACAAGCGTCTCTTTAATATTATTATAATTCTTTATTTTTCTTCCGTAACCGTTAATGCGGCTCGTACCGCTGGGTGCACACCTACAAATGAGGTATCAAAACGTGCAGAAAATTCACGCCATTGGAGCTATTATTTTTGGTGGGATTTGGGCTTAACGTGGCGACATAATTCGCAAAAAACTGCGAAAAAAACCCCATTATAACTCAATGGGAAAAATCCTAGAAATACCCTATTTTTGAGGATTTGCTGTGTCGTCACAAATTCACCTAGAAATGCCATTCAAATTTCATTTTGTAGATACGTCTGTGATCTCTTCGAAAGTGAAGACGGCTCGTCGATACCAGTTACGGTTTGTCCACAATTTGCCTCTAAGCGACCCAAAGTTTCTCATTTTTGCTCAAGTTAGAGTGCGTTTCTGGCTGCTTAGAGTGAGAGATGAAGACAACTTTTTCAACCCAAATCATTTTTGAAATCGCCATCACGCCCACAAATATCGCACGATTAGTATCAAAATCGGTCCTGACATTGATACGCCTGTCTGCTCCGGTAAAATGTTTTCGAAATTTATCTAGACCGTACGGTTTTCTGTCACGGTGCTTCAGAGCAAAGTCATGCGACAGGATTTTCTGAGGCTGTCTGAGGCTCTCTCCCATGTATTTGAATAGAATTTCAGATCTGGGCACAACATTTCTTTCTCTCATCGCTGTAAATGTTCTGAGTGAGGTACAGATATGAATCTCGGGACTATCGCAGAAGACACATTGAACTGTCATACGCTGCAAACGCTTTTCGAATATGTATTACGGTTCCCGAACAAGAAGGATTTGTTTCCAATGCTTTTTTGTCAGTAAAATGTGTTTGCTCAAACACACAATTGTGTGTTTGAGAGCTCAGCGCTCAGAGCTCACACCTGCTGAGACCATTATTTACCATAGCAACGGAACTCAAGAGGCTATTGGCTGCTGATTTGGACTACAGATACGCATCGCTGTAGTTCTATCTATCCTCAGTTGAAACAGATCAGGACTGAGAACTGGCCTTTAGAACTACCTGCTGCTATGGGCTGTATATAACTGATTGAACTCAGTAACTGTTACACATGGGATTAGTTTGGAACTTTAAAATTAAGCATACTGAAAATTTCAAAATAAAAGCCTTGAATATTTTACATGACGTAATTGCTCTTTTTGGCCGTATATGACTTTTTCATCCAAAGCAATGTTACACATGGGATTAGTTTGGAACTTTAAAATGGAGCATAATAATAATTTCAAAATAAAAGCCTTGAATATTTTACATGACGTAATTGCTCTTATTGGCCGTATATGACTTTTTCATCCAAAGCAATGTTACACATGGGATTAGTTCGGAACTTTAAAATGGAGCATAATAATAATTTCAAAATAAAAGCCTTGAATATTTTTACATCAGGTAATTGCGCTTTTTGGCTTTATGTGACTTTTTTATCCAAAGCACTGTTACACAATGGAATAGTTTGGCCCTCTGAAATGAAGCATACTGAAAATTTCAAAATAAAAGCCTTGAATATTTTTATGTCATGTAATTGCTCTTTTTGGCCGTATATGACTTTTTCATCCAAAGCACTGTTACACATGGGATTTGTTCGGAACTTTAAAATGGAGCATAATAATAATTTCAAAATAAAAGCCTTGAATATTTTTACATCAGGTAATTGCGCTTTTTGGCTTTATGTGACTTTTTCATCCAAAGCACTGTTACACATGGGATTAGTTCGGAACTTTAAAATGGAGCATAATAATAATTTCAAAATAAAAGCCTTGCATATTTTTACATCAGGTAATTGCGCTTTTTGGCTTTATGTGACTTTTTTATCCAAAGCACTGTTACACATGGGATTCGTTCAGAACTTTAAAATGGAGCATACTGAAAATTTCAAAATAAAAGCCTTGAATAGTTTTTACATCATGCAATTGCTGTTTTTGGCTTTGTATGACTTTTTCATCCAAAGCACTGTTACACATGGGATTAGTTCGGAACTTTAAAATGAAGTTTAACAAAACTTCCAAAATAAAAGCCTTGACAAAAATTTTAAATCGTACTGAATGGTGCACGTCCGCCTCGCTTAACGTTCTTGCGGTTCTCCGCGTGCCATTGATTACGTTGCGGCGTTCTTTAGCGTCGATGCCGATTTGTGGCGTGACGACGCCGGGCCCGAACCCCACGGGCGCGCCTTGGCAGGCCCCGGCTAAATTTCTTCCGAAATTTTCTAGTTATTCTTTATTTTTCATCCGTAACCGTTAATGCGGCTCATACCGCTGCGTGCACACCTACAAAAGAGGTATCAAAACGTGCAGAAAATTCACGCCATTCCAGCTATTACTTTTGGTGGGATTCGGGATTAACATGGCGACATAATTCGCAAAAAACTACGAAAAAAACCCCATTATAACTCAATGGGAAAAATCCTAGAAATACCCTATTTTTGAGGATTTGCTGTGTCGTCACAAATTCACCTAGAAATGCCATTCAAATTTCATTTTGTAGATACGTCTGTGATCTCTTCGAAAGTGAAGACGGCTCGTCGATACCAGTTATGGTTTGTCCACAATTTGCCTCTAAGCGACCCAAAGTTTCTCATTTTTGCTCATATTAGAGTGACAGCCGACCTCGGATCAGATATGGGCACAACATTTCTTTCTCTCATCACTGTAAATGCTCTGAGTGAGGTACAGATATGAATCTCGGGACTATCGCAGAAGACACATTGAACTGTCATACGCTTAAAACGCTTTTCGAATATGTATTACGGTTCCCGAACAAGAAGGATTTGTTTCCAATGCTTTTTTTCAGTAAAGTGTGTTTGCTCAAACACACTTGTGTGTTTGAGAGCTCACAGCTCAGAGCTCACACCTGCTGAGACCATTATTTGCCATAGCAACGGAACTCAAGAGGCTATTGGCTGCTGTTTAGGACTACGAATACGCATCACTGTAGTTCTATCTATCCTCAGTTGAAACAGATCAGGACTGAGAACTGGCCTTTAGAACTACTGCTGCTATGGGCTGTATATAACTGATTTAACTCAGTAACTGTTACACATGGGATTAGTTTGGAACTTTAAAATGGAGCATAATAATAATTTCAAAATAAAAGCCTTGAATATTTTTACATCAGCTACTTGTGTTTTGAGCATTATATAACTATTTTAACCGAAGGACTATTACGCATGGGATTAGTTTGGCCCTTTGAAATGAAGCATCCTGCAAATTTCAAAATAAAAGCCTTGAATATTTTTACATGACGTAATTGCTCTTTTTGGCTTTATTTGACTTTTTCATCAAAAGCACTGTTACACATGGTATTAGTTTGGCCCTTTGAAATGAATATTAACAAAAATTTCAAAATAAAAGCCTTGAAAATTTTTACATCATGTAATTGCTCTTTTTGGCTTTATTTGACTTTTTCATCCAAAGCACTGTTACACGTGGTATTAGTTTGGCCCTTTGAAATGAAGCTTAACAAAAGTTTCAAAATAAAAGCCTTGAATATTTTTACATGACGTAATTGCTCTTTTTGGCTTTATTTGACTTTTTCATCCAAAGCACTCTTACACGTGGTATTAGTTTGGCCCTTTGAAATGAAGCTTAACAAAAGTTTCAAAATAAAAGCCTTGAATATTTTACATGAAGTAATTGCTCTTTTTGGCCGTATATGACTTTTTCATCCAAAGCAATGTTACACATGGGATTAGTTCGGAACTTTAAAATGGAGCATAATAATAATTTCAAAATAAAAGCCTTGAATATTTTTACATCAGGTAATTGCTGTTTTTGGCTTTATGTGACTTTTTCATCCAAAGCACTGTTACACGTGGTATTAGTTTGGCCCTCTGAAATGAAGCATACTGAAAATTTCAAAATAAAAGCCTTGAATATTTTTACATCATGTAATTGCTTTTTTTGGCCGTATATGACTTTTTCATCCACAGCACTGTTACACATGGGATTAGTTTGGAACTTTAAAATGGAGCAAAGTAATAATTTCAAAATAAAAGCCTTGAATATTTTTACATCATGCAATTGCTGTTTTTGGCTTTGTATGACTTTTTCATCCAAAGCACTGTTACACATGGTATTAGTTTGGCCCTTTGAAATGAAGATTAACAAAAATTTCAAAATAAAAGCCTTGAATATTTTGACATCATGTAATTGCTCTTTTTGGCTTTATTTGACTTTTTCATCCAAAGCACTGTTACACATGGTATTAGTTTGGCCCTTTGAAATGAAGCATACTGAAAATTTCAAAATAAAAGCCTTGAATATTTTTACATGACGTAATTGCTCTTTTTGGCTTTATTTGACTTTTTCATCCAAAGCACTCTTACACGTGGTATTAGTTCAGAACTTTAAAATGAAGCATACTGAAAATTCCAAAATAAAAGCCTTGAATACTTTTACATCAGCTACTTGTGTTTTGAGCATTATATAACTATTTTAACCCAAGGACTATTACGCTTGGGATTAGTTTGGCCCTTTGAAATGAAGTTTAACAAAACTTCCAAAATAAAAGCCTCGACAACATTTTAAATCGTACCGAACGGTGCACGTCCGCCTCGCTTAACGTTCTTGCGGTTCTCCGCGTGCCACTGATCACGTCGCGGCGTCCTTTGGCGTCGACGCCGATTTGTGGCGCGACGACGCCGGGCCCATGCCCGACGGGCGCGCCTTGGCAGGCCCCGGCTAAATTTCTTCCGAAATTTTCTAGTTTTACTTGTTTTTTCCTCACTGAGTCATACCAAAAAAGGGTTAGACATCAGACAGCTTTATTCTTGATAAAATATTAAGAATACACCTGATGTTTGCATTTTACTTAAAAAGTAAAGTTTTAACGCTGAAAGATTTAGAAACTTTAGTGACAGTCAGTAAACCTGCTGTGTGAGGAGTGAAGGGTTCTGTTGGAAACATATAAAACAGTGTGTTGATTATTGATTATATTCTGGATTTAACAGAGAACAAATGAAGTGAATAAAAATTGCAACAATATGATGTCTCCTTTTAATTCTCATGGAATCTCTTGCTGCAAATTACATAAAAAAAGTTTATTGATTTTCACTGGTTTTCCTGATAATAATAATAATAAAAAAAATGTTTAAAGCAACCAATGCATGGATTTCGCCTGTATCACTCTTTGACAGTGTACTTTTAGTTTAGTTTCCTGGTGAAATAAACACTAGGGGTGTTCATTTGTAGTTCTGAAAGTCAATTTTATGCAATATAGGAAAATGACTTAATGGAAAAGTCATGCAGGCGTTTGTCTTCAGGAGATCTTTGTAGTGTAAAAACTGATTGTATTTGTCCGGTTTCAGTGGGATCAACAACAATATGTTCTTTAGCTGAGGCATGCAATTGGAATTTCTGGAGAAATTTAGAGTATTCCAGGAACATATCAGTTTTGTTTAACAATTGCTCAACTAAGGTAAATATTTTTTTTTGTATTTGCATGGATGATGAAACAGTGATTTAGACATGATGTCATTGGTTTTCCATGTCTGTAAGGAGTAAAATTCATAAATTACCATTCAAGTCAAAAGAGGTTGACTGTAAATGTGACGTTTGAAGGAAATGCCCAACTGAAATATTATTTATAAAAAATGTATATATTTTAAATGAATTAAACGTTGATATTTTTCTCTCTTTCTACAATTAAAGAAACAATGACAGTCTGTTTGCAGTCTACCTTCGTCGCTATAGCAACCATTTTATACATGCTAAATGTGTAATCAAAATTTCCTGAAATTTCAAGCAGTAATGGCAATCCCGACACTCCGTGAACCTCACGTTGCTTGAATGCCAGCTCTCGCCAGTAGATGTCGCTGCAGGATCCCCTTTCACACCGATGATGATGTGGTTTTGTTGAGTTCTGGCCGGGGTTGGGTTGAACTGCCAGCTGGGGGACTGTCGTGAACAGTCGCAGCGTTGGCTCCAGCCTCCTGCGCTCAATTCCTAGCTGGATGAAGAAGTCGGTCTGAATGAACAGTGAGAGGCATCTGCGCTGGAATAAGTGTGGAAAAGATTAATTAAGAGGCCGGAGAACCGACAAATCTGGAAGAGAAGAAGTGCCGACCAGAATGCCAACTGGAACAAAAGAGACTACTTCTTCTTCTTGTCTTCCGTCTATTGGTGAACAGAACTAACTAGCAGCTAAAAGCTAGCTAACCTACATTGCTGTCTTAACTGGCTCTGAAGACTCGGTTGCTTTTGTTTTTTCAATAATGGCATATTTAAGTGAGCTTTAGCTCTTAGGAGTTTGCTGTTACATTACAACAGGGTGCTATAGTATATAGTTCAGTGTTAGCAACAGTTAAATAGGTAGACTGGGGAGGTTAATAGTTGGCTAGTTACCAGTTTTAGTTATCTCTTCGTGCTAGCGCTTGTTCGGCTGTTTCACATCTCGCCAATGAAGTTATTTTAGTGTGCTTTTTTCCTCAACAGCCACAACGAGCTTTCGTTAACACGTTTATGCTACACATCAACTGTTTTTGCGTATCGTTTCCATCTTGGACTCAAACTGGATGAAGTGGATTATTTTTCTTGTTTACACCTGAAGGCATCCTTTTTTTTCTTTTTTTTTTTTTTGCTTTTGACTTAATCTCTGACTCTTCATCGCCATGGCAGCTGTGGTCAGCTACTCGCCACCTTGGTGGGTGAACCTGCTGCACAGACTTCCCCACTTCAACTTAAAGTTTCAGCAAACAAGCAGTGATTTCCAGCCAGAAGACTGGACATATCAGCAGGTAAAATCCCTCTTCACACACTCGCCTCATTTAATTGGGAACAGTAGGATTAGGGCTTCTTTGGTGTACAGTTCACGGATCATGTTTGCAACCCGGAATTAAAGATTAATGGCTGATTGTGACAGGTTTACACCTGTTTGTTCTGCTCACCCTGTGATCCATGTTACCATCTGTTTGAACCTGTTTTATCCAGGCCTTGACCTTTTCCAGACACAAGCCAGCTGGCTCTGTTTGGTGTGTATTCAAAACCATCCTGAAAGTACCTAAGAAACCACTTGCGTGATAGTATGTTTTAGTCACATCTTTTATAACACACATGAATATTTAAAAATATGGAGTCGCTCTGTAAATACAACAAACAAAGAAGAGGGACAACCGGTCAGATTAAGGCGTTTTTAACCAATGGGAAAGGTCAAAGTGGAGTCTACACAGCTTGGTAATCAGCTAAGTCTGGGGGATGGGAAAGGAGAGGAGATCTGGATTTGTTCACAAGTTCAGAAGAAATTATGCTTAGTTTTGAAAATCTGTAAGCAGAAGTTTGGTGTTGCTCAAATTCCTTGGAATTTAAATTATTCTCAGCAAGTTCTGACATTTCTGTTTGACTCATTATGGTGTTAATTACCATGTTTTTTTTTTTAATGTTCTGGATTGGTGATGTATCCAGCTCAGCAGATTTTTGCCCCAATGAGAAAATACTTTAACACTTTTTAAATGGGAAACTTTATCCAGTTTTCTTTTTCTTTTTGCTTTTAAAAAGGCAATAAAAAAGCTTTAGTAAAATATTTTTGAGCAAAACAACAATTAAAAACATTGTCAGGATGATTACAGAAAGATCTTTTACGTCACATCTAGACTGCAGACAGTATTTGTGGGTTTTCTGGGAGACGATGTCACAAGATTCAGAGTTTCCTCTTTAATAGGATGAAATGATTCATAAAATGGAGAAGTGACTCATGATTCCAGAGAAACAGGAAGATAGTTCCCAGACACACGTTGCTGGTTTTATGGAGATGTGCTCGATCTTGTACAGGTATGCAGGCTGGAAATGAAAGTTAATCTAAAGGCGTGAAACAGTTTGTTTTCTTGTTTGGTTCTCCTTCGCTTCATGTGGGCGTCTGGTGTTTGCTGCCAGCTCTGTTTATTTCCCTCATGATTTAGTGAAAATGGTCAAGATGATCCACTTCTTTGTGTTATACAAGCCCTGTACTGTGGCAGGTTACTGGATAGATGATAGATAACTTTGCTATGTGGTATGAACAGCATGGCTGATTTTTGTGGAGTATTTAAATGCACATGTGGTTTAGCTGGTAAAATATGTGATTTCTCTCCAATCACAGTTTTATCATGGCAAACGTCACTCTGCCCCAGGCTCTTCGCATAAACCGTTATTGTTAACCTTATGTGATGACATCCTGCTAATTACTGTTAACACAGCTCTCCCCCGCAGGCTTAAGAAGAGTTTCAACTCGTCCAGATGGCCGAGCTGTCATTGTTGCTTACGATGCAAACACTTCTTAATGATGCAACCTTGACTTACTGCTGTATTGCAGTGTGTCAGAGATGTGCCCAAATTACTGTGTGTTTGCTTAGTCGTCTTCTGCTCCTCACTGAGCTCCGCAGAGCAGCATGCAAGAGCCAAGAAGTCATCCGGCTGCATCTAATCAGCCAGTCTGTCACAATCGTATGTCACAGTAGATAAAAGGAGCAGAGTCGCTGCTCTTTAAAGGTTAGATCTGCTTGGTTTTTAAGAACAGAATAAGTTCTCGTATTGAAATCAGCAGTCGTTAAAATTATGTGTTAGTCACAACGAGTCATTGAAGGGATAAAAATGGAGCAAGCAGGAGAACGCAAGGTTTTGGAAATCTGCCACAGATGTGTATCCTCAGGAGTCTGCAGCAAACACAGAAACCTTCTGCCTGACCTACATATTGTATGAAGTGTTGCTGTTGGCTGAGAGGTCTAACTATCACTGTACATCACTCCACTGTAAGCATGGAAATACTGTCATTACAGTCTCATGAGTACCAGAGTTATTATTCAAGAAGATCTTTTTTATGTTTTGTATCTTGCAATCCTGTTCTTTTTATATATTTTCCCTCTAGCAGTTTTTTTCCCTCAATAAATCATTACATATTATAATTTAGAATTTATTAATCATAACATATATTCTGATATTTTTTTAAAGACCAATTTTGTTTACGCAAACTTCATAATCATTTCATTTATGATTTCTGTTGTCAGTAATTTTTATTTTCATTGTTTTGTTTTTGCTTGTTTTATTTATTTTTGGGGCTATTTGAAATATCTTCTAGCTCCACTGTTGTGTTCCTTACAAATTGAAAGTTTATTGATTTTTAATATACAAAGTTGCATTACTATATTATTACCATTTTATGATTTTAATATGATCTCAAATCAACAATATCATAATTTATCACAATAATTTCTGGGACAATTTATAATCCAGCAAATTTGTTATCACGACAGGGCTAGTGCATACATGGCTGCTATTATTGTTATAGCTGTAAATGTGTTTGTTTGGTTTCAGGAAAAAATAGGCCAGTCTATGAGAGCCTGAGGATTTTTTCTGATATATTTAGACATGTGGCTATTTAATATCATTATCAATTTAAGTAATTTAACCAAATGTATACTGGAGACCTTCTGTAATGTTTGTGTATTAAAAAAGAAGATATACTTGAGGAATAGTTGGGCTATCCTCACATTTTTCCCACTTTGAATAGCTAAAATCAGATGATGTCACACCAGGTCCATATGGGTTGAACATCGTTGCTCAGCCTTTTGAAGTAAAAGTGAACACTGTGGTGAGATCAAAAGAGCAGTCTGTGGACTTAGGAAGGAATGCTATAGAAGCTTTGAGTCTGGTAAGGTTTTAAAGAAGTTTCATGAGAACTTGAAATCAGCCAATTCGACTGTAGTGGAGGAAGTTCATTACAGGCCTACTATAAAGGCCTAGTTCTGCCAGACCAAGCAAGTTCATTTTGCTATATTACTGAAAGAATACTACACATTTTTTAAAGAAGTCTCCAAGACCCTAAAATGTAATAGCAGAACCCTCAGCAGACTGATATGAATGTGTTTACCTCTAAGATTGGAGAGACGATCCACAAGTTGAACTTTCTTTGCAGGTGTGCAGAGGGAAACATTTGTTCTCTAAGAAGAAGGCCAGAATAAAGTTTTCCAGAGATAACATAGACCAGGACTATAATGTTCTTTGGACACCAGAACTGAGCACCAACTGGGCTTGAACTAAATTACATATTCCATGAAAAGAACCTGAAATCAGCTATGAAACGTTGATGTGTTCTGGTTTAGGCATGGCTGTCTGCAGCAGGACCTGACTAGCTCACAGTCATAGCAACAATAAATTCTCCTGTCTGAAGCAGAACTGGACCCTGCAAACATACTATGGACTAGTTTAAAACTAAGAAATGTAAATTATTATAATTACACATAGGAGACATTCTCATCACGTATTCTGAAGTTATCATCTTTGTTATTGACATAAAGACAAGCTCTCAAAACTCTGCTCCTCTTTCCTTTAGTCCATCTTGTTGCTGGGGGGGTTGGCGCTTGCCTGTTTGGTTCTGGACCTCCTGTTTCTCCTCTTCTACTCCATTTGGCTTTGCTGCCGGCGCAGCAAAACCTCTGAACAGCCCAACGCCGACTGCTGCTGCACGGCCTGGTGCGTCATCATCGCAACACTTGTGTGCAGGTAAGTGCAAACACATGACCGCGCTGGCGACGGTTCAGTCCACGAATTCAAGTTGCCAAGCATAATTAGCTTTTCATTTCACCCACGCTCACGATTCACTGTGTTACATTGCACTTTGATGTCACCACATGCTTGTGTGTTATAGCCTCATGATCAACATGCAAGTGTTCAACACGCTGTCGGTTTTTAAGATTCTCAAGCTCTTAATCATGAAAGAATCCATCTTGCCAGATTCCACTCTAATTAAGACGTAAATGTTTCAACCAGGCAGTGTTTTCCTCACTCAAACTTTAGCTGAATGGTATTGTTTGGTTGCAAGGATATGGATATAATTTTCACAAGTATATCTGCTTTATATGTTTGCCTCTTTACTTTAGTGGTGTTTTTATGTAAATGAGTAAAGAGGTGTGAGAATTTCACATCTGCTCATGTTTTCTGTCCTTGGACACGTCGTTGGTTTCCTGTTTTCTTCCTCCTGTTGATGGGCTTCCAGAGAGCCACCGCAGTTGATTCAGACTAGCACAAAGAGCTCAGGGACCCAATGAGTACAAGAACTGCATCGCAATCGCTGCGTCTCTGTGCGCTTGTACCCACACACTAATGTTCTAGATAGGAAGGGGGGGAAAAAAGGTTGACGCTACCCTTTTAGTTTCAGTGCTTTGTTTGGCTTACATTTCTTTTGCTTCTTTACATTTAGTCTGTTGTCTTTTTACCTACAAAAATCTGTTTAAATGTTTTCCTAACTCCTTTTCAAATGTAGAAACGATTTGTAGGTACTTATGACATCAGGAAATATAATTTGTTTTTAATGTTATTTTTACTCACCATACTGACAGGAAGAGATTAGCAGCCATACAGGAAGAAGGAAAAAACCCCAGCTCCCCTCTGGCCTGTCAGTTTATCCATGTTAGTGCAAGATTGTAGGAATTTGCTTGTCCTTAATGTATTTGTTGAGACTAACTCATGTACTGTTTGCCATATCGTCATAATAATAATATCAATTGGGGTGCACAGATGATCAGCCACGATTTTAAAAAATTTTGGTTGATTACAGATTGGCCGATACTTGCATGTGAAACCAATCTTATCCACCAGTCTTGTTTAACTCCACAAATGTCTGAATGTCAGCCACTGTCCTCTTTTTCTCTGCCGTGAAAGAGAGATGACTGACGGATCCGCCCACCAAGTCACGTCTATAAGTGGGCAGTTAACAGTCACCCACTCTTGCCAATTTGGTGACTTTTCGTTCTATATTTAGCGATTTTTCAAACTCACCAAGAGACTTTTTTTATTGTTACAGACTAGCAACAAATCTAGCAACTTTTTCTCTCTCTGTTATTGGAGACCTGGGTGACAGTGTTAGTTATAAAAAGAAAAATCACTATCAGCCAAAGACAGAGTTAGCAGGTTTGTCTTTTTAAAGATCGGTTATCGGCCAGAAAACTGCATTCATAAAATCGCAAAAAAATACATTGAAGTTTGTCACTATAAGCAAGCAAATTGTAAACAAGTTCAAGTAATATTAATCAGTTTCAAATGAACAGATAATAATCTAACTCTAAATTAAGCCACAATTGTGTAAAGTAAGTACATCTTTTTCTGTTCCTGTACCTTCAGAAATTGTTGCCCATGTAGCTGCCTGAGCCGTTTGAGGCCTGTCACAGCCGATGAGAGCTCATCTACTGCCTCAGTGCAGCCTTTGTCAGCCTTAGCGTGGGGTTTTGGGCCATTGCTGGTCCATTCCTCTGTGTTTCCATGGTTCTCTATAGGGTCTTTCTGCTGAGACTGAAAGGAGCCCGTTGACGGGGGTCCGAACTGACAGGGTTAAAACAGAGTTCACACGCCTCTCACCCTGCCTGGCTGTCCCCCACACTTGGTTTCTTCTCTGTCTCTTCTCTGTGTCTCTTTTTTGCCAATCCCTCCTCCTCACTAGACAGTCTCCCCTCCTCCTTTTTTGTCTCCCCTCAGTGCTGGCATAGCTGTTGGTTTCTATGGGAATGGCGAGACTTGCGATGGAGTGAATCGACTGACGTATTCCCTCCGCCATGCTAACCGCACAATCACTGGAGTCCAAAAGCTGGTAAGACCACAAGGACAGTCATATGGACATGTCTAAATAATTCAACACTCTTCTGCTGTGAGCATCTGTGGTTTCATTTTAACTTTGCTGTGAAATCCAGTATTTTTTCCCTCTGAACACAATCATGTCCTCATATGTCCGTGTGTTTTACGCTAGGTATATGATAGTACGTCGTCGTTGAACCAGACAGTGGACAAGGATCTGCAACAGCTTGAGGGCCAGTATGCTCAGCATGCAGACTACCTCTCTATCATCCAAAAGCTGCAGGGCCAACTGGATGAGCTGGTCAGGCAGATGGTCGAGATTCCTTTCTGGGACAACAACCTAATTTCTCTGGAAGATTTGTCCACCAGCATTGAACTGTATGACTGGTATAGGTAAGACAGTAATAGTGCACTCCACAGAACAGCAGACGTTATCTTTTTATTATTAAGCATTACGTGCAGACACTGAAATGTTAATGCACAACCCTGTGGAAACTCGATCTGCCTTTCATATTGAAAGCTTTGGTGAAATGATCTTGGGTGGCTGGACTCTCTTAATGTCTCTTAATGTTTGTGTTTGGATGTTTATTGGAAATCTAAAGAAGGAATTTATGTGGAGCGCAAATCATAAGAAATGACTTCAGCACAAATCATAAGAAATGACTTCAGCACATCATTAGTCAACATTAAGCTTGCAGCGAGCTTAAAGGTTTTCTAATAAAAAATACTCTAATGGAAATCTGGCCAGACGCCATTTACATGATACCAAAAGTATGCAAGTGCAGCAAAAAGTGTTAATAGAAATAACACTATTTCTACTGGTTATGTAATTGTAGGCACTCAGCTGCACATTCAAGGGAAAATGTAGTCCCTGATATTTAGCTGCCAGCAGTTTGCTCTTTGTTCATCAACAATTTGTATGTTTTATTAAAATTGTCTTATAATAAAGGGAATTAAATCTTTTCTCATTACTAGATTAGGGTTCTGTTTTTACTCATGGTGCACTTCAATGTGCATCAGTTTTAGAGGTGAATAGGACTGTTTAGTGGTTTTGAAGTCGCAGTATCACCGAAGGTAAGACGTCTTCAACACAAAACAGAATGTATGCTTTCATTGTTTCTTTTGTATTATGGATAGTGGCTAATTGTTAATATATTATAGGGTTAGTAACTGTCTGTGCCTCTAAAGAGACTCAAACGTTGCTTTATTTTTGCTTGAATTGTTGGCAACACCCTCTGTTGAGATTAGTCTCCCTTTCTGAATGTTGCTCTCTTATTAATCCTAAATTTAGCCGGAACTGATTGTTACCCATCACTATAAAGATTGAATGCCAATTAAACAGTTTGCACTGAAACACTATGTTAGTAGGTTTTAGGTTGGTATTATTTTTTTTTTTGTACAGTGAGATACATTCTTCAAATCTTACTCCTGTCTTAATTACTACCACAAGGACTTCATTTCATGCATATTTTTATAGACTGGCATAATTAGATCTGAAACGCACCAATCACTTTTTATTGATAATTGCCTAGTATGCCGGAATAGTTTGATGCAACAAATGTGTTCTCTCAGTTGTAGAAGGATAAAATAAAATGCATAAAAAAATGACTCTCTCCACAGGTGGTTGGGATACATCACGTTGCTACTCTTCGACGTTCTCATCTGCCTTCTTGTTCTGTTTGGTCTCATTCGCAACTCAAAGGGAATACTTATAGTGTAAGTGTCATAATTTGGTCAATGTTTCCCCACATCGTTGATCTGTTTTGACAAAAAAACAGGTTTATAAGAAGCAATAAAACCTCTGCTGCAGCAGGAGTTTTATGGCTCCTTTTTGTAAGCGTTTTTTTGTTTTGTTGTTTTTGTTGTGTGTTATTGTCAAAAACTAACTTAGCATGGCAGTAGTTCAGATAAATTAATGTTAAATTCTGGATAAATGAATACTAACGAAGAATCTTATGTGTTCATTCTTTATGTTATGTCAAAATTTCAACTTCCTATTTCTTAAATCTTGCACGAAAATGTTCAGTTGACAGTGAACTTTGTGAACCAGTCTTCTTTTTTAAAAAAAATAGTAGCCCCAAGTTTTGCAGACACCTAAAAAAAAACACCTAAGCAATAATTACAATTATTTTCTTTAAAAATAGAACGGAATTGTGTTAGTATTTACTTCACAGATGTTGAGGTCAAAAAACATTTTAGATTTATGTTTGTTAAATTGGAGCCTTATTTTAGATTACTACAGAGACTGTTCAGTTTGACCATGTAATTTAATCAGTCTTATTGTGTTAAGCCTCTCTTTTTGGAAGTGTACCTCTTGATGCAATAGTTCATGGTCTAATGCTGCTGAAGTGTTCTCCTGACATCCTCTTACTTCCCACAGGGTGTGGTTGTTCGGTGTCGTAGCTCTTATTATCAGCTGGGTCTCCCTGGGGCTGGAACTGGCTGTTTCTGCGGTGAGTGTCTGCAGGGAATTATCTTGTTTACCTGGTGGAACTGCTCTGTTTAACACATGTAGTTGTTCAATATGGTTTTTCTGCTAGAATCTTGATGAAAGTGAAGGGAAACACTCAAATGATAGACTGTTAAATTCTTTAAACCTATAATAAACCTGGATATAATACTCTAAATCTCAGAATGAATACATGTTTCTCAAATGCCATTTTTAATAAACATGTTGTTATAGGTGTTGCTTTAATAAACACGTGTCCATTTTTTGGGTCACTTAGCTTTTTCCAGAAATCCTGAAGACTAATAACAATGATTAAGGCCTGTAATTGAAGCCTAGCAGCTGGTATTAGAACTGCAGCCGTACTGTTCCAGGGGAAGCTGTTTGTTGCAAGATTATAATGTACTAAAATGCACAATAGAGCATTATAAATCCAGTTTTCTTTTTTCATTTACCTAGCTTTAATGGACGTCTTGCTTTAATGTTGATGCAAGTTAATCTCATTTATGCAAATTAAGAAATTATGCATTCACTTTATAATCTTTGGCTCTTGTACCCGAATTAGCATGAATAAGTTCTTTGCAGCTGAGATTGATCCTGCTTTTTCTTACCGCAACTTTAATGTACATTAATTTCTTTTAGTGTTATTCAGGTTGATCATTGACTAATTTCAGATCTGAATTTTCTTGTTTTTAGAGCTCAAGTGACTTCTGCTTCGCTCCTGATACATATGTTACCACAGTAGTGGACCAATATGGGGTCATTGATAAAGGTATGATACCTTCCATTATATTTTGATTCAGACACGCACAACATGCAGTCATGTCTTAAAATTAGCAATACAATCCATCATCTACTAAATGGGAGTCTTATTATGGGTGAATCTCATCTCTTCCTCTCAATCCTCTGATTGTTCTGTGGTAATTAGACAAGATGACGTCTTTTTTTTTTCATCCACAAAAAGCCCCCCAAAATTGCTGCCACATCTGCAGAAAGGTCAAGGGGGAATGGGTTGCCATTTGAAATGGCACAAAAGCCTCTCTAACACATCTCACTGTAGCAATGTCTCCAATTCGTTCCATGACAGGAGGCATGTCACAGGACAGCAATAAAAGAGCCTTGGGTTTTCTTGTGTTTGTGCATGAGGGAGATATGAGCCGGAAAGCAGGAGATCAAAGACAGGAGATGAAAATGGAGTTTTTAAAATAAAACTGTTAAATGTTCCTTCTGAACATCAGCTCAGCTAAATGAGCTCTTTCCTGCTTTCTTCTGAGATATGATAGCAGCTGAATGAAAGCAAACAGAAATTAAAACGTCGGTTGTAATTACTGTGCTGTTGAGGCAAAGTGAGCAATAAGAACAGATTTACTATTTATTCAATAATCTGTATTATAATTATGCTCTTACATGTTTTCTGCCTGAAGCCTGAGATGAAATTATGTTTGAACTTCATGCAACTTTTTCTACATTCACTATTATAATTTCTTTTTTTTTGACCCAAGTCTTTTAGAGTACACTTTTTTTGACTAAATCTACATTATAATTTTGCAATGCACAACAAAACACTTAGTCATACAAGTGTTTAACTCAGAATATTTTTTTCCTTCCCTTCAATA
The DNA here is from genome assembly GCF_002775205.1 of Xiphophorus maculatus. Classification (NCBI taxonomy): domain Eukaryota; kingdom Metazoa; phylum Chordata; class Actinopteri; order Cyprinodontiformes; family Poeciliidae; genus Xiphophorus; species Xiphophorus maculatus. Next base: position 7,887,279 of record NC_036458.1, on the reverse strand, counting down.
GTAACAGTGTTTTACTACGCTATTTGATTTAGCACTTTCTGCTGCTACATATAGTTAAACATGTGTTCCAAGAAATATTATTTTACATCACATTCTCTTGTCTTGCAGCTTTATAATCTGGGTTAAAGAACCCAGATCCTTACTCTATACAGCTTAAGCTATCTGCATTTTGTGATTTGTTTGCTTCAACAATTGGGATGAAGGTAGTTTAGCTGATTCTTTGCTTAGTTATTCTGATTTAAAATTTCATGAAGTTAAAAATAAAATACAAATCAACTGAACAGCTACTCCAGTGAATCTATCAGTGTTGCTCAGCCAGCTCATTTGGTACTTCAGGGCCAGATGTTTTTTTAATGACTGCATATTTCAAGACAGCAGAGATTAGCAAACCGATCATAAAAAAGACAATAAAGTTTTCTGAAGACAGAAACAAATTTAAGACAATGAGACAGAGTCTATACCATTGTCTAAAGATTGTTCCCGTCTGTCTGTTTCACTATTAGTTTGTCCATTTGTCACTTCATCCATCTTTCCATCCATTTGTCCATCATCTTTTAGTGATTAATCATGATAAATCAATAATTGAAATAATTGGTAACTGTTTTAGTAATAGATTAATTGTTACATGGCATGTATAGACTGAAAAGAAAGGCTAGTTGCTGAAGGAACACTAGGAGCAGTAATTAAATCAAAACTGTACAAAAATATACACATTTTGCATTTTAGGTTAAAGAAATGTCTTTCTGAAAGTATATTCTACTCAGAAGTTCTCAAGTGGCATAGTTTTAGAAGTTGGTGAGAATTTGCACTGGATTATTATGTGGACCATTGTTAATATGCTGCTTAACTGCTTATTTTATCATTAACAGCACTATTAATAAGTTACCAGAGGTCTAGGTGTCCAAAGCAGCATTCACTGAAATCAGAGAATCTGCTCTTCATAATGTTCTCGCCCGTCAGCTGGGCTAACGGAGACCTGTGCGTGTGTTTTTCCTGTCGGAAACATTCCACGGGCGTTCAGTTGTGTTGAGGGTGAAAATAAATTTCCTGACTCAGCAGAGAGTTTGAATGTCACCAACATTATGTGTCAGTTTGGTGGCGGCGGTGTTCACAGCTCGACTCTGTGTCGCAGTACTTCTGAGTCAGACGTGAAGGATTCCTCATCGACGGAAGTGCGTGGTGATCGCAAGTCTTAGCCTCTAATAATTCTAATCCTCTTTGGTTCACTTTGTACTCGGAGCAGAATCCAAGTTTGGTCTTATAACAGCAATAACAGCACTGATGATGTAACGGGTTTTGGTGTTTTTACAAAGCTGTGTGCTGTAGGAGGAATTATACCTGCACTTCTCACTGAGTCTGTATTAGCTACAGGGATTTTAAATAGTCCATTTAACATTTATGTATCTTTTCTAAGGTTTGAGAGTTCAGGATTGTCTCATACATAGTTATATTGGTCCTGACTTGTTGCAAGCTGTGACAAGTCGCAAGATAGCGGACTGGGCTTTTTCTGTGCTTCAACAAAACTTTAAAGACAGAAAACAGAACCTAGTGTGGGTAACACTTTCTCAGAACATATTAAAGGCGAAAATACTCTCTGAATTGAGATTTTTCTGCTTTCTGTTCATTCGTTTTGCATTTACCTCCCCCTCTCCTCTCACATGGCATTTCTTTATTTATAAAAAAACCTCTTTGTTGCAGCACAAGCAGATTAAACTCCATCAATGCTGCGACTCTGCCTTTGCATGAAATCTATCTGAAGTGGGTTGAAGTAGATTCAGGAGTTTCCACTGTGTTTTGTGACCTTCTGTTAAACTTGTAGCAGTAGTGACTGGTCAGTTTTCTCAAATATTTACCAAGATAAATGCCTTCAACTGGCTTCTGGGTTTTAGTAGATTAATGACAACCAGTTGACAGGTATTGGACTGAACGATAATGCAGAAATTGTTAAAATGCTAATCATGTCGTCTCAGTCAAATCAGAATAAATGTATGCTTCTCTAACATGTTCTTGTCTCTGTTCCTCTCAGAGATCCTCCAGTACTACCTTAGCTGCAGTCAGGAGCAAACCAACCCCTTCCAGCAGGTTTGTTGCACTTGCATTTTACAACTTTGAATTTGTTTACTCTGAAATATTAGCTTAATGTGTTTACAGCTGAAATCTAAGGGATGACAACAAAACCTGCTTTGTTTAGCAAGGCTTTTTTCATCCCTCTGCAGCAGTTCAGTGCGTTCTTTTCTCAGGGAGTTCATCTGATGCACCACAGCATGCGTCCATGCTAATAGGATTGAGTCTGTGCAAACTGTACTCATTAAACATTTGTTTGTACACCAGCACAGTCTGTACAAAGACGTTTCTAGAACAGCATAATTAATTGGTTATTTTCTTGAATAATAGTTTTTATTTTATTATCGAAAATAAAAACAAATGCAGCATCTCCAAATAGCAAACTTGATTAAATGAAAACTTTTATTGATCTCTATTAGGTGTTGGGTGTTGCATCGATCCAAACACACAGCTTCCTCCATTTTGTGACGTTCCGTTTATAAAAGGAACAAAGATAAAGCTTTTTCAAAAACAGAAAGCAGTACTTCTGCTTCCTTATTATGATCTCCAGTGAGCTATTTGAGTACATAACACTTGTTTTGTTTTTGTTTATTTTGTTTTTGCCATTTTAAAATGTTCACTTTCTTGCTTGTGAGTTCCCTTTGAAGTCCGTCATGCCTTTCAGTCTTAGAGTGAAACTGAGAAGTTTCACTCCAAGATTCTCTAGAGGGTGGTCTTTCTCTATCTACCCCTCCTAATGGCGTCTCCATTGGATCCGCTGCCTCCTGCACTGAGCTCTGATCTAAAAGTTTAAATGAAAATGTTTAGCTTCAGCCTGGAGAAATGTTCTTGCATATTTTAGCTTGCATATTTTAGCTTTGGAGAAAAACCTTCAACTCAAAGCTTTAACATGTTTCTGCGGAATATTCCTGTTGTCAGATTTGTTTCTCAAAATAGATTATCTGCATCTTATATGTTCGACTCACATCAATAAGTCAAAACCTTTGAGTGCTTCTGATGTCAAGGGCATCCATTGTTATCGGAGTGTTCATATATCAGAGTATAGATGGCTTTGTGCTTTTAACTATGAAATGCCTTATAGAAGCAAAATAGAAATGGCCGCTGAAGGTTCCTAGTGATATTTCTGAGAATTGTAAAAGTTTTATTTGCACACGGTCGTTACTCACTATGTCAATTATTTTCTTTTTCAGAGGCTTTCAGGGAGCCATAAAGCATTAGTGGAGATGCAGGACGACGTGTCTGAGCTGCTGCGCTCTGCCACCAGAGAATACAAACAGACCAGGGTAAGATATGAGGAGCTGAAACTGCATCTTAGTGAAGGGAATCAGACTGAGCTGCAGACGGGGGAGCTGGACCTGTCCATCATAACCATCAGCTGATGGCACACCTGGGACCTGCTTTATGTCCATTTAGCTGCATTAGGCTTTCACTGGGCCTTGTCCACACAGCGCTGGTATTGTCTATCGCTGGTGTTTAGTCTGTTGATGGCGGCATGAATGAGAGCTGACGTTGGGAACACAGCGGGGCATGTTTCCCTCTTCACCGACACGCACAGAGAAATGTGCTGAGGTTGTTCAAATTATTTCGTCAGGCAAGCTGATGTGTTTCCAGCTAAAGATGGAGATAAAATGTTGACTAGAGGAAAAATGGAGGCAGTCTATTAAAATTATCATGAATTAAAATCTGCTTTTCAGCTCTTACTGCTGTATATTTATGAAAGGCTGTTCCCAGATAAATGCGCTTTGAATGAATAATAGAGAAATGACTCTCTTCCATTTTAGATCTGCAGCTTTTCTGCTTCCATTCCTGAATGTTTGAGTTGTTTAGCAAGCAAGAACAGAAAAATGTTGCTCAAGGTTCTTTGCTTATCGTGTTAACTCTGAATATTTCTGACTTTCTTGGTGTTTCAGCTGTTCAATTATGCTGTTTTTTTCCTCCATTTCTTCCCAGGGAGGTTTGGAAGAGATTCAGGGGGTTCTGAACACCACTGAAATCAGCCTTCATCAGCTCACGGCGCTGGTGGACTGTCGCAGCCTGCACATGGTGAGCAGAGACGACAAGCCGAGACACCGTCTCGTTGTGGCGCTGCTCCGAGCAGGAAACTGATTCGTTCAGGCAGTTTTTACAGCAGCTAACTTGTATAAAGGAACCCATGTTTGATGCCTGAGTTTTTGCTCTAGTTACACTTTGGTGTCCTGTACCAATTCATAAGTCCCAGGATGCACATCCAAAATCATTTGAAGTTAAAACCAATTTTATATAACTTTCTTGGTATATTCATGTATATATCACGTTTTCATTTCAGGCCATTTCAAAATCATGATTACACTCAAAGGATAGGTCATAGCAAAATCTATCAATGAAACCACCATTAAACTGTCAAAATATGAATAAATAGCTGTCTGCATTTCATGAGCAATTCTTAAAGTTAAATAACATTTAACTTTTTTCACATTGATGTAGTCTGGCAGAATACAGATAAAAACTGCTTTGATTTGATTGATAAAATAATATTTAGGCAAACGGTGTTATCTTAAACCATATCTTAAAGTCTATTTACATCTCTCTCTAGAGCAAGGGTGTTCAAGGTGTGGCCCGGGGGTAGTTTGAGGCCCGTGGACTGATTTTTGTTTATTTTTTAAATTTTTTGGTTTTCTTCAATCAACCCCAAAATAATGAGCAAACTGGATGCTTTTCATTTAACAATAAAAAAAACATCTGAACTTTTGTAGAAATCAATTAAAAAACCCATGCTTAGTTTATTGTTGAGTAAGTATAAAAATGAAAACTACATTTTGGTGATTTTAGTTTTTAAAAAATATACTTTTTTGGCCCACGAGGAATTTTGAGGTGACCATTTTGGGGTTGACGTGACAAAAAGTGTGAACACTTGTGCTTTAGAGTTTGGAGGACTACATGAAAAGTTATGGCGGGTCGGATTTGGCATACAGGGCTCGAGCTTGACACTTGCTGTAGGGATTTGACTGTAGGCTGAATTTGTCTTGCAGGACTATGTTCAGGGCATGACGGGACTGTGCTACGACGGACTGGAAGGCCTCATCTACCTCTTGCTCTTCTCCTTCGTGACTGCGCTCATGTTCAGCTCCATCGTCTGCAGCGTGCCTCACACCTGGCGCGGCAAGCGGTGAGATATCCACTGCCTTCATGGAAAGCTCCACAAACGTGGCCGTCCAAAAGCTTTTATGCCAAACTTATACTCAGAGTCGTGTATGGAGTGATTAATAATTCAAAAGGAAAACTGATTAATCATTTATGGTTTAAAAAAATCTGGCTTTTTAGGGGTTTTTTTCTTTAAGCCTTGTACCAGAACGATCTGAAGACAAAAATCCATCCAGCCCAGAAGACTCCAGCTGCTTTCCTCACCTAATTGGGCCATGTTGACCAAAATCTATCACAACCCTTCACTTGATCTTCAGCAAAAATGTAACATCATTCAGATTTCTTTCTCCCATTAGCAGCAGGAGAATGACTGCAGAGTTGCTACTTGGAAAATAGTTCCAGCTTCCCCACATAATTAACTGATTACTCCTTATCAAAGGAGGGGGTTTGTTCATCAGTTTTATCTCAGCTGGTGCTTCCTGTCGCAAAGCAAAAAGCTTACACTTTTACCAATCTGTTGTTTCCAGTGTTCCCCACTAAGCTTGTTCAGCAGTCGAGTCATAATGAAGCATGGAAGTTAATTATTTCAGCACATCTGGAGTCGCAGCACAGGGGCAGGTTATGACCGGGATTTACAAGCAAGACCAACATTTCTTTAGGGTTTTGAGCCATAATTATGCTGTTTGGAATCAACTCCCAACATGCATCTGTGATGAAATCCATTAGGGAAGTATAATAAATGCAGTGATGTCATAAATATGGTATGATGGAAGTCAAGCAGGTGGTGGGCATGAACTCCATGGGGAGATGTGCACTATTTTTCTTTTTCTAATAGTGTATCTTGGCAGAGGCAAAAGATATTTGCTGTGACCATATTAGTTGAAACAGAATAAACTGCATTGGTATACTTTTACACATGAGGTTTTTATAATTCTGCATCTTGTTTGTTTGTTGGGGGGGTTGGGGTTCAATCTAAAAAGGCTAAAAGTCGCAGGAGGGAAAACGTGACTGTGTGGCAAGTTTTTGCGCCATTGTCATCATCGAGGTAGATCAGAGGCGCCCCCTGGTGGTCGTTTAAAAAATTATTATTATTATTTTTAAAGGTTTTATTGGCTCTAGTGGCCTTTATTTGATAGTTAATTGACAGGAAAGTGGGTAATGAGAGAAGGGGGAAGACATGCGGCAAAGGTCGCCAGGCCGGGAATCGAACCTGCGACAGCCACGTCGAGGACTAAGGCCTCCATATGTGGGTGGTGTTTAACCCCTTCGCCACCTCAGCACATCCAAAGTCGTTTAAAATTGTGTTTGTTTGTTTTTTTGTTTGTATTTGCTTTCTGCAGGAGCGATGAGGACAGTGTAGATGAGTCTCTGAGCCCCGCCGGGCGGCAGACCCATGACAGCCTGTACCGGGTCCACATGCCCAGCCTGTACAGCTGTGGCAGCAGCTATGGGAGCGAGACGTCCATTCCTGCCACAGCCCACACCGTCAGCAACGCTCCGGTCACAGAGTACATGTAAGGTCCCACCTACCTAAAACCATGCAACAAGAGGCTGTAACTGAAAGCAGAAGTGGTTGACGATGTATTTGCATGCCATGTTCTTAACTCTGCACATTAAGGGAGATTTCTTTTTTTTATTATTTCCTCTTGTTGTCAAGAGGAAGTTTATGTGACCCCAGAGAGAAGCTTAGTTCCCCCCATAGTTAGCAGATGCAGCTGTTTCTCTCCAGCTGTGATGGTTGTGAAACCCAAAGCTCTCTGAGGCTTCATGCTAATGAAACTGGAGGATGGGGATACTTCAGTTTCTAACTTTGTTCCAAACCTTGGTGGAAGCAAAGTTGAATGCCTTTTCTCTTTAAAATCCATATGTGCACGTATACAAAAATTTACACTACTGACATTTTGTAATAATAACAAGACTTTATTTTTTCTGCATAAAGAGAAAATAAAATCTCCAGGGTAAAACAGCAGAAGTAACCTTGTGGCATAAATATGCATCATGTTAAACTAATACTTTGTTGATCTCAATACCAAAGCCATCCACCTACAATTGGAGAAAAGAAAAAAAAACAGGACGTTTTTCTGAAACTGATGAAAAAGCAAGACTGAAACTGGTCAGAGCGACAGCAGCATGGAAGGAGCTGCAGGGATTTCCAAGTATTTGTTTAGTAAAAATCTCCTCTATTCTTGTGAACTAAAAATTAGGTTTGCAAGAAATATTTTCTTCAGAAGAAGACAGGCCTGGCTAGTCCCTCTCAAACATTAGTAGGCTAATGTGTCATGGTCTGATGTAGCCTACTGTAGTTGTAATGTTTGGGCCACAATTCTAAAATTGAGCGCCACCAAAAGAAGACAATACCCACTGGAAAAATTATGGTGACAGCATCATCCTCTGGGGTTACTTATCTTTAGATGAAACTGAGGATTTCATCAATGCGGTTCTAAATATTGCTCTGATTTGGCTCAAAGCCTTCAGCAATCTACTAGAAAGATAAACATTTTCATTCCTTCATTGTTCACTTAAATAAAACACAGAATAGTTTGAGATGATGATTAAACTTGGAGAAACGTTCCGAGGATGAGTGGGCAAACATTACCAAGTTGAGATGTGAGATGCTGAGAACACAAAGTATTAATATTTGTGTTTGAGAAATATTGCAGCTTTCGTTTTTCATTTTAAAACGTTTGCATTAAAGCTTTATTGTTACTGTCAGACAAAACTTCGTAATTGTTAGAAAACTCAGCTCTGGTGATCATGTGTGTTGGAGGTTTTAATTTTTACATTTCTAGTTAAGCTATCTAAAAGAGCAACTTTGATCAAATAATATGGATTTACACTTAATTTCCTGAAAACATGGATTTTTGGAGATGCAAGGTTTCTGACAGAAGCAATAATTGAAAAAACTCTGAACTGATGCATTATTGTCTCCTTTGTCACATCACAAAGACCTGCATTTTAAATGAGTTGTTTAGATTTTTAGGGTTACCTTATATATGAGGTTGTGTATTTGATGTGTGTGTGTCTTATTTTGCAGGGCTCAGAACTCCAACTTCCAGAACTCTCGCTGTGAAAACACGCCACTGATCGGACGCGAGTCCCCTCCTCCCTCTGTAAGTTGTTTTCTTTTTTTTTTTTTTTAACCAGCAGACTGTTGCACATCATTATCCTCCAATATCTTAATAAGTAACAGCAACTGTAGTGACCTTTAAGCAGGTATGGTGTGTATTTTGCCCCTCAGCCCTTAGGAATCATTCACATCCATCAAACATATGAGCCATGCTGTTTTCCTGAGTAAGCTTCATTAAACAGACCTCTGAGGTTCCCTCCTGTGTTCAGGATTGTTTCGGTTCGTTCCCGGTAAAGAGTTTAGAGTTGACCTGAGTTATTTAGCCCCGACACGCCCCGGCCTTGACCCCTCCTCTAGAAACCCTGCTCTCCCTCGTGTCTGTGTGTCTGCTTGGACCTGGACACTGCTTTGTGCATCTGCTCTGTACTCTCTTCTTGTCGTTCTTTCTCTGCGAACCCATCCAGTTGTATTTGACTCCCGCGGACAGTAACAGCGGTCACTGCTGGCAGTTAAAGCCCTCGGAGAGTTCAAGATCGTTTTGGTAACTTCATCTGCTTTACTAACAGGTACAGAACATGGCCGCCCGCCTCCCCACACCTGCTGGCCTGTCCTCCCTTTGTGTCACCTCCCAGAGTTCTGGCTTTGCTGACCCCATTCTAAGGTCCCTGCGGTGGGATTTTAGGGAAACCTCCCCCCTCATGTACCCCACCCTCTCTTCTCTTCTGTCCTACCTGGTGTCTAATCTGATGTTTGTATCCCGCCCCCCCCTGGGCTGCATGTTTGCCTCCCCCTCCAAAACCAACAAGAACATGCGAAGCTGCAACTCTACCCTGAGTCACTGTAGCGTATGAAACAGTGGGGAAATTATAAATCCCTTCCAGCATTTTTATGACTTATATTATCTTGAGTACTTTTATCGAGGGCCAAAAATGCTCCAATTTAATAACTAAATGAGCGTTTCCGCTTACGAAATCAATAAAAAAAAGAATGCATTTATGTTTATTTTGGTATTCTGGTAAATTAGAATTAGATAACTCAATGTGGAAATCATCACTTAAGTTTTAAATTATATTAAAATCATGCAGAATTTTTGTATTTTTGTTTTTATTATTTTGTACTTTTGCTGTGCCAAGGCCCATCATGAATTGATTACAGCCTTCATTGTGGCTTATTGAATATTTTCTAATATTTTATTATTCAGATCAGTCACCGTTTTCCCTGTTGAGTCACTTAAATAGGTGAGAAAAACTGTTGTAAACCAGAAGTATGAAATGCTGAATACTACATTTTTTAAAACACAATAATTTCACATTTTATTTTTTTATCAGCTATATAAATTGTCGGAATATTTAAATGCATAAAAATATAAGTACTCATTAACTTACTGTGTATTTTCAGTTTTTATCACAATACACATGTCTAACAAAATTTTTTCTTCATCTAATTGTTGCACTTTTGGTCCTCAATGTGATTGACTTTATAATATTATGTTTATTTTGTTTAAATAATGCATGGGTGAAAGCATAAAGTCACATTTAATTGAGCAAAAACCCCTTTTTTTTTTTTGTCTGACTTTTTTTTTACCATTAATGAACTTGGCATTAGCTGCAGGCAGAGTGAGTGGAGGCGGAGGACTCTTTCTCTAATACAGAGAAAAACATCCACACAGAAACACAGAGAAGTGTTTCTCCATTTTGTTTCGTCATCCCTCTCATCTTCTCATCCTTGCCACATGGGGCCCAGGTGATAATGTGGACATTTTCAAAATAAAAGTTTTCATTCGAGGCATTTGAATACAGCCAGTAGTTTTACACAAAAGACCGTTGCAGCTATTCTCTTGATCTCATGGAAAAAATTACAAGTCCAGCATGTCAGAGATCTAGATAAAACCAGAACTTTGAATATCTGGTCTTGAGACTAAAATAGAGACCTGGCTAGAGTGCCACTACAATAACATTGTGTGCAAGATCCTACCATTCCCTTTCCTGTAGTGCAAGTAATAAAAACATGCAGACCATGAAGTTGTAGTAACTTCATGGTCTTCATTGCACAGTTAAGTTGATATTGAAAAGAGGAAGTTCTGGTGTGTGTGTATGTTGGTTTTTTTTTTTTTTTTTTTTTTTTTTTTACATGGTATAAAATACATCTAAACCTAAATGCATCCAAGATGGTCGCCTCCACAGGAGTGAAATGCAGCCCCTGTCATGCTCGTTTTCCTCGCATCCGTACATGCATGGATCCGTTCCACATGTATATAAATGTCTGGCTCTGTTTTTTCTACACACAACAGGAAGAAAAACGATTCAAACTACAGCAGGGTTATATTGACTGTTCCTTTTATTTGTCTCCTGTAAATTTTTCTGTGATTGTGATGTCCCTATAGAAAGATAGTCTGTGCAGGATTTTCTCTTTTTAGTGTTTTGTTGTTTTTCCTTTTGCCTTTGTATTTTTTTATGGTTCTTTACAGTAATCTAATATTCAATATTTAGTTAAATTCATGCATTTTTTTCATTCATAAGAGCTCCAAAAATCTCTTTCTGTCTATAAAAACAGTGTGTTGCTGTTGAATGAGAAAATCCTACATTAGATTTTGTAGTTCTTTTGAGACCAGACAGATTTTTTTGTTTTTTTTTACCTATTTCTATGTATGCGTGTATAAAGAGTGAAACAATGAACTATTTTCTTCTGGTTCTTCTTTACAGTACACCTCCAGTATGCGGGCAAAGTACTTGGCCAACAGTCGACCCGATCCCAACAACCCTCCTGCTCATTAAGTCTCTCCACTCTCCACCAGTCTGCAGCGCTGCACATCTCTGAAGCCTCTCCTCAACTGATCAGTCCCATTTCTTCTGCTTCCTGCTTGTTTTCTCTGTATCAGTTTATTTGAACCAAACATGCTTTCTCCAGCTTGGCTGAAGCAGAACCAGAGGACATGAATCAGATTGCAAAACTGTGAGTCAGAAGTACAGATATACACTCCATTGTTCATCTTTGCACAATGGATCCGGGCAGCACCCGGCTCATTAAGGGTGCTGCAACTGAACTCCTGAGCTGATCCAATGGACTTGAACGATTTTTAGCTATAATTCATGATGATATCAAACATGGCGGTTTAAGTACTGTAACATACTTTGTGTTTACGCTGGAATCTGTAGATATGATCTTTCACACTCTGCTTTGATCTACTTGTTCCATTGATTAGATTAACTTTAGCTTGTTAAGACTCTACTGTTTTTGGAGCTTGAATCGTACTGTACTTGTGGCACATCCAAAACACACTAACACACTTGGCTTATAGTGACATTCTGTCTTAAATCTGTTGTCTGGGACCAGTTTTCCTGTGGTATTGCATGTTTGACCACAGTCTTGTTTCTTTCTTCTTATTGGTTGACTTTAAAAAAAAAAAATATATATATATATATATATATATATATATATATATATATTTCACAATGTGCCCCGTTTTCACAGCAGTTGCTGCTCAGTTGTTAAGCTCTGACCTGACACGTGTTTTATTTGGTTGAATGAAACAACAAGTTGGAATTTATTTTTCCAGCAGATGACTGTGAAAAAGACAAGTGTGTGGTCACTTCAAGGGTTTAAGGATTAAGTAGGAGTTCCCTGTATTTTAACTGCCAGTAATGCTTTCTGTGGTTCAAATGGTTCACACACAAAAGAAATGCAGTAATCATCCCAGTAGGAGTTTCGACTTGATAAAAATGGCTTTTTCTCTAGAGGCTTTTTTGGAGGAAATGTAATGCATTTGCAATGCGGTGCCTCAAATGTGTTTTAGCATTTATATAATACTCAGAGAAAGTAGTGGGTGCTGTGAAAGGATTGTGAAATCTTCAACTTTCTGTGAAAAAATTAATAAAAAATTGAAATTCTTTTTATGAAAATAATGTTGCAGCATGACGAACCTTCAAATGTGGAGTGAGTTGTTTTGTATTTCAGCTGCCTCTGCTTGCTTCTTGAGATGTGATCTGTGTAAGAAGTGATGTTGAGACTGTGCCAACAACTTAAGCACAAATCTTTTAGTATCTCAGTAACTTGTTAGATGTTTTTTTTTTTTTTTTTCAACCAACAGCTCCCGAGTGGCTGTAAAACAAAAAATGAGCCTGAGTTTTTCAAAATATTTTTTTTTCTTTGGTAATTCACTGATGCAGTCTGGGTTTTTGTTTTCTTTTTTGTAGTAGTAGTATTGATCTTTTTGTAATGTACAGGTAAAGATGATTACAAAACATTTCCGACTCTGAAATCTTTATTTTTTTCTTTCTTTAGAAGGCCTGTGATTCATTTTAAGGCATTTCTTTATTTTACTTTTTAAAAAAAATATGTAAATATGAATAGATTTTTTTTTTTTTTTTCTTTTGTGTAATAGCCCTGTTTTTTATACATAATTTTGTAATGTGTTCTTGTAAAGGCTGTGGTCATGTTGAAGCTTGAATGCTGTGTTTTGAAATTAAAGGAACTTTAACTGAAGTGCAAAGGCTGCCGGGGTCGTTAATGCGAGCAAATCTTGACACAGAACACCAGGGAGCAGCAAAGCTTCGCTGCTCAGACCTTCTTGTGCAACAGATGAACCTTTTTGTGTTTTTTTCCAACATAAACAAATTTAAAGTTAGTTTTGAGGCCCTGGAAGTTAAAAAAAAAAGCACTTTTACCCCAGGTATACCTGAACACTGATCATGCGTGAATATATAAAAGCATTTTCATTTGTTTTCTTTTATTCCCCTTAGACAAATACAACTGTCAGAGAATTAAAAAAACTTTTTTTATTATGACAGCTGCAGGCTCATGTTCTGAATTTTCTGCTTCCTTCTGATTCAACATTGTAAGTTTTTGTTGCCAATTTTCTGTGAAGCCACACTCTTATCTCTTAATATTTCAGGACAAATTTAGCCACCAAGCACCTGCAGTAAAACAAATAATAATTTGAGAAAGGAATAAATAAAAACAGAAGTTGGTCAATTTATTTGACAGTGATGCAGTTGGTAGGTCTGTTATTTATCCTGGATTAAAGTTCTGACAGTGGGTCTGTTTGCATGGTTCTCCTGCCACAATTCAAAACATAACAAGTTAATTGGTTCATCTAAATTTCCTTTAGATATCACTGGGAATAAACAGTGGATAGATAATGCCATGGCTACAATCACAGAAACAAAATATACTATTACTTTAGAGGTTTTAACATATCAGGCTGTGATGAATATAATCTAAATAGCCAAAAATATTTGACGTTTTTGACAAAACAGGTTTCCAACTAAAGTTTAATAATAGCCATAAGTGTGTTATAAAAATGCAGAGTGTATACTACTCACAAGGATTATAACAATGCTACTAAAGTTATATATACATCTGTTTGTTCATGTTGGATCTAAATGAGTGTAGGTATTTCTTATGCAGTGGTGCAGATGAAAAAGCCAGACTTGTATGTCTGACCTCGCCTCATTGACAGCAGGCGGGGAGGTCAGTGTCAGCGCCAGGCCACCAGTCTGGTTTTGTCACTTCCTTTGTGGCCCCAGCCAGCTGCTGTCCTCCAAAAACATACTTTCCAAGTTTGAGGGTTGGAACAGAAAATAGCTTTCAGCCTCACTTGTGCTCAGTTAAAAGCAGTTATTACTCATATTTTGAATTTTTAAAAAAAATCCCTGTAGAGCTTCCTCAAGTATTTAAAGCATCAAACACTGATAGATTGACAAAGATGAGAGCATCTCCTGATCGCCTGCTGCTTGTTGTGGAATAACTGCAGATCAAACAAAGCATAATGGAGGCAGGGAAGTTTTTACAGCCTGTTCAAAAACTCGGAGAACTGAACATGCAAATGAAATTTCACACGGCCCCACGGTTGAGGAAATTGAATTACCCTGCTTGTTGCTGAACTGGAGGAATGCATTACTAATGCTTTGAGGTGAAGAGCTGAATGGAGAAGAAGAGGAGGAGAAAGAAGAAGGGGAGGGAGCCCCCCCCACCCCATACACACATGGACACTTCCTGAGTTGGACTGGGCTCTCTGCCAAGCTGTCGGACCATGGCTCTCCTTCTTCTCAGTGTTGAGCAGCTGCAAGGCAGCAAAGCAAGTAACACAAGTGAGATAACCCCCTCACCCGTCCCCCCATTCACATCAAGGCAATTCAACACTTCCATTTTACAAAAAAAAGGCTTCGCTTTTATCAGACCCAAACACAAGGGAGACGGACGTCACCTCCGCCTGAGACCTCTCTGATGGACCTCGTGTCTAGAAGCCATTCTTCTGTTAAACAATAACGTTGTGACAATGTATCAGAGTACCAACTGTTTAAATGTGCGGGTTTTCCACGTGGTTGGAAAAAAACTGAAAACGTCTACGTTGTTGATTTTTTCTTGCAAAAGGTTCCATAAATATTTAGTGCCCCTGACTTTCTGACTGCATGTAGTTTCAGCTTATGTCAAAACATCAAGTAAAACATGAGTGTTGGTCATATTGTTCTCATTTTCCTCTCATACCTCAACTTACTGTCATCACAGTGAAGATAAAGCAGCAGACTACAAAGGCACCTCTTTATTTCTTCTTCAGATGGAGAACAAAAGAAAGAAATAAACCGCCTGGGGCCTATTGTATCAAATTGTAAACAGCTGCCATGCTTGGGAAGGATGTACTTACTGTACAACAATGAAGAAAGCACATACACCACATATAACATTATTACACAATATACTCTCATGATTAGGTGTATAGTTATGAATGAATGAATGGAGTAACAGTGTTTTAATTTGATAGTCTGAACATTGTAGTAAAATTCAACATTAGTGCAGACAGTGAAGAACTGGTTGAACATAGAAAATGGGTCTATGTTCCTCCACATTTTTCACCATCCTATTCTCTCCAACTCCATGAGATTCATCAACAACCTCAGGGTCTTGTATTCAGCCCATTGTATCTTGTACATTTTGCTCCTGGGGTCAATCTTTGAGAAATATAATGGTCCGTATCATCACTTTGCCAACACTCAGGCCTAATTGCCAGGTAATCTGTACAGCCGTGACCTCCTGACACCACAACAAAGCTTTCTTTACAAAATTATAACCTGAATGACGTTAAATCTTCTAAGTTTGATTGAAAATAAAACAAATGTGGTATGGGAAATATAATCCACCCGTTTGTTTAAACAGATTAGTGCCATTATAAAATCCATTTCTTTCCAGCTAATTATTGTGAAACAAAAATCTTCCCTTCTTTCTTGAGAATTTTGGCTTTTGGTTGCACCAAAATTGTGAGCTACCTTAACTCTGAGTATCCAGGCTGCCCAGACCATCATCTTAATTGCAGTGTCCCTCTTCTCTTTTCTTTTCCCTTGAATTTATAGGATATGCTGCTCTAACTAGGTTTCTTGGGTGTTTTTCTAATATAGCTAGTTTCATTCTTACTTATTGTGTTTTACATAAAACAAGAGCATAAGCATTCTTGTGAAAAAGAAATCAGTGAGGATGATTTAGTTAACTGACCTGTCAAAAATAGCTGCTTGTCCTGAGTCTGTTTTCGGGGCATAAACTGAAACCCTAAATATTCAAGACAAGCGGTCCTCCACATTTTTTAGGCCCTCAGCTCAAGTGCTGCTTATGAAGTTCAAGTCTCTCTTCTTGCGGAGATATGTGATACCCCGGATTATGGTAAACTCCTACTTGGTGGGTCTTTGTAGCACATGCTGAGAGGGATTAAGGCCTCTGCCAGTTGTTGTGAGATCAGTCCAGCGGGGCTTGTCCCGCCAGCTCTAATCCTGCAGACAATGCAGGCTGTTAATTGGAGACCGACTGATATAGCCAGAGAGAGTCATGAAGACAATGTGCAACTGGCCAGCGTCTCTGTAATCCCCTGCACCCTGTCCCTCAGAAGCATCCATCCACATGTATGCTTCGCCACATCCCCTCCACCACCTCCCCCCACAAATGGGGCTTTCCATTTTCCTCTCAGTTAGAGCTGCTCTTCTGTTGTGAGTCAAGCAGTTGCAAGGCGTGTGGCTTTATAGAGATGTGAAATTTCACATTTCCCGCTCAGAGATCTGATAGGAGGTGTAAAAAAGCACACAGAAGTGTTTGTGTTTTAAACAGGTCACAATGCAGAGTGTTAACAGGCTTGCTTGGGTTTCCTGCTGATGCAACTGAATGCAGAGATGTAAAATGGGGACAAAAAAGTATTTAAAATATACACTAACACTGGTTAGAGAGCTTTTACAGACATCAAAAAAAAATTACAGCAATACAATGATTAGCAATGCTAACATTCAGTTGTTTTGTAACTTTTATCTGTCCTGATCTGAGTCAATCCTTGTTGAATTTCACACCTTTGTGGTTGTATTTGAGCTTCAGAAGTCATTTGTGATATATGTTTAAATGTACTTGAGAAATCAGTTTGCCCATGTACATTCAAATGCATGTTGTTCACAACATGTTGTTTTACGCTCACATTTAATGGACAAAAGGACTGATGCAGCAGAGCTGTAAAGAACGTTATGCCCATAACCTCCCGAGTTCAAACTTGCATTCTTTTGGTTTACTGATTAAAGTGTTTGATGTGAGCATCTAAAATCAGTCATAAAACCAAACTGCTCTGAGCCTGTCAGTTGCAACATAAACGACTCATGTTTTGTGTTTAGTATCTGTCCCATGTCCTCAGAGGAGTCGTGTCTCCCAAAGCGTGAGTCAAAAAGTAAGAGAGGCAGGTCATGCAGGCTTTGTGTGTGTTGTAAACATGACATTCATGGTACAGGCTCCTTTATCTGCAGAAAGAAATCAGCCATAACACCGTAGTCCTTCCTCTTCCCACTTCGCCTCAGCTCATGGGCAGGCAGGTGGTCTGACCAGCGGCGGCCGTCTGCAGTTGGATTTTTATGAGCTGCACATCTGTCACCACATCCAGGATATGCAAAACAGCTTTCCAGAAGATCCTTCCACCGCTTTGAATCTGTCATTATTTGGTTTCAGTTAAACCACTGATTTACAGTACTAACGAGTAGTATCTCATTATGTTAATTTTCATTCAAATCTGAGGCATTTGGATTTTTGGTAGCTGCTCGAAACATGTTCGACTGTTCAACTGTCATGTCAGTTGAACATGTTTCAACTGACATGACATCTAACATCAGTTTCAGTAGATCTTAAATGTTTGCACACTAAAGGGTCAAATGTTTTTTGTGACGTAAATAAAAAGAGAACATTTTTAAACCATTTTGAAAAAATTTTCATATTTATCTTCACGTATCTCAGGCAATTTACCTGGAAAGCAACGAATTAGGGTGAGAATATGGTCCCTCCTAAGTCATATTCAATTAATAACAGCATGCGTTCTGAGGCTTAATTGTCAAAATAAAATAAACTTTTTAAAATGAAAAAACATAGCATACTTTAACTCATCTCGTATTTCTGTAGTGGTTTCATATAATCAAATTATACATTTTGTATTTTTATTACCTGAAAGCAGAAAATCTATGACAATTAACAGAAAAAAAGGCTTGAAAGCATCAGTTTGTATAATTGAGTTATAAAATGTGTTTCTTGGTGAATTGAGTTGAAATAAATGCATTTTTCAATAATATCCTAATTGTGTATATATAAAGATGTAGTAAGCTGTTAGCATAAGGGTATACTAAACTAATAGTTTGTTGAAGCACCTTTTCATCCTATTTTAGCATTACACTTTTAAAGCTTCCTTCATCATTTGCTCACTCTGCCTGGTAAATATTATCCAAATCTATCAGATCGGGGGAAAACTTCTTGTCCTCAGCTCTGCTCTATTTAATTGTGGACTCTGGATGAGCCGTTCCAAAACTTTCATTTCTTTTTCTTGAAGGTATTCTGCAGTTATTCAAATGGAAATTCCTCTGCATTCAAACCTTTCCATCTTATTGTACTCTGCTCCTGACTGATACCTTTATACAATTAGATCATTTTGATCCTTTTTGAGCTGTCTCAAGACTACAGCTGTAGATAATGAACACAAATAAGCAAATTTGAAGAAAACCTCACTTCTATCACTGAAGTTTATTTCAGTGTAAACAGATTCACTGTAGCTGATGTTTAGCTGGAGACTAAATATTTGAAAACCGATTAAAAGGTGTATAAAACAGTATTTGTCTGAGGGTACACACTCTTATTTAGGCTGCTTATTGCACCTCAGCACTTTTTTATACATAAAGGACAAATATCACATTAGTTAGTTCACTCTTAAATTCTAATCAGTTTATTAGGTGCAGATTCGCAATAAAGGTAAGTAAGTACAACTTTCACAGGTCAAGATCAGCAAACATTTTTACAAAATAAACAAAGCATTTCAAAATTATCCCCTTTTGCGCAACATAAACAGCAATTTCACATGCGTGTGTGTATATCTTTGAGATCCACTGCATAAGGGGCACAAATTAGCCAATCATAAATCATTTCCAGTGAGTGGCTCCTCTCTCTCAGTCTTCTGTCCAAGCCGTGATGAGGAAAAAAACGTGGCCTGAGCTCGGTGTACAAACTGAAAATGCT
The DNA here is from genome assembly GCF_002775205.1 of Xiphophorus maculatus. Taxonomy (NCBI): domain Eukaryota; kingdom Metazoa; phylum Chordata; class Actinopteri; order Cyprinodontiformes; family Poeciliidae; genus Xiphophorus; species Xiphophorus maculatus. Next base: position 7,868,522 of record NC_036458.1, on the reverse strand, counting down.
AATAGCTTGTGCTTAAAAGCTCAGTCAGGCTGGATTACTTCGCAGCTGGTATGGAAACAACCTTAATTGCAATAGCAAACAACACTGCAGGGAAGATAAACAGTGGAAAACCACCAAAGGACAATAATCATGTAACGGCTGTTATGCATTCAAAGCTGCTCGCAGATGTTTGTGTGTTTGACAGATTATTGATGTCAAGGGATCACCAATCGGTCCAAAGCTATCACATATCTTATTTCTTTGTTTTATAGCAACTTAAGATGAATAAAACTATATAAAATGTTGTTTAGAATGGGAGATTATAAAGATTAGAGGTAGATTAGACCAAGACATGCATGTTTTGTTGTTTATATAAAAACTCTTTTCTTTTGTAAGCAAATATCACACTGTTTTTTATCTGATTACTGTTTTTACATTCAAAGACTGTCATACCTAAGCCACATGCTGTGTTTCCCAGGGTTTCTGTGCCAGAGGACAAATCTCTCTCTTCCTTCTGTTTGTAAAACACATTTGTCTCTGAAACAAACCGTAAAAGATGCCTTGATTTCTTTTTTCTTTTCCAAATTTGATACAATGATGAGGCAAACTTTTTTGTTCACATTTATACAAAACTTTCTATGAGTCAACACATAGAAAAACTGTTTGAACATGAGCTGCAAACACTTGAAAGGCTTTAGCTTCGTTCCCACTGTACATCTCTGAAGGACAAAGCTGTGATTATGGTTTGTGGTTAGGATGTTTGCTGCAAGTAATTTGTCTCCCATGCATTGCTTTGATGATGAATCTTCAGCTGTGCATCGGCCAGCTACTCCCATTTCCTGTGAAGCACCTTATCATTTTTTCTTTTTTTTTTTTTTGTATTATTGCTTTAAAATATTAGTGTTAAAGTCTTCTATGTGCTTACCCGGTAAACCAGTGAACAAATGCCCTCTGTAGTGTCACAATTTCCCAAAACAAACAGTCTTTGCAGCCAGCTCAGAGTCTCTTTGCTGTTGTTTGGGTTTTTGACTGATTTCTCCAGCAAAAGCCATCTAGTTCCGGGATTTGCACAGTTCTTCATACATGTTTAATGATGTTTAGATTTATGGACTGTTGCTGTTCTGGCAAAGACCCTGCCATCCCCCCAGCTTCCTGCAGCAGTTATTTGTTTTAGGAGTTTATCTCTAATCATTTTTGTGGAACACTGGATCATGATTATTGTTTATATGAATCTATCCCAGAAGTTTAAGTGGGAAAACTTAGAGACTTTCTCTTACAGTTACAGTATATTGCCAATACAGCATTTTAGTAGAAATTTATATAAAATGTTTTTAATATTTCTCTTGTTGATGTGCAGTAAATTGTATTTGTTTTTCCTTCCTTTTCTATTATATTGGATAGATATGGATATATTGGATCCATAGTTGTACATTTATAGTTCATTTTGAATTATATTTGAAGGATCATGAAACCATGTCCTCTGTGTTTCAGCTTAACATTATTATATTCTCAGGTTTTTGATTCATTTGGGTGGCTTTATTCAAAGTCTATCCATTTTTATTTTATTTTATTTTATACTAACTAATTAACTCATGTCATTCTAGTGTTATGCCGTAACATTGCCTGATGAAGATATGCCTGTACATTTAGAGGACCTAATAGTGTTAATAAATATAATTATACTGGTAGAAAAATTATACACAAACTGTGCAGATATTCAAACACAGAAATACTATATATGTTTTAACTGTTACTAAATTTAAACGTAATTTATTTTAAGAGTTTTGCAATGGTTAACATGCCTGCTTTCTTCAGCTTGATCACTAGATGTCAGTAATTATTACACGATGTTCCTTTAACTTAAAGTGTTTTTTTATGCAAATTTGGCAGAAACAACAGTCCAACTGTAAATGCATACCGAGAAGTAAATGCATGTCAAGCGAGAAGAAAAATAAAATTCAACTAGATTGCTTAATATTATACTTAACAGCTTCCCCTTGGGTATGAGACACCACTTCTAGTTTTGCATCAACTTGCTCCCATGTTTACGTAAAACTTTCCTGCAGCTAGTTAAAAAAAAAAAAGCAATTCTATATAAACTCTGACGAAACTAAAGTAACAACATGACAACTGTGTAAAAGGTTCCCAGTGGTTATGCACTTTTATTCAACTTTTCGGGTCCCACCGTGGGTCCCTTGGCGGTTAATACCAGGATCAGCTCATAATCCCTGAGAAGTCAGATGTGGGAATGAACTGCTAAAACCCTCCAGATACTGGAGAATAAACACCAGTTATGTAGTACAGTTCAAGGCAATACCAAAAAAAGAACACAAACCCTGGCCAAGTCATTTAAAATTGGTGTAAACCACGATGAGAACGTTACATTCTAAGCATACACAATCGCTACTCTTTTAAACAAAGGTGCAGTATACAATACCGCCATAAAGATGAAACCCAATATGGGTGAGAGAGGACACAGAGGGATCAAAACACCTCCATGTGGAAACACTGACGCTGCTCTCACCTCAACAATAACCAGCTGGATTTATGTGTAAATAAGGACCAATTGTGCTGACAATAACAGATAAACTCCTAATGCTTTCTGTGCAAGCCACAGTAGACTGCAGCGTGGGTTATACGAGCAGATGTTGCCATTTCTTGGCTGTTTTAGCCAGTACTTCTCCGCTGTGAGTGGGCCTGTAGAGGTGAGGTGCAGACGTCAGGTCATTTGAAACACAGCTGTGCAATTCTTAAACAACATAAAACCTTTTCAAAGCAGATTGTAACCCCCTACCCCCGAAACACAATCTCTTCCACTCATTGCTTTTCCCTGATTGTAACTAATGCAAGGAGTGTTATTAAATACATAGACATGAATAGGGAAGTAAGACTCTTAGGGGGTTATTTTTGTTCTCTTTGGAATCAAATCTAAAGTATGTCGTAAAAGGACATAAACTCGGTCAGTTAATCATAAAAAAGTATTTTTTTTTCTAAGATAAGGGGTGGAAAGTGCTTTGTTCTGACATACTTCAGATTAGGTCCCTCAAAGAAAAAAATGCATTTGGAAATCTGCCAACTGCCAGCTCAGGTTGTGGGAAAAGTAACACTGTTCATGTAAAATTACAGCAAAATCTTCATCTCAGAGCATTTTTCCGGAGTCGTTTAGACTAGAACTGAATGCACATGTCAGGAAGAAAAATGTTCACCTTATAAAATATCTCTAAGCCAAAAACAGACCTGAGTGGCATTACAGTTTTTAACAGAAGAAAATAGAGTGCTGGCAAAAAGGCTTGAATATATGAGAATACATTCTATGAGAATTTCTGATGCATTTACAAGCAACATTTACATCACAAAAAGCGCAAGTGATTGCCTGAAAAGCTAAATGGCAAAAGCTACTTCCTTCTGACAGACGAACTCCTCCGCCCCAGCGTTATTGGGTGGAGTTGTGGCCCCAGAGAGGAAGAAAAAAGTCCAAAGACGGGCCGCACAGCAGCCTAGTAAAACAATTCCAGACCATGCACGGCTGCGGCGTCAATGCAGCAGCAACACGGTCTCATACGCAAAAAACACTGGTCCCCGTGAGCGTTTCAGATACCGAGGCGCGACGGGGACGAGGATGAGAAAGGAGCGGTCATCCTAGAAGGCAACCTGAGGGGGACACCATGGAGTGTCTGGGTACAGCAGACAGTGCACAGATTTGAACCTGGGAAATGGAGAACGGAGAGTTGAGTCAGTGGAAATGTGTTAAATATCTGCTGAAATGTGAACCGGAAAATTGTCCCCACCTTGATGGATCCTCCTCCACAGGAAAAGCCCCTTTCAAGCTGATGATATTGCTTTTATTTTCAAACATCCCATAACTGAGAGTGATCTAGAAGCAGAAGGGGAAAAAAGATTATAAGCATGTTATCCAATTTAACCTGCAGATCCATGTTTTAAGAACAGAAAAAAACAAATATCTTATCAGGGTCTCACCTGTTTGTGAATCTCAGATCGGGACACCTGTTGCAAGTTTTCCAGGTGGGAGTGAAACAAGCTGCTTCGGGTCAGAGGGACTCCCAGAACAGACTCAATGATGTAGCCGATGGTGCAGTCATCGGGCAGACGGATCTTCTCTGCTGTGTTCATAAAGTGACCGCCACTGAGAAGAGAAAAAGCAAAGGTGAAGACAACTCATGCTTTTCTTTTTTAACTCATTTCCCATTATGAGATACTTTCACAATGTTCAGTCCCTCTACTGAGGTGCATTTGAAACCAGATATTTACATATCACGTATAAAAACACATAACCTATTTTTTTTATTTTATTTTTTTATCCAAATATGAAATTTGTTTTGGCACCAAATGTGCATATAAATCCCAGAAGTAATGCAACAAACAGCTTGTGTATGTGTTGGCTGTCCTAACATGGGCTGAAATGCCACTCAGAGAAGAAGAAGAAAGTATTATTCAAAAAGCAACATATATGCTAACATTACACCAGTTCAATTTTGATGGGACTAAAATTCTGGATTGTGATCAGATAGTCAAACTTTTGGTTGAAATCATAGAGTTTAAAAGGCAAATCTAGTGAATACTACATGGAAACATCGGAATTTGAATAGAGTAACATTGCAAATAAAAATAATATTGGTGATCTTAATAAAACAGAAGTTTAGTCTTGTTTCACGGAAAAAGGTGATGTGTCTTTTTATTCACTGGTTTTAACAGTAAATATATGCTCACCTGGCCCACGGGCTCATCTTCAGTGCCAGACCCCGGCTCACACAGAAGCCAGCTCCTCCCGTGGCAAACCAAAAGTTGACTGGTTTCTAGTTGAGGATAAAACTGTCAATTACTACATTGCTGTTTCTGTAAAACAGCCACATCATAAAGGACAACAATGCTTTATCGTACCATTTTGTTGTCGCCCAGCCTCTCTGTGGCCTCTATCGGCCGGTCCAGACTTGGTTTACCGATGTACAAATCCTGGGTGTGGGGGTACTGAGACAAGTGCTTCACAAGAGTCCGAACATTCACGTAGTTATCGTCGTCTACGTGACAGAACCATCTATGAAGCAGGAAAAGCAAACAAGAGATTAGATGCAATCATCTTCAGACTATTAATGCATGAGCCCATCCTCAGGCAGCAAGGCTTACTTTTTTCCTGACTCAATAAACTTGTCGTATTCTACCGCCATCTTGCAGGACAAAGCTTGCCGACTATGAGCGGCAGAGCAGTTGGTGTTGATTGCGTGACTTCCTGCAGGAGCAAAATGACCGAAACAGAAATAGTTTTATTATGAGACTGCACAATCAAAGGAAACTGAGGAAAAGAAAAACATTTTAATAGCTTTCATAAAATCTATTTAGTAGTTAATGAAAGGTTCTTTCAAACAAAGAACATCTCTTTTGATGAATTTCCACATACAACTTACCGATTTTCTTCTTTAGCTCATCGTCTTCGCCGTCTGTAAAGATGTAAGTCTGTGAACAAAGAGAAGTCATGGATAAGATGACTTGGTCCAAATATAAAACAGAAAAAAACACTTTGGCTGATTATGTGGAGCTTTTACACAATCAAATGCAAAACAAAATCCTGCTTCCTCGCATCAAGCCGCTGTGATTAGCATCAATCAACGTGTCTTTTATGCAGTGGAAAACACACTGCATTAAACAGCCCCTTGCTCCAATAAAGGCCTTTTGTCCTACATTTTACTCTTTCCATGGCAACCATACAGCTGCTCTGAAGCATCCCAGACAACCGAAAAAGCAGGAGGCAGACTGTCCGCCTCCCACACACACACCCCACATCACGTCGCCCTTGGACCAGCCAGCTCACCCGGCTACGGAGCCTCGCAGTGTTTACTCTCCTGAAACAGTGGCGTAAAAAAGTTACAGCCAACACTCCATCGTCTTTGTCCTGGAAGGTGTGTGACTGACAGACTCATAACGTCTGAGGAGTTTAACCTCGAGACTGCAGGCACTTGTTGAATGTGGCAATTAGTCATAAAAAAGGGTGAGCAACAAAGGCCACCGATAACTCCCACAGAGCAGGTGCAAGCTGCTCAATGAGTATGATGAAAGGGCCTGAGGCCGCAGGCTTTATAACCGCCAGGGGTATGTTTACTCTTCACCTCAGGTGAGGCAGCACCTGCCGAACATCATGCCACCTTATCAAGGGCACGCGTCTAGACATGCAAGGTCGTGGTGCCTCACGACAGGGCGCTTTGTGTCAGTTAGGGCCTCATTCGTGCATCCGCAGTTAAAGATCTATTTCTCTACACAATAAAGGATGCAAACAGAGGCTACCGCAGGAGTGTTCGGAGCAAATTCTGAGCAGATGTTTGTTTTTTTTTTCTTCCTCCCCTTTATGCTAAAAGCAGAGTCTGTATTTGTTTAGGACAGGGTGGTGGTTTCAGTGGTGAAGGGATCACAGGCTGGCGCTGTTTGATTTAAAAGCTCGATGAATAGATGGCCTAATCACTGAGGCAGCTGCCAGAGCTGCCAGGGCACTGACAGAAAGAAAGATGGAGGGAGGAAGGGGTGGGGGGGTGGGGGGGGTGGGATCTCACCACTGATTAGTAAATCGAAAACCGTGTGTGGCCATTCACCCCCTGTTCCTCCTCATCCTGCCTCTTTTCCCCCTCACTCCCCCTCCTGCTCTGAGCCCCAAACGCGGCCAGAGGCTCTTGAAGAGAACAATGCGGAGAGTTTTCATGCTGGGTAAAGTCTCCGCTGGGTAAATTCTGAGCATGTTTGCCCGCATTTGCATACAGCTGCAGGAGTTAAGCGAAGAGAATGCACTTAGGGAAGAGTTTCTGCTGCCATTGTTGGATTCCTGGAGCTTAAAGGTACAGCTGCTTTCACAGAATATGAAATCCAACCAAAACAAACAAAAAAAAGACGAGGGAAAAAAAATTCTGAAACGTTTGGTGGTTAAAGTAGAGATAAGAAACAAAAGAGAAAATGAAAAAGAGGGAGTGGGTATATTGCAATCCAGAGCACAGGAAGGGGTTGCACGAACGGGCCTGTCTGAGCTGAACGTGGTGCCTGGCTGGCTGCCTCCAGCTCCACAGGAAGGAAGGCCACCAGGCTCCCTTCGTTCCACCAACCACCTCCACCCTGACTCCTTCCCCTCTCTGTTCTGCAGCCTTTCAGCACTTTTTGTCAAGTCAAATGAGCTGGAAAACAATTCAGGGATATGTTAGAGGCATGATGCGTCTACGCTTTGTCTCTGTGCCAAGGTTGACCTTTTGTACTTTACAGCCTCATACTGAAGCCAATTTATTAACTCAACTACGGAAATATTTATTGTAAATGTTCAAGGCTCATACAGGGAGACTTTTGGTTTCAACTCTACATAGAGACTGCACCTTCATTTGAATATAAATGTTTTTAAAAATGTCCCTTTGCACAGACAGCAGTGCAGGGAAGTGAAAATGTCTAGCAAAAGATTAGCATAAAAATAATCCAAACTTCACAGATGCTCATCAGCTGACCGTGAGAATCAAACCTCTGCTGATGAGGATGGCCATATGCACACGGTGGGAACTCTGAGCATCATATGGCTGGTATTAAAGCCGTCCTTTGTTCCATCTCCCCCTGACCACCTGGCACCCTTCCTCCAGAAACTCCCTCTTGCATTGTGCTGCTCAGTCTATCCTTTTTGTCCCACCCCTCCCACCTGTCTCCCCCCTCTATCCCCCCAGCTGTCTGCCTATCAGTCCTGCTGTTACCTCTGGACGATGCAGGTCACTAATGTGATCCACGACAGTAGCTGCAAGCCAATTAGCACATGTTGTGAGGTGCCGAGGGTGTGTTCAAGTCTTTAATGGGAGATGTTCAAACAGTTCCGACTAATGATTTCTCCGGCTCTAAGATGTTAGAGCCAATAGTGACTGATGGGTCAATATCATTACAGATAGTGATTCAAGCATGTTCTGAAAGTGGAGTGCATCAACATGCAGGATAAAATCACTTTTGATTTGCTTTCTTCAAATAAATAATAGGTCTCTCTTTGTGCACCAATGTGCAAACCTGCCTGCAGATGCACCACTTTTGTTCCAGGCATCCTCAATCATCAAAGCCCCCATTTTCCCATCCCTTCCCAGTGTGCCTGAACCAGACTCAGTTCCCATGTTCCCATGGAGAAAGAGAGAGAGAGAAAGAGAGAGAGAGAGAGAGAGCTGGGAAAGCCTCCCCCACTCCTCTTCTTGTTCAGTAAGATGCTTTGTTAGTCCTGGAAAAGGGGAACAGAGCTGGAGTCGGTTCTGTGAAGCATCCATTGCAGCAGAGGCATTCACAGGGACACCGAAGAATAGGAGGGATAATAGGCAGTGGGGAGGCAGAGAGGAGGAGGTGGGAGGAAGAAGAGGGAGGACAGGGGGTCCTGAAACTGCTCCCTCCGTTCTCAGCAACATCATTTAGAAGAGAATAAAAAGTGACAGTTGCAGAAACTCAGCACCGTTTACAGGAACTGTGAGGATATTTAAGTGTGCCAAAAGGCGACAAGAGGAACAAAGCAGCACCTAAAAACATTAATCACCTAAGTTTTAATATTTAGTCATTAAGTTGAATCACCTTCACTGACACTTTGCTCATTGCTCAACAAACTAATTAATATGAAAAGAAAAAAATCAGGGATGCTTTTTCACCTGTTGCATGTTCCTAGAGATCCACGTCTCCAGCAGCAGGTTCAGCCTGGACTGGTGGAACTTCTTGGTTGTCTTCACGGCAACGAAGATATCAGCCGCGCTGATGTCCTCAGCCGGAGGGGGGTCCGAGGAGGCGGCTGAGGTCCGTGCGGGCTTCTCCACCTCTCTGCGGCCCCGGGCCAGCTTGGTGAAGTAGGTCGAGAATCCTTTCTTATCCTGGGCGGGCCGTGAGCTGTCCTCCGGCGCAGAGCGCGCAACTGCGTCCTCTCCGTCCGTCTCCTCGGCCACCTGGACGCGGTGATGCTGCACAGCGACCAGCAGCAGCAGCAGCAGGCAGAGGCATCCCGTGCAGGCTACTGAGATCGCTGTCTTTTTCCCATTATTTTTCAGCATGATTAAAACTTAAAAGCAACTTCAAAAAACAAAAACTATGAAGTGGCGCAACGTGCAACTGATGCCAAGTCCATATGGTGTTGCTCCTCAGCAAAACACAAACTAAAATATAGAAACTCCTTTAGAGATCATAGCAAATGAGCGGCTCCATTGTAAAGTGGGGGTATTTAAAATCTCTCACAGTGGCCACGCCTCGTGGGAGGTCTTTGAATCTGACATGCAAGCCTGTGATGGTTCATTGGGCGGGGTTTGGTTTGGTGTCTGGGTCTGCGGCCTATCTGGGTTTTCAAGATCTCCCAAGAAAAAATTTGACCCAAGAAAATCCTGAATTTATGTAATCAAAGAGCAACGTGTATAGGAGGAGCTATTCATGTCGATCAAAAGTTGGGAAAGACACAAGATTTTAAAAATGATGTCCACTCAATTATTGAAGGGCTACAGACTTGCTTTATAAAATCAGTTGAATTTGGGTATGAGTGTCTGAACACAAGAACAATATCTCTGTTTTATTATTTGATCTAAATGTAAAGTTTTGTTTACCAACACACCTTACAGGGCAAAAATCACCATAATTCAGTCAGAAAACCTAAATAAGTCATAATGGTCTTTCCATTGTTATTCAAGGCACATAAATAATTTTTTATCAACAAAAAAAAAGCTTCTGGAGCGGCGCCCTTCTTACATGATGTGGGTCTTCTGCATCTGATGGACACTTTTTGTATATATTGGGACTAATAAATGGAATTGAAAAATGTGTGTTTTTCACAACACAGAAAAAAGGACTGCAGAAAACACCGCAGACACCGTCATGGATGAACTTCACTTAAGTAAAAAATAAATGGTGAAAATGGCATTTTTCACCTGTCCCACCAAAAGTAGTATTCATGTTTGAAACACTGTTTGTCCCAGGATTAAGAAACAATTGAATTCTTGGATTTAAGGGAATTGAGTAATCTTTCCTTAGTTAAGAGGAAACAACACAGTTCATGCCACAGAGAGTTTAAGTGGCATGAACTTGGCACAGAGAGTTCAAGTAGAGATTGAACAAACCACCAAGATAGATGCAGTTGTTGTACATAAGGTGCATATATCAAAATAAACTTTTAACATTTACTTCACAGTTATGTAATTTAACCCTCAAGAGTAAAACATGGAATAATTATGTGGAGAAAAGTTAGACTTGCACAACCATTGTATGGGTAGTAAATTTAGTCACAAATTAAATTAATTGCCACTGTTGTCAGAGTCAGGAAGACCAGGAAGAACATTTTTTATATCTCTCCTGAGGGTGCCAGTTTGTTAGGTCTCCAGGATACTGGTTTCAAAGAACATTTCAGTTGTTTTCCTCCTCCTCAATGAATGAATCACTCAAATTTGAGCTTTTGCAACACAATGACGAGTCGGGAGTGAGAATGTGTTGGCTTTTTTTTGTTAATACTTACTTTTTGGTGGAGACTGAGCACTGCATTGATGGCTGTCTTATCAATATTAAACGACATCTGGCTGCATTTTGGCTATACTGTGCTTGTTTTTGGTTCTATATTTCTTCATTTTAGACAACCATATAACCATTGCAAACTCCAAGCCTGAATCCAACTTCAAAGTAAGTAAATTAATAACAAAATATGTATTTCCTTTAATAAAAAATGGTAAAGTGTGGTTATTGCTTTGCATTGTTTTGTTAGACCAGTTTTGCCATGCTAGGCCTATTAGTGATCCCCATATGGGCACCACTTAGAAAACTTTCTTGAGGTTCCCGCCTTCCAAGGAGAAACTATTTGAACTCACCCAAATGAGAGCCGTGTGTTCACCAGACAAACAGGCTCCGTTGTTCTTCTTTGACCTTGTAAAGAATCTGAACAGTTGGCCTCTCTTGAACACTTGTTATTCAAATTTTGGCTCTCACCAGTGAGTGCCGTCTGGATCTGGGATGCAGACCAAACGACATGAGCTCCATTCAGAGGGGCACGCAGCTGCAGAAGCCTGAATAAAACCCCTGCTCCCAGCAACCACCAACCACCACCAAACCTGCTGCTCAAGCTCAAATCTTCAGTAACATCTTTTCTTCTTACTTTCCAATATTTTCCCGTTGTGACGTTTGTGTTTAAAAAACTTAACAATACCCAAAGTTGCTATGTGTTCTCCTTGGGCGTATTGAAGAAAAGCCCCACCTTGTGAGAGGAGTCATTGTCGGAAAATTGTCTTTCCATTTGAGCTAAATTGCCATAGGAGGTGTGTCCCTTTTCTTATTTCTGTGACCTTCAGAACATAAATTGCCTATGTGTTCTGTTGTTCATTTGCATCTAAACAAAACTTAAAGCCAAGAACAGGGGTTGTTTCTCTGACTTTCGTTAATCTTCGGTCAACCGCTTGTTTTTTGTTGTGCAAGCAGACTATCCATTCCTGTTTTCAGATCTTTTAGATTTGCAATTGCAAATTCAGATCTTTGCTTGATAAGTGGGAGAGCTCTACCCTGAGTTTTCTTGGCATATCAGTTTATTTTAGTGGTTTTTGTATCTCTTCTGGCACATTTAATCTTCAGAGACTTCACACAAATGACCAGAAACTCACAAATATTTTGCAAACATTTACAATTTTCTTTCTAGATTATTTGGTAATCTGAGTTTGTATTTTGACTCACTGTGGTTTATTTCTCTGCATGCTGCAAAAAAAAAACTCCTTACTGAATTGTGTAAACAGCATGACACAAACAGCAAATGACTAAACAGACATTTTCGTATGGCTACTTTCTCTTTTTCCTTTTGGATTCCCCAAAACCCAAAAGCACATAGGTCTCCAGCAGTGTTAGCTTGACTCCTACAAGATCCAGAATGTTGAGAAAAAAACCTGGAAGATATTAGCCAAAAGCCACAGCTTCATACTGTTTCCATTTATCCTACATTTTGGTGCGTTTAACATTCCTTTGGATGCATCTCTGAATGCCTCTTCTTTTGAATTATTTTCTCTACTAACAAATACTTCAAAGGTCTGTTTGAAGATGATACATAATGCTTTGATTTAAGCTTTAAGTCTTGGATCTTCGATAAACCAGGCGTGGAAAAGTACAAGTATCTTTTATTTACAGCAGCTTGAGATAAACTCTAGCTTTCATAAATGTTCCAGGTACAAATACAAAAATTGAAAAAAGGGGATTTTTTTTTTATCAAATGTTTTATTCACCATCTCTGTTTAATATTTAAAAGTAGTATGCACGATTCTACATAGGTTTGATTAAAGGTAATTTTACAAAGCAAGATTAAACATTAAAACAACCAAGATCATTATTGCTATGAAAAAAGACCCATCAATTTGAGGAGGTGTCAAAAACACACATCCCCATTCTACTAATAGTATAAAAGTTATTCGTCCTCTAAACATTTCCCAAGACCTTTTAAAGAGTTTATGAAGCCCTACACTCTAACAAGCTCTTCAGGGTTCATGGAAAAGACCCACAACATCACAGATTCTCTAATTAATAGTAAACATACAATGCTTTAAGATTATTTTATACCTCTTTTACTATCCTCATCAAAATTCATTGTGGTGAGAAAGACTTTAGACCTCATTGGACCTTTTTTTTCACAGTTCAAGTCACTTAAAACTTTTAATTTATTGATCTTACTGTAGATTTAGACAAGTAGTTATTTCCCCCCCAATCTTAAGAGCGACAAAAACGGTCCTTTGTGCTAAATCACATCCTGGAATCTAAATTAAAAGTTTAATTGAAGTGTAAATAAAAAAAAAAAATAAGTTACATTTATTTTGTGGAAATTGTGTGAGATCTCATAAGAGTGTCTCACTTTATTTGGTTAAATGCCTTGGATACGTTTACTCAAATGAAAATGAATGATTTTTGGATCCTTCTCTTCTTCTGCTGTTTATATAATTAAGTCAGAATTGTTGCTAACCACAATAAAGTACTGAACACCTCTGGGTGAACATGTGAGTTCAGAGAAAAACATCATGCGTAATTCTCAGAGGACCAGTGATTAGCATGAAGATCCTGTCTTCACTTCTGTTTACTTTCCCATCACAGATACGGTATCTCTGATGGGTTTAAAGGTCACAGCAGACCTGAGAGCCGGCTTCATTCTCAGAACTCTGCTTTCTTTTTTTTTTTTTTTGCTCTCATTCGTCTTTAGATGGATCTCTCAAAGGGCTGGCTCTGAGTGCTCTTCAGCTTCTCTTGAGTTGAGTAAACATGGACAATTTGTACAGAACAGCAGAGACTCCATTAAACTAAAGAGAGCTTTTCAATGCAAACAAAACAAAACACTTAGTGAGACACTATCTTTAAACAGAATAAAAACAACATTGAGCGTTTAACTTTTTTTGGCAAAAGAAATATAACTTTTTACATAAGTCAATATTTTTTTTTTGCAACTTTTTTGCATAGATTATTAAGAAAAGTCAAGAATGAGCTCACACAAAGCTGCTCAAGTTTTAAAATCAAATCAGGATATGAAACAGAACTGATGTTCCTCTCAAAATAACACAAACTTCTTCACTTAGAAAAGAACCTCAAGTCGTTCCTTGAAATCAGATAGCTACTGGAGACCCTTCAAGTTCATATGTCAACAAACCCTGGGGGCCTTTAAAAGCTTTTGTTGACTGAGATATTTCCATGTCCAATCCCAGCCTAAGAGACACTATTCAGTGTTGTACTTGCACTTCCAAATGTAAATTAATAATAAAAAAACACTTCTGGATAATGAAGTTTGACCTTCGAGGACAGAATTTCAAAAGATACAATATTCTGAAAATAGAAAAATGAAATACTAGTAATGCTGCTTTGTGTGTGTATTTGGGGCAATCATATCACAAGAGGCAGAAGAATCAAACTAAGCAGCTGGCATTAGTAAACACAATGACAGGCTAACAAGTTTTCAAAGATGTAAACAGATTCTGAAAATCTTGTTCAACAGTGAAAATGATGTTTGGTGGACAAGTTGATGAAAACAGTGATCATCTTCACAATTTAAACATCTGTAACTCGACTGGCTTCCTCTCTTTAAGCAAGCTAGATATTTTATTTCTGTCATGTAAAGTATATATTGCGAACCGTATGGTTTTTATGTTAACTTCCCTTGAAATGATTGCTTCTGTTCAAATGATCTTTGATCTTTGAAAGTCGTCTTTTCCGGTCTGCCCCAGTTCTTTTCACAAACTACTTCAGTATGAGTTATTGTTGCCAAATTTTCCAAAAACACATGCTGTTCATATAAACTTTGTGCTGAAGATGTACAAAATACAAATAGTTTTATGGGAGGATATTTGTTAAATACATTAAAATAAAAAGGAAAAATGAAAATAACATAAGAATAAATAACACTGAATATAAGAATTGGTTGTCATAACTTTTATTATGTCACAAGAGGTTTGCATGTGCTCAAGCTTCCTTTTGAGAAGGTATTTAGTTTTGATGAAATAACACAACAACACAACAAAAATACCAAGACAAATAGAAAAATGACCATGAATTTTAAGATTAACCTTTATTTTGTATCTTCAAACTCTACCATATTTGCATTTATTATCACATTTGCCACCATGTGAAATGAGTAAACCTTTGACTTTTCCTAGATGTGTCTTAGAAAACTTGTTTCTCGAATGGATAAACAAGCTTTCCACTTTGAGCTCAGGGAGATTTTTCTGTGGAGGAGAAAGATAACTCTATGGATCCAACAAAAACAGGAAACTCATGCCTGGTGGCTGATGTCCCGTTTCAATGTTCCCCACACTGAGGTTGTACTTGTTCACTTTGCACCCACTTTACTGCCTTCATAACCAAGCGAAAATGATCTATTTGCATAGTAACTGCCCTATTTCCACTCTGTCACCCCAATTTTTTCCCTGTATTCTCTCTTTCTCCTGGCTTCTGTTGTTGTGGGAACATCAAATGATCAACAAATTGGGAGTCCAGCCTAGTCTGGTCTTCTAAAGCCTAACAGGCATGCATGTGGAGGAACGGCCCAAAATAGAACAGACGAGGAAGACTTGGCTCGGTTTCCAATTTGTTGTCTCATCAGTGTTAGAGGAGGGTGTAACATGAAGAGGTGCAGTGACATGATCTGTGTTTGCATTGTGAGGAAAGAATGGGACTGTGGGATCTGAGACTGAGGAGAAGACAGGGCGGTCGGATGTGTCAGACTCTCACGGGATGACAGGAAGAGCAGAGGAAGACTCCAGTGGGAAACTGCTGAAGTTTCACTCTGGTAGTGTTATGTGGGTTACAAAGTGTGTAATCCACCTATTTTTTCCACAGGGAGGTCAGAATAGCAACAGTCTGACAGAGATAGTGATCATGGCCTCAAAGGACATGATGTGAGTTCTATTTTATTAGACAAGTAAAGCAACTTTACATTAATTAAAACTAATATATGGTATTTAAACCAAAGTGTTTGATATCAGACCAGATACGCATGGAAGATAAATAAACTAAAGTGATTATTTACATAAAAAGTCTGACTATATACTTTAATCAGACTTTGGTGTCCTATTAATTGTGGCAAAAAATTACTAAATAAAATGTTGCCTCACAACAGAAGATTTCCTCTTTTAAATCAACCTTTAATACTCATCTTCATCTCAGGTTTATTATTATTATTATTATTATTATTATTATTATTATTATTATTATTATTATTATTATTATTATTATTATTGTAGCTGCTGTCAAGGCAACTGCATCTGGTTTATTGTTTTTGTTGTTGTTTGGTTTAAGGTGGCAGTAGTTAAATTTTATTTAATATAAAACATTAAGTTTAAATGTGTGGTAGTTTTAGTAAATTTGTGTTGATGCTCATTAGGTTTGGTTAAGTGTACAGTACATTCAAATGTGAGGGGTGGGGGACTTTTTATTTTGTTTCGCAAACCATGTGTTGCCTAGGGAACCATTGGCTGGTGCACTAGAGCCATGTGGGGCATTCAAGCTGAAGAAGCTGATCGTTAGAAATTAAGCTTTATTCCTCTGGAGTCAATGCGGCTAATGAGGTACGGTTTTGATTATTTGTATCTTTTATTTATGTAAATACTCCATTTATTGTGAACTCATTTGGGTTTGTGTTACCTTTTGTTTTTAGTTCTGACGGCATTTTGGGGGGACTTTGTAAGACGTGTCCACAATAAATGGCTGTTGGAACCAAGAACTTCGTTAAGCCTTGATTAAACTCGAGAGGGGTAACAATTATTATTATTATTATTATTATTATTATTATTATTATTATTATTATTATTATTATTATTATTATTATTATTATCTAAGATGTCTTTCATTAGCATTCCCAAAATCAAAACCAATTTTTATCTGTGAAATGCTTGGATCCTCCTGGTTGTTGTCATTTCTAACACTCCTATGCCCCAAGTAGAGGCATTTAGTCGACTGCAAAATTCCACATCTGTATCTGTTTAGGATTTTAATGAATGTTTGCTTTGCATTCAGAACTTTATTAGCAACCAATTACCTCACTTTCAACTCCCCATTCAAAAAGATTTTATCTTCCAACTTGTTGTTTTTACCAGTCAGCTGATGGTTTGTTTGTTTGTTTGTTTGTTTGTTTTTTGTAACGCAGGGCGGAAAAGTTCAGTCAAGGCTGCTGGGAGTGGAGGGTGATATACAGCAACATGGGAGGCCATGCAAAGTAAGACGCCATGACAATAAAAAGCAGATGTGACCGCAGAGTAGTTAAATTACTTTACTGGTATGTGAAAACAGGAAAAAACAGAAATAGCTGAAAATATTTTGGGAATTAGGTAATTAAGTTCTAATGGCTCCCAACGTTGAAGTCATGAGTCAGGTGATACCAAGTATGGGGTTTGGAGATTACTTCAGATATTCAGTTGCATTCAAAAACCTTTATTTGTAAAAACTAAAATAATTAGTTGTAATAAATGCAGTCAAAAACAATATAAGATAGTTTGTGTTGTTATTTGTTTTAAAAAGCTTTTTAGTAACGTCTAAATACTTCAGGTGGCACCATTTGCGTTCTTAGGTCTCTGATACAGTTTTGAGAAAGATTAAAAGTTTGGCAATTGTACGACATTGTAACCTTTTTTCTCATGCTCTTTACACCTACCAGGATGTCGTCTGAATAAGCACCTCTTCAGTGTAGCAGGAGGTAATATAAATCACAAAATCAAACTACCCCTTAGGGATTTTGTTATTTCCTTTCATACAACTCATATTAGTGTTTCCATATTAGAGTAAACATCATTCTTATGTGCTTCCTTTAATGAGCCACAAAGTACTCTGAAGTTAAAAACAAAGCAAGGTGGATGGAGCCCCTCAGGGTTTTTCCACTAAAGTGACATCAGAGCTGGGACTCTGATATCAGGAGATTCTTTAAGCAGATCTACTAGAAAAACAGTTTGATTTTCCACAAGCAAAGAGTCAACTCATTATTACAACACAATAAAAATCCCATTCATTAAGTGCTTGGTTTTATCTGCTTGTTGCTCCATGATTCATAGTTGAGAGTTACCATTAGTAACTCTTAATTGCCTTAATTGTTTTATTTTTGTTTTTCCCAAAGTAATGGATTCAAGTCCACTGTTTTCCTCCGCTGTTTGTTACATTTTCCTTTTTCTTTTGTTTCTATATTACAAATCAGTCAAGTTTAAGATAAGATAAATCTTTATTGTCATTGTCACAAGGACAACGAAATTCAAAGGGTGCCATGAGTCGGTGCACATGCCCAAAAACAAAAAATAACTGTCGCACAATTCACACACAACGCAAGAATCAACAAACAACTGGCAAAAAATAAATAAATAAGAACAGCCACATTCTCATATACATCATTTATGATGATTAATGGTTGTTTTTGATTGCATTTAGTTTTGTTATTGCTATCGAGTAGAAACTGTCTCTGAGACGGTTGGTTCTTGTTCTGGTTGCTCTGTATCTTCTGCCTGAAGGCAGCAGTGTGAACAGAGAATGTCCGGGGTGAGAAGTGTCCTTTGTGATGTGTTGTGCTTTTCTTAGACAGCGGTCGCTGTGCAGGTCCTCCAGTGAGAGGAGAGGGCAGCCAATGATTTTTTGGGCTGTATTCACAACCCTTTGGAGAGCTTTCCTTTGAGCCGTAGTGCTGCTGTTATACCATACGCAGATACAGTAAGTCGGTATGCTCTCTATGGAGCACATTTCAGCAACAAGGCACTTCAAAGTGCTTTACATTATGAAAATATAAAAACATTATAAAAATATTATACAGGCACCAGATATGAAACCAGTAACAAACAATACTTTTTGTCAAGTGTCGTCATCAAAATCATTGATACAATATCTTGGTCAATGTGACGATCATTATGGGTCAAAAGCCACGCAGAGTACATTAGAGCCAGAGGACCTGAGACTAGCACTAAAATAGTATTAAAATGTTTGAAAAAATTACTATGTGAGATTGGGATGAAATGGCTTGTTCTTAGAAATATTTTTATTTTCAACTGCTCTTTGAAGGGAACTGTTCCCTTCAAAGACCCATAAGCACCATCACAAACAATGACTGCTTCACTGGATTCAATGATGGACGATGGTGAGTGTTTTATGACTTTAAGAAAATTTCAAGCTACTGGTCCCATTGGTGGTGAGAATACTCTGAACAAACAAAGAAAACCTGATCCCATCGTCCCCTCCATGAAGACAATAGGAAAGTTGAGATAACATCAGTTTGTTAGTGCCACAGAAAGTGCTGGCAGTAGTGAAAGCACAAAGAACTGGTGCTAAAAACACCAGCATCTGTTTGGCACTGTAAACAATTAACTGAAAAACAACAATTGAGGTGCTTTAAACAATGGAAGGCAATGAAAGACAATGAGAATTTTTTTTGCCTATAAACATGGATTTGGTATGGATAGTAGCTTTCCTGCATTTTACTTATTTGCATCAAAACTATTTAATTTTCCCCCACAAAAGTTGAGTAATAAAAATGCCCACCATCTTGAAAAGTTGTACAAAACAGTTTGTAAGAGCTGCCAGCAGCCAGAGAGTCAGGTGTAGTGGAAAGATTTAAAACAATTCAAGTGTGTTGCTGTATTTATTTCAGAATCCATGACAAACTTAAATTTATTAAATAAAAGTTCTGAAATCTTTTTTCCATCCTAATTTGCCTTTTCAATAAATTCCAGGAATGACATTTGTCTGTGATCTCGTGTATTTTCAACAGTTTTCTAAGCTCTTTTATTTACACGATCTGATCATTGCAGTTAATACAGCAGATTTGTCTGTCATGACAGCAGGAGGATTTTGCATTGGGGGAGAAGAAGCTTAATGCGACAGAATAGCGTCGCACTCGCACTGGATATACTGAACATGCCACCTGTCAGAAAATCCTACAATGTAACTGACTCCACAAATGTATTCATTCCCTCACCGAAACCATCAAATCCTGATTAGTTTAGGAGAAATGTAACCAGTTTGCTGTTGGGATTAACATCCAGCACCAGACCTGGTTCAGCTCCAGCCAGGGAATCAGAGCAGCATCAATCTCACAGACCAGAGTTTTACCTCCTGTTGTCAATCCAGCTGAGCTGATCCTCTCATATTAAATGGATTAGCAGAGGCATTGTTCATATGTCAAAAGCTCATTACATAGAATCAGGATGTAGCAGGCAGATATTTTTATGCCTTATTTATGAAGCAAAATGTGCTGGGGGGGTTTTCTTCCAGTTGTGTATCCTCCCTTTTTGAAAATATATTTCTCTTTGCACTGCATGAGTCAGAAACGTGATTCCAATCTGCAGAAGCTCTGTATCCTGTTTGTTTACATCTTGTCATACCCATGGGAAAGTGTAGTAAAGCTTACAAGCCTTTTCAGTTTTCCCACGGGACATCTAAACAACAGCTGCAGGTAGTTTTAAATTGAATCCCTTGCGGCATTATGGGGATCGAACGGATCATGTCATGGATATGGAGATGTCAAAGGGATCAGGAATCAGTCCAGTACAGCGGTGTTGACATATCTGGAAAGGCAGAAACACCCTCAATATGATTCACTCTGTTTAATTATCATTTCAGTTACAGAATTTACCCCACTCTCTACATTCAACTTTACCAGTTTGCTACTTTAATAATAAATATCACTGAAATTTTATTGTGATCAAAACCTGATCAAGATTCCCACTCTATAAGGATTCTGAGAGCATTTTGCTAAGCAAGCATTTTGCTCAGTGTGTGTGTGTACTCTTGTACACACTGCAAACAGAACCTGGTTCCAGTTTAGAAAAAAAAATGCAACACATTAGAATAATTACCCAGCAGGTAAATAAAGTAATTAAGTCTGTAAAAGAGAATTACCCAAAAGCAGAGTCTTAGGTGAGGATAAGAAGAGACTTCACCTGTTTGAAAAAGTGCTTGGTCCATGAACTTGCGGCATAATTTTATTAATTTGTAAAAATAATTGACGCAGCTAGTAACAATTAAAAACAAGAGAGGACCTCAACATGACCTTACCCCACTTCCTTCACTCTTCATCCCTCATCTCCACCTTCTCCATCATCCCTACCTATTTCCACCCTCATCCCTTCTTCCTGTCTCACTCATCCCTCATACCTTCCTCTTTCATCCTTCATTCTTACTTCTTTCAGCCTTCATCCCGTCTTCTGTTCTTACTTATCTCTTATCTTTCAATTATCCTCCTTCACCTCTCTTCTACTAGGTTAAGTCTCACCTGCTGATTAAATCAAAATTAAACCAATTTCTCTTATTCTCTTGCGACATCCACACTTCTCTTCAACATTGATTACTTTTTAAATGAAATCACTGTGGTGTGTTCTTTGCTAGTGCTGCAGGGTGTGGTGCAACACCTACCTCTAAGTTTTGCAAAACATTATCACTCTATCCCAAGCAACACTTGTTGCAGCATGAGGCTCTATTGTAAAAAGAGTGTGTTAAACCAGGCCCACCTTCAGGACAGATTTGTTACCCTCTCAAAAATATTTAGGTCAGTATGAAAACATGCTTAAAATTGTCACATCTGAAAGAAATCTAATTCCAGACTCAGATACCTGTTGAGACAGTGTCCCTTGAACGCCTTCATGAGAGTTTTAGTAACAGAAGGAGTTACACAGACACACATCTGCCTCGCTATATAACTGTCAGAAGTGGTCAGACACTCCACAGCTACAGCCACCCCCACCTCCACCGGACAAAGCAGGGCCCAGAATCATTGAAGTCTTTGTGGCCCATTCACTGAGGCCGGATCGGCCACGGATTGAGGCCACACTTTCTCCCTGGCCCTTTCCCACAACCTCCAGGCACCTTGGAGGAAGCCATCCATGCAGAACGGTGCTCCTTAATCAAAAGCTGAATGTAGAAGTTGTCCCGGAGGTTGGCTGCTGCAAGAGCGGCATTAGCAAAGCACATGCACCCCTTTCACAGCGAAACAATGCCACCCATTGTGTCGAGCCACAAGTGTCTATTCTCATTTAAAAAGGGGTCTCACCAGCAGATAAATAATGATGAAGGACCAACAGGGACAACGGTCAGGATTCTTTCAGGACTGTACACCACCAGAAAATTAATACTTCTTTCACTGCAATTTAAAAAAATACAACTGTACTAAAACACATTTGCTCTTACAAAAGATTTTATCTGATGAGAAATAGCTTCTTGACAGGTTAAGCCCGTCTTTGTTTTATACTGATGTTACAATAATAGAAATAAGAGACCTTTTTCATTTTTGTTTTGTTTTAGTTGACAATGAAGAAAAAATATTGAGCCAAGACACAAGGAGAGTGCTTTCCACTTTGCTCCTCCTCATTAGGTCTCATCAGTGGCTTATAAATAGCAGTGAACCATCTTTAAATAGGGCATTGTGCTGTCCATTGTCTATCTATTTCTGTTGTGTCACTGAGGTAAACATCCTCTGCACAAAGCATCCAACTAAACTCAATGTTCTCAATGCTTTCCGTTGGTTCTGTTAAGAAAAGCCAGAAAACAGAAAAAATACATTATTTTCTCACTGAAATAAAATGTTAATGATGTTTCATGGCTTTGTGTCACTGTTTTCAGCAATAGAGCTAGGAACAAAGTAAAGGATCCGGATGCAAGACATTACATATCCTTAGAGACCACAAACAAAACCAAATATACAGAACATCGGAGCATTTACCAGAGTGAGACTCAGATAAAGGTGTTTGGCCAAAACCTTATTAAAGGTCTTCCCTGGTACCCATTACATATGACTTTTCAGTATCCACATTTCTACAAGCCCTATTTGAATGTTATCTGACATGTTGTTGCATTTTCAACTAAATTGAATTTAAACCTCACGTTTAGCAAAGTTTATTTATATTAAGATGATTGTTTTATTATTATATATTTAGTCCCTTCTATTAGACATTTTTAAAAACATATAATCTTAAGAAAACTTGCCCAGACATGTCCTGTCTCCTAACCCGACTACATCAGCATCAGAAAGAGAAGTTGTTTTTTTCAGGGGGTCAGCACTACTATTACCCCCATTACGCTGCTTTTTGTATTCATTGAAACCATGGGCATCTATCAGGAGCCCCAAAGGTCTCTTTCATTGCCCAATAAAAGATCTGCATGGCGGAACCTGTCTGTGGGTTGCTCTAACATTGGAGACGACAGATGTGTTAAACATACAGGCTCTCTCCACAAAAGCCTGAGGAGACTGGGCTGCATGCTCCCTAATGGAGATGCAGCTTTATGTTAATTACTGAATGGAGTAAGTCAAGCTGGCGAGAGGCTTCAAAAAACATGTTCAAGACATCTGTGGTAATAAAAGCTCCTCATATCCTTATTAGTTTGGAAAATGGAGCAAATACAAGATTGTAAAACTGCTGTGAGGTACACAAGTAAACCATGACGTTAGATCTAATTTTAAAAAAATATATAAATAAAGAAAACAATATAAGAGTGGTACCAAAGTGGCTCCAGCACTGACTGAGGGCTGGTACTGAAGCCAGTTCTGAATTGGTTCTGCCGGAGAATTTGACACCTGATTGTAAAGTGACAAAAATAAGTTGTTTTTTTTCCAAAGGTTTAACATACATGTAGGAGGACACATTGATGCTGTTAAATCAAAGTGTATTGTACTCTTCATAATATATTTAGAAATATATAGGCATAAATGAAGTATATGTTATGGCAATGGTATTGATCTTTTTGCTATTTTGACAGAATAAATCTGATTAGCTAGTTTGTAGTTGATGACGCACTTAAAAAGAGCAGAAAACAGTTATTACACAATGGCAATACAGAAACAATAATACAAACAATTTTTTTTTAACCATTTAAAATCTGTTTCGATTTCTATGTGAATGAAGTGAATCCTTAGTTCTTTTCATTGTATAAGCTGGCTTCACTTAGCAAAAAATTCAATTAAGACAGGTTAAGATAATCTCACCTCACACGACTAGTTACACGTTTTCTGTCGGTCTGTTTTTTGTGGTGAGGTTTTGTGGTTTTAAAGTATCTCACGGGGCCTCTAAGTCAGAGATAACAGGAGAAAACATGACTTCTAGCATGATAGCCGGCTCTGAGAACCTGCTTGTTTCCCCACTGGGCCACGCTTCCCTCCTGTATTCATGTGGGAATCAAGATAATCCTGGGAGATTATGATTTCAGTCTGTCAGTTTATTTATCTGCTGTATTTTAAACCTGGTAAGCTCACTTTTTAGCATCAGCACATGTTATTTTTTTGAAAACACAAAAAATATCTGACATTTTCTGGATATTACTGCATCCGGAGTGGTTAAAATCCACTTCTGTACCCTGGTATCCCCTTGTGACACTGAGGGAGGAGTTAAGGACCCTGCATCAGATCCCTGAGCCTGAACAATAGAAGCTTGGCTTGGACGGCCCGAGGCGTAGCCATCTGCCGCAGAGAGAGTGGAGTCTCTTTGTCAGCTATTGTGGAATGTGAAAGCAGATTGATGAGAGCTGGGTGATTCCTTCAGGCCACGACGGGACACTAAGCTCGAAAAGAAACTGCAGGAAAATCCCTCTGCTTCTCTCTTCACATTTAGCGGTCACGAGAGAATTTCAGAAGAATAAACGTCACTTGAATTCTCCGAAGCCAATCTTATGCAATCAAAAATTAGTTTTATTCATTTTAATGAGATCTTTTTGCAAATTAACAGAAGAACTCATGAATAATCGTTTTCGTCTTTGCTATGTTTCTAAAAGGATGCCAACTAGAGGGAGTTTGTCCCAAGGGTAGAGGTGATGACCTCTAACCTTCTCAGCAGGTGGGTATGGAAGGGTCTTATTGAGAAAGGTCAGAGCAGAAGCATTCTGGATTTTGGAGTTAGTGCAGAAAAGGGGCTGTCACTTGGAGAGGAGGGGGGGACGAGGCAGATGTATAAGAAATCCTCCAGGGGAAAGTGTGCCACCACTGAGAGAAGGGTTCAGGGCAAAAGGCCATGTCATCCAAGAAAACATATAACTATGTGGTTGCTATGGCAGCATTCTTCTTGACTGAAAGATCATTTATCAAGAACAAAACCACATTTTACTTAGCTTTTAAATCAGTAAGAATTCTCAAATTTTACTCCAAATAGGATTTTAGGATTTTTGTTTTAGTATCTGACTTTTCATTGACAAAACCAAGAATAAAAGGAGTTCATCAAATAGCAGGGTTAGGATTAACTAACACAAACAAATTAAAACACAAACATTTAACTCACCAATATTATTTGTATTTTTGAACATTTGCATAACAAATACTAAAAGTAGCTTTCAAATGATTTCATTCATTAAAGTAAAAAATATATATATATCCAAGCCAGCTCGCCATAATGTGAAAAGTAATTCCCTCATGCTATACCCAAACCTGACTACCACCAGATTAAAAATAAAAAAGTCACCTAAGTAAAATCAGTGTAAGGGATCTCACAAAGTTATTTTGCCCAATCAAAAGAAATTCAAAGTAAGATGAGAAACAAAGTCATTGACATTTAGTCCACAAAGATTCTTAAAGCAGTTTCTAAGGTTTTGAGACTCTGGAAAAGCACAGTGAGTATCACCATCTCTAAACTGAGAGAGCAAAATTCATCATAGGGAAAGTTTATAGGTAAGAACCACTGCTGCTGACTAAAAGCAAAATATGATAAAAGGTTATTATATATTATTACATCTGCCCAAAAACACCTTGATGATCCAGAATACATTGCGAATAATATTCTTTGGACTTATGATTGGAAAGTGTGCATACTTTAATGGCATAAAACTAACAGCATCTTAGAAAGAGAATATCACACAGATGATCAAGCATGGTGATGGCCATCATCTTAATGTAAAAACAAAACCATTAAAGGGGTCTCGAAGAGGACTAGTCAAAGTTCAAACTTAAATCCAACTGAGATGCTGTGATGTGAACTTAAATGCATCCATTGTGTTGTTAAAGGATGAACTAATGCAATTATACATACAAAAAGCAATTATACATTTACATCCTCCTAAGTGAAGTAAAGAGACTCGTAATCAGTTATTGAAAACAGACTATGTCAATTGTTGCTTGGAACACAACCGGCTATTAAATTTAAGAAGCAATTTTTATTCCACATACTACCAAGTTGGCATGATTAGCTTTTTCCCTTTAATAAAAAAAATAAAAAATAAAAATTACATTTTCATTTCCCATGTATAATTTGTCTGATTGTAACATTAGTTTGATGGCCTGAAACAGTTAGCTGAGATACTGCCCCCATCTACATTTAAAATCATCTACAGACCAGACAATCATTAGGCCAAACCCTGACCAATGAACATTAACTACAATGAGAACCCTTATTGTCTGAAAATGTGTCAGTTGCTAAGCTTCAAAGCCATGGGGTGCAAGACAAATACAACCTCTGAATAAAAGGCACAGCTTGTTGTTTTGTGTACTGTGAGTCATTTCCTTTGAGCTCCAGGCTAGAGGAGAATGTGACTTTCTGCTGATGATCAAACTTATCAGACTCTCCACAAAGCAGGCAATAAACTAGATGATTGAAATGACTCATAAAAGTGTGCTGTGAGTCAGGGTAACTGCCTTCAGATTTAGTAGAGTCTTCACAAATATCTATAAATAGGAGCTTATTTGGAGGTCTTATTTCTTCTTGAAAAGAAAATCTACTTTTCTGCATGATCTAGGCAGTAATATGCAATAGTGACAGAGGTCTCTGTGGTTCCACAAAGGGTCCTTTTCTGCTACAATCCCTGTTGGCAAACTGCCTTGCCCTCATGCAAGACCTGTCAGTCCCATGACGCATGACATTTGTATAACATTACTGGGGTCGCAGCCCACAGTCAAATGGATGAAAGAAAGTGAGTCAAACCTACGGACAACTCCTGACCTTCAGTCGGCAGGAAGAAAGCACGGGTCAGAGAGTCCTCAGATACGTATCTTCAGTCGATGCCTGGCCAAAACATTTGAAAGAACCCCACAATGTCACCCTTCATCGTTCTGAAGAGCTATTGTTGGAGGAACGGAAAGAACAAAAAAAAGTTCCTTATCATATCAGTACATGCCTCTGAGAATTCAAAATTCATTGTGTTCAAAAAGAAGTGTTTGTGTCTATGAAAACATTCAAATAATTCTAACATGATAGAGCTGAGAATACTATATGCCACAGTCACTATTTTAGTTTAACTGTCTGCTGGGAAACAACAAAAACATGTGGTCAGTCACAAGGGTGCACAGACCCAAGCCTCTGAGAAGTTTGTAGCTGAAAAGCCTGCAGGTGATTAGCAGACTAGCTGCATTTTTTCTCTTGTTAAATACATAGATTCTAAGAAACTATATTCCTGTAGCGTGGTGAAGGATCATCAGAGAGATTTATTTCACTCATAGCTCATAGATTATCTCCATCCATCATAGTTGTTAAAATCTTGATATTTTTACAGCTTAAACTTACAGTTCCTTATATAATATTTGGAGAAATCTTCTTAGTTCCTTCTTCACATGGATAAATATGGCAATATTTACTGTCTGAAAGTGATGGTTGCTCTCCTCCACACAATACCAAATATATTTCATCAGCTAAAGCCTAAAGCTGGTTCAGACTGAAATATAGAAAGATAAATAATATATTTTTTATTTCTTTTACCATAAAGATTGATGTTGCCGGTCCATTTTTATCTGTTGCCATATTGCTGTTGAAATGGGTCATCCTTTGGAAGCTGTGCTTGCCAAAGAAAACAATGCTGGAAAACTAGAAGCTCCAAAATTATGTTTTATGGCCAAATGAAAGAGAAGTGATGAGGGAATTTTGTCATTACTGAACAGTCGTGCCAAAAGTGGTATATTATGCTCTAAAGTTGTAACTTTCAAAGTGCTAATCCAAACAGAAGTTATGATTCACAAAAGGGGAAGAAAACCCCAACTCTTTAAAACTTTATGGTTCTTGAATTATTGCAGTAACATTTAAAACACAAAGTTGTCTGCAGAGCAGTGTGCTGTTAGGGCTAAAAATGATAATAAAAGTCTGGAAGAGGAAACCGTAAAGGAATGTGCCGATTTGTTTCCTGAGCGATTGTGTATACGCTGTATATTTAAATAACTTAATTCATTTAAAAAGGTATGTTAAGAAAGGTTCCCACAAACTAAGTGATTCTAGTTTGTGTACCCAAAATAAGTTCAACCATACACCTAATACAAAAAATAGCTCAGCTGATTGGGAATTCATTCAGATTTAGAGAGAGACAAACTAAAGCTGACTGATAAACTTCTGGACTTCCTCAATATGATGTGGCAAGATAAGTGTCTGTTATCACTGTGTCATGCCAGAAAGGATACAGGTACCATCAGACTTCCAGGAGCCAGCACAAACATGGAAACCTCATCACAGCTTGAGCAGAGCTGGAGGGAGGAGTACTTTCCTCTTTGTGAATCCTCCTCTGATTAGCAGGAAAGGGTCACCATCCCTCTGACATCTCTTTGTCTCCACAGTATTGACGGAAAAGGAGTCTGGTTTCCCGGATCGTTGGAGTGTCTTTCTCGGTCTTGGCCAAAGTTTGGCTGACCTGGCTGAGGAAACGTGGATGTGGTCACAAATTCAGGAAGAATCCATGCTGAGATTTTTCCCTTGTAGTCTGCTAACCGTCCTGTCTCTTTTTATTTCATGCAGTAGCAGAGAGTAATTTTACATTACTACATTTTATTCTTAATTTTCACTACATACATGCCCTTAGTCACTGCTCTCTTAAACACTTTAAGATTTTTTTTCTGACTGTTTAATGAAAAATGCCATCATTCATGTTTAAACTCTGGACTTGAAAATCAGCAACAGCATGGAAATGATAAAGTACAAGCCAAGCCAAAAAAGAAAATCAGAGGCACAGCATATATGGAAAAAGCAAACATCAGTTGGATGATCATCAAAGGGTTTTTATAACAAAGCATGCCAAACTATGCTGTAATGTTGCTTGTGGTGGTCTTTATTGAAGACAGATGAGTGAGAAGAAAATTATCTCTCTAATTATACTGTTTTATGTGACTGTTAATAGACTTCATGATAATTCTGTGGCTTCCACTGTCATACTTTCATGGTCATGGATTAGTTCATAGTAAAAGTGTATATTCATAGCAAAAACTTGTTTTTTAAAAAAAGCTTTTCGTATAATTCAGACGTTACCCCTGATTGGGAGTTTGCAAAGCCAAAGATTAGAATAACAAGATGGATCCTGCAAAGGATGTGAGCCCATCTGCACTGCTTCCTCTCCACTCTCCCTGGGTGGGACTCCCTCCAGGTCGCTAAAAATCGCACATATCCACTGTTCCCTAGTTGTCTCCAACTATACAGAGCAATGACCTCTCAAATATAGCCTTCACGTTTATCTTTAGTGCTAAGGTTAGCGACTCTTGTGGTCAAGGCTCTGTTGCAGTTGGGCTGCTGCCAGCAGAGATTTTAATCTCCAGTTGCTGAGCAGGAAATCAAAAATAAACCGTGGACTACGCTAAATTAGAGAAAACAGCTTGTTTTATCCACTTCTGCGTAGCATGAAAGGAAGCGCCTTGGTTCTCAGAAAACATCTGTGATCATCTCAAGGAAGAAAAATTATTTTAAGGCAGGATGCTCTAGGAGTCTGGTTCAATGGGCTATTCCGGTTTAAGTTAAACAGATAGATTAAAAGATACTCATAACATTGAGTTTGCTTTGAGAGTGTATTTGACTGATCTGAAACCAGAGAAGACATGGAAGCCTTTAGAAATCACATTATTGGTAAAAATGAATTCTCAACGTTAATTGTAAAGTCCAAAACTAACCAAGATCTTTCATGAATTTGAGTGCAATCTTCATCATTCTTGACATGTGGAATAAATTTTCTGTGCTTTGTCTGTACCAAGTCAAATACTTCCATCTTGAATGGAAAAATTGGGTTGAGCCTGTTAGATCACTCAATCCCCTTAGGAAGTTTGTGCATCAGTGCAAGCAGAGGAAGTTTACTCTTCTGCTCAAAAGATCACTGTTTTTGTTGGGGCCATTGCAGCAATGTAATCATTGTCTGGACTGTTCAACTTGACCATGACTGGTTATATTTCAGCAAGCATTGTATACATTCCCATTACATTTACAGCAGCACAAATCAAAAACATATGCATAGCACTATGACTGTAAGATATTTTCTCAATCAATAATATACAAAGACACATTTGAAATTGAAGAAAATCCTGATAGACCTGATATAATGACTTCAAACTGAGCAGAGGAAAAACAAT
Organism: Xiphophorus maculatus; assembly: GCF_002775205.1. Taxonomy (NCBI): domain Eukaryota; kingdom Metazoa; phylum Chordata; class Actinopteri; order Cyprinodontiformes; family Poeciliidae; genus Xiphophorus; species Xiphophorus maculatus. Next base: position 7,838,845 of record NC_036458.1, on the reverse strand, counting down.
CCCCTTCCTGTTTATTAAGCTGGAACTTAAACTTGGAAGTGAAAATCTCTATGGTTTTGATGGATAATATGACAAGATTTGATCATTCTTCATCTTTTATAAATTAAAAGGCAAAATTTGTACATTTTGTAATAATTACTGTGGCAAACTGATAAGACTCTCTTAGACACTACAAAGGCCACCATTAGGCCAATACATATTCTACAAGAGCAGTAAAATTTGACCACTGTCCTGTCACTTTTTGATGTGTCTCTGATTCTACACAGTTGAATCAAATAAGGAGGTTATTAGCGGGTCCCTGGAGAACTTTACTGCTCTGAGAAGCTAATTCATATATGATAGGCGTTTTGGACCAGTGGAACATCTAAAAGTTGCAGGACAGTAGCCTTTGAGGACTGGAGTTTGACACACCTGTTCTAGTGGATGTAACATACTTCTTTAGTCCTGAATGTTATGTCAGAAAAACTCTATCATTAGCTCTTGATGCTAATCGGTTAGCCTATATTAGCATAGCTGGTCCCTCTATTTTTGCTTAGCATGCTGTGTTTCAGTGACTGATTTAAAGGAAATACAATGAGCATGGTTAGCTATGTGAGAGGTTTAGATTTGGAAAGTAAAAGGTTTTAATAAAAATTATAAAAGACTGAAATGGTGGGCCTATTTGTGAAAATGAGAATGATTTCCCTTTTTAAAAAACTTGATTAGAAATGACCAAAGAGGAACGCAAATCATAAAAAAGTGAGGCTGGAATTTACCACACAGGTTCTGGGAGAGATGAGACAAAAGGGACATCGGCTCTATGGTCACAGACACAAAAATGCTAATATGTTTTAGCTACCATAATTTTAATTGAGCCACAATTTAAAATCAGTGTCTGACTTTCATCAGTTTGTCAGTAAAGAATCTTTTACTACTTTTGTCAGTTTCAAGTTACTTCTGTTACCATTGTGGGCTTTTTGTTCATTAGCAGAGGTAGCAACTATGTTATTCATGTATATGCATGGTCACTTACAAACTATGTACACAATTTCCTCCATATTTCCAGTTTTAAGTTTCTATTGCAGGTATTACTTTTATTATTAATAATAATAATATTACCACTGTGTGGAGAGACACATTCCTGCTTTTATATTTGATTTTTAATGTTTAATTGTTAATAAATGTGTAAACTTATCTGTCCCAGTTGTTTGAGTTTAGTTGAATAAATTTGCTTCTTCTTTATCACAGAGTGAGAAATGTCCCCAGATTTAGTCTTAGAAATCTGGTCACCTTATCTTAAAGCCACATTCTGTCTTAGGATAAGGAGGTTGGCTGTTTGCTTAAGTAGGAAAAAAATGTGACTTTTTTTTTCTTTTTGTGGATTGCTTGGAATTGGTTGTTATCTTGAAAATGTTTTACAAAGTGAAGCAGAGATACTCTGGCAGGAATGCCTGCACACAATGGCACAAGGTTATCATTTGTATCACCCTTTCCCTTCAGATTCACTGGGAGGGGGTCCTGTTGTTAACTTTAAAGAAGGGTCAGAGCTGTGACAATATGGAAGTGCTCTCACATGGTTTTGAGTGGAAATGTTATTATATTTTCAAACATCTTTCTAATACTGTGCATCATACACTGAAATTTCACACTGAAAAAATCTAGAAACAGTCAACCTATAATTTTATATTGTGGTAAAAATCCATAAAATTAAATAATATAAATGCAGTAGCCAACCTTAATGGCTAAGTTCACTATTCTGATTAAAGAATATAACTGAAGGGTATCTTACCCTTCACAATTGCAGTTTAAGGGAATATATTCGTATATTCCTTTAGAATTAGTAGTTCCACTAAAACACTATTATCCCTATTGCATTTGACCATAAAAACAAGGTTAAACATAGAGAAAACAATGAAAACTGAGTAATATTGTGTAGGAAGAATGCTATATGTGAGATTTGCTGTTTATTGAAGAAAATAAACAAAAAATTTAATATTTTGTTAAAATTTATATCTCTACCAGTAGAATTATCTTACTAAAAATGTCCCATTTTGTTTTGTCTGGTCACAAAAAAAAAAAACTAATAAAATTTGACAACTGTCAAATTGTCTTTTAGGTACCTTTTGCTGTACTGTAATTCCTTATTTTTACAGAAAACAGGCATTGATACAAATGATTGTAAAACTCCATGCACTTCATTCTCTTTGTCCTTTAAAAACTTTAAAAAACATTTGAAGACATCCTCGTGTAACAAAGCTACATGACTATAACATGTAATCTATGCATCCTTGTGATTTATTGCTCTTTTGATTGCTTTATTTGATCAATATTTACTATATTTAATAGAAAGTTTATAATGTGCAGCACTGTAACACTTGCACTTTTCAGTTTTGCAATCATGATTTTTACATGTTCCTCCCACAGAAACACAATAATAATTTTTATTTTCTTATATAATTCTGAGCCTACACATTTTTGACAGTCAGTATTTCATCCATTTTGCACAAAACTGCAGCTGTTGTTTTGTAAAATAAATTTAAAAAATACATCATTATTATTATTATTTCAGGCTTTTTTTTTTTTAGAAATGTTCCTTCTCAGGAGGTGCTGGTGGGCTCTGGGTTTTGTTCAGGGTGGAAAACTGGCAATGCTTTGCTATTCATGACAGCACAGTGTTGCTGAAATATCTTGTGGTTTGTGGGGTGGGGTTATTGAGGACGGGGTTTGCTTCCCACAATGACACTAGATCCTATTATATTGGTATCTGGGGAGATGGAAACTGGGTGAGCACCTCAGACTCTTTGTCACATGTTTTTAGCAAATCCTAATCAGTTTTCTTTTCTTTTTTTGCAAGACCCAGTGGGGGGCAAAACATTATGTTTGAGAGCTGAGTTAATACATTTACCAATTACTATTTTACATATATCTTCTGAATTGTCTATATTCACTACAGACTGAACTCCCCCTGTCTCCTCAAAAAAGAAAAATCTTTGAAATATTTTGTTTGTAAATGGAACAGCTTTTGCCAAAAATCAGAGTAGCATCAAGTTACCAAAATCCTAATTGCTGCCTCTGACCTTTCTCATCCACATTGTCTTTATAATAAAGAGTTACACATTGAAGATGAAGCTATAAAGTTTGAATTAATATGAGATGAGCTGTGTGAAAACTGGGCCACTATCACAATATCTGACTATAGTGGGAACCAAGGTCAACTGGATGCTGTATTCTCATGGAAAAAAGACTGAGAGAAAATTAAAACAGCAGACAAAGGAACAACAACAAGAAGGATCTCGACAACAATGTGGTGCGGTTAAGTAGTTGCTTGTCAGAATACTACTTACTGTGGTTCTCCAAGCTAGCAGATTTATGATCCATGAACAATGTATGCATTTCCCATTGTGGAAAATTGTAATAAAATAGGAGCAACTCAAACAAGTAATTCAAATGTATAAACAGATTTGGCGCTTGAAAAAAAAAATTCCCATAAAGTTGCTACAAACTACAAACATGAGCGAAGCAAAGTGAGAATCTCTGTTTAATTTGTGACAGAAAAATCACTTCAATCTGTGCTTTAAAGTCAGACGTCTCACTGCTGGATCGAGATAAGAAACAAGATCCACCAGAGGAGGCAGGACGGAGAGATCAATTACTCCGAGGTTTCCCATGATTCCAATTCTCTCCAGGGAGACCAAACCACTGCTATGACGCTGCGTGGGTCTCTTAACCGTCATTATCACCGATGGGAGCCACAATAGGTCAGGGAGATGAGATAACATTGTGAGCAGTGAAGCAGCAGGTGAGAGGCTCGACGGGGCACGATTAGGTGTCCGGGTCCCAGGGTGTAGCGTTGCCTGAGGGCCTCTGGGGCCCAGGCCTCACCATCTGCCAGGGTGAATTCCTCTTGCTGCAGAGAAAAGACCACTCAGAAGCAGCACAAACTATTGCTGTGGGGCGTAGCTTTGACTTGCTCCTGTTACCTTTTATGCAGACAAGTGTTACGCTTTGTAGCTCTTTTTCTACACTCTGCAACACAGATTCAAGGAATAGGAGAAATTTTAAAAATTACAGTTACTTTTAGAGGAATTATTTGATTTACAATACCTTAGCTGATTTTGTTAAACCTAAATTCTAATATGAACAAACAAACATTTCATCTTTGGGCATGCAGCTCTTAGTTAGCTTGCCCTATTTATTCCAGAACTAGTTTTGATTTGTTTTGAAAATGTCCAGTTCTAAAGCCTCACTGTGACAAAGTTCACCTCAAATAACAGGAACATGGTCAGAGTGACTGGAAACAGCCAAGGAATGGCCAAGACTCAAGATTTTTACATGGAAGATTCTGGAGCACGAAGTTCACTGACCATAGTGAAGTGGGTTAACCATCAAAGTTAAATACTGTAAAAGGGTGACAACCTGAGAAAATTGGCTTCTAAAATCTCAAATGAAGACCAATGAAATATCTCCAGAGAAAAGGTTTTATAGTCAGACATTCTACTTGCTTGCAAGTAGAAGCCCAATTTGGCTTAAAATATTGGCAAACAATGACCTAGAAACATTTTAAAATGTATTCACTATGCTTAAAAGCTGGGTTCAATCCAGGAATCCAACCAATTTAAAGTAACAGCAACTGTTCTTATGATAAGAACAGTTGCCAGATTTATGTGAGCACCTCATCGATAGCAACAGAAAGTGTGTGATTCTATTGCCACGCGCAAACAGACACTAATACAAATATTAGGAAATGGTATATATAATACTGAGCCTGTGTCCATTAGAAAAAAAATATGCATTAAATTTAAACGTGTGCGCCCATTTGTTGTTTTTGTAAAGTTAATGAAAATGCATCATTAAAACCCAAAAGATTTAAATTAAAATCGCCATGCTGTGTGCATGTCAAATTCTGCCCAGCACTGCAAGTCACCTAGCATCATCTGAAAATAACACTGATTAGATCTGTAGTCCAGATTCTCCTTTTGTCTACAGTTCAACACTCTCATGTGGTCCATCACTCAGCAGGAGCACACTGCAGGGATGCCTTAATGACAGCCGTTGTGGATCGTTCACACATGACCCAAGAGCGCTGCTGTGCACAACGCCATGTCCTGTGATCCGCCAAGCACTGGCCTCCGCTTTGATCTGACAGAGTGCTGTAAAACTGGAGATGCCTGCTGCACTCACACATGCCAGACATGCGGTCTGCCTGACAGACAGGCATGAAAGCGGCTGAACACGAGCATATTGAATTAGGAATTATGGTGCAAACTTGGGACGTGGTTGCAAGACTTTCATCTTACCATGCAGAACAGATGAACATCTATCAATCAAGGTTTTGTAATGAATAGACTTGAACAGGGAGTGATAATGTTTGACCCTTTGAGAAATGTTCAAGCGAATGTAAATGAACAGGCAGCAGTTTCATTATCACAGTTGTACAACTGTAGATGAATTTAAAGAGACAAAGGCATGTTTGGGCTGCACAGTGGTGCAGTTGGTAGAGCTGGGCCATGCAGCAAGAAGATCCTGGGTTCGATTCTGCCTGGAGTTTGCATGTTCTCCCTGTGCATGCGTGGGTTCTCTCCGGGTACTCCGGCTTCGTCCCACAGTCCAAAAACATGATAGTTAGGTTAATTGGTCTCTCTAAATTCTCCTTTGGTGTGAGTGTGTGTGCCTGGTTGTTTGTGCTGTCTGTCTCTGTGTTGCCCTGCGACAGACTAGCGACCTGTCCAGGGTGTACCCCGCCTCTCGCCCAGAACGTTAGCTGGAGATAGGCACCCGCAGCCCTCCCAACTCCTCTAAGGGACAAGGGTGTACAGCAAATGGATGGATGAAAGGCATGTTTGCAGTCTCCATAAGTCTACAAATCGCCACATCTGTTCAAACACTTCAAATCAGTTAAGAAGCTCACAGTTTTGTTGAACACATGAGACACTAATGACTGTGACCATAACCTCTAACCTTAAAGTAATAGATCTTGACATGCTCATTATTCATTTTTTCTACTTTCACTCACTTCAAATGACTGGGAGCCATTTCTGAGCCATACTTTATCAGGCTAAGGATAGTTTGCTACACATAATTATGATCATAGTTGTGCAACATAACATTGTGCAGCCCCAAGTTTTTTTTACGGATGATGCTGCTGGACACTTGTCTATGTCTGGCTCAAGAACATTGCCGGTCTTTGTGCAGAACTGAAAGAATGATGACATGTGCAGATGTGCCTGGTAACTCTGGGCTGACCTTTGGTAGAGCCAACTGTGTTTCTGTTGTGCGCCCCAGCAATAAGCTGCCGGATTGTGTAGAGGTTAATAGTTTCATATTATACTGTAGAGGAACAGAACTGTAACTGTATGAGTGGGACAGCAGCGGGATTGAACTTAGGAAAAAACATGGAAATCATGTTTTTAACATGTCACAGAACATTAGAAGAAATATTTTAATGACCAGTAATTTACACAATGGGCTGAAAAGTGGGATTCAGTTATGGAAAATGGAAAAGATAGAGAAGAGGCTATTGAAGGAGAAAAAAGTTATTAAAGCCAAAAAAGTATGACATTCTGCAATAATTGAACAAATCATCTAATTTCAAGTTGCAAAGAAATGCTAATTATTTACAAATGCAAAAACAAGTGCTACACAATTCTAGTATTAGTCTGGTCAAATTCCACTTTTGGTAGCAAATCATCAATGAAGAAGAAAAATCCTTCATCCTTCGTCACTAGTCCCAGATAACGAGTGAGTGAGAAAAACTAATTATCAAACTAATTTCATCTGTCCTGGCTTTAATACACCTAAATTCTTTGGCACACATGATAAAGATGTCACAATTATACAGAGAAGCATCCTGAAAAACCTGATAATGAGCCATTTTCAGTTCTCCAGTAGAGTTATTATTTAACTCTACCCTTAATAATTTGATAAATCCTTCTGGTTTATCAAATTATCTGGTATTCAACTAACAAAGTTCCCAACACCTGAAAGAAACAACGCCTTCATCATATTTTTGAATGAGATTGAAGTGTTTGTCCATAAAACCTGGAGTGTTGCAGAAAAATGTAATCTCAGTACCAAAGCACATGATTCAAGTTTAGTCAAGTATACATTTTCAAATTTGTGATAGGAGCACAGATAAAACGGTTTTCTCCCAAACATCTAGCATCCATGTAAATAGTATCTAACTTCCTGCTTACTGGAAGAGAGTAAAATACGGTTTATTATCATGTGGCTAATAAGATAATAAGAGGATTTCATGAAAATTAATATTAATTAAGTTAAGTTACTAAAAAGTCTGATCACCCTAGAAGAGTAAAATATAAATTTTAAAAAACTGCAGTTACATATTTTAAATGCATTAGTATTTTTGGTAGACTCCTATTTTTTGATGTATTTTTCTTCACTAAATAAATATACTCAAATTAATATTGATATTTCTGGAGTTTTTGTGGTAAATCTTGTTGATGTAATGAACAACATATTTGTCTGTGTATCTTCATGCAGAAATGTCTGAGGACTGATTTTCTGTTTGAAGACAAGAGCATGGGGTGACAAGCTGTATCAGATACAACCTAAACTCATGCTAACAAACCCATGCTCCATTTGTTCAGTCTATCAGGTCTTCTGCTGGAAAAATTAGTGTGAATACTGCTGACAGCTTCCAAACAACCAAAAACAAGGGTTCATCAGTGGGGGCCAAACAACATCCCTCCAGCCCACAGCTCCCGCTGGGAAACCAGAAGGTCCCTGTTTTGATAGTGAAATGGCTTCACTGGCTTGAGCCTCTGAACTAACACTAGTGCCACTGGATACACAAGTAAGTATGGCTCCAAGTGTTCTCTGTGACATTGGATAAACATGTTGGCAAACTGAAGGAATGTTAAGAGAAACTTTTTAGAAGAGAGAAGAGAGGCAGATGGATGAAATGTTCAGCTGCAAAAGGGTTGAGAAATTATATAGGGATGCTGCAATGATGTTCATTGAAGAAGTAAAAATAAAATAAATGCCTTTTATTACTGATCAAAGCAACAGAAGATTATTTAATTTGAATAACTTTTGGGAATGTTTTTATCCACAGCAGTGCATGGAATAAAATCCAGGGATTGTTTTTTTTTTCTCCATCTTTTCTTTTCATTAAAGACAACTTGATTCAGGTGTCAGATGGACAGTGCAATAAATCTGAATCTCTAACGTTGATGCTCACCTTTTGTTGATGCTTCCAAATGGACAACTGAGATAAACATCTACTTGGAACAACACACTTTTGTTTAGTTTAAAAAATAAGTTGTATAATGAAACATTAATACGCTGAGAGCTATTCCTACATAAAGACAAGTCAGTAGCTGAATACACAACATTCCACAACCATGGGGACACGATGATAAAATAATATTCCATTCAGCAGTCACTAGGCGAGAGGCGGAGTACATCCTGGACAGATTGTCAGTACATAGCATGGCTAATGTAATAATATTTTGAAAAATTTTGTCTGATTGAGTTAGATTCAGTTATCATTTTTCCAAAATAGCAAAAATACATTTGAAATCAGATATTTCTATGCACTCTTACATTAAATAAAATTATTTCATTGCTTTAGGCCAGCTGGTTTTGCCAAGATTATTTATATGTGAGAAATTCCAGAGTAATGGGAAACATTTTATTACTTTCTTCACTTGTTTACATATCCTATCCATCTTGGGAAAGCTGTAAAAGATAGAGGTGGTATAAGAATTTGGTGGTGTTTTGATTAAGGAAGGACTGGTATTTGTCTCAAAACAGATCACGAGGAAAGATCACTATGGTAATGTTCTTTTTAGAGGCAACATCTAAAAACATTAGCCAGGAGGTTAAAGCTCGCAAATGGGTCTTCCAAATGGACAATGACCCTAATTATACCGCCAAATAGGTTGCAAAAGTGGCTTAAGGACAACTTGCTCAATACATTGAAATAGCCCTCACAGTCTGTCCACAGTCTAGCTCAATCCATGGAAAACCCATGACATTTCAATCAGCTTCACCACATTGGAATATTCAAAGAAGGATGCATCATTCATAACTTGAAAAATGGTCTCTCAATTTGGTCCATTAGAAGCAAGGTAGAACTTATTGGGTCTCTAATTATCATGAAGGCACACATGTATCAGCTGAAGTAACCAGCGATACAATCTGGCGTTACTAAAAGCAATTATCCATCAAAATTTGACAGATAGTTGGGGTTTATTTTTGTTGTTCATGCTTTTTCAAAGGATCAAAGCTCTGGCATTTAACAAACAATAAATTGGAGCATAGCTAGAATCATGCGGTGGGCCTACTGGGTCATCATGCCCCGCGGGGTGACTGATTCTGAGAAGTGCTGTTATTCAGAAAACATAGTGAAGAAGCCCTCCCACCCTCCTGCAGTGTCTTCAATGTAAGGAGACGGAGCTGGGAAAGCCCCCAGTACAAGACAGGACATTTGTGGTTTAACACTGAGACTCCGCTGTTTGGGTAAACACTGCAGCATGTGTGGAGGGTCACATAAGCTAAACAAAAACAAGTAAAAGTTGTAGTTGACAAGAAATATTTGCTGTACGTATCAGAGAACAGCTGTTCACTCTGCTAATCATTAAGTGATGGACCTACTCAGACTACTGGGCTCACATTAGTCACTTTCTCCTGCTCACATAATCTCCATATGGTCTACATTCACTGGAAGATTAGGATAAAACATGCACTGCATCAATATATTAATAGATGTTATGGTACGCTACAGACAGACGGCGGTGGGTGGAGGTGGGGGTCTGACTGATTCCCACACAGAAGAAAAGATCTCTACTCAAGCAAAAAATAAGGACAAATGCAAATGAATCAGTTGACGCAGACAGCCGTGAATAAACTCTGATCTATGCTTGCTGTTCATTTGCATGTTTAGCTGGATCTCAGATGTTACCGAGAGTTACAAACATAAAACTCCACAAAGGAAGCAGGTCATATCATAGCCATAGCATTGTCAGATTCATAAGATGATCATTAAATAGGTTCAGGTAAATAAATATAACGGATTCCAAAAGCTTTACTCCCATTATCATCTACATTACATTTTTGCTGCGTCCATAAAAGCTCAAAGGCCGTGTTTCAAATACACTAGAACAAGCAAGTCAACTTGCCTTTGTAGAAAGTCTGAATTGTGAATCTCATACAAAGTGAGCTGTCCTGGCTGTAGCTGAGATTTAAAAAAATATACAACCAAAATATATATATTGGTAATACTCAAAGTTAAAAAGAAAACTGTGTTTAGCTTAAAACAATAAATCAAGTTTGACATTATGAAAACCCTAGAGTTTAAAAGGAAAAGATTGAAACTTTGCTTTAACCATGATGCCCTCTGCTGGTAATTTTTTCAGATTTAGCACTAAAAATAATTCAACCACTGAGAGGCGCTGCAGTGAGCATAAGTGCATAATGTTCATATTGAGGTTAGGATTTTTATCCACCTCAAGTCCTGGAGCGTTCCACTAATGATTTTACCCTGTTTGCAGTTTGTCAAACATTTTGTTTTAGGCTGCACTAAATCTAATAATTGGATTTTTTTTTTCTTTATTATTTTGAGCATATAATTTTGTGAGGAAATTATATGTGTATGTAATTTTCATATGTACTCACACAATATCCCTTTTAAACCAAAATTGTTTTGTGTTTTCTAAAGTTACAGTAGGATAAATGGCAGGAGTGGTCCTCCATACCAAAATGAACATGAACGTGTAGATTGCAACAAAAACAAAATATTTTTCTACACTTAAACTAGACCTCTAATATAAATCAGTTAGGTGTCTAACGTGCTGACTACACATTTTAACAGTAACCAAAACTAGAGTACAGACCTCCAAGGCAAAACAGATTCTGTAGCAGTTTCAAACAAATCTTATAAAATACACAAAACCTCCTCAGGAACACTGACTTTCCACTGTTTGACAAGACCCCAGTAGTGAATCTCAGCTACAAAAACTCAATTGATAAAGTATCCATCTTAATATACACAAGGGGTTGCATCTAATCATAATGAATGAACTACAGGGTTGACTCAATGTTCTTGTCATTTTCATTATACCATTCAAGATGTCATCTACAGGCTTTTTGTGTTCTGTATTTAATCCAATAAAAACATCACATTTTTTATCCATGTAACCCAAAATCTAAAATGTAAATCCAAGCAAATGTAAATAATGTACAAGGCCCCACTGCCACCTTAGATCCTCGACTGTTGACAGCACTTCAATTAGCAAGTTTAGTTTGAATTCCTTAGCTAAATCTAGATTAGTGAGAACAGTAGGTATTTGTAAGCCATCTTGCATTTACTGTCTACCACCATCCAGCATGTTTTAGATTTTGAACACACTTCAATAAAATGAATGTAGTAATGACGGAATATGATAATCCATTTATTTTAATCCTTTTGGAAGTGACACAAAAACCATAATCTATTAGCAGAAAGTCTAGGACTAAAATAAAGCAACAAAGAAAGCTTTTAAACAAGATTTTCTTTATTAGACAGTGAGACAAGGTGGTCTGTGGGCTGCCATGTTCATAGTCTTGCCTAAAACTTCTGGAACTGTTTCTTGGCTCCAGCAGCCTTGGTCACCTTGAGAACATTGAATCTCACCGTCTTGCTGAGGGGTCGGCACTCTCCAACAGTCACAATGTCTCCAACTGTGACATCTCTGTATGCAAAAAGTTTAAAAGATGATTAATTTAAACATGGTTTTAAACAGAATTAATTAACTGTTCCAACTTAAAGGGCATAAAGTAAAAGTGCATCAGCGTTTGCCAAAGGCAATGTCGTCAAAGCTTCCTGAGCTTGGAAGACCATCGTGAGAAAAAGCATCATTTGCAGCTAATATGGATTCTTTGCACAGGATTAGTATTTAAACAAGCATTTCAACAAACGTGGCAGACTTATTGTTAATTTTGCCTGTAGAAATACCTAAGACATCAGTTTTATAATAAGCAACAATATTAAAACTAATAACAGTTCAAATAGAGTAGGAAACAATACAAGGTTGAAAACCAATATAGTTACATAATCACCCGTGTTCAAGTGAGACTGTAAAACTTGCATTACCTGAAGCACGGTGACAGATGGACAGAGAGGTTCTTGTGCCTTTTCTCAAAGCGGTTGTACTTGCGGATGTAATGCAGGTAGTCACGTCTGATAACAATGGTCCTCTGCATCTTCATTTTGGTCACCACGCCTTTGGAACAAAGACAGAGCTTCAACTTTGTGTCAACGCTGTAGAGCTAAGAGCCCACTTCAGAGGACGATACAGTTTTCACTTTTGTCAATAATCTACATCAGTTTTGCCATTAGGCATTGTCGTCAGAACCCATAAGGGCTTGGAAGACCATCGTGAGAAAAGCATCATTTGTAGAATAATGACAAAGGTGAAGTCAGGTATAAACGCCATCCTACAACTGTAGCTTTAAAGTTAGAATGAATCCCATAAAATTATGACCCTGGAGTTAAGCAACACTAACTTTATTTGAAGTCAACACAAATTTATGACATAGTTATACAATTAATGAGTCTGTGGCTGCAAGCTGCAATCACTTTATTAAGCTACTGCTAAAACTATACCCAGAATCATTCGTTGTTTTTTTTTTGTTTTGTTTAAATTGTTGTCTGAAATAATTGTGCTTGATTTACCTGAGAATGAGTAATGCATTTTTAACCAAAACATTTTTAAGATGTGCAGGTATATAATGTCAAATATAGACAGATTTGATAGATGAGCAAATACTTAGTCAACCCAGTCTCCATCAAAAAATTTGCAAAGCTTTTTGTCTCAGTTTCAGAGTTAAGCTACAATGTTTATTTGAAAAAGAATGGGAGCTAATGCCAGAATATTCTGGCGCCGTTTTTAAATACTCAAAATTTTCTACAGCCGTAAGCAACCTTTCAGACATTTACTCTAACCCATAAAAAGTTATCTAGAATATACTTGTCTTAATTTGATTCACAATGTTTCACAGCTTCCAAATTAAACTGAAGGAAAAAGAATATCTCAGAACTCCTTCCAAACACAGTAACTGGCTTGATTTTGAATCTACATAAATTATGACATTCAAAAATTGCTCCGCCACTCTTTCCAAAAATATTTTCTCTTTATTTGTAAAAAATGTGGCTATCCTACTGAAAAAAACAGTGGGATAAGTAACAGCAGCAAGTAACAGGTTTGCTGGAAATAGTATTTTTACCTGAGAGGATACGGCCACGGATAGAGACATTCCCAGTGAAGGGGCATTTCTTGTCAATGTAAGTGCCGTCAATAGCCTGGAAAGAGGAAACAAGTAAATTGTTATTGGGGTAATCACTCAGTAACCCCACAACAAGAAAAAAAAAGTAACAGATATTGCATCAGTGTTGCCAAAAGGCATTGTCGTCAGAACCCTAAAGGTTTGGAAGACCATCGTGAGAAAGAGCATCACTTGCAAAGTTATAAACAAATTCGTTCGATTTTACCAGCTTCGGAGAAGCTTTGTTACCTCTCTTGGGGTTTTGAAGCCAAGCCCGACACTCTTGTGGTAGCGAGGGATCTTCTCTTTAGCCTCTTTGCCACCCTCAACAGCCAGAACACGCTTCTTGTTCTGGAAGATTGTGGGCTGTTTCTGATAAGCCCTCTCGGTCTGCAAAAAATAAATAAATACACATTTAAAAGATTTAAATTTGAGTGACGATCACCATCCACATTTATTTTACACCGCCACAAATGGTAACTAAATTAGCTCAAATAGACTTCCTGTTTCAGTAAATATTACCGCAGCTACCCGCTTTAGTGACAAATATATCACATTTAGCAGTGGAAGCAATACAACTGGCAAGATATCCAAGAACATTTAAGATAGCTTTACATTCGTAACTATAACCTCATCATTAGGCTAACAACGCTAGCATTCCGGCTAGTTCAGCATTACACGAGGGTGTACAGACCGACAACAAATACCGACTCAAAACGATTAGATTTGACTTGAAATTGCTTTATTCCATAACTTAGGTCAATATTGTAATGTTCATGTCATTTTAGGGGACAAATAACTTTAATAAAATGCCTATAAATCTTTTTTTAATTCACCACGCTGTCTTCAACTACATACTTGAGCATCCGCCATCTTTGCCAGCCGAGTCGCGAAGAGGCCTGAGCATGCGCGTGATGGACGGAAGACGACGGAACGCAGGAAGTTACGTTCAAGTGAAGTTACGTGAAATAGAAGTTGGTGTATGTGAATTAAATTAAGTACATAAAACAATTAAGGTTGTGAAAAACCTGTATTTAAAACTCTTATCATTGTATTTGTGAGTGAATCTATTTTCTTTTTTCATTGAAGACTTCACAAACCAGAAGTGTAACATTTACAATAGTCACTCAAATAAAAACAGTTCTCCAAAAAAAGAAAAAAATATAGCAATATAGCAAAGAAGCGTAATGCGGCCTTATATGAGATTTGAAGTTGCGATTGTACTGGTTGTAAATAATTATTTTCAAACCAGATTAGATGTCATACCCTACAGCCCATGATTTAGCATATTGTTTCTAGTTTCCAGACCTGTTTTAACAATGTAATTAGTTTGATGTGTAATTTTAAGGCTAAATTATTTTATTATTTCTTATTCCTCTCATTTAAATTAATCAACCTCAAAAGACTGTCCATACCACAAGATTTCTCCATACTGACTTATCTCTTTGCACTTAAATTGTCTTTACAATATGAGGCACTTGCCTGAAGCCCGTTTTCTGCATGAATCTTATATTGATTGTGATTATCTTTCTAAACCAGTCTGATTACACAAAATACAGCTGTAATAATTTTCTTAAATACAAGCCATATTTTCTGCTCTAATATCTTATTCAAGTATAAGAATATAAAAGTATTTGGTAAAAAGACAACTTTAGTCCTGAGTAAATGTTGATAATGAAGTCGTATTTAGTTTGTGAAAAATATTTAATCAAACAGGTTAACATAAAAAGGTATGAACACATTTCTTTGGCTTGAAGAATAACTTATATTAAAATAGTAATAGTAAAATGGTCAAATAATTTTAGTGCTAAGGTAACAACATAACAATTTCATAGCTTTTTGCAAAGAAAAAAAAACTCTTTGCAGGACAGGCTATTACAGAGAATTTCAAACACATTCCTTTTAACTTTATCCAGGCCTTACTTAGGTCTTCTGGTTCAAGTCTTCTCTGCATCCCCAGAATAAGAAACAAACAAAACATGGAGAATCAATGTTCAGTCTTTTAATTCAAGACTATAAACACACAATTTTTTAAGAGATGCTTTTACAGGAAACAGCTTAATTTTGGCTGGATTACAACATTTTAATTATTTACTAGAAAACTAGAAAACTGTAAAACAGCTGAAACACTGACCTCTTTTAAATCTTGACTGAAAACCCACCCGTTTAGAATTGTATTTGAAATGTAATCAATTGCAAATTTATTGATGGAACTTGACTTAATGCTGTGTTTTGATTGTTGATTCTATGTTACATTGTGTCTCTGTGTTTGTAATGATGTAAAGCACTTTGAAATGCCTTGCTGCTGAAATGTGCTATACAAATAAAATTTGATTGATTGATTGATTGATTTATCTTTATTCTGTAAGGTATTTTTTGTTTGTTTTTTGTTTTATATGTTAATTGCTTTGTATTTTCAGCACATAAGCATTTTTGAACTACCTTCTTGATGAAATTTACAATAATAGTAAACATGACTTCACAGTATTTCTCGAACAGCATTCCGCCATGATTGCAACATTAGAAGCCACACCTTTTTCCGGTTTTAGATCTCGCGAGTTTTCACGGCATAAACGGTGTCATAAATCACCTGTACTTGGCTGAGAAATGAAAAGGTCAAACTTGTATGCGGAAATGTCAGAAAAAAATATGGCATCGGGAGGAGAAGGAAACGCTGAAGGTACAGGTTATTCGAAAAAACAACTTGTAACAACGTTCCTAGCTGTGTGACATATTTAAGATAACTTTATTATGTTTAACGGTTTGTGTAGCCTACGGGAGTTGCGGGGAATTTTAGAAATAAGTATTATACTAAAATTAAAACACCTTAACCCTCACACCCGGAAAATACAATGGAAAAAGGGCACTCGGGTGTTCCGCTGCATGCTAAGGGGGTTTAAACAAATAAAGACAAATGTATGAAATGCTTTTTTATAACTTTTTAAAAACAAACTGTAAAAGTTTCATTTTCAACTTAATTATGAGTTTTACTTTCATTTAGCCATATCGTCATTTCGATGATGTAACTCTTGTCTGATTCTTGTCTTTTAGGATCTTTAAAAGATACCATAGTGAAACAGCTAATTGTGTTGTTAAAGAAGTAAGTATCACTACATAACTTTGCATGATTACATAAAAAAAGAAATAAATATGAAGAATCGAAGTGCTAGTGTTTCAAATTACGTCTTACCAAAATATTACAGTTATTAAATCATTATTTCTCTGCAGGTTGTGTTCCCTTAAGTTTGATGTTATTGTTTTTCATTTAGTGTCATTTACAGTCAGATGGTACATTCTCTCTCTCTTCAGATCGGTTCAGACTTTCAGTTTCCAATTCCAGAAATGTCTGTTATTGTGAGGCAGACACTTTGGCACCTGTCACTGATGAAGGAGACTGATAGGAGGACATTTTCCTGTCCTTATTAAGCTGGGACATTTCTTTATACTGTAATGTACAGTAGGTGTTGCTGTGGGTCCAGAGCCTCAATAGATGAAAATTATTAGATAACATTTTCTGTTCTGTTTGACATCAAGAAATGGTACAAAAAATCTAATTAGCTTTTTTTCTTTAAACCACTCTTTGTATCAGTACTCTTGAAAGTTTAGTTTAGCACAGATCCCGGTGAATAGTGTGACAAGTTTAGGGGAGCAAATAAAGACAAATGTATGAAGGTCCAAGCAAAGAAAAATTGCATTAGAATTTGTCATGAGCCAGGTAGTGGGCTAGATGCTGTTTACAATTTTTTTTTAAAAGAAGGAAAACAACTTTAAGTGATTATTGAACAGATTCTAATATGCCATAAGCCCATATCAACAATATTGTTATCCTGGTGATCTAAATATATTAAACGATTGTACACAGCTACTTCAATTATTTTTAACAACTTCACAAAGTAGCTGCTTTTTAGGCAATATTTCTCATTCTGTTTGCCTGATCTAAACCCACCTCGTCCTCCTTTTAGTTTCATCTGGAAGCAGATCGAAAGACGTTCACTGGGTGATGCTGAAGTGATTCGGAAAGCACTGGATGCACCACAGCTATGTACCCCACAGATGCAAAAAATCTCTCGGTGTCTCCAGGTTGTTGGAGATCAAGTGGATGGAGATGTTCAAAGGTGAGCTTGCCTTTCTGGTAGGATTGTAACTCTAATTTAAGCACAAAAATGGATTTTGAAAACCATAAGTTGTAGAATTAATTGTCTTTCCCTTAACCAAATATGGATTTTTCCCCTCCATAGTGCAATGAAAGATCAAACAATACGTCCCTCAATAGACAACTACATAAAAGTTGTCCTCGGGATATTTTCAGACGGTGAAATCAACTGGGGCAGGGTGGTTACAGTATTTTCCTTTACCTGCCTATTCGTTTTGAAAGTAAGTGAAGCACTTAGTTTCTTTTTAGTGAATTATTGCAGTCATACACATTAGTGTTAAAAGTATTTATATTTGATCAACTTTGAGTTTTTTTAATTTTAAAAGTATTTGATCATTCTTATTTTAAAAACCAAGTTTAACTTGTGTTCAGGTAGGTAACAGGTTTATTCAATTAAATTGAAATAAATAAATTCAATTAAACACTTTCCACACATCTTGCTAGGCATATGAAGACAACATTTATGACATGATAAAAAACATAATCAACTGGACCATAGATTATTTCCGGAATAAGGTTGTCAACTGGATAAAAGATCAAGGTGGCTGGGTAAGAAACTCACCAACAAATCGTGTTTGAGGACATTGCTAACTGGTTGTTGAGCTTTGGTCATAAAAAGAAGGTTAGTAATATTCATATGTATATTTTCAGGAGGGGATTTACTCCTACGTTGGCACTCCCACATGGCAAACTGTGGCAATTTTTCTGGCTGGTGTTCTCACCACCCTTTTCATCACCCACAATGCGAGGCGCCCGTGAGGCACAAACGGAAGAACTATGCAACAGTTGAATGAGAAGATAATGGGCGTCTGCAAGTCAAGTCAAACAAAAGGAACTCGTATACAGGGGAGGATTCCTTATCTCCCATTCGATTGTGAGTTGGACTAGAAGTGCTCCTGTTTACATGCACAAAATCAGAGGGACGGGGAAGATTTTAGAGTTAAAGGGGAAAAAAAGTGAACTGAATAATTTTTAGTTGGAAAAAGCAGAGTTTCAGTAGATGTCATAACATGTTGAAAATGTATTTACATTTATTTGCACTTTTGGTACTTACTACATTTTTCAAGTGTCTAGAACTGAATATTTAGTTCCAAGTTGTTTCAGAAACTATGTCTACCCAACATACTGTCAGTTCATATTTTGTGGAACAGGCACTGCTATCCACTTCAAAGTTTGTGGACACTTTATTTGAAATGTGCTGTCAATTACACCTTGTGAGTCTGTAAGTTAAGCATTTGGCGAATTATATAAATATATTGCTCTTGAAAGATGTTATCTTCTAACACCCTTATTTATGTGTCTATTTCAACAGTTTCTGACAACACATCTACAATATTAAAATGTAGTTAGTACCATGTGGAGCATTGTTGGAATAAAAAAAAATGTCTGAAAAGCAATTTGTAGAACCTACATTAATGTTAGAATGTGCCTTATTGTACGTCATGCGCTCTGTCAGAGCGCAAGTGCTCTGTCTGAACTTTGGTGAACTGTATTTCAGAATGTAAAAGGTACTTTTAAAGCATCTGCTTTAATTGAATGACATGAAATCATCACCTTGAGTTTTCATGCATTTTTGTCTACATGTATTTACTTGTGTTTTGAGACATTGGGGTTTGTTCATCATGTGTTTTTGAGTGTCATGGACTAATATTTAATGTGAGCATTGAAAGAAGTTTATGTTCAACCTAATTTTTGACAAGTTCTGAGCACTTTATATCTGACTAATAGAACTGCTGTAATATTATATAGTTAGTGCCTTCTGTTTTTTTATGAGAATAATTGTACTACAAGGTTTCAACATTTTCTGTTTGTAAGGCTGAAAAATGCCTCAAATTCACATCATAAGTTGAAATAAATGCCTCCTTTTTAAATACTCCTTTTGTCTTGTACATCCATCACTTTGAACTCTGTAATTCTTAAACCTTTTTAAGGGTGCTTTAACTTTTTGCATTGATTCAACATTAATTCCAGATTATTCAAGTGCTTATTTAATTATTTCAAATACTCAATTTAAAGGGGAAAAAAGATTCTTTAAATTGGGCAAAAGAATTTGAAAGATTCTGTAAAGACTTTTTTATTATTACATTTATACAATGAACTGAATCTATGACTGAACTCCTTATCTTTTTCAAGATTTCAAACCTTAATCAAATGTTTCAGCTAAGGTTTACTCTTGACTCCAATGTGCTGTTTTTGTAAAATGCAAGCCAGCATTTTATGGTAAATTTTACCTTTTCCATATGGAAAAGTCACCTGATTTTACTTGGGGCTTAAATTGAAGGATGTGTAGTATTCTTAATTTTGCTGGATTATAAGGAAAAATGTTTTAATAAGAATATCTTTAGCTTCTCAAGTTAGTCCAGACTTTCAATACAACCTAAGAAGAAAAGAAGCTCACCTCAGGTGCGACAGACAGGGAAGAGCGATCTTATCAAGTTGTTAGACACGGACGGGAAGAAATGAAAACACAAATAACCATCTCAAGTTACTGTTTTGACTCCAGGCTTCCGGAATTATTTTCACTTCATAAGATAACATCTACTTTTATAAGTGGCCTCGCAATGTTGAAAATATTGTCAAATAAAGGATAATAAATCTGGACAACCTTCTACAAGAAAATGAAGCACAATACTTTAACACAAATTTAAAAAACAGAGGGCTTAATTTATGCAAATATTTATTATGGACAATTAAAATAGCAGCTTATATCCTTGCTCATTTAAATGAATGTACACATTGAATGATTTGGCAAAAATGACCAGATGGCTTAAAAATCACCTTTTACCTCAATTTTAAAAAATACAAGACTTTATTAAATATTCCTTCAATCATTATATTCAACACATGTAATTGGACTTCATTTCCACTCAGTTTTCTTTAAATAGAGCTGAATTATGAGACTTTATAAATTGGTCATATTAGCATTCAGTCCAGTACAAATTCAGCTTAATTTCTAATGAGATCCAATCAGACTGTCACATTTAGATAATTTTCTATACAGTACACTTTAAACTCATAATGCTACATGTTCCCCTATGTATGACCTCAGACTAATCTCCTATGCAATAATTCATGGCATAATGATAAGTAAAACACAGAAAGGCAGGTGCTCTTGTCAAATCTTTCTCACCAATCACAACATCAATTTTGAACCTCTTTGCAATCTTTGGCTGCAACTGAACGATATAAAGATTTTTTAAAAAGGGAGGAGAAGAAAATAACAACAAAATAAATCATACCAGTACAGTTTATGTCTGGTTAATCAGGTTTTCTATGGTTGACAGCAGGTTCGTACCAAACAAAGAAAATTAAACGTCGAGTCAAATTGTGGTTCGACAGCAAGGGTGTGGACACTGCAACTGTGTTGTTGTAGATTTTATATTATATTTCATATGGTTAAAAACTGTGACAAATACGTTTTAAAATTAAAGTTATACTTGTTTGGCCATCAATATTGTTAGCTGTGATACAGATGAGTCATTTCGCAAGAAAACATTGTGTTTATGTTTTGTAGTAGCTATTGTTTAGATTGTCATGACAGCGTGACTAACCTCATAAACCTTCAGCTCTGTGCATCATAGTCACATCAGCATCAAGGAGAAGCAGAGGAGAGAAAAAAGATGTGGTCACATGACTGTGCGGAAGTAGAAGCCGGGGAGGCAGACGAGCAAAATGGCAGAAGGAGGTGGAGGTGATCAAGGTATTGGCTGGCATCTACTATGTTTTTTTATTAGTGTAAGCTGTGACAGTGTTCCTAAATGTTTTGTAGGGGTAGAAGACCTTCCAGATTAGCGGTTTGCTTAGGGGTTTTTAGTTCCACGTCTATCGGACTGTCGCAAAAAAAGACAACAAAAAAACCCCACCGTTGCCTGAACTGATGTTAGCTTAGCAAAACTGCTAAGTCTTAGCACTGATGCTGTAGGGTTTTTTTTGTGCTTTTTAGAGACTAACGTCAAAACATTGGTATGTGGATATTAATTTGTATTCTTCTCTTCACGCCTAAAAACCCTTAATATTCACCAGGAAGCTAGAATATTTTGAATATTAAAAGAAAATGTTGAAATTATTTAGCTAAACCTGACTCCTGGGGTTTGACGTGATGCTATGGTGCTCTGGAAGTCTCATCAGAAATATTGATTTCGAAGCATAGATTAAAGAAAATAATTAATAGTAGGAGTAAACAAGCTGCTGAGGGAGTTTACGCGGGTGTTTAATTTGGGGTTGATTTAGGGTGAGTCGCGCTTTGGCGCTGGTGTATCAACATTTGAAAGATGTGACTCACCCTGACCTTTGTTTCTCAGGAAATTCATCTGAACAGATTGTGGAAGTCGGAGCTGTGTTGTTGAAGGAGTAAGTTAACGTTGCATCTGACTTTTCGTTTTTCTCCTATAAACACTGGAAATAGATGTGATTACTACGAATTGTATTTTGTTAATTTGTCCTGTTGCAAATTATGGTGGCTTGTATTACTGTCTTCAAGTTGATATTACCATTAATCCGGGCCCTGGATGGCTCAGTTAGTAGAGCAGGTCCACCATGTGGAGATGCTACGGTCCTCAACTCAATCGTCCTGACTTGATGGTATTCAATGTTTTCTATCATGAAGCAACTCAAATATAAATTTTTGGTCTGTTTGTTTTACAAATCTGTGTGCTACTAACTTCTCAGGGTTTTTTTTTTTTTTTACTATGAACACTGTACACCCAACATAATGAGGCTTTTTGCCTGAAACTCTTTCTACTTTGATAAAATACAGCAGAAGAATGTACGCAGAAGTCTTAAAGATTATTTTGTTAGTAGACACTTAGCTATTTTCCATGTCTCTCCAGACATACTCGATGGATTTCAACAGAAATACTTCGTCACGGGTGTCACAACTCATGTTACTGAGTGTCTAAGGACAAAATAATTTTTAAGACGGCATCATATATGGACACAATTGGTTTCATTGATAGAACATGCGCAAACTTTTTCAATTCATGCCTGAGTTATGTGTAGGACTCTCTGACTAAAACATACCCTAAGGCTCATCAAACCGGTTACAGCTTCTCAAGAAAAAAAAAAAAAACAATAACGTGAATGCTGGGTACAGAGTGTTCAGACAGATGAATCTAATTAGTCTCTTAGCATAATTAATAAAAAGCACTTTTGTTATAACAATAACAAAAATTTTACATTAGTCTGTAATTATAGTTGTAGCATATTTTTAAAACTGCTGTAATTATATTCATAAGTGTGATTAATTTGCATTGAGTTCTGATGTATATTTTTATATTATTCTCTAATAGAAAGTCAATATGTGACAAGTTCTTTTTATTCTTCAAAATACTGTAAAATGTGCCAGCAGACGCCCAATATGATTTACTTTTTAATGTTGGATTTTATTTGCGATTGGAATCGGGGTAAATTTAAAAAAAACACTTGTACTTTTTTTAGATTGTCTTCTTTTGGTTTTAGACCAACTTTTGACATCTGGACCTGAAGTATTGTTTTGTTCAAGGTCTATAGTGGTTTATTTGGGTGGAAGATTATTTTAAAGTCATTCTACCTGTCTTGTATATAGCCTGTTGCCTTAGAGCCACTGCTGATAAAACTGCTATTTATTTTAGTGGCTTTGTAATATAGTATCGTGTTATAAATTTTGTGTCAAAGTATCTGGGACTGCAGATCAAACATTTTTCTGTTTTGCCCGAGTAGCTTCATTTACGAGCGGATTCGGCGGCACGTAGACAGTGATGCTGTACTGACCAGAGAGCAGCTCGGCTCACAGGAGCTGTGTGAAAACCACAAGAAGCTCGCTCAGTGCCTTCAGCAGATCGGAGATGAGCTTGATGGAAACATGGATCTGCAAAAGTAGATTAACTGTCTAAATTCCGACACAAAATTTGTAAATGTTTATTCTGTCTGTACATACCCTCACTCATAAATCAACTCGGATAATAATGTTTTTCTTAGGATGATAGATGACTCCGCCCTGAGGCCATCAAAAGACGTCTTCATGAAAGTTGCCTTTCAGATCTTTTCTGATGGTAGATTCAACTGGGGCCGAGTGGTTGCGCTCTTTTACTTCGCCTGCCGACTCGTCATAAAAGTTAGTGAAGCTCCTCTGTTGTTCCTTTGTTTGTACATTGTGGGATTAATACTGAATAATAAAGTGATTTTTTTTTTCCATCCATTTTCTAGGCCCTTGTAACCAAAATCCCTGATATCATCAAAACAATAATTAACTGGACAATAGACTACCTCCGGGATCATGTGATCAACTGGATAAGAGAGCAAGGTGGCTGGGTAAGGAATCATTAATTACTTCTGATCATGATTACAAACGGTACTGTGCAAAACTCACCAGGAATCCTAAGAGTAAAAGTAGCTTCTCGTGACGTCATTTTAGGAAAATGTGCAGAATTTGTGCAATTCCAAGATTGTTCTTAGTATTTTACCTCTATGCGATAAAAGTTTGTAGGCCTTAAGAGAGCTCCTAATGTGACAAAATGTAGATAGTGTGTTACAGTTACGTTAGGACTTAAGACTTTTTAAGCTAAGATCGGATCTCTCTGAGAATCTTTGCGAATATAGGTCCAGACTTGTCTGAATAATTTGAATAGTTCCCCAAACTTTGGAGTCTTTTGAAACAAAAAAAATCCAATAAGCAAAATATAGTGTAAATAATTGTTGTGGTTTAAAACTTTGATGTTGTTTTTTTTTCAGGAGGGAATTCGTTCCTACTTCGGCACGCCCACTTGGCAGACGTTGGGGGTCTTCCTGGCCGGTGTTCTTACCACTGCTTTAGTCATGCGCAAGATGTGAAAACTGCTCTAGGAGCAGGGAGGAGAAAGATGGGAAGACCTACGACTGAAGGAACAGGAGCAGAAACAAGATGATCAAAGGGCCAACGGAAACGAGTCAAGGCAGAGTTAAAAGAAAAATAAATAAATAAGTTGAGCTAGAGGAACTTGTACATGGAGAACCACAATTCCTGTGAAACTGAGAGCTGGACTGGAAGCGCTGTTGTACCCATGATCGTTAAGCCTCTGAGGAGGAGAGATGTGCATGATGCACAAAATCAGAAAGATAGGGAGGATTTCAGACTTGAACAAAGAAGGAACTTTTAATAATTTATTTTTTACTTGGTACAAAGTCACTGCACTCTGTTTCTTACCCTAAGACTAAGTTCAGCTGGATGGAGTGGGTTCTCTGTTATTTTAGTTGTAGTGTCTTTTCTTTCTTTCTTCCTTTCTTTCTTTTTTTCTTTTTTCGTTATCATCATCATGTCTGTATGCTAGCCAATCTCCATTCATATGTTATTGTGAGTAGTCCCCTGACGGAAATCTTCAAAAAACTGGCGGGTATGGACATATTAGATGGTCACGGTGAGACGAGATAATGAAATTTTTTAAACAAGTGATAAATTAACTAAAAATTGCAAGTCTGTGCCATGGAGTTTAAGCATTAGATTAAAACAAGCCCAGTTAATTTGTCTCCCCGTAAAACCAGAAATTCAAAGTTTCTAACTACTTCAGGGACTAACGAAGGGTGTCTAATCAGTTGGTTGTGTTCAGAGTTTGTTTACATTTTAAAAATATTCATCTTATTGTTTAAAAGAAACACAACCTTACCGAATTATTACTGTTGGGGTCACTGAAAATTCTTGGATAAATTTAAATCATTGCTGTTTTGGGTGTTTGGAATACCATTGCAACTGTGACTCCGTTAATACATACAAAAAAAAACAAACAAAAAAATCTGTTTTATAAAAGAGCCATGTGTCGTGAGTCAGCAGTTCCTTTGACCTATGAAAGAAGCTGTGCTGCATACACAGAAAGCAGTGGGCTGCTTACCTCACTTTTGATACATTCAGAGTACTGTATTTTTGCGACAGTTATTCAGACTGCTGCAACGTCATGCAGCTCAAGGCTTTTTATACATTTTCCTTGTTCATCGGTGCCTTGATGTTTGCTTTTTTACAATGAAATCACTTTGATATAAGTTTTCACCTTTTCTATCATATTTGTATGGGCGGAAATTGTCTCAAGGTCCCCTGAAAACCTTTTTGCAGTGACTTGTTATGTTGTGATAAGGAAAATAAATCTTTTAAACTCTTCCTGTGGCTACTTGTGTGCGTTGTTTAGGTGAAGTGTTATTATGAAATAGCTAGGTCATGTAAAATGTTAACATTTTTAGAGATGTTTTGTGATATAATGTTTATTTATTTTTTAAATAATCCTACTCACATGTCCGCAGAAAATGCTTTATTACATATAGTGAAAAAGCGTTCGCAGCGAAACCTTTAGCACTACAGAGGGTTCAATGTTATTTAAATAAACTTAATTTTTTCTGATAGACAAACTTATGCCTGTAGTGCTTAGTAATTTTAGAACCTTTCACTGAGTTGCTAGAATATTATTAAATTTGCATTCAATAGGATATTTGATATGTAGTATTGAGATTCAACCCAAGGCAGGTACTATTTTCTGCATGCACATACAAGGAAGTAGTATTTCTCAAGTAAGTGGGAGGGAAATACTGCTCATTGTTTTTCATTCATACCAGCAGTTCATTCATACAACTCAATCTGTTGTTGGGGGATATGTTCACTACTGGAAACTGTTCACCTTTCATCCTTAAGATGTCCTTTATAAATTTAACAGTCATCCCTAAGAACAAAACAATGTCCACCTCCCAAAACTTTCTGAAAAACATAATTTTTCATCTTTAAACATGTCAGTATGTTACAACTACTTCTACCTGAAACGTTTATATCAAATATAATCTATATTTTGTGTTATTTAACCAAGTATGGCTACCAATCTTTTTTTCAGTTGAAAGAACTAAACTAAAAATGGTACTCTACCATCAGCAATGCGCCACTATGATTGAAACAAAAATCTCAAATAAGATAGTATCTCAATATAGAGATAATTTATTATAATAGATAATATAACATAAAGGCGGAAACGGGCTTCAATAGCGATGCAGTCTGCAAGAAAAACAAGTTTGAATTCAGCTACATTCTTTAAATGGTGAAAAGTTCTGCCATCTGGTGGTACAGATTAAAATTGATTTTGAGCCCAAAATGAAATCTTAGCAAAAAGAAATGCAATTTAAATATATTGTATATATTATATATTAGCTGGCAGCATTTTGATTAATATTTTATTCACATTTGATTACCCTTATTCAAGATAAGGCAAGTCTGTGACATTTTGCTTTTTGTCATGTCACCATAGCAAATGAGTACGAAAACATGGTCAACATTTTCAAAAGGAATGAGACGCCACACCCAATGATGCAAAGCAACCTGGGCTTCCATTAAACCTCAGCAGAACTACAGTCTGATCCCCTCCAAGCCACACTACATTGATGAAGTAATTCATGCAAAAAGAGTCCTAACCAAGTATTTAAGTGTATAAAAACGGAAAACATTTATTTTTAGGATATCCCTTTATTGATCTTATGTAATACTCAAATATTCCAACATAGAATTTGGGATTTTTATTATCAGTAAACCATACTTACCAAAATAAGAAATGAATGCTTGAAATATTTCAGGGTGTGAAATTAATGAGTCTCACTTTCTGGACTGAACGACTAAAACATTGAACTTTTTTACCATTTTCTGAGATGTAGCCAGAAATGTGAAGGTCATAATTGACAATTAAGAAGATAAAACAGCTCTGACAATACCAATTTTTCAGGAAAACCCAAAAATATGTATTTTAAAAGCATGTTTATCTTTTTACACTAAGTGTGCCTAAACTTTCACATGATGTTGAACACGTTTTTCATTGTAAACAATAAAATTGAACTGACTTAATACCCAAAGGGATGGAGTCAGAAGCTGGCTTTAAAAATGACAACAAATGTTGACACATTGTACATAATTAGGCATGTTTGTTGCCTCCAAGTACATGTAACAAAAAGCATAATGTAAACATCATAAGACACAATGCTACAAAACAACGCACCAATAAAAGCAATTGAAACATGAGACATTTTTGTTAAAACATTCACTATTTTTAAAGCATTGATTAAAACAGCATTGGATGGTGAAAATTAAATCAGGTCAAGACAGAGTGAATCAGCTGCATTTCAGTGGTAGAACAGAAATGCGGATTCTTGCTCGTCTCCAACACTCCGTCCTTGATCCTCCACCTCCAAGCGGAGCTGAAGTCTGGAGCAGAAACACAGCGGAGTTCAAGACCAGACTCCAGCACCTCCTCCTCGTGACTGATCTGCTGGCCGTTCTGGGTCTCCAGGGTGAATACCCGCTCTGAAATCTAGAACAGAAACAAATATTTAGCACTCTCTTTCACTTTTTTGACACACTGAGGTGTGTGAGAGCTGCCCAGTCTAACCTGATCACTGATGCCAGTAGCGATGTGGCCAACCTTCACCCGACGTTTCTCTCTGATCTGAATTTTTTTCCGGCTGAAGTCTCTGATGCAGACATCCACCCCTGCACCAAAAACAAAATGCCGACATGTTTCCTTTTGTACTATAGGATGACTTGGAGGAAGGAGAGATGTTTCTGGGCTTTATCTCACCTTCAAAACAACAAGGTGGTGTTTGACCAAGCAAATCTAAACTAAAGACCTGTACATCTGGTTGGCTGTTGTAGGAGACGAAACCGGAGCTGTATTCATCTCCGGGGTTCAGGGACCAGCGACCAGAGTCCTGGAAGGAATAAAAGTCATTCAGATAAACAGATAGTTGAAACCTACAAAATGTAACACTATTCATTTCTAAGTGTCTTTAACGGCTACATTAAGCTTTTTCTGTCAGACGTTACTATTTATTAAAGTTGAACTGAGAGTAAATCACATTTTCATGGATGCTCAGAGGTTTTAAAAGTGCACACAAGACATTACTAACATTATTTTAGTCAGCAGAAAAGGTGTTTATTATTTTATTAACTCTGATGTTAAATTTGAACAATGTGGGTTTCTCTAATTTCAATTACCTTTTTGTCCCATAGTTCCCAGTTGCAATAATGGTCACTGTTAATACAAGACAGGAGCTGCTCCTGCATCTCAGCAGAAGGAAGCTGCGACAGACTGCTCAGGTAGAAGTCTGAAAACAAGAGAGGAGAGGAGCAGGGGCAGAGATTAGACATGGAGTCAGACACATGACAACAACCATATCACTGGATAAAAACTCACCTCGCTCCAGTTTGCGAAGCTCAAGTTCAGGCACAGTGGTGATCTTGTTGTTTCTCTTGAAGTTTAGCTCAGGGACGAGCATCTGTGGAGCGTTCCACGACTCCCGTTTTGGCTCATTGAGGCTGGTCTCCAAGTCTTTCTCAGGAGCTTTGTTTTTTGTTCTTAGGTCTGTTATTATTTTATCTGCAGACTTCTTGTGTTCCTCCTCATCCTCAAACTCACCACTGCTATAAATGGGGTGAAGGTCATCAGGTGGTTTGTTTGGAACATATAGAGGCTCTGTGTAGGGTCCCTGGACTGAACTGGTTAATCCTCCAACTGAAGTGAAAAAAACGATTACATCACTTAGTAAACTCTCCAATTAACTATTTGGAGATTAGATATAAGCTTAAATCATGACACGTACTAAATAGGCGTAATAAACTAATTTAGTCTGGTTTTATTCTCCTAAGTTCCAAACATCCTAGAAAACATTGTTGAGGTGGCTAAGAATGGCAATGTGCAGACTAATCAGGACTGATGAAAGCTTTTATTCCAATAGCGTCCAACTCCAGTCCTGTGACTTTTGGACACGTTCCTTCTCCAACACCTGAATCATATGGCTCAGCTCCGAAAAGGTGTGGTAATGAGCATTCATTTAATTTATGTGTGTAAAAGGAAGGATGCATCTAAAATTTTAGGGATAGTAGCTCTCAAGTGCTTAAGATGGGCATTTAAGAGCTACGTCAGTTATGTTTATTTGCAATCAAAAGGATCTAAAAAAGTATAAGGTTATTGGATTTCTAGCAGTAGGATTTTTGACCACAGGAGCGAACTAGTGTCACTTAAATTACTTAAACACAGCTAGCAGGAAATAAAATACACTAAATAATTACTTCACCTTCTTTCAGAGCTCTATCGGTTTTTTCTTTGAGCTGAGATGCTGATGATCTCTTGACTGGATCCTTCTGGAGTCCAGCCTTTAAAACTTCAGCCGTGAGAGGGCTGC
The DNA here is from genome assembly GCF_002775205.1 of Xiphophorus maculatus. NCBI lineage: Eukaryota > Metazoa > Chordata > Actinopteri > Cyprinodontiformes > Poeciliidae > Xiphophorus > Xiphophorus maculatus. The sequence goes on along the minus strand of NC_036458.1, from coordinate 7,809,300 downwards.
AGTCAGGTGGGATCTCTCCGATTGGCGGAGGCTCATTTGCAATCTGTGTACATTAGAAAAGGAAAATTTCGTTAAACTTTGATACGAATAACCGGATAAATAGCGTTACCGTTTGTGTGTCTGTGAGCAGCACCTTCAGGTAGAGTCTGCAGGTGTAGTATCTTGTCCATGGCTGACACCCGTTCAGCATGTGAAGCAACATGCAGCAGCTGCTCCACACATCTGCTTTGGCTCCACGGTGTTCTCCTTTTACAATCTCAGGGGCCATGTGGGTCTCTGTTCCCTTCAGATCTGATTTAAAGAAGGGAAACAGTAAATACACACGATTGGATAAGTTACACATCACAAAGCTGGTTAGCTAAAGCTTCACCAAGCTTACCTCTGGAAGTACTGAGGCTCTGGCCCTGGTTGTCGAGTTTCTCTGCATGTCCAAAGTCACACAGGAAAGTGTCTCTCCCATCTTCTGACAGCAACACATTGTCAGCTGTGAGAACCAAGCAGAGACATTAATCTTTGTTTTGGATAAAATAGTCCAAACTACAGCCTCTGAAGGGACATGAAACAGTCGGCAGAGCAAAATCTGAAATCAGCTCTTAAATGTGGAATCAATATTGAGATTGCAACTACTGTCATTTCTTTTAAAGTATCCTGAACACCAGGTGGCGCCTAAGCTTCAAAATAAAACATGTTTTTTTTCTGCTGTTCTGCTGTGATTCGTTTGTTGCACTTCCTCCTTTAGAGTTCTCCTTCTGTTTTTCTGTTTCCTCCTTTTATGCTACCTTCTTTCTGTACTTGCACTGTTCCTTATCTACTTGTCTCGCTTTCTATACTTGTACTTTTTTTTTTTACCCAACTTGTCTCGCTGACTGCTTCCTGCTCCTCCACCCATCCCCCCATGCCTTTTCTGCTTAGTTCTTTTCTTTCTCCTCTGCACATGCGCCGTTACTGAAGAGTGGCTGTGACTCACGCTGTGGGAAATTCCCAACCAGTCAGCAGCACACAGGTGCCTCAAGATCAAATCTAGACTGTAACTATGACACTCATGTTCCACACAACAACTAAACAAAGATACAAATTCTTCAGAGGAAAACTAAGTCAAAATGTTTCTTACTTTCTCTATATATTTTCCACCACATATGAAGAGAGTGTTCAAATTACATTGTTAACATACCAATATCAGTCATCTGATTTAAAGAGTACATAAAATAAGGATAGTGTTTAAGTTCATTAAGCGTTAACATTTTAGCTTTAGCATAATTCGGATCAGACTTGTTCAAATACACACCTTTAATATCCAAATGTGCCACTTTCTTCTTTATTAGGTATTCCAGGGCTGCTAAAACCTGAGACTGGTAGTGAAGACTTAAATCCTCTGGCAGTCGGCCACGCTTCATTATCAGCTGACCCAGGGAGCCTGGAAATAACAGATAAAATCTTGTGTAAAAGCTAGATTATAAAGTTTAAAGTTTCCTAATAAAGATTTATAAGTTCGAAAAGCAGGAGCTGAAGGAGCGTTAACGGTCTTTTAATGCATTGCAAAATCCTCAACTTACACAACCTGATACAAATGATATTCTATTTGAGTACAGTTGAACTCCAACGGTCTCTACAAAATGTGTTTTGTAAAAAGGAAAAAAAAAACAGAAGCAAAGCTTGTTTACCTGATTTTTCCTCCATTAAAAGGACAACATTTAGTCCCTCTCTGACTACTCCAAAGAGCTCAGTGATACGAGGAGATCGGAGGGTACTCCACGCACCCACCTCCTCACTGCTGAATTTCTTCAGGGCAATCTGTGTTAAAACAATATGGAGATACGGAATGAAATCCTACATGTCAGTGTTTAAAATCAGACAGTGGGGACAAAAATATTGGCAAAAAAAAGGTAGTTCACCTTTTTGGCTGCAAATCTGTGTCCTGTGTTGACATCCTGAGCACTGTGAACCTCACCATAGGAACCTTCTTTGATAAAATGTGAGAGGATGTACTCCCTCCCCTCCTTATATTCAAAGTCCACAGGTTGGATTTTCTTCAAAGAAAAAGACACACATTAATTTTACATGAACAACTTCTGAAAAATGTTAAAAAAAAAAAGAATTATAAAAAGAACCCAACATACATCACTGTTGAAGATGAGTCCTTCATTGCACTCTGAATCAGCCTTTGAAAGCTCATCTTCATTCTCCCTAGCTTCGCTCTCCACATCTTTGAAAAACGGCCGCGTGTAGCAAGGGTCTGCCTGGCTGACTACATATCTGAGACCCGCAAGGGCGAGAGAGCAGTCTCCCACACTGCTGAAGGAGTCTGAGCTGTTGTCCTGCTCATCTGCCGGGAAGCTGGAGAGGCTAAAGTTTGGGTGAGGCCAGTTCAGAGGAGCGCAGCTTGAGCCAGTCAGGTAGATCTGTCTGTTGTAGAAAGGATTGCCACACTCTTGCTCCACAAGGCTTTCAACGCTGCTACAGCGAGATGTGCTAAAGCTGCTTAGTCCTCCAGAGAATTCCTCCTACAGAAGATAACCAACACTTGGTCAAATAATAATGTTGACATGCCAAATAATAATGTTTACATGCTTAGAAGCTGAAAATCCAAGGACATGCGAGGCAATGTTCAGGAGTTCATTTGGGGAGCTTCATGGAAAAGAATATTAAAAGGCTGAAATTATGACTTCCAGAAAATGTGACAATTCATCATTTCAAATCCCTTCCAGTGTACAAAATACAGCATACAAACAACCAAGTCTTCAAAAAAAATTTATAAGCTTGGTAACTATCCTACTGAAGGCAGGAAATGTAAACCTACTGAAACTGTTTAGTAACATAAAGCGTGCAAAGTGTTTATATATCTATATTATGAAATCTATATTATGCAATTATAATGAATTCTTGCTTTCTTTAAATGAGACCTAATTAAAGGTTACGGTGATCAGAAAACACTGATGGTACAAGAACGTCTTATTCTGATACAGTCTAAATCCAGTTAAAATAAGGAAGTGCTATGCTAATAAATAAGTGTCTGGATAAAAACAGACAAACATCTCACCTGGATCAGGCCACTCTCTTGTTCAGGGACTCCGGAGAGCGTTCGATGTCTCCGTCGCTGCTTCTCCTTCCCCTTCCCCTGCTTTTTTCTCTTTCCTTTGCTCTTTTGCCTTCTTTGACTCTTTGCCTGTGTGACATGTGGCTTTTGGAATAAGGCTGAAGTTGGGCATGCTACATGGTTGTGCTCTGAGGAAAGGCTAAGCAAATTTGGGATATTTTCATTAATTTCAATACATAAATGCAAGAGGATAACTTTAAGGAGAGACGTGAAACTTAATGAGATACCTGGTCAAACAATTTGGGAAGGGGACATATCTTTCAGAACAAGAGGGACTGAATTCCTGGGAATCCTGAGTTTCACCTAAAGGAAATGTTGGTGTTAAATAGTGCCGAGTCAGTAGAAACATTATTTCCTAGTAAATAACCCAAAAATATTTACATTCAGCTTGAGCAATGATGGTAGAGGTCTTGATTGGCATTTCTCCCACTTGCTCAGCAGTTCCATGCGTCAGGACTTTTTTCATCTGTGGACTTGGAATCCATCCTGTTTCTTGCATGTAGCTCAGTTTGCTGTCCTTCCCATCATCTTCCTCCTCTTCCGCCTCCTGCTCTTTGCAGGAGCTGGGCGGATAGGACCCCTTCAGCTCGGTTTTGGGGGAACCAGAGAATGGAGCGGTTGAATTGAAAAGCCTCTGCCTCACCGCCATTTCATCTGATAGATCTGGAAAGAGAGAGCAATAACTCAAGTTAGCTTTGGACAGTTAAATAAACTTCTTAAAATGTAAAGATAGATTATTACACTGTATACCCATTACTTTGTTTAGACCTTTTTGATGACCTAAGGTTTATTTTATGGAGAGAACTCTTCTAAAAACAAATTTAGTTTCTAGCTTGACAAATGTAATGCTTTAATTATTGTAAATTGGACTGGAAATAGTTTTTCATACAAAAAGTGACTTCTGATCTCAGTGCCACAAAATGGATTTGCAGTATTTCTATACTTTCTGCCACCATCAATGTGTAATTCCAATACAAATACCAATGTCTTTAAAATGTTTTAGAACATTTAATTAGAGGTCAGTTTTATGGAAATTTAATAAAAAGGGCAGAAAGGAATAATCAAATAAATATATTTTTAATTCTACTATTTAACTGGTTTTATCAGCTCCTACTATTTGGTTTTAGAACAAAAACAACTTCTTTAATGAGCCAGCAGCTGCAATGAAGTAGAAAGTCTCATAAAACTGTTGAGACAAAAGAGCAGAGGTATCTCACGTCAGCAACTAAGCAAACATTTTTTATAGCTCATCTAAAGGTCAACATATTGGACTGTGCAGTCCAAGCTCAAAAGAAAAAAAAAAAAAAGCTTGACTTGAAAATCAAGTTAAACTGAAACTCTGCAGTGGGTAGACGATACAGGAAACTAAACCCTGGCCTTGTTTTGACAGTTGCAACAGTTTCATTAAAACCAAGGACTCATTTTCAGTCAAATGAAGCATGTTAGGTAAGACACAGCAAAGATAAATTACCAACAAAGACTTAAGCTGATTGTGTCGGAATGTAAAACATACATTTAAACCAAGGATGTTCATCAGAGCCCTGCTGGAAATGAGTTGAGGAGGCATAGTTGCAGCTTGTTGCATCATAGCATTCCCTGATCAAAAGGATTAACACTAAAATCTTGATTCAAACAAACAGAACTGCCTACGTATTTGTTATTTTTAGAATTTCATCAGGACACCTTAAACAGCACAAATGCACTCCTACTACCCAACATGCCAACAAAACTTTGAAGCCCAACTTCAATTCAGTAAACTAAATTTTGAGTATTACCTTTGCTGCGACTTCATGCACTGCAAGATCTTTTAGAACAATGCGGTTAAAATGCTACTTCCGTATACCATCGCTGCACCACCACACCCCGATGACACAGAAAGGAAATTGAAAAAAAAAAAAAAGAAGTAATAAACAACTACAAAAACAACTCCTCTCAGTATGCAAGAAGCAGAGTGCTACATACACATACCAACCTCTTGCTGGTATCTGCTCAGCATAACCTCAACGGCATTAACTAACTGCTCTGTTTGCCTTTCTTATCCTTCATGGTCTTCTGAAAGCTCAGTCTTTGCTGCGTCTCCTGCCCAGCTCTGTTTGATGCTGGCAGCCAGCCAAATATGGGAGGAGCTGGCTAACATGACTTATGGGAAATGCTCTCCAGTTCCCCATACTCCCCCTCCTTCTCCTAGTTACTCCAATACAGCTCCATCTATTCTCCAACTACAAAGGATTGCAGGACAACATGTTTGATATCAGCTCTGGTGAAGAATTAATTGTGGTATAAGCAGAATGCCAGCTTTCGTCTATTCATAGTGGTCGTTATTTAAGATTTTCAAGGCACACAGAAAATAAGCGTACATTACAATTACAAAGTAAAATACTACGTTTTAACAAAAAGCAGAGTTAGGACAAACAAGTTGTTTGCTAAGTAAAATACAGAGCACTGTATAAATGTCACATCTGCATCTGACTCATTAGTTGGGATGAGTTTCTGACTCATCGTTGACATCCTGAAATGTGAAGAGATTTTTGACCTTTCATGTAACCTGAAGTTGCAGCTATTGAAGCTGTGACTTGTCATGCCTCACCACCATACATTTTGCATTATGTGTAAATAAAAATAAACTCTCTATTCTGCAAAAAAAAACATGATATTGAGATATTTGACTTTAATTCTATGTGTCCTTTTCAGGAAATTGTCAGCAACATCTAAAATTTGGAGTAAGCATATGAGCTGTCTTCTTTTATCTATCTGACACAATCTCACTTTCTTTCCTTTTAAGCAGCAAAACAACTTACTCACTTCAAAACCACTACAGCACACAGGAAATTCACAATACCGCCAGGCTCGGCTGCACGCCACGTACCAAGAAAAAAAAAAATTACTTTGAGTTGCATGATGCGCTGATAAGAAACAACACAGCAATATAGAAAACTTCTAACGTTTCTTGACATTGCCGTTTCATAAAATTATGATCTGATTCTGGTAGATCTTTAAAGGTTTTATATAGAGATTGCAAAGTGACAACATAAGAGTCAAAACGCATGCTATAAGCCACGAAACAGCTAATACTCTAAATCACTTCTCTCTTTGTTTTGTCCTTACTGTTTTTCTATTTCACTATGGGTTTTCTTTTCTATTTCACATTTGGAAGTTCTTAAAGGTTTTTCTGTTTCCTTTTCTTGCGAATGCATTTGTATCTAAAGTAACACAAGTGCTGTTGCTCAATGTACTTATTGAAGAGGAAAAAAAATTACAATACAGAAAAAACATTTATCCACAGTTAGTGGTGGCCATGCTAACTAGCCTGAGCATAACAGAGAGCAAGGGGCAGGAGGTGATTGACAGCACTCAGACCCACGTCCTGGCTCTGATTGGTTCTTTCGTATTAGCACTAGGAGAAAGCAGAGGATCTCAATTTTTTCATACCATTCTGTCATTACAGTGTCAACAAATACGTAAAAATAGAATTTTTTTTAATAAAATGTATTAATTACAGGTACCCTTATCTGCAATCTTCAAGCAATCATCTTATTCTATTACAACACTTCTAATCACAGGGTGAAGGATTCCTATAGTCTGAAGCTATGTAATTACAATTTTGTATTTGCAGACTACTTTTTTATTTTAACTAAACAAACTAAAATGATACAGCAATAGTCCACAGTTGTACAAATAAGATTGAGTTATGTTCTTTAAATCATGATTAAAAAAAAGAATGTATGTGCAACTGTATAAGGCTTTATTTAGAACCACAGTAAAGTTGGGGGACTTATGAACTCTGGAAGAATGCAAGTTTAAGAATAATTATTTATATTTAAAAATACTTGGAAATATATTAAAAAATTAGAAAACAGCAAAAATAATAAAATAGAATACCTCAAAAAAATAAACTTGACATTAAAAGTTAGGCATATGTCATTATAACTGAAAGAAAATATGTACGTATATTTAGTTTCACGTGAGCTATATAGCAAATACAGCATACGTGAAAAAACAATATATAAAGGATTTCAAATATTTCAAAATAACCTTCGTTTATTCATATTAATATCCACATTTATAAATTCATCATTTTCTATAGCACTTCTAACGTTTTCTATCTGTATTATTGTCGTCAGAATTGAAAACTTCAACAAACTGCGCGCAGCTCTGGAAGCAGGACAGCAGCTGTTTAATCAGAAACATCCGCTTGATGGGCGTGAGGCTATCAAAACTGCTCACCCAAACGTTATGGAGCTTAAACAGCGATATCTTTCAACATACTAATATAACTTTAAAAGCTTGAGGATTTCACGAAAATTATACCTTTATTTGAGAGATATCTTATATGCATGCCGTGGACGTATATTGAAAACCATAACTTCCTTCTAGCCGTCTTTCCGCCATTTTACAAAACATCTTTGGCCACTGTAGTTTTAGTTATTTGTCGTAAAGTCATGTATTAGAAGAACAACACAGTGCCAACATAGGACAACAATAAAAACAAAAGTCGGAGAGATGATAACACGGATAAGTTACTGAACTGTAGAGGAATAAAATAGTTCATCAACTCACCGTTACCAACGTTAAAGGCGTCGGCCTTATGGAACCCTCCGCATAGAGCTCTCGCTTTGAAAAAAAAAGAGCTTCCTCCTGGATTTTCAAACTAAAAGTGTCTATACCTCCTAATTTATATATAGTAGCTTCAAATTCATCGTTACCAAATTTATTTCTCTGATATTGGATAAATACGTTAGTTAAGTGTTTTTCTTTTTGGTTTCTGGATCGATAATACGCGTTCATGTCTTTCTAACTGACATTTAACCTTTTAATTTGAAAGTAAAGCCTCTGTACCTGTTTTAGGCACCATATAAATGTTGGCAGCTTCAAGCACAAGTCGAGTTTGTGAAGCCGTCAGATGAAAATGGTCCTTCAGATCGACATTTGAGAGTTGATCTTTTACCGAAAAACAATCAAAGTTGCTTTTATTTCTCTCGTTTAATAAATGCGAACTTTTTTTTAAGAAGGAACAGAACGAAACAGTTTGAATTAATTTTGCAAATAATGTGTATGAATTTGAGTGCATTCTATTTATTTTTATCTCTACTACATGCAAGAATGAGTCCATATCGTCGTTATATTAGACTTTATTTACTTGAATAAAACTACCCCTATATTATATTGAAGATAGTTATATTGAAGATATGGCAGAGTCCATCAATTTGACAAATACATCTAAAGCAATAGTGCTCATTTAGTATGAAAACCATCCTGGGAAATACAAACATTTTTCTTTTGTTTAGTATGAGGTGAAATATTTTGCATGGCAGTTTGATTGATTTTGAATTTTTTACACTCATGAACCCTGCAACCTATGCTCTGTGGACATCAGAATAGAAAGTTCAGCTGTTTCTATTTGTTAAAATCTTACCTTTGTGGGTTTAAAAAAATGCAATATTCAAGTAACTGAACATATTCTAAACATCTATTTATTTTTGGTCATTTTCTGCTTTATCCTACTTGTGGATTGCATCAAAATCAACTCTATGTCTATATATATGTGAGCATAATCCACTACAATCGTCAAGTGTTGTGAAAATATCTGTCAGTGGATGAATCAGAATATCCGACATTAGATAATAAAGCAAAACTGAATTAAACTCCATGAGCCTAAAGATAAAAAATGTTTTCTTCTTTTATGTGTGTATAATGTTTTTTTAATTTAATGCAAGACTTAGTTTTTATCTTATCTAACGTGTTTTTTCCTAATCTCTGTTCCTTTGTTCTTCATGTAAAGGACCATAAATTACCCTGTGCATGAATGGTATTATACAAGTGCACTTGCTTCCCTTGCCTTTTGTTACTGTTATCTTTACTAGCATGCATTAAGTGCCAAACTGTATAAAACGTTCAAGCCAGTAAATGTATAATGTTTTCAGTTAGAAGTAAAACAGCACTAGTACTACAGCTTGATGTAAGGGTGTCAGAAAGAACAGACACACTGGCACATCTCCTTTCTATGTCAAACTTTTTGCAAAATTTTTGTGTACTCTTCCATTCTGATCATACTCAATATTTCAGATATAATGACAACAATTAAATATCTGGCCAGAAACTGCATGCTGGGTGTGAACAGCAGATTTTGACATGGACCGCATAGCGGACTACCAAGGCAATTACTTTTTGCATGTAGACTCAGCAGTTAGTTAGTGTTTAAAAATAGGGAGTTTTGTTTGTGTGGTTTGTAGGAGCGAAATACATTGTTTGCTATGAAAATATATCAAAACATTCCATATCATTTTATGTTCCAATGAATCAGTAAAGGAATTTCTACAGTCAAAGGATCGTTAAATAAGATTTTAACATCTTGGGAAGTTTTTCAAAAACCTGCAAGCATTCTTAATTATTCCTGTACCTTTTACTCCCAATGTGAATGCATGGCAGATAAAAGAGAGGCCCAGGTTTATCCTTTTTCAGAACAAACTCCTCGTCTCAAAGTATCAATATAATGCTTCTTGTATTTAGAGTTGATTTTTTTAACTACCTTTTTGCAATCAATGACTGTCTAGGTGCTACAGTGACAATAAATAAATAAATATAGAGAAAAGAAAGAAAGAAAACTATTATATGTAATAGCATTGATTTGACACAAGATGGAGGCATTATGTAGACGCATGTATTCTCATGAATATAATTGATTTTGCTAAGCTTCAGGAATCTGATTGAAAGAATTGTGTTAAAAACAATTTGTGTTTATATTAATCGGCAAATTTACAGACATCTCTGGGACTGACATTAAACCATCACATCTGTAGATTTCAAACTGCCTTTGTTTCCTGTTTGCTTGGTTTTCTCATTTACAGAAGGTTAAAAGGAGGGATGGTCAAGTGTTGACAATCTGGTTAGTGAGCTATGTGGGCAAACATACCACAATTGTTTTTTGAAATGTAGTCTACACAACTGTCTTATTATTATTATTGCAATAAGTAACGTGTGATATTTTATTGACAATAATTCTCTCATGCTTGTTACTGGGAGTTGAGCCTACATTGATTTGAGACCTCGATAAAATTTATGTGTTCAGCACATTCATAGCATGATCTTGAAATTTACATCTGACGTTCTGCTCAGTACTCAAGTAGTCTTAAGAAATACATTTTTTATTATTATTTCTGGATGGCTCTTTACTTTTACTTGAGTAAAAATATATTGAAGTAGTGTTGCTATACTTGAGTACAATTTTTGGGTACTCTTCCATTCTGATCATACTCAATATTTCAGATACAAGTAATAAAAACGGATCCGATCAGCCCATGCTGGACGTCTTTCGGGGCAATTGTTTTGTTTTTATTCACTGGATAGCCAAACCTATCCCTTTTCTGTTCTTATATTATCATGTGTATTCATGAGTGAACTATGTTGTTCAGCATCTGTTTACAAGACCTAAAACCGACCATAATCCAACATTCAGTATAGATATTAGTGACCGTGTTTCCTCTGTGTGACAGGGAAATGTTGTAGTGGGCAGAAGTGAGACATAAATCCTCCGCAGTGTGAATCGTTTGCTCACCACCAGGAGAAACTGCAGCTGCGTTCAGAAAATGGCCGACAGATTTTCTAGGTTCAACGAAGAGCGTGATTTCCAGGTAATGCACATCAAAAGACCAGAGACCTTTAACGAATTTTGCACTTTGGAGTATTTTAGAACATAGGATAGGTCTTAAAGGATATAAAAACGTCCAGTATTTTACAACCAGCTGCGCGCATTTCGGCGTATTCGGTGCTTGCTAGCACTGCAAGCTAGTTTAGCTAACGCTACTTCACTGCGGCTCTTTTGACATCAGTTTTCCTAATGTCTCCGAGCTTTACTCCTGTCACCAGGGTCCAGTTTTATTCACGACGCGTTCCTATTATTTGAACCATTTAAACTACTCGCCAGCAAAAATAAATATAGAATATGTACCTTCTCATTAGTGACCTTGGGTATGCTGGTTGTTTATCGAAAAATGCTAACGATGCAAGCTTTGCTAACATAAAGCTATACTTGCTGTTCCCTTTTGACAAGCAAAATGTAAACAGTGCATGTTTAGAGAGTTATATTAATCTCATGCTTATAATCTTTTGGTAGAGTTGTTTTAAATTACCACAAGTTTGTACTTTGAGGGTTTTAAATAGCAAGTTCTATACCTGCATAACAATGAATTTAAAGCATTGTCTTCTGTTCTTGCTTATATGAATGAAACTGCAACCAATCGGCAGACTACCTAAATATTAACGTAAACTCGACCAGCTTCACTTTTTTAATGCAGAAATGATAATTTTACTGAAAACAAAATAGGTTTAACCCAGATATGGTGTGCTTCTTTTTTTCTTTAAATGTTATTTTAATGTATACCAATATATCCAAAAACTCAATAACCGAGTTTTTGTAACGCTCCTTGGGCATCTTGTTGCATTGCAAATAAATAAATAAAAATGCAAGAACAGCTGAATAACTTAATTTCGCCATGGCTTATGTTTCAGCCGTTTGTCTTTTTCTGTCTTATCTGAGATCTGTGGCCACACCCAGCCAAAGCTAGACACATTTCTGGCCAGTAAAACTGTCATGTGTTTCTTGTGAGTTGGTGCTTTCTCATCGAACATTTTCATTCATTTTAAGCATTTTTCTTTAGTTACTACAATGTATATCCACCTAATCAAATGTTCACAACGATTTTAATTATTCTTATGTCGGTAGGAATTATTTGCTACCTGTTTAATTGTTATCAGGCAGTCTGCAATACACAAAGCAAAATATAAAGTCCTTTCTTGCATGTTTTTATTTATTTATTTATTTTATGGCTATGAAGTCAGGCCATACAAAATAACATTTATAATTTAATTTATTTTTTATGCTGCTAGATTCAGGTCTTGCTTAATTGATATAATTTTTTGTAATTAAAATTGTGTTATAAAATGTGTATTTGTCTTATAATTCGTACTTGCCTGCTTTTTAAATGACTTTGTGGTGATGTTTTTCCACCTATCTGCATTTGCAGTAGAACTGTGTTTTCAGCTATTTTGTCAGTAAGAACCTAATTGCTGTGTGGTCTGAATGACTCTGTTGAGGATCACTCAGGCCCAGCACAGAGAAGCTCTGTGTGTGAGATCTGCAGTGAATGCATTCATATGCTCAGCATTCAGAAAGTTTCTTCATGAATTGATGCTTGGTGCCAAGCAACGCAATATGGAAAATACCCACAGATGGTTTAGCTAATCTCTGCTGCACAGCCCAGCCCAGCTAAGAGCTTTTGCATTTTATGCTTTTTCATTGGGTGTTGCAGTTTTAGCATGTACCTCAGAAAATGCTAAGCTACGTATGATTCTTGCAGATGTTGATTGTCAGAGGATACTTTTTTTTCCTCATGGCGGCAGGCAGTATATGTTTACCAAGAAATGTTTATGTATTCTTGTACTGATCAGTAGAGGAAAGCGAACACTGTTCATAACGTTGCAGTAGACGTTGTGCATAGTCATATTGATTATGAAACAAGTATGAGTCTTTTGTGGAGAGCATATGACATTACATAGAGCACATCATGCGGTCTAAGTAAAATGTAGAAGGAAATATGGGGGAGAAGGGAAGCAAGTTATTGATTTGTTCATGAATCAATTCATGTCTTCTCCTCTGCATCTCACCTTCTCATAATCCCAATTTTTACTTCTGTACATGTGGTGTTTGATTTCATCTGAATTAATGGCAACAAATTATGTCAATATAGATTTCTGATACTGCAGATTCGCTGGAGAATGTATTTGCAAATAGCCACTGTAGTCCCACCACTTGACAATCTTCTCCTTGCAGAAAAACTTTAATGAATAATTTCACTAAATAATTTAAATGCTACCAAGCATATTTCATTGTGAAAAGCTGTCAGTGATGAAACTGCAAGGTAATGTACAGTACTGGTATTGCAAATAAATAAATAAAAACAGAATTTCACATAATTTGTATATTTTATGTGCTTTCCAGAAGCTTTCTATTTACAATCCTTTGTGGATTTTAAAACGGTATAAACACACTTTGTAGTTGTCCTTTCCCATAAACCAACAGTTGACATGACATTTAACCAGTTCAGTTCCAAAAGAAAGCTGCAGTTGCCTTCATCCCTCTGATAATTAAGCAGACCACATATATGCTAATGAGTGACGAGACCCCAAAATCACATCCCAGACACAAACGCATTACATAAAAACATTTGACAGTATGATTGTACACAAAGCAGCCATGAACCAAAACCTCAGATCAGTTCTCAGAAATTAGTAACTAACTTTATTTCTCAAAATTGACTCACAAAACAGATATTTATGAAATACTATGGAGTTTGTTGTACATCAAACAACAAATTATAATTTAGTAAAACCTGATGACTGTGTGTTTTTAAAAAAAAATTTCATTAAGGTTAAATGTGTGATTCAATTTCTCAGGGTGGGAATCACTTTGACCAGTATGAAGAAGGCCAGTTGGAGCTGGAGCAGGCGTCCCTGGACAAGCCTATCGAATCGGTAAGGTTGCATCCATCGTCCCTCACCATTGGACCAGCTGTGAGAGTGGATATGATTGGTCCAGGGAGGAATAAGAACCACACCTTTACTCCATGCTGTGTAGATGCATCTAGTGTTTTCTTGAACACACTTGGCACCTAACCTGTAGAATCACTCGTCCATTAATACCCTTTAATTCACTCCCACTTCTCATGACCCCGACCTACTTCATTTCTTCTGTGACATATAAAAAAATGATTTATATTCTAGATCTTTCTGTTAGATGTGCAGCCCACATATAACCATTAGTTTTTTTTCTTTGTAACAGTCTAATATTAGTCATTGTTAGTCATCTTAGCAGAGATAAACCTGAGATGGACCTATAAGCATGAAGTGGATGAAGCACTGTCATATTGGCTGTTATCTCAACATTGTAGCTGCTCAACAATATAAAACAAAGTAATTTGGGGGGAAAAACATATTTGAATATTTCACAGCACTTTTATTTGGAAATTCTGCTATCAGAAATGAAGCCACATTAGATTTCAGTTTAAGAAAAGTTGTATATTTAATATTTTTTGCATTAAGTAGAAATTATTATTTAGCAAAACAAGGCAGTGCTTATTCCATGTTCTTTTTTTAAAAGAGGGTGCACATTAGATGGTGTGAATGGGTACATTTGTGTTTGACTGAGTGTTTGTTTATGTAGTTTTTAGAATGTACGTGTTGGTGTATAGCATTTGTATTTATAGGACAGTTATCTTATTGTACACAACTTGGGGTGTTCGACATTTCTCTCCTGCAGCGAATTGGCCCCCTATTAGCTAAGCAGCAATGACCCGGTTTGTATTTGCACGCTCTGCTTCCTTACTCCTTATCTTTAGGGTCCTTTGTAACGCTTCTTTATCTTTCTTTCTCTACTTTTCTCTTTCTGTTTCACGACTGTCGCACCTGACATCTTATTCTCTCTCTCCATCTCCCTCTCTCTCTCTCTTTCTTGCTCCCTCCCTTCTACACAGTGATTCGGTGTACAGTACCCTCTGTCATTCTGTGCTGGCATGGTGCTTGTGCAACTGGGACTGCATTTTACGCTGAAGAGGCATATTGATAATAGCGCAGGCAGCTCTCTTTTTCTGTCTTCCTCACTTTCTCCACCCTTCTTTCTGTCTTAAGCATTTTGGTGAGCAGGCCAAACTCAGAAGTCCTCAAAAGTACCAGGAAACTTTTTCTCAAGATTATTAATGCACTTTGTGAACCAGTCAGATAGGATCAGCAATCTGGATCTCAAGCTTACATTTTTTTGATAATACTGATAATACTGTTATTGTTGAAGACAAATTAAAAAGTTAACTTTGAATAGCTAAATAAAGCTAGCCAAGGTGAGCAGGTATTTCTGCAAACTTTTATCTTGAATTTTTTATTTAATAATCAGTAGGAACTGTAGTACAAATATGAAACTCTACTTCCATTTAATTTACACATTATCTTGTATCTGTTTTTAGTTTAACACGTTTGTCATAACTTTGAGCGTCAGAATGAAACACTCTCCCAACCAAACAAAACCAGTATTTTGTCCATGTGGGTGGTGGAGAAGTAAGAGGACAAGTAAGAGAGAGTGGTGGCCTGCTCACCTGGCTTTACCTAGCTGTTTTGCTCCTGCGCTATTATTTGTGGAGGGGGGCTGAGGAGCATGCTGCAGCACCACACAGCTCCTCACACATCTGTGGAAAAAACAGAAGCTGAGAAGTGTCACCTTATCACCACTATCAGGTTTCCTGTTATAATTTTTTGGTGCTCTAAAACAAGACACTCTTTAGTATCAGATGTAAAATGGGTTTAAAAAAATCTGAGATGCTTTAATTGGTATAGTAAACGATAAATATAACTTTTTTTTTTAAGTTAGCTTAAAAAATAGAGAGCAATAGAAATGATTAGCTTTTTACTTTTAAGCTCTTAGCCCACTAATGCAGAACTGTAGAGCTGTTCATAAGTGCTTCAACCCAGCTTTTCAGAACCCCTCCTTTGCCATTATTTGTGTGTGAATTATAGGCAGCTAGAGATCTGTGGTATTTTATTGGGATCTTTTTTAATTCTTGTCTTACCCCTTTTGGTCTTTGCTATTTTTCTCCTAACACTGTTTTGCATTGCATGTGTTAACTTGGTAGCATTAAGCACTATGTGCTCTCAACACTCTGTGTTGTTGTTGTTGTTTTTTTTTTTTTTTTAACTCGGACTCATTCCTTATTGTCTTTTATCTCCCCCAGTCCCTTAAATCTATCATCCACCTTCCTCTCTCCTATTTGACCCGGTACCACAGCGATATGCAGTGGGCAGCCTCAGAGCCACAGAACATGGACACTCACAGGAAGGAAACATCTGTGAATCCCATAGAGAAACTAAATTCAAGTCAAGAAGTTACTGTACATGTTTTAAATGTGTACATGTAGTTACTGTGGCTCAATATGCTATTTAAACCATAGTTGTATGAGTCATTTTAAGTTTGTAGAGCTTAATATTGTTGAAAGTATTGAACCAAATACTTTCTCTTTTTAAAAAGACTTATCTTGTTAAATATAAAACCACACACAGGAAAAGGCATCATTTTAATATTCAGTCATTAATTTTAGCACTACTTGATTCACTTTTTGCGCAGGCTTTAATGATGTGAACAGAAGTTATGATTGTTGAATGGTGTTGACTAAAAACCCAATTCTAACCTCAAATGCTTAAATGTTAAATAAAATAAGTGAGGGGGAAAATTAAGAAATGAACAAAACAGATGATCTATCACAGTATTTGCGATAGTCTGAAGTATGTCCCATCTTTGAAATTGGGGCTTCAGAATTATAAGGTAAGTATGTTTTTGAATTTTTATATGTAAATTAGTTATTTTAATAAGACATTTCTGTTTTTTTTTTGTTTGTTTTTTTTAAATTTCTCAACATATTTGATAGTAGAATCTTAAACTTTATTTTTCTTGGTAAAATAGAAGGCACCCAGGCCTTCTGTTTCACTCGCTTAGCTTGTTACTCCAAAGCAGTTGTTTTTGCTTTGTCTCACCTGTCACATCTGACACTGACCAGTATGTTCAGATGTCTGAACTAAAGAGACTGCAAGGAGTTAAGAGGAGCAGAGCTTGCCCAAAAGCAGCTGCTCTTTGGTCTGGGCCTTTAGGAAATGACAAATGTGTGATCTGTTTCTAAAATAAAACATTTATATATATTTAGGCATGAATACATGTAACCAGGATTCTTGATCCTGAAGGTGGATGATTGCACATATTTTCCCATTAAAAAACAGCAACCACTAAATAACTACATTCTCTGAGGTCTCTAGGTGGGGTCCCCTGCATATCACTTCCCTTATCCATATCTTTTGCCATGCACTGTGCCAATGACAGCACATTGCACACTTTTATAAAAAAAAAAGCCCTTGTAGATTTTTTTTGTTTTAACCTTTTGTTTATTTTTTCCTTTTCTCCTGTTTTAACAGTCAGTTGGTGGATTTATTGAAATGTCTGCCTTTTCTGTTTGTATACAGTATAATGTTTGTTTCAAGGCAGAGAGAGATTTGTATTTTTAAGATCTAGAGAAGCTAGCAGAATTGCAGTTGAAAGCGTTTGGTCGGTTTCTTACGTTGTGTCACGTGTGACTGTTTTTTTGACAGCCCAGTATTTTAAAGCCAGGTTCGTATGGAAATGCCTTCACTCCACTTGCACTGCTGTTGGACTCGCCGTCGTTGCTTTCATCCGTCTGTCTATTCTTTTGGTGCACTCATCTGCTGTCCCAACACCCAGCGTACACGTCATCTCTGGCCACCAACCTCCATAGAGTTCATTTTGACCTAATCTGTTTACAGTCAATAGATGCACACTGTTGCTGCCTCCACCCTGTTCTACCTGGTTTGTTACTACATTCTCCAAAAATGATTTGAAATATGGCTTAAGATTTAATATTTCAGATTATTTAGCTGGACTGTTTTTGTCTGGTATTTCCCAGTTCATAGTTCTGAGTGAATTTTATTTATTTTTCCTTTCAAGCGGCATATGAACCTCTGCAAATGATTAAATATTGGCATACATAATGTTTCTGCACCTCGACACTGTAGCAAATAATTAGGAGACAGAGCGAATGACGGGAATAATATTTCCCAGAAACCTCACTTAGCTTTTCAGTACCGGGAAAGAATAGAAAACTGCTAAACTTTAACAAGTCATGCCTAGTTAGATGTGTTGTTTCCTCTCTGCCATGTGATGTCCAGCACTAATTACTTTTTTATCGCTTCCTGTGGAGGAAAGGATCTAAATCAAACAAAGTACACAGGGTTTGGAAAAGCATGAATTGGAGGACAAAATAACAGGACAACAGGAAGTGAGACTCTCATTTCTTTAGATAGCAGGAGGCACAAATCAGTCACATGGATTTGTTTATTCTAGTCATCATGGTATGGCATTTTATAATCTAATAATACAGCTAACTTTAGTTTTCTCCTTGAAATGCATTAAGGAGAGCAAAACCTGGTGACAATATGTGACTTAAAACGAAGGATTAAGTCGAATTTCCTCCACTTGCACCATTGTGGACAGAGATGCGATGTGTGCCGTGTGTTTGAGGCCACCACTCCCTTCACATGCTCTAACCTCTTACAAACCCAGCTCACTTCCATCACCTGAAAACCCACCCTCATCATGGCTCAGCCTGCACTGTTCTGCCAATTTTCCTGACCTCTTGTCAAACAGACCTAATCAAGCATTGTTGAGCCATCCTCCCTCACTGTGCCTGATCCATCCGATACTAACTCAGCTGGAGTTTTGTTCACCTGTCCTCTACTCCCCTTCCCCAACCACCCGACTGTATGTGTACCACTCACAGTGCGCTTACTAACACCGACGACCCTTTTTGTTAAAACAATTTAACAAAAAGCTGCATGCTTTTTTTTTTTTGTTTTAGTTTTATTCCTTCCCCTCACTTTCTGTTTGTGAAAGTCGACGTCAGTCTCTTTGTGATTATAAATATCCTTTCTGTTTGGTTTGTATGGTTTTTTTTTGTTTGTTTTTTTTTTTGGATAGAATGCAGCATTCTGGTGAATGTTAGACAAGCTTGGAATAGTTATAATCACAACAGAAAACACTGCTTATAAAGAAATGTCACTGTTTCTTGTTTATATGTGCTTGAGGATGTACTATAGTGTGTAGTGGTGGGATGGTCTTGCATTTCACTTTAATGTTTTTGTTACCTCGCTTACCAATACTAGTGAAATAACATGACTTGCTCAATGGCCCTACAGTGTACTAAAAAATGCTCTTGTGCATGTTTTTGAATGTCTCTCAAACTCCTTTTGCTCATTATCAGTTGTCAGATCCAACCAAGATTGTTGATTATAGGAATCTTGAGCAGAAATGTGAAAATGTGTATAGGTTACAGCAGATTTCCAAATTGTTGCTCATTGTTGGTGTGAAAATGGTTGGAATCTGACAAGTCATGATGTAAATGCAAGAAGCGTCCAAAAACGTGCTCAACAGTCATTTTGGTATATCTAATGGGTTTTGAAGTACACTGTCGTCCTTTTCATCTGCACACCCACTGAGCCCTTCACACATGCATAATCAGTCCACTCTGGGCCTTGTAATGGTAATCCAAGGCCCAAAAGCTCCACTTCTGTCTGTTTCTTTTGCTCTATTTTTGTGACAGTTGAATGTCTCATGGTGCTCCCCTTGTCATGGTTACGGAATCACAGCAAGCTTGGAGTTTCTGGTTTTCATTTTGTTATTGCTAGATTTCCATACCTGTTCCGTGTCGCTTTTCTTTGTGTACGAAGATCCTGCGCTGTAGTGTGTCATATATGTATGCGTGCGATACATATATTGCCCTCTCCTTCCTCCTCCTCCTTCTAACTTCTTACATAGTGGATGTTATTTGATGTGTTTATCTTGATAATAAATGATAGTTGTTTTTCTTTTTGCCTGAAAAACGTCTCAAAATACACTCATGATGTAGGAGTAAACCCTGTAGGTTGCAGACCACACAGAGACTCATGCATTTACTTAACATAGAGGCAATCTTACCCTTCAACTCAAGTCTCCCAGCCTTTTTATCCCTCTCCCCAACTGCCCTAACACTCCTTATGCTGGAGGACACTGATTGTTACACGCTGTAGGTGATGACAATAATGATAATGGTGATGGTGGTGGTGGTTGTGCTTATGATAATAGTGTGATTTGAGTGTTTTGTATGTCTTGATGTTTTCATCCATGCCCACAGGGTATAGCTCCTCTTATTATTGGAATATTTTTGGTTTTTTTCTCCTCTCTTCTCTCTGCCAGGATAACATCGGGCACCGGCTGCTTCAGAAACATGGATGGAAGTTGGGGCAAGGACTTGGCAAGGCCATGCAGGGTAAGGATTTACTCTGAAGCACACTCATGTTCTCAGTTTGCTGGTGCCACTGAGCCACTATCTACTTTTGTTTTCTTTCTACTCATATTTTCATTTTTTTGTTTTAAACGACACCCTCCCTGATTTATTTTTCTCTTCACATCCTTTCTTTGACCTCTTCCTTTGCCCGATTCCGGATTGGAAAAATTGTGACTAAAGCAAACATGATTCCAGTTGTTTTTGTCACTGTCAAGTTGCTGTTCCCTTAAACTTGGAGATGGAAGAAAAGAGTCATGGAGTCTTGTAGTGGATTAAGTGTTAGAGAGTAATCCTTGTTGATTTTTTTATTTTATTTTATTGTAAACTTGTACATTGACATCTAGTTTAACAAGAATAAAAGTCAGAGTTCTCTCATATTTTCTGATATTCTTCTTTTTTAAAAAAAATCTTTTTCACATTTTGCTGAAACTGTAAATAAGACGTCATCTTAGATGTTAGAGTTGGTATTTTTAGCAGACATTTAATGTTGTTGCCATGTAAACTTTAGCTTTAGTGTAATTTTGGATTGCATAATATAGATCACATACAAATGTATTTAAAGAATAAAATTACTTTGTCCAACATAAACCATGAATGCGATTTAAGTGAAGATTAGATTTAAAATGCTCAAAAGTAAGGTTGTGTCACGCTGACACTCAAATATGTGCAATCCAGCTGGTTGTAGTGGTAACTTTTTGCTCACATGCACAAAACTTAAACCAATAATAATTTAAGTTGCTAGTATTAATATGACACGGCACATTAGGACGTTTTTTAGTTGTTTCATCTGCACTGAGCTGCACGTCCACCTTAACTATCAAACAACTTCAACTTCTGTAATACCTTATATTTTGATACAATCAAAAGTAAATCTTCTGCATGCTGGAGAAACCATCAGAATCCCTTTATTCCAAAAAATAGACCAAAAAAGTAAGAACT
Organism: Xiphophorus maculatus; assembly: GCF_002775205.1. NCBI lineage: Eukaryota > Metazoa > Chordata > Actinopteri > Cyprinodontiformes > Poeciliidae > Xiphophorus > Xiphophorus maculatus. Next base: position 7,788,348 of record NC_036458.1, on the reverse strand, counting down.
TCCTTGTTTCTAGAACATATTCAGAACCTATATCTCTGTAGCATTGAACATTTTGTAGGTTTCTCATAGCCTGTTTTTGTACCGTTGGTGGTGGTTTTAATCTAAGTAAAACTATTCTTGCTTAATTATATGCATGCAATTAACCATTTTAACTCAACATGCAAAGCAGTTTGTCACATTTATTCTCTGTTATGCTGTCTAATGTTGTTTTTGTGAGACACTGCACAAGACAATCATACACTGATGAAAGATGGAAACAGCATTTCAGTCGTATATATTAAACCAACATATTGCATTGGCAGTGCTTTTGACACATAGGATACATTTTGAGATTTGAATGCTAAGTAAATTCTGAAATTCAAAGTTTTCATAAAATTGTTCAGAAAAAAGATAACTTTCCCCGGGTAATTCTGAGCAGCCAGTTGATGCTCATTCTGAGAGTGAGGGCTGAAGATTAAGATGTTTGAGTGAGTGGGTGGGTTTTGGCTATTTGTTACTACATTATTAGCTCAAACCTGCTGTGTTTAAAGGATAAGTAGCAGTGATCCAAAACCCTGGCATGTTTCACAAAGCCCTTCCTTGTTTTGTTGTTTAACTTCCCATTTCTCAGTATCTTCCTTTTTTTTTTTTTTTTTTTTTTTTAGAAATAATCACTGATCTTAGAAATTTACCTCAAAAGGATGCAGCTTGGCATCGTATCCAAATGCCAATCTTCCGTCTTAATGCCTAATTGGGCTTCTATTTATGTATTTTTTATCTTATCCACTTTCTCCACTACATCTGGTTTTATTCAAAATCATTTTAGTCTTTTCTCAGCCATCCATCATAATTTGTTGCAAAATTTCAACTTTTATTCTCCCTAAAATGTCCACCAGCAACATCTGTTCTAAATGCTAACATTTCAATTACAAACACAACTCACACTGTCAGAAAGAAATCCCACATGAGCTCAAAATATTACCACATTAAAACAGTTCAGATGAATATCCTCCACAGAGAAGCTTACTGCTGAAATGAACTAATTGTTTGTTATTGTCTACTGCTTAAGGTTTGCTCAGAAAAAGTTGGTATTGGTCCATGAAAGTACATTTTTTACAAGCAGGAGTGTGTTTAAATTGAATGAAGACTGACATCGTAACTGAGATCTTCTTGAGACAATACAGGGAAGCCTATGGTCTGGTTGAGTGGGGTTGTTGTCTTGTTGCTGCCCAACTACGTTTTGTTGATGTACATATATAGCCTTAGTTTCTTGTGTCGTCTCAAAGGTATTTTCAGCATGACTGGGGCAAGTGAACGGATTAGACCTGGAAGCTGTTTCATTCTGGGCAAGCTGACAAGTGCATTGAGGCCAACAGCACAGCAGAGAGAGAAAAAAAATTCCATCCATGGTTATTTCCATCCGGCCTTGAAGAGCCGAGTAGCAATATATTTGAAGTGATAAGATGAGCTTTGTTTGGAGGAGAGAACACATCACAGGGGATGACTGTGCTCTTGTTTGTGCCTCTGGCAGAACTCACGTGGTTATGTAAGCATCCTACATTGTGGGCAGATGAGACTGCAGCAAATTGTGTCCAGTTGTTGTGTAGGAATTAGTGGCCCTGCTTAGAGACCGCTATCCTCTCCAACTTGTGAGTAAGCTCCCATACTAATCACAGCATCACATCTCATTGAAGTATGCTGGATAATCATGGTAATCTTCCTCCTCTTTCCTGTCCTCCTTGCCAGAAGAGACAGTTGTTGACATTTGAAGTTAAAGCATTGTCCCCTCTTTACGTTTTTTCACTGTATTGACTTTGTTCTTGTTCTTCTTTTGTCCCTTTTTTGCCCCTTTTAGGTAAGGTTTGTTGGATCCCTTCTCTATGTCAGTATGCATGTGTGGGTGTGTTTTCTTTCTCCCACTCTGCAGTTGACCTAAGTGTAACACTCCTTTTACAGTGTATCATAGGCTAATGGCCTCGGTCAGCTTCTTCCTCTTTGCTTCATAATCACTAAACCTTTATTTCAATCTGCTTAAGAGAAAATGCTTCGATTTGTTCCAACAATCAAGATCCATGTGAAATCAAGGTAGATTTAGGAACCCATGATTCATGATTCACATCCCCTAGAATCATCATCTCCACATATTTTAGATTTTTTTTCCCTCCCTCTTTGAGTTTCCGTGGCTGCTGTTGAAGTAATCTGATTGGCTGTAACCACGGCTCAGTCTCTGAATGGCTTGCAGTGTAGAAAAGTTTCCCCCCTCTGCTTGTTTACCTGTTTCTACCTCTAAAACAGTGAAAGTCGTGTTTGTATGTGCGTGGTCATTATGTGGGACTGAGATGTGTGTGTGTCTGCTACTTACCGGGCAATAGAGTCGACTTGCAGGGAAAACCTCTCCACCTTTTTACACTCCGAGTGTCTCTGTCCCCATGGTACAGACTTCCATCCTCCCCCCGTTTCTTTGCCCCTCCTGCACAGCATGTTTGTCCAGAGGTGCGCTCCTGCTTGCCTCAATCTCTTACTTGCCAGAGGCTTTAAGCAGTGTTGGAGGTAGGATGCAGAATCACAATGTTCAATAAATAAAAACAATGTAAAACTAAAAAAAACTGATCCATAGTTGTTGTTTAAATCCTCCAGTACACCTATGGCATTGCAGAAATGACTCTAAACACTGCTCAAAGCCTTGCTGGCTATTCTTTCAGGTACGTTCCTATGTTTCATGTTTTTATTTGTTGTGGGGTTAAGCACATCCCAGACTGAGCTTGCTGGCTCTAGACTAGCCAGGACGAAGGATCTTGAGGAGAGGTCCTTTCTGGGCTGACAAGCATAGGCAAGGCAAAAAGCTTAGAGGGGGGAAAATTGGGCTCTTCCCTAGAAGCATTTGTCATATTTTAAAAGACAGCTTAGTTGATTTAGGCACGGGTCAGTTGTTGTTATTATTAAGGTCAATGTTCTTAAAAGCAAGTTATAATTACTTTTCCTTTATAGAGTTTTTGTTGTTTAAAGTCCTTATTATGGTATACCAGAGAAAGCCTCTGAAAAACTGATCTACATGGCCAAAATATCACAAAGACGAGCTGCATCTGGTCATTTATAAATTACAAGTGGAGACAGCAATGTTCTGCATCGCTGAGCTTTCAGGAATGAAGCCAGTGCAACACGACAGGTGTGCTGAGACATTGACAACAGCACCTGTCCATAAAATCTGTTGAAAATCTCTCCATACAGTACTTTTTATAACAATGATGGTAGAGGAACAGGGTTTATAAATCCGAGCCGAGGAGATGCTTGGAATTTAAGCTTTTAAATTAAACTACCAGCTTGTCACACAAACTATGTTTTATCACTGAATCATTTCCTCAAGATAAAATAGCCAGTGGGGCTGTGGCTACCTCACATGGCTAGTCAGGGTCATAACACAGAGGAGCAACTTCAACCCTTGGAGCTTTAAGATTAAGCACCTGCATAATTAATATAAACAGTATTTATTCTTTACTAATACTTCTGTAACACTTTTATATTAACTCTGTAGTTAGTTGTGTATAGCAAACCTACTACATCTGCAAGAGTTGGCTCACAACAGGCAGATGTTTCCTTCAGAGACACTTATTGTTCAAAAGGAGACCTGTTATAGAAAACATTGTTCATGTTGTCAGAACTGGCACATGCTTGATTGAGACTAACCAGTGCTGTCTTCCATCTCCCACATTCTGCTGCACACTGCTGAGCAGCTGGCTTTTGCACTTTTTCCCCTTGCTTACAAGAAAGAAAAATGAAGCTGTATGAACATATTTTTAATTGACTAAAGTCAGTTATGATGTGAAGCTGTCCTGCTTATGTTAAATACTAATTCTAATAAAAATAATGCTTCTACAACAGCAAGTTAGAAGCAGCATCTCTGCTGAGATGTCTGCAGACTGGCTACCTGAGCTGGTAGCCCAATTTATTAGGTAGTACATGCTTGTTGTAATCTATTTCACTTAGGGATGCAGCGATATAAAAATTTGAGTCAATATCTAATATGAATATTGCTGTTATGGCACCTGGTGTTGTCACTCTGACATTGCTTCTCTGCTTCAGTTAAACACCCTGCAGTCTTGCCCTGCATTGCTGTCACTGATATGAGCAAACAAATACCACATTGCCACTTTTCTTTTTTTTTTTCAGATTTTTTTAAACTGGTCATATTTGTTTTATATATTTAAGTTAATACAGTTTTGCAATGGAACAATTGTATTTTTCCCAAGCTTATCATCTTGTAAGGATGTCCTGCTGGCCTGTGCCTAAATGTATTCAATACTTATTTTAAGTTGGGGGAGAGTCATCCAGTAATCTCTTTATAAAAGGGTAAATATGTCTTAATAGGCATACATAGGATTCGTTGTTTGACGTACTGTCGCTGCTTTTTCCCTACAGGTTGTTGATGATCAGTAATATAGAACTTTCTATAACCTGAACCATTTATCATCGATTCTTGTTTGCCATTTTAGTGTTTTTCTGTGTTTTATGCTGCCTGGTTTTTGATATGCAATACACCTCTCCATGTAGGGAAAAATTAAATTCGAAATGTCTTGGTACCATTTTATTTTAAAGGTAACTTGTTGATCTGTAAAACGACTAAATGACAGTTACTGGTCACAACATTCAGTAGTGGAAAAGCTTAGGTTTAGGGGATGGTAGTCTGGCTTCTTGGGTTACATTTTCAGTCAAAATGCACAACATCACTTTAGGGGCCTGGGGACTTGGACAAGCGGTTTGAATGAGTGGTGAGAGGAGATTCCTGTAAGCACCTAGCCCTGAGTAAAAGGACATGGTGGGTGGGGGTGGGCGGTGACTCACGGAAGGCCCTCTGGTAATAAATGCCCTGAAGCCCCATTACCACACACCCAACCCCATCTGCCCTTCTCTGTGTGCCTCAATCTTCCTGCTTAACCAATTGGTGTTTCTTTTTTACAGCGATTTGATCCTGCCCATGTTGTGCTGATGGTAAACTTAGTGGTAAATGTTACTTTATCCCCCAATTGAATTGTTTTGTTTTTTTGTTTTAATTCCTCCCATTATTTTCATTTTCCTCTCATCAGAGCACAAATGCTACATAGGCTTTCAATTCTCTCTGTCCTAGTCCTCATTCTGCTGCTTGTATATTACCATGCATCTGTATTACTCTTAGAACATTGTCATTTTGTTTTCAGTTTTTTTTAACCTTGTGATTCACACCTTGTGATTTTAGCTGCACATTGTTTTTTGTCTGGTCCTTTTTGTTTTCCACTGGAATGGGGTAATGCTGGAGGTATTGTCACTGTGTAGAAGGACTGGTGATAGTTTGGGATGATTGTAATTGGTCATGAATCTTCATTTCTGGGCCTTGCTTGTGACTCAGTTTGGACAGACCACTGCAGTGGCTGGCTAACAGACCAGACTTTTTTTTTTCTTCACTGCTCTGATGCTGTTTGTGAAAGACTGTGAAACCACACATCTTTCGATAGACTTGTGTTCTCAATGTCACACAAACAGCTGTTCCCTCTTAATTCCTCCATTTAAATAAAGAACTGAGAACCATGAGGTAAGAGGAAGATACTGATATAAAACTGTCCAACTAAGAGACACTGCAGTGGGACTGAAAGTCCAGGCAGGCAGAGACATGTTACAATGTCCATGCATCAGCGATTTCGAACGAATAAGTCATTGGGCTGTTCTGACTTAATTGCCTAAGGTGAGCACAGGAATGATGCATAATTACATCAAACGTCTGTCTTACCTTCCTCAGTTTAAGAAGGAATCTACTTCCCTTTCATTTTAGAAGCATGCATTTCAATTTGGAACAAACGCATCCAGGGTCATATTTTTAATAATCCCAATGGCATGCCTAGACATCTGGAGGGGAAAGAAACAATTGTGAATATATTGGAGGGAAAAAAAAACTGAAACCAAACTGAATTGAAGTCGCCATCAGTAAGATTGGTTTTTGTATCTGGCTGGCATCAGGAGCAGCAGACTAGTCCAAATTCTTTTTCTGCTTTTTCTTTTGAGATTCCCCTGTCTTTCTTTCTTTCTTTCTATCTTTCTACCCATCTATCTGTCTGTCCTCCCCTTTCCTCCTCCTATACTCATCCCCTCATGTTTTACCAGGTAAGTATCCCCTTCCCTTGCACTGTCAACATGGCGACACCTGGCCTGTGACGTCACTCTGCTGTAGTTCAGTGCTTGTGTCTTTATTTATTTTTTTTACATTCTCTCTGCTTTGTTTGGCTGATTATAAGTGGATTAAGCAATTTGTGTCAATCTCTAAAGTAGTTTTGATTTTTAAATATTTCATATCTATAATGTTTCATTCTGTTTTGGTTGTCTTTTGGTTTTATTTTTCTAAAGTTAATTTCCTTCTGTTCTAGCTCTTTTCACAGCTTACGTAGTATAACTTAAGTAGATAGGAAATTAATATTTTGACGATGGAGAACAAAAAGGGGGCCTGGAAAAATCAAACTGCTTTGTTACAGACAGTCCTGTTATAGATGAAGCAATTGGCTTAATATACTTGTTAGGAGTTCCTCTCCCATGAAGGATTTAGTGATGAAGGCATCTGTTGCAATCTTGCCCAATACCATATTTGGGTACATCACTTCCTTATAAACTTGGCTTTCTGGTTTAACAGGACTTTAACACAGGGAAGGGGGGGAGGTGCCATTTCAGTGTAGAAAAAGGCCTTGTCTTTATTTAATCCACCAGAAATTTATCAAAGCTACAAAGACTCTAATCCACCTACAGTGCCTACTGTACAAACCAACAGCCACATTGCAACTTTATAAGTCACATTTGTTCAGGAGTTGGCTGTAGTAAGCTGTGAGAATGGCTGGTGTTTGGTTCACTGTAGCTTTCTGGTCTCTTTGCACTTTCAAGGCAAAAATTCTCTAACCCCAGCACCCTGTGCTCTAAAAGCAGGCTGTCTTCGAGTTAGTGTTTGGTCTCCATCTCAAAAACTCAAATAGTCTTCTCTGTCTCTTTTGCCTCAGGACGCACCGACCCTGTGCCCATTGTTCTTAAATATGATGTCATGGGGATGGGCCGAATGGAGATGGAGGTAAGATGCTGAAGTTATCCATTTGACCCTATTTAATGCTCATGTTTATATTTATAAGTTGTTGAGGAAAAATCAGACAAATTTACTTGGATAATAGCTGTGAGAAAGCTATTAATAATAATAACTATGACATCAGTGGTTATTTGTGTAAGATTAATTAGAATCTCATGTCCTGCTGTAGCTGATCCCAAACTAACATGCTGGTGTTGATTCTCATTCCAATCTGTGTTGAAAAAACTGAGAAACAACATGAGCTGCTTTGCTGTGAGTCATCTGAATAAACTAGGTTGCTTGTTATTTTGTTATGTCCTCAGTTGCAAATGTCATCCTGACACCTAAATCTAAAGCATCAAATCCTTTTTATATGAGAAAAAAAAACTATAAATCCCAAGGAGCACCATGCACAGATGAGCTAAAGTTGACTAAAGCTCAGCATTGTCTTACAGAGTCCAGCAGATGCAAAAGGAGCACTTTGTAAATTATTATTCCAGATTTGTCAGTGCTTATTACTTACTGTATTGCATGCCTCGTGTTATTTGTCCTCAAAGATTCTGTTGGGGGGGCAAAAAAAAAACAAGTCATCAAATTTATCTTTAAACACGATGGTTATGCAAAAAAAACTTATCACGTTTTAGTGGCCTATTTCCAATCTTTAGTTTTGCTCAGTTTTGACCTACTGATGGTGATTTTAGCCCTTCAGTAAATATGTAGACGGTTCTGTCTGCATCACTGGCATTTTTTAAATGTCACTTCCAACCCTGGGTTATGTTTGGCCTTTACTTCATCTGCATTTACACAATTAAAGACAGACTTAAAATTTATTATGTCTTCTCTACATTAGAAATGTAGAAAAGTCAGCATGTTTTGGATACTACACAGCAACAAAAATTAGCTCCATACCATTAGTCACTTGCCATTTTTGTCAAACTTATAAAATGGCAGACTGCTATTGTTGACTCTCAGACTGTTTTCTGGAGGTGTTGGAATTGCTGTGTTTGTCCTTTTAGCTGGACTATGCAGAGGATGCCACAGAGAAGCGGAGAGTGCTTGAAGTGGAAAAAGAGGATACAGAAGAGCTGCGGCAAAAATACAAGGTAAAGTCCTTTTTTATATATATAATTATTTAACATGCATCAAACAAGATGATCGCTTGTGTGTTTTATGATCTTCTTGAAAGTGACATATGTTTCTTACCAAATTCAGGACCAGGTGGAAAAAGAGAAAGCTATCGCAAAAGCTTTGGAAGACCTGAGGGCGAATTTCTACTGCGAGCTTTGTGACAAGCAGTACACTAAACACCAGGAATTTGACAACCACATTAACTCGTACGACCATGCCCACAAACAGGTAATTTTTTTTAGTCTCTGAAGCAGAACGCTTCATCAGTAAGATAAAGTAGCAGTTTTCAAGACATCTCTTTAAATGTGATGGAAATGGGTATACGTAACAGTTTGCTCAACTTTGATTACCATCTGATCATGACACAAACATGAAAAGACGACGAGAAGAAATAAAAAATCTGATCACATTCAGTTGCCACACATGTAAAATGGAATGACTCAAACACCAAATACATGTTGTTTTTTTTTTTTTTTATATGATGCAGAGGTTAAAAGAGCTAAAGCAGAGAGAGTTTGCTCGCAATGTGTCCTCCCGCTCTCGGAAAGATGGAAAGAAGCAAGAGAAGATGCTGCGTCGACTGCATGAGTTGGCTGAGCAGAGGAAACAGGACAAACAGAACCGGTATGATCATATCACCGCAGTGCCCTCTGCTGGTCTTGATTCATTGAATCCGTGTTTAAGATTATTTTTATCTTGCTTTTTAGCACTCCTGGAAGTGGCCCCATGTTCAAAACAACCACAGTTGCTGTTGATGGTGAGAAAGAAGGAGATGGGGATGGCGTGCCACTTGAGAACCCCGTTTTTACAGATTCCATTATTGAAGGTTCACCGTCAGAGAAAACTGGCCAATCTTCCCCAAAGCCCAGCCCAACTTTAAATTTTTCTCTGGGGAAGAACACATCCACATCCTCATCTTCATCTCCAACCCCTACTGGTGCATCAAAAGTCAGTGTATCATTCTCTTTTGCGAAGAAAGCCCCAGTAAAGTTGGAGACGGCAGCGGCTGTGTTTGCTGATCCTGGCGAGGAGGCTGTGGAGGAAGAGGAGAATCAGGAAGGGGAAAAAGCTGGAGGACAAGAGGAGACATCTGGCTGCAGCACAGAGAGTCCCAGAAGAGTACCTGAAGGAGATGAAGGAGGGGAGAAAGGTGGTGCAGCTGGGGCAGAAGATATCCAGCAGCCTGATGATGGAGGCTCCTTGGCCTCGACTTTGAACAAACTTAAGATGATGATGAAAAAGGATGAAGGATTTTGTGGACAAGAACCACAGTACTACCATTACGTCCCACCAGCTCATTGTCGTGTAAAGCCCAACTTCCAGTTTTTGTTGTTCATGAAGGCTTCTGAGCAGTGCCAGAGCAAAGATGATGAGGATGAAGATGAAGTAGAGGAAGTTCAAAAATCTGAAGAAAGCTCTGATCCAACAGAGTCCAAAGAAACTGAGTGTAAAACTGAACAAGAACAAGGTGAGGATGTGTCAGCAACTGAACCAGAACCATCTCCTTTGTCGCCTATGGTGAAGACGGAGGACAAGATCTCTTCTTGTGAGCAAGAGACGGTTTCAACTGCTCCCACTTCTCCTACTCAGAAAGCAGAGAACACACAGAGCACACTCGATACAAACACTGGTCCAAAAGTCCCAATGGGTCCCTTCTTCCCCGTCCTGAGTAAAGATGAAAGTACCACTTTACAGTGGCCTACGGAGCTTCTTGAATTTACAAAAGCTCAGCCTTCACTATCTTACAGCTGTAATCCTCTCTACTTTGACTTTAAGCTTTCAAGAAATAAAGGACTGCGTGGTGGGAAATCAGCAAAGTCCCTCAAGCCTGGAGAAGAGGCTGATGACAAAGGACAAGTTGTAGCTACTTCAACAGCTGAAGCCGCTGAAACCGAACCTGAAGCATGCACTGATAAAGAGACGCCTGAGATGAAGGAAAATCCCAGCCAGCCAGGACCCGATGAGCAAAATCCCACGACTGCCAGTAGTAGCACGAAAAAGAAGAAGAAGAAGAAGAAGCATAAGAAATCGGGAAAGCATTCAAAACGCAAAGGAAAAGAAAAAGATGCAGCTGGTGATGCAGAAGAGAATATGGAGGCAACGCAAGAAAAGCCTAAAAAGAAGAAGAAACACAAACGGAAAAAGAGCAAAAACAAAGCTCAAGATCAAGAAGAGGTGGCAGGTGATGACAAAGAAAAAATTAAACCAAAGTCAGAAGATAAAGCTGCTGGTTCCTCTGCTCAGTCCACAGCTGGAAGAACAACAGGAGCAGAGCCAGGTAAAAGGAAACGCGCTGCAAAAGAAGTGCCTTCTAAATCTGGAGCAGAACAAGGAGGAAGTGGAAAAAATAACGACAAGAGCAACTCCTCAGAAGATCACGGTAGCTCTAAAAGACAAAAAACGGACTCGAGCGGATCGCAAAACGCGTCATGTTCTACCTCTGCTCAGAAAAGTCCAGGTCACGGTAGACCACCCAGCAGCGAGAGCGAGGAGGAAGGTGGCTCCAACACCCAGCATTCACGTCATCACAGGTCCAGCCCACGAGAGCAGCGGCGCCACCACAGCGAAGAGTCCAGACGGTCCCACAGCCGCTCATCAAGGCGGGGAGAACGACGCGGCAGCAGCCGGCGGCGGCATCGTGGCCAAACCTCCCGCAGTCGCTCCTACTCCAGCAGTTCTGGGCGCTCCTCAGCAAGAAGTAGCGCCTACAGTCACCGCAGCCGCAGTTACTCCGACAGCTACAGTGACTACAGCACGGAAGGCCGCCGGCGGAGGCGCTCTAAACGTTCATCCGACTCAGAGTATGAGCGGCGGGGCAGTCGAGGTCGCAGGCGATCCAGAAGACATCAATACTCCTCTTCATCCTCGGACGATTCCCGCTCTCGTTCTCGCAGCTACAGCAGGAGGAAGCGGCACCGGCGGCACCACCACAGCAGCTCGAGAAGCTCCAGCAGCTGGAGTCGCAGCACCAGCACAAGATCCTGGAGGCGAAGCTATAGCCGGAGCCGAAGCTCAGCGAGTCGCTCCTCCAGTTCCAACAAAGGCTCGCCTCACCGACGGAGCACCAGGGGTCGGGCAGACAGCGACACAAATCGCAGAGACTTCAACCGCTCTCGGATTTATCGCTCGCAGTCTCCCCGCACGTCATCGCGAAGCCTCAATCGGAGCCACACATCCACTTCCCAGACTTTGAGGCCAGTCGGGTCTCGTGATGCAGGGGAACACAAGAACATGCTCACAGCGCGGCAGCTGCTCGAGAGGGTTCAGTCCAAGAAAAGTTCAGAGGATTCTGCCTCCGGAACGAAATCTGGGATTAAGATTAAGGATCCACCACAGGGTTACTTTGGTCCTAAATTACCACCAGCCCTGGGAAGCAAAGCCATGTTGCCCCTCTTTGGTAAGCTGCAAGCAGGGAAGAAACCTTTGATTCCCCTAACGAGACCCGATGAGGGAGAGAAATCAGGAACGGGGAAGGGTTCTGAAGCGGATGGAGAGGTTATCCTAGTAGAACCTATAAGGGAGTTCCCTCCTCCTCCACCACCTCCAGCGCCACCAGTGCAGAAGGTCGAGGAGGTGCAGCAGAACACAGCAACACAGGAAGAGACACAGCAGCAGTCAGCTACAGAAGAGCAAGTACACCAAGAACCACAGCCACTCCTTGAACAAGATCCTTCCATGATTATGCCCCAGTATCAAGCAGATCCAGGTCAAGACCCCTCCCAGAACCCCATGATGGAGTCCATCATGCCTGAAATGCAGCAACAGCAGCCGGTTCATGGTTACCCTGTTTACCACCCCTCCAGTCTGGAGGAAGATGGCATCGAAGCGGAGGAGGATGGCCTGGCGCCATTGGAGAGTCAGCCAATCACGTTCACGCCAGAGGAGATGGAGAAGTACAGCAAGCTGCAACAGGCGGCGCAACAACACATTCAGCAGCAGCTTCTGGCCAAGCAGGTCAAGGCCTTCCCCTCGGCTGCTGCTGCCGCTGCCGCCGCTGCTGCAGCAGCTGCTAACTTAGCCCCAGCGCCCCCTCCACCAGCCCTGCAGCAGATCCACATTCAGCAGCCAACCGTCTCTGTCGCCTCCGGCACATCCATCACGACTGTCCAACATGCCATCCTGCAGCACCACGCAGCCACCGCTGCTGCAATGGGCATCCACCCCGCACATGCCCACCATCCTCACCCTGCACATGCTCAGCTAGCACAGGTGCATCACATTCCCCAGCACCACCTTACTCCCATCTCCCTGTCCCCGTTAGGCCCCTCTCTTGGTCATTCTTTGGGACACTCTCTGGGACATGCGGGGCTTATTCCTGCCCACCCAACAGCCTTCCTGTCCGGTCAGCCTATTCATATTATCCCTGCTTCTGCACTTCATCACACACCCTTGGCTCTCCACCATGTCCCGCACGCAGCCCTCTACCCAACACTATTCGCACCTCGGCCGTCCCAGGCTGCTGCAGCGGCGGCTCTCCAGCTGCACCCACTTCTGCACCCAATATTCTCAGGACAGGACCTCCAACACCCGCCTAACCATGGCTCTTGAGTGACGATGGATACAAAACAGGATGTAAACACTTAGAACACTGACAGAGGTCTGCGACGATCTTGATTTAGGGATGGGGATGAAGTCTTTGCATCAGTGTATAGGAAGTCAGACATGTTGTAAAATCAGTTTTACAATCAGACTAAAGTGGTCATTATGTGTTGCAGCCTGTGTTGGTTAAAAAAGGTGACACTAGCATTTTAATATTGGTTTGTTTGGATTTTAAATTTTTTTCTTTTTCACTCATGTTTCCTGTTTTAAAGGCAAGTTCATAGTTGTAATGAGACATTCTGTTGAGATTGTCTTATAAACCAATTGGGTCTGCATTCTCAACCTCACTAACCACTGGAGTTTTTCTTTTGTTTTTTAGTTTTTCCTCATTTATGCAGTCATAATCTTTGCTAAGTTTGGCATCCAAGGAGATCCATAATGGTTGAGATTATATAGAGGATCATGATGAGACAGGACATAGATTTTGTTACAGAAACTAACAACTTCACCTCTGTTTTTGTGATGGACTCAATGATGTGACACTTTTCCCCATATAACTACCTGCTCTTTATTGAATTCTTGGTCTCAAAATAATTTGTATTGCTGTAGTTTGTACATATATCAGTGTGTAATGTGAAGAAGCCAGCTATTGACTATGAAATGGCTATGGTGTCTAAACTGGTATGACGCTGTCACAAAAGAAGTCCTCTAAATTTGCAGAAATGTGGCAGAGGTTTGAACATCTCTAATACTCTGAGGCAAAACTCCTGTTTTCCCATTGGAGGGTACGTGTGAATGAATTGCACTGAAATCTGTACATTGGGGTGGTGCTTGGGCATCATGTAACAATAAGATTGTAGTATACTGCAATAATTGTATTTTTATTTTTAAATTATTTTCCAAATGCTCTTCAGAAGAAGAGCTTTGTTTGGCTTTTTTCTGTAATTTTGTAAATAAAAATGCTGTAGATTAACCTATTAACATTCTGAAAAGGTTGACACTGCTGTTGGTAAAACAGTTGAATTACAAGTTAGTTACAACATGGATATGTGTTTTATCAAGGTTGGTTCTTAAAATGCTCCTGCTGAGGATGGCTGGGTTCCCAGACAAGTTATCTGTCAAAAAACAAAAGTTGTGACTCTTGTATTTTTAAAAACATAACTGTTTCAACAAATAAAACTTTGAGTCCATGCGTTTGTTTTTTCCCTCTTTTTCTTGGTTTAGTTTTGATTGTATTATTTCAGTTCTTTTCATAGTCCCATTTGGACAAGATTACCAAATCATTCTGCAGGTACCAACAGCAAACAGTAGATGGCGCCCTAGTCACATTAAAATCCGTTAAAAATTACATAAAACTGAATCCTTCAACTCCTAAAATTGTGTCCAAGTGGAGAATTGAGTATAAATAATGGTAAATCAGATATCTTTTCAACAAGTACAAGTTACAGCATATAATTTGTGTTGGTTCAGTCAAATAGATAAAGAAGACATGCTATCTTACAGGCAACTATGAACGATTGCAATGGGTATCTCTACAGGTAATATAAAAGTGGACAAAGTTAAAGTTTAGGTATTTTAATCATTTTATATTGAATCAAATTTAACTTCAGAGATGGAATCAATTTTAATGTACTTAATCTAACAAAAAATGACATTTTACAAAGCTTAAATAGTACATCAATAATACATAATTAATATTTCTAAACTTAAGATGAATGGACATTAAGATGGTCACAATTTCCTATTGTCAGGTATTGTAACTCATGGTTTAAGCTAACTGCTTAGCATTAGAGTTGCCCTCCGATGTCATTTTCAACACCTGTTAATAGTACAGTTGTGCTGGGCAGGGAAATCAAACTATTCAACTCTGGACATCAAGAATATGTGGATGTCGGCTTACCTTATGGGTAATAAAACATTCACAGAATGAAATAAATGTTTTTACACATTCAGACTTGTTTTCAATCATACATTGATGGACATTTTTGGAATATGAAAGAAAAAACAGGAGCAGTTTGAGGAGTCCACGTTTGGCTGAAAGTCTATGGAAAACTGGTCAACAGAAAAGTTCCACACTATAAAATACTGTCTGGATAGGAACTTCTTCAGCCTAACCGTTTAACATGTATCCAAAGTAAAGTGGTGAGTTTATTGAAAGTAAACAACAAAAAAACAATGGCACCTTTTATTAAAATCACTTTAAATTTCATATCCTGTGGGATGATGTTTTCCTGAAATGTCCACATCTGATTGCCTACCTAGGCGTGGTCAGCCCAGGTATCTGATGACGAGGAACATGAAGACGCAGGTCAACAACATGCCTCCAATCATGATGAACTTATCCTGGGTGGCTCGTCTTTCTATTAGTCTCATTACTGTGTTAGAGAGGCCCAACATGTTGGCTACATCCAGCATCTTCTTGTGCGTCCCCTGTGCAGTCAAAAAAAAAAAAGCATTGACTTCAACAGCTGTAAAGCCGCAGCACATTGTTCATTATCTGCACTAATTCGTCTGAGTTTGGGAGAGGGCCAAGCGCCTCCCTGACTCCACCACTCTGTCAGGAGTTTCTCATGTCTGGACTGCCTGGCTGAGAGTGCTGATCAACAGTCACACCCTGATAAGAAGAGGCTGAAGCCAAAGCCAGGAAGCCCATCTCCTCCCTGGAAACGAGGACTCACCCACCCACTTACAATACCCTTGGTAACAATGACATAATTACGATGGACAGCAGACACTGGGCCAAGGATGTAATTACCTTCCTCTTTAGATATGATTTCTGGTGTTAAATATGACAGCATTTAAGCTAGCTCAGAGAATGTATTTTGTTGATTAGCTCACACCTTGAGAGTTGACCTTTGATCTCTGAGGCCATTGAGGATGCTACTGCCGCTGCCCAGGAGGTCATCCATGCCTCGGTGTGCGTTGTGCAGGCTGGTATTAAACTGTATGGTGTCATCTATGTGGATGGAGGTATCCGCATCCTGTTAAAATATAACATTTTTTTAACTACACTATATTTAACTAGAGAAATCATATCACTCTATTAAAATACTGTAAATTGCTGTACTTATACTTCTGTAGTTACAACCGCAATTTTCATACTTCATTGGTATTTTGTCTGACAGAGTAGCACAAAATAGCACATAACTGTGAAATGAAAAGATTAAGTATGGATTTGAAAGTTTTTTAGAAATAAAAATCTGAAAAGTGCAGAACTGATTTTTATGCTCTAACCAGAAAAAAGCAACATATTTTTGGCGTACATGTGAAGCAGTGTAGATTGATGAAAGCTGATGCTTCACGTATATTTTATTTCTCACTTCACAATTACAAAAATGAAACTTAAATGTAAGGTTTGTGGTTGTACTGTGACAAAATGTGAAAAGGTTTAAGGCTTTGCAAAACCCTACATGTCCTCAATGAAAAAACATAATGTTATTGATAATCCAACTGAACTCCTAGTCTTCACTAAACTTCAAATATTACAATTTTAAGTCAGAATGTGAGGCTGTTTATTCAGGCACATGCAGCTTACATTTGTGGTGAAGGTGCGGCTCAGGAGCTCCTCTCTTTCTCTCTCCTGGGCTTCTCTGGTGTGGCGTCTGTGCTGGAAGTTTTGGAGAGCGGTCCGCAGGTGCTGAACATCGTACTTCAGCTGATCCACTCGTCTGATGGAAAAGCAACGAAAGAAATCCTTTTTTAGAAACAACACACTAGATTATACAAAGAACTCAATTCAGTTTCTATCACACTTTACTTTTTTAAACCATCTTCTGCATCTGTCACTATTTCAATAACTATTTTAAGACACTAACATTCATGGTGAGTGGCTTTGGCAAAACTATAAACATTAAATTCATGCCTGTCCATTAGAATGAAATATTGTGTTGTTTATTCCCTCACATCATCCTGAAATTCATAGTTTCTGGATAAAGGAGAATTCTTTTGGAGCTCAAATCTTTAAAGAGTCTCTCCCAGGCCCATTCTTATCCTTCACCTAGGTCTTCCTAGAAACCTGCCGGGATCAGAGGAAAGCTTATGGCGAACACTGTCCCCTAGGGCCTGTTTACTCAAGCCAGAGATGAATCTCTGCCCGATGCAGCTGGAACGCTGACGATGACGGGGCTTCAGAGGAAATGTTTTCATAGAGCCACGTCGCCACAGGGCAGCACAGAGCTGTTTTTGTCTTCGGCATCCACCCTGTGCCTTTATGAGATACAGCTTATGCTGTCAGATTGGGCCTTTTACGGCCACCAGCAGTTGAATCACTCAACACTCACAGTTTGGCATTCTGGCGGCGGTTTGGTGGTTCTTTACTGGCAAGGATCTCGAGGCGTTCCAGATGAGTGAAGATCTGGTCGATTCTAGCCTGTAGTTCATTCTCTAACACTTGAAATGGAGAAAAAAAAAAGATCTCACATTAGAGGAAAGAAAATAGATAAAAACATATTAACGATCACTATACACAAATTTCAGTCAATTTTTACATTGGGTAAAATGGGTGTTATTAGTGGATTTATAATCTTTATTTATTGTTTTAACTTACATTCAGAGTCAGTTTTTAAATTAGCAGATATAGCTTTCTGACCCAGTCAGGAGGAAAATAGCGACAGGTAAAAAACCAAAAAAAAAAAACAAGAAGCCTATTTTTATTCCCAGTGAGTAAAGTGGGTGCCATTTGTGTTCTTCATTACATAAAAACTAAATATTGCTGTACACTGTAAGTTGATTGTGTTTGACCATCTCAAGTTTCAAATCTTTCATATTTACACTGTTCAGAACTCAATTGCATCAATAATAATAATTGCATATTTAATAAGATATTTTTAAATGCAGATTGAGATTCATAATTTTTTTTTTCCATTTATGACAAAAAATCAAAGCATTTTCAGTGCTTCCTTGTCCTTATACTACATGCAAATAGACAGGTCAAACCTGGACAAACTTATTCTACTTAAAGATGTTTTAAAACGGAATTTGTGATATATGTCAACAAAAAAACACCTTTTAAAATATATCCTTGAAATCAGGTTCTGTTTTGTGTGTGTGCGTTTGCTATTTTTATTTATTTATTTTTTTGCTTACATCCTCTTTTAGGAGAAAATGTAAGCTGATGTCATAGTTTGTGAAGGGACTGAGGAGGTGGATAAACTGGCTCCCACCCTACTGCTTCCTGTCCCGACCCAGAGCTGATGTGACGGGCACCATCCACAGAAAACAACCCGTCAGAGAGGCACTTACCTCTACCAGCCTATCCAAAACATTAACGAGAAGCTACCACAAGGAACTCGTACGCAGAACTTTTAGATAAGGAGGTGGCAACAACACTTCTCTGTTGCCTGAATCGGAACAAAATGTATAGGTGAAACTGAATTTAACCATCGTCATGATCATACTCACAGTGAACTGATTCGCGGTCTGTCCTTTCCAGGTTTCCCATTTGAGACTGCACCTCCTGGATTTGCCTAATCCAATACAAATACAGCGTTTAATTGAACAGAAACGGAGACATTTAAATACCAACGAAAGTGGTGTACTTTTCATTACCACACCAACACATGCCAAAGACATTTTCAAAGTTATTATAAGTATTTTGTCAACGTGTTTCCTTTGAAACTGGACCGTTAATTGGGTTGCTAGGTTAGTTACATTGCAAAGCTAAGTTAGCAAACAGAGTCGGCACAGTTTTCACAGAAGCTGTTATTGCACTCACTTGTTGGTCTGGTGGTAAAGCGTCTCCATTTTTATGGATTCGCTGAAACGCCTTGTGTCCCTGGTTTTCTTCCAATCCCTTTTATTTTATCCCCTGTACTCTGACAGGTGGCTAAGCTAGCCAGCTAACGACGAAGCAGTGTGTACACGTCATCAGTAGAGCTTTTGTGTACGGAAATGAGAAAGCGGAAACTGACAGAGATCTAAACAAAAACGAAGATGTCTTACTCGAGCTAGAAAAAAAATAGTCGTTTTACATTTTTTACTTACCTTCGTCATCACGTCTTGTTAGTAATTATCTATGACAAAATTGTGGGAACCTATTAAGTTTTCCACACTGTTGTTTAGAAACAGAGTTATTTCCTTTCCATCCACATGTACACTGCTTTTCTTACGTGACTATATTTTGTGCATTTCATTTACTTTTCAGTTCTCATCATAGTTTCACAATAATAACCTTAGATAAAATGTATCTTTCTGCTGACATCTAAATTATTAATTTTTTTCTTTAGAGATCATGATGAGGAAGCTCAGTGAAGTGTGTGGTCTTTGAGCAATGGTCAGCTAAAAATAAGAAAACTTACTTTGAATTTTCAGTTGCAGAGCTGCATAAAATATGTATTTGCCCTCTTCACAAGTTTTTCTGCTTTTTCCAAACTTACATTTTGAGAAAAAAATGAAACCAAATATAATTAAAAGCTACTAAAACAACATTTGCCTATGTGAAAAGGTAATTACACTTCATTCATTGTTAAATCATATTTTAACAATGATAAACCAAATTTTTGAAAAGTTTAATATGGCTAGATGACTGCCAGAGCTGTAGAATAAAAATGTCCTATAAGCAGTCAAACAAATTGAAGCACCGAAATTCAACAGATGAGAAGGAGCCATATATCTAATAGACAGGGCAGGGTTTCAAATTAATTTTAAAACTTTGGGAGTGAATGTAAAAGACTTGCTACAGGTTATTTCAAATGATTTATGGCCATTAATAGCCAAGTTGATTTGATATCCCTTGATAACCAAAATCATTATTTTTTTGTATTTACTCAGGTTAATCAGACATAAAAATTAGCTTGATGAATTAAAAAGTCTATCAAAAATCCTATAACTAAAGAAATAGCTTAGGGGACGAGCAATGTAAACAGTGAAACCAAGTTTCTCTTTTACTGTCTATCAGTTCTTTACTATCTTTTCACCACTTTAAATATCAGGCTTTAGGCTACAGTTCCCATTATATTGCATATTCTCTTAAAGGTAGAAGCTGACAGCAATCTTTTTGACCCACAAGTTTCAAGAGTTAAGGTATAATCTGTTGACATGTAGACATGCGACAGGAAAGACTGAGAAAGCATGTCCTGAGGCTAGTTTTTGTCAGCTCTCCTTTATTGGGTCTACTTAGGCTATCCTATTTTTTTTCCCCCACAGACAGTTGTCAGAATATTCCAGCTTGTTCATCCAACTTTTTCGCAAGCAAATAAAGACAACCATTGCTAATATCACCTTTCCTTTTCTCTAAAATAATATCTATAGAGGAATTCAGAGGAAAGAAACAAGGTGTTTATGAAGTTCTTAGCCACTGACTGTGGGAAAAGAACCACGATTAGATTTTCCAGAATAAGCAGTAAAATTTTCACAATATCTCCTTAGTGATTGAGTAGGAGAAATATTGTCCTGGGGCACTGCCTGGCACCTAAACAAAACCACATCTCAATCACTTTACCCCAGACCTCCGTCACTGTGGTGTCTGGGAGGAAGTGACTGCACTGGCAGTAAGTAAAATAAATTCAAGCACTTTTTCACATAATTATCTTCACGAGTTGTCACATGAGCTCCTGTTTACTACCGGTAGCTGTACTTGTTTACTTCATTCAGCACAGCAGTCAGAAATGGGCCCAGGCAGTTTTTCCGTGGCGACCTGACCGTACACGAGTTTTATCTTCGGGCGACACACTTCTCGAAAGAGGTCCCTCTCAGCCTACCTCTCATGTCTGAAACCCTGAAATCTGTTCATGCCACTTCTTGCTCCTGCTGTTCACCGTTTTTGATTGTCATAACATTTCCCTGGGGCAGTGGTTGGATGTGTAGAGCTTTAACCGGCTGCTCAGAGTAGCAAAAAAAGAGGGAGGAAGAAGCCCCCTCTGTCAAAGTTTTTCCTGAGATATATGCAGTTGCATTTGGGTCGTAGGGTTCTCTCTGTCTGTCCTTCATGGTTCAGCCCTGAGGAAAGGATGAGATGAGCTTACTGGTGTTGTTCCCCACCTGAGCACCACAGGCGCAAACTGGATTCCAGACACCAGGTGTGGAGCTGGATCCGACCCTTCTGACTGACCGAGACCCGTTTTTTCCCCCCAGATTTGATATACAAATATTACCATGAAACCTTGAGTATATTGTTTATCTTAAAATAAGGTTGTGCATGAACTAACTCTAACCCTTGAATGCATCTGGATCATCAAAGAATGCTGTTTCTCAGTGCCAGACTTTTGGCCTTTGGGTATCTTCAGCAAACAAACACAATTTAGTTCTGGATCAGCCCCCCTCTCCCACCAATCCTGGTTATACAACAGGAGCTAGAAGACGAAAACCCTCAGGACTACAAAGAGTACGTCCTTCAATAATGCTGTTTTGTTCACTAAGAGAAAATGATGGGTTATTGAATCACCTCTGCACAATATACTTAATGATGTTTTCCAGGCAGAGTAATGCGTCATAACTCTGCAGTGATTGACGGAATGAAGAAGCCAATTATGAGGAGCGAGATCGCCTTGGGTCAAAAATTTTTGGATACCAGTCATTTTTTGAGGGAGCGTTGATCTTCTCACTCCACCCCTGAGGGAGATGAGCCACCCGTCTTTGAAGCCGTGATGAGACACTGAATGAAAGCAAATGAGAGCCTGTCAGATTTGACAGGAGAAACTCATAAGCTCCCAACGTCTTAGTTTGTTGTGCTGGGAACAGGGTCAGAAGGGATGCCACCACCCCCCAACCGCCCACCCAGGAATCTGACTGACCACCCCCGTTGTTTCCCTACCAGGTCAGATGTTCAAAGATAGGTGGATTCATACTGCTAGGAACACTGCTATATAGAGATGCAAAATGACCATTAGGCCAGCAATAGTACAGAACCCTAGCAGCATTAGCATTTAATCCAGGGGTCACAATTCATTGTCTTGCAACTTTTAGATGTACTGCATCTTTGCTTAAACACATCTGACTCAAATATCTGGATCATTAGCACTTCTCTATTGTAATTAATTGGAGTCTGATGAGGTAATTTAGCCACTTAATCCAGATAAGTATAGGAGCAGGGGCTTGTCCTACTGAACTAGACTGGATTTTGAGACCTCTGCTTTAATTTACCTTTCTCCCACTCTACTTTATGCTATATTTTCTATGTAATACCTTCTTGGAATCATCCTGATGGATAAATACCATTTTATACAAAAGTTTTCTTCATTTGTAATTTTTTATTGTTTGTTTGACCCTTAGACATATTAAATAATTTTCTTCTGTACACGAGAGAAACTACGAAAGTTCTCAAAAATATCACTACCACTGCCTTAAATAAGGGACCTATTGTCTAAAGGAAAACGCCTAACCCTGCTCCTAATGAGGTTCTTAAACTTCATCTGCTTGTCTCTGGATGAAATAATAAAATTATTTATAACTTTCTAAGTTATAAATAACTTAGAAACACCAGTGGTATCTTTCCTTTTGTCTTGTTTTGAGCTCCAATATGACAAAGAATAATGTTGCTATCCCACCTGCGACTTGCAGATTTCCTACGATAAGAGATGCTCTCCACCTCCAAAGCTTGCTGACAGCTAGCAGGGCCGGGAACATAAACAGTGCATCAATGGGCCTTCCCTGCCTGACAGCTTCCTAGTCACCATCATTAGGTCCTGTGTGTTAGTTTGCTTAGCCTGTGGCTCACGAAGCTCAAAAGACTTAACACTTCGACAATACATTACTGTATGGTTGCATCCTTTAGTGACAGTGATGGCTTAATTGCGAGTGCTCATCAGCACAGCGCCAAGATGGCACTCTTGTGTAGCTGTAGAGATTACGTATAACCCCAGACTTATTTTTCCAAGATGTTGCTGGTTGAGGAGAACACGTCGCTCTGGCCTTTATCATTGTTTTTCCTCCTACATTGTTGATGTGGGAAAGTTTTATTTTGCCTGTGATGGAGGTCAACGTTTTTGTGGCCATGTGTGAGAAAAACCAAGTGGAGTGCCATACATTTAGCAAGGGGAGTAAGTTATGAAGGTGCACAAGGTCTTACATGTCCTATCACAGTGGAGGTCGGGTAAACTTTCTGTTAAGGCCGCAGGTGTTCCTGTTGAATGGCATGGGAACAGACTCCTCCAGGAGATTCTCAGCAGGAAAGGAAGTGAGGGGCGCTCGCTGGTCATTTCAGTAGGGATGAAACAAACATTTACAGGAATATTATCCCAGAAAATACAAAACAGATTCTTCTTTTGATTTATTTCTGTTCTAAAACGATGCTTAAAACGATTTACTCTCTGCAGTCAAGCATTAAATATTAATATTTATGCAGGTTTTTATCTTTACTTACAGTCCTTTTAGCAATTTATCTTCTCCCCAGTGGAAGATTTGTAAAGAATTCAACCAAGATAACATTCTCTTCTCTAACGTTGAACTACACAGTTCTTTTTTTTCCCTCTCATGCACTCATAGTTTTGTGTTTACCAACTTTGATACAGGTACATAAAAAACAATGCATATTCTAACATTTTTCCTTTTTTTATGTGTGCATGAGGTTTTCTGTATGTCTATGAATCTATAAGAAAAAACACATTTCACTGCAATAACAGCTGCAGATATTTTGGACTTTGTCTTTGCCAGCTTTACACATACTGACTGGAGACTGGATGGAAAGCATACAAGGACAGAAATTTGTACATCTGTCTCAAAATTCTTGATTATATTTAAGTCTGGACTTTGACTAGGCCAAGCTGCCACATTATAATTCATTGATCTAAACCATTCCCTTGTAGCTCTGGCTGTATTTTTAGGCTTATTTCCCTGCTGGAAGCTGAACTAAACAAAAGTGTTTTGTAGCCTCCTCCTCCAGGATTATCCTGCATTTAGCTTCATCCATCTTACTTTGATCAGCTTCCCTGGTCAGAGTTGATGGTAAGATCAACTCTTCTTTCTGCTGAAGAAAACCCTGAAGCCACCACAGTTTGAGAAAATGTCTAGTGTAAATTTTCTTCCTTAAATTGTTGTTTGCAAATAGACCAAAATCTTTAATTTTGTTTTCATCTGATTAGAGTTGGTGCCTATCTCCAGCTGTCAATGGGTGAACATGTACATGTTGGAGAAATATGATTTAAATTATGGAAATTTGACCATATTCAGAGTGTTTAAAAACTATTTATTTGAGAGCAAACCTGTTAATGATCAATAAAGTGATGCTACTGAGAAACAATTTCTTAACCAAGTGGAAAAACATGAAATTATTACGTTTTCTGTTTATCAGGAAGTGTCATCATTCCCTTATGGACCTAAATTTAAAAAAGCAGATCCTATAAATTTTAGGTACTACATTATTCTGTAAACTATAAAAACCCAAACAAACATAAAAACAAAGCATATCCCAAGTATATTGTCTCATGTTAAACTCAGTATCTTTTGATCCAGCAAGCTTGAGGCTTGTTAAAAAAAAATATTGCTCTTGATAGCCAGGCATGAAATTATTATACTAAACATGCTTGCTTACGTTATTATCATCATCACATTTTCTTTTATCCCAACTACAAGTACAGATCCATCTTTAAAGCTGCATTGTCTAATCAGTTGAGTCTTTCATTAGCCATAGCAAGGACTTAACCCATTTAATCACACCAGCAACAATTGTTGCCAGACACTTTTTTCTAACTTCTGGAAGCTCTAGAACAATTGTTTTGACTTTTGGTAGCTAATTGAAGTTTTAAAATAAAATAATAATGTGTCTACTCTAACCAATATCAATTTCATGTATCTAGTGTGAAAGGTCACATGACCAGACCTCTTTACTTCCTGCCTGTAACACTGGAGGTAAATGTCAGTCACAAACCTCTACAAGAGGAAGTCAGTAAAATATTTAAATAAACAAATATAAATAAAATATTTTGAACATATGTTTTTTCAAGTGTCTTCTACTGATATGTAAAGAAAATTGTATCCCTTCATTCATCTTTTGATCATAAGAGTGAATGTAAGCATGGCAACAATTGTTGCTCCTAGCATCATACAGAGACAGCACTACGCTATGTGTTCATAGCTTTGTTGTTTGTTCTATATGCCCAGTTGCCCACACAGCTTAAAACTATCAGATATTTTAGATCTTCTAGGCCTGAAGGAACCTCAAAATGATGTTTTCTACATCACTGTCATTCTCACAGTTGAAACCCTCCCCTATTTTACCCCCCCCAAAGGCGGCCCTTTACACAAAATGTGGCCTATGCACTGAATGACAACAAGATGATGCCACGCCTGAAACTGCTTTAGGACAGAGCAAAGG
Source organism: Xiphophorus maculatus (assembly GCF_002775205.1). Lineage (NCBI taxonomy): Eukaryota > Metazoa > Chordata > Actinopteri > Cyprinodontiformes > Poeciliidae > Xiphophorus > Xiphophorus maculatus. The sequence continues at coordinate 7,763,389 of NC_036458.1, read as the reverse complement.
TGTAGTTCTTGGTTTGATGGAACAGGGAGAATTTCCTCTCAGATGCAGATTTGTTCATACTAATATTTTCACCTGCCTTTGCCTAATTGATGAAATGACCAAATGAGGTCAAAGGTCATTCGGGACATTGAGACCATGACATCTGCAGGATGTAGCATTGAATCTTTATGTATCTAAAATATTTCTGAACACTCTTGTAACCATTCTTTGTTATAATAGATTATGGATGTCATGATTTAAAAATTTTTTTATATGTATAAATAGGCCATATTTGTGTTATTCAGACTATGCAGTTTCCCACTGGCAACAATTGTTGCCGAGTATAAAATTTAAATTTTCACTAACATAACCAACATAAAATTTAATAATTCATGAATATCATGTGTTAGGGAGGTCCAAGGCTTGAAATGCATGCACTTACTTTGCAGGAAAAAATTTGGGATTAAACGAGGTTCAATCGCCCCAACCTCAGAGATACCTCCACCTTCACCTCCTCCCGTACAGGTATGCACTCAGCCTTGTTGTAGCTCTAGGCAGTGCATGTTCTTGTTGTGGGTTGAGCAAATGCATTACTCATTTCACATTCCAAATTTCTACCCCAGGCTGTATTCACAACTCCTCGTCCTGTGCTCTTTTCCTTTTCTTTTTTCTCCTCACCAAATGTATTTCTTCTCTTCGTAATTATTTCATCATTAGTTTGTTCATACGGAGTAAGGGTGTGGGGTTTAAAGTGCTAGGAGGGTGTGGATTGACCTGAGGATACTTGGTTCTGATTACAAGACGGAGCTGCTCCTTGTGTCCTTGAGCAAAATGTCGTCCAAGCCTCCTACGCCTCATTTAACATCTACTGTTCTTACACAAATGAGTGATGTATAAACCTGAAGGCTACGTGAGTTGCAATGGAAAAAATGCTTCAGTTTAACAATGCATAATTTTGTGCATATCTGAATAAACATCCAAACCCTGGTTTAAAAATTCATCCTAACTCTTCAACAGATTATGCTGGTCAACTTCGTAACCTTTACTTGAACTGAACCCTCAGAGTCGTCCTACGTTTTAAAAATTACCATGTCTCAGGGTGCCTTCGGAGGCTCTGGCAGGCTGCCTGCAGAGGAAAACCTCACTACAAACACACTCTCGCATATCACTCCTGCTGAAGTGACCGCAGGTGTGCGCCGGGCAGGTATACTCGTACACATATGCAAAAAGCCTCTCTGCCCTCACCTGTCTCCACGTCCAGGCTGCTTCCCTGCTCTGCCTAACCCCACCTTGGAGATTGTGTGCGTGCGAATTCAGCTCTGGATTCGGTCAAACTCGTTGCAGCACCCCCTCCACTTGGGGCAGTGAGGGAAATGAAGGCTTTAGGAGTTTATTATAAAACCACAAGAGCAGCGGCAGGGGATAGGCCTCCTGGGGCTGCAAAACATCCCTCCTCATCCCTCCATCCTTGTCTTCTTCTTTCAAGCCCTTCAATATATCAAACCTCAGTCCAGTGTACTGTCTGTGACACCCTCCTCTGTCTCATTTTATTTTCTTACCTGCAGCTCTGCCTAGAGAAATGCGGCCTTTTTATTACGATGCATTCTCGTTGAATAAAGTTAAATATTGATCTGCAATATTCTTGTATGAAAAGTTAATACGGTGAGTCAATTGTGTGGCAATATGAGCTTGTTTGACCTCAGACCAACAGTGAAGTCATAACTTACCTGAGGTATTAAATTCATTTTTGAACAAAAAGTCCAAAGGGTCGTGCAGAAATTAGATGCTACACTGAGTTGCTGTATAACCCAAGTCATTCATGAAGTTTTATATGTTGAATGCAATCTACCCTTGCAAAGAATGTTTTGCAAGAATCTGGCTTAGTATTGTCTATTGTGGGAATCTGCAACCTTCACAATCCAAAGAGACATTTCTGCCTTCACTCCAGCTATCATAACTTTCTCTGAAGTTATGAAGAGAAATTGTTGAATGTCCACTTGCGGCTCAGGAGCCGCAGGTTGCAAAACCCAGGTCTATTGCAATGCAGAACAATATAAGAATTACTGCAGCCTTATGAAAGCAATGCTGCGGCAGAAAAGCCTCAGACTCTTTGGAGCTGTTGTTTCTTTTCTGAGGATATTATTATCAAAGCTTTCAAAGATGCAAACTGCAAAAAGTGGGGTTCACAACTGGTGCATTCAGATGTATTTGGTGGCAAACTCCTTACAGAAAGAGGCAGATCAAGATACAAACTCTGGTTGTTTTTGTTGCGAGGCATCAGTGCTAATCAACTGCTCAAGCCTTGATTTTAATGTGCAAATAATAATATTACCCAGTGCTGTATATTTCCTAAACATATATTGGCAATAAAACAAAAGCTGATTAACATACTGGGAAAACTATTGTGAACTTTAAAGACTTCAGTTCAAATAAAGTACATTAGAACATCATATGTCTATGAATATTTTTTTTCCTCCCACTGTAGAATAGATCTTAATAAATACTTCATAGAGAAATCTGTCAATTTTAGTATGCTTTGTCTCTCTTCATAAACTTCTTCTCTGGGTTTTATTTTTGCACCATTTTTCTAAAATGCATGTAGCATTCTCACACCTGGTTAAAATATGTTGCTGTAGGTATACAGTGCACAATACAAGAGAGCATCCTTGAAGGAAATATTGAAAAAAGTCATTAACAAAAATAGAAATGAGAAATAATCATTAATAATCAGTGTCATTATGCATCTGTGATATTACCACAAGTTCTTGTGAAAGCCTATTGTTGGCAGACTAGATTTGATCTTGATGAAACAAAGATTTACAAATAAAATGACAAGTTTGGTTTTTGGTGGCAAAGTGTCTCTAAAGATAACCCTTTTGTTGCACAGATGAATTTAGCAACATCGGATTCTTTGATTTTTTGCAATAAAATCAACGGATTAAAAGTATCAAGAGTAACAATAAAAAGTATATTTTGAATATAAGGAGATAATTTGTATGCAAAGGTGGGTAGTAAGTATTTACTTTTACTTGAGTAACATGTTGAAGAAACAATTTACTTTTAGTAGTTTCTCTACATTGTACTTACATTATATTTGACTAATGCTTTTATGATACTACTCTTAAAAAATATTCTAAATACCCTACCTACTGTGAGAAACTATATTGAATGAAGAACAACTATATTTTAAGATGACTTGTTCTTTGAACACAAACTTTGTTGTTCTAATGCTATTTTGCTGTTCAATTTCAAGATCATCAAGTTACAGTAAACACCTTACATTGTCACTGGCAGTACTTTACCCTGGCCCAGCACATGACCTTATGGAAGTATTGGCTTTATAAGCTTTATAATGAAAAACTTGGATTTGGAAAAATGTTTCTTCTGCCTGAATTTGATATTTTGTTCTTTTTTACATCTTAGTCATACAAATACAAGTTTTTTGCAAATAATTGCAAAACTTTGTTTGTGTGATGACATCAATTTTAAATATTAATTCAGATGTTCTGTTCAGTTACCAAGTACTTTATGAAGCTGTTTTACTCCTACTTGAGTAATTTCTCGCATACTTTTACTTGAGCAAAAATAATGTTGAAGTAGTGCAACTCTTACCTCTCCTTTTATGTATATCCATAAGGAATATTTGAACTTATTGCACTGCAGTACAAGAGGTCTCAAACTGATGTTTTAATCAGGAATAATGTGCATAATCACCATAATTAGAGAGCAACATCAAAAGCACAAGAGTATGCTTTAAGTACTACACAATGGGCCTCTGTGTGCAGATGCACTCATGCAAACGGTTGGAAAGTTATGATTCACGGGTAATAGGATGTAAACTGTTCTTGTCGCATTTGTGGGGCGGCCCATTGTGTGCGATCTGGGGGTCAAGCAATCCACTGAGTCATCATCCTTGTCATCATCGTCATTAAGATTGTCATCGTAGTTGGTGTGTTGGCCAGAGGCAGAACACCTGTATGCATGTCTTCCACTCCCCACCACCCATTCACCCACTAACCCCTTTGCCTTTTACTTTGTGGTTGATGGTGATGCAGAGAGACCACAGCGTTTTCAGATGAAAAGGAGGGCAGGGCGTCATTAGCAGGAAATGGTTTTGCTCAATAGACGCAGAGCACCAAGTAGCAGGCAGGTGGATTCAGTTCACTTCTTTCCTGCGTGGGGACTCTAGGTTTGTGCGTGGCTGACTGTAACCGAGCAAGACACAACAAAGCACACGAGCCTTACAAATGTATGTCTTTTTATTAATCTTATTTGTTTTGTTTTAAATAAAAAAGTGTAAAGCAACAAAGTTTCAAAACAGAAACAGAAAAAAAAAAACAATTACACATAATTCCACATTCAAAGAACCTGCACAGACATCTAAAAGATATTTCAACCAAATGCAGAGGGAAAGGCATGTATCTACAGAGAAGAAAACTCTGCATAGCTCATAAATCTTACTGATATTTGCCAAAAGTTGAAGTGAGGTAGAAAAATTACAACTCCACATTGTCAGACGCCTGGAGCCCCGATGTGAGTTATATTCATAGCTCATCTGCAGTTCAGAGGCAGTCCAACGAAGCATGAAACGGCCCAATAAAAACAGACACTCTGGGGTCCAGCATGCACTTTCCACCAGCACACATGGACGCTGAGCTGGATGTAAGGGGGGTGGTGGTGGAGTAAACGTGGTCATTTTCTTTGATTAGCAATTAGGGAAAATAGGGAGCGTGACTGATTCACTTCAAAGGCATGCAGAACAAAAGATGCGGCTAATTTGGACTCAAAGAGCAAATATTCTGCCGATTTAATTTTATACTTGAAAGTATAGAAAAATGTATACTTCTGTAAATACCTACAATTAGAGAAAAACAGAGCTGGCATGCCCCCAAATTAAGTTGGATTTCAGAGAGTGGTCAGTGTTTCCAGCAGTGTGCTAATCTCCCTTTGTTCTCAACAGCACATTTCCATAGACATTTCCATAAGAGCAACTGAAAACACAAAGCTTCTTTCTGTACACGATAACCCTGTTAATGCACACAATAAGGTATGTCAGTGGTGCGAGCCACCATAAAGCTTCCAGTGATTCTATCTAGGCATGTTAGACCCCAGCATCAATAATTAATTTGGTATAATATGTAGCAAGAGCAACTTAAGTGCTTTTACTCAGAACAGAACTTTAAAAGTTCTCCACAGCAGTCAGAGACAGGCAGGCGGAGTCATCTTAACTCCTTTACAGCCTTTTTGGCAATACTTGATTACAAGATTTAATGCATAAAGCAGCAGTATGTGAGGCACAGAAAGTGGCACAATAAATAGTAAAATATGGGAGGCTGAATACCACATCAATCAGTCAGTGTCAGAGTTCATACTGCTGGTAAGATCCAGTCTGGTTCCCATTTTGAGGATCTTGATTCCATTCCCTCTTTTGTAGAAAAAGTGAGATTTCAGTGCATCCAGCTAGGGAGAAGTAGAGTAGTCTGGAAACATCATCATCTATTGTAATCTGATGATTAGCAAAGAACCAACAGTATCGTAGTGGCACATTAGTGTTTTTCTCCCAAAATATCATGCAAGTCTTAAGTGATATTTGCAGACACATGCTTTGACGTGACATTCTGCAGTGGAGTACCCATGAAGGTCAGAGTTTTGTCTTTTTTTTTTCCTCCCCACTGCTTCATCAGATCATCTCCTTTCTCCAAATGTTTGTTTATGCATTCTTGCAGGTGTACACCTCCTCTTCCCTCACGCATGTCTGGCACTCCACATGGCAGCACCAGCGCACCTGGCAGTGGCAGGATAGGCTGGTGAGCCGCATGGCCGTGTTGTAGCCGCGTCCACAGCACAGACTCTGACAGCTCGTGTCCTTGGTGCACGACCGGCCCCCCGTGCCAGGCGAGTAGCGGGAAGGCCTGCAGAAGCTGGGGGAGTCCTCCAGGTAGACCAGGTCGGTGTTCCTGGGGCTCTGGCCATGGCGTCTGGGCCCCGCGAGCTCAGTTTCTCCTGTGGCCGCGTTGGTGACGCTCAACACTCTCACGGCGTTGTCGTATCTATACTTCAGCAGCCGCCCAGTGTCATGGAAAGGGGACAGCTGCTTCCAGCAAGTCCGTACGGCACAGGAGCCGGAGACTCCGTGACATTTGCAGGTTGTTTTCAGCCCACTCTTCACTGCCTGAGATAGGAGGGACAAAAAGAGAGAAATGTCAACTCTTTCAGTTTGATTCATTACCTGCTTTCTTATCTGAGGGATCTATCTGGCTGGAGAGACAGTTTCCTTCAGGGTGGGTTAAGGTTTAGTGGAGATGAGCCAGTCGCTTTCCTTGGTTTAAAAATTTCGACATAATGGGTTGAGTTGTCGTATTTCATTCGCTCCGCATTTCTCATTCGGACAGCTCTTGAAATTTCTTTTCTCAATGTGTTGAAACTAGCTCTGCCTGTCTCCCTTCTGTCTCGTTCGCCTGAGGCAGAGGTGACAAGAAGAACAGACTGGGGAATCTCTCCGCCCATTTTCTAGTACATGCATGCTCATGGAAAAAATGTATGTGAAATTTCTATATATGAAAAAAAACAATAAAGATTAACAGCTTGTAGACACTGCACCCTGTAAACACAGATTTTAATGTATTATGAATAGGAAGGAAAATGATACTGTTTCCTAAAAAAAAAAAAAAAAAAACCTGAAACGTTTGGCCAGGATTTGTATACAGTCCGATACAAGACAATACTTTGTAAAACTTTGCAGTTACAGTTGCAAGTCTTTTGAGGTTTATCTCTGTCTGTGTAATAGGTCCAAACAACTTCGCACATCTATAGTTTGAGCTTTTTGCTCATTTCGTTTTGTAAAATAGCTCAAACTCAGTCAGAAAACACTGGTAAACATCAAGTTTTATGTCTTACCAAAAAGTCCCAATTGAATGTTGTTCTACTTTAACACATTAATAAGCTCTGATCAAAGCCATTGCATTGTAGTTTGGGTTGCTGTGCTGAAATAGAAGTGCAGCATTCATTTTTCATGACACATAGTGTTTCGCATGAAGCCCAAAAAGTACAATATCAATCCAATCAGAGCAGAACTCCTTCTTCAACTTGTGTGCTGTACCTTACATTGGAGGTAGCAAAATGAGGTTGCCAGCTTGTTCTAACAATAGCTTACTTCTTTCTAAATGCCAGATTTGTGTAGTGAACACAGTTAATGACTGTCTTTTTAACATATTTTACCACCTGAGCTGTGGTAAAATATGTACCACAGCTGTAACTCCTCCAGAGTTTCCTTGGGCAAATGGCCACTGCTTGGTAATTTTGCATTTGTGCTCAGTTAGCTATTTACGCTAAAGCTTGAAATATTGTTCCATAATACTTTAATAAACATTCACATACTTGTGAATCTATTCACATTAATAGATTTCTGCAGATGACTAGTTGCTCTGTAATTTAGGAGTATCAGAGTAATGGGGTAAGTAAATACCACATATCTCAGATGTTCATTTGTAGATTTGACATCTTTTTTTCATTTCACCTTCATGCACCACTTTGTATTGATCGCTCACATCAAAACTGAATATAAAAATGCTCTAAAGTTTGTTGTTCTGACATAACAAAAGGCGAGGATTACTCATACTTTTGCAAGGCTCTGTATGGGATTTCTTCACTGAGCTTGATGGCCAGTGATTGGAGCATGGTCAGTCAGGCTGAGAGCTGCCGTTGTGGAGAGGGGCCAGAGATAGGTCAAACTAAAATAGCCAGAGGGCTCTGCCGGGTTGAAAAGTTCTACTCAGGTCCTCCCTCCCTGCACAGGTATGAATGCCCCTAAGGGGCTTCTAAACACCATTACTGTGAGCTGAGGGGTCTACAACCGCTTGTGTTTTTTTGTAAACTCAGCTGCTGGACTTTTTTTGGTGACAATAGTGTAAAACTTTTAGCTCACTTGAGATGAGATAAGATAGAGTTCTTCCTGTTTTGCCTTTTGGTTCCTCCAACAGACTTTGTCTTTTTAGGTGCGAGCCACAGGAGATGCGCCCTGAGGCTCCCTATTTTCAGAGTGGTGGTTATGAACATTAGGTGGATTTATGAAGAGCACAGTGATCCAGTAAGTGGAAAAAAATGCTTGCTCGTATATTAAAAAGAGGCCACGGTTATAATCGCTCTCTCCGACATGAGACCTTTAATTTTCTGTTGGCCCGCACAGCAAGCTTTATCATGCCTGAGAACACCTGGCTCCAATGATCCCACAGCCATGTTGTCTCCTTGCTGCAATGCCTCACCCACCCAGGTCAAAACATGGAAGCAAATACAAGGGGGAATTGGTGGAGGAGGTGTTTTTTGACTGGAAGCTTCAAAACCAAACGGGCAAAGCCTAAAGTTGTCAGCATCAGGTTTAATTGGCAGGTGAAATTGCAGCCCAACTTAAAGGAAACAATAAATAAGGGAATGAGAGGTCTGACATGCTGCACAAGCACATTTTATTTAAGCACTCACCCGGATACCAACGTTGATGTTGTGGGCATCGACCTGCGCCCTAAGGTCTTTGCTGACCCTCTTTTGGCCGAGGAACTTTTTGAGGAACTTGGTGCTGTATTTCAGGTTGTCTCCACAGACCCCCCATTGCCACGCTTCTCTGTGCTGGATCCCAGGGGAGTCGTCACACGTGCACCTCTCCATCCGGCCTGAGCTGCAAGCTTTGGCGAGTGCATGGGTTAGAGCAGCGGAGGACACAGCCAGAAGGAAGGCAGTCTCCTTAAATGCTGGATTAAAAGAAAAAAGACACCAAATGGTTAAATAACTCTGTTGCCAGTGATACATAAAAAACATCTTCAACAGCCGTTTTATGTCTGTGGCAGTAATTGTCAGGATCTAATCCAAGAAATGTGTTTTCTTTCCAATAATTAAGCAATTAACCCAGCTTGTTTACAAAAATCTCACTACGTTGTCATGGTTTACGACAACCTCAGGAATCCTGTACGCTTTCTTGTGTCAAAACTTCTGCTCTGACCTCTTCTTGCGGCTCTGCACTGTTATTTTGTTTCCCCCAAAGTCGTCACCAGCGTGTATTTTCATCTAATTAATTGTTATTTTGACTAGGAAGGATTTTCCCAGATGAAAGTGGGTAATCACACCACCCTTTTCCTCTGGGAATGGGCATTTTCCCGAGATAAAAATAACCGCAGGGCTCAAGCACTCTCCACATCGTTTGCCACATTTCTTGGCGCTCTACTCCCTCATTACCTCTGTGCTGACCTGTTCATGTTCTCCCACACAATGATATCCATATGCATAAAGTCTGGACTGTCCTCCAGAATTTTTGTGTGCACAGCAGATCTGCAACTCGTTTTAAAATGTTATCCAATGCAGCTGAATTTGTAGCTTATTAATTGTTTCAAAAGTCATGCAGAATAGATTTTAAGAAGGAAAATTCAATATAATTGCAAGGGAGAATTGTTTCTTACCTGTGGCCAAAAGTTTAAAGTTCATTCAAGGGAAAAGAAAATCTTAACTTTCCATATCAAACAATAAAAAAACGTAATAGCAGAGAAACAAAAATTATGCTTAACATTATACTTCACAAGATTTTATGTAAAATTCTAGTGAAGGAGACATTATGTGAGGCTTGTGACTACATGCACTGATAAAAACCATCAATTTAGATTTTATTAGAGTAAGCAGACATGCAAGTTTGATTATATGCTTTTGCAATGCTGCAGCCGATGGTAAGTTTACTCCGTGTTTTTGCACACTTATTCTTGCAGATTACCTTCTGTTTAGAAAAAAGTCATCAACCAGATTTTACACACACACACACATACGCATGCACGCAGGCGCGCGTACACAGACACACACACACACACACACACACACACACACACACACACACACACACACACACACACACACACACGCATACACACGCACACACACACACACACACACACACAGATATATATATATAAATTTTGTTCAGAACCAGAAACAGCCCATTTCGGCACACTTTTATCTCTGAGATAAAATCAGTTGAAGTTGAAGTAGCAGAAATCAGAACCAGAAGGCGCTTTCACCTCTTTTTAGGAGGCTTCCTCGGCCATCCAAGGTGCAGTTCCAGCGCTCGTTTCTGAATTGATAGCGACACTCCAACTGGCCGAGGCGCACCGACTCCCGGAGCGTCTCGGCTAAACCGGGCTCTCTGCGGCACATCCTCTTCTGCCGCCTGGTCAGACTCATCTGCTCGCACTGCTTCAGGTGGGCCTTCCCCGATGGAGCTTCATTGGAAAATGGACCTGGTAAAAGCACCAGTGGCTCTCGGCCTGTCAGCCTATAATTAAGAAGAAAACAATAGTAAATGTTAATCTGGGTCCATGTTAAAAAACATCCCACTGTATAATTAAAAAGGAAAAAAAAACTTTCCAGTAAATAATTTCTTACTGTAATTAACTGACAAAGTTTTAATATTTCCTACGCTGGTGTATGTTGTTTTAAAGTTATTTAAACTTTTCCTATCAAATTCCGTTTTAAAAAATTCAAAATGTCTACTAAACACAATTATAAATGAAATAGCAAATGAAATAACAAACTGAATATGAAGACATTAGACATTTACGCGTGCGTAATTAATCACTGAAGCTTTAATAAATAATAAATAAGTGACTAGAACAAGACAGTGAATCAACATGTTTAAAATGCCTGAATAAAAAGTTAACCGTCTGACCCAAAGTAAGCTGCAGTGTTCGAGAGGAGGATGCAGAGTCCAATTGTTCGCAATAGGCAGGCGGTCCCTGGGAGCCTGGAGCGCATTGTGCCGGTTCGGCGCTGTTCCTCATTGCGGTGACTCTTCAATGGAGAAACTCTGTGCCGTCTACTCGGCGCTTCTCTTTAAGGGGCCCCACATGCTCAACACTGAGTGTCGGAGCGATGCGCATGGCACAGTGGGTCCGCTGGGAGGCAGGGCTGTTTGGAGGAGGAAGCATCATCCTGCCGCACCCTCCATGAAGTCTCGGCATTGTTGTTGAATGTTCCTCCCACTGCGACGCCACCCAGATGCGCATAGTTTTGAGCCAAGACAGTTTTTGGAATATCTATCTCGCCTTTTTCTGTGATTTGCATCTTTTGGTCTTGCATACTCTGTTATTCTGTATAAACTGCTATATGTGAACATTGGAAAGCTTTTCCTGGATTATCTCCACAGATTCAGCATCCTTAATAATGACAGCAACACTAGAATAAACGACAAAATTACTGTTTAAATATATTAGCTATTTAGAACAATTTAACTTATGCTTAAACTGAAAGGAAATGCCAGCGTAATGATTCTCAAGCTTAAATTGACCAAACACTACAGGTCGTGAAAGGATCCATAAAATGTAATTGAATGTAATTGCGTAAGGTTTGTTCCTCCAATTTAACTGCACTTTCCAGTTATGGGTGTAGCCCCATCTAGTGTGCGGAATCTAGGAGGAAGGGAGAGTTCTGCTCAGAAACATCCAAATCGAAAAATAATTTACATTTTCTCGGAAACTGCAGAGGACTCAGTGTTCAAGAAGGATTGATGTTGATGTTTTAAATATTGCCCAGCCCTTCAAAGCAAATTATTATTAAAATATTTATTTAAATACCACTGCTTTTCAAATGTATGTTCTTTTAAAATTGAAATGTAAAGTGTAACAATTACCACGACTAATCAAGGAGACACATTCTAATTGAATAGGAGGAGGAACTGGCAGGAATTGTTGTGCCACACTGGAAGAAAATCACTTTATCTTGGATATGAACAAGACAAAGGGGATTATTTTGGTCTTCAGTAGACATAACAAAGAGCCAAACGTAGCTCTTACACTGGGAGAAGAGTGTATTTTGTTTCAGCACTACTGGGTTTTTGCCTGACTTGGGAATGTAACTCTGAGACTATTTCTAGAGACATACGAAACTACTTCTGATAATGCAGCATACAAGTCCTTAAAATATGCTGAAAGGTCTGTTTTATCCTGTGTAAACACATGAAGGTAACCATTAATTTGCAGTTATGTATTTGTAGCTATCAGCACAGATGGCTCCTCTGGTCATAACGGAAGACAATAAATACCCAGCTTAGGTTAGGTATAAATCAACAGTTGCAGAAATCAGAATAAGTTAATTAGCTGCAAATTTCTTTGACTATATATACAGTACATTTCAAAAATATTTATTCCTCTTGAACTTCTTTCATGCCATGTCATGTTTCCACCATATACTTCAATGTGTATATACTTCATTGGGATTTTATGTGATTGAAAAGCACAAAGCATTACATTCTTGTAATTCCAAAGGAAAATTATTCAGTTCTCACTTTTTAGAAATATAACTTAATATCAATGAAGTGTGAAGAAGTTTAAAGATTAGGTCACAAAACCGCATCAAGGCAACGCTGGGCTCTGTAATCTGCGACCGTGGAGTCCCATGAAGACTTTCCTCAATGGCTCTTAAAGGCTTTAGCAAAAAATAATAAAGAGGCAATAAAATTTTTCTACATAAAAAATGCCATATTTACCAGATTTTTAAAATGTATTTCCACAGTAGAATGACTCTAGCCGAATCAAGAACATTTCTTTGGGTCTATTTCTTTCGTTATTAGCTTGGAAACTATGTGCTTTTTTACATAAATATATCAACATCCAGTTGAAGGAAATGTACCTATCCACTTTTTGCAAATCTGTAAAGAGCGCGACTAAAGTTGAGTTGTGAGTTGTGGAATATAGGTAGAAATGATCATTTGTCTCTCTCCACACCTCTTGATAGCGCTGCAGTAATATTTTAATGCTTGGGTCTCCCGTCAAATATAAAGAAAAAGGAGACGATATCAGTAGGTGGCGGTAATGCAACCTTAACGGTTCTTGACAACCACCAATAAAAATCAATAAGAAGAAGAAGAAGAAGAAGAAGAAGCGGGGGAGGATGACGACAACCGGAAATCGCCATTTTCCAGTTGAGCAGTAACGGAAGAAAGCTCGAGAAACAGCTACAAAGGTAAATTTGTTATTCAAATATTTAAACAATCGCGGTTATCAAACAATCCTTTATCAACATATTGTTAAAAATGTGTAGTTTTACACGTTTTTTTTTATTACGGCTGGGTTTTAGGCGTCGAAACCAGACATTTGGAGTTCGTTAGCTGCTTTTTTTAACTTCAACGGGAGTGCTTTGTTGTGTTTTCATTCATACATTTAATCCTTAAATATATACTTAATTTTTAACAGTTTTTGTTGATCTAGCATCTTCTGTTATATTTTTACAGATAAAGCTTTGCACAGTTACAAGTAATTTATTGCCAGTTGTGAATCCTTCTCGGCTAATAAGCTAACACTCGTTAGCTGTCATTTTAACAGTCAATTGGTCAATTTCTCTTTTTGATCAGTGTGCCCACAAAATATAGGTTTTCGAAACGGTTTACTGTCCAGATTGCGTCTATCGTATGTGTACTGGCACATGTACAAACCGCAGCAATATATTTGTTATCTAAGCATTTGGTTCGATGGGGATTGTAATCAGCTGACGAGGTTTAGCTTATGAATATGCAGAGAAAAATGCAGATGTTTATTTTCACAGTTACTGATATTATGATAAAGCTACAAGTGCAGTTCCTCCTACGTCTCTGTTTAAATCGTCAGCCTTCTCTCATTTATACATAAATGACCACCACTTAAAACAAAAGTGAAACTATTTAAGATATGTGTTTCGCTAAAAGATAAATGTTTATAAGTACAGACAGAAGTGGCAAGTTTATAAAATGCAACCTTACCTATTTCTGATTCAAAGGCAGATTCCTTTGTTGAAATTGAAAGATGTCCAATTTCTATTGAACGGTAAAAGCAATTCTTTTCCGATTCTTCCTCATTTTAAGGATTTCTCGGGGATGCATTTTTGAACGGACACACGTTTGCAAAAATAAAGAATATTTAAAAAATGATTTCAATTTTTCATTAGTTAAGCTATTACATTACTTTATTCACATTTACAAACTAGTTTTGCAAAAAGAAAACAATTTTCAATCCTCATATTTGAAGAACTATTTCGAATACATAATATTTTTACGTTTTCAACTAACGGTGAATCAGTAGTTTTTGTGTGTGTCCTATTGGTTAATTCAGCTATTAATGTGACTGTGTTGTTTCAAGGCTAAGAATTACTATATGTGGTGGCCCACATTAATTACAGTGATATTTTTAACATCAATGAATCAGGAACTTTGTGGTGGGCCTGTTGCTTCTTGAGCTTGCTTGATGTGTAACTCGTTTTACTCGTTCATTTACCTTATGTCATTAGCTAATCGGAAGTCCTTGGTTGCCATTGGCATGTAACCTCAATATTTATTAGGAGTGCATTGATATGAAATTGTGGGCCAATATTGGTATCTGATATTAATATTGTTGCCATAGCTGGTATGTGATATTTACTGATATAAATGTATTTTCATACTCTTTTTGATACCATGAAAAAAACGACCGCTGACATTGCTTATCTGCTTTATTTAGACATTCCACATGTTGAAACAAACATGTGTGATGTTTATTTCCCTTCAAATCACATACAGAAACAAGATGGGAATAAAACTAAGTTTTACGTAGGGTCTGATGCAGACATGTAAAAAATTACTAACTTTGACCTATACTGTTAATAATAGTTGAACATTTAACAGTTTATGAATCGTAATGGGGTTTTTTTTGCTATTCAATGAGACTGTGAGACATTTTTTGGTCCAATAAAAAAACATATTTGAATTTCAATAAATACTTGTCAGCTGAACACAAGTTTATACTGATTTATTTGCACATCTGACAAAATAACTTAAAATCATTCATATTATGTTATATATTCTTTTTGTTTGTCTTGCAAAATTAATAAAGTGGTGGCTTTATGCTTCTTCAACATGTGCTTTACTGCAAGATCGGTTTTGCATCCAAACAGTTTTATTGAGTTAAAAAAAATCCTAATTTTTCTGTCTTAAATGTCATAAACATAAATAAGAAAATAGTCTGATAGTTCTGACCATTGCATAATACAACTAGTGGCAGAATGTCCCATCAAATTTTTTATGGTATCTTGAGCATGGAGTGTGTTTCGCTTTAACAAAACTAGAAGCTTGGCGCTCACTCCAGGCGGTATGTGTGGAACTCTGTGGCATATTTTCAAGGAATTTGCTTCTTTTAGCTTTGCGGTCCTTATCTATGTTACAGTCTTCACCTGCAGCATGGAGCAGCGCAAAACAAGCTTATACATGCTTTCCCCAATTTATCCACAAACTTTGTGTATGTAACCTTCAGGACACGGCAACAAAACTGTGGAAAGGAAATGAGAATGTAAATGCGTTATTTTGCTGTGGTTTATGTCATTTTGCAATTCTTCACTGGTTAAATGAAATGTTAAAATGTGGGGTAAAAGATGTGAGGAAGTTCTCTGGGTGCTGTTTGTAAAGATAAGGTGACTATATCAGATTGGACTTTAAGGAAGTTGTGATTAACCCAATTTAGTTTTGTCTTCCTGCTGGGGTTAATAAATACATTAACTTGTACTCAAATCCTTTGTACATAACCGTTGAGTCTAGAGATGGACAATATATTGGCATTAACATTTATACTAGCCAGTATTGATGTCATAGAAAGACATTATACAGTACATCAGTGTTGCAATGTGTCATCAGTAATGTAAAATGTTTTTTTTTTGTTTGTTTTTTGTTTTGCTGGGTTTTAAAAGTACTTTTGCGTAACTAAGTTGGTAATGAACTTCATAAAAAAAACACCACTGTGGAGCATGAGTGGAAGTAGGCTGCAATAGGAATGGATGTGGTTATAGATCTAATTATGGAAATTATAGTGACGATTGTCATGCCAATGGACATGATGTACAATTTTCTCTGTGTGAAGCAAAAGGGAGAAAAATATTTCTCAAGTTATTTTATTTATTTAAAAAATGTCTAATATATTTTATGGCACCACCTGACTGAATGAAATGAAGCCCATTTATTCGTAAGTTAGTCCTTGAGTACTCAAGGGTTTTCTACAGGCAAATGCATGAGGGTTCTTTTCTGCATACTTTTCAAGTAAATGCTTTTAAGGCAAATTCTTTTGCTGTTTTGTCAAAAACAGCTTCAACGAAATCAAGCAAATGACAGAAGTGTGTTTTGCAGTTTCATTAATGTGCAAGACAAAAAAAATACAGGAAATGACAGCAACGGTCTCAAAGTGTCTTTAAATAAATGAAAGATGAATTTGGACCAGAGGATGTAACATTTTAGATCATGCACATTTACAGGTCATGCCTTACAGACACGATCTGTAAGTTTTAGTTGAGCCGCTGCCTTATATTTGTTTAGCACCAGCCTTTTAGAGACGTCACACTTCAGTTTTGTGCGTCGCTGCAGGTACGCCAAGATGGGGAACTTTTCCAGCCTCTTTAAGGGACTGTTTGGAAAGAAAGAAATGCGAATTCTGATGGTCGGACTAGATGCTGCCGGTAAGACCACCATCCTGTACAAGCTCAAACTGGGAGAAATTGTTACCACCATTCCTACCATCGGTGAGTCGTCTTCTGTTTCATTATTACTTTATAGCTCGACACCTACACTTTACATTGGCTCTGAAAATATATGTATATATTTTTCTTGTTCTAAGGTTTTAATGTTGAGACTGTAGAATTCAAGAATATCAGTTTTACGGTTTGGGATGTTGGTGGCCAGGACAAGATCCGGCCCCTCTGGAGGCATTATTTCCAGAACACACAAGGTGAGAGATGTGATGTTTCTACTCTATCATCTCAGCACTAGTACTTTTCTGCTAAAACTCCCTTTACATTTGAAGTTCTTTGTTTTCCTCCTTCATAAAAATCTTTTTGTTTTCAGGCCTTATCTTTGTAGTGGACAGCAATGACAGGGAGCGAGTGGGTGAAGCAAAGGAGGAGCTGATGCGAATGCTGGCAGAAGATGAACTGAGGGATGCCGTGCTCCTTGTGTTTGCTAATAAACAGGTTTGTTTCCAACATGGAGCTCCACAGAGGTTTCTGTCCTGACTACAACTCATAAAGGGACTTGATGTACTTAGCAAATATTTAAGTTTAGGTTAAACAGTGTTCTTTAGATGGTATTTCGTTGGTCATTTTTGATTAAAACCTTTAAAACAATTAGACTAATCATGCAGACTTTGTTGGTCTGTTGTGTTTGCATGGTTTTGTGTTAAATGACTTCTTCAGGAACACCAGTGGATTCAGTTGTCCTAGTCTAATCAGGTTTAACATTCGGCTGGTCACATGCATCCAATTCCCTCTGTTCATGCCAGGCAATGTAAAACTTGCTTTAAATTTGTATGCGAAAATCTGGTCCTTTGTTTGTTTTCAATGTTATCTTATTGATTTTTATCTGGTAGGATTTGCCAAACGCCATGAACGCAGCTGAGATCACTGACAAGCTGAGCCTTCACTCTCTCCGTCACCGCAACTGGTACATCCAGGCCACATGCGCTACCAGTGGAGATGGGCTGTACGAGGGTCTGGACTGGCTTTCGAGCCAGCTAAGGAACGCAAAGTGATCCATTGTGCCGCGTTTCCATCTGCCAGCTCTGCCTGCAGTGTTTCTGGGAGGCTGCACTTGGCCTAGATGTACTTCTTTATTCTCCTCTTTCCTCAGTTTCCTTTAATTTTTTTTTTTTTTTTTTTGGAGCTTTGGCCAGTGTGCCCCGACATCAGTGTACTGTATGTGCGTGTTTGTATAAGTATTTTTGAGTGAATGAATGAATGTGCGGAAGTGGCAGCAGTACTGCTGTGCCTTGAACACAGTTAGCTCTCAGTCACTTCTCATTCCTCCAGTGCCAGCACACCCAAAGGCTGCTGGTATCTGTAAAGCAAAAAGCAATGCACGATGCTTAGTGCTCTGTCCTCTTAAAAAGAATGTCTAAGAAAAAAAACCAAAAGGTAATAATTCAGTTTTTTATTTGCTGGGAGCTTTTTCAACATGAGTTTATTTACCTAGAAAAAGATGCTGTCATCTTAACAACCTAGAACAGTTGAGGATGAAAACTAATTTTAAATGTTGCTATATATTTAAGATCAAAGACATAAAAGCACGAAACAACCGTTTAGTTTTATCTTTTAACTTCATAGTTTGCAGGTTTCTAGTGATCAGAATGTAAATGTATTCAGTGCCAATTTATGTGAGAATGTTCCAATGGCGGAAACTTCTTCCATTCAGTTCAGACACGTGTCTGATATTAAGTATTTCTTTTTGGCCTCGTTTGTCTTTTGATTAAATCGTATTTGTTCCGCGTAAAAGATCCACTGCGACTGGATCTGGTGACGGCAATAAATGTTGCAGCGCATGTTTACATATCTGGAGGAGTGTTAACTATTGCATGGTTTGTAACCTTAAGGCTTGTGTGGGTTTCAGCTCCACAAAGCCAACTGCTATGACAACTTGCTCCCACTCTGGCTCTTTATTTAGAAGTAGACTTCATTTGCTCTTGTAAGTACAGTAGTTCATTGGTTAGGGTCTGATGATTTTAGCTATTTTATTGTTACTGTTTTTTTCCCCCATGTATTTCCTAGTTTATCTTAGTCTGAGCTGCCGGGTGTGCTGTCCTTTTGAGTATAACGCTCTCGGGACCAAGTTAGTTGCAGAATAGTCTCATTATATTCTGTTTTGGATGTGTCTGCATTAGGAGGTTTGCAAGTTCCTTTTTTTTCTGTTTTCGTTATTACTGTGTTAGATGGTACATGTTGAATAGGAAGTGTATAAATCAGCCTTACAAATACATATTTAGTGCTTCAAGCTTCTTGCTTCAGGGCAGAGTTACTTCCTCTGTTCATTTACAAGAAATGATTTGACCGTATTTTACAGCCACATCAGCTTGCATAATACGGACTTGTGTGATGACAGCTGTTTTATCTCTCAGCCATGGCAGTGAACTCACATGCAGTAACACTCTCCATTGCTCTACACCAGCAGATAGTTGAATGTGCCAGTTAGTTTAACCAGAGTAGTCACTCCAATTTGCTCCAATGTCCTCTGCTATGAGAAATAAAATCAATCTTGAACAGTACACACTGAGTGAAGATGACTGCACAGTTATGTTACACTGACCTCAGAAGGGAGCTTCAGGTTTCGTTTTTTTACGACTGGATATTTCAATGTTTTGGGATTATTATTATTATTTTTTTACGTTGTAATATCTTTGTACTTGCGTCGCAGTATATCTTACAATGGTTTAGTCAAGTTGAAAATGGAAAGAATTTGAAATTATAATAAACTGTTATTAAACTGTTAACTTGATGTCTTTTATCATCTATTTTGGTCAGATGTGAAGCTTTAATTTGCAGTATCATTTCTGTACAAAAGACTTGTGTTCATATTTCTTTCTCATTTTTATGCTTTTTTTAAAATAAAAAAAACAAACTTGTCCTGTAATACCGAATAAATGCACTATAATAAAGAGAATCTCTATTGTACATGTTTTAAGGTCTCCTCATTTATATATTTGAAAGATTGTATTTTTGGAATGCCTTAATACAAATTAGAATTTTCAAATAAAATGATCTTCACACCTGTCAGAAACCCTACTGGCATTCATTGTTCTGTTAATTTTAAATGTCAAAACGTGCTGACATTCCCTGCTATTGCCGCTAGAGGGCAGTGTATTATTAAAAACCTTGATACATGGTGCTAAATATCTTTACAACACGTAGAATATGTTCTGAATGTACTGTAAAACAGCTTATGTTGAAGAGTGAACTCGTTCATACATGTCAGAGTACCGGTAGTTTGAAATTACGTCCTTCTTACAACATTCAGTTGTCAGTTCTGTGTCAACTATAATCCCATCAATGGTTTGAACATTATGTACAGGTTGAGATGAGAAATCGACTCAGAAGAGAAAATATTTTCTGAATTCTCAGCTATAAACCAGTCTATGCCGTTGTCTGCGTTAGGGCAATAACTCTTTTGTTTGCTGACAGAAACGAGTGGCTTAAAAGGGGATTTCTAATTCTCCCACTGTCGGCACATCTCACTTCACCCTCCATTTCTGCACCATCTGAAATTCAGGTGGCCAACTCTCCAAAGAGTTGTTACCTTGGCAACAGCACCCTATGTATTTATAGGGAGTAAGTAAGCAGATGTTAAAAAGGAGTGCAAGGGATCAGACATGGACCATGATGTGTCTTTTTATATAGCTTTAAGATCACAAGCAGGAGTGGAAGCTGAATGAGATCACACACATTTAATTTGACACGGCTCCTTAATTAAGAAGACTACCATGATCAGATCCTAACAGCAATAATTTCTCACCTTGCATTAGCAGCTGGTGCCCTCACTCCTGGAATTGCAAGGTGCTTAATGACCTAATCGAGGTTTTTTTTTTTTCTTTAAAACTTGCTTTGTAATTGAAGTGGAGCTGAGGTAATCTTCTTTTGTCTCCCCAATGCATCAGAGTCTATTTCATTTCTCTGTTACATTTGCCATTATCCCGTTTTTTCCCCTGACCCCTTCTTTCTCTTGCTCGCTGTTGTACTCTTATCAAATGTTGTTGAAATGAGCCAAAATTATTAGAATAAGATGTACAGTCACACATACCATTGCACTTGACCTTTAATGGGTGCCCTGCTTCCACTAAATCTTATTGAAAAGAGTGACATCATTTTCTTTAGTTTCACAGCATATTAGCTCTGAACTTGTGTATAAATGTAATTTTCAGCATCTCTGTTACAGATGTCTGCATCACTGTGACCTCTGAGTTGGACGAATAATGTACTCAGGTATTGAAGAGTGAATCTTAATTCTTGTTTCTAAAGTACTTCTATATCTAACTGCAAATATTAAACTCATATACAAGTTCATTATACATAGCATGATCTATTTCAACCATTAATTTCTGTCTTTTGTAAGTTATTGTTGCCATTCAGCTAGTGAAAACCCAAAGTACAGTTTCTCTGACAATTTCAGTTTGAGATGAGGTCATTATAAGAAAGATATCTGACAGAAATGTTTACGTACTCAAATCTATGTCCACGCACTGTGCAGTATTTTAACTCAATACTCAGTTGAAGCTTTTTTAGCAGGAGTTTCTGCATCAATGCAACATGACGGTGGTCAGCCTGTGGCTCTCCTGGGGTTTTAAAGAAGCAGAGGTTGCTTTTATAACAGCCTTCAGCTTTTCTGCATTGTTGGCTGTGGTGTCTCTCATCTTCTTTTGGCCACATCCCATCAATTCTCAAAGAGGTATTATATCAGACCGGTCAGTCCAACACAGTGATACTTGGGTCATTTGTCATTTAGAAGGAGGAGAGTTTGGTATCAGCGTGTACTGAACGACATATACAGGTTAAGGAATTTTTGATGTATGTCCCTTGCTTAGCTATGATAACATAATATATATTTAATAGATGATGCTATGTTTTTGCTGTTTAATAATTTGCCACAAAATTTTTTGAATTAAATAATTGTTTATCTAAATTCAAGCTCTGGAAAAGAAACAAATGGACACAGTTTTGTCTTTGTTTAATCTAAGAAAATACATTATCAAACCATGCTGAAACACTAAAAAACGAGAAAGGTTATGTTGAAACAGATGCAATGTCATTGCCAGTTACATATGAAACAGTGTCATTAGCATACATATGAAAAATCCACCAGGATGAATGGGAAATTACTTATGGACACATTAAAAGTATGGTAAGTGGACCAATAACTGAGCCTTGGGGTACACCATTCAATTGAAAGTAATGTGTGCCACTGAATCGAAATAACTACAAATAACTGAATCTCCCTTTAATTTACTGAATGGGCTTTGCTTCACACACATTTAGAAGCTGAAGTTTTTATTGTTGTTTGTGAATGTTCTTTTTTTCAACCACATTTTTTCATTCTGATTAACTTTCCATCAATATGTTTGAATGTAGCACTCTGTGAAAAGCCATTTTTTAAAACAGTGACCTCTTGAGGCTTGCCCTCCTTTTGGCAAGTGTTGGTGACCTCTTCATTGTTGTGTAGGCCAGAAAGTGGCTATGACATCACATTTCTGTATTAAAATCTTTTTTAATCAGTCTTTATTTAAAATCTCCGTGAACTGAATTTTGGGGTTGGTGTAATGGATCGTAAAAATTAACATAAATGTCTGGAGAATATCACATTATGTGTAGGAAATCTACATAGTATACGACTTTTGCTTTTTGAAAGGAATAACTAAAATAAATAAACAACTTGATGATATATTAATCTAATGAAATGCCCCTATTTGTGGAAAAAATTTAATTGTTGTTTTTCCGTTAACTTCTTCAGGGTTTTAATTTTAAAGGCTCAAAGGGGTTATATTTTGTAATCTTTCATAAAAACAATGAATTAATATTTTCTTCACCTTTTCAGTGACATTTATCGTCTATCAGATTGATGTTCTGTCCCTAGGTGGGGGTTTTATATATGGACCTGTCAAATGAAACAACCTTTAAAGCAATACATTCACCATTATTAAAATTAAAGTAGTGTTCAAACAATAGTTATTACATGCAACAAACTAATCAGTCAGATTATTTTTCTGGAGACATAGTCAATCAACACATTTTGCCTCTAAATGGATGACTTTTACATGTGATAGCTTGTGTTTGCATCATTGTAATAGCCTTTTTACTGACAGGAAAAATCTATAAACCTCCTCCACCACCAGTGACCTCCTCCCAGGGGAAACCTGTGCTGCAGCATTATTTTTCATTGATCTGGTTCAATAAAAGGACACTGAAAATCAATTGTAAAGGACAGGAAAAAATTTATTTGTTTTAAGCTACAGATGGCTACTCTGCATGTATCTGGCCAACCTATGTTTTGATATAACATCTAAATCTATTCTACTCTGGCTACATTTATAACATTATTGGTCACTCTTATTCTCTGGCACAATGAAGTCACAGAAGGTGCACAGCAGTGAGCTTTCAGCTCAGTCGGTGTTTGAAATCCTGGCCGCACAACCCACACATACACGACAAAGTAAACATAGTTCACCAGTGACTAAACTGCACGATGTTAACAGACTGGTCATTTCTGGACTTTCACATTGCCATGGAAACACATGATCTGCCAGCTTTATCAGCTTTGGATTAAGACTGAGGCCAAGAAAGCCTCAGTTTCATGTAAATGGGTCCAGATGAAAATCTAAATCAAGTTGGATGACTTTATTTACTTTAAATAGAGAATGATTCAACTCTGCTGCTCCAGCTGCTTTTAAAACTCCAATTTTATTTTATTTTATTTTTTAAAATCTTCCTCCAATGAGTTTAGTGGGATTGTTATTGCTTCTCATCAGACAACTAAATACAAAGTACTTTGGTGTTTTTTTAATCATTCTGCTTCTTCAAAAATGATGTCCTTGAGAATAACCATCCCTTTACTGATTAGCATGTCTCCATGGATTTATAAAGGACGCTCCACAATTATCGGCACTCCTGGTAACAATGTGAAAAAATGTATTATTTCACATTAAAAATGGCTATAACTGTTAACCTTTTTATTTTTCACTTTTTAACTTCCCTAATCACCCCTTTCACTGTACACATTGGAAAAATAAACAGAACAGTTACAGTTATTTAAAACATTTTAATCATTTGACAAGACTAAGTGACCCGCTGTGTTTTTGGTGCAATTTCCTGAGATATGAAGATGAACACACATCTGCCTTAATAAACTCATACATTTTTTTTTCCATTCTTTGCCATTTTTAAGAGTGGCTAATGGATAAGAGCCTGTGTGTCACATCATATTTATAACATAAGAAATGCAAGAAGCTATAGATCACATAAAAAGGTTTCTAATCGCACCACTGAGATACATATTAGAAATGCTTCAGTGACAGCTGAATTTACATGAATTGTAGGAGGTGCAGTTAAAGCTACTAATTTTGGCACTACTGAATTAAATATATTTGTAA
Source organism: Xiphophorus maculatus (assembly GCF_002775205.1). Classification (NCBI taxonomy): domain Eukaryota; kingdom Metazoa; phylum Chordata; class Actinopteri; order Cyprinodontiformes; family Poeciliidae; genus Xiphophorus; species Xiphophorus maculatus. The sequence continues at coordinate 7,739,498 of NC_036458.1, read as the reverse complement.
CTGTGTCCTGCTTCCCACCACACACACTAAATAAAGGTGGCATAAAAAGATGAAACAAGTGGATTCACAGCCTTTTTCTCACATTTGTAGGGAAAAATGTGAGACCATGGAGAAATAATAAAATTTAATAATAATTTTTTTTTACTTTTTAGGCAACGATTTGTTGCGAAATGTACAAGTCCCATTTTAGATTTGAGAACGAGGAAAAACTAATGACTATTCATTATTATTAAACATGTTTTGTAAAATGTTTGTAATGCAAAATATTTAAAAGACTATTTTTTCTGGGTAGAAACAAACAATTAAAGCCCCTAAAAGTTTTACTTTTCTAACCCAAACAGTTGAGGAATGTGATTGAGAAAGGTTCTTTAATGGAGCATTGGACAACAGGACCAGACTAAGTTTCGGTACACGCTGGGAAATGATTTCTATAACATTTAGTAAAAAAGCGGACACCTTTTAGCCTAACTGTTAGAATATATATTTTAGATTTGTCAAACGGCATTTCAAATCAAATGTTTCGGGACTTTTACATATTCGGGGTACTTATTGGCTTTTGTGCTAAGCTAACTGTGTGCTAATTAGCAAGCAGCTGTGTGGGGATGGAGCAGGAGGAGAGGTGGTCATTTAAAGTAAAGCACTTGTGTTTTACAACAAAGGAAAATAGAAACTATAACAGACTAATGTGTTCTAAAGTAAAACAGGTGCGTATCGTCTTGTTTATTGCAGCGTAGTTGATATTTATTATGGAAGTTGCATAATAGTGTTGAAAGTTAGTTTATCAATACATTGTAGTAATTTTTTAAACCCACGTACATTTCAACTTAAGTGTGAACCATACAAGTTGCTAAAAGTTACATTAGGAAATAAAACCAAAACAACAAAAGAAACCATGTAAATGTTCCACTTCCAACCTGTTCAGGACCTTAAAAAAGTAAAAAGCAAATCATTTTAACTATATAGTTTCAATGTTTCCCCCTTCCCTAAAAGTTGGCACACCATGTGGTTTTATTTATAAATTTATTTACTTAGTTTTGCCTTTTTGAATGTACTTTTACACTGTCTTTTTTTTATTCTACATTTTTAACCACATGATAAAAACCAGCTAGACTACACACAATATAGCTGCTTTTAAGTTCTGCATCTAAAGCAGTTTCTGGCAGTAGTCTGAATTTGACGTACTGACTCTAAATGTATTTATTTATTATTTCCACAGGGACAGCTGGTGTAAGTGAAAACAACAGAAGCCATGCCACAGAAGGTATTAAAATAGTTAGGTGCTTAAAAGTTGTTTTCTTAATAATTGGAAAACTTTCAGTTTCGGTTTAAATGTCAGATAAAGAGCAATGAGAAAAATGTTTTACTGTACCTAAGATCTGGATTTATAGGACTTAAAATAATGCCTTATAAAGTAGTCCTTTCAACTTTTCTCCATTTTCTCACATTATAAGCGATTTAATATGATGGACCAACACAAAGTGTCAAAACACTGTAAAGTGTAAGAAGAATTGTGGAAATTTTCATTCTACAAGTAAAAGTCGGAAAAACCAAATCATGGATCCTTTTCCTTATGTTTCACAATTATACACGTTGTTGTGTTGGTCTGTCTGTATTGAGGTCTAAATAAAATATGTCCAAAGGTTATGGTTGGAATGCGACATAATCAGAAGTGGTATTTTGAGTGGTCTCTGAGTTGAAGGTTACCCTGACACACATGCATTTTTGCCTGTCATTTCACATGCAGCATTTACATGACTGATTTGCTATGAGAGTCACCTTTGCTGTTTTTCATCCAGCGTTCACTAAAAAGACCTTTTTGCCCTGCACACCATACTTTATATTAATATATCCAAGGCACACTGTCATTGCCAAATGCACTAACCCCTTTTCATAACCTTAGAAAGCCAAACTCCACTGAAGCGAGTGCAGATCTATTGTGCCAGAGAAAGTGCTGAAAGATTTCTAGGTCAATGAGCTCGCACTACTGAGATGGAGAAGCGGAAGGAGGACAAGCAGGGCAAACTAGGCTCCTACTAGTCTATAGGGACGACCCAAGAATTTCTTCCAGGAACAAAAAATGGTATAATGAAAAATAAATTCAATTTTCAACTCCGCATCCTAATAATTCTCTCTGCAATATGAAGCCAAAAATAAAACTGCAGATTTCATTTCATGAGAAAACTGTTGCAAAGTGGGCTCATCAACTCCCTAAAATTACTTACTCAGCAAGATGCTTCTTAGCAATGAGGTGCTTCCAACTGAGTAAAATGCAGAACCCTGCAAAGCACCAGCCCTACACAGGTCGTGCTGTTATTTCCCTGAGTAATGAGGACAGTAGTCTCACTGTGTGAACTGAGGTTTAATAAGTAATCCATGTCAGTATGTTGTTTATAATCTGAAATGGAAATTAGAAAACATTGATTTTAAAATTATATGTAAATCATCATTACTTTTGTAGTCTGTGGGACACAGACTAAAATATAGACAGTGGATGTGGGGTAAATATCCACAGGCAAAATTCTGGGAGACCACATATACTTTTATCAACTTTAACTTGCAGACTTTTCTGTTGCAGGTTTTGTTGTCCAGTTTTTGGGATTTTTGGGACAGTCTTCAGCTGACAGGTGGATGCATTCTTTCTTCGAGCCTTTGAACCAGCTGGACATGGTGCTATGTAAGTGACGAGCAGCATGATTATAAATTATTCATGATTTTCATCACTGTAGAGACTATCCGTCTTCTTGTCTCTTTGTATCGCCGACATTTGAACTTCTTAATTTTTTTGCTGCTTTCAACTGTCATTGGAATGGACAATTGCTCCTTATTCCCACTCCATCAAATACTAATTTGTCACAGGCTTTAGTTTTTAGTGTCTTTAGTGTTGACACCATGTCTGCACTGATTAAAGTAAAATCTGACAACGAAAGCAGGCAATGGCTTGATGATACCTGACAAAGTCCAAATTACATCCTGCAGTGAGAATATGTTGGTGTTATGTATTGAGCTTGTGTATATATTTCTAATATCAAGAAACTGTTTGTTACCAGGGTTTGGAGAATGACATGCGTAACATAGTGGACTATTTTTTTCACTTTGTTTTCTCTTGATCTTTAAACTCGTATCCTATATCCTTTATAGGATATGGTTTGAAATTCACTTTGGTATTATCTTGAGAAAACAAGGCATTTCATTTAGTTTGCATAATAATAAAGCTGGTTTTGTCGTGAAAAAGCTTTTAACTACGCCATTGTTTTGAGTTATCAAAGGTAGTTTTTTAGATACAGATTATTATTTCTAGTTATTTAGAATTTGAAGGAATTTTTCTCAGAATTTGCTTGAAGATTATCCAAGAGTCCTATGACAGTATAATAATAAGTATTTTCATCTTTCAAGAAAACAAAGCTCCTGTTATCTTCAGGGTTCCAACAGTCATTTAAGCACAAGTTTGGCTTAAATGTTCTCCAGATTTGGATACTTATGACAAAGAAAACAGTGCATTGAAAAAAATATAAATTTTTTCAGACCTCTAGACCCTTCAATCATCTATCTGTCAATCTGTCCATCTTTCTCTCTGTCTGTCAGTTCATCTGATCATCCAGCCAGTCAACCAAATGTTTTAGCAGGAACCAGTTTTAAATCCTGAGCACTGTAGAAACATCTGCCATGAAATGACAAGGATTTTGTTTCATCTCTAGTTCTTTATTCTTTTAAAGGAGTGAGAACAAATTTGGCTCTGGAAATGTGTGTAATTTTATTCTGAATAAAATTCTCAAGATACTGTGAGAATCCAGTGTCTTGACAAAATATCTGCCATATTTTTAAGATGACAGAAAATTAATGCATGATCTTAGACCATAGTAGCTTCTGTGGTCGTGTTCAGGAACCAAAATGACTTGCTTGATGTGGGGGAGCTGATGTCGCATTGTTTTCTAAACCTTTCAACCCTTGTTTCAGTGAATTAGCCTGGCTCCTTCTGATTCTTCAAGCAACCTGTAGTGTTTTATCGTCTTTAATATTTTACATTTTATCATAAATTCATGTGAGAGTTGCTGCTTTTTCTAATCAAAGGCCCGTTTGAATAGCTGGTAACATTCTCTAATTAAGGATTCTGATTGTTGGTGTCTGTTGTTGATAGTTTCGCTTCAGCAGGACAGAGTCACTGCCACAATGATGCTGAGGTTACTCTCCCGTGCTGCCATCCTTTCTGGATCTGTGGTTGCCATGACAATCAGCTCCAACCTCACCTTTGGGCCAGCGCTGCTTCATCATTAGCCGCTGTTATCACAACGGGATATTTCTAATTTTCTTTTCCAATCCTTCTTTTCTCAAATCACCAGTGGAAGCCCTCTCTGATCCTAGCCCTCTATTAATGCTTCAAACGTTTTTCCCCTTTCCTCCTGCAAGCTCTGCCGTAGAGCCCCATGAAGGACCATATTCCTGAACTCCCCTCTGTCACCATATCATGAGATGTGCCTCAGGCGTGTAGCAATGCAGTGCAACGCCTGTGTCTTTAAGAGGAGAGAGAGAGTATAATGTCTAGCAAGGAGGAATGAAGAAAGGGAAATGCAAGTGAGATAGAGTGGGTGAGGGAGTGTAAGTTTATCTTTGGGAATAATTTTTTGTCTCATTCTACGGTGTGTGTGTGCAGAGCATCTCTGAACCGGCATGCTCAGTCTTCCAAAAGCTCAAAGAGTACGCCCATCGCTTTCCTCACTCTCTCTCCATCTCTCACTCTCACATGCACACACACACACCCCAACACACCAGCTCTCCCACCTTCATACACACACACACGTGCTCACCCCCACACACGCGCAGTGTTGTCAAAAGCGCCGCTGCTGGACCTTAGCCATCTCGCGAAGGAGGTTCCGGCGGAGGCAAGAGAGAGCCAGAGTGAGACAAAGGAGAGGAGGACGGTAGAAGGCGAGGAACGAATAGGAGAGAAGAGGACCGGCTTGAGGAAGGAGAGACACAGCGCTTTGTGAAGAGGAGAAAGCGAGGAACGGGAGGAGGGAGGAGTGGAAAGGAGGAAAAAAAAGAGGAGGGGGAACAGGAAACGCAATCACTTTCAGCTGCAGCCGTCCGTGTCGCAGCATGGGCAATGCACCATCCCAAGGCATGTTAAACCCTCTCTCTATGCATGTTTATGTAGCAGGTATTTCCTTTGGTTCCGAGTGCCATGCCATCTAACCAGCTGGCTGTCCTCCTGCTACACTCTGTGGGGGGGGGCTGGGCTAGAGGCTCGTAGAGAGCAGCATCGCCTGAGGAGAGTGATGCTGGTAGATGGTATCAGGTAGTAGGTTAGCAATAAGGTGTAAGGAGTGAGGCTGCTTAATGAAGACCAGGTGGTATGAAAAAAAAGAAGAAAAACACTGGGTGGAGGCACCATGTGTGAGAGCAGCAACAAATGGTGGAGGGCAGAAGTAGCACTAGAGAAGCAGGTGGTGTCAGTGGGTGTGATTGTGTGTAAGGAAGAGAGAGGGACTAGTGACAGATTTTTGTTTTTTTTATGTGTAGATAAGAGCAAAGTGTGAGGATTCGTGTAGTGGTTGCAGCTGCTGCTGTCAACCAGATGGAAAACCTTTGGGAATTAAAGTGCTCCAATGGGCATGTATAGGTGTAAAAAAATAATACAGAAAAGACAAAATAATATTGTGAATTTCAAAAGAAAGTAAGGCTTTTTGCCATTTAATAAAAGTGTATTATAAATGGATGAATGGGTGGGTCTATTTTTAAAGAGATGCTCTTGCTTTTCCCCTGGGAACTCAATCCAACCTCTTATCTTCAATCCCCCTTTTTCTTTAATCTTGAAGGAAGTTTTGCAACATTTAAAACCTTGTTGAAAATTATTTCCTGGACAGAGCCAAGAAAAATCTCAGCAAAATGAGTAAAATTATATTATAGAGGAGGTGTAAACATGTTAGAGTTAAATTTAAGTAAGAATGTGAGCCAGTATGCTTAATTCATTGGAAAACCCCTTCACCTAAGACATAATTAGAGGTGAAGTGAAGAGTGAAGACTTTTCAGAGGAAGAGGCAGCATCACATGGTTCAGGGAATTCATCCACATTAATTTCACTCTCTTACTTCTTTCCCTCCCCTCACCTTTTTCCTTCCTCCCCTCCTCTTTCATCCCTTGCTTGCTGCTCACCAAGGGACAGTCTCGTAGCCGGTGTTTAGAAGGGAAGCGAGACAAAAGAGAGAAGTCATGAAAGACGGGGAGAGAATGAAAGGAGGTTCAAAAGAACAGAAGATAAAAAAATGGTTTACTCGTAAATGGACGGGTAAGTTCTGATGCGGAGGTTCAGATTCAGGCAGCCGCAACTTGCTGCTAGTCTAACGGATGTGATCAGCATGGTGTGATTTTGAGATCAACAGTAGAAGAGTAAAAACTTGTCTTCTTGTGGGATTTTTCTGTTTGGTGCTAAATTAGCTTTCTCGATCTTATTTGACTGCAGCAGAGTAGCTATTTTGTAAATTACCTTTTATTGCTATCCAGTTATTTGAGTTATTTCCTCTGGCTGTCTCATTTGTATGTGTAAACGCAGGAAAATCTGTTTGAGCTTCAGATTAGTTGCAGACATGAAGCCTTTTGCAATGTCCGGAGTTGTGTATGTCTGTGTGTGATTCAATTGTGGGTTTTTATATGAATTGTGTCTGCAGTCATTGTCTATCTCAGGAGGATTGAGATGGATTAGCCTGAATATGAACCCTTGGGAGCCTTTTATTCCTAAACATGAACAATTTGGCTGGATGTTCTCTTCCTAGAGAACCACAGCTGTTCGGAATAATTTGCCAGGATGAAAAAAAAGGAGATTTTTAAATCGCTTTGACCTGCTATCATTACTGTTGCTGGCAATTCAAAGTACTAATTGAACATAATGCCGCCAAGGACCAATCTAATTGCATTCAAGCCACCAACAAGGCAGTAATTTGTCAAACCAGTCTCAGCTTTCCCAAGATGGTGAGTGAAGAAATGTGCTGTTTGCATTTGCAAAGCCAGGTTTCCCACTTCCTGTAACTGCAGAAAGGAGCATCTTTGTAGAGCAGTTGGCGATTCAAGGCTGAACCATAGAAGATTTGATTAAGCAGAAGTCAAGCTGTAATCTCAGAACTGGCCCACTGGAGAGCTATTCCTCATCATAATGCTGCCATTGTGCAGAGACTTTAAATCCTTTTAGGTTCATGTATCCATGTTCCACCAAGCATGTTCAGCTGAGGTTTATACCAACACGCTTGTGTATCTATCTTCTAATTCCATATCATGGCTATGCCAAATTGATACTTACTAAAGGGCTTGCAAGGGTTGAGATAGGTGTCTTTTAAGCCTGCATGCTTAAAAGATGTCATAACATGTGAAAGGGGAGATCTGTTAGAGACAGGGAACATAGACAGGCTGCACATAGGGTGACCGAGGTCTCTTGGCTAAAATGAAATTTTTTTGAGCTGTTATGTCTTGATTTTGCTGCCGACAACATGTACAACACATTCATTCGGCTGACTGTGAAAGAAAACTCTTTAAAGTTATTTAATATCAGTTCAAGGTTGGTCTTGAATACTGTAAAGGTGTGATTTATCTAGTATGAATAAAAATGGATACCGATTTAGTAATTTTAGGTTTGAAGAAAAGTTGGAGATGATGGTGTTTAGTTGGCATGTGGTGTTTTGAAACTAGCTACAGAGCTGGCCTGTTTGTAATCTCATCTTTTCAGGTAATAAAGCAAATACAGGTGATCTGCACTGGGTCACATATCCATCTACCATCAGATATTTATTTGAGATGCAGGGACATGACCTTTATTGATTCATATCCTATTCTTGTCTTTGTTGAAGTCTGTTTATGCTGGATCACACTGCACACAACATGAGTTCCAGGTTCAAATGTTTGTTCACTACCAAACTGTTGGTTTAAGCTATTAATGCAGCTCTTTATTGACAGCAGCACACATCAGATCTCGCTATGATGGTGAAGTCACAGCTTTGTACACATCCACCTGCTTATTCCCCAGGACTGTGCCACACAAAGCCCCATGAATCCTGCCTGCCTGCGATTGGCTAATGATGATGCAATGTTTTATGGCTGAGGAGCTGCATGTTTTAAGGGCATTTTTGAAGTAATTGACCCTACTGGGAGAAAGCGAATGCACATTCGTATTGGTGTTAAAGTAAATGAAATAAAGAAATGTTGAAGATGATACACAGATTGAACAATTTTTGTTCTGAGCTCTTTCTTTAAAAAAAAGAGCCAAGTTCTTAATGATGGCGCGATGAGAAAATCTCTAACCCAAACCAGCTATTTTTTTTACCTCATTGATCATTGATTGTCCTTGCTCTAGGGTATTTTTGCTTGTGTACTGATGGAGGGATACTTCCACAGGTTAGAATTTTTTTCATACAAAATTTATTACTACATATTTTTTTAAAGTCACTGTACTTGTCTTGTACTCAGCAGGGATCCCCTCTAATTGAAACAAATGATGCAAAAATCAAAGATTAAAATCTTTATCAATGGTTTGTACTGTTACTCAGGGGGTCTGAGGCATTTATGATGAGACTCACTGGGCTGCAGTAGTAAGCAGCACCACAGCAAGCTCTCAAGGTCATTAATGATTTAGTGGTTTTAATATTACATGGATTTATCAAAGAAACTTCTCTCCATGCCACAGCTATGTTCATTGTAGTTTGATTGCTATGCACAACAATAATCAATATACAGTGTGTTGTTTCATATTCTATCAAATTGGTAAGCATGTAAATCTTTGAAGTAATTTTAAATAATTCTCACAAATTTTCAGGAAGGGAATGCTACTGTATATATTATTTTAACATTTTCAGGGCACAGACTGATATTTTATTGTTTATAAAATTGGGAGCAGTTAAATGTCACAGTTTATTTTCACCCTTATTAATGTAGAAGGGACAAAATATTTGGAGACGTAGTAAGCATTACTTTGGCAAAAAAGGTTATCTCAGTCTTTTTTTATTTTTAAGTGCAGAAAATAACAGAAATGGACAGTTTTTTTCATGGCATCTCGCATTTTAGCACCACCAGAGGAGTAGATGAGGTTGCCATTTAAACTGTACGGTAGTTGTCTGAATCTCAGAAGGATTTAATTATCTTTCAATACCCAAATTTGTTCTGTTAAGATGAGCAAGCACCTTTTTATGTTGCTTTTTATGAAATAAAATCCTCTGACTTACACACATTTCCATTTGTCGTATGCATTGTCGTATGCAATGTAGAAACTCTTGTTTTTACATTTGTGTAAAAGCTTTTTGCCTTTTTAATTTATAAACACATCAAACATACTTAAATATTAATAAACGTCAAAATAATAAATTGTATTCTACTTTTAAAGCAACCAAAGTGAGCTTTAAGACCAGAATAAAAACACATCAAACAGGCAGTCAAGGGTCAAGTTTAAGAGGATATTGGGAGTGTTTTTTTTTTTGTATATCCAGAGATTACGTTTTTGCGAAGGTTGACAGGAAGAGGATTATAGAAGTTTGATATTTAGTGACTAACAGCTCTGCCACCTAAAGTATCCATTCCTGTGTGGCAGATGGAGAGTAGTCCAGTTCCAGTCGATCTGAGAATCTCAAATTAAATGTAGGGATAAAGAAGGTCAAAGGGGCACCGAGGTGTAAGGCAGTGACAGGATTTGTAGGTGAGAAGTAGAATTTAGTGACAGATCTGAGACCCAACTGGAAGGCAGTGTTGCTGAATCAGACCTGGAGTGATGTGTTGCCAAGGTTTGGTGTGGGTGAGAAACCTGGCAGCTGAGGTTTGGATCTGCTGGACCACTTCCAGAGCGTCATTAGGTAACCCAAACAGACACTGTTGCAGTTTTCCGGATGAGAGTTTATGAAAAAAGTTTTCTTTTAGTATAGAAATGATGGCCAAAGGCTTCAGATGGAAAAAGTTGTTGCTCTATAGGAAGTCAAGGCTAATCAAAGGTCGAAAACTTATTACCATCTATAGATAGAACCTGTGAGATATTGTAAGAGTGCATGTAAAGGTTGCCATTTGCATTTTATACTGTATAGCAGGCGTGGGTTGGTATTGTATCTCACAGTATTATAATATTGAGTAAAAATATGATTTAAGTGTATCTGAGTGTTAACACAAACATGTATTACTTGATGTAAGTTATTTTGCTTAAATCAGATATGCCCACTTCTGCTAAAATAATATAATTTTGATTAAAAAGCTTATGAAGCCATGACTTTGTCTGGGCTTCTTCAAATTGCTTTGAGGCGTGTAAATCTTAGAATATGCAACTTTCTGACTGAATCTTTCTCTTTGTTATTATAAAATGATACAATCTTGACTGACCTAAAACAGGAAAAGTTTGGTCTGACTTAATGTTGATGATGAAAGCATGCCTGTATTCAACTCTGTAGTTTTTCATTGAGTATTTTGTAACATCTACACCGAAAAGAGGACGGCTCCTGTGGATTATTCTTCTAAATGAAAGACAGGAGAGTTAAGTAGAAAAGTATGGAATAACAAGCAAGAGCAAAATAGAAAATATAAAAGGGATATGTTGCTTTGTGTATTATTTCTGTTAAGCTATAATGGAAACATGGATCTCAAACTGGTCTTTCAAGTTTTACAGATGCCAGGTTAAAGTTGGAACCCCCATCTTTTATCATATGGACACGATGGACATGGATATTATGTATCCCCATATCTTAATCAAAGCACAGCAAGATGGTGAACATCTATGTCATTAAAAAACAACACACAGCATGATGTGCATCATTTCATGAGCTCTGGGAAAACAACACTCCTAATTGTTGACATTGCCTGCTTCGTGTTTTGTGGTGTCACATCTTCTGTTTTAAGACTCCAGGACTTTGTCACCCAGTAAAATCATCACTACTTCCTCAATATTTAGCTACCCACCAGACCTATTCAGTTGGCTAATCCAAATGTGATTCTGGGGACATTTGCAGAAACATCTGATGCTGAATTAATTTCTTGCCAATACCAGGAAGAAAGAAAAGTGTTGGAAGACTTCATATAACAGATTTGATAAAAACTTTTGGATCTGTATTGGTGTACTGACATAAATAAAAGCGCATAATTGTCCTCCAGCTGTTGCCCTCTGCAGGGGTATAATCACCTCCTGTCAGATGGTGGTTTTTGTAAACTAATCAGGTTAGATGGTCTTTCCCTCTATAGCTGCTAATTTGGCTGGAACTGATTTTTTATATTTTGAAATAGAGAAGATATTTACTCCATGAACAATTATGGAAGGTTCTGACATTTCAGTACTATTGATGAGAACAATATTTACCTCCCTGCCCACACAGCTATGCTTTTGCTTCAGTAGCCTGATGAAACATCTAGTTGCTCATAAAACTTCCATCTAAAATCCCTAAAATTAATTTCTGATATGTGAACATTTTCTGTTGTGAAACTAAGTTGTTACAGCAATACTTTGTGCTGCAGAGAGAGGAAATAAACATGTTTGCAAGTAGAGCTGTTGTTTTTTTATGACAAGTTAATGAGAGCACCAAATCCAGGCTTATTACAGCAAATTCTACTTTTCCATTTTTTTAAAAAAACATATATTGTGATAATGCTGCCTGGAAGTAAATAGAATACATCTCAGCACTATTTGAATGCAGTATCTCTGTTCTTCTGTGAGGATATTTGGCACAATTCAGATCAATCAATGAAAATTGAGACGATAACAAGCAGAATATCCAGATTTAGCTGGCAAAAAAAGTGGTCATTTTTATCTCAAAGCTGAAGCATTTTTTCATCAATTAATAAGCAGCTTCTGCCTAATTGAGGTCTTTGGATAACTTTGGCTCTGCAGAGGTTGGAAGGAAAAACCAAGCGGAATGATTGAAATCAAACATAATGGTGAAATTCAGACTTCACCACACATGTGAGACTGCTTATTGTCTCCTCTCCTTCCATCATCCACCCAGCCCGTGGCAATCAGCGTGCTGATTGACAGCAACCACAACAATCCTGTTGCCAGTATTTTAAGGCTGGCAGTGACTTCTTACTCATTTATTTTCAACCAGATTGCTGTAACTGAATGAAGATGTCAGTGCCGCCCTGTAGCAAAGTAAGTCTTTAAAGGGTGTTTACGTGAAGATGTTTTTGAAGATATTTCTGAGAATTTTATCTTAAAAAAATGCAAGACATCTAACCACAACCTCTACATTTGATACCAAGCTGCACTGTAAAATGTAATTGCCCTTTGCTTCTACAATAAAGGGCATCTAACTTTGCTATGTCTTTGAGTAAGCACATCCGGTGCTCATTTTTTAAGATTGTAACAGGCACGTTGTATAGTTAAAGCGGTTCTGCAGGGATGCTTTTAACCTTTTTAACTAATCATGGGTTGTTGCAACAGTTGTCTTTGGGTTGCGCCTTGAGATTTAACGCACATCTTCTGTCAGAGTGGTATATAGTCTGTTGCATCTTTTTGGCATCGGTTTGGCTTCCTAATTGCTTTTTCTTACTCATGCAAACCCCATGTAAGACTAGAAAATTAGACACAATTCCCAGTACAGCATGAAGCCACTCCCATGCCGTGTTATCAGACACACACTTGCAATTTCATGCAATTTAGAGGAAGAGCAGCTGCTATATTTAGATTGTTTTACATTGTGTTTCAGTTGGATTTGCATTACAGTTTCTAGGTTTGCAGGAGTAGTGTTTGCTTATACTGTTACTGTATGTGTTATTGTTTTTTGGCTTTTACTGATTGATTTAGCTTTAGCTTTTTTCTATAATTCATTTTTCAGTGAGACTGCAAAGAGAAAAAGGTGAAGCAATTTCAGGATAGAAGTAAGGTTCAGTGCCTTGTGAAAGTGTTCAGACCCCTGGAATAATTTTTCACAAGACAATCTAAAGCTGAATTGTATCTAATCAAAATTTTACATCATATGCCATTTCAATCTAGTGCATATTTGCCAGGTTAAAGCAAAATTTGTTGTATTTTGATTATTTTTAATTGTTCCTTGGCTAAAAATGGAAAAACACAGATTGGATTTACCAAATGAACACAGATTTATGGAAATAAGTCTGTGCTCAGCTCCTCCAGAATAATTCTACAACCACCACTTTTGAAGTATGTTTCCACCTGCTGGAACATCTAAATTTCTCCCAAGCTTAGTCAGATAGATTGATGGACAGCATCTGTGAACATGTCTTTCAATTCGTGCAATAGATTACTGAATTGAATTGGGGTGTGGGATTTGATTGGACCATTCTAACACACAAATACTGTATTTGCAGGGTTGTTGCCTGCTGGAAAGTGAACCTCTGCCCCACTCAAAAGTCTCAGCAGCTTTTCTTTCATGCTCTGCATTTAGCTCTTCCAACTTCTCATCAACTCTGACTGGCTTCACTATTCCTGATGAGAAAAGCATCCCTACTTCATGATGATGCCACCACCTTATTTAGCAGTGAGAATCGAGGTTATTCTCACTGCTAAATAACCTCAATTTAAGAAAAAAGTGTGTTTTGGATGAACACACTTTCATCCAAAAGTGTGTTCCTTAATCCCACTCTCCAACAAAGACCAGATCAGTGAAGTTCACCACTACTCGTTGTCATGTCAACAAGTTCTCCCACCAGAGCTGGGGATTTCTGCAGCTCATCTAGAGTTACAACGGGCTACTTTTCTGCTTCTCTGATTAATGTTCTCCTTTCCCACCCTATTAGTTAAGAGGTCTGTGATGTCTTGGTAACTTTCCTCCACACTTATGTTATTTTATTATTTAACTCTTAAACAAAACTGCTCCTGCCACATCTGGTGTGCTCCTTGGTTCTGCACAATGTATCAGTTTTCCCTACGACCTCTGAAGTTATGTGTGGTAGGCATTATTGTATTTGTATGCATTTGTACCTTGTTATGCCAAGCTTTTCTTCAGAGGTTTCATGTGAGTCTCACCTGGTGTTTTGTTGCACCTGAAATAGCACTGCCCATGTTCTTTGTTTGTAACATTCAGTGGAAATGGGGCACATAGTATCAGATGCATCTGTTTCCTCTGTGCATGGGATGGCAGTGAGTTAAACAAAGGAGATTGTGTTGCACTTTTTTATTTCCCACTAGGTTGTGTTTTATTACACCAGCAAATCTGTGGTTATTATTAAACATTTAAGATCAGTTGACAAGTTTAAAGCTTTTAAGGGAAGTTGAGCGGATTCCTTTTAGAATATTTTGGATTCTGAAAGAGGGGAGAATTTAACTAAGCTTAAATTTCTCTACCTCTAGGCATTTCTGGCATCTGTTATTTCACAGAGCTAGAGTGCTGGTGAACTGCGAAGAACTAAAAATCTTGAAAGGGGAAAACAGCTTGAACCAAAAATTTCCCCAGAAGAAAGGGGGAAAAGTTGAACTTGAAAGACGGAGAGGAAATAAAGCAAAGTGTGAGCAGAAGTGGTAAAAGTCTTCTTTCCTCTCAGGGTGTTTCCTCCTACGTTCCTCTTCCTTTGCTTCAGATTTTCAATTTTAAAGATGCTCAGGCAGGAATACAAAGCAAGGAGTGCTCTGATGATTCTGGGCAGATTATCCTCCGTCTGCCTCTAACCGAATCCAAAAATCTCTCAACTCATTCTGGTCCTGGTCTCAATAGACCTCTTAACCATCTCCCTCTTTGCTCTTCTTCTCTACTTCTAGACTAAAATTTGATTTATTACTGGTATCCCTTCGTTCACTGAAGCATATAATATGACTCTAAATCCATTGGGCTTGGCTCCATTTTGGATTTCCATCTTTGCCTTGCCTCCGTCAAAATTTCAACTTTCATTATGTGGACTGTCGGCATATCAATCTCCCAAATCAGTCGTGCAGGTCAGTTTGTCTGTATCATTTTTTGCAATTTCTCTTGTCTATGTGATTGCACATTATCTGCATTGAGGCCAAGCTCTGCTGCAATTCTCTGGATCACTTTTCATTTCCTTCCTCATTTTCCCAGCAGGAGCTACCTTTCTCACAAGAAAACCAATTCGCACGTTATCGCTCACTAATATACATGTAATAATGAATTTAAACCGGCAGAGAGGCAGATAAGGATTTAAATTATCCAGGAGCCTAGCCAAGCTTTTAAAAATGTGTGTATTTAACTTTCTGTAGCTGCAGTTGTTCAAAGCTTGCATGTGAGATTCATGCATAAAGCCAAACCTTGCTGCCATGAAGTATTAGAGCAGTGAGTATGAAAAGGTCAGACCCGTTACACGCCAAAACAAACCTGTTATTTTCTGCTTCACCTGGTGCTGCCTTAGTGTTGCATGCTTGGTCTGAGAACACATATATTTCTTCATAGATCAGCAACAGAAAAAGTTGCTTTTTGAAGGGTGGGTGGAGGAAAATACTTTAAAATTTATAGGTATTAGAGCAGCTTCATTATTGTTACTGATTATAGTAAGTCACTTCCCAGTTATGATTTCAGTTGCAGAGATATGCTTCTGAATTTTTTGACCTTGTTCAATAACAGACACTCTATTGATGGATGCACACAGACGTAATCCCTGCCGAAGCCAGAGCTCATTCTGGAACCTGTAAGAAGGGTGACTGAAGGTTGGCAGAGTTTTTCTCTTTCTAACCTGTTTATTAGAAATGCAACCAACTCACAATTACGAACAGGTTTTGGAGAAATGTAATAATGAAATGAATGCTGTCTTGGTAACAACATAATTATAGAATGCTGTTAATTAACAAGAAAGTCTGAGTCTCCTTACTTAGGCTGCTGCTCCCATGACCTGGCCCTGGATAAATTGAAGAAAATGGATGGATGTTAATTAGTAATTATGATCAAGCTATCAACAGAAATATTCAGATTTGTACTCGATTTATTTCTTATGGTTTGGTAATGGTTTTGACCTGGTTGAAGTAAAATAGACAGCATCCTGATTTTCTTACTGGGCTGCAAGAGGTCAGGAAAACAAGCAATCGTGATACTATTGTTGTTTATTGTAATGGCCACTTTAGATTTACTCAGCATCTCAGCCACTAAAAATATACATATGGGGTGTGTCCAAATTAAGGGGCTCCATCCTTCACAAAACCCAGCCTTCAACTATGAAGACCAGCTTTTATTGCCTTCCGATTTATTCTCGCCCTTACCTCGGTGTATGTCTTGTCGCCTAGCAATGGTGACTCAGTTAATCACAAACTGGTGGAAATGGAGCTCAAAATCTTGCTGAGTTTTTAGTTGCAGTTATAGGCCTCAACTTACGACCTAATGCTTGTTCAACTACTCTCAGCACTGTATCAACTGTTCTGTAATGCAAAGCTGATTAATGATATAATAGCATTCTGTACTGTACTTGCACGATGGGAGATTTTGTTACACTTTAAATCACCAAATTACTTAGCACTTCCAAATGGCTGGAAGACATCATAATGCATCTTAGTCTAAAAACATTTAAAAAATCCATTTAGTGCCGGGGTCAGCAGCTACAGTCCTTTGAGGGCTGGTGTCCTGCAACTTTTTGATTTATTCCTGATCCAACAGACCTGAATTAAAAGGCTGAATTACACCCTGGGCTTTGTCAGTGGGTTTTGCAAAGGCCTGTTTTTTTTCTCTGCCTCTTGTTGTTGCTGATTTCACTTAAAGGTACATGCAACCTACTTTACAGATGGTGCACCACCTGGGGGTTTATGGGTGGGGTAGGGTGGCAGGACCACTGTGCTAATGGTTGTATGTTGTTTTGTAAAAATGTAACTTTAATTATATCAGCTGTATTGTTTATCATGTTTCTCAATAAAAAGGAGTGGGAAAAAATTTATATAGGGTTTTATCAAACCACCTTCAGTATCTCACTTTGGGAGATACTGAGTGTATCTCCCAAATACAAATTATCTCCCAAATTGGGAAGTGCCTTCTGGCGTGATTGATCATGGAAGCTTGTTTTGTCCCTGTCCACATCCTCCTGAGAGAAATAATCAGCAGTCTGTTGGACAGCACACAGAGCTGACATGTCCACAAAGTTGGACAGCACACAGAACTGACAGTTCTTGTAAATTTCAAGAAATCCAAAAGAAGGGTATACTTTGAAAATATTGAGGTGAGTGAGTTGGTGCTTGATGAGCTTTCATTATTAATCATAATTATTGATTATGATTAAGATTTCCTACCATCCTCCAACCTTTCACTTCTTCAAATGTCTGATGCAATTTGTTGGTCTTTTGTTTGTAGAAATGCCTTACTACGGATGCATTTCAGGGCTGTTACAGACTCGGGTGATATTGTGACTAATAAATATGAAATAGCTGCCACCATTTGATCTGATAACTACTGTAAGTCTGCTTTAATTGCCAAAATGATTAAAATTTGTCCTTACCAAAACTTGAATTACAAACCCAAATAAGGAGATTCAGTTAATTTTGAGATATTTAAACTGTAACTTTAACCTTCTGATGCTATTTCAACAGTTCTAACTCTAAATACTTTTATTTTATTACAGCTCATTAGATAGTCAAGGTTGTTCCACTAATTCTTACACTCTGCACAATTTCTATCTCTATGCTGCTAGCTTGATAAATAAAAAAGAATATTATATGCATGCATTCCTACTTATGAATATATTTACAAATCGATGTGTGCATGCCCCCAACTGTCAGGCACCTGATGAGAAGCTCCTCTGTTCTCCAAGCCCTGCATTCCTCCCACAGTTACTAGGAAACCAGAGGCTCACTGAGTCGGCTGTTGAGGTGCAGTGAAGCATCAGGTCGAAAGTGGGAGGCAACGGGAATATAAGGAGTGAAGCACTGGAGTTTACAGTTGCATAATTGTAAACGTGATGCGTGATGTGGCATTAAGAAATTTACTGCACCTTTTGTTCTCATTTCTTCACTTGACACCTGTGATCATTCTGCACTTTTTTTCTCGAGTTTCCTTAATTGTAGAAATATTTCATTGTACATGTGCATTTGCTCACTCCAACCGTATAGATGACAGTTCTTTGTATTTGCCTCTATTTACCTCACAAATCCTCATAATGGTGTAATAGTCGTCTCTCTTTGTTGTGATAAATGTGATGCATCCACACCCCTAATGACCCCACTCACCATTTCTGATGTTCTATCCTCATTGTGCATGCATGCTAATTCACACAGCAATACATCAAACAACCGATCTGTGGAGAAGTGTTGCAACAGTCCAGGTTGTATAATTTGTCTCTGTGTTACTGTTAATCATGGTGTGTGTTTTATTTTTACATTGCATATGTGTTTTCGCATTTAGTTTTGTTGTTTTATTTTGTGCAGAATCTGCGTGGTGTTCTTTTACTTCATCTGCTTCAAACAAGGTCTCCAACATTGTGGCTCTTTTTCCAAGATCCTTTTGGTCTAGCAGATGAGCGCTTGCGTTGCCAAGAACTTGGAGCTGGACGTGTGTCTAGTAATCCAACTTTTTTTTCTGATCAAGATGCCAAGAGGCCATCGTGGTAAAATATCAACCCCACCTTCTAGTTGGCTGTGGGAATTGTGCAAGAATGGCTGTTAGAGCTACAGAGAGAGAACCTCCAGGGTTTGGCACTGGGGCTCTTCCAATTCAGCCCACCTCCTCCTATCGCCAAACAGATGCTCTGGAGATGGAGGAGTGTAGACAGATGGGGTTCTGCTTGTCATTCAGACCTTTCTGAATTATATTTATTTGTTGAGTATTTTCAGAAATGCTATTTCTACAATTCCCTGGAAGATTTTGTTGGATGGCTGCTATTAGAGATAAGCCACAAGGTTTATGAGGGTTATTGTATAAGTTATTTATTAGTCATTTGTCCTTTATAAGATTTCTTGCACACATTGTCTTGGCATTAGTTAAACTTAGCAACATGAATCACTATTTCCTTGCTGTTTTAGTATCATTGATTCCTACCCTAAAACAAAATTCAGATATTCATAACATCAAATAATTAATAATGTATAGTTCCCTCTAGGGGGAATTCTGTATTCCTGAGGTTTCATTAAAAGACATTTTGCTTCTCGGTTGTGCAGAATACAACATAATTGGAGTCACAGTGGACTTTGTTATTGCTTTATATATTCCGTCGTGTCACTTGCACAACCACTTACTTTCATCTTCTCACCTTCTGTTAAGTGTTAGGTGTGGATAGAGAGAAGAGAAACTACTGTATATTTTAGCTAAAAAAACAAAGAAAAACTACTCTTGGATACAGTTTTAGTCATTCCTTTGAAAGAAGAGAAATTTACATGTAAATGTTAATGCACTTCACCAAACACAAGAAAACAACAATTAATTGTGCCTCACTTTAATGGAAACGCATTTGACTGAGCAATGTTCCAGATTGAACAGAACCCTCCATTTTAGCAGAGATTGACATTCTGCCATAGCTCAGTAGTGTTTCAACAAATGTTCTGCTTTGTGGCGGCTTTACGGTTGCTGTTATAATGCAAACCTATGGTGATAAAACATGATTTTTTCAGTTTTGCATCTTCCTTTATGTGCGCTGACAAGCAAACTGAGAGGTGGAAAAAGATGGAGAGGAGTATCTTTATTTGAAGTTGATCCCTTCTGCATTGGTATTCTGTTCTGGCTTGGCATGTAAGCCTGTTAACCACAAACTGTTGTTGCAGAGCATGCAAATGGGGTTTTGTATGAGAAAGGTCTCACATTATGCATGCAAACAAAGAATTTGTGTTTGAGAATTATATATTTTTTCCACTATTGCACTCTCTTATGGTATTGTTTAATTGTAGATAATTAGTGTATGATTTGGTTAATTCAGCTAGAGATTAAATGTATTAACAAATCCTTAGCTTGTGCTTTACGAAGCTATTTCATGCTCATTAAAGTGCTAATTTTATTTAGGAGGTCTTCTTAAAATATATTTTTTGCTTTGTTGTATCTTATTTATTTATTACTTGCTATTGGCTTAAATTTACCTTCTATCTTTATAATACCTTTAAAATGTCTGTCTTTTCTCAATGATCACCTGGAGTTTCCACTGTTCATGTTTTCGTAGTGTGTGTGCAATGTCACAATTACAAAAAACTGCTTTGATGCAGTACTTAGCACGCAATATATTGTTGTTCCCTACAATAGTAGAAAATCCTTCAGGTGAAATTAGGTTGTTCTCATTAATGTTTAATTTTACAGCACTTCCTTGAGAGATTGTCCGGAGCCCAAGGTTTCTGTTTCTGAAGTTATAGTAAAATGTCAAACATTTGATGAGATGTTCATTTTCTGAAAAAATTAATCTCTAGTGTTACATCGCAGTCAACAAGTGCATCCATGTCCTTCGTGCATTGCATTGCCAATCTCAGACCTTGAGCAGACTCTTATCAGACAGTGCTATCTGTATCTAAATAGTTAAAAAGTATCTGTCTCTCTGAAAGAGAAAAGAAACAAGTCTGAGAGGATAAAAACTGTTTTTAGTATTGATGCCAACCCCCTCTATGTCTGTTTACATCACTATGGAGTGGAGAGTCAGTGATGAGGAAGAGACAATGAAGTGGCCCGAGGGACGGACATGTTAATATGTTGACACACCTACACACACAGAAACAAAACATTGTGCCCAATTGGACTAGCCATGACTGTATCTGTTTTGTTAACATTTGGTTTCATTGTCTTTATTCATTCTTTGATCATTCAGCAAGATGATCTTTCAAATTGCTTGCAGTTAATTTCAGAGGTTGCAGTGAGGGGTCCACAGTGACGTTCCAAGACAAGGAGAAAGACATACAGTCAATATGAGGGTGACCTCACTGCTCATAGGCAACAACAGAGAGAGGAAAGTGCTGGAAAGGCACCTGCTGAAGTCCAAACCCTCTCCCCAAAGAGAGCTGCCAGCAAACTTTGATATTGGACCAAACAAGCCTTTCTTAGCAGTGGTTCAAAGTGGTCAGAGCTCATGGACCAAAAGTGGCTCACTCAGAGTTCATTAATATTTTTTCTTTTTCCTAATGTTTTTTCAAGCATTCAGAAAATTTTAATTCTGCACATAAAGTCTGTTTACCCATTTAGAGAGAGAGACCTTTTGATAAAGTTAAATCTGTATCAGGTGAAAATAATCTGAATGTTTAGTTAAAATTTCCTGTCAGGTTCCATGTTTGTTTGTTTGTCTTGTGATGATGATTAACCTATCATATTAGTGTGGATAATAGGCTTATTATTTATTATTTATTGTGGCTACATGCTGTATAATTATTTAATTTCCAATTGTAGTGTTAATGTTGTGAATATGAGATTAAATGTTTCTTTCAGAATATTGTGCTATCATTTCTGTCATGCAATTTAGGTTTCCTGAAAATTTGAATTTAGCCTTGGGACAGATAATTGAAAATGTGAAACTGATATACATATATGCAAAAGTATTGATATGATTTTTTTTTACACACTGATCTGAACAATGCATAGTTTGTAATTTGCATGGATATGTTATGCCATTCAGTTAGTGTACTTATGGGTAGCATATTTTTAACTGTTGGAAAGCGTGTTTATTCCCCCTTAAATTATGGACTTCTGTAAGCAATATGCATTTGTGGCTTGGGCTGTGGAGTTAAGCATATAGGTTACACGCTTGGCAAAACTTGCCAAGTTCTCCCTGTTCACACAGTTTTGAGTGGAGGCAGTGTGAATATGTGGGGTGGCATCTTCCTCAGTAGAAAAACAAGATTTGTCATCACTGGAGGCAATCTCAGTGCAGATATATAATCAAGGTGGCAATCCCTCACCTCCACTCTTGAGAACCAAACTCTAACATCCAAGATGCCAGTGCTCATTCACACTGAACTGGATGACCACCCACAGCGGTTTGTGACCAAGCTGATGACTGTTGTAGTTGTGTATAATTCTCCCATGCACTATTCAGGCTGAATAAACAGATGAAGCTTTTTTAGCAATTTGTCTTTTTCTTGGGTGCAACCCTCATACTCAGCTTTGGTGTCCAACACAGAAATGCATTTTCCTTACAAATGTGGGAGAATTTATGGGAAATAAACAGGTTATTAAACAGTATATGATGTATTGCCAAAAAGCATTGTTAATATACTGCAATAGAAAAATTTCCTTTCCTTTTGTATTTTTGTATATTTGTTCAACTACATAGACTTTTAAGACCTTTAAAGGATCCACCTGATATAAATTATAGTAAGCATGATGGTAAAGCCCAGGGGGGAGTAGTATGGACATTGTAAAAATAGAAATTAAAGAACAAAATCGAAGAATATATGGGTTAACTGCAACTAATATTGTAATTTCAGTATTCAGCTATATTTCAACTGCATTTCTTCTTTCTATGGTTGATCCATTCTGCAGTTCAAGACTGAAACTAAAGTAGTCCCTAAACAGGTGTCATTTAAATATTATTTTATGTAGCACAGTATCAAGTATCATATTCTGACTATAAGGGAGATATTTCATGCAGTTTTTTCTTCTTCTCCTATGAATTTAAGCTAAAAGTCTGACCTCTTCAAAAGTAGATAGATTTGATTTGTTAGTAATCAATTACACTTCATTCACTTGACTAATTTGGAGTTGAAAGGTTTTTTTTTGTATTTGAATTACATAAATAGAGCACAGTAGCAGCTACCAGTGACTGCCACTTTGTACTTGAGACACTTCCTTAATCACAAATCAATTCTATTGATCAGCCTGTTTGTCAATTGACAAGTACATTCAGGATAGACACTTTGAACCAGGACACACAGGAAACGGTTCCTTTAAGTTTTTTTCTTGTATCAACAAATATACGCTTGGGGGTGTACATTTGTTTGTACACCCCAAAGTGTTTGGTGTAGTTAGCAGTCATGTGCCCCCCTCCCTCTTCTGCTGTTTGTGATAATGGCAGCCGGCTGTGTTTTGAATGATTCATAGCTGAATACTAATGAGACAAGCTGCAGATGTCTTTGAGGAACCAAGCTGAGCCCTTAAGGTGTCACTTAATGCTGAGGCATGCTGGTCACCTGTATTTACAGGTACCAATTTCTTCATTAAAAAGATCCTGTTTATGCCAGGGTTAATTTAACCTTCATAGCATTATGGGTTGTCATTGTCACTAAATTCATACCAAAATGCAAAATTATGTCAGCACATGCTGCAGATTAGATGAGGAAAAAACCCCAGCGAGATATGAGAATGAAAGTCGAAGAAACATCAGAAAAGGCTAGAAACTGTCTAACAACAAGGAGTGGCGCTGGCCTTCAAAACATATCTCATTTGTTTCTTCTTTTCCTCATTTCCTCACTTGCTCTCATGCTCTCTTTCTTTTTTTCTTGTTTCATCTTCACGGTTGGATCTACCTGATGCTCCCTGGGCCTTGTATGAGTCAGTATCGATTTCTCTTTCCTTTGCTCTCTTGGTGGGTGTTTGACGCAGGGGTTCAGTGACACACGGAGCTTTGTTGTTGCCCTTTATTCGTTTTCACCATCCCCAGTCTGGTCCAGCCTATCATATCACAAAAATGTTCTGTCCTTGCCTCACCTATATGAGTCTAAAACCCACAATTCCTGCTAGACTTTTCTCTCAGGCAGAACAGAGTAATTAGAAATAACTAGATTAAAGACCAATATTATATCCAGAATAAGTCATATCAAATTCTTGCTTTTAAAGATGAAGATTTTTACAATCACAAACAAAACATAAGGAATGACTGTCTTATTGTGTCTTGATTGTATTATTGTTTTTCTTTTGGAAGAAAAAACAACTGAAGCATAATTATGCTTCAGTTTTTTAAGTTTCAATTTCCTTTCTGCATTAACAATTACTTACTAGCTGCAATACTTCCGCAGCCTAATAATGGTTAATATTTTAGTGCAGTAGATGCATTAGATATAGCAGATTTTTTTCTGCTGCAAAAAAATATTTACTTGCCTATAACACCTGCTTTAATCATTAATACTCCACCGCTAGAAATCAGTTGAATAATTGTAGAATCCTTCCCTGTAGATTGATGAATCATCTGTTTTGCTAATGAAGCACTTTGCATATTCTCTGGCACTAATAATTTTTATAAGGGCTTCCTGTTTCCTTTTTGTATCAGTACAAATGAAACATCTTTATGTTCAAAAACTGCAGCCTGACTTCTGAATCAGCCAAGTTTGATTGCATGTATTGTCTGTTTATGCTGATAAGCTGGAAATAATCACAGCGCTGGCAAGCTAAAGGCATTCTTCGAGGTAATTTGGTGGAAGTGTTGCCATGGCACCCTTTATCCACCAGAGAAAGTGTGATTGGTGTTTGCAGACTCTTATAGGCAGGTTGATTTCTTGCTCACTGAGAAGGTCTGCATTACTTAACATCCTGATAGTTTTTCTGTTATCCTTGAATTAAAATAATTGAAACCAAATGTAATTCTTTTTGAGTCACTAACTGTGTTTTGAGTTTCCTGAGCAAATATTGAAAAGCAACTGAGATGTAATCTGGAGACATTTTGGTATTCACACATCACTTCATGCATGAAGGGGTTGCTTTTTCTGTTTTCTGATTTTTAAAGTAAAACACATGCAGCTTTTAAGACATAAAGGAAAAGGAAATGGAAAAAACCATAGAGAGTGAATATATATCCAGAGTTTCAGTAAGTTAAAGGAAAGTAATTATTTTTAAAGCAATTGTTTTATTCGTCATGAGTTTCTCTTAGTTGGAATTTTGAAAACATTCACCATAAGCATGTGGAAAGTTATGCAAGACCAGTGTTTTCTAGTGACATATTTTGTGCTGATTGTTTTAGAGGTTTTTCTCTGAATTACTGCCAAAACTGATATTAAGCAGAACCATTGTTTTTTTTTTTTCCATTAGCATGAAAGTATACTAGCTACCAACACAGCTAACAATGTGTTTAGATGAATTACATTATGAGGAGTGTTTGTTTTTGAGCCAGTCAAAAACAAAAAACACAGCCTTTTCTTATCTGTGGATGTAAATGGTGTGTGCAATTGTAGCAGTAGTTAATCCATGCTGTTATTCGAGGCACAAATAATATTAGAAAAATGCCTCAATGGTGTGGTTGTTTTATGATCCAAGCCTAGCAAGTGGTTGTGTTGCTCAGCCTCTGCCTCCAAACATGTTATATTATGTTCATCCTTACCTTGTCAGCTAGGTGTCTCTTCAGCAGCTAGTCATTCTGCTCGTTTTATAATTTTAACTACACTTTAGGGTGTTTATTACGATGCCCCTTAAGAACTCAAACACCTGTTTTATTAGAAAGCGAAGCAATATCAACCTTTTTTGGGAGTAAGATTTACTGTTATGAATGTGACCTTTCCTAATCTTCAGACTAATAAAATACAACAAACGACATGAAACATACAGGTCTCCCCTGAACATCTGGAGTTTTCCCTCTGCATTTAAGCAGCAGTTCAGTAGGTGGCTTATACATGTACAGTATGTCTACACTCTCTGTAATGTTGTCATCGGCACTATCTTTCCGATCTTCATAATTGATCATCTGAATTACTGTTACTTTTGAACTTGTTCTCACTATTCAAATTGCAGAACAAAATATTTTACTATTTTGGGCTTGTCTGGGCCTGTCTGCAGCACAACAACATCAGCCTTTGGTTAGAATGCAAGCCAGTGGAGGCACTATAGTGGTTTGGGCAATGTTCTGATCTCAAAGCTTGGATGTCACTCTGTCACAAATATCTTGCCTGAGCATTGTTGCAGTATGTATGACTGGCTATACACTCTTTAAGCATAATTATTCACCGTGTCCCAAAAAAAATAATTCAAGAATGGTTTGAGGACCTGGTTTTTACCAGGTCTCCAAAGTCCCCAGATACAATCCAAATGACCATATATGGGATGTACTGAACGAAACAAGTCCAATGTAATGATGCCCCATCTCTCAACTTCCACCTTCCACCTTAGTGCTAGATACCTCGGGTCACCTTGGAGTACATGCTTGAACAGGTTAAGGCTGTTTGGGCAGCTAAATGGGGACCAACATATTATTAGGCAGGTGCTCATGATGTAATGTGTAATCTGTGTGTGTTGTTAAAGATGAAAGGGTTGTGAGAGGTGAATAGTGTTGGTGTCTGGGATTTTACATAGATATCGTCTTACTTTTCCCTGCACAGTTGGTTGTTCCTGGTGCCATTAAATCTTCTGTTTGGAGTGAGATGTCTTGGTTTACCTTTGCACATGTGATTTATTCACAGACTCATTAATCTGTTTTTAACTGTTATAATCATAATCAACATATTGCTATTGGCATTACCATAATAATTGTATAGAAGGCACAAAATATGCTATTTTGTCTGGGAGAGGAGATGAACATTTGGTCTGGCAGAGCTGGGCTCAAAGTCAGGCTTTGTGTGTATGCGTTTACATGTGATCCTTGGGGTTAAGAGGCGTAATTGTCTGTCTTATTGCAGATTTTGTTCATGTGTAGTCTAAAATGACCAGATCCAGGGATGTTTCAGCACTTGTTCCTCTCTCAAATTGACTGACTGGCTTGTAGAAACCTAATTTACCACAGGCTGCAGCTCACGACAGAGACATGTTTGTTGGAAATCTGACATGTTGGCTAATTCACTTTGGTCACATCTCATTGATTTTCAATCACTTCTGCGGAGGCACTTTAAAGAATTTAAAATAATTTCAAATATCCTCAAGCTGGAAAAAAAGTAGGGTTGTGGTTGCATTACAGCGTCATCTCTCAGCTTTATTGATCTGCAACCAAACTTATTATAGAACAGGCTAGAATGTGCTAATATTGTAACCAAGTCATATCAAGATGAAATTTGTACAGCAATGTATTTCTGAAAGATATGATTAGATATTTTCTCTTTAATATACTTCTATTTAAATTTATTGCCTTTGCAATCTAAGTAAAAAATCTATAGCTGCATAGAGAGAACACCTACTGGTATAGATTTCTGTTGGTGAAAGACTGGTAAAGTGCAGCATCTTGCACATACACAAACTTTGTTTAATCATGTGTTCGTGTAGGGTGGGGTGACTCTGAGCCAGCAACTCAGTCTGTACCTTGGGCCGCCAGCACTGTCTGTGCAATCATGCTCCCATTGAGAACGGCCTTTCATCTCAGGCCTTTCAGAGTACCCTTTCAGACTCAAAAATAGAGAGATGGTAAGATGTCGATCAAGAGGGAGAGAAAGCGCCAGGAAGAGAGGAAAGGAGGAAAGTGCTTCTGCAGCCGCGAGCGCCCGTCTCCAGTCGTCTTCATGAATAAGCCTGCTTGTGATGAGGAGCACAGATGCTGAAAGAATGTATAGCAGAAAAAGCGAACAAGAGTGAGAGATGCTGTTATTTAGTGTGTTCACCATGTTATCAGTCAGGCAGACTATTTAAACCCTTGCCGTATTCTAACTTCAGCATCTCTTAAAAACATACTCACTGAGGCGTAAAGTTGCTGTGGGAGGGAAATGGTCTTTTGCTGTTTCAATACAGTAGATTACATTTAAGTGTAGAGCAAAGATGCATCACTCAGTTGGTCATAGGATATTTGCTGTGCATAGCTGAGTTTAGCAGGTTGAGTGGATGGACACTGGAGGTTTGCTGGGGGTCCAAGGGGAAGAAATGTTTGGGGGTGACTACCAGGTGTTCCTACCTGATGGGCGGCCAGTCGGCCAGGTGTGGGTGTTGGGATGCAGTGATGGTGCTGTAGCAGGTAAGCCTGTTCAGCTTCAGGAATCCATTATACACACAATTAAAGCCAACAGTAGGAGTTACACTTTAAAGTTTTCCTTAATAGCTCTAAATGCGACAGGATTCTTACACCCTGCTGGTTTGAAATGTAATTTTGCTAGAAAATAAGTTGTATTTGTGTTAGGTAGAAAACACCTCCTTTTTATTTTCTCTGATGGTTCGCTGTGTTTCTTTTTTGCTATGTGTATTATTTATATAAGGGAAATAAGCTACAAGTTTTGTTGTCTGTCATAAATGATTTAGAACTGCTTTGTATGCCAAGAAAAGCCTGAGAAAACATTCATTCCAAACGTGTGAAACAATTCTTGCTTCTGCCCCTGTAGATTCTTGGATCTGTGTGTGTTTGCAGGAGTAGATTTATTTATTTGTATGGCCTTTAAAACTCATTCAGTTTTCTGTGTGAGGTGGGTCTAATTTAATGTCAAAAAGAAACAAATACTTCTGAGTTGTGGTGAATGTGGTCAATTTAGTAAAATCATATTTTTATTGATAATTATGAAAACAATATAAATTTATTTACAGCTTCCTGTTTGTCTTGTATGTCTCTTGAAAGTAGGTATTTATATACTAGAATGGATAGAGAACTCTGGAAAAATGTGTCTGGAAATGGATCTGCAGAAACACCATTTGTGTTTCCGCACATATCATTTATCTGCACATAATATCTGCTAACCCATGAATATGACTTTGACCTCACAAAACACAGTTTTTGAACCATTTATATAATAATGGTTACAAGATATCACACTCATTTTCAATTGGGACGAAATGTCAAAGTGATAAGATTTTATATCCAAAAGGTCAGCATTGTTGTAAAAATCACACTGACCTGTGGAAAAACACTTTTTCTGGCTTTCATTCAACACAATTCTCCATCGTCTGTGGGATGGATGGATACTTCAAATTGACTGGCTGGTGAAGGCAATAATTCTGCACTCATGAATTTTTATGATGATGGGATATTGATGCAAGTTAAGCTCAGCAGTTGTGCATCCACATATATTGAGCATCTGTAAAAATTGTTTGGGATAATTTTCAGAATTCACAAGGAAATATGATGATTATGACTTCCACCTCAGTGACAAGGCAATCAAATGATGTTAATTAGTGCTGGCACTGTACCCACCCAATCAGGATAAATTCTCTACAGCTATGAGCTGTGATAAAGAAAATCACTGTGTGCATGCATGCATATGTTTGTGTGCTCAACAACCTTGCTTTTTTAATAGATTATGATCATGGCATCAATTATTAATAACGATTATGAATCTTAATGAATTTTTAGCAGCAGAATATTGCCCTACTCCTTCGACAGCTTGTATGAGCAACCTGGGATGTTTTTGAATTAAATTATGCATTTATTGTAACTTAGATTAGTGTTGGAAGATGCAGCTCGACATTGGATTGCTTGTCACTTTGACAGCACAGCTTTTACATTGGGTTGTAAGGAGATTTTGGAAGAATTAAGACAAATCATTTATTATCTTGGTGACAGCCTGAGAAACGTCCTTTTGTTTGGAAAACAAAGTGAAGAAGGGTGGCGCTAAATGGAAGTGTCCTAGCAGAGAAAGAGATTTGGAGACAGTAGGAGGATTGGCAGGGGTGTGCGTGTTTGAGATAAGCGACAGATAGATGGGAAGCCAGGCAGAAGTCCTCTCCCACACGCTGGAATCCCAGCGATGCCTCCCACAGAAACTGTGAAGCACGCTGCAGTTGCACTGTCACGCAAGGACATATGAAGGACACAGGCAGAGGGAGACAAAAAGGATGGCTCTACCTGGCAGAGACTGTTCACACTTAGAGGAAGGAGAAAAGATAGACCTTTCTATTTATTGAATGATAGTGCGCTGGCTCTGGCTCGCCTTTGTAAAAGATAAAGAAAAATAACTTTTACTGGCCATTTAAAGGAGCAAATTAAAAAGTAATACCGCTCTTTATTAAAAAGAATGAAGTATTATTACTTACAAAAGCTTTTAAAAGCTTCCACTTAATGCAGTGAATGGGTACTGTAGCTGGTAATGATGTAATTTTATGCACCACTATATGAACACTGGGTTTGTCCTTTTTATGTTACTGGAAGTTAATATGGTTTTATCAGCAGGATTCACATGTGAAAGTGTGGACCTTTTACAGTATTCATCAGTGTTCAATTTATGATCTGAAATATACTAAGGTAATCGTCTACATGTGATTTAGATAATTATTTCAGCATACATGGTAAAAAGGAGGAATTCTTTGCCATAATTTTATTTTACTAGATTAATAAGTACAAAACCAGGAGAAACACATGTGCAAACTTATGGTTATCATATTTGTGCATCACCATTTATGTTTGGTGAAAATATAAACTGTCCTCAAAGTACAGTATACTCTGGAGGTCATGGCTTGAAGATGCCAAAAGAATCACATAATTTGCAAAAGAATATGAACCCTTTTCTTGAAATGGCCATGGTTACTACAGAGGCAAATACATAGAAATAAGCACAGCAGATTTTGATAACCAATCTCAAATATTTTTCTGGCTGTCCAATAAAATCTACATCTTCAGTCATATAATGCTAAAAATAATAATTAAAAAAAATGCTTCAAAGTTGTACCAAATTCACAATTCAAATAGTATTCAATAAGTGCAGAGTTAATTGTACAGGTTTGAAGGGAAAGAGATATCTTCATGTTTTACCTTTTCAGATGTTGATTTGACACATTAAATCAAACACTGCAGAAAAACAGAAGTAATATTAATAGAGTTATATAAAAAAACTTGTTAGAGGCCTAGTATTCTTCGTGGTTAAGCTGAATAAAAGCTTTGTCATTTTAGGTGATGTGGTATGTCTTGTATTCTCTTCATTCTGTTTCTGTGTTTCACCTAACCTCCCTTCCCTACTGTGCCGCTCTCTTTGCTCCTTCCTTTCCTTGGTAACCGTATCTATGCAGCAAGGTGTGAGCGGGGCTGTTGGGGATTCTCTGATTGGCATTTTTGATCATGAATAGCATTTGTCTACAGTCAACAGAATCCTTTGGTTTCTACTTGGCACACAGCAGCAAGCTAATACTCGGTGGCTTCCATTCTGAAGAGATGTTCATGAATAAGTCGGAAACCAACCGCTGAGCTTGTTTCTGCTCGTTTACATTGAAGTCTTTTCAGCGGTTTTCTTGGTAATATTTCAGCTTGATACTTTTCCCATTTATCTTAAGCTGGTAGAGACTGATGGGAAAGATGATTTCTATGGGTGGAGTATTATTGTAGGTTATATGTGGGTCAAGCTTTGCGTGACCGACAGACTGCCATTATCACCACCCAAACACACAAAAGACCACGAGCGTAAAAGTGCTGGGAGGGGCAAATGGAGGGGTGAGTTTCTGCTGGTCTCTTTGTGACAGGGAGAAGAGACTGAACATCAATCCCATGGGTTTCCAGCATAAGATCCTTAGACCATATGTATTCTTTGGAAGTGTAGTGGTTGATGCTTACTCATGCTAAAATCCCAGGATTTAAATAGTTTGGATGTTTTATTTGCAGTTAAATGAATAAAGTGTGGCTCGTTTTTTTTTTTGTTTGTTTTTTGACAAGGCTTTTATTTGTCTTGTTACAATAACCTTGAGATATACATATGCAGTTGTTGACCCCAAAAGTTGTCATCAGGATGTTAAGATTACAAGGTCTTATGGTCTTTTTCTATCCTGTCACTAGTTGACAGGGGTCACACTCAAAACCTGGCTTCACTCCCACTTTCTCTCATCACTTTGATTTTAATTTGGATACAGCTCATATTTCAAACCGTTTCTTTTCTTTTTCTTCTCCTTTCAACCATATTAACATTGTGCAATTTTTCGCCTCATTTTCTCTCTCTGTTGACAGCCGCCCCTATCTGCTGGCAACCTAATTTGTTCTGCCAGTGACACTGATGTGTAATCGGGTAGAGAACAAACAAACAAAACAAAGGCCTGGTCTTTCATCTGACCTACAGAAGTTAGAGATGACCTGGTGTGAACAAATAAATAATAACAACAAAAGAAAAGCTGCATAAATCATGTCATTGTGGGTAGGTCTAACTTGGATCCAATACTCACATTATATTGCTTTGGCTTGTCTGCAGCAACCTGGGAATTTCATCTTCTTTTTATATTTAGCCATGTGAAGGAGTCTCGAGGTCAACCGAATCCTGCTGAGACTTGGAGCGTTTATGAAGACAGATGACAGATGCTGCCATCAAGGATTGATGGCAGAATAGAGAGCATCCCATTAAATTTGACTCGATGGCATCCTAGATGGTAAAAGGAAGATGCACCTTGAGAGCTGACAGAGATTTGTTGAAATTAGATTGCCACTGTAAGGATTAGAAACATACAGTGCCATACAAAATTATTCACAACCCTTAAGCTGTTCCACGATTTTTCAACATAACAATCATGAATTTTCACTACGATTTTATATGATAAGCAAACACAAATTAGAGCATTATTGTGGAAGTGGAAGGGAAATGATTGATGGCTTAACATGTGAATTGTGGCTTGCGGTCGCAGGTATATTAATTTTCTCCTGAAAGAGAGTTCTACCTTGTAAGACTACCTTTTACTGGGTAATGTCTTCCCCAGCTTTTGCACATTGTGACTGAGTCTTTTCTTGGCAAAAAAAGCGAAGGATAAACCAAGTTGGATGGAGATTTTTATTTTAACAGCAATTACAAAATGTTGCCACAGATTCTTATGTGTTTAGGTCTTGCTAAGGAAAATGATTATTTAATGCTAAAAATACACTTAATCTTACGACATGTGTAAAGGGATAGCCAACACTTTATTTGGAACAGTTTTCTGTGGAGCATGGGGGAGCTCACAATAGCAGACATTCAAACAAAGCAGGGCCCTTTTCCTCCCCCGCTGACACACAGAGCAATAAAATTTACAGTCCGAAAGGGGTCAGAGACTTCTTGGCGCCTCTCGGCCCGGGTCGGATGGAGATGGGCACGAAGTGGTCCGCCTTTACTTAGATAAAAACCAGACATCGGAGCTGTAATCAGGGGAGTTTCCGGGGTTCTTTGGGGGGCCGAACAGGTCGCTGATTGGTCAGACAACGGAGCGCCTCCTTTGCATATATTAAATAGGGAAACGCCTCTTTGGTTAAAATTTCAGGGCAGCACCGGAGAGGGGCTGAGAGAGTTTTTTCATCTTTTCTCCACATGGGCGCCTTTGTCTGTCTCTGTGTTCGTTTGTCTTCCCTTGTGTGTTTTTATTTTCATGAGAAAATGCATATCTCTGTATCTCTGCAGCTTTGTTGTCGATTGCTCTGTATGAATTAAACTCTGTGATCTGTGACGTCATTCTGTTTCGCCGTACTTTTGCAGCCGTGATGACATCCGCTCGCGACCCGGCTAACAGGAGGAAAAGGAGAGCCATGCTTTTTCCAAAATTTAAGCTAACATAATAACTTTTTCTCCTTAACAGTCTGTAAACTAACAGGTCCAGTCCAAGACAAGAGCCTGCTTCGACCTAAATATTCTCATTGTAGCTCTAATTCAGGGATCAAGTTAAAAGTAGCTATGAGCAAAAAATTATCTCCTTCGTTTTGAAAAAATGCAAAAAACAATTCTATTATAAAAACAAACTAAATATACTGTTTTAATGAAACCTTCTAACCTGATTTCTAATATGCAAATCATTTTAGTTGTATTCTAGGCTAAAAGAACATGATAAAAGTCACTATTTTCAAGGGATATTTCTTTTTATTTAAAGAAACATATTCCCACTGAATGATGCTGCCTCTTCCTTATTTCACAACAGGAATGACGTTTCAGAGTAATGTGCAAAATTGAACTTTTTAGGCTAAAAGTTCAATTTTGGTCTAATTTGATCAGAGAAACATATCCCATATTATTTCCATTTACTAGCAATTATCATTTACTTGGTAGTGGTATCAAAGTAAAGGGGTCCGAATACAAAATGCATGCCACACTTTTCAAATTTTGATTTGTTTAAAAACTGAACACCATAAAATATTTAAGTCACTTCTTATTGGTCCATCACATATGAACATTTCTAAGTACCTAATGCTGAATACTTTTTACAAGGTACTGTATATTACCTTCAGCCTTATGTGCAGGGTTTTACACTCTGTCTGCTTTAGCCAGTGAAATCACCCTGGACTGAGTGACAGCTTATATTGTTGCTTTTTGATCCAATGATTCGTTTGACAGTCAAACAACCAGAAATATCACATTGAGTCACGCTGCTCTGCTTTTAAAGTGAACAGATTGTAGGCTGCAGTTTAGGGCTACAATTTTTACATGATCATCTAAATTCAGAGGAAAGGCCTGGGCTGGAAGTGGGATTTCAAGCAAAGGCTGGGAGTTCCTCTTGGATCTGTCTGGCTCTAAGTAGTAAATTCTCACATCTCCCTTGAGGGAGCCCCGGATTACCTGCCTGTTAACAGGGGAATTTCCTTTGGCTGCTTTGCAGGCTTCATTTTTGTGTCTCTTACAAAGTAATTAGAAATGTCATGAATATTGAACGGATAAAAGATTGAAAAAAAAAAAAAAACCTTGAAAGCTGACAGATGAACTTGTTTTTTTTTTAGCTTAGAAACGAGCTCTTAGGATTTGAAGTACCAAATATAACGGTGAATGTAATAGTTTCTTTAAAAAGAACACATGAACTGCCATGATGTTTTTTGTAAGTCTTTTGTGTTTTTTGTGTTTGGACTGGCATTCATTTGAGTGTTTTTCTCTGTGTGTTTTTGAAAAAATATTACATCAAAGAGCTACTTTCCTTCCGTGGAAATATAATGGCTCACTGAAGGAGTATTTCAGCTGCTTTCTTCATCATAGGTGTTGAATATGCAAGGAGGAATCTCTCATCTTTTACTGATTGTAGTAGCTTACCACAGAATTTTTACTTACACATTCAATCTCAATGCAATCTCAGTAACATCCTTTTCTGGATAAAAAAAGAGCATACCACACTATTCAAATTTCATATGAATCATTGCAGGTAAAACTGACGTTTAATAAAATGTTACTGTACCATATGTGGGAGTGTTCAAAGGCCTTGCAAAAGTGTTAGTCCCCTTCAGTATTACAACATCAAACTCAAGTTTATTTTATTGGGATTTTATGTAATAGACCATCACTAAGCATTGTTTTTATATTTAAAATGTGGCATGCGTAATTTTAAATACTTTTTATAACCATCTTCTGCTGCATTTGTAGCTGCAAGTCTTCAGCAGTTTTTCTCCATCAACTTTACACACTTAGAGATTTAAATCTTTGTCGTCTTTTCAAGTAAACTCAATCTTATTCAGATTGGGTAAGGAGAATCTGTCGACATTAATCATTTCTTAATTCCTGGCACATATTCCCAGTATTATTTATGTTTGGACTTTACTCTGAGGTTTTCAAGTACTCAAATGTACATTAATCTTATTTGTTTCATTGCTACTCTTGTTGTGTCTTTATCGTTATTGTTCTGCTATAGTCTTGGGCCCTTTGCAGGCTCCAACAGATTTTCTTCCTGGATTCCCCTTACTCCATCTTCTTATCAATTATGCCAAGTTTTCACTTTTCCCTGCTGAAGAAAAGCATCACCACAGCATGATAATGTCTTATCATGGGGATGGGGTCTTCATGGTGACTTACAGAGTTAACTTTTCTCCACATCCAGTATGTTGGCTAAGAAGTTTAAGTGCCTCAGCTAACCAGAGTTTTAGGTGCCCCTGGCATGATTTGTATCAAACTTCACACTAGACTTCCTTTGGCTTTCTTCCAAATGTGACTTTCTTCTTGCCGCTCCTCTATAAAGGCAGTATTTGTGGAGTACGCAATTGAGCATTGGATGCCAACACATTTTCCCACCTGCACTGTAAATTTCTGTAGTTCCTCTATTATTACCATGGGCCTCTTTGCTGCTTTTCAGTTTATGTTCTTGTTCCCCATTCTGTCTGTTTTGGTGGGCAGGTTTGCGGTTGTAACATTCTTTTTTTCTATTTGAAGAGGATGGATTGAAAAATGCTCCATGGGATGTTCAAAGCTCATGTTGTTGTTTTATAAGCTAATCTACTCCACAACTTTATTTTTGACTGCTGACCTATTGGTGTGGTCATTGGTCTTTATGATGTTTGTTTACAGATGTTTGATAACTCTGAGTCCTTCACAGGACAGCTGTCCTTACACTGATAATAAACTATACAGAAATAGACTATATTTACAATAAGTTCACTTTTCCATATATTTGGTTGCACTGCATTCTATTTTAAGGATTTCAAGGTAAAAACACTACACATTAAAATCACATTAGGTTTATGGTTGTAACATGACAAAACATAATTTTACTTTAGTAACTTGAAGCACTTAGTGGATGTTTTCATTATTTTGCCATCTTAACAGAAATTAATTTGAATATTTGTGGGTGCGTATGACTCAAAGCCCAAATTAAATTTAATCAATCACCTCCAGAAGACTCTTGCTTGCCCTGTTGAACAGAGAAGGAACAGAGAAAAAAGCTCTTTTAAGTACCTCCTTTATAGACACATCTACATTCTCACAGCCAAAATGGAGTGATTTTTCATATAACATCACACAAATGATTAACTCTCACCATCAGTAGACATTTTGCATTTACTATTTTCCTCTTCTCCATGCAGTTCATTATTGCTGGTTCTTCCACTCACTTTTTCAAACAGATGTTTAACAGCAGGTAATTAAATTTGCCACTAGTAACAGAATTGTTTCTTGTGTTAATTATATTAACATATGTTAATCAAATTTAATCATAAGTATCCCTTTTGATGTGTTAAATTCATTAATACAGGCAAGACTGGCTAAGCTTATATTTTCCTGTCTTTTAGTTTTAATCCTTTTGCTTTTCTCCCAAGGACTATAAATTTTAACATTCACAGAAGCTCAAACAAGCCATTAAGCCCCTTCAATAATAAAAAAAACTTCTTATAATTTGCCACCCTTGAAACGTTAATTCTATAATTCAGGGTTAAAGGAGTGATGAATGTGTTTATGTGTAGTTTTTTGTCAGCAGGAAAGATGGATGGTGAGAAAGCCTCAAGGCCACACCTGAGCTGCACAATATGGAGAATGTTTTAAAGTCAAGGAGCTCACACGGCGATGCATAGCACTAGTGTGGACTTGAGGCTTTCCTATCCTCGCTCTTCTGTGAAGTTAAAACTCCTGTCGTCATAGCGGCAGTTTGATGTAGTGGTGTAGTCCTGAATGTGAAGGCTGCCAACGCACAGGGCTGAATGTTAAAAGCGAGAGCTTCGCAAATTAACATCTGAAAAGAGGGAGTGACAGAGTGCAGCCATGATGGAGCCCAAGTGCAGTGCTGCGTAGCCGATACCCAATCGATATGTCACAAAGTCCCATCCAGGTTGCTGGGGAAAGGACCGGTCTCCTTCAGACCTCACTGACTCTTTGTTTCCTCCAGTGTTGAATCCTAATTCATCCACACTGCTAGAGGCCGAGTCAGTCTCTTAAACAGTCATTAAAAAGCTCCTTAAAACGTCACAGAACATTGCACTCAATTTTTTTTTTTTTTATTGATGCAGGTTTCGACATGAGCGTTTCAGTTCCTTGTAAGGCAAACCTCCTTAATTACTGAACATTACGGCATTTTAAAATTCTAACCATCAATATTTGTGACCAGCACAGATGATTGCATTTGAGCCTGTAAACTTGTTGGAGAAGCAATCTCAAATGCAGGGTGTGGAAAACACCCTGACAAGTTTTTAAAGGAAAGAAAACTGCTCTTGTCAGAACGTGGTGGTCATCGGGGAAGGAGGATTGATGGATAGACCTTCAGGGGACAACTTCACAGAAGTGCTGAGCAAGTGCAGCAGCATGATTAATGTAAAGCCCTCTCTATATTTGGAAGGCTGTGGGACAATTTTAGATTTCCTGTATGTGGAGGTAGAGGCTGTAATTACATCCTATAGAGCCTGTTTTAGTAAAATGAATCTTGTGGAAATCTCTTATAAAACAGGTTTGCGCTGAAGAAAGTCAATCTAAGACTTTGATTTATTCTTAAAATATGTTTTACTCATACTTAGCAATTAATTTTTACCAGCAAATCGAATGAGAAACATTTGCTCTGGTCAGTGGTTTACATTCAATTATCACAGCATGAATTTCAACTTTATTTAGGCTGCTAAATAATTTATTCAAACCATTTTTCACCAGAGGGGAATAAACGAAACATGCAAATTCAACAAATTTAAAAACCAATAATTTGGTGCACAAGCGGATTTTATGTGAACCACATAAGGTGAAAGTTTAACAGCAGCACTACAAGTATATGCAATTTCCCTTAAACAATTTTTTGGCATAACGCAAGTTGGATATTTGACCATTCTTCCTGTCAGAATCTGTAAATTTACTGTAAATTACTTGGTTTCCTGGCAGAGAGTTGAATATTAAATTCAGCTCACAGATTCTCAGTAGATGTAAGATGTGTGCTTAGGATTACTTTAAAATACAAAACATTTAAAACAACTGACCCATACTGTCCCGCTTATGGAGGGAAATAGGAAAATTGGACATAAACACCATGATTTCTGCATGATAAGCTGCCACTTATTATCTGAGACACTGAATATTGGTTATTTAATACATGAAACAAAGGCTTGAAATCTTTCAGTCTGTATATGAAATCTATATAATATATAGTTTCATTTTCTAAAACAAGTGTCAACAAATATTGATTTTTTTCATAATACAGTAACTTTTTCAGATGTACCTGTATTGATGTGCAACACTTGAATGTCTGTTTTGCAGTGGGATGTTGTTCAATTTTCCCTTGGAGTGATATTTATTGACACATCACTGTGATTCCCCTCTGTTCTAACATTTACAGAAGCTAACATCCCAATGCGGGTCTGATATCTGATTTAAATTCCTCTTGAGGCAAACATTAATGATGGAGAAACTCACCCACACAGTGACGAACGTTGTCTGACACACATTCAACATCCAGTGAGGAATAAAGCTGAAACAACAAAAGGTTTCAAAAGCTGATTTCATCAGTGCCTTTCACTTCGCCTGACTCACTGATGTCTGACTTGGGTCATTTGTCACCAAGCGCCACAGCACAGGCTTTAGGGATCCTGATCACATAAAATTGAATTATAGGACCCCAAATACAATATATTACACCTGTGTGAGCCATGGTACAGTTACCGACAACTCTGAGAAATCCTCGGAGAGGTGTTAAAGGATGGATGGTGGAAATAGCATGGTGACGGTGTGGTGAAGAAGCTGAATTTTGATTTTCAAACTATAGAAAACTGGACAAAGAGGAGCACTTTTTTGTGTTTGTATACATGTTTGGTCTGATCTTGGTAAACTCTCAGAAAATATTCATCAAATCTTAAGCTTTTTTACACTTTTGTTTTGCGCACATCACTCAAGCTCAGGCCTAAAATTTTTATAACCATAGTTGCAGGAATGTTAATTTCCTTAGTGGCAGCCTACTGTGTGTGGTTTTTTTATATAAGAAGTCAGAAAATAAAATCGTTTTTGGTCCTGTGCAGACCACTCAGCCTCAGTGACTCACATTCATTGTGAATGCGTCGGAGAGATTACCTAAACGACACTCAAGTGGCCGTAAATGAAGCAATCTCCTGCGCTGACTATCCATTACTGTTAGCATCATGATTAGCTTGCAGCCATTTACTCAGCAAATCCATCCATCCATCCGTCCATCCTCTCGTTTGGCTTCACCCACTTTCCTCTTGCACTTCTGTTGAGGCCCTCTTCTATTTCATCAATATCTGCATTTTCTAGGAGCATCTCTTATCAGCTTTTTTTTCTTTTCCCTTGGACTTCCTCTTATCTCTGCCCCATGAGGCTGGAACTGTCCTGTGTGGCCAAGATGAGCTGTAATGAGACAAGCACTTTTGCCTCTCTGCTCACCTATCGCATAGAGATAGTAGATTCATTTCCCACTCTACAGCTCTCTCTTTCACTGTGTGGGACAGTTTAGACGCAGCATCACAATCAAATCTACCTTAAAAGGTCAAACTTGCATTTACTTGACTTTTGACGCAGCCTTTTCTGTTTCATGTCAAGATACTGCACTCATGTTGAAGGAAGCATTATGAGCTGCAGGCAGAGGGCAATTCTAAACCTCCAGTGACACAAACAGCACTGTGTGAGATTTTGGAGTCATTTCAGTTCTTTCAGGGTTTTTTTTAAGACGATCCTGAACAACATTTATTCAGACTTTCTGCAGGTTTGAAGAAATCATTGAAAACTATTGTATCTGTTTTTATTTACATGAACAATGGTATTTCAAAATTACATGTAAACCTCTCAATAATTAGTGAAAAAAATCTTTGTTGGCATTACATAAATTAAACCCTACCCATAATTACTGACCAGCCTTTTCTTGTTTCTGCTGCTATTTTAATGATTTATTGTTGGTGATGTGTTTACTCTTTGCATTTGATAGGCATCACCATAATCTTTTGTACCCTCCGCAGACTCTGGCCGCGCAACTCCAAAACAATAGAACATATATGTTAGTAAAAGATTACTTAAAAAATGTAAATCTGCCAGGTTTATGAACTATAAATTTTAAAATTAAATAAATGATTTTTTATTTCCGTGTTTGACATCAAATGACTTGTTTGAGTTTTGCTCCAACACAAGAATTGTCACTAATACTATTTTTTCTGGAAAAAATAATTACAAAAAAACACAAACAAAAAGAAAACAGCCAAATGGCCTTAGTAAAAAATGATGAAACTACTTGCGCTCCAGTTGACAGCTCTTATTTTTGCTTAGCTTGATTTATCTGGAATATCTCAAATGTATTTCTGTTTGTAGTCTGACGAAAATCTGTGTACTGAGGTCTTTGGTGTATCACATACCGCAGAGTTCCCATACAGTCTGGAAATGTCTGGAAAATAATATTATTTGATTAAACTATTTTCCATGTCTTTAAAAGTGGAAGCTATAACAAGACCACAGAAAGATATTTAGATTTTCTAGATTTTACTTTTTGTCCCTTTGTCTAAATTCTGCTTGTTTGACCTCTGTAGGAGGTCTGTCATAAATTTGTAGTGAACAGTTGCATTTATTTATGTGCATTTATTTCTTTACAAACTGGCAAGATAGGGACTAAGAACTCTGGAAATTGAACGTGGGAAAGTGTGTCATATTGAAATAAATTTTTTTTCCAGAACCCTAGAACCAAATGTTAAATAAAAATGAATGGATAACTTTGAACTGAGCTGAGTCAGGTGCAGCCTCCCAAGGCAAATTGAACATAAACTGTCTATTTTTAAAGTTTGCAATCAAAAGTTTATTATTGCTATTTTTGCACCTTATTTCAGAGAAAGATTTGCAAAATATATTGCACTGTGACATTGAGGCTGTCATGTGGTTCAGCCTGCAAGTATAAGCTTAAATAACACATTTTCTTCAAACAGTGGCAGCAAACACAAACAGTTTAATAAAGGAGGCATTAGGGAACATGCTCAAAGCAACAGCAAAAGTGGTATGGAATAAAACAAGTAGAGAGAGCTGGATGAGGATGGAAAGATGCCGGATCTTGATAAAT
Organism: Xiphophorus maculatus; assembly: GCF_002775205.1. NCBI lineage: Eukaryota > Metazoa > Chordata > Actinopteri > Cyprinodontiformes > Poeciliidae > Xiphophorus > Xiphophorus maculatus. Next base: position 7,698,330 of record NC_036458.1, on the reverse strand, counting down.
GACGTAACAGAAGGGAGTGAAGCCTTTGCGAGCACAAAGACGAGGGCCAGTGGGACGAGAGGTGAGAGTTAAGAAGGAAGGTGGGTAGGTTGGAGAACTGAATAAACATCAAGATGATTGAATGTGATGGGGAGAGGTGGAGAAAGAGTCTGTTTTCCAGATGCCTCACTCAAAAGATAAAGGGAAGGAAGGAGTGCTGGTTATCTCTGGGGAAATGCTCAGAGAAGGAAGTGGAAGATGGAGGTAGGGGGCAAGTAGGGGGCAAGTTGAATTTTGCGGTAAAATAAGCAGCAAAGTGCAGGACAGGATGTTAACAGCAGGAAATAAAGGGACAATGTGTTGTGGTCTTTCTTCCGTAACCAATTACGGCCTGTAATGACCAAATCACTCATTTGCTGATAGGGTTTACCAGTAATAACTGAGCTAATAAATCTCAGATGACTTATTGCAGCCACACAGGCACATACAGAGACAGCTACACACCATGAAGAGTTTACTCAAAAGCTTATCTGTGCACTGGATCACAACATGCTTTCTACTGCAACATTAAGTAAACCTGGCGAGATGCTAATGCAATTACAACACGTCACTTCTGTACATAATTCAGAATACCGCAATTAAAAGGTCAAAGAGGACACGTTAAGCCATTAATTTCTCATCTGTGTGTATTTGTCGCCACTAAATGGCTTGGTGAGTAGAGGGATGCTGCTAAAAGGTAGAGGACATGGTGTTTGTTGCTTATTTACTTGTCCTTGTGAGGCATTAACTCACATTGTAAGCTTAACAACATGTTTCGTTTTCTTTGTCGCATGTTCAAACAGCCACAGATACGTTATGAAAAACCTTGCACTCACATGGGACAGAATTCATGTTCGACACTGCTGATATGCCAGAAATAATTTAATATATGTCAAGTCACCTTGTGCCTTTGCATGGAGATTCCTTGGGGAGGGAAGCTGTGCATTCAGCAGTTGTCTAGCCCTGTGTGGCCATTGTTAAGCTCGCACTGCTCAGTGGGTATAACCATGAACAAGACTGAGACATCTGCAAGTTTCATTATCAGCTCTTTAGAAGGAGACTGGTGGGTGTGTCCTTGGTCTTTGTCTTTCAATACATGTTTTTTTTTTTTAAATGCACAAAAGATTTTGTGAACTCATGGGTCTTGTAGAGTAATGTTTACAAATGGAAAAATATTCTAGACTTAGTGTTTCTGTGTCTCAATTTTGAGTGAAGCCATTTATGGATTCATTCTGTATCATCTCATAAAAAGTCATACTGGACAAGTGAGTTTGTGTTTTTATGTCTGTTTTGAGCCCTCAAAATCCCCAGCCAGTCATAGATTGTGTATCCATCTTAGTTTTTTTTTTTAAATAGGGTGCCTCTCTGCCACTGTTGCATCATTCTTGCGCAGGTAGGGGAAATGCTCCAAAGTCAAGATTTCTATGCAATCAGATGTATTTTATAATAATTTGGAACGAATCAGACTGTTTTTATGATTTAGCTATGCATGTGTGGGTTATTTTCAGATGCTCCAACTTCCTCCCACGATCAAAAACATTCACGTCAAGTTAATTGGCCACTAATCAATCAAGCAATCAGATGAATTATCTCAATAATACAGCAGTAATATGACTTTTTATATGTTCCTTGTTACATTTCTGAGTTTGTTTTGTTGGAACGGAACAAAATCTCTGTTAACATTTGTTCTGTTGATACTGACTCAAATGTCAGTCAATCACTCCATTAATTTTGTAGCCAATTTCTGATTCCTATTTTTCATAAAGTGTTGTCCATTTCAATTTTAGCCAATTCCTAATTATATAGAACACATAGGAAAAGTGATCATTAATTATTCATATGAGAACCAGAGGTGATGACATACCACATATTATTGCATTGACATTTTAGACTATTTTCAGCATTTTGGGTTAGGGTGTAGGACGGCTAGCATATCGAAATAAACATTGCTTTCTTTTGAGATTTTTCAAAAGGCTGTCAACATTTCCAAATGCAGTATGGGCCATGACAGATACTGTCATGGCCCATACAAAATACAAAAATATATACCTTAGCAACTTTATAGTACTCCTTTAGCTTTCCTCTTATCTGCTGAAGCTCTGTGCCTTATTGCTCTCTTGAAGGCTGAATAAAACTCAGACATATCTCAACCTGTCATATAAAATTTAATTTCCCTTTAAATCGATTTTTTCCATCTTGTACTTCCTCTAATTTCAGTTTTAGATACCTCAGTGATCCTGAAGTTATGTGGTTTTGCATCTTTTCCACAGCTTTTTTTTAGCTTGTAATGGCCTGGTGATTGATCAGAGCCATCATGGAGCAAATACTCTGATTGTGGTTACCAGTCAATTTCTCTGGGCAACCATAATCCTCTTCAAAAGTTTCAATATTTGGTCTCCGACTGACCTTTTTTCTTCTGTGTATGATGACCTCTCAGGTGCAGATCAGGACTGAGTCTTACATATTAATCAAACATTAGTGCTGTCTTAGAGGAGCAGGCCAATGAAGGCTCTCCCTTTATCCACTTTTGGTTTAACCCACTGCCTCTGGTCAGTGTGATTTCTTTGCAGACTTTTCTCGTGGATCTAAGTTCAGACCCACTGGTGTCAATTACCACAGCACTTCTCTTGCCTCCCCAGACTGTGATTGGCTATCTTTATTTGAGCAAAGAAGTGCCCTTGGGGCTGTGTACTGTGTGTAAATTGTGTGCTGCTTTGATTGCAGGCTCTTTTAATAAGAGCAGATCAAGATGCAGAGATTGATGAGCTTTTCTGCTCCTGTGGGCTTCAACAAGCTTGCGTTCTAATTTTGTAGACTGATGAAATCAAATGTGAAATTTTCTTTCTCAGGATCTGCAGGTGGAGGAGAGGAAGAATGTGGGGATGCAAAAGTAGAGACAGATTGAGGTAAACAAGGAAGGAAAGAATGACAAAAACTGGAGGACAGGGAAGGCAGGTAGGGAGCGGAGGTGACTGAAGCAAAGGATGAGGTGGGACTTGCCAGTGGAATTTGTAATCCAGGACTCTGGCTCGCTGACAAGTGCTGTCATAAACACACACACAAACACACATTCCTGATTGGAGAATGGCCTCCAGCACAGAATCAGTGCATCCAGGTCTACATTTAGTGGCTAGTTGGAGATGACCTGTTTGAAAGGTGTTTTAGGGCACGAGTGAGCCATGTTTTCTCCGCCTGCCCTGCTAGCTTGGCACGACCACTCAGATGGACATAATAAGAGGGATGGAGGGAGCAAAAAATAAGACAGACAGCCAGGGACATGAAATCAGACAGAAAGGAGAGAGGCAAGTTCAGAATTGGCAGCCTTACTTGCCTCTCGTCTTTGTGTTTTCCAGTACTCCTCCTCACTCCCTCCTCTTTCTGAATCCTTTTGTCCCTCCCTGCCTTTGATTTTTCTTTTTCCTTTTTTATACTCTATATTCTGCTTAAGACAGTGGCCAAGTGAGGTGGTGACAGTACTGAATGAGTGAGGAAATGTATGGATGGATGGGATGACTTAGGCAAGAAAACAAACTGAGGGACAGAGGGCTAACAGGAGCGAGGATGGAAAATGATGGAAAACTCTCAGGTGGGAACTTGGAAAGCTCCCCTCACTTCTTTAAATAATTTTTTTCTCTATTTTGTATTTTTTCCTGCCCTCTCTTATTTTAGGGAATCCTTTCCTGCTTGGTGAAATAGCTCATATGCTGGAGGTGTTTAATCTTGATAACTCATGGCGTTATGGGACTCACGGAACATGCGTCACAATGTGTTTGTGTTTGATTGTTGGTTGTTGTCATGATAGTCACGTAGCTCTGCTGTCTGCCTCTGCTTGCCTCCTGGATGTTCAAAGGCTGTGGAGCTCGGTGGCTCCTCCAGGAGTCAAGCTGTTGCTGCTGTTGCTGCTGCTGGCTCATTCGTGTCAAGCGTCTTCACAAACTCTGCTATAGCTTCATGCATGCCCTATGGGGAGGTTTAAGTCATTTGTAGCCAGTCAGGTTTAGTTCCTCTTGTTCCAGCTGTTGCTTCGTTCGCTGCCACACTGAATCACTTCCCCGGCTTTTAATAAGAACTTTTTGGGTCTTGTTGTTGAAGCTTATTTTAAATTCCTCTCAGTAAAGATGTCAGCAAGCCAAAATCCAAGCCTTCAATCAGTCAGTGTCAGTGCTTCCTTTTCCAACCATGCCTCATGTTCTTTTCCCAGTCCCTCTGGTATCTGCTCACATTCAGTGACAATAATAGTGTCTGGGGATTCTAGCAAGATGATGTTAGCAGGACAGCTGGGCCTGTTACACTGGTTATTCCTCATAATTACATCCACTCTAATGGCCTCGGTGACAGCGTGTGTTAGTGTGTCGTAGGGTTACAAAGCCCAGAAGCCCAAAGTGTCACTGAAAATGACAAGTGATTGCTACATTTTTGCTAGATCTCGCATAAACATTTTAAAGTTTACAATGTAGGCATGCAAAAATGGCACCTTCTCAAGTAGACAATGCAATCTGGCAATATTGGGTCAGTTGGCTCAGTAACCCACAATGGAGGTCAACACCTCACCTCCCTTCTTTCTGTTGTTTCATTTGCAGCACACAATGTCACAAATTAAACATGCAAATGGGTGTGAGTGTCAGTGTGTATTAAACCCATGAAGTAATCCTTGTTTCAGCAATTGGCCTTTTCATGCTCTCTTGCATTGTTGCTTTTTGCAAAGACACTTTGCCCACCCTGTTAATTAGTCAGGTGAACCCCAAGAGTTCAAACATTATTTATTCATCGAGTCCTCAGTTCTATCTCATCACTGAACAGTGAGTTAGTGTGTATCAGCGTGTGCTTGTGTGTGCATTTAGGATCAGCGCCAAGAGGATGTAGGGTTCAAAGAGTCAAAGTATTTAATATACAGATACACACACACCCACACAGACTTGAAGGAGCTGACTTTTAGCAAATCAGCAGCTTCAGAGATTAAAACAAAGCAAACTCCCCTTGAATAAATTATAATTTTTCCCTCTATTGCCTCTCAATACACCTACACACGGTTGTCTCTTTTGAAGGAGTTTAAAGGATTCTAGACAGCTAAAGAACAGGTAGTGGAAGATCAAAAGTGGGCAGCTGACATTTTCTTGTGTGCTGAGATTTCTTATAACTGTAGAGCAAATAAGTGTTGGGTGTAATGCATCAAAGTCAAGTGAGTATTGAAAAAGGTAGTGTGCATATCCTTAACTACTGTCTTTTTCAGTACTCACCATCTTGAAAGTAACACTTCTTTTTGTAATTGTAAAAATGCCCAGGTGAGAGCTGTGCAAAAGTCTGGAGCCATTGCGTTTGTTTTGCTTTTAAGGGATAATCTTTTGTCTAATATTTGAAAAGGCTATTGATTTATGGTTCTCTGGGATTTTAAAAGGCGTTTCAAGGTTCTCTTTGAATACTGATTGATTATTCTCTCATTTTCACTATTTTTCCTGATATTTTTCACAATTATGCACCACATTGGTTATTTGGAGGTTTTACTTGTATCTTTTTTGCTCATGAAAGATTTTTGTTTGTTCTTCCTCTTTGCTTTCTAGTCATATCACTTCATCACCAATTCTTAAAACTATTTCATACACACGGGTTGCCATTTTTCCCCCCTCAGTTTCATTTTGTACCCTTTAACAAACAATTTTGGATACAATTTAATTTTTTGTTGTGTTGTGAGCCTTTTTGAAACTTAACAACTATAACAAATTATGACTTCTTTTCATGCTGGTACATAGTAACAACTGTAGTAGAAAATTTAATTTCCTTCAGTAGAGATTAGAAAATTACTCTAAATTGTTATCTGTCAAAGCAGATACAAAGCATCACTCTGATAAATATTAATGGATGTATTGTTGGCAAAAATGTAAAATGACAACAGGCTCCTCATTGTGCCTGAAATAATGTAATTAAGAACACAAATTCACCAAAACAAGATAGATGTAGTTTGTAGTTCCCATCAGTGTATATGCATACATTACAGATTACTTTCTGAACTCAGTGATTGCATCCAGCAGATTAAATTGAAATTAATTGAATTGATCTAAATAGACTCAGCTGGATTTTATTAAACCAGAAATGATTTTCTGCAGTTTTCTTCTAGTAAAATTTGTTGGTATGATATATATTGAACTAACAATTAATAAATAAACAAAATTCAATTGAATGTAATAAAAGTCTGTTTCTTGCTCTATTTTTGCTTTTTGTATATTTAATGCTAAAAAATTTCTAACTACTGTATTTTGCCACAGCTGCATGATTGAACAGATCTGGTTCAGCTATTGTTGTTCTTATCATAGCCCTGACACTTCTTTTATTCTAAACTCTGCTCAGGTTTTTTTTTAGTAACCACTGTGCAAAATTATGACACGGTCACATGAAAGGACTTGACAGAAAATGGGTGAAAAGCTGCCAAACCTAGACAAAAACAACACTGACAAAAATGAATAGGAACCGAAACATTACATGAAAACTGGTAAGCATTTAGAACATTTACACAATATTCTAAATGTGTTATTTACAAATATAAGACTTTGTGCAGGTGTGAATATACTTAAATGAATCCTGGTGGTTGATCACATTGCTGATTTCAACTCTATATTATTACTACCAGCTAATTGTTAATTCTGTAGTTCTGAGGCTGAATAAGTATGCACTCATCCAAAGATTACATTACCAGCAATTCACTAACATTTGCAGCTTTTGTGTGCAGTTTTTCTCCAGGAATGGTTGAAATGCTTGTTGAATTTCAGGAGTCTTGTGTGTCAAAAGCACAGAGAAGAAAACAGAAAATGTAAGAGTGACACTGGTTGAGAAGAGGAATAGGAGAGGAGATGATGAAGGACCTCTGGCAGTATTTCTGAGAGCTCCATCTTCCCCTCAAAGTGTGGTTTCTCTTTGATATATTTTCCTTTTTCCTTGGCAGTCACGTTGACATGACACAAACGCTCGACCTCTGACTTTACAGTAGTTCTCTCTGTGGGGAGCCGTTATTTTTAGAAGCTATCAGCAGCCGCAATTTTTTAGAGAAATTGTTTTACCTGCACTGCTGAGCTTCGAGCTGTGTGTATGGATGATGTTCTTAGAAATGTATGCACTAAACACAATATTCCATGAAGAACATTTTTAGGGCTGAATGATAATTTAACATGACAAAGCAATGTTGGTTTCAGATAAAACCTGCAATTCTTCACTTATCCCCATCAGGGAAGCGTTTACAGTTACTTCTCAATGTAATCACAAGTTAATGCTGTTGACAGAGAAAGTATAATGTCTTAGTTTTTCTGCTTAAGGACATTTCCTGTTAGTTAACCTGTAGGCTCAAGGATTTCTGCTATAAACTAAGGATCAAATGCTTACCTCATCTGTGGCAGTCCAAAGTGAGACCTTTATTTCACCAGGAGGATTTAAATAATTTGTTTTGGTTAAACCTTTTTATTTGAAAATAATCCTATATTATTGCATCACTAATGAAAATACATATTATTTTTAAATCTCAAAGATTTAACAAAAATTACCCAAATCATTAAGGGCTTAAAATATACATCAATGTAATCTTCTCTTAAGCTTTGGGAAATACATTTGATAAAAAGTTAACAGTTAAACTGCAACTTCTCAATTATTTTAACTTTGATCTTAGTAATTAATATTCATAATTTTATATCTGTGACCATTACAGATAAAAAAAAAATATATATATATTATTTTAAGAAGTTTTACCAAGTGAGGCTACACAGGGGATAAAAGTCTCCAAGCTTTTCTAATGAATAAATTACTTATCAGTTCATATTAAGTTCACGTTTATTCTTGGAGGTTAGTTTGGGAATAGTGGTAACACATTTTCTTTTCTCTGTTTTCCTGTCTTGATCTGGTCATAAATTATAAAACCAGATGTATATTATTTCTAGAATTACAGCTTAAAGCTCTGCCATAAACAACAGCATATTTTGGGCAGTTCGTTGACAGCAAAAACAAAATGTAAAAAAAAAAATGGTATTGACCTTTCAAGTTACAAACAGTTGCCTATGTTTGCACGTCCCACAGTTGAAGTTACTTTCATCAGTCATTTGGATGTGTGTTAGTGGCCACCTACTAAAATCAAGTTCCGTATCTTACCCTTTTTGGTCTTTCACATTTTTCTACACAAAATATTTGGTAAATAGTTGCTAAATTCTTTAATGTTTGTCATGTTTTGGTTGGTAAAGGCTCTAAGTGCAGAAACAGACTGAGGTAAAACGGGAAAATGCAGAAAGTGCTGGTAGAGGAACATAGATACAGATAAATGCACACTTAAAAATAACTCAGGAACCATTTTGCAAACTTTTTGGCATCCAGACCCTCACTATTCAGGGTTTTAAACTTGGCCTGTGGTTCATAAACTGGTTCTGTTGCAAATGCTAAACAAAACTTTGAAACTCTTGATTGTTCTGGATATGTGCAACGAAAATTTTGTTTGTTTGGATCCCATAAAAATCCACTCTACACTAAATGACTAAGTAGCGAAAGGAAAGGGTAAGTATAGCTTTTTCAAGTTATTAGTATCAACACCAGAAACATCAATACTTTCAGATTGATACTTTTACTATGTGAAAGTATAGTAAAGTAGCCTCATCTACAGCTATAGCAGTCAAGTCCTCCTGTGTCTACAATGGTCACAGTTACCATAAATATTTCATCACAGCCCTATGAAAGCAGCTGTGGGTTTGCAGCTTGCAGGTGTATTCAGCCTCTGATTGAGCCATAACTCTAAGCCTCCTTTAGTCATTCCCTGGGCTGAGCTACAGCTTTATGTCTGGATGATCACCCACCGCCTAGCAGAGCCAGAGAAACTTGGGTTAGACTGGGGTCAGACGTAGGTTTTTTTTTTCTTTAAAGGATCTGTAGTGAGGATCAAGGAGACTGAATTTCTTCAGCTTTAAATGGTCTGAGAATTTCAGCAGCAGCTGCTGGGTGGGTGGTTAGAGCAGGGCAGTGCTGTGTCCACTTTAGGGTCCATTTACAGAAGTAGACAGTAGAGTGTTTGTCAGGAAGTGCCACAACTTTTAATGACAGTGGGCACATTTATTTCAATAATTTAGTTTAGTTTATTTCAATAATTAAATAAAAAAAATGCATGAATTACTCATATTGTTATACAGATTGACATAGTTCGAGACTTAAATCTAATGCATACACAACATTCAGTTTTCCTGTAGTTTAAAATATTACATGCTACCAATTAATAAGATTTTTAACAAAATAAAACTTACCATATGCACATAATCCTTTGTTGTGGCTTCTTTTATATGAATTATTGCATTGTTGCAGCATAGCATGATCAGCTTGTGGCTCTGCTGAAATTTTAAGGAGACCTGGTGTCTCTCATCGTCCCTCTGTTACTTCATAGATTCTCTTTGGAGGTTAGGCCAGGTGAGTTTGTCAGCCAATCAAGAGCAGTGATGGTCATTAAGCTAGCTATTGATCACATTAGCAATGTGGGCAGGTGCCAAGTCCTGCTGGAAAATAAAAAAAACACATCTCCACAAAGTTGGTCAAAAAAAGGAAGCATTGGACACCAAGTAACTTGATTTTTTTTTGGCTCTCCACTTTGTTTCCAGATTTTGGGACCTTGATTTCCAAATTACAAGAATAATTTGACCCATTAAAGCTTTTTCTCCTTAGCCCAGGTCTGGCTGTATGTCTGGTTCAGGAGTCTCTTATCTCAAGGGCTCTAAGAGTTTTAGCTTGAATTGGCTTGGCTTCCTTATTCTATCATGGCAACCATCTCTTGTGTAGCTTTTTTTTATATACCACAGTTTTTTCTTCCACTCACACTTTTAAAAAAATATGTTTTGATACAGGACGTGAATCATTAACCTCTTTTAGCAATACCTTGACTTACCCTCCTTTTGTCATTGAGTGTCTACCAGACAGTTACCAACTTAATAGTTTCCCTATGATTGTAGCGTTTGCAATGCCTAAAAATGTACCGGTCTTTATAATTTGTGAGAAATTTTATGTTGTTCTCATTACCTTGCAAGCCATAATCATAAAAAATTGCAGAATAAGTGTGAGATATGACACAAAATTTGCAATAAATTCATATGTGTATTTCACTTAAAATTAATCATTAAAATAATTGAACAGCTTGGTGATATTCAGTTTTTTGTTAAATGGCCCTGTAGTTGCATTTTTACTACCACAGAGATCCAAAGTCTCAGGACTTGAATTGACAGACATGTTTTTCTGTTGAAAATGCAAGTATTCCCAAAGCATAAAGAGATAAAAAAGAAAAACAGAGAAAAAGACAAAGCTGCAGCAGAGGCAAACACACACAACGGTAGAATGCTGCACTCTTTTCAAAACTATTCAGTATCCCAGAATGAAGGTTATTTTTATGGACTAAGAACGTTTTCCGTAAATATGTGTCCATAGTCCAGCTTTTTAAAATACAAGTAATTTGTTTTGTGTAAAAGATATAATGAAATAAAAATCCTTTCTGCAATTCTTTGTTCACATCATTCACAAACGGCCTAAAAGTGTTTTATAAGGGCTGTTTTGGGATTTTACTGTAGATGAGATAAACGCTGTGGCAGGAATCAAAGCAACTTTTGATGGGAGCCGCCGACTGTTTAAAAAAGGAGTGCGCTTATTTTTGGGATATCCGTCTGTTTGGTCTCTTCATACATCCTCTGGGAGTTCTCTTGTGAGATTAATTTCTCGCCGTCAAGTTCTAGACTCCCTCCTGTCAAACACACGCTTCCGAGCCTATTTATAACTGGACGCCCTCTCACAAACACTAATGAGTCTCTGGGAGACAAATGGATTCAGAGGACACCTTGTAAACCCTCTACTGCTTATTTTGTTCCCCCCAAACACTTTTGCAGCCCCACGGTCTCAATGCCTTTTCTTCCATTTTTTTAGGATTGTTTTCTTTTCTGTGTTCACACCTCATCCTGGCCCACTTTCTCACCAAAATGTATCAATCCCTGCTAACCTCTTTATGCCATCCCCAGATGCCTCTGTAATATTTTGAGACTCTGAGTTTGACCACCTATGTAGTCATCTTATATCCCTGACTGTAGCTGTTTTGTCTGTCTGTCTTTCAGATTTCCACCTCTTCTTTCTCTCTGTCTTTGTGTTTCAGCTAGTTGTAAGTCAGTGCTTGTGCTGGCTGGATTAGTGATGGGCCGCTCTGCCAAGTGCTCTGGGGCTCTGGAGCAGAACATTTAACAACTGTCAAATTCGAGTGTCATTCACCCAACAGGTGGCGTGAAGAAAGGAGGAACAATCACAAAAAAGACATTTCCTGATGTCTCTGTTCATATTAAATGCTTGCGTGTTCTCTCTAAGTATCTAAGCCCCTTCAAAGGTGTTCTGCTTGAGCTTCAAAAGCTTACATGTTCATTCTGTGTGTGAATTTAATAGGAATAGTGGCCAAAGAATTTGTTTTGGTAAAATATTGCACTAAAATCCTTAAAATTAAGAAAAAATGAAAAATAATGTTGAATCGACCAGGTAATGTGATAAACTGAAATTTTTTTTCCTTAGTCAGAGATCAAAATCTCTGTGTTCTGAGTTGCTCCTTAATGCAGTATAAAGAGTGCAAAGGTGTAAAAGCAACAAAGCAGGAAATAAGAGCAATTAAGCAGAATTTACTCATTGTTTGTCTGTGTTTATGATCTAAAACACAACCTAACACCTCCACAGCTCCACGCAACCCCATGGAAAGCTGATGCCTCGTTTAGTTTTATGCGAAAGCCAATTGTACATAGTACATCCATAGTCCATCTTTGGGTGGACTATGACTGCTGTATCTTTAGTCTTCACAGCTGCATGCTGTCATTAGTTTAATACAATGTTTGTTAAAAATCAGAGAAAATTGAGGTACCTGAAGTGGGTTATGTTGATGAAAACACATTTCTTATGTGCCACAGCAATCACTTTGACCTCAAATGCTATTAAGCTAGATTAACATTATGAAAAACACATTTCTCTTTTAATGGTCACATTTTTACAATGATATGTTTTAAAGCGACTATGTACTACACACTGTCACAAACATTTTATTAAAGTAGGTAAAAGAAATTAGTCAAACTTTATAGGCAACAAGTGCAGCACCCCAAAACTTCAGTCCTTTATTATTCCATTGGATTACTTTTTTTTTTTTTAACACGTTTGTTAAGTGTCCAAGTAATTTTTTCTTTAGATTCATGTGGATTTTTCCCCCTGCCCCTTTTATGGTATTAATTATTTTTTATTTGGCCTGACATGCTTTTATTATTACCTCTATTCAGTAGGTACAGCAGCACTGCATGCCTACTTGGTTGTTGTTTATCACACAAGTGTTGTCAGGGGTTTGTCTCTGTTGTTTTTGTTGTGGGCGCTGCGTTGCGCTCTGAGTGACAGCTTGTTAACATCGAATTCGTCATCTCCTCCTCTTTGTTCGTGCCAACTGGGCCCCCCCCACACATCACAGGAGAACCCCACGCCATCTGCAAGCCTGCCACACCCCTTCTTCTTCTCTATGCACACCCAAATGAGGCGCCTCAAACACACACAGCACCATTGGGACCAGAGACAGAGAAGCAAACAGAGAGCAGAAGAAAGTAGAGAGTCAGCTTATGTTAGTGTACACAAAGATCAATGAATAAGCGATGAATAAATGGAAAAACAGGAGCTCACATATGGCTTGCATTACTTCATGTTAGATTGCAAATGGTACACACATATGGAATATACTCATTTGAGTCAGATATTGTCAAGGTAACTTAGTTATACTGACCTTGGAGAACCTTTTAGGTACATAGTAAGACGAACAGTCAAACTAAAGAAAATTTACATGTTTTTTTTTTAGGAAATGTCTTTTCCGATAATAGCCCTAAAGTAAACTGAAGCAAATGAGAAAATCTATTTATGATGCATTTGCTGTAAGTGATTCTCTCCAATATTTTTCGTGGCAGATGGTCACCTACAGAGAAAAAAAGTGAAGTTTTAAGTAGGAGGTTGCATCAAATTATTAACAGCCAGGGCGCACAGGAAAAAGTTATATTTGAAGCTAGAGTTGCTGTTTTGAAGGGAATTGCTCTTTACCGTGTCCTCTGTGACTGGACGAGCAATTACACTAACTCCCCACAAGGGACTGCTGTGTGCCGCTTAACTTCCTATTCCTATACAGATCACACTAAGTATGGCAAAAAGGCTGGTTTCCTTCTCAAATATTAAAGTTTTCACTTCACTTCCAACTTATTTTATATCAACATGTAGTTTCTGATCTCACTGTCCTCAGATGCCATTTTTAATACAGAAGATAAAAGTCTTATTTTGTGATGAAAGAGCTTAGTTTAATATTACATAAAATGTTCTGAACGACAGCTGAAGGGAAATGCACATCCCTCTCCTTTGATTTTCCAATTTGTCTTTTCCAAAGCCGGTCGACAGCACAGCATGCAGCGTGCACTTTGACAAATGACGATCTGCATCAAAACACAGATCTATGGGTACCGTATTGACGGGACAACTTGTAATCTAAGATGCCCTGCTTGTTTCACATCTGTCACCGACTATGCCTTCGCCACGTGACGCTTGTGCATCCTTTATCTATACTCTTGCTATTTCAATATGTTTGTGTGCATGTGTGTTGGCTGCAAACGGCTTTGTTTAGCAGCTGACTTGTTGCTAAGGCAACGAATCTGCAGCAGGAAGTGATGCCAGTCTTTGCAGAGATAATTGCCAGTGGTTTTAATTGATTCTTTTTTAAGGTCATTTTTTCTTGCTTCTTGCTGTTCCAGTTAAAGAAAACCTTGGCAGAGTGGTCCAATTACCTTGTCAAGATAATTCCCATCAATATGGCTTCCATTCTTCTTACAATTTCATAAAAATTTGCACTTTTGTGACAGTAGATGGTGAGCCTTCTGGGTAGAGGACAAGAAATATTGTCTGTCTTAGAGTACAAAGAAGCGAGAAATGTCAAGGAGATTTCTAATCGATTGTTTCTGTAAAATACAAAGTTTAGTTTCATTTGAAGCTCCATCCTGTCACATGCTGGTGTTCCTGCCACCAGCTGAACCCAGCACTAATAGCAACTTAAAATAAAGCTGAATGGCAAGTCGTCAGAATCTACAGTCCATTAACTGTTTTTTAAATGACAGACATAAAGCCAAGCATTTCAGTTTAATATCAAATCCTACACAGTGGCATTTTCAAATCATACTGCCATGGAGCGAAATCCAGCTAATTGCTAGTATCACTGTCACTGCTTGAACATTCGCTTCTGTTTCACTCGTGCTGCTGAATGTGTCCCATCTCTAACATTACCCGTGTGTTTGGGCACTTCTCCATCATTGCTGCTTGCATCTGTTCTCATCTAATCAGCTCATGCAAGCATTTAATGAATCTCAGCATGCAATTCACCAATTTGATTGAAAACCATTGGCAAAAGCCTCACTAATCTGACAATAAATGTGTGGGTATCTGAGATTACTGGTTAGGTTATTCTGTTGACTATGTTTGGCAGTGAGACTGGCAGCAAGAAGATGCTCAAAGCAGGTCTGCTTTGAGAGAGGCAGCAATTAATTTCAATGCCAGAGTCAGCTTAGTAATCCTGCCCTATTAAACAGGTAACCTTAACAGGGAAACGGCTCTATTAGAAGCGAGTCTGACAAGATTTAGTGCAAATTTGCCTGTCATCATTAAACCTCAGGCTCACATCACATAGCAGCAGCACAAATCAGGTTTACAGCCCTCTAAAAAGATATTTTAATAATGATAATCTTGTTAAGAGCATTACTTTGGGTCTGAAATGTCTTCTTATGTTCAAAAACAAACAAAAAAGAGATAATCTTGCGTCTCCAATGTGCAATCTATTAAAATCAATCAACTTACAAAATTGCTCACCTCTAAACATTCAGAGAAATAATTTTCTTCTTTTTCTCCCTGGAATTCTAGATTGTGTTTAAGAGTCCATTAGCCATAGCCTTTTATTTTTTATTTTAAGAAATTGCTGGTTAAATGTACAATAATCTCCTACAGTCTCTTACAGACTTTGTGATCTGAGGAGAGAAATGGGAAGATGTTCTAATCTAGCAAAACAAACATTATACAATAGTATTCAATATACAGTAAAAGACAAGGATTCCAAAGTAGTACAATCACCACAACAATTTTCAGTTTATTGGCACTTTAAATTATCCCATTAATTATGCCGTTATCTCTGCTCTTTTTCAGTCTTCTTCCAACATATCTTTAGCCTGTGAATGAAGCCAAAAACAGTAGTGATTGTGGGTATCTTTCATTATAACCTAATACAGTTATTTATTTATTTATTTATTTATTTATTTATTTATTTATTTATTTATTTATTTATGTGACATAGTTCAACATTTTTCCGTTTTTCTGAAAGGCAAAAGCTAAAGGCTTATGTGGTAACAGGGCATACTTGACAATCATTCAGCAGATGATAACAAGGATAAGCTACAAATTGTCCTTGCTATGTACCAACAGTTCACAGAGTGTGATATCTAAACATGTTAATAGAAAGTTTAATGGACGGAACAAGGTCTGTGGAGGTCAAAAGCAGCATTCCTGTCCAGGGGATTTCACTAGACTACTGTCATAGTAGAAGATGTCCTATGTTTTTTATTGTGTGTGTGGGCGTAGGGGCGCGCGCGCGTGTGTGTTTGAACAGTTTTTGTTTCCATTGCAATAGCCAGAATACTGTATGGAAAAATACAGATATGTTTGCTTATTCACTGTAGTGATTTTGTGGTATTATCTGTTTTCAGTGGGTCCTGGGTTCAGTTCCCGGCCCAGGGTCTTTCTGCATGGAGTTTGCATGTTCTCCCTGTGCATGCGTGGGTTCTCTCCGGCTTACTCCCACAGTCCAAAAACTTGACTGTTAGGTAAATTGGTCTCTATAAATTCTCCCTAGGTGTGAGTGTGTGTGTGCATGGTTGTTTGTCCGTCTGTCTCTGTGTTGCCCTGCGACAGACTGGCGACCTGTCCAGGGTGTACCCCGCCTCTCGCCCAGAACGTTAGCTGGCACCAGCACCTCCCGATCCCGCTAGGGACAAGGGTGTAAGAAAATGGATGGATCTGTTTTCAGTTTGAATTCAGTCCTTATTGGATCATTTCATCAGAAAACAAGCTTCTTGATTAAGAATGAATAGAAATTAAACCTTTTCTTAGTATTTTAACAAATGCTAGTACTGTAATTTACTCCATTTACACCAGATAGATGGTGCAACAGGTGATGACATTTCCCTGACTGTAAAGTCTTCCTTTTATGTTTCGTTTTTTTTGCTTCTTTCATCATCGGCTCAGCAGTGTAATGAATCTTGCAGCCTTTTTTTCGTTTTGTCTAAATATCTGTCTGGGTTACTGTTTGATAGGAATACTCTGGAGGGATGTGACAAGTCAACAATTCTAGTTTGGGTTTAAAGCGGCACTTGTTGAATTGAAATAATTGAGTGTAAAACTATCAGAAGCATTGCGATCTGCAGCCTGTTATTTTTGTTTCCCCACTTATGCTGTCACTCTGAACACAAGGGTTCTTCTGCAGCTGGACTGCTGTAAATACTATAAATGTTAAGTTTCTTTAAATGATATAAGCTGCATTCCGAGGCATGAGTTCTTATTTCATATGTGTTTTAATTGCACAGAGATTTCCAAATATTAATCAACCTAATATTACATAAAAACATTTTTAGAGTTTCTGTGATGACCTAACATTGAGGTGTAACTCTTTTTTTACCCCTCCAGGGGGTCTTTTGTGGGCTCTAGTGTCCCTTATATGACAGTGGGCTGACAGGAAACGGGGAAGGAAGACATGCGGCAAATATCGTCGGGTCCGGGAGTCGAACCCGCGACGGCCGCGTCGAGGACTCAAGGCCTCCAAATATGGGTCGCGCTAACCACAACGCCACCACGGCACGCCCGAGGTGTAACTCTTTAAGGTATCTCGGCAAGTGGGAAAAACTCACCGCCCCTATATTTTACAAACATTTATCCACTAGCAACTCTATTACATCTGCTTGTCTCCATATGGGAAGTTACTGAAGGTAGCTCGGGGGCTATAGGGTTTTCCCTGTGAGAGAATCGATTCTGTACTGTTATAATACAGGTTCCCATGTGTCTTCTGCCCTGATTTAACAACAGGTTGTAATTGAAAGGTGTTCTCACCTGCTACTGCCCAGCTTTAATCACAATTGAAACTGAAACAAATAAGTGTGTCTATCGCTCTTCATTTTGTTTCCGTTCTTCCCGTCTCTGTCATGTCTTCTTCAGCTGAATAAACGCACATCGGTAGATTTGTGCTACAGATCGCCCCAGAGGTGTTTCAGTTGAACCTCTAGCTAACTGTAACTTTCTGTGGTGGATTTTATTTATTAACAAATTTGTGGTAAGAGCCACATTTACTGCTGCCTGTCTACACTGTTCACAAGTGTTGACTGGGCAAAGAAAAACCATAAGCAGGCAGGGCTTCCTGGTAGGAAAACACTGTAAATAGAGGAGAGCAGGGCGTAAAAAGTTGGATCTGGCATTTTGATTGTGTTTTAAAGATCAAGGGAAAGTACTGGCATCACCATCTATGTAGCTGTCTGTTAGTTTTATGTTAAGGTGCCCGAAGCCTTTTGATTGCCTTGGTTTGTAATTACATCCAACAGCTCACACATGCTTGTTGACCTTTCCGTGATGGCTCACTCTGACTGCCAAGCTTTACTTTTCCCCTCTTAACTAGCTTCTCCTGTTGTTACAGGAGAAGTGAATGCTTCTAAGCTTTTTGAGCTGATCTAGGGTGGAAGGTAGTTTGCATACTAATTTATCTTTAATTTTTAATTAAATTTAACCCATAAACCTTTTACTTTAAGTGTAAATCAAAAAAATCTAGCAGGAAAAATTGACAAGGGTAGCAATGTCACATGAAATTATAAGTAAAACAAATAGACCTAACAAACTGGCACCCTATGAAGGGATTTAGAAATATCCTGTAGTAAGCAACATCTGTCCTTGGGTCGTTTCAGAGAGTCACAGAAATTTAGTTCGGAGACGGAACACTTTATACAGAGTTACACAGTATTCCTTGTAGGGGTCATACCATCTATTTATCTAAAAAGTAAAGTAACTGATGGTTTTGGAATCTACATCACATTGACAAACACACTTGATTAAATCTTAGTTAATGACTGACATTTAATGCATGCTGAAGTTGTTTTTTATATTGTAGAACTGTCTTTTTGTGGATTGTATGATTGAAAGTAGCATCTACTCCGACCTCTTCTGTTGCTAAAGTGCTTTGTTCAGCCTTTCTTGTGTTCTTCTAGTAATTTGTTTTAACTGTCCCCTATAGAGCATGGTGCTACGAGTGCCAACCATTTCCAGTTTAACTAATTTCCTTTTCCTTATAGCATTAACAGAAGAGCCTGAGTAGCACTTTGCTGACTTTACTTCCACCGCCATTCTTCTCTGATTCAGTATTCCTGATCCAGTCTCTGTGTCCTGCATGCTCTCTCAGCCAGGAGTCCACAAGGAGCTGGTTTATGCCTTGCAGCAAATCAGTTTCTGTGTCAGAGAGGAGGAGCCTTTCCTCTGTAGCTGTCTGCAAAACAACAGACTTAATGGCTATACCACAAGCTTTACAAAATATAAAACGTCGCTTATGGAGAAACATTCAGTGATGATTTGCACCAATCAAAATAAATTCAACAAATTTATAACTGGTTTTGGCTTTTGGCTTGTTTTGTGTTTTGCATGAAACACAAAACAACAAAGAGACAACTGACAACAAAATTTTATTTGCCTTTGGGATTAATAAAGTATTGTAGAATTTGAATTTGAATTTGGAAAGACTATTGATGCTTTTTGTGCTCTTATGCTCTCTTTAGTGGGCCTTTTATAAATGTTTCTTTACTTAATAGATAATTTTGATGATGTTCTCTGCAATGGTTTTACAGCTTTTTTTGTTAATAAATTTTGATAAAAGATCTAATATTCAAGATTTTTTTGCAGTTGTCTTATTGGTCTTATTGTGTCACATAAGCATTCATATTGTTTGTCTTGCTGTGTATTGATATACATTAAATACATGTTTATATTTAATTTGTTGAATTACATTTGTCCAAGTTAAATAAAAATTAGCATTTTCTTCCACTAAAACATAGCTATCCCTGGGTTAAAACCATTCCACAGCAGCCCTATTGCAAAATATAACATGTCTTGTCTAGGACTGCCTAAGATTTTTCTCTATTACCCCATCAAATTCATCTAGATCCTCTCTCCATGCTAAAGAAAAACATCCCCACAGTATGAGTCTGCTAACACCATATTTGTCATATTAGGGTTGTTGTTTTCAGGATGTTGTGCAGTGTTAGTTTTCCACCACACATTGCTGCTTGTCTGATTAATGATTTTTCCTTGCTTGCTGTTTTATTTTTAAAAGCCATGTCTTAGTGGGTTTGCATTTATGCTGAACTCTTTCATTTTTGGATGATGGATTAAACGGTGTACTCTGTGATGTTCAAATTGTGATTCAAGCTGAAAATTATTCAAATATCTGGAATATTCAGGTGTATAATAATACGAAATACTTACCAACGTGTTTCTAATGACTGTAAGTGAAAGCAATATTTTAGAGCTCCCCATCAAGGGTCCAGACTTGAATCTGATCCAGAATCTATGGGGAGCGCTAAAGATTAAGGTGACAGCAAGAAGGTTTTCCAATCTCAAAAAGTTGGAGCTCATCACCAAAGATAAATCATTAAAGAGGTTTGATTGCTGTAATGCCCAGAACAATTCTTCTATGGATTTTTGAGAAGGGTATAAACAAGTTCTGACATATCACTTTTTATTGAAATGTAAATGAAAACATAAATATCTTTTACTGGCCCTTTTAAAATGTTTTATTATGATTTCATTCCAATTATAATATCTCTATTTCCATCACACACTCCTTGGTTGAAAGAAAATTATTTTACAACAAAATCTGCCATGTATATAAAATCAATTTTGGGCTTCAATATACATTTTTTTTATAGCTTAAGCCAGCTTTAAGATTATTTGTAAGGTTATCTCTGAGCTGCTTGGTGTGTCTCTTGGTCCTCATGATTCTGTTTAACTGTTGCTAGCTAATACACCACTGAGGGCTTCACAGCGTAGTTGTGTTTATACTGAGATTAAAATATGCACAGGTTGCCTCAGTCAACTTTGAAACTGAAGGAAAGCATTTGGAAGTAATGAATCCTTTTCCTTTCACTTCTCAATAATGGGACACTTTTGTTGGCCTATCATAAATTCCTTCTAAAAACTTTGAAGATTGTGTTTGTAATAAAACGAAACAGAAAAGTTAAATAGACATCAATGGTTACATAAACTGTAGACTAGTTAGGTGGCCAGAGGAAGCTGTAATTTCTTCAGACACCTGTGTCGCTAATAGATGTAAGGGATATGTGGCCCCTTTAAAACAATGTTTAGTCATTAGCCTCAGGAGGGATCTGAATGTTTAAAATACCTGTGAAATTAGATTTAACTACTGAACTACTGTATCCAGAGCTGCAGCCTGCAGCTCTCTTATCATGCTCGGAGACATGAAGACTCTTGTACATTCCCCTGCTCATTCTGACCCACTCATACTACACCCTCAAAATATAAAGCTGTGGTTCCCGCTGCTTCCAAATCCATCAAAGCACCCAAACCACTTTCTCTGATTCTCCATACTGCGTAAATCTGCATATAATGAGGGAGAATCCTTGAATCCTGACTTTAAAGTCCTGTTCCCCGTGTAGCCTGACATTGAGGTAGGAAAAAAATGCTTTCTGAGTTAATTGGTTTAAGGTTTGGATTTAGAAAGACTGAATATTCAAATGAATGTTTTGATAATTTCTGTGGGTGTGTTGGCGATTGGTTCGTGTCACAAGCTGGATGCATAAATAACCAACTGAAGGCGGTGCAAACTGGCGACTTAAACCGTGAAAAGGGTGGCTTTGTGAAGAAAAGTCTCTACAAGTTCTATAAAAAAGATCAAACATTTAAACCTATTCACTGCTGAGAGAAGGTTTCATGCAGTTTGTTTTCCATAAGCCAGAAGCAGCAATTACAGTTGAGATGCTAAGTTATTTTTTCTGACCTTGCCAAATCCAACTTTTTCAGATCATAATTTCCCTTGGCCCATTTGTCTTCTAATATCTTTCCGTGCCCAACTCCACTTGCTCTGTTTTAACCAGGTAAAAGCTTTTGATCAGACCCTCGATCATTCCTTGATCTTTAAGTGGAGCTGGGATCTCACTGGCTTGGGTCACTGGTCTTATCAATTTAGATAGCAGGCTCTCTTTTCATTCAGGCACTTCATTATTCAGTGGATCAAAAAAGTGCTGCAACATGTTCTTCGTCTCTGAGTGTCCACCTTCATTCAGCGTTAGATCCAGAGTGAAATGCAGATGTTTCTATATTGCATTAAAGCATTTATCTTTTTCACCAACCTTTTTCACATTTATGTTTTAAATTGCGCTCCTGTTGCGTTGACCCTCACACATTGTCTTGCCTGTCACCATTGTTGTCTTCCAGCTTATGTAGAAATGTATTCATTGTGAATGTTGAGAATACAAAAAGAATAACTTGTTCCCATTTTCTTTTCTTATATCCCTACCCACACAACTTCTTCTACTTCTGCTGCTTTTAAGATAGGGCTTTGTCATGCAGTGTTGCAGCCCGTCTCTATAGAGTGCAGTTTGAAAAGTTTTTAGGGTAGAAATCAAAACAAGTTTTATAAAGAAATATTCCTTTTTAGCACAACAGAGTTGATTGTGCTGAGTGTTTACAAAGTTGTTATCCCAACCTATATTTTGGCACAAGAGCTTCTTTATTTGCACAGCAATTATTACAGAGCTGTGCAAAAACACGAACTTGATTACAGTTCTTTCAGGCTTTTGTTTTGTAGAAAACAGACATTCTGGATGTGAAACACCTCAACGCTTCTATTGTTGTTATTCTCCCAGAGGCACACTGGCTTAGATAAACTCCTGAAGAGTGAAATGGAACAACAAAACACATAATGGGCTGACTAGTGGGATTTCTCCATTATTGCATTTAAAACATTGGCAGACCTGGCAACTTCAAAAAGACAAACATATTTTAAAAACTCATCACTTGGGTCCTTTGAACAATGTCTTATGTGTTTAGTTTTTTCCATTTTCAAACCTTATTTTTCTTATGATATACACACACCAGTTCAATAAAAATATATGTTAAAATTTATATGAGAAATAATTTGGTTATTGTTAATCTTTTTGATACGCTTGAAAAGTATGCAACATTACAAGCAGACAGTGCTCAAAGTGTGAAGAAAGAGTTAGAGCAATTATTTGTTATTATTATTTCTTGATTGAACATTTGCAGAACCTATAGGGGACAAAACAAAATCATAGTATTAGTGTCTTCTCCAGTACTTCCTTTGTCTCCTTTAATGGAGACAAATTCTCACAACAATTATAGAAAGTAGGGGAACAACAGACTGCTAAATACTGTGGCCTCAGCAAGAAAAATCTCACCAAGCAACTAAAACAGTCGACATTCTCCATGCCAATAGACACACTTATACGCCCATGGTTTGGCCCCTTAAGCATAGAGATCAGTGTCCCAACTTGGAAGAACAACACATACCTCCAAGTTATGTATGAGTGTTTCAGGCTGCAGTTCAAATTCAAAATGTATCTTCTATGCTTTCAAAAAGAAGCCCTGGTAACATGTTTGGATTAAGGATATGAGGATGTTGAAGAGCAGAAAGAGGAGGAATTAAAAACAAGAGCAACTATTAACATGCCTTAAAATCATATAAAATCATCTCATATAAACGATTAATCGCAACCCCCCCCCCAAAAAAACAGGCTTCTTTTTCTCACCAGTGATCCACTTACTGCAGTCAGGTTTTGAAAACAAATGTAGAATTCTTTTGCAAAGTATTTATTCTGTCTGTACTGTTGAATATTTAATCAGAACTCCTCTCAAACAGTGCATAGTACCTTATGCAGAAACCCTCAATTTTATCATGTAACTGTTAAGTCCTAATCTGAAAGTCCTAATGTTGTTTCCTTCTCCACAGTAAGGCGGAAACTGGTAGTGTAGGTGCAGAAACTTCCCATATAAACAACCAAATAAGAACAGTCAACATTGTTTTCACATTTCAATTAGGTTTTTTAATTTTCCCACTCCACTATCCAGCAATGTTCAAACTGGTTTTACCCAGTGTGGCTGCCTAACCAAGACAGAATCTAAGAGAAGGATAAAACCAGTTGATCCAATCAGTGCATCATTTTGCTTTCTCAGCTTTTTACTGTCATGCTGCGGACACTCCGGCACATTAACGAGCTATAACACACAGCTACGGCTTTTCTCACTATTGTAATCAGACCCTTGAGTAAGGTCCTTGTTAGCTGATGCACAATAAGCTCCAGTCTAATGAAGTGTAAACCAGATAGGAGGGAGCTCTAAGCGGGAGTTTAGATGAATATGACCGGCAGGCTTGGAGAGCAAGGCAGAACTCAATCCTAATGTTGTTAGCCAGGAGGTCATTCCTTTCTGTATCACCCTTGCTCAGTTTATCAGCACTTCATAATGTGAAGGATGTAAGGGCAGAGTGTTAAAAGTGAGGATCACCCTTAAGTGCGAGAACTCTTCAAGTGTGAATAAAGTGAGAAGTGGGTTGAGAATGAGTACGATGTTTGATTTCTACTTTTCTGGAGTTATAACAGACCTGCTCCGACTAACAGACTTACTCTATGTGTCGGTTTATCCTTTATGTGAAAAACGTCTGTCTTTCTCCTCTGTACATTACCAGTCTAATTGTAACTTTTGCCTGGAGAAATTTTCCTCTGCTGCTCACTCGTTCAGCTATTCCTATTGCTGCTGACGACCATTTCATGTGTAGGAGGTCAGCTTTCTTTAGCCTTATTTTACACTTTTAATTTAACCAGAATTGCAAAATAGATTTTTCCCTCTAATCACTGACTGTAATTTGCAATTTAATTTTGCTGTGAAAATGCATAATCATCATCATTCATTCCAGCAGGTTATTGGAAAACAAACAGCATTCATATCCAACCATCTCATATGTTAACTTGTTTGAATCCATTATGATGCATATATAATGCATTATCTTCTGGTAACCCAGAGAAAGTGCTATCATGCCTTGATAGCTTTTTCTCATTGCCATATGAACTAGACCTGATGTGTTTGCTTGCACATCTGTGCACAAACACACAAATTAACCCTTCACATGTTTCTCTTTTAGCCAACGCTGGGGCCTGTTATCCTAAGCAAGGTAACTCACTGGGCGAATGGCTCCCTGCTTTTTTGTCCCCTCCTAAGTTCATTGCTATTCCAGTCACATATTTTATGTGTAACCATCTTCTTCCGCCTGTCTTTGTTCTCTTCCTGTCTGATTTCCACCTTGGGCTGCATTGCTTGTCAGATTGAGCACTGATATAAAGGCCACGTGCTGTCAGAGTGATGGGAGTCCTTAAAATGGACAGAAGGAACAGAAAGATAGTGAGAACATGTAAAGAAAGTGTCAGCGGGTGACGGGTGACTGAGGGAATGATGGGGAGAAGTTGCTGAGAAAAGTAAGACAGAGTAATGATAGAAATGATGTACCTGTTCCTACATGTTTCCACCTGACTTTCAATCACTTTAATGCCAAAAAATTTCTTTTTGCCTGTTTTCTAAATAAAAAAAATAAAAGACACTTAAAGACAAACAGGCATATCAGAACAAAATAACCTACCTGAAAACAAATTCAGCTATAGCCCCTGCCTTTGATCTATTGTAGAAGCACTTTACTTTTCTCATTTTTCTTCCCCCTTAGAACTTGAAATCAATAATTCTGCAAGAAACTGCTATGTCCTGGTGGCAAATAGTCTAACATCCCACCCCATTTCTCTCTCTTTCTCTCTCCTGTCCCCGTTTTTCCTCTCTGCTCCCCTCTGCTTCACTTGTTTCCACCTGTGTGTGTCTGCTACGTGTCTGTATGTCTCCACCCTGAAATGTTCCTGGATGCGGATTTGGGTGGCAATTTGCCTCTCATCCGTACACGTTCCGCCTCCTTCCTCTTACCTCTTTATTCCTTTTCCTCATCCCTCCTTCTCCTTCTCCTCCTCCATCCTCATCCTTTAGATCCTGAGCGTGGCGGCAGTCACATGATCTCTACAGATGACCTGGAGTATCCACGAGAGTACAGGACGCTGGGGAACAGCGGCCGGCGTTTCTCCAATGTCGGCTTGGTGCACACATCTGAGCACCGCCACACTGTCAGCGCTGCACAGAGTCTGGAGGCCCTGACCAACCTGCATAAGGCTGACATGGAACGGAAGAGGGACGCCTTTATGGATCACCTGAAGAGTAAATACCAACAGCAGCAGCAACAGCAGCAGCAGCAGCAGCTGCAGCATCCGCACCACAGCCCCCACCACAACCCACCATCACCCTCACCATCCCATGCCAGCATGAGGGGCTCCTCGGATCGATCTGCTAGAGAACAGGTAATAATATTTGTTACATATTTTTTACTGATGCCCTGAATATGTTTTTATAATTGTGTTAACTTGTGACTTAAGGCAGATGCAAAAGTGTCTACAATTCCAATTATTTCCTGATACACTATTGTCAGCTTTTTAGCTGTTTGTGAATTATATCACTGTTAGTCTAACAATAGTCCATGCTAAACCACACTAAACAGAATTGCACTGGAGAATTAAAGCAGCTGTTTTTAGTTGATGAGTCCAGATTCAAGAATTCAGATAATGGCTCTAATCTAGGGAGTATCAGGTTGACGTATCAAAGTTTCTAACTTAAAGGGAATATATTATGCAAAATTCACATTTTGCATATTTTTATACTTTCATTTGGGTTTCTACTGCTTCTAAAAACAGCCCAAGTGCTTTAAAAACCCCAGCTGGTTTGTGACAATAAGTTTAAAAATCAGGATATTGAAATTACAAGTTTCAAAAACCTTCCGAATGTAACGTCACAAATCAGCAAGCACTGCCTTTCACCTAGCAACCCCAGAAAAGCCCTGCCTGGAGCAACCCAAGCTGAGCTCCAGGACATTTGGTTAGCTGGTTTTACTGCTGTGTGTGCTGTACGATGGCTGGTGGAAAAGATAAGTGTTTTGTTGTTAATTTACTATTCAGAAACCACTTGTTGCATTCTTGTTGGTTGTGCCGGAGGCTCTACTTCTGCTTTTCAAATGTAGACGGTTGTGTAATTATGCATTTGCCTTCAGCCATTTTTACAGTCAAGTGTAAATGCTGGCAGAACTTAGCAGACTAAATCTCATTTTCTAAGAATGATTTTGTGCAAAAAATTTTATGAACATGCTTTGTATATCTCATAGACCTATCCTAACCAGACCAAGGAAGCCTAATAGGTCACCTACCATGTTATTGTTGTTCTAAATTTGACTTTGCCAGCTACACCCTAATCAGTGTTTAGGAACTGCAGCCCTTCTCCTGTTCGTGACCTTTTTTTAGCCATCTTTGCAATGATTATTACTGCTGAAAGATAGACTGTTTGGTGCTGCATCTTTCTGGCTCTCTCTGCCACACTTTGTTCACTACCAGTGTAGAGCAAGCTGCACAGAATGTAACAGTGACACTGAAAAAAATATTTTTGGATATTTGAAGTTTAGCCCTAAAGGGACATTTTGAACGTGACCAAGAACAGCAATTTTATTTACCCTGACAATTTTTTGCAAGAATTTTCACTCTGAAGTCCAACACAGGATTATTATTTGGCAGATATGGAGCAGGCAACTCCTCGCTCCACAGCAGTGACGAGTGAGGTCTTACTAAGATGCTGCAAATAGGAATTGACAGATGATTCTATTACAGTGACTACGTTTTATGGCTTATTTAGATTCACTACAAACTCGATAGAATAAGTTAACCGTAACAAAGTTTAAAGGGATTTTGTCAAAGCAAATTTACCATGTTCTCTGTAGAGGCACAAGATGAGAAAACTCTCGTAGGGATTAGAACCGGACTATTATCACTAAGAAAATTTGTAATACTCACAGTTATTTCATAAATAAGACACAGAGAGACATCTTGTGATCAGCAGTGCCTCCTCCTTCTCTCCAATTGTGATGTTCAGACCAAAAAGCTTTATTTTGGTTTTATCGCATCAAAGAATTTTGTGTCTCTGGGTCCAGCAATCTTTAAGTTGTGCTTCTGTCAACTTCAAGCAAGCTTCCATCTCCATATGACCACTTTAATGTTAAGTACTGGTTAGTGGAGTCCATAAGCAAAGTGCAGTCCATAACCTTCTGGTGATATTCCTATCTACAAGAAGGGACTCTGCCTATGAGGTTTTTTTATACCTCTCTTGACTCTGATGTATAAGGCAGCCATATTTAGGAAGGGCCAAGTGGCTCCAAATTTTTTCCACTTCCAATTAATGGAGATCAAATTCCATCCTCCTAAAATGTTTTATGTTCACTAGATTTGTGTTTTGAAACAATCAAGTCTCAGGGGGTCTAAGGACAGTTTCTTTATCTTTATTGCTTGGTGTTTTCTAAGTGAAGTCCAGTCAGCTGAACTCACCACAGATTGACTTAAAGTTGCAGAAAGTTGTGAAGTGTGATCAGTACAAAAAAGATTTATGACTGTGAAGGAAATGCTTTTGTTATATCACCGTTGTTATTATTCTGTTTAATGAATTTGCATAAAAGGTAAATTTTTTGTTGCCCCAGGTTGGCTAGTGTAGATGCTTCAGCTCTATAATTACTTTTTGTCTATTTTTATACTGTTGAGATGTCGTATTTATTTTTCTGTGCATCAAAGACACTTAGATTGTTTTCACACTATATAGTTTGGTAGACTTTGGACAATTTGTAACACTTTTAGCTGGAATGGTTTGCTTTCACACCGCACAGTGTCAAACACTTTGAAAATCATATTTACCCCATCGCCTGTGGTGACTCTGGATCAAGAACCACTAAAGGAAATATGATTACCTCTAAAGAAGACATGACCACAATTTCCTTCCTCATGAAATGTAAACAAAAATGGAGTGCCGTTAGATTTTAGCGATTGTACGACTTCTTGTTTGTCTTTGGCAAAGGCGCACAAGCCATTTCTCCTGCTAGCGCTAGATTAGCGAGTGTGTTTTGCTTGTATTTAAACAGATTGCCCTGCACTATATCCTTCTTCATTCTTTGGGAGCAACCTCTGGTCAGCTTGGCATTCATATATGCTTCCAAACCACACCAGAGTTCACTTCAACCGAAGCTACTGTAGACCTCGGTTTCATGCACACCAGAGTTCACATTTTTGGTCTGCATCAGAGTTTGATTGCAAATTCACACCTCCCCAAATGAACTTGACTTCCTAGGCAAACAAACTAGATTTTGGTTAAGGCAAACTTAACAGGGCTGATGTGACTGCACCCTTAGTTTTTATGATACATTGCAAGAATTTTTATACCGTATCTGTCTGTAGCTCAAGTATTAGCTAGTTTCTGCTTGGCAGATCCTGCAAAGTGTTACCTTTGGGGAACAAAACTGGATCCCGTGAAGTGAAGGAAGACATATTTAAGCATTTAAATGATTTTTGTCCCTTTGAAGTGTAGTTTATGTAAGAACCAGTTTCACAGTTTCCGTCCCTGCAGCAAACATGCAAACGGCATGCAAGCGCTGCTGCTGTATGTAAATTTGGGAAAATTCAGGCATAATGACGTGACAGAAAAGCACATGAGGGAAGAGGAGAGAGAATGAAAGGGATTGAGAGAGAGAGTTGGGTGGGTGAACGACAGGTGGAGTCCTGGTTGCCTTGGGAACCACTCCCATATAAGGCACAAAGGGATATCGCATTGCAAAGGTCAGGTTGTGTGGAGAAGAAAGAATGGGACAATAATGAAGACAGAAATGAATGACGAGTGGAGGGACAACATGGTGAGCAGACGGATCCTGAAGTGACAGGGCATTTTCACTGCACCAGGGAGGGAGCAGCAGACTCCAGGATTCCTTGTAATCTTTCTCGTAGAGGGAAGCCAGAAGGGGGCGGGGGTTGGTGGTCGCAGTCAAGCAGTCCACTGACCAATTAACCAGCACCAACAGGACCCGACCGCCCAACTGTGAAGGAGTTAATCGGCTGGTGTTGTAATGAATTAAATAAAAAAGAGTTTCCGCCGCATGTGCAATTGTAGAGCGAGACGGGGAAAGAGAGGGACTGAATGAGGAAGAGGGAGATTTGTAAGAGAAGCAGAGGGAGGGAGAGACGGGCAAACAGAAAAAAAATGCGCTGAGGATTTTCTGCACCTGATGGACAGTCTGGGGTGACTGGAGTCTTGGACAGGCACAGGTGCTCTGCAGGTGAGATTTAACTGGGAGCTGGAAGCTGTTGCAGAGAAGTGTGTATGCGAGCGTGTGTGTGGGATAAGAATGTGCCAGCTGGGATTAGATTCCACGCCTGTTATGTTTGTTGTGGTTGTTGTAGTGACAGAGTGCATATGCCTCAGCAGGCGGAAACCCACAGCAGACGAAAGCTGAGGGGACGATAGTAAAAGCTGTGCACAAAGCTTTCCGTGTCTCCCTTCGAGCATGGGGTTGATTTTCTGTGCAGATATTATCTTTGTTTTTAGAATAGGTAGCAAAAGCTGCTGTTGTGTTGCAACTAAACTGGACCAGAGGATGATTTAGGGTGCATGAGTAAGAATGAGTGAGATGGAGGGGAGGGGGGGTGCAGAGAAGATGACGACATGAGAAAGAGTGGAGGAGGGAAGGGAGGGAGTAAAGAGTCTGCTTTACATGCAGGTCAGGTAACGCAGCGCGCCACTCTTTGAGGCTACGTTTCTCCGCTGGACTCCACTTGCACGTGTCTGTGTGAGTGTTTAATTGTGCAGATGATTCTGAAATTTTTGAAGTGAGAGTTGCATTTGACCCCTCAGTTCTAAGTTTAATCTGACATCTTAAATAGACCACAGTAATTATCTGCTTAAGGCATAAAGTGACATAAGAAGCTGCTTGTAGATTTGCAGCAAAGCATGGAATAAGTTGTTAAATGTGCTATTACCGCAGAAAATATTTTTTAATTGCATGGTTGTCAGGGGTAACATAATCAAATAAACCCTCTCCAGTTTGCTTTTGTAGTATTTACAACTCAAAGTCCAAGCTGTGTTTATCTGCCTCTGTCAGCAAAGCGGGTAGAAAGGATTAGATATGTTTACCTTAGCATCACAAGTGCACATTATTAATGCAACAGACGCTGCCAAAGACAGATGCACAAAACCACAAATTTCTTCTCCACCATTGAAGCTGGTCTCTCTGACAGATTTTGTCTTGCGGGTAAGAACAAAATCATTCTTCTTAGTGTCATAACAAATTAATTGCATTTATTTACAACATTAAAATGATGCCCTTGGGGTCCCCGCAGATGACGAAACTTTCTGGTTATGTTCAATATAACCAGATAGTCAAGGCCAGTTTACTTTTACTCTGGAGAGACCTCATGATTAGCTCGTCCCTGACACAGACCCATTGTCAATGACCCGTTAACCCCTAACGCAACCTCTCCTCAGAGAACATGATATTATTAACAAATTCATCCATCCAGTGGGTTTTAAAATAGCTTATTTACACTTGTTGAACCAATGCTTGAGGAGCATAAAAAATACAGTTTTGTATTCAACAACAGCAACCAAAAACATTTGAAAAATACAAACAGCACAGCTGGCAGGAATATAGCGTTTTTTCACAGCGTTACATCAAAGCATTGTCTTTCATTCTAGCGGCTATGACATTTGTCAGGAGTCATTTATATGCTAAAGGAGAAAGAAGCGTGGGTTGAAATTTTTATGTCTTTTTTTGGCATATGTCTAAGCCTACATGTTCACATATCTCTAATATTAAAGTACTGTATAAGGTACGGCTGGATTTCTCAGTTAATCTGCTGCGTCTTTGTTTCCAGATTGTTGAATTTCTTACTATTGCTGTAACATAATTATCAAAGCTCTGTTTTTTTTTCCAGAAGACTCCTTTTTTAAAACAGAGTATATAACTGCAGCAACTGACTGAGCAAACTCACAAAAGAAGCAGCTTGACAGATAAACCTCAATGTCAAAGTAAGCTTAATTACAAAGAACATATATATGGAGGGGCTACTTAATGCTAAAATACTTTTGTCAGCATTAAGTGCTGTTGTTTGCATTTTCATTATAAAATTAACACATTAATCAGAGTAAAACAACATTCATATTAGAAAAGTACATTGAAGTTGATTTTTTTTTTTTGCTTTACTGTGTCTAAAATGTTGGAATATTCTGCTTAATACTGTCCAACTATTTTCTGCAAAACAGAAAGAAAACATCAACTAGTACTGAGTATTAATAAATCAGGTACACCTCTGAATTACCAAGCAGGTATTGCTGTTTTCAAAAATGCATTGCAGCCAGAAAAGTGCCAGACATGAGGTTTTCTAAAGCAGCACTGTGAGAATACATTTAATGAAAAGGATCTCCTGCTGTGAGGTGTTAGTATAAAACAACAAGACTTAATGATGTGCACCTCCCTTGTTCATAAACCTTCCCCCCAAAAAAACATCTGTCAAGTTTCATGGCTTGTGGAAAAATGTCAAAGTCACAGTTAAATTCTAATCTTATTGAACGTAAAGATTTTTAATAAACTAAACACTTGAAATAGGTTTATTCTCAGCATAAATACATATTTAATTTATGACTATATGTATATAATACATATATATATTGAAAACACACTGACTATCATAAATAAAAACATGCCTGTCACTTGTTTTAATCTTTTCTCAGGGTAATGTGGACTTTAAAGAAGAGAAGCTGAATTGGGTGAATATTGCCTGCAGAGAAGAATAAAAGTGGAGTTGGAATTACAATTGAGATTTGTGAACTCTGCTCCATCTTTAATATTGCATATCGTCGACTTGAGATATTTCTTGGCCAGCAGTGACTATGTCTGGTTTTAACTGTGGGGTAATTTTGGCTTATTTTAAGTCTTGTTTCCTTAGGCCTTTACGAATATGTCAGCACTTTTTATGCAATCTCCAAACAGCAGGAAGGGCAAACGTGCAGATGTTTGCTACCTTATTCAGTGTTGCAAATTAGCAGGTCAGCTTTGGGGGTTGTGATGAAAAGTGAGCAGCAGGTGGAAAGAGATTGGAAGAAACCAGAGAGCAAGAAGGGGACAAAATGGTTGTTTGCCAGTGGTGAAATCTGGGAGAAAAGCCAACGTTGCAAGGAGAGAATGGACTGCTGATTTTGTTTAGTATTGCTATTTTCATTTCTTTTATAATAACACAATCTCATATCAGGTTTTCAGTAACCTGATGCCTGCAAACTGAGCCTTTACCTCCATTATTGACCAGTCAGTGGTTGTGTTTTCCATATATGCTTTAAATGGACCTGTCAGCAATATACAGTAAATCCCAGGATAAAAAAAACAATCAGCAAGTTACATGATCGTTGGTACATTTCAACTAATGTTTTAAAAGTTTGCATTCTCTTGCATTTATTATGTATGATTCTTGAAAGAGTAATTTCTTTATCTTTCTCATCTTTCTTTCTTTTGTTCTTCATGAAACTTCACAGCAACAGCCCAACTACTGGAGCTTTAAGGTTAGTGCTCCTTGTCTAAGTGTGTTTGTCATTCTTCTTTCTGTTTTGTGTGTGTTTACGTCTGTGGCATCTTGTCCACCCCCAACCCACTTAATGTCCCTCCTGCTGCTCTTTTTTCACACCCTTCTTACTCCTGCAACATCTTTTCACTTTTTTGGACAGAGCTTGTGTGTGGTTGTGGCTTATGTGGTGACAAAAATGACAAGGGTGAAAACAACTTAAACTTCTTCATGTCAATTTAATTTGTAGACCTTCATGAACTCGTGACACGTCCGTTAGTTAGCATTACTGGCTGGAAACGTTTGACCGGCTGGTTGTATTATAGGCGGTGATGTAGAGCTATCAAATGTGTCTTTATGGAGTGGTTTTTGATGAGTTGAAATTGATCAGAGGAAAAAGCTGAAAGAATGAAATTAAAGCATCAGATTTCAAAATATTCAAGATCCAAAACTGTGTTGAAAAACAGTGTTTTAGTTGATACACAGCTAAGAAGTTGATGTTTTTAACCTAACTGATTGATGATTAGATCTGAAGTATAATATAATTGCAAACTATTGTTTTATATTGTAAATTAAATGCTACTATTATGTAGTAGCATTTAATTTGTCGATAAAATCTGATCCTTTTCTGGTATTTGGTTTAATTATTTCAATGCTACTCAACCATTAAATGTAGTTTTAGCGGCCTACATCCCTGACATAAATTGCTGTTTCCTTTACCCCACATTACTTTAAGTTTGTGTATTTGTTTGACTGTTTTCTTAAAATGTGTGATTATTCAGAAAACAGTAAGATCTACATATACTGATATCAAAGGTGCTTCTGCAGAGATAGATTTTACCATGAAAACATCAAAAATATTTAGTGGGGAGAAGATTTGAAGATAATTTCTTATCATACACAATCTGCTTCGGCACCTTTTATATTTGCAGGGCTTTCTGCAAAGTTTTCTTTCTAATCAGTGAAGCTCCAGAAACCCATGCCCTACTTCAGCATCCCACCAGCTCTAATCTAAGCTCAGCTTTCCACTCTTGTGCTTAGCTGAGAGTCCAGGGAGATTAAACAAAGGCTAAACTCAGCCGCTGTGAGGTTCCTGGAAGAAAATCTTGGAATATATTTCTATTTTTATCCAATAACATAATCTCAAACGAAAAAACTTGAAAAAAATATATATTTTAACTTGAGTACATTTATCTCCCACATGAGAAATTGATAGCTGTGTCATTTTGTTTTCTACACACTCTGCATTCCTGTACTTTGAATAACTTCTTTTTTTTAAAATTGTGAATAATTACTAGCTTTTTACTAAAGTATTTCTCAAGGCTAGAACCAACAAATAAATGTATCTTTAACCTCTTTCCTCTCTTGACAACTTGTTTATATCATCCAGGGTCATGGGCCTTTTCTTTTGATTTCATCTCTTCAGCTCATCAGACTTTGAGTAATATTTACAAACTCTTATAGTCATCTGACCAAGGCACAGTTAAACTATAAGGGTACTGGGTCATTGTTATTGTTTTCATCAAACAATAAATTGGAAAATGACAAAGAGCTCTCTTTGAGCAGTTCTCTTACATTAAGTTGTAGGGACTTTTTATACTATACTACTATTTTATCTACTGTACTTTGAATTATTATCCTCAATTTCTGTGCCAACAAAATTAAATTTCTGCATCCAGCTGTTTGTAACACAGTTCAAATTGTTTTACATTTTAATAATTGCTATGACTGTAGATATAAATAAGCATGGCTCTGTGGCTTGTTTATTATGGAAAAAAAAATAAAAATCACAAACATTGACTAATTATTTATCCTGTGCAATTATATATATATATATATATATATATATATATATATATATATATATATATATATGTTTTACTTTCATTTTGCCAGAAAAAATTCATCTGCAAAAATCAACCACAAATGTGGTGACCTTATGATGACCCAGGCCAAATTAATCAGCACTAAATTATGCCAAGCAGCTTCTAGCCAATCAAGTTTGGCTCCTTTGATCATGTGTCAGACAGTTAGCTAGTTAGCACAGCTAACTGTTAAGAGAAACATTTAACAAAAATGCACCTTTTTGCCATGTTATATTTATAGTTTTAATCTAAACCTAATTTAAACCTTTCTGGTAAAAATTTTTTAAAAAGACAGGAGGACATAAAATTTTCAATTTGAGTCTTCCAGGCCTATATAACTAATTCTGTCTGGAAATCTCAATCATCATCTCACCTCTTCTTGAAAATGCTATTTTTCTTCCTTTCCTTTCACATGCTCCATCAACTTACAATTTACTGGGATCTGGCAGAGCCATCATTTCCATGCATTGATGACTTCAGGTCGTCTGAAGAGAAATGACTCCATTATTATGAGGAAATTTTGTGTCCAGACGATTGGCTGCAAAGCTTGAAAAGTTGAGGTGAATTAATTGGACAGTTAAGAGTAAAATGGATGTGTGGTATGGATATATTAAGGAGCTCTTTTCTTTAAAT
This sequence comes from Xiphophorus maculatus, assembly GCF_002775205.1. NCBI lineage: Eukaryota > Metazoa > Chordata > Actinopteri > Cyprinodontiformes > Poeciliidae > Xiphophorus > Xiphophorus maculatus. Next base: position 7,663,202 of record NC_036458.1, on the reverse strand, counting down.
TTCATTAAAAATTGAGAAAGTGCTGACTCATTGCAATTAACCGCACACAGATGCACTGCAAGCAAAGCATATGGATGAGACAAGAGCTTCTGTCAGCGGAGACTGAGGTGGAGGCAGATAATCTGACATCACTTGTCTCGGTGAGAAGCTTATGGAGGGATGGGAGAGAATCAGTGAGTGACATTGTGTAAAAGGCGTGGGAGGGAGACATAACTAGGGGTGAAAACAAACAGAAGCTTTTGAAGTACACCAAGATATTAGTTATCGGAAAAAACAGAGCAAGCTAGATATCAAAGGACTCATGGAAAAGTGGAGAAGTTCAAAGATTTGTCATTTTAAACATTTAGCCTAATACCCTGCAACTAACAAGTTTACGCGCATCAAGCTGTGCGACATTTCTCTTTTCAGTTTTACTCAATGGGGTGAGATTAGAAGTGGAGGCTACTTGCATCCATCATGTCATGAACCAGCCTCGAGGCTCTTACTGCAGTGCAGTTTAGACACACTGTCTCACCTGCTTGTTGAGTGCTTCACCTCAAATCAGCCACATACTAAAAAAGACACTACTGGATCACCATTGTCTGACACAGCACACAGTAATAACCCTTTTGGCTCTCGGCAATCAGGTTGTATCAAACGTGATTGTCTCTCCAGCGCTATCAGCTGCAGTTTACGTGTTCTGGATATAAAATAAAGCGGATATATTGTATGTACATTCATCAGTACATCTTGGCTTGAAGGATTTACTTCACAACATGTAAAATTATGGTCCAGAAATAGTTAAACAAGCCGATTAAAGTTTTTAGCAGCTGGATGTCAAATTTTTCGGGCAATTATGGGGGCATTGTGACCCTCAGCAAAACCGCTCGTCTGATGACAGCTGCTCTGACAGAAAATTAGATTTCCTAGGAGCAACTGTGGTTAAAATCTTTGCTTAATCTGTACAGTGAAAGTGAGGTGAAAGTGAGATAAATGGAGATTTAATTGACTCCCAAACCAATCTCAGTGTTTCACTTTCATCTACAGCACTGTGAAAATTATTACAAATGTTGTCCACTTATCCTTATTTGTAGGACACAGGTTTCAAATAAGCACATTTACGATCGGTCAAAGACAACCTGAGTCAAAATGAACAAGCAATTTTTAATTTAGTTTATTTATAAAAGGAAAAAAACTTATCCAAAACAACCTGACCTTAAGTTAAAATTAGTAGAATTGATAGCTCCCTCACTTACAGCAAAGTAGGCCCAGGGCATCACACTACCACCACTGTGTTTGACTCGCTGTGATATTCTTTTTATAAAATGTTGGGTTAGTTTTATATCAGATGTCATGGGACAGAAACTTTTACATTTACTTTTGTCTCATCAGTCAGCAAAGTATTTTTCCAAAAGTAATCTAGACATTTTTGGGAAATGTGAGATATGCCTTTGTGTGTTCTTCAGCCTTAGAAAATTCCACAGAGAATTTTTGTACAGTCTGTCTACAATAGAGAATAATGAATGCTGACCTTAAGGCAAGTTAGGTCTGGAGTGTTTTAGATGGTCTTCTGTTGTCATACAGGTTAGATTTAAGGGATCTATGTATTATACAGGTCAGGTGGTAATGAGGCCAGTGTGTGGCTTCTGAAAAAAATGTTGCTAGTCACAGTTAATATACCACATATCAGGTGGAATAAATATATTTACCCAGGGCTGGGTTGGTTTGAACAACAATTACCTTTTATGGTAATAAATCAAATCTTCAATTAAAAATGTTTTTTGTTTCTCTACAGGTTATTTTGAAAGTTTGTCTAATCTTAAACATTCAAGTGTAGAAATAATGGAACAGAACAAATCTGTTCTGGATTTTTTTTTCTGATACAGGTTAACTACATATAACTTTTTAGTTGATACAGAATGTCTTCTAGTTTTTGACCTTATAACCTTCTTCGGTGAGTGTTTGTTTTTAACAGAGAGAGCATGTTGCTACTGTGTATTAGCACAAGAAATCAGAAGAACTGGTGGGAGGTTGCATAGATTTAATACAGTTTGTAGCCTGAGGTCTGTTGTCGGGCCACCTTGTCCTACTTTCCACTCCATTTGCTTGTCTTCTAACCTCATCCTGTTCCGTACTCTTTTTTTCTGTCATCCACAGTGAATAAAGACAGTAGAAAACTCAGTAGCAATTGGGTTGGGCTGAAACTGTCTTAATCGGTAGAAAATAAAGGGCTTTCTGAGAGAAAGGCAACATAACCAGTTCCTGGCTTGTCTAATAGGAGCAGATGCAAAACCAGATGGTGTTTTTGCATGTAATGTTTAGAATACAAAATTACTGCAGAAAGATATTATCAAACCTCCTTAAAGTGGAAGCAGAAATAAGGAAGTCAAAATAGGAAGCAAAAAGTCAAGCTGAAAAATATGATACATTTGTAATTCAGCAACACGTTTCTAAGAAAATACAACCCCACTCTTTGCTGTTCCCACAGTATTATTTTTCTTTCAGGCAGGTTTGGAATGTAAAATTTGCTGTTTTCAGGCTTTGTGGAAAGCAAGTACTCGGATGCAACACATCCTCTTTGTTTTTGTATTTGCAGAAAAAAAATACATAGTTACTCATACATTCAAGCCTGTTTTACTTCTTTCTTTTTTGTCAAATCAACAATTACAGAGTAATAGAGTTGCAATGAGATTGCTGAGAATATCTAATTCCTCTGCTGCATTTATTAGAACGTATCATTCCAAACATAGTTGGCAAACTATTTTACTGAGTTTAAATTTAAAAAATTGTCAAAGAGTGTGCTCATACAGCTTCTTACTAGGAGTTAATACTCTGTAAAAATCTTCAACATGAGTTGGCACACATTGCACAAAATTCACTAATTACTTCCAGAAGTTGCTACTGTTACCAATTTTTAATTCAGTTCACTGCAACAAGTGTAAGTCTAAGTTGTTATTAATCTTCCCGTTGGCAAATACTTAATGACATCAAGTGTATTTTCCAAAGTGGTACAAATGTCTTCATATTTCAAACTATAGGACTTTTCTTCTTTAGTTTTTTATTTACAAAAAAATTCATTCAGTCTCCTCTCATTAGACAGGAGATACAAAGTCCCACTGGCCAGGAAAACAACAAACTAAAAGTCATTCATACCTATTACAGCCCTCAACAGCAGAGGTATTTGAACATCCTGTTTACGATTTTTATCTTGTTTATGTCTTTTTTTGAAAGTTTTACGTGTGTATAGAGTCCTGTCAAGGAGAAATTTATGTCACTGTTGGTGTCAGATAAAGTTTTCTATTCTAAAAAACATTTCATCAACATTATATTTCCCTATTCTTATGCAGTGGTTTGATAGTAAGGCTAGAATGTTGCACTTTGCAGGATCTGGTGGGCCCCTGGGATGCTGCTGGCTGTTGTTTTTTTACAGTGTGGTCACTGTTTAGATAAATTACCCTATTAGAAAACATGTTGGGGGTTATCTGTCTGCATCACACACTTTCCGTTAGCGCTCTAACGTTGTCTGCCAACACTATCTCTGGATTCTTCATGTGCGGGTGTGGGACTGCATTATGTATGATAGTGTCAAAAGAACTTTGACATTGCATGATAAAAGCCCACAGGCAGTTTACCTTGTAAACCTATTGTGGATGTTTTTGCGAACAATAGTAGTAAGTGTAAGGCAATAATTTGCTCTAAAGTAGATGGTTGTAAAGTCTATTTTAAAATCATATTTCTATTCGAAAGATTCTTTTTGACAAAAATACAAAGACTTCAGCAGGTTTTTAAAAGTTAGGCAGAAGTAGACTAATGTCACGGAAGAAGAATAGGACTTTATTTTTTGCTATTAATATAAATTCAGCTATGCTTTTCAAGCAAAGCATTATCCAAAGCAGTTGCTTGAAACTATTTAACTTGATCTCCTATTTTGCTACTTAATGCAATAACAACCTATTTGAATTTTATTAATCTTGGTATAGATTATATTTATTAGGATACTGTCCTGGAGAGGAGGGTCCGTCGGATAGTCGAACCTCGGATTCAGGAAGAGCAGTGTGGTTTTCGTCCTGGTCGTGGAACACTGGACCAGCTCTACACCCTCGGCAGGGTCCTGGAGGGTGCATGGGAGTTCGCCCAACCAGTCTACATGTGTTTTGTGGACTTGGAGAAGGCGTTCGACCGTGTCCCTCGGGGAGCCCTGTGGGGGGTTCTCCGGGAGTATGGGGTACCGGGCCCTTTGATACGGGCTGTCAGGTCCCTGTATGACCGGTGTCAGAGTCTGGTCCGCATTGCCGGCAGTAAGTCGGGCTCGTTTCCGGTGAGAGTTGGACTCCGCCAGGGCTGCCCTTTGTCACCGATTCTGTTCATCACTTTCATGGACAGAATTTCTAGGCGCAGCCAAGGTGTCGAGGGGATCCGATTTGGTGGCCTTAGGATCTCATCTCTGCTTTTTGCGGACGATGTGGTCCTTTTGGCTTCATCAGATCGTGATCTGCAGCTCTCGCTGGAGCGGTTCGCAGCCGAGTGTGAAGCGGCCGGGATGGGGATCAGTGCCTCCAAATCCGAGGCCATGGTCTTGAGCCGGAAAAGGGTAGAGTGCCTTCTCCGGGTCAGGGGGGGTGTCCTGCCCCAAGTGGAGGAGTTTAAGTATCTCGGGATCTTGTTCACGAATGGGGGAAGAAAGGAGCGGGAGATCGACAGGCGGATTGGCGCAGCGTCTGCTGTCAAGCGGGTGCTGTACCGGTCCGTCGTGGTGAAGAGAGAGCTGAGCCAAAAAGCGAAGCTCTCGATTTACCGGTTGATCTACGTTCCCACCCTCATCTATGGTCATGAGCTTTGGGTCATGACCGAAAGAACGAGATCGCGGATACAAGCGGCCGAAATGGGTTTTCTCCGTAGGGTGGCTGGGCTCTCCCTTAGAGATAGGGTGAGAAGCTCAGTCATCCGGGAGGGACTCAGAGTAGAGCCGCTGCTCCTTCACATCGAGAGGAGCCAGTTGAGGTGGCTCGGGCATCTGGTCAGGATGCCTCCTGGACGCCTCCCTGGTGAGGTGTTCCGGGCACGTCCCACCGGGAGGAGGCCCCGGGGAAGACCCAGGACACGCTGGAGGGACTATGTCTCTCGGCTGGCCTGGGAACGCCTCGGGATTCCCCCGGAGGAGCTAGAAGAAGTGGCTGGGGAGAGGGAAGTCTGGGCCTCCCTTCTGAAGCTGCTACCCCCGCGACCCGACCTCGGATAAGCGGAAGAAGATGGATGGATGGATGGATGGATGGATGGATGGATGCATACTGTGTCAGTTTTTCTATGGGATACACTGTAAAAATCTGACATGCATTTGCATGTCGTCAGAAAAGGTTTGTCACATGCAACCAATTCTCCAATTCAGGAGAAAACACATATCCTTTCATTGTTTTTAGTAAAGTGCCAAAGCAGAAAATTTATCATTGTGACATTATTTCCAACAATGTCAGAATGGCTGGTAACAATGCCATAGTGGAAGTCAACCTGCATTCAGAAAAAGAATATATCAGTCAAAAATGATTATTGCTGTTACTCAAGAGAGAATGCACAAATCATTTTCTTGTCGTTTTTGTTTTAGATTCCATAGCAAATGATTAGTTTCAGTCTAAAGCAGTCGACAACAAAGCAATGCAAAAATTAACATACAGGATTTTAAAAAACGACCATCTTGTATTTCCACAGCAGAGCACAGAGTTGCTTTGGTTCCCTGTAATATGGCAGCAGGGCAGATGAGAGCATTTGACATAAGGAAAGCCTAATAATCTTATAATGGTACATTACATAAAATGAAACATATTTTTTTCTTGCTACTTTTCTTCTTTTGATATGGAGTTTAAAGCTTCTGACAGAGTTTAATAACTCCCAGGTCAATACAATACCCAGCACAATAGATATTAAATAAATATCTCTCAGTTTTTAACAAGCGCCACAGAAGATTAAAAAATGCTATTCTTACACTTGTCCTGGACAAATATAATAAAAAGGAAGTTACAAAAAGGAAAAAAGGAAGTCAAAATGTGTGTAGTTCCTTTAAACTAGACTGAATCCTTTTGGAAAATCACTGTCTAATCAGCTTAAAGGGACGAGCCGCCTCTGAGTTTAGAAATTGTAACTGATTTAGGACAAAACTGACAATTCAAAGAGCTAAATACTAAATGAGAAATATGTCGTCAGAGCAGTTGTCATAGAGCCTTAATCAGATCACTTATATTGATCTTACATAACAATCATCTATTGCATAAGGAATCATCATGTCAGAAAGACTTGACTAATAACTAAATAATGCTTTTGCCTGTTTACCTTTGCTCTTTTTAAGAGATTGAGATGATTTTTATATCATAATAAGTGACATCAAACTGTCTGCCCTGATGCTTAATATTAAAGTGAAAGTAAAGTTGAGCTTAATATTTTTTCTTTGATCATTGTGGTTTGGTGGTTTTTCATAAAAAACCTTTTCTTCTTAGTCTGAGCGCAGAGATGATCCTTCATGTCTCTGCAGTTAGTCTCCCATTAATTAAAAGTTGCACCAATGGAAGCCACAGAAGGTTCATGCAGCAGCTGGACTTGAACAGAGAAAGGATGAGGTGACAACCGTTGTGTTCATGCTTCAAAGAGAAGGAGACAGGCACTGCTACTAAACTGTGGGCTGAGGATGTGTCTGCTTCTTCCGTGAAAACAATCAGCAGACAGCATTCGGGGAGCTCATTACAGCAGCCTCTGAGCTGGAGGAAATGCTACAATGGTGGGGAATCAGAGAGTTCAGTTCAGTGAGCTCAGCCTCAGCCGAGCTAACAGTCTTTGGGAGAGAAAGTGTAAGAGAGAGAAAGAAAGAGAGAGAGGTTCGCCTGGGCGTAAGCCAGCAGGATAAACCCACAGTGAGAGTCTGGGATTTACATGAGCTTCTCCTCCCATCCCACAAGAACTCATTTAAAAGTTCATAGGTGCGCAGGGACAAGTACCAATGAGGGGGTCCATGAATGAATGTGGATGTGAAGTGAAAAATACAGTGTAACTTTTGTCAGGTTGCACACACAGTTTGATACTGATAAATTCATGAGGAAAGACTTCCTCTAGACTCTAATGTATTTTATATGTCATTCTTCTGATGTTATAAACTGTGATGCAAGCAATTGTCAGTGAATGGCTGGTAGCTAAAACCATTGTCAAGGTCTGAATAATCTCATTAGTTGGCTTATTGTGTTATCCCTCATTGTGTGCTCCCTGTCTCTTCCAGTTGGTCTTATGACATCAGCCTTGTCAAATCCATTTTTTCTGCCACAGTTTCACCTCTCAGTGAATTCACACATGCCTCTGTGTGTCCTGCAGAGTCGCAGTCCACGCCATTCCCAGTCTACCCAGTCCGGGCTTGCGGACCAGGCTGCCAAGCTTTCCTTTGCCTCCGCCGAATCCCTGGAGACAATGTCAGAAGCAGACATGCCCCTCGGGTTCAACCGAATGAACCGATTCCGCCAGAGCCTGCCGCTGTCTCGTTCTGCCAGCCAGAATAAGCTAAGATCTCCAGGTAATGATTCCGAGGCGATCCTGGCACGACCTGTCTCAACAGGCTGGTAGAACTCGAGGCACATTTTACAGCTTTCTCTTTACTTCATGTTGCTGCTGCTGTTGTGAAGCACTTTTCTGCCAGATAGTGGGAGGAGGTGTTATATTCTCAATGCTTTTACCATAAAGTGATTCCCTAGTTTAATTGCCCTTCTGCATAGACATAAAACAATCAAATGAGTGTTTCTAAATATATAAAAGTGTAAGTTTTCCTGAGTAGACACTGTAAATTACTAATACTAATATTCTTACTCTTACAGACTGTGATCTAACGTTTGTAATACGATCAAGGAGTCAAATGTTGTGCTTAAGATAATTGGTAACAAGAAAAACTCAAATATTATTTGTCATATAGATATGAAGTCTACAGAGTTCATTCTGGACTATGGTCATTATTTGTGACAGTGAACAAATCAAGAAGACTAAGGTGTTTTGAATTTCGTTGTCCTTGTGACAATGACAATAAAGATTTATCTTATCTTATCTTTAGCAGAAATGGAAACGCTGATCTCTTTCCTCTGTCTCTACTAATACCTGTCTTTTTTCTTTTCTCTATGACTTGTTTATATTATTTTTGCCCCATTTGTAATTCCTTTTTCTTTTCCTTTGTTGTTGTTTTTGTTTGTCCCTTCGTGTATGAAGATGAATTTTCAGGTTAGTCAGGCATCATACACATCTTTCAACAAAACATTCTTCTTATTTTTTTTCACAAACTTTACCTACTGCTGTTTATGAAACAAAAACACTCTGCATTTTAAAATATTGTTAAAATTTAACTAATTATTTTTATTTGTCCTAGATATCTAAATGTTCACTAATTGGTGCAAAAGTCAAATAGTTTCCAAAAAGTTTTAAAAAATGTGATTTTTGCTTTTATAGAACCATTTTCTCATGTTACATGTTACTGGGATTTTATAAAATGGACCAACTCAATGTGGTGCATAATTGTGAGTCAGTCTTTCTTCAGTCCCTTACTGGGGAGGAGCATGCCCATAGTTTGATGCGTTTGGTTACAAAAGGGTGTTTCTGGAAGGATGTGTAGTCTTCATTACCAAAAAGTAGAGATGAGTAGAGTTCATCTGATAAGAGCTCCTTCTTTCACATGTTTGCTGTGTCTCCTGCATTACTTGTGACATGCTGTGACCAGAACTGCAAATTAAATTTCTTATGACTTTCCATCAACAGATCTTTTTTGCAACTTCTCTGTAAATGCCAGATTTATGGAGTGCACAATTAATAGTTGATCTGTTGACAGATTTTCATATCTGAGCTGTGGATCTTTGCAGCTTCTTCAAAACTACAGAACAGGATTTAATTCCACACATGTGATGTCTATTTAGCAATTGGGTGACTTTTAAACATGATTAATTGCACTTAACTATTTTTTTTAATTTACGACATAAATTAGCAACTTTGTGTTGGTTTATTACATAAAATCCCCCCAAAATCAAATAAAATTATGGCTGTATCATGACATTAGAAAATATTCTGAAGGTTTAAATATAAGGCCCAGAAAGTTGGCATAGGTTTTTTAGTACCAGTAAGCAGAATTTGTGGATCACAACCAACACCACAGCTCGCAAAATATGTCTCCACTGGTTATCTCCCATCTAATAAAGCCAAACACTTCTGACTCAACCATCTCTCCCCCACAACTTTCTCCTAGGCGTGCTCTTCCTGCAGTATGGAGATGAGACACGCCGGGTTCACATCACCCACGAGCTGAGCAGCATGGACACGCTGCACGCTCTCATCGTGCACATGTTCCCTCAGAAGTTGACGGCGGGAATGCTGAAGTCGCCCAACACGGCGATCCTAATCAAAGACGAGGCCCGAAACGTCTTCTATGAGCTGGAGGACGTCCGGGATATACAGGACCGTAGCATCATTAAGATTTACCGCAAAGAACCCATCTATGCTTCTTACCCTGCAGCTGCACACCTGGCTAACGGAGATCTGCGGGTAAGCAGAGGAGACCTGAGAGGTGGGAAGGGCAATTTGTGTTGAATACTCCTGTTATATTGTGAAGTTGGAGCTGCAGCAGAGATTTTTGGAAGATAAATTTTGCTGTTTTTGAGAACAGTATCTTTGCAGACTTTCGTAGTGTATTGGGGGTTAGCAATGGAACATGTTTTCCTGTTGGAAATGTATTTTTTCATCTTCAAATAGGCCATCTGTTGCTGTGCAGGCAGGAGAGAACATGTTCCCCTGTAAATGAGCATATTTTAACATTTGCAATGATTTCTGCTTTAGAAAAGATAAAGCAGCCTGAGGGAGAACATTTTTTTAACTATTATTGATGCAAAACTCTGCTTACCATCTGCATTATTCACACTGAACTGGGAATACAAATGCTATTAAAAAACACTGAAGAGTGTTTCTGTTTACTTACACTGTGCTGTGGTAATGCTCACACTCATTCTTCCATCTATTTGGAGCAGAAATGGGTTAAAGAAATGGCTGACAGACAGGGAAGAACTATGCATACATTTGGATAGCTACTCCAACTTAATCTGATTATAAATTATTGTAACTCTGGTAGTGGAAAGTTGATGTTCTCTGTGTGTGATATTGTGAGCTCAGATTCAGAGAAACAAAACTGTGAACAAGAGAGTTAAGCTTATATAGTTATAGTTACCCATCCAGTATTATGTCAACTGGAAAATCAAAAATGAGAGGTGCACATGAAAAGCAGTCTAAAGGGGAGATTAAAAGATGAGAAAACACAAGTCTTTAACTGATAGCTGATGTATAACTAAAGTCCCTATCAAAGGTGATTACATCAGCAGCTTTTTGTGCATTTGATGCAGTAAATACAGTGGAAACGATATTTACATGCAGTGCTTAAAAAGACACATTCTTTTTTTTCACTGTCTGATATTAAACTAGACAAAACCTTGCCTGTTTTTAGAAAGTCAGGGTTACAAAATATTTCTATTTGCTAAATACCAGAGTAGTGGGTTCTTTGGAGAAAATAGTCTTATGTTCCCTTTAAAGCTGCACAATATGTTGAATTGCAATATCAATATGTGTAATATTGCAGTCGCACGGGACTGCTTACATGCAATATTTGGTAGGCTAAGATATTGTAAATCGTATATTCAGGCACTTCGATGGACTTTCGCTGTCCACACCTGATTGAAAGCATTGGTGACCAGTGTGATAGAAATGAAAGAGAATAGAAAGGAAAATATGAGTAAAGGACAGTAGATTTTGTCTTACTGTAAGATTACAGTGCCTGTAATTACTATTACCATTCAGGAAGAAAGCAGGTTCTTTGTCCCATAGATAAAGGTGTTTTGCTGTAAAAATTGCAGATCAACTCCATGGCAAAAGAGCAAAAGGCCTTGTAAAGATGCTGGCTGAAGCTGGCCGTTATTGTTTCCAAAGCAGTCCCTTTCAAAAGACTGTATGTCCATAAACATTTTTTCTATGGGCTTATGTCCTTATATTTGCTTATTCCATAGAAATATGCTGAAAATTAGATTTTTTTGATATATACTTTTTGAATTTTCACATCCCTACTACTACACATCCCTATTATCTAATGGCTGCCATCCTAACAACTATTTTGTTTCTTTCAGAGGGAAATGGTTTACTCATCTCGGGAATCTTCCCCAACGCGCCGCCTCAACACTCTTCCTTCCTCTTCGACCTCAGCACCCTCTGGCTCTCCATCCCGTTCTCGCCTCTCGTACAGCGGGGGTCGTACTCCCTCCTTCTCCGGAAACCATCCTCAACATGAGCAGCCCAGACATCCCCACCATCCTCCAGGTGGCCATGGTGCCAACATGGGTCTGTCTCCATCTCCAAGTGCCATCTTGGAGCGCCGTGATGTCAAGCCAGATGAAGAAGTTTCTGCAAAAAAGCTGGCTCTCATGAAAAATGAGGCGCTTTACGCTGATCCCTACAGTTTGATGAACGAGGGTCGCCTCAGCATTGCCTCCACCCAGTCTTTGGCTGCCATTGGAGACCCTTTTAGCTACCCTGTTACCACTGGCCTCTACCGGCGAGGGTCTGTACGCTCTCTTAGCACTTACTCTGCCGCTGCTCTTCAGGGAGACCTGGAGGACTCATTCTACAAGCCTGGAGGTTCACTATACTCGGACACGTACTCCTCTGCAACCCTGGGAATGGGGTTCCGCATGCCGCCATCGTCCCCACAAAAAATTCCTGACATGCAGCTGAGGGACAGGGACTCGTATTCCACTTCACCACGACCCTCGCCTGTCAGGCAGACTTTCCGGAAAGACTCTGCCTCCTCCTCTGTGTTTGTGGAGAGCCCAAAGTCGAGGCCCAGCTCCAGTTCAGAGCCTGGTTTTGGTCCTTCTTTATCTGGACAAGACGCAGACACAAGCAGGTCAGCCTCATTTGGAACAGCTCACTGGATGTCTTCAGCTATAAGCCACTCTCTAAATTAGCCCTTCACAGAAGAATTGACTACTTCACTGTAATCTGCCTGTGCCTATAATTTCATAAGCATTATGTATTTTTTTCAGGGACCACCGCCTGGAGCGTATGGAGGCCATGGAGAAGCAAATAGCCAGCCTGACTGGCCTCGTGCAGAGTGTACTGACCAGGGCACCAGACAGCGACAGCACGTAAGACCCTCTATTAGACCCCATTAACCCTCTAAAAGTCACAAATACAGCCTCAGATTTGACACATAAGCAGGAGTATTGACAGGAACAGCGGCAGGCTATTATCAGAGCCATTACCAGCTCCACAGTAGTGAGGTATTGCACTGCCTTGTGCGAGCACGGCTCTAGTACAGACCTCTAAACCATCAGCTGCAGGCAGCTGTGCTATTGATCTGCTGTCGGATTCACAGAGTTTTCAGCGTTTTACATTCACTATGTCACGCTATCTCTGTTCATGTACATATCAGGAGTTTATTTACTAGAAGATAACTGAGCTAATGTGAGAAGTTTCATCATATCCGGTAGTGGTGCTTTGAGCATTAGCTCTGTAATTGCCTTGCCCTGTGGCCGTTGATCCTCAGATGCGGCCTACTGCGTCTCTGCATGATGGCGGGCTGCCCTCCGGACCAAGGCACGGAGTTTTCACGGCCATTACCTTTCTCTTCCAGCGAGAAGACCGAAACTAACAGTGACGGCTCCGCCACTGGAAGTGAGTACAGCATAGTAATCGAGATCTGTGAATTGAAGTGTTACTAACACTAATGTTTCCCCGTTGCCATGCTTGTACTCATGTTCTTGCTAACTCTGCTCCACAAAATACTGTATACATACTCTGCAGTGATGCTGATCTCCAGGCCTATTTGTCCATGCTCTCAATGTTGGAAGATGGGCAAGATTTGATATGGGGTACAACATTGCTGAGCTACTTGTTGGTGTTAATTTTCTTGTTTTTTGTTCTCAGTCCAAGAAAATGAAAAATTGTGCCTTTCCTGTTTTTCCGGTGCAGCATTTTTTCAAATATCAATATCAGTGAGCCTCGTGAAGCTAGTAAAGGTGAAAATAATTCTATTTTATTAGTTTTGAATGTGACTAAAACAACTCTGCTCAAAGCAGAAGTGCTGGTAGTTGCCCCCAGCGCTAAGAAAATTTTCCACTGCTCAATTTCATGGCCAGTCAGTGAAAAGTGGGTTGGCTCTTATGGTGCAAAGCGTAAGATATCTAAGAAAATATGGCTGTAAACAGCAACTTTAACTTTAAGTAGAACCATCCTGTGCTAAATTATAGGATGTTTAATGTTTTGATAAGCAATATAAAATACATTTGATCATTTTATGTGCTTATATTTAAAATTGTACTTATTCACATTATCATCTTGTGGTTTAAAATTGACTTCATCAAAAAGACAACAAACAAGGGCTCTAAAAAGAAAACAAGAGTATTTAGACTTTCCTAAATCTTCACTTGAATCAAAATCAAATCTCTAATCAGTACTAACTCTAAGATAATTGGAAAAATCCCACAAAGTTTCTGACTAAGACTTTTTTTTTTGCCATTAACTCCTTTTATTTTTCTTTCAGTCATACTCTAAAATGACCTATTCACCATTGGATATTGAAATATCCTATCAGATGAAATACGAATGGCATTTTATGCACAAGGAAAGTAAAAAAAAGCTGGTAGAAATCTCAAAATACTCTTGAACACCTTTGTAGCTGTTTGAAATGTGTTACATAAACAAGCAAATCTTCAAAAGTGTAAACATAACCCTTTAGGCAAGGTTTGAAAACAGACAAAGCTATGAAATAGTTACTTTAACTCACTCTGTGTAGAATTATTTATTTTAGATGGTTGTTGAACTTAAAAATGACAATTTCATAACTTGTCAGTATCTGTAGCATGGATTAGATCAATTATTGTCCTTTTTAAGTTATTTTTCTCTTTCCTATAATTTGTTCAACTTATTGGACATAGATAATCTTTGCCCAGATCTTAATGGACTCAGTTCAAAGATTTAAATGCATCTGAATCTTCTTCATAAATTGGTGCAATGCCCTTCCTCTGCTGTAATCAGTAGAAATCTTAAGATAAGGTAAGATAAATCTTTATTGTCATTGTCACAAGGACAACGAAATTCAAAGGGTGCCATCAGTCGGTGCACATGCCCAAAAACAAAAAATAACTGTCTCACAATTCACACACAACGCAAGAATCAACAAACAACTGGCAAAAAATAAATAAATAAATGCTTCCCTGTTCATCCCTCTTCAAATATAAAATCTGAAGACTCTCCTCTTTCTTTTGTCTCTCTATCTCTCCTCATTAATTTCTTGGTAACTGCTTACTCTTTCTATATTCCAGCTGGACGTCAGAAGAAGAAAGGTAGTTGGCATCTCCTCCTCCTGTCATCCTTTTTTATTTCTTCTGTCAGACATTCATCATGACTCTCTGCCCTCTGTATGGGTGTTGGTGTTGCTGAAAAACCAGCAGTCTCTGTTCTCATGTTTTCCTCCTGGCTGTTTTTATCTCCGGAAAGCGGACTCCTCTCCTTATGTCTCTAATTCTTGAATTCTTTGCTTGGTTGTTGGGAATTTTCAGAAGTTTATTTTGTCACACACTAGACACTCGTTTGTGAGTGTGTATGTGTGGTCAAATAAATGACAGATTGATGGCCATACTCACAAAGCCCTGTGTTGCGATAAGAGCATTCACAACCCTGTGTGTCCCAACTAAACAGATAGTGAACTTCTCCCCTAGTTACTAATAGCATGAGCTCACTTCTTACCTGATATACAATATATAGAGTTTTGTGAATATGGTGGTTTTTGTTGCTTTTTCACACTGGATAAAACGTGCGTGTGCCCACGCCTACTCTCTATATAGATGTATTTATTTGGGTATTTATGCTGAGAGTGTGCGTGTTGCTCATATTGTATCTGAAATGTAACTGGAGTACTGTGTAACAGAATTGTTTCTCAATGATCCCCCAATATCCTGCTTTGTGATTAGCAGCCAATACACCATCAGCACCTTTAGCTTTGATGCCACCACCACCATCTAACACAACCCTGGTGAACGGTGTGGGTCGCCTGCAGATGAAACTCCATCTGCACGGTCTGCAGCAAAATGCCACCGACCTCCGCAAACAGCTCGGTCAGCTTCGCAAGATACAGGTATCAACAGTTTAAACAATTTATCTATTTCAGAAACACTTTTTCTGTTCGCTCCTGAAGATTTGTACCTTAGAGATATCGGCATGTAATTTGGAAAACTTATGTTAAAATTCTCAATCTCTTTAATGCATGATAATAAAATCTCATTTCCAACTGTCATTCACAAATACTGTGAGGTTTTGTTGATTGAATCATGGTTGTAGCAGTGTCATGCTGTCTGGATGCTTTTCTGCATCAGGCATCAGGGAGCTGATGAAAGTTTATAAGAAGATGTAGTTAAAAACAGAAAAATCCTGGAAGATAATCTGTTAAAAACTGCAAAAGATTTGAGTTTAGGACAGATGTTTAATTTCCAGAGGACAGCAACCCTACAGTAAACACAAAACAAGAATTACAATGGAATGGTTTAGAGAATAGCATATTCATGTAAAGGTCTGCTTACAGCCTAGAATTAAGGATTTGTAGCAAAGCTGGAAAATAGATGTTAAGGGTGAGGCAAGCTGCTTCGATTGGCTTTAGTTTATCTTTTTATGCTTGTTTTTTTTCTATTTGGAATCCTTGTTAGTTTTCAGTTGCAGGAAATTACAGTTGGCATTCATAAACACAACTCTAAGCATCTGCTGGCTGAGGATATATTAAGAATATTGGAGCCGACAGCTGTGTTCTCTGCTGACTGCTTAGATATCTGTATCTACCTCCCAGATCTTTTTATGAATTGCATTTCATTAACATAAACACATCTTGTTCTTGCACTTCCTGAAATCCTTCGGGATTGTGGGAAGGAAATTGTCACCTTCCCTGACACTCAAATGAATAGTCTAAAAACTTACAGCTTCGTTTCACACAATCTTAGGATATGACCTAACAGTGTTTTGAGTGGTTATTGGGGTTATATTAGCTGAACTTTAATGAATAAAGCTTCACAGAGAGCGATAGAGCATTATAAATAATCAGCTTTCAAAGTGACAGGGAGGAATATAAAATTTTATGTGCAGCTCAAAGCAATACAAGTGTACACATAAAAGTTTCATCAGCAACATGTCTTTCCCGAGAACACGTTCTGATGACTGTGCATAATTCACAGTCTTGTGAACACATCTTGCTAACAACTTTCCACTGAGGAAAAGCAGGCTTTGTAAATTTTGCAGAGGAATCAGCAAAGCTGTTTTAGTTTGAACTCAACCATTTTATAACAAATGCACAATATCTTGATAAGTGTAAACAGAGTCCTAATTTTTTTTTTGGAGTGTTCAGTCCAATTTTAGTGTTTAGAAACCAGAAGATTGTAAATTGCTTCAAAATATCAAATTGTACAGTTTGCATATATTTTGCTTTAGCACAGGTCCCTTTGTTTTTAAGTGTGCAAATATGTATTTGTGGTGACTGTTATTAAACATGATGTATTTTACTATGTCTGCATAGACCTCCTTCTGCACTTCTTAACACCTTTGATAAACATTCAAAAAATATTGTTTTTGTATAATCTAGCACAAATAATCTCATACAGAAGAATTTTGTCCACAATATCCTCTTAGCCATTTCCTGACTTAAAAAGATCAACACACAACTAACTTACTTATATAGCATTTTCTCTTGTGTTTCTCATTTTGAAGAGTTGTAAAGTGAAATCACATAATCACTAAATAAATCCCTAAGTCACATCACATTTATTCAGAAATCATGGATTACTATTTGTACATTAGTTGTCTAAAAAATTTTGGGGCAATTTCCAGCCACTCCTTGTTGTTGTTCTGTTTTCTTGCTTTTGTGGGTATTAGATTTCATAGAGTGATCAATAAAAATTTCTCAATACTTCTTTGATTTGCTAGTCCAATTTATGTTGTCAGCCAGGTTCTATTTAAGTGATTAATTAAATCTACAGACCTATTAGGAATAAAGCCCATAGTGTGGCTAGTGAAATCAAAATTTAAACATTTTTGTTTGTAACAGTTAATTTTATTGTAACAAGGGAGAAGTTACTTTTTCATTAAATACCACGCTGTGTTGGAACTTAATGTTTTGGCTTTCACTTATGAAAACTTTATAAAAATATCAATATATTTTAGATTAAATCTGGAACAACATCCATATTTCAACAGTAGGACATATGCTGGGCAAAAATGGTGTCCAAGTGGGAATTCCAAGACTGAAACACTGCTGACGAGTTAAAAAGTGGAACTTTTTAAAAGCAGTCCATCTTGTTCCATCTGTCATAAAACTAATGCAAGATTCAGTAAAAGAAAAAGAACGCTCGATTTTTCCCAGCATCACCTTAAACAAGCTGTTCAGGCTCAAAAATTCTCTTATGAGGCCTTTTTAAAACAAGCCTACAAAGATGATTCGACCAAAATTATTTCTGCTATTAAAATTTATTTGACGAACTACAACATTTTTAAAATATTAGGTATTATCATAGGATTCATTTTCTACATTTTTCAGTGTGAGATCATGTTTCTACAATAAAAATGAATGAATTTTAAGACTTTGTACTCATGTTTCCCATATTGTCAACAGATATGGAGCTACTGCAGTATGCAGGTGGCTTTCAGCTTTTTATGTTCACTTCAATACAACCTATTGTAAATAGCACCTGCAAGAAACTTTGCTGCAGTGCACATTGGTGGTATTCCATTTTGTTAGGGCTGCAGTGGCACAATATCGAAGCTAAGTTTGTAGTTTGTAGTGTTCTGAAACAATTTGGACAGATTGGTTTGATTGGCGTCTTTGCAGAGGAAATAAAGAGAAAAGGCAGTAAGAGACAGTGAGTGTTTCAGAGCTGTTATTTGTTCCAAATAACAGCCCTTCAAGCCTTGTGATTCAAAATCACAAGGATTTCTTGAAGTTGTTAAGCAGCAAAACAGCTCCAGCTGTGATGTACACAGAGAGGAAAGTTTATTGTTTGCATGTGTAATTGTCCAAGTATGACCTCTACACCTGGGTTACTGTTGTTGCCCGAAGCACTGGCCTTCTGCTTCAATTTTGCATGAGGCATATGAATTATACATAAAGTCAAGGAAAAGGATGAGCAGTTAAAATTTAGAGACGAGGCAGAGCACTGCAAGATTAAAAACATGTAAATGCATTAAATATTTTTACTTAAATTTTTGCTGCACTCCTGAGTCTACATGAGTGCAGCTGCTGGCAGTACGCAGCAGTTGGGAATACAATGTTATTCTGCATGTTAGTGATACTGTTGTCTTGCTCAAACAGAAGGCTAATAAATTATTAATTTTTTCTGGCTTAGCAGGTGATTTCAAACTGGGGTGTTGTGTTACGTGGAGCAGACCTGCAGAATGTTGCATTTATAACACAGACAGAGAGCTCAGTTCATGCTCAAGTGATTCTGCCATGGGCATTTTTTGTTTTTCTCAGAACTTCTGAACTTAGTGTTAGGAGAAATATTTTGTGCAAATTAAAATTTAAGCAAAACAAATGTGGAAGTCTCAAAATTCTAAAGTTTGTAAATTATTTTTCTCACCACACTGATTATATTCTCTACAGCTGCAGAATTTATATCTTTAATAATGTATTGTGTTTTAAGATCAGCAACATAAACAATGACATAATCTGTTAGTAATTCCAACAACTTTAACTTTGTCAGCCTTTGTTATGCTACAACAACTAACTTTGATGGAGGGAGGAGGGGTGTGTGAAGTTATGGACACACAAATGACTAAGTGGATGAAAAAAAAAAATGTTTTTTTATTTTAAAATTAAAATTTAAAACTTGTATTAATGTCCCTTATTCTGACACCCCTACATACCCCTACATAAACTCAAGTGCATCTGAATACCTTGTAAATAAACAGGGTTTACTGGTGTAAAATGTATTCTAAGTATAAAATTAATGCAAGGGTTGTGAATACTTCTACAAGGCACAGTCCAATACTTTGCAAGGTATGTGAGCATTCTTGTCTTCCTGTTATGTTGATTTGAAATGTTTTTTGTGTGTAGATGGAGAACCAGGATTCAGTGCGAACTCTGCTGAAACGGACAGAGGCTGAGCTGAACGTACGCGTAGCAGATGCCCTTCGGAAGCAAGAAGATCCTTTGCAGAGACAACGCCTCCTTGTGGAGGAGGAAAGACTCAAGTACCTCAATGAAGAAGAACTCATCATCCAGCAGCTCCAGTCAGTCACATAATATTATTAAAGCCATAAAGTAAAACAACCTACTGTCTAAATCTAAAAACTTTAAAAATCAATATTTTGTTCTGTAATGGAAAGATTTTATTTGCATGTCTATGTGGCAACAATGTGTGATTTTGTCCTCTATAGGCCACCGTACTATTCTATTTGAAATATAGCAAAAATTACACATTCCATATTGAGTTGGTACATCAGACATGAGAAAAGTTCAGCTTTTGCAGCTTAATGAATTATAGAATGACTCGGTGATATGAAGAAATTTAACTGTAATTAAGCCTGACAATGGACAAGATGCTTATTAAGATCTGAAATACATAGCTGTCCAGTAACTAATTAGAATGACTGCAAAAATGAGAGTGAGAGCTACCTTGAGATTTAATCATCAGATATTGTAAGTTGCTTCGCTCTTACATGTGGAATTGCTAAGCCCCTAAATCACAACACATTTCTGAATAATTGGTTGAACTCTTAGAGATCTTTTCTAATCACTATTTGTTTTTCTTCCATACCAAATGTAGCCACCTGCTTTCATTCATTACCTACTCTGCTTTTAATAAAAGAATGCTGTTTGGCCTTGCAGTTAACATAACAGCATTATAATTTTATATTTGCATAAAGTCTGTGCTCCTGAAGATATGATAGGTACATAATTGGACTTTTTTTCAGTCACAGTTTATGCAAATAGCTTTTCAGATACCACTGCATACTCCTTCAGTTCAGCTGTCCATAACAAGTTGATCAACAGGCTGTTTATTGGCAGCAGATTAATCAACACTTTATTAACACATTTCTGATGTGATCAAGTTTTAATTTGAATAAAATGTGATCATAAAAGAAAAATCCCTGATGCTCAACCTTCTGTTTGTTCTGTCTCAGTGACCTGGAGAAATCAGTGGAGGAGATCCAGAAGGAGTCTTCTGTCAACCACAAGCTGGTGTCAGTGCAGGAGCTGGAGGAGAAGGCTACAGTTCTGAGAAAGCTGGGAGAAACACTCACAGAGTTGAAAAGTGAGTCATGCTGGCACATCCCTCACACTGTGCACTGCACAACACAGAAAACAGTCATTACGTCTAGTAGTCAGTTTATTTTCCACTAATTACTCACCGAGGCGCCGATTATCTTTTAGTCACCCGCAGTCAGTCTGCAATGTTTAATCACTTGCGAATTGCTCATTGTATGAATGAACTTGCTGACCATTTGCAGTAGCTCAAAAAAAGAACATTTAATTAACTTGAAAAGCTTTCAGTATCCTTGAGAGGTGTTTTGTAAAAGCATGCCTGTTTTGTGTCGCTCCTCTGCTTTTCTTCTACAGATCAATTCCCAAGCCTGCAGAGCAAGATGCGGGTGGTGCTGCGGGTGGAGGTAGAAGCTGTGAAATTCCTCAAAGAAGAACCGCACAGACTAGATGCCCTGTTAAAACGCTGCAAGACTATAACTGACACCCTCGCCACAATGCGCAAGTATGAAACTGCTCTGAAGGTGGAGAACAGCACATTTGGCAGCTTTAGGCTCAGACTGAAGTGTCGAGCAAGCCGATATAGTGATGTGAAGAAGTGTTTCCCTCTTGCAGATTTCTGTGGTAGGATTGGTTAAGCCAGCTTAGTAAAGGTTCACCACTGTCTCATTCTTTCTCCATTTGTGGATAATAGCTCTCACTGTGGTTTGTTGGCGTCCCAAAGGCTTAGAAACGGGTTTGTAACCCTTTTCAGACTGATAAGATGTTGATGACTATGTTTCTAATCTCTTCTTGGATTTCCTTAGATCAGAACATAATGTGTTGCTTCTTGAGGTCTTTTAGCTTTCTTCTAGAAGTAATCTGACTATTGAAACGAAACCAAATAAATATGGTTAATCACAAGGATGAGTTAACTAGAGGGCAGTTATATTTACACACAGGGCAAGGTTGGATTGGATAGTTTATTTTTCCTCAGTAACCTCAATTTGAAACCGTTTTGTCCATTTACTCAAGAGATCTTTGTCAGATATTAAAATTTCTATGATAGATCATATCTGACAGACAGGGTTTTCTCAGTTCATATTGATCAATCAAGTCTTCAGCTGCAGCAACTCTAACGTGGAGTTCCTCAGGTCGACTTTGAGTCCTCTCCTGTTCTTATTTTACATTTTACCCCTAGGATCCATCCTCAGAATGTATAATTTTACCATAAGATAAATAATAATTTACTGAAAACTGTATTGTACTGGCAAAATAACTTCAAGACCTGGATGCACTCAATTTTCCTCCATGTACAGTAGACAAAATTAAAACAGAAGTCATTATGTTTGGGACTACGGGCTCTGTAGACCTTGATAGTGCACTTGCCCGTCTAACATTTTTCAGTCAATCCATTGTTAAACAGTTTGGAGTAAGTTTTGAAATTTCCCTTAAATTTGATATATTCTATATAAAAAAATTCACTTTGATTTGAAATATTTAAGCATGTCAAATAGCATGCCAGAAGACTCCAAACTTTTAAGGGAAAGAAGCATCGAGTAACGCTTTCTTCATGGCACTAAATGTAGATTGAATGTATTTTATTAGGTTTTATTTATAATAATTTATTATGAAGAAATAACACTCTGAACTTTTAAGGGAAATAAGCATTCAGTAATCATAAATTCCAGCTGAAAGCACTTTCAAAGCTATTTTTATTCTCATAAATATGCGTTGTGATTTTTATGAAGAGTGAAGGAGATTCCCTTATCAGGTTTAGTCCTGAAAAGCTTCTTAATAATCTTAATTATTCTCAGAAAATAATCTTGTCACACTCAAGTTTAAAGGGAACATTTCACAGACTTGATTAAGGATTTTTTTCTTCCTTGTCTTGCCAGGCAAGCAAATGAAGGAGTTTGGAAAAAGCAGGACAACTTTTCTAGCCCCTCATCAAAGCACAATGACGACTTGCAAAAATTTTCGAGTTTTGACATTCCTACCAGTCCACCTCTAACTATCAATGACATCGGAGGAGGTAACAGCTTGTCTAACTGGAGCCCTCACTCGAGCCTCAGCCGTGGTCTCGGAAACCCGTCTGGTCCTCATAAGGACAATCATCCTCCTATTCCTCACAAAGGCAAAGCCCTAGAGGAGTTGGAGCGGCGGGCTGCCGCTGACAAAGCTTTATCAATGGAAGTCCGACTGGTAGGGCAATTTCTTTAATTACATTTTCCTTTATATTTCACCCCATAAACAGTTGGCGGAAGTTGTTTCAGCAGTGTCTGCTTATCTATGTGTCCTTTATATACCTATGTTACTTGGTCTTTAGAGAATTTAAAAAATGAGCAGCCATGGAGAGTTTGTTTACGGCTTAAGAATATGCTGACCTTGCTATCCACATGGGATCTTGTCAGTACTCTGGCAGTAAAAATTGTTTCTACTAAATAGCTGAAACAAATAATCCACACTCTCCAATGAATAAATAAATACCTACACCGAATACCTCCACGAATTAAGGCTCCCAGAAGGATAAAATGCACACACACCTCAAAATTGCACATGTATCAGGTTGACAAGAGAAAGAGGAAAAGCTTAAGGCTTCAGTGCTAATGCAAAATGCATTTGTCATGCTGTTAAAGAGAAGCACTGGTGTCAGGGAGAATAGGGAGGAAAAAGCACAAGCAGTGGCCCATAGGCCTTAGTATGTTATTTTTGTTGTGTTAAGTGCAACTCAGCTTACTGTGACTTGGGGGGATCATCTCATGGTCATCAGTGGAAAAACATAAACCTTTTGGAATTTGATTCTTTTTGACTGCCCCAGCCAAGATATGCACTGTGCCAATTTAAAATTATTGCACAACATGGCACACTGAGTGCTGCACAGAAAACATCCTCATGTGCTGCTAATGGGTTAATGAAAATACTGATAGTTGTGTATGTGTGCAAAAATACAGCCATCAAATATAAGATTACTTTATTCGCTATAATGCCAATAAATATTTCTCCACTGATTAATTTGAATGGTATAAATAATTCTCTACATGATATTTTTTTTAATGAAATGATTTTTAAAATAACATTACTTTTTAAAATTGATTCTTATTTTACATCTTTTTTGAGAGACCTTTCTCATTTCCTATGAAAATATACTTTTTGGATGAGCAAAATAAGTGTCAAATTATTTAAAGTTGCTGCATGCAGTGTGCAGATGTGATACTCATGTCCATTGTGACAGCCAAGGAAGCTCCAGCTAAAAACCTATTTGGCCAGTACTGAAATTTCAGTATCTATAGATTTGCTTTAATGCTGAAATTCAATTTTCCCAATTGGCTGGAATCCAGTAACATTTGACAGGTCTTGGAGATTTTGATAGCCATCTGGCAGTCTTAATCTGATGTGAAACAGGCCTGAAACAACACTATTCTGGTTGCCATCATTCACTTTACAGGCGGCAGAGCGGGACTGGGAGGAGAAGCGGGCCAGTCTTACACAGTACAGTGCTCAGGACATCAACCGCCTGCTGGAGGAGACCCAGGCCGAGCTGATGAAGGCTATTCCAGACCTGGACTTTGCTGCCAAGCAGATCAAGCCCTCTTCCAACACACCATCAGTCCAGAACCCTCAGAATGCGGCGTCAACAACAGAGCACCGCAGCAGCAAGCCACAAAACAAGCTTTCAGCAAAAGAGGGTGGTTCCAGGCGTGGCTCTGGTAAGGCTATGACTTTCAAAAGTATGAATCACAATAATTTATTGCAACCAGTTTTGTTAATTTATAAGCTTCATTATCATGTTTTTGTTTATTTTTTCACTTTTCACTTTTTCACTTTTTGTTTTCATTTTTCCAGATGAGCTGACAGTACCACGATATCGCACAGAAAAACCGTCCAAGTCTCCTCCTCCTCCCCCACCTAGACGTAGTTTCCCCTCATCTCCAGGAGTGACATCTCGCAGTGGAGAGCCATTAATTCCTGGAAAAAGCATAAAGGTACAAGAGAAAGAAGCCACCAAATCAATACAGTCTTATGAAAACTAATTAGTTCATTTGCTGAAAATTTTCTGCAAACTTTGCTGCTTTATATCATGTTTTAATCATTTTTGTTTATTAGAAATTAGAATCTGAAGAGAATGACACTCAAAAGCCTCACATAAAACTGAGGAGGACCATGTCAGAAAACCCTCGCCCTGCATCGACACCCCCAACGCTCGCCTCTGGAGAGAAGGAACAAGGAGAGGAGGAAAAGATTGCTGCTGAACTTGAGGTAAATGAAATATGGATTGTACATCAATTTGATTATACTTTAATCGTAATAATGTTGCTCAATCAATGGCCAAACTGCACTTTATAGCTATGAACGTGACATCCACAAAGTGCCAAGGGGTTGCTAGAGTACATACACACTCTAAGGGCATTTGCAGGTACGCTCATCATCATTACCACATGTTCAAGCAGCAGGTGCCATATGTCCCTCCTGCCCCTGGCACCGAGAAAGCCCAAAGATCGCATAATGCTCAGTCGCACACATCATCACCCAGGACTCACAGATAGACAGATGGACCCTGAGAGCTGTGTGTTCTGTGTTTAAGATGGGCTGCCTGGAAACTTGAGGCAACAAAGACTTAATAATACTTGATTTGGATTTGTCAGTGGTTGTTGTTTTGTTACTGAGACATTCTTTTAACCTCCGTTTTGCCTCCCCAGCTGTTTGAGAGAGCCCCAGTAAGGCTCTCTCGCCCTACTTCACTTTTCCTCCCCGTTAGTCCACACATCAGGAAAAACACTTCCCCCTCCAGGCTAGAAGTGTCTCCTCTTGAGGCCTCTGAGGTAACACTCTGGCTGGCCAGGAACAGTCTGGATTGTTCCCTTATGTCTCTTTTACTTCTTAACTACCTTCACTGTAACTACTGCTCAGTTTTTGACCGCATGCACTTTTAACCTTCTTGGTGTAAGCCTCATGGCCACACAACTGCTGCTGATTTATTTTTGACATTCACATGCTGACAAGAAAACCTGAAGAGATTTTGCAAAAGCTTTATACTCATTAGAGGGTTAAACTGATAATTATTATGTGTGACTGTGCACTAATTGTATTTGCCAGACTGTGTCATAATTTATCGCAAGATATCGTGAATAAATGTGTGACAAAACATTATTATTCCAAACTCAAGTCTAAAGTGGATGGGTTGTGATGAAAACAAGAAGATAATTGCTACCTTAAACTTGCAAAAACTTTTGGTCAAATCCAATTAAATACCTGGAAAACCTTTAAGCAATGATCCAAATTTTGGTCAATTTTTAAATTCAGTGTTTTTCAGATCCACTGCGTTTCCTAAAACACAGAATTTCCTGATTGAAGGACAAATAAAGAATTAACATTCTGAAATATCCAGGTTGTGAAATGTTATACCAATAAAGTGGGTCGTACCATGTATTAACAAAAGTGGTTCCAATAAGATTGGCACCAGCAATCTTATTGAAAACAGTCGCTTCATATTGAGAAATCCAGAGGAATGGAGACATAATTTTCCTTATAGGAGCATCAACCTGCTACATTTAGTATTATTGGATTGAGAGCAAACAAACCTATCCTGTTTCCCACCTTTTTCCCTTGCATGCGATTTTTGTAATTAGGTCCCAAACCTACTTGTGCGTGTATGCTAATTATCCATAAATGCATACATAGGTATAGTTTTTCTCATATCTTTCAAGTTTTTCTTACATTTTTTGTAGAGGTTTAACTAGTTCATGTGTTTCTATTTGTATATTAAGTTTTTTCTTTATTTATAGGGAAGGAACTTATCTCCAGTCCCCCACATCGTGTTGACAGAATGTTTGCCAAACTCACTCACTGCTGCAGAAAATTCTGTCAGAGACTTAGCAAATTACCCTGTACAAGACAATCCAGCACACAATTTGTGCAATCAACATATGGTTCACAAGAATGTGTTTTCAAGGGGAATACCTTCAGAAGGAAGCAAATGTGTTCTCAAACAAGACCAAGAAATCTCCCTGCTTCTGACAGACATGGAGATGAGATGGGTGTCTCCTCACAAAGTTCAGGAACTGAAGAGTATAGACCTTAAAACTCTAACTATTTCAGTGCAAAATAAAGACATTTCTGAAGCACAGCTGAATGAACGGCCTGTTCTTATAATTTTCAGGGAGGGAAATACACTGAAAGATACATACAGACTGCTGTATTCCCTTCTAGAGTCATCCAATCCAGTTCCTAAACCGAGATTAAGGTCCTTCCACCAACACACTCAGCAACAATCCCTAATGGAGGCTCTAAGAAGAGGGATTGAAACAGGGGACGACGTGCTAACGTTTCAGCATGCTGATGACGTTAGAATACAGCAAAGTAATTGTGATTCTAAAAGTAGCTCATCAAGTCAGAGTAGGATGACAAAGGAGGTCCGACTCAGCACCTACCAGAGGATGGAGAGTTTGGAGGAGACGATTCGAGAGCTGGAGAACACCTTAATAGAGATCAGTAGCCATCCTACGAGAGAGACGCTCTACACTGAGTCAGCCACCAGAAGTATTCCAGCACAGCGCACTGGGAGTCTGATGTCAGAGACCAGGAGGCCACCAGTTCCACCCAAACCAGCATCAATTCAGGTCCATTGTTTGTTGCTGCTGCTGTGTACATCTGTCACTCTGAAGCAGCATGCTCTGTTTTCCTTCTTCTCAGCAGATGACTACTGGAACTTCTCTTTCAAGCCTCTGATGTCTGCTCCCTGACTCATTCATCATGTAATTTTATTTAAGATCAAAAATATGTACAGAGGACAGACAACAGACTCCCTGTCTTCTTCTCTGTTCTGTTCTTCAAACTGGAGCTGCTCTCCTGCTGAGTCGTGCAACAGTAATTATTTCCCTTCCAATCTACTCCGACACTTGCTCATTTCTCCTCTCTGTTAAATATATGCATACGTAATGCCTTAACTTTATTATTTCTATTTTTTGCTTATGAGCCTTGCCTTGAAATCAACTTCCTTTCCCTCCAGCAAAGCAGTTAACAATACCATCATTTGAATTTTTAACCAACCTTCAGGGCATATTTTACATTTTCCTAAATCGTGCATTAAAGGGTATTGCCACTGCATGTGCAATGAGATTTTTTGTACTGTTTTCACAAGGCAATGAAATACATTTGGGTTGCCTCTTTTACATAAGATTATTGAAGATAAAATTGTTTTGAGAGGTTATTACGCAGAAAAACCCTAGTCTGTTTCCTATTCCATAGCCTAATATTGCTTATGACCATGTAATGAACTTCTTGTCCTCGGATATAATGAGCCGCCTGTTTTCATCTCACCTCCAGCTGACCGCAAAGCGACAAAAGCTTAGCAATTAGCAAAAGGCTTAGAGCATTCCTGGTACAGCTGTCTTCGTGCCGAGATGACTTGACAGTTTGCGTAGTATTGACTCTTGCCTGGAAAGCATCCTTCCACTGAAATACTTGACAGTCGCTGTCATAGCGAGTTTCAGCCCTCTGATGTGGAGCCATGGAGCGTTCCTACGGGAATGGCTGGGGATTACAGAGTCTTCACACATTATTTCATCACTCCAGCTTCAATCATGTTGATCATTCCAACAGAACCCTTCTCCCTATTCTGGTCCAACATGTGCTGCAAACTAAATTCGGACAAGAAGTCTCCCTTCTTATTCAATTGTGGTTGACATTTCCTAAAAGAAATAGAAGTTGAACTTAACACAAAGGACAGCCAATTTACTGAGTGTTAACAATTTGGTCTAGTCAATACGTAGCTGGATATCTGGGAAAACAAATACATTTTTATTTGCTTTGCCTTTAATTCACACAAAAACTCAACTTTATATCACTGAAAATTATAATTCATAAAAACTGAGACGAAAGTGGAGATTTGAGAAAACTGTATTTGTATTTGTTGAGAAATGGAGTTTTAGGGTCCCGCGCATTAGTCGCATTAGTCAGCGACCAATAATGCACCAATATATTCACAAATATATTCACACACTTTACAATGATTCCCAATTGACATTTTCTTGTATTTTATTTTCTGTATATTCTAATACATTATTTAAAAGTGCTTTAACCTAAATATCTAACCACGTAAATTAACCTCCTGGTGCCATGTTTAATTCGCAACAGGAAATTATGGTTGTTTTGAAGGTTTCTGATTGGTTGCTTTGCGGTACACTGCCCTTCTTGCAATTGGCTTGTTTAAAATAACATACAGGGGTCTATTTGTGCGGGTTCATGTGGATGAACCTGCTCTGATGACCTGATGAACCAATCTGAAAATGATTGAGTGCGTATTTTTATTTTTATTTTTTTAAATGATGATAATCAATTTTATAAGTACCTGGCTGTGTGCAGACAAGGCCTAAGATTTGTAAGGTAAAATAAACAATTGACACAGCGAAGTGGAAGGAAAATTATGCAGGATTGTCAACATTTTTACAAATAATTATCTGAAAGGTCTGTCGTGCATTTGTATTCAGCTCACCCTTAAAGCTGATGAGCTTCAATAAAATCCACTAATCCATTATGATTTGAGGTCACCACTGAGTTGTGAAGGACACACAGGTCTGTTAGGAAACATTAGTGAAAAGACACGGTCATGAATGACAAAGAACTCAGTAGACAGGTCAGCGATAAAACTGTGGAGAAGTTTGGAGGGAGGGAGGTTACTAAATTTAAAGTGGGAGAGCGTCTAGACAGTAAATCTATTGGTTGTGCACTTCAGTAATATGAGGTCAGTGGAAGAGTGACAATGCCACTATTTAGCGAAAGCCATATAAACATATAGATCAAACTTTCCCATGCTTCCTTTAAGGAAAACACCAAACATATGGAAGAAGCTTCTCTCCTATCAGAGGTGACTAAACTAAACATTATCGCTTAAATGCAAAATAGTGTGAAGGAAAGCAAACATTGTACATCACTTTGGACATACTGGAGTAAAGCACAGTGATGGCAGTAACATAATGTGGAGCTGCTTCAACTTGGAAAGTCATGGTGGTCACAGTTGACGGGAAAATGGATGGAGCTGTACTTTGGACATCCGCGGTGTACAAGTTTGTAGTTGTGAACTGACAATGAGAAAGTTCAAGGTATTTGCAAGGCACTATAATCTTTTATCTTGTGTCTTTGTGTGCAGAAGAGGCACAGCTGGATGGAAATGTGTATTTGTTTTTGTGTTTGTTAGAGGCAGTGAATTGAGTAGCTCAGTGGGGAAGATCATTAAGCACAGAGCTTTGCAGATCTTGCTGTGAAGTTAGATCACGTAGTGTCACTTTCAGTGCTGCTTTTCTATATTCTGTTCTGTGCTATTCGCTCTTGATAGAGGGTATTTTTCAGTGAAGTGCATTTTCTCAATTTTATATCAACTATCTTCTCAAATCTTTGAAGAAAAAATCCTACTTGTCTCAGGAGACTGGTTTGCTTGATGTAGTCAAACTCTTTTCAAGTAAATTCATGTCAATGGTAGAAACAGAAGGTATTGTAGAGCAGAAGTGAAATGTATAACCAGGTGCTCCATATTTAATCGACTTTCTGTTCTGCTTTTCTCTCTCTTGTTTTTCTCTCAGGGTGGGAATAATACCAGCATTGGTAAAATTCATTCCTCAGCTGCCTCAAAGCTGAAGCACCTGCAGCAAAATAGCACAGAGAAGACTAAAAGTGGCAAGAAAGAGGACTTACAGAAGATGCAGAGCCTGCAACAGGTATTATCTGACTATTAGTTCTGATTTTGATAAATCATGTTGAATCCACGATCTAATGGATTCGTCATCTTAGTATTGTCATAACTGCCCACAGACATTTTATTAATTTCTTTTTACAGAAGATTGGTATAATAAACCCTTCTTAAAGGCAAATTTAATGCTATGTGATTTCTATACATCATAAGTAAGCCTTGAAAGTTGTTTAAGTACTAAGATTGTGGGCATCTATTTCTGGTACCCATTGTTTTCTTTTTTTTCATTCACCACTCAAGAATAAATCGTTTCCATGACCGTTACATCATTTCCACACAAGTGTTGCACGTCCTCGGCATGCTTTACCCCTCAGCAAGAGAATATGACTTCATATGACAGGTTTCAGCAGGGACTGAATGAATTTAAAACCATTTTTGGAGAATACACATAAGTTGTTTGATACCACAGACTGATGCATGAGACGGGATGCTGGACACAGGATTGTTGAATCATTTTGTCCAGGGAACAAAATGATTCAATTTTTAGCTCGTTGTCTTTTAGATCTTAGACCACCAAATAATTGGGGTGGGAAAATAATTATTATGAAGTCTCTCTTTGTAGGGATTTATATTTTAATTAATGGAAACAGACTATTAATCAAAACTCTAGAAAAAGCATATGCTATGAAAGTTGTACACGGTCCAGTGCCACAAAAAAGTATTTGCCTCCTGATGGATTTTTTTATTTTGAAATTATGATTTTATTTGATAATGGAAAAAGCCAACAAAACCAGCCCAGAATTGGGTGAAAAGTAATGACTCCCTAAACCCTATCACTGATTATGTCACCATTGGCGACAACATCTTGCAACTTTAATTTGTTCTCATTAGCAGTTTTTCAACCAAAAATATCCAGTTCAAGGCATGTCACCTAGGTTTAAGTTGTAAAACTCCTTTATTTTATATTTTGGGGATTCAATTTTTTAGCTTATCTCTGAGTTTAACAGCTAGAATTATTTTAACTGTAGGATTTTCTAAAAGAGAGGTGAATTCATGGTTTTGTCAATTATGTCAAGTCATCCAGGTACTGAAGTGACAAAGGACCCCAGATCATCACCACCATCCTGTTTTACTGTAGTTATGATGTTCTTTTCATGAAATCCTGCATTAATGTTACACTAAATGCAGCTGACACATCAATCACCCTGAGAGTAATTTTGGTAAGCCAAGTTCTCCTGCGAAGGTTCATCAGTGTTTTTTTTCCCTAGATTACTGGAGTTTTAAAGCCTTAGAAATATCCTTGTAACTCTTCTCAGACTGATAGATGTTATAGACTTTGTCTTCAATCTGCTCTTAATTTTGTTTCAATGAGTTTGTGTTCCTTTTTGATATTCTGTAGGGAATGAACAGGTTGAGTATTTTTTATTCTAAAGGCCAGGCAGTAATTAAGCCTGAATGTGGCTGGTGAAATCAAATAAGTGAATTGTGATTAACAACAAATAATTTCGTGATTTAATAAGAGAAGCAATTATATTTTCGCAGAAGGCCAGTTTGGTTTGGAAAGTGTTTTTCTACTAATAGAAACTGTTTGAATTCTGGATTTTAAATTTCTTAAGAACATTTTTTGATCTGATTTTAAAATAGTGTTTGATCTAAAAATATTTGTGACCAAAAAAGACCTTTCCATTGTTCTGTAGTAAATCTTCTAGTAAAACATGACGTAGCACTTAGTGGAGAAGCCTGTAGTTTGTCACCAGGTTTGTTGACAGTTCTTTTTTGTTAGACTGTCTGAAGATGCTCTTTTGATGCTTTGGTTGTAGGGTTTTGTAATTGTAATACTAAAAGGCCCTTCCAGAACCCAGACTTAGCATTTTTTGGTGCATGAACAAACTTACATAAATATTAGTTGGTTCAAATTATTATTTTCCCAAAGCACTATTAATGGACTGCTTTTAAGAGGTGAAGAAACATGAGTGCCAGTTTATTTTCTTTATACCCTTTTAAAGCTATTTTAGATTAATGTTATACTTTTGCTCAATAGTTGGCCCTAAAGGGTTTTTTCTTTTTTTATCTTTCAACTTGTTAGCATTTAAAGAGGTGATGTAAAGTAAAGACCTGGACATAAGGATGCTAGATGGTCTCCAGAGGCTAGGAAATTAAACTGTCGAAGCATGTCGGTCGAGCAAAGCTGGGAGAAGATTCTTGCCAGTGCATGGGGGCAAGAAAAGCTTAATGTCGATGTAATTTGAAAAATAACAGAAGCAGTGAAGTGCACCTAAACCTTCATAACCCAGAGCGCTTTCAGACTCAAAAGTAAGTTTTGTAGATTGCAGAGAAATGAATGTGTTTGGGAGAGAGAGAGATTTGGGAGATGGAGAAGTAATGAGGCTTTGGTCTCCTCAAACTGAGAAGCTTGGGAAGAACCTTTGCAGTGCTGAGTAATAACCGCCACTTGAGTCACTGGCAATCACAGATGATTTAATATGAAGAGGGCATCTCTCTTTCCGTCATTAAATCTTTTACATTTCTCCCCCTTTATGTCTCTTCTCCCCCTTTTTCCCCCTTCCTGTACTCTGCAATTTATACAAGCGTCCCCTTTTTTTCCTTTTCCATCACCCTCTGTCGGTTTTGTTCATTCCCTGAGATTTGAAGACTGAGTAGATGCCTACTCTTGTCAACTGAAAGGGAAATTAATCCTATTATTTCAGAATGACACTGACACTGCACAGTCTCTTTTGTGCATAAACTGTTCAAAACAGCTATTGTGAAAGACTCTGGATGTGTGAAAGCAGTGTCCTTAGAGGGGCTTCGGACCCTCAAAGCTAATTGTCAGAGGACAAAAACCGGAGCCAGAGCAGTTTACATACCAGTTTAATACAATTTTATGGTTAATAAAAAAATGAGACAATTGATTTAAACTAAGAGAAGGAAAAAAGAAGCAACTATGGCAAAATTAATTTGTAGCTTTTTATTTTATAGGTGGAGAACAGTAGTTATTGTGAAGGTAAAGTAAGGATTGTTGAGCAAAAAATATCAGAAATGTTTCTTTTGGAAAATAAAGCGTTGTATCCAGTGAACTGGCAGAGTTTTAGGGATCTAGATAGGATCTCCCTTATCCTTATTCAAACCTGAATGATTTTTATTCTCCACATATCTGTCAACCCAATCTCAAAGATAAATCTGTCAGTCAAATATATTTTGGAGGATGGACAAGCTGATTGTCATCAATTCATAAAACAATACACTAGCTTGCAAACTTCCAACCAGTTTTCTATAATAACACTTTTATTGAACTTTTCTTAAATTTGTTCTTCCAAATTGACAAGAGCAACATGCTCTTTCCACATCTTATTAATCCAACTAAAAACCAAAAATACATTAAAAAAATCTGTCAACAACAACAAAAAAATATTTGAGGGATAAACGTCTGCATCCTGTGCCGGAACATTAGCATTTTGAATATGGGTTTATAGTTCAAACTATGCATCAGTTCCAATTAGGACAGCATGTTGTTGTTCCACTTGCTACTTTTATCTGCCAGGTTAAACTAAGCAACTTCTTCATTGATTTCCAACACTGACGTGCAAAAAGCTCTCAACTAACCTCATCTTTTGCTGCATAAGTTGACAATAAAACATTTGGAAAAAATCTAACATTTGTTTTGACAACATTCAGAAGTATAGAGAAATTCCCGATGAAAAACAATTGACAAAAGTAGCAATGTCACACTTATTGGATTTTTTTGTTTCACATTGTACCTTGTATAATTTCCTGTGTGCCTTGGATATATTTATGACAAGACACAAAGAGGAATTTCAGAATTCCTCTGAGATTGGAAGTTTGTTTTTCTGCCTTCAAGCCCAATGAGGAGGATGGTGAGAGGAGTAAAAAGATCTCCAGGGCTTCTTGTTAGTGAACAGTAGATGTGTTGTTTGGGGAAGCATGCCATTATAAAAGCTTCCTCTTCTATCATCACAAATGTTTGAAGTTTGCTAAATGTTACTGGAAATTTAAAATGAACCATGTGCTTTTGGCAGATTGAGCTGTAATGTTTTGTTACAAACACCCCATGTGTGTTTGGCATAAAACGCAGGATGAATATTTATTGAAGCCCCTTTTACCCTGTATTAACCAGGTTGGAGGACCTGGGCCTTTTTCTCATTTAAAAACTTAACTTTATTAAAGTACAAGGCATCATAACTATTGGCAAAAACAGAACATCTTAAATAAAAACTTGGAGGTCTGAGAAAATTGAAAATAGGAGGTTGGTAGATCATTTGGTGATGATCCAAAGCATATAGCTGATTCAACATAGACCCAAAATCAACCTTCTGCAATGGCCATCTCACTCTCATGACCTAAATCTTTTCAGAAAGCTTGGAGGGTAAGCTGGAGAGGAAATTAGATCAGTCAGAGTCCAGTCAGGACTCTGACAGATCTAGGAAGATATTTTCTAGAGGATTAGTCTCCCTTTATGCTTTCTGAAGTTTTATAAAAGTGCCAGTAGCTGTGGCACCACTGATTTTGTTAAAAACAAATTTCTCTT
Organism: Xiphophorus maculatus; assembly: GCF_002775205.1. Classification (NCBI taxonomy): domain Eukaryota; kingdom Metazoa; phylum Chordata; class Actinopteri; order Cyprinodontiformes; family Poeciliidae; genus Xiphophorus; species Xiphophorus maculatus. Next base: position 7,628,738 of record NC_036458.1, on the reverse strand, counting down.
AATTTCTTTTCCCCAACTAAATAAACATGATCAAATTAACACAACAAATTTTCCAAAAATGTTCAGCGTGTGATTATTCTGGTGGAATTTTTAAAAAGTACACATCTTCTCCAGGAGTGTTGAGAAATGTGGAGGCACAGAGTTTCTCTTCTTCTTGAACCCCCTGTCAGTGGGACTAACGCATTTCAAGCACGAGGACCAATCAAATCAATATGCCCAAGTGCTGGAGTTCAAAGCTCCTGTTTCTCCTCGTTTGCTTTGCCACAGATCAAGGAGGGCATGACAATGGCATAAGTTTCACACCTCAAACCATCCAATTCTCCGTTTGGCCTTACATGACTCCCAACAGTAAAACAGGCTAGCTGTAGGTGATGAGCACGAAGCGGGGCTAGTGGTGACATACCATCCCGTTTGGCAGGAAGCTGTGAGAGTGCGAAACAAGGAGGCAAATCTCCTTCACAGACCAGAATAGCAGTTTGAGTCAGGTATGAGAAGAATATCTCAAGCAGAGCAAATGGAAATCTCTCAGCTGGCTATATTTCCCACAACAAAAGTCTTTGATGTGTTTTTCCCCTTCCTTGCTCTTTTGAAAAAGTAACAAACTTTCCTGACTAAACTTTTTTTTGTGCCCCATCCATTCGGTGTATTTTGTACAGTCTGTGCCTTGCACTTACAGCATGTAAAAGGTTTCTGTCACATGCATTCACATCAGCGCCCGAGAAACAAAATCATCTTCAAAAATGTATTTCCCACAAGTTTCATTCTGTTGAAACAGTGCCATCTACTGGCCGAATCATTCATTATTTAAAATAAAATAAAGGTGTGGCACTGCATGTTCATCTGAGTGTGTTTCGTTTTCAAAGAATGAACATTGTAGAAATAAGTGAAGTAAAGGTAGTCAACAGTGTAATATGTGTTTTTTTCACTGTTGCGCCTTATTAGTGGGATCAGTGGTTCTGTCATCATGTATAGATGGTGGCCTGTGTCTTGGCTTTCATCACACATGCTGATATCAACCTGAATAACAATCTCCTGTGTTTGTCTCCTGTTCTCACTCCCCCTCCTCTCCCGTCCACTACGTGTTTTCTTCTGATACTTCATCAATCCCGTCCCCTTGTGTGACCCTGTGCTGCCCTTCACCTCCCGGCCTGCCCGTCTGCTGCAACCATTACCCTGCAGCAGTGAGCGACCTGTCCCCTCGTCCAGCCTCTTCAGTCTCCTCCTCCTTTTCGCGTGACTACAGAGATGCACACTTATCTGCCCACTTTACTTAACCATCTCCTTTCACATCTCTAGTATTCAGTCCAAGTTGTGCTTCTAGGTGTGAGTGTGTGTTTGTTTGTGCAAGCATGCTTGCTTGCACAGGTGTGTTTGAATGCCCTGGTGAAGGAAGTTGCTGCAGGGAACATTGCCCAGCCACAACCAATTTTAGAACTTTTTAAATTTTTCATAATTTCCCACTTCAACCCCCTGAAAACCTCATCTCTCTGCGCTCCTCCTCCGCCCTCTCCTGTCTTCTGTGTCCCTGCTCTACTCCAAGGCCTTGGGGATCAACCGTGCCGGAACCACTGAACCGTACCTGTCTGGACTGAAAGCGAGCATTTTTTTAGGCCGAATGCCTACTCCTGCAGCAGCTTTTGCACCTGGTTTGAGAATGCCTCCCCATGAGGGCACTATGCCCTCCCTGACAGTCTCCTCCAGCCAAGCAAAGGCCCTCCTAGCGAGCCTGTCAGCCTCCGGCCTCTGCACCGAGGCCCTGCTCCTGTCCTCCGCTCTACGTCAACGCCGCCTTCTTCGGGAGCAGAGAGCATCATCTTCTCTTCCCAGCAGCCTGTCCTCCACCCCTACGTCCTCCTCTTCTCCCACAACCCCTACTCCAACCCTGTCTCCTTCCTCTCCCACACCTCTTGGTTCCTTTACCTTCTCCTCTGGGTTTGTCAAACCCACCAGACGGAGACTTGACAGCCCCCAACAACTCAGCAACAGCAAGGATGGTGACAACTCTTAGTAATGAGTAATAGGAGGAGGAGGACATGGAAGAATATAATTCTAAAATTATCTTGTCACCAAGCAAGAATAGATGCATTTTTTTACACATATTTCCTTTCAGGATTCTGTAGATGCATATTCATTTTTTTTCTTACTAATGTTGAATACACCAGACTCTGGATGCTTCATAATCTCACTCCTTTTTCTTTTTTGGACAAGTTTCCTTCTCTCGTCTGGCTGCACGGTCTCCCACGCAGTCCTTTTGCCAGATTCCCAAACAGAGTGCACACAAACAGTCCAGGCCTTGCTTTTCCACCAGCTGTCTGCTACAAGGTTGGTGTGTTTGGACATGTTCTCATTTAGTGGGCTGTTCGTGGTATAGTTTCCATAACTAGACTGTGTGTATGAAAATAGAGTCGCAATAATCACCAAGTGAGTCCAGTAGTTATATATGTTTAGAATAATGTTGCTCTTTCTTACCTGCATAACCTTGCAGAATAAATCTGCTGAGAAAATAAGAAAAAAGATGTGATGAATGTGGTTTTGAACTGTTTGGTGCAAAAAGGGCATTCTTTTCTTTTCTTGCATCAACCAAGTTTTAGATTTTAAATCGGTGCTATATTTTCCCCTCTGTTAGTACTCACTGAGTTTACATAATTGTTCTCCCTCCTCTGCACATTCCTTTGGGTTTCTAATTTAATGTTGCAGTTGAAATTTTGTATGTATCTCTGCAAATGAAACTCATGCATCTATCATTGTTAACATTTCTAGCCTTTTTAATCTGTTGGGAACAAGAATATTGCAGCATTATTCACAAAAGCACACTGTAACGAGCAGCCATGAATCTTCACATTTCTGTTTGATATGAAGGAAGGAGACAAAGTTACACTGAAAGAAGAGGAAATGCAAAGGAGGGTCTATATAACCAGTGTGGATTTACTGTGTGTGTGGTGTAACTAGTTAATTGACAATCAGGATGTTTTCACTGTAGCATGTCACAGGTTGCCCATCCCAAAGAATCAAGCACGCACTTGTAAAGCTAAGCTGTACAGCACAGACACAATGTGTGTGTAATAGTTTTATTTCATTTTGTTAATCTTATACAATGATATATTTTATGCTGCCCCTCGGATGAAATTGATCACAGTGATCAGAACATTTCACCCATATAAAATAGTTTCCCATTGATATAGTTGCTTCAGGATTATATGCTAAAAAGCACCCAGATTTTATCATACAGTAGTTTGTACTTTATCTTTGACTACAAAGAAGTGATAGCACTTCATTACTGTTTGAAAAGTATTTTTAAAAAATACTTTAATCAGCACATGTTTAGAAATTATGTATTTCTTGGCGCTTGTGAGGGAGTCAGAGAAGATTATAAAAATGTAAAGAAAGCACAGTTTATTCTCATAACACAAGATCCTTCTTTGTCAGCTTAATTATCAAATATGTTAGGAGGCTTTAAAATGTTCATTTACTAAAAATGAGTGAAATAGGAACAATATAACTTTACAATTATTTTCTTTCATAAAATATGTATGCCAGAGTCTTTCAAACTAGCATTTAGATGCAAAAAAGAACTGGAAAACCTTCAGCCAAGAACATCGATCTAGTGAACATGTTATTGTAAACTGGTGTGAAGGTATTATTGATGTTAAACAATATACAGATGCATCACAATAAGTAAAACTCATATAGAAATATTACAAAAAGTAAAATGTATCTGGCTATTATTTCTGTTAATTTTGATAATTGTGACTTATAGCAATAAAAATCCCGCAATTCTCAATTTCAGACAATAGGAATAAAACACAAGACAAAGAACAGAGTCAGTTAGAGTTAGTCTTTAGAGAACATTGAAGCAAATCCCATTTAAGTGTTTTATGGAGTTTCGCTTGGTGGTGTGGACTTCACTGGACTCATCACATGTCCAGAAATTTCTTTAGTTAAGTTCATCTGGAACTACAGGCATAATCTTCTTAGGAAAAAATGACCTGGCTGTTGTTCGGCTGTTCGATGTCCCGCTTCACATGACAGTTTGCTGGTATTGGTCCATTGTGTAGTTATCAAGTCAAAGCCAGCACAGCCATCGTCTGTATCACAGCATTGAAAAAGTGAATTGAATTTTGGGTTTTTTATTAGCTGCAAACCATACCAAGATTAACAGAACTATACACTTCGATACCCTGTCTTTTAATAAATCTCTATGAGTTTCACTTTTTAAACTGAATTACTGAAATTTATTTACATTTACATGATATTGTTATCACAGAGATGTGCCTGTATTAAACTGTTTTTGGATGTCTGCAAGTTGATGCTAAATTTTAAAATCATGCTTATGAAGGAAGACTTGGTGCTAAATTGGTTTGTTGTCATCAGACAGAAATTTTTGTTCAGATGTTGCAGTAATAATAAATTATTATTGCATTTTATCCTTACTAAAGCACATTATAGGTATTTGTCAAATAACCTGAATTAGTTTCAAAAATGTCTACTACTTCAATATAGCTAATGTCTTTATTATTTTTGAAGCTCAAATTACGATGTTAAAATTATTTGTAAATTCAATAATTATGGTAATTTCCTTTTATTTTTTTATCTCAAATTTTTTTGGGAACCAGGGTTTAATTTTCACTTTAAGAACTGCATTAACCCTAATGAGCACAAATCTATAAATTACACATTTCATCAGTCTAGATTTGACTTTCACTATTTTGGGTGGCTGGTGTTTTTCTGGCTGCTGTTTATTTACATAAAATCACAGTGGGGGAGTTTTTCTAACGTAGATCCTTCATAATGAACCATTCCATGGCCACAGGATCTCTGTGTTTGCCTGGAAGCTGCCTTGCTGTTTGTTGACAAGGTTAAATGGACAGTTGCACTTCTCTGCTGTTCTCCAGAATGGCTCAAAGAAACTGATCCTCTTGGGCATCGAGATTAACACTTGTGCAAAGGCGGCTAGTGTCAGAGAGTAGGCGGCGTGAGGAGCGAGGATTAGTTTGAGGACGTGAGTTTGAAGGCTACTTTAATAAGGCCAGCTTTGACTCGCCCCGTCTCCATGGAGAGCGCTGGAGTGAAAGAATGAGTGTCAGTCGGAGACAGTATTCGACTGCTTGTTCCCCCTTGCTCTCAGTTTGCGCTCTTTTTTGTGTGCGGTCTGTTAAAATCGTTTAGCTTCAGGTTAAGATGGTATGATTTCTGATGGGGTTCAGTTCTAAGCAAGATGTGCAATATGTATTTAGCATTCTTACTCTTTTACCAAGGTATTCCTCTTTGCCTTTGTCATATTTATGCCTGTTTGTCTCCAAGGACCTGCAATGTTTTTTCCTGGTGCCTGAATGATCTTGCAAGCAGCACTGACAGAATAACACTTTTACCCAAATAAGAGCTTCAGAAACCTGGCTTGGTTCCTGTTTTTTTGTTTTGTTTTGTTTTGAAAAAAAAAAAAGAAAACTGCTTGAAAGCACAAATGTGCGAGCTCACAGCCTCATTCTTAGTGCATTCTGGATCTGCAAGGAAGATTCAAGCTAAGTTAAAAACTGAATAGAGTAAAGGAAATCCTTAAAGCAGTAACTTTCCTAGGTGAATTTGCTGCTTGCAGCAAGGAGGAAGTATGTGGTATTTTAGCCTAAGTGAAACCAGAGACCCATGTTAAAATGCCTCCTGGACTTTTTTTTTTTGCTCAGAACAAGTGTTAGTGGGCTGTGATTTCAACAAGCTTGGGGGCATGTTGAGCACACTCTGGCAATCAGAAAAAAACCCATGCAAACTTGAAACTAAACATAGGATAACTATACATATATAAATATATCTAAGTGAGATGTTTGTGTATGATATAATTGTGAAAAAAATGTGAATATATACATAAATATTTAGGCCTAGATTAAGTTCTATGCTGTAAAATGTCCTCATATCTTCTGATTTATATATTAGTGACCATTTTGTACAGATTTTTCTTTTTTAATTCATTCAGAGAGATATTACATTTCACACTAAGATTATTTATTCATATGCAGAACATTTTTATATTGTTTAAAATATCTGTGTAGATAACTGTTAGGCACTGTAATATACTTTAAAGTTAATTTTGAAATTCTAGGGTTTTCTTTAGAAATAATGAGTTGAACTTGATGTAATTATGACGATTTAAAAAGCTTTTCCCTGAAAATGCTCGTCCAGCTTGTCTGCACCTTTGCCTCCTATTGTTAAAGTGTAAGAGGCTGGACCAGTGCCTATTAGTAGGGGCTTATTTTGCTACTAGGTCTGGGTTATTTTTTATGTGTTTTTCTTTTTCCTCATTTTATTTTGCCATTCTGTATTTGTGTTCTAAGTGGTATTAGTGACACTGGAGATGGTCAGAAACACAGAACATTTAGTACGTACTGTGACTCAAGTCCAAAGGCTTCAAAAGAAGTCTTGCTGCTTTGACTAAAGCAAGTTACTTGGCTTTAATTCTTTTAATTTCTCTTTTTTTTCTTTGTTTGCATGTTAACTGAGATGGCTGAGGATTAAAAGGTTCAGAGACTATAAATGTTCATTATGTTGCTTATACTGCTCCAGTTTGTGGCTTTAAGTAGCGTTTAAGCTAAACTTTTAAAATGGTAAAAGACAGATTTATTAAGGAATCATGTGGAGAGCTATGAAGTCTTTGATTTTGCATTTGTATTTCTTTTCTGATACTTACGGTAATCTACATTCTGTAGTATGTATCTGAGATTTTTACTTGAATGTGTGGATGTTCAAAAATCTTGGCATCAAAAATAAATAAAAAAATAAATAAAATTGACTTGTAAATAGGTTGAGTCATAGAGAGTTCACCGAATTATGTCCAAAAGATAATGTTTTATTATAAACTATGATGATGGATACAAAGGTATATACAAAAACAATGCATGTATAGTCTCAAGCAAACGCACGGTGCAGTTTAGAAAAAAAAAAGTTACGTACAGTACATGTTTTTTCAAAGTTATAAGAAACAGTCAGAGAAGTGGGTATATATGTTTGAGGTTTACCAACAGAAACGATACATTATTTTAGTATGTGTGACACGGGCATGTTCAGTCTTACTGTGAAGTTACGTGATGACGATAGTGACTGGGAATGTTGAACGTCCAGGGATCAGAAGGCTTGAACGCACCTCAACATGAGAAATCAGCTACGGTTCTCCCATTTGTAGAGTAGTGTGACATAAAAACAAAAATAACTACAGAAAATAGATCAATTATATGAGATATATAAAATTTAAATGCCTACTGATACTGGAGATAATTTTATCAGTGTGGATGCCATGATATTTTGTGAGAAATGTGTGTTTGTTTGTTTTTTCTGTGAGAAGACAGCAGGCACCTGAACCTGCCTTCTTTTGTACATAATTTGCTGTGATTGTGTGTCCAATAAAGTGCAGCCCTCTTGTACAGTCTGATCTTGCTTTATTCCTTCTGCTTTAAAACACAGTCACTTCTCAGGTCATAAAGAAAACAAATACAAAATACAGTGGTTACAAAAATGTTTACTTTAAAATAAGTCATAATTTTTTTTAAACAGTCTTACAATTTTAGAGCATACAAGTACACTGATGGAGCGTAGAAAAGGTCAAGATTGTCTTGATGAATCAACGTTGGTGAAGTTATTGGTAAAAATGTTGCATTTTCTGTATTTACATAGCTAAGTCATACTAAAAATATAGTTAATACACAATGCCAAATGACTGACGCTGTTCATGTTATATTGTACATACATCATATTCTAAAAGCTTGATATAGTTGCTTGTATATTTGAGTGTATATCATGCATATTCATCAAAATCACTTAAAATAAACCAAATTGACTCAAGTTTCTTGGCGCTGAGCTGGGCGACGACCATCCGAGCGTCTGTAAGGTGATGTCCTCAGATCTGATGAAAAGCGACAAGCAAGTTGTGAAGGTAGAACTTTATCTACACTTTGGCGTAAAACTCTACAGTGTTTCTTGTTACTGTACCTGTAATAATATCCTCCAGAGCACCGTCTTTTCCCTCTCGTACCGGAGATTTCACCTGCCTCTTCTTTAACTCTGCTATCAGATCCATCTTCGGCATCATGGGGCCCTTGAAAGAAGACATATATTTAAATTATACTTGAAAGTGTTTGGGGGTTTGTTTGTTTTGTTACACAAAATTACAATATCACTCATTCAGAGTAATATATTTGAAACATTTGTGTTCATTCTCATATTTACAGAATACAGTTAATAAAAACTCAGTTTCTCAGACAATTATAATCTAGAAAAGACTTGATTGGGTCTCATTTGCATAAATTACTGCATTAATCATTTGTTGCATAGATTTGTCAGCCTGTTATGTTGCTGAGTTGTTAAAAACAGTTCACTTTGTATTAATATGGCCTTCATCTTGTCAGTGGCTCTTAATCTGTGACTCCAGGCACAGCCCATGCTTGACAATCCTCCACCTTTGCTGCACAGTCTTCTGGTGGCTGTTTCAACAGCAGCTTTTGCTACCACACCTTTTCCTTCCACTGAACCTTTCACTATTATACTTAAATGCATCACTTTGTGAACAGCAAACTTCTCTAGCAATGACATTTAGTTGCCTACTCTACTTATAGAGTAGGAAACTCTATAGGCAACTATATGTCACGGTGTGTCTGCTGTAAAACTGTCAAGTCAGCAGTCTTGCCCATGATTGTGTAGGCATGTTCACAGCATGAAACCTCTCTACTTAAAACCTGTTTTTATTGTTATTATATGATATTCTAATTTCCCAAGAATTGAATATTAGAGTTTCTTTCATATTAGGTCATAATCACATAAATGACATAAACTGGAGCTTGAACAATTTCAGTGTCCAATAAATCTAAATGTAAGATTTCCTTGAATTGCTGATAAATTTACTTCAGAGATTTCAGACTTTATGGGGATGCATTGTGTAATTAATGCTACAAGAATACTTCACAATAGGAAAGAAATACATATTAGCAAACAAAATAATACAATCATACACAGTGCAGGAGTTACTTTCCTTGAGCTTACTGAATGGGTGTTGTTTTAGAGAAATTCTGTTGTAACCTCAAAACCTTTACTAACTAGAGCCAATCATTTTAATTCATCATTTTATACTTTTGATGTTTTTATAATTTCATGTTGTCTTCTGTGGGTTGATAAATAATATAAAGTCTTCATAGAATAATCAATTAAATTAAAGATCTGATAGAGATTGTAAAAGGTGTTATTATTACGATTGTTACATGTTACAAATGCTTAAGTACAGTGACAAACTAACTAACACTAGTATCACATTTTTGTTTCTGGCTACAATTGAAAACATTAAAAAATAAATGGTAGCAAATTGTTAAGAAATGTGGGTACACACTGGGGATGAAGTGATCTGACTCGGAGCTGAAATAAATTCAGATTAAGCAGAGGATTATACGTTACAGAATGTTTCTCGCGTATGAATGATACTGATGTGCTACTTTTATGCCAAACTTCTGTGATAACTGTAGTGCTCTTGGCAGCCCCCTGCTGTTGTAATGCTGTCTCTGTCTGGAAATGTTTAGTTTAAGACAATCTATGCTGTAAATCAGCGAATCGGAGAAAAACTGAAATCTTCTAGTCAACAACATTTCTAAGAAGGGATCTTCTTACCTTTTGTGCTGCAGGCTTGTTTGGAGATGGTGCTACTTTTTCCTCAGAACTCTCCTTTTCCATTTTCTTTTTCAGCTCAATTTCTTGCTGTGCCGTCTGCATTAAAAATATGGATAAGGTTATTATCATGAAGTGAGCTGTTGTAGAAATGGATGCAACAAAGACCTCACCTTATAAGCCTTTATGAAGCGCCCAAACGGCGGGAAAAACATGGAAGGCTGCGTGGTTTTGGGGTTCTCTCCAAAATACTCCACGACAGAGGCATAAGCCTCCTGGTGGGATAAGCAAAAATGTTTGTAAATATAATAAACATAATGCAAGCTGCTTTATGGGTTGATAATGACAAAATTCCAACCTGTGCCGTCTTGCTGTCTTTGATCAAAGACTCCAGGTGCTCACTGTTTGTTTTGATGAATTCCTTTAACACCGGGCTGTCATCCTGCACCAGGAACTCCTTCTTGGTCATCTCCATTCCTCGCTCCAATGACCGGATATCCTGGAGAATACTGTCCAGGGATACTAGCAAAGAAACACGATATTTTTAAAAAACACATTCAGACACTAAAAGATGTTGGCTAATTGAGGTGTATCTATGTACCAAGAGCTGCTTTGTCTATAAAGTGAATATCGGTGTGGAAGTTGACTAGGTCTGGGTATTTTTCAAGGACGATATTAGTGATGAACTGAAGTAGCGTCTGGGAGCGGTCGGTGGACTTAGTCTCCAACAGCTGAAAGGTGACAGAACTGGTTTAATGTTTAGTGCAAACACACGAATAAATCTACAAAGCAAAGCTACTTACAAGGTCAAGACTCTGTAGCCTGAAACCATAGGCCGCACCTCTCTTACTGCTGTTCATGTAGTTACCAAAGGCGAGAACAATCTGAAAGAGAATCCATGAGTTGAATAGCAAAATCTCACACTTCGAAGTCAGTGTATCCAGTTTGACTTACTTCTAAGATCTTTTTCAGTTTAGCTGAAGACTTGATGGACATGGACGCAGCAATGATGGAGTTCAGTTGCTGTGGATGAAGTGAAAACACAATAAGTCCATTTGGTTTGAGCCTATTTCAGCTGAAGTTTTAGCGCTTAAACCACAAACTGACCGGCTGCAGGCGTTTGACACTCTCTGGGAAGTTGCCCATGAAGGTAAGCGTGTTTATTCGCTGGTTTAGACGGGCAATCTTCCCGAAATGAAGAATGAATTGGTCTTCCTTAGTCAGCTCCTCCAGTGGACGGCCTTCTTTCTCATAGTTTACAAGAAGTTTCATCTCAAAGTCTGATGGGATGAAGTGTTCGAGTAATTCCAGAAAGTCTATGGACAGAGACTGCTGGTCGTACCTGTACGATAGATGGACTAGCATCAAAGAGAGCAGTGAAAGGGACAAGAAGAGACTTATTCTGGGAATGATAAACAGTAATCAATAGAAGGACATACGTCTCTATGGCTGTGCAGATAGCCGATGGGTCCATTCCCCCCTTGCGGAGAGTGATGGCTAGATTTTTGGCCTTGTTTGCATCAATAAGTGATGTCTTGGTAGGAGCCTTTTGTGCCACCTTTTTCTTAACCTTGGATAGATCTGCAGAATTCCCCTGTGCCCTTGTCTTGAACTGTTCCTCAAATATTTCCATGTTCAGCTCCTTAGGGACAGAATGTTAGGCGGAGAAAATGAATTATTTTATTCCAGGACCAATTTAAAGTGCAAATATTGCAAGTTGCGTAATCTCACCCCTAGAATCTGTTCATCATCTAGCTCATTAAACACTGTGCCAGTTACTTGGTTTGGTTTTAAAGCCTGCCAGTTCAACAAAGGCATCCTGTACTTGGTCTGAATTGGCTTCTTAGTCTTGAACCCTGACCAAACATAAACAGGAAGTGGTCAAACACAAATCAGGTCATGAGCTTTAGTGAGATTTTTCCCATTTGTCTCGATGTCCTCACCAGATTGGGCATTTGGAGCTCCAGGAGGAGGTGGGGGTCCACCACCAGGTGGAGGAGGAGGAGGTGGGGGTCCAACACCAGGTGGGGGAGGAGGAGGAGGGGGACCAGCACCAGGTGGTGGAGGAGGAGGTGGTGGGGCTTCAGCAAAAGGTGGAGGTGGAGGAGGTGGAGGTGGACCTGCTCCGGGCGGGGGAGGGGGCGGAGGAGGAGGAGGTGGAGGAGGTGGAGCAACAGAACTACCATCTGATGGAGGAGGAGGTGGGGGCGGAGGAGTCGCAGTCTCCCCTGGACCACCAGCTGTGGTGGGTGCTGAGGTTTGCATGCTTGGTTCGGTGAATGAGGACGGGCTTTGGACATACTCAACAACTTTCACAGGCACAACCTGGATGTCGAGGCCTCCTGACGGAGTGCGTCCGAGTTTGATCACCCCCTTGTGCTGCAGCTCCTGGATCTTCTGCTCTAGCTCAGAGTGTGTCTGACCGACAGAGGAGCCCCGACGCTCCCGGTCCCGCTCCCGCTCCCTGTCCAGCTCCCGCTCTCGCTCTCTCTGCTGCAAAGAGCTGACCTGGGAACACGACTCACGGAGGCTTTCCTGAAGGAGGCAGACACAGATTGTCTTAACTCAGCTGTCTTCAAATAGTTTTCCATGGTTATTAGGCCAACATTTGAGATTTTAAGTCCCACTTTATTAATGCTTTCAACTAAATGTCATTTTTACTACTCTAATCTCATTAAAATGACTTAGCAAATTAATTTATACCTTCAATGCCTAATATCTAATATATTTTCTTTTAACATCAATTAATTTTTGTCAAGGGATATTCCCAATTGTAAATATTCCTCGAGTAAATTCCCACTTGCAAGGCAGCATCTAATAGTGAAACCCATAATTATTTGTCACTTGATATTGACAGGAACTTGCTCTTTCTGTTGTTTTGTCAATTTTTGATTTGTACTATGTATTAAATTGGGTATAAATGCACATCTAAACTGCTCCATATTTGCTGAGACTTACATTCAGGATGTCAGAATGATTTTAAATGAATTGCATCCAAACAAAAATGTGTGTTCAAAAACATGTGGCATTTTACATTATTTCTTTAAATATTTCTGTTTAGATAAAATGCTATCTAGACTTACATTAATATGACAAGATTATGTTGCTACAGTGGCAGAATAATAGGAAATGCACAACTTCATAGTAAAAATATAACATTCATGTGTTCTCAAAGCTTAATCAGACGATTTTTCAAATTTAATATTAGGGTTATCAATGCTAATCAAGGTCACGATTGCACTCTTTGCCTCTCTGGTAGTGTACATTGTTAGTTCTTACTTTGAGCAGCTCAGCTTCCTTGGTGGCCTGCATAAACTGAGTCTCCAGTTCAGATATCCTGTCTGTGGTCTGAGTCTCCAGCTCCTCAAGCCGGGAGTTCAGCTGCAACACAAAACAAAAATAACCCTGTTATTAAGCCCCGATTTAAACCACAACCTATTCAACACAAGGGTCTCCATTACTGAGCCAAGAATTATGTAAGATGTAATATTTTACATGAATGTTGTGATTCTGCAGTTCATCCACATGCTCCAGTACTCCTCCCCTGTTCTCGGCATCCTCCAGCAGAGCGCCAACATCCAACACGTTGTCCAAGTAGGCCTGGATTTGGACTTGCAGCTTCTCACTTTCAGTCTGTTTCAGACTCTGTTTCACAGAAATGCATGAAGATTACAAATTAAAAGAGGTCATATACGACACAATAATATACGTTTTATTTATACATATGAATATTATTATATTTTTAATATGTTTATTGTATGTTCAATGCTTACAATCACTGTCATGTTTGTCGATCTGAGAAACATTTGACATCACGGCATTACAATTTACAGATCAGTTGAAAAGTAAAGGGGAAATTACTTTACTTAAAACAATCTTGTAGTTATGGTCAAGAAAGTTACATGTTAGGATTAAAGTCAAATAAATAGCCTCAGGTTCATTTTATAGCTCTTCTGGCAACTCCTCCTTCATCTTTAAACCCATAAAACACTGTCAATGTACATATTATTAGAAATGATGCCTTTTTCTGCACTACTGATGCATATGAAGGTCTAACCTGAGTTTTTCCAAACACTGACCTCCAGATATTTGTCTAATCCAAGGTGTGTGAACTCGTACTGTAGATGAACTCGGAAGTTCATGTTCTCCACTGAATGGACCACAATGTTTATGAACTGCATGCAGGCCACCTGCAGACAAATGTGAAAGTAAAACCAAAGTTAGTTTTACTTGGTTCAGTTAAAAAAATCTATATTAGTCTCAAAGAGAAAAGTATGTTACTTATTGTTCTAATTTTTTGACATATCAAATATTAAGAAATACTATCTAAAAGTTTCATAGCCTAAAATTAGATAGCATCATACAGTAGAGATGGTAAATCCATGGTCCTACCATGAAGTCAATGTTGTTGTCATCATTGATGAAATACTCCATCAGCTTCTCAAAGCGGTTCCTCTCTTTGCTCACCTGGAGACAATAAATATTTAGATGTGCAGTTAGACTGTTGCCCGCCTGGGGGCATAAGTGTATCTTTTCAGAATTTTTGATCAGCTAAATGTATTGAATTTCTTATCTGAACACTCTAAAAATATGCCAAAACCCTGTACCGCATCAGAGTTTGGACTTATGAACACACGAATGACAAGTTCACAAAGTTAGAAATGCGACAACATGGGAAGTGGACTGTGTCACTGGCAAGATGTGTCATCTTGTCAGTGACAACAGCATGCAAAAACAGGATTACTACAGAGCAAAAATCACATGGTATTGGTTATGTTTAGAAACCCCCCCACAAATTTCACCTCCTTAAAGTTGTCAAAAGCAGAGAGAATGATGTCATGCCCTCCTCTGACAAGACAAACAGCAGCCAGCAACTCCAAGACAAGAGCTTTGGTCCTGTCACGACAGATTAAGACCTGTCAGATATCCATGCAGACGGGGCAACAAGGCACATTTTTACTCAAACACAAAGAAACTCACCTGGGACTTTTGCTGTTGAGGCTGAGCGTGATCTCATTCACACAGCGTGGGTGAGTCATTACAAGGTTAAAACCAGACTGAAAACAGAAGAAAGTTTTAAAACAATCTTTAACTTTACAAAATGGTAATCTTTCATCTTTGTCAGAGGAAGCTTAAGATTTTTGCAGATTCAAAGATATAAAATTTAGTTTTCTGTTTGCAACACATTTTGATGACAATTCATGTCTGCATGTTCAGACTATTTGATATTACTCTACCTGGTAGTTCATGATGGCTCTTAAGCACATAATGCACACATGTATATCATCTCTCCGCTGGGATAAATGTGACTTCTTATGCATCCTGTTTGCCAGAGTAGAGCTTATTCTGAAAAGGAAGACCAAGTTTAAGTGTTAAATAAATAAAAGCTGTGAGACAAGACTCACAGCTTCAAATGGTTTGCCTTTACATCTGAAAAATAGCTATGAACGGAGTCCTGTAGCTGCTAAAGTTGTCAGTCATATTACTTTGACCTCAGATAATATTTTTTTCGTGTCCGACATCTTGCATCAGTTGGACTTACATTAGAATAAAATGTGAAGCAGACGTTTTCGGAAAGATACAATTCTGCCCAATCATTTTCTGAGAAAATGGTTGAGTGTCTCAACATTGTGACCCCAGAGCACATGGCTTCTGCTTTGCAGATTAAATTTGGTTTTATCTGTTCGACTAAATTTGCTGCAAGTTCCTTTTTATGAGCATCTTATGGTGGTGAGAACTATGTAGGCGACCCGGCCTCTTTCTAACCACAGTCATACCACTGATCTTTTATGGGTGCAGCTTCTTACCTTACAGTTAGGGCCCGTGCAGCTCTGCTCATCCCATGCGAGTGACCCCCGCTAGAGCTCTTGGTCAAATCTTCCATTGACCGCTCTGCTGGTTTTTGTCTGTCTGACAGAGTGCCACCATTTTCCATGGTCTCCAAATCAAATCTGCAAAATGTCAAAATTCACTCGTAGTGACAAATGTTGCCACCGTCACAGAACGTAGCAAATATTCTGTAAGTACTCACGAAGTATCACTTTGAGCATGAGACAGGTATTCCACCAGGACATCCAATCCTTTGTTCTGCTCATTAAGAAATTCCTGAGCCCATCTGAAGAAAAAAAATATAAATTACATTGCCAAATAAAGTATATAAACAGGCTTAATGTAGCATAGCAAGCGTTTGTTAAGTTTTCAATCAGTTGCAGCACAGAATCCAGGATTCTATAACGGCAAACAAAATGTATTGAGTTTAGGCACCGACATAGAGGTCAGAAGTAAAAATTAATATGTTAACTTAATTGTTTTGTTTGCATAAAAACTAGCATTAGAATTTAAGCTAGTAGCTACAGGAATTTTAAAAAAAGTAGCCCCTGTAAATAAATTATTTTGCTCACCTCATTACAGAGCTATGTTTTGTGTTACATTCAGTTTTGGTATCTAAACATTAGGGTTCTTTGCCTGGCGTCCAGATTGCTGAACTATTTATGCTCCTGCGTTATTTGTGGATGAGGATGTGTGATGGGTCATTCAAGTACAGATTATGAATCATGAATGACAACACTTGTTTTCCTTGTTCATTCCTTAATATGATCTATTTTAGATTTAGACTGTTACTTATCCAAGGCAAGTTTATTTTTCATAGCACCATTCATAAAATTACATTGTGCCACTTGACAATTTAAGAAGCAGAGATAAGACTATCACTTCAAAAACACAAAATAATCCAAAAGGAGCCACTGATATGCTATGGAGCGCAAAAATTGTGGGAATTAATTAGTCATCCAAACACCCCAAAGTCATAACTTGTTACTTTGAACTCAAAGGCACTAGAGGCAGATTAGGCTGATTGAATCTTCTTTACTCCACTTTACTTAAATATTTTACCCGATTTGTCTCTTGATTGATAGCATTGTTGTATTGAATGCAAATCCAGTTTTGTTAACGTCTTCACAATTGTGCCTTTGTATAACATTCATGCACCATACATCCCCAAGAAAGTCAATAAAAGCTGAATAAGCCTTACAAATGCAGAGGAATTGAAAATTAAAGATGGGATTCTAAATCTGCATTGGTCTGTATCTGTATTTTCATTTCAAATGATGAAATAAAAATCACACATACTGACCCGATGTGATTAGTGCGAAGGGATATCTCCAAGGCTTTAAGGACCTGGGTGGCATCTTGAATTTTTTTCTTCGACTAAGGAAGGAAAAAAATATATCATTTTGTGGTGTCTCTACACATTTTTGAAGATTAAATTTGATATTAATTCTATTATTCAGGGAGTCATGCATCCCACTGACCCTGCGGGACACCCCTCCTTGATCTTGGTAGAAGCTCTTTATCTTGGACAAGTAAGTGGAGGGGGGGCTCTTCACTTGGAAGCGCTCCTGGTGGGAAACAGACAGCAGATTTAACATATGCATATGGCGCTTCACATTTTATTAGAAAACCAGTGACGAGCACAAACGTGCAATCATCATATTTGTGCACCATTTGAAGCTATTCCTGCATGCACTACTAAACACACAAAAAAGACACTAACCACCCTTGGTTACCATAGTGACACCTCCATCAGTTGCCGCAACTGAAACTGAGCTGCAGGGTTTTGACACTGCACACACCACATCAATATTTTTTTTCACTAAATGTTTATGTACTTTCAGTCAACTCTGTCCTGGTGAAGGCACTGATGCAACAATCCTGTTCAATGTCATGACGTCTTTTGTGGTTTGAAATGATGAAACACCAGCAAAAACGCTCACCTGATCGCAGACTAATTCCCATTTCTTGTCATTGTCGTATTGACTCAACAGCTTAAGTTTGTCAGGAGGCAAATTCATGTAGCTCTGAAGGAAAGAGAAAGAGAAATTATTTTTTTTAAATTTGATAGAGAAATGTATATTTGATCCCTTTCCGATCTCTTTTGCTTTTTCTCTTTTGTTACAAATAATAGTTCCACATCATCAGGAAATTTTAAAATCAGACAAAGAATGCCTGAGTAAAAATTCAGTTAATTAAGGAGGGAACAGCTATCTAATCTAATCTGACTAAATGTGAAAAAGTAATTTCCCAATAAACCTAATAACTAATTTTGCTACCCTGGCAGGAAACAACTGCTATCAGATATTTTAAATAACTGGCAGTGAGCCTTTACATTTCTGTGGAGGGATTTTGTCCCACTTTTCTTTGTAGGATGGTTTGAATTCAACCAAAATGTAATGTTTGAATGGCCTGTTTGGAGTCTTGCCACAGAATATCGAGTGGTTATATAATCCTAAAGTTTGACTAGACCACTCCAGATACTTAAATTTTCCTTTCAATGTTTGTTCTGGGTTCTTTTGTGATACTCTGAATGAGTCGTCAATGCAGAAGTAATTTTGACAGGCTGGCCACTCCTGAAGCCTCACACATTTTTTATTTTCTCTATCTGTGGACAGTGGGTCTCACTGTAGTTCACTGAAATCCCAAAGGACTACAAAAGGCTTTGTAACCCTTTTCAATGACTTAGTTTCTCATTTGTTCTTGAATTTTCTTAGATTGGGGACATTGTGTGTTGCGATGAAGTAACATCATGAGTTACCTCATGCCAGACATGTTTTATTCAAGTGATTTCTGGATCAAGTGATCCAGAAATCAAGTGATCTCTGGATCTGGCAGGGTGTTGTTAAAGAAGCAGAAATATTTTTTTTTTAATTGGAGTTAATTTGTGTGTTTAAAAGGGGATCAGTCATATTTAACATAACAACAAGTTGTTTTGGATAGCTTTTTTATTTCAGTAATTGAAATTAAATTGAGAAACTACATTCTGTATTTTTTCAGTTTGCCTGATATTAAAATTTGTTTGCTGATCTAAAACATTAGAGGGTGACAAATAAGCAAAAACAGAAGCAATCCTTAAGGGAGGACAATATTTTGTCATGGCACAGCAATGTCCTTTATACATTATTTCCTTCCTTTCTGCTTCTTCAATTGTATGTCAGTCTAAACAGATGTATATCAAATGTCAGTAAGACGTAAGAGGATGTACCTGTTCAGAGGAAAGATGACTCACTGTTTGCATGAGTTATGGGTGGTTGTCAAGAGCTACTTCATCTCCCAAAATATATTTGTGATAAACAGATATTCACCTCAGAAGTCTTTTTCACTGACTACCACTTGATAAAACAAAACAGTAAAAAAACGAAGGTTTTAGATCTTTATAATGCTGCTTTATTATAATGCTTAAAATATACAATACTTTAATTATAGGAGATCCAGGAATAAAACTTTTAATTTCTCCATATTACACATCTTGAAATAAGTACAAATATTTTCACAAATGTTTTTGGGTTATCACTGTTAGATTGCCTTTTTCTGTTTGTGCACCTCTCATGACTTTTTGTTTTGCTACATCTTCCTTATTGCTTATTGGCAATGTTACAGCGAATCAGCTTGAGGTCAGATCAACAACATTAAAAATTTTAATCATCACAAGTTTAGTTCTTAGTGTTAAGAAAGGGCACAATAGAATTCAAATAATGACTGAATTCTCATATAAAAACTGGTCATTCTCTTTAAAATATGAATAAATAAAATAAAATAAACAAAAATAAATTTGAATAATTCAGCATCAAAGTAAGGATCTTGTAATTAAAATAATATATGCCTGTACAAATCTTGTGTTTCTTACTAACTTAATTTAAAATACTTCAAGTCAGATTATGCACTCTGATCTAACCTAAAACCCCAAAAGCACACTTTTACTGTCAAGACAAATAAGTTAACTCAGCACTGGGTGTGGTTTTGAGTTACCCCATACACACCCAAACAGCAACTTGGGTTTTTTTTTCACATTTTAAAAAAAAAGAAGAGGTTCAAAAAGGAAATGGCCCGTTGCCTTGGCGAACAAAGAACTGTTCTTCATCCTTGGCGGGGCAAGGGTGGAGCCCCTTCGTGGGTTTTGTGGTAAGAAAAAAGGGCAGATGACAATGTACATCACGCACATTGACTTACGTTGTCAATGTTTGGAAAAACTGGTGTTAATGAAGAAAGAAAATGTCCACTTGGTGCAAAATGTCTTTCTTGTTTAAAGATTAAATCTTAAGCTTACAATAGAAGTGTTCTGTTAAAAGAGGAAGTGAGGTCATGCATTCATATGAGCGCTGGGAGGGTGCAACAGGCAGGAAGCAGCACAGGTCATGTTGGTTCACTATGTGATAACAAAGTATATCACACAGATTAGTTTATATTTATCAAAATACAGTTTTGAAGAGCACATCTCATTTATTAAGTAAAGCAAAAATTATCTATACCAGAACTGTTTTAAGTCAGGTGGGTTATCAACAGCCACTGCATCTGAAGCAGATTTAAGTCCAGAATTTGGCTAGGCCACTCTACAAGGTTTTTTTTGAGCCATTCAAAGGTGGATTTCATGGTGTGTTTTGGATCATTGTCCTGGCTGGACATTCTCCTTCAGGATTCTCTGCATTTTGAAAGCAAAGAAATATATATTTGATCCCTTTCTGATCAAATGTACATCAGAAAGGGATTACTAGTCATCACACTAGTCATCACTAGTGTGATGTCTAGTGATCATCACACTGCAATCAACGTGTTTCCCTGTTAGCATATTGTTGTTGTTTTTTTCTTTTTGAAAAAGGCTCTGTTAGTTTTACACCAGGTGTAACAAGAATGTAGCAAGAGGTCCACTCTCCAGAACGTTTTTCTCTCGTCTCTAAAGTCCTCAGATTATTTCCCAAAAATAATCTGAGATCATTGAGATTCTGTTTTTGGTAAATGTGAGATGTTATTTTAATTTTGTCTTGAAACTCTTCTATAAAGCCTTTTTTTGCCCAGTTTCTTTCTTACTGTTGAATCATGAACATTTGCCTTCACTAAAGCCTGCAGTACTTTAGATGCTGTTCTGGACTTTTATAATCTCATGCATGAGATTAATTCACTCAGAGTAATTTTAGAAGGCCTGCTTGTTCCATGAAGGTTCACCACTGTTCCAATGTTTGCTTCTTTTGTAAATAATGGCACTCACTGTGATTCACCAGAGACCAAACTCTTAGAAACGGCTTTGGAGCATTTCCCTTTCTGTTTAAGAACTTTTACACTACTTCATTTCATCAGACATGCTCTATTTAAGTGATTCTACAGGCTAGACAGCAATCAAGCCTGGGTGTGACTAATGAAACTGAACTCAGCTTTCAAAAAATTTGGTTACCTTACAGTTAGTTCTTGGTTTCACGAGGCACATACACAGCACCAGATTGGTTTGGACAGGTTTTATTTCTTCTTAATGCTTAGCCATTAAAAAATAGTTTGTTCTTTATTTACACAAGGTATTTTTGTGGAACACTGACGTTTGTCTGATGATATGAAACATTTAAATGTGACAAGAAAGCAGAAGAAATCTGTAAGAGGACAAATACTGTTTTCTCGGCCCATTCAGCCTGAGGAACATGTGTGAGACCCACATACTCATAATCTCTACAATTACAATTACATTCATGAAGCTACTTATTACAGTCATGATGATGGATACTCTGTATTTTCTCCACCTTCGACACCTTCGATGCACAAAACATGAACAGCAGCTCCTGGGGTAAATAATACTATATATTCAATTAATCTATGACATATGTCTGTGTAAAATGTAGATAAACAGCTATGTTAAAATGTGAAGATGATCTAAGTCCATCCACCAATCTATTCTCCATACCAGCATGCTAGTGCCTATCTCCAGCAATCAATGCTTGAGAGTTGGGACATATGCTGGACAGTTTGTCAGTTACAATGGAAACTCTCTCCTATGAGCAGCTTACTAACCTATTAGCCAAACAGCTTTTTGGACTGTGGATGCCGGGGTTCCGAGTCAGAACACACACATGCTTATGGAGAACATGCAAACTCCATGCAAGAAGACTTTGGCATCAATTTCAAACCAGAACCTTCTTGCTGCAAGGCTCAAAATCCTCTGCACATGAAGCAAAAATAATGTGAATACTTTAAATGTTGATATCAAATATAGGCATCTGTTGTTAAATCTGCTTTATAAAATAAATGCATTGCATGACTTTTACCATCTGCATGACTTTAGTCATCTGTAAACCTGGGAGACCAGTCATTATAGTAATTTAGTCATGTTTTTTGCAATTTGATATTTTCCCTTTCATGTCTGATATAGAATTGCATTCACACATCAGGATATTGTTAGGGTTTCTTTTTTCTGATTTAATGTATCAAATGTTGTGGCACCATTGCAGATCTGGATGTTGTAGTAGTATTTTGAGGACTCAATCTAACATCTTAACTAAATTTATGGTGCAATAAGAAACTCTTTCCACAACTAGTTTATAATATGTTGCAAAGAAAATCTTTTTACTTTGAGATTAATACCAATACATTTATTTTTCATTTTTTCATTTGGAATGTTGTTTACTCGTTACTATTTTTAAGTGAATCTAGAGAACGATAAAGAATAAAGCAAACCACTTCTTCCTGTTGTAATGTTTACATGGGAAGGCACCCTCACACTGTAAATTGCATGAATAAATAGTCTTCATTCTGATACAGTTGTTTCTGAATTTAGCTTGTCATAGTCACGTCTCAATTTATAATCTCCATTCTTTGGATTTCATTAGTGCTTTACTTTGCTAACACCAACATAACCTAGACCAAGTGAAAATAATCTTTAGTTTCACAGATCTTCTTTTCCAACTCAACAGGTTTTGTTTTTTTTTATATTATAAGAATTTTAATTTCTGCTGGCGGCTTTGTGATTTAAACAAATACTGTATGTATTACTCCTGAAGATGGGGGATTTTTGTCCCCAGCCTTGTGGGACTGTTGAAAGAATGGTGAAACTCTTGCTTTCCGGTCCTGTAAAATGTGTTGCTCAACTTCCCCTTGAGGCCAGCTACCCAGGCAGGCACTAATCACCCGCCTTGTAGACAGGCACTTCAGAAGAACCTTGAATTATTTGTGAACATTTGAGCAAAATCACAGATTATCGATCACTTTCAAGCATCCTGATAAGTAGTTACAAAATTGGAAAAAGCTGAGATAAGTAGTGGAAAAAGTAATAGAAATATCGGTAAACATGACTACCATCACTTAATTTAAAGTCTCAATTGATTTGTTTTATATAGTTTCCTAGCTCTGTGTTTCCTGATCAGCTGGTCTGCTACCAAAACTTACATAATTCCTTGAGTCTGTGCAAATCTCTATAATCTAGTTTGTTTTTATGTGCAGCAAGGGTGTGTTCCTCAGCTACTCACCAGCACCACATTGAAGCGCTCCTCCAGCTCCTCTTCTGGAGGCATTGGGAGTTTTGGTGAAGAAGATTGCTTCTTCTGCAAAGGCAGTGTGGGGTCGCTCATCGCCGATACTGAGTTCCTGGCCTCTCTGCCCTCGGCCGCTTCTAGCTCCAAGCCCCCTGCGGCCGCATTCCCCATCACTAATCTCCACAAGTAATCCAGGAGGAAAGCTGTACACAAACCAATTCACCTAAAAAATCAGACTGTTCCACAGCAGAGTAGCGGAAGGCGATCACTCCAAATGACAAGTAAGAGAGTCCTGGGCCTTCAAGGTGATGAACATTAAGTCTCTGGCTCACTAAAATCTTGCTTGTCCAGTAGACACAAGAAGTGAAGAAAAACGTTGGGTTAGCCTCATGTTTGCTCTCTGATTAACATCTCTAGATACAAGATAAAAAACCCTGTCAGGTCCTGACAGAACTGAGAAATAAAACCGAGCCTGTGTCTCACCAACTCTCTGCACCGGTTGAAAACTTCTCTGCAAAGTAAAACTCAAAGGCCTATGTGTGAGAGGAAGGAGAGGGAGTGTGATACACTCTGTAACTAAGTCAGAAACCACAGAAGCACAAAAGCAGAAGAGCAACTTCCTGTGTGACAGCAACAGAATCTGGTGTAGAGGACAGGGTGGAAGATAAATGTGGCAACCGTTAGTAACGTGCATAAAATAGGTGGATGATTAGAAAAAGAAAAGTACAGTGTGGCGGTGGCTCAAAGATAAGATATAAAGTCAGTTTAATGAAGTTATTACATTAGCAGTTGCACTTGAAAACTTTAACACAGGAGGAAACTGCCCCTAGTTAATGGTGAAAATATTTGCACTGGAGCCGTTTGTTTCCCAAAACGTATGTTTTTATATGATTAAATTACCAGAGTCATTCCTTAGACCATTGCTAGTCAGGTAAATAAAGATGACTATGGAAAGAATGATAAAACAGCGCCTCAGTGTGGTAAAATCAATTGTTCAATTGTGCATTTAGGGTCATTGTATGTTAGTCAATATCCTATCTCCTGATTAGTTTAATGATTAAGTATTCTTATTGAGTAAATAGGTTAATTAATTTAAAATTTGACTTCAACTATCTGCTACTACTTTTAAGTGTCTTATTGTGTGTGCTGCACATGAACTGAAATCTTAAAAGCTAGCGTCGAGTCAAAGCAACTTATTAAAATATTTACATCACTCACTGCTTATTTATTTGAGACAGCTAAGATTTCTTGAACAGCCTTTAGACCTGGATTTTTTGTTGCTATTTCCAGAGGCGCACTTGAACGCAGTCTTGGTACTTATTCATCCTTCCAAATGGACGAAGCTGTGTTTTACTATATATTTGCTGGGTAATTTAGTATACTGCGTTGACGTCAGGCAAAGGAAGGTAAATGTAGCAAGTGCAATGAAACAGTGCCTCTATGTGGCAAAAGTCAGCAAAGGCATGTAGTGGTGTTACATTTAGAGTCCTCTCAGTGATAGGAATTTATCATTATCTACCTCAACGTCAAATATTTTGGTCTAGTGTTTAAAAGACAACATTTAAAGTATGATATAATGAATAGTAGAATAAATATTTATGAGGTAGCTTGTTTTAGTTGTTGCATTCAAGTCTTTTTTTTCCACCTGGCCTGTTCCATCCAGATAAATTATACCTACTATACTTATGTGTTCTACAAATGAACGGAAGAACTCATAGCTTGAGTAAAGTAGGGTTGCATCTGCAACAGGCTGACATCAATGTTCACATTTTTGAAATGTGACTTCAATCTACTGGTTAACGTTTAATTTTTGGAATTATTTTTGGCACTTTTATTTTCATTTTCTTAGCAGCCCCTGAAGGCAGCCACACTATTAGTTTATTTAGCATTCCAAAATGACGGATCCAACCACGTCTCCAGAGGACCACTGGAAAGTAAGTCACTGTTAAAGACCACTTTTCAGCTTCCCGCTCATTGTTTTTTACTGTGACATCTGTAATGTTTAATAAACTGTTTGGAAATGCTGAAGTTTGAACGGCGCTGCTAATGTAGCGTTAGCTTCATCACGTTCAGTAACATTGGAACAGATGGCTAACATGCTAGCAAAGTAAACAAAGCCGACTAAAAAGAAAAAAACTCGTGTTTCTTATCTAATATTCTTTTTCTTGTGAATTAGCTTGTCTTCCATAAAGAAGAAAACGACCAATGCGTTAAACTGTATTTAAAATATCGATTTTAAGTGAAGTTGAAAGGCTTTTGAAGAGTCTGACTTATTAAATGGCCACTTCGTCTTGCTTGATACGTCTCACACTAAGCCGTTTCTTTGTGGATATTATTGTATCCGTTCTTATTATCTAATATTTATATTTTATTTGCATTAATTTTAGTGTGCAAACTCTATTGCGGACGAAAGAATGTTGTAGATCTTATATTAATGAAATTTGAGCCTTGTATCGAGTTTTAAACCTATTTTGTCAAACAATATTCATTTTTAAGGGAACTCTTAACAGTAGACAGTGTTTCTCAGGGTTTTTTTGCCACCATACGCAGTGGAAAATCTAGGCTAACACAACCAGGCAATAAACCCATTGTGTTGCGTTGCCCTACATCCAGCAGTAAAACCTATTTGACACATCGTTTATCTTCTGTTGTACTTAAAATGGACAAATCAGGCTGTTGCTCAGTAGGGGGGTTTAGAATGGCTTGTTGTTGCTCTTTTGTCAACATATTTAGGACAGCACATATTTTCCTCTTGTCATTTCAACCTCACACTCTATATTTTATTTCTTCTTTGCTACTTGGTGATGGCCGGGCAGACAGACGGGGCTTTCAGCGACAATGGCTTTGACACCAGTGAGTAATTCTTACATGACATATGTCATCTTTTCTCTGTGATCTCTTGTCTCTCTTGTTTTTAATTTTCTCATAACTATTGTTTTGTTATTCAGGTTTCTTCACTGATACTGCCAGAAAAGGTAGCATTGTGTCCAGGGCAAACAGTATCGGCTCTACAAGTGCCTCTTCAGTTCCAAATACAGGTATTGTCTTTTTAACAGCTAACATTTTGTCTTACAGCTATTTACAGTCCATGTGTAACATGTTTAGAGTTTGCAAAGCATATACAATAGTCAGGGTTCCTGCCCAGTCTTGGAAAAATCAGAAAATGCATAGAATTAATTTCAGGTCTGGATACCAGTGGTAAACATACAAAGTCTGATTTTCCAGACTTGCATAATTTGAATATTTTTTAAGATTAACATCTACTAAGAAAAAAACCCTGACCTTAGCTATAAGAGCATTTAAACATATTTAAATGTTAGGTTGATGGCTCATACTCAAATGTCCAAAACCAAAAGACACAGCAAAAAATGTAGAGGTTTGATTGAATTTGGAAAAATATGAAAGAATAAATTCAAATTTGACTTAAAGGGTTCTTGGTGCTTTCCGTCTTGGTGATTCATTTTGCTGATGATCTATACTACAGACATGTTTCTATAATAAAAATGAATTTGTTCCCTAACAGATGATGAAGACAGCGACTATAGGCATGAGACATCGTATAAAGACTCATACAAAGACCGAAGGAGACAAGCGCACACACAAGCTGAGCAGAAGCGCAGAGATGCAATCAAGGTAACTTCACATCAGGATCCTCCCCCCTTGTTATCAAATGTTCCACATATTATAGAAGTTTCTAATTTTATTCTCTCATTCTAACACCAGAAAGGTTATGATGACCTGCAGGGAATTGTCCCAACCTGTCAGCAGCAGTCTGAGTTTGCTGTCGGAGCACAAAAGATCAGCAAGGCTACTATTCTTCAGAAAAGTAAGCAATAACCAACAAATACTTTATGAATTGTGAGCCGATGTGCCTTTATGTATTCAGAAAACAGTTTCTGTTTGTGTTAAATGTAGTTTCACCCCTAACTCAACAATATTATTGCTAAAGAAATAAAACTAAAACTGATGCTATGTTGTGCCTTTTGTAATTTTTTTACAATAATATTTGTACTTGCATTGTTGTTGTTTTTTAAGCTCTGATTGTATGCAGCGATACCTTTACAGCCAAAATGACTGAGTTTTATCCTCATAATAAATACTTTTGGATATTGTTATTTTAACTTTTTGAACTGCATTCCTGAAATAAATGACCTTTTCATGATGATGCTCAATTTTAAGTACCATTCAAAAGCCATATGTTAAAGGTTTAACTGATGGGAAAACCTTTTTTTTTTAAGTTGCAAACCTTTTCATAAGTTTTAAAATTATTGCTTTTTAATTGAATTCAAGTGTTAAAAAAAGAGCATCAAACAAAAGAAGTCCTATAGAAATCTTGTTATGGCTGAGTTCATCTATGAGAAATAAAAAGGGAGAAGCAGCATTGCCAACAACTCATAATTGACATCCTAGTGCTGTGCCAAGTGTTTGTTTTATTGTTTCAGCAATCGACTACATCCACTTTCTTCATAAAGAAAAGAAGAAGCAAGAGGAGGAAGTTTCTGTCCTAAGGAAAGAAGTGATGGCCTTGAAGATCATGAAAACGTGAGGAAGTGGTTTATATCTTTTTTATTTTTTACAACATAAAATCTCCCTTCATCTAGAAAAAACATGACATAAAGTCCTGACTGCCATAAGACTTTAGATTTAAAAATAATTGTTGACCATGGGGAAAGAGGGAACATCTTTTTAGCTTTGATTGCAATTAATCTCCTCATTGAAAAGTGTAAATCCTAATAGGATTTTTTTTTTTTTTTTTTTAAACTGTGAAAATATTTATGTTATACCCACACAGAAGCTGCAGCTGTTTACTAAATTGGAAATAAGATGCTTGTTTCCTTCCAGGAACTATGAGCACATAGTGAAGGCCCACCAGAACAACCCACAGCAGGGAGAGGACCAGGTCTCTGACCAGGTCAAGTTCAACATCTTCCAGAACATCATGGACTCGCTGTTCGTGTCTTTCAGTAATTCTGTTTCAATGAGCAGCTTCCAAGAACTGTCCGCCTGTGTTTTTAGCTGGATCGAGGAACACTGCAAGCCACAGGTAAGGACTCTTATGGACGGATGCTGCACAAAGCAAAACATCAATCTGCAGAGGGAGTGACCATGTTTCTTTTCTTTCTCAGACGCTGCGGGAGTTTGTTGTTGGAGTGCTCCGGCAGCTCAATGGCCAGCTTTATTAGTTGAGGGGAAACCTCTGGCTAACTTCCAGAAATTGACTTTTAACTTGCTCTTGTCTCCCAGGATGGAATTAAAACTTCAATCTGCCACAGTCCTCACATTGACTTCAGCTCATCAGAGATTCCTGGATTGTTGTTAGATTACCTCGTCAAACGCTATGGGGAAAGATGAAAGGTTGCCTTGGCTTGAGCAGATAAATAGGGTTGCCTTGTGACCTCTTTACTGTTGGGAATTTACATCTCTGTAGTGTATTTTTTGCTCCATCCCAAACTTCTAAGGAACGCAGAGGAAACGCAATTTTAAGTGAAATGTGGCATGCAGAGAACATCTAGTTATAATTTCAACAAAGCACAGAAAATGGAACGTATGAATAAAAAGCTTCCTACAAAACGACGCAGGAAGTAGTGTCTTATCAGGTCCTCCTCCCAAGTTTGCCTAGTTTCATAATCTAAATGGTAGCCATATACATATATACATGTGTGCCTACAGACAAATAGATGCTCATATCAAGTCAGTTATTCAGTTCAGAGCAAATCTACCTGGCTTACCTGAGACACCATGAGGAGAAGTCATTTATTTGACGCGAATGAAGTGATGGTGATGTTTCTGCTGCATCTTAATTAATAGAGTAAGAAAGCAGAACGGTCACAGCTTTTCTTCTCTCTCGTCAATAGTGACCATGTAGCTGGATTCTGAACGAGAGCTTTTTGTGCTGCTGCACACAAACAAGTCACTCCTGAAATTTATTGGATTGCTATGAGTATTTCAAGCTCTTCTGTTTTCAGGAGCATGCCATATGCATGCATGCCTCAGAATTTCCATCACTGATGCTTGCTTTGAATGAACTCTTTACTGTGATGGAGCTCCATGTTTAAATAAGCGTAGCTTTATAATGGGGGCAAAGCAGAAAAACACATGTTGTAAATGTTAACCAACTGTGCCACAGCTCGGTGAACGAATTTAAGTTATTTACAGGATGATGTTAAACATCAAGTGTTGACTTTGATAAGCCTTTTTTTTTTAACTTAATTATATGAAACATCACTAGAATAAGTTGTTGTAATGCTGTTATGGTAAATGTATAGATCTGCTGTGTGAGCTTTTATGATCAGTATGTTGATTACCACTACAGGTTTTTTTTTTTTTTTTTTAATCACTGCTACCATAAATGTTAGACCCTAAAAATTATTCATCTGTCAAAACACTTCTGTACTCAATGAAAAAAGAAAAAAAAAAAGACTTATAGATAAATTTCAGCCATTGAATTTAAACAATTTTGTGTTTTCAGGAACTCGATTTCAAAGGTAAATCACTAGTAACTTTTAGATACCACTGAAGTCTAATTCAAGTGCCATAAATCCACTTGCAATGATCTCAATGCTCTCATTGAGCTTACGCTACTAATTAAGATTGTATAGAAGTAGTCGATCCATTCAAAGTCTTATTTTCGTAAACACAGAACTGGAGGTTTTATAAGGCTTGTATATGATGACACGTGTGTCTAAACATGCAGTGGATGTTGATAATGTGTTGATTTTATTTTCCTTTTCAGGAAAAAAAAGTGCAAGGTGGCAAGAGAAAAGAAACTGAGTCAACATGAAACACTTTAATTACAATAAACCTATATACTCGTACTCTTAAAAATGTGGTCAAGCATTAGTTTGATATATCACCATCTTAAACAAAAATAAAAATATTTCAGTTGGCAAACTGTTCACAACTCAACCTGAATATGTAGAACTCTTGTGAACTCAGGTATGTTTTTGTGGTTATAAAATTGGAAAACAAACCGCTGTTGCCTCTGAGGTGATGACCATCCCTCTATAACGCCTCAACATTTGTGATTTGTTTAGCTAATACTGATGTGCATAAATGCTTTCAGCTATGTTTTCCATTTCAGAATATGTTAAACTCGTATTTATTCAAAGAACGTGTTATAAATAAAGTTTCCTCTTGGGATTAGATCGCTGTGATCAGTTTTCTTCGCTTCAGTCTACCCAGGCTTGATCTGATTCAGTAGCTGTGTAGCTGTTTTCTTCAGGTGGTGGGAAGCACCACCATACAGTCCTCATCCGTCTCCACTCCCACCTCTTCCTGCAGTAAAATAAAAGCATTGCCAGTCAATTAACATTTGAGGAAAATGGATATAATTACTTCCTTCTCATCTTACCAGGAACTCCTTTTTGCTCTTTGGATATCCCTCCAGGATGGCATTCATCATGTCTGAAGCCTGAGAAAAACAAAACTATTTTAGCACTTCCAAAGCAGTTCTCCTTCACCACAACGTGCAAATTTAAACTGATTTGTTGACAAAAATACACTACCAATCTCTTCCTCTTTTTCCACTCTTTTACATAAACATCACGCTCTTTATAGACCTGCAAATTACAACAAACACACCACATTTTACAAGAAATGCAGAACAACCAAAGTAAGAGATTAATTGAGGTTTTAAAGTGGTTAACACCTTCTCTTTTTCTTCTGGTGTTACGTGATTTGTAGCTGACTTTATCTTCTCCAGACGTTCTCTGTAACCAGAACATTCGGCTTTCAGCTCCTGGATTTCTGCCATCATTTCCTCTGTTGTGAGGGAGCTGTTCAGCTCTTTCAATTCTGGCATAGCACAAAGAAATTCATTTCAGCTGTATTTCCTGCACTGGGCTAAACAGCATAATCATGATGTCTTCAGTAGTGTTTTTTGAAATGATCTGAATCAGCAGAGCGGTCTACCTGTATCTAGCTGCCTGCAGCTCTGTGTTAGGGTCTGCACCTCTGCACTGAGCTCTGAAATCTGTTTATCCATGGCCTTCAGATCTGCATCACTCACATCTCTGAACTGAGACTGTGGGTGAGATTACAAATGGTTCAGAAGACATCTCCCTGCCTACAGCAATGAAACATTCTAGATTAACAGACTAACCTGATCGGCAAAGTAAATCTTTTGCTTGCCATACATTTTCTCCTTTATCTTGCCTTCTTGAGCCAGCAGGTCCATGGCTTTGACCACTGCCTGGTGGAGCAAGTTAATCAATCTATAATCAGGTTGCAAACAATACAGCTTTAAAGATTTCTCCCTTGTGCCCTCCGTAGATTTACAACTGAACATCTTTGTGGCCAAAAATGCTTCATTACCTTTCCCTAAAACCATATTTTTAATCTCACAACTAAGGTGAGAACAACTAAGTATTTTTAAATAAGTATAAATATTTTACACTAAAATACTTATACTCATTTGTGGTTTTTGTAAAAAAATCAGTAATTCAAATGCATAAACTGACATTTAAAGGAATTGACTACAGCTGACTGGATGTAAGGTAATTTGACCCAGAATAATCACGAAATCAAAAAAATACAAAAAAGGATAAAGAAAGAATTGATCTCACAGTTTTGCCCAACCCATGCTGCTTCTGCAAATTACAGAAGACATCCTGAGCACTGTAGGGACGGTTCTTTTCATTTAGATAGGCGAGGATGATAGACGCTCCTGTAATGAAAAAAACTATTAAGGCTGTGCAGATAGATGCCATTGTGATAGACTTAATACACTTTTATGTTTGAGTTTGCTCGATTTCATCACATCTTATGACTCATAATCATTAGTGCCTCTTTCAGATATTCTCCCGCAACAAGCTGTTGTTCGGGTTAGCTAATGTTAGCTTTATGCTAACCTAGCTACACTTTATTTCGAAGTTTCTGTGAAACACCTACATCCTCCACGCGAAATAAAAAGTTGTCTGGGATTAAAAACAATCGAAAATAAATTGAAGTAGTTTATTTTCCTTACCGTTGTCTTTTTTGCTCATTTTCGTGTTCACGTTAGCTTTTCAGATTGAGTTTCGCGGAAACTGTGCGTCACGGAAAAGATCGACTATTTTATAAGAGGTATCACACCAGTATATAATTCCAACTCACTCAGTCAATCTGAGATCTTCTGTTGAATTTTTAGCTGATATAAAGTGATATTATTTTGACAGAGGAACGAATAATGTTTCGCCAGTATTTGTCTCAAAGTTGTAACCGAGTGGGGTTGGCTTAGATCTTTAAGTTGTAGCTACTAAACCCGAAAAAAATAAGCGTTGTAAGACGTCTGTATCTCTAGTTGCTCTGAAAGGAACTGTACTAAGAACGCCCCCCTGATAAGATAAGATAAATCTTTATCGTCATTGTCACAAGGACAACGAAATTCAAAAGGTGCCATCCGTCGGTGCACATGCCCAAAAACAAAAAATAACTCTCACAATTCACACACAACGCAAGAATCAACAAACAACTGGCAAAAAAAAAATAAACAAACAAAAAAAACGTCACAATATAGAAGGAATTCACATTTTTACTTTAAATTTCAATATTCAAGTCTTAGAAGATTCCATTTCCATAGTGTTTTTTCATTTTAAATTAACAAAACATCAATAAGAATTATACTATGCAGGTATTTTTTACCTCTTCTGTCTTTTTTGGTATTTCATTGTGTCAAAGAACAATCCAAAAGACAAACTTAATTCCAAACAATTTATTCAATGTATTTTCCACTTCAAAATATATCAAAACCAGATACGGAGAAGAAAATACAATACTATGCACATTAACTTAACAGACTATAGAATATTGAGGACTTAACTTTTCATGGAGCAGCTTGACTGAACATTAACACCCAAATCTAACAAGCCAAAGAAATCCATCTCAGCTATCAATCAGTGCATTGTTTTTCCAACTTCAGCCTCATAAAGGACAATCTAGCTGTTTTTTTGTTGTTGTTGTTGTTTCATAGTACTGAAAACCTTTCTAAACAGGATACATTTTTCAGAATAAAAGAACAATTGTTTTTCTATTAAAACAGCATAGAAGATTCAGTAAATCTGAATTTTTCTGGTTTAAAGTGCCATATTTTCGAAAACATAAAGAACAATCAGACAGACCTATACAAAATCACTTTAAACCATTAAAAAAAAAGAGGGAGATCAGCATTTATACAATTTTGATGTAAACATGGTTCCAAATTAAAAAAAGGTTGAGGAAACCAGAGCAGGAAAAGGACAGGAAAATGAAAACAGCTGTATACTTATTCACATAAACAGTGAATAACTTTTGCCTTAGAACAAAATTTTATAACTAAAATAAAATATAACAGCACTTTACTGGCTCAGTTAAGACAGTAATATGGGGTAAAATAAGCCTCCACAACAACAGAAATGCTGAAGTTCCTATAATTATGTCGTGTCAAAAAACTACAATGAAATGCTGTCTCTTGAAAGATGAATAACTACTGTATTGACCTAATAAACTAACATTAAATGCTGTAAAAATGTATGTATTAAACATGGCTCAACTCAAGCAACAGGAATGTTATATTTGGTCCTATGTTAAAAAGCCCTGTTTTTATCGATTCAAAAGTAGAAAAATTTTAATGGGCACTCCTGTAAGTTTTGAGTGTAATTTTTCACTTTGACAATGCTGTTGTATCAAATGTCTCATTGTATTTTTGTTGCTGTATTTCCTATTGCTCAGCCTACAAATAAAAAGTTATCACTGATCGGAGTCGAACAGGAAAGAAAAGAAAATTAGGAAAAGGGAAAAAATATGAAATACTTCACAGTGAGAAATTGTTTCCTACCAGAAGCAGGACTGCTGGAACCTAAATTTATCTCACACGCTGGTCAACATTTTAGATTCTGCCTAGCAGGACGAACACACAGCAGCACAAACTCTTCACTGTGGTTTACCAAGCAGGCTTGATAAGAAATTAGACCCCTGACTCTCGCTTCGTTTTGAACTTTCTCCTCCTCCAAATGGATCCATCTGGTTCAGTTCAGACTGATCTAGCATTTCAAAGTCTTCTGCGTCCAAGTCTGTGTCAAATTCAGAGCTGGACTGTTTGCGGTAGCTTTTGTGCTGAACAGCCCTAGGGTGGCCTGGTCTACGCTGGGCGACAGAAGGCCGAGGCTGCAATGCCCCGGCTAGCGCCGCCTGGATCATGTTGCTGGCAATGACTCCGGCTATCTCCCCACTGAAATCTGAGGCGGGTGGGAGGCCACTGAGGGAAAGTTCTGCATCCTCCTGGTCAGAGTCCAGATGTGCGTCCACGTCTAGCACCGAGGCGCGGTGACTCGCCAAGCCAGACAGGCCTAGGCTAGGTAGCCCGATGCTTGTGTCGTCGTCGTCGTCCATCAAAGTGGCGTCAGGGTTTATGGACGGGAAGTCTGGGAGGTCTTGAGCAAAAGACTCTTCGGCATCACTGTGTCTGTCCAGATCTAACAAAAAAAAAAACAGAAATTTAGAGGAGAGAAGGCAGAAGACAGGGAAGATATAATGAAGATAGCTAAGCGTACCTTCAGAGCCCTCTGTGAGTGGAGTCTGACCCCGTGACAGATTAAAGGTTCCATTGTCAGTGTAGGACACCTCAGCGTCGGAGTGCTCCGAATCAGTCAGTGCAAGTTCTTTAGCGGCAACCTCATCATCAAACTGGAGGAGAGAGGCAAAGAAGATGCTTTAATGCAATCAAGCAAAACATTTTAAATCAACTAATTCACTTTCAGTCTCTGCTTGTTGTAGATCTCAAACCTTTTCAAAAATCAAAAAGCAAACTCATTAAACTATTTGCAAGCTTTTTTCTTTGATGCTCCTGATCTCAACAGGAAGTGGCTCTGGTACGCTACTGTATTCATCACAGTTGAAATAGATGAAGTAGCAGGTACAAAAACAAATGTTTTTCTGTATACTTTCTCACTAGCTTTGATGTAAACAAAGTGACTTGAGCAGGTGCAAAGCATTTGTTACTACTCACAGGTAAGTCATTCTAGTTTAACAGTATTACAGAGGAGGTTGAAGGGTTAACAGGCTTACTTTTGGGCAAAACGCAGCCAACTCTTCCTCACTGTCACTCGCTTCATCGGAGGCTGCACCACGTATAGACCTTCGCAGGACTGCAAAGGACAACAGACAGATAGTAACTAACTATTTCCGCTAAATTTATCCTCTGGTCACCACAGTTTGTAAAAAAGTCTTTAAAACAGTGAGAAAACAGTAAGATAATTTTTATTTACGTTGTGAATTAGATGAAGTAACATCTGAAAGAAACAGACCATCTCAGTGGCTTGTAAATATCACCATACCACTGGAAGCTTTTCCCTATTTTGTCAATTTATAACCACAAATTTCAACATATTTTATTGGATTTATAGTCTGTGGCACAGTCAAATGTAGTGGAGATTCCCCATATTTTGCCAAAAAACTTGTGTTACTTGCCTTTACATAAACATTCATGGCACCATATTTCATTAAAAAGGTTTTAACTTGTCATTGGCTCACCCTTTGCAGCTTTAGCATTGTTCTTGGGTATTTTTAAGACCAGACACTAATGTTGGGAGAGAGGCTTTGGCTCAGAGTCTCCTCTCTGTATACTCCAAAAGGTATTCTATTGGATATAGGTCAGGGCTCTGTGGAGTCAAATTGCTCTATACCAAGCTTGCTTAAGCCCTCATGAACATTGCTTCAAGAATTGACAGAGTCATGAAATTGTCCAACCTTTCTTGGTTTACCGAAGCATTAAGAGTTCATTTCACAGGAACAAAGATGCCGAGCCCAACTTTTGAAACCGCTCTATACAATCCATGCTTTGTTTCTGCACCAAACTTTACACGGCTATGCAAGGCAGTTAGGCAAGTTTTGTTCTCCTGGCAACTGCCAAACACAGACTGATACATTGTCTTGTAAGCACACCTACAGTTACGCCTACAATTATTATTATTATATATAATTATTCATACACCTGGCATTTAAGTTAAAATTTATATATTGACACTTAAGTAACATGTTTAGACAGGACATCATTTTACATTTTGAAGCAGTCCAGCCACAGTAATGACTTGAATCTGATTGAGAAGCATTAGAGGAAATTACAGATGAGGGTGATGGCAACGAGGTCTTCTTATCTCAAAGACTTAGAGCTCATCAACATGAAAAATGCATGTCTGAAGTTATAAGAAGAGCTTGGTTGTTTTGATGTTATTCAGTTATTCAGGTGAATGCTGTGATTTATAAGTTCCGCCCCTTTTATCCCACAATCCCAGCTGCATTCTCTGAAGGCACACAGCCTCTGATCTCAGTGAATTGACTTGTGCTTGATCTAGAATAAGTGCAGGTGGGTTTACTTTACTGTGCTTATTGTTGAAATATGATATGAGAGAAGTTTTTAATTCATTTTTATGTATTTAGAGTTATATTTGTAGGCAAAAAATTAATAAATGGCTGGAAAATTTAGATACAACTTACATTGATTATCAATGGGCTTTGACATCATATGTCCACGAACACTGAAGTCCAGTCGCTGCAGGTATGGCTCCAGCTTGACATACACACACTGAAAAACCCGGTGATAGGCAGCCAATGGGGTCAGGAGAGTTGCCAACACTACAGCGGGAGGGAAAAGATCACCAGTCATTACAGGAGGGAATATTTCTGTTAGGTCTGCGTGACAGGGGAAAAAATGTTCTCCTCAGAATTTAAATTTAGATTGGAACAGATCTGCTTTGCTGACAATCACATGCCCATTAGTCTGCGTAAAGCAACAAACTGCTGTAGATGAAAGGTGTGAAGATGCAGCAAACAAGCTGCAGTAGATTGCTCCACCCTGCTGAGCTGTGCAGCCTTCAGTACCTGAAGGTTAGCAGATTAGCCCACTCTTTGTCTGACCTCCTTAGCTCCCGTCTTGTATGTCTCATCCCAGCTTTAATCACCTCACTGAGTGGACCCTGGAACCACGGCCCCACAGATCTGATTTCATTACCCATGCATTTTTAATCACACTGGTCAGGCTACGATTCCCTGCCAACACGACCTTATAATAGCATGCCGTTTTATAGTCAGAACTAGGTAAATTGCTGAGACTTACATGCAGAGTAGGAGAGCACTAATCCAGGAATGTAGTATCCAATCATAGCCAAACAGAAGAAAACTCCACAGATCAGGATGCAGAACTGTCACAGAAAAACCAGACACATATGGCTAAAGGTCAGAGGTCCTGCAAAACATTGACCTATTGAGCATTTATCAAGAGCTTAAAGAGAATGGGGGAAGTTAATATTTTGCAGACTCATGTTAAGATAATTAATCCAAATATAGGTATTTCAGATGGCTTTTAAAAGGGGCATATTCAGGAGGTAACACATGTATTCATCAACTTATTTCAGGTGTTATCCTCACATTGCCAGGGTTTTGTCGTTTATATTGCGCCATAGTGGATGTGAAAACCGATGCGCTGACCCAGGCCTCTGCTAAGTGGTGGCACAGTTCAGGCACACTGAGGACGCCGGGCTGCACCAGTCCCCAGCTGGAGAAACAGACAATGCTTTGAAATGAGAAATACTGTAGTAATAACTTATGTAAAAGAGGATTAAAACAAACCTCTCATTTTCTGATTCTTCCAATTTTCTGACTGTGGAGAGAAAAAGAAAAATCATTCTTACACAACAAACAGTCTTACACAGTTAATATCAATATAATCTGAGAATACAGTCGATACAATATATTGTGACTGAAAATTTTGTGTAATCTCTATACAAATAAAGTTAAAATGATTACTGCAAATAATTAATTCCACACATATCTGGTATAAGTCTATTTCATAGTCTGTTCAAATTATGCAAAAATATCTTCCACACTAAAGCAAAACCCAGCACCTCTAATTTTTGGCCAGATCTTATTCCTCCAGGTATCGGCAAACACAAGGACAGCCAGGCCAATAGCCAGCAGGAACAGCAACCGCAGTGACGTCAGAGCAAAGAACCTGGAGGGAAAAGCAGACACAAAATCCTGGACAATTCATCATCAGAGAAGCCTGAATGGAGAAGATTAGATCACTTTGTGCACAATTCACTGGACCACAAATCCCTTATGAAGCCCCCTTCTGAGACTTTGACTCAGAAGAATGAAAGAATAAAAATATATCTTTTCCCCAAACAAAATGGAAAAACACTGTATAATCAGAATACTATCTTTTAAGAGTCGTAAGAGCTCACCTGACCAGAGAAGGACTGGGCACCATTTTTTTCCTAATGACAATCCTCCATGTCCTAGTTTCAAAGAACCTCTAGAACATATACGGTCGATAGGTTTTGGTGTTGCTTAAATTGAGCACATTTGTAAATATCTGTGATGCTAAAATGTTCCACAGCAACAGCCCTCTTAATTAAACAGTTTTTAGTATTTACCCTTTTCGGCAGTGTAATAAAACATCGCTATTCACCGGAAGTAATAGTAGTCATAGTGCTATATATTTTAAGAAAATATATTCTTAAATATATTTAAGAATATATGAGTG
This sequence comes from Xiphophorus maculatus, assembly GCF_002775205.1. NCBI lineage: Eukaryota > Metazoa > Chordata > Actinopteri > Cyprinodontiformes > Poeciliidae > Xiphophorus > Xiphophorus maculatus. Next base: position 7,590,332 of record NC_036458.1, on the reverse strand, counting down.
CTATATATTTTAAGAAAATTGGATACATTCTAAATGATTATTTGCATACGGGTGAATTGACTCTGATTATTATAACAATTTGCAGTTACCAGTGAATGAAAATTGGTGTCTTTTGAATCAGTTTTCCCCCAAGTGTATTTATTATCAGAATCTGAGAACCCTTTATCTGAAATTGCCGTTCTGATGTTATTTCTGTGACTGTTTTAGCTTTAAACTAAGGGAAAGTGCTAGACTTGTTGATCTGAGGTACCGTATTAATTCTGTATTTGCAGTGCATCAATTTCAATTCTGATTTTTAACTTGAACATATTCAATCAATAAAAAGCTGCAGACTGTGGATTTAAATTGCAATTCCAACAAGAACACACAGTTTTCTCCCCCCACAACTTATTTACACTGCCGGGGCTCACAGTAATTAATCTAAGCCTCTCAATGACGGTTTAATTTAAGAACTCAAAAATGTGTTGATCCAAACAGAGCTGCAGGGTTTTGCCAACCTGAAGATTACCTTGAAGAATGTGCTGACTGCTGGGATTTAAGTGGAAATACAAGCATGATCAACAAATTAACAGTAAGTAAGAGTTACTGAGATAAACTGAAGCTGCAATGCACTACTGGGGTTTGTGCTGAAGCAATAGTTAAACAGAACAGAAAGGCCTTGAAACTGTGAATGATCTAATCAAATAAAGTCTGAATGGCTGAGCTTGAACAGCACTGTGGCCAGTCATGCTTTCTTTGCATGTAACACTGCAGCGAGTTTTATAATTCAAGTATTATCAAGGTCATCTTCTGAGTTATTCACAGGAAAATACCGTAGTTATATGCTCTTCAAATTTAAAGCCAGAAATTAGTAGGTTTCTGATTTTAAGTTATAAAAAGTGCACCTAAAAATGTTAAGATCATCTTTATGACCAAAGTTGTGGTGACCATAAATAGGAGCGGTACTCTGCCACATGCTCGAAATGACAGGTGAAACACTTTCACCGCCTGTTTGCAGGCAGATTCTCATGTCAGGAAATGAGTCTCTGCAAAACTATCACACACACACCAATGTGGAAGGATACACTCGTGCATATTTTCATATGAGATGGAAACCTACCAGAATACAATGTTGACAACAATGTAAAGGAGGACACTGTGAAAGGGTCTTTCCCACACTAGAACAGACTGAAGGTAGGTCAAAACGGGTTCGTAGGGTCCCAGCTTGGGCAGAAGAGCCACTCTGACAGCCCGCACATGACCGTCTCTCTCACTGGAGCACGACCGACTCCGCAGGCAGACACTAGACCCTTGCTCAGAGGAACAATGCCTCATGGGGGAATCTTCTGTAGCCCCAGTGTGCGCCATCTTAGAGTCTGCCGTTGACAAAAACCAGCCTGAAAAATAAAGACTAAATAAAGGAAAGTGGAAAAAGGTAAACTGCTTGATGAAACACTACAGTGCCACGGAGCCTAGTTCGCTCACAACACTGACGCTAACGGTTAGGGCTAACAGCAAGAGAGGCCACCTGAAATATCGTACTCACTGCTTAGAATTAGACATTTTCTTATATTAAAAGTAATCATTACATAAAAAGCCAAATTTGAAACATTGTATAAGACGCTGACACTTACTATTTAGTCATTTTCCCCCAGAAATGTAGCACTTCTCTTCAAAAATAGTCAATATGGCGTGTCTTGTTTTTCCGACTGCATAGCGGGCCAATCAGAATCCACAGAAACAACTGTGTCATGGTGCGTTCAGGTAAAATTGGATTATATTGTTTACGATGCCTTTCAGACAACTGAAGTTGTTGAAAGGGAACACAAGTTATATGAAGCATTACAATTTTTCTTTACATTGTTTACACGTCAACTGACAATTAAATTAAAATTTAATGTTCACTTTCAAAATAATAATTGTTAGTTCAATTCAAAACTGAATTGAATTATCTTTTTAAAATTGTTAATTCAATTCATTCTTGACGTGAATTTAATTAATTAAAGAAATCAACCTTGGTCTTTTTTTTTGTTGTATATGTGGATAAGATGTCGATTTTCAAAGGGCTCCTTTTTGGAGCTTAAAATAAGTCACAATTGTTTAAGATGGTCAAAATGTTTAAGTATATTAAAGTATTATCGTTGTTCAATTTTCCATACATTTACCAAACGCTTACGGTCTCCATGTTCAGCATGACTGATGGTAGGTATCATGTACATGGACAGAGGGTAAAGTAAGAATTATACTTAAAAAAAGAATTCATTTCTTTATTTTCGGAAAAACAATGTGAGTGGGAGTGATATTAAAAAGAAGGAAGGCCTAACAAGTGTCCAAAAATAAACTCTAACACTACTTCCGGTGGGCACCTATTAAGAAAATATACTTTTCTGCTGAGCTCTTGCCACCTGCGGCACCTGCCACTTTATTTAACAATAAATACATAATTTACAGTCTCCATTGGTTTTTTTCGGGAGATTTATTTGCCAGCCAAAAAAGGGGGAGCACGCAAGTAAACTCAGAGGCTTGCCTGCAACGTCATACTCAAAGGTCCGCATCATTTAAATGTTGGCGCACCGAAAAGTTGGTGGCAAAAAATTAAATAAAAAGAATGCTTCCATCTCGGTTTGGTTAGGTGCATTATTTACCAAGAAGTAATCATCAAATGACTGTTTATATTTTCTATATTTGCTTGAGATTTCACTGTCAACAATAATGATTAAAAAATTTTCGAGTAATCTCAATCGTCTACACTTGCCTCGAGGTCACGCCATTTCCCCTGTTGAACGGGAAAGGAGCGGACCCACTGCCAAGCGGGAAGGAGCGGGCTGTTGATGGCGATTCAGTGTCGAAGCTGAGAGAATTGCAGAGTCGTTATTGTAAATTTAGCTAGCCTGTCTGCTGGCTAGCTAAAGAAGGAGCAACTGAAGATTGAACATGCCCCGGGAAATTATTACCCTTCAGCTAGGACAATGTGGAAATCAAAGTATGTAACGGAAAATAATAGCTAACTTGCTTCATCAACGCAAACTGTATTGTAGTCTATCACAGGCAAATTTTCTACCTTTTTCGTTTGCTCGTCAAAACGAAAAAATGTTTGTGCAGTATTCTAAATATTAAAGGAAACTGATGTTAAATGTGAAGATACTTTAGTGAAAATTTCGGTGTATTTAACGTTATTGCAGCCTAGCTTAACGGCTAACGGATACTCAACTGAGATGAGTTAACGTTAGCTGCGCATGCTAAATAGATATCGGCTTATGTTTTTTTTTCTACTTGTAATGATCTATTAAATGTATTTAATGCAAGACATTTATCCATGTTTTTTCTTGTATTTTATAGTCGGCTTCGAGTTTTGGAAGCAGCTGTGTGCAGAGCATGGCATCAGTCCAGAGGGTATCGTGGAGGAGTTTGCAACTGAAGGGACGGACAGGAAGGACGTGTTCTTCTACCAGGTAACTACACCATTAATAAAACTTATTTCGGTGACTCTGTTTTAAATGTGAAACTCGTTTAAAACATATTATATGTTGTATATTTCTGGTATGTTTCTGCCGAGAAATGTTAGTATGTATTCACATTGATACAAGAGATGTTTTTTTTCCCATCGCAGGTAGCTATAGATGATATTGTAGACTTTCCTTTTTTCACTGCTATATTTGGGCTTGGTTAGTGTTTTTGGGGCCATGGCTAAGATTTACATTGCTCCTGTTCATAAGTAAAAGTAATTTAATTTGTCGATATTAGGAATGTCCTTAAGTAAAACAATGTTGCTGCGACACGTCAAGTAGTAATGATACTTTTCCTATTGTTCTAGTCATCTCTTTCACTCCATTCATTCACACGTATATTGTTTTGCAGCTATGCAAGTGCTGATTGAACATGATAAGTTCTCTTGATGTTTTAATTATGTGTTGAGAATATGTGTGCCCTGTTCAACCCTGTTATATTTATGGCCCTCAAATGCACCAGCACTATTTTCCAGTAGGTGGCATACGTGTCATATAAAAAAGTAGAACCCAGCAGTGCTGTCAAGGACAACGACTGTGTTGCATCTCTAAACTAGTCCTGATTGTTAATCAAACTCCTCAGGCTGATGATGAGCACTACATCCCCCGTGCTGTCCTCCTGGATCTGGAGCCTCGTGTGATCCATTCAATTCTCAACTCCCCGTATGCAAACCTGTATAATCCAGAGAACATCTACCTGTCTGAGCATGGTGGAGGTGCTGGGAACAACTGGGCCAGTGGATACTCACAGGTCAGTTTTGTTTAGAAATCATATCTATTTAAACTAATTTCATTAATCCAGTTTAAATTAAATCATTTTTCACTTGAAATCTTTTTTTTCCCAGGGCAAAAAAATCCAAGAAGACATCTTTGATATTATTGACCGAGAGGCAGACGGTAGTGACAGCCTGGAGGCAAGTCCAACACATGTAACTTAGTGTCTTTGAGGTTGGGGTCACTCTGACTGACTGTGGTTGCATGGAAACTTAAGCTCTGATTTTAAGCATAAAGGCATATCTTTGTGTGGCGGTGCCACAACTGTATAGTCTGCTGGCTAATTCAGACCATTCAAGAGCAGTGAGGCTGAGCTCAGACATTAAGAAAACTGTCGGTTACATGTTTTACAGTTAATGTGATGGATTAATTTAGTCTTAACATGTAAGAATAGCAACATGTAATGGATGGATGGACGTAAGAATAGCAACAGTTTAGACTAAGTAAGCTGTTGTGATTTGTGGGATGTTTTTATGTGGTCATTTTGTTGTCTCTGTAATCACTTTGAGTTTATTTGTGGTCATTTTCTGTCTCTCTGCTCTTGTTTATCCACATTTGGCCCATTTTTCTCTTTTGTTGTTGTTTTGTAGCTTTGCAAACTTTTTTTGTAGTGGTGTACATAGCCCCTGACTCTTTTCATTATAATTTTGATCATTTTAAGAGTGTTTCCTGTCTAAATTATTGTCATTGACTCAGCCTTTCTGTTGGGAATAGTGACATGGTCTACCTGACATTACTCAGGCAGATTGCTGCGCCTCAGCAGTCTGCCTGACGTAAATGACTTAATGGAAACAGCATCCTAAAATAGTGCCAGAGCCTGTCCTCTTAAAACCAGCTAAATCCCGGCCATCCCACTCTATTATTCTTAGCCTCTTTATTTTTTTGTGAACCCAATTCAGCTTCCAGCCTCTCGTAAAATAACACTCGCATTTCCCCTCAGAGGTCTGCAATTTCTGTAACTCCATTCCCATTATGAGCCCACATTATTATTTAGTGTGCGCACTCATGTGTGCACTGGGTAGGAAGGTGGGCCGAGCTGCTGTTGGCATGTGTGTGTTAGCAGGGTGTGGTGTGCAGTGTGTTTGGTGATAATAGTTGGGGCGAATGTTGAAGGCAGGTATTACAGGCCTGACTTGAGGGGGTTGTAAGAGGGGGGTGAGGAGGAAGCCCATTTGCGAGGTGGGGCTCTGCTACCATTTATATAACTGCCTAGGAAGCGAGGCGTTTGCTCACCCACACACTTTTCTGTTCTGCACCACTGGAGTCAACTGTAGGTTTTTACACGCATGTGGTGCATGCTGCAGCTCGAGGGTGCTGGTAATGAGTAACGCTTTGTCTCTGCAGGGATTTGTCCTCTGTCACTCGATTGCCGGGGGAACCGGGTCGGGACTGGGTTCATACCTGCTGGAAAGACTCAACGACAGGTCCACAAACACTCCTCCAACTTACTTGCTGCTACTTACTTTAGATTTGGCTTGGGATCTGGTGTGTGTAAATAAAATATTTCCTGCTCCACAGGTACCCAAAGAAGCTGGTACAGACCTACTCTGTTTTCCCAAACCAGGATGAGATGAGTGACGTGGTTGTTCAGCCGTACAACTCGCTGCTCACACTGAAGAGGCTCACCCAGAACGCAGACTGCGTGGTGAGCAGCGCTCGAGTGGGAATGCCGATTATTATCCCTTTCTTTCAAGATAAAATGTGCACACAAGGCATTTCTTTCGTGGAAAGTTGTTTATTGTTTTGATTATTTCACTGTTACACTCTTGAATAGTTTCTCCTGTTGGCTGGGATCCACAATGAAGAAAGTCTTTTTAATAAGTTAAAGATGAAACTGCTCTTAGTTAACTTTTTGCAATGTTTTTTTAGAATCTGCAAAATGTTGAACTACAAATTTACAAAAGAGTTGCATATTGAAAACTAATTTTAAAAAATGACAGAAATTAATAGTGTTCATACGAGTCACACACCTTCAGCTTTCATAACCAATCGTTAATTATTGGCCAACTTAACTTTTGAATAAAGCAAACATTCTCTCAATTTTTCCATTAGCACTACAGCTGTCTCTCTTTTAATCTTCACAGTTCCTTTATGTAAAATAACCTGGGACTTTTCTAATTTCTTGTGCAGCAAACTAATAAACAGATTACATAGAAGTATTCAGGTCTTGCAAATGCAACTTATTAAATTTGACTTCTAAATATCTGATTGTATTAAGACACAGATGCACTAGCAGTCTAATGGCATTTCCTCTTTAATGCCTGCTTCCTCCAGGGTCTTGCATAAGAACCTAATGTTGATGAAATTAGCCTCAGAGTTAATAGAATCTAGCCCTAGAATTGGTCTCCCTGTTGCGACCGTACAATTTATTGCATGTCTTCTACTTTCCTAACAATGACACACTGTGCGGCTGCTTCTTCTCTGATTACTGCAGTACCTTCTCACTCCTAAAAGCATAGCAGTATATTGACTTGTGTCTTGACTTGCTTTGTCTCTATTTGCTTTCTAATTGCTCCGTCTTGTCCATCAGGTTGTTCTGGATAACACTGCTCTGAATCGCATTGCCACAGACAGGCTGCACATCCAGAACCCCTCCTTCTCCCAGATTAATCAGCTGGTGAGTAAGATGTCAGTTTCATTTGAGGTTCAGCTAATTGTCTCCAAGGGTGTTTTTGATCATCACAAAACATACAGAAACACGACGCACTTGAAGAGACACTTGACACTCACTAAGAATTCACAAACGTGTTTGGTTGGTTAGTTGTACACTAAATCTAATTGCTGCTTTCTTGGAACTGTCCCTGGCTTCATGGCAGGGTATGTTGCCTGACTGGAAAACATTTTTGTTTTATTTTTCTTAGGATAGATAGTTAATTTTTTGTCAAAGCTTTGCATTGAGATGTCTCAACATTTTAGGTTTCTACAATCATGTCTGCGAGCACAACTACGCTACGCTACCCTGGCTACATGAACAATGACCTGATTGGTCTGATCGCTTCACTCATTCCCACTCCCCGTCTCCACTTCCTCATGACGGGTTACACACCACTGACCACTGACCAGTCGGTAAGTAGCTGATATTTTACTAGATGAAATAGACTACATGAGACGTTAGGATTGAAAGCACTAACGAAGCCACGTCTCAGGTTGCTAGTGTGAGGAAGACGACGGTGCTGGATGTGATGAGGAGACTGTTGCAACCCAAGAATGTGATGGTGTCCACTGGAAGAGAGAGACAGCCCAGTCACTGCTACATTGCTATCCTCAATATCATCCAGGGAGAAGTTGACCCCACGCAGGTAGGGGAGCTGAAAACGAAAAAGTGTTATCATTTGTTGCATTAAAAAAACAAACAAACATTGCTTCTTTAGGTGCATAAAAGCCTCCAAAGGATCCGGGAGCGCAAACTTGCCAACTTCATTCCCTGGGGTCCGGCCAGCATCCAGGTGGCCTTGTCCAGGAGGTCCCCATACCTGGCCTCGGCTCACAGAGTGAGCGGCCTGATGATGGCCAACCACACCAGCATCTCTTCTGTAAGCACTCAGCACAGACTTACTGTTCCCTAGTATGTAATGATGTAAAGATATTTGGGAATTCTCATAAGCATCTGTCTGTTTTAAATGTTTGACTGTTTTTTTTCATCGCACTGGTTTAAAAACTGTTAAGCTAAAAAAAAAAATAAATAAATTCTGTAACCATCTGATTTATTTAATCTAAGTTGCAACAACCACTACTTTTTACTTCATTAATAAGCCAAGGAAGCCTGCATCAGATTTTCTTTGTCTTTAAAGAAGAGAATCAAAACAGAAAGTAGATTTTAAAGAAATCTGATAAGGAACTTGAATCCTTCCTGGTTTTGATTATAGTTTTGCCCTCATTCTTTGCTGTTCTAGCTCTTCGAGCGAACGTGCAGGCAGTATGACAAACTGCGAAAGCGCGAGGCCTTCCTGGAACAGTTCCGCAAAGAGGACATATTCAAGGACAACTTTGATGAGCTGGACAACTCTCGTGAGGTTGTCCAGCAGCTGGTGGACGAGTACACAGCAGCGACACGACCCGACTATATCTCCTGGGGCACACAAGAGCAGTGACCATTGTTCTGAATTTCTGCACCATAACTGGCTATAGCTGCTGTTCTGACAATTATTTATTAGCAGGTTATAGCATGTAATTATAGGTTAAGAGGCAGTGATTAATGTTAAGAACTTATTAACCAAAGTGTTTTCTGGATTGTTATGTTTTGGAGATTCCTAATCTTAGTTGATATAAAAGTTTTTCTCCTAATGAATAGTTAATTTCAAGTTATATTGCAAGTAATTACAGAAAGCATCAATTACTGTTGTCTCTAAAACATTAGCTTCCTGTACTGCACCTGTATTTTGCCAATGTTAAACAACCTGTTGCCTTGTTTTTCTCTATTTTTATACAATTCAGTAGTTTTTTGTTTTTTTATCATTTCTAGAAGCGCCCACTACCTATAGGCTGCATAAGAGTGATGGTTAATGTAAGTTTCGCCATACCTCATCTTTCTTACTTCCACAGTGAATTGTACCATCCGTCTGCTGCTGATTCACAATGCTCAAGTTATCACTGTTCATGACAAACAAGAATGTGGAGCTGTTCTGACTAGTGTTAAAATAACTTCAATTTAAACAGCTTTTGTCTTTTAAAGTAACAGTTTAACAAGCGTAAAGCCTCTAACTTGTCTGTAAATATGCTTCAAAGAATAGCTTGTTCTCTGAGTATTAAATGTATTGTTCCTTATTGCTTTTTGTTGGACCTGTAAGATTAATAAACTTTCTATTACTGTACTTTTCTACCTTCTAAAGGCACTATTGGCTGTATGGAAATATTACTCTTCCTGTTGTCATCTGCAAAGTGATGTAACATTATTTCTCCTCTCACCTGGAGCACAGTGTACCAGCGCCTGCTCATGTAATTCAGCCAAGGATCATTAACTGCGTGGAACGCAGTGGCACTTAGCAATGCTTGCTTTAGCTGGTATTGTTTTCACTCTGAACTTTTTAGGAAGAAACTTTAAGATGTACTGCTGGGGTCAGACGGCAGCATTTATCTACAAAAACATAGCTTATTAGAAAAGTGTTAAAGGGGAATATTGTGTACTTTCCAGGCACAAAGTGCCATTTTATAGTACCATCAAGAAACTGTTATGTTCAGTTATAAAATTCTGCATATTTCAAGCATAACTTAAATTTGAAATTTGCCTTTCTGTAATTTTAAAATGCAGAATTCAATAGATGCAAACTCGTGGCTGTGGCACAATCAAGTAACTTATCGTCAGTTATGAAAATGCTGCATATGTCAAACATAACTTAAAAGAAATTTGACTTAGCAATTTGAAGCCCTGAAATTGGCCTCTGTCTCTTTCAGAAGCTCTTAGTCTTGCTCTGTTTTGTTTACAACCATTCTTGATGGAAAGGTAGATTGTATGATAGGCTCAGCAAACTTACAGTTCCACCAAGTGTTTGCCAATTGCTGCTGTCGCTAGTCTGAAGGAGCTGAGGTGGGAAGACATGGGGGAAGTGGGAAGACTGCAGCTCCAAGGAAGAGCTTTGTGGAAATAGGCAGCCCTTTGTAAGAATAATTGTTAAGGCAACCTCCAATAACTACCATAGGAGAGTCAATATTTCCTCAAACATTCAAGAAATCAAAGAAACATTACTAGTATGACTTTGATGAGGGAATGATGTTCTAACCATATAAAGCTCAAAGCTGATTTTACATAACATTTTCAAACATTTTACACATATTCCTCCCCAACCTCCTTTCAGGAAATGAAGCACCACTGACAATAAGGTAAAATGGGTATTTATTTTTATTAATTACAGTATTTATAGTTTTTATTGCACTCCCAAGTTAGTTAAAAATAGTGCAATTAAATATACACATTACATAAAAAAGGTACCATGCAGCTTACAGACAAGCTTAATACTAAGCAAGAACATCTGCAGTTTTTTTTTTTTTCCTTTACAAATATCTAGCTAAGAGCTGCCTGCAGCTGCAGTGGAAAAAGCTAAAGACCTGCTTCTGAACCAAGGGTAGGGCAATGACTTGTCAAGGCCTTTCGTGGTGTAGACACAAAAGTGTTCAAACTGGTTACATTTCTAGTGTAGCAGACATGAATTTAGGATTATCCTTACAAAGAAAATACAACAGGCTCTTCATCTTGGAAGACATCTAAAGATGATTAGGGATTCTGTCTGTTTGTTGGATTTTTCTTCTAAAAGCTTATAAAAAATATTAGTCTTTGGTCCAAGTTTGGCTTTTCAAGGAAAACTAGAAGAAAAACAGGCGCTAGAAAGAATTAACAGCAGAACCAAACAGACCTATGGTCCTGGTCACTTACAGAAAACTTAATGTAAAGATAAGTCTGGATCTACATTTAAGACAAGTTAAAAAAAATCTGCATAAATAATACATAAGCATCCACTTGAGAAAAGTCTTTTCTTGAATGCCAGGTGACACATGGGGCACTGCATGGTAACGGTTGGCATGGTAAAAGCTTTGTGGTGTTCCTTTGTTTAAATAAACAAAGAAGCACCTGTTATCTTCAGCAGAAAAGTCCTGCACTGGGTCAGGTGTTGGGTGTTCTCCAAGTTTCATGTCCAGGACCACATCCAAGACAAGCAGCTCAACAAAGGGAGGAAATCAGTGCATTTGGTGGCAATTTGTTAAAAACAGCTCGAAAAATCCTTTGATTTCTTTATAAACCTGAATGCATCATGAATGAAATGTTTTTTTGTGTGATCAGATTGACACCCTGGCAGGAGGCTGTGCAGTTACTGCTGCCAGAGTGACTCAGCCGCAGAGCTCCAACATCTGCTTCCAGTTCCAAGTTCACATGACCTCTCTGCATCAACAGTTCTAGGTAATAGAAGCCCAGCCGGGATCTTATGAAAACTGACTGATGAAGAGCAGGGGGGAGTCAGGCTGTGTGTGTGTGTCACTGAACATTCTCAATACTTTTCCAGCAGTGCACGAGGGACGTCTGCCTTCTAGGAAAGGCAAATCCAATATGGCACCCACAGAGCAAGAGAGCGAGAGGAGAGGGTAGTGTTTTCGCTCTGAGCTGGGGCTTTATGAGGGTAGCTCTACGGCTTATGATCGCTGCAAGTCTTAATGTTTGCGGTGGTAGTAAGACTCACGCCAACATCTCGCCGAGGAGGGTGCGGTGCAGTTGGGGTTGGGTTTATTGCCGTTTAGAGTAGTAAAGATGGATGCATGGTGGGAAGAGGGGGTGGGAGGTGCAACACCTCATCAGTAACGGCACTGGTTTTTGTGCATTTCCAAGCCTTCCTTGCACCATATCTCAAGCTTTTCATTCTAAGAGCAGCTTCTTTAGCTGGAAGTCTCGAGGAAAGTTTGTTTTTATAGATGGGGATGGAAAACAGCCCTCTCTTTGTATTGGCTGCAGCACCATTCCCAGCGGAGGAGGCCGAGGATCTTCAGGACTGGGCCTGAACCTCCCCATGGGAAGGAGGATGGTGTGAAGGGGTGTGGGTAAGAGTTCCTCTTAGACGGGGTGAGAGGGCAGCTCCAGAAGTGTGGGGGTCGGTGTCGGAGCCAGGTGACGGAGGCCCACGTCTGTGCTTTCAGTGAAGGTTATGGTGTCTGCATCCTCTCCTTTACCTCGCTGGCGATGGATGGCACTGAAATAGGCGTTCATGAGCTGCATGATCTCAGTCAGCTGTGGTGAAGAGAGAAGCAGAGACATAGAGAGGTCAAACTGGTGGCAGTCTCAGTGTCTGGCACTGTCACAGGAGGGTGGAGACAGATTATGTCATCTAACTGATTGAAAAATGACCAGAAGCAGATGATGCAGATATTTAGCAATTATTGAGGACATGCAGTGCACACCCCTTTATAGAAACATTGTGCAAATATATCATTAGTTTGACCAAGAGCTTTGCAAAAGTACTCATAACCCTTGAATTTGTCTGCGTCTTGCCAATTTACAATCACAACCTTCAATGTGTTTTATTAAGACATTTATGTTAGATAACCACAAAGTAGTGCATAGTTATGAAGTAAAATAAAAGTAGCTATTTTGAGTTTTTCTTTCCAAATAAAAATCTGAAGTGTGGCATGTATAACATAATCCCTTTAAATCTGATAACCCTAAAGAAAATTAGTTCAATCAGAACTCACCTAATTATTTATAGAATCCAGATGTGAAGGCAGTTCGATGCTTTTTTTGAGAATATTATTGAACTAAAAGAACTATGAACAACAAGGAACACAGCAGACAGGTCAGGAAGAAAGTTATGAAGAGGTTTGAAGCAGGATTAGGTGATTAAACAACACCTGAAGCTTTTAGCATCCCACACAGAACTGCTGATTTACCAACTGAAAGGTGGTTCTCAAACATATTAACCCAGGGGACCTGAATACAAATGCATGCCACAGTTTTCACATTCTTATTTTTTTTTTAATTAGGTGTAAAATTCTACACTTCTAAAACATATGGCTTTGAGTTTGTGTTTATGGGAAAAAATATCAAAGGGTATGAGTACTTTTGTAAGACACTGAAATCTGTATATATTAGTTTGAGAGAACATTGTGTAAATTTTTACTTGGCCTAAATAAACATGACCAATAAAAACTGCTACAACAATTTTTTCTGTTAATGTGTTCCCTCAAAAGAACAGCTCTGAGTAAAACGGCCAACAATAATCCTTTCATTCAGCCTCTAAAATTGCAGAGATAATCAAATCACCTTTATGTTCTGTGCCCAGTGGTGCAAACCCCTTCCTACTGATGTCACACCACTATAAGAACTTAGGTTCATAAAAGAAGAAGTCTTACTGAGCTGCACTCCAATTTGCCTGTGAGCCCAATAAATAAATAAAAGCCACTCTTGTGCCTCATGAGAGATCACAGAGGGATTTTTTGTTCCGTGTGGGAAGATGCAAGGAAGTCAGTGTAGTGAAAGGCAAGATTTGTTCTCAACAGGGGGGAGGGGGTGTCTCTCTGGAAGAGCATCCACAGTTCTGAGAAATGTTTAGCCTAATATTTTAATCTAACCACAGCAATAAAGCTCAGCCCCGACGGCATTTAATACCAGGAAGTTTAACTTGTGGTGGTCACAACTTGTTAGACAGAGGTGGCAGATTGTGTGCCCTCGATTCAGACTGAAATAACGAGGGCTTTTTAAGTCGGTCAAAGAGCTGGAAGGGAGAGAAGGGGTATGGTGAGAAGACAGTGTGCCTCTTCTCTTATACTGAAGAACGCAACTTGCTGATAAGACTCCTTGTCTCTGCAAAGACTGCAAAGGAGATGAGTAGAGTTTATTACCCTGTGTTTGCAGACTTGGGATGTGTGTGCCACTTTACCTTGCTGGTTTCAAATATTAGATCCCGATCGCCAGCTGTGATCTTGAAGGTGTTGCTGTCAGATACGCCATAAGAGCAAATCTGGCCATAAGGAAAGGACTCCAAGGCCTCTGATTCTCCCTGCTTGTAGATGGACACAGATGTAGCAGCGACACCCAGCCACAGTTTCTGAGAGAAATTCCCTTTTGAACTCTACAAACACACACGAAAAAAATATTAAAAATGAGAGAATGGAGCAATTCCAAACCTCAAGCGACTCCCATCAAAAATACTCACAATGTAAAAGTCCACTTCATAAAGAGTGCATCCAAAGCCCGACCACTGGCGTGCAATTGTGAGGTAGGCAGCCATACTGTCCCTGCTACTGTACCCAGCCAGACCCTTCCAACGCTCCAAGATGGCCGTCGTCACCACTGCCGCTTCCTCCTTCAGCCGGCTGCGCAGGCGCTTATCGTTCTCCATCTTTTGCTTGTGAGCGACCGTGGCCGAGTGGCTCCACAGCGTCCCGGCCAGGAGGCCTGTAGGGAACCGCTGGGTGGTGGGACAGTCCTGACCCCCCACCTGGCAGGGGGGCGCCGCCTGCGGGGCCGAGAGCGACATGAGAACCCGCGTTTCAAGCATGTGACCGGGGAAAAGCTCGTCCAGAGGCGGGAAGGGGGAGTGCGTGCTGAAGTCGCCCATGAGGCTCTGAAGCCTGAGGGCCGCCAGGGAAAGCAGGTCCTCCTCGCATGCTGGAAGCTGACCACGTACCACCATCTCATGGCACTGCAGCGGAAAGACCAGGAGAGACGGAAGGACATGGCTGTTACTAATAACCTGAATCCAATCATTTTTTGGCCCACCCTGTTTTATTGCACCTTATAAATCTTTTATAGAAGTCCTCAGGAAAAAATGCTGTAATGAAGCTACCTTTCAACCCTATTGCACTGCAACCAGCACTCTTAGTCATACTTTTTATGCTTTCTATGTTCTCTCCTGCAATCACTGACTGTGACTCAATATTGTCCTGTAAAATCATGAATAATCCAACAGAGTAGGAAGAATGCCTTGCTGCAGGGCCATAAATCACATCTCACCACTGGTCACTTATTAAGGTGATAGCAGAAAGAGAAAATACTGTTTTGGTTTATTGCAACATTACCTGCTCAAAGAGGAATAAATACTCGATGCTGTCCACTGATATGCTGTCAGCGTCCAACAGGCAGTAGAGCTTAAAACACAGTTTCCACTGGGATTGAGACTCTGACTCTTTGGTAGTGAAGCTGCAGAGAGGACAGAGGAAAAGGAGCAGTTAATGTAATACAGTTGTAAAGACAGCTTGTGTTTATCCTATCCCCACACAATTTGAGAGTATTTGTTGTAGAAACAATAATCAAATTAATCTTACTACTGTAGTTTCTGCAACTAATTACATGAGTCCTTTTTCCAAGTAGGCTGTCAGGTTTGGCCAGAAAAAACAGAAAAGCTCACATGGACTTAAAGATACAAGCAAAGATGTAGCATCTAATTAAAAGCAAAAATATTTATATATATCAAAAGAAAAAAAAGCCTAAAAGTAAATTCACCTTAAATTACTGAGCCCATTTCTCTCAGCCAACCTTCAGAATGAGAAAGACAAGAGTCCATGCCAGTAAAGTAAGATAAGAGTGTGTTGACCTTCAATGCATCAGCAAACAGCTACAAAAATAACTCCTCACCTAAACGTCTAGATATTTACAGTCAGACTATTCAAGTTTGAAACAACTTGAACTGTGTCGCCTACGCACTGTGAGCAGGACGGTTGGAACATCTTGGCAGCTCACTGAACTGCCACGAAGAGTCATCTTGAAGTCACCAATTTTCCATAACAACCATTAGACTCTCTCTGCAGGCCAACCAGTTAGACGAGAAAGATGTGCTGAGTGTTTTCTCTCCTAACATCAAAAATGTTCACTGGAGCTGTGTACTTTTGTCAGATCAGACTAAAACCCAGCAGCACAACAAATACCCCAGGTGAAAAGATGGATATGTGAGAAAGTATTTTACATCCACTGTTAAGCATGGTGGAAGATGTGTGGGTAATTTCTACTTAAAAAAAACAAGAAAATCTTAAGTGCACCACATTATGAATAGTTTGAAATACTAAAACAGTGAAAATAAAAATCTGGATAAGAATCCAACGTAAAGAAATGGATCGCCAGAAATAAAGTCAGTTTTTTTTGCCATTTCAATTTAAGACCTAAATTGAGATTGGTCAAACATCTCTGTGTATGCTCCAAGATTGTACAATATTATAGATCAAATGCTGTCCTACCGGTAAAAAGAAGTTGCAGAAACAGAAGTGGTGCCAGTAAATAATACTCTAGAGATCATGTATTGCATTGTAATACACAGTCTGCCTCTGCATTAGAGGCATGCTTGATTTCACAAATAGCTTTGATTTGTGACAGATTTTTGGCACTGCCTGCTTTTTAAAACGTGAAAACCACAAATCCCTTTCATACCTGGTCAGGACGTCTGCGATCAGAGAGTTTCCTGTGACTGGCTGCTCCCACAGTGCATTCTGCTCATACAGTGCAAATGTATTTTTGCTGTCTTGAAGGCCCAGCTTCTCTTGCATCCTTCGGACCACCTGATGAAAGGCAGAGGAGAAGACTGTTTGGAAAAAAGTTTGGGGTTGTTGAGGCTCTGAATCCAAGGCGTCTTTCATAATTTGAACAAAAACACGTGCAAGAATCTGAAGCGCTTGAGAATGGCTTAAGCCATACAAGCTGAACACTGATAAATGCTCCCAAACCTCATTGGCAGTGGTGTGAGAGCTGATGTAGAGCTGGCAGGAGCCAGGGCCAGGGTGGTGCACGGTGCACAGCATCTCCTGTCGGTTCATCAGCATCTGGATCTCCTCCCACGATGGCACACACTCGCGGCATTTTGTTTTTTCCAAAGCCTCGCTGATGAACGATGCATAGTTATCCATCTCGGATTCAGGACTTTGGCTCTGAATTCTGCAGGAAGCAGGAATAGGATGAGAGAATGAAAATATGTTGCATCTGTGCACATGCAATATAAACTACAATTCATGATTTAGAAAGAGAGGATTTGTTAATCCTGTTGATGTTAGGCCCAATCTTTGTACCTTTTATCCTTCCACATCATCCCTTTGATTGAGCTTCATTCTTTACCTTTTCTCAGTCCGGAAATGTTAAAAGTAAATGAGGCAAGGAATGAGAAATGTTTTCACTCGACCTGTTAAAGACTTAAGAGTCAATATCACCCACTCCTTCAAATAAAAACATAATGGTAAAGAAAACATATTTGACTTTGGAAATAGGAAGAGGTGTTTCCGCTCCTGTGAGCGGCAGTGACCTGCTGCTTCCTCCCAGCGGACTGTCCAGGAGTGCTAGGTGAAGCTCAGTGCACGTTTAATTATTTAAAAAAAAAAAGAAAAAGGAGGGGATGGGGAAGAGGTGCACAAATATCAAATGGAGCCTGAAGTCTGACACTCTGTGAGCAATAAAGGGCGTGAAATATGGTGTAATGGAGCTAATAGTTCAGCCCTGTGTAAACAGAGAGAGACGGGAAAGGAAGGAAACAATAATGCTCAAACATTCATCTAAAAATCGAAACGCACATACGACCGAAAAATCTAAGAAACTGTTTGCCAGACACAGAGAAGCACACTTATTTGCTCCAATGTCCTGCCATCTCATAACTGTATGGCCACAGGGTGGGATTTGTCCTGCTGAAACATAATCAGGAATGTTCCGCTGAGCTTCTGCGATCCTTCCTTTACTCTCCTCTTTGGCCCTTTCTGCAGCTTCCTGCTTTCTTGCCCCCCTCTTGGTCTGCTTTCTTTCTCCTGGCCTATTCCCTCTGACAGCAGACATTCCCCGGGGGTTTCTCAGGGCACCGGGGGAGAGGAGGAGGAGTGGTTTTTGGGCCCGGTGCCCAGCTCCAGACTCAGCTCCTGCCCAGCTGCAGCCTCAGCGCTGATCCGCAGAGAGAGAAAGTGCGTGAGAGCGACAGCAAGACATATCAAAACACAGAGCCAGCGAGTTCCACAGTGTTATTATAAATTGCCATTGCATGCAACTGTTCCATTAGCTAGAGGGCAATTCCCAGTGTAGAAACATAGATAGAAAACTTTGGCGGTTTGATGGCACAGTGTTGGAAAGTCTAGAGCAGGAGGCTCAGGACTGCTAACAACTTGGATAAGCAGGCTTGACAGAGGGGCTAATTCAGACCTGCAAATCCAGCCCTCGAACACTGTATCTGTCCTCAGGAGCATGTTAACAATGTGGAGCATATCATGCTACTATATCTAAACTAGTGGTTAGGGATACTGGCGCCTGCTTTTTGTCCAACGTCTAGACTCTACAGTCTCCCTGCCACTACTGGTTCACCTTCATCTCCCAGCTAAACCTGTTCTGCATCGCAGGCTCCTCCCTGTCACCAGTAACCAACTTCTGGCCTGATGTCACATTCAGTTTAACTCAGCTCAGTCCAATGTAAAATCTGACAACTGCACTCTGTTACTTCAAAATGTCAATGCCAAACGAAATGTTCCTTTGTTTTCCTCTTTTCTTCAATAAAACCCTTTGCACAAAGTTGAGTCAGAGATAGAAAAATAAATATAAAAAACCCCTTTATTTTTTGCTTGAAAATGCAACAGGTAAAATATGAAAGGTAATTTCTGTACATAAAGATTTATTTGATCAGTGTTTAATGTGAGCAAATCCACTTCAGAGCATCTCTGAAGGTAAAAAAAAAGAGAAAAATCTGTAAAAACATGTTTTAGAAAAAAAAGGTACTGATGTCAGTCCTTGGTAAGGTTTAAAAGGTTTCAATTTAAAACTCTTAAAAGTATTTTTTCAAATCCTTCTAATGATAGAAAAAGTGCCATTTTGGCCTCAGTTTTTTCCAGTTGCATGTGTTTGGGTTGTTTTGGATGCCGGAACTCTGAATGACGTTACGGTAGAGTTGAGACCGTAACATTTCCAAAGGAAAACATTTCGTGCATTCAAACAAAATGAACATGTTCACAAAACACAAGTGCCAATAAATGCTGTAACTATATTCTATATTTGTACAGCAGCTATGATGGATGGAAGACATTGAGATTGTTGGTGAGCTTCAATTGTCCCAGTCAAAACAGGGACTTCAGAAGGATTCTAAATAGAAACTTGTAAAATCTGAGCATAAAGAGAATCACTCACCATTGTCCAAACCCATGACACTGCACTGCTTTAAAACCTTTGTGAGGAAGCTATAATGCTGACAGAAGGGTTGCTAAAAGATCAGATAGCCTGATTGACAAACAACTAATATTAACATGTTATACCGTGTTAATACTTGAACAGCAAAAAGGATAAAAATTGTTCAAAATAAACACATAAAACTATTAAATTTAGTGTGTTTATTTGAAATTGTATTATTATTTCTGCAATATTTTAGATTTGATTACTTTGCATCAGGTACAACTTCTGCTCATCGGTGATCAGATTACACTCAAAATGCCAATGAGAATCTCATACCAGCCTATGTGTTTCCTTATTTTTCCAAATGTATATATAAAAAGGCTTCCAATATATTCTAATAGAGTAGAGTAAGCCTTTGAATAGCTTTTACCTTTTGAGGTGGAACCTCAGATATTTGAGCACGGTGGACCCCGGCAGGAAGGTGCAGCTCATGCAGGTGAGGAGCTGCCAGTAACGGAGATGCGCAGCGGTGTTCGGAGAAGGTGTATGGCTGGTCTGCTTCACAAGCTGACAGTAGACCTCGTCACGGAGGGGCCGCAGGTCCAGACAGGTCTGCAGCACGCCCTGGATGATTGGAATCGGCTCCCGAGCCGACTCCAGCTGCTGCAGGCAGTTGAAGAGCTTCACCGCCTCCTCACGCACTGAGCCGTAGCCCTTCCCATTGTGGTCTGAAGAGATAAGATCGCATAGTACAGATACTAAAATAAAACTGTAGCTTTTGTCATGTTTGACATGTAAATCTGCAGGTACTCACATGTGTGCTCCAGATTGCCGTAAGGGAAAGGAAGCAGAGGAGCATAGAGGGGACCCTGGGTGTATTTAAGAATGGCGTTGTGTTGGTAGATGTGTTCCACCACCTCTGGGTTGAACTTATTCTCCTGTGTGCAGACAAAAAAACATTGATCACTGTACAATATCATGTTCATTCTGTGTTCCTGAAATCAGTCGGGAGGGCTGTCAGCATCTGTGATTTAGTGCGTGCTTTCGTCCGTCTGAGGTGACCAAGGTTGATCTGACCGAGGTCACAATTCGGCTCTGGTAGCTTTCAAAGCAACAGGAAGGTCAAGTGATGACCCAGCACAGCACACTTGCATGACTGACACATTATACTTTATCCACCGGTGTCAATGGGTTGACTGTGCGTGCGTTTCTGTCTTTCACTGTGTATGTGGATAGATGTCTTCCAGCAGTACAGATGGCTTCTACGCTTCTGCCCCCGAACACCTGTTGCTCATTAGTAACGTTGCAATGGCTCTGGCTCTCTCCTGACTCTGCAACTACTCCAATTCCTCCATTCTTCCCCTCTGTCTCTCTCTCTCGCTCTAGGTCTAGGTCTGCCTCACTGTGAAGCGAGTCAGCTTTACCCTTCTTAGTGTGGCAAATTTAACAATCTTCCGTTTATACTGTGGGAATGAGATGCTGCTCTGTGGCGAAATCAGCAACTCAGCTGTTTTTCACAGGAAATGCAGATAATAATGATAGACAAAAGCTAGATCTAGAAATTTGCGCTTTTCAACTAAGAATGTGAGAAAACATACTTGAGTCTTGCAAAAGTTAGGCTAAATGCAGCAAAAATCATTTTTCCTGACACATTACAGCCACAAAATTCAAAGTAGTCTATCAGAACATGGTGAAAAGCTTTTGGAAAACATTTAAAAGCACATGTATTGTTTTCTTTCCATTTCACACCTATAGACAACTTTGAGGTGGTATACAACTTCAATAAAACACATCTAAGTATCTGACTGAAATGTGAAGAAGTGTCGCATACATACTGGTAGGTTTATTGTAAACAGATTTGGGGTTAATAAGTGATCATTATGGTTTGAAACCAGTTTGGAAAATACTGCACATCGTCTAACACAGACAAATACAAACCTAAGTCACTTCAAAGCTGCCAGTACTTTTAAGGAAAATGCTGATTGGTCCAATATACACAAATAAAGCTCTGGCAAAGTTTTTTGGATTCTTTCATTGTCTGAAAAGTAATTCAGACTTTCCATGATCAAAAGTGAATGTTTTTTAAGTGAATTTTCAAAATAGTGTCGATTATCTCAATTCTTTTAATCCAGTTGCACATTTTTTCTTTGCTGCTTTGGTTATGCTTCAAAACCTTTTTCTAATTAAAATTTTTCTCGTTTTTCACTCATGCTCTGCTTTCAGTCTGCTAAACAGACGAAGGAAGAGACCTTTAAAAAGCAGGTCTCTTCTTTTCTTCTAAATGTAAGCTCGGCCCCTTCTAGCTGAACACACAGTGACAGACACAGGCAAGTAGATTAACCACTTTCTTGAAGATTAGAGACTCTCGTTGAAAGATTACGGAGACAGGAGGCCAAGCAAAGGGCTGCTTATCTGGACCCAAAGCTTCTTGCCTTGCCCTGTTCCACCTCCTTTGCCAAAACTTGCCCCTTTTCTAACCCCCAAGGATGGACTGATGCAATAAAAGTTCCCTTTCTGCCAAATGAAATTCCAACACACTCTATTCTCTTTCAACTCCTCTGAAATTGTATTTAAAATGCACTGTATGCTTGGGAAAGTTATGGTTAAATACCTGGAAATACCTTTAGCGTTATGTTTTTGTATGTTGTCATAGTTTGATTACATGAAAAGAGTTCATTGAAAAGGAAAAAAAAAAGGGTCTAGAGTAAACTTTGGATTCAAAGAATGATGTGGCCGTGTGGTTTCCATGATAACAAAGCGGGTTGAATAATGAGCAGTCCGATGGCTGTTTGTGTTTGGTGGCTCTTATCACAAGCAGTTGGCAGGAATTGTGTGCATGCTTATGTATGTTTATTTTTTCTTTCATGTGGCCCACCTCGATGTCTCGAATCAAAAGTTGTGTCGGCGTTTCCACTGGAGATTTGGTATCGATGATTTTTTGGATGGCGCAGGCCCAGTGCACTGCTTCATTGAAATGCTTGGTGTACAGCCTGTAGCAGTGCTTCCGTCCATAAACAGTAATGCTCCAGTAACCTGAAAAAAATGAGAATAAATTACACAAGTCTAGCCTGAACCTGATCTTTGAATGTAATTTAAGTTAAAAGGAAGTAGTCATACACGGCAACATCTAGACTTTCTCTTACTCTCTCCGACTTCCTCTCACAGATTCACTGAGGATCAAAGGTCAGACCAAGAGAAACCTCAAGCCACACCAAAACCAAACAAGAACAGTTTTTCTGCAGTAAATCTGACCTTAGAAAAAAAACAGCAAAATGAATCTAAAAAAAAAAGAAGAATCTGCTTCCTAGTTGTGCGCTTAGTCATTGAAAAGGACTAAGCACTTATTGTGTGCTTAGATATAGCTTTTTACTCTAACAGCAGCTACATGGCCATTAAGTGACTAAGCTTAGCTTCTAGATAAAGATACAAACCAAAAATTAAGCAAAGATAATCTTAAGTAAAGCTTTCCTGCAACTGCGTATTGACAAATTTCTCAGTGATTCTAGGAAACACAAATGTATTCAGTTGTGTTTGTGACATAGCC
This sequence comes from Xiphophorus maculatus, assembly GCF_002775205.1. NCBI lineage: Eukaryota > Metazoa > Chordata > Actinopteri > Cyprinodontiformes > Poeciliidae > Xiphophorus > Xiphophorus maculatus. The sequence continues at coordinate 7,567,999 of NC_036458.1, read as the reverse complement.
ACTGTTGAAAGCACTTTTGTACAAAAAAGTCCCTGGGTGTAATGATTTAGCAAGAAATATGTTTTGGCTTGGATTTAAGAACAATTCGGGATGTTTCAAGTGGTTTTGGTTAAGTCAGCAGGACATAATCTCCTCCACTGAAGAACATCCAGGCAGACAGACGGACTATGACAGTGACAAGAACAGGGTCATCCCAGTGTCACACAACAAAGAGTTGTCTTCTGAAATCTTTAATTCTTCTGTTTCGGTAATCTAAAAAAGGGAAATGGTGAACAAAGGCTTCCTATTCAGCCCCGAGTCATGTTTTTGGAAGAAAAAACTATTGGGATTTCTCATAAGTATGTGTATGTGTCACAGCAGGGAAGGAAGAGGGCTCAAAAGACATATCTTTGAAGACAATACAAGGGAAAACCCTATTTAATGATTCCCGGTAAAGATTTAAAGCATGTCTGGCTAAACTTCACATACATTCTTGGAAACCACGTAAGACTGCTTCTGCCCATTTCTGTGCACTTTCCGAGCATAAATATAAGTTTCCTGAGCTCACCTGCTTCTTTGTAAGTTTGCTTGTCTGGCCAAATGACAGAGCAAAGACTGGTGAGGACCAGCGTGCCCAGTCTCCGAGCGCCTTTCTCTGGCCCGGTGTAGTAGTCGAGGGAATCCTGGCTCAACACAAACCAGTACCGACGGTGCTTTATCCAGCTGCCACCAACCTCCCGTAAAAGCCAACCTTTTTCAACAAAAAATAAACACCAGCATTATTTGACAAATTCAAAACATACAAAAAAAAATCAGCAAAACAATTAGAAGATTTGCTTACAGAATAAACAGTCCTTGTTTGGGTTCAAGTTACAGGTTTATATTTAATTCCCACACAAGAAACAGAGCACATTTACAAAAACAAGCCAACACACAAATATTGACAAAGATCTTATTATTTTCACTGAAGCAGCTTTAACTTTCTTAAATTTCCATGAATTCTAACTTGCTTGGGTAAAAACTGGACTGTGGTTCTCAAACCAAAGTATAACTTCAACAAGTACTTAGCATCAACTTCTAATTGATTATTTGTTAGGTAAATACAAACAAATGACAGTTAATAACTTAAGAATTATTGAAACATCTAAGCACAGGTTGTTCAAATATGTTGCCTTTTGCTTCATAGGATGTTTGTCAAAAAGGAAGTGCACTGGAGAAATTTCTGAGAACTCCGAATGCAAACTGAAATGGACGTAGAATGTTTACATTTGACGTTGGAACTTTCTAGCTCATATGTGTTTCAGTTTCATATCAAGAAAAGTTACCACGTGTCACTATTTAGTAACTAGGCTAACTGTTATTAGCAAAAATAAACAATAAAGCTAATACATTTCTCAGCATTTTATATATTGAAAAACTATTTGCACACATCTGTACTATAGGGTGTGTAAAAATCCTCAAAAAATGGCAATATGGCTATGTCAGCCATATTGGATTTTGAAGTCTGTATTGGTGAGAAACAAAATTTTTGCACTTTGAAGTCAAACTTTATGGGATTTTTATACATTTTTTATTATGGCTATAGCTTACAGTTAAAATCTTAAAACTCAGTTTCTCAAGAAATTTGATGAGATAAGCAACAGCTTAAGTCAGAAATGTTATGTTATTGCCAACACAATCACGAGAAAGACTGCTGACACAAAGTGCTTTATGCAGGCATTTTAATGGAAAATTGAGTGGAAGAAACAAAAGGGCAACAAAAAACAGGTGTAACCAAAGACATAATACACAGTTTGTAATTATTGAGATTTACTTGTTGAAATGAATTGCTGAAATAAATTAAAGGAGAAGCCACATCTAGAGTGATTTAGTAACACACTGAAGTGCACTTAAACAGGATACTATATTAGTCTCCAGTTTTGAGGAATTTTATCAGGAGCTTCAGCTGTCCTCAATGCAACAAGTTTGAGAAAATATCTTGGAGAGTCAAATGCTGACAAGGTGCAGATGATTTGACAGAAAATAACATCTGATGATGCTGATGTGCATTGTGTTCAACTTTTCAATGATATCCCAACTGAATAAGAAGCATTCTTACTATTGCTGTATGGTGTGGCGATACTGCTATAAAATGTTTCAGAACCACTGCACAAGTGGATAAAAATAAGAGCAGCTAATAGAACAGACAGTAGTTGTTGCATGCAACCAACATAATTATCGCTTTTGAGGCGGACAGAGTGAGAAGGAGAGAGTGTTACTAGAACAGAGTGACAGAGAGGGAGACAAAGAGACTACAGCAGTCATGCTTGTAGACATGCCTTCTGTACTTGCCAGGCCCGTCTCTACAATGCAATACTGTTTTGCTCCCAAAGCTCTGAGGGTTTGTTAAGACTGCAGCAAAACAGAACCACTGTTCCCAAACAGTGAACTTTTCCTCCCTTCGGCTATTTGTGCAAATCGTTCTTAATAAGTATTTAATCTGAGAACAGATAAATAAGTAAGTTTAGCAGAGCCCAATTCAAACTCCGCCTGTAGACAGAGTTTACGGGCAGAAGACGACTGGTGTGTTCTGGTAGAGGTTATGGTGTTGATCAAAGTTGGAGAGCTGACAGTGAGAGCATAGAGAGCTGTCGTAAGCCACCTGGTGCAGTTCTAGGTGGTGTTTAGGAATGGCAGAGGAACAAATACATGGTGACTTCATGTGAGAGCACATGGCTCATTCAGCCCATCTTGGGAATACTTTTAAAAGGGACAATTAGGAAGTAGACTTTCAGCCTCGAACCCTGTGAAAACTAATGACGCCACGATCAGCATCACAGCTTCCTCTGTGGTTAGCAAGCTGTGTGCCACCTGTCAGCCAGTGTTTATTTCACCGGCATCTTTCTTCCTTCTGTACTTGCTCTCTTCCTATTTCCTTTCATCTTCCCCATATCCCCTCTCTCCCCACTCTGAACCTTGATCCAGAGTTTTCCCAGGCAATACAAAGATCCCACTGCTTTGGTGCTGCTCAGAAATAAAAATCTATTGACGGGTACACCAAGATTCCCGTTTAAGGATACCTCCATATAAGAAATAAGTGTATTTCATATCTGTATTAAAGCACCACAAATAGCTTAGGTAAAAAAAAAAAATTTTAAATCTATTTCACACCACATCAGATGAATTCCAAATCAAATTCTGGCAATAAATAAATAAAAATCATGAGCTACAGCAGAGCTGAGCTTACCAACGGGATGGATGTGGAACAGTGGAGACAGACAAGCTGTCTGGGCAAAAGCCAAGGAGAGAAGGGTACAACTGCCTTGCTGACACTCCCCTCACCCCCTGTCACACAGACAGGATGTCCCACAACTGCAGTGCTTTTTGGCAACTTTAACCAGTGTGATTATAAAAAAAAGCAGAGAAAGGAAAAGACAGAAAGGGCAGAAGAGTCCCCAGACCCCCTGTGTATAACCCTCTCAGGCTCTTCCATCTGGATCCCATCTCTGTAGCCTGCTAATGTTTCCCCTGAGGGCCACGGCTCGCCCTTAATTTGTTTCATTTGTGACCCCTGACCTCTCAGTGCCCTGCCCCCTCAAACATAGATTGAGAAAACAATCTCTCTCTGTGTATTTCCAATTTTTTTCCTCCAAACCTCCTACTGCTTAAAGAATACTGGATTTTTGTTCCACGAATTTAACAACGCATAATGTTACTGTAAAAAACAGTCATGCATTCAAATTTGTTTGACCAAGATATTTATTGGAATACCTTAAAGGGGAAACATCTATGCCAGTTTGTTTGCATTTTATTAAACTTAGGAAACATTTTTACTTTTTAAAAATAAAATTAGAGGAAAAATTTCCGACTTGCCCACAAACAACTGAAATAAATTCCTACTACTGACCACAATAATTTTTTTTTAAATGACATTTGTAAGTGGCAAGACGAACTTTACATTTGTGCAAAATAAACTCGCATAACAATTTTCTTCTTTTGGATCAGACACATCCAGACTGCTAAGCTGCAGTTTACTGGAGCATGTAAAGCCATGCATCATGTGAGGAGTAATTTTAACCATAAATCAACAAAGGTATGTCAATAAACCAATGTCAACATCTCTTTCTGTCACCACTCCATGGGTTTTACAATTTATCCTCACACCATCAGTCTATATCTGCATTGGCAGTGCCCTATTTTAGATACTGGGGCAATATTCGCCCCACGAAGCCTCAGGATGTCTAGCTGGGGGAAAAAAAGAGACATAAATATATAAAGGAAGAAAAGTGCACTAATGGAAGCATTCTTCAAAGTCTTATTGAGAAAAATGAGCAGAATTATCAAAGACCCTCAGGTGTCGCTAATGTGTCCCTCAGTGAAAATGTGTTTACCGATGCAGTCTAGTGATTTCTGATCAAGACTGCTAGTGCAGTGGTTGGAATTTTTTTTAAATGACAGAGGGGAAGGAACATACTTCACCAAGTATTCAAACCTCTTTTTTTAAAACATTTTTTCAAGTCATAACTGCTAGCTGCAACATATTATGTTGGGATTTTGCATGTAAGGTAGAGAATACCTTACAAGGTAGAGAATATCTTACATGCAAAAGGAACGATGCAAGATAATCTCCATAAAGCAGTGTTGACACAGATCTAGACTTTGCCGAGGTTATTTAATGCAAAAATGTGCTTTAATCTAAACTATTCCCTTGTAGCGCTGTTTGGCTGTATCTTTAATGTTTAAATCCTTATGCATTCCATAACAATTATTTTCATTATCTCCCTTGTCCCAAGGTGTGATGCTGCCACTACCACAGTCACCATGGTGGTAACACATGGTAGGAACAAAATTTAAGGGTGTTTTTACACCTGATAGTTTGGTTTAAACAGGGCTAGTGTGAATGCATGCACCGTAATTCTCTATTTACTAATTAGGGCAATTCTGAAGGCAAATGGCTACAAGTGATTTTATGTAGGATGTCAAGTGATTATATGTAGGATGTGTAAGAAAAAAGGGGGCTTGATTCATATGCAAATCTAGATACAAAAAAGTTGCATGATTTTTCTTCCTCTTCACAGTTAATGGTTCAATTAAACACGATGTTTGCATCTCCAAGGTGACACAATGTCTAAAAGTTTAAGGGGTGTGCATACTTTTACAAGGAAATGTTTTAAAGAAAACCCAACAGTGAGAAATGAAGGGTGCATACAGGGGAGGGCAAGTCAGAGATGCATGGCAACTGCAGTCAGAATTAGGCAATCTGCTTCTGTCACTATTCCAAACAGGACACAACACATCCAAGCAACAGCATTCTACTGCTCCCTCTCAGCAGAGGTAAAAGAGAAAACATTTGTACAGAAATATCTCATGAGATCATTAATCAAAAGTGGTAGCATGGAGACAAGACCACTGATGCCAGTAGTTCTCATAACACAAACACAAGAAGAGCAGCAAAGACAACAGACAGTTTGGATCATGAAATACCTTCTACAATAAAGCACAAGAAAAATCCTAACTTGGCACATTTAGGTGTTTCTATTTAGGGTTGCAGGTTTTTATCTTGTAAAATGTAAAAAAGAAATATGTGATAGGAGTTCATCGAAACATCCAGGAGTTTTTTTCTGCAGTTTCGTCTATCAGGAATTCAGTTAGCAACAACGTAATACAAAGAAGATATGTGAAGGATTTGATTATGATGCCACTTGAACACGTTGTGTATTTTATAACAACTGAATGCACTGATGATGATTAAAGAGTAAAGTAATAACTTCAGACTCACCTTTTACTATCAGATCTGGTTCTTCATCCACCCCCATCCCATACTCCTCATTGGTTGGTTTCTTCATTTTTACAGGTGACTGAGAGACAACGTGCCTGTGCAGAAGAGCAGAAAGAAAATGTAAATAACCCAGCTTCCCTCTCAACTCAAGCCTTCCTCTAAAATTGGCCGGCTACTGTAACTGGCTCAGAGACACACTGCTGGCCGTGAGACCCAACTTCCAATCACCATGCCACTCTCTGCCAACTCAAAAGCCTGTCACATACTCTTAAGTGGAGAAGGTCAGACAGGGGGGATTGAAAGAAGTGCCACAAATATCCGGTGTCTTGTCTTTTCCCTTCTCATCCTCTCGTTCCCCCCCTTCAGCCCCACCACCACCACTCTCAGCAAGCAATTCTGCGAACGCACATTGATGCACGGCAAGCCACTGTGGACAGCTCGAGTCTCTTTTATCACTTTGGCTGGCGAGCCAAACAGGCGACTGAAAATAAACGTGACAGGGCGACGCCGGGCTGACTCCCAGCCAGCCAGCTTGCTCCGGTCAGAGGAAGGCAAAAGGGTCAAGAGGTCACATCTTGGATAGTTAAAAGCATAAACATCAAAAACATCTGTAAATCTGCTGAACGGCTGCTCTTTCTGTTGTTGATCTTCCAACCATCAAGCAGCTACCACAGATAGATTTTAACTTTAGCATCTGGTCTGAAATTGGCTGGTAAAAAGTTGCTTTTTTCCCCCTTCATAAAAGTTCTAAAGCACATTTTCCAGATTTTTACTTCCAGTTTTGATGACTGTGTGGAAATTTGAGGACAAAATCTTTGCAAAGTTAGGTTTCATTATCAGTTTTATCATAGACCAAGAAATGAGACATAGCAGGACAAGCTTTTAATACAGCAGTGTGGTAGTTTTTGTTGGGGTTTTTTTTCCAATGACATCTGGACATATTTAGAAACAGTTGAAATCTCTAATACAAGGAAAAACTTTAACTGGATTATCGTAGATTAAAATATAAATCCTTCATATGAGAGTTAACCGTAAATTTCATAAAAGTCCAAAACTGGAATTTCTGTACTTTGTGTGCCACCATAACTGAACACATTTCAAAAAGCTTGGGTCCAGTTAGAAACTCAGACATAGAATGGTCTTAAGGTCAAAAATGCAGTACCATGACTCTTTTCTGATTTTTGATTGTTAGTCACAAAAACCAAAATGATCAGTGAGTTAGACAGGAATGACCAGTTTTGTGGTAAACAAAGGACAAAGGTCCACATTTAAATATAAAACAGGAAAAAAGTTTCAGGATTTTTAGAAAATCTGTATAAATTCCATAGTTTTCAAGACTGAATAGGAACCTTGTAGTTACTTAAGAATAAGGCCAGTTTTTAGCTTATTAGACTGCTGAGAGGTTTTATCTCTCCTCGTTTATTTATCTAATAAGTTGTTTATTTTCTCCATTTCCTGGGCCGAAATGTGAGGTACAAGACTTCCTGTCCTCCTCCCCCTCTGACCGCCTCCTGGGATTACTGATGAGACAAATAAATTGGGCCCTGCTTCCCAGAGTTATTGGCCTCCAGCCACCCAAACCTTCATCAGCTGATTTATGCCATTATCGATCAGATAAGTGCAGAGGGTTCCTCCACACGGAAGGCGGTAGTAATCAATAAATCCCAATATAGCCTTATCTGCTTAGACTCATCTTACTGAAGATTGCTGAAGTCATTTCTCAAATGATTTCCAAAGATGTCTTTTTATGATGCTTAATTTGCAGATGGTTGTTCCAGTACAGAGAATAACATTCAGATGGCAAAACGTATAAAGCCACAAAATGTTCCTTTATACGTGAGGAAATTGATATTATTCATGACACAAAAGCAGAAGAGAGATTTGGGGGTTGGTCATCTCAGGTCATATGGTATCACTACACCAGTTTCTCTGATGCAGTGGTGAACTGCTGGCTGTGCTTAAATGCATTAAAATAAACACAGAAATGTGACGACATCTCTTATTTTGGGTTGTTTATGAGCCCTGTTGCATAGCAGAGACAGCCAGACAGCTCAAACTGGATGCAGACAGTATGTATAGAAACACTCCCTGAGGGGAGCTTGTGGTCTGGCATTCAAAGTGTCCATGTTGAAGCTGAATCTCTTGACTGGTGTTTGCTACTGTTACAATGCCAAAATAGCAATTTAGCATACACAAATAAACTAATTTACTGAGGAGAAGCCTCTGGAGATGCATAATCACTAGAGTGCCAGAAACTTTTGAGCTATCAAGTAACTAATTAAGGGTGAGTTCAAAGAAGGTAAAACCTAAATGACTCTCATGCTAGAGTTTCAAGCAGACATAAGTAATGTAAAGTTACAAAAAATGAACAGATTAATCTGCACCAATGAAAAAGAAGCTAACCAAAACAGAAAAGCTCTTTGCCTACTAGTCCGGTCTATAACTTACAACCCTCATCTTCTTTATGGTTAAGTCTTCTCGACTACGGCAAGAAAATAAGGATTTTTCTAAATATTTTACCTGAATGTAAACAAGTTAATCTTTCTAAGTCAAATTTGCTTTTTCTTATGGAGCTAATGAGGGATAAACAGAAAAATATTGAGGGGTTGTGGCAGGGATATAGGAGCAAAAAAAACAAACTTAATCAAGTTCCAGTTTCAACCATTAACAGGACAACATGTTTGGCCTTTAAACTGAGTGCTGCTTGTTAGTCTGCTTTAGTATTGTATATAAAAAAGCCACTAGTCAAGATTCAATTACAAAAACAATAAACAGCTTTCCTGCAAGTAACTTAATATGACATTGGGACATTGAGCACCGCATACATGAGCCTGATTGACAGAGCTAAGACCCTGATCCTGGCTCTGACTGGTTGCTTCTGACTGGGCGTGATGCATTTCTGCAGATGGCTGTAGGACCACAGGGAAAAGGCAGAGGAGCTAATTTTTTTCACAGGTTATCTGCCTCATGTTATATTGTCTGGAAAAACAATTTAGTTTGAAAAGCTACATACTGTAAGATATAAATAAATCAAATAACCCTCTTTCTATCCTCATCACATCTTATTCTGATATTAAAGTTTATTTCAGCCTCTGAAAAATACAAGTGTGAAAGATGCAAAGCAGAAGAAATCTGTAAGGGAGCAAATACTTTTCACAGCACTATACAGCATGTAATAAAAAACAGTCCTAAAGCTTAGAGCGAGTGTTTGAGCATAATTGATGCGGGGGCTTTGCATCTCCACAGCTGTCCAACAGCCCCACTACCTCAATCTAACCTCCAACATCTACTGCTACCACCCCCACATTCCCAGAAGCTCCAGCAGAGGCTGTGGTGATGAGGCCTTTAGCAGGCAACTTCCTGTGGAGTGCAGGAAACAATTTGATATGGGGATTAGGCAGCATGGAGAATAGAGTGAGCACACAACTACATTGCTCTCATCTCCTCCTGCTAACTCTTCCCTCCAGGTATAAATGAACTTAACAAGAAAATTGTTATTTTATTGCATCACCACAAGACCTGGTGGTCGAAACTCGAAATGTGTTAAAAATTATAGCTCTGTGGTTCGAGATCAGCACTCTTAGTGGTTGTACTTTGAGAGACGCCAACATGTTTGTTGTTATGCTACAGCAGAATGCTGTGCAACAATGAAAATGACAGTTTAAGAAAGCGAAATGGAAAATGTTGGCATACAGGATCCCTGAGATTAAATCAGATGAGTAAATAAACTCCTGGCAGCTCCACCGGTTTTATAACACAGGTCAACCAAAATGAATCGCTTATATTTGTTTAAACTCACAAAATAAAACAAGATCAGTGAAACAAATGCATCCTGAAGAAACTTGCAGGTGTGCTTAATTATATCTGGGAACCATGTAGTTCAGTTGGAACGAGATTTACTGGACATTCTGGAAACTTGAATGCTGTTTCATGTTTCTTGATTAAACAGTTTCAGGTCTATATTCCTCGAAAGATGGTGTGTACATACATGGGAACCTACTTGCATAGTTCCCAAGTAGGTGGGAACTATGTGGAATCACAGAAAGAAAATAAAACCTTTCCTACCATCTAGTTTGAAATATTTATAGTTTAGAGTATGTAAAAGATTTGACAAAAAAAAGGTAAGAAACTATATTGTTGCCATTCACAATGCATGAGAAATGTAGGATTGTTTGATTTCCACTATGTGGTTAAGAACAAAATGGAATCCACTACAAAACATAGAATCTCATACAATTTGCTTGCATCAGTGAGAGAGGAAAGCTACAGTATATAATAGTTTCTGATGTACAAGTATTGGTTTCTCTCTCTTTTCCACAAATGCAAAACAGAAAACAGTTGGCCATGATAAAGAGGCTTCCTATCCATCAAAAAAATAAGAAAATCAAAGCTTAGTGGAAGATTTAGAGAAGGGAATTTTTATTTTCTATGAACTGGGAGAATGACTGTTCTGTGGGTTTTGCGTGGATCTTTAAGAATACCCATGTGCACTAACAGTCAACGAGCCACATCAGAAATGGGGAGAAGCAAGCTAGTGTGTAATAAAGAGGCACATATGAGCATTTTCACTCTCAATTTCACCTATAATAATGTTTAAGCCACTATTCTTATATGTAACAAAATGTGTACTGCATTACACAAGTGGTGGTCTACTGAAACTAGGTATTTGGCTGTGATTGAGAACTCAAAGATATGAGAAAATAATAACTAAAGTTCTTGACATACTTCACTGTGTCCATGGACATGAGCCACTAGGACCTTGCAGCTTAACATGTGTCCCTGTTACTATTCTTAGCTCAGCTGCATAATCACATTTCAATAGAGATGTACAGTTTTCACTACAAGGTCTAAAGGGGGCGAACATGTCCTAGTTTATACACCATATACTCGTAGGAGGAGAAGAAAAGAGAAAGAAGAAAGTTGCAGAATATCAATGTAATTTTTAAATCCTGCTCGTCTATGAGGGTAGAAAAACAGCAGAGTTATCCTTGCTGTATTTCTTTAAAATATGGACACTAGAGCTACCCTGGAGGGGAGAAAAAAAAAGTAAAAAAAACCAAAACGTTTTATAGCTGTTTTGCATGTTTGCTCATGATCAAACCATGTTTTTCTGCTATGGATTTGGCACCACCCTCTGACTTGAAGCATTATTGATTACGGTCCCAGTCGGCATGTCAACATGGTCATTTGGGTTGCATGCAGGCGTGTGCAGAGACTGGCAAGTTCAGATTATATGTATGTGTTTGCAACAGAATTGTTATGATTCCGCTACAATGGAGGATTTGCAAGCAAGAACAGGGTTTTTAAAGTCATGCCAAATTCATGTGAATCATATTTAAATGTAGAATTTCAAAGGTCAAGGTCACAGACTGATGAACTAAAATTCTCCACAGGACTTTCTGCTAAAGATCAGAATTATTGACCATCAAACAACCACCATGTGTGATTGCTAGTATGATGCTCTCTTCCTGAAGTCCTGTGGTTTATGATAAGGCAGACATTTTTCTAATTTCTACTTTTATCTCACCAGTCTAGAAAATGCTTTACTGAAAGTCTTGGAGATCATTAAAATGTCTTGGGGCAAATGTGGGAGAGCGATTTGTTCTTATTCAAAAAGTATTTTTTGCCCATTCATGGACTTTTCCCCCAGCCTCTTATTATTGCTAAAATTATGAACACTGAGTAACTAAACTTTTTGGTCTAATTTTCTTTGGAATCTTTTGCATGACTCATCAATGTCCTTTTGGAGTAATTTTAGGAAGTACATAACACTTTCATGGTTTTACTATTGGAGTATAATACCCACCCGTGTTGCCCTGGAGACTCAAGGCCTTGGAAGATACTTTCCAATCCTTTCCAGACTAACTGATGTCAGTGAATTTTGCTAGGTAATTTCTATAGATTAGGAAACTATGCATTGCTTTTTACGATCTTTTGGGCTACGTCATGTTGTCAGACAGGTTCTATTTAAAGGATTTCTTATTCTACAGACCTGGCAGTAATTAGGCCTGGGTGTGGACAGTTCAACTGAACTCAGCTTTCCAAAAAACAAAAAAATGGGTTAAATCAAAGTTATTTAGTGATTTCATGAGGAAAGTAATTATTTTTTACATAGAACCAGAATGGATAGCTTTTGCACTTCTTCTCCTTTGTACGCTATTTTGTATTTACTCAATACTTTATCACAGTGTCAATGTGTTGACAGTTCGGGTTAGGGGTGAGGGTTATAGCTAGGGTGGTACAGCAAACATCTTAGCACATGCTTGTACCTTTAAAGGTACCAAAAGCTGTACTTGGAATTAGATCTATCTCGCTAAAGATGAAAAGATTATAAAGCTATAATTCGGATTATACAGCAGATTTATCAGTAACAAGTTACAATAAAATAACTAGTAATAGTAACTATTTGCCTATCCTGTAAAGTAGAGGGGTTAATTTAAAAATGTCCAGTGACATACAGGAAAAGGGTTAAAACTTGAAACTTGCTGTAGCTTAGAATAAAATGAACATGTTAAATTAAATGTTTTACTTCAACACTTTGGCTGTCCAAATTCAAGAAGATAATAAAAGGCAAATAGGTTTTTAGAAAGTCAGAAATTCGGAACATGTAGAACCAATGTTTTAGTGCATTTGGAAGTGAAATTAGAACAGGAAGTAAAAGATGTACTTTATAAATTGGGATTTTTTTTGTCTGTTGCTCATGTTGTATTAAATATCAGTGCTCACATTAGCAGCTAAGCTCATAAGGGAACAGGTTGTGACCGTCAAGCTGTCCTGAACAGAAGTCTCACAAATTCTCACTTCCCCCTCTGTGGTGATGAGGTTGACGACATGAAATTAGCAGCAATAGTTCCAGATTTTGGTGAGTAACTGGGTCATGAATTTTAGATGGTGACGACGCTTTTTAGCTGGGTTTTGCACAGTAACTCTTCAAAACTTAGCATCTTAGATTGAATCAATCAGCTGGAAAAATCAAATACAAAAGGGCAAATTAACAGTCTATAGTTGGTTTAAAGAAGAAAAACAACAACTAATTTTTGCTACTGTAGCTGTATAATTTGAAAAAAGATAAACTGCTATCTGTATTTCACAAACTCTCCCTGGTGCTGACTATGCAAGTGCATAGCTGATCAATGCACTTGCCCAAAAGGTCATGGATTGGATCAAATCAACCACACACAGGCTTTAACCACATATTCCAAATAGGTCATCACACTTAATGACTAGATTAGCAGCAGACTTTTCAGAGCCAGCACACTTTGCAATGGTAACATCAGCATCAGCAGTAGTGACACACTTTAAACTTAGCAATATGCATAAGCCAATGAATTTGTGACCCTCAATCTGGCGGTAGCTTCAGAAGTGATGGGTAATTGATTTCAGTCCAGGGTTTAATCATGAAGCAGTGACATTAATTAAAGTTAGAAAAGTGCCGTCCTTGCTCTCGGGCCACAGTGACCGCAGTTGAAACATGTCCCAGCATGCAGAGCAGAGCCTTTTAAATGTAACAGCATGCGGAGCTGCAAAAAATTATGATGCTCAGATAAACTAAAGGAATGTCTGTAAACCACATACATATATTTACATCTAGATCATTGAAAAAGTATTTATACCCCATTGAGCTTCCCCACATTTCCTCATGTTGATACCACAGACAGCAATGTATTTAATTGGGCTTTTATATAAAGTTAAAAAAGGCACAAATCTTCTATAAATCTTTTGGGATATGTCTCATACATTTGAAAATGTAAGTTTTTGACTATGTTTAAAAAAATTTTCAAGCTCTTGAACTATAGTCTGGTTGCATGTGGAGAATACTTGAAAGACAGTTTCAAGCTCTTACCAATCATTGTCATTTGACTGCACCATTTTTACACATGGACATGCTTTGATATAATTTTACATTTCCTTTTAGGATTGTAGGTCTGATTAGTTTTGGGTTGTTGTCCTGTTGGACAGTGAACCTTCGCCTCAATCTCTAGTTATTTGCAGCTTCCAACAAGTTTTATTCCAAGATTGCCTTGCGTTTAGTTCCATCTTCCCTCCCATGTCACTTCCCTGTCCCTGCTGAAGAAGAGTGACCAGCAACATCATGCTGATCATGTGCTTCACATGACTTACTCTATTAGCATCATACACAACATATGTTGCAAGTAGGCCAAATGTTTTGTTTTGGTCTTATCTAACCAAAGCAGCTTCTTCCACATGATATTTGGGGCCCATACTAATCATGTTCTGTCAACAAATTCTCTTATCTGAGCTGTGGATCTCTGCAGCATCTCCAGAGTTGACATCGGCCCCTTGGCATCCTTTCCGATTCATGTTCTCTATACCAAGCCTATAAGCTTAAGTGGATGGCCATACCTGGGAAAGCCTGCAGCTGGGTCATGCTCTGTTTTTTGATGACTGATGGAACAGTGTTCCTACAGATGCCAAAGGACTGCTATATTGTTTTCTAACAGGTCTCTGCTCAAAACTTAAAATCATCCCTGATCTGTTTGCTGTATCCCTTGGTCCTTATGATGCTGTTTGTTCACTAATGTTCTCCAGCAAACCTTTAAGGGCTTCACAGAAGATATTTAATGTCAATTTATACTGACATTGCAAACTGATGCACATGTACCCATTATGTGATTTCTGAAGGCACTTTCTTGAACTGAATTTTACTTAAGGGTATCATAATCAAAGAGACTGAAAATTAATATGTATCCTATTCTTGAGATTTTTATTTCTGAAAAAATATCTGAAAACCATTGATCCTTTTTCTTCCACTTTACATTTATGCTCTACTTTGGGCTGGCCTCTCATATAAAATCCTAATAAATTGTAATCATGTGGAGTAATCAGGAAGATTTGCTGTATTAGAAAAAGCACCATCAAGGGTAAATGACTAACTCCAGACAAATGTATCTTAATACAGTGTGTTTTGCATTAAAATCATTATTATCTTGGAAGAGATACATCTCTTTTCCTATCCATTCCCTTTCTTTTCCCTCAGCAGGGCAGAGGCTAGCCAAATAAGCCTCTGCTTGAAACTGGGCTGGTGGGAAAATGGGAATGTGGTGATTAAGAGTGGGCCTATACGACCTCCCAGCTAAAAATACACTGTTTACTTAAGACCACTGCCAAGAAATTCTGGACTCTGCAGAGAAGGGAGAGGGGTAGAGAGAAAAAAAGTCATGTTTTGAGACCAGAGGCAGAGGGGTGTGTGACAGGAAGTCTGAATTTGTGAGTCCAGAAGTGTGTGCTGTCAGCAATAAATTTTACTGTAGAGAAGGGAAATAAAAACCTCCACACTGTAAGTTGTACATTAAAAAACACTCAAGAAATCCACCGATATAATTTCTATGCAAACAATTGTTTTATGCAAAGACTATGAGGCATCCAATTAAAACCATATACCAAACCATAGCACACCGAATATGAAAATCAAGAAGAAAGACAGTCTTCAGATTTTTCATCAGGGTACAGTTAGTACTCTGCCTTGGCCAAGCCATGAGAAGGAACTTGAGATTACAGTACAGGCAAAGTGGTAGAAGTTAGAATAAATGGTGAAAATGGTTGTGATGGTGAAAGACAAATCTGAGTGTGAGCAAAGTCTAAAAACAGAGTGTGTACTAGCTACCAGAAGAAACAAGACAATCACCCAAAACTTTAAAATGGCTCTCTGTGAGCACACCATATTAGTTTGTTTTCCATTTCAGAACAAAACACAAAGAAGATGGAAATAATCAGAATTTCCATGATCATATTCTGCTCATAGTGTTTTGTTTCCATTCATATATAAAAAAGTCAACTGGTTTCCTTAGACAATTTTTGCTAACAGGAATCTACCGACAGTCTGTACTGAATCACTATAATTAGTTGAAACACACTGAACAAGACTGTGTTGGTTTGGATGTAGTTGGACTAGTTGTGCCTGGAATAATCAGGAATATAATGTTTTGGCAGCTTTGAGCTGGATTGAAGTCGACTGGTCGGAAAGTGAATTAAGTTGGGCAGGTTTGGACTAGGCTAATTTGGGATTGGATTTAGCTGTTCTTATCCTTACCTGGATTGGACTGAACTGAGGTTCCATAGATTGGAATGAATTGGAATTAGGATTGGATAGAACCAAATTGGACTTGACTGTGATGGTTTGGGCTGGATTAAAAAAGGTAGGCCTGGACTACATTGAAATAAAATGCATTGAACTTAATTAAATTAAACAGACCTGCACTGAAATAGTTAGAGAGTTGAATGAATTGAAATGGACAAGACTCGTTTGAACTGGTTTAACATGGATTTCTATTACATCCTATTAATTTAGACTAAATTATGTTACATATAACAAAACATGACTTTAATTTGTGCCTTGAAGTGACCTTTGTAGGGGATTGGCACTATACAGAAGGGCTGATTTGAAAATAAATTAAACCTTTTTGGATTAGGGCAAATATTGTCACAGTCAACATGTTAGAAGTTGCTATAGACCTTTTTGATTTATAATTACCCGTATTTTATTCTACAACAAAGAACATCAGTTTGTAGGTAGAATTGAGTTATTTTCAATATGATATCCCCACCTTTTACGTGTCACCCATGATTAGTTTTATAAAAGTAAAACTATACCTAACCTGCCTCGCCTGTCAAACAGGACTTAAATAAATGAATGTGGCACCACTTGTTTCATTACAAAGTTCAGACTTATTATGGCTTTACTTGTCATTTCCTTCATACAGTTGAACGTCTGGGTGTGTCCTTCTTTTGGTCAGGTAATGACCAAGTGATACGTTCCCTAACCTCTCCTCTCCACTAGGTGTGATGATTACAACCAGGCTTTTAACACACTCCCTTCAAAACCAGTAAATTATGCTGTCACCCAAGGCCACTGCCACTACACTCTAGAAATGACATGTACACGTCCAAGCCACGCCTCCATGGGGAGTGCTAATGGGACAGGACTGAGTCACATCATCTTCACTTTTTTCTTTTCACATGTTTTTTCTCTTCAAGCCTCGAGACACAGCATGTCCTGTCTGACTGCAGCTAATGTTTCTACCAAGCCACTTCCTGAGGCGGCTCGATTTTTGTTGGGAGTTGTTGCAGAACTCCGCTTGTTCATTTGTGGCGTGTGATAGTTTTACACGTCAGGCTCAATGACTCATTGCCTGTAAGTCAGCAGATGTACAGTAGAGACTAAATGTGGAAGATGGAGGAGAGATGAGGGCATGAAGCCAGAGATACAGAAGAGCAAAAGTCAAGTACATCACTGTCTGAGATCACAGACAAAAAATATGTCCCTCAATCATCCATGAATTGCTCTTTTTCACTGTTGTGTGTTGTCAAAGAAGTTGTATCAAGCTTTGTCTTGATACGATGACAAAATTCAATGCATTTTGCTAGTATTTTGGATCTCGACTTTGACTGGCCGATTCTAACATTTGAATATGCTTTCATATTCCCTGAACCATCTGTTTTTGCCCTGCTGGCAGGTGAACCTCAGCATCAAGCCTTTCACAGCTTAACTGAAGAAAAGCTTCCCCACAGCATGATGCCATCATCACCACGTTGATGTCTGGTGTTACTTTTGCTCTTTTTCACACTGGTCAGAAAGTCTGGCATCTCATCTCACCAGAGCATCCTGGTCCATATGTTTGCCCAGTCCTCCACATATGATAAAATGGACTCCTTACGGCTTTCTTCAACCATTGCTTTCTATTTGTTGAATATAATAATACTTTTCTTTTTAATAGGTCTTCCTCCCTCGGTTGTATTGTGCATTTGTTTCATGCACTTCACATTAGAATCCGATATGTAAGAAAGGTCACGAGGAATAAACTATTTTTTAAGGCACAATGTTATTTGTTAGATGCATGCAGAGGTCATGTTAACCAAATATTTTCCATCTTTAATCAGTTCACTTGGAGACATATTCCCTAATTTTAAAACTTTGGCTGAGGTGTAGCTTGTAATTCAGTCTCCAGTGTGGCAGCAGAGTGCAGATTCAAACTTCAAAACAACATCAAAACCTTCCATGAGAAATCATCAATCCAAGGCAAAAGTTCAAGACCTCATGACAACAGCCTCTGCAGCAAGACCCCCCTTGATTACACACAAGCAGGCATACAATTCAGCTCCATGCAGACCACATTGAAATTTTGAGACTGCGTTCAGGCCACAGCAGGCAAAGCTTTCATATTTTAAGTGCAATCGTTTAATTCCATTGTTTATGTGTAATTATTTGAGCCACAGTCAGTAATTTTTGTCACTATGGAGAAAGCTTTACATGTATTCATCTACATGATGTGTGACAGCACAATGTTGACTTTCTGTTCAGCTTATTTGGGTAAAATATTAATTAAAATGAATGGAGATAAAATATTATTGAATGTTATAACTTTAAAAATTGACAAGTTAAAAATCTGAATTGTTTTGACCCCCATAAAGTCAAAATATCAGATAAAGAAATCTAGCACAACCTCAGGATGCATTTACATTTTGGGCCAAGGTTTTTTTCAATTCTTAAGGTGATTGACTTTATGGATATGGAAGTCTGAAAAAAAATCTAAACCACCAGTATGCAGATTCAAATTGACAGACAACTGGCAAATGTATCTAAATTATAAATATACCTCATGAAATGCTATTGAGGAAGTGAAAAATGAAGTACTGACAAATGGGCCAAGCTCTGGATAAATGTAGAAATCCCCGAGCAGTCGAGGGGAAGTATACAAGTAAAAAGCGGAAACCATTACTTCTGAAAATTTTTTGGAAGGAATTGTTTCCCTTTTCTTACCCGTTTGTTCCATTGGTTGCACAAGTAGGCTGAGAAACTGTCACCTCATTTGGAGCCTGTAAACAGAAGACAGAGAAAAAAAACCATGTAAATAGATTATGCAAAAGAAGTCATAGCCTGTACTTGAAACTATTCACATGTTGGAGTGATCCCTAAGTGGTTTGCCTTCAGAGTCCATGCTACAGCAGCTCATGCAGTTGTTCCTGGCAACCTAAGCACATTGCTGCACTGTTCCTGTAATGCTTGGCTTACACTTGGAAGTGGTATGCTTGTGAAGAGAAATATGGCATGCAAAACAGGCTTATTTAGTGTAAGAGCTAAGAACAGAGGGTCTTTTGTGCTACGATTGCATGCTCCCCAATCTTCACACCCCAGAATGCTTTAATTCAGACTTGCCATTTCTCTCAGAACCTTTAGCTAAAAATAACCTCTTTCAAAAGAACATAAACAGATGCCTTAATGTTTTTAAGAAGGAGACCCCTGCATTGGCGCTATATTAACAGCACTTATTAAACTTACTGGTACTTTAACAAGTGAAATCAAACCCCCAGCATGCATCACAGACCAAATATTAGAAAGGAGACCATTTATTCTAAACTCCATAAACTCATTCTGAGAAGTCAGTGCTAAGTGAACTCTAAAATAGGCAGGTCATCTGTCTAAACAGCATTATACTGCCAGACAATAAATAAATATTATTGTTTGAACAATGAGCATCTTTATTCCCAATGTCCTTCACTCAGCAGAAGATAGGAGAGGATGTTTCCATTCACAGTGATTCAGTTCCTGGAGTTTCAACCTGACCTTGGAAAACCCCATCAGACATCAGAGCCTGCCAGTGTAGTTTGGACCGATTCCCCGGTGTGCAAGGCAATGCTGTGTGTCCCCGTGGCCTGACTTGTTGTCTCTGCAAACCACAGCCTTGAGCCTGCTCCTGTGGCTGCCACGGCACAACCCAGGCCTACCTGAAACATTATCCAGGTCAGCTCTGGGCCCCTCACAGTTCACACACCACACTTTACTACTGGGCAAACTGTCCTAAGTTTAGCTATTTCACCACAAAAATCTTCTACTGCTTCTTTTTGGGTCCTTCAAAAATAACAATGTAAACATATATTGCACTTTTAGAGGCTGGTATTGAATCTTCATGTACTTTTAAAGACTAATGGTTTCTGGGGCAAATGAGGAAATGATTAGGAAATAGATAATGACATTTCACTAATGTTTAACTAAAAGGTGGTACTGCAAATGGCAAACCAGACAAGCAAGGTCAACTGAACACCGTTAGTAAGTGACTTATGAATGGAAGATAGACTGTAATCCTCTGCCCCTGCTTGTTGCCATACAGTGAAATGATTTAGTCAAGCCCACAGTCACAGAGAACAGAACTCGATAGAGCGACCAAAAACAACAAATCAAAATGAATAACATCAGGGACAGGCAAGCTGTAATTTCAGTATATAAATGGAGTAGATCATCAATAATATAATGGCTAAAGACAGTAATTTTTTGAGTCAGCCCTCACAAAACATGACAATTCACAGAAAAAAACCTGTCCAATAGACTTAATGTGGTGTGGGATGAGGAACAAAGATAGCGTGCGATGTAGAGCCTTTGCAAAAAATTATAAAAAAGAAGCAAAAAAAATCTCCCTTTTGGATGGGCAGAGGATGAATCACCCCAGACTACAGCAGAGCGTAAAGGAAAAGAGGGAAAGATGCCCTGATGTGTTCATTTTGTGGCTTACTTCCGCTCTTGCTTTCCACAGTCTACTCTTTTGCTCTCTTTCTCTTTCCCTTCAGTTCTCCTGGGAGGCTGAGTAACCAGTAGGAAATGCTTGGGCTTTGCTAGTGTCGGCCTGAAGACCAGATGTGTGGCCTAGAGGTGGTGAGGCAGAGACGCAACGGAAACCAAATATAAACCAGCCTACCATGACACCTCTGAAGGCAGAGGGCAGTTTTGATGGTTAACGGGATCCACTCTCCCTCCAAAGCTGGACTGTACCAAAAACAAGATGTGTGGCGGTGTTCCAATCCGCACTCACAACTGCCAAGGCCAACACACTGAGCGGTAGTAGTTTACTGGTGAACGTGACTAAACATTACATAGAACTGAGCAAAGGAGTTTCAAACATGGAAAGAAAAGTGAGTGAGAGATGTCGTGTCCAAAACCAAGTGCCAAGCTGCCCAAACAGTGGAAGCATTCAGCTCAGTGGGACTGTTTAGGCAGCTGCTGAGGAGCTGCTTCTTTGAATGAGAACTGTAAACATCAAGAGGAAAAGGTTATGACATTGCCTTCTACTCTTAAGGAGCAAAATTTCACATGAATCAACTTTGACTCATTGTTCCATCCCCAGAAAGGGAAGAAAACTGGCATATATGGCCTTGGTACTTTAAATGCCACTGATCATGACATCCCCCTGGCAGCGTGTTGGCAAACAAAGCCACTTGGGGTGAGGATATTGAAAGTCTAGAGGGGAGAAACTCCACCAGTTCTGTGGGTCAGTGTGGTCAATCCTGGGGAAAGGCCTACAAAACTGACTATTTTGGTGTTGTGAAGGCAGAGGAACAACACACACACCCACACAACAAATGCCACGGCAAGGATACCAACTTGCTGCCTGAAAATGTAGCTCTATTACCCTCATCACGCAACAGAAAAATACATAGACAATCTGATCACCAGAGTCACCACATTACCACAGATGTTTTGGAAATGTCAGAAAATGCCACCCTATTAGTGGCAAACAATTCATGTATAGTCCCCATGACCTCCACTGCTCCAGAACTGCCGAAGCTGCAACACAAATATCCCCGGAAATTACCAATAACATTCCATTATTTCTTTCTACTCTGTTCAGATGATTAACTCACCTCAGGATGCTTTCGACTGAAAGTGAAACACTAAACTTCACCTACTTCGCCCACATGTATGTTTGCAGAACTTAATGTTTTGACAAGACACATGGGAAGGCAAGACATTTACATTACAGCAACATTAACTTTGTGTGACAAGCTTTCACTCTGTCCATACCACTAAAAGAAAATGAAGAACAATTCATGACATGCAAGTCTATTGCCTTAGGGAGTCTATCTAATTATTGGGAAAGAATTGGATCTTGACAAAGTATTACAATATGTAGAGCTACACAAAGCAAGGGAAAACAGGATTTTCCTAAATTTCTGAAATCACCAAAAGCATCCAAAATTTAAAAATTAGTAACTCCCATAGCAATTTGATTTATTTATCATAAGGTTTGCAGCTCAAACAAGTACTTCACTGCTTTTGATTACCAGACAAAACAGCTTCAGTTCTTATGCTAAAGTGGTTCTTTCCATTAAGAAGTAATTGGATTAATAGAATACACCACACGACAGAAGACGAAGAGATCCATCATGAAGATAAGTATTTTATCTCTCATGGTAAGCCAATTTATATTCATGAATCTTTCCAACCATAAATCAATGTGGGGGGTCTGATCGAGTAGGTAACACAGGACAATCAAAAGACAAAGAAAAGAGTCATAAATTTGAGATGAGTGCCTATAAAAGAGTATTACCACAGTCAGCAACCTTGGACCTTGTCCAGCTGTGAGCAGGACAGAGTCTTTCACATACCACTAGAAAAAAAAACTAAATTGAACCTAAATTTGTCCGTTAATTGGTATCAACTGAGCGCAATTACAATAAATTTGCCTACAGGAGCTTCTAGCATTGTATATGAGTGACATGCTTGTTTCGCCACCATTTCTTAAATAATTTCCTCATAAGACTGAAATCAATAGTTCGAACATATTTTGATAGTGCTGAATGTTACGTAATCATTAAATTATCTCCTGAAAGCTGAAAGTCAAATGATTGTTTTTAGGTTTCATTTTGAAAAACAAAAAACTGGGTTGTGACTTGTACACCAAATCAAGTCAAGCATCACTCTGTTTAAGTTCAGAAATCTGTCTAAGCACAGTCATTTAGTAGCCACTGTTCTCAACCAACCCGTCTACAATCCAACAAACATTAAACAGATGCTTTTGTGAGGAGCTGAGGTTGCATTTTAATGAGATCTGGGAAAATTACAGTCAAAATGAGGACGTCTTCTCCACTTAGACATCCTGAAAGGATCTTGTATTGATTCCAGATATGAGGCACAGTTTAGATTCCTCCAATCAACAATAGCCAGCCAGATGGCAGGCTAAAAGGACAATGAGGTGGGCTATACACCAACACCTCGCCAATCAACAGATGTTGCTCTTATCTAAGAGTTGCTGGTGCAGTCAAGACTTCTGTTGAGCCAATAACTGTGTAAACTTATCTTCCTCAAACGTTTTCATGCAAATAGCTATAGTGCTGTGCTGGTGGTTGCAAGCACACAAAGAGGCCAATAAACAGAAACGTAGGATTTGCTTATTGAGGCGTCATCAGAGCACTAAATACTTACAGACTGCTCATAAAATAACTGACTCTATATTTATATACCTGATTTGCTTTGCGGTGACACAGAGAAGTAGTAGGAAACATATATTGAGAGGGTGAGAAAAAAATAAGTACCAAAGCACAAAATCCCAACAAATATTTGATGGTGGATTTGTCTAAAGCACTGTACATAAACAGATACATAAAGAAAGAGGCAACCTCACTGCAAGGCAACAATGGCCCTCACAAGTGAACGGACAATGCTGAACTCTCTGTGCCTGATCAGATGACTAGCATTACAGAGAAGAGACAAGGACGTAGTCTTACTTGCAACTGAGCGGATGGAGGCCAAGCACACAAGCTCAGTTCAACTCTCTGAGTTTTATAGCTTGCATCAGAGCATGTGCGAGTTTGATTGCTCAATGTTGCACAAGCTTTGGAGACCGTGCAAATCTGAACGTCAAACTGAGCAGCAACAGTTTTTTTTTTTTTTTAACTCTAGCAAAACATGAAGAGGACATAGGGAGAGCTGACTAGTATGACAAGTTTAAGAGCTAGCATGCAGTTAAACTTCTATATTCACATATTAGAGTGAAACATTAGTAGTAGTGATGTTGAATGTTTGGAACAAAAAAAGGCATGCTCTGTTTTCGGTACAGCACTTGTCAAACGTGGTTTGAGTAAATTTCTAAAGATATCTTAAACTTGATTAAAAAAATTATGCTGCACAAAATATATAATTGCAATCTGCTGATATGTCACATAGGACAATTTTAATGCATGTTTGAAAGGTGAATATATTTCAATATATTATATGCTCCACTAACCAAGAATATTACAGGCTATCTGAATGCACTTTTATTGTCTTATATGAGCACATGTGATGTTAAATCTTTATGTTCAAGATACTAAATCTCAACCCCCACTGGTTGTGTCATTGTGATAAGAAATGTGCCAAAAATGTGTATTCGTCACTGTAATATTGTCCTTGCAATACAAAAATTATTTATTTATACTGTTGTAAAAACAGTAGTGCAAACACTTATTTAATTTTACTTTGATACTTAAAATAAACATAAAAAACTTAAAGACCACCAGGTACTTTGGTGTTCACATTCTTTTTGTGCACACTATGATCATTCCTTGCTGTTTTTTCTTTAGAGTAACAAGAAGTAGAACTTGGTTGCTTAGTCAGACCATCTGCACTTATCAAACCTACAGTCAGCCAAATTTGTCTTTGTTGGAATTAAGTAAAGTGTAGAAGCCCCCTTTTAGCCAGCTGACAAGCAGAGCTCAGCAAATAAGTGGGGGAGGGGAATAACTTTACTGTATGCACAATGCTTCTTTTTCTACAATCTCAAAAGACACAGGAATAGTGACAGATACCAGTAACCTCATTACTTGTACCTATATACCAAAGATTCACTGATCGGACAGATTCACACAGAAACTAGCAAAACTTTCTATCCTTTTTCTTAAAATGCTTTGACGTTTTTATTAAAATTTAAGTTGGATAAAAATAATTAGACTGGGCTCTCTGGAAGTGCCAACGTATGAGAGTATATAAAGACTAAATTTCTTATCACACTTTGAAATTCCAGTAATCTTTTTAAGAATGACGAATTTCAAGCCGGCTAATCAGTTCAAATATCCCTAAAATGCGAAAAAACAACAAGCAATAAAAAGTGTTTTTTCATCACTCATGCACATTTAGTATTAAGAGCGGGTGGTGATTTTTTTTTTTTTTTTTACCCGTCCTTTGGGAGTCAAGTCCTCCTTGTTGCGCAACTCAAACGACTCTTCCTCCTCTTTCTCCCCATAGTCCCGTCCCAGCAAACTGAAGCCCTGCCTGCAGCACAAAAACCAGCAAACTCCCTGCACAGGCATTCAAATGCGGTTAAATGTGTCGTTTTCTGCTCTCCAGGTCGATGGATTCAACGTTCACGCCGCAAGTGACTCCAAAGGTTGCGAGAGAGCAGACGGCGTGCGTTCTCCATAGAGATCCAGCGAGGAAGTTGGGGGGAAGCATATAAGCCTAATCTCCCCCTTCTGGCTAACAAAAATAAAATGAATCAAAGGAAAATCTTTAGAGTCTGTGTATTTTAGCAGTCATAGTCCAACAGGGAAGTGATTCGAGGGAAACCAATCAGCTTCCTTCACGATTCCAGCTATTTTATGCAAGGCACTCTTTAAACGTCATATATTCGAAACAAAACAAAAGTAAAAAGATCACTAATACTCCTCCTCCGGCGCTGCTGTACGTTTATGCTATAACGTCTTCCTCAGCATCTTCTACGCACATTAGTTAAGAGGCTTGCAGGAGCACCTCTGCTCCACACTGACTGACTTCAGAGTTTGAACAAAAGCGTGCAGCAGCTGGGTCAGGATGGTGTGGAGACAGAGGCCACGCCCACTGACCTCAGCTCTCGCGTACGAGTGGCTGAGCAGAGACACTCCCCGCAAAGCCACACCTCCACGAGTCATGACAGCGTCAGAGACTTTTTTTTTATTTTCTTTTCCGGGAAAAAAATGAGCAAGAATCCCACATTATCACTACAGTGTCAACACAGTGCTAACACAAGATCTTTGTTTTTCTTCTTATCTAGTGATTTAGCTTTGGTTAAATCTGCTCCTTTGGGTATTTGTTTATAAATCAGACAGTGATAGATTATAATTGAAATAGTCTCCGCAATTTAAAAGTAAATCAGCATTTGAAAAAATGCGAATTGGGATTAGTTTGAATATTTTCTTATCTCTCATAAGTGAGGCAAAGTTTATTTTATTCAGTGCACTTATACATTCCTTTATATTGGGTAAGAATTATAAACCTCCTCCTATTTTTGTTCATTTTTTTTTAAACTTTATCAAATGTTTGCTGTGCTTCACTTAAAGCTTATTTTAATAGTGCGTTTTTGTGCTTCCAAGATGACCACCACAGTTGGTAGCACTGTCGGTTCAAATCCTAGGCTTTCTGCATGTTCTCTCTGTGCATGCATGGATTCTCTCTGGGTACTCCACAGACCAAATTGGTCTCTCATTTAGCCTTAGGTGTGAATGTGTGCATCCATGATTGTAGAAGATGGAGGGATGATTCTGCTCTTGTCAAAACAACTCAGATCCTTTCAGCTGCCCAGTTTCCTTATTCTAAGGTAGACGGGAAAAGGAGTGCTAGACCAACCACTCTCATACCTCCCCAAAACAAACTAACAAAAATAACAGATGGGCAATAGAACTTTCTTAGCTATAAACTGATATTGGGGAATTACCTTTCTTGTTATTAAAATTACAAATTTTTCAAACTTGAATTTTTTTCTTGTGTGCTGGTGTGTTCCATTTTTTCTTACTTTTCACAAGTTTAAAGACAGAAAAAGGGAACAGAGACAAAGTGAATTGACCTAAAAATACACCTATAGACTCTTTTACAACATATAATGTAAAAAAAATTAGAAAATGATTTTGACACTTCTGTAAAAAACAAACAAACACCACACTAGTTCTTTCATAATAAATGAACCAAACCAAGAGATATAATATGAACTGAAGATTGCACTGCAGGTTTAGAGCCAAACAAAACTGGCAAATAGTTTGGATAATAAAGACAGTGAGGAAGAATCTGGCAGTAGCAATGATTCAGAATCAGGTAAGAATTTAGGAACTTTACTTCACATTTAGCCTATAAAGTTGTTTTTTTTCTAATTTCTGTTACCTTCTGTTTGAAGTTTTGTTTAAGCGTTTAGTCTAGATTTATGACTAAAACTAGTCAGCACTTAAGACAATAACATAAAAAAATTAATTTCTTCTTTACTGAAGAAATTTACTGACTTTATGATCAAAAGAATAGACTTCTTAACATTTTAAGTAAAACATGATGAGTTTATAAAACTGTATTGCAAGTATTTACTGTGTTTACTGTGTTGCCATAACTTTTGTCCAAAGCAACTTACAAATGCGGAAATACCAATGAAGTTACTAGAAAGAAGATCACTAGTCAGGCTATGTCAGAGGTGACAGTGTAGAATTAGAGCGCAGGCATACAAAGGGAGTGCAGTGGGAGAGTGCGACATAGGAAATACTCTCTGAATTTCCAGTGCTTAACTGGTTAGAATCCTACATAAAGAACAGGGATTTCTTTGTTTCAATTGAAAACTTTTCATCAAAGAGGTCAAAGGTCACATGTGGGGTACCCCAAGGTTCAATCCTAGGACCCCTTTTATTCAATATTTATATGCTCCCACTAGCTCAGGTTATAACAGGAAATAATATTAGCTACCATAACTATGCAGATGACACACAGTTCTACATTACGATGTCACCAGGTGACTCAGAGCCCATCCAATCACTGAACAGATGCTTAGAACAGATAAATGTGTGGATGTGCCAAAACTTTCTCCAGTTGAACAGAAACAAAACTGAAGTTATTATTTTTGGACCTAAAGAGGAACGATCTAGAGTCAATGCACAGCTTCAGTTATTACAACTGAAAACCAGCGATCAGGCCCGAAACCTGGGAGTAGTGATGGACTCTGACCTGAACCTCCAGAGCCACATAAAGACAGTTACAAAGTCGGCCTTCTATCACCTGAAGAACATTTCCAGGATTAAAGGACTAATGTCTCAGCCAGATCTAGAGAAACTCATCCATGCGTTCATCTTCAGTCGTATTGATTATTGCAACAGCGTCTTCACAGGTCTGTCCAACAAATCAATCAAACAGCTGCAGCTGATCCAGAATGCTGCTGCTCGCGTTCTCACTAAAACCAGGAAGATAGAGCACATAACACCAGTTTTAAAGTCCCTACACTGGCTCCCTGTAGCTCAAAGAATAGACTTTAAAATACTGTTGTTAGTTTATAAATCACTGAACGGCTTAGCACCACAATACATTAAAGATCTGCTGTTGTTGTATGAACCTTCCAGACCTCTCAGGTCTTCCAGTTCAGGTCTGCTCTGCATCCCCAGAACCAGAACCGAACGAGGAGAAGCAGCTTTCAGCATCTATGCACCACAAATTTGGAACAAACTTCCAGAAAACTGTAAAACAGCTGAAACACTAACTTCTTTTAAATCTCAACTAAAAACCCACCTGTTTAGAATTGTATTTGAAATGTAATCAATTACAAATTTATTGATGGAACTTGACTTAATGCTTTGTTTTGATTATTGATTCTATGTTGCATTGTGTTTCTGTGTTTGTAATGATGTAAAGCACTTTGAAATGTCTTGCTGCTGAAATGTGCTATACAAATAAAATTTGATTGATTGATTGAAGAGCTTTGTCCTCAAACTTCTTGAAATTAGACAGTGACACATGGCTGTATTGTGATAGGCTTCAGTGGATCATTCCACCACTTTGGACCGTCACATGACGAGAGTCTGGATCGTGGTGCACTCACTGCCACCCATCCCGCGACTCAGTCGTGACATAAGCTTTTGTCAGAGCATTCAAGTAGACAGGAGCATTAATCACCTTACAGGCTAATTGTTGACTTGAATTTGCTGTAGGTGGCTAAGGATAGCCAGTGGAGCTAAAAGGATCTCTTTTAGCTGATCTTTTAGGGAGAATGAAGACCAGATACCTTTTTGTTTCTTAAACCATCAACAGAGGTTTCACAGCACAAGCTGCGAGACCAGGAGGGCTTTGCAGTAGCTAATGGTTGGTATTGTATCCAACTGGATACCACACCACTGTGATGGTTCTCACTAAAACTAGTAGGAGTCTGAAAGAAAGCATCAAGAGCTCCACAGAAAAAAAATGTCTATTTGATTTTATATTCTACTTGTGAAATCTAGATCGAGTTTCATTATTGTGCTAACTAAATGGTTAAAGTTGATACAGCTGTAGGAGGAAAGTGTGTTAGACTTAACTCCAGACACGTCTTCTTTAACCCAACAGCAACAATATCCATTCCTTTCTCCTCCCGGTTCTGTGCAGAGAGCTTCACACCTCTCAGTCTGCTGTCTTTTACATATTCCTCAACAGGAAGTTTTCTCAGCTGCTGGCAAGCGCTCTACAATTAAATGATTACTCTTAGATTTACTTTGTGTTTAGACGATAAAGACGTTTGTAGCTCAACTCCCCATCTCATCCAGGTGCAAGTCACACAAATGTGTTCTGTCATTGATTTAGAAAATGGTCTGACCTGCGTTTGTTTATAGTATATTGGAAATAGTTTTGCACAGAACAGTTTACAGGAGATATTTTTCAATGCCCTCGTGTTAAGAGTACACCAGATGCTTTCTGTCTCTGCAAAATCTCTCTCCAGGCCAGATCCTCCCTGTCCTCCCACCATATCCCAAAACAATACGCATGGGGCCCCTGCTCCCGCAGACCTGGAGGAACATATGTTTTATTTTTAGAGCTCATTCCCTCAGTGTGCACTTGTAAAGTAAAAAAGAAAGAAAGAGAAAAACCCTTTCTTTTTTATTTATAGTCTCTAAAATAACTGGAGGCAGTGCAAACAGCAAAAAGCACATCAACATAATCCTCAAATATCAGTAAGCTTATTTTACAGGATTTATTTCTTTTTGAAATTATTTCTGGCAAAAATGAAGAACCTGAATGGAAAGACATCTGGGTTTAGTTTTCTTTCCAAAACTCTCTTTTATTGTCTTCATTCACACCTTCAAATTTCCCATTCATCTTCTCTTTCCAAGAGATGTCATGTAATTCCTGATTAACACACAGACATATACACTCACATTAGTGCACATAAGACAACCTGACACACTACTGGTCTGTGTGAGACGCTCAAGAATAGGGTAGAGTCTCATTGGGACTCCAAAGCGCAGGTTGGCTGTGAGCTGTGAACAAAGGTGCTTAAAAATAGAAAAAATAATTGATGCAACAGAACATTGAAATGTGTTTGGAGTTTGTTTTAGAAACTAAAGGAGATATGTGTTGTGATTATTTGACTTAAGCCTTTCTTCATTTCCTTAACATTGTGCCCACCTCTATCTACAGTGTCTTGACGTTGTCTTATGGGGTTTTCAAAAGACATGAATAGTAAAACCAAATGGTGCGTGTCAGGTTGATCAGAGACAGAACAGAGTCCTGTTTGAGTTTCTGTCTCCAGGATTGTGTTTCACTGCAGCCCGCATCCCAGTTGCACACTCCCATGTTGGTCAAAATTGCTGTCAGCAGAAAGGGATGTGAAGTCTGGACTGCAAACAAAAAAAAGGAAAGATTACTGAATTACTTTGGTGGTTGCCATGCTTTTTTAAGCTCTTGCAAGTTCTCTTGGTGATGACTGATCTTAGGAATACAGATGAATTATATTCAATGAGAAGGTATAGAAAACTCCGCTATTTTAACAATTCGTCTTCCCTGTAGAAGCTGGAAAGTTTGTCTGACAGTCCCAAATTTGGGATTTAGGAGAATAACCAAGCCTCAAAGAGGATTTCCTCCCCACTGTGTTCAGCATTGAACCTAAACCTCATCCTGCTGTGGTTGCATCCCCTTTACCACCAGTCCAGTGTGCTTTGGTTTAACTAAAGTTTAGCCTGTAAGTCTGGAAACAGAGGAGCGTTATTGGCCCCTGTAATGGGATATGGTTGCTGTAAAGCTCTTTAACTACAACACAACTTAACCTGAGAGTTTCGCAGGAAATTGTCCAGCTGTGTGGGACAGGGAAGGTTTTATGCAGAAATTGGAACAAAATAACAGTCTCCTAAGATATTCAAATGATCAAAAAGTTATTACAATTCCAGTGTACTGCAAATATGTTGGTATTCTTCTGAATCCCTTACATTATGTCAGGTTACAACCACAAATCTCTGTGTATTTCATTTTGATTATTTTGCAGTCATAACATAGTATGCTATTGTGGATTGGAAAGAAAAAAAGACAATCTTTTCCCAATTTGTTTTTCAAAACTTTGGCATGCTCCTCAACTCAATACTTTGAATAATCTAATTTTTCTGCAGTTAGAGATGCAAACTATTTATTGATTTGTTACTACTATCTTTTTCCAGTCTACTTTAAAAATAATTTAAACTCAGACAGAGTAGAAGAGTCTTAGAAACAGCATTTTTTTTTGTCTTGGCATGACTTCTCTAATGGATTTAAGTTTGGAGTTTGACTAGACCATTCTAACTCAGATATGTTTGATCATAACTGTTCCACTGTACCTCTGACATTTTAGGATCATTGTCCTGCTGTAGGTGAACATCCAGTCCGATCTAATGGTTCTTCCAGCCTCTGAAAGATTTTCCAGATTGTCCTGTAGTTAGCATTATGCAGCCATTATAATGTTTCACTATGGGGATGTTATATTCAGGATAATGTTCACTGTTAATTTTCTGCTTTGCATGCAGGCCAATCATTTAATACTTGTCAAGTTTTTAGTCTCTACAAAACACCTTAGCTTCTGCCCAAACTTGACAAGGCTTGCTCCCATCAAAGACAACCCGGACCAACTCTTCTCAGTGTCATCTTTTTATTTTATTTCTCTTTCTTTTCTTTAAATCACTGTTCTTTCATGACACCTGAGCAGGTTGAAAACCTACAAACACACAAAGTACAAATTACTTTTTGAGTCATCAAAAGAAAATAAACAAAATGAACTACTTTCATAAATCCATTTTGTAAAGCCAGCAAGGTCCTCTGAATACAGATTTAAAGTTCAGTTCCTACCAGTGGTGTTCTGCAGGAGCTTGAAGATGAGGTCTTTGTTTGTAGAGATTATCTCAAACACAGGTGTGCTGAGTTGCTTTATAGGCTCCTGAAGGCCTGAGTGGGAGAGACGGGTGTGCTTGATTTTCTGTGAGCCACGTGCCAGCTGGGTGGAGATGGTATTGCACTCACACAACTACACCATTTGCTGTTTTAACTTGACACCTCCCACTTGAGCTCCTGGTTTTTTGAACCCAAGGAGATCACACCTCTCTCTCTTCACCAGATCTTGTCCCAGCAGGGTTTTCTTGCTCTTCTATTGGCAATAACACAATGCGTCTTACATCCCTGTGAAGTATTGTTGAGGGTATCTTCATTTGAAGTTTCTTCCTCATCTTCCTCGTTTGTCCTCCAGCTCTCACAAGTGGTACAGGGTAACTTGGATAAGTTCGTATATATACATCTCTTACAATCCCCTTCCCGTCACTGTTTACACTGATCACTCTGCCAAGTTTGTACTGACTTCTTAAAGCATTTTGGTCTGCAAGCCAAATAATGTCTCCGACAGCAACATTTCGCTTCTTTGAACGCCATTTACTTCTGACAAACAAATTTGGTCCAGCTAGTTGACTCCATTTTCTCCAGAATCTGTCCACTTCTGTTTGAATGAACTTTAATCTCTTGAGTGGATAACTTTTAAAGTCAAATCCACAGTTATCACTTTTTAGATCAGTTCTTCCAAGCAGCAGAGAGTTTGGTGTGATGTAGCTTATGCAATCTTCTCGACTTTGAGTTCTTGCATCTATTGGTCTTTCATTAGCCAGATTAGCTGCCATATACAGGAATGTTTGAAATTCACTCCATGTAAAAACTCCATCTGATCCTAGATTGTGCAATGCTTGCTTGAGTATCTTTACAGCTGCTTCTGCTGCCCCATTCCTATGGGGGGAGTCTGCAGGGTGTATTTTCCAGCTCCATTCAGTTCCATGTTCCAAAGCTTCATGTTGAATTTTCTCTTTGTTTAGTCGGTCCAAAAACAGATAAAGATCAACCAGGACAGGTTTAGCTCCAATAAAGTTTTTTCCGCCATCTGACCATAACTTCCTTGGATGTCCTCTTAAGGCTGTAAATCTTTGGTATGCTAACAAAAAGCCTTCACTTGACTGATCGCTTACAAGATCTGTGTGAATAGCTCTAGATGACATGCAACAGAAGATGATGCCCCACACTTTCAGTTTAACTCTTTTCCGGACCTCATCCCTCACTTCATAAGGTCCAAATAGATCAATAGTAGTAAACTCAAATGGTCTGGCAGGCAGTGTTCGTTCTGGTGGAAGGTCACCCATTATCTGTTCACATCTTTTTGCCCTGATTTTCCGGCACGTCACACAGTTATCCACAACTTTTTTAGCCAATCTTCTGCCTCTCACCACCCATGCTTTTTTCCTCATCTGCAGTAATGTTCCAGCAATGCCTTCATGATTTACTTCATGAGCTTCAAGAGCAACCAACATGGATACCCATGAGTCATAAGGTAAAATGGGAACAGCTCTTTTGTCTTCATTAAAGGATTGAATACGACCCCCACATACCTGAAGTCCAGAATCTTGTTCTTTAAACACAACTAGTCTGTTTAAAGTTGTGTCATGGAATGAGGTATTCTCTTGTGCAGCCAGAAAAACCTCTCTCAGTGCATTCTCACACTCTTTAACACTAAGCCCGGGATGGATGGTTGATTGTTTGATGTCTGTTGAAATTTTTTCTTTCACTTTTCTGCCACTATGGTGACTTTCTAAAGTGAGTTTCCAGTTTTCAACAGCTCTTCTCACCCATGCAATAACTCTGACTAGTTTAGAAAGACTGCTGTATCTCCTCTCTTGAATTAACTGCTTGGCAATGAATGTAAGAGGTGAGATTTTGAGCTCCCTGTCCCTTTCTTTACACTTTGTAGCTTTTAGAGCATTCTTTGTCACCTCCTCATCACACAATTTTTCTTCAGTTTGCTTAGACTGTGCTCTAGTTATTACTGCTGAGAAAGCTTTTCTTTGGAGTTTTTCAACCCCTTCCTTTGCACTTATAGCAATGTCTTTGGCAGATCTTTTCGGCCACTGGTCAATAGGTTGCAACAAAAATTTTGGTCCATTTTGCCACTGTGAGTCCTCTTGGAGGTGCTCAGGACATGCTCCTCTTGATGTAATGTCTGCAACATTTAGCTCACCTGGAATCCACCACCAATCTGCGACAGGCCCAGTTTTCTGTATTTCACCAATTCTGTTAGCAAAGAAAGTTTGGTACCCATAGCTGTCACACTGAATGGCTCCTAGCACAGTTTGGCTGTCTAGAAGATGGTACCAGCCTCCAATTTCCATCCTACTGTGCTTTTCAACATACTTCCTCAGACGAGCTGCAAACACAGCACCACAAATTTCTGCTTTTACAGGTTCTCCTTTCTGATCGAGTGGAGTAAGTTTTGCTTTGGATTCTACAAGTCTCACTTGGATCCCTTGCTCTGTCTCCCATCTGAAGTATAGAACTGCCCCATAACTTTTGTCACTCCCATCAGAGAAAGTTATTCCAATGGGCTTTCTAATCCAACTGATTGGTGTTAAACTCCTGTGAAATTTAATTTGGCCCAGGCGAACATAATCCTGGAATAATTCAATGGCTTCATTTCTTAGCCCATCAGAAAGTGGTTGATCCCAAGTATCACCTGCTTTGCCTGCAGTTCTGGTTTCTTGAAAAGCCTTTCTCACTAGAATGGCTCCTTTTTGTTTGGTGGGTGTGACTAGCCCAATGGGATCAAAAAGACTAGCTACTTGGCTAAGGAGTTCTCTCCTAGTGAGAGGATTTGGAGTATTTATTCTCACTTCTCCTTCTTCTAGGTTTTGTCCCATCTTCATTTTTTTCCTCCTTTTTGAGAAGTTAATTGATGTCATCACATATAATTTATCCTCCTCCACCAGATATCCCACTCCCAAAGCCTTATTATCATCCTCTTTCAACTGATTAGGGAGTGTAAGGATTTTGTCTCTGCTAGGTAAGGACATGTTTTGCCTCCCACTTTGACCTGATAGGACCCATGGTTTCAAACAGAATCCCCCAGCTTGTAAGATCTCTTCCACCTTCTTAATGTGTTTATGCAAAAGTTCTGGGTCATTGTCAGATGTTAAAATATCATCGACATAACAGTCTTCTTCCAGGATCCTACGCTCCTCTTTACAGCTGTCAAACATGGGCAGTTTTGCCGTCTCTCGCATTGCTACTTGGGCAATACATCCAGCAGGTCGATCCCCAATGTTAACTCTGGTAATGGCAAACTCACCGATCTCCTCTTCTGAGCCGTCTCTCCAGAGGAACCTGTGAAGATGTCTCTCCAGGTCCTCTAGCCAAACAGAGTTATACATTTTTTTAATGTCTCCCAGGGCAGCATGCAGTCCCCTTCTGAACCTGAGTAGAACAGCACGAATGGGATTTAAAACATCAGGACCTTTCAGCAGAATATCATTCATACTTAGACCTTCAAATCTTTGACTGCTGTTCCATACTAAACGCACAGGAGTGGTCACAGAATGAGGATTTGGCGCCACCTGATGGTTTACATACCATACTGGTCCTTTCCAGTTGTTTAGAGTGTCTTCTGTTAGTTTTATTGCTGCTTTCCTCTCCACCATTTCATGCACCTGGTTTGCATAGACAGTTTTCCATTCAGGCTCTTTATTTAATCGTCTTTCTGTTCTTAAGAAAGTTGATTCAACACTTTTCCTGTTATTGGGAAGACAAGCGGGTTCTACAATCCAAGGATACTTTGCATCCCAGTGGGGAGCATCACTGTGGTTATCTGCTTGCACATAGGTAAGACCTTGTTTAATTATTTCAAGTTCTTTCTCCTCCATTAATGTCATATCTTTCCCACCTGGTTGACATGTTCCGCAGCGACATCCACCACACTTTGGTTCACAAGCTGCTCCTATGCTCTCCCACTTCCACCAATCAATAAACTCTTTATTGGTAGTTGTGTTTTTGCTTTCTGCTTTAACTTCTTCGAAACTGCAGACTTCTTTATACTTTACAGCAGCAATGCGCATAGAACGAGCAAAGTGCGTTTCTGACCTGTGTGCTGCCACGTCGACGTCTTCACAAAGATCCGGATGAGCTCCTCCCACGGTCATGCCGAGTGGACTGTTCCACAGGACCAGGTCTCCAACAACCTTGACTCTTTGAGGGGCCAGTCTGCCTTCTCTGTGGCTTATTAGCAGCTCAATGGTATCTGGTCTTTTAAGGTCTTCCAGGCCAACATCTGGGAAAAACTTTTGCAGCTGCAGTGGTTGAATGACTTTATGCACTTTAGCAATTTCACTAAGTCCATAACAAATGAGTTGGTGAGCTTTCACTGTGCCTTTGGGGGTCTTAACTCTCACTCTTAACAGGTATCTCTTTGTTCTAACTTTGACTGACATTCCCCCAACACCATGAACAACTAATGTTATGTTTTCACCTTCTAGGCTCAACCTTTTAGCTGCTTGATGAGTAATGTAATTAGTATCAGAAGCCAAGTCAATCAAAGTGCCTATTTTCTGGCCTGCGTTCGTAGTGACTTCCAATAGCATTAGAATGACAGGTTGCTCTTTTAGTCCATATGACTCCATAAGCCCAGAGGCTTCACACTTTGTGTTTTTTGTTGAAGCAGTCACATTTGAAAAGGCTTTTCTGCATTCTTCTGCTAGTTCTGGTGAAAGTCCAGCTATGAATTTTTCCTGCTCTTCTGTCAGTCTATTTTCCCTTCTTGGTTTAACAGTCTCAACCTTTGTAAGCTCACCCTTTGGGCAAAGGAGGAAATGGTGATCTGAAAAGCTTCTTTTCTTACAATCTTTATTTCTACAAAGGTAAGTATTGATGCAATCAGCATCTCCATGCTTTCTCAAACACCTTTTGCATGTGTCCAACGTCTTTACAATGTTGAGCTTTTCAGGTAAATTCATTGCTTTGAACTGTTTGCAGAAGAATATTTTATCTCCATGTCTTGCGTCTCCACACACAATACAGACATGATTCTTTCTTGTGGATCGAGTAAAAGCATGTCGTTTCTCAAACTTCTTCTCAACCTTTTCACTCACTCCAAGTTGCTCCAATTTCTCTAGAACTTCCTCCTGTGTCTTTAAAAATTTGAGAAGACTATCAAAATGGTTATCTGGTGTAACTGCATTGGCAGGATTAACCATAAAAACTAGCCAGTCTCTCTTTATAACATCAGGTAGTTTACTCTCTAGAGATTTAATAACCAAAGGATTTTTCATTGCTCCAATGTTACCTAACTCTGTTAAGTCAGCTAGAGCCTTTTCAATTGCTTGAATAAGATCTATCACTTTCCTTGGCTGGTTTGCTTTCAGGGGTGGAGTCTTCTCAAGCTCTTCAATAATTTCTAAAGCAATGCTTAACTTGTCGCCATACCTATTTTCCATCACTCGGAACATATCTGCGGCAGTATCATAAGCAGACAGATGTAATTCATTACAGATTCTTTCATCCACACTATCCAACAACTGAAACTTTTTCACTTCCACTGAGCCACTTGGTTCTCCCTGCTTCTGCAGGCTTTCCCAGTCTTTTCTCCATCTGTGAAAGTTTCTTTTACAGCCATGAAATTTTGGTAGACAAATGGGTCTAATCTTTACACTGGGTGCAGGTTGAGCTAGTATAGGAAAAGACGTAAGGTCTGATTGCGCATCATCTGATTTCTTCTTCTCCTCTGCAATTGTTTGTGCTATGGCAAACTGTGATTTTCTTGTTTGAAGTTTATTTTTCATCAATTTCATTTGTTTTACTCTGTCTTCTAAGTTGTCCCTTTCTTCTACTGGAATCCACAT
Organism: Xiphophorus maculatus; assembly: GCF_002775205.1. Lineage (NCBI taxonomy): Eukaryota > Metazoa > Chordata > Actinopteri > Cyprinodontiformes > Poeciliidae > Xiphophorus > Xiphophorus maculatus. The sequence continues at coordinate 7,530,600 of NC_036458.1, read as the reverse complement.
TTCCCAGGTCAAAAAACTTTTAATAGATTCCTGGATCACATTCTCCACGAAGGACAGCTGCACTTCATATGCGTTTTTGTACACAGTTAAAACTTTTATGTCAGAAGCATCATTACATGCCTTCTCAGCCTCTTGAATTGCAGTATAGAGTTCATCCTGACCATATTTTTTCCACAAATTAGACTGAACTATTTGTTTGACTTCTTCTAATTTTAATTCACAGTCAATAATAGTCTTTTCCAAATCAGCTTTTTGCTGTTCATCAAGTTCATCAGCTTCATCTCCCACCTCTGCCAATAGTCCAGCTTTGTAATCATCATTTGAGTCACTTACATGTCTGGCATCAGAAGTTAGCTTTTTAAACTCCTCTCGCAGTTCCATCTCTGTCATGTTGGAAGCTTTTCTGCTCAGGAAGTTTGCTTGCTTGGTGAAGGAAGACTTTGCCATGGTGCGATCCAGCTTCAATTGTTTCACTGACTTTCCAAACATTTCTTCAGCCATTGTGGACTGTATAGATGAAATGACCTGATGTTCCTCCTTGAGTTGATTCGTCAAAGCTCTTTCCTCAGGACTTCTCTTTCATCTGATCTTCACAGTGGTTTCCAACTGGTTCCCAATTGGTTCGAACTGGTTTCCAGCTGGTTTCCATTGGTTTTCAACTGTCAAGTTTTTAGTCTCTACAAAACACCTTAGCTTCTGCCCAAACTTGACAAGGCTTGCTCCCATCAAAGACAACCCGGACCAACTCTTCTCAGTGTCATCTTTTTATTTTATTTCTCTTTCTTTTCTTTAAATCACTGTTCTTTCATGACACCTGAGCAGGTTGAAAACCTACAAACACACAAAGTACAAATTACTTTTTGAGTCATCAAAAGAAAATAAACAAAATGAACTACTTTCATAAATCCATTTTGTAAAGCCAGCAAGGTCCTCTGAATACAGATTTAAAGTTCAGTTCCTACCAGTGGTGTTCTGCAGGAGCTTGAAGATGAGGTCTTTGTTTGTAGAGATTATCTCAAACACAGGTGTGCTGAGTTGCTTTATAGGCTCCTGAAGGCCTGAGTGGGAGAGACGGGTGTGCTTGATTTTCTGTGAGCCACGTGCCAGCTGGGTGGAGATGGTATTGCACTCACACAACTACACCATTTGCTGTTTTAACTTGACAATACTTTTCTCACTAGGCCAGTTTCTTCTTCCATCTGACCTGTGAACATTTGCAGCTCTCCCAGTTACCATGGGCTTTTCAACTGATCCTCTCCTTGCCATGAACTTGTAATTTTTGGAAGATGAGCTGAGTCCAAAGTCCAAAGACTGGGAGCAGAACAGCTGAACTGCAATGCAAACAAGTGGACTCTATTTAACAACTAGGGGACTCTCTGAAGGCAGTTGGTTGATTGTCTGAGTAAAGGGGGGCAAATACAAACACACATCACATCTGAAAGATTATTTATCTGTCGTTTGTGGTTGTAGAATGATGACATGTGAACTTTATCTCATTTCTTCACATTGTAATATAATATAGCTAAAGCCCAGTAATGTGTTGGTGTTGGTTGTCTTGGCTTTTGGGTACATCTGTTCATGGGGATCAGCAGCATATAATAGAAGTAACAGGCAGAGTGATGGAGAACAGTTTCAGCTTCAGTGGTGACCCTACGGCCCATGTTTTATTCCCTGTTTCCCCTGCTGGGTTAGCTACATTAGAGGCAACTTTTCACCCTTCAGAATATAGTGCACTATCTCAACCTGTCAATACATAAACTGCCTGCAGCGCTTGTGCAATGAGTGAATAATTTGTTGCAACCTGGCCTCTCAGGTTTTCAAGAAAATGAGTGATATTCTACTCCAGAGGGATCTGTTCTGAGCGCTGTAACACCACGAGAGCCATAATTGACAGCATAGCAACCAGCGTTTTAGCTGAGTCTAGCAAATGCTCAATGAATGTTCTCCACCTGTACTATGATTTTTCTAAATGGACGGCTTAACACAAGTATTTAAAACATCCTCTGCACAATAATGTAATAGGTGTATTTGAACACTCGTTAAAAGCTTTTAACCTCAGTCTGCCCTCTCCTGGAATTAGGGAAACAAACATTCTTCTACACAAAATGAAAATACTTTGCCAGAACACTTGATATCTCTAACCGTCATCAAAAGCAAAGGGAGGAGAAGTTCTCAAACCAGAATCAGGCAGACGGAAAGATGAAGAGCTCGATAGAGACTGATAAAGTGGCACAGTCAGTGAGAGCTGATTAACAGGCAGCGGATCTCAAACTACAGCTCCAGGAAAAAACACAACAATCAACTGGTCAAGTAAACAGTTGAAATATGCCCTCTTACTGCCACATCAAAGCCAAGAAGCAGATAAGATTTTCTTTCCAAGAACAACTGATGTTTCTGTGTTGTTTCTGGTTTGCACCAAAAAAAATCTACTTAGATATTACACAAGCTTACACCTTCTGGGCTTTCCAAATAATTAACTTACAGGTCAGTGCTGCTTCTGGCTTTGATATTGTAGGTTAAATAGTGAATGTCAGAGTGAGGGGGAAGATAGTGTATTGACGGTTAGAGGCCGGGCAGCGAGCCAGAGTCCTTCAGCTATTTTTAGCCTGCTGACTGTGTGAAAGTACACTGAATGCAAAATTGATGACATTTTGCCAAAATATGAACTTGTGGTGGATTAGCCGTACCTGTGTTTGCTTTCACTTCTTTATACATATGCATGCATGAGCAAAAGTGTGCTTTGGCAGAGACATATAAGTATACGTATGCATCGAGTGCTGAGAACTCAAAACTGAGTGCAATGAAAGTGACTGGTGGTCAATAAGTAGATCTCCAGAGAGGCAGCAATGTCGGACTGATTTGCTGTAATACGTTGAACATTTGGGAAAAGTCCTACCTAGAAATGTGGGCTTGCTCCTTTTTCCTGTGTTAAGATATCAGCCTTGAGGGCAGCTCTAACCAATACAAACAGTATAGTTACTGAATAAAAAGGTACCTTTTGCTTGAACTCAGTCTGGGCAGGCAGCATCTTAGCAAACCTGAGTACATAAATTCCTGTGTGTAACTAGTTGGTTTTAACACTAGAAAAAACACAAAACATCTATTGTGTACATAAATGTTTAAAGAAGGATTCAAGGCAAATAAATACCTAAAATCTGTGGTTCGATTTTTATGTCCTGTTAATCTTGGTGTCACTTGAACTGAAAATTTTATATATTTCTCCAAACAACAAAATGAATAAAGCTCCACATGTATTGCCACACTATCTTATTGGTTTTACAATATGTTTTTTTTATTACAGCATCACAACTTCACCCATTTACGTGGATTTCACAAAAATCCAAGTAAAGAAAGTTATTTTATAGATCCTAATAAATACTATAAATGTGACATGATGTTTGTTTTACTTGACTGTTTTTTTGTTTTTTAAAACATATGGAAATCTTTAATTAATAGGCTACAACTTCCCGTTTCCATGGAATACAACCCTGAAATGACACAGAGGGGTTTTTCTTTTAGCTTATTTTCTTTTAGCTTATAATGCCACCACTCACAGGGAGTGTCACAAAATCTATCTCGCTGTTACAGAACTACTGCAAAGAGTGGCATTGTGGGATCACCAAGCCTTTTCAACACCCATTAAACCATTTACATCCTGACTAGTTCTAGTTATCTGGGAGGCATGCCAGGAAAAAGCCTTTTCTGTCCTATTATGTAAGATGTAAATGTCCAGAGTTCACTAAATTAAACTCATGCTTTAACTGGAACTTTGTATTTTTAAGTTTAAATGTAGCTTTTTAGCAACAAATGGTCCAAGTGAGTCTTATGTGCAACAAAGGATGAATACATAAAAAAGCACCTTAAACTTTCTGCTAAGTATGGTGCAGGATTTGGTATGCTCTGAGCATGTTTCTCTTCCAAAGGCCTTGTGAATCTTGTGCTGAGGTTGGCATGAAAACTTCGTATTATTTCAATTATAAAGTGCATTATATTATAATTGAAATATAGATCATCACTGCGTCTCAGTCCCCAAACCTCAAGCCACACAAGATGTATGGATTTAGGAGGACCCAGGACTCAGGATGATTTAAAGAGATTACAAAAAGACAAATGATCAAATATCCCCCTCTTTGACTGCATTAAACTTGGGAGATGTAATAGGAGAAGACTGAGTGCTGTCCGGGAAAAGGAGGTTCTACAGCAGGAGCAACTTTTAGATGGTAAGTGTGGTACCAGTGATTTTGATCAAAACAATTATTTATGAGAATTTTAATTTTTTCTCTCACTAAATGAATGTAGTATAGTTAAAGGGTTTGTTATTTCAACGTAAAATTATGCAAAACAAAAAAACACATGATTTTATTTTCAGGCTTTTTACACATTTTAACAGTGGTGCCAATAATTGTGAAAGACAATGTCTATTAGCTAACTTTAGAGTATAGACCTAGAAGAAATGGTCAAATGCGCCATACAATAAAAGCTGTAACTAGATTATCAAATAAACATATTGCATATTGTTTTCAAAGATTATCATTCTAATAGTTTGAAAATGTCTCTGCCTGTTGTTTCTTTTTTTGCATTTTTGTTCCTGTGAAGGCTTCATAACTGGCAAAAAATAAATGCAGTAACAGAGTAAGTTCATTATCTTCGTATTTAAGAAATGCATTTCCCAGCACAAACTGTGTGTGTGTGTGCGTAGGTGTGTGTATGTGTGTGTATGCCTGTGTGCTGTCTCATGTTTCCTTCAGGGCTTGATCCAGGCTGTTGCTAGGTGCTGTGACCTCCAAGAGCAACATTAAGAGAGGGTGAACTGTGTGAGGAGGAGTCGGGCTGTATTTTGTTTCCGCACCTCCCCCTTTCTGCAGGCACCCACTGTACACCACAAACTTCCACTGGGCCTGGCCTGTGACTGGGCTTGCTCACTAATGGTTCATCATCAGGAACAATACCCATGTTAGTCACAACTAAATGAGCTCCCATTCTCTCCTTTTAACTGAGGACATCAACTTGGTCTTCGAGTCAAATGATTCTTGTTTTCCTATTTCAAAAGTTTAAGATTTAAACGCCTTGTACAGAAAACAACCTCAGAAGAATAAGAGCTCCACTCCTTTAGCTGCCCATCATCAAACTCCCTCCCCACCTGCACTCTGCAAGTGGAGGGGGGCACAGCTTTGTGGGGACACACTGTTCTCAAACCTCACTTCCAATAGCTGCTTTACTGGAGCTCAACTTAAAGAGCCAGAAGGGATACAGCTTGCATGTCCTGTCAGATATTTCAAAATGGTATAGTTTGCATGCACTGTAATACTGCAGTATTTTTGAAATACAAGGAAACCATCCTTGTATTTCTGGTACAAACACCCTCCTGTTTATCCAACCTAACCAACCGTCATACTTTGCGACTTGGCACAACTCTTTTTATCCTCGCTCATCGTCCTCCCAGCTGCAACTTCAACAGCTCACTTCAAACAAAGCTCAAGGCAGGGCAACAAAAGAGAAAAGACAGTGGGCAAACAAACTAGGAAGCAGACTAAACTGTGGCTTGTTTGCTGCATGAGGAAAGCGCAATCTAGTGACGTGTATGTGTGTGTATGTGCCACTGGCTATATGTCTGAACTTCCATGTATAGGTACTCAAACATTGGAAAACAAAAGTGTCTAGGTTCTATGCATGTCTAGAAGACCACAGCTGTTGTCAGTATTCAGACTCCATGCAGGTGTGTGAGCGGGTGTATTTGTAGAGCTGTCGTTATGTGTCTGCTTCACATAAATCAAGTTTGAGAAGCAATATAAGTGTGTGTCTTTATTAATGCGTGTCTGAGTGTGTGGAAAGAGGTTTTACATTAAAACTCTTCTTTCAAAAAGAATGCTAAATGTAATTAGCATTTAGGTGCTCAGAGACTAAGTACAATACCTTTGTAGTAAACTTTGTAATAGAAGTGCAAGTATGTGTTCTGAATCAACCGTTAGGTATCATAAATACTGATAGAAGGAGAGGATTAAATCAGGCTAAATTAAATGAACTTCTTCAAACAAAGAGTATACCAAAAATGATATTTTCTCAAGGAACTATACTGCAAAACAAATTATTTAACCAATATTTTGCTCTCTCCTGAAATATATCATTAGTATTACCAAAGTGCTTGTAAAACATACATATAAAACCACCCATCAACCAGACTTGTAAGGTATGTCTAAATTTATTCCAGAGATAGTATGTTTTGAAAGAGGGTTATTATATAAAATCAACTTTTGTTTTAGCTTTATATCATGTGATGAAGTTATTTCCCAATCAAAAACAAACCTAGAGTGTTGTTTTGATTCTTTATTTGTTTGAGGAGTCCTTGGACCTTCCATGGGGGTGCCTAAATGCTTGCTACTAGAAAGAGCAGCCTATTCACACAAAGCCCCTCCTTGGAGCTGTAGCTCTGGAAACTGTGCGACGGCTTAGATTAAAATACAAATTATTTCTGAGGCCAATGGTTTTAAGAAAGGCTGTTAAAAGCTTAGTGAAAAAACGATATTGTAATGACATACAAAAGGGGGAGTGTCAGCAAGAGTAGAAGCTTCTTAAAGAGACAGAGGCACAATTTCATGGCACGAACTTACAAAGTCAAATTTCTTTTAAGTCATGATTGATATATAGGAACCTTTTTAAAACAACAACAAACAAAAAAACAGCTCAAGGCAAAATTGACCCTAAAATCTTATTTTAGTGTCCCAACTACAACACATACTAACGGCCATTAAACAATAAAAACAAAAAAGAAATAGAAAACTCCCATTTATTGCCCTTGATCTTTGAAAAATTAACAGAACCTCTGAATTCCACATGGTAAAGCTGACAGCTTCTCACCAGCCTCAACCTCAGCGTCCAACTCTGCACTAAAAATCTCTTATCTATACTTCTGATCTTTGTATCTCATAAAGTTTTCAGACACTCCTTTTGTAAAAATGTTGGAAAATGGCTGGTTTTTAGCTTGTATTCCTCCTGGTGGTGAGTCTGGGCAATTAACACATTAAAAAACAAATCACGCAGGTGATTCCAGGTAAAGTTCTGGGGTTTGAACTTGGACCTGGAAAATGGGTTGAATTGAAGTTGATGTCTTAAATCTGAATTAAGAGGTAAGTAGAACACAGTACAAAGTAGACACCAGCTCTTGTTTATGGCTCACTTTTGTCTGCTTCAGTTCTCTGTTGACCTCTTCACTTCTGTTTTTGAAAACTTCGGATGAAACACAGATCAAAATGCTTAACTCACATTTAATTTCATATTTATTTAAACCAAAAATGACTTCTGAGTCCCACTAAAGGCAGCTCACACATCATAGTTTGAGAACCATGTTTCCTGGGCACTAAGAGTGAATGTAGAGAGGTGAGATGCTAATTTGCACATCCCCTGCTAAGGTTTATTTTCAGCTGCTGCAGGGAATCGTAGTAGTTTATGGACACCTGACAGGAGGCTGTTCTGTTGACTGCAGCTCCTTTACAACTACACTTAACATTAGGTTCCCATTGGTGGTGGCCAAAATAAACAGTTGTCTCATCAGCAAGCCAGCAGGGACAACATCTTGCTGAATTCGGCAGTTTCCGGTTCCGATTGTCGCTGTCAGCATTATATGCTTTTGTTTTGTGCTTGACACATCAGAAACATGAAAAGAACCCACGTTCATCATACAAACCTCCACACAATTCATCATCCATCTTCATGACAAGTGGCACTCATCCATGACGACAGATCAGCATAATGATTCCTCTGTACGTGTGTTTTTGCTTGCATATAGGCACCATACAGAATGCAATCTATGTTTTCATGTTTGTGGTAAAAGCTCAATGGCACCCCTATGGAAAAAAACTTAACATTTTACTAGGAACAAGCCAAAATCAGATATAATCCCAGAAAAAACAAAAACAAAACAAAACATTTTCTGTGAGAAAAATATGTGTCAGCATGCCTTGTTTGAATCTGCTTCATTAAAAGAATAATTTTTACTGTATATTTTTTGCTTTGAGTCAGAGTTATGTGGTAAATTGATTTTACACCTTGTACTTTTTCACATTTTGTTACAATTAAAAAAACACCAATGTATTGTATTGCCAAAAGAGATCAATGAAGTCCTGTGTGTATTTGCAAATACCTTCTGTGCCTTAAAGGTAAATCTCCCACAATTCAAGACCAGTCTGGTAGCAGTTTCATTCAAACGTAAGACGCAGAAACTTAAGTGTGAGCTTTAGCTTCCATCTAGTGGTGATTTTTGGAATTGAATCTTCTGTTGAGGCAGACATCCTTATCTGATGACTGAAAGCAAGATAAGCATGCCAAAAAAATTGTCTTCTTTTCTCCTGGGCTATAAAGAAAATTTAAACAACATGATAAAATGTAAACAACGTGATAAAGTTTATTATTATTATTATTAAAATGCATGTCAAAATAGTGTAAGACATAAAATGACATATTAAGTCACAAATTTAATAAAAATATTATTATTATTTTTAACATTAACAGGCATGCATAGTTTTTATCACACACATAAACACATTAATAGATCACAATAATAAATCAAAAAAGATTTTAGGTTAATAAGATAATATCTGTCTCTGACTGCTTTCATTAATCAGCTTATTATATTAAACAGTGAGCTGTTGCAACTGCATTAGGTTTCCTCTAATGGTCTCCATGGTTTCCACAAATACAGATGCAAAGAGCCAATAATGAAACAGATGGGAAACCAGCTGCCTACCAGCTCCATCCATCCATCCATCCATCCATCCATCCATCCATCCATCCATCCATCCATCCATCCATCCATCCATCCATCCATCCATCCATCCATCCATCCATCCATCCATCCATCCATCCATCCATCCATCCATCCATTTTTGAACCTGATCTCTGGTCTCTGGAGTAAATTCTGTTCTTTCACTGTTGTAAAGTTGGAAATTCCATGATCCAGTTCTGAAAAATTGAGTCGGAAGAAGAATTATGTTTTCCCACAAAAAAGGTGAATGGAAACTCTATGAGAAAAATGTGATAGGATTTATCAAGAATGATGAAGAAGGGACCAGGCATTTCCAAAGGGCCATTTACAACCAGAGACATTTAGAGATTTTCCATTAGTCAGGGGGTAGGGTGACCTTGGCTAAAACGGCATTACTGAATGTGGCACCGGTTTGCCAATTGATGTCATCATGCTTTCCATTCTGGTTTAAAACAATGATATGGGCACCTTTACATAAATTATTCTGTTTGTTGGCTTATAAGTTTGTAATCTTTTCTAAACACACTGAGCTTTCACTGTAGAAATCATGTGGAAAAGGCCTGTGACATAGCTTAAGAGATGGACATTAGAGAATAATTATTTCTTCCCTGACTGTCTTTGTTCACTTAATAGTCTTTGAACCTTATCAGTTAAATAAATCCTAATGTACTTCCCGGCCAATCCGATGCGGTGCCATTATTCCCTGCAGATTTGTTGGCCTACTTTATGCTTTCTTCTGTATTCAATTGTGTTCTCTTCTTGCATTAACAATATTTCTATACTCTTATGGTATTTCATGGAAAAAACCAGAGGCAGGGAGCTTACAAGCTGACAATCTGATTTGATTGGAAAACTCTGCAAATCCGTCCCTGGCCCAAGCATTCAATCTCACATCATCAGTGGCACACAGACGCTACATAAACCCCCTCCTTAATCCCAAAGCCTTTTTTTATTTTATGGTCAGTGTGCCACCCGTTTGCACAAATCCCTCTCCCCCACACACCCTGCCCCCACCTATGTGTGCGTCTGAAAGGATGAGTCTGAGGTCAGGCACAGCTGGCATCATCATCCTGTAACTTTGTACTGCTGTGGGCACATTTGAAAACGTGATGGTTTGAAAAGGCATCAGGACAAGGTTGGACGGACAGACCGGAGGACCTTGCAAACTGCTTGAAGGATGTGACTGCCTTCCTCTTTGGCTGTCCATACCCCAGAGGATGGGGATTTTCTATTTTGGGGATAAGATCTGATCCGCAGTCCTGGAAAGAAAGACATCTTGATCATCCTTCACATCAGCAGTGCATGCTTGTGCAGCCTACTAAAATGAAACTGTGAGTGGAGGAAATGAACAGAAAAGAGCAATGACAAAAAAATATATTTTTCTGTATGAATATTACTGTCTACATCTCTACTATTAAGATTTAAGAAAGCTAGTAAAATACCTAAGTCATCTAGAAAAATGCTGCCAGACTGCAGTGGACCTAAAAAGTTTTGACATTCCTCCCCCACTGCCTCCTCTGCATCTGAGAACCCAGACTCTCTTGGAAGAGACGCAAAGGAACCCCTCTCCCACCTTGGTCAACAAGATTCCCAGCGCCTTTTAAACACTTTTACCGAAATGTCAGACGCCGGATCAACAACCTTACGAGATTTTCCTATAAACTGAGCAAAATAAAAGACATAAAAAACCAAAAGGCGCGCTCTCGGTGAAGCTCAGCATCAGCACCAGCATCCGAAGCGCGTCCCCGCCCCGGTAGAGGCTGCCCGAGATCCCGGGAAGAGGAGTTGGAGCTGTGCGAGTTAAAGTTGGGCTAAAAAGGGGGTGAGAGGATGCTGCAGAGGAATCTTCGATCTAATTAACATAACCTATGTGGAGAAACGTCTTTCTAAGTGAAGGATGACTTGCAAAATATTGAGCATATGCCTCTTGTTTTTGGGTTTTCAACATTGCTCATCACGTAAGTCTTGTCAAACAGAAATTATTCATGTGTAACCGCTTGCTAGTGCATAGGTGAATTATGCGTATTTCAGAGTGCATAGCAATGTCTTACCTAGAATCTGCTTTATGTTGGACTGATGTAGCTGGAAAAGTTAAAGATTGCATCCAGAGGCACAGCAGTTATCAAATAGCCTACTAATGGAGGGCAAAGCCAGAAATGCTGGGATGTTTGAAGGGCAACACACATTGCAGTCAAATCAGACATTGTGATAAAAGCCGGATGATTGCGTTATTTTTTTCTTTACCGCTTCTTTTGACTGCTGCAGTTTTACAGGCGTCGGTTTGCGGAATAACACATAAAAAAGTGCGCTGGCAGACCGCGTCTGTCCTGCAGAGGGTGCGCATGGTGGTCCCTCTCCAGCACAGGACTGTCTGCATTGCAGTGCTTTCTCTCAGGCAGCACGCAAGTTTTTTTTCCCAGCGTGCTGCACATCTTTACTTTCATAAGGCGCAGCGTCACTTGTGCTCATAAAACAAGATAATATCTATATTTATTCAGATATGTTTTAGAACCTTGCTGCTGAAAATCTCTTAAGCGCATTTGAATGAGGATGGTTGACAGACAGCGGGGCTCTGTCCTCACCAGGACCAGCCCACTGCAGTACTTTTGTTTTGGGGGTAGCCTGCGTGGACCTGCATGGGGAATCATTACATTCATAGGGTGGATTTGGCGACAGAGACAGGGGTTGCGATCCATCAGACGTTCAGTCTGTACTGACAAGCTGCCTTTTTGTTAACTGCTATGACCTCATCAGTTTAGGAAACCCTGTTGGGGTGTCAACCAAGAGCTACAAAATGTGAAATATTGAGTATGGAAACAAGTTTATTATAGTAACATGAATAAACTTTACATATTTTTCTTGCACGTTAGTTTTAGAATTACTTATAACACAATATTTTTTGTGACAAAACTGCTAAAAATATTTCAAACAAATTTTAGGAATTAAGAAAAAAGTTAACATGTAATCTATAGCAGCTTGCTGTTTGCCAGAGTCTTGCTACATTGAACTAGCTGAAGATGTTTGGTTATATAGATTAATCACTGCATATATCTGCCTGACAAAGGTTTATGGAAATAATGCTGGATATTATCGTATATGGGTTGTGTACTCATGGTGGAGGTGTGTCAGACTCAAATGGATCATCAGATCCTAAAGCTTATAGGGTGGGGCTGCAAAGTTCCTATCAGATGCTTTGCAAAAAATTTGAAGTGTTTTTATATACTGTTAATATTAATGGTGCAAAGAAAACACAAAAGAATGATGCACAAATAAGCTATTTTGTTATATATTCTATCGGAGTCAAATTCTATCGGAGTCGAATATGCATGCATGGGTTGCAGTTTTGTGTCACAGGTCGTACTCTGGCACACCCTGCTGTGAAGCCTGATTCAGCATAAATTATTTAGTCAACCTGCTTCAAAAGAAAGGTTTTGATTAGCCTTTTCTATTTCCTCTTCTTGTTTCTGGTATACCATTGGCATTGCAGCAATGTGTTAGTGTTGCTCCTCAGTTGCCTCCCGCATAGTGCCAGCTTTAAGATTTGCCTCAGTGCATAATGGATGCAACACTCAGAAGTGATGTCTCAGCCCAGACGGAGCAGCCTATGTCTTAAAAGCAGACTGATGATTCAGCAATAATGGTGCTCTGGTCTCTAAGAGTTGCACTGATCGTCACAGAACCGTTATACATGCAGAATGTATAAATGTATTGTGATATGATTAGAAATAGAGGAAAATATGTAGACTGGGCTCTCCACCCAGGCATCAGGTATGGTCCACTTTAATTGCTGTGTCATAGCAACACCCACTTGGGATGAAAGAGGCAGCAAAGCAGAGGATTCAGATGCAACACAAGAAAATGATTGGGATGCAAGGTTATTTTTAGAGTTTGGATGGAGATAAAGACAGAGGAGTGAGAGCAAGGAAAAAGGAAATGACACACCGACTGGGTGGAGGTGCAGAGTACGTGTCAAGCTTGCAGTAAGGAGGAGCTAAATAATCTGAGTTAACCTACTGCAGTCTAAAATAGAGCTAATTTTCTTTCTTAACGTGAAATTTATTCCACCTTCACAGCATCACAAGGAATTAAATCAAAACCATTTGCAAAAAAAAAAAAGAAAAACAAACAATTGTGAAAGTGGGAGTGGACAGGGCTTCTTAATATTTCTGTGGAAATGACCAAGTTGCAGAAAAGAGCTGATGCTGTGATGGAAATTGAATCTCTTATTGATAACTTGCAGCCTAGAAGGGATCTCTGTGTGCTAAAACAAGTGAAGGTCATTTGAGACAGAGGTCACTTTTCACTTGCTCAGCACGTTTCTTCCACCTGAATGTGCAGCATGTTTGGTCATAAAAGAGGACAGAAGTTCAGCTTGTGTGAATAACATATTAAAGTCCCAGTATATCTCAGTGCAGCATGCAGAAGGGTGTGTTCGAGGCATAGTTTATTAGCTTCATGGCTGCTCTAGTTCACATGAAAACATTTTGCTTTCTCATGTGCCTTCGACACAGGATCTGCTCTCATTAAAGTCCTCCGCTTCACTGCAATGTCATTTTGTGATTTGACACCACATTCTACTTTATACTTGCCTTTTTGCAGACTCCATAGTTCTGCTGTTATCCTTAGTCTTTCTTTATGATCTCTGCTAGCATAATAACACATATACAAAATGAAACTTCCTCCTTTTCCAGTAAATGCACCGTCTAAGGACAAAGAAATTCTTAATGAAAAAGTGAATTTTTCTACTAAGTAAAACCATGTCCTTTTAGATATAAAGTCTACCTACGTATATTAAATCTTTTGAGACTATAAAAAGAAATATTCTGGCACTTAAAAAGGGACAGTTTTCCTTCTGCAGCTGAAGTTGAGGGCATCAGACATTTATTGTTGTTTGTGACAGAAGTGAGGTTAGGCAGAATTACGGTCACCTTTATTAGACCTGGGCTAGAGAGCAGATTGGGGACGTTACTATCAGTCTCACAATGACGTGCAGAGCAACCCAACATGTTAGCGATGTGCTCTCAGTTTTACTGTGACTTTCTACCTCAGAAAAAGCTTCTGTTCTTATCATAAAGTGAAGTAAAGACAGAGAGATTTATGTGACACTCCAATGTTTTTACCATTTAGCAAAATTAAACTACATATACGTTTCTCTTTTTGTAAAAAAAAGGTCTGGAACTGTGTGATATGTCTGAAGATGCATTTCAGAGTTAAATTTAGCCTTTAGTTGTTTATAGTTTGCCCCAAAATAGTGAAGGAACAAAGATGTAAGCCAGACATGCTCTCTTAGGAGATCTATGGGCAGTCTGTTAGATTTATGAGCTCAGCTCCACCTGCTTATGGGTCTGTGCTTATTGTGAAATATATTAGTGCTTCACACAGCCTGAATCGACCACTTATTAAAGTCAGACTGGGGCTTTTTACAGCGGCAGACTTTCATTGCAGCATAATGAGAAGTAATTTTGGTACTTCCTGACTGTCATTCATTTGGTTTCTGCAGGAGAATGTGTTGATCCACTCATCTCTGGGCTCTATGCCTCCTCATTCCTGGCCTCTTCAAGATATAATTTTCTGTACTCTGCCAACTTTGCAAAACTTTATGGTAAGTTCCCATTCATTATCTCCATTTTCTCCATACACTTGCTATTCAGCTCAATCCTGGGTAGCATTTAACGTCTTAAAAGCAGAAATCTAAAGTGTGACTCATAACATCAAGGAAGGCTTCGTTCCGCTTATTAGCACCTGATTTTATGCTGGTGTGTATGGATGTAAAGCAGCACTGCTCCCTTTAAGGATTTACCCACCATGTTGTTGTTCCCTATTTTTAACATGTTACTAAATTCACTTAAAGGAAGGGATAATCCTTAAAGGGTTGAAACCTTAGAATTTGATTGCTGTATTGAGAATGACAGGCTAATTTAATTTAATTTAATTTAAAATATTTTCACTAAATTTCAGCCAAAATGGTTCTGCACATACATTACATATAAAATATCTTCTTTACAGGGTTACATACCTGCATTGGGCATTTCCAACCTGAAGGGCATCAAATGGTTGAAGAGACCAAAAACATAGGATTGACTCAATATCAGTGGCAATAAAACATATTCAATTTGTCACATAAAACTGAATAGAATCGTATGTGTTATTTTAAATAACAATTGCATAGAAATTAAAGTAATTTCTCTACAAGAAAAGCATCTACACAAATTAATCTAAGCTAAATGTCAGTTCTGTTTACTCCTAAAGCAGAAAATCACAGCAAATGTTATCAGAAAGCAGCTTACAGAACAACAAGGTTCAATGCAAGTGCAATTATTTAGAATCCAATTTGGTAAATATTGAGTTCCACTCATGCCAGTATGATCCAATCATATAGTCAGGTTCAGATCCACTGACATAAAGTCCAGTTGCACTACCTTAATATAAAATACAACCAAGTTCAGTTCAACATATAATCAAAAAAGTGATGTATGTATTGCTAACTGTGAAACAGTAAGTCCCAATGGTTTCTATGAGTAAGGGAAAAGTGAGAGAACACCAAAGTAATAATTGTGTTACAGTGCTCCTGTGAATGGCTTTATTTTTAAGAAAACACAGCAAAACACAGAAGCATTCTCCACACAACAGAGAAAAAAGAAGCTATCCATAAATTATGGCAGCTAGCTCTCTTAAAGAAACACAGAAGCACTGAGACAGAAGTGCTTTCTGCAGGAAAGTAAAACAATTAGAGTACATCTAATTAATGGTAACAGCAGCAACCAGCTAAAAAGTCAGAAAAAAAACCCTGTTGGCTGATAGCAGCAATAGCTCAATAAATGACTCTATCCCAGAAATCATAGCTGAACACAGCAACACTATGGCAGGTATACTTTCTGTTCAAAAAAAAGAACCCTGACGTTATACGCACAGTTATTTAATCATGCATAACTATGCAGATAACGAGGGAAACTACAGGGATTTCATCAGTGTTTACACAAAGATAGAAGACAATATGGTGTTGTAAGAATATATTTTTTTCTACTGTGATCTTTCTTTAATGTGGTCTGTTGGGAGCAATAATGGTGAGGCAGATAGCTTCTGACAGGACACCCCTGAGATTATGCTTATTGGTGCTTCTGTACTGAGATCTACCAATTACTAGAAATCTAATAATTTATGATCAATTTAATGTGATTAGTAAAAAAGGAATTGATGCAATCAAATGAACTTCATCCAAACCCAGACACTGCAACAAAAGGGTTTTACTCACCGCTCTTTTTTAAATAGGTTTATTATGTGGCTTAAATGTCAACTATTTAGCATTCCAGCCACTATTTCACGATATCTTAAGCTGTCACTTTCTTCTCTGCCCTACAGGCAGCAGCGGCTGGTCCCCTTCCCCCAGAGACAAACAGCCGTGGCTGCAGGTTGATCTGGGCAGAAAGTACAGACTGGTGGCAATCGCGACCCAGGGGACGTTTAATTCTTATGACTGGATCTCCAAGTACACACTTCTCTATGGAGACAGACCAGACTCCTGGACACCCTACATCATGAAAGGAGGAAATTCTGTAGGTGTCATGAGCTAAAGCGGGAGGGGTAGAATGAGGGACAAAAAACAGCTGAGCCGAGGATTAAACTGTCATAATAACATAAATGTAATCTTTATAGCCGATTTAGGATATTTTGGGGTGGCTTTGTTATATTTATTGCCAATGGGGCTGAAACAAAGTCAGCACGGCATAATATCTGTCTTAATAGTGCCAAATCTAATCTCATCATCAGTTCATCTCCAGTCTCCAAATAAGGCATTAACACCAAAGACATTAACGCAATAACTCTCCCTATCTCATCTGTGCGCAGACCCTGCCTGCTAACTGGAATTACTATCAGGTGAGGAGGAATGTCTTCCATTATGCCTTCACTGCTAAACACATTCGTCTGTTGCCTCTGGAGTGGAACACGGAGAATGGAGGAAAGATTGGCGTCAGACTGGAACTCTATGGCTGCTCTTATGGTAAAAATCAGTGATGAGTGGAAAAGATTTACAAAAAAAAATATTAATAATTTCTATCATTCAGTTAGTAAGAATGAAACAGAGATAAGAAACAAGATGTTACTGGTTGAAATTCTTATGATCTAGTTCTTAAAATTGCCTTGCTTCCAGATTCCTATGTGCTGCAATACAACGGAGATGATGCAGTGGTCTACACCTATCCAGGAAAAAGGTTGCATACTTTGGTTGACCACATTGCCATAAACTTTAAGACTCTGGAGCAAGATGGTCTGCTGTTACATAGCGAGGGGATTCAGGGAGACCTATTGACCCTGGAGCTAAAAAAAGGCCGTCTTTATCTGCACATCAGCCTTGGTGAGAAATGAGAGGGAATTTAAGATTTTGTGAATTAATTTTTTTGTCATAGTGAGCAAAGAAAACAGACTCACTGAGCTTAAATATCAGTGGCTTTACTTTTTTCAGTGACAGTAAAAAGCATTTCTGTATGTTTTAAAAGCCTTTTTCAATTTTTCCTTTAGGAAGCAGCATTATACACAAAGTCGATGGCCGAATCACTCTGACAGCAGGTAGCCTTTTGGATAATCTGCACTGGCACTATGTCACTATCAAGCGCTATGGTCGACAGGTGAACTTTACAGTGGACAGTCAGACAGTGACAGCTGTCTGTAAGGGAGAATTTACTCACCTGGATCTGGATGATCAGGTAATGAAAAATAAAAAATCATTACATGGATGTCCAGAATGTCTGATAAGGTTTCAAGCTGAAAACTTGAACTGAATGTCCTTTAGATGTACGTTGGAGGAGTAATAGAGCCAAACTTGTCTCACCTTCCTACCATACCGAATTTCCGTGGGTGTCTGGAAAATGTCTTTATTAATGGAATCAATGTTATTGACAAAGCCAAGAGAGAAGACCCTGATGTTCGTATTCCTCGAAAGGTAAAGCTTTGTATTAATAGTAAAGAATTTGTTGAAAATGTTTTATCCCAACTTGAATGGTCTAATTTCTCCATTGCAACAGAAAAAGATGCATTTTGCCTGCCGAGACTTTCTGCTTAGACCAATGACGTTTGCCGGACCCAACAACTTCTTGCAAGTGCCGGGGTTCTTCGGTAGGCCAAAGATGTTCGTCAAGTTTAAGTTTCGCTCCTGGGACTACACTGGGCTGCTGATGTTCACACGCTTTGCTGATAACCTGGGCGCCCTTGAGTTAGGTCTCAGTGAGGGTCAGATCAATGTCACCATTTTCCAGACGGGAAAGAAGAAAATTCAGTTTGGTGCAGGTGGGCCTTAGGCATTTCTTACAAGATTTAAACTTCTTGTTTATGCACTGCAGTTCTTGAAATCCCTGTTCTTGTTCCTCAGGATACCGGCTCAATGACGGTTACTGGCATACTGTGGATTTGGCAGCCAGAGACAACCTACTGACTCTAACCATTGATGAAGAAGAAGGTTCACCACTAAAGATCACCAACCCCTTCAGCATACGGACAGGGGATCGCTACTTTTTTGGAGGTGAGTTGATAATTTTAACTTCTGCGAAGAGCTCTGTTATGCTGATTGTTTGATTTTATAATCACACAACATTTCTTTTCATGCTTTCAGGTTGTCCGAAAACCAATAACACATTGTTCAAGTGTGAGACCAAACTGAATCGCTTTCACGGCTGCATGCAGCATATATTTATAGACAACGAGCAGCTTGATATTGACATTACGCTGCAGCGACAGTGGGCTCGATACGAGGAGCTGTTGATAGGGACGTGTGGGATTACTGACAGGTATGAAATGACTGAAAGCACTTCAATAGCGTGTTGGAGACATTTAATTCTGATTTTCTCTGATAATCTTGGAGCATGATTAAGCTTCTTTAGCTATATTTAGTCTCATAAACCAACACTTCAGTTGATGATTCTGATTCTGATTTCATTATTTGTGTCATCAAGACATACTTACCAATGATGCAATGAAGAACAACATAACAAAGATCCTAACCCTGATTCTTATCAACAAAGTGATAAAAAAGGGAATCAAATATCTGAAATATTATCTAAAGTGACAAAACCTGAACCTTTATCAAGTTTTGTCTTTGTCAGTTTGTTGACCACACTCCAACAATAAAGTCAGTGTTTTTGTGCCCTATTTTTCAGTAGGCCACAAAGCTTGAACCTGAACTGAGAGGGGTAAAAAGGGAGGAATGACTTGGACTCCTTAGTTTCAGGACCAGAAATGCCACAGCAGAAGGAAATGTCCAAATCATTAATCAGTTTTCTGATCACGGTTGCATCTCCCAGCTCAGTTTATGGAGATTATAAGAATTTTTTAATTTACAACTGATCCTAGACTTTCATTACATTCCTGAAAAGAATAATAATTTATACAAGAAAAATGTTGACATATATTTTCAGGCATTCGAACTGACCTATATTTTTAAACATAGAAATTCAGTAATATCTGTTTGGAAGAGGAGATTATTTTGGCTAGCTAGAAGTTCAGCAAGGAAAATTTAAAGCAACCTAGAGAAAAGTAGTTAAGGTATAGTTTTCGTGTACTATATACTTTAGAAGTGTGAAAAAACTTACAAAAAAACAAGTCTTTTATCTACAGATGTACTCCAAACCCATGTGAACATGAGGGCAGATGCATCCAGTCTTGGGATGACTTTATCTGCATTTGTGAAAATACAGGCTACAAAGGAGAAGTGTGTCACATGTGTAAGTGGTGTTCAGTAACCTTCTTTATTGATTTACACTTAACTTAGGCACAATTTCTTGTTTATATTAACAAATCGATCATACATTTCCAACAACAGCGGTTTACAAAGAGTCATGCGAGGCCTACAGACTCAGCGGCAAGTACTGGTCTGGAAACTACACTATCGATCCTGATCTCAGTGGGCCGTTAAAACCATTTGAGGTGTACTGCAAAATGAAGTGTGAGTAATCACTGTTGTTGCTAAAATGCAGCTTTATCAGCATTGTGTTCAGCCTTCATGAAAACAGATGGGCATGCTATCTGTTATGAGAAAGGAGGAGGAAACTTTCATGGTAAAGTAAGAGGAGATAGATGCTGCGATGTCTCTGTGTTGAAAAGTAATTGCTTTACTTTCCCACTCTAATCTTTTCTGCTTAAAAAAATCTTTGCAGCATATAAAGCTTGGACAGTGATTATGCATGACCGAGTTGAAGGAACCAGAGTGAGTGGAAGCTCGATAGACAAGCCATATATTGCAGATGTGAACTATTGGAATGCTTCATGGGATGAAGTCAGTGCTCTTGCCAACACCTCCATGTACTGTGAGCAGTGGATCGATTATTCATGCTATAAGTCTCGTCTCCTCAACACCCCTGGTGAGTGAGATCAGTCTGTATTCCTTTACTTATATCTGAAGTCAATATTAAAGACTTTAGTGACTCACGTGCATATCTATTTGAAATTAGATGGAAGGCCTTTTAGCTACTGGATTGGTCGGAATAATGAGAGTCACTATTACTGGGGTGGGACGTTCAGGGAAGTCCAAAAATGTGGCTGTGCTATCAACCAAACCTGTGTTGACCCCAAGTTTCAGTGCAACTGTGATGCTGACTACAGGCAATGGTAAAAGACACCACCAAAAACCAAATTATTTGACTTGTGTTTTTTTATATTGACATTCATTTTATCCTTCGGTGGCTTTCCAGGTACTCGGATAAAGGCTATTTGGACTTCAGAGACCACCTGCCTGTGAGGAGATTGGTGATTGGGGACACGAACAGAACTGGTTCAGAAGCTCATTTCACAGTCGGTCCACTCCGTTGCCATGGTGACAGTGAGTTCAGTTACAATTTGATTACTGGCTTTTCATTTCTACTTCTTTCGTTTTGGGGGATAAGAATACATCTTTTTTCCTTTCAGTAAAAAAGCCAAACATTTTTAGTAAGAAAATAGCCAGTGACCATAAAATAATTCACAGCACACTCTTACAATTCAGATAAAATCAATACAACCGCTAAGCATTCACCAATCAGTAAACTCACACGCCATCACATTGTTAAATAAAAGTAACAAAAAAACTGTCTGGGCTTCAGTGCTCTGTAGGCACGTCACATTTTTTTGCACATTTTTTTTTGCAAAAAAACGACACATTTTTTGTCATTTTCACAGGAAATATTTGGAACACGATAGCCTTCACCAAGCCCACCTACATCACCTTCCCCACTTTCAGGCCTGGATCAACAGCTGACATCTCCTTCCACTTTAAAACCTACCGTGCGCCTGGCGTCTTCTTGGAGAACTCTGATGACCAGCTTAGAAACTTTATAAGAATAGAACTGAACAGTAAGTTAACTTCGCCAGCCATCTTTGCCTTTTCTGATCGTATTTAAAGTTTTTCATCTCTCTCTTTTTTTCTTGCAGCCACCCACAATCTTGTGTTTGTGTTTATGGTTGGAGATGGCATCCTTAATGTGACTCTTCGCTCGCCCGTGCCACTCAATGACAATGAGTGGCATTTTGTTCAGGCTGAGATTAATGCAAAACTGGCACGAATCAAGGTTGATTACCAGCCTTGGGCTGTCAGACGGTTTCCAGGTCAGACCTTTGTCACCATGAAGTTCACACACCCCGTCCTTGTAGGTAGGTTCCTCAAATAGAACTTATTAAAATTCTAATTTGAAACTAAAAAATCTGTTTTTCTTTTCTAAGCCAGTTCTCTAAACAATGGCATGTGCATTATTTCCACTAGGTGCAGCCAACCGCACCCTCAGACCATTTTTGGGGTGCCTTCGAGGATTACGCATGAATGGTGTTCCTCTTGATTTGGAAGGAAAAGTAAACGAGGAGCAAGGTATAAGGAGGAACTGCACTGGACAGTGTCTTAATACCACCATACCATGTCGAAACAGCGGGCAGTGCATTGAGGGATATGCAGCCTACACTTGTGATTGTAATAACACAGCCTTTGATGGTTTCTACTGCCACAAAGGTAATTCCATGTTTAGTTTGTTTATATTGTGAATGTAGCAGGTATCTAATTCCTTTTTTGTCTTTTCCTAAGACATTGGAGCTCACTTTGAGGTTGGGTCGTGGCTAAGGTACAACATACGAAAGAAACCCATTTCAGATGAGGCAGCGTGGGCAAACTGGATCGACCCACACTACGACAATTTCAGTCTCGGGTACAACGACACGTCAGATGACATAGAGTTCAGTTTCAGCACTGTTCACAAGCCAGCTGTATTGCTGTACATCAGTTCCTTTGTTCAAGACTACATTGCTGTTATCCTCAAGGTTGATGGTAGGTGAAGCAAAGCAAAATAAAAGTGTACTTTTATCTTTTTAGCTCTATGGTTATCCCACAAAACCTTTGTGCTATCCCTGTTTTTTCTTACAGGTAGTGTAGATCTGCGGTATAAGCTCGGGCTCATAACACACACGTACCAGCTGACTCATCGAAACCTGGCAGATGGATACCCTCACTATGTGAACATAACCAGACACAACAGAACCGTCAAAACACAGGTTCTTAAACTCTGTACAGTTTACTCTGTATAACATTTGACGTAGTGTTCATAACTTTCATGTCTTAAAGATGCTTAATATGTATATATATATAGCATTGTTGTCCTTAGTCTCCTCTATTACTGATTTGGCATTATGCTGAGGATCATTGACCAAAGAATCATTCATGCTCACATTTTCACTTCCTTGCTGATGTCTTAAGATGGTGTATCAAAATTTCCAAATAATTTATCCTTCTTATACCATTAATTTAATGATGTGCATAATTTCCTCCTGCAGCAAAACCACCCCGGTAGCAACAGTCATTATGGTCAACCACTTCAATTTTAGTTCCATCAAACCACATGTAATGACTCCAGATTCTAAAGGCTATGTCCCAGAGTGCATTTCCAACTTGTGGTTTCATTAGGTGCTGTTTAACAGTTTTGAAAATGGATTTATTAAGAAATAGTATATGTGCTTGGATGAATTTACTTCTTATGAGTAAGAAAACTTTAATAAAAGTTATATACAATCATAGGTGGATTACATGGAACCCATTGTGGAGAAGATAACCCTTGTGGAAGATGCTAGGTTTGACTCTCCAAAGTCCATGTTCCTAGGCAGAGTTATGGGTAAAAATATTGCTTGCTGCTTATAAAAAAGAACATATTTGATCAAATAAATGTGTGTTTCTTAGCTTGTGTCTTGTTTTGCAGAGGTTGGTGACATAGACTATGAAATTCAAAGGCACAATGCTCCAGGCTTCATTGGATGCGTTTCAGGAGTGAGGTACAACATCTACGCCCCTCTGAAGGCACTGTTCCGTCCAAATGAAACAGATCCGCCTGTAACAACGCAAGGTTTTGTCTCTGAGTCCAATTGTGGGGCCTTTCCTCCTGTTCTGGGTTATGTGCCTTGGGAGGTGGACCCCTGGTTCACTGGCATAGGTGAGTGTTGAAAACCCGGCATCATTTCTGTAAATTGAAGGAATATTTTTTTTTTTAACAATTTACTGTTTCTTTTTATTACAGAATATTTTTATATCCATGATGATCTTGGCCTCTTCTGGATAACTTGTAAGTATTTATAAACATCTTGGCATATTTCTAATCAGGCACTGTCTTAAATATAATTATTTTCTTGCCACTGAATACGTCTTTTAAAAATAAGACCAATACTTTGACAAACTAAGAACGTAGTTGATATTCCTGATGAATCACTGTGATTGTGTTTTTCTTTATATCCTTTATAGCAGAAGGGTCCTTAGATTTGGAGCAAGCTTTTGAGGATCAGTAGGGCATCTGACTGCAGACTGAATTTAGATACAGTAGACAGAAGCCCCTCTGTCCCATCACTGAAATAAATCTATTTATCATTGATTACTTAAATGAGAAATTGCTTGAGTTTTGATTTTGATGAGCATTTTACTATAAATAACAGTTAAGTTTTACTGTTGATACAAATATGTGAGTATTCTTTTGTTATGTTTACATGTGTCTGACTTGGGATTCATAATCTACTAGACATCAAGTTAAATATCAAAAACAAACAATGTGCGACTTAAATGAATAACAGGCAAAGGGCAAAAATGTCTCCCTGCTCAGCAGGCCAAGCTGAAGTATCTGGATTAAACTACAGCAGAAACACCCCCTCTGCTCCACCTCTGTCTAAGACCTTCACCGGATCAATCTATATTTAGCCCAGCAAGGGCGCAGCTTGCTGTTCATCATTGGATGTTTCGGCTTAATAGATCACTTAGCCTCTGGGATATTATGCAAATGCAGGACATCCGCATATTATTAGGGATTGGTGCACCATTCAGGCAACCAAACAATAGAACAGCAGACATCTTTCTGTGATCAATATACTGTTGAAGATAACATCTGAATGGGAAATTACACTTGTCTTGTTTCAAATATAATTTATCCTATGACTGCTTGTTGCTTTTACCTGTAAAATTTTATATCAAATGATAAGCTTTTAGCAATACCTTATTGTTGTAAATATACCTAAAGCCTTTCAGAAACCACCATAGATATTTACTCTTCTAGTATTCTTGAACAAGAATCCAATGGTCTCTGCTGATGTATAAATTTGACCTATTACTGGAGTTAAATTTACACTCCCCATTTTCAATAATGTCAAAAAATTAGCAGATGGTTTCTCCTTGTCTCCCTGTCCTAACTGTGCTATTTTTATCCTTCAGTTATTGTCATTCTGGCTTTGCTGCTGCTCTTGGGAGGTTTGTATGCCATCTACGTCTATGCTTACCAGCAAAAAGGCAGTTATCACACCAATGAACCCAAAAATCTGGAGTCTCCAAGCAGCTCCAGGCCACTGACAGAGACCCTGAGGAGGGAAAAGAAGTACCTACCAGAAATTGAAGAGGAATTCAGAAGTGGCTAGCATCATAGGACGTTTTGGACAATGAGTGGGGGTTGGTATGAGTTTGGATTGAGGGAACTAGCACTTAAAAAAACCACAGATACCTGTAGTAAGTTTTCTAATTGTTTGGTTTTATTTTTTATGTTTAGTTTTGTGTTTTGTTTGACGAATGAGCGTCATAAAACACGCCCCGGTGCTCTGTTTTACACAGTCCTTGTTTTAGTAAGTTTAAAGCTGAAGTCAAGCCCCATGTTGCATGAGTAGCCAACAAGTCTCACACTGTATTGCAGGGTGAAATACTGAAGTGCCTCATCTGAGCAAGCTTAATCTGAACGCATACTAGCTTCACCAGAGAGCGTTCAGATAAGACACTGTGGGTAAAAAAAAAAGGAATTTCAAGGAACATATTCCAACTTTTATTGATTGATTTCCTGTCTGAGCCATTTTGGAGCCTGATGAACTTCATCAGTAGCTTTCTATATAGACCAATTGCCATATGAATTATACCTTTCATGGACAATCTCAGATGAGCCAATTCTGAAACAACAGCTAGTACTCCTAGAGCTTGACAATGCACATATATAAGAGCTGGTGAGCTGCAAGCATTCAAATCCAAGTAAAAAAGCTGACGATTACGGACTTGATCCATACAAAGATTGTAAAAGAGACATTTGCTTATATTTGTTGTATTACAGCCTATAATAGTGCATTTCCAATACAGAATAGCACTTGTAAGTGGTTCCGATTTGCCATAGCATTGCTAGTTTGCTGTTTTGTCGAGTAGCCTGCTCAGATTCACAACACATGGTGATGTGGAGTGAGAATATTAAGAAATAGTACCTCAGACCGTGGAAGCTTGTGGATTGTTGGTGTAACTCCAGAGTCAAAGTGTAAAATAAGTTTTCTGGGTACAAAGTGCCCTGAAGTTTCCATTTCTTCTGTCTTCTGGTCCCTTTTACTATGGTCAGTCTGTCAGCAGCTTGGTGCTATATTGTTTGACGGCTATCTCTACTTACAGAATTATACATATTAAAATCAGTCCTTCCATAATTCTTTGATGTTTAGTAATAGACTAATTTAAGGGACACACTGCTCTCTGGCCATACAAGAAGCACACACAAAAAACATTTTTACAAAGGACCACAACAGCACAGTACAGTACTATAATTTTATCTGACACTGCAAGGAAATGTTTGCTTCACATTCTAGAAAAATAGTCATTGCTGCTACTGCTTGGTTAGCTGCTTTCGTTAAAATAAAATAAAATCCTAACTTTAGTTCAAGTGGATGTTAAGAAGAATTTTATTTGTTGTGTGGTGCAACCAAAAATTAGAGCTATCATCAATCACTACTGCTCTCCTTAACACTAAAACACTACTGTGTATGTGAAATAAGCAGTTAAAGAAGTAAACATACTAGCTATGCATATGTAGAGCATGAGCGCACTTTGCAGTAAAATGCAATAATATAAGCTTCTTCCAGTCACTAACAGTTTTTTTTGGATTTACAAATGTTAAATAGCAGATAGGATGTCATGTAAAAGTGTATATGTGAACCTTCAATACTGTACTAAATGATTTTTTTTATTTCTAGAGTTTATACACTTTAAGCTTTGGAGTGCTCTGAATGTAAATCCTTTGACTCTGCAATGTATGAGCAGACACTACAGTGAAGACCTGCACTGACTGCTTAGTACTGAAAGTATCACATAGATCGCTCAGGTTAAAGGAATGCACAGTACTCTGCTGTCTGTAGAGCTAATGCACCCCAGAACACAACATTTATGGGTTTCTTCCATTACAGAAGGGCGGAGCTGTGCAAAATTATACAGGGAAAGAATGTACAGTAGATGTAAAAAAAAAAAAAAATACTGTACAGCAAAGACACGATTTGCCAATAATGTATGAAGCTGTACAGATCTGAAAGCTTGCATTTGCAAAGCTATATTTTTGAAAACGTGTTTGTAATGCGTTGACTGAAAGCAAAAGCTGAGCAAATGGAATGAAACTGTTGGTTTGTTGGTGATGCAAAGAATGGTTTCTGTTTTTGTTACATGGACAATCCCCACTGAAAGTTTAAATGTGAGATAAACTTAGATCACATATGCTTTGCTGCTTATTATGAAAAAAAGAAAAAAAAAAAGAAAAAATGTTTTACCTAAATGTAAACACCTCACTAAATCCATCGTTAAATGGACATCCACCTTAGCAGTGTCACATTATTTTCACCTTACAGCAAAAAACATATGTGGTCCCTGGAGTGTATGTGTGTCTGAGACCCGACCTTTTGATGTTTGTGTATTTGCAGCTTGGCCACCAAGACTGAGTAAATCTGCACAGATGCCAACAATCCAATCCACTAAATGTAATACAGTAACTCCAGGTTTGCAGGGTTTGGTCTACGGATGACGTCAGGAGGATTACAGTAAAATGGTCAGTAGAGGGAGCTATTCAGCCAGATGTCAGCACTGACAGGGTGTTTGCTTTATGCTGGAAATATGAAACTAACTGAGCACTATTTAATGCATTCTCCTAGAGTTAAACTTTAAATAACAATTTAAAAAACATATTTAAAGTATTCTAAAGTAGAGGGATTGTAATATGGGTATGATTTGGCTCCCAGAAGCAGATTTTAAAACCTTCAAAGGAAGAAATGCATTTTCAGACACCCTGTCAGCCATGATTTGCTTGAGATGGATGATAAGGCACCAAAGCAAGCAGGAGGCATGATAAGACCAGCTCAGATTTCTCTGCACCACCAAACAGAAGCTTTCTGAAACAAGTATTAAAAGTTTGGATTCTTTTTGTTGTTCCCCAGCTTTGTTTTGTAATGATTTCACTGTAAATGACCATTACTGTGTAAATTAAGGCAAACTGTCATCTCAATAAAAAAAAGCCTAAAAATGAAAACTGTAGTGTGTTAAGTGAAGTGTTGACTGGATGTAATAAACAGGCAGGAAGCAATGATACATCCAACATTCATAAAGTATAAAGTTAAACCTTTATTTTTATAGGCATACACTATACACAGCATTAACCTTCATGTTGTTCAATACTACTCAGGGAGACCTCATTTGAAATTAGCAAGCTTTCAATGAAATACATTTACAGTGCATTGCAAATATATCCACGCTCCTTGTAGTTTATTTTAAGATTCAAAATTTTTACAGAAACAAATCAGTTTATAGTCATTTTATGTGATGGACCAACACAAAAAGCATAAGGAAAAAACATAGATATTCATTTTACAGATAAAAATTAAAAATGTGGTGTCTTTGATAATCTGATGTCCATTATGTGTGGAGGAAAACCCCCAATTACCATGTAGATTGTAAAAAAAAATATGGAAACAGGCTTTCCTGTTTATTCTGACAGGAAAAGAAAAGAAATATGTCTAAAGAAATATGAAAAATTAAAGCATCTTAAATACTGACTTGTGGCAAGTGGAAGTTCACTTTTCAGCAGACATTAGGTCAGTTGTAAAGTAGATACAGTGCTTAAATGTTTATGTTCAACATTTTCCTCATTCAATCTCAGCTTAAGCTATTTTCCAGGGTGGAACTGATGAAAATATCAATCTGTTTATGTCCAAAGCTGATGGAGAAATACCCCAAAAGTGGCCTCTGTTCATTTCATTGCTACATCTTTTAGATGTACAGTACAGACCAAAAGTTTGGACACACCTTCTAATTCAATGGGTTTTCTTTATTTTCATGACTATTTATAAGGCAAGAAATCCCACTTATTAACCTGACAGGGCACACCTATGAAGTGAAAACAATTTCAGGTGACTACCTCTTGAAGCTCATCAAGAAAATGCAGAGTGTGTGCAAAGTAGTAATCACAGCAAAAGGTTGCTACTTTGAAGAAACTAGAATATAAGGGGTATTTTCAATTGTTTTACACTTTTTTGTTTAGTGCATATTTCCACATGTGTTATTCATAGTTTTGATGCCTTCAGTGTGAATCTACAATGTCAATCGTCATGAAAATAAAGGAAACTCATTGAATTAAAAGGTGTGTCCAAACTTTTGGTCTGTACTGTATCTGAGTCCAAATAATTCAAATGCTAAGTTGTTTCTTTTCTAAATTGTGGACTATTTTGTATTGATCTATTACATAAAACCCAAAGTCCGTAGTTAATGTGATAAAACAATGAAAGGAGAACAAATAAAAGCAGAGTGAAAACCTTTGCAAGACACTGTATAATAATGTGGACTTCAAAAAAAACATGGTAAATCAAATGCTATACAATGGGTAATTTAGCTTTTTCTTACTTAATAACCTTTCTCTGTTTTATTATACAACATATCACATGCAAATTATATGAGCTTTTTAGTGAATAATCTTTTGGCACTTCTTTTAAATGTTAAAGGAAGACACTTACTCTTACTATTTTACTTTATTATCATGGTATGATGATGTTTATATGTCTGCTGTATATACAACGATCTGAGTACCAATTCTGGAATTTTGTGAGGTAAGACCTCTTCTTTGCCATCTAAAGTTACATTCAGTCAGTCGGTTTGTCTTCTAGTTGCCTATTTTTGCAGAACATTGATATAAATGAGCTTATTTCATGGCAGAAATGTGTTAATGATGCAAGCTTTTCAGTGGAACAGTCAGGGTATAACGTTATTATCCACAATACTACATGACCGAACAGGAAAAGCATCTGACTGAAGCTAAAGCACTTGGCTAACACGTTTAGTTGGTGATGTGTCAAAAGACAGCACATGCACTTCACTGATCTACATTATGTATGCTGAAAAAGCTTGCATAACGTACAGAGATGGTGAATGAAGGCCAGTCTATAGATATAGCAATAAAGCTAAGTCATGTCCACTTCCCGCTCTATTCCCACGTACTTCAGAGCATCAGCTTGGCTGTATCTGTGGGTGGAAACATTAAGTCAAGAAGCAAGTAATTGAGCAGGTAAAAATGCATAGACTGCATAGACTATTTTTCTCTAACGCTACATTTTAACTAATGTAGAGTCACAAAGAGGCCTGCAACCCCACCTGTAGTCAAAGAAGAGCTCTTCCCCCTGCAAGATAGCTCGCTTGGCGAAGATTCCAATACGGTGGTCTCCATTAACCATCACAACTGCATTGGCAATAAGATCAACATCAGTGAAGAAAGTCTTAAGAAAACCTTGAATTCATTCTGCCAATGAAACACTCACCTTTAGCATAGCAGTTGGGGTTAACTGAATGATTTGCAAATCGAATTTTGTTCCCCTTTCGTGTGGCATCCACTACAAAATCTGTAGAGACAGAATCAAAGGGTTAGCTCAGGACTTTTCAAGACTTGTAGAGTTAGACTTGTATAAGCAGTTCATATCTTTGCAGCAGAAGATAAATCCGGAGTACTTATCCCTAAAGCTACAGTTAACAGGAAGAGAAAAGTGAGCTTCTATGATCTTAAAGTCTCAACAAATCACGAGAATTTATGTGAATTTTTAAGTACCATTAAAAAGATTTGCATGGGAAGATTATTAATGAAGAAACTGATTTATTAATTACATTAGAAATGGTGGTTGGTGGAGGTATGCCACCAATAATCTTCTTGGGTCAAACATGAACTGAGAGCGGAACATAAAAAGTGTTTTCCTTCTGACTAGCCAACAGCTTCAGAGACCAGGTGTAACAAGGTTTCATGTATACACTAAGTGAACGCGCTATGAGTCTTCTCTACTCCAATTAGGTTTTACCTTTATAAGCCTTAAACAGAACATCACTTCAAACTACCATTCAAAGCAATTTCTGATTCCAACTTAAACAAATGGTAAAGCATTGCAGCAAGAATAGAAAAAACCTGCCGTTGTTCAAATTGAAAAGGAAGCTTGACATGTATTTATCGTAAATCCTTCCTCGTCGGTCTGCCTCATCTTGAGAGATCAGCTGCAGATAAAAATGAAAGAATTAAAATCAATCATAATTCCCACGAAAAAAATCTGTGAAAAAAAATCTAATTAAACTGCATGGACTTGCCTCTCCACAGTACTCAGAGATAAATTCATTCTTCTGCACAGGCTCTTTGATGAATGTTCCCCAACCAGCAACATCTGATGGAGCCAGCAGCAGGTGCTGAAAGAGAAGCCATAAGTAGGAGTTTTCTTTCATGATGCACAACATCTGAATATCGGACCATTAGTGTGGCACTATTGTCTGGAACTTTCATGAACCTTTTTAAGGCCTCTTTGGATGCCGCAGTTCTTACAGGACACGACTTTGCTGTCCCAGTGGTCGGCAGCTCCACAGGTCATGCAGAGATCTGGGTCACACTCTCGTACGGCCAGGTAGCATGGACACTGCTTGGTGTTGCACTGGGTTTTACATCGGCAGCCCGGGAAACGGTTCTGGCCTGCAAAACATTTAGATACAAAGAAACTGCTTGACCAGGTTCTAGTGCAATTGCTTGTTAACACATATAGTGACAGTCAATCGCATCCACAGAAACAAGATAAGGATGACTTGGTGAAGTTCAAACGAGCATTGAAAAGGGAATAAAACGGATTTAAGTGACTTTGTCCGTGGCAATTTCTTTGACGCAAGACAAACTAGTCTAGTATTTCAGAAACTGCTGATCTACTGGGATTTTGTGCATTTTGGGGGGTCTATGGAGGACAGTCCAAAAGAGAAAAAACATCCAGTGATACCTTGTTGATATCAGAGATGAGGGAATATAGGTCAGACCAGGTTGAGACTACAAAGGGCAAAAAGATGATTGCAGAAAATTATCTCTGAACATACGAGTCAACCTTAAAGCAGATAGAATACAATACAGAAGACCACACAACAGGTAACACTAAAAATGAACTGTAACAGATTGGAAAAATATTGCTTGGACTACCGGGTCTTGATTTTAGCCACAACATTCAGATGGGGCGTCAAACTATGGGATAAACAACGTGACAGCCTGCATCTGTTTTGCCTATGGGGGCGGTGGTACAAGGATGTAGGGGATATTTTTTGCACATTCTTGGGCACTTAGTAAAAAATGAGCAACTCTTAAACACCACAGCATACCCGAGTATTGTTGCTGACCATGTCCATTCCTTTGTGACCACAATACACCCATATTCTGCTGCTATTATACAAGTAAGACAAAATATATCTTATTAATATTTGATACCTTGTTGAATAGTTGAAGTAAAGCCTTAAGGAAGTTCTGAAAGATAAATGTATCTAAATCTGTGTACCTAATAAAGTTGTTGGTAAGATCATATAAGAGCCCTCTACTGGCAGAAATGAAGACATACAACTTTAAAGAGCGCAACATCCTCTGGGCAGAAAAAGTAAAACCTTGAGCAATGATAACCTAAATGTTTTATTCATAAGAGAAAACTATCTATAACATAAGACCCAGACATATTTTTGTTTCTCTTTGAGGTGCTCTTTAATCCCCCATTTCTTTCCTCTTTGGGGTTTATGTGTCAAGCTTTTTCAGGCTGGAAGAGTTTGACTCATACTGATGATGCTGTATATCAGGCACAGAGCCTCTGACATCCCTTTGATTCTTTTCCAAGTCTATGGAGCACACACATGTGGAAAAGAGGGCTGCTTCCTGTTTGGCAGCGGTGTTCCTCTGCTACGGGAAAAGGCGGCGTAACATGGAGAAGGGAGGAGAGTGAACAAGGGAATTTTTTTTTTCCAAGCCTTTCCCTTTATCTGTTGTTAACCCTCCAGAGGACGAATTGCAAAGCTGATTCCACCACCATGTGGTCGTTTTGGGAAAAGCTTCTCTGGGTCACACCTGCTGTAGTGAAAGCCTAATTATAAATGCAGCTTTGTGGTAAAACACAACCATCTATTCCCACCAAAAGACGATTTGCTCTCTGACCACTGCCAAAATACAGTTCATATTTCACATTCTACATTTCTGCTCCTTTGTGACAAGAGGGACTCAAAAAAATAATGCTTTCAGCGATAACCATGGTAATGACCTGGAAGAGCAGACTGAATGCAACTACTGTTTACGAGCAGCACAAGTAAAAACACCCACTTTCTGACAAACTCTTGACAGGTGAAAAGCAAACGGTAACACTCACACTCGTGTTCGCACTGACAGAACTTCTCACAAAAATTCTGGGTCATCACACAGGGGCAGGAGCTGTCGCATGGGTGGTCAGGGTGGTCACATGGCTGATAGTTGTACACCTGATTGGAGGAGTTATCTGGAGCAACATGGGGAAAAAGCAGAAAGATCAACGCTACAAGCTGTGCTAAGTGTTCCAGGTCAAGGAGAAGCAAAAATCATAAAGATAAATTTACCTTTTTTCAGCTGAATCTTTGCCCATAACCTACAAGAACAAACAATTTAAGGCTCTTTACAAAACAAACAGATCCTTTTTACACAGAAAAATACAATCATCAAATAACAGACTGATTAAGAGTACATATACTAAAATTTTATTCTAGTTATTAAACAATGCAGTCACATTTATTTTATTAATAACATTTGTAAAATGTTTTCTATCTAAAGAAACTTTACTCTTCCTGAACGGGCTTGTAGGGACAGTAGATAGTTGATTGCATAGAGTTATTAACTTTGCTGGTACATCATTCATAACAAGCATGCATGTCATGCCAGTAAAAATTAAAGACTCCCATTTAACAGTAAGAATCAGTGGCTGTGACTGAATGGGTTTGAAAGGCCAGATCAGCAACATAAAAAACCCTAAACCTTATTAAAGAAAAACTAGAGTTAATGATGAATGATTATGTTGTTTATGATAACTGGATAGTATTTTTTGTGCTGCAAATTTGCCGTTACTGACAGTCTCTTTTTCCTATTTTGTTCCTTTTCACCTCTCTTTGATGATGGACTATGCACTACTTTGTCTTAGTTTATTACCTACCATTTAAATAAATTGCTTTTCAAGTTGGGTTTAAAATGTGACCAAATGTTGACAATCACAAGATATTAAAAAGCACTGTCTCATTACAGACAAACTTGCCTGTGTTTCCTTTTCTTCTTTTGGGGTGAGATGCCTCCATCTACCAAAGGGACCCGGTGGATCAGAACCTCTTTCGCTGCAAACTCGTAGACCTGTGAGAAAGGTCAACAACAGCCAAGTTAACCAACAAAACAATCACACATACACACAATTACACCAACTTTGTCCTCATAGCATGACATTGTGCAATATTGTGCAACCTGTGTACATTACTAAATAATCTGTGACAAAATGTCCTGCTTTGTTCCATCTTCTGCTTTCACAACCAGAGCGCAGCAACCAGATGCAAGAGTGTATCTGCATACACACTGAAATATGCACACACACAAACCACCTCTGGCTGCCAAAACCCAGATTTGGCCTCTTCCCCAGGACACAGACATGCATAACGGTGCAGCTGGTTTCAGCATTTTCACAGAGTGAAGCAGTAGGCGGGACATTCGCAACATAAGCATAGCTGTTACAGTCCAATACAGATTTAGTTGCTTTCTGACAAAAAAAAAGAGACCTCCAGAAGTAGAAATGAAATAAAGAGGCTGGGTCAATGTCTCTGACATGGATTGACACTGTAACACTGACCACTAATACAACTAAGAAAACAAAGAAAGAAATATTAATAGCAGCCCAGAAGAAACTAAAATGACAGCAGCTCTGTTGCCTCTTTTAAAACTTGCATTACATGTAACTATGAGAAATGTCACATCTGGTAAGAATCCCTGTTTATGGGGCCACATGCAATATAATGTTCTAGTCAGTCCAATTAGGCGCACCATAAAACCACCAGCTCACTATGCATCTGTCATTACATAGGAACTAACTCAAATGTAACAAAAAAAACCCATCTACAGTATGTTTTTCACTTTGTGTCCAAACAACCATGTGTCATTTTAGGATAGACAAAAAACATGTTTCTTGGATAATTACTACGAAACAACAGATGTTAGATGTTAGTATGTTTCTTTATTATACTGGTCATGGCTCTATTTATTTTACCTATTCTACAAAAACATTTAAGATGGGCTATTTAAATACATTGAAGCAGAGCCCACTTAATGAAAGATGATGTTCCTTGAGTCATTTAAATCTAAATTTAGGTTTGATCTCGACGAACCTCTGTACAACTTTTTCCTTAGTTCAAATCACTTAATCACAAATATGCATAAAAGTCTCCAGAAACCTTGTGAAACAGACTGATAGCTTGACAATGCTTTTTTTTAATTATATTGCTAAAGTTAAACGTACTTATCATAAAAATCATGTAAAAAGATTTTCTAACATTTTCCTTGAAGCCCATAAAAAACCCTAAAATGCCTTTAAGGGGCCTAAAGCAAACTCTTACAGCTGTTGAAAGCATGTGTCTATGCCATACAGAAAGGAACTGCAAGCTTATCTTTCATAGGAAGTGTAAAGAAACCTTTGCTCTGTGTGAAAAAACATTAGGATTAAAGTTTGCCTCAGAGAACACCAAAACTCCGAGATTAGCGCTCTTTGAACAAAATAGTCTAAAATTGGATTATTTGGACATTAGAACAGAGGATATACAGTATGTTGCATAAACCAAATACAACTCCATAGAATCCATCATGAATTCTACGGTATGTGTGGGAAAACAGGAGACAGTTTGTAAAAAATAAATTTAAAAAATAGTAAACTAAAGTAGAGTTGGACACATTTTTGTTTAATGATTAAAACAAGGTTATTTTTTGTTGTTCAAGTTCAGTGAAATCCCTTTCAATTGACATGTGAACATTTTGTAATGAAGAAAAAAATGTTTATATGTAATATGAGTATGAAATTTGTACCTGTTTGCAGTTCTTGGTACCAATGAGACGTGCAATGGAGCAAAAGTTGTTAAAGTATGTGCCGTGCAGCACCCTGAAGAGTGACTCCTCGGCCCCACTCCACTGGACCACACAGCACTCCTGCTGCTCCATTTCATCTTCACCTGGACGCAGCTTGGTTGGAGTCTGGCAGCGAGAATTCCCCTCTATTACACACACACACACACACACACACACGCAGGCAAAAACACGGCTTTGTGAAAAGACAAGAAAAAAATGGTTTAATTCTTATTGGAAAACTGTTTGAAGATCTTACCTGCCTTTAAAACACATTCCTTCTTTTACTGCTGAATATTGCACCTTGTTATGCCCACAAAAGCCAGTTCATTAAATTTGTATTTTATGTGAAACACCAAACTTTTTTAGTTTTCTAAATTTTATTTGCAAATAAAATGGTACATTTGTCTTCTGCTCTGTTGGGTTAATAGCTTGTAGAATCTAGAATCAACTTTCACTGCAATAACAGCAGCAGGTTTTTGTGCTGATTCTCAGCTTTGTAGAACTACATACTGACTTTTTTTGCTCATTCCTCCTTGCAAAAAAGCTCATATTCAGTCAGATTATATTACATTACATGTTCACATGCTGCATTTTGCATGTTGGCCAAAAACCTCGATGTTGTTCTCATTTTCTCATCACTTTTTTCACATAACAAAATCATTTCTGAATATTAAATTATGTAGAGGTGGAGATTATACACTATCAATTGACATTTCTGGACAAGATGACTGTCTTTCCATTGACAAACACATATATGATGGAAGATTTTGGATATTCAAAACTGATGCTCAACATCCCGAGGACAAGCTGGAGAGGTGAATGTTGCCTGGCAACAGGCCGAATGGAGCACTACTGTCGCCATATGCTCCAGTTTCTTCATGCTCTGCATCAGTCTGCTGAACAATCTGTTTTTCCACATTATCCTTACACGTGTGATAAAGTGTGGTGAGTCACTGGCTAAGCTCCAGCAATTTCCCACACCAGCTTCAAGAGAGGAACTGATTGAAAAGAAGATGAAAGATTCAGGGGGGAAAATTAAAACAAAAAGCCAATGGACGATTCTCTTATTTCGTTCTTTCCACTCTTTACATCAAGATGTAAGCAAGAAATGTAAAAAAAGAGGAAAAGAAAAGCATGGAGATGAGGAGAAGGCTGGGTTTATATGGAGGTTGATTTATGCAAAAATAATGGTTGGTGTATTTTGGTTGGCAACAGACAGCTGATATTGGGAGAAGATGTGAGGAGAGAGCAGGATATGACTTGAAAGCTGTAATCTGCAGCCAAATGTTCATATTTCAGACAGAGAGCAGTGAGTTAGGCAACACAGTCATGCAGAAGCTAGGAAAATGGGGGGAAATTCATGGTAAATGATGCATCTATTGAATGACTCAGTGCATCAGGTTTCTGGAAACAAATTTTGTCTGTACTGTACAAACCCACAGAGCAGACAACTTTAATTGCCTAGCTATAAACACATTATCACATTTATTTCCAAGTGACTGCAATTATGGATTTTTTTCCCCCGCTTTTTAAAACAGAAAAAAACCCAGTCGTTCAGTAAGAGGAGTGCAATACCTGAGGAGGAAGTGGTTTCATGGTCACTTTCACCCTCCTTGCCTTCCTCAGCAGACCCAGTTGGTCCAGAACCGCTGGAACCGGTGGGTCGCTGCTGCCTCCGTCGCCTCCGAGATCTCTGCGACCGTAACATATTCCGATCTACGAACTCTTTAGCTCCTTTCTGCACAAATGAAATGTTGATGGGGGGAAAACGCAATGAGCACTGAAATGTAGAACATATCCTGAGCACAGAGTTCATGGACCGGGTATACCTGTAACAGGAAGCAGTCTTCCCCACACGGTTCAGTCTCCATGCGGATCTCCTTACTCTTCCTCTTGTAAACATTGGGTGTTGCATGAAAAGCTTCATGAACAGAGACAATGCATTCTCACTACCTGCTGCATGAACTGCAACATTCAATGCAAACATTAATAAAAATATTTCAATTGTAATATATTGATCAGAGTCTTAAATCAAACAAAGAAAGGGCTATTACGGTGGAGGAAACAGTCGTATTTGAAGCAACGTCTACAGAAGAGTGTGTGGAAGGAATGCAACGACTGCTCCCTCTGCACAGACTTTGCAAAAGGCCCATCTAAGTTGGGAGTGCAGAGGGGGGGGAGTTTTACTGGGCCTGGTGGCTCCTGTAGATCCTTGTACCTGTGAAGAATATGGGAAATATGTCAAAGCTTTAATGAAATAAGAGATGCACTGATCTGATATTAATATCTGTGTCGGTCCAGATGTTGAAAAAAGTCTATATAGGTTAGCGGTGACAATTTGCCCAATCCATAAACTTTGCAGAAACATAATTATCTCTGTTGCTAATTCATGAATTAACTGCTATTAACCCAATTTTTAAGTCACATTTTCACTTTGTACAGCCTGGCTGAATTACTGGCTGACTTGCAGAATTAAGACAACCTCAAATTGGTGAAAAGATCTCAAAACCAATACATCATCCATTAATCTAAAGAAATTAAAAAACAGATGAGACATCAGAACCTAAAACATTTATCCACAAATGGAGGACATATAGAAAAGTGGTGACTCTTCTCGAATTAACAAGGGTGACCCAGAAGAACCCTGAAGCTGCATATATAAAATTCAATGGTGAAAACTTGAAGGAAGGAAGATATACCCCATTACATCCAACGTAAAACTAACAACATTTTTCTAAAAATGTACATCATATGACAAGCACTGTGGGGTAGTTTCCTGGTCTGGAGCTGCGTTGCTGTTTCAGCACATGACAATGAATTATGCTCTCTTTCAAAGAATCCTGAAGGAGAGTGTTTGATCATCAGATTAGAACTAACCAAAAAAGGTCAAAGTCTGGACCTAAATATTAAAGCAGGTTGCTGGAATTCAAAAAACTCTTCTGCAAATCAGAGTAAACCAAAATTCCTCCACAGTGCTGTAAAAGAATCACCGCCTTCTATTGCAAAAGCTAGATGTGATTTGTTGCCGCCAAGGTTGGCACATCCAGTTGGAGGGGCAATTACTTTTTCACATATGGCTATGTAGCTTTGTTTACCTTAACAAATTAAATAACTGTTTGAAAACAGCATTTTGGGCTAACTTTCTTTTTTTGATATATTAATTCAGTATTGTTAAATAGCCATTTGTTCATTCAGGCTGCCACAGGGTGTACTAACTTTTTCACATGACTGTAAGGAACAGAACAAATCTGAAATACTTCTTATGCCACCATAGATGCTTCTAAGGTCTTTCAGCTCCTGACGCAACTATCCTTTGAGTATGAGAGCCAGAGAGGAACCCAGAATTCTTAATTCACCTCTAGCTGCTTAGATCTCCATGGTGAACGCTAAGCAACAGACTAATGATCGTGGTGCAAATACATCCCATTGACTGCACTTTTCTTACTTTTCCTTCAGCTCCTCTGTGGTGCCCTTGTAGGGAAACATCGAGGCGATGGCTGTAAATATCTTATCGTTAGGGATCCTCTTGCTGCCGGACGCATCTTTCACTTTTGGGAAACAAAGCAGGGATTGTTACACAAGTGAACCAGATATGACCAAACATCAGGTTTTTATACAGATGCATAAACACTGATTATGCAACAAGGGTGTTTACACAATTCTGAACAAGACATTGTCTCCTATTCTTAAGAACAGACCGTAATAATTGTTCTTAATGGTTGTACTTTCTTGTATTCTGTAATTCTTGTACATTCTTGTACATGCATGCTGAGTGGATCCATTTCACAATTGTTGGGAAAGTGTGTAGTTACCACTAAATCCAAACACAGCTCTGTAATAGGAGTCAGGGCATATCAGTGTCATGAACAAACAAGTTCCCTCAAACAAGGGAAAACAGGGCAGCTTTAAAGTCATCATGTCAGTTCAAGAGCTGCTGTAGCAGGACGACCTTGTGGCAGCTGCATGGTGTAAAAAGAAGAACAGTATGTGCCTTGTTCACACAGAAGCACTGTAAACACAGATACTCACCCTCTGTGGTGCCTCTCCTTTTTCTCCTGATTAATGTCCCAGCTTTAGTCTCTTCAGAGCCTTCCACTGAGCTCCTCCTCATCATCATCCTCTCTTCCTCTTTCTTCCCTGCAACCTCTGCTGCCATCACCCCTGCATCCTCCTCCTCTTCTTCGTCATGGTCAGAATATTGACTCAAGGCATCCACAAGTTCCTTGAAGATCTCGTCGCTGATGAACCCGCCCTCTGGGACAAAAACAATTATTTCTTATATCTTAAGTCATGGGTTCATATAGAAAAAAATGCTATAAACCTCTACTATTAATTCAGATGAAATACATACACAGCAAATACAGTGTCCTAAAAAGAATCCATACATTTTCTACACTCGATATAACCACAAACTTTATAATATATATAAAGTTTTTAACATTTTTGGTAAGTTTTTAGGATAAACCATTTGTGGTAAGACTTGAAGTTGGCATTAACAGATACTCTCCATCCAATTTGACTAAGTTTAAACAATTTTGAAAATAAAAATGGGAAACATTTTTAGTCTGTACATCTGGAAAACTAGTAAAGACGTAGTATTTCCAGAAATCTGCGGTTGTAGTGGTGTAATTGTGACGATATCTTAGGAAATTAATGTATCTTTAAGGCTCTGCCTACCTCTGTCACCATGAACGCCATCATAGTTGTCAATGAGTTCCTCTAAGAAGGCCTCATCCTGTTCAAGCACCTCATCGCCCATGTAGGGAATGTTGTGTAGGAACGTTTCATCCTCCACCTAAAAGAAAAAACTCCTGTTGGTGCTTCATTCAACAAAATAACATTAAGTGTTTCTAAGTGTTCCAAGGCTTAAAAACCAATACAATTATACATCAGCCATGAACCGTAGCATGCAAAAACAATATCAAAAGATAGTATATGATACCATGAAGTTGTGCTGCAGTGGTGACCACGAGTACATGAAGGGGATTCCTGCCACTGTAGACAGAGGTTTCATTGGAATGGCCTGAGAATTAAATTCCGGGAACCCAAACTCCACTGCACACATCTGGAAGAGGATCAGAGGTGAGGTGAACATGACCATACTCTGAATGAGTCTTCTGGATAATTATAATTTAACACAGATGCTGTTTTGGCTCAGGCAGGAAAAATAAATACATTTGCAGTGAAACTCAACAGCATGTGGGAACATAAAGATACCGCTATATTTTCAAACTGTTTGGGTTATGAGCTCACTTAAGTCATCAGTTCCCTTTGTCACTGCCTATTTAGGCTCCTTTAATCCTAACCGCTCTCTTTTTAAAAGAACATACCTTCTTATTTGCCAGAGATCCACTAAAGGTTGAGACAGGGATGGCTTGAATCCTAAGCTTGGACCACTCTGTATTCAGGAGATTAGTCTGCAGCTCAATCTTTTGCCTGTTGGACATGAACAAGCTCTGGAAACACAAAAAGACCAAATCAGATAAAACTCAAATGAAGGGGATAAACTACAGACACATAGCAGCTTTTTTCCACCGTTCACAGACATTAACCTATAAACCATGTGTCAATGACTGGTTTAACCCACCTTGACTTTGTCTACTTTTTGAAGGCGTTTTAACTGGCGAAGGCGCATATACTCAGACTTGACCCTCCTTCTCCACTCTAGGAGACTGCGGGAAGGGGTAAAGGAGCCAGGCTGAGGCCTTGGAGTTGATAGGACAGCACTAGTGCCAGAGGCTGGGGCTGCGGCAGCTGTTTCTTCCATCATTCCTTAAAAATTCAAAAAGAGTATTCAGGAAGCAAGTTGAAACTCGTTGTAGATTCAAATTTCCCATTGTTGGCCTGTTATTTGGCCTCCAAAGCACAGCGACAGTTGTATCTTTTGCAGTAGTTTTGTGTGATAACCCAGATAATTTTAAAGTCATCCCATTCATTTTTTCACACAATCCATATTGTGTGAAAAAATGACTAAAATATCATGTCAATAAACTTTACAAGACAAACAGATTCATGAAATACCAATTTAAAAAGAATCATAATGCAAAACAAATCAGTGCATTCAATTCCAAATCTTATGCAGCACCGCCCATAGGTTTCCATACACTCACTATCAGCATGAATGTCATAGTGATGCTTTTAATATATTATTTCTTATGTCTGGAATTATTACAGCAAACAGCTTGAATTGAGTGCTTATGTTTGGATTTGATGCACATTTTCTAGCATCATACCTCTGGCAGTCTATAACTGCTAGATATACTGTTGGTTGACACAATAAAAGAGAAGGACTACTCCCAAATTCTTTAATTTCAACTCAAATCAAACACTAGATGGCTGAGATCTAAACTGGCTGTTCAATCAGGACAGCGATCACAACTACAGATAGAAACTTTCTCTGGAAAAGACAGAAGAGGCTGGAATTAGCCTTAAAATGCATGACATCAATTTGCAACTCCTAACAGACATTATTTCGACAAATATTAGTGTGAACATGTGCATACACTTGAGTTTCAATGTTAAACCTTGGACAAAATCTACAATAAATACAACATTGTGCACACAATTCTTGTTTTCTATATGATATAAAGTTATTCTATTCTTTAAAAAGGCTTAAATACACCCATGTCATTCATAGATAAGGGCATCAACATTAAGTCCTGCATGATCCTAATGATTGTGTAAAATATAGTTAAAGTCAGTTGATCGCAAATTAGTGAAAAAAAAGTTGTTAAAGTAATTTATTCTTCAACAATCCTTCAGTATGACACAATCTCGTTTTCCTTAAGAATGCACTTCCCCATTTACCCTAAATGTAACCCTCTTTGAAATACTGCCCCCTTCTGTTGGCAAAACAAAACTGCCATCCTCTGGAGAAAACAAGCCTACCGTCCGGGTGATTTAAACTGCACCATGTTTTCTAATTATTTTTAAAGGGCGGCCATTACCAAAGCAGTGGGCGATTATTGTGGCCTGTAAATAAAGTCGAAGAGTTAAACAGCGTGGAGCATCCACATTGCTACGAAGTGGGCGTGCCTCAACAGAGCAGAAAAGTGCGTAGTACAGTTTTTCTGTGGTTCATCATGGCCCGAGTGAGCATCTACATCACTGTTTGCGCCATAACCCCATCAGAAATAAGCATTAAGGCAAAACTTAGCGCCGAAATCAGCGACAGGGGGTTTGATCGAGGAGGAGGAAGCTTGTAAACGTGTGATACAACGCAGATGAAGTGCGCTGCGTCCTCTGGGTGCAGCCACGGCAGCTACACGGTGCC
Organism: Xiphophorus maculatus; assembly: GCF_002775205.1. NCBI lineage: Eukaryota > Metazoa > Chordata > Actinopteri > Cyprinodontiformes > Poeciliidae > Xiphophorus > Xiphophorus maculatus. The sequence continues at coordinate 7,487,903 of NC_036458.1, read as the reverse complement.
CATTTAAATGGGGAACACTTTAGCGACGTGCCCACCCAAGCTCCACAATGACGGCGCGGCATTCTGGTACACGCGTGTGCACGTCTACATCCACACAGCAACTGTCGCGGTTATTAAATACCTTTAAATCCTCGCGTCCTCTCTGTTGCGACTACAGCCCCGCAATGCGATCAAGTCCCTCTCTGTACGTGTGTGTAGGAAAGAGAGTGAGTTGGTGAGTGAGTGAGAGAGAGAGAGAGAGAGAGAGAGAGAGAGTGTGCGTGTGCGTTGGTGTGTGCGTGCTGGACAAATTAAGGCTGTCTTTGGTTTGGATCTGACGCAGGTATCGTCTCCATGCGTGGGGATGTCAGAGAAATCCCAGCGTTGTCCGCGGACATGGTGCTGGAGGCTTGTTGTAGCTTACAAATAGCTACGCACTTAGCTCAGCCCAAGCAGGATAGTGACGTATTTATTATGAAGCAGCCTTTCCAAGAAGAGGAGCCAGGATTTATGCATATTCTGCGTCTTGGGAATAAAAAGTAGCTCAGAGGAGCCGCCGCTCAGCCATTGCTCGCACACTCAGGAACTGATTAACTGTTCGGAGATTTATGGTCATATACATACGCAAGATTAATTCTCTTTAGGCCTGCGGTTAGTGGCCAGCCCTTTAGAAAATATTACATTCCACCGCCTGTTGGTGTAAAATACAAGCATTAAAATACATTATGACAAAAAAGACGATTAAAAACAGCAAATAGCCCATAAAACGAAAAAAAAAAACCCGAAAAAATAACAAAACACATAGCATATCTTACAACAGAAACAGCCACACAATATTACTGGTTTACAGACTAAGGTCATAATGATGAAGTAAGAGCTGAAAACCAGCTTACAGTTTTATAAAATTCCAACGGACTTCTGTCGAGAGGGAAATCAGCCTAACTGCGGTTCAGCTTTTCTCCTGCAGAGGGAGCTCAATACATTTTTCTTCTCTGTGGGAAAAGACAGCGGGCTAGGTGCAAATAACACGGATGCCAGAAAGATCTTGGTTGGCTACACACATTTCTAACGGAGAGCAATAGCTGAACTCACTATAAAAACTTTGCTATCAGCAGGACAAAAATCTGAAATATTGTTTTTTTTCACACGGCTTGAAATGAACACATCATTCTACATTAAATTGATGCCTTTGAAGGTACTTATAACTTAATTCTCAGGTTGATGCACATATGATTTTTAATACACTTCTGTTGTCAATTAGTCATCAAATTGAAGTGAAAATATTCTTTTTACCCTTTCTTTGCCTCTAGTATTATTTCAGCTTTATCCGTTTTGAGTCCTAGGACTCTACTGCCTACAGGTGTTTACCAATGGTAGACTCATAGCAGAACTGACAACAATGCTCCTTACAACTAATGGCAATTTAGACAAAATAATATGACTATAATATAGTTTAACTGTGAAAGGAAATCAGAGCGCAACCATGCAATTTCTTAAGGACATTTAAGTGACAAACACCAGTCCAAAAGATTCATTTAAAGTTTTGGTGGGGAAATCCTACAGAATCATCTTGTTTTAAGGGTGGGAAAACAAGGATCATATAGGTACAAACCCACATGTAAAATATTTGATTAATTCATTCTCATCACTGGAAAAGGGAAAATCCTAAATTTTCATTTATTTGTGTGATATTTCTTTATAATTCCTCTACATCTGTGCCCACATCAATATTCTCTTAAGAAAACCAAAGCCTCACTTTTATGTTGCTAAATATCTACATTAGGAGTATTAACATTTTCAGTTAACTGGAAAAACAATATTTGTCCAACGATGAAAGCTCAAAAATACAATTAACCTATTAGTTTTGCACATAGTGTAGGCATTTGAGTACTTATCGTAATTTACACACACACAAAAAAAACTTGTTTAACACACAAGAGGGCACTATACGACTGGTTCTTACAGGACGACACAATCTATAATAATAAAACATTATTTAGATTAGTACACTTAAAATCATGCCCCCATAACATAACAAGCTGTGTTTTTTCCTGCCTCAGGCATTCTTGACTTTTTATTGAGCATTTAGAGAAAAGATTAGGATGGTGAAACTTTTCTAGATAAAATAGCATATTTGGTGGTGTGTGACGCAAGCAGTGCAATATTGATACTGAACTGTCAAACAAAAGCAAACACTCACAGGAACACACAGATTAGAGATAAAGGCTGCAATAGGGAGGACGTTTTTCTTCCTGCATTATGTAAACTCGATGTGTTGATGTTGGCGTGTGACTGACCTAAATATTACAAGAGAAATTGTCTGAAACAAAAGGTTTTGAGAATGAAAAGATGTCCAAGACAAATAACTCTGCAGTCAAGAAAAATATCTAATTAAAAAACAGCTACACAAAGCTACATTTGCTTTAGCATTCTTGGACATTTAAAACCTATTTAACGTTATTCCTTTTTAAAAAGTCAATTCATCCATATAATGGTGCTCACAAGAATGCCTTTGATATTTAAGTGCGTGTTTCTTTTTTTGAACACTCTACCCTTTATATGAAACTGTGCTCTCAATGTTAAGTGAAATGAAATGTGGGAGCAATTTTGGCATGAGCTATATGTGGCTTTGCTCCAAGCCCAGCAGCTGAGAAAGAGCACTTATTCTTCAATGATACAGAGAAACACTTCAGCTTCAGACTAAGTCTCCTTGCTGCCTCTCTCTTACCACAGAAGTTTAACGTGATGTTAACAATGACGGGAACAAGGACGTTGTTTGTCTTCAACATTGATGATACACCACAGCACGGATAAAGAGAGGACATTCCTTATGTAAATCATGCAGAGTAAATCTTGATTTACAGCAACAACAAAAAATGGAAAATGTAATCAAATGTGCCACCAAACGAGAAATTAAAGGGGAACTCCACTTTTCTGAATTTACATGTTCAGAAAAGTGGTCCGGAAGAGTAGAGTTGCTTTTGAAACATTATGAATTAAATGTTAATCAACATTTTGATGTGTAACAATGGCACTTGACAATTGTTCACTGCATGTTCTACAGCTTTGTTTTTATGTATGTTTTTATGATGTTAAGCATTTTGTTGCTGAAATGTGCCATACAAACAAACTTCATTGACTGATTGCTTGATGATTGATTGATTGATTGATTGAATTGGCCCTCTACATCATGGTTGGCTCACTTGGTCAATATCTCTCACACACCTTTTGCCCACAAATATTATCTTAGTTTAACTTCTATTTCAAGAACATGTTCCAAATTAATTAGTCTAATAAAATAAAATAGATGTCAATATCAACTCCAACAATTAACATTTGTAATAAATTATTTTTAGATTACAAATGCTACAGAAAGATTGAAACTAGACTTGAATATATGCTATTTTCACATTTGCAGCTCTGTTGAAATTGAATGATTATTTTGAAACTCATCACTTGTAGAATCCATGACTAAGTTACTGAAGATCACATTAATATCTTTTATTAATTAGTTACACAAATGCATAAAATAAAACAGAAACAAACAACAATGAGCATAAATTAACTCTTGGTGAGCCACTTTTGGCCTGTCAATTTGAACAGCTTTGACATTGTCACAGTAAAACTGAAGAGAGGATTCCTAAAATCAAACTTTGTCTTCTATTTCTGGGAGCTGATTTTGGATCTCAGGTTGTGCAGTATCAACACTTTTGCCTCTGATGCTCTTAAGATTAGTGGTAATAAATTTGATGATGATACATTTGTGAAAAGATTTTATGTATGATTGAAGATCATGTGTCAACTTTAGTCTTGAAAACTGTTGCTGTGACAACAAATTATGTTTAAGTTCAGTTTTGCTGTTCAACTCTCTTATCAAACAAATAAGAGAGCAGTTTCTTTCCCCCACATTTAATTTTCTCTCATCTAATTTCTTTCCTCCCCCTTTTTTTGATTGGCCAATTTCACATTCTTGCATTCTGTTCTTCTAATGTCACCCCACAAATTTGCAAATCAACCAACTAAACTACTTGGACCTTGTAAAAGGAGAACCTCCTTCATTATTATTTTTATTCAATCAGTCTGGCCAGGGTAAATTTCTTCCATGGCTTTTGTTCATTAGAAGTAGAAATAAAATGCATCATAATCCCCCCACACCCTAAGATCAGGTTTACAGTAATTAGGTTTGGATTAAAATTGAAACAACAAGAAGAAAATGAAAACAAATGGAAGAAAAAGAAAATCAATTTTTTTTTTGTAAATCACAGTTCTGTCAATTAGCTGTTGATTAAACACCTTTCTTAAACTTAAACCATTGTTTGTTCTCCTATTATCAGAGGACAGAGAAAGACAAAGAAAAGAGGGGAGAATAAACATGAAACAGAAATGCTTCATGCTTTCACAATTTCTGAATCAAAAACTAGAGAGAAAGTGGTGATGACTTTGTACCAGTGGAGCACAGCAGTTGTCAGAAACTTTTTACCCCATGTGGTGAATCCGCCCATACTAGGAAATGAGGCTTTCCTGTTGTTTCTTTTTCTTTTTTTAAGCCTTCCTGTGTAAAGGTTGAGATATTTAATCCCTTCCCACTAGTGAAGATGAACAGAGTATTGTTCAGCAAAATGACTGTCACCAGATTCTCTCTTGTGTTCTCTGGCTGCTTAGTGACTTTTCTCATTTGGGGTAAGTGACATTTATTTTCCTCGTCCATTTATGTATTAGGGTGAAGCAATGTTTACTCTTCATCTAATTTCTCAATAAGAAATCTGTCTCACTTTACGCAGGGAAATTACATTTAGAAAGAAACCAAACAACTGGTATGTTGTAGGTTCTTCTTAAATGTATAGACCAAATACATATCCAAACAAGAATTCAGTAATTATTTCTGATCATGTGTACGATTGTTAATACTGTTTAAGAAATAATTTGATTTCTGTCATATGAATAAGAAAGCTCCTCCTACTGTCATAACATTTGTTGTAAGTATGTTTAAATGTCCTTGAGTTGAATATATTAAGACTTCCTTAAAGAAGTGGGAGACAAAGGGAGGATGCACTAACTCCCCATAACGTGGATCTCGCTATTTCCTTCATCCTCCACACTTTCTCAAACATTGAAAAACGCGTAAAAACAGCTGTTGACGAAATATGAGTTCAATAACAGAGAATTTTATATCTTAAATTGACTATATGTCTTTGCATTGCCGAAATTTGAGTTTTCTTGTTGCAGGATGCACAAATGTAGTTTGTCTGGATAATGACAAAGCAACGGTGCAACCGCTCACAACAACAACAGTGTATGGTATGTGTGGATTTTTAAAGAAAATCAAAAATAAATCCTTTTGTATGTTGCCTAATGTTTTTAACCCATGCATTTCTTTATGTAGGGTATAATGAAACACAAACAATGGATAACGGTGAGTTTGAACTTGTTTTCTTTGAGCTGTTTATTGTGTATCTGTGCGACGCTAATCAATTCAAGTGCAGTGAAAAAATATTTGCTACCTTCTTAAAATACAAAATACAATTTTCAAAAAGATCATTTCATTTATTAATGGAAAAAAGAAATCCAAACCTATGTGAAATAGCATTTTCCTCCAAAACCTAGTAATTGGTTGTGTCACCCTTAATGGCAACAGCTGCCATAAAGTCTTTGTAATAACTGGTAATGAGTTTCTTGCATGACTGTGGAAGAATTTGGACCCACTGTTAATTGCAGAATTGCTTTAAGTTAGTCAGACCAGAGAATTTTTGAGCATAAATTTAAAGTCATGCCATGGCTTTGTGATCAAACTTAAGTCTAGACTTTGACCAAGGAAATCAGAAACCTTGATTTTGTTGTTTTTGTTGAGGGATCAGATTACAACCTTATCTGACTTTTTTTCTTTGCCCAAAGCCCCAGATTATCACACTCTCACCACCATGTTTAAGTGTCATTATGATGTTCTTTAAAAAAATGTTTTACACAAATTTTACACCAGATAAAATGGGATTCAGATAATATGATCTTTCAACTTTTTGCATGACATATTGTTTATATATACATATACATTGTAGAAACTTTAGGAGGGATGGTTCAATATGATTTTATATTTACTGTAGATGTTGTAAAGTCACAGATGGTGAATATGGAAGCATTTCTCCTGGAGGCTTGTTTGGGATCACTTCTTTGAAATTATTTGTTTGTCCTGGAACAAACAGAACCCAGAAAACAGATCTTGCAGACTTTGTTTTCCGTGGGGACATCTCCTCTTGTGTTTTGTCAAAAGGATCCAAGATAAACTCCTGAGGAGGTCTCCACCAGAGGGGTCACCAGCAGTAGACATGAGGCCCCTAACGGTTTCAGGGTTAGAGGTTAAATGAAACCTCATTACAACCACCCCACCCCCCACCTGGATCAACTTCCTCACTTTGTTCGTCATTCGCCCCACGCAACGTCAGTGATCAACGCATGAACTCACAGTTGTGAAACAACTGGAACTTGGAGCAGAGCCCCTTTCGCTGTTCCTCATCCTGTGCCTTACTATTTTTTTCTTTCCCCAACTGTCCCCCCACCCCTTTCCCCTGCCAACACTCCCGAATGTGGGCTCCTCCTCTGCTGAAAAGACACATTTCCTGATGTCATTACTAAATCAAAATGCTGCTCCTCAGCAAACAGATGTTACATGAGGTTGAACATATAGTTTCTGTAACATCAATTTAAGCTCTGAAATGTAAACTGTAGATTTATATATGTATTTCTTTTTGTGTTTGATCCTCCCTCACTCGGCTTTTTAAGGCTCCAAGAGACGGCAGTGAGGAACTACCCAGCATATTTGCGATAATCATGAGCTCTTTATGAGATAAAAAAAAAAAATAAAAAATTACATCTGATGTGGAAATGTTATGTATTCCTTGCCAGCATAGACATGTAATGGTCTTTTGAGTCTCATGGTTGTTTCAGAATAATAACTTATTCTATCTTTTGTTAAATTAACCTAAATATGAAATCGTGGCTGTCTGCACAGCACACCCTGCAGAGTCATGATTAAATCCACCCCAAAACGCTAAGCCCTAAATGTTTACTTATGTTTCCTATTTGGCAGAGGCAGCCCAAAAGGCAAATAAATCACATGCTGTGAGCTGGCCAGGCCTTTTCAACTGTGAGAAACTGAGACTAAAAAGCAGAACAAGAGTTAAAGAGTAAAGGGTTTTCAGATGTGAGTCCAGCCCCAGCTTGGGTGTGCTCTTTTTATTTGGGAGAATAGAGAGGACAATCTTTGCTGCCTCCACCCCTTTAAAAAAAAGGAAGAAAAACTAAAAAAAAAAAAAAAAAACGTGTGTTGAAGAGGCAAAGAGCTGCTGCCAAGGCGCAGGGCCATCAGACAGATCTTCGAAGAACATCTGCTATCCGCGGGTAACATTGTTTGGACATCTGGTAACCGAAGATAACCCTGTCGCGTTTCCTGTTATGCCTCGCTATACACATTCTGGAAGCTTCATCATTTGGGGAAAAGACACCTTTATTCTTTTTTTTTTGACATGAAGGGAGCTGTTGGTTTCATTGGGGTATTCCTCTCCTTTCTCTCTGGTGAGTGTGTGGTCTTCCTTTCACAGCTGCAGTCGCCTCAACAACAGTTGTGTTAGAAGAATTTGTGTGCTAAAACAGGCAAAGAAATGTCACAATGATTCGAGTTGATTTAGTAAGATTGTGTGTTTTGTGTTTTCTGTCTTTTCTTGTCAGAAGTACATATTTTACTCATAGAATGTTTTTCCATGTCTCTCATTTAGAGATCTCAGGACACCAACTGCAATTTCGTAGGTGGCATTTCTTACATACAATGCTAATGTAACATAAGTCTTTAAAAAAATGTAAAATTGCAAGTCACTGTTGTTACATCTTAAACTGCTATTATTCTTTTTGGATGTTTTCTCACATACTCTCCTTTTAATTCCACTTCTTGCAGCTTGTGCGAGTGATCCCGCTTGCCACAATATTTGTAAGTTCTGCGAGGAGAATTATGGCAAACCATCAATGGAGTGTCTTTCTTATATATTTGATGACTATCTGCATTTTTTCAATGAGAAAATGAGATCACTAAACTCAACTGACTGGTGCGTCTGGGATAAAGTGAGCAGGTAATCTCAATTACAAGTCACTAATTTTTACATCAGATATATTTCAAAGCATATGCTGACATGTTTTGGGAAATGTCCTTTCCCAAAACATTTTTTATTTTATTTTCTGCAGCTCCTACAGCGACTTTAGCACGCACACCGAGACCATATCTGACTGCCTGCTGATCCCATGGCCAAACTCACTGGTGGAAAAACTCTTTGTCAACATCCACTCTGAGTATTTCAAAACGTGCCCCACAGAGGAGTTTAGTGACCCACCACCAGGAATCGTGTTAGCCCTGGTGATCACTCCCATCTGCCTGATACCAGTTATGGTCAGCCTGGTGGTGATCAAAACCAAAAATGGGGATGGCACATCCTGATTTTAACACTAAATATGGCCTTTTATATTCATTTTTGTCCATCTACTTTACCATGCTTAGACTGATCCTATTCCTTCAATTCTCCAAAAATCCTGCAGACGTCTCAGTGACTCAGGACTAAATGGAGTAAACGCTTTGCTGCTTCGAATGATGTCTGTTGAATGACAAGTGTCTTCTTTGTAAATGACATGATCAATATACTGTGGAATAACAGTTTCCTGTTTACTGTATTTACACTTTATAGGGAAGGTTCAGTTTCTTGAAAGTGGGGTTCTTTGGAGTTGCCATCAGCTGTCAGTACCTTACCTCAGGTGGACAATGCTTAGAACATTTCTTAAAGATCCAGAAAGACAGAAAAGTGGAGTCCATCATTCTGAATCAACTCCAGTTTTTAAAGTTTCACAGCAACTCAAAAGAGTTACTTAGGTGGTTATTTAACATAAAAGCCATTTGCCATTTATGATGAAAACTGTATTGATTAATGATCCATTACAGTAACATTGTGACATTCTTCGCAGAAGAAAGAAATAACTGATCAGTGAGATCTGATTTGATGCTAATGGAATAGGATGTAAAACAGCCATAAGACTGCATTTTCTCAAACTACTGACCATGAACGTCAAATAAATTAATGCAAGAGAGAAAAAAGAATTCCAGTGAGCTACTTTTTTCATTATAAGACCATTGTTTTAGGATGAAAAAGATACATTTTATCCTAGTTCCACTTAGCCTACATGTTAGCAAGACTCATAACTTCTTTCCCTTCTCATAAACTGAAGGGATGCTTTGATCTTTACTTTATTGGAACATTGACTGCTGATAGTTACTCTGCAAAATCCCACCTCAATGTCCCAAACTTTCACTTTAAGGAAAAGGCTGTGAAAAAGTGTTGTTTTTAAACTGACCTAGTTACAATGTTGCGTTCTGTTTGTATTTGAAAGTTGGATTTTCTTATTTTCCATACAGAAATACAAAAAAAAAATCTGTATAAAGTCAGAATTTTAACTTGGAAAGTTGGAAGTGTCTGAGGAGTCCTGGGTTCAATAGACATGGTTATAGCACATATATTTAATTTTGCAGATGTAAACCCAGTTTAAAAATCCCCCCAAAACAATTACCGTAATCTTTTTTGTTGTGACATAGTGCTGTACAACATTTTGTGGTGGACATGTTCATGTTTCAATGCAGAATATGGAGAGAAATGCACTATTATTAAATCATATTACTGTAAGTGGTTAGCACTACAATTGGAAAAATCCCAGGGGTTTTCCAAATTGCAACTGGAACACGATTACTCCTGACGTGACTTCATTCTCAACTCCAGCCTCCAAAACAAATAGGATGCAACATAAGTATTGACTCAACCAGTATCAGCACAATATTCTGGAGTCAAACCCTAATGTAAACCAAAAACACATATTTAGTGTTGTTAGTGATGACAAAAGCTTCAGAGCTTGCAGTTGTAAAAGTATTATAACATTTTCAGTGACAGTCCAGATGTTTGGAATTAGCTTTGGCTGTTCAGAAAATTATGTTTAATTATAAATGAGCAACATAATATTTTGGTGCTCAAACTGAACTCGGATCAATGTTAAGTTTGATCTATGTTTGATATGTGTTAATATGACATGAAAATTAAGAATTGTTGAATGTATTTATCTGAAGGGGGTTCAAAGGTTAAAGCAACTGGAGCTCAATTAAAAGTGACCACTGCAGTAGAGCTCCCCATGCTGTTTTTCTTTCAGTAGCAAGGATTCTGTCTTCTGTCTAAATATTAACAATTCATAAGTAAATAATTGACAGTTTAACCTGACCCAGACAAAAGACATTTATCTGTCTGTGCAGACTAGTTATATACACTGAGTGATGACAAGAAGACCAATCTAAATTTCTTTGCTTGTAACATGACAGCGTTGATATGTGTTCAGTTGTGGATGACAGTAAAGCCACAGTAAGTGCTTTCAGATTTGGAGCAAAATGTGTATTCAAAAACTTTCCTTAAATTTTGTTGTTGTCAAGAACAAACGGATGTAATCCGCAGCCTCAAGGAATACATTCAGTCCCACCATGTACTTCGCACATATCTGTACACTTTTATTGTTTTGTAAAGTATTAAATCTAAATGGATATTTTACCATCCAAATAAACTGATCATAAAAATACTGGTTGTTTATTTGGCTGTGCTGCATTGAAAATAATGGGAAAATAATAATAGGAATACAACTTTTGCAATGGAAAGACCCTGAGTCCAACTCAATTTTAAGACAACTAACAGGATTGCTGCATCATTCTGTTAAAAGTATCCTCTCCACTATACTTTTGTTTGATGAACTTCCACATATGGCCATGCCTTCCCCCCTTCATGATATCTTCAGTGGGGAGTATTTTGTTCTACAGTTTCTGTGCTGTGTGAGCCCTGATGTAGTCAAGGAAGCCATGACAGCAGCCATGCATCACACCCTCATCTGGCACACACACACCCCCATACGCATGCCCACACACGCCTACACACTGCACTGAGAGCCTCTGTTTAATGCCTGTGAGTGTGTCCTTGTGTGTCTGGGCTGGGCTATGTGGGAAAGTGTGTTTTGTGACCTTTCTTCCTCTCTAGATATAGGGTCATGCTCACCACCTCTACCACCCCATCCCCCTCTTTCTGATCTCATCCATTTTGTGTCCCTCCCTACTGTTATTTCCAGCAAACTGGAAAACAAGCTTTATACTATACTAAAAGATGTGAGTGTATATATATTTTACGGTATATACATCTATTGTCATCATAAAACAGCATCTGCATGATTTTCACAGCTTAGCCAACAATACCCAAGTGGATCATAAAACTCCAGAGTGCAAAACTTTGCCCTCTTGTGGCTTTATGAAGAATTGTAACAAGCTGTTTAGTTTGAGTACATATGTTGTGATGGGCCTGTCGTTTTTTAGATTATTTTTTATTGGCTCCCCTGTTAAAAATGTGTAGAAGTCTTAAAAATAAAGTAATTTTTTTCTACAGTAACATATCATTAGAAAGAATAGCTTTTAAGAAAATTCTCAGTGCCATGCTACTCAATACCCCAAATAAATGTCAATTTATAAGTTATATAATAATTATTAAGCCCCTGCTTCATTGAGGTATATGTATGATGTGAGGTAGGTCCATTTTGCTGAGACAATTATAGTGATAAGAACAAGAAAACATGTGATTCAAGTGAGGTAGGTATGTGTTGAACTTTATGTGTCATGAAATAATAATTATAAAAAAATACCAACTATTAAAAGGTTAAAAAGGAAACTGTGACAAACAATGATGAATGATTGCCTAAGTTTGTCTGGCCGCAACAGTGAGGAGGACGGCAAGAGAGTGAGTTTAAAAAAAAATAACAATCACAACAACCTCACAGTTAGAATTGGTGCAAAGAGGGTCAATGTGTTTCCTCATCAGGCACTAGACATTATGTCTGCTGGCTACTTGGAGATCATGCAAGGAAAAAGACTTTCCCCTCTAAAGTTGATTGATTTGTGGGGTGAAAAACAAAGAGTTGAATATGTGAAAAAGCACTGCAGGTGATGTAGGATCACACAACTGTTTACCTAGACATTTTCAACAAATTTCTGATAGTATTTGGCAGAAAACTGAAAACATAATTTGACCAGGTAATTGTGCTGTAAAGAGGAGGAGTGGAAATCTGCATGAAGCAGTGTTTAATTAGAACCTTAAAAAAAACACTCAACATGTACTCGTTGTTTGGGAGTGCTCCAAAGCCTCTTCTCTCTAAGAAGAATATAGCAGCACATCTTAGTTTTACTGATGAAATGGAACAGATATGCGGCTTTTTCTTTTAAAATGCAGTCTCCCTCTTAAGAGGGATCTTAAGAGAACTTTGCAGACATAAATACATGTAAACCACAATCAAATGAATCAATGTTACTTAAAAAAAGGTAATTCCTCCATGACAATGGTGCAGATGAGTACTTGGAGTTATAAGCGTCAAAGGCAGTTTTAAGAGCTTTCAAACTTCTTAAAACTCCTCATTTGTATAACCCCTCTCTCTCTTTTCATGTCTGTGACAGTCTTTTCTGAATCCCTTTGCCAAAACATTGAAGCTGACCTTAAGCTTGACCTTCTCCTTTTTCATCATCATTAGAGAACTTGGGAATATTTTTGCTCCACTTCACTCGAATTTTCAGCTGGTGTTGAAAGAAGGCTGCTCCCACTCTACAATTCTTTCAGCTTATTCTGACTGATCGGGGAGCAGTTCTGATGTCAAACCCACTTGAATGTACAATCATCAGCTGCCAGCGTGATGTCAGCCAGCTGAAGGGTCAGCTCCAACACAGCAGAGCCAGCTGCCTGGCTCACAAACCAACAGAAAAATTAATTACTTATGTCACGTTCAATATCTCACATCAAAGAGTGAAGTTTTTTTAAATTTATTATTTCTGGCATGTGAAGGATGTGTAGAGATTCGTATAATGTGTACTGGAAGAAAGCAGATTGAAACTTCATTATACAACTATAGAAAAGCATCCAAAGCAGCATTCATTCATCCATAACACATCAATAACTTGGCAATCTCCAATATAACTTTCTTTTTTCATTTACTTTTACTGATGCTCTATAAAGCCATGAACCTGACACTGTCAGCCTCAGTGCCAAAGTCTCTCTATGCTGCTATGTTTTCTGCAGTCAAGCTGCAGTCAATGCAAGGATGGCTGCAGGTTTAACTGCAGTCCTGGCTAGTCCACCAGATAATTGGGACATAAACATTCATCTGTTTGCATGAAAGAGACCTAAGACCATCACTGTATGTATGTAATATTTTGCTTTTCAGTATTATTATTGGTACTTAAGGTGTACTTTTATGAACTTTAACATTTATCTTGCTAACTAAGGCCAAGAAAGTTTGACATGTATCTCTTTGGTTCCTTGCAGTTACTCTGAAGTTCTCACAGTACTTCACATCCATCCTCTCGAAAAGTTTGGCAGCTGTCTCAAATGTTTTACACATGTAAATAACTTTTCAATATGTAGAACAAGGAACTTTAACTTACAGTTTTCTGATTTTATTGCTGCTTTTGTAGAGGTAGCCACACAGATAATAGGTGGTGTACAGATGGTACTTTGGGAAGCTCTGAGAGTTTATGGGATAATAACCAACTTTTTTTTAACTTGAATAACTGTGGACTAGATGTACTGCATTTTATGTACTTATTGTCTAAGATTCCCCACAGCCAGTAAATTACAATTCAAATAAACACCTTCAGCAAATGTCTCATTTCTTGATTCAGAGAAAAAAATAAAGACTAGAAAACCAAGGGAAATAAAATCTTTTTTCTGTTTTTCTGTAGGAGGTTGGACAGATTTATTTCACAGCTGAATATGTGTTAGTGGACAGACACCATTATGGTAAGCGACAGAGCGCAGCTCTTAAATGTGCAAAAAAATATTTCATAAACAACCTGGAATTGAGGAGAAAGTGTTAAAGTGATAAACAAAACACTGACACATCCTCACATTAAGCTATGACTGCTAAGTTGTCAAGGAAAGCATTCAAATCTGCAGGATAGGCCAGAAACCAAAACACAACGTTAGACTGAAAAACACGAACAAGAACAAATAAAAAAAAAAGATTACAGATAAAAAACAGATCCATTTCAAATCTTGTGGGAGATTGATATTCAAAATGAACCAACCAAACCAAAATATTACAAAATACTTAACTTGCACAACAGGGGTTGAAAATAACTGCATAAAATGTCCGGTCTAATATAAAAATGTAGCTCAAACTTTAGAGGTTCTGAAAATCCAAGTTATTTATCAAAATGTAAAAAAAAGTTGAGAGGGGAAAACAATGAAAGGTTCTCCCCACGTTATCTGTAACTGTCACATGATACACATTTGTGTTTCTCTCCATGCTGAGAGATTTCAAAACAACAAGCTAACCTGAGCTGATTTCTATATCTAGCCAGGAAAAACATAACTTTTGGCCCCTGTGTTTTAGCTGAAGAAATCATGAAATAGATCCCGCATGTGTTTGGAAACAAGCGTGCATATCAGTGAAACCCCGCTCTGGCCTGAAACTTTTTGATTCTTTAGAGATTAAACTAACAGTGGAAGCCTGAAACTGACAAGAAGGCAGCCAGCCCTCTGTTCCAGGCTGTCACCCATCAGGTCAGACACATGGTGAACTATCAAAGACAACCAGACCCTGCTGGATGTCACGACATGTTTGGTGCTGGTGGCAGCTCAGGAAGACAGAGACAAAGTAGTTGCAGAAACAACAAAGAAAAAAGAAAGAAGCTTTGATCAGGAAGGAAGGTGTCTGACATCATTAGTTGGACCCATTGAATGAATACATTTAATGTATTGTATTTTTATCTAATATGTTTTACCCTTTACTTTTCAAAGATATTATTTTGATTTGGAGATTCATCTGTGGGTGTAACCACGTTTCTTGTCGTAGCAGACCTCTAGATGGCAGTATTTGAGAGCATTTTGTGCAGTGCACAACCAAACTTCAGTTGCAAAGGTTTAAAAGATTATAATTATTATTTATTTTAAAAAAAAAGCTAAATGTGTTTTTGCATGCATGATTTAAGCTCTGAAGTTTATTTTCAAATATCAGGTCAGGGAGGTTTGTCAGTTTTTGCTTCTGTGTGCACATCCAGTCAAGATTTCTGTTACAAAACATAGCACACGCAAACAACAGTTGGGGTTGTTTTTTGTTTTTCAGGTAATTGGGTGAACAATTTCTAAGATTTCACCTCACATGTGGTTCTCTGCTGTTCAGATCAGCTTGTTTTTCAGCATTATGTTCAGGTGCAGAAGCTCGTGGATTTCTACACCTGTGCTCCCCTAATTCTTTTTCTAACCACCTTCCTCTTTGGAGGTAAACTGCACCTTCTTCAATTCACAAACATTTCCTTGATTCAAAGAGGATGGGATACTTTCTTAATTCTTTCTATTTCATATTTAAAATCTCTAATTCTACGCTCCTTTTACAGTTTACTTTATCCCAACATTTAAAGCCCACAATGCACAATGGAATTTATCCAGTATATCCATATCTGCAGGTGCAGGTGTGTGTCTTTCAAACCTGGGAGACCCACAACAAAGAATGCAAACACACAAGCACTTATGAGGTAAAATACATAATAGAAAAAAAATGAAAGTAGTCTTAGGAGCAGTTGTTGGAAACACAAAGAAAAGATTAAAAGCTAAAATGTGTGTCAATATCTTCAATATGTCACTCAAAAAGCTTTGTGGATTAAGTCTACACAGGCCCAATTTCCGCCTCTATATTATTTGCTTTTTATTCAAATGAAACAGCAACAACTGAAACCTTTGATCTGTGCCTCTGTGTTGAGGCAATGGTTGATGCTGCAAAAAGCCTTGTGACATAATGAGAAACCAGAACCAGAATGGCAGCATGGGGACTTCAAATAGATTTGCTGAAACCTGATATCTTCTTATGAGATGTAAATGAAGAGCAGCTGTTTCACCGTCTGCATTAAATCTCAATACATCTAAAGGTTAATGGCGGTGTCTGCAAAGAACTGGCAGTGATGTTACTGCAAAAATAAGTACTTAGTGTTGAGATAAGGTAATTTATTGGGCGGTCAAATCAATCTAAGTGTCTTTCAACCTGCTAAGATGATAACTTTGAAAATAAAATAAAATATATAATTATTCAGATTTTTTGCTGTAGATTTCAGAGTAAAGGTATGCATTTAATTGTTAATAATTACACAATTACCTCCTTAACTTTAGTCTTTCTGCTTTGAACAGAAAATTTTGAACAGTTTTTTTTAAGGTTTTACTGTGACCATGATGTATTGCAAATTAAGGCATCCAGGCAATTTATTAAAAACTCAGTCCCACCTCAAAGTAATCAAGACCTTGTAAACATACAAAGAATGCCTTGGATGGAAGGCATGCTAAAAAAAAGAAAATAATAATAATCTTTTCGCATTAAAATATTTCAATGTCCTTTTTATGCCCTCTTTTTAACCCCAATCAGGAGACAGAGACACACAATAAGCTTTGGAGAAAAGATTTATTTTATTCCTGAAAGAATAATGTCAAGGTGAATTCAGACAGCCACTCTGTGTATTTTATTAAGCTATGTGCCCTCATCCTTCAGTGAGTCATCCTTTGATTTCCTTTTCTAAAGATGCCAGTTTAAAACTGAATAGCACAGAAATACCGAAAGGCTTTTGGTATAAAATAAATTATTTCTAGCAGGATTTTAAAAAAAAAACCCCAAACAAATTCAGATCTTAAACAGATTATAAGCTAATGGGTAACACCAAGGCATGGAGACACATGTCAGCAACAACATCTGTTAAAGTGTGCATGCTCATTGTAGTGGTGGAAGCCTGCAGAAAAATAGACTGCGAGGAAGGATTCTGCAACTGGGATGTGCTCTAGTAAGCCTGCTGTCCCAAGTGTGTGAAAAGCTTGTCCCATACCTCCACCTTCATGATGGCATTGCCCATGGGACACATAGTTGCTTTGATGTCAAGGTAGTTTCCCACATAATTGATTCCTGAGCCATTGGCTTCCCCTCTGACAAAACCATGCTCATGCTCTTTCTTCTCATAGTACATTTCTTTGAATAAATCCTTATCACAGTTGCGGCCCTTTTTATAGATGCCCACCGCAAACCAGTTCTTGTACAGGTTGTAGTCCCAGGGAACTGAAAACATGATGGCCAGCGTCTCAATGTAGTCATTCTGGGACCTCTCGAAAAGGTCGTAGGTCATGACGCCAACGCTACCGGTTGCTTTTCCACCAGACTTGGTGAAGGTGCACACCTCTGTCTTTAGGGGGCGTACTGTCGGTTGAGGTGGATTGAACACCTCTCCATTGTCAAGGTAAGCTCTAATAACAAAAATAAGAACAAATTGTTGAAACAGATACTTACATGTAATACATCAAACTCAAAATCTTTATCCTTACTGGATAACATTGAATCACAATCAACCTTTCTTGATTGGATCAGTTAGGATTATCAGAAATATTTACTAAATGATACCGTTTATTTCCAAAATTTTGTATGCAAAGGATATCCTTTTTTTAAAGTTCAGGGGAGCCTGGACGAAGTCTGATGACTTTTAAAGCTTCTGGTTAATACACAATATCTGAGTTAACAAATATTAACAATAACATAAATCAACTGTAGTTGACGTATGTTGAAGTCTCCAACACTGTTTCTATTTAATATCTTGCACTGTTTCAAAAGAAATTATGCAAGATATTAAGAAGGGAATTGTGGGTCTAAACAAATCTGGTTCTTATTGTATAGCATGTAAGGATAAACGTTATAGGGATGTCTTGTCTCAGATTTGAATGTGTTTTGGTGCAAAATGTGCATTATGTCCCTCCCCCCACCAAAGAAAAATAATTAGATCATGCAAATATGTTGACTAGAGTTAGTAAGAGATCTTCATCATTGACAATGAAAAAACTCCTTTACCAATATGGCCTGAAAGATATAAGAAAAATATATCAGGAGAAATCAACAAATTTCTCACTAAATTGCTTACTTGGGACTGATAAGGCAGTAATTATTTGTGATATTTGAGATTTCAATAGTCACACTTCTCTTGCTGGTCACATCAGCTGCCACAGCTTCAGCTGACTCCGTCATGCTCCAACAATTATGAGATCTATTTGGAAAACAAAAGTATTTCAGATAGAGTCAAACAACGTGAAAGTCATGGCCACTGGCGTTTTTTTTTTTAAATACTTTGATCAATTTTCATCTTAACATAAAGTACAAAAAAAACGAGACCATTGGAAAATAGGTGAAATTTAGCTTCAGGTGTATCGTGAAGCTAACAATATAGCTCCTACTCTGTTAAGTCTTTGTGTCAAACTTAAGAGTTAACAAGATAATAAATACTGATGTTATAAACCCATCAGTTTTTCAGTTAGTTTTCAATAATGACTCTCTTTAAAACACACAAAATACCTATCAAGCAAAAGCGATTTGTAAGGAATTTTAACTAAGAATAGTGATTTTAGAAACTTACCTGTGAACAAAGTCCAAGTATTCCAAAAGCAAAATGGGAGAAGTCGGAAAAGACACCTGAATGGGAGGTGCTGTTTTTTTCTCTGTTTTCCAGGATGTTCCCCTCCCTCTTGCAACATACCATAATTTAGACCAAGCACACCCTCTTTCCACATACATACATTAGTAAGTTTGGGCCTACACGAAAGATTACTACAAAAATATAAATGTGGTTAATCCCTGTATCATCAAACAACCACACCCTTTCTTGGATCCCTCTCTAATACTTTCTCCTTGGATCTCTTTGCTGCTAACGCTGCACATTTATCCTGTCCTGTCTTTTTTTCCTTTTTTCATAAAATCCATCAGAGAGAAGCAGTTCGGGAACCTTCTTCCTTTTTTAGTGAGCAACAGAAAACAAGTAAACAATGCAAATCTAGGCACACATCTCTGGAGCCTCCTTACTCTTATTTTTTTTCTACTACTGAAGCTGTTGTTTTCCAAGTTCCACACAAACAGCAAGATGAAAAGTCTCCTAGCCAGTGAAGAACCGTGTTGTTATTGCGCAGATTAAAAAAACATCTACGCCAGCTTTCCATCTGTTGCCACTCATTAGAGTTGGATAGATCCAGATAAGAGATTAAATAATAATTACTGTTCATCAGTAATAATGCAGGCATACAGAGTGAGAACATACTCCACACAAAGCAACACAAGCATTGGGTCTGAATGTTTTATTACCATAATCAAAGAGAAGAGAGAGTACAATGTACATGAGTCCAAGACATTAGCTAATGGGAAATCAATGAGCTGGTTGTCAGATATTGATATCTCTCAGCAGATGCAAAATACAGATGACAGCAAAATCAGTCTTCCTCTCCTGAATGCATTTCTTTTGTATTTCAAGATGACGACAGTGGTCACATCAAACACATTCTATTCACTCTACGGACACAAAAACAACAAGGAGTTTAAGAATAAAATCCAGTCGACCTGCACACTATCGGCCCATTTTATCATACAGCTCTACTTTAACAATAGCTTTGCCTGTTGTAGACATTGTGGCTCTTAAATCAACATGTGCTGCTTTATATTCCAGCCCACATCCGTTTGCCTCAGAACGGGTGAAGTTGCTGAGATCTTTCCCATCATACATCTGGTCGTACAGATGTTTGTCGCAGGCCCGGGAATGCTCGACCACACCTACAGCCAGCCGGTTCTTGTAAATTTTGTGGTCGAAAGGCACGGAGAACATGAGGGCCATGCGCTCCGAACAAACCCGGCTTTGCATGTGGAACAGGTCATAGGTTAGCAGGCCGACCGCACCGGTGGCGGTGTTGTCATCTTTAGTGAAGGAGCACACTTCTGTCTTTTGGGTGCGAACTGTGGGCTGGGGTGGGTGGTACGAAAAGCCACTTGTCATGTAAACCCTACAAAGGAAAGAAAGTTACAAATTAATATTTAAAATATTTCAATAATGTTGCAATGAAAAAAAACGAGAAAAAACTTTGCAAAGTTTCCTAAAGTTTGGGGATGCTCTTTCTGAGTGTTGGGGTGGGAAAACAGTGTACACTGATGGATGGAGTAAGACTGGAGGTGTACTACTATGGACTTCTAAGCAAAAGTAATTCTACCTGCATGCGATGTGCAATGAGGCAGTGTGTGTCAGTGCATGATAGATTGGTAGATGTTCTCAGCAACATAATGTCACATATGAAAATCACCCATCCAAAATATGGCCAGTCCTGACAAATCTAGACAAATGCAGAAACATGATACACATGGCAAAAGACTTGATGTGCATTCTGGTGCTGTTTTGTGCAACTCACTCTTTTTTCTTTTTTTTTACATTACCAGTGCCTTTTAAAAGTATTGACATTCCTTAAACGTTTTCACATTTTGTAATTTTATTTAAAAAACACAAAGTATGATGTGTTTTCATTTTTTACTAATAATCTAAGAAGTGTGCATGTATTACATGAACAGTAGCAAGAATAAAGCCACTTTTAAAGAAAGATCTAGTATGTCCCATTAATAGTTTGCCACAAGTAATATGGAACAGAACAAATATGGAAGAAGCTACTCTCAGATGAGACCAAAAAATTGAACTCTTTTGGCTGAACCCAGCATCCCTGCCATGACACATGGCGATGAAAGCATCATGCTGTTGGGATCACTTTTCTCAAAAGGGATCAGGTATGTGATAAGCATTAATGGGAAAAACTACAGGACAATCCTGATGAAAGAAAATACTTTTGCTAACTGCAGAACAACTGAGTCTCGGAAACTGGAACAACCATAAAAACAGAGCTACAATGTCCTAGTTTAGATTTATTATTCTTCAGGTTAAGTTTAGAATCAATATCTGAATAATTCCACACAACAAATTATGTTTTGTCACAACACATTTAGAGTAACAGAAACAAAAGAAATATTTTTACACTATATGTATATAATACAAACTGTTCAAACAGGACAAATGTGCCATCATTTATCTACATAAAAGATAGAATTTGAACATTTACAGTCAAAGCACAATCACTTACTAGAATGCGTCAACCAAGTCCAGACATAGAGACAACTGAGAATCTGTAGTGTTATTCTTGAATGCTAAGCTTGAGCAATATTGCAAACAAGAATGGGCAAAGATTTCAGGCTTTCAATAAGCAAACCTGGCAGAAACTCATCCATGAAGAGCTGCAGTTGCAATTGCTGTCAAATACTTTGTGAGTCTACAAAGTATTGACGTTTCTCAGATATGTCTTTGAAAATAGTTTTGAAGACCAGGTTTCGTTTTCCTTTCACATTACATTGGTCCACGTTGTTCTGTCCAAGTTGTCTCGGATTGTAATATGAAAAAAATTCAAGTTCAAGGGGGTGTGAATACTTATGCAGGTTTCTGTGTCAACTTTATCTGTGTCTGATTGTTCTGACTGCAAATGAAAATATGCATCTTAAAGTGAATAGGAAATTAAAAGTATGGTTACTTTTTAAACAGTTAAATACAAAATTAGATGGAGTTTTCAAATGCCATTGCTATGAATTTAATATCAAACATCACTGTGCTACACAGTAGATGAAAATGTACTGTGATCTGACCACCTCATTGGGGTTAGATCTCAAATGTACTTTCAATGTATTCTTTACTCTAAGTTGTAAGCTTAGTGATGCAGTTGAAGACTTACTTTGGGTTAATGAGACAGTAGCTGCCGCTGATATTCGTTATCTCTACGGTGCAGTGCCTGTTGGTTGTAAGAGTGGCGGACACAGCCTCTGCTGTTTCAGGCATCTTGACTGCAAGAGAATTATGAGTAAAAGCTCAGTTTTGTAGATCCAATAGAGCAAAACAAATGTATGTGTTTTCTATTTAGATACTCAGAAAACATGAGTAGTATTTAAGATGATGGTTGGATGACAAGAAACAAAGGTCAAAAGCAAGCTTTTACAGTTACACTAACTAGCTAGAAAGAACAAATGTAGGCAAAGTAGGTGTGCTAATATCAAATTAGTGGAAGGAAAAAAAACGATTCACAGTACTTATAAAACTTTTTCTACACAATAAATCAAGTGATATTTTCCTATTGCTGAGTGTGATTATTATATTTACCTTGTAGAGATTCACACCAGTGTTGTGCCAGACAGCAGCGTCAAGTTCTTTTCCTCAGATCCTGGAAAGAGTGTCTCTTGTGTGATTACACCTCCACAGCACTTGTTCAAACACAGGCGTGTCTACACTATCAGTTATTAGAAAATCCTGGCTAAAAAAGTGCCGCTTTGGGCACCTGGTATTCTGTAAATGCTGCATAGTAATCACCATGGAGGATTTTAATTAGGTGAATCTCAAAACATATCAATTAATTAGACAACACATCTTGATTGTTGTCAGGTTTCCATGTGCATCACAGATGAGATGTATTGATAGAAAATTTTTCTCACATTAAACTTTCATTTTTTATCTTTAATTTTTTAAATATTTTTATGTCTTTCATAGTTTCTCATAGTTTAATTGATTGTCTTTTAGATATTTTAAACAAATCCCTCCACTCCTGTAGTAGGTAGTGAAACACTTCATGTTCCATCTTGTTTTGAGTAAAACTACATTTTTCCAGGCATTGCTTAACTGGTTATTTTGCTGCAGGTAAGGGCTAGCACCAGATTTCTGTGGGAACCTCCTGAAATCATTCACACATTTCAACACACTGTCTACATCCAGGTCTTAAATGCGTACTCTTCCCCCAGAGGATTAGGGAGTTGTGAAAGAGGCACTCCCGTTTTCCCCGTTGACCTCACAAACAAGACTTTACGCAACAACTCACTATAGTATCAGCAGTATATCTGAACGCTTCTCAATTAGAGATGTTTTGCAGTACGGTCCTTAAAGCAGCACACATAATACCACAGCAGCTGTTCGTTTTTTGTTTAAGAATCCTTCTATTTCAAAATTTGTAGTCACCAGATGGCACCAAACATGCATCTGCAAAAACACATTGGTACTCCACAGAGTTTGTCAGGTTAAGTCTTTTCTAACTTCAGACACTCAGTAATTTCATTAAGGAAATTTCTAATATTACAAACAGAAAATCCCTGATATCTACTAACAATAGTAGGTTTTTATGTGTCACAGTGTACAGTATGCTTTTTTTTTTAACACATTTCCCAGGATTTTAGATGTTGTTAAAATAGAACAATCCAAACATAAAAGAAATGCAATCTCAGTGGTATTATCTTAAATTGGAATCTGCCCGGTTGAGTCTTAAATGTGCAAAAGGACCTTTACACATAGGAATGGCTTCCTCAGTTTGACCTGTCTTCTGCTGCCACCCTCAGGCCAAATTTTAGGGATTTCAGATACATCATTTGCCAAATCACTCTTTTAATGATGAAAATGATCCTATAGAGACGTAATGACCTGCACTGAGTATTATGTCTCTTCATCTGCACTCACAGGGGTTAACAGTGATCATCCAATATTCCGCATGACCTGCCTTTTAAGAGCTCATCTCAGGGCAAATTACATCCTTATGAAGCAGGTGCGTTAAATTTAATCACACTCAGGTTATCTTTGTGAGAATAGTTAGTAAAAGGTAATTAAGAGGGTGACAAAAGGAAATAATACGAGCACTCTCAATCAGCGTGATGCTGAGACTTTCACAGTGTTATGACAAAGATAAATGTATGCTGAGTACATAACCATATTTAATCACAGTGGCTGCAGTATCGGTAAATCAACCTCATGCCACTTGTGTCGCAGCTTTTAGTCCATTAGACACCTTTTTGACAGCATTATGTTTTATGTACTTCTGTTGTTTTTAATTTTACTGACACTGTAAATCATTCGAAAGAATATTTTCACAGAATGCAGCAAAATGTTTTATTCATTTATCTCCGATCCAAGTTGAATAAAAGCAAATGAATTAACGTTAAGCCCATTACAGTCAGTGCTTAATTACCCTTCTGTCTTTTCAGTTTCAGTCAAATTGCCATCAGTGATGATATTCTGAAAATGGAAGACACATTAAATAAAACTGTGCAAAAATGCTCAACTAAAACAGAACTTCAACATACATAGCTTCTCAGAATTTTTATGACAAATATGCATAAAATGTAAAGTTACATTGAATCCCTACATTTGCTATAGGGACCTATTGTAGCTTTGTGAACATTGTATTAAGTTGAAAGATTTGGAAATGCAAACCGCAATTTGGACAAAAACTCTTTCGTAATATGGCCAGAAGGTTGATTATGATCTTACCCCAAGGGGGCCCTACACTGTTCACATGGATTAGTAATAAACTGGAACGTTGGTGGTAAATTGCAGCTAATTAATTAGCTACTTTGTTGAAGCACAAATTAGTCAACACCAATTCCCCATCTCTTTTTATTTTTCCTTGGCAATCATTTCATGTTTTTAAGCCGCTGTCACACTGTTTCTTAGTTTGCCACAAATGTTGACACAATTGAATGTATGATTTAATTTGGGTCTAAAAAATACAATTAACTTTGTGATAAATGAAATCTTGTCACATAATATGAAGTATGTTTATTATTCATGATTACATGTATTCCATTCAGCATACTGAAAAGGGTAAAATACGTTTTGCTGGAGCTTCACATCTTATTTTGTTTTTTTTATCTATATGTAGAAAAATACCACAAACAAATCTTCTATCCCTGCCATTTTGCACAAATCTACAAAAATTTATCTGTCATATTTTACAGATGATTTTCAGTTCACTGAAAAATATGAGAACTATTTTAAGTTCTCAACAAATATGACTCTCAAAAGTAAATCAGGTGTTTTATTTTTATATACCACACTTTTAGAGTATAATTTTCAGTCTTCAGAGGATTTCCATTATTAGACTCACAGATTTACCTTCCATCCATTACTTAATGTCTGGTTCTGTTATGATTTCTTCCCAGAATCACTCTTTCATTTCCAAATGTGATGTCAACAGTGTGGAGCTCTGGGATTGAAAACTGGCCACTTAGGAGGTGTGAAAACAAAAATCATTATAAATAGCCCTACTGTGGTGGGCTTTGACAGATGTGCCAGACTGGTCTTAGGTTAATATGAAATCATTGCAATAAACTGCATCATGTTGGCTAATGGCACTTACCTTTTTTTTAAAAAAATGTGGAGGTGTGTCAGATTTACCACAAAACTGAACACACACACACAAATATTCTTATTCTGGTTTAGAAATAAAATACACAAAACACAACACAGTTTTGCTTCAGTTAAGCACTAATGTCTTATTCATATTCCACCCCCCCTTTCCTGCTCAGCAATGAAGCCACCTTCTTTGCAGCACTAATGATGCATAACATCAGTGACATTTCTGTCTCCAGAGAGAGAGCAATTTGGTTCTGTCTTAATCTCTTTATCACTGCAGATAAACCTGATGATAACTGGGTGTTTAATGCAGAGATTATTGCTGCATTTAAGACCAATTATATCAAACAGTGTTCACCCAAACCTTCTATTTTACATAGTTCACTTATGAAATATTAAAACAAATTATTTTCTGACTCAACTCATCTAACCAGATGTCTTTTCTTTATTCTCACTTGTGATCCATGTTTCAGTCAAGGAAAGGTTGTCACTGTACTCTGCCTCTAATATAACAGAGAAAGTTCAGTTCCTACACATCCATTTAAACAGCTCCAAACCGGTCCACATGAAAAGGTCAAATCATTGCGCTTTGTTTGTTCAGGTCAGAGAAAGACATAATACTCAGTCATGATAAGAATTTGTAATGTTGTGAGATGCAGTTGATCGTAATAGTCTTGCCAAGATGATCAGTTCTTAATTGAGAAGTTGTTTTTCCAATAACAATCTAAGAAGAAAATGCTGGATGATAACATGTTAGTTTTTTTTATTTTTAGACTATCATTTCAACACAAATAGACAAGAGTATTGCAAAATGACTTATGTATGACAGCAATATAATGCTACTGCACAAAGCTTGAAGAAGAGCTGCCTGTTTTAGGTCAGCAATGATAAGAAGACACCTTTGTTATTTGGTAAATTGCATAGTACAGTCACTGCAATAGTTTATCTCTTTCTTCAAGTCAAAAGTTTAAATTTCTTTTATGTTTACTAGAATTGCTGTTTACACTGTATGACTAAGCTGAAATGTTTGGATGTTCTTACATAATTCTGGTCCATTCTCCCTAACAGACCTGATGTACTAGAGTCAGGTTTGTGGACAGTCTTATTCCCACACCTTTCCAGCCCTGCCAACCAAATTTTCTGTGGCTTAAATTCATTTGCAGTATGCCTCGAGTCATCTGTACATTTGAGAGACAAGTTTATGTCCAAGTTTTAACTTTAACTTCCTGATCTATGTGTTAAGATCTTGCTTTAATAAGGCTTTTAACATAGTGCCATTTATCATTAAAAAAATCTGCAGACAAATGTTTGTCTTAGCAGCTATGTGAATAAAATGTTTTTCAGTCTAAAACATTAGTAAGGTAGTCTCGCCTTCATGCAGAGATCATTATCAGTTTTCATGTGTACAATATTTTATGCAAAAGATGCAAAACATCACTATGATATTAATTAAAATAAAAATGAAATCCTTGTGGTAAATTCCTGCACACACTCTTTATAGAAATGAAATACAAAGCAGATAAGAGTCTCATCGTCCTCTCTTTAATTCATTTTGTCGTATCTTGCAAATTGTAAATTATTTTACTCATTAACATGTTTTAATAGCCTCCCTCACCAGTTATTAGAAGCTACAACAATCTAAAACATGATTATAACCAAATTAAAATCCTTAAACTTTTTAGAGAGAAAGCCAATAATGTCAGATGAAATCAGTCAAATATCAAATCAAGGATTTGTGATTTAGAAGACTACTCTGTGTCTCAAAAGCAAAAAATATAAAAATCATGAAAATCATTTCAGCTACAGATGTAATCATGGAATCAAAACATCCCTACGTTATATCACACTATTCACTTCTTAAACTCTTATAATTCAATCAGCTTTGAGGACGGGAGATTCTGATTAATCTCTTCAGTCATCAAAATGGTCTTCAAAGGTAAAGGTTCTCAAACGTAGGGTAATGGGTGAGAGGAAGTAGATGGGGATTATGCAAACTTTGCGGTGATTAATTTTGGTCTGAGATGTATCTGCGCTGATGGTAGCCTGGAGACGAGCATATTGATTGATTGCTACAGAGGGCGCGAGGTTCTGCACATTTACTTTTTGATGAATCGGCTGTCAGGGCCTCAAACAACCAAATATGGCTCTGTAAATGAATGTTTAAGTGATTATGGTATAAGTGTAAATAGTATGCATCTATTAAGGAGGATTACATTTGGTGCCACTTTAAGAAGAGAGGAGGAATAAAGGGGCAAGCCAGCAGAATATCCCACTGCAAAGTAGACATAGGGGAAAATGTGGTTTTAATCTGCATATATAATGTTTTAGCATTCAAATAGGGAAGTCCTTGACATTAATCTCTGTGTGTGTGTGTTTGAGTGTCTGTGGATGCATGAGGCTGTATGTTCATGTAGGCTGGTGTGTGTGCGTGGGCGTGTGTGTGTGTGCTTTTAAGGGGCCGAGGCTGAAGACGAGGGCTTTAAGTTGACAGAGCATGCCAGTGCATCCACCCGCTCAAATTACCGTGCAACAAAACGCATCCAGGGTGCTGCACTGGAGGTGAGAGTAGGAATAAACGCCTGCTTCAAAGATGATTTGTGCTCAGTGCGGATTAATTCCCCCACCTAAGAAAAATCAATAGCGCCGTGTGGAAAAGGAATACATTTGTGTCACCTTTTGGTGACAAGGAAGTGAAAACACACTATGGAGGCAAGTTGAGACAATGCACATCAAAATGACTAAAACCCACTTAAACTGGTGAGGGGTTCAATCCAGGGAGCCGCAGGTAATTAAAGATTTTCTCCCTCTGTTAATTTCTCTGTACAGTATGTCCCAAAGCTGTCCCTGTTTTAAAATGTGTTCTATTATTCCAAAATACCAATTGTGTAATCGCTCATGATTGAACTGCAAGCCTTTCATCACTCACAATACAAATCTATTAACAACATTAATTTCTTATTGTTCATGTAAACACTTGCTGCCTAATTTTGGCATTCAGATCTCTGCATTCGACCCTCAGCAGCCTTTTTAGCCGTATTTTACCTTGATTTTGTAATTATTTGAAAACCAACACTTACTCATTTAAATTTACATATGGGCATAAACACAAGCAGCTAATGGATGCAAACTTCATAAGCACCTCAAAACATTCTGATTTCAGTGCAGGAAGAAATTCTTCAGGGGAAAAACATAAACGGCTTTTTGATATTCAAGAACGTGTCGAAAGAATGGAATGAAAACAGATACTGTATATTTTTTGTCCTGATTGTTTGGCTTCTTTTGTCCTGATTAATTTTATGTAAACACTTTTTTTCCTCCAAGCTTCAGATTTCTGAAAAGCACCTTGACTTTTGTCCTTTGCGTTCACTACACCCTTCAAAGACGTTTTGGGAAAATACCTGCATTGTGCAAACATGCTGTATTGCACAGTTAGCGACTCATTTCCATATTCCCAAACAGAGCGTCCTCATCCTCGCATTGACTAAATGATAAACACGAAGGCCTCTGTTTGCTACTGATCCTCTGAAGAGAAGACAGACAGGAGATCAATGAGCTCCTCATCCTCCATCCCATCTGCCATTCGCTTTTTTTGCTTTTTCAGTTCCCCAATTTTCCCATCATCCCTACGTTCTCCTCCAACCATTGCATCCTCCTGCTGCTGTCATTCAGTGTTTCTAAGGCTTAATCCTCTGCTTTTCACTCACGCTACACAGCCTGTGCTGCCCCTGATGTCCCACCCTCCTCAGCTCCATCCCGCTTTATGGGAAATATAATCCCATTGATCCAAAACCCGATGGGAAGCGCTGATCTGTAAACAGACAAGTGCTCAATAAGAATCGCCCGGTCCTCCAGAGAGAAGACGGAGGGCTGGCTGGGTGTTAGGGTGGATAGGTGGTGCAGGGGCAGCAGGTACTGAGGAGGTTTACTGAGGAGACTGAAGGTGGCGGAGGTCTTTCTATTGTGTGTCTTAGCATCATCTATCAGATTTATTGCAGAGCTCCTTCATTGCCCCCTCACCTGGCTCCACCGATTCTAACTTTATTGCAGCCTTGAACTATATTCTACCCAAGCAATTAAAAGTTCTTAGCTCTGAGTGAACATTTGAAAGGTGTGACATTTTCGTTTTGACTGACGGCGAATTTAGAGCGACAGGAGAGACAGATGCAGCCAACCATGGATATGGATTTTTTTTTCTTGCTGCTTTTTTTGCTTTTTTTTTTTTTTACAATTTCCTCACAACCTGTTTATTTTTGCTTCCCATCTCTTTAGTCTGCAGACTACTTTGGCAACATTGCAAGACTAAGAGTTCAAGCATACATGCAAAAACAAACTCCTTGAAAGTCATTTGATGACAGTTAACATTGACCAAATAAATGTACACCTCTCCTATTTTTTTTTCTTTTGAACATTTGACAATGCTTCTGGAACAAGGATTTTTCTAACACATTGACAGTGTTTCATTAGAATAAGGATCTTTTAAAAACTTTATTGCATTTTTTATTGTGAGCTTATAATTAATTTTAAAATGCTTCATTAATCCCAAATGAAAATTAAATGTTGTTGCAATGCATATTATCCAAGATTCTTCAAAAAAATTGCTTTAGATTCTGAAAGCTATGAGCAGGAAGGATCTCCTATAGCTGTCAGTATTACAGAGATGCTGAAGAAGCCTTTGACTGAAGGCACTATGTTGTTGTAAATCATTCTCATGCAATAATTTTCCAAAATTTTCTCGATTTTATGAAGAATCCTTTTTTGCACTCTTCACAACAGACCTAGAGAATATACGCAGCACCTTGTTCTACTCAGAAAGTATAGTGTGCTCTGTCTCTTCTTGTAGATGTTTCACAGCTGTGTCTCCAGTTCAGTCAGTTTTTGAGGTGAACCCCGAGGTACTTTTACTCCTCAACCTCCTCCACCTCTTCTCTCATGACGGAAATAGTGTTTGACCAAACCCCTTTTCTTTTGACATCAACAATAATCTCCTTTGTTTTGTTCACATTTAATATAAAATTATTGCTTATGCACCATGACACAAAATGGTCGACCAGCTCTCTGTGCTCAGTTTCTTGTCCATCTCTGATACACCTGATGACTGCGGAGTCATCTCAGTATTTCTGTAGATGAAAGAACTCTGACTTGTGCTGAAAGTCTGAAGTGTACAGAGTGAAAGGAAATGGAGAGCGTACAGTCCCCTGAGGTGTTGCTGTGTCCCGGAGGGGAACGTGGAGCACAGGAGAGCACAGCTTTTATTCTCAACTACATGAAAGATGCAACATCAGAAATGTTTCTGGCTCCCGTTAAGATAATTTGGAGTGTTATTTCAATCCCTCTGCATATAAGAACAGGATTTAACTCTTCTGTTAATGTGAATTTAGGGTCAGCCCAGGTCAACTCCAGTCACAGCTGGGAGATGCCACCAATGTTGGCACTAATGGGCGTTCTGGGTCAGTGTAATCATCTGTCTTTTGAGGGATCTTTGAACTAGGAAAATAATTTAAGAGCAGAAGAATAAAAGAAATATGCCACAATAAGCTGTTTAAAAATTAAATCCTTTCTTTGACGTTCAAATGTCTTACCAAATAAATATTCAGAATTTTTACAGTAAACAAAACTGTACTTTTTTCTCCCTTGCTGTTTCTCTTGCTCTTTGTCTTCTTCTCACTTTTTTTCTCTCTTTATCTCCAAATCCACCCTCGCCAGCTAAATTATATGGTGTTTACCCATCTGATCACTATTCTAAAACAGAAGAAATTTCAAATATTCCCGATTCACAGTGTTAGATATTAACGGATTGCAAGATGAGCTTCAAAATACAAAAAAAGGAGAAAACTAAAAGTGTCAAAAGGATTCTGTAGTGACAATTCTCATTACAGTTGTTAATTATCTGAAATGTTTCTGTTGCAAGTGTTTTCTGTAGGTGGGTAGCAACTCCTTAATGAGTAACACCCTAACTGCTTCAGTCTTAAAGTCTTCATTTATTTTTCTAACAATCATTCTAAGAACATATTATGAACAGTATTGGCTACAGTTTGCTCAGCGATTCCTGAAACAGAGTAGCGTTTATAAAAATGCAGAAAACGGCTGATCTTGCTCATCCTTCCTTCTACATTCATGAACACGGTTGGTGTTGTGAGCTGAATATTCCAGGGAACCAACAAACACTTTGGGGTCAAAAGCACTATTGACTTGTAAAATAAACTGTATGGATAAAATGTCTCATCAATACCAACAGTATGTGAGCCTCCATAAAAACTCCACTTCCATGCCATTAATTTAAAATCGATCCAACGGGCTTGAACATTGTGAAACAAATGCACAGGATGTGCAGAGCGCTGCTCAAAACTCAGCTGAAAGTGAAGTTCTTTTTCTCAGTATTTCCACAGAACCAACAAAGAGTTTTTTGGAGTTACCATATATTACCTGGAGCATGTTTATGAAGAGCTGTGCTGAGTCGGCCTGTACAGTGTGTGCTCTTGCTGTAAGCATGCCTTCGCTGTGAGTTACAGATGCCTCTGTTCAATCCAACTCTTCCTACTTTTGGCTTGCTTCTCAAAGTGTCACAACATCTGCAAACATGGAGGATGCACAGTGAGTACAAAGTTTGCTCTGCTCTGAAATTGGGTTTTGTGGCGGTCTTAGGAACACTTCTTTTTATTTTGTCTGCCCTATGAGGAGTAACTTTTTGATTTGCAATCAAGCAGCAACGTAAAAAAAAATCCCTGTTGGTTTTCTTAAAGGCAGATTGAGATGAGGAAAGCTTCTTTTTTTATTTTTTTGCTTATGAAGACAAATCAACACGGCTGATGAAACTGTGCCGTAATCAGATGGCACTATCCTGTAACCAGAATGCACATCAGAGATAAACATGTTTTCTGAGATAGTGGAAATGCATTTAGAAAAGGCACACTTTTAAAAAACGTATTGCTAGCAATACGTTTTTTTAAACGTTGCTGGTAAATAGCAATTTCCTATTTATGAATACTGTGCTTTTTCTACTTCTCAAGAACAAGAGAGAAGACGAGATTTGCAAAACCTACATTGTGTTTGAAAGAGATTATCACACAAAAAGCATAAGACTGGGAGATTAATCAACACATTTCCTCCTGATCTGAAATTATTAGATATTGTGTTATTGTGGGGGTTTAGCCAGCTGAAGCCTGGCTTTATT
The DNA here is from genome assembly GCF_002775205.1 of Xiphophorus maculatus. NCBI lineage: Eukaryota > Metazoa > Chordata > Actinopteri > Cyprinodontiformes > Poeciliidae > Xiphophorus > Xiphophorus maculatus. Next base: position 7,455,648 of record NC_036458.1, on the reverse strand, counting down.
GTTGTTTTATTGCGTCGCCTTTCAGATTGTTTGTTATACCATCAGAAAAAAACACATGGATGTCTCTTGCATCTTTTCTTACTAAATCTTTTAATTTAAGTTGTATCAGATTTGTCCTAAGTGTTTTTCTCCTTTCTTTCAGCTTATAGAGCTGATAGTTGTAAGAACCAGTCAGAGGCTGAGTCTGACAAAAATAAATATGTAATTATGCAGCTCATGCAAAAGAAAAAAAAATGCAATATGTCAGAAATTAGAATCTTATCCCCTGCTAATACAAAACTAGATTGCCATGAGCAAACTCCCCCACCTCCAAAAGAGCAAAACTTACTTTAGTTTGTTTTTATTTACAATCCAAATGTGTCTTCATCGACCTGAAAAACATTCTGCAATTTTCTTAGCAATGTTAAATTATGTATCTTTTTTTTTTTGTTTACTTTTGGGAGACCTATAAAACAAAAGTGTTCTCCTGTTGTAGATTAGCAGCTGATCCTTTGGGTTTTATCCTGCAGGGCTACTCCACCGGAAAAACTGGAATGAGGGTTTCGGCTTATCCTCGCAATGCTTGTCCTTGTCTCTAATGCACTTCATTACTTCTAAACTTCATTTGAAGTGAACTTCTAAAGTTCATTTAGAAATTAAGGAAATTTAATTGCTTTCTTGGTCAACAAGAAGTAGCTAGGCAACTAGACTTATCTCTGCTTTTCTTGCGTAAAATGTATGCTCCAAGCAAAATGAATGACTAATTGTATTGTAAACAATCTTTAGAAGCTGGTTTCTATAACATCAGAGCATATAATCAACACCTCACCTTAATGTAAGTGTTACTTTAACCCAACCGGACATTTATAGCTAAAACCTGAAGTTTAGTAGATGTTTAATCACAGACATTATGTTATAACTATTTTACTTACAAAGTCAGTTTGACTTTTTCTGTTTCAGTCAGTTAGGATTAAAAACATTTCCCTTTGCTAAACGCAAGAAAATTATTAAATTTCTTCATATTCAGAAGGCTTTAGGTATTTGGTTGAAATGACTTCTACAAACAACATAGACATCTTTCCATCTTTGTCATTCTTCTTCTAGACAGAATGTGTGTAAATTAGTCAGGTTTGTACTCACGTCGTTTGGCTTGGTGCTTTATAACTACAAAAAGCTTTGACTTTGGTGTCCTTAAGCCTTGTAACTAACTTAGTGGTTCGCTTTGAGTCATTTAGAAGATCCATTTAATCAGATCATCATCTAGGCTTTCACAAATTGTATGCATTGTGCAAAATTACACGGCTTTTAAAACTTCTGAATTTGTAGAAAGTAACAAAACGATTCTCTGCCATTTATAAAAAGCAAAAATACATGGGTAATCTATGCAAACCTAAAAATGAAAACATGAAAAGCTTAGTTTAATGTTATACAAGGGTATGTAAATATCTGGCTTCAACAGAAACCAAAAGAATGATTTTTGTTTTAAACGTACAAACGTGTGAAATTCCACTGTGAACAGACTCATAAACATTTTTGATATTACCAGTTTGTGAGGTCCCCCCCTGAAGGACTGGAAACTTATGCATCCCTGCTTTTCAGTGACGTGCAGTCAGGGGACGCAGGTGAGGCAGTGATGAGCTGTGCCTCACCCTGGGGGGTCACTGTCAGAAACACTGATTTATGCAGGCAGGAGGTGCATTCCCATTGCTGTCTCTCTTCATATCACCATATATGTTTGACTCCATCTGATATATTTAACGAGAGTACTTGACATGTTTAGTCTTTATGAGCAGCCATAAATTGTGCAGTGAAAACGAATAGGCGAGGCCGAGAGTACAGTGCCCCACTGATAGGGGGCAGTGCTGAGCCCCCTTGACTCAAAGAGCAAAGGATGCTCTTCGTCTATGCATTGTAAAGACTATGCATCTATCTCTTAGCATAGTTTTTTAAGCATTTTTAAATGAAATAGAGCATTTATTTTGGGCCAAAACCATTAATGTATTTATGAATTTCCTTCTCACAAAATAAACATATGAATAGAAAAAATATGAATACAATTGTAACTACTGTAAACTTATTAATCTGAAAAGCAGTTCATCTTGATAAAATTAAATTTCTGCATGCGTTTTGATTTTTTATTCAATTTCTTTGGTGGTGTAATCAACAGATTAGTCATTTACAAAGAGCAACTGCCAAGCAAATCCATGTTTCAACAAGTAGACAGATGGTCTGGACTGGAAAAAAGCATATAATAAATATTAATTGGTTGATGTGTGGTTTGAGGAGGAAATGTGGTGCTGAGATAATTTATGATTGTGGTCATTTCAAGATAAACCAACAGATACAGTTACAGATTTGGACAGTCTTCTGCATCAACTGCAAGTCGGTTTCTGAGTCTATCATTTCACATCACAGCAGTGTTAGCTGTGCATATCTATGTAAAAAAAAAAATAAAATAAACAACATAAGCATGTGTTATAATAGTACGAAGGAGCAGCATCACATTATTTCTCAATGGCTCAGATAGTAAAGGAGTGGTTAATGGAGCATGAAAAATCCTTTTTACACATGTATTATCTGTCACAGTAGTTAAAGTTCAACCCAGTGAAGAATCTTTGGGATGTACCTAGGTATATTTTCAGCAGTGTATCACTTTTAAGGCAAGATCTTGATTTTATGTCAATCAATTTGGACTTCTAGGTGTAAACTTTTATGCAACAATAGACACTTCGTGCTTTTATTCCTACTCTTGGGTTCTGACTTTTTTCACTGCTTCACCAGACTGTGTACATAACAAGTATTTTTCCTTGAACATTTTAGCATCTGAATCCAGGATTGTAGGTTTCCTTCAGTGCCAAATTGAATAAAGTATTGCAGTAATTTGCCACATGTTGTTTTTAATTGTTGCTTCTCTTAATCTCATTGTGTAGTTTTTGTGAAATAGCTTGTAAGATCAGATTTGCTCGCACACCAAACCTGCTGAGAGGGATCTAACATATTTTTTCAAAAACACAGAATATCTAACATGTCATGAGAAATTATCTTTGGGGTGTCCAGGTGTGAAATGATAATCTGACAACTTTGTTACATTATTTTTTATTAGAAATGGGGACATAAACAATGAACTGATGCTACATATTTTAGTGGATAGTTGATTTTTTTAAAATTCAAAACAAAAACAAGCCAATAATCTTTCCATTAAAAAATATACGTCGCATGTCGCATCAAATATGGAAACTGCATTAGACTTCAGCCCCTATCAGATAATAAAAGGGTTCAAGGAATATATAGATATCCATAATATATAATCAGACTCTTGAGATTAAAAGAACACCGAGTGCCTCCTTACTCCATAATTTTCTTTTATTTCTTTGACTTTCTTCAGCTTCCACTACATGTCCCTTTAGGCCTCTGTGCTTTAACTAAAAGACTTTGATGCTGAAGGCTTTACTTAATTGTTTTGTTCACTTCAAAAAAATCATTAAATATTTGCCCATGTGTATGTGTGAGACTGACAGGGAGAGGGTGTGTGTGCGTGCATGAGTAAATGTGCCTGACAGACCATCCTTCTAAGAAAAGGGACCAGGGGAATAATCTCAGATTGATCCACAGGCAGCCAGTAGGACTCCCGCACCGTCTTGGCACATGTGCAGATGGCAGACCTTAAAATACCCGTTTCATCACAGAGGTGAGATCTTGACAATGTGAAGCAAAAGCCTCCATTATAAAACCAACACGCCGTGAGGGCCTGACTGCAATGCAAAGCAGAGGCACTTTCAGATGTAATTTGTTTAGGCCATAAAGCATAAGAGAATCTTTACCCACTAATACAATTGATTTTCTTATCCATCTGTTTGGGGACATCTAAATTCCTAGAGAATTTCCTGATGCAAGAGGTTAACACTGGCTAGCTTTCTCTAAGGGTTGGTTTAATTTAATGATTATCTGTGGATTGTTTACATTTAGTTAGGAGCATACAGATATTACATGAAAGTAATACTACCACTTTGCATCACATGCTACATCAAGATGACCAGTGTCTCAGCGTGCCAGGTTATCAAACCAATATTGACTCTTTCTGTCACTTTCCTGTTATTGTGGATGTCTTTATGGAGATTTAAAAAATGCCCCAGATCAGCATAACAGTCAACATAACAACACAACAAAGACAAATGGTGATGTGAGACAGTGATGAGCTGTGCCTTACCCTCACACATCCCGAAGCAGGCAGGTGGCGCATACCCATTGCTGTCTCTTTTTATATCCCCAACATGTTTGATTACACATATACTACACACACTGACGTTTCACACATTTCCTCTGCTGACATGCTTCATGGAGTTGCTGATTTTATTTTCCAGCAGGACTTGTTACCTCGTTTAATGACCCTAATACTAAATCAGGTGCCACTGTGCTTGATTAGCCAGTGAACTGACCTGACCTAAACCCTACAGAGAATCTATGAAGTGTTATCAAGAAAAAGATCAGTGGCATCAGAGCCAGCAATGCAGACAACACCAGAAACAGGACAACAAGGTAGTTGTTTCCAAGTCACACCACATTGTATTAAATCATTCAGCTAAATACTGAATGCATACTATACAGTCCATTGGCTTTATTGGTTTTACATAATAGGGAGAAACTGCATTTTGCTTATATCTGTGAATATCAATGTAATTTAGAGTCAAACCAAAAGCTTTGGTATCTCAAACTTGAAATGTATTTGGTGTGAAACAAGTAGCCTTCTCAAAGATTGAAGGACTTTGAGAAGTCCTTCCGTCTCGTCAGTACCTAAAGTTTTCTTTGAGGTCAAATTTTTATGCATCTCTTCTGCACTTTGTTTTTGGCTGTAGAACTAAATGGAAGTTTTTGTGCCTGCATGTATTCAGTGCTATCTGCTTTTCAAATGCAGCGCAGAAATAAAGCAGTACAATAGATATTCAAGAAATATAGCAGATTTCTCTACAACTAGCATACTTGTTTTTTCTTCTCCTATTTGGCTGGGACTTTTGTATCTATTGTATGTTTCAGCACCGTCTGAATGGGAGTTTTATCACTACTCTTGGCATAATTCATGTGGTAACAAATGGGATGCGCAATAACTTCTGTGGACAGAAAAAGTGCGTTAATAGTGTAAAGTCAAAAAGTCATCTTTTAGGTTGTGTCAGTTGACAAAAATAATAAAACGTTTGGAAGTGGTTTATCTGATGAACATCTTGATGCTTCCCAGAAAAATTAAATGTATGCTGGATGGTCCTGACTTTAAGTGGTCATAAAGGAACAGGTTTCACTAACCTTTTATTGCAATATTGTACACTAATTTAATCTTTAGATGTAATGCTACTTAAAAAAAAAATCATTATTATTTTATTCAATTTTGTTGATCAGTGATGTGCGTCATTGTTTCTGTCACATGACATATTACCACATATTACTGCATAATCTGTTGTAATATGCTGCAGAAAACAGGTATGCGTGTTTGTACGTGTGTGCATATCACTGATTTTTGAAATTAGTTAAAAAATATGCCCTATTTGTTTTAGTGTACATACATGAGTAAATGATTGTTGATATAATATCTGTTTTCTAAAGCTGCAGCAAAGAATCTGCTGCATGTGTTCTGTGATGTAAAAGGAGGTGACATGGGACAGATTGTCAGGCAGCTGGTGAGAAAGAATAGCAGGTGATAAAAACTGAAAGTTAGAGTGAAAGTGGAAGGCAGGTGGAACCACGAAGGGAAAAGATGGGCAGATGAAATTACACCTGCAGGTCTGTTAGCTTTAGTGGCCAGATTTTTGCAGTGTGATGTCCCGCAACATGCCCCAAGGGTCTGCAAGAAATAAAAAGTAAGTAAACCTCACATATCAAAGTTTCTTTTTCTCACAAACCTATGTTATTGCTCCTGTGCCTCTCCTTGACAGCCCTGTGATTCATTTCCTCCTCCCTGAAAGAAGGGAAATGAATAGAAAGCTTGGATATTGTCAGGCGCTAAATGGGAAAGCGGATGCTCAGGAGACACAATGCAGTTGCAGGTAAGAGTGGCGAGTTCAGTTTAAAATGCCATTCAGTCCCATGACATAGCTCACAACAGCACCTGTCTCAAATGGCTTATGAAAAAAGCAGGGATGGTTGATTGGGTGTATAGCATTCAAGCATCAGCATGGTTTATGTTTGAGTGGATGCTCATCTCTTCCCCATCAGTGTGCAGCATCCTGACACTTCATTACACAACTGCACACTGGAACAAGGAGAACTTTTCCACATTTACATTTAATAAAGCCGAACACAGTTGACCTTAAGATTTCTTCCTTCTTTGATGAAAAATAAACTGGAATCTGGTCAAGCTGGAGCATAAAAAGAAATTCTGGTGTGAATGAGCGTGGAGCAGGTTCTCCTTTCCTTTGATGCTGCTTGTGTTTAGTGGTAAAAAGCAATATATTGAGAGGTATAAAAACATGATATATGCATTTGCTGAAGAAATCCAAATATTTTAATTCATATTGATATGCTGTACATTTTTTACAAATTTTCTACAGTGGAATATCTTTATATAAGTAGAAATGGTATTTCCTGATGTTTTTGGTCTATTTCTGCAGGATAATGTGTCATGTTACAAAGCAAATATAATTCAACAGTTGGTTGAAAGGCAGAACTATTTACAAGTATTAGCTACACTTTCAAATTTGGGAGATCTCAGTGCACCGTGTTGGGTGTGATGGACAAATAACTTCAGTTAATGAAAGGTTCATCTTGCAATTTAAAGTATCTTATGCTAACATCTTTCAGTCACCACAGCACCGTCAAATATAGTTTCTAACTAAGAAGACAAAAGTTTTAGGATGGATTTTACAAACAGAATTAACAAAATGTTCTGGTTTGGAAACGTATTTTAGGTGAATGAGTGACTCTAGTTGACTGCAATAATTGAATCTCTCTGTGACTGATTAGTGACCTGTTTGTCCTTGCGGACAGTGATTCAGATTAAGGCTTGCAACAGATGATTACCAAGACGAATCTAGCTGAAGAATCTTAATTTGGAGTAACAAAACCACAAATACTTCTGTCACGTTGTGAGCAAAAAGTTCTTGGAGGAAAACCTTTATACGGCGTTGTAGTTGGGCTACAAATGGACCGCCAGACAAGAAACACTGACTTTGGAATAAGATTTACTAGCATTGCTGAGAGCAATTTCATTCAGAAATTAAATGTAACATCCCAGTTGTTTCATCCTTAGTGACCACTACATATATAATCTGTTAAACAAATAATGTACTCAGTAGATCTAAAAACACAAGAGGTGGATTGATAGAGATATATACATGGTTACAGTATTGCTAAGTGACTGAAAATGTCCCTATTTTATTTGGATAAACATGAGTTCACAAAGCCAAAACATGACAATGATAAGTCAAGACAGGCATGGTCCAACCAGGAGGTGCCCAGAATGTGAATCAGGGTCAGCTCTACAAGTGGTGGTTTCAGACAGGGAGAAGGATGCTGTTGGTTTGGGCTGGTTCAGCATGTTCTGTGACCTTCTCTCCACATGTGATCTCCCTGGGATCTCGCTTGCTGTTTGTGGTGGTATTGGTCCTGCTGGGGCAAGCCGCTCAGCAAGGCTCAGCCTGGGGCGCCTCCCTGCTACGATTTGGACTCTTCCAGATGTGAGAGAGATTATGATGTTTGTTGTTGTTGTTGGCTAAAAACAGCCCACATCCTCTCTTGTTTTCTTTGTTCTCTCCATGTGTGATTAGTTTGAATTTGTAGAAATTGTTTCCCGGGAATTGTAATAAGAGTGAATAAAGAAATAACATATTTTATTTTAGAACTTGTAGTGCAATTAGTGATCTGGTGAAAGATATGCAATGTAGGCAGTTATTGAAATATGAGATTTTCATTCCAAATAGTTCTTTCAATAATTAACTTCACATATTTTATGTAACACATTTTGATCTAGTTTTAATTTTAAGCAGCTGAAACATAAATCCTTCTGTTTTTCTGTTCATGCGCTCTGTTCTGTTAACCTTGTTTCAAGACGTTTATATTTTATGTCCTTTTATTAAACCTTCTACATGACAATCTGAAGTAGCTGTCTACATTTTGACCTTTCTTCAATTGTGCACAATATGACAAATATCAGTATTATTATTGATAATAATTTTAAATAAAGTTTGAGTCCCTTTTTTCATTTGATTTCTTTTAAATAATTAACTTTGTGTTTTTTGTTTTCCTCTCGGATTTTCAGCTACTGCTTTAGCTCATGGCCATCTAGGCTGTTATATTATTCTACAATGATGTTATTGTATTCATGTGTGAAAATGCATGCCAAGATTGATATTAATTCAAAACGTAAAACAATTTGTAACTGTTTGCAAATGTTGCATTTTTTAAAACGTCTTTTTTTATTAGGTGAGAAAAATGTGCTCAAAGATGTAAAATGAATCATAATAATTGGTGAGTTTTGTTATCCCCAGGAGTAACAAACTGCAATTTTATTTATGATATTGGTCCTACTGGCGCATCTGCTTAGCATGGCTAAGCCTGGAGTGGTTCCCTGCCAGTGAGTCAGTGGCTTCTCTGAAAGCTGCACACCTACTACTAATTTTAAAAATTATGATATACAAAGATTCTTTAGCCTACTTTGTATGTATCTAGAATGGATAGAATATGTTAGCAAATAATTAATACCTTATCTTTTGTGGCACACTGAGGTGTAAAATGTCCTGAAAATGTATCTTCTTGTTGCTAGCACTAATATCTAAATCCATTAAATCTAAACAAAAAGCTTGAAAAACAGTACAGCTAAGTTGCAGCTAAGATTCAGTGCTAGCTCTAAGTCATATTCTAATCTTTCCAACTTATCTTCAAGACAGCCTTCACTTTAAAAGGCAATTTTATTACATTTCCGCTGAGTGATACCTGCTTGTACTATCTTACTTTTGGGGAAAAAACAAATCATCCGGTGATAGAGAGAACTTAAAGAAATATCATCAGAATCCATTGAGACATTTTACATGCCTCAAAAAGCCGATTAATGACTAGTGTTTTCCTTTCATTGAAAAACAAACAATTTGAACTGAAAAAAGTGCATGAACCATAATTAGCAAACTGACCATATAAAATTAAGCATTAAAATCTGACCATGCAAAATATTACAGCGGCTTAAAAAACTGTCAGGATTCTAAGATACTGATTATTAAAAAAATGCTTTAATCGGGTTTCGATCTAATTAACCTGGAATCAGATGGGGGCATCCCAGTTTAAAGTGCATGCCTATTCATATGTAAATTACCCAGCCTACATTACCCTATTAAAGCAACACTTAGGTATTGGACAAATTATCACACACTGTACAGATTCTAAACTGTTGCATTAGTTTTGTTGCATAATTTGTGCTAATGCCTGATCAATTTGACAGTATTCTTAGGGGGTAAGAATGAACACAAAACATTTTGTTGTTACATAATCTGTAAAAAAACAAATCTAACTAGGTGAAAAATGTGCTGAGAGGAAATTATAATAATTATCAGTGCTATCGTCACAGACAACTATATTTTAACTTATACATATTTAACACATTCAGTGTAAATCAAAAAATGACTAAATGTTGGGAGTAATGTGTGAATCCGCAAAACTTGGATATAGTGCAAATACATGTTAACTCAAAAAAAAGAAAAAAACATAATCGAAAGAACATACTTTTATGGCAACCAAACAATGTAAAGGAAGGAAATGAGCTGCTTTATTGAAATGGGACACCACTGAGTTAAAAACAAGCAGCAGTAGGCAGTCAAAGTAGATACTGCACAACAATAGACAGAAGTAGGCTATAAGAAGAACATCCTTTTGGGTTTACAAAAAAACTAATATAAGCAATATGATCAGCTTCAATGTATTACATTTCAAAATGTGTTGTATTTTAAGCGAAGAATTCCTCATTAAAAAGGGTTGAGTATCATCATTTATGACATTAGGGATTACAACTATGTCTGGTCTGTGCCAGAGCCTGCTGCTGTAGAGTCAGGCTGGCTGTGGATTTAAAAAGCCATCATGCCAGGACGATGAATTAAACATTGCACGCATGCCATTCTCAATCAGCAGTCATTCAAACAGTTTAAGAATGACTAATTAGTCACATAGTGCAGTCGTTTCTTTAAAAAATAATAATATACTGAACACATATGAAGCAAAAACCAGGATTGGTAACTAAGAACAATGTGTTCCATGAAGAGAAGGAACCATTATGTTGGCTTGACTCTCAGAATGTCCTCAAAGCACACGGTGCATCTTAGGTCACAACATTTGTCTGAGTGGTTTTACTACTACTTCGACATCCAATCACCTGTCAGTCTCTGTGTAACACACAGGAATGGAGGACATTAAAAACAACATTATTCTGTTTCAAATGTCATGCATGAGAGCGAGGAACCTTTGAAGAAGAAAGATAAAGATCAGTGCTTCTGGTGTCACAGAGTCAGAAGTCGAGTGGCGCCCTGTAGACAAGCCATATGGCCCAGGAAGACTTTCATGGCTGTATATGTGTGCCGGCAAGCACCAAGCCGTACCTCTGCTGATTTCTCATTATCGAGGAATAAATAGAACAAGGCAACAAAACAGTGGCCCTGTTGTGTCATTTCCATTCTGACTTCGGTGTGAGACAGATGGTGCAAACTAAATGGCAAGATTTGAATAGTTGGGAAACTGGGCAGCAGCACTGAGCACAACAAACAATAAACTGTGATTAAGAGAGGATCTTACTCTGCATATTTTCACCACACTATGTGAAATTTGCCACCATTTTTCCATGTTTGTCACTTTTTTTGTGCTTTGTAGCCCATACTCAATTCAGTAGCAAATACAGTAATTTCACTCTATCTCTTGCATTAGTGCCTGTGAGAGCTGAGTGTGTTTTAGTGGCAATGGCGTGGGAGGTTGCAGGGGAGTCACAAGCAGCAGCAGATGCCAGGTCTCCTCCAAGGTGGCTGACGGGAGGGTAGGCAAGGCAGACAAGTGCGAGATGCAAAAAAACTGAGGCAGAGAGGCGACCTGTAAATATAGCACAGCAGCTCTAAAGCTTCGGTTTCTATTAAATAGCCATGTATTTCCCAGCCCCTGGCTTTATTGCTCCGTTGCTTCGGGAGTGGGAGCCCAGGAGGCTCTTCAACATTATTAGTAGCCCACAGTACATAATCCCACGGCAGATTCTTGTCTATCTTCTAGACCAGACTGAGACGTACAGAGAGAGATGAGGAAGAAGAGCACGAATGAGTGAAGGGGGGGTTGAAGTTGGGGTGGTAGCAATTGTCAGCCCTATTCTTTTCAAGTCATGGATGCAAACAGACAGAATGCCTTCATATTTCTCATTGTGACATCAAATTAATTCAATGACAGAGACCAGATGGTACACGGTCACAAGAGGTAACGTGGGCCTCACTAAGTCATGAGACCAGACCAAGCGCCGCTGCCCTCCTCTGCCATTCCTTTAGAAGGTGAAGCCCTCTCAGTCAAGTTCCCTGAGGCCTTGGCCTGGTTGTAACACTGTGAAGCTGGACTCCCAGTTGCTGTTTGCCACCGGAGAAATTACAAGGCGTAAATATTTGCAAAAGGCCCCAACCAAACATCTGCTTTTGGTCTCTGGATGACATGTAAATAAAAAAAAAACTTTCACTGAAAAACATTGGAGGTATGAGTAGAACAATCAATCTGACCTTGAACAACATTTTTTATACTAATTTATTGGCAAATGTGTAAAATTCAAGCAGCTTAAACGTTTATATAAGCAGCTACATAAGCATATGAGCTGCAATTATGTTTGTTAGATTTGAGTTAACAAATTTCTACAAAATCATGGCAAAACATTTGTATTTGTATCAAAAACAAAATGTTATACTGATTATAATACTTTAACCATTCATCCATGTCAATGTTTGTTAAAAGTAGTCCACCATTTCATTAAAATAGCAATACCTGGTATTTTCTTTCAGCAAGATGACGGAACCAGCAACGGAACAAAAATAGTTCATGAAATGTTTGAGGATCCGAACAATGTTGATTTGGTTTTAAAATTCCCCAAATCTCACTCCATTCAAGCATCTGTGGGATGTGCAAACAAATCAAATCCAAGGAGGCCCGACCTTGCAACTTGATCTAAAGAATTTGTTGCTTGTAACATTCATTCAATTAAATTAATTTTATTAACATAGTGTCAATTTATATCATCATCTCAAAAGTAACTTCAATCAAATCATACATACATTCCAATTGGTCCGAGCCAAGTTCAGTTTATTATTCAAACTGATAAAAAGTTTTCTATCTAAGTAAACCCTGCATATTGCATCAATACACTAACTTGCAGTATTCATGAGCATGTAGTGACAGAAGACAATCACTCGCATTGTGTCATTGACTTTGCAGCAGTTCCTCTTATTGAACATGCATATAGAGACAGTGGAGAGGAAAGACTCTCATTTAACAATAAGAACCCTCCAGCAGCGATTGTTCCTTTAGAAGCTTCATTTTAGGGAAACATGTTCTTAATAGATAAGCCCTGAGTTTGTTTTAAATGCTAAACTTGGTTCCAGATACCACAGTGCACCATCAGGGGTCTAGTGCAGTCCATGCTTCATCACATCAGCCGTTTTGGCAACAAAATGGGAAAACAAAATGTTTAGGCAGATGATCATATTGTTATGTCTGACTATTGTATGACTTAAAGATTTTTATTTGGAACTTAACAACAGATAGCTTTATGACTGAGGGTAAAACGTTTGGGCAACTTTTTGTAACCACACTTACTTAGGAAATTTTAACTAAAGAAATAAACCTTAAATATTCATATTATTACTTGTGCATTGTGCTTACTTGTGCAAGTAATCACAATGCACAAGTAAGAATTGTGCTTACTTGATTTAAAATAAACTTAAATCAAGTAAGCACAATGCACAAACTATAATTCATAGCCACACTGGCGCAGATAAGTGACATGTTCCTCAAATAGATTCAGCATTTCATCTGAGATTTCACAATTAGACGCTGACACTAATTTTTCAACTTGTAAAAAAAAAGTGTAACATATACAGCTCAAAAAAACATATGGACAGGAAATCTTTCTTATCTTTCAGTGGCAACCAGTCTGCTTTTGGCATGAGGACAAGACTCTGTAATGCTAAAGACTATGAAAGAGAAAGTCAATGCAAACCTTTAATAGGGCATACATTTTACTCACAAACTATAGGGATTTATTTTTAGGTAAACATTGATTTGTGATACATTTTATATTTTATTAAACTGCTGATGATTAGGTTATGTTGGCTTAATGGTCATTCAGGAGGCAGCTCCTGTGTGGACTGGAAATTGGTAATTTTGTACTAGATGAAGCCACTAAATGAGCTGCTGCTACCATGAACTTAAAGTATTCTTCAACCAGGACTTGTTCGTTTTCTAGTGAGCTGCATCCTCCCCAGTGAGTCATGGCAACATAGAGTTGAGTTCTGCTGGTGGGTTCTTCCTAAGGAAAGGGACTCAATGCTTTCCACTTCTGCCACATTCTTGCTTAAAAAGAGAGGTTGTGGCTAAAATAACGACTTCATGTGTTCAACTGTATGCCATCAGTATTTGATGAATTTCATCTGAATAAGAAGTAAAGGTAAATGTTGTTATTTTCAAATGATAAAGCTGATTGGAAAATAACTAAAATGATAAATAAATGTGCTTTTCCTGAGAAATAACAGTGAAGGAAATAGCGAGCAAATCAGCATTTCAAAGTTTACCCATCCAACTGTGGTCTGAATCCAGATCTATTAAATGTGATATAACTGCCCTTTCTTGAGCCCCAGCACTGCTCTCCTGTATGTATTTATTTTGGTATCCATTAGCACTTAGAAAACAGTAAAAGTCATGTCTTTGGACAGGAAAGAGCAGATTGAGAATTTGTGCTGTTTAGCACGTTCTTGCTATTATACTCGTTTGGCTTTTCACACATTGCTCTGTTGACATCTTGAGTCTTAGGGTGAAAACACAATCATAATATCCCACAGTGAATAGCTCATTAACTTTGTTAATGCAGTTGATATTCATATTTCGGGACACAACACATTTATTAGAAAATTAAAAGATGAGAATCATAAGAGAATCATGAGAACAAGCTTTGAATCCCACATTTCACACTGACGGATAATGACAGATTTCTTGATATAGCCTATCCAAAAATAAATAAAAAAATAATATGATTCTAAAAATATTTTCCTGTGCATACTAATTATAGACAACTGATGGTACAAATGTACTTTCAAATGGTCATACTGACCTACTTTTTCACTCCTTTTTTTTTTTGGTAAATATATAATCTTGATTACGTTCTTTTTGTTCATCTGAGCTCTCTAAATTAAAACGAATTTAAATTTAGGATTGCAGCAGCAAGAGGTTTGATAAAGTATTCAATAAGCAAGGACATAGTGATGGTTTGTTTTCCATCTGTGAGGGAAAAATTATAATTTTTTTCCCTCAGATTATGCAAATAATCTGTTTTTGGCTTGTAATGTGAGCTAAATGAGAAGGAAACGGAAGGAAAGGAGGTGTAACAGATCCAATGCAATGGTTTTAAGCCATTTTTATTGCTGTATAATATTAGTACAAAATCAAATAAAAAACATGAATGATCCAATTCTACTCATTTACAATCAGTTTGTGTTGTAACCATACCGTCAGTATGTGGTGGAAATTATTTTAAAGAGCATTTTTAAAAAATGTTCTAGACAAACTTTTCTATAAATTGAAAATTATTTGCCATCTACAATGCCATATTATAGTTTTCCAATATGGTTAGTGCTATTATAGAATAAATTGCTATTAATAAAAAAGTTTTATCTTCACAAAATTCTTGTTCGCCTTTCTTGTGATACAACATATGATAAAGGTAAATGGACCAGACTTCTGCAGATGTCCATTTGCCTTGCTCTCTTTATTTTTCACATTTAGTTGTGTGTTTTAAATGTAATTAATCTTTTAGTGATGTTTAAATGCTTGCAGTCTAAACTATCTGTGAGAAGATGTCAGATATTATGACAATTAGGAAATGACACTCTTGAATGGCTTTTGCTTCACAAACCTCTTAGAGCCATGATTGATCTTGTTACTTACACAAATTTTTTTTATTCCACTCAACTTTTCCATAATGCGTTTGGATCTTTCACTCTATTAACAACCAGCTTACTTAGGAATCACCTTTTGTGGCTTTTCCCTACCTGCCCAGAATGTCAGTGATTCTCTGTAAGACAACTGTCAGTTCAATAGTGATTCTCATGATTGCTTAAGCAACAACATTTTTCTGTTGGTGAGAAATGTATTCAAATTTTCTTAGGAACCAATGTTTGGGTTATCATTAGCAGTAATCAATCAATATTGTACAGTTTTACATCTAAATACAACTTAATGAAATGCACTTGTAGTTTAGGTTTAATTTTTTGTGTGCATCTGTTTTAAACTCTTTTCCCAAGTGCTAAAGCTTATAACTTATTTAAGTGCTTTTTAGATAAATGACATGGCCATTCCCAGGAAACAAGCATTAAGTCTTCTGTATATTCATGTCACTACTTCATATGCATTTTACCCCCTGTCTCCCTTGTGGCAAAGCCCCAGCTGCTTTTCACAGACTGCTATGCGATTCTGTTTGGCGTGATCACTATCACCACTCGGCACTCGCCTCTCAGCATCTGCCCAGAAGCATCTCAGCAGCATTTTATGTCCTCCCCTCTCAGCCAGCGTTCCCTCAGCCTCCTCACCCTGTGCTTGCTCTCCATAGTCACTTTGCCCGCCCATTCACTAACCTCTCTCCTGCTCTCTGAAGCCATTCTGCAGCCCTTTTGCCGGCTTGTGTGACATTTACCATTTAGAAGCTGGGGAAAGCAATGGCCATCCAAATTCAGATCTCCATAAACATAGTTTGAGCCAAATCAGTGACAATAGATTTCAGAGGTAAAAGACATAATTGGGTTGTGTTTTAAGTGTGCTTTAAATAGCTTTAATTTCAGTGATATTTACCAGGTAATATATCTAAGCACTATATCTAAATGCCTTATTTAATTCAAGTAACTGCTGCAGCTGAAGAAAAGGTTAATGAATGCTTATTGAATGCCACATGGATCAGGATGCTTTGGGCCATTTTGTATTCCGCTTATGATGATCCACTGTAAATTGTTAGAAATGTCCTCTGGAGACATTATAAATACCTCATTATATACAGCCCAAATGTGAGGGATAAGTGCTTAAAGTTTACACCCTCAGTGATGCTTCGCTGTAATGAAGAAACTTCCACTGCCAGACAGAATTGTTAAGCCACAGCTCCAAATCAACACTGTTAAACATATAAACATTCCTACTAATTTTGGTCTCGTAGGGCATCAAAAGTTCACATGTGTTTGCCGAATTAAGCGTCACCTGACATGTCAAAGCAACCCTCGTCCAACAATCACCTTGTCAAAGCTGTGATCTCCTTTTCCTTCCCCCAAGCAGCAGGAGCAGCAGCAGCAGCAGGGTGCTGGTGACACATATGGCCAATTATAAGTGGAAGTTGAGAGGATGATGTGAGCTGAAAGCTTGTTCACACGTGGTGGGTGTCCAGACGACCAGGGGATTCATGGAGGAGGTCTGTGTGAGAGAAGAGCTCATCAGCTGTGGAGCTCTTCTCCACCTCCAAGGGTCTGTGGTATATCAAAGCCTACTTTTTAGCCGATCAATACTGCCCCTAACATCCCTTTATTACTCCACAGCCAGAATAAGGGTTAGCAGGAGGATGCAATATTCAGTTCATAAATCATGCAGTAAAAAAATGTCAGGGGGGTAATTGTGGTTTTCTAACACACTTTGAACGAAGACGGATTTTATTAGCGGGTTAACATCACCGGGCGACCCTCATTCCTCCTCATTATGGGCTCATGGAGGCATCAACAAATCCTAAGTGTTACTTCTCAGCAGAGCCTGTTCTCCTTTTGCAAATACATCTGTTAAACAAGAAGCTGAATATGACTGGCACTAAACATGATTTACTCCTACAGGAGATTCATGTTTATTTGTCAGGCTTGACAAGGTTGTCACGGTCAAACTTATTGTTGGAGTCGTTTTATCCTTAATCATTAATTTGCTTTGTAGAAATGCTTTCCTTTAGGGGGTAGTTTCCCAAACAAATAAAAAATAAAAAGAAACCATTCCATCTGTGAATACATGGCACAAATAAATGGAATGATTGCCTTATTAAAGTGCTTTATAGAATTGTTTTTTCCAAGTCTTTTGCTCCTCTCTGTCCAATGAATTTGAGTTGGCCAATAATTTCCCACCATACCCCAGAGTTACAGCGTTTTTGTCACATCTTTTAGTGATTAAATGGATCGATTTCTGTTCTCTATAGGTGATTAATCCCACAGGGTTAGAGAGATTACAGAAAGGGAGCTGCAGAAAAGCCTTCTAAATGGATTCACACAGAGAGCCTCCCATTCATGGGGGCTAATGATATTGGACTAGAGGACTGTGGCTTCAGAGAAAAGAGGGAATTCTCACAAGAGGCAAAAAGCTATACAAAAAAAGGAGAGTTTATGATGAGAACAATCTGGGGGCAATGAGTAAAGAATGACCTTGAATTGCATCTTCTCTTGCTGACCCTCACAAACCATCTCATGATGGTGGGAAAGACCCAAATGCAAACTAGAGACCAGAAACAGGTGAATGAAATAAAATAACCAGCATGTGTGTTGCTTTAATGCCCTGCTGTTCTGAATAGTGTGTGAATACTTAGGGTTTTTTTCTACATCTGACCGCTGACTGCATTTCCAGATGATGATTGGGGGGAAATTAATGTTTAATGAGACGGCCAAAATACGTTGAATCCACTGCAGGTGCCATGCCAGGCCACTATGGGGCATTGTGATTTTAGTCGTTCTTTGAAAAGCACATGCGGTTTTGACACTTAGCTTCCACCAAATTTACAAAACCCATCTTCAATGAACCAAAGACTTGTGTGTGTGGGTGTGGGATTAATGGCATTCTGCTAGATAAAGATTAGGTATGCTGCTTGAATATACTGTATGTTAACATCTTTTAGGTTTATGTTCTGAAAATTCTCAGAATGCCTCAAAATAATTAGCAGAGTACATAAAAAAGAAGGTCTAGTTCCTTAGTTTCTTTCAGTTTCAAGAATTCAGCAGGTTGGGGTGAGGGAATCTTCCTCACTGGAGAGACCACTTGCATAGCATGAGATTCTGAAATGTTATTCGATAATTCCTGAAATATTTGAGTCACAGTTGTATAAAATTTGACGTCTTGACCATAAACAAGCAGAAGATTTGGTGTAAATGTATGGTTAGTAAATTATAAGTCAATGAATGAATAGCTAAACATACCATAACAACATAAATTATATACAACTTTGAATTGCCAGAAGTCTCTTCCTTTATATTGAAGGAAATGCTGTTATGAAGAACTGTAAAATTATAAATTTTTGAAAAACCAGAAGAGTCTGCAAACCAGAGAATATAACAATTTTTCTGCTATAGTGTTGAAGGAAATGTCTGTACACTTCTCCATAACTTCATTTATAATGCATTGGTATTTTTCGCTGGGACATCTTCAGTTTTTCTTTTAAATTTTTTTTTCTCAATGTAGCAAACTGAGGTTGTCTGTGCGTATGGTGTTTTAGGCTTTACTTGCACCACGTTTCTCCCCCGCCCCCTGCACAGCTGGACACCAAAGCATCAGGGAAGATGGGACTTTTCTGGTGCAGAGAACTGGAACTCTCCCCCACAGCTTGGTGATCTGTGTCAAACCTCACAGTTCTAAATCTCCGCTCAAAGCTCTTTCCAGCAGGAAACCTGCCTGTCTGCCTGTGTGAGTCGAAGTCCAGGTGAGAGGGTTAAAAAGAAAAACAAGGTAGATAGATTGAGGGAAAATGTGAGGGAAGTAAAGTATATTGGAGAGAATTGAAACGTATATAAGAACTACAAGAGCGCTAAAAAGACCAAATTATAGCCAGAGGTAATATTTGTTGCAGGCAGCTAAGAAGAAACAGAGCTGACTGAAATCAGTTATACAAGCTTACTGCAAAATATAGCCCCAATTCATCTGGAAAGTGTTACTTTAATTCCTACAATGTGAGACAGATAATTTAATCAATTTCCATCTAAGCAGTAGATTTCTGAATGTAAACTGACTGTATACATAACTGAATGCATGCATGTGTGGTGATAAGTGATGAGCGGATAACAAAGAAGCAACAGGGCCTTGGGGTTCTGTCTGTCAGCACAGAGCAAAGGTCAGCTGCTGTCAGGAATGAGCTAGATTACTGACTCAGGCAAGTGACTAGGGGCTCAAAGTCGCACACTGTCCACAGTCTGTGGTGTAGCCCTGACCAGAGTACTCCCAACGCTGAAATTGTAGAGCGACATGCAGAGCCACCTGAATGTCTGCAGAGACATGCACACACACTTTTCCTGATACTCTTCTGAAAGCATAAAGTTCTGAATTGATGAAAGCAAGTCAAAAACTTTTGTTTTTCTGAATCTTAAATCTTCATTTTGTCCATGCTATTTAATCTGCCTCTTGTTACTGATGTAAAAATATTATGCAATTTAAAGTACTACTTGTCCCTTTTTACATGTCCCATCCACTTACATGTTCATTCATTAAAAAAAAAATCCTACTAAGATAACCAGAAGGATGTCAAAAGGCAGTTTTCAAGTGGCAATTTAATTTATTAATGGAAAAAGTAATCCAAAGTGACCTGACCTTGTTTGAAAAAGTGATTGTGGCCTTGTGAAATCCTGAAATTACTAATAAACCTTAAAAATTAGATTAATTTCCTTCATCACATTGAAGCCTCATTAATGCCAGACACGTATAACCAAAAAATGGCTCAAATAGAACCTGACAACAT
This sequence comes from Xiphophorus maculatus, assembly GCF_002775205.1. NCBI lineage: Eukaryota > Metazoa > Chordata > Actinopteri > Cyprinodontiformes > Poeciliidae > Xiphophorus > Xiphophorus maculatus. The sequence goes on along the minus strand of NC_036458.1, from coordinate 7,435,754 downwards.
GAAGTAGGCCAATAGAGCTAAAAATGCCAAAACTGTAAGGGAGGCGCAAAGGTAAAAAGACACTGTCATTAACATCTATCTGTTTGGAGCAGGTTACAAACCTTCTTCCAAGGCTGTGGGACTCCAAACCAAACCACAGTGAAAGTTATTATCAGCAAATAGAGGAAACATGGAGTAATGGCCAACCATCCCAGGAGTGACCAGTCATGGCAGCTAACACTGCAAAATAAGGAACAATAAGACAGCAACTTAACAGAGGGTCAAAGTTGCAAACAGTTAACATCTTGTTTTGTTATAGGCTCAATACTGGGAGCCAGTATTTTACCGTATTTTAGAAAATACTTAATTAGCATTAAATGTTCCATACAGCAAAAATGTCTAGCTACAATGCATATACATAAACAGCGTGGCTCAGAAATTACAGGGAAACACTTTTTTTTATCAGTTGGTTAAAGCTAACCGTGAAAGGGGCTCGCCTGTGATGCAGAAATGTGTTGTCCTTCTCCTTCTCTTCCAGAACGATCAAAAATAGCAGAAACTTGATTTCAAAGACTAGCCGCATCCTGATAAGGACCAGGCCTACATGGCTCTCAGCACCATGAGCTAACACCTGCTAGTTAGCATCCTTAGCTAGTGCACTGGGCCTATACTGTGGTGAGTTCAGGACACCACAGAATCCTGAGCCACTGCTCAACTACGGGAACAGAGTTAAAAGAATCTTGCTGCTGCTGATGCTGGATCAAGTAGAAATACAAACTAGATAATTCTTTGATTACATGACAAATAACAGTAACTCCATTAACTGTAAACCCTGCTGTTTAACACAATAACAAAATAAAAACTTTCCAGATTATTCTCAACTAATAGAATAATATTTAAAACCAAGTGTGTGATTTGTGAAACTTCAATAAAAGTTGATTTCACCATTTTTATGCTTTTGAATAACACTAGAATTGCTCTTTATTGAAGTTTCACAAATCAGATGAAAGTTTCACAAATCCCACACTTGGTGTTAAATATTCTGCTATTAGTTGAGAATAATCTAGTCCAGGTTTGAAGAGTATAGGTGTTGTAGATTTTTAGCTAGAGTAAATTAAAGATGCTGACGGTTGTAAAAATTAGATGGATCGCCCTTTAGCCATTTCCCGAATTGGAAGCTGCATTTGGAAACCAACTTCACCTTCCTCCAAGCAGCAGGACCTAACATGTGGTTCTCTTAATGTGTAACAAATCTATGGTCTACATAAACTTAAATAATCCCAAACACATCATTTAATCAAACCCTCTCATAAATTATGGTGGCGTTGACTGTAGGGGTTTGTCCTACAATCTGTGGATTGCCAGTTAAATCCCTGGTCTACCTTTGAGATTTTAGTTTGATATATGAAAGATATTATACCTTTAATTATTAAAAATTAAAAGAAAATATCACATCAGCATTCCAGTCTGGTTTACGGTTTTACATCATAGATATAAACATCAGCAAAATTTGTAATTTTGGCCGATTAATATCGTTAATTTTAGGGTAAATAGCTGCTGCCAATATTACAATATTTTTCCATGAATTTTACAATTACTTAGATTTTTACAATAGATTTCTGTGTTTTCTACATTTCATGACTGTCAAAATCACTTGAATTATATGTTTATTGAGTTATTGTAATTCCATGTATTTTCTATGGTAATTATGTTCTTCTTTATATTACAGTCAGAAACTATTGGTATTTCACAAAGTTTTACCGTAAATGTACAGGTTTTTTTTGTTTGCAGTGTTGACTTATGGTAATTTTGTGTATTTTCTACGATAATACAATGCTTTGTTGTTGGTATTTTACCATTTTTTACCATGAAATTTATGGACTTTTTTTTTTACAGTATGGTACTTTTTTTTTACAGGGTGGTAATGTTGACTGGAAATCAAAGTAAAATAATACTGGAAGCAAAAATGCAATCAACTAAACTATTTGTTCACATAATTGTGCATCATGCTTTATTTACTTTAGTCACATAAAAGTACTTGGTGCAGATAGCACAAAAATACAAATAAATAAAATTGCCTTCTTTATTTCTAGTAGTTATCCTGTTTGAGTTCTGCTCCAAATTAACAGTGTTTTTCAACTCAACAATCATAAGAACTTGAAAAGGTAAAAAGTATTTGTTGTGAAACAATTAAAAAAACAAAAACTCAAGTGGTGTGAACCTGACTTAATGTCGTGTTTTGATTGTTGATTCTATAATGCATTGTATTTCTGTGTTTGATATGATGTAAAGCACTTTGAAATGCCTTGCTGCTGAAATGTGCTATACAAATAAAATTTGATTGATTGATTTGATAATAACAAATGTGAGAAAGTAAACATAGAAAAGCTTTTATGCCTCATGACTCACTGAGAAATGTGAGTAAGCAGTGTGTATCTGCACCAACATAGGATTTATTTTTCTTTTCATTTTTTTTTTGGAATCCAGTCCAAGGTGAGTTTTAAGTCACAATCTCTGACGTCAGACAGTTGCAGTTATGGAGGCTAATTATGGACGAACACGGGGGGATTTCTGCCTCCAGTGAAAGCTGCTCGTGTGCAGAGAGGTTAGTTGTGGTGCTGACTCTTTCAGAACCTGTCTGTCTGAGTGAAGCACTCATATATTCTGTATATACATATATTTATACACACACACTCGCAATGTGCACCCACATCCATACACCATGCACACAAACTCAACACAGCCTGGATTTTTGCTTTTTGCTTTTTGCAGTGCACAAAGTCTCCAGGTGGAAAGGCGAGAGTTTTCCCCCAGTGCAGAAGCCATTAGTCAGAATGGAGGTGATTTATGGGTTGTCTCCTTGCAGAATTTAAATTAACTGCCATGCCGTACAGAGGGAGGGTACCTCTGCATTTTGGGTTGCTCCCCTTTACACTCCACCTCTCAGTCTCTCTCTGCCCTGCTCTCCCGTAGTCTCATGGGAGAAATTAGGGATGTTTTTTTTTTTTTGTGCCCAGGTGTGATGTCAGGTGGTCGACTCACTCTAGGATCTGGTGAGATTTCACTGGAAGAAATGCTCATCCACATCAAAAAAAAAAAAGAAAAACTCATGAAATGAAGCAGCGTTCAAGGTCAAGGTCAGCAACTGCTCCTGCAGGGGAGACGGAAAAGCTGGTGAACACACCTACATCTGTACAGACTGTAACCAAAGCTCTTCTAATAGCAAAGTATGTACACAGGGTTCTGTTCAGCTATTTTTGAAAGGTTTATGAGAAAGTGTGAGTTTAGTTGCAGGGAAAATTTCAAGATGTACCAACCTGCTCTCAGATCTATAATAATGATTTTAATATTAATTATGTTTTGTATTGCTCTCTTCCCCCCTGATGCTTATGTGATGCTTACCTCAACTGAGGTAGAGGACATTGTAGCTTAAGGACGCAAACTTCTTCAGAGTTTATGAGAAAGACTCTCAATGTTGAACATAATTTAAACTGACAAATTCATATGGATCCATAGACTTTCACTGCATAACAGAGTGGACCTCTTGCGCCAAGAGACAAAAGTCTGTTGGGTGGGACAGATAGCAGGAGGGTGGGAGTTCGGGAGGTTTGTGTGTGAGGCAAGTAAATGATTCCTTGTGACGTCCGGATGCATAAAACAAATATATATATTTTTTTCAGATTTTATGCAAAGGAAGAGTTTAGAATATTAAGTTGCATAAAGTATATTTCTTAATATAATTAAGAATAAATAAGTATGTGATTTGCTGCATTAGTACTTTTTGTTAATGATGAATGCTTAAACAGCAGCTTTATTGCTGCTACCTGCAAAACATCTGCACATTGCACCAGTGTGTGCACGAGCACACACATCCACAACACCCCCGCACACACACACGCACCCCCCGCGCGCACACATAGCTCTGGATTTACTCCTGCAGACTCAATACGCTCGCAATGAAATATGGGGTGGTTTCATTATGCATCTGTTACCCATATAGCCTTGACCTTTTAGCGTTCTTGTGCAGTGGTATTGGAGTGGAGCAAAAAAAAGAGATGCAATTACTGCCTTATAACTTAGTGATTTTATTATTAATATCTCAACAAGGCAATGCATTCATCATTTTTTGCATAGTGTAGAAAAAATAAAGTTTTAGTCATTCAAGAACAGTGGCGTTGTAAGGGTGCAAAAATAAAATTAAAACTAAGACAATGAAACGAAGTCATGAAGCAGAAAACATGTAATTTAACAAAACAAATGCAGCAGGTAAGTTAGAGTCTAACTATATTTAGAGAAATGTCAAATCTTTGAAATGTAATATTTCTGTTTATCCAATTTGTTGTCTGAAATGCCATATGGCTAGAGATATTGATGGAATTCATCAGATCCCCATCAATACCAAATACTCAATATATCAGTTGCGAATGAAGAACTGTTACTGAATATTGTTTATAGTGACAGAAATTCAGACAGTGAAATATCTGAAGGAAGAGTGAGTGAGGTGTGGATATTTCTCTTTCCTGTATTATTGTACAGTATAATGCACATATCTGAAATTGTCTCTTTTCCTGCAGTTATTGTGATTTTACTTGATATCTAGACCTTCTTTATTTATCTACAAAAATATTTGTGAATCTTACAGCAGTGAGAAAACTGGAAAATATTTCATTCTGAACACCATGTTCTTAAGTGTGTCTGCTCTGAAAATGTGAAGTTAGAAATCAACATTCAGCAAGACCCACAAAGCAAGAAAAAAAAACCACGTTAGATGCCATTATGGACGCAAAACTGAATTTTAACAACCAAATAAAGAGTATTACTAAATCAGCCTACTATCACCATAAAGACATTAACAGAACAAAGAGTTTCTGATCAAAACCAAAACCACTGGAGCGTGATTTTATTTTCTGTTAGTTCCTTCTTAGGTGATGTATTTGTATTTTGTGTCTGTTTTGTGTATTTTCTGTGAATCTTATCTCTCTTTATTTGTGACAGGGGTTGTGTATAATCTGTTGTTTGTCCATTAGAAACACTTAACCTACGTATTCTTTCTTTATAGCATCAAGTATTGTGTTACATTTTTCACATTGTTCTTTTTCACATAACACTCTTGCAAATTAAAACAGTCCTCTTCTTCCTTTAAGAGTGCAGTTGTTAAAGCTGAGTGAAAATGTCCAATTCATGATTCAGATTAGATTAAGTTCATTGCTTCATTCACGTCAGCATTTGATTCTGCTAACCAGTAAATCTGGATGAGTTATGGACGTTTAAGTCGACTAAAGTGTCTCATTGTTGCAACAGGAGGAATGTTTTGTCAACTCTGTCATCACACTTGTAGGGAAGTTATCAACTAAGTACATGCTTGATCCACCTTTCTTCATACTGAATACTCTTTTTTTTTCATTTTCAACAGTCATCCCATGCTGGGAGCAAAAACGGGCCACAGAGACTCTTCTGTGGACTCAAACTGTGGTTTTGACAGCCTCTCAGCCTCATGGCCTGGATGAGAGAAATCACCTTGGGGCGTCCCTGTGGACCAGACGAGGACAGAAAACAATCAGTCGTAGAGAAGAGAGTAACCCTGTGAATATATGTACAGTCGCATATTATTTACAGCATGTACTAATTAAATACATCTTTAATATTGCAATTTAATCCCCACCTAATACACACAAATTAATCGAAATAAGTATTTCGTTCTATAGAACTTCTTTCTATGACAGCCAACAGCATGGCCAATAAATACTGTATATCTAACATATCCTAAGAATATAGAAGTCTGACCTTTCATGAGCAGCAGAATACAAATCAGATGCAGGAGCAAGAGGGGAAGAAGAGCAAAGAGTGATGTGAAGAGTTTAGCAAGGTGATGAGTTTTCATTTCATGCTGCGCGTGACATCCCAGCCCCGGCCGAGGTGGAAAGGTCATCCCATCATTTGGGTGCCTGAGGGGAGAAGAGTCAAGACTGAGTGAAGGCACGACCGTCTCGCTGCAGGCGAGGCAGACCGAGGCAGAGCACACATGAATCACGCGCACACATAATACATCACATTACCGCATTCATTAGGAATCTTGGATATAATATTCAGTCTTTTAGCAGTTGGGGTCAAAAGAGCAAGTCTGCAGTTTCTTGCATCACTTTTTTTTACTGGCTGGAGGATGAAGAGTTAAATAAGAGTTTGCCCTAGAGCTAGGCTGCTCAGTCGAGCAAAAAACAAGCGAAACGAGACAACAAGTAAACAGAGACTGAAACTGAAGCCTTGTTCTCATGCTGCCTCAAAACAACTTCTTTTAATAGTCTCTATCCTGCCTCTAAGTGTTTTCTTTCTGTGTAATCACCTGGTAAATATTGCATAATCTTGCACAGAGAGCATGCCGCCATAATCAGCTGATTGCCGTAAAGAGTTCAAGCTGTATGGGGGATTTAACAAATGTGGCATCACAGGAAGAAAAAAAAAGATGACAACATTTTGTAACAACTTTGCTGTCATAACTTACTATATAAGCAGGCACACCAGTCTTTCCTTTGTGACAATGTGCTCTGCTCTGCCCAGTCACAATTATTTTGTAAATTTGCAATGCAGTGCCAGTAAACAGTAAACAGGCCAGATGTCAGGCTTGATGGAACCACGGCTTCAGCAGTGGTTCCATCACAGCCTCGGGGTGTTTAATGTTTGTGTGTGGTAGCGTGTTGCACTTTTTCTCCGGAGTCGTGTCCTTCACTGTCTGCATTCACCTGCTGCCTTACAGTGTTCGTCAGCAAGAAACTGCTGAGGCGGAGATGGCTTTAAGCAAATACATATTAATTTCTGCAGCACATTTAAGGTAAAACAATCCCTCGCTTGACCAAAGGAGTGCTTCGTTCTGCCAGTTCTTTCTGTCGACACACAAACAGGATTCTCCTGACGAGCTGGGGGAATATTTACCGTCTGAACCCATTTTTCTTCAAACACACAAACATACACCTCCCTTCGATAACTACCCTCAATTTCGAGTTCCTTTGGCCTGCTTCAATGTCTTGAAGCCCCCACCATCCCACCCCCACCTCTGCCCAGCCATCGTCAAACCATCTCAGTGGGTGCCAAACAGTCACAGCAGTGGCTTGATCTTGGCACTTATGAAAGAAGCCCTTTGATAAGCCTCGGCCAGGAGCAACACAAGGGAAGTAAATCAGAGACACAAACTCAACTGGAGATGAGACATCTACTGTGTTTGCTTGTGTGTCTGTGATGTTGTTTCTTTTGTTTCTTTGACCTGTTAAACTTTCCTTTGGAGAAAAAAAAAACAAAATCAAATACCTGAAAGGATTTTTTTTTTTTTACGCTTTTATGTTTTGCAGTTTTCCCTTGTGAGCCTCTGAAACTCTTTGGAAGCACAATTGTTGTGCTTCTCTAGCTCTTTGTAAAGGAGGAGAACAACAAAGTGATTAAAATCTTTTGAGGTGTGTTTTGGACGTGGCTGATGTCTGGACACAACACGACTGAGGTTGTGGTTTCCTGTTCGCTCCCGTTCTTTGAAGAAATTGACTGTATGGCTGTTAGTGCTCAGTTAGAATAAGATTTCATCCTCAGTTATTTTTTTGCCATCTACATTGTCTTTGGTCAGTTGAAGGTAAATTGTATCCTAATGTATTTTCATACAGGTGAATCTTAATTAAATAAAATACCAGTGGAAAAATCATCTATTTATGTAATTAATTTGAAAAAGTATGGCTTCACAGATTTTCATCAATTTTAGTGTGTGTTCCAATAAGTTTGATCATTGTGGCTTGCAGAGAAAAAAAGTCAGTGTCTCTTAAAAACAGGAAAATTATGTGAGATTAATAAAATAGTTTTACTACAGAAATATTTGGATATGATGACATGTATAACCCAAACTGAGTTCTGATTTGAGAATTGTCCTGCAGACAGTCTCTGTATTCTCCATGAGGAGATTAAGGCACACAAGGTCATTGTTTGTTTTTCACATAGTGCTCTGGAAAAATTGAAGAAAGTTAAGTGGAGGAATAAAGTGGAGTAGAAAGTAAAAGGGTGCAGAAGTAAATTGTGTATTTCATTTAGGAATCAAGGTCCCATAGCCCAGAGGAAGAATGGAGAGTGATATAATCCAAGTTGCTTGAGGTCTAAGGTGAAATTTCGAAACTTTGTGACGACTTGTGGAGCTGCGTCTTCTGCTGGTGATGGGCCACCGTGTTCCAACACACACACAAACCCTTCTTTACTAATTATCACTGTGTTTGATTGGCCAGCAAATTCGCCTGACCTAAACCTCCACCTTGTGGTTGCTTGGGATGAGTGAGAGCATCAAAGTTAATATTCAGTGCAATCTGCTGGTTGTATTAGAAAGCTTGTAACTAATTGTCATTACATAACTTGCAGGAATTTGAATATATGCTACAGAAATCTGAATCTGATAACTGGATGGAACTCTTTTGGAATGAACCGAATTGAACAGAATTACATTTGAATTCATTTGATTGCATATACTGTTTGAGTATTGATGTGATTTGCATTTGTATGAATAAAACTAAAAAGAAAAAAATGTTGTGTGATTTTAAACATATCTTTATGTCCAGTTTTTCTCATTGTAATAGGACAATTGGCCAGCGAAGCGTTTACACTGACCGACCCGCTCACAGGTGTCTCCGATTTTAAACACATCACTAAAAGCATGCTAAGTGCCATAAAAAAGCTACTCTTGTCCCCAGTTTTTCAAAACCTGACATTTTCTTACCCAGTGGTATCTTTCAGATGCACCTAAGGATTTACGCTGCTGCCTTGATCCTGCAAATGTGCCAGTATTTGTGCACTTCTTTGTAAAGATATACAAAAATATCCCTACCACTTTGACATGTTACAATGTTACAACCTTAATTAAATTATACTAGACTTTTATGTGACATACCAGCTCAAAGAAAGAAAGCATGAAAACTGCTGTATTATAAAGCTGTGGGGGGATTTAAAGTAGAGTTAGGTTATAAAACAATATCCCCAACTTTGAACATCTCACAAAACACTTTTCAATCGTTCATGTAAAAATTGATGTCTCAACCAAAAACCTGTACTTAGATGTTTTATGGCAGAAATTCACAACAAACGTCATCTGAATAAATTTTACAAGATAAACAGTTCCAATTTATGCCCCAAATTCCATCATAAGATAGATGTATTCAAGTGCCATTGTACATACATTTCAGATTGTAATTGTAATTGGCTGTTCCACGTGAAACACAGTCAATTGAATTGAATCAATAACTTTTCTACATCTCCTAATAAAACTTGTGGGGTTAGTGGATTGTTGACTGGATCAAGTCCAACTTTGCAGCAACCCCTGACACTCAGCATGTATGTGGCGACAGTGGAAAGAAACAAACTTTAAACAGGAAGAGTTCTCCAGAAGAACCTGCCTCACATTCTGCATCCATCTGCTGCTGTCTACTGGGGGTTTGAGAGGATAGAACATATGGAGGAAAAATAAACAAAGAACACAGAGAAACCCTCAGGGGTTGCTCTTTATTATAAAGAAAAAGTACACAGAGTTATTAGCAACAGCAGCTGCTTTTTGTGACTTAATTGGGTGAAAAAACGTAACACAATAGATAAACTCTGCAGTAGTCGTACATTTCATGGAATGGAAAACAGAGTAGACTACCAGCAGCATCTCCTTCGATGGCTATTTCAGGAGAGAGACGGTTTTGCAGCCAGTGTCTCTGGCTCTGTATATCTATAAAAAGAGAACATAATGTTGTTGGCAGAAACAGCTCATCTTAGAGAGATTTTAACCATATATGAGATTTCCCTAGGAAACAACAACATTAATCAGATGTGCACCCTACAAATCTGACATATATAGAAGAGTGATGTGATGGCATGGCAGTGGCAGTAACAAAAAAGAAACAGGTCAGAGTTGATGTGGAGAAGGACGGAGCTAAATAAAGGACAACAGTGGAAGGAAAGCTGTTATTTGTGTACAGAGGCTCTTAATACGCTGATTAAACCAAAAGGCTGCTCCAGTTTAAACTCCTCTCATAGCTGTCATCATCTCTGTTGCTGGTGCACCTTTTTGAACCACACTTTTTCCTTCCATTAAACTTTCTGCCTGTATACAGCAGTCTGAACAATCAACTTATTCAGTAATGAACCTTTTGTGGAGTGTGTCAGTGACTGTTTTCTGGACATCTGCCTACAGTCTTCCCTCTGATTATGCAGGTCTGATATGGCTATAACTTAACATTTATACATCAAAAAGTGTTTTTTTAATTGCTGCTATGTAATATTCACTGAATATTGAATACTGAGTTTTATTACCTCTAAGCTATGATTATTGAAATTACAGAAAAAAAACACTTCACTTTTTTCCACACTATAAATACATAATATGATATACAAGTTTCACTTTTTGATATGAGTGAAAAAACATATTGAACTAGTTCACAAAAATCATATTTTTTGACAAATGATCAACAGACTCAAGAACAAAAGTCAAAACAAAGAGTTTGTATATACTATGAATGCGCTGTCCTGTTTGGTCTCAACGGACCTGTTTGCAGTCAAAACCTGAACGTATTTACTGAATAAACATAATCCAAGTGTAACTTCTGGATCTGAATATCACAGCAAGAAAATGTCAGATATTGCAGATGTCTTTCTTAGATTTTCACAATCTCTTTTTCTCTACTTATGTTCTCATGCAAAACAAACCACATTATCTGATCTAAAGATCAGCTGTTGCAACATTTAACGTCGCATTTGTACAATTTTCTCTTTTTTCCAATTGCTTTCATATCCATTCCTCATGTCAGTTTCATCACAATCTCTCGCTGTTTGTCCTCTCCAACGTGCTTTGATCTCTGTGGTTCATAGATATTTGGATCTCGGCGATATGACCAGCAGTTACTGCTGGCAGGTGTGAAGAACAAATAAAACCCCCCTTAAACAAACCCCCGAAACCAATTTAGGTCTGTGTGCTTCCTCATATAGACAAACTCGATGACTGTTATGAGGAGTAAAAACAAATCAGGAAAATATGCATCCCAGTCACACCTGTGTGCCAGTTATTTGAGAATCAAACTCTGCAAGATGATAAATTAGACAGCCACCCGATGATTCTTTGAATGTGCAGCTGAAGTTTAATGATGATGAAGATTCGCAAATGCTGCAAAATAACTGGCAATATGTCATGTGTAGTGGTGACAAAAATAATAATAATAAAAAAAAAATCTGCCATCCTGCTCATTGATCCATCTCAATCCATCACAAGATCTCCGTCCAGCTCAGGGACAAACTGTCCCAAGCCAGAAATAGGCAACTATCTGAGAAAACCAAGAGCTGGCAGATTTTCACAGACCAATGACCGTGCAAGCTGACTTCACAAGTAAGGAAAGTTTTTGTGAATTAGTGGAAGTTTATATATATATATATATATATATATATATATATATATATATATATATATATATATATATATATATATATATATATATATAGAGAGAGAGAGAGAGAGAGATAGATAGATAGAGAGAGAGAGATAGATAGAGAGAGAGAGAGAGGTTGATTTTGGTTTCTGTTGTGACATCATGGATAAGTCTCAAATAATGGCTCTCACTGTAGAATGTAGTTAATCTCAGCTAATTCATGCCTTAACATGCGCTGTGTTTACATTTTCCAACAGGGCCATGATTAGATTGCATATTATGAAAACTACATTTTCTACTTTATCTTTTCCTGATATGAAATTGTATTTGATAATCTGAATTATGTGAGTACAAATAAAGCAAACAAAGACAAACTCTGTTAGGGGGAATCAGGCTGCTGTTACATACTACTGTGGCTGCACCTGAATAAAGACAAACATTTGAATGGATACTGTATGAAATTGCTTCACATTCCAATCGTGATCATTTTTTTCCCCCCAACCATCAATACATATAACATATTACGTCCATCCATCTTATGTTCATCCATATTGCTTCTCCAAATGTATTAGACCACAACCACAGAACACCTAAGCCCTTGTAAACTTAACAAACTCTCCATAATGAATGTTTGCCATCTACACACTTTGTCATTTGCTTTCTTACTTTACCATTCATCGCACCAAAGGATGAAAATGTCAAACAAATTACATTATTGCTCTGTATCGATTTCACCCCCCTTCAAAACAGTGCCCCTGATTTGATAAAAAAACATGAAATCAATGCTCCAAAAAAGACACCAATAAGAAATCATTTTGGTAGATTCAGTTGGAGAAACATGCTTATCGACAGAGAGAAAAAAACAAAACAAAACAAAATCAGGAGCGGCACTTCTCATTGCAGTGCACAGGATTTTTTTAAAATGCTTTTTAATGTGATTCAAGATTTATCAGTCTAACCAAAGAGTTTGCTGGGTTATAAGTTTGTTCTTGGCATTTAGCTCTGCAATTAGCACTATTATTCCACTGAGAAGCTGCTAGCGTTTTCTGGCACAGTACATTTAAGTGTTGTGTCTCCGCACATATATGCATAAATCTTTAGAGTCCACCTCCAGTAAAAGAAAAAAAAGAGAGAGAAAGGATTGTCTTTCCACAGCTCCATCTTTATTTTTAGAGGCTGGATGTTGATGAGAGAGAAGACAACGCAAGAGGGTGAGAAATAACATCACAAGTGGAGGAAGGAGGGAGAAAGAAAAGTGAAGAGGGACAGCAAGGTGGCCGGGGCGTTGTGTTGGTTCCTCTGTGCTTCAGGAGGCTGCATGTTGGAGAGTCCTTCGTCCGAGAGAGCAGGAGAGAAAAAGGGGACGTAACCGCACCAACCTTTCACTCGATGGGGGAGCAAGAGGGTGGGTGTGGGGTCTCTGGAGCTGCTTCCGTATAAAAAGCCAAGCCTGAGAACACGGCACCACAAACTCACCACACACACATACACACACACACTCACAGTGGCTGCTCTGTATCTCTCATGCTCACCCACTCTCATTATTCTCTCCCTCTCCCTCCCTCTGTCTCGCTCCCTCTGTCTCTCACTCCATTCCTCTGGGCTCTGCATACTTCTTGCTTCTTCTCACAAGTCACATTGTGTTTGTAAGTACGCGCTGAATGTCTCCCTGTGTATGCTTGGGTTTCCTTAAGTCTTTTTCTATGTTTGAGTGACTGCTTGCCTACTTGAGTGTGACTGAGTGGAGCAGTGAGCTGTATTAAGTGTATGTGGGTCTCTGTCTCACCCTCACACACTCGCCGCTCCTCTTGCAACTCTTCTTGGGATCTCCGGATCCCTTTCCTCGGTGGCAGGCTCCCCACACTAAACAGTCACCATTTCCGCCCCCGGGAGACCCACGCTGGCTGCGCAGCCCCTTCCCCGACTCAGCATCGGGAGGAAGACCCTGGTGGCGGCTGCTGTGGGGGTTATGCTGGTCTTGGTGCTGGTGGTACTCATCCCTGTGCTTGTCAGCTCCGTGAGTACAGATGCCAGCCACTACGAGATGCTGGGCACCTGTCGTATGGTGTGCGACCCTTACTTAAACAAGGGCACTCCGGCCAGCAGCACCAGCTCCACTGGTCTGCAGGGTGAGGCAGAGGCACTGACTGACCACAGCAATGTTCTTCCACCGTCCACCCTGCAGCAGGGCCCACAGGGAAAGCCTGGCAGGCCAGGAAAGCCCGGACCGCCTGGACCACCTGGACCGCCCGGACCGCCTGGTGAACCTGGGCCACCAGGACCAGCTGGGCCCCCAGGTGACAGAGGGGATCATGGAAGGACTGGGATTTTGGGTCTGGGGGGTAATGGAGCTATCAGCACAGCCACCTACAGCACAGTGCCCCGGGTGGCCTTCTATGCCGGGCTTAAAAACCCCCATGAAGGTTATGAGATCCTAAAGTTTGACGACGTGGTCACCAACCTTGGCAACAACTACGATGGCATTTCGGGCAAGTTCATCTGCAGCATACCGGGTACATACTTCTTCATCTACCATGTGCTGATGAGAGGAGGGGATGGCACAAGCATGTGGGCAGACCTCTGCAAGAACGGTCAGGTGAGTACTTTAAAAAGACTTTTTGACTTTTCCTTTGGCGCTCCCTCTGCAGCGCGCCTGCTTAAAGATCCATGTTTTGCCAAAAGATATCAGAAAGCCCCCAAATAAAAGGGAAGCGTTGTGAAAACAAACGGGGCATCGGTAGTCCGGTTAAAAGCGCACAGCCGTAGCGCACATCCACACCGGGAGATGAAAAAAAGTGACGGCTGGTTCCAAAGCGTCTTTTCCTGAAGTGATGCGTCCCGAGATATACGCGCGTCCAGATCCAGAAGATGGTACCGGCTGAACGCGCAGAGCAAGTGAACCCTTGATGCTTTTACCTTTTGGACATCCGCGTTGTTCCTCTCTCTCTCTTTCACAGTCCGTTTTTCTAAAATTAGTGTAATTGAACGGGAGTTGTGGCAAGTTGCCATTTGTATCGCTTCAGAGCGGGGATGAAAATGAAATGAATGGAGACACAATTTTTAAGCTTTCAAACGCAAAACATAATTTTCTCTCGTCTTGTATTTACTTTTATTTTAGTTGATACATTAATCAGCCATAATAATAATAATAATAATTATTATTATTATTTTATTACCATTATTAGTTTGCGGAGTCACAGTTAATCCTATGACAAATGAACTTTTGTAAACGCTGCAGCAGAAAGGGGAGATAATGCGCCACATCCAGTGTGAAAGCTTAGCAGAATGCGCTGCGTTACGGCTCCTGCACGCATCCACTTCCAAAGTCGTGTTAAATGCGTTTATGTGATTTATTCTTGTCCTCTTTGATGCTTGGTTTTCTAATATTATTGTGCGCCCTGAAGGGTCCTCTCCAAACGCGCCTGTCAGTACACTTCACAACTTCCAGCTATCCGTCAGATCTTTTCTCTTCAAAGTGGCGCCAGCACGCGTTTTCGACAGTAGCATGCATGCTGTTTTAACTTTTCGATTGAGAAAGCATATTTAAAGCACGCATAACGCATATCAGTCTATTTCTATATTAGTACTAGAAACCATAGAAGATCACGGACATAAAGACAACCAGTAATTTGCTGCAGCCATGTAATCATATGAACCTCATTAAAGACATATTAAAGGAGATAAGTACTTAGTTCTAACAGTTTTTGGCCAGCATGATATGAAGTTATTAGAAATGACAAATTAAGATGTCTTACTGTATTGCCCTTCCCAAAATGCATTTTTAATATACAAATTGATGCTTAACAAGCTCAGATGCACTTAGTTTCTTGTCACATAAAATCACAGTGAATTATGCACACGGAGATGCACTGATGTGATGAGACACACAGCATTCAATCTTTTGCGACACATGAATTATTTAATAAATTGATAAATAAAACAAATTACTTAATCATTTTAGATGTCTGTTATCTGTTGTCTGAGAAAAAACAAAGTGTCAAAAAAAGAATTGAGATAAGTCGTGTTACAAACAAGACAAATCCAGACAGCAGGTTTTGAAACAAAACCTTTTAAGGGCCTATGCTTTTTGGAAGATGCTCCAAAGGATTACACACACAGATTTGACACATAAACCTACAGTGATTTTACTCTGCACAAGCCAAGACCATGACACGTGGAGCTAAAATCAGCGTGAACCTTCAGTTTCACCAAAGGAGCCAAAGGTTAATTCCTTTACCCTCAACTATATGCTCAGTTAGAAATAAAACTGGAGTTACAGCAATCACCTTCTATGTATAATGCCTTACTCAACAGTAATGTTTATGGGTGAGTGTAAAAGCATTGATATATAGAAGGGGGTAAAGAACATATGTGGCCATAAAAACGCCTTCTGTTCCTGCCTCATTCTACTCTCAAGAGGAAGGTGTGGAGGTACTTAAGTTAGCAGCACAGTGTTCATCTCCTGAGACCCGGGTAACGTTTTCAAAGTGGCAACTGCTGCTCTGACTCTGTCCTCCTCTGTCCCATGCATGCACAGCTAATGCATTAGTGAGCAGTCCTCTCACTTTTTTATTAAGTGGTGAGCCTGGTTTAATGGAAGAGCCTCCTGAGTATTACTCTGTGTAAATGACTGTGAATGGTTA
Source organism: Xiphophorus maculatus (assembly GCF_002775205.1). Lineage (NCBI taxonomy): Eukaryota > Metazoa > Chordata > Actinopteri > Cyprinodontiformes > Poeciliidae > Xiphophorus > Xiphophorus maculatus. Next base: position 7,419,718 of record NC_036458.1, on the reverse strand, counting down.
TAAATATTTGTCCAACTTATGCTTCATCACTGATGAAGTGCTGAAAGTCGAGCACAAGCTCTGTGCTTTACTCAGCTCATTAAAGCTGCAAAAAGCTGTTCTGTGAGTGGGGGGACGAAGGAGGCTGGGGAATTGCAAACAATACCAGTATTTTATCATCTTTTGGATTCAGCCAAGTGTTGGAAGTTTTAGGGCCTGTGCAGTGATGTTTTCACCTTAGCATGTACTTCTTCCACTTTTATAGGTCGCCTTCTTTCTTCACAGCTTCTACTTGTGCCTCTGTTCTCTTGGTACAGTGCAACAGAACAATTCAAGCAATTTCCCCAGAACTTTTGCAATTTTGGGGCCAAACTTGAATATGGCAGTTCACCCCACTTCATTCACTTTTTTTGTATTGTTGTTGTTGTCTTCAATGCTTGTACTTCTGGACTAAGCCTAGAACTTAAAGCTCGCCTTAATGAATCAATGCATTGCTGTAGCGCGTCTTGGCCACATTCTCTGGGATTTGGCAGTAACAATGAAGACAAATTTTAAGAGGAGTGGATAAGAAAAGAGGGCAGAAAAGACACGGTTATTGTGCTATTGTGCCATCGTGTCGATTTAATTGTAATTAAAAAGCTTGAACCAGATCCAGGATGTGTTTGCGCCTCTCCTCTCAGTTCCCTTCTTAATATTGTTATTAATCCGCAAAACCGTTTCAAAGTTAATTAAAAGCAATGACTTCAGCGTCAGTCTCTCAAGAGAACCATAGTGAATAATCACTCTGTCTCCTCCTTTAATAAGCTTCAACGTCCTTCGTGCACATGTCTCTTCCCTTGCAATTACCACTGCAGTCTCCTCCTTATACCTACACACAAACTCCAACACACACCCTCATGCTTTGCCGCCCCCTTCTAGCCCATTGCCTCGACCCACCCCAGCAGTGTAGTGCCCTCCAACTCTCCTCTATGGTCCACAGATGCTCACTCCTCTTTAGAAGTTTTTATCTTAAAAAAAGAGAAAAAGAAAAAAGTTTTGCTCCAAAAATGGGAGCCAGGGAGAGTAGATTGTGACACCTCAAAATCGATTTACTAAAAACGCAGCGCCTTTTGTATTGTTCATTGTTCTCAAGTGATGCATTGCTGTGTAGCAGAATCAGTTAAAGTATGCTGTCTTCCCTCAAACTTTGCTTTTAAGAAGAACTTTCTTCTTCCCCTTTAAACCATTAAGCATTGCTTGGCTTTTAGTACAGTCACATGTCATTTCCTTGTCAAACCATTCGTCGCAGACCATCTCCACTCGTAAAGGCGCCTCCGGGAGGTCTTCAGCTCTGATACACATGAACACAGATTGTTTATCCTGTTGTTGCATATCCAGGTGAAACCCACGCACAGTGTTTAGCATCTGGTCACAATTCCAACATTAAACACGGGAGCTGAGCCATCTGGATTGGGTCTGCTGTGTTGAGTGTCAGAAGGATGTTAATAATAAAAAGAGATGTCAGTAAACCTATTAACATGACAAAAGACAGTTTGTCTTTACTTTTCAAACTCAAAGTATCCACACTACCGCAACACTTGATTTGGCTTGATTGATTTTAGCATTCTGGTAATGTTTGGACCTGCGATTCTTCGTTGTGCACTGAGGAGCCTTTGTGTGTTTGCTTGGTGTAACAGAGGCACTCTGTCTGAAAGAGACAAGCGGGGTTTGAGAAAGCCGCCCTTAGTCCCTCAGCCTTTTTGCTTGTGGTATTGATCCCCTTATGTGCAAGTGTATGTGTGAGAGTACATACTTTTCTTTCCTTCCTCTGAGAGACCTGCTTCTTTCCACGATGTGTGCATATCATGGCACTTCTTCTATAATCAGCTTGAGACGTAGCGGAGGCGGACCTTTGGCCTTGATCTTCTGTGTAATTGGACATTGGATTTGACACTCTGCCGAGTGGAACATTAGAGCTGGCCTAATTAGGTGCGAGAGCTATTAAATGAAGATTGGCCAACGTTGTTAGAAAATACCACACAGATTGGAAATGTCAAGATGACATCGAGCTGTCATCTGGAAGCATGCTGAAGAAAATCTATCATTCTTGGAGAAGATTTAATGTTTCAGAACTGCCCAAGATTTTTTCTGTTATATTTCAATTTCTTCTTAAAATGTTCACATACTGCAAAGTTGTGTCTCAATAAATTCACTAGGTTGGAGCTTATTTTGCACAAATTACACCCTCAATACAGTGTGGCATATGAATAATTGATCTATGGCTCTGGTTGGTTCTTAACAAAATCCAGGTTGTTATAATAGTGGCCTTCAGCTCATCTGCATTGTTGGGTCTGGTGTGTCTCATCTTACCCAAGAAACTATTCCATATATTCTTTCTGGAGTTAATGTCAGGACAGGTTGAAGGCCAATCAAGCACCATAATATTATGGTCATTAATGATACCTTTGGCAGCATGTGCAGGGGCTCAAAAATGAAATCAGTATCTCCATAAAGCTCGGTAGCAGAAAGAAGTATGAAATATTCTGTAATTTCCTGGTAGAAAGCTGAACTGTCTGATAAAACCCACTGGACCAACACCAGCAGATGAAACGGATTCCCAAATCCCCACCACTTGTGGAAACTTCACTATGGTTCTCAAGCGGTTTGGATTCTGTGCTTATCCAGTCTCCCTCCAAAATCTGTGAGCTTGAATTTACTTTAAGTAGACTGTGTTCTTTTTCATTCATAAGATGACTTCACACACTGTCTGAAAGCCCCTGTCCTGGATACGTCTGTGTTGTGGCTCTTGAAAACCGTCTCCATCTGCCTCCTACAACAGAGAGTCTGTGACTCTCTCCCAGACCTTAGACTGGTATTTGTTTCACAACAAAGCTATGGATTTCACTGTTATTTCAGAACCATTTTTAGCACACTTTGTCCTTTCACTCAACTTTTGAGTAATACACCTCACTCTGTTGACAACCTGCTTGTTTATAGGCTGCACCATTGCAGTCTATAAAACATATTTTACATAACATATTTTTGTTCTGACAGTCTTTCTTTTTATTTCATCTTATACAATATAATTTATTTAGCTTTAAATAAGATCAGGAAAGAAAAAAATAGCAAAACTGTCTACAATCTGTAATATCTCAGGTTCACTTTATGAATTTGAATTTTTCAGAGGTGCTCTAATGTAAAAAGATGCACCTGTACATCTTTTAAATTAAGAGTCTTCACACCTTGACAGCACACAGACTCCCCATGCAATCGTTTATGTGAATAGGAAGCTCGTGATATAATGCTAATGTGTATTGTCTCGTGTACAGAGCGAGCCAAAACATACAAACCAAAATAGGCTCGTCTCCTGTGACTGGCTGACTCAAGGATGCAGTGATGTTGACTCACAAAGCTTCTTCATTATAATGAGGGCCATATGGGAGATCGACAAGTGCCCCTGAACCTCTTATGCAAACATATCGCTCTCTGTTTCTCCCCACGCCCCTGACATTTAGATGTCCCCTGAATTCAGGCTTCACTGATACCCGCAATTATCCTCTCCCTCTTAACGGGAAGGCTGCAAGTCAATGACCTAAAATGGCTTCGCTGTCTGCAGCATAACTCAAAGTGCTTAACACCTATTGCCCTCCTCAAATTTAAAACAGCTGAAACTGCCCAGAGAGTATTGGCCGCTATATGAAAAACATACATCATAAGCAACCTGGCAGGATCCCCCTTCAATCCAATACAGAAACCCTCATTCTCAAATAGTCCTATTTTTATGATCGGTGTGCCTCGAGGCTTTCAAGAAACTAAACTGTAAAAATGGGCCTTGGGTCGAGGAGTCAGCTCAGACAGTTCAGTGAGGAGTGATCAAGGTTTTGGTGTTGGTGGCAGAAAGCCTTAGTAATTAACTGAGTGGGATGAGTCAGGCACGGGAAAGAAAAGAGGGGCTGGATTGTAGGTCAGAGTTGATGCCCTTTTATCCAGCCCTGTTTTCTCTCAGCAGAGCTGTCCGTTCCCATTACTGCCTTGTGATGCTCATATTCTGTCTGTTTGTCGGAACCTAGGTGCAAGCGTTCACGATGTATGCAATAAACTGATGAAATATTGCACCAGGCGTAGTATTAGAATCACTTTAAGCAAGTTTATCAGGAGGGAGAGAGAGATTTGCGCAGCAATGCTGATTTGTTTTAAAGTAGGCTGCATATGCAGGTACGAGGCGAACAGCTGGTGGAATTAATTCAAGAGATTTTTTTTTTTTTACTCCCGTCTGACAGATGGCAAATCTCCTGTTACCATTTCATTTTTCTTATCATGTTTTCACTTAGGTATCCTCCAGCAAATGAACCTGTAACACATGGTGCTTTGTGAAACGACCATTCTCTTGCACATCATCATAGCTACCCGGTCTCATTATTTTAGTGAAATTGCACCCCCGGTGTATTTGTGTAAAACAAGAAAAGGAAGAGGGAAAAATGCTGATGAATGTGTAGCCTGTCTCCGGGTTTTATCCTTGTTACTATGCACGTTTTTTACGTCTGAGGCTGGGAAATGTTGGATCGGGGCTCAGAAGCAAAGGCAAAGCCATCTAAGCTGCTATTAGGCATGCGGTTCACGGCTGGAATGTTCAAACACAATTAGACGGCAGCACACTTTGATTTAAGAAGGACCAATAGACTCGTTGATCCAAAATGGAGGCTCAACACCAAGTCAACAAATCCCCCATCAGGAAAGCCACAAGACATGTCCTTGTCACTGAGACAAAGCCTTTTTGTAAGATAACTGCCCCGTTGAGACGTTTTAGACTTCTCAAACAACAAATCAAACATTAAATTATGATGATTTTCATGAGATATAGAATTAATGCTTTGTGAAATGCTACACTTACTGAGCGCAGAGTCTTTTAAGACTGAGCCTGAGTGACATGAATTCTTGCGTGGCACATATTGCTCGCATGAGTGCCTTAATTTCCGCAACTGCCACGTTCACATTTAGATTGCACAAGTTAGAGGAAGTTTAGCGAATCCGCAGTTTCCCGCTACAGGCGTGCATTAACTAATAATCCAAAGCACAGCCTTGAATTTGCGGTCCGTAGACGGAATATTATTCAATCAAAGCCATCAGGCTGACGATGTGACGGATGCAAACACGCACGAGCAGCCACAAGGAAGACAACATCGCTGACACCTCATTTGCCATCGCTGAGGCAGGCGCTTGCGGCCTCACGCTTTGTTTGTCCTGTCAAAGTTCCTCTACATATTCTGTGTCAAGGTCATGCAGTGCCAGTCGGCTGTTTGTCCTGCTCATCACAGGCTACATATCGGCCACACTGCCTGCATATGAACCCAGGGCTCGTATCCCTAACAAGTTCTCCGCACGGCGTGGAGAAAAACAAAAACACACAAAGAAAATAAAAGCTCTGAGAAGAGGCTCTCTTCATCATTATTTCAAAAATAGAGTCTTTATTCATGCATGTGTGTCACTAAAAGCAAAAGGAGGGAGGGGGCTGCAGCAGTTAGCCTCAGATGGGCGTGAAAACCATTAGAGCAAAACAACCAAAATAAAACAGAAATACTGTCGTGGAAGAGCTTGGATTTTATTTGATTTCACGTTTACTGAGGTTTTAGTTTTTTTGCTTGTTCTGAATTATTCTTTTCCACACACAACAAAAATAAATAATCCCTAAAAAAACAAACAACCCCCCGCCCCCCAAATGTATCTCTTTAAAACCCTAATGAAGAGAATTTCTCAGATATGTGACACAGGTGTGACATTGCCAGAGGTAGCCGGCTCCTGTGCGCCTACCTGCAAAGCAAATATTTTGAAAAAATTTCATTAAAAATCCCAGCTGACAAATCCTCCAGAGCCATCATCAGCTGCCTCTCCCACAGCACTAACCTTCTAATAAGATGGTGTTGACTTTGCACGCTTGTGGCATGTCGTATCATATTAATATGCACCGGACGCCTGCGTCTGAGAGTCACAGTGCGAGGCGTTGTTTGCACATCGATATGAACTGTGCTAGATTTAATCATGTGGATAAACAATAAAATAAAATGACTATTTTCTATATATGACTCCGGCATCTCACAACCTTTTCCAAGACTCGCACAGTTCGGGTTTTTAAAGTGACACCTCCGCTTGCTGTCCAGAACCTGATCTGGAGGAGTCTGAGAACCCTGCAGTGTCTCCATCACAGTTTTGTCGCGACTGTTAAGGTTCAATATACAACTAAGCCTGAAGGCTTTCTTGTAAATGTGAACTTTGCAGAGTTTATTAAGAGGAAGGTCAGGAAAAAAAATGTCCCTGCAATTTCCATAACTTGCTCAACAAAGACCCAAAATGAGCAGATGTCAAACATTCCTTTAAATGTCATTAAATATTTGATTTCAAAAAAGGGCAAATGTCGTTTCTCCTTTCAAAGAGTAACAAAAGATCCTTTTTTTAATTTCTTTTTATAAAGAGGGTCTAAAATGGCTTATATTCAAAAAGCTTATAAAATCCATCCCTTATCCTAACATTTAGAAAATTTGGTTGGCTCTTATCAAGGTGATACTACTTGAAGTCCTTCTGGATCTTTTTACACAGTTAGGAACCTTTCTGAGCAAGAAAAAGAAAAAAAGCTATTCAAGCTTGAAAGTGTGTGGGAGGGCACTCTGGATGAGGCCAAGGCTTACCAACTCTAAAGTGATCTCATGGCTTTATGTGGCTGCTGTTCTGTTCATGTGCGTTTGTCTTCGTTGAGAAACTGTTTAAAATGCAGAAAAGGTGTCAGCCGCGCTCCGCGATGACGCATCTTCAACTCAGTGAGCAGAAAGTAAAGCAAAGACCAGCTGAGACTTTCTGAATCTCACAGAGAAATAAGAGTCAGATAACTTGTCAGAAGGCTTTTGTCGGAAACTCAGGAGAAGGAATATTATCAAGAGCAACTAAGATGATAACACAAGACGCAGAGAGGTGTAAAAGCACAGCTGCAAGTGGTACATTTGAAACTACTGTGTTTTGTTTGAAAATCCTACCTGTAACACCTTGTCTCATGATGGAAGTAGCTCTTAGGCTGCGATCGCAGTGTATTCAATTTAAGTGTTTCATATGATCATGAAGATAAAGTGTTATCAAAACACTTTTGGTTGTGACCTAATTTGTCCAGGATAAAAATTCAGAGCTAGATACACATGGTATCACTCCTTGAAACTTTTTTCTTTTAAGTAATGGTTCAAGTACAGTTTGAATTTGTGACCTGCAGCAGCCGCCTCTGTGAGTTTTGCATTGTGTTCCTTAGGAAAAAGAGCGTTAACAGACTCCCTTGTGGTTTTTCCACTTTAAAGGCAACTGTTTTAACGCTGGTGCCAATTTAAAAGGCTGCAGTAACTGTGTGTTCTTATTTGACAACTAAACAAACCAGTGGCTGTTGAGTTCATGCAAGCAAATCTTTGTGTTTGCTATTTTAATAAGTATTTTGACGCCTCTGCACATACTCTGCACATATTAATGTTCTAGCTGGAGTTAAAAAAAACTGGAGAAGATTAGCTTAAAGCTCTTTGCATTGACAAAGAAAGGTCAAAAGTGAAATATGTTAGTATCCTAGATAAACCTTTCTGAAGGGATATGTAGAAAAGAAACAGATTTGAGCAAAAACACAATTAAAAAGAGAACTAGATGGGATTGATTTCAGGTTGATTTTCTTACTTTAAGATGAACCTACTGTGGATTTATTCATTTAACACAAATCACTTTTAGTTGTCAATTCAATTGCTATTTTAACTTCTTAAGCAGGCCAACTCATTATTAGGAATCCTCCATGACCTCAGCTGATCCAGTTGCTTTTGACCAAACCCATTTGAGGAACTTTGCAATCTCACCCCAGAAAAGCCAAAGTGGACACCAGAATTCCCAATAATGAGCTTCAAAAAACCAAACTTTCAGATGCATGGAAACTATTGATCTCAACTTTGCCTTACTGGACAACATGACTAATAGGCTTGTTTACCCACTGACTACATCGAATGATGCACAATGCTTTACTTTTTTTTCCTCTCTGGAGAAAATAATGATGTTTTTATTCAATTCTACTCCATTTAGTAGCAAATGTTGCAGCTCTCTTAGTTAGTAGCTGTATAACAACCCTGAGATGTAACGCAGGCAGCAAGTGGAAATTGTGAAAATCAGTGTTGTGCATGAACGGGTTCATGAGTAGAGCTAAGGCCTTTGGAGAACATTGATGCAAATTTCTATATGATAAGCTTAGACTGACAACTCTAAACAGAGCTCTATTTGGGATTGAGCTAAGCTTGAAATATTTTTGACAAACATTAACTTTTTTTTTTTTTTTTTACAGAAAATATCTAAAGTTGAGAGCTTTGGGTGAACACATTTGTTGGTTTAATGTATGCTTCTCCTCAACTTTTAATTTGACTATCGAGTTATTAGATGTAGGCATTCAACATTAGCTTTTAAAAGAAATAATTTGAAGGAAAAAGTAAAGACACAATGGACATGGTGCCCGGTATTTTGCACACATAGTGAGGGGGCTGGCTTTTAATCTTACAGTGTCTTAGCTTACCAGTCATGTGGTTATTAGAAAGTTTTTTCTAAGTTACAGAAGTGCAGCAGGGACTTCTGAAATAAAAGAAGTTCCCTCCTGCTCTGGTGTAACAGTGGAGCTAAGCCGTTTCCTCCATTGAGGCTTTTCTCTTTCATCCTCAACAAAAGGATCTGAAACATTTTTGTGTTTTTATGGAAACAGGAACAATGTCTTCTGTTAGAGTGTCCGTCCATCTTCTATACCAGCTTATCCTTACACGGCGTATCTCCACTGGTCATTGGGAGAGAGAGGAGGTAGAGAGGAGATCACTGGACAAGTTGCCAGTTCATCTCAGGGGAACACAGAATCACACAAGGCAAACAGGCATGCAAACACACACACACACCCACGCCCCACATACTGTATATACCTAAGGGAAACTTAGAGTAACCTAACAGATTTAACCAAATAGTTAATTTTGTTTTTCCTTTTTTTTGTGACTGTGGGAGGAGAGAACCCACACATGCCTGGGAGAATGTTATTAAACTTATTGTGAAAAGACCATTGGCTAAGAATTGAACCTAAGACCTTCTTGATGCAAGGTACATTTGTCCAAATGAGCGACCATGCAGCCCTCTGGTTAACTTTAAAACTTTTAATAATAAAATAAAGAGGAAATAGACTACAAGATAAATTAGCTAAAAAAATCTCTATCTATCTATCTATCTATCTATCTATCTATCTATCTATCTATCTATCTATCTATCTATCTATCTATCTATCTATCTATCTATCTATCTATCTATCTATCTATCTATCTATCTATCTATCTATCTATCTATCTATCTATCTATCTATCTATCTATCTATCTATCTATCTATCTATCAGGGTCCAGACTTTCATACAGTTTTTTAAAGTGTAGTTCTTTTCAGTGGACTTTAATTCTTTTTTTCATCTTTTTAATGTTCATTGCTCATCCTGTACAGAATTATTTTTATAGTTGTATTACTGAATATGAATTGAGTCTGGCTTTCTTGAAAAGTCCTCAGAGATGGCATTTGTTGTGTTTTGTAATAAACTGACTTGAATTAAACTGAATCAAATGGTGCTTGATCACGAGAGGGAAGAACATAAAAACAGCAGCTAAACTGGAACAAGAAAAAATATATATTGCAGCAACCTGACAGATCCATGATCAGCATCACATATTATTTAATCTTCTACTTTATGTAACTAAAACACAAAAATATATCAGGGAGACCAGCATCTACATGAGTTTGGCCTCATTGTAATATCATTTATGCAAAGAAAACCGCAGAAAATTGAAAGGATGCAAATTTTCTGACAAGAGCAGCTTGTGAATAGACAATGATGTAATCAAAATACTAAGGTCATAATTTGAAAATTATTACGGACTTTGCTTTAGGAAATTTATGAATGAACAATAGTTACTTAACACATAAAAGTTTTAAAGGTGTAGGTGATAATGTATGAACATAAATGAATTTTGCTTTAATTTTAACATGAACTCAATTAGTTAAATTATTTGAACTGAATTGAACAAGCTCTTGCTAAATGTGAGCTGTCATTACCTGAAATCTTGCAAACAAGATAAGATATACTTTATAGTCCTCTGAGGAAAGTTCTTTTGGAGCAGAAGTGTAATGACCACAGACACAATAAGATAAAGACATAAACAAAGGTAGCATACAGAATCTCTAGTTCATGTCAGAACTCTGGTTTAAGGGTGGACTCTGTTGTACTGCACAATTAGATATAGGTAAATTAATATAGAGTAACACAGAAACAAGCAGATGTATCTCTCTCTTCTACCGTCATCAAAAACAGCCAAAGTGACAAAAATCACTTTCAGTGTGAAATGAAGTTTAATGAAGCTCTAAATGTCTTTATTTTGATAGTTCGTGAAGCACAGGCATTAACTCTGCCAGGTCTGCACTGTAAGCACATCCACATCTTACTTGTTCCAGAAGTTTATTGCCTTCAGTCTGGTTTTCATTATATATTGATATTAAGCTGGACTGAGATCAAGTGGCACTGTTGCACTGCAGAATGTAATTGATTATCTATATCTGTCCTTTAGCAAACATCTCCATTGTCCAAGAGGATTAAAGTAAGGCACAGAATGTGTTTTCCTCTAATGGGCACAAACAACTACAGAAAATTTGAATTCTGTGACGATCTTTTTGGTTTAAGTTCAACTCAATTTAAAGTTTATTTGCAAGATTACAAACGCTTTGTTCAAAAGCACTTGTATATGAGCTAAATCAGATTTTAAGTTCTATAATTTTAAAAAGAAGGCGGTAACAGAACTGCATTCTAACCTGTGTTTTCTGTCCCATAGCAGTTCTAAGATAGAGAATAATGCTGTATGTTACCTCTGACACTCCAGCCTAATATAAAATCCTCATGCAGCAGCTGTCATTTCTAAATTCTACCAATAGTTTTCATTTGTATCACTTATACACACGAACATGTGTGAAAAATAAGCTGATGTTTTCGAACTTGCGTGGCACTGAAACTTCCTCTCAAGAGAGACACTGAGTGTTTGTAGTTGAGCTCTTAATTACCCAGGACAGGATACTGGGAAGCTGCAGCGAATGCCCTGAAGTCAGACTCACATATTCATTGTCACAGAAATACACTCTGTGAGCAAACACAGATGGAAAAATACTTCTCTTTTACTTATTTATTAGGCAGATCAGTCCCATGGGTCTTGTCAGTTGTTACCAAACACTCCTACTCATCTTAAAAGAGATCTCCTGTTGTTGATAGTTTGCCTTTTTTTGTACTTTTGAGTGATTTCTATCGTAAAACCTTGTGAGTGTGCTGTGCTGTGGAGCTTCTGAGACTTTTTGTTCTATGGACCTTTTGTTCCAAGGTGAAACCTTAGTACTTTTTCTCTCCTTGTTTTTTTCTTTTCTTTATGAAAGACCACTGGCTCAATTGAAACCATAAATCTGCTTGACAGAAAGGCCTGAGGTTTGACTGTCCCTCTTGTAGGTCCTGTGGGTCAAATGTCAGCTCTGTCCAGTAATTCTTTTAACTTCACACTTTAAAACTTTTCAAGAGGCACCAAATATAGAGCTTTGCTTATTTTTGTCACACTTTTAGGCCCAGTTATTTGATTACTTTTGGAATTAGCTGAAAGAATAATACATTTATTTTGTACCATAAGAAACTGAATATTTACTGTCTTCTAGGTTTATTTTAACAGTCACTAAAATATTGTTGTATGTGGTCTCTGCCTGATATAAACTGGTTTCCTTTAATTTGTAAATGATCATGCATAAAACTTGTTTAAACATGGTTTCTGAAATTACATTCATGTACAGCAAATGAGAAAACTTTAAAGCTATTATTAATGTATTTATTTTTCTAAGCTTCTAATTCAATTTACACTTTATTTTATTGAAAAACTGCAAATCCACAACAAATGTCCAAATAAAGCACCAACAGGAAAACAAGTCTAATAACTAAATTTTAAAATTTCCCAACTTTGTTTTCTTGTAAAATATTAATTTGAATGTTCAAAATTTTATTTATGTTTACCACATGGTGCAAGTTCAAATTTGTGGCTAATATACGGAATGTTTTTAAAGGTACAACATGTTTCTAAGCATATCAGTAAAACTTGTGATTTAAATTTTAGAATGTAAGGACAAAATAAAACAAAGTATTAATTATTCAAGATATTATTTATCCCATTTAAAGAGTTCCTGCTTTTACGTGGTTATGCCTTGCAAAATTATTCACACCAAAGGAACTATTTTACATTTAATCAATGAGAATAAAATGCAGGTGTTTTATCGATGCTTCATGTCGTGGAACAAAACAAAGTCATGCATAATTGTTAAATGGCAGAAAAATCAGCACTTATTTTCAAATTTAACAATATCTGAAAAGTGTGGTGTGCATTTTCATTTACATACACCCCATCCTAAATGAAATCAGTCAATACAACAAAGATTTGGAGCTGCAATTACAAAAAGAAGGTTGTTTTAAAACATGTTTTTCATATTTTCATTTGTGAAAATATTTTTAAAAATATGCATCCTTCTTAAATTTCACAGTCTTCTTTGCCTTAGCTTATTACAACAAATCCTGATACAATACACTAAAGTTTATAGTGTAATGCGATAAAATGTGTAAGAATAGGGGGTGAATTTTTATGCAAAGTATTTTGCAAGTTAATTTAGCTACAATATACAAATTCTAAATAAGATATGACATTGTTTGTATTAACCCAATGCTCATTTTCTTGAGCGTAGAACTTTGAATTTATTTTAGGGAAGCATGTTAACTTTGATATTTCCCTAAAGCCTCTTCTGTTTTTAGTATATCAAACTCAGGATAATTAAACTGCAAAAAACAACAGGCTTTTGTTGTAAAATATTATTTGGTCATCTTTTTTCATTCAAACTGCAGAATGTTGTTACACGTTTATATCATTCTGGCACCCTCAACGTAACAATTATACATGATCCTCCAATCCTCCATGTCCACTTAATTTAACTGTGTGTGTATTTGCACTAGCCTCTAATTTGGATGTATCACCGTGGCTCTACTCTAATTACATATTTTCGTATTTTTCAATAAACAAGAGGGCAAAAATTATATGGATATAAAAGTTTAAATCTTTCCATCCATCTATATATCCCTCTATCTTGCACAAGAATGTCCTGTCTAAGCCAGGTGTTGTGGTTCAGTTTTAAAATTGAGATTAACTCCAAATTTAGTATCTAGCTGTCTGAAAAGGAAGATAGACTGACAACTGATTCCGAACATATGCTGTGTGAAATGAACTATATATGTACATATGGTGTAACTAACAAGACTATCCATTTCTCTTCATATTCCCCCCCATTCCTGCAGGTTCGTGCCAGTGCCATTGCCCAAGACGCTGACCAGAACTATGACTACGCCTCAAACAGTGTCATCCTCCATCTGGACGCTGGCGATGAGGTGTACATCAAACTAGACGGAGGCAAAGCCCACGGCGGCAACAACAATAAGTACAGCACCTTCTCTGGCTTCATCCTCTATGCAGACTGAGAACAAACAGACACAGAGACTGTCAAAACGGAAGATACTCAGAGAGTTTCATGACAAAACGGGGGTAAAAGGGGGGAGGCTTTGTGTGTGTTAAAAAAAGCCAGAATGCTTTCTAGTTTTCCTAATTCTCTCCATCATCGCAGTCACCTCTGCTTCATATCCATCAGCCAAGACATCCAGGCTCCCGCGGCCAAATCGGGATGGAAAGCTCCCCGAGGACACACTGAGACCAGCTAGCAGGTGGCGTGGGAGGAGTGGGATGTTAGATGGGCTGGTTTTCCGCACCCCTTGCCACATTACCGATGTGTCAGAAGCTCCTCACTTACAGTGTCTCTCCTCTTTAGCCCTGCTCCATTGCACAGAGATATCAACAGAAACGACAACCCTGCAAAAGTGGATGATTTCACCTCTTTACTCCACAGCGGCAGCAGTCAGCTGTCCCTTCAGAGGACTGGACTGACTGGAACTTGTAGTGTTGTTCCGTGCAAATTAACCTAGATTGTGTTTTTATTTTGTTGATATGCATACTATTCTGCACAAAAGAGATTTAGAAAAAAAAAAAGGAATATATTTGTCCCATGTGAAGATATCATGTTTGAATGAGAGATGTTATTTGTGATGCATATAAGAGATCTAACAGCTGGAAAAAGAAATATTTAAATGAAGACTTTAAGTATTTTATTGCAGTGGGTGTTTTTCCTTCATCATTGGGTATTACAAGGTATCTACTGTATATTTTATTCATGTGGAGAATAATTATACATTCTGCACTTCCAATATATATGGAAAAGGTAACATCTCGTATAGATAATGCCCCCTCACACTGTTTCTTGCACTGTCACACAATGTCCTGCTTCTCTTTGGATTAAAGCAGACTTTAAATAATCCTTTCATTGTTCTGGCTTCGTGTTGATGCTCCAATTGGCACAACAAGCCATGTGAAGAAGTTAAATCTTAAGATTCAGGGGTCGCATAGCACTGATCCCTTCCTCTTCTGTGCCATGCTGATCTCTAAGCTTTCTTAGGCAGCAACAAAAAAAGAAAGAAGAAAAAAATAAATGGCTTTTGATGCAGAGGGCAGAAGGAAGAGTCCACCAGATGGGGTGGTAAAGAAGGCGCTGGAGCAGTGTAACAGTGAGTGCGTAATTTTTCTGTTTCAGTGTTTTTCGCTGGATGTCATCCATTCATTTGCAGCATATACACTGACATAAAAGCATTATGGTAAGATCTGTTCAACATAGTGGCCTGACAGCTTGCGTGAGGATGAAACTGATTGGATGGGTGAATTTGCCTCTCATGACTGCACGCCTGAGGGGGTGTTCATGTGTGTGTATGAAGGGAGTACATGTGCATATCAGTGCGTGTTTGCCTTTTAGCATGTGCTGCGCCACAACTACTTCATTTTTCTTTTCCAGAGTTGCAGTATTCTGTGCAACAACCAATGGCAGATATTTAACTCGGCAGCCAATGAGATTGTGCTCTGTAGGGTGGAGCCTCTATAGATGCGGAGACAAGAACAAACAGCTTGTAATTGAAATCTATGACTTGTTTATCTTATCTTTTGGAACTGTTGAATACATTTAAATAATAAATGGGATTTTTTTTGAGTGACTCGTCTCAAGAGAGTTCTTGAATCCCAAATACACTAATTAGGGAAAATGATTTTCAAAGGATCTCATTCACTGTGCGAGACTAACTAGCTAAATCAAATATTATGACTGGAAAATTGTGTTTTCTTGTTCTGTGAAAGCACAGCATCTTAATAATGGACTCACAGAGCAAACAATAATAATAAAAAAAGATCCTATCTCCAGATCCCTCGTCTATCTCTTGCCTCAAAGGAGGGAAGTATATTTAGGGTGAGGGGCATCAGGGGAGAGATGTTTCTGTTTATCCAACCCAAAATTATTCCTGGAGCTTTCCTGCTTGTGGAAATAAAGGTGCACTTGGAGATAATGACCTTCCAACTATAGCAACAGCAAGTGGTGGAGTTAAAAAAAAAACAACAACAAAAAATCCTCCGTTTTTGAATGGAAATGAGTCCCTAAGTGAAAGCAGGCTATTCCTCAGTTGGCAATCACAGTGTCTTTTAACAGATTCCCACCGACAGAGGCAAGATATACCCAGTGAGAAAGTGAGGATGGAGGAGAATATACAGAGGGAGGAAAGATTGGCGAGGAGCAGAATATAGTTTGACAAAGACAGATGGAAATGTGAGAGAAAGAGTGGGCTATAGAGGGAGGTAATGGGGATGGTGGAGGAGGAGGACAAAGTGAAATCTAAGGAAGACAGACAGACAGCGAGGCATGCTGGTGCCGATTTGGGGTGACGAGGGAGGAGTGCCGGATTGTTTTCAGGGTAGACTGATTCCCTATCGGGACTTTGTAAGGTGTCAGGAGAGATTAGTGAGCGTGAAGCTGGAGGGGAGAGGTTGCGATAGCTTTAGATTGGACAAGTGTCAAGGACTGGACATTCCTGAGACCTGCCAGGAATGGGATGTGACACTGCTTGCCCTACCTTGATCCTTAGAGGATCATTCAACAAGTTCATCACTTAAACAGTAATGTGAATTAACTGTATGTACTTTCACAGTGTAATTGGTAACTACCAGCTTTGTAGAAATATCAAAAATCTATTTTCTGAAGGTTTCCATTTATTCATTCATCTATTGATTCATTTTTGAGACATTTTGCTAAACTAATATCACCCAGAAGGAAGCATGTTAACATATCTGAAAAGTTCAAAAAGTTCAAAAGTTTTTCATTTTACTCCTTCTCAGATAATGCATTTTTGTCCTGAAACAGTATGTAGTAAATTTAGGACCATTTGTTTCACACCTTCACAACACTTCTTCAACATACATAATTTTATTTTTCCTACGCAATACCCAAAAATGACAGTGAGAAAAATTACAAATGTATTAAAAAACATAAGCATTTATATCTTTTGCCCTCTTTTTCATTTTTATTTGTACTTTTAAACAATATTTTAAATTTTAAAACAACCTTTTTCCACTTTGCTTTTAAGTAAGAATGAGTGTAAATTTATTAGGGAAATGAAGAGTTGTGAATACCTTACAGATACACTGTACATTTGTATCTGTGCATCAAAGTAATTCTTTTGTCAACATCGGTAAAGTATGCTTTCAGTTCTTACCAAACACCAATTACAGGATATTTAGAATATTTCTGGATTTAAAATAAATACGTTTTGTCATTGCCATTATAAAATACAAACTTCATAATGGAATAAAATCAGCTTAAATTTAGTGATCATGTGTTGTGTATTTATTAGTGATTTGGTTTCTGGAAAGCTATTAGATCACCAGAAATGTAATAAATATTTCTTTGGTTTTCTTATTTTATTTATTTTTTTGTAATTAATGATGTCCAGGTACTGTACTAACTGAAAACTGCATGCTCTGATATTGCTTGTTTGGCACTGGAAATCAGATTTGCACAGTTTAACCAAAGAAATTTGGGATTTGCAACAATCTGAAAACATAATTTAACAAAATTCCAGGCACATAATCAGGTACACAATTGTCTCAGAGATGATTCACTTGTTTCTCTTTTCTGCTGTTTCTAAATCAGTCCTCGATTTATTTGCAGTAGATAACACTACAGCTTCTGAACCATCTTAGAAATATTTTCACAGCTTTATTCAGCCCTTTGAGTATACACCCGACCGATATTAATTGAGGAGACGAGTTTAACAGCTGAAGACGAGCATTCTGATTGGCTAAGATCATGTGATGTGTTACTTTCACAACAGCATAAGTCACAGTTCTAAATGTACTCTGATAGAGATAGCTTTCACTGTATTTTCATAACATAAGGAGATGTGATTTTAAATGTTTACCATGTGAAATACTTTCAGCTTGTCCTTTCGGTAGTTTTTGCAAAGTATTCAAAAATAAAACTATAATTTGATATTTTAATACAAGGTACAAAGTGCAAAGAATGCTAATGTTTCAATGTGTGTCTAACGCTGACTATGCATTTTTATATCTGCTTTGTTCTTTGTTTTAGCAGTTTTCTTTGTTCCTTACGTAAACATCCTAGAATTGTGATCTGTGCACATTTACCACTATTTTTTATAAGCTGACCTTTTAAAAACATATTTCTCTTATTGTGCACTACCTTTAACTTTGTATGACAGATATAAAGGTTAGGACGGTGGGCAACTTTTAGTAGACTAGACTCCTCTGGATCTAGAGTCCCTAACACATGCACACACACAAGCCTCTGTATAATATAGTCACACATTAAACACTGCCACTCTTGCTCTGTTTGCTCCTACCACTGCACATGATTCTCTTTGTCAGTTTGGGCTGCAGCTGAGGAAGAAGCCTTTACCAGTTGTCCCTGGATGGTCGGAAGCTGCCAGCCCAGGTGTACTCTGCAGTCACTCGCTGAGCTGGGGATGTTGGCTGAGCTGAGCTGGCCAGACTCTTATCTACAGGCCCACACCGAGTCAGTGTTACAGAGTGACCACAACTCCCTGCTCCACTGGCCCACCGCTGGTGTGAAACTGCAGCAAAGTATACCGCCTGGAACTTCAGACTGTTCTTTTGCTGGTTTGGAAGGACGACATCTGCTAGCGTGTTATACAAGTATTCATAGACTCCTGGTCAGAGCATGACTATTCTGTAAGTAGACAGAGACAGGATGCAGATGCTGTTAATGTTTCACACTTTCTCCATTTTCACTTTCCTCATAGTCAAAGTACCAAGTTATCTTCAAATGTTATGGCCTGAATCTCCAGGTAACTGGCTGTAAAGACAGATAAAAAAAGCAAAAAACAAACATCCAGCATTCCTTTTATCCCCTTCAGCAAGTTGAGTGCATTAGTGACCTTTTAAAGTGCAGCCTCCCTAGTGCTTCACACACATCCCAAGAGAAATCAACTACTAATAGGGTTAAAAAGCTGACACACTTTAAACAAGGATCAAACCATTTTTTTTGCTATGAGGCAGCACTTGGTACATTATTGGTATTCAGTTATACAGACACGACTAACAGACATATTAGCAGGCAAACAGAGGCCAATTGTGTGAAAGAATAATGGTGTTCTTTAACACGTATCTCAGAATGCCACATTCATTTCTGTTTGGCAATTTTCACAATGCCGTTGTCCCATTTCATCATCTGCAGCTGTTTGCATTAATGCCCTTCATATTTTATTTGTCGTACAATTGGGAAATAAAACGCAGACAGTGAAAAATAACAGTTTCACAGAAGGAAAAAGAAGAGATGCTGTGAATGCAATAGTATGAAACAGAATGAATTCACAGCTTGGTGAGAGGAAAAGACGTGCCTGCAAAATAAATTCATAATATGTAACTCACAGTATTGGATGTATTTGCCGTCTTCATCTAACAAAATGACCTTACCGGGTGAAGCCGTGGGAAGCAGTAAGCTCACACCATATGACTCTAATTGCAGCAAGTCTATGTGTGCATACATGTATGCAAGTGAGCTCTCTTGTGTGCATGGAGAGTCGTAGTGTTTGCGTGAGCGGATATCAGACAGAGCTACAGGGCTTGCAGCAGGGAAAAGATGAGCACAGAAATACAGAGGGCATAAGTCAAAAAGAAGATATTACCCTCCACATTACTCCCACTTGAGCAAGATAGGCCATTACATTTCTTGGTATCCAGAATTAACATACAGATAAAACGAAAACGGACAAGTCAAAAGCAGTCATTTTAACTTTTCAAATAATGACAATGTGGATGACACTTGAAACTTATACCAGACATCTCATAAACATAAGCATGAAGAAAATAACCAACTAATTTCTAGGAAATATATAAGAAATTCTTGCATAACTTGTAGCAGTCTGCTTCTACAGAATAATAACCCCCAAATTTAGCTCAGTTTGCTCTCTCCTGCTGCTTTTTGCCATCTGATGGATGTGCGGTGCACCACTCATGCCGCCTCGTGTCACCTGTGCTGCAGTTGCTCGGGGCAGGAAGACTGGGGGAGAGCCATAGGAGGTCTGGAGGAGGCCAGAGTGGGGTAGAAATAGACATCTGTGATTAACACATACAGACACGTGTCAGCGTGAAGCATTTGCTGGGAGGTGCGCTGGGAAGCGCTCACACACAACCTGCTGCTGATGGCACAACTTTGTCTCAGTAAAGACAGATGAAAGCTATGATGAAATGGCCAGAAAAATTACAAATTAATTTCAGTTTTATTTTCCTAAATATAGATGTAAATTTAGTTGTTGAATTCAGGGAAAAAATACATTTGATTTGACAATCATTTTGCTGTCAATTTAAGTGCCTGTGCACAAATACATTTGTCCACCCATTTCTAAAAGTATTTTTCACCTCCTGGTTGTGGATTATGTTTTGGTGATACCTTTTTTAATCAGCATCAGTGTGAGCAGGAAAAGATGTGTTTTGGGAGTCCTAGACCCCTGAGCTGCACTTAGCTTAAGCTGAGTGTTCAGTTCTGTCATTGCCTTTGACAGAACTGAACATTTTAGAATGTTTCAGGGCTATTTATTGAAACTGGCAAGCATTAGCTTGTAAGATGGCACATATTTTTTGCTCTCATTTGCACAACATCAACAGTGTTTGGCTACCGGGTCGCCAGTCTCTGTAAAAGTGCATTTCTCATCTATTTGATGATCATCTAGCTCCTTTCTTTTCTCGCATATGGAGGCATCGGGGGACTAGCAGCCAGTGTTGGGTGGTCAATGGCAATCTTGGGGAACCTGCAATTCCAATGCTCCTTCTGCAGAATTACGAATAAAACCAGGGTCTAGGTTTGTTCTGTTGGCTAGGAAGTATTCGATGCACAAAACTGTAACCTGTATATTTTTGGATCCAGAGCTCCTGGACAACAAAGTGGGCTTTGTTTGTACTAGCAAGAGAAAAGGGGTTTAAGGTAGAAAACCTTTCTCCCTGATGACGGGTGAAAAGAGAGACAAAGTTTGTTTAGTGTTTCCTATTTGTTACATGTCATCATATTTCACACTGTGAAACTTCCTCCTCTACCCATTGAAACTGAAAGTAGTTTAATGCAATGCATTATGGGATTAACAGTCCTTACACCAGCCTCCAGTAGCCAGTCCTTCGAGACTGGAGGCACAACAATGACGTCACCTATCTGGTTTACCATTGTTTAAGCCAGAACGCAAAACTTTAATTTCCTCATTCTTCTTCACAAAGACTTTGCAGCTTGTTCAAGAATCCACTCCTCTGGTTAGGAGATGCTCCTGCAGGTTTTATTTGAGGAAATAACGAAGCTCCTCTGTGTTACAATACCTCGAGGTGTCTGTATTGGCAGTTTACAAGACGCCTCTATGGTTATATTAAAGCACATAATCACATTAAAGTCAAATTACCTCCAAAGTGGGGATAAAGTAATCCCTGGTTCTCCACTGGGGGGACTCACTAATATAAAATAAATGTATGGCATCAAATGTTCAGGGGATAGCCTTGTTAATTGACTACATTAACCTGGTGACTGGCTGGAGAAGGTAATGAGCCCTCGCAAGGTGAAGGGGACCACAAGAGAGGGCAGAGGGCAAACAGCGAGGACAAAAACTAAACCAACACCAAGATTTGCAATCATTTTCTGGCTTCAAACTTCTTGTGCTAATCTTAATGTAAACTTGAATCATTAAGAGGACGCTTTGTCTCTGAGGAGTTACACAAGCTGAAATACATGTACCATGCACACACAAACTTTAGGGAATGGCTCCACGGAGAGATTGACTGAGCCATCTGCCAAATTAGGCCATGAGCCATGAGCCCACAACTTTACTGTTCTGTTCAATTTTCAATTACTTGAGACTTAAGCACAAGGACTTCACACCCACATCTAACCACCGAACAGGCATTAATAGAACAGCCATGCCTTTCACACATGCATAAAAATAAGCTAAAATGAATCATGCAAACAAGGCAGTTATTCATAATGTTCCCAAAAAAAGATAATTTACGTGGAACCACCAATTGTTCGGCTTTTAATTTCACTGTTGGCACCAAATGAGGTTTAAGCAGCTCAATTGAAATATCTGCTCTTGACTGAATGAAAACACAAGAGCATCCAAACATATAGCAGATTCTGTTTGCTACCCAACACAAACCGAGGTTCCTGAGCCCGAAGCGGAGCTGCTTCTGCACCGAGTGCCAGATTCACCCTCTCCAAAATGTCAGAGGCATACATCGAGAGAGAGTGAGGTGATAAACACACCCAACTGAAAATGTCAGAGTGTCACTTGTTGCCATGACAGCAGGCAAAGTTTGCCAAGAACTAGACTGTTTCAGCCAAAGGCCAGATTATTTGCTACAGCTAATTGAGCGTGTGTTTCTGGCGTGACCGCACACAGGAGTGTGGCAAATAAAGAGGCTGAAAAATTCAGCATCACTCGGTATTAATCTAAAAAACACTCCTACACGTCTTAATTAGATCCTGCCAGTGACCGTAATCATTATGAAAGAATTAGTCAGACATCAAAGTAGGTTGTTGCAGAACATATTTTCACAGCCTGAGTGTTGCTGAGAATCAACTGGGAGTTTGCAGACGGAGGCTGGAGAAAGCTAGTGTAGCAAACACTGAGTGTCCGTCTTGATAAGTAAGCCCATCATCTGGTGTCAACAAAAACATGAGCTGTACAATGCAGCACTAGTGGGTCATGTTTGAAACTGATTTGTGTAGTCTTTAGTTTTATGTGTTTAATATGTTGTTTGGAAAGGTTTCATACCTCAAAAATGTGACCCCATACAATAGTCATATTCAATAAATTAGACGATGCGTTCAGAAAAGCCTTCTTTGTCAAACTACTCTTTGAAAATAGACTTTGAAGGGTTATTAAAAATATTTTTCATAAAGTTTGGATTTCTGTTTTAAAACTGATTTTAAATTGGTCTAATAAAATATTCTAATCTTAATGTTGTGTTTTCATTGGCTGCCAGTTGAAATTTACCATAATGAACAGAAATAAAGGCTTGAAAACATCAATCTGTGTAATTTATCTATATAGTACGTATTCAATAAGCACCAAGTAACTTATTGAATACTGGGTTTTGACCTTCAACAAGTTAGAAATGGCACAAAATGATTGCATTCATTTTTTGACATTTAAAAGCTTTATACTTTTTTTAGTCTGAAGATCAGATCATGGCTCATTGTGAAGAATAAAAACTATAAATAGCAAAGTAATATATAAAAAGTGAGCTTCGGAAAGAATCTAACATGAGACATTTCATGAAAAGCAGATGGAAAAAGTAATAATACAAAAACTATTAATTATAAACAACAGGTACTTTTGAGGCAGTCTCAAGATGAAACATTAAAAATGAAACTAAATGAAAATATAAACAAAGGCAGATATAGGAAAAGCTATAACATATGATTTATGCTAATCTTCTACCTGATGACAAAAACTAAAGAGGATTACAGATGTCATTGAAATTTTAACTATTTCTCTTTTCATTGAAATAATGGTTCTACCGTGAAAATTGGTTTGAACAATTTCTTGTACTGGGCTGCCTGACCACCTCGCTCATTTTAGAGAGCAAACCATGTTAAAACAGCAGAGGTAGAGTGGATGTATTGATCCAGAGCAGAGTAGTCTATCTAAAGCATAACCTGCCGTATCATATTTCAACCTTTAGCGTTGAGCATTTCAGAGTTTCTTATTTTCCACATAAAGTCTGAAAATGTAACAAGAGTATGTCTGTATTTAAGTTCTGGAAATCGAGTTTAGTAACTCTGGATCATGTAGCTTCATAATCAGAAAGATATGACTGGTCGTTGTTTAATCTTCACTGTTTTGATATTTAAAGTTCTTATAATATTTTAGTGACTAATGTTTCTTTCAGATTCTGTCAATGCATGATATTCACCTAAAACTTGGTTTATAGCATTTCATCGAACACATACGGACTTCTTGAAAATGCATTTTGTCAGCAATTAATTAGTTTTTTATGCAGAAAATAAAAGCCCTTGGTTTGAACTAGAAAATGATCACTATTTTGGCTTGTTGGCAATTCAAGAAAAGATTTTCAGACACTGGCATCAAACCAACACTTTGGCCACCTTCTGTTCCAACCTATAGTTGGAACAGAAACTCTAGGTTTAACTACAGAGATGCAAATTATAGTGTTTACTGTGGACCTTTCACTGTATAAAAACATAGTTGTCTTCCATTATGGACTAAGTCTGCATTAGCAGATCAAAACAAAATAGTAATTTTAAAAGAACAACATAAAACAAGCAAAAGTTCAAGAAATAAACTTAATTTGAGCAATTTAAACAAGATATAGTGAGCAAGCATGATTTCCTTTTCACCTCTCTATAAGAGAATAGGAATCAGTTAGCAAATTTTTACAAAAAGCACATTTTAAATTTCTCTCAATACTTAAAAATGAGCTGTGTCCACCCACCGGAATCAATTATGGAGGTTTGCTCTGTTTGTTTGTTCTTGGAAAACAGACACGTTCGAAGCTCAGCTGCTAACCTGGCTAATACAGGTTTGTGTAAAGACAAATGCCTTTTAAATCCCCGGAGTGTGAAACCCCTCACACAGAGAAACAAGCAAACAGACCACTGAATGTCTGACATCTTGCACCACCAACACATGGTGCATCTCACACTCTTCTCCATCTTGTACAACACTGTCAACACAATCACCATCTGATCAGCAAAAGGCCAAGTGTCGAATTTGACAAAGGGCAAATTGCTTTTCACTTTCTCTCAATCCTCCATCATTTCTGTGTTTGTCTTTTCATCCCCAGCTGTCTGTCTTTCAGGCTATCGTCTACAATCATGCAGATTTCCTCCTCAATTAAAAAACTTTTTTTTGTAAACATGTCACCTGCAGTTGACATATTTATTCAAGGTAGTTAATAAGATCAATACAAAGCAGACACAGTTTTAACCATTTTATACTGATAAATTCCCAAACCTGCATCGTACTTATTTATTTAGTACACTCATTAAGGGTAAAGACGTTTAGTTTTGTACATCAGCAAATATTCCTTCATGATTTTTCTATTTTTCATTTTTAGGTAACCTGTTCCATGTTTCATGTAGATATTTAACACTGTCAAAATGTATTTACTTTTTTCACTTTACTGAGTTAATATGTTCAACATTGTGTTTTTTGTTGTGTTTTTCCAGTAAACGAATCTGGTGGCAGGAGCAGATAAAAACAAGTGTTGGCATTAAAGTCTCAAGGGAATAAATGTCCAGTGTACCTGAATTTCTCACTCTGCTTGGCTTTTCCCCCTCTGTTCTTCTGCACAGGCCACTGGATTCTTCCCAGATAAAACCTCTTCTCCATGTCTGTCTCTTGCAGGCTGTTTCTTTGCAGCGCCACAGGGGAGCCGTGAGACCAAGAGTGAGCCTCCGAGAGCAAATTATGTACATTTAAATGAACCGATTCCTTGAGACTGCTCAGCTCAGCGCTAAAAAAAGAGTTCAGATGGAACAGAGCTGGAACAGGAAGCTGACAGTGTGTGTGTGTGTGTGTGTGAGGGGGTGCGCGTGTGTGTGTGTTGCATGGCAGGAAATGTAGTGGGGATCCACACGGTGCAGCTTGGAGTAGGAGTGTAAAAACTTGAGTGGACCCCAGGCCCTCGCTTAGCCTTAATAGCCTTCCCATCCGCCTTCTCCTGCTGCATTAAAGTTACATTTCCACTCTGGGGGGGTGGAATCTCTTTTATATATTTATTTATTCTATTTTTTTTTTTTATCCCTGCTCAAATGCACTGTCTTCATTCAGGCAGTCACTTCACAGAGGTGGTGCTTCAAAATAGCCAAAAGACTCCTGCAGGGGTCTGGCAGCCATAGAGAGACAAGGAAACTTTCTCCAACCATCAGTTCTCCTCGCAGACACATTCCCGCAAATACACACAAGCACCTGTGGCTTTGTTTTCCGTCCAGACGATGCATCACAAAGAATCTTTTGTTTGTCAGGTTGTTCCATTATTTACCTCCTCCCTTTCTTCATCCAATGGCTGGTTTGAATGCCATTTATCATCTCAGAGAAACCTTGCGTCTGATAGAACTTGGAAAGCCAATAAATAAGTAAACTAGTTCCTCCTGACTTGAAAACACGTCCTGTTCAGAACATGTACAAGAATAAAGAGTTGCCTGACTGGACACACAAACTGGATGGCACATCCCTCTGAATTAGTCTTCAGAAAGAAAATATATATATATATATATATATATATTCCCTGCCCTACAAGAGTCTTCTTTGGACTTTTTAAACCCTTGAAAATACTCTTACAAGTTATTAAAGTCATTAAGCTCAAAATATGATAAGAGGAACTGAGAAAGGATGTTAAAGTAGTCTCTTGTGAGATTACACCACCTCTTCCTTTATCCCTTACCGTTACATTATGAGAGGAAAAGACAAGTACAAGTCATTTTCAGCAAAGCTCTGATTTTCTTCAACAAGCTTCCAGACAATCCGATGTTTGCAAAGCTCACAGCCAGGAATGCTGCCTAAGCATTCCTGTATAGCTAATGAACTGCAGACAGCCAAATAGTGATCTGCTTTTAGTCATCCGACTCGTCCACTGTAGCTGCTGAAGCTGCTGAAGCTGCTGAAGCTGCTGAAGCTGCTGCTGTGTGGATTTTCTAGCTCTCTGCAGCATCACAACCATTTCACACCATAGGAAAATGGAATTACAGGTTTTCCCAATTAGAGAAACAAGGAGTAGGTTTGCCATGTCATTTTATGAACTGTTTTCACTGCTGTCACACAGGGAGAGAATGAGCGTGAAAATCCCTTTAAGCGGCTGAGTCCATGTTAGAAGTAACAGACACCGTGAAAATATTCCCATGCGGACTCTGAGCCCCCAACAAGTTTTAAACACACTAATACCAGCAAGGCTTTACGCCGTAGGCGTACGCTGGATGAAATATTTGCTGTGTCTGCCAGGAGACAAATCTATCCTCTGCTTTCAGTAAAATACTGTCTATGCGGCAATATCTTATTTGTAGACTGAGACCAGAGTCTCACAGGGACCAATTGAAGCTGGCTCTTTCACTCCCTGTGCTTTGTGTGTTAATTACATGAGTCACAAAGAGCGATGGTTTAACAGAAAAGGGTATAAGATGAGGTTATCAGCGTCTCTCTTTCTCTCCTCTCCATTGGCTTGGTTTTTGTATTGCCTTTTCTTCTTTTTCACCGGTGCTCATGGATAAACAGACAATCTCAGCAGACTGGAAGTACAAAATCAACAAACTGCCATAAATGATAATAGGTGACAAGGGTGAATTTTCAAATCCTCTGAAAGCCACTGTGCCTCCAGGTAGAACCCATGGATGCTCACAGAGGTTACGTGAAGGCTCTTTAGTCTCTCCCAGCCTCTTCTAGCCCTGTGGGGGATTTTCTTTCAATATCTATGTCTCTATTAATCTCTCTCCCCTTTCTTGCGTAAGTGTTGACATGCAAGTCAAGTGCACTAATGACTTTCTTCTTGGTAAAAAAAGAGACAATGGTGAAGCTGTATAAAGATTGCATTTATGGCATGAAGTGTTATTTCCATTTTCATGCTGGCTCAATTAACATCTCCTCTAAGTGTGTGATTGTGTGTGTGTGTTTGAGAGAGGAGGAATTTATACAGCTTCTTTAAGTGTCTAACCTTCTCCTAACCTTGTGATTGTCTCATAAAAACAGCTTTTTAAAACTATGGATGGAAGAGTCAGGGAGACAGACAACAGGTTCTTTCCCCCCCACATCTTCACTCTCCTTGACATCGCAGATGTCTCCTGCCTCTTGTGTCTAAACACATTTCACAGCTGCTTTTCCATTCTGTGAAATCATCAATGTGCGAGCAAACATACTGTGCAGTCACATACAGTCAATCCCTCTAATTATACAGTGAGAATTTTACATCTGCGAAGAGCAGACTGCTTCTGCAGGACTTCGGTAACACTCGGCATAATGTGTCTTCACCTAGCCATGAGATGAAGACGTGACTTAATGTTCGCCAGCTCAAAGAGCACATATTAAGGCATTAATGCAAAGCACGCTCTCAGTAGCCCTCTGAATAACCCAATTAGTCTTCAAATGAGATGTCGGCTGGTCCCTCATATTGTCTCATTTCACAGAAATCAGGGGAAATCCACTGGGGCAAGACAGATAGCAAAGCTGCCTTAAGAAGTGCTTAACTAGACCTCAGCACCACAACGAACTGAGAGGGATCATCCAGCCATACACTGTCGCACACACAGCGCAAAGACACTGATAAGTGATCAAAGGAGAGATAAGTAAATGCATGCATGCAACTCACACAGATGCTAACAGTGGCCTCAGGTTCAAAATGCACAAGCCAGATGGGCAGGTGTGGGTTTATAACAGAGGAGTGGGTGTGTACCTTTAGGTTCCCACTCCTCGGAGGAGAACTAGCACCCTCAGGTGATAATTAGAGCTGCAGATCGGCGACCTTGCCGGGGTTTGACCTGGGGAAGACAGAGCCCAGAAAATGTCAGTCGCACAAGCAATTTTCCGCATAAAATCTGAATAGCTGCATGACGCTGAAACAGTTGTTGCTGAGTCGACAATACAGACAAAAAACATACAAACAAGGAATGATTTTTTTTTTTTTGAAATGAACTTCAACGGTCGAATTTGGGCCAGGAATTGCAGTTACTGATAATGAAAAGTCAAGCTTTAATAGTGAGAGATTGTGTTCACTCGACAACTTTGCAGAAATATTCATATTCCTAGAAATTTTTCACATTTTATAATTTCATGACCAGAATTTCTAATGGTTTTAGTGGGATTTTGTGAGGCACATTAACAAAAAATATTGTATGACAACCTCTATTTTCTGAGTTCTTTGAAAATTGTTAAAATGGATGGAAAGTGACAAATAGTTTTCATATTATTTTACAAATAGAAGCTGAAAAAGTGTGACATGCAGGTGTCATTAGCCCTTCTGACCCAGTACTTGCACCTTTCACTCCAATTACAGTTGCACAGCTTTTGCAGGACGGTTCCACCACCTTAGCACACTTGAAGATGTTCATTTTGAAATAGTCATTTTTCCAAACCAGTTCTAGCTGTGCAAGTAAAAAAATATTCTTCAGCTTCAGATTTTTTTCGGTTTCATTTAATTTATTCAGAAGGAGAATGAACAATAATCAACATAATTTTTTTTGTCTATTGTGTAAGATTTACCTGATTTGGAAATAAAAGCATCAGATAAAACAAACCTGTAGAATACTAAAGGCATAATGCATAAGAGAAAATGAAAAAACATCATTAATATGCAACCATCACTATGTATGCTTATTTAATTGATACAAGTGTTATAGGAGTACGATTCAAATGCATTTGTTTGTGTTTGTTTGATACACTGCAAATGTCTAATTACTTCCTTTTCTACTTATAATTTTATGTCAGGATGATTTTGTGAAACACATTTATACAAAATTAACAGCGCATTGTGTAGTTAAATTTCATTTTACTCTGAAAAAAGAGAACAAGTGATCTAACTTAGATATATTGTGTTAATTTGTCACAAGGAATCAAATTAAGTTAATCCAAGTTAGTTTATTAACTAACCAAGTTAGTCAACTTTAAAAGATTTACATTTAAATAAAGTGAATCTGAAACATTGGCATGACCAATTAACACATTTGTTTCAAGTTAGAACTTGTTCTCTTTTTTCAGTGTATAACCTGATCTTTGTACAAATTTAACAAATATACCTTTATCCACAGCGTGTGAAAATTGTTTAAGTTCTCCAAACATCTTGGTAAAACTTAATGACTAACTCATCCACAAAAATCAGTGTCTGTTTTCCTCTTTTAGTAAACCAAAGGCTCTAACTGCTGGATGATTAAATATCAGAACCCATCACTATCACTCCCCGTCTCCAACAGCCATCGCTGCGACTGAGCATGTGAGTCTGCAATACCCAGAGACCCTCAGGGTCACCTCCACCCACCTCTCGTTTCCACCACAGAGCTTCGGCTGTTGTGACAGCCGTGCTGCCATGGGAGCATCTATTTCAGCGCAGGGCCTTGATCTTGGGTGACTTCACATTCGGCCCTCAGTCTCTAATCAGATGTGCCACACATAAACCCCCGACAGATCAGCTGCTGGATGTTGAGCGTGTGGAGAGTTCAGCAGGACGGGGCCTCTAATGGGCAGAGCTCTGGGTTGTAGCGTAGCTTCATATGAACCATGCAGGTCCGCTGATGGATCGGGTTGACAGGATGTAAGAATAGCGCACCTGGTACCAACATGCAAGCATTGCTTATGACAGTGAATGAATAAAAAGAAGTTGGACGTATCAAATCACAAATACAGAATCACAATTCGCCCCGAAATTACCTTCTCCATCACCCTCTTTTTTATTTTTCAGTGAGTCACCCTTGTCTTCAACACATACAAATGACTAAACTCTATTGTTATTGCAGATGTCCCACCCTCTGCAGGCGGATAATTACAGTGTTAGTGATGGGGTGAGGCGGAGGGTGGGGTGAAGCACCGGGGGAAAGAGGGGGCAGGAAAGGGAGTCGAACAGCACAATGATTCATCACCACAGTGCTCAACACACACCCCTCCTCGGCAACATGCCCGCTCCCACCCCCCGCCAGCAGTTTGGCGGCGTGCCTGAGAGTGACAAGGTGACACTGGCTCTTTTTTCATGTGCTGCAACTCCACGCCATTCCAATCAAACTGCGAGGAGCACCTCTGCTTCACAACGGCACACCAGCCGCTGACTGGCAGGGAGAGGGGTAAAACGCAGCTTCGATCGGACATAAATCATTCACTGGTTGACAAGTGCTGCCAAATGTTGATTGCTTTTTGGTTATCTTTAAACCCCTTGTTTTATTGTCTCTGTTAGAGGCAACATATGTTGGGTGCAGAACGGAAACGTCTAAATATAAGTCAAAGTGTTTTTGAGCCGAAATGCTTGGTGACACTATCCAGCAAAAACAGGAGGGAGCTTTAACACATTTTATGCCACAAATCCAATAAGTAATCAAAAGCAGATTGTCTTACCAACATGGATACTTGTCTGTTAAACTGTTAATAAGCAGTTTGAAAAAAAACTAATAGGAAGGAGTTTTCTTGTAAAGATTGAGGAGAACTTGGGCCATTGTGGTGGAATCTACTGTGCAGTCTAAAAAGAAACTCTGAAACCAATTTTGTTTGGCGCGGTCACCCGTCTCATTCTACATTATATTTAATTTTGCATGTCTTACAACGCCACTTGATGCCTGAGCCTTTACTCATTTCGGCATGTTTCAATTACAAAGTTCAATGTATTTTAATCAGATTTTATGTTAAGTTCAATGTTTGGGATATTACTTTATTAACCAAACTTGTGTCAAATTTTTCTGCAACTTTTTCCCTGGCCAGTCTGATATGTTCCTTAGTTTTCATGAAGTTGCTGAATCACATGTATTCTCCAACCACAGTTTTCTTAAAGAATACTTCACAGAATGAATTTATTAATAATGAGATAAAATTCCCTTTTAGATGGACTCTACACTAATTAGATAACTTGTAAAGGAAATTTATTGTACTGATTATATTGAGGAGTATCAGCAAAGTGATCATAATACAAAGGCACTTGAAAGTCTGATTTTTAAATTGATGGAAAAAAATAAATAAAACCATGCTCTTTTTCTATAAATTACATTGAAGTTTGTTGTACTGTGACAAAATGTGAAACTTCTCAGAGGGCATATATGCTTTTGCAAGTCACTGTACATGTCTTAAAAACAAAATAAAACAAACAGCGGTACATCCATCACCAACATGAAGGGAAGTATAGGAACAGTAAAAGAACAACAACATCATCAACATCAGCAATAAATTTTCAACACAAGCATTGCTAATATGACATTTACCATGACTCCCTAATGATCCTATCTAATGCCTTGCCGAAATGCCGCCAGTAATGACGGTACTGTCACTTTCCAATGACTTGTTTCAAGGCTGACCTTGCACTGAACTTAGCTCCTCCTCTTGGCCTTTTGACAGCTGTATCTTTCTCCACACGTATCACAATAATAGTCAAGCAGCTGAGAACCCATCTGAAACAAAGCACGCCTTTGCTTAAAGATGCTCTGCATCTTTATGGCTGGATGTGTCAGAAGGATTTACTTTAATTGAAAGTGTTAATGTTGGAGCGCTGAGCAGTACGGCGGAATGCTAACATAGCGCTAAATGTGTGATTGACTGAAATGAAAAAGAGACATTGATTAGATTGTCAAAAAAAATTACAAGTCAGTATAATTTTGAGTTTGAAAATAAAATGATTGCTAACAATTAGAGACATGACAGACAATTGATCAAATTAAGTTCACTTTGTGCAATGAGGTTCCATACAGGATTAATGGACAAGCAATAGGTTTTAATTAATTACTCTTTTTGGGGGGTGATAATGGTTATTCAGCATGTGTCTTTCTTAATAATCCTTTCCCCCCCCAAAAAAAAGACGTTGGTACAGCATTCTGCTTTAATGCGAATAAATCAGTGTAGGGTAAAAGCTGCCATGGTATCCGTCACAATAATTGCCGCCAGTCATACACTTATGTAACATGAGTACGACTGTCTAGTATTTGCAATGAAGGTTTTTGATATGTGTGGGTTAGCTAACCATCAAACCTGACACCATCTAGAAGGAATGAAAAAAGTATTCTAGCAAGAAATTGGTAGGATAAACTGCAAACAAGTTTTACATGACAACGCAAGTTTGCAGCAGTGCCATCAGTTTACCTAAATGGTATATACCTACAACTTGCATTTCTGTTTCTTTGCCACCACATTGGGTTTAACTTTACATGTCAGAATTTTGACCTTAGGGGACATTCTTGTTGTATTCCCATCTGGGAATAGAATGCACCTTTACTATGGCAATAACTGTGAAACTAAGTTTCTGCTTTCTGTGCTCTGAGGGGATTTGAAAGAATTGCATACTTCTTAAAACAGTAGGAGGTAGGTTCTGATTTCTATAAATCATCTTCATAGAGGATAGATGATAATGTGTGGGAAAGAAAGAAGTTTATAACATTTGACATTTATAGCTGAACATTCAATGCCACCATAAATAAAAACATCAAAAATGTAGATTCTGAATGTGTTAAAGCATGGTCTTTTTTGTTTGTGGTATTGAGTCTAGGGTATTTTAGCCATAATTGTCTAAAACATCAAATAGAACATTGCTTATAGCAGAGCATCATTTGCAGTTGGTATCCCAGAAGAACAACTGCCATTGCAGACATGCAGATATGTTTAATGTATAGCTTTAAAAATTAAGAGATGTTTAATGAACATTTTTAAAATGCTTCCCAATCTGACTTAAAGATGTTGAAGTTTTAATCTTCTTGGCTTCATTGAAAGAATTTTTGCTGAACAGAACAATTTCGAACTGCTGGGATTACTCAGTTCTTCACAGGTTTATGACTTATTGTGGCACAAGATAATCGTTGCCTACCTCCAGCCTTTGCTGTGTTTTCCCAGGGTCATTCTGAACCCTGATTTCCAGGCATTTCTTGATCTACAGAATAATAGCTGTTGTGCTGGAAGCTTAAATTGTGGCACCAGTATTTTCAAAAGGTGCCTGCTTTTGTTTGTGTCCATTATGTTGCCATAGTAGAAAAAGATTGCGGTCCAGTTGTGCACTGGGATTTCAAATACCAGAATTGATGGCTAAATTCTCAGAAGTGTTGTCTATCTTTTATCATGTTTGACGGGAGCCTTGACCTTACGATCCAACCTTCAGTTCTTTTATTGCATTACACACCTCGAAGGATTTCAATTATTTGGCTATCAGCTATATATAGACACTTTTCAATGCTTGAAAATGATATGTAATTAAAAGCAACAAAAAAACAAAACAATTGAGATGTTAAGGCATGAAAAGAAAAAAAATCTCCTTGCTGTTATTGAGAACGTCTTACAGTTGCAAAAAAAAAAAAAAAAGATCTTTCTTCAGCTCAATGAGATGCAATTTTAAATGTTCAAGGACAGATGATGTCTGTGGGGAAATTTGTGTCTGAGTGTGTGTCTGGACTCCTTCAGAACTCAAACAACTACTTCATTTCCACTCAGTAATATAGAGTATCAAAGGGTCAAAGCTTTCTCAAGCTATCAGTTACTCCAGCCTCTTGTCAGTAAATGAGCATTGCAGAAATGCAGGACAAAGTAGTTTCTACATATTGAAGACAATCAGTTTTCACCTTGTGGGAGGCTTTTTTCAGGCTGATGTTTATTTAAAAGGTAAGCAGAGAATGGTAATGAAGGGATTTAATTGAAACTGTATGAGATAGAAGAAAGTTAAACAGAGAAATCCTCAAATTGAAGAAAACAGCATTTATTTTCCGTACGTACACCTGGTCAATCTTAAGCTTTACAGCTCAAATAGTAAGACAAAGACCTCTTTAAGAGGGCAACGTAATTAGGCTTTGCCTAAATAAGTAACCTTCATTCACAGCCTGCTAACACACATAAAAAGCCAAATCATCTCAAACTGTGGGAGGTGTTGTAACAGTTTGCCAACAGGAGACATTCACGCCTTAGTGCATCTGGAAGGGTGCGAGCTGACACCCATGACTTCCTATCCTATATGAGAATTGAGGATGACTTTGTTCGTCATTAGCCGTTCACACAAGCCACCAGCTCTGCATGTGAGCTACTGCCTCTCCATCTCCTACTGTGATCTCCTCTCTCCTATGTCTAGACTCACACCTTTATCCTGTTCTCTATCAAACCCACACATGATGACTCAGTATGAGACCTCATGACATGTCATCTGCCCATATACCTCTGTTGTCACAGGCAGCAGGTGCTGATTACTAAGGATGTCACCCATTGTGGCCTGCGGTATCCCACAAAGATCATGACAAGTGTGAAAACTCAGAGTAAGCTGAATGCAACTTAGCCAGGCTTAGCCAAAGAGAAGTTATTTTGCACATAACGGATTAAGATAATGGGACTTTTTGTGGGGAATGCTGTCTGTTGCATACATTGTGTACAAGTGTACCATTATTAATTTCAGCATGTTTTAAATTACATCTCAGTTTATACTTTAGGCTAATAAAGTATGCCTTTTTAGGTGCCTTAATAATCTTTTACTATTTTTGTTAAAATGGCAAAGAATAATAAAAAAAAAATCCTTACAGTGGAACTTGATGTAAGGTTGTTTAACAAAGTAACTAATGTGGCTCATGCCAAAATATCAAACATTGACACTTTAGTGACAGAGGTAATACAACAAAAACAATACTTTTCATTTAGTCCACACACAAAAATAATTTTTTTATTAGTCTGATAATATTCTAATCTTAAATGTCTTGTTTTCATTAGTTGTCACTGAAAAATAATTAAGACTAACAGGAATGAAGGCTTAAAACATCAGTCTGTGCGTAATTATTCTATTTAAAGTGTTTCAGTGAATTAGTGAAATAATTAAGTCCTTCGATAATAATCTAATTAATTGAAAGTGACTATATACCAATGTCATATCAAAACTATTCAATCATTTATTGAAGCATTTAATGCATGGCAGATATAATTATTTGATCTGGAGAAAAAAAGTGTATTTATTTACTACTGCTGTATGTATTTGGGAGTTTAGCGCAGGAGTCAGTAATGTAGGCGAGCACAACAGGAGCAGAGGTGTGCTCAGCACCACTAAACATCCAGCTGTGAACCTTGGGAAACAATTGTGCAGGACACAGCAGAAATCTGCAGTAGTTTGATGGAACCAGGTTGTCTTTCCATTTCTAAAGGTACCACTCAGAAGCAAGGAGGAGACTCTGTCTAGTTAAGTGGCCCTAAACCATCTGTTAAAATTAGATCTTTTTTTGTGTTTCATCTTTCAGCTCCACGCACTTATGATACTTAAACATGATAGATAATGTCTACTTGGCAAAGGCGTTAACGCCGCTTTGTGTATTCTGGCCAATGTAATTCATCAAGTCATCTTTATTACAAAACATGCCAGGGCAACTACTTTCCAAAACTCTCCCAACTCCCCAGAAGCAACGACAGATGAAATTGGAGTTGCCAGATTTCAAGCAGGAAAATAAAGTAGGCTTAAAATAAAGTAGAGCCAGGCCTATCGGTGCTTCTACTGTTCCTGAATAATGCACAATTGGTGATTTCACATAAAAAATATACAATTTATACACCTTCCAATAAAGTAAAGATAAACAAAAACCATTCATCCACAAATTGATGGTCTTTACATAGTCTTTAGATGATTTAGCTATAATCAATCTTTGTGACTATTAGTATGAATCTGGATTCTGTGGTGTATACATTAGCACATTTTTTTTTTTTGGACCATTCAAATGAGCTGTTTTGGAGAAAGTCATTGTTGCTTTTTACAGACTATTTACCTAAACACATGCCTTCCTCCTCCACCACAGATTGGATCAAACCAATAATACTTTAACCTATTTGAGACATGAAAGTCTTGCAATTTATCACACTCAAGAGAGTATTTCCGAGTTCAAGAGAACTCAGAAATATGGGACAAGTACCTAATCTTGTCTAATAAAAGAGAACTCTGTATTTAAGGAATGTGTAGCAGCTGAACTCAATTTTGCCAAAAGAATAACAGAAATAAAACAAACTTTCATCTAAATTAAAAAGCTAATGTGAAATTATTTATCCCTTTACTCTAGTTCAGAGGTGTCAAACTCAGTTTCACGCTCTGTTTTGATGTGTCCCTTGTACCATACACCTGAATCAAATTCCTGAACATATTTGAACATGCAATCCAATTTTACAGCATCCTGCTAATTATTTGATTCAGGTGTGTTGAAGCTCAGAAGGACCTAAGACTCTAGAGACACCTGCTATCGAGGACTGAGGTTTCATATTTGTTCACTAGTTTACCAGTCTCTTAGTTGAAATTGAAAGTTTCATTTTTTTTTCCTTTTCTTTCATTGGTATGACTCTAAGAGCAACGCTGCCAATTTTCAACCCACAACTAACCCCTCTAACATGATGAGCATGTGTGAAATTCATCATACTACATCCCACTGATTTTTATATCTGCACAGGGAACCAGCATCATCTTTGAAAAAAAAAATATTTTTCTGACACAAAATTAAACTGAATTTTGACTTTGTCTTAATTTTAAAATATGCACAAATGTTAAGCTTTTTCATGTTATATAGTGAATGATGTGCAGCATGGAGGCTGTAGTTTGTCTCTTGTTGGACAATCAATGGTTGATTGATTTTTACATATTTCTACTTGTTTACTTCAGCATTAATCCCCAATTTTACACCTACACGATAAATGCTGCTGAAGCTACTTCCTTCAGAGGCACACAATACTTATCTGTCATCAAGATTTATTTCAAGTGGCAGGACAGTCTACATTAGGGTCATTCAAGAGGAGCAAATCTATGGAGCAAGATTCCTCTAGCCAAGCAGAGAAACAAGAGCCAGGAATAGAGGACCAAGAGTGAGCGCCCATTTTCATTTTAATCAGTCAGCTTGTTGATTCAGTTGGCTGTGAGCACTCTACAAACAAAACCAAATGGCAGTTCCTGGCACTGTCAGAGACACTGAGACTTTGGGCAGAGAGATGAGAAAAGAAACATACAGGGAGGGAGTCTGGGAAATAAGGGTTTCATTAAGCTGGCCAAACACGGTAGAACTCGGCACCTACTGTACTGCCGCTCCACAACAGCACTGCTAAAGGGCTGGGCTCTGTGAACTCTGCAGCATCCCTGGCAATGGTTCAGTTAAAAACTCAAAGCACACACCAAGTGTTTTCCTACTGAGCATGAAGAACTCAGATGAGGCGGTTTCCTCGATGTCTGCTGGAATAGGTCAAAAAAAGGGAACTATCTGATCTCTGAATGTGTGCAGTCCTTTAAG
The DNA here is from genome assembly GCF_002775205.1 of Xiphophorus maculatus. Classification (NCBI taxonomy): domain Eukaryota; kingdom Metazoa; phylum Chordata; class Actinopteri; order Cyprinodontiformes; family Poeciliidae; genus Xiphophorus; species Xiphophorus maculatus. The sequence goes on along the minus strand of NC_036458.1, from coordinate 7,382,310 downwards.
ACTACGTTGAGTGACTCTCACTACTAATGACAGCTTCATTATCCCTCTCCACTGTTCTCAGCATAAGTCTTGCACTTGTGGAGATGCAGAGTTTGTTGAAATTTCACAGGTCGAACAGCACATGGCCCCATCAATCACCATGCTGTGATCTACAGGAAGTCCAGTGCAGGGTGTTCTCCTTGACTAATTTACTTTATGTTAACAAGTTAAGAAAAAAAGCTGCTTTAACACCAAAGTTTAATTGGGGAAAACATTGAGCGCCTCAGCAGAAAACAGACTGACATTTTACACAGATTACTGTCACATCCGAAAGTGTTTTCGTTATCTAGGCCATGTCTATCAATTTCTTCTCCTTGCTGTCTTGCTTTTCTATCGTGTTTTTCTGCTTAAGGATTGCTGTGTCACTCCTTTGCTGTGAGATTACTCATGAAAAACAGGACTGCCATCTATTTGCCTGAAAACAACAACAACAAAAAAACAAAGATAGCAAACTATCTTTTTAGCTATATTTATAGCTTCATAACAAATAAATTACAGGGTAATGTGAGCTAACCAGCCTAATAAGCAACTCGTTGGACTTTTCCCAATGTACATTGCATTACAAATCAACAGTCTCTTATGTATTGCAAACAGTAAAGCAGGTAATCATCCTCCTATCTGATGCCATGTTTTGCTCCCATTTTCCATGCCTCATTCTTATAATCCTGTTAAATACCTGCATGCTTTTCCCAGCGATTTCAGCATTCCAGATGTTCTTTGACCTTTGAGTTCAGTTGTAACAGTATAAAACAGTCAAGTGATTTTTGAGTGCATCTTTGTTCCTTTCAGAGAAATAAAACACAAAGTGGGAAGAGAGAGAGAGAGAGAGCAAAGCTGTTTTGAATGACCAGTCTACAAGTGGACCTGCTAAGTTGCCAATGTTTGCCAAAAGGCTTATTTGAATTCAGTGGCAGGAAGATGATAAAATACTTGTCATTTACTGGTAACACAACACCGCTTCTATAGAGATAAACTGGGCTGAATACTGAACAGGAATCCTTTACAGACCAGTCCTTGGCAGGCAGAGGAAGCTGGCCAGGTGACTGGTGAGACCCTAAGTCAAACAGAGAACAAGGTCGGCTTAACTTTATGTTAAATGTGCCATGTAACCCGAGAGGTGAAGTCAACCTCTATGTATTTCTTACAGTAATAGATTTATACAAAGTAGTTTATAACTGTGAAGCAAAAAGTCATCCTTCACTGAATCTGTATTTTTTTTAAAATAACCTTCTGTTGTAATTTAAGTTGCAAACCTTGTACATGTTATTGTAGACACTTTGACCATCATCAGGAACATGTACTCTCTTAGCTCAGCTGATCCATGACATTGCTCTGTTTGACTAGCGGTAGTAATGCCACGGCTTATACACCAGCTACTCAGACAATAAAAACAAAAAAATTACCGAAAAAATTAGTCAAGTGATTTTTTTAAATCAGAAAAACCAACGTAGTTTTGTGTGCTTATGGTTTCAGAGAGATGGATTATTTAAACAAGGTAAACAGCAGTTTTCCTAAGGCAGTATTTCTGAAAAACAAGAATCATTGTTATCAGTTTCCCTCTACTTGTGATCTAATCTATTGCTGTCCTTATCTGCTGTGTGTTTGTCACTGCTCTCACCTCCCTTTGAATTAGAGTTGTATTGACGCTAATGTTGCACACAGTCAATGCAGTCCCAAATACCAACGCTGCACATTATTGTCTGCAGAGAGCAAAAACAAAGATTGTATTTGTATCACATAGTCGTCATAGTAGAGCAAATTTGGTGGTATAAACTAGACCAGCAGTTCCCCAAGTCCAGTTCTTGAGAGCTACTACCCTGCGATTTTTAGATGCATTCCTTCTCGAACACATCTGGATCAAATGAACAGCTCGCTACCAGGCCAGAAAATCCAGCCTTTGTATGCAGGTGTGTTGGACCAAAAGCAAATCTAAAAGTTGAAAGATGGTAGCGCTCAAGAACTGGACTTGGGCCACCCTGAACTGGACCTTAAAACATTGTTCTGGTGGAAGGGGACACCATGCTCCTGACTCAAGTCTTTTGCCACTTTTGACAGAGGTTTCTGCAGGACTTTGTTTTTACATTGAAGTTTGTGTAATAAGACAAAATGCTGAAAACAAACAAAAGAGTTTGAAATCAATCAATCAATCAAATTTCATTTGTATAGCACATTTCAGCAGCAAGGCATTTCAAAGTGCTTTACATCATTACAAACACAGAAACACAATGCAACATAGAATCAACAATCAAAAAGCCTCCGCAAAGCCCTGTACTGCATAGAAGTGAGGAGTCAGTGCTAAGGGTTAATGAGCAACACCAGGCATGCCCATGAACAACTGAAAAAAAATATTCACAAACACACATTCAAGAAATATAATTCAATAAAAAGGATGTAAACAACGCTGCCAAAAATTACTTCATTGGTGTAAATAGTTAACAGCCACTGATGTTGTAAACTGTTCAATTCATTTTCAGATCTCACAAATGAATGCACAACTTCAAACGGTTTTATCATTTAATTGCTACACGTTACTGGTTTTGCAAAGAAATAAAAAAGATAAAAATAGCAGGTATGTCAAAACAATTTGCTGCCACTGTTTTTGCCAAGGGTTTATTTATTTACAATATTCTCTATCAAACGTCTGATCTCGCTCTGCAAACACATTGTGCTTCTGTGGGAAGTGATGCACCACCACGATAACAGTTTTAGACTTTGAACTCCTTAATAAGCGGCACGGCACAGCTTCTGAAGTCGGGCAGCCATTTATGTAACAGGGTGTAAAACACAGACAAGCAAATTGTTGGGACAGCTCCATGAAATCTGTGTAGATCGAGATGAATTTGTAGCAAAAACCCACAGATTCCTCACAGCTGATTAGATAGTTCTGTTTCCATGTTGTTACAAACGGTTTCAGTCCCTATTTACACTCCCCAACTTTCCAAAAACTTTTCATGGGGCAAATTGCAGAAAAGTATGTCTATATGTCAACAATATAAATCTAAAAAAAAAAACAATGCATGTAAACAGTCTCCAAAATAGTCACATTTCTAGAGAGTAGCCTTTGTATAAAGTATTGTAGAATAATAATCCCACTCAAAAAGATCCCAAAGTGCTGCATCCAATTTCAAGGTTTCACTCTCAAAAAGTTTAGGACTAAAAAGGTTTAATATTAAGCACTCAAGGCAAAGGCCATAGTTCTCATCCATAAAAGAAAGAAATAATCAAATCTGACCTCCACTGATGTTGCAAAGGGTGCCAAACAATTTTTTTGAAGACCTTGGGAAATAAACTTATTAAATTAATAGATAATTTTCTATTACTGTTAACTGCCTGTTGAATTCAGCATAAGTAAGGTTTGCACAAGGTAAATTGGAACAGGAATTTATGTTTTTAATATGCTTAAGCTTTTTCTAGTTGTATTCATAACAGCAGAAAATGATTGCTGTTTACTTGAGCAAAAAGGTTTCTCAGATGGCAAAATTAAGATGGATAAAATGTGATTAGGGTTAGTATTTAAAACAGCCTCATTTAATCAGGCTAAACATTCCTTGTTGTAAGTCAGTTAAAACTACAAAACGTATTTATTTTTTCTGAAAGCCAGAATGATGTCAGAGTTAAATTTTATTACTAACCCATCTTTGCCAGGTTGTTGCCCAGGGCACACACACCTCCACAAGTCTGACTGTTCCTTGAGTATAATGTCCAGATGTTAGAAGATGTCACATTCATCCGTTCACGTAATTAGATGTAAGTATCCAGTCACTGTAAGAAGGAAGGTTCTTTGTCTCATAAATGAACGTGTTTATTCTTTCTGCAAATTGACTGAATCAACCAAAGTACAAAAGCAAAATGACTGAAAATTCTGGCTCTAAGTCAGGGACTGATAAGTTATGTGGAAATATACAATAAATATCTGAAGACAGAAACCAAGACGTCAAAGTTGTGAACAACTTTTTAGAAAAAAAAAAGTTCCCACATAATATACACAATATATGTGTATATTATACACATTATAATATTCGCATATATTGTGTATATTATGTGGGAACTTTTTTTTACTCACATTATAAATAATGTGTATATATCACACATTATTTATAATGTGTGATATATACATGATAAATTATGTATATATGTACATAAACACATAATATGTCTTTATGTGTTACTGTAGACACATAATACTGTAAACACATATTATTTGTTAATTATGTGTATATTATGTGGGAAAATATACACATAATATTCGTTTCTATTTGTTGACGCTCTTTCCAGTGCTGACTACCAGTTCTGACCGACACAAAGTGATCATCAAGCAAGATGGCTCCTGATGGAGTGTTTTTTGCTCTGCTCCTGCAAACATTTGTTGCAGAGGTTATGCTAGTTTTTCGGTGCTGGAGTCAGTGCTGAATCCAAGAATTGGTTTTAAGGGGGAAAAAATAGCCGAGTTTATATTTATGCACGCGAATGACATCACAAGATTACAGACATCTAGTTGTCTAACTTTAGACTAACAAGTTCAGTTGTGTTTTCACTGCTACGTCTCATTTAATCTTTTGAGAAATGAAGACTACAGTTTAATATATCTTCCTCAGGCTACAAGTGAACTCGGTAGACTCTCCACTGTCTAAAGAAACTTTTTACTGACTTGACACTTTGAAGGGAGGCGAGTTGATAGAGGATGGGAAAGGCTGGGGGGCGGAGACGCAGACAGACAGATGATGGACACATTGTAACCCCTCAGGAACTCTTTGCATTTGTCTACTTCAGCTCGCTGTACAAGTCACTGCTTTTTAGTACCAAAGTCAGGGCTAATATAGTTTCTTTTCTGAAAGTGATTCGTACATAAGCTTCTTTTGGTGTGTATTGAAATGGTGTGCTTGTCGTGACATCTCCTAAAGTTTTTTAAGATGTTTGTGAGAATGTGACAAATTAAGTAAAAAAATGGTCCATGAAACTTCTGCTTCAATGTTGAAGTGCTTGGCATTATTGGTAAAGATGAACAAAAACCCAAAAGATAGTGTCATATAATTGGGTTTTGCATTTCAGCTTTGAATTTTTGAAATAATCCACTATTTTCTCACTATATATATATATATATATATATATATATATATATATATATATATATATATATATATATATATAATATAACCTTTAATTTAACCTTATTTAACCTTTAATCAATGTACACATATTAAATTATTTTTTGTTTGGTTTAGTGTGTGTTTGGCGTTATTTTTATTTATTTATTTATTTTTTGCCATTAACATGCAAAAATAAAACGAGGCAAAACACTGAAACTGTTTTTTTTTTTTTTTTTATTGTTGTATTTTTGAATACACTTCCTTTTTAAATGGATCAGGATGGCTAGGAATTAATTAGTAAGCCATGAATTTTTGTCACTTTGTTGTGTAAACATGGGGAGGAGCAGGGAAGAACAAAACATGCATATAATCATTTTTATAGCTTGAGATATGGGGATTAAAGAATTTAGCTCCCACTATAAAACTCGCCCATATTTGCAGCTTGAAAAATAATTAAATAGCTTACAAAAACTAGAACAGTGGGAGTTAAGCTGAGTGAGGATCCCTGTTCATCTCTACACAAAGGATGAGCAGGATTGGATGGAATGAAAATAATATATTACAAAGAAAATCACTGTCAGAGAACTGCAAGAAGTAGCATATTTGAGTCATCAAGTCTTTATATGACACAAGATTCATTCGAGGCTTTCCTAGTTCTCACTGGTACTAATTATTGAGAATAATGCTGTTTTAAGAGCTGGGGATATTTTTTTTACTTTTACAGTAACATGTTAGATGTTCTTCATACAAAATGTCACATTTCACTTTTTTGTATAGAAGGCTCTCATAAACATTTAAAATCAATTCACTATCATAAAAAGTTTTTTAATCTAATTAGCAATACATTCAAGGGAACATTTTTTATTTATTTATTGCTATATAACCAAGTATGCAGCAATAAATGCTATATATTTACATTTTATATATATATATATATATATATATAAACCGTTTAAACTATTATTGTATGGCTTCATTTACATGGAGCAATTCAAGATGTTGACCATTTGCCAAATCAGTCTGATGTGTTTAAGTGTGATCCCAAAAGCTGCAATACTTGAATAGAAACTCTCAATTTTCCTGGTCCTGTTTTTAAGCACTGACCCAGAGAAAAGCCCCACTCACAAAACATTTCTCTGCCTTTGCAGAGTGGGACTGTTAACATGGTGGAATGAACATCAAATTCCTTTTAAGGAGCAAAAAACCTCCAGCAGTCCTGTAAAGCTTGCCCTTTTTTTAATCACTATCTTTCTGAGTAAAGGTTTCACTGGGAATAAATGTAACCCATGCCCAGTGAAGGAAACTGTACAGTCCAGAGGTCAAACCCTTTTGCTGCACATTTTCCTTCTTGGTTGGGAATTAAGAGTTTGGAGAAATAAGTTTTAAAATGGTGCAAAACATGCATCCAGCAGAAAAGGTCAGGACTCAATCTAACATCTGTACAACCTGTCTCGACTACCAACTAGTACCTTCTGCTATTTATGAGATTCACCAATTAAAAACTTTTCTGTTAAAAGGCAGCAAAAGTCTGCACATTTCTCCCATGCCTTATCTCCTTGTTCTTGGGGAGGCAGATTGGCACAATTAATGCTAGAAGCAGGTTTGTAAGTATGCTTAATTAAAGCATGGAAATGTTGTGGAGAATAAGTATGGATTTGCATGAGCACACGTTCCTTCCTGGGCAATAACCCCTCTCTGCTCTGACAGCCAGCCAAAAAGAAATAAACCGCAGATCACAAGCTTCGTGGGTCTAGCTTTCCTAGTAAAAATTAGGGGAGAAGGCGTCTGCATTCTTGGATGTTCAAAAATATTGACATTTTAAGTAGATTAAGTGTGCAATAACATAAAGAATATAGGCTCTTAAGACAAACCAATAATCCTCATGTTTATTTTTTGTATAGAACATGACTTTGGAGTTGCTCCTCAGATGTCTGTTGCCTAATTTGCCTTGCTTTGTTTACTGCATCAATGCATAAAACCTGTGTATTGCACAAATATAAGAATTAGTCTGGGGAAACTAAGATAATGGCATGAATCACCTAAAACGTGCAGACTAATTGTCTTAGTAACATTAGCTAAGATTGTACAGATTGCCTGGTTTATATTTTTATGCAATTATTGAACTAAACAGAAACATGCACATTTTTTTAGAGTTAGAAGTTTATTTACATTTTCTTGTTTCATAGAATTGTTCTTTATATTTTATGGGTAAAATCTGTTGGGATATGCGTCCACAAGCTGTTCAGAGGAGTTGTCTTTTTATGTTGCCTTTGAAGCAACAGTTCCTTTGTCATTGGTCTTTCAGCTCTTCCCAGAACAGGACTCATTTCACAATTTTTTTCTAATATCTTGGCTGATTCCTAAAGATGTTGGCATGATGCCACAAAAGGAAGCAGTGTGTTTGAGATGTCACCTTAAAATACATCAACATGGGTGTCTTAACTCAAACTATTAGACAATGTCAGGACATCACATGGGATTTTTCAGGCTTTCTCTGGCATTGAGTTAAAGAGGAGTCATTATGTAAAACATACATACCCACAGATTGTACAACATTGTGCAAGGAGGATTTGCTGCTATAATGACAATGAACAACCGGAACCTCCCCATGGAAAAGTTGAAGAGGAAATCCTCAAGCCTCATCATGAATAATGGGGAGCACAATGTGTTCTTGATGCTTCTCCAAGACCCCGCAAAGACAATCCAAGTTCTTGCCGTTTTTTATTTGCCTTGGTAAACGTGGGGGAGAGGGATGCATGAAACTGTTCTTCACTTTTCCCTCGCCTTCAGTCCAGAATTTGTTTAGGAAACTTTTTGTTTGCCACATCCTACAAGGAATTATTAACTCATATAACCTTAAGGATGAGCTGGTTTTAAGGTACACTTTCAAAATTTACCAAAATGTTGATTTTAAATAAATTTCTTAGTTTAATTATTAGTGGCTTTATAACATAATAAGTAACTCTGACATGAAGAACTTCATCAGTCTGTTAGTTTTGCTTAATCTGCTTTGACAAGATGATGATTTAGTTATTAATTACAACCAAAATATACAACCCCCAGCTATGTGTCCCATAAAATGATAATAGGTAACACTATGACATAAAACTTTCCTTTATGAAATATCTCTAAACGGCAAAACTTGAATCAACTCACGCATATTTATACACCATAAGACTAACTGGCAAATGTTAAGTTCATTTTTAGATCCATTTCCAAGGCAACAAAGGATTTATGTTTTTACTGCCTACATCCTGAGGCAAAATAGATCTCAAAATACACTGCATTAGCAAGAAACACTGCTGCGAGCTCATTGTTTATTGATCCATTATCAGTTTTTGAAGATCACAGCATGCTATTGAAGAGTATGCACACATTTTAATATTGCAACAAAAGCAGATATTGTGAGTGCTTGACAGTGAGTAGAGCAGTCAATAATCAAAACAAAGTCCACTGCAGCGTGCGGACATTATTGTAAATATAGCCAGTGTGTAGGTGGTCCAAACTGCTGGCAAATGAATACCAACTACAGACATGACCCAAGAAAATCAAAGAAACACAATAAGGATTCTGCAGCATGGAACATGACACTGTAACAGCTCACAGGTCTTCTCTGTCACTGAATGCATTGTTCCGGCGCCCACGATAAGCTCTCCATGAGGCTTTTATATTTGAAAAAACAGAAACGCAGGAAGGAAAAACAAAAGCCCAGTGACAAACATAGAACTTTATTGGTGGCATCCCCTTGTGGGCAATGACATCACTCAAATATGTAATTGGATGGGACTGACATTTGAAGAGAAGGGTGTTGCAGGATTTGTGCCCGTCTGGCTGCCATACTGAAACATCACGCTCTGCTGATTCATGAGGCGCTGTTAGTCTGCTCCGAAAACAAAACTCACAGTCACAGTCCATAGAGCTGAGAACGTCTGCTCTCGTGCTTAACTTAATGGGCAACTCTTAGGCATCGAGGTGACAGGAAGATTAAATAAGCATGTTCAATCGGGCAACATCTTCACTCACCAGCATCCAAGGATGCTCTTGATTATCAACCACATAGAAAGGTCACAATGTTCATTAATCAACTTTATAGATATTAAAGTGCTAGATGCATCAGATTTATCATCCTGTAATTAGATTCTTTGCAACAAATGTGTAAAAAAGGGCTAAAAGTCTACCATAAGTCTACCTCTTTTATTCTAATACATCCAATAGACCAAATGCAAGTCTTACCTACAGGCCTGTTGCGTGACAAAACAAAAAGACACCTCAAAACATTTACTTTGACAATAAAAAGAAATTAATTATTTACTGATAATACTGAAAACCAATGTCTGTTTATAGATTGCTACTAATTTTTTTATGATGCAGTAATTCATGTAAAAGTTTAAATCATGTAACTCAAATCAAAGTTTATAGCTGGGCCAAAGTATATGCACATTTGCATGTGGTCCTAAAGAGCCATAAGGAGCACTAGAATTGTTGCAAAAGTCAGGCTTACTACTGTTTTAAAGAAAACCCTGTGATCATGGAAATTTAAAACTCCATTTAAAGGCAGATTAATAAAATTAATTTGTCAATGAATAAACTATAATGGATACCTGAACCCAGTTTTCATTTGTAAACTATAATAGTGACAATGTTAAAGGATTGCTGACTTGGGTTTTAAATATACACACATTTTTATTAGTAACTTTCTCCAAGCTATTAACTTTGGTACTGTAATCAAAGTAAAATAAAAATGAAATGAAATAGTAAGTTTTTATTAACTGTTGTAAATCAGTGTTTCAATTATACAGAAAATGTATTATCAGCTGATGTACAAATTTGAAAATGATATAAATTTCACTCAAGTCAACAATGGCGAGCTTTTTAATTTTAAATGGAGTAGTGGCTTTTAAATTTAGAATTTTAAGATGAATTAATGTAAATCTATCTTGCAAATAAATTAGAGCTCAACTGAGTCTTGGTCTAACTGCTGTACTATAATAATTAAACACCACGACTGACCTTTCAGGCTTCATATTTATATTTTTGAAACAAAGGGAAGCCAGTTGGTAATCTTTTGTTTTTTTTTTATCTCAAGGGAATCATGATTAATCTGTGAATTATTCTGAAAGAAATAATCACCGAGCCACATGGCAGAGTTAAATCTGTCTAACAGCTCCCTTATGACTGCTGTTGTTATTTAATCCTCTGGAGGAAATAAATGAAAAGGAAGAAAAAATTTTAAAAAGAGATACAGGAAGCTAGTATAGAAGCTCAGCCAGAAAACAACAGAGACCTTGTTCAGGTGTAGTCAGCAATTATATCATGACCCCATATTTCAACATTTATTTGAAATAGTGCCAGAAAACTCTGTTACTCTAAATTATGTTGGTTCTCATGGGATATAATTAAAAGCACATGTGAGAAAATAGCATTTCAAGCCGTTTTCTGCCTTGTGGTAATCTTCACCTCTTAAAAGCAACATTTCATCGGTGAAAAATAGGCCTTTGTGTTTTCTTTCATAGCCCTTATTTCAATAAACTATAAACAAATGGACAGAAAATTAGGACTTTATGTACTCCACAAAAACAGAAACAAAGTTGGGTTTTTTTCTGGCTGTTTCTGGAAGGTTCCTACCTAACAAGACTTCAAGGGCAGAGCTCCTGGGAAGTCCAGTCACACAGCAGTTTATTAACACCACAAAACACACAAAAAATGGTCTGGCCAGAATGTGTGTCAAGAACAAGCTGCAAGAACTCTCAAACCAGAACTGCAACAAAAGAATGATGTCATTCCTTTCTTCCAGCTCTGGAGGAGAGAGAACAATTTACAAACCTTTGATGGTGTATATATACGTATATACTGTATATTAGGCTTGAGTTTAGAGATTGATTAGATTTTTAATGCAAAGGAGAAAAAGGTTCAGTGAGTGGCATTTCTAAATGTCTATCAGACAATTTTCTTAATGCCCCAAATTCTTGGAAACATTTAGTTCAGAACAAACTAAAGCCATTCAAAAATCCAAGGGACAATCATGTTTTGTTGACGCCATACATTTGGAGTTTTGTCAACATTTGAGCCTGCTTGCAATTAAGAATCTAGAAATAACATAATTATATAATTAAATTGATTAGCCTTGCTCATTCCGGTTTTCCAATTTGAAATGCTGTCTGTCAAGGAGAACAATTAACAGTAATGTGCAGTAAGTGATAAAGTGCACATGAATGGCTACATTTTTGTGCATTCTGTAAATGTAATTATATTAACCTAACATGTTAATAAGTGACGGTAAGATGATAATTATTGTAAAACATGACAGGGGTAACATAATTTATATATATTTAGGGTCTAATTATAGCTGTCTAACTGTCTTTCTACCTGAGGTCTTAACACCATCTGTGTGTGACATCACTTTGTGCATGCCTCCTCTTAGACCAAGTCTGCTTCCGCTACAATGCTGGGTAGCAGGATGTGTATAAAACTTCATGTACAAGCACCAATGCTTCTCCTTTCTGCCTGACCCACTTAGCTTCAAATGTACCTCCAGGATTTTAAAAGCTACCAATTCAGAGTTTGCTTTTATTAAGAAATAATAAAAACAGTGACCATGAGGAGCACAAAAATATCACTGATTAAACCTTCATGGATTTTTGCATCATTATTTATTCTGATTTTCCATGTCCATTATTTCTCACATGGTATTTAAGACTGCAGTGATAAATAACAGTTAACAGTTTGCACATGTAAATATCCTTATTTAACAGTATTAGAAAAGAACTCAGGAATTTAAGACATCAACAGTTTATTGACTTAAAAGGGAATATATTTGAAAAAGACTGAACATTTTGGTATAAGTGTACTGTACTCTGAAGCTTTACATCACTAAAAATATGTATAATTATAAAGATATACATATTTTGGGAAAGATATGAAAGGATTGCATATAGAGAGTAAAGCAAATGCATGGTATAGTTCCTGAAACCAAATAGGCCAAGTGGAAGATTTGGGAGCACAATGATTTATAAATAAAGATCTGCACTTTCTCACTCCCTAAATGGAGAGTGAGAAGCCAGCGAGGGACAAAAATGGAGAAAAGAAAAGGGGAGCTACCAGCATTTACCTTTTCATAAACATGGAGTTTCACTCAGCTAGCAGTGGTGGCTTGAGCTCTCTGGTCAGTCAGAGCCACTGATGGAGATAAGCCAAACTGACATAACATCTGAGCCGGATCAACATCCTTTTTCCCTTTTCCTATCTCTGCCTGGTTTTGCCTTTTCTTTCTCTGCTCCCTCAAAGACACTGCGCCTTTGCTAACACAGCCATCTGATTATACCCTCTTTCTCTCTTTCGCCTCCTCTCTCAACTCTCAGTCTTGTCTCCTTTCCACTGATTAGCCATGCAACACCTTTAATAACATCCATCAGCCCACCACTTTCCCACCCTCTTACACCCACTTCATTTATACGGGGAGTGAGAATCACAGACGGCAAGTAATTTGGGATAAAAAGAAGATGGATGTGCCTCTGTGTGAACAACATGCTCAAGAGCCCCTACAGCAGACAGTAGATGGAGAGTAGAGGACCTTTGGGTTTGGGACTTCTTTGTGCTTTTTTCCATCTTCATTCAATACACTTTACCTTAAAGGATGGTGTTGTTACCCACACAGACAATGTTATACTTGGCTACAAATCATTTGCCTCTTCTCTTTCTAGATAATGAGAAACAGCCAAAAATAGGAGGCGGCATAGGGAAACCATTTTAAGATTTTAAAATGGACATGATGCATTCATACATTTTGTCATATTACAGCCACAAACCACTACGTATTCTAGGGATTTCTTGCAATAGATCAATGGAAAGTAGAGCACAAACCTAAATGGAAGGAATAGTTTTCAAAATTACTTACAAATAATAATCGGAAAATGTTGCCATTCATTTGTGTTCAGCTCACTTTACTCTGACACCCTAGAAATAAATTACAAAGCATCCAATGCCATAGCCATAACATTAATGAACAAACAGCATCACTAAGGTCAAGACACACACAAGACTGGTCAACATGTAATAAGGTTTTAAGGCAATAATCAAGACAAGCTTTAAAACATCTCACACAGCATTGTTCAATGCATCATCTGAGAATGGAAAGAATATGGCACAGCCGCAAAACTACCGAGACCTGGCCGTCCGCCTGAGCTGTATAGTTCTGTTCAATCTGGAAACATCCAAATTAAAACATATGGCATATAAAGATAATTAAAATTACAGTTACAAAACCACAGATGTGCTCTTCAAATTATTATTGTTTTCATAAAATTATCCCATGTCAAACCTTAACGAGGTGAACAGTAACTTTTTACCTCCTGACTGATGGTGAGACAGAAAGGTTCACGTTGTTCTTTGCACACAGCTGGTACCAAAAATAAGGTGTCACACTGGCTCATTGTCACTGTTTGAATGAAAAACTGGCAAGCTGAAGGGAACTTTATGCTGATGTCCTTCTGCAAGAAATGGCTAAAAATACACTACATTAATACCTGTGAGTATTGAAAGAAAAATGTATGAAAATAAACGTATTTCTCTGCAGATTTTGACTGAGTTTGTCAGAATATTGTGAATACCCATTAAAGTATAATATTGCAACCCACTGCTGTACTCTCAGCTTTACTTTGGCTGCCAAAGTCGCAATGAAAGGTCAATTCAACTAAAATATTTTAAGAGTGAACTCTGCATTTATGGATGTTCAGATTACAAAAGATAGCATCCAATCGGTCAATACTGTATCACTTTGGGGGATTTGACTGGCTGTATTTATTACATTATCAAAACAAAAGGTGGAGAAAAGACACAATGAATGCCTTAGTCTCTAAGCTTTCTCACCTTCTGCACCCAGCCATTGTTAAATCAGCTTCAAAGGCCATCAGTGACTAATGACATCATGACTTCATGAGGACAAACCTCTCACTAGATCATGTACAACCTCAGGGTCATTGTGTTCTTAACATATGTCCTGCCAACACTGAGAAAGGAGATTAGTAGAGCAGCTGACATCAAGGCTGAATGAGTACAAAGATTTTGTTCTTTAACACAAGGCTCCACTTTAAATACACTGGATGCAAATGCAAATGAAATATTAATATACATCTAAGTGGAAGGTTATTTCGTCTAGAGCGCATGCATTTGTTGGCGCTTATCTGCCATGATGGGGCTGATGGTAAAAGAAGTGCACACCGCTCAAGGCCTGGTGACATGGACAACTGCAGAATGTCTGTCCTTAACAATCACATCTTTTTAAGGCTCAGACCAGGGAACTAAATACAACAACAGCAGCAGCCTAAAAATAATTACAAAACCTGTAGGTGACTTTTTGGCTATTTAAGAGAATCATCATGGCTTCAATTGGAAGAAGATTACACTGACTTCTAAAGGGTGCAGATTTTTTTATTTTTATGATCCACCGTTCTCTTTTTTAAGCTTGTTCAATGCAGTCTGTTCTATCCACAATTTGCAACAATGGCCTCACTCCATGAAAAAAAAAACCTACTGCATTGGAAATATGGTGGAAAAACAAACAGTGTTCTTCAGCCTCCTCAATGCCACACTCTATTCTCATTTTCACTTTCTTCACAGCGTAACATCTTGGCTACATACACATACCGTGTTTGCCCATGGACACTTTTCATCAATGCACACAACATCTTTTCTTGCATCTCATCGATTCCCCTTATTGAAAGAAGCCTCATTTGCAGTCTCCTTCTTGACATTTTTTCCCTCTCCTGTCTCTTTCTTTTCCAAACTCTTGACAGGCTGTGCAGAATTTGGCAGTTTGCTGTTCTCCCCTAATCCTTTGCCAGACTTTCCTCCTTCACAAATATACAAGGATTTTAGAGGAAGTGCAGTCAGACATCAGATGGCCAGAAACAGATTCCAGCTTCTTATATACAGTTCATAAGTGATTAAAATAAAACGGAGCTTTTTAGTTAAATGGAAGTTCTGATTCAAACCATATCTATGCTTGTCTTTGTATTTAACATTAACCAGTATGGGGGAAAAACATACTCTTGCTATAGTACAAAATACCAATGTCAGTTTATTTTTAATCATTATTTAACTTGATAAAATATAACCTACCAATAAAATCATTTCTGTAAATTCCTGATAGAAGGCAGTATGTAGCAAGCTAAGTAAAGGTAATGTGCAGAAAGGAGAACTATTTACAATATATTCTCTGGGTTTTCAATTATGTTTATTTTTCAGAGGAGTTGCTCATGTTCTGTACTTTATGTAAGAAAAGTGGAGAGATTGCATTGTGTATAAATCCCTTCAATTGAAAACAGATTAAACTGATTTGTTTTGCACCCCACTTTGCAATGGGCAAGAGATGCTGCGGAGAAAAGCAGCAAAATGTTGACTCTCAGTGAATTATGTCATGACTCACCTATATATTTTTAAAGAATATTTCACACAAATCATGCTAATTGAAGCTAGAAACTTAGTCAGAAAGTTCACATGGAATATGGCTTAATTCATTTTAACCTGGCTGACTAATTCTTATTCAGGGTGATGTGGCAAAAATCTGCAAAGGTTTCCCAGTTATTTGGGGGAAAAAAAACATGAGTGTGGTGAGTTAGGAGAACCAGGACAGATTGAAATATCCAAACTATATATCCTTCTGCAATCTTTAAAATTGCTCTATTACAACTGCCTGGAATGATCACCAGGGAAACTACTGTATGGGTTCACTCGAACAAGTAAGCCCTGCCACGAATCCACATTTTGAACATGTTCCTAAGTGTCAGGACTGCTATAACAGTGATGAGCACAAGCTGAAGAAGAATAAAATAGAAGTCAGCAATGACGATCGAAGTGCTGCCGTTAGCATCCAGATTGTGTTTTTCTTTATTTGTTTACAAACAAACATTTTACAGGTAATAATTAACTTCACACATTACCCTTTTCACATTTTCCTCCTTCACTTAGATGAAGACAACCAAGGTATAGTGTGTCAAACAGGATAAATCAACTGTTTTAGAGCTCTACTGCGCTTAGCTCTATGTTAACTGGTGTAAGCATTAAAATGTACACTGATTTTAACTGAATACCGATCAAAAATAGAATTACAAGACTTACAAAACAAATACAGAATTTAACTGAGCATTGTTTCAACTTTAACCTCAATTCCGGCACTTTATGAACAAAGAATAGTTTATCTACCTTTAACTTTGGATGGACTCGCTTTACTCTCATGCTCTGAGCTACCTTATGAGTCAACAAGCAACTTAAACTGAATATTATTCAAACGAAAGCAAAATAAAACTCCTAAAACCCTCGCCTGATAAAACTGGCAACTATTGGTAAAACGGTGCACAGAAATCGTAACACAGTGCTATATACTGTTCAAATAAGAGCTAAACATCTTACACAGTAGTTTTGGTGTGTTTTCATCGTGTACGGACTTGAAGGATCGTAAATTAGAAGTCAGCAACGACGACCAAAGCGATGCTATCAGCATCCAGATTGTGTTTGAGACAAACCGGAAGTCCGCCCCAAAACCAACCCGGAAGCAACTCTCCCCAAACAAAAGTTCCACTTCGCCGCTACTGCTACCACCCCAACCTCAGAAAAGCGCCATAGATGCAGGCAGATTAATATGCCGAATTGCATGCAAAATATAATTTCTTTATTTTTTGGGAAAAAATAGAATAAATTATACATGAACATATTTCAAAATTATAAAACAATCAAAATAATGTGGTGGAATTTTTAGGTGCACCACACACAGGCATAATTTGGTCAACACCAAGTCAAAGCAGTGAACGTATGTTATTAATTTTAACAGAAACAGCGATATTCAGTGCAGGATGGAACAAGCTAACATTTCTAGCGCTTCATCAAGTTAAGTTACATACAACTCACAAAATGAATTTCTGTGTTCTGTTTATAAAGTTTGTAGCTGCAGAATATGGTATTTGGGAGGAAAAACATGAAAGGAAATCTGTTAAAAATACTTTGATTAGGAATAAAATAAATTGGTGCCACTAAAAATTCTTAAAAAATCATTATCTTTGTCACTTCCACTATGCATCTATGTTAGTATCTGTCATGGTCTGTTGTTGATCAGTTATCTTCCAGCTCATACAAATAAGATGGGACACTTTCCTCCCATTATCTGAAAAAAAGTTCTTTAAAATGCTTTTCAAAGCCTTCAAATATCTGTGAAATTCTGAGATCTGAGAACAATACCTTTTTTTCTTTTTATTATTATTATCATTTTTGGAATTGGGCCATTGTTGGAGAGGAAATCCACCATAGCCATTAACTTTCCAAGGGACTTTGGAGGTTGGGGTAATTATTTACAGTCATTTTACAGCACAGTCCATTTTCCATTTTACTGTCTGATGGAAAAGTGACATCATGATAAAGCATCAAAACAGTAAATGAGATGGCCTTAAAGTAACAGCCTTATGTCTGTGAGCTCAATACATGCTGATTAATTACTGACAAACATTGTTTTAATCTACTTTTGATGCAAGGATGGTGAAACTTTAAATTGTGATTAACTGGTACACATTAGGCTGGGGTAAACAGGAACATTCATTTAGAAACTGTTGGATTGCTGAATTTTTCAGGCAAAATCGCTGATCTTCAAATGAACAGTCTTGCGCAAGACTTCCGCACAAGTCTTGCACAACGTTAACCCAAGGCTTAACATTGCGTTAAGTCTTTTAGTTAACTCAACTATTACATCTTCCATCGGAGTTTGAGGGGGTTTTGTTGCTTTTTACCCCTTTAAAACTTCACAGCTGAGACACCACAGACTCAGTATAACCTTATCTCCACTGTTATCCTGAAAGTACATATCTAAAGCCCCAGGAAACACACAGGCAGAAGGAGAGAGACTAAAAGAACGTATATGTGCGGCTGTGAGTTGGTGAGCCAGAGTGAGCGAAAAGAGTGGGTCCTGAAACTCAAGCCCTCCAGAAATCAATTGTACAAACTTCTCCATGAGTGCTCTCCTTTGCCCCCTGTAAGTTCTGAACCAGTCAAATCAATTCCCAGGCATGTGTGTCTTTGTGCACCTCCATGTTATTTTGACAGAGGAGAGCAGGAAGAGAACAACGCAGAGCAGAGATGGAGGAAGGAGAAAAGATGGATGGAAGTAAACGATAAGAAATTCTTCAGATCAGATATCCTAAATGTCACCGGTTTTGTAAGCTATCACGGTGGTAAATGTTGCATTGCTCTTTATTTTTCCATCTAAAAACAAAAGCATGATGCAACCTTATTACATGTGAATATGCCTTAATTTTGAGTGCTGGAGTTACATGTTGATTTTTAATTTTTTTTTTTTTTTTTTGGTAATGCATCACATCTGCCTCATGCATCTCACAGCTGTATTCTTACTGTGGTAATAATGCATCATTTTTTTCATCTCACCGAACTGTTATCCAAAAATATTTAGTGATTTATGGCTCAAGGGTGAGTAATGATGCTGAGAGTATTTATCTCTCTGCGTGTTCCCACTTTAAACACGGGAAGAAATAGTACATTTGTGACTACAGAGGAGAGTTGTGAATCAAGTTTATTGATCTGTTGGGAAATACAATCAGTTGTTTCCTTTCTATTCAGAATTATCTCTTGTGTGCTTTTATTTCCTTGCTCTCTGCTTAGAAACCATGAGGGAAGCATATATTACATATCCTAACTTTGATTTCTACAACTTTTCACAGAAGACGGTAGACAGGGCAGAGTGTTTCCTTTATTAAGGCCTCCCACAACTGGGACTTAGAGGGAGATTTTGGCGTCACGCCTCCCTGCCACGGTTTCTGTAAATCGGCTTTCTGTGGCCATGACAGTCATTAGCCTTGCCCCTGGCGGTAATCCGCTACTTTCTGTCTCTAATGGAAGTAGGAGGTAAAATTCACTCGTTTCTACATTAGCTTGGTCTCACAGCGAACCTGCAGGCTGTTCACAGCCAAGTATTGCGCACCTAGCTGTTTTCTAGTGCAAAGGAGTACATGAAAAACAGAAGATTTTACTCTCATTTGACTTTATTATCTCAGTAAAGGCTTGGAATTGAAGATATATAGAAAGTAATTGTCTAAAACAAAATAAAGATTTTTAGTGAATAACTATGTAGCACTCAAGCACAACTTCTATTGCTACAATCATAAAATAACTTATGTAATAATCAAGCATGAAGAGGTGAAAATGTAACTTAGGTTTGTTTGAAGAGGAATTGGACAAGGAAGAGCAAACAGGTTAAAAACAATGCAATATTATCTAGATAATAACATGACAAAAAAGCTACTAAAACAACAAAGTTGCTTAAATGTGCTGCTTAAGTCTCAATGAAATGAAGGTTAAAAAATAGTAACTGTCAACCAGTGGGTTGCAGGCCAAATCTGCTTCACATGCTTAATCCATCTGAACTCAGTAGAAATAAATTACAGGAAAAATTATTCACAATCTTTCAAGTTTTAATCCTGATCAGAGCAGGTTAATGAAGGAAGATCCTCAGACAATAACACTTTACAGAAAGAGGACGTCCTACTGAGGATTTTAAAGCTTGAGTTTACGTAACTTAATAAATTCAAATGAGAAGCTGGACATTGCTTGAATTAGCATTAGTTATGTGAAGGGGTTATAAGGTTATTACATTCTAAAACATTTAAGTTTTAGAACATAATAAAATCAAATTAAGTTCAGAATCTAGGAAGGATTCTTTTACCGCTGACCTAAATGAAAAAGATACCATATGTCAATTTCTTTTTACTGAACAGTGATGTTTGTGTTCATAATAATATCACACAGGAAGAGGTCACTTAGCTATTTTAGCTTGATTAAAGTCTGCCAAAGGTGCAATAAAAATGCTCAGTTGAAAATATAAAATTTATATTACAGTAAATTAATACTGTAATATATTAATATATCTTAATATATAATAGCCTGTAGGCTATTATATATGCAAACAAGTAATAGCCTCAAATTATTGAATAAGGGAGTTTTGTTCACAGAAACATTTTCCAGACAAGTAACTAAAGTCTAAAAATATTGCCTAAAAAAATATCATACATATAAATATATAACATATATGTTATATACAGTATGTGGTCCAAAGTTATGCTCTCTGATGAAAGTATATTTAGCATTTCCTTTGGAAATTAAGGTCCCAAAGTCAGGAGGAAGAGAGGAGAGGCACATAATCCACATTGCTTGAGGTTCCGTCTAAAGTTTCCACAGTCAGTGACGATTTGGGAAGCCATGTCTTCTGCTGGTGTAGGTCAACTGAGTTTTCTGAGGTCCAAGGTCAACGCAGTCATCTACCAGGAAGTTTTAGAGCATTTTATGCTTCCTGCTGCTGATCAACTTTATGGAGAGGCAGATTTAATTTTCCAACAGGTCTTGGCACCTGTATGCAGTGCCAAAGCTACCAATGCCTTAGGGACTCCTGTTCTTAATTGGCCAGCAAACTCGGCTGATCTTAACCCCATTGAAAATCTAGGGGGCATTGTGAAGTGGAAGCTGCGATACGCCAGACCCAACAATTCAGAAGAGCTGAAGGTCACAATCAGAGCAACCTGGGCTCTCATAACACATGAGCAGTGCCACTGACTGATCGACTCCACGTCACACCACATTACTGCAATAATTAAAGGGAAAAGGAGCCTCTACTATGTACTGAGTGCTGTACATACTCATACAGTTCATGCTCTTTTCAGTTTCTAAAAGTCCCTTTTTTGATTGATCTTAAGTAATATTCTATTTTTCTGAATTTTGGGTTTTCATTAGTTGTCAGCTATAATCAAGAAAGATTTTTTGAAATATATCAGTCTGTGTGTAATGGGTGAAAATAATATACAAGTTTCACTTTTTGAAAGAAATTACTGACATAAATTTTTCTCCATGATATTCTAATTTTATGACCAGCACCTGTGTCTATGTAGATTTATATCTGTCTAGCTATATATTTTTGTAGATGTATACCTCTATTTATTGATAGGTAAACGTAAATACACTAAAGCTAAGTGCTGATGATATTTGTTGAGTAGCAGTTCATGACTGACTGCATACAGATTTGAAGAAAGTCCACAAGTTGTCAATGAAACCCACAGTTCACTTTGTGACAAGTGCAAATTGCATCCAGAGGGGTCCGAGGGTGGGTCAGATCTGTCATCAGCTATGTGATCAGGCAATTAGTTCTCTCACTTACTTCCAATGTATGGAGAGCAGCCAGCTGTGAGAGATGGTGAGTTTAAAGGTGAGAACAGCTTATTTTTTCCACACAGCCAGACTGTGAATGTTGGCACACTATGAGAAAGTTAATGTCCACACATTGTCACATGGTTCTCTGCCGCTTTTTCCCTCCACCCACCTACTAAAACTAAGAAAGGTAATAAATGTCCATTAATGGTTGTTTTTGCTCTTGAGTTATATCTCTTTTAACTGCTAATTATCATATTGTATAGCTGTCCACATTGAATATGACTGGTTGTATCATTTTATTGAATGTGATATTTTGAGAAGTTAAAAATACTACATGGGTTTTAGTCATTTTTATCTAGAAAGCAAGAAGGACGACCTAATATTTTTGCACTAGTTGTTTCTTTTGATCGTTAACAAAGTGCATCTAATCTAACTCAGAAGTATTTGGGATTTAAAGTGACATGCTCGGGAAATTTAACTTCAGTTCTAACAGAGGAATATTTAACCGTGTGCCCTGATTTTTAACTCCATGCTGTTCTTGAGCATCAGTCTGTGCATCTGCTGGACCAGCAGGAAT
The DNA here is from genome assembly GCF_002775205.1 of Xiphophorus maculatus. Classification (NCBI taxonomy): domain Eukaryota; kingdom Metazoa; phylum Chordata; class Actinopteri; order Cyprinodontiformes; family Poeciliidae; genus Xiphophorus; species Xiphophorus maculatus. The sequence goes on along the minus strand of NC_036458.1, from coordinate 7,360,416 downwards.
CTATACTTAGGAAGCATCACAGATGGAAGACATTTTATTACTGTTCTGTTTGACGAAGGGTAGACTCAAAGGATACCTACTAAATAAAGGACATGTTTATTATGTTACATAATCTTTGACTCTGTCTTTTTTGCTGCAAAATATTTGACATAAGGTGGTGCCCCCTTCAATATCACTAAGCACATTGGGGATTATGTGGCAGGCAGATGGCTGTGATACACAGCCCACTCATACATCTCTCCCTGGGTTGTCCAGAAAGAGGAAATCTATAATATTGGGAAATCTTAGAGGAGAAACTGTGGACCTTTAGAACCTGTCAGAGAAAATTAATTCCAAAATTATGTGAATTTTTTTAAAGCAGCATTATATTGTAATAACAGAGCTTTCTGTAGGGATTACTATGTATGTAATCCACGTGTTATGGAATTTCCCCCTGCAGTTGCTGCCTAATCAATTGGACTCACCTGTTAATTGTTTTTCTCACCACTGTAGTTACTGTACTACTACTTCTGCGTCCCTGCTACTACTAATGTGCCCACTACTACTGCTGTTTCCTCCACAGTTAAATCCAGCATTTTAGTTGGAACTTTACACCGCGGAATAGATGGTAAAAGCATTGTCTTACTGATTATCTTTTATGGGCGGGGCTGTCTATGTGGTGTGCTGATGTATTTGCTGTCAATTGCATCCTCCCTCTCTCCCGTCAGTTTGTCTAATTTAAATTTATCATCAATACCAAGAGTTTCGTTTACCAATATGTGCTCCCTTCTTCATTCATTCCTCTTATCTGCATTCCCAATTTTTTTAATCATTTATGTTTTGAAGGCTTTTGTTGTTCCTTTCTGATTTTTCCTTCCTCCGGTCTGAATTGGGAATTCCACAACATGGTAGTAATTGTTATGAGTTAGTGAATAGCCATTGTAAAGTGCTATGGGAACAAAATACTATCTTAATTTAGTTTTATCCTGATTATCAAATATTAAAATGGTAAGCATTCTCACACCTAATAGAGCCTTAAACTATTTAGACTCTCATCATGTGTTTTAAACAATTAAGAACAAAGAAAAATCTGAATTTCATTTTTAAAAATATTCCCCGCAAGATGATAGTAACATTATGTTTGATCCTTTCTTACTCTAGAGTATATTGGTAGATTTCGGCATTTCTTAATTAATTTTTCTGATCATTGTTCCTACAGGCCACTTTTACAACTTATTTTTCTGATTTTGCTTTTATTGCTGATTCATCTGTCTCCCTAATGAATGTTTCTACTTTTAGGGAAATGTCACAAAGATATTGTTCAAAATTATGGCTTTAAAGCAGCTTTTTTGGTAATATCAAGATCAGTTTTTATTATTACTATTATTTTGCCCTCAGTCTTGAATGATGCTTTCAGTTGAAAATATGTTTTGATCAATATTTTTTGCTGAATGTTTTAGCAGTTTGACCTTTCAAGATGATGCTATCAGCTTGATTCTTACATCTATCACCTTTCAGTTGTTTATTATCCTCATTAGTCACTTTTATTTTAATTTAATATCAGAAGTTAGCTGACATTTTTATTTTTTCTCACCACAGTCAAGAAAGAAAACAAAATGCTTTTTCTTTTCCTCTTCACGCTTTACATGTGACGGTTTTAATCTCTTATATAGATACATAATCCAGATTTTCAAGGAAATGTTAATTATATCTGCTATATGGAACAGATTAGACATTATTGAACACTTTCCGTGGCAAGAACAGGACAGACGGAGCTCGAGGCAACGGCATATGCGACTAATGTGACAGGCCCATGTTTGGAGAAGCAAGGTGGGGAAATGGCTCTGGAGATGTGGGCAAGACAAGGACAAAGTGCAGCTATTCCCAGCATCAAATAAAGCATAAAGCGAGATTCATCAGATAAGTACACAAACATACTACTGGAGCCGCAGGAGCTAACCTCTCACCCTGGGGGCTTTTATCAGCCCAACTCTGACCCGCTGCTGACTACTCATAATCAATCACATCCCAGCTCCAGCCTTGCAATTAATCGATCAATTAAAAAACCCACACACAACCGCAGTGGTGTAATCAATCAATCCAGCCTCTGTGGAGAGGTGTTATTGAGAGCCAAGCTTCAGATCTATAGACATCGGTCCCAAGGTGCTCCAACTGATCTCAGTCGCGGGAAATGAAGACGAATAAAAAGGGAATAAAAGGAGGAGTGAGACAAAATGCTTGGGTGTGATCCACAACTGAGTGGAGAGGAGGTCTCTCAGCACTCCCATCATACGTCGGCACAGGCTGAATATTCATGCTGACGAATCAGGTACCATGGAGGCACTCAGTTATTCATTATGCTTCTGCAGAAAGAAACACCCCATTGTCCCACTGCGATAGAATATTAATAGGTCCTATTAATAAAATATTCCATTCCCCATCTTAAGACTTTCCTTTAACTTTCTTGGCCATTTCACGTGGGACCTTTGCAAAGTGACCATGATGAGACCAAGAAAGACTGGCAGCCGATTGGTATTTGCTGTGATATTAAAATGGTATAAATGACATAAGTTGATTATCTGCTCCAGAAAGACAGCGGCGCTCTTGTTTCATACTTCAACAAACTATTTAAAATGAAAATAGAAAAATAGAGTGGGAGGAGATAGCAAGAACAGCTCTATAGCTGGATACTCAGAGGGAATGAATGTTTAATATAACGCTGCCTGAAAGTATGCTGACATTTTGCCATTGTTGGGAGAGACGAATACATGGCACACTGTCTGCTTAGAGAAATGAAAATGTGCATCAAGGCTGTTAAAAATTCAACTATTCCCCAGCCAGACATGCAAATCTAGGCTAGGAATACAGTAGGTAAGCTGCCATATTTACCGATTCAAGCCTCCCCTGATTTAGTTGACGGGTGTTATTGTAAGCCCATCATCTTCATGTAACTCCACATCAGAAACATATAAAAGTTAAGCCCCCCAGATTTTATCTTACCCATCCGCTAATAAGAAATTCTCTCCCCCATGATCTCTGACTACTAACCAACACATTTTTATGAAACTTGGAATTTTCCCTCAGCAAAAATGCAGCTGAGGGAAACTGTACAAGCTGGAATTATCGCTCAAGAGAAGCCAGAAAGGTGAGGTGGAGGGGGGACGGCTGGCTCTCCTACAACACCCGAGAGGTTAAGGGGCCAGAGTGGTCCGCCAGTGGCGAAGCAGTGACACTGAACGAGAGAGTGTGAGACAAGAGAGAGAAAAAGGAGAGAAAGTGAGAGTTAGAAACAGAGAGGGAGAAGGTCAAGTACCTGCCACTCCTGTCAAACACTTCCTCCAACAGCTGAGCTGTGTCCAGCAGGGTGGCTGGCTGCTTTCAGGGCCTTTCATCTCACAGAGGTGATGGGTGATGAGAGCAGCTCTTCCTCACATTTAACGTCTGTCACAATATACTCTGCAGCCCTTGTGACTACAGGGCACCACTAGGCTGCACTGACCTGTGGGGAAAGGATAAAAAAAAGGGTGTGCAGGTTTTTTGGGGGCTTTTTTGTTTTTGTTTTGAAGACTATGAAGATGTAAATTACATCTAAGATTTACATCTTCATAGATCTGTTTTAGATCTGTGGCTCTGGAGCCATGTCCAGCAAAACTCTGGTCAGCAGCAGCTGTGTCTTCATTACAACTGTGGTCAAGACGTCAATAGTGTCACAATTGCAGTGTTTCCATTAAATAAGAAACACAATTAAAACAAAACATTTTTTTGCTTAGTTTTTTTTTCCAAAGTTGCTGTTTCCATTAAGTGAATATATTTTCAAAATGTTAAATTGTGCAATTACTGTATATGGTCAACGGAAGTGCAGCTAATGATAAAGAACAGAGTAACGAAAATGTTATATGTTTTTGATTTATTTTGGAATTTCCACACATGATGACAACATTCGCTAAAGAAATATTTGTTTAGTATTTTTTATTTATTATTATTATTTTTTTAATAATTTTATTGATATTGGCAACTCCGTGCTTTTCCCCAACGTTTGTATTTTCTACAAGCTTTGGAAATCAAGAACTTACAAATATTTCACTGAATGAAAATTGTGATTACTTTAACTGAAGTAGAAAACTGTCTATAGGGTTTAAAAAAGAAGATAAGCTCCCTGTCTTTCCAACTGCCACAATTTTATTTTGCAAGGCCAAGACAAAAATGGATCTTTAAATTGTGAACTTGCTGACCCCAGTTCTAAAGATTTCTCCAAGAAGAACTATCAGCAGGTTTCCAGGCCGTACCTGAAGGCAAAACACTAAACTACAAATGTGACAAGCTTGTTACAGACTGTCACTCCAGGATCGGAAACAAAGAAAGAAGGAACGAGTGGATTCAGACTTTAAAAGATTCATTTTGGCTGTCAGAAAAACAGTGAGAGAGAGTCACCAGAATGGAGTGAACTCCTGCCTGACCACTGGAGCTGCAGCCCAGCAGACTGTGACTGACTGACAGACTCTGAGGCGAGGATGGCGATGTGGTCACTGCGCCACACCGAGCCAACTGGCTCGCTCAGACAAGTTCTGTTTTTCTCAGCCCGTGGGGACCAAATGAAGAGCTCTCTGCCATTCCCATTTCTGAACTCCTCTCAGGGCGCATGGAAAAAGAAAACAGGAAAAAGGGGTTTTAGTTTTTGGTGAGCTGTATTTCTCGCCACACGTCAGCCAACTTTGTCTTCAGAAGACTTTTTCTCAGAGGTAGCTCCAGATAGCCTCGTCTTTAACCCCTCCCACCCGCCTCATTCCTCGTCCCTCAACAGAGTGGCACATATGGTTGAGCAAGAAGCACCTGGCAGCCTCTTCAAACCTGCAGGCACCTTGAAATTATGCTGGGAGAAGGAAGAAAGCTCACGGATATCTCCACAGAATGGCCTGGAATTCAGAGGCTTATTGCCCCTGAGAGCAGAGATGAGTGAGATGATTGGCTACAGGGAGGAAAGGTGCAAAATAAAAAAATAAAAAACAGGTTAGAAAGCAGCAGCAGCGGAGGGGACTGAAACATAAACGAATTTAGATGCTGACTGCTTAACAAGAACAAATGAATTTTTATTCACAATTTTATTTCAAAATATACATATTGTACTGAAAGGACCTTCACACAGTGCAGTGGGACTGCCTTCAAACTTTCATGGTCATATTTGCCACTTATTAATATTTCAAGGAAAATTCAAGCAAGCATCAAACCAAGGAAGTCAACAAGGAGGAAAATATTGTCACTTCTATGATTGATTGCAAAATAATAATTGTGACACACCAACAAGACAAGTTCATACTTTCACCATTCCTCCCAGTCCATCATCTTGCTCTTTATGCTGCTGCATTTGCAGTCTAATTTTATTTTACCTCTGTTATTACTATCTTGCTTTTACTTAGACCTGACAGATCTATATACAAGATTATTTTTGTTTGCTATAGTAAAGAAGGAAAGCTCTATCAGGATTAATGTCAGCTAGAAATACTTTATTGACCATGTCTCCGCTACGAGGCTTCAATTTATGCTGTTTAACATTACTCTAAATAGAGCAGAGACATTTCATCACTTTTGGATTTTTTTTCCAAAGACCCCAACAAAGAGAATCTCAAAGACACATTATTTTTGTGCTTAAAATAATAAAAAAAATTGATTATCAATATGCACGCCCATTATACTCTGCAGCCTCTTCTGCCATGCATCATCAGCATCCTTCCCTGCTGTTTAAAATAGATTACTGTGTATACTTGTCATAAGTGATGGATTGTAATGAAGTGGATCTATACTCACACCAGCCATTTCACTGATGGAACTGACAGAGAGAATAGATAAACACAATAAAGCTGACAAAGGAGGCAGTTTGCAAGAGTTTCAGAATTATGGACAGAAGACGATGTTGTGAAACTGCTCTTTCTTCTAGGGTACTAAATGCTGTCAGCCAGGATTTTATTATCCACCTGTTAAGCTGTAAAAATTAAACTTCTGAAAGCAAATAATCACAAGATATTTATCAAACTAACAATGCCATGGCAGACAAAATAGCGTATTTAAAAAATGTGTATTTATACCTTTGGGATGACACTATGCTGACACCTTCTGAGTGGATTGTTTTTATCTTCTGATTACACCCACAGTTAAAATGATTTTGCTTAATTTTTTTCATCAAGTTCAGATACAGATTTTTTTAATGTGAAGTGCTTGCTGTTGTTTAGCTGCACAGAACAACTAGGACAGCTCTGCTAAAGAAAAACTATTTTGCAGCCTGCTACTACAGGTACCTGCTTTGCTGCTTCATATCGACTCTGATCAATATTATTCTCTGGAGAAATGTATAAAATCTCTGTGTGGAAACAACTTGTGAGCAAGAAACAGTTTTCCCTTGATGATCAACCCGAATCTGCTCCTCACAGCATTTCTTTTAGCTTTAGAGTGAGTTCTGGCCTATTGTTCAGCTGTCTGCCATAAGACTTGCTTGTTCTGGTCTCGTTTTGCTGCCACAGCTCTTTCTTTGGCATTTCATTCTCCATTCATTCAAAATACATAATACAAACAAACCTAAGTGATATACAGTAAGTGGACCAGTTTGTTGTGAAAACCTGTTTCCATATCCTGAATCCTTACAGTTCAGTGGAAAGGTATTTCCCCCTTACATCATTTTTGGTCACACTTGAATGTTATAAATCATTAAAGGACTTTTAAAATGAAGACAAACTTAATAAATTCAAAATCCCATTTTCAAGATTTCCAGGCAATCCTAACAAGTAATTGTACTTTAAACCTGATAACATATTTGGTGCCAACAGCTGCCAGATAACTGGGAATGATGAGTGTTTTATACATTTTTAAATGTATTGAATGAGTTCAGGCATTCCCATTTACTGCATTTGTGGCAGGATTCTGCAAGAGCTCTGCAAAATCCTCTATTCTACAGCCATATAGCTGATTTTTTACACTCTGAAACAATAATAAGTACTTCAGTGAAACACGTAACTTAATCAGATATATAACAAATGAAGCTGACACAAAGTGGTTTAAAGAAACATTTCACACACACACACAGCTGCAGCAGTAGGGTGCCTGGTTTCTGACTAAGCTAAACTTTGGATGTTCTTGAATTTATTTTTTACTTTGCTCCCTACAACTATTAAGAATTCTAAGACTTTGAGGTTAAAATCAATAAAATCTTAGCTGATGCAAACAATTTATTTGCTTTATCTCTTCACAGACCACCAGAAGCAGAAGTCTATGATTTAAAAGGTGTTAAAAGGTGTTATTTAAAATCAACTTTTTTGAGTTCCATATCAAGTTATTACGTTATTCTCATCAAGAACATACCTGGACTGTTGCTTTAATTTTTTTCATTCATGTTTTAAGAAATCCTTCATTCTCCCCTGGCAAGCAATTTCTGTATGAATAATCATCAAATTATTATCTTTTTTTATTATATTAAACATACTTACAAGAAACTCAAAATAGGTAACATTTTAATGAAATTTGTGGAAATGACTTTAAACATATTGTGAATATATATGACGAATGGATTACATTTTTGTTATGATTATAAACACTTTTAAACCGCGTTCTTTCTGATGGTGAAAACAATGTTCCCTGATAAATTCTCTATACATGTTTATGAGTTTTATTGTAACACTGTCAAAAGCTGTGTTTCTGAATTTAAAAAGGGCTATTAAGATTTCTGTTTATGCTGCATGAGGAAAGAGATGATGGGGAACATTATAATGATGGCTATTTCCGCTCGCAAACAATTTGCTCTTTTCTCTGTCTTCATGGCCACTGTGTCCCAGAGTTATGCTTGTGACTGTATCTCTAAACTGAGTGACACATGAAATGAATATCTCGAGAGTGAAAAGTTTTAAAAAGGAAAACCCTTGTTGCCGAGTTCAGTTCCGCTCCCTTTTCCTTATTCCATTCTTACAAAACGCTTGACTTGTCACCACAGACTCCCAAGCTCCTTTAATAAACGCTCCAAACGAAAATGTCTGGCTTTGAGTGGCAGAGTGTGACTGTTTAAAACCACTGGGATTCTTCTGTAATCCTACAGAAGATGCAGGCGTAACCTGACTTTAAAGTCGCCCTGTCGCTCTACATCCAAGTGAGGAACCTGGAGAGGAGAGGCTCGGAGAGTGAGGGGAGAAATCAATTGTACATGTTGTCTTTCCTGGGAACCAGTCTGTATCTAATACATGTTGAGAGGAGACCCATATGTGTGTGTGTGTGTTTTTTTTTGAGAGACCTTATATCTGACATTAAGCTCAAAATAGAGTGAAATGTGGGTTACTTCCACAGAGGGGGCCCCATGGATGAAACTTTGAGACCTGTCAGTCATCAGCTGCAGCTTCTGTCGTTTGAGGACATTGCTTAGAAATTGATCAAGTTGAAGACACTATATGTTTGTAAGCTCAACAAAAATTTGGCATCTCCAATATTTCAATGAGTCAAGCACTGAGCTTGTCCAAAAGGCTTAAAAGAATGAGATTGCAGGAATTACTCTGAATTGCATCCACATAAATTGTTTTTATTACCAGAAGCGCTGTACAACTTTCCGAAACTTTCCCTTTCCTCTGTTTTTTTTCTCCTCTTCCTTTGTCTTTCTAGTAGACAGCTGTCGGAGACAAGATGCTGCTTCCACTGGAGATTTCTGTCTTTTCACTCACTCTCAGTCTGGCACGCAGTTGCCATGGAAAAAGCCCAGAAATGGGGCAGATAACAGTTCAATGAGGGAGCAGAGACTGGAAGGGTCTGGAGGGAGGCAGCAAGTTTCCAGGGCCCATCCTGTCAAACCATCAAGCTCTTTTGATGCGTGAAAATGGTGAGGAAGACCAAGAGAGAGAAAGATTTAGGGAAAAAAACCCAGAAATGATAGAAGAGAAAAAAACTGGGAGGAGGAAACTAATCTGTTGACTGAAGTCAAACTGGTGTGTGGAGAGATAACGGTGTTTCAAGAGGAAATGACTGAAATAATTAAGATCTATCCGTGTTGGGAATATTGTAAGCACCAGGTGTAATTTTAAGTGAGGAAATATCAAGACAGCCAATATACTGCAGCCGGAGAAATGAGCCACTGCAATACAGAAGAAATCCGTGTGATATCCTGTCTCTGATGTAAGAATTAACTGTCTATTACAGAGATATTAATATTCACGTAAGTACAGTGTTGGGGATTAATTACTGCGCACAGTCAGTCTGTGAATGTTAAAATGAGCTTCGCTGGCACCAGCAGCCAGTTTATCAAGCTAACAAATCAAAATGCAATCATGAAAAACCCGAGAAGGGCCAAATGATCTGAGGGATGAGGGCAAACTTTAAGTTATACGGTGTGTCAATAAATTTTATAGATTGAGAAATCAGCAACACCCAGTTATAACTTTGTCTTTGTCGTGTACACAAACACACAGAGCTGACCTTTCATAGACATACATCTTAATCTCACAGACACTTAAAATGCCCTTGTAGATGGATTTAAGTATCTTCAAAATATCAGCATTTTTCTCACCTCAGCAAATGCCTTACTCAAAAAGTCTCATCTTAATTTCTCTTAATTCTATGCTCTATGCATACTTTCTCTTAAAAGTATGCGTAATTTTTTTTTTAGCTAAAGTAGACATTCTAAAAAGATTTTAAAACAATGAATGATTAGATAATTATTTATTTAATAAAAAACAGTAAATATATATGTACATTTTAAAAAAATATATTAAAATACATGTTTGAAATCTTGAATGTTCAAATAGCTCCAGGAATGGAAGAGTTTTATTTCCTAGAATAGTTTGTTGACATTCTTGACCTCAATCTTGTACAATCAATGTGGTAGAAAAAAAAATGTAATCAGGTGGCAAATGTGATTTATCTGTCACATTACCCAAATCAATATTTGATTGGTTGATCAGCACCTTATGGCAACTCCTAAGGGAAACAGCTGAGTTCAAAATCTTGCATTTAGAAATTCAAGTCTAGTTTATTTGTATAGCACACTTCAGCAACACAGTCATTCAAAATGCAAGAAAAATCACAACACAATCAGCTAACTAAACAAAAATCACATTACAGAGGCAGAATGAGAAGTAATGAAAGGTTGCAATCTGTTTTTCAGGTATTATTAAACAAAGGCAACTCTAACTGGGTTTTTAGCCATGATTTAAAGGAACACCATGTTTCAGCAGCTGAAGAAGAAACAGAACAGAAGAGGAAAACCAGAGGAAAGTTTTGCCCAACAAGCCAACAAGAAGCTTGATCAACTTGTTGAGATTCAGTCACAACAAACATCTATCTTATCTAATTTTCAGCGAGATGTTTGTTTTTTTCTTCACATCACCCACTTTCAATTCCTAAGTCAGGAATCACAAGAATAAATCTGAACCAAAAACCTTTCAGTCTCTGAGGAACCATCTGACCAGACCTGCAGAACATAATTCTGGATCATTACACCCTGATGGTTTTGATTTTAATATCTGGCTGAAGTTAAATAATTTTGAGTGATGAATTCATCAAATAAATACTCTTAAGATATACAATGATTCTTGAAAAGAATTGGAAGACTGTTGTATGGATACTGATTTAGGGTGGCTATTTATTACCAAAAAGCTAAAAAAAAAAAAAAAAAAAAAAAAAAAAAAAAAAAGCTATAAGAAATATGCAAACAAACAGATATGGTGAAATAAATAAATCCTTGAGAAGCTGAAGTTCTGTGAAACATCAGCAGGGACTTCCTGGTGACAGCCCATCTCACTCTCTGCAAACTGTTCTGAAGTAGCACTGTAAGGAGGGGCCCCTCTGAGGTTCCTGGGTAAAACACCTGCCTGAAATCAAATTTCCTTTTATTTCCTCTCTTCCTTGAGACTAAAAGGCGAAGACAGGGGACCCAGTTTTATGTTACAGACATGCAGCAACGGTGCAATTGCAGTTTTGTAAACAGATCAATATGTAAAAGTTGTAATCTGGTTGTTTTTACAATCCTATTACATTCTCAGGGCGATGGTTAAGGAGTTTGTTCTTTTATTGTCTTGTGGGGAGGGGGGATTACATAGTGGTTTAGTTTTTCATTGAATAATTGCACGTGGTGTCGTCTTCTGAATTCTTACCCTTTTGAGTTCTGTGAAGGTAAAAAAATATATAAAGCTGCTGCTCCAGGTAATGTAAAATGCATTACTCCCAGTGTGTGACAGCTACTTAGTAGACTGATGTAAATCTTTCATGACCTGGGTATAAGCTGAAACACTTTCCTTATAATAATGGGCAGTATAAAGTATTAAACTGAAAAGGCATCTACACTAAACTTTGGCTTATGGATGTCAGTGTTGGTCTGTTAGTCAGTCAGTTTAAAGCTTTTGTTCCGACACTGCCAAGAAAATCATGACAGACTGTCCACTGACTGTCTTTCTGACATCTTGAAGGTGAATCAACCTGCGCCTTATTTTGTTGATGATCAGATCAGTGAAACACTGTCAAAATTGGCTGATTATCTGAAAGCAGTGCAATAGGGTAGTGAGGCTTTTTCTAGAAAGCAATTTTTATTCGAGAGGAGTTTGTTTAGAGCTGGGAGATAGCTCAGTCTGAAGGAACTGTGTGACTCATTATGTGCCGGCTGCCACGTTGAAACTTTAACTTCTGGTAATGATTAAGATGAGAACACGTCAATGAGGAGTGGGAGGATGAGATGGACGATGAATGCCATCAGAAGATTAAGTACATTTAAAAGACGAAAGAGACCGATTCCTCCATGACATTGAGGTGGCTCCTTATCAGATGCTGAAGGTCCTTCATGTTTAACTGCATTAATGCTTAGTTCCTCAAACAGCCTATCAAATGCCACGATTAATCAAAAGTATACGCTGTGCAAAAGTTTTAAGCCATCTTTCATTTCCTTCCGAGGAGCCTGAGTTTGTTGGGTCCTTTTAAAATGTATCAAGCTTTTTTCACCTGGCTTTCTGATTCCTTTTTTGTTTTGTATATTTACTACTTTTTAATTCATTTTTAGTGCATTGTCTCATTTTGCTTGCTAGGTCATCATCTATTCACACGGATAAATTTGTTGGTACATTTTAAAGTACTTTAATGCAATTCTGTATGTTTCCTGGAAAGCAATTTACTGAATCAGAAGTGTCAGTTGTATGTCCATCATGGCTTGGTAGTTTGGTAACTCATATGCATGACTTGAGGAGAGCAAAATGACAGTTTAAACAGCTAATTGTAAAGTATTTGAAATAGGTTTCTATTCATTCAGGATATCAAGTTTTGTCTGGAAGAGAGAGGATATGGTCAGAAATACCCAGGAGAGATTCAGAAATGAGGATGCATTGATTTGTTGGTGTTTGTTGGTGGCAGGAAACCAGGAATGACTGAAGCTAGGAGCAGTGGGTAAGTATTGTTGCTTTTCTGTTTGCTGTAGGATGGCACCCTGACTGATGAACTGGTAGACCTGGATTGTCAGAGAACGTTAAGATTGAAGGTGCACAGTCAGATATTGACTGCTATTGGTTTGTGTTTGCTCTTTGTTATAAAACATGCAGATTTTCAGAGGTACTGATGAGCAGGGCAGCAGGATTAGGCAACTATTCCAAGTAAGAAGATGCAATGTCTTCTCTGGTGGAACCAAGTAATCCAGATGAGTGTGGTGGTTTGGAGGAAATTCAAGAAATAGCCAGAATGCTATGGTTTTATGGAGGACTACAGAAAAGTGTCAGGTTTCTAAGGCATAGGGAGACATGCGGATTAAAACACTGGGAAGTTTTATCCAATGAATTGTTTTTAGAAGGGCTTCAGTACCATACCCATAACAATTAGGCAACTGATGCAAAGGAGCACAATCTCTAAATACTCAGGACATTTTTCCCGATCATCTGCATATGAAAGTGACTCAGAATTTGAGTTCACCCTTAAGAAGTACCACTGAACTGAAAGGGAGGGGGAAAGAAGAGAAAGAATACACGAAACCACTCCAAAATTATGAAAATAGATGCACGAGTAGCAGATAAGATTGTGTAAATAAATTATATTCTGTTTAGTTTACAAAAACATGATGTGCATATGCCTCTCGACAAACACCAATGTTATTTAGACTGATGAGACATAATTGATGCCTTTAGACCAATCCTTTGGCTCACTGTCAAAAGAAGGACAAACAAAGCTTTCCAAGAAAATACCTACTGTGAAACATGGAGAGTGCTCATATTCGTTTTGGTGCATTTGACATTGTAACGTGTGCCAATGTCAATGAAGACACAAAACTGAGATAGAAACCCAGGATTCTGACACATCTTGAGCAATTTTCGCAAGAAGAGTGGTTCAACAGCCTATTGACAAATGTAGAAATCTTACTGTTAAGTAGAGACTGCTGGTTGGCAGTGATTACTATGTTTTACCCTGGACTGAACTCATACTAGTCTAGTCATATCAACCACTCAAAGCTCTTTACACTAGACTCACATTCACAAATATCTCGGTACACCAGAAACCAGAAATGAGTATGTAACTGGGGGTTAAGTGCCTAGACAAGAGGCAAATCAACACAAAGCAAGAAACTGAAATAAAAACCTTCAACTTGTTCTCTAAAGTCATAGTTGCCCCCAAAGTTGCAAAAATGGCTGCCCCAAAATATTAAACTGTGAGTGGCCTTGTTGTTTTCATTCTTAAATGTATTACTATTGGGAAATCTTTAGAGAACTTGTATTTTTTCTTCAGTCCTCTTTACGTCCTCCAAACAGCTGTCTGCCAAGTCAAGTTGAGTAAGTGAAAAGAACAGCGAGGTGTGATTCAAACGACAATGACAGAGAGTCTGTGAATTTGTCAGTTTGTCACCAACACTCTAACCTCCAACAAAAAGGTTATGTCAAACACCCATATTGCTCATGCAACCTTAAAGATCAGGTCAGATGCGGTGTTCCATGACACACATGGAAACCCAAATAACGTCTCCACACCAGAGCCACCACGGCTTTCCTCTCTTCTTCACAACTTAAATAAAACAGCATATCCTGGAGTGACGGCGGAGGACTCTGGAGGTGACAGAGAAAGAGGAAAGCTTGATGAAACACCATGAAGGAGAAGAAACTGACACAGATAAAAGAAAAACTGCACAATGGGATGTCATGGAACTAAACACGCATGCATGTCTAACATGCTTGGTGCTTCGTGTGAGAGGATGAATTTGCACACAAAAAATGGCCTCAGTGTAGCAGCCGTGCTCTGAGGACGACCAAACCAGCAGGGAAGCCAACAGGGCTTAACAGCTATGCTGCCCTCTGGCTTCCAATAATTCTTGCAGTTGTACATTATATAATTTCACCAAGAAATTAATAACGTTTATGCTGATGTTATATATGAAACTTTTACTGAAGCTATATATTTTCATTTTAGAATTATTTGATTTGTTGAGCACCACCAGCCGCAGGCATCTTTGTCAACATGTGCAAATTTTAAGATTTTTCTTACAAAAAAAATTAGCATGGGCACTGCAATGGTAAGAAAAAAAAGATGAGACATTTCCCTATAATTTCTTCAGGAAACTCAACCAACATCGACCAATGGGGAATCAATGAGCTGCATGCTGTCGAGAGTGTCGATGAAATGCTGCAATCGAAAGAATAGAAAGCACCAAGCTTGAATTCAAGACTGACAAAATACATGGAAATGAGGACGAGCATCACAGATACCACTGAACAAACACAACCACGCATGGATACACAGCTGCAATTAAACAAGAAACAAAACAACAGGGTGTCTTTTTGATGGATTACTCCAGATTAATGAGTTAATCTTCACTCAGTGCTTTTTTTAAAATATTTGAAATCACAAGAAAATGAACTGAAATGAAGGAATAAAACTCAACAGTAAATCCATTACCTGACTCATTTGACTTTGCAAGGCTTTTTTTCACTTTCCCATAAATGAAAGATGCATCTCTGGACTGTATCACATCACATGAAATATGACTCATGTTTCTGAGCACCATCTGCAAGTTTATAACATAACCTCAACCATCTGTGTCAGTGTAGAAGTACTTCTTAAATTATGTGGCTACTTACTGAAGAAAATATGATTATGGCAACAACAAAAAAAAAAGCTATAAATTTGTTGAAATATTAATGAACAGAAATCTAAAACAGAAATGATTCCTTAATTTGAGATGTTTCAAATCCTCTCCATCTGCCAAAGTGTTTTTGAGCAAAATACTTACCCCAATTTACTTTAAATGACAGCAGTGGTCCTTACACAGAAGCTAAACAACTACTGGTGTGTGTATCAGAGCATAGATTTTTGAAATCTAGAAAAGGTTAACAATAAAAAAGGTGAGAAAGTTCTGACCATTTACCATTTAAAAAGTACAATATGTCCTTTTATAAGGGTTACAAGTTGAACTGCGGGTGAGTGTGTTATCGATTCTCTGAATATGCACATTTCCACAAATGTCAAAGTAGTCCCTTATTAGTTGTAGAAAAGATTTACAACATCAATACAAGCATGCAAAATGCTATTTGCCACCAAAACACAACTCTGTAAATATTTAAAAGTTAAACGTTTGTAAAAGAAATTCAAATTATTTCAACCTTACATCTTTCCTATAAATAGACTAATGTGCCCAGTGGGTTATTCCATCTTTGCACAAAGTCTTATACAGGGAGCAAAATTACCACTAATTACAATATTTACATTCACTTAAGACTAGACTGGAATTACATATTGAATAATTTATTTTCTTCAAACAGAATCTCCTCATTAATGAGGAATAACAGAAGAATTTATTTGCTACGCAAGACACAAATGCTGACTTCATTGTGAAAAAAACTGCTTGAAAGATGACCAATCCAGTAAATAAATATTATGAAGAAGATAAGCCAGGGTCACCAACTTGGGCTCATTTTCTTATCTGATTGTCTGAGCTGAGACGCTGTCTTCTGCTGCCTCAGTTCTTCCTCACACTGTTCAATTCTTAATTTAGCCCCTACTGTGCTCAAACTGATTACAACGGCTTGCAACAGGGCAAGGTGCACCGTGGTGCTCGACTCTACAAGCATGAAGTGGCAGACGGACAGGGCTAAATCAAGACACATCCCCGCGCTGATAGATACTGAATGGAACCAATAGAGAACATGGAGCAAGGTCGGCATCCATTAGCCATGCCTTGAAGTCACAGATGGATAACTCCACAACAGAAGGGCCAGCAAGTACCAGTCCTGTCCTGCATTAGAGATTTCTTTGTGTGTCACACACACACAACACACATGCCTAGAAAAAGCTGACGCATGAAACCAATGCAGATGCGTGTTAGACTTTAATTGGTCTAGCTGACCCAAAACTGAAATTCTGATGTTTGGGCCGCTGTGGCTCATGGCAGAGGAGTAGCAGTCTATCAACTCACAAGTTATCAGTTTGAAATTAGTGCCTTCACACAAAAACATGTTGAAGTGTCCTTCAGAAAAACTCAAAACCACACATCTAGAAAATTACATTCTGTTTGAATTTCTTTCTGTACACTCACCATTGTTTGTTTGTTTGCTCGAGTCCTACATCCAGAACTGGTGTAAGGGAGGGGCCAGCCCAGCACTTCCTGTTTGTATAGGTTCATGATGTCACTGATTACATCACAGAGTACAACCAAATGAAGTTTTCTTTTTTGTATAATATTATTTCTTCTTGTTAAAGTAACTTTTGAGCTGCACTGTTTGAATTGTTTTGCAAACCATTTAGTTGTGTAGATGAGTTTGTATAGTAGATAAATAATCTTATTCCTGTTTGGTACAGACTTATGAGGGTGAGGTGTGTTTTAGTTGTGCATGAAACCAGAATTTTGTTTTTCCAACTTTGGGCTTAATGAGGCATAAATGAAGATGTCATTAAATAAAATCCATCAAGAAGAAACTTGAAGTGTGTGCCTACCTACCACCTTCATTGAGGCTTGTTTTACAAAACCTCACAATTTTGCAAACAGTTTAAATCATATATTTTCTTCTACTGCATAGAAACACACAACCTTTTTTCTCCCAAAACTTTGTGACATCAAATTAGACTAAGCTTTTTCTGTTTTCCTTTAGTTAGGATTACCAAAATTGTTTCCAAAGTAAAAACTGAGATCATTTAGGGAACATACGCTTCTTTAAAGTTTGGTGCCATTTCTTTTTAAACTATATAACTTGGGTATCTTTCTGCCAGCTTATCACAAAACTTTGCAGAAATTGTGGAACTTTCCTTTGTGATAGCCACCATGAAACATAAACTCTATTGTCCTTAAGTGACTTTGTAACTAGATCAGTGGTATGCTTTAACTCGTTGACCATTTGCAATACTCTTCTTTTGCATTTTTGTTTGTATTTACACATAATGTTTTAGGTGTTTTTTCTGTAATATTGTGCAGTTACTTTCAGCAACAAAACATCCAATCAATATAATGCTTCCACCCCAAATTTTACTGTTGGAAGGGAATTCCCATGGCTGCAAAATAATGACACTTGTTTAATAGCTTTGAAGGAATAGCAAAACCATAATTAGGTGAACACTTTGTGTTTTGTTGCAAAACCTAGAGGCATACAGCTGGTCTACTCCAACATAAAATAGTTCTTAATTTGAAAAGAAAGTAATGTATTAAACAAAAATGGATTCCTTAACAGTTTCTTAATATAATAGAAAAATCTGTCTTCTCCTCCTGCCTAAAGTCCTCCAGGATCACAAACCTGCATGGCAATGACGGTACCAATGTCATCCTGTCACCTGAGCTGAGCCATTATTTCACAGGCATTCTTAATAGCCCTATAGATTAAAGTCCAGAGGAACAAGACACCAACAGATTAAAAAAAGAAAGATAGGAAAGAGGATGATGAATTGCCTTGGATTGCTAGGCAATCATGCATAAATTACTAGGATGTTCTTAGGTATAATAACCGGTTTTAAGTGATCGCTCACTCCTGGGAAGCTGTCGTGTAAGCAGGAGCGGGTTGGGGCGCAGGGGGAAAAGAGACGGTTGGCGGGTAAAGAAAGGAGCGGGTCGCAGCTGTCTACTCAATCACATCACCGTCAAGGGTATCGCCCTGACACTGTCTCCACTCCATGCCCTCAGCATTCACACAAATCTCCTGATAGACAGACGTAGCAGTCAAACAGAACCCTCACCCCAATGCTGAGGCCCTAAGGTTCCCCCTGGCACGTCTCTGTGGCCCCGGCGGCAGCTGCTGGGAGAGCCAGCAATAACTGATTATTCAGGATCAAGACTAACAAGAATCTGCCATGTGGATCTTCACACAACATGTTCTTGTTGTGAATACAACATGAAGCAGGGGGGAGCGTGCTGTCTTGTTTTTCCTTTCTCACTGGATTTACTGGAGATTCTATCACAGAATTAGGAGAAGCAGTTTCAGATGAAAGATTGGAGAGTTTAACTTTGAAGTAAAACAAAGTTCTTTATTGTACAGAATGTGAAGTATATCTTATTTTATTTTCTGTTTTGTAGTTTTTTTTGCAATATGACATGGCATTTAAAAATTCTTAAAGATTAGGGGGTAAAATTCTTTTCTGGTATTTAACACAAGCTCAAAACAGCAAAATTCCGGGTTTTTTTTTTTTTTTCTTTTTTTGCATTTTCTGGATTCATCTTTGATATAAATGACAATTTGATCAAATATTTCTCAGTCCTGAGAGGTAAACAAAAACAATGAAAATAATGTAAATATTTAACAGAAAATGAATCAAAACTATCAACATTTCTGAGTAAACACTTAAGTTTAGACCAGCATCAAAGAAGGAAATTGCAAACAAAGTTGCATCTAACAAATCTTAGCAAGTAAGAAAAAATTGAGACCAATTTCAAAATTATATTTACAAGCAAAACTATTCTTTAAGCATGTTAGCAGTTAATCTACAACACACCTGGTGTCATCATTCAGTATTTGTGGATGACAGAAGTGCAAAGAGTAGGGAGGTTTCTGCTGTACTATATATGTCAAAATTTTACCATGGGTCTTTAATCAGTTTTTTTTTTTAATCTTTTATCAAATTACATCTTCTTAAATGTGTGCCTTTTATTCAATGTATTGAAAGTAGACACGTGTTGAAAGTGTGTGTACTCTTCTCTAAATTAGTCATAAAGAGCACTCTTCCATATTATTGCTACTTTAGATGCCATCTGCAACAACTTAAACGTAGCAAAGTTGGCAGGGCTTCAGGGTAGCCACAGTCGACCATCCACCAAAGCTAGCCCATTGGGAACCATCACTACAGTTGATGCAACACTTAGGAGTCTACACATTAGTCTCCCTTGACCAGATCTTTCTTTGTCAGCATCAATGTATGTGCCTTGCTTTAAACGGTGACTCTGCAGTCTCTGTTTCTTTAAGTTCTCAGGTCTTTCTGTCTTTTTGTCTTCTACAGGAATACTGTAATGCTACCACAGCAAGGAGCACTGCAACAAAGCAAACCCAGGCCACCTAACTCAATAGTATCCACAATGATCAATTAGGCTGAAATACAAGAGAGTGCGCACCACCCAAACCAATCAAGCATATGCACAGACACAAGAAGAAATTGTGTGCTTTTCTTCTGTGACTCATTACAGTTTTGAAAACCAGAAAATGAAAGCAATAAGGCAAAACTGTGAAAGGATACACAGGTTAATATTTACCCTGCAGCACAGGGTGTGAGAGGATTAATGGTCCCATCCCATCCTCCATTAATCCAAGACAATGCTACAGAGAAAAATTCTTTACCTGTCTGTTTTTCTCTCTGTTATATCCACAGTGAAAGTTCAAAGCAGGGCTTTTGTTTGCACATATGGGGGCTCTCCAACAGGATATGAAGGAATTGAGAGAGTTGAGGCTTAAAGAGAAGGTGGCAAAGAAACAGAAGAAACAACAAAGTATGTAACAAAATGCCTTTGTTTTTAAACCAGAACATCTGCGTCTTCAGGTGAAAGTCAGGGAGATGTGGATTTTGTGTGTCCAAACAGTAAAATTTCCCTGGACCCATTATGCACAGAACATTTAATCAACAAGGAACACTCACTCAGGTGAAGAAAACTAATTTGACTCTACCTAACCTTTTGCTGATGTACTTAAACTGCAGCCTGAGGGTTATCTTAGCCTAGCTACATGGGTTAAGTCAGTGAGCCACAGATTGTTTCCCTGGCATGATCTCAGAGGAAAATGCACCAAAGGCAGTAGATTCTGGTGCATAGAATAGACGACACAAATCAAAGAGTCAGTTGCCAGCCTATGAAAAGGGTAAAGTGTTATTGAGTGCCATCCAAGCTTGGCCCCATACACATTCAGGGAGCCCATCTATAGTGTCTGCAACATCACAAATGCACCAGGCATGCACAGTAAGCATGCAACATGAAAAGACAGCTGATCTAAGAGGTTTGTGCATGCCTCCAGGGTAGAATCAGTATCTAACACTCTCAGGTACTACCAAGCATGCAGGACACCAAAAGTACATAGGCAGTGACCAGTAGAATGGTACACAGAGGACAAACCAAAACTAAACGTGTGATAAGGGGCAGTTCAGCACTGTCCCATTTACATAGAAGACAGAGAGCAACAAAAGTGTGCTTTTGTACCATTTACTTTTCTCTTTTTAATCTGTCCTAAAATGTATTTCCCTCAGGTGCTGTAGCAGAGAACAGAAATAATGCAACACGGAACTGTTTCTGCTCTTCTGGGTAAGATATGCTTTAGGAGATTCTGGGCATTGACTCGGAAAACAATGTGGGAAGAGACAGCTTCCAGTGGAATCCAATAAATTGTGCATACCAGTAAACAGATTTTAAACAATGCGTAAATGCTCAAGGAAATTAATAGATAGCAGTTATGAGAGCTGCATCTTCCATCATCCAGAGGTTGTATGTACAGGCATTGTTGCTAGATGTTTACTGAATGTTTCAGTTGTCAGAGAATTGTTCTTTTTGATTACAAAATAATGCATGGTGTGTGTGTGTGTTTGGCCTCATATTTAATAGATTGTATTGACAATTTTCCTAACACATTCTACATTGTGGGGGTCGACTGCTCCTCATGGGAGCTGGACTTAGGGCTCCATAAGAAAAAGTATTGTATTGGGGTTAGGCCTTAGGGCTAGAACTAAAGTGTGAATTGGGTTGAAGAAATGAATGAAAAATTACTGGAAGTTATTAAAATTAACATTAATTTTAATTTCAAACTATTTAAATTTTAAATTAAAGTTGCTATTTTACTATTTAAATCTCATTCATTCCTCTTTCAATTATGTTGTGATGTAATTTCATGATATATATATATATATATATATATATATATATATATATATATATATATATATATATATATATATAAATATATATATATATATATATATATATATATATATATATATATATATATATATATATATATATATATATATATATATAACATATTAGAGTGGTGAGATAAACAATATATTTAATTAGACCGATTATCTTATTTTCAAGGTTGTTGAGGAGTGCTGGGTCCGCCATGGAACCCAGCATGCTCTGTGCTCGTCTTGCTCTATGTTTCAGGTTGGTGTTTTTATCCATATGGGCAATTTAACTATAGACTATATATTCTACCTGGAGGTAGACACAATCACATAACTGCAGGCATCTAAGAAATCTAGTTCTACATACTGCTGGTGCTTCCAGTTTCCTATATGAACCAAACACATCTTGTTGTCCCAGGTAGTATCCTTCTTTCCCACTTTGGTATGGTGAATCTGCCATTGACACTACAAGGCGACCGTTCCCACCACACTGTTTGCCTGAGCTGCTAGGATATAAAGCAGACATATTAAAAAAGACTAGTAGCAATTTCTTGGTACTGGAAAATGTCTTGGTTGTGAGTAAAAAAAAAAAAAAAGAAGAAAGCACTTGCTCAACTACTCACTACAAATGAACACAAACAGATATGATAACATTCATAATCATAAGTAAATATGTCCTCGAGCTTTCTTTAAGTGTGTCAGTATAAGTGAAGCACTTAACGTACCGGGCCATTTTGCCTGCCATCAATTCTGCACGCCATCCAATATACTGCATCTTGCGCTTGGTGGATGGAAGAATGGGAAGGGTGTAAGGAAAGAAAAACAGAAGCGATTGATATAAATGATCTGCCGGCCAGGAGAGGCCCCCAGGCAGGGGCGAGCGAAGGTCCGCTCGATACCAATTGATCGTGGGAGGCCCAGGCATTCGTCTTAATTCTGACTAATTAAGGCAGCGGCTGACGAGAAGAGGTTAGAGGGACAAGTTGTTAATGTGTGTGTGCATGTGCGCTGCTGCATCAATGGGACCTCCCAGATTACAAAATCTAGCTCCCGTGTTTACAAAGCGAGGAACAAGTGGAGGATTAAGGAAATCAGTTTAGGAAACAACAACCGTCCCTACATTAGTGCTGCTGCCAAAATAATTCCCCTCTCCGCAGCGGGCTGCCTGACAGGCAGGATGGAAGTAAATCCCTCTCTTAGTTTTTTATTGTGTTTGTGTGAAAAATTATGATTATCTTTTGACAACACAAATGTGCCCTTTGGTATCTAGGATGAAGCAGAACAGAGGCGCTTCTCTAGCCTCGCTGATCCCCACTCGTAGACTTCAAACCCTTTTAATTCGCAGGGATGACAAATTAGGTGCAATCAGAGCAACATTTGGCAACGGGATGATTTACTTGCATGGTCAGGAGTGTGAAAAATGAAGGCAGGTAAGCTGCCGGGCAAGAAACAAAATGCTTTATAGTGCAATATTACGATAGAAAATGGTAGATGCAACTCAAGAAAAGAGAGTTGTGAGCTCAGAGTTTAGTCACAAAGCCCTTTTAAAAGATCACAGCATCTGGGAGCAGAACCTGAACGGGTCCTGAGCTGCAGAGAGCGAGTCTCAGACTCTGATTTCTATCTGTCATTCCCCCGGGGATGTTGGCAGTGTGAAGTGGAAGGTGGCAGGGGGAAGGTATCAGCATGAATGAGGGGCAGCGGCAGTGACAATTCAGCCTGACTGGAGATCACAATCTGAGGGCAGAAACACAAACAGGCATTCATGTGAAGGTGAACATGCCCGCCTCACTCGGTATAGGCCCCACAGACAAAGGAGACAAAATATCACAGAGTAAAAGTGACAGACAGGCAGCATATCTGTATCAGACAAGATCCCATTGTGTTGAGGAGAAACGGAAAAAAAAAGAGCTCAGATGGCTTGGCCAACCTGCACTCTTTGTTACACACTCACAGTCCAAGCCACGAGAGATTGACAGATACACTTGAATATCAGCTACTTGCTGGTATTCAAGCAACATGACATAAACTTTACTGTCCTTTCCACCTCCTGCTCCGTGTTTCCTGCCAGCTATTCACATCGGCGCCTGGCTCAGTTGGGCCACCGGCCCCGAGGGCATGCTCTATCAGAAGTCCACCAGCAGCAGCAGCACGCAAACTAACAGTGGATGTCTGAGTGTCCTCACCCAGGACTATAAATACCTCCCCAGCTCCAGACGTGGTGTCATTCTGCTCACATCAAATTAACCGATCAGAATGGACGAGACCCCCTTAAGTCTCCACTCGTCAGCTCGAGTGTGATGTCCTAATGAGTGCCTGGCCGTCGATACCAGTCCACATAACCGTGGGCCCTGAGGGGGACAATTAGGGATGGTACGAGATTTGTTCCTTGATAAATGTTGTCACCGCTGGTACTTGTACTAATAAGTGGTAATTTGCTGTTGTAGACTCTGATGACACGCACTGTAACAACTTAACTGCGGTGAGATGACTAAGCCCTATATGCTTTTATATTAAAGGGACACAAATGCTTCTATTGGTTTAAAGTGGTGGGAGCTACAAACATGCTGTGTTCTTAGTGCAGATGGGGATTAAGCACAGATGTAAACCTAAACTTTTAGGTCATAAACATGGTTGTTATTAGAGCCCATATTTACTAAAGGTGCACACATAGCAAGGCACCACAATATATTAGTCCTTTACAAAAGTACACTTTTAATGTTTTTCTTCTAAACAGACTATCATTCTTAGTGTTGTTTAAAAAGGAGCTGATCATTAGTTCTTTATGCTTCTGAAGGTCTTTCGTAGTATTTTTCTTTCCACATGCTTAGTTGCTTTTCAGTCGCTCAACATTTTCTAAGGAATGTTTTGTCATTTCTTAAATTAATAAACACTTATCTAACAACCTTATGACTTAATCTATGAATAATTTAAGATATAAGTGTCTAAAACTTAAATCTTGAATACTTGAAAACCTTTGAATGATGATGACTAAAAAACAAAATCCTAATAGCTAAGTGGTGTGAGAATAACTATGGAACATGAGAACTTTATAGGAACCTTGTCACTTATTTTCTCTCCAGTTTTTGCATTTAACTAACAACAGCATCTGTAATGTGTATCTATAAAATAAAGCAAGTGAACAAGAGCAGGACGGAACAACGGATGAATAACAGATTTCATACCTTTAATGTAACCATAAAGGGAACAATGTTTTTCTCTTTAGAGAAACTCCAAGCAACAAAGTGCATCAATGTTCAATTTGAAATTATTTTTTGGCACAATACTAGTTCTCAGTCTTGGGTATTGATGTAAAAGTTCTGGCAGTTCTTTAAAGAGTTTGGAACAGGACAGCTGGATGGATTGATGGATGGATAATTTTCCATACGTTGCTTTCCTCTTCCATCCTTTTCCATGGCTTGCGAAAACACTATAAAAATGTTTCCTCTAGAAATTCTCTCAACATCAATTAGCTGATCATATAATAAAATCTAAGGAGCTTTCACTCACTATTGAAAAAAATCAATAATCAAATGACTATATGTTGAACATTTTCTGTTCAACAGTAATCCATTATTGATGACGTTCTGATGACTCTGCTAATTGTTTCATCACTTTTTTTGTCTCTACTGATCATTGGCGTGGGGAAAAATGCTTTTGAGCACTCCTCTCTGTGGTGTGTGTTAACCTCTCTGCAGTCAGAAAAAAATAAAACTCTTTTTTCCAGCTGTATCCACAGGGACCAAATAAAGAACAGGAGAGTACAGAGACAGATCATGATGTACACAAAGTAGGAACACCGGTGGCATGGGACTGCACAGCGCCGTCTGATGTGTGGGTGAGTGACAACAACCAGTAGAGCAGGGAAAATACAGCCCATCGACAGGTGCACCAGCAGCGACCAGCACGCATAAACGAAAAGGTGGCATGTGCCTCACCGCACCGCTCTCCATCTCCTCTCCCTCCAACTTTTACTTTCCCCCTCTGTCAGCATACAGCAACAGGGCGGTGACAAGATAGACAGGAATTGTCAGTATGGCAATGCAGTGATACCCTAAACCGTCACACACCGATTCGCTTGAGTCTGTAGTAACCTCGATTTGAACGGCCTTGTTAGGCAGTGATCTGACAGCAATTCATCTGATTATAGACTTATTCAAATGCGGGGGAAAAAAAAGCGGGGAGAAAAATCCATGGGACCTTGCATGGATTGGCAGCGGGTTTGGGGAAAATGTTGGGGAGCTTGCATGTTAACGCCTACAGTACTGTCAAAAAATAAAAACAACAAAAAAAACATCTTCATGCTGTTTCATGAGGGAAAGGGGTAAAATTGCATTCAGCTGGCAACAAAAACATAACAACTCATTTAAAAATAAGGTGACGGGCATGTCAAAGTGGATAATGAGTGATGACTCTGAGGACTGCTCTGCTTTGAATAAGCTCATAACACAGTCAGCGTTTTCTGCATTCGTTCACGGGAACCCTTAAAAGTTGTCTAACTGAATCTAAATCTACAGTATCCATTTTCTTTCCACATACTCTGCAAAGCCACCAAAAATCTATCCTTTTTACCCCATACTAAGCCAGGTTTTCAATTTAATTCCCCATCTGTGACCAGCTTGAAATATTATCTAAGAAATGAGATCCGTGACCCTGAATACAGAGCGTGAACCGGGATGAGGGAGCAGGATGGAGACATGGCCTGATTCTGCGGCTGAGAGTGTGTGGAGAGGAGGCCTGGATCTCCTCCCCAAGTGGCATGGCTAAATATTTGTCCTCGTCCACTTGGCTGTCTAGACACATCCTCTCAGCCTCCCACCCTTTCCATCACCCCCTGCTCTGTTCAGAAGTGGAGATAGTTGGCACGGTCAGTCAGGCAGAGTGCCAAACTTGCGACAAAAAAGTTTCTACTCACTGCTAGAGGTCATGCAAGTTCAGAAACCTGGAAAGAACGGGTTTTGAATTTTTAAAACCTCTGGGCCATAATTTGGGGAGTCACATGCAGGCCAAGCGAGGGAAAAAGAAGGGAAAAAAACTGTCAAATGGTCTTTGTGCTTCCCAATGATTTGCCAAAAGAAATCCTTAGAACTCAAGGAGCGGTCTCTGTGGATTTCTCTGAGTTAGTATTCCATATTCATTACCTTTTTCCCCACACATACATGGTGGGATTTTAATTGCCTACAATTTAGAGTAAAAAGCTAGATGAGCAGAGTGAAAGCACAATACCTCCTGAGAGAGACATGTGGGTAGCCCACCACCAGCATATTCAACCTGGTACAGGCATAACCACTAATAGGAGCCTTCATTACAAATTACCAGATTATTCCCTAAGCCATAAGCTCAAGTTAATCTTTTTACCTTCTGAGATCCTCACAGTTTTGCTGCTCCGGCAAAACTATGCCCTAGCATTTAATGCTGCAGAGACTCTTAAAATGTTGTAAGGCATCTCGAGGGAAAGACTTTTTATCTTTCACAAAAAGGTGAGAAATCAAGTTAGAAATTATGCAAATTTATTTAAAAAAACAGTAATTGTGCATTTATAAACATAGCAGGAATACTGTGGTTTATTCTGAAACCTTTCAGTTAAGGACATCAATACAATTTTGGTGCACAAAGTACACACTTTGTATACCAAATTAAATAATACCAGTGATTCAATTAACAAGCGTTCAGTTATAACATTAGGTTGGATTCATGTGATACAGCATGTTGTCAAATTACATTAAATTAGTTGTGCTAATTTATAGCTGTAAAATTGAAACTACATTAAAAAAAACATGCAAATAATTTTGTTGTTTTATATGAGCCAGAACATTTTCCTCATGTGTATATCCCACTCTGACTCTCTTGCACATACTCTCTAACCATGGTTGTCAAACTGTAGCACAAATACCACTAAATTCCACTAAATTCTTCTTTAGTGGAAGAAACTTTGGTACCACTTAATCATAAGGTTATACGAATGAATTCACTTTGAAGGAAAGTAAGTAAGTGCAAACAGCCAAAAGATTATTTGGTTAAGTATGTTGATATTTGCTTCAAACAGAAGTTACCCAAAAGTGAACCGCTGTGGAAAACATTTTAAAAACTCCAGTGATCTGAAGCAGTGCAATGAGAACAAGCGCTAGTGGATATTTATACTCATTTCCATTTACCTCTGAAGTTGTAACTTGGATCTGGAAATGATATCAAACCCAAGTTAACCTGTTCTGGCTGCAGGTTGATGAACTGGTAAGTAACTTTAATCTTTTCCACTCTAATTCTCAAGTCAGGAGAAATGGTGGTTACTTTTTCCAACACAAAAAACTAGTAGCTTGCATGATAAAACTATATATTTTCACCAATTATCCAGTGGCAAATGTTTGGAGCTTTGCATTTGTTTACATGACAAATCCCAACAAACTAAAAAAAAAAGTGAACATTTTGTTATACTTCATCTTACAATATGTGGTATTACTTGCAAAAGGGATAATTTACTGAAGCAGTATTTGCTAAAGAAAAAGATTTAAGAAACAATATTTTGTAATATTTACTTGACTTTTTAGATAAGAATTTTAAATCATATAATTCCAGAGTTTCCAAGCGTGGTTACTTTGTTATTTGACCATAAATTGTCCGTGCTGTTCATTGTCCAGAGATTAGAGAAAACTAACACATTAATCCTGTTTTGTTTTCCAGTACTTCCACTTATAATAATATCACATTCAATCTGGAGGCAGTAGCTACAGATAACTAATAATAGATTTACAATCTGAAAATAGTGGAAAAATGATTTTGGTGGCCAACTACATTTCTATTTATTCACTTTATTATTTAACTGATTTTTTTTAGGAGAATCAGACTATTTTGATGTGAATTGTACTGTTAAAACATTTTAGCTTAATTCTTTACAAAGGTATAAAGGAAAACAACTTGGTGCCTTTACAGCTCTGCAATCAATGTAAACAGTCATGTTTGTTTACTTTAAACAAGGAATAGTGCAAAAGAAGTCAGGTTTCAATTTGGCTAGTGGTTGAAAAAATAACAAAATCTTTGTGCAAATACAATTATAAGGCAAGTGAATTTTCTGACCTCATTAGCATATCTGCAAGTGTTTTCCAAACACAAATGCTTGGGGGTTTTAATTTTTCTGAGGAGACCATTTTTTGTGTAATAACTGGGTTAATAAAACAAAGGATAATGTCACGGCGTTGTTTGCTTTGATCGTGTGTCTGCCTTTTGAAGTAAGAAACCTAACAACACACACAAAATGAAAGTACCCACAGCTGGCTCAACGGAGCATCATCTCTAATGTCTACTTTGGTCTCTTCATATGTTAAACAGTTGAATACAACCAGCATGCAACTTACCCAAAATAAGAAAGTTTGACAAGTTTGACTGATCAATAAAATAACTCTCTCTCTAGCTTTCATCTGCCCTATTGTTGCCACAGTAAAAAGATTTAAGGGCTATTGTCAAAGTACATTATATCTCTACGCCTTATTATTTTGAACACTAATGATGTAGACTTAAAATTTTAAAATAAGTAATCAGAAGTCAATTTAACAGCTTATTCAACATATTGACTACCATGACAAAGATTACAGTTGCTTGTACATTTTTTTACTACAGTGTGAGGAATGCTCTAGCCTGGGAAGAGGAGGAAACATGCCCAATACACATGCTATTTTTTACTTCTACGCACTGCTTGGTTGTTCTGGGCTCTGCTTATATTCTGTCATATTAGCGCTGGGATAGAGGATATGTTGACAGAGAGAGGACATTGCACATCAAGTCTGTAGGGCTCTTCTAAGCCTGGTGGCACTGGGACATGAAGACAAGCGTGCATCTATGTGTGCATGTATGCGTGTATACAAGTAGAGGGTTGCCTGTGGAACAGAGCATGTGGATCCCCACCCACTCAGCCGCCTCGCGGCAATCGTCATTTCGCATCAATCTACAGCCCCTCAGTATAAATAGGACAGACGTCCTAAAGCTACACACTACTATGAGAGGCAATGGCATTATTCATCGTCCCTGGACCTCTGAGCTGGAAATATGGCAACGGCAGCCTGCTTCAATGGCAGTTTCCCGCTCACTAATGCACCACTTTATTAAAAGGAAATGCTTTTTGGTAGTTACTGCAAAGAATTATTCAGTTTTTGCTTGTTTTTGTTTCACTTAAATGTCTCAGATCATTGGACAAATTTTGTGATTAGACAAAGATAACCTGGATAAATGTTTCCAACAAAACATCGCGATGACTCCCAAGAGAAAATTATCCTGTGTACAATTTTAACAACAGTTATATGCCAGTTATATCTGGCATTAAACTAACCCAGAAATTCAGGAAAAGAAAAACATAATATTAACCTTCAAACACAGTGGTGGTAGTGTTTGGTCTGAAGTTGCATTGCTTCTTCAGGACTGAATTATGGTTTCTGCTCTCTAGCTGCTTGGGAACGAAAGCCCAACAAGCACACTTCTGAACGGCTCAGTCAAAGCTAAATGGAGGTTTTGGTTTGGCCTTGTCAAAGTCTGGAATAAACTCCTACTAGTGTGGTATGAATTCAAACTGGCCTTTAATACTTGAAAGCCCTTGAATGCTACTAAATTAAACAATTCAGCAAAGAAGGGAGGACAAAAACTCTTGGATCAATTGGTTACTGCAATCTCTTGATAGCAGACAGGCAAAATTAATCATTCCATATAGGAAGTTAGATCTTTTCACATATTGCCCAGTTGGTTTGGATAGACTTTTTCACTTTTAAATAAAATTTTCTTTTGAAACCTGAATTTGTATCTATTGTATTAGATATCTTTGTCTGATAGTAAAGTATTTTTGAACTCTTCTGAGCATGAGTGAACTTACTATTTAGCAAAATAGAACTAAGAAGAAAATACAACTAAGCACTTCTTACAAACTTATAAGATTGTTGCCTTTTAAGTTGATACTGTGTTATCAAATATGGTCGTTATAAGGTCGACTTTTTTGAAAATGCTCATAGAAACAAATATTTCAGCTTAACTGTGTGGCCAGCAAGGATCTGAAAGTGGTGCACTAAAATAGAGATTATAGTTCCACTTGGGAGCCTCCTTCTAGCATCTCAGAAACTTTATACTTCATTACTGCAATATAAACGGCGTGTGCTCTTTTATGAAGGAGCAGCAGGAAAGGCTGTGTCTGCATGGTTTTGTGTGTGAAAAAGCCCACGTTAGGGGTTTAATCTGTAGCAGTGAAGTAACTAATAAGCACTTCAGAACAAACTCCCTGCACAAAGCAAAATCCGCCCAGTCACATGGAAACTGTGTTTCAGATCCTCAATCAGCTGGGAGGTGTTTTCTGTTATTTCATTGTCAAATGAAAGAGAATTCACATCTGACAGGGAATTTTTTTCTGTGTCACGACTCTGTGTACAGTTCCATTGTAGCAAAACAGACTCTGGTGTACATGCACAGAGCAACACAAATGACACACGATTAGTAAGGTCAAAACTACCGGATTAAATCTTAAGGTAACTTTTTCTGTCAGAACACAGGAGTAGATAATTCTTTTACTTCCACCTAGTGGTCACAATTTGAGTAGCACTCCAGAAAAGAATTCACTATACACAACAATATGAATTTAGAAAAATATTTGTCACAAGTGTGATAAAATAAAATAACTACAGGTAAACATTATCAAGCAAAATATGTATAGTAATAATAATATTGCAAACTACATTTTTCAACAGTTTTCATTACATTAAAAAAACAACATAAAAAAACAATACCTACACAATTGAGGCTCTCAATTATTTAGGTAAAATAAATAAAATTTGATATATTTGTATTATTCTGAGATTATGATACTATAAATATATATTTTTTTTACTTCAGGGAAATGTGGGACAATCGGACATTTATCACCCGCTTCCACTGATAATCGCCATTCTATGGGATGATAACATCCGAAGCGGGTGCATTTATCCTGAATTAGTTTTTTTTCTTTTCGATGATTTCTTCAAAAATGGGCTATACTACTTAGCCTTTACTTAAAAGGCTCAAAACCAAACATGGCTAAAAGAGGGAAAAAAGAAGAATAAAAGTTGACAGTAATTATGCCATTAAATAAGGCTGTAATGACTTCAGTATATTTTTATATCGCATTTGATTACTTTAATTTTACATACGGTATGATTATATTTAATCCTGATTACCCTGAAGTACACATTCCATCTATCATTTAGTGCCTGAAATAACATCAGTTATTGAAAAATATTGAAAAATGTTTTAAAGTCCTAAATTTAATAAAATGAACGGTTATAATTATAACATACAATAAAATTGCTTAGTTCACTTCTGCTGTATGCATTTGTGTTGTTTTCAAATATAGCCTACAACCATTATTTAAGTGAAATTGAAATGACAGAAGATTACGGAAGAGGATTAGGGCAACCGAAAAAAAAGGGTTCTGACTTTAGAGTCAGAATTTTGACTTTAATCTCAGAATTCTAACTTTAAAATCAGAACTTTTTTTTTCGGTGGCTCTTCCATAGAAGATGTAGGGCCAATAGGACAAAAAAATAATTCTGACTGTAGTTTCAGAATTGTGACATTAATTCTCATTTTAAAAAGTCAGAACTGTGATATTTAATTTGAGATGAAAGTCACAGTTGTGCGTCAAAATTCAGCTTTATTTCACGTAAAGAAGTCTGAATTTTGAGATTGAAGAAGAATATTTTTATTTCAGTGGCCATAATTGTCTGCCGTATGAAGGAGTGCTATTTCTTCTGATTTCTAATTCGCGATTCTCGCTAATTTCTCGAAACTCTACCCACCTCTGCTCAGACGATAATCATGTGCATTCTTTCATTCGATCATTGACTTTGTATTTTTTAAACAGGCACTGAGTTAGGGCAACTGTTGGAAAGGTAGGACCTCAAAGCGCCAAGATGGCGGCGCCCATGGGAGATGCCGGGGAGTTTGAAAGCTGGCTCAACGACCGACTGGACTTGTTAGAAGTTGACCGTGAGGTGTACGGTGCATATATTTTAGGAATACTAAAGGAAGAGGAGAGCGACGAGGAAAAGGAAGATGCGCTTCAGGGAATTTTGTCCGCTTTTCTGGTAAATATTCAAGCAGTGTGTCGCTCGTTCACCAAGGCTGTCTTCACATCTGCTTCTGTCTGTCTTCTCTCGGTCGGCTGGCTTTAAGTCCTGTAGTGCTGATGTCAGCGTTAAATTTAACCATGTATCCTTATTCAGCGGCTGATTAACTCACAGAGATTAGTTTTACGAATTTGCTAAGATAAACTCCACCCAATATTTATTTCAGCTAACTAAAAGTGTAGTTTGTTTTGACAAGAATTACAGAATTTTGCTTTTCGGCTTTAAAATTAACTTTACTTGTTATAGATTTATATTACGGTTGTTTGATAACTGTCCCACTCAGGCTGAAGTTCATTTAAGTTAGTGATTATAATGATAAATGTTTTCTAAGTTTCATGATCAAAATGCTTTATCCGTTTTATCAATCCGTCACTGTCCCCTTTCCTAATGTGTTAAGGATGAAGATACCATAGAAGAGGTCTGCAAGCAGATTATCAGTCACTGGAAGGAGTGTTGCAACCGATTGGCTGCCAGACAAAACACCGATGACGGTATACAGAATGATTTGATTCGATAATCCAACAACTCGTCTGGTAAAAGTAAACACTGGTTGAATAATCTTGGTAATAACATTTTCCTCACTGCTTTTTCTTCAATATTTTACAATTTCTACCGTCCTAATAATATGTTTCTGCTGAAACATATTACTGGGCATGTAGGGAACCTGAAATATTCAACCCCAAATTTTCATATTGTAGTTTTACAAAAGAAAAAAGGTATCAAAATGAAGTAAAATACCAACATTTACAGGTATAAATACTAAATGAAGTTGTATAAAATCAAGTCAAAATGTTTGACAGACAAACTCTGCTCCATTGAGTTTGTCCTATAGAATTAATCAAATCTTTGCTTCAGAAGATGGAAAGGAATTTTAAAGAGTAATGTACAAGAAATCTTATTGATTATTCAGATTTGCTTAACTACTAATTATTATTAGAATAATCAGTACTTATACATTTTATTCAAGGTCTTCAACTCCCATCAGTTCCCATCATACAAGTTACGTGTACTGTCCTGACAGTGACTGAACAAAGGTTACCGGCATTGTAACCATTTCTGTTCCTTTCATTTTTCTTAGCCGAGGTCCAGGCTATTGCCAGCATGATAGAAAAACAGGCTCAGATTGTGGTGAAACAGAAAGAGGTGTCTAAGGAGTCGAAAAAGAGAAAAGAGGCCCTTCTTGCTCAATACGCTAATGTGACGGATGACGAAGAATATCCTTGAATGTGTTTTATATCTTTGTCTTTGCTTACTGACATTTTTGATGGTACAAACATACGGTCTAAGTATAATCATGTAAAGAGGGAGGCAGATGTTTTTTCAGGGGTTTTTTGTCTCCAGACCAGTTGCATTTCAGATATGAACCTTTTCCTTGACTAAAGCACTGAAGCCGAAGAAGGGGAGCCACCAACTGGAATTGATGCTCCTGGAAGTGATAAATGTATCCTTCATAACTATTTTTACCTCTTTTGCCACAAATCCCTTAAATTTAGCATATGGACATGTCTTTGCTTAGATGTGTTACCAGCCTTTCACTATGCTTTTCCCAGTTATTTATGTCTCCAAAGTGGTTACACATAAAAAGCGATGAGTTTTAAAATTCCTTCACTGTTGGCATCAGCCCTGTTCAGGAACACCAACGTGGAGGAAGTGCTGAACAGACAGAAGCAAAAGCGTGACCAGGCTCGGGAAGATGCTCAGAAGAAGAAAGAAACGGACAAAATGCAACGAGAGAAGGACAAACTAGCCAAACAAGACAGAAAAGAGAAAGAGAAGAAACGTACACAAAAAGGTGAACGTAAAAGATAAAATCAAAAGAAAGGACTTTTATTTTTTTCCTTAAAAAAAAAGAAGCTTGATTTGCAAAAAAAAATACTTAAAAGAATGGGAAGTAAAAGCTAGAAATGTGTGCTTCTTAACAAAATCTCCTAATATGTTAATATCATGTTTGTCAGATTCTTGGTAAAGACTTTCTCTTAAAATTCTAAAATGAATACATTTACACAAATTTAAGGTGATTCAGAGAAACCTTAAACACGATGTACCTATGCTGAAACAATGTTCTACCTTTAGGAAATTCTTTTCAAAGTGTCATACTTTGGTTAGGATTTGACATGATCACCCTTGAAGTAATAAAAAAGTATGCAACTGTTATTCCAGCAGCCATCATCTGATAAATGCTTCATAACTCTCAATAGAAAGTCATCTGCATTTTTGAGTATTAGGTTTTGGTTTTACTTTCTATACATTCTGCCGAGAAATACAAACAAAATTTGCTAAATTAACCTAATTGTACGATGTTCCACCATTCAAATGTTTTGAAGTTTCTCTTTTTAAAAGTACTAATAAAATCTTTGTTTTCCAGAAAAGTGTGTTTATTTTTTTTTAATTTAGTTGAACAGAACAGATAATATGAAAAAAAAAACATACACAACAATTAAAATACAGAAATGCAGAAGTTAAATGCAGTCGCCGTAAAAACGGTCACACTCCACCTGTAGCATTTTGCTAACAATATGAAATCTAAATTTATATTTAAATGTTTAACTACTAAGATTTTACAATCTTTAGATCTACACTTTAAATGAGTAAAACTGACTGATTATAAAGTTAACACCAAAAGATAGTTTTTCAAACTAGAACACGTCAAGTTAATTTTAAAAGTTTTCAAAAGGTTTAATGTTTTGTACATAAACTTGGTGAATGAAACCTTTAACACTTTTGAGATAACTCTTATTTCACTGATGTTTTTAACACTTTTTCTAATAAGTGTGATTAAAGCATTTAAATACATTGAGTCTTTCTCTTAATATTGTTGGAACATTTTAAATCAAACTAGAGATAAAAAAAAAAAAAAACTTGTCTGATTACAGAATGGTAAGGTTACAAAAGAAATACGAAGGATTTGATTGGAACATTCCAGAAAGCAATTTAGGGTTTGTTAATTTTAAACGACTGCCTTTGTGATTCAATTATTACTGGGGAATACATAAAACTAAGGTTCTATTATATTCCAATAAATAAGTAAAATGAAGAATTCACTGAAATCTTCTGCATAAATAGTGTCTTTAAATACAACTGTGTTGGTACAAGATTGCTGTTAATCTGGAGAGGACACTAATCAAAGGAAATTAAGATGTTGGAAATTGTAAATTACATTTCATGTAATTCTGGAGCAAAAAGGTCAACGATGTCAGAAAAATCAGTTATCTTCCAAGCTTCAAACTGCTTATCTCATTTGTTGTGATCACTCTTTTTTGTTTTTGTTTTAATAAAATGTTATATAAGGTAAGTAATACTACAGGAATATTTGATTCTATAACCTTATTCAAAATCTCACATTTGTACTTAGATAATTCATAAGCAGAAGGAGTAACCTAGGAAAGGAGAGGAGACACCTTCGGCACATGCGGCCTCCTCATCCACCTCGTGCTCCTGAGTCTTGATGGCTTTGGGCACCGTGCTTTGGAGGGCGCACCACAGGGCTGTTCGGAGCCTCTTGGTTGTAGCAGCCAGTTCCTTCAGTGCCATGACCATCAACGGGTTATCTATAAAACAAGCCAGGTGGAACCATGAGCATCTTTAAAAGAAGAGGTAAAAGTATATGGAAGTATGATTACCTCTGTCCTCTGTGAAATTAATTCCCTGCTGCTGCTGTTTTGTCATGTTTCCACTGTCCTCTTTGCGTCTTGACTGGGTGATGCAAACGGCCATGTGATGTGTTTTCAGTGCTGCGTGGATGTTAATATGCAGGGGAACTCCACAGAGACACTCCATTCTATCGAAAAGGCTTGCCACCTGGAAAAAAATAATATTACCATTTTATTTCACTTGTCTTTGAGTCTAAACAAGGAAAAGATAAATAATAAAAACAGCAACACTTAATTTATTAAGTGTGTTCTGATGAAGGAGCAGCAGAAAAGGCTGCACCTTTACAAACAATATTTAAAGCTATAACTTTTTTCTACAATTACATTTAAGAACAAAAATATTAAATTGAACCAGAGTAATTTGCATGTCATAGCGGCTATCGCTGGAATTTGCAGTTTGTAGTATTTTAAGGTGCCTAAATGAAACAGGGCCTTTGTAAATGAAAAAAAAAGTATGTGAAAATTTCCACCAAAAGAAAAATCACAGAAATGTGTGAAAAGTCAAACATTTTCTAGAAAAAAACTGAATTTTCCAACTTTTTTTTTAGTAAATTTCTGAGATTAGTTTTATGTAAGAGTTTGTATTTTCTAAAAATGTTTTTGACTTTTCAAAAAAAAAATTTTTTTTGAAGATTTCTGAGATTAATCTAAAAATGTTTATGCTTTTTTGGCGGAAATTTACTTTTTTTTTCTCTATCTACTATGGCCCTAATACACCCTTGTCCCTACATGTGGCTCTGCTGCAAAAAATATTACCTTTGCTTGCTCCTTCATCTGATTAATAATAAGGTAGTCAACTCTTGTTGATTTCGGTGGAGTTTTGGGGGGATTGGTGTTGGTCATCACTGCAGCTCTTTTCCCAGGAAAAGCTTTTTTAAGGATGACCTCTGCCTAAAATGGAAGACATTAGACAATGATAACCACAAAAATAAAAAAAATATAACAATCCTGATGTTAGGATGAAAAACCATACCTTTTTTCTCTCCTTCTCCAAACTCCTGAACTGCTCGTAACACTCATCCATGTAGAAGTGAATCTGGAAAGCGGGTCCTTCTTGATTCATCATCAGTGAAGCCGTCAGAGCTGAGGCCATGCCATGATAGGTGCTCTCCCCTCTGTGGTTCTTCATGTCGCTGATAAAGGAGCTGAATGCTGCAGCATCATTAGTGGACCTCATGCCGTTCATGTCCATGTGAGGCCCGCGGTTTTCACAGGGCAGGATGGATCTGGAGCTGAGGTTTGAGTTCATGGCCATGCTGGAGTATCTCCTGAAGTCATTCAGAGAATACGGAAGAGGCGTGAACTGCTGCATGTTCCCTGCACTGATCATGATGTTCTCTCCGTCACGTCTCTGCGACTGCATGTTTCCCTGGAAATCAAAGTACGGATTTTGTGAGAAACGCTGTTTGTCTCCCTCTGCCATGTGTGTATTGGTTTGTTGCCTTCTAGAGAAGCCTTCTCCTGTAAATCCAGGCATTTGCATCATCTTGCTTTCTTTCTCCATTTGCGGCTTGATCTTTTTCTGGCTCTGCCTTGTATAATATTTTGAATACTGGCTCATGCTTTGATGATTGTGGTTGTCTAAGTGCATTATCATCTTGTGTTGGTTCGGGAAGGTCAGATGCGCTGGGAACGGCTTTGGTTTCTGAAAGTACTCCATGCGCTCGGAGCTGAACTCGGGAAGATCTTGGAAGTCGTCGAGTTTAAAGTTTTGTTTCCTCACATCTCCCATTCTTCCATTCTGCATCTGCTCCAAGTGGCCATAGAGCTCCTTCTGCGTCTGCGGGAAATTCTGCGTCGACGCTGTAGGGTCGTTGGGCTTCCTACACTGTTGAGGCAGTCCTCCTCCTCTGACCATGTCCACCACTGGTTTGTGCACGCCTGGAAAGTCTCCACAACAGCCGCTACCATGATCTGATGGCATGAATGACCGAAAGCTGCTGACCAGTTGATTCATGTCTTCTGGCACGCAGCAGTCGTTAAGGAACGAATTTACGGTCTTTGGATTGTAGTGGTCTTCGCATAAATCGTCAAGGCACGAGGCGTTTGCATCTTTCTGAGGTCTGAAGATGTCGCTCAGTACTGGGACGTTTTTGGAAGATACATCGTTTCCTCTGCTGTTATAAGGCGGCATGCTGATGTGTTTATACTGTTGAGACAGGTCAGCGGTTACTTTGTTGGACAACGGTAGTCCTGGTGGCAGCTTCTGAGGACGGATGGAGTAACTGCCTCCATTTGGTGAATTAAAAGACCATTGCTGGTTCCCAGCTAGTCCACTGGACAGCTGACTCATCTCGTTAACTTCTTTATCTACTGACTGTTGTGCTTTACTGAAGGCCTCATGGGGCAGATGGTTTGGAATAAAAGAAGAGTTGTTGAATGTTTTAGGTTCTGGCTGAAAATACTGTAGTAATTCTTCTTTCAGTGTCTTTGGAGACCATATAGGGTTGCATGTAGGTAGGCTTAAAAAGAGAGGTAATAGGATTTATTGTCAGAGTTTATGGAACATGTGTCAGTTTTATTTGATGTAATAATCCATACAGCAATTCATATGAACTTAATATGCAACAATAAAACCCTGAAATACCTTTCACTGTAGAAGTTATCTTGTGAATCTGCTTCATCCAAAATATTTGAAACAAGACCCTGAAGGTCTGCCTCAGCATCACAGTTGGTATCAGTTTGTTTCCTTCAAAGAAAAACGAAATCTGACATTGAAACTATGTTCTACGACTAAGTATTAGGGTCATTGTATATAAAAGAAAAAAAAACTATCCATGAAGGAGTACATTTCTGCCAAAAAAACTCTTATTTACAAAAAACATACCGTGTCTGACTTTATCTTCTCAGAAAACTTCAGGTCATGGAAAATTGTAATTTTTCTCTAGCAAATAAAATTTTTTTTGTCAACATTAGGGAACATTCAAATTATTTCTTATAAATACATCAAATTAATCTAAAAAAATTCAAAGTTCTTTGGTGGCAAATTAATTACTCCATGGACAATTTTGTTTTCTTTTAATCACTTTAATACTCTGTTCTAGGTATTCTGTGCTCATTAAACATATTTTTATTTAAACAGAAGAACTATTGTAGAACAAAAATTAAAAAGTCTTACCTATTTTGAGAAATAAATTACACATCCATAACACTACACTTTGTCCTATAATAACAGCAATACCTGTTCTTAATGGTAGTCTGGGCATATCTGAGTTCATACTGATCATCTTGAGAATCCTGAGACCAGGAAACATCCGAAAGCTCACAACGTGATGGAACTGGGTTGGGAATGAAGGGGACTGACATGCAACCACTTTTACCACCTATATTAACACCTGTCTAAAAGAGAGAGAAAGATTAGATTCAACAATGTGCTACTTTCTTCCTCCCACATCAACTGGTTTTTACAAATGAGGTTCTGAACTCTTTACACCTGGTAAAAACTATAAATTATTCAGTGAGACTCTCCATATAACAGCCTGGATTATAAAGACCTGCTGTGCAAACAACGTGATTTCTTGTTTCCTTTTCAATTTTTATAAAAAATATTCCTCTATATGTCACTGCTCAAATGTACAAGATGTTTAACTAACTAAAAAAAATTCCTGCATTCCTGCTTCTCTTTTGCGTTAAATTTGTCAGCAACAAATTTGAAGACACCCGAAAGTGTAGCAAGAAATACAACGTTTCAGCTCATTTGCATATCAAATGATGACAGCTTTCCAGGACTGCAAGGATGTTACTTTTCTAATAAGCTCAAGCTGATATGACATCTTTTACCTGCAGGTAAGGGAATTATTACCCATAATAATAATAATTTAAAAAATCAGACTACAGATTCAAAAAGTTTGTCATATGCTATATAGATTTGTTTTACAAAACAATATATACCAAGTAATGTCAAATCTTCAGAAAATTAGAATATAAAATATCAGTATTAAAAAAAAAGGTTTTCAGGCATTTTGAGTTCTGCATACATGTACTGCATTGACAACTGTAATCAAATATACTGTCAAACTTTTCTTACCTTCAACCCAATGGAGAAATTAATAGCTTATTGTCAAGAAAGAATAAGACACCAGGCCCAGGAATACAGATGAGGAAAAGGTTGCACTTAAAGCAACCTGTACTTCCTTTAATGCTTCATAAAGGGCCACAGAGTGATTGCTTTTATCTTATGCCACACCAATGCTGTAAACCATAGTCATCAAAATGAACACAAACAAACGCTATAAATGTATAACTCCAAATGTTATGTTTCACTTTTTGAATTGATTTATTTAAAATAATTTAACTTTTTAATAATTTTGAAGCTTACTCAAGTGTATTTCTGTAAAAAAAAAAAAAAATTGATTGTAGGCGTTTCAAATTTTTAGATAAATAAAATATATTTTGCTGCTATATGTAGATTTTCTGAGGGTTGATGAGACCCCCAGAACATAAATTTGTAATTTTAACATGCCAAGAAAATATATTTTAAAACGGCAATTCAGTTGCTCGTTATGTAATTATGATTGGCAGGAAAAAAATGTCATCCAAGGATTTTCGTAAGTACTTTGTAATAATAACATGCATGTACATTGCTTTCAAATTGTTTTAAACAAGAAATTAAACCCCATTTTCCAAGGTATTAGATGCAGGAACCATATGGGGTGGGGGGTTGGGGAAATCAGAATTCCAACTTACCTGACGCTGACATGGCTGAAACAGTGAATTTCCCAAAGTGGTCTGATGCCCGTCAAACGCCATTCTAAACTCTGGCCGATTCTTCAGTTCATTACTGGGCTAGCAAAAAAAAGAAAGGAAGAAAGAAAGAAAAGTATTTCATTGTTAATGCCATTTAACCCCTGTACAGTACATACAATTATCTAGGTAAGAAATTTTAACAATTTTAGTTTAAATGTAGTCGAAGAATAGCACACCAGATAGCTAATTTGCCAAATTTAACAAGCCGTTAGAAGTGGACCTGACGCTGCTTAAGCTAGCTTTCTTAGCACGTATCCTCACGTTTCTAAACTGACATACGTCAATTTATCTAGTGGGTATAACCGTCGAACACCAAAAGAAAAAACTCTGGATGAAATTTTATGGAGAAAAAAACACTTTTAAGAGTTTTACCATTTCCTCCAGAAGTCGACCGAATAACTCTCGGGACCTCTCGAAGTCCTCCCCCAACCTGGCTTCTTCTTGTCCGGGGTTCGATACTGTGCGTTGACGACTTGAACGCGCATTGGCTGAAAGAATAGACGATCACTATTTAGTCCAATTATCAAAAAGCAGCAGATCTGTCAGCATAGCAACATCTGGTATCAACTCCTCCCCTTTGATTTAGAAGAGAGGCAGGTGTTCCAGTAATGTCTAGCTCCGGGGTGTGCAATCTTACAGCCTAAAGAGCATTCTGGCCAGCCAAATAAAATTTGTTTTTAAGCCGCAAACGTCATAAGACTTGAAAAAAGACCACATATAATTTTGGATAAATGTGTACTCTCGGAAATTTGTCGTCATCTTTTAACAGCCAACATTTAATCTTTATTTCTATGTTCTAAAATAAAGATAAACATAACATTTAGCAAACAAAAGATGGATTTTCTTTCCTATGGGATGGAAAATGATGGGCAAAATGATGGGCAAAAGGATTAAACGTGGCTGAATAGAAATGAATGGTACACTTTTATATTTTAAATTAACTGTTGAAATTTGTGTATCATTTTCCTCTATCTTTACAGTTATACTTTGTGCTGCTCTGTCATGCAAAACCCCATTAAAAATATATAGAATTTTGTGGTTGTAATGAAACAGCATGAAAAAAGGGTAAAGTATCTGTTAAGATTCTGTGGCCCAGCTCCAGTTCTTTAAGTTTTCTTTGGTTTTATTTTTAATGCACATTAGTAGTTTCCAGTAGACAATCA
This sequence comes from Xiphophorus maculatus, assembly GCF_002775205.1. NCBI lineage: Eukaryota > Metazoa > Chordata > Actinopteri > Cyprinodontiformes > Poeciliidae > Xiphophorus > Xiphophorus maculatus. The sequence goes on along the minus strand of NC_036458.1, from coordinate 7,318,482 downwards.
GAATATTGTGTAGGCTTTTTTTTTTTTTTTTTTTTGCATCTTGTGGTTTCCTCTTGGTCTCTGCATGTCTACATCTGTGAAACTGTTGGTTGAAATGCCTTGAGAACTGGAGACCAGACAGTCACAGTCAGTGTGTAAAACCAATGAGGCAAAAACCAAGCAGGAACCTTTATGCAGCAGGTCAACAGTCAAACTGACATTATTGCTGGGGGAGCTCCATAAAGGAGAGTGTGTTGGGAGTCTTGGGCCTTAAACTGTTCAAGCATTCAGTGTAACTCAAGCTGTGTTTGGGGAAGGGAATAAAATATACGTCTGAGAAGCTCATCTTGCAGAAATGAATGCATTTGTAAACAATTCTCTCCTATTAGCAAAAATTCTTTGTAAGAATTTTACAAGATCAAATAAATCACCATAGTAGAAAACATTTATCTGAGTGTTTTGCTGTTAGATTAATTAATTCATTAATTAATTAAATAACTAGTTAGGGATTTTTATTAAGGGGTTTTCAGCCACTGCTTGTCTCGTAATGGAGCAAATGACCGCAATTGAGTTCATAACCACCAACGGGCCTGCTGCCATGTACAAAATTAACCTCTAGGTGGAGCCAACTCTCTCCCTCTTGTTGGTGGTGCAACTGCTTCTACTAGAGGATCCTGCCATTTCTCATTTCAGACTTCAGGGCTTAAAAAGACCCCGTGAATAATTTCTCTAGTGCTCCAGCTCTTTTCCAGTTATCTTAATAAACCTCTTTCCTGCCCTTCTTAAAAGTTGAATACAAACCAGTGTTGCTAGTGCCACAAAATGTCTCACTAGTAAATGCATTCATGTTAATATATTATGGACTTCTATTAAAAAAATCCACATAATAGAAAATGGCAGCCTTTCTTGGTACAGCTGATGAGATGCAATGGTGTTCCGATAATATTTAAATTTGTTTTTACAATTCTGTAATGAAGTTCTAATGTAAGCTATAAGAAGTGGAGCTGTACATGCATCGATTTCCATCCCTAATAGTGATTTGTCATGGTGCAATTAACTATAGAAGTTGTCACTTTTGCTGTTCCTGCCAAATGATGAAAATCAGTCAGATTTTGCAAACTGATACATCAGTAAGGGTTTGTTTGGTATTTTGTATTTGGCCCTGAACCCCATCCATTAGCCAGGTATGTAAATAACGACTCATTTGTTCCCTGAACAATCTGATTGACCTGAAGGACAGGAGAGGCCTTCACCTTTAAATTACCTTTGCAAAGGAATGTAAAACTTTAACTCTGTGTAGGTGGGGGTTGGATTTGTTATGGCTCAGGTTGAGGAATAATTTTAGTGTCAGTTTGCCTTTTGACTTTGCTTTTATTTTACAAGAAACGATGTTTATTATAAAATACGTACAGACCAAACATTTGGAGGAGTAGTAGCTAGAAAAGATTACTTTGAACAAAATAAAGTCTGTGTAAAATCGTAAACAAAATATTTTAGTTAAAATTTACTCTAAAAAGAGACTATTCAACATTAATTTTGTATAAAAAATAATTGTGTCTTTTTTTTCCTGATTTTATTTTTATGTGTTTGCACCTTATTGTGGGTTTTTCTCTTTAATTTTACTAGTTTCTGGTTCGCTTGTATTTGAACACTTTTGCTTGAAACTTTAGACTTCATTCTGGAGATTTCATCTGTCCACCTACCTGCTAAAACTAATTGTGACTATTTCTGAATCTGTCGCCCACTCAGATAATAGATGTTTCCATCATCTACAATCTTAAGCTTTAGTAAACAGATAATAGAAAATTCAAGAATAGAAACTTCCTTGAGGGATGCCTGCAGACAAGCTACATGTGGGTATAGTAATCAAAAATCAAATCCTTTTATGTGCAACATCATCTTTAATTACATTACTCTTTTTTTGCTTAATGTCAAAAACTCTTACAGTTATTCAGTGTTTCATGCAACTTTCTTTTAACCAACTTCATCTGAATGTTCTCTGTTCTTCTCAGGAATCTGTCATGGCTGATTAAAAGCTTTGTGCCTTGCCTTATTAGTAGAGTTGTCCATCATGTAGTGCAGTAGTGGACAACCCTGGTGACTTATTTTTGTGCTACTTCCATAAAATTTGGCAAGAAATGTCAGCATCTTCTAGATAGAGATTGTAACAAGCTAAGTGGTATTCAGAAGATGAGTCTAGTTTTGATGAGGCTATCAAAGGCTAACAACCTTTCTTTTTGACAAGAAGATATTTTTTTATCTCTAATAGAACAATGCTGTTTACCTTGCATCTATAACTTGTGCTACACCAACCTGCATTCACTAAACATCAATCTTTGTGAGTTCAGCTTTTTTTTTTTTTTTTTTGCAAATGTTTGATTTAGGAAGTTAGCTCACACAGAAATTAACACAAGCCCCTCGCAGTGCTATTCTTTGTGATCGGTGATGTGGAATTTGGAAAGCGGGGATGGGAGTGAGGTGGAAACTATTGTTATGCTCCTCTCAGTGGGCTTAGGCTTGTCACTTTTTTTAATACACAACTCATTTCAGTGCTGGTATTTAAGGTTTCTGAGCAGTTTGATTATTACTTTTCTCTTGATTTTAACCTAACCGATTCAGATTGTGTGGTTGATGTGCTGCCTACCTCGACAGCACACAGTCTAAAAACAACAGACCCCTCAAGAGAGAGAGAGAGCAAGAGAGGGAGAAAGAGGGAGAGAACGAGTTACCCTAGCAGCGGTGAGTCGGTTGCCTTAGAAAGGACCATGTTGTGTGTGTAGGGATAATACTGTCAGAGGAGGTATTTAAACGTTCCTGTTCACAATCAAAGCTTTACTGTAGTCACACTTGGGATGAATGTGCTGATGTCAGGCATTACAAAGTTCAGCTCAAGCATTGATAAGTTACAAATCAAATAGAAATCAACGGACAGCAGTGCATTCAACAAACGGTGCACAATATGACCTTTGCCTGGGTGGTAGAGATAAGCCCTTCCTTTCTTTTTCTGCCTTTCCCTGTTTATCCAGAGTGCGTGTCTGTTGTCCATGATGATAAAGACCGGGGGTTTGTAGTAGATGCGGGTTCTGGTTACAGGGAGAGATTCTACGAAGATAAGCAGCTGCTTGTCACACCTGAAAGGGTCTAGGTAAGACAAGATTTGTCACGTAGGTGGAGTCAGTGCAGTTCAAGGGAGGGTGAGAGAAGAGGGTTTTGTAGAATAGTGTGAGGGCACAAAGCAGTCATTGCTGGTTTAACAGGGAGGAGTGTAAACAAAAGTGGCTTGATGATTTTTTCTCTTTTTTTTTATACAGAAGAGAGTTCAAGCTGTGGAGGCTCACACCACAAACTCAGAAAGGAAGTGCGATAACCAGTCAGAGAAATGACTTTGTGACTTCTTTTTTTGTTCTGTTCAGACCCTGCAGGGCTCTCTAAAACAGACATGAACGGAGACAGGAGCAAACAGCGTTATGTGTCAACCTTCAAGCTGCAGCTCCAGCCATCACGTCCCCCATGTGCACCAAAAAATGGGACAAGAACAACAGACATCAGGACTTCTGGAAAATGTTCGAAACCAGGTAAGAGCTGAAGACGGGATTAGAAAACCAGAGAATGTTTTATTTCAGTATTTTCATTTGTTGCATTTTCCTTGGTTCTAATATCAATAGCTCAAATCTGAACAAGGCAATGCATCTCACAAGTTGGCACACTGACTTCAAATACATTGCAGCAGGGCATGTTTTTAAAGTACACATTACACTCATCACAGTTTTTTCCAAATTATCTCAATATATCTTCATTGTACTTCATCAAACATCTTTAGCTTTCCTTTAAGTCCAAAATGTCAAATTTTGTATGCTAACAAACTTTTTTTTTTATTGTGCTTCTTCCTCTTTTCTTGCTACAGATATGCATAATTTCCAACATTTAAATATGCCACATTTTATTATTCGTTTTTATCTCATCATGCATGCGCTTGTTATTCAAAGTGTTGCACGAAGTGTTTGGACATCAATTATCATCTGGGATGCATGACTGAACACTTTCGTTTGTCAGTCGCCTTTCTACTGTGTTTGGCATGTTGCAGTTTCAGCAGCCAAGAAAAGGAAACCATTAGACAGCTATCTGAAGATTTTAGTAAAAATAGAAGATGGTTGTGAGAGGAGCCCCCGATTTAAAGGCTCAGCTTAAGTAAATAAATATGATAATATCATTTGAAGAAAGAGTAATAAAGATTGACCTTTCTCATGACAGTTTCCAAAACTGTCCTAACACAGAAAGTTTTGCACTGAATTAAAAGCTTTAAACACTAACTGATGGTTGCAGGAAAAATTCTCACTTTGATAAACCATAACTTGCATGCTACCGATTTTTTTAAGTTTTGTTGCTTAACATGCACCTTTAGAAGTATCATGCAAGCAATGACACTTTCTGTCAGGCTGCAACTCCAGCATGGCGCTTATTTTCTTTAACAAGTCCATGCCAGAATGAGGAAGGGAAATTCTTGAGAAAGCAGCAGCCAGCCCCCAGATGGCCACCATCCAAATCTAACAAAATAACTCAAGTTCTATCAAAGAGAACAAGGTCTTTACCTTCAGGGCATTATTCCGCAAAATTTGTGCACACTCCCCAAAGAAAAACAAAACAAACAAAAAAACAGCATGCTGTCATACTAAGCTGTTAATATTTAGCTTTTCTGAGCCTTGGTCACCTCCTTTAACATGAGAAGGAATAAAAAAAATAAAGAAGTGCAACCAGTTTTTGTTACTGAGAGAAAAATAACTTGCATACTTCCTTGTGTACTATCTTAATTTCTGTTGTAGAAACATGTTACGTGTTAAGAAACAGACACAAAGCAAATTGTCTACTTGATGCTGTGGTTCAAGATGTTGTTATTAGCAAGAGAGCTATTTTCATCATGTTCCCCAAAAGATATCAGGTGAAAAAATTTCTTTGTCTATGATTTAAGGCACTGTAGGCTATTACTTTATTAGGTTTACCTGTTCAATTGCTTGTCAACAAATAGTTTTATATGGTAACAACTTCATCCATTTAGTAACAATGTGATAAGACTTGCTGAAGTTCAAACCAAACCTCAGGATCGAAAGGAAATTTATGTAGCATAAACCATGCTTTAAGGAGCCAGATAGACTCCTGGCTCAGAGTCTTTCAGAAACTGCTGGTCTGCAGCTTTAGCACCCGACCTTTTGGGGTTGTGCACAGAAAGATGCAGTGAGAGGGAGTTGTGTGAATTAAATTACCTTGTTGACGTCAAAGGTCAGAGGAGAATGGGAATACTGGTTTGAGAAGCTAGAGAGGCAGCTCAGGTAACCACTCATTACTACCTAGGTTTGGAGAATATAATCTTTGAATGTCCAACATGTCAAAACTTGAAGCAGACAGGCAACAGCAGCAGAACACACCAGGTGTCATCCTGTCAGCTCAGGAAACCGAGGCTACCATTAACAGTTGGATAATTACAAATTGGAAAAGGACATTTTGATGGAAGGGTCAAAATTGGTGTAAACATCTTAAATCATGGTGGTGGTGATAGTTTCTTCTCACACTCTTGGCCCCTGTTGAGCACTGGTACAGCTACTTAAAGGAGGACACGTCACCATGTCACAAAGGTCAACTAAATTCAAACTGGTTTCTTGAACGTAAAAAAATGAGTATATAAAAATATAATTGGACTCCACTGGCCTTCATAGTCATCAGATTTCAACCTTTTGTATTGGGTGGGATGGGAAACTTACATAGAGGATGTCTATTCAACAATCTGCAGGAACTGTGTGATTCTCTAATGTTAATATGGACAAAAACCTTTTTACATATTGTCTCCCATTGTAGATTCACCAAAAAATCTGGACCCACCTGTATTTATAAAGCCACTTGAAGACTGCTGTGCGGATGAAGGAACTGACTTAGTTCTAAGAGGAGTTCTCACAGGAAGTCAGCCCATCAAAGTTGTATGGCTGCACAACGGTAAGCAAAGAACAAGGTACATTGTTGTATCCTTGCTCAGTGACAGATTTTATTGTCACACAATACACACTAGTAATCTAAAACAGAAAAAAAGAGTCTGGAATCTACAATCCAAACAAATTAACCTCTTACTTACAGGAGTAGATATAATATGAATGATGTTTTGCATTGGAATTAAAGCTGACTGAAGACCTGAAAGTTATCCAGTACATATTTAACTTTCAGATATGATGATTTTTATAAAATGGTTTAATCTAAGATGGGAGCTTAAGATTGGAATGAGGTCAAAATTGGAAATTTCAAAATTTCCAACCATTATAGAAAGCAGAATTCACATCAGAATCTGGGCAACAAAAGGACAAAGTTCATTTTGTGTCCAAAACAAGCTGTTATTATTGTTGCTCAAGGATCTTGCTCGACTCATACGATGTGATGACCCTACACTTGCCTCTTTGGTTTAGAGACATATTTCTAGAATCTAAAGCGCTACTGAGAATAAAGCCCAAGACTTCCTAAGTGTGAGGTGGTGCAAACAACTTTACTCCCACATTGCCATTTGAACAACTATCTAAACCGCTAGCATAGCTAACTCCTAAGAAAGTTTTAAGTTGGATGTTGTTTGGGAAAAATTTATTTTCAACACAAGAGATTTGGCTCCTTCTCAAAATTTCTTCCTGTTTCTCGAACACACCTTATCTCTGTCAGTAACACTGACTTTCCCTGCAATGCCACTTTAGTTAAATCAAGCTATCCCTGTGCTAGCAAAGAAGTATGCTTCTATTGTTTTTATTTTAATTTGCAGGTGAAAGGGTACATTTTGGAAACTCCTCCTTGAATGGCCATGATGTAAGTTTTGTGGTGAGGGAGTGCTTGCCAGAAGATGCTGGGGCTTACACATGCTTGGCTGAAAATGATGCAGGGAGAACATCCTGCAGTGCAGCTGTGTTTGTTAGAGGTAAGAGAGATCAACATATTTTCACGGTAGTTGAAAAAAAAGTTAGTAATTCGTGAACAAGAAAGTTAATTTTTAACACAGTTAATGACAATAATATTTTCTGAACAAAGAAGGTACTCATTTTGTAAGTTACAATAGACCAAGCTTCCCTCTCCAGGAATCCACAAATCTCCAACAAAAACGCTACTTGGCCAAGTAGCATTGAGACAAATGGCCCGAGAAACTTCTTGAAACCTCTCTACGTAACCATCAATTGACTAAGTTTGTCCCAGAGGTGCCACAATCAATTAAAACAGAGTCACTGGAGCAAATATTAACATTTCAAAGTGTGTTGTATCAAGTTGCCAATTAAAACTTGTTGGGAACTATGAACCAAAAGAGAAACTGGGGTGGAGGTTCATCTTCCAGCAGAGCAATGACACAAAATATTCAGTGGATTGGTATTCATGCAACCAATTTTTTAGACCTATATTCAACTGAAAATCTGAGACAGAACTTGAAAATACCACTGGTGTGCAAAATACAATTGCACACTTTATTTTTGATAAATAAAGCATGTATATTTTTTCTATAACATCACATTTATGAATTGCTTTGTTTTGGTCTACTACACAAAATCCTAGTAGAAGGCAAGGAAGTTTGTGTTTGTAAATGGATGAAAAAATGTGACTAAGTGTGAATACTTTTGCAAGACATTGTGAAAGTTTGCCAGAGTTTTATTGTTGATGTTGCCTATTTTCTTTTCCTCTTAATTCCAACCAATACAGACTTCGAAAGTATGTATGGTGTCACAAAGATTCCCACTTCTGCATCCAAAAGCACTGCAGAAAATGGACAGTCTTCACAAACCTCCAAAGCTGAGTTGCACAAGTGTAATGGATCTATCTGTACATCACCTGCAAAGTTTGTTCAACAGAGCCCAGTCTCTTCACCGAAAGGTAAAGGCGTTCATCACACTTTTCAGTAGCATTTTAATTTGGGGCAATTTCCATTATTTATTTGGAAGGAAGCCATGTATATATTACTTTTTCCTGCATTTAAAACCCAGAAAAATATCTTAACCTCAGGATGTTCCTGTTTAGTCTCTGAAAGGAAACACACTTCCAGTCCTTGCGTGATTGGCTGTCAGGCAACATGTATACCAATTGTAAAAGCCTTCCTCAACAATGCAGCTCTCTGATACACCCACTGAAAGTTTTCATTCCCAGTTAAACACCATGTAGGGAAGTGGACATTGCACTTCAAGTTCACTGAAACTTCCTGAGTCTGTAAGCTGATAGCCATAGTAGTCAAAGTTGGACCACACCTTCATTTTCAGCAGCTTAAACCTGCCTGCTCTTCATCTCTCTGCACAGAAGTCATCCCAAAGAAGAGAACCAACTCGACAGGTGAGAAATACTTTTTTCATTCTTTTGTCCAACCAAGTAGCGTATCAAAACAAAACATTCCCATGTGGTGTTGTTTAATACATAATTTTTCATTTTCTTTTTTTTTTTTAGTCACTGCTTTTTTGTTGAATAATTGTAACTTGTAATTGTGAGTAGTTTGGTGTTTGCGCTATTATGGTTTGAATTGGGGTTGCAAAAAAAACCCAACAAACATGAATTGCTTTTAAGCTATTGTGCTTTATTATGTTGAAAAACTTTGCCTTAGGGTGTTGGCTGCCTGAACAAAAGCATGAGAAACGCACATGATAATGCCAGGCCATCTGTCGTAGAGTAAACATATTGTGTCATATTTCTTTTTTCTTGTTTTTTTTTTTTAATAATAAATTAGATATGAAGGGTGGACAGAAATTAGACACAGTGAGTTAACTATTATCACTAAAGCCTTTTAAAACATATTTATCTTTCTAAGTTCATTTAAATTTACCATCCACAATATTTACATACTGACAGTATTTGAAGAAGAAGATAACCTAAGCTCATACTCTATATGGACTTGTGTTCAAAGAGTGAGCTGTTTTATCTGTATTTAACATGAGCTAGGTTAGTGAGTATATCATTAGTGTTTTGATCTTTGTTTCTACATAATACACTTGATATTCCTGTATGCCACAATAATGGTATCATGAAACCAAACATATTCCTCCATCATACAGGATAGAACAAGGCCTAAAACCCTCTGCAAAACATTTTTTTAGTCTTTATCTCTAACTTACACTCCATGTTTTATTGTTTCCTTCCAGTGTGATAAAATGAAACTCTGACCTCAAAGACAAACACTCTTGTTGTTTTGTCTTCATAGGCCCAGTATTGAGCTTTCAAAATCCACCCCAGCATTTTGAGGTGAAGGTGGGACAAACTGCCAATCTGACGTGTTCTTTTACCGGAAGCCCCCCTGTGGTATCCTGCTGGATCAGGAACAAAGAACAGGTAAAAACAAAGCAAATGCCCAGCTTTTGATTACACAGTATTTGTCTAACACCATGGTTTTTCTTTTGTGTGTGTGTGTGCAGATAGTTGACGGTCCAGAATTGTGGACAGAACATACAGAACAGAGCAGTACGCTGGTCATAGCAGAGGCTACACCGCAGCACACAGGACGCTACACTGTGGTAGTGAAAGACCGCAAAAGCTCAGCCCAACACACACTTACCCTTTCTGTCATAGGTAAGACAATAACATACATTACACTAAGTGGCCACTTTATTAAGTGGACCTTGATAATACCAGGTTGGACCAATTTTTACCTTCAGAACTGCCTCAAATCTTTATGGTATAGGTTCAAGAATTTGACAAACATTCCTCAAATATTTTGATTACACCACACAGCTGTGAAGCATTCGAACAGTTAAAGATTCTGCTCATTTAAAACCCAATAAATCAATAACAATTAAGAAGGCTGATGCACTGCACTCAATAATGTCTACCAAGAAGACAGATAAAGATACAACAGTGTATATTGTCTTTGCCTAGCAATATCACTGTGCGAGGCTGACATCCTGTGAGAACGTCCAGTAGCATGTTGTCAGTTCCTTCATTGACACAGCAGTCTTTATAAAGACAGGTCTATTCTGATTTTTAAGAGAATCTGCAATGGAAAGAGGTGGAAAAAAGATTTTGATAGGATCACACAATTTCAGTGAATTTGTTCACTGTACACATGATTGTGTACAGTGAACATGAGATGTACCACACTCCCAAAGGAGTGTGGTACATCTCCTTTGGGATGTACCACTACATCCCAAAGGAGCTCTGCTAAATGGAGATCTGATGGATGTGGAGGTGATTTGACTACAATGAGCTCATTGTTATGTTAAAGAAACTCTCAATGCTCAGTTGGCTATGTGAGTACTAAGGGACTCATAATGGGACGAGAAAATATCCACCACACCATTATACCACCAGCAGTCTGAACACTTTACTTCAAGGCATGATGGATCTATGCTTTATTTACACTAAACTATGACTCGTATGAACGTCTGAATGAAGACACATAGGACCAGGGCTTGTTTTATTCAATCTGTTATTGTCCAGTTTTGGAGAACCACTGTGAATTCTGAGCAGACAGTTGGTGTGGTATTCAGCTGCAGTAGCTTATTGGCTTCAAGGTTAAAAAATTTGGTGGTTCTCTCAGTTTGAACCAGCTTGCCCTTCTCAATCATCTTTATACAGACAGGCCAGAGCCTCCTGCTTCGGGCCCGGTGGCTTCTCTCATCTCTCCATCCAACCTTGTGCTGTACTGGTCGGGACCCTGTTACGACGGCGGCAGTGCTGTCCTGGGCTATGAGCTGGAACTAAGAAACCAGGGACTTTCTGAGGCTGGGGAGTGGAAAAAACTCACTGCCAAGTGTACCAGCACCTCATACCAAGTGTCATCCGGGCTGCAACCAGGACAGGAGTACTGTTTCAGAGTGAGGGCTTATAACGCAGTTGGGGAGAGTGATCCCAGTCCAGTTTCAGCAGTGGTGAAGATGGAGGAACCAGGTTGGGTGTTATTTGTATCTGGTACCATATCTGAAAGTTGTAATTATAATAGGAAGCCTTTAATCAATATGTTGTGTTTGTATTTGTAGATTCTAAGAAAACACAAGAAGAAGCCACTCAATACTCCTGTGTCACTATTGATTCTTCCCACAAAGTTACAGATCACTACAACTTGCATGAGAAACTGGGAACGTGAGTATCTGCAGGTCACACATTTTCTAGCACTTGTGTTTCTGGAACTTGAGCCAAAACTCCCTTTTCTCGAGAACTTCCATTACTGTATTTTGGAAGAAAGAAATTGGATGTAAGAGTAGCAGTAGTTCTCTTGTATGGCTAGAGGGCAAATTCTGCCAGTAAATGTGATTACAACACGAGCTTGCAGAAACCTGTTCCTCCAATGACTCAGATTTTATGATGTACAGTGTCTTGATGTATATCTGTAAAAAATTAATAAAATTTCACTCTGGCAGTTGAAGAAAGAAAGAATAACTCATCTGAATTGCACATGTATTATCTGTGTTTGATTTTTCAACCATTTCAATCATGTTTCTTCATTCTTCACTGTCAAGGAGCCAAATTTTCTTATAATCCTTTCAAGTAACCTTAATCTTCAGACTCTCTGAAGGTAGTCCAAAGTATCCAGTCCTTTTTAACCTGGCCATGACACAAATGCAAATTGTGGATAAAAATACTTTTTAGGGTTTAAGCACACTTCAAAGACGAAATATGTCTAAAAGTCATGCTTTGACAAACAGGACTGAAAGAAATCCAATTAAGATTTGACAGAGAATGATAATCTTAGTTTGTCCATCCACTTTATGCAAAGAGTTTGGCTATTGCTCTTACTAGTGGAAGACATTTTATTTTATTTGTGCTAAACTGCAGTATATTTCAGTTTATAAATTCAGTTCAAAAATACAAAAAACTTTCATAGGAAAATTAAATGTTGTTGCAACTCACACTGTTAAATCTTATTCAAACAGTCATTATGGACAGTGATTCAGTGGGCTTGACCAATCTATAGTAGCTATCTGTTCTGTATAAACCTGAGGAAGCTACTGACTGAAGACACTGTTTATGTTGAATAGTCTCATTTCAACTCAATATTCATGAAACAGAGACAATATTTTCACCTAATCATCTCTGCTAGTTGTCTAATTCGCTTTTGCTGTTCCTCTTTAAATGTGTATCTGTCTATATTGTTAGAAAGGCAGGTAGAGAATGTCAGAGTCAGGAATATGATTCCTGCTCACTGAAATTGATGGAAGAGTTGGTTTGAACTTCCTGCCTCCTCATGATTTTTATACTGTAATGAACTTGTTATCTTGTATCTGTTGAGATGTTATTGTATGGTCACTTTCATGCCTGAAGATTTTAAGCAAAACTGACTTCTGTCCTCTTCAGGGGAAAATTTGGCTTGGTGTTCAAGCTCAGCCACAAGGAGACGGGCCGTGTGTGTGCGGGAAAGTTCTACAAAGGACGGCGAGCCAAAGAGAGAGAAGCTGCTCGTAAAGAAATCGAGCTAATGAATCATCTCCACCACCCCAAGCTGGTTCAGTGTCTGGGAGCTTATGATCATAAACCAGAGATGGTCATGGTAATGGAGTTGTAAGTACCATCATGTCAAATTCTCATTACAACGCTAAATTTAGGCTGTGTGTCAGATGTCAGAGTTGTATTTTTTTTCCTGTAGTATTGCAGGTGGGGAGCTCTTTGATCGCATTGTGGATGACAGCTTTGAGTACACAGAGCCTGGCAGCGTGCGCTACATACGGCAGATTCTGGAGGGGATCGCCTTCATGCATCAGCAGAAAATTGTTCACCTGGATCTGAAACCTGAAAATATCGTCTGTGTTGACACCACTGGCACTTCCATAAAGATAATTGACTTTGGATTAGCTAGCAAACTTGGTATGAAAAATGTAATTCTTTTCCTATTTATGCATCTCTCTTGTGTTGGATATGTGTTCTCAGTTTGCAATGCACGTTTACACAGATGGGAACACAGCTCTGAAGGTGATGCACGGCACTGCTGAGTTTATAGCACCGGAAGTTATCAACTATGAACCTGTGTGTTTGGCCACTGACATGTGGAGCATCGGTGTCATCTGCTACATCCTGTGAGTCACCTTGTTGTCCCCGCCACATCAAAACAGCACTTTAACACAGTTATTCGTTTTATTGCCAAAATGCAAATCAAAACGTTGGTATCACTCTTCTGACAGCGCAATAAATTCAAAGCATAGATTTGTCCCAAGGTGAAACAGTTAGCTTTCACTCCAGGAAGCACCCAAGAAATTTTGGATCAAAAATTCCCCCCACAGATGTCAAAGTAATTATAAGTGATGTCATCAGGAAATGTTTATACTTTCACCACTTTTACAGTAAAACCTGTTTTAGCAAAATAAAATTGCTAATAATCACATGTGAATGCTTCAAGCCACAAACCACATTTATTAGACATTGCATTTTTGACTTAATCATAAAGATTTTGATCAAATTAGAAGACTCCCAATTTTAACAGGTTTAAACTACAAACTTCAATCTACTTCATTGCCGGTTTTATGGATCCAGTAGAAAAATAACCCTGAACAATGAATGGTTTTTATCAAAGCATATTCATTTAAATGGCTCAGTCAAAGTCCATACCTAAATCCAAAGAAAAATGGCAAAGCTTCAAAATTGAAGTTAACAAGAACTCTTTTGCAAAGAAAATGGTCAACATTTTCGATTTCTGAAAATGCAAGGTTGGAAAAAACAATATTAAAGACTTGCAACTGTAATGTAAACAAAACATAGTTTCTGGAAAGCACTGAGCTAAAAACATAAGCAGCACACACTTTACTGATTTTATTCATTTATTTTTGAACGATTTTAATGAGATTTCCGTCTCATTTCACAATTATTTTATTGCACTGTACTGGCTTAAAATCTCAAAAAAATACATTAAAGTTAGTGTTTGTAGCATCAAAAAAAGTTAAAACTTTCAAAAGGTGTTAATATTTTTGCAAGTCATGTGCACATAAAAAGTGTATTTTTAAGGCTTTCTACAGTATACAATGTTGAATCTTCCTGCCATTGCTTTGCATGGCAGGCCCCAATCATACAGAAGAACAAATTTCAATCCGAAAGCCTTATAGAGCAAACCTCATACTATAATGCCACCTAGTGGTAAAAACTCACAAATACTCTTCTCAATCTTTCTGTTTTAGGCTCAGCGGTGAGTCTCCGTTCCAGGGAAACAGCGATGCGGAGACTCTGGCCTTGGTCACAGCAGCTCAGTGGGAGTTTGATGAAGAGAGCTTTGAAGATATAACTGAGGAGGCCCAGAATTTCATCAGCTCTCTCCTAAATAAGGATCCCAGGTCATTTCACAGATATATAGCCAAAACTCTCCCACAGACACCATTTTTCAGTCAGTCTTATGCAGTTCTCTTTGTATCTGTAGGCGGAGGATGTCTTGTGAAGAGGGTCTTGCTCACCCCTGGATGAAGAAGTTTGATTCTGAAATCCTATCTTCCACAAAATGTCTGTCGAAGGAGAAGATGAAGAGGTTTTTAGCCAGGCAGAAGTGGAAGGTAACACGCAGTATTTGAGCAATCTGTCCTGTGGAGCTCAGTTACTTTGTTGTCTCATTAAAATGTGTCTTACAGAAAGCTGGGAAGGCTATGCTAGCCCTAAAGAGAATGGCTTTGCTGTCTAAAAATGAAAGCTCTGCAACTCTCTCAAGCGCTGGTAAGGTTGAGATGCTTTTTGTCCTTTCCTCATCTTGACTGAGTCACTTTACTTTATTTGTGTGACATATTTATTTACTTTTGTTTCCTAGACCTTCCGCTGAGTCCTGAAGCAGAAGATGCGCTGCACTCTCTGGAGCGTAAGATGCAGGGACCACCACAATTTACCAAGAAACTGGAGGACCAAAAAGTAGCTCGGGGCTCCTGTGCCCGGCTCTCGTGCCACCTAAGTGGTATACACATAGGCTAACACAGTCATTTCACTCTTTGTCACCACTTAATTATCAACCCAGCCAGCATGCTGGGTGTTTTAGCCTCGTGACTCAAGGTACGACTTTTTGACAAACCAACAAGGAAATAGGATCAATGTCTCAACAACCAGGTCCAAAGCTGAACCTTCTACCAAGACGACTGAGCTTATAGCCTAAAAAGAATACTGAACAAAGAAAGGATTATGAATTTCCTTCTTTGTGAAAACTCATAGTGAGCACTAACTGGAGTCGACACAGAAGGCATTTAGGAAAATATGATTGGACGAAAAATGTAGCTCTTAAAGAAGTAAATGACTGTAAAAAAATAGTCTTTGTTTATTGTTGGTGTCATTCTAATTGTGGATAATTGTGAAGTTTTTTAGATATTCTTTGCACTTTAGAGCAAAGAATATCAATGATTTACTATTCATTAATACCAATATTTTAAGATGAGATCTGTAACAGTGACCTGAAACTTTTAAATGTGCATTTATTTATTTTATGTTGTGATAAAAAATGGAAACAAAACCCTTTTTTTCATTCTGTGGGTTAATTTATGTAATTTCTGCACAAATCTTTCATACTGAAATAATCTCCGAATGATGCACTAATACATTTGATGACAAGTCACGCTTGTTAGTGTATTCAGACCAAAAAGGCTAAAAGTTCACTTGCTTCTGAAAGTGTACAAACAGCACCAATACCAGATGTCTCACTTCTCTTGTTTTTTACTGCAGGATATCCTGATCCAGAGGTGGTGTGGCTGTGTGGAGATGAACCTGTAGAAGAATCATCCACAGTGCAAATAGAGTATGATGATGATGGATGCTGCACCCTGATTCTTTCAAAAGTTGAAGCAGAGGATGCAAATGTTTACACCTGCAGGGCAACCAATGACCACGGGGAGATGTTGTGCACCGCTAAACTAACAGTTCTATAATAGAGTAAATATATGTATGCAAAGAGGAATTGTACAGACATGAGGATCTTTGGTGTCTTGAATATATACAGTCATGTTTTGATGTGGAGAAGCCAAATGAAAAAAGTTCTGTAAGACTGTTGCATCTGAAAGAGTATAACACACATTATTGTACACAGTTTAGATGTGATTCCTGAATATAGTTACAAGCATGCTATGGAAGAGTTGATATTTCCTTAATATTTCCTTCAATATGCCGATTTAAATGTGGTTTCTGCTAATAATGTGAACTATAGAGCAATATTGTCACATTAGTTTTTAGAGATAAAGTGGACTCAAACTAAAGTGTTGGAGTAATGTTAAGAGGATGCCATCATATTTCTGATTGACTTTAAGGTTTTGATAGAATATTTGAAAAAAAGAAATCATGTCTAAATATATTACTAGAAGAAGTATAATCAACCATTATTTTGCATTTCAAGTAGGTGTAATTTATGTTTTTGCATCTTATGTGTCACATTTGCTGCTGCTTTTACCATGATATAGTTGTCGAGAAGTTGTTAAAATTGACTAGTGGCATACCAAACAATGTAGAGATTCATGAAGATTTATAAAGAAATATTTTTGTAATGAATAAAGGGCAATGAAACGTCTTTGATTTTTATCTTTGCAACATCACATCTTCACTTGCAAACAACCACTACTCCTTTTAGGGGGAAGTAGATGTGAATGCAACTTCTATGCTATTTGGTTAAACAAAGTTTAAAACAAATGGACAGATGAGTTTTGTAAGCTCTAGATTCTCACATATCCTGCCTTCTTTTTACTTTTGATCTTTAGTATCTCATCTGTCACACAACAGACTAAAATCTCATGTCTGCTTCAGTTGAACAAGACGTTCTCAATTTTTCCTTTTGCTCCAAGAAACTCAGTTTGTCTGAAAAACATACATTTTGATTGTTGATACGTTTTTCTTCTACATAAGTTCATTCATTTTCATTTATCTTAAAAATAATTATGACCAGGCTCCAAAAACTTTGTTGAGTACCACAAAAAGGAAGTCTGAGGACGACCAATGGAACTTGTTCCACAATTTAATCTAATTAAGTCCTTTCCACAAGTCTAAAATTTGTTTCTAAAGGTAAGAACTATCTACAAAATAGCACGGTTATTTGCTGCTTAGACTGAAGAGTATGCAATATCTAGTAGATAAAATACAAATTTACACATTTATACAAAATGACATTTCTACTAAAAAATTATTTCTACACATCATAGTAATTTTCAATTTAAATAAAAGAAAATTCATTTTCTGTGAAATAGTAAAGAATCATTTTTGGATGCATTGGGTGGTATGCATCACATGGGGAAGAGCAGGAAGCCGCTGAATGTGTTGTAGTGCATCCCATCATCATAGACGGCCCTGTTTGGCTCCAGCTGCACGTACACGTTGTCTCCCACTTTCAGAGAGATGACCACAGCGTTGCTTCCACTGTCGTGAATATCAGTCGCAGCGGTGTCCCACACAGACGTCAGCCGTTCGCTGTTCTTCATGAGGCTCACAACCGAGTTGGGAGCAGGAGTCATGTTGTTGAACATCGAGAACCGAAAGAAGTACATTCCACTGACCGTTGCTGTGAAAATACCTACAAAATATGAAGAGTTATGAGAACTGCAGTAAGACATGCAACCCATTGATTTGATTAGTTTGTTTTCCTGTCTTTAGACACGTTTATTCCTAGTGCTGTACACACCTGTTGATGGATTATAGCAGTTCCCTGTGTTGGAGAAAACCTTTTTGTACGTTAGTGGGGTAGCAGTGGTAAAAGGTCCTGTGTTTCCAGAGCCAGGGAGAGCTGCAGAGAAAGCCACTCGAGGAGTGCCTGAAAATATCAAAAATAACAGATTGGAAACTTGACAGGGAGTAACTATATTTTATCATAAGGTTGATAAATGTATCACCTTGAGTGAGTCTCCGCAACTCTTGAACTTCTTTTTCAGCATTTTCCAGCCTGGTTTCAAGAGAAGTAATTCTTTGTTCCATGTTTGTGGGGCAGATGTTACAGCAGCTGGCTGAGCCTCCAAAAGGACAAATATCGTCATCATTCCCTGGACCAGAATGACAAAGGCTGAACGTTAGCATCAGAACAATAACCTTCTTCATGTTTGTTGCTTTTGAGCTTCTGCGCCACTCCACAAATGTCTCCAACCTTTTATCACATGTGAATGTGTAACGTGTGATAAGTAGGTCATGTTGAGACGTTTACTCCAGACACTCACCATACATGCACACACAAACTACGGACACAAAGATTCTACACAAAAGCCTTTTGTTTCATATGGAAACTTACTGTAGAAACGAAACTTAACTTTAGTTAATTTAGAGCATCGGATGACCACTGGGAGGACCTTTAGTGACATCAGCAGTCCAGGAGGCAAACCTTAGGATATAAGCAATGTGTCTTCCGTGTTTGAGCAGATGCTGTATAATTTCGGTTATATTCACTCCACAACAAATTAGCCTGTGAGGGTAAGCGTCTCTTTTCTAGCGCTAAAAAAGAATAAAATAAGTAAAGTCTGATTATTTGTGTTGGCTGATTTCCTGCATGTGTGGTCACATGGTTCCGGTCCATCAGTAAACTTATATGATAACAGTCAAGACTCCTGTGTGCATGTTAAAATAGAATTTCAGATACTGTATATTCAGTTCTGCTTAAGCTAACTCTGAGTTGTTGAAATTAAAGAAAATGGTGAAGGTCAAAAACTCTCACGACTATATTTTCATTGAAATGTATTTGTTAAACCCGAGCAACTTTGTCATTTTGTTGGTTTTTTTGCTCTTTGTCACAATGCTGCTATTTATTAACTTGGCCAGCATGCCACATACTGCTATCACTGGATAAAGGTGTGAGTGTCTATAAAATCTACATAGGAGTATGATCAAGGTTTTGTTGTCCCAAAAACCAGTTTTGAAGGTGCAACTTCCTCCAACAAGAGAGAGTTCAGTCTAAAATAGACATAGCAACCAAGAAAAAATGCTCAATTTCCATAATTGTAGCAGTTCACATGCCATGATAACTGAAGTCTACATATAGGTCCTGCAATTAACAAAAAATGACTTGCAGTAACAGATAAAAATACTAAGAAACTAAAAATTGTCTTTTGAAATATATTTAAATCTATAGCCGAAGAAAAACGACTAGTGACTGAGGGTCACTGCGCGTAACACAAACCCTGTAAATTCTAGACACTAACAGGTACCATAGAATTGCACAAAAATCCGTGAGGGATGGATTTTTTTTCTATGTCAAGAAAAAAAAAACATTTTAAACTGTTTCTTTTTAATAAAAAAAAAAACAATTTGATGACAACCCATGACAGTTACACTTGTTAGTGTATTCAGACGTGCTTGCTTCTGAAGGTGAACAAACAGCACCGATACCAGATATCTCACTCCTCTTATTTCTTACTGCAGAATATCCTGTTCCAGAGGGGGTGTGGCAGTGTGGAGATGTACCTGTCATAGAATCATCCACAGTCCAGATAGAGTACGATGATGATGGATGCTGCACCCTGACTCTTTCAAAAGTTTTAGCAGAGAATGCAAATGTTTACATATGCAGGGCAACCAATGACCACGGGGAGATTTTGTGCACCACTAAACTAACAGTTCTATAAAGAGTCAATATATGCAAAGAGGAATTGTACAGACATGATGATCTTTGTTGTCTTGAATATGTAGGGTGAAGAAGCAAAATGAGGAATGTTCTGAAAGAATTTTGGTGCAATTGAAAGAGTATAACATAGTTGCACTATTCAGTTGAGTATAAATAGTTTCAATATTTCTTTTTTTCTCTCCTACAAATATCTACTTCAGTTGTTTTATACATTTCCAAGTACTTCACTACTGCAGTTTATTGTTGATGCTTTTTGATACATTAATTTTTATGACTTTAAAATGATCATCAAAGCTAAAAGCTATCTGGAAAATAACCCTGGATATTTATTACTCAGGATATTTTAAATGCTATTTAATAAGTTCATTTATGCAGATAAAACACAATTTTACACTCACACAAAATGCAGTATTTCTGATTTATTTATTTCATCAAGCATTTTCTACACAAATTATGCTAATTTGCAAATTGAAAAAAGAAACTTCCTTTATTGTGAAATAATAAATCATGCTGGCATGCAGAGCTTTTGTATGCATCACATTGTAAAAAGCAGGAAGCCGCTGAAAGTGTTGTAGTTCATGGTGTCGTCGTAGACCAGCCTGTTTGGATGCAGCTGCACGAACACGTTGTCTCCCACTTTCAGAGGGATGACCACAGCGTTGCTGCCCATGTCATTGCTGTCAGACCCATTGGTGTCCCACACAGACGTCAGCCGTTCGCTGTTCTTCATGAGGCTCACAAGCGAGTTGGGGGTAGAAGCCAGGTTGTTGAACATTGAGAAGCGAAAAAAGTACATACCACTGACCATCGCTGTAAAAACACCTGTGAAAACATGAAGGATTAGAAGAACTGAACAGAATATACAAATTAATATGAATTTGACTGTTCTTGTTTT
This sequence comes from Xiphophorus maculatus, assembly GCF_002775205.1. Lineage (NCBI taxonomy): Eukaryota > Metazoa > Chordata > Actinopteri > Cyprinodontiformes > Poeciliidae > Xiphophorus > Xiphophorus maculatus. The sequence goes on along the minus strand of NC_036458.1, from coordinate 7,298,161 downwards.
TGTATACATGTCTTCCTAATGCTGTACACACCTGTTGATGGATTATAGCTATTGCCTGTGTTGGAGAAAACCTTTTTGTACTGCAATGGGGTAGCAGTGGTAAAAGGTCCTATGTCTCCAGAACCAGAATCCCTGAGAGCTGCTGAAAAAGCCACCTGAGGAGAGCCTGAAAACATCAAAACACCAGAAATACATTGGAAAACTGGACATGCAGTAATTATATTTCACCGTAAAGCTGAAAGATTTATTACCTCCAGTGAGGCTCCGTAACTCCAGAACTTCTTTTTCGGTGTTTTGCAGCCTGGTCTCCAGAAAAGTAATTTTTTCTGCCATGTTTACAACCTTCTCCCCCAGTTCTCCCACTTTTTGAGTTACAGATATGAGAGACCAGATGTTACAGCTGCCAACCGAGTCTGCAACCTGACAGGCTTTGTCTTTTTTCTCATCAGGTCCAGGATCAGAAAGGCAGATGCCAAATGCTATCATCAGAATAACAATCTTCTTCATGTTTGTTGCTTTTGAGTTTCTGCTCCTCTTCTCAGACGTCTCCAACCTTTTATGCCTGCTGACTGCATGGGACAGTGAGCAAAAGTAGCTCACTACTCTTGTGCCCGCCTCTTAATGTCACCTCAGTGGTATGTAAAAATGCTTTGATCAAAAATGTTAACATAGAAATTCACATATTCTTTCCTCTTAAATTAACTCTTAACTGTTTAAGGAAATTCTGAAGACTAAGAAATCTTAAAATGTTATTTTCATTGAGATTTTTTCACTTTAAACACAAGCCACATTTCCATCCTTTTTGTCATTACCTTCCTATTTACTTAGCCAGCAAGTTAGCACTTCTTAGATACACGGATCTAAGTTGTGACAGGTGGCAAAATCAGCATAGAAGTATGATCAAGGCTCTGTTGTCCCAAAAATCAGTTTTGAATGTGCAACTTCCACAAATGAAAGAGTTTAATCTAAAATATGTATAGCAACCTAGAAAATATGCTCCATTTCCTTCACTATAAGAATGCATTTATTTTATTTATCACATTTATAATCAGTTCACATGACATGATAACTGAAGTCTACATAGAGGTCCTGCAATTAATAAAAAATGACTTGCAGTAAAGATAAAAATACTAAGAAACTAAAAATTGTCTTTTGAAATATATTTAAATAAATAATGTAACACAATTTATTTTTATTTTATTGGTTCATGTTAGTAATTTTTACATTATTTAAAGAATGCAGCTATGTTAGAAAAAAAAAATTAAACTCTTTCTTTTTAATGTGCTACTGAAAAAAAACAATTTGATAACAACCCATGACAGTTACACTTGTTAGTGTATTCAGACGTGCTTGCTTCTGAAGGTGAACAAACAGCACTGATACCAGATATCTCACTCCTCTTATTTCTTACTGCAAGATATCCTGTTCCAGAGGGGGTGTGGCAGTGTGGAGATGTACCTGTCGTAGAATCATCCACAGTCCAGACAGAGTACGATGATGATGGATGCTGCACCATGACTCTTTCAAAAGTTTTAGCAGAGAACGCAAATGTTTACATATGCAGGGCAACCAATGACCACGGGGAGATTTTGTGCGCCACTAAACTAACAGTTCTATAAAGAGTCAATATATGCAAAGAGGAATTGTACAGACATGATGATCTTTGTTGTCTTGAATATGTAGGGTGAAGAAGCAAAATGAGGAATGTTCTGAAAAAATTTTGGTGCAATTGAAAGAGTATAACATAGTTGCTCTATTCAGTTGAGTATAAATAGTTTCAACATTTCTTTTTTTCTCTCCTACAAATATCTACTTCAGTTGTATACGTTTCCAAGTACTTCACTACTGCAGTTTTTTGTTGATGCTTTTTGAGCATCAACAAAGTGATTTTAAAGTCATTTTTATGACTTTAAAATTCTCATCAAAGCTAAAAGCTATCTGGAAAATAACCCTGGATATTTATTACTCAGGATATTTTAAATGCTATTTAATGAGTTCATTTATGTAGATAAAACACAATTTTACACTCACACAAAATGCAGTATTTCTGATTTATTTATTTATTTCATCAAGCATTTTCTACACAAATTATGCTAATTTGCAAATTGAAAAAAGAAACTTCCTTTATTGTGAAATAATAAATCATGCTGGCATGCAGAGCTGTTGTATGCATCACATTGTAAAAAGCAGGAAGCCGCTGAAAGTGTTGTAGTTCATGGTGTCGTCGTAGACCAGCCTGTTTGGATGCAGCTGCACGAACACGTTGTCTCCCACTTTCAGAGGGATGACCACAGCGTTGCTGCCCATGTCATTGCTGTCAGACCCATTGGTGTCCCACACAGACGTCAGCCATTCGCTGTTCTTCGTGAGGCTCACAAGCGAGTTGGGGGTAGAAGCCAGGTTGTTGAACATTGAGAAGCGAAAAAAGTACATTCCACTGACCATCGCTGTAAAAACACCTGTGAAAACATGAAGGATTAGAAGAACTGAACGGAATATACAAATTAATATGAATTTGACTGTTCTTGTTTTTGTATACATGTCTTCCTAATGCTGTACACACCTGTTGATGGATTATAGCTATTGCCTGTGTTGGAGAAAACCTTTTTGTACTGCAATGGGGTAGCAGTGGTAAAAGGTCCTATGTTTCCAGAACCAGAATCCCTGAGAGCTGCTGAAAAAGCCACCTGAGGAGAGCCTGAAAACATCAAAACACCAGAAATACATTGGAAAACTGGACATGCAGTAATTATATTTCACCGTAAAGCTGAAAGATTTATTACCTCCAGTGAGGCTCCGTAACTCCAGAAGTTCTTTTTCAGTGTTTTGCAGCCTGGTCTCCAGAAAAGTAATTTTTTCTGCCATGTTTACAACCTTCTCCCCCAGTTCTCCCACTTTTTGAGTTACAGATGTGAGAGAGCAGATGTTACAGCTGCCAACCGAGTCTGCAACCTGACAGGCTTTGTCTTTTTTCTCATCAGGTCCAGGATCAGAAAGGCAGATGCCAAATGCTATCATCAGAATAACAATCTTCTTCATGTTTGTTGCTTTTGAGTTTCTGCTCCTCTTCTCAGACGTCTCCAACCTTTTATGCCTGCTGACTGCATGGGACAGTGAGCAAAAGTAGCTCACTACTCTTGTGCCCGCCTCTTAATGTCACCTCAGTGGTATGTAAAAATGCTTTGATCAAAAATGTTAACATAGAAATTCACATATTCTTTCCTCTTAAATTAACTCTTAACTGTTTAAGGAAATTCTGAAGACTAAGAAATCTTAAAATGTTATTTTCATTGAGATTTTTTCACTTTAAACACAAGCCACATTTCCATCCTTTTTGTCATTACCTTCCTATTTACTTAGCCAGCAAGTTAGCACTTCTTAGATACACGGATCTAAGTTGTGACAGGTGGCAAAATCAACATAGAAGTATGATCAAGGCTCTGTTGTCCCAAAAAACAGTTTTGAATGTGCAACTTCCACAAATGAAAGAGTTTAATCTAAAATATGTATAGCAACCTAGAAAATATGCTCCATTTCCTTCACTATAAGAATGCATTTATTTTATTTATCACGTTTATAATCAGTTCACATGACATGATAACTGAAGTCTACATAGAGGTCCTGCAATTAATAAAAAATGACTTGCAGTAAAGATAAAAATACTAAGAAACTAAAAATTGTCTTTTGAAATATATTTAAATAAATAATGTAACACAATTTATTTTTATTTTATTGGTTCATGTTAGTAATTTTTACATTATTTAAAGAATGCAGCTATGTTAGAAAAAAAAAATTAAACTCTTTCTTTTTAATGTGCTACTGAAAAAAAACAATTTGATAACAACCCATGACAGTTACACTTGTTAGTGTATTCAGACATGTTTGCTTCTGAAGGTGAACAAACAGCACTGATACCAGATATCTCACTCCTCTTATTTCTTACTGCAAGATATCCTGTTCCAGAGGTGGTGTGGCAGTGTGGAGATGTACCTGTCGTAGAATCATCCACAGTCCAGATAGAGTACGATGATGATGGATGCTGCACCATGACTGTAGCGCTAAAAAAGAATAAAATAAGTAAAGTCTGATTATTTGTGTCGGCTGATTTCCTGCATGTGTGGTCACATGGTTCCGGTCCATCAGTAAACTTATATGATAACAGTCAAGACTCCTGTGTGCATGTTAAAATAGAATTTCAGATACTGTATATTCAGTTCTGCTTAAGCTAACTCTGAGTTGTTGAAATTAAAGAAAATGGTGAAGGTCAAAAACTCTCACGACTATATTTTCATTGAAATGTATTTGTTAAACCCGAGCAACTTTGTCATTTTGTTGGTTTTTTTGCTCTTCGTCACAATGCTGCTATTTATTAACTTGGCCAGCATGCCACATACTGCTATCACTGGATAAAGGTGTGAGTGTCTATAAAATCTACATAGAAGTATGATCAAGGTTTTGTTGTCCCAAAAACCAGTTTTGAAGGTGCAACTTCCTCCAACAAGAGAGAGTTCAGTCTAAAATAGACATAGCAACCAAGAAAAAATGCTCAATTTCCATAATTGTAGCAGTTCACATGCCATGATAACTGAAGTCTACATATAGGTCCTGCAATTAACAAAAAATGACTTGCAGTAACAGATAAAAATACTAAGGAACTAAAAATTGTCTTTTGAAATATATTTAAATATATAGCCGAAGAAAAACGACTAGTGACTGAGGGTCACTGCGCGTAACACAAACCCTGTAAATTCTAGACACTAACAGGTACCATAGAATTGCACAAAAATCCGTGAGGGATGGATTTTTTTTCTATGTCAAGAAAAAAAAAACATTTTAAACTGTTTCTTTTTAATAAAAAAAAAAACAATTTGATGACAACCCATGACAGTTACACTTGTTAGTGTATTCAGACGTGCTTGCTTCTGAAGGTGAACAAACAGCACCGATACCAGATATCTCACTCCTCTTATTTCTTACTGCAGAATATCCTGTTCCAGAGGGGGTGTGGCAGTGTGGAGATGTACCTGTCATAGAATCATCCACAGTCCAGATAGAGTACGATGATGATGGATGCTGCACCCTGACTCTTTCAAAAGTTTTAGCAGAGAATGCAAATGTTTACATATGCAGGGCAACCAATGACCACGGGGAGATATTGTGCACCACTAAACTAACAGTTCTATAAAGAGTCAATATATGCAAAGAGGAATTGTACAGACATGATGATCTTTGTTGTCTTGAATATGTAGGGTGAAGAAGCAAAATGAGGAATGTTCTGAAAGAGTTTTGGTGCAATTGCAAGAGCATAACATAGTTGCTCTATTCAGTTGAGTATAAATAGTTTCAATATTTCTTTTTTTCTCTCCTACAAATATCTACTTCAGTTGTTTTATACATTTCCAAGTACTTCACTGCTGCAGTTTATTGTTGATGCTTTTTGATACATTAATTTTTATGACTTTAAAATGATCATCAAAGCTAAAAGCTATCTGGAAAATAACCCTGGATATTTATTACTCAGGATATTTTAAATGCTATTTAATAAGTTCATTTATGCAGATAAAACACAATTTTACACTCACACAAAATGCAGTATTTCTGATTTATTTATTTCATCAAGCATTTTCTACACAAATTATGCTAATTTGCAAATTGAAAAAAGAAACTTCCTTTATTGTGAAATAATAAATCATGCTGGCATGCAGAGCTTTTGTATGCATCACATTGTAAAAAGCAGGAAGCCGCTGAAAGTGTTGTAGTTCATGGTGTCGTCGTAGACCAGCCTGTTTGGATGCAGCTGCACGAACACGTTGTCTCCCACTTTCAGAGGGATGACCACAGCGTTGCTGCCCATGTCATTGCTGTCAGACCCATTGGTGTCCCACACAGACGTCAGCCGTTCGCTGTTCTTCATGAGGCTCACAAGCGAGTTGGGGGTAGAAGCCAGGTTGTTGAACATTGAGAAGCGAAAAAAGTACATACCACTGACCATCGCTGTAAAAACACCTGTGAAAACATGAAGGATTAGAAGAACTGAACGGAATATACAAATTAATATGAATTTGACTGTTCTTGTTTTTGTATACATGTCTTCCTAATGCTGTACACACCTGTTGATGGATTATAGCTATTGCCTGTGTTGGAGAAAACCTTTTTGTACTGCAATGGGGTAGCAGTGGTAAAAGGTCCTATGTCTCCAGAACCAGAATCCCTGAGAGCTGCTGAAAAAGCCACCTGAGGAGAGCCTGAAAACATCAAAACACCAGAAATACATTGGAAAACTGGACATGCAGTAATTATATTTCACCGTAAAGCTGAAAGATTTATTACCTCCAGTGAGGCTCCGTAACTCCAGAAGTTCTTTTTCGGTGTTTTGCAGCCTGGTCTCCAGAAAAGTAATTTTTTCTGCCATGTTTACAACCTTCTCCCCCAGTTCTCCCACTTTTTGAGTTACAGATGTGAGAGAGCAGATGTTACAGCTGCCAACCGAGTCTGCAACCTGACAGGCTTTGTCTTTTTTCTCATCAGGTCCAGGATCAGAAAGGCAGATGCCAAATGCTATCATCAGAATAACAATCTTCTTCATGTTTGTTGCTTTTGAGTTTCTGCTCCTCTTCTCAGACGTCTCCAACCTTTTATGCCTGCTGACTGCATGGGACAGTGAGCAAAAGTAGCTCACTACTCTTGTGCCCGCCTCTTAATGTCACCTCAGTGGTATGTAAAAATGCTTTGATCAAAGTGTTAACATAGAAATTCACATATTCTTTCCTCTTAAATTAACTCTTAACTGTTTAAGGAAATTCTGAAGACTAAGAAATCTTAAAATGTTATTTTCATTGAGATTTTTTCACTTTAAACACAAGCCACATTTCCATCCTTTTTGTCATTACCTTCCTATTTACTTAGCCAGCAAGTTAGCACTTCTTAGATACACGGATCTAAGTTGTGACAGGTGGCAAAATCAGCATAGAAGTATGATCAAGGCTCTGTTGTCCCAAAAAACAGTTTTGAATGTGCAACTTCCACAAATGAAAGAGTTTAATCTAAAATATGTATAGCAACCTAGAAAATATGCTCCATTTCCTTCACTATAAGAATGCATTTATTTTATTTATCACATTTATAATCAGTTCACATGACATGATAACTGAAGTCTACATAGAGGTCCTGCAATTAATAAAAAATGACTTGCAGTAAAGATAAAAATACTAAGAAACTAAAAATTGTCTTTTGAAATATATTTAAATAAATAATGTAACACAATTTATTTTTATTTTATTGGTTCATGTTAGTAATTTTTACATTATTTAAAGAATGCAGCTATGTTAGAAAAAAAAAATTAAACTCTTTCTTTTTAATGTGCTACTGAAAAAAAACAATTTGATAACAACCCATGACAGTTACACTTGTTAGTGTATTCAGACATGTTTGCTTCTGAAGGTGAACAAACAGCACTGATACCAGATATCTCACTCCTCTTATTTCTTACTGCAAGATATCCTGTTCCAGAGGTGGTGTGGCAGTGTGGAGATGTACCTGTCGTAGAATCATCCACAGTCCAGATAGAGTACGATGATGATGGATGCTGCACCATGACTCTAGCGCTAAAAAAGAATAAAATAAGTAAAGTCTGATTATTTGTGTCGGCTGATTTCCTGCATGTGTGGTCACATGGTTCCGGTCCATCAGTAAACTTATATGATAACAGTCAAGACTCCTGTGTGCATGTTAAAATAGAATTTCAGATACTGTATATTCAGTTCTGCTTAAGCTAACTCTGAGTTGTTGAAATTAAAGAAAATGGTGAAGGTCAAAAACTCTCACGACTATATTTTCATTGAAATGTATTTGTTAAACCCGAGCAACTTTGTCATTTTGTTGGTTTTTTTGCTCTTCGTCACAATGCTGCTATTTATTAACTTGGCCAGCATGCCACATACTGCTATCACTGGATAAAGGTGTGAGTGTCTATAAAATCTACATAGAAGTATGATCAAGGTTTTGTTGTCCCAAAAACCAGTTTTGAAGGTGCAACTTCCTCCAACAAGAGAGAGTTCAGTCTAAAATAGACATAGCAACCAAGAAAAAATGCTCAATTTCCATAATTGTAGCAGTTCACATGCCATGATAACTGAAGTCTACATATAGGTCCTGCAATTAACAAAAAATGACTTGCAGTAACAGATAAAAATACTAAGGAACTAAAAATTGTCTTTTGAAATATATTTAAATATATAGCCGAAGAAAAACGACTAGTGACTGAGGGTCACTGCGCGTAACACAAACCCTGTAAATTCTAGACACTAACAGGTACCATAGAATTGCACAAAAATCCGTGAGGGATGGATTTTTTTTCTATGTCAAGAAAAAAAAAAACATTTTAAACTGTTTCTTTTTAATAAAAAAAAAACAATTTGATGACAACCCATGACAGTTACACTTGTTAGTGTATTCAGACGTGCTTGCTTCTGAAGGTGAACAAACAGCACTGATACCAGATATCTCACTCCTCTTAGTTCTTACTGCAGAATATCCTGTTCCAGAGGGGGTGTGGCAGTGTGGAGATGTACCTGTCATAGAATCATCCACAGTCCAGATAGAGTACGATGATGATGGATGCTGCACCCTGACTCTTTCAAAAGTTTTAGCAGAGAATGCAAATGTTTACATATGCAGGGCAACCAATGACCACGGGGAGATATTGTGCACCACTAAACTAACAGTTCTATAAAGAGTCAATATATGCAAAGAGGAATTGTACAGACATGATGATCTTTGTTGTCTTGAATATGTAGGGTGAAGAAGCAAAATGAGGAATGTTCTGAAAAAATTTTGGTGCAATTGAAAGAGTATAACATAGTTGCTCTATTCAGTTGAGTATAAATAGTTTCAACATTTCTTTTTTTCTCTCCTACAAATATCTACTTCAGTTGTATACGTTTCCAAGTACTTCACTACTGCAGTTTATTGTTGATGCTTTTTGATACATTAATTTTTATGACTTTAAAATGATCATCAAAGCTAAAAGCTATCTGGAAAATAACCCTGGATATTTATTACTCAGGATATTTTAAATGCTATTTAATAAGTTCACTTATGTAGATAAAACATAATTTTACACTCACACAAAATGCAGTATTTCTGATTTATTTATTTCATCAAGCATTTTCTACACAAATTATGCTAATTTGCAAATTGAAAAAAGAAACTTCCTTTATTGTGAAATAATAAATCATGCTGGCATGCAGAGCTGTTGTATGCATCACATTGTAAAAAGCAGGAAGCCGCTGAAAGTGTTGTAGTTCATGGTGTCGTCGTAGACCAGCCTGTTTGGATGCAGCTGCACGAACACGTTGTCTCCCACTTTCAGAGGGATGACCACAGCGTTGCTGCCCATGTCATTGCTGTCAGACCCATTGGTGTCCCACACAGACGTCAGCCGTTCGCTGTTCTTCATGAGGCTCACAAGCGAGTTGGGGGTAGAAGCCAGGTTGTTGAACATTGAGAAGCGAAAAAAGTACATTCCACTGACAATCGCTGTAAAAACACCTGTGAAAACATGAAGGATTAGAAGAACTGAACGGAATATACAAATTAATATGAATTTGACTGTTCTTGTTTATGTATACATGTCTTCCTAATGCTGTACACACCTGTTGATGGATTATAGCTATTGCCTGTGTTGGAGAAAACCTTTTTGTACTGCAATGGGGTAGCAGTGGTAAAAGGTCCTATGTCTCCAGAACCAGAATCCCTGAGAGCTGCTGAAAAAGCCACCTGAGGAGAGCCTGAAAACATCAAAACACCAGAAATACATTGGAAAACTGGACATGCAGTAATTATATTTCACCGTAAAGCTGAAAGATTTATTACCTCCAGTGAGGCTCCGTAACTCCAGAAGTTCTTTTTCGGTGTTTTGCAGCCTGGTCTCCAGAAAAGTAATTTTTTCTGCCATGTTTACAACCTTCTCCCCCAGTTCTCCCACTTTTTGAGTTACAGATGTGAGAGAGCAGATGTTACAGCTGCCAACCGAGTCTGCAACCTGACAGGCTTTGTCTTTTTTCTCATCAGGTCCAGGATCAGAAAGGCAGATGCCAAATGCTATCATCAGAATAACAATCTTCTTCATGTTTGTTGCTTTTGAGTTTCTGCTCCTCTTCTCAGACGTCTCCAACCTTTTATGCCTGCTGACTGCATGGGACAGTGAGCAAAAGTAGCTCACTACTCTTGTGCCCGCCTCTTAATGTCACCTCAGTGGTATGTAAAAATGCTTTGATCAAAAATGTTAACATAGAAATTCACATATTCTTTCCTCTTAAATTAACTCTTAACTGTTTAAGGAAATTCTGAAGACTAAGAAATCTTAAAATGTTATTTTCATTGAGATTTTTTCACTTTAAACACAAGCCACATTTCCATCCTTTTTGTCATTACCTTCCTATTTACTTAGCCAGCAAGTTAGCACTTCTTAGATACACGGATCTAAGTTGTGACAGGTGGCAAAATCAGCGTAGAAGTATGATCAAGGCTCTGTTGTCCCATAAAACAGTTTTGAATGTGCAACTTCCACAAATGAAAGAGTTTAATCTAAAATATGTATAGCAACCTAGAAAATATGCTCCATTTCCTTCACTATAAGAATGCATTTATTTTATTTATCACATTTATAATCAGTTCACATGACATGATAACTGAAGTCTACATAGAGGTCCTGCAATTAATAAAAAATGACTTGCAGTAAAGATAAAAATACTAAGAAACTAAAAATTGTCTTTTGAAATATATTTAAATAAATAATGTAACACAATTTATTTTTATTTTATTGGTTCATGTTAGTAATTTTTACATTATTTAAAGAATGCAGCTATGTTAGAAAAAAAAATTAAACTCTTTCTTTTTAATGTGCTACTGAAAAAAAACAATTTGATAACAACCCATGACAGTTACACTTGTTAGTGTATTCAGACATGTTTGCTTCTGAAGGTGAACAAACAGCACTGATACCAGATATCTCACTCCTCTTATTTCTTACTGCAAGATATCCTGTTCCAGAGGTGGTGTGGCAGTGTGGAGATGTACCTGTCGTAGAATCATCCACAGTCCAGATAGAGTACGATGATGATGGATGCTGCACCATGACTCTAGCGCTAAAAAAGAATAAAATAAGTAAAGTCTGATTATTTGTGTCGGCTGATTTCCTGCATGTGTGGTCACATGGTTCCGGTCCATCAGTAAACTTATATGATAACAGTCAAGACTCCTGTGTGCATGTTAAAATAGAATTTCAGATACTGTATATTCAGTTCTGCTTAAGCTAACTCTGAGTTGTTGAAATTAAAGAAAATGGTGAAGGTCAAAAACTCTCACGACTATATTTTCATTGAAATGTATTTGTTAAACCCGAGCAACTTTGTCATTTTGTTGGTTTTTTTGCTCTTCGTCACAATGCTGCTATTTATTAACTTGGCCAGCATGCCACATACTGCTATCACTGGATAAAGGTGTGAGTGTCTATAAAATCTACATAGAAGTATGATCAAGGTTTTGTTGTCCCAAAAACCAGTTTTGAAGGTGCAACTTCCTCCAACAAGAGAGAGTTCAGTCTAAAATAGACATAGCAACCAAGAAAAAATGCTCAATTTCCATAATTGTAGCAGTTCACATGCCATGATAACTGAAGTCTACATATAGGTCCTGCAATTAACAAAAAATGACTTGCAGTAACAGATAAAAATACTAAGAAACTAAAAATTGTCTTTTGAAATATATTTAAATATATAGCCGAAGAAAAACGACTAGTGACTGAGGGTCACTGCGCGTAACACAAACCCTGTAAATTCTAGACACTAACAGGTACCATAGAATTGCACAAAAATCCGTGAGGGATGGATTTTTTTTCTATGTCAAGAAAAAAAAAAACATTTTAAACTGTTTCTTTTTAATAAAAAAAAAAACAATTTGATGACAACCCATGACAGTTACACTTGTTAGTGTATTCAGACGTGCTTGCTTCTGAAGGTGAACAAACAGCACCGATACCAGATATCTCACTCCTCTTATTTCTTACTGCAGAATATCCTGTTCCAGAGGGGGTGTGGCAGTGTGGAGATGTACCTGTCATAGAATCATCCACAGTCCAGATAGAGTACGATGATGATGGATGCTGCACCCTGACTCTTTCAAAAGTTTTAGCAGAGAATGCAAATGTTTACATATGCAGGGCAACCAATGACCACGGGGAGATTTTGTGCGCCACTAAACTAACAGTTCTATAAAGAGTCAATATATGCAAAGAGGAATTGTACAGACATGATGATCTTTGTTGTCTTGAATATGTAGGGTGAAGAAGCCAAATGAGGAATGTTCTGAAAGAGTTTTGGTGCAATTGCAAGAGCATAACATAGTTGCTCTATTCAGTTGAGTATAAATAGTTTCAATATTTCTTTTTTTCTCTCCTACAAATATCTACTTCAGTTGTTTTATACATTTCCAAGTACTTCACTACTGCAGTTTATTGTTGATGCTTTTTGATACATTAATTTTTATGACTTTAAAATGATCATCAAAGCTAAAAGCTATCTGGAAAATAACCCTGGATATTTATTACTCAGGATATTTTAAATGCTATTTAATAAGTTCATTTATGCAGATAAAACACAATTTTACACTCACACAAAATGCAGTATTTCTGATTTATTTATTTCATCAAGCATTTTCTACACAAATTATGCTAATTTGCAAATTGAAAAAAGAAACTTCCTTTATTGTGAAATAATAAATCATGCTGGCATGCAGAGCTGTTGTATGCATCACATTGTAAAAAGCAGGAAGCCGCTGAAAGTGTTGTAGTTCATGGTGTCGTCGTAGACCAGCCTGTTTGGATGCAGCTGCACGAACACGTTGTCTCCCACTTTCAGAGGGATGACCACAGCGTTGCTGCCCATGTCATTGCTGTCAGACCCATTGGTGTCCCACACAGACGTCAGCCGTTCGCTGTTCTTCATGAGGCTCACAAGCGAGTTGGGGGTAGAAGCCAGGTTGTTGAACATTGAGAAGCGAAAAAAGTACATACCACTGACCATCGCTGTAAAAACACCTGTGAAAACATGAAGGATTAGAAGAACTGAACGGAATATACAAATTAATATGAATTTGACTGTTCTTGTTTTTGTATACATGTCTTCCTAATGCTGTACACACCTGTTGATGGATTATAGCTATTGCCTGTGTTGGAGAAAACCTTTTTGTACTGCAATGGGGTAGCAGTGGTAAAAGGTCCTATGTCTCCAGAACCAGAATCCCTGAGAGCTGCTGAAAAAGCCACCTGAGGAGAGCCTGAAAACATCAAAACACCAGAAATACATTGGAAAACTGGACATGCAGTAATTATATTTCACCGTAAAGCTGAAAGATTTATTACCTCCAGTGAGGCTCCGTAACTCCAGAAGTTCTTTTTCGGTGTTTTGCAGCCTGGTCTCCAGAAAAGTAATTTTTTCTGCCATGTTTACAACCTTCTCCCCCAGTTCTCCCACTTTTTGAGTTACAGATGTGAGAGAGCAGATGTTACAGCTGCCAACCGAGTCTGCAACCTGACAGGCTTTGTCTTTTTTCTCATCAGGTCCAGGATCAGAAAGGCAGATGCCAAATGCTATCATCAGAATAACAATCTTCTTCATGTTTGTTGCTTTTGAGTTTCTGCTCCTCTTCTCAGACGTCTCCAACCTTTTATGCCTGCTGACTGCATGGGACAGTGAGCAAAAGTAGCTCACTACTCTTGTGCCCGCCTCTTAATGTCACCTCAGTGGTATGTAAAAATGCTTTGATCAAAAATGTTAACATAGAAATTCACATATTCTTTCCTCTTAAATTAACTCTTAACTGTTTAAGGAAATTCTGAAGACTAAGAAATCTTAAAATGTTATTTTCATTGAGATTTTTTCACTTTAAACACAAGCCACATTTCCATCCTTTTTGTCATTACCTTCCTATTTACTTAGCCAGCAAGTTAGCACTTCTTAGATACACGGATCTAAGTTGTGACAGGTGGCAAAATCAGCGTAGAAGTATGATCAAGGCTCTGTTGTCCCAAAAAACAGTTTTGAATGTGCAACTTCCACAAATGAAAGAGTTTAATCTAAAATATGTATAGCAACCTAGAAAATATGCTCCATTTCCTTCACTATAAGAATGCATTTATTTTATTTATCACATTTATAATCAGTTCACATGACATGATAACTGAAGTCTACATAGAGGTCCTGCAATTAATAAAAAATGACTTGCAGTAAAGATAAAAATACTAAGAAACTAAAAATTGTCTTTTGAAATATATTTAAATAAATAATGTAACACAATTTATTTTTATTTTATTGGTTCATGTTAGTAATTTTTACATTATTTAAAGAATGCAGCTATGTTAGAAAAAAAAAATTAAACTCTTTCTTTTTAATGTGCTACTGAAAAAAAACAATTTGATAACAACCCATGACAGTTACACTTGTTAGTGTATTCAGACATGTTTGCTTCTGAAGGTGAACAAACAGCACTGATACCAGATATCTCACTCCTCTTATTTCTTACTGCAAGATATCCTGTTCCAGAGGTGGTGTGGCAGTGTGGAGATGTACCTGTCGTAGAATCATCCACAGTCCAGATAGAGTACGATGATGATGGATGCTGCACCATGACTCTAGCGCTAAAAAAGAATAAAATAAGTAAAGTCTGATTATTTGTGTCGGCTGATTTCCTGCATGTGTGGTCACATGGTTCCGGTCCATCAGTAAACTTATATGATAACAGTCAAGACTCCTGTGTGCATGTTAAAATAGAATTTCAGATACTGTATATTCAGTTCTGCTTAAGCTAACTCTGAGTTGTTGAAATTAAAGAAAATGGTGAAGGTCAAAAACTCTCACGACTATATTTTCATTGAAATGTATTTGTTAAACCCGAGCAACTTTGTCATTTTGTTGGTTTTTTTGCTCTTCGTCACAATGCTGCTATTTATTAACTTGGCCAGCATGCCACATACTGCTATCACTGGATAAAGGTGTGAGTGTCTATAAAATCTACATAGAAGTATGATCAAGGTTTTGTTGTCCCAAAAACCAGTTTTGAAGGTGCAACTTCCTCCAACAAGAGAGAGTTCAGTCTAAAATAGACATAGCAACCAAGAAAAAATGCTCAATTTCCATAATTGTAGCAGTTCACATGCCATGATAACTGAAGTCTACATATAGGTCCTGCAATTAACAAAAAATGACTTGCAGTAACAGATAAAAATACTAAGGAACTAAAAATTGTCTTTTGAAATATATTTAAATATATAGCCGAAGAAAAACGACTAGTGACTGAGGGTCACTGCGCGTAACACAAACCCTGTAAATTCTAGACACTAACAGGTACCATAGAATTGCACAAAAATCCGTGAGGGATGGATTTTTTTTCTATGTCAAGAAAAAAAAAAACATTTTAAACTGTTTCTTTTTAATAAAAAAAAAAACAATTTGATGACAACCCATGACAGTTACACTTGTTAGTGTATTCAGACGTGCTTGCTTCTGAAGGTGAACAAACAGCACTGATACCAGATATCTCACTCCTCTTAGTTCTTACTGCAGAATATCCTGTTCCAGAGGGGGTGTGGCAGTGTGGAGATGTACCTGTCATAGAATCATCCACAGTCCAGATAGAGTACGATGATGATGGATGCTGCACCCTGACTCTTTCAAAAGTTTTAGCAGAGAATGCAAATGTTTACATATGCAGGGCAACCAATGACCACGGGGAGATATTGTGCACCACTAAACTAACAGTTCTATAAAGAGTCAATATATGCAAAGAGGAATTGTACAGACATGATGATCTTTGTTGTCTTGAATATGTAGGGTGAAGAAGCAAAATGAGGAATGTTCTGAAAAAATTTTGGTGCAATTGAAAGAGTATAACATAGTTGCTCTATTCAGTTGAGTATAAATAGTTTCAACATTTCTTTTTTTCTCTCCTACAAATATCTACTTCAGTTGTATACGTTTCCAAGTACTTCACTACTGCAGTTTATTGTTGATGCTTTTTGATACATTAATTTTTATGACTTTAAAATGATCATCAAAGCTAAAAGCTATCTGGAAAATAACCCTGGATATTTATTACTCAGGATATTTTAAATGCTATTTAATAAGTTCACTTATGTAGATAAAACATAATTTTACACTCACACAAAATGCAGTATTTCTGATTTATTTATTTCATCAAGCATTTTCTACACAAATTATGCTAATTTGCAAATTGAAAAAAGAAACTTCCTTTATTGTGAAATAATAAATCATGCTGGCATGCAGAGCTGTTGTATGCATCACATTGTAAAAAGCAGGAAGCCGCTGAAAGTGTTGTAGTTCATGGTGTCGTCGTAGACCAGCCTGTTTGGATGCAGCTGCACGAACACGTTGTCTCCCACTTTCAGAGGGATGACCACAGCGTTGCTGCCCATGTCATTGCTGTCAGACCCATTGGTGTCCCACACAGACGTCAGCCGTTCGCTGTTCTTCATGAGGCTCACAAGCGAGTTGGGGGTAGAAGCCAGGTTGTTGAACATTGAGAAGCGAAAAAAGTACATTCCACTGACCATCGCTGTAAAAACACCTGTGAAAACATGAAGGATTAGAAGAACTGAACGGAATATACAAATTAATATGAATTTGACTGTTCTTGTTTATGTATACATGTCTTCCTAATGCTGTACACACCTGTTGATGGATTATAGCTATTGCCTGTGTTGGAGAAAACCTTTTTGTACTGCAATGGGGTAGCAGTGGTAAAAGGTCCTATGTCTCCAGAACCAGAATCCCTGAGAGCTGCTGAAAAAGCCACCTGAGGAGAGCCTGAAAACATCAAAACACCAGAAATACATTGGAAAACTGGACATGCAGTAATTATATTTCACCGTAAAGCTGAAAGATTTATTACCTCCAGTGAGGCTCCGTAACTCCAGAAGTTCTTTTTCGGTGTTTTGCAGCCTGGTCTCCAGAAAAGTAATTTTTTCTGCCATGTTTACAACCTTCTCCCCCAGTTCTCCCACTTTTTGAGTTACAGATGTGAGAGAGCAGATGTTACAGCTGCCAACCGAGTCTGCAACCTGACAGGCTTTGTCTTTTTTCTCATCAGGTCCAGGATCAGAAAGGCAGATGCCAAATGCTATCATCAGAATAACAATCTTCTTCATGTTTGTTGCTTTTGAGTTTCTGCTCCTCTTCTCAGACGTCTCCAACCTTTTATGCCTGCTGACTGCATGGGACAGTGAGCAAAAGTAGCTCACTACTCTTGTGCCCGCCTCTTAATGTCACCTCAGTGGTATGTAAAAATGCTTTGATCAAAAATGTTAACATAGAAATTCACATATTCTTTCCTCTTAAATTAACTCTTAACTGTTTAAGGAAATTCTGAAGACTAAGAAATCTTAAAATGTTATTTTCATTGAGATTTTTTCACTTTAAACACAAGCCACATTTCCATCCTTTTTGTCATTACCTTCCTATTTACTTAGCCAGCAAGTTAGCACTTCTTAGATACACGGATCTAAGTTGTGACAGGTGGCAAAATCAGCGTAGAAGTATGATCAAGGCTCTGTTGTCCCAAAAAACAGTTTTGAATGTGCAACTTCCACAAATGAAAGAGTTTAATCTAAAATATGTATAGCAACCTAGAAAATATGCTCCATTTCCTTCACTATAAGAATGCATTTATTTTATTTATCACATTTATAATCAGTTCACATGACATGATAACTGAAGTCTACATAGAGGTCCTGCAATTAATAAAAAATGACTTGCAGTAAAGATAAAAATACTAAGAAACTAAAAATTGTCTTTTGAAATATATTTAAATAAATAATGTAACACAATTTATTTTTATTTTATTGGTTCATGTTAGTAATTTTTACATTATTTAAAGAATGCAGCTATGTTAGAAAAAAAAATTAAACTCTTTCTTTTTAATGTGCTACTGAAAAAAAACAATTTGATAACAACCCATGACAGTTACACTTGTTAGTGTATTCAGACATGTTTGCTTCTGAAGGTGAACAAACAGCACTGATACCAGATATCTCACTCCTCTTATTTCTTACTGCAAGATATCCTGTTCCAGAGGTGGTGTGGCAGTGTGGAGATGTACCTGTCGTAGAATCATCCACAGTCCAGATAGAGTACGATGATGATGGATGCTGCACCATGACTCTAGCGCTAAAAAAGAATAAAATAAGTAAAGTCTGATTATTTGTGTCGGCTGATTTCCTGCATGTGTGGTCACATGGTTCCGGTCCATCAGTAAACTTATATGATAACAGTCAAGACTCCTGTGTGCATGTTAAAATAGAATTTCAGATACTGTATATTCAGTTCTGCTTAAGCTAACTCTGAGTTGTTGAAATTAAAGAAAATGGTGAAGGTCAAAAACTCTCACGACTATATTTTCATTGAAATGTATTTGTTAAACCCGAGCAACTTTGTCATTTTGTTGGTTTTTTTGCTCTTCGTCACAATGCTGCTATTTATTAACTTGGCCAGCATGCCACATACTGCTATCACTGGATAAAGGTGTGAGTGTCTATAAAATCTACATAGAAGTATGATCAAGGTTTTGTTGTCCCAAAAACCAGTTTTGAAGGTGCAACTTCCTCCAACAAGAGAGAGTTCAGTCTAAAATAGACATAGCAACCAAGAAAAAATGCTCAATTTCCATAATTGTAGCAGTTCACATGCCATGATAACTGAAGTCTACATATAGGTCCTGCAATTAACAAAAAATGACTTGCAGTAACAGATAAAAATACTAAGAAACTAAAAATTGTCTTTTGAAATATATTTAAATATATAGCCGAAGAAAAACGACTAGTGACTGAGGGTCACTGCGCGTAACACAAACCCTGTAAATTCTAGACACTAACAGGTACCATAGAATTGCACAAAAATCCGTGAGGGATGGATTTTTTTTCTATGTCAAGAAAAAAAAAAACATTTTAAACTGTTTCTTTTTAATAAAAAAAAAAAAACAATTTGATGACAACCCATGACAGTTACACTTGTTAGTGTATTCAGACGTGCTTGCTTCTGAAGGTGAACAAACAGCACCGATACCAGATATCTCACTCCTCTTATTTCTTACTGCAGAATATCCTGTTCCAGAGGGGGTGTGGCAGTGTGGAGATGTACCTGTCATAGAATCATCCACAGTCCAGATAGAGTACGATGATGATGGATGCTGCACCCTGACTCTTTCAAAAGTTTTAGCAGAGAATGCAAATGTTTACATATGCAGGGCAACCAATGACCACGGGGAGATTTTGTGCGCCACTAAACTAACAGTTCTATAAAGAGTCAATATATGCAAAGAGGAATTGTACAGACATGATGATCTTTGTTGTCTTGAATATGTAGGGTGAAGAAGCCAAATGAGGAATGTTCTGAAAGAGTTTTGGTGCAATTGCAAGAGCATAACATAGTTGCTCTATTCAGTTGAGTATAAATAGTTTCAATATTTCTTTTTTTCTCTCCTACAAATATCTACTTCAGTTGTTTTATACATTTCCAAGTACTTCACTACTGCAGTTTATTGTTGATGCTTTTTGATACATTAATTTTTATGACTTTAAAATGATCATCAAAGCTAAAAGCTATCTGGAAAATAACCCTGGATATTTATTACTCAGGATATTTTAAATGCTATTTAATAAGTTCATTTATGCAGATAAAACACAATTTTACACTCACACAAAATGCAGTATTTCTGATTTATTTATTTCATCAAGCATTTTCTACACAAATTATGCTAATTTGCAAATTGAAAAAAGAAACTTCCTTTATTGTGAAATAATAAATCATGCTGGCATGCAGAGCTGTTGTATGCATCACATTGTAAAAAGCAGGAAGCCGCTGAAAGTGTTGTAGTTCATGGTGTCGTCGTAGACCAGCCTGTTTGGATGCAGCTGCACGAACACGTTGTCTCCCACTTTCAGAGGGATGACCACAGCGTTGCTGCCCATGTCATTGCTGTCAGACCCATTGGTGTCCCACACAGACGTCAGCCGTTCGCTGTTCTTCATGAGGCTCACAAGCGAGTTGGGGGTAGAAGCCAGGTTGTTGAACATTGAGAAGCGAAAAAAGTACATACCACTGACCATCGCTGTAAAAACACCTGTGAAAACATGAAGGATTAGAAGAACTGAACGGAATATACAAATTAATATGAATTTGACTGTTCTTGTTTTTGTATACATGTCTTCCTAATGCTGTACACACCTGTTGATGGATTATAGCTATTGCCTGTGTTGGAGAAAACCTTTTTGTACTGCAATGGGGTAGCAGTGGTAAAAGGTCCTATGTCTCCAGAACCAGAATCCCTGAGAGCTGCTGAAAAAGCCACCTGAGGAGAGCCTGAAAACATCAAAACACCAGAAATACATTGGAAAACTGGACATGCAGTAATTATATTTCACCGTAAAGCTGAAAGATTTATTACCTCCAGTGAGGCTCCGTAACTCCAGAAGTTCTTTTTCGGTGTTTTGCAGCCTGGTCTCCAGAAAAGTAATTTTTTCTGCCATGTTTACAACCTTCTCCCCCAGTTCTCCCACTTTTTGAGTTACAGATGTGAGAGAGCAGATGTTACAGCTGCCAACCGAGTCTGCAACCTGACAGGCTTTGTCTTTTTTCTCATCAGGTCCAGGATCAGAAAGGCAGATGCCAAATGCTATCATCAGAATAACAATCTTCTTCATGTTTGTTGCTTTTGAGTTTCTGCTCCTCTTCTCAGACGTCTCCAACCTTTTATGCCTGCTGACTGCATGGGACAGTGAGCAAAAGTAGCTCACTACTCTTGTGCCCGCCTCTTAATGTCACCTCAGTGGTATGTAAAAATGCTTTGATCAAAAATGTTAACATAGAAATTCACATATTCTTTCCTCTTAAATTAACTCTTAACTGTTTAAGGAAATTCTGAAGACTAAGAAATCTTAAAATGTTATTTTCATTGAGATTTTTTCACTTTAAACACAAGCCACATTTCCATCCTTTTTGTCATTACCTTCCTATTTACTTAGCCAGCAAGTTAGCACTTCTTAGATACACGGATCTAAGTTGTGACAGGTGGCAAAATCAGCGTAGAAGTATGATCAAGGCTCTGTTGTCCCAAAAAACAGTTTTGAATGTGCAACTTCCACAAATGAAAGAGTTTAATCTAAAATATGTATAGCAACCTAGAAAATATGCTCCATTTCCTTCACTATAAGAATGCATTTATTTTATTTATCACATTTATAATCAGTTCACATGACATGATAACTGAAGTCTACATAGAGGTCCTGCAATTAATAAAAAATGACTTGCAGTAAAGATAAAAATACTAAGAAACTAAAAATTGTCTTTTGAAATATATTTAAATAAATAATGTAACACAATTTATTTTTATTTTATTGGTTCATGTTAGTAATTTTTACATTATTTAAAGAATGCAGCTATGTTAGAAAAAAAAATTAAACTCTTTCTTTTTAATGTGCTACTGAAAAAAAACAATTTGATAACAACCCATGACAGTTACACTTGTTAGTGTATTCAGACATGTTTGCTTCTGAAGGTGAACAAACAGCACTGATACCAGATATCTCACTCCTCTTATTTCTTACTGCAAGATATCCTGTTCCAGAGGTGGTGTGGCAGTGTGGAGATGTACCTGTCGTAGAATCATCCACAGTCCAGATAGAGTACGATGATGATGGATGCTGCACCATGACTCTAGCGCTAAAAAAGAATAAAATAAGTAAAGTCTGATTATTTGTGTCGGCTGATTTCCTGCATGTGTGGTCACATGGTTCCGGTCCATCAGTAAACTTATATGATAACAGTCAAGACTCCTGTGTGCATGTTAAAATAGAATTTCAGATACTGTATATTCAGTTCTGCTTAAGCTAACTCTGAGTTGTTGAAATTAAAGAAAATGGTGAAGGTCAAAAACTCTCACGACTATATTTTCATTGAAATGTATTTGTTAAACCCGAGCAACTTTGTCATTTTGTTGGTTTTTTTGCTCTTCGTCACAATGCTGCTATTTATTAACTTGGCCAGCATGCCACATACTGCTATCACTGGATAAAGGTGTGAGTGTCTATAAAATCTACATAGAAGTATGATCAAGGTTTTGTTGTCCCAAAAACCAGTTTTGAAGGTGCAACTTCCTCCAACAAGAGAGAGTTCAGTCTAAAATAGACATAGCAACCAAGAAAAAATGCTCAATTTCCATAATTGTAGCAGTTCACATGCCATGATAACTGAAGTCTACATATAGGTCCTGCAATTAACAAAAAATGACTTGCAGTAACAGATAAAAATACTAAGAAACTAAAAATTGTCTTTTGAAATATATTTAAATATATAGCCGAAGAAAAACGACTAGTGACTGAGGGTCACTGCGCGTAACACAAACCCTGTAAATTCTAGACACTAACAGGTACCATAGAATTGCACAAAAATCCGTGAGGGATGGATTTTTTTTCTATGTCAAGAAAAAAAAAAACATTTTAAACTGTTTCTTTTTAATAAAAAAAAAAAACAATTTGATGACAACCCATGACAGTTACACTTGTTAGTGTATTCAGACGTGCTTGCTTCTGAAGGTGAACAAACAGCACCGATACCAGATATCTCACTCCTCTTATTTCTTACTGCAGAATATCCTGTTCCAGAGGGGGTGTGGCAGTGTGGAGATGTACCTGTCATAGAATCATCCACAGTCCAGATAGAGTACGATGATGATGGATGCTGCACCCTGACTCTTTCAAAAGTTTTAGCAGAGAATGCAAATGTTTACATATGCAGGGCAACCAATGACCACGGGGAGATTTTGTGCGCCACTAAACTAACAGTTCTATAAAGAGTCAATATATGCAAAGAGGAATTGTACAGACATGATGATCTTTGTTGTCTTGAATATGTAGGGTGAAGAAGCAAAATGAGGAATGTTCTGAAAAAATTTTGGTGCAATTGCAAGAGCATAACATAGTTGCTCTATTCAGTTGAGTATAAATAGTTTCAATATTTCTTTTTTTCTCTCCTACAAATATCTACTTCAGTTGTTTTATACATTTCCAAGTACTTCACTACTGCAGTTTTTTGTTGATGCTTTTTGATACATTAATTTTTATGACTTTAAAATGATCATCAAAGCTAAAAGCTATCTGGAAAATAACCCTGGATATTTATTACTCAGGATATTTTAAATGCTATTTAATAAGTTCATTTATGCAGATAAAACACAATTTTACACTCACACAAAATGCAGTATTTCTGATTTATTTATTTCATCAAGCATTTTCTACACAAATTATGCTAATTTGCAAATTGAAAAAAGAAACTTCCTTTATTGTGAAATAATAAATCATGCTGGCATGCAGAGCTTTTGTATGCATCACATTGTAAAAAGCAGGAAGCCGCTGAAAGTGTTGTAGTTCATGGTGTCGTCGTAGACCAGCCTGTTTGGATGCAGCTGCACGAACACGTTGTCTCCCACTTTCAGAGGGATGACCACAGCGTTGCTGCCCATGTCATTGCTGTCAGACCCATTGGTGTCCCACACAGACGTCAGCCATTCGCTGTTCTTCGTGAGGCTCACAAGCGAGTTGGGGGTAGAAGCCAGGTTGTTGAACATTGAGAAGCGAAAAAAGTACATTCCACTGACCATCGCTGTAAAAACACCTGTGAAAACATGAAGGATTAGAAGAACTGAACGGAATATACAAATTAATATGAATTTGACTGTTCTTGTTTTTGTATACATGTCTTCCTAATGCTGTACACACCTGTTGATGGATTATAGCTATTGCCTGTGTTGGAGAAAACCTTTTTGTACTGCAATGGGGTAGCAGTGGTAAAAGGTCCTATGTCTCCAGAACCAGAATCCCTGAGAGCTGCTGAAAAAGCCACCTGAGGAGAGCCTGAAAACATCAAAACACCAGAAATACATTGGAAAACTGGACATGCAGTAATTATATTTCACCGTAAAGCTGAAAGATTTATTACCTCCAGTGAGGCTCCGTAACTCCAGAAGTTCTTTTTCGGTGTTTTGCAGCCTGGTCTCCAGAAAAGTCATTTTTTCTGCCATGTTTACAACCTTCTCCCCCAGTTCTCCCACTTTTTGAGTTACAGATGTGAGAGACCAGATGTTACAGCTGCCAACCGAGTCTGCAACCTGACAGGCTTTGTCTTTTTTCTCATCAGTTCCAGGATCAGAAAGGCAGATGCCAAATGCTATCATCAGAATAACAATCTTCTTCATGTTTGTTGCTTTTGAGTTTCTGCTCCTCTTCTCAGACGTCTCCAACCTTTTATGCCTGCTGACTGCATGGGACAGTGAGCAAAAGTAGCTCACTACTCTTGTGCCCGCCTCTTAATGTCACCTCAGTGGTATGTAAAAATGCTTTGATCAAAAATGTTAACATAGAAATTCACATATTCTTTCCTCTTAAATTAACTCTTAACTGTTTAAGGAAATTCTGAAGACTAAGAAATCTTAAAATGTTATTTTCATTGAGATTTTTTCACTTTAAACACAAGCCACATTTCCATCCTTTTTGTCATTACCTTCCTATTTACTTAGCCAGCAAGTTAGCACTTCTTAGATACACGGATCTAAGTTGTGACAGGTGGCAAAATCAGCATAGAAGTATGATCAAGGCTCTGTTGTCCCAAAAATCAGTTTTGAATGTGCAACTTCCACAAATGAAAGAGTTTAATCTAAAATATGTATAGCAACCTAGAAAATATGCTCCATTTCCTTCACTATAAGAATGCATTTATTTTATTTATCACATTTATAATCAGTTCACATGACATGATAACTGAAGTCTACATAGAGGTCCTGCAATTAATAAAAAATGACTTGCAGTAAAGATAAAAATACTAAGAAACTAAAAATTGTCTTTTGAAATATATTTAAATAAATAATGTAACACAATTTATTTTTATTTTATTGGTTCATGTTAGTAATTTTTACATTATTTAAAGAATGCAGCTATGTTAGAAAAAAAAAATTAAACTCTTTCTTTTTAATGTGCTACTGAAAAAAAACAATTTGATAACAACCCATGACAGTTACACTTGTTAGTGTATTCAGACATGCTTGCTTCTGAAGGTGAACAAACAGCACTGATACCAGATATCTCACTCCTCTTATTTCTTACTGCAGGATATCCTGTTCCAGAGGTGGTGTGGCAGTGTGGAGATGTACCTGTCGTAGAATCATCCACAGTCCAGATAGAGTACGATGATGATGGATGCTGCACCATGACTCTTTCAAAAGATTTAGCAGAGAACGCAAATGTTTACATATGCAGGGCAACCAATGACCACGGGGAGATTTTGTGCGCCACTAAACTAACAGTTCTATAAAGAGTCAATATATGCAAAGAGGAATTGTACAGACATGATGATCTTTGTTGTCTTGAATATGTAGGGTGAAGAAGCCAAATGAGGAATGTTCTGAAAAAATTTTGGTGCAATTGAAAGAGTATAACATAGTTGCTCTATTCAGTTGAGTATAAATAGTTTCAACATTTCTTTTTTTCTCTCCTACAAATATCTACTTCAGTTGTATACGTTTCCAAGTACTTCACTACTGCAGTTTTTTGTTGATGCTTTTTGAGCATCAACAAAGTGATTTTAAAGTCATTTTTATGACTTTAAAATTCTCATCAAAGCTAAAAGCTATCTGGAAAATAACCCTGGATATTTATTACTCAGGATATTTTAAATGCTATTTAATAAATTCACTTATGTAGATAAAACACAATTTTACACTCACACAAAATGCAGTATTTCTGATTTATTTATTTATTTCATCAAGCATTTTCTACACAAATTATGCTAATTTGCAAATTGAAAAAAGAAACTTCCTTTATTGTGAAATAATAAATCATGCTGGCATGCAGAGCTTTTGTATGCATCACATTGTAAAAAGCAGGAAGCCGCTGAAAGTGTTGTAGTTCATGGTGTCGTCGTAGACCAGCCTGTTTGGCTGCAGCTGCACGAACACGTTGTCTCCCACGTTCAGAGGGATGACCACAGCGTTGCTGCCCATGTCATTGCTGTCAGACCCATTGGTGTCCCACACAGACGTCAGCCGTTCGCTGTTCTTCATGAGGCTCACAACCGAGTTGGGGGTAGTAGCCAGGTTGTTGAACATTGAGAAGCGAAAAAAGTACATTCCACTGACCATCGCTGTAAAAATTCCTGTGAAAACATGAAGGATTAGAAGAACTGAAAGGTATATACAAATTAATATGAATTTGACTGTTCTTGTTTTTGTATACATGTCTTCCTAATGCTGTACACACCTGTTGATGGATTATAGCTATTGCCTGTGTTGGAGAAAACCTTTTTGTACTGCAATGGGGTAGCAGTGGTAAAAGGTCCTATGTCTCCAGAACCAGAATCCCTGAGAGCTGCTGAAAAAGCCACCTGAGGAGAGCCTGAAAACATCAAAACACCAGAAATACATTGGAAAACTGGACATGCAGTAATTATATTTCACCGTAAAGCTGAAAGATTTATTACCTCCAGTGAGGCTCCGTAACTCCAGAACTTCTTTTTCAGTGTTTTGCAGCCTGGTCTCCAGAAAAGTAATTTTTTCTGCCATATTTACAACCTTCTCCCCCAGTTCTCCCACTTTTTGAGTTACAGATGTGAGAGAGCAGATGTTACAGCAGCTAGCTGAGCCTGCAACCTGACAGACTCTGTCATTCTCATCAGGTCCAGGATCAGAAAGACAGAATCCGAATGCTATGATCAGAATAACAATCTTCTTCATGTTTGTTGCTTTTGAGTCTGCTCCTCTCTTCAGTTGCCTCCAACCTTTTATGGCTGCTGGCTGCATGTGATGTTGCGTAAAAGCGGAAAAGCCAGCTTCACAAAACTCCTGTACCTGCTGCCTTTGTTTTTGATGTGACGTTGACTGATTTTTGGAAAATCCCACTAATTCAGTCTGAAGTACATTTTAATATACTGTATAGTTTTTGTTATAAGGTCTAGATGTCAGTTTTTTTTCCACTTTGAAACCCAAGGTAGAAAGAAAAAAGTACTAAACACATTCTTTGAAAATATTTCCAAAAACAAAACCCAACCTATTACCCAGTATGGATATCTTTGTGTTCAAATACTAATTAGTTGGGAGAGAGAGGTCAACCGCACCCCGGGGGTCATTGTGCAACTATTCCCGTAAGCAGATGTTTTCCCCTTTTCTTAGAATGCTTAGTTAAATTGTAAAGATTACAAATACGATAACATGACCTTTGTTTCTTTACTGGCATCATGCTTTGATCGGTCACTGGACAACAAACAACAGAGTTTTAGTTACACTACAAGAAATCAGAATCAGCTCTCAAAGCACTTTTAACAAAAACTTTTATTTGATGTATTATTACCGTCAGCAAAATAAATAAATATGTACAGAAAAGTAAATAAATTTTAATTTGGCTCAAAATAAATACAGTTTGCATATGTTCAATTTACAATAAAATATGTAGGTGCGTGCAAACAGGAGAACTGGTCTCAGATGAGAGTCAAGTATTGGGCGTAGTGAAAGCAGCACGATGGCTTGGTTTTGGTAATAGCCCGGGAGGATAAGGACACTGCAGAGGTCAGAGGTGGTTGCTAATAGCTGAAAGACTCCTGAAGGAAGCGTCTGGCTTGTTTCTGTAAAGAGTCGCTGCATGGGACTCGAAGGCACTGACCATTTGCTTTACAACTTCGTCGAAGAACACGGAGGCCAGCTGAGAATGCAGCAGAGACTTGAACTCAAAGGACACCTGCAGGAGACAGAAAAATTCAAATGTTCAAGAGTTAAAAATTATAAATGATCACAAAAATCTGCATCCTTAAATGATATTTAGGCTTTGGAAGTTCAGGAGTATCAGAAGCCAAGGATTATCCATGCTTAACACGTTGGGCTGAAATTGAACTAGATTCTGGTTAATCTTGGTGTAATCTGTGCCAACATTGAGGTTAAACTCCTGCCTGCAGCTCCTTAATACGCTACATTTACTGCTGCTGCATTCTTACACAACACCAGCATGATGCACTACACTAAATTTAGAGCATAATGAGATTTCATTCAACACTTCCTCGCAGCCAGTAATCCATTCACAACAGTACAGAAAGGATCGATCAAAAGTAAGACTCCAAGGAATGGAGTCTGATCTCTTAATTTCTTCCCTTTAAATCAATATCCTAGCCCTTTTAAATATTTATAGCCAGTATGGCGATTTTCTGGTCTTTGCTTAACTCACAAAGAAGAAGAATTATCTTATTCACAGAAAAGTACTTACAAAGAAATCCACTTTGCAGGAGCCTGGGAGGCCTTTGGCTCCAGGGGCAAACCTCCACACCGTTTCAAGATGGCTGAAGAGTGACCCATCAGAGCACACCGCCTGATTTGGACACGAGCAATGTGTAAATGCTAAAAGTTAACAAGCTAATCACTACAGTCATGAGAATTACTAAAAAGAAGCATTTTGCATTATAACCATAAATTATTGAAGATTTAAAAACATTTTAAACTATAAAAATCCCAGTCAATCTAACTACTTACTCTGACTTGGTGGTTAGGAACAAAAGTGAGCTCAGATGTATATCGCTCGGTGATGGGAGGGAAACCAATTTCAAGCTCTGCTCGGACGTTTCCCTTCGTTCCCTTCAGGATTCGAGACTTCTTGCACCAGGGAACAAAATACTTGTAGTCCTCTACGTTGGCCACCACCTTGTACATCTCTTCTGGAGTGTACCTGGACACAAAATTACATAGCAAATTATGTAATTAATTAAAATCTCTTTCTTTTCGAATGTTTCATGGTTTCGATATAGTTACAAAATAATAGATGGTAGCGTCAAAAAGATTATTGTTTTTTTACCATTACTGTGATCATTTCAAACTGTTTAAATTGGCACTCACTCCAATATCCTGCTCTCCGTGTACTCCATCCTGCGGGTGCTGATGGGAACAGCCAGGTTGATGAAGGTGCGCCTGGTTGTCACCGTGGGGGTGGCAGGGCGCAGCTGAAGGCTGGCTCTCCTTTCTGTCAGGATCCCACAAGATCCCAACTGTCTAAAGTGGAAGAAAACATGGCATTTCTGAGCACATTCACGTGAAGTCTGTGGCTAAAACGTCAGAATAACTCCTTAGAGGATATTTACTTATTTCATTTATTCAACGGAGTAAATCACAATCTGAAAAAACTCGCTTTAATTATAATCTGCCAAGTTGTGAACATGCCAAATGTATGCTTTGAATTTATCAATGAAAAGGTTATTTAAGCTCATTCGTGCGCTTTCGATTTGATTAAGGAACAATTTTTAAGGCGATTAAGCAAAATCACTAAAAGAAAATGAATGTTTAGGAGGAGCAGAGTGAACAGACTGATGATGTAAGGGCATCTCCAGTAGAAAAAGTCGGACCCACCTAAAGTGTGCCCTTCTGCTGTTTCCACGTACAGCCTTTAAAAGTGCGCCGTCCTTCATGTCCACCAGCGCCTTAAACAGCAGAGACGTTGTTCTTCTGGTCATTCTGTATTTTTCCATCAAAAACCTCGTTTTACAAACTAACCGGTAAAACCATGCCAGCAGCTGCTGCGCGAGGGCTTTATACTCACACCTGGGGCGTGGCAATGCTACCAAATAAGGAAATATCTTACGTAACGCGCTCCGTCATCGGTGTTGACCAATCAGAATACGCATGGGTGGTTTTTAAATGATACATTTTAAAAAGGTGGATATGCAAAGAAATTCCAAAACTAGTTATACATCACAATTTCAATGTTTTTGCAGCATAATATAAAAGACTGTCTAAGATAAACTGTATCTTTGAGTACATATGTATGAGTAATTTATTGAAAAAATGGAAGGAAAAATGTCAAAATAAAAAAAAACGTCACTTCCTTTGGTAGTACTTTGCCTTTTTTTTTTTTACCCAAGGGAGCCTGGCAAAATAAGACTTTTTGTTTGTTTGTTTGTTTGTTTGTTTGTTTAAATGTTAAGCAGTTTTGAATGTAATCTATGCATGGTTGGTCTGCTAATTAGATTTTCTGATTTTTCATTTATAGTAGAACATTTTCAACTGAAATATAAGCTGTTTTTATAGTCAAAAACTGACAATTACAAATTTTAATTTGCTTGAATGAAACCATCTTTGAGATAAGAAAACTTGAATGTACCAGCAAAGGATACAAAAACTGGTTCATTTTTTCATATTTTGACACTTATCCCATCAGCTGGCACTATGAACGTATATGATACGCTGTGACTTTACTGTCCCTGCCTATGGTAGTGGTTAGCTATCATTGAGATTGGATAAATGTGATGAAACAGAATGTGACAAAACCTTTTTTGAAATGTCCTTTTCCAAACTCAACCAACCAATATCCGGTCCTGGATATAAAATTAATTTTGTCAACAAATATCGCGGTTCAGATACAAAACTGTTAGGGATAAAGAGTTTTGAAATAAGACTATTTCAGGTCCTTTGTAGCAATAGGGTAATAGAAAGGATCAACAACTCATCTGTTTGCCTTTAATGTACATAATTACCTAAATCATATAAAAGACAAAACAGGAAAGAGTGATTGCAACTAAATCACATGGCATTTGGCATCCAGCGTATGAATGGCATTTAAAGAATTTTCCACTCAGGACAGAATGAAAGTCCAGCAGGTGAATGACCTGTACATGATGAACCTGGACTCTGCTATGACGCAGCAGTAAAGGTCATGAAACTGATTGGAGTAATAATTAAACCAGACAAAAAAATAAAAAATAAAAAAATAAGGTAGCACTCAAGCATTTGATTTATTTAAAATATCTTGAAAAACATTTTGTGAATTCATCTCTCCAGACCGAATGTGAAAAATTATTTGTACTTGCAGCACCCTTAAATCCCAGAATTACAGATCCACATAATACATTGCATTCTAAAGAGCTCACATGTCTGTGCTTTTATCTTAAAGGGTTGTGCGCTAACATGGCCAAACTTGTTGCTGCTGAATCCCAAAAAAGGATCCTCAGAAAGGAATTAGAGCACCTGATCAGGAAAGGATTTGAGAGTCTCAGTCAGGCATGTCAAAAAATAGGTCAGATACGCAAGACGTAGATGTACAGACAAGATAACCTGTCTCATGTCAGAGGACAGGCTAATCCCCTGACTGAATTAAACATTACAGAGTGAACGACTGTCTACTGAGACTTTGATCCATAAAACCTTGTGCAACAATTTAATGTCTCAGCAGTTTGTTCAAATATACTTTAAAGTCAGTAAAATTCAAATTAGACAAATGTTTGTAAACCTTTTTTTGACTTCTAACCCTGTTCAATTATTGCTGAAAGAGAAAGGACTTGCAGGAACCCTTTGTTTCATATATCTTTGATTAAAAGTTCAATTGGATTTCTTTGTACTGTGTTTGCTTTGGCTGATGTCTTGTCACACGCCTTTCACTAAGTACACTGAACATCTCATGATGCAGTGACGTAATGCAGTCTGTTTCTTTCAAACTTTGGTACAATATATATATATATATATATATATATATATATATATATATATATATATATATATATATATATATATTCTATAACACAGCCAAACTGTTATTGCTTTTCAACTAGGATCAGTTTGGCTTGGATAACTTTTGCTTTTATAAGTAAAAACTGCAAAATGCACACATGCAAATACACTTATACATACAGTACATGCATCATTTTGTATGTATGTGTGGATATTAATATAACGTGACACCCAATAATTATTCCAGGTTTTGGGTCTTTACATGGACCATAGTTCAGCCAGTTTTTGCGTCTTGCTTTAAGATGGGACAGTTTTTTTCCATACATTAAAAATAGCAAACTAGAGTTACATAGGTACATTTTTAGAAAATTTTCAGTTTCAACAATCTAATGCAAGAGCCTTGCATGAAGCACTGCAATCCCAGAGAAAGTATGGAATGTGAGATAAAAAGCTTTGTTGAAATAAACTAATGTAAAGGTTGTGGAATGACTTAAGACAATATACGTAATCCTTATCACATATTACTCCACAAGCAATAACTCTCAGACAAATATAGAATGTGGAGTTGCATTTTTTTGCAAACTCCTCTTACAAAACACACTTCATCACCTTTGCCCCTGAAGCTAAAATTAGAAAAAACAAACACTATTCTTTTCACTTAGGGCAAGGTTTGCAGATAAAGTGGTTTCTTGGATGAAAAAACAACATTTCTGCAGTTATTGGTCCTGATCTGCAAAAATGATCTTGCTCATAGCTTTGATGTATTCCATTCCATCTGGTTCTGTGACCTTCAGTTTGGTAAGAGGTGGCATGACGCTGTTGGTGAAGTATCTGAATGCAGGACTGGCGGAATGGATGGCATCTAGAAATACCTAGAGGAAAAGAAAAACAAAGACATGAGGAAGACATAAGTCGTCGTTACACCACTGCAAGTGAAGAGGTTTTTATTGAATTATTTACAAAATTCAACAACAACTTTCCTTTTAAAGAATTCAATTGTTTATCTAACCTGCAACTAACTAAGAATGTTTGGTCTGTTGTGAAGAAAACAGACCTCTTTTATAAGAGTCCTACTAAAGTTGATGTGGGTGAAATGCAGGGGTTTTCTTTCTTTATTTTTTTCATTGACTTTCCTTTGTTTTGCTTTGTTTTAGATCTACTGGGTTTAAATCAGTCACTGATTTTAATATTCCACTTATAAACTTCTTCATTTAAAAAAACCCATACTCTTATTGGAAATATAAAAAGTAAATTTTCTTTAATTGTTTGTATAACATGAAAAGTATGCACTTTCTTTATGCGAAGCTCATTGTATCTTTACACTGCTGGAACTTAGGGATCATTTAGAGATAAGGATGTAGCTCTCGTCTGTTTTCAAGATTTCAAAGATCTTGTCAAAATCTTTGAAGAGTAACAATGCGGCTGATAGGAGCCAGAAAGGTGAGCAAAAAGCATTTGCAAGAAGTATAAAAAGATACAGTAGGTATGTGTAGTTTTAGGATTTTATATAAGATTATGAGGTTATTAAAGAGGAATTTTTAATGTGTGGATAGTGAGTGAAAGACAAGAAATCAGCATAGGACATTATAAAGACAACGCTGAATGACAAGATGTAAGCAGAGAGGCACAAACATGATTCAGGGCAGTTCTCAATAAGGGAACAACTGTTTCACACGTGTTCCTCTTGGGAAATGCTGCATCTCCATCGGAACACGAGCCACCAGATTTAAAAGTTATTTTTATCCAAGTGCTATTTGGAACAGAACGCCAAATGAGACTTTTATAGTGCAATTTTATGGTGTGGCTATCTATTGGCTGTGTGATGTGATCTAATTTTATTGGAGTTTCACACCATGTAATTTATTTTATAATGCCTTGTTTGGTTTTCCTGATGTGCTGGTCTTGTTTAACATCTGTTGTTGCAAATCATGCAATGATAACAAAGGTATTTGATTGTGAGTGATTTTTAGCTGCTTTCTTGGCTGCTGGAAAAATTGCTTACACCAGTCAGGAGAGAAAAAACACTTTCAGTGAGCCACACTTTCAACGTTTTTTTTTAAGAAAACTCAAACATTTCTCCACTGTAACATCCTTTTTATGTTAAAACCATGTTTATAACAAACGTATACATAGGTCCAGCTTTGAGACTGACGAACTGAGCATATGTTATGGCACCGTTAGCTTTTTAGATGTGTTAATGAGGAAAAACTGCACACCTCAACAATATCTTCAGTGTCCTGTGCAGCATTTTGGAAAACCGTGCTGCAGTGTTGCAGGTATTTTTCATACAGACTGAGCGTTCGGCCATCAACCTGTTGCAGGGATGAATCCCCGAGCTCTGCCTTCTGCAGGTTAATCAAGAAGTCACTGTTGACCGGGCCACACTCAATGAGACTGAGTCTGGAAAAAAGAAGCAAAAATATACAACTCAGATTGTCCTCATGTAAATTTACGGTTATTGAACAATATTTTTTTATTTTCAGTATTTCTGTCAGGAGTGATGATGTGGTCATTAAAACTCACTGTATGTTAAAGTGTTGCAGGAGGACAGCCAGACTCTCACATGCGCCTTCAATTGCAAACTTACTGGCACAGTACACCTCATTAAAAGGAAGACCTGTGAGGGCATTAGAGTGTGTTATTTTGGAAATGTTAAGCATAAGCTAACAAAAATTGAAGTAACTTGACATTCGTAATCCCTTTCTTAGTTGATTGTCTCACCATGAAGCCCTCCGGTGCTGCCCGTGACCAGAATCCGGCCCTGACCTTGTGCTTTCATTCCTGACAAGAACACCTGCATGGTCTGGATGGTGCCAAGAAGGTTGACCTCCAGAACATGCCTCATTGAGTCTAAGGACTGAACCTCCAGGGGACCCATCAAACCCACACCGGCATTACACACTGTAAATGAAGAATACTAGGCAATTATGTGAAAATTGAAAGCAATCCAAACTGAAGGAGCTTAGACAGCCACGGGAACAAACCCAGAATGTCCACCCGTTTCTCCACAACTTTGTCTCGTGCTGTCAGGATGGATTGTCTATCAGTCACGTCCATTTGAAGTATTTCCAATGTATCCTGGTGCAGACCTTTTACACAGTCTAAAAGTCGTTCTTTCTTGGCCAGGTTCCGCATTGTGGCATACACTAAAGAGAATTCAACACCCATGTTTTTGTTTTAAACAAAATAACTGTGTAGAAAAGTGAGGGATTGGCAAAAACATGACCATCAAACCTGACAGAGTGACAAGTTATTTATTGTTATCCAGTAACAAAATGCCTGGCTCCATTTTGAGTTACTCTTGTGCAAAAGCCTCTCGAGATCATGACCGAAAGATGTCAGCTGTGGTTACCTTTGAACACTTTGCTGGTGTCAGAGGCCAGTCGAACAGCCAAGCTGAGTCCGATCCCAGATGAGCATCCTGTGATCAACACAACCTTCTTCTCCATTGACATGCTGGCGTCTTAAAAATGTCCTGGTTGAAAAGACAGAACTGCTGCAAAGTACAGACGATCAAAGTGAGTTAAGCAGTGTGATAGGGGCTGGTGAAAACCCTTCTCAGACCATCACAAGGCCACATGTTATCAACCACCTGGAGTTCTTTCATTAAATCTCATGTCCTTGTTATTTTGGCTTGTTTTGTTATTTGGAAGGAGATGTGTGGGAAACTGAACCTTGTTTTTTATGTGCCTTGCTAAAATTTCTGGCCACATCAATAACAATAACAAGAGTACGAGATTATAGTGGTCTGAACTCTAAATATTTAAAACAGCTGGATTAATACTGTCATAGTTTCAGTGTTTCCACTGTAGGCACCAGATGGCAGCATAAGTTCATAATGGCACTCTTATAGCAAATAAGCTATGTTTTATTGATAAAAAGACAATAATAGGTTTTCTCTTGACTCTGTAGTAAAGAGAAGATCTCTGGTTTGCAGATTACTTACCATTACCATTACTTTGTGATGAGTAATACAGGTTTAGCACAAGATTGTTTGACTATTGTTTTCAGAGCAGTTTTAAAAACATATTTAATGTATGACAGTTTCATACATTAACTGTATAGTGATAGCAATAGCAAATGCAAATTTAACACAATGAACTATACAACTTCTCTAGGTCATTGGAAGGAAGGTTACACTGAAAAAACTAACAAGAAACACTTAATCTAATGAATGACTTGGAGATCAAACCTTTTTACATTCACACTGCTACCAGCAGCTCAGGAACAAACATATCCCTTTTTGTTCTTAATTAATTTAATCAAGTATTTTTTTTAAAAAATCTATGTGCATATAGATGAGTTACCACTAGGTGGCCTCTTGTACAAACTATAGATCTCTATTCTTTGTTGTTTTGCATGACTGTGACAGCAAATTCTTATTAAAAAAAAAAAGTTAAATAAAAAGCTTGTGCTTCGTGCAGAAAAAGTTTTTTTTCTTTTTAAGTTCAGACTAAGCTCGATATGTTTCCTGGTTCAGTGAACAGTTCCATTCTGGTCATTGTTACATGACAATGCCGCAGTAATTGTTTTGTTTTTTAAGAACAACTGCTGCTGCTCGGTAGCCACATTTGAAAAGAATTTCTTTTTCTGATGGGAGCAAACCGAGTAGGAATTTCCTGCCATTTTGTTGCGTTCCTCTCCTTGAGATGGCATCAGTTTGGCTGCTGTCCCGGAGTCTGCAGGACAGA
Source organism: Xiphophorus maculatus (assembly GCF_002775205.1). Lineage (NCBI taxonomy): Eukaryota > Metazoa > Chordata > Actinopteri > Cyprinodontiformes > Poeciliidae > Xiphophorus > Xiphophorus maculatus. The sequence continues at coordinate 7,261,883 of NC_036458.1, read as the reverse complement.
TAACAGTGAGCCTTGAGCCTCTCTGAAATTTCTGCAACTCCCTTGCATTGTTTTAAGCTTTTGAACTGACTGACCTCAGAGGGTTTTAAATGTTCTATGTCTTGCAAAATGGGAGAAGTGGGGGTGTCCAGTTGACCTGCAGAGGTCAATTGTTCTGGAATATGATGTTTCGTCTCTATAATTCATGTTAAAGTTGTACATAAGAAGATTGCATTATTGAAAAATGATGAAGATGAGTTGATAGATGAGTAAGGGAACAGAAAACGATTATCTGTTCAGCTCTGTGTAATATTCAGTCACTTTTACCTCTGAACACAATCAAGGCGGTCTCAGTCGTTTGGCCTTAGATCCATTCTGACAGTCTGGTGAAAGCATGGGCAGTTTTGGAAGCTTTCTGCTGTACATGACCCACAGTGTCTCTGAGGCCCAATAATTACCGAGAGGTCCACTGGAAGTGCACAGTGACCCAGAAAAAACATTAAAATTACTCTCTGGCAAGACTAACCCACATCACAAGGGCAAGCAGACTTTTGAAAATCTTACAGCTGTGAAATGAGAGCAGAAGAGAGAGGAAAGTTATTCCATTATCCCACATGCACCGCCACATGTCTTTGTGGCATTTTTCAGAATACAAAGGAAAGAAAATGTGAGACTCATTTTAGACATTTGATGCAGAGAACCACCGCATTGAAACCACTTTGCAAACAGTTCAGCACTGGAACCAAAATGCTCTGCAGCAACATGAAATCTGTGCGTTTTTATGCTAATGTGGTGAAAGAACAGACACGTGAACGCATGCAGACACAGAATCAGATCTATACTGTAGTGGGGCAACAGATGCAGATGTGCTCAACAGGATGTCCCGTGTGAAAGAACTGAGCAGAAGTGAAACAACTACAGACGTGCTGCGGTGAATGTGGTGAAATTAAATGTCACGCCATACCTGACAAATTTTGATGAACGTTTTTGGTTGATGATTCGTTTTTTTTCTGTGAACAAAATTACCTCATAAGACTTTAAATTTTAAATCCACCTTTTGAACCTGATAAGAAAAATTTTTCTGACGTAATTTTGTGACAGTTGCTGGGATCCTGGTATGAGGATGGAGAGCAGCATTCTCATAACTGGAATGCTGAAAAGCAGCAAACATGTTAACAGTTGATCACATCAAGAATGACATGAAGATGCTGGCTTTTACTGAACTAAAAATATTACATATTTTTAATTCTTTTCTGACAGCACAAATGGAAAATAGAAACAAAAAGTTCATGCTACAATAGAATGTCACTGATCAATTGCATTCCTTTCTGTTTGCATGACATGTTTTGTTACTGTAAAAATATGGCCGCCTGATAAGGTAGGGGTCATGTGTATATGTGCTTTCATCGTGGCGTCTATTTCTATGACAACAAAACAAGTCTGTATCTTAGCAAACATACCACTGAATGTGGTATGTGTGATATGTGGTAATAGCACCTTTACTTCTCGTTTACTTTTTTCTCACAAAAACATTTCAGATAATTTTTAAAATTTAAAGGACAACCTGAGAAAATAGATAAAAAAATTGGGTTTTTTTAACAATGGGATGCTTGGATTTCTTTTGATAGAAACTAAAGGAAAACATTTTCTAATTTAAACACTAGAGAAAAGTGAAATGGTTCAAATTCAATGCCCTATTTAGTGTGATTTATACAAGTTTGCTTGTAAATAAAGCAGATATTTATCAGCGTTTGACACAAAGAACCTTGCATTCTTGCTGTGGGACCACAATGTCTGAGGACACTTTCATTCCACTCTAAAGCCATAGTTCACTCTTGTCCCTTCAGAATAAGATTTTTATACTTACTTCTGCAAAAAATGTTGATATATAAGATCAATGTAGGTTTAAGGCGGTATGATAGACGTGAGCTTTGACGTCAGCTGCAACCCTGAGGGCCACTGGTTGACCTTTTGGTTTGGCAGTCACCCAGACATGTTTGTATATGAAGCCTCAGTGCTCCAGGAAATAGCAGGGGTTTTGTCATGGGAAATGTCCCTTGAATCCACTTCTTTCATCCTGTTACTTTGGACATCCAGTCCCTTCTCTCCTGGCCTTTAGGTATTCAAATCTGTCTGTCAGGGACCAGACTTACCCTGGGTTTAACCAAGAGCTTTGATATCATTATCTCAGCTCATTCAGGAGTTTGGAAGAGACAATCAGTGCTTTTGCATTCCACTCGCAGTTCGCCCCACATAGAGAGGGGTTTTGTTTTGACGATGAGCACAAATGTATCTGAGCTGTGTATCGAAAACTAGTACCATCTGCAGCTTTTTTGAGATAAGATACCCCCAAAAATTTCATATTCAAACTTTGATATAATCAATGAGGATTTACTGCGTCATACCTGAGAAACTTTGGTTGCATAGAAGAAAGACAAGACGCTCAAATTTTCAGTAAAACACTATAAACATGCCTCTTAAAAATGCTGTCCCAAAATGCCTCCAAACGTCTTTCCATGTTTGTGTTATTGTTTTGTGCTCCAGGTGCAGGCGGAGTATGCCAAGAACTTCAGGCACCAGGGCCACACCTGGGATGTGGTCAGGCAAAGTGCTGGATGGAATGCATCTGAGGTGACTGATTCATCCTGGAATTTACCTCTAAAGGCATAAAGAGGAGTCAGCATTAAAGTCAACAAGGCATTAGCATTGGTCTCACCGTCTATTGTATTCTCACAGGGAGCTCTATTTTTTGTTTTTATTTCCACCAAATGACTATGTCTGTGCATTCCTGTGTTCCTGGAGAAAGTGATGAATCAGTGGCACTCCTGTTCCTCCACCTGGTTACCTCTGTTTATATGTCGCCCTGAGAATGCGGTTACTAAGCGTCCAGACAAAACATGCGTTGTGTTCCCAAGCATGCCAGTAAGTGGACAAAAAATGTCCCTCTCAGACAAAACAGCACACATTATATATCAACTCATTTGCATGCTTCTATCACATATGCCTAATCCCCTTGTTTTCCAAAGCTATTTCCTGTGATGTCATATATTCAACATATCTACTTCCTCCCATTGCGCCAATTTATTTGGGGTTCCGTGACTCGGGTGTGCCATCTTTAGGTGTGGATTTTGAGGCTTAGTTCCCTATCAGTATTTGATAGTTTCCAGGATACGCTGCCTGTCTTGTTGGGTTGCATAATCCTTCTTTCTAAGAGAAGCTGTAGTAAAATTTAATGACTCTTCCTTCAGATAACTATGAGAACACATCACTGAAAGGTCAACGGCACAGTTGTGTAATCACTCCATCAACTTTCAGTGCCTGGGAACCAAGTTTTACATCCTTGTGGCATGCAAGCTTGCAAAATACCCATCACTATGAGCACCTTTTTCATCTCTCTTCTCTAATTGATGTATTTGATGGATCATATTTCCATTGTATGCTCTCGGCACAAGACCAGTGCGTCCCACACCCTCAACGGTTTACAGCTAATCCCTGCTATTATCTCAGCAAATACTTTTTTCACATGACTGAATAGGGAGAAATGCTGTAGGTCTTCATTTCTGGAATACTCTTTCTTGCTTATCATTGTTTCTGTTTTGTTTCTTTGCTTTTCCGATTAGCTATGTTCCCTGTTGTTACCTGTGAAACAGAAATAGACATAGTTGTAAACAGAAACTGAGATACATCTCTACCCTATATATCACATGTTGGTCTAACAGCTTATAGTAGTGTTTCAGAATAGCATCTGTTTGTTTTTCTGCTGTTCTTCCTGCTGTGGTTTATGACTATTTTAGGGAAGGCAAAGCTTTTCATTTAAAGGTTAAACTGCAAAATCAAAGGAAGAAGTTCTACAATGAAGCATATTATTCTTTAAGCATTTTTATGATGTGTTACATGAGTTCAAGTTAGTTTGATTCCCATTGGAAGGTTCTCCAGAAAATTATCATTAGCAAGAGTCTTACATTAACTTTTAATTATTTTATTTGAACTAACCAACCTTTTTAAAGTGTGTAGGATGACAACTGTCCAATTTTTATTAAAAAAAAAGAATTGGATGCATATGTTTTAATTTATATAGAATTTTCTCTAACACCCATTAACACTTTTATGCATACAGACCCAAATGTATACACACCCTTCATTTGGTGTGCAATTAAATGTTCTTTAGACAGATGTAGCAACTTTTTGTGGCTATTTATAATGTTCTATCATATTTGACCACTCTTCTTATCAGAATAAAAAAAGTGAATTTAAATTAGCTGGTTTCCTGTGGAGTGGCACAGTTGTAAGGTCTGTTGCCTTACAACAAATAATGATAGCCATCTCTCTGAAAATAATTGATAAGGACAAATATGGGATGTGCTTTGGTAACACATCTCGTTACAGATCTCTGACAAACAATGTGTGTATGTAGAGATTAAAGGGCTTCTAAACTAATCAGAGGCAAGCTGGGCAATCAGCCCCAAAAAGAGACATCTGTGAAAAACAACACAAATTCCTCATTAAGTCTTTTAGGGTTTAGTGTCCGTAGTACGAGTTTATCTCTGCTGCTCCTTCTTTTAAGAGCCAGCACAACTTCTATGTTTTGAAATTTCAGGGAGTAAATATGGCAGCCGGCTGTCATGAAATGTCTGGTAACACATTTCAAGCATCTCTCAGGCTTGGGCCAGTTTGATTTTCATCTGATGTGTGAAACATGGGTATACTTGGAAATACTAACAGGACAATTATTCCAAACATATATTTAGGGTTGGGAACGAAAAAGGAGGCTTATGTTAAGCGTCTGGATTGGCCCCGAACTCAATACTAATAAAAATTTACAGACTATGGTTAAAAGATTAGCCTGAGCCTGGAAACCTACAAATTTGTGGAGCGGACATAAAATCCTGGAAGAATTATACCTGAACAGAAGCTTGGTGGCTGCAAAATTGTGAGACAAATTAGAGATAATCCACAAAAAATTCAAACTTACACACTCAATTCATATTTTCAACAATTATCAAAATTGCATGTTGTACAGGAAAATCCTCTCCTGTGTGATTAGTACAAGTTTTATGCATTTAACTGTCTCTTTATACCAGTGAAAAATGAGATAGGCGCTGCTTATGTTGTATAACACTGACTGAAGCTCTCCCAGTTAAAATTTACTGTCAAGATTGTTTTTTAGAGCAAATAAAGAATTAATTGGCCATAAAACATAACATGCTTAACTAGAATATTTATGTATCTGTTACTATCTTTAAAAATGAAAAGGGTGTTATATAAATTTTTCTATAGATAACAAGAGATAAAGATGATTTGCACATCATTCCCAAAGTCCATCTGGCTCTTATCACCTTCCAACATCATTTCCTTTACTAAAATGGCCGAGACGAGGAGTCTGGTCCCTGAAGTATGCTTGCGCTTACTGTAAATGGTATTACGTGCTTATCACACATCACTCTCCATTAAGTCGTGTCAGTAGTGGCGATGCTGCAGATTTAGGGGAGGTTTTCTCATGTCCACAACTTCCACTAATGGACTTCTGAGACGCTTCAGAAGTGATAAGAGGCAGAGTCAAAGGCTAAGGTACATTTCAGCAATGATCAAATGGGTCACGATGACTTGCTGGTAAATATCTCATATTTCTCTGAAGTAGATGGCAGATGAATCTGTCAGACAGTCAGGACAGACGTCAGAATGAAGCTGTGGGAAACGTGCTGTGCTGCATGATCCTCTATGAACGGCTGAAGTTCAAATCACCCTCCTTTATCTAGGGCAAATATTTTGTAGCCAATTTATCATACTTTATAATTATTACATAAAAATGTCCTCCACTATAATTTGGGCTTTGTGGGAGTCGTTTTCTGCGGCAGCAGCAGATATATGGTGTTCAGCAGCTGGAAAATGTAATTATGTGATCATCAGCTACTTCTGGTTAAACAAGATGGGTATTTTTCCATGACTTCTGCCACAAGGTGAAGCCCAAAGAAAGCTGTATGCGAGGCAGTTCTCAAGAAGTGCATGTAAAGAATTTCAAGGCATGACTGCCTTATACGGGCATCATTCAAAGCTGATTGTCCAGTTTGACAATGTGCAAGATTCCTGCTTAGTTTCTGTTTATCAGGTTGTTTTATTTTAGGAAGGTGGCTGGATTAGACTGTCTCAAAGCATGGGTGGTGCTAACACCCTTCATGCCATTACAATAAACTGAAAACTGCTCTGTCAGTTGGAATGATATTTGTTACTCACTTGAGAGATTCCCTTTAGTCCTTATGGAAAATGTTCCCACCTTGCCTTCCTAACCCTAAGTCTGTCATTATTTCTTCTGGCTAAGATATATTTTTACCCTCTGAAATGTTTTATCCAATGTTTTTAAATGACAAAAATAAACAAAAAGGAATTTGGCTTTGTTACTTACTCCATCTTTTTTGTTTATGCTGTTGGATCGCTAAGTTGTGTAGCTTTAACCAAACTTTGGGTCAGAAATTGTCAACAAGACAATAGCCTCATCACTCTTTATAAACCGCCATCTTGAAATAAACAACCTGATTAGACTGAACCTCGCCTACATGGTGAAATACAAAATAATAAGACCGTAAAGTGATTGATAATAATATAAATATTAATAGATTGAGCTAGGGCTAGAGCTGATTTTTGGTGTCTAATATATGTTTCTTTTGGTGACAAATTATAATGAACTGATATTAGTATAAATATCAGTTTTTTAATATATATTATGTTTTTTTAATATATTACCTATTTGTGGTTCAGTATTCGCCTATTTACATATTTTCCTTTAGAAATTTCCCCTTCGCAGTTGAAGATAGTAGCTTTGAACACAGACACAACTGTAGCTACCCTAATGCACACCACATATATTTGACACCAACAATAACAACTTACACTTATTTATGAGAGGAACTGTATAATCAACAGACATCATGTTACGTTTAACAACACAACATCACATGCAATGAGATCTTGTTATATTTGTATTAGGTAATCATAGATGTGTTGTTCTAAACCCAACAAACCCACATACGGTTCCAGCTGATACAAGCATTTAAACTCCACCTGTTAACAATGAGAAGGATTTATTTTCCTATTTTCCAACCAGGAGGCCGGTTTGGTGTTTCCAAAACAATCCGCCAAATGGAGTTTACACAAATACTTGTGGTTTTACAGCTATTAACCACACCTGATGAGATTTGCTGAAGTTTCAATCAAGATGTAGATTTAATAGTGTGAAGCATTTTTTTGAGTGTTTTTTGATAAGCATTTTTATAGGTTATAGTGCACAATTAGAGAACAACTGAGTCTTAGCTCAAAAGGTTAAAAATGTACTTTTTAAGCTTAATTTATTACTAATAAATCAGGCATAGCAACAGCTACAATAGTGCTGACAGTGAAAAAGCATTCTTTAATGTCTTCACTTTACACGGGTACAAAACATTTGCAATTAGATCTAATAACTGCAGGGCTTTCCCAGATTTATTTTATTGTGTGTTTTCAAGTGGAAATTACTTTTAACACCCCTTAAGCCTAATCGGTTTTAATTATAAACTTTATATAACTTCTATGTAAAAAAAATATTTGTCATCTATACAAAAAATATTTAAAATGTTTCAGAAACTATGCCATGCTATATCTATATGTAAAACACTTATTTAGATACAAAAAACAAAAGAAGACAAACACTTAAAGCTTGCTGTTGTTAAATTAATACATTTTGGCTTAAATATGCATATTAAGAATAAATGCACTTATTCAAATTAGGGACGTTTTTGTCAATTAATGTTCTATTCATCATTATGAGCACAATTAAATAAAAATGGTTTCTTGCACTGGGATAATCTAAATTATGTACAAAAGTTTCAAATAAGAAATTGTCTTGAAGCAACCAGTTAAAAATAACTAAGGAAAACTGACAGTGTTGTTTTGTTTTGTTAGCTTCCTGACAGCTCATCTCTCTTCAGCGCTGCCTTTGGTTTAACAGGCATGTGGCAGCGGATTCCTCCTGCCTGGCCCTGCGTCAGTAGGGGGATTCCTTGAGATCTTGCATCTGGGTGCTGCATTCTTGCTGTCCCCTGCACACGGCCATCGCAACGCTCACAAAACCCAACAATTAGACGGCTGCAGTCACAGACAGAGTTGTTTCCTGTCTTCCAGCTGGAGTGAGGGGTGTGAGAAACACGCTTTCTGAGATCAGAGTTATGGGCACAGAGGCGAAGGGTAGTGCAGAACCAAATACCCCCCGTCCCACAGTGACATGGGTCCCCTCTTCATCAGACTCTTTACTCAAAAGAGGAGGGGGACGGACAATGGACCAATTCAGAATCTGTTAACAAGAGAGGCCCTTTCTGTAACAAACAGTGAGCTATGAATGAAGATAAAGATGTGTGGGCTGTGTGATTAAACATGCATCTTCTGTTTAAACAGGATGAGATGAAACAGGTGGAAAGAATATTAACCCTGAAACCACACGTAAACCTTTGAAACTGATTAGGAAGATTATGCTAAAACCCAACAGATGGCAGTAGTCCTTGTCTTTTTTTTTTTTTTTTTTCGTGAGTTTCGAATTAGAAAAGGGGCTGTCAGTGGCAGGCGGCCCATCAAAGTGCAGGCACGCCCTCAGTGTAGCCATGGATGTTGGGCTGGAGGGCGGTTAAAGCAGTCTGAATTACTGCCAGAATCTTTTCAGCCTTGGGAAAAAGCAGCGGACCACTGGAAGTTGGACTCTTTCCAGGACATCATTTAAAAAGAGACCATTTAATGTTTACACTCTCTATTTCTTGCTTAAGTTTGCTTAAAGCGAAAAAAAAAAGAAAAAAGAAAAAAAAGATCCCATTAATCAAACAGGCACATTAAAAAATACATTCAGAAGTCTAGATTCTCTTTGGGATACATTCTCAGACAACAAAATGTGTAAACTACAAAAGAAAAAGAAAACAGTTTAAATATTTTCTATCAATACTATTGAGAATAAAATGAATAAACAGGTTAATATGTTTTAACGGGATATGATAAAAGTCAAACTACACATCAGTTTATTTTCTTTTGAAGACTTTGCAGGGAGAGAATAAAAATGTGATTCCAAATAATTTACATTAATTTGATTGCTGCAAACTGCAAATGAAGCTTCCTTTTGTTTAGTTATCAGAGAAACAGAGAAATCATCACCAGGCAAGTAAAAAATTAAGTCCAGGTAAAAAGACATAATAATATCTATCAGAGTACACACTTTTTCACTAATAACTAGCAATCTCATTTTGTTGCATCTTGAAGTTTTTACAATCTTTGTTGAAACATCATTAGTTCAGTTCTTTTATTTAGCTCCTGTTCACAACAAACTTTCAGGACAGAAAAGTGCATATCCAATTCATATTAAAACTATGTAAATACTAATTTAGTTTGAAATTTTTAATTCAATTCCATCTAAACCATTATAGAACACAGTCAAGTGTAACATATGAAGTCAACTGGTGAGTTTTCTAGAAACGGAATCCCTTCTCTGGATTAATGACGACAACAACAAACAGGGAATTAAATTCAATATAATCAAAGAAAACTCCACCTCTAAGATGTTCACTGAAGTAACAACTCAGATCTGGTATCAATTAAACAACATGAATAGCTGATATACGATAATTTAAGGAATGATGATGTCTGTCTTCTATTTTTTTTAATATTCTTGTTTTATTTATAATCTGACGCTTCACTTCTGTCTCCTGTTGTTTTCATTCGTCTGTCTTTACTCACCACACTTTCTTTGAATTTACCCTTTAATCTCTCCTACATAATCATGAACTCTTCCAGGCTTCTGCTCTTTCTTTGATCAGCACTTCATCATGTGCAAGCTACTGATTGAAAATCCCATTTTTAAAGTGTCCGAAAGTTTATTTGCTTAAGACAAATCAAAATTTTCCCCACAAGCACAAGCAACTGCAACACCTACTGGACCTAAATGAAGGTTGTTTCAATTTGAACTTTTAGTTTTTCACCAAAAATAAATGTGCTTTCACAAATGTGGAACTTTGTCTTTAAAGATAAAAAAACAGGATAACGCTTGCATTTCAATGGAAAGTGTAACATATGCATTAACAAAGGGGTCAGCCACAATTGCCTGACCTTTGACTCGGACCTCCTCCTCTCATGTCGCTCTTCGTTAAACATCTGAATGTGCACCCCAGATTTACAGACAAAAGAAGAAAGAAATTTAGACAAATGAGTGTGGATACAAGCATCACAAGCTTTTGATTGCACTAAACCTACCATGGAATGATTTCACCTTATAAAACACTTTTATTAGGTGTAATCATTTGTTTTCTGCCTTTTAGCTCACTTGCAGTTAATACACCCAGTCACCAAAACCACAAAACTCTAATGAGATGAATAAAAGGAGAGGAGGCAAAGCATGTCCCATGGTTTTCTTGGCTCAAAATTAAAGTACCATTTTCCTCCCACAGAGTTTTCAAATTTTCTTGCAATTGAAAATCAGAAACGTTCAGCGTGCGCAGCTACTCAGCTTCATTTACTCTAATGCCTCAAAGCAAAGCCATACGGCCCAGTTAAAGTCCAAACCTAAATCTTTAGCTTGACAAGAAAAATGTTTGCACGTTGTCTTTTCTTTTCAGATTTAAGCAATAGGAAATGAGTTTAGGTAAAAAAAAAAAAAAAACAGTACAGCTAGAAATCACCTATTTTTATATTTATTACTTTAGATCATTTATAAGAAAATAAATAGTTTTTCCTTAAAGAACCAAATTTTATTCAGTAAGGATCTTAACAGGGGACAAAAATCAAATCATGCTTGTTGATCTGTCACCATGACTACGCAAACAAACACAGAGGCAGCACGGTTCACCAGGTAATCATTAGCACAAAAGCGACCTTTGACCCCTGCCGTGGCTCAGATGGCATTTGATCACGTCTACCTGCTGTCAGCTGAGTCACTGACCCGTTTCGTCTATCCTCCAATTTTCCCTTTTGTGGAGGCGAGAAACCAAGTGGGGTTTTGGTAAAAAGAAAACAATGAATTCAAAGTAAAAGAAAAAAAAAGGCCCATATGGTTTGCTAACATAGTGTGTCTCCATCTGTCCTGTCCAGTAGCTGCATTGGGGGGAATGCTACACAACCGGAAGCAAACAGAACACAAGAAATAATCAGGAAATTCCCTCATTAAGAGTCTGCCTGAAGTCACAACATCATAAAATGACTCCCTGTGTAGCTGCTGTAAGCATCTTGTGTTTTATCCTCATGTCTTTGTGACAGTAACTCCAGCAGACGTGTTAAGAGTCACAGGAGATTTGGTCAGTCATCATCCCCTTTGTTATTTACCCTTTTCACAACTGGTCTCTCTTTATTACAAGGCACGCATGACCATATTTCTTAATCCTCACCCTGCAACTCTTTCTACTTCTCAAGCGCACTGCTCCAATTGAAAGACATTTTTTTTTTCCATTTCTCTCCTGACTCAGACATTCCAAGCGGATTTCTCGGCTTCCAAGCGTCTCCTCTGTTTCCGTTTCTCATCTTACTCCTGGCAGCTGGCATGTCTTCTTTTATCGCCCCTGCACATTCGTGGCGATTACATTTTCCCTTTTTCTCACTGTATGATTTACTCCAAAAATCTGCCTTTCAAAAAAAAAAAGAAAAGTGCAAAGCAAGATGTAATCTGGTGTTCAAGCAACAAAACATATATCAAGCTTATGGTTGCTCATTTTTAACAACTCAGTAACAACAGTAATTTGTCTGCGCAATCAGCTCTTTGAGATAAGGCTTTGATGGATGACCACTAGCAGATAGTATGTTAATTTTTTTTGAAAAAATATTCCAAAATCCTTGCTTTACTACCTGCAGATGCTATCCAAATAATTCAAAATTAGGCCGCAAAGAAGCATGCACAGTGACCTAAAAAGGCTTAGTTGTCTTTTTTGCAGGATTTAATAAGACAATACCACAGCATTTCGTAGAAGACTCTGAATAACAGCTGAGAAAACCCTTTCAGTTTCCAAGTTGGTCTGTCTGTGCGCTGTCTGGCCATGGCTAAGCTTGACTGAATCTGTTAATATCACACACCCACAACGGCCTTTAGGGTGGCGCAGCTTCCAAATGTGCATTGTAATGTTTTTGCACAAGCTGGACACTTTCTGAGCTGGCATTGCAAAAATTTTCAGTAGAGCTTTAATTCTGATTTATTATGCATGCAATCACTCTCTTTATGGAGTATGAATTAAAAACAATAATCACAGAAGCAAGTGTGAGAAAAACTAGATATATGAACTCCTTCTGTGTGGGAGGTCACCCTACCAGGAAGAGAGGCAGGATGTGGCAAACGGCTTCTCTGCTGCATCTACCTGACTTTGGCTTTCATCTTCTCTGTTTCTCATTCCTCTCTTCCTGTGCTGCTTCTGCTGCTCATTTGCACCAGCCCACGCAGAGCATAGAGTGTGCACCAGCAAAAGAAAATCATGTTTTGCAACTTCTTGGAAAAAAATAAAAAATAAAAAAATAAAAATCAGTTTTGCTTCTAAAATTTCCACTAGTCTTTAAACTGACATTATAAACAAAGATTACCCTGAACATTGAGTCAACTTTTCCCTCATTGGGTTTTTAAAAGTGATGAGATGAACTAAAAGAAGATGCACACGTTTGCACTGTGCAGAGTTTTGCTCTCAGGTATTCGAAAGTGTGCTACGTTCAAGATCTAATAGAGGATATCAAAATTTTGAAAACAATAATTAACTCTGCAGAAATCAGAGAAAGCTTACATTTAAGGCAAACAGAGCACCTTGTAAGTTCCCCATGATATCCCTGTAGAGGATTTTGTGCATATGTGTGTGTGTATGGCTGCATACTGAGGAAAACAGGCCTTGGTGTTTACATACAGTAACCAAATGATGTGATGGGTGGCTTTACGTTGAGGATTCTCAAAGAGGCCACACACGGCCTCCCCTTCAGCTCTGTTTGCTTAGTTCTCCTCAGCTCACAAGCAGGGCGATCTGCACCGGAGCTATTCTGATGCCTTATTTTTATCGCTCCTTCTGACTTTTTGAATGTGTTGCCAAAAGCATTAGGAGTTTGCCTGTTAATACCACTCAGGCGTTAGCCTCGCACGTCATCCCGCTGTCCTGCAGTGAATGACTTCTTGAGCGTGTGTCTGGGCAACGGCTACTCGCTCTTTTATTAGCCACTGAAGTTGACCTAAAGAATCAGGTAGAAGGGGCAAAAATGACTGTTTTTGTCAACCTTAGTATAGTCTTGTACATTATAAGAGTGCATGCTCTTTCCATTCAGACTTTAGTCTCTAAATGCTGAGGTCACTGTGAACAGATTAGTGATTACACCAGCATGTAAAGGAAGGCAAAAAGCTGTTACCTTGCTGCACAGATTACTTACAGAGTCAATGAAAGCATGACATCACACTTTCTGAATTTCATTACAGGCCGCTCTTGCCTTCGGCTTGAAAATATACAAACTACTCATTTACCTAAATTAGTGTCTCCCATTGCAGGGGCGCAAACAGTTAGTTACAGGCATCAGCTGCATGTTAATTACAAATTGCACAACTTACAACTGTGTTGCAACCCTGCATGAGGCTTCAGAGTACACTGGAAACACCTATAGATCTAGGTGAGATTACAAAGTAGCCATTCAGAGACAGAAGCCTGTCATTAGGTGAGATCTTCTTTGTGCAAAAACAATGCTTTGCTGCTAAGAAGCATAAACACAGAATTTAGACAGCCAGCAATCATTCCCGCTGTGGATTCGGTGTTCTGCAGATGTGGCCCTGAAGGCCTCACCAACTAGATACAAAGCTCTCCCTAAGAAAGCTTGATTCTTGCTCTCCTGAGAGGGAAGCTTTTATCAGCAGCCATCAGGCTTTCTCATTCAAAAGTCAAACCAAACATGGAAAACAATCAAAAAGAGGTACACAGAGATATTTTGAGAACGGAGAAGCATTTAACTTTCATTTTGTAAAACTGTCTCCACAAAACAACATATTTCAGATACTGGACATAACATGGGACACAACTTTATATATTTACAGAAACCTAATCATGCTGTATCATTGTCTAGAATTTTTTTCTTCATTTATTCATTTGTGTTGGAAAAAAAGTGATTTAATTAAAGTTAATCCAAAAAATTAAATTTCTTTTACAAATTTAACAAAATATATCAAGAAAAATGAGCATTTCACCTTAAGAAGGAGTTTTGACACCTTATTATATGGTCAGTGCTATCCTCTTCAATTCAAATAGCTTTATCTCGTTGTTTCTTTGTAGCTCTTTACCAGTTTCTGACTTCAACCTGAGGAAAGATTGACCCACTGCTCACTTTTATTTGTGGGATGTTCAAGTTTTTTTGCATAAACAATCCATTTCAGGTCACCATGCAGCATCCCAATGATATCTAGCTCTGCTATGTCACTCAGCCTAGGGCTTTCTTTTCTTCGCACTCGACCTCTCTTTGGTGGGCAGACAGGTATATCTTTAATTGCTGTCATGTTACAATATTCATATTTTAGAGTGGCTGGTCAAACTCTGGACCTAAATTGGACTAAACTGTTGTGGCGTGTTCTTAAACAAGCCATCCAGTGTGGCTCAATGAAAAAAAAAATCTGCAAAGAAGAATGGGCCAAAATTCCTCCACTGCTATGTAAAAGTCTTACTACAAACATTTGATGGCAGATGATACCGCCGTAGTTGACTCAACCAGTTTATTTTTTAATTTTTTAAATTTACTTTGATATTCAATATTTGACATTGACAGTGTACAAAAAAAAACACATAATGAGCTGAATTGGGTCAAGAAAAGTCTTGGGAGTTATCATATTAGGATATCTTGATAAAGCTGTGTAGGTCTTGTGGCGGCCTCATCAAAGAACAGGATTAAATATTTAACAGAACTGTGTCAAAATAGCAAAAGAGAAAAAGGCTTATGTAACAAGAGCTGGTCTTTCTGCTGACTGTGAAAAGAACCAAGCAAGAGAAAGGACGCCTTTCAACAAGCAGACAAAAATCTGTCAGCGTCCCAGTGACACGTTTACCAAAGGGAGTGATGAAATCCCTAAAAGTTTATATTTAGCCCACAGGTCACTTTTTCCAACTTTAGCCACAACCTTTTGTTTACTTGACAGTCTGTTACCTCCAAAATTGTCTTTAGTAGCTCTATGCATGTTTAGTCTGCACGACAAAATCAACTTCATGTATCTGATTGCAAAAAAAATAAAATAAAAAATGTGCTATGTAAGGGACGATTTACAAATTACAAAAATGAGCCACATATTGTAACAAACTCAGTTTTGAATATGCTACCCCTGTTTCTGAGGGACCGATTGATGAAAACTGGACACAACTGGATGTTCTGAAAGAAACCCATCCAAACTGGCTTTGGAAAGGAAAAAAACAATCTAACATCAAAGTTCTGGAACATTCCCCCTCTTTTTACAAATTTATAATGTATGCTTAAAGCTGAATCTGTGTAATTTCTGGTGGACCAGAGTATTCCCAGCCAAAATAAAGCTTCAGTGAGCTACAAAGAGTGTTTAAATAGGAAGAGTTATCCAGATATATCTGGAGCTCTACGCAAGTATTAAGCTTTTACTTATTTATAATCTTGACCCTCCGTGAATTCAAGAAAATGTACAATGAATTGTTTTTCTTAATTAAAGTTATATGCTAAATAATCATTCCATTCAAAGAACAGATGCTTGAATAAAAGTCAAATGTCAAAATTAATCTGACATTCACAACAATGATGGGCATGTAGATTTCTCACCACACCTGCAAATATTTTACGTTTATCAGGTTGACTGTACAACAACCTGAAACTCTAAATAAACAACTGATAGCAAGTTTTTCAACTGATAACATCATTAGTAAACTGTTCCTGTTGTGATCAGACTGTGAAAAGTAGCTGAGTGAAACTCCCTTACAATAATTCTACTCAAAGCTGGGACATAAATCATTTATCCCTCTATTAGTGACCTATTTAAACACCCTGCGAGCGCTTTAAGGACCATACTAAAAATGTGAATTTATTGCTCAGGTCTTGTAAAAAGTCTGAACTACATTTTTGGACCCCCTTCACAACAACGCCTATTTGTTCCAAAGTTTTTTGCCGTTCTCAAGTCATGACTGAAGGTTTTCATATTTATGTTAGCTAAACTTCAGGCTGGCAGGCTAATTCGCTGGTATGTGTTTTTATTATTCCTCTGAGGTCAGGTAGAGCTCCTTTACCAACATGGTTCCTCTGAACTCCAAGCTGGGTTTTAATGGAAGGCCCTGCATGAGAGAAAGGGTCAAGCCTACACAGTAGGCTCAATCAAACATAAGGTAGCAATTTGTGGAGGTGGAACAGACGTTGTGAGCTTTCTTTCTCTGGATGGTAAGGGTTTTGGTCTGGCCTGAAGTATCGCCACTCTCTCAATAGTTTGCTTTTTAATCAGCTGCTATTTATGGCAACAACATTAGCTTTAGTTTGATAAGATTGAACAAATCCTGCTCTGTCTGCGAGATAACAGCTATGTAGCGCATGTGACCAACCACTCGCTAAGCGCGCAGCGTCAGGCTGTATAACCAGCACAGAGAAACCTGTTATGCATGGATCTTGTCTTTATAAATCACTGTTCCCTTCTATATTTGGTGAGAACAAGAAATAACTTGTTCAACGGTGATAAATGTGATGGTTCTAGGCTTGTACCAGTATATCCAGTCGAATAAAGCAAGAAGCTTACAATTGTTTCAAGCATGTAGTAGGGAAAAAAAACATAGAAATTAAAAATAACAGATATTTGTTGCCCATAAGGTGTTGCAGCCCAGACATTGGTCAGTGAAGCATCTCTGTTTCATACTTGTCTCTTGAGGACTTGCAGCAATAAACACCAAGTCATCGTCACATCGTCACTCTTTGCGATCCATGAATACCAAGCACGCTTACTTGATACGGTTATATGTGAAACTGTTATGTAAGCAACAACAGGAACATCCGAGCATTATGCTCACCTTTCCTAATCATACCAGAGCACATTAAGAAGTTGTTTGGTGGGATGCCATGAATTCTTCTTTGATAACATGCAGGTTCAATGAGCAGACAAACAACTCTCCCACAGATAAGAAAAATGCTACACGGGGAACTCCTGTACCTTCGGGTCATCTTTCAATCCATGATAGAATAGCATGTGAGAAAAAGAGTCTCACCTAAGATGATGTCAAACCAAAAGTAAACAGTGAGAAAAGAAAACACTTACCAATGACAACACCCAAGAAATGTATTTTATGTTTGAGTGATATTTTTAGAATGTTTTTATCTTTATTATAGATAAAACCTGAGTGCTCAGCAAGGACTGGTGAGGTGAACACGTCGTATCTGCTGAAAAGCAGCACAAAAACATACTACCATTCAGGAAATTCAGGCAACAGTTCACAAGAACTAATTATTGAAAAAATGGTTCATGAGCCCCTGTTTCAGATGTAATATTAAGACTGTAAGGTCGTAATTTGATGTATGCAACACCTTGTGATGCAGGAAGTGGCACCATGTCACAAACCTCAAATCAACTCAAACTGTACTCCAATAACCTACAGAGTCACCAGATCTTGGCTCAATAAAGCAGCGTTAGGATATGGTGTTTGAACAGGAGATTCAGACTAGGGATGTCTGCAGCAAATGTACTATGCTGTCATGTAAGAACCACCGCTCAGAAGAGCAGTGTTTCAGATAACTAATCTATGCCACAGTGAATGTAGGCAAAAGTGAGTCACTTTTGAAAAGCTGTAAAAAAGGGACACTTTAATCTAGCTAAACTATTGACAAATTTAAACTGACATTATCTTCAGTTTAGTTTCAGTTTATGTAGCAAATGTAATAAACCAAACAGTAAAAATAAGAGCCTTACGTCAGTTTACCTGCATCAATAAACACCTTGCCTCCATTCGCCAGCTGACTCTAGTGTCCGCCCAGTTTAACTAGTCATTGGCTTTGCAATGCGGCGCGTCAGAAACGGGGGCTGGTTCCTAACGAGACGTTTATTTCCCAGTGTTATAGTAGCAGCCAGACTTAGTTCACAGACACAGTCAAACACTCATGTCAGCAGCATCTACTCGGTTGGGACACATTCAACCCGGCGTTTACACACTTCTTTCTGTGACTCAAGCCCACTCGTTTTTTTTTAATTATGCGAGTTGTTAGTTGAGCTGAACCCAAAATCGTGTTTTTTTCCCTTCACGTTCGTTGTGGAAAGGAGAGCGTTTACTTCCAAGGAGCGACTTCAGTGCCAAACTCAGCAGCAATGAACAAGAACGGGATTGTGACCGAAATCCACACGAAGATAAGAAAAGAGCCGTTCTCTGCCATTTACGAGCTGGTGGGCAAAGAACTGGGCAGGTGAGTTGCTTTTGTTGCGTATTTTGAACACATCGGCGGCGAAAATCCGTCAGCCGACTCTCTGGCAGTGTATCCCCAGGGGTCAGAGTTTGCAACAACGCAACGCATCAATAATCGAAAATCATGTAAACATTTTAGATTTACTCTCTGCACGTGCTTGGAAAGCGCGTTAATTGGACATTTATTGTGCCGCATTCTGTCTCGTGAGGTAGCAGCGCTTGGCACCGGGGGCGCGCGCACTGCTAATGCGCTTTAGTGGATCTCGGCTTAACATTTCCGAACAGATTATTGTTATTATTGAATATTTTAGATGCGTTGTGAAGAAGAATTGAACTTAAGGGGTTTCACAAACTGAAATCCTCCTCCAGATTTCTTATGTCAGCGCTGCTGTCAACATTAGAAGGACACTAGCGTAATGTTTCCTACTTATGCGTTCGCTGCATCACTTTGAGTGTTTGACTCTTCCGCTGTTGTAGTATGCCCACGTTTGTGGTTGAATATTGTGGTTGTAAAAGTTTCAAATCTCTTGAGCGGGGCATCGGATTTATGCTAAATAATTGTAATAATCACCCCAAATAACAGTTTCATGCAGTAAGATAATCCCCAAAACACAAATTATTGATTGTAGTGCCGACTTAGGATAGGTTCTTGACAGTTTCCTCTTCCTGTTTCTATCAAGCTTGCATTAAATCTTTCAGGCTTAATGCAAGATTCATATTTGATTGCTTCAATTAGAATTTGTTTAATGTAGATCTGAAGAAAATGTATAATTGTTTATTTCAATATCGTTGTGAGCAATATAACATTAGCAAAGGACTGCTTACATAGGGGGATATAAAATTTCAGACCCCTGTCATTCAATTTGAAAAAACATATTTGATAGACTTATCCTGTTCTTTATGCCCACATCTCTTATCAAAATCCTAGACCCAGGTGTATTGACAGTTACTGTGCTAATAAAGAGATTTAAGAGGTAATTTGGTTAATCATAATTCATGTCACAATTTTCAGTGTTAGTATTGCAACTTCATGTTGTGTACCCTCCCTTCAGGCTGTTGGTACTCTGATTGCATGGTACCAGGTCAGTTTTGCTTTCAGACTGATAACTGTGACACCAGCCACTGCTGGCCTCAGGTTGCCCATGAGGTACAGATTAGAGAAACCTCTAAAACTCCTTCTGCTTCTCATGATTTCAACCGGACAACATCCTGAGATCAGGCCCCATAATCGCATTAGGTGAAGGAATGTATGCAGACGCACAGCAGGAAATCAAGTGTAAAGTCTGTACATTAATTTGTTCACCACATTAGAGACAGGCGGTGTCTGTTTCAATATTTCCACACTTGCCTTCCTTTAACCATGTCCAGTTAAAGAAACCATGAGGCTCAGTGGCTTTTCTTTCAAGCTTCATCATCATGCTTTAAATTATGAGATTGAGTCAAAACCAGGAACAGGAACTACTCTTCCGCATGGGAAACAGGCATCTACAAGCTGCAAGGGCTGTCATTTCACATCTGACATGAGTCAGTGACCTGCTGAGGGAGACAAAGCACAGACGCAACAGGAAGCTGATTTCTCAGTCAAATTACCTAAATCTCTCAAGTGGAAGAAGGGGAATTAGTTTTGTGTCACTGTAAAGCTGATGATGGATAACAATTGTTTTGAACAGATTCTGTTGGAAGATAAATCTAAAAGTTAATAGTTTCCTCTACATAATGGCAACTTTAAATGTCAGGGTTTAAAAATTCCTCATACGTTTGCAAAAAATTAAAATACAATGAGTGAAGCAAAGCTTCTGCTTGAAGTATCACCTAAATGTTCTGTCCTTCTGAAACATGAGTGTGAACATAGCCAGCTGGAAGATGGCCTTGTTTGGTGACCTCTGACCTGCTGTCAACCTTTGAAAAGGCCTCCTGTTGCTCTTTTATGTTTCCACTTGTCACTTCTTTTCACTCCATATGTAGTTCCCAGCCCACAGATCTGAACTTGGCTAATTAAGTGTAAAAAGGCTGTGACAGCTCTCGTCTTTTTCACGCCGAACGGAGACACATCACCATTCTGTGTGCCTGGTTAACTACACAAGAGATGAAGAGTTTGTGCCTCCCAGCAGCCCGGACAAGAGCCAAAACAGAGCTAAGCCAGAAGAGTTGCTGTTTTTGGTCAGGCGCATAGTGGTCTTGGGTTAAAACTGTGGGAATTTGTCTGAAACCATGCTGACGGGTGTTTTCATTTATATTCAGTCCTGCTCTTCAACTTTTCACATTCAACTCTGTTTTCTCAGAGACTCAGAGTTCTTCCTTGGACATTGATGTTTACAATGTAGTGTCCACTTTTTTGCATGCTTATAACACTCCAATAGACCTAGAGCAAATTACCTACTGTCTGACCAGGGTCTGGTGGGTGGTCCTGGTCTGGAGGCTGCTGTTTTTAGCTGACTGGTCAGCTTTTGTATGACTTGTCAAAGGAGAATCAGTGTCTCGCTAAGGGTCTGGGCGGAGGCATCAACACTAATCCATTTGTCTCCGCTGCTGTCAGCTGGGAAGAAAGGGAAGTGGACAAGGCCTTATTATCAGCGTGGGAGGGGATGGTGGGTAATTGTGTCAGTTTGACACTTGGTGGCAATTTTGCACACATCGGACATCCTGCCATAGCCCTGGGTGACCCTTAGTACCTTCTTTGACTTCATGTGCTGAAGAAGTTATCTCAGAATTTATTTTATTATCATTCAGTTGGGCGTTTTCTATTTTTATTATTTGGATTTCCAGCAACTCGATTGTTGCATCTTTGTTGTACTTATACACTTATCAGGTCCTTGCCCACTTTCAGTAGCACTTGCCAAAAGTTTTAGGTTTATCTGCCTCTTGTCAGGCCCTTCTGAAGACTAAAGGCAAGGGAGGATAATAAGAAAGTTCAACTGAACATCTGATTCCACCCTCTTAGCAGAGCATAACAGCATTCAGTGACAGTCTGTGCGTTCAAATGATGCTTCTAAACAGCCTTATCTTTGTGTCAGTCCATAAAAGTTCTTTTTGTCATGCATCAATTCATAACCTGCTTCATCAGAAACAATCACTCATTGTCATTTGTCTGTCTCTTCGCTAATCACTCCCTTCATATCTCCCCTTTTTGGTTCCCAGGGGAAAATTTGCTGTGGTGAAGAAATGCACTGAGAAGGCAACGGGAAAGCAGTATGCTGCCAAGTTTCTGCGAAAGAGACGAAAGGGAGCAGACTGCCGCATGGACATCTTCAACGAGATAGCAGTGCTGGAGCTGGCCAAGGCCAACCCATATGTGGTGGGACTGCACGAGGTCTACGAAACCAACTCCGAAATTATCCTGATTCTGGAATGGTAAGTCAGCACTTTTAAACTGTCTGAAAAATGCAGAAACACTACTTAAGTGTTTCTGTTTGCAAACAAAGTCGGCCCTCCTTGTTCTACTGCTGATGAGATGGATGCTATAGTAATTTTCTCAATAATTCATCACTTTGGAAAAGCTGCAATCTAATGATGCGGCTTTTCATCACTTAAGATCAGAAAATCTCTTAATCGTCGGCCAACAAAAGCATCCTTTGTCTGGTTGCTCACCCAGTTTCTAGTTGATGTGAAAGATTTTCTTTTTTTAGTTTATCTTTACGTCAGAGCACATTTTGTCATGCAACATCCTGTGCTTTGCTGGGGCATAGCTTCTGGGTTTTCTTGTGAATAGAGACATGTGTCTAATGTGCAGTCTTGAGTTATTGTTGCATATAGTCTACCTTATATGGAAATTCTCTGTGGTTATTCGCTCTTCCTGCTTCACTATATCAGGTTCTTGCTGTGGCAGATGACGGGAACTGTCACTTTAAACGCTAATGTTGCAAAAGTGCATTTAGAGTTCTGTGAGTAAATGACTTATTGAACCACAGATTGCTCATTTAAAATTTGCTGATCAGTGCTTAAGGCAGTGTTCTGCCCTCGACTACACATGGAAACTAGCCAGACATTGTCACTAAAACAGAGGAATCCTATTGACTGTCTGGTTGTTGACTGTTATGATTGAATGATGTAAGATGTAAATGTCCCTTGGCTGCGATGATGACATTGTGCAATTAGAATTCGGAAAGGCTGCTTAGTGGACGAATTACCTCATTTGACTCATTAGAGATGGCTAACGTACCTTTTTACAGTACTGCTCAGTGACCAAACCGAAGACCTCACTGGTCATTCCCATCCCAGACTTGAAATGCTACTGCAGAACAAAAGCTGCTCTGTGGCAGCATTTCACTACTTGAATCAAGTGTGAAAGGGGAAGTAACACCACAGTTCAACTCCCCATGCCTGCAGAGAAAACATAACAGTAGGTCAGTCAGCATGGGTCCTCAGTTACCCTTGCTGCACACGAACAATATCATAATACTCAGCAGCAGGGCTTTTAAATGTCAGACACTATCGCCTTCCTTGCACACAAGGCGTCAAACTTGCTGTAACACTAAAGGTGAAACCCATAAACCAGTTCGAAGCTGCATCTCTGAAGTGTCTAACCTCATTTTCAAGAATTGTAAACCATTTTCCATTTCCTGTGGCTTTAAATGTAAGCGTCAAGCGAGGCTCCGAAAAATTGCACAGCCCCATGCTTGTTTAAGATGTCGTGCATGCACTCATGCGTACGTCACAGCCACAACCACATCCGTGCCAATGACAAATAAATGGCAAAGGCTGATTTCTGATAACCTGAAAATGCAAGCTTCGATGTGTCCGTTTCAAAGAAACCTGCAGCAAGATGATGACACATTTTACAGATTGTCACTTTGATGACAAATGAGTTCTCAAAAGTACTTTTAGCCACTAGATCTCCCAGTCATAGTGACGTAGCTTTTCATTTCTTTTACTTGTTGTGCATATATCTAAAACTTTACCATGAGGTTTTGTTTTGTTTTTTTCAAATCACGCACACTTAAACTAATTATAGTAACTTATGGATGTAAAATATACATTGCTTCAGTCTCTTATTTCTTATTTCATGTTTCCGTTAAAGGGTCTCCTGTTTTTTTTTTTTTCTTAAATGTCAGTATGTGACATAACACCGACCTCACTGGACTTCAACTGAACCATTACCGACACAAAGTATTGTCCAGGAAAGTCATCCAACTGTTCGGTTATCCTTGGTGACACTGGTTGGCAGGGTGCTGACATAAATGAGTGCCCCAGCTTGGTGGTCTGCCAACATTGGCTTTGATGAAATGGCTTCTGCTGCAGATTATAGCAGAATTTGTTTTTTCTTAACAAAGACAATAACTTATTTTCCTCTGTCTCTTTACCTTATTACTGAAATTGACTTCAGGCCAGGTCTTTGTGCTTTTACACATTTTCCCACTGAGTTAGTCACTTTTGCTCCCAAAACAACATCAAATGCATTTAATACCTTTCTTGGAAAGAAGGAAAACAAAGCGTTCCTGGTTAAAACATGTTGTCTCTATTGAATTTAAGCAAAGCAGACTTTATCGAGATAGAAAATTCCTAGATGGTTCTCTGCTGACAGCTTTATGAAGGCAGTGAAGCACTTTGTCCTTTCAGGTGCTTAGCTGTTCAAACAGACTTTGGAAGTGCTGGCATTAAAAATTAACGTTGACAGATTTAAGTTTAGTTTTGGAAACTGTGACTCAGGAAGAAAAAAGGTTTTCTTCTTGCCACTTAGGTCAAAAATATTCAGTGAAATTCAAGCATGAAGACTGGAATTGCATCCAGTTGGTGTAGAAATGAAACAAATGTCAGAGTAAACAGTTTAGCTGCTTTGAGAACCTTCATTATTTATGGAGGTAGGATGCTTGTTGATACAGTTAAAATCAATAAACAGTTCATGAATGGCCATGATATGTTATTTTACAAAATTTGTTAAAAGTAGAGGCCTAGAAAGAGACAAGAAAATGATGGTTATGTAACATCGTGCCCAGGGCTTGCTCCCAAAGCTTTCCCTCTGAGGATGAAAAGTATGTGTGCCTTCTAAATCCCCAGCACATGGTTGTAGTTTCTTTTTTTTGGGAGGGGAGACCTTTCAGCTTGAGGCTCTGATTTAACTGATCTTGGGCATCTAACATAAATCCACCATGTCTCCACTCTACTTAACTGTGTTGCACAAGAACACCAAGAACCGTCAGGAATCGGACAATTTCTGCCTTGAAAACTTTGAGTCCAAAATTATTTATTTAGCAAACAAGTCAGCAATTTTGCAGATTGAGGTTACCGTATCCTCTCTTTATGACTTCATACAGGTTTAACATAATTTCCTTTTGTATTCACCAATGTTCTAGGCTTTGATTAGTTTTGCATTGTTGGCCTCTGCTTCTTCCTCCTATTTTACTAAACTCAATAGCTATATATCAGGCTGTAATAGATCTAATCACAGCCTCTTACTGCATGTAGCATTCTTATCTCAATCATTTTTTCTAAGAATAGGAAGATACAATCACAGGCAGGATGCCTAAAATGTTATTGATTTATGTTCAGCCCTCCTATATGTGTAGACGTGGACGAACTTTGATCTTTAAAACCAAAGTACGGTAATGAATAAATCTTTTGCAGAAATATAGGTTTCTCTATGTTGCTGGTAACTAATGTGATTAATTTATTCTGATGTTTCCATCTTGTGCTGTCGCTGCAGTGCTGCAGGTGGGGAGATCTTTGACCAGTGTGTGGCTGATAACGACGAAGCCTTCACAGAGAAAGATGTGATACGACTAGCCAAGCAGATCCTGAATGGAGTCGCCTTCCTGCATCGAAACAATGTTGTCCATCTGGATCTGAAAGTAAGGACACAATTTCTAGGACACGGGAGGACAAATTATGCCCTTGAGGCGCACAGTGAGAAAGAGGGTTTTTCTGTTATGCAACCAGAGCTCATTCGGTGTGTAGTGACTGTGTTCCTTTGAGGAATAAGTTCAGTGGTCTTAACATAGCTATTATGTTTAGTTCAATGCGTTCAACCTTTTTTTGGTTTCTTACAAAACCACACATTCATTGAACTTTACCACTTACCCACCCCCAGAAATAGACTCAGTTGTATTCACATTTTGATTTTTCCAACCTCTAAACAAGCGTAGTGGTGTAGCCAAGAGGATCCCAATAGGCTCAGAGAATGATCTAAGATCAGAACAGCAACCTGTAAGCTAATGAACTACACCCTAATCTTGTCAGGAGTGTCTAGCCAGAATACCTTGAAATCATTCACACAGATAGCTGATGACGCCAGCTGTAAGAGCTCAAGTCACTTCAAGTGTGTATATATAGTCATTATGTAACAGAACTTTGCCTAATCTTTGTGTGTTTTCTCTCCAGCCCCAGAACATCTTGTTGACCAGTGCCAAACCCCTGGGGGATATTCGTATTGTGGACTTTGGCTTGTCCAGAAGAATGGACAAGATCGCAGAGGTCAGGGAGATTCTGGGTACCCCAGAATATGTGGGTGAGTTCTGGTTTCAGCTTTTAAATTCTCAGATTCGCATGAATCTTTTCACATTTGAGGGCTCATAATTCATGACTAATTGGGCTTGTGCTTCTCATTTTCAGCACCAGAAATCCTGAACTATGAACCCATCAGCATTGCTACGGACATGTGGTAAGGGCGCTACTTTGCTATTTATTTTAATACAATAGAATACATACATCACTGATTCAACATGAATACAATAATTAGAACATTGTCAGGCTTGCAAGTCAAAGAGGTAATACAGTCATTCAATTAGGGTTTGGTTTTTAATGCCATAGGCTATTAGCCTTCGAAGGCTGAAGGTTCGAAACCCCTGCCATACAACAACTTTATTTGGATACAAAATTAAATATCCATTAGATAATAGGTTGAAGAATACAATTTAATTATGATTTTTCTTTTCTTAGAAGGCTAAATGTTCAAGCTTAAAATTGCAAAAATCATTAGAATAATTATAAAATCCAATATGGCTGCCTTGTACATAAAACTTTGTAAAAATTGTCACAAGATAGTTTTATTTGTACTTTTAGCAGTTTGCTGTTTTGATGTTTCAAAATGTGGGAAAATAAGTTGGTATTACCAGTAGTGTTTAGTTTAGACATAATTTTGCAAATTCTTCTGTGTTTGTTATCAACTTGGAGCAGGATCATGGTTAAGATCACGGCTTAAAGGAAGTCAGGCAGATTAGTCATTGTGAATTGTGTGAAACCATCTAAGAAGACACCTTTGCCCCATAACATCCTCCTTCTTCTTTCTTTTCCAGGAGTATTGGGGTCCTGATCTACGTCATGCTGACGGGCGAGTCTCCATTTCTGGGTGATGACAAGCAGGAGACATTCCTCAACATTTCCCAAGTCAATGTAGATTATTCACAGGACACGTTTGAAGGGATTTCCTCCCTGGCAGTTGACTTTATCAAGTCCTTATTGGTGAAAACCCCCAGGTGAGGATTTTATTTGGAAATGATTTATTTTTTTCATATGTATGAATGTGTTTTATTCCTTCCCTTTAGACATCCAGTACTGTTGGTCTGGCTTCCTTGAATTGAGAGTGTCAGATTTGCTCTACAGCAAAATAAGAATTGAAAATATTCCTTGGTTGTGCAATTGACTTAAAGATGAAGTTAACCGGATACTTTGAGCTAAATCAATAATCTCCTTCTATCTGCATCACCTTAAATGGATTGTCACACCAAGGAAGAGAGTCACATTCACAACCAGCAGAACTACATGCGTGTAGTCACGTGATTTGCGTTACTGTGGCACAAAGTAATTTCCTCTTTCTGCAAATTCTAACTGCAAACTTGGCTTCATTTACAGAAAAAAAAATTTCATTTTATTGTTTTGGACACAAAATTAACAGCCTTGCAAGTCTGTTGAAAGAAAAGAAAAAGTTCTGATTAACCTCACTTCTACCCTAATTAAACTGCTCCAGCAAAGAGGCCTTCATTTGCAGCTATAATTTGTCTGTCTCACGGCCAAAGCCACAATCTCGAGTCAGTATCATTTAATTGCAACAGATTAGCGGTTGCAATAGGGGGGGGGGAATGCAAGTTTTTCTTATGATTTTGGGTCTTAATGAGACAAAGGGAACAACATATTTTAGAGCTGAAAGTACTGTTTATGTGGTTTTGCGAAACCAGTGATGAAAAGGAACATACCCGACGTCTGAGAGAATTGATTGAATTCGGAAGACCCAGGCCATCAAATGATTATACAAACTGTTTGGGGATTTCCACTCATCCACAGTGTTATTGTGTTTGTGTGCACAGGAAGAGAGCCACGGCAGAAGAATGTCTCAATCACCCCTGGCTGAACCCCCACTCCCCCTCCCACCCGCACCTCCACGCGATGTCGGCCTCCTCGCTCGACGAGCCCGAGATGAGCCAGTCGGAATCGGAGCCCGAGAGCCCGGCTCCTTCCCCGGAGCTGGCCTTTGAATCGTTCCTCATATGCCCGGTTCAGGGCGAGCTGAAGACGGGCCGCCACACCTTCTCCTTCAGCGAGCCTCCTTTCCGCACGCGGTCCGAAATAAAGCAGGAGCTGATATGCTGACCCAAGTTTCACTTGCGGTGAGAGACAAGATGGATCCAAACTGAACGGAGCAGAGGCTGAGGAGCCAGTGAGCCTGCAGCTTCAGGGGCCGTGCTCTGCAGCTGCTTTACGCCTGGCTGCCTTTACTGCTGTGATGTCTTTGAGCTGAGCTTTTTGTGGCTTCATACCTCTGCCTGTTTTTGTGTGACTGTGCTTTTGAACGGATTTGGAAAAACTGCGCAGCAGGAGAAGCATTTGAGGACAGACAAAGCAGGAAAAAAAGTGGGAGATGGCACACGAGGACCTTGTTGCACGACTGCACTGCTGCCTTAAGAGTGACAGAACTGAACTCGGCTGCACACTGTCCCCTGCACTGGTTTCTTTTTACCTATCCAGCCTGTCGGACTGGGTTGCAGTTCTTTCGTTCTTCGCGCATCAGAATAATTTATCTCTCTGTTGACTTGTAAATACTTTCTCTGTAATACTTTGAAGACGGTAAAGAACTGAAACCTGGTTCTATTTAAAAAAAAAAAAAAAAGGAAATGCAACAGAGGGCAGCACCTATGCTGAAGCCAGACATTAAATGTTGTTTTTTTTATGTTTATTTATGTTTGACTCATCATGCCTCAGCCCCTTAATATTCAAGCCACATAAATGCTTGAGATTAAGGCTGCTATAGTAGCATTCTTATTTTTTAAGACAATCTTGAGCACTTTTTTATTTTGTTTGTTGAATTAAAGGCTCATGAAGCATAATCCACTGTTGCACAGTGTACTGTACAAATAAACTGTTTTTCATCCCTATGTTTATGCCACGTGACCTGAATATAATGTGCCATGTTTTTTGGGGGGGGTTTGTCAGCCACTCTTGTTAAATTCAGTTCAACCTTATATTTTGGGCTTTTGCACAGGTTGCACAAGATGTTTTGTACCCAAATGGAAGGTTGCTTCTAGATTCATGCTTTTTGTCCAAGAAAGAGGAAACCATAGAAGTCTGAGAGCCTCCGACTGATTATTTAATTTGTTATATATATATAAAAAAAACTTAACACAATCTGTATTTGTATAAATATCTGATTCCTGCCTTCAGATTTTTGGGGAGCAGAGAAATCAGAAAGCATTTCTCAAAACTAAGAAAGTACTAAAATGTATATTGTGAGCTATGAGAATTAATCTGAAAAAGAAAAACAATTTTCTACCAGTTGTCAACGTTTAGCATCAATATTCCTTTTTCTACAGTTACTTAGATTCATTCCTGTTTTACTTTTTGAATTTCAGAAAGGTTTGTACTTGTCCTTGTGGACATCATGTTGATATAAATACATGTTTGTTTATGGCATGCATTGCAAAATGTACTAAGAAAAAAAGAAAATACATGTGCTTTTGTATCAAACACTGTTGTCGTATACTTATTGAAATAGAACTACATTTAATTTTCAATTAACTAAAGAATTGAAGCACCTTATTTATAT
Source organism: Xiphophorus maculatus (assembly GCF_002775205.1). Classification (NCBI taxonomy): domain Eukaryota; kingdom Metazoa; phylum Chordata; class Actinopteri; order Cyprinodontiformes; family Poeciliidae; genus Xiphophorus; species Xiphophorus maculatus. Next base: position 7,232,567 of record NC_036458.1, on the reverse strand, counting down.
AGGACAGAGGTCATCAACCTTTACAATTCAGAGCCACGTTTTCCTCTTGCTTCTACTACATTACATTTATCTTGAGTTGTAAAAACTACTTGACCGCCTTTGATTAAACATAGCTTATCGATATATATATTTATACGTGTAATATAACATTTAATTGTTTTGCGGTTAAAGGCCAATACCTTTATTACTTTTTTTTAACGTCTTGGAACAGTGAACTTTTGCATATATATTAACTTGAATTATACATTCGGCACAACTAGCATGTGGTCTTGATGTCAAAAACATTACAACACTAAGAGAACTCTTTGTAGTGAGAATAGAGCAGAATTGCATAGAGAGGCAATGGCCAGGCTAGGATAACGCTAAAGTGTCTAATGCATTAGAAAAGTTGCTATTAGACTTTTTATTACTTTTATATCAAAATAATGCTCAGTACGCTCTGTATTAATTAGCCCAACATATTGGGAACCACTCTGGAGAGACTAAAGAGACACGTGCTCATCGACAGCTTCAGGTCACAGACCTGTTAGACAGCATAGGACTTTTTCTATAGTGCCAAAATAAGTGTACGCAGCACCGATGTCATCATAGAGAAGAAAAAATAGAGGTGTAAATGTCTGTAACCTGATCAGAACAGATCTCTTATAAAAAGTCTCATTTCTTGTTTCTGGGTTCTCTAACTTCCTCCCACAGTTCAAAATCATCACTGTTAAATTAATTGGTTATCCAAATAAGTCCTTAGTTACTTATGAGTGTGTGCATGCCTGGTTACGGGTCCTGTGTTGCCTTTTGATAATTTAGTGGCCTAACTAGGGTGCACCCTTGATTCTCGTCCAGTCAAGACAGGCAGACAACTGGTAGCTGTAGGGATCTCTAGTCAGATAAAGTCTTAGTGCTAAGTCTGCAAAATTAGATGAAACACAAAAATACAAGCCGAGATCTGCACTTGCAGGAAAACATGCCATTACACATTTCACTAGATCACACATTATAACTGAGGGGGGTTTATGTGAGAGCACACAAGCACCAGAGATATGCCATAGAATACCTCAGTTTGCCCTCCTTTGAAAATTAATAAAAATTATGATAAATAAGTAAGTAAACATCCTTTAAAAACTTACTCAGGCAATTGAAATCAAAGTCTGTACTGCATTTCAGTACATTTTCCAACAAACATAACTGTGAGGTTTGGACTAAGATGAGCTAAATCCTTCCTTGCTACTTTGGCATCACTGCTTGTGCTATCAGAAACAAACTGATGATAAATTCTTTGAAAAGGAAAGGGAAAAACTCAAATTTTCAGACTTTTTATCTAGCATCTAAATTTCTTGTTTCCATCTGTTGCTTCTATTTAATTGCAAAGGAAACATGTCTGGAAGAGGCTCCCAACACATATATTTATGAAGTGTTTAACAATCTTGACATGATTTTACAAGGAAACAAGAGAAAATCTTCCTACTGGAATGCACTTTTATAGCACCCGTGATTGTAAGCGTGAAGCACCTTTACATTTATTGGTACCTCCGGCAAAGCCGTGTTAAAAACTATCCAAAACATTTTAATTTCAGTTGCACAATCTTACACTGAGCATTTTAGAGAAGCAGCACCTTTAACTTGAGGGCTATTACAACAGAAGAAGAAATGTTCACATTAAAAATATGACACAACACAACAACTGGTGAATAAATGTTACTGAACCAGCTTCAGATTCTGCTTTCTTTTAAAGAATGATCTAAACATTCCAGTTTCCTGCATTTTTCAGACTCTCATCAGAAGAGCAAAGCAAGAGAAAATGCCCTCTAGCAAGGTAGATGCATGTTGCAGTTTGTATCTCAAGATAAGGCTTGAGATACAGTTGAGTTTTGGTGAGTTAGTCACCAAAACTCAGTCTATGGTTACAAAATTTTAAAGAACAAGTCAAAACAACTATAACTGTGATCTTCAAGTCTAAGTGGAGAGTTAATCTTGCCACCTCACAGAGTGAAAGGAATGGTAAAAGGAGAGAGATTAATCTAGGACTCTAGAAAACTGCATCTGATTTTTCTGGTGGAGAAAATTTCCTTAAGAAAGTGGAATTTCATTAAAGATTTTATACACATCTTCACCAATGGGGAGGATGCTGTAGATTCCGGTCTAATGATTGGCCTTTTGACAGCTTCAACTGAGTTAAAAAAAAAGTCTTCTGGACAGAACTTTTAAAGGATCTTTGGTGTTCTTAAAGAAACTTCTCCTCATTATGTACTTAGGGTGCCTAAGCAGAAACTAAAACAGCACCTTAAGTTCATAAAATATCCCAAGAGATTTGCATCAGCAAGCAGGAATTCGACCTTATTTGATCTTAAACATGGGAAGCCCCAATAAATACAAAAACAGCAATAATTTGCCGCATGCTACATGAACTAGTCATTGTTCTAGCATAGACTTTATTTCAAAGGGATAACTGATGTTCTAATCTTTTTTGTGTGTCTCAATTTGCCTTCCAGTGTGTGTTTGACTCTTACTGCTGAAAGACAAGGGAGATCTAAACCCCAAACACACAGCTCTGGTCGGCTTTGCTCGTAAAGCATCTGTTTTTCGAGTCAACATACCTATTTACAGAATCTGAGTATCACAGAGGGAAAAAAATGTGCTCTCTTGGGCCAGACTTCCATAAATATCCAACAGCTTCTCTGAACAGGAAATGCCAGCATCCTTTAAAGAGGAAGCAGCAGTAATACTTAGGTAGCAAAGTTTCTTTCTCTTTCATGTTTACTTGTGTCAGGCCAAACAATATCAGAGCCTGAATTCTTGCTTTAATGTGCTCTTCCTCCTGTTTTCAGCTCTGAGCTTCTTCTTCAGAGGTGCTGCAGCCAATAAGGAGAAAGTCGAACTTCCTGCAGGGTCCTAATCTGGTGGCTCTTTGCTGGATGGGCTGCTTCCCCTGAAGAAAATCCTGCTGCTGCATGGAGCTGAGGAATGCCAGAAATGTTCATAACTGGCCTCCTTTCTTCTTCTTCTCTTTTTTTAAAAAACTATGTCCTTTATGCCTTCCTTCCCCCCGCATCTCTTCCATGTGAGGTTTTGTTTTCTCAGCAGCAGATGGTATTGTTTCCATTCTGCATCCACACACAAACAGATGCGGTTACAGAAGAGGCTCATTTATCCACTCTTTCTTAGAAAACTCGGATATAAGATGACCGATAGAAAATGATTTATAACAGATGTAGCCACAGTTTGTCTGATACTTGCATGTGCAGCAAAGTCTGGGTTTGTGATATAAAAAAAAAAAAAACTTGGCTCATGAAGATTCAACAAATCCCACGATGCATTTCAACCAGATATGCTGCTTTAGTCAGATTCTTTGGACTAAAATTAAAAGTATTTGTGTTGTTTTAAAGTGACACTAATGTGAGATACTAAAAAGTCCAGTGGGCTGTATTGGGTCAAGATAAAATTAATATACAGTATAAGGATTATTCCCTTATTATATAAAGTATTAAAAGTAAAGTTGTTTTGTTTTATTTCATACTAACTGCACCTACTAGGGTTGATCTGGGTGAAGCTCTTACATAACAGTTTCAGGTCAGGTATCATCATAACTGTAATCAAACATTTGTTTATGTAAATCTCTTTCCTTCGTCATAGTCAAATAATAAAACACATCTGGGTGGATGATAACAAGGAGGAGACATTTTAAAAGGCTTTCGGAATAAGAAAGAGCATTGCTAAAATTTTATTTTACATGCACTGTCACAAAGAATAAAGTAAACATGACTTAAAATTTTTTTTACTAAGTGTTAGGAATGGCTATGCACATCTGTTGTTATTTTTGGTATAGCTCTCCCTCGTCTAATATTCTTTGTAACTTCCTCTATGTACACATGAGGACAAAATACGTTCTGGAATGTCAACTTGGTTTTATTACAGATATGCGACGTTGTCAGCTCTGACCACATTTCAAATGGAAGTCAGTTTTCTCAGAAATCCGGTTATGATCCCACTTTATTTTTTATTACCGTAAAAATTGTGAGCCCAGATCCATGTAGGCGTTTTTTTTCCCCCCTAAGTCCTGGTTCAGGTCTTCGCCTTTCATCTGCCCTACTTGCTATCTCTCAAGCTTAGTCACATTATCTCTAGATCACTTTCTGTGCACCGGTTTTCTTGGTAACTTCCCTTTAATCTTGCATGATGGGAAATTCCTTTATACCCGTGTTCCTGCATGGTGACATTGTCACTATAGGGAGGATTTTAATAACAGAGTATTAAGAAAACAAGTGTGTTTTCTCTAACGATCCCTCCTTATTTTCTTTTCTATTATCTGCCTAATAAATACATCATTAAATCACAAATGTAAATTTAAAAGATAGTGCGATTTCTACTAATTTATTCATTCACTACTACAATTCAGGGTGTAAAATGGTATTTCTACGAAGAAATTGTCAGTTTTTTATAAATATTAGTCAGCCAAGAAAACATATTTAAACTGTTAAGTCTTGGGCTACATTTCACTATTGTTAATGTAAAGGCTTCAACTCAGACTTTTGAAGCACTAAAAATAATTAGTATTACTGCAGCAATGTCAGAACTAAAGTGATGATGACAAGTCTCCGGCTCAAATTAAGGGTTATGTAATCTAGAAGAAAAAAGTCAAGACAAATGTTGAACAATAGGGCGTAGCTTAATGTTACGGATCAGCAATTCAAACATGTGAAGGGTGTGTCGGGAACAAACCCGGCTGAGGAGACGGATCAAGTCAAACACATCATCATTTGTCATTTTCGCATGAGGCATTGGCAGTCTTGTTCTCAGATACATTCAAATCAGCAATGGCATAAGTACTTTCACAAGTTCTGAACTTCAAAATGTTCTTTTTTGATAAACTCAGTGCAGCTAAAAAAGTCTGACATTATCATAGTTATTTTTTGACTACTAACGGCTGCTATAAACTGATAAGTAGAATAAATGTTTATTGCATATAGAAAGGAGAAAGATTTCATATTGCAGATATAAAGTTCTTTCCTTAAAGAGAAATGTGAAGAACAGAACAGAAATGTTGGAGGATTAAAAGTGTGTTAGTTTCATTTTTACCACCTATCTTTGCCACATAGTTCAATCCCCAGGGTTAAATAAGCTGTCTCCATTTATCACTGAAAGAAGAGACCACACAACTTGGCAAACCATTTGAATTTCTGTCTTAATAGATGGCAAGTCAAAGCCGTCATGATCTGTTGCTTCATACAATCAGTACTAGATATATTTTTTTAAGAAACATCTTTTTCCAAAAGGTCCAGTTGTTCCAGAAAAGTGTATGTTACTGACATTACTTATCTGCTTCAAAAAGCAGCAACAAGGCAGGGTTTGAGTTATTTCTGTTCAGAATATCAGAATTCGCTAGATTTCTTACATAAATACACTTGAAGTCCAGAGAAAGTCCAATGACTGTGTGCTGCTAGGGTTAAAGGGTATGAGTTGATATGGGAGCCAGCAGAATATTGGGATCAAAACATAGGAAAACAATCCAAACATCACCTGACATTGTGTGCTGGACTCAAATTCTTCAAGTATTTCACAGAAACTAAGCCAACTGTGACGAATCAGACCCCGCTTGAAATTCTTCATGTTTAATTTCAGGAAGTTGACCAGGACAAAGGAGAGAGAACATTTCTTTCACGTGTCCCAGAAGTGCTTGCAAAAGAAAAACAGACGGGGAAGGAGAAACTTTCCAGCCGGGGCCGAACAGCCGTAACCGCTGGTAATGCCTTTCTTATGGCAGCGAGGGAGGCAGAATCCTTTGGTTAGACAGAGCTATTTATTCCCTCCTTGGAAACGGATGAAGAACAATAAAAGCATTATAAACAAAGAGCAGCCCAACCTGATGCTACTGCCTGTTTTCCCTCCCATCTGCGGTGGCAGTGCTCCCTCAGCATGGGAGCACTTCTCGCACACAAGACATTCAGAAAACCACACAACTGGCCCGCTCAGCTCCAGGAGAACTTTTCAACTCAAAAGCTGGAAAAGAAACCAAACCATAACAAGAGATGCCGCTAAGTTATTCCACTGAAGGCTCATTTTCAGCTAAGAGAAAGAAATAATACCATTGCCAGTTCCGCTGTTTGGACTCGCCGGTTCCAGTCCACATGCATGCCCACTCATATTTGCTTAAACTTTAGCTATAAACACACTTGACCGAGGACCCACGGCGAACCTGAACTAGTAACAAACCCGGGAGGTGGTCCAGGTTTCAGGCTGACAGGAATTGAAGTCTAGCGGTTTGGATCTTTGGGGCTCTTTCCCAACCCACAGAACTTTCTATGTTTACTACTATTGTGGATTAGGGAGTTTAGAGTGAAAACACACAAACTCAAGTACCTCCTTGTGAGAGATTGGACCTTATTGCCATTACACATGAAGCTTAAACGTCAAACAAATATTTTTTTTGTTGAAACCGGATAATCAATTACTTCCCTTAGAACATAACAAATATCACACAAACTAGATCTTCTCCACAGTCTCGACCCCTGAGACTTTATCAGATAAAAAATTTTGCATTTGCTGGCCAATTTTGATCATCTTCAGTATTTTATGAGTCAATTTACTGTCCTGAGAGAGCACCACACCTAATTGCTTGGATGACACAAAATGTTTAACTGCTAAATAAGATAAGATATGTGAACTTTACTGTCATTTATGCTATACACGTAGTTGAACAAAACTTTCTCCATGCTCAGTGTAAAAGATGCAAAAGACAGTGCACGCAAAAACGACATACAGGCATTGCCCACATAACAAATAATGCAAACTACTGTAGATGTAAAACCAGTGAATAAATTAAGTATATAAAAGAGCAAAGACTTTACAGAAAATAGTAGCATTATCAAAATAGTTAACAATCCATGTGAGGTTGAGACACTTAAACCCATGTGATTAGACGGTCTGCGTATGAAACGTGTGTACAGAACATACAGTTATGTAAGAGAGTTTGGTATCCTGATGGCCTGGAGGAAGAAGCTCCTGCTAAATCTGATTGTTCTGCCGTGCGCTTTTCCAGAGGGCAGAAGTTCAAACAACCCATCTGCAGGGTGTGTGAGATCTAGAGTCATTACTGTCTCAAATCATTTTTCAGCAACTTGAGCAGCTGCTTCATTATGAGCAACCTTTATCCGTGGCAAAGGTTGCTCATTCTCCTTGCACTTTCTCTTGTTTAGTTGTGCTCATTGTGATTTTATCTGGTAGACGGACACAACGCAGCTCACAGTTGTGCTCCAGCATAAATTGTTTTAAAATTAATATTTAAATTAATATCTGAAATGTGCGGTGCGCATTTCAGTTTTGCACATCTACACTGAAACATTTTCCAGGTCAGGTTTTTATATTACCACAGATTTCCAACTAAATTTAAGTCTTTTGTGTCCCTGTAAAAGCAAAGCATGGCTCGTTTCTATCAGGCTCAGGAAGTTGGATGTAGATTTTAAAAAAAGTTATGTCTGCAAACTGGACTGCATATGCATATTTTTACTTGCCACTTTACATAAAGTACAGATGTGTGGAGTGCACAACTAGCAGTTGCCTTCTCAACAGATTCTCGTACATTCACATAAGATCTCAAATTCATTGACATTTGCGGTTGTAAACTTGGAATATGAGGAAACGTTTAAAAGGTATAAATAATTTGCAAGGAGTAGAAAAATATTTCAAACGAAGAAAAAATGCAAACATGACTTCCACTTTTAGACATTGTCACTTCAGCGGAATAAGCTGACAGGAATATCTAAAAAAATCTTTTGTTGAAGGCATGAGCAATTGAGCAGATCAGTCTGCTGTCACATCATTTTTATGCAATTACCACTTGCCGTTTTAGGCTTCTTCTCTCTTTTCTTTTCGAGTTAAGCAAATCTTTTACACAGAAATGAAACTTATTTATTTGAAGAACAATCTTACCTAAACATGTGGTCGTAAAAATACCTTCTGTTAGTTATTTCTTCTGTATAGTAGACGGACACAACGCAGCTCACAGTTGTGCTCCAGCATAAATTGTTTTAAAATTAATATTTAAATTAATATCTGAAATGTGCGGTGCGCATTTCAGTTTTGCACATCTACACTGAAACATTCTCCAGGTCAGGTTTTTATATTACCACACATTTCCAACTAAATTTAAGACTTTTGTGTCCCTGTTAAAGCAAAGCATGACTCGTTTCTGTCAGGCATGCTCAGGAAGTTGGATGTAGATTTTTAAAAAGTTATGTCTGCAAACTGGACTGCATATGCATATTTTTTCTTGTCACTTTACATAAAGTACAGATGTGTGGAGTGCACAACTAGCAGTTGCCTTCTCAACAGATTCTCGTACATTCACATAAGATCTCAAATTCATTGACATTTGTGGTTGTAAACTTGGAATATGAGGAAACGTTTAAAAGGTATAAATAATTCGCAAGGAGTAGAAAAATATTTTAAACGAAGAAAAAATGCAAACATGACTTCTGCTGTTAGACATTGTCACTTCAGCGGAATAAGCTGACAGGAATATCTAAAAAAATATTTTGTTGAAGGCATGAGCAATTGAGCAGATCAGTCTGCTGTCACATCATTTTTATGCAGTTACCACTTGCCTTTTTTTGGCTTCTTCTCTCTTTTCTTTTCGAGTTAAGCAAATCTTTTACACAGAAATGAAACTTATTTATTTGAAGAACAATCTTACCTAAACATGTGGTCGTAAAAATACCTTCTGTTAGTTATGTCTTCCGTATAGTTTTACTTTCTCCAGCTCTATTAAAGAAACACTATCTTCATCATATGTTAATGCAGATACTAATCAATTTACACAAAGCAAAACTGGTTAGAAATCACAATTATCATCATGTTTGTGTTTGTTTAGCTAATATTGTTAATTTTTTGAGTTAATGCTGTCCTTTAAACAGAATTGTCATGTGTTTATACTGTTTTAACTTCTTAATGAACTTGTTTAAGTCTTTTATTGGGATCTAAATTAATTAAAAAGTACAAAAAGAAGAAGAAAAGAAAAACTCATAAATAAGTACAAAAGTGTTCTGTATTCATCACATATTCTCTAGACTAAAAAGTAAGGTTGGAAGAAAAAAATATTTTCACAGAAAGAACATCATACCCCTGGTGAAAGGTGACGGCAGCATCATGCTTTCTCCAGATGGAACTGAGGTTTTGGTCAAGGTGGATTAACTTATGAATTCTTCTAAAAATCAATCAGTTTTTGCACAACACCTTCAAGTGTCTGTCAGAAAGCTTAAGGTTGTATTTTTTTACCGTCACTGTAAGAGTAAGCATACATTCAAGTCAACAAAAATAATTACTTTATAAGAGGCAGAAAGCGTTTTCGCAGAAGTACTTTACCACAATATGCACTCTTGTCCAACAGCATTGCTGCACCTTTTGTATTTTTGTTTCATGGTAACTATCTGGTTTTCAGTTAAATCGTCTAAGATAGTATGCTTAGTTTGTGCCTTTACATCATAGTACTGTTGACTTAGTGAGACAAGCTCAAAACTTCATTGCATAATCCAAACAAGCAGCTTAGTTTGAGAAAGTTAGACTACTATTTTGTGGAAAATGAGAAATTGGAAAGTGAAAATAAATGTTTTATATATTCTAGGTTCTATTTTCCAACCAATACTTTTTCCAGACATTGAAAATCCTCTACAACTTTTTAAAACTAAGCAAAAAATCTGCCAAGGAATTAAGCCTTGAAAGAATAATGCAGTTCAAATTCAGGTGGTATAAAAATGGCTTCTTATAACACTAAACGCTTTCAGACAATATGTATAACTTAAGACAAATGCATAATATTTAGAAGTGGTGGTTCCTGTAAATTGCACACAGACACATTTACTTCCATAAGAACAGAGGCAGAAGCTATATATCTGCTCTTAGTTCTTTTGCTTTGAAATCTGACCACATAGAAAGAGAAATAACCATAGAAAGACAATCTGTCATCGCACAATGAAGTGCAAGATGTTCAAATCATGCCAGCAAAAACATACCGGGTTCATGGGACATTCAGTATTTTTTGGATTTTACTGGCTGGAGAGACTCAGCATGTTGGTGTAGCTGCTTCTGGCTTATTGAAAAGCACAGACTCCTCTATCTTCTGCGCCTAGATCAAGAAAACACCAAAGCTCGAAGCCACAGAACAGCTGCAAAAGCATCCACTATCCCAAAGAAAAATCTACTATAAACTTATAGAAAAACTGGACATTCCTGTACTTTGTCCTGCCAAGTTAAAGTGCACTCGGTAAGATAACGGGGCACAGTAATAAAGCTCGCTGTTAATGGGATTTTGCCTTTGAAAGAGCAGATTTAAGGTGTCGGAAAGCATAAACATGGCAGAATATCTGGGGCTCTTATGCAAGCTCGCCCCCAGCCCTGGTTATACATGACACACTGGGAATTATCAAATTAAATGAGCTTTTCTAAGAAAAAACTAAAAGATAAATACAGAGGTCTATTATTACCTTGGGCTGTTGTAAAGTAGAAGCCCCCCTCTGGAGACATGTGACTGGAGAACATGATGTTCCTCATTCCAGTGTGGCTGAAGATTTTAATAGTCAGGCCTCCCAAGATGCCAGGAGGAAGAAGTACTTTTTTTAGACTTTCTGATTGCTCCACTTTCACCTTTTAGTGGTTTGAATTATTTCCCAATTTTTAAGACCGATGCTTCCACTTTGCTTTTATGTTTCAAATGACAAAATTATCCGTTGCGGTTAAGGACTTAGATAAACAAGATCCATATTAGCCTGTTTGTTTCTAACACTGAATCGGTGAGCAGGTGAATTTGTCAGCTGGTGCAGTGAGTGAACCATTCTGCACAATGCATTTCCTGCCTTGTGCAGGAAATGCAACAGTAACACACTGGATTTCAGTTTCTCTTTTCAACTCAACTCAATTATAACAAATTGTTTTGATGCTGAATTGAATGGTTCCTGTAAAATTGAGTCAAATTCATAAAACAATATATAATTATACATTTATTTCCTGCTCTGTAGGTACAACCTTTAAGTAATTTAAATATGTTAAATAAATAGGAGGACCTTTGGTTTAAACACAAACTACATAAAAGGTAATTTTTTTTTATTACAACCAAAACATTGGGACCAAGAGAATACATTTTTGGCAGAGCAGAAAATGTTGAACAGCGCCCCCAAGAGGAACAACACAGCAAGACCTAAAGCAAGTTTTTTATTGACATTAAAAACTACTTCTCGCTTATTTATATAAACTTCTAACTTTGTAAACTGACTTTACTTTGGTAGTTCAATTAAAAAAATGAAACTCTTAATGCATAGATAACTATAAATTATTATTTCAGGCATTTATTTCTGCTCATATTTGATTATTATGACATACATCTAATGAAAACCCCAAATGTAGTAGTTCTCAAAATTGGAATATTACATAAGAATAAATAAATGTATAACCTTCGCAGTCATTAGGAAAAGTGTCCAACAGGCAGTCACTGACACCGTACACTAGGAAGGTAAGCTACAAATGACCACTGATAAACGAGCTACCTTTTCAGAGTGAAGCATCCAAGCACACCCATGGAAAGCTGAGTGGAAGGAAAAACACTTGGCACAAAAAAAAATGTAGAACCATAGCCTTGAGATGATAATGAAGTAAAGCCCATTCAGGAGTTTGAAGGTGATTTACAAAGTGTGAAGTAAAGTTCCAACTGTATCATTTACTTGTATTGAGCCACTTTTGGCCCAGGTACAAAATCTCAAGTGTCTTAAGAATAAAAATATCTTGACTGTCCAACACAGGCTGAAATTTATCTTTATAAATAAAAGTACATTTTGCACTAGATTTAAAAATCAAGGTCAAAGAGTGTGAAGGAACAGCAGAAAGAATCCAAAATGCTTGAGATGATCTGAGTTGCAGTGCCATCTGCTGGTCAACTGTGATGAAAGCACAGGTCTGTTTAGTACATTCCTCTGTTCCCTCTGCCGACAGAGGAACAGTGGAATGGAAACGCTGATTTAATTTTCTGTCAAGGATTTGGAAGAATTCAGAACTTCCAAGCTGCCGACACTATCAAAGCGCCTGCTTTAATGAACAGTACTTGATTAAACGTTACAACTGTAAGCCACATAGAAAACTTATGGAACAACTCAAAATTTTAAAACAGTAACATTTATGACTTTAAGGAACAAATCAGACAAATAAGTCGCGTTTAAAAAGTCTTATACTTGTGGTATTATTATTATTTAACAGCCTTTCACAATTTCAGCAGGTTTTGAAAGCAGGAAGTGGTCTGGCTAGCAGACATTCTGTTGCAACAGGATACTGACGTCTTGAGAAGTGACGACAAAAACAGCTTAAACCAGTTCTTCCCAATTTATTGACATAGTTATGGACAAGGTCAACCATTTCTAACAAACGACCTGAACATGTTTTGCTTGCTGCTTTAATCCCTTCTAAGGCTACAGAAATGTGTAATGAAATACTGCAGATCACTACAAAGGAACTGTGTGCAGATTATTGATCTCTTTCATGTATACCAACAGGAAAACACTAAGTGCTATGTTATATGCATTTGCCATCATTCAGAGTTTTGTAATTCTGTGTGATTTTTCTCTGCAATAACAAAAACTTCAAATACAACCACAGGAGACGACACAAGGACGAACATTTCTATCGCTGTCTAAACTTCAGCAGAGGGGATATCTAGTGTATCATGTTGAGGATTCCTCCAACAAAGAACAGCAGTGCAGGTTTTATAAAGAAAAAGACAATATAAATAATATTAAAGGAAATAAGACAGATTAAATAGAGCTACTATAGGATCACCAAGTCATGAGTCGTTACCAGAGTTGTTCTGGTAACGTGGAGATTTAATCACACGCACACACAAAAAAGTTCAACAACAACGAAAAACACTTTTGGACAACACACAAACTGAAGTTATGAGAGAACCAGGCGTAAAGAAAGCTGTTTCATTCTTCAAATCTTCCCTCTAAGATACTTTCAAAGGTGAACGGGAGAAATTTGAAGCCCTGACCTGCGTAGAATTTGTTCTGGAACTCCACCCTGAGGGAGGAAATAGGAGATACAGTGAAAAACCATTAAGCAAGAAGTGTTTCAGATAATAACCTTGTCAGGAATACAGTGATGATGGATAGCAGGCTGGGGTAAAGCTGAATGGAGCAGTCAAAGCCCGTGACCCCTGCTCCTGATTCCAGCCTGCAGTCACTCTTGTTTATATCATGAATCTGGCTCTGGAGCCAGAGACACCCAATACTCCTCACTTCAGGAAAATGATCAGGAGCTATTTTTAAACGTCCAGACTGAAACGACAGCTGGATGACCTTTTAGCTAAGGAGTCAGGAATACCCATCATTCCTAAGTCTGAGTGTTGTAAAAAAAAAAAAAAAGAAAAAAAAATAGAACAACTAAAACATTTTAAAAACATGGATCAGCTTTTCTGGGGAGCACAACATACACTCTTTGACTTCATATCTAACATCTAAATAGATTCAGGCTTTTTCGAAGAAACAAAATGTTATTTTTCTGTTTTGACCTCATTGTCTGGTAAGATAACCCAAACAAATTCCCTACAGCTCCACGGGAAATTAATTCTGACACAGTGATGGGATTCCAAGAAATGATGTACCTGTACAAAACAATACCTTCTACTGCAGTAGTTCCATAAATAACTATTCAGATTCCCTGCCTAATGCTGTGCACTAACAATGTTTTTCTATCTGCGTTCCATTTATAGTCACAACTTGGAAATTCTGATTTCTGAGTTGGAAAAAAAATCATCTGGAATGCCGCTCTGAGTTTGGACTTCACACTCAGAAAGCCAGAGATCCAATATGGCAGCTTCTCACATCAACAATAATAAGATGTGGTGAAAACAGGTTTATTTTACAACACACACACTTGTAAAAGTGATTCTAAAAATCAGTGTTACATGGAACACCTGCATTTATAAACATAACCAATAAAAAGTGGAAAAAGTGGATGTGAAAAATAAGAATTACAAAAATAGCTACTTGGGCGCTGCCATATTGGAATCCTGTTAATTTGAAAGTTGTCAACTCGGTTTTATCTTCGAGTTCAAACTTCCGACAGAAATGGAACGCAGCTTTACTTATGAAATAATTTAGCTAGACTCATTATGAATTTGTCTCTGCAGAAGGAACCCAGTAGCCACCAGGTGGAGCAATCGCTCTGAAATTAATTTACACTCAACATGAAAATGAAGGAGTCAAAAAATAAATGATTTATTAAATTACTTTAATAAATGATTAATGTCACAATGAAACAGAGAATATAAATATTGCAGTATTCATGAATGTCAAAGCATTAGCAGTATTAGGTAAATCGTTATACAAAACATGGATGGATAGAAAACTTACCAGTGCAGTCGAAGTGCATGCAGAAAGGCAGACAGTCCTTCCATAATGAGCAGAATGGCAACTGAGAGAACAGCAAAGAAGTAAAAGATGATGGCCAGAAGGATGAAACCGGCAAAGTTTCGAGATGAAAGGCCGAGGCGCATCACCATGGACCAAAGCACCTCTGACAGCTCTGTTCACGAAAACATGCAAGACATTAACAAGTAAAAATAATTAAAAGAAGAAAACATGACTGTTTATGGGTTTAACAACATGTTTCTAAAAATGTATGCGTGATGCTTGCGTTGTTCCTTACGTGCATGAGCGAGACTGAGGGCCCAGAGCCGCAGATAGGAAGCAGTGTTAGAGATGCAGCCAAGGCAGTACTCAATGGTGTGAATGGCCTGATGCACAGCCATATCTGCAAAGTTAAACTGTGAAAACACAGACAAACACGTCAGCAAGATAGTTAAAGCAGAATGTCTACAAGTCCTGAGGCCCACAAAAGAAAGAATCTGGCTCACTGCACGTGCATGATCGTTAGAGTAACAGGGGAGCTGTTGTTATAAATGAAGCAACCTCCAAATTAGTAGAGGAATTGTCCTCTTTGGACCCTGTGATCCCAAAGTATCAACTGCTCTACTGATGCGTCATGCACATCACCGAGACCTCAGGGAAGCATTGATCTACTGATGCCCCACGTCTGATGAAACACCTACAACGCACCGGCATACGCAAACATACCCACAACCAACAAACCGAAGCGCAAAAGCTGACGAGGCGAGTTGCAGTGAGAAAAGAGAACCAAGACATGCATGTTTTACAGGAAGTGAAAAAGGTGCAGCATTAACTCCGGTCCTACCTCTTCCTCCTCAGGGGCCTTGAAAGCAGGTAACAAAAGGGAACTCTTGGTTATTGAAAACACATCAAGAGACAAACATCAAGAAAAGAAGTAGAAGAAAACAGTTACACATTTGGGCATTTCAGCATCCTGCCCACACACAAACACGCAAAACTAGGTTATCTGTTTAAATTTAAATAGATAACTAGGCTATAAGAGCAGCAGGATGACTGAACAGCATGTCACAGAAAGTTGCACGCATAGATAAAATCACATAAGCATTAAGAACAATGTGGAAAGAAGGAACAACAATCCACCCTTATCCATAATTGATCTTTAGTTTTACCACAGTGGAAGTGGAAACATGAGATGAGGTTTCAGCTATGGCTGAGTGGCTGAATTATTCAAACATGTGAGAGGATCATTTTACTGCCATCTGCTCTCTCAACAAACTGCTGAACTGCTGTTCCTTCTGCATTGTAAGCAATCCGTATCAAATCATTTCAAATACAAATATTAATTGTCGTCGGAGCGACATTTAACTTACCTCTGGTTCATCCTCAGACTGCTGTGCGAGCTGGTCATGTTGGATGATTTCCGCCTCGTCCTCGGTGGGACCGTTGCCCACTCGGACCCCTCCAAAGTTCTGTGTGCCCTGAAGAACAAGGCGTTAAAAAGGGATAAATTAGGGCTGAAGCTAATTATTATTAAGGATTAATCAAATAAAAGAAATGGGCAGATTTTACTGCAGATTTTTCATTCAAGTCTTTTTTATACAATATTAGAAACATTAAAAGATGCAAATACACAATTCAATTCATGGTTTTAAAAAAGAACACAAACATATTAATGGCTTGATAAAAATAACAGGATCCCTACGCCACTTGAAACATCTTTTGTTTGATCATTGTAAGAAAGGGATGCTTCTGTAGTGAAAAAATACTTATAACATAAAAAAATATTACAGTGTAAGTGTGATTTGTTATTTAGAACCGATCAATATCTGGATAGACAAAGTTGCATGATAGGATTTTATTTTTAAAGAATTTGAACCTAAAGCTAAAACAAAGTATATACATTTGTACAGTTTTTTCTGAGTGTATTGTTCTTTCAACAAATGGTCTTTTTTGAGTCTGTTCATTCAAATTAACAATTACCACAATTAATCGTTTTAGCCCAAGGATAGATGATCCTCAACTCCAAGACAGTTTGATCTTACCAGATGTTTTTGCCACAAATACTGTCTCCGTAAAACCAGAGTTTTCACGACCAACATGCAGGGAACACATGCTAAGGCAATTATGACCAAGAATGATTGCAGCCCCATCTACAGAGACAACAGAGAAAACCAGAAGAAAAAAAAATCAACTTCCTGTGCTTATCCCTAATCTAAAAATCATAATTTTTACATAGTAGGTCTAACCTGCCCCCTGTAGAGAGGTTTGGTACTGGGGTCATTGTAGCTGAAGAGAAACATGTTAATGAAGGAAATGAGGAGACTGGGAGCATCTCTGGAGGTGTGGGCGTCATAAGACACCCACTTATAGAAGATCAGAATGACCAAGTAGCCAAAGAGACTGAACATGAAGACAATCTCTGGGATGAATCCAAAGTAGATGTTCAGTGGCTTTTTGAAATACCTGCAGAAATGCACATCATTCCATCAGTTCGTTGTTTAATCCGATGAAACGGAAACCAAACAAACACATCAACTCACAGATGATTGAAGAGACTTAGAGTGACTCCAAAAAGCATGTGGATGACTCCTAGGACAACAGACATCTTCATCTTGAAGGAGTTCAAAAATGTCAACTTGTTGATAGAAATACTCCATATCTGAGAAAAATGCAAAGAAGAAATTGTTATAGAACCAAGTGTAGCACATTAAATTTAGTAATGATTAGAGATCCACCAATCAGGTGACAAAATGAGTTGCAGATTATTTGACAGACCAATAAAACAATAAAAAAACAATCACATTATATTTATATTCTTGAGGACCAGAAAATGACATCAAAAATGATAAAAGGTATAAAATTCAATAGGTTTGACATTGCATGTGGCTTATCAGGCAGGATGTGCAGAAACAGCTATTTAAGCATTTTTACAAGATGGAAAAAAAGACTGGGAGCGGTATTGTAAACCTGATTTACATTACTATATA
This sequence comes from Xiphophorus maculatus, assembly GCF_002775205.1. Classification (NCBI taxonomy): domain Eukaryota; kingdom Metazoa; phylum Chordata; class Actinopteri; order Cyprinodontiformes; family Poeciliidae; genus Xiphophorus; species Xiphophorus maculatus. The sequence goes on along the minus strand of NC_036458.1, from coordinate 7,215,208 downwards.
CCTGTGCTGAAACCTATTTCCACTCTAAAACAGTAATGCTAATTATTTTGGAGCAGTAATATATTGTGATTTGAGAAAATGTCCCACATTGCTTCAGAGAATTGTACATTTAGGTCGTAGGAATCATGAAAATAATTCTCATTATTTAATATTAATAGTAATTTGTTCTTTTGGTTTATGCTGAAACAGATGTCTTAAAAACTGACAATTTGTGATGATTTCCAAATCCATTCAATACAGAAAAATACTTATTTTTTGTAGACATCTATGATATTTACATTCAACTTCAAAAACGTACATCAAGTATATCATAATTATGCATTTATAGCCTAAAAATTGTGGTAATTCTTAGTTTTTCTGAATTCACTAAATCTGAAAACTTTCACATTTTGTCAGTTTCTGGTCTGCAAATTGAAGATCAGACAGAAGGGAAAACTTTGGCCGGTTAACTGGTGCATCTCAAATATGTAAACCTTGCTAAAGTAGGAAATGTTCATTTTAAAGGAGCAGCATTAAGAAAGATACAATAAAACAAACAAATAAAAGGAATATGTTAAATAAATCCTAAATTACCGGATCAATTCCAATGGGGTACGGCCCTTTAAAAACTCCCTCCACTGCTGGATCCAACTGCAAGGCCTTGTTGCCTTCAAGTGTGTCAGTTCTAAAGAAAAGAAACACAGATCTGTTTAGTTTACTTCAACTGGAGCAAAAAATAGTGACACAACAGCAGCATAATAAATATTTTCTTCGTTGTTCTAAAGAATTACAGTTTTGGCTCCTAGCATCAGCTGGTAAACAGTAAATGCACAGCAGTGATGTTACTTTTAATGCAATGCTGGATACATTCCTATCTGTGATACTTACGTCCAGTTTCCTCCTTTAAACATGGGTCTCACGCTCCATCCAGAGCCGAAGATATTGAGGGACTTTGAGAAGCAGTCGTTGTAAATAATCCCAGTGTACATTGAGAATATTCCCATCAGGAGTATGATATAGCGTCCTGCAAACACCATGTTGAATATCTGCAACAAAAAAGTGTGAATGAGGAATCAGTTCAAGGAAAAAAACATGTATATGAGGATTTAAAACAAGCATGTTGACTCAAGTGATCAGGTTTTGTAAAATACTACAAATTCTCTGTGGCTCAGCAGACTGGGATTGATGAGGTGACGGTGAAACGATCCATACCTCGTTATCATTCTTCTGGGCCATCAGCCTGCTTTCTCTTATCACAAGGTAGAGAGCAGCGCAGGTCATGAGTGTCCCATGGCCAAAGTCACCAAACATGACAGCAAACAGGAAGGGGAAGGTAATAATGGTGTATGGCGCTGAAGACAAGAACGCAGGCATCAAACGAAGAGGACGGGGGTGATGGATGTGGTTGTACATGAAACGAGTGAAACATGTCAATGAGCATGTGCCAACAAGGTGAGCATGGATAACCAAAAATGACTGAGAGGACAGGAAGTGTGAGAAACCGTCAGAACCTGGGTTCATTTCACGGTAGCTGCCAATCCCATAAGCGTCCACAATGTTCTGGAATCCAGAGGTGAACTTGTTTGTCTTGTTATACGTGGGTGGGGTCTGCTTGGTTTGCATTCGATTGAGAATGGAAGGCACGGTGGAGCCACTCTTCTCCTAAGGAAAACAAAACCAAAGACAAACGCTTTCACTCAAGTTTAAAAATATACACCAGAACGCAGAAATCCCCCCAACCCTCAAGTTTACTCACTGTCCCCCTCCTCAGTGCAAACTGGATGGAGTCCATGTCAGACACAGGACACCACACCTCGGCAATCAGACACTTCTGCGTGACATCAATGTTGCAGAGGTTGAGGGTGTGGTAGATGGCCTTCATCTTCCTCACCTTAATGAACCACACCCTGACGGTCTTGGCCGCAGCCTGCAGGACCCTCTGCCTGTGATCTTCAGTCTGGTTCAGAACCTTTATGAGCAGAAGCAGACATCTTCCACATGAGTGATTTGACTCTATCCATATATTTATACATATGAGCTACAGGAAGCTTAAAAGACAAGTAAAGGTATACCAAGCTTGCTTTGTTGGAGCCCACAAATGAATATTGATTACTTTATCATAAAAAAGATTTTATTACAACTTTCTGTAACTACTGAATTTAAAGCAAACTTGTTATGTTAGGAAACATCCATTTGCATGAAGTGACTTTTTGTAAATTCACCTAGCTCATTTCTCCGAAGCATATGTCCATTGCAAAACAAAATGAACAAAAAACGAATTATTTAAATCTGTTCATATCAGGGGTGAGGTGAGATGGCTCAGACATCAGATCAAGATGAATTCTTGGTCCCTCCCTAGGGAAGATTTCCCCTTTTGCCCTGAAAAACTTGTACTTTGCTCTAAACAGAATAAAACATTAACATCGAGTTGTGTTTACAATTAACCAGCTGTCTCATCCACTGGATGTTTCCATAGTAAATAACAAAAATACCTTCATGTGTGCTGCTGTATGAATCACATTCAACACTAAGCCCTGATCAGCAAATAGCAGGACATTTAAGCACTGTGCGCACACCTGTTGTCGAGGCAATGTCTCATTCTGCAGACAGCACTCTAAATAACTTCTGCTCACATGTACTAAAAGAATATCAGTTCATCCACAAGGTTTCCCAACAGGTGTTGAGCTTGTAACATCATGCTTTCCCAGCACGATGTTACACGTCATGCTGGAATTCTGTGTAATTCCATATTGTGATAATATTATTCTTAAAGTAAATTCTCAGAGTATCTGCTAAGACTTGTATCAAAAGATACTGTAATGAATGTAACAAAAAAAAGAGTGATCAGTAAATAAAAATGATATATTGTCCTGGGCTACTATACTTCTGAGGAGCAACCTATACAACAAAATGTGCTTCCAGTGGACAAATTTAGAAGTTATCATTTAGTGCAAAGAAAGAGGGTTTAGTCATATCAGAGAGCTAGCTAGAATATAAACAAGTTTAAAATCTGAACAGAAATAGAAACAAAAACAGACAACTATAGCAAAAAAAGTCTGCTTTTTCACCATTTGCAGGTCATCAATGCGAGCATTCACTCCTGCAAGCATCTCTTTCCTCTCCTGGGGGGTTTCTGGACAGGGGTATAATGTTGCTCTGAATCTAAGGACAAATTAAAAAGCAAAAGAAAGCTATTAGTTATGAAAAGGTCATCCCTCACATTGTCACTCAGTAAGTGATGCTGAGTCACTTACCCCTCACAGATTTTCTTAACTCTATTCTTCAGCTGGTCTCCCTGGAAAAATATGATGAAGACGGACTTGTGGACCTGGTCACCCTGAGAAAACATTGCTAGGTTAGAAATCAGAGTAAAAACTCTAAACATCTGACAAAACTGTTTATGAACAGCACTGACTGAGGTTGGGTCCTCTAGGGGGTCTTCTATATCTGCTTGCCGCAGGAACACGTTTCCTCTGCAAACTCTCCACAACATCCTCTCAAATGTGGGAATACGTTCCCTGCCTATAACTCCAGCCACAAATCTGCAGCACACACATTGAGAAACAATGTTTTGTTTTATTTTTTCCATTTGGTTTTTATTTACTTCTTTGCTTATGCTTAAAACAGCTATAAATGAATGGAATTTGCTATTTAGAGTGATTTGTTTGCTTTACAGGATCATCTCTCCTGTCTGGAAAAGAGCTTACAAATGTAATGTGTGGAGGGTGTTTGCGATCCAAAAAGCACTAGCTGGAAATCCTCCAAATGAGACGGAGAAAACATCTTAATCCTTTTAAATTACACAAGTGTAGAAAACTGACTCACCCAAGTCTGAGAGGAGCTACTCGGGTTGGCTCATTGGGATCCAGGAGAATGGAGGACTCTTCAAGCAAACTGGGATCTTCCATCTGTCAAACAGAAAACAAACCACATTACACATTAAGTCATCACACTTACGCCCAGATCTGATTTAATGTGCACACATTTATTAAATCCCACTTTTATAAAAAACTTCCTGACCTTATTAAAAGAAACTTAATCAGAGGAGTTTCTATTCAATTAGCAGCTGACCATCTACTTGTTATGAGCTCTGATTTAGGTGAATGATTCATCTAAAGAAGCTGTAAAAGATCCCTCTGCGCTGTCAGTTGACACAGTTTTGCTTGAGAAGGCAGTGAAGTGGAAATAATGTTGGCCAAAGGTTGCTTAAGCACAGACAGGATCTGGCATTTAATACCACTGGGTTGACGCACCAAACAGCGCATTTACTATAATGACTGACTAGGCTAGATGCTGCAGTCATGTGAACAACTATGAAAGATTACGAGTGAAAACACCTTTTGTTAAAATCGAGTAGAAATAAGTGCAGCTTTGTGTTTTGATGAGCGCAATGCTGACAGCTGTGAAATGTGGTACAGACAAAAAACAGGAAATAAGTCAACTAGGGAACACAACTTATTAATATATTGATGTAGTTAAAATACTGTTGTCATCATATCTTAGTTTTTGAGTATTTGAGGTACCATATCAAACATGAGCAACTGAAGCTACGTGTAGATTTAATTTAGGGTGTTGCAATCTTCAACAGAAACAACTGCCAAATTCACAGTCATCTGTTTCTTAATAAAAACGCAATGTTGAAAACCAAGAAGCAGAAAACAACACTTCAAAGGTCTGTAAAAGAAATAAAACTGACCTCATTGAAAAACTGCTGAGTACGGTGCAAAATGTGCTTGAGTTCAGTCAATTCCAGGAAGTTCTTCTTCAGGGCCTCCTGGTTGGTGTTTATTTCCTTCAGCTCATTCTCGAGCTTCTCAAATGTAGCCTGTGAGGGACAATATAAAAAGAGAGAGTAAGGATCCAGACCTCCATTTGTAAGAACTCTGAAGTCCATATCTATATTTTGAGGGTAATTTTTCAACACTAAATAAAAAACTTCTACTAGTAATCAAAAGCTCAATTATTCTGTTAACTGACTTAAGCATGATTTTAGTATTTTTCTATAACTCTTGCAATAAACTTACGAAACTCTTCTTGCACTTATTGTGTTCTAATAACCATCTTTATTGTTTTATGACTTCAGATAATGAAATGGATTGGACTCCAACCTTTATCACATGATTAATTGAAATACAAACATAAAAAACACATACTTGTTGCGGGAAGGCTTATAAAAACAGGAAAAAACAATTACCTCCAGATCAATCATGTCCCTTGGAAAAGGAACTTCAGGGTTTTCTCCTGTGTCCATTATCGGAATGTTGGCCTTCTTAATTTCTTTTTCAACAAATCCTGTTGAACAATTGTTAATGCCAAAGAAGTAAACTTAAAAACAATGGAATCTCACACAAATCAGAAGCTTTAAAGCATGTCAAACAGTGTTTTTAGTGTTAAAAACTGACAGAATCAATTGCTTCTGAATTTCTAAAAAGTTTATTGTACAAGAAAAAAAGCTCACTCAGTTTGCGATCCATTTCCTCACATCGCCGCACTTCATTAACAAACTTTCTCTGGAAGACGTTTACATCAGGATTGAGCTTTAAAAAAAAGGAAGAAGAACAGAGTTCAGTGACAAAACATACTTGCTCAACTGATAATTTCTTACAACTGCCAGAGGGTGTTAGCCTGATAAGGTCTTAAGCTGTTGCAGAGGACTTTTCTGTTACACTTATCCTATATTCACAGACAACAGACTGCCTTGAGACTACTTAGGAAAGGGTTTTCACTTGCTTGGAACGAGGAGTCAGCTGTGAGCACATGACCCAAAGGGCATCCACCATCTAAACAGCACTACTAATGTAGCCAAATTTTATTCACCTAAACAAAGATGACTAGTATATTCTGCAACATTGAAAACTGCACTTTCAGATAGGAAAATCCAAAGACAAAAAGTATTGTGTACTTACATCACGGAACTGCACCATCCCAATCTCTCCCAGTTCACTGACACAGCAGTAGGCAGCTTCCGATTGGAGGAAGAGCTGGGCCAGGGTCATCTCTTCACTTCTAAAGAGTTCCCCCATGGTGTTGATGGCTGGGAGTGCCCAGCACTCTAAACTCAATCAAGATCTATGGAAAGAGAGCATTCATTATTGACTGTGAATATTAACTGAAATAATTTAACAGATCAGGCATTCATAGCATTTCTGCACTCCATCTCTAATGGCAGAGGTCCATACACAGCTGAGTGTCACTTTTACACTGTTGTGCTGCACCCAAATCATATACCCATAAGAACACCGCTGTTAGTGGGCATGTGACAAAAACATAGAAAAAGCTCAAAGAATCCGGTTGGAGTGAAATGGGTTAGCACTTACTGATTGGCTCTTGCTAAATTTATCGTTCCAGTTAACTTAGTAGATATTAACACGCTAGCATGCAGCAGCTTCTTACACAAAACCCACTTTAAATGTCAGGATTATTAGAATACCTTTGAGCTAAAATGCATAAGGACCACACAGTGCTAATCCGGGGATTACAATGAGTCAGCTGACTTGTTCAAGATTCAACAGCAGCTCCATCAACGCTTTAAAAACCCGTCAACTCTGTTTCTTTTTTATATAGTTACCTGGTTAATGCCTCGTTTTTTATTTACCCAATAAGTACTGAAAAATATTAGGACGTTGTCCCATTACCGTGGGTTAATTTGTCAACCCTCTGAATAGCCGTGACCCAACAGGTACTACCCAACAAACTAAATTGACATGACTCTTTTTCTTTTTTTTTTACAGCGACTTCCACATAGAAAGCTATTTAATTAACATTAACAGAGTAAAGCAAAAGCCTATTTTATTAGCCATTAGCCACAGCTAAAATTGACAGCTCGACTTCTCTAGCCTTATCCGTCTTTGCTAAACCGAAAAGAAAACATCACTTTCACTCAGGCTAATGTTAACTTTGCTGTGTACTTCACTTAAGTAGCTACAACACTTTAAATATCAATTAAAACTAGCTAACTCTGATAAAAGCTATCGACTATTTAGCACACCTGTTGAGCAATATTTAGCAACTTTTGCCACCGTAGCACGTCAACACTACATTAGAGTAGGTTCAAAATGCTTATAGTCGGTATTCTTACTATTAAAGTGTGGACTGTATCCGTTCTCCTCTTTGCTCCCCCGTTCACTTTCCTCTCGGTTATTTGTAGAGGAGTGGTCCGAGGAAAGAAGGAGTAAACGCAGCTCTCCAAGGCGGAAGGATCCTCCTGGTAACGAGTATCGATTGATGCGCTCACACGTCACGTGACGTCTCCTAGCTTAGCCATAAGCTTTTATTTTGAAAAACATTACGGAAAATTACGCTGTGGCACACTTTGTTTTGAGTAGTTTATCACAAAGACAAAGTTGAGTAGAAAAAAACATGGATCAATTTCTGACTATTTTAGGAGAACTAGTGTTATAATCACAGTATCGTGTTTGGTCAGTAACAATATAAATGAGGTGCTACAAAAATACGGAAAAAAACTCAAGGGCTTTAAAATCTCTCTATACTACTCTCTAGTGAACAGATCATGTAACTACAGTCATGCTTTAAAATTTTATACCTTAAATTTGAATATTTACGTATTTTGAATGTTTCAGCTAAAAAATTGTGAGGTCTTGACTATAATACCGATTTCCCTACTCTATGACTGTGACCTCCAAAATTTCGTAAAACTTCAAACACAGCATCTTTCAACTTATTTCCCATACCGACAAGTTGAAAAGCTTAAATACTGCACTTGATTTATTGCTAACACTTAATACCATATAGTGACACTGACATGACGGCGAATTTAATTTACAAATAATTGTCAGTTGTATAAGTTAGTTTACCTTATTTTGAAAGTACTTTCCGGAATTCACTAACTTGTTGGTCACTAACTTACATTTGATCAAAGTAGTATGAGTAAAGTAAGGATAGTATAAGTATATTTTGACCCCTAGGTGGTATAAAAGAGCCTATGCTTTTAGAGAAAAAAGTTGTAATCATTTTTATTAAATACACTAAGCAACTGATCTTTCAAAAATATTTTTTCAAGCAACTATTTTTCCTGTTTGTAAAAATAAAGTATGACTATTGTTTAAAGCAACACTTTCAACATTCGTGTTACTGTATCAAGCTCATCAATTATTTTGTCTGAGACATATTTGCAGATGGTTTTTTACTTGTATGATTCATGGTCACAAAACAATATGTTAATGCAGTTTCTCTCAGTTGCTTTGGTGCATTTCTCAGAGCAGAATTGAAATTCTCAAAACTACATGTTCAATCTTCAAATCATTGTGTCACTTGTGCTCATCAAAAAAGCAATTTCTTATTCTTTTGAACAAGTTGCAAATCTTTTTGTACATCAAGTGATTATGTACAATTCTCTGCTTTCCCCCAAACTTTTAATTGCTTATTTCATGTTGATCAAAATGTATTATATACAGTAGGTGTCTGTTGAATTGTTGCACCCTCCACAACATTCAAAACACTTAACAATGAAACCTGACTGTCTTATCCATACACAATGAAACAAGGATTTGTCATTCTGAGGCACTGGCAAGTTTATTGATACAGATATTTAATTTTGTGAGATCAACTAAGGATTTTGAGAAAGAAGGTAATCAACAGTGTTTTGCTGTTTGTACGAATTGTTTTGAGAAATGCAATTATTGTTTGGCAAATGTCAAAAATGATTTGAGAAATGCACCAAGGCAACTGAGAAAAACTGTGAATGCACTAAATGTTACTGTAAGCTCACAACAAGCCATTTTATATGAGATATTTATTTGCAGATGTGTTATATCCAGCTCTTGATCTCAAAATGATATGCTAAAACCACGCTGTGGTTAACACCAAACACACTATTTAAATGAAAGTGTACACAAACACTGAAGTAAACTGAATCCAGTTTAAAATGATAGACAGACAGACAGATAGATAGACAGATGAACAGCTGTTGCTTTTGGAGCTTCATCAAGCTTGTTTTCATGTTCTAGATGTTTTCTGTGATGTTTCCATTAGAGAGCCTCACCTTGCCGTTTTATTTGGGAGTGTTATGCCAATAAGAGGAGGGGGTCTACAAACATTCTGTTAGGCACAGAACGGGGTGGAGCTGCAGCAGTAGGCTGGTACTGGGTGGAGGCTGGGTGTATGAAGGGAAGTGTTTGGCTGGGTGGTTTTGCAGTGAGCAGAGGCATTTGAGTCAGGGCACACATGCTTCAGCTGTGAGAGGCCCCACTCCCCTTGGCTGGCTGACATCCCAGAGCAAAGGCAGAGAGAGGTAGAGAGGATTGTCTGAAAGGAATCTAAAGAGGCAAAAAAGTAAGTTAGGAAGTTGTCTAAAAGAAAGAAAAACAGAATAGGGCTTATCTGAATAGCTTGTTTATTTTGGTAAAGAGGTAGTATATTTAGTTGATAGGTATGGCAGACACAGGAGTCAAAAAGGAACATGTACCCCATGCTGATATACCCTATGATGATGAAGAGGTTGCTCTTGTTGGCGCTGCTACAGAGCCAGCAGTAGATGACGATGACCCAGCTGAAGAAGTGGACCTGGTGCTGGATGCTGGAGGCAAGAGTGAAGCTCAGATGAACGGGGTCATGGTTCTGTCTCTGCTAGACAAGATCATAGGTGTGGTAGACAAGATCCAGCAGACCCAGAATGGACTCGAGGCTCGGCAGGAGGCCATGGAGAAGTCTGTGTCAACCATCCAAGGGGAGCTGGCAAAGCTGTCCAAGAACCACGTCGACACTGCCAACACAGTCAATAAAATGCTGGACAAGGTGCGTAAGGTCAGCGTCAACGTCAAGACGGTGCGCAGTAACCTGGAAAAGCAGGCGGGCCAGATCAAGAAGCTGGAGAGCAACGAGCACGAGCTGCTCAAGAGACGGAACTTCAAAGTCCTTATCTACCAGGTGAAATGTGGAAGAGATGTCTTTTTATAAGTTTATAGCACACCTTTAGTCATAACAGATTCAAATGAATATCTTGAAATCGCTATTGACATAAGTAAAGCTTCACAGTAATGTATTAATCTACTACTTGGTATGTTGCATTCCCCACATCCTGAAAGGAGGTTTGGAAAAGATGTGTGAAATTCACCTGAAAGGCTGTCGCAGCAATCTACTAACCTCATCTCTGCAGAAAGAAAAGTCAAATTATGGCATGAGTTGAGCCTTGTTAGTGGAAATGGAAAGAGGACTGCAGCCATTTCAGGATGAAGGATGAGATGCCAAGGCTATGTAGATTCCATGACATATATCTCAGAATCACTCATTCCTAAAACTTCAGCAAGGCTGTGATGTTTACAAAGTAGTCAACAAAAGCTCTCCTGTCCTCAAAAGCTTCTGTGCAGCTTCTGTTCAGACTAGAACCTGTGACTTTCATGGAAAACTTGGGGCAGGTAGCAATTTTTTCCATTCCACAGGCATACATGATCACCCAATAAAATCTATATAAAGACTCCTGGTTGTAAATGAAAATACAAGCCCTATAAATACTGGCATGTGGAGCTATTTGAGACAGAACCAACGCCCCACTACTGAGGACAGAGTGGTGTTTGGAGTAATGAAAGGTGAAAATATGTTAAATGTTTTTATCTTGATGATGTCTTAAGATAAAGCTAAAATTTATGGCACATAATACTGTACTTAAGTTAATGATTGGACCTATGTAAGCAAAGACAGGCTCAGTTTTAAAGGTACAAAACAGAAGAAGTAGCTTCAAACTAGAAATAACTTGAACATGTGAGCCACAAAAAAAAAAAAATCAAAGAAGCAAGAAAAGAAGTGTCAGCTGTACTAGTCAAAGGACTATAGCTACCTCAGTGAGCAGTTCTTTTTTTTAGCTCGACATGCCGTCATGTCTGACACATGTTGAAGCTGCTCTGTAAAAAAAAAAATCACTTGGATATACAGCAGTAATTTCCTGTATAAACTCAGATGCTTCACTTGCTGGAAAAACGATGAGTTAATCTCAAATACATCTATAGCGAGGGATCTTATGGTGGCAACCATAAGAGGGGTCTCACATGTGTGGAGCTTACTTGGGGCTCTACATTGGCAGGCACAAACCCTTTGCACCGCAAGAGCAGGTTACACTGCTGGCATCCAGCAGAAATCCAATCATAGGCACTTCACCCCAATAAATTACTCAGTAAAGCAGGTGCCTCCTGCTGTTTTGGAGACTGTAAGGCTTTCAGCTATGTTGCAGTGGTTGCCCCTGGCTTCCGGCCTACTTTTTTTTAATTAAAAGGATGACTGTACTGTGTCCAGTTTATCTGACCAAGTGATAGATAGGTCACATATTGGCAGCAATGCAAATCAGCACTGGCTCTCAGCCAGTTTTCACCACTTTCCACTCACTCTGTTTGCGTGTTGATGTGTTAGCGCGAGACAGGTTTAGAATTAGAAATACGGTAAGACTGATGTAAGGGTTGAAGTACAGCGTGTAGAGGTTAAGGCAAGACTCCATGGAATTGCTTCGCCACTTTCTGCGTGTGTGTGTTGGGTTTCACCTACAATGTCAAAGTCGTTCTCGCTCAGATTTCAGTAAAATAAGTGAAATATGTCGCTGTGTGCTACGAGTCATCTTGCTTTTCTTTGTTCAGCTGAGTGCAGGTGCTGTATTTTTGTGTTGTGACACACTGCTGGATGTGCTCTCCGAGAATAGCCGCACAGTTGAGAGTTTCCGGGTTGGGAAACCTGGGATGGAAGCTTTATATTTAAACCTGATGGGACTCAGCATTGCTAGGCAACCGCAGGGCATAGCAATAAAGACATAATTACCACATGCAAATTGCATATCACCATACATAAGATATTATATATATACATATTTTAAATATTCCTCGCTTTGTGGGTGTCCTCACTGCACCGCAGTGCAAGGTTTTCCCCTCAGCATGAATCACATTTACACCGTCATCAGGGCACTGCTGGTGGCAGCCAACAGTGAGTCAATGGAGTCTTTACTTCATATTCTTCTTGCATATTTTCCCTATGACCATTTTATTAATGACATGGCTGTGAATCGTGTTAAAGTGTATGTCACTTAAAATGATTTCTTTTCTCCCCTCATTTCCATGTATCTCATTTATAAGACCAAGTTTCTATTTCATGAGAGGCAAAAAAGAAACTCAAATAAATAGGATATTGTAATTATGTGGGCAAAGTTTAGAATGTGAATTCATGTGCAAGTAATTTGGTTGTTGTTATGAAACGACTGTGAATACGGAATTTAAACATGAACTCATTGCAGCTGCTCAAAATTAGAGAATCAGTCAGAAGGAAGAACTGGAAGGGATCTTTAGCTGTTGTGGTGAGCTTGTTCATCAAATCAGCTAAAGAGTCACAAATGTCTAAAACCTTTGATCTGTCACCCAGCTTGTTGTCTGTGGATGAAATCTGCCCAGGCAACAGCAGAAGCTGCTCCTGCTTTTTGACTGAGGTTATTAATGTAGTCCCAGCATTCTTGCCACAAATATTACATCTGACATTCAACCACCCAGGCTTAGTCACTGTCAACATTTAAACCCAGAACAGAAAACAGGCTTTTAATAATTTAGACTGGACATAACATAGATATTCTTCACAGTGTTATTTATGAAGTCGTGTTTTCTCCTCATTTAAAATTGCACTTATTATGGTAATTATCTGCATGTAGATTCTTGTTTAGTGCGAAATTGATGGTGAATGCTGGATTTCTCGAGCAAAAATAACACTGCTTTGAAAGCTGTTGCATGGGATTTGATCTGGATGTTTCAACATTTTCTGAGTTTTTAAAAAAATTTCAGTGTCCTGAATGTTGCAGCTCAGAAATATCAAATATATATATGATATTCAGCTGCTATGATAATTTTGTACGCCATACTGAAATGTTGAAGCAAGGACTTCAAAAAATAAATGTAATTAATGTTGTTCTAAGCTATCCTTGTCTTTGCTGATAAAGATGTAGTCATTTTGGCATGCCAAATGCTTGGAGTGGCTGATATGCCAAGAGAGACCCACTCATTCATTTGTCTTGTACTTATTTGACCACCGTATAGAGCTTGTATAGAGCGCTGAACCTTTGCATTGCCCAAATGGCAAAGTGATCATTAAATAGTATAAAGTTAGTCTTATATCAAAGTCCACTGTTGGAAAAGGACAGAATAACAGGAGAAAATTTACAAAAGGAGAACTTCAAGAAGAAAACGATCAGGTTAAGATTTGAGTCTGAGACCTTCTTGCTGCTAATCAACAATGCTAACCACTTTTTTTTTTAGATTTGAACAGTAGCAAACCGACCATAGTTTGTGACCCTGAAGGGTGTGTCAGCCTGACTAGGAGGTCAGCAGCACAGGAGTACCACAGGAAACTGTACTCTCACCATTTGCTTTAACACTGTAAACCTTAGACTTCCAGTTCAAATTTGAGACCTGTCAGCTCCAGAAATATCTGAATGACTTTAAAGTTTGCAGACTATGATGAAGAACCAAAGGATCACTTTGTGGAAATGTGTGGAAGCAATAATTTAATCATGAACGTGAACACAACAAAGATTTCTACTATGGGTGAAGATGTTAAGATGGTGGCATAAATAAGTTGGTATTTGTCTGGAAAAAAGAGCAAAGCAACCTTTGCTTCTTGTGGGAGTTTTTCAGACTCAGTGCAAAACAGATTGTTACAGAAGATTTTTGTTGTCAAGTCTTGTTTTTGAAGAAACTTTGAGTTTTTACTTTTTTTACATTTAGTTTTTCTTTAGTATTGTTAAGGTGTTTGTAATTGAGTTGAACTAAATTGGGCTGAATTGAGTTTCATTAGTTCTAAAGTGAGAAAGATGTGTATTAGCAGTATTTAGTCTCTGACCTGGCATGAATGTCAGACACAAATATATGGTCTCATGCACAGAAAAAAAGTGATGATTTTCAAAATTCATGCAATTTAAACTTTAATGACTCGCTGACTTTGATCAAAAACTTGTATGAATCAATTTCATGAAACTCTACATGTGTCTTCATCTAGTTTATGCAATATAATCCACCAGTCTGTGACATGGTGAGACGGTATTCCTGCGTCTGGAATCAGGGTGTGTTTGGATGCTCCTCAAAAACGACGTTAGCTATGTGGTCATTCTATCAGGGAGTTAGAGGACTTCTCAGTTACAGACTACTCTAACAACTCTATGCAGAGCTCCAATCCCAGCCAGAGAGTGCTCCCTGTACACCACTGCTCACTTCTCTGTCATAGATTTTCAACTTGCCCGTCTCTGTAACAGCATAGTTTCTCTTACTCCAGACGTAGAATTCCAACCATGGGAAGCCCTTTGGCCTCTTTACTGAATTGTTGTGTCCCTGCATAGACTGCATGTCAGCACCTCTACAATGAAGTGTTTTCAATTACCTATCAGGTCATAGCAAGTAAAACCAAGTAACTTGAGTGAAAGGAAGTCAACAAGCAGCACAAAGATAGAGCTCTGATTCATTCTGCTGGCATCTCTGCACCCCCACTTCAGACGCCACTCCCCCTTATCTCTCCTACAATCGAGATGGCCTATTTTAATCCCAATCAGACGTCTAATCCAGAACTGATAGCATAGCTCTTCCAGTATTACCAACACACTCCCTGTCTCCATTTTCTGTCTATAGAGAGATTGCACTAAGCCTAAATAACAACTGTTTCCCATGTTCATTCATTTTTAAGTTGAACCCAAAGTTGTACAATAAATCCCCAAAATGTAAACATCTCAAGTTACCAAGTTTTAGTGATGTAGAGCAGATGATTATTTCAGAACTTCACTTGTTTGTTTTTTTTGTTTTACATTTGCTTTGTGCAGTTAAACTGAAAGACAATCAGTCAAATCTATTTAAAGGTAAAATGTAAAACAAGAAAAAAGTGTGTACAATGACAGACATATACTTAGTTTTATACAATTTTTGACCAACATTTGATCTTGATATCTGATATGTTATGTTGGCCACAACATACCAGTTATGGCCAGTAGAAAAGAAATTACATCACAATTGAATAGATTTGGAGAACTTTAGGTAAAGATGACGTGAAGTTTTAAAAAAAAACGTGTCTTTTTTTCAGTTGAATTATACAACATATGACACAGTCAAAAAATTCATGTTAGGAAAATTGTGTAAAGAGCCATTCTCTTCAATATTGTATTACGGAACATGGGAACAATAGTTTCTATCGTCAGTACTTTATCTGAGCTGGACTACTTCCTTGAGTCCTCTGGTTGTTTATGGTAATTCTAAATAATGCCGTCTGTGTACATATTAATTTAAAAATAAATTTATGTTTACACTTAAATTATGTCTTAATCCTTTTTATTTAATTTTAAGTAAGAAATAAATGTGTTTCTCAAAATGTAGCACTATCCTAATACCATGAAGATAATATCTGTTATGTTTGTGTTCCAGTGTTATCTCTTATTTTAGCAGCGGAGAGCGACATCATGGAGCCAGAGTGTTGTTTCTTTTGGCTCATTTAAATGCAGGTTACTGTTTGAGGGTTCCCTTTTTTCTTTTAACACATGTATATTTTGTTGATAACAAGAAGGAAATGAGTTCACCCTGAAGCAAAAACAACCCTTTCCCCTCCTTTTGTTTGGAATTCTTTCATATTTTAAAAAGTGCAGACCATTGTTTTTTCTCTAAAAGTTGTTCCATTAACGTCCCTGTGAAGCAAGCCTCATTTGCCACCGCATTGTTTTTCTTTTCTCTTTGCTGTTCCAAAGCAAAAATAACAAATCTGAGTAAGCAGTGATGTGGAACATTTCAAACACTTACCTGTCAGTCAGGCCTATGGACCGTACAGCACAACAAACAAGTGTAATTTGATAAAGTAGCTCAAAGTGCTGCTTGTAAGGGCTTTTGTACCGTTGTTTGCCTGTGTTAAAGTGGGTGTTGGTGCAAATGGATTTACTGGTAATGTTATTTCATCCTATTCAGTTCATTTAGTTACAGAAAATACAAAGAGAAATGACCCTAACTTTTAAGCATATTCCACAAATGTGGCTGAAGTCTTGATTTTGAGAAAGCAATTCCTGAAGTTTTATGTTATCTTGCTTTATCCATCCTGAAATGTATTTGATGGGTTTCTGGATCTTTCTCCTGATTGGAAGTTGCAACAACTGACCAAAACTATTACCATATAAACCATATCTGTAACATAGCATTTGTGTATTGAATTGTGATAAATTGTGCAATGAAAATAGTAAAAAACCAAACAAAAAAATGTTGCTTCCTGACATGGCTCCATCCCAAATTTGTGCTGCAATTTGACTGATGCAGCATATTCATTTCATCAGCAAAATTTACTCAGCCAAAAATAATTAGCATTGTCTTAAACAATGCCAGAAGGAGGTCTTGAGTTACTCCTGGTAAATTTAAATTCCTTCTCATTTCTCCACACATGCCCATCCCACATCCCGTGGCATCAAACAGGATGTACCAACTGGAAGACAGATCAGGTCAACATCTAGTTTGAACAGTTGTAGCTGTCATCCAGCTACTTGGCCAGGGAACAAATATGTGTCCTCATACCACGTTTCAGCTCTGGGCAATGCTGCTGATACTCTCCAAGCTTATTCGGCACATTGTCCCCATATGAATGAGAACATAATCAGAGTAAAACACTAGCTAAATGTTTTGACTTCTGAATATTTCTTTCTCAACAAAAGTTATTCAGAAATTATGTTTATTACTTAATCCAACTTTTCAGTTGAATAAAATCTAAACTGACACCATATATATTGTTTTTAGCATTGATTATGTCAGCTAACAGAGGAAGATGAAAAAAGCCATCGAAAAAAAAGTGTAATCTTGGTCAATAAATAAATTGATATACAATGATCATTGCCCAAGAAAATGGTTTTGGATATTGAATTGAAGCAAAAAAGAGACAACAAAAAATTGAAAGTGAACATGTTCATTGAAAAAAAAATTATACATTTAGCGTGTTAAAAAAAAAGTCTTGTTTCAAATTTTGTTCTTATTCTAGTCCTGAAATGTTTCAGATTATCAAACTAATTTTAATATCACAGATGACCTGGATAAAGTAAAAATGCCACAGAGATTTAATGTATGCACCACCAAAATCAGCCTGGCTTTTTGTAAAAAATAAATAAATAAATAAATAACAATAATAATTTTAAAAAAAACGTAATTTATCCCTAAATCTAAGTGGAGGGTTTTTGAGCGTTAATGGCCAAAGAGTCTCTTGCAGATTTTAAGTCTGGACCTTAAAGATTTGTTGAAATGTTCTTGGAGTGATTTTGAAATTGCTTTGTAACATATTTCTAGACATATAGATGTAAGTAATTTTGTTCCTGTTATTCTGAATTTTTCTTAGAGACGTAGATTTTTTTTTTTCATCTTCATAAATGTAATAAGTGAAACTGAACCAGAAAAAACTTGAGCAAAAGCAAAACTTTAGATGACCAAGCAGCAACTTTTCTAATAAATAGCTGTTTAATTGCTTTAAGTTGACAATTTGGTAATGAAAGCAACATGTTTTTGGTGAGAATCCACAGTCAGACTCACCTTTATGGTTCATTCCACTGCTTATGTGGCATATGAAGCTTTTGCTTTGTGCATCTGAGTACACCCGGGGATTTATAGTAGCCTTGGCATTAGGTTTTGCATGCTCTCAAATATTTTTGGAAGATTAATCTATTACTAATAAAAATAATAGCCATATTAGGTTCAGTGGGAGCAACATTTTGTTAGCTGAGTTAGGATTAGCCTTTAAACTATTTAGAAACAGTGACACGTTTGTCTTTTGTAGTCAAGAAAAACAAATTAAATAAGTTACTATGCAACAAACCTACAATATGATGTTAGAGAAATGTTTTCCCTGCACACAAACACTTATATGTATGCCAGTAAGCACATGTACTTATGCATTTACACAGGTTAAGACTGAACTGTTGCTTTAAAAAATTGCGAAACAGGACTCTATTGTAAACAAAATGCCCTCAACTTCATTTAATTTCAATACAGATTTTTTTGCTGACGGTGGGGATCTATGAGTCATAGTAGATATTTCAGCTTTTCCACTGAAAATACTCCAGTTCCCTCACACACATTAACAATGGCTTGATTCAGAGCCTTGAGAGCAAAATTTTCAATGGGCGAAAATAACCATCTGAAGTAGGGCATTGGCTTAAGAGCACAGGAAACATTTATACTCCCTCTTCACTAAGTTATGCATAAAAAGAGAAAATGATACAACCACATGAATAATATTCTACATCCTTTTTATGTAAATGAAAATTATTTAAACATAGATACTTACAGAATATGCATATTTATCACAACTCTTTTTTTAATCTTAGGTGAGCTAGTCTATAGGGAATACAAACATATAAACTAAGTTGAAGTAAGACTGAAAAAGATATAATTAAAAAGTCTACTTAATGTACCACTTTGTCAGTACAGATTGTACTATTGAAGAGAATGAAGTCATTATATAATACCTTCACATACTGTTTCCAGTGTTCTTGGCAGCTCACATTAACACAAGAATGGAAAACTCAATTTTACATCATTAAGTGTGAATAACTGTGCTGAGATTTCAGTGGTTTCAGAGTCAAGAACTGTGGAAAGCCTGAGCTATAGAAATCAAAGAGCTCCATTTGATGTTGGCTTTCTGGTAAATAAAACCTCTCACTTTGAATGAATCTGTATGCAAGCTGTGGTTTAGTCCAGCACCATTGGAACTAATTATATCTCAAAAACTTCATTCCCTAGAATTTGCATTTTGCCGTAAGTCATCTGACTCACCTTTGAAATACCTAAAGGAGTAGTAGGCGGGTGGCCAGTCCCCTATGAATTGCCTAAGGTTTATTTTGGACAGTGTAGGAACCTTTAGAATTAATGACCAGAGTACATTAGCGGTTTTATTATAGCCTGCAAGCAGTCTCTGGACATCAAAGCGTCCTGATGCAGGTTCATGCAGAGATGTAACACGCGAACCTCCAACCCATGTCAAACTCTCCCTTGGCCTTCTCCCACTCTTAAGCGACATATCGGTCAGAGACATCACTCACTGTGAATGCTAGCAGCACAGCTGCAAGGAGTGGACAGGGTAAGACAGCTGCTCCAGTGACTCATTGAAGAGGCCTTTCATCACACTGCCTCTAAAGGAATAGTGTGTGTGTCTGTTTATCTTCCAGCCTGTTAAATGGTTGCATGGATGTAGGTGGATTAAGAGCATCTGTTAACAGTGTGCGGACTTATCTAAACAGTGAGTCTGACATTTTCCGACGCTTGTACCTTCAGTTTTAATTTAGCTTGATATTATTCTGATTTATTTATGATGCAAACTGGAAAGTAATAAAAGGTTGGCATTGGCAGGGAGTGAAAGCTGAATCTAACTATAATTACCACTAATATGACAGTTTTAAGATATCTCACTATAATTTTCTTTTAGTAGTTGTTTGAATGAGGCTTATATCCATTAAATATATTTTTAGTTAACTTGTTTAAATATTTCTTAGATTAGTGTAGGTATTCACTACAACATCTGGATAAATAATCTTGGTAATGGAGACAGAAAGAAGCCAGCAGTTCATGGCACCGTTTCCGTTGTTGTCCATAGTGACAATGTATCATATTACACCTTTAGCTGACACAGAATTTTACCCATCTGGTGCAGAAAATAAAACAGCCTTTGGTTGTCATGAGAAGGTACGATAATGTTTTGCTTGTAAGAGCTTTCCTCAAACATTTACAAAATTAACATTTCCCCCAAAAGGAGAGCTCTCATCTCAGAGTGGTGGCCATTCTGTTTCGAATAGCATTTTTTATGTCTCCAAACCTATTTTCTATTCCTGAATCATTTAATGTTCTTCACAGATAGCCAAGTATATGCAACCGTTCAAAAACAGGATGCTTAAGATCAACTTTTCCATGAGGACCACTTAGTTACTCCTGTTGGAAAGAGCCATCAACAAGGGAGGTTTATGTTATTTAACAGAAGATTCTTAGTCCCCGCTCCCTTGGCGCCTGTCAGTGAATACATTCACACAGCGGGCAAACTTTTCCGCTGCTGTGAAGTAGTAAATCTGTGGAGAGTGGAAGGTAACACAGGGACGCTAATGTATTTAACATATTCAGACAGAGGCTCTCAGTCGTGTGTTTTGTTATCAGGGCGGGAAACCCAAACAGGGTTCACTGATGTCATCACGATTTCCTTAGAGCTCAATGGACTGTAAACAGGAAAGTTTTTACCCATATTCCTAAGAGCCTCAAACTTCTTGCATATTTATTTCATATCTATCTGTAATGAAATATGTTTTAGTCACTTTTGAGAGATGCCTGTCTCATTTCAGCAACATCATTACTCAATGTTGTTCACAAATACATCCATAATATATCCATATTATTTATGACTTCTGTTCCAGCGTTAAGTTCTTTGCATCCCAAATTTACTGGTCTATGAGAGGGTAAACTTGCACTACTATGTCATTATCAATAAAATGCTCTCAAAGCAACAAAATGATTGTTTATTGAAATGATTAGTGGGACAATTTAACATCCAGCAAATTTGCTAATGTGACAGGAGTATATATATATCTACATATACATCTATACAAATATACGTATAGAAATGTGCTATTTATGCAGCTCAGCTCAATCTTCAGTAGCCAGCATGGCCTGCATGATGAGGTGGTTACTATGGTTGCAGCATGCTGTGTTTATCTGTTGCTGTACTGCAGGGGATGGTGTTGTTCAGCTGGGGCGAGGGGTGGGCTGTCTGTAGGGCCGAGCTATGCAGTGGCTGGTGGCCAGAGGAGGGTAGATGGAATCCAGAAAGCAGAAAAGGCCAGCTCAAAATAAACGCGCACACAGTGGGTCGGCCAGTGCCACCATATATACACCACCGGATATGAAGGCAATGTATGTTTTGTGGTTGTGTGGCAGTATTTAAACAGTGTAGAAAATTCTGACAGGTGCTTCTCTTTTACAAGTCCGACATAAGGCATATTATCTTTCTCTATCAATAGAAACAACATCATTTATGAGTTGCTGATCATCCATACCTTTTATTTGTCAGTTGTTCTCTTCTGTGTGCTGGTGTTTAACTGCCACAATTTATTCCTGCTATCAAAATATTGGATTGAAAGATATTGTTTAGGGGACCTTCACAAATAATCATCTCCTTTGTCAGAAGACATTTAGTCTGTTTATGTTTATAATAATGATTTAAGTTCTCAGTACACCCTTTCAAAAGTTACAATTCTGATTTTTGCACTGACATCACAGAACTAATAGAGAAAAAAAATCACCCTGACCTTTCCTTGGAGATCTGACAACAATGTAAGACCTGTAGTCCCTTTAGGAGTTTGTTAGCATGATAGGAGCGAAATCACATTCTTTAGTCCTGAAAGTCATGGTAAGAGGCTGCAAAAAGCTCATAGTCCACCTGTCACCTATTCAGCACTTGTTTCTTTCCTTGTGTCCTCAAGGATACCAACATAGCAGTTTATGAATAAAAAGATAAACTTTCTTTTCCTCTCTTGCTGTCTTGGTTAAAAGAAAAGCAAGGTGGGAGTTTCTGACTCTGTTAATCTCTCTTTATTAAATGCTAACTTTCTACACTCAACACAAATCAGTCCCTGTTCTTTTTTCCTTGATTTGCATATGAAGACTTCTTCAACCAAGTGTGAATCTGCTGTGCTTTTGTGCTGCGGGTTTTAAGTGAAACTGCGTACATTATAAGATGAAGTGATGAAATCAAAGTAGCCTTTGAATTATGAAACATTGATAGTTTGCATGTAAATGCAAATGGTTTGGTATTTTTTTTTTGGCTATAAAATATACTTAGGATTTCTGTCATACACCTCTCCTAAAATGTGTCTTTCAAAAGACTTGGTTTAGGATTCAAAGCAAAAATTATACCAAATGACAGGAAGTAATGTGGTTTTATGCAAGATGTTCTTGGCTTTCATTTCAGGTTGATTGCAGTAGCAGAAAACATGCTCTGGAGTTAAATATTACTTAACTTAAAAGTTAAGTAATATTTAATATATATGCCACAGTACAAATTATGCTTATTGGGTTGAAATCTTTGCAAATTTTATTAGAGGTGTTCATTTTACACCACTAGGTGGCATTCTGCACCAGCTGCAGCTTTGCGTTGCATATTAAGATAATGAGTCACTCTGCAAACTATCATGCTCACATTTTCCATCTCAGTTTTGGTTCATCAGGGTAGGGGGGGGGGTGTTTTTCTGAAGCAGGTAGCTTTCATTCCAGAATAAATCAAATAACATTGTTGTATTGTTTCCAAAAAAGTAGCTATCATGTTGCAATCTGGTTTAATTCACACTCAGTTTCAGCAATTTAATAGTTCATTTTTCTCTTCTCCCTTCCTTTTTCTACTGTCAGGACCAAGTGAAGACACCAAAGGAATCCAAGCCCAGGACAGCAGAGACAGCTGAAAGCAAAGCAGTGGCAGACCTAGAGCAAATACCTGAGGATGGACAAGAAGGAGTTAAAGAAAGTCTCAATTCTGATGAAGAAATTGAAGTTGAAGAAATTATCGAAGAGTCTCGTACAAAGCGTCTCCAACGTTCCACCAAGCAGCAAGTAGACAACATAAAGAAGGCCTTTTCCAAAGAAAAAATGGAGAAAACCAAACTAAAGACCAAGGAAAACTTGGAAAAGACCAAGCAAAGGACCCGCGAGAACCTGGAGAAGACGAGGCAGAAAACCCGTGACAATCTTGAGAAGACGAAGCACAACCTCGAGAAAAAGATCAACAAACTTGGAACCCGCATGACCCCCAACCAGGAGCGAAGGGCAAAGATGAAAAGCTCCAAAGATAAGTTCAAGAAATCCCTCACTCCTGATCATACAGAGTTTGCTCGCTCCAAGACAACCGTGTACCGCGTCCCCCCCTTTACTTTCCACGTGAAGAAGATCCGGGAAGGGGAGGAGGAGGTGGTGCAAAACACAGAGATGGTTGAGGTGACAGAGGGAGAGGCACAGCCAGAGGGAGAGAACGGGCTGGGTATGCATGTGGAGTTGGAGGAAGGAGAGCTGGTGAGTGTAGATGGCCCAGAGATGCAGGGTCTGGTAGAGATAACTGAGGACTCTCAGCTGGTCAGGGTGGAACCAGAGCATCTAAAGAAGGTTGGAAGTGAATAAAGACGTCCAGAGGACAAGTAAAGAATGAGAAGGAAACAATGTTGATGAATGAGTCTAATCGAAAGGACACTGTAATGATCTTAGAGACTTTACTGAGGTGATTACTGAATGACACCTCATTTGCTCTTTTGTCATTTTATTGTACCCAGCAGCAACAATGATTTCCATGTTTGCTCATATCTGTTATGCAAATAATAGATATGTATATATATAATAATGCTAGCTTTTGAAATAGATTGTTATGCTAGACATATGTGTATCAAGTGTTTCAAGTGTTTGATTTTCTTTTTTTTCTGTTTTTGGTTTGACTAACTGCCTGTCTGAAGCAAAGGCACAGTAAAAAAAAAAAAGTTTTAATACCTCATAATAAAAAAATGAAGCTAAGCCTTTCACCTGTTTGGCATGCAAGTTGTTATGAATGACCAGTGGTGGTTTTTGATATGGGTGATGTGACTTTGTACCCAGGTGCCAAACAGCTTTGGGGTAACCCGAGGCCAAAAAAATAAATAAATAATTTGACATTTGCACCCTGAACACGTTTTCTATTGTATATTTGTATACTTTGTCAGTAGGATTGGTAGTTTCTCTGAGGTGTAGAAACAAGAAATATTGGGGGGTTTGCTAATGTTGCTAAAATTAGAAACCGACCATTCTAATTTGGCACTAAATAAAAGTGCTATGGATGTGTTTTTAATGGACTCTGGATTGCATTTTACCATCTCCAATTGAAAATGACACATATAAAAATGACACACAGTCTATTTGTGAAAAGACAAAAGTCTTTCTTGGCAGTAGAACCATTCTATGTAAAGATCAGCACGACACTGTGTAGACTGGTTAATTCTGAACTGAATCATTCTACACTATTACAGATCTTTAAAGTTTTTGATTTGTAAAACAGTTAGTCTATCAGTAAAAAAATAGGGATTAAATTAAGGTTTCTTATTTTTTCAAAACATAGTGTCCTTATATGGCTGGTGTCAGATCTTGATTCACTTTGCAGGAAGTAAATCGGAGAGAACTCATCAAAGTTGCTCTTTTCTTCAGTTCTGTTTGTAACATCTATGGACAGAGTTTCTGGGCACAGTCAAACTGTTGAGGCATTAAGATCCAAAATGAATCCTAAGGTCAACATCTCCATACTGTTGGCTTCGTCAAACCCTGATCTATAGCTTTCACTGGATTGGTTTGTAGCCAAGGGCGAAGTGGCCGGGAGAATCAATAAGTCCAAGACCATAGTACAGAATGCATGAAGAAACGGAGTATAACAGGGGAATAAGTGTTTAAATACTGAGAGAGTGAATACTGGAGTAACAAGCTGAGACTGATTAACTAACAGGCTGCAGGTATGAGGGGAGAGAACAGATGGGATGCTGAGGAGAGAGATAGAGAAAGAGAGAGAGATAGTGACACAAGGGAACAAGGAGGAATAAAACACAAACAGGGCAACTGGGAAATCAAATATAACCTAGACAAAAACATAACCATACAAAATAAATAATAATAAACATAATCTAGCTATAATAGCTATGAACAGATTGAACTAAAGTGTAAGAGAAACAAGACTGATCTGACAATGATAAATAGTAACTAAGAGAAACACAGACAACAAATAATCAAAATGATATGACCCAAGATCCTGATAATTTTAGACATTGAAGCAAATATTACTTATTTACTACTATCAAAAATAATTTGAGTAACTAAAAAACTTTTCAAACAACCATTTCATTTATTAAAGCAACTGTCACGATTTGGTGGTGAGAGGTGGTGAGGCAGACGCAGCAGAACCAGGTAAGATGAGTAATGGAGGTTTTAATGTACACAACACAGTCCAACCAACGGGCAGCACGGCCGAGCAGAAAGCCAGGGCTCGACGCCGGTAGCAACCGCTAAACCAACGGACAACACGAAGGACTCAGAACACACATTAGACGAGGACCCGACGAGGACGCAGACACACAGGTGGCACTAAATACACACAGGGTAATTAGGGAATGAGAAACACCTGGGAGTAATCGAGGGGAGAACAGGACAACATGGAGACACAGAGACACAGAAAACTCGAAATTAACACACAGAAAACACAGAACATGACAGCAACAAAGCTATCTAAATCAAACTGGCCCAGTATCAAAATGAAATTGCCACCCTAGTGAAACTGCAGATCAAATATTGACTCACTAAACACATTTTTGGAAAACTCAGTTCAATTTCACTAGCCGCACTCAAGACTGATTACTTCATGACCTGCATAATCCAAATACACTTAAACTTAACCTGTGTGGCTCTATAAAGTGGGCTAAAAGAGCTCAGTTGTTCCTAGTGCCTTAGTTAAGGTTCAAGATTCTAAATTAAGAAACACTTGGCAAAAATGCTGGCCTTGAGAGAGGCTCAAGGTCAAAATCATTGCTTACATGGACACAAAGAATCATCACAAATTTACCGAAAATAAAATCTCGTTCAACAATTTTTGGAAAAATCTTATTATATTGCTATTATTATTAACAGTCTATTATTATTAGGTCAAAATCACTCAAAGGAAAAAAATCCTTAAGTACGTGAATGATTTTTGCCTCCACTCAGTGCAAGCCCACAACAAAGAAGTGAGAAGCAATATCTTTAGCTTTCACACACTGAGTAAGTTTGGAAAGATAATTTTTGAACCACCCTCACACCTGTTCTGTCAGACCCAACACCAATATATATTTATTTTTTGCTTTAACAGTACATGATCTACAGTGTCAAAAGTGTTAAAAGGTAAATGAAAAGGGCTGCACAGTTCTTGTTATTGTTTAATATGTCGAATGCAATAACTTATTGATATTGAGACTTGCTGTAGTTGTACTGTGTCCTTTTTTAAAGCTAGACTGGAAATGTGACATAATATTTTAACTGATGAGATACATCTTCATATAAAATAATGTAATGAGAATGTGAGCAACAAAGAATGTGTTTTTTAGAAGTGAATTAACTGGGGCAGAGTGCAGAAGCAGACTATTTACTAACACTTTTATAATAAATACCATGGATTGTTCAGCAAAGCAGAGAAATATACTGTGAAAAATGTTAAAAATGACCGTCAATAGATTTGCAATAAATTGTAAGAATTTTGGAACAATGGGACATTTTCTTTAAAAAAACATTAATTTAATGTATCACCATACTATAAGCAAAACTGTTATTGTATTCAGCCATTGAGCAATGTGCTGTATTTGATTTTATGCCGTACTTTGTTGACAGACTGTTCAGAACTTGGTAGCATGTGTAATGATTATTTTCTGAAATTGTCTGAAACAATTAAAAAAAAAATTGTAACTAGTACTGTATTACAAGCTCTACCGTGTGTCCTTGGTTCCTCTATGTAAGTAAAACACTTAAAGTGAAGTTTCCAATGTTTTGCAAAACTTATGTGGTCAAATATTTATGGTTTCATCCATTTGTGTGGTGTTTATTGTGCATGTAAGATGCATTTAGAAATGAACTCACAAAGGTTCTCTGATCCCACATTTGCACGCAGAAAGAAAAACAGCTGTCTCCATGGTCATAATTTATCTCAGTACATTTGAATGTCCTCTTTCTGAAATTGATGACAGAAAGAAAATAGTCTGAAGAAACAAATTAGATTAATGACTAACTATGGATGTTAAAATTACCATCCTAAATTAAGCTGAATAAAATCAGCACATCATTGAGACTTATATAAGACATGCGACTGCAGTTAATGTCAGAACATTGCAACAATATCCCGCTAAAAAATTTTCAGACACCAACTGCAATAATGTGCAGATCCACTGAATAATGAAAAGAATGTCTGCTCAGATGGAAAAAGCTATCTGCTCATAAATCTTAAAATATAGCTGTCATCTTTTGACAGGAAAAAAGGGCAAAGTAGGATGAAAGGGTGCTGCTGTAATTGCAATATGCTCATGACTTGATGCCAATGGACAATGACAGTGTTCAACAACTGCCATATTAGATCATGAAAGGAAATCACACAAGGCACCAGACAGGAACACGAGGAGTGTTTCTATTTTCCCTCCCTGCAGACTTGTCTGACCTTGGTCTGTTGTAGATGCACATGCCCATGTGGCAAGAAGCATCATTGAAATAATCAATGGATGGGGAAATGCAATTAAGGAGAGTGCTCTCTAACCACTGAAAGAAAGAAGAAAACAGAGAGGACGCACACAATGGGTGCATGTTTGTGATATTGTATATGAGTAAACTAAGCGCTCAAAAGTGATATTGTTGTAAATTAGAAAAAGTAATCGTACATAGTTGAGTGAATTTTGATTTTTTTTTTTTTTTTTTAGAGTTTTATACTTGATATTTGACTAAACAAGTCTTAAGTGACTTGACATTGGGACTGTGAAGATAGTATGCTTTTGCCACAACTGATAAGATGGTCTGGCATAATTAGAGTCACTAACACAGTAAAATGTGGACATTTATAGAGACAACATAGGGTGTGTGTTTTTGATGTGAGCTTGCTAGCTTCTATTGTATTTAAATGCATTAAAAAAACACCAATACAAAAAATACCTTAATAATTACCAGCCTGCTCCTTTTTTTCTTAACACCATTTAAGCTGTCAAATTGTCCAATTGTGTATCAGTTTAATTGTTTATTCAATCAGCGAACTGTTAAGACGTATTATCAATTCTATTAATTAATTTTTACTCTCTGAGGTCAATAGAGAAAAGCACTTTTGTTATTAGCCTCGATGACGACAGCATTGCCAGTAACTCAGATGACTTCCAGACTGGCTGTTCCGTTTAGTGACTCAGCCTCCCTCCGGAACAGCCGAATGTTTCGCCCTAAATGTGGTCTCCAAGCCGGGAGGATGACTTTGACGGAAGAGCTCAGTTGCGACAGCAGTAAACATAGCAACCTCAACCTAACCGCTCCTAAGTCCCGCCTCTTTTCCCGCAAAAGCTGAATTCTTATTGGTTGTAACAAAAGTTGCTCACCACCATTGATCGTTCTGGCTGTCAGTAATGACGAAACTGTAATTTGTTTGGCTGGAGTGATTGCAACCTGCTCGATGGGTTGGGCGCTTAGGAGTTGCGTCGGAGAAGAGTTTCTCGTGTTGGGGAGAGAAAAGCGATGGTTGTAATCTTTTTGTAAGCTCCAACTCTCGCTTATGACAGTTCGGTTTTTTTTTTTTTTACATAGATATTCAACTGACTGCTATTGTCAGTTTACGTAGTTGAAAGTTAACGGTTTTCGTCGGGAAAACTTTCCATAGAAGTGACAACATCTGAGGTAAGAGACAGTAATTCGACTTCTGCATTTTTTTTTTCTTAACAAAGTAATTCGTTTTGGAAAGCAACATCTTCTTTTTAGTGCTTATATCCCAGGCAATTAATAATCGATTGTTTATTTAGTTCTGTTACAACCCTGCTAAACTACTGCAGAGGAACTAGGTCATCAGATATTCGGTGTGGAGAAACCTCTGTATCCGCAGTGTTACATAAGTTATTAATGTGTTGCCCCAATCATTTCTGAGTGACAACTTGGCCTTTTAAACCCACCACTCTTAAAATCAAAACACCCAGCTTTACACGTGTTGTTTTATTTCCAATTTTTTCACACGTCTTTTGGATTGCCTACTTATCAACATCCATACTTTAATGGTTAGGCCTGAAAATTAAGTCCTCACCAAGAATGATATTTAGACCCAGTTAAGCTCAGCTCACTGTGCTGTTTGCCTTGATTTGCCACGCCCATTTACATCCCATCTATAGGCCACAATATCAAATATCATTTAGTCGTTTTTAATCTCTATACCTTCACACAGACTAAAGTCAAAGGGGGACGTTTTCTTTTTTATGAAAAATAATTCAAATATATAAGGAATGGATGTCTAAAAAAATAACACCTCTTTCATCTTCCGGGTGTTTATGTGAAAAAGGAAAACTTGGCATGGTTACTGTTGTCTTTTGTTCAAGGAAGTACTTCCTGGAATATCACTGATATGGTTTTAAGGAATCACATTGTGCTTTTACCGGTAAGAGGCAGGATGTTAACTGGTATTGGGCAACCAGACAAAAACAGCTGACTTTAGTTTTGCTGATTCATGTCGATTAACCAAAATAAAATTTTAGAATTGTCTGTGATATTGGTAATATGTTTGACCCTGTTCAGACTCGTGGGGTTTTCATTCATGCATTCTTTTGCCATTGAATTTTGTGTGCTTTCACCTTTTGACCCAGACTGTTCATATCTTAAAAATGCCTGGTAATAATGAAACGGTGACAGTTTTCTTCCTCTGTCTTTCTCACTGTTGACTGTAGGCTGAGTTATTTATCTTATTAGTCGACCCTTCACATATGTCTGTAGATTCCTAAGAGGGTTTAAAGAAACAATAACGATAATGAAAACAGAAAAAAAAAATACAGTGTGTGGATCTTCTAATGCAAAGAGGTTAATCTGGAGTAAGAAATAAAAATCATACTCGGTGGGCATTCCGTTTGTAATTTCTGAAGGTTTAAGAACTTTCCTTGTTTTTGTAATAACATAAAGGTTCTTTGAAGTGATGCTGACAGGGGTTTCACTTGCCCAAAATATCACATCATGTGTTGTGAAGCATCTTTTTATATTTGTGGGTGAAAGAGGAACAGAGGTCATGATTGGGAGCCAAGCAGTTTCCTTGGAGGAGAGAGCGAGAAAAAACCCATGCATATCTGAGAACATCTGTTCTTGGAGGTCCTTTGATTCCAGGAAAACTAGTGAGAAACCCGCAAGTTATGCTTTCGTTGGTTATTCAGAGACAAGATGACAAACTAGATTAAAGCCTAAAGAACTGTAGAATCTAATTAACTTTTATTTCTCTAAAGGTGCAGATAATGATGGCTCTAACCCTATTCCTTATAGAGATAATGTCAATGTACAATCACACCTAAATGATATCAATATCAATGTTTAGAATTATTGCACTAACATTACAACAGTGTCATCGGTGACTAAGGATCACAGCTTCAAGAATATTTATCTCCCTAAGGCATATCCTGCTAAATCAGGTCATAAGACAAATTTGTCTAGTGCAACTGAAAAACATTTTTATTTGTGAATCTTAATGTAACATTAAGCACCAATCAAACGTTTTTACTTTTATATTTGTTTTGTGTGCTTTAAGAGACATCTTTTTGTTGTCCCTTGAATCTCTGGTGTTCCCCCAGGGAAAAGTGTGGCCTGTTTCTGGTGAAACAAGAAGCCCCACTGAACCTGCTGAATAGATCGCATGTGTTGCACTCGTCTTTGTCTGCAGGTGCTTGACAATTAATGACACAACTTGGCTTAAGTTGCACTTTCGCCAATAGAAAGAAATTAAACCAGTTATTTGAAAAGAAAACTGATTTTATAGTTTCAAGTCCATACAATGTGACGTTTTCAGACGGCTGAGTAAAGGAAGTGTGGTTTTACGTCGTTTCCAGAAAGTAGCGTTGGGGCAAATCCTTGGTCTAAGATCGTAAACTCTTCTGTGCTTGGAGAGCGAACAGCTGATTAAGACAGCCTATATTTCTTCTTGGAAGCTCTGCTTTTCAGAGCACAGGAAGTGACTGTGCTGAAAAGGAGGCCCCACGTCGGCCTGTCTACGTTTTCAGAGCAAACGCGGTATTTAGCCATTTCCTGTCGATAAATTGGAGAGGTGTTCTGTTGAAGCTGTGTGGCAGGTTTTGTTTCGAATTTTGTTCTTGTTTCTCGTCAGGGAAGTGGTTGGCTTTGCCTGTCCAGTTTTATCATTGTTGCTCCTTTTTGCGTGTGTGAATTAGAAGCAGCGTGTGTCAGGATGGCCCAATGGAACCAGTTACAGCAGCTGGAGACCAGGTATCTGGAGCAACTCTACCACCTTTACAGCGACAGCTTCCCAATGGAGCTGCGGCAATTCCTGGCCCCATGGATTGAGAGTCAGGACTGGTGAGAAATTACTCAAATGTTTGGGTTTACTTTTATTTTTGGTTTTACTGATCAAACACATTACAGTAAAGTGCTTTTATAACGCTGTCACCTTTTACTAGATGTGAATTATTATTTCATTATAGCCTTTTTTGTCATTTTTAAAAAATAATAATCCAAACAAAATATATGAAATCTTTGTGTTTTAATGCTAATTATGTCTATAAAAACTGTTAATGTTTCATTGGAAGTGGTTGAGATGTGATCCTTTTTAGGAAGCATCTCCATGTCCTTATTTTTTATTTTCACATATTTTTTCCCCAACAAGGGCTTACGCTGCCAACAAGGAATCCCATGCCACGCTGGTGTTCCACAACCTGCTAGGAGAAATAGACCAGCAGTACAGCCGCTTCCTGCAGGAGAATAACGTACTCTACCAGCATAACCTGCGCAGGATTAAGCAACATCTGCAAAGTAAATATCTGGAGAAGCCGATGGAAATTGCCCGGATTGTTGCCCGCTGTTTGTGGGAGGAACAAAGACTGTTGCAGACTGCCACCTCAACTACGCAGGTATACAACTCTTTACCCAACTTTAGATTTGATGGTTTTATATTAAAAGGAACTTATAACGAATTCTAATGTCTGGCAGGATGGCCAAGCAGCCCATCCCACTGGAACAGTAGTGACAGAGAAGCAGCAAATCCTGGAGCACAATCTTCAAGACATCAGAAAGCGTGTGCAGGTGAGGGAGCTTTCACACTAGACATTGTCTTAAATGGTTTTCTTTAGCCCAAACTAAGCGAACTTGTCTGCTAGAACATGCGAGCCTCTGTTCACTTGGAATTGAATCGTGGAGAAAGCAAACATGCTTTCAAAGGGAAGAAGTGATGACGTTTGTGCATATGATTTATGGGCATATATATGAATAGAGCACTTTTACATAATTTCTCAATAGTACACTCCCTTGGTTATGGCAAGCAAATGTAACACTTTATTTTCCAAGGAAGATTGTTGAACAAAATGTCTACAAATAATTTATTTCATTAAAGGTTGACATTTCAGATGTGCTAAATGACATTTTTTCTAACCACAGAAACATTTCTGCTATCTGTAACATCATACTTGCTCAGACAATGAAGACACATTTTCCGTCTGTGTGTATCAGGTTTGCAGCTGAACCCGTCAACAGTCATTCTTTCTACTTTGAGTGAATATTGTGGGTAGTTGAAATTGAGCTTTTATTGGATGAAAATTTAACTTCAGACATCTCATTCTCATATTTCTCATTCTATAAGTTGAATGAGAAATAGTAAAAAGTGTTCTTTTATGATTAAATGTTAAAATGGTTTGCTGCCATTTTCACTTTCTGCTCACACAAGGCAGGCAGGTTCTTGTTGTAGAACCAAGCGAGTATTTCTGTGTCACGGTCTAACCTGTTTGGTTCACTTTTACATCGCACTTTTGAAAATGAACCAAACTAATGAAGTGTGAAGTTTTTCAACATTCACCGCCCATTGGAACAGACTGTCGTTCAAATTGCTCCTATCTGCGTGAAAACACCCTTATTTATTTCTTTTTTAAATAGTCATCAATAAAGCTGTCTTTACCTTTTTATGATTTGTCTATTAGAAAACAATCTTCTGTTTTTCTACAGGACATGGAACAGAAGATGAAGATGCTTGAAAACCTGCAAGATGATTTTGACTTTAACTACAAAACCTTGAAAAGCCAAGGAGGTATGTTTCTGAATGTCACTTTCAGCTTTAATAGAGCTGTTGATTGGTATGCATATATCTAGCCGTTTATCTGATGGACCATGTGTTCGCCGTATCTTCAGAGTTGTCCCAGGACCTCAATGGAAATAGCCAGGCAGCTGCCACAAGGCAAAAGATGGCTCAGCTTGAGCAAATGCTTAGCGCCCTTGACCAGCTCAGGAGGGTAAGCAGAATTTAAATCAGGAATGTTTGCAGGGGTTGTCAAAATCAGCAATTACTAATCTGGATTACAGATTGTTGTTAGTATCTGTTTAAATCCTTGTTTAATGTGTGCTCTGTGGATTTTATAGCAAATCGTGACAGAGATGGGAGGCCTTTTGACAGCCATGGATTATGTGCAGAAGAATCTGACTGATGAGGAACTGGCAGACTGGAAGAGAAGACAGCAAATTGCCTGCATTGGAGGCCCACCCAACATTTGCCTCGATCGCCTTGAGACATGGTACCCAATTTTAATAAGACATTCAGTGTTATTCCTAGAAAAGTCCTCAGACATAAGTAAAATAAATCAGTCAAGCTAATTATGTTTAGATAGCAGCCTCAACCTCTTTATCTTAAAAATGTTAAGTGATGTATAGTGCATCTATCCGTATTTGCCCCACAAAACGTTTGACGTCAACGAATTTCCTACTCAGGATCACATCCTTGGCTGAGTCCCAGCTCCAGATCCGTCAGCAGATTAAGAAACTCGAGGAACTTCAGCAGAAAGTGTCCTACAAAGGAGACCCCATCATTCAGCATCGGCCAGCGTTGGAGGAGAAGATTGTGGATCTGTTCAGAAACCTCATGAAGAGGTAGTTATTTTTCTTTTCTTTGTTATTGTGTGTTTGTTGGATAAATGGTGTTGCCTGGTTTTTATGAAACTTTCTTCGCTTTTTAGTGCCTTTGTGGTTGAAAGACAGCCTTGTATGCCCATGCATCCAGACAGACCCCTGGTCATCAAAACAGGAGTGCAGTTCACAACAAAAGTCAGGTAAGATTCTGTTCTCCATCAAAAACAAAACCCCATTTCTGTTCCATTATGTGTGTTGCCATTTTATAGATTGCTTATAAAGAAAATCATTCACCGCTCAAAATAATGATACTCTTCTCATCTCTTTTTTGCTTTGATTTTTCAAGGTTGCTTGTAAAGTTTCCTGAACTCAATTACCAGCTCAAGATTAAAGTTTGCATTGACAAGTGAGTTATTTCGGTTATTCATTGAAAATTTATTTTCCCTTTATTGCATGCCACTATTTTATTGAAGGGCCATTGCAAAAATAAAGGTTGTACTATTTTATTTTTCAGAGAATCTGGGGATGTTGCTGCAATTAGAGGGTAAGCTTTAAAGAACACCACTTTAAACCTGAGCAGTTAAGATCTGAGTGTTCACTCTGCTACAGAGGACGCTTAGTTACCCGTTTTGGTTTGTTCCTATCAGATCTCGAAAGTTTAACATCCTCGGTACCAACACAAAAGTCATGAACATGGAGGAATCCAACAATGGCAGCCTTTCAGCAGAGTTTAAACACTTGGTAAGTTGAGAAAGCCAACTTCTCTTAAATGTAATGAATACATTGGAAAATTATCTGCTGTGGAGAGCTGACATGCTGTGTTTTGCAGACCCTACGAGAACAGAGGTGTGGCAACGGTGGCCGGACCAACAGCGATGTAAGACTCATTTATCCAAATTACTCTCTGTGTTTTCTGTATTTAGCTGAAATAATTCAGATTTTGTTGGAATTTTTATTTTTTCACATATTGACAGATTTAAATAATCTTTTTTTTCTTAGGCATCCCTCATTGTAACAGAGGAACTCCATCTTATCACTTTTGAGACAGAAGTCTATCACCAGGGCCTAAAGATAGATCTGGAGGTGAGTAAATCAACTTTGTTTCAAAATCTTGAGCTAACAATAAGATTGAATGCCTGATCAGAAGTTCATTGCAAGAAAATTGAGTAATCTACAAAATCGTACCAGACCTTTTGTTCATACTTTTGTGATGGCTATTCGTGCAATTTGTTATAGCGACAGTTTTGTGAATTGAGTTTAGGTGAAACATTCAGTTTTTGATTCCAGAAAACCACATAGAAACTCTAGAGTGGTGGAAATTAAAGACAAGTATAGTAGTGCCCTTAAGACTCAGATGATACTATTTCATGTTATTTTGTTTAGTGCACGTTTTCTTTCCTACTATTGGGAAAGAAAATCAGATTCTGTAGGCCTGTGGTGTTCCAAGTGAAAAGGCTGTCATGTCTTGGGAGTTGTGGGAATGTCATCATTTCCTCTACAATTCAGAAGATCTTGGCCACAGCTAAGGCAGTGATGGGCAAAATTTAGGTTTTCTTTGACACAGTTTACTATTTGACTCACAAAT
Source organism: Xiphophorus maculatus (assembly GCF_002775205.1). Lineage (NCBI taxonomy): Eukaryota > Metazoa > Chordata > Actinopteri > Cyprinodontiformes > Poeciliidae > Xiphophorus > Xiphophorus maculatus. The sequence goes on along the minus strand of NC_036458.1, from coordinate 7,180,078 downwards.
GTCTCTAGGACTTGTTTGAAGTATTATAGAAGTAGGATAAAGAAAGACATTTACAGTCTTAAAAAAAACAACTTAAAAAATGGCTACATGATTACTGAGACTTCTAACTCAGAAAATGGTAATGGGGAAACCTGATAAAATCCAGATATGCTGTCTACATAAAAACATCTTAACTTTTGAAAGTACTTGCTCCTTTTTAGATCATACATTACTCCTGTTATTGTTCTCTTTGTGCCTCAAAATAAAATGACCTGGACTGGTACCAATATTATAATCTGTAACAAACTACAAGGGATAAACCTGGATTCAGTGCAAAGACAAAATCAGCTGTGTGGTCCACAGACGCATTGCAGAGCAGAGATACTAGATCTTCTAGTGTGCGTCTCATCTTAAAATAGGTTGATCAGCAGAAACTAATACAGAAAATAACATATTGAGGACGCTGCATAGTGAATGCATTAGGACTGCAGGAAGATTGCGACAGAGATCTCGCATATCTTATTACAACTCGGGTGAATCTTGCAGGTTTTAATCCAGTCCACTTTTGTTTGACAATCCCAGTTGAATTCTTTAACGGCACACACCCTGTGATCTCAGGGGATCGACTTGCTTGACACAAAAGGTCAGAGTGATCCATAACAGAGGGTTTGTTGTTTTGCATGTTTAGTGTGTAGTGATAATCTGAGAAGAGCCATTGTTATAAAATCTGTTTTCAGTTTGCCTGTAGATGAGAGATGCAAATGCAGGAAGTCTCTGTGGGGGGTAAAATGTTAGTGTGAAGGAAGGGACTTATTTCTGTCTATTATTCTGTAAATATTATAGGGGAATAAGCTTTAACAAGAGGGCAATTTAAATGACTTTTTTTTGTTTCCAAAATAAAACTGATCATAAAGCTGCCTGTATTTGCAGACTCATTCTCTGCCAGTGGTTGTCATTTCAAACATCTGCCAGATGCCCAACGCCTGGGCTTCCATCCTGTGGTACAACATGCTCACTAATCACCCAAAGGTGAGACAGCACCCTCTTGTGGAAAGGGTCTGATCTCTGCAGACAGCAAGCATTTGTAAAGCTGTTGCCTCCTTTGTTCTTCCACAGAACGTGAACTTCTTCACCAAGCCTCCGGTGGGAACCTGGGACCAGGTGGCTGAGGTGTTGAGCTGGCAGTTCTCTTCGACCACTAAGAGAGGCCTGACCATCGAGCAGCTGACCACGCTGGCTGAGAAATTACTTGGTAAAACAATAAGCCTAAAAAGTCTCTGAGAATCTTCAGTGTGCCTTAATACTTACACTATTTGTTTCTAATTTTTTTAATACAGGGCCTTGTGTAAACTATTCTGGATGCCAAATAACATGGGCCAAGTTCTGCAAGGTACAACATTTGACCACTATAAAAAGATCAGTCTGCCTTCTTCACATTGTTTCGCTTTGTATGAATAATTTTTTTCCTTCCTCTTGTACAGGAAAACATGGCTGGCAAGGGCTTCTCCTTTTGGGTGTGGCTGGACAATATCATTGACCTGGTGAAGAAGTACATCCTCGCTCTGTGGAACGAAGGGTGAGAAGTCACCCTTTGTTTAGACTCGAATCTCCTGGCTGTGTCTGGAACTGCTTGTTCACTTCCTGTTCTGGGGTGTAGAACCCATTTAGACATGCAATACTGTCTTAAAGTAGATTGAACTAGTTATTAGTTTGATATATTGTTTCTCTGCTTACAGATACATCATGGGTTTTATCAGCAAGGAGCGGGAGAGAGCCATTCTGAGTCCGAAGCCTCCTGGCACATTTCTTCTGCGCTTCAGCGAGAGCAGCAAAGAGGGCGGCATTACATTTACATGGGTAGAGAAAGACATTGGAGGTGAGTCATTTTAAAGCCCTGCTGTTCATATAATGTCTTTACGATGATCAGATTTTGTTGTCATAGTTTTTATTGTTTGTTCTTTGTAGGAAAGACCCAGATCCAGTCCGTAGAGCCTTACACCAAGCAGCAGCTCAGCAGCATGTCGTTTGCAGATATCATCATGAGTTACAAAATCATGGATGCCACCAATATCCTGGTGTCGCCACTTGTTTATCTCTATCCTGATATCCCCAAAGAGGAGGCTTTTGGGAAATACTGCAGGCCAGAGGCAGCTCATGAGCCCGAGCCAGCAGGAGACTCGACAAGCAGTAAGTCACCCCCATGTTCATTACATGCTTTTAATGCTGTTTGTTTGGTTTGGAGCTTATGTGCTCAATATTCTCCGTAATGTATACTTTCTCTTTCAGCTATCCAGCCTTATTTGAAAACAAAGTTCATCTGTGTGACCCCGTAAGTATTCATCCCTATCTTTCGGCTGTAATATTCAGTGCCTCCCACCGAGAAGTGACAATACTCAATGTGGAGGTTTTCTTTTATGTCAAAAGTATTGATACCTGTTGAATCTTTTCACATTTTGTCACAGCTACAAACCTCAGACCCACACAAGTAGCACATAATTGTCAGATGAGGAAAAAGAAAACAGTATTTCAGTCTGCCTGAGGCAATACTTTGTTCATTAACTTCCCACTGCAGGTGTTTTGTTGTACGACGTTGTACAGCTTTGCTAAACTAGAAATGAAGTTTTTCTTAATTTATCTCTGCAAAATAGCTCATCATCAGTCAGACTGACTAGGAAATACAGGTATGGACTTTGAGTAGGCCATTTTTGCAAATTTGCTATGTTCTGAATCATTCTGTTGTAGCTGGTTGTGTTTTTACATTCACATTGTATCCAGCTGGAAGCTGAACCTTTGCCCTGGTCTTTTAGAGGCTCAAACAGATTTTGTTCCGTAATTGGCCTATATTTAGCTCTCTCCATTTTCCCATCAACTCTGACCAGGTTCCCTGTTGAAGATGTTAGAGATGGTGTTTCTATTGTTGTGTGCACAGAGTCTTTAGAGAACCTTCTTCCACATGTTTACCGCTCTCCTTTCCCCAGCCAGCCAGTTCAGACAGGCGGCCATGTCTTGTTAGGGTTGCTGTTATGCAACAGTCTTCCCGAGTTTGAAAGATGCAATGAATTTTCTGTGAAGTGTTTAAGGTTTGGGATTTTTCTTTTCAACTTCTCAACTTTCTTCCTGGCTGGTCTGCTGTATTTTTTTGGTCTTCATGATGGTGTTCGATCTCTAATGCTCTTTAACAAACTTCACTGTTACACACAGGTGGATTTTATATATTAAATGTATTAGTTCACTTTAGGCTATTGGTTGCAATGGATTTTTGTCAAGGACTCCTTCATTTAAAGAGTCCGAATACAAATTCATACCCTGCTTTTTGTATTTTTAGATTTAAAAAAACTTTTAAGACAATGTACTGTTTCAGTTATGTGCTACTTTGTGTTTGTCACAAAATCTCAATAACGTATATTGAAGTTTGCATTGGAAACGTGACACATTGTGTTAAAGTTCTAGGAGCATAAATACATTAGCAAGGTGATGTAAATATTTACAGATTCAGGTTAGAAACCGTCAAAGAATGCCTGCCTGTAATGCAGCATCTGTGACTTTTTTTTTCTGATTTCATATAAAGTCACTTAACTGTTTGAGAAGGAAGGTGCGACACTTAAAACTTACAGCTGTAATGACAAAGTATTATTCTAATATTATAAATAAAAGCAAAGATCACACATTCTTAAATCAAGCAAATTTAATGGAGCTGCACATTTTGAATAGTAGTACACTACTGGAAATTATACACTTTAGAGTAAAAATAAGTGAGACTGGCAAATAACGAGGACAAAAGCTGATGGCGATAAAGGCCTTAAGCCATGTTGTAGGTTTGATAGGTTGCCCGTGGGTTTTGAGGTTTTCTCAGTCAGATCCTGACCTGTCTCCGTAGGTGCCCCTCCGTGTTCATGGACTTGCAAGACAGTGAGCTGCTTGGGAACGGATTCCCAGGGTAGGCCTCATGGGGGGGAGGTCGCATGTAGAGATGTGTGTACATGACCTTTTTATTTGTTTGACAGATGTGCTTCAGATATCAGTCCATTGATCACATCTGCATAATTTCCGTTTTTATGTCCATCTCACAGACATCACAGTCCTCGTTTTGCACTAACGCAATTGATTATAGAACAGCATGTCCTTACCATTCATCAGTGCTTTTGTTCATTCTCAGCTGCTTTATCATTGCCCTCCTTTTAAAGCCAGTTACTGGTGAGTGTAATTGTTGGACAGAAGGATGTACCAATTCCAGATAGTTGTATTACGTTTAAAGATTATTCCACCATCATTTCTTTTTAATCAAGTGAGAAGGGGAGGCAAAGAAGGAACTGAGGAAATAAACTGCGTTTAGTTTAGTTTGAAAAAAAATAATTATTGAAATTACTGAATACACACTGCTGCCTTTTACTAAAGAAATGTTTAAATTAAGTCATCCATTCAGTGTTTTTATTTTGTTTGTTTGTTTTTTGTTTTTGCATTTTGCTTTGCAATTCTTAATACAACAAGCAAGTGGAGTCCAAATCAAGTTGAACATACTGACAGGCTGCAAAATGTTTTTTTTCTTTAATTGAAATGCAAAAATATATATTTTTATATATATAATAACATGCGTAGCCTGCTTAACAATAAGCTAAAGACGCAACACTTTATTGAATGAAAGTTGTCCGATTTGTGTAGGAAAGGAATCTGTAACTCATAGCTCTGCAACGTCTCGCATCAAAAGGAAAACATACAAGTCTCTACATTTTTGTAGTGAATTATTTTCTACTCTTTTGCTTTAGAAAAAAAAATTCTCTTCTCAAAAATTGCTAGTATACAGTTCCCTTTTTTGTCAAAGGAAGCGGCTAAATTTAGCTATGTTTTTGAATGGGTGTGCCTAGTTTTTACTTTTTAAACTTTTATAAAAACATGGTTAATAAACAACAAGTACTTTATATTGAGCCTAATATTTTCCATTTTAAGCAGATTTTCAACTGTAGGTGAAAATCTCACCCTTAAAAAACAAAAACAAAGGTCCATCTCCAGCCTGTTCTTCCAGCTGAAATTTGTATCATTCCAAATTATTCTCAGGATACTTCGGACCCAGCTGCTACTAGAAATGACATGTCTGCCTATTTATCTGCAGCTGAACACAGGAAGTTTCTACACTGAACTGCTTACTGACCCAAAAATCAGATTATTTACTATATTAATAATGGGCCGGTGATGTATGATGACTAATTTACTCATTAAAACTGTTCAGTTGTTGTAGGCTACTTGTGGTAAAGTGGGATGATGACAATGTAAGCATAATTAATCTAAAAATGGCACAGGCATGTTTGATAAGAATAAGTTTTGCTTTGCACTGTTATGCAGTCTCTTTTTTTTTCTATGTGTGTATGTGTTTTTACAGCACAAACTCTGGAAACACCAGTGACCTGTTCCTCATGTCGCCTCACACTCTCGACTCCCTGGACTCCCTGATGCCCGGCGAAGCTGAAGCGAACCAAGGGCATTTGGGTGAGTTGCAATCTCCTCACACATCTGTTTTGTTCTGACTGGGTTCTCCTCTGGTTTTACTATTGCAACTTAAGGCCAGCTTTATTTAATAAATACCGTTACAGCAGCATTAATTGCTTGTTTTTTTCCCTTTTTTTCCTAGATTCAATTACTCTGAACATGGATGTAGCATCTCCTATGTGAAAGAAAATATCACCGTCTTTGTTTTTTTTTTTTTCTCTTGTTGGGATTCGACCTTGTGTGAGGCTCAACGAATGATTTATCTCTCTCTCTGTGTAAACACAGTCTGCCTGTATAGATTTTCTTGTTTCCTGTGTAAAATTACTCGCCATCAACTTTAAAGATTTGTTTTTATTATTTTAAACTATGGTTAAAAAAAAAAATATACTGTCTATACATTTGGGTCATTCTTTGTGAACCTATTGTTTTTAGGCAACAATTTTCCTTCCTTGTTTTTGTTAAACTATCTAAAAAAAACATGCAAACATAGGGAAATGTAGTTTTTTGAGAATACTGTCTTTTGACATTTTAACGGTTTTATGGTTTTGTGACTTGATAGATGTACGACATAAGTTTTGATATAAGCTATATGATGCTTTTAAGTTGTGCTGAAAAATGCTCTTTTTTTTTACGTTTTTAAAATGACCCTACAGTGAGTTATGGCAAATTGGCTTCTCCTTGGCTACACCAGTTTTTTGTTTTTTTCTGACAAAATGAAATATTTCTGGTATTTCTTAGGGGGATCTCAGATTTTTATAATGGTGAAGAGGAAAGAAGGATGAAAAAATTTCTGCCAATTCGAGGTTATTTCTGTGAGCTTTTTTTCTCTGATATTGTTGTGTAAAATGTGTATTTTAAGTAGGGCACAGCTTTTCCACTAAAAATGCTGTAAGATGTGATCATGTTAATTGGGCTGGCATTTTAAAATCATTTTATTTTTGTTGTACTGATCAATCATGAAATGTATCATTTATTACCAATTAAATATGTTTCACACAATACATATTGTGAGCTGTGTGATCATTTTCTTTCCTCATATATGTTAAATTAGTTATTATTAAAAAAGAAACAGTGACTCATTTTTTTGGATTGTTTTTGTGTTGCTAAAATATGGCCCTCTATTTTTCTGCAAAAGTAAAGGATGATCATGCTTAGTGCTGGGATCTTACACATTATGTAAAAGTGTACAATATACTTTTACTGTCTTCTAGGCTCTATTTAAAGAATAAAGCTCACAAACACGTACGTATGTTTGAGGAGTTTTACTACAGAGTCAGAATTTGTTCATTTGCCACATGAAGTCTAATTGGTAAACATTTTAGTAACCAGTATCAGTTTTTGTCTTCCAAGCTTTTTGTGTAGTTTTTGATATTTACAAATATGAATTCCAATAACTACAGAGGTTTTTAGTATTAAAATGTTAAAAAAAATAGGACAGAAATTTGCCAGTTTCAATCAAGAAAACCAGATGTTTAAAATGTGCAGAATGTCCGGCTGTTTATACTTGCAGTGCAGGCGTTCTTTTGCTGATGCACAGTACCATCGATTGTACTGTGCATCAGCAAAAGAACGCTATACCCAGAGTAAAACATGCTGTTGGCAGCATTATCTTCTGGTCTTGCTGTTCTTTCGATGAAATTAATGGTCTTGTCAATGTTAAATAAATTCTGAACTTTTTCCAAGTACCAGTTAACCCTGAGCCTTCAGCTGAAGGAGAGGAACACTTTTGTTCGAGTGTGAATTCAAATCACAGTCAAGATAACACCTGTGCACCTTCCCGCACATGTTACTGTCCTGCTGTATGTTAGTATGGTTGTTCTTGAAAGACATTATATATAGAGACGGTTCCTGTAGCAAAAGGTTTTAAAATGGGTATAGATTTACTGCCAAACTGTAAAAGTGTTTATTTGATCTTATTTGGTTCTGCATGAGCAAAAGTTCTCTAAGCATATTGACATCTACAGCTGCATAAATGGTTATACTTGATGTATAAAAATATTTTAGGCTGACCTTCAATTTGGAATAAGCTGCATATTCATTGTACTGAAACTGCTTTACTCCTTGAAACTCATGCTTCAGGCTGTGGCCTCTGAAGATCAAACACACAGTAACCCATATTAATGGCACTTTAGGAATTCAATCACCTTTGAAATGAGCTGTCACTGTACTTCCTGCTTTCCCCTTGAGAGTTTCTCTCAAGCTTTGATGATAAATCTCATCCTTTCGGTGGACTTCCCTCATTGGAAACTCCCAGTTGTGTGTATGTGTAAATGCACCACCTCTTTATCTGTATCTTTAGCACAGAAATTATGCGATCAGCAGCTTCAGGCCTTCTGGTATACCCATGAGTCCCATTATGAAAACAGGAGCACTGAGGTGAAACTGGTAAACAAACAGGAAGCAGTCAGCTTCTGTAACACGGATCCTCTGCCTTTCTCTGCAGCACCACCTCGCTTCTGCTAATGCGCCTCTTGTTTTGGATATAGGAAGTAAAAACGGACTGCTGCGAGGAGGCGAGGGGGTGTTGAGATGCACAGCTATTACCGTCAGCAGCTGCTGACTCAGCTGCCTTAGGAAGCAACTGTCACCTTTCAGTTTTGGTCCGCAGCCAATCAAAGTGGAGAATGAGGCTGCAGCTGTGCTGGGGATTTATGTGTCTGACGGAGAGAGCATGACTGCTACTGAACAAGATCACTTTTAACTCAGAAGATGATGCAATTTTGATGACTTTTGTTACAGTAGATACAGTCAACAGAAACAAACTTTGGGCTTTTTTTAAGGCCAGGTTTGGAAAATCTTAAAGAAACAATTTCTTTACCATATGTTATTGTCATAATCCAAAGTAGTTAAGGTCAATAATATGCCAAAATCAACCACCTAAATTTTCTCTCTAATGTTGACAGAAATGCATATTGTATATTAAGATTCCATTTAGATGGTAATAAATTTTATTATCTCAATTTAAAAGATCTTTTAATTTTTAAGTTTCTTCAATTTTTGGTATTTTGGAGGATTTCTGTCAATGGTACTTTTTAATCTAGGCTTTCATTTGATTCCTTTGTTGAGGGTTTTGCTCAGTAAATTAATTTTTAGCTGCATAAAAGGTGGCAGCTTCAAATATAGCTGAAAATTTAGCTCTGTTGTTTGGGTTACCTGTAGTCATAAAAACTATTTGTTGCTATTTCTTTTGATAGATCTCTAAACATGACTAATGATCATGCAGTTTATTACAAATGAAAAAATATATATACATAAAGGAGCTACCAAAAAGCTATGAGTTGAAAATGGCCAACTATTGAAGATCTGCCTGATTCAGTTTACTTTTTTCAGGTTTCATGCACACAATGAAAGCAGAATGAAGGATGAAATAATTAAATCATGCTTCTAAAATAAACAGACTTGTTTATCCCTTAGCAAATATTAGTTGTAGCCTTCTGTCTTCTGTTTTCTGAGTATTGTAGTCCAATTAATTTTGTTCAAAAAATGTATTTTGTATCTTCTGTTTTTAAATTTTCTCTTCTGCTATGCCTGCCTCTAATTTGCCAAAAAACAATATTGATTAAAAAAACAAACACAGCTCCAGTTAATTACTCTTCTAACAGGACATTAATTGGTCCCTCTGGGTATTTACTAAAATAGAAAACTAATTAAAAACAACATAATTATATATTAATACATAGAAAGGCAGGAAACACGATTTAGTGATAAGCTTAAGGATAACACCAGGGGGCGCCGCCGTACACTATCTTGCAGGGATGAAAGTTTTGAAAGTAGGCTACTGAATATATTTGTTATTTGTCTTTTAGTTTAGCACATTACAAAAGTTATAATTATAAAAAAAATCTTATTTTATTATTATTATAACTATTATTATTATTAATATTAATAATTATTTATTTATTTTGTGGTGGTGCACCGTTTAATAACATAAGGTGTACAATTCCACATTTGAGTTTAATGTTTTGTAATGTGTTGTATAAGACTTGGCTTAAAACCTGCGCTCAAATAAAGCGCTTTTCAGCACGTCTTAGTTTTATTTCACCGCATTTAAAAAAATTATCCATCTTATAATAAGTGACCATTTTAATACGTGCTGACCCGAGGTTAATAACTAACATCAGGCCGCCACTTCTCGAGAGTCAGTCATCAGCGATCCGTAGAAACCGTCAGACGTAGAGGAACCGCCGGAAGTGGGCGGTGTGTCTGACAGAGAGAGAGAAACAGAGAGCCGTGAACTGTACGGCGAACTGTTGGGAACTGACTAACGGAGAAATTCCTGCCGGAGGCTGATCACTTCGCTGTAGACGCTTCCCCTCATTTTATGAAAAAGGAAAACAACTTTCGTCGCTCCACAGAGGTGAGTGCTGCTGTTTTCCGAGTCCCATTTTAAACGCGTTTTCTATGTTTTATTTGAGGAGGAGACAGACGTCCTCGCTTCGTGCCCCTCTTTTTTTGACGCTCTTCGTTGCGAAATGATATTCTGACAGCGCTTTGTAAACAAACTGCGGGTGCGACAGCGCTTCTCCATCTGGAGACGCTGCAAAACAGCCTCCGTGCGTGTGGTACGGACTGTGTTTGGGTTTGTTTACGGAGTACTTTTGCTTCTCTGCTTGCTGAATCAACAGGCAGGTTCTCCTGAGAGCCGAATCCCACTAATATTCTCACAGGCTGACGGTGTGGCTGCGCAGTTTACTATCACTCTGTCATAGCTGACACGTTTTCTATCACATTGATGACTCTGTAATGTTTTAAAGAAACAATGCGAAGCTTTTGGGACTATATTGACTTGCTCATGGTAGCTGTATTATGTGTTTGTACTTTAGTTTTTTAAATATTTATCCAAAAGTTTTCATTAACGGACAAGCCTTTCCACCCCAGCCTAACAGCTCCAACAGCTCAGCTTCCATTATAGGGGACGTCAGGTTTGAAGATGAAATATGAACATAAAGCTCCTCCATGTGTAGCGGACACACACACACACACACACACACACACACACACACACACACACACACACACACACACACACACACACACACACACACACACACACACAAAGTGGCGTCAAGGGCACGCTTCAAAAGTAACTTTATTTGTACCACCCTGTTGTATTAATAGGTTGCTTTTTAAAGTAATATTTCAGCTTAATTTATCCAAACTGAAAATAAGGTTTCAAATAAAGTTCCAATCTTGTATCACTTTATGTATGAACACCAATTAGCTAATATTTACTAATAAGCTATTGCATGCCAGTGTTGGGAAAGTTAGTGTTTCAAAACAGCTTAATTTCCCCTAAAGTTTATTTTTCTTTGAATTACTGTGAAACAGTTCTCTCCAGAATAACTCAGTTATTCCCCTCCTCCACATGTTGCTGTGTCACTGCCAAGCTAATTGGAAGAGGGTTACGCCACATTATTCTGTTTGAAGAGGATTCTTTCAGTTATTTAGAAATATTTAATGTTGCAAAAACATAGTTGGTCATGCCATGCAACCAAATAGACCTCTGAACTCTGAAATGTGTTTTAAAGGTATGCTTCAGTTACATGTGAGCTGTCAGCAATTTGTAGAGCAGCAGAATGCAGGCTAGCACCTAAATGATAGCCTGACTCAGTAACATGTGTGAATCTTTAAAGAACAGAGCTGAAAAAAATATATATATTGTGTAATGAGCACATTTACTTATGTTTTTAGTTATTTTGGCCACTAAAAGCGCAACTGATTCCTGTTTACTTGTCAGCACTGTATAAATATGTGTCCTGCTGAAGGACTCTTTGATGGGGGAAGCTGAAATTAAACCCACAGTCTTTCAACTGCAAGACAACTGATCTCAAAACGTCACTTCTGAGCCACCTTAACAATAACAGTAACCATCAGTAGTAATCATTTTTTTATAAATACCGTTATTTTTAAAAAATGTAACAAAAACTCTTGCCGTTGTCACTGTGTAAATCATTTTACCTCTAACTGATATTGCGACACAAACTCCTCCTTCTCTGTTTGCACTTTTTAATTGTAAATGTGGTGTGTGTAAAAATATGAAAGGATTTCTTGTAAAAGTCAAAACAGAACAGATTGTCAAAGCTGTTTAGTGCAACTGGTGAATGCAGACCTTGGCACTGGTGCCAGCTCACATACATAATTTTAAATGTCACACTGGCTTTGAAGTTCACTGTCACTTACAAAAAAGAAGAAAAAAAAAAAACGTGCTCTGTGAGAGAGCATGTCCGCTTGTTTTATTTGAGAGAACCTCTCCCAGATTTGTAAATATTTTTTGTGGCTCTATGAATATGTTTTCCGGCATTGCTACAGACAGGATGCTTTGCGCACTCAGGTAGTAAAAAGTCATTAAAAATATTGCTTTCATTCTTTCAAGCCACTTTTCAATTATTGCCTTTTTAACAATGGGTTTTCTGCTGATTACACTAGTCAACACAGGGAGAATATGTTTTGGTTCATTTGATTTTGCTAAAAAAAATTTTAAAAATCGCATCAAGCACAGAGTTTTTTTCATTATGCACAATTGGGCTGCTACCTGTTTGATTTCATTGTGATCTGGACATGTTGCAAATCACAGGAGGCATACAGAATTACTTTTTAAAAATTGCGCTTTTGTCCTTCTAGTTGTTTTAATTTACTCTTGCACTTAATGGACAATTTCACTAACTGCATTCTCTAGGAAAGGATGTTCTCTGCCTTCAGTAGCATTTAACCCTGTTGGCAAGCACTGTTTTCCCCTTTTGCTGCAGTACATAGTGCAATGGGATGTAGGGTTTTCATTGGTCTCTGCTCAAAAAAAAAAAAGGTTGATATGGGAACATAGCTTGTCTGACTGACCTGAGTTGACTGGCACATTTTGTCCCTGACAGCAAGATCCAGATGAAGAAGGAACAGCAGCAAAAAAGGACAAGGTGGTTGTTGCATGTGTTCACAGCATGGGATGTCTTTTAGTTTTTAAGTGCTTCTCACTTTTTCAACTTCTCTCTGCCAGACAAACGTTGGAACAAGTCCTACTGGAAGTGGTTGAAAATTATTGTCACATTATGCAGCGATGTTCACTGTAACATGCTTGTTTATTTATTGAATATTTTGTGATGCCTCTGCTTTGGTCATACATTTGAATATTTTCCTACTACACTTTACTAAATCTGTGTATTTTAGGGCTGTGTGAATCACATCACAAATACACTTCTTTTTCCTTGCGATTATGAGTAACTTGAAGTTAGCAGATTAGAGCAGAGGTCTTGATCTGACTGAACTATGAGTCATGTGTCAGAATCATTAATGATTGGATCTGCTGCTTCCTGGCCCTCCAACCTGCTGTTTAAGAGGATAGACAGACTCACTCCCTAAAGGTCTCCTGTGGGAAGTTCAAGGGATATTATAAAACTCACTGGTAACAGAAAATATAAGACCAACAAGAATAAGACCTTTACGGACTGAAACAGAAAGGGAAACATACTTAAGGGGAAGTGATCAGGAAGCATGTGGTGCAATGCACACTAACCTCCTCCCCCTTTCAGTTGGGTTAATACTAATCCACTGGTCATGTGACCAAGAGCTTTCAGTCTGGTCTAGGCTAGGAGTGCTCTGATCCATCTGTCAAATAAGGTTGCTGATTGTTGGCATTCACTGTGTAAACTGCTGTCCAGTGACCCCTGCCCGACTCCGCATGAAACTCTGCTTTGATTTCCATTAGTCAAATAATTCTCCATAGTATCGTCACCTTGTATATAGGTTTAACACCCCCCCACCCCCTCCACACCCCACACACACCTGTCTCAGTGTCTCCTCTTTAATTCGATGTTCGCCTTCTGTGACTACCTTTGCCTAATTTTCACCAAATTCCCTGCGGTGAACTGAGCATAGGTGGGGGTTGATGAGTAGGGAAGTTATCGTCCCTCAGACACTGTTGTTAAAATTACCATTGCTACAATTTCTTCTACCTTGCTTTGATTTACTCCTGTGTAAGGGGATGCTAAATAAAAGGCTGCTCTCATTAGACTCCAAGTAGATAGCATCTGAACTTGTAATGTTTCATGTTTACACACATCTCCTCTGTAGTTTTATAGAATCTTCATGTAGTCATTTTTTTCCCAAATACACTTAAGAGTGGTGGTTCTTCATATTTTTATTTCTAATGGTCCACCTTGTGGTTCCATAAAGAAATATCTTCACATGCACAGCTGATGAATCAAACGTATTAGAAATTGTCAGAAAGTTCATAACGAGCTATGATACAGGAGATGTTTTACTCTGGAAGGCCTCAGATATTTTTATTTAAATCTTTGACCTTATAAAAATAATATGTTAGGTCAATTTAAAGTTGATTCCCAACATAATAATTGTTCTAAACGTATTATTAGGGCAACACTGAACAACTTAGTGAATATTTTATTAAAGCCTAAGGCTGTGAGTCATCTCTCTGCATTAATTGTCTGAATGAGTGGCTTCATCGGTGCCCTGAAATAAATAATGTGGACGGTTTAATAAAAGCAAGAAAAAGGAGTGAGACTTGAAAAGGACAAAAAATACTCAGCTGTCAATGTTGTTGACAAGTGGTGCAATTATGGTTGCTGTGCTTGTAAAGACTCTTTTACAGTGAAATGGACAGAAGTACATCGTGATACTTGAAATTTTCACGTTTCAGTATCAAAAGGTGGTGAGTGTGTGCAGTTGCATCTTTTGCTCTCAAGATACAATGACACTGCAGGTCATTACTTGGTATAGGTGACCCACTAGCCTAGTTTTGAGTCAGTGTATTTATCATGCAAAGATGCACCAGAAAGTAAATCGATATTTTTATTAATTGGTTTGATATAGCACCAACAGCTTTGGTTCTACTATAAAACTTTAAATACTTTTAATAAATATGCATTAATCAGAGATTTGTTGGCGATTCAAACCTCTGGTGCTGACATCAATTCTAGCTGATTCTCATTCATCTTAAAATTACATTTAACTGTGTTGAAAACAGTTTTTTTTTAATTAATGCTGGAAGATGCAAAGTGTCATCGCTTATTCTATATTAACTGATGACAGAGACAGTGTGTGTCAGAGAGCAGTCAAGATAAAGCTGTATTTTATTACTTAAAAACAAAAATAAATAACATCCAGTTGATAGCTGAAACTGTCTTTGGTAACTTTGAATAGTGATTAGCTCACTTTGCACCAATACTGAAAACAGTAAACTTTGACTGAGGCTTGTTCTTGCAATCACATCTTCCGCACTGAACAGTGTGGTCAAGGCAACCTGTCAACATTTACACCAGCTGCTCTACCATTGCATGTGGCAAATATTTTTTTTGTAAATAAGGAACAAGGGGTGTGGTGAGATTATAGAGGAAGTTTCTCCAAGCAGAACGTTGCAGTTTCATTTCTTTCTGAGAGTTTATGCTACTTTCTGTGATATGAAGTATATTATAGGTTTATAACACCTTAGTATTTAGCTCTATTTTTCTCTACCTTTTCCAACTGTCTCATTGTCATAATTATCTCCCAATCAATTCCTGGTGAGTTATTATCATATATCAGGCATGGGAAGTTGATGAAAACCTGGGGTAGTATCAATTTCTAATGTGAATATGACATGAATGAAAACCAAAATTGCCCTTGATGAAGTATACAGTAAACACCAGTGTCTGTGTTTTGCCAGCATGTACAGGGCTTATGCAGGGTATGATATTTCCAGTTTATAGAAAAATACAAGCATTAGTTAATTGCAATGAATTGCCTTCTGTAACTTTATTCTTTGTTGAAAAAAAATTACTGCAGGTGAGTGCTACACCTTAGTTAGTAACTTCTACACATTTTTATCAGTGCAACCACAAACGTCTGTGCATTTTATTTGTATTTTATGTGATGGGCAAGCACAAAGTGGCAGTGTAAGGAAAATAAGACATTTTAATTTGTTGTACTCCATACAGGGAGCCATGAAGGTGGCAGCATGATGCTATGGGGATGTTTTGGGGTTTTTTTAAGCAGGGACAGGAATGCTTTGGGAGTTGATGGGAAGTTGTAACTGTCAGACCTAAACATACAGCCAGAACTACATTGGACTGGTTTAGATTTAAGCATATTCATGTATAAAATGGCCCAGTCAAAGTGCAAACCTCAGTCCAGTTGAGTCTATGCCTAGACTAGAAATATATTAAAGTTTGTGACTGCAAATTACACAATATGAATAGGTTTAAGGGGTATAACTACTTTTACAAGACCCTCTATGCCTAATCTCGCAGGTTAACTGTAGTGTGATGAAAATCGACTGGCCATGTCTATTTTTAAAGAGGTATATGTGGTGAAACTTTAAAGCCAATTTGTAATCCAGTCTTGCCATCCCCACCTTCATCCATTTTCACACCCAGCACTTGTCGCTTGAGTGAGGTTTCTACCCTGATAGCGTAATGTAACCTGAGGCGATGTCACTTCATCTACCAGCTCAGGTAGAGAGGGAGCAGGCAGCAAAGAAAACGCCAAAAGATGCTAATGCTTGGTTATCTCTCCAATTGCTGCTTGACTGTTTCTCATCACAAGGGGTCATTGCGCCGAATGTTATCATGCAGGTTCTGAAATGCACACTTATTGTCTGCACCGTCTAAAGAGCATCAAGAGAATTGGTGGTGGCAATAGTACAGCTCAAGGGAAAACACAAATGAAGCAGCCATCAGCACGGGAGTTTTAAGCAAACAGCCAGGTCCCAGATAATTTTTTGTACATTGTTGTTGTAGTTATTATTTTATATGTTAGTTGCAAATAGTAAAAAGCAGGAAAACACTTTTTTTTTTTAGAAGCACAATGCCTTTGTTGTTCGTACAAGACAGATGGATCTAAAATAGTTTTCAGTGAGATCAGCATAGAGTTTCTGGTGTTTTAATTGATCAGGATGAGCGTCATCTCTTCCTGCTGCCTCTGCTGCATGGAAGCCTATTACAGGCTTACACCAAATGAGATAGAACCAATGAACAGATCTCCTGCAAAACAAATACGTACAAATGTGTTTTGTGTTAAATTGGAGGACGAACTAAACTGAAAATAAAACCAAATGCTCCTCAAAGAATATAAAAATTAAGTTTTAGCCCTTTTCTTAGTGTTCTTTAGTTGATTTTTGCTTGTACTACATGATGGTTTGCAGGGTCAAAAAAAGTTAAAAATTTGAGTAGATTTTTAAAAAAATCCTGTGATAAAATGCAATTAAGATTACATTTTAAAAAAAGTATATTTCCACTTATGGTGCTTTGATTTATTTGTCTTTGTTGTACGACAGATTAAACCTGACGGATTAAGGCTGAATGATATAAATACTGGCTTTGTCAAACTAATCCTCTCTTGCTCGCTCTCTCTCTCTCGCTCTCTCTCTCACCCTGTTATTATTTTGCGAATACATGTGAATGCAGCAGCATTCTCAGCAAATTTGTTTTATACACCGGAGAATTAGGGAAGTACATGTTCTTTCTAGCTTTTTTTTGTTTGTAGAGACACTTGCACAACATAATTCAAAGTCAGTGTTTGGATTTGTGGTTCTATTACCCAGTATTGATCTTGTGAGCTCATCTGTGCCTATTCCAGCTGGTGCCTAACGATGTTCTCAGATGAACTGTGCACAATGGCAACCACAGACACACTCTTTTTGTAACTAAACAAATATAACAATACTTGTTTTTTCATAAAGAACAACTTAATGGCATGATTGCAGTTTTAGAAGTCAATGTAATCAAGGTCTGTTCATTGTTTTTTTGGAAACCTGTCTCCAAGTTCAGGTATTTTACCAGCAAAAAATATAGATTCACTTCCCCTTTTTCCTTGTGGTATTTATCCAGTTGTGCATACAGTTTGTGTGTGTTCGTGTAAAAGTCTGTAAATGTTTACTCGGCTTCTAGTTTCAATCTGTGCAATAAAAAAATCCCTTCATCCATAATGGCAAAGTTTAAAAAAAATAGATTAACATTAATTAGATTAGCACAAGCTCTTTCTTCAAGCCTCTAGCAACACAAAAAACAACAAAATATTAGGGATTCTAATCTGTTTTACATCTTTGATTCGAACCCCATCTATGGTTGACTGTTTTTTAGCCTACAATCCCTTTAATTCAGTTTCCTTCAAAACACTTTGAGTAAAAGTACATTTTTGGGGCTCCAGCCCCTCCAACTCTTTGACCCTGAATTGGCAAACAGGTATAGATAATGGATAGATGGATAAAATTATACATCTGATTTAAACATTTTTATGATTATGTGTCTGTATAGTCTATCCAAGTAATTCACTTAAAAAATGCACAATGATTATGTGAATTCTTATGAGTACGACATGGGAATATGAGTGGGCGAAGAGGCATGTTGACCCTCAGATAGAGTCAACCCCGTGATATGACTGATAAACGAATCATATCAGTCAATATCAATATTTATTGATTAGTTTTTTTTTTGTTTGTTTAAATATCTGAAATACTGCCAAACTGGTGATGTGATCTTTCCTGTTTTATCTGAAGTTTCCTCTCGAGCTCTTGTATTAATTTTTTTTTTTCACTTCACGCCATTTATTTTTAACCGTCCTGTTATGTTGCGGGTCAAATTGACCCGTTTTAAAGTTTAAACATTTTTTTTTAAATAGTTGGAAGTATTTTTTTTGCATGAAACTTTTTTCCATTTGTCTTAATAGGTGCACTCTACATATAAATTGAAAATTTATTAATTTTACACATTTGCACCACACTCTGGCTTTACTTTTTACATAGATACAGTTCAGGTCAATTTGACCCGGCAGTCAAGTTGAAGGGTAAAAAATATCAAAAAATGTCCCACTCTATATGTTTCCTTGCAACTATGAACCATATTTCACTACACACACCACACCACACCATACATGAACATGTGCACGTATTCATGTATGGTGAATACGGGCTTGTTTGAAAGGGGCTCAAACAAGCCCCCTTTCTCACTATTCTCTTTACTTCACTTGGAAACTGCGACAAAGCAAGTGTTCAAACAACTTTTGATGGGAACCTTTTCTGTTCCCGTGGGCAAACTCCACCCACACTGACTGGACACTCAGTGGAAGTGGGGGGGAACATAAATACTCTCTGCATGACTTATTTATCTTGATTTTAAATCAGCGGGTCAATTTGACCCTGAACAGTATGTGTGTCTCAAGTTCAATTATAAAGATCACCTATTGAAAAAAACCCATCAAAATGTAATATAAAAAAATTTACAAAATATAAATTTCAAGGAAATTATAGTTCTTTTGTTTGTAGGGTTTTCTCAGTGGACATAAAATGTAAATTAAATTGTTATGTCCAAATGAGTAAATTACTAAATTGTCGTCACTGATCCTTTATTTGTGAGAAATAATAAAACATCATTGCACAAATATTGATTGAAATGGTTAGTATTGGAGTTATTGGAGTTATCATTTACAAAAATCTTTTGGAGGAATTTTTTGGTTTCTGACCCTATGGCATGATTAAACATTCCCTTGGGTCAAATTGACCCACAGACATTATTGCTGTACCTCAGAAACGAACATAACAGGAGGATTAAGCAGTTATGAGGCATGGTGGCGAAATGTGAAACTGCTGCTAAGCAAGTTACTCAACGGAGTGTTTTTAGATTTCCAGTGTGTGAGTGAATTAATCGATGCTACCAACCTTTATTAGCTGACCCTGAGAGGTGGAGAGGCTAAAGCCTTTCCACTGCCTACATCCCCCAGAATGCCACACAGTTCTTGATCAGAGTTCTATGAAATTATTGAGCATTCTATTTGACATATTTTCTGTTGATATTGATCACATGTCCATCACAATATGTCCATCGAAATATAATTATTGATTGATTGCCCAACTCTACTCACAAAATAATGAAGTGTTTTAATCCAAATTTAAGTGACTGTGGAGAAAAATAGAAATTAGGTTGAGAAGGTAACACTGCCTGTCATACCTTCACACTTGGCTGCACCAGATTATCCCCATTCTGCTACTGTAATCGCTCAGTATGGCAGAGATGTGTTAGGTTTCTGTTGGTAAAGTTGAGCATTGTTCTGGTAAAAAAAAAAAATCCTTGCTTTGTCTTTCAAAAGTAATCTAGTGTAAATGGACAAAATTGTTGTAATACTTTTTAATTGTTTTTCTTCTCTTGACAAGTGCCTCATTTGAGAACAGCCAACAAACACTGTATATTATAATTTACCAATAAAGCATTATTTAGGTTTCAATATGCAGATACTGTGGGTATATCAAGCTATTTTGATTTCTGAATATACAGTTTCTACTTACTGGAAGCTCAAGCCTTTCACTGTCACATTGTGACTGTGAGCCTGTCACTATTAAAATGGCAACCAACATAGCATTTGACATCTTTTACTCACCACTTTTATCTGACAGGTTTCATGAAAGCTGTCTGCAAGAATAGCCTGACTACATTTGTGCTACTGAATTATATGCTGCTTCAATAAGTTATAGTTGAAGTGCTCAGGTTCATTCCTGGCAGCAGGCATGTAGAGTTAGCAATTAACAGAAGCTTATGATCAGGAAATTGCACAAAATGCAACTTCTCAAAGCTGGTCTAAGAGCAGGTATTTATTTAGATCCAAGCTGGTATATGATTCTGTGTCATTCCTGTAAGAGGTTCTTCACAGGTGTTGATGCAGAGATATTTAAGGAAGTTGTTTTACACAGGGAGTCAGTAAAAAATTATATATGCGTTATATTGTTCTTAAAAATTGTATCAAAAGGAGTCTGCTGAGATGACTCAGGATTCTGATTCAGACTTCTCTTTCAAGGACCACCTTGAGATACTCCAGATAAGACACCAAAAACATTGACCTTCCTGAAGGTAAACTCCTTTCATGTAATCAGATGCTGCATGTGTTTTGTTGACTTTGGTGTACTTGGAATTTTGGTGTCATTGTTGAAGTATGCTGTTTGACTTAGACAAAGCTATCACACCTAAACTCGACGTATTTCTCCAGTCTCTTAGTATGTGTCTCCAGAATTTCTGAAAAATGACCCTTGCCAGAACTCTCAGTGAATCTGGTGCTCCTGGAAAGCAGCTGACTTAGCTTCAAGCTTAATCCACATACACAATTTTGTGAAACCACAAACTCTGTGTGTGGGTTTGCAAGCATTATCCTCTTACATTTGTCAGTGGAGCTAATTAGAAAAAGCTTCCTGTGATTGAGTAAATTCTTAAGATAAGATTTAGATCTTTCAGCAATATAATAATGCTGTTATTGAAGTTCTAAAGAACATTCATTTTTGAAGGACTCATAACGAGGGCCTTGCATTAGAGTGTGGCTGAATTAGAGATAAAATACCAATCCAAGTACACATTATTCAGAAAGTTCTTGGATTTATACGTTCATGGAGTGTTAGCTGTGCTGAGATGTATTGTTGTCAAAAAGGCAGTCATGGGACTATTTGTAGTCAGTTGATGCCAATAAACCTTTTATTGTTTTTTTAGGGTGAAATTTCCACTTAAGCAAGACCTTCAGAACTGATTCATTTCTTTTTTCTGAAAATAGAATATTTTCACAAGATCAAATATTTTTCTCTTATTAACCTATTTATTTGTTTTCCAAAGACAAATAGTTATTTATCCAAAAGCAGGCAGGGAAACTTGATTTATTGCTGAAACAACACAAAAACAATACTTGACCCAGAAAATTGCTCAACTCAATAAAATTTAAGATATTTTTGTTTTTAATACAGCAAACATCCAAAATATTTTTTTTGTTTAAGATGTGGAATGACTTACAGCCCGCTCTTTTCAGAGAAATCCGACTTTGTTTTGCTAAATGTGGGTTTAGTTTATTGTTGAGAAGGTAAACACAAAGTAATTACTGTGTTTTTAATAAAATAGTAACAGGTCTTTAAACTTGATGATGTTGGCTCATGTAGTAAACGGTAAATGTCAAAACAATATACAAAAAAAACAAACTTTGAAGGTTAGATTCTCAATAGCAGAGATTTATACTTAAAAGTTAAATCGGGAGCAAAGCTCTAGAAGAGACAAACAACCAATACGTTTTTTTTTCTGATTGGAAGTGATGGAGATAATAAAACTTTATAGAACGAGTATTAATTTATGACAATATTTTTTTTAAATGGTGTATCAAAAAGTATTTAAAGCAATCTCAGCAACTGTGACATGTTTATTATTGTACTACAATTAAATGCTTCTAACTGCATGTTTCCACTTGTATTTTGACCATTTCTCTTTGATGATGAACTCTATCCTTTGAGATTGGAAGGCCTTCTTCCATCACCCTAATCTTTTCTTCTACAGATTATTTATCATGTCCAAGTCAGGACTTCGGCTAGGCCCCAACTAAAATGTTAATATTTCTTCCTGACAGAAGAGACATGTTGGTTACATTAAAGGAGAAGTTTGACCTAAATATACCTGGTGTATGAATAATTCTGGGCTTAACTGTAGACTAAATACTAACTTCATGAGTAGTCCCAAGTGTTGCTTTAAAAACAATTAAATTATCTTAAATTAGTCACATATATTAGACATTTTTTTTTATCAATACCTCTTTTGAAAATACGTTTATATTGATTATATTTACTTTGTGGGCAGCTTTATGTAGAGAGAACAAATAGATAAATACAGGGTATGTCACAGTACAGTGGTGCTCTGGGCCCTGTTTGTTCTCAAAAACATCCATATCTGTCACGAAATGGTGCCGGTGCTGTGGGGGCAAAGACCTCGGCGGGGTAAAGGTGCAGTTGACCTTTACTGACAGCACTGAGCTTGCCATGAAAGCGTTTGGGGGCTGAGGGGTGGGAGTATGCTGAGGGGAGCAGCCACGCAGTGGGGGATGGGTCCATGGGCTCTGCTGACGGGCTTAGATGGTGTGCTTGAGGAACTGCAAGTCTCTGACCCCCGACACATCACAAAAGACAGAGATCAAAGGTCAGAGCTCACACAAGCTGCGTGCATTGGTACAGATGGTGGACACGGCTCTTAAACAAGCGAACAGCGGGGTTATATCAAAACAGGCAACAAAACCTGTGGAGCGTTAAAGGTACGCATGTTAATACAGCTAGATCAGACTTTCATTCAGGTGCTACGTTTCACCGATGTCGTTAGACTAGTTTGAAGATGTTGAAACAATACATACCCCTTATTTGTTTTACCAGTAGCCCTCCCCCTTTCATACACAAACAGTCTGCTCATGAGTGCACACAAACCTCACGGCTCGCACAGAGAAAGTAGAAAGCCTACAAAAAAGGGCTATGTAATGATGAATTATTGTGCAAATAAAAAAAAATTTAATTAACCCATTAAAACTTTTTTTTTTGTTTGTTTTGTACAAATGTTTTACAATGGTTCCTATAAAAATTCATAGTGTTGGGCGCTGGTTTAGTTGCACATTTTTTTATTTGATGAAAAGCGTTTATTTGACTGCTGGAATGTGATCATTCCTCTCATGGTGGGACTCATGCAGTGCGTAGTCGTCTCCTCCCATCTCCCTGCAGAACATGAAGGCAAAGTCCAAAGCAGGCAGGGGTATGCAGCAAGATCCTCTTACACATGAAGGGCAGTGACTTTTTGGATACTCAAAGCCAGTCAGACCGAGCTGTCTGGTAGTTCTACAGAAGTTGTGTTCAGTAAAAAAGAAATAGAAATGAAAAAGTTTTTTTTTTTTTCATCAGAATTTTGTGGCCAATTTATGATATTTTTTGTAAACCTTTTATCTGGCAATACCAGTTTTGGACAAATTCTGATTTCATTTTAATATCTGCTATAATGTCAGGAGACATGAGAAAGCATTTACTTTGCTAGGCCATTTCTGTGAGCTGTCAAATGTAAATTGGAAATGAGATAACATCACGGTGTGTGTGCGTGAATGAGCAGTTGCTGTGAAATGAGGTTTTACTATTTTCAAACAATGACACAAAGGTTACAACCATTAGTGTAATTCACATGGCCACCATTATGCAAACAGTAATGTTTCTGGGTTTTACAGAGTTTCTAAAACTCTGTTGGATAGCTCACAGATAAAACAGAAGATATTTGACTGTATTATGTTCACCTTCCTGTTACCTAATGAATTCCTGCTCTCTTCTGCCTAAATTAGCTGCAGATTCATCACACGAACACAGTGTATTTTGTAATAGCCTTTTCCTTTTCTGTGGGTACTTTGACGATACTTTTAAAACCTCATCGATTCTGAAAAGTCCTTTTCTCTCACCAAGAAAAGAATGCTGTTATCACCATAACCCTATAGATGGTGTGTTCGTTGACTTGAAAAGGATCCAGTTTTTGAGAGTTGTCAAGCTGAAAATGGACTGATTCCACACTCTGGCTGGTTTCCTGTTGTATCTCAATTGCAAAATCCAATCTTTGCTGTTTCTTTTACCACTTGCCCTGGATCAAAGACGTAGCTAGAAGAAAATCTGTGCCAGTGTTTGCTTGTGCAACATTGCAGTTTTAACACTCAGTTATGGATTGCTTTTCTACTGCAAACTGATGATGCAGATTGTGTAAACAAATTAGTGTTTGATGACTTATCTGTTAAAATATTGAAACACTAAGACAAAATACAGCACAAAAATACCTCTATTTGCCCATACCTAATCACTCAGTATGTGAAGAATGTCTTTCTTCACAAACTGAAATTCATTTAGCTGTTGAAAGTAAGTGGTATAACTTTTCTTTTGTACCTAATTTACATAGCTAGAGATCGCAAAGTTTTGTGTAAACAAAGTTTGATGGATATCTAGCAGGCTGTGTTTCATGCTTTTGTTAGCACAAAGTGACCAAAATAAGACTCCACTCCTAAAGATGTTTAAACAAATTCCTTTAAGTTATATGTGTTTATCTTAAAGTGACAGCAAACTATAGAGACCATATGACCTATAGAAACAGGTTTATCATTGAGGTGAAATGTAGAATCCAGGCCAAGGTTTTTTGGTGTTCTTACTAAAACTTTTAAGTGTAACATTAAAACGGTAAAATCCATAAAAGTAGGGAGTTAACAATTCTTCATGCTACTTTGGAAAAATGATACAAGTAATAAAACAATACTATATACAAAGTGAATTAACAGAAAGGGGCGACCAGAATGAATTTATGTCAGCAGAACTGGAGAAAATCATTGACCACTGACAGAAAACAGCAGAATTCCTACTTAGATAAAAAAATATATATATATTTTGTCAGATTTTGTGCATCTTGTCAGACATGTTTTTGTGTCCCAAGTCTTGCTTCTTGTGATTAGAGCGTTGCTACTTAAACTCCCAAAGCTGTAACCTCATGGCTTATATAGTTGAGCTTCTTTGTTTGGCTTTCTTCAGGAATATGTAAACAGAACTGTTGTGGGATTACAATCTCCTTGTATCTCATCAAGACCAAATATCCCCTCCTACAAATCATGTAGGAGTTTATGGGAACATTTTTAACAAAAAAAAATAAGACTTTCCATGCATCTTGTTTATTTTTCTGTTGAAACTG
The DNA here is from genome assembly GCF_002775205.1 of Xiphophorus maculatus. Taxonomy (NCBI): domain Eukaryota; kingdom Metazoa; phylum Chordata; class Actinopteri; order Cyprinodontiformes; family Poeciliidae; genus Xiphophorus; species Xiphophorus maculatus. Next base: position 7,155,167 of record NC_036458.1, on the reverse strand, counting down.
GTGAAGATATGCTGAATGCTGTACATGTGCCAGCCACAAATTTGTTTCTGTATTCCATCTGGGGGCGCCTGGAAAAGTGACAGGTGGTAGAGAGGCCCTATAGGCCTCTCTATCTTTTTATTTGTTCTTCTTTTCTGGATACATAGGTTAACATGTATTTTCTCCTCCTTGCCCAGAAAAGATAACTAAATACAATATAAAGACATGAAGGCATTTGAAAGTGGGTTGTGTATGACTAAAAGCAACACTACATTACTTTTTTAATGAAAAAAAAACAACAACCAGGGTTTGTTTTAAAAGCAGGTTTTAAAAGTTTGTATTAGGACATTCGTATTCCCATGAGAGGAACAGGGCACTGTAGGATAATTGTAGGAAGTTGACTGAATATCGTTTATGACACTGCAGCAATACCAGATGTCCTGTTGGTACTGACTTGAACATCACACCCAGGTGGAGACACCAGAGGTTGCTGTGCTTGGCACTTGACGCTGTTCTTCACTGCACCACATTCATGATGCATGCTGCATTCATGATTTAGAAATGGTGGGTTTGAAATTGGCGGCGGTAACTTTTGGGATGAACTGCTGACATTTGTCATTCAGTATCATTGTTTTCAATGCAGTGGTAGCTACTGAACATTACTTATGTTCAAAATAGATATTTTACAGTACTACGTAAAACACAGTGCTACTGACAGAAAAGAGTGGTTTCAACTAGCAACATTTGATGTGAAACTGTATCTTAATCCTAAGCACTGTTATATTAGGACAAGAACTTAAAGTACCCTCAGCTGACACATGAACAAGTGAACTTATTTATCTGAATCTACTGTTCAGGCTTTGTCTTCAATGCCTGGTGTATGTGGGTTAAGCCTCTTGCCTCTAGTTCATTATTTTGGAAAGCTCTTTTTCATTTTCAGCATTAAGCATTATGCTCTCTAGATTTTACCATCCCAGAGTTTGTTGCTAAAATGAAAGGGTTATGGGCGGTTAATTCCAACATATGTTGTCAAGAGCTTGTATTTTCATTGATAGAAGTGAGTGAAGGACAGATATTCAGGCAAGATGTTTTTGAAGTCAACTAATGAACATATTTCATGTTCATATGTTTGTGATACCTTGGTCGTGTCTGAAATATATATTTTTTTCTTTTGGCTTCCCATTTCCATTTAAAATGTATTCAAATTGGGGAAAAACTAACCGAGTTGCTTTCATTGGTACTAAAAAAATGAAATTGCAATTAATCATTTCAAATTATTAATGCCTTTAAGCTTTGACTTTGGTAAAGTTTCGTATATGCATTAGCTCTGGAGTCTTGTGCAGTGATTGTGCATAATTCATAACTCTTTTGAATATCCTTTTGAATGTCAGAAATCTTATGAGGAGCAACTTGCTATGGCTAGCTTGTGAAGAAATTATTGTAGTTCTTTTCACTTCTGGATTATAGTTCTGATGATGCTTACTGGAACAAGCAGGATTTGAGAATTGCATGGTACTTTTATGATTAGCATATTTTGCACTGGTAAAACTATTTTGTGACAATCTCTTTGCTTTTTACCGATCATATTACTCTGTGCTATGAAAAATTATATCAGCTGCTAAAGTTACAGCAACTGATATTGGTTTCCACATAGCAGCTCTTTTTAAATAACATATTTCGGCTGGGTTTTTTTTTGCTTTCTATCATTTTTGCACATCCCTTTCTTCACATGTTTCACACTTATTCTCTGTGTCATTCCACTTCAATACACATAACTTCATTTATCACATAGTGTTATGGAGAGCTGTTTTATTCATAAATAATTAAATACTGCTGTTAAGAATTTATTAGTAAAGACTCCATCAAATAAAAAATGTCCCCAGAAATAAAAACAAAGTAAATAGAGGAAGAATGATTTTTAAAGAGGTGCTAATCTGGTACTCTTTTAAAGTTTACCCTCTCTCGTTCTCTCCCGTTCTTTGCTTTCTTTCTTAATGTTGTATTTTGTTTATTTTTTCTAAAGCAGCTTTACATATTTCAGGGACTTTTATTTTTAACATTATTTTTATTTCTTGTTCAACAATATAGTAGCTTGCTTGGTTGAATAACTGAATGTAGTGTGAAGCACGCTGAGGTCCTCTGGTCTTGATAAAGCGCTGTATAAGCACATGCCAGTTACCGTCAAATATAGCCGAGATGTACATGTTTAATATATATTTTTATTAATATTTATCAGATTGCTATATATATTCTCATCAGCTGCATAAGTAGTGCATTCCGGATCTAAAAATTTGGCTTTTCAACCCTTATAGTAGTTGTAGAAAAAGAAAGAAAAATACCGTAGTTGAATTCATCAGAGGAATGGGAATGCCTGCTGTAATGTTTCTGCAAAAGTTGGCATAACTAACAATGCTGACCTTCCTGTCTTCATTTTGCTGGAGGGAATGATTTAAGGGTAAACATGCAGAAATGGACGGTTGGCTGAAGTTCTTCAATAAACATCTCACGCTATTTGCCTGTGTGGAAGGTCAAAGCCTGGGCTTTTAACTGCTTGTTTTTACCAGATGACTGTTCGCTGATGGCTCATTAGATCACACTGCAGGACAGTGACAACTGGTTGGCTGGTCCCCTCTGCTGTCTGTCTGTCTCGGCTCAGTTGTTTTCTGGCTGCAGGGTTCTGCTTCAAAAGTGGCTCTCCTTCAACAAGCTGGTTTTTCTGCTGCCCCCTTACGTTGTGGGGCTTGGTCCACATTTATCTCTCCCTCTAGGTCAGATATTATGTAATGTCATCCACTGGCTCTGTGTTTGAGACCAGCATGCATGCATAATATGCATGCAAGAAATATGAATATATTTTAAAGCACAAATACAGAAATGTGACAGGAGGCATAAGCATCATCATCAGGAGAAGACAAATGAAGCTTTATCCGTTGTCATTGTGGTGAATAAATTCAGAATTACTTTTTAGCTGTTCAGGTCATTTGAGGTAGATTATTATGTTAATGCATAATTCACATAGCATGAATTCATGATGTGTTGCATGTACAGTGAATCTAAAAAGTGTACCCAAGAGCTTTTGGCTGACATTATTTCAATGTTTCCAGAAATTGACGTCTTTACGGTGCCATTTTAAATATAGTATATTATGCTGTGAAATCTTTAGATTGCTTCAACTTATTGTAACGTTTTAATGGATCTGCAAAAAAATGAAAGTACTTTACCCAACATTTGTTCAAAGAAACCAGAATTTACAACTGTGTAATAAATGTCACATTGAAAGTGTAAAAGATTTATAAATGACTTATCCTAACTTAATTTACATCTTTTAGAAACCTGTGGAGTAAATTATCATGAAATGCACAAAGTACATAAGCGAATTAGCTTATGCTGTAATTTGGTACAATTAATGAAATGCTAGCATTTATGTTTGACCTGTACAATGTCCCTTTTCATATTAAGTTATCTGTCAGCTACTGTACTGTTAATTTTCTTGGAATAGCAACTATTAGATAGTTAAAAAATAAGTGACTATAAAAATTATGCAGAATGGTTAAAGTTATTTTCAAATTTTAATTTCTAGAAAACATAACCTGAAACTATTTGAATACCGTAACAGTTTTATTTACTTATTGTTATTTTCATTTGTTTTTACTAATGTTGATTTGTAGCTGAGAAACTGGATCTTGGAGCTGAGCCCTGACAGTTTGCTTCACCTGCTCTCCATCTGTTGTTTTATAGTAAACAAATGCACACAAACAAGCTCAGTAATTGGCTGTTATTTCAGGAATTCTACCCACTACAAGACATTTAGCTGAAAATAACATCCTATTTTCAGACAGTAAACTTCTTATTGACTATTTTTATTTTGAGATTTTATAACCTTACTGAGATTAAGTCTTTACAAAGTATTTTTTCTCACTTTTTATATCTGATCTCTCTGTTCAGATATACTGTACAATGAGTACGAGTTAAGAGACCGAAACAGCACTGATGATTCAAAAATACTTGTTAGGTGATGGGTTCAGGGACTTAAAGATAAATAAAAACCCATCAGCTCATAACTTAAATGGTATTCATTTTATGTGAAATACAAAATGACTGCTTGTCGCTTTCATAATTTCATTTATTCATTTTCTCAGATGATAGACCTTATTTAGAAATATTTAGAGGGACATTTAGAGTTTTACATAACTCAGTGAGTCTAAACTAATTATAACAATTAAGTGATAAATTATGCAGCGTTTATTTCTGAAAGATGTTTCCCTAACATAGTATTTTGCTCTCATATCCCTCCATTCATTACTAGCGCTTATGTGACCTCATGAAATCAAAAACGTTTTTCCAGCAGTACTCTTCAGAAGACACTTCAAAGCTAAACATATAGTTAACTCTCAGGCATGGTTCATATTTATTTTCGTTTTTTTACTATTAATCACTTTGGGGTTAACATTCCTCATTGTCAGTGCAAGGGTTTTATCATCAAAGTGCAGATGCTTCAAGGACACAAACTGTTCATGCAAATGAAAGAAAAAAAATCATATACTTGTTGGACTGCATGTCTTTGGTTTCTATAGAGGATCACATGTACTGTACATTTGGAACAATAGAAAACTGACTTCTTTCTTTCTTTCTCTCTTTCTTTCTTTCTTTCCTTCTTTCTGGCATACTAGGTAAACTAAGCATTGATAAAATAAGAGGAGAAATATGCTCTACAAATCTTGGAGATGTGCATTGAAAGACCCATTGTGTGGTTACCAACCCACATGGGGAGTGGTTGAAGATTTGTCTTAATTAGATTGGTTGTGGCTTTAAATGTATCTTTATCTCTTGGTAGGTTGGGCTTTCTCTATTTGGGTTACTTCCAGGCTTTTCATGAATTATATAATTTTGATTTAATTGGTTAAGACATATGCATCCAAATGCCTCAATATAATAAAGTTTTCAAATTTGGTTTGCTGCTTCTCCAGCGCTACAGGGCAAATCAGTATGGGGACTCTTTATATTAGACACACATGTGGATCAAAAGCGCATGATTGCAAGAGTTGCTATACATGGTGGTATCTGTCCCACTTGGCAGCACAACAAATTTCTTCAAACGTCCAGAAACATAAACACGAAGTATGACTGGAATTTTAAAATATATGCTAAAAATAAAATTTAATTACATGTGTTCGATCTTGCAGCAGATTAGTGCACTAATGTACCCACCTTTGATTTGTCAAAATACTCCACGTTTACTTATTATGTATGATGCATACTTGAATTCATTAGTTTTTTATTTTTAATTTTATTTTAGGCTTTACTCTGTCAGGACTATTTGAGGCGTCAGATATCTGAACCATGGTTGTCATCAGACAAAAAAAAACCAAAAAAAGCAACTAAGACTGAGTTGTATTTAATAGATAGCTCTTTAAAGTAAAATGATATTACTTTTGGATTTGTTCAAATTCAGGAAATTTGAGTAAATCAGTTTTATCTACTCTGTAAACTTCATCAAGTTTGAAACATTTTGCTTGAGATAATAATGTAAAAATGGAGTAAGTTTTTTGTTAATTTCATATAAATTTTGTTAATTTATATAAAAAACATTCATATATATATATATATATATATATATATATATATATATATATATATATATATATATATATATATATATATATTTTTTTTTTTTTTTAATTGGGTAATATCTACTGCATTGTTCTTTAATGTATTTTTCTCTGATTCTAAAGTGAAATGATCTCCTAGGTTTACATTTAATTTATATCGTCAATACAAAGAAAATCACTGCTTTGGCAACTTAAAGTCCTTAGCTAACAAGGAAAAACATCTCATGGCCCACATGACATACTTTGATTAAGAAGCTACAAGATTTTCTTTTAGGATGACATTTTCTGTATTTTTGTCAAGAAGTGGCTGTCACTATGCTGTCCTTTTTCGTTTGGCTCTTTTTCTAATGTTCCATTTAGAAAAGGTTTTAACTGCGTGACAAGCAAGTCAGATGAAATTTATGCACATGTTTTATTTATAAATAGGTTAATCTTAGCCAGGATTTTTTCTTCTGAATGTAGAGCTGGAAGTTGAGTAGTGTTTTGAGCAATGTCTGCAATCTTAGACTTTTTTTTTTCCCCCGGCCGTTTGATATTTTCTTTCCATGTTCAGACAATATGTACACAATAACCTGCACAGGGCTTTGATCGTTTGAGTGACGGGGGCATATTACATCTGTCAGACATGATTCTTTGCTTTTATTTGCTCTTGCTCATAATCATAGCCAGTCGAAAATGTCCTCAGGCGCCCAGTTAGCACTGCAGGAAACAAGCTACCTGGGGCCATACTTTTCTCCTTAAAGAATTACATCTTGTCCGACACAGTGTGGTGCATCTTTGTGCAATGGAGAAGGAGATACACAAAGCAAACATAGTCTCTCTTCAGAATATAACTTTTTCTGTTTGATAGTAATATGTTGTATTTTGTTGTCTGACTTGCTGGATCCATTAGCCAACCAATGATTTTGTGTTTTATTTATTTATCTATTTTTTTGTATCTATTTATTTTAAAATAGAACTGCAACTCTACAACTCTCTCATATTGAATTCAACTTTAGAAGTCCTTTCTAAAGAAGTCATTTCTATTTCTTTTTCCAACTTCGAAAAAGAAAGAAAAAAAAGCTCAGTGCGAGATATTAACATCTTTATAAAAAAAGAAATGCAGAGCAGAAATTAATATTATGTATGTTATGTGACTTATAAACAATACTATTTTTTCTAATTTTGTCCTGTTGTATTCCTATTTCTGTTACAATAGTGTTTACTGAAGTGATTTTTGTTTAAAAACCGCTGATCAAGTGAGGTAATTAGTCATAAAATAAACAAGGACACTTCCAAATAACTGTAAACATTTTGTTTTTCACCAAAACATGGCTGCAGGAACACATTGGAGATAGAGAAGTAAAAATAAAGGAGAGTTTTTTTCATCCATCTGACTTTCCATTTTCTCAATAACTACAAATGTATTTCACTGTTGATGTTCTGACACTAAATTATGGGAGTTTATCATCTTGGAAATTTTTCATCCTGTATTGCACGGTGATAAATTTTGTAGCAGTTCTCTATTTAAACTACTCACAAGGCGCTATTATTGTTTACTTTTGGCACATAAGTGTCCCTATATATTGACATATTACTTTATTTACAGAATTGTATTCTTTAATCACAATTTAACTCTATAGCCTTATGCTTATTATACTGTGAGATTGTTATAATACCTTTAGTGCACTATATATTTAATGAGATTATTTTTAATTATAAGAATAAAGACACAATATATTAAGACAAGGTGGACAGTATATTTTTACTTGATTTACTTTACTTGGTGTAGGTTGAACAATTTGAGTAACCGGGTTTTTAGCTTGGTGTGAGGTTATTTTGTTTTGTACAAAAATAACCTCATTTTGCTAATGTGACGGTGTGATGGTGACAGTATTCAGCTCTGTTTCTTGTTTAGCCTGATGCACGGAGAAATCCCAGCAAAAGCTGACACAGAGGCTGAAAGAAAGAGCCTGCAGGATAGAGATGCTTTGCTCTTAATGTGATTTAGCCATCAGGTCTGTTCCTTGTTTTTAGTGTTCACTTAGTCTTGTGAGACATATTTAATTAAAGTTTTTCCGCATTTAAATGCGATACAAAAACAACATGGGCCATGTGTCATCACGATAGACATAAATTTACATGAGCATCATTTGCTGACACGTGCACACGCACACATTATTGAGCTAATGAGTGATCCTCCTCATGTTGACAGCGTGATGGGATGTGTGGTTAGAGCATAGCAACATAACCTCCAGGCAGGTTGGACGGCACAAAGATCCTCTTGTAGTCATCTGTCCCTTCCTTAGACCTTGTGGCACAAATGGTTGTCATGTGTTCTGTGTGACACCAAGTCTACCATGTCCTTTTCCAGTGAAATCTCAGTCATAGTTATTGGATCATCAGTAGAACATTGTTAACGGTTTTATAATAGTCTTAGTTTTAAACGTCATTATGTTGTTTGATCACATATTTTTTGTACTCTTTAGTTCAACTGCAGAAACATTTGTGGTATTATGAGGCATACATGGTCTCTTAAATCCCCATCAGCATATTATGTATTGGCACTTTGTTTCCATGGAATAAGAAGATATAATGCCACAAAAAATAACACTACTGCATCATCTTTTGCCGCATTTGACACCATATCATTTATGGCATTTAAGTCATGATAAACCAAATACCCACCAAATACTAACTAGCATCATAGTTTTCACAATATATATTTCACTGTAAATATATGCAACCTCAGCAGAATGAAGCAGCTTGATCACTCACTTTGTAATTACTGTGAATTCCACATTATCGATTCCAGTATACATGCTCTGTTCAAGCCTGGAGCACACCAAAAGTAACACACTTACTTCCAATACTTAATGGTTCACAAAATTCACAATCCCCATTTTTCTAAACATAGCATACATGGCAAGATATAAAACTAAACTAAAACAAACTGGCTTAGCAATGCCAAGCAAACCTTGACAAAGAATTTTTAAAGGTCCAGATCTGGGTAGCAAATAACACCCTAACTTGCACAAGAGGAAGGTAGTCGTCATCATTCTCAAGATGAAGTTTCCTAGATGCAGCCCTCCAGCCAAAATGAATAATTGAGGACATAGAGACGTTGTCAGACAGGTATCCTATAACCAACCGGTAACTATGAGATATTTGTAATTGCTTCATAAAAATGTGAGACCAGAACAGAGTGAAAACATACTAAAGGTTCTTACAAAACTAACCTTTGCCTATAGTGTGACAGAAATTGTGATATTGAGCTCAGCATTGAATAATTATTATCCCTATTGTCAGTCATGGTGTTTAATGGTCTGTAACAGGAAGCCTTTTCAGGAAATCATGGATGGTGAAAACTACAGAGCATAGGGTAAGGGAGAGGTGACGCTGAAAGCACTTGAGTTAGATTTACAGCGCAGTCTTGCACAAATGACAAATTTTGTACATGCAGCCCAGTAAATCAGAAATATGTAAGTAAGAAGATAAAGAAAGTTGCCTGCATCTTAATACTTCAATGCCATTACTTTATGAATGTCATGTCTAATAAGACCTAATTTTATGTCTACAAGTGGACACTTAAACTGTACATGTGAGTACGTAAAAAGCATTTCTCTTTGAAAGTCCTTGGTGAGCTTTTTCTTATAGTTGTGTCGTTAATCAATCAAAATGTTATACTGTAAGCTACTTGTAGATTTATGTGACGTCCTTTTTTGTACACATGGCAAGATTGCTTTCAATGGGTGGGTGGCACTTCAGTTTCCTAACAGGAAGTGCTTGTGCTGATGAATGGCAGTTTTCCTCAGAGGAAAGAGTGGGTGACACGAGTTTGTGTTTATTTAAAAATCAAAGTCAGGTAAATGAAGGCACAGAGATATCCTGTGACCCCGAAACCTGTCGGCTGGGCTTTAAAATACACGTGTTACACACTGCTAATCCTGTGCTCTCATTGTGGGAAGCTTAAAAGGGGACAGCATAGACATAGATGACAATTCAAGGACAGTTGGTCATGTTTCCTGAATGGATAGTTGTGATTGCTTGCATTTTAGCACATCAGAATATAACCGGAGTAAGGCAGGGACCTGCTGTGTTATGAGTATTTGTTGCAGAGCAAGCCACTGAATTGCTCTAAACTATGTACAATGGTTCTCAAAAGTGCACACACGACTTGTTAAAAGTTCAAGTTTCTGAGATGTATAAAAATGAAACCATGGTATAACATTTAAAATCTTTTCAACCTTTAACATATGACACATTCCCTCAAAAATCCAAATGGAAAAACAAATTGTTTTATCGGGGAAAATATTAAAAAGCTGTGGTGACCTGGTTGTATAAGGGTCTACCCCCTTTTAACTATTACTTTGTTAGAGCTCTTTTTGGATCAAAATATTTGCCTGCTCTCCCTTGCAAAGATTCAGGAAATTATGATTTATATTGTCTGCATCAGGTTTCCTCTAACATTAGTTCTGGAGTTTGGGCAGGCTATTATAAAATGTTACTTTCATCCACTGATGGCATCCTGTGGTTGTTTTTGATGAATGCTGGGATTCACTGTGGTTCATAGAAATGAAAACCCTCTTATCTTCAGCCTGATATCTGAAAGTTTCTGGTCAAAATTGTTAATATTTTCATCTGTCCTTACAAACCCCCTAGTAGGGCTGCACAATACATCATAGATATATTATCATTGCTCAGTTGTCAGTTTGCTCAATATGCAAAACACTCTTTGGATTGCAATAATTGTTGCCTAATATATTTTAAGAGTTATGAAGTTTTAAGTTTTCACGCTAATGCAATATTTTGTAAGCAGTATAGTGTCTCATGGCAGCAAAAACTCACACCAGACATAAATGACATTGCCAATAATGCTAAAGGTCACATAGAGTAGGAAACACACATTTAAAAGAAAGAAAAGAAAATTGGAATATGTCCTCACTGCACTACTTACCAACACTGTTGCAATTGCAAGACTTTCTAATATCATTGAGGCCTTTTTTCATCTGAAGAAAACCAACCTCAGATCAAAATACTACCACTGTTTCGCTGTGATCCAAAGTGGTGTTTTTTTTAATCAACATATATTTTGAAATTGTGTTCCAAAAATGTCTGCAGCTTCTTTAAGTATTACTGACAACTTCCCGACTGCTTCATTGACTTGTTTGAGTCTCATTTTTTCATCAGTTTAGAATAAAAGTACAGTTCCTGCAACATCACTATTCTACTGTTTTTGCTTCTATTGCTTTTTTTTTTGTCCCCCTCCACACTAGCACCTTTTTACTTTATGTTAAGTTAATCACACTTAGTATAATTCATGCTAGGAGTAAAGACTGAATCATGAAATTGGATCAAAGAGTGCATTAAACAGTGCATTTCTAAAGAAAAAGTGCATACTTATACAGCCAGACTATTGCAGCTCTCTAAAAAAATTTTCTTCATCAAACAGAATGTTTTGTTTTCACTTTATTTTTGTAGGACGTAAACCCTATCAAAGCTGGAGAACATATTTAATGATTTATTATCCAATTTTTTACACCACAGAAACCAGGATATTACAGAGATTTTGAGATGCACTTTAATTTCTATCAGCTGACTGCTTCTAGTGTAGCCAGTTCTTTAACTTAGAACAGACAGCTGACGCATTAAAACCCTGATTCGTTTAGGTATTTGACCTCTTTTCTACAGTTATATCTCTGTATCAGCCTTCAATGACTCACACTTGAAGGCTATCTTATCTACAGAGGTCACCTGACTTTAGAAAACCCTCTGCAATCAGAAGAAGTCTGAATTTAGTAAGCAGTCATTTGTTTTATGTCTTTGAGTCGGTACAACAAGCCTCTGCAGCTGCTTGAGAATGGATTTTAGATTAGTTTGTTTTTCACTCTTGCATAATCCAAGTTGGGATTCAACTCTCTTACTTTGTCATCCAGTGAGTCCCTTGCTCATAAATAAGGCCTGGTTTTGTGTATTGGCTCCAAGAAAATTCAAATAAGTTGTTCCTCGCATCACTGCCAGTATTGTAAGGATGGAATGAGGAATATTGGCTTTAACTCGAAGTCCATAAATATAACACTTTGCACAAGCGAAAGAGGGGGGGTGGGTGAAGTTGAGTTGAATTTCTTTTGATTTTCTTTTGTTTGTCATTTCGTGAAGTGAGTAAAATGAGCTCCGTGTGTTATGAGGATAATGGATAGGTGCAGCAGCAGCATATGTTGTTGGTGTGTGAGAGATGAGGAGAAAAATGATGGCAGAATGAAGGGAAAAAGTTACTGGCAGAACCGTGTGCAGGTAATTCTTACTGGACAACGAGAAATATGTTTCAGTGTGAGAATGTGTTTGAAGTAGCTGTCAAGGTTAATTTCATTCTTTTAGAAAAGGAAGGCTGTAAAAGATAAAAGAGATTGTTGGAGTTCTTTTATGGGCCAGCCAAAGTAAAAGGTGAGGTAATCTTATTTGCATGTCTGCTTTTAACTTTTCTAGATTTGCGTCGAACTTGGTGGGCATCTGCAGGGGGCCTGAAAAAGGTGCAGTGATGAATTTAAGTGTTTTAAATAAGAACTGCTCATGTTTTGATTGAAGGTCTTTTTTTCACTTTTTGAAATATATTTCCTGCAAGTAGTGCCTTATTGAAGCATTGGTAAATTACCCAGCACAGTACTTTCATAACATGTACACAACACCATATCATGTAATTGTTGTTTAAGAGTCATGTAAGATTATAAAAACAGTGCAATCAAAAACAATAAGGACCTCCTTGACATAAATACTGGAGCTTAAACTTGTCACTAATGAGGTTATAGCAGGACTTTTGTCTTCATTTCTGACATATCCATTTCCCATCTCCTACTCCTCTAAGACAGTGGAATGATGAGGTGAATCATTCGCTCTGATAATAACTTTGTCGTTTGTCAGTAGATCAGGAGGCATTTTTCACTCATTAAGCACCATTGCTCTTGAAAACTGAGCTAATTGTCCTTTTAGTGTGGTTACGGGAAGATAAACACATTAGCAATCATCAATTTCAGGCTCACTAATTGCTTTAACTGCCTCAGTAAACCTTTTTCTGCTGCTTTTTGATGCAGCTCTAGAAATAAGTGACTGTGAGTGCTATGGCCTGAGAAGAATATGCTTTTAACTGTCTTTATTGATCAGTTTACGCAAATGAATCTATTATTATTCAAGGTAAAGTATTGAAAGAAACTTTTATCTTAATGCAATTGATAATTGTTTCCCTTTCCCCTCTAATGTATCTATGGTTATGATATAGGCCACCACTAATGTTCTCCATTGGTATACAACAAGCTAACTTTTGGAAATTCACACTAAGGCATGACTTCTGCCAGACTTCTGAAATTAATAAATAACATGAACAGAACCTGCCTGACAACCTGAAGGTGAACGATCATCAACACTGTAGAATGTAACTCCGTCTGAAGACAACAGATGAACAAAGCTTTTGACATCTACTGAATCAGCCTCAGAGAGGTTTCACTCCCAAGGAACCACAATGAGAGCCATTATCCACAAACTTACAAAAACATGCAACAGTGGTGAACGTTTCCCAGGAGTGCTCAGTCTGTCAAAATTAATCCAAGACCACATTAACGTCTCTTCCAGGATGTTATAAAAGTAAGAAGAACATCTTAAAAGAAGATCTCTGAGGACCTAACTTGGCTTAGTTAAAGTTAGTGTTCATGGTTGAATATTAACTAAGACACTGGGCATAAATTCCATCTTTAGGTGAAGCTTCAAGGTCACCATCAACGACCAAAGAGAACACAAAGACCCATCTAGCATGGGCCAAAAGTACCTAATAGTGTATTTTTCTGGGACTGCTTTATTACAAGATCTGCATGGCCTGCCGTTACTAATACATCAATTCAATTTGACTTTTAAGCCTTTACCTTGCTAGATTATGAAAAAAGACAATGATATAGAGCAGTGACTCTACTTCTGATTTTCTGAGTTAACTAAACGAAGGTTGTAGTGTGGCTTCGCATTAAAATTTTGTGTGGCCTTAAACTGTTGGCAGTTTAAGGCCACACAAGGCCATCCTTGTGTGGCCTTAAGGCCATCCTTGGCAGCAACTGTTGTTGCTGCCAAGGATGGCAAATCTGTTATTGAGAAAACAGTAATTGGAAAAAAAAATTGTTTCCCTTGCTAAATTGAGTCACTATATGTCTAAAAATTTCCCTATAATAGGAATAATTTAAATGTGACACAAAAGCAAAAACAGAGGGGGTTGAATACTTTTTGATGACCCCGCATTACCAGACTGGAAATAGTTCAACTTACATTAAATACTGCTTACTTTTTTATTGTCATAAGATGCATTTTAGACCTTACAAATTTTTGAGACAAGTGTGATTTTAAAGAAACAATATTGTTTTATCCGAAGTTCCGTTTTCACAGTAACAGAGATAACTGAAATGGGGTCACAGATGTGGTTAAAAGAACAAATCCAAAGGACCAGACAGAAAAATAAAGATGCTCATATATTTGTCTGGGGTTTTCTATCAGCATATGGTTTCCTGATGTTCTGTCTCTATGGAGTCCAGGCAGGAATGAGAGCTGGCTGAGTCATGACGACCCCAAATTTCAAAGTCCGATTCTCTTTTTTGTCTTTCATAAGAGACTCGACTTTCTGTCTGGCTGTAGTTTAGATAACGCAGCTCCCTCAAATCATTATGACTTTTTGTGTGTGACACAAGTTCAGTTGTTGCAGCAATAAAATTCAGACAAGTTGGTGTAGCTAGAAAACCTAAACCTGATGATAATGCCTTAAGGTCTGTCAAAACATATTTCTAAAGAGAAAATGAAGATTCCAGTTGACATTTTAATTGAAATTTTGTGTTTTAGACATCCATGTGCATGGATAAACATTTTGCTTTGTGATGAAAAATATGTCCAGCAGGATGCCTGCCCATGCCTCTAGCTGTGTGTCTGCCTTACACAGATGAACTGTTGCTATTAATTTGGTGTACTCTCTTCATTTTTCTTCACACCTTCCATAATTATCAGTCGCCATTAAGAGTTCTCCATTAAGGAAAATAACTTTTTTGTGACCTTTCCTCTTAGCCACTGGCCAGTCATGACCTATGGTAACATATTAAGCTTCTGTAAATTTCTTCCTGTTCAAAGAAGTGATTTATTTCCACTGTCACGGCGTGCCTGCTCTGAAGAGGAATTACTCAATAGGAATTAGTGCTATTAAAAAAAAAAGGTTTGGCAGTATTTTTTTTCAAATGAGTATGGGTTAGGGTTACAGCTTTTTATATTAAGGCATACAAGGTTATCTCCAGAAAGTTTTCAATAGTCATAGTTCATCTTGGAGTTGTGCGTTGAAAATGAAAGTCAACACAGGAGTTTTATGACGTTGATGTCACATGTAGGAGGGTGAAGGCCATAGGTAAATGTGTGTGTGATTTAACACAGGCCTGTAAAGGACACAAAAAATGACATAATTTGAGTGACTCAGTAAATAAATAAATCTGGCAGCTCATTAAAGCTCACCTAAAGATGTAGACATCATTTGTTGGGGTGCACCACCACATAACCCCATCAAACCCTCCATGGGTGGAGACAAGATGCAATACAAGACACTATTAACTTGCAATACAACATTAGTAAGGTCATGGGAAATCATATTATTTGTGTAATGCAGTTCACACATTTATCTACTTTGTATGAAACTACTCCAAAAAATAAATATAAATTTACAGAAATTTTTAAAATAAACTACACCTTTTAGAGCAATTATGAAATAGTTTCTTGTGAATCCATAAATATTTGAAGTAATTGTAATCATTCTTGAGTTCCACATATAAGCACATTAAAGTTCTCTAGTAATTGCTCAGAATTACTTTGTTTCATTCTTTTAAAATAAGACAGTTTTCAGTCCCCATCTCTAACATCGTTGTGGCTTTTGCTGTTTTCCCACAAATGTCTTTTTAATTGCTGCATCTTTTGAATTCCTGTATAATAACACTTCGATGAATTTGCCTGATGAAGCGTTAGTTTTTTGAAAATAATTTATGCTGTTCAGAATTATTTTAGCTTATTGTCAAGACATGGAGAACTGAAATAAAGAGAAATCCATTCACTGGACCTTTCCTTTCACCCTTTTGTAATCTCCCCAGGCCTTTTGTTGAAGTCCTCTTCCCTGTGAGAAATAGACAGCTTCCTCAGAAGCACCCAAGGTTGACTCACTTCCTCCATTTGGTCTCTCTATCTCTTCTGTCTTTCTTTCTCTAGTTGTCTGTCTCTTTCACTCTCTCACTTTCTGTCTGTCTCAGGTTAGTGGCGCTCCACTTTAGAGTTTCCTGCTGCTACATGGTAGCGCAAACCTGAAGGTAAGGTTTCTTTTCCCCCCTCTAGATCCATGCCATATTGCAGAAGTTATCTTGTACTAGTGAGAAGGGGAAAAAATAGGGACGTTGCATGTCTCATGTTCATTTCAAGGTATTTGGAAATCATGGAAATAGTGAAGCTTTTGCTGGGAAAGATGTTACTTTCCTGTTAGAGGTGAGAATGGAAGTGTTTGTGGTGAGCAGCCCCAGTAGCCTACACCTTTAACAGCTGTTAGTGTCAGGCAGACTTGTAAAGCAGCACAACAAAACCTTTTAGCTTCAACTCCCTGCAGTTCTTTGTGGGCATATGTGTGTGATGCAAGGATGGTGCAGAAGCAAAGCTACACACAGTGGGTGTCACAGAAAGAGCTGGTAGAAAGGTTTTCTGCTCTTCCTGTTGGGTTCTTCCTCCAATCAGCTGATAGCTCATGTGCCGATGCTCGCTGCTGATTCCCTTGCAGATAAAATGTCTATGTCGCACATTTGAATTTCACTTATTTTGTCTTTTTGGGATCGAGTAATTGTTTTATCATTTGGTTTTCATTCATTTGAACAATTGAGAGAGATAAAAGACTTTATGGTTAACAGGAACAACTCTATAGTGAAATGAAAGAGTATTTGCTCTCTCACAGATTTGTTTTCACAGTCACAGGTTTCAGACTGGCAAACACATTTTATGATCAGACAAAGATAACCTGAGTAAACGTAAAATACAGTTGATAGTTATTTCACTTATTATAGAAATACAAAAGTGAATTATGTTGCTCCTTACGTCACTATAGAGGAACTGTGTAAGGTTTCCAAAAACCTCAATTGGTTTTCAAACATCTCAGTCAAGTTATATGTCCTTGGAGTCATTTTGGTACATCAGACATTTCTGGGAAGGATCACTACTGTCCTAAAATCTTAGAAATAGCCAAGTAAAGCTTTTTGGACTCATGTGTGACTTTGTATCTCAATTGTTCTTGAATTTCTTTAGATTAGGTGCATAGTGTGTTGCTTTTTTAAAGCTTATAGCCATTCCTCATGTCGTTTGACTTTTCAGCTTCATTAGTGCCGTTAAAAAAAAAAGCATAAACCAACCAACTACTATGCATTTCATAAAAAATACCTATTAAGAGGCGAGCTTCACACAGAAATCCTGAATACTTCAGCAGCGCAAACATCTCTGGTCTCTAGAAATTAACCTTTAATAAAAGTCTTTCTTCATTATATTCAAGGTGATACAAATGCTAAGATTTGAGCAATGCTAGAGATAGCACCTAAGGATGTGCAGTGACCTCTAAGCCTGTTGGTGCCCATGATAAGGATGTGGAAAAAGACTTGAAATAAATGTGCTTGTTGTAATGAATTTATCTTAGACTGAAGAATGTAGATAAAAACAACAGTAAGTGAGGCATACTAAAAATAAAAATGTGCTAAAAATAAAAGTTGAAATCATGTATTCATCTTTAAGAAATGTTGATTTTAAACAATCATCCACCCCTTTTTAATAGTTTCTATGAAATAAATGCAGCTAAAGTTGCACATATCTAAAGCAATTATGAAAAACTAATAATATTGGAGACCAGGACACACCAGGCGAGAGGACGAGCCAAGTTTAAATTCTGGAGGTTGAAACTCCAAAGCTCACTGTTACAGAACTGCAGCAAAGCATGCCTTCTTAGGGTCACCAGATCTCCATAACAACCATCTATTTTAAGGCTTTTGTGCACATCTTTACCAGGGTTATCAATAATTGTGGAGGGTGCTTTGAATTGCCCTTAGTAGAAATTGATTAGCACATTTAATAGGCCCAGCTGCTATTTGAGGGGTAAATTGCGACACAGCATACATCTTTCAAAAGGTCACATGAGATGAAGAACAGAGTTTTGAGTTTTATGTTAAATTAATTTATTTTCCAACTGGCTAAACTCATTCGACATATGACAGAAAGTCATGTGTTGAAGTCATGAGATGTTCTTTACAGAACAAAGTTGTTTTGTTATCGGCAGTAAAGCAGCTTTTTTCATTCATTATTAGCAACCATGTGCAACATTTTTCGTAACTGAATCTCTTGATTATTGACTTATTTGAGTCCTTAAAAAGAATTGTGTTTAAAGAAGAAGAAAGTTGCAAAAACTACCAAGGGGTGTAAAAATGGAAGTTAAGATTTCGGAAATAAGCTGCTGAGAAACAAAAGTGAAAGAGACGTGCGAGAGACACAGGATCATATCACTGGGGAGGGTGAACTTCCCTTTTTGTTTGGTTGTTGTGTTGTAGTAAAGAAGCTATGTGTAGGTCTTTTTGTGTGAATTAGGCATGCACAGATACACAAAAGATGCACACGTTGTCAAGCAGAACCACTGACACCACAAACACCTACAAATACACTCATGCACACACAAACATGACAAATGTACACCACAAACTTCCCGCATACTCATTTCTCTTTGCCTTTTACTGACAGTGACTGAGCCACTTTTGAGAAAGCTGAGTGGGTGTGTTGACTGGAAACAAGTGGCATTGACCCAACATAAAAGCCTTTAACCTAAGGATAACTGAAGAACATGTTTAAGCCTTGTTCAGAGTGAAAGTAGGCATCCCTCAGAGTTATCAGGAGCTTGCTGCTATGGTTTAAGATGGAAAAACAAAACAAATTTGAGGACGTTTTTGCTCCTCAGGAAGTTTTGTCATTCGCGTTGCGATTTTAGTCAAATCTCCATAAATACAGTTTTTGAGATTCTTCTTCATTTTTAAGTCTAGGTTCTTTTAACATTTTTATGTGCAAACCAGAGAATTACTATCTCTAGTTTGGAGATAGTTGCCAATCTGGCATGGTCTCGGTCCCACTTCATGCAACCAGTCAAAGGCTTCACTAGTTGCATCAGGTGTTCTTCAGATGGAACACCTTAAATGTGTGGTAATTTGTTGCTTGTTAAAAACATAGCTGAATCAAATGAATTCTTAAAGTGTCAAAAAGGAGTAAACAAAAAGAAAGACCCTGAACTGGATTGACATACAATTGAAATCGTACTTCAAAAGGTTAAAATTAAAGGCACGGTGACAAAACCTCTTGGAAGTGGCAGACAAATACAGTAATCATCTGATGTCACCAGATTTCTGGGAGGCAAGTGGTCAAGAATCGTCAGTTGACTGGAAAAGACTTGATAGCAGCTTTCATTTTGCATAGTAAGGGTCATATTTAGACCAATAACATAACAGTGACCTCCAGGCACTTACTTTTGATTTCTGAAGAAGTCTTTGACTAAAGGGAAGAAGTTGTGCTAGACTCTCTCATGTCCATCATTGTTACTGACTTAAAAAAAAAAAACAGTCATAATTTATTTTTACCCGTCAATTTTTAAAATGATAATGACGTGCCATCACACATCAAGCAGATGAATATATATGTTTTTCTCCACAGAAACAAGAACCACTAACTGTGACCTTAGTAGGCTATACATAAAAACAATCAAATCAAATGATTGCACTTAAATCTTAAATGATTCGCCTGTTGCGGCCTGAGATTTAAGTCTCAAACTTTCCTCCTGGTCTGCATGGACCTGTGTGTAATCAAATGTCTCCGAATCTTGATGCTGATCTGGAGCAGTGGTTCCTAACCTGGGTTCTATCAAACCCTAGGGGTACGATGAGTCGGTCTCAGGGGTTCGGCGGAGCCTCTGCCATGGAGGCAAAGACACACTTATGTAAAGTCGTGATGACGCGCCCCGCTTGGCCATCACTTGCTGCAGAGGATCACGTTACATTGCTTGACCAATCAGTGCTGCGGGGAATTTAGTGCGCACAGTCAACGGCTGTCATAGCTGTACGTCATGTGGTTTCTTTCTTAATATTTTAATCCTTATTAAATATGTCGAGCAATAAAACAAGAAAAGGAACAGGCTTTGCTGTGAGTGACATGAGAGTAGCACTTGCCAAGGTGAAGCCACGCCTATCTGAACTGGTCTCCCAAAAACAACAGCAGGAGTCACACTGATTTGCAGGCATGTAATTTGGGCAATGCTTTATTCTGGCCCCAAAAAAGTATTTTGTGGATTCAAAATGATAAAAAACGAATTATTTTTTTAAATTTTGAATTGAAGTTATTAAAAAATGTTAAATTCTACAAAAATATCCAAATTTATTTTTAATTAGTAATATAGTAAAAAAAAATTAAAAAAAATTGTGGGGGCTGAAATTCTTTTACGGGGCCGACATATTTTTGGGGGGCCAGAATAAAGTAATACCATAATTTGTTGTGAGTTCATGGTTTTGTTCTTTGAACAAGGTGATGTTCATGCACTGCTCATTGTTGTATTTTGCCATTTTCAGCAGGTTAAAGAGTGAGGAAATAATTGGTTTAGAACAACAAAGTTTAAAGTTCTGTGTCAGTTACGCTAAAGATAAAGTTTAACTGAGTGTGGGAGCAGCCATGCTTGAAATAAGAGAAATAAGCTCATGCACTACAACCCTGTACTTTTCTGAATGTATCCTGTGGATTTGAATGATGAAACTCAAAAAGCACAATTATTATTATTATTTTCCTCTCAGAACTGGGGAACAGGAACAGCATGCATCAACACCAAGCAATGTGTTGATGATGTTTACTGCTGCTTGCCCTTTTTATGCTGTATCTTGAAGTCATAGGTACATATAATTATAAGCTTATAATTCAAAAACTGGCTTACAGTTAAATCAGTGACTTTGTCCATAGTTTGCACTCCACAGGTGGTGCCTCTTGTGCATCCCTCCAGAATTATATTGGTTAGTAGACAATGTCTCATCTGAACAACAGATCACAGACACAGTATGGAAATTGTAGCTGCAGTTTCAGATTGTGGAGCGCAGTGAATGAATTAAGTTTTAGCGCACCATTCTAAAAATGCTTCATAAAGAGAAAAAAATATTTATGACTACAAGTTGCAGAACCAGCCAAACTATGAAAAAGGCATGACATACAATTACAATAATATTGTACATTAAAGACCAGCGATCTGTTTAAAGACTAAGACAAATGTAAGCAAATTTAAATGAAATACTATGTCAGACATTGTTGGAATGAACTTTAAAATATTATCTAACTTTCATAGAAAAGTTGCACTGAATAATAATATTTTCAGTCATGTTTTGAAGGGGCCAACAGTTTCTGCACATCTCAGATTTTCAGGGAGCTGGTTCCAAACCAGTGGAGTATGGTTTGGAACCAAACTAAAAGCCTCTGCTTTTATTTTTTTTTAGAAACACTGAATCAGTAGGTCCCTAAAAACCTTGGCAAATCTAAATGTATTTAGGCCAAAAGACTATTCAGTGTCATTTACCTCATCAAAAAGATTTAAAGTTTTATATTTTAACTTGACATCTTGTAAAGCTAGCTGTATAGACTTATAGTGTATCATTTTAAAGCCTTACTCAGTTCTAAGTTACGTGTTGCGGTCAAAAGCATGACTGCAAAGCATTGCAAATTTCTGTATGTTTTTTTTGTTTGTTTCAGAAAACAAATAGGTTGCATTAATGTACAGACATACCACTCTTTTTTGCAAAAGTATCAAAGAAAGTAGAAATCCAACATTGGTTGCTTATTATGCCGACTTCTTCAGGAGTCATTCACTGTTATCTTTGCAAACTGTCTAATTGTCAAACACAATTAGACAGTGTTTAGACAATCTGCTTTGTTTGACCTCAGCTTTGAGCTTTGTCATTGACTGTGCTAATTAGCTGATTCCTTTGCAGCTTCAGGGTGTTGATGATGGCAGTGTGGATCCAGGCCCAGCAGCTTCAGGGAGATGCTCTTCACCAGATGCAGTCACTGTACGGCCAGCACTTCCCCATTGAAGTGCGTCATTATCTATCCCAGTGGATAGAGAGCCAGCTCTGGTGAGTTTTGTTTCCGTTTAAGGCTTCAGGAGTCCTTCCGCCATTGGTACATGCGCATGAATTTCACATTTCTTTCGTGTGCATGTGTGTGTGTTGTCAGGGATGCTATAGACCTGGAGAACCCACAGGAGGAGTTCAAGGCTAAACGCCTCTTGGACAGTCTGATACAAGAGCTGCAAAACAAGGCTGAGCACCAGGTTGGAGAAGATGGTTTCCTTCTTAAAATCAAACTGGGTCACTACGCTAACCAACTCAAGGTAATTTTAGGTTTTATTTTTGTTTATCTATTGAGTCACTCCTATTTTTTATGCTTTTAAAGAACCCAGAGTTTTTATATATTTTGGTGTCAAATATCCTCTGGGTTTTCTGGAGGTCTTATCAAAGGTTGTCATTTGTTTTTCTTAATATTGCACTACTTCACAATTTTGCTTGTGCTTGTTAAGTCAATTACCCCTGACATGTAAACCATTTAGGCATAAAAAAGACTCTTAAACTAAATTAATGATCCAGTATTTGTGTCTACACATTAACATGCAACTTACCAAAGGAGAGGTTTTAAGTTGGGTTTTATTGTGACTCACATAAAATAGTGTTTTGGCATCAACACGATTCTGCAAGAAGTGTGAGCTGAAAACATGACATCAAATAATGATCAGCTGAAGGATAGTGTGCCTTACAGATCTTCTGTGAGGTATTTGCTAATTTTTTTCCCTTATTTTTTTTTTCAAAATGTTTCAGTTCTGATCATCTTCTTTTGACATTTTTAGACTTGTAAGTTCTTTTTCCTCTGCTTGTGCTCTTTCTGAAAGAAATGCTGTTCCTAAACACTATTTTCAAAAATTCGAGGAAAGTTCATTGAAGCAAGTTTAAAAAGCACAAATAAAAAAAAGACTGAATGGAACTTTTATGCAGACGTGTACATAATAATAAATGCTAATATTAGCCATGGAAGCTGAGTGAGGTTTCATAACAACAAATAAACTGTACTAATATAGTTATACTGTCTACAGAGACAGTTAACAAAAGCCTTAGACGCTGAAGACCGCTTATTCTGCCTTGTTGTGCCATAATGGATCAGACAACAAATTTGTCACACTTTCAGCATAACTTTCATCCTCATCATCATCATCATCATCTTGACTTTCATCAGTACAAATCAGCCTATACAGGTCTTATAATTCAAAAATAGGAAAGATGGGCAAAGTTTTAGGTTGCTAGTTGTTTATTTTATTTAGCTGATGTATAGATGTCTTTTTCTAAATGCTTTTTCATAACTTGGATGTTTTCATTCACATGAAAGAGGTCATATGAAGTGAGCCAGTTGAAGCAGTACAATAGCTACTAACTAGAAAATTTCGGAAGAAATTTAGCCGGGGCCTGCCGAGGCGCGCCCGTCGGGCATGGGCCCGGCGTCGTCGCGCCACAAATCGGCGTCGACGCCAAAGAACGCCGCGACGTGATCAGTGGCACGCGGAGAACCGCAAGAACGTTAAGCGAGGCGGACGTGCACCGTTCGGTACGATTTAAAATGTTGTCGAGGCTTTTATTTTGGAAGTTTTGTTAAACTTCATTTCAAAGGGCCAAACTAATCCCAAGCGTAATAGTCCTTGGGTTAAAATAGTTATATAATGCTCAAAACACAAGTAGCTGATGTAAAAGTATTCAAGGCTTTTATTTTGAAAATTTCAGTATGCTTCATTTTAAAGTTCTGAACTAATACCACGTGTAAGAGTGCTTTGGATGAAAAAGTCAAATAAAGCCAAAAAGAGCAATTACGTCATGTAAAAATATTCAAGGCTTTTATTTTGAAATTTTCAGTATGCTTCATTTCAAAGGGCCAAACTAATACCATGTGTAACAGTGCTTTGGATGAAAAAGTCAAATAAAGCCAAAAAGAGCAATTACATGATGTCAAAATATTCAAGGCTTTTATTTTGAAATTTTTGTTAATCTTCATTTCAAAGGGCCAAACTAATACCATGTGTAACAGTGCTTTGGATGAAAAAGTCATACAAAGCCAAAAACAGCAATTGCATGATGTAAAAATATTCAAGGCTTTTATTTTGAAATTATTACTTTGCTCCATTTTAAAGTTCCAAACTAATCCCATGTGTAACGGTGCTGTGGATGAAAAAGTCATATACGGCCAAAAAAAGCAATTACATGATGTAAAAATATTCAAGGCTTTTATTTTGAAATTTTCAGTATGCTTCATTTCAGAGGGCCAAACTAATACCACGTGTAACAGTGCTTTGGATGAAAAAGTCACATAAAGCCAAAAACAGCAATTACCTGATGTAAAAATATTCAAGGCTTTTATTTTGAAATTATTATTATGCTCCATTTTAAAGTTCCGAACTAATCCCATGTGTAACATTGCTTTGGATGAAAAAGTCATATACGGCCAAAAAGAGCAATTACTTCATGTAAAATATTCAAGGCTTTTATTTTGAAATTTTCAGTATGCTTCATTTTAAAGTTCTGAACTAATACCACGTGTAAGAGTGCTTTGGATGAAAAAGTCAAATAAAGCCAAAAAGAGCAATTACGTCATGTAAAAATATTCAAGGCTTTTATTTTGAAATTTGCAGGATGCTTCATTTCAAAGGGCCAAACTAATCCCATGCGTAATAGTCCTTCGGTTAAAATAGTTATATAATGCTCAAAACACAAGTAGCTGATGTAAAAATATTCAAGGCTTTTATTTTGAAATTTTTGTTAAGCTTCATTTTAAAGGGCCAAACTAATACCATGTGTAACAGTGCTTTGGATGAAAACGTCAAATAAAGCCAAAAACAGCAATTACCTGATGTAAAAATATTCAAGGCTTTTATTTTGAAATTATTATTATGCTCCATTTTAAAGTTCCAAACTAATCCCATGTGTAACAGTTACTGAGTTAAATCAGTTATATACAGCCCATAGCAGCAGTAGTTCTAAAGGCCAGTTCTCAGTCCTGATCTGTTTCAACTGAGGATAGATAGAACTACAGCGATGCGTATTCGTAGTCCTAACCAGCAGCCAATAGCCTCTTGAGTTCCGTTGCTATGGCAAATAATGGTCTCAGCAGGTGTGAGCTCTGAGCTGTGTGTGTTTGAGCAAACACACTTTACTGAAAAAAAGCATTGGAAACAAATCCTTCTTGTTCGGGAACCGTAATACATATTCGAAAAGCGTTTTAAGCGTATGACAGTTCAATGTGTCTTCTGCGATAGTCCCGAGATTCATATCTGTACCTCACTCAGAGCATTTACAGTGATGAGAGAAAGAAATGTTGTGCCCATATCTGATCCGAGGTCGGCTGTCACTCTAATATGAGCAAAAATGAGAAACTTTGGGTCGCTTAGAGGCAAATTGTGGACAAACCATAACTGGTATCGACGAGCCGTCTTCACTTTCGAAGAGATCACAGACGTATCTACAAAATGAAATTTGAATGGCATTTCTAGGTGAATTTGTGACGACACAGCAAATCCTCAAAAATAGGGTATTTCTAGGATTTTTCCCATTGAGTTATAATGGGGTTTTTTTCGTAGTTTTTTGCGAATTATGTCGCCACGTTTACCCCAAATCCCACCAGAAGTAATAGCTCCAATGGCGTGAATTTTCTGCACGATTTGATACCTCATTTGTAGGTGTGCACCCAGCGGTACGAGCCGCATTAACGGTTACGGAAGAAAAACTAGAAAATTTCGGAAGAAATTTAGCCGGGGCCTGCCAAGGCGCGCCCGTGGGGTTTTGGGCCCGGCGTCGTCGCGCCACAAATCGGCGTCGACGCCAAAGAACGCCGCGACGTGATCAGTGGCACGCGGAGAACCGCAAGAACGTTAAGTGAGGCGGACGTGCACCGTTCGGTACGATTTAAAATTTTCTCGAGGCTTTTATTTTGGAAGTTTTGTTAAACTTCATTTCAAAGGGCCAAACTAATCCCATGCGTAATAGTCCTTGGGTTAAAATAGTTATATAATGCTGAAAACAGCAATTACATGATGTAAAAATATTCAAGGCTTTTATTTTGAAATTATTATTATGCTCCATTTCAAAGTTCCAAACTAATCCCATGTGTAACAGTGCTTTGGATGAAAAAGTCATATACGGCCAAAAAGAGCAATTACATGATGTAAAAATATTCAAGGCTTTTATTTTGAAATTTTCAGTATGCTTCATTTCAGAGGGCCAAACTATTCCATTGTGTAACAGTGCTTTGGATAAAAATGTCACATAAAGCCAAAAACCGCAATTACATGATGTAAAAATATTCAAGGCTTTTATTTTGAAATTATTATTATGCTCCATTTTAAAGTTCCGAACGAATCCCATGTGTAACAGTGCTTTGGATGAAAAAGTCATACAAAGCCAAAAAGAGCAATGACCTGATGTAAAAATATTCAAGGTTTTTATTTTGAAATTATTATTATGCTTAATTTTAAAGTTCCGAACTAATCACATGTGTAACAGTGCTTTGGATGAAAAAGTCATACAAAGACAGAAACAGCAATTGCATGATGTAAAAATATTCAAGGCTTTTATTTTGAAATTATTATTATGCTCCATTTTAAAGTTCCGAACTAATACCACGTGTAACATTGCTTTGGATGAAAAAGTCACATAAAGCCAAAAACAGCAATTACCTGATGTAACAACATTCAAGGCTTTTATTTTGAAATTATTATTATGCTCCATTTTAAAGTTCCGAACTAATCCCATGTGTAACATTGCTTTGGATGAAAAAGTCATATACGGCCAAAAAGAGCAATTACTTCATGTAAAATATTCAAGGCTTTTATTTTGAAATTTTCAGTATGCTTCATTTTAAAGTTCTGAACTAATACCACGTGTAAGAGTGCTTTGGATGAAAAAGTCAAATAAAGCCAAAAAGAGCAATTACGTCATGTAAAAATATTCAAGGCTTTTATTTTGAAATTTTTGTTAAGCTTCATTTTAAAGGGCCAAACTAATACCACGTGTAACAGTGCTTTGGATGAAAAAGTCACATAAAGCCAAAAACAGCAATTACCTGATGTAAAAATATTCAAGGCTTTCATTTTGAAATTATTATTATGCTCCATTTTAAAGTTCCGAACTAATCCCATGTGTAACATTGCTTCGGATGAAAAAGTCATATACGGCCAAAAAGAGCAATTACGTCATGTAAAATATTCAAGGCTTTTATTTTGAAATTATTATTCTCCATTTTAAAGTTCCAAACTAATCCCATGTGTAACATTGCTTTGGATGAAAAAGTCATATACGGCCAAAAAAAGCAATTACCTGATGTAAAAATATTCAAGGCTTTTATTTTGAAATTATTATTATTCTCCATTTTAAAGTTCCAAAGTAATCCCATGTGTAACAGTGCTTTGGATGAAAACGTCAAATAAAGCCAAAAACAGCAATTACCTGATGTAAAACTATTCAAGGCTTTTATTTTGAAATTATTATTATGCTCCATTTTAAAGTTCCAAACTAATCCCATGTGTAACAGTTACTGAGTTAAATCAGTTATATACAGCCCATAGCAGCAGTAGTTCTAAAGGCCAGTTCTCAGTCCTGATCTGTTTCAACTGAGGATAGATAGAACTACAGCGATGCGTATTCGTAGTCCAAATCAGCAGCCAATAGCCTCTTGAGTTCCGTTGCTATGGCAAATAATGGTCTCAGCAGGTGTGAGCTCTGAGCTGTGAGCTCTCAAACACACAAGTGTGTTTGAGCAAACACACTTTACTGAAAAAAAGCATTGGAAACAAATCCTTCTTGTTCGGGAACCGTAATACATATTCGAAAAGCGTTTCGAGCGTATGACAGTTCAATGTGTCTTCTGCGATAGTCCCGAGATTCATATCTGTACCTCACTCAGAGCATTTACAGCGATGAGAGAAAGAAATGTTGTGCCCAGATATGAACCGAGATGGGCTGTCACTGTAATTTCAGCAAAAATGAGAAAGTTTGGGTCGCTTAGAGGCAAATTGTGGACAAACCGTAACTGGTATCGACGAGCCGTCTTCACTTTCGAAGAGATCACAGACGTATCTACAAAATGAAATTTGAATGGCATTTCTAGGTGAATTTGTGACGACACAGCAAATCCTCAAAAATAGGGTATTTCTAGGATTTTTCCCATTGAGTTATAATGGGGTTTTTTTCGTAGTTTTTTGCGAATTATGTCGCCACGTTAAGCCCAAATCCCACCAAAAATAATAGCTCCAATGGCGTGAATTTTCTGCACGTTTTGATACCTCATTTGTAGGTGTGCACGCAGCGGTATGAGCCACATTAACGGTTACGGAAGAAAAATAAAGAATTATAACTAGAAAATTTCGGAAGAAATTTAGCCGGGGCCTGCCAAGGCGCGCCCGTCGGGCATGGGCCCGGCGTCGTCACGCCACAAATCGGCATCGACGCTAAAGAACGCCGCGACGTAATCAGTGGCACGCGGAGAACCGCAAGAACGTTAAGCGAGGCGGACGTGCACCGTTCGGTACGATTTAAAATGTTGTCAAGGCTTTTATTTTGGAAGTTTTGTTAAACTTCATTTCAAAGGGCCAAACTAATCCCAAGCGTAATAGTCCTTGGGTTAAAATAGTTATATAATGCTCAAAACACAAGTAGCTGATGTAAAAATATTCAAGGCTTTTATTTTGAAATTTTCAGTATGCTTCATTTTAAAGTTCTGAACTAATACCACGTGTAAGAGTGCTTTGGATGAAAAAGTCAAATAAAGCGAAAAAGAGCAATTACGTCATGTAAAAATATTCAAGGCTTTTATTTTGAAACTTTTGTTAAGCTTCATTTCAAAGGGCCAAACTAATACCATGTGCAACAGTGCTTTGGATGAAAAAGTCAAATAAAGCCAAAAAGAGCAATTACATGATGTAAAAATATTCAAGGCTATTATTTTGAAATTTTCAGTATGCTTCATTTTAAAGTTCTGAACTAATACCATGTGTAACAGTGCTTTGGATGAAAAAGTCAAATAAAGCCAAAAAGAGCAATTACGTCATGTAAAAATATTCAAGGCTTTTATTTTGAAATTTTTGTTAAGCTTCATTTTAAAGGGCCAAACTAATACCATGTGTAACAGCGCTTTGGATGAAAAAGTCAAATAAAGCCAAAAAGAGCAATTACATGATGTAAAAATATTCAAGGCTATTATTTTGAAATTTTTGTTAAGCTTCATTTCAAAGGGCCAAACTAATACCATGTGTAACAGTGCTTTGGATGAAAAAGTGAAATAAAGCCAAAAACAGCAATTACCTGATGTAAAAATATTCAAGGCTTTTATTTTGAAATTTTCATCAAGCTTAATTTTAAATTGCCACACTAATCCCATGTGTAACAATTGCTGGGTTAAATCAGTTATATAAAGCTCAAAAGAGCAATTTTCTGATGTAAAAATATTCAAGGCTTTTATTTTGAAATTTTTGTTAAGCTTCATTTCAAAGGGCCAAACTAATACCATGTGTAATAGTCCTTGGGTTAAAATAGTTATATAATGCTCAAAACACAAGTAGCTGATGTAAAAAAATGCAAGGCTTTTATTTTGAAATTTTCAGTATGCTTCATTTTTAAGTTCCGAACTAATACCACGTGTAAGAGTGCTTTGGATGAAAAAGTCAAAAAAAGCCAAAAAGAGCTATTACCTCATGTAAAAATATTCAAGGCTTTTATTTTGAAATTATTATTATGCTCCATTTTAAAGTTCCAAACTAATCCCATGTGTAACAGTGCTTTGGATGAAAAAGTCATATACGGCCAAAAAAAGCAATTACATGATGTAAAAATATTCAAGGCTTTTATTTTGAAATTTTCAGTATGCTTCATTTCAGAGGGCCAAACTAATACCACGTGTAACAGTGCTTTGGATGAAAAAGTCATATACGGCCAAAAAGAGCAATTACGTCATGTAAAATATTCAAGGCTTTTATTTTGAAATTTTCAGTATGCTTAATTTTAAAGTTCCAAACTAATCCCATGTGTAACAGTGCTTTGGATGGAAAAGTCAGATAAAGCCAAAAAGAGCAATTACATGATGTAAAAATATTCAGGGCTTTTATTTTGAAATTATTATTATGCTCCATTTTAAAGTTCCAAACTAATCCCATGTGTAACAGTGCTTTGGATGAAAAAGTCATATACGGCCAAAAACAGCAATTACCTGATGTAAAAATATTCAAGGCTTTTATTTTGAAATTATTATTATGCTCCATTTTAAAGTTCCAAACTAATCCCATGTGTAACAGTGCTTTGGATGAAAAAGTCATATACGGCCAAAAAAAGCAATTACATGATGTAAAAATATTCAAGGCTTTTATTTTGAAATTTTCAGTATGCTTCATTTCATAGGGCCAAACTAATACCACGTGTAACAGTGCTTTGGATGAAAAAGTCATATACGGCCAAAAAGAGCAATTACGTCATGTAAAATATTCAAGGCTTTTATTTTGAAATTTTCAGTATGCTTAATTTTAAAGTTCCAAACTAATCCCATGTGTAACAGTGCTTTGGATGGAAAAGTCAGATAAAGCCAAAAAGAGCAATTACATGATGTAAAAATATTCAGGGCTTTTATTTTGAAATTATTATTATGCTCCATTTTAAAGTTCCAAACTAATCCCATGTGTAACAGTGCTTTGGATGAAAAAGTCATATACGGCCAAAAACAGCAATTACCTGATGTAAAAATATTCAAGGCTTTTATTTTGAAATTATTATTATGCTCCATTTTAAAGTTCCAAACTAATCCCATGTGTAACAGTGCTTTGGATGAAAAAGTCAAATACGGCCAAAAAAAGCAATTACCTGATGTACAAATATTCAAGGCTTTTATTTTGAAATTATTATTATTCTCCATTTTAAAGTTCCAAAGTAATCCCATGTGTAACAGTGCTTTGGATGAAAACGTCAAATAAAGCCAAAAACAGCAATTACCTGATGTAAAAATATTCAAGGCTTTTATTTTGAAATTATTATTCTCCATTTTAAAGTTCCAAACTAATCCCATGTGTAACATTGCTTCGGATGAAAAAGTCATATACGGCCAAAAAGAGCAATTACGTCATGTAAAATATTCAAGGCTTTTATTTTGAAATTATTATTATGCTCCATTTTAAAGTTCCAAACTAATTTCATGTGTAACAGTTACTGAGTTAAATCAGTTATATACAGCCCAAAGCAGCAGGTAGTTCTAAAGGCCAGTTCTCAGTCCTGATCTGTTTCAACTGAGGATAGATAGAACTACAGTGATGCGTATTCGTAGTCCAAATCAGCAGCCAATAGCCTCTTGAGTTCCGTTGCTATGGCAAATAATGGTCTCAGCAGGTGTGAGCTGTGAGCTCTGAGCTCTCAAACACACAAGTGTGTTTGAGCAAACACATTTTACTGACAAAAAAGCATTGGAAACAAATCCTTCTTGTTCGGGAACCGTAATACATATTCGAAAAGCGTTTGCAGCGTATGACAGTTCAATGTGTCTTCTGCGATAGTCCCGAGATTCATATCTGTACCTCACTCAGAACATTTACAGCGATGAGAGAAAGAAATGTTGTGCCCAGATCGGAAATTCTATTCAAATACATGGGAGAGAGCCTCAGACAGCCTCAGAAAATCCTGTCGCATGACTTTGCTCTGAAGCACCGTGACAGAAAACCGTACGGTCTAGATAAATTTCGAAAACATTTTACCGGAGCAGACAGGCGTATCAATGTCAGGACCGATTTTGATACTAATCGTGCGATATTTGTGGGCGTGATGGCGATTTCAAAAATGATTTGGGTTGAAAAAGTTGTCTTCATCTCTCACTCTAAGCAGCCAGAAACGCACTCTAACTTGAGCAAAAATGAGAAACTTTGGGTCGCTTAGAGGCAAATTGTGGACAAACCGTAACTGGTATCGACGAGCCGTCTTCACTTTCGAAGAGATCACAGACGTATCTACAAAATGAAATTTGAATGGCATTTCTAGGTGAATTTGTGACGACACAGCAAATCCTCAAAAATAGGGTATTTCTAGGATTTTTCCCATTGAGTTATAATGGGGTTTTTTTCGCAGTTTTTTGCGAATTATGTCGCCACGTTAAGCCCAAATCCCACCAAAAATAATAGCTCCAATGGCGTGAATTTTCTGCACGTTTTGATACCTCATTTGTAGGTGTGCACCCAGCGGTATGAGCCGCATTAACGGTTACGGAAGAAAAATAAAGAAGTACTAGAAAATTTCGGAAGAAATTTAGCCAGGGCCTGCCAAGGCGCGGCCGTGGGGTTCGGGCCCGGCGTCGTCGCGCCACAAATCGGCGTAGACGCCAAAGAACGCCGCGACGTAAGCAGTGGCACGCGGAGAACCGCAAGAACGTTAAGCGAGGCGGACGTGCACCGTTCGGTACGATTTAAAATGTTGTCAAGGCTTTTATTTTGGAAGTTTTGTTAAACTTCATTTCAAAGGGCCAAACTAATCCTATGCGTAATAGTCCTTGGGTTAAAATAGTTATATAATGCTCAAAACACAAGTAGCTGATGTAAAAATATTCAAGGCTTTTATTTTGAAATTTTCAGTATGCTTCATTTCAAAGGGCCAAACTAATACCACGTGTAACAGTGCTTTGGATGAAAAAGTCAAATAAAGCCAAAAAGAGCAATTACGTCATGTAAAATTATTCAAGGCTTTTATTTTGAAATTTTCAGAATGCTTCATTTCAAAGGGCCAAACTAATACCACGTGTAACAGTGCTTTGGATGAAAAAGTGAAATAAAGCCAAAAAGAGCAATTACCTGATGTAAAAATATTCAAGGCTTTTATTTTGAAATTATTATTATGCTCCATTTTAAAGTTCCAAACTAATCCCATTTGTAACAGTGCTTTGGATGAAAAAGTCATATAAAGCCAAAAACAGCAATTACCTGATGTAAAAATATTCAAGGCTTTTATTTTGAAATTATTATTATTCTCCATTTTAAAGTTCCAAAGTAATCCCATGTGTAACAGTGCTTTGGATGAAAACGTCAAATAAAGCCAAAAACAGCAATTACCTGATGTAAAAATATTCAAGGCTTTTATTTTGCAATTATTATTCTCCATTTTAAAGTTCCAAACTAATCCCATGTGTAACATTGCTTTGGATGAAAAAGTCATATGCGGCCAAAAAAAGCAATTACCTGATGTAAAAATATTCAAGGCTTTTATTTTGAAATTATTATTATTCTCCATTTTAAAGTTCCAAAGTAATCCCATGTGTAACAGTGCTTTGGATGAAAACGTCAAATAAAGCCAAAAACAGCAATTACCTGATGTAAAACTATTCAAGGCTTTTATTTTGAAATTATTATTATGCTCCATTTTAAAGTTCCAAAGTAATCCCATGTGTAACAGTTACTGAGTTAAATCAGTTATATACAGCCCATAGCAGCAGTAGTTCTAAAGGCCAGTTCTCAGTCCTGATCCGTTTCAACTGAGGATAGATAGAACTACAGTGATGCGTATTCGTAGTCCAAATCAGCAGCCAATAGCCTCTTGAGTTCCGTTGCTATGGCAAATAATGGTCTCAGCAGGTGTGAGCTCTGAGCTGTGAGCTCTCAAACACACAAGTGTGTTTGAGCAAACACACTTTACTGAAAAAAAGCATTGGAAACAAATCCTTCTTGTTCGGGAACCGTAATACATATTCGAAAAGCGTTTCGAGCGTATGACAGTTCAATGTGTCTTCTGCGATAGTCCCGAGATTCATATCTGTACCTCACTCAGAGCATTTACAGTGATGAGAGAAAGAAATGTTGTGCCCAGATATGAACCGAGATGGGCTGTCACTCTAATTTGAAGAAAAATGAGAAACTTTGGGTCGCTTAGAGGCAAATTGTGGACAAACCGTAACTGGTATCGACGAGCCGTCTTCACTTTCGAAGAGATCACAGACGTATCTACAAAATGAAATTTGAATGGCATTTCTAGGTGAATTTGTGACGACACAGCAAATCCTCAAAAATAGGGTATTTCTAGGATTTTTCCCATTGAGTTATAATGGGGTTTTTTTCGTAGTTTTTTGCGAATTATGTCGCCACGTTAAGCCCAAATCCCACCAGAAGTAATAGCTCCAATGGCGTGAATTTTCTGCACGTTTTGATACCTCATTTGTAGGTGTGCACCCAGCGGTACGAGCCGCATTAACGGTTACGGAAGAAAAATAAAGAATTATAATAATATTAAAGAGACGCTTGTTGGGTGTAGAGTAATAGGTTCCTGCCATTGCTTTGCATGGCAGGCCCCAATAACTAGAAAATTTCGGAAGAAATTTAGCCGGGGCCTGCCAAGGGGCGCCCGTCGGGCATGGGCCCGGCGTCGTCGCGCCACAAATCGGCGTCGACGCCAAAGGACGCCGCGACGTGATCAGTGGCACGCGGAGAACCGCAAGAACGTTAAACGAGGCGGACGTGCACCGTTCGGTACGATTTAAAATGTTGTCAAGGCTTTTATTTTGGAAGTTTTGTTAACCTTCATTTCAAAGGGCCAAACTAATCCCATGCGTAATAGTCCTTGGGTTAAAATAGTTATATAATGCTCAAAACACAAGTAGCTGATGTAAAAATATTCAAGGCTTTTATTTTGAAATTTTCAGTATGCTTCATTTCAAAGGGCCAAACTAATACCACGTGTAACAGTGCTTTGGATGAAAAAGTCAAATAAAGCCAAAAAGAGCAATTACGTCATGTAAAATTATTCAAGGCTTTTATTTTGAAATTTTCAGAATGCTTCATTTCAAAGGGCCAAACTAATACCACGTGTAACAGTGCTTTGGATGAAAAAGTCAAATAAAGCCAAAAAGAGCAATTACCTGATGTAAAAATATTCAAGGCTTTTATTTTGAAATTATTATTATGCTCCATTTTAAAGTTCCAAACTAATCCCATGTGTAACAGTGCTTTGGATGAAAAAGTCATATAAAGCCAAAAACAGCAATTACCTGATGTAAAAATATTCAAGGCTTTTATTTTGAAATTATTATTATTCTCCATTTTAAAGTTCCAAAGTAATCCCATGTGTAACAGTGCTTTGGATGAAAACGTCAAATAAAGCCAAAAACAGCAATTACCTGATGTAAAAATATTCAAGGCTTTTATTTTGAAATTATTATTATGCTCCATTTTAAAGTTCCAAACTAATCCCATGTGTAACATTGCTTTGGATGAAAAAGTCATATACGGCCAAAAAGAGCAATTACTTCATGTAAAATATTCAAGGCTTTTATTTTGAAATTTTCAGTATGCTTCATTTTAAAGTTCTGAACTAATACCACGTGTAAGAGTGCTTTGGATGAAAAAGTCAAATAAAGCCAAAAAGAGCAATTACGTCATGTAAAAATATTCAAGGCTTTTATTTTGAAACTTTTGTTAAGCTTCATTTCAAAGGGCCAAACTAATACCACGTGTAACAGTGCTTTGGATGAAAAAGTCAAATAAAGCCAAAAAGAGCAATTACATGATGTAAAAATATTCAAGGCTTTTATTTTGAAATTTTTGTTAATATTCATTTCAAAGGGCCAAACTAATACCATGTGTAACAGTGCTTTGGATGAAAAAGTCAAATAAAGCCAAAAAGAGCAATTACGTCATGTAAAAATATTCAAGGCTTTTATTTTGAAATTTGCAGGATGCTTCATTTCAAAGGGCCAAACTAATCCCATGCGTAATAGTCCTTCGGTTAAAATAGTTATATAATGCTCAAAACACAAGTAGCTGATGTAAAAATATTCAAGGCTTTTATTTTGAAATTTTTGTTAAGCTTCATTTTAAAGGGCCAAACTAATACCATGTGTAACAGTGCTTTGGATGAAAAAGTCAAATAAAGCCAAAAAAGAGCAATTACGTCATGTAAAAATATTCAGGGCTTTTATTGTGAAATTTTCAATATGCTTAATTTTAAAGTGTAAAACTAATCCCATGTGTAACAGTTACTGAGTTAAATCAGTTATATACAGCCCAAAGCAGCAAGTAGTTGTAAAGGCCAGTTCTCAGTCCTGATCTGTTTCAACTGAGGATAGATAGAACTACAGTGATGCGTATTCGTAGTCCAAATCAGCAGCCAATAGCCTCTTGAGTTCCGTTGCTATGGCAAATAATGGTCTCAGCAGGTGTGAGCTCTGAGCTGTGAGCTCTCAAACACACAAGTGTGTTTGAGCAAACACACTTTACTGAAAAAAAGCATTGGAAACAAATCCTTCTTGTTCGGGAACCGTAATACATATTCGAAAAGCGTTTTAAGCGTATGACAGTTCAATGTGTCTTCTGCGATAGTCCCGAGATTCATATCTGTACCTCACTCAGAGCATTTACAGTGATGAGAGAAAGAAATGTTGTGCCCAGATATGAACCGAGGTCGGCTGTCACTCTAATATGAGCAAAAATGAGAAACTTTGGGTCGCTTAGAGGCAAATTGTGGACAAACCATAACTGGTATCGACGAGCCGTCTTCACTTTCGAAGAGATCACAGACGTATCTACAAAATGAAATTTGAATGGCATTTCTAGGTGAATTTGTGACGACACAGCAAATCCTCAAAAATAGGGTATTTCTAGGATTTTTCCCATTGAGTTATAATGGGGTTTTTTTCGTAGTTTTTTGCGAATTATGTCGCCACGTTAAGCCCAAATCCCACCACAAGTAATAGCTCCAATGGCGTGAATTTTCTGCACGTTTTGATACCTCATTTGTAGGTGTGCACCCAGCGGTACGAGCCGCATTAACGGTTACGGAAGAAAAATAAAGAATTATAAAGAGACACTTTGTTGGGTGTAGAGTAATAGGTTCCTGCCATTGCTTTGCATGGCAGGCCCCAATTATTATTATGCTCCATTTTAAAGTTCCGAACTAATCCCATGTGTAACATTGCTTTGGATGAAAAAGTCATATACGGCCAAAAAGAGCAATTACTTCATGTAAAATATTCAAGGCTTTTATTTTGAAATTTTCAGTATGCTTCATTTTAAAGTTCTGAACTAATACCACGTGTAAGAGTGCTTTGGATGAAAAAGTCAAATAAAGCCAAAAAGAGCAATTACGTCATGTAAAAATATTCAAGGCTTTTATTTTGAAACTTTTGTTAAGCTTCATTTCAAAGGGCCAAACTAATACCACGTGTAACAGTGCTTTGGATGAAAAAGTCAAATAAAGCCAAAAAGAGCAATTACATGATGTAAAAATATTCAAGGCTTTTATTTTGAAATTTTTGTTAATATTCATTTCAAAGGGCCAAACTAATACCATGTGTAACAGTGCTTTGGATGAAAAAGTCAAATAAAGCCAAAAAGAGCAATTACGTCATGTAAAAATATTCAAGGCTTTTATTTTGAAACTTTTGTTAAGCTTCATTTCAAAGGGCCAAACTAATACCACGTGTAACAGTGCTTTGGATGAAAAAGTCAAATAAAGCCAAAAAGAGCAATTACGTCATGTAAAATTATTCAAGGCTTTTATTTTGAAATTTTCAGTATGCTTCATTTCAAAGGGCCAAACTAATACCACGTGTAACAGTGCTTTGGATGAAAAAGTCAAATAAAGCCAAAAAGAGCAATTACCTGATGTAAAAATATTCAAGGCTTTTATTTTGAAATTATTATTATGCTCCATTTTAAAGTTCCAAACTAATCCCATGTGTAACAGTGCTTTGGATGAAAAAGTCATATAAAGCCAAAAACAGCAATTACCTGATGTAAAAATATTCAAGGCTTTTATTTTGAAATTATTATTATTCTCCATTTTAAAGTTCCAAACTAATCCCATGTGTAACATTGCTTTGGATGAAAAAGTCATATACGGCCAAAAAAAGCAATTACCTGATGTAAAAATATTCAAGGCTTTTATTTTGAAATTATTATTATTCTCCATTTTAAAGTTCCAAAGTAATCCCATGTGTAACAGTGATTTGGATGAAAACGTCAAATAAAGCCAAAAACAGCAATTACCTGATGTAAAAATATTCAAGGCTTTTATTTTGAAATTATTATTCTCCATTTTAAAGTTCCAAACTAATCCCATGTGTAACATTGCTTTGGATGAAAAAGTCATATACGGCCAAAAAAAGCAATTACCTGATGTGAAAATATTCAAGGCTTTTATTTTGAAATTATTATTCTCCATTTTAAAGTTCCAAAGTAATCCCATGTGTAACAGTGCTTTGGATGAAAACGTCAAATAAAGCCAAAAACAGCAATTACCTGATGTAAAAATATTCAAGGCTTTTATTTTGAAATTATTATTATGCTCCATTTTAAAGTTCCAAACTAATCCCATGTGTAACAGTTACTGAGTTAAATCAGTTAT
Source organism: Xiphophorus maculatus (assembly GCF_002775205.1). NCBI lineage: Eukaryota > Metazoa > Chordata > Actinopteri > Cyprinodontiformes > Poeciliidae > Xiphophorus > Xiphophorus maculatus. The sequence continues at coordinate 7,117,087 of NC_036458.1, read as the reverse complement.
ATACAGCCCATAGCAGCAGTAGTTCTAAAGGCCAGTTCTCAGTCCTGATCTGTTTCAACTGAGGATAGATAGAACTACAGTGATGCGTATTCGTAGTCCTAACCAGCAGCCAATAGCCTCTTGAGTTCCGTTGCTATGGCAAATAATGGTCTCAGCAGGTGTGAGCTCTGAGCTGTGAGCTCTCAAACACACAAGTGTGTTTGAGCAAACACACTTTACTGAAAAAAAGCATTGGAAACAAATCCTTCTTGTTCGGGAACCGTAATACATATTCGAAAAGCGTTTCGAGCGTATGACAGTTCAATGTGTCTTCTGCGATAGTCCCGAGATTCATATCTGTACCTCACTCAGAGCATTTACAGCGATGAGAGAAAGAAATGTTGTGCCCATATCTGATCCGAGGTCGGCTGTCACTCTAATATGAGCAAAAATGAGAAACTTTGGGTCGCTTAGAGGCAAATTGTGGACAAACCATAACTGGTATCGACGAGCCGTCTTCACTTTCGAAGAGATCACAGACGTATCTACAAAATGAAATTTGAATGGCATTTCTAGGTGAATTTGTGACGACACAGCAAATCCTCAAAAATAGGGTATTTCTAGGATTTTTCCCATTGAGTTATAATGGGGTTTTTTTCGTAGTTTTTTGCGAATTATGTCGCCACGTTAAGCCCAAATCCCACCAGAAGTAATAGCTCCAATGGCGTGAATTTTCTGCACGTTTTGATACCTCATTTGTAGGTGTGCACCCAGCGGTATGAGCCGCATTAACGGTTACGGAAGAAAAATAAAGTTCTATAATAATAACTAGAAAAACAAAATTTCTGAAGAAATTTAGCCGGGGCCTGCCAAGGCGCGGCCGTGGGGTTCGGGCCCGGCGTCGTAGCGCCACAAATTTGCGTCGACGCCAAAGAACGCCGCGACGTAAGCAGTGGCACGCGGAGAACCGCAAGAACGTTAAGCGAGGCGGACGTGCACCGTTCGGTACGATTTAAAATGTTGTCAAGGCTTTTATTTTGGAAGTTTTGTTAAACTTCATTTCAAAGGGCCAAACTAATCCCATGCGTAATAGTCCTTGGGTTAAAATAGTTATATAATGCTCAAAACACAAGTAGCTGATGTAAAAATATTCAAGGCTTTTATTTTGAAATTTTCAGTATGCTTCATTTCAAAGGGCCAAACTAATACCACGTGTAACAGTGCTTTGGATGAAAAAGTCAAATAAAGCCAAAAAGAGCAATTACGTCATGTAAAATTATTCAAGGCTTTTATTTTGAAATTTTCAGAATGCTTCATTTCAAAGGGCCAAACTAATACCACGTGTAACAGTGCTTTGGATGAAAAAGTCAAATAAAGCCAAAAAGAGCAATTACATGATGTAAAAATATTCAAGGCTTTTATTTTGAAATTTTCAGTATGCTTCATTTTAAAGTTCTGAACTAATACCACGTGTAAGAGTGCTTTGGATGAAAAAGTCAAATAAAGCCAAAAAGAGCAATTACGTCATGTAAAAATATTCAAGGCTTTTATTTTGAAATTTTCAGTATGCTTCATTTTAAAGTTCTGAACTAATACCACGTGTAAGAGTGGTTTGGATGAAAAAGTCAAATAAAGCCAAAAAGAGCAATTACCTGATGTAAAAATATTCAAGGCTTTTATTTTGAAATTTTCAGTATGCTTAATTTTAAAGTTCCAAAATAATCCCATGTGTAACAGTTACTGAGTTAAATCAGTTATATACAGCCCATAGCAGCAGTAGTTCTAAAGGCCAGTTCTCAGTCCTGATCTGTTTCAACTGAGGATAGATAGAACTACAGCGATGCGAATTTGTAGTCCAAATCAGCAGCCAATAGCCTCTTGAGTTCCGTTGCCATGGTAAATAATGGTCTCAGCAGGTGTGAGCTGTGAGTCATACATGCTCAAACACACAATTGTGTGTTTGAGCCAACACGGTTTACTGAAAAAAAGCATTGGAAACAAATCCTTCTTGTTCGGGAACCGTAATACATATTCGAAAAGCGTTTCGAGCGTATGAGAGGCCTATGTGTCGTCTGCGATAGTCCCGAGATTCATATCTGTACCTCACTCAGAGCATTTACAGTGATGAGAGAAAGAAATGTTGTGCCCAGATCTGAAATTCTATTCAAATACATGGGAGAGAGCCTCAGACAGCCTCAGAAAATCCTGTCGCATGACTTTGCTCTGAAGCACCGTGACAGAAAACCGTACGGTCTAGATAAATTTCGAAAACATTTTACCGGAGCAGACAGGCGTATCAATGTCAGGACCGATTTTGATACTAATCGTGCGATATTTGTGGGCGTGATGGCGATTTCAAAAATGATTTGGGCTGAAAAAGTTGTCTTCATCTCTCACTCTAAGCAGCCAGAGACGCACTCTAACTTTAGGAAAAATGAGAAACTTTGGGTCGCTTAGAGGCAAATTGTGGACAAACCGTAACTGGTATCGACGAGCCGTCTTCACTTTCGAAGAGATCACAGACGTATCTACAAAATGAAATTTGAATGGCATTTCTAGGTGAATTTGTGACGACACAGCAAATCCTCAAAAATAGGGTATTTCTAGGATTTTTCCCATTGAGTTATAATGGGGTTTTTTTCGTAGTTTTTTGCGAATTATGTCGCCACGTTAAGGCCAAATCCCACCAGAAGTAATAGCTGGAATGGCGTGAATTTTCTGCAGGTTTTGATACCTCATTTGTAGGTGTGCACCAAGCGGTATGAGCCGCATTAACGGTTACGGAAGAAAAATAAAGAAGAAAAATTTCGGAAGAAATTTAGCCGGGGCCTGCCAAGGCGCGGCCGTGGGGTTCGGGCCCGGCGTCGTCGCGCCACAAATCGGCGTCGACGCCAAAGAACGCCGCGACGTAAGCAGTGGCACGCGGAGAACCGCAAGAACGTTAAGCGAGGCGGACGTGCACCGTTCGGTACGATTTAAAATGTTGTCGAGGCTTTTATTTTGGAAGTTTTGTTAAACTTCATTTCAAAGGGCCAAACTAATCCCATGCGTAATAGTCCTTGGGTTAAAATAGTTATATAATGCTCAAAACACAAGTAGCTGATGTAAAAATATTCAAGGCTTTTATTTTGAAATTTTCAGTATGCTTCATTTCAAAGGGCCAAACTAATACCACGTGTAACAGTGCTTTGGATGAAAAAGTCAAATAAAGCCAAAAAGAGCAATTACCTGATGTAAAAATATTCAAGGCTTTTATTTTGAAATTATTATTATTCTCCATTTTAAAGTTCCAAAGTAATCCCATGTGTAACAGTGCTTTGGATGAAAACGTCAAATAAAGCCAAAAACAGCAATTACCTGATGTAAAAATATTCAAGGCTTTTATTTTGAAATTATTATTCTCCATTTTAAAGTTCCAAACTAATCCCATGTGTAACATTGCTTTGGATGAAAAAGTCATATACGGCCAAAAAAAGCAATTACCTGATGTAAAAATATTCAAGGCTTTTATTTTGAAATTATTATTATTCTCCATTTTAAAGTTCCAAAGTAATCCCATGTGTAACAGTGATTTGGATGAAAACGTCAAATAAAGCCAAAAACAGCAATTACCTGATGTAAAAATATTCAAGGCTTTTATTTTGAAATTATTATTCTCCATTTTAAAGTTCCAAACTAATCCCATGTGTAACATTGCTTTGGATGAAAAAGTCATTTACGGCCAAAAAAAGCAATTACCTGATGTGAAAATATTCAAGGCTTTTATTTTGAAATTATTATTCTCCATTTTAAAGTTCCAAAGTAATCCCATGTGTAACAGTGCTTTGGATGAAAACGTCAAATAAAGCCAAAAACAGCAATTACCTGATGTAAAAATATTCAAGGCTTTTATTTTGAAATTATTATTATGCTTCATTTCAGAGGGCCAAACTATTCCATTGTGTAACAGTGCTTTGGATAAAAAAGTCACATAAAGCCAAAAAGCGCAATTACCTGATGTAAAAATATTCAAGGCTTTTATTTTGAAATTATTATTATGCTCCATTTTAAAGTTCCGAACTAATCCCATGTGTAACAGTGCTTTGGATGAAAAAGTCAAATAAAGCTCAAAAGAGCAATTACATGATGTAAAAATATTCAAGGCTTTTATTTTGAAATTTTTGTTAAGCTTCATTTTAAAGTTCAAAACTAATCCCATGTGTAACAGTGCTTTGGATGAAAACGTCATATACGGCCAAAAAAAGCAATTACATTATGTAAAAATATTCAAGGCTTTTATTTTGAAATTATTATTATGCTCCATTTTAAAGTTCCGAACTAATCCCATGTGTAACATTGCTTTGGATGAAAAAGTCATATACGGCCAATAAGAGGAATTACGTCATGTAAAATTATTCAAGGCTTTTATTTTGAAATTTTCAGAATGCTTCATTTCAAAGGGCCAAACTAATACCACGTGTAACAGTGCTTTGGATGAAAAAGTCAAATAAAGCCAAAAAGAGCAATTACCTGATGTAAAAATATTCAAGGCTTTTATTTTGAAATTATTATTATGCTCCATTTTAAAGTTCCAAACTAATCCCATGTGTAACAGTGCTTTGGATGAAAAAGTCATATAAAGCCAAAAACAGCAATTACCTGATGTAAAAATATTCAAGGCTTTTATTTTGAAATTATTATTATTCTCCATTTTAAAGTTCCAAAGTAATCCCATGTGTAACAGTGCTTTGGATGAAAACGTCAAATAAAGCCAAAAACAGCAATTACCTGATGTAAAAATATTCAAGGCTTTTATTTTGAAATTATTATTCTCCATTTTAAAGTTCCAAACTAATCCCATGTGTAACATTGCTTTGGATGAAAAAGTCATATACGGCCAAAAAAAGCAATTACCTGATGTAAAAATATTCAAGGCTTTTATTTTGAAATTATTATTATGCTCCATTTTAAAGTTCCGAACTAATCCCATGTGTAACATTGCTTTGGATGAAAAAGTCAAATAAAGCTCAAAAGAGCAATTACATGATGTAAAAATATTCAAGGCTTTTATTTTGAAATTTTTGTTAAGCTTCATTTTAAAGTTCAAAACTAATCCCATGTGTAACAGTGCTTTGGATGAAAACGTCATATACGGCCAAAAAAAGCAATTACATTATGTAAAAATATTCAAGGCTTTTATTTTGAAATTATTATTATGCTCCATTTTAAAGTTCCGAACTAATCCCATGTGTAACATTGCTTTGGATGAAAAAGTCATATACGGCCAATAAGAGGAATTACGTCATGTAAAATTATTCAAGGCTTTTATTTTGAAATTTTCAGAATGCTTCATTTCAAAGGGCCAAACTAATACCACGTGTAACAGTGCTTTGGATGAAAAAGTCAAATAAAGCCAAAAAGAGCAATTACCTGATGTAAAAATATTCAAGGCTTTTATTTTGAAATTATTATTATGCTCCATTTTAAAGTTCCAAACTAATCCCATGTGTAACAGTGCTTTGGATGAAAAAGTCATATAAAGCCAAAAACAGCAATTACCTGATGTAAAAATATTCAAGGCTTTTATTTTGAAATTATTATTATTCTCCATTTTAAAGTTCCAAAGTAATCCCATGTGTAACAGTGCTTTGGATGAAAACGTCAAATAAAGCCAAAAACAGCAATTACCTGATGTAAAAATATTCAAGGCTTTTATTTTGAAATTATTATTCTCCATTTTAAAGTTCCAAACTAATCCCATGTGTAACATTGCTTTGGATGAAAAAGTCATATACGGCCAAAAAAAGCAATTACCTGATGTAAAAATATTCAAGGCTTTTATTTTGAAATTATTATTATGCTCCATTTTAAAGTTCCAAACTAATCCCATGTGTAACAGTTACTGAGTTAAATCAGTTATATACAGCCCATAGCAGCAGTAGTTCTAAAGGCCAGTTCTCAGTCCTGATCTGTTTCAACTGAGGATAGATAGAACTACAGTGATGCGTATTCGTAGTCCTAACCAGCAGCCAATAGCCTCTTGAGTTCCGTTGCTATGGCAAATAATGGTCTCAGCAGGTGTGAGCTCTGAGCTGTGAGCTCTCAAACACACAAGTGTGTTTGAGCAAACACACTTTACTGAAAAAAAGCATTGGAAACAAATCCTTCTTGTTCGGGAACCGTAATACATATTCGAAAAGCGTTTCGAGCGTATGACAGTTCAATGTGTCTTCTGCGATAGTCCCGAGATTCATATCTGTACCTCACTCAGAACATTTACAGTGATGAGAGAAAGAAATGTTGTGCCCAGATATGAACCGAGATGGGCTGTCACTGTAATTTCAGCAAAAATGAGAAAGTTTGGGTCGCTTAGAGGCAAATTGTGGACAAACCGTAACTGGTATCGACGAGCCGTCTTCACTTTCGAAGAGATCACAGACGTATCTACAAAATGAAATTTGAATGGCATTTCTAGGTGAATTTGTGACGACACAGCAAATCCTCAAAAATAGGGTATTTCTAGGATTTTTCCCATTGAGTTATAATGGGGTTTTTTTCGCAGTTTTTTGCGAATTATGTCGCCACGTTAAGCCCAAATCCCACCAAAAATAATAGCTCCAATGGCGTGAATTTTCTGCACGTTTTGATACCTCATTTGTAGGTGTGCACCCAGCGGTATGAGCCGCATTAACGGTTACGGAAGAATAAAGAATATTAAAGAGACGCTTCTCTCCGACAATAGTAATAGGTTCCTGCCATTGCTTTGCATGGCAGGCCCCAACTAGAAAATTTCGGAAGAAATTTAGCCGGGGCCTGCCAAGGCGCGCCCGTGGGGTTCGGGCCCGGCGTCGTCACGCCACAAATCGGCATCGCCGCGACGTAAGCAGTGGCACGCGGAGAACCGCAAGAACGTTAAGCGAGGCGGACGTGCACCATTCAGTACGATTTAAAATTTTTGTCAAAGCTTTTATTTTGGAAGTTTTGTTAAACTTCATTTTAAAGTTCCGAACTAATACCATGTGTAACAGTGCTTTGGATGAAAAAGTCATACAAAGCCAAAAACAGCAATTGCATGATGTAAAAATATTCAAGGCTTTTATTTTGAAATTTTCAGTATGCTCCATTTTAAAGTTCCGAACGAATCCCATGTGTAACAGTGCTTTGGATAAAAAAGTCACATAAAGCCAAAAAGCGCAATTACCTGATGTAAAAATATGCAAGGCTTTTATTTTGAAATTATTATTATGCTCCATTTTAAAGTTCCGAACTAATCCCATGTGTAACAGTGCTTTGGATGAAGAAGTCACATAAAGCCAAAAAGCGCAATTACCTGATGTAAAAATATTCAAGGCTTTTATTTTGAAATTATTATTATGCTCCATTTTAAAGTTCCGAACAAATCCCATGTGTAACAGTGCTTTGGATGAAAAAGTCATATACGGCCAAAAAGAGCAATTACATGACGTAAAAATATTCAAGGCTTTTATTTTGAAATTTTCAGTATGCTTCATTTCAGAGGGCCAAACTATTCCATTGTGTAACAGTGCTTTGGATAAAAAAGTCACATAAAGCCAAAAAGCGCAATTACCTGATGTAAAAATATTCAAGGCTTTTATTTTGAAATTATTATTATGCTCCATTTTAAAGTTCCGAACTAATCCCATGTGTAACATTGCTTTGGATGAAAAAGTCAAATAAAGCTCAAAAGAGCAATTACATGATGTAAAAATATTCAAGGCTTTTATTTTGAAATTTTTGTTAAGCTTCATTTTAAAGTTCAAAACTAATCCCATGTGTAACAGTGCTTTGGATGAAAACGTCATATACGGCCAAAAAAAGCAATTACATTATGTAAAAATATTCAAGGCTTTTATTTTGAAATTATTATTATTCTCCATTTTAAAGTTCCGAACTAATCCCATGTGTAACATTGCTTTGGATGAAAAAGTCATATACGGCCAATAAGAGCAATTACGTCATGTAAAATATTCAAGGCTTTTATTTTGAAATTATTATTATGCTCCATTTTAAAGTTCCAAACTAATCCCATGTGTAACATTGCTTTGGATGAAAAAGTCATATACGGCCAAAAAGAGCAATTACGTCATGTAAAATATTCAAGGCTTTTATTTTGAAATTTTCAGTATGCTTAATTTTAAAGTTCCAAACTAATCCCATGTGTAACAGTTACTGAGTTCAATCAGTTATATACAGCCCATAGCAGCAGGTAGTTCTAAAGGCCAGTTCTCAGTCCTGATCTGTTTCAACTGAGGATAGATAGAACTACAGCGATGCGTATCTGTAGTCCAAATCAGCAGCCAATAGCCTCTTGAGTTCCGTTGCTATGGTAAATAATGGTCTCAGCAGGTGTGAGCTCTGAGCGCTGAGCTCTCAAACACACTGTGTGTTTGAGCAAACACATTTTACTGACAAAAAAGCATTGGAAACAAATCCTTCTTGTTCGGGAACCGTAATACATATTCGAAAAGCGTTTGCAGCGTATGACAGTTCAATGTGTCTTCTGCGATAGTCCCGAGATTCATATCTGTACCTCACTCAGAACATTTACAGCGATGAGAGAAAGAAATGTTGTGCCCAGATCTGAAATTCTATTCAAATACATGGGAGAGAGCCTCAGACAGCCTCAGAAAATCCTGTCGCATGACTTTGCTCTGAAGCACCGTGACAGAAAACCGTACGGTCTAGATAAATTTCGAAAACATTTTACCGGAGCAGACAGGCGTATCAATGTCAGGACCGATTTTGATACTAATCGTGCGATATTTGTGGGTGTGATGGCGATTTCAAAAATGATTTGGGTTGAAAAAGTTGTCTTCATCTCTCACTCTAAGCAGCCAGAAACGCACTCTAACTTGAGCAAAAATGAGAAAGTTTGGGTCGCTTAGAGGCAAATTGTGGACAAACCGTAACTGGTATCGACGAGCCGTCTTCACTTTCGAAGAGATCACAGACGTATCTACAAAATGAAATTTGAATGGCATTTCTAGGTGAATTTGTGACGACACAGCAAATCCTCAAAAATAGGGTATTTCTAGGATTTTTCCCATTGAGTTATAATGGGGTTTTTTTCGCACTTTTTTGCGAATTATGTCGCCACGTTAAGCCCAAATCCCACCAAAAATAATAGCTCCAATGGCGTGAATTTTCTGCACGTTTTGATACCTCATTTGTAGGTGTGCACCCAGCGGTATGAGCCGCATTAACGGTTACGGAAGAATAAAGAATATTAAAGAGACGCTTCTCTCCGACAATAGTAATAGGTTCCTGCCATTGCTTTGCATGGCAGGCCCCAATAAAGAAACACTTTCTCCGACAATAGCAATAGGTTCCTGCCATTGCTTTGCATGGCAGGCCCCAATAATAATAATATTAAAGAGACGCTTCTCTCCGACAATAGTAATAGGTTCCTGCCATTGCTTTGCATGGCAGGCCCCAATTAAAGAGACGCTTCTCTCCGACAATAGTAATAGGTTCCTGCCATTGCTTTGCATGGCAGGCCCCAATAATAAAGAGACGCTTGTTGGGTGTAGAGTAATAGGTTCCTGCCATTGCTTTGCATGGCAGGCCCCAATAATACTTAAAGAGACGCTTCTCTCCGACAATAGTAATAGGTTCCTGCCATTGCTTTGCATGGCAGGCCCCAATAAAGAATAAAGAGACGCCTTGTTGGGTGTAGAGTAATAGGTTCCTGCCATTGCTTTGCATGGCAGGCCCCAATGAACTAATAATAATAATAATAATGTTATTATTAATAATAATATACCATTATTATTATTATTATTATTATTATTATTGATATATTATTATTGTTATTATTATTATTATTATTTTAATTTTAAAATTGTTTTAGTTAATGAAAATATATGTGATCTCCTGTGAGTAAAAAAAAATGAAGTCAACAAGGTGCCAGGTTATGTTTTCAGCAAAATATTAGAGTTGCTTACATTGAAACAGGATAGATGTTTAGAAGGCACAAGTGTTCAGCTCCGTTTCCTTTCTTGTAGTGTTTCTTAGAAAGAGCACACAACACGGTGAGTGTTTTGAGAACAGGTTGTATCCGCATGGAGGAAAACAAGAGAACAGCCCAAGTCAGCTACGGTAACCAACCAACACTGCTATTTATGATCAAACTCCCTGCTCACAGAAATATTCCTGTGACTAGCTTCTTCCCAAGCCTGAAATCTGGCATGGAAATACAGATGGAATAACTTATTAACCGTGACGCTGTGCTCATATTTAATACAGTAGATTTTAGTCTGTTTACTTTTAGATGTTTATTTTAAGTTTAAAAAAATGCAATTTCACAAATTATTCATCACCATGAAAGTATCACAGTATTCTCTTATCTTTATGGAAAGTTGTGATTTCCGTCACTGAGGTGTGCTAATTGATTTTAGCATGTCTCCAGCATTCACTCCAGATCTTAACAAGCTTCTCTGACGATACTAAATTGGTCTTAACATGGTTCATGCTCTCCTTTTCTTTCAGAGCACGTATGACCGCTGTCCTCTGGAGCTGGTTCGGTGTATCAAACACATCCTCTACACAGAGCAGAGGCTCATCAGAGAGGCTACAAATGTAGGTTTGATGCAGGTGGCATTTGCAGTATGTCGCCTGCACACACACACACACACACGCGCGCGCCAACACACACCCATCCAATGATAATGCCAAATCCTGGATCAAGTCTAACATTACTAAGTGAAGCCTAAATTACATAATGGTCCAGAAATTGGGTAATTGGAAAACGGCTCTCTTTTTCTGTTGTTTGTCCACCAAATGTTAGCCCGTTTATTACGTTGTTGTAAAAGTGATTCATTAGCACATTAGGGTCTTTTCAGTTTTATAGCTGACTCCATTTTAATGCCATATGAACTGCTGCTTTTTCAGTTTACACAATGGCCCTGAGTTCTAAAACCCTGAAACCAGCAGTGCGTGAAACATCTGACTCCCACTAAGTCCTGTTCTGAATTGATTTTCAGTCACAACATGTTTTTTTCTATTTGCGAAATTGACTTTGACCGAATTAATTTCATGCTGTTTAGCCTGAACCTTCATGGCACCATGGTGCACTCATAGTCTACCAGTGAGCCCACATCCTTTTTTTTTTTCCATGTCGGCTTTCTGTGTCTCCACAGTATTTGCTTTCAGTCGCTGGGGAGTTTGTCGTCAAATACACTAACAGCAACATAAAGCAGCCAGCATCCCACCCTGAGGCCTCTAAAATAACAGCTCACCAGTGGCTACCCATTTGTATTAGCAATCCAAATAAACGATCCAGTCTTCCACGTGGACATATGTTTGTCTTTCTCATTCCTCCATCTCTACGTTTTTCACATTTTATTTAGTCAAGCTCTCCGGTGGGTGGGATGATGGACAGCATGTCTCAGAAGTACCAGCAGATCAACCAAGTCTTTGAGGAGCTTCGCCTACTCACACAAGACACTGAGAATGACCTTCGCAAGCTCCAGCACAACCAGGAGTACTTTATCATCCAGTACCAAGAAAGCCTTCGCATTCAGGGTGAGACCGGAGGGCACGCATGTCAATCTTGCTGTTGCTCTAAATTAATTATTTGACTTACTAACATTTGCAATGAGCAGCTACAGGGTGGGTAATTAGTAAAGACATCTATAAAGGTGAAACATGTTTAGGTGGCGTGGTGTGTGGCTTTTATAAACATTTGGTTAATTGAAGTGCGTCCTGTTTTGGTCAGTTTGGATTACTAAAATTGGTTCTGTTTGCTGAATGCCAGAATGCATTTGTTCAAAATCAGCAGCAGTGTGCATACACAGAGATTCCTATGCATTTAAACAAGATGGAAAAACCCAGATGATGATGTCACGTTTTAGTAAGCAACTGTCGCACTAGTGGCCTTCATTTCAAAATAACCAGACAGGAAATGGGAAAAGAGAGAAGAGAGGTAGACATGTAGCAAAGGTCCTCAGCTCTGAAATGGAAACCATCGACTGCTTCAGCAAAGACTAATAGCCTCCATATGTGGGGCACCTGATCTACTGCTGCACCAAGTCCAGGTTAAAGCAAGTCCTGTACCAACATGGCTTGAAAGGCCGCTCAGGTAACAAAGAAGCCATTACCCCAGAAGCAGTATACAAATTCAGTTTGCAGAAGCTCTTTAACTTTCAGTCACATTTCCTCTTGTCTGATAAAAGTGAAGTTTGTTATCAATAATAACCATTTTTATAGAAGGAAAATTGATTATGTTTGCTGCCTGAGAATAGTGTCTCAACCGTGAAGGACTGTTGGGCACTTTGATAATCAGATAAAATAATTAGCAAATAATTGAATTAAATAGAATGCATGTATGTCAGTAAAAACATATATATTATTAATTTAACCTTTTTGTAAATAGATCTACTTTCCATAATTCTAAATTGATAAAGATTGGAAACATTTAGGTTTTTTAATGCCAGACAGTGAGGGGGGTAAAAAAAAAGTTTTCATAACATATTTCATAACAGCTTTTTCTTTTTTCTTCTTCTACAAGAGTCAGCACACAATGGAAGTTTTTAAAGTCTGTACTACCCTAAAGGGATTTCTTTTGAGTTAACTATTATGGGCCAGAGGGTAAAACATATTCAGTATTTGCACAAGTTAAAGACTTTCTACCTCCTCTGTTTTGATCAGTCTTTAACTTGTCCACACCCTCTACAGCTCAGCTGTCCAGCCTTGCCACTCTGCCCCCTTCTGACCGGCAGCTAAGGGAGCCTGCCCTTCTCAGCAAGAGAGCTACTGTGGAGGCATGGCTGACAAGAGAAGCCAACACACTACAGAAATACCGCCTGGTGAGAAACCTCAGTAAAAACACTTCATGTTGTTTGTTTTGGTAACACATTTGTAAAGCATGTGATTTTGATTATTTTTTTTTTTGCAAATGCTACTAAATTTTAGTGCTCACAGTCCATCGCTATGATCACTAAAATTGTATTGTGATAGTTTGCACTTGTTTTGACCGTTTTCTCTGCAGGACCTGGCAGAGAAGCACCAGAAAACACTGCAGCTGTTGCGAAAGCAGCAGACAATCATTCTGGATGACGAGTTGATCCAGTGGAAGAGACGGCAACAGCTGGCAGGCAATGGGGGCCCGCCGGAGGGGGGCTTGGACATCCTTCAGTCCTGGTGGGGTTTTTTCCATCTCCTGCTGAGAACACAGCCACTAGAACTCCTCACACAGCATGAAATTATGAGTTTATTAGGCTCCAGCAGGCTTCTTGTGGGTTTATCTGAAGCTTTTAATAAGAGAAATGCTTACGTATACACAGACTGCTGTTTCCTACTCATTGCCTTTGGAATCTTTGATATTCTTATTGTTTACTTACTCTTTATTTTATGCTGAAAAAGCTTTCTATATACTTTAAGCTCATTTTATGAAGCAGAATTTAAGCACATATTTCGGTTGTGATTTAAAAAATATTAATAGACATATTTCTAATGTGCGGATTTTTTGTGTGCATGTTTTTATGTCAGGTGTGAGAAGCTCGCTGAGACTATTTGGCAAAACAGGCAGCAGATTCGGAGGGCAGAGCACCTTAGGCAACAGCTGCCCATTCCAGGACCTATCGAAGAGCTACTCAATGAACTCAACAGCACTATCACGGATATCATCTCAGCTTTGGTCACCAGGTGTGTGAGCTTTTAAACTTCCTCTAAGTATTTGCCCCCATACAAATTTCTTCTGTGATTGCTTTTCTGTAATTTTAGCATTCTGACAACAAACAAAGATAAGATGAGTAAATACAACAGGTGGATTTTAATTATTTAAATGACTAAGTGGCCCCATCTGATGAAGTTGTTCCTTCCTGAAACTAATAGCCAGTAGTTTCTCCCTAGACGGCCATCAAGTGTTTGTCTTTATTTTGTTGTGTTGGAATTTTGGCCCACTCTTCTTTGCAGATTTTTTTTTTATTTACCCACATTTGAAGTAGTTTTTTTTTGTTATTCTTGGATGGAATTGCGTAAACTCTGTGATCTTGATTTTAAGGTCACACACTGAAATGGTGTGACATTTTTTTCTCAACAGAATTAAATTACACTAAGTTGTCCAGGTTGCATATCAGTCACAGACCTCTATCACCAAAATATTTGTATGTAACTGGACACACACCTTCAATATGTTTTTCTCATGTCTTGTCAGTCCACAATCAGTTTGTGGAATCATAGAAAAGTCTTGGGGATCATTTAGGGATTTTATTAGATTTTTTGCAAATGTGAGAGAAGTCCTTGTGGTTTCGTTTTGATCACCAGAGGTTTTGGCCTTAGAATTTTCTCATGGAAGCCAAAGTTTCCCCAGTTTTGTTTTGTTAATGTCAGATCCTAAACACTGGCCTTAGCTGATTAAACTGCTTTAGATGTTGTTCTGGGTCTTTTATGACCTCCTGGATAAGTCATCAGTGAACTCTTGAAACCAGTCCTTGGACAGCCACTCCAAGGAATATCTGTCACTGTCCCATGCTTTTTCCATTTTGTGGAAAATTACTTTCACTGTTGTCTGCTAGAGCAGGAAATATTCTTTTCCCTCTTTCCACCTTTTGTTTTTCGTCTGTTGTTGAATTTATTTAGCTTGGATATTTGCCTTTTTGATGTCTCTCTTTATTTAGCCTACTTCATGTAATCAAGCAGGTTCTGTTTAATTGATTTCCTGACTCTGCCAGGCTGTGGCTACCAAAAGTTAAATCCAGCTTTGAAATGTTTTAGCGAAGGAGGTTATTATATTTTCACTCACGGCCAGGTCGGTTTGGACTGGAAATCATCATTTAAAATCTTCTTTTTCTACTTGGACATGTCTGCTTCTTTGTCTGACATAAAAACTGGTTTAATGGCCTGACATATTTAAGTGTCACAAAAATAGCAAAAAACAGAAGTAATCTGTAATAAGGAAAGCAGCTTTTCACAGCACTGTAAATGTTTTTTTCTTATCATTATACATCGTACTTGAACAGTGTTGTTGCAGTCTGAAAGAGTCATCACTGGTCCATTAGAGTAGCTTGAGATAGAGGATGGAAGATGAACCCACCTAAAGAGGTCTACTGAGACATGAAGCAGACATTGTGAAAGAAAGGGCACATGCAACTTGTTTCAGTCCATTATTGTAGTCCCCAAAGGCCCATCTGCCAGGATGCTTTTCGCCTTTCACCATATCTGAGCAGGAGTGCGCTAAAGTTTTTGACAGCACCCTCTCACGCTGCCTCATAAGATAGTCCCCACAGGTACTGATAACACACAGAGAAGTCGTGTCATTGTCACAGCAATTTATGACAGGCTACAGACAAGCCTGTGACCAGACAGTAATGCATTGTTTCTTGGGCAACATCCTCTTTAGAGTCTCTTAAAGTCTTCTGAGGTTTCACACTGTCAAAAGGAGAGAACTGTGTTCCCAATGCCACTCACCTCAGCTGCACATCAGAAGCCTTTGAGTCTCATAACAACATAATAATTTTACTCACACTCCCTCTGGGCCTGCAGGATTATGCTGTTGGTTGTATTGTATTCTGTCTGCCTTTTTGCTTTACGTGTTTGTGTGTTACTACATAAATGAATAATGTTGACAGAAATATTTCAAAAGAATATTTCAACCGAAGCGGTATTTTTAGCGTGACCTACCTTTAATTCGCATTGTTGTGCCCACGGTCATTTAAAGGTTTAAACCTGCTTAAAGGAAACTACAATTGTGTTTTATTATTAAACCAGAGATATTAAGATTTGCCTGCATGACTGAATGAAAGGAGGAGGATTTTAAAAAACTTATTTAAACAAAACTTGTATAGAATGAAGATATGCAGGTGGCCATGGATAAACTTTATTATTAGAATTACATAGATAATTGAAATTGGGATTCAAATGAATAATTACAGCTGCTGTGGAAGACATTTTTAAAGAGGCAGTGTTACATAAAATTGACTTATTTCTTTACATCATATTATTCCGTTATTCCGCCATCAAAAACATACCTGGAATGTTGCTTTGATTCATTCATGCATGTTTGAAGAATCCTGTGACATCCATTCAAGGTGCTTAAATACTTGGGGGAACCGAGCGCAGCCTTTTCCTTGACAGTTTATGAGCTACTTTTCAGTGCAACACTGATAAAAACATTGTTGAAAGCTTAATGGAGAAGCATTGCTGGGATGAAGTGCTGAAGACAAAGTGTCAGAAAGAGCAGGAGCTTCTTAAAAAGACAGAGGCCGGGGCGTGCCGTGGTGGCGTAGGGGATAGCGCGACCCATGTTGGTGGCCTTGAGTCCTCGACGCGGCTGTCGCAGGTTCGACTCCCGGACCCGACAATATTTGCCACATGTCTTCCCCCTTTCCTGTCAGCCTATTTTCATATAAGGGACAATAGAGCTCACAAAAGACCCCCTGGAGGGGTCAAGAAAACAAGACAGAGGCCCAATTTCAAGGTGTTACGTTGTAAAGTCAAATTCTTTTTAGTCATGTTTGATATAGAGAGCATTTTTATCTCAATTGAAGGTAACATAGTTACTTGATTGTGCTATAATATGGCACTATATGCCTGAAAAATATATAATACTGATGCCCATAAAAGGCAAAAGAAAAAAATAACAAGATTAAACATTCATAGTTTTTGAACATCCAACTAAGTAGTCAAAAATATGCAGAATTCATTGTATTGGAAGCAGAAATATGTTCTAAACTCTATAAAATTTCATTTTAACATGGTGTATAATACATGGCTGTATTACAGGTGACCACATAAATAAACACCGGTTAGTTCTGCTTTTACCTCCTTGTGTGACCTTCTATTCTGTGTTTACAGCACCTTCATCATTGAGAAACAGCCACCCCAGGTTCTGAAGACCCAAACCAAGTTTGCTGCCACAGTACGCCTCCTAGTGGGAGGGAAACTGAACGTTCACATGAACCCTCCACAGGTCAAAGCAACCATAATTAGCGAGCAGCAAGCCAAGGCATTGCTGAAAAATGAAAACACAAGGAAGTAAGTTTACAGCGCTCTTTTTCTCTGCCAATGCAAATTTAAAAACATAAAAAACATTGCTGTGTGTTATTTATTTGGTAATTATAAATCAGAGATAACACAGATCACATGTGGAGTTTCTCGAGGCTATGCAAGACGTTTCCCACAGAGATCAATAAATGAGAGCTTGTTGAGAACGATATTTCTGTTGAAGCCTCTTTTCACAGCTAAGCATTGAGACATGCCTGGAGCCTGAACAGTCGCTCAGAGGAATCTGTGGTGTAGATACAGAATCCATTTTTAACCTCTTTCACAGTCTCACTCCACATTCATCCTAACTTAAAGAAATCCTCCACATCACCTGGTCAGCTTGGCAGCTAGTGGCAAAAATGGGGAATCCATTAAACAGTTGAATCATCATCTGGTCTGTATCATCTGTTGTAAACAACATGCTCAAAGACGTTTGTTCACTGGTCCAAAGTAGATAAGATGGTCTTGGTGATAGCTACATATTCCAATTATACAGGAAAAACGTCATTCTAAGAAGCCAGAGGGGTGGAAGATTAGAAGCAATGCAATTCTTAGCACACGAGTCCATCAGATTCGACAGAAGAGTCAATTTACTCACTAATTGTCTTTTTGTTCCAGTGAGAGCAGTGGAGAAATTCTTAACAATAACTGTGTGATGGAGTACCACCAGACTACAGGCACTCTCAGCGCTCACTTCAGAAACATGGTGAGTGGGGGAGTTTTTTCTTGCATACAGTGCATCCGGGTATCATTCACAACGCTGTGGTTGTAATTTATTTGTTGTTACCACAGCTTACTCCTTGTGATAAATTCTGTTGATTGGACTTGATCTGGAAAACACACACCTTTCTATGTAAGGTCCCACAGCTGATGGTGCATGACAAAACACAAACACAAAGCATGAGATCGAAGGAATTGTTTGGTAAACCTCTGAGATTCTATTGTCTTCAAATCTGGTTTTGTGCTGCTTTGAAGGTCACCAGAAAGTGAAAGCATGTTATTCTGCATCTCAAGGAGTTTAATTCTACCCTGACATTGAATTCTAAAAATGAATGTTATTTCTTTTAGACATGTTGAATCATAGAATTAAAGTAGAGAAACTAATATATTGATGAAAGATATGCAAAACAGATCCATTTATTTACACAGCTCCTAACCTTCTCAGGTCAGTGTCAGGACAAACGGCTGCCCCACCCTTAATCCACACACCCTACGGTGCCGTGCCCTAACATGTGAAAACAGTTTTCGTGGAACCAGGTGGATGTACAAAATACTAGGTAGTTCGGTCTAAATTGAGAAATGCTAAAAATAATCTTGTGTTTACATTTTTTTTATTTACCTTAAATATTCAAAAATACAACTCAACCATATTTGGTAGCTAGAATTTGGAGTAGTCATCATGACTTTGTCAGTCTCTCACTTGCCCGCTAAGTAAGATTGAAAGATGTCTTAAATGTTTTCCACTTATGAACAACTTTTTAACGGTAAATCTGGATCAACTTTTTAATTGATTTCAAAATGTCTTGAATGTCCAATTATGGGACTGTCCACGTGTCTCACGCGGCTCTACATGTGTAACTTTAAATTGGACTAAAAATCCCTCGGTCTGAACAAAATCCAATTTCAAAGTCTCAAATTTGACATGGTAAGGTTTGAAAAGTGAAGTGGATCAAGAGAAAAATCATCTAAGCAACCTGCATTCCAGGAGCTATGAAAAGGCAGGGAGCAGAAAACTTCAATGATAAAGATTCTCATTTGAATGCTTTGTAATTCTAACGGCGATAGAGACTATGATACAGCAGAAAAGTGACACTAATGAGTGAATGTCACTGGTGTATTTATGTGCAGGAGATGAAACTGGAAGCACTGGAATTAAATCCAAAACTCAAGTTAAAAGTTATCAAATAAACACCCAAATGGAGAATCGCTTGAGACAGAATAAACGGAGGAAGGTGGGACTCCAGTGTGGACAGCAGGACGAGACTCTATGCTTTTCTTTTCTTTTTTTGTGAAGTTGCTTCTAAAAAGTGCTGGAAAGTTCAAGGAAGCAGTCTGTGTTTGTGTTGGGAAAAAATAGCTGTGAAAAAATAGCTTTTAAAATATGGAGTCCAAAAGGATTTCCAAGAATACAGGGCTTGCTTTCATACTATTCAAATACCAGGATGTCATTTGATGAGCTGAAAGCTGAATTTGAACTTGGTCTGAAATATTGTACACCCAACCTCACTCTTCACCTTTGGAAAAATGTATATAAATAATAATGATCACACGAAGGGTATTATCCCAAAGTGATCCAGTTTTCTATTAGCACAATCATCTGGACATTCACAGAAGAGGCTGAATGCCTGGAAAAGAAAACCTTTAAACTGACATTTCTGACAAACTCTGGGAAAAAGCTTCTGCCACAATGCAATACCAAATCAATAAAGAACACATCAAATGTAATGCAATATATGAAGGGTGGATACATGCTTGTTAAACATGCACAGCTTCATAGATACTAAATAAATATCACACTGGACTTATGCATGCTTTACGTGGAAAGTAAATGAATACTATTGAATTGTTGGTGGCGATGTAAAAATAAGTAATTTACTTGGGCTGGTAAAATAACTGTATGAACATGCATGATTTCAAAACATATTACATTGAATACTCAACCATTTATATTATTTTTGTGTACTGAAAAGTGTATAATCATGAGAATCCGTGAACCTCCTCAGATTCATGGATGAATTGTGAATCTGTGGATAAAGTGGATCTTAATATATTTTCCCATTGAAAGAATAACATTATTTGGAATGGTAAAACTCATGTTTGCGAATAAAAGAGGAAATATTATTGACAGCAGAAGAAGGTGGATAATGTGGATGGACATTGTAGTTTTCATCCTTGAGAAAATCTTACTAGCTTTGGTTTGTGAAAATGATTTTCTTTCAGTTGGATTTTTATTTTATCTTATATGATATACTTTCTCATATGTAGGGTACCTAATTTATTCAGGCTAGCAATGTTTTGTAATTAATATTTAATTGTTTTTTTTTTATTATTCTGACACTTACAAAAGTACAAATCAGAATCACTTTACTGTGATTGCCAGTAAACAAGTTCACAGGCTAGGAAATTGATTTGATATGATGGTGAAAAAAATGTAAAAAGAATATGAATATGAAAAATATACAATATATAAACAGGTGCAGAGTAGCAGGTGGATGAGGTGTTTTATGCCAGAGTCATGTTCAATGGTCTAATGGTTGAGTGAAAGAAACTGATCTTGTGAGGGGAAGTTCTGGTCCAAATGGGCTGCAGTTTCCTGTCTGAAATATATATTGTGGTGGGAAAAAACAAAATGTTCCCAGATTGATAGGCTGCAACCGATGCTTCTTGAAGATCTTGGCTGTGGTTAATCCCCATTGCTCTTTATTGATTATTTATATTTAAAGGTAATTTAGCATCTCCCTACTGTTTATACTGTGCATAAACATATTTATCTTTTTTGTAGTCTTTGAAAAGGATCAAACGATCGGACAGACGTGGAGCAGAGTCAGTCACAGAAGAGAAGTTCACCATCCTGTTTGAGTCTCAGTTTAGTGTTGGAAGTAATGAACTTGTCTTTCAAGTTAAGGTAAGCTTATACACAGACAAAAGTCAACAATAGAGTTACATTAACTTTTATAGGAAAAGACTGGAATCAGTTGTTTTTTGTAATTGTGGAAATCTGTTTATCCTCAAAAAAATCTAAGCTCCTGCTAAAACATACGCTTTGCATACGTTTCTATGTATTTTTGCTGTATGTGCACAATCTTGGTTGCATTTATGTGCCAACTGAATGTTATTGTTTTTTTTTTTTCTCTGAACAGACATTATCACTTCCTGTTGTGGTGATAGTTCATGGTAGTCAAGACAATAATGCCACAGCAACTGTATTGTGGGACAATGCGTTTGCAGAGGCAGTAAGTAAAATGTTTGTGTGGAATTGTGTGTCTGCTTTCCAAATTTTCTGTAGATGTGGTTGCATTTTTGAAATTCTTGTGCATTTTTAACTCATCCAAAACATCTAGATGAAAAGAAGACTAAACTCTATTTTTTTGGCTTTCATTTGTGTCTTGTTATAACAAGACACAAACTATTTGAACAATAGTTCAAAGTTATAAAATTAACACCCAAATGAAACAGCTGACAAATCTCACAACCCTGAAAATGGTAGTAATACATTTTTTAAAAACTAAATAGTTAAGTCATAAAATAAAAAGTTGAGACATTGTTTCTACATTGAGGACCAGTAGAGTTTAAACATACATGTACTCTACAATAATAGAGAAATTTATTTTAGTCAGGCCTGTGATAACCAATGTGAAAGCTTGTTTTCAAGAATATTTTGTGGAGATATACAAATGTAAGAATACAATTTTCTGTTTACGAGGCACATGTACAGTCCTTTACACTTTAATAGAAAGTAAGTTGTAAAAGCAGTTTCTTTTTAAACATTTACCACCTAAGTAAATACTAAGGTTATAAAGTGGCACATTAATGTAACAGAGCTTGGTGTTTAACTTTTTAATAAAGGCAGTAAAAGTTGGGTAAGAATTTTTTTCTTTCCTTTTGGTCATAACATCTTTCCCACATATAGTTGTGTACACATCCTGTTAATAAAAATTCAGCTTTAGTCTTATTTGCTTGCATTGCTGCTGGTAGTTAGCTTGTATATCATAATAGAATTTAGCAATTCCTTTCAATTTCAGATTTAGCTTATTTGCTAAGTTTGTGCACAAATTCAAGGAATTTGACTTTGTTTCCTCTTCATATTTGCGTCTGAAATATGGTGAAGTTACTTTTGGGTTTGAAGTCTTTTCAAAATCTCTGTTTTGGCTTTAGAGACAAACAAGTTCTTGATCTTTACTGTTTTGTGCTTAGTTTATTCTTGGCTTTATTGGAATTTTCCTCATTTAGATTCTTTTTTTGAGTTGTTGCTGTTTAAGCAAACTTCAATGTACTTGAGCAATTTCTTTTTCACAGTTTGTGCTGATTACTTCTATATTTACCTTGTAAATGCCTGGTAGCACTAAAGCAACCAATATGCAAACATTTGAACCTGGAACACAAATACATAGTATATGTAGTTGTGAAATTAGGCATTGAGTCATTGATTAAGGCGCAATTCATAATGTCATAAGCAAAAAGCTGCTTATGTGAATGCAAGTTCATTTTTGTCAGCGAGGTCACCGAAAGTTTTTTACATTTTGTTCCCATCAGGGTCGAGTGCCTTTTCTGGTGCCAGATAAGGTGCTTTGGCCTCAGCTTTGTGAAGCCATCAACATGAAGTACAAGGCAGAGGTGCAGAGCAACAGAGGGCTATCTGAGGAGAACCTGGTCTTCCTGGCTCAGAAAGCTTTCAGCAGCTCCAGCAACAATCCTGATGACTACCGGAGCATGACGATGACCTGGTCACAGTTTAACAGGGTTAGCACCAGTCCGCTTACCTCGTGATGCTCTGAGCAAACATGCAGCTTTCAAAAATAGTGTTCAGTTTATCTGTTATCATCAGAGTTTTATCACTTTATTTAGATTTGTTTTTGTTTTAAAGCTCTCAACTCATAGTACATAATGTGTTTCAACCACAAGCTTTGCTCTCTTGGTAGCTTTCGTTGTCAGTAAGAGATTCATACACAGAAATATTTCCTGTTTCATTTGTGGCATCCTCACTGCTCTTTTCTGTGGTCAGCTTGAGTGAGAATTCTTCATTGGCAGTCAAGTCTTCATCTTAATTGTCTTGTTTGTCCACATAGAACAATGCCGGAGGCTCCATTTACTGGCTTAAAACAGTAAATGGGCTGAAAATGGATCTCCATTCACCATACACTATCTTTCTCATTGGCTGATCAAACCATTATGCGTCAGCCCTTTAGAAAAAAGTGCATCAAGGTCATACACGAACACAGCTATATCTATTCGCACATACACAGTGGAAATTATGTATTGGTGGTGGGACTCAATTAAAAATTTTAACTCAAGTTAATTAATTGCAATTAACATTTTAATTGAAAATTATACATCTACAAAAAGCAACATTTTCAATTTAAAAACACCTTTAGCTACTAAATCGTTGAATAAATAGAAAGGTGAGCTCAACAACATATTTTTTGTTTTTGAGCAATTATTTACATAATTCAACCATAAAAAAGTGCTATTGTGCCCATTCAGCTTTCAAGTATTTCAGAAACTTCTTTGAGAAAATACTTCTTTAGAAATGTGGGGACGCCTCTCCTTGAGATAACTTTTTTTAGCCTTGACAGGCTGACTCCTTTTTGCACAATATACACGCAACAGCAGTTTTTTACAGGGGCCCATAATATTGGTTTATGAAGCCCCAATGAGCCAAGAGAAGCAATTTTGTTGTCCATTGCTGCTGTTTGTGGACGTGCCTTGTGCGTCAGATTAATTAAACACGCAAATACAAAGATTTTGGCTGGAACAATTTTCAACAAAAAAAAAAAAAAATATATATATATATATAAATATATACAGTATATAATGTGTTAAAATTTTTAATGCTTTAAAATCTGTGTAATATGTATTAATCAAAAATTACTTGTTAAAGTCTTGTCCCTATTTAATCTTCATTTAAGTGAACCGAGCTGATTTAGAGAAATGTGGAAAAAAAAAAAAATCAGTCAAACTAAATCCTGCATGGCTTTCAGGAGATTTGTGCCCCCAACATATTTTCTGTCCACAGGAAAGCCTTCCAGGAAGGAACTTCACATTTTGGCAGTGGTTCGATGGTGTGATGGAACTTACAAAGAAGCATCTCAAGCCTCACTGGAATGATGGGTAAGGAAGCTGTAGATTCAGTGTTAGTGTTTAGCTGTAAATTGTGGCTGATCAGACACATTAAATAAAACACTACATGAACTTCATTCATTTCATTTTGAATGTTTTATTTCACTTTCTAAGGCACTAAATGTTTTTATACATTCTGTTTTTATGTTTCCCATGGCAACTAACAAAACAAAAATGAGCTAAATCAGAAATTATTTCTTTGTATTTGTATACAACATTCTCTCTGTAGAGCAATTCTGGGCTTTGTGAACAAGCAGCAGGCTCAAGATATGCTGATGTCCAAACCCAATGGTACCTTTCTTCTGCGCTTCAGTGACTCTGAGATCGGAGGTATAACAATTGCGTGGGTGGCAGAAAATCCCAACAAAGCAGGTAGGATGTGCTGGATGTCACATTTGAAACTTGCTTTAGCTTTAGGAAAAAGTCGGACAATGTGTGCATCCCTTTCAGAAATGTTATTCTTTGCACAGCTTTGAAGCTAGTGAAGTGTCAACCGCAAGAAAAAACAAGAAAGCAACTTGGTATCTCAAGTTATTTGTATTGACCTCTTCAGTAAGACATAAGTCTTGCTTAACATTTGTCATTTCTCATAACTTGTGTTGTTTATTGTGGTTTTCTTTGAATCATTTCTAAAGGACCCTTTGTAGCCACATTGCTCTATTCCTGTTAAACATAAATTTTTATTTAAGAGATGTTCTTTTGTTTTACAGTTTGTTTTGTTTTAGGTGGAATGTTTGGAGTATTTATGTTCAGTCATTGTCTTACACTGCTCAGAATGCTGTGTGTGTACACAGCTCTGAATTTTGTCAGAGCAATCACTGCTCTGTAATGCCACCCTGGATCCAAGAGGGTCATCGAATAGTTTTAAAGTTCTCTAAAGCAATCCCCCTGCAAGACTGAATAATTTGCAAATAAGCAAAAATGAAATAGAGGTGTGATCTTGCCATTCAGGAAATGGCTTCTTCATTTGGAAAAAAAAAGTGTCTTTAATCCAGCTGTGTAGGGGATTTGTGTCTTGACTGACCCCACTTTCCAAAAATCTAGACATCTGGTGTCTTTTCCAGGGCTGTGGCCAAATCATGGGTTTGGCTGCAGCAGCAAAGACATCTCTGAGGCCCCAGCTTTCCAGAATAGTCAATATCAATTATAAAGTTCAGGGGCTGTTTGAAGAAATGGACACCACCCTTCAAAAGACTTGTGACCTTAAAATGAAGGTGAAGTCTTTTGATACCCCCCCCCCCCCCACACACACACACACACACACACACACACACACACACACACACACACCAAGCTTAAATTGAATGTTAGTAACTTTCCAGGAAGGACCCAGAGTTTTACTGGCTTCTCTTGTGGTTTTGTCTGAAAGCGTATTTCGTGCAGCAGGCAGCACGAAGATCCTTCGTTGGAGTCGTCAAGACACTGTCTCACTTGACTTCAAAAAGATGAGATGGCGGCTTTGTCCCCTTAATCTTTTTTTAATGTCGAGTACTGACATTAAAAAGTCAGTGCGTGGGGTCAATAGCTGAATGACCTGTTTTGTTCATTCAGCTCAAATGTTGGAAGATGTGTGAGTGTCTCAAAGTTTATTTATTTCATTATTCATTTAATCAACCAATGGCTGTTTCTGATTACCTACAAACTGGTCCCTGTTGGCAAAGTCCTAATTGGTCTGATAGGTTGTTGCAGCACAGATGGTCTCATGGTAATACAGCTTCCTGACTTCACTATGTTTAGACATATATATACAGGTGATGGAACATATTTTGCCTAAAATGCAATAACATAATTTGAACCAGGTGAAGCAAAAACTATGTCACTAGAGAAATTCTGGGTAGAGCACATTTACAAAGAAGTCAATCAGTAATCAGACCTGGATGTGACTGGTGAAATTAAGCCAAGAAAAATGTAGTTATTTGTTCTCTCACAATTTAACAATAGCATCATGTAGGATGCAGTTGGCTGGGTCCCTGGGTCCCTGTATGACCGGCGTCAGAGTCTGGTCCGCATTGCCGGCAGTAAGTCGGGCTCGTTTCCGGTGAGAGTTGGACTCCGCCAGGGCTGCCCTTTGTCACCGATTCTGTTCATTACTTTCATGGACAGAATTTCTAGGTGCAGTCAAGGTGTGGAGAGGATCCGTTTTGGTGGCCTTAGGCTCTTATCTCTGCTTTTTGCAGACAATGTGGTCCTATTGGCTTCGTCAGATCGTGATCTGCAGCTCTCGCTGGAGCGGTTCACAGCTGAGTGTGAAGCGGCCAGGATGAGGATCAGTGCCTCCAAATCCAAGGCCATGGTCTTGAGCCGGAAAAGGGTAGAGTGTGTTCTCCGGGTTGGGGGGGTATCCTGCCCCAAGGGGAGGAGTTCAAGTATCTCGGGATCTTGTTCAAGAATGAGGGAAGAAGGGAGCGGGAGATCGACAGGCGGATTGGCGCAGCGTCTGCCATGAAGCGGGCGCTGTACCGGTCCGTCGTGGTGAAGAGAGAGCTGAATCAAAAAGCGAAGCTCTCGATTTACTGGTCGATCTACGTTCCCACCCTCATCTATGGTCATGAGCTTTGGGTCATGACCGAAAGAACGACATTGCTGATACAAGAGGCCGAAATGGGTTTTCTCCGTAGGGTGTCTGGGCTCTCCCTTAGAGATAGGGTGAGAAGCTCAGTCATCCAGGAGAGACTCAGAGTAGAGCCGCTGCTCCTTCACATCGAGAGGAGCCAGTTGAGGTGGCTCGGGTATCTGCTCAGGATGCCTCCTGGACGCCTCCCTGGTGAGGTGTTCCGGGCACGTCCCACCGGGAGGAGGCCCCAGGGAAGACCCAGGACACGCTGGAGGGACTATGTTTCTCGGCTGGCCTGGGAACGCCTTGGGATTCCCCCGGAGGAGCTGGAACTAGTGGCTGGGGAGAGGGAAGTCTGGGCCTCCTTTCTGAAGCTGCTACCCCCACGACCTGACCCCAGGAAGAAAATGGATGGATGGATGGATGGATGGATGGATGGATGGATGGATGGATGGATGGATGGATGGATGGACGGACGGACGGACGGACGGACGGACGGACGGACGGACGGACGGACGGACGGATGGATGGCATCATATAGGATGCAGTTGGTTGGGATTGTTTTTTTGTTTTTTGTTTGATAAGTGCAGTTTGTATTTTTATTCTTGTATGCTTAGGTTAGCTTCCTATAATAAAATTTGCTTGATGATATGTTCTTTCTTTTTAACCTGTCTGTAAATAAACAACTGCTACTTTACCCAATGATAACATTTAGTTTCTGTTCTGATACCGTCTCATCATCTGAAATTTTCTCCTTGAAAGAAATGGGAGAATGTGATTGCTGTTATTGATAGTTGACTCTGTGTGTTTAGGTGAGCGGATGGTTTGGAATCTGATGCCCTACACAACTAAAGACTTCTCCATTCGCTCTCTGGCCGACCGAATTAGTGATCTCAATCACCTCTTATTCCTCTATCCTGACAGACCCAAGGATGAGGTGTTTGCCAAATATTACACACCACCCCTCTGTAAGAAACTCTGTTCAAATAAGCTCCAAAATTGCTGAAGCAAAAAGAAGATGTATTTTTTGCTAAAAATTAAATTTGTTTTTACAATTTTCCCAAATTTATTTATAGCTAAAGCGGTGGATGGTTACGTGAAACCACAAATCAGACAAGTAGTGCCTGAGTAAGTATTTCCTGCCTGTACTTTTCCTCTTATTCCTCCATTTCTGTTTTGCCTCCCTACTCTTCCTTCTCTGCCATCCACTTGCCTGTTATTATTCTAAAGCAGCATTTAGAGTTAATCATCCAGGGCCGGACCTTGAATTCAGGTTAGCCATTAGTTAGCTGTTACATTTGGAGGAGGCCAATTAAAGATGGCGGGGGTTCCTGCATGAGCTTGTCTTCCACTCATCATATGAGTTAGGCTTGTTAGTTATGAAGCTGCACCGCCTGCCTATCTCCATGGTAGGTTTCGCAGTGCTTCAGAAAATGGACCCAAGGATATAGAAAAGCACAGGAAGCACGCTGAGAATTGTTGCTTAGGAAACCGCCGAATCAATTCTCATCAATCTTTTGTTCCAGATTTACAGTTTAATTCATTTTTTATTTTTTATTGGGGGCCGGTGTTTCTTTTGCAGCTTTGCTACAGCTAATCCAGACCCAGTCAGTGGAAATCCAACATATATGGATCAGGGTGCCTCTCCAGCACCTGTTAATCACTCTCACACTTATGCGATGTACCCTCCTATGTAAGTTAACAAGACCCTCAAAAATATCATCTCCTTTGTGTGGATTTTGTTGCCTTGACCAGGCGTGAATGGTCTCTGCTTCCCTTGACAGGGCTGACCCCGTGTTGGACGGAGACGGCGACTTTGACCTCGATGACACCATGGACGTGGCGAGGCATGTGGAGGAGCTTCTGCGAAGGCCTGTGGAGAGTCAGTGGGGTGGCCAGCAGTCTTGACCCTTGACCTCGTGACATGCAATGCAACCAAGCAAGCCCTGCCCTAACTCCTGCCCCACCTGTTGTTAACATGGTTTAATTCCATTCATCTCTTTTTTTTTTCAATGCCGCTGTAATGTAAAATTGTTAATAATGGCTGTTTGTTTCCTTTTCCTTTCAGTGTAAGAACATGCATGTTTGTGATTTCCTATAGTTTATTTGTGTCTCATACGTGTTTGTAAAACAGACTAGATTAAACCAACCTACAATGTTACAGTGTTGTGAAAAACAAAGGAAGAAATATTGTCCATGGAAATTGTGCATGTATTTTCAATTGATCTTAAATTCATTTTGAAAAATATGCTACTGTATGATGTTATTTCAGAAGTTGAATGTTTTTTTTTGTTTTGTTTCATTTTATATTATCTGCTTTGTAAAATTGTTATTGTTCTGCTAGTGACACTGATCTTGCCCTTTGACAAAAGAGAAACTTTAAAGAGGAGTTTTGCCTTCGCTCCTGGAAAAATGATTTATTGCTTGTCAGTTATTCAGATGTCTATACACTAACGTATGGCAGAGTTGGTCTCTCTGCGCTCTGCCCCTGACTGCACACACATCAGAACACGGTACTCGCTCGCAAGCTTAAGATTTATTTGTGTCCGATTTGTTCACCAGCTGCAAAGGAAAGGAGCTCATGCACCTCCCTTGCTCTCACAGGGCTATATGTCTTCTCTTTATACACAGAAATGCAAATCTAAGCATTTACCTAGCGCTGCAAGTTTGTCCTCTCAGGTCCCACTGCTCCCCTCATCGATGCTACCTCGCATTGGTCTCCTGACAGTTGTTCGTATTGGTTCCTTTACTGTTTCTGCACACCCTGTCTCCAGTAGGTACAGTCAGTGAATTTTGTGTTCTAGTAGTTTCCTTTAATGTTTGTGAAGAAGATCCCTCGCTGCAAAGGGGCAAACTTTTGGCTGTTTTATGCTTGAAACCACTCTCGTGAAGATGTCTGGAGTCATGAAGTGTCTTGCGTCTGATTGGTTATGCCTAAATATTCTGCGTTTTCTGCATCCTCATTCATTTATTTTGTGTAACTGCATCATGACACTGTGGCATGTGCATGTCTCTTTGTGAAAACTTGAACAAGCAAGCAGCAAGTGTTGCAAAGCAAAAAATGAAGGCTTTAAAGGTTTGCCAGACTGAAGGACTGCTGCCAGATTCAGAACCTGCAGGACGTCACTTTGCTTCTATGTTTGACTTTCGTCCTCAGAATCAGACTAATTATTGTTGTGCATCCCCCTGTTTGTTTCACATAGATCAGAATTAAGACAGTGTTGCAACCTCAGGAATAAATTGTTGCGGAACCAGTGTTTAAGCCAAAAAGAAAACATTGTATACAAAAGATAATACATTTATTTTATATATTATATTGTTTCTGTGGCACTCCACAGTTGAATGTAACCACTTTTGATCAGACTAAAGATTCACATACAGTTTGTGGAAATTTACGTAGAACCAGAAGTACTCACTTACAAACAATACAGAGCAGTCAAAAATAAATATGTATTTTTTATTAGCTTCTTGATCACTATATTTAATGTTTTCCCTGATTTAATTTCTTTTTATTTTACTTGTCCTTTTTTGAAGAAGAAGAAGAAGAAGAAATCTCAAGCCACAGGTGACTTTTTGACAGAACCCCATTGCCATCCTTTTCATCCTTTTTAAGATTTGTTTGACTGTAGACCGTTCATGTTTCAGTGAGATAGATGGCGCTGTGTTGTTTGACGTATATGTACTATGTTTGTTGCTTGAGTTTATCACTTGGAGACTGTTCAAAGAGCCACAGCTGTTGAGTTGAGAAGAATAAAATAAAGTTTTATAAATAAATTTGTTCAGATTTTTTTTTTCCAAAACCCTTTTTCTTTAAAAAAAAAAAAAAAAAATAGATAATTTAATAGGGTACGTTTCAGGTGTAAAATTGGGACAGTTTGTTACCCCAACAATCCAATTCTCAGTTTAGAGTCACAAATTGTTCTGTCTTAATTTTTTTATTATTTTATACATTTTCATTATTATTATTTTAGTTGTGCATGGAGAAAAACCAAACTGATACACTGAGTGGAAGGCCACACAGAAATGTCCAGATATCCAATTAAGTATTTCCTTCCTGTAATGCAACTCTGTTAACTGTAAAATCCAATTAGATTTTTTTTTTTACTGGTAATTTGACAAATCATTCGCAAACCAGAAAAACATCATGGGTATAATTGCTTATTAGGATATTAAAAACTGTAATCAAATTATTATAAGGGACATATTGAGTCTACTTGTGTTTAGGCCTTGACACTTCTGCCTCCATGTGGCAGTTTTTATGTGGTTCTCCTCCAAATAACTCAAATTTAGACGATGTTTGTTTTGATTCTAAACAAACATAGATGCCACTCAATAATTTGAGTTTGTCTTAGAGATCAAAAGTTAAACAGTAGCAAGAGACTGCTATAGGTCCTGTGATGACACTCTAGAGTTTTTGGAAACTTTTTAGCATTTTTTAATTTGATTTGAGACATTATGTAAATTGATTGGTATTTTTAAAATGATTAAATATCCATATGTTCAAATATTTTCACCTGGTTATCGGAAGCATCTAAGGCTCAATAAGTTTGTTTCTGCCATCTGGTGGAAAAAAAGAAGCACTACACTTGTTTTTATGCGTCTGAGCTGAAGTCTAAATACCAATTAAGTTCCTTATGTCATGCCTGTGAAAGATAAGAGAATCTAATTTACAATCAAATTCAATAAAATGTAACCGGTTCGTCATTAAACGATTTTCTTTATCAGTTTTGAAAGGTCGGGGATTTCACTACTTGCATCAACACCATGAAATCTAATTATTTCTTTTGGATATATTGTATTGCATTCCAGTCTTATCTTCAGACTTTATAATTTATGTACAGCCCACCATGTCAGAGGCTGAACTCGTGTGTTTGTTAGTGATGGTAATGAAAGAGGAGATGGCTCCTATACAGAATTAAAGTCAAGTTACAGTAGACGTTCCTTGTTTGTACTATAAACTGATGCACATAGAATGTTTTCCTGCAGCAGAGAGTGCCACAACATAAAATCTACCAATTTGCGCAGAAAACTTACAACAGGGTTTCAACTTCAAGCTGGAACCAAGAAATAGTTCTAGTATTTAAAAAGTGTTTAAAATGTGTGCATTTCTCCCCGTTTTACAGAGATTCAAAAAGAAAAAAAACTCCTAATATTAAATAAAATAAAAATAAAACTGCTCAAGGATTTAAATAATGACATGATAATTACAAAATAATTTGTAAGCAACCATATTTATGAATTGATTTAGCATTAAGGTTGAGTAGCTGATGAAAATATCACTGACTCGTGTTCATGTAATTGATATCATCATTACCAGATGACCCTCATATAATCATCTGATGTTAAATCCTGTAATTGCCCCCATTTTGTGATTGTCACCCTGACTGGCTTTAGAGAAAAGCTCAATTGCTTTTCTAGTTCCTGTTAACCTCTAGATGTCAGTAAAGTCCATTAAATAAGCTGTTACTCTGCATCAACAGTTCAGTTTGACTCAGTATATACTGAATACATTTAAATTTCAGTATTTAATGGCATCTGGATTGCTTGGATCATATTCCTATGAATGAACTGTTTTGTGGTTTGTTTGTTTGTTTGTTTGTTTGTTTGTTTGTTTGTTTGTTTTGCCTTACTGTCACTCACTGATGTTGCTAGATAAGCATTGTTACTGTTTACTGCCACTGGCTTCTGGAAAAAAAACAGATACATGTAGCTGTCATGTTCTCCACAGTCTGATCTCAGTAAATAACAACACTTGATATAAATTATTGTGAGTTTAAATGAGCCACTTCTGGCGTACAGTTTGAGGACAGCCAAGCATTGCCAACATATTGACACAAACAATTTAACCTTTTGAGATGATCAGGCCCAGATGTTTCAAATCTTTGCTACCAATGGGACACTGTAATATGACCTCTAACTGCATTTAAAGTTTATTGTAATGATTTATCTATAATCATCTTAGGTAATCGATTTAGAACACTGGTGCACCTTCTCACTTCTGTTACTGGAATTTCAGTGTGCAAATTTATTTGGGTGATGGAGAAAGCCTTAGATTTTATTCCAACAACTGCATTTACATACGAAACAGTCATTTACATATCCGTTATAAATGATTTTAGTCATGGTTTCAGTTCCTTTTAATCTGAAGAATAACAGGGCCAGGAAGTATGGTGACAAAGCTTAAAAAGACACACCCTATTCTCCGCAGTGATGAGAAGCAGCAACTTCCGTTTTAGATATCATCTTTCAAATGTAAAATAGGCGCCTGCCTATGTGTCTTGGTCTTGTGGTTTTATTGCTGCAATCAGTATCAACGCAAACATGAAAGCTCCTGCTACATTCAGTTCTGAGGATCAACTGGAAAACACATGACTTTTTGTAAGCAGCAATAAAAATACAATTCTGAATCATAAGCAGTTGAGGACCATCTATTTTTAATCATAAGTAGTTGAGAACTATCTATTTTGTCCTCTGAACCTTATGCATCCACTCGCACAGGGTTCCGCAAACTTTAGATCCGTATTTTGATTGGTGAGATATGAGGAAGGACATATCTGGCCTCAAACATGTCCTCCCAATGGATACATTGATCAGAAGCCAACAGAATTTGTAGCGGGATGGAGGTTGCCTAACTGTATGCAGCCATGTTTGACATCCTGCCACAGGAAACAGCAGCAAACCTCAATGGAAAAAAAGCAGGTGTTAATTTCAAAACAACATTTCAGACTTGCTTATGCAGCATATAGTTTTACTATCTTGTTTAAAATCACACAAAAAAAATTATAACATGTTTACTTCCTCCCATTCTTTCCAGTCCAGCTGACACTAAAGGATAATCCAGTGTAACATATCCAGTATCTGTGGTTGGATCAATCAAATGTACATTTTAAAAGGATTACTGATCGCACTCTGTGGACTCATGTGAACTATGAGTTTGAGGCCCGTTTCATCAGTGGCCTTTCTACATTAAAGTGAGGCAGCTGGGTCGAATGAGGAGGCTTTTAAAAGCAGAAGTTTTGCTAAATTATTTCTGATTATGCATAATACATGACCCTGGGAGAGCATGAAGGAAAGTAGAGGCAAGCAGAGAGCGAATGAGGGGAAAGAAAGGAGCATAAAAACGCTCCAATCTCCACGTCCATGAAAACAAAGCCTCGGTAGTACATCCTTATGAGTCCTTTTCTTCTTAAACTCTTTGCAATAACATTCATTCTCTAATTTTGTTCACTTTCCCCGACCCTCTTTCATCACCCTTTCTGTACTTGAGAAGGAGATGGACTGCACGGGTCCTCTCATGTCTTTAGGATATCATTACCCAATCGCTGGATGTACAGACATCTCAATGAATTTCACAAGGTGTGAAATTAATCAAAAGCATCCTTCAATATATTTTTGTCCTCTTAATTTTGGCTATAATTGCTTATAGCTTAGGAAAAGCCAAAATGTCTACATTCATTGAAAGTGGTACGAAGACTGTCAGTATGTGACTCTGTTGAGGTGTTAAGGAAGATCTTTCATGTCGTTGGCTTTCGTGTCTCATTTGCTTGTTGACAAAAAAGTGCTGAATTTGCTGTCCGATCAGCATTCTGATGCCACAGTCAGTAAACTATTGGTACTGGTGGCACGTTTCCAGATTTAGCTGGAAAAGGAAATCAACTTCTCCTTCAAGCTTATTTGAAAATGGAAGCATGAAGAATCTCCTAACAAATATTAAGCGATGATTTTGAGTTACCACCAGAAGACATGGCCCGTAAAAAAGTGTAACAACTAAAAACTCTGGAGTCTTTGCTCCAAAAGGAAGACCGTGGACCACTGAGCAAAAGTACTGTTATTTTTCTCCTCAGTCCAGGTTGGATAGATCTGATGTTATCATTGGCTCAACTTTCCAATAACAGGTCAGGTTAGCACTCTGTGAACAGTCAGCTTCTTTAGCAATGACCCTCTGTGACTAGCTCTCTTTAGTCCACCCTGTGAGATCATCCATGTAGATCATATAGAGAAATGACAGTCATGGAGCTCATGTTCTGCTGCTCTGGACTCTGCCCAAGCATGTTGATTGTGATTTGATTTGCACTCTCGGGTTATAAATGGAGTCTCATCTCAGTTTACTGCTCAAGGCACATCTGATGATGCAACATTAAATGCCTTACACGCCGCTGTTGGGATCTTTGCTAGACTGACTACAGAAACGGAGGCAGATGCTTAGACAATGTCTCCAGAAATGGGCCATACAATGATGTGTGACATCAGTCTTTCTAATCTCTAAATGTAAACAAAAAGGACTGACAAGGCAAGGTTTACTTCTGCTATAGGTTTTGCTAATTGCTTTGCAATCGATGCATAAGAAGAATGGAAGTGAGGAGATGGAACAGCATCTATGCATCTTTGATGAAGACTGAGGAATAATAGATGAGTAGAAACGAGTAGATGTTAGTTTCCTTAGTTTATTAAGTGAACAAACCAAATGAACCATGTGGATGCTTTATATAGAAAGTCATATATATTTCACTTGTGTCTACATAACTTTTAATCATACGTAACTGAGATGTTACATAGGTTGTTTTTGCCTGTACGTACATAGAAAACTCTGTTGCTTCTATTTAGTAATGATTCATAAAATGCCACAAAATAAATGGTTTATTGCAGGATCACTTTCTCAAAGTGATGAATTCAGAAAAAAAAATTATTTGAGTAACTTCATTCATTAGAGAAAAGAATAGAAAAGGAAGGCCTAGTCAGAGTCTAGACTTGCATCTGATTGAGAGGCTGTGGCTTGAAATTCAACAGGCTGGTTATGCTTGAAAAATGTCCAGTGTAGCTGAGTTGAAGCAATTCTGCAGAGAGGAGTGATTCAAAACTCCTCCACAGTGATGTAAAAACGGAATTGCCCATCATCAAAAATTATTGACTGCACTTGTTCCCACCAAAGAGTACAACTGGTGGTCAGGTTTAGAGGGCAATTACTTTTTCACATGGGGCCAGATTGATTGCACTTTTTTATTGTCTTAATAAAAGATCATTTGAAAGCTGCTTTTTGGTCCACATTTTTAAATAATACTAATAAAAAAAATATTAGAGTTAACATTTTTCCGAACTGTAAACCACGGAGATTTTTGCAAAGGAACAACAAATAGTGAAAGAGTAATGTAAGATTCGTTTTATTTCTAGTAAGTCGGGAAATGTTTCCGGAAGTATTACAAAGTTGGTGGGGTAATAAAGCCAAAATGTAAAAAAGCAAAAATAAAGACATTAAACTTAATCTACAAATTCATGAGGCATTGTTATACTCCCTCTTGTGGACAAAAATCAATACTCCAAAAAATCTGAGTTTTGTGATTGACTGGGGAAAATTATATCACTTTACAAAACAAAAATACTGAAGTTTGTAGGAAAAAAATGACAATTGTTTGTTCTGATTTCCCCGAAACAATCCCGTTTATAGCAAATGCAGAAGAGATTACGCGCGCGCGCCGGTATCAAACTGTGATTGCGCGCGCCTCGCCTGCTGCATTTAATTGTGGGCATTCTTGCACGCGCCTGCATGGGCACGAGTCAGTGCGCCTACTGCGATTGCGCTTTTTGAACAGTGTTGAATTTGTCCCGTGGATGCATATGAGAGGGGAAGCTCTCCCCCTGTTTTGTTTTTCTTTTTTGCAAGCGCTGCAAAAGTGTTTCAGAACGCTAGACGGCACACGAGCCGACACAAGAGGACGTGGGTGAGGGAAACCGGTTTTTGAGGAAAGGAGGACGAAAGTGCAAGGTGACAAACCAAAGAACGGCATCTTCATACAAACAGTCTGTCAAGATTTGATCTGTTTTTTTATTCTTTCTGGAGCGCACGTCCCCCTGGGATCCAGAAGCGGAGGAGGTCTCTCTCTCTCTCCCCCCCCTCTTTCTCTCGCTCCCTGTCTGTTATTATTCCAGCAGAACAGTTGATCCTGAGCAGCCCGGCTCCAGACGCTGCTGCGCGCTGCCCCGGACGACAGCTAATCGACCGCGCTCGAAGAGAATGGGTTGTTTTTACACTGAGGGGGACTGGGCTCTGCTCTAAGTCCGGCAGATCATGTCAGGGGTACACGCTTCAGACACAGGACATTTTTTTGATCCTGCCATCAGCGCACCGCCAGCTCAGGGCGCGACCAACTCAGCGGGGATCGGTGGCGACGGGGCCGCGCTGCCTCCGACCGCTTCTCGGACGTACTTGGAGGTGTCGAGCGCTGCCCAAGGCTATGGGGCCGAAGGAGTGTACACCAATGGACGGTACAGGGACCACAGCGGCTCACGGATCGGGAGTGGCAGCCGTGATAATTCCGCGGAGAGAAGTCAGGGAGGTGGAAGCACACCTTGTGGTATAATGAAGGTTAGTGGTAAAAGCTCATCTTCTTCACTGTCAGAGATTTCCAAGGTTACACGAAGGAAATCTGTTCCAAAGCAGCAAAGCAAGTCTGACATAACAGTAACCATTCCCAGATATTCGTGCCTAGTTTGTCGGCGTTTTGGTGAGCTTGTTTAGATGCAACAAGAAAAATGGTCAATTACGGTGCTTTACGTTCAGCAACTTTCTCCAGAAGTTTATCATAGAGGAGAATGCATGAATAATTCCCAGAGCCCCAAACGAATTACATGTAAATACTTCCACTGAACTTTTCTTTTAATATTTTTGAATTGTGCTGCATAGTGTCAAAATCATGTACATTTAGTATCTCGTCACTCATGTTCTTTTTGCAGAAGCAAGACCAAAACAGGAAGTTTAAATAAAGTTGGAATGTTTTTTTTTCCATCTATAAATGATCTAGAATAAAGAATAAATATGTTGAGCGATTTAGTCTACGGGCAATCTAAATGTTTAATTGAGTGAGCTGCAAAACATCTGACTCTTAGCTGCTGCGATTTACAGAATCTGAATCTGGCGTCTTTTCAAACTTTTTACTGAATAGAGCAGCGACTCCCAACTCTGGAGCAGATGATCTTTCTCCTTTTATCCCTCTCAGTAATAGATTATTATATTATTTTTAATGGCAGCCCTGCCCTAATTAGTGCTTTCATTACTGGAGGTTAATTAACTGGTCTCCCGCAAACCACTGGCAAGACACCATCTTTTTTATATATATAGTTTAAGCTCATATTATATGCTCTGCCCTGACTGTGTGCAGAATTTTGCCATATCAGCTGTAGTTTACATGGCAACTGACAGAACATGTTTTCTTTTTTTTTCTGTGACCAGAATCTGCACTCCTTATAAACCATTATATGTTCATGCTAGAATAATTAAACCAGCCGTAGATGAACCTAATGTGGTGCGGGACATTTTCATATTATGTAATGTTGCAGCCACATATTGTTGGGATTTTATGTGATAGACCAGCATAGATTAGTGAATTATTGTGAAGGCTAAAGAAAATGATAGATGCTCTTAATGTATTTTTTTTTCTGGGGGAGGGAAACAATATGAAAACTGTGGAGTGCTTATGTTTCTAAGTTCCTCTTATTTTTATACCTATTAATAAAATTCAGTGCAACATGTTGCCTTTCAAAGTCACTAAATTCATAAACATCAGTCATAAAACAATATTCAGGAGGACACATCTGCAAAATCCAGGTTGTCAATCTAATATTTGGTGCTGTGGAGCTGCAGCAATCCTCAGCTGAAGTGAGAATATTTCTATACATGGCATTAGTTCTGCACTCCACAAATCCAGAGTTACAGAAAAAAAGTTCTGTTTAAAGTTTTCCACAGGCCATATAAAGGTCATAGAGAAAAACACGAAAGAAAGTACATGGAAAAGGCAATATATTATGAAAAAAATACCACTGCACATCAACCTGAACCCCCCCCCCCCGATGCTGTGGGGATGCTTATATACTGTAGGTATAGAGAGATAACCCTAGATCTAGATCATCAACAATGAACTTGTTTGGAATAAAACATATCCATGCCCAGCCAAAGTCCAGTTCAAACTTTTGTTGAGAATCCACGTGAAAACTGGTGTTCACAAAAGCTCTTCGTCCAACGTGACGGAGCTTTTGCTATTTTGCAAAGAAAAGAAGGGAAAAAAACCCAACCCTTTAAATGTAGAAAGCAATTACTTTAAGAGTTGTTGTTGTAATTGTGGCAAAAATTGACTCAGTACACACATAGTACTGAGTTTAAACATTTTATTGTTCAAAATTCTCAAGGTAGCCTTGTTATTCTAATTCACAATTATTAATTACTTTTGCTGGATTCTATCAATACTTTAACAATTGGGGTTCACTGTACTTTTCACTGGGGTTCACTATTTTCTCATTTTAATCATTTAATGCTGCTTTTATTACATTGCTAAGTGCTTAAATAATAATATAAAGGTAGCCTTAGCAGACCACATTAATTGCTACAACATTCAACTGTTGGATTAGGTAAAAATAGAGTTTGTAAAAGGTGCTTTTTTACTGCTTAATGTTGATCATTGTCATCAGGTTGACCTGGATCTGTCTGGGCACTTGGAACAATGCGGTAAACATTAGCTTCAACAGGAACCTGCTGATTGAGCATCGGACTCTCAATCGTTCAGTGGAAAAGCTTCATGCATAGTTTCAGCACACCTACTCGCATTTCAGTCACACATTGCGTGTGTGTTTGAGTTGCAGTTCAAAAGGTGAAGGGGCTTCGGTTCCATGGGAATAGCAGTCATAGTAGCGCATTACCTCATTAATTTGGCCCTCGACATGCAAATGTTGGAAGAGAAGAGTTTGCCTGTCTGTCTCTTTAGCGGGCACCCAGCTTTGTCTTCTTGTAATTTCTTCATCAGGGTGATGGTGTCATGTCAGAGAGACTTGTAAGTGGCTAAAGGCGAGGATTTGTGATGCACACTTGTTATGTAACGCTGAACTGAGGATAGCTGTGAGTTTGGTTCCTTTATGGTTTCAGGTATCAGCCGAGTAGGAGGAGGAGGAGCTTGATGGTTAATTTACCAATAATCTTTCCTGTCTTCTTTGTTGTTGCTGTAGAGTTAGAAACTGAAATAGGTCAGCATATAAATCTGTAAAAAAAAAAAAATCACTTAAATGAGTCAGAGAGGAGAGACAAATGTGTAAAAGCACTGTTATTGTTAAATCTAAATGAAGTTGTGCTGTTTAAAAAAAAAACACAAAAAAAACGGGTTGATTCTAAATCTGTTTAATTTATACACCAACCAGTGGTGGGCGATAGGCATGTAACAAGGTCTATCTCACAAGATTTAGCAAATATTAAAACATCACAAAGTGCTATCACATTGTTGTCAGCATGTGAAGTAAATGGAAGCTGTTATTATGAAGGTAGATTTGGGGAGCTTCTTTTCTCAAACAGGGTGTATCAGTTCGCACATCCATCTATCTGTCTTCTTGTGCTTTTTATGAGATTATGGGATTGTGGGGATAGCAGACCCAGCTCATTCTGGGAATCCCTAAACTCTTCCTTGCCAGATGGATTCTTCATTGTGTTCTTACTCTGACCTGATAGCAGGGATGGGCAATTATCTTACCGTCTTACTCAAGGAACTTTTGGTTCCATGAGTGTCAATAAATATAGAAAAAAT
The DNA here is from genome assembly GCF_002775205.1 of Xiphophorus maculatus. Classification (NCBI taxonomy): domain Eukaryota; kingdom Metazoa; phylum Chordata; class Actinopteri; order Cyprinodontiformes; family Poeciliidae; genus Xiphophorus; species Xiphophorus maculatus. Next base: position 7,077,178 of record NC_036458.1, on the reverse strand, counting down.
ATAACTGAATGCAATTGTTGATTTTTTTAAAGTTACTTTGCACTGTTTAATAAATGTACATATGTAGGTGATATGTTTTATGGTTGATAAGGACCCAAGCATACGGACTGATTGTGGCAAAAAGCAAAGTAGTTTAGTAATAAAACAACAAGAAGAACTTACAATGAAAAAGCTACAGGAAGAAGATGATAACCACAGCAGAGTTATGAGAGGAAAAAATACAGGAAGGAAGCAAGTGAAATCAAGAAAAGACACTAAAGATAAACAAAACGGCACAATCAAAACACAAGAATAAGTAAGAAGCTAAACTCAACAAATAAGACACGACCTAAGAAGAATGAGCTGATAAAGAAAACCCCTGGATGACAATAATAAAGAAGGAAAACAAACACATATGAAAAGCAAAACACCATTGGTTCATGACAGTAGGTTATTTCATAATGGGAGTGTTTTAGTTTTAATTCAGTATTTGTGTTTGTGGGCACTTTTCAAATTAGTTTGATGATTGGAACCCTTGAAGTTTGTCAAAAACAGAAAATAAATGTGTAAGGGGGAAATACTTGTTTTATGCAGATGCCATCACTTGTGGCATCTGTTGAATATTTCATTAGTTAGTGTGAATCTTTAAAGCTTCTCTGACGCGGGGATAAGAATGTTGCAGCAGGAAATCTGTGCAAATGTGGCATTGTAGAAATCTCTCACTTTGCTTTGACTAATTTTGCTTCTAGCCATTGATTCCTTGATGTGTGATTTCAGTGATCACCCTGAGGATACCTCACAAACCTGAAAGTAAACAATCACTCACTAAATGTATAAGAGTATCATCTGAGATGCTTTGCAGACATTGCAGCTCAGAGCCCCACATTAGTGATATAATTAGGATACATATAACAAAACTCTGGGTGAAATGCCTGTCTTTGCTATGGGATTTCAAAAGGCATAAGTAATTCCCACATCTCCTGCAGCAGCAAGCTGCACTCAACGCTTGGATATTTTTGGAGAAACAGAGAACTGCACTGCGCAGAATAAGAGACAGCAGAAGATGTGAAATGGTGATTACAGACATTTAGGGCTGCTGAATCATCGCTCCCTGCCTTGGATGGTTTCCACAAAGCAGCAAAAGACAAACATCTGAAATAGACCTCTTTATGCGAATTCACAGCTTAGCACCAAACAATTTTTGTTTCAGCAAAGGTCACTCATCCACAAGACACACAAAGCTCACAAAGCCCTGATTGTATTTGACGAGCAGGAGTAATTAACGCCTCAGTGTTGTGAAGTTAAGCTGTGAGAATGAGGGATTTAACGTGAATTATTTTGATTCTGCTGTGAGTTTTTGTGCAGGTTGGTTATACTATTGGTGAACATGTTTCATATTCAATCTGCTGGTGTTTTAGACCAAAGGATAGAGAAGTGAAGCATTCACCAGGCTTGATTGTTCCAGTTTTATTGACCACATTGAGAGGTTTATTACACAAAAAACAATATAGCTTGATACAAAAAAGTCACCTTCCAATGTGAAAGTGTCCTCCAGACAAACAAATGTCTTTCAAACAGAAATTATTTACCCCTGCATGTTCGTTGTGATCCTTTTTTGCTTCAGTTATTCGTAGGGAACCCGTGCAACAGCAGAGGAAAAATGCCTGAGTTTATGTTATTTGTCTGTATGTCAGAGGAATAACTCTGGGTGAAATCATGTGAACAGGACATTGATCTGGTCAGAAGATGCATTAGAGTCTGGTGGAATGGTCCTAGCCCTTCAAGGCGGCTAGTGTGAGGATGAGTAATGCTCGTATTTGTCAGGCTGATGTCACCCAGGAACAGGAGACTGTTGGAAGGGTGGGATAATACATCTGCTCCACCTGGTTTTGCTCCTGCATGTTCCTTACTTCCTAAATATGGCACTTTTTCCTTGATCACATTTGTTGTCATGTCAGTCTTCAGTGAGGCAGAACAAGAAAGAAATGGTACACAAATACGGGAGATGGTGATGAAACCATGTGCAATAGTCAAATAAAATATATGAAAAAAGTTTCACTTGCTGATAATCCTTTTGACAATTTTATGTTTTGTAATAAAAGTTGGCGTCTTTCGCGCAGGGTGAGGATTTAAATTGAGTTATTCTGCTGTTCATGAGCTGACGATTAACAGGCATTCTGTTATGTTGCCGTGTTAATTCTGGTGTTTACTGGATGTCAGGGGATGGAGCTCTGCTTCCCTACGTTTCTTTCATTACACGTCGTAATTAAAAAGGGAAGACAATGATGGTCGCAGGTAAATCCCGCACGAGTATTTGTAATAGCCTTGCTTTATTTACTCAGCCAGTCAATGTGCTCGGTTTGCCAAAGGGAGTCTCCGTTCTGTCTTCATGTTCACACAGTTTCATTCATCTGTTCGTCCTCGTGCTGCCTGGGGCTGTCTGATGGACTTATCTTTGTGCCGGAGATCAGAACGGGGAGAAAATGATTAATTCGCCACAGGGTGGGCGCACGTGTGCACCAGCACTTACAAAATGGGGAATTTTGCAGGGCTCCTTGCAAAGTGCTACATCAGCTTTTATCACCTAAAGAGGTGGAAATTGGAAAAACAAATTACACTATTCGCCTTTGCAACCTTGCCCTGAGGCAAGAAACTAGCAAACTTGTGACAGGAAATACGAGCAGAGTTTTGCAGGAGGAAGGACCTCCGTGAGAGCATTTGCATGGAGACAAAGTAGATTCATTGATGTCTTATCAGTCAGATTTTATGGTAAACCTATGTTTATATATTCCTATGGTAATATCATGTGCAAACAAGTCAAACTTTCACGAATTCTTAATTAAAAAATCTAGATTTTTATAAATGAGTTGATAGCCTGGTGCGTCACCAAATATAGCAATCATAGAGAAGAATAAGTATGTTTTTTGACAAGTTAGCATACTTACACAAATGTGGCAGCAGATAGAAATGACATCGTTGTAGGTTTAAGGGCCTTAAATGGAGTTCTTCTTAAAATTTCAGGCTGATGTCGAGGAAATAAACAGATGCATTTGAGGAAAAATTTTCATTAGTATGACTTTCTTTCGTTCCTTTCCTTTTGTGTAGGACTATAATTTTTTTCACTTGCATTGCCGACTAATTTCAAAAGTAACAGCAGGTACTGGAGGTCATTTCAAGCAAAGGTATATAGTCAGCAACTCTGCTATTTGTTGAGCAGGAGTTTCCAGGTGCTTATTTCACAGAACATCATACCATTTTGCTTTTCTGTTCTTTGTAGCATAACATTGAGTACATACTAAGCTAATGTATTTTCATTTAGTCAGCTTAGCTTCTCCAGCGTTGTGCATATGAGGCAGCTACAGACATGCCACGTGTAATTTCTACAATGCAGTCTTACTGCATTGAATGACTTTATCAGAGTAAAAGATGGTGAACCTTTAGTTTTCAACCGTTCTATTAAACCACAGGAATGGTTTGATGGAAAACATAATGATTCACTTTCTTTTAATGAATAAGACAATATCATCTTTAATCAGATTTAAATTCACAGATATAACCTAAGCAAGGCCTCATAGTATCAAGACCAAAACCTTCTCCTAAATAAACTTCATATTTTGCATCCTTTTCACAAGTGCTATGCCATGTTTACATGATCCAAGCGCTTTAAAAGTTGACATCTTACAACCTTTCAGAGAGAAGCTGGTTAAATTGTTGCCATTTGTTACACAAAAATTCAAACTGGGATGATAACCAGAACAAGAGAGAGAAAGAAGATCTTGCCTACCCAGAACTGAACTCATAAAATCTGTCAGAGAGACATACAACAAAGACATAAGAGCCCATTTAAAAGAGCTGATTGTCTAGGCACTGTGTCTGGGGACTCTTGTGCTTTTATCACAGAACAAGAGGCCTGTTTCTCATGAGATGTAGTCAAGACAGTTATGAATAGGAGCATGTATTTTGAATGAGGTGTTTGCATGGCCCATCTTTGCTGTTGATCCTGCTCTTGGTTTTATTTCTTGTGAAGCTGGAACAATAAAGAAGTATCCAATGACAGATACTGTCACAGTACCACCAAATCATTAGATTTAAAACCTGGATTAGAAAGTAGAAAGTGAACCTTAACTTTCTTGATCTAAGAATCACAAGGAGATGTTTTTTTTTTTTTTTTTAAAGAAAAGAAAAGAAACATTGTTTCATGTTGGCTGCTTGGTGGCACCGTTATTATCACTGGAGGGTTGTGAGCTGGATTCATGTATAGGCCTCTCTGGACGGAGTTTGGATTTTGTCAGAGTGAATGTGTGGTTTCACTGGCTTCATTATCTGTAAGCCGTAATCTCCAAAACTACTCGAAAGAAAGGCTTGAATTATTTCACTCTATGTGTAACAAATTTATAATAAATGACTTTCACTTTCTGAAGTGAGGGATAAAAGTATTGAATTTTTTGAGCCGTACATCTAGGTGGAAAGGAAATTGACGGTTCATGCATGTTTAAGTTTGCACTCCTTGCAGAAACTTTGCAAATCTCATACCGCATTATGCATTACTGAAAAATGTTGCAGCACTAGTTTGCCTTTTCTCGTACGTGACTAAATTTCTTTCTAAAATTAACTTCTTGTTCTACTTTGTTTGCACCGTTTTTGTTGGATTTGCTTTACCCCAATGTATTAAAAATGATTCTTAGACTGATTGACGTTCTCAAATTTCTTTAGATGTAGACATACTGTTTCTTGTTTTCAACCTTAATTTAATCAGGTAAGCTATTAGGAGCAGGTTCCTATCTTGACAGGGAGGGAAACATTTAGTAGACATACAAATATACAGTACAGTTTAAGTTATTTTCACCCACTTCATGTTATTAGACAGATTCAATCTAAGTGATTTCTTGACACTGTATGTATAGCTATAATCAAATCTGGGTATGGCTTGTCAATCTGAACTATGTATTCCAAAAAAATCTTTATTAGTCAGTGTTAACTCATGAATTAACAAGTCAGGGGAGATACTTAATTTTATTTAGGGCCAGATTAGTTTGCATAACTAGTTTGTACTAAGGTTATCTTTCATTTTTCTGTCTGATTTTAAATTTGCTTGATAATCTAAAAGACCTTAACAAACAAACAAAAACTGAAATAATTTATAATGTGAGGTAAATTGTGTTCACAGTACTATACCATTTGTTAAGGCAGGGTAACTTCAAGCTAAAACTCTGTTCTTTATAAACACATCAGGTTGTGTTGTGTTTATGGATTGACTTGCTAGATTCTGAGCTATGCTTTATTGGTTCTCACTACTTACCTAGGATTTACCAGGGACTCACAGTTGGTCTCATTTCTCTTTTTGGGCTGTCACAGAAGGTTAAAATTGAGAACATTTTAATCTTTTTATGAATAAGGGGATAAATTTGGAACGAGAACTGATTTGTCTTGTGTGATTCAGTTGCTGATCACATAAAAGGTTTTTATTTGGACCCAAAAAGAAGACATCAAGAATGGATGTGATGTGCTTCATATAATATAATATATCATATAATTTATTGGTTGTTGTCATGGCTGCAGAACAATTTAAAACATACAAGCATCTGACTTTATCCATAAGTCACTCCTAAACTGAGACACTCATAGAATTGAAACACCAAATGTTACTAAATGTATCTTACATTTGTAACTGAGACCTTTCTCTCTCCATCAAGATTTAAGTCATATTTTTACTGTACAAATACTTATTACACCTCACCCCAAAGCTTTTACAGCTGGATCAGTGGCCTTCAGCCTGGTTTGCTCTAAAGATGTTGGGCAGCCTGTGTCTTCTGCCGCTGTGTCCTCTCTGAAGCTGGCTGTGAGCTGGTGTGTCCTGCCCCCGGGTGTCTATTTGCAGGTTACAGTGCAAGGACAGACATGTGATTCAAGCACTCCATGAAACACTCACACATGTACACGCCTGCAAATACTCAGTAACCCACTGTGTCTCACTCTGCATATTTACTTATGCATACACCTTATTTGACCTTATTTGCTTAATTAGATTATCATTTATGTGTCTGCACACGCTGTATTTGCATCTCTGTTTTGCATGTGTTCACTGACGATAGGAAAAAGAGGACCGGGCATTTGCTGTAATCCAAGTTTTCTGCCTATGCTGATCTTCTGATCTGACAATGCTCAGATGTTGAGAGTGGATCAGTTTGTAGAATCAGGTAATACTGCAGAGTTCAAAGGAAAGATGAGAATGAAGAATTATTGAATTTTAAAATATATTTCGATGAAATTGTATCTGCGGTATGGTTTTTTCCAATCCGGGGCAATGTGAGCAGTTTAATCACTGGCCAATGCTCAAAATAGTAATACAGTAGACACTAATTTAATTCAATTTGTAGTATCTAGTAACCTTATGTTACCTCCACAACAAGATCTTGATAGTATAAAAGACAAAAAAACTCAAAATATATTCTGACAAAGATATAGTTAGCAGCAAAACACTAAAATAACCAGTTGATGTTTTTGGGAATCCTAAAGAGCCTACTTTTATCAGATGATCTATATGTGGCCACTATCAAACAATCTCTTTTTCAATCATTTTTTTCTGTATATAAGATTGAAGATGGAAGAGGAATTTACAAAAAGCATTCTCACAATTAGATCAATAGATAAGTTTCTTGTGTCCATTGGTGATTTGGTAGTGAGACTGTAATCCAAGAGTGCCATAATGAAAGATGAGAAAGCAACTACCTTAGTTTTAGCTGCTGATAAAATCAAGGACAGGTTTCTCCATTCAAGGCAGTGATTTAGTTTGGCATACAAGTTTAGATCACAAACTGGAAGGGTGATCTAAAAATATTTCTTAAAATATTTATTGACTTTACCTTCAATTCTAGCTTTTCACAGTAATAAAATCTTAGCAATTACTCTGTGCAACTGCAAAAGCGTTACCAAATAGATAGTAAATATTAATGATCCTTTCAACCATTTGAAAGCTAATGATTTGACTCAAAACTGCAGTGTAAAAATATATTTGTTTAGTTAATAGATCAAATGTTTAGTTAAGAAGATCTCTATTTTACATATATTATTAATGATGTTGCATAATGTCAGATCTCAAGCCAGTGCAGGCCATTCAGAGTAATTACAAAGTCACAGCACATTGCAGCACAGTAAAAGAAAGGTACATGTCCTCATGAGTCTTCTTGATTCAGGAGGAAGGTAAATGACTTTTAATCCGTCTGCAACCCCAATCTATTTTCTCCAGTGTCTTAGTTTGTGCTATGATGACCTGAGATGAGTGCATGTGGAGACATGAATGGAGGTAACTGTGAGGTTATGATTGATTGTATTAAAAGGTCAGCAACACATTCAACAGGGAAGTCGGTTGGGTAATCAAAGAGAATTAAGGTCAGTGTGTAGCTTTATTTGGGTCTGGATGATCAAGTGTTTCTATGTGAGCAAGGTCATTGATAAATTACAAATATTCAGACCTATTGCTATTCCAATAGGTCAACTAAAGAAAATGGGATTGTTAACTCAGTTTTGCAATACCTAACATTTACATACATAGTGAGCTGAAGATGTTGAAATTGGGCGCCGAAGGTCTGAGCCAGTCATATTGTAATCTGAAACAATAATTTTTGACGAGCAAACCTCCACTCCAAAACTCAGTTAATGAAAAACTTTAAAACAATTATCTTTTTTCCACAAGATAACTCAAGGAAGGAAACTGCAAAAACTAAACTTTAATATTCTGGAGTCTCTTGCAATAAAAAAATGGTGTTGCTGAGGCAATCTGTGTGACTTCAGTTTCATCATTTAGGCTTTCAGATGTTCATGTGCATGCCAGATGTTTGTGATGGTGCGGAGGAAAGAGGGACATTAATACTCATTCAAAGGGTAGTGGTAAACCACACCAGACAAAGAACATGACAGATCAAATAATGAGCAAAAGAAGTGTGAGGAGGTCTGCTGTTTCTCCAGTACGGATAATTTATCTTTCAGTTCTTTTCTTCTTCCTCTTTTCTTCTGAGTAGAAAGTGTACAAACCTTTGCTTCATTGCCTTCTGTGAGAGGGTAGTAAAAACTAAAGCTCTGAGTGGAACATTGTGCTTTAGCTGAGCTAGAAACAATATGGAAAGTGACACATTCATTTTGTCGTGGCCCATCTGACTTGCATTCATGGATGCGGAGATAAGTTCAGACCAGAACTTGTACAGAAGGAAACTGACCTGAGAGTTGCCTCTACTCTTTGAGAAAGACTTTATGAGGCGGTTGCCTTATCCCCTAGACTTACATTTTACAAATTAGCATTTATTTTGATTTTCCTCACAGTCAAAATGCCTTGTTGGGTGTGCATTAATGGAATAACTTACTCTGTTAAATACTGCACACTAATGGAGGGTATAGCATGGAAGACTGATGGAGGGTAGGCAGAGTTGAATTTAGAGAAGAGTTGAAGGGAGGTGAAACAGAGGAATCGAAAGGGCACTTTTGTGTTCTACAGCAGTATGCCATTAGCACCTCAGGCTGGTATTAAACCCAACCAACAGGGAGTGAAATTTTTTCCTTGCAGTCAAGAGACAAAGGGATGCAAAGTGAGAGCCACAGAATGAAGATGTAAAGCCAACAATTTGACATTGTTAGAGTTTCTTTCTGATCCGATCACAGTTGGAAATTTGTCACACCTGCCTCTAAGTTTGAGTTCATGTGATTTCCCCTTTTGTGATTAAAGCTGACAAGGATTCAATTCTCTGAGCTCTAACAATTTGAATGTTAAATCAAATGCTGCACACTAATGGAGGGTATAGCATGGAAGAGTGATGGAGGGTAGGCAGAGTTTGAGACACCATCTTTTAGCTTTTAAGCAGCAATTTTACTTATTCACTAATGACCAGGAGAGAAGACAGCTTCTTACCATCCAAGCAGATCTGTTGCAGTATTTAATATCTTTGCTCTGACCCTCAAAAAAGTTATATATATATATATATATATATATATATATATATATATATATATATATATATATATATATATATATATATATATATATATATATACTCTACAGACAAAAAGGACCAGCTGACACTACAGCAATACAGATAATGATGGGTATATATCCCCTCAAGATGTATGTATGCGCTACCAATTTGTCAAGGAGCTGCAACAGTCTCGACTGAAATCTCAGTTGAAAAGGATGTGGATATGAGTAAGACAGGAAGCATGAAAACATCCTGTTGCTTACGTAATGATACACATGTGAACTGTAAACAGATATATGCATCGGTGAAAACAGACAGTGTTTGATGTCACTGTTTTCATGTTTTCTCTCAATATGAGGGGAATTGAGGTTTCCTTAAGATAAAACAGTACTGTTAAAATAACATTTGCCTCTTAAAAGGATTTCTTGTTTTGCTTTTGTGCTTTTCTTTGCTGAATTCTTTTAATTCACTCATATTATAGAGTTTTATTGTATGAGTGGCTTGTTTAAGGTTTCAAAACAGTTTTTTTGTCAGATTTAAGTGTGAAATTCGACTAAGACAATCTAAAACCTTTAGTTTAGTCCTATAAGTGGACTTGCTTTTGTGGTTTGGACCATTGTCCTGATTGAGCCTTAAGCTTACTCACAAATTGATGGGTGGACATCCTCCTTGAGGATTTCCTGGTAGATAGCAGAAATAGAGGGTTTCATTAGCTGCAGTAAGTCATTCATGTCTTCAAGCAGCAAATCAGCCCCACACTGTCATTACCATCGCCATCTTTAAACCTCAAATGTCCAGAAAGTATTTTCCCAAAAGTCTTCCTTTCGCTCTGTAGCGGTTTTCACCTGGGATCTCTGCCATGGATATAATTATTGCCCACTCAATTTTTTATTGTGTGACTATCAAATTTTGATCACTGGGGTCAGTTGAGGGGAATGAAGTCAGCAGACTTTGTTCTGGGATCTTTTTGTGACCTCCTGGTTCTGCTGTGCATACATTCCTGATTGTCATTTAATAAGGAGTTTTTTTTAGATTGGGACATGATCCAACTTCATGTTAAACCAGTTTTATATAAGTGATTTATTAACTCTGTTGATCAAGAAGTATTCAGACTTGGGTGTGCCTTGCCAGACCCAAAAAGACAAAAAGTTACCACACATACCTTTTCACAAAAATGTGTGTGAACCCAACATAAGGACTGACAATATTTGATGATAAATTTAGCCATAGGAGAAGATTAATAATTAAATGTGCTAAAAGTGTGACAGTAATCTGATTGCGTTTTTTTCCAACCTGTTTTTGCTTTTCTACCTTTTACACATCGCTGACATGAAATAGGAAATAAGCACATTTTGAATGTAGTTTTTTTTTCAAACTATGTCTTGCACTCTGAAGGATCCCCCCTTTTTCAACGTGCTGCTTTATGTGCCTTCAGTCTTTGAATGCTTTTTGATGGATCATGCAGTGCCAGAATTCTGGTTTCTAAAAGACATATCGAAGTAAGAGGCTCCTTAATCGGCTGTTTCTGTCAAATGTCCCGATTTGAAGTAAGAAGCTCTACCACTCTGCATTTTAAGACCTGCTCAGTGACATTTATAAGAAATCCTATAGAGCAGCTCTTCAGATCCATTTTTAACCAGCTTCTTTGAACTTTTTTACTTACTATACTACACCATGCAAATATTCTGTTTTACTGTCAATTCAGAGTCTACGTTGACAATCCCAAACAACGGCGTTTTTTGTTTTTTTTTAATGAGTGGTTGGGCTCGTCACCCAGTGTGACACACCATCAGGGGCGGCTCAAAGAGAGAAATTATCTGTGATTTGCACCCTGGTTGTTTTTTCTGTGTTTTGTTTTAGTTCACAATGCAACCACTGTAAGACAATATGATATTTAGCTGAAGATGATAAGCTAGCTAATCCATGCAGACTCATGATGGCTATCTCCAGCTGTCATTGGGTGATAGAATACCAGAGTGAACCTTTTCATGCATGGGTTTTCAAGCAATTTCAGCTGGATTTTGTCATCTTTAGTTCAAATCCATAAATCTTGAAATGGACATTCTTATACTTAGCTAATTTTGCTAGACAACAGTATTTGAGTAGAAACCTTTGTACTATTTGTGCAAACACAAAAAGTGTAATTTATTGCCTCAGCTAACTGAACTAAATTATTCTGTACTGATATTGGTTTACTTTTTAAAACACGTTTATTCATAAAAATATTGTGAAAACAATAGGATGCCAATTGATTCTAATATTGTGAGATGTAAAGGTATTACATCGGTGGTAGAAGGAGGGACCGGTTCATGGCACTGTGCATGTTAGAAACACTCTGAGAAGGAATCCAAGCAATTTACAAGGTCATCAAAAGCAGAGAACATTTTCAAAGAAAGCTAAATTACATACCTTTAAAAAAAAAGAAAAGATTCAGTTCAGCTCCCACTTCAAGTTTATCGCAGTGTATCTTTTTTTTTTTATTTCTTCTTTAGCTGCTATCACCAAATCAGTCTTCACTTCTGAGAGGTGTAGAGATATTCAAGGAAAGTGCTGCAGTAGTAAACAAGACAAACAGAGCAGACAGGGGATGTCAGTCTTCCCCATCACTCCAGATAATTAGTATTCACACTGTATTCACAAACAGCTCATGCTGGGATTGATAAAAGTCCCTTCAGCTCTCCATATGTGCGAGTGTGAAAGTGTTGCAAACAGGTGTATGATTCTCCTGCTGCCTGTCTTTTTGTTTATGTTGCTTGTGGTTGTGTGTGGCAAGAAGACAGTGTGTATGTTTGTGTGTTATTAACACTGTGAAAGATGGTGATGTTTCTTCACGCATACCTACCACTTACAAACCACATTCCAGGATCCCACAGTCCCATAATAAGTGTATTTGTGTGTGTGAACATGGGGCATTGTCAAAACACTTCTAGGAACCTTCACAATGACACCTATTAGATTGGATAGTAAAAGGTACTTATTAGGATACCGTTTACAGAATTTAAACCAGGTGAAGCTAAGATTATGCCACTTGAGGAGTTCTTGGCCTAAAATATTTACAGACAAAGAATGCTTTTTATTTTAAATGGAAAATGTATGTTTCTTATGCAGTTTTGGCATAATTGCTGCTCTGAGTATGCTGTTCTCTCAGCAAATTGCCTTTTTTGAGTCTGTATCCTCCAATTTACTATTAATTGATTGCTAAATTAGTTGATGATTACTTCAGTCATCAATTAATCACAATCAATTGTTTCAGCTCCTATTCTAGATCATTATATTGTGGTGTAAAAGATCATATTGATAATTCAAAAATGAAAAAAAAAACAGCTTAGAGAGAGGTAGTGAAAAATGCTGGTTGTAGTGATGCTCATGCAGAGGAAACTATCTCAAGAGGCAGCAGGTTAAAAAGCTTGCAGCAAGTGTGTGGCGTTTACAAGACATAAGAATTCACTGGATGGTAAGAAAGACAAATGGGGAGAAGGAGAGGAAGAACTTAGAATAGGATGGCTGACATGATGATCCGCTAAATCTCAAGGCTGGCCAGGTACCAGTAGATCAGCAGATTACAACAGAGCAATCTGATTTGAACCTGGTTTATCAACAATGATGCAGGAGGCACCGGGGTGGAACATAGGTGAACTGCACATCCCTGTTGGGACTTCAGACCGCAAGCACAATCGTGCCGTCAGCCACACAAGGACGTGCACGGTTTGCTAATGTTGCTAAATGTCTTCCTTTCTGCATCGAAGTTTGTCCTTGTAGGAGAATGTGAGCGAGTACCGCTTCAGCTGCTCAGCCCCTCCCACCCTTATTCCAACAGACTGGAGACGGATTGAGGAGGAAAGGCAAGAGGATTGCATTTCCCGGAGTCAATGCTGCATAGGTGATATAGAAGCCTGGTAGTGAGCAGTAACTCATAGCAATGACTGGGCATCTTTGCAGACCCTCCCCGCACTTCAGCTATTGATTTTAGAGTGACAGGAGTTGTGATTGGACACCTAGATGTGCCAGTGCCACTTGTGTGACAATGATATATGTTGGAGTTGTTGTGTTTGTTGGCTGTTTGCAAGCTGGTGTCAAGTCAATCGCTACATCCTTTATTGATGGAGCTGTTCACTAAAAATACATAGAATCTGAGGCATCCGCAGTAGAAATGTGTTATTTACCCACTTGGGACCGTGTTAAATATACTGTCTACCTTAAGTCCATAAACAATGGTTTGTGTACATATCTACACTCCTTAACCTAGAAACCAAGTTGGTTCCAGTGACTATCATTATAACCAAATATTTTTCATTAACTGTGGTAAAATATTTTGCCCATTTATACATATTAATCAAATCTTTTACCTGCAAATCAAAGGGGAAAATGTTTGTAGAGCTTGAAGCACCAGGGTCAACAGAGCAGTTTATGGTTCTTGTAGTCTGTGAAAATGATATAAAAGAGTGAGGTGAATGTAGTTGAGTTATCAGTTTCTCATCAACCACTGTTATAAGCTCCTATTTTTAATAAACTGCAATCCTCAAATGATATCATCATAGGATTCACTTGATAAAAGGGCATTTACAACATAAAAAGTATCAATAAAAAGGATACAAATGGATGTTTATTTGAAGTCTTATGTAGTTGAAAAAAATCTAATGATTTCAAAGTACAGAAAAAAAATTGTTTAAGTGTTTTATCACTTGTAAAAGTGAAGCAAGGGATTTATATGCATTTTATAATGCATATAAATCAATATTAGTTTCTGAAGCAAAATAAGGAAACCTTTTAAAAATAACTTTTAAATTGTGTTAAATCTGTCACTAAACTCACATTTCTGTATAAATGTTTTTATTGTTCTGATGAAACATACTAATCTTAAATGTAGTTTTCATCAGCTCTAAGCAGAAAATCATATTTTGCATAAATAAAGGCATTGAAATGTCAATATATGCATATTTTATCTATATACTTTGTGAACTGAGTTAATAATAATTCTTTTTTGAGTATGACTGTAAATCTATTGGTTGGTCCAAAATGGCTGAAAAATATTTTCTGCATTGAACGTAAACAATAATATAATAATAACATTTTTATGAGAGCTTCTGTTTATTTGTAAAATGTGTTTTAATGCCTCAAGGTTTAATGGCACAATTTTGTCAGCAGCATTTGATCCAATTTTATCCTACAGTTTAAAGATTGTTGGTGCAGGAGACACGAAGTCTATAGCCAAGCCTCCATTGTTCTCCTTGGGTCTTATCAATTCCCATCCAAAATTAGATTTATTCCTTCAAGGGAAGCTGGTAGTGCTCATGACTAGTGATTTTCCACTTCAGTCATCCATCAAAACGCATTCCATTCTAATAATTTGCATCTCTTCCAGCATCTCCATCAGACTTTTATCTGTTTTCCCTTATTAACAATGTTACATTTTCACACTTAGCTATAAAAGTCTTACATTTGAAGAGACAACTCTCTCGATGTACACTGCTGTGAAAACGCATTTCCACTCTTTTTTTTTTGTCACTCTCACATGTTTTAAATCATTAAGCAAATCTTAATATCAGACAAAACCATAGTTATATTTGTGGTTTTGAAATGAAAATTGTACGAATTAATGGAAAAAAAACTAATCCGAACTCCAAGGTATCTGCAGGCTTGCAAAATCGTAGGCTAAAAGATCTTAGTGACTTATACATTCTGCCCTAATCTAAAAAAATTCAAGATGAAATGGGTCCGGAAAGGATTTAAAAACCATTTCTGAGGTTTTAGGACTCCAGTCCCGCATTGAGATTCATTGTCTATACAACAAGAAAACATATACAGTGCCAATTTTTACGAGTAGTAATAACAAAATTTAAGAATTCAGCGACGACTCAGGAGAAAGACAATGTAATACAGGCCTCACTCTTCTCACTGTGATTGTCTGGGGCTTCTGTGAGAAAAACCTAAAGGATCCTTTGATGACCTGAATTATTTAGGCATGATAAAAAATGAAATGAATTGAATTTGATTATTGAATAGTGCACTGAAATTTAAGTTAATTCTTTTCACAGCACTGCAATGCATGATATTAATAATGCATAACTAGAGTTACAGACTAAAATAGTCGTAATTTTTCATAAACCCACAAAATCAAGGCTTATAAACATTTTGAAAATCACTTTAATAAAGTACAGGGGATGAATTGGTAAAACCTTCTTAATCCCACAAATAACGCTGATATGGGTGGAATCATTATTCAGACCGTGTGATTTTGTTACATCCTTTTCCTGTTACAAATTAACAACTTTGTCTTGGTTTGGAGCATGACGGAAAGTGAAAGAGGATGTCTTGCTGGGGAACCTTTTTGTCTTCTCCTTAAAAAGCAGAAGCTGAAAGCTGAGACATCAGCTTGAAAAAAGTGGTGAGATGACTGTACTTTTCTTGTGCATGTTTGTTTCTCAGAAAAAAAACAATGTAAGACGTTGTGGTGGTTGTGCCTCGAGTTTCTTTTCCTTCTTTGATTCTTTTGTGTCGGAGGAATAACGGTTGTTTGTTCAGGATGATGGTGGGACTCAGACAAACAGACCCAAATGCAAAAGAATACAAAAAAAGAGTTTTTGAGCCAGGCATGGTGGTGTTGCTTGTATTTTGCGTTTCATGCTGACTCAACACTTTAGAAGAATGGGGAGAAAAAAGAGAAACGGAAAAACTGCACCCATGGCTTCTCAAAAGTTGTATCTGCAAACCAAAATAAATCCCAACAAAGAAAGACAACAGAAGGAACGGTAAATGCACCAACTGCTTCTTAACATGTACAACCCAAGCGAGTTTTCTGCCATTGGAAACCATCAGAAATTAGTCATAGTTTTGATATTTCTCCTCTTTCACACTCACACCAACCTTCGTATTGATTCATACAACTTTAGCTGTTTTGGTGAAGCTATATCTGCTGGCGGTACACAGATTGATGCCCTTCAAACCACCTCCGCATAGCTCAGGGACAAGATGTACTAGAGGCTCGGCCACTGGTGCACCGCAGCTCTATAGTGTAATACCCAATATTAGTGAACTTGGTTTCTCTTTCAGCCACAACAACATTTAAATGACCGCTTAATGGTGTCATCGTGAACTAATGTTTTTTTCTGGAAGCACAATCAATGCTTACACGTTACTTAGTCCTCTGAACATTTTACATATGTTTTGAAATAAAAATAAGCAGGATGTGCTGCAAACGTGCTTCTGGGGATCATCTTAATGTGGCTGCATGTTTCCATATGTCCAGGCTCCCCATGTCCTTTTATGTTGGATCAAAGTGATTCCCTCTTCTGCTAGCTCCTGAATCTGCTGACCTTCTTTGAGAGAAAATTAACAAATGAAAGACACTGCAGAGCTGCCAGGCAACCAGGCCGAGCTATTACCATCTATTTTTGCATTTCTGTCCACATTTTATATTAATGAATGAAATGGAAATTTGAATGAACATGTGAATTCACCCCAGCATTTTGGATGAATGATAAGTGGGCTAATTTAGATTTAGTTGTCAAGATGTACAGTAATGTTGCAGTTTGCAGCATTTCTATCTCAAGACACCATTAAAATGCGAACGAATGTGATAGTTATCAAGCTGTGAATCATCAGAACATAATGGAACTACAATAAGAAAACATCACATTAAAGAATTAACTTAATTCTTGCCCCATATTGGAGTCTGTTCAGGTTAAAGTAATTAGGGAATGTTGTTCTCCTGGTACTGTCATTCAGATAAAGTTTTTTTTAGTTTTATTCAGAAATTTGCTCTCATTGTAATCTTAAAGCAGCTGAAAACGATGGCAAAATTCTTCTCCTTTAACTGCAAAACTTACTTCCATAATTATTGTAGTCAGTATTGAAATCACAGTTGTATAAAACACTCCCTCATTGAGTTAATAAGGTAATTGGACAATAGTAAATGGTCTGGAAATTAATCTGCTTGCCGTAGTGTTGAATCTGGGCTCAAAATCCCTGACTAAGTATTAAATAAATGTAGGGTATATTTTAATAAAATAACACAAATAAAACAATATCTGGAAACAAAATCTTTTTATTAATTCATTATCTAAATAACCAAATAAAAATATCAAAAAACTAACTAAAGTACAATGTAAATATAATCTAAGAAAGCTAATAATTGGTACATCTAAGATTAAATAAGACAAAGTTTATTTAACCAAGTAAAATTGCTCAGATTTTATTACATCTATCTACATTAATATTAGCAAAATAAAAGCAGCAAATAAAAGTCAATTTTTCTATTAGTTGTACATTTATAACTACAAGCTTAATTTCCTGTAATTTGATCTCATTTATTGTGTTGCTTAGTGATGCAGAGATCTTCACGTACCAAATCTTGCATATCAAGAGATTTTGATCCAACCTAGGTTTTCCTACAAAAATTATCTGTTTCATCCTTTTTTTTTTGTTTGCTACATGCTCTCAGCTGCTGCTGGTCATTTTTTACCGTTTGGAGTTTCACACCACTTAAGTTTTGGTGGTACATGCCTGAGTTTTCCTAAGTATGAAACAGTGACGTTCTCTTTGGAACGTTTTATACTGATGGTCCTTTAACTCATGGATGACACCACTGCCTCTCCTCCTCCTTCTCGTCTACCTCCCCTGCCTTTCCTTTCTCTCATTTCATCATTTAACAGGCAGCCACAGCGACTTTACTAATGTCATTGACATTTTGTTAACTCACACCTGTATGCTCCAGACCAGCAAGCTTCCAAAGCTACAGCTTTTATAGAGGTGGCCAAACATGCTGATGATGAATTACTCAAGTGCATTTGATTAGAAGCACTTGGCTGCAAATTCCACTTCTAAATCTTATAGAAGTTGCAAGTCTGTACTTAATTATTTTCATGTCTGTATGTATTAGAGTGGGTGGTGTTCTGCTAATAGAGCAATCATTGATGTTTAAATGTCCTTCCTTCTGACAGCTCCTTCCTAATAAAAGAGGTCGTAAATGGTTTTTGGACACCTTATTGCTTTAGGTGTGCTATGATGAAGAAAAACACTGCAACACATGTAAGAAGCACATTACAAATGTTGGCATGAAATAATGAATGCGGCTTAGAGTTTAAACGCTTTCAGAGACGTCAACATTTAAAAAAAACTCTCATAAAAATGCTTACCATGTAGTTATCAAGTTTTTGTCATTATAGGCTACCTGCATGGTGTATTATGTGAGAATGTTCTTCTGTTTCAGACTTACTCCTTGACTAATTGTGTTAAAAAACACTGCAGAGCTTCCTTCATTTGTTATTCGTCACGGGTGGGTTTGTGTATCCGATCAACAGTCCAATTAAGCAAAGAAGAAAGGTCACAGTCAATGAATGTTGAGTTACTCATTCAGAGAGACATTTTTTGTTAAATGTAATTAGGATTTAAATAGGGTCAACTCTGTTTTGACCACACTGGAAAATTGTCGATAATAAATCAAATGACTGTGTGATGAGGATGGCACAGAGAAAACTGATGAGAATGCAGGTTTTCATGCTGCATTCTGGAAATAAATTAACTCCAAATCTATGATGAAATGTTTGCAGAGTAATTACCACACACCAATGTGGTAGGAAGAAAAAAAACAAAAAACATTTTGCTGCAGGTTTTACTTTAAAATGAGCAAATCTCTTGCCCCTTTTCCCTATTCCCTCACTGATGGCAATCAAATATCGGATTAATCCACTAGCTGCAATTTTCTATCTCGCGTATGTTTGATGAGATTAGTTGCAGAGCACTTGCATTATAACACCTTCTGTCCTTCAGCTGCCCT
Organism: Xiphophorus maculatus; assembly: GCF_002775205.1. NCBI lineage: Eukaryota > Metazoa > Chordata > Actinopteri > Cyprinodontiformes > Poeciliidae > Xiphophorus > Xiphophorus maculatus. The sequence goes on along the minus strand of NC_036458.1, from coordinate 7,058,461 downwards.
CACCATGCAGAGCGAGAGGAGAACACAAGAGCAAAGAAACACAGGTAGAGAGCATCCACTGTGACCAAGCAGTAAAAGTTTCACTAGTTCATTATTACCTCGCTGCAGTGTTACGGCATTGTTAAATCTGTCCTGCACTCTTGAATCTGCCCATTGAGGAAGTGCAGACCTGGCGTTGCTGTTTGTGCTTACTGAACGTAGTAAATCAGGCAGGAACCTCACAGATGCAGCACATTAAATCACAATAAGCTCTTTGTACAGGAAGTGGGAAAAAAATAACCTTCCTTGTGTGTGGCTCAGTGTTTGAACAGGTTATTGTAAACAGTGGATTGGATGAAGGGAATGGAAAAACAAGTAAAACACTGTAAAAACTACCTGTTAGCTTAGGACTAACATTCAGACAACTTGTTGAAATCTTTAAAAAGTTAATATGAAGGCAACATGATAAATATGTGTGATGGAGATCAGGGGTTCCATTCCTAATAAATGATTATTGATATTATGTTGTGTTTAATTTGGACGAAACGTTTTGTTTCAGTTCTTTATTTCAGGTGCATTGTGGCATTTAGTTGAACATTCCTTTTGGGGTAGAGAGGCTGGCCATCTTTCCTGTTCAGGGAGAAAGTGGGGGGAAATGTCAGTTTGTTCCTGATTTTTACTGGTTTAATTTGAGTTTGCTAATTATTTAAGTACTTTCAAGGTGTGCCTCCTCGGCAGGGTGGAGCTGCAAAGGGAGCTCCAGGTGCTCCTGAACGCTCCTGGAGCATACCATTTTCAATTAGGAGGGGTAATACTCTGAGGAGTTATATTAAGTTAAATTTAATCTTTGATTGACCTTAGATTAGTTTAGTTCTAATTATTTGCATGCATGCAAAATATTTATTGGTACCATTTATTGTTTTGTGTTAGGTTTGTGTAAATTATTTATTGTTTTGTTTTGTCATCCCTTTACCTGGTATGAGTGTTGGAATTGCCCAAAGTATAAAAGCCAGCTTCTTTGTCTCACTGTGGAAATGGGTGTCAGTTCAAATGTGACTGGCAGCTTCAAATAAATCGATTTCGACTACATTTTGTTGCCTTGCCTCTTTCCCTGAACGCAGAGCCTCCACCGGTCAAAGTGACAATATGAAAGGAAAGGAATAGTCTTTTTCCGTGTGGCTCCCATTTGTGCTAAGCACAGCTGGAAAAGGTTAATCTTTTCAGGGAAATTGAAGCAAATTCACCCAAACTATTTGCACTGTGAATCTATTAACTTTCCCTGAACAGGAATAAAAATTAGGTATTCTGAAAGCTGTTTTAAAGTGGACTTTGTCACTGCAAACACATTTTTAAAATTAATTAAGGTTTGTTTTGTGTTTTTCTCTGCGACTGCTTTTCACCTTGAAGCCCTTGACGGTTATTTCGACCCTGCTTCCATTTCTGTGCCACACTCAAACACCCACACTCTCCAGCCTGGTTTTTCACTGCTGCCACTCTGCAACTGGATTTTACTTTTTTCTCTTTCTCTTTAAAGGACATACAATACCATTTTAGGTATTTTTTCCCTCTACTTTTAAGTGGCTACCTCTCAAGTGTCCTGTCTTTGTATGGATTAGCAACATTGTGACCTTTATTTCGTATGGAATTTTCAGTTTCGCATCCCATTTGTAGGTTTTTCAACTACATGAATAGTTAGAAACTATTCATGTAGTTTTTAACTATTCAGTGACCAAATTAAATTTGGTCAAAAAATGAACCTTTGAGGTGATAAAGAAACTCCTTACGCTTAAGGGATGCTGTTAAGTGTTGCCTTCCAGGCAGCTTTCAGACAGCAGGCCTCATTGCTCACCACACAAAGCAGTGATGATGAGGACTGGGGGAAAAGCTGGAAAGATCCTCCTTTAGAGACTGATGTGTTTTTGATGCCGGAAACTACTGCCGTTTTAGCTGCTGTCTCGAGGCTTTCAAGACTCTTAATGTTTCACAAGCAGATAAAGGATCAACTACATGGGATATGTGTTTATAATTTCTGCATATTAAGATGTGGACAGAAGTTTTTTTGACTGATTAGCACATTTAGGTCTTCATGACAGAGAGACATCTGGAGAGAATGTGGAAGAGAAATTCACCAGATCCTTATAAAAACTCTCTAAATGGCTTCTTTACATACGACTGGAACATGGCAATATGTTGGTTGTTTTCAGCCTACCGAACCCCACATGCAATTGTAATATTACTTTTTATTATTTGGATAGAGCACGCTAGGCAGCAAAGGATTATTTTGTCCTAGAAGGAGGAAAATTGGCAAACGCTGAGATTTTAGCTAGTTTAAGGACAAAGTTGTGATAGGTTGAGGTCAAAGCATCTCCAAAACTGCTGATCTTATGTTGTCTGCTGTGGTCACTATTTGTCAAAAGTAGCCCAATAAAAGAACAGTGGGGAACATGTGAGTTTTGTCATTTAAGTTCACAAAATTGTTCTTCTTGATTTTCTAACAGAAATGATTAGCAGATATTATGTTGTTTCCATCTTACATTAATGCGTTTTCCAAGCCACTCTGTCAAACTAGAGCCATAAAGCCTCCAAACTATCCACTAGTGACATTCATTCTTTTAGAAAATGTTTAAAATTAATGTGAATTTCAAATGACGTGGTTGTGACTGGTTCTTATAAATGTGTGTTGCTTTTGACTCTATCATTCTGCCTTGCTATTCATTTTATAATGTCATAGGGTGGTGACCTGCTAAGACTCTGGGATTTTCTTCACCTCTCCTGTACAGATGCTTTTTTATCTATCTTATGTTTTTTGCATTGTTTGTAGGTACACATAAAATATTCTATTCTCTTCTAAGTCTTACATGGAGAGGCTGATGGTGGGATGCTGCATTTCTAATGCATTGCCTAGGGGTGTTTGTGTTTGTCGCACCATTTTTAAGAAGAGAACAAAGTCAGGTTTATGCAACCAGAAAATTTTGATTGCGTCATGATTGTGTTACCAGATTTGGGTACTGGTAAATATCATGTGTTTTTTTTATTATTATTAGAAAGCTGCTGTTGTGACTGAATAACAATTAATGGGAATTTCCTTGCCGAAGAAACTTCCTCATGAGGATTGTGCAAGTAGGGCCTCAGAAGATAACCAAAGCCAGGGGCTAAATAACAGGCTTGTTATTTAGCCGCCAGCTAAATTCTGATGCCTGAGTCATCCTTCTAACAAATAGATTTTGGTCTTCTTTTTGACAAAGTCCTCATATTGCTGTTGCTTAATCAAAGTTTGGCTCTTTCCCTGGAAATTTTTTTCTTCACAGAATAAACTGGCTTCTAAAAATAGAAAGCCCGATTCTCCCTGCTTATCGGCCCGTACACAATAATTTACTTGTGTCTTTCCAGTGAAAGACCACCCCAGTTTTTACTCTCATGTCTTGCTTCAGTTGTTCCATTGTTTGTATTGGACCACTAATTTGGTGCTAAATGGATTCTCCTCGCTGCAATCCTGCCAGTCCAGCTTTCCCGGGCAAACACAAAGGTCACCTTCATCCACAGCTCTTCTATGAAGTGGCCGCATTGAACCTTCCTGCTCCCATTCCCCTCTTTTCTCCTCCCATTGTGTAATTACACAAACACTTACATACACGTGCTTCATTTGTGCCCATCTCTGAAAGAAGTTGTAACTGAAAAACGTATTGATTTTAGGCCTTTTCTCAAATCTCAAAATCAGAATTTTGTGGCCAATTTCCAATAACAGTTTGTAAAGCTTTAATACACTGTTACTGATTTCAGACTATTGAATTTCTCTTAAAAAAGCATTCATAAAGAACATGTAAAATCTCAGAATATATTTTACGAGAAGACATTTATTATGCACATCAGAAGAAGTGACATCTATGTTAGAACAGTTGCTGCAAAACACAATTTAACAATTTCAAAACCAAGGTGAAATGATTGATTAAGACAACATTTTAAACTTTGTTCAGTATCTTATGTCGGTGATTACCATGATTAGTCTAGCCAGTTGCACAAAAACAGCAGGTCTTTGCTTTAGTTCTGAGATTTTCCACTTTGTGGAACAAACCCAGCGTGTTCCATGACAGACCGCAGCTGAAGTCACAAAAAGGATAACACAGAGTAACTTTGTTATGTGGTTCTGCCTTGCTATTATCTATGCTGTCTCACATTTTTTCAGCCAGAACGAATTTATGTCAGTGAAAATACAATTCATTGCAAATGGCATTTTACATTGGTTTACTCTGACTTTATTTAAAAGGGGTGATATTATGCATTTTCCAGACACATAGTGCTATTTAATAGCACAATCAAGTCAATGTTACCTTCAGTTATCAGAATGCTGCATATATTAAAAACATTAAAAAAATGATTGAACCTCCGATCCTTCCCCTTCAGAATGACATCAGCACAATGTTTTTCAATGCTATCCATTGATGTCGTTTACAGCTGTTCTTGAGAGCGCTGTAGTTTGTATGATAAGCTTTCACCAGGCATTTGTTCATTGCTGCTGCAACCAGTCAGGTGGAGCTGTGTAGGAGAAGGGTAGTCTTTGAGGCAGGAGCTCAGCTGAGGACTGAAGCTCCAAGGCGGAGCTTTGAGGAGATAGGTGGTGCATTGCAGGAGAAAGCGTTAACACACCCCAGCATGGCTGTCACTGGAGATTCAAGCATGTCTCAAACATGCTTGAACGAGTGAAAGGAACACTCTGGATATGTATTTGATCTGAGAATAACATTAATATGTAACGCTATAAAGCTCAAATATCTACCTTCAAGCAGCATTCTAGAACTGAAAATATCTGCTCTCTGCAACAAGATCCTCATAGGAGAGTGTTGTTGACTGGCATGTTCTTCCGGATTTCTTTAATGATCAGATCAACTTGCCAGTCACTAGCCATAGCCAATCAAGCTAGAACTTCTCCCCCTATGCTGGGAGGTGTCCAAAGTCAGTCTTCAAGCTGGTATTCTGCCTGTTTTAGTTCACCTCCTGGTTCTGTACCCTGTAGTAACTACATGCTCAGCATGTCAATGTTTTGCAGTGGCCTGTTAACAATTTATCATTTGATGCAGGTGTGTTGAACCAGGGAGAGAACTGAAACATGCAGGACACCAGGCCTTGAGGACTGAGTTTGGACACCCCTCCTCAATACATATCCCAATTAACAGGCTTATTCGGGACATGTATAGATTTCCTACATTGTCTTAAAAGATTTGTAAAATTTTGGAAATTAATATAAGTAATTTCCGGATCTTGATAAGTATGGAAGAAATGTCAATGAAATACTAAAAAATATGTGTTTACAGACTTTAATCAACATCCACTTTCCTCTGCCCATCTGTCCGATCATCCATCCAGTCCTGCAAGTGCTGCAGCAAGAAAAGTCTTCCTCTGAAATAGATATAGCCATAATTGTATGCAAGTTAGAGGCAGCTGCCTGAGCAACATGCGGAAACAATACTAACTACCACAGATTTTTTTTGCTGCACTGTTCTTCAAGTCTGGGTGAATTTATTGTCAGCTGAGCAACATAACATTCCTGCCCCCATCTCTCAGAAACTATGGTGTTTGGAGTGAGCATTTTGACTGGATTTACTATGGCTATTTTAACCGAAAATGAAATCTCGCATCTGAGTCCATTTTTTCAAACAGAAATGCTTAGTGATGACTGTAAGTGCCTACTGTGAAGTGTGTTCTGGTAATATCTTCCAAACTTTCCTCTCTGCTGGCTGCTGCTACTCTACTTCTATTCATACTCTATCGTTTCTAGGAAGCCCTATTCTGTAGCTCAGAAATGGCCATCAAACTCAGCTATCCAAATATTCAAAAATTCACAAAAATTTTCAACCTTGACATATGAAAATAAAGAAGTGGTTGATGTTATTATGTGTCTGAGACATTTGCAACAATAAAGGGACACGTCTGACTCGATTCAGCATGAATTCCTTTTTTGTAAACACCAGCAAAAGTCAGGCAGCCAAAAGAGAGAACGACAAATTCCTTTTTTTAGAAGCCTTTTATTGTTAGGGTTTGTTAGTTAGAGTTGTAATTGTGGTCAGTAAATTTGTAGATCTTCTACTGAATAGAGAGTCTCTTGTCCCATGGGCAGCACTTGGTATGAAACCAAGACCACCGCCTGCACCATGAGGTAAACCGCTTTCCTCAGGTTGTAGCTTTAGAGAGACATGAATTGGAAGTAATAGGATGAAACATTTATTTCTTCTAGATGCAATAGCTTTTTTAGGGAAGTACATGTGATCTGATTGTGGTTTAGTGATATTTTTGGATTGACCTGCAATGGCTTGTAAAAGCTATTTCTGGAGGACCTGTTGCAAACAACGTTTCCCATCTGGCACAATAAAAGGATGATGATGCTCTTGTTCTCCTCCTAAGCAGTCTCAATTTACCCTTAGCTATTTTATTTTGTAGCATCTGAGCAAAAGAAAGAAAATACAGTTTAGTTTTCAAATGTTTACTTATAAGAAGTACTGAAAACTGTTAAAAGCATCAAGGATTAGTTGAACATATTGGCCTAAATGTGTTGCAATTTTCTAATTACTTAAAAAAATGCTGTTTGTTATACACCAAAACTCATAATTATTTTCAAAAATGTACATCTTTTGTTATTTTTTTCACCCATGAAGGTTGCCATTTTTTCCACTGATGGGTTGATGATGCATAATGGTCCATTCTGTACTGGAATCTACAGAGTACACACAGGAAGGCTAACTTTACCCGAGTAGTTGATTTTGACTGGTTTAATTTTAAATAATGCCACTGTGTCACTATTGGCTGTAATAAAAAAAAAAAGAAAATTGAGGCGAATCTGGATAATTTCCAGCCGGAGTGGAACACAACTTCCAAAGGGCTTTATCTGCGGCCTTATCTGCACCCTGGACATTTCTCCAGAGCACTCATTTGTACCAGTAAAACTAATGAAGGCTCTAACAGGTGATCATCACCTAAACAGCTAAAAATAAATGCCGTGCTGAGACAGACGCAGCTGGACTCTCTACTAACAGAAGCTGTACTGCCTGCGTACTGACATCACTGATCCGACCAGACCCATGGAGGTCCGGTGTCGGTGGTAACAAAGTCCAGTGTCACTGTTACTACCACACCGGACTCTAAGCAGCACAGCTGTTACCGATCCGGACACAGCGCTATAGACGCTGGGAGAAATGTCAAAGACAAGGAGCGCTACTGGAGCTACTACTGGAAATGCTAATGGAGTTAGAACAGCAGTAGTGAATGTGAAACCTCTATGACACCAGAGGAAGTTTAGACCCTAAACAGTTGTTGCTGAACCGGACACAGAGCTATAGAAGTACTTACTGGATCACACAATCAGACCAAAGGTACTTGTCATTCACTGTTTCATTTACGAAGCTGAAGGCAGCAGCAGCAGCAAAACACCAGCTCCAGGGCGTGCTGTGGTGGCGTAGGGGTTAGCGCGACCCACGTTTGGAGGCCTAGAGTCCTCGACGCGGCCGTCGCACGTTCGATTCCCGGACCCGGCGACATTTACCACATGTCTTCCCCCCTTTTTTACATCTAAAATAAATATTTTCCAAATAAGGTTTATTTTTATAACTAATCGTGGATCTCTTTAATGGTTTCCCTCTCACTTGATTACTTTGTTCTACTTTCTGTTTGTTTATCAAAAAATATTCTGATAAAATACATTGAAGGACTTGTGAAGAATGTGACAATATCATTATAAAATAATAATTACTGTAATGCTTTCCTAACTTTGACCACTTTAAAGTTGTATTTCAAGTATTTATACTTAATATTAATATGTTATGATCAATATTAAGTATTGTAGGGTGCACTATTGAGCTTCATGCTACATATTTTTCATAGTTTAATTTTAGACATGGTTGAACCTGAATGAATTGACAGTTTATGCATTGTTATTCAGATAGTTGCACTGAAAGATGAAATCAAAAACAACAGAACATAAAAGATGCATAAAAAGGTTCGTTATGCTGCAGATTGAGGATAACTGGGTTCAGATTTTGGGGGGTTTTTTCCCCCTGGCTCTGGAACAGTCCATGAAACTCTTTGCCAGCAGACAGAAGGAGCCAAGCCGAGCATCAAGCTCATAGAGATTATTTATAGAGTTGAGTGGGCTTCACGGATGCAGGCATGAGATGTGTCAGAAAGAAAACGCATCATTGATCAAAGCGTGCTCAGAGACATAGTCCTATTTCCACCAAACGCACCGACGGTGGTTTGGGAGCAAACAATAGCCTTTACCAAAGCCTCCGCGTCCGCTGAGTCGCTGCGTTATAGTAAGCTCGCCTGCTTTCCTGCCCACACAGAGTCTCCTGCGCCTCCACAGGTGACTGGACTTCACTGAACTCTCGCCAATTTTAGCCTCCATCTCCTCTTTCACTACTCCACCATCTAAATAGACTCTCGGCTCTAGATGTTTAAAATATACACATGGTGGGTGTTTGAACAGTGATCGTGCTGCACAATCTAGTCAGGTGTGTTCTTCTACAATATTACTCAGGTCTAGCAATAATGCAGTGTTTTGTATGTGGGCGTGTGCGCGTGTGTGGGGGTGTGCATGAGGGGGTGCGGAAGAAAAAACAGAACCTTGTAGGCTTTGAATTAGAAATGCACCACAGAGGAGATACAGAAAAGAACACAGAATTGCTATCAAGGACAAGCTGTGTGTGCATGTGTGTCTTTCACTTGCAGCTTGTGAACCTTACAAGGCGCATCTTTCAGAGGACATTGCAGGATGTTTCTCTGCCTTCATTTCCACCTTCCCATGTCCCACTCAGGGAGTAGATAAGTGGGAAGAAGGTGAGGTGTAGGAGAGGATTGTAGCAGAGGTGTGCTGCAGCACTAGTAGTTGTAGCAGAAGTGGAGGGGGGGTACCTCTCTCTCTCTGTCTCTCTCTACCAGTCGCTGCAATGCAGATGGCCGTCAAGGTTATCCCGTTGTGGGCACAGTCACAAGCTGAAGCATTGAGGATGTTTGGCCTGGTTTTCAAAAAATATATATTTATAATTTAGGACTCTCAGGAAAAATAACAGCCAGAAATGTTTGAATTGTGCAAAATTTGTCTTGATGCTTTGCTGTCTTTACACTGCTCAGTTATTCTTATGTAATTTACAGAGTTGCCTGAAATATTTTGGCGTCTTTCCATTTGAAGCAACCTTGGAATGTGAGGTGAAGGGTAAACGCCATGAGCTAGCGTGACTCTTGTGTGTCGGGACGGTATTTGTTGTTAATCAGCCTCTTGCTCATCCTCGGTTTCCTCTGTCTGGGTGAGATAAACATGTCAGTCTGAGCCAAACTGCAGCACTGAGTTCCCCAGACTCTGCATAGTATATTCCAATCAGTGTTTAAGTTAAAGTTAATGACACAGTGGTCACATTTGATAGCTTAGCACTTGAAGGGCGTAACATTATAGTCAGATCCAGTTAAGAGGAAAATAGTGATTTTTGATGACCATACTTCCTCATTCTATGTCTGTCTGTGTTCATATATCCCAAATGATTCCTCTGGCTTCTCTTTTTTACTGCACCTGAGGCTCTTGCAGGCAATTAATTTTGAGCAGGTTTGAAACAGCTGCCTCTGTCAGATAATATAAAGGAAGTGATGGATCATTTCTCTCAGGGTGGATGCATTCAGGAATGTCACTTGTATCCCTACTAATTGCTCCCTAGTATTAATTCAGTTTTGTTTTAATTGGTACTGATTAAAAACATTGTAAGTGAAGAAACCCACACATATATTTTACTTTTTAAGCAAATTAAAGTACAAAAAGTGTACTAAAAATGTTTAGGCTGATTTAACAGTTGCTAGGATGGAAAAAAGAGTTATGTTTATACAGAATATGTAAACATCCAGTCTCAACTGTGTAAAAACAGACCAAGCAAAAATAAAGTATAGAATGACAAGAAATATGCAAAGCCAACAAGAGTCAGTTGTTAATAGCCTGGTTTTAACCATTATCCTTTCAATGAGCATCAGAAAACACACTTTAAAGTCCCCCCTCTCCCATATTATCCACTTCTCCAGCACCGCTAACATTTGTGCCGGTGGCAGAAAACAGTTTTTAGGAAATGAAAAGAACAGAATGAGAAAAAAATCCTTTGAGGAGAGACACTCAATTTAATTAAAGCAACATTGACCCCAGAGGGTGTTTGAGGGTATTAAACAAATTTATGGGCTGCCCAACATGTCAGGGAGTCCTGTAGCAATATCTTTTGAGGATTTGACCTGCTTCTCTCAGTTTATATGCACTACGCTGCTGTCAGATTATAACCCCAACAAGTTCATTGACTTTTAGGATTTTATTGTTAACAGGAAGACTGTGTTGTACATGACTTTCAAATAATTGGTTAGAGAGATAAAATCATCTGTTTAAGTAGATTATTCCGTTTACTCAAATTAAATTAAATTCAATCTTTTTCAGAGTATTATTTATATTTGCTGACAATGTTTTGCTCCAATCAAATTTTCTCTGGTTTTCCATTTTTTTCCCCCTGAAGCACGAAGTGGGGTTAATTCTATTATTTTCTCATACATACTAGATTTGAGTTAGGGTCTTAAACCTTTAAGCCCTCCATGGATTTTTCCCCAGGGAATAAAATAGTATGATAACGCACACAGAAATGTTTCTAGTATTATTTCATGTAAAGTTTCTTGCAGAAATATTTATACCTCTTGCACTTTCCCACATGTTGTCACATTAAATCCTCAGCCTTCAGTGAATGTTTTGTGCTGTTTTGTAGTAAAGGCAAAGGAGCAAATAACTGCGAGGAGGAAGGAAGTAGATGCATCAATTCTTACCTTGGAAGTCTAGAAATCAAGTTTTGAGTCCTACCACATATTCTCAATTGTCTTTATGTCTGCACTTTGACTAGGCCATTCTAAAACATGTATATATCCTGGATTTGGAACGATACGCAGCTATTTTTTTCTGCCACTTCAAAAATTTTGGACATACAGTACAGTAGATCGAAAAAGTTCACTTTTGGTTCCAGTTGATCAGAGCACCTCCACAAGCCGCAAACTCTTAACTAATTCTGCTAATTTACTTCTACTCTACCGTACTTCGTGTAGCTTCCCTTTTAAAAATGGCTTTGGTGGTCACTTTTCCATAAAGGTTTGCACGTAGAGTACACAACTAACAGTTTTCCTGAGGACAGATTCTACTCAGATGTTTTAGTAATGAAACATCTGAGCTGTGGATGCCCAAAAACACCATCCAAATTGTGAAGTTTGGAAGAGGCATGATCATGCTATCAGGAGCTTTTGCATCAGGAAGGACTTAGCATGATGTGTTCTGGGAGCATTTTTGTGCACCCTTTGTGGAATTAGAAACATCATTTCTCATGATCACTCAAAGAGAGCAGGAACTGAGAATAACAATAGGCTTGTTGCATAGTTGCATGAGGAAGAGGACAGCAGCTGATTAATAAACCAGGGAGCACATCCTAAATAAATGTTACTGCAAGTAATTCATTTTGCAAAAAAAAGGTATTTTGCTGTTATGACTCTTATGATTCCTTTCAAAGCATACCCACAGGTTTTCAGTAAACCTGAGTGCATTAGTAATGAAGCATTTTGCAGGAAATAATAGGCCTCTGACTGTTGCAAAGGTATTGAAAGCATGAGGAAAGCACCTGTAGAGAATCAGGGTAGTGTGACAGAACACCGCACTGGTGAGCATGACTATGTGCATTCAGATTGGCCTTGGTATGATCTATAAACAGAATTTACATATGTTAAACCTAGTGTACTAAGTGCTTTCTAAATGTGAATTGAAATAGACTGGCAGGATAAAAGCACTTTGTCTTTTTTTTCCGTGGTTCAACAGCTCGATAGCATTGACCTCTTCTCTCTCTGTGGGCCAGTAATTAGTCAGATTGTTAGATGCTCTTTGGCTTGTCCAATGTTCTCTGGAGAATTTCCATGTATTATTTGAGCGTGTAAGGGGGCTTTACATTTGAGGCAAAACAAAAGTCGCCCACAATGGATGAAAATATAAATCCAATTTGAGCCATGGGACAAACACAATTGTCTCTGTTCACTCTTATTTCAGCCATCTCACGTTCCCTTTCAAAACCCCTGTTTTGCTAATTCACACATTATGTTCACGTTTTACCAAAATCACACAAAGATGGTGCAGTGTGTTGCAGGATGTGTGGCTGTGACTACTGCTGTGAGAATTCAGGCAATCGCCCACATGAGGGATTACTGAGACAAATCTTGACAGGCCTGACTTCTCTCAGCTTCTTACGCTCATCACCTGCTTCCTTTATTTTTCACATTCTTTCCTATATTCAAAGCTGAGATATTTTTATTGGTTCAACCAAAAACAATGCAATGCATCTTAGGTTAATTTTATTTGTTCTGTATTTCCGTCTGGCTTGACAACCTCAGGATCTCATTTTTGCAGATGATGTGGTTGTATCGGCTTTTTAGGCCTTCATCATGCAGTGGTGTGGTTTCCAGTTGAGTGTGAAGCAGCCAGAATGACAGTCAGTCCCTCTAAGTCTGAAGCCGTGGCTCTCCACTGCCAAAAGATGGATTTGTTGGGTGGGGGTTTATATCTGCCACAAGAGGAGAAGTTTTATTATTTCGGTGTCTTGTTCACAAGCAATAGTAGGTTTTAACGGACAGACAAAACTGATGTAGTGATGTAAGAATTGCTTCAAAAAGCAAAACACTCAATTTACCGGTCCATCTATGGTCCGAATCTCTCCTATGGTCATTAGATGTGGCTCATGACCGAAAGACCGAGCAGCCAATATGAGGAAAGAGAGGGATTACTGGATTTCCCCCCTGGACCTTTTCTTTCTATTTGTCCATCCATCCATGGCTTGTTGTTTCAGTGACCATAAAAACCAATCTGAAATTTTATATTCTGACCTGCCGACCACCCATCAAGGGTCTACCTCTGATTTTTTTCAAAACATTGCTTTGTTTTATAGCCATTTAGAATTTCCAGGTTCCAGGAAAACATCTCATCTCAGGTCATTCTTTGCTTATCAATTTATTTTAATTTCTCTCCCCTCACATGCTCATTGCACCTGTCTCTGTATTGTTTTTTCTACTTTTTCCGTGTAGGCCTGTTCTGTTCATGTGTTGTTTTAGTGAGCCGAGTCTATTAGAGGCTGAATGATGTCCACCTCAAGCTCTGTGTGGCAGGATCCAAATGTCACTCTCAATAAATGTATTAAACGTGGGAAGGAGTGGGCAGTGTGGCGTTTTGGTGGGATGAGGAGCTGCGGAGGGGGATGCTCTGCTAATAACCTCTAAAATACCTTATTCAAGTTAAATAGGGTTAGGTGAGTTATGAAATGGTTTGAGGTACAAGCAAGTTTATAAATGTTTACAAAATGAATTATCTAGAAAGGAATAGAAAACTAAAAGAAACAAATTGCAACACACTCTTCTGAAGAAGACACTTTCAGTCATTTTAATTGTACCCAATAGAAATGTTAGCAAAAGATGCATAGACTGGTGAGGCTATTTGCATGTTAAGAAATACTTGTGTTGAAAATTTGCCAGTAATTTTGGGATTCTTTTAGGGTAAGTTATGTTTGCTGATGATGATAACAGATTGTGCATGTCTTTAATGTATTGCATAAAGTGGAGAAGGGGAAAACTAAACAAATGTCAGACTTGAACGACCTGACAGATCACCTGCGAGCTCCATCTGTTGATGATGTAAACGTAGGGTACTCTGCTAACAGCTGCTTGGAAATCATATTGTTTGTGCTGAAATATAAATCCATGTGTGTCAGAAAGGTGCTGTTTGGTATTTTTCATATTAATTTAAATAAAAAGGAACTGATGTTTTTCCTTGTGTTGTGAGAGGTCGTAACATAAAGATCCAATTTAGAATTTGTTCTCTGTTTTGTGCACTACTTAGTGATACTTGGTGCTGAGGGAAAAAAATTATAGCTAAATAAATAATGAGTCAATAAGAATACTACTAATATAGAGAGTTTTCACTGAGTTTACCTTAACTAAAAAGAAAGAAAAACATCAAAGGAATTCCCTCGAAACTTCTAGACCAGGATTAAGGGATTATAGGTGAACATTAGTAAATTAAAATATTACTAAAATACATTTATTTCAGTAATTAATTTTAAAAAAAAGTGAAAGCTGCATAGCTAGTGATATATTGGAAGTCTTTTTTTTCTTTTATTTGTTAATTAAAGCTCAGAGATAATAAAATCTTACAATTTAATTTCTCTGAATAAGCCTCATGGCTGTAGTCATCCTTGTTGCTGGTGTGCCTTTTATTCCTCCACAATGTGACATTTTTCCTTCATCTTCAACGTTCCCTTTGCACATTTGGATAGAGAATATGTAAACGATCTGCTTCTTTAGCAATTACCTTTTGTAACCCACTCCCCTTGTGGAGGATGCTAATAACAGTATAATAGTCAGTTTTACGGTGAGAATTATTATCTGTGATTGTGTAAGTAGAGTTTTTATATTAAAATAATTTTCATTGATCTTGCAGTTTTGATAATTTGATGACTATTACATCATAATCACCAAAACTAACCAAAAAAATGTACAAAATACTTAATATTTTGAATAAATGTTTGTTATTAGGAAGCAAATAGAATAGAATTACTTTATTCATCCCAGCAGGGAAATTACTTTGCAGTTACAGCATAAAGACAAGACACAGAACAACCACCACTGAGTAGCAATTGTAGACAAAATAAAAAATAACATGCTGTCAATATAAAGCAACTTAGAGCAGTCCTTGCAAAGATTCAAAAAATGCAGATACAGTATGTATATGTAAATATATGTACAACAAGTGTGCCACAGTGCAGTTGTGCAAAATTGGACTGATTAGTGCAGAACAATGATTTAGCTTTTATTGTACAGTGAGATGGCATGTGGCAGGAAGGATTGTGAACATTATGTTTTATTTACAATAGTTTGATAGACTACTCTTAATCTGGGTCTATTTTTGCAAAGAATCCAAAAGCAGGAAGCTATTCCTACTTACTTTTTATTCATTTATCTCATGTTATATTGTTAATCTCATCAATATTATCATCTTTTCCTAATCTCCTGCAGCTAGTTAGCATGTACATGTTTGCATTTGATTAGCTTGTGTCTGTCAGAGTGCACAGATCTGTGGAGACAGCGACCCTGTGATTCTCAAACACACATATGGCCAAACAGACCTCACATGCTGTTACTCCTGTCTTGGAGAGCATGTCATTACGAAAGCAGTGCGCGGCGCTGTCTTCACTCCCCATTACATGAGCCCCCTGTTGTCTTGTTCAGCATTTCTCATTGCACACACACAAATGACACAGTAGCTCTGTGGGTGAGAGAAAGCAAGCCGTGGCTGACTGCTTTCAGCAGAGCTGTTTTAGAGCTGAGCTATGATAGGAGGCGAGCAGCGTGCAGCCGGCACAGCCGTGATGAGGAGGTGGGATTGTTTGAGATTTTCTGGAATGGTGGCAAAAGTGGGCCTCAGTTGTGAAGGGTGCAGTATGTTCAGAGTCCCACAGGAAAGTGTTGAAAGTGTTCAATGCACAGGCGAGTTTTGTCGCCTGTGCATTGAAAACCGTCTTTATTAGCTGAGAACTTTGATTATTCAAACATGGTTGCCAATTTATGTTCTCTTTATGGCTTTCAGCTGTTACTCGGCAGTGCTGTATTTTTTTAGTATGTGTTGTAAAGGTGATGGTCTTTATGTGCTTGTAAGAGCCATAGGCAGCAAAGGGAAGCAAAGCATACAGGTGATATCACCATGAGAGCAAGGATGGCACGTTGCACCCATGCTACCTCTAAGAAAGGCAAGAGTTTTTGTTTTGCTATACTTTATTCAGCTGGGAAAGGACAAAATCAGCGAGCTGTTGCTGTTGCTATACATGAGAGCTTAGAGCTTGTTGAATTAATTGCCTCCCAGGTGTCAAGTTTCACATGTCACCTTATGGTGCCAAGTGTCAGGTTGTGACAAAAGTCACTGGGAAAAATAAAAGGGGATATAAAAAAGGGATGATTTTTGGGAAGCTGTGCGTTTGCCTTGTGCCCACCCCCCAGCATGCTGACCTCTGCATCAGGAAGTGATTGACCCCGCCAAGAGATGCCACTGACCCCATGGGGAGGAGAATGGGGGAGGTGTGAGTGATTGCGAAAATACCCCAACATCACTGCAGGAACAGAAACAACACAGAGTCCAAAGCATACGACCGTAAATTAAAATGTGACATGTTTACGGGATAAAGTAGCTGAAAAATGTTACAAGTAGACATGAATGATGCGCATATATGTTCACACATACATGCAGGCGAAGGAACACAGAGGATAGGTCAGAGACAAATTTGAAGACAGACAAAAAGCAGGGTGAGGTTATAAAACAATATTACAAACTTTGAACACCTCCTGGAGCTCTGAAAATAGAAAGAGTATGGCAGAACCGCAAACCCATTAAGGCATAGCTTTCACCTAAGGTGAACCAGCAAAGAGAGCAGCTAAGAGGCCGAGACCCACAGCGTGGTGGAAGAATCTGGTGAAACATCAGCTATTAGTTGAACACACCACACATCTCTCCTTCATGGAAGGATTGTTCAATTGTTAAATTCATAAGAAGTCTCCTCTACAGTCTTCCACATTCCATAAAGCGGGCACAGCAGACATGTTAGATGAGATGAAAACTGAAGGCTTTTGGCCTACATGCAAAGTTATGCATGGTATGAAACAAACACCCTTAACAGATAGTCCTCATGCTGAAACATGGTGGTGGCAGCATCTTGCTGTGTTTGTTCGTATCTTTATCAGGACAGGGAGGCTGGTCAGCGTTGATGGGAAGATGGAAGATAATCCTGGAAGAGAGCCCGTTAGTGGCAACAAAGAACTTAAATCTTTAGCGGAGAATATAAATACACACCAAGGTACATACTAAACATCCAGAAAACCATCCATGTCACTATTGTGCATTACTTAGTGTTGTTAGTCTAAAAACTCCCAATAAAAATACAACTAGCTTAATGTGACAAGATGCAGATACATTTAAAGGGTATAAAGATGTTTCCAGGGCGGTGTAGAAATGGTTAAAATTAACATTTTTATTTTTGAAGTTAAGAAAAAGTCTACAATAAAGCAAAATTGTAATTTTCAAGAAGCATTCATTTCCATTGAAAGCCAAATATTTTTTTTCTCTGCTGAAAATTTTATGTTTGTGGAAATAAGAGTGAAATTGATATTTCAGTTTTTAATCTTTGTATATAAAGTCATAGTAATATGTGCATGAAGCATCTTATTTTTGATCAGATTTATTAGGAATTTGATACTGTTTTAAAATGTCATTTTTCTTTCTTTTTGAGGAAGAAAAAGGTAATCATTGTTGACTGCACAAGCAAATATCCAGATGTACAGTTTACCTGAAAAAAATAAGACTGCATGTATTTAAATATGTGCAAAAATGTCCCCGTCACAACCATGGCAAACTGGTTATGCTTTGATTGAAGGGAGAATAGCAACAGGATGTTGTCCTGTTTATCTGCCCAGCTAATTGTAGATGAATGTTAATGAAAAACTAAATTACCTTCACAGCCTTTGGCCTTGTGTTGCCACAATACCTTTTTAGAGAATGCCTCGAAATAATTAGACTTGATTGGTTATATACTTTGGCTTTTTTAAAGAGTAACTTACTCAGTATGAGCTCAGTTTTGCTTATCCCCTGTATCCCTTTCAGTGTGGATTCTTATCTTGTTGATTCAGCAAATGACGGCTTAACTCGTCCTGGGATTATCTCTTGGAGGAAACAAGAACACATCAGTTTACCTATGAGAAGTGGGTTCTTAAATTTTTTTCTCCTAAATTATCTTTGTAAAAGACTTGGAATTATAACTTTCCCTAGCTGTGCTAGCAGCGTGATCCTTTCCGCCCTTAAACTTGGCAAAGGTATCTGCATTACCATATGTCTGCAGGTCTTGGCACAATCTCACATACAAATGCATGCCAACATTTCTCAACTGTACAAGCAGAAAATCTAAGACAAGTTTTTTTTCTATTTCTTCTGAGGACTTAGACATAATGAAGTTATAGTGACAGGTGACACAAAGGGAAGAGAAATGAAGGTTGTAAAACAGGGCTAAAGCCAAAGAGTGATGATCATGCCTTTTTCTCATCCCTGGAGTTCAGAAATTGTTTTGCATTTACCCCTGACCATCAGGTGGGAAACAGATTGTCCTGAAGTTTTTCACTGAGTGTGGTCACACTGTTGTTGGAGCTTGACTTTGTTCAATGACAATCCATCAGATGTAGACAGGCAGCTGCTGACCTGGATGAGGGTCAGGGGGTCTTTCCTAATTGTCCTCGTAAAGTTTTAAAAAATCACAAAACCAGGGCAAATAAATAACTTGTGTCTTAGGCTTTTTTATCTTAGTGAAACTTTCAGGACTACAAATATTTTGTCCTTCAGCCATGGTAAAATCAAAGCCATTTATCTAACACTTTTCAGAGTTAGATTTTTATTGTACTGGCCTTTCTGGTATGTCTTCAGAAAACCCAGTTTGGACGTCTCAAATTAGGCCAGCAGAATTCAGGCTATCTAGGAAACTACAGCCTTGTGTGGAAGTGGGGCAGCACAGTCTGCTTTCTGCCAGCTAGACGAGTAAACCCTGAAAGCTGCAAAACCTCAGCCGTGCCAGTGCAGGTGGTTTAGATGGTTGTTTTTTTTTTACTCCTTTTAATACTTTTGCTTTTGTTATTAACGGAAATGGAGCAAAACATGGCTCGTCTTTGAAGCTGGCTGGCAAAAATATATTTTTGTAAGATTGCCTGCAGGATTAATATTTTATTAACAGATCCTGTTTGCAGTAAAAAGTAACATTAAATCTCTAAACTACACTTATGAAATGAGAACATTGTGACTTAAACTATGCTAGTCCGCAGTACTTTGAAATGTGTCTTTAAGGGACAATTTACCCTGTTTAAAGAAAATGATGCATTCTCAAGAGCTGCAGTAATTTATCCAACTATGATGTTATTTTAAAAAAAGGATGACTTTGTATTTATTGCACATTAAATGTGATCTGAAATGAAAAGTAACATAAGATTTCCCTGTAATTAAGACAATATTTTCTGCTCTTTCATTTGCAGGATGGCTCCAAACAGAAGCAGGTCAGGAAGAAAACTGTGTCCTTCAGCTCTATGCCGAGTGACCGTAAAATCAACAGCACTGCTGCTTGCATGGCCTTTATGTTGGAGGGTTGTGAAATGAAGAAGGTGCGATCCAACTCACGCATGTACAACCGCTACTTCCTGCTCGATCCAGATATGCACTGGCTGAGATGGGAGCCATCTAAGAAGGATTCAGAAAAGGCAAAACTGGAAATCAAGAGCATCAAGGAAGTCCGTTTGGGGAAGAAAACTCCAGTTCTGCGCAGCAATGGTCTCTCGGATCAGTTCCCTGATGAGTGCGCCTTCTCAATCATCTATGGAGATAACTATGAAAGTTTAGATTTGGTAGCCAGTACAGCAGATGTCGTCAGCACGTGGGTCATGGGTCTAAGATATTTGGTGTCTTACGGTCGCCACCCAGTGGACATGGCAGAACCAAGTCAACCGAGCTTACGAACGTCCTGGATTGGTTCAGTGTTTGAGCTCGCAGATATGGAAAAAGGAGGACACATAGACC
Organism: Xiphophorus maculatus; assembly: GCF_002775205.1. Classification (NCBI taxonomy): domain Eukaryota; kingdom Metazoa; phylum Chordata; class Actinopteri; order Cyprinodontiformes; family Poeciliidae; genus Xiphophorus; species Xiphophorus maculatus. Next base: position 7,038,816 of record NC_036458.1, on the reverse strand, counting down.
TATTCAGAGCAACCCAGATAATCAAGGGGCTTAATCCTGGAATGAAAGAGTCCAGGATAGAGCTGAAATTCAAAGAATTACAGAAAGCTAAAGATCAATATGGGGAGGCAATTAATTTGGACACTTTTGTGGAAGCTTATTGTGAGCTCTGCACACGACCTGAGATTTTCTTTCTGCTGGTTCAGTTCTCCAGTAACAAAGAGTATCTGGACAGTAAAGATCTGATGCTATTTGTAGAGGTCGAGCAGGGAGTTGAGGGAGTAACGGAGGAAATGTGCAGGGATATTGTTCAGAAATTTGAGCCGTCTGCCAAGGGCAGAGAAAGGGGCTACCTCTCCATCGATGGTTTCACACACTACCTCCTGTCCTCGGAATGCCACATTTTCGACCCTCAGCACAAAAAAGTGTGCCAGGATATGACTCAGCCTCTCTCTCATTACTACATCAACTCTTCCCATAATGCCTCTCTGCTTGATGATCATTTCTGGGGTTCATCAGACATCAGCAGCTATATCCGAGCTCTGAGGATGGGGTGTCGAAGTATTGAGGTCATAGTCTGGGATGGCCCTGATAATGAGCCGGTCGTATATGTTGGAAGTTCTGTGGCCTCTCAGCTCGCTTTCTCTAAAGTTCTGGACATCATAAACCAGTATGCTTTTGAAAGTTCTGAGTATCCTCTCATTCTGTGCTTGGTGACTCATTGCTGTATCCCCCAGCAGAGGGTCATGGTTCAACACCTGAAGAAAATTCTTGGGGATAAGCTGTATGCTGAACCACCCAACAAAGAAGAAAACTACCTACCCTCACCTGAAAAACTTAAAGGCAAAATACTCCTCAAGAGTAAAAAGTTGCCACCAAGCTGCATTGATTCTGAGGGGGATGTAACAGATGAAGAGGAAGGCCTGGAAATGTCACGCCGTGTTGGAGCCGATGAAAAGGACCAACTGAATGGTTTGGGCTGCAAAAGACTCAGACTGTGCAGGGAGCTTTCTGACCTCGTGTGTCTTTGCAAGTCAGTACAGTTCAGGGACTTTGAGCTTTCTAAGAGGGAGCAAAAATACTGGGAGATATGCTCCTTCAACGAGGTAGATGCAAACAGATTTGCCAATGAATTTCCAGAGGAGTTTGTCTGTTATAACAAGCGCTTCATCTCCAGGGTATATCCCACATCGATGAGGATTGATGCCAGCAATATGAATCCCCAAGATTTCTGGAAATGCGGCTGCCAGATCGTGGCCATGAACTACCAGACACCAGGCTTGATGATGGACCTTAACCTTGGTTGGTTCAGGCAAAATGGAAACTGCGGTTATGTCTTGCGGCCTGCCATTATGAGGGAGGAGGTGTCCTACTTTAGTGCCAATGCTCGGGACTCTCTACCAGGTGTGTCTGCACAGCTTCTCCACATCAAAGTCATCAGTGGGCAGAATTTACCAAAACCTCGGGGCTCTGCTGCTAAGGGTGATGTGGTTGAGCCTTACATATATGTAGAGATCCATGGCATACCAGCTGACTGTGCTGAACAAAGAACCAAGACAGTTTCCCAAAATGGAGATAATCCCATTTTTGATGAGAGTTTTGAGTTCCAGATTAATTTACCTGAACTCGCAGTTTTACGCTTTGTGGTTCTGGATGACGACTACATTGGAGACGAGTTCATCGGTCAGTACACCATCCCTTTTGAGTGCCTACAGCCAGGCTATAGACACGTCCCTCTGCAATCTCTCACAGGAGAGTTCCTGCCCAACACCACTCTGTTCGTTCATGTGGCCATCACCAACAGGCGCGGTGGAGGAAAGGCACATAAAAGGGGTCTATCAGTAAAGAAAGGTAGAAAGGCTCGGGAGTATACCACCACCAAGACCACAGGGATCAAAGTAGTGGATGAGCTCTTCAGAGCTTCTACCCAGCCCCTCAGGGAGGCAACAGACCTCAGAGAAAATGTGCAGGTAAGAAACTGCATCACATAAATATGTACAAATTTCTTCAGTAATATGTTCTTACTGTTCTGCTCTGTTATATTACATTCTTTAGGAACATTTGAAATCTTCTAAACAAAGAAACTAATATAAAAGATAGAAAATTATTTATACACCACTTTCCTGCCTAACTTTTAAGTCTCTCTCCTTATCCCTTTATCTAACTCAAGAACTTTTTCATGAACTAGATGTCTTATGAAGACAATATATATATATAATGTATATATACGTATATAACTGCCTACATATAACATCAGAGTAGTCCTGTGTGGTTGGGATGGAAATAAAATTAATAAAAATTAGAATAGCTAAATCAGTACCTTCATAAAGACTAGATAATAACATATGTATAAAAATGTGTGAACCTTGAATTTGTATGGGCAGTTTTTTGGGTTTTTTTTGTAAAGCTTCTACTTTGTGTAAAACTGAATTCATAATCTGTAACTTGCAGAAACTTATGATCACATAAGCATTCCGAAAGTTTAATGTCTGCACAGCTACATTGAAAAGATTATTACTTAACCTTTCTGATTCCTTGAGCAAACAGAGAACATTGAGCAAGTGTTCACACAAGAAAGAGGAAGCGGATATGAAGAGTGGCTTGTTGCTATAGGTACAGTTGAAACCAGACATTTACATAAAGTATCTTAAAAGACAAACATTTTGCTTCTCATTGTCTGATCTATCTATTTGCTACATGGAAAAATAACCATTTAAAGATGCTTTATTATTATTTTTGTCAATCAATGCCCTCATGAAACTGTATGTTTAACAAATTGTGGAAAATGCAAACTGGCTTAAGTGGTTTAGAGCATTTTGTGGTGTAACTGAACACATTTTTAAGAAAGCCTTTAAATTGTTAGACCGCTTAACAAATCATGATTAGGATGGGCAATGTCTATTTTTTAATTTTTTTCGCAAATCTCACACAAACTAATTAAAGATCATTACTTCTGTGCAACAGCAATCAACTAAGCAATGCTAAATTTGGATTTAATCATAGCCCTGCCCTGTGTGAAAGATAAGAATCTAATCTTTACCATCAATCATCGTTGATAGCAAATGTCCTCAGAATCCAATATATGAGCCTGTATGAAAAATGTCGCTGCGTGATTGAGCAGGAGTCTGTGTTAACCTGATCAAATAAAGCTGCCGGCTGCACTAAATGCTCACCGGCTCGCTTTTTTTTTTTTTTTACAGGTTTTAAAATTTAAATTTGTCTTTTTGAAATGAAGATAAAAGTTCAGGAAATAAATTAATGTGCCGAAGTTGAGAGAGGGTGGAAATGAGGATAGATGCATGTCTTTCTACAATAAGGACTTGTCCCTTTTAAATGCAAAAATGAAGGGCAGATGTGAAGGCTTCATAGAGCCTACTTGGGAAACCAAAGGACCAACAACACACAAACCTGACTGGGTTAAACCTTCTGACCTTTCTGAATACACAGGGGAAGTAGGTGTTAAAACAAAGTTTTCGAGTTCATATCATGAAAGCTGTAGACATTTGTACCTCAGTAACCTGCAGAAAGATTACCTTTTTCCTTAGCTATGGTTCCATTGTGTTTGTTTTGAAAAACAAAAGAAAACATGATTCATTTGCTTATTAAAAAGCGTCAGGGAGTCTGCAAACACTGACAAATGAAGACATGTGTTTGATTTATATGTTTTCTATGTGGATCAAGGCAGGAGATGAGTTGTTTCTGTAAAATGTTTTCTGTGAAGCTCATGAAAGACTGAATGAAGCCTTTAGAGCGACGCCAAGCTGGAGTTTCAGTTTTTGTTTGCTGAAACATCTTTGTGCCAGCCATTATTGTCACATTAGTGCTGTAAGCCAGAAGGGAGTGAGAGATGAAGAGACAAAAGCAGAAAAAAAAAGAAAAAGCGACAAGAGAGCTGGGCAATCAGAAACAAAAGCAGTGCTGTAACCGGACACGGAGCTCTCATTTGGGGAATGTTGGAGGAGGAATAGAGGGGGGAAGGGAGTAATTAAAAACACAAGCCTCTCATTGGGTTTTGTAAGATTGTGAATTGGAAACAGAATGGCTTTTATTACACAATGATTATCTAAAAACATTTATGCATGTAATCAAAGACATGCATGCAGGGAATTATGCCTAAACCCTGTAATAACTTCAGTTCACAGCACACTGAAACATAAACATCGACCAGTAGACGGGCTCACAGATCACACGCACAAAATCAAGTACTGAATTATTCCAGAGCCACGGTCGGTGGTCTAAGAGGTTTTAACTGAGTTTGAGTCTTTGCACACAGATCCTCTGTCCCCCGGACACTCTCTTTGTCTTCAGGAAGCTCGTGCCTCACATCCTCAAAGGTTTTTCAGCAGTCTTGGGGGTCCAGCACAGAGACACACATGGATTCCCTTGTACAGCATCAGTCAGCTCTACAAAAATAATTTCTTCTCCCGCGTGAATCCTACACAACTCACTGCTGTAAACATGTATGTGCCCCTCAGATTTTTTCACGTTTTTAATTTACCATAATATCTGGAAAGCGTATTTTAATTTCACAAGCCACACCCATGCCTGATTGCTCTGAGACCAGCAATCAGTAAATCGTTTAAATACATACGTATGACACCAAGTCATTATAAAAGTGATTAAAAGGCAGTACATTATGCCCTGAACTAAAGAAAGTCAATAAAAAATGAGAAACAAAGTCACTGCCAGAAGAGAGACCACACTGAGTGCCATTATTAGCAGATGGAAAAAACGTGTGAACAGCAGAGCAGAGGGACAAAGGAACAGGTCTCAGCTCTCAGTTTGAGGACTCCAACACTTATTACTGTAACTTACAATCTCTGCAGTCAGGAGTCAGTTTGTTTTTTTTTTTGGCTAAACTTCAGTCTCGCTCAGCATCCACCTGTGCCAGTGTGCAGACAGAGAGCTCACACTGTGTCTCTTCTTGTTCTCTTGCAGACAGGTCCACATTCCCGGCTTTTTTGCTCTTTGGGGCGTTTCTGGGCTTATAAAGGTTGGATACATTTTCCTCTGCATAAGTTGGCATAGGTTCCTGATATATGATCTGGAAATGTTGCTGGTTTAGAAGCCATGTCATGATGTTAAACACAGAATTCATGTTGGAAAACCCTCCAGTTTTGCTGAATTCTAAAAAACGAGAAGAAAAAAATTCTACAAAGAGAAGTTGATCCAAATTCTTCCACAGCGATGCAAAAATGTTCCTGGACAGTTATTGCAGACTCTTAAATGCAAAAGTTGCTGTCAAGGGTGCCTCAACCAGTTATTAGGTTTACTTTTGTCTGTGTAATGAGAAGTTATTTTGAACAGCTGTTGTCACACTGTATGGCCCCGATGCTTGGATCCAGAATTTCAAAAAGAAAAACAACAACCTGAAAGTGAGGAGGCGCTCGCCTGAGAACAAAAACAATCACTCTTCCTTGGTTCAGATAAATTTGGCTCGTGGGTTTGCTGTAGAATCATCAGAACTTCCAACAGGTCTGATTTGTGACCATACAGTTTTGCTGATTAGGAGCTGGACGTGAAGTGTCTCATTACACCCTGTATATTGCATGATGCAACACGTGATTTGATTAGGCCAAGATCTAAAGTTGTTGCATGACCGGAAAATAACTTGAAAGTTGTTTTTTTATATTTACATTGGCTATGTTTGATATGAAAAATCGATGATCTAGTCAGGGACTAAATACTTTTTCAGAGAGCTGTAGGTCTTCCTTCATGCCCCTTTCCCTCATCTCAATACGTTTAAATATCGGATAGCTTTCCCCCCTCTCTTTTCTGTGCTATCAATGGCAATAGCTGGTTGCCAGATTCCCACGCTGGCAGTGGCAGTAGAGACTTTGAATCAAGATGTGGGCTGAAAAGTACGTTGCAGAGGGATTTTGATGAGTAAAACAGAGAAAGAGAACGAGGCCTGGGGCAATTCAGATGAATTTAGTTTAGCTTTCTTCTACGTTTGCTGACTACATATAATAAAAGGCTGAAATCTCAAGATGTAACAGTTTAGATTGATGACTTGTGCGAAGTTGGTAACAGCTATAAGTGACAAGCACAAATTGTATTATGTAACTTCTGTATGCACCCTATTTACATTAAGTAAATTCACACTGCATATATCAAAAGTCGTTGAGATTTTGGCTTTTTGACAAGCTCAGGTTCACAGTGTATTTCAAGGACTCTCGAGAATGTGGAAAGGAGGTGCTTGCTATGGAAATGACAGCAGACCTGTGCCACTTAACTGAGCCACATCTGCCCCTGAGGAAAAATAAGATTCATGGTTGGAGCTAGATTTAGTAGCAAGACATGTTGAGGCAAAGTCTGCATTCCTCTTATAGCAGTGATGTATAATTTTCCAGCTGGGTATGTGTCACCTTTTGATTTTTTATGCATCATATTTACAGCCAATTTACTCAATAAAGAACCATAGAAAGCAAGACAGAAATAAGTGACTTGCTCATTTTATTTAGCGTCTTTATGTGTGCGACCAGATGTTTTTCTTAGTTTTTTTATGATTATGACCTTGCATGTCTTCTTTAGCACTGCCTCTAAGGATGTTTTTCTTGATTAAGCTTTCAACCATTTTTTTGGCAATTGTTTTTGCTTCAAGCACTATAATTTTTCTTCTGTCAAACTTTTAAGTAAAATGTAAAGGATTATGATTATGTATAAAGAGCCACTTCCAGCATGATACAAATTGACTTACTATGAACTTACTATTCCGAGGGTCAATATGATCAAATAGATTTGGAAATAACCAGGTCTCAGTTTAGCCAGTGTGCAACTCTAAAACAAACTTTTGTCTATTGAAGCTTTTATCTAAAATAGTATGGAGACATTAGTATATGGATAAATACGACAAATACCATTCCGTTTGGTGTAGTTTGGCTCATTATGCCTCCTTGCTCAAAATAAAACAATGTGTTAACTATCTTACAATTTATTAGACCCGCAAGAACAATTTTCAAACTGCCTAGGCTATGCCATATCTTTATGATAATTATAACAATTCAAACCACACTATACATTTTTCTGGTTCAAAATGTAATTTCAGTCTGCAAACATCATTAAAAACAATCAGAAAAAAGAAAACTATTCTGGTTAATCTACTTTGTTAATAAAACCAATTAAAAATATAACTAAAATTACATTTAACCTTATTTTTATAATTCTAATTTTAATATTTGTTATATCTAACACTGTATAGAAGGTAAGTAGTTCTTTGCAGAAATCAACTTAAACAGAGATGAAATTACTGATGCTGTACAAAATAAACAAATGTGTCATTAAACTGCAATTACTGAATACAGTTTTTCTCTGTTTGCCAATAGCTAAATATTTGCTTTACTTTTAAATTCATATTCTTTTTATTTTTTTATTTTTTGCCAGAATGCCATGGTGTCCTTTAAGGAGCTTTGTGGCCTGACGCCTGCCGCCAACATGAAGCAGTGCATCCTGACTGTATCTACGTGGCTGATGAACAGTGAACGGTCACTGAAGGTGATAGTGGACCTGAGCGAGACCTACCCCACCATGGAAGCGCAGGGTCCTGTGCCTGAGCTTCTGCGCAAAGTGCTAAACGCCTATGACATGGTAAACTGTTATGGCAGACACAGTTTGCTGAAACATTTGCATTGAATTATTACTGCAGAGGACAATATTCAAAGCAAACAGAAGGAGAGGTGTTATTTAAAGCATAACATAATAGTTTTCTGTTTACTAAATTGCTCTGTTTATTACTTTATCAGAAATGCGGTGTTCCAGGCTAACTTGGAATCTAGCTATGCTGTGCACAAACAGGTTCATTTGAAAACTTTGAACTTACAATGTCTTTTACTTTCTGATCTCAGTGCAATTTCCCTTGAGGACTTTAAACATTGAAATATTAGGGAGTGAATAAAGATAGACACTGCGATTTTCTTTAGACAACCTTTAACTTCCTTATGCAGAAAAAAGTTATGTTTTCCTTAAAGGTTAAGAGCTTGGTGGCTGCTGTGTTTTTGTGTGTATGTGAGTGTCCATGCAGATTCCTGTCTACCCATAAAGTGGACTTGTTATTGATCAGGTATGTCTCATTCATCACTTTAAATCTGACCAACACCTTCCCTTTCACTTTAATACCAGTAACAAAAATGGTAGGTTTGGCCCTAACCGTCTAAACCACAGCTAGGATTTGTTATTTTATATACCAACTATAGGAATGATGAGAGAATAATTTGTTTATTTAATTCTTCAGTCAGACATTTGCATATATCTCTTTCTAGTCCTTTATCTCTTTCTACTCCTTTAGTCAATTTCGAAAAACCCAATTGATGATTTCATGACTTTGTACATTTCTGATAGTTAATTGGAGGCAAACCTGATAAGGTGTTTGTAAGATAAGGCATTAAACAAACTGATTCCTTGTGTGAGCTAATGGAAAAACTGAAAGAAATCAGGCAAGGTTTTTAAGGAGGGAATTGTGGACCCCTGCAAGTCTGGTTGATTCTTGGTTACAGTTTCCAGATGCTTTTCTATTATGCTTTTTTTAGCATCAGAAAGGACATTTTTTTATTACTGGCTGAATTGGGTGAGCCTGTGTCATTATCCAAAGACCAACATGGACTAAGCAAGGAAGAAGCCATTGCTGCAAAAACAACAGTGGTTTTAATAGGAACATGTTTTCACCATTTTGAGTTTTGTATCCTGTTCTGTGGATACAAAACAGGTCTCAGAGGTTTCAACTGTGGGAATGACAGTGATGTAGAAGACATTATTTTGAAGTTCCTTCAGGTCTAGAAGATCTAAAATATCTGACATTTTTAAGCTGTGTGGGAACACAAGGTATATAGAATAAACAGCAAAGCTATGGACACATAGCATAGTGCTGTCTATGTATTATGCTAGCAGCAATATTTTACTCACTTCCTCTTGTACAGGTTTGTGACTGACATTTACCTCCAGTGTTACAGGCAGAAAGTAAAGAGGTCTGGTCATGTGACCTTTTACACTAGATACATGAAATTTATAGTGCTTAAAGAAGACACCCTATTATTTTATTTTAAAACTTCAATTAGCTGCCAAAAGTCAAAACAATTCTTTTAGAGCTTCCAGAAGTTAGAAAAAATGTCTGGCAACAATTGTTGCCTGTGGGATTAAACGGGTTAATATACCAACTTAATGTTGATTTTTGAACATGTTATATATAAGGTTGACTTAGCATAGCACACCAATAGCTATGAAAAACTGGATTGCAAAAAGGACATTTTCTAAGAGCGAGACCCTTAGGTTTAGCTTTGAGTCTGCATGTGTTTTGTAGGTACAAAATCTCCAAAGTTCATTTTATTGGAAGAAGACAAAGAAGGCAAAGTTTTACTCAAATCAAAGTGTTAAAATAAGAGTGTGAAGTTTAAAAAAAATCAATAACTATCAATCTAAATCAACTCTGAATCTAATAAAACTTGATTCAGCACCAAGTTTAATATTTATGCATTTTGTCATGCTGCAATAAAAACTTATCTTTCACATCTGAGCTCTTTCCCTCTGCTGAACCTCTGTGTATGTGTACTTTGCGCATGCAGGAGTCCACAAACTGCTCCACACACCAGACAGATTCACTTCTGCTTCTTTTCTGATGTAAACACATGCAGTGGGTTTCACAGTGAGTGGTGTGCCATATGCCGACACGTAGGACTGCTCCGTGCGCATCACTCTTTTACATCGGTGACGTACACACTGTCATACGCTTTAAGATGACTGTAGACAGTCTGTCAGCTTGCGTCTTGAGCTCACTTTATCGTCTCCTATTTTTAAATATACACTACAGTTTGACATAGTAGAATGAGAAAACAAACTCCTCTATAAATATTAAGTTTACACTTTTAATATTTGTGTGGGACCTTATCAAGGCACATGAAATCAAAACAATCAGAACACAAAAATAAATGCAAACTTCTAAATGAATCTTACTTTACGACGCAATTTGTAATCTGTTTAGTTAAAGTCAGAGTTCAACTAAATAAACTGCTTCTTTATATTATATTTTTTAAGCATATGATTGAAATATTCACACAGCTGGATGAGTTTTCCAGATCTTCCAGACATGACATATACACCACACACAGTAATTGACCTGTCAAGTTGTCAAGATGCAGCTGCTTATTGTGTAAAAGTGCTTTTCCTTCTGCCTCGTCTCTCGGAAGACCTTGATATTTTTTACAAGTTGACATATGAGCAGTGCAGAAAGGTTTTAAAAGACTCTAATATTAGTAATTACCTGCTGTTTTACACCGTTGGTTTTTTTATTTCTATATTTTTTTAGGTGGGAGCTGGGGAAATGAGTCGTTTGTTAGGTTTCAGCCTTTATGCTTCACTTTCCACAAGAGGATCGCTACTTCTTTTTAATAGTTTTATTTTTATCGTTAGCTTTTAAAGGCAAGCAGTACATAAAAAATAAGCCAAAGGACACACAGCAAATGAGCTACATAAGCTTTTGGTTACCATCATACATGCATAAGGAATATTTTAATAATATATAAAAATAATTTTATTTCAACTTGCAATTTTTTTCAAGGCATTCACAAGGAATGAATGTTTTTTCTAGACACTGTACATTGTGTTACCATGTGAAACAAGACAACGCCTTAAAAAGCAGAAATAACAGCATAAGGATCTAATAGTAGGTTGCGTGTATCTTTATTAACATACAGCTTAGTCTTTGATGCGAGGGTCATGGCAGCTAAGTGCTCGTTTCCTGTTGTCACACTCCCTTGCTCAAGAACAGAGGGCCCAGTCTATGGGCATGTGTGTGTATCTGTGCGGTACATGTGTGTGAAGCATATGACTTCACTGCTGATTGGCTCGCCAACTCCAGGGCGTTAACTGTTGAAAATCAGTGTGAAGTCTGTGTCTTTAGTAACCTACCTACCCACATGTAGGTTATTGGCAGCGAATGTCACGATGTCTTCTAAAACAAGACATCAGTGCCATTACGTTTTCAGTGCTTACAGTAGGCTGTGACATGTTTTCGTTGCTATGCAGAAGCTAAATTTTCAATTTCCTAGTTTCCCAGATAATATGTTGAATGTGGAAACATAAGTGAGCTGACATAGCACAAATAATGGCTGCCTCAATTTAAATTCAAAATTCAAAAATACTTCATTGATCCCAAAGAGAAATTAAGTGAAGGTGTGGCATTAAGTATTTTCCAGCATTTTAAGGCACAATCAAGTATGTTTCCTTCAGTTTTATGTAACAAAGATGAGTTAAAAGAAATTTGACTTTGTAATTTGATGCCTTGAAGTTCGGTCCATGTTCCTTTAAGAAGCTCCTGCTCTTTCTAGTGCTCCACCTTCAGAATGTCATCGCCACAATGCTTCTCATTATGCTATTAACAACCGTTCTTAGGAGTGCCAACTGAGAAGCAGTTAGGTTTTTGATGAGGTAATAACGTTACAAAAGAAAAACATAGATTTTACTTAATAACACCACTTTAATTTTCTTTAGAAAATAATTTTGCTTTTTGATTCTGTCAAACTCAGAACACATTTTGGGTTCCAAATACACTCCTTCATAGGTTTTTATTGTGCTCACATGGATGGGTTAATCACAGGTTAGACAAATATTCTTCATGTTTTGCATTTAAACAGTTTCGTCTCCAGTCGTTGCTTCAGAGAGCGTGCTGCCTATTACAGGAACACTTCGCATTCAAACTAGCTCCCATGAGAAGATTACTTGGAAAAAAGGCATGTACATGCATATACTCATCCAAACAGTACAGCAGTCCACTTTCTGTCTCCCACAGGAGAGTGAAACTTAATTATCCTTCCCCTTTGTGCTAGAGCTCTCCTCCAGCTGCTCCCAATCAGCCCTGTTGGATGATGTCTGAGCACCACATCAAATATAGTTTTGGCCTCAATTTAAAATTTGAAGCGAAAATTTGCTTTCGCCATTTTTATCTTTGCAGATGTAACAGTAGGTGTGGTCAGAATCTGACCAAATAAGTTGTGTAACTTCTTTACCTAAAATGATAATAAATAAATGACTCAGCAAGAGCAACAACTCAATAATAAGATAAATTGATTTCATAATACTTAGCTTGACAAAAGAATTCTTACAGTTGGATAACTATCAATAAAAATACAATTCATTACTTTTAGTAGAAACACAAAATAACATTAAAACCAGTTAATTTTTACATATGCAAAAGTATTATATATAACAAAATAACAAACAATATGTTTGTTATTTTGATATAGACTTATAGACCAACTAAATTTCTTATTGCAGTCAATATTGCACTGTTTTACCATTTTGCTGTTTAAATATTGCCAATCACAGGTTGCTAACCTACATTCAGAGTTTGCCAATAGGTACTTTAAAACAGGATTAATAAGAGTGATGGGTGATGCCAGATTGTTTGTGGTTTTTTGCAGCAAGAAATGTTGCCATAGAGACAAATTTGTCTTTCTTGTAATCAAAGAGAAAATATACGTACCATTTCTTTTCAGTCAGCTGACTAGCAGTGCAAAGCAGCAGGAAATAGAGGCAGGATATGGAGCTTCTTCTCTCCATGCAGTACTGCACTCTGGCATGTTCCCTGATATGTTATGTAAATAAAAGTACTTTCAATTATAAAAACTGTATAAAAGGCTGGACAGTGGTTCATTTGTTACTGGCTTGTCATGTGTATCTAATTGGTTCCTTTGCAAAAAGAACTCCACACTTTGTTGTCTGTGCTGTACATTCACTCAGATCACCTGCTTTTCTCAACTATAATCTTAATCAAATCTAAAAAATAAAACCATAAATATGTCTGGCATGAGCTCTGGCTAATGAAATGATTAAATTAGAAATCATTTGTGAGAATAAAACTCACACTTCTAGCAGTTTTACATATACTCTGGTTATTATCATTATATAATTTTGGTTGAAGCTCAGCTGATGGGTTTTCTTTTAATGACTTTTAGTGATTAAGGTGGACTCTAAATTAACTTTGTCCTTTTTATTTGTCTTCTAGATGATCCAAACCAGCAAAACCCTGATTGAGTCAGCTGATGTTGTCTACTCCAAGCTCACACAAGCACAACGGGCAGGTATGCAGCATGAATGTATTCAGTTCTATTCCAGAATACTTCCCAAAGGGAAATTAAATGAATTTGTGCATCCGCTTGACTTGAGCAAACTGCTAGAGTCATTGTAATTTCTCGTCAAAGTAAAAGGAGGTGCTACATTTCTCTGCCGCTGGGATGAGACTGACTTACCACTCAGGGGCATGAATCAGATTTTCTCACTTACAGATATTTTTTTTTTTAAACTCAATATCATGAGAAAGCAACTTTTTATTCTCCTGTTATAAGATAGAGAGGGTGTCACATGGAATGCAGTTCTGCAGATAAAGAAATGGCATTGTTCCCCCCGCCCCTCCACAACATCCCTGTCAACATCAACATCGGTGGCTGCTGTCAATAGAAGTGGTAATCATCAGTGAGTCAATGTGGCGTAGTTATGGGCAGTGAGCAGGTGAAAACAATCAGTGAGCCACACGGACAGAAGGGCTGCAGGGGGGAGAGAGAAAGGACAGAAAGCGTAAACATCTTTTGAAAGGAGGAGATAAATTAAAAGGCTTGACATTGCAGGCCGTGGGGGAGAGAAAGGGCAGAATTAAACATGCATTAATCAGTACATCTTTATTTTAAAAAGATGGAATCCCACAGAGGACAAATTTAGCCTGGATGTGATCATTATTAGAGAAATGGCTTCAAATTAGGAAATTCTTGTGGCTTGTCCTCTCCAGCCTCTTTTGGATTTGGCTCAACTCCTCCTCATTTGCCTCACTTCTATCTTTAAATAGGAAGCACAACGCTGGAATAGTGACATGTCAATTTTGCATGTTTTCACTAACATTGTGCTGCTACAGTCAGCCACAAAACTACAGATCATGGCCAGGAAAATACTGTGTGATAGCTGGTGTAAACCTGATTAATTATATTTTATGCCCTTCCACTCCTCATTGTTTTGTGTCTAACAACTGGGACTGAGTCTCACACTTCAACCCCATATCCTGAATCAAATAAGAAATTTTAAGCCTCCTTTTGCCAAGCTTTACTCCCTGGTGTTACACAATAGGAGGCATATGCTTTCTCCCTTTAACAGAATAAGCTAACCTGATATTCATGCTGTGTAATTACCCTGGGATGTAGGCTGAACACTGGGGCTTCAATCACAGAGCTGTCCCTTAGCTCCATGGTTCCCCAGCCAGGAGCTGGAAGAATGTTCAAAGGCGATGATTTCAGAGTTAAGCAGAGATTAAACCGCACGCAGCCGCACTCGCAGCTGTTTCTGTTACTCCACAGCAATGCTCAGCTTATTGCCTCCTTCAGGTAAAAGAACCTGAATGTAGGATAATACAGCTAGTATTTCTGGTTCAACTGAGAAGGGAGGAAATTTGGACATTCTTTTATTAAGAGTGGATAGCTTTTCCTGTAAGTGAGAAGAATGATACACCGAGGCAAAGGGGGAGCAGCGACAGCCCTCAGGCGCCTCAGCTGCATGCCAAACATAACACTCAGCCCGTCGCCCACTCTCTCTGCTGTGCCCCTGGTTCTGACACTCATGCCTCAAATCAAACTATGGCCTTTTACAAATATTATGTCTATTTTACATCCCTTCTGTGTATTTCTATTAGTGTTTCCAGACATTTGTTGCCATTTTGATAACAATAGGTCAGCCAGGAAGACTGCCTTTTTTTTTTCTTGTAAAATGTGCATTAAGGAATGTTTGGAAAGAACAGGGTTTCCTGCTTATTTTGGAAAACTTTAGAATTCAATTAACAGATTTTTCAGGTTGGGATAAGTATAAAAAAATCAACTTATTCATATTTTTTAAGGTTCCGTACTTATATGTCTCTGTAGAAATAGTCAACATCAATTCAAAGCGAACTTTTTACTATTGAATAAAGAAGAAATTTTAATTGAAAAATATGTCAGAGTCCCAAAAAGAAGCAAATGCTTAAATTTAGCTTTGCATGTCATTTGGAACCTGTAAAATACAAACATATTTTCCAAATTCATTAATTAAATCAAGATAACATATTTTTAAACATTAAATTAAGTTTAGCGTAATAGAATATTGTGCCTGACGGCCATATTTCATCACCTATTAAGCCAAATGTCCTTTGTTCTTATAAAATATTATTGTTTTCCACATTTATTTCTTTGATGTCACTTGCACCAATGTGCTAATGATGCTACAATAATAGAAAAAAATGTTACAATATCTTTTTTCTGCTTTATGACTCAACATGTAAGCTTCTAATTATAATCTGAAACTGACTTTTGTTACTATTTCTTTAACACTGTAGTTCTCAGCTTGTTACTTCTGCTCTCCATTCACATCTTATTTCAATGGACCTATAAATAAATCTACAGTCTATGACAAATTTAGTTCATTAAACTTAAGCTAATTGGGTAAAAGTAACAAAAAAATATGAAACATTCAGACTCTAGGAGAGCTAAATTAATGCTGTCTGTGCAACTATACCTGCTTTGAGCTGTTGTAAACAGTTGAAGCAAAATTTTAGTTCCTTTAATTTAAGTTTTTTTATAAGAGTCATTAGATCCGATGAAATACACTCATTCTACAATTTGACCCAGTCTCTCTAATTGAGATTTTTCCTCATCTGACATGTCTGTTTTATTTAGCTTGTGTTTCAGTCGATTATAGCCATTTTTTAACCTCTTATAACCAGAGAATCCACAGACAATATTGTGTTCAACCCCTCCCAAAGGTATTTGTAGTGAATGCATCTCTTGTGATGCTGTATGTACCTCTTAGAACCCATCTCATAAAGCACATGTACACACTGACAGCATTAGGAGTAACTGGCTGAACACAGAAAGGCGAGCAGAGAGAGGGATATGAAGAGATGGTGGATTTGCATGGAATTGAGGGTTTTGTCCCTATGATCATTCAAGATGGCAAAGGTATAATTTTGGATTAATGGCTGTGTGAGAAACGGAAAACAGTGCTATTAGAGGACGGCTTGTCAGTCTTATGGTAGAGAATGTGGCGACGGGGTGGAATTTGTTAGTTTAATTTAAACTCTGGTGTTTTTGCCCTTCTGCTTTGCTCATCGGCTAAATACTGTTGTGACAAAGACATAAATCACAAACGATGGCCGGGATATGAAATAAGGAAATTTCACTCAACTGTCACCTCTTATTTTTAAATAAGGGCATTATGCAAAATCAGAAACAACGGCGTGGAACAGGTTTGGATTTGTTCTGCCTGTCCTGCAGCATCTTCCATTTTCTTCCTCCTCTCAGTTTATGCATAGTCATTGTTGCAGCTAATCAGTTTAATTTGAGCAGTGAAGCTTATGTGTTGATGAGAATGGAGAGGTGCTAGATGATTCCCCTGTGGGCCCTATTGGTGGCTCGCCATCACGCACGAGGATAATGGGCGACCAGGAAAACAGCTGGGATGCGCACTCTGGCCCCTCCAGATGCTACCATCATATTTTTTGAGTACACAGACTCTGAGTTGGCTCAGATATCAGAAATCTAAATGTGGAAACCCCAATTCACTCTTCTTTTCATTGTAGTCATTTCTTTGCTTTGTGTGGTGTTTATGTTTTTCAACCATCTAATCAGTTTCCATTGAAGAAATGAATTAGCACAAAGTAAATTTCACTCAATTTGTACATTTGTGTGTAATTAGAAATGTATATTCAGTGCCTACGTACAGTGCATATGTGAGTGGATTAAACTGTTATTTTGAAATCTATATATTAACACTTGCAAAGTTGTGACACGATCTCAAAGTCTAAAAAGGAAGATAAATTGTTTTTATTATTTTCTAGGTCTGGGTGATTTTGGAAAAATTCTGGATTTTCCTGATATTTTTCTTCTTTCCAGGTTTTGAAGGAAAATACTCCAATAAATATAGCAGATTTATGTTGAGTTACATTTAAATAACATCTTTGCCACATTATACCTTGATTTTAACATTTTACCACCAATATTTTGGTTTTGAATTTAATTATTAGATACACCACCATTTACCTTTAGAATTAGATTCTAGACAACTTTAAATTCAGGTCGAACTGTTCTTAAAATTTGTTTTGATATTATGATAAAACATGCATGCAAACAGAGATTTTGTGGATAATTTGAAAATTGAATAAATAAACTAAAGATTGCAAACTGTTCTTAAAAGAGTCAGCATTTCCAAAACTTACAGTTGTTTTGATGGCAGAATCTTAAACCTAGGCTGTGGATCTCTGCCACTCCTCCAGAGATACTGTGGGCATTTTGGCAGCAACTCTGATTAATGCTGCCCTTCCTGGGCCTGTCCCAGAGGAAAACATTGAAATCTGTTATTGCTATATAAAAGACGGGCAGAAAACATACAAGGAATATGCTTTTGTTGTTGTTGTTGCAAGACACTTTATGCAGTAGTGCTGTTATCTAATCTTTCTGAACTATAAGAAAATCGATTAATATTTAAATGTTCCCCAAAATAGACTTTGCTGTCTTTCTTTAAACTAGAATAGTGTGATCATTTGGGTAACACAGCTGGAAATAAAAGAAAAAAAGGTATACCTGGAAATGAATAGATGAAAACGCTTGTAAAGGATGCACAGTTTGTGTAAAGGACACACAAACTGGAATCAAATGTATCATCAATGCAATCCATGTTTTATCAGTTCTCTGTTGTGTTTATCCAGGTCCCCTTCCATTCAAACATGCTTTCTCTGCCTAAAGACTGTGTATTTGTTCATTTTGTTTTCGACAGCTTTCTCGCTGTGAATATCCAAGATAAAGACATCTCATTCCCTTTGTCGTCTTTGGCTTTGCAGAGTCCTTGTTTTCCTAGCTCATCCACAGCCAGAAAAAAATCCCTCTGTGTTTGCAATGATGACACTCCACATGGACTCTAGAGTGTGTATGAATTGGGATAAATTAAGCAAACATTGATCTGACTGGTGCAAATCTCCCTTTCACCAGCTACCATTTCTTTTCAGTGACACAGGATCCGCTTTAAAGATTCTGTTTTATTTGGATATTTACCACCTTTCACTTTCTCTGACTTAAAATTTAGCTTTTTTTTAGATCTGCTTGTGCATTTGGAATGCTTCTCATTATAAATGCAGAAGATGTTTATTGTTTTCAAGGACTATAAGCCATATTTTCTAATTGTGTAGCTACTCTAAAGAGATGTTGTCTCTCTTGTCCTTCCATCTGAGCACCGCTTCTCCAGCTCATACTCATTAGCGACGCAAACTAAAAAGTCCTTGTCTTTCTACAGCACACCATGTGGTCACATTTTGCACAACAGCATGAATTTCTCAGTGTTAAAGTGACAGTAAGGAACAGGAATTGTGTTAATGTTACACTGAGATGGCTCTTAATCACTGCCAGATTAAATACTCTGAGAAGCTATATTGGAACAAACCGCCACCAGCTAATTTCGTATCATTTACATCTCCCTTCTTGCTGGTTTCTGCCCCATCCTATGTTCGCCTTCTCCGTTTTCTCAGCTCTACACAAGCACCGGCCCATTAACTGTAGCGGATTATAAAATTAGATCAGTCCTTATCCCTGTTAATGTAAATTTCAGGCTCCTAAGTTAGAATACTGTAGTAACACTGCCTCTGGTATAGTTAGAAAATTAAGAAAGGGCAGTCCAACGTTGTAGATTAAAAATAAAAAAAGCAGGCCCTCAAAACGTAGTTTTACATTTTTATGTACTCTGCCTCTGGAAGATGATCCACTCAAGTTGCTGCACAGGAAAAGAATTTCAATTGGTCTGAGGTATTCTCCAAAATGTGTAAACTATTTGTTTACAGAAGAGGTGCAATACCTTCTCACTTATAAATATGAGGTGCTGAAAAAAATGATTCAAGATGCACAGCTATTCTCTAGTTTATAGTGGAAGCCTGCATTGTTTCTTCAACGCTTGTGCAGAAAATCAAAACATTTGTTGCTTAAGGTCATCTTTCAGGGACAGACTGGCAAGCAAGCTGAGTCTTACAGATTTAGTGGGAGTTTGTTGCTAAACCCTTTGGAGATTAGGAATAGTTTACCTCGGCTGCAATAAAACCTGACCTACTCTGAAGCCTAGTTAGAGGTTCGACTTCATTGTACCGTTTTAGCCCTGTAAGCAAAGGGCATCCATCCGGTCATCCATTTTCTGTACTCACTTAAGTCTAGTAGGGTCATGGGATGATCTGGTCTTAAATCTCCTGAATCAATTACCAAGAGATGATGAAGAAGAACATCTTTGAACTATGAGAGAAAACCTATGCATTCCTCACCGAACACCACAAAAAAAATACACAATAGCCTATTTGTTTAAATATGCACACCCTTACTTTGTTGCAATATCTTTTGATACAGTTCCACGATTCAGTCTTCCTAGGTACACAGTTAATTATAGAGAAATTAAACTACATTGATTAAGTGTAATTAAAGTTCATGCCCACTGATTGAAGTTCACCATCCTATTAGGGCTTTTTTCAAATTACTAATTGACATTCATACTTTGCCGACGCTACAATGTGTCAAAATAATGAGATTTATGAAAAGATGCTAATCAGGAATTTTTAAAATCCACAGCAAGATAGCATGGCACTCTGAAACATTGAGCAACTGTAACATTTCTAAAACCAAATAATTCCCAAAACTTAACACAAAAAAGCCAAATGGGAACTTGTCAGGGAGGCTGCTAAGAGGTTGGCAGTAGCTCTAAAGAAAATACAAGAATTTCTCCATTATGTCTGGACTAAGAGTAGGGTTCAAAGGTCAAAGCATTTTCTTCCAAAGAAAACATTCAGGCCCAGCTAAAACTTCCCAAAAACTTGTGGGAGAATAGTTTATGGTCTGACGAAATTAAGCTGGAACTTTTGACCAACATTTTAAAACATAAGTTTGGTACCAAAACAGTACAACACTAAAATAACACTGCACTTTTAGTGAAATACAGTGGTGGAAGGATCACGCCCTGGGGTTAGTTTTCTTCATGTGAACTAGACTTTTATAGAGAATGAAATCATGCACAGCACCAAATATCAGTCAGGTTTTGACCCAAACCTTAATGTACCTGCATGCTCTAACAGATTTCAGAAAATGATGGCACTTTAAAGAAGCTGTCCACATGTTTTATGACTTCTGTAATATTGAATATACATTTTTTGCCATTTTATTTGACCTGTTTTTACTATATAACAAATGGTAATTGTGTTTCCCTATGTCTCCTGTGGTGAATAACAAATCTCTTGGCAAAGGTGTCTTACCTTTGAAACCTGCTTTACGTAAGACCATTAAGATCTTAACAGGACAATACTAATTTGGTTATTCCAGTAGTAAAACAGACTGATGTCTGTACTACATATACTATATTCCATTCTTGAAAAATGTTAATTAAATAAATGAATAAAAACTCTAACCACCACAGTAGACTGCAAGCCTTTTAGAGATATTTGTGACTTTTCCGATATTGTTTTTAGGTGAAACATGTCTGTCCATTTCAGGTCTGGACTTCCATGAAGACTTGCATCGTATTGGAGTAAAGGAGGGCCTGAAAGGCAGAAAACTTCAGAAAGCCATGGAGAGTTACGCTTGGAACATCACTGTGCTTAAGGTGAGCAAACCTCCCCAATAACGTGACTTAAAACTCAATGTACTGTATGCAGTACATTTAGTGTTCACACAACTTATGGTATATGAAAGATGGGAAGTTAAAGGATTATCTTATAAAATGCAACCAGCTGGACAAGCAATCCCAGACACTGTTGCAGAGATTTACCCGCATGATGTCTTAAGAAAGCTTCTTGGGCTAATTGCGTCTCTCTCTTCCCTAATCCCTAAATCTCTTAAGTAATTAGTGTTCATTCCAAGCGTTGTTTTATTTATTTGCTCTTGTATCTATTTTGACAAGACTTGATTGGATCGTTCACACTTGCTTGGAAGACACATGCAGCTTGGCCATATGTGCATGTGTAAAAGATGGTGCATTCTTGTCACTGCTTGCCCTGTGACTCGAGAGATAAGGCCAGCCAATTCTCTCATCTTATTCCCTCTTTGAATACCGAGGTTAGAAAGCTAAATGCGAACAGTATAGTAGGGATCTTATCTCATTGTATCACCTTGACACCAGTTAATTGTAAATGATAGTGATGATTTCATGGTTTATACTGTTTTTCATTTTATTGACTTTTATATGTTATCACAATTTACTTTAGTCAAAATGAAATACCTTAAATCACATTTTTGTGCAGCAGCATCATTTTAATTCTATATATGTGAAAATATAACTTCAATTAGTTATTTTGAGTTTTCCGATATGAAAAGGCTCCTTTGCCTTTGCCAATCTAAAAAATAATTTAACATCAAAGGAATTTCTTGCACAAAATCTTTAGAATGGTTTTATCATTTTAGCTATTCACAGAGCTGTGTACACTAAAACCCCTGACAGCGGGTTTTAGTGTACACTCAGTGCTGGAGGATCAGAGAAATTACCACACACACCCACTGCAAATGTTTTAGTGGTTGGCACCCAGAAAAAAAAAAAAAATCTGTGACCAATTCTAAACTGCTACTTAGTAAACCCCAAGTGGCGGTTAGCTCTGCTACAGTTCTAATATTAGTAGCAAATATGTGGAATGCTTTTAGCCATGTTACTTGTATTTCCTCTTCTCTTCTGTAACGAGAGCTAATAATGTTGTTATTCTCATCTCCAAGCGTGTGAAGGAAGTACTGCACACATCCCTAATCTTCTAAGCAAATATATTTATAAAGGTGGAGTTTACACAATCGTTCCACCATATGTCAGTAATAACCTATCCAGGCTAAACATAGGAAAAAAAATAAAAATCAAACCCTGATGTCCATAAATTAACTTATGCTGTACAGTATAGGGAAAAAGTAGTGAACACATGATAAAAAGGAGGTTCAAGAAAGCATGGAAAGCCATGACACCTACTGAAGTCGATCAGTTATTGGAAAATAATCCTGCCACTTAGTGTAAATAAACATCAACTGGCTCAGTCTCAACTGATGACCAATGAAAAATATTCTGATTACCAGGGTGTCAAACAAGACACAGCATGTGATGGGCATAACTAGTGAGCTCTGTCAAGACCTTTGCAACCTTATTACAAAACATACAAATGTTGTTGGTTGCATACAAATTTTCCAGAGACAGAAGAGTTAAAGGAATTAACAAAGAGCATAGGGTCATTTATGGAAGACACTGAACAACATGTAGACAAACTTTAGAAATAGTGTAGATCATAGTGTGGCCAAATCAGGCCATAATTGAAATATTATTAGATACCATAATACACACCATATTTGGAGGTCAAAAGGTTCCGGATATCAGTCCTAAAATACAATACCAATAGTGAAGTTTGGAAGTGGTAACATCATAATGTGAGGTTTTTATAGAATGTGGCGCTGTCAACGTTTGTGTAGTTGAAGTAGAGTTGCTATGCTGTAGTTTTCCCGCACATAGTAAATTCATTATTTAAAGTTATTATAGACCAATAACTAAACAATGTCCTAAGAAATGCTAGTATTAAAACTATAAAACATAATCACCACAATAATCATCATTAATATTTAATACCTGACAAAATTCAAGAGTAAAATCTTGAACTGTTATTTTTCTGACTTCTTGTACCAGATATTTGTGCTACAGTCTTAAGTACAGTAGGAACCAAGGGGAAATTTGCTTTGATTTGTGTTATTTATATTTCTACTCACCTCTATAATGCCAACATTTTTCAAGCATCTGTCTTATTTTTTTAAAAATAATGTGTTTTCCGGGGTTAGTTGCTATAGCAGCCAACCACTTCCCGCTCTAATGGTTTCTCTCTAAAGGTTTTTTGTTTTTGCGTGTGCTTCACCTACTTATGTTATTACTGCTACAATGGAAGAATAGTGTGTCAGTTTGACCTGCTTTCTGACTTTTTTGCAGTTTACAACAGTAAAAACAACCTTGCTTGAACTAGGATGGCCTGAAGGCTTCTCTAGAAGGCATTGCTCATGGTTTCAGGTTTTTATGATTGTGCACATTGTGGTTTGTGAAGATAATTCTGATGCATCACTGAATGCACAAAGAAGAACAGGATGCTGAAAAGCAACACGTTCTACTCATACAAAATTTGTAGTCTCACAAGTTTAGTCATTCTCCAAATTTGTAAAGATTTAAGATAGCAGTATCAGAAGGTATTTTTGTTGAATCCCTCCATCATCTCTCACCCTGTTCCATCTATATCTATCTAACTATTCCATACATCTCCACTCATTGGTGCTTGCCCTTTAAGTTGCCCTCTTCCCTGTTTCTCAGCTTCTTCATCCTCGTTTCATCGATGAGCCATGCTCTCAACTGAAAGGCATCTTGGCATCCGCATAACTCCGCCTCCTCTTCCTCCCATTCTTCATCTATAATCTCTCTCTCATACTGAACATTTGGTGAGAGCCTAGCGCCTGTTTGCCAAGGCTGGCAGTCATGCCTAGTTATTTCACCCCTCAACCTTTTTCAGATTCTCAGCAGGCTGGAAAGTGCTAGCTGGTAGAAGCATGGGACAGAGAAATAGGCAGTTGAGTGGAAAAAAAGTGGTGTCCTGTCTTTCTTTCTCAGCTTCCCAAACTCCCACTTCGACTGTACTTTGACAGTGACAGAAAGATCAGAGCTGTCATGGTGGATGATGTTTTTTGCACATTGCTGTCACTCATTGTACCTCTGTCAAAAGAAAAGCAGAAGCAGAGAGACAGAAAGGGCGGCTTTCAAATGAATGTCAAGTTCTTCTTAAATAGAATAAAAGGCTCCTTAAAAACATAATGGAAATGTGTGCTGTAATTAAAATGTGTCTAATGAATACACATTTAATGAACTCCACAAAACTAGTTCAGATTGCAGCCATTGTAGTTTTGATCCCTTTTTTGTTAAATCAAATATTTTCATCACATTCAGCGAATCAATGCGTGCCTTACAATTTATAAATAATATACAGCAATTTCAGGTTAATTCAAATGAATTGTGCATGAAGAATATTGAACTGGTATTCAATAAGGGCATTGTGTGGGAATTGGTGACTACCCCTGTGTTATTTTAGCCCTCCCTGTGGACAGCTTTGGGTCAACTGTTGGGGTGAATACATCACCTAGAAGTGCAATTCTGATTTGGTTGTTGCAGCGCAGGACCAGCTTTTTGCTGTCTTGTTTCATAGTTGGTGAGTCATGAGTTACATAATTTTTTTTCTTTTTTAAACATATGACTTATTCATCCTCCTGGTTTTTGTGCTGGAATGTCTTGGGTAAAAGGCCACTTGGAGAGCATCAGCGTCACCTGGGAGCTGAATGTTGACCGTTTAGCGGAGGGCAGCACCTTTACTCCCTTTGCAATATGTCAGACTTCCATGTGCGTTGCATTCTTTTAACATTTGCCCTTCAGTGTGGCATAGGATAGGTTAGCATGTGTCACTACAGTGGGATGTCAGTCCAAAGATGTGTCACAGTGGGCAAGGTAGTATTTGCAGAATGCCAGATTTGATGTTCATTTTCGAGTGAGCAAACTGAAGAAAACAACCTACCTAGAAAAGAGTGATGGATTCAATAATGACCCTTTTCTTGTTTTTGTTCTCACATATGAATATTTCTGTTATATATGTACCTCTTCTACATAGAAATAACTCCACCGTTTTTTTCATATAGCAAAGCCAACTAGCTTAGGGAAGCGGGCTGGAAATGGCGTTGATCCAAATTTTCTTGACCGTGCTGTGAACACAGAAAGGCTGTCCTGACCATTTCCTCCATGGCATGCATTCATCTCTGGGGTGCTCGAATAAAGAGCAGAAACATAGTGGCAACATTATCACCATATGACAGCACAGTTAACCAGCAGAGAGGAGCTGTACAAACTGCTGGCAAACGTCCAACCACGTTTCAGTGAGTTTGTACTGCCCCCTTCCGGCTATTTTGGATTAACGCAGGCAAAAAAAGAGAAATCTTCAGAGAATAAAAAAGTGTTGAAAACGGGAAAAGAAATTAAATAAATTAATGCAAACTGACTGCAATTAATATGCATGAAGTATTTCAAACGAGTTGTTTTATTGAATGCCAAATGTTCCACAATATATATTTTCTTGATATATTTTCTTATTAAATAGGAAATAAAATAAATAAATGATTAAATGTATTTTAGATTTTTTTAAAGTGTTCCAGGTAATTAAATACAGACATAAATTTAGAATGTGAAACTAAATAATTACAATTCCAGCATTTAATTATTTCATGCATGGTGTGCATCAAAGGATTATTTAAAATGTCACAGCATTTGATTGGTTGCACTGTGTAGCAAGTCAATTTCAGACAAATTCTATTAACAAGAACTCATCATTCATTAATGTCCGTGTTAGACTGATGCACAAAATAAATGCAGGAAGCGTGAGAAGATATACATATAATAAATATGGGAATAATATAGTCGCCTTTTTAAGAATACATGT
Source organism: Xiphophorus maculatus (assembly GCF_002775205.1). Lineage (NCBI taxonomy): Eukaryota > Metazoa > Chordata > Actinopteri > Cyprinodontiformes > Poeciliidae > Xiphophorus > Xiphophorus maculatus. The sequence goes on along the minus strand of NC_036458.1, from coordinate 7,013,351 downwards.
TTATTGACAACATATTTATTCATTATATACTTGATAACAATGTAGTGTTTTATATCTTATATAGCTACAGCTAATGTTTTACTGATTGATTTAGAAGCAGAATTTTATAATCAAACACTTAATACATTAAGTAATATATCTATTTAGTAATTGAATTGTGTTTTGGGACTTCGGAAGTGTTTTGGGAGTGTTTTATGCCTCATCAAAACTGGACATTATCACAATATTTACACATGTCTATTTCTTTTTTTTCTTAACCTCAGGGCCAGGCAGACCTACTGAAGCATGCAAAAAGTGAGGCACTGGACACTTTGCGCCAGATCCACTGTGCAGCTCAGTCCTGTGGTCTCAGTAAAAATGGAGCGGCTTCCCCGCAGCTTCCTCACCATCCTCCTCAACAGCCACCACAAGTACAGCAACAGCCTCCGACCAAGCTCCACCCACAGTCTCTGCTGCTCCACCCACCCCACGTTCCTCTACAACCCCAGACGTCACCCCAGTCTTACCTCCACACCCATCAACAGCAATACTCCCAGCTGCATTCCCAGTCATTTCCTTTCCCTCCCATCCAAACTGTTTTAAAACCACCGGCCTACCCACATCCTCCACCCTTACCCACAAATCAGTTCCAGACACAAAGCCAGCAGCAGAGGGCGGCAGGACCTCTCGATATCATCCCAGAGAGAGAAAAAGAGATGGTCACCGATGGTCCTGCAGGACCCTGCTGACTAGCAGCCTGCGCCCACAGTGAGTCCCACCCAAAGAGAGACAAAGAGATAGAGAAGCAGAAGGACGTTGAAGGAAAACAGGAGGCTAATAAGGAAGGCGAGGTACAGGATGTTGCAGAGAGACCTAAAGAGGTGATGACAATGAAAAGGAGTCACCGTATTCGAAGCGAAACACAAGTCTGAAAATATGGATGAAGACAGATGTAACAGTCCAGTCATACATTTCTGAACAGGATGCTTGTTCTCTCAATTTTGAGCATTATCCATTTCAGCAAGAAATTAAAAATATCTTTGTCTTCTATATTGCAAGAAGTAAAAAAAAAAAACAAAGGAGGGAGAAGCAGGGGATGATGGGAGGAATATTTCAGGCTCGTGTTTCTAGTTAGGAAGGTACATTAAAGGCAGATTGATGACAAAGATAGCCCTGTCTCTCTCTGGGCATTGCTAGTTACATGCAAATCCACAATGTACACTAGCTCTGTGGGTGCAGGCTTTACCTCACATCAGTGTTTTACGCCACAAATATGCCTTTTTTCATTTCAGAGGCACTTTACCATGTCTATGAGCTTTTATTTGGTCACATTCACACTTCTCTCCCAATATTTTAGTTGTAATGGTCAGCTCAAACCCTCGCTCCTTTCCATAATGAGGGTGCAGATTTCATTTTAAATGCACAAATTAGAGCAGCTCTGCTAGGCTGGGCACTGTAGGAGTCACAAATGACCTTTTTAGCACAAACCAGGGAGCATTAGAGTTAGTATTGAGAAAAAAAATCTGCATTTGTTCAGTGTTCATTTATTTATGCTTTTTTTTTTAAGCTGCTGTCAACCTCTATCAGGTCCTTCTCTTGAGTTGTGCGTTCAGGTTTGAGTTCATTCTTGGATACTCAGCATAGGATTTTCTTGTCTCCTACCCAGCGGCTCTGCGTATGATGTTATGTAAGTTGATGTTTTGGTCCCCAGGGTGGAGCTAACCCACATCCTTCAGTGGTGGAGCTCAGCATTCAGTCACAACTGGAATATTTGATCCTCCCTTTTAAAAGTGAAAGGTCAAAATCACCATGGTACTGCTGTCTGTGGAATAACACAGTGACTATAGATGTAAACTCTATGTAAAATGTATGAAGGGAACATATATTGCTATAATTCTCAGACATTATTGATTGATATTCTTATTGTTGTAAGTTTTATTGATATTCAGAGTCTTTTTTTAACATTACTAACACATGTACAGTGCTTTGACACCTGTTGTTCTGTGGATCAGATCAAGTCAACCAGTGCATTTGGGACTGAAATGATGGGTTACAGGTTAGTGCCGCAACACAAGGGGTAAATGATGACATGACAATGAGTGTGCAAACTGTAAGAGCTCCTTTGAGTTGCCCATTAAAGCTGGCTTCATTGGTTATTCTGTCTCCTCTTGTTCATTTCTTTCTAATGAGACACAGATACACTAAAAAAATGTTGATTTGATATAACAAAATATGTAAAACATTTCTGACATGCTTTCATACTCAAGTATTTATATTATGGTAAACATTTATATCTTGCCCACATAAACTGGGTTTTAGAAATTGTTCTGCTCTATTTTAATTTGATCGGTAGGTGGTTTTCATAAGTGATATATATTTTTCCAAATATGTATAGACACTGAATCGCACTTTACAACACTTCTCTAAAGATGTCTGAAGAAGTAATTTGGTTTGTTTATTGGTTTGGGGCTTTTTAAATTGTAATTTGTCTATTCAGAATTTTTTTTAAACAAATATGAAGAACCACACTAATATGCTAAACCTATATATATATATGTATATATATATATATTATATATACTAACAACAAAAAGCTTTGATGACATGACAATGAGTGTCATCACAAAAGCTTTGTGATGAATATATGAGCACAGATGCATCACTCTTACCAATATCTCAATATAAATTGAGGAGAACAAGGCAGATGGCTATTTGAGAGGTTAAATATCAAGAGGGATTTCCATCTTGTTACACTCAAAGGTCCAGAAATGACATCCAGGTATTCTGAAAAGATTTTGTCCATCTCTCCATGTCTAATACCCAAGGCAATTCTGAGAGCCATTCCTTGAATTGTAGGAACAGCTTCCGTATTCCACAACCTTAAGATCAATCTCTTATCAATTATTAATATGAGTATAATTTGAATCAACAAAGAGACAATGATTATCAAAACCTGGGATCAGGTTTAAACTCACAGCTGCAAATAAAGAGACAGTTGATCGATTTATTTTTGCAGATCAGAACATTAATATCCTGGTCTGTACCATAGGACCATAAAAGCAAAAGTTATCAAATAAACAAAGTTACGCACACCTAGAAACATATTTATTTTCTTCAACACAGTGATATATTTTGGATAATTACTTAAACATATAATTCCAACAACTATATGTTGGAATTATATAAAGATGACTATGTTGGACACGTACAATCTAATCTAATCAATGAACTACCCAAATGCTTCATTGATTGTTTCTGATGCACTATGATGCAACGTTAATAGTCCTGATCTAAAATTACGCTCTTATTGATTTAAACCTATTATTCTTCCATGAAAGGGTTTGTGTGTTTAAAGCAGTACTTCCTGTTGTCCATAAGATGGCAATAAACATTAGCTAAATGGATGTACAAATGAGTGGCTGCTTTCAAGTTGTTGTCCTGAAGTTTTGAGATGAAATTTGTAAGAATTAGTTTCTGCTTTATATAGACCCTTAGATAACCCCACCTAAACTTCTGGATGTTTGTAGTTAAGCAAGTGGATGCTCTTTGAAGCAGCAGAAAATACCAACACTTTTGATGTATCACTACAGACCTTTAGTATGAGAAATCACAGCACACAGAGCCATGGTCATTAGCATGCCCTTTCAAAACTTGTTAGTTTCCTTATGTATTTGTGTTGTATTTTTTATATTTTTTGCTTTACTGGACACAATAGTTTCCGTCTTTGGCCACTCATAGTAATGGCATGTGTTAATAAACCCTCCCTATGCAGCAACAAAGGCATACCTGTGGTTCATCAAATCTCTGTGGAGATGATCTCTAATAGGGGTCTAATTAACAGTTACGAGCATGACGGCAAACTTTAAATGAGCAGAAATAAATGATTTGTGGTTTTCTCTGTTTATGGCTGGCCTGAATGACGCCCAAAGCACTGACGATGTGGACATAGTAGAACAATATAAAAGAGACTTCCTCCTGTGGGAAATAAGAAGATCAGATTATAACCCATCACACAAGAGTGAAGATGACATGGTACACCACCAACTTCCACAACACTGCTGAGATGGACACACCTAACAGGGTAAGACCTTTCAGGGTAAGCCTTTGTACAAAGTTTTTTTGATTACATGTTGATGCTCTGAAGAATTCAGACTTTAGTTCATGTGGAGCACCTTAAAAGTAGCACCTGATGTTCACAATAGAGATATTATGTTGTTGTATTCATCATAATGTTGGTTAAACTTGTGTATTATGGATACATTACTGGTCAAGGTAAAAGTTTTGAAGTACAGAATAATCCTGATCAGAATGGATCAATCTAAGCAATCAAGATTGTGAGCTGGACAAATTTATTGCTACAAAACAGAGAGCAGCTTTGGCCAGCAGGAAGAGAGCAGTGATGCTTACTTTCTCTGTGTAACACTGGGGGAGGTGGAGGTGCCCACTCCTGTAGTTAGTTAAACAATAGAAAACTTGACTGATAAGCTCACAAAAGTGTTCCACCCTGGGATATGAGTCATATTGCCCAAACCAAAACAACATTGCAATGGTCCTATGCCATCAAGTGATCAAAACACTGACTGATCAACATTTTATTGTTCAGTCTGTTCCAGTATCTAAACATGTTAAACAAAACTTATGGCATGTAGAGATGTTCAGTATGAGCTGCATGTACTAAAATGGGGTTTATCTGAACAAATGTATTCTAAAGCTACTTTTCTTCCCCTAACAGAAGACTGTGGTGTTCATGTTGATACTGCTGCTTGCCCAGCTGGGATGTAGCACGCAGAGTGTGTCTGAGTGCTGCAGACAGCCAGCGCAGTCCTGTCGCCTACAGGTCCTGCTGTGTCGTTCTGGCAAGAAGAGCATAGGGGGAACCATCGCAGGAGACGCAGCCGCTGGAATCCTCACCCTGGGTAAACGGAACGAGGATGAGTTACATTTGCAGAGCAGACTCCATCAGCTTCTTCATGGCCGCAAGAACCAAGCAGCTGGGATACTGACTATGGGAAAGAGGACTGCACAGAGGGATAGGGAGCAATAAACAGATTGACTGAGTCTGTCAAAAAAACCCCACAATTGTAACACTTTTGCCTGGGTAAACAATGTTCATACAATGTTTAGAGAAAATAACATCTATATATATAAAAATGACAATCAAAGGATTTTCTTTAAACTGTTTCTTTTTGAAAACAATGTCATAGAGATTAAGAAATGTGTGGTGATGTAATTCAAAGTTTAAGCTGATGACATCTTTAGTAAAGTATTGAAAACTAAAAAGAACTTGTCAATATGTGTTGACAAGAATAACTTGCTATATACAGTGCAGTCTGATAGAAAAAGAGTATTTATCATTCAATAAACTACAATTTTGAGTCTACCAGAAAATCTTCATTTTTTTATTTCCTTGCATCCTTGCAACATGCAGAAGAAGGTTGCTTTTCTCTTGTTTCTCCTGTGGATCATATAAAAGACAGAGAGTGAAGATTAAAAAGAGACACGACACATTAAAGACTATATTAAACAACCTGGGGCTATAAAAAGAAAAAAACCATAAAACCAGAAGTGTAGTGGTCAAAGACATGTTTCACAGTATATTTCAAAGAAACTGACCAGACTGTAGTTTTTTACAGAAGTGATCTCAAGGATGTACTACCTGTGTTCATGTATTTATAGACTCTACTGTGTTTCTATGCTTTTCTGTGCGGTGCATGGGTGTGCCATAGAAATTGTAATAGAGAGTGCAGAATCCTTCAACTAGCTGAATATTAATTATTTCAGCTGTAAACATTTATTTCTATTACAGAAAATGACCTGATTACTTTTTTTACTTTCTTTAATTTTGCATGCCTATCTGGTAAAATACATGGGAGGAAAGATTCCCTGTGGAGACTCAGAAAAAGTCTCATTACTTTCTGTGTTTCAGAGTATCCACAGCAACCAGCAGCTCGAAATGGAGCCCTGACCTAGTGGTTTACACTGCACAAGTACAATTATTTGATGATCTGAAGAGAAAAGCATTGAGAAGCCTCTTTTTACATCTAAATGAGGAGCTTATAACAGGAAGCAATGTAAAGGTGAGAAAGCTGGAAGATAAGGAGAATGAAGCTAATTTCTGTTAATTTCTTTGAGGATAGATAAGTAGGAGGAGACAGGGTTTTTTAGAGAAGGAAAGAGATGTGCATTGAGCTCACGGTGTGTGGAATGGAGAAATGGCTCAGGCTCCCATGATGGGAGGGGACTCAGAGATGGCAGGAACTATGCTTTGTGGAGTTGAGACTGACAGAACAGCTGAGGATATGACAACACTGGGCAATGTGCAGCTGAACCTGAAAAATCCTGATTCAGTTCTGGGAGAAAACCTTTGGAGAACAGCAACTATCCTCATCTTCTAAACACAGATCAGGTTTATCTGAAAATCTCTGCTTTTGATTCTGGATCCAACAAAAGAACTTTACACCAAGGAGCACTTTGATTTTATTTCAGATCTTATGGACTAGTGACAAACTACTAGACGCTGAAAGTCTCCTTTTAAAAGCTAAACATGCCTGTGATGAAGGGCCTCCTTGCTCCACAGAATACCTTTTTGGACAGCATTGCAAACCACTTCGATGGAACTCGTAAGTAGTTTTAAAAAAGATGTTTTACTATTTTAGCCCAGTGGCTCATTTGTTAGCCCAAATCAGGTTTGTGGGACAAAATACTCAATTCCGCATAGAGCAGAACTGAGTGTTTCTGTTCTGTAATACTTTTCTTGTTAGCTAAAGATTGTGAAGCACATTAACATAAAAAATGTGTATTGTCATTGGTGAGATTTTTTTAAAACCCATAACATAAATGTGAAATTATTTTTTAAGGATTTTGTTTGGACAAATCTGTAATTAATATAAAAAATAGACAAATTTGCACTTTATCATCATTAACTTAATCAGTGAAAAATGCTGTGGTTGTTTCCACCCGGATAAAAATAAATATCCTTTCACACTGATGATTTTCCTCATGTTTTGATAGGATTCAGGAATGCTTAAGAAACATAAAAGGCCAACATAAAAAAAGAACATACAGTACTCTATATGCATGCAGTGCTAAAAAGATGTGTATAATTTATTTTTGAGTTAGGTAACTCAATCTTAATATCAATATGAACCTTTATTTAACCAGGATACAAATATTAAAAGTCTCCTTTATAAAAGATTCATGGTAAGTGGCAGCATCAAGTAACATAATAATCTTGCATTTGTCCAACCAACAGAAATTTGTGGCAGTGACCCTTCAAGGGGACAGTCAGTTTTCAGCATCAGCTGTCAGATCATTAGATTAGATAGAGCTTCAGCAACAAACACTGCTAAGTCTATGAATTGTCTTGAACTTGTCTTGACTGAAATGTGAGCAGCGGCCATTGAAAACGCATAGCAAACATGGGATAGAGACACTATCCACATGATCCTGTTATGAAGCCAGGGAGATTGATTAAAATGAATTATGTAGTGGTGGGGAGCTTATCAGATATCAACTGAGGTCTTGGTCAGTGAACCTTTTTGAAAGCTGGAAACTGACCTAAATGATTAATCTGATCACCCACCACCTCAAAATGTGGAAAACAGCCTTTCAATAGAGTCAGAACTGATGTTTAGATTAACCTTTTCAGCTTCTGTTGTTGATATCTGACTCTTCGTGGACACTCTTTCCTGACCTGATTCTGTATTTCATCATTTTCACACCTTAATCCTTGCTGGACTGCAGGGGCTGTTGCCAGTGGTTAACATGTAAGGTGCATTCCTAGATCGTCATTTTTAAGAATTGGAAAAGCACTTTGTTGAACACAACTCAACGCATCTCAGATTTTGGTTTTGCATTTTTTGCTGTCAACATTATTAATTAATCTGATCAGCGGAGGGGAAAAGGGCAGATTTTATCAAAGAGATGTATGATACTTATATATTTTACTTTTAATCATGACCAATAAAAATAGAAGAATCTTTGAATTTCTGACTGCAGGCAAAAGAAGAAGGTGAAGGTTTTTAAAAGGATGCAGACTTAATTTGAAGATAATTACAAATAAGCATTTTTTAAAGTTACTTCTACACAATAAAATCATACCAAGGCTGCATGCTGCTAGATGTGTAGATGTTTTCACTAAAGTATGTCGAGATGAAGTCATAAAGCTAATAAAAGATCTTTCTGGTTTTGTGTTGCCATGGGGATTCCTGAGAGAGAAAAGAAGGAAAACATATGGCAATGGCGCAGTTTTACAAGAATTTAGTTCTAGGACACAAATTGAATCAGGCTCACTGATTGCAACATCCAATTAGAAATATGTGAAAGATTTTATCTTCCTTGATGTAATGTTTCTAAGATAAATATAAACAATTGTGCCACTGAATGATGAATGCACTGTTTGCTTTGTTTTCAGCAGGAGAATACAAATCTCCTCTCTGGCAGTCAACCCAGCAGGTGTTCCATGTTGTCCTTGGAGCTACGTTATTGTTTAAAAGTTTTCTTCATCAAACAAAAAACGTTTTAAAATGCTGTTTGCTTATATTCAAAGCATCACCTGAAAAGGGACGACTTACTCATTATTTGTACAGAAATAGAAAGGAGATATGTACCTATTAGTGTGCTTTATTGAATTAAGAACAGATTACTACTAATAATTTCTTTCATAATGCTTTTCTAATATTACTCACCAGCTGGTGTAATAAATCAATATAAATTTATCTTACAAACATTTCAGTACAAGCTTCTTTAGCACATTGATAGGCTGTAGACAAAAGCAATCTTTGGCATAACAATTAAAAGGTAGTGGAAATTAATACTGATATTAGTATTAGTATTCTAATATTATTTTGAATAATATATTTAATTAAAGAGGAAAATGTTGTCTTCTTGAGTTCAGACTTTGCATTAGTGGCTCCAGAGCAGTAGCTTACAGAATCTTATTGTACAAAGGTATCAGTCAGGAGAAGTACAATAAAATCCCACATCATGCTACATTTACGATTGCACAATAAAGATAGTTATGGACGAATGAAGAAAACAATTTAAAGAGTTACAAGAAGCCATCCTATAGTTTTTCTGCATTAGATCTTAAAACCACTACTTTTCTGTCTTCCTGTAATGGGAAGCTGCGCTATTGCTTGCTGTAACATAAAATTAGGAACAGCTTGCAGATATCTAGTTTTACAAGTGATATTTTCACAAAAAAATTGCCTGGCAGCATCTATGCTGCTGCTTTAAAAAAGGAGTGGTGGAATAATTTATTTTTCTGTTAAGCTCTACTGTTGTTTTTCAACCTCTAATCTCTACTATTTGTCCTTTTGACTTATTCACAGACAGCAACTTTCTTCTGGGAAATGCTAGGGGTCGATATAATTACCGGATCGTCTATTGTTCGGATGGTTTTTGTGAGCTGACTGGTTTTGTTCGGACGGAGGTCATGCAGAAAACCTGCACCTGCACCTTCCTTCATGGGGCTGAGACCAGTGACAGTGTAATGGAGCAGGTGCTTAAAGCTCTGGAGAGTCAGCAGGAGTATCAGGGAGAGATCTGCTTTTACAGGAAAAATGGTAAGAAAAAAATACTGTTTCTTCTGCTAAAGTCATTGTTCATCTACTTATATTGAGCCATCAAGTGAACATTTTCGTCTTTGTCTAATATATTTCCGTAACTTTTTGGCACTCAAAGGAAATCAGTTCTGGTGTCTCCTGGATATTGTTCCAATTAAAAACGAGAAGGGCGAGGTGGTTCTGTTTCTGCTGTCCTTTAAAGATGTCAGCGAATCTTACAGGAAAAGCCATCACTACATTCATGAAGATGGTGAGCCCTTACTGCATGCTTCTGAAAGCTCTGTTCTGAGTGATTCTAAATGATCTCTAAAATGTTTAGATTGTAACATGGTTTTTCATTGGCTTGATTTTACCTAAAATTATTTGAAAATGACTAATACAACTAATTTTGTAGTTGACCTGGATTTTTCAGAGGCCCCTAGAGAAAACCGAAAAAGCAGTCGATCGTATTTTATTCGAGCTCAAGGCAGGGGGAGAAGTTTTCTGCACCGCCTGAGTAACCTGTTTACAAAGAGACGCAAGAGGAAACTGACCAATGTGAGTTCAAAACTCTGTCTCAACTCCCACATGGTGAAAAACAACCAGAGACTAAGAAAATAAATGTACATTAATGTGATTTTAATGTTGCTCTGAATACTTTCTTCATTGTTCCTCAAGAGCCCAGTACAGATTAAACCTCTTTATAGAATGACTTTTATTTATCTGAATGTAACTGAGGGCATTAGAAATGTGGACTTCAAGATTTCGTGTCATGTGGCATTTTCAGAGCATGTTCCAGAAGCCCTCCGTACCTGAGTACAAGGTGGCCTCTGTGAAGAAGTCCCGTTTTATTCTCCTGCATTACAGCATTTTCAAGGCCATGTGGGACTGGCTGATTCTGCTGGCGACTTTCTACGTCGCTGTCACTGTACCTTTCAACGTCTGCTTTGTCAGTCACAGTGAAGGTGGCGATCGTCTCTCACTTGTCGCTCGTAGCACCACATGGAGTGACATAGCGGTGGAGATGCTCTTCATAGCTGGTACGTGGTGGTTTTTGTGTATTAACTTTGAATGGTGGATTTAGTGGAGAAAATGTTTATGCTTTACAAACCTGTTGACCATCATATTGAAACCCAAGCAACATTATGAAAGGACAAGAGCAGTAAGTTTAAACCACAGCTGTTTCCTTGGTGATGGCTGGCACGTGACTACCTCCCATCATTTCTCACCCACTCAGTGTCAATGTTGCCCTAGGTTATAAATCATAATTAGATTTCTCTCACTTCGTCCCAGTTCTTCTCCAATGGAAGTGCCATAACACGTCTGTCACACAACCTCTCCATAGGTTTGTCTTTAAAAAGGCAGTCGTACAAAATTAGCTCACTCGCTACCTCGTGCATTTCCCTCCCATGCAAGTCTCTGGAGCAAGTCTTCATTCTTTGTGGATTTTCTCTCTATTTCATGTTACGTTTCTGTAACTTTTGCAGATATTATTCTGAATTTCCGCACCACATACGTCAGCCAGTCGGGTCAGGTAGTGTATAACACCCGATCCATCTGCCTACATTACTTCACTACCTGGTTCTTTGTGGATCTGATTGCGGCCCTGCCATTTGACCTTCTCTATGCTTTCAACGTCTCAGTGGTAAGACGGTCATGATAATGCAAAGAATGTCATGTTTCTTTGTTTAATATTTTCTGGCTAGTTTCTTTTTTGCCATACCTGGTAAAGTTTTAAAATATAGCAATATTTTATATCTGCATCATAATCTCACACTGAAAATATTTGAAAAGTGAGATGGGTCAATCACTGTTCTTTGCACAAAAACACAATCTTATTGTGTTAAAGTGCTTGGTCATAGCACTTTAACTGTGCTATGACCAAGTTAAAGTCACAGCACAGATTAACAAATTCTGAGTGTTTGTGTCAGTGATAGTCAGACATGAAATGAATTTCCTGGCATTGTTAAGCTCAACCTGTGCCAACAAGTTTGTCTACTTCCATACCTCAAATTTTGCCCATTTGTCTTGGTATTCTTCTTTTTCCCACTATTTTAAGTTCTCATTAACTTTTTCCAGTTTCTAACAAACAAAATCATCTGTTTAGCTTAAAACATAAGAAAGCAGAAACATGTAGAACCTTTTAATGTGTGTTTTGTTTTCCCATATCCAGACCTCACTGGTGCACCTTCTAAAGACGGTCCGTCTGCTGCGCTTGCTTCGGCTCTTGCAAAAACTGGATCGTTACTCCCAGTACAGCGCAGTGGTCCTTACACTGCTCATGTCTGTGTTTGCCTTGCTGGCTCACTGGATGGCCTGTATCTGGTACATCATTGGACGCAAGGAGATTGAAGGTAGTGATCCTGTTACCTGGGATATAGGTGAGTTCAGCTAGTCACAACAGTCTCCTTTAATAAGAAGCTACTTCTTGTTTGTTGTTTAAACATCTTGAGTCATGACTTAATGCCTCTGACTTTCCTCCTTAGCCCAGAGGAAGTCTAGGTCACAGAGTGTCCAAATTGTATGGCCAATTTGACCAATTAGCAAAGCAGAAATATCTGTCCGCTAAAGCACAATAAATCAATGGAACATGAACAATGTTAGTGTTATATTTTATTTTCTTCATCTTGAGTGATTAACAATATGTACCCATACCATCAGGGTGGCTTCAGGATTTGGGTAAGCGTCTGGAGACACCATACATCAACAGAACCATAGGTGGACCCTCCATTCCCAGTGCCTACATTGCCTCCCTCTACTTCACTCTCAGTAGCCTCACTAGTGTTGGTTTTGGCAATGTGTGTGCCAACACAGATGCAGAAAAAATCTTCTCCATTTGTATTATGCTGATTGGTGGTGAGTTTAAAACCATGAACAGAAATTTTCCATATGGGTTAAATTTTCTAAGCTCACTTTTACTGTTTCATCCACTGTCAGCTCTGATGCACGCAGTGGTCTTTGGTAATGTAACGGCCATTATCCAGCGCATGTACTCACGGCGCTCGCTCTACCACACCCGAATGAAGGACCTCAAAGACTTCATCCGTGTGCATCGACTCCCTCAGCAGCTGAAGCAGAGAATGCTGGAGTATTTTCAAGCCACATGGTCAGTCAACAATGGCATAAATACAAATGAGGTAAGTGAGGAACAAAGGAAAATAAAATCTGTCTTTTTATTAATTCTTCTAGGGTACAAGACTTATTAGTAATATTAATATTGTGGTCATAATTAGATCTTGTATGTATTTTTTATGAAAGAACTTGTTCATTTTTGTTCAGTAATTGAAACACAAATTGAGTTTCAGCATTTTGAGGTATATCAATCAAAACAATACATTTTCTGTGGGTGTTTCTCCTTTCAGACTTACAATCCTTTTAAATGTGGGACATTTTATATTCTCTGAAGTCCTATTCCATTTCCTTGAGTAGATGTCAGAATTTCAATGACAATGTTAGAATCCATTTTGAAGAAGTTGCCAGAGCTGAAATGGGGAGAATACTCATTAACACACCTACCATCACCTCTCTGGATAATTAATTCAGAGTTGAAAGCAATAGATGCAGCCACTGGTTTTAACAGGATGTATTTTCTTAGCAGCTTGATACATCATGAAAGAAAGACATACATTTTTCAAAGTTCTTTTTTGAAGATTTCAAAAAAGAGCCTTTTAATAAAATACTATTTTAGTAGTAGCTCATAAAATAGCAAAATACAACAGAGGAGTGTCAATTCAGTGCCATTAAAGCCTTTAAATTTCATCGTCATATTGCTCCTATGGTTTAAAGTCCCTGTATTATTAAAATGTATATATTTTTCCATTACATTATGTAAAACAATATAATATTTTACATAATATTCTAAAAGCAACCAAAACATGCATTTGTAAATGTTTTGATATTGGGAAGCCATTACAAATTTGCACATTTTTAAGGTTATCTTTGTTGACCTCCTTCTTATTTGCTCATGTTGGTCCTTGACTAAAATCATGTATATCAAAACAATATGCTTACAGTAAATCTTAGAGTAAGTAACTTAATTTCTGAGGTTGAACTGCAGAACGCTGATTTACTTGTAACAAACGTCTTTTTTTTCTCTCATTTGCTCTCAGCTGCTTCATGACTACCCAGATGAACTGCGAGCAGATATCGCCATGCATCTGAACAAAGACATCCTGCAGCTGCCTGTGTTTGAGAGAGCCAGCAGAGGGTGTCTGCGCTCTCTCTCCCTGTACATCAAGACTTCCTTCTGTGCACCAGGGGAGTACCTCATCCGCCATGGAGATGCCCTGCATGCCAATTATTTTGTCTGTTCCGGTTCTCTTGAAGTCTTAAAAGACAGTATGGTCCAAGCTATTCTGGGTGAGTGTGAAATTCTTCCAGCTGTTGATTAACATCTTCATCTAGTAGCATCTTTTTGCAACTCCTCTCTCTGACTATCACTACAGGCAAAGGTGACCTGATAGGGACTGACCTGCCAGAGCATGATCAGGTGATCAAGACAAATGCAGATGTGAAGGCGCTCACCTACTGTGACTTGCAGTACATCAGTGTCAAGGCTTTAAGAGAGGTCCTCAGGCTGTATCCAGAGTACGGCAGTCGTTTCAGCTCTGACATCCACCACAACCTTACCTACAACCTGAGAGAGGGCAGTGAGCCTCATGTAAGACTTATAATTTTGTGGTACCACCGAATTAATCTGAACAATTTTGCTGATCTTATTAAAAAAAAGAATAACTGACTACTTCATTAGATACACCTTGTTAAACATATGCTTAAAAAAGTCAACTCTGAAGATAAATGGGGGGCCAGCCTAGCTCTAGGAAGGTGTCTATGATGTAAATCTGTTGTTCCACCACATCTCAAAGGTGCTCTAATGGATTAAGGTCTGGCGGCTGTAGCGCTCATTGTGGTGCAGAAACCAAGAAACCGCGAGGGGAGGATTTGAGCTTGGTGACATGGTGGCTACTTTTTCTGCAAGAAGTAGTCATCAAAAGATGAATTCAGTATTGTCATGTGGGATGAACATGGATCACAACAATACTTGGGTGGGCTCCGGTATTTAAACAATTTTCTACTATGAGGTTCAATAGGTCCAAATTGCTTCCATTGAAGTTCAGTGAATCTTTTCTGCAAAATCTAAAAGCCTAATTGGAATGATTGGCTTGTTTATGATTGGCTGATTCACTGTTTATCTTAACAACCAACTGAAAAGATGTGCCTAATAATGTGATTGGTGAGTGTACATATTCACTGTGCATAATCATACTTTAACAATTATGGCAAAATTTCTTAGTTCTTTTTTTGTTGTTGTTCTCTCTGCAAGCAGCAAAGAGATTTACATGGACTCCCAGGCAGTCTTTGGTATATGTTGAGATATGCTTCCTCTTTACTTAGACAGAGTAAAGAGGAAGGCACATTAATACAGTGTATGACAACCACTGTCAGTACTGGCATTAAATAAATATAAGTGTATGCTTTGTTATGTATGCAACCTTTCAGAGGCCAGAGAGAGAGAAAAATAAAGTAACATTTTATCATAATGAAGCTACCAGATATAGTCATTTTATGTGGGTGTTTTAAATATTTTAGACTCATGCTTTAGTTTATGTTTGCCAAATGGACACACACAGTAAGCTCAATAGCAAAATGTAATGGGTTGTTCTTTATGTCATTACATGTTGATAAAATGTATTGGCATTTGTTGATAATGTTGATAACATTACATGTTAACATGTTGATAAAATAATAACATAAACATGTTATGTTCTCAAACATAACTCTCAAACAACTTTGCAGTTAACTTCATTGACTTTCAATCCCTATTCCAGCATCATGTCTCTTTGGACCACAAACTACCCAACGTCAATGAAGCATTTGATGAAGAACATACAGATGACATGAACCATTTGTGGCGGAGCAGAGTACAAGGTTCTGGAGGTACTCTTCAGTTTTCCCGTCTCAACACTTTAGGACAGGAGCTCCAACACATCCAAACTCTCCACCTATGTCGGTCACCTGTTTCTCAACGCCAAGGCTGTAGCACCTCTCCTCAGTCCTTTGCCAATGAGGATCTCACTCTATCACCTAATGTCAGTCTGAAAAATGAATCCGGTTTAAGTCATCGGCCATCCAAGCTACTATTTCCATCCTTCCCTTGTGTTAGTCCTCTTAACCTGAGCCCCAGGTGACGTTTTCCACCTTATTTTTCTCTTCCTTGCAGTTTGCTCTTTTTAAAATGATGTGATATTCATTTGTTTCATTGTCAGGGTCGTGGATGGGATTGAGGACAACAGTCATACATTTCAGTTCAACATAGAGCAGGATAAGACAAGGATTAGTATGTCAGGTAACATTTTTTCTTTAAAAATGTTGACATCTTTCTTTAAGTTAATGAAAAAAATTTTTTTTGAAACTGTAAAATTCTTTATCAACTGAATTTGCATAAGATGTAAGACATTTTACATATTTTATTTCTTGTTTTGGTTTTTTCCAATACATAAACTGCTTAGTTCATGTTAGGTAATTAATTGACATGTTTAGATTATATTACCTAGTAATTATCATAGAAAATGTTACCACATTAACTCTATTTTTCTTTTTGATGTGTTTTAGATAAGTTACAGATGAATGCTAACCTTCTAATTGAGACAGAAGAAGTGAAACAGAACATGACCAAATTAAGTAAAGAGGTGAGATTCAAACATAAATCTTGTTTCCCCTATAAATGAAATACTTTACCCTTGTCAAAAGTTATATGGGATATTTATGCCTATCTATAATCCATAAGAAAAAAAAATTACAAACTAAGACATGAATGTAATAA
Source organism: Xiphophorus maculatus (assembly GCF_002775205.1). NCBI lineage: Eukaryota > Metazoa > Chordata > Actinopteri > Cyprinodontiformes > Poeciliidae > Xiphophorus > Xiphophorus maculatus. Next base: position 6,997,004 of record NC_036458.1, on the reverse strand, counting down.
TAAAACAATCTTTGGCCTTCATGGGTGAGTTTCAATGAACAATATTGTTTTCAGGAAAACAATACAGCCAACAGTTTTGCACATTTCAGGGTTTTGAGTAAGCTGCAGCTGCCTGATTAATACGGTGTCTCCTGATTAATATTAATACAAGGAAACATGGTGGTGAGAGCATCATGCTAGGACTGGCGTTTTAGTCCTGCACCACCTGGAAATTGGTGGAGCTTTATAAAGGGAACTCATGGGGAAAAAAACTTATAAAAGCTTTAAAGTAGTTTTCAGTTAGCATGATAGTTTTATGGAGCTTTAATCAACATCTGAGACATCTCTTTAACTTTTATTTTCTTCTCGCAGGTGAACAACTTAAATGAAGAAGTCTCCAACCTGACTAAGGAGCTCCATGACATGATGCATTTTCTGCAGTCAAATATGCCTATGCTTCATCATGTCTCTCCTCCTGGTGTAACAAGTTGTAAAAACAGGCACCTTCGTATCCCTTTAGATTCATCTGGAAATGAACAGGACTGCAGTGGGATACCATCCCACAACAGGACTCCCACTTTGCTGCATGCATCAAGCTCTGTGTCTACCTCTTTGCATCTATGCTGCTCTGAGAGAGATGGAAAAACAGCTGATAGGCTGCAGAGTGAGCACAGTCCATTTCAAACACCCACAGTCACCCCAAGCTCTCTTTACAGTCACAGAGTTTTATCCCTCCTCGGCGTTGATTCAGGTTCCAGCATCTTTCCAGTGATTTGTCAAAGCCAAAGAGGAGTCTATAATACATCTAGTCCTATTAAAAATAACACAAATCCAGTAAATTGTGGACACTCTCATCCTACATTGAATTTTCTAACCAAGTCACAAAGTCTCACCAATCCCCAGACGCCAGTTCATTCTCCAAGCAATCCCACTGGACAGTCACAGTATCACACAGCCTTCAGCTCTCTGACACCCTCAGGACCTTGCACTTCATTGTCCACAGATCATAACATGAGCCAGCAGAGCTCCACGAGACAAAACGACCCAGCGGGATCCGGCCTTGTCCTTCACTCACAGGACCATGTATGTTCTTTGCTGGGGCAACTTTCAACCAGAGAGTGTGGAGGATCACTCTACCATGACAGGACAGACAATTATGGAGCAAGTCAAAATGTATTAGAAGACTCACGACGATAATGACTTCTGTCTGTGTTGTTTTGTCAAAATGACAAGTTTGTTTAAATGGTAAAGGATTGTTCTTTCTGAAATAATAAATTGCTATTTACCAACTGCTGCAGCCTAATATTATCTATTTGTAAAATAACTCTTTTAAAAATTGTTATGTATAAAGTAATGCCTAAAAAATTTAGACTAAAAATTTGGATACATCAATAAAACTATGGCAATACAGACTGTAGATGTAGTAATAGAGAATTAATGTAATATTAATTTATTAGTTGTACAGCAAGACATCAGTGTAAGCTGCATTATTTGCCATTTCCACGGCAGCTGACATCATTTGCCCTTGAAATAATGCTCGATAAAGAGATGTAGCGCCACTGTGTGGTCACATAAACAAAATGCACAGGCTATATAATTCACGACTGAGCGGGAAAAACAGATTTGATAGGAAATCATGTTGTTTGTTTCTCATAAACTCTGCTTTTAGGTTAAAAAAAAGTTTCCATGACAATGTCAATACAGTTGAGGGTAAAACTAAGTACACATGTGGTTCTTTGAGTTGATGTTAGTAAGGAAGCAACAAGGCCTTATTTATGAAATTCACCTGATAAAATGATCATCAAGTTTTGCTATAAAAGCAGATCTTTACAGCAGATGGACCCGCATGAAATGGGGCCATTAACAGCCCAAACAGACGATCACATTGCCAACAGAATAGCTAGAAATGAGCAACAAATTGATCAAAATCCTGGACTAAACCTTGATAAAATACTCTAAGAGAGACCTGTTAAAAATAGATGAAAAAAATCTGAATCAATAGAACAAATCTTACAAAAAACTTGATAAAAAATATGTCCATAATTATGTAAAACAGAAGGATGAAGTCGTTTATATTATCGGATTTTAATTTCAGTCCAATCTGAAGGGAACTGTGAAATAAATTGTGCTTAAATAATTCTAGCCATACTAAAATGAGAAGTCCTCCAATTTATTGTTAAAATAGCTTTATCACAGCAATCACATTAATTATGATGACGTTGTCTAGTGATTCATCTGGTGATTCTGCTCAGGTATCACCAAATATAACCTTTTGCAAGTAGAGTTAGGAACCTTTAACAATCTTAATCGTCTGTTAACAAAAGAAATAGAAAAATCAGCTGTGTTTGATGACTCTTGGTTTTTACTGATTGCAATTAGTTCATTCTAAAAGAGACAGTTCAGGGCTAAAACATGAGTAGAATTCTTGAAAACGTCTTCACATCTGTTGGCAGAAAAAGCATGGGAAAGTATGGGATTTTACTCAATTTTGGCTGTTTAGACATATTTTAACGTTTTTCTTTCTGTTTGGGTCTCAAATAAACAGAAATAAACACTTTGGATTCTTCAGAGAATTAAAAATATTGGAGAACCCAGTACATACTCTTCACAAGACTGTTATAAAAAAACAGAATGTCTTCAGTCAGAGGCTTCTACTGAATCACTGTAATACAGACTACTCCAGGCGATATCCCTGCCTGTAGCCATCAGTAGTATAACTCTTTGCAGGACATTTAATTTTCCTTTAAGATTAGTTTGTTTTATTTGAGGTGAATAAAATAAATAAACTTTTTCATGATACACTCACTTCTTTAATGTTCACTGTTTGTTGTTCCTAAATTTCTCTGGTGTGACCTTTTGTCATCATATGCTAATTAATACAAAATTCTCTGTTGTGAACAAGTAACATAGACGGGGATAGCAGAAAGTATCTTTTAATCAATGTGTAACACTTTAAAACTTATTTCTATCCTCTGAAAAAAAACTGTACACATTTAGGTTCAAGCTTTGAAACTTAACCGGTGTTCTGAATCTAATAGTTTATGCAGGCTGACGTTGTCATTGGTCAGACAGCCACTGACAAAAACAGTGGGAGGTTCCCGGAAAAATCGCTTAGCGGAAGGGAAGGCCAGACCCCAAGAAGCAGAAGGCAGCCGCTGCCGATGAGGCTAACGAAAGAAGAAAAAGTCATGTAAGTCGAGCTGCCTAATATGATCGAACATGTTAGGAGTGGGAACCCTTAAAGATTGCCCACTCTATGTTACTGAAAAGCTGTTTAGCCTTATTTGGTACAATTTAACCGAACCGAGGAGCCAAGTCCGAGCTCAGCCTAAATGCCCATTAGAGTGGATCGAGTGAGGCTATGAGCTTCGGGCTCTAAGAGACGGAAAATTGAGAAACATTTCAAAGCCAAATAACAACTGCTGCTTGACAGGGTTTTTGATATTGTTTCAATTCCGGAAGAGACACAGTTAGGAAGACCCCAAGTTTCTTTCGGATAGCGTCAAACAGCTGACGACGTGCGGCCGAGAAAATGAAAGTTGTCTTAATGACGTTTTTGACACAGCTGCTAACAATGCTATCAGAAGTTAACCAATTTGTACTTTTTTTCGCTCCAGAAACGCATTTAGTCGCTCATTAAACACGTTAAACAAAGTTTCCTTTTTCAGTTGCTTAGCATCTATGTTTTGCTGTCGTTTACGCCACTAAGCTAGTGCTAAAATGCTAGGCGAAGAGGAAAGATTGGAACAGTTGGAGTTTGTTTCAGGCATTTAGTCAGATGTTTATTGCTAACAATATTCTCGTTCACAGTCAGACCTTATAAATACCACATTTTAAGGCGTTTGTTGGATACTTGATCATTTAATTATTTGCTAATGTCGCTCAGCCTGTGCTAGCTGTTGTGCTAAAGCTAACCACAGCCAGAAAGAAGTTTTGCTAACTTGGAAACATTGGAAACTTGAATCATTTCATGTGTTGCGGATGTGTATTTAGACCTCATTTGTTTCGACTATAACAAACACTGCTTATGGAGACGGTTAAGTACTTGATAACTGTTTTTATCTGAGAGACTCAGCAGTTTAACTGACGGATTCATGAGCAATCTGTTTTCTTGAAATGATCATACAGGAAACTCCTTTCACGTCCATTTTATTACATTTGCTTATTTTTGTAACCTAACATTTAATTTTGCCTTACAAACTTCACTCATATCATAAATACCTTTAAATGTCATCTCATAAAGTGTCGTTGCCGTTGATAGGTGTTATGTTACATTTCTCCCACTTGTATTGTTAGTTATCTATCTACACGTGTGTCTGCTTACATTTAACAGCACATTAAATCACATGTACCTTCATAGATCCTGTTTATGGCTTAATAAGAGGAGCAGAGTTTGGACCTTTGCGACAGAAAGGAATAACCAGCTATGTGCATGGGCTGTTCTGGTGTTTATGGCGTTTGGACCTTGGCCTCATAAAGCAGCAATACGGTTTGGCAAATCAGCCCTGATAGAAGTTATGTTTTCTTTTTTTTTTTTTTTTTTAAAGAGTATGCTGAAGTTTGTTTTCCAAAGTTTGCTGTCATATTTTATAAAGTTTAAAGGTCACAACACCTAAATGGAAACGAGAGTTTGCATTTCTAATCAGGTGTGTTAAAAGTGATCCCTTTGTGTTTGGTGCCGTCATCATTTGCAATAAAAACGATTAGAGTTTTGATGCTAGTAGGAATAATTACTTAATAGTTTAGCTTTTGACGTATAGAAAAAATCTAGAAGAGAAACCTAGACAGTTCAAAGCCCACTAATCTGAAGAGGTGAGCAATAATTCAGTCTACTTACTAGAAAGGAATGTGGTTTTTTAAGTTTCTTTGAAACATTAAACTAAATGACAAGATGGTGATTAGGCTTCTGACTTCTCTGTTTGGTTACTGAGCTTCTAAGAGACGTCACAAGAAAGGGAAGTTCCTGTGATTTCCTATTGGCCTTGAAAGTGATTACCATCTTGTTTGCTTGTCCTGTGTTACATCAGTGCATTTGTATTTAAACTTTCAAACAAATTTTTGACTTGAAACACCGTTTGAACAACCTTTTATGAAAAGAATTTGTCATTTCATTGTAGATTCTAGGTGATAATCTGCCTTTGTATTTTACTGTTTTAGCAAATGTATCTGACTTCAATGTGTAGAACTTGAAATCTTGCTGACTGTGTATTTGAAACTGCCATAGCTAAGACTGGATGGTTACTTGGAATAGGGAACAAAGGGAGACCTGTGGTGCAGCCTTTATATCAGATACAACCAGCTGTTCTGTGACCCCACCCTTTTCCACAACATTCGCCTCTGGTTGCCTTCATAAAACTTGTACTGTTTGCTTATTATACCATTAAGATCTGAGGAGCCATCTAGATAAACATAACAATTTGCCAATATTTTCACTTTCAGACATGTATTACTTTTAACTGAATTAAAGGTATGGTTAATGTAATATTTTGCTCTGGGATTGAGCTGAATTTTAACATTCTCTTGAAAAGTAAAGAGAGGTAAAGAATGTATTTTTTTTCACTGATTATAAGTTTATATTTTTTTGTTTATTTGTAGAAAGTCCAAATAGATAACAGTTATAAGTCAGACAATAATATGAAGTGGACAAGCTTTGTATTTTTATATTTATATAAAAACAAAACAAGTTGAGAACTCAATGTTGAACCTTGTGCTACACCAACATTATTAACTGTTTCTTTTGTATTATTATTATTATTATTAATACAGGAAAGTACATGTTTTCCTGAGGGACAAAAATACCTTTTAGTTATAGTGCTTATTAACTTCCATTCACATATTTAAAGTTTGCACACACTGCCATATTTTGCATTAAATGTAGTGCAGTCTCTGTTGGTGTCTTGGACATCATGCTGGGTGCAGAGCAAACAGGAGGCCATGATGAATATTTAACAGGCTCTTGTGACTGCTGCTGCTTCCTCCTCCCTTTTCCCCTGACCATGTCCTGCTTTTTTCTGTCTCTATCCCATTTTATTATCAAGGTTCTGAGTACACTTTAGAGATTCCCTCTCTCATAATGCATGATTAAGGTACAAGTGTTACAAAAAATCTTGGCGGTATTTCAATTATTACCACTGATTCCTTAAGCGAGGAACGCAGGTGAGGTGTCTTCAGCTGCTTGCAAGCACACAAGTACAGACTGTCCTTTGTTTGTCTAAGTGAGCAGAGCGCCTTCACTCCTTTCTGATTTTTTTTAATAATTTTTTTTTTTTGATGTGCTATGAAATTATTGAGTTCTTGTCTGCCAGGTACCTTCACAACACTGTTGGCATCTGCAAAATATGCAAAAGTTGCAGCTTTTTGAAAAAGGAGTAGTGCAGCTTGCTGATGTTGTAATGCTAACACATTAGTAGAACATGGTTGCTGTACTGTCAAATAAAACATGCAAGTCCTGAATATTTTATGGACAAAGCTGTGATCTGCAGTCACATGCTAAAGATTAAGAATGAGCTCAGCTGCATGCTGGGGAAAAGCCATGCTTTTTTTTTTTTAAAAGCAAAAACCCAAAACTATCTGCACTTATGTCTTCTTTTCAGTAGATTACCACACTCTACCAGCAAAAATCTATCCTTCATACTCAGTGTAAGAATTCAGCCTCAAACTGTCTGTTAGAATGCTGGATTTATTGTGTTCAGCAGTTAAGTGTTCTGCAATCTTCACTTCCTGCTTTTAGCTGAGTTGTTTCCTGTCCTTTGACGGAGCAGAAGTTGACTGACCTAATGTTCGTCATCCAGCTGAAAAAGAGATTTGGTGAAGTTTTTAAGATGGTCATGTCTGGCAAACATGAAGCGAAATGCACTGGTATGTAGGTATGCAGTAGTCATAAAAGCCTCAGTGGTTTATAAATACTGAATTACAATTAATCAAAAATATTGCAGTGGCTTACTTCTGACTCCATTTGAGTTCCCCTTTTTTACTCTTGACTACACTGAGTCAAAGAATAAATATTTTAGTTATTCAGTCTTTGCAAAACACATGTGAATATTGAAATTGGATATTTTAAAATCTTGAATTTTGGGATTTATGTTCATCTTAACTGACTGAATACATGAAATATATCAGAAGGCCTTGTTGCCAAACATCTATGGGATTTAATTATACACCTTTTTGTGTATGTATGTTTATGTGGGACTCTTTGGATGCACTTTAACAGCCAATGATGCAAAGAAATGTCCAATAATATTTTTATAGTTGGCTGTAAGGAAATTTGGTTGTGTCAATGCAAACCTCTACCAACAGGAAGTTGTTTATGGTTATTTTGGCTTGATCAGTGCTCAGCTGGTTTAGATGAGGGTCATCTTTAGAAAAAATAAAAAACATTTTATCATTATGTATCTGCATAATTAATGATAATAAAAACCCCCAAAGTAAATTACCTCCTGGTGACCTGTCTGACTAGGCCACAGTTTGATCGGCTTCTAGGCAAACTGGCTGCACTTTAGTCTATTCCACTTAAAAATAAAAGAAAGGACTGAGCCGTGTGTTGCTTAATGTTGTACCTTTCGCATTTTGGACATGTCTATCTTGAGACTTCTTATTAGCATGTAATAGACTGAGGACCTGTTATTGGACAGCTGTTTTATTATGACATGCTAGAACCAGGTGCATTAATGAGTGTTGCATTTCATGCTCTGCTTCTTTGCATGTCTTATGGATAACCAGCTGGATTAGTGCGCTGCAGCTTTTGGTTAATAGATCTGTTTATATTAACCATTCAGGTTTGCCTTTGTCAAGTACCTTCACCTGGTATTATCTCATAATCATGTTCAGTAAATATATGTTGCATTATATGCACATATAAGAAAATGACTTTCATCTCAGTACTTCTAGTTTACAAACAATTTTAACTTTAAGTAATTCAAAATTGATTATTTTTGCATTTTGTTTTAGTCCTTAATGTATGCAATAGCATCTCAAGAAACTTAATAGTATGGTCTCACTGTAGCCTGTGGGAGAAAAACCAAGGGCACAATTTCAAATAAGCCATGAAGTGTTTTTCTTTAGCACTTGTTTATACTAAACATGTTTAAATGAATAACTCTCAAACTGGGTAATGAGTCTGATGGTGGTATTTTGCATCAACAACTTCAGTTTTAAGGTTTTTGAAGCTGACAACAAAGCTTTAGTGCAGAAGTATAAGGATGATTTCTGTTTTTGGTGGCTTTTGATTTTGATTGTATTCGGAGACTGTGGTTGTTTAGTAGAAACTCAATAAACTTTTAATGCTTTTCTTCTTTCTTTTACAGCTCTCAATAGTGAGGTGTCGTCTTCCTCCAGGAAAGCTACCTGCATGACCTGAGCCTACCTGCGTTTACCTCAGCTTCACCATCCTTCTGCAAAAAAAACTTAAGCCTTTACTCATTCATCCTCTCCTCCCCCTCCCACACGGCCTTTTTTTTTTTTTCTTGTAATTTCCAACGCTGCAATATGGCAGGGCGAGGTGGACCAGCACGGACCAACGGCACCGCTGCTAGCAACAAGATCTGTCAGTTCAAACTAGTGCTACTGGGAGAATCTGCAGTAGGAAAGTCCAGCCTGGTGCTGCGCTTCGTCAAGGGCCAGTTTCATGAGTATCAAGAGAGCACCATCGGAGGTAAGGACTCCAGGATTTCTGCACGTTTTCCATGACAGACACTTCTGTAAAGCACTGTATTTGTAATCTGTAATATCAGTGAGTTCTGATGTGGTAATTTAAAGATACATGGCATATTCCAAATACAAATCAACAGAAAAAGGTTTTCAGATTTCAGAAATTCTCACTTTTATCCTTTAGATTACAAAACACGGAATAAAACCTGACTAAAACTAAATTAGCTAGATTAGTTTAGATTTCAAAGATAATCAATAAATGGAAAGCTAATAAATTAAATTGTATGCCTTTTTAAACTTTTCACAACTGCATATGTGTTTTTCTTTCTCAATTTCAGTCTGTTTTTGTGCTGCATTCTTCCACTGGTATACAGAAGTAATTAAAAAATCATTTGGGCTATCTAAAAGGTGCAAAAACCTGATAAACTTTTAATTAAAACTTTCTGCACATGACGTTATTTGGTTCTTGTCAAACATCCATGTGGGTGTTTAGGTTCTGAACTGTTTGTGCACTCTTGATTTAAAACATCAGATTTCAGCCCTGAAGCAGAAGACTTGTCCATGCCAGTAGAAGTGATCTGACTTCTGGCAGGTCTTACTTATATCTGTTGTCAGTTTAGTCAGGAGAAGGACCGGTAAAACTAGTTCTTCCAAGACCAAAGGATGACTTCAACTGGCTTCAGGCTCTTCACACAAAGAAGGCAGATATCTTTACCGAAACTGGTCAAATTGCACAAAGTGACGCATGTCTCTTGACTGTTTAAATTGACCTAGATTGTAACATCAAATCAAAATTAGTTAATTGGCGCTTTGAATTAAAGGAGGAATGTTACGAATTGAATTACTAAATAGAAATATGTTAATCCATCTGAAACTGGATTAACAACTGGAAACTTTCCACCTTTCTTTCTTGTATTCCTCAGCTTTCTGTGGGTTTTCCACATTTTTGCCTATTTCAGAAAATACAAACCACTGGGTAGCAGTTTTCGAAATGTGTTCTTTTATATAAATATATAAATGTTAAGTATCTTCAGGGCAGTCAGGTGAAAATGTAAAATTGTACATATATTGGAAATAAGTCATTTCATACTCACTTTTTCCCTAATTGTTTTCCCTGCTGTATCTGGTTTCTGATGAGTCAACTTGCATAAGAATGTTGGAACAGGATACTCACCAAAGAATCGGTGGAAATAAAACGAGTCAGCACTTTTCTTTTTTGCTTTCTATTGAACTTGTGGTCGGCGGCATGCCTGGTCAAAGATTACAAAGCTTTAAAATGTGTACTATGCAAGAAGGAGCTAAGCTTTAGGTGTCATGTGAGAGATGGCTGATTGTGTGAGTGTGCATTTCATAAACTAACATTTCCTCCTGGTAAAGTGAGTTGCTTTTTTTTATGTTTTCTACGGCTTTTTTTTTTTATTTCTTACTCTGATTGGTAGCCTTTTCAGCAGATTATGAAAATGAATAATTGATTTCATATTATTAATGTGTCCTAATTTAGTGACTTATGCTTTTTTCTTTATCATTACACCAAGACTTATTCTGAAGAGAAGTCAAATATTCTCTCTTTTTTAAAAATCTGTTTAAAATGCTATTTCTAATTATCTTTTTAGCTGCCTTCCTCACGCAGACAGTATGTTTGGATGATACAACAGTCAAGTTTGAGATCTGGGACACTGCAGGACAGGAACGGTATCACAGCTTGGCCCCTATGTACTACAGAGGAGCCCAGGCTGCCATTGTGGTCTTTGACATCACCAACACAGTGAGTAACAGCCAAAACGCTCTGGTCATCTAATCAAGTCTAATCTGACTTGTGTAATCAAGTCAGATTTAAGTGTAGTATCACATTGTTTTGCACTTTTCTGTTGTAAAGGATACATTTACACGTGCAAAGAACTGGGTGAAGGAGCTGCAGCGACAAGCCAGCCCCAACATCGTTATTGCGCTGGCAGGAAACAAAGCCGACCTGGCCAGCAAGAGAGCCGTAGATTTCCAGGTAAGGGGAATAAATACAGAATCTACTACAGATTAATTTTCAAGGTCAAAATGCCCTGAGAATTTTCCTTTGGTCCTGTAGGAAGCACAAGCATATGCAGATGACAACAGTTTGCTCTTTATGGAAACTTCAGCCAAGACCGCAATGAATGTTAATGAGATTTTTATGGCTATAGGTGAGTGTTTCTCAGAAGTCCAACTATTAATTCATTAATCATTTAGAGAGGCTGAGAATAAATTGGTACCTCCTAGTAAAACTATAAATGTACTTAAATAAATTTTTGCTTTTGACTGAAAAAAAATATTGGCGCCTTCTATCGTAGACATTTCAGTGTAAAAGTTTTCTGTTTCTTCTCTTAATATATATTTAATTTTAGTTTTAATAAATGTGATTCTACTTAAAATTTTGGTCATTTGTCTCAATTTTTTTTAGGTTAATTGGTAGATAATTATTGGTAGAATTAATCTTTGCAATACTTTAAACCGGAGATTGACCAATTATCTTTATTCTCTGCAACAGCCAAGAAACTTCCGAAGAACGAGCCTCAGGGCGGAGCGGGACCGGGCGGACGGGCCAGAGGTGGCGTGGACCTGCAGGAAACTGCTCCACAGGGCAGAAGCGGCCAGTGCTGTGGAGGTGGAAACTAACTAACTCAATGAATCAGCTGATCCAGCCGATCAACAACACCAGATATTAGCCAGCTGTAAAACGACGCCCCGTTGGTCCAACCAGACCACCAAAAGACCAACTTATCCTCTCAGCACCAACTAACTGTTTGACAAAATGAGCATACTGGCCAGTAGATTGCCAGATCCCACTGATGGTTCCAGCTTGATGAACCTGCCAAAAATACAAAGAAATCAACCTACAGGCTTATTCACAGAATTGCGTTTTTCACCCCTGGACTCGCCATTCCATGACCTTTCTTTTGATGATGGACACATGACGTCACCTTGGAGGGGAAAAAAAAACAAATCCCATTCATGGAAGGAAAACAAACATAAGTCATTAACAATTGCTCCTAAGAGAGGCATCTTGTCCACTGTTCTGTGTTTGTATAGAGGAAATCTAATTAATGAAAAAGGAAGGAAAATGTGTAAGTTTGATAACCCTATCGTTGCACAGCATGGACTCACTGTACAAATGCACCATAAATGTTTCCATCATGGTCTTATGTTAAAAGCAAGGTGCATATAGAGTCTTAAGGAATTGGATCAGGAGGTTTTCACCAAGAGAGAACAAACAGGCAGATTTCTTATAGATCTGAGCTGTGAAGATTGAATGATTATCTCTATTATTACTGTTTTTCTTTTGGCACAGACTGGTCAGTATGATTTTGAAACCTATCTTAAGGTTTTACAATCATTTATCTATGTTATCCAAACATATACATTAAATACAACTTTATTAACAATTTCACCCGTATGTAATTTTAGCATTAATGTAATGTTTTTGAATTATCAGTGTAAAATGGGAGACGTGTAAAGATTCTTTTCTTGACCAAAATCACAACTGCATTTGAAACATATTTCTGTATTTGTAACAGACTTTTGAACTTTGAAATCAATCTGTAGTTACTGTCAAAAACACAAATCTTCCCAATCTGTTTGTATTCTGTCAAATTTAATTATTTTTCATGTCTTACTTTCTTTTTCCTCTGGAGATTCATGGTATTAAATGCACTGGTTCTGTCTCATCAGCTTTGTGAATTGAGATGTTATCCTCTGCTTCTTTCATTTCAAGGAGGGCTTGAATTTGAGTAATCTTGTCATCCTGGTGTGGCATCACCATCTTACACAGAAGAACTTGCACCAGAACAGCGCTCACTGCTGTAAAGTGGGTAACGGGTAGAGAGTATGTGTAGAGAAGGAGGAAAGAAAATGTAATTTTACAAATAAAAGAGCCGAACGCATCTTTTTGAGTGATTTTATTTTTTTCATATTAAGTGTTAACTTGTTTTTCAAAGAATAAATCCACTTTTGATGGTAGATTTATTTAAACTATGCATCATCTAAATTTGGCATTAAAAATGTCAACATGATATTAAAACCTCACCTTTATAGCTATAGAATTTGTAAAGGTGTTGGAATAACCAGAGTTGACGCTGGTTGTTTTAGTGAAATACCGCGATGCCCCGCCCTCACTTTTTGCAACATACTTCTGGTCAGCTGGCTGGAAAAAAAAAGGCCACCAACTAACCCCAGCAAAGATTGTTTCAGGGAAAAAGTCAGGCTAAGTAAGCAGCTTATATTGTCCTAATACTCCCAGGCAGCGCTGTGTGGTGAAATGCAAAACAGTTAAAACGTAGGCTACTTTTCGCATTAGATATTTCGAAAATGCTTCATTTTGCATGTGTATGCTCTGTTTTTGCATATTAAAATATCAAACTTTAAAGAAACAGGATTGACTTATTTTTGCAGTAGTTTGAGAATTTTGCTTTCCTGTTTCAAATAAAAGCCAACCGATCACGTTATTAACACCTGCCCACTTCCACGCTCAAAACGGTGAATTGTGTTGCAGTTTCCCTCTTTTCCCTCTAGGGGTCGGTAAGGACTTGAAAACCTGTAGGTTGCTGGAAATGATTATCTCATTTTACAATAGGATAAATTATTTTTTACAAATAAAATTTTACTTTTTTAAATTAAGCGTGATATTCCGTTATTATTTGAATATAACACAATCTCCAGGTAAACATTACTTTTAGGTCTGTATTAAGGAAAACTCATTTTTCTGACTGCACCTAAAGGCAGCGTATGAGCTAATCAGCAGCGGAGGGAGTCTGTACCCGCAGCGTGGATATGTCGGACCCGGCTACACAGGCCTTACAGCCCCGGCTTCTCCAAGCCCAGTCGAGCGGCTCAGCGGGATCCGGTGCTGCAGCAGCAGGCTCCGGTACAGGGAACAGCGACCCGGTTAGACCAGGACTTAGCCAGCAACAGCGTGCGAGCCAAAAGAAAGCCCAAGTCCGAGCTTTTCCACGGGCGAAAAAGCTTGAGAAACTTGGCGTATTCTCCGCGTGCAAGGTAGCTAACATGGCTAGCCAAAGTTTGCAACAACATAGCAATTATGTGAATGTATCATATTTAATATACCCTATATAATAACGAACTATTAACACAGTTTATCGGCGTAGCTGTACAGCGTTGTAGCTAGCTGCTCTGGCAGAGAAATGGGCATTTAAAATAAACGCAAACTTGTGAAAGGATGTTTTTCCTCGGCTAGCTTAATTGATATCAGTTAGTGGCTTGCAGAAACGTGAATTGGTGTGCAATTTAAGTCGTCCATGTGGTTTGTTTTGTTTTTATTCTCAGGCCAGTGACACATGCAAGTGCAATGGATGGAAAAACCCAAACCCCCCTTCAGCTACACGGATTGATCTGCAGCAGCAAGCAGCCAGTCTGAGCGAGCCCTGCCGCAGCTGTGGACATGCACTGGGTACAAACTAACCAGACCCCTTCTCGGAATAACATGCAGAGCTCTGTGCATTTAAACACCAGTTACATTTCTGAAATTATAATTGGTCAACCTGCAATGTGGATTTGGTTATTTTGTCCCTACCAAGCCATACACAAGAAATGATATTTTTGCAGAGAGTATTCGTTTAAGTGGGTTCCACACAGTTTAAATCGCTCCAATGTATTCATAGATTATCCCAAATTACTACTGTAGTTTCATGGACTTGGAAAAAAACACAACAAACAAAACATATTCTTACAGTCTATATATAGACAGTGTTTTTGGATGATTGTATTTCTTTTTTATTTTGCCTTTTATAACCAGAAATGTCTCATATGGACACATCATTTATGTGGGTGTGATGCACAAGTTTAGTATATATGTATATGTGTGTGTGTAAACAAAAAAATTCTCAAAATTCTAATATGTAAATCACAGGTAAGGGCAAATAAAACTGTAACTAACTAAATCTAAAGCCTTTATTCTAGTGAAAGGAGTAAGTCTTTATTTACATCAGTGTAATTGTATATGCCCATTTTATAGCAAACATCATGTCAAGGTATCTTCCTCAAAGTTCCTAATAAGTTGTCCTTGTGTTGCAATGGAGTCGAATCCACATTGAACTTGAAATAGGTTAGAAATGTTCTTAATTTAAGACAATAATACTATGGAGTTTAGACGTGTAGGATTTTATAATGAGGACCATTCAGTAAAAGGTTGGGCTGACATATCAGATACAGCTTGGATTGGTTTGAATCTAATATAATATTTATTATCGCCAAGGCAAGTTGAAACTTAAAATAGTCTTTGATAAATCTTAAGGATGGGGTTCCACATGGTTCTGTTGATGGTACTATTTTACTTACATTTCATTTGCTTCATTATGTCATCTTCCAGGATTGTTCTGAGATAGTGGTTTATTATTTAAGCCATTTTAAAAACTAGTGTCAAATGGACAAGCTGAGATGGATTTTATATTCAAGATAAAAAAAAGAATATCTACTTACAAAACCCTTTCATTGATCTTTTATCCACCTTGAACTTAGCAGATATTCGGTAAGGAGACTGAATACTTATACTGATGTTTTGTCCCACAGCTGATCATGTGTCCCATCTGGAGAATGTGTCTGAGGATGAGATTAACAGGCTGTTGGGGATGGTGGTTGATGTCGAGAACCTTTTCATGTCTGTACACAAAGAAGAGGACACTGATACCAAACAAGTGTACTTCTACCTTTTCAAGGTAAGCCAGTGCTTCAGTTCAGCTGCAATGATTTTAATTGCCACAGTAGACAGCTTTGTGATCAATGTATTCCCTTGTTTCCCTTAAGCTACTGAGGAAATGCATCCTGCAGATGAGTCAGCCTGTTGTGGAGGGATCCCTGGGAAGTCCGCCGTTTGAAAAGCCCAACATCGAGCAGGTAATACAAAGCTTATTATAACAAAGAAAGTTTCAAGAACATTTTTTGTTTTGGTAATTTTGTCCTCCTTTTTGTTGTGCAGGGCGTTTTGAATTTTGTACAGTACAAGTTCAGCCACCTTGCGCCAAGGGAGAGACAGACCATGTTTGAACTATCAAAGATGTTTCTCATATGTCTGAATTACTGGAAGCTTGAGACACCGACGCAGTATCGTCAGCGCACCCAGAAAGACGATGCAACAGCATACAAGTTGGACTACACCAGGTGTGTGCAGGAGTTTACAAAAAGAAGGCATGTGTTTATTTTCCTGATCTATGTTAGGTTCAATGCTTAACAGAAGTTTTGATCTCCATTGCTGCCAGGTGGTTGTGCTACTGCCACGTCCCGCAAAGTAATGACAGCCTGCCTCGCTACGAGACCACGCAGGTGTTTGGCCGAAACTTACTCAAGTCCATCTTTACCGTTACTCGCCGCCAGCTCTTGGAGAAGTTTAGAGTGGAGAAGGACAAACTGCTGCCAGAGAAACGCACACTTATCCTTACGCACTTTCCCAAGTAAGCGCAGCTTCTCCGATGCTGCCATTTAGTGTGGCTTCTGAATGTAGATGCAACAGGGTTGTTGATGAGTTTCTATATAATTTTACATTTCTAATTTTTCAAAAATCACTCTGTATTTATGTTGAATATTTAGATTGCAGTCTCTTTATCATCCTTTATAGATCAGTTAGTCATGGATGCTTGTTTCCAGGTTCTTGTCGATGCTGGAGGAGGAAATCTACGGGGAAAATTCACCGATATGGGAGGCTGACTTCACCATGCCTGCCTCAGAAAGCACACAGATTGGACATCAGACAGGTGAGGCTGTGCTGGAGTCGCTTATTTGATTGAAATGGACATTATAAGAATAAAACACATTTTTAAGAACCCACTAATGGTCCTGCGATGACATGTCGGGGTTTTCTGCTTGGCCAAACGTGTGCATGGCCAAACCTGTGCATCCTAAAAGTTGTTAAATCTCCTCCAATTGTAGATAAAAAAATTTTCACTTAGCAGAATTGCTTATTTCAAATTCTCTTGAGACCTCTTTAAGCTCCTTACCTCATTTCTCCGTATTGTTAAATTTGATTTTGAGTATTCATTGGTTCAAATACATTAGAAAAACAGAAGCTATGTGGAAATTATATGAGGTTTAATATATTTGGTCTAACAGACATAAAGTGCAGAGTTATGCTGTTCTCAAAGTTGTGTGGATTTGTAACTGTGTGGTTTTGTGTTTGCAGTGATCAGTCCTGCTTCAGCGTCCGGGTCTCCTGCTTTGTCCAAATGTCTGAACAGCTCCTCCTCTCTGGGCAGTACGGATACAGGAGGCGTAGAGCCCATCACAGGTCAGTGACTGACTCTCCTTTGGTTTACTTTTTGAGCTAAAAGTGCCCGGCTAAAAAAAAGAACTGCAGATAGATGTTTACTTTGCTTGATGCCGATGATTTGACCCGTCTTAAACAGCCTAACACCTTTTCCAGGATTTCTCTTTAGAGGTGATTGTTTAAGAAATTAGAAACAGTTAGCCTTGTAGTTATTTGGTTAGTTAAATCCAGATAGCAACTTTATTTTTTGGAAAGGCGGTGTGCACAAAATTGTATTTGATTTCATAAAATATAGCAGTCTGGCCTAAAATATGAAAATATTTTCACAAAAATGAACAATATAAAAAGGCCTAATTGTTGTTTTAACCTGAAAAATGTCACTTCCTCTTTAGGGGACAAACGCAAACTTCCAGAGGCATTGACGCTGGAAGATGCTAAGAGGATCCGTGTGATGGGGGACATTCCTATGGAGTTGGTGAATGAAGTCATGATGACGATCACTGATCCTGCTGCTATGCTCGGACCGGAGGTCTGTCCCACTAAACCTGCTCAGCAATTAGTATCATTTGATTTACAGTAATCTACTAAATATTTCTCCCTTTATGTTAAATGACTGCAATCCACTGTAGTTTTTATGTATATAAAAACCAAAAGTACTAACAGATAATTAATGGTTCTAGACTAATCTGCTGACACCTAATGCTGCTCGTGACGAGACAGCCAGACTAGAAGAGAGACGGGGCATCATTGAGTTCCACGTTATCGGAAACTCCCTTTCCCAGAAGTCCAACAAGAAGATCCTGATGTGGCTTGTTGGCCTTCAGAACGTATTTTCCCATCAGTTACCTCGCATGCCCAAAGAGTACATAACACGACTCGTGTTTGACCCGTAAGTGAATGTTCTCCTACTTTATTTTTTGTAATCTTTTTTTTTTTCTGGCAAACCTTCCCTAACAATCCCTGTTTTCACAGGAAGCACAAAACCTTAGCCCTCATTAAAGATGGCCGCGTCATTGGAGGCATCTGTTTTAGGATGTTCCCCACTCAGGGCTTCACAGAGATTGTGTTCTGTGCTGTCACATCCAACGAACAAGTCAAGGTAACTATGACCTGGACTACCTTCCACATTGCTTGTGTTTTTCTGGTGCTCAAAAAAGCTTCAGTCGTTTATTTTTTTTTTCCAGCCTCATTGGAGAGTTTTCGTGCATCCCTGTTAACAATCACGTTGTAACATCTCAATCAGATTTAAATTCAGACTTTAACAAGATCAGTAAAGAACATTGATTTTAGGAAAAAAAGAAAAATTTTGGTCCATTCAAAGTTGGAGTTGCTGGTGTTTGTGTTTGGACAAAGTTGGCCCAAGTCATAAGCAAACTAGGTTGCTCCATATGGCCCACAAACCATTAGGAACCTCCTGTTGATACATTTTATTGAAAATGAGAATACTGATTATATCATTATAGATAAATGAAAAGATGTTTAAGATTTAAAGGAATTGGCAAGTTTAGTTTGTAAAAGCACTACATGAGTACAGTGTGGGAAGATCTGCAAGATATTTTATTTGACATCTGTTTGTCATACATCTCGGTAAATAATAGCAACTTATCTGTTTACTTTTTTTAAAGGGCTATGGCACCCACCTGATGAACCACCTGAAGGAATATCACATTAAACACAACATCCTTTATTTCCTCACTTATGCTGATGAGTATGCCATTGGCTACTTCAAAAAGCAGGTACTGGAGGCACAGCAAGTCCATTATCAGTGCTTCTGTTGATTCATGTGTCCTTTATCCTTAATATTATTATTTTTTTCTATATAGGGTTTTTCCAAAGATATCAAAGTGCCCAAGGGTCGATACCTGGGCTATATCAAAGACTATGAGGGAGCAACCTTGATGGAGTGTGAGCTAAACCCAAGGATTCCCTACACAGAGCTTTCACACATTATTAAAAGACAGAAGGAGGTGTGTAAGGATGATAATATCTTTATTGCAAAAAAGACCAGCTTTGAGTGTATCTGTGTTTGTAATACTGTATGTTTATTATATCCAATTTTGGCTTGATCATTCTAGATTATAAAGAAGCTGATTGAGAGAAAACAGAGTCAGATCAGAAAGGTTTACCCAGGTCTGACCTGCTTCAAAGAGGGTGTGCGACAGATCCCAGTGGAAAGCATCCCTGGAATAAGTGAGTGTGTTTAAAGTGTAAGCTGACATGTACAATTAAATTATTCATCATATGACTAAGATCTGTATTTGTTTCAGGAGAGACAGGCTGGAAACCCAATAGCAAGGACAAAGGGTAAACACCTTCTATAGGCTGTATTGATTATTTTACCCATTTTTTAATCTTTTATTGCATGTAGATAGTCTTTGCATCATTTATAGTTTAACCATTGATCTTTTGCAGGAAAGAGGTGAAGGACCCTGATGTGCTTTACAACATGCTGAAGAACCTTCTGGCACAAATAAAGGTTAGAATCACCTGCCAACAGAAAACAAAAATAGCCAAACTGAGACTAATAAAAATGGTTCTACGTTGGCTTGAAAAGTAAAGAATTTGTATGAATCATTTTCTGTAACTGGTTCAGTGTTTTAAACAAGAAAATATAGAATATCAAAGGTTTGCTTTTTCTGAGCTTGCTTTTCCTTAAACTACAAGTTCACCAATCTGTACACTAGAATTGATCATTTTTCAGGAATTCAAAATATCTTAAATTTTCTATTCAATAATTGCTTTAAGACTAAGAATGACTGATACAAAGTACTTGCAGCATAATTTTTCTCCTTTGCTCACAGCAAACTGGAAAAGCACTTTATGCTTATATCACTGCTTCCATTTAAAGTTTTACCATCAATATTTTGTTTTCTGAGTTGTAAAATGAAACTTAAAAAACATGCAGACGATGCATTTTTCTGCATTTTTGATTGGATAGAAGACCTCAGAATTTTATACCATAACAACACAATGAACATTTCCACCGTTTGTTTTGTCAAATGCATTGTTGGCCAATTTTAGTGTTTTGCAGCAGCCTGAAAGTTGAAACCTCTCAACAGTTTCAGAAGCAGTTGAGAAGTTGCAAAGGTTTTGTTTCTAGAATAAAGCACATCATTTAGCATATAACCAATGAATAATTAATAAGGACAGCTAGTGCATAAAAGCTGCTTTGTGGTAGCATTAGCACATTATCAGTAATGCATTACAGTAGCCAATAGTGTGCCACTCATACATGCAGTGCCCTAACTTTTTCAGTTTGTTGTGTTCTGTGATGAAGCACAAGGAAAAGAAAAAAGAACATTTTTTATGCAATTACACTGCATAACTGATTTAAAAATGTAGAGGAAGTGTCAAATTTTTCCTTAGATAAAGAATTTTCTAGGTTTAAAGTTGGAAAGTCTGAACCAGCCCTTTACAAATATGCCTGACATACATATGGAGCTTTGTGATTGCCACAGTAAAGTAATATTTCAATATAATTTAATTAGACTTTGTCAAATTTGTCACTTTGTTTCATTAAATCTTTTACACATTACGTAATTCTTATAAAGTGAAAATCCTTGTGTTTTGAATAATTTGATTTTGCTGTTGATTTTTTGATGCAGTACAAGCATTTTCAGGGTAAATGTTTTATTTTCACTGGTTCAAAATGTTTTTAAAGCCATCGAGAAAGTCTGGAATTCTGGGTCTAGAAAAGTGTGGAATTATACATAGCTTTTTTGAAGCTATGTAGTAAATTGATTTTATTCTATGTTTTTGTTAGGCTCATCCTGATGCTTGGCCTTTCATGGAACCAGTGAAGAAATCTGAAGCTCCTGATTACTATGAAGTCATCCGCTTTCCTATTGGTAAGAGAGCATCTACCTCTTTTTAATAGATTAACATCATCTATGTGTTTATTCTTATTTTAAATGTCCAAAGCCTGGTATTTCATGAAATATAAACTGCATCAAACAAATTTAAAACAGCATATCCTATTGGTTTATTTGATAAATTCTTCACTATTTCTTTTGATTCTATTTTTATGTAGTAAATAGATCTTGAAGTCATTTTTTTCAAAAATATTTTAATCCACTTCTTTCCTGGACTGGCTTAGAATTAGCAAATGTATATATGCTGTGTCTTATTTTGGAATTCCTGGATTTCCTTAGCACTATTAAGTGTTTTTCTTTACTTTTACATTGAGACCTGAAGACCATGACAGAGAAACTCAAGAACAGATACTATGTAACCAAGAAGCTCTTTATTGCGGATCTTCAGCGAATCATCAGCAACTGTCGCGAGTACAACCCTCCAGACAGCGAGTACTGCAAGTGTGCCAACACGTTGGAGAAGTTCTTCTACTTCAAATTAAAAGATGGAGGCCTGATAGAGAAATGAACTATAACTTATGTGAAAAACATATTGCCAGCTTTCGTCACATCTGGGGTAAGAAAAATGTATGAAAACAATACAATTTGGAAAGGATTTATGGGACTTAAGAAAAGAAAGGCATCACAGTCAGCTGAGCATTAACAGTGTCAAACTGACATCTTCTTCAAGTCATCTTGTGGCATTTCCCAGAACTCAGTGGGAGAATAATGTGAATTATTCATGCCTCATTGAGTGTACCAAAGTTTTACAGGTCCAAGATTTAAAACTGCTTCTGTTGTGTTATTTACTGATTCATATTTATTGTCATTGAATAATGGTTTAGTTGCATAAAACAAGACACAGGAGCCAGTGTATGTTAGAAAACTGGACTTTGGGACCTAAAGCCATGTTGCCTTCTGTTACTGAAAGACACTTGAACATCCCAGCCAGTTCACAGACGTGAAGATTGCCCTTCTCAGAGGGTTTGTTTGGAGAGAATGAAAGTTCACTCAAAAATACTGAGTCCACTTGAATCAGTCTTTAATTGAAAAATGTAAATAGATTTTTGTTTGCTATAACATGGAAAAAAAGTGTTTGTTTTTTTTCCCTCAAGTACTGGTGGTCTTTTTTTTTTTGGATTATAGAGAAATAAGTTTTATCATCATTTAGGGAAACAGCTTTTTAAGGCATTGTTTACTCCAGACAGATGAATCTTCTTCTGAAGTTAAAGGACATGTTTGGCCTCACTTCCAGGCATGGAATTGGTTTTAAATATGTCCTGTGCCAAACTAAGCAGTTTCCAGAAAACAAACATTTTTGTGATCACAGCGTCACGCACTTTCATGATATTAAAGAAGCTCTCCAAGCGTCATTCTGTTAGCAAGGTTTTGTACCAGATACTTCACTACAAGGTCTCATTATTAGCTTTAAAAAATCCCTGTATTGGTGAATAGCAGGTGATGGCACCGGTTAGTTTTTTTTTTGTAGTCAGTTTTCTCAAACATGTTATAAATAGTACTGTGTTTAACATAACACACACTTTTTTGTTGGATTATTGAGATGAAGATGCAAACAAAGTGGGGAGAAGAGATCCAGGAAGACTTGACTTTGGTTTAATTCCATATTGACTGCACACAACCCGAAGTAGATGTTAATTCATAACAGTTTACATTTTTTCCTTTTTTAGAAAATAACCCACTTGTTTTTGCTGTTTGTACATTTGCTATTTACCTATAAAACATTTTTTTATTATTGGTCAGTGTCAAAGTGCTTCCTGAGCTGCATCTAGTTTTTCAGGGAGGTAAATGTCAAATGCTGACTGATTCAGCGTATTGAATGTTTCATTGACACTGTATGTGTGTGATAATCTTTTATTTTGTACTTGAATGACTTAAGAGCTTTGTTGAAGTGATGTCAGTGCTGCATTATTCAGGGTTTTCAATAACGCAATTTCACCTTAAATCCACCTATGCTGCATTTCAATCTCTTAATAAAAAAGCTTCAGTTGGAGTGAAGCTTCCGGCTGTTGAATTGAATGCCATTTACTGTAAAACTGTTCATGACAATAAATAAGTTTTTATGTAAGTATTTGATCATGTTTTCAGGTGATTTCCATCTCTGACTCACTCAGTAATTACCCTGAAGAAAAGCATCAACTTGTGTGATTTAACTTGGAGGTCATCCAAGAGGTTAATCATCTATGGAAATTCTGGTTCTAAAAAGTATAAAGGTAATCTTTTCTTTCTACTATAGTGAAAGAAATTGTCACACTAGTATCGTGTGACAATTATTGAATCTGTAAAGCCTTTATCATCCATTTTAAGTTGTAGTCCATGCCTCAAGTGTGAGAGATTGAATATGATGGGATGAGGTCTGGTTTGCTGTAAAGTTGGTCCTGTCATTTTGGAGAAAGAGTGTCTATGTCCCAACTCGCATATATTGTTACAAGATATGGATTCTGTCCAAAAGATTCACATACCACATATATGCTGAAAGTTACCTCCACCATTTCTAGGTTAATTCTTAAAAAAATGGTTCAGAAGCCCCATCTTGGTTTTGACAGAAATTTTCTATGGATTCTGACTGGATTTCACTGGATTTAATTTACAAAGCTTGATAGGGAAAAATGTCAATGTGCAAAGCTTGTGGAGAGTCATCAATTGCAGTGAAAACTGGCTGATGTCTTAGATTTCTCCTTCCATTTCACAAGTGTTGATGTTTGTGGTTTTGATATAGGAAGTACAAAAGGTACTTGGAATATAGATAATTTTGGGAGGCATATTTCCATTGTGGGTTTGTAACCATAGGATTCTCCAGAGTCAGCTGGGAAGACATGTTTGTGTTCCCTTCTTGGATCTGTCTGCTACTCAATCTCAGAGAAGTTAGAGGATAAATGGATGTGCCTTTCCTGCCGCATTTTTGTATCTGCGTACTTGATTGTGCCCATTTAATTAAAAAGGCATTAATATCTGCCCAACATTTCAAAAGAATACATTAGACGCCATTAAGTTTTATTGTTTTTTTTGACTTGGGCAGAATAAATTGACTTCACTGCTAATGGGTCTGGTGTTTCAAAAGTTAGTTGCTTTCCTACAGATTAGTTTGCAAATAGCTCTGGTTTAACTAGGCATTAAAGCGTCATTATTGGACATAAAGTGATAAGCTAATAAGCTAATGTCCAACACAAAATTACTTTGTTCTAAATTTTTACGGCTGGGCAATGTATCGAGTATATGTTGATACATATGTTGATGAGTGATATATATTTGTTATATTGTAAACCACAAAATAGCAAAAAATATTGGGATAATAGATTTTCCTCATATCGCCCAGCCCTACTGCCAATGGATACTTTGAAAGAAACTACAAAATGATCTAGTGTCATTTGTGTTTAAACAAATGTTTCAGCATTTATAAATCCGAAACTGCAACAGCAAACTAAATAGGTGTGTCTTCTGCTGCAAGGCTTTAAGTTTCACTTTCCCAAAAGGAAAAACAAACATGCACTGCTGTTAAGGGTCTGCGTGCAAAGTCTTACTGTTGTGGCCATTCAGATATGTTAGCAGTTTTAAACATTTGAAGCACCCCAGGTTGGATTAAATCAAGTTTGTGCGAGAATTACTCCACATGCTTAGGATTTTGTTTTTTACTTCTTTTTTTTCTCATTTGGCTCTCTATACAGCTTTTCTTGTAATTATTCTATCAAACAGCTGTTCTAAACATTGTGCATTCAGGAAGATATCTATTTTTGTACATTATGGTCTAAGTCAGGTGTCAAACTCCAGTCCTCAAGGGCAGGTGTCCTGCAATTTTTAGTTGTGCCACAGGTACAAAACACTGGAATGAAATTGCTTATTTACCTCCTTCTTGTGTAGATAAGTTCTCCAGAACCTTGATAATAATCTAATTACTCTATTCGGGTGTGGTGCAGCAGAGGCACATCTAAAAGTTGCAGGACAGCAGCCCTTGAGGACTGGAGTTTGACACCTGTGAGTATATTTACTAGGTGCTAAGTAAATATAGTATATTTTTCTTTATCATGGTTCCAGATTTGTCTGTGAATTTAATCAAAAAAAGAAAAAAGATTTCAGTTTACTCAGTGGACTTTGTTTATAAATGTACCCAAATATTCCTATTTTGTTATTGCTGTTTATACTTATTCTGACTGTTCTTTGAACTTGATGCTACTGAAACATTTTTTGTTATATTAATGATGTTTTATATTACTTCAAGCTTAATTGTAAACAATAATGTAATCAGAAAGTGATTAAAAGTGTAACTAAAGCAAATAAAAACAATTTGCAGGAACAAGCAGAGACTTGAATATTTTATATATGAGCAGAAACTTGCTGTAAGTTTTGTTTTCTTGTTGTATGAACAAGAAAGGGGCCCAGTTAGGGTACATCGAACTGACTAGGAAGTAGAACTTTTAATAGATTTGAACTTCTGCCGACAAACATAATAAATAAATAGATGTAGATCGAATTCATAGGTACATGTGAGGAAAATATTTTATTTCAAATGAAGGTTGTAAAAAAAATCTTCTCTGTGTTAGGATCGGGTTTCTTGTGTCATTGCATAATGACTGTAGAGTGTTGCTCTTCCAGAAACTCCCTCAGTAGGGCCACACTTATTGGGTCAGATGTTTTGTACTTTCGTTTTCCAGTTTAAGCGTCACACCGAAACTATTTAAACCCCAGCACCTGCCTTGTGAAATGACAGTAGAGAAGACAAAGAAGCAGAAAGCACAGAACTGTTCTCTGTCACACCTAACTGGTAAGTTTTAAAGCTTCTCTTACTTCCTAACATAGATTAATGAGAATAATTAAATCCTTTATGCTCCCCTTGTAAAATGCCTGTATATAGCAGCTTCCTAAGACTAAGCACAGGATGGCAAAGTTTGAACTACGCTCCTACCAGAAGGAAGTGGTTGAAAGGGCACTGAAGGGAGAAAATGTTATCATTTGGCTGCCAACTGGAGGTGGAAAGACCCGAGCTGCTGTCTATGTAGCCAGAAGGCATTTGGAGACCACAGCAAATGCTAAAGTGATGGTGCTGGTCAACAAGGTACTCAATCAATGAATAGAGAGAAAGAGAAACACAAGTTATGTATGTATGTATTTAAACACATTTCTTTACTTACTATTCTAATCCACTCATAATTACAGGTTCATCTTGTGGACCAACATTACACCAAAGAGTTTAAGCCTTATCTGGGTAATGGTTATAGACTCATGAAAGTCAGTGGTGACAGCCAGGAGAAGGATTTCTTCGGGATAGTGGTGCAGGACAATGACGTGATCATCTGCACAGCCCAGATCCTGTATAATGCTTTGATCAACAAGGAGGAGGCAAAACACGTTGAGCTCTCAGGTCTGTGAAGCTGAACAGGAAACTTCATGGTGCTTATGGAGCTGAGGAAACCTAACCACATGCTCCATTTATGTTTGCACTCAGATATCACTCTACTGATAATCGACGAGTGCCATCACACCCACAAGGAGTCAGTCTACAACAAAATAATGAGATGCTACGTGGAGAAAAAGCTGAAAGGACAACGACAGATACCACAGATCCTGGGTCTCACTGCCTCACCTGGGACAGGAGGTGCAAGGGACCTGGAAGATGCTGTGAATCATGTGCTGGAGGTCAGATGAACTAAAATTCAGGATTTTACCTCTTTTATTATCATTAACTTCTACTGAAATTTACTCTTCTCCATTTTTCAGATCTGTGCCAACTTAGACTCAGTTATTGTCTCAACTAAAAATTACACTCCTGAGCTGGAGGAGAAGGTGCCCCGGCCCCAAAAGACCTTTGACATTGTGGAGAAGAGAGCAGCAGTAAGTACATTTTGTGTTATGTAATATAACAGACAAACAGTATTTAGTATTTGGCTAACTTAGGAAGTTAGGTCACAAAGAGGTGCAGTATCTGCTACACAAGGCCCTTTTAACGGATGATATTCCACACCACCCAGGATGGCATGTCACACGCACACACATGAACAGGCAGCATGTTTTTCTATCTTCACAAAGACTCTACATTGACTCCCATTCATTTGTAATTAATTTATATTCTAATCCTGTCCCTAAGCTCAAGGTTAGATTTAGGACACCTTGGTCCTAAACTGATATCAGCACTTCTTTTCATGGGGACTGGGCTTTGGGCCCCATAAGGCACACTCCATGCTCACAAATTTATATTTGTTTGAAAAATGGGCCTTAAAATGTACCAAATACAACGCCACACACACAAAAGCTGGTTGTGTTGACCTAAAACACTGTTTTCACTGCACCTGTTTTCTTAAAGGACCCATTTGGAGACCATATCAAGTGGATGATGCAGCAGATTCACGGATTCATGAACCTTCCTTCTGACGTGAGGCTTAGAGAGTGTGGCACACAAGAATATGAGGCAGATGTTGTGATTCTGGAGCAACGAGGTAAGAGTATTAATTGTTTCATTGTTTTTTAGACTGATAAAAAGCTATTTGATCCTTCAAGAGGGCATCCCATTTCATTGATTATACTAATACATGTGTATCTCTTTGGATCAGGAGTTAGAGAGGACAACAGGCTCTTGGCACAATGCGCACTCCATCTGAGACAGTATAATGACGCTCTACTCATTAATGACACGCTGCGAATGATGGATGCATATCGCTCTTTGGAGGAATTCTACAACACAAAAGTCACTACGGCCATTGATGGGACAGATTACTTCCTGGTGGGACTTTTTCAAGGTGGGAATTCTGAGCTTGTTTTGTTTTTCTGCATCCATTGAAGTTCTATGTTCATTATACAAACATATCTATCTGTGCTATGTTTTTTTGTTTTGATACAGAGAATCAGGTGGAGTTGAAGAATTTTGCTACAGATCCCCGCTTTGAGAACCCAAAAATGGCAAAACTTGAGAGCACTCTCCTTGGCCAATTTGGTCCAGATGTCCAGTCTCGGGGCATTCTCTTTTCCAGAACTCGCAGGAGCACCCACTGCCTCCTCGACTGGGTCCAGAAGAAAAGGACATTGCAGAAAGCCGGGATAAAGGCTGCCATCCTTACAGGGGCTGGTAATGGCATCACTTATATGACACAGGTTTGTCTATGAAAGATTCAATCAAACAAAAAGCTTTTCCCTCTCTTTAGCAACTTTTCAAAGATGTATTTTTTATTTTTTTTACATATTTTATGCTTTTTTGTAGAATGAGCAGGCAGACACAATCCGCAACTTCCGAAATGGTACACTGAACCTCCTGATCTCCACCAGTGTGGCTGAGGAAGGCCTCGACATCCCTGAATGCAACCTAGTGGTACGATATGGACTCCTTACGAATGAGATTGCACAGCAGCAGGCCAGTGGACGTGCCCGAGCAAGGGACAGCCAGTATTCAGTGGTCGCCCAAGAAGGCGGACGGGAGATCCGCCGAGAGCGCATCAACGAATACTTGGAAGAGCTGACTGGAAAAGCCATTGCTAGGGTCCAGAGTATGAGTGAGCATGAGTTCCGCAGAAAGGTGAGGATGTAACAAAAGTTCCTTTTTTGCTATATTATTCTTTGCTGCTTACAATTTCTGTTTTTTTTTTTCTTCACAATTTTTAGACCAATGAAATTCAAACACAGACCATTATTATGAATAAAGTTTTACAAGATCGTAAAACGGAGAAGAAGAACCGACATGCTGCTTCTAGCATCAGGATCTTGTGCAGAAACTGTTTTGCACAAGTGGCATCTGGGAGTGACTTTAAACTTCTTGAAAATGCGCACTATGTCAATGTAAATCCTGACTTTAAGTGAGTTCACCTCTTCCCAAAGACACGTTGTCCAACGTAAACCCTACTGAAACATCTTTCATGTCCTAAATGTTGCTCCTATGTTCGCTTAGAAATCACTACAAACTGGGTGGAAAGGTGGTGCTAGAGAAACGTTTTGAGGACTGGGAGCCTGGATGCACAGTCAGCTGTAATAATGGCAACTGCAACAAGGTACAGATGGTGCTTTGATGAATAATACAAATCATCATTACAGTTGATGGTGGTTATTTTGGAATCTGAGGCTTACTTCTGTTTTCATCTACAGGATTGGGGATTTGAAATGAAATACAAGAAGGTAGCCATACTTCCAAATCTTGCCATCAAGAACTTTGCCTTGGAGACACCTGAAGGAAGGGTCACAGTTAAAAAGTGGAAGGATGTTCCTTTTATGGTCGAGGAGTTTACATTTGAACAGTACTGCAATGACCACTTCCCAGACTTGTTTGATTAAGACATAGAAAAGCTCAGTGTGTTTTTCTGACTGCATTTTCCTTTTTGTTTCCTCTACATTTTTAGAGGGATATGGTAAAAATTTGTTGTACTGTCGGAGGTGCTTGAAAATAAGCACATCCTTTAAAAAAAAAAAAAAAAAAATTCACTCCATGTTAAGTCGTATTAGTGCTGGCGGGCCAGTGAGATAGAAGCTTAAAAACCCATTGCTTATTGATCATGCTTGAAATTAGCGAGACGGCTTTGTTTATGCCCAAGGTCTTCCCTGTGCTGCACATATGATACGCTTTTCCTCAGCTTAATTGAAAGTCAAAGCAGAAAACTATCTTTGGTGTTGCATAAGCTTTGCTGAACATATTATATTCACACAGGACTCTACATGAATTCTCTTTCAGACACTTTAGTAGGAATGAAACATCTAGAATCAATAAAGAATGAATTTGAATGCTTTATATTTCTTCACCCATGTATACGTTTTAAACCAATTCAAAGCGGAAATAAATTTTTTTTATTAAATTTCCTTTGAAGCTATTCTTTGATTTTCCACTAGGTGGCAGTGTCGATTAATCCAAGTTGTTTCCAAACTACGAGCGGTGGATCACTGAGATTCAGAGCCTTCAGCAGCAGAAATGATTCTTAATCCAAACATGTGCTACAACAAATAACAAAAAATGAGGAATGATCACAATCTTTCCAGTATTTTCTGAAGAGAGACCCTGAACTTCTCCCTTTAGTGACGGACCTCCTAAGACACAATACACAAAAGTAGTCAGTTCAGTTTGAAGAAAAATAACTTGTTCATTTTTTTTATGAATATTTATCACACAAGATTGAAATTAAACCACTGTTGACCCTTTTTTAAAATCCCCATTCTTTAATTCAAAATGGGAAGTTGTGGTTAATATTAACAGCTTGAAATAGCTTCTCTTTGTACATGAATCCACTTTCATTAAAAAGCAGCAAAGATACAACTATCAAACTTTAGTCCAGAAGACATGCTGAACAGATTCATCTTTGACCTATGAAATGTCTTTGAGCGTTTCTCCGGGCAGGGACAGAAATGGGTCGGCCCTGCAGTATCAAATCTGCCTTAATCCTTTCGAATCTGTCCGAGAGCTGAAATCAGAGCTGCTTTCATGGACATAATCACAATAAAAACAGACTGTTTCGCTGTCAGTCCTGACTCAGATGTTGGTGAGCAGAGGGAAGCCATGCAGGATGATTTTCTCTCTGATCAAGCTCAAGCTTTTACAATCAGTGCTGATTGCTTCCTCTTTTTTTCCCCCCCAACTCAACGCCCTATGCATCCAAATTGCAATTAGCTGTCTTGTGAAATTAAAGCAGCTTGGAGTACATGAGAAACAGATGACAGTCTCTCTCTGTAGCTACGTGAGACTGGTTGAGTGTGTTTGTGCTACAAACACAATAGAGTCTACTCTCTGGAATCCAGGATGCACACATGTAGACACACCTGTGTGTGCAAAAGCAGGCCAGAATATTTTTCCATGTCATCACAGAAAGCCTATGAATAAGAAATATGCAGTTTCATCCAGCTGATGGCACAAGCTAGAAAACAGCATAGTAGCTATCGTTGTGTTATTATTATGTGATGTGTAATTGGACGTTCTTGCTGGAGAAAATTTAATTGGTTAATTGGTGATTAGAGTTTTGGACTGAACAATGTGGAGCCTGTTGCCTTGTTCTCTGAACAGGGCCATGGCCAGTTGAATCTCAGAATCTCAGAAATTGTGAAATTTGCAACAAAGGTTGTTGTTTTTTTTAGGTGAATCCCTTCTGAAACATGTATGGTAGTTAAAATTCCCTTCAGTAACCTGCAAGCATTAACCTTGACTCTGGTTACAAACAGCTTGTGGCAGAAGTGTAGTTTACTAAGTAACATCTAAGTTTTCTTCTTGATTTCAATATAATCTACCCTTGTATTAATTTAAGAAATCCCAATGTGTGAGCTCAATTTTTGTTTTTGAAGCAGTTTGTTTATTTCAAATGGTAACAACAATATAATTAAAAACCCCAAATGTATGATTTCACTGGAGCTCTACATAGTAGATGTGTTGTTGTTTTTTGTTGTTGTTGGCTACAACAATAATGACTGTAAAACACATCACTTGTTCCGTTTTGTGGTTGCAGACAGAAGTCACGCCTCCTGGGTCATCTGTCAAATTGGTCTCACAAAAGAAACACACCTTCTGTCTACAGGTTAGAGCACATCTTTGCTTTTTTATTTTCAATTTTGTCACACACTCCATGGTCCAGGACACGGACAGCTGTACTCTGCCCAGTTGCCCTCTGTGAGGTTGTCGACCTTCTTGTAGAGGCAAAACAACTTAACCCGTTGGTTTTCTCATGGCAGCAGAGAAGGATGAGGTTACCTTCAGAGATGCAATTCTCTGGGACACCTGAATTGTCCTTCTGTTTGTTGGCACGTTTGTTGTTCCGGCTATGTTTTTGATTTTAAAGACTAGTGAAGTACCTGGTCACTCTGTGAGAATTAAATCGGCAGATCAGCTATGTCTGGAATCTTTGAGGTGGAGAGAATTTTACTATCATCTTTGAAATCTTTTGTGAGCGTGTTGGTAATGCACTTAGAAAACCACAGATTTTTTTTTTTTCCAAACTTTACACAACACTATTAAGTAGTAATTAAATTAATGCTTTCATTTGCATTCAGATAATTGAAATCCCACATCTTAAAATACGTCTGAAGTTTTTGTAGTAAAATAAACGAGGATCTACAGTAGCTTTCTGTAGTGGCCTGTAAGTCTGGTGTGAGTCAAGAGTGAACCAGCCCATTTCATGCTTCATGCTTCATTACAGAGAAGGTAAACTCACACTTTGTGCTCTAACATATGTCTACTACTTCCTTTGTTTTCCTCTGCTTTATATGAGGCAGACTTGCCTTCCTAATTATTCTTTACTTCAAAAGGAATTTGCTGTAGCTTTTTTGTCGCACTAACTGGCAAACAGCTGTAAGATTGTTCGATTTCCAAGTGTTTTACTTTTAATTGGTACATTTAGATGAAAGCACAACTATTGAGCTGTCCTTATAGGATTTTTGTAAGCTCAGAAATCAGCCAAATAGTCCTTATTCACTATGTTGGTAACGATGACTGACTGAATACTTATGTTATTTAAAAAGAAAAAATAGATAAACAGAAATGTCCTGCGGTAAATTTGCCCCCAACCATCAGCATTTGATCCCAATGAGGTATATTTAAAATGTGTGGAAAAAAACTAAAGGTCAGATTTTTGAGAACCACTAAAAATCTGTGGTTTTTTCGATTATAATCGA
Source organism: Xiphophorus maculatus (assembly GCF_002775205.1). Lineage (NCBI taxonomy): Eukaryota > Metazoa > Chordata > Actinopteri > Cyprinodontiformes > Poeciliidae > Xiphophorus > Xiphophorus maculatus. Next base: position 6,964,715 of record NC_036458.1, on the reverse strand, counting down.
CGTTATATTCGATTATAACTTCCTATAATCAATTACAGGAAGTTATTTTAAGCCAAAGCTTGTCAAAGTGGATAAAACATCTTCTGGGTGGTTCTGAACTTTGTTATGTTATGTGAATAATTGCCCCAGGCAGGCAGTTTGTTTTTGTACTAAAAAGTGAAAACATTGAAACTCCAAAAGAAAGAAATGGTTGAGGGTTGAAAACAACAACTCACCTAACTCATTCCTGGTGATAGGGGGTATAGTCCGTCCAGTAAGTTGTCAGTCTCCCAATGTTCATAGAAAATGTCCAAAGTTAGGTCGCCAGGAGGCATCAAGGTGATGGACTTTCTGCCCTCATCTCTGAGTCCAACCACCTCGGTAAGTTCATTTCAGTTGCTGTCTCATTTCCAGGAGAGAGAATGATGGCAAAAGTTGAAATATATTGTATTTTAGTGAATCTGTACAAACCAAAGTTTCACTGGAGTAATTGTTATATAGAGAAGAAAAAGATAATTGAGTGTAAAAAATATAATAAAATGTTAAAATGATGTTCTGTAGAATATATGCAGCTGATCAGTCAGCTTATTGTTGAATTTGCTGTTGCAAGATTTCTGTAATTGTTCCTTTTTAAAATCATTATTTTATTTATTATACTGGACGTGGCCTTTGCATCACATTTTACAGTTTAAAAAACTGTTTTTAATAGCTTGTGTGAAGTTTGAATTGCATCGCTGTAACTTCTTGAAAGTTACATTGATAATAATGAAAGCAATTATTCCACTATAGCTTGCGCTTCATAATTAAAAAAAATTAAAAATCTGTTCACGTCACAAATTAAAAAATTAAAATGTAAAGTTCCAATTAACTGAGCTGTACTGTATTTGAAAGATGGTTATATTTTAAAGATGACAATTCTTAAAGAAATTCTGATTGTACCTTACTTTGTACTGTCCAAACCCATTTTACATAACTTTTTTTTTTAGCATTCTAAATAATCACACATAGCAGAGAACTGCCTTACATTGCTCCAAAATTTTAACCTGTTTATATTTATTCAGGATATTGGATTGTTTTTTCTGTTGTAATCCCTCTTCCAAAAAAAAAAAAAAGAAAATAGAAAAAAAGCACTTAGCTTTATTTAGAAACCGCTACCTTGTTGATTGCTTGTTTACCTCATAGGGAACCTGTGTAAGTCTGAGTTGTTATTTTATTGCACTGTGATTTCCCTTATAAAACGTGAGGCTGCTACTCTGAAGAGTATTTGTTTGTAGTTTATGCCTGTGCAACATCTTCATCATTACTTTAATTAGAGGGAAGTCCTTTGATGGATACTTTTTCTGATGCAACTTCTTTAGAAAAAGAAATACAAATTTATTTTGAAAAACATATGAGACTTTTTTTTTTAACAAAAATAAATCTTTCCATTGGGAAATAAAGACCATTGGTGATCTGGATTCCTTTTTAGTTGAATCCTGTATCTTAGAAATGAAGTTAAAAGAGCATAAGGAACTTAAAAAATGCATTAAAATAATTAGGTAAGAAGAATAAATCTTCTTCATTTCTGTATCTTGTGTAATACTGGCAATGAATTAACATCCTTATCACAGAGATTATCACCAATGACCAAAACAACCCCAGTGAGAACACCTCATTTATGTGTGCCATTTATCACAAAGCTGAAGGTTTTCTTAATAGAGGCAGTAAATTAACTGCTGGTGAGTTCGGACAGATCCAATTAAGATGAGGTCCATGTCACTACCACACCTCTCAATTCAATGCAACCAGCTGCTCTGTAAGCAAAATTGCAACAACAGTGCTTCACCTCAACCTCACCCTCTTTAGTCTCCACTGTATTAATTTGCTTATAACAGTATCCTGCGAGTGGCGGTAACATCTTGCAGCAAAAAGCCTAGGATTACATATTGAGTAACTTTGACTGTTGTCATGGAAAGTAACCATATACTATTCATAAACATTTTATTAACGGAGAAGCCATGCTTTCATGCTGAATAAATTTCATTCTGCCACCACACCCCCTTCTTTTTCAGAGTCCCTCAGAATTTCTATTCCTGTCTTTGGACTCCCATCTATCCACAAATGTACAAATGATAGGTTTTGTGTTGAATGAGAAAAGGGAGCCTTGCTTCACCAGATGGAGAATGGCAGAACATCTGACTCGTGCCAGGAAGAGGAAACAAAGCAGGCTCATTTCTACAAAGTGTGTCCTTTCTCTTCCTCTTCCCTGGCCAGCTTTCTTTGTCTACCCCTCACTCTCCCATCAGCTCTTGTAATTATTTTAAAAAAACACTTGTCAATCTTTTCTTTGAATAGCTAATGGTCTATCTATCCTCATCTGTCCAACAGTAAAGCCAATTAAATTGATCAAGCTATTTGAAAGTCATTTTCAGGCGCAGCAGGAGCGCAATGTTAGACAGACAGTGCTGACAGGATGTATCTATTGTTAAAGAAACAGCAACACTAAGAAAACCAAAAGTAGATCCAGCTGTAATTCTATACCTTCAGGATTATTCTATTATCTTGTTCTGAGCATCATTTTCCTGTTATTGTGACTGTACAAAAAGAAAATGAATAAACGTGGGGTTATATTCACCGTCATATTCAGTACAGACTGTCAACAATGTTGTGAAATCAGTGTAAATCCAGAGGATAAATACAGAATACATGCAAACTGTCATGATGAGTCTATATTTCTAGCCCACATGCAGAACACGACACAGGAGAGCAATATATATTGTAAGTGAATTTTATTACAACAGCAATATTTGAATGTACTGCAGATTACGGGTCAATCCAGGGGGGGAAAAGGCTCACGGAGTGGTCGGCACATTGTTGAACAGGAGTTTGTAGGTTTGGAGGGATAACTGCCGTGCTCGGGGTCCTTGTTTCCTTATGATCCAGGAGGAACAGCGCTTGGCCACAGAGATCCAGAAGGCGGCGAGGGAGTGTTGTCGGGGGGCGGACAGGTAGGTTCAGGCAGGACAGAGACAGAGGAGCGGCACGACTGTCAGTCGGAACCTCCAGGAGGGACTTGCGATCAGCCGGAGGAGGTGAGTCTGGAAACTCGGGTTACCAGTGGGTATGTTCCACGGCGTCACGAGGGGAACCCAGGACGTCTCAGGGAAAACACCTGAAGGCAGGAGACAACAAGGAGAATCACTAAGTGATCAGACACCAAGGAGAAAAACAGAGACTAGCTCAAGGGGGCTCAGAGGTACCGTTACTGGCTAACACTCAGGCATCGAAGTACTGGCAGTCAGCTCCTCTTGTACACCTTGCCTGACGAGCAGATAGATCACAGGTGCGCAGGATGACAACACACCACTCCAGAGAGAGGTGAGTCTGGCGCCATCTGGTGGCTAGATGGTGAGAAGCAGCAAGCCGACTCCCACAAGGAAAACAAAGAACCCCGGAACACGACACAAACACATATATGCTCAGTGTCCACTATGAGTCTGAACTCTCTCAGCGAGATCTTCACAAAGAGTAGCTCTAGATGCAGTATTAGAAATAGATCAGCCACCTTTTCCCCATTAGTTTCCATCAAGTTGTCAGAAAATAACTCACTCTTCCACCTAACCAGGATACACACATGGGACTCTATGATTTCTTTTAGATTGGATAGTTGTAGTGTACAAGAAAAGAAAGACACTAGAGGCGATCACTGTTTCCACAAAGAGCCATAAATGTTTGGATTTTTGTTTTCTCCCTTAATAACAACCACCTTTATTTAATAACTGCATTTTGTATCAAAATAAGATCTCCCCGGTCAAGAACAAAAAACTGAGGATAAATTATCATGCAACATCAAGAAGAAGGAAGATAATAAACTTGAGAAATACCAAGGGCTCAAAACACCTGAATGGTGCCACTGATCATCAGTGAATCAATCATTAGCTACTACTCCAAATCGCTGCAGCAGATTCCAGGAACAACCTCTGAGATCTCCGCCCAGAAGATCTGTTGTAGCAACACCTCAGTTAGAGCAACAGAAATTGAAGTTGAACAACTCAGGGTGTCCAGTAGATTTTCCATTACTATTTTGACGGTTTGTATCTGGAAGTCCCACAGGATCTTAGCACAGCCCATTGTTTGACTTAGAGGTCTCCTCTGCCTTCCAGGTTTGTATTCTGCACAGATGTTTCTGTTAAAAAAAAAAAAAAGTATATGTATGTTTAGGTCAGTTGGTGTCTTTCCATGGTTCAGTTTGAGCTCCTTGGAGCATACTTTCTGAATTTTGAAGCCCACATTAGAGAACTTGCAGAAAATGAAAACTCCAAGATAATAACGTACTGTCTAAATAAAACAGGATGAGAGTCTGTTAGAATGATTTTTTTCCGTGTTTTGCTGAAGTGAGCTATCAGATGGCTGATGCAGGCCTCTGATGCAGCACTCCATTGTCTTGCAGAGCTTCAGGAAATTGAAAAGCGGAGATCTTGAGATTGTTAGTGAAGGGAGGAGCGGAGGTGGAGGACAGGGGTGATGTGGAACCCATCAGGACTTGCTGGGACATTGAGCACGGAAATGAACCCAAGGGTGGGGGACTCATACTCAGAGTGTGGATGTTGAGAGCACAGGAACAAGAGGAGTTTAAAACAATCAATAGAAAAGGTGACCACATTTATTATGTCCTTGCGAAAATTCAGTTTCAAGATTTCTGCAGCATGTTTTCAAGTTGACACATTCTATCGCCCTTGCATCCGAGGTTCTGTTCTAGTTCAGAGAAAACAGTGAATTACACAGAGCTCTCTCAGTCCTAAAAGAGCATTTGTTACTTTATAGTTAAGAGTAAAACTTTAATGGAAACAAAATTGGATTTGCTTTTTCTTTGTGCCTTGAGGGGCATAAATCCTTTTATTTTTTTTATCAGTGAATGTGCTGTTTCATATTTGTCAAAGGATGTACTTTCCCATATTATTCTTCCCTGTGCTGATGAATTATAATGACAGCATGAACTTCCTGTTGTAGGTTGGGAACTACAAAGTAGTTTTAGGCAAGGTTAACAAGTCAATTTCTGCTCTTTTGTTAGACCTGGAAAACAGAATTAGCATTTTTCAGTTGCGCTGTTGCATACTTTGTGAATATATTTGAATATTCCAACACTACTTGAAGTCTTGCTAAAGTGCTTCTTTTAAGAAGAAAATCTGAGAGATTTTACTTGTTCTGTCCTTGGTTTTAAAGTCGCTCCTCCAGGGAGTGATTCAGATTTTCAGACAATTATGATATATTTGAATTTGGATAGTTCTGCCTATCCATGTTTATTCCTACCTTTGATCTCCGCCTGTCTTCAAATCAAGCTGTATTAAATGCACTTTGGAAATGGAAAATCACAACTATATTAATTGCAAAAAATAAGACATGACTTTATCATAGAAAAAGCTGTTTTTATTGTTCCATTGTTGTCCTTTTTTTTTCTCCAGGGTAAAAGTTAGAATGCAAAATTGTCACACAAGCCATACATTGTTCATTATGAATATACAACACCTGTACAACAAGACTATTTATTAAGAGTGATTTTGTGGACTAGAAAAGTAGACAGACCACCTAAATATTTACTGTTGTGGGTCACTTTTATGTCGCTTAATGCTCCTCAAGTTCAGCATATTTCGCTCCTCGATTGCACCTAAGAGAATGATTAATAATAGCCAAACAACCTCAATGAAACATCAGGATAGAAACATACACTTGCTAAATATTTTGATACATCTTATTGTATCATGTTTTCTTCTTCATACATGCACTAAACACTTTTTTAAAGTGTGCTCTACATTTAGACAGTACTGCAAAATGTAAAAATGACTCCTGAAAGTCTCAGACCCCATGAAGAAGAGCGGTAAAGTGTTTGATGGTGCGCCCTGGAAACAGCTACAAGAAAGAAAGGAGTAAACACAAAAGACAGCGTTCTTATTTCAAAAACCCTGTTGTGTTTGTACTTTCAAATACTGCAGAAAATCCTTTTCCAAATATGAATACCTCTGAAAACAAGCCTGTTTTGACAAGAGAACAGTGTTCATAATTCTGCTCTTCACTACTATTGATAGTAAATACACCATTTTAGTAAATCTTGTCCTGTTTAGAGATAAATCTTTTTTTTCTTCCTTTTTGTTTGGCCCACCAATTCATGGTGGAACAGTTTTATATTACAAAAAATATATTTTTTTTCAGTGATAAAATTTTCCAGCCAAACGTTTTGCTTTCTGACAAAAAAATAAAAATCACATTTAACTATTTCATGGATAGATTTGGCAATGCAGAGCTACTGTTCACGTCACACAACTGACAGCAATAAATAAATAAATAAAAATATCTAATTTCTCTTTTCCTCTGGGGTTCAATATGAATGTTTCAAAAACTATACTCTGGTCTTAGCTTTGTTTACATTTTGTGGCTGTGAGGACCCAAATCTCTGTTGAAAATAATAGATGTTCTCATAGATTTTTAATTTCAGTGACTTATTGATTTGAAATAATGCATATCCTAGTGTCAAAAGCCCTTTGAACAGTCATTAAAAAGTCTGTGAGTTTGAAGTCATATCTCCAGAAATACATTGTAATCCTAAATCCACTTTGATGGAGCTCATGCAAAATTATAAGGAGCCTCTGAATGAAACATGGATATGAGTGGGTGGATCAGTTTTTCCGTATGTGGAGAGGACATCTGCAGCACTCACTAGTCATACTCCCCCAGAAGCGTGTTCAGGTATTAGAAGAGGAGGTGGGACATGTTCTGTGGGCTTGTGATGTGTAACGCGGCAGGTCAGACGCAGGAAAGTGGGTTTGCTCTGGCGGGAAATGGCTATTTACGTAGCTGAAAATGGAGTGCGCCTCTCTGACATTTTCATAGCCCTGCAGGCAGGAGTAACCTTCATAAGAAAACAGAACGATTAAAGAAATGAGAGGTGGAGATGGAAAGGGACGGGCAGAGTGAGAGATGGGGCAGAAATCATGGGAAGTGATTGCATGGGAAGGTGAGAGTGGTTGGAAATTGAATTTTGAAGACGGCGGAAGGGAAATAACGAATGGCAGAAAATAAACAATAAGCATTTGGAGGTCCAAAAAATTTTGAAAGAAGAACTAAGGGATTAACAAAATAAATGGAGAAAAAGGTTAGTGGTGAACAAGGTTAGTAAAATACTAAAATAAAAGATCCAGAGGAATACAATTCACCAAATGGAATCATTTTTGAAGTGCTAGTTTTACAAAGTTTTGGGCTTGTTAATAGACATGTATGATGTAGTTTCCCTCAGTGTTCATAACTCATAAAACTACTGTATGGTTTCCTTTTTAAACCTGTTTCTGCAGTTATTTTTCATTGAATCTAGCTATATTGGAAGGCTGACAAATTCTTCTTCCATATCTCCATACAGTGTGTGACTTTGTTGAGCTTGACCTCCTGTTTAAATCTAAAATTGAACTAAAAATACATCTTTTTAACAAAAAATGTCAAGAAACAAAACCTGAAAGTTTGCAGAAAAATGGCAAAATGTGCTTATAAACCATGATGACCATGCAAAAGAAAATTCCCCAGCTGCCACCAACTACCAATTACATTGTGCACCATGAGATTATAATTATTTAAAGTTTTATTTGTACATTTTTTTTAATTTTTTGTCTATAAACATCTGAGTGTAATCAAATGCAACCACTTATGAAGTAAAGACCTAATTATAACTGTGGGGCGCAACAAATATTTTAAAGATGTTCTAAAATGAAACCAATCTATAATTTAAATATAAGTATAACTTTTATTGACTTCTTTCAGATTGAAAGCACCACATATTGATGCTTTTTGAAATGGCAAAAATAATTAGATAGCTCAACGTCTGTGTTTGCAAAGTTAGCAAAGTATATTGAAGTTCAGTGTCGTCTTAGAGAGAAAAAGTGAAGGATATGTACAAATTCTTTTAATCTCTATCTGGATAGATTTAATCACTCTGGGAGTTGATGGTTTTTACTGTTGGTTTGTAGGATGAAGGTCTGGAGTTAAAATCCTTGACTGGAGTCTTTCTGGTGTTTGCTCTCCTGTGACTGTGGGATCTATCTGGCTCCATCAACTTTATCTCATAGTCCAAAAACATGACTAGTGGACTCATCAGCTAAATTCGAAGCTTGTTTTTTCATTTGCAACAAGATAGTATATTTTTCTTAAAATTAGAACAAGCTAAACAATAAGCCAAAATTATATTTCACAAAGCCAACAGTCAAGAAAATCACACAGTTTTGTTGTCTGTCCAGGGAATGAATTCTTGAAAGAAAGGCATCTTAGGGTTTTAATATCACACGACCATTATAACATTTGGAAAACCACATATGAGCCAATGTAAAATACACAGTGAACAGACAAAATCTAGGTGATTGCTGTAGCACCTGTTGAAATCCGCACATTTTGGAAAATTATATGTGCTATTCTGATCCAAATCTATGTGACCGTGTAGCCAAAGGAGATTTGATTATGTCATCAGATGAAGCAAATAGACCCTGATTATGTCCAACTTCATTTCCTTCAAATTACTCTTGCAGAACCATAAGAGGTGCTGGAATATTATTTTTCTCTAGTGCATACTTTTTTTTTGACAGAATAACAATGTCACCATAATGAGAAACTCAGTAAGGCTGTTCACCTTATCTATGAATTTTCTTTCTGATGCATCAGCGACACTATAATTATGTGAAGGTGCAAGTTCATGAGCTTGCCTTTCATATTTAAATATAAAAAGATATGCTGATATGAGTAAGAATTGGACAAATGCGCTATGAGTTAAGCCTTTATTAGTTTTATTCATTCCCTGCATAACATTTGAGAATCATTCGATGTGCTTTCCAGATTGTCTAAGCAAGTAATTTGATCATATTTGGACTTTTGTTTGCCTAATTTAGGCCTGATATATTATTCTAATCGCTTAAGTGCAACATATTTTTGAGCAGCTATAGATTTCATTAAGAAGCACCTCTTTATGAAAATCAAAAACTTAAGGGAGATAATTAAGATCCAGTAGGCTTGCATTTAATTTAGGAGAGAAAAACAAGGTTTTAGATTCATTATTTGTTTTCTGCACTTTAAATGCAGGGTTTATCTCCAGCTTTATTAAACTACATTTCATATTTATATATAATATTTATTATTCACCAACCCTTAATATCTCAAGCTGTTTTCTTCAGAGCAGAATTTGAGCTCCTTCATACTGACAGTGGTCCAACTCAGAAGCATGCCACTCCAGTGAAAAAAGATGTGAGAACAGATACCGTCCCTACTTATTAATATGTATAGCTTTTGCTTCGGTGGGCTCCCTGTGGAATAAGAATCTGATAGAGTGTGTTTGGAAGAGCTGGGAGGCTTTGCTCCTCAGTTGTGGCCGTGCATCTCTCGTGGGAAAAAAAAAAAAAAAACGCTCTGAAAGTCACCGCCACCACCCGAGGTTAATTGCCACATTGTAAATCACTCAAGACAGTTTGGGAGCTGCTGGCATACGACTGCAGTTAAAGGATACGGCAAACGGCTGCCATCGACGGCTGAGCTTCTCATTCGCCGACACATTATTAATGTGTCTTCCTTTTTCTCATATTGCAGGTGAACTGAAATAATTGAAATACAAATATTGAGTCCTCTGAGTCATTTTAATCACAATGAGACCTCATTTTGATAACAAACAGTTCATTGTGTGCCTGCGAATCCAATCAAGGCACATTTTGATCAAGCTTCAAAGATTTAATCAGGGGTCGCTGTGGCACCTGAAGGAAGAACAGACAAAGGGAGCTTTATGACAATTTAATTGTAATGCTTGAGACACCGAAATAAAAATGTTGCTAATACGTGCGAGTAGGATATCCACTTGCTGGTAATTCTCAGTAATCAGTGACCTTTCACCTGTTGTCATCAGTATGAGTTTCCTGCAGATATGCAAAGATACTGTGAGTTTTTTGGCAGTATCTTTAATCGTGGCATTAAATTTGCTACAATATAATGCTGTATTGAAAAAGATGTATCTAATAGATATAAATCAAATACAAAACAATGCATTTTACGCTGGCTAGTTGTTTCTGACATCCTCATACAAGCAAATTATTTGCTATCTAAATAAGGGGAAAACTCCTCCATTGGCGCGTCATCATCATATTAACTTGTGGGATCTAACCTTGCTGATTGTTAAGAAATGTAGCAGTGCCTCAGGTTAGTGTTATCCTTTCAGCTGTTCTGTATCAGTCAATTAACTCACCAGGTATCAGTCCAGGAATCACACAGGAAATGTTCCTTAGTTTCATTAAGGAAACTAAGGATGTCAGATCATCCTGCTGCGCACCGCTGCAGTGGGGTGATTTCCTTCTCTGGCGGTTTTCCCACTGCCTCTGGCTTTGCCAACCTTATCTTCCTCAATTATTTTTAAGTTCACATATATCAAGTATGAATTGGATAAGAGCTTTCCTTGTTTGCTCATACATTCAAAATAGGTTGGAGAACTTGTGCATATGACTGCAAACAGTAACCAAACTTGGCACCTTAATTAACATTTCCATAGTTCATTTCCAAGAACTATGGAAATGAATCTATAGTTCTGGATTAATTTTATCTTCCAGTATGATCATATTTATCAATTCCACATCTTTTTCTATCTTGGGCAATAATTCTGTTTGATAACCATCAGTCAAATCCAAATCTGTCATGCTGCTGACATCTTTAAAATTGACAGAGAAAAGACGGACTTCCAAAATCTGACTGACAGTGTCTTTGAAGTAAACTTTACCCATTTTCTCTTTAAAAGTTTCAGTGTATGTAAGATATGTTGGTTGCAATTAATTTCTTTCTTCCTATATTTCAACATGCTTTTGTCAAATTGAAAAGAATTTTAAATCTCTTTCCTGAACATAATGATATGCAATGTTATGTCAAATTACAGCTTAAGATCAGCAAAAGTAATTTAGATTTACAACAGTTTTACATTACTTTATTCAGATGCACAGGTAATTGTTTGCAACTCAAACTGTCTCATAATTACACTAAGCCGTAGGGTACTGTAATTACTTTATTTAAGAATAAGATGACATTTGAATGTGTACTTTTTAAGTGCTAGCCAAGCAGTTTCTATCCTTCAAAAAATTAATTGAGCAAAGAACACTGTATTTTGAATACAAATATTCTGAATAAAATAGTCCGATTGTCTTTTTCTCAGAAGCATTTCTCCTTATCCTTTTGTTTTCCCTTTTATACATATATACTTCGTCTGCATTTGACTGAAGTTAATCAACAGCCTGAAGAGTTTTCATTTCTTCTATTACCCTCATATTGTCTTGCTCGTTGTCCATTAAGGCTGGCTTTTTAAGATGGGCTTTAAAGTTCACTTTGGATAAACACATCTTACCACTTTTGTTGCTGGGGAAACCATGGGCAAATTGTTGAGAGCAGCCTGAGTGGGAGTTTGAGAGGCTGCAGAGACATGTCAAGTTTTAAGGACATTATTATACAGTAACAAAGCATTTCAGTCTTTTATCCACATTTAAAGTAAAAGGTATATAGTATACTTGGAAGCAAATACAGAGACAAATATTAAAAACAAAGGTCAGATCACAGTCATTACAAAAATACAATTTCTACCCTTTTTTCACTATGGTATTGCTGCACAGGTCATAAAACAGTCAGACAAGAAGATTCAAAAACAAGCAAATATATGAAAGTAAAAAATAATAAATAAATAAATGCAATGCAACAATAGCCAACAGCCATATGTTAATTTTCTGTAGCATCTTGTCACAATTTACGGGTATTATTATTATTATTATTATTATTATTATTATTATTATTATTATTATTATTATTATTATTATTATTATTATTATTATTATATTTTTTTATTTGATTTTTTTTTTTTTTTTTTTTTGAAGAGCCAAATCAAAGTCTGGGAATCTGTAAAGCGTTGTTGCGCTCGCTGGTCATATCAGCCGGTCACTTCACTTCAGTTTGTCAGAGTAAAATGCGTCTTGAAAAGAGCAAGTACATCTAGTTTTCCATTTCAAAATAAAACTCACCATGAATTCAGAACAGATAAACTAATGGTTCGATGCACAAATCTGAGGTGCATTAATCATTTGTTATGTAGAGATGTGGCTGTAATGCCTCACATTTAATCGTTAAAATATTCTGGTTACATGTAGACCCAGGCTCAGATGGGGATTTTATTGTGAAAATATTTCTGCCATCATACAGTTTTGCACTGTGTTTAACTTAGCAACACCGCTTCCCCGGACAGGTTTGCTCTGTGCGTTGGCAGCCAGTCTTTATCCATCTGTTTCATCCCTGGACGCGCACTGTGGAGCTCGGAAACGGAACGGTGCCGGTGAGCCAAAGCTAATTTTTTCTGACAGCTGTAGATGCAGACACATGTGTGGTATGTTGTCTCTGCTAAAAGTTTTGATTTGGGCGAAATGGTTTTTTTTGGTCCAGAATGTTTTAGGCGCACCTACTGCTGTGCTGACAGTGGAGACAACGATACCTGATTTTTGGAAAGTTTTAATTTCATACATGGAAAACGAAGAGTGCTCATGGTTTGGTCTAACTTTTGGAGCCTGTGCGTAATTGCGCATACATTCTTATATTACGCTGGACGAGTTTTTTTCCCTTCTTTTTAAATTACGCTTGTTGCTGTTAATTAGGTCCACGTTCACACATATCTAGAATAGACTAAGTATTAGGGATAAATAAGCTGTGAAATTAGAATAGGCCTACTATTATAATCTTTCGTTGAATGGAGATGTTTCAGATTTGCGTAAAGTTAGACTTAAATGATCCATTAAAACGGAAATTATACGTAAAAAATAAATATTCTCTAAGTTGGGGTCTGCATGTGTGTGTGAACTCAAAACGCATATTCATACAAAGTCCTGTTTCTTTGATATTATCATTTTTGTTTTCACAGTCTATTAATTAATTTCATATCATGTTATGTACAATTGCTTTTAATCTCCAGGGACATTATCACTGCAACATTAAGGATTAACACTCAATTTACCCTCTTGGCTTGTATTTTTAGAGTAAAATCATTGTAGTTTGTTCTTTAGCTATTCAGTCATGAGTTTGAAAGTAATGTATAGCCTAATCATACTAAAGACTATGTTTTTAGTTTGATCTGGATTGGTTTTGAGATCTCTGTTGCTGTTGCAACAAATAAGAGGTCCAATAATCCAAGTGAAAACAAACTGCAGCTATTATTTTGAGAAACTGAAATATTGCTGCAACGTCATGGATATTTTAAATATGCCTGTAACTCCTGCTGAATGGCCTTGTGTTGAATGCGTCTGCCTGTCCTGCTGCTGTGACAAAGTGTGCAATATTTTCTTTGACTTATTTGTATCTATTTTTTATATAGATTTTTCTTTTTTACTGTTGAAAAATACATTTTGGCACTTTGGCCTTTCTTTCAAGAAAACAAACTACTACACACTACTACAACCAATTTAGTATATTTTTGGTTTATAGTGCAATAATTACATATATGTTGACATGCATAACAATTTCAGCATGGCAATTTCACTTAAGAAAAGCTTAGTCTTTTGTTGCTCTTACTTAAGCCACATTTCATAGGGCAAACCACATCATCATGGTGAACACAAATTAGAGGGGACTATCGCAACTTAAAAAATAAAATAAATCCTCTATTTCATTTGATTTTTTCTGTTGGATAGTATTTTGTTGCCTTGCCAGGGATGGATCCATCTCTGGATCCAATCCAGGAATGGATTCAGTCCCAGCAACAACGGCATCATGTCTTATGAAAACTGAAAATATTTTTAGTGTTTTCTTTTTTTTTTTCCAATCAATTAACCAATTTAAGTTTCATAATATAAAGCAGGGGTGTCCAAAGTCAGTCCTGGAGGGGCTGAAAATCCCACATCAGAAGACTGTCGGTCACTGATTCTGTCACAAGAGCAATTCCTCTACAATAATCTGACTTGCCAGTCACATCACCGACTGAGTGTATTTGGAGTTTTTAAGGAGAATAGCAGACTGAGTGGAAGGTTCAACATAGTTTCCATGTCCTCCATTGTTGTGTTGTCTTTGTATCACATACAGTTTGCATCAGGCTACTTTTTTCACTCTGGGATTGCCCAGCTACATGACAACCCCATTCACTAGATATACTAAACAACCTGGACTGAGGAAAGTTGAGCCAAGTCGAGGCCTGCTGCTAAGGAACTGGTGGAAAAGGGACGGTTTGTAACTTTTATGTCTGGTGTAATGGGAAGCAAAACTTCCAAAAACTTCCTCTTTAGTCTTTTCAGTTCAAAGAATATTTTTCCAAAGGTCCTGGTGATCATAAAGATATTTTCAGGCATATAGATGGGCTTTTGTGTTCTTTTTGGTCAGCAGGGATGTTTGCCTTGGTGCTCTCTCATTGATGCCATTTTTGTCCTGACTAGTTCGTTGAATCATTACCACAGATCTTTACAGCAGAAAGTAAAGTCCACAGTTATTTAGATATTGTTCCGAGCTCATTTTTGACCTAAAGTATTTGGTAGACCAGATCAGCATTTCCTGGATAGGTTTACCACTGTTTCATGTCTTCTTGATTTTAATCTGTGAGGAAATATGCCAAGAATTTTACACATTTAGAATGCTTACAAATAGTAAGCATTAGACAAATAGTAAACTTTTTACATTATATGCAAATATTTTTTTTCTCTTAATGGATGATTCAAATCATCTTGAAACATACGGTGGTCATTAAAATTCTTCTCCCAGCCAAAGATGAAACTTTGGCTATCTCACCTCCAGCTCTTTGTTTCCACCTTCCAATAAAACTCCTTCTTGATAAAGTTCTACAAATATAAAAAAACAAAATTAAGTGAAAGAGTCATATTGGCTAAATATTTATATTAATAACTAATAATTTTAAGAAACAGTAATTTCTAGCCTTAGAACTCTGTTTAAAGTTGAAATCTTTCAAAATAAGATTTTTTTCCTCCTCCAGCTTTAAAGTTAATCTATGAATTAGCTTAAAGTGCTGCATATTGCAGAGACAATGTTTCCGCTGTATGTTTGCTACTTGTACACCACCATGTCTTATTACTGTAGTTGTGCTTCTTGATTTCACATGAGATTCCAGAGGCATTAGATATTTCAGCTTAATCTTTGAAAGTAGCCCCAGCTAATCCACGAGGACAGTTGTTCATCTTGGAGGCTTGTTTGAGAAACACATAGTGTCCTGTTAGTGGTCATGTGACATTAATTTATGTCTTATAAGAAACAATGCAGATGATGTAAGAATTAAAACAGTTGAATGACATTAGATCAGAAGTTATTGAAAAGATGAGGAGGAAAGTCTGGAATAACGAATGCCCAGCCTTTCCAGCTGGCAGTGGGTTGTTTCTAATCCATCTCACTGCATTACACTGTTCTTATAACATTTGGAATTTTTTTCCCCATTGTTTATTATTTTTTCCTTTGCCCTTTTTCTCAAATACTGATGCTTCTCACTTTGTAATTTAGGTTTGGATTTTGCACTTTGCTGTCTTCTGATGTTTTGAATTGACCTTCTTCTTACCCCCTTTCTTCCTGTTATTATCTGCACAATCATCACCTGCTGGGGAAAGCTAACCCCCCTCATCACACTGAGAAAAGCACGCAGCAAGAGCCGGAAGGCCCAGAAAAATTGAATGTATACACTTTTGGATCGTTTACTGACCCCTCTGATCTCGCCTTTTCTGTATTCCTGCTACACTTGATTCAGTAGGATGCTGGAACCACAGAGAAAAGCACAATGACCTTCAGTTAAATTCTCTGAAAAGATCTGTGGTAAGATTGTGACATACTCTCTGGTTGCTGCTCTCTGCCATGCCAAAGCAAATATATAGTTAATTCCCTTTTAGCTGAAGGGGAGCTTGGCATTGGTGGACGCCACTATTCCACCATTGCAAAGCAGAGCATTACTGTTGTACTTAACACTCTCATGACACGCAGAAAACTAACAAAAGATTGTAGTATACTGCACTTTTCATGCCTCAAACATAGTGAATTAGGTATACTGGTCTTTGAAATATTTTCTTGCTGTATCATTCATCAACGTTTCAAACGCTGAAACTTATTTTCTGAAAACAGCAAAAAAACCCCCCAAAAAACGTAAATATTTTCAGAGTCGCTGTGGCTGTTGATGCTGTTGGAAGGAATGACCTCTGGTAACAGTCCATCTTGCAACTAATCTGAAATGTAGTAATTTCAAAGAAATACTGAAGGAAAGTAGATCTAAACAATTTAAATTTGACCCATCCTTTCAAGTATTGTTGATGATGTTGGAGGACTGCTGTACCAATACGTTTTTAACAAACAACACAACAAAAAGTCACTCGCCGTATGTTTTTTTTTTTCACAAAGTAACTCAGAGAATCTAACAAGTTGATAACTGGCTAATTAGCCAGGCTGTCTTCTCACATAACATGTAACAGACAGGCAACTGTCTATTACAGTACGCTAATGACAGTAGTAGTTGCCATTAGTTTCAATGCAGTGACTTTCCAAATTTTAAAATTTTTCTTGTGCAAAACAGAATTGTGAAGGAGTGAGCAGCTGTGTTCCTAAACAAGTAAGGGAGGATATTAAACTGAGATAGTGTGATGAATTATTTTAGTAGGTTGGAAATATTTTAGAACCTTGGTATATCTTGATACCAGTAAATGCTCCATGCCGGTTGCTTCAAGCTGTGCTTTGACCAAGCTGGTATCATAGACTAGTACAAGATGTGCAGGGACTTTGGATGACAGGTGCACTCAAAGTGTGACTTCTATAATAAAAGGCACAAAATGTTGCCCTTCAAGACGGATAAGTCTTGAATCACTAATGGGTGATTCCGTTCCTGCACCCCTCGGCCGTTGGCTGGCCTGCGGCGTTTGTTGCCCTGAGTGAGGCCGGAGGTGGCAGACTTGGCAAGGGGTCAGAGATTCTGACAGCTGCACAGAGCCCATCTCAGGGCAAGCAGGCTTTTCTTTCGCCACGACCCCCCGCATGGTTGACTGGCAGTACGGACCGGAGATGATGGAGAAGACTTGGCGGAGGGCCGCCTGCGTCTTAGTCAGGCAGCTGGAGAAACAGGGAGACCTGGTTTCAACTCCACGTCATCGCCTCCTCTGTAAGCCCTGAGCCTAAACGAGAGCAGAGCAGGCAGCGAAAAGTTAAAAAAAAAATTGGGCGAGAATGTGTTTGCACCTACAATAACATCAGGAGGTAAATTACATCAGTACATTTCAACCATTATTCAATCTAATTTTAATTTGTTATGAAATGATTTTCCTCATTAACAGAAGGCAGCCTAACTGCACCATGCGTACACACTTTCACACGCACTTGTAATGACTCACAGTAGCGATAGTGTTGCAACGGTACATTCACTAACACAAACACACGCGTGTACACACAACGGTCCATTTATGGCATCAAGCAGCCGGTAAATGACGCTACTCTGAGGCTGAACACTGGCTTAGTGTTTCCAGCCAGGTACACCTTCTCAAGCCCGCCACGAAAAAACAACAAAACTAAATAGACTGCTTGTTTGGATCCAGATGAACTCCTCAGGAAGGGTAGTGGCCGAATTACTTGATCAAAAGCATGCTTTTATAGACAGCTTCCCAGAGTACACGTATCTGTTTGTGTTTTGAATTGATATTTTTTTCATTTAAATGTTTTCTGTGAGCTCTACTTTCATACCTGGTGACTGCCAAAGGCCTCTATTGGACGTTGTGTAGATTACTCACTTTGCTAAAGTGTGTGACAGCCATCATCGCAACATACGTGAGAGTGTTACTCACTTACTTACTCCGTGTCAAAATTGATTAGACGTGAGATGACTAGTTCTCAGACTGATCCTGTGAATGTGTCAGTCCAGTTCCTGTCATTTTCCTGGCTTTCCACTGTTAGAATTATAGAAATGATATTCAGATTAGATTATCCCCTTAAATTAATAATAAAACTAATAATTTCAGAGGATATTATATCAAATACTTCTTTTGTTCTTTTAGAGCTAGATATGCTCCAACTGCCCTCTAAAATGTGTTTAATCCCCCATAAGTCATTCAGAAAAAGTGCATTGCTTATAAAAGCATTGCTTCAAATGTTAGATGTGCTTCTTGGAGAATGCTCTATATATTGCACTAAAACATCCAAAGAGATCCAGAGTAGTTTATGCAGCATTTGTTTGTTTTTTTTCCTTTTTGTTAATAAATGCTCTTTGTCCAGTCTGAGGGAGCTTTAGCCATTTTTTGAAGAACATGGGCACACCTGTCTGTAGATGTGCAGAGATTACAGAAAGAAAATCCCCAAATTTATACCTGTAATTGCAGTGAAAGTTTGTTTTAAAATGCTTAGACTTTGGGAGATAAATACAAACACAAGTATTATGTTCTGAGTTGTTTTTAGTTATTTTTGAGGTTTTCGTATTCCTTAGTTTCTTTCTTTGATTAGATCAGTCTTGTTTCAGTTTTACTTTAGTTCAGCCCTTCTTAGTGTTTATAGTTATGTTTTTTTCTTGTCTCTAGTTAGTACTTGTCATCCTAGTTAATTATATGTTTTATCTATATTCATTCTTTAGTGTTAGATTCATTTCATAGTTTCTTCTGTACTCTCCCTCGCCCCTTCTTCCATTCTCTCTCTCTCCCCTCAGCCTTCCTTCTGCTCTTTCCCCTCACACCTGCAACTCGTTAGCTCATCAGCCCCAGCATGAACCTCACAGTATATAAACCCCTTTCCTGTTCACACTGTTGGTTGGTTCCTCCCACTATACTCTGTTAGTTCCCCACTCTAACTCATGTTCTCCTTGCTGGTTTTTGTCATAAGAGGATTTATGGTGAGTGTTCTGCCCTGGTTCCCTGTGATTTTTGTAAGTCTTTTTTGTTCATCATTTTTATCAAATATTCCTCATCTACAGGCTGCCTCTCCCTTTCTGCATTTCAGCCCACCAATAACCACTACACATCATGACAACAAGCCACACTTTTAAGATTTTTTACATTTTTATTTGTAAGCCATGCATAATTTTTCTGCCATTTCACACTTGTGCACCACTTTGTATTTCCACTGTGTGAATGCGTGGACTGAAGTGTGCTTCACTAATGAATTCTTAATCTCTAGCTGTTGGAAGGAGATGATGGTGGAAAGTTTGGTGCAATCCCTGGAAGGCATACATGGGTAACTGTGTGCTTCTGCAGCTATTAGTTCATGTTGAACCTGCATGTCAAGTAAAAAGATCACAGCAGATATCAGGTATCACCTTTTCTGTAGGACATTTGATTAAAACAGTAGAAAAAGGTCTAAAAATTTGAAGGTGAGGCAGTCATTTTTTAAAAGGAGGACGTGAAACTGAGTTTTTTTTGGTGGATGGTGTCATATTTTTAGCCCTGAGATACAGTTATGTTTTTAGACTGACAGTCATTTCCATTTTTCCTTTGCTCTTCCCCTGCTTTCAAATGCTAAAGATAACTAGCAGCCTCAGATACATTCTGGTTAGTTCAATGGAGCAAATGGCTGAGTTTGCAACAACCTGCAGTAGGAGGTCGCACCAAAACATTTACATCTACATCTCATTAGTTTAGTGACTTATAAACACATGATGTCTGTCTGGACAGGAACTTAATGTTGGCTCAGGTCAGCTAAGATGACAATGCTGAATATAGGTTTGTGATGCCATCATTGACGTAGCTGCTGACTAAGAATTGCTTGTGTCAGACGGCTGTACTCTTTTATCCATTTTTGCCGTCTCTTTCCAGCGAACCAGGGCTTGGCAAACTGAACTGCGGTGGCCTGGCCTTTGATTAAAAGTCAGATTAGTCCCCTCTTACAATATGTGGGCTAAGCAGCTTTTGGAAAGTGAGATTGTTTATTCTTCCCGCATCAGCTTTCACACTGTTCAGCTTGAGTCATCTGTGTACTTTTTCCAGCGGTATCTTCCAAGGCCCATTTTCTCATTTAAAGGTGAGGTGTTTTTCATTTTTCTGTTTCATGAGTGTGTGGGTGATGTGCGTTTGCACGCTGTTTGAGGCCTGTTATCATCGGTGTCAAACTGGTGGGCTGAGAGTGGATGAGGCCAGCTCTGTGCTCTCCAAGATCACACATTAACTCCACTTCCTCCAGTTTAAAATCCCTCTTAGCCCTTCAGAATACAGCTGACGCACACATTGACTCACTGATCCAGCAGTCCGTTCTGCTAACTGCTTTGATTCACCATGTCTCTCCCCATTTCTTAGCTCATTGGGGACTTACAGATTCTCCAGCCCATTCATCGTTTCCTGAGCGGTGTTTAAAAGACTGTCATGTATTTTCTTAAAGACAAAATTGAACTTTGCTGTATGAGAGGATGAACCCCACTTCTACTGCATTAGTTATCAGCTTGACTTTGTCTCTCCCAGCAGCCCAGTTCAGGTCATCACAGTCTCATGCCAGCCTGACAGACCCTATAATTGAACCATATATTTTTCCACACTCACAGAAAGGGGACATTCCTCAGTGCGCCGCTTTAGAAAACATTTCTGTTGACAAGCCATAGGCCACTGGGCTGGGTTAACGTTCACGACAAAGCTGCTGTCATAGAAGGGGTGTGATGAAAAATAGAGAGGACGAAGGAATGGATGGCTCCAGAAGAGACGTCTAAGCTTTTTCCACCAAACGAGGAAGAGGACAGATATTAAAAGCTTTCCTTAAATGTACTTGACTTGCATGTCATCCATTTAAACAGTATTTCCAAGACTTCCAATCTTGAATATTTTTGCTTTTTATCGAGGAAGTTTAGAAAAACATTCATTTTCAAATGAGAAATGATATTTGCGTCTTTATCTTTACTATATCCAGGAACTAAACTGGGTTTTATTATTGTAATTACACAATTTAGTACATAATCTAATATCTATCAATAATATTTTCAGCAAATACAATATAATAGAAATATCCTTCATTGTCCCATTGAGGGGAAATTCTCATAGAGGTATTTTTCCTCTATGGGACAAATTCCCAGAGAATTTGTCACAAAAGTTTGTTTTTTCTTTCAAATAATTTCATATCAGAAACCCATAAAACAGACTAATGCATTTGAATATGGGCCTCTAACCCAGTTTGCATTATAAAGTAGCCTATTCTAAAAGCTTATTTTATGACTGTGGCTTTTAATATTCTTGCCAATCACTTGTCATTAAGAGAGTTTTTTCTTTGTTTTTCTTATACTTTTATTTTTGTAGATATAATTTGGCTTCAATTCAAGGTGAAAGAGATCAACTTTGTTGATCTATTTCCTGTTATGTAGGTCATCTCCTAACTTCATAGAGTATGTGATGACGCTCCATCATGGTGAACTTTTTGAGTTAGGTCCACACCGCTTTTCCTGGGCTTGTATTCACATCCAACCCAAGAAGCATACCTTTGAAATCTGCTTTGAGGTAGATGGATTCCTCACAGACGGCACCTTGTCCTCCTGGTTGCTAAAGGTTGGATACACTGGGGCCTTCAGAGGGAAAGCGGCACAGGGACTGGATTGGTAGAAGGACACACATTGGAGCTCTGTATTTTAGTATTTACCTTCCTCCTCCACCTCATATGCCTTCCTGTGCCCTGCCATGTTTTTGCTGTCTCTATATGCGAGCCTTTAAGACACATATTACTAGTGCAGTGCGCTTTCTTCTAATTTTCTTGCCCAAGCTTTGATTTTCTAAGGCCAGACATTAATTTAACTTCCTCAGTACCAGAGTTTCTGTCTTTCTATCAGAGAAAAAAGAATATGTTGTAAAACTGAGGGAGCTTTTTTGAAGAAAAAAAAGAAGTTTTTCAATCTGTTGGCACTTCTCAGGTTTTTATTTCAACCTGCTTAGCGCTCGGCTTTCAGTGTGGCAAAAGAGGTGTTGCATAAATGACAGCGTATCCTTGACAGCCACTTTGTGCATGCTAAAAGCCTTCTCCTGAGTTAGTGTTGATATTAATGATCCCACTCAGTGTTTTTTGAAGTGCTTGGATGTTGAGCTGCAAATCTAGGAATGAAGGAGTGGCTTTGACCTTGTCCTACTTCATGGATTTGCTCTGATTTCTGGCTAATAGAGTATGCCCTATTCTTTCTCCCACAACATGCACTCAAAATAACTTTGGCATGCCCCATTAGGCAGTATCGTAATTGTTAACACCGCATACTTTGTCCTTGGCACATATTACCTCCTTCATTTAAATGTCAATCCCAATTAAACAAGGGGGCTGAGAAGATAATTGTTTTAGCTGAGAACAAGTGTGGTCTTTCATCTTCAATTAACTCTATCAGGGTTTTTGGGAACTTGCTTGCTTACTGAAATTGAACCAAGACCAACTAAACTACTTGGATTTATAGTCAATGTAAAGGGTATGTTATATGGCCATTAGTAGTATTCCAGATATTTTAAATAAAAGCCTTTAATACAAATTGAGAGATGGCAGACATGGATACTAGGTCTAAAATTAGACTAGAGTTTCTCACATTCATTGAAATTCATTTTGGGATATCAGAGCGAAGGGGGTTGGATACAAATGCAATTATGCACTTTTATGATAAATATTTGAAAAGTATATCTTTCTACTATCACGTTAGAATTATGGTTTACTCTGTGTTGGTCCAAATCCCAATAAAGTAACCCTGTAGTTATTACATGCTAAAGTGCACAGCCTTGCTATTATCTCTCCTTAGTTTTCAAACAAGCCTTAGTGATTGTTTGCCTTCTAAACCTGCTGCTGGTTTTGTTGTTCCTGGTGCAGTGACAGAAAGTGACTGATGTTTAATTGTAAATAAAGTTCCTCCCTTCCTTCCTCTTGCATTGGACCAGGCCTAACCAAGAGTTTCCTAACTTTACTCCTCTTTCATCTGTTCTTGGATTTACCGTCATTGTCTCTCTCAGTGTATCCCACACCTAGAAGCCTTTTCAGCTGTTGGGGGACCCCAACCCTATCTCCCTTTTGAAAGCAATAGCGCAACCATTAGGTTCTGCACAGAGTGGTGCCAGCCTGGGGGTTTGGCATGTCATGGCCCACCGCTGCACACAGAGACACGCATATGTTAAATCCATTCCCAGCAGTGCAGTGCCATATGGTTGGCAAAGTGGAATGCTTCCAGGTTTACACCACTTTTTGCAGCTGGATGACAGGACTTCCAGCAGTGGAAGGTCAAGGCAAACAGAGACTGGCATCTATTTCCTTTTTGATGTTCTAACACTTAAATATGGTATTATCAGAGGATGGTGTTCATGGTTTGTTATTTGGTGGTACATATTATACATATGTGTGGTACACATATAATATTATATGATATTCTAGTCGCTTTCTCGTTGACAATGTGCAAAGCATCAGCGGCCCATCTAATTGCAGGTAGAGGTGCTCCTATTGGCAAGCAATAACAGTGTTGTCATGGGGATGATGTGTGGACCTCTTTTCCTGCACTGGAGTGAATCAGTAGGTAGTGCTTGACTGCCCACCAACCAAAATGTGCACAGAAGCTCTCTCTCTTGCATTCTCTCAGACACACACACACATATACAGTAGCTTCTTATGTAGAACATGGCATTACCAGCAGAGAGGATGAATCAGTGCACTCTTGAGCATCTCGACGTGGAGGAGGTGCTGGAAGATAGGGTTGTCTTGGTTGATCTAGTCACTTAGCGCAGGCAAGAATGAATCAGTGGTACCTGCTTTTTAAATTAGCACTCAAAGGCCACAAATGACTCACATCATTTGCATTGCTGCTTTCTATTTTCATACTAATGTGCTGTGCTGAACCCCAGCCTGCTCATGTAGATTTTATAATTTTGTCCATCTTTTTATAGTATCTGTCATTCTGTATCTGTCTTTGTCTCACTTTTCTTCACCCTTCAATCTCGACCCACCTGTCTCTTATAACGCCGATCTTACAGCCTCCATGTCTGTCTACTGCCTTGCTCTCATGCCTCCCATCAGGACAACAAATGAGGTGAGGTACCAATAGAAATATCTTGGGCCCCTTACCGGCCACCCAGAGAAGCAGCACAGAGGGAAGAGGTGTAGGAGGGAAGGGATTAGATAATAATATGCACATGAAATGCTTACAAATTGAAGAAATGGAGAAAGAAGGTACTGCATTCTGAAGACAGACTTCATATCTTCATGCTGAAAGCTTTTTCCAGCGTATAAACCCAAGCACTCGCTGCATCACTTCTCCTCCATCCTTCTTTTTTGTGGTGCAGCTGTCCCATCATTCAGCCTGCCATGCTATTTCAGCAGTTCTGAGAGGCCATTCTTTTTCTCTGCCTCCTGTCTAGTCTATAACTCTTACGATTGTTTTGTAGATTACATAATAATGTGTTCTGCACTGGTGTTAAAAACAGTTGGGTGTTTGTATCTAATTCAGTTTAGTTACTTTCTGCATTCAAATTTAAACAATTCTGAGAATGTTGTTTTGGTACAAGTCTTTTTCTGCCAATGCTGTAATTACAACACAGCTTCCAAACCCTGCTAAAAGTCTGTTTTTATTGATAAACAACCTAATGTGCTACCACCACAAGGTGCACTTTTAACAATCTTTCAAAACGTTTAAATTCTTGCTCATTAGGGTTTACGTTTTCTGCAGGATTATGGAAATTAGGAGCATCATTGCTGTGCCACACATGTCCACAACACATATTCTCAGCTATAGTACCACAGGCTAAAATGGATTTAAACTGGGCATGCACATTTTATTTGCAAACCACTTATTTTTTTGTCAATGTAAGACATGTTGTAAAACACAACAAAATAAATCTAATCTTGTGCCACTGAAAGGGTTCTTCATTTGTGTAATTTTTCCCATTTGGAAGAGAGTGAAGGATTGAGCCACCAAAAGAGTGGCTCAACTCTGCCATGTTATCATATCTAAAAATAAGGTCAGGGTTGTGAGAATCTTGTTTCAAGTTTTCTTCAGTCAATAAAGAAACAATGTAGTTGTATGTGAAGACATTTTTCCAAGCCAGTGTGCCTCGAGCATGACAGTTTGGCTTTAATTACATGGAGTGTCCAGTGATTTGAGGAAAGCACAGTGGAATCCTAATGACTGTAACGATTATCTCTGTGCCCCTGCCCAGAGAAGCCATTTGCTCGACTGGACTGTGGTGCCTGTTTTCTGCAGTTCATCCTGAAGGTAGCTGTAGCGCCCATATAGACTAAAGCTGAAAAGCACAAAGCTTTTACTTTCTTAATTCATGTGAGTCTTCATTTATGGGTTTACACTCAAATAAACTAATGCCTTCCTAATGCCATAGGAAGGCAATTGTTTGTATTTGGAGTGGAGGTGGACAATTTGAAAGAGCAAATATTCTTCAATGTTTAACCAATTCAAAACGATTAAATGATTTGGAGTTCTAAAAGTATGATCCAATCCAAAAGAGTCTCTACAAGGGACAGGAACCTATTTCTGGTGTCTGATGGATTAGGTAGTTCATCTTTTTCTGTTCATCTATTTCTAGGTAGTTCATCTACAGTATTTCACATACTGTAGATGAACTACACTGTACTACACGGCACTGTAAGCACATAAAAATAATTGATAATGACCACCAGACTGAAATTCAGGAGTTTACATTGTTTATGAAAAATAAGTGATAGAAATCCCTCCATGTTAAGTAGCCTTTAAAAATATCACCTTAGGAATTTTTCCTTTCTAAATGTTCTTACTTCTCCATTTAAGTACAAGGCAGGATGAATAAATTAGGACCAAGCTTATTAAGTAAGCAAGCCTCTAAATTACAACAGACTGGTCTTCCATGCATGGTTGACTGTCAGGGTCCATTCCCTTCCACCCTTAGAGAAAAAACAAACACAACAGGGAGGGGCTGTGCGGCACTTTCAGAAAGTGACCTTAACTAACACCAATATTTTTAGAATACAATTTAACATGTTAATGAACTGTAAGCGTTTTTCTAATATTATGTTGATCCCAAATGGAAATTACATTTTTGCAACCTCTTTTACCTATTGCGACCAAATTGTGCCAAATGAGCAAATCAAGAAAATATGTTATCAATAGAAAGTTTTTGCAGACAGTTAAAGACATACAGTTGAAATCAGATGTTTACATATGTTGCATAAAAACATCCATAGCGTTATCCTCTGTCTGATATTCAGTCAAAATAAGCTAAGCATTTTGTAAATGCCAGAATAATTTAAAGGCATAATAAACACAGGGAATATAAACTTATGAATTGAAAGAAAGTAACAAATTCCTTAAAATATAATGCCTCTTATTCTGGCATTTAGCTGATTGAAACAAATGTTCAGTTCTTTCCAATTTTGATGCAGCGGGTTGTTTTACCACTTTAGATGCCTAAATCTACTGTTCTTCTTAGTATTCTAGCATGGATTTTTGTTTATTTCCAGTAGGATGTAACTTCAACTTGCCCCAAGTTTCTTTGCCAATTTACTTGCCCATTTTGCATTGAGGCATTACTAGCCGGTCCTTTTTATCCTATCAAAGGTCTGAGGTGAAGATCATAAAACTTAAAACGTAGCCATTGAAAGATATATTCAGAACACCAACACATCCCAACACATGTAGGATTGGTATCCTACATGAGTTAGGATGCACATTAGCACATTGTGCCTTATTAGGACAATGTGCTAATAAGGCAGTTCAAGCGTTTGAATCAGCTGTGTTGGAGCAGAAAATTATCTAAAATATGCAGGACACCATTGTTTAAGGACTGAGTGGCACCCTGGTCTAAAACAAGAGAGATACCTTGATTGCTGTCATACTCCTCCCATGCTATCTCATGCTAACTTTTCAATTTGAGTTTTATTTTATAACTTCGTAGCTGTTCAGTGACTGACTCATTGCAATGTGACATCACAATTTTATACTTAAGGGCAAGAAATATCGAACACTCTACCCACTAACTCACTACATATCTTTTTTTCTTTCC
The DNA here is from genome assembly GCF_002775205.1 of Xiphophorus maculatus. NCBI lineage: Eukaryota > Metazoa > Chordata > Actinopteri > Cyprinodontiformes > Poeciliidae > Xiphophorus > Xiphophorus maculatus. The sequence continues at coordinate 6,937,824 of NC_036458.1, read as the reverse complement.
ATTCCTGAATAAGGCTAAGCATCAGTCACATCAGTTCTCTGGCCTGTGGTGTGCGTGACGCATCAAGCTGCTCTCATCTCTGCTAAGGAAGAAAAAAAAAAAAAAAGTGAGACAGCTACAAATATGCTGGCAGGCCATCAACTAAAATGGCTGTCTTTATGAAGCAGATATGTTTTCCAGGCAGGGTCCTTGGCAGCCCATGTGTGGACTTGTTTGGATTTTACTTTACAGACAAATTGTTCAACATTCTGTGTGTGTAAGCTTTAAATTATTTGGGTAGAGTTAGTCACATCACTTCTGTACAGGTTGGTAACTGATTGACAAATGTACACATTGACTATGTGTAAAATTGTTCATATTAACACTAAAATATACCAAAAGGTTTTGTGTTTCCACATATCACGTTTGAGAAGTAATTTAGCTTGAACCATATGAATAAGAAGCTTCACCAAGTTCTTGGAAAGTCTGTGTTGTGAGAAAGATTATCCATACAGCTGCTGGCATGTAAATATAGATTATTTATTTTTACTTGCAAAAATCAAGGAGCTATTTTAAGAAATAGTCATGTTTATCCAAGTCTTTCTGCAGGCTCTCAGAGCCAGACATTATGCCTTAATTTGATCTCATGCAGCCACATACACAGACTGTAATTCCCATAAAAATAATTTGAGTGACACAATCCTTGCTTAATCCGTCGTGGTTGTGTGTGACCGTGTGCATCTCCTGCATGTGTATAAACTTAAGCTAACCTAATCCTCTGAAATGCTTGAGATTAGAGATTTTTTTGACAATGTGGAGGAGTTGAGCATTCATGATGCACAGATGACTTCTGGAAAAGAGTCTGAATGACAGTGCTGACCATACTTATCAGTACCCCAGATTTGTAAAAAGAAAAAAAAACAACTTTGGAACATAATTTCAAACTGAAAAAAATAAAAATAAATCAACCTTTAAGTACATTTATACAGCTGATTTAAAAAAATCCTATGTTACATACTTTGCTAACTCTTTATCTATTTGTGAATACATCAGTACTGAAAGGACAATTATTGATACCCTATCAATCCATCCATCCATTCTTAAAAGAAAAGAAAAAAAAAATAACAAAGCAATATCATCTCCTACCATTTCAAAGTTGAAATAATTGACATCAAACACTCCCATATTTCTTTGGCATAAAGATATATATGTGGAAACAGGTGATAAAGGATTTGTTATGCTGTCTACCTGTTTTGCTTCCAGCGCTTTTGGAACGTCGTTGGCATGTATAACATCACGATTTTTATTTGTTTATTTCAAGTAAATACAAATCGCATCACTCTTCAAAAAGACTTAGAATATGTCTTTATTTGACCTTTAAATGGGTAATAATCCAAAAGATATGGGCAGATCAATAGAAAAATGACTTGCCAGACCCAAAATGTGCACTATTCTATGACCATCCCAGACTCCAAATCTAAGAAGTGTGCTGAAGAGACGAGAGAACAATAGAGGAAACAAGACTACACTAAATCTAGAGATTGTACAAAAAAGAATGGTTAAACATCCCTGGTATGAAGTTGTTCAGTCAGATTTACTAATAATTCTTCCAACCACTAACAAGATGGGTTCTTGTAAAATTCTCTTTGTAAAATTGCTACTGCAAAGAGAGATAAGGTAATTCATTGTTTAGGTTTTTTTCATACATCTGCACCCGATAAATATGGCAGGCATTGTAAGTGCTCAGTGTTTTTCTCACTGGTGACAGATTATAGATTATTGTGGTCTTTGTCATATTTTAATTCTCTTATGCAACATGTTCCATGTAAATGAGGAAGTAGAAATCTCTGGAGCTAAAACGATACATAATCCATACACTCCGTATCAATTAAACCTGTGTTTCTCAGGTATTTTATCTCTCACACTAAACAACAGGTGCTCTATCTTTTGCCTGATGAGTTAATCAGGATGACTAAGTGACAACAGATGAGGTGGAAAATGGTTTGAATTGCATGCAAAGCCTTTATAGGCCTGTAAGCCACTGACCTTTACTTGGAAGGTCACCCACAGTATAAAGTGTGTGCTCTTTATCATTTGGAAGCATGCGCCGTTGTGTGTGCCCTACATTTTATCTACCCATTAACAAAACCACAATTACCTTAAATATTTCACAAGCAAATATATTAGCTTCAAAGTCTCACAGTGAGTTCATCTGTTTACTCAGGATGAAGAGACACATTAGCACTGCAACATAAATGCAAGAATAGAAAGAACAATATAAGAGGGAGAAGATGGAAACAAGGATGTTCTGAGAGAGTCAAGCTATGTACAGGCTGTTTTTTGAGTGATGTCTAATCAGCGCATCTCTCCCCTCTGAGTCAAAGATGTACTGGATGAGAAAAGCAATAGATCAGTATCTTAAGGACATTTTGCCCCCACACTCATCACAGGCTATAAAGGGCTCTGACTTTAAGTTTTCACCCTTTTCCTGTCTTTCACTTTTCACATCTCTTCTTAGCCCATTTCCTTCACAGCTATCCTCTGACCCTTTCTCCCTTGCCGCCAATGGAGTCCATGCCAGGTGGTCGAGGTTACATTATCCTCATGATTAACAGATGGTAAATAATCTACCCTGTGAGGACTTAAATTGAAGATGAGGGAAACGGTGAAATATTTGCAGTCTAGCACAATTTAAAATCTGTGCTTCTACCTCACAATGTGTTTAAATGCATTATTTCTGCCTCAATAGCTGCCCGCAAAGCACCTCAAGACCTTAAGATCAGCTCAGTACCTTGTACCTGTTAGTTTTTGCACAATATTCACAAAGATGAACTGCGAGTTTCGGAAGAATTTAATTTAAAAGAACATTTTTGTAGCACTACATGTTGACATGTCTGATATGTGTAGAGATGAAAAATTCTGATCAAAAGGTTTTAAAGGGAATGGGTACTATCGCTGTAAAACATCCTGAAAAAAAATGGAAAGGTCAAAGATATCACACTTTTAGGAGAAAATCTTGGAATAAAACTATCATGAAGATTAGAGCATTTCTGATGTACTTACAAACTATTTCTTATCAACCGGTGTTTTAATAAAGTAGGTGTTGAAATCTTTACTAGAAAATGTCTTTAGACACAAAATAAGTGGGATATAGGTTTGCAAAAACCAAACATGCTCACTTGAGAAAGAAGCTCTAATATTGACTCTAACTATAAAAAGCAACTTTTGTGACTAAATTGTAGGCCATAGTGCCAAAATTAACAGTGAAATCAGCCTTGTTACCTCTTTTTGCTGTTTTTTTTACTCCTGCTAAAATAAATAAAATCACATTTTGACTTGATAAGATTTCACAAAACTGACCTCTGAACAGATATAGTAATGTTTTAATAAAGCATCCTCTGCCCTTTGCCATTAGTACACAAGAATGCAAGCTACATATTTACAATTTAAACGATTAAAATTTACTATTGGCATAATGAATTTAGTTTGGGTTTTTTAAACAAAGACTTCTACACATGTATGTAGAAACATACACAAAAAAACTCAAATGACCCTACAATCTTCTCATAAGTCAAACTAATAAGTGTAGTCCATGTGACGAGTGGAGTGACTGTCCTTTGTGGAGGAGAGGGGGCAATTCTCTTTCACGCATCATTAGCCCTCCTCATCCTCTTGTGTGCATATGTGTTCACCATCTGCTGCAGCCAATCAGAGCAGCTCATCAGTCCTGGACTACTCCAACTCCGCTTGCTGTATGATGGCATCTCATTGCTATCCCATCTCCGAGCATGAACCAGGCATGTTTTCTCACCCATTATGTTCTTCTTCTTTCGAACATATTTCCTTTTCTTTCTTTGATGGAACGGGACAATCAAAGTCCCTCGTGTTTCGAAGAGGTGGTCCATTTGGTTTTGGAAAAGTGATTTCATTTCTCCTCTCCCACTCAACAACCTCTGCTCCTGTTATCATTTGTGGCGCAAAATAGGTTGTAATGGCCATGCCGTTGCTTTCTCCCAGTGGACGAGTGTAACTGAATGAGTTTGTGAGTAATAGGGTGATAATGGCATAATAGGTAGAAGAATTAATGTGTGCTTCCTGTCAATGGACAGATCTTTTGTGAGCTGGGTAGTTATGGTGAACATGCAGAAATCTTTTCACTTTCCTTTGGATGTAAAGAGAACCTTTTATTTCTCTGCCTTTATATGTACCATGACATTTTCAGTGATTACCTTGACAGCGTCAACCATCATAATTATTGTGCTTGTTTTGCATCAGTAATCCAACATTTCTTTTTTTTTTCTCTGACCTGGTTGATGTAATGATGGATGTGAATAAATTGTACTTAAAATAGATAATCCTATAATGGCTGTGAGTGAGCTCAAGCTGAAAGTCTCTCCCAAATTTAGGCAAAATTATAATTGCTGTGAGCAAAATGAGCATATGGGCAACATATGTGTAGTTCACACTTTAGAAGAGTGTTAAATGTTAAACAATATCACACTTTGTTTTTCTCTAATGAAGAATCACATCTAGCAAACTGTACTCCTTAAATTCAATACGCAACAAATAAATAGCAGTTATCCAAGTGTTTCAGAGTCATAGATGAGTCATTAAATCAATGACAAGCATTATGGAGTAACCTGAGGGGTTATGTAAAACTGGGACCAGCTTTAAAAATTTTAAGATTGGCCAATGGTATTTTGTAAATTATTTTTTGGAAATCTCAATGCTTTCTGAACAAAAAGAAATTTCAAATTTCAAATGACAATCAGCAACTATTGTGTTATCATAGCAAAAATTAAGTGTATTTTCTATCAGTGCTGTGTTTTTAACCAGTAATTGATCCTTTGATTTCATGTGTTACTAAAACTTGAGTTACATCAAACAACACGCAAATTCCTTGATATTAGAACTTAATACACAACACAAAACTACCTTAAATACACTGAAAATCACAAAATATGCTAAACCTTAGAATATGACACAGGGTGTACTTTCTTTTTATGGATTCTTTGCTTTATCTGGTGTGACAGTGTTAATTTAGGTGCAAGAATTTAGGTAGAACAGACTTACCCTGTTCTAATTCATACTGTCCAAATCTCTGTGTTAGATAGAGACCCTTATATTGCCTAATAATTGTAACTGAAGCAAGTGCCAACATTGTAGAAGTAACCCTATTTCTAATCTTTAGGATTAGCACAAGAGCAAACAATCTGCTATTCTAAAACCTAAGTGAAACTGGGAGATGGAAACTAACTCAAACCAGGAAGAATCTAGAAAGTGGGATTTATGTAGAGCAAGGGTGCCCATGTCCAGTCCTCAAGAGCTACTATACTGCAACTTTTAGATGCATCCTTGCTCCAACACAACTAACATAAATGGCTGATTTACTTCATTCAGCTCTGCAGATTCCTGTTAATGAGCCATTCATTGATTCAGGTTGGTTGTTTACATTTGTGTTGCTAGCTGCTTGGTATGTATTGCATATGAGTTGACTTCATATTAGAACTTGACTTGTCATGTCTGTAATGCCACTCATAACAAAACACGGAGATAGTGAATATCTTCTAGTGAATAGAAACATCCTTAAAATTTTTGCTTTTCATTGTTGTTTTACATCATCACTTGATTTCTCACCAGAATAGCCAATCTAGTGAGAAATTGATTGGCAGTAAATACCTCTTTTGCTTTTGTTCCTATAATAACAAAATTGTTGGTCACTTGTATCTTTTCAAAATTAAGCTTTTTTTTAATTCATTTTCAACTGCTTTTACACCAGAAGCAGTACTACAAAACAACCATAGAATAAATAAACCAACCCCAAGCAAGATTCAGCCAGAAGGTAGTGGCATTTGTATTTTCAGGAGTTTTGATGTTCCTGAATGGAAAAGATTAAAAAAGGATCACTGGGTGCTGTGGTTTGACACATGAGCCGACAACCATAAGCTCCCAGTGCGTACTACTCCATAGAAAATATTAGGGAGTATATTTAGAAGCTGCCAGTGCGTGTAGCCCTCAAATGTATTATAGAGGAACTTGATATAAAGTTTTCTTCTGTCTGTGATCGGATTTTTTTACCTCACATTTTGGGCCATGCAATATGAAATTTATTGCTGTTTTTTTAGATAATATTTTCAGATATCTGTGATTGCATTTTCTGTTGTTATTATTATGATTAATGTGACTGCTCTATCCAAACATCTTTGCTGGTAAAGTTAATGAGGAGCTCGTTGAAATCATTAAATAGTTGATTCCTTAATCAGGATTAGCAGCGGGTAGAAGATGTCGTCTCACTCATACAGATTTTTTTAACAGCTGGAGGGCTGAAAGACTCAGGCCAGATTAGATTTTTGACAGCTATTAAAAAGTCAACAAAATGATCAGCCCACACACTGGTTGATAAGATGTTGTCAGATTTCTCTTGACAGGATACTTGTGGGATGGATGAAGTGGGCATTATGACTAACTAATCTCATCCCTAATTAGAACAAAGATAGACAGCCCCAGACTTATTTGGGTTTTCAATTCTCTCCCTGTACTAAGCATGACCTGAACAATCCTTGGCTTTTCCAAATAATGTGGCCTGAGAAGTATGTCCTTGAGTGTTTAATTTAATATTTTTGGTCTCAGGTCAAGATTGCATTCAGACTTCAAGGATATGTTAAGTAATTTATTTTTCTGTCTCCATTTCTCTATGCAAGAACCTGAAGTTATTTTACTACGTTATCCAAATATTGATCGAAGTCTCATAAACTGAAAGATCAAACTCTTTGAAAACAGCTTGGTTGAGTTAATTATTTTTAAGGTGATTGAAACATTATCGTCTCAGGAAAGAGCAGTGAGCCACAGAGATCTTTCAGAGTGACTATAAAAGAAAGCTTTCTATCCTGTAGTATCTATGTATAGTATTGTTGCTGCAACCACTGACATTCTCATTTGTCACCACCACTAAGCCATCACACTATTCTAAGAGCGCAGACTATACAGAAGCTGATTTGGTCTAACAACTCTGCACTGAAGACGTCGATGGGTCAGTGTCATATTGACCCATTGATATGTTTAACTGCTTGTTTCCAGCCAGATCGACTATAAACGTTTATTGCATTGAAACCCATTGATACTTTTTGGGGTGTTGCACTTCCACAGGTAAAACATAAGTTAGTAACATTAGTTCTTAATATAAATGTTTAACACCATAAGAATATAATGAACATGTCATAGTGTATGGATTATTATGTATAATTTTAAGTATAAGTCTATATTGATTTTTGGAAAGCATGGTTTGTGGCATGACTTGTGTTTTGATACACTCTACACAATCCTCAACTGTGATTTACATCAAATAAAAGTTTTAATTCGACATAAACCAATTTTATCTGGTGCCCAGTGACGAGTTTCAAATAAAAAAAAGTTATTTCTTAAGAAAGATTTGCATTACATTGAACTTTAATGTAATAGTACATGCCTGAAATTCAGCATTTATTAAATCACATGCTACAAACCAACCTGGACCTGAATATGAAAAAGTAATTGGTTGCTAAACCTAATATCTTTGTCATAAACAATTGGTAATGGGTTTTAATGTTGGTGTGGGGAAACTTTGACCCACTCTTCTTTGCATGATTGATTTAATTCAACTACCGTAAATGTTTTACGGTAGTTGGTCCTCATTTTGAAATCACGATTTGACATAAGTGTCAATTATTGTTTCACATGGGGTCAAGTTGGTCTGTTTGCCCTTGTCCCTTAATAAATAAAATCCTCAATTAAAATGTGTTAGATGATCTGAAATGTGTAAGTGTGACAAAAACAAGCAAAAATAAAAGAAATCTGTAAGGTGGGAAATACTTTTTCACAGTCCCACAGCTGTCAGCATTTTTATTTCTCCAGTGAGGTTTCGCAAGTGATTAATGAACATCAGTTGGCTCTGTTGCTACCTTCAAGGCAGTGATGGAGAGGCCCCTTAATCCCAGGTCTTATCCCAAAATACAGATGGAAACAGATAGGCTATATTACCACAGTGCTGTGTGTCTGTGCAGTCATAAAGAGCATGCCAATTCTGTTTACTGCCTCATGATGAATAATTGATATGATGATATAATTATTTTTCTCATGGAGTCACTTCAGCTGTTTTGGCTGTTTAGAGGGTGGCAGCAGAGAATTTTGTCATCAATAGCCCTTTAATTATGTGTGTTAACCTGATTGATTCACTGAACTTCCTGTGAGAGCAATTGACAAGACGTATATATAATTGCACACAACACTCCATCAGACAATTGTGCCTTCTCTCACATCCGCACACACTTTCCCAGTGCTTAAATTGTCTGCTCCCTAATTAGCCTAGTTTAACTGTGTTAACAGGTTCCTTCGGGTCTTTCAACTGATAGAAATGAGAAAGATGTCTCATAAGATGTACGTCAGGAGGGGTAAGAGTGTGTGTTACTTCATGTCTGCATGTAGAAAACATCTGGTACTTTTAGCACCACATCATGTCACCACACACGTACATGCTTCAAAGTTTTTCCTCATGAGTCTATTCAAACCTCAGCCTTAGAAGTCTCCATTCACCTTCTCACCTCAAATATGAAATTAGCCACATGCTTGAAGGCACACACCGTACAGGTTCCAGTGTGTCTTGATTGTGCTTGCTGTGCCAAGTAGCACGCTCATGAGGTAGATCTCATTCTGGACGAATGTTTAATGTCCTTTCCCCCCCGCAGAGTTCAAGGGTTAAACATTTTCCGCTCTTTAATAACAACTTTGTCAGTGTGGTTTTGTGTAGGGATCATGTGCACTTGAAAAATATGTATGTATGTGTGTTCACTCACCACTCTTTGTGTACTGCTGTAATTGCACTCTCTCAATCAAATCGCTACCACAGTGTCTCCCCACCATGTTTCTTTGCTCTAAAAGATTGCATGTGACCCAGATACCACAAAGAGGTAACAGAGAGATGATTTATGGTCTAGGATGTGTCTGTTCATTTCCATGTTTCGCCATGCATGCTCAGTTAGCCTCATCTGTCGATGTTATACTGATAGGCATCCCATTGCTGAATACGTCTGCAAGGCATGCTGCAGGTGCCTGAGGGTTAAGAAAACCATAAGCACACCCTCATCAAAGGCATGGCATGCATATTGTTCACGTTACAGAAGTGTGTCGGTTACCATTCGCCTCCCATCAGCACCCCTCCTGCTGCTCTCACTCTTTGCCTCTGCTTTTGCAGTCTCTGCCGGCACAGGGTGGAAAAGCCTCTCAGATTGCTCTGATTTTGTGGTAAGAGCAAGAGTGACACAGCATGAGAAAAGTCTTGAAAACTTGCTCACATGGTCCTGATTATAATTTCACTTATACTTATGTTGCATGTGAGCAAGGCCACGTTTGCAGCTTCAGACACGTCTGGCACAAATTGTAGTGCTTTTGAATAAATGTTCATGTACAGTAGTTGAAAAGTTGCACAAAACTTTTTTTTATTGAGTTGTTCCCTTCCATGGAAAGCAAGAAGTTTAATCCTTTCAAACTTTTCAACTAATGCATAATTCACTCCAATTAAGTCCATGATGTGACAACAGCAAGACTTTCATTTATACCTAAGCCATGACATTGTTGAAATAATATTTATGGAGCAAAGCCTTCCTAGAGTATTTTCTATGCTGTATTGTTATTTAAAGTAGGCTAAAGAGAGCACAACAATGAATATGAAGGCAGAGTGAGAACAAGAGCTTGGGGAAACCATTTCAAAATGGATGTAGTATCATGTGGAAAACACATCAAACCACCACATTCATAGATATGGAGATACTGTAGTTGAAAGAATCAGATTTTATATTTTGTATAAAAGATGCAAAAAAGTTAAAACCATATTTGACAATAAATCATTTAGATCTGAATCACATGCATATGTTATGGAGTTGTGTGGAACTAAATCCTGTCTAGGATTTGTTTGGTTATTGATGAGATACTGAATTATGCAAATCCCCACACATGTCAAGCTATGTATTTAAGATATTTTGCCTGTTATGTGCATACTAATGATCAGCACCCAGACAAAAATGGTTTAGTTGCAGGTTAGAAACCCATTACCAGCAACTGGCTTCAGATGGACACTGAATGGGTAGTGATTCTAGGGGATGTTGTAACTATGGATAAACCTGCTTATGACCCATCATGAGGCGTTGAAAGATATACAGCAACATAGCAGTCAAAACATTTCTCAGGGATCACTGTCACAGCTCAAAGTAGGCATCATCTTCTTCTGTGTTATGTCAGGCATTTTGGCCAGACATCTTCCCCCAATTAAGGTTTGGCGATGGAAGCTATAATATTTTGCACGTTATTTTTTATTTAGACATCTTTCTCATCTAAACTGTATCAGTATAGTAGAAGTGATAATAAGTCTGTGTTTCTGTTTGTTTATTTTTACCTGATTAAATCACTCGGAAATAGATCTTCTGTCATTTCAGTTCTGATAAATCTTAATCTGACAATGCTCCAGGATTTACTCTACTTCTGTAAATATGTGAAGAAATAAATTGGATTTGAAGGTAACGTTAATTTAGTCAGAATTTTGATGCACTAGTAGTTGAATTTTCATAGTGATTCTTTGTGTACCTTAATATAATGTATTGTTATATGTATTAAAAATCATATAAGTTTCAGTAAACTGAAAAATGTTCCTAAAGTTTCATCCAATCATTGAGATGTTTTCCTTCTGAGCTCGCAAGTTTCACCATTTGTTGCTTTATGTAAATCCTTGACTTGGTAATAATAAGATGGAGGATGTTTTGCAGCAAGATATCTTATAGCAAATTCCTCTTTCTCCAAATTATAGCATTTTATGACTTATTCTCTGTGATTTTGTTTATTATTGTGCTTTCAGGGTTATTTTGCACTCATCAAATTTCTTCCTGGTGCCTTTGTGTGATGGATAAACATCAAAAGTGCCAGAAACCTTTTGACATTGTTGTTTGTATCAAACCAAATAATCTCCATTCTTTCACTGTGTGTCCCCTTGCGTAGCATGGCAACATAAATAATGAGCACGTTCAGTTCTAGGTAGGTAATCCTTCCTCTAATCGGAGCTGGCACTAGGAGTGCAGCAGGCACTGATAGATGCAGGGGCTGCTTATTGGCAAGGACAGCTTGCATGCCAGCATCAACACCATCACTGATCTGTGGATAATGCAGCTGGATACTCACTCTTAGATACAACACACATCCAGACACACAACTGAACTAAACCTGCTCTGACACAACACTTCAGCAATCTCTTCATCTCCCCTTATTGATATACCTGTTTTTTAGTCTTTCTCTAGAGCTCACTCCTAGAACCGATGTAAAGTATGTCCATACATTTGAATGAATGTTTATATATTTGAAAATACAGAATCTCATTGATGACATAATGCTTCAAACAATGTAAGTTCTAATTGGACTGTTTGATTTCCTCTGCCTCATCAGCTATCAGTGGTGTTCTCTGATCCATACTGCTTATTGTTTTTTTGTTTGTTTGTTTGTTTTTTTATACTTAAGCCATTTAGCTCCAAACTTCCTTAAAGCAGAGGGAACTGTCAGTTTCCTTAAAAGCAGACAATGGTGCCCACAAATCTGCTTAAATTTCTTATTATTGTAATGGCTATATACTGAAAGCATTTTCAATGATAGATTAATCCAAATTCTGTTCTTATTGCAGGGACTGGGCTCCTTTTTTTTAAATGAGCTTAAATAAATTTTCAAACTGGTTGTATTCTACTAAACCAAACTTGGGGAAAAAATATTTTGAATCTATTAAGATGTATATGTCCCTTTCTTCCCCTAAAAATCTGACAACATTCTTTATTTTAAGTTTTATTTCTTAAAATGTCACATTCTTAGCTTATTGTATATTTGGTATTAGTCATCTTTGGCTATTACAATGTCAATCAGCCTGATGCACCTGTCACACTGTGACAACAGAATAAAGAATTTAGCCTAAGTCCAGAGATTTTCTCACCGGCTTTTGGTCTTAGTGGATGGTTGTTTGTCCTGTGTATCTTTTGTCGCCCTGTGATGCAACTGGTTCAGGGTGTTCCCTGCCTCAGCCGTGACCCGGTAAGTTTTACGTGGGTACAGAAGAACAGGAGATAACATTTTAAACAAATATTAATCAGTCAAAATTCAGGGTTTGAGTTATTATTATTTTTTATCTACTCTTTTGTGGTCTAATTGTCAGACATTGATCCCTTTAATTCACTTTTTGGGTTGAGAAAATGTACTCGATGTCTTGAGTCAAATGTATAATCCAAACTTGTAGTACATCAACCCAGGCCTGGATTGGTCTTTATTTGACCCAGGGCTGGGAACAATATTTAGGGCAACATGCCCTAAATTTGGTTGGTTTTCACCCCAGAGCTTTTAGAGTGTACACTATTTTCCCCAACATAGTTAAATTAATAGATGAATATAACTTTCCATCTGTCATGTCTGTGTTTTGATGTTGAAGTAGTGTCCTGTTTCAAGTGTACTCTGCTTTTCGTTCCTTTTCAGGACTGTTCATTTATTAAGCAAATGTAGAAAATGGACAAATGGGAGGATTTTGGAGACATTCCTCTGAAACAAACTATATGTTGACATTTTTAGCATTTTCTTTTAGTGTAAAGAAACAATGTTTCAACCTCTCAAGCCTGCACACTGAGAATGTCCCCCAGCATATCTGTAGAACCATCACGTTGACAGCAACAGAATCAGCAAAGACAGATTCAAAGCGACTTCCAACATGTGTGGTGATGTGTTGCTGAAAAGACCAACATGATTGTTTAAATTTCATGCCAGCGGGGCTCTAACTGTCTCAATTCTTTTGCTGCGATCTGAGGAGTCTGAATCCGTTTAGGTCACCCTTGTCTAATGTGTGTGTCATCAAAAACACACAAGTTTCTGTGTTTCACATTGTTATGAGAAGTATGAGAGAATGTCTGCTACACTTCCCAAAGGCCAAACAGACCAGGAGCTATTCCTGTACTCCAACGCCTGCTGATTCACCATACTCTTTTTCTTTAAGGACTTACAATTATCTTCCCACTTGAAAAACATCTTAGTGGGATAACGTGCTTACTTGGATAAAAGATTGTGTGTGCTTGTGCGTTTGTTTTTATGCACAGGCGCATGAGGTTTCTTTGGAGCCACATTCAACATTTAATCATATCACATCAGAAAATAAGCAAAACATGCACATTTTTGTGAATGCTAACCTCCTCATCTGTCCTAAGGTAACCTGTTTCCTCTCACATTTAGCTATCATGCTGCTTAGGCAAGATTTGCCCCCTATTGGTATCTGCGTCATGAATGCTTTGTGTGAAAATCAGATTGTTCATGAAATGAAGAATGTGACTTTATTTCTAAGTCATATTAGACAATGTTTGCTTTGGTGTTTGGAAAGGCATGCAGGTACCTCATTCCAACCTGACCTGATTTCTCATCTACACAAGCTGGCAGGATTAAAGTCTCTTATCTTGAGGAGAAAATTTTAAATAACCTCATGGCAAAATCTTTGTCCAGTCAGCTCAGACTGACTTAATCTTGTTCTCCAGAGCACACATCAGCATCAGCAGTTAATACTGGCATGGCTGCTTGCATGCTATAAAAATGTCTGTGCTTATTTATTTAAAAAGGAATTTTAAAATATATGGTCTGGGGATATTCTTGGAATTATTTGGAAGCTTTTACATGACCTAGCTACAATAAAAGAGCATAAAAAATGAAGCCAAAACGTATCACTACTAATAATTCTGACTGATTTTCTTAGATATGCAGGTTCAAACCAGGGAATGGCTAATTGTTTTTTATGTTATTTCTGAATCTGGGTATTGGAAATTTTATGCCGCATCAAACACTGCTGACATAGTTCTTTATAATTATGCTTTTTGTGTTAGAGTTTAAAGCAATGTCAGCAGTCTTCTTACAAAATGCCTTGCAAATGTATTTGTAGTAATTGAATGTGTTCACATTTCACATCTTGCAATGACAAACTTCAGTGTATTTTACTGAGCTATAATGAAATCTCAACAAATTACAGTGAAGTTTGTTTTTATATAACAAAATATTTAAAAAATGTGCTATGAATAATGTAAAGGAAGACCTGTTATTAAGAAATGGTTTTAGGGTTATGACATTTTTCATTGGCTCATCCTCCAAACACTGCCGTTTCTTTAACTGTACCTCATAACATTCACTAGACTGTGTTATTTAGCTGTTAGAGATTGTGTTAGGTCTAATGCTCTGGCCAATACTGGTTGTAAAATAAACACACTTTTGCTGCTGGCTGAATGCTAGACATCCTTTCATTCAGGAAAATGAAGATCTGTTTCTTCATTTGTGTGTTTTTATCTGAGCCGCTGTTTGAGCAGCGTGTGGTTGAGCCTTGAGGTTTCTTCGTGTCTAAGTATATCTGGTGTTTTATGGAACATTTCACAGTGTCTGTGGTTACTCCTATTGGGCAGTTCCCCAGTTGAGCTGTGGTTAAAAATGTGAACAAGGAATATATGGGTCTGTTTTCCTGTTTTGGCTAACTTTAGCTTGGTTGAGGCAGACAGATGTTTGATTAGTAGAGCAAAAGTGGACCGCTCTGTTTTCTTTGTGGTTAGAAATATGAAGGGCCACACTGGTTGAAGCTGACTTACTCAGCGCACTGGTTTTCTGTCATTTTAAAATTGCATAACCAGGTTCTCCCATTGGATTTGACTGGGTGTGTGACTCTGAGACCAAAATAAAATTCTGTCATATTACATTAAATAATAATCAGAGCATACACGAGAAAGAGAGAGAGGACGGAAAAAGGATCACACGAGACAAATTAGCTTTTAGTAAAAAATATTTATTGGTCACGCTCATAAAAGACACTGCTGTTAAATATATTGTGCTATTTTATGTCTATTTTGAATTATGAAAAAGTGTGAGGACAATTATTAGCTGCTTGAGCAGATGTTTTTATTTCCCTTCAATGATTAATGCACTGCCTAATTGTATTTATAGTTGCAAACATATTTCTCCAGATTACAAATTATAAATTTGAAGTACTTATTAAACCATAAAAAAAATGTAAGCGCTTCCCCCCCATATGCAGTCTGTTTTGTTTGTTTTACAGCACACACAATTTATGCTTAGAGTAACAGTGCATCTAGACTTTGCAGAATTGATCACAGCACCAGAGAGGTTGCAATGTGTATTGGCCATCAAGTTTCATTTAAGTGTGCAGTTCTTAGCTGTGTTGTTGGAAATTCATACAAGAACATGTAAATGCATACATGACATTTTCTCGCCACAGGCCTCCATGCACATGCAGCACCGACACATTTGCATGCATTTCCATCTCTCACGCAGTTTCAGACTATTCGGCAGACATTAATTGCTGCTCCCTGGGGGCTGTGTGTCGAAGAAGTGGGAACATATTCATCAGAGAACCAAAAAAGGCGAGAGCATAAAGGAGGAATAATTGTTAGCTTTGTATTTCTGCACAAAGAGGGCTTTTAAACAGTGAAAGATGGAGAGAGAATGATGGAGCCAGGTGTTGGTCAGTTAACCTCTAATGAAGTGGAGAGTCAAGCTCATCAAATCGATCCTAATTATTCTCCTGCTTTGTTTCTTAAACTGAATTGAAACCTTCCTTCTTTGTCTTTTTCTGCTTAATGTATTACTGTGAGGAGAAACAAATATTCACTTAAGCTAAACAAGAACGCCTCAGCTGCTTCCTGACAGCAGCACTGGGCATCGTGTCTCCTGGGTCAGTGATTTTGTTCAACTCAGATCGAATTTGGATGGATTGGCTGAGCAAGATCCCTTAGAAACTTAACAGACAAATCACCATTGGCTCTTTGTTAATGATGCGGCTTCTCTCATAAAGAACTACTAAACCACTGCAAGCAGTAGTGACTCTGGTATTATACGTATCAGCATTTTGCAGGGCCAGAAAAAAGAATGACTTTATGACGGACACTAACAAGCAGTAATGTTGTTTAAAGATTTTAGACAAAACAGAATTTCAGCATTCAAGCCCTTGCAAACTGAAAGTAAGAAGCAAGAACTGCTTGCTTCTTACTTTCAGATGATACAGTCACCACTATGTTTCACTGTCAGGGTTGTGTGTTCAGAGAGCGAAACAATATTCGTTTTATGGCACACTTTGTTTTTATTATTAATCCAATCACCTTCTTTGACATGTTTTCTCTGTCGTCCATACGGCTTGAAAACTTCCTATGGCTTTCTTTTAACAACTATCTGCTTGGCACTGCTTCATCAAAGCCAGATTTATGAACTGTGCAGCTATTAGCTGTTCTGTGTCAGATTCTCTCACTTGTCCAAGATCATTTTATTGATATAATGTCATAAAAATGGCTCCACATTGGGTTGTTGGTTGTTTCTTTGCAGATCCTTCAGAGTCCTCATGGGCTTTATGGCTCCATCTTTGTGCCTTATTCTTGTCATTTTTAGATGCTAAATGTGGTAGAGCTCCATGAGATGTCCAAAACTTGAGATTATGTTTTACATCCAAACCCTGCTTTAAACTTCTCAACTTTCGAAATGAGCAGCGAAAGTTGCTCATTGCGAAATGGGTTCTTTGGTCTTCTTAATGCAGTTTGTTTGCTCTTGTTGTCATCAGTTGGGTTACTGATGACAACAAGCTACGAATGTTTTTAAATGTCCTAAAATACTGCGATACTTCACAACTGCCCAAATAATTTACTGTTGTCTTGATACAGGTGTTGGATTTGAATCGTAGCCCAGTGCCTTTCTGTTGGAGTTTTAATGTTCTCCCTGTGCGTGTTTGGGTTCTCTCTGGGTACTCTGATTTCCTTCTACAGTCTAAAAATATGACTGTGTTGCCCTGTGAAGGACTGATAAACTGTCCAGGGTGTGCCCTGCCTCTTGCTCTGTGATTACTGGAGACAAGCACAAGCCCCCATGCTGCTCTACAAGGACCAGCAGTTATAGAAGATGGATGAATTTCCCTACAGGAACATGTTTAATGCCTTAATACTGCTTGAAACTGAGTGAACTGTATCATTTTAAACACTAGCTTAAAATAATACATTCATTTTTTTTCTTCTTTGCAGGAAGCCTCTTGCTCAGCTTTTCTAATAATTCAGTTTCCATGCAGTATGAGATTGAGTATACCCACTGCAAGCACATTTTAAGCAAGGACACAATGATGATGATGATGATGATGATGATGAACCGGTGTAAAAGTAAACACTGCTCCAATGGATTTGCTCGCTCTCTTTTTCTCTCTCACAAAACAGACACCCGAAGATACCTAAAACAAATGGAGTCTGTGCACTGCCAAAGAAGTACAACAAACAAAGATTAGAGAAAATACATCAATGTATCCGCCTCCGTTCTTTATTTACTCTTAAGCTCAGCCTGGGGTGATAGGAACTGCAAACACTCGCGTCTAACTTGCCAACTATTTCCACTATTGCTGATGCTTCCTTTTCAGTGAACACCCCACCTATTCTTCTGTAATTACACTAATTGGAGGATCTGAATCTGGACATTTTACAGTCCGCTCGGATGCCCTGGACACAAACACGTAGAGTTTCAAGTCCAAGCTGTAGATGAAGTGATGACAATTCATTTGTGGTGACAGTAATAACACTTTGATGATGCCAATTATACATCAGCCTTTGTTCTTCCCTCACCAGTCTCTCAATCTGACTCTTTCTGCCTCTCTTCTCTTTTCCAACATGATTCTCTGGGTTATTGTGGATATCCAGGACTTTATTGATCTTTATTTGTATCAAAAGGAAAGCAAATCCCACCTACAATGATATTGTTAGACTAATTAGCGTTATTTACTCGGAATCAGTCCATTAATTGTCGTTACTGATGGACAAGTTTTGGATCTTTAATTGCATTACATTTTAAATACATAGGCTTTAATACGGTGTTTACCCATGATTTGCATCTGCCAGCTTTAACTTTGCAAGGAATGGTTACGAAATTGGGGATAATTGACTATTTGTTCAGAAAAGCCTTTGTGAGATCAGACAGTGATGTTGGACAAGCAAATCAAGCTCATACTCTCCACTGTTATTAATTCAAAAGATGAACTATTGAGTTCAGGCCCTGTGAAAGCTGTTAAACATCCTCCATTTCAAACTGTCATCCATGCCCTAATTGACTTTGTCTTTTTGCAAAGACATGTTAGAACTTCAGTCTTGAAAGTGCACAATGCAATCAGGTAAATACTGTTCTTCTGGCAACTGCAGAATTGCAGTTGCAGATGAAATGTCAAAACTGGATTTTTAGACAGGATATGAGGAATGTGGCTTTTACTGTTTCTTTATACTCCTGGGGTAAGTCATAATTTCAGTCATTGTGCCCTAATCAGTGAATGGTGCTCAGCCGAGCTTTTAATTGTTCAGTTTTGTTTGTAGTTCTTCACGTTTGCTGAATCGCTTGCTGATTGTTTACAGCGTTGAAGGGCATCCTATGTTTGCGATTGTACTTGTAATTCATGCGGTTGTGTCCACTGACAGCTCATGCTACACGATGCGTGACCTGCATGACTTTCACTCATAGGTGGTCTCCTCTCATCAGTTTGATTTTGGAGCTGCTAATATGCCTGTCATGTTAACATTGATACATCTGCAGGCCAGTCTGTGTCCTACTCAGGAGGAACCAACGCCCCCGTACCCACAGTAGCCACAGTGGATAGGTGGGGGGTTGAACTCATGGGTGGGCCTGTGGTTTGAACTGCTCTGAGCTGCAGAAGTGATACAGTATTTCATGTGCGTGCAATAGACAAAAAATGATAAATAGAGGTTTTATTGGTGAGCTGCTATGCCGGGTGGTGCTCTCTGGTCTTTCTCTTGTCTTTTGATTGATGGTTCCCATATGTTAAAGGAGGAGGTGTTACAGTGTGCAGGTGTATCTGAAAGTGAAAATAGCACCCCCGCCCCTCTTCCCACAGGGTATCCCTCTGACAATCTCCTGTCCTGTCTCAGCCTAGAGAACTCTGTGTGAGGATGCTGCACTACTTCAGCCTCACACAGCTTCTACATTGAGCTGGAGGACTGCTTACAGTATCTGTAAGCCGTATAGTGCAAACACATTCACAGATGAAAGATGCAGACTCCTTTTGGTCCTAGTGAGCCTCTGTCCAGCAGGTGGATTCAAAGCTCCATGTACATGAAAGTAGTTTGACCCTGTTTCTCATCTGTCAAAGGATCCTGACCCTAAAGACTAAGATAGCAGAAGTACAAGGTGAAAGAAAAATACACAGACAACCAGCTCTGCTCCTTGTTAAAAAAGATTCAGCTTCACTAGATAAAGATGTCAAAAACAGTGTAAAGCACTCAGCCAAAACCTCGGAGAAAAATTGATCTTGAATAAGAATTTACTCAAAATTTCACACCCATTGTAAAAACTCCTTACATTAAATTTGCTTTCTTTTTTTGCATTGCATAAATAACTGAATGCATTTTTTATTCACAATTGGATTAGAACTGGACTCAAACTATAAATCTGAATTCCTTTCTGATTTTAGTTCTATTTTAGTGTCATGCATGAAGGTTTGCACAAAAGGACAGATCACTGTAGAATCCAAGACAAACTATTTACTATTTTAATAATCCATCAGATCTATTCAGCTACATGCCCACCTACGGTGAAACTAAAAAGTAATACTCAGGGATCCACGCCATCTTAGCAGGCAAGCGCAGAGCAAAGTGTAGATAAACCATGGCTTCCAGACCAACCAGTGTGCGAGAGAAAATCGCTGCTGTCTTTACCTACCGGTATGAGACAGCGAATGAAAACATATCAGAAGATGTGTTCAAGCTGCCTCGATCTCTTAACGTAGTCCAATACTCAATGAACAGGAAGAATGCCAGTGTTTAAACGGCTTTGTAAAGGACGTACAAACTCTTCCTGTGAATGGCAAGGTTCTGGTGACTGGCAGAGTAAGTACATGTAACATACACGTATGTTACATGTACGCAACATACATGTTACGTACATGTATGTTACGTAACATACATACGTAACATACATGTTACGTATGTAACATGTATGTTACATACGTAACATACATGTATGTTACATACGTGTTAGCTTGCAGAGAAAAGCTACCTCAGCTAAGGTACTTTTGCTAGCTCGGCAGTAAGTACGACAATAAATATCACTATTTATCTTAGTATTACACAGAGGTGGGTAGAGTACTCAAGAATTGTAATAATAGTTGTAATGTATTTATGTTGTTTATAAATTAGGTAGCAACAGGCGAGAGCTCCGCTTATGGTTTCTTTATTGTTGTCATAGCAACTCCTTAGCAGCTGCCTAGTTAGAAAGTTCACGGAAGTGTGACGTCACATGACAACCATAGCCGTGTCTGCATTCTTCGAAAGCCGAGTTTGTTAAAAAAAAAAAAAGGAAAAAAAGATTGTAAGCGAATCACGTCACAGCGCTGCATGTATTCCTGTTCTGACGCATCATATTTTGTGATGTCACGTCTCGCCCTGTTACGTAACAGGTGGACGGGTTTATACCAGTCCTTTAGCTAAAATTCTCCCTCATTTGAAATTGGTTCTAGTGGTAGCAGATTCGAGTATACGCCAGCAAGATGGGTTTCTCAATTGTACTTAGAAATGCGCTCAAGGTTATAGTGGAGGACTCTGTGATTCCTGCAATCGATGAGTTTATCCACTATATTCCAGAACAAAAGTGGGAAGATCTGGCATCTGGATGTCCAGATCAAAGCATCAGAAAAAGGATAGCAGCTCTGTTGCACTACCTGACACAGGTCTGTTCAGATGTGGTTTTGGACATCTTCAAGAACTGCCAATACAACTACAAAGAGTTGAAAGCCGTAATGGGCAACATCATTTCTCAGGCTTTTGCTCGAGTCCTGGACATCGAAGAGGACTTCCAGACAGAGAGTACGGAGATGTTTAACATGCTTTTTTTAAAACATGTAATCTCAGCGGCCACATCTCGTTTGGACAAAGAAGACCCCTCACAGTGGCTGCAGGTGAGTGTAAGATTCAATTCTTTGATGCAACATGTCACCATCTTAATCCAGGAACTTGTAGCAATGAGGAGAAAAATCGTGGAGCTGAGAAAGTCAAAACTTTCCTCAAAGAAATTCTCAGGCATTCCAGAGGATGGGATGTCTGAGGAAGACAGGAAAGAAACAGTTAGGCTTTTCGTGAAGTTGTTAATGTCGAGAAGCATCAAGAAGGCAAAGATATGTTGCTTTCCTGATCACCTGGAAGCCACTGAAAAACGAATTGTGGGGAAAATTTGGACGAAAGTTGAGAGACAGGAATTTCAAATTAAACAGAAATGCATTCCTAGTCTGTGCCACCAGGTTTTCAAGAACATCACTGAAAACATAGGTTGCTCCCCTGGAAGGACACTGGCTTTCATCGAACATAATTTAGTTGACAATGTTGTTGTGTCATGTTTTGAGCATGAACTGAAGAAGTACCAGAAAAAGAAACACAATTCTTTCAGAAGATTCTTTTCTCGTGCTATGAAAACATTGACACACAATTTTACTAAATAAGAGACCTGGAGAAGAACACCAAGAGGAGGTTGTTCCTCTGAAGATAGCAGTGAAATGATTGCACATTTCAAGGCTCCCATGCTAAGAAGTTAAAGGTAAAATTTGCTACATCTTTGACATAAATGTATTTCCACCTGGAAAGACTCACACAGAGTGAAAGTAAGTTTACGAAGGAGGAGCATGATGAGGTGATTGGCTGGACAGGTGAGATGAAGAGTCTTCCATTTTGAATTTATGCTCAGGTTTCATTTTGACCTGCAGAGAGAAAGCAGAGAGAAAGTGGCTATTAGAAAGTTTATTTGACAAATAAACTTTGGTGGTGCTCGGACGTGTCTCTGGTAACCTCCATCAGAGAGGATGACCTGCCGCAGAGAAGGATTAAAGACGTCTTTCCCCCAAAAATCAAATGAAAGAGGGGACCGGGACCGAGCTAAGGTCGGAAGAAATAAGGAATGCTTGAGAAGATGACCAGACAAAAAGACAAGCATACCTGCAGAGAAGAATATGTATAGACTGCTTGAGAATCGAAAGGGAAGAAATGGGCTGGATGAGCCTGCAAAGGTGAAGAAAAGGACGGTAAATGGGTGCCTGCAGAATAATAAATAGTACGTGAAAAGCTGAGATGACGATAATAGCAAAGGGACAATGATGCCTACGAGGGTATACGGAGGGTGCACGTAGAGGTGTCCGTAGGGCAGTGTTTCTCGGTTCCAGTCCTCAGGCCCCTATACCCTGCATGGTTTAGGTATTTCCCTTCTGCTACACACCTGTATTGAATCTGTGGGTGATTAACAGACTTCTGCAGTAATTGATGGCTGCAGAAGAGGTCATGAAATCATTTGGATCAGCTGTTCTGGAACAGAGGCAGATCTGGAACATGCAGAGCGGGGGGGGGGGGCTGAGGACTGGAATTGAGAAGCACTGCAATAGGGAAAGATAAGAATGCCTGCCAAGCCATTGAGAGGGACTGCAAAGGCATCAGGAGCCTGCCAGGGTTTGGTAGAGATGAAGCTTCATCTCACCATCACTGAGATTCTCCTGATCAGAGTAGAGAAAGAGGAGAAAATGGATCCGAGCAGCAGGAGATTTCTCAGGCATAGATGACAAAAAAGAAGAAGAATAACAAAGAAGGAAGGCCAGGGATCTCTGCGAAGAGACCTCATGATCTTACGCCAGATCATGAGGCCATGGTGAGGTTGTGTGGAAATCGCCGGGCTTTATGAAGGAATGATGAGCCTGATGATCGGAGGAGATGAGGAAGATGATAAAGAGTCTTACAGTTTGAATCTACGCTTCATTCAACTGTGTGAAAAAGATCAATTTAGTTACAGTTTGAAGCAACTGAAATTAATTTTTTTTAAATCCAAAGCTGTTTTTTAATTGTCAATGTGAAGCTGTGAGAAGTATTCATTTTAACATACAAAATTACATTTTTTCTCTAAGTTGTGCTTTTCAGCTCCTTCCTTATTTTCTTCCTTCACCTGCAAATAATTTAGTTTTTTTATGACAGGTGTTTCATTTGAAACTGTTTTTTTATGCATCTATTGCAGAAGATAAAAGAACAGACAAAAAGCAATAGTGCATCAACATAGTTAATAACTTATGTAACTTAAGTTAATAACTTAACTTAGGTTATTAAATTAAGTTAAGGAGTTAGTAACTTATTAGCTTAATAAGTTATTAACTTAGTAAGCTAATAAGTTATTTATAACTTATTAACCAATGTTATTAAATTAAGTTAATAAGTTAATATTAGGTTATTAACTTATTATGTTAATAATAAATTCAACACTATTGTGTTGTTATTAGTAATGGTAATATTAAGTTAATATTAACTTATTAAGTTGATAGTTCCTTAAGTTATTGAGTTATTAGGAACAACTTAATATTAAGGTAATATTAACTAGATATTAAGATATTATTAACTTAATATCATTAATTTACATATACTATAAAATATTAATAATATATAAATTATATATTATCATTATTAATTAATTATGTTACATATACTATTACATATTAATAATATATACATTATATATTATTATTAATTAAATTACATATACTATTGAATAATATATGCATTATATATATTATCATTATTATATTATTATTAATATATATTGATACTACTAATAGTAACTTAACTTATCATCATTGATAATAATTCCATGGGTTGAGTGACTTGTGGATTTGTGGACAAGAGTTGGTGACTCTTGTAGCTAATAACTCTGTCTACAAGTGTAGCTAGAGTTATTTGTGTTTCTTGTAGTGTTTCTTTATACATTTATAAAAAAATTACTTTGAATTACTTTGCCAAATTACCTTAGTAATTATTTGCAATCATATTCAATAAATTCAAATATGACTTAAATAAATGGCTGCACAGTGGTGCAGTTAGTAGCACTGTAGCCTTGGAGCAGGAAGGTCTTGGGTTTGAATCCAGGGCTCTTTCTGCATGCAGTTTGCATGGTCTCCCTGTGCATGTGTGGGTTCTGTCCAGGTGCTCCGGCTTCCTCCCACAGTCCAAAAACATGACTGCCAGGTTTATTGGTCTCTCTAAATTGTCCTTAGGTGTGAGTGTGTTAACTGCTGGAGACAGGCACCAGTGATCCCATGAGGGATAAGTCAGTCTCATGTCAGTCACTGCTCTCCCTATGCATTGCTATTTCAGGCCCCAATTATTGTTTAATATATGATGGTTCAAAAGCAGCTCTAAGCAGTCGGGTTTTTAGTCTAGACTTAAAGGAACTCAGTATTTCAGCTGTTTTACAATATTCTGGACGTTTGTTCCAGATTTGTGGTACATAGAAGCTGAATGCTACTTATTCATGTTTGGTCCTGGTTCTGGGGATGCAGAGCGGGTCAGAACCAGAAGACCTGAGAGGTCTGGAAGGTTGCTATGACAACAGCAGATCTTTAATGTATTGTGACGCTAAGCCATTCAGTGATTTATAAACTAACAACAGTATTTTAAAGTCTATTCTCTGAGCTACAGAGAGCCAGTGTAGGGACTTTAAAACTGGTGTGTTGTGCTCCAACTTCCTGGTTTTAGTCATAGCACCAGCAGCAGCATTCTGGATCTGATTAATTTTTTAGGCACACCTGTAAAGACACTGTGGCAGTAATTAATGCGACTAAAGAAAAAGTTTCTCTAGACCTTGCTGAGACATTTGTCCTGTAATCTTGGAAATGTTCTTCAGGTGATAGAAGGCCAACTTTGTAACTCTTTATGTGGCTCTGAAGCTTCAAGTCAGAGTTCATCACTACTCCCAGGTTTCGGGCCTGATCGTTGGTTTTAGTTGTAATAACTGAACCTGTGCGTTGTCTCTCGATTATTTTTCTCTGTGTCCAAAGATAATAACTTCAGTATTGTTTCTATTTTGACACATCCATACATTTATCTGTTCTGAGCATCTGTTCGGTGCTTGGATGTCACCAGATGACATTATGATCTCATCTGGTGACATCATAATGATCTGTGTATCATCTGTGTAGTTATGGTAATTAATCTTATTTCCTGTTATAACCTGAGCTAGTGTGAGCAAATAGATTTTAAATAAGAGAGGTCCTAGGAATGAACCTTGGGGTACCCCACATGTCTGCTTTGATGAGAAATTACATTTAAGAACAAAATTTTGTCAATCCAATAAATAAAAACTACCATACAGAAATGCAAGCTTAATGAAAAGGCTATTTACATTTCTTTAAAATTTCTTTTACAAAATGATTTTGAGTTTCTAAAATCATTTTGTCACACTTCTGGGATTTTTGAGGGCTAATTCTAGTTTATATTTAATTAAATGAAGATTTTCCTTTTACTCTACTGTTTATCAGTAGGCTGGAACTAAATAGAATTTGTGAATAAAAATCACAAGACTACACAAAAACTGGTGTAATATTATTTTAATACCAGTATAGTATAATTTATAGATGTCTGAGAGGTGACCACAGGAAAGGAGGTAAACTAGGAACATCTGTGGCTATTTTTAGACAAATAGTTGACACACAGGCACCAATGATGAGTTTTAATCTCTAATGTAAAACATCTGTATAGAAAGATGTTGAAACACGAGCCAGGTATTTTGTTCATGGGCTGTTTTACTGACAGCAACAAACTCAAATATGCTTTCTTACTTGAACTGCTTCAGTTTTTGTTGTGTAATATATTCCATCAGTGTGTAAATTATTGTTAGAGATAAACATGAGGAAATATTACTCTCAAAGAAATGTATTACAGAGGGAGAAAGTAATAAAAATATGTCATCATGTGCTTGTTTGTTACTTATCGGATTCAAAATGTGTGTAAACTCCACACAAAATTTGTTATCAGCAAATCAAATAAGGAAAACAAACTAATTAGTAAGCAAAAAGAAAGCGCTTCAAGTACATCTTGTACAGTCATATTTTAAAACAGAAAAAAAAGAAAGCAACAACCACTTGGCCGCAATGGAATTTACTCATACTGACGAAATGAAATGATTTTCTGAGAAATATTTTTAGATGTGGGAATGTGGGGTTAAAACAACCCCAAACAGTCTGTGTGCTGCATGTTACTGTTTAAATAAAGGAGTTATAGCTATCTGGCTCACTGGTGGAAGATGCTTCAAGGTAGGAGTCGAAGCCTGCCTTATAGCAGGTGGTTTTGGCTGTTCATCGACGAAGATGGCTGTAAAAATCAAATCATCATCAGACTTTCCAGTTTATATGTCGGTTTGTAGGGGAAATATTTCTCTTGCAGCAATTTATTGTTGTTTTGTAAATATTATATTTGAAACTTCTTTATTTTTGAAGGAAACATCTGAATCCACCTGTTGCTTTACTAACAGGTTTGTAAACCAGAGATGCAAACAGATTAAAAAACCTATTTGATAAAATAATAATAATAATAATAATAATAATAATAATAATAATAATAATAATAATAATAATAATACTCGAGAGCCACCTGTCAGTCCTCCGGTGTGCAACCTCTTATTTTTCCCTTCAGAATTTTTCAAGAACTGCTAAGATTTTCCATCAGCTTGTTTTTTAAACATGAATCCCATCTCTGTGTAGAAACTTCTCTTGATGGTTGGTTGTCTTAGAGGATAGAGGGGTATAATTTGCTCCACATATTACACTGCAAGTTTTCATTTTGGGTTTTGTTTTCACAACCATGCTAATTGGCAGCAACTAGTTGCTTGGCTGGAGTGTAAGGGGATTCCTGGGTGAAGACTACAGAGTTTTTTCTTTTTTTTATTTAGTGCCAGACCAGCATTACTTAAAGCTCTTTAGAAAACATCTGATAGAGTCTCTTGAGTGCTCCAAGATTGGCAACATGAATTGCAGCTTTCATGGAGCGGCTTGCTCTAATGTATTTTTGAGAACCGTATACTGTGTGTCTGTGTTTACTTGTGTAGGCGTGTGTGTCAAAGTGGGTTTTTTACATGCTTGTCAGCATATATGGGTTGAAGACTTGGCTTCACTTTGTTTTTGTGTGCCTGAGCAGTTGTGGCTGAAAATGTAAATAATTTGAAGCAGAGGCAGAAAATCAGCCACATAAAAACACAGCTGGGTGTATTTCAGAGATTTTTTTTTCCAAAGTGATGTCTCAATCCTTTGCAAAGCTATTGTAGGCTCACATTTTCACTTATTTATATACAGATACTAGCCTATACAGCAGAAATTTTGTCTTGCTTACTTTTTTAAGTGTGTCTGCCCCAGGCTTTTGTACTTTTACAGCTGTGTGATATAATTCTACTATATAAATGTTTAGGTTTGAAGTACAATCTTTTCACAATTCTGCTGTCCTCCTTTGAGAGTTAGGGCGGAGTATTTTTTTTTCCAAACTCTGTACTGAGACATTTTACTGTGTGCTGTGTAAATATAGGTTCATGTTAAAGTTTGGCTTGCAAAGGCAAAAAATAGGCATGAAGTTATCACTTCTAAAAGAGCTTTGAACAGTGGCTTTACTGTTCCTCAGAGAAACGGTGCTACAGCACTCTGTCTCCCCCATGTGGAGCCTTGTTGGATCCTGTGATTAAGTACAAGTGCTTTTCTTGTCGATGGTCTAATATGGTCATTGATATGGAGCGAAGATATGTCTGTGTTTTTGCAGACAAGGATTAATTTACATGAAATTCAAAGACAAAAAATCATAGTCTCCTATTTTTATAATTTGTTTTATGTCCTGAATGTACAGGACATAAAATATCAAACTATGTTAATAAAAAATGAGAAAAGCATTAGGTTCATGGTGCTTCATGTTGTATTTAATGTCTTTTATCATCTCCCCTCTTATTCTCTTGCAGGCATGAAACGTCCTTTCAGCCCATCGTCTTTTCCATTTCCCGATCTGGAAAGGAACAGTGTTGGCAGGAAACAACTTATTCAGATGGATAGTGAATCTTGCTTTGAGATCCAGAACGAAGGTGAAAAACTACATGACACATCACAGGGGGGCACTCGGCACTCTCCACCTTACAGACCCAAAAGAGAGCGGAAGCAGCGGACCTACACACTGTGTGAGGTCTGCAACATTCAGCTGAACTCAGCTGCCCAGGCCCAGATTCACTACAACGGCAAATCACATCAAAAGAGGCTGAAGCAAATCAGCAGTGGCAAAATGCCAGGAAACACAGGTAGGCCCCCAGGAGCTGCTTGGCTGACCACTTCTTGAGTTGCAGAATGAGGCCTAACTCAATTTCTAGCTCTGCCTAGCACAATAGAGCCATGCAGATTAACAGAATCCCACACAGTGTTCACAGTGCAGAATCACGAACCTCCCTGCACAAATACCCGTTACTGAATACAACAGAAGTTAAACAAATTGGATCCTGTTTGCAAAAATGTGTTCAGACACAGCCTTGGGGTGAGGAAACAAACCCACAAACACACTGCAATGCAATTGGAGCAAAGCAAACTCAGCAACTGAGGAACTAATTAGGAGCTCAATGTGTTGATGTTTCAAGGAGTAGAGCTCCTAGAAATGTCTCACTTTAACAGTAAAGTGATTCATGTTATTTTTCATTCTCTGCAGTGTCATTTACAGGTCTGCTGAAGATAACAATTGAATCTATTGCCTTATATTTTTGTTTGGAATAATTAACAAATCAAAAGTGTATCAAAACCTGGAAGCACTGATAAATGTTATTGTTACCAATAACTCAGAGAGAGGTGGAAATATCATGCAAAAGAAAAGAGTAAGGAACAAGTTTGCAACCACATTGTTATAGTAACATTAAACAATATATAGATAGCATGATTTCTAAATGTTGTTCTGCCCCTTTAGAGAATTTTTTATTCTGTTTTTAGTAGTTCATTTAGTGTGAACTACGTTAGATTTCATGCTAAATGAACACTTCAGTAACAAATATAGCATTTATACTTAGCTGATAGTTTATATGTATTTGTTAATTATTGTTACAAAATCAACATTTCTTGTATTCCATTTAATATCAAGGGGCAATTATTGAAAATCAGTTGACAAATCACAATCAATACTGAACTTTAACAACAGATTGACAAAATCTGAAAAAAAAAAAAAAAAAAACTTTACAGATGTAAAATTGTGGTACTGTTAAACGTGAATGTACGATTCACTGGAGGATATGAAAAGCGTTGCATTATTTACCTTTTATCATTTGTTTATGATGTTTGTTTATCCAAATGAATGTTGAGATTTGCAAGAATGTAGTCAGCTTACTCGAGTCTAGAGAACAAATTTTCCAGAACTTTGTCAGACACTAAGCCCATGTGTTGCAGTCTAAATTGCCTGTTTTGGTACACTGCTGCAGGGGATGCAGAGTGCATATAAAAAGATGTGTTTTTTATGTTGGGGTGTGTATAAGAGGACATGCTGCAGTTGTGGTGTGCAGATTCTCCCTGACACACAGTCACAATCATGCAGCCTTATCTCTGCTCACCTTCTGCTGACTCCCTCAGGCTGCCGGCTCTTCGGTGTCCTCGACTCCACCACATCTCCTGTGCTCTGGATGTGTGTCTGTGTATACGTGTGCATCCTGCTCGCCTGCTTCTGATATTTTTAGAATTTCTAAATGCTACAGAGTTAGTAGTTTGTGCTGGGGAAATAGAAATACATGCCTCAATGCATCCATGTCTATGTCAGCTCTCATGTCATTTGTAAAGGTGGTTTCTGTGGCTGGTATAGAGGCTAACATGTTGAGAGATCACAGGATTTTAAGAGCAACCAAGAAAATGTAAATTAGTTTTTGGTGTATATGTAGCATGCAACGTGTGCGTGTTACTCCCAGCACATTGTTTCATGTCAGCTCATGTTTGCCTTTCTCTCTGCTTCGCTGAGCTGACAGTGGGTCCAGGCTCTTCTCTCTTTCCCTTTTCCCTCTCTCCCTCTGGCATGGATACCAGACATGTGGAGCAGCCATTCTTTCGGAAAGATGAAAGTCTGAATGTCTCCGCGATTAAAAGATTTCACTCAGTCATTATGGAGAATATGCTGGGAAGCTCACTGACAAATCTGATTGGCGATAACTTCCCCAGATGTTAAAATTAGAGCCATGTTGTATAATGATGAAACATGGCTTTGCTAAATGCTAGATTTCATAGTGAATGCTCAGCTTGTTTGTGGGCTGAATATAGTTAACATAAAGCAAATCCTAAAACATCACGTTTTTTAAAGTTTTGTTACAAGTACATTCCATTTATAATGATCTTGTCACATTATTGTGCCTTGTGCTTCAGTGGGGAAGGGACACTCGAGAGCAAAGAAAGATAAGTCTATGCCAACACCTTAATATCCATTGCACACTGCAGAAAAGACAATTGGATCTCTAGATAATAGGTAGCCAAGGATTTTTGGGATGTGTGCTACAGAATAAAACAATTGGGACATAATTATTTCAACTGTAACCCAATAATAATATAGATCTATCTGATGCTATGCCATGCTCTATGCACCAATAAAGATATATTTAGCTCAGCTGTCAGGTGTTTAAAACTAGAATCAAAACGGACTCTTTGACCTACTGTACTTTCTTTTAATCTGGCTAAAATTATCTGATCACTTGGGGAAATTCATGGAGCACTGACATTTAATTTTATGATGGTCAGTTGATCCTTAAATATGAAAAGAAAACAAGATGGTGAGTGGACCACAAAAATACTACTCCCTGTCCTGACCCAGTGGCACATGCATGCTTCAAAGACATGGTAGAACTTAATGTTCCACAGACTCAATTTTCTCACACTTAGACCCCTGTAGCCAGGGTTTTTCAATATGCCTGCATGCATGGCATGATAGAAAATAGTCTTCTAGTGGCTTAAAAGAAAATCTATTGCAAGAAATTCATTAATTCATGAGTGACCTTATTTACAAGATTGCATGCACTATGGGTGCGAATACAGTTTACAGTTCCTTTATGAGTGTAATATATGGCAGAGCTTTCTGATAAAACTTGCTCCTCATTTTATTTGTTGGTTCAAATTACCCATTTAAATGCTGTTGATCTTGCTCCTTAGCTTACTGGTGTTTATAGTGTTAATGTACACAATTACATATACAACACATCAATGAGCTGCTGTCCAATGATACGCTGTGTTACTTTCACCACTGTGCAGAATGTAATGTTCAACATCCATGTGTCAACACAAGAGCCGAGGGACGTTGGGCTGACATGAATTCATAATTATAACTTTTTGACAACTGTTTTGGTTGTGTTTGCTTCTGTTAGTCTTCAATAAGTATGAATGTTTTCTTTGAGTGGAAACAGATTTTGCTTTGTTTTTGTTGTGCTCTTTTGTTGTTTAATTTTTCTGATTTATTCACATTTATTGTGGTGTGAATAAATGCTAATGTAGGTAGTTGTCTTTTTTAGTGTTCGTATTGTGTTCTATGATTAACTCTGGTTTTTTCTGTTTTACTAAAGCATTGGAAACTGGATTAAAGCCAAGGATTTTATGCATGAATGCATTTGAACATCTGCATTTGTGTTTCATTTGCCTTGCAATATTCCTATTTTTCTGAAATTTTCCTTCTCTGTTTAAATGCCTTTGAACACAGATGTGCTTCTATAGACTTTGTAGTGTATATATTAGAAGTTCAGTGTGAGTATTCCTGGATATTCTATTAAAAGGATAATCATAAATGTAAATGTGGATGTTCCCTGTTTGTAGTTTCACTGGGCTGTCTTTTTCATGTGGATTTCACAATTTCTTGAAATTCAACGGGGCTTTGGAGTCATGTGCTTTTGTTGCCATGTCCTCACCTCCAGTCCCCTCTCCTCACTGTCCGTCCCTCGCTCTTCCTCAATTTGCCCCAGGGTGCAGCCCCGCTTTGTAGCAGCAGTTCAGACTCTGAGAAAAGGTCGCCAGCCAAGCCGGTCTGACACCCAAAGCTCTGTGTAGCAAAAAACATGAGGTCTGGCATCTATAAGGCCACCAAGAGGGGACATATCTCTCAAACGCCATACAATGTTTGCGTTTACCTGGGTTATTACAGGTCAGCTTCATGTGTTTGTGGAGAAGGCCATTTGACTCTAACTATCAGCCCTTATCTGTGTTTTCTGATACATAAACCTTTACTGCCATCGCTCCTGCAGACATATCTGCTAAATGAATTGAACTGTTGGTGAGTTTACTAAATGCCAGAAAATATCAGGCTGTTTATTCAGCATCTTGTCAGTTTGGTCACCTGGCATGACCCCTTTTTCAGTCAATTTTTACTGTTTATCTCAAAGTCTGAATATAATGGAACACATTTGTCATTTCCCCTGGTTTTCACAAAGTGTGTGGATATGCAGTCATTTACACCAGCCACAACTCAGTGCATTTAGATATCTATTTATGGTGAAGATGTTTTTATGAAGTTTCCCTTGAGCATCAGGATAGTGGCAAAAGTGATCAAAGTAACTTTGAATGTATTTTTGCTGTTGGTGCCAGATGGGTTTACTTAAATATTTCAGAAACTGCTGATTGGATTTTTACACACAATTGTCTCTTAGGTTTACCAAGAACGGTCCAAAAAAAGAGACATCAAGTGAGCAGCAGTATGTTTGCTAACTTTCCTTGTAATTAGAGGTCAGAATGAGCAGACTGGTTTAAGATTATGGAAAAGTAACCATAGCTCAATCAACTGCTAATTAAGACAAAACATTCTCTGAATCCACAATGCATTAAACCTTAAATCAGATAAAGGAAACCACACTCAGTTTGTAGACTCTACCATTTTTGGCCCATTTTGAATGAATTTTCAACTTGTGACAATTGTGACAGTTTTTCGAATGGGGCTAAATGTCGGCTTAATTCTGTGTTGTGCAATGTATAGTAAACAATCGGTAATGAGAAGCGATTAACACCTTAAAACCAGCTCCCAATCAACAAACATATGATCGCTTGAAAATCAAACCTATTTGAAATTCTGGTCGCCACTCATGAGGGTGTAACTGTTGAAGTATCACCAGGAGGCAAATTTACCTGAATCTCTCACACTGTGGATGTGCCAATATAAGATCAAGAGTGAAAAAGGAGCTTTTCTGCACTTTTGTCTATGCAGATTGTCAAAGAAGCATGTTTGTTTTTACTGAGCATTGTCTCATTCTAGAGTGACCTTCTGCTCAGTTCCAGGTTTTTCTTCTTCCTCTTCTTTGTAGTTTCAGATTCAAGAGTCTGACGTGTCGTGTTCCCACATGCAGTGTGAGCAGTCAGGTCGTATCAGAGCATAAGTTGTACTGTGTAAGAACATGATTTGTGGGTTGTGAATTTTTGAACTTACACGTTAAGCTGGAGCTGAATAAAACTACTGAAAATACCATACAGTATGTGCCTAGATTAAGTAAAACAGATGTTTGGTTCAACAAAGTTGTACTAAAACAGAATGGAAAAACATTGCTGTTCTGCTCAATTTAAAATTGAGCTGTAGCATTTAAAAGCTAGGGTGAAAAAAACGACATTAAAACATGGCTTTACCTTCATTTGTATTAATAGTTTAGGTTGCTGGTTGGTTTGGACACTGCAGCCGACCTGAGTAGGTATCACTGCCAATCATGATGGCAGTGATACCATCATGGTTGGCATGGTATGATGGTATGGTGATGAACCCACGAGTAATATACCAATACTCGTGGGTTGGTATATTTTTATGGTTTCTGTTTTCTTGCTTACCAGTTTCCCGGTGTATTCTATCAGCCATTTTCTCTAATTGTCTTATTTGGTGCAAGTTACTGGCAGCTAACAATCAACTTCCCATTTTCCTACTTGACATTGAGTTACTTGCCTTCCTTCAGAGTTACACCCTGTTACTAATCAACCACCTGCTCCTCATTCAGTAATCACCTCCTTGGCATCAGTTAGTCACCTGTTGCTCAGATCTTCCACCAGCATGCCATGGTCATCCTGTGATTTTTTTTGGCTTCTCCCTGGACTCTTTTATTTTATCTTATATTTTTCCAATTTTTAGTTCAAACTGTTTATTATCCATCCTCCTATCTTCTCTTTGTATTAGGGTGCTCTGATTCAACATCACATGACAGTTTAACTTGGGCATTGATTGTGTCCACCATGTAAATAGGGTTGGGGTGTTCATCAAATTTTTACACACAAACACTACAATGGCCATTGTAACCTGATTAAAATCCATTCTGCACAAGCCCCGCTTGAATTAGATTAAGAAGCACGTAATAAAGTAAACAGCAAGTGAAGGGAAATCAAAAGCCAAAGACAGATGGCCACATCTGTCCCAGCTTACTTAAGTGAAAATTGAAATATCTGACAGCTGTAGGTACACTTCTGTCGTTCTGCACCAATGTAAAACTAATTGCTCCATTTCTGAACTGATGTATTGAAAATAACTCTTTAGCACAAGATAGCATGACGAATTAAGTTTGTTTAAATAACTACTGCAAATCTTTATATGTCAGACTAACGCTTGAAATGAATGTGATCCAAGGTTTAAAAAGAAAAATTGACATCTTGCCTGATTTGACTGAAAAGAAGTATGTGACTTCAGCGATCTCACAGTGAGTCAGATGGTATAATAAGCTACCTTATTTCTCCTTCCAAAATAGTCCTCGGAAGGTGAAGCACAGCAAGTTCAAGAGATGATGCTTTGTACTAGTCAGCTAAGTTCTGGTAAAATCAACGTAGTTCTTTTCATATTACAATAATTTATGCAATATTTAATTTTTTTTGGTATTTGAAATATCGATTTTAAAATGTCTTTGACGTAATAAAGTCTACAGCTGATGGGTTTATCTTTTTTGCCCCAAATCCCCTTCCATTTTGCTAAGTTTTATCCTTTTCACCCAGCGGCTGCTTCCAAAAAGCCTCATGAAAGGCTTTCTTTCCAGCCAGAGAAAAGGCCCTGCAACTCCTCTCATCTCACCTCCACCTTAGCCTTTCTCTGATCCCCATCATTACAGGCCTTTGGAAGGTCTAAATTACAGCAGAGTGACTTATTACCAACCACATCTAAGGGCAGAAATGGAAGTAAGAGCGGGAGAAGAGGTAGAATAGAAGGGAGATATAGGAGGATAAAGTGGATGGGGAGAGAAGCATGAGCAACACAGAGAAGGGCTAAAGATTGGTGAAGGCTCTTAGAGACCAGTCTGAACAGAGAGAGTGGGTGGTGTCAGACGTTGAGGGGCAGACAGAGACAAACGCTGTCTCTTGCATTGCATGCTGGAGCAGTCTGATAATACACACATGATATATGGTGTAAAATGGTTTGCCATACCACGTAGTTCCCAAAGTTCACACGCATCCTCCATCCTTTGCATTCTTTTCGACACAAGTGATAAGCTACCTCTGCAGAGAGTCACAAAGTGTCTTTGTGGGAATCAAGAGGAGCATCCTCTCAAAGTTTAAACAGATCTCAACAGAGCTATTGTGTAACAGCCAGTGAGCAGAATAGGCTGCAAACAGTTGGAGCGTTTATTGTGTGCAGCTCGGTGGACCTCCAGAGACCCTTGCTGTGTTGTACACGTAACTAAAGTCGACAAGCGTTGGTAAACAGATGTAATCTTGGCTGAATGAGATGAGAATGAGTGTGGTGGTGTTTGTGGGGTATGCTAACAAAGCCAGAAGCAGACATCTCACAGGAGTAGGTGACATGTTGGCTTTTGCTTAGCATATATTCTAATGTTCCAGTCTTGTGCTGTGTGGGTGTTACACAGAGACATTTATTAATTGTATTGATTTCTGCCTTTTAAAAAAAAAAACTTATTTTTATATGATGCAGCATAACATGCAAATGTACAGTGCTGTGAAAAAATATTCTCTCCCTTACAGATTTCTTTGAGTTTTGTAATCAAATAATGAGTTTATTAGCAGAACCTGACTGCATGCTGAGGAGGAAATTCAGTATTTTTTTTTCAGGACACCGGCCCTAGAGCATTGCACTACCACCACCATGCTTTCTTTTGAAATCCTACCTCTAATGGTACCCAGACCTTCCACAAAGTTCTAGGTTTTGTTCGTTTGTACGTAGGGTACTTTACAAAAAGACTTGCAAGTCATAAAGTTGTTTGAAAAATGTGAGACAATCCTTTGTGTTCTTTTTGGCCATCACTGGTTTTTGCCTGAAACTCTTCAATGGATACCATATTCGTATTTCTTATTGTTGAATCATTACCAAGTCAAGTGTGACTGTTTGAGTCCACAGTGTGCTGTTGGAACGTTTTTGGCATGTTGGTCATACCAGTAAAGGCTCATCACTGTTTCATCATGTGATTAACAACTCAAAGTGTTTCAGTGGAGTTTGAAAGCCTTAGAAATGACTTTGTAAGCCTTTCTAGATTAATAGATGAGTTAATAGAGTTATCACATTTTCACAGCACTGCTGATAAAATTTGTTGTTGCTTTTAAAAATGGAAAAGTTAAACTTTTTAATTAAATGTTTATGTCCTAATTAAATAAACTTTATGAGTCTTGAGATAAAATTTTCCAATGTTTAAGTTGAGAGACTGAATCATTAAATAATTTTTAAAAACTGCATTCATAACACTTGCACCGTTTGACTTGGGCTAGTTCTATAGATTTTATGCAAATCAGACTATATACAACACATTTTGGTTTTTATATTACTCTGCTTCCTACACACGCACACACAATTCCATTTAAAGATTGGGGGAGGAAACTCATGGATGATTTTCATTGTTATTCATGTATTAATTTATTCACTCATAGCTGACGTGAACCGGGGCTGTAATATGCAGATGTGTGTTCTGTTTCTCAATGGGAATTTTCCGGTCTACTGCCTTTAGCTGCCACTAATAATAAAGACAGGCAAGAGAGGTGGGGGAGGAATAGAGGAGAGGGGAGAAATAATAGTTAGAGAGGGAAGGTTGGAGTTGTCAGGATGCCTCCAGTCATCAACTAGCTCTCAGATCCTCTGCTGGCTTTCCTGCACACACAGAAACATCCAGACACAGAGAGAGACAGACACAGACCTGGTGAGATCATCCTGTGAATGATGTCGTCCTTGGCACGAAGGTGAGCCTGTAGAGGTGTCCTCCGTGTTGTTGACAGGACTCCTGAGCTGCATTGTCATGGTAAAGTAGAAAGTGATTTTAAACTGACTTTGTATCATGCAACAGGATCAAAGATATGAGACCAAACTTTTTTTAGCCTGCTACACAAAAAACCAGCTGCAGCTCAATATTTGCCAACAAGGATACTTAAAACACTCCAATAAACTACTTCCTTACTTTTCTCTTTACAAGTTTATTTCTCAGTTCAAAAGTAGCTGATAAAAAGCTAATGTGTTTTATTTGCTGCTTTGTTGGAATTCCTCCTAAGAGTCTCTTCAAGAAAACAAACAGCTGAACAAAGTGACTTTATCCCTTCCCGAGACAAAAATGGACATACAATACCCTTTGGGTAATTGTCTGTGAGACACCTTGTTTTCTGTGTGTATTGCTGTAGTGTTGAACCCACGTTGGTTCCTGTGGGAGGATCACAGGAGTAGAACGTTGACAAGCTGGAGGAGTAATGATGTCAAGGACGAGATGCTAACAGGCAGTGAAGGATTTAGTCTATTTTCTCTCAGCTGCTGGATCTTTAGGAGATATTAACCCCATCCTGTCTGAGTGATGAAACCGTGCAATGGTAGCTAGAAGCAAGGCTATGGGAGAATTCATTTAGACACGTTACTGATACAGTGGCATATACTGTACCACCCAAAGATATTTGTACCCCTTCTTACATTTACCACTACAAACTTCAGTGCATTTAATCGGTATTTTATGTGGACCAACATAAAGTAATGCATTCTGAAGCGAAATGGATCATGGTTTTTAGAACTTTTTGGGGTCGATAGTACCATATAGCATTGCACCTAGAGATGCAGTTCATTTGGGGTCTTTCCAAAAAAGGCCTTAGGGGGAAATGCATGCATGTATGGCGCTCTGTCAGATCTTCAGAGCCTCAGATCTTGCTTTTCACTTTACCCTTTGAACTTCTCCAAAACTGTACAGCTGACCTGTCTGATTTATCTCTCAGGTCTTCATGCTAATCTTTGCTCAGTGATATCTCCAACAAACCTTCAAGCATTGGTAGCAAGCAGTAAAGTGTGGCAATTATTACCTACGAGTAATTTTAGGCATTTTAATCTTCACAAATCCCTTAAGTTTTAGCTATAATTGTCAATTTTAGACCACAATAAGCTCTGAATACTAAAATGTGAAGCAGAACTGTATTATGCATATGTGCTTAATCAAATTAATCTAGAAAATATACTTGTAGATATTTAATAGTTTAGGACAATACTGTAAAGATCACCATTGTGAGGGCTCCTCCGAGAGACCACATGCTGTTCGTAGACATAAGCAAGCATCACTTAATGTTTATAATTATAATTATAATTTTAATGAAGTCCAAAAAAATAAAGACAACACAGAAAATTCATTTCTTCGCTCAATTATCTCAGTTGCAACAACTGATACAATAAGTCAATCTGGGCCACCATGGTGACTGGTGTCTCAGCTGCTCAGTCAGCTCAATTTTATTGTTGTAGCACATACGTGTACAGCTAGACCCCCTCATATGGCCTGACAGAAATATTCTCGGAGCAAATTCTCTTCTTTTCTCCCAGTCAGTCTTAATGTTATTTCTGGCGTTATCTCTTCCATTAGCTTATTATGTTGACATCTAGAGCTGTCCTACACTGGCTGTCTTGCTCTCTCATCAGTAATGTTTGTCTATTCTTTGTCCAATTAAATATATGTGGCAACTTTTGTTTTCCGTAGAAAAAGAGTCTATAAAAACCTCTCTGATTATTTTGGACATTGTAAACATAAATGACTTTGGTAATCCTAACTGAAAAAATAGGAACGCTTAGGTCAGTTAAGTTTACCTAAATGTAAACCTAAAGACATTCATTGAAAAAGAAACATTTCTCTCTGCTACTCATCTGTAACATTTGGTGACAAAACAAACAGCTCCACACCTAAATTGGCAACACAGAAAGAGGCCCTACGCTTACTCGCAAATGTACCTTTCATCTCTCACCTGAACGGATCAAATTTTACCGACATAAGCATTTGAAAGCTGATTCATCTAAAAACCAGCCAAAATCTGCATCGAATTACAGTTAGACGCACACTGATTTAGTAAGTTGGTTTATCTTCACGTCTATGCTTCATATTATAAATACTGTAGAAAAAACACACAAATGAGACAAAAATATGCAGAAGCAAAAAAAAACAAAAAAAAAACTTTTGTCTTGTGTCAGCATACAAACACAAAATTTTCTTGTTGCCAGAAAAAGAAAACATTTAACATTATTGTTTTAATCATAAAAATGTTGAACTCAGTTTTGTTCCACTGCTACCAATTCTCAAATCAAGCCTGCTGATGTCTTGTTCTATTCTGACTTTTTAAACACACTGGGTATCTTCAGCTGAGGCCCACAGGCATGCACTCAGCAGAGTCTTCACCAGGGGCCAAATCTGCAGCATATAATTAGCTTTTAATCAGCACCCTTATTCAGGCAAGCAGTAAAGATTAGCTCAGCTTGGGCTCTGCCTAAAATAAGCATTCATAAATGTGTGTGAAAGCCTCTGACCCATCGCATCCAATCATTCACAGACAATACCGCGCTCCCTCCCTGCAGTCCTTATCCCCCCCACCCCCTAATTTAGCCTTGAGAACCCAGATTTGCTTTCTCCCTCCTCCTTCTCTCTCCCTCTCTCTACTGTCCTGTTTCTTCCCAGAACATGTTGAAAAATTCCCAAGGATGTTGGTTTAATTCTTACAGTAAATGCATAGCAACCTCTGCAGTCAAAATCCACTCAGTATCTCACCTCTGTTCAAGGGCAAAGAGAAACACAAACCTGTACGTTACCACAACAAGCCTGACCTCAATGACACCTTCTGCGCTGGAGGGTCTGTTTAGATAATCCAATATTGAGAATTTAAAATGAGCGTCTTTATTAAAAAAACAGCCGGGGTTCAAGAGCGTAACATTTTGGATGAGCTTGTCTCATCTAATCCGTGCCTCTCTCTGGGGTGAGCCGTGGCGTTTATGCCTGTAATGAAGTGCACTGAGATGAAAGCCTTTTTAATGGGATTTAGTTAAACTGGGACACAAACCAGAAAGTCAGGGAAAGGGAGAGAAACGATTCCTCATCATCACCGGAAACGCCATTGTTACTTCGTCGCTCATGGATGGCTCACTTGCAGACCATAATCACCTAATGATTACGCGTGTCACTTACTTACTGGGTCTGGGAAATGTCAATCTCAGAATTTGTTTTAATTCTCTGCTCTATGCTTCAGTTTAATTTTACCCATCAGCTCAGGGATTTTTTCTCCTCAAATCATTCTCTGTTTCGTGAAAAAAAAAAATCATAACGGTTTAGTCATCATGGTATCTGTGGGTGTTTAGCTTGTTTTCAGGTGGCAACTTATGGAGCTTGCAGTTATCAATTCACTTTAACAACCATTTTTACAAATTCTGTCCTGGATTATTTATGTTGTACAAACCACATGTGAGTTAGATGACTTGAAAGTAGGATTTCTACAAACATCAAACCTAAAAAGCAATACATAACCACAGCACCCTCTACAAGATTGTTTCTTCACCAAAATTCAAGTGAAGGGAATACTTTAAGATTGATTGACTGGCTGTAATCAGATTAAGACTTCAAGACCTAGTTGTAGAATTTTTTTTAATTCATTTAAATTAATTAATAATAAATGTATTACATTTTGTAATAAACCAGCATAGTTAACATTTCAGTCCTAGTTAATAATTAATCATGAAATAATATCACACCATATGAGAAAGGGTAGTCAATGTTGGCCAACTTTCCACTTTTATCTAAACACAGACACTATCACTATAAAGTTCTCATATACTGTCTCTTATATTAGTAACCATTGTGGTTAGCATTGACAAACACAAGTCGTTGCCTTAATTCCCTGTAAAGATCTGGAGTCTTCAAATAGATGCAATTAATTTACAGAAAATAATATATATATATATATATATATGTATATATATATATATATATATATATATATATATATATATATATATACAGTAGATATATAATTAATTTTTTTGCACACAAGTAAAAAAGAAATCCATGCGTTGTTTTACTGAAGTGTCAGCCAGAGAGATGCAGTACGTGCAACAGTCACCGGGTCCAGCTCGACCAGCCAGTGATCCTGCTGCTGCTCTGATGAGTTTGGCTCATGATCTTCTTGGAGCTGCAGTGCCATATTGGTCCCCAGTTTGTTGTTCTGTCAACATCTGGTGTGCCCGATAACAGGA
This sequence comes from Xiphophorus maculatus, assembly GCF_002775205.1. Lineage (NCBI taxonomy): Eukaryota > Metazoa > Chordata > Actinopteri > Cyprinodontiformes > Poeciliidae > Xiphophorus > Xiphophorus maculatus. The sequence continues at coordinate 6,896,572 of NC_036458.1, read as the reverse complement.
TTAGACAAGCCCCCTATAGTCCTGCTGAAACCAGCATGGATTAGCCGACAACCTATCTCTTCATACATGTGAATGTCGACGTGCGTTTGCGTGTGTGTGTAGATTTAGCTTAAAAGTCAGCTCTCTTTGTCCTGCTGAAGAACCTACACGGCAAAGAAAGAGGGTGAGAGCAAATTCATCTTTCCTATTATTCTGTAGTAAAACAAAGAAAAACATATTCACAGCGTTAAACCAAATATAAAACTCTCTCCAGGAGGTGAAAGGTCATATTATTGTTACAATGTGCCATAAATAACTCTGAAAATGCTGGTGGAAAATCTGGGGACAAAGAATAAATTACAAAGTTATCTATAATAGGACATTGATTAAGGTATACATGACATATAAGCATGAGTCCAAAATACATTGTACACATTTCTCTGGACTATGCAACCCATGGCCCCAGCCTTCTCTGCAACCCACTGCACACATCCCAGTTCCTGCTTCCCATGTATTCCCTCACTGAGAAAATATCCGTTAAAGCGACCATGCTCTTGTAACATTCCTGCAAAGCTTTGCACCAGCTAACACTTTCAGAAACACTTGATACAGGAATTTAATGGGTTTTTTTCTATTCTAAGTGAAAAAGACATTTTCAAGTCTGTGAGAGTAGATTTACTATGTTTTTTCCCCATGTTTCTGTGTGTTTCAGTGTCAAACAGAAAGGCTGGAAAGAAATCTGAACTTTACCTCCAGAAGTTAGAACAGAGTGGGGACAGTGAGAGAGGAGCTCAGCACACAGGTAAATACATCTGTTGACTCACCTGAAAGTTTCTTTCTTTGAGTATAGGGTGTGAAATCCAAAGTTTAAAAGTCAAAGCAGATCAAATCAGTTTCAGAAAGTAATGCAGCATACACCTTATCACAGCCAATGTTTCTTCTGTTTACACAGTTTTTTCCAGCCTAGAGAAAGTAGATTCTGAAGATAAAACACTGTGAAAACACTGCATGCATATATTCATTTTGGTTTTGCATTTTTGTCACAGTTAATATAATGTCCCACTTGACATAGAATTTCAGACAAAGATAATCTGAGTTACAGTTTAGCAAGGTTCACTACATTTATTAAGGAAAAAAGCTATTAAGAAAAAAACTGGCTTTATATGAACATGTAGTATCCCCCTAAATGTAATATGTGGTTGTGGCACCATTAATGGCTACAACTGCAATTACTGGAGTAATATTAACATTTTCAACTGACCAGTCAGAGTGTAGATCTGAATCTGATTGAGAAACTTTGAAAGGTAATAAAGTTTGGGGTTATATCAACGAGAACTTCCAATCTAAAAGAGTTGGAGCTCATCATCACAAATTAGCAAAAAGCCCAGCAGCTATAGAAGGCCTTGATTTCTGTGATGTTAAAGATTCCTCTGTTTTTCAAGTAAAGAAATGTAAATGTAAATATTAGCTTCATGAATAATTCATGTCTAAAATGTTATTCTTACATGGGTGTGGAATAATTTTGAGTGAAGCGTCACTGAAGAACTGTTTCAGGAAGGTTTTCAAGCATTAAAGGTGTACGTCGGGTACTCAATTAGATTTAGGGCCAGACTTTGATTAGCCTGCACCAATACCTTCCATTTGTTTTTAAGTTGAGCCAATCAGAGGTGAATTGCTGGCTCTTTGTGCCTCCTTCAAGTTTTCAGACAGTGAAATTGTGGAATTGAATGCAGCTTCCAGAAAAATGTGATTAATCATAACTAATTGGTGATTTAACAAGGGTGAAGGTTCTTTCTCACACAAAATAAATTAAATAATTGGTTAAAATCTTTATTTTTTTTGTTTATTCTGGTAGTTTTTGTTGGATATACAGTATATTTTTTTAATTCGCTTTATGATTTGAAACATTTAAGTGTGACAAAAAGTACAAACAAAAGACACGCCAAGGAAGCAATACTTTTTCACATAACTTTTTTTTCCACAAGAAACAGTTCCCCCACTCCCTATTCAGTCAAGAGCTACGTTTGAAATGGCTGACAGATGTCATGCTGCAAAGTGACGATTGATCCCATGAACAATGTGTCAGCTCTAGTCATTGTGTCAGTCTGCAGTTGGTCTAAAAATCACACATTCTTCAGAAGAGTCCACAGGTCACTCTGCCTTCATCTCTCACCTTCTACATGAAGCGGGATTGATTCATCAGACTGGGAAGCTGAAACATCTATGCAGCTTTAACCTCTTCTTGACTTTCACTTTTCATGTACATCACTAATCATTTGCATTTTTACACAAAAGACTCAGTGTTTCTATGCCCTGTTAGCACAATATTCAGGATAATAAAACAGTCCCTAGTTTTAGATGCAAGGTGCATACACACAGAGTTCAAAAGCATTTTGAAGCCAACGCCTAAAAAATAAATAAACAGTTGTCTTGGGATCTTAAGCAAGATTCTATCTGCTGCACTCCTATCTGAGAAAATATGTGTAGGCATGTTGGTAATACAGACTAAAATTGAAGACGAAGAGTTAAGAGACATGTCACACTGCCAGGTTATTGACTTCCACCTCCTGAATTTCTGGATATGTCCCAGTGGGAGGAGAGCCCAGGTCAGACCCAGAACTCTCTGGAGCGACAAGACCAGAACAGACAGACCGCCTCAGGGTCCACAGGAATGAACTGAGAGGGGGCTTGGATAGAATAATGTCTGGGTTTCCCTCTTTTACCTATTCTCACTGCAAACTGATCTTAGACATGTGGAAATGGATGGATGGATTTACAGGAGACCCAAAAGTAAAGACACTTTTAAACTTGTTAATGTTACTGCAGATTGTCAAACAGAGTCATATCATTAGAGTGACTGCTGAATGGCTGCTCTCTTAAACAAAAGGCATCTCTTTTGAAGAAATACTTTTACACAGCATGAATGGTAACGGGAGTTACTCCTCTCACATAGAAATAAACATAACAGATTTCAAATTGCAGCTTTTCAGAGATACCATCAAATTTGTGCAGTTTAAAAAAAAACTAAAAAAACTATGATCTTTAAAGCAATACGTTAGTGTATAGTGTATTACCAGCCATTTGTCATCTGACTGTAGGTCAAAATCAAAACTTTTCACCAGTGCGTATAATAAATTTGAGTTGTGTAGCAAACTTAACAATCATGTGGCCAATTGCATGCAAGTAATTTTAATGATATTTAAACATATGTGTTTGTTGGAGCAGTTGGCTTTGTACTCTAAGCTTGCAAAGTATGTATAAGTCTTTCAGCTTTTCCCTCTCTCAAGGTAATAAAGTTACTTATTTGAAGGTTTTTAGCAAAGTAAGATAAAAGATCAGAGTCAAAGTATTTTTTATTTGATTAAGAAAATGTAAAAGCTGCTCTAAGGCTGTCTGCTAAAGATTCAAGGTTTTATATTGAACTTTAAGTGACGGTGACATCATTGGAGCTGGAACACATATCAGTGCAATCAGCTGAACCAATTATGATAACGGTGCATAACAAAGATGGCTGTGCCCTCTTAATATAAAATTATAAATTAAACAGCTTATCGCTCTAGCAGAAACACATGCACATTTCCACCAAAATAGTCAGAGAGAGTGAAGACTGCAGCAAGAGCAGTGAGACATAATCCTGTTTATCTCTTTAAAAAAAATCTCCTATTTTATTTTTACTGAATGTTAATTAATTGCTTTTTTGTTGTTGTTATAAAATCATTTCTTTGGAGCTGCTCTTTTGGCTAGGCATATGTTGCATAATATCATCCATCAACCGAACTGTATTTATAGAGCATTTATGCAGTATGTCACAAAGTGCTTTGCAAAGTTCAAAAACTGACTGATCAAAAATAAAAAAGCATGATCAAACAAAGTAAATAAACAAATGCACTCAAAAAAAGACAAAGTAGATAAATAAATCATATCAAAACAGGATGGATTGAGTGGTTGCTGGATGTAGCCGGCGGGTTTTCCCCAGACAGAAATAATTCCCATCTACTCACAAAATAACCTTAATCCAACTTCATTCTTTTAAAACTATGATTAAGGGTGAGTATTAAGTGAAATCAACTTTTTTGAGATTTATATTATGATATGATGTTATTCCCCCATCAAAAACTCACCTGGAGTGTTACTTTGATTCATTCATAAGTGAATGAATCAATGGCATCTATTCAGAGTAGCCTAAATGCATGCTTACACAATTGGCCGCTTATTTCTCCATCTTGCAGTTGCATGCAATCCTTAGCTATAATTAGCTAACACCTGATTGAACTACATTTGCTGAGTTCATCATACAAACTACTTCTCAGTTCATAAGACGTCTCAGTCTCGGCTCATAAGAACAGTTGTAAAAGGCATACTGTGTTGTCATGCCATGACCTGAAAAGGATGTGTTCAAATGTTACTTGAGGCTGACAAATTAATATTTGCAAGTGCTTTTGAGCTTAAAAATGGGGTCATATACACCCAAAATTGTTTTATATTGAATGAGAAACAGTTTGTTTTAAATCAGTATCGAAGCGCTGTAAACACTCTAAACACTTTCTGTCTCATTTTATGAATGAAAATAATCTCAGTATTTCAAACTTAGACAAGGCTTAGGCTGTGTTTCTCAAGGCTTGTAAAATGAGTGGCTGTGCAGCACTAGTCTGAAGATTCCTGCTTGGGGAAAAGAGTGGGGGGAAAATGTCCTGACAGTATAAATATTTTACTGCGAGCTGACATTCAAACATTTCATTACACATGTAGGCGTTTTGATATGCCAACAAAGTAATACTTTTTCACATGTGATGCTACAAAGTTGTCATATTTATAAAAAGCAGAAAAAATGACAGCATACCCAGAAGAATAATAACGTGTCCCCTTTTGTGAGCTTTCTTTGGGCATGAGGTCTGTAAAATCTTAGTTTTAGATGCCTGCTTTACGTTCACTCAGAATTAAACCTAAATTATGTGTGTTTCCAGTGTGCATAATATGTTGAAAGATAAAGTTTTGGCCCTAGATGATTCATATGCACATAAATCAACTGAAATATGTTTTTTCTGACACCTGAGATGTTAAACTCAATGCATGACAAGCTGAGAAGATGGAAAAACTAAAAGAAACTCAAGACAGACACATCGCTGTAATTGTTTTAGTACTTTTTCTTTGACGCGATGTATCAATAATGAATCAAAGTATATTCCACAGTCACTAGAAGAGAGAGTTGGTGGCTTTGTGAACTGAAGAGAGCTGCAGTGTCTTTTTCTTTCCGTTGTAAAAAAGGAGAGTTGTTGTAAGGACAGCAGTTCATGCTCTTTATGTCTCACCCTCAACAGAACTCGTCTTTCTGTCTATTGTCTCAGACAGACATTGACTCCCTGTCACCCTCTCAATCTCTTATCCCTTCTGTCTGTCATTCGCCACTGTGCTTCCCTCTCCTCCACAATGTTAGCCTGTTTCTGTCAAACTGTTTCTGCTCACTGGCCGGCTCTTTGGCTCCAATGTCTTCCTTTCATTTTATCATACGTATAACCACATCTGTCTCTATGGGTGCACGCACCCCCGGCACGTTTCTGTTCCCGGACGTTTTTGATGATGACTTCACAAAGAACACACACCCACACACACCCACCCCGGTCTACGTCAGCATATAGGCATGCTTGCAGCTATGTGTGCATACACAGATGGTTTGCAGGTGTATGTGCAATATAGTCCAGTTTGACTCTTTCAGGCAATATGAAACGGTTCAGGCAAGAGTCCAAAGTCAATGTTCAGTCATCCTTGCACTGTTTGGTTTCTTTTCCGTCCTGCATATCAGAATCTGTTCCTTAAAGTGGCCTTATTCTCTCCGAGGATTGTGAGTCACATTTTGGATCTTTTTATCACTGCTATTCTCTTTTCTTTTCTTGAAGGTCAGCTGGCCTGCGTCGCTGTACTTTCACCGGCTTTGAATTGTTTTAAAAATAGAATATGTTTTAAGGTTATGTTTTTGGGAATAATGATTCAGAAATTCTACAAAATAAATCAGCCACTGTTAAGCTTTCTGATATGACTCATACTTGCACTGTAGTGACACAGTTACGCTTGCATACACATTAGATTTGCACAGTGGCGCCCACACACTGTTGCTATGTAGTTTTATGTGTGTCTCTGTGTTTACTTGTGTGTGTGTTTGTAATGTGGAGGAGGGGTGGTGGATGCAGATTGTGCTTGGTCCACTAGACCCCTCCCAGTCAGAATGGAGCTGTCTCAGCTCGTCAGCATTAGACTCGCGCGGCACCATGATCTATCCTGACAGTCAGCCATGGGAAATGATGGGTCATGAAACCGCCTAGAGCTCCCCATGTGACCTGGCGTACAGGGGTGGAAGGGTGGATTATGAGGATGGGTTGTCTGATGAGACAAAGAAACAAGAAGGCAACGAGACGATGCATGCCCACAACAGCAGAGGTTGAAACCACAGACATGGTTTCATGCCTATGCACACACTGCAGGGAAATCTGAAGACTTATTCGGTGGCACTGAGTGCATGCCATGACTTTTGTGATATTTTATCACTGTGAAGAATCTCAGCTTCCCTTGCTTGTCAAATTTAGTTGTCTTTCAGTCCTTTTGTCTCAGGTTCACTAAAAAAAATATATAAAAAAACAGCAACAAATGGAGACTGAAATGTGCGCTGATGTAATGGGACATTTAACCTGTTTAAATCAACAACAAATTTAAGAGGCAAAAATTAAGACAAAAAACTGAGTAAGTGTACACAAATAATTTTAACCCATTTTCTGATTTTAGCTATTCGCAGACATCCAAATCAATGTAAGAAACAGCTCTTGAAAGACTTCGACAGAGTCTCAAACTAAATTCAACACAAATTCTCTGAGGTAACCTAGAGAGAGATGGGGACTCAAGATGTCCTCATGATCTGGTAATTGGAGATCTTTTGTGAGGTAGTTAGTAAATATTGCCAAGTAAAAGTATGTAAGACATACTTTGTAGATGTGGTCTAATTCATCATGCAGCCTCATTTTTCCTGCAGTTCTTCTCACAGGGCTGGTGGAGGCCGCTGGTTGGGTGAGGCTGCACCTTCAGCTTAGTGTAATGGCAACGGGAGATTCACCAACACATACAGGGTTTTTCCGAAGCCTCATAGAATTTCACTTTTATTGTTCCTTTTCACAGATATTTTCCAGGCCTTCCGTCAGGTGCGTCAGGCGCTGTCATATTTTTAGAGAGAAGCAAAAACCCAGTGTTTCCACTATGTCATGCTCAGTGGGTAGCTCACATTAGATTATTTTCCTCTACTTATAAAGTCCTCACAGCTCCCTCAGGATGGAACCACGTCTCATGGTGCAGCAGTTTCACCGTTTTGATGCTGTTTTTTTAAACCTATTTATATGATGCTCTGATGCCACTGAACTTGTTTGTGTGCTTTTTTACTCTTCGAGGTTCACAGTTCATATGTGAAACAGAAGTGGCCTCCAGTTTCAAAAACAGTGCAAAACTAATCATACTCCTGTAACTTTTTTCATTTTGTGAAATTATAAATACAACTATGTGTATTGTCTTGGTTTTATGTCCTTGACCAACAAAGTGGTGGATAATCATGAAGTGGAGAGAAAAGTGGTTTTCAAAATGTTTGAATACCAATGCAAACTATCCACTAATATACAAAATTTTGAAAATCGTAAAAAAAAAAAATTGCTTCTAAGTTAGCACATACAATCCGAATAAAACATCTGCACATGACAAAATGTGCAAAATAATAAAGCAAGCATTTTTTTGTCTTCTTCAAAAAGACAAAAAATGAATCTTTGTTCCTGTTTTTCCATTATCTGAATATGAAAATATTCAGTGGCTCTGCTGTTCTAGTAAAATCTGACCTACTTCATATTGGTTCTTTGTAACTTTCATTTTAATATGATTTGACCTTTGCTTTGTGTGTGTATTGCCGCTAGCCATATTTATTACATGAAAACCTTTGCTTTCAAGTCTGAATAGTCTTATCTTCACAGTACAAAGCAGCATGCTGCCACTGCCAATGATTCTTTATCTGATGCAAAAAGCACACGTGCATTCACCGACTTTATCTTTGTATTATTTATTGAGCCCAAAGATGCAGGTTCTTTCAAGGTGAGTTCCAAGCTTAGCCCAAATATAGCTATACTTCACACTCTTTTCCTTATTGTATTTGTCCACCCTTAACTAAAGTGTTGTTTCATATTATAAGCATTGCTTGTTTTCCCTTGATTTCACTGTTCTTATCTATATACCTTCTTTATTGCCTCAGGACTGTACTAACTAAAATTTCTCCCAGCATTTGCAGACATTTATGTAAATCCTCTTCCTCTTCAGCACAGTATGTGTGAATATGAGCAATCATGCAAAAACAAGAAGGCAAAAAAGGCTCTTATGTGCTAATGCATAGCCTTAAGCACCTCAGATGATAATGAGAAACAGACTGATTTATTGCATCTTGCAGTGCTTGTCTGTAGTAGTCAGAAGATAATATTTTATGTAATGTTTTAATGTCAGTCAGTCAATTAACAACCATTACTTCTTGTATTTAATTTTAAGCCACTCAGACTGCACCTTTACTGGCTGATAAACATACAAAAATCCAAAATATTCAGAGACGTGCGCTAAACACAATTTGAACAATGCATGTGGGAATAAGAAAAAACGTTTCACTTGGCAATAAAAATTCAACAATTCACCGCTCCAGATTAAATATTTTTTAATACAGTGGAAATACAAATTAACTTCCATTTAATGAACTTGCTTTAATTGCAGTTCAGTTTGCCATGACAGTTATTAAGGAATAAAAGGGACAATAATATTCATATTGCACAGGGTTAGTAACTGGCCTAAAATAAAGAGTGAGGGAGGGAATGATGGAAAGTTTTAGCTTCATCACAGAGAGCAGGTTATTCAAAATTGATATATTTCAATTTATGACTTGAAGCAATAAATGATGTAATAATATTAGCCTATATCCGACAAAGCATTGTGATATGGGACAATGAAACATAGAAATGGTGGTGTAAATTTTAAAACCCCATATTGGTATTATGTATTGGAGCATATTTATAATTTTGCTCTTGCTCTTCATGAAAGAGCAAGGAAGTCATTAAATTCCAAACAGGTTGTTAATTTGACACCCTTAATGTTTTAATATAATTTAATTAAAATCTGCTGCTTATCCTCTTCAAAATAAGTCTGAAGTGATGACCCAGACCTTGTTTTCCCCAGATAGATAATTATTGGTCTCTAATAAAGGCATTTGTGAATTCTTAACATGGAGGAATCTATGAGAAACCAAGACAGAAACTTACTAAAATGTATTCAAATTATACTTTGAATATATTTTATAAAATGTAAGAACATGGATTTCAGCTGGAATATGCAGTTGCTTGGTGCAATATAATGTGAACAAATTTGTTTTTGACTGAAAAACTGTTCTTAGATATGAGTAGTCTTGACAATGTCTTGTAATAATTAATGCATGGTTTGTAATAAATCTATGTTTTTTATTGTCTTCTGTGGTAGAGGTGTGTATTGTGGTATGCTTTGTTTTCCAGAAATGTTGTGTCTGGCCCTTTAAGATGAGCAGCCTTTTATTTTCTGAACTTTTTTTTATGGGTCTGACACCTGTTTATTCTCAGAATTGACATTCTAATTGAACTTGACACTTCTATTTTTGTAATATGCTCCTTTCGACTGATGATTCACTTACACAGAATCAACAGCATGCATATTATTTCTATTCTTTCCACAAATGATTTGCCATGTTGAAATATAATTTCACATAATGACTGTTATCATTTCCCAAAACAATACTTGATCTGGTCAGTTAATGTTGAACAGCTGCTGTTGTGGTTATCTGACATGGCTCATCTGCAAAGAGAAGAGCCACATTTATATCTGTTATTTAGATAGAAACTCTTGTTATACCATAATTATAGAAATAGTCAATATATCCACTTCACAGATGGCAGTAGACTGAAGTAGGCAAACACTTATCATTATAATAAACAGTATAATGATTTCCATGGGTTTTTCTCTTTTTTCCCCCTTTTTAAAACCAGAAGTGTCTGGTTATTCTTGGCAGTTGTTGCTTCATCTTGGAAGCAGATGCTCTTGTGTTTTCATTTCTTTACCACTTGAGCCATAAAGCATACATCAGGATTCCCACCTGGCTTTTGTTCACCCCAGCCAGCAGCTCTCCTCTCTTCACAATCTGTTTCATTCTCCTTCACCACCTCCTCCTGCGTTCCTCAATTCATCTTCCACTTGTGAACTCAGCCAAGGTGACGAAACACATTGATGATTTATTTATGTTAGGAAACCCATCTTCTCCTCTCATGACTCTGTCGCTTTCTCTCCCTCTCTCTCACATACACACACCTTCAGTCTGTCTCTTTGGGTGTTTGTCTATCTGTAAAATTCCATGTGACAGTGATGCTAAATGAGGTGTCCTGTCCTTTGTTGTGATGAGACTGAATGCACACGCACACACCAACATACTTGTACACGCCGCTGATTCCTCTTTTACAGCGTCATGCTGAGATGATGGCATCTTCTGGCTCTCGAATAATTCATATGATTTGAGTGTTTAACTCTCAAATCATATGTGTGTTGTTGTTTGTTTGTTTGTTTGTTTTTTATATAAGCGCATCACATTATAAACAAATATGTTGAGGAGCTTAAAGTAAAAAGATCATTTGCCCAAAAATAAAACATCTACTTGGTAAACAGATGTTGGCCCTTTAGTTCATGATATTAAACATGAAAATAAACGATACATTAAAGTCTGCAGTGCTTGTCTGTCTTCATAAAAGCAAATTTAGGGAGAGCTAATTGGAATCTTGCACCACATGCTAAAGAGGGGCAACTAGATGTACTTTGGTTAAAGTAAGTTTTGGTATTTTGACAAAAAAACTATTTAGGGAATATCAATAAGTAGTTTTTGTTTGGTTTTGAAATTTGACGGCTTCTGTGATCTATTTTGTTTTCTCTGTTTTTATTGAATGATCAACTCTGACAAGTGATGTCTGCAGTGCTCTAGATGTTGTCCTTCGTTTTATTGTGACCTCCCAGATGAGTCATTGTTGCTCTTTTGAAGTAATTTTGGCAGGTTGTCCAGTCCTGGGAAGGTTAACCACTGTTGCATGTTTTCTCCAGTTATAATGGCTCTAACTGTGGTTTACAACAGCATTAAACCTTTGAAATGTGGTTTTTACACTTTCCAGAAAGATGTTAATGACTTTGTTTTCTATCTGTTCTTAAATTCTTTTGCTCGGGGCATGTTACATTTTAGATGCTTAACCTGTTGTCAGAGAGGTTTAATTAAAGGAAGCCTGGCAGTAGTTCAGTCTTGGAGTGGCTTGCAAAATTTGACCCAAAGAAAATCTGTCAATCAGTTAATTCATGATTTAGCAAGAAGAGCTATTATTTTTACTAAGCCCCAGTCTGTTTGGGATAGCTTTAGCTTTCCTACTGTAATAATTGAAGACATATTTTCATGTTTGTCTGATATTACTGATTGGTCTAGTGACATGAGAAATTTAATTGCAACAAAGCTGGAATATTAGACATTCTCTTTAAAATGACAAATACATTTTCATGCCAACATATGTGTATGTATTTGAAGCTCTGAATTACTTTTAAATTACCCTTGTATTCTAACCCATGTCAACAGGGCAAAGCAATGGCATGGCAGCCAGTTTTGATTGTACCCTGCATACCTGTATCTTCCTGTGTACTAGGAGGACACAGGTATACAGGAGAATACAGGAAGCCCAACCCTAAATACATTATTACAATAAAGTTTTAATTTTCTTGTTTTACTGTTGATGCAATAATGACAAACAGCCTGGTCTCTACTTTTTTAATTGATACAGTCAGAGAAGTTCTCCAGAGGTGCTCATGTGGAGTTTAGTGTCTAACATCGGCACCTGTCTTACCTGTCCACCCCATCTTCAAATTACAGCAGATCCACACAGTTGACTGTGTGGATCTGATTGCTCCCCACACCTTCTGTCAGTCAGATAACCGGCCATGCAGTTATAAGGTGTTCCTTTCCAGTGATCTTCCATTCATTTGTTTGTTTGTCAGAGTTAGGTTTACAGAAGAGAGATTTTAAGTCTAGTGAAAGATAGTGGCGAGAGGAAAGAAAAATTGGCACTAAAAACAGTAGATTGACAGGAGTGGAAATAAGGGAGCTTGTGAGTTGTCAATTTGAAGTTTGGGATCTTAGTGTCCCACTTTGAAAATAAAGAGGGCGTGTGAGAGAAGTAAAGGAAGAGATACTCTGAACACGAAGAAGGAAGGGATTGAACTGTTTGTATGCAAAGTGGTGCGGGATGAAATGGCTAACAGAAAAAGAAAATTGTTAGTGTAGAGAAACCATTAGGAAGAAAGATGGATGGCTGTTTGCCTCTTGAGTCGAGCTGCCTGTCATTACCTACCAAGCATGGGCAGCAGGTTGGTAGAGTCAGCCCTAATGAGGAGGCCGGTGGCTCGAAGCTGCATAGCCAGAGTGAGCTTTCCCTCTTTTCTTGTCCATAAATTAGCCTGTCATTCATTGAATCGTGCCTTGTGGTTTTGGTTTAAAAAAATTAATTCAAATACATTTTTATCATTTGTCAGAAATGTATTTGCGTATACCTGGGCTAAAATATAAACATATGCATACTGGCCAAAATAACTATTTTAAAAAATAAAAGTTATTATTAGTTTTCTAAGGAATGAATAAGCACTTACTACGGCTGCTAAACTGTTACAGATATATTTAGACACATTGAAAAGTATTTTTACAAAGCTCAAAGTTGCAATAACTTTCTGTCCTCATGTTTTATTTAACAAAGATGTCTGATATTTTCCTAAAATGCACAGTCCACAATTTTAAGGAAAAATACCTCATGTTTTCCTTAGTTTTAAACAAGATATGTTTTATTTTCAGAGTGCCAGTGATGTCTCTTCTTAATGAAAAAAATTAAACTGTTGGCAGGAATTAACAGATTTTCAGCTTGGTTGAACTAGATATGTGGCATGACAGTGAGAAACTGAAAAAAAAAACTGTTTTCTCAGTGAGTGAGCATCATATTTGCTTTTAGCTTGTACTAAAAGCAGAACTCTTTGGGATAGGTGTTATCGCTGAGTGAAGACTGAAAGATAGCTATAATTATTCATTGGGAAGCACAGATATGTAGGAACTTACTTAACAGGACACTGCATTTTGAACAATGACAGTGAGAGATGTGTATGTGTGATTAAGGCTCAGAGAAAGTGAGAGAGAGAGAGGCTTTTAGCAGATTAAAGGAAAGGTGAACATATTGCAGCAACGGTACAATGTTTTATTCCTTTAAGCTTTCAATGTCTGTCTGACCTGGAAAAAGCTTGATTTGTAAATGGTGGCAGCCTTTTTGAAATCTAAGAGTTAAGGTGAAGATATGCGTTATGTGGGGAAGATGAACAGAAATATGGTTATTACAACTAATATAAAGTGTAAGAGAATTTAAATTGTCAACTCCATTATCATATTGTGTTTTTCATGTAACAGTAGAACCCTGTTTTACATCAAACCTGCTCAAATGCATTACTGCTCCTAATATCAGTAAAACAACCACAAAAATGTAGATGTTTTTCTTACATCTGCTGATCTCAAAGTTCTCAAAGGGAAATGTGAATCACCTGGACATTTGATGTGGCTTCAAAATTATTAAGGCATCACGGATTTAACATTTCTGTATTTCCCTTTCAAAGAGCCTTGAGGGCCACTAGAAAACACAGCAGGTCAATAATACAATACAGCCTTAGACAGTATCACTACACTTGTTTATCTCTTGAGTTCCAGCTTATTGGTTCATACCTCTTTGATCTATGTATTATAGTTAAATTTGATCTTTATCAAGCTTAGATTAAATTATTCTACTCACATTTTGCCAGGGATTCATGCCAACTCCCAGAATAGAGTCCATGTGACTAAAGTCACATATAAAATATAACCATTTTATAGTGGTTATATCTGAACTCAGTTTGTTCTATTTGTTATTTCAGGCTTATTTTTCTGAGTGCAATAAAAAAAATGTAATTGTCAGTGTCATGGATACATCTAATTACATGCAAAGCACTCACCCTTAGAGACATGACTGGAGCTTTAAGTAATAACACATTTAACAAAACCCACATGAAGAGTGGAGTGAATCCAAACCTCTCATCTTTTTCCTATGGAAAAAAATGTCAACATCTCTGTGCTTTGTCTTTTATGTTGAATAAAGTTTCACCCACAACGGAAAATTCATTTTAGAGATGCAGTATATTCACTATACATTAAATATTAATTTGAAAGATGTTCTAATTCCATTCATTTCTACTGTTTATTGCCTGCAAACTTCACCTTAGACTTTACCTGCGCACTATACCTGGCACAGCACTCAATGCACCAATGTGATATATAGTAACATAAAAACCTGCTCTCAAGCAGAAAATCCTGAAAGAGAATTTCTGGCCATGAGTTTGTGACCTTAATTTCAAGTGCACTTGAGTTATACAGCAGTGACCTTAAGCAGGTCCTTCAAACTCAAAGACCCTCCAGAGTGTCTAAATTAAATCAGTTCAACAAAGAAAAGGTGGCTAAATGTTTATTTAATTATAGAAAGGACTGAATAACTGTTATTGATAAGTGAGCTGCTTCTATCAAAGATGGTGCTCAGTTGTTTTGCTTAGAGGGGAAGTTACTTTTTTTATAAATGGCTAGATTGATTTTCATAGTATTTTACCTCAGTAAATGAAATAATCAATTTCAATATTTTGTACATACTCTGGTTATTTTTGTTTGATAGTAAAGTTTGCTGCTTTATTTGAAACATTGAAAGCAGAAGATTTTGTTTTATTTCCAGTGTTTGAGTTTTTTCAAAGAGACATACTAAGACTGTTTATACTTTATTTTATACTGTATGCAAGAAGGGAATTTAGCATGAGGTGTGGCAAGGAATGTTTTTGTTTCCACCTATTTTTATTCAAAACTTTAAACCCTGAATTTGTTTCTTATCACAAAGCTGGAACCTGATGGCTCAATAATATTAAGTAGTTAAAAACTAAAGAACCTAAGCTACATTAAAATCCAAAACTGTTTTCCCATGATCATTGAGTTTTGATCATTTCTGAAAAACCCAACAATTACATTATTTTTTATGCATCTATGTATGTTTTATAAACCCAGAATGCTCACGGGTCAAATTAACCAAAGATTATATTCAAAATATGTTGAATGTAGGTTTTACATATTTAATAAAATATCTGAGTGAACTCCATATACTTTGTTACTTTCTGAACCTATTTATGTTTAACATTTTTACTGTCTTGATTCTTTTTACATTTGAAAATATAATTGTTTTTATACATTTATACATTCCTGCCTCATATTGTTACACAAAAGGTGGATGTCAGAAGTCTGTTAGATGAGCCTGAGAAGTTTGTGACCTTCTGTGAATCATTAATACTACTTAGTGTGTGCGTGAGCACATGTGTGTAGATGAGGGGGTGGACATAGAGAACAGAGGAAAGATGCAAAGATGCCCAAAAGCCATATCTAAGCAGATGTCACATGGCATTAGGGTTGCATGACACAGTCTATCGGCATCATACTCTCAGGTGACAGCAGAAATCTCTGTTTCATGCTTCATCTTGCATCCCACCTCCATGAAGTCTTAAACTGGCTTTGTCTTGAACTCCCATTTTTCTCCGACCTAACAAGTTCTACTCTCTTACAAAGATCTCAGTGCTCTGCAAAAATATTAATATAGTGTATAGTGTTGATCTATTTACTAGAGCAATACTAAGGAATGCACAACTGGGAAGTGTAAGAAAAATTATTCTTGATTTTACAAAGAAAAAAAAATCAGATGTGTGACCATTTTCTTTTCCCACCACCTTTTTTCCAACACTTTTATTCATTCACCATTTCTCTGTCTAAAATTGCATTACAACACACTTAGTTTAATCTTTGTTCTTTTTAGGTATAATTTTGTCCAGTAACAACACATTAATCTTGGCATGCTTTCTCATGGGTTCAGCATTCCAGAGAAAAGTAGAGAAATGAACCCCATTGTGGACTGATAACACAAATTCATTAAACTTTAGAGTGACAGCTTGACCTTCTCTTCTCTCCAGGGTCCTTCACTCATCACCATAGATACTTGGCTCACAGCAACTCAGACAACTTATTAATGGTCCACCAGTGTCAACTTCATTTTCACTGTCCTCCGTTTACAAAAAGAATCTACTGGTTGGGCATTTCCATCTGCACTTAGTGTTGGCAGATGGTTTTGTTCTTAACTGGTTCTAAGCAAATACACAATACACAAGTAAAAACAAAGACCATTATAAATGTCCTATGTGTGCACTGAAATAATTTTCTAAAGCTCCAATGCAGAGAAACTTTTATACACTGCATACACCCCTCGAGTCATTCTGACATTTAATAACAAATAAATGTTACATCAATAAAATGAGTCACTAATATGTATTGATTATGCACTCAGCTATTCTTTCTTGTATTTTGTTCAGTTTTTCTCAAACATACAGTTAAGACCAAAATTATTCAGATAATGGTTTCACATAATATTTTGATTCTACCAACACTGGAAGCAATTCAAATGTTATGTAGCAAACCAGCCAGTTGAATTTAATAAAGACTATGTGGAAAGAGGAAAAGATTAGGGTGATGGCAAAGAGATATTGTCCTCAACATCTTAGAGCTAAGAAAAAAATAAACTACAGTATTAAAGCAAAATGTAAATCAATCAATCAATTAATCAAATTTTATTTGTATAGCACATTTCAGCAGCAAGACATTTCAAAGTGCTTTACATCATTACAAACACAGAAACACAATGCAATATAGAATCAATAATCAAAACAAAGCATTAAGTCAAGTTCCATCCATAAATTTGTAATTGATTACATTTCAAATACAATTCTAAACAGGTGGATTTTTAGTTGAGATTTAAAAGAAGTCAGTGTTTCAGCTGTTTTACAGTTTTCTGGAAGTTTGTTCCAAATTTGTGGTGCATAGATGCTGAAAGCTGCTTCTCCTCGTTTGGTTCTGGTTCTGGGGATGCAGAGCAGACCAGAACCGGAAGACCTGAGAGGTCTGGAAGGTTGATACAATAAAACCATATCTTTAATGTATTGTGGTGCTAAGCCGTTCAGTGATTTATAAACTAACAACAGTATTTTAAAGTCTATTCTTTGAGCTACAGGGAGCCAGTGGAGGGACTTTAAAACTGGTGTTATGTGCTCTATCTTCCTGGTTTTAGTGAGAACGCGAGCAGCAGCATTCTGGATCAGCTGCAGCTGTTTGATTGATTTGTTGGACAGACCTGTGAAGACGCTGTTGCAATAATCAATACGACTGAAGAGGAACGCATGGATGAGTTTCTCTAGATCTGGCTGAGACATTAGTCCTTTAATCCTGGAAATGTTCTTCAGGTGATAGAAGGCCGACTTTGTAACTGTCTTTATGTGGCTCTGGAGGTTCAGGTCAGAGTCCATCACTACTCCCAGGTTTCGGGCCTGATCGCTGGTTTTCAGTTGTAATAACTGAAGCTGTGCATTGACTCTAGATCGTTCCTCTTTAGGTCCAAAAATAATAACTTCAGTTTTGTTTCTGTTCAACTGGAGAAAGTTTTGGCACATCCACACATTTATCTGTTCTAAGCTTCTGTTCAGTGATTGGATGGGCTCTGAGTCACCTGGTGACATCGTAATGTAGAGCTGTGTGTCATCTGCATAGTTATGGTAGCTAATATTATTTCCTGTTATAACCTGAGCCAGTGGGAGCATATAAATATTGAATAAAAGGGGTCCTAGGATTGAACCTTGGGGTACCCCACGTGTGACCTTTGACCTCTTTGATGAAAAGTTTTCAATTGAAACAAAGAAATCCCTGTTTTTTATGTAGGATTTAAACCAGTTAAGCACTGGACCGGAGAGTCCGACCCAACTCTCCAGTCGTTTCAGTAATATGTCATGGTCAACAGTGTCAAAAGCTGCACTGAGGTCCAACAGAACCAGCACTGTGGTTCTGCCACAGTCCGTATTTATATGGATGTCATTGAACACTTTTACGAGGGCGGTCTCTGTGCTGTGGTGAGCACGAAAACCAGACTGGAAGGAGTCAAAGAGGTTGGTTATAGTTAGGAAGCTAGTTAATTGTTTACACACAGCTTTTTCAATAACTTTGCTGATGAATGGGAGGTTGGAGATCGGCCTGTAATTCTGCATTAGTGATTTGTCCAGATTGTTCTTTTTTATAAGTGGTTTGATTACTGCTGTTTTCAGAGCCTGGGGGAAAACGCCTGATGAGAGCGATGAGTTTACTATTTGGATCAGATCAGCAGCAATAACAGGCAGGACTTTCTTAAAGAAATGTATGGGTAAAACATCCAGACAGCAGGAACTGGAGCTTAGTTGACTTATAATTTCCTGTAGGGTTTTATAATTAAGTAGTTGGAATTGGGTCATTTTTCCTGTATTTGTTTTGATTGGGCACAGCATTGGTACTGACTTTATAGTGGATGTACAGATTAATCCTCTGATTTTTTGAATTTTCTCTGAAAAGAACCTAGAAAACTGGTTGCAGGCGGCAATACATTGGAATTCAGGCGGTAACATCACAGGAGGGTTTGTGATTCTGTCAACTGTTGCAAATAAAGCTCGAGCATTGTTAATGTTTTTGTTTATGACATCTGCAAAGAAAGCCTCTCTTGCATGTTTTAGTGTTAAATGATAGTTACGTAGTCTTTCCTTATATATGTCACAATGAACGTGGAGTTGAGTTTTACGCCATTTTCGTTCAGCCCTACGGCAGAGTTGTCTTGCAGATCTGTTTGTGCATTTCTCCATGGAGATTTCTTTTTATCAGACACAACCTTCATTTTAATTGGGGCAATGGAATCAAGCATTGTAAACGTGGGCTGAAATTACAAGATGGCTAGCTGTGCTGAACTGTGAGGAAAAAAATGTCCAATTATTTGCTTAAAAATGTATGAATATTTTTTAATTAAAATGGAAGCATTTTTAAATGCTATTTTTACATTGTGTTATCTTTTAATAAAATGTACTTTAATACCCCCATACAAAATATTTTTTGTATCTAAATCTGCCAGTGATATGAAAAATTTAATTGCTTTCTGCATTTACCAAGGGAATTAGTCAACTTTCAGATTTTTAAAACTCATTAACCAGATCCCCTGATATTATAAATTGAAGCTATAGACCCAAGTAGCATATGAATAAAGTTCTGCCATGTATATGAATAGCAATTCAACAAAAAAGTATGCAGGGATTGAATCTGACAGCTCTGAATTTACTCACAAATTTGCTTATGTAAAATCTCCATAGACCACCTGTAAACAAATTATTCTGTACCATACTGCTTTGGATGTTGGCTCACCACTTTATAAGAGCAGGATTTCTATGTCTTCACATGCTCAGCAGTTCATCTATTGAATTACAGCAGAGCAGTGGGACCTAAGCTGTGCCTTTTTCCACAAACTTGTGACAGACGAGAACAACACCTGTAACCATGGTGACCAGACTCAAAAAGGGTGACTGCTGAAACCTGAAAATGTGTTGGGGACATTCAAATTACAAACTTAAGTGGCTTGACTTTTCAGGGGGGGTTTTTTTGGTTGAAAGAAAAAAGGACAGAAAATTAACTATAACTACTGTGAATGGAATCACACTGAGTCAAAAAGTCAATCGAATCATCAGTTTTACAAATTATTCCTGGGCTTTTCTGCAGTTTACAGTTAAGTAGTGTATCCAGTGGTGTATTATCATCACTAACAAATATACACAGTCAAAAAAAAATTTGTTTTGAGTTTTTTAATATTTCACCAAATGTTTCTAAAAGCAAATGTCTAAGGGGGGAAAAAGATAATTCTGTTGACAATTTATTTGGATTTATGAAATCACAAGTGACACAAGAACTGAGCTTTTCAACAGGGTTTGACAAACACTTAGATGAACAAATGACTGTGATTTGATAGTTTTACAGCATGCAGTCCTCACAACTTTGACTTATATGGACAACTACTCTCTGGCTGTTGCTGTTGACTAATTTGATAAGTATTTTGAGCAGTGGTGGCCAAATTTTCCTAAAATGTTGTTCTTATTTAGGCATAGAGATGTGATGACTGTCATGTCAACAAGAGTAAATTCATCTCTACACTGTCCCCAGCTGTAGCAAAAATCAAAGACTCAATTCAATTGGCTTGGCTTCCTTAGATAACTTTTGACATGTAGGCATTGTAACCTGAATGCATCACACTTGGTTTTCATATGTTGTAATACATATAAAGTAAATTTGATTCATTTTACAGAAATGTCTGGCTAGTATAGCAAAAATTTTTTAAAAAAAAGAATACAATTGCAACTTGTTTTTTTGCATTTTAACCTTTGATTAGAAATTTTGGACATTTAAAGTAACTGCAGCTTAATGATGCTAGGATATTTTTGATAGTCCAA
Organism: Xiphophorus maculatus; assembly: GCF_002775205.1. NCBI lineage: Eukaryota > Metazoa > Chordata > Actinopteri > Cyprinodontiformes > Poeciliidae > Xiphophorus > Xiphophorus maculatus. Next base: position 6,876,076 of record NC_036458.1, on the reverse strand, counting down.
ACCACTACTAAATTACAATATTGTTACTTTCTAGTTATTGTTACAAAATATTTTTGCATCACACAATAAAAAATATTATTTTTGCATCTATCCAATTCTTCAATCCTGTGACTCTGCTGGACAATTTCCTATCAAAATTTTACATGTAACCAAACTGTCTCTTGCATGCCAAATACAGGTATGTGACATGAGGGAGCATCAACTTTTAAATCTTTAATACCGTGATGGGAAAATATCATAACAACCTTCATTCTTCAGTGTTTATGGGGACCTAAAGAAATTCACTCTGATTATGTTAGAATCTTTGTTTCTGGACCAACAGGATCCTGTGCTTGGCACTATAACTTTTGATTTGTTTTCAGCAATCTCTTGCTGTTTGTCATTCTCTGTTGTTTGCTGCAGTTTTGGAAACACTTTGAATTTAAAAGTTCTGTTCACGGGCATGGCAGATATGCTCAGACTAGACCGCTGAGATGAAAGTATCCTTACTATCCTCGGTGGGAGTTGTGACACATAGCAACAAAGCTGCTTCCAGATTGTGCACAAGCTCATGAGTCTGTTTTACACCACATGTACTGCCTGTGGTGAGATCTTTCTGATCCCTCCATCCTTTAAAACCATTTTTTTGTTACAATTGTCCACAATTTACTGAGGCTTAACGTTCAGCTGCACACAGAGTTCCTGGTGACAGTCGATGTCTTGGAAGTGAATCTATGAAGATTTTTTTTTTTAGCTAGCACTTTTGACCTACTGTCACAATGCTTCTGTGCGGAGCTCTAAGTCTGAACAGTGTTAACCTAATGACACATTACAGCTAACGTCACAGTTGATTATTTTAAATTAATAAAATTATATTTTTAAATCTGATTCAACACTATTTAAATAACATAACTGACCATTTTTTCTATTGTTGTACATTGGCTTTACTAATTATTTTGACCACTCACTTCTATAGTTTTTAAAATGCAATAAAATATAAAATCAAGTATTAATAATGTTAACACAGCATTGAATAATAGCCACTTAAACTTATGAGAATAATCTCCTTGATCACCTTTTTGAATGTTTTGTTTTTAATCATTAATTCACTGTCCAGTACCATGGACAGCAGGACGCAAAAAGTCAGATTTAAATTTGATTTGAACACTGTGGATGTTCAGTGTGGGCAATAAGACTTAGGACAGTTGGTTTTTATGTTCATAAAAAAAAAATCTAATTTACTAAGGAAAAGCATTGTATTCAAAATAATAAGAAAATCAGACAACACTGTTTAGTCTTATTCAGTTACTTCTAGATTCCTTGGCCTGGTTGGAGACAAATCAGAAGAGACAAAAATTAAAGAACCTAACCTCGAATAGCAAACTTCAAAAATGTCCCTGATTTATGCTTTTCTTGTAGAAAGATTTAGACTAAAATCTTGTTCTGACAATTACATCTTATTAAATTGCAGCATTTCAAATGTCTACCATAAAGACATGTCTGGTGTTTATCTTAGAGTGATTACAATGTTACTTAGAAAGTGCTAAATTGGAGTTTAGTGACATCTTATTATGAATACTATTCATTAATTTGTTTTAGTGTTAATTAAATATATAATCTAGAGTGATTTGACTTGAATGCACCATGGAGTTAAAGTAAACGTCCCGAAAGGAGTCATGTTCTCTTCTAAATTAACTCAGAAAATCTGGCCTGCGTAGGTATGTCTAAAGCGTTAAGCTTCATCTGATTAAAAGCGCAGCCCCAACCGGTGTCTTCAAAAATGCAGCTCAGTTTATATGATAAGGTACCAAAACAAACCAATTTACTGCAGCTACTCTTATCATACAGGAAGAAACTGACAAAATCAATATTACAGCAGCGCCACCAGGAATAAGAGGATTTAGGCTGTTTTGTTAGTAACATATAAAAACACCTTTGAAAATGAATGTGTAGCAAATCTATAGCTGATGCTTTCAGATTTTAAGTCTTGTTCATTGAGGACAATTTAGATCGATAACTGTTGTTGTTGGGTTTTTTTTACATTAACTGTTTTAAAATTTGCACTGATGTGCATCTGTGTTCGTCTTCTATCCTTCAAACAAATAGGCTAGAACAAATCATTTTGGCTGAGGCTCGCCGATGTCAGGCCTGGAGTCGTTCCTGTGTTTCTAATTAGCCCTGGCTCCGACATGCCAGCCCGCAGGCCGGCGGTTGGCATGAGGCAGTGGGACAGCCCAGCTGCCCCTGTTTCCCTTGCTTTGCCTCAGGGAGAGAGATTTCTGGGACCGCTGCTGCCTCTGTGAGCGGCAACGAACAAAACCTGGATCGGAGGAGAAAGGCGGCTCACGCCCCACGTAACACTCTGTCAGAGCCAATATTTCATGGTTTAAAAGGAACTTTCCATCAGCAGTCTGATCATTACAACCTGTCCCTGCTGCCATGCTTCACTTTCACACTTTGTAGTGCATCTGCAGACTGAGGTACATGATAACAAACTGGCTAGGAACGAGCATTGGGCATTGATTAGCAGTAGACAAGTGTGAAATTACACAGAGGCAGGTGAGACACATTGGACACAGAGAATTCAGATGCCATAGAAAGCCTTCCCCTGCAATGACGGCATGAGCACAGCAGCTGGCATTTTTGCCAAACCAGCAAATGTAGGAAAATGGAAAATGTGGAGTGTTGAATTTGAGGGGGCACAAATATAGATGGATGTGCAGTTTGAGGAGAGAGTAGTCTGCAGAATCAGAGAGAGTTCACAAAGGGGGAGAAAAGAGGAAATGAAGGGAATTTTGAGATGAAGAAGGAAAAGTTTAATAGTGTAATTAGGTTCCTGATAACACCCTAGACGATTGGTTTTGGCCCGACTCCGAGACAGCTTAGCACTGAGCCAAAGATCCTCATATCCTACGATCCCTGGTAGAAGTATTAATTCCTCTTGAAAATGTGTACATTCTGTCATGCTCCAATTATGTATGGCTTTAAACATTTTTCGTGAATGAAAATATGAAAATGTGGCATGCATTTCTGTACAGCATCCCGACACTCCCAGGTCGATACCCAATAGTAATTACTATATAGTTTTCTTCTTGTCTGTCTTCCTAAACAAATTAGTGCTTGACTTGCTTGTCCAGCCTTTCAGCTTTGGTGGAAGGATATGCTTTAATATAAGCTTGCAGTTGTGCCACAATAATCTCAATTAGAGACAATTCTCTGAACTCTGTCAAATGTTCAAATGACGGGTTGTTTTATTTTTATAACTATTACTTTATTTGCTAATATTCTCTAACAGAACAGCTGGATTTATACTGGGATTAAATTACAAGCAGGTGAATGTACTGCAATTCATTTAAGGGTATCAGAGTAGAGGAGACTGAATGCAAATTGAAGCCTTACTTTTCAGATTTCCTTTATAAAAAATATTGACAACAATGCATCTTTTTCCTTCCACTTTACCACTTTACAACTAGTAAAGAGAATAATTGATGTTTGTGGCTGTGCGGGAGAAAATATCATTGGGGTCTGAATACTTCTACAAGGCATAAGGATTTTAGACAAACACACAAACCGTTTTGTACTTATTTGTTTGGATCTGGCTCCACTAAAAGCTGAGCCAATTCCAAACCCTGGGATATTTTGTCAGCTTCACCAAAAAGACCCACCAACAAGAGAACACACTAAGGAGTAGCGAGCTGGCAAGAGAGATGGCTGTGAAAAACCATCACTCGCAGCCACTCTCACTTACACGCTGTCATGCACACAAGGCAGCTGGAGAAGTGCAGACAAATCATCTTTTTTAGGAGCACAAATGGAATGTTATCTCAGAAAATAATGTTTTCTCCCTCTTTATATTTAACAATCCTCGCTGATGCTTCTATCATGACTCATCTACACTTTTTCCCCCTATATCAACTGAAAGAACATAGAGGTATCTCAAAACTACAGTGTTGCCAAGTCGATCAGGTTTGAGGAGTGCCTATAAAATAGAAGCTAAGGTAAAGGAGCTTACAGAGATGAAGAGGGGGGAAGAGGTAGGACAGAGAGAAAGGGATGACAAGGAGAGTCAGAGCAAAGGGAGAGCGAGAGAAGGAGCAGACAATTGCGCTCAGCGTCTCTCCAACAAACCCATTCCTCGCCTCCTTCAGGCAAAGCGGAGCAGCGGCACCAGCGTGCGGATTTTGACTTGAGAGGAACGCGCATCGGCGGGATATTTCGAGTGGATTGGTGACCAAACATACAGAAAAGGATACATACAGCAACAAAAAAAATCAAGAGAGGAAAGAAGTCGCCAAGAAGCAACTCTGGCATATTTCGAGTCCCCCCCGTGACTGTACGAAGTCTCCAGGTCGCACCTGCGCGCCGTGCGTGTCCTGTCTCCCAGGGGATAAAAGTGCGTAAAAAATTTCACACCGACTTTTACGCAAGGTGACACACCGAGCAGGAGGCAGCCGGACACGCTCCTGGAAGCACGATGCTGATCGGTAAGTGTTGAGCACCTTGTGACTGCGCTGAGGCAGAGATCCCTCCGTCAGATGAGTAGGAAAGAGCCGCTTTTGTCGCCGCTTTCCGCTGCTGCTCTGGCGGCGGCGCTAAGACGACAGCAAATTATCCCCCCAAAAAGTGGCTGAATATGAAAAATGAGGATTGTGCATATTGATCTTACAAGCTGGAGAGTCACAGTGAGTCATTAATGAAGTGATTTAGCTCATCGATCATAGCAATCGGTCTGAATTATTTGCAAGTTTTATGGAGCGTTATATGCATCTCAAATCAAATGTCCGCTCCGTAACTAGTTTTTGACGCCAGAGTAACATTATTTGCACGTATCTATTGTTGAAAGTTATGGTATCAGGGGAAATAACTCTGGACACGATCGCAGTAGGAGATTTCCCCTCACCCCGTTGTTCTAAATCCTTGGGAGAAATCTGACCAGTTCTCAATGAAAAATCAGTTCGTAAATTTCACGTTGAAGCAAAGCTATTAAGGATTTATAATTTTTAAGAAGTTTATGAGAGGTACAAACGGTCAAAAAAGGAAAGTAGATATTAGAAGCTGCAGCTGAATATTTAGAAGCTGCAAATAGCACTGAGCAAGGACGCTTGAAGAAAATCACATCTCCAAAGATGTTTACTATTTTTATTTTCACTTTGTTCTCTCTATTACAGTACATTCCGTTAACATTTTGCATTTATTTTCAGACTTTCTTACATTGCATAATCATCCTACTAGGTTTCAGAATTGTGACAGAATTTTTCAAGGTTAAAAAAAAATCCCAGGCAGTACATTTATATACCAGAACATTTCTTCACTTGATTTGCATGTTTAACTTAATCTTGTCTCAGATTATGTGAGAAAATGAAGGTGTACTTATCGTTTGTGTGGGTTGAGTTAATGGACCTGCTCTGCTGGGCTGATTTATGTCCAACCCTCAATCATATTTATTCCAGTTTCTGCAAAAAAGAAAAAGAAAAAAAGAGGAAAAGAGAAGAAAAATAATTGCAATTCTTTAATGCAAGTGCACTTTCCCCCTGTATGACTGAATAAAGCTTTTTACTCTTTCATTCCACTTCTCAAAGATGTGTGAGAAATCTGAAGATGAAAAGGCATAAAATGAAGAAGATTTCAAGAAATAATGCTGAGAGATTTTTATACACACATGCTCACACTCACCAGATGTCTGAATATGAATATATCTTATGTGGAGCTTTATATTACATTGATCTCATAAAATGGCTTCAATGCATGGGCAAATGTCTCATGCAAATGGATGGCACATTAGCATTTCTTGGATTTTTTTCAAACGTTTTTTTTTTTCAAGGTGCAACATTCAGGGTCATGGCATTCGGCTGATCGTGCGTCTATGTTGTCATAAAATGGGATTGCTTCCCTCCCAGGTGAAGGGTGTCTTCTTTGTCAGACTTCACCGGCTTTTTTCTTGTTCCAATTTAACCTCTGCTGTTGTATCACATCACAAGCAAGTTGGGTCACAGGGGAGCGCTGTTGCGGCTGTGGCATCACTGTTATACAGTTTAGAGACAGGGTTTGATTCCTGTGTGCTCTTGCTTGTGAAACTATTCAACCATATCATCAGGTTTGAATGCAACGCTTCCCAGCCCCCCACCTCCTCAGCAATCCCTCCAAGCAGACAGCAGGTTACAGGGCTGATTACAGGCTTGCCAATTTGAGAGTGGGTGACATTCTTCCTATTAGAATCCTTTTTTTTCTTCTTTTGTAATCTTTTGGATCTGACATTAGGATGGGGGGAGGTCGAACTGGCAAATCCGCACTAAAGAGGGTCCCTGGTCTGATGGGGGTAATTACAAGAAGCTTGGATTACAGCCTGTGACCTCTCTGTGGGGGCTGGATACGCCCAGAAAGCAGAGCTGGGGAGAGATTAAAAGCAGATAAGCAAAATTAATTTTAAAAGTTGTCTTGTTTGTTTAGTGACCAGTCCAGAAAACTGGAATGGTCTTACTTGAAATCTTTTAAGTTGATATTTCCACTGCTGGTGTGTTTGAAGTGGCAAGTGGAGGTATACAGAGGAGTTTAATGAAAATGCAGTTCAACTGGACTGAAAGGTTTGGTCTGCTCAAACCTTATGTCCATACATTAACTCGTTACCCTCCTAAACAGAAGAAATGCTTTTCTTTAGTTTAGTTTCTTTAGTTTCTTTACTTACATTTGGCTGTGGATGTGCTAAAAAAAATGTGTCCGTGTAGCAAAGCATGAGAGAATAAGGTGTTAGTGGACCTCAGGAGCAGAAGGAATGAGGGTGACAGCTCTGATCCTGCTTGATTTGCCTCCGTCTTTCTCTCTTACATTGATAAGGCAAATAATCCCCACTATTAGCTCAATACGGGTCTCCAACTCCAATCTTTGCTAACAACTGTCCTGCATATTTTAAACATGTCCATGTTCCAACCTGAATCTAATGAATGCTTTATTCCTGGACTTCTGATAACAGGTTCAGGAGGAAATTTATAGATTCAGGAATGTTGTAAAAGGTACTGGAGTTGGAGCTATTGTCAAACAGTCATTTGTGGCATTTCTTTCTTTTTTGTATTTTTTTATCTTAACATCTTATTCTGATTGCTGATGTCTGAATGAAGCAATTCTTCAATTTAATGCTCCAGCCTGTTTTTGCCTCTAGGCAACAGCAGCAATAGATAAATGTAAAATTACGTCGAAACTATCTTTCTCCAAAAGTGACATCTTTTATTTGTTTTATGTTTTTCTGTAAGCCAAATTCCACCTACAAGTTAATATACTGAGCTTGAGCTTATGCTTGTGGAGGTTTCTAATATGTTGTTAATCGTCTACCTCTCTCTGGGAAGATTTACGGGGTAATTTTGTGATTTAAAAAAAGAAAAAGACTGGGTTATATTTTCTCAACTATATAGTTTTCACAATGCATCACATGTTTGTGTATCTGATTGTTTAGCTGCTTAAAACCTTTTAGTGCTAATATCAGGACTTTTTTTTAGGATAGAATAAGGGCAAATATGTAGCATACGAAAAATAGCCCTATATAGTTGTTAAAATTAGCATATGTGCACTGATCAATTAAATAATATGTACAATATTTGCATGTGTATTTGTAGATAAAACAGGCTATTTACAAGAACTTAAAAAAAGGTCAAATAGCAGCAGGAATGTAAACACTTCTTGAGATTTTTTGTTTTTTTGTTTGGAGAAGAAAATGTAAAGTTTTACTGCAGTAACACAACTTTGTAAACTCAAGGTCATGCAATAGCCTGCCACTTGAGTATCTCTTCAGTTCTGCAATAGCTTCATGCATGGAGTGGGAGACATTGTTTAACTGATTTTTTTTTTTTTTTTGCCAGTCTCCCACCACGTGCACTGGATCAAGGGGTCATCCTAGGTCAGAGCTATAATTCCAGATGAGCTTATCTAACTGTTTCCTTCCTTGTTTTTTGGACTGATTGCAGAAGTATGCATATGCTTTTAAAGTACATGCTCTTAATGTGTTCATTCCTAACATTTTTCCATGTACTAACAGCTTATACAATATTGGTAAAAATATCAAGCTACTACAAATATCCCTCATAATGAATGGAAATTAATTAATGTGAAATTGTACACTGAGGGTTAAGCCATCTAAGAGCCTTGAAAAGTAAAAATATACGTACATATGCTTTGTGGTGAAGAGTTGGCTATCAGGGCCACACTGTCCATAACTAGCGGTGCTTTGAATCAACAGACTGCAACACAATGTATGTTCTTTCACAGCTTTGTCAGCAGTATATGGCCAATGCCAAAAAATAAGCTCAAGTCTAATAGCTTTTGAATAATGATAGTTGCTCAGAAGAAAATAAAATAGGAACATTGAAACTGAATATTTTAGTCATTTTACTTTCACTGCAACTTCTGTTCTTGAAGCATTGATGTATAATCTGGACATCATCCATTACCAGTCAAAAGTCACTGTGTGGATCCCCTCTTAAATAGTGGACAAAAGTGTTTTGGTGACTATTTAATGTGACCCATTAGTCTCCTGTTATCTTTATAGTTCTTTATGGCCATTAAAGAACCTAAATGTTTTATTTCAGGATGCCATGACAGGCAGACAGATGTTTTATGATAGTGTCTCCTCATTACCTTTATTTGCACAACTGGGTTCCTTCAGTCCTTCAAACCAACATCACCTCTGTTACCTACTGTAAATATTTCTGTATGTGTTGCTTCAGTGTGTATGAAAGGTGCTCTATGGATAATGACAGATTGACTGATTATTCATCCTTGGAGGGAAAGTTTGCAATCACAACAATATCCACAAACCTGAAGTAAAAGGCATGCACAAAGAAAAGAAATAAAAATTTTAAAAGTTCATCATCAAGATTGTAATTTAAAGAGTTAAAAGATGATTGTTCTTCACAACCTATAATACTTATTGAATTGTAAAGCTGTAATGCTGCTCCACTTTTATTGATTTATTTTTTTGCAAGTAGCATAGTAAGGGCGGAGTGCATTTCTTTTGTCAGATCAGTAGTTTATACATCGTCAGTCGCTGGCCCCGGTCAGAAAATTAAAAGCTGAATTAATCAGTTCTGACTCCCCTGCCTGGTCAACCACCAAAGTGTTTAGCATGAGTTAGTGAATCTTCATCAGTGCATACAGAGAATTTGCATGCAGAAATAATATAATTCTAGTACACTGCATGGGTGAGTTGCATGATTATGCTTCGATATCAAATGCCAAAAAAGTTGCTGTTGGAAGGTTCTTCACATAAAACTATGGCATATTTTCATAAGCCATAGAAGTGCAGGAATACACACAATAATGTCATCCTGCTAGTAATAGATATAGTAGCAATTTTCCACACTCATGAAGAAACTTTTACATTTACCTAGAAGGTTTTCTGAACCGTCCCCCTTGCCCCCCATGCTTCACATTCAAGCATCACCTTCTTATGACAATCCAGCAAGGTTTATACACAATTGCACCACATTCAGATTCCTACTGGACATGACTCTATTTGACTAGTTAGGATGCTGCTACATGTTAGAAAAGCTCAACATGCTGTCATGGAACTGCTGCTACAGGTATCACATCCTGCTGCAATAATACTGAATCACCACCTCAGACCTCACTCACTACACTGTATGATGTGCAGTGAGATCCAGAAAATATATCCAGAACATATAGAGAGCCATAGAATACTTCATTACAAATAAGCAGAAAATTGCCATATTTAAACCCGTAAACTAATCATAGCACTACTGAAGCCAAAAAAGAATGCATTAATTTGACATCGCTTGTACAATTTCTTTAAAACACTGAGTGTGGGTTTAAAGTATATCAGAGGATTTTATTTTAAACAAGTGAAGTAATGTTCTTGGAAGCTTCATGTACCCCAATTTAAAAATAAGAATATCACAGCTTAGCTACTTAGCTTTTACCTCTATGATAAAATCCATGACTGAAACCAAATCTGAATAGCTCAGTTATAAAAGAAGTGAAGTGTGTCATCAATCAAAACATCTAAAAAATATCTATCACTTAAAGTTGAAGTGCAAGGACAAGCTCTTTATTATTTCATTTGACAGCAAATACTTGAGTTGAAATCAGGGAAAACATGATTTAAATAAAAATATGATATTAGCGTTCAAGCATTTATATATATTTTGCAGATATTTATTGGAATATTGAAGTGGACAGAAAAACCATCAACATTCAAAGAAAATTTTTCATTTTTAGATTATGGGTTTATGCTGTTATTACAATACAATGTTTGTAACCAAACATTATGTTTTACTCACTTGCTTTAGCTTCATATAATTTGCTGAAATGTGGAGCTTTGTTTCAAAATTATTATTCTTCTGTTGACTCCATGTTTTCAGTTTAAGAAATACAGGAGGCTTGGCATTGCTGTTGAAATTGCTTTATTGTGGAGGAGACTACAGTTGCACACTGATGGTAACATTGGCAAAACCTGCATTCACCATTCTGCTGAGGACCTGCACATCATGTCTCATCTTCGTCTGACTGATATCTCTCAGACTTTCCTTTTTCTCTTAGTAAATATACACAAACCTATCTGCTTTAGCCATATAGCACAGGAGGGTCTATGACGTAAGCTAAGTGTGTCTGCTTTAGCCTGTATGTTGTGTTTGAATGTCTTGTTCGAACAGTATGTGCCCCTTTCAGGCCTTGGGCCTCCTGCGGGGAAATTGCCCTTGTGTGTGCGAGTGACAGTTCGAGTCCTTTCATTGCAGTGAGTGCGTGGGTTCCATTGGCCCGCCTGCTGCAGTGATGGCCTCTGGATGCTGAGAGCTGTAGGCATATGTGTGTCCCAGCGGGAGCTCTGACAACATGAGAAATGTCCCACGCTGCTCCCTGTACCAAAACCTCACTATTTAGCCTCCCGTTTCCCACGTGCCGAGGCTAAAGACGGAGACCTTGAAGAGAAACGGGATAGCATTACCTCACAGTTGTTTTTGCACGTTTCTGCACAAGTCCAACAGATAAGGAAGCTTTCTGTTAAAATATGGAACAAGTCCGCTTTGATGCCCTGATAGACATGAATTAGTTATTTAAAACTGTTTTTAATCCAAAGAGGTGAGAAAAGTATAGCAGTGAAGAGAAACCTAGAGATACTGAGAGATAGCAAACATAAATGAAGCACAAACCCCTCCTTTCTCCCTTGCGGTTCAAAGTTCTGTTTCCACCTCAGATCAGATTGTCTATAAAACTCAGCTAATTCTTTCCAACCATGGGGCTTGGCAGTTGTGAAAATAAGACAGTCCATTGATTTTACAGTCAGCTCCAGCCTTCAGACTCAGGTGCCTAGACCACCGATCTGCAATACCCCGGGGTCCAAAGCACATAATAGAGTGCAGCTCTTGTGTAAAGGCGGCTAAGTGTAAACAGAAGACGCACTGATTCAACCCTAACCGCTTTCTTTGTTATCCACCGAGCTTCTGATTTACACTCGTACTGCATGTCATGTCGCGAGCCCTTTACAGCCTGCTGCTCTTCAGATTAATTACTCTGACTGGGAATTATTATCCAATTATTCCTCTAGATGCACTTGCACACACAAGCAAAAACATCTTAAACTATTGTATAGGATTAAGAGTATGCAAAACACAGAACAGATGCAGTTTTATATATTCTCCCTATCCACACAACTTAAAAAAAATTGGCAAACATTGTTTTAGGCTTTTTAAACTTGCAAAAACCTTGAAGTGATATTTTTTATTTTAAGAATTTCTTGTTATGAGAGTTCTGCTAAAGGCCGCGAAACAGCAAATAATTGCACATTAATCAATTAACAAAATGTAATTGCAAAAAAGAAGTGGTTTGCATTTTCTGTTCACGCTTCCGAGATGCAATCACCAATATTTATGTTGTAAGCATTTTCCTCACACAGAGACACACAAAATTGATATTCGATTAGTCACATAAATCAGAGAAAATACACACAAATATGTGCCAGAAGCAGTGGTGGTTCACACATAAATGGAACTCTGGGCAGCCCCCTTTCTGCCTTCTGCCTTCCAGTGGCAAAAAGCCTCTGCATATTGACTGGTGTGTGGAAGATTGTTTTTTTTTGTTTTTTTTCATTCCCCCAGGAAAAAATATATATATTTTGGCCCTATAACTTTAATTGTGTCATTTATCATACTTGCAGTTTTGCGACTTCAACTGCTTTAATAAAGCTGGTACTTTTCTTAAAAACCTGCTGTGTTGAATTCTGCACTTGACGTATGCCCTCTAGAGGAGGACGTAAATACTACAACTGGCGAAAACCTGTTTTGTTCAAAAGTCCGAGATACCTTCTGATATTACCAACTACCTTCTGAAAAGCAGTTCTCATGATGTGTAAATTAATTTCTTGATATTTGTATAGACTGTCATACTTTATGTACAGATATATTTTATGGGTCACTGCTTTAATTGTTTTCTTCAGTTCATTTCTTGTTTATTTTTGCTTTAAGGAACAAAAATAAAACTGCTTGAATATACTCAAAGAAAAAATGTTTTTTTCATTTAGAATTTGAAATGTGCTTATTTTAGTAAATTAATAATATGGATATCTTGATATTTTTTCAAAGAATGTGACAAATAAGTTCATATTTAATGCATAATTTATTTATTTGTATTAGTCTTTAGTGCAGGTGTCTCCAATCCTAGTCGTCAAAATCTGCCGCCCTGCAGCTTTCAGGTTCAATCCTGGTACAACACACCTGAATCAAATGAATGGCTTGTTATTGGGCCTTTGCCAAATTTGATGGGATGCTGAAAAGGTAATTCAATCATTTTATTTAGCTGTGTTGTGCATCCAAAACCTTTATGATAGTAGATATTGAGGGTTATGGTTGGAAACTGGTGTTTTTGTGGTCTAAAATAAGCAGTCTAAATAAAGCACTTAAACACCTTATAAAATATATGTTAAACAATGAAGTGTATTAATAGAGAATGCCTGTATAGGTGCTAACATAACTGTATAGCACAAGCTGATAATACAAACAGGCTTTGTTTTGTCATCTTCCACACAGGTTTCTGCGTCTGTGTGTTGGGTAGTAGTTTTTTTCTAAAAATTGGCCTTCTTTCTTCCTCCAGTCAGCGCTATGTCATTGTGGAGCGCCTGACCGCAAATGATCAGCTCTAATGATTTTATGAGAGCTTACATGATTAATGTTGGCACAGCACTCTGTTTGTGAACAAACCCTTCACTCTCTTTCCTCTTCCTCCCCCCATTTCACAGAGACTCAGAGGGAATATCCAGTCTCAGTGCGCGCTGATTTCTGTGGCGCTGGCTGTCGTTCGGCACATTAGAGTGTGACAATGGCTCTCTTTGAAGTAGGTTATTCTAGCACGGCTCACAGCTCGGCACAGCAGTGAAGATGTGCCAGCTCGCTGTGCCGACTGAGCCAGTGCTGAGCACACAGATTGACAGAAGGTGCAGACCTGTACATGCACATGCACTGGGGTCAACACAATGCCTTTCACACCCACATCCTCTAAATGTTCTTTACATAAGCACTTCCACATCAGACAAAACCCAAACACTCCTCTTTTATATGCACACACATCTGGTTCCTAAAACGGCTTTGAAAATGATCCATCATTTTGTTATCACGTTGTCATCCATCCACCCATCCGTCTGTCTGTCCATCCATCCATGTATTCGCCCTCTCTGTCTGTTTTTCTTGTCCTCTGTTCTCTTTGCTGGCCCAGTCCAATCCAAAAGCTTAGTTGGGCTTCGTCTCTCTCGCCTTATCTCCAAAAGCTGCCTCTTTCATTTGAGTAAATGCCTTCATTCCCGGCTCCTCTATGAGGAAGCTGATAAGGGATGTCTTTTATCCACAGTAGATGGGCTTTTTTCCCCCCTCAGCCCTGCGTGGGTGTTTGTGTGTATTTATACGCCTGCACAGCATATGCAAAATTATGTGCGAGAGATTATGCCCAAGTCTTATGTGGATGTTATATATATATATATATATATATATATATATATATATATATCTGCAGCTCACAAGAATAGTTTTATATTCGAGAACATTTGATTTCTTTTGGAGCAGATATGAATCGCATCCTTTTTTTTTCTGATGTTGCTTATCATTCAAATGAGACATTTCTATGATTATGCATAATCATATAAGACTGTTGCAACCTTGCAGGTGTCTGTAATAGGACCTGATTAAGTGGGACAGGCTAATCATCACAGTGCCTTACATGAGTGTGTGTGTGCTCAAAAAGAAGCTGTCTAACGAATTGATTAGTGCCGCAGAGTGGATTTGTTGCCAGCTATAGAGAGATTAGGTTCGTCTGTGGTTCCTTCAGTTTAAGCGGTTGTTGAGTGCTTCGCTTCTTTGCCCACTCTTACACAACAAATATATTGATTGGCCTTTGACGCTGGAAATGTCACAGCCAGACGGTGCAGTACGTGACCCGGGCAATGTCAAGGCTCGGGTTTTGCTCATGTGTTTGAGAAAATCATCACTCTTACTGCGGCCCTGCTGGACACACCAGGGGCATGCTGCCTTTTTCCTCAAGGGACATATGAATAAAATTTGTAAAGCCATTGGAGCCAGTCCAAGAACAACACTTGTCACTGCTCCCTGCAGCGCCCCAACCTAATTGACTCGGGTTTGTTTGCTCGAGGCCAACAATTGTGCTCCGGCTGATCTTAGTGGAACACTGAGCAGAGACTCGGTGGAGAATGATGCATTAACAGCTCGGCTCCTATTAAAGCTACTCTCTGCGGTTGAAGCCAGACGCCACTTTGCGGGGAATTATCAAGCCGCTTACCAAAGGAGAGGTGATTGAATTCATTTGCTTACTAATGAGTGGGGGGATTGCGAATTGTACACTTCCCCAGCTATGCTTCCACCTGTTAAGGCCATTTGCTCATTACTGCAATCAAACCCGGTGTTTGCTCTCTATTACAATCATTCCTGTTTTTGTCACCTCATCAGACGCCTTTGTGCCTCCCTTGTCTTTTTGACCCATGCTGGGTTTTGATGCCTTGTGTAAGTAATGGGAGGAGCTGAACTGAATATGGAATTGCATTGTGTGTTTTTTTTTTTTGTTGTTTTTTTTTACACTCAAGCGTAACAAAGTCCAATCAAATGTTCGTATCTGCTTTAAATTCACCATCTTTGAAGGAATTAAATTTTATGAGGGGTAATTTTTTCCCTCTTGGATGTTCATGATTTCTTGATTAGCCCTGCTCTTTGTAGTGCTGTTGTGGAGAATACACTCTCCTGCTGTTAAGGCCAGATTAATGTTTAATCCTCTTTGTCTCAGCAGACATCAGACAGAATGAGGTGGGTGAGTCGAGGCCCCAAAGAGTCAAATGAGGTTAAACAACGTAGAAGCCGAAAGACCAGTCAGATGTGGAGGATGCTTTTAAGGATTACTTAAAAAAAAATTTAATATGGATGAAAATTAGGTTTTAGCTAATGTTCCATGTTTTTGAAGTATGCATTCTACTTTTCTGCCAAGAAGTTATCAAATCACAGTTAATATTTAGACGTTTGTGGTTCCAGTCAAAAATGTTAGGCTATAATTACATTTCAAACTTGGATGTGTGATGGTTAAAGGTCACAACTGTGGTATATTGTTATTGACTTTTTTCTTTTAGCAGTTTAGAGATCCAATTAGATGAGAAAGTTGTTTTCATTTACCTGTTTTGATAAGCTGTTGCTGTTTTTTTTTTAAGTTAGCCGATAGACACATTGAGAATAACTCTTTTTTTTTTTTTTTTTTTTTACTTTTACTCTGTTTCACCAGCTAGTCTCCTCAGTCAGTCGGTCAAGAGAAAAATTATCACTATTGAAGCAAGCTCCTTTTCAAACTGTTTTAATTGAAGACCCAAACGATAACAGATTAATTAATTTTATTTCAAAAAAGAATTGCAGAATAATAATCTCAAACTATGCAACTAAAATTACAAAGATTGTGTCAGATGATTATTTCATGAAACATTGCCTTAGAAAAAAAAAGCATGCTTACCACTGATACAAAAGCAGAGGAAGGTTTCCAAAGTCTCTCACTGTGTGGGGGTTGTAAATAAAGATGATGAAAGTCACTGGTCATTGTAGTATTATCAAAACTAAGAGATAAGCATTAGTTTGTTTCAGAATAATTTATATGACTTTAAAGATCCCTAAAACTCTTAACTGCTTGACTTATTGAATCAAGAACTCTCTCTCTCCATCTGACGACATGAAGTAAATGACATAATTTCAAAATGTAAGGATTTGTTCTGTAATTGGTAAATTACTTGTGCAGTGAATTCATCCAGGGGTTTTTGAGGGAACCAATAAAAACTTATTGCTTTGCAAGACAAGGTTACTAGCATTTGTATACTATGTTTTAGCAATTAGGCAATTCAACATGTTCTACATGATGGGAACATAAAACAGACGAGAAACATTACAAGAGGAAGTTTTTGAGACAAATGAACTCTAACCAAACAGTGCAGTGGCATAGGAAAGGCAATTTATGAAATAATGGAATACAGTCTAAAATTAATAATGTTTCACTTATTATTAATCAAAGGCAACTCTAACCAAACAGGATTTTAGCCTAGGAACTCCAGGTTTCAGCATTTTTGCAGTTTTCTGGATGTTTGTTCCAGATTAGAGAAGCATAACAACTGAATGCTGCTTCTCCATGTTTGGTTCTGATTCTGGCAATGCAGAGTGGACGTACAGGTCTTGATGGAACATTTGTCTTTTAATCCTGGAAATGTTCTTTAAATTATTGAAAGCAAACTTTGTTATAGACTTTCTGTACCTGAAGGTTCAGGTCTGAGTAGATTTTGGATCTGATCATTGGTTTCTAGTTATAAAATGGAGCCATGGAGTCAGCATGCGGCTTCGTTTATGTCCTTTTTTATCCTAAATGTTATAATCTGAGCTAATGAAAGCTCAAAAGTAAAAACAGCCCTAAGATTGAACCTTGAGGAACCCCGCAAGTTATTTTTTTCCAAATTTGTTCAGGCAAATTATTAAGGGTTAGGGTTGGTTAATTGAATTTTTTCTTAAAAAATGAAATCATAATTTGAAAAGTACATTTTCTTTTCCTCAGGCTTTCTTCATCCACTGATAAAATGTGTCTGATGACTAAAAGCGGGATTTTTAATAATAAAAAAAAGAGGAAGTTTCTAAGGAGACAAATGAAATATCTAAAATATGTAGTCTTGGTCTACATCTTCCTGCCACCTGATCTACAGCGGTTAGGGATTAATAAAGATGATCTCATATTGTCAAAAAGTCAAAATCTTAGATTGTTAGATTATTACTTGTAGAACAAGGCATAACTCTCAACAGGAAAATTTGTTTTATGTTCAGTCTTGCATGAGGTATTAGAGTTTTTGGTTCTTATAGCTCTAGCACATGCAAGTCGGTAGCAAGAGCTCAGATGATCAGGCCTTCAAATACAATGTGTTTTACTGTACTGCCCCTCTGTGTGTATGTCCATCCATCCTGGATAACCGCAGGTCATCAGTTTGTCTCAGCCATGCTCTCTCCTGATAAGCAGTAATGCTTTGACACTTGAGGCCACTCCAGCAACTCCAGCAGTTGAGATTAATCTGTCTTTGAGATCTGCCAGGGTCTCTGTGGATGCACAGTTGAGAGAACAGGAGAGGCTGGTTATAGAGACGGGCCATTTGTAGCTGCCGTCTCTTGGATGTGGTTCCCTTCCCTGTTCGCAACCAGAGGGGACAGCTCACTACATCATTCGGTGGTTTGTTATTTTATTTCAAGCAGGAGTTGACCGACGGAGAGATCATTTTGTCTGTTTCCACAGTTGCTTGAATGTGAATTTCATTCATCACTTTGCAGGGAGCCTGTTTGCTTTTGAATCCATTTTTGTAAGTATGTGTTTGTGTAAATGTTCATATCAGCATGCATACAGAGAAATAGAAAGCCTGTCCCTCTAATACAATGAGTCACGTTGTCCATAGTGAGTGGACCAGAATGGATTCCTGAGATTCAGTTTAATATTTCCATGGTGTTAATCCGAACAATCCTGGACTGTGCTTTTCTTTTCTTTCAGACAACATTTGCAATAGTATAATACATGAAGCATGATATATAAACCAGGATTCATATAACCAGGGTTCTTAAGTGGTCTGGAAAAGTATAAGAATTATTTTCCTACTCTGGATACATTTTTAAAAAATACAGTATGGAAAACATTTTTATTTTCAGACTTCATTCCCTATTTGATTGTAATTCATCCCTCCCTGTGGGAACCTTTTTTATTTTCTGCTAAAGCTCTTTACTACATTAGATTTGACAGCTCAGTCTGATGTTTTTTTTTTCACATTTTCAGGGCTAAGAATCAGCTGGGGGAAAAAAACCAAAGAAAAAATGTCCAAAGTTAACTCTCAGGTTCAAACTACCAAAACCAGTTTTTATGGGCTCATATGACCACAAGCAATTGGATATCTGTTTGCATGTCTCAGTGCTCCCTTGTGAATTGCAGTGATCCGTGTTTCTGCTGATTCTTTGCCAGTTATTAAAAGTCAAGGAAAAGGTTACAGTAAATGCCACTCAGCTGAAGTGCTGAATGTAGAGCTTCCTTAACATATGCTACACACCCATTTCGGCAGTTTGTTTTTCCTCGCTTTATTTTTGCCAACACCTCTCTTTGGATCTTCATGTGACTGCTTTTTAAGCTATCATACTTTGCCATGGAATTAAAATTAAAAGCATGAAACTCCTTAATCTCTGTGCGCACCTGAGCCTGACAAATTGGCAGTTTCCTTTGCAACTTCTCCCTCATTCCTCCTCCTCCTATCCTTTCTTCCCTTCCCTTGTCACTACTTCCCTCCAACATCCTGGGTGCTCATCGCAGAGGTCATGCACCTGTCACCTGCTGTAAACAGGAAATGAATAATTCAAGAGCTGGTGGAGGTTGAGTGCAACCGTGACGAGCAAAATCGCATCCGTACGGTCTGCGTTCTAATCCTCAGCTGGAATCACACTAATGAGAAACTCTTGCTGGAGAGTCTGAGGACTCACTCAGAAGCTGGCTGCATGTCCTTGACCTCTGTGGCTGGTAAAGTTGGTTTGAGATGGCAGTGGTAGCACAAAAAGCTTATTTGGGGCTCCACTGTTTTGCATGGTTAGTTTTGAAGATTATACTTATGTAAAGCAAGGCCATATTTACTCATTACAAAAACAACAAGTTCTTGCTATATATTTTCTCAAAATAGCAAAACAATGTTTTTTTTATGCTTTGAACAGACAAAGCACTGTTCAATCATATTAAAATTGAGAGAGCTTTGCCAAACCTACGACTACTATATCATTCTACAATCCAACAACCATAGACATGCAGCCACAGGTATGTTTAAATGGTCTAGATCAAAGTATAGTCATGTTTTAGAATGGTCCAATCAAAGTCCAGACCTAAACCCAATTAAGAATTTGCCTTAAGAGTTGAACAAGAGTTTTCTCAGATTGTCTCTATCCAATCTGACTGAATTTGAGCTACTGGCAAAAACGAATGCGCAAATATTTCATTCTCTAGACATGTAAACCCATCCCGCTTTTCTGATTTTTATTTTTAAAATGTTGGAGAAAAAAAATCACTTTCCTTCCACTCCGCAAGGAAAGTGAGTGGAAGGAAAGTGTGTTTCTGTTCAACAGAACACAATATTTTGTGTTTCTGTTGATAAAGTCCCCTTTAAATCTGGGGTTGCAACGGGACAAAATTGGCAGTTTATGTCTGAGAGGAATACTCAAATAGAATGTGAAGACGCATCAGTCGAGCCTGCTGGGTAACCACACTGATTGGTTTTCACTCCTTATCACCCAACCAGCAGGTGCCTAAGCTGCAGTAAACTGTGGCACATGCAGGGATTTTACAGCTATAACATGCTGGCCACAGGCTCACCTGCTAACAACTCATATACTTCTGCTACCCTTACCTCCAACTGTCCACCCCACCATCCTCTTGCTCCCACTCTGTCAAGTAGTAACTCTGGAATCGTGTTATGTCTTTGCTCCACCGAACACCTGCACGAATTCTGATAAGAATCCTTATCTTCTCAGTCCCATGTTTCGTCTCTGCACCCAGGAAGAGCAGGAGGTCTCTACAGCAGGAGTGGGCGACAAATAACACTATCACTGGCGGCCACATTGTTTTTCAACCACACTATCCTAATGTGTTGGAAGGTTTATGAAGCACGAGGAAGTCAGTGGCACTGGCAATGGAGCAGGATGTGAAATTCTTTGTTGGGGTGAAGTCTCCCTATTTAAAATCATGCCAGCTGCCTGTATCTACGCCACCCGCAGTGCGGTTCCTCATAAGAGTCATCCCTTTATGTCATTCTCCAATCTTTGTAATTAAGCTTGAGGAATGAGATGAGACATCTGCATGCCAGAACTCTGAGGAGAGGAGGAAGAAGACAACAAAGGGCGCAGTAGCTTCTCACAAAGCTTTCCAATTTGCAGCTTGCAGCTGTTTGCGTTCAGAGAGCTTGTTGAATGGCCTGTCCTCTCTCAACCTAAAATTGGTTCACAATCCAGTAACTGATTTCTCAGCACCCGCTGGTTAGAAGCTGATTTTGGATGGATTATGCCACTTCCTTTGCACAACAAAAGTTTGTTTGCTGTTCCTGGAGCTCAATCCTCAGTTAATGGGAGACAAGAAGATGTTGGATGTTTTATCATGGAGATGACATTTCACCTCTTCCTCTTGCGAACAACCTATTGATAAATACATCTACGTATCCTCAGTTTATTTATGCATGTGTTTTTTTTCTCCGCCAAAACATTAGAATGCATATTAGTTTTTTCAGACCGTATACAAGCTCTAAATAGTTTGTACAAAATCTGCACGGTTTTCCGAGCACCATGTCAGATTGGTTTAGCTGCATATGCTGCACAGGATTGAAAACAAAATGAGTCTAATGGATCCACAAGGCATGGCACTGCGACCCGTAAATTAAGTCTCACAGATGTGCTTCTGCAGATTAATCTTCCTGCTCATGAGCAATTATTCTGGCGGTGATGCTGAGGCATGAGGCTAATTTGAAACAATTACAGCCCAGGTTGGGCAAAATTAGCTAGTTTAATTCCCAAGGCCGCTGCTGACTGAGAGAGAGGACATTTTAAAAAGCAACCGGGGGTAATTGCTTTTTAACACTGGATCATCCTTTAGCAGACCAGGGACTTGACTGACACTGCGTGGTTTAAATTATTGCCCTTATGTTGACTGCTTTCAGTCAGCAAAGGTATTCATCAGGAGATGTGACAGATTTTGCTTCATTTTGTTTGCTCCAATCGCGTTATAGAAAATGAGCCAATTTGTACATCACCCTCACAGCTGATGCCACATTGGGTCTTGTTCTGTAACCCTCATATAATTTTTTGCTTATTAAATTTTATGACAGCTACCTGCCCACATCCCTACTTTGTGTGAGTATCAAAGTTTAAAATAAAATTCCTCCCCTATGGTCCAGACTTAAAAAGAGCAGGAAATCTTTTTTATGCCTGTACACATTTCAATTAAGAGATTTGATTGGCTTTAGAGGCACTATTGATACTATTAAAAGCAAAATGTAATTTGGTGCTTTCAAATAAACCCAAAACCTGAAAATGGTTAGGAAAAAAACACTTAACCGCAGTGGACTAAGGTGATGATTTATCTGGTTTGATATACTGAAAAGGTCTTTCTGAAAAAGGTATTTTTTGCATAACAATAAATGTGAAAATTAAAAAGGAAATGTCCTTTCTGTGAGCAGTTTGATATTGTTGTTAAATTTCTTGCCTGCAGTTCCTATAATTTCCACATAAATTGCATCTCTAAATACATCAATAACTGTGCAGGGTGTTTTTCCTCTGCATGTTAGATGATGGTGTTTAAAGAAATGGCTGTTTACTTAGAACTCTACCTTCCTTTTCTCATGCTGTATCAGCCCAATCACCAGCTTTGTGTCTGTATCCCTTCATCCGAGCAAATGTTTCCGTCCTCTTCTCAGCAGCTGAGGAGATAAAATTAGAAAGCAACCTCTGTCTTGTGCTGATTTTCTCCTTCGAAGATCCCGCCATCCCAGCTCACCTACCACAGCTAATCAATTTATAATGAGTTGTCATGGTGGCCATGACGGCTGCGTGATGCTTGGCTGACCAGTCTGATATTTATTCATGTATAAAACTATGTTGTAGTTTACGCCTTTTACACAAATTACTCAATTTGCTGTGGAACTAAACCTCATCTGAGTTCCTGTCAATCCTGCTGTACTTTAACTCTTTCTAGCTGTATATGCATTGGACATCGTTGAATTAGAAGTTGTGCTACTGTGGCTTGAATGCTTATGATGGTAATAAAAATTCTGAGCAGAAACGCTTATGATCTCGGGCAGATGTTTAAGTTGGCACGCTTTAATGTCGATCATATTGTTTTCTGTTATTGTTTTTTTTTTTGGTTATTTAACCAACTTAACCAGGCTAATCCCAAAGATCTCTTTTACAAGGCCAAGTCAGCAGCAGCATAATTAGAATAAAAATAAACAATAGGCAGTAGGAGCACTTTCTGAAAGTCTTCTGTTTACATTTATTACAGTTAGAAACTACTGATCATGTCTGAAATCTGGGTGTAGTGATGGAGTCAAACCTGAACATTCAAAGATACATAAAGACAATTACCAAATTGGTCTTCTATCACCTGATTAATGTTTCCAAGATTAAAGGACTAATGTCCCATGAAGATCAAGAGAAACTCATCCATGCATTTAACTTTTCTCGCAGTGATTACTGCAATAGTTTCTTCACAGGTCGAACTAAAAATCAATCACAGAGCTGCAGCTGATCCAGAACGTTGCTGCTCTTGTTCTCACTGAAATCGGGAAGTTTTAAAGTCCTTATACAGGCTCCCTGTACCTCAGAAAATAAACTTTAAAATACTTCTGTAAATTTACAATTTACAGAATGACCTTACACCAAAAATACATTAAATATCTGCTGTTGCTGCATCAACCTTCCAGACCACTAAGGTCTTGTGGTTCTGGTCTCCTCTGCATTTCCAGAACCAGAACTAAACACGAAGAAGCAGCATTCAGTTCTATGAACAACAACTGAAACACTGAGATCCTTTAGATGAAGACTACCTGTATAGAGTTGGCTTTGATTAGTAGTAGGTGAATGACTAACACCTTCATGTTCAGCAACACAGTTCTCTTTGCTGAAATGTGCTATACAAGTAAGCTTGATTTGATTTAATTGACCTCAAAAGTCAAGTAGATGTCATAAAGATGGCAAAGTTTTCTTTTCTGATATTTATTTCACTCGAGTGCTTCAGAGCAGGGGCTTGTTGTCAGCACCATCTGCATGGATTTATGTGTTCCTAACATCCCCACTCTGCCTTCTCGCTTCTGCTGCTACATCGGGAGTCGGTAGCATCTCTGTATCCTATCTGCAGCCCGGTGCCTGGTAGGGCTTCACAGTAGGGAGGCTGAGCAATTTGTTTCTGGATGGCTCCAGGCTTATCGTCTCTCTTTGACAGATGGGCCTCGCCTCTGCTCAGGTTGGGCTTGGTAGCAACACGCTGCTCACCGTTTGCCTGACAGAACTCGTTATAGACTTACCCTGGGAGAAGAAGCATCTCCACGAGGTCCTGTTACAGCGCCGCCTCATCTCACTGCTGAGCCAAAAGGCTGTAAATTCAAACATGCTGCTGAAAGCCTATCTTTAGTTTGTAAGATTAACAGTTTGGGAAAATGTTACATCACTTTAGAAACTAAATGTGTAACAGTAACATAAAACAAAATAAATCTTGTAAAGTTTTAAAATAACAACATGCCAATTTTCAAATTTAAATGAATGTGTCCAAGACTTTTTACTATTTCCTTTGATGGTGAATTTGTCAATGCAATGTTCATGCTTTGACTCTTCAGGCTGTCCGCCTTAGTCTTGACCGCTGAATTTAGACCACATCAAGCTGTAACAGTTTTGTCTTTTGAGTTCGTTTTATTGTACAAGACAAAAAGCTAAGTTAAGAAAAGCCTTAAGCAATGCATAATGCTGCACCAGTAGAAAAAAAAACTTAAAGCAAGACTTGACTTTACTAAATTTGCCACAAATCAAGCTACACAAGTTATGCGATGACACAGTTAAGTCAAAAATTACTCAAGAGAGTAATTCGGAGATTTAGATTTTAAATCTTTTTTTTTTTACCAAGAATTTTCTTTATTTTATTCAATAGAAATGTAAGTTGTCTCTATTTATATTGTATTTTATGGTATATTGGAAAAATATTAGCATCCTTCTCAATAATAAAGGAAAACCATTTATTGGTGCATCAGCAGATGCATGCAAAAAGCTGACCTGCTTTTTGTATGCATCTGCTGATGTTTTGATTATTAGTATTTGGTAATTTTGCTCCAAGTGTTTGAGCTTGGAAGGCCTCCTTTCATCACTAAAATCTTAATATCTCTCCACACATTCAAGTCAGAACTCTGACTGGGCCTCTAAAAAAATTTTTAACTTCCAAAGGGAAGATACAAGTCAATAAAATTAAACAAGTAGACAAATTTGTAGTTTTATGTTGCAGTATTGCCATTGTATTTTGTGTAGTTGTGTTTGAAAGTGAAGGTTTTTATGTGGATTTCCCCACATGTATAGTTTATTTATTTTCTTTTGTCACTTGCTTTAAATGTAGATTTCCATTTGAGGCTTAAATCTGTGTCTATTTTTTTCTTTCCATTTTCTATCTGGTTACTCCCTCTTCAGTCTAAGCTTAGATCGCAATATTTCCCCTAACACTATGGTCTTTGAAAAGGTCTCAGATGTGGGTATAAAACCCAGTACATTTCCTGGGTTTTATACCCAGGAATAAAACCCTAGGTTTTATTGACTGAGTCCTCAGACCTTCTTGGTTGTGATTGTGGTTTATCGTCATGGTGACAGCATACTTCGGTCCTGGGTGCTGCGTGGAGGAGACTGGTTGCAGTGGTTGCTCATTACGTTTGGCCAGCACAGTTCACATCTCTGTGTGGACTGATTTGATGGCGAACAGAATGCTTTGGCCTAATGCTACCGCTGAAACCCACACCCTGTTGGCAGTGCTCCAAATAATTTATGATGTTGTTCTATTTACCGGCTATCCACACGTAGTTGCAACCCTCCTGGAACTATGGCTGGAACAAGAAGCTCATAAAGCAACTGGAACAAAATAATCTGCCATAACAAAATGACAGCGTTCCCACTTGGGAAGATGGTTCGTCACCTCCAAATTGTGCATGGACGGGTTGTTGTCAGACTGCAGGATGTTATGGATTTTCAGGCAGAAGTTTAAATTCAAAGCTGAATTGTCAAAATGTCAAAGAGAAAGAAAATCCTGTTGGTGTGGCAACTGGGAGGATTTGTAACTATTGGTGCTTTAAATTTTTCTGATGATGTCACAAACAGGTTTTTATTACAGGTTGGAAACAACACAGTGTTATTTGCTTATTGTTGTGCTAACAAGATAACAGCATCCTTCTCTGCATTTTATAGGTTCAAACAAGAAAAGAACATGTTTGGAAATTCTTGTTGTAGTTCCCTCTGGGAACTAAGAAAACCCAACTTTTTTGTAAAAATAGAGGTGTAAGGCAGCCAATTAGGCTGCCTTTTAGTCATTTTGTGGCATTCTACTAACCTATAGAGCTTTGACTTTCCCCCCAAGCTCTGCATGACTCAGTTTTTGAATTTTTGAATTCAGTAAAGTTGAAGCTCAAGGTCAGACCACCAATTAGTTTACGTTTATTTTAAATTGTGATAAAGTAGCCCAGGGAAACATCGTGTAAAAAATATAGTTTTGATTTTTTTTATAATTTCGGTAGCTTCTATTTGAGTAGAGGTGATGTTTGTACAGGATGAGCTGACTCTAAAGCATTCTTCTGAAGGTGCATATTTTTAAAAAGGTGTTCTGAAGTCATCACTCTTGTGGTGACTGCTCTACTTTTGGTCATGGGTCAAACTGTGCTTAGCCTTGCATGTAATCAGGCCACATGGAGCAGCCTGGCACCTTTGGCGGTTCTGGGAGAAGAGGGAGAAAAGAGGGCAAAGCACATGTGAGAGATTCTTTTAGGAGAGACGAGAGTGCTTCAGATGAGAAGTAGCTGTGCCGAGATTAAACATAATCCTCTCTGAAACTCTTCACAGGTTTATTAGACATCAACTCCAGTTTCTCTGCTTGAAATATCCCTCTGTATGTAGATTTTTAGATCTCTGCTAGCTCCTCTGCCTCACAGACATGCAAATATACAGTAGAGGAGGTCAAACACATCTGTGCTCTAATAGTGAAATGAAAACCTGACTGTTTGGCAGCAGGCAAAGTGAGCACTGTGTTCTAGTCAAATATTTATTGCACAGATTTTTATACTATATCTCTTTCCTTGGTACATGTTCAGAAGCATGCTGCCCTCTGCAAAACTCAGATAAACAAACATAATTTCTCACTCAGTACTGTCAGTATGTCATGCTGAATCATCCAGAGGATATAGAAAGAATATGTTCATGTAGATATAAAAATTACCAACATTTGAAATTGAACGCACAAATATCCTCAAATATCTATCTGGTTAATTTCCAAGTGTGCATCTCATATTTTCAGTATTCATTATGATGATATAATTCTGTCGTGTTAATAAATGGTTAATAAATATGCAGCCATGAGATATGCATTGCATTACATAACATGAGTCTCTAGTCTTTTAGATGGATAAGTGCAGAGTTAAAGATTTAAAGGCTGTTAAGTCAAGTTTATTTGTATAAAACATTTCAGGAACAAGGCAGTTCAAACTGTTGTACACCATAAAAACAGTAAAAAAAAAAAACAAAGCACTGTTCAGGTCTTGGCTGCTTTCAGAGCATAAATTACACACATTGATTTATTATGATGAATCAGTCTACCCATTTATTGGACGTATAAACATTAATCTTTGTAGTCAGATGTCATCTAACTGTTCAAATACCGAAGAGCCAGAAAATCAGACTTCAAATGCACAACACAAAGCACAACAATAACAAAGAGGGATGTGTAATCCAACAACATTTACACTGACTGCATGGCAGCCTCACTTCTGTCGGTTTGCTCCAGGGCAGCTGTGGTTTCAGTGTAACTTATCACCATCAGTGTGTGAATGTGTGTATGGGTGGGTGAATTACTGATTATACAAGTACCGGCCATGTACCGTTTACATAGTTCAAAAATGTTGTCAGTTATTTTGTTGAGAACAGCTAAATTGAGTTTATGTCTAGTACGTCTATGGAGATTCTATGTTTCCTTCCTGGTGTGAGTTAGTAGAGGTCGCGATCGCTGACGTTATCTCTAACAGCAGAATTTAGCTGAGACTCAATGAAATTCACATTAATTAATCATTACAAAATGTAGAATTTTTAGCACAAGAAATACTCACAATAGTGGGCCTGATCTTAAAAATTTATTAGTTTTTCAAAAGCGATTATTAATTTATTGACTGCTGTGTTCTGATCTTTGTAATTTAGTAAATTTTGTTCATCAGCCATTCTCTTTACTGGATGTCCAAAACATTAGTTCACAAATGTTTTAGTTGGAAGAATCAACAATGAAATCACATTGAGACACATTAGTAGGCTTGCGCCTCAAAGATTTTTGATAAAACATGATTTGTTTAATTCAACGTAGAAGTTTGATTCAAATAGAAAATGAGGAAGGCATTCCTAAAATGAAAATAAAACTATGACTGGAAGGCGTCTTTGCAATCATCCAAATCTTTAGCTTCACCCATAGATTCTTTATCAGATTCAACCCAGGACTCTGGCTGAGCTGCCTCTTAATGTCAGAAGAAATCTGTTCATAAAATGAAAAGTTAACATCAAGCCCAAATTAATACAGAAAATGATATTTGAATTAGTTCTCTTTACAGCACTTTGACCAATATCTAGAAAGGTTCTGGATAAATAAGTTCTTTTATTTTCCAGCCTACAAATAGAAAGACCACTTCAGCCAATAGGAATAAAAGAGCCTACCTTGTTGGAAATATATACAGTACACATTTGTTATAGTTGTTGATTTCTCAGTCTTATCTCATTTTTTGGTGTCCTCAGTCTCTCTAAACTCTGGTGACTTTTTTTTCTGTGTTCTAAAGTTTCTTCCCATTCTTTTAAAAATATGAATGGTTCATTTAGAATCTGAAATTAAACCAACATTGAGTTCTGTGTCTGTTTCTTGGCTCTGTTATAGGCTGGTGACTGTCCAGTTAGTACCCTACCACCATTGAAAAATGGCCGAATTAATCTAGTTATTGTTATCCGTCTATGCTGTAATTCCTCTCACAGCTTCTTTCACACCACCTGCTGATCATTTTGTAAGCTAATTGGCTGTTAGGAGTCACTTTTCCCTCTGTTAGTGGAGTGCATTCAGACATCCCACAGCAGCTCAATGTCATTGTGAGCCCTCGAATGGCCACAAACCTCAAATCCACCATGAGCCCAATTTGCAGTTTCCGTCCACAGCGCATCTGAAGCAGCTGTTTATATTCACAAAACACCATGGTTTATTTCCTACGTCACTCCAAAGGATGCTCTGTTGGTTTGGTTCATTGTAACTAAAAAGCTCCAGCTCTTCATGCACAATGCTGTATTTGCAGTCTCTTCCGGTGCTGTCAGATCCAGTCCTATCAGCTTGTGGTCCAAGGCAGGGCAGGAGCCACTGGGATGTTTGCAGGGCAGCTGGAGGGAGAGATGAAACAGCACCACTGCAGATGCACAGTGGCCGGGACTTTATATGTGCATAGCAGGACCTAACTTTGCATTCTCACTGACAGTCAAATAAGGACTGTGCTAAACATCATTATAAGTGAGTTTAATATATGCAGCTGGCAAATGGCAGGAATCATCTACGCTGTGCATGGTAATTATGTTTGGGTTTTGTATGCACTTAGTGTTCGTCACTTCACTGGTCAGCAATTTCCCTTGCAAATTCCTGTTCAGCACTTTTAAGTTGCGATGTTGATGCATTTATTATCACAGCTGGATAATCAGATCAGAAGCCTGATGATGAAGGTCTTACTGACAGTCCAACTGTTTCTCAGCTGGTGGGTGCAGCTGAGAATCAGAGAGCCGATGCCTGACACTCAAAATTCAACAGCAATCAGAGGAAATGGATCTTTAAAGCAGGTTTTTATTCTGAGATAAATAATTACTTACAGGTTCAGGGTCTTTCATCTGCAACACCAAAGGAGGAATGGTGATAGATGGGTTGATTTGTGTTTGTCTGCACTGGGGTCTATTAATTTGTCAGGTGAACGTTTACATAGTTATTACAATTCTGTTTAAATTCCAGATCACGGTGTAGATTGTAACAATTTAACTGACTGCCCAAATGAGCACAAAAAATAAAGTACAAGCACAATCATGCGAGAATGACAGCATAATTTATTCTTTTAAAAAAGAACACATTAGTAAACTGATCTTGTTTAAAGGTTTTTGTCCAATTTAATTATTTGACATCATAAAAATTAATTAGGATGATGCCAAAATCCATATTTTTTTCTCTATTTTGTCAAATAAAGCCACTAGAAAAGGATAACCCATCCCTTTTTGCGTTATATATATCAATTGGCATAAATTGCTGAACATAATGTGAAGAGTAGTTCAGTCATTGACATATTTTATTTCCTAAATAAAACATGTAATTTATTTTCAGGTAATCAACACAAGAGAAACAGTATGTTATTTACAGTATGTTAAAAGTAAATAACATGAAATGAAATTGGGTTTCTTTTGTCTAGAAGTAGTATCTTCCTCTGATGTAGAAGATCAAGCGGCACCTAGCAGGAGAACAATAACTGGAGCAGTTCTTGTGGCCAGTGGCAGTTTTTTATGTGGGCAAGATGGCTTTCTGCCCAGGGTGGCAAAGCTTAGGGGCATGATGAAGCACCTGTATGTCCAATCATATTCAGTCCTCTATCCAACATACAACTGTAGGGTCTGCTTAGTTTTTATTACTTCAGTTACTGTTTTGAGGTTTAACTTAGATATGCACAACAACGGAAAACAGATATTTCTGCAGACTGACTGCTTTGCAATATAAATTGAAGTAACTTAGCTACCAGCAAAACTAAAGCAGCTGATGCCAGAGAAGATTATTTTTATTTTTTTTTTAGAAAAAGCAGTGGTTGAATTGTTTCCTGTTCTGACCAAAGGTTCTGGTGGTCAGCCTTCCAACTACACCACATTGACCCGGTACCACCCACCTCCCTCCACCGCAGTGGGCTGCATAGCCTCTGCTCCACAACAAGCCGTCTGTTATTTTACATACTTTAATAAATGTTAACTTAATTTCAATTGTAAAGGCGTGGAGCCAAACATCAGCTTGGTTTTCATGGCGCAAGAGGTCATTACAGACGTGCACACCGCCAAAATATTGTTTTCTTTTTTGGGGGGGTTTGTGGGTGTTTGTGACACAAAGATTTATTTATTTATTTTATTTATTCATTTTAAGATTTATTTCCATATCTCTGACAGTTTCTCACATCTGTTCATGAAGTTTGTGATTTATTGTGTTTCTGGTGGCTCAGCAGGACATAATGTTGAATAGCATCTTTAGTAATCATGTGAATCCCACATCTTCCACAATAACACTTTTAACTAGAAACCTCCCAATGCTCTTGTTTTAGGTTTGGCCCTTTCTGGTGGCTTTCCACTGAAATACTGTCAAAAGCTTCTTGGGTTTAAGATTTTTTTTCCTTTTACTTACTGTTTTCCTTAAACTGCCAACAAAATCAACCGGGCATTTCCGTGGAGGAGGTAAAAACTGGACATGAAACCATAACTTAGTCTCTTATGTACTGTAGATGCTTAATCCATGATAGTTTTACATAACAGAGAGACAAACTTGTAAATTTCTTGATTTTCTTCCAACATATGTAAGCACAATAGGGAAAACACAATGCCATATTTGCTCTGCTATGCAACATAGCATAGCATAGCTTCCATACTTATTTACATTTTGCATGGAAACTCAAATGAGATATCCAAGATATCATTTTTTAAACGGAAGCCATTTGCTGTAGGTGTTTAACGGCAAGCCTTGTTTGTTGTTGTTTGGCTTTTGGCTAATCTTACCTCTTTGTTGATTCTTTTGATTCCTTTTTTTTTTTTGCACTTTTTCAGTTATATTTTGAAATGTCATGAAGGTTCTGAGTTACACTACAGCGTTTTCTCTTTTAGACATTATAGACAACAGGTTGAAACCAATCGAGTTTTACCTGGGATGTGAAACAAAGAAGGCTGAATTCATCTCATTAGTTTAAAGAGCATGTTCGTTTCGGACGTTTGTTTCGGTTAAAATCATCTTGAGTTAAACTTTTGCAGACTGAGCCTTTTGTACCAAAACGAAACAAACGTGGTTGTACATCTGCACCTCTTTTCTATTTTGCTTGCTATGCCATTTGCCAGCATGAATATGTTGAATAGATATATGATGTGGGGCTTTTAGAAGTGAGAAAATCCTTTTTATAAGAAAACCACCGAAAACAGGACCAACTGCACAAGAATTACCGTTGACGACTTGAATCTTGAGCTGTTGGTTTTACCTGTGTTGGTTTTAGCCTGTGTTGCTAGTTTATGCTGGAAACCCTATATTTTCTCAGGTACACATGTAAGAAATAATTGAAAAATCTATGTTTGAACTCCATGGCTCAGATGCGATACACAAACACACTCACACCCGAGTCGATGCAATGTGACGGCTGTTGTTGTGTAACCAAGCCCAGTGACTCATGAAAGGAAGGAATGCGGCGCTGTGATGGGTTGAGGAGGAGGAAGAGGAGGCCTGCCTGGGGAAGGTCTTGCAGAGACAGTCAGCTATGTTCCCAAAGTCATCTGGGGGAGAGATGTAGAGGAAGAGAAAGATGCTGAACATTTGGTTTTGGGTCATGCCTCAACTGCGAGCGCTTGTCTGGACACTGAACCGCAAGTGAAGCATAAATACATCTAAGCTTTGATGCAGCCACGACCGTGGTCAGACAAACCATATGGTAGCCTAACCACATACAAATGTGAACCCATGAGAGTCAGTCACTCAGTGGAACAGGATGCAGACTTATAGGAAAAGCCTACTGAAATAAAAAATGAAGTCCTCATAAAGAGCTGTGCCTCAGCTTTCTTTCAACTGTACTCCCTTAAGAATCATTCACAATATGTGCCAAGTACAAAATTATACCTTGTTTGATTTTGTCTGCCTGTGTCTATATATATATATATATATATATATATATATATATATATATATATATATATATATATATGTGTGTGTGTGTGGGTGTGTATTTGTATGTGTGTGTGTTTTGTGGATTTGTTTATATTGACTTTCCTCTTGGCCCAGGAGCCATTTGTTTTTCAGCAATGCGTAGGCAGTTTTGCTGGAATGGAAGTGCATGATATTCGCCTAGTACACATGCGCACACACTTCCACATTTGCAGTCGTACATGCATAGATTCAGGCTGTGCCTCCGTGGCAGTGTTATCATCCAAAGAGGCAAACAGCCAGCCCCTGATTTAATAAGCTGCCTGGGGAGTAACAGAGAGGTGGGAAAGTACTATCAGCTGATAACTGTCCTCCCTGCAAGCCCATCTTTTTCCTCTTATACCCTTGCCAAGGGAAAGCTTGGCTTTTCCGTGTGTTTTGTGTGACTGTGCATGCCGTGTGTGGGAGCGATCCCCTGCCGGCTTCAGCCCACGTGTCTGTGGGCTGCAGCCGTGCTGGGCCGCCTCGTTCTGGGTGTCAGACAGACAGCAGAGGAGAGCCCGCATATGGCGAAGGCAGGCCTGATCTCCAAGCTAAGGAGCATATGCACAGTTCCACACCCACTAATCGTGCACACAAAACACTCATCTTGCGTCACAGAGAGCACTTCTGCCAAGCAGGAGGATTCCACGGCCCAGAGTACTGACAGAATCCCCGTCTCCGTTGTCCTCTCTCTTCTGCACTTCACATGGCCCACATAACACAACAATCACTGTTCACAAGCTTGACAGCAACTCCAAAAGAGGCATCTTCACACTGCCACAACAAATGGGAACAAAAGTATATCACAAAATTTAACAGAGCAACTGCTGCGCTGCATTTTGACATTTTATTGCTTGCAATGGTTTTGAAAGAATGGGCATGTGGTCTCGGTCAACTCTATGTATGTCAAACAGACGACTGTTTCTAAATTGTTTGAATTTTAACAAATTCAAGTATGAGTATGATGGTTGCCTTCCCCACAGTGACATTTGAACATTTTGCTTCCTGTTGAAAGTTTAGAATTCTTTATTGAGAAGATAAACTGAACACTTTGAAAAAGACAATTATTGGATTCCAAGCTAGCTTATTTTGAGTCTTCTTTATGTAGGGTCATTGTCAACATCAAAGAGTTTTATTATAACAATGACCTGGTAGCATTTCCTATGATCTATCCAAAAAGATCTGATTTTTAAAGTTTCTGACCATCTGCTCTGCTGTCAGAAGTTGTGATCAGTTCTAGTCGAGGTGAAAAGCAGCTAATTTCTCAGTGCGCCTCTCATATTTAATACATGATATTCATGGATCTGTGTTTTACTCTCAGGAACTATAAGAAAGTTGATCATTGATGACTTTCATGAAGTGTTAAAGTCTCACCTAATTTAGTTGTATTTGTTTTAGCATTATAGTTTGGTATTGAACATGTTTCATATTACTCAAACTTGGATTCTAAAATTTCAATGTGATTCTCACTTTAAAAAAACAACTAATATTAAAAACTTGTTTTTCTAAGTAGATATTTCCACAGTTTATAGTTAACTAATTCTCATTCTTTTAGAAGAATCTTGGTCACACAAGATTTGGTGTGAACAGCAGGAAAGCTTTCAGGAAAGAACTTCTCAGATGAGGGGAAGCTGTTACACCAATGCACCGTGCAGCTTTAGAAAAGAAACATTTCTTGCATCCCCACCCCTGACTGTGCCACAGTTTCCATGATGAGCCAATAAAGTTCAGCTTTAGTGTACCAGTAAAGTAGTTTTTTAGGTGGGAGGGAAGGGACAAAATAAAAGCAAGTGTTTTCTGGAAGCTTTTAGACAATCACACTTACTGCCAGAAGTTCTCTTACAAAAAATAGTTATGCTTTTGGCAAAATACTCAAATGCAAAAATCAAGGTTTTTGAGGAATCCAAATAGATTTCAGAAGATCAACGTAAGAAGCAAGAGCAAAACCGGTTCTAAACAACTTTAACTTGGAGTTTGGAGAGTTAAATATTGGTTAAGCCCAAGTGTCAGCTGACCTGAAGATGTACCAGCAATTACAAAAATAATTTTACTGTAATCCCAAGCCGAAGAAGGGTCGGTTTTCATCTCATATTAAAGCTATTCTCTTTGAAGGTGCATCAGTTATACTGTAGTTCAGAAGCTGGTCATTATGTGAAATTTGTGGTTTTTGCTTTGTTTTTGTTTGCTATTAGGGCAACAGTGCAGCCTTGGCTCTTGTGTTCCACAAGAGCTGAATAACAGGCATACTTTGGGGTGGCCACAGTGACCCGCAGCTGACACCAATGATTGATCCTTGTGCAGGAATAAGTGTCTGCGCGCAGCTGAGCGCACCAGTCCACTGAAACGCAGCCAGGCGGAAAATTAGAAATCTCTTCATCCCTGGTCCATTTGAAATCCGATATCTCTCGTCTTCCTCTCACGCAGTCACCTTTCCTTGGCCAATAAATCTGTAGTTAAATGATGTGTTTATGTGCACGCACCGAAGGGGCTGGGAGTTGTTTTGTCTTTGAGGGTTAAGAATGTGCATATGCCCAGTAAAACTTCCCGTTCCTCCAAACACCTCATGGTCTACATTTTAAAGGAAATACATTTTTACATGCCGACTTACACTTGAGTGAGGTGCATGCTGTACGACGATGCCAGTTGAATTTCTAACAGTGCATTTGGTCTCCTCTGAATGCTACAAGGCTAAGAAAGAAACATTGCCTCCCCCAAAAGTTTACTTGTCTTTACATTTTTCCACAATTTCATATTTAAAGTCAATAAGCACATTTTATTATCAGATAAAGACCACCAAGATACATTTAAAAAATTTTATTTTCAATTCTTTTTAGTTAGAGAAACTCCTCATAACCTAACAACTAATTGCTATATGCCTCTTTGCAGAGTCATTTTAATTCGGACACATTTGAATGTTTTTTGAAGTTTATAGAACAATTTCCAAAAAGTTTTATAAGATGTTTTTTTTCCTGGTAAATATAATGTTTGTGTTCTTTTTGGTCAGCAGTGGTGTGCTTCTTAAACTCTCTCATAGATTCCAGTTATGAACACTGACCTTAACTGAGGAAATTGAGAACTGCAGTGATTTAGATATTTTTCTTTGGACTTTGGGACATACTGTAAGTCCTAAAGCATATCCTGGATTTTTGATTTCTAAGTTTTTATTTTTTATTTGTTCTTTAGATTGGTTCAGAATGTGTTGGCTTGTTTGAGTTCTTTCAGATCGTTTCATTTTGTCAGCATGGTTTTGAAGGCTCTACAGGTCTGGAAGTGATCAGAAAATCAAAGTAAAAAATATGATTAATAGCTGTTCATATGTGTATGATTTACCAAAGGATTACTTTTTCACATAGGCTCAGGTTTTTCCCTTTATAAATAAATCATAATTTGCTTGGTTATGTTTCTGATATTAAAATTAGTTTCAATTATCTAAAACAGTTACTAAATGTGTAAAAAAAAAAACTTAGCAGGAAAAATACATAACTTGCAAATAGATATTTCCTCTCTAATGTATCATAACTCCTCAGCCTTCACTGTTGATCTGCTTGTATTTCTCCAGGTACATCTGCCCAGGGCAACCCCCTCCTGGCCTCTCTCCCAGTGCCGGGGCGGCCTCTGCAGCCTCAGCTCGACCTTAAACACCTCCTACCCTTCAGACTCAATGGATCCTCACCCCTTAGCCTCTTTCCTAACTTTAATATGGTGAGTTTCATGTCATTAAAACTGAATCTGTGAGCTTAGAATAGAAAAATAAATTAACAAATGCAGCCACTTTAACGCTTCTCAGCTGAGCTAAACGTGTATATTAAAGAGTGAATGAATGCAACACTTAATTCTGTCCATCATATTATGATCTGTTTATTTTATAAGTAGGCCTTTTGTGTAGGACCCTTTATTCAAGGGTATCTGCTGTGAAAACTGCTGTTGTTATGACGGCATCTTCATCCACAGATGGGACCCTTACCATCTTAAACGTCAGCAGCAAACCTCTTGGTTTTCATGTACCTCAGGTGACGCTTACCTTGCCTCTGTGACTGGAATTATAGCTTGTGTCTTTGATCCTTTCTCTGCTCTCTATGCCCATTGTCATTTTGTGTGTGCATGCGTGCAGGCACTTCAGAAGTCTTTTGATCCTACTTTAACACCCTTGTTGTGTATTGGGTTCACTGCTTTCATTGCACTTGAGAAAAGGGAAAAAAATCTGCTCTGTGGTCTATAAATGGAGGATAAGCTGCAGCTTTTACACTCCAGTATGTCTCTTTTTGGAGGCTGGGAAATAAAAACAGGGAGGATACAGACATATGGAACGTTCTTTACAGCGGAGGACGTGTGGGAGGGGGTGGATGAGACAGACGTTTGCTGCATGACGTTCATGTATGGGGGGGTCACCAACCTGCTTGTGAAAAGTTCAGTCAATTCGTTTGCTCCATCGCCCACTAATACCCCTGTAGAAAAGCAACTATGCGAGTCGCAAAGGCAGCGTGGTAAACACTTATTCCTCTAACACCCTCATGTATTTATATTAGCAGTGCAAGCTGTGGGCTCAAGTCTCCTGTCAGTGTTTTGTCTGTGTTTCACTTTGGGGAAAATTGCTGGTTCTATTTCCAGTCCATTGCACATGCCCTGTGGTTCTTTTCAAAAATAATTTGTTACAGTCACACTTTGCTGCTTTTGCATTTACTTTTGCTCATTCTGTTAAACAAATAACAGTAATTGTTATGGCAACAGCTACGTTAGAAGAAAAATGCAATTTGAAGTGAAGGAAGTACATTGCCCTGGAACAATATTCACACAGCTTGATTTTTTTTTCACATCTTAGCCACTCATAGTGACAGTTTTTGGAGGGATTTTAGGTGATTGACAAGCATGAAGTGGTGCATGATTGCAAAGTGGATGGAAAATGGTCCATGTTTTTTAAATTTTCATAAAAAAATTCAAAGTGTGGTATGTATTTCAGCACTTTTTTACTCTAATACTCTAAATGTAGAGTAACCAAATTATTTCACATCTTACAAAGACAATGTTGTTGACCTGAAATCACAAGTAGGGAAAGAAGTGCATTACTCAGAAAAATAGCCGTAGTAACTTTGGAGAAGCAGCAGACAACTACGGCTTAGCAGGAGAATCTTTTGACAACACAATAATTAGTTTTGCACTCCTTTACAGCAGAGTTGCACTAAGAAGACCATTTGTTCAAAGAGTTTGGTGAAAAGAAAAGGCATAAGAAAGCATTCCCTTCTATCAAATATGGTGATGGTAGTGCCATACTGTGGACTTCTTTTGTTTAGCAGGAAAAAGTTGCTCTGCAGAGCTATCCTGAAAGAAAACAGTTTGAAGATGCAAAACTGGAGACTAGAGACTGAAGAACGACCCTTTTTTCTGTTTTTCCTGAAAACATCCATCATCTTCCTTACATTTCAAAACTATTAGCTACTTTATGCCAGTCTTTCTTGTAAAATCCAAATAAAAGTCATACAAGTTTTTATTTTAGTTTCAAATCTTACAAATACAAGTGATTGCTGTGAAAGTAGATATTCCATGAGGAAAACACAGCGACAAATTAGAGCTGGTATGAAGGAGGTAGGTCAGAGAACGTATGGAGCCCTTTTGATGGTGTAACAACATCAACATCATATCACTGTTACTTCAGTGCCAGAACAAGATGATTACCCCCGTTATGCACGGCCTGGCAGTACAGCTGCAGCATTAATCACAGCATCCATTCAGCTCGGAGTGCCAAGTTCTTTTAGTCCTGATAAGGCATTCGTTGCAGCCTGCATTTCCAGAGGGGAAGATGAATGCACCTGTCTTCAAACCCAAATAGTCTCCAGTTACCCTGGTGTCCCTTCTTATACAGTCTCTTCACATCTCTGTCTGCTTCTTTCTCTCAACCTTTACTGAAACCTCAGCACGGACTGAGCTGCCTGGCGCAGGACAAGTCCTGTCTGCGCCTGAATAGCAGGGGAGAGCGAAGCACTGGAACAAAAGAGGCATTTATAGCCGTCGGTTCAGGATGGCTGCAGACAGACAATGGTCACATTCTTCAGTTCCTAAAACAAATATCTGTGAGTGCAGCCTGCCCTGAAGAGCTGGACAGAGGGCAGCAGGACTGGGAGAGCTACATTTCAGTGGTTGTGCTGTAGCTGGTGAGGAGAAAAGAAAAAGTTTACTCCCAGAGGTAGCTTTGAGTCATATAACACAGACCAAAATAGAGCAGCTAAATAGTCTACCCTGGGGGAGACACACACCACCATGGAGGTATCTTTGTCAGGTGTGTTGATAGTGCCTCTCACACCTGGCCCTGAGGAATCCATGGTAAACTGACTCTGTTCTTTACAAGGAAGCAGCTGCTCCGAACACAACACAGCTTTGGAAGGATCTGAGGCAGCATCCGAGTCAATGCTATCAATATAGCAACACTCCTTGATCTCTGGGCAGCTGGGGCTGACAGCAGTGTCACCACGTTGGGTTCAGAGGGCGTGTCGGTGCAACTAAAAGTGAGAACAACCCACTCCTCGGCTATCCTCGCATGCAAGCCAAGGAACAGACAGGGTCAGGCCCTGTGCCAGCTGAGGATAAGATCCAGTATGATTGTGATACTTTATGCCCGTCTGAAGGGTGTCATGATGGAATCAGCTGTCCTTGTGGATTGTAGATCCTTTAATGAAGCCATTTGCTTTCTTTGCTGTTCACAATATACCATGAGGGACTTTGTGCTGTCTTTTCACAGGCTGTTAAATGTATATTAGTCTGTTTAAGGCATTTACAATAATACTTTACGATGATTGATAATGAAGTAAATAGACATCTTTTTGAGATTGGGTAATTCCTCTATGAAAAACCCACTTTGTCTTTTTTCAGACAAACATGTATTAAGAAATTATTCTGAGTATGACTTATTGAAAAAGTCAACATGGATGGAAGACACATTTAAATGTTCACTAAGTCATATTTAGCACAATTCATAGGTGAGAGGAACAAAATGAGATCCTGTCCTAACATTACGCACAACAGGACGAATTTAAAACAACTGAAAATAAACCTTCAACCCAATGCAAAGACTGGCCAGGTTCTGCTAACATGGTTGGGAATGTTTACCTTCCTGGACGGAAGTGCTATTCTGAGGTTCGATCTCATACTCATCATAAACCTTTTTTATGAAGCAGAACCACATAACAAATGAGCTAAAGCAAGAACTTAATTGATGCATTACCAAGAGTTTTTCTGCTACTACAGCAGAGATATGTGTGACTTCACCTTTTGGTTAAGACAAACTGTCTTCTAAGGATTGCTTAGCACATTCAATGTAATCTAAACCCATGAGCATTAGATAAGGAGCAGTTTCACAAATTTGGATCGATTAACATTCAGCATTGGATCCCTTAAATTAAAAAATGGTTAACCTACACAACTGCTTGTTTTGTCTCGCATGAAAGAATGTCATGCAGCTACAGAGAGCTTTCGTGTAAACAAAATGATACAATAATAGCCTGGAAGGTCACAAACATATGTTGTTTTGAGTAGTCATTTGTATTTTGAGAAAGGTGCTTTATTTTGGCTGAACTGAAAGTTGTGTTATGGCTAAATCACAATATCTAGCTAACCAGATAAAATAGTAATAGCTATATAAAAATACATTGCATAATCCACAAGGTTTCAGGTGTGAATAAATATTACCTAATCAGTGCCACTAATTGTTTTGTCAATAAATTCTGAGATTCTAGATCAATAAATATACATGGATTAAAGCCTGAATGTAGAGCTTTGGAAACCTCATGTTTAGCTTGCACGTATCTGTTGTTTTCGTGACATTTTTTACATAGAGCAACCTTAAACAAACCTTAAATCGAAGGCTATTGTTACAGTGGGAAGAGACATAACATTGCAATGTACTAAAAATATCCAGGTAAAATAAAATGTGTCTCTTTCTAAGGATTTCTAATCAAAATTCAGCAACAGTAACAATGCTTTTTCTTGTGTGGCTGAAAAATGCATTTAATATCAAGAAAAGCCTATCATACACAGTCACTGCAAAGATACTGAGGTATTCAGTTTATATCAAATAGCGGCAGCATGCTGATTAACAAAGAAAAGTTATTATACGTTCCAGATTTATGCCTTTAAACCTACTCAGCTGTCACCAAGGGAACATCTCAGCATGATCCCTATTCTTTATTTTATCCCTATTTTTTCATGATGATGGGACGTGATGTGAGGATCTTTTTCTCTTTATGCACTTTGGCTGCATGCAGGGTAACCCCAAGGGAGAGAAATCTTTTGA
This sequence comes from Xiphophorus maculatus, assembly GCF_002775205.1. NCBI lineage: Eukaryota > Metazoa > Chordata > Actinopteri > Cyprinodontiformes > Poeciliidae > Xiphophorus > Xiphophorus maculatus. The sequence continues at coordinate 6,835,566 of NC_036458.1, read as the reverse complement.
TCCTAACATTACTTTATGGCTGATGTTCAGCGCATTCCAGGAGTTACACTGTGTTAGGTTTCTGCGATCTGAAAGCAGATTTTGAAAGAATATGAACCTGTCAGATGAATTTGGTTTACTCATTAGTTAAAAATTGGTATGTCAGAAGTTTTAAGACTGAGACAAAATTGTTCAGCACAAACCTACAAAATCTGAGTTTCAGGCAACTGAAGCAAAAAGCCAAAACTGGTCAATGTAGACACTTCATACAGAGGGAGTTTAAACTACCTTAATCAGCTGGAAGCAACTGAGAAAGTGGAAAGTGAGGAATTTTAATTTCTGCTCTGCTCTGCTAAGCATGCATACATTTAAAATGAAACATAACCGATCTATCCAGACTTGAATAAGAAAGAACAAAGGACCAGCAGTCTTTGCTTAGATATTTTTTGGTTTCCATTACCAAACACAATCATTAGACGTGAGACCACAAAAACGTTTTGTGAATGGAGTTGTTTTGCCATTAAGAATTGAGATACCTGCAACAGTAAATTAAGTGCATAACTTCCAGTCATTAGGAGGCATGTATGATGCAATCCCAGATGTCTGCATTAAGGGAAGGCAGAAGCAGCAGAAGGGGAAAGTGTTTTCACCTGTTCAACAGCAGCAACATTTTATATACAACTCCCAGTTGAGTTTTGTAAAGCTATCTTTTAGAAAGTGATAATTGCACCAGACATAATCATCCAACAAACTTAGCTTACCAGTTTTACATGTGCAGCCCTTTAACATACAGTGCAAATCTGCACACTCCTAATGTTAATTATATTCTTCCATAAAAGAAATAATAAGGCCAACTTTTTGTGTTTAAAAGTGTTGACTACAGTAATGTTCTAAAGTTATAAATCACTAAAGGCTTAATTCAATGATGATGCATCACACTTTAATCCAGACTCTCTAAGCTAAATTTCAAACTATGTCCAAAGTTTGGCTTGAGACCTGACCACAACTCTGAAATGGGGCAAATATCCCCATCAGCACCAGCAAACCTGACTGCAGCCATTTATTGATATTGGCATTTATTGGTACATCAATTGATGTGGACAAAAGATTTACAATGATTCACAACACTCTTGTAAAAGACATTTTTAATCTCGAGGAGGTTATTTTTTATCCTGATTAGATAAATGTTGAATATTCAGACTTTTTTGTTCGCTTTTTAAAATATTGGATGTTTAGTTATTCTTTTTTTTTAGAAAAATGGATGAATATAATCACTGTTAGTAGTGTTAAGTGCAGACTATTATGTTTCATTGTGTCATTATCCAATAACTTCACTGATTTCACATCATGACAAACCCAGTAAAGCCTCTAGAAAAAATAATTATTGTAAAATGAATTAACTTTATGGTCATTTTTACTGAAGTGTTAGTAAAATTATTTATTCCTTAGAGCAAAATTAATAAATACTTTATGTATTCTATTTATTGCATACATATTTAATGAGTATTAGCAATATTTGCTTTGCAGAGATTGATTTTGCATCGTCTGCTGCTGTGTTTTAGACTCTGTAAATGTGCAGCCCCTTGGCTTGACAAGAACATGCTGCTTGTGTTGATCTTTGCTGTCTGTGTCTCAGATGGACCCTGTCCAGAAGGCAGTGATTAACCACACGTTTGGGGTCCCTCAGCCCCTCAAGAAGAAACAGATCATCTCCTGCAACATCTGCCACCTGCGCTTCAACTCAACGGTAAGAAACAATTATTTTTTTCTGTATGAGGAAGATGGGGGAAGTGTAGCAATAAAAGGAAGAAAGAGACATTATGCTTTTTGACTGCATAATGTGCACTGACTGTATCACCTTTAGTGAGTAATGGGTCTACCTCAAGAGAAAATTGTACTTTGGAATAGTAATATTTTTCTTGAATGTTGGTTTTCACTGGAAAAAGAATGTTTCTGTGATATGCCAAAGACTCATGGAAGAACATCTAAGGAGTCATTGCTGCAATGTAAACATTGCTGTTTTGCGTTGTTGTTGTGTCTTGTTTTTTTAATGAAACTTTGCAAAGACGCAAAAAAAGTTTTGCTGTCATGTTCTTTAAAAAACGCAGCTTTTGCCTCCAACATTCGCAGATATGTTTTACTCCTTTAATACTGTAATTGTCCACTAATAATCCTTAAACCTAACACTAAATTCTGTGAGCATTGAGCTGCCTGACATTAAGCTGAATTTTGTTGGATGTCCACTCCTTGGAAGATGGGAAACTACATTAGGTATAGTAGGATTCTACTATTTGGAATAATCTTTCTCACTGTTAAATAATGGAATTCAGTTAAACTGGAAATTGTTATATGACTCTTTCTTTATTAAAGAGGAGGAATAATTGTTTCTCTAGTGCCGTTGCTGACGTTTTCTCTTTTCCATTGCAGAAAAATGTAACCTGGAACTCCATACTATCAAAATTCTTTCTTTGACAGACGTGTTCAAATCAGTCAAGTACATTTTATTTGCATCATCTGGCTGCTACCTTCCATTCTCAATTTTATGCATTTTCTTTTTTTTTTATTGTTTCAAACTGAATTGTGGTTTGCTGGAGCCTTGATTAGGTCAAAAAGGCCTTATATAAGTAGCGTGGGGCTTTTGGTTTTGTTCTTGTGTGTACATTTTTGTTCAGTTTTCATTTGATGTGTGTTGGTGACAGTTGTGTTGGCGAGAAGGCTTAGATTGCAGCCTAGATTCCATTTATCAGCAAAGTGCAAAAGAAACAATCAGCAGCCACAGCAGGAAGCGGATTTCTCAGCTGCTCTATCCATCCTTTGCATAGCACATGTATTGTATATATGGAAACAGTCAAATTAAAAAGCAGTAAACAGTGTAGAAAGATGTCTTCAATCCAGATGAAGCTAAAATGTAAAAACAGCCACACTGTTTCATTTGGACTGAGAAAGGGGAATAAGATGTAGGCATCTTTTTCCCCTTTCCCAGACTCTATTTTTTGCACACTTAAAGAAAAATGTCGAGTTGACTATAACTTTATTAGTGGCTTGAAGAATACTACATAAACCTCTCCAGAGTTTTATGTAGATGCATTTTAAGCTTTACTTGATGCACGATGTTCTAAGAGAAAATTGCCTGGGTGACGCAGCTTTTAAGTGTTAGTCTGATTTAACGAGCTGTTCATAGCAGCAATTTGTGACATTTAAAGTTATCTTATTAGAAAACATACAAAACCATGTTTTTATCAGCATAACTCCAATTAAATCTCATAACTATTGTTACCCCTGACCTGTCTGGTGTGTTCTTTAGTTGTGGTGATATGTTTGACAGTGTTTTCTAGCAAATCCCCATGACCTTCATACAACAGTTTTATTTTAAACAACACATTGTTAGCAAGTTTATTGACATCAGTGCTCATTGCTTTGTGCATAGATCATTTATCTTTTTTTGAAAGCCTTTTCTTGATGATATATTTTTCTAATGATCACTTCCCCCTCTCTTTTGGGTGTCTTATATCCATGTGGGACCTACTTGAAATATGGGTTCAAGATACTGATGATCTTCCTCTCTATATATATCTATATATTTTATTCCTCAATATAAAATCTGGTGTCTCGCTGATTAACCAAAGCAGCTGGCAGTACAGTTTAACTTCTATGTCTGTCTATTTTCCACTAGGGACTGGACTCAGAGGCTCTTTAAGCGAATGGAATGGAGCTAGCTTTACACCCACTCAGTTTATATATGTCCACACGATGTGTACATCCCCCCACCCCCGTTTCCTTTCATCCCAGGGATTTCTTGATCACTGGACAATCTGGAATCCTTTTGATGAGCAGCACATCCTCTTGTAGTTCCTCTTGACTGAGCCGCAGCTCATTTCACGCCTTGTCCTTCTGCCTCCTTTGAGACCCAATTTCGATGGCTGCCAGTGAGGAGGCTGAACTATTCACAACAGGCTGTGGAGTCAGATGACATGCTTATGTATTTTTGTCTGAGTTGGTTTCTCTGAGCTAATGCTACCTGCGCAGTTATCAGTCGTATTGGTAACTCTCAGATGATCAGATTTACTGACATTTTGCTCCAAGTGAGAAAAGTCTTGATGAATTTGCCTGTCTGTTAAGTTTTTCTGGATGTTTTCATTTGATCACAGAATGTCTCCTCTTTCTTTTTAGTTGCTGATGAAATAGTAAACTTCTGCCAATATGATACTACCCAGAGGTCAAAATATGCAAAACTGAACTCATGCTAAATCCACTTTCGTTCCTACATTCCACACTCTGAATCCTTAGAAGTGGGGAAAATACTCACCTTATTTGGCATTTTGTGTTGTTTGTAGTGATTTTAAAGATTTACTCCCAAGCGTGTAACTCTTTAAGTCCAGACTGATGTTCTGTTCACACCAGTGGCTGATGAGAGCGGATCCCCAGAGGTTGTCTTAGCTTTTAATGAGCGATCTGTGCATCGATTTCTTTTGCTATTTTTATGTATCATTGCTTTGTGTAACATTGTGGCTTTTGTTCTCCAATTGAACAGGGTCACAAGAGTGATGAAAATGGAAAAGTAAATTGCCATCCACTCAAAAGGAAATTTGCATGCTTTTATTGCTGCAGTCTAGTCAGTCAGAATGTGTTTTGAGTCTGATTTGTGTTTGTGTGCTTATGAGGGCCTTAAATGTGTGTAACATTAGTATGTATTGCCAAGTGTGTCTGGGTTTTGCAGAGGCTGACTCTCACGGTGCACATTAATAGGGTAGTTGTAGAGATGGAATCCTCTCTCTTGTTGCATATTACACATGCAATTATACCTCTGGCCTCCCAGTGTGCCAGCTCTGTTATCAGGTGGAAACAGACTCTCCTTCTTGCAGCCTCCGGATGCCTGTGAGAGAGAATTTTTGGGCAAGAGCATTTGAACATTTCTTGCACACAGGCTCTGGTCTTTGCAGCAGATGTGGCACTAGGTCCTCTATGCTTCTTCCTTCTAACATGTCTTTTTCTTCTTTTCCATTTTCCCACAGAACCAAGCAGAGGCCCACTATAAAGGCCACAAACACGCCCGGAAACTCAAAGCCATGGAGGCCCAGAAGAACAGGCAGCGACGAGGTGGAGAGACCTCAACAACAGGGAAGGAGCGGGAGAAGGAGCGGGAACGGGAGCGGGACCGAGAACGAGACCGAAACAAGATGACCCCTTCTGATGCAGCTCTTCCAGCACCTATAGATACAAGCTTAGTAAAAGAAACAAGTAGGTACACAGACAGAAAGTGAGAAATGTGAGAAAGTCAAGCCTGAGACTGGACTTAATTTCTCTGTGCTCTTTAAATTATGAATGAACTCTAACATGTTTTCTTCCCTTCTTTTATTTTAAACCCACCCGGTAGCCCTCAAATTAGAGGCAGACTTTTAAAATACATTTTGTGTACTTTATCTTTTATAATTCCTTCTTCAAAGCACTTTTTAAAAACTTATCAAGTCTGGGCTGCTCTAATTTGTAATTGGCAAGACTTACACAGAAAATAAGAAGCAACTGCAAAAGCACAACTCCTTCTGTTTTCTGTATCGATCTCAAAGCTAAGATGAAATTATTTTATAGCTTTAGTATACCAGCTGAAAAATATGGATATATACATATTTAAAAAACAGAACGCTAAGTCAAAAATGAGTCTGCAACTACAAACCTTTCTAGGTTTTCTCTAATTGTTGATAATGCCTTGCTCGAAGTTCCAAAGCATTAGGAAAATCTTTCTGGTCATTTCCGGACTGAATGTTGTCAACGATTTTATTTTCTCATCTATTCTTGATTTTGTTGTTTTGTTTTTGTCTAGATCAGGGTCTGGTGTATTTCTCTTTGAATTACACCAAAGAGTAATTCTCTTTGAATTACACCAAAGAGAAATACACCAGGCATATTGCCAGACAGGTTCCATTTAAGTGATTTCTTGACTCTAAAGGTCTTTTGATGATCCAGCCCTGTTGTGTCTAATGAAACTGAACACAAGCATTGTGGTTCAGTTTCTGATGATTTAATTAAGGGAGCAATTACTCTGGTTTCCTTGTCTAATATTAAAAGTATTAACAGTTATACTAGTGATGAATGGTGCTATGCAATCAACTGTAAGACTCTAAATTATACATTGTAGTAAGCTGAAGGGCTTCATCACTTAAACTTGAAAAATGTTAACAGGTGAAGTGACAGTAGCAGAACGTTTTGGCTAAAAGCTGCTATGAAACTACTGTCACTCTAAGGAAGCTACACAAAAGATATTGGCATGGAGTTACCAAAACTCAGCAAGACCTTAGTTTTAGATATTATGGGATTGGTACCTATTTTCCTAATAGTTAGTTGCCGTGGTTATCTTTTCAAAGTCTCTCGTCAGAAGTTTAGCTGCAACATTATTTAAATGATGGCGTTAGGTGCAGAGCAAGATATGACATCAAACTTTGGATTTGACTGCATATTTTTAGTTATTCTGTTGGAAGATTTGTATGAAAAGCATTGAAGGCCATGCTTAACTCAAACTCCATTGAACTGTTATCAATTGGATAAGGATGGGATATGTAGAAGAAAGTTAATAAATTTTCATTCTAAGTAAAATACTCATGAGTTCACTGCTCTCAGCCTTGTGTCTAATGTTAGGTTCCAAAGTTTTCAGACTGCAAGAACAACCAGGCTTGCTGAGATCGATTGGACTCTCTCTGTTCTTTGTTACCCCATTTTTTTCTTGATTTCAATTTCTCTCTTCTATTTCCATTACTCTCTTCTGCTCCCCCCTATTGAAGTTGGAATGAGAGGATGGTGACAGGACCAGAATTGGTATGTTTGAGCACAATAACGGCACAAAGTGCTGAATGAGCCATGACGGAGCAGAGCAGTGCAGAGGGGTTTCGTTTTAATGGGCTGTCAAAAAAAAAACTAAAGCTGAACAATATCAAAGACACTCATCTACTTCTACAAAAAAGTTCAGCTGTTTGTACTTTAGTGGTGCCAATACAGATATCTAGTGCTTTATGAAGGAAATGTGGTTCTTTCCGTTTTCAACAAGAAAAATAAATGTGAACTTTTCCACTGCAGACAGCTGCACCTTGACTTCTAAGAACCTGAATTGTTTCTTTGGCATTTTGACTGCTACGTAAACCCCATTAGGTTCTCATATTGCACTTGTCTGGATCCAGACTTTTCATTTATCATTCTGAAGCAAGGGGACTGTGCCAGAGCTATAGCAGTTTTTTCCCTTCTTATTTCCTCTACCGTTTTAAGTTCCTTGTCTCAGAGAAGATCTCTAGCTATGCAGAGTTTTTAAATGCAGACATAATATCTGAAAAAAGAGAAATATAAAGGTACTCTTAGAGAGGACTGTTTATCCTCCAGACAGGGTAGTTTAGAAATGGACACACACATTCACAAATTTTCCCCTTGAGTGCCAAGAGTCTCCTTCAGAAAGGAGAAATCAGACAAAAGACCCAGAGCCTGATAACACTCTCATCAAATATAATTTTAATATTCTGCTGTTCCAAAGGCCCTGAAAGAGGAAAGCTCGGTAGAGGCGAAACGAGACAAGATGAGTGGAAAATGTAAGATAAGATGAAATGAATGAGAGAGAGCGAGGGAGAGAGAAATGAATAAGAAAGGGAAAGCACGAAAGAAGTAGATAAGTCATAGCTAATTTTTATGCTGTGAATAATTTTGCAGTTCCAAGGCAATTTTGTGCCAAAGAACATTCTTTAATAAACCCAATTGTGCAACTGGCCTGATGTGAAATTGAAATGCACCAGAGTGAGCCAGTGCTGGCATCCCACACAATGCCAAACTGGGATGGAAAAGCGTTCCAAATTAATACTTGATGAAATGAATTACATCTGCCATGAAAAATAAAAGCTGCCGGGGAGCTTTGAGAAGCTAATGTCCAGAGTGTCTGTTCTCGGGAACCAATAAGATCCCCATCGGTGGCTCACTGAAGTATGCGCAGTGTCTGACTCAGAACAAAACAAAATATTCCTCTAGACCCACAAGGTCAGCCTCTTGGGTGCGATGGAAATACCTACTGAATAAAATGAACACAATGGGCAGCTTCTTTTCATAAATGACTGTTTTATTGAAAGGGAATAAATGGGATTAAATATTTTATTTCTCCTGGACATGACCGAAATAGTAAAATAACAGCTGCTCCTCATTTAACTTCCCTTTGTTATTTTTTTTAGAAACATTTCATCTCCATACTCACAGCCTTTCGATGGAGAGTTTTCCTGTTGTTCCAAACTTCATCTTGGGATAATAACTGCAGTAAATATTTGTTTAAACATGTTTTTGCAATCAATGGATACAACTACAGAAAATTACTTAAATGTACTATTTCTTATCATTTTCGCTGTGAATTATTGGCAGTTGGTTTTAAAGACGAAGATTAAGCAAAATTTTAAAAAACAAACGGTGGCATTCACAATTATAACCCTCTTTTGTTATACTTATCCTATAACATTTTCCAAGTATGAAATATGCAGATACATGGAAATTGTACTAATTCTCCTTGGACACTCTTTCCAGATCATCCAGAGTCCAGCATCCGCCTTATTCTCTCTTCTCTTCAACTCAGCACCCAGTTTTAGCATAAGATTTAAGACTGTCAACTGCAATGACCTCCAAGTTCATTTTTCGTCTATTAAACCATTTCACTGATGATTTAATTATATTTTCTGGATCATTACTCATTCATTTTAGCTTTCTGGCAGTGACTACAGCATTTTAATGTAAAATGTCCTGGTGTCTAAAAGAGTTTTAATTGCTATCTATTCTAACATGTTTTCCAGCTCCCTAGAAAGAGAAACAGTCCCATAACATCACTGATCCTCCACAGAGCAAAAGAATATGAAAAACCCTGCTGCATTGCCCCATTTGTTTAAAAATTATTATGCAATTTGTACTCATTTCTAACTTCAATAAGTTATTTCACATATGCTAACATATGTAGTCTCTCAAATACTTCCCAATCACATTTGAGTTTGATCTGTATTTTATCATATCGAGCCCAACAAGTCATCCATCTGGGAAAGAGAACAAGGGGATAAACAGAAATGAACTTTCTAGTCACACAAAGAGACAGATCGATTCTTATATAGCATGCCTCAGACTAACAAAGGACAGCCGTCTACCAAGTGTAAGAGTGCCAAGCTGGCGCCAGGAGACTGAGAACCACCATCAATCATAACAAGCATCAATCACCCCCGGCTTTGATTGACTCCGCTGCTGAAGTCATCTTTTGCAGGGACTCTGTCTGTCACTGCGGTAATGATGATCTAAAGCAAGGATTTTTCCCCGGGGAATTTGTTTATGTTCGGAGGCTGCCTTGGATCAGTTATCGCCTACTAAATCAAGTGCTCAGTGTCTTGAGTGTAGAGGCAAGCGTGTGTATAATGAGTCCAATTTTCGTTAGGTGTCTGTCTGTGCTTTAAGTTCTTAGCCGATCACTCTGCTGGCTGGTAATCTCTCAAGATGTTTACACCCATAGAAACATATTCAGATGGACTGTTGAAAACATAAATCAAATTATTCTCATGTAAATGTTACTCATGATTGCTTGTACAACATCGATCCAGATGCTCTGTAATCGATGGTGTCTACTTCTATTCCTCAGAGGGCCAGCTGCCAATGGACTGGTCTTGGCCTGACAGTTCTGACAGTTCTCTCCTTTGTCTTCACAATTATATCAATACTTAAAGGACATATAGTGCATCTGAAAGACCGAAATTATGCAAGACTATCAGAGTCACGCAATTGATAAAGTAGGTAAAAAAAAAAAAAAGAATTATGTACTCTGTTCTTACTAGCAATGCACTAGTACAATGACCCTGTAAAAGCTCTCTTTTACAGGGCTTTTATTCCTAGCTATTTGAAATAAAGCATTGTGGATAAAAAGAGAATAAAGTAAAATTCTGCATTTTTGTTCTCCTTAAATATGATTAAAATGAAAGTAAAAATGTTCAACTCCCAGCAGGAAATGAAGATCTTCATGTCAGCCTCCCTCTGATCTCTACCCATGAATTTTCAGAGTCCCACCAACCTCTATGTCTTCCTCTGTGAGGTTCCTACTAAACCCACTGATCAGTATCATTTCCCACCACAGACCTCTCAGGTGGCCCTGTATTTCACAGATCATTCCTACCTCCAGCCCTTCCCCCCTACCTCTGGAAAAGCGCTCCAATCCCTCAAGGGTCACACTCATTACAGCACGGGGAACGTCTAATCTTGCTCATATAGTTTCTTTTACCTGGAAAGGAATGAAAAAGGAAGACCCTTATCTCCAATGATGAATTTACTCTAAGACATAAAAGGGAAAATCAATGGAGCATGGTGCTCTCAGGTCGGCTGTATGGGTGTGTGTGTGGGGGGGGGGCGTGCGTGCGTGTGTGTGTTAAGCTCACTAAATGAAATGGAGATATTCAGTGAGCGTAGCACTCAGTGCTCTGGGGTGAAGTGTGTTTGATTCCCATGGGAAGACAACAGAGGTGAAGGGGGAATGGTAATGGAACTGCAGTGACTTATCGGCGAGACCCAGAAGCTGATGGGTTTGTTTATATTGACTAAAACTCAAGATCCACTTGATATTTGAAGAGTAAATGTGAAGAGGAAAGGTGCAAAAGGAGAATGAAAAGAATGGCTTGTGGCAAATACTTTAATAAACCAAAAAAAGTTCATGAATTATTAATGTGGCATAAAGTAGTACTAATGGGGATCCTAACCCCAATGCATTAAGATGTTTCGTTCCCCATATTGAGGAGTCTTTAGCCAATAGTGTCTCCTGAGTGTCTCAGACTGATACCTGATTCAATTGTTGTAGTTTCCCTAAAATCAATTACTTTCATGTGGTAGAAAGCTCAGTGGCATTACAATGCAGTAAAATTCATCCAGTGCTATATGGGACTGTCAGATCGCTGTTCTGTCCAGGGAGCTTCTTTTGATTAATAAAATTTTAATTGAATGATGAAAATATTACTTTCATCTGCCTGTTGTCCTGTGTGGAATACAATGGCTGTTCTTTCTGCCCATCCATTCAGCCTATCTGTTTTGATATGAATTGTTGATAATTCAGCTCATAGCTGTCAGTGCAGGTCGACTTAATTGAACAGAAAAACCAAAACAAAAGTTGTTTTTTTGCTTAAACTGTTTTGCTTAAACTTAGAACTGTGCTTTGAATTTAGTAAAATTTAATGACTAGTGTCTCTGCTACACAATATACTGCAAACTCAAATTGATCATATTATTGTAATGTATGAAAAACAATTCATTAAGGATTCACTGGATCAACAAAAATTACTTTTAACATAGAGTATCACACGGTTGGGTGCATGGCTGCTACACTGATTCTTAGTACTGTTTCTTCAGGGAGTCCAGGGAGTCCTGGACTGATCGTTTAAAAATAATCTTAATATTTAAGATCAGATATGGACTTATCAAATGTGGAGTTAGCTTATGGAGTTTTAATGTTTGTTTTGTATTGGAATCAAAATATTCAGAGAACTGTAGAGGTTTGTGAGTATTTCCTTTAACATATTAGAAAACTACAAAGACAATTGCGAACTATATGTGATGAATGTATTAGGAGTAAGGCCAAGAAGGTTATTAATGATCCTTTATACACTCTTCACAATGACGTTTTGACATGACCTTCAGGGAGACTTCATAGAGAATACCAGCGCCAACCAGAAATATTCATTCTGATTTCTTTGTGTCGAATGCAATTAAAAAGTAAACAGAAAAAGGTTTACCCACTGAGAAATTATTTATTTTCTACATGAGTAAGTAAGGATGATAACCTTGAAATATATGTTTTGAAGCTGTAAATCATTTAACACATAATGTATTTATGCATGGCTCACATATATTTGTTTCATACTAGGGCATATTTGATAAGGGTTTTTTTTTAATTTCTAAAGTAATCTGTGAATCTGCAAATTCATTCTTTGGTCCTATAAATTCCTATATGTGTGGGCAATAAATTGTACATATTTGCATGTGTTTTTTATCGAACAGTCAAAAAATACTGGACTGACAATAAAGCTAATAAAGCAGACAAAGTGTGAAAGAAAAGCTCTGGAAGTCCTTCAAAATCTATAAAGAAATATTGCTCAGGATCACTTTTTAAATCACGCTCATGGTTTGTTTATTTCAGCTTTTTTTTTCTTCTGCTCACATACCAACAGCAACAGAAATAAAATAACAGATTGCATTTCTACACCTTTGATCTGGCCTTATGGCCTTAATTTAAAATAAAGCACAACAGCCTCGAAGTGAAAAGTGCCAGTATTTACAAGGTTGGTCCTATTCTGAACATCCAGTTTGCCGATATTCACCTTTTCTTTTCTACTTCTCTGCAGGTCTTCAGTTTGATCTGGAACCAAGTATCCTGGAGGGAAAACTGGAAGAGAGTCCCAGGAGCTCGGTCATGCTGACACCGGTGTCTGAGGTTTCCTCTGTGGAGCTGGTCACGCTTTCCCCTCCTCAGATTTCGCCTTCCTCTCAGCTCTCTGAGACGGCGTCAGACACCAGCACTCCGGAGGGTGCAGAGGCCGCCGAGGCCACAGAGCCCATAGAGGCCACTGAGGCTATGTGTCTGACCGGCGAGTCAAGTAATGTTGCAGACCCTTCTATCACACCAGGGGAGCCTTGCATGGATGACAACAAAGACCCCAAGAAGAGCAAAGCTCACCTCCACTGTCCTGTCTGTAAAGTCACAGTCAACTCCACCTCCCAACTCGAAGCACATAACAGCGGTATGGTCAACTTGTGACCCTGATTTGTACACATTTCTTCATGTTTCGAAAAGCCACTTACATTTGCCATTGAAATTTCTTGAAGCGAAAGGCTTTGGATAACAAAGAGCCTGTCAAATTTATGTTTCTTTTTTTCTTTTTTTCCATCAGGTACTAAGCACAAATTGATGCTGGAAGGTCACAGTGTTCTGCCGCGCCGTAGGGGGAAAGTAGTGGCAGCTCGAGCTGGCTGCAAGAGTAAGCGACTGGGGAGCAAAGGCAGCGTCGGGGTGCCTAGCAAGAACTTCCAGTGTGAAGTGTGTGAAATATTTGTGAACTCTGAAACCCAACTTAGCCAGGTAAAGATTAAATTGCAATTCATATATGTTTAAACCTTTGAGCAATATTTTTTTGTTTTTTAATTTGGGAGTTTGTTGCATATGGGGCCACATCTACTGACCAGTCTGGGTTCCCTTTCAGCTTCGTAATGCAGTGTGCCAAACGCAAAAGTGGTTTGTCAAACGGTTGATGAGCACAATACCTTTAGGAGTCTACTGGACTCTGGCTTGCTTTGGCAGCAAAACCGACCAAAACACCATTAGGAAGATAGTCTGCTGAGCATAAGTAATACTCTGGACTTCCAAGCTTTTTTATTCTTTTGAAATATAAAATGAAGGTGTATAAGGGGATTGGGAGAAGTCCTACAGATTTGTTGAGACATACCAAGCGAGAGTGCTGCCAACCTGATATGAGTTTGTAAAAAAGGCCATAGAAGTGATGTTGACTCTGCTGGGAAACGCACTGAAGTCCCAAATCACCTGGCAGTGGAGAAAACATTGCTCACAATTTCTTCAAACCCGCTCCACGGAGAAACGATGTGGCTGCAGGATTAATCAGAAAACCGAAGCGCTTGCAGATCTTTATCCACTACAATGAACACTTGGAGCTTAAAATTGCATGTTTAGCTTGACTTTACATTCACCTCTAATCTACTGCATTAAATTTGGTTAGATTGGTGATAAACATGAAGGGTGGAATTTTAAAGACTATTTAATCCAAAAGCTAATTTTAACTTTGATGCAAGTGATCTGTGGCACTTTCTTTAATGACTCTGGCACATGAATAAAGCTATTAAGACTACATTTAAGGTGCTATTTTTACCATCTATTAGTTTAACAAAATGCCCAGAGAGCAGGTGTTTATTTGCCACTTATTGCAAGCTACTGTGCTTTATGTGTTTCTTCTGGATGTATTAGCATCAAACCACAGTCGGGAAGTAATTTCTCTCCTTTTGATGTTCACTTAATACTATTTCTGTGAGTCATGAGACTGTCTACACTGGAGTGGAATGTGGAAAAATAACAGAGAATGTGCTGGCATGTGTATGAGCTCCCAGTCTGCTTTAGCCCTAAATGCATTCTACCAGTCTTATATAAACGTCCTTGTTCCCAGGAGGACAAAGGCCTGTAGGGTACCGCAGCCGGCAGGGCAGCTTTAATAAAGTAATGCAATGTAATTTCTGTGCACCTCATACCCAGCGTGTATTTATTATTCAACGGACAACATTTGAGGTTGTTCCGCTGTGGTGCGACAGATGCTTGTGAACCGGCTAATGGTATTTCTGCTGGTCTCGGCAGCACATGAACAGCAGAAGGCACAAGGATCGGCTGGCCGGAAAACCGCCCAAACCCAAATTTACCCCCCACAGCAAGAGCCAGCCGAGCTCCAGCTTCACGGTGAGTCTCAGCCCTGAAGATGTGGGCGAATATGCATGAAGACAAACAAGAAACAATTCTGTTTTCTTACAGTAGAGATGCTTCAACACAGTGTATATATATTTGCCAGAACTGGATCGTTTCAGTTCCACTCTCAGAGTTAATGGTGTTTTTATCGCAACTGTTCATAACATTCAGGACATAAAAAACACAGAATCCCATGGCTTTTAAAGGTCTCTACAGTGTATCATGTTGTGACAGCATGCCTGTGTCTCTGTAATGTCAGAGAGGTTAAACACACTCTTATAGTCGGTGAGTCCCCGACCCCTGAGACAAGTCTAAATTAGTCCTGCTCTCCCCGCTGTCCAACTCTGGCAACAGCAGCCTGATTCAGCACTCTAGATTAATCACTTTTCCACTCCTGTCATATATACACTTCCCCCACCTCTCTCTTTTCTCCTCTTCCTCCACCTCTTCCTCCTCCTTCATCCTACAGAACGTGAGATGGAGTGGCTATGCAGGTGTGGCTGTGTCTGCCATGAAGAAAGCATTCACCCAGTGCAACCTCACCTCTCTCTCCTCGCAGGTCAGTAGCAGGCGAGGCTGAGACTGCGGTTTGGAATTGGAAGGAGAGACTTGTGCTGGCTGAAGTTTAGGTCTGACTATGGCCAGGGGACTAAGCAAAGAAAATAAGGAAGTCACTTTTACATTAAAGTACATTAAAGGGGTGGCTCTGATCTTTTTTCACATTGTAGCTATTAATATTATGCTCTGTAGACCACAAAGTTAAAGATTACAAAAGATGTTTACCTTCATTACCAGCATAGTGGGACCTGTTTATATAAGTATATAAGGTGAATCTTTAGCAAAAAAGAAAGAAAAAACACTTTGGGACCTCAAGCTTCTTCTATGATATTTAGCAAAAGACAAATATATAAAACAGTTTGTATCTCAGATGCACAGCACTTTATAAAGCTATTCATGCCCCTTAAAACTTATGTCATTTTTTCACATTGCAGCCACAAACTTCAACAGATTTTAGGTAATAGACCAACTATTGGTTTGGAAATGGTACATGGTTTTCAAAGGTTTGCAAATAAAACTTGGAAAGTGTAGAGTGCATTTGTATTCAACCTTCTTACTTTGATACGTCTAACCCTGAGCATTCAGCTGCCTTCAGCTGCGATCCAATTAGCAATACACAAGATGGGTCATGAATAAAGTTGTGGAGAAGTTTAAAGCTCGCTTTGGTTGTCCTTATTCAACAAGCTATATCGTGAACACAAAAACGGTAAGTAGGTCTACAGTCAAAGAGACCAAAATGAAACATTTTGATTACATGTGTGAGGGAAAACAAACTATGCTAAAGCAAACCATGCCCATGCTGAAAATATTTTTGTGGCAGCATCATGCTCTGGGGAGCTATGTTGCTCAACATCTATTAGCAACAGCATAAAACTAAAGACTAGTGGTTCCACAATTATTCATTCATATGGGCTGAATATAAAAGCATGTTCAGGTTTTTTTATATATTTTTATGTATTAAGTCCATGTGTTTGCTACACTTTTCAGATTTATATTTGTGAAATGTTGTTTAAAAGCATGTCATTTTCCTTCCACACAATTTTTTTGGAACTTAGTGTTGGTCTGAAGGCCCTTTAAAATCTGTTCAGTGGTTATTATGTGGCAAAAAGTGAAAGAAGTCAGAGGGGTGTGAGTACGCTTGTTGCATCTATAGGGCTATCTTTGTAATACATTTTTTTAAGAGTGGCATTTTGACGTTTATCCTCCCTAAAATTATGAAAAAGTAATGAAGATAAAATTATTTTTGGTCACAACAGTCAGTTTTATTAGTAGTTATGCCATATTTGGCTGTTTAGTTTTGCACTAGGACCTCTCTGCCCTTTCCTGTGCGTATGCAGACAGCCAGGGGCAAGAGGAGGAGCAGCAGCAGCAAACACCCCCAGAGTACGGAACAGAGCAGACGTCCATTACAACAAACGTGACACTGATTAGGTCAGACACAGTATGAAGAGCAGGAATGGATGGGCTTTGCTCTGTGGCTTCCAGAGGAGGCTTCAAAGTAAGCAGTTTAAATACGCAGCTCTCGATTAAATTTACCAGTTGGACCAGGGGAGCTGTCTGCTGACATCAGCCTAAACTAATACTAATACAAACACACAACTGGAATCAACTTGAGGTTATGAGAGACTTTTATGTTGATAGAAATGTATCCAGGAATTTGGAGGCTGTTTATTAAGCAGTTTGTGGCTTTTGTTATTGTGGTAACTCCCTTTTATTTAAAATATATATGTATAGGAAGCAAACCTTTAAGCTTTGAACAACAGTGTACATGAGCTGGGTAATCAGGTTAACTTCATTGACTAATCTTAAAGTAAAGTAATCTTCATAAAAGATCAGAATAACCCTTTTAATAACTATGAGCTTCAGAGCTACATATTTTCTTCAACTTAGTGATGAAAATGATTGTGTCCATGTCATACTCCTAGATTGTCTATTATCGTCTATCTTGTTTATGCAAGTTTGGACACCTGTGGATAAATTCATATTTCATCTATTCTTCATGTGAAAAGAAGTAAATATAATTTGCTCAGAGGTGTTTTGCATATTCCTTCACTGCAGCTGAGTGTCTGAACGAAGGGCCAATGTTTTCGAGAAACATGTTTGCCCGATCACTGTTGTGTTCTGCCCTCGTTGTGTCCTTCTCTTGCTTCTTACCGGTCCCCCATTCCTGTCTTCTCCAGACCAAACTGGCCTTGCAGAAGCAGCTGACCAAGAGTTTGACTGCTGGCTTCCTGCCCAGCCCCCTCACCCCACCAACTCTGTGCACAGTGGCTACTAACCCGCTGGCTCTGCGCCACCCGGTGGGCACCACCACCTTCATCCAGACCCCATTCCTGGGCCCTGCACTGTTCCGGCCTGCTCCGGGGCCGCTGCGGGCCACGCACACACCCATCATCTTCTCCCCTTATTAAGGACTTAACCGATATCCCAGTTAAGCTCTGGCCCTGTCCCTTTACCAAATCCAAGGCCCTCGTTTTAGTGTGACCACGCAACAAAGGTCACATCCAAACTATGCAGCCCACTTGACTTAAAATGGGAAGAGTGCACAAATTCCAATTTATCACCAGGCCTGATGGCCTGAGAGTGCTTCTCATCACAAAGGCCAAGATCCCCTTTCATGCCTTCTTTCTGCTCCTTTGATGGCGACCTCAAGAGCAGCACAGGCCTCCAGACAGTGACTGGCACAAGGAGGCCGCATTTATAGCCATTTCATGGGTCAACATGGTTTAAATTATAAATATTATTGTGTAATTTATTAGAAAACATATATAGAAAAAAATCTAGATGTATGTTTAGTGTGGTTGCCACAAAATAAGGTCCCTTTACTTGATGCTCTTATAAAACCTTTTTTATCTTCTATGTTTGGAGGCTTGATGAAAAGTTGTTCTTGTAGGTCCGTAAAGCAGCTGAAGCAAAGCCATACATGTATGGCTGCAGAGGCCAGCCTTACTCATCAGTGTTTTCAGCTGACAAGCTTAAGCAATGCTGTTGCATGGTATTGTGAATATGGTTAAAAAAAAACATAAAACGTCTTAGTTTAAGGGTAGAGTTCTGAATTTTTATTGTGAGATTTTGTTAAAAGCTTACAAGGTGTTGGTGTCTTACCTACAGTACATGGCACGTCTAAGCTGCCATCACAGATTCTGCCTGGCCATGTATGCTGGCATATTTAAAAAGGCATTTACATGAGTGTTAACATAATAATTAAGGCAATTTTATGGCACATTGAGTCCTATAATGCTTTTGAAGTACATGTTTAGCTTTTGATGCCATCTCAGTTTGAATAGTGCATGTGTCTTGGGATCAGTGATGTGTAGTTTTGGGTTCTGCTACATCAGAATGATGTATTTTTCTTTTTTTATACCAAAGATTTGTATGATCTGGGAATGAATCTTCACTGCTCTACTCATACCAAGTGGTAAGATAAGTTATCTGCCAAATTAGTCAAAGAGAAAGTTATTCATTCAGGTTCAGTCCTAATACAAAGCTTGTTTCATATATATAATTGGGTAATTCTTGTAATATTTTAGTCACAGTTGTGCAAAATGCTGTAACAGTGGCACATTGCTACATGAGTGAGAAGGGGTTTATATTCCAACATGTCCTACAAATCTGTGGCAGTCTGGTGTAGCAGACCATCAGATTATGCATGCTACGATCTCAAATATGTAGGAAGACAATGCAGGAGCTCAATTCTCCTTAGGCAAAATCTTCCTATGCTATGGAAATGCAAGGTAGATATGTAATATTGCGGCTGGAGTATTAGTAGAACCTTCGTTTATAGATCCAGATTAGTCGGTCCCAAGCTAAAGTTAGCATATAGCCTAAATGGAGCCAATGTGGGCCTCTGCTTTCTTAAAAGAACTGCAACTTCAGAAATGTCACAATAATTTACACAAATCATTTTTTATCAACCCTAATCTGATACCATGTTAACATTGGTTAGTTATTGACACACATGTTGAGCATGAAAAGCACTTCTTCTCAGACTAACCAAATTAATTAAAACCAAAGCAGTGTAAAAATCAGAAACTTTTCAGAGGTCAGTATGAATGGTAATTTATATATTTTTTTTAGACCTTCTCACATTTCTATCGATCTGTTGCGCTGACCAGAAACGTTAAACTCTAAGTTCATGTCTTGCATGGGATGATCCAGGGTCAGCCTCGATTTCCCTTGTAAATATTAATTGGCTTTTGTGCATACAACTGCCTGATGTGAACAAGACGATGGTTTCAAGGTGTGTTTTTTGAGATAGGAGTTGTTTCCAGCACTGAGGCACAGTTGCTTGCAATGCTGCCTTGCCTTGGTTGTTTGTCTTGTTGGACTGTGAAGCGTGATGTGAAACACCTGCACTCCCATGACCCTGCTAGATAAGTAGACATAGACAGGGGATGGACAGACAGACAGACGGACTGGTGGAGGTGTTTTATGAAGGTATGAAACCTGCTAACTTTAATCTCTGAAACCAACTAATCTGGATTTAAGATGAACAAGAAAGTCAATAAATATATTACTGAAGGTAAGAAATTATTCGCCTTTTAATCTTTTAGCAGAAGCTCGCTTCAAAAATTCAAAATAATCACTTTAAAGGCTCTCAAGGACAAAAGCGACACATCACTGTAGGTCTATAATTATGTATTGTTTGTGTTAAAATGCAAAAAAAAAACTGCATTACTGATGTCTGTTTCTTTCTTTTCAAGTAAGAGTAACAGCCCCTGCGTCCAAGTTAATTTTTTTTTAAATACCAGGATTAAACAGTCAGTAAGATCCAAAAAAGGTCAGCTTGTCAATGAAACTATCTTTCAGTTAGCAAATCTGCTCTTTGGAATCTGAATTCTTTCTTCAGAGTATTACTCATGCATGCAACCTGGGATTATGCTTTTCCTAACGTAGCGGCATGAAAATATTTTTTTGCAGCTATACACGTCTTATCCTGCCAAATTCCCCTTTGTTTCGCTCCCATCCTCACTTCTTTTAACCCCATTTTCCTTTCACCTCACTGCCATCACCTTGACGTTGACCCTGATTTTCTTCTGCTGTGATCTCAGTTTAAGCCGATGAGGAGCAAGGAAATGACGCACACAATCAAAGCACATAATGAGAACACAATGGATAACTTGATGACTTGATAGGATTTCAGTGTTTGATGGAAAAATTTGACAGCGGGTGGGAAGGCTGCTCAGCCATATTCTGATTGACGTCCCGGTGCTGTGTCTGAGCGCAGCGTGTGGAAAGGAGGGGATACAAAGCACAGTGCCATGGCAACCACATTAAAAAGCACCTTAAAATGGATTTACTTACAAAAGCAATGATTTTTATGTTGATGTTCTCTTCTTTTATTATCATTTGTAGGTGTATGTTTTATCAAATTCTGTTTTGAAAAAAAGAAACAATCAAATGAGAATGATCCTGTTATAGTTTATCTGTAATGATGACAAGCCTCACATTTAAAGCAATACATTCAGTATGTTTATGTTCATGTCTGGTGTGTCAATGACTTTATCTCTTCTCTGCTGTAAACTCCTCATACAGTGTATTGTGTACCCCACCACAGCCAAGGCCAATTCTGGTTTGTCAGTGAAAAGTCAAATGAAATAAAAAAAGTTGTGCAGCTGCTGCCCTTGATGCTTGATGCTCATGGCCAGTCTCGACATGAGAAAGGGGCGGAGGGTAGGGAGGGAGGCTGCCTTAAGCGCCATATGACACTGCCGCTTCACTTTTCAGCGGAGCAGTAGGACCTCTGTATGACTTCCACTGAGAGAAAAAAAAAACATTGTTACGTCAGCGACGAGTGATGTGGAAGTGACACATATGCAGCATCGACTTGTCATTGTGCTGTTTGTGCTCGTGCGCCGACTCCCACGCAGGATATCTGCTGACATTCTCCCCTTTCCTTATGCCGAAAACAAACTCTTGGCAAGGTCTCAACACAGGACTTGGAGCGCATGTGTCATCCTCTCTTCAGCAGTCGTACCGAATCATGTTCTCTTCAATTACAGGAACCTATGCATTTGTGCAACGTGTGTACATGTGTTTGACGCAGCAGTGCCACCTCTCGTAAATAACCTGTAACTGCCATTCAGTGCTTGTGCTTTAACAAAAACCCTCTTCATCCGATGTGTATTTGTGTTCTAATGACTCCCAAGCCGTTCTAGGTTAGCAAAGCCGCCAGGTCTCCTCGCCATAATGATGTGATGGTTCTCCCCAGTCCCACTTCTCAGTGAACCAGCCAGCCTTTAATCTTCACTGTTTCTTTCTTTCTATTGCTCAGTGGGAACTCTGACCCGGGTGACCATTTTTCTTAAATTAAATAACCAAGAAAAGTCAGATTATATGTAGAAATAGAGCAATTATAGAGATTCTACCAGAGTCATTATTGTTATCTGTATTATAAATATTATAGAAGAGAGTTTAGATGACGTTATTGTTGAATACCTGTTTGAAAACAGCGTGGGGGGACTTTATTATTTTTCTTCTTTATTTACATGGTTTTATCAACATGTTTTTTAAAGTACAACAGAAAATATTTAAAGCGAAAAGATTTGAGTGAGCTTTTTTTTTCCACCATGCTGGCAGTTACTGAAATAATATTGTAACTTAAGGCCTTTTACAGACAATATCATGACGTTGCATTAACAAGGCCTTCTCAGGGGTGACAGGTTGAGCAAATGTTAACATGACCATCCATTCAGGGTATCCCTCCATAGCTCCAGAGGGCAGGAAACACTGTACACATGGATGGGATGATGAGAAATAAAATGAGCAAATACATTTCTGTACATTATAAGTAAAGTGGGTTGGATTTGGGGAAATAAAGCTTTTTCAAACTTGTGAAAATCTCTTTAATTATTTGGAAATTAACTTTTGTGTATCTATGTTTTTTTGTTGTTTTTGTTTTGGGTTTTTTTTCCATGTGTAAAAGGTTTTGCAGGAAACACAAAAGAAATATGTGAAAAGGATTTATGGGCAATGACATACTGTGTGTGAAGAAGAAAAAAGGGCCATTGAGGTCCCCTTCAACTCCAAAGTCTGCAACGTGATTATGAAATCAACTGGAATGGGAAATGTATCTTCAGGTTCTTGGAGTGATCTTCTAGAGTGCATCAATATCACACTGCTTATTCTTTAAGATTGTCCATCTGTTTTGAGCACGCCGCTAAACCGTTGATCTCGCGGTGGTTCGTTATTGTGTTGAATGTTAGCAGGTGTGTTTTACCAGGCTGGTGGTGCTCCAAGTAAATTACAAAAATGCTTTTGACAGTGTAGCTGCAATCTGTATCAAGTCTTATCCCTGCTTTGGTTGAACCCTACAAAATCTTGCAGAGAAACTGTTACCATGAATCAGTGGTCTTCAGACCTTACATGAAGATTAGTATGTTTTATGCACACTCTTCCAAACTGTGCAAGCCAGTAGGTTGCAGGAAAAAGGGAGGTTGTGAGTTTTTCAGGCTTGAGTGCAATGATGAATGTGTTTCCAATAGACAGTTTTGCAGTGCTTTATGTAGTCAAAAACACAGCTTAGAATAGTCAGCATTTGGCTTTAAAGACTGATCAGCGCGAAATGAAAAGTAAATAATTTACAAATATGCTGGATTTTAATAGCTATGTGTTCCGGGAGGAATACAATTTGCAACTTTTCAGGCTGTGTACACAAGACTTGATGAATACTTCTGTGCAGCACAGTTACAAGTGATGGTGGAGGTCTTGAAAACTGCATTTATAGAGAAATTATTCTATTTCAGTGAGGAAACGTCATTGTTCAGCTGATGATCTGGAAAGCAGCAACAAAACATCTGCAGTATGGCCCAATTAAAGTAAAAGTGCAAAGGAGGTTTTCATAACGTGAATCAATCCAGTGGGTTTTCTTAATCTTGACTTGAAATGGGCAAAATTGGCAACAAATTTTACAACACATTTTAAATTTCTTAAAGATATGGAGAGAAATAGTAGCTTTTAACTCCTACACAGTCAGTCTGGCTAGAACATAAAAAAACTTAAATTATTTATGAAGTTATCAGAGTTTATTCATACACATATGCTTGTATCATGCCACCTATAGCTTTCAATATCCAGGCTGTTCCTGGTGCTACGAGTGACAGCTGCAGACATCCTATACACCCAGTAAATGGGAACATGTTGAAACCACTATTATACTGAATGATTGGAAGAATGATACACCTAAATCATGAGAGGATGATTTTCTCTTTCTTTTTTCTTGTAAGTCTGCAACATCTAACCTTCTTATTGCACTCCAGATGGTTGTTGCAGTGCATTGAACAAAAACTGCAGAAAGATTTGAGAGTGATCAGTAGATCATTGAAGAAGCTCAGTGAGCTCACCTTTGTTTTGAGCTGGTCTTGATAAATAATTAGTTACTTAAATACATTAATTTCCGAAATGTGAGAGTTTGCTTGAAACAGAGTTCTTGAAGTGTAACAGTGACAATGTGTTTTCAGGACAAATAATTTATCTCAAATCTTCAGCATTAGGTTGACAACTGTTGCCAAAATCATGGCTTGGAAGAGTAGACTATAAAGGTGGTGTTGGCATTTAGGCTGAATGTGTTCACTGTTGTGTGGAATTGCCTCTGCGACGGTGAAACTTGGGCCAGTGCAGAGGCTTTGAGGGTTAAAGTCAGCTTTTTTTCCCCCAACATATAAAAAGTGTGGTTCCTCAGCCTTTTATCCAGAGACATGCTGCTGCTGCTGCTGCTGCTGCTGCTGCTGCTGCTGCTGCTGCTGCTGCTGCTGCTGCTGCTGCTGCTGCAGAGTATTTCAGATTGCGACACCAGTGCGCCGCCTTTTTGAACTGTGAATGTGACTAGCAACTAGAAATTTGTCTTTCGTGTTTGTGCTGTCAAACAGAGAAAGAAGAGTCATAAATCATGTAGGCGAGTGACAAATCTATCCTTTTCACAGTGTATTTTTTAACAAATGGTGTTGTGGATTTTTTTCCATCCTTTATTCTACTCAGTAGAGCCTTTGCTGCCATTCTCAGAAAAGAATTGACCAGGAAAACAAGACAACTTGTAAGCCTCTCTTTGTACTATTATTATACTCTACAATGATTCATTCACTGAATCATTTTAAGGGAAGGAACATAGGTGCAGAGGCTTGCTTCTTATCATTAAAAAGAACATGAGTGAAACAAGTGCTGGTACCCTCTAGGGAAACTAAAGTGAGTGTGCATAATGCAATTTCAGAAATGTTCCACTTGAGGTTTTCTCATTATCGTGCATTAATCTCTCAACATGCCCCATGTGGATCTATCAGATCATTTCCTCTGATGAAATGTCTATAATTTTGTCTGGCATCATTTTTCCTAAGCTAATTTATCGGATCAGTTTATTCATGGGGCCAGACTTACACAACTAAGTGCATGTTTCGGTGTTGTGCTGAAACTGCGTATTAGCGAGCACAGACAGCAGCATTTCCAGTTGTCACTGATTTACTAAAACAGCAGGAGAATCATTTTTCTGATGTTACTGAAAAGTTTTTCGCTCGTGCATATTGCAGATTTGCATTTTATTAGCGCCGCATCAAATGCTTGAGTGAAGGACAGATATGGTTTTAAATTAATATGTTTTAAAGTAATTAATTACGATTATGAAAAAGCATATGAAATACAGAATCCATTTGTTCCTAAATATTTACAAGCACTAAGCCTCAAGAACTTCTATTCGTCTGAACTGTTTCACATCACTACAGCCTCCATACATGGGCTGTGGTCATACATGGGGTGTGGTTAAAAATTTTTAACACTGAATTTTTATTTCTTTAATTTCTTATATTAGAAGAAATTACTAGAAAAAGGTCATTCCTAACTGTTCCTATAACGGGTAGGAATTAGTTTGGAGACTATTATTGTTTTTATTATCATGAAGAACAATAATTGTTACATCAGCATGTACATTACGTTATAGAAATCCATGTCTCACAAAGCTATCCATTAAAATCCATAAATATTATCTTTAACGTGATGACAGTTGTCTAATGTTTTGACTAAAAAAAACATTTCAGGAAGCGTTGACAAAGGAAAGTCAATTCCTGGTTGACACCACGAGAGGGCACTATATACCAAGGATTTGATTCTCCTCTTTTTAGTGTTTACATGAGAGTAACTTTTCTGTAAAAATCACACATTAATTAAAATTATTTAAAAATAATAAATAAAACTAAATGTGCCATATTCCGTAAGCAGTGACCGAACAGAGTTCTCTAAAGTTAGGCAATTACAAATTACAATGACAGTTTTGGTTTTTTATTTAGAAAGAACTAAAAGAAAACGTGAGCTAGTAGCTCAGTCGCAGGCATTTGACTGGAGGTCAACAGGTTCCCCTTTCAAATTCTTCTAAAATGTTTGATTGAATTAAAAGGATTGTTTTGTAAAATGACTCAAGACATTGGTTTTGAATTGGTGCTGTATAAATAAATTGAATTGAACTGAATGGATGGATGGAAACACACACGGTTTGAGCAATTTCCTCTCTGTATGTTATTTTTGATTAAGCTTGTGCTAAATGAGACAATTTGAACAAAACCAGCCCAACCACAGCAGCGTCAACATCCCTGTCCGACACTGAGAGGAATTTAATTTGCTTACAAAACATGCAAGCAGACACAAACTGTCGATATTTGAAAAGTGTGACCATACAAAAGCTTAAATATGTTGAATGTGGAATAGTGTCAACAGACATGGCACAAACACTTATATATGTTCAGCATATCTCTGCCGTTTTGATAAAGCAAACATCAAAAGCACATCTGATCTGATATAATGATATAGTGTTAATAAATGACTCACACCTCAGGAATAACATATCATACACAACAGTGACTTAAATGGTCAAAGTGCTGATATTTCACTTCATTGTGCGCCATCTGTTTTTGCATGGAGCCACCAGAAAAGTAACACCTGAGCCAGCAGCGCCTATCCTCCACAAAGACTTTGCAAGGAATGTCAATCATTGGGCAACACAAAACAAGCACAATGTAACAAAGATCCACATCGACAAACCACCATTGATTATTCAGAATATGTCAATGCAATCCTTTCAGTCATTATTTCTTTCAGAAAAAATGAAATTCAGCATGTTTGTAAAGCAGTCATAAGGTAACGTGAACATGGTTGCATTTTTGATTTCATTTGTGTGTTCATTCAGTGTATATAAAATCAAAGCAGTAATGTGCAACTTGTTTTTTGTGGATAAAAATGCTGATTGTAAGCAGTTTAAGACACCTGGGTCCAAAGCACACAGTCTGTGGTCCAAACATGATTTGATTCAGTAACATTGACATAATATCAACATGGTGATCCTTTTCCTTGGTGGTTTGAGATAAATATTTTTCAATGTCATGATTAAAGTAGCATTTCAGCAGAACAGCACCAACTGGATAGAAATATCTGTACAATCATTGCGCCTTTTCTCTTGTGATAGCCTCTCCACATTTTTAAAACTTTTACTAAAACAGAATTCCCTTTACCATTCCCTTTTGAACTCCTCGTTTAAGCCAGGCGAGCAGAGCAGGTAGCTTAGCTGTCCGTTGAGCCACTGCCCTTGTTCTTATTGCGACTTAGAGGAAAGGTGGGCTTGCTCTGCGGCTGGGTCATCTTGCTGGCCAGGTGGACAAAGGGATCGATGAGCGTGCGCCGGTCCACCACCGACACCTCCCACAGACGCACCTTCTCGTTTTTCGCCCAGTTCTGCGCATTGTTAGCATCAATTCTCCTCTCGTCCAGCTTGTCCAGCTTGTTGCCCAGCACGATGATGGTGACCTGTGGGTCAGGATTAATGGATTAGCAATCACAGACCACTGTGCGCTTCATTAAGTGGTGCCTGATGTGAATTGAATAATAATGGAGGTAAATGCTTTGAAAAGTAATCATTAACAAACCCCGTCTCAGAAAAATCAATGTCTGTGGACATTGTGCATTATTATGGCTAACACACTCTACTGAGAATGTTTTATTAAGCTGCTAGAAAAACGTAATTGGACACAATTTGACAAAAGCATTCCTGAATAAATCCCTTCAGTTGTTACCTCTTTCTTGTCTCTGTGGCGATCAATATCTTTCTTGAGTGCCTCCATTCGCTTAAAGGACTCTTTGCTGTCGATGCTGTAGACGAGCACAAACCCATCGGCAAAAGTGTAGTAATGGCGAGGAAGCTCCATTCCATCACGGAGTCCACGTGTATCATAGAAGCGCACCTGCTCCCGTGTGCCACGGTCAGTTTCAATGGAACCAATGTAAATATCTTCGAGGGTTTCCATGGGGTCTGAACCTAAAAATTGAGAGCGTTAACGCCATATTTTTTTTATTACGTTGGTTAAAATGAGGAGTGGTTTTAACAGTAAATCTCCAAATGGTGACAGATTTGGATCACAGAAATGTGTCCTCAAATTACAAATGGCTGATGACGTACCTGCAACATGATTGGCATACAGTAGTTGCTCCAACACCGCTGTTTTACCAACTCCAGCCTGGCCACACACAACTACTTTGCAGCTTTTTCCCATGATGACTTCTCAATTTTCAGTCACAAAATCTGTTGACGAAAGAGACAAATACAATTAAGTCAATAAAAACAGTGGATCTCATATGTTCATGTTCTAAATCACAAAATAACAGCAGAAAAAAACATTATTTCTGGTATTTCTTTTCTTTTCTGTTTTTTTTTTCAATAAAATTTCTTAACTGGATGTAAAGACTTTGAAAAAACTTTGAAAAGTTAATTTACTCACATGCTATTTCCCATGATATGTTATTACTTAAGCAAATGTCAAGACACAGAGATAAATTATTTAAAAGAATAAGTTTGGCTCGGCACACACTGGAGATTTCGTAACCAAGTAGGACAATTTGAATTTCTGCTTTCTAATACAATCAATGGTTACTGAGACATTTATTTTTTTCCTAAGGACACCTTAAAGGTATTTTTTTTTTCTGTCAACATTTGGTCATTTAACTTGACAGGTTAGTTGCTGAGTCATGTGACTGGTAAAAATAAGGGAGGGAAATCATTTAGCTAAATGGAAAGCTTTGTTTGTGCTGTTTGAGGCGTTTCAACCTAAAGAACCAACTCTTTCCGGTCAGTAATACATTTTTATTCAATGTTTTACATTTTTGCTTGTCCAGTTAATGAACAAATAAGTTATCTCATGTGGAAACAATAGTTTGACAGCCAAAGTTATTGCATAAACAATTTTAGCTCATTAGTTTTGTAAAGTATTTTTTGTAAAGTAACTTAATGAGCTAGCAAGTTATGGAAATCTAATATCAATCACGTTTTGATGAAAGTAACTGGAGTTAACGAAAAAAAATATGTTGGCTAGGGTTGATTTCAGAAATAGCTTAGCATTAGCATGAATACAACATATATACGGAACCACATCAACAGAAAGTACGAAGCTGATGTAAGTATGACCTGACTTGTGCAACAAAAATATGCTAACAAAAACGCATACGCTCTTATCGATTCGTGCCTATCGATATCTATTGGTATCTTATTGATTTGGACTTACTGACGGTCCGTTTTCCTTAGGTAACGGATCACTTCCTGTTTACAGTGTACGTAACGACGACCGCAGTCTAAGACCCCGCCCACCCTCATTGACGGCAAAATGGCGACGGAGAATTGTGATGCTGTGAACATGGACCCTGACATCGAACTGCTTAGTGACGAGGAGATAGAAAGGTGGGAGAAATACGTGACTTGTTGTCAGTGGCAGAAATAGAAACACAACTAAGTCTTTTACAGTTACGCGCCATCAACTTATCTTGTCATTTGTGTTTGAGTGAGGTGTTTTGATGGCTAACTAGCGCTCTGCAGCTAACTGTTAAGCTACATTATGGTAGCTTGTTTGGTCTTCCTCCACTCCAACTCTCGTGACTACTTTGCATGATCTATAGAGCGGTCAGTACTCGTGTAGAGCAAAAGCTAATGCTGCTGTGAGCTCTGTTTCTCCATCATTATCATGTTTTTTTTTTCTAGAATAGTCTGTTCAGTGGCACCATTCATTTTCTGCGTGGCTGTGATGTAAAGCATGAAAGGCTTCCAAATAAAGTAATGGCAGTTGTACAGAGCATGGTGTCATATGTTCCTGGCTCTGCTCTCCCCTGCCCGCTATACAAAATAGCAACCTCTTCTCCAGGAATAGACATTTCTGCTCTGCTATCTGGGCTCTTCGTATGTTTAGCTAACTCAGGCCAGAAGTTCTCTAATGTATTTACATTGTCAGCCACATATTTTAGATTCCTGATTTGGAGAAGTAAATGTTGCTCAGTCAGACTGGATGGAGGACATCTATTTTAAAGTTTTGCCACAAATTTCTCAAATAGACTAAGGTCCAGACATAAATGAGTATGTTCTAAACTAATACTTTCCATTATTTCTCTAACTGTAGCTACGAATTGATATAAACTGGACAGGCATTCCAAGACTTAGGTATGCCCCAGCCCTAAAACAGCTGAAACTTCTGCATTACTTCCTTGTATATAATCTTCCAGCAGTGGCCTGGTATTGAAGAGTTCATGTGATCCAAGTTGTTCTTTTGTAGCTGTTTTTACGATTCAGTATGCTGTACTGGAAGGTGAACCTTCACCCCAGCCTCATTTCTTTTTCAGTCTATGATTGATTTCTTCCAGGATAGTCCAGTATTTAACTCCCATGTATTTTCCCAAACAGCTTTGCTGGTCAAAAAACATCCTCACAGCATTTTACACCATGTTGATGGTGTGCTCAGGTAGATGTGTAGTTTTAGTTGTCCTTGTATAGCATTTTGAATGTAGACCAAAACATTATATTTTGGTCTCATCTGGGCATAACACCTTCTTCCACATGTTTGCTGTCCCCCATATTGGTTGTGGGGAAACTGCAAAAGAGACGTCTTGTGGCTACTATTTAACAGTGGTATTCTCGCCGATCTTTCATAAGATAAGACAAATTTATGGAGAGCACGACTAACGGTTATCTTATCACTTGGTCCTTTCTTCCTGAGATGTGGATCTCTGCAGCTCCTCCAGAGTCGCAGTGCTTCTCTGATTAACTCTTTCCTTGTGTGGCCTGTTTGTTTAAGTAGATGACTAAGTTTTGTTTGATGTGGAGTTGGAAATTGCTTCTTTCAAGCTTCAGGCATTTTTCACAACTTCATCCCTAGGCTGTTTGTTGTATTCTTCAGTTTTTATTATGGGGTTTATTCATTAATCTTGAACAGAATCTTTGATTATCTTTGAACAGACCTTTGGATCCTACAGACTGATAGTCAGTGACTGACTAGACTGACTGACTTCATAAATGCTATCTCAAAACGAAGTCGTTTTGGCTTAGTGCAAGTTAAATGTAAATAAAGGTTAAGACACCCCCTACATTTTCTAATTTCTCTTTTATGTTTTTTTTTTTTTCTTTGACCAATTCTACCCACAGGGATGCAGAGGCATACAAGGAGCAAGGCAATGTTTTTTACATCAAGAAGGACTACACAGAGGCATTCAATTATTACACCAAGGCTATTGGTAAATTCATAATAAACTGTTCTAGACTCTGTTTTATTCAGTCATCAGTGGTGTGTTTTTTTTAGAAATGAGAAACGTATTGATTGATTTTTCAGATATGTCTCCAAAAAATGCAAGCTACTACGGAAACCGGGCGGCCACGCTAATGATGCTGTGCCGGTACAGGGAGGCTTTGGAGGATTCCCAGCAAGCAGTGCGACTAGACAACAGCTTTATGAAAGTAAGCTGGGCAAAATGAGACTACTGTGAAATTATTTCAGTTGCATAAAACCTTAAAAAATTGTATTTTGTTGTAAATGTGAACTCTGCATATTTCCTTTTGTACTGGTATTGCAATGCATTTAACCACTTAAATAATAAGTTCCTGTATTTGCATACATCAACGATGTATAATTTAACACAGAATGCCTTTCATATAATTTTCGGAGACCTTATGTTTTTTTAGACAGTTAACTTTGCCTCTCCTGTTTGCAGGGACATCTGCGAGAGGGTAAGTGCCACCTCTCACTTGGAAATGCTATGGCAGCCAGCCGCTGTTTCCAGAAAGTTCTGGAACTGGAGCCAGATAACAGCCAAGCCCAGCAGGAGGTGAGCACATCCTCAGTTTTAGAGTTTCACCTAAAAACTTTAATATGATTATCTACCAGTAAAACATTCTGATCAGACCAGATGTGTAATATATATATATATATATATATATATATATATATATATATATATATATATATATATATATGTATAAACGATCAAGTGGAGCTGGTTCTCACTTAGCAATCATTGAGTTAAAGTCAAGTTATTTTCTGAAGTAGCCCTGCTCATGTCAGACTGGTTTTACAAGCACTGATGAAGGCACAGAAAGTGACTGGTTATTTTGTTGCTAATGCAAGTTTTCCACATTGTTACTTAAGGCTAAGAATCATATTTTGCAGCTAAAGAATGCAGAGTCCATCCTTGAATATGAGAGAATGGCAGAGATTGGATTTGAAAAGAGAGACTTCAGAATGGTAAGCTTCTTACTGGATTATTTTTAGTCCTCTGTGAAAAGTTTTCCAAAAGATTCATTACACACACAGTGATATATTTTTCTTCTGTTTATGTTGATTATCACAATTTACAGCAAATGAAAATCTTTTTTTTTCTTATATTGCATAAGGCCAATTAAAAAGACATTTCGAAAGTAAAGCACAGTGATGCCACAACCATTAAAGCAGGTATTGGTAGGTGACAAGTCCTGCTGGGCAAATCAGCATTTCCTTAAAGCTTGTCAGCAGAAGGAAAGCAGGAAGTTCTCTAAACGTTTCTGGGAGACGACTATTCTGACGTTTGACGTTCACAAAGACTAATATATAATTTTGTGTGTAATTAATGTAGTTAGTGAATTTCACTGAGATGCATGTTTACAGAAGCTCTCAGGATAAACCAAAGAATGGAAATGCTGTGTGTTTTCTTTTAGGTTGTGTTTTGTATGGACCGTGCCTTGGAGAGTGCGTCAGCTTGTCACAAGTTCAAGATTTTGAAGGCAGAATGTTTAGCCTTACTGGGACGATACCCAGAAGCTCAGTCTGTCGCCAGGTGAGAGATAAGAAAAAGATTAGATTTTTGTGATTTTTTTAAAATATCTGTTTAGGGAGTTACTGTAACAACATGGAAAATCTAGATTTTCTTTCTTTCTTGCTATATTTCCTTCTGTTTCTTCACAGTGACATACTCCGAATAGACTCCACCAACGCTGACGCTCTTTACGTGCGCGGTCTCTGTCTGTATTATGAGGACTGCATTGATAAGGCTGTTCAGTTCTTCGTCCAGGCCCTGCGTATGGCTCCTGACCACGACAAGGCCCGACTCGCATGTAGAGTGAGTAACTAAGCAGAAGATTTCTATCCGTCAGTATTCATTTTCTGTTTTAATAAAGAAATTTAGCTATACAAGTGAACATTTTTTTAACCTATTTAGAGTTTAATTTTACCATCTTTGTGTCTTTTATGGCTAATTTGTGGTCTTGTCTTTCCAGAATGCCAAAGCGTTAAAAGCCAAGAAAGAAGAAGGGAACAAGGCGTTCAAGGAGGGCAACTTTGAGGCAGCGTATGATTTGTACTCAGAGGCCCTAACAATAGACCCAAACAACATCAAGACTAATGCCAAACTGTACTGCAACAGAGCCACAGTTGGATCTAAGGTCAGCAACACCTGGACAATCGTCAAAAAATTCAGCGCCTTTAAAAATGTTTATACTCCTCTAATGTTTTCACTTGTTCTATCGCTATGGCCACAAACATTAAATCTTTTATGTCATAATTGTAAAATGAAATCTGATGTTACAAAAAGTTTTATATAGCCTCGGCTATAGTATAATGTATAATAATCAGATTCAGACAATTTTTCAGATTTGTATTTGTAAAAAAAATAAATAAATAAAAAATAAAATAAAACTTTGCATCCTGTATGCTGTAATGTGATAAAATGTGAAAAGCTTAAGACATTATGATTGTTTCTGTAAGTCTATGATCCTAATTCACACTCAGGTTCTTTTTCTGTTTAGTATTCATGCCATATTCTATCAATTTGCACATTAACTAGACTTGAGTCATGAGCTTATTATCAGGCTCTGCATTATTCTTTCTTTTTCTTCTTCAGCTGAAGAAACTAGAACAAGCCATTGAAGACTGCACAAAGGCCATTAAGCTGGATGAGACCTACATCAAGGCCTATTTAAGGAGAGCACAGTGGTATGTCCTCAACTTTTAACTTCGTCATGATCAGAGGCACATGCTATATATTGCATTTAAAATTTCTGACCTCATTACAAACTCGATGGTCAGTATGGTATTGAGTCTGACAGCTTATTGCTTTATGTGGGTAAACAAGTAAGATTTTGTTTCAGCTACATGGACACAGAGCAGTATGAAGAGGGAGTGAGGGATTATGAGAAGGTGTACCAGACAGAAAAGACAAAAGGTAAGATTCTAAATTTACAACAGATTATTTGCTTGTTTTATAATATAATAAATAAAATCAATATGTTTTTTTTTATTTTGTAGAACATAAACATCTCCTCAAAACGGCTCAACTGGAGTTAAAGAAAAGCAAGCGGAAAGATTACTACAAGATACTCGGAGTGGATAAGAACGCCACAGAAGAGGAGATCAAAAAAGCGTACCGCAAACGTGCACTTTTACATCACCCAGGTTCTTAAAGCTAAAAAACCTTTCAGGTGCAGAATACACATGTATATGACAATGACGTCTCTATTTTGTTTCTTTCAGACCGGCATAGCAGTGCTAGTACTGAGGTGCAGAAAGAAGAGGAGAAAAAGTTTAAGGAAGTGGGCGAGGCTTTCAGCGTGCTTTCAGACGCAAAGAAAAAGGCTCGCTATGACAGCGGGCAGGACCTGGAGGATGACGGCATGAACATGGGAGGTCAGTATGGAGGGAGTTAACAGGGAGTGAATCTGTTAAATAGATGAACAGATTGAAATGAGAAGACTTAAAGTGATGCTGTTGTTGATTGCTTTTGTCTTTTTTCTTCCAGACTTTGATGCCAACAACATTTTCAAGGCATTCTTTGGAGGACCAGGGGGTTTTAGCTTTGAAGGTAATTGAAGAAAATCTTTTCTCCTGGCGTAAAATGTGCTGTTTGCATATAAAAAAGATTTTTATACTAAGTGCAAATTTGTTTCTGGTTGCTTATCAGCGTCTGGACCAGGAAACTTCTTCTTCCAGTTTGGTTAATTGGAGGTGGTGTCTGCATTAACAGTAACAACATCAGGACTTTTCTACAATGTCGACCCCACTACCCACCATCTGTATTTAATGACTGACTATAAGTCAGATTATTCCTGTCTATGCCATTGGCTGAATGAATGCAACCCAGTGACCACACGCAGTGAATTATTTGCAGCAAGGACACCAAGGTGACTCCGATCGATTATTCCTACTGGGTTTTTTTTTTTTTTTTCTTCCAGAATAAAACAAACTCAAAAATCAGTAACGGCTACCAACAACAATCCAAATAATCTGTGGAGCTTTGACGGAGAAATTGTGCAGTAATTGTGTCAGAGCTTGAAATGTCATCCTGGGAGAAAATGTTGAGATGCAATATTACATCTAGCAAGCGGTTATTTTTGCCCACTTTTCTGCTGAGGGAGTATTCTCTGCATGAAATGTGGTAACTTGATCAATGTTTTCTGAGGAAAATCACTGAGCAAGCCCCATCTCCCGCTCGTTCCAAAGAACATGACAGCAGGCTGCTACAAATTCACATTAAAACCCACTTTCTCGTCGCTTTGTAGGCTATGAGGCGGCAGATGATCTTTTTTTTTTATTTTTTTGAAGCAGAAAACAGATGGAGGTCTTGACCTACACAAATGGCATGGCCAAAGCACACTAGAGAGATGACAGTGAGGTCAGTAGTGGCAGCTTTGTTGCTGGCTGAGTCATGGGTTTTATGTTTGGTGTTGCCATTCTGAGCTTGCTGCATTGTACATTTTACTGGAATGTAAAGTGTTAATTTGTGATGTTAAAGTTTTTCAGTTTTTTTTTTATTTTCATATCTATATTTATTGTAAATTTGCTGTCAAACTGTCAGTATGAGATGAAGACACTTCTGTTTGAAAAAAGGAAACGTATGGAGCCTTTCTGCGGGAAGATAATTGATTTGCTAGGTTTGCATGAAGTCTGCTTAAATGGCTTATTCTGCCTTTGTTATTGGAGTTTGATTCAAGCCATCTAGTTTTGCTCAAAGCAAGATGTAATATTAAATTGCAAATGTTTTATTCTTGTCTTAGACAGTCGGACTCTGTGAAATATTTGAAACCTGGCAAATTTTTGTTTCTTCCTAATTTGAAAAAAGAAGTCTCTCCTCATCTTTGCCCTCTGGAAACCAGCCTTTCTTTACCTCTCGAAAGGTATCAGCTGTATCAATAAAGTTGACCTTCTCTTAGTTTCCCCGATATTGTTTTCTTCTTTGTTTTCTCATGGTTGTTAAATGAACAGGTCAGTGAATGCTATAATTATTAAGGTTGGTGTAGCAGTAAATAGGAAAAAGGCCACAAGGGGGCGCCCTCTTCCCTACTCTTGTTTGTGGTTGCTAGGATACATTTTCTTTTAACTTTCCGTTTGTTGACGCCTTTAAACCAGTAAAGGCGTCAAAATGGCAACCAAAAAAAAGCACTACACCGAAGAGGAAATTTTAAGGAGTAAAACTTCTGCTTTAAAGGCTGACGGTGAGTGGAAGTATCGTAAAAGAAATTATAGACAAGCTCTCAACAGCTTTACTGCGGTAAGTGGAATATCGAGTCTGCTAATGCTAACTTTTAAAAAGTGTTTGAAAAATAACCTAGTTTGTGTGTGTGTTCAGGCCATTGAGCTAAGTCCCAAGGAGAAGAAATGCTATGTGTCTCGATCCAAGTGTTACATTCAGTTGGGCCAGTTTAAAAATGCTCTCATAGATGCTGAAGCGTCACTCGTCGAGGACCCATTTTTTCCTGAGGTAAACTTTTCCTATAATAATCAAACATGACGGGCGTTTTATGTATTTTTGTTCAACTTTGAAGCCTTCTTTAACCGGATGATGTTTCTTCTCTCTCTTTTTCAGGGAGTGTACCAAAAAGCAGAGGCTTTATATTACATAGGTGAATTTGAATTTGCCCTGGTTTTTTACCGCAGAGGACTAAAGCTTCGTCATCAAATGGTAGAGTGGAGGCTTGGGATCCATAAAGCAGAGGAGGCATTAATCGGCTCCGTTGGCAGTGAGTCGTGACTGTTTACCTTCGTTTCTCATTAAATATTAATTTTACTAAAATTATAAACGTCTTGAATGTCTCTCTACTATACTGCAGGTCGATCCTTTATCAAACCGGAAGTTATGGGAGACCTGTCGTATCTTGAAGAAGAGATTGCCGTAAGGGTTTTTATTGTTTGGCATGTTGTCCTTATCCTAACATCCAGTGTCAGGATGTTAGGATAAGTCATACCTTATTTGGTATGACTTTAGTGACATTAGCCTCAATAGAAAAACCTACAACTTATGTGAGTGTAATCAGTTCATCATAGTAGGATGTGCACAATACATCTGGCCTTTACTGCATCTTTGGTATGTAACACATTCTCATACCTTGTCATTTCCAAATGATTCCTGGAGACCTTCTGCATTGTGCAAAATGAAATGACCGGTTCAGTGTTGTTTTGAGAAAGCCTTAACTCCCCACATGCATGAATGGAAAAAATTACACTGTCATTTGTCACTAAAATCTTAATATCTAGGGTTCCAAGCCCATGGGAACGGATGGCGAATGTAAAGCATGGCTGTTCACCTGCTCCCAGCGGAGCAACACATGAACTACTGTGCAAAAGTTGTTTGTCTGGAATATTTTTCACCAGAGAGCCATGAAAATTGCATTAGCCAAAACCAATCTCACCCCCTATGATCGACTCTGAGCCAAATGAAATCTAGCACAATATATGTTAATTTTGTAGCTACACAAGTAGGTACAAAATTAAATTGCCCATAATTTTGAAACCATAAAAAAATTCCACAATTTCCTTTGTGCCGCCATCTACAAACACAATATTGACAATGTTTAGCTAGTTTTTTCAACAACTAGCTAGATATTGACCAACTAGTTTTTTTGACATCCACCTCCAGGATGTAACAACTTGCAAATCTCTATCTTCCAGACCCTAATATCTATCTTCCATAATCCTTTGACAATCCAAATTAAATTGCTCACACTAAATGCTAAACTAGAACTTGAAGAAACTATCTTTAGTTATAATGGGTTCCTCGCCCGACCTGGCTAGGAACCTTGAAGTCGGGCAAGGAACCCATTTAACTGATTGCTGTTCTAGTTTCCAGTTAATTCTGTTGCAAACACATGACTCTCGACACTATTTTCTTATTTTCTAGTGTCTAATTTGTCCAACACCCTTCTCTATACTAATAGAAGTCAGTACTCTTAGATATGAACGGTGTGAGACTTTTGAATATCTGTGCTTAAACTGATTTCCTACTTTTCTGTTTTTCAATAAATTGCTGGTAAAGAGGAAGCAGCCCATTGCTGTTGTTCAAAATCTGACAAAAAAAGATAGGACTCCAGTGCCCATGAAGAATGAGAGGACCACCAGACTACTACTGGGAGGGTTTTACCA
Source organism: Xiphophorus maculatus (assembly GCF_002775205.1). Lineage (NCBI taxonomy): Eukaryota > Metazoa > Chordata > Actinopteri > Cyprinodontiformes > Poeciliidae > Xiphophorus > Xiphophorus maculatus. Next base: position 6,797,889 of record NC_036458.1, on the reverse strand, counting down.
ACACAAGGGATTTCTAGAGAAGCTTCTGAAAGATGAAGGTGCAAATCTGCCCATCTACTGTCATTTGCATTTGTCTATTTGTTATTTTATGTAGAAGTCAGTCCTTTGTTGGCCCACACGTAGTGCTTTCATCCACTTTTATATTTTCTTCTAATTGAATTTCATTTATGTTTCATCTTTTAACGACATTCTTTTAAAGTTGTTGTACAATCCTACTCAGATTTGATTAAGGGAGTGACGAAGAATGGAGAACGAGTGGAAGACCTCATTAAGAACTGCATCACGTCTCTAAATCACTGCGCTGACTTCTGGAGCCAAGAGAAACCGATTTCCCTCAAAGAATTGAGTCGTCAGCCCAAACCGCCCAAACCAAGCTTAATCACTCGGAAGGCTCAGTATCTCACAAGGATCTTTGATGAGATATCTCGTTGTAGGACATACTTCTGGTTCAACCTGTAGCTCATCACTGTGTTTCTTTTTTGTATGTGTGTAAAATTATTTTGGTTTTCATCTGTCATTGCAGGTCTGGCTGCAGGGAATGCAAAATGCAGTCTAAGGAAGACAGAGGACGTAATCAAGACAGTTCAAGGATTGTCAGATAAAGAATGCCTTATTAAAGATGAGATGATGTGCTTTCTGCATAGTTGTTTGGGACATGCTTTTTCTGACATGGGAGACCTTGATAAAGCAATGGAGCATCATGAGGATGACCTGAACTTGGCTAGACAGTGGTGAGAAGCTGAAGAACCAAACAATTTGAGTTAACACAGCTTTTTTTTTTTTTTTGAAAGAGTCCACTTGTTTATTCATCTTTCTTATAAACAGCAATATTCCAGAAGCAATATCCAGGGCTCTGGCCAACATAGGTAGCATCTATGCAGAAACTAAACAGTTTGAAAAAGCCATAGAGTTGTAAGTAAAGAACACACTATACACTGTGTTTCTAAAAACATCTTAATTCAGTTTCTTCTGAATTTCTTTTTGTCATGATTCAGCTGGAAAGAGAGGATTCCTTATGTTCAAGAAGGTTTGGAGAATACCTGGATGCTGCATGAAATGGGCTGTTGTTATCTAGAGCTCAATTATCCAGAAAATGCCAGAGACTGTGGTCTACGTTCTATTGCTGTGGCTGAGGAAATGTTTGACGACATGTGGCAGTTGAGAGCCAGCGTTTTGGTTGGACAGTGTGAATGTAATTACTTTTTTTGTTAAACATTTAGAAAATTTGGGAGTGGTTTCCAAATTTGAGGACTTCTTTTTTGTTTTTTAAACTAATAAAAAGCGCTAATGCTGTCAGTTTAATCCTTGCATGATGGTTTAAAGCGATGTCACATTGTGTTTTTTTTTTCTTTTTTTTCTGCTGTTTTAGTGAAACTGGGAAACTTTGAATCATCTGTATCTTTCTTTGAGAAAGCTTTGAGCCTTGCTGAACTTGAGAATGATGACATGGCACTGAGTGCTATCCAAAAGGTTTCTTTTGTCATCTTATGCTTTCCATCTTAATTTTAAAATTCTTAATTTAAAGGCATTTTTTGATCTCTGACCAGACAACTGTTTTCCTTTTAGGCACTTGATAGAGCAAAGGAACAGCTGCAAAAACAGCAACAATCCTCACAAAATGAGAAAAAGGAAGAGGAGGAGGATGAAGAGAAGAAGGAGGAGGAGAAGGAGAAACCCGAGTGAATATAAGAATGAGGAAAGTGTGGTGATTATCGAACTGTTCTGGTCATGTTGGGAACAAAGGGTTCACAATCCCATCATCAATAATAAAGCTTCATAAAGCACTGTACACAGTGAGGATATCAGACTGAACACTGAGCATCATTCCTGATTAAGAAGTGCTTAAAGGTTAAATTGACCCCCTCCTCATTTAGATTTATAGGGATGTGCTCCTTACATTAATTTCTTTTTGTGTAATATCTCTGTAAAGTATTGGAGATTGTTGTCTAAATAGAAATGTCTGGGAGACAGATCCTGTTCTTTTCATCATTTGTATTTTAAGTGACTTGGTTTGTTCTAGGTTTCCTTTTTGTTCCATGAACATTAGCAAAAGAGAAAAAAAAGGTTTCAAGTATATTTTTCCCTTTATCTCCATTTTTGGTCTTAAGTAGATAGAGCCAGGCAAAATGATCCACTGCTTGTGCCAGTTTTCCCCTCTGCTTTGAGATATGAATGGTGTAATTTACATAAATTAGAATAGAAATGCTTCTTATTGTCTCTCACTAGGGGAATTCAGTTGTACTGGCATCAAAGTGACAGGGAAACGTATATCAAATTAATAATGGTAGCCTGATTCTATGATATGTACAAACTGAGTGAACTCATTAAAGAACTTTACAAACTGTAATCTGTACATTTGTGCAACAATGACGGACTACTAACAAGAATATGGAAAAGTGTGCAAATAATTGTAGGAATATTTGTAGGATCTTACAGCTGCTGGGAGGAAGGATCTGTGATAAAAACTTATTTATTTTTGCAAAATAAATAAGAGTTTATTTGTGAGTTTATTGATTTATAAGAGTCTGTTGACTTGTGTGACATAGGCATAAGAAACAAAGAGATGGTACACAACAACAAAAAATATAAACTTATAAAAAACCTGCACAACATGTTTCCACAAAAACGACTGGTAGCACAGTGCACTGACAGAAGTATAGACATTACACACTAAGTTGAAACACTTACTTCACTTTTTTGTTCACGCTGTGTTACACAACCAAATCTAAAGACAGAGACCAATACAGAAACTGCCTTGTATGTATCCAGAATAACTGTCCTTTGTGTCAACGAGATGGTCTTATAAAGAGAGCTGTATTTTACATCTTTAGCTTTGCATATGAGATAACAGTATTTATATTACTGAGAACTTCTGCATAAATGACTGAGAGTACTTCAGATTAGCAGAAACAGTGTATAAGATGCACAAGAATGCACATTAATTTTAAAATATCTCAAAATAAAAATCGTTTGTGATTTGTTTTATTCTGATGGAATTTCTTTTTAAACACATTTTGAGATGATATAAGTTAGGGTTATAATGAAGACAAGCTAAAACCAAATACTCAACTAAAACTAAAAGAGAGCTACGAAGGATAGTATTTTGTTCTGATTGACCTAGTTCTAAAGAGCTACTTGATTCAGTAATTTAGTCCAAAAGAGGAAACTCTTGCAGGTTCATTACACACAGTATTTTTATTTACCTATTCCGAATTTGAATTCTGCATACAGAAATGCTGACCCACTGAAAGGCATTTCCATGTACTGTACAGTCTGTGTAGTCTTGGCTAGAGCTTGTTTTGCATGAATTACTGCATCGATATTGTCTCAGCCTCTCCACAAAGCAGGTCAACAAAAAGGACACATTTACCATTTCCTGGTACGTGGCTGCCCAAAGTCAGAACTTTGAAAAACACAGTGGACCAAAAGCAGCAAATTATATGATTCCCAAATCACCACTGATTGTGGAAACTTCCTACAGCACCTCAAGCCATGTGTGCCTCACCACTCTTTTTCCGGGGTTGGGGACTCAATTTTCCCTGTGATTATGCAAGGTGTACCATTTCTGTATTAAAACTCTTTTTTAAAAAAAAAAAAAGTTTTTGTTATTATTTTATTTTGTGAATTATATTTTATTAGTAATCACTTTAAAAAAACAATGTGTGGTGAAGTTATATTTTTCTTGTATTACCGAAATACACAACATGTTCATTAAATTATATTTTATACTGCGGATTAAACTAACCACAGTAAAATTATCATGGTTGGATAAGTTCACTGTTCTTCCGGTCCAGAGGGGCGTGGTCAAGGACACGCCCATTTGCGCGTTCCCGGGAGTTTCCGTTTCTTTCTCTTTTTTTTTCAGCCCCCCTTGAAAAGACGAGCGGTTTCGTGTCAGGGTCCAACGCTGCCGTGTCATTCTGCTCAGAAGGGGGAAACGCGTGGTCAGCAGTACAGTTGGCTCCACTGCAGCGTTTCTGGTAAGCTGACATGTTAGCTAAATATCCGCAGTTTATATTTAAAAAAAAAAAAAAAAAAAAAGCCACTTCTTTTCTTCTTTTTTTTTTTACTGTAGAAATGTTTAGATATAACAGTTTGACTTATTGTCGGTTTACTGTTAAATCTGTTAAAATATGGTGCTGGTGGTGTTGCAGGCAGATTAATTAAGAGGTGGGTGGCGGGGGGTTAAACTGTTTTTGTCTGGCGTGCTAATGTGAGAGTGCACGCCACTCCCCGTCTGCCTGACCAAAACGTGTTCCTTAATGCTTTTTAGTCCACAATCTACCAGTTTTAACTCTTAAAATAAGCATTTAACTTCCTTTTGATGCCGTCTTCGACATTTGATATTAAAAACAACAATGCTTTATGCTCAAACCGATGTGTGGTTTTGATTGCAGTTTAAACAAAAGGGTAACTTTAGCCATTTCTGCTACTCTACCGAAAAAGAGAAAAACTACATGCATAGTTCTGCATTTGTCTTTAGAGCTCATGTCTTCAATTTTGGGGGAAAAACTGGTTATTGACGTTAGGCAATTGCTTTGTTACATGCACTTCAGTTTAACTCTTCCTCTTTCTGGTTGCTTCAATACAGTTTACCATATACTTTCCATTGGCGTCGTAAAGCTAAACTCAGCTAAAGCTATCCAGTTTTTTTTTTTTTTTTTATTAGTACCCCGTTTCTTTAATTAGCCATTGTCTGTTTGCTCGCAAGGTTTCAGGCAGCCTACGTTTCTGTACCAACTCTTGAGTACAGTCATTGTTTTTTTCTCTGAACCGTTTAACTAAGGACTTACTGACTTGCATAAATGTAAATATAAATTTGAATAACTAACTTTTTGCTTTCACTTCTTCTGCATGCAAAACTGAACCGAAAAAGGCCACACTAAAGCAAAACTTAGCTTTGAGGTTGTATTAGAGTGTGTAGGAAATATTATTCTACATAATTGCACTGTCTCTAAAGATTTGAATTTTAAAAGCTATTTATCTTTATTACTTCACTTTTTAAAACACTGGTACTGAGTAACTTCCTGTTTGACCAGAGTATGGGCTTACAGAACTAACATAACCATATTCAGTTACTTTGTCATTCAGGTCGTTTCCTTGAATATTCCTACATGAATTAATTTAATTTCCAAATGTTCTGTAAACCTAAATGCTTTGATTTTATTTATGTCTTTAAGGTACCTCGTTGTGTGCAAAATTGGACTTTAAACCAATCATGGATACAGACAAAAAAGAGGTTTTAGATGTGCCAGCAACTCAAAATCAAGAGGACACAGTAATGGAACAAGAGGCAAAACTAGAAGCAATGGTGCAACCCACAGAGCCTGAGAATCCACCAGCTGCTGTGGAAGAAGTTGACCAGCCGGTGGTGAAAAGCCAAGAAACAGAAAAGCCAGTTGTGGTAGAAAATGTGATGCAGGAAAATAAAGAAAGCGACACGAAAAAACCAGAAGAGGAGTCGGTGCCCTGCGCAGCAGCACCAGTAGAATCAGCCGAGTCATCAGTAAAGGTCTCTGACCCAGCTGCAGCTTTAGAACAGCATCCTGTGCCAGAGAATATTGCAGAGCCTGTACAAGTCCATATGGCAGAGACCACCCCTGAACCAGAGCCAGAGAAACCAGCAGAAACTCTACCACAAGAGAAGACTGTACCCGAACCAGCCGTGAAGAAACCAGCAGATACTGTACCCGAACCGGCAGATACTGTACCTGAACCAGCCGTGAAGAAACCGGCAGATACTGTACCTGAACCAGCTGTGAAGAAACCAGCAGATACTGTACCCGAACCAGCCGTGAAGAAGCCAGTTGAAACCCAGCCAACCAGCAAAGAAGAGGCAGAACCAGAACAAGTGAAGACGGAGGATAAAATGCCCACTGGAGTGGAGACAAAGATGGAAAAAGAAGTAGTTACGGGAACGGTTGTGGTGACTGAAGCTTCAGCTGAGAAGTTGGCAGAACCAGCAGCAATGGAGAAGGTGCCATTGGGTGAAAGTGGGGAACCTGCCCCGACTCAGAAAGAAGTCAAGTCTGAATCTGTTATTCCTGAGGAACCGACAGTAGAAGCTGAAGCTGTTAAATCTGTGCAGAAAGAACCAGAACTTCAAAAGGAGGAAGATCCTGTTCCTGCTCCCAACTCGCTTTCTTTTGCCCTCCTGGAACATGAGGAAACGAAAGATGTACTACGAATTTCTCGCACGCTTATTGTCCTCAGGGGCCTTCCTGGAAGTGGCAAAAGCTTCTTGGCACGAGCTATAGCAGACGCTTACAAAGACCAGTGTACCGTCTTCTGTGCTGATGACCACAACATAAAGCCTGAAAATCCCTCTGCTGAAGGGTACAAAGCTCTGGATGATGCTGTAGTGGCTCGTTGCTGTGATGGGACGGCGTCCTCTGTGCTGATCGTGGTGGATGATACCAACCACACCCATGATCGGCTTGCCCGCCTGGGAGAGATTGCAGAGGAACACAATCTTGTCGCCATCTTCTTGGAGCCGCAAACCGAATGGAGCAGAGACTTAAGTCAGCTGAAAAAGAAGACTGGCCGTGGACTAGAGGAGGCCCACCTGGATACAATGAAGGGTCCACTCAATGAAACATCCCTTCCTCTTTATTTCGGCTGGTTTCTTTTCTCTTCAGTACAGGACAAGGTTGGGTGCACAGCAATGGACTTCTTGAAAACATTGGACACCCTGGAAGGCTTCAAAAAACACATTACTGACTGTGAGTGTCAGTAAAACTGGCTTTAAGATGATTATTTTTGATTTGAAATAAATTGTTTTTTTTCTTAATTTCAGTCACAGGACAAGCTGAGAAGGAGGTGGATCTGGAGCAGTACTTTGAGACCAAGGGAATCCTCCACTGCACTACAAAGTTCTGTGACTATGGGAAAGCAGATGGTGCAAGCGAGTATGCAAAGAATCCAGTAAGAAACAACTTTTAACTCCATATAACTGAGAGAAATATCTGTGTTTGGCATTAATCTTGTGCTATTTTCCTTGTGAATGCTCCAGGTGATTAAGAAGTCCTACAGTTCTGTGTTCGAGCTGTCGCTGACTGCTCTCTTTGTCACCCCTCGCACCGTTGGTGCCAGAGTGTCCCTCACCGATGAGCAGCTCAAGCTTTGGCCAGCGGATACAGAAAAGGAGTCGGAGGCAGATGTTCCCGGTTCTGCGTCTCTGCCTGTCGGAAGCCGTGCCCACGTTACGCTGGGTTGTGCGAAGGATGTGGAGCCTGTTCAGACGGGCTTAGATCTGCTCCAAATCCTAACCCTGCCTCAAGGCGAGGTGGTCGAAGAGATGAAGCTCGGCTCGCTGCAATATTACGGTGAAGGAAGGTGGATGCTCAGCCTCAGAGAGCCAATCTGTGCTGCGACTTGCTTCTCCAGCTTCTACGGATGCAAGGAGCAGGAGGAGCAGCAGTCACCTAAAAAAGAACCAGAAAAGAAAAAGACGAAGAAGTGTGCTATTCTGTAGATGGAAACGGCTGTGTGTCAGGGGTGTGGTTGGTGAATTAAAACTAAGGCTTACTTTGTGAAAGATTGGTTTTTGTTTGTGCAGCATTTAGGGCTTCAGTTGTAGCATCTCTAAATCCACAAACGATGTGCCTTTTTAATGTTGATTTGCACCACAACCCAAGATGCCTTAGACAGAGTTAGGCACGTTATTGGTTCAGTATTTTTTTTCCATCATGCTGTCCTGTTAGCTGCAGTTTCTCCTAGGATAGCCTCCTTCCACAGCATCACAGTGTATTTTCAAAACCTAGGCTTTCTTCTGCATACTCCAATGTTCACACTAGATACTCTGATTGCATGCATCACAGGTTTGTTTTCCATAAATTACTGGATTAATGTGCTAAACATAGCTCTGTTTCCTTTGCCATAGCTTCATAATTCTACAGTATGTGTGTTTGTGCAGCTTAGGAAGTAATGGTGATTAGCTTCTGGACCAAAGTTGCATATTAAGTGTTAGATTCAATGTCAGTTGTAGAGATTCTTCCTTGTAAATCTCTGGCCTGTGCTTAGCTTCAGAGGGAGAATGCTGATGAACTTGGCTTTTTTTTTTTTTCAGCAGTTTGCATTTGTTGCTTATGAAATGCTGTGCGTCTGCCAACGTTTTGCAATCTTTTCTACTGCGCAATCCTCTTTGAAGAGTACTTCCATGTCCTGCTTTTTGGCTTGTAGGCTGTAACTGTAATTTTCCTGAAGTTCTACTTTGTGTAGCTCTTATGAATCACTATTTTTGCACTTGTTTTGTACACTCAATAAAGAGAAACATGCTTTGCTGTAACAGTCTGGGTGCAGTTAATAGATTTTTATGCCTCACACACTGGACAATTTTACCTGCAGATGAAAATTTACTTCATGCTCTTGCAGTTGGAAGAATAAGCCAGCAGATGGCACAAATAAACCGCGGAAAAGCAGCTAGAAGGATTTTTGTTCGAGAAGCTTATACAGTATGAAAGTATTTTGAGTAAATATGGGCACATGAAAACAACTGGCTTCTTCAGGCCTTTTTATTTTTGTATGAGTCCTTCAGTTTTACCTGTGATGATGCAAGTGCTTAGGTCAATTCTAGGCCAAGGATTTGTCCTATGGTTATTGGCTTCAGACTGCAATTGCGAAAATAGTAAACGCTTGTGTATGGAGGTAGTGATGTGGCAAAGAAGACCAATAAAACCGAGCAGGGTTTATTTTTTTATTTTCATTTTTTTCGTACGTTATCTTCATGTACTCTAACCTGATATTTATGTATTTTTCTACAGAAGTAATTTGACATTTTGAAGATTGATAAAATTTTGTCCATTACTGTAACTTTAATGAAAGAACCAACATCGTAAAGGAAAGTCAAACCTTTGAATTATTTCAAAATGTTAAATAATTTGATTAATTTGTAAAAGCCAGCATTAGACTTCAGTGCAATACATTGAGTATAATTATTTAGAGAAAATGTGCATGTAAAATATGCATTTCCATCTAAAAAATAAATCTCAATTTTACATCGGAAAGTTTTAAAAAATAACTCGTTAATGGGATGCAGTGATATATTTTAGGTGGTTCTAATGGTTATGCAGACAGCTAATGAGTCCTAAATTTCAATTTCTCTGAAAATTAAGCCATATAAGGCCATTTTAAAAGATAAAATTTTTTATGTAATATTGCTATGACCTGTTCAGCCTACCGTTATCAGCCTCCATAAAGACAAGCAAATTCTGAAAAAGGTGCATAGGAACGAATCTCGGCTGCTTGAGGTCCACTATAAAATTTCCACAGGAATTGTATGGGGAGCTGTGTCGGGATATTTTTAGTTTTTATTAAATACGAGCCAAAATTAGTCTGAATTTAAATGCTTGAAATGTGTCTCTTTGTGTAAGGAATTCATTTCCAATAAGTTTCACGTTTTGAACAGAATTACTGAAATTAGAGAAGTTTTCGATAATATTCCAGTTTATTGAAAGACACAAGCTATCCGTTTCGCAATCAAACAATACAAATGTATTGAATTCTAAGATAAAAATGAAACAAGTGCTTTTATACCTCTTGGTTTTCACGTAATCTACATTTATTTCATGTAAAAGCTCCAACTAAAATATTTGCCTTGTTATGAAATTTCCTACAGTATGTGAATGCAACAACACGGGCTGGTGGGATGAGCCAATCAGAAGCCAGGAAACATCAGCTAAGGCTATGAGGAGAGAGATAGAGGGGGAAAACTGACAACAAGCTTTATTCTCAGACCAGACAGGTTCCGCTGGCGGAGAGTGGAGCAACACTGCCGAGGATCTCCACACATCACGTCTGCGACAGTGAACGAAAGAAAACAAGGTAAAACTTTGAACAATGACATTTAAATCTGTATTTGTTCTTCATTTTAGTGTCCCTCCGGGTTGTTTTTTTATTAAGAAAATACATTAAACCAGATTTAAAGCGAATCTACTTTATCCAGCACGTAGTTTAAACATGATAATAATAATAATAATAATAATAATAATAATAATAATAATAATAATAATAATAATAATAATAATAATAAGTTGTTTTTGTTTTTGCAGACTAATGAAACAAGTTGATTAAATCAGTTGAAACGGTGCCTGACTTTGTTCCCCCCACCACACAGCTTTCCCTGTACAAGTTTGTTGGGGCATTTCTTTTCTTGAGCATCATTTCTTTTTGTGCATCCTCTCCAACCAACCATCATTCTCTATTTTGAGAGACACTATTACTGTCTGCCATTTGTACCAGTGTTATTTTTTTTTGTGTAGTAGTGATTTTTTTCCCCTCCTCTGACAGCCCAGGTACAGAGAATAAATTGCAAGATGAATGAAAACCCAGTTTTGGATTAAACATCATCCTGGCCTGGAACCCATTCTGTGGTGACTCTGGAACAACAGTGATCAATAATGAGAGCGGTCCTTGGCTGTCATATTAATCCATTTAAGAAATGACTGCCAGAGCTGCAGCGGAGAGGGAACAGTTGAGAGTAGACATCAGGGCTTTCAGCCTAATGAAATGCATAGAAAGAGATGGTTGCCAGCCTTTGCGTTTTGTCTACACGTTATGGTCAGCATCACCAACACAATACAGCTCATATTTTTGAAGTGGAAAGAAGATGATCCATAGTTGCCAATGTAGTTTACAAATAAAGTCATTTTCCGTGATAATGCTAATTAGTGCAGCCCTTATAGGTAAGTAAAAGTGCAAGTCGTGATAACATATCTAATGGCCTTGGGAATCTAGTAGGGCAGACTAATCAGAGATTTATGGTGAGTAAAAAGGTAAAAAATAAAAAAATATTCCTGGCAGTTTTATCAGACATTGACAGCAGCTCTAAAATATGATTATTACTATAACCTTAACATAATTGTGGAAGTTTAACATCTAATTTATAACATATGTAACACTGATTTAGTGGCATAATTATTAGAGACACTGCCCAGGCTTTTACAGACCAATGACAAATAATGGACTTCTCTCAGGAATTTAGATTTTGTGAACTCAAGCTTTACACATAACATATGTATTCCTTTTGGTTTATTTACATTTAACAACATAATGCCACCCAGGATAACAGTGCTGCAGGTTCCCAGATGGAGATAATTGTTTTGAATCCAATAGAAAATGAAAATATATGATATTCTGAATATACAAATACATGAATGCAACGGCACCTCATTTGAATCGGTCAAAAACTTAAATTGCATATTTCATCAAAGATTGTCTTTGGTAGTTGAATGTATAAGGAATACTTTTTTTGTTTGTTTTTTTATGCATTTAATGAATAATAAAAAAATATTAGTTTTTGGGCCATAGCCAATAGAAGGAAAGCTTGAAGAATAACTAGTGTATCCCTATTAATTATTGAATTATATAATTGTGTTTAATTTAATATAAATGAAAAGCTCATCCGACCTTGAACCTACAAGAGTATTTCCAGTGTAATACCTACATATTTTTATAATATAAAGTAAACTGGTCGTCGTTTAGGATTCCTAAAAGTATAGTTCATGTTGTGTCTGATCTTCACCTTGTTGGGAGACTTAAAATTCTTAATGTTCGACTTTATTACCAGTTCAGCTTTTATGAAATTGAAACTGCAGTGCTGTTATGACACATGAAGTTTGGAAACTTTATGTCAGTGGTCGAAACGTATTTGCAAAGTGCAACGGTCACATCTTCACCCGTTCGGCAGTAAAATTTATAGATGCTTTTACTGGTTTGTGATTTTATGTTTCATTTTACTTACGTCACAAGCTGAAATAAACTGGATGCCAATAGCAACTAATTATAAGTTGTCTGACCTGCATGATTTCACTGTTATGATGTTCAAATGGTTCACATCAGATCAGCTTGAGCTCCTACAGGGTGAAGACGTGTAGCTGCTGAAGCCTCAGCAGGATGTGACTGTTTAACAAGCAAATATCCACCCATCACCTCATTAGTACCAAAAGGCCAAACAAACGCCGGCTGATCACGTTAGATTCCGCTTTAGTAAGTCCATTGTCTGGTTATTGCACGATTCATGATGACACAAAGGAAAACATGTAAATATTTTTGTTTAGCTATCTCTACTAATGCTTTGCATGTACAGTGCTATGGTAACAATGAGGTACTGTTGCATTTAGATTTCAAATATTACATGCCAGGGAAAACACCTGCACAGCACAGCTGAATAATGATGCAGCAACTGGACTTTCAGTTGGGTTGTTTCGTTTACTAGGAATGTGTGAATGTATGTCTTGGTAAAGGCAAATAGACCATAATTTTTAACTTTGAACTTTTCAGCATTTCAGTATTTTTTTTTTTTGACTGTGATGATATAAAAACAAACAGTTTTTTTCAAAAACTAAAATATGATATCCCCAGCCTCTAGCAGGTGTGTACAGACACAACATTTCATGGGGACTGCTTTAGCGACATGGTGCTTTATATGTTGGTTTTGGAATAATTATTGATATTAGATTAAGCAGACTGCCATCCATTGCTCTTGTTAGTTTGTGGTTTGGTGTAACACTGTTGGGGTTTTTTTTGTTGTTGTTTATTTTAGGTTTTATTGGCTCTAGTGGCCTTTATTTGATAGTTAATTGCCAGGAAAGTGAGTAATGAGAGAAGTGGGAAGACATGCGGCAAAGGTCATCCAGGCCGGGACTCAAACCTGCGACAGCCGCGTCGAGGACTAAGGCCTCCATATGTGGGTTATGCTTAACCCCTGCGCCACCACAGCACACTCCAACACTGTTGGTTTAACATCATTTGCTGTTTGTTTATTGCTGCTGTTTGGTTTCCCACTGCCATGGCTGCTTGACCAGTATGACAAGTGTGTAACAGCAATACAAAAACCTCTAAAACATTTTCACATTTTTGTCTTTTTACAACCACAAAACTTGATGCGTTTTATCTGCATGTTATGGTCGGCATCACCAACACAATACAGCCCATATTTTTGAAGTGGAAAGAAGACGATCCATAGTTGCCAATGTAGTTTACAAATAAAGTCATTTTCTGTGATGAGTAGTAACATCCCTGCAACATCGCATGAACGTCAACAGATTAGGGAATTTGTATCAGCCTGCATCAGATGTGGCTTTTTCAGAAACAATGTGGGCTTCCAGTGTTTCTGATTCTACATTTTATTTCACTTTTCTCTCTATTTTTGAGGACTTTATCCCAGACAGAACACATTTTTGAGCTATATTCCTGCAATTTTGCTATTAAAAATGTCTGGTAATTCGAACAGAAAAAAAGACACGTACACACATTCTTTAAGCTAAGCTTGCATACATTTTCTGTTAATGTAGTATAAAAATTCCTATCCACAAAGCCTCTTTGCTTTGTGGATAGGATAAATAATGAGATAAATGAGATAAAAAAAGACCTCTGTCTTTTTTTATCTCATTATTTATCTGTTTATCTTCTCGTCCACCCCTCTCCGCACCGCCCTCCACCAGACAAGTCCATCTTGAGCAGTCATGTCGGCCAAAGCCATCTCAGAGCAGACGGGGAAGGAGTATCTCTACAAGTATATCTGCACATCGGCGCCAGTCCAGAACAGGTTCCGCTACGCCAACGTGACAACCGAAACGGACTTTCAGCGGCTGGCGCAGGAACACCCATGGCTGCTCACAGAGGTGAGACAGCAGAGCTCGTTTGAACTAAAATACATGTAGACGATGTTTTTCTTTAGATGATTAAACGTCTGGAGCATAAATGTGGGAAAAGCTGGAGAACGATCTCTGCTTTATGGAGACAATTACTCAGGCTGACAGCAGAGTGGTCACTTGGTGCTCATTAGCTGAAATCACAGAGAAGAGAGTGATGCTTCAGCTCTGTTAGTGAAACTGGAAAGCCCAGGAGACAGAGAGAAATCCCCACTTTACCTCCATAGCTGAGTATGAATGATTTCTCCTCCTCTCCTTGGCCAATCCTCTCAGCAAAACTGTCACTAGCTCTTTATACAAGTTAATTTAATTACTTGGTTACTTATCTAGAGTAAAAAGGTCATTCTTCCTGTACCTCCCTCACGACTGAAGGATTTTATCAGGAAGGTAAAAGGAGGATGCAGAGGGCAGATCCACAGAGATGCCAGCTCTGCTAGAATTGATTAAGAAATCACATTAACTTTCACCCTCAACCCTCTCTTCCTCTGCTCAGTGCCAAGCACCCAGATAGTAACGACTCCACTGTCAGACGTCATTCTCTGTATTTAACTTAGAAGAGAAGGTGGGTGGGCTAGATTGGTGGGGATATAGTCTAAGTTTGTATTTACATCTTGTGCAGTTTAGGTTTAAATTTGAGCTTTGGAAGAAAATGTTTCTTGATAATTGAGTGATTTTTGTGAGCTGCATGAGTTAATACATTTCTGTGCTCTGATTCTATAACACACTTACAAAAATTGAGTCTTTGGTCTATTTTAGTTTAATAATTAACAAAACTTTTATCTCAGTTACTTACTTACTCTGATACCTCTAAATAAAATCAACAGCAAGCAAAAGTTGCCTAATTAGCATGTCCACATGTGTGGAACTTAATCTAGTTGCTCTGTTAAGGCCTCTGAGGTTTGCTGGAGAACATTAGTAAACAAATTGCATCATGAAGATAAAGAAACAGCTGAAAGGTCACAAATTAAGTTTTGGAGATGTTTAGAGCAAGTTTGAGATGTAAACAGAGCTGTATAATATATCAGTATCATCAGGGGAATGTACATTTTTGCTTTAATGCAATTGCAATGTTATGTTTGGATTCAAATTATGGTAGGATATTATATTTCAGTTGTTTTGTATTCCAACTCTCTACCTCTACTACATTCGACCAGCTAGGTGGACTCTATCTGCTCTCAATGCCCACTCCAGATGTTTATGTTTAGTAACTTACATACTAAAACTCACAGAATATGGAGGGAATATTATAATGTTGGGAAAAAGAAGAAATATAGAGTCAGATGAATTGAAAATGTTGGTTAATTTGGAGCTAGTATCACAATATCCAGGAATCAGTTGTTTTCCTGATGTTGTGACACAGTTACTATAAAACAATATCCCACATTCCAAACATCTCTGTGGAAATTTGATTACTTTACTGCTTTATTAGATCAGAGAATACTAAAGGAAATTTCTTGTTTGATTTTAAATGTGTTCACATGACAACTACATTTGAATCCTTGGGTATTTTAAGATTGATTCTATTAAATTTACCTTTACAGTGAGATTTTAATAGTTCCAACTATTAGTGTTTATGATGTAACACCATCAGTGCTGATGCTTGCTCCCTGCATTCATAGTGTTTTGTTTTCCTCCTGCAGAGACTCGTTGTTAAGCCAGACCAGCTGATTAAGAGGAGAGGGAAGCTCGGTCTGGTTGGCGTCAATCTGGACCTGAACGGGGTCAAAGAGTGGCTCAAGCCACGCCTTATGAAAGAGACGATGGTACGTCATGCACGCGTACTAATTACCTCCATTTAAACATACTCCTGAACTCTCACCCATCAATTGTTCTACTATGCCTTTCTTCTTCTTCTTTTATTTGTCTACCATCCCTGTATTACACTAGCACATTTTCAAATTTAGTATCCATATGTGTGTTTGTGTGCAGGTATTAAATCAGTCCAGTCAGCTGAGGCGAGCTCTGCCGCTGAAGCAGTAGTCAGTCCATCAATGTAGCTCTGAGATGCTGCTCTGCCTCATAAACCAAGACGGGTCTATTTAGGGAATAGGTTGTTTCACGGATAAATAAAGGAGAGTGTTTTTGTCCAGCCACCATTAGACTATAAAGTCTCCTCACAGATCAGATGAAACTGTCAGTGGCAGTAAATAAGAATAAATGTTGTGTTGTGAAGAGCATGTTGGGTTATATCATGTTTATTATACATCCCTAGATTTCTACAATACTCTATATTTGCCCCAGCTGGGTTTTAATATTTAATTTTCAGTCTTTTTCATCAATGTTGGCAAATTATGGCTCTTGCTTACAGTTGACATTTATTTATGATAATTTGCATTCTGTTACTCTGAGGCACCTCATTTATCTGTCTGGGCTTGAGGTCCCATGTCAGGTTTTCAATCTTATATCCTTTTTTGATCATCCACTTCTTCTTTTCGCTGTATTATTTGAAATGGCATTTCTTTCTCTCTTTTCTTCTCTTATTCAGTCCCTTATTAGGCTTTTTGCCTGTTTTTTTTCTTCTCTCTATAATGTCAATTTCCTTCAGTCAAGTGTTAGATTTTGGTTACTTTACTCCAGTCTGAAAACAAATAAATAAAGGGATCATCTGCAGTCTGTGAAATCGCCTTAGTTATTTTGCAATCACCGAGAATTTATGTCAGTGTATTAATTTTGTTCTGTTGCTGGTTTACAGGTGGGAAAAGCAAAAGGCATTCTCAAAAACTTCCTTATAGAGCCATTTGTTCCTCATAAGCAGGTAAGTCAGCCATCTTGGACCTGTGACTCTTTTTAACTGTCTAAGTCAGGAATCCTACATATTTTTCATGTCAAAATTCAACAAATTTCCCAGATGAAATTCTTCCAATACTTCCTCCATCAGAATTTGTATTCTTTATTTTGTTTTTTTTATTATCTATTTGCTGTTATTGCCTGTCACTTTTCTGCTGTTCCACAGACATGTCTTTGTTGTCAGACAACGAAGGGTGTTTGTATTTTATTTGCATTCTATTCTATCCTCCAGACAGAGGAGTTCTACGTGTGCATTTATGCTGCCCGAGAGGGAGACTACATCCTCTTTCACCACGAGGGAGGGGTGGATGTCGGAGACGTGGACGCCAAGGCACAAAAGCTGCTAATTGGGGTGGATGAAAAGATCGGTGAAGATCGGGTGAAGAGAGAACTGCTGACTAAGGCTCCCAATGACAAGAAAGCGTAAGTATGAAAAAATACTAATAAATATAACAATCTGGATTTAATAAATAATTCCATCACTGTACTCTAAAACTTATTACAACTATTGTGTGTAAAAAACAAAATGCGAGTGATGGACGACCAACACTCTGACATTAGGAGTAAATGCCAGGAAGGAGGAACGAATGGGTGTGTGGATCCATTAAACAAATGACATTTTCCTCCTTGGCTCTGCCTTTCTTCGATCAGCCTCCACCCACAGCCTTTCTTTGTGTCCCAGCAACATTCAAAGCACGTTCATTTTTTTTTATGGAAAGGATACCGTGGCACGTCTCCCCCTCACCCCTGACCCCCGCCGATTCATCTCCTCAGCGGCGCTCTCGTGACAGCAGATTCTGGCTGGGCTCACTGTCTTGGCTGACATTGAAGAAGCAACCCCTGAAAGCACTCCGCCGGCCCTATCTCGACTCCCCTGCCCAAACACTCACTTCAGACTGAAAACAGGATTCCTATTTTTCTGCCCTTCCCATCAGAGGCCGACGTGGTTGAGGCAGAGTCGCTCAGGGTTTTTGTTCCAGTTTTCACCCGGGGCCTTTTGTGGTTACAAATCTCTGAGCTGCCTGCTGAACTGACAGGCAGGAGAGGGCAGCAAAATGTCCCCCCACCCGACCCCCTAACTCCTCCTCCTCCTCCTCCTCCTCCATCTCCCTGTTTTGAGATGTGATGGTGGAGGAAAATCAAATGTGCCTGCATCTAATTTACAGGTGGACTGTTTCTCATTCTGCTGATCCTCGGCAAACCCTTAGTGATGTGTGCTACAGTGTGTCTCTTTGATTTACGAGGCGATTCTAACTGTTAAACAGGGTGTGTTGGATTGCCTATCCTGGAGATGTGACTCCATGCACATGCTCTGTTTTGTACATTAGATTTTTTACTTGTAGATGAGTCATTTCCATATAGAAATAAAGAATGCATGTATGTGAACAGAGAATTTTAAGCCCTAATATGTATAAAGTTTAAAAGTTTAAATACAGACTCAGCCTTTAAAACACATCATATTTTTGTGACTTTGTTTTGTATGTTAAATATTCATGATCCAGCAGCTTTTTGGATGTGCAAATACTTTCTACACCAGGCTTATAAATGCAAAGCAAAAATGTGCAGTTAGACACAAAATTTATTAGAATGTAAAATCTTACACACTGTATCCAGTTATGGCCCCTGAAGTTCTGTTTCATACAATGTTTTAATTTCAGGCAAGTTTTCAAGGCCAGCTGAACGTCTTGTTTTTTGTGCTCTAGCTTCTTATCTCTTTTGCAGTTTTTCTTTATAGAACATAGAGCCGATTAAAAATACTCGCACATTGCTTTATGTTATAAAAGAAGAATTAACGGCTTAGGAAATGAAAGATAAATCTTTGCATTGATTATTGAAATCATGCACAAGGAGAAATCTGCTTTATCGTCATCCTTTTGCAGGATTCTTGCCAGCTTCATCGTTGGACTCTTCAACCTGTATGAGGATCTCTTCTTCACATACCTGGAGATCAACCCTCTGGGTAGGTTTTCATCGATCCAATTCTGCAAAAACATGTAGATCTGGTTAACTCTGTTGGCCGCTTTTGTAGAGATGTGTTTTTTTTCATGGAAATGATGTACTCAAACTAAAAATAGAATAAAATGTTTTTTTTCAGTTTGAGAACATCTTGCTTCAGTAAAAGTTTAACTAATTTAAAGGCTTTCACTGATTCTTACCAAGGGTGCAAAAAATATGTCTATGTCTGCATGGCTTATCTGTAAAAGCTATCATAAATGTTTCCTTTCCTTTATTCCCATGCCGGTTCATCAATATGCTATTGCATTTTATAATTAGAAAGAGGACATCAAAGTGGAACTGCAGATGAAAACAGTATTTCTTATTAAAACAGAAGATTCTGCCAATTCTTAACATCCAGGAAAGAAAACATTAAATAATTCAGACCCGTCCTGCTTGATGAAGGCAGCTTGTGTTTCTAATGAAGTAATTGGGCAACAGTACATGCCCTGTGGCAGCTGTTCATGTTGATGTGGCTGCGCTGCTGCTTTGATAACCAGCCACTTCCACCTCTTCTTCACTCCTTCCATGCCTCCTGCTGGGGCAACAGGAAGGTTCCTTCTGTTGACTCAGACGGTCTCCACAGCTGTAATAGTAAAATTATAGATCTTAACATGGTGTTTCTTTCTCGTGTCAGTGGTGACAAAAGATGGCGTGTATGTGCTGGACATGGCGGCGAAGACTGACGCAACTGCTGATTACATTTGCAAATCCAAGTGGGGTGACGTGGAGTTCCCGCCCCCCTTCGGCAGGGAGGCCTACCCCGAGGTGAGGAGGGGCAACATCGGTAGAGGATGTCAAGCAGGAGGCACAACGAGGAAATCAGTTATCTGAATAGCATTATAGAACCCTGTCTCATCATTTCAAATTAGATTTACTCAAAATGTTGAGTAGGCCATCTGTCAGTAACCTTTAATAAAGTTATAGCTATTCTGATCAATTTTGTCTCTAATGAAAGCAATGAGATACAGCTGAGTAGAACTTTTCCCATTGCTTAGAACTCAGCTTTACTCCTGAATTTTGTTAATCAAAAAGAGGATGTTTATTTGTTTGTTTATCATATACTGATCATTTCGCTTCTTTGCTATTTTAGTCATTTCTTACCCGATTATTTTGTGCACAAAACTGAACTGTTTGCTACTTTGACCATTTGTCAATTTTTATCCCCTTGGGAATGCTATGTACCTGCTTTGATCATTCAAAGTAATTTCCTACAATCTAATTAATCTAATGTTATTACATTTGCTTATATATTTCCAGAAATTCATATCTACTGGGAGGAAGTTTCTCATAGATGTTTTGTTTTGGTCAAGGGTCAAAAGTTTATGCTTTTGTCTCCCCCTCTCAAGTTGTACCTATGCAGTTTTGGTGTCATACCTGATATTTTTTTAGTTATAATTTTCAATTCAGTTTTTCTAACAAAGTAAATATGGTTAATGTAGTGGTGTTTTTTTCTTTTATTTGGCTGACGCATGTTGAAGGCACGTCTGTCTGTGAAGCAGAAGGTCTGGACTAATTGGCCTGCTGTGAGATGAGAGCAGAAACCAGGCACAGTGGGTGTCTTTGATTAGGAGCTAGTTTTTTTTTTACCCAGAAGCACCAGCTGTGACCCAGACTGTCACAAACAACTGGAGATGTGCACCGCATCGACTGTCATCGGTGCTTGTGTTGGCCACAATCTAATTAGAGATAAATTTAACTACTTGCTTCAAGTAGGAATAACTTTAGGTATTGTTCATTTCTTTGTGTGTTTCAGGAAGCCTACATCGCTGATCTTGATGCAAAGAGTGGTGCCAGTCTCAAACTGACTCTGTTGAATCCTCGAGGCAGAATCTGGACCATGGTGGCTGGAGGAGGTGCCTCAGTCGTGTACAGGTACCTAAACAAAACATAATTTAAAATCCCTGAAAAGATAAGACTGCAGAATCTACATGCTTTTCATAAATCATTTAACTTTTCTACTGGTTGGCTTTATTGTTCCCAAACTTTGTCCTCAGTGAATTACACATACCCATATAAAAGAATAAGGACAGCATGGCAGCTCATGGTTCAGCCACTCAGACTGCCCATTCAGCTGTCTGCTAAATGGGATTTCTCAATGTTGCTGTTTTAGAAACACTCAGGAGGAATCGGTGGTTTTCCGTCTGCTGAGGAGGATCAAAAGCGTAACATGCTGACATATCAGCCGTAACTAATTACTCCCTGAGTGCACTGTCTTATGTGTTTACAGTGCAGTGCGGGATCCAAACCGATGGAAACGCTTTCAATGCACATATTATTTTCTTAAATTGAGCTAAGAAAAGTCGCTTTTGTTTTTGTGGTTAAAAAAAAACTCTCAGTGATACAATTTGTGACCTGGGTGGAGTCGACGAGCTGGCCAATTATGGGGAGTATTCAGGAGCGCCAAGCGAGCAGCAGACCTACGACTACGCAAAGACCATCCTGTCTCTGATGACGAGAGAGAAGCATCCTGATGGTAGGGGAATGTCAGGTTTCTCTATAATACACAAATTGTAACATTCCTCTTTATTGTGATCTAAACATATTTATTAAATTCCAGGAAAGGTTTTGATTATTGGTGGAAGCATTGCAAACTTCACAAATGTAGCAGCAACATTTAAGGTACAGTATTGCTGAGCCCCAGGCTGTAATGGGTTGTTCTCCTGTCTTTCCATTTCTGGAGAGTGTTTAAAAGAAATAGGTCCATGTGTCACATAAAATATGCACCCAAGGAAACAAGAAGTCATGGCAATTAATGAATAATTAAGTAATTGTGGTCAACTTAATATAGCCACTTTATTTGCATTTACTTTTGGTAGTAATCCAATAAATTTACCACATAAAAAAATGTACACAAATTAAATACTAATAATAAAATTCAATGGTATGGAGATAATTTTTTAAAAGATATTTTTAAACATGTCAAGCATAAAATTTAACTCAGTAACTGTAATTCAATCATATTGATTAAAAAAAATCATTTTATGTTAAAATCTTATTTCCTTCAATGTTTAGTTAGTCTAAAAATCTTGCCTGCATCGTGATGCACAACTGGAAATAACACAGACTGTGTCACTTAGCGTCTGATATTAAACCTGCACAGCAAATCAACTTGAGTCTAATTATTTTGAGTTGGGTGATTATAGCTCTGTTCCTTTGATTGGTTAAGTTGACAGATCAAATAAATTAATGATGTGTTGTCACATATAACTATAAGATAATCAAATTATAAAACACTTTGGCATTGTGAACATAAACAACATTGTTGTTCATAAAGTGTGCTTTATGTTAATCTTATATCATTAATATATAATAGCTATAGCATATTTATTCAACTTTTTAATGATTTCAATTTTAATTATCGACTCATTTCAGTATTTATTTGTTTATTCATTTATTCCTTGAATTTTGGTAATTTTGCCGCTCCATAGACTTGTTGTGGAATAAGAAACATTTTCTTCTGTTTGTAAATTTTTATTACCTGTCTGTCTCAAATTAGTCACCACAAGTATATATGTCTTATTCAGGGAATTGTTCGAGCTATTAGAGACTATCAGGGGCCACTTAAGGAGCATGAAGTCACTATATTTGTCCGCCGCGGTGGCCCCAACTATCAAGAGGGCCTCAGAGTGATGGGAGAAGTTGGTATGTTTTTTTTTCTGCTGTTTAAATTTTTTTATACAAAAACTTTCTGCCAACACCAGCTGATTGTCTTTTGATGCTAATTCCCACACAGGAAAAACCACCGGAATCCCGATTCATGTCTTTGGCACAGAAACGCACATGACTGCCATTGTTGGCATGGCTCTGGGTCACCGGCCAATTCCCAATCAGCCTCCCGTTGCTGCCCACACCGCCAACTTTCTCCTCAACTCTAGCAGCAGCACATCGGTATGACATGCAACTCAGCCATGTTGGCCCACAGTGTGCAGTGTTTAAATAATCAGCTTCCAGTTGTGATATATAGTTTGGTGAAAGGAGGACTGGCACAGCAGCCTCTGTTTTAGCTCCTGCTGTCTTGTCCTTTTAGTGAATCAGGTTATCTGAAGCCCAGTAGCTCTATTGTGTAAGAATAGTGTAGAGGATTGTGCACCGTTCTTACTCAGTTGAAAGTCTAGTCAGCAGAGCCGTGCAGTTTCCCCCTGAGGCTTCCATTAAAAATGTGCACAGTGAAGGATTTCAGCAAAGTGAGTGTGCAAGTGCTTACACATGTGTGTGTGTACAGTGCTTAGTTTGCCTTAAATATACATTGAAAAAAAATCATGCGATATGCACTTAAAAAATATTTTTTTAAAGTTATTTCTATGAATGATTTAGACCTAAACAAAATTTTTAGTTTAGGCTGAACTCAAAGGTGGTTAGTCTGAAATTTGCAAGTCATTCTTCGAAAAGCCGATGGCAGACGTGCAAAATAACAGAACTTGGAATGGATGTTCAGTGCAGGTGGTGTTTTATCGAATAACCTGAAGGCCTGACGTATCTCTGCTCCATCATTGCGTTTGCAGTGAATAAAGGACAAGAGCTTCCTCTCCCCATTTTGTTGTTTGCAGACTCCAACATCCAGAAGAAAAGACCCTTCAGAAAACAAAACTAAAGTTGAGGGCTCACCAGCTAAGAAGGTGAAAACTGGAGCTTCTGTTAGTGAGTATACTTGCACCCCATTGCACAGTAAAAACATTTGCATCCTAAATTTTTCAGCTATAACATCTCATCACAAAGTACCACCACTCTTAAGCTAAAGTGTTGGGGCTCCCTCTTATGACAGCAAGAGCAAACTACAATACAAACATTGAAACAATAATGCTCATACTCACAGTGTCATACAAGGAGAATTTATCTTAAAAAAACAACAACTTCCTTATAAAATGTATTGCTTAAAACACATTTACAACATTTTACGTGACCAGTTTCTATCTCTGAGTGATTTCTTTCCTTTTAGCCAAGGCCTCGACCCTTTTCACCAAACACACCAAAGCTCTGGTGTGGGGTATGCAGACTAGAGCAGTGCAGGGCATGCTGGACTTTGACTATGTTTGCTCCAGAGAAGAGCCATCTGTTTCTGCCCTGATCTACCCTTTCACGTAAGGATACTCCTTCTTGCACATTTCATTCTTGAAGAAGAACCTTCTGTAGCTGGGTGTGTCATGAATATTTTTGTTCTTGGTCGCACTCCAGTGGCGACCACAAACAGAAATTTTATTGGGGCCATAAAGAGATCCTCATCCCAGTGTATAAAAACATGAGCGATGCCATGAGGAAGCACCCTGATGTGGATGTGCTCATCAGTTTTGCTTCTTTGCGCTCGGCCTTTGAAAGCACCATGGAGACCATGCAGTACCCTCAGGTAAACACTTCTCCTGCAGCAGGATAAAAGAGTTATCTCATTTAAAGCGGTTGAGCAAAGTTCTTTTCTCTAATTCTCAGATTCGAACCATTGCCATTATTGCTGAGGGAATCCCTGAAGCACACACAAGGAAGATCATTAAAGCTGCAGATGAGAAGGGTGTCACCCTCATTGGCCCTGCTACAGTTAGTCTTTCACTCTTGGATAACTTAGAATATATCAGTGAAAAAAAACTACAGGGTGTCTTTTTGTTTCAGGTTGGAGGGATAAAGCCTGGCTGCTTCAAGATTGGTAACACTGGAGGCATGCTGGACAATATCCTTGCCTCCAAGCTGTACCGTCCAGGCAGTGTGGCTTACGTGTCCCGCTCAGGCGGTATGTCCAATGAGCTTAACAACATCATCTCCCGCACTACTGATGGTGTTTTTGAGGGTGTGGCCATCGGAGGGGACAGGTGTGTAACGTTTGATGTACTGTCACCAGCCCCTTCATTAGGTACATCTTCCTCCTATTGGATTGGACCTTTCTTTGCCTTTGCGCCTTAATTCTTGGTGGCAGAGATTAAACGTTAGAGAACAGTCACTGTCAAATTCAAGAAACCACTTTGAGTTGATTTGAATTTTGTGACAGGGTTCATTGTTCTGTTGGAAGTGGCCACTATAGGTACACTGTCAATACAACGATAGGCTGTGGTATTTAAAAGATGTTCTGTTCATTCTAAAAGGCCCAAAGTGTCCCAAGAAAATAGCAGCGACACTACAACTTGCCCAAACCATTAAACATTGCAGTCATCAGATCAGGCAAAAGTTTCTCATCTGTTATTGTCTGATTTTAGTGACCCTGTGTAAACTGTAGCCTCAGTTTCCCTTTCTTAGCTGAAAGGTGAGGGACCCAATGTGGTTCTCTGCTGCTGTAGTCTATCTGCATCAAGCTTTTATGTATTCTGCATTCAGAGTTAGTTTTCTGCATGCCTCAGTTGTAAGAAGTGGTTACTTAAGGTACTGCTACTTTCAACAAAAGATTTTTCCCAATGTCACTGCTGATCTTTAGATATAGTGTCATTTTCTGGTACACTTTTGTTTTGTAAAACTGACAGATAGTTGTGTAATAAAATCCTGGTAGATTAAACATTTTCTGAAATACTCTTGCACTAACAACTAGGCCATATTTAAGGTTACTTAAATCCCCTTTTTTCCCCATTCTGCTACTTATTTTGAACTTCAGCAATCTGTCTTTACCACATGTAGATGTTGCTGTCATGTAATTGGATGATTCGATAACTGTGTTACCAATCGGTTGAACAGGTATGCCTAATAAAGTGGCCAGTCAATATATATGAAAATTTAAAACATGTTTGTTTAAGTTTCTGCTGGACTTTCCCACAGATATCCAGGCTCCGTGTTTACTGACCATGTTCTGCGCTACCAAGACACTCCGGGAGTGAAAATGATTGTCGTACTTGGAGAGGTGAGAAATAGCTTCCCTCTTTGCTGGGAACTGAGGGAAAGGTGTACTAGCAGCCAGTTGACAAGCTGTGTGCAGCAAGGGCTGGGGAGAGGTAATATTGTTGTTGCTTCATGCTACATAAAGTCAGAGAAAACTGGCTTTTTAAAAATCAGTTTTAAATGTATAGCTCTTTTAACCTTTGGTACGCCTTAATACTTGTAACCAAACCAGACCTAGCTTTGTATCTAACTTCCAACATACTTTCTTTTAGATTGGCGGGACAGAAGAATACAAGATTGGCCAGGCTATTAAACAAGGCAGAATTACCAAGCCAGTAGTGAGCTGGTGCATTGGTACCTGTGCCACCATGTTCTCCTCAGAGGTAAGAGGTAGACTTCAGGGTCTAATTCATTTCAGTCAAATTAAAAAAATTAAAGGTGTCTTTAACTTTGTTTTCTGGCACATTTTTATACATCAGGTACAGTTTGGCCATGCAGGAGCCTGTGCCAACCAGGCCTCTGAAACAGCTGTAGCCAAGAACAAGGCTCTGAAAGAGGCCGGAGCGTACGTTCCCAAGAGCTTTGATGAGCTGGGAGAGATCATCAAGTGAGTGCACAGCTATGCTTGTTCCAGTGGTTTATCAGGACATACAGCACATCTAGAAAATATTCACAGTGCTTCACTTTCCCCATATTTTTATATCACAGCCCTACTAGTTTTAAGGGGAAAGGCTTTTATTCTGTTACAAAATGTAGAAAAACTGAAACACCCTGTTAAATTTCCAGATGCACTGTGCTCCTATTATATACCAGTATACTCTTTATTTGATTGTTTTTATGTTATTCTTTGTGCAGATCTGTGTATGATGACCTTGTTTCCAAAGGAGTAATCCAGCCAGCTGAAGAGGTGCCTCCTCCCACTGTACCAATGGATTACTCCTGGGCACGAGTGAGTAAAGCAGCAAGAACTATGTTTTCCATTCTTTTTGGAAACACAGTAAATTAGTGGATGACTAATAGCACTACCTGTGTTTTTCTGGCTGTTGTGCAGGAACTGGGCCTAATACGTAAACCAGCTTCCTTCATGACCAGTATTTGTGATGAGAGAGGCCAGGAGCTCCTCTATGCTGGCATGCCCATCACTGAGGTCTTCAAGTCTGAAATTGGCCTAGGAGGAACTCTGGGTCTCCTTTGGTTCCAGCGGAGGTCAGACCTATTCACCGGTGCTTAGAAAAATGAACGCCTGAGGGATTACTGGCCTACATACAGATTTATTTTTATAATTTCACCTCTCCATGTGCAGGCTCCCAAAGTATGCCTGCCAGTTTATTGAGATGTGCCTGATGGTAACTGCAGATCATGGCCCTGCTGTTTCGGGTGCACACAACACTATTGTCTGTGCCCGGGCTGGCAAAGACTTAATCTCCAGCCTCACTTCTGGCCTCCTCACCATTGTGAGACATTTTGATATATTTTTTTTCTTTTTAGTATTACATATCTGCCCAGATCCACCAAAAGGCACAAGAAAACCTTGACTTTCCTTTGTTGTTTCTTCAGGGAGACAGATTTGGAGGAGCTCTGGATGCTGCTGCAAAGCAGTTCAGCCATGCATTTGATAGCGGCATGTTGCCTATGGAGTTTGTCAACAAGATGAAGAAGGACGGAAAGCTGATCATGGGCATCGGACACAGAGTTAAGTCGGTGAGTAGTAGTTATGGCTCAAAGGTAGACAAAGTTAGAGTTCTAAAATAAGATGAAATCTTCAGATAATTTTCCAGTTTTCAACCGAATATTTTTTCTTTGCTTCTTCAGATAAACAATCCTGACATGAGAGTCCAGATCTTAAAGGACTTTGTGAAGCAGAACTTTCCGTCCTCACAACTTCTGGACTACGCTTTAGAAGTAGAGAAGATCACCACTTCTAAAGTAAGGATTTAAAGTGTTTGTTTTCCTGCATTAGCAACACACATCTGTTTCACTAAATGAGCTCTCGCTGTCCCTGTGTTACCTAGAAGCCCAACCTGATCTTGAATGTGGATGGCTTCATTGGTGTGGCCTTTGTGGACTTGCTCAGAACCTGTGGAGGATTTACAAGGTCAGAAAAAAATACATATTATAGCATATTACATTACATATTACATAATATAAAGTAACCATTTTCCTGACATATCCTACAGAGATGAGGCAGATGAGTTTGTTGAAATCGGTGCCCTTAATGGCATCTTTGTCCTGGGACGCAGCATGGGATTTATTGGTGAGTTGTTTCTATTGTTTTGGTCAGATCTGCACAACAGCAAACATTTCTGTCCAAGGCCCTCTTCACATCAAACTAACACTTTACAATAATGTTAAAAAATCATCCAAGGCCTTTTGTGGTCTTGGAGAGGTGTTTCTGGGGTGCATCAAAAACAAACTGTGCTCCACCTTATGTGTAAAACTACGTAAGATTCTCCTGATTATTTAGGCATGTAAACACATGGGGGAATCCTGGTGGTTCATTTTTGTGGTGGGAACATATTTGAGTCTAAAGTGTGCCGTGACAAAGCCTGGTAAGAGCAGGGGTAGTATTACGTTGAGGTGTGGTTCACTAGCAAGGATTGTGTATCCGAAAATCTGGGCCTCAATCCAAGGCTGCATAATGCTCACAGAACTCCAACAAGTAGTTGAAATGAACAATGTACATTAAAAAACCCCACCACGCTTAGGTTATTTGCATTCAGTGATCAAGTCAAAGTTTTAAGGCTGCAGTTCTAATGAAAAATGTATCTGGTACAAGTGGTGGTAGCATTGTGGTAGAATGGCGACTTAAGCAGCAGAAAACAAACAACTCCACTGTTTTCATCTTTCCTACAGGTCATTACCTGGACCAGAAGAGGCTGAAGCAGGGTCTGTATCGCCACCCCTGGGATGATATCTCCTATGTGCTGCCGGAGCACATGTCTATGTAATCAAAGAGACAAAACCACATATCACCCATTGGTTTCACACTGTGATCTGCCACTTCACCAACTAGTGACAGTAAATTAATGGTACATGTCACAAATATTATAGCTGTAAATGTGAGACACTGAGAAGATGTTTCAGGGTGTAGTTGTAAAAGCCAGTCATTGCAGCAGTTTTGTGAGTACTACTAAAACCTGCCTAAATGTGATGCTTGAAGTTCTGTCAAAGTGCTGCAGAGATGCAATAGGTTCAGATATACAGTACAGACCAAAAGTTTGGACACACTTTCTAATTGAATTCAATAAGAAGGTGTGTCCAAACGTTTGGTCTGTACTGTACATGCGAATATTTAGCTGCTGACTACAACTACCAGTCACGATGAGTGAAGTGCTATAATTTATCTACATATATAACATTAACATGTTTACAAAGTCTGGATGTCCTACTCTTGTGTAACGCCTACTCTTGTTATTGTGCCATTTGGAAATGGCAAAGTTCAGTGCAATACAGATCAAATCTGAAGTTCTTCATATCTGTATCGATGTAATGTTCCTAAAGCAGTGGTAAAAACTAAACTGTTTGCTTTTGTGTGCCAAACCGAGATGTAACATGTTTATTATTTAGGCTTTATGTCTTATTTTATCTCTTTAATGCTGGTTTTAAACATCATTTCACATTCTTCATCTGTAACCGTCATACACAGTATGTTAATTGATCAAATCATGCTTGTTAGATTCTTAAGTATGAGACAGAATGTTTCTTCCACCTTGTGCTTTTGTGTCTATTTTTAACCTCAGTGTGGACTAATTGTGCTTATTTGTGCTTACATGCTGTATGTTCACAATTGCACTTGTGAGATAAAAGAAATAAAATGAACATGATGTAATCATACTTTGTGATTTCCATAATCTCTTGACTCCAATGTCAGAATGTTCAAAGAGTCTGAAATAAGAAAACTTTCTTCCTGGTTTTGTCTTTAGAAAGCAGAACCAAATACCATTATTTTATCAGACCTTATGTAGACCTGGTAAAAAAAGAAGAAATGTACAGTTTATGTTCACCTCAACTTTGCTTACCCCACAGATCCCACCATGTCATCATTTATGAAATATATAGATACAGCTCATAAGTATTTCAAAAATAAAATGCACCTTACAAATCCTAAATATATAAAAATACAAAAAAGCCTGAATTTCAAAAGGTGTATGTCTTCTTTTTTTCCATAACTGAGTCAGTTATGGATTCGACACAAAAAGTAATGCGCAGCAGTTGCACCATTAAGAGTGTGGGCAGCATTAATATACTGGCCCATTTGACAGCTTCAATTACTTGCAATACTTATTTATTTCTATCTAAGCCATTTTTGTGATTTTGCGCTTATTTGTGTGAGAATTTTAATGAATGTCTTACTCATTCAGTTATGGCTTTTTTAGTTTCCCCCTGCTTGTAGATGCATGGAGTCTTTACTCATGAGAATTACTAAAAGTAATTTCTCCTGGAAGAACAACATGAAATATGTAAAATGTTGATTGTAAATTGAAGAAAATAGAAATCTGAATGGCAACTCTACATTTCAAATGGGGTATCTGGAATATATATGAACTACAGCCATTAAATGATATAATGGCCACTCAAGCCATTAGGTTTTTTTTAATTATAAATAAATTCTATGTTAGAGTAATTTTTAGCAAAGGGAATGTATTATAGCTTTTAAAGTTGAACGTACTTTATTTGCAAAATTACACATTAGGTTACATCTTAAACCGGTCTACCATAACTCATGGTAAAACTATTAGTTGGTCAAACATCGCATAAAACATAAACCATATTTTTTATCATCTGTTTTGGTGCAGTAAAATGATAGAATAATTACAAAAACACATAGAGGGATTTGCTTTTCTTTCGACTGAGGATCCCCTTTCGAATTACGGAAATGACGCAACGACTACGTTTCACTGTCTGACCCCGCCTGGACTCCATGTATGTGTGGCTGCGTATGTCGCCTTGTTTCCCTCTCTAGTTTACTCCATCTCCCACCTCTGCTCACCTCCAGAGCTGGTAGTAGAATGGCAGCGGCGGCTCCCAACCCGGAGGACTCCGCCAGGAATGGCGGCAGCGGCGGCGGAACCAGCAGCAGCAGCAGCAGCAGCAGCAGCACTCCTAGTGCACTAGCCGGAGACGGTGACGCGGAAGAGGCCGAGGACTTCACATCCTCCTCCCATTGCTCGGAGCTCTCTCGGCGGCAGAACGAGCAGAGAAAGCAGGGCTTGTTTTGCGACGTGACGTTGGCCTTCAGCAGCGGGGCGGCTACCGGGAGCGTCCAGAGCTGCGAGTTTTCGGCCCACAGGTCTGTGCTGGCTGCTGCCACCGACTATTTCACTCCGCTGCTGGGGGGGCAGTTCTCCGAGTCTCTCTCCGGACGGGTGGAGATGAAGGAGTGGAGCTCAGAGCTGGGGCCAGACCCGGAGACAGTGGAGAGTGTCATCCAGTACATGTACACCGGAGAAATACGCGTCAGCACCTGCAATGTACATGAGGTGCTGGAGCTGGCAGACAGGTACAATCTGTTTGTAATTTTATGAAATGCACATAGCGTCCGTAAACAGATCTAAACATCTCGAGATTTGTTCATATTTTTTATGTGTTTTTATTTGGGATTTTATGTGATAGGCAAACAAAGCAATGCATAGTTGTAAAGTGGAAATAAAATGACAGATGGGTTTTTTAATTGGTATACACCGGAGGCAAAGCTTTGTAGAACCATCTTTGCAGCAATTCCTTTGAGGCATGTCTTAATCAGCTGAGCACTTCCAGAGAAAACAATCCCGCCTCCAATGGCTTCAGCAAAGTCAGATGGGATGGAGAACATCTATAAACATAAATTGTCATTTGGATTCAGCTCTGGACATTGACTTGGCCATACCAACACACTAATCCATTCCATTATAGTGCTGATTGTGTGGTAGTTTAATTATCTGGTCAGGTGAGGTGGAATATTGTTGTTTATTGATACTGCCACCATTGTGCCTTACTGTAGAGATGATGTTTTAATGGTGATGCATGCAGTCAATGTTTTTTGCAACATAGTGTTTTACATCCAGGCAACAAGATTATATTTGGTTTTAACTCTCCAAGGCAACCTTCTAACATGTGCTTTGTTTGATACATGGCTTGTAGCAAACTGTAACTTCTTTTGACTTTCTTTCCAGTGGCATTCCATAAATATCAACACAATGCAGCTTAGCACAATGCATGAATGTTGCTCCAGAGTTGCCATGAGGCTCTTGTCTGCTTTTCTAATTAAAACTCTTCTTGTGTAGTCTGTCAGTTTAGATAGATAGCCATGTTGTAGGTTTGTAATAGTGACCTACTCTCTCTATTTTGAAATAATGAACTGAAGTTTTCACTGAATTCAACTTTAAACTCAGCATCTTCATATCTGGCTTGACTTCTGTTTCTTGGTCTTCATGATGCTCTTTGTTCATCAAAGTTCACCAACAAACCTTTGAGACCGTCAGAGAACAGCTATATTTATAATATACAGGTGAACTATATTTAGCAATTAGGTGACTTCTACTGCCTATTGATTGTACAAGATTTTATTTAAGAATATCAGACTCTTATTTATAAGCTAAATTTGAAAAACCTGTGCAATTTCCTTTCAGCTCAAAATGATATGCTATTTGCATGGCTAGTCTTGCCTATAAAATCCCAATAAAATAAGCTACATGTCCTAACATTACACTTTTGGTTTAATGATAGTTGCAAGCTCTTTTTCTTGGAAACCCCTCAATTCCCTCTGATGTTTTTCATTGTGTTTTTTTCTCTGTTACTTTATTTGAAGGTTCTTGCTGCTGCAGCTCAAAGATTTCTGTGGTGAATTCCTGAAGAAGAAGCTGAGTTTGACCAACTGTGTGGCAGTGCACAGTCTAGCTCACATGTACACCTTGGACCAGCTGGCTTTGCGGGCCGCAGACATGATTCGCCGCAATTTCCACAAGGTTATCCAGGATGAGGAGTTTTACACGCTCCCCTTTCACCTGGTCCGTGACTGGCTGTCGGATGCAGAGATCACTGTGGATTCAGAGGAGGTGCTGTTTGAGGCTGTGGTGAAATGGGTGCAGAAGAACCCAGAAGAGCGAAGTCGCTACTTTGAGGAGCTGTTTCGTCTCCTCAGGCTTCCCCAGATAAAACCCACCTACTTGGCCAGGGTGGTGAAAAATGAACGACTTGTGGCCTCTAATGAAGCCTGCCTGCGGCTGGTGTCAGAGGCTGTAGAGGGCCATGCAATTCGCTTTGAGAACCTCAAGTCAGCAGATATGGAGTTCTGGTCTTCACACATGGCCTCATTTCAGCCTCGGTTCGGACAGAACATGGACGTTATCATGGTGGTGGGTGGGGTGTCAGAGGGCGGGGACTATCTGAGTGAGTGTGTGGGGTACTTCATCTATGAGGATCGATGGGTAAACCTCCCTCACATCCACAACCACTTGGATGGCCACGCCATCGCCACCACAGAGTCCCATGTCTATGTAGCTGGATCGATGGAGCCAGGATTTGCAAAGACAGTGGAACGTTACAATCCCAATCGCAACACTTGGGAGCAAGTCAGCAACTTAACCACGCGCAAGCACTCTTTTGGGCTAACGTGCATCAAGGATATCCTGTACAGCATTGGTGGGCACGGCAACTTCAGTCCAGGTTTCAAAGATGTTAGTGTGTATGAGCCTGAGCAGGACAAGTGGCACAATTTAGAATCGGCTCCTAAGATCCTGCGAGATGTGAAAGCGGTTAGTGTGGAGGATCGCTACGTGTATGTGACGGCACGCACACCTGTGGACACAGATAACGATGATGGACTGAAGACGGTGACCACCCGATATGACACTGAAAGCCGCCAATGGCAGGATGTCGACTCCTTGCCACTCATTGACAACTATTGCATCTTCCAGATGGCCGTGGCTTCAACTAACTTCTACCACACAGCTTCCTGCTGCCCTAAGAGTTACGCAGTGCGGGATGAAGTCGCCAGGCAGAAGATTAGTGCCCGCATCTCTGATGAGATCCTGGAGAGCCTGCCGCCAGAAGTGACCAGCATAGAGGGTGCCGCCATCTGCCATTTTGATGAGGACGTCTTCATCATTGGAGGCTGGAAGAACAGCGACGATGTTGACAAGCAGTATCGCAAAGAGGCCTACCGCTACTGTGCGGAGAGGAAGCGTTGGATGCTGCTGCCGCCCATGCCACAGCCCCGCTGTCGGGCCACCGCCTGCCATGTCCGCATCCCGTACCGCTTCCTGTACGGCTGCCAGCGGTACCCCATGCCCCAGAACCTGGCTCGCCAGCGAGATCGTATGCAGCAGATGCAGCAGCTCCACAGGCGCACCCTAACCCTGCGTCGACAGCTCCAGTCGCAGATAGAGTGCTGAACGGGGCCAGCAACATCTGAAAATTTCCACCATTCATGCATAACCCGCTGCTGTGAATGATGTGTTGTTCTCATTGGTGTCACTCATCTAAGCTGCGTGGCATTAGCTCCCATATTGTTGTATTAATCGCTGACTTAAAGCCATGAAATGTGTATGCAGGTCATTCAGGTGGTATATTGCAGATGTACACATGTTTATAAGAGTGTTTTTCAGCAGCCAAAAAACTAAGTATGCTTTAGTAATTAATGTTGATAAAGATGCTGTTTATCTATTTGTATAGTATAAAGCTATATATGTCTAAATTGATACTTGACATTCCTTTATTGTATATGCCTATTGTATATGCCTGTACTGGCAGGAATATGTGACATCAGTGATAACATTAGTATTGCATTCCTACTTTCTTAAGAGTCCCATCATTCCTTCCTTCCTAACACTGTGACAATCCCTTCATGAAAAGTCCAACTTACTAAAAGAGGACTTTACTTAAAACATTCAACATTGACTGTGAATATAACGTATAGGTTACCTGGTCTTTTCTTTCTGGATAGTCCAGAAAGACTTCTCATTGCAAAAGCTTCTAGAATGCTCTCCCCTTGTCCTCAACAATTGTAGTGTGTTTTGGTCATTTATGTACATGTAATGCTTTAACAGTTCTCAGAGGGGCAGTATAATGTCCAGGCTCTAGTAATATGTAAGTTGCAACAACATTTCCCTTATTTATGCAGTACATTCAAAAAAATGTTTTGCCTCTATATTAAGCACCAAAATCAATGGCTTAATCATTCATTTCTTTTGCACTTTTTAAAATTTTCCACTTATTCTCTTAATTCAAGCAGAAAATGTAAAAAATGTTTATGCGTATGAATGCAAGACTGTCTATGGACTGTGTCTGCACAGGGTTCGGTTATTGATTTCCTAAGAATGGTTAAGGTTTCTCATAGACCTGCACTTTTTCAACCTCTTATTTGTAAAGTCTTAAAGTTGTTGCTGCACCTTGATTTAGCATTTTTCAGTTGTGTCATATCAGACAAGGTGATTGTATTTTGTAGATACCAGATTTCAGCAAGTAAGTTTTGAACTCTAAGCAAAGATGTTACCATCAGTATGGTCAGAATTGTTTCAAACATTAAATATCTCATAAAAAATTATTTCTGTTACTTCATTTTGACATAGGTGTACATTGGAGGTGTCTCCTGTTGCCCACCAAAGAGACGTAAAGATGTAATAAAAAGGATTCAAACCTAAAGACAAAGAAGGGATTGCTATGAATTTGTTGTGACTGACATTCAGGAGCTGTGCAGTACCAAGGTTAAAGAGCGTAGAAATGATATTCATTTCCACTTTATGACCAATATAAAGATCTTAACTGAAATAAGCTATGTATTTGCTTTGCATGTGATAGTCTGACATTGTGTCCTTATATTTGGATGTAAGACGTACTAATGGCATCACTTGCAATTAAAGCTGTTTTTGTAAGATAAATATGTGTATTGCTACTTTGACTCTTGACTCTGTTCAATGCCTACTCATACTCTTTAAT
Source organism: Xiphophorus maculatus (assembly GCF_002775205.1). Lineage (NCBI taxonomy): Eukaryota > Metazoa > Chordata > Actinopteri > Cyprinodontiformes > Poeciliidae > Xiphophorus > Xiphophorus maculatus. The sequence goes on along the minus strand of NC_036458.1, from coordinate 6,762,751 downwards.
TGGCTTTAGACACAGCATAGTGTTTGGTGCCAGCAATAGATTGCCAATTGAACAAAGAATAAGTAACATTCAGCCCTTTCACTCAAATAGTAAATAAGTTTCCTGGAGTGTTCGATTACTTTTCTGTATTAAGCTGTACCAATCAATATACAGATTCATCTGAATAAATTAGATAGTTATTGAAGTGTTTTATTGCATACATAGTGATATATTTCAAACATTTATAAAATACCTAATATTCACCATCTCTGGTTATGACATAAACTAACTAAAAAAAAATAAATTGCAGAAATTTTATTCTGCTGAATTTAGAGTTGTCCAGAAGAAAATTGAGTCTGACCACAGAGCAAGTTGTACATTGTACATGCATATGGATGAAAAGCTAAGTGGAAAAAAAGGCTTGGTAGCGAAAGGCCCACAGAAAGAGTTGAGAAGATTGCAAAGTTAAAGAGTTATGGTGAGATTCTTTTGGTGGGAACTGCAGCTGAACTCTGCTTTAAAGGTTACCAAGAACTTACTCGGCTTACTAGCTGATTGCTTCCTTGCGACAACACACTGATGCAGTAATAAGGTTAGGACTGGTTCTCATAAACATGCAGTTAAAAAAATTTTTTTTTAAGTACAAAAACGAATATGGTGTGCATATTTTGCACAGTACATGGAGATGATTTTCAGCAGATCGACATTTCTGTAATCAAAATCTCTTCTCATTAGTCCTATGCAGCAATTATTATTATTATTATTGTTGTTGTTGTTGTTGTTATACTGATTTTTAATTAATCGGTAGTTTAATAATTAAAAAAATATTATTTTTTAAAATATTTTTTTATTATTTATTTATTTGCTGTTGTTTTCATTTGCTGGAAGCCTCGATCATAAAGATTGACAGAAAAATGTTACTCTATTTGTAATGATTCTGTATAACTTACATTTTCGGTGATATTCAACTTTATTGATATGTATTTGTGTGTATGGGACTGGTGGGAACCTGAAACGGGTGGTTTTGCTTCAGGGGGACAGTTGCACATGGACGGTTAGGTAAGAATAGTGCTCCCTTCAAGGGTCACTCATCGGCTCGTATTTAAAACGGTAACGGGAAAACTCCAAAAATAAATCAAACTTTAAGATTACATTGAATACATACAAGTAATAATTGTTTATAAAGTGAATTAATTGTAATAAAATAGGGGTTTTAACCTAATCAGTGTGTTAGTAAAATCAATTGTAAAAAAAATTCCGACACACACGGTAGTATGAATGCAGCAGTGTACTTAGCCGGTACACATAGTTCTCTTGCTCTGCAGACTCTGCCCGAAAAAGCCGCTAGGCACAATTTGTTATTAAAAATGGTAATGCTACTCTGTAAACATTCAGAATAACCTAAAAACATGTAAATCTTTACTTCACGCAAGGAATATTTGTATTGTGCTAGCTAAATTGTATTTAACTTTATGCTAAGCTGCTACTATGGTATAGCTAATAACTTTGTAAGTCACATAAAAAGAGAAAACGACTTAAAACTAATTTGACTTTATAAGTCAAATGTTAGTAATGGCCAATGACAAAAACTATACGAGTAAATCTATTTTTAAATCATGTAGTAGTCTAGTTTGCTTTGGTTTCGTTTCTAAAAATTCGTTTTTTTTTTTTTTTATCGTGGTACGTAATCGCTGTTAACGAATTGCTGTTACCATTTTCAAACGTTGTGTCTGAACAGATTCCAGAGCTGTCCAATGGATCCGTGTTGATGAAGGATCCTCAGAGGGTACAAGATATCCTGAAGTCCCTGTTAGACTCTGGACCCAACACGCTGCAGGTATCTACACTGAAACGCCTCAGAAATACTGGAAACCCTGCAGGAACACTGGGTGGAAATCAAACGTCATATTCTTGTTATTTTTAGGTGATCTCGGATTTTGACATGACCCTGACGAGATTCCAATACAATGGGAAGCGATGTCCTACGTGTCACAGTAAGTACACAGTTAGTGTTGCTATGCATTTAGTGTTTTTTTTTTAGCTTTTGACTACAACATATGAAGTTTGATAGTAAATGTGTAAGCTTCATCATCAGAATAAGCTTTAATATGCCGGTATTACCCTTGCAAAGTACAAAATGTTGATGTTGATGTTTTTCTGAGAGATAAGTGGGTTCTTTGCAGCCTTCTTGATTCCAGTCTCAAAATTTCTGCCACTGCTGCCAATCATGAGCAAGCTCTGAACTGGTGTCAAACAGTTCTCTTATCCTTAATGAACAATCCTTGGGGATCATCTTGGCACCTGTTGCACCTTCATCTGTATCTTGTAGCATTCTTTGCGGTACTTGAGCTTCTTTAATGGAGCTGTTAAGTGTTTCCCTAAAGGTAACATTAGCAGGAGTCCCTTTTAAAGCATTTGTTCTATTTTTTTCTTCAAACAGCATAAAACAGTAAAATCATCTTTTAGCTTTGCTTGAATAAAATATGTGCTACAAGAAGACTCCCCTGTGGATGCCTCGTGAAGCACAAGTCAACCAGTTTTATGTAAAGGACACATCAATGAGAGTTTAGAAATAAAAAATATTTTAATAATTGCAACCATATGGAAAAATGAAATTATCCAACATAAGTTGTTGGTGAATTGTTTGTTTTGGCAGATATTCTTGACAACAGCAAAGCCATCTCCGAAGAGTGCCGCCGAAAGGTAGGACAGATTCTTCTGAAATATTTTTTGCGCTGGTTGATCTAAGCTTAATGCAAAATGTAAAGAAATCTCATTATAATTGATAATGTCTTTGTTGTAACACTGTTTGCATTTCGCTCCTGTTTTATGGACCACGTTTTAAGTTTTTAAACCTGGATTATTGTTGGTATATAAAGGGTATCTGTGCTTATCTAACCCTTTTCTGTAGTTAGATCTCAGAATCCTGTTCTGTCTTCCACAGCTGAATCATCTTCTCCAGACTTATTATCCCATAGAGATTGACACATCACGCTCAGTTGAAGAGAAACTGCCTTTAATGGTGGAGTGGTGAGTATTTCTCACTGATATGCTCCAGTTTCTAGGCTTTTTTGGGGGATAATGTTTGAAAAGGTGAGTCTTTCTCATAGGTGGACCAAAGCTCATGACCTTCTTGTGGAGCAGAAAATTAAAAAAGAGGAGCTGGCTGCGGCAGTGCGTGAGTCTGATGCAATGCTGAGGTAAGGATATCTAAAGACTAAAAGTTGTGGTTGATACTTAAGAAGAAAGTTGAAATAAAATGTGGCGATGGTACAACAGGGAGGGTTATGAGCTGTTCTTCGACCGTCTGAACCAGCACGCTATCCCTCTGCTCATCTTCTCCGCTGGAATCGGAGACATCCTGGAAGAGGTGATACGGCAAGCCAACGTCTTCCACCCCAATGTCAAAGTCATCTCCAACTACATGGACTTTGACGAATTGGTGAGTTGTGCAGCACTTAAAAAAAAATTAATTTTATTCCAAAATTATAGATTTCTATGATATTAAGACTTCTCTGATTAACCAGGGGATATTGAGGGCTTTCAAGGGAGAGTTGATTCACATCTACAATAAAAGAGAAAGTGCGCTGCTAAACACGGGCCATTTCGAGGAGCTGCGGTCAAGACCAAATGTCCTGCTGATGGGAGACTCTCTGGGGGACCTGAACATGGCTGATGGAGTTCAGAATATGAAGCACATCCTCAAGATTGGGTTCCTGAATGACAAGGCAAGCAAAAACCTGATATATTTCAGCTAATCCCAATGGTTCCCAACCATGATTTTTTGCCTTTTTCTTTCTTTTTAGGTTGAGGAGCGCAAACAGTCCTATTTGGACTCCTATGACATTGTGTTGGTGAACGATGAATCCTTGGAAATTCCTAATGCTGTCCTCCATCTTCTTACTGGTAACAACTGATCTGTTTTTCATCCCTGGCTGTAAAACACTCCAGGACCATCGGCTGAGCAGCTACCTGCTCTCCCAGTGTTACCAGGAATCTTATCAAAGACTCAATGAAAATAAATAGCATAGTGCTTTGCAAAAGTATTGACACCACTTGAACTTCTTCACATTTTGTAATGTTGTAGCCACAAAATGCAATGACTTTCATGCAATTCAGTGTATAATTTTGAACTGGTAAGAAAGAGCACATGTTATTATTTTTTGTCATTTTCAAATCAATACTTTGTGGGACCAAGTTTCCATTACAAGTATTTTGGGGGACTTCTTTACCGCCTTTTCCTATCCAGAGATCAAAATTTGAGCCAATTCTTTGTAAAATAGTTCAACCCCAGTAAGATTGCATGGGAAGCATCTGTAAACGTCAAGTTCCAAGTGTTACTACATATTCTTAGCTGGATTTAGGTCTGGATTTTGACTGGAAACCTGAATATGCTTTGATCTCAACTAGTTGTGTCCAGTCCTCAAGGGCCGGTGTCTTGTAACCTTTATGTGTCCCTGGTCCAACACACCTAAATCTAGCAGCAGAATTACGTCCTCACTATCCAGGTAAGTTCTCCAAAGTCCTGATAAGGACCTAATTGTTTGATTCAGGTGTGTTGAAGCAGAGACTTGACTAAACATTTGTCTTAGAGGTTGGACACCTGTGATCTAGTTCATCCCATTGTAGCTTCCATGTTTAGGGTCTTTGTCTTGTCTCAAGTGTTGCTGCCACCACAATTCTTCATGTATTGAGGTTCTGGTATTTTTCCATCACATATAATTTTGCATGTAGGCAAAGAATGTTAAATTTTACTCTCATCTGACCAACTCATCTTGTTCCACATGTTGGCTGTGTCCCTATATGACCTTAGGACTGATTACAAGGCTTGTCTTTGCTCTCTTCTTGCCATCTGAAAAAGTTCAAAAGGTATTCATTCTTTTTGCAAGGCATTGTATATGATTGTATTTTGCTGCACAAAAAACAAAACAAAACAAAAAAAAACTAAGAATACCTGAGTGAGTCTGTGTCAGACCCCAAGTTTTTTTTAAGGCTGCAAACCTTACTATTGCTTTGAGCTACTCTGGACCTGTATGGATTTTGTGGCAGCCAAATATATGTGTATGAGGTTTTTGATACTTTTTAGTTCTGTTTAAGTATTTCCTGTTTTAATGTTGGATTTAATATTTAAAAATAAAATGCACAATAAAAATGTGGCACCTTATTTTCCCATTTTTTTTTCAACAAGATTTGTTACCATTTTATGCGCAATAAATCACCTCTCCATAAACTGTCAACCTGACACCCAAAATTGAATTTCATCTTAAAACATCAGTTTGTGTTTCATGTTACATTTTGAATTGCAGTGTAGGTTCCTATAAAGTTTTCTTTGGCTTTTGTGAGCAATCTTTTCTGTTTGGACCTTTGAAGTCTTTTTTTTTTTCACTTTCCTGATATTAAACATGTTTTCATTTCAATAAGCTCATCTGTCAGAAAAGAAAAGAACCCGTCTCTATGTGCAGTACATGTGAAAGAAACTGAACTAACTTAATTTTATTAAAAAAGTTTATTTTTTTTCTTACATGGTTATAATGCAATAGACCAGTAGTTCTTACTTATTCTATCAAAACAAAAGAAAATTCAGAAGCACAGCATGAACTTTACATAAATGAACCTTTTCAACCATTAACTTCAACACAGATTTTTATGGGAATTTATGACTATTTAAAAGTGAATACAGGTTTCAATTTTAAATGTATCAAAAGAAAATACTGTCATAAATAAAACAATTTACAATTTAGTTGCATATGTGTAAGGGTAAGTGACATGGTTTCCAATGACGTCTTTATTTACCTTTAATATTTTTGAAAAGTTCTTGCTGGATAGTTGTGAAGCGGATATTTCCAGCTCCTGTGTGCTCACCTCGCTGCTGCTCATAGCTCATCTCGCCTCACTTGTTCAGACTCATCATCCTTAATTTTCAGTTCATCTTCTACAATTCTCCCATCTTTATTCTGGTCCTGATTATCAAACATGTCTTTAACAACGCCTTCGATGTCGACACCTGGCCGAAGTCGACCTTTGCCCTCTTTGACTTGCAGTTTGATGAACTCTGAAAACTGTGGGAGGGAAAGAGGAGAACATTTTACTGCTTAACAGATTATTCTAAAAAAAAAAAAACCTGACCAAACTTTCCTGCTTACCTCCTGTAGAGGGACCTCTTTGTCCCCATTGAGGTCGAGAGCATTGAAGAGGGGGTTGGGGATTTCTCCTAGCCAGACAAACATGAAGCCTTCTGGCACACCTTTCTGCAGCTGCACCAGCTCCAGTTCAAAAAGGAGCACTGCACTTCCTGGAACTCCTACAGCTACAAAAAACCATCCAGTCAGAAGAGATGAGAAAGGATTTACAAAAAAGTAGTCAATTCTCTTGAACTTTTTCAGATTTTGTCATATTAAAATAATTAATTTTAATCAGGAATTTATGTGAAAACACAAACTTAGAAATGGAAGTAAAATCATCTGAAAAGTGTTGCGTTTATAATGAGTCCCCTTCACTCTGATACTCCAATTAATTTCTTTTTATGGGTAAATGTAGCACGCTTGTGTGTAATTTAATCTCAGTGTAAAACTACTTGATCTGTGAAGGACTCCAGTGTTTGTTATAGTCCTAGTTATAGTATTTGTTTTGGGCACAACTGTATCCAAACCTTTTCCACATCATGGAGCACATATCTTATATTTGTGCTCCATGATGTGGAAAAGTTCAAGAGGCATGGATATTTCTTATAAGTAATATGACATTGACATTTTTTTTGTTTTTATTTAAGCATTTCCAGAAACTCACCTCCTTCCTCTCCATGACCCCAGTGCGGAGGAACCACCACCTCTCTCCTCTCGCCCACACACATGCCTTTTAAACCTTCCTCCAGGCCCATGATCACCTTACTGGCTCCTAGAGTCGTGACAGAAGGTGAGTCGAACTGGTCCCTGAGAAGCCAGAAATAATCCGCTTTAGCTTTTAACAGTAGGTTTTAAAAATCCCAGCTCAGTAAAACATGCAGCCGTATACGCTGTCGGATGCATGAACAGTTACGTCTACTCCCAAACTCTGAGAAATCTGTCAGACAAGGAGCCAGCGATGTTTACATGCACGAGGGTGGAGGGTGTGGTGTTGCAGAGTGAACAGCAGGGGTCGCTCACGAGGAGTACAGAAGCGTGCCGTCCATCAAGGAGCAGTTGTAGCGATAGTGAATTAAATCGTCGGCTTCGCTGGTCATGTTACATTCCTGAGGCTTGTGGGTGACTCTGATCTCGACCGAGTCTTTGGGGTTGTGGAAGTCAATAACGTGGACATCAAAAATCAGCACAGCAGAGCCAGGAATGAGGTTTCCTGCAACCGCAGAGGGAAAAGAAAAGAGCAGAACTGATCACTTATCACGCCCTCTCAGTTTGTTTTAAAAGCTCTTAAATGCAGGCGTCAAACTCACCAGCGCCTTTTTCTCCATAAGCCATGTGAGGAGGAATTATAATCCTCCTTTTCTCCCCAATGCACAGGCCCTGCAGAGCTTTATCCATGCCGTGGATCACATATCCCATTCCAATGTATGTGTTGTAGGTTTTGTTTCGTTGGTAGCTGTTAGAGGAAGTATACTGGGGACTTAAAGTTAAGATACTTTATTTACTTTAAGAAGAAGTGCTGGAGTTTACCTTGAGTCGAAGAACGTGCCGTCCTGGAAGGTGCCGTTGTAGTGGTAGCGGATGTAATCCCCAGTGACTGTCCTGCGTGTGCAGTTTTTAGGCATCTCTCTAACCTCTGCAGTCACATCATCTTTAGGATTAAACACATCAACCAACAGCACCTCAAACACAAGTGTCGCCTGTGGGGGGATCGTGGTACCTTCAGGGAGGAGAACAATGGTTGGAGTAACAACTTACTTAAAATATTATGCACAGTGCAGCAAGCTAACTAAAAAAAAAACATGGTTGGCAAAACCAAATAGTTTTAGGCCAGAATTGTCATTTCATTTTTTTGTATCTTTTACCATGGCCAGTCTCGCCATACGCCAAAAATGGTGGGACAATGATGATCCGTCTCTCCCCAACACACATGCCCTGAAGACCCTCATCCATGCCTTCAATGATGTCACCCTGCCCCAAGTAAGTGTCATAAGTTGTGTTTCTTGAGTGACTATAAAAAACAAAGTTAGAAAGTCTTTTGAGACACGGATCAAACATTTTTGTCCAAATCACAGTGAAGTTTGACTCACCTGGAATCAAACGCTTCACCAGTCAGCAGCGTGCCGTTGTAGTGGTAACGGATGAAATCTGACACTGCAGTAGTGCGCCTGCAGATCCCAGGTTTGCTGATCGTGCGGATCTGAACCTTGTCCTTAGGGTTCCATATGTCCAGCAGGAGGATATCGTACACCAGAGTGGCATCGGGAGGGATCAAACCACCTGTGGGACCACCAACACACATTGGCATAAACCACAACAGGCGATGCAAAACAGAAAAATAAACAAAAGTTGTCCAGCATTGTGCCGAGCCGCACCTGTGCCAACACTTCCATATGCCAGGTGTGGCGGGACAGTGATCCTTCTGCGCTCGTTGACACACATGCCCTGCAGACCTCGGTCCATCCCTGTGATGAGCTTACCAAGTCCCACCTGACTGACGAAGGCTTTACCTCGCTCATAGCTGCAGAGGCAGGACGGGGGATAGCAAAGCAAAGAAAATTGTTAATGCTCAATGCCTTCTGGGGAACGTTTTGTGGTACTGAGACAAAAGGTAGATTGAGCTTTTGAAGAAGTATGTTTGAAGAAGTTTGTGTTATGCTTTCAGCTCTCAATTCTTAAACTTCAAATCAACAGCTGGTTGTTGAAATGTGGAACAAATTATAGGTGTTGGATAAAATTATTTCTATCACATATCAAAATTGGTTTTGGAGTGGATAAAATAAGTTAACATTATGGAACTGACTGACAAAATTGCTTCTTTATGAGAAGCAACAAAGATTGTGCCATTTGTCCACATTCAGTGAAAATGCCTCAAGGTATGTTGCAGGAAGTAGGATCATTAAAGTGTTTAGCGTCAGATAAATCACGGAAATTCAAAAGGACGGGTTCGTTCTAACAGAGTAATGATCTATGTCACGCATCAAAATTGAGCTTGGAATAAAAAAAGGCAACATTATAAGCTTCTGCATTTCCCATTGTCCCAATATTTTGCAAGCCCCAATATTAAAGGGGGCGTGTACGATTTTATGCCTGCGTGTGCCGTTTTGGACCTACGTACATTAAATCCAAGCGTTTGCAATTCCTGTTACAAGTGAGTTAAGGATGAATAATCACTGTTGAAAAAAATGTCTCCTCAAATATCCAATTATGAATGTATGCAAACCTCTCTCTAACGGGATGGTTCTCGTTATGATTATTGCAAAGTTGACACGTCTACAAACTGCCAAAGACCTCTGAGACATCGTCTAGAGTTGAACTCTATTATTAACTTCGCATGTTTTGACGTTTTTGTTGCACGTTTTTTTTGTTTGTTTGTTTACACCTAAATCTGGCTCTAATTATCGCCGTAAAGTAAACGTGATTACATTCCCTTTAAGTTCACCTGGAGTCAAACCTTTTCCCGTCCTCATAGAAGGTCCCGTTGAAGTGATACCGGATAAAGTCTTCTGTTTGAACTTCTCTGGCACAAACTTTCGGTAATTCGTACCGATCCACAACAATGTCCGCCAACGGGCCGGGGTTGCAGTCCACGGCGAAAACAAAAAGCAGAAGTCCGAAGCATTTCGTTATATCCATCTGGAACCTCCGGGGAAAACTGTAGAGGAGAGCACAGATCCCCTGGAGCCGATAGCGGGATGATGTGACTCATGAAGAGGAGGGAGAAAGGAGAAAGAGCCGCAGAACGTTTGGGGCAGTTTGCATGTAAAGGTTGCGGGAAGAAGCAAAGCGGCTTCCGGTCAGAGTTTGCAAAATAACAATAATACGTTTCATTTACATCAGAAAAAAAAATACATGTGATATGCGAGGTGGATGTTAATTTTTTAACCCTGAAACACTATACCAACTGTTACAACCAATAACTGTCAATAATGGTGGTGGTAGCATCATGCTGTGGGCTGTGTTGTTTAATGGTAAAGTAACTGTAACCCTGTTTGTTTTGGCACAAAAGCTTTGTAAACCGAATTCGAAATAATTTCACTGTAATTATCCAAAAACGTAAAATATATACTTGCAATATAAATTAGATAAATGTCTTGGCAAATTCAGTCTTAGAGATAAAATATCACAAACCTGCGGGAAGGTCGAAAATTCGTTCTGAACTTTCAAGAAGGCGTTCGGATCACCATTGATCAGATGAAGGATTTCTCTCCTGGGTGAAACCCTGTCACCATCTGTCATTTTTACACCTAACAAAAAATATTATGTGGCCAAATCATAGATATAATTTCAGAAATTCAGAAATGCTGAATTGAACATCATGTTGAAAAACCTTTAAAAGTTGAAAAATTGTCTCAAAATAAAAGGCATGAAAATATTTGATTTGAAGCTAGCGATACATTTTGGCCACATTTCTTTATCTTCAGCCCACTTTAGTTATTCTCCTCTGACAGCAAGGCATTATTATATGACTGTTGCTCACTGGATTTCTCTTTCAGTTCTTTTTTAGACAATTTTCTGTAAGCTTAAAAAACGGTAAAAACAAACAAAATAAATAAATAAATAACTAGATCCTCAGTGTTTGAAATACAGACCAGCATGTCTGTCATTAGCAACCAAGTCAGACTCAAAATCACTTAAATCCCAGTTCTACCCCATTTCACTAGATTTCTAAATATTATGTGGCTTTTTTTTTAAGTTAAAATGGATGGAAAGTGAATAACTTACAAATTTGCCACAAATCAGCAAAGCAGAACACTGAAGAGCCACAATAAAATAGATGAACAATTTTCTTTCTTTCTTTGAAATACAGTTTAGTAAAAATCACAATAATTTATCTCATACAATGTTACTGTAAAAAGTTTTTACCTTATGCTTTTATTTAGATGGAAATCTGTCGTCATTTCCGGCTCTGTTGCGTCTCTTTTTGTCTAACTTACCGCACCCTTAAGTTTCTGCGCCGCAAAGAACCGCAGAGGGAGAAGGAGGAAATCCCGGACCGCCTCCTACTTTCTAATGGAATTCTGCAGACGTGTAAAGGCTGGCTTACAATGCCGACCCCATGTTTTTAACGCAAGAAACGCCAAATCCCGAATAGAACAGTGGGATTTAACCTGTAGTCTCTTAAAAGTCTATCAAAATTGTTTTTATTGGGTAACTACAGTAAGTGTGCATTCAACTTTATTGTCCAAAAGAATACATTATTCTTTTTTTTAGACTCAAAAGTTCTCATCGTTAAAACGCAGAATGGTTTTCATACTCTTAATGTTTAATCTTGCAAGTTTACTGAGACTTTAAGTAGGGGCTGCATGGCCAAATACTTTCAAAACTTTTCCAATAAATCTCCTGATAAGTTACGAATGGAACATGTAAAATTACATTGTTGAAAAATAAAATAGGATGTGTAATGTTGTAATAATCACTGGTTGATTCCTGCTGAGTGACAAAATTTAGCATTTAGATCCTTTCCTCCTTGAGGCCCAGACTTTTGCTTGCTGTCAAGCAAGAGAAAATTATCACCATTTACACAGAGAGCAGGAAGTTGTACCTGCAAAATAATCTCCAAGCGTTGAAATTGGGATTTTTAAACGAGAAATGATCAGTTTTCTTGAATCAAAGATGATGCATAACTTTTACTTGAAAATGTGTCCAGTTTAAAACGTGTAGGTCCAAAAAAGCACAAGGTTGGTATTAAAAAAACTAGACAGTCTTTTTTTTTTTCAAAGATTTGCTATGTTTGAAAAGCTTTTATTTTGAAAATATTGCCTAAGGATTCAAGTTTTTAGTGTCTTATTCCTACAGGGATTTTACTGGCTACGTGCAGGCAGACATGAGCAAACCTTGTTAAGAGGCGAAAAAGGGAAGTCTCCTGGATCCATTCAAAGCCGGAGAGGACTCCAGCTGTTGCCGGGGAATGGGGATGATGCTCCCGAGAAACTTGTGCCTGGCCCTTCTCATGCTCTTCCTGGTGGAGGCTCAGTATGAGAAGTACAGCTTCAAAAGTTTCCCCGAGAAGGACATGATGCCCCTGGAGTCCGCGTACAACTACGCGCTGGAACAGTACGCAGCGCAGAGCTGGGCGGAGAGCGTCAAGTACATGGAGCTCAGCCTGCGGCTCCACCGGCTGCTGCGGGACAGCGAGGCGTTCTGCGGCCGCAACTGCAGCTCCGCGAGTCGGGACAGCGACTCCCCGCTCCCCGACAGCAGCCTGCGCGTTGTGCGCCACATCATGCTGAGGGCTGCTTGCCTGAAAAAGTGCAAGGCAGATTTTCCAGTTTTTAAATTCTCCTATCCACGTAGGGATTTACTGGAAACGTTTGAGAAAAGGATACCGTATCGGTACATTCAGTATGCTTATTATCAGGTGAGACCTGGGAGCTTGGATTTGGGTCTAAATGTAGCATGGATGCTGACTTTTTACGCATGACTTGCTGTGCGGTAGTTTGTTTTTCATTGAGAGTGTGATTCAAGTTTGCTTTCCATCTGGAATCTTTGCGTATGATTGTAGTTTTGCTAAAATATGAATAACAGACTCCTTATAGTAAATACACCCAACTGGACTCAGTGAGAGGAAACTTCTAGTCAGAGGTGAGGAGGGCAGTTTCTCTGCTGCCTTGTTGCGCCCTCCTGCAGACTGAATTGAGCATGTGCCACGTCTCTTCCAGTGTTCCCCTGAAAACAATCCCCCCATTCTCCTCTCTGTCAGTCAGACCTGTGTGGAATTTAATAGTCCTGTCTTAGCCATGCTAAACCACTTAATGAAATATGCCTCTCACTTTTGAATGTTTTGTTGTAATCTCTTAAACTTTGTGCAATATTTATTCAGACTTTCTGAAGAGCCTTTCAGAAAGTCTTTACACATTTCAACATTACATTTTTAAAAGTTTTTTTTTCTTTTCTGTTAGGCCACTCATGTCCAATAAATGTAGTGAAGTTAAGTAACATGAGATTATGTTGATGTTTACAAGTCAGTCATAGCTTTTCAAAACCTGAAGAATAAACTTTGCCTTTCCAGGAAGCGACCTTTATCAAACATTATAATTTTAGATCAATTACTCTGGATTTGATCTAAAAAAACTCCGGATTAATACTAATCCCCAATAAAGTCTCTAATCGGATTTATCTTTTATCAGCCAGTATGCTTACTTCTAATTGAATAAAGCAGCTTAATGACACAAACGGAAACAACAACAGCTTCAAGATTATTAGCAAGAATGTGAAGATAAAAAATAAATACACAATAAGATTATTCCATTAAAGATCATTTATAGCACAGCTTGGTCTGGACTGAATGATCAACTCCATTCTTTGGAGTTGATCATTCAGTGCATGTTTCAATTCTAGATAAGACTTATGTGAGTGGACTAGTCTAGTAGGAGGTGAATGAATGAAACACTCATATTTTGTAATCAACCTGCAGCTGATTGACATCAACACCCTCTTTTTATGTTTAGGCATCAGAAAAGTTGGGCTGAGCTCCTCAAATATCTTCAGTCTACCACTTTAAATACAAATAACTAGTATTTCTATGTTCAATTGAAGCTTTAGAATCAGCATTTACAATCACTTATGAGTTATTTCTTAAGATTTTTATTTTAAAACCCTTATTAACTTTGTTTTTGTCTAGCATTCAGATCTTAACTTAAAGACCAATACACACTCTACCAGAACAGAGAGATTTGTTTGTTTGTTGTATTGCAACCTGTTCTTGACATGGATCAATCTGGGCAGAATTTTATTTTATTTTTTTTAAAGAAAAAGAAGTTTCCATGATGGCTTCCAATGAGTTCAAGTATGAAATGTGCTGTTCAGAAAGAACATTGTTCTTTCCACTTCAAGTAGAAGTACAGATTTTCTACAAGCCTTTTCTAAAAAAAACTTATAGAACAGGCAGGTAAAGAGAGATGATGTTCCTAAGCCTCAAAAACTCAAAGGAGGGAAGCATATGTTGTCTTAAAAAATAACAAAACCACCAAGATCTCAAATCTAAAAAACATCACAATAAGGATTTTGGTTAATAGTACCAATTTTTGATTTTCTTTGAGAGCTGATCAACTGACTCCAGTTTTCCTACTAAAGTAGGAAATACAATTTGTGAAAACTTTGTGTTATTTCATCAATTAATTATAATTGATGCTATTTCATCAATTATCTATAATTGATGAAATAACATTGATCATAAAATAAAAAAAACAACAACTGCAGGCTCATTGAAACAGGTGACAGGTTTAAATCAAATGGATAATGAATGGATTACAAGAATATCTTCACTTGAGCACTGCTTGTCTTTCACTGCCAGCACCACATTTGCACTACAAACGTAGGAAAATAGGATATTCGTCCTATTGCACATTTGACCAGTAAGCATGAGATCCTTTATGTGTGTTTTGTGGAAATTGTGACCATGCCTTGTGTTCCTCCTTAGCTTAACAACGTGGAGAAGGCTGTGTCTGCAACTCACACCTTCCTCAAGAAAAACCCAGAGGAGCCCTATTTGACCAAAAACATGAACTACTACAAGAGCCTGTTTGACGTGGATGAATATCTTATCGACCACGAGGAGCAGCCGTATGAAGTCAGTAGCAAAACCCAAACACAAAAACACAGACTGACGTATGCCTGCCGAAAAACAATAACCACTGTGTCTCTGCTGGTAGAGTGTTTTCCTAAAGAGCGTGGTGCTTTACAACAGTGGAGACTTCAGCAGCAGCGCCAGGAACATGGAGCAGGCCATCACGCAGTACTTTGAGGTGTACAGCCTCTGCTCAGCAGGCTGCGAAGGCTCCTATGAAATCTTGGAGTTTAAAGACTTCTACCCGTCTCTAGCAGGTACCGGGCGAACAGCAGCAGCTTCATTTCAGCATGCTGGAGATGTGTAACAATATATTCTTCTCCTCTGCCCTCAGATCTCTTCCTTGATGTGCTGAAATGTAAAGTGAGATGCGAGGAGCAGCTGACACCCAACGTCGGAGGGTTCTTTGTGGAAAAGTTTGTTGCCACCATGTACCACTACCTTCAGTTTTCATACTATAAATGTAGGAACAAAATTGAGATTCAAGCGTCTCTCTTTTGATTCTTACAAATCTGCCATGAGTTCTTATCGTCTTTTCCAGTGAATGACGTGAAGAACGCGGCTCCCTGTGCAGCCAGTTACATGCTGTTCGACCCCAGCGACCAGGTGATGCAGCAGAACGTTGCGTATTATCGTTTCTACCGGGAGCAGTGGGGGCTCAAGGAGGAGGACTTCCAGCCTCGACCTGTGAGTGAAGCAAAGCGCCGCCGTTGCTGTTTCCCGGTCCATCTGCTGTTGGTCAAAACAAGCCCAGCAAAGCAGGGCAGCAACGTTATAAAAAGCAGCACTGGCGTAATCGTTAACACAATCACAGGGCTGTAATTAGAAACTCACGTAATCGCGACAAACTTGTATTTTCTGCATTTTACATGGTGTAAATTTGGCAGGAGCTTCAGAGTACCAGCTGTAAAACTGTAAATGTGGCACTTTTGTAGCGGGAGAGGGAAAAAAAAAACTGACCACAGACCAAATTTGGGTTATAAAACACTTGGGTTGTTTACTAAGCTAACTCAAATGCTCAAATGTCTTTCATGTTTCAGGAGGCCCTGAGGTATTATAACCAGACAATCAAACAGAAAGAAATGCTTGAGTTTGCACTGAACTACCTCTACACAGACGATGAGGTATGTTTCCTCTGGGATTTCTGTTTTCCAATGGTAAAAATGATAAAGTAATGATACGTTACCCTCATAATAATTCTATACTTTGTTATTGATCATACAATATTGAATTAAACATAAAAATAAAACTACATAGTTTCTCATTCACTGTTTGTAAATGAAAAAAACTAAATCTTGCATTTGATGTTGACTGCATGTTGTGCTTTATGTTTCTATATTGCAAGTAATACAAAAATTGATAAATCTCTCGAGGGGCATTGCCTTGTGTTTTCCGAACTGGAATCTTGGAAACTTTAGCATCTTTAGGTGACCAAGTCTCCATGATCTCCATCAGAGCCAGAAAAAATAAACATTTTCTGTCCTGCTATCACACATTTAAGCATGTAGACGTTGTATAACAAACAATCCTGGTGGTTTGGTATGCAAAAAATGACAAATATGTGAGAAGGACCTTCTGTTCTGGACCTTCTGGACCTTAAGTTTGGTTGGACAATCTGAGATACTTCAGGTCTGGGAAACTTCTTGGAGTCAAAGTAAGCAGAGCATCACTTGTCCATAGTCCTGTTGCAATAAGCAATAAATCAGTTTACCGCATAAAAAAATAAAACAAGCTCAATAATTTCCATTTGCATGATTTATCGTTTTTCTCTTTCTACCAAAAACTGGGTAACAAATGGTCTCAACTAGCCATTTTTTGAAGGACAATATTGATTACAGAGACTTCATAATTAATTTTATTTGTTGTTTCTGTTGTTTTGTTTATTTATTTTGGATATTTAAAATCTCTTCCAGTGTTAAATGTTCATTAGAATGTAAAGTTTTATCAAGTTTATTGATCTTCCAGATTTGTCCATTTCCATCTTTATTTATTTGCAAAAACTCATCAAATATACCAGTCTACACGAGGACAAGTTTGTAGGGGCTCTAACCTCATAAAGATTTTCCATCCCTGAAATTTTGTCTTGCAGCACAATTTAAATTCCCACGAAGCCACAATGAGTTGGCTTGGTGGCAGTTTTCTGAGCCAGAGATGATTCTGTCTCAGCAGATAAGATCTGAATTGTCTGCATGACCAGACACGGTGGGAAGAACACTTCTAACACAGCAATAGAAGTTGCTGGATAAATGCAAGCTGTGGTTGAGAATGCTAAAAGACGGAGGATGCAAGGGGGTGGTGTTGTGTTTTCCACCAGCAGCGTGCGGTATGTGGCTTGGAGGTGTCGACCACTCACACTGCGCCACGTCCATTTAACTCGGGTCAGCTCCTCCTACTCCTGCAAACCTCCTGGACCCGAGAGGGGGGAGGAGGACAGGGCTGAATTATAGGGAGACGTGTGAAAGATTTATGGGAACCAAGAAGGAAAATGTTTTATTTTTGTCTACAAAGAATGAGGCTAAGAAAGTAATCATGTTGCCCTATGTGAATTTGCCTTGTTCTTTTATTATCCAGGAAGTGGTGAGTCCAGAAGAAGCTGTCACTTCTCACTCTGAACATCCTGACGCTGAATTTGAAGGAATGGGTGACTATGAGGAGTCCTTCCTGGCAGAATGGTGGCAGGAACCGAAATCTAAGTGGGACGCTGGTGAGGATGCCGACTGACATCCATTTTTATCCCACCTCCCATTTCTACAAACCAAAGACTTTCCAACTGACAGACATCTACATTTTTTTTTTTTATAGTGTTAAGAAAAAGACAGCAGAACTTATTGGTTCATGTTGTTTTCCCACCCAGTCATATTGATCAACAATAGAGACTGATATTTGGTCTTTGCTGCCATCAGCCTTATTTAAACCGTTATTTCCTTGCCAGTACATCAGCCTGTGCGCTGCCAAGTATTCACGACATTTCTGCATTTTTTTTTCCTCATTTCTTTTTTAATTTAAAGAAAGTTGAATGTTTATAAGTAAGGTGACTCGTAACATTTCTTATGCTGAATGATTACCACCAGCAACAGTTTGGTTTTCAAGCGATGTTGCTCGCAATTAAAATATTATTTTAATAATTACGATTCTGGTTTTTGTCTCTCTAGAAGCTGTCTAGAAAAATGTGCACCCCGAAAATGTGAATTTTCACATATTTTGTTTTTTAATACAATAGTGTAATGGAGTCATTTTCCTGGTGTAGGTCAGGACTCAGCATATTGCAGCTGATTTTAAATTTGTTTTATTTTCAATTTTATTTATTTTTATTTTTTAGGGACCAACATACCCTTAGATTATTACAATAATCTAAGCTACTTAAAATTAGAAACACACATCAGTATTTGATGTCCTGTCTAATCATATGAAAATTTATAAATTTTTAATGTGATAATTATCTCATTTATTAATAGAACAATTAGTTTTTAACCTTGAAGTTTGAGTCTAAGATCAGTTATGTTCTTCTGATTCTCTGTGACCTCAGACTGATTGGGTCTAGTTAAAGGCCGATTTCTCAACTTGCCTTTTTTGGCCAAAAACAATTACTTTTGTTCTTTTTTAGATTGAGATAGAGGACATCCATAGGTAATGATGAATATTTTAGTTCAGTGACAGTAGTGGACTAAGGTTATGTGTCAGCAGCATAGATATTGTGAAAGATGTTGCGTGGCACTCTATAATCTGACCTAGAAGAATCATGTACGCTTTGAATAGAAGTATCATGAGATTGGATTTTGCATGTCAAGTGTACACACACTTTAAAAATCATAATAATACTTTCTATTTTTATGGATATAAAGTTAAAGACAGGCAGAATAATGTAAGAGACGAGGTGACTTCATGTTTCAGTATTTTATTTTTGTTCATTTCAGTCCATCTACAAGCATCAGTTGATGTTTTTTCCATTGTCTCAGTCCAAAAAGATAGTGTCTAAAAATATGGTGAAAGATGCCTCTTTTTCTCCTTTTTTTTTAGCCCCTCTTGATCACATCTGATACTCCCTCTGTACATATTGTAATAACAATAGTGCATCTGGCAAAGTGCAAACCTCATACAAACCAAACTGACCTCATTCACACTGACAGCATCAGACAAATAGCCTCTTGGACCCCAAACCAGAACTTTAATCTCATGTACAGCGAAGGGTCCTCAGAGATTTTTTTTCTTCATTTTTTTGGTGGTAGGTGGGTCAGGGGGGCTTTTTTCTCAGAGGCTTGGTGGCTATCAACAAAAGTACAAAAGATTTTGTGAAAGACAGGGCTGTTAAGCCACATTTAGAGATACATGAAAAGGTTTGTATTTAGAGGGCTTTGCAAATGCAGGCTGTGACAAGAGATCAGAGGCTATTCATTAGTAGAAACAAAACTAAATATTTTAACAGCTTTCAGTAAAGCTTCATGGATTTCATTTAACATTCAGTATAATTTGCACATATTTACAAATGGGTGTGCGTACAGTGGGCAGGTGCTCGTTTCCTGTAGATGCAAGACTTAAAAACTGGCAATAATGCGCTGCCTGGCTGCAGCCACCAACAGGTCGTAGAAAGAGACAAGAGGTAAAACCTGCCTACCTAAGAGGAGTGTACACATGTGCATGGACGCAACTGCCCCCTACATTAAATGTAAACACAAATACTGTACATTCTGGCTTTCTTTAAAAATATCTTTCACTCACACAATCACAGACATACAGAGTAAACCTTCTACACACTTTGGAAGAGGTGTGGGCACACGGACAGGTATAGTGGAATGTACATTGGTCGTTCTGACATTTAAAACACTAAGTTACGGTCTCTGCTGCTTCATTGTTCAGTGGTTTTCTTTTAAAAAATGATCCCAAAACCATAACAACGTAGCTTCTCGTTTTACTTAAAAACTCATATGGAGGAAGTTAGTGGAGCATAAGATGCTCTTAAGCTGAGAATTATTGATATAGTGCCTTGCAAAAGTATTAATACCTTTAGGACCTTTGCACATTGTTTTTTTTTTTTTTTTGCAGTCACAGGTTACAATGTATTTTATGGGCATTTTAGGGTTAGGGTTAGGGATTAGGGTTAAAAAGTAGTGGACAGTAGAAGGAAAGTGATGCATGGATCTCAAACCTGAAAAGTCACCTCTTGTTATGGTTATTACAGGTGGAAATCCTATGGGTTATCTCTTTACTCGCTATGCACATCTAGAGAACATAATGTCCTATTTTTCTTTACAAAATTAGCTCAAGCACAGTGAAATTTCATACACAATGTTTTTGAAAAGAAACAGTACGTCTTACCACAGTTTCTCATTTAGATTTAGGTATGGGCCTTTATGGTTGTCATCCTGCTGACGGTGAACCTTCACCCCAATCTCAAGAGTTTTTCAGTCTCTTAACAGATTTTATTCCAATTTTGCTTGGTCTTCAGCTGCATCAATCTTTCTCTTTTACTCTGACTAGCTTCCTTGTGGAAAAGCATGCCCCAAATCATGGCACTACAATCTTTCAACAGGGGCATTGTGTGTTCAGGTTCACATGCAGTGTTGGTTTTCTGACACGCATACCATTTTAAATTTATCTTATGGCCTGTTACAAACTACAAAACTGACTTATGCCTTTTGTTTTGCTCAAAGCTGACTTTCTCCTTGCTTCTTCTTTCATAAAAGCAAGATTTGTAAAATTCACAATTAATAGCTGTGGCGTCAACAGCTTTTCTATTTACTAATTAGATCATTTTTGAAGGTGATTGGTTACTTAGGATTTTATTTAAAGGTATCTGAATAAAAGGGGAGTCGATACAAATGAAAACCAAACTTCAGATTTGTTTTAAAAAAGTGAAAAGCTATTCAGCTTCACTTAATCTTCAAACTTTTCATTATGTGACAAGAGGTCGTCAGGGTTATGAATATTTTTGCAAGGTACTGCGAACGACTTATTTTGACAATTAGTTTTTCCTCAGCCTCTCTTTGGAAAACATGCAAATAGACAATTGTAAGATTTCTTGGAGTCATTTCCTTGTCTCCAAATGTTGAACTGATGGCTGTCCAGTTACAGGTGCACCAAGTCACGGCCAGTTATGGAGGTACTGAACCCCAGGTCCATTTTTTGTACAAAAAAAAAAGCGCCAACATTTCATTTTCTGTCACATTAGTTCGGTCTGTGCACTCGTCCAGCTTTGAATCTTGGACTAAAATAGTGGCTGGTCTCCTGGCAGGTCTGAGTCTCTTATCAATTTGGTCCACCATCGACATGTACTTTTTTCCCCCAGAATGTCTGAGCTGTGAGAAGAAGACACCAAAGCACATTCATAGGGCCTCTAGACTGGATAAGGACCCCTGGTGTCACCCACAGAGACAGCCACATCCTTGCTTTAGGTGAAGCCTGGACACAGTCCTCAGCTGGCAGCAGCCACATGAGTGTGATCTGGCTGGTATGGCGAGAGGAGCCTCAAGGGCCCCAGGATGGTGGGGGTCCCAAAAGAGGACAAATGGAAGGAGCAGACGGGAGTTTGGAGGAAGTGATCATCTACGTAGATTTGGAGAGATCCCGGGGCTGAAATGGAAGACTTGTGTGTTCTTTTTTTCATTCCCCTCTTCTTTAACGTGGAAACGACACGGTGCGAGGAGGAATACAAGCATGGACAGGACACAAACAGAGAGACAGACAGTGATCTTATCCTCCTCCAGATCTGAAACACAAGAACAGAAGGAAAAAACAGCTGCAGGAAGATAAACACAGACGGGCAGAAAAATGGCATGAGTATGCAAATCTAGCTTTACAGTCAAAGCAGAGGTTGCATTGAGATGCATAGTTGTCAAGCAGGAGTGAAATAATCCTAAAAAAACATCCAAATAATCTTAACGGATTAAGTTACAGGTTGACTATTAGATTTTCTAAGATTGTACCTTCCTCTTCGAATGTTCCTGCACCACAGAAGCAAGCCGAGAAAGGAGACAAAAAGTCAAAACGTGTTGAATCAGCAAGACCGGGAAAGTACAAAAACAATAACTACAACAGCGTTTTGTTTTTTTTATTGTTAGAACATTGCGTAAAATAGGACAAAATGAAAAAGCATGAACACTAGCTGCACAAAACAGGCGAAATATTAATTAGAATTGAATTAAAACGTCAAATTGTTTCTATTGAATTAGCTCTGCTGAATGACACTGTTAGATATCCATCCGACAGTCTCCCTGAAATGATCTTCTGTCAGAATAAAGTGGTAAGATCACATTCAGCAGAAACTGTTAATAAGTGTGACTAGTAGGAAGAAACTTGCTCATGCACACAGTGCCAGCCACATTTGAGTACATCTTTTCAGAGAGGAAACAAAACCAATGTTAAGAAGTAATAGTTTTTAAGAAAGCCTCCTGTGAGCTCCGAAATAGTCATTTAAAATAACTTAACTGTACGCTTTAGTACATTTGCATTTGTTAAATTTTGGCAAGAGAAAAAGATTGAGATTTTTGGCAACAATCACTCTAGATTGGTCTGACATAAAGGATGCCATTTTGTGAGAACCCGAGAATGCAAATAAGAACATGCTGGACTTTACCACCATGTGCAAATGGGTCATTCCTGGATTTTTCAGCTAATTAATAATCCAAAACATTTGGCCAAATCAACAGAAATGGTTGACAAGACACAAAGTCTACCATCCTCTTGATCTGCAGTCCTGTATATGAGGTGGGTGACCTCAAGAGAAGAATGCGTGAAGAAAACAGAACTCTGGACGATCTGCAGAGATTTTGAAACATTACTTCTTACTGTAAGATTTTTTTAACCAATTGAACAAATGTACTTTAATTAAATGTTTTTTTCCTAAAACTTTGAATAAGAAGTTGTACATCCAAAGAAAATGATACATGACTTTAGCGATTTTATATGCATCCTTACCAGGAGTCCTAATAAATGTGGCCAGCACTGTCCTACTGACCCTAAAAGGAACGACAGCATGCAATAAATTATAACCTTTCAATTACAATCTAATTCATCAGCCAGTAGGAGCCGTCCTTTTAGGTCAGATCTTACAGAGGGAACCATAGCGAGCATGCAGAGGCGGTCTGTTGCACTAGAGTGAGGGGACTCAGGGTTAGGATGAGGCCTAGTGAGGAAAAATGGATAACGGAGGCTTGAACAAGGTAATAAAAATAGAAATGGAAAAAGTTTGCTTAGGTTAAGCCACCATGGACAATACTGTACAAAAGTCTTGAGTCATCCCTCATTTATTTTTAATGTCCTTGCAAGGTGTTGAACTTTCTTCAAGTGAACCATTAACAGAGACCACTTTTGTAGGTTAAAAGAAAGTCTTATAAATAAATGTGGGATTCTTCAGAACTTTTGAAAGGTAATGCAAGTCCAGAAAGGCAAACAAAAGTAAAGGGGAACTTCCAGACATGGCACCAGTGGTGTAGATCAGATTGATTCTAACAGATCCTGGCAGAGAAATATCTCCCTCCTGCTCAGTCGTCACTGCAAGAGGCTGAGCAGGACGATGCATTTACATAGAAGGAAACGTGAGCAAAAACAACCTCGATAATGATTTGATTTCAAAACCTAAAGCGTTCAAGCGTGAGAGTGTCTTAGAGTTCACTCCCCCAACTCCCCTCCCAGCTACTGGGCAATGAGTTGCAGCTATTTCAGACTGGTGATAGCGGGAGGGGTGGATGGGGGTTCTTGAGGTATAAGCAGACAGGTACACAAAGGCATGCCAGAACTCTTACTTAAATCCCCATCCTGTTCCCCCTAGGACTATAGCTGCCAGGAGAATAGCACCTGCGATGGACCCTATTATGATATTGGTGCCACTGGGACCTGCGCAGAGGGAGGAGGGGAGGAGGAAGGGTGCGGAGAAAGAGGAGGGGCAGAAACAAAAACAACACCACTAAAAAACACACGTCAGAAGACCGCATCGACACAGTACGACATCAACTAGAGAAAGAGAGAGGCAGATGGTGAGAAACCTGCAGACAGAGACAGAGAGATGAAGGGGAGGGGGAGACCATCACGTTGGGTAACAGGTGAGCGAGGGAGGTTCAGGGGGACAACAATTACACGAAGAAAAAAAAAAGGAGAGAGAGTTGTTTTACTTTGTTCTTATTCCCCCTCTCCTGCTCTCTCAGCTGGACACCCTCTTGCTCAGGGTGGCAGTTTTGGGCCTAAAAGAGCAGCTGCTTAATTTCTCTGTCTCATTGGCAGACTGCAAGAAAGTAAGAGACACTTAAAGAAAAATGCAGCGCCTGAAAAAAAAACAAAAAAAAAAACACCTCTAAGCACCGCACACATTTCAGCACGTATACGCTCAACACACACCTACAATATAACAGCAAGGCTCGACAGGAAGGAAAACACACGGCTTAACATCTTCATGACAGTCAGGTGAGTTATCCCACTTTGTGGTTTCAGCACAGAGAGAAGGTGGTGAGAAGAGACCATGAGCGGGGGATTATATGATGAGAGAGGCAGAGAGAGAGACGGGAACGTTTGAGTTCTGCTACTGACCTTTTTTCTCCGGGCCTGTCGAGACGGTGGGCTCAGGGATCGGATCGAAAACGCTGCAGTCCTTTCCTGTGTAGTCCCGGTCACAGATGCACTTCACCTCGTTGCTGCAGGTCTGCGGGGAAGAAGCAGTTGTTGTTGTTGTTGTTGCGGGGCGGTGGGGAAACAGTAAGCAAACAAAGTGGTAAAAATCAGCAAAAAATGGTCCAGATAGATTTTTTTTCTCCTTAATAAATGAAAACATTTCAAAACTCGATTGATTTTGTATTTATTCATACTATTTTAGTCTGATATTGAAATGTGTTCGATGATCTACTGTAGAATATTAAAAACTGAAGGAATCTGTAAGTGTACAAATACTTTTTCACATAACCATATTTGATCTTCCAGTCAGTGGTCAGTTTTCAACACAAGACACCATAATTTAACTTTTAATGTCTCAATAAAATGGAATAAATATGGAAAGTAACACAAAGTAAAGTAAACTTTATAAAAAAAACAGTCTGATACTAAATCCGTATAAAATGTAAATGGTATATTTACATGTATAGACTTGTTTTATAATAAAGAGACATAATCAATTACTTTAATCTACTCCTTTAGGACAGCTCATTTTATTCTTGAATCAACATTTTTTAATTGTAAAATGGGTTGTTTTTTTAAATATAAAAATATGGAGTGAAATCCTTAATTTTTTCTCATTTCTTTGTGCTGATTTTTTCACAAATAAGGTATTTTGGTTAAAAATATTGAAAAAAACTAAAGAAAACCTCGTATTGTGAAAATTCCAATATATCTTTATTTTTAAATTTGATTTATCTTAATTTATTTTTTTGATATAAATTTTAATAAATATCAGGATGTTTAAATGTTTTAAACCTTTACTCTATTACTGAATGCCTCTCAACGCAAAAATAAAAATCAACAGAATGTGGGAAATAAAACAAAAGTAAATTACATTAAAGCGCCAGAGTTTCAACCACCTATATTACTTTCATAAGTACTTTATAAATATTGTTTACAACATGAATCCATAAACATAGGTTTGGATTTTATTATGATATTATCCTATAATTATAGGATTATTAAAATAATCCTGCTGAAAAATAACCAGTTTAATAAACACCTACATTTTTCATTTAAAATCAAATCATGTTCTGAATGTCTTTACCCCGTGGTCAGAGCAAATGTGTCCAAGTTTAGATCCTGTACAGGTGCTGAGGTTAAATGCTGCGACAGGGAGGCAGCGTCTCTCCAAACACATCATGTTCGGACCGCAGGGCGTGCCGTCCTCCACGTAGCCCATGTCGGAGCCATCCTCTAGCAGAGCGTGGCCACCTCTGAGTGCAGCATCCAAAAGTGTCACATAAGTGGAAGAAGACAATTGGAATTACAATATTAAAAGTGAATAACTTTTTTTTTGTTGCACTGTTAAAAGCTGCAGATGTGCTGCAGCAGCTTACCTGCAGTCCAGGTACTTGTTCTGATGGTACAGGGTAAAGCTGGTCACCTCACCCTGCAGATCACCAAATTTTGGTTTTGTTGTGACGTTTGCACAGAAAAGGAAGCCACATAATACATCCCTGAGGTGAGAGAAATAAATACAAACATCTGGCTTTAGTTATAATCAGCAGGTTGTGTTTTGGGGGATCCAACTCAGAACTCTGCAGCTTGTTTTACTCACGGCTTGTTGCACTGCAGCCAGCCTTTCCCTTCAGCCCCCCGACCACAGTTCCCCTTCTCTGTACCTTCAGCGTTCAGCTTCTCATAACAGAACCTGTCTGCTGAATCTGATCAAGGATTAAAAGTGGAGCAGTCAATGTAGATCACATGTTTATGTCACAGGATGAGATAATTGTTGTGTCTGATTGTAAACACACTATAGCCCCAGAGTCCTTTGCACTGTCCATCGCGAGTCCTGCAGCGTCCACCATAGCAGCGTCCCTATGAATGTTAAACAGTGCAGGTAAAACATAAAGCCCCAGCATTAGAGTTGAAAGATATAATAATCCAGATCTTACCTGGCTGATGTCACACATGTAACCGTCCAGCTTGTGGACATTATGAGGGCACTGCCAAGGAACAAAACCCCATAAATAAACATTCACACCTCATGCATCAGTTTCATCCAGTGTTCTCCACAGGAAGTTTCACCTGGCTGGAGTCTCCTGTGCAGGTTTCGGGAATATCACAGTCGTTCACGGCCTCTCGACATACAACACCTCTCAGCTCATACTGGGAGGCAGAATAAAAGAGACTTAAAGTTGTTGAAAACGTCATATAGGTGTCATACTGGAGGTTTAAAATTTAAAGGTTGACGTAAAAGGAGGAAATCTATTTATTCAGCATCAAATCAATGAATAAATATATAAATAAGTAATTCACCTAAATAGTAGAAGTATGAACTCTAATTTCTCAAAAATAACAGATTACTTAAAACGGTTAAATGGACAATTCAGTATAATAGCAGTTTCAGAGACTTGGTTGAATGAGGAAAACAAAAACAATTTTCAAATAAATGGATATGAATTACATTATGTGAATAGAAGTAGTAAAAGAGGTGGGGGTGTTGCTTTGTTTGCTGATAGTAAAATAAGATGTAAAATAAAGGATACTATGTCAACAACTGTTGAAGGTGTAATGGAGATGATTACTATAGAAGTGTTAAGTGAGAAATCGAGAAATATAGTGGTGAGTTGTGTGTATCGAACACCAGGATCTAACTTAGAATTATTTACTGAAAAATTAATAGAGCTTATTGAAATGAGTAAAAATAAAACATTATTTCTGTGTGGAGATTTTAATATAGATTTAGGAACCCAAATTGATTTAAATAGGATGTTTGTTGATACAATGTGTAGTTTGGGTTTCTTTCCATTGATATCAAAACCAACAAGAATTACGACACACTCTGCCACAATAATTGATAATATTTTTACTAATATTACGGATGGAGAGGTGCTGAGTGGACTCTTCAAAATCGATATAAGTGATCATTTACCAGTTTTTGCTATTTACAAAAATCACCAGAAAATTATTACTGTACCTGTGCCAACAAAAAAAGTGTTCAATATGTCAAAAAAAAATTTGGATAAATTGAAAAATGATTTGTGTCAACAAAATTGGACTAATGTATATGTGGATGATGTACACAGAGCATATGATGAGTTTATGAATATTTTGGGAGTTCTGTATAAAAGACATTGTATGACAACTAATTTTGTTAAGAAAGATGCTGTTGACAAGCCATGGATGACAAAAGGGTTGAGAAATGCTTGTAAAAAAAAGAATAATTTGTATTCATCCTTTTTGATGTTAAAAACGAAAGAAGCAGAGGATAGATATAAGAAATATAAAAATAAACTGACATGGATTATAAGAAAACATAAAAAAGAATATTATACCGACCTATTAACAAAAAGTAACGGTGACACAAAAGCAATATGGACAGTTATACATAGTGTTTCTACAAAGCATACAATAAAATCTGGTATTGCAACACACTTTTTAAAAGAAAATACTGAAATTTATGATCGGAATGAAATAGCAAACGAATTCAATCATTATTACGTAAATGTTGGTCCAAGACTTGCTGCTCAGATACCAAAAGATGATAGCGATGTTACCCAAAAAATTGGGAGTTGTCCAAACAGCATCTTTCTTGGAGAAACGGATGAGAAAGAAATACTGAGTATTGTAAACAAAATGGCGGATAAAAAATCAAAGGATTGGGTAAATATGGATATAAAATTTGTAAAGGAAATTATGTCTTATGTAATTAAACCATTCACCTATATCTGTAATTTGTCATTCTCATCAGGAAAATTTCCAGACGCCATGAAAATAGCAAAGGTAATTCCCATTTACAAAAATGGTGAGAAATGTATGTTTAGTAATTACAGACCGATATCGTTGTTGCCACAGTTCTCAAAAATTTTGGAGAAACTATTTGTAAATAGATTAGATACATTTATAGATAAAAATAATATATTAAGTAGTAGTCAATATGGATTTAGAGCCAAAAATTCGACATCAATGGCCCTTATGGAACTGATAGAACATATAACAAATGCTATTGATCAAAAACAATATAGTGCTAGCATTTATGTCGATCTAAAGAAAGCATTCGACACGATTGACCATAGCATTTTACTCAAAAAACTTATTAAATACGGGATTAGAGGGCCGGCATTACAGTGGATTTCGAGCTACCTGGAGAATAGAAAACAGTTTGTACAAGTACATGATACTAGATCCGAATTTTGTGAAATTACATGTGGAGTTCCACAGGGCTCAGTACTTGGACCAAAGTTGTTCATTTTATATGTAAATGATTTGGTAAAGGTATCAGGGTTTTTCAAATGTATTCTATTTGCGGATGATACCACTTTTTTTTGTCAGGGCAATGATATAAAAGGGATGTTAAAAGAAATGAAAATAGAATTTATGCAAATACATAAATGGTTCAAACTAAATAAATTATCTTTAAATTTGGACAAAACAAATTATATGTTATTTACAAGGAGACAAAGAATTGTAAATACTCCATTTAAAGTTGATGGTGTAGAGATTCGTAGAGTTAGTGAGGTGAAATTTTTGGGTGTGATAATTGACGAGAAATTATCATGGAAATCCCATTTGAATTATTTAAGAACAAAATTAGCAAAATCAATTGCAGTGCTTTATAAAGTACGGGATTTTCTGAATGATCATGCACTATTTATGTTGTATAATGCACTAATTGTTCCACACTTGGTTTATTGTGTTGAGGTATGGGGAAAGGCATGTTATACTAGTATAAAATCTGTTTTTGTTTTGCAAAAAAGGGCAATAAGAGTTA
This sequence comes from Xiphophorus maculatus, assembly GCF_002775205.1. Lineage (NCBI taxonomy): Eukaryota > Metazoa > Chordata > Actinopteri > Cyprinodontiformes > Poeciliidae > Xiphophorus > Xiphophorus maculatus. The sequence continues at coordinate 6,733,731 of NC_036458.1, read as the reverse complement.
TTGCTCGAAAACATGGTAAATATCCAACAAATACATTATTTTGTAATTTGAGGTTTTTGAAATTCAATGATTTAGTTGATTATAATATTTTGTTGGTTATGTATAAGGCACACCTAAAAACATTACCCTTAAACATCCAAAAAAATTTTGAAAAGAGAGAGAGTGGTTATAACCTTAAGGGGACACAGATTTTTAAGAAACCTAAATTCAGAACTTGTTTGAAAGAACGATGTACTTCGATACAAGGAGTCAAACTGTGGAACGACCTGCAAAATGATGTTAAAAATGCTAAAGCATTACACATGTTTAAAAGAATGTTAAAGATTGTTTTTTTGAAGAAGTATGAAATAGTATAAAGTCAAAGTATAGTATTGTTCAGTTGAGATTGATGATTGACCTTGTTTCTTTGTTCTTCCTTTGTTTTCTTTTTTTGTCACATAAGACAAATCAAAAAAATTTTAGTTTTTTTTTTTTTTTTTTTGTTTGTTTGTTTTTTGTTGTTTTGATCCATAGTTGAGAAAAAGGGGCAGATATTATAAGATTATTTTCTTCTTTCTGCTACCTTTCATTTCATTTTTTTTTTTTTTAATTATTTTATTTTTTTCTTTGTATTAAAATTTTTTTATTTGTATTGAATGAAACTGTTAAAACCCGAAATATAAAGAGGATTATTTGCTTGTTCAAATCTCACTATGCTTATGTTTAGCAAAAATCTTCACCTGATTTTGTGTATGTGGCTAATCAAATTTCCACCAATGCTTTAACATTTGTTAAATGTTAATTTGGCTAAAAATTAAACTGGAAGCCACAAAAGTTTTTTCTTTTCTCACATCTGCCACTAGGTGGCATAGTAGAGTTTCTTTTGATAAAGAATTAACCCTTTCTGCAGCATTGTGGAAGGAAAAACGATAAATGGAATGGATTTCTACCTTTATTTAAACTTAAGCGCATTATTATGGATTGGAGAAAGATGAAAATGAATATTTTTTTAAATGTATGTGGTATGTGCATACCAGCTCATGCATAAACAGATGTGGATTCATGTATTGTTGCACTCAATGTGTGTAAAATAGGACTTGGAAAAAGAAGCATTTCCAAAAATTTGTACTTCGTTTTGCATCAAATAGCCTAAGAGTGTTCTATTGCTTCAGAAAAGCTTAATATTAGCATCATTTGACCAACAAGCAAGGATTAAGTTAAAGTCCAAGTAGAGTTGAACAAATTCAACATGATTATCAGGTTTTTGTAGAGCAAATTTATCAGAAAAATGTGGCAAAAGGCAAAAATATGCAGGTGAAACTATTTCTTGTTTTTGCTTGTGCAACTTTGATTCTTGTTCAACTTACTTTACAGCCACTGCAGCAGAGTCCATTGCTGCACATGGCGTCATGGGTAAGAGTACACTTTTTACAGCAGGCTCCTCCACTGCGGGCACATTCCTACAGCCACAGACAAAAAAATAATGATTAAAATCTGTTCCACTAAACTCTACAACATCTCAGGTCAAAATATAAGCTTAATGTAAAGGAAAGTTGGCTACTCACCACCTGGGATCCACAGTCACACTCTTCTCCTGGCTCCACAAAGCCGTTTCCACACTCTGGAGGGTCCAACAGCTAAAATAATAATAATAAAAAAATATATATAAGATAATACTGTGTAGAAATATAGAGATGAATGAGGCAAGGTGCACATCTATACGATGAATCTATTGAGAGATGGACATTGCACCCCTCATTATCCTCACCTTATTCGGCTTGTTGAAGAGGCAGCTCCCACCTCCCTGGAGCAAGAACTGGATGTACTCGTCAACACTACAGCGAGAAAACTTTCTGGGCAGATAAAATCTGTGATCACACACATAAGCACACACACACTCAGACGCATGAAGACCAAGACATACACTAAAACACAAACAGTGCAATGCTTTTTGGCCGGTCAGGAATGCCAGATCAACCGTGGGTGTGTGTGCCAGCACTTTGCAATCTGACACAAATGTTCCCATCTGCAGTAAGATATAGCTCAAATAATTCATATCTTTATTGTCCCATCTGTCCGGGGGAGCCCAGTCCAAATCACTCATGTAGTAAATACTTTTAGTTCACATTTTCTAATACTTTACACAGAAATTTGGCATCTCCTGTTAAGGCAAAATTTATTTAGGCTTCAAATAAGAAACTTTAAATCTTATGAAGGTGTTAACTTGTTTAAGCATTAGCAAACAAATAGGATAGAAACAGTCATTTTTACCCGGTGTCTTCCATTATGCAGCCCACCCAGGCATCTGGGCATCTGCAGTCACCTGAAAAAGAAGAAGAAAGAAACACAACATAAAATACAAAGAATAACTTCTATTCTTAAACACCACAGAAGAAGAAAGGAAAATATTACAACACAGAAACTTTTTAGAAACTGTCAGAAAGCCTGGCTGGCTATTTTGGGTTCCTGCACATTATTTAGGTCACAATTCCATCTGTTTTCAGAGTTCTCAATAATTTAGATTCAGATGGATGAATGGGAAAATAAAGTCACACAAAAGAACCAATATTTTAGTATGATCAGTTCTTTGCGTATTGATTCCTGGATGAGTGCAGATTAGTTTATTTCTGCATCATTTTCCAATTTTGTCTTTGCTTTTTTCTTTTTGTGTGTGTGTGCAACTTTTCTGAATATGAAAACAAATGTCCATACCCCCAAAGTTTTGGGCTGATCTTTGGTCAGTTGATATCCAATTTTAAGGCGCTTTGCCTCAAAATTGGCAACGCGTCCTTATAGGACACTCAAAAGAAATGTATTTAAATTCACTTTCTATAAGCTAACCCTTATATACTGACCAGAACCACAATAAATAGAAATGGGCTTTAATACAAAAGCCTTTTATTTCTAATAAAGTTATATATAGGTACTAAATTTAACTCAATTAGATAACAAATGTTAAATATAACTTAATTAGAAATAAGATTTGACCAATTTTAAGTATGCATCCCCATAATTTATCAAAAATATTTGACTAACAATATAAATAAACTCATAAGTAATGGTAACATTTAAATGTATGAAATTGTTTGTGGATATAAATACGAGTGCAACAGCTTGGGATGAAATAGTGATGAGTATGAAGTGGAGGTTTGAGATGGTAAAGGGGTGAAATCATATTGAACCTCTTTGTATGTTAAGTTGTTTTCTGTTGTTTTACCTGCTGAGGCTCTTGCGTTGTTCCATCTCATCCCGATGTTCTGGCCAAGACTCTGACACAAGGTGATGGCCATTGCCCCAACACTCCCATACTGCAAGTTAAAACAGACTTACTAAAATGTAACAAGTATTTGAAACAAAATAGCAAAGAAATAGAAAAACTGACCATGACACGTTGTTCTACACATAACAACCATCATAGTTTGAACAATTTTAAAGGAAATTCTGAAGCGTAGCTTTCATTATAAGTCAGAACAGACACACAAAATACATGTAGAAAACTACAACAGAGAAGCTAAGATCATTCATCCTGATTTCAAATGATACTCTTAACTTCCAGATTCAAAACAAATACGACTACAGTGTTGTAATCAGCATTTTCTAAATTATGAGCATAATGCCAAATGTACCTCATTAATTCCTCCTCCTTTCGTTGGAGAACACACCCCTCCTGTGTAGGCTGTCCCACTGCGGCTACTGTGAAATGTACGCCCTCTGAAAAGCATAGAAAACCCATCATTTAAAATCAAATCTAAACTGGGATCTAGAATCTAGATTCTTAGCATAAACACTGTTGTCGCCTTCGTACGAGAAAAGATGGACAACGTCGCTCTGCTCCCTGATGCTGTCCTTCCTGTACTTCATGAAGTTCTGCAGCGTGATTAGCGGGTCCTCCACGACTGGCATCAGGTTCTCCGAGGTCCAGGTCTCCATGGCCACCAAAACAATCCTGGTGTTCAGCTGCTCCTGAAAGATCTGCCGACAAAGATCAACTTTTGTTATCGCGACTGCAGAGACGTGAAATGAGAACATACATCCTGACAGGTTGTGTTTGTGCAGTTAGGATGTAGGAGGATTTATGGTTCCTCACCGTGTCTGCTGTGTTGACTACAGCTTTGGCAAAGTTTTTGGTTTGGCTGCTCGAGCGACGCAGCTGCACAAACTGAAGAGAGAGAAAAGATCCACAGATGGCTTAGGAAATGGATCTCTCATGCACTCCAGCACACAATGGTACGGATCTTTACTGACATAAAAAGTAAATCCAAGTTCATTTCCATAAATACAGGCAGTCCTGATTTACTGGGGTGTTTTTCTATTTTTACAATCCTAGACTGTTTTAGGGTTTTTTTTTTATTACAAATGGATTGGCATGCATTACATTCATCAAACAAACAGCAAACTGCTTTATTTGGGCACAGCTTCACCAATACCCAAACATCCATAAATATGCCTTCTCCTGCTATCAGTGAAGAAAGACAACAAACGGGGGTAAAAATAAAACAAAATGTGACATCTGATGCGGAGTGCTAGAATTACGTTTTAAACTCACCAGATCATAGTCGTTTACCACCATGAGCTCAATGTATTTGGTCTCTGTCTGGACAGAAGGCCTGCGGACAAACCTCTTGGATCTTCTCAGCCCCCCAGTCACCTGCTGGTCCTCCACTTGCTCTGGTCTACTGTCATCTTCAACACTTTCACTGCTGTCCTGCTCACTGTCCTCTGTACACTCTGAAAACACATATTCAGAGCTGCAGGTATGACATTTTATCATTGGGGGCTACATGGACACACTTTTTCTCCTTTGGGTTTTTGATTCTTCTGTGTTTGTATCTTATATGAATTATTGCTTGAATGGTGTTGCCGTATAAGCACATTTATTTGTGTTGAGTAACTCAGTTAATTCTTATGTTCTGTTTCTTTTACATTTGAATTTATGCTCTTAGATCATTGTCAGGCTTTTTGCTTTTAGTTTGAAAATCTTTTGCATTTTTGTTCAGTTAATTGTGAAAAACAAGAGAAATGATGTAGAGATTTTTCACTTTGTGCACTCAGACATTGTGAAATAAACAAAATAAGTGCTGTCCTATTGACAAAGGGGATTTGTAAAAAAATAAAATAAATTAAAAAAAGTATTACCACCAGAAGTACCAATAAATAGGTGATTTTGAGAAAAATAAATAATTTGGATTACTGTGTTCAACTTAAAGGTTTGAGCTTTTTTACACATCTCTACCAGAGCTGCCAATATGTGTGTATCTAAACCACATTTATTCGGTCTTGATATGCTTTTAGTGGGAGCCTGAAAGGTCTGTTTTTAAGACTGCTCACCTGGGCAGTGCAGGGAAAGTCTGATATCGGGCATCCTGCGAATTAAGTAAGCTCCTTCTTCCTAAAGTAGAAAACATACACAACAGTGGTTACCTTAGGAGTCTTATCCCTCAATAATTGTTCAGAGTGAAATGTCTTAAGAAAAAATACATTTCTCTGAAAAACGTCAGGTATACAACCAAACTCCACCAAAAAGGAAGATCTGCTCCGCATCAAGTTAAATGTCTCTTCTATTTATATCATCAAGATTTTTTTTACATTTGACCTGAATTGTTGGTAAATTGTGGCTAAAACCCAAAATTCATCACATATTTTAGCATAGGTTCTCTAACAAAATGGTTTCTAAAGCTGGGGTTGTTATCCAGCAAGGGTGAAGCATCAGGAGCCAACTAAAAAAAAAAAAAATCTAACTTAATACAATACCTTGGAAAAATAAAATTGTTCTATAAATGCTAAAGCAGGTTAAGAAAAACAACAACAACAAAAACAATCTTACCAATAGGTAAAAACAATATGATGCTATATTGATGTACTCAATTTCATTTTTGTAAAACAACTCTCTTCCACTGTTATTTTGTGGGGAAACTGAGAACTTTTGGATGTTTTCCTAATTAAACCCTTTTCAGCTTCCCCTACTGTGCATTTAAGTAAAGGTTTACCTTCCAGCTCGTATTGTGAACAGGCTCAATTCCATAAGAGTAGAAACCATCAGAGAACATCCCACTGCAAAGCAACAGAAAGATGAATTAGTGGATGCAGGACAGAAAAAAAAACTTAAACAGAAAAGAAAGGTAAGCAGGATTTGAAAAAAGGAAATAATGGTTTGGTTTCTCACCAGAGGCCGTGACAAGTGGAGACAGCTGCCCAGGACGCTGGTAAACCTCTTAGTCTTCCTTGGTAGTAGCAGTGCTCTCCTCCCTGTAAGGAAAACAAAAACATACTTCATAGAAGACCCCAGGCTTTATATAGCTGCTTTTCTACTTCATTAGATGCCACCACTCTTCCTCTTCCCTCACCATCAGTTACAGCATAGTTGGTGACCTACTTGAGTTTACTCCACTCTCCTGTTCTTCATTCACAATAAGGGTGGAGGGGGAGGTAAAGGACGCTCAAGGATCTCTCCAATAAATCAACACTCATGTTGCCAGCACTGTTTTGATTTGAGAATTAAGTGTAGACTAAGCAGGCTAAAATTCAAGGACACTACTATCTGTGCACGCTTCCTTGCAAGGCTACAGCCGCGGGGGACGTGCCACTATTACGGGAGAGAAATGTTGCTTCACCTGAGTCAAACCGAGCTCAGCGGGGTGGGTCTCGGGCTGAAACGACGGCACAGATCGGCGTGCCCTGAAAGCAACACGCCTGGCACGTCCAGCCGCAGCAGCGTCGACACGTGAGGCCTACATCCAGCTGAGTGACAATCTGGTCAGACTGCAGGTCTCCACTGCCAGCCTCTCCCTCCCACCTCCAAGAGAATAAACCGCCTGCCTACAAACACACATACATGGCCGTAATGCCAAAGCGCATCGTGCCTTTGTTTTAACTGGCATTTCACTCCTTATTCCTTTCTCCTTCCTCCTCCTCTTGCTACAGCTCTGCTCTTCCCTCCCTCCTGGTCTTCTTTCATTCTCTTGGCTGCCAAGAACTTAATGATGCTGCTGAGCTAACCGGTTGCTGTGGAAACAAGCCCGTGATTGGTCAGGGGGACTGAAGGAGAGTTTGGAGCGACTGTGGGTGGGGACATGTAGTGCTGGCTGGGTAGATGGGTAGGTGGGTGTTTGAGGGGCAGTAAGTGGTATATTTGTAGAAAAAAAAGTATGAAAATCACAACCACCCCACATGGTGATCAGACCACTTATATTGCTAAGTTTATCCCAATGCCAATGTTATGGTAAAGTTTGATATTCGGTCACACACTGCTATCTTGGCAAGTCTGTGTGGGTTTGTGACACTACTTTTTTTTTTTTTTTTTGCCTTGAGCGTTTTAGAAAGGCTTCGGCCGACTGCCAGGTAAGCTCTCATATTTGCACACCAGTAACACTCCTGATCAGTGTCTGAATGGCAGCCTACTTTAGAGCAGAAAGCACATAATGCACTTTCTATAAATAGACAATCCACCAGGATGAGATCAAACCGTCCAACCATGAATCTAAAAATTGACCTTAAAAGAGGAATTCAAACAAAAAGCGTCTCTGCTTCTAAATTTAGTATAATTACACAAATATGCATCTATTCCCCCAGCAACAAACAATGAGACCGGAAAATTCAACTTGAGCATGTCAGTGTGAACAAATATTCATGTTAATCAATCAAATTAATAAGTCATCTTTTTAAAAAACACAACCTGGCTCGATGTGAAACACTGGTTTGAACTTAAATCTAATAACTGGTTGTGACGCCCTTCGTAGCAACAATTTTATTGGCAACAGTTTACGGTGACTGGCAATGAGTGGTGACACTTTTATCAGTGTCACCTGACTATGGTGCACCTTTAATTTAACTAATCTGGGTATTTTTTATATACACACAGTATTAATCCTGGGTTTTATTCTACTTTTCTATAAACCCAATTAAAACTTTCCGTGGTTTATGGGTTTTTTTCTGTTTTTTTACAGCTTTCAGTCTAATGACATTTTCTACGATTTTAGTGATGTGTGAACCTGGATGACACACCCACATTTCTCCATTGCATGACAATAAAGGATTTCAGATTCTATTTTATATTAAATAAATTTAATCAATGCAAACTCCACTTTGAAACTGGACACTAATTTTGTTTCACCGCCACTTAAAATCGCAATAAAACAAAAGTAAATAATTTTAAAATGTGAAGGATCAGTATGTTAAACGGTCTGCTCAGGACAAGTTGTGTTTCTTCAAACTCTGATTTCCAGGAAGAACGACTGTAAAGAACAGTCTGAAATGCTGCACTGCAACTCTGGTCATCTCTTTAAACCACTAAATAAAACAAGTCCCCCATCAACACTGGCATCAGCAAATATTGCCCCGTAGTGAAGAAGAAACTCTTACCACAGACTGAAGTGGCTTGCCATTGTAGTTAAAGTGCCTCTCCACATAATCTGAAGACAGCAGGTGACTGAAAGAAGAGGAGAGATAACCATCACAATCTGTGCCAGGATCAGAGAAAAAGTATTCTGGGATATCTCACACCAAAGGTTTTCCCCTCAGATGTATTCCACACAGAATTACCAGACCTATTAACATGCTTTGCTATTAAAACGTGTGTGTGCCTGTGAGAGTGCAGCGCTGGTATTCCCCATCTTGTCGTGCAACATAATAGAGGCGCTAAGTGCATTTGTGTATGAGCGGGGAAAATGCTAATGAGATCAGCTGCAGAAGATTAGGTGTGCTCATTGATACGAGCAAGGATGGGAAGAAAAACCCAAACGAAAACAACACATCTGATGGTACTAACTGGTTTAGTTCCAGGTCAAGAGTGAAGGTGTGTCCGAAGGCTTCGACTTGAAAGCAGCTCAGAGCCAGGTGGACAGGCTGCAGACAGAATAAAATATTACTCACACACATTAACTGCTGCAGTAAAACAGTTATTACATTTGCCACTTAGCTAGAGCTAAGCTGATTCCCATAAACTCATGAATAATTCAGCAGGGATCAATACACCTTGAAAACATCGCAACTGATTTATTATGTTGACTGATAAAGGCCCTTTTGATTGACAGAGCTGTGCCTGTTTGATATGTGACAAAGCATTGTGAGAGGAATGATAGAGGGGGCTTGACAGTCACAGAAGGGAAGTAGGTGGAGGAGGACAGAACTAGACGTTGATTGTCTATAATCAGTCAAGCTGTGTCGATGTCCCCAGTGGACAACTGCCAGCACCACGGAGGTGAGAAGACAGTAGGGCCGGAAGAGACGAAGAGAGATCTACTACACTGGCAGCTCTGACTGTGCCAACCTGGCTTTGATTTCTGTCTAGAGGAACAGGGTCCCAGTGAATCATTGGGCTTTTCAATAAAATGCATCACTGTCCACAGATTATTCCCTCCAGCGAGCACAGACACCATATTTCTCACCACTGACTTGGACAGGCTGAAGTAACTGCACATGCTCTGTCACTGCTACAGTACAGTAATATTGCTCCACTTCTTTATGCCGGCCGAATGTGTGACAGTGCTGAAACTGTCTAACAGGACAGTGTCATCACTCAGGCCATTTTTGGAAACCATCCTGGTGCTTTTATTGATAAAACATAAACTTTATAAGTAGATAAAGTTGTAGATGGTTAAAAAGTGTGTTTTCCTGCCAGAGCTCTGCAACATCAGATCATTCATGGTTTTAAAACGAATGATCACTCTCAATTATTTTGTCAGCAGTGGATTGTGTCAAAGCGCTCACACACTGGCAACCATCTCATCTACTCTCAAATGTTTGCACAACCCAGTTAAAATGCTTGCTTTGTTTTCAAAAAATGAAATCACGATACACTTGAAAGCTTTTCCACTTTTAATGTGACACATATCCTGTACATTTTATTTGAAAATAAAGACAGTAGGGGACACACGTAAATTTTAAAAAGTCTGTTGTGACTAAAGTTTAGCATCAAGTCTTCTTTGTTTACAGTCTATATGGATGTGACATCTTGACTGTTGTATTTGCCAACTGAACCCTGCAGAAGATCTCAAAATCTCTAAGAGAGACGCAACAGTTTTGCGTCAAATTTAGTTCTTGGCTCTGGTTTGGTGTTTCCAGAACTTTAAATTTCAGCTCAGAAAGTCATGTTTATGTGGAATTGAGCTAGCTGATGCTCAGTGATACTAAAAAATAAAATCTCTCTTAATTTCTTGTTTCTAGCAGACAACAAAGGAGTCAATTGAAGAGCTTAAGACAACTGCAACTTGACAAACAAAGCTAAATGAGGACTTAAGTTAAATGTTTAGGCCACTCTGAAGGTTGAAAATGATTAGTTTCATGTTTTGACTTGGATCTTCTGATAAAAGTACTATAATTAAATAAAAAAAAAAACTCGATGGGAAAAAAGTTTGCATTTTTGAACTTCTGAATTAGTTTGTGTGGCTTTCCTGTCACCTCACTGTAAAGTTGGCTTCCCTGTCCACTACCACTCATTGTCTTGTGCACTATAAGAGTAATGAATTTAGCTTAAAAAAGATTTCATGCAATTTATCGGCTTCCTTATCCAGATAACTTATGTTGAATTTGGCATTTACAGAATTACTGATTCCATGAAATTAATTATATCTGAGTTAGTGAGTTAATTTACCACCATTAGTTTAACCGCATGTAATTGGATTTCCACTGAGATATCTTTTTTTAATAAAAACTGTGATTTTATAATTTTTTGCAAAGGTTCCATTTGAATTAATAAAAAAATAAAGTAAAATCAAACAATTTTACCAAGGGAAGGAAAGAAATGTAGGTTTACTAAAAATGTTCCATAAATAAATATGAACATTATTCAATATATAAATTTGGCACAGATGCAGCTCAGTCAAGCAGAAAATCATTGATAAGTTCATTTAATTTTTTACATTTTATTGCAAAACTGAAACTCATAAATTCACTGAAAGAAGTTAATGAAAACCCAAATATTCTCCTATTTAACACAATCAGACTATTACAGGAAATTTGAAAGTATGTTAAAGTACTATTTAATATATAAACTCAGTATAGTTATGGTTTTCTTTTACATGAATTATGGCATCAATGCAGAGTGGCATGCAGGAAATCAACCTGTAGCCTCTTTCTCCAAACATTTTCTCCATAAACTTCCAAAAGCGAGCCGCCTCTGAACTTTCTCTGCTCATTCATAAATCCCAAGTGGAGACGGTGATATCCCACACAGCTGTGTTTACAAAGCTAATAGATCCTGCAGTGTGGGACGACAGAAGGTGCCGTGTGGCATTGATGTCAGCACTACGAGAAGTTTCTCCATCGCCTGCATTTAAAGAAACAAGAACTATACTGGCGATTCTGCTGTTGGTCGAGAAAACGTTTGACTTTAAATAATAAATTGTATTTTCTGAGTCTTGTTTATGTGACTTAATTAAGGGAATTAAGTCACTGTGTGTATTAAATCACACAGTGATTTAGTATGCTTTTAACTTTTGGAACCAACTTTATTCCAACTGGAATAAATCATCAGTTAAATTCTGACTCACTGAGATGCACCTATGTTTGGCCACCAGAACAACTTTACTCAATCTTAGAATTGATTTTATGTTTCACCGAATTGCTTTCTGTTTTGGAGAAATGCGATAGCCAAACTACGGCATCAGTGTTCAGTTTATTTTCTGGATGCCCATCTAGCAAGTGGAAAGTCTTGGTAATTGGAGTGACCAATTCATCTATTTTGAGCAAAACGTGATGTTGCAGAAAAGAGAAATGGGTTCAGATCTTCATCAAGCTCAGCTGTTTCTAAATTTATCTGCTCCTTATTTAAAGCATCTTCAATATTTCAAAAAGAAAAGGGCAGCATGTCGTGAAAACGTAGAAATTCGGCTTTTTAAACCATTGCAAACTGGCATCTCTTTTGTGCACTACATGTTTGTAATTATACAGCAGCACTGTCGTGGGATTCTGACATTCTTGGTAATTTTTCATCAAATAGAGAGACTCAGAGAGATGACTCAAATAAATGGCAGGGAGTGTTCGAACCATCCTGCACTTCTCACACAGACATGTTTCATATTTAATGGGACATACTTCGACACACCACTGAATAATAAAAAAGCCTGGGAGGGGCTCAGTGTGGTAACGAACATGACGTCCGAATATCTGATGAAGGGTCATGTGGTGATGACAGCAGAAATGTCAAAATGTTGAAAATATATGTACAATTCTGCCCACCTAACAGCCTGTTTGGGAAAGTTTACACAATCCAGAACAGAAGTCAGCATTTAAATGAGTCACAACCATTTCACTGATATCAATGCACATTGATAAATCATGTTTTTCAAAGGGAACTGAATATTGTGCAGCAGGTTTCCTAATAGACACACAAGTATAACACTAACAGGAAATGAACAAGTTGCAACATTACCACAGTTTATGCATAAAGGTATACTTTTATGCATTTCAAGGAGCATGCACTTGGTTGATATCTCTATCAACAAAAAACAGTGGGTTTTATGAGTTTTAGCATATTCTATGAATAAGAAAGAAAAGTTTGATTTTTCAGTATGTCATCTGCCGATTGCTGATTAATGACAAAAATCCCATCTCTTGCACATCTTTAAATGACACCCATAAATATCAGTCTGTGTTCATCCTGCCCAATAGGTTTTGCATTACATATCATGTAGCAACAGGGTAGAAACTGGAGAAGAAAGTGAAAATCCATTACATTCAGGGATGCTTTTGTTTTTAATGAGAGCCGGTTCTCATTCTTGGGTTTCCCTGACTGAGAACTCGCTGAGCAGATAAAGGTGTCAGGGAACAGATGTGTGAATCTGAGAGGTGACTTACTGAGCTGTCCCCACTGCTGTTCTTCACCCTGGTATCCAAGAAGTCATGAGCCATTTCCTCCTCTGACTTGATCTGCTGCACCAGTCGCTTTGGATAGGTGATCTCAGTTTCCCCATTATCCAGCTGGCCTGAGGGGGCAAACCAGTCCCACAGTCCTCTATCTGCACCTGGACAGGAACAACAGATTCCAACAGAAAACCTTGATAGTTTTAATGAGCATATAGTAGGAATAATATGTGGAAGATCATTTGGTGACCTAATTTAGCACCCTGTAGTTGATTGTGTTTGATCAGTGGCTATTTTAAGACATTTATTTGATATAAAACAGTTTGTTATGACGGAAATTAATGTAGTTATGTCAGTCTGACTCTCATAAAAGGCATATAATGGGTCCTATTATAAGTAAATATTGGTTTGAAGGTAATTTATTAAACATTGTGGGTTTACGTGTTAAGAAGACGTTTATTGTAGTAGGTGGAAACATGTTGATGCAGCAGATCTACAGGGCGGTCAGTGAGCTATTCTGGCACCGAGATCCTGCATCAATAAAATCCCGGGCAAGAAAAGTGCCGCTCAAGGGGGAAAAAAATGCAAAGGAAACGAAAAGGGTGCTCCCGCTCTCGATCCGAACAGCCCCCCTTTTCTTCCACCTCCCCCTCGCTTACCTGACACCGCAAGCCTCTCGCCCACTGCACCAAAGACCATGAAGCACCACACCGCCAGCATGATCTTCACATATTCTCTCCGATTACCGCATGGAGAACCCCCGCCAAATGTCAGGAAGCCCGGCAGGTGGAGAGGAGGAAAAAGATCAAAAAACGCACAGCAGAGATGATGGCGAGGATCCAAAGTTAATCTGCTAAACATCTGATGATGCGCGTCCTCTCATCTCTCCCCCCTCTCTACCTCTCGCCCTCTCAGCTCCGGTCAGCACTGCCACGGAGAGTCTGGATTTGCATATCAGAAAGATGAAAAATGAATCGATCCGGGCCTACAGACTGATCGGCGATGGGATCGGCGAGGAACGAGAGAGCGCGCATCGCGGATGCATCGCTCCGCAGCGCTGCGCGGATGCGTAGTAGGCGCTGGGTGTATGGCTGGAGTTGTATATGTGTGTGTGCGGTATGCGGAAACCGAGGGATGGGAAACCGAGCAGAACTGCGAAGGGTCTGCGGCGAGGAGGACACGTGGGGCCGCGGTACCCTCCCTTATCCCGCACAGCCTCCTCCTCCCGTTGCCATGCAGCGCCGCGCAGGGAGCGGATGCGGCAGTCCGACGGCTGGAAAGCACGGCCTGAGAAAAACCAGAAAGGAGATCGACGAATAACAAGTTCATTCAGGTTGTTAATGTGTGAATGTGAACGGCGGAGACACACACTTCAGGCTGCCATTTCGACAAGGATGCAGGTCTGCAGGGGATTAAGGTGTGCCCCGACTACAAGGCGAAAACAACCCTGACTCATCGCTGCCTTAATGCTTCAAGTTTGTTTCTGTGGTAACAAGCTCAGACAGTTCAGATTCATTTAGATTTTTGTAATAAAACTTGAATCAAAATTCTTCAATGTGTAATCTACTTTTTTCCTGAAACTGAAATACAGGTGTAAAAAAAAGTATCACACAGCCTTGTCAGGTGTTAAAGGGATTTACAGCGTCAGATAAGTAAAAGCTGAAATCGTTTTCTCATTTGTTGATGCACGGGAGGAACATGCATCTGCAAAAAGAAACGAAAATCTTTCAAACTTCTGTTTAATTAGACTATCGCATAAAACATTAAATTGGATAATGTATACATAAATATTGTGTTATCATCATCATGATATGTTTTATGCAGTTCAGAGGGAGACATCTGACTTGACAGTTGTCCAGCAGTAGCAGTCACTGCTCGACAAGAACAGAGTAAGCCACAAAAGGTCGTTGCTAAGGAAAATGGCTGTGCACAGAGTGATACATCCAAGCATACCATATTGAAGGAAAGTTTAGTGCAAGGAAAAAGTGTGGCAGTAAAAGCTGCAAAAGCAGTAGGGATGACAGAAACCGTCAGAAAATGTGTGAAGCAAAGTCCATTTGAAAGTTTGGGGAAGATGCACTGTGAATGGAGTCAATTTTTCCATGTAGTGGCTAAGGGGAAATGTCTTTTACTGACAAACTTTATGAATCATAGCACCGTACAACATGTTTTATTACTGATATTTATCCTAATATTTTTTTAAGAATTGAATATCTTGGTAATCAAAAATAAACTCAAAGAATTATGTACTTATTGTATACTACTTTGTTATATTTTTAAAATCAGTGAGATACTTAACATTTTTCATGTTCATAGAAAGAACACGTGGGATGTCTTCTGTGAAATCTTATTTTATATTTTAAAGCAAGGTATCTTGGCATATTCTTTTAAAAAATAATGTCAGAACAAAGTCAACTACAGCATTCATTCCCAGTGAAAATAACGTGGTTAGAGTAATAAGTGACAGCCTATTTCTGATTTAACTATGCTCAGCTGAGAAAAGATGGGAAAAAGTAATACTAATCTGAATGTGCCACTACATTAGCACTACAAAAACATCATGCAGTGGACAGAAAATTCTACACATCTCTCAGGATTTCTGACTTTAGCCAGCTCTTGAACTTTAATAATCTGCACTGTGCTGATGTCTCAGTCTTGTTTTCTCCAGGCTCTAGTCCCCTGCTGAGGCAAATTCTTCTACTCAACCTAAATACTTCCCACTAATGGAAACACATGTGGACTTTGAATATTTAATTTACCCTCTTGAGACATCATTGGGGAAAGAAGACATGCAGGGCAATGGTGGTAAGGCAAATTCATCAGTAAGGGACAAATGATTTTTTTTGTTTGGTTTTCTTTTAATACGGAATCCACCCAGAAAATAAAATTGACTGCTGGAATATGATGAAGCTGTGCCAGAAATGATTGAAAGTCAGCTTTTTTTTTTTAACCAAATCAGCCTGAGATACAGTGCAGAGCAAACTCAGTCCTCGAAGGCCGGTCTACTGCAACTTTTAGCTGTAAATTAGCTCCAAATTTGATACACACCTGTATCAAATTGGAGAATTATCTCCTCAATATGCAGTCAGGTTCTCCAGAGTCCTGCAAATGATTTGCTTTACGGGTTTTGCAGAGACAACTCTGGAAGTTGCAGGACACCTGTGGCTTAAAGCATTGCTTCTTAAATGTGGTTCTCAGAGACCCAATCTCTGAATATTTTAGAAGTTTCCCTGCTGCTAAACACCTGACCTGAATGAATGGGTGACTAACAGGCTTCTGCAGCACTTGATAACATGCAGGAGCAAAGATGCATGAAGGACGCTGACCCCTGAAGATCAGGGTTACAAACACTGGTGCAAAGGCTCAGGAAACATTTGCAGGTATTTTAGGCATACTATTTTCTATGAGAACGTAAATTTCCATTTGCTGTAAGCAAAATATAATCATAATCACTAGAAATAAACGCATCACAGACATCACTCCAATGTGTAGCGAGTCAACGTAGTTGTTTCACTTTTCTATGTTTTTGATTTACTGAGATACACTTGTGATCGGGAAAGTGATACACTGCCCTCTAACGTTCACAAAGCTACATTACACTTGCATTTAAAAATAAAGGGCACAGGCAGATTTAGAACTTTTCTTCAAATGTAATGTCTTGAAATCGAATTAACTTAAAACAGTTGACTGAAATAAAACATCCTTACTTGTTTAGTAATACAAGAAAATAGTATTTTTTCGGGTTATGAGCATGTAAACCGTTTCAACACCTTGTGGCGTTTACCTATTGTCACCTCACTTCTCACCATGCCTCCCACAGGGGAGGCATGGTGAGCAGCTGGTGTCTGATGTCTGTGTTCCCTGTTCGTTTAATTAGGTTAATTAGTTTCAGCTTTTGTTTTGAAGTTTAAAAAACAAAAAAACCTGACTCACCGGCTGCTCACTAATTAGAGTTAATTGTGTTCGAGATAATATAAGAGAAGCTGTGAAAACGCGGCGGCCTCCCAGCGCTAAGACTTTGGATATTGGATGATGATGAATGGTTTTCTGGACAGGTCGCTATTGTTCAGCTGTACACACGCAGACTGTGGCGCGACTTTCCCAAGGGAGTGGAAGCTGAAAGAACACGAGACTGTGCACACCGGAGCAGTAAGGCCAATGCTTTAAATAACTCTCGCATCACTTGTTTCAAAGCAGGCGCTGTTAACATGCGTCTCCACAGCGCCCGTGTCTGTGCGCCATCGCTGGATGTGGTCGTAGCTTCAAGAGGAAATGCCACCTGAGACGCCACTTGCTTCAGCATGAAGGGAAGAGGCAGTTCCAGTAAGTACACCAACCTTAATCTGCACTTCATTAACAAGCATCTCATTCTCATTTCTGGTGTTAAGATGCAATGTTGCAGGTTGCGCAAAGGCTTTCGTCCTCGCACACAAACTTAAAAGGCATCTGCGCGTCGCTCATGGAGATAAAGAAAACATTTTCCAGGTTTGTGTCGGCTACGTTCTCCCACTAGATGGCGACAAAACAGCGTTCAGTTTGATGCCATCGAGCAACTTAAATAATAATAATAAAAAACCCAGTTTCCCTTTAGTGCAGCCAACCGAACTGCACCCTCAGCTTCAAGAAGCGCAAAATGATGAAGCTGCACTTACAGGAGCATAATGTGCCAGCAGTGTTCAAGTATGTACCAATTTGAATTGCATTTAAAGAAAATGCTGTTTACTACACTTTAACTGCTACTTTTTGTAAAGAACATTTTTCTGATGTTTAGTGTTTGTTCACTCTGTCTGGGAGTACAGATGTTCTAAAAATGGATGTACTGCAACATTCAACTCCCACATTGCCCGCAAAGCCCACGAGAAGAAGCATGCAGGTTTGATTCCTACTGGCTGACTGCTGGCATTTCTTAATCTGTAAAAAGAAGCTTTAAAATGTTCTCAGGAGAAGGTTTTATCTGTTTTGTATCGTTAGGTTATCGCTGCCATCATGATGGCTGCCAGGTGCTTGAACACACCTGGGGAAAACTTCTGAAACACATGGCCAAACACCCAGGTAAAAAATTTACTTGCCATGTTTAAAAATGCAGCTGGAACAAGAGCTGGCTCAGACTGTGTTGTGATAAGCAAACATTAATTTGAGATTTGCAGGTTTCCATAAAATCTTATTCCAGAAAGTGACTGGTGCAGTATCAAACTCTGAATCACTCAAATTTGATTCAGAAAGTCAAAGGAAATGTGTGATTTTCTCATCCTGAATAAGCTTTTCTCTTAGGTCAAGTCTGGCTAAAAAATCATCATGTCTTGGATGCAGCGTCTGATTAATCACTTCTGGTTCACAGCTACTTTCACCTGCTCGGTCTGCAAGAAGGTCTTTAAGAAAGCCGGTTCTCTGCGAAGGCACAAACGAAGCCATGCTTCCCATAAGCCTGTGCTCATGTGTCCAAGAGAGAACTGCCAGGCCTATTTCTCCACGGCCTTTAACCTGGAGCACCACATTCGCAAGGTGCACCTTCAGCTGCTGAAGTACAAGTGTTCCTTCCCTGACTGCCTTCGGATGTTCGCCATGAGGGTTGGTATCTGAAAACGTTGCCTTCATAATAAACATGATTTAATTTGTTTAGAATCAAAATAAGTATCTTTTATCCCACAGGAAAGTTTGCAAAGGCACCTTCTTCGCCATGATCCCACTGCCACCACAATGATGGTAATGCTTAAAAATATAACATTTTGTTGAAAATTCTCTCATTTTAACTTTATTTTTTTCCCAACAGAAATTGAAGAGACCAAAGAAAACCTGGCAGAAGCGCCTGAATGGAAACAGTCAGCCTTTAGTCGAGGAGAACCTGGGTCGCCTCTTTGCGCTTCGGATGCGGATTTCCAGACGTGCCAAAGTGGAAGCGAACCTCTCGGGCCTGTTCAACGAACGAAAGATCCCTCACTATGTGGACCCAGAAGTCGACCTACGAGACTTGTTTGGGATCAAGCAACCCCGTCCTTTCGAGGTCCTAGAGGCTGCACCAGTGAGAAGTTAATGCACACAATGACTGCATTTTGTTTTGCTGGATTAATTGGGGCCCTTTTATTTAGTTTAACTCTAATTTTATGACTTGAGGACATGGAGAAAACAAAGTTCCCTTTAAAGATTTGAATTTCTTGTATGCTGACCCAATAAAATAAGTTTGTTTAACCTAAAGCTGTTACTGACTTGGTATTCTGTTGCGAGGTCTGTCGATCTGTAACAAGTGATCAGCTATTCATTGACTTTTAATTGCAATGGTAAGCATCTTGATGATTGCCCACTCAAACAGCTGCTGTCCTCCTGCAGCCCTTGTGTGCCTGCTTGGGCTGCAGATTTTGGTTGGCGCTCAATAGAAATGAACAAAACTGCACATGACTAAAGGCTGAATCACAGTAACTTTGGGGGTGGATTGGATTAGAAGAAAGTCTGCATATTTGTCCAGATGAAGGCTTGAATGTGTTTGGAAAAAATGTCTCAACACTTTAAAAATAAGACTAGCTAGTTGTGACTTAAGTAAAAGTGGGTTATTTTAGCTTTCCTGGTCAGTGATGTGCATGTTCTCTAACTGAAATCTTTCAGTCAAAATGAAATGGATCAAAAACTGTACAGTTGAGTTCAGATTTAGATTCAAGTATATTTTCTGATTTAATTTTGCAACTGGTTTAAACTTGGCCTTTAAGGGTGAACATGTTTCTTGAAGCTTTAAAATCTGATCTGTTATGACCTTTAGCAGGTGAAAATAGAATTTTTTTTTTTTATCACTGTAGTCTTTGAATAGGCCGCTGTACATTTGTGTTTAAAAGATTCCTGGTTCAGTGAAGCAGGGTGAGCTTAATTTCAAAGATCTGTAACTGGCTGACAGATAAAGTTTGAATGCCGTTTCTCGCCCCTGTTCTGAAGGTCAATTTCTCCGCTTGTCGGCCTCTGGCTATCTGCTCGGCCGCTCTATAGCCCGTACATTAAGTTACAACAGCTGACTTGCGTGTTCAGTCAAGCTCACAGTTTACGTTTGCAGTTACTCACAGCTAGCTTTAGCTGTTCTCTGAATCATCTAATTGTCTTGGGTGTACTAGCTGTAAAGCTTATTTACAAAGTGAAGATAAAAGCCTCTTAATGACTGCCTCTTCAAGTTAAAATTGCTTTGGGTGTGCAGTGTGGCTTTCAGTCAAATGCTAAGGAAAGGTAGATGTTTCAGAAAGGTGAACATTGTTTTTAACTTAAGCTGAAAAATTTCTGCTGTTATGGAGTTGAGATGTCACTGGCTTTCGTCAGTGGCACAGAAACGGTATTTCCTGTTGCCATTAAATAACCTGATTAGTAAAATCTATGAATCGAACTGTAAACCTCAGCTTTTGGACTTAGCTTTCAGGAAATCCCATGTCAATTATCCACAAAGCATGACCTTCAACTTTTTGGGGTAGACTTTGCATTTTGTCACAAAGGCTGGGGGAAATAAACTGAATCTTTCTCCATGACAAGTTTCAAATGAGATTTCTTTGACTTTAGGCAAGGCATAACTTCAGATAATTAAACTTGTTTTATTTCCATAAAGAGTACATTAAGTAATTCTAAAAATTATTTTGACATTTATTGAAGAAAAACCACTTCAAACTATTTTCTTAGGATAACATTTCTGCCCCTAGAGTTGCAAAATTTAAGCACGTTTGATAAAATTTGCAGTAGCTTATAGTTCTACTCTGAAGTTTTGAGGCATGAATTTAATATACTTTGGGTTTTAATTCATTTGAACCAGTCTCTCTTTTGGGGGGCTTAAAATGACCCAAGATCTAGCATCATTATTGAAAATAAGAGCTGTATGAACACATTTGAACATAAGGATTTTCTCTGGTCCATAAATCTGGTTGGTTTCTTGGGATAGGTCTTCAATAGGGTTAAGGTGTTTATTTGGTAGTTCACCTGTATTATTCCATTTGGTTTTGCAATGCACCAGTATCAGACCTCAAACCGGAACATCAGTGTCATGATACCATTGCTGTTCTTTACAATAAAAGTATCCTTATGTCTGAAAGGCTTGGCATTGATTCCTCTAGACATAAACATCTCAATATAACCATTTTTTCCCTGAAAGAAACTTGTCTCCCATGTAATGAGCTGAAAATTTCAGTTGAGCTTTAAGTTTTTAGCAGGCATTTCTGTCTTGGTCGACACCGTCTCTGTTCAAGTGGCACCTGCTTGCTCCTGAACACCTTTAACCACATTTTTTTGTTCCAATTGTTGAGACTTTGACACTATAAAGACCTCCACATTTGTTCTTGTATGAAGGGGTGTTGATCTATTTCAGCATGCATGTACAGTTTCTCTGTGTGGATTACAGAAAATACACAATTCAAAATTAAGTATGTATGTTATATTATCAAGCCACCCTGAAAAAAATTGTTCAAAGACATAATTAAATGCCACAAATGAGTGTAAAATCCATGCCCATGATGAACGCATTTAAACTTTTGCACTACTTCAAAGCCCAAACGCTGCAACCCCATCATATCTTGTTACTTTGCAAAATTCATTATTCTGCTGAGACATTTTTAATTTATATAGTAATCCACTTTCTTTCCAGTCTTATTCACAGAAAACCCTAAACGAAAAAAAATCTGCACTCTTGCTGTGCAAAGAAAACGAAACAAGGAGATGAATCAAAGTAGGTTAACTACAGTCGTCATGTCCTGATTTAGCCTGCATGTTCCAGAATAGATGACCCAAAACCTTTAACCACTCCAGTTTCTTCTTTTCCCATGGCCTTGTTTGAAGGCTTTTCATAGCAGAAACACACATACATACCAAACCAACAGGAGAAAGTAGATGACGAGGAGACGCCTTCTACACAGGTGCAAACAAAATCAGCTCCCCTGCCTTCTAGTATTATTCCTTGGCCTGTTTTACTTTTCTTTTCAACTGAGATTAAGCGAGCTATTTGCTGTAACCTTAGTAGGAGTTTGATAGACTTCTTTAAATTATATTAATGTACAGTAGCGAGTGTTTAAGTTTACACAAACCAGTCATATCAGGTTTTTGTTATGTAACAAAATGAGACCATAGTGTGATCTAGCTCAGTTCAACTATAAAACAAACAACTCTGTTAGAATAAAAAAAAATTAATAATCTGGTTACAATAGTGGGAAACCCTTAAACTAAAACTTTAATGAATACATTTTTATTTTAATATTCTGTCTTGAGTACACACCCAGCTTTAGTCATAGTGAATCTGCTAACCAGGAACAAACTGCAACGCTAATTGTATCCTTATTACATTTTCTCTTTCATCTTAAATCGCAATTTGCAATATGAGTTTATAATATTTTATAAGATTTAAAAGAGACTTGTGGTAGAAATGTTTTAGTCATGAGGTTGTAAAAACACCACAGCTTTATATATCTGCAATGGTGCACTAGAGACAGATAAAGCAGAGATGCCAACCTGCTGATGGCAACGCTGAAGGAGCTCCAGGATTTTCTGCCAAGCTCTGGTTGTGTTCTACATGTGATAAAAATCTTCTCTTTTTTCTACACTTCTGGACAAATTAGTAGGAATGCAAAACAGAAACCTTTTGTTTCAAAGAAAACATTTAAGCTTGGCTAAAATTGGCCTGATAAAACCAAACTGAACTTTGAGTCACTATTCCAAAAGATATGTTTAATGCAAAAACAACTCCTTAGAGAAAATCATAGTGGTGGCAGCATCATAAACTGGGATTACTTTCCTTTTTATGGAACTGTTTTTTCAAAACACTAAATGTTCCAAATGCTGTCCAGTTTTGACTGAAAATCTTTGCTACAAAATTGCAGTTTTAGCATCACAGTGAAACTAAACATGCATCCAAAACAACAAAAGAATGACTGAATGAGAGGAAAATGAATTTAGACTGATATGGCCAGAATTCAGAACTACATTCAGTAGAAAGTCTTAATGTCATGTAAAGAGGACAATAAGTGTCTGGTACTTTTGCAAAACATTTGGAAAATACATTCAAAAACTCCGATGCTGACAGATTTCTATATATAAAAAAAAACTGATGGAAAATGTCAAAATGTACTTCTAAAAGTATTAATTTCAGGATTCTCAAGCATAAAATATCAGGTTATTGCCTTGATAAATGTCACATGTTTGGACTAAGCTTTGAAATGGACTCATTATTTCATCACAGAACCTGGCATTTTAATAAGGTTAGGAAACAAACCTACAGGGAAAAAGTGGGAAGAAATGAATGTTCACAATATTTTCCTATCTGATCAAAAGCTTACATTTTAATCAAAGAATTTCTTGACATTTCTTAAAAGTTTAAAGAAGGTGGATTTTAAACTAATCAGAAGTCCTAAGACCAAATTTTACTCTTAAAAAGGGGAACTAATGCAGAGGATGGAACTTTACTCTAAAGTTCATTTGAAAATGTCCTCTGGGCTTTGGCCATCTACCACAGTCAAACAGAACAAAGAAAGCCTTGTGTGGTCCAAAACCAGGCTGCTGTGTCACCTCTTACTTGAAACTGACTTTGGTATTAGTGGTTACCCACTATGCAGATTCCTCTGGAACTTTATGTGCAACTTTATGCATGAGTCTTGCTAGTTAAGCTGAAGCTCGTCTCCCCAGCTTAACTGGACAGGGGGGAAAAAAAACAACAGTTCAGCAGCCTAAAGTATTTTGAAAACCTAATCGACAACTCTAATCAGTCCCGGGTCTGATCAGACGGCCAAGGCTTCTTGTGGTTCTGATTCTTTCTGAGACTGATTTTCAGTTTCTCTCTCAGGCAGTCGGAGCTTCTGAGCCATAGTGAGACGTTGCCACGACTGGTCAGCCAATCAGAGATGGAATTTGGTGAACATGTTGCAACCAATCAGAAACAACTGAAACCTTTTTTTCATTCCTCATTTCTTTGAGACAAAGAAATGGAAACGTTTTAAAAAATTATGTCTATGCCTGATATAAAAGTAGATTGAAAATCCTCTCATCATCTGGACTTGATGGGCAGGATTTCTCCTGCATTTACACTCCTGTATCTAGTGCAAACTGCAGAATAAGGCTGGAGATTATGGTGTACTTTCAGTGCTGATAAGCATAATAAAAAATGCTGAAGATGGATTCTGGGCTGGCCTTCATGCTTTTAATTAATCTAAAATACAACATTAAAGAAGTGGACTTACCGGATTCACTGGAGTATCTGTACGAGGCTCGCTGATGGCTGCAAATGACTGTGACTCACCATTGATGGCTTATTTCCGCTTTCTCTACCCTCCCTATTTGGATGATTATGCAGAATATACAATGTATACATAAATATATACAGCTTGCAAAGCAGTACACGTGCATACCTGCTGGGTGTAAATTCTTCAGAGGATTTTCTGCTGTCTCAACAAAATATATACTTAGGAAAACAGATTGCTTCGTAACCCATCCGAAATAATTTCAAGAAAGGTTACATTTTTATCCTGTGGTGTGTGTTTCAAACTGCATGCAGCACTCACAGAAATTAGTGGTTATTTTTGACTGGATTATGCAAGACTGCAGGTCAGCAGGTTGACAATTTAATTTGGTAGCATTCATTGTGAAGCACAAATGTAAAAAAAATATGGAACTTTTGATTCCAACTAGAATAAAAAGTTAAATTTAATCTTCTGACACACAAATTGGATAATGAGATTTTATTTTGAAAGTAAGATTAAAATGAGTCATTCAAAAGACCAACTTTTACCCTTTCTTGATCCAGCAGTGACCTTTTATTGAACTAATATGTCATTTATTTCCTCTGTGTCTTGTTCCCAGTTTTATAGTGCAGCAACTCCATGAGCAACGATAAAACTTCAATAAAGCAGAGACAGCATGTGGACTAATAAACCTTAGTGGTGTATTGTATCATATACGGTGGCAAAAATTTGCCAAAGCAAATTGATCTGGTTTTCAAAGGATCTTTGCAGGCAGGAGTCCTCAGTTTCTAGGAAACTGGGACAGACACAGCAGTGACCAGCAAGCTGAAAGTCATCCAAGAAGACTGAGATTGATAGTGTTTGTTTTTTTTTTTCCTTCAGACAGTCTGATATTTGTGTGGAAGCTTTTTTCTCCACTGGACCACTGCATAATTGACAGTTTTGTCCTGCACATTAAGTCGACTGGCAGGACAAGAAACATTATGCTTTCCCACTAACCCTGTTGTTATAAAAGTAATTTGCCATTAGCATTTTGGCTGTTTATCATTTCATTTAATCATTAAATAATCTCCCTTGATACATCTCTTCTCTTTCTTTTCTCCACCTATCTTGATAAGGTGATTTTTCACGGTAAGATTATTTTTCTTTAAGCATTGTTGCCTTTTTATGCTGTCATGAAAAATGACATGAAGAAGAAAATGTGAAGTGGGCAGAATAAGCTGAGGAAATCTGTCTTTCTAATGGTGAAGGATCGACATTTCGTATTTAATGACAAATTATTCTGTATCTTCTGTCATACTCACAGCTGATGCTTGTAGCGAGTAGCATGAATTAGATGCTTATAAATTTTCTATTAACCACAACAAGCATAAGTCTTTCTCTGCTTGCCAGGTTGGATAGTTTGAAAGCATGCCAGGAAAAGACACTCCTCTCTGTCCTACCATCACAAACGTAATGATGTGGAAATTGCGAGCTGAAGTTGAACTTGAACTGAAATTGCATGTTTTGGTCATGAAACAAAAGATGATGAAAAAGCTGCTTATGTGCACTCTTGAGCATGATGGTCGGTCCGGTTTATATTTCAAATGTTGTGGTAACCCTCAGCATCATGTGTTCCAGTAAAAGTCTGGTGGACTCTGCCAGACAACTGGACATGGGTCATCAGTCTGGACAGGGTCCCAAAGTTGGCAAGATTAAAGGGCCTAACAAGCAAACAACCCAAAGGAATTATGAAAAATGTCTTAGAAAGACTGAAATACAAATAAATGGATGAAGGAAAAGGTTACCAAAATAAAACTTTTGTGGCTGTTTTGAAAGCCTAGAGAACTGCTGCTCAAAAAATAAGCAGTCTTACCAATTTAATGACATATATAGAGAAGTTAAAGGCTGCTGCTTTTTCAAGCTGCTTTAAAGTCAATACTCATTCACCGTGACATGAATCTGTGTAACTCAGTCACTAATACAAACGGAGCAACTCTAAATGACATGCTGACATGATTTATGTCCGGAGAGTATCGGAGCCATTTTGATCCGATTAGCAGTGATTTTCTCAGCCGATGATCTGTGTTTCCAGAGATGAGATCTGATAACCAGACACACAAATCTGGGTTTGATTACACTTCCTTTTGTTGACATGCACATTATGACCTCCAGTGATGTCCTCATTTCCTCATTTTCATTGTGTCTGCTGCTTCATCGATCAAAGTCTGGGCCTTTGATAAGGACCTTGTAGTCTAGTCGAGCTCCATCAGTAATTAAAAGTGCTGCAAGCGATCAAATCAGGGAGTGTGACAGTTGTCTTGTTTTACAACGCATTGAGATGAAGAAAGCTTGTGCTGCTATGTAATCATTCATCCCAGAAGTTAGATAATAAAAATGTGATTGAATCAACTGTGACATTGCTAAGACCTTCTTGCTTCCACTTATGTTGTTGAACTTTTCACGTTGGATTAGTCCGAGACACACAACGAGTTTTTTTGATTGACTCTAACCAGCTGTTAATTCATTCTAAATGAAAATGCACCAAGAGGAACATGGACGAGTGTTTATTAGCAGGCATGTCATTCAGAGTGATTAGTTTTTATGAGCTCAGGGAAAGGTCACATGAACCAGAAAATTGAAAGAAACGTGTTACATATTTTGCAACCTGTTCATCCCTTCGGGGAAATGTTTTCAGAAAATTTAATTTAGCGGGCATCGCATGAAATGAATGTTGGGAAGACAGGACAACACTAACCAGAAGACCAGAAGTCTACCCATCCATCCATTTTCTGTACACCCTTGGTTTGTAGGGGTGCTGGTGCCTCTCTCCAGCTAACGTTCCGGGAGAGAGGCAGGGTACACCCTGGACAGGTCACCAATCTGTCACAGGGCAACACAGAGACAGACAGGACACACAACCATGCACACACACACTGACACCTAGGGAGAATTTAGAGAGACCAGTTAACCTGGCAGTCATGTTTTTGGACTGTGGGAGGAAGCCGGAGTACCCGGAGAGAACCCACGCATGCACAGGGAGAATATGCAAACTCCGTGCAGAAAGACCCCGGGCCGGGAATTGAACCCAGGACCTTCTTGCTGCAAGGCAACAGTGCTAAGACCAGACGTAATAACAAAATTAATTTTGAATTGAAATAATACACAAAAATGTCTATCTGAGATATTTTTTCCCCTTAATAGTCTTATTTACACAAGATGAACAAAAAGCCGACCCAAATTGACCCAATGACAGAGTTGTTAATACAGTTGAATAATGATAGCTTCATTTCCAAGTGAAGTTTTTAAACTATTGTGCTCAGAAAACTAGGAATAGCAATGAAGGCAATGTGCCAACGCTTTCACAGAGGGTGTCAACAAATAGATGTGAAATTTCACAGTTCATAACATCAACTTTATCAATGCTTTCTCCTTATGGCAGCCATATTGGATGTTGATGACGTCATTGTTAAGAGAGATACTCTTCTCCATTTATCTTGGAAGTTGGAACTGGACGCGAAATTCTCCATCTCCAACTTAAGTGTGTTTCATTTGCTAATTAAAAGACAAGCTGGATTTAAGTGAGCTCATTCTCCAGGAACACACACTAACAGGTGTTCCTCAATTTTACCATAAAAAATATATTTTGCTTTGATATGCTCTCAAATGAAAGGTTTTTGCGCTTCATTTAGGAAACAATGCACAGAAATTTGTTTTGTTTTTCTATTGTTTCTGATTATCCTTTAAATATGTTATTAAAGTACTTGGTGGACACCATTGTTCCATCAGGCCATCAGTTTTCAAACCACACCTTAACACCTTGTAAAAATGCACACAGGGTCAGTACGACCCGCTGTACTGCTCAGAGTAAAAATCTCGTGGGGTCTAAATGACCCCGTCTCTTAATATTGTGGGAGGATTAAACGATTAGTTTGGGCCTCACATAAACTGGGCTTGTTCCTGCTTTTAAGGGGATGCAGATTTAAGATGCTATGTTTTAATTATTTTTTTTGCTAAAAGGCTTTGCTTTTAGTTAAAAATAACATCGTTTTCTCATTATAAACTTTGTGGATTTCATATGTTGTTGGATATGTACTATAGTTTGACTGTGCCTGGCAGTGATATGACATAAAAGTCCTTTGACTGAAATCTATTTTTAACATACAGTGATTTCTGTTGCAGAGGTAGTAAAGCCACTCTAGGATAGGGGTGTCGCTGTGTTTTACTGTATTTGGTGTGTTCTTTTTTCAAGGACTTTACTTTATTGTCTATAAATAAACGGCTGCTCTGCATTGCCAGAGGGATCTACTGTCTGTCTACAGAACTTTATCCAGAATGACTTCTGTGACGTCCTCAGGCTCATCTATGGGAAAAAAGAGGGACGAACACAGCTCCAAATAGGAAATACGAGCAGACAACTTGGCATTTTACCTTTAGTTTACTTCTTTCGAAGGCTAAAACACAAAGCTGTTTTATCTCAAGGAGAGCCAAGCCAATGCACATAACAAACAGAACCTTTAAAATACATAGAGTTAACCCTGAATTTAGTTAAAATGAGGAAAAAGTTGCAACTGGACACATTAATTATACATGACAGCTCTCTGCTACAAAACCAATCTGATACATGATAACATAACAACAAAGTGCAGCTTAAATGTACTTATAAAGCTAAATATTATTGAGGCAAACGTTTGCCCTGCAGTGCATAGACGTAAGCTATCTTTGCAGATAAATTTTCTTCAGGTGTCTTCCGCAGTAACTGTTCCACAATCCCTGTTGACCTTTGCAGCTTTCTCTCATTTATTTTCCGCTCAGGAAACCTGCTCCTGAAAGTGTGTATCCAAAATTTTCCACCTTTTCAACTGTCCAATCAGGAATCTTTTGTTTTTATTGTGAGAAGCATCACAAATAATTACATTTTATTTGAAATTCATTTAGCAAACTTATTATCATCAACTGCCATTAGCATGAGAAATAATTAGTCTCTTTTTACAGAGTTAAGTCATCCGTCATGAGTTAATTCAGATCATGTCTTGTAGTTTTTGCATTTGGCTTGAGAAACTGCTTGGGGCTCATAATGTTTTAGATACGTTTTGCATGTTCGTTTTATTAATTTTTGTCTTCATAAAGTGAATGTTATGTTAAACATTCATGAAAACATCAGTGCGGTTGCAGATTTGTAGCTACTCACCCACAAACATTTAAGCTATTAAATGTGCATTGCAGTAAAGTAAATGGCAACATGTTTATGTCTGTGAATTAGCTCAAAAATGGACCAGATTTTTTTGAGGAGTATGACACCTATTGTTTCCTCTTCTCTCAAGACCTTCCATATGATTTTATGTATTTGTTGACTAAAGTAAAGGTCATCTTTGCAGAAAGAACGATGGTGAGCTGTACACTGTAGCAGCTTTGTGTGGGGGTGTGCAGGGGTGTGTGTTGCAGCAGTTCCAGCTCATAGTGCAACTCCCTGCCACAAGCAACGCCTCTGGCTGCCAACTCTAGAGACAGAGAAGAGCTGCAAGAAAGTAAAAGAGGGCTCAGTGGGAAGCCTGGAGCTCATGTTTCTTTAATGAAGCATATCATTCGCTTTGTGTTTGCGTATATGTGTGTGTGAGGACGCACACGACGGGGGTCGCAGTTGGCTTTAATTAAAGGGAGAATGTGTCGAACAAATGTAAGGGCAATCACTGATTCAAGGGAGCATCCGCACTGGTCTCCCTCTAATCAGCGTTGATCAGGGGCAGAACAGAAGACTGATGAGTCAGTGTCCAGTTTGAAACATCAGTCATCATTACTGACTGAACGCTGAATCAAAGTCAGAACAACGTCCTCTGGTAGTACTTTCTGCAAATCTGTCTCCCCCCTCTGTCAGTCACTCGCAGTCATCACGTGTGTAATAACTTCTGACTTTTCTCTGGTCGTGGAGGAACTCACTCCCCATCTGCATGTGGTGAACTCCATCCAGCATGTTCGCATCTGCAGAAAGAGCAGCTTTTACTCTGCTAAGAAACACTTAGCTCAGCTACTTCATCCATAAAGGGACGGTATTATGTAAAATCAACTTTTTTGAACGTACCTGAAGCGTTGCCTTGATTCTCTCATGTATGTTTGAGAAATCCTTTAATTTCTCGTGGAAACCATTCAGCCGTGCAAAATGCCTGGTTGAACCTGGTGCTGCCTTCACACTTCTTCCTCTGAGCTACAGTCTCCAAGCTTCCAAGCTTCAGCCTCACAGAGCTCCCTTCCTTGTGACTCTCTCACTCTGCTCCTTCAGACTAGCCAGCCGCAATTAGCAAACACCTGGTGCAACTGTGCATCAGCTGAGCTCATTATGTGTGCTACTTCTCACTGAAACACTGGTAAAATCGTTGTTAAAGGGTTAATAGAGGAGCCATGTTGTGATGATTTTCTGAAGACAGTTTCAAAGTTTTTAAGGAGACAGAGGCCCAATTTCATGGCGTTAGATATCAAAGTCAAATTTCTTTTAAGTCATATAGTACTTTTATGAAAACTGAAGGTAACATAGTTACTTGACTGTGCTATAGAATGGCACTATGTGCCTGGAAAAAATGTAATAATGCTCATTTACAGAAGTTCATTTAATTTAGTAGGCGACAACCAACTTCAGGATTGGTTAGGAACCCATTTTCTTTTGTTTGAGGCTCCAGTCTTCCTTGTAGTTCATTATATGTAGTATGGCTAATTCTTTGAGTCATCTTTGATTAAAAGACTTGGATAAATCATCAAGAAATTTGAATATTTTTAGTCTCTTTTAGGGAAAATTATCAAGAAAGAATGTCTTATGTTGTCAGGGTCTTTTAAATGTATTTTATGACGATTTTATCTGATAGATCCGCTTAAAGAGGTGCATTATTGTGAAATTGAAGGAAAATGAACAAATGTTAAAAAAAATTTACAAATAAAAATAAGAAATGTGCGAAATGCATTTGAATTTAGCCTTGTGTACTCTGATGGTCCTAAGCAAAATCCTGTGCAACCAATTGCCCAGATGTGACTCAAACTAGTTAATAGAGTCCAGCTGTGTGTAATTTAATCTCAGCTGTTCTATGATGGCCTCAGATGTATATTGGGGAACATTAGTGAACAAATAGCATCATAAAGACCAACAATAAAGTTGCGGTAAAGTTTGAAGCAGGATAAGGTTATAAAGTGACATGCCTTGGAAATCTCCCAGAGCACTTTTCAATTCAACATCTAAAATGAGGCGACTGCACATTTAATAAGCCTTCCAGCTAAACTAACTCGCTCGGTAAGAAGAAAATTCATTTTAATCATGTGCTGGGGGAAGAATGCATTTAAAAGTTGCCGGATTGTACCTCAAGTTCAAAGACTTAGCCACCTCTGGTCTAGATCAAACCACATACCTATGTTTAAATGGTCCAGTCAAAGCCCAGTCCTAAGTTCTATAATGATTTGGAGGTAAAACTTTAATTTTCTCACAGGCAATCTAATCTGATTAAGCCAATTTGCAGAATTGGTAGAAATGTACTCTGCGAGACTTACAACTGTAATTTAAAAAGAAGGTTGTTTACTTCTTGATGAATGGATTTAATTGTTAGACTGTTAAGGCTTCTTTTCGTGGAAATGAATTAAAATCTGCAGAGCCAACACTTGCAAAGAAATATCATCTTCATTTAGAGTAGCACCATATCCTAGTTACAAGACACTTTTAAAGATTCGGTTTTTGTTACAATGTTCAGTTCTCATGCCAAATGTTTGCACAAATACAAATATATGAAAAATTTCTTTTGAACATTTTTTGTTCTCACAGAACCAAGTAGTTTCTGAAGAAAAGCCTCCTCAGCCGTAAGCGCTGTCAGCAAACAGAAACATCAAAAGATGATTTGGATGTTTTTCTAGCATCCTAAAAGCAGGAATTTCCAGCAGTTCAATCTTCTCTATAACTCTCAGATGCTTTGTTCTGAAGCACTCACAAATCACTGCTTAAATCTGTAGCATGGCTGAAAGAAGAAGTTTCATTATTATTTGTATTTTTGAAGTTGTTTAGATGAAAAGACCTTCAGTTGTGTCATCTAAAGCCACCTAGGATTTTATTCTTCTCCAAATTAATTAAGTGATTTTTTGACCGATTAGCTGCACGTCGGCCTTGAGCTTGTCATCTCGAGTGATTTGGATGTTTGGTTTTATTAAATAAGCCTGTTCAGTGATTGTCTTTGTGTACCCTTAATGACATTTTGTGGTTTTCTTTTGAACAAAATGAAGAAACATGAATGGAAATGACGTAAAACCAGAATGGGAAGATGACTTTCAGTCCAGCCTCTGTGCTATTTTCACACTACATGCATACAATCACAAGATACAGTAAATTGCTTTTGCCTCCCTTTGTAACTGCACTGTTATTTGCATATAGCTTGAAGTAAAGGACAGTTTATTGCACTACATTTGCTCCCTGTGTGGGTGACAAAGAAGTGATAATGGTATGTTGTTTGGAATGCCGAGGAAATAATTCTTTGCATTTCTATCAGGCAGTATCAGGGACAGGTCATTTCATGTGGGTGTGTGTGTTTTTATGTTGGAAGCCTCTGATTACCTGCTATTCCTAGAAAACACATCCATTTAATTGCCTCTATTTCTTGCCTTTGGATTCCCTAGACAGCTGCTTTTGTTTGCATGTGCTTCTTCTGCTACATAGAATCTGAAGGTGTGAAAACTACATTATGTACAAATGAAAAATATCAACCGAATGAGAGCTTCTGCATTGTGTGTGTGTGTGAAGGTTGGTCAGGTATGTGGTAGACATTATATTTAATGCAGTTTGTGTTTATCATTTTTGAGCATAGTAATTTATATTTTATGTGAAGACATCAATATGAGGTCTAAGCTGCAGATTCTAAATGAAGCTAATTTATTATTTCTAATGAATAACATGCAAGCATCTGTGCTTATTTGGTCTTGATTAATAGTAATATTAATCATAATCATAATAAAAATACATTTCAAGACACCCACTGGCATTTTACAAGGAAAAAAACAAGAATACACAACAAATGAAAATGAATTAAACCACACAATGTATTAAGCTTTCACCAGAAAAAAAGAAAGTGCTTCATAATATTTGTTGTAGTTTTAAACTGAACAGCAGAGGACAAACATTAAAAATCATTGTCAGTCATGCATAAAATTATTTGTAATCTTGCTCTGATTTTTACTAAATTCAAATCAAAGAAAATCCTTTGACATGCTAACAGTCTGAAATCAGATTTCTTTTTTTCATTTCTAGTTCAATAAAATGAAAAAGAAAAATTCTGTTTTTGTACAATTTGCTGTAAAAGGCAGTCATTTATTCAAAGTTTTGTTTTCAGGTGTTTTCTTTTTCTTCCTCCTTGCACAATGTTCCTGAAAAAAACACAAGCATTTAGCTGGTTTTCCACTCATTTTCAGTTCAGAATATGATCCTTTTCAAACACATTTCTGGTTGATACACCATTCACTCCAAACTATTAAGTATTTAGCTATAACAGGCTCTAACACATTATGGATGAATGGGTGTTGTATTTACTCAGAAAAGGCAATTTAACAAATAGCCCACTTTAAATCTGCCATTTTGTTTCCTTTAATCTTCCACAAAATACATGTTCTCCCATTCCAGATATATGAAGCTCTTTGAAAAGAAGAAAAAAGAATCTCAATAAAGTCTGTAGAACTAGTAGTAAATATTAAGATTTTTAAGCGTGTCTTTGTATTCTCCTACAGAAACTTGCTTGATTGTCGTCACCAGTGTTGTCCTCATCATTGTTGGGATGAGTTGTAATCCTTTTATCAGCACGGATGAAAGATAAATGGGATGGCAGTGTTCAGTACAGCAGCTGATGCTCTTTCTCTCTCTCTATTTCTGTGGTTCAGTGTTCACCTGAACTGAGCCGCTGAGGCTGTTAGTCCTGAAACTCTCTGGGAGGCAACTCAAAAGGTTGAGGATGTAATAACAACAGCGGGGGACACTGCATGAGTAATGACAGCAGACAGTTATTATACAGGAGCACAAGCAGGGTGCATGTCGGGTGAGCCGGTGTGATGGCTAGCCAAATTTTATAAATGACCACTTTTACATCAGGCCTTCATTATTTCCCTCCGTTTACTACCGCAGTAAGTGGACATTATGGCCAAGCTGTGGCTGAGCTGCCAGGAGAAATGAGTCATTATTAATAGGCTGCTTTACTCTAAGAAGCTTTATCACATCCTCGTATTTTTCTCTATGATTCAGTCAGGTGAGGTGTGGGCCGATTTCTAAAATTACTTAATAAGAAGGAACTACAGTTGTGATGACAGGGACAGAAACTGATGGAAGAGGCAAGGGAAATAGAGTCAAGAGCCCAGTGATTGGGTGGAAGACACTGATGAGCGATGTCTGCAAAACCGGAGGAAGGAAGAAGGAAGAAGGAAGGGAGCGATGGAGAGGTGGACCATGCCAGAGAAAGATTAAATGAGATTGTCTTGGCAGAGGGAGAGAAAGATTGGACTGTTGAGCTTTCTCCCACACTGGCAAAGTTTCATCAGGCTGAGAAGACTTGCTGTGCTCTGAGTCACAGCAGATGGGTAGTTCTGTCAAGTGCTAATAGAGGTGTGCAGCAGCCACTCTTGGTGGTAAAATCAACCAACGAGCTCTTCTGTCAAAATGCAATCTATTGTTTTTGAAGCTGGTGTTAAGGCAGAAGCTTGTTCACTCCTAAGAGTTCAACTCCACAGCACCAAAAGACAGTAACTGTGTTTAAAAAAACTCAGTATCATCAACATATCATGAACTGATATGTACAGCACAGTGAATTTTTTTTAACACATCAAATACATTTTTATATTTGATGATCTGAGAATATATTTTATATTCTCAGATATCCATAGTAAATACAACATTGATTATTATATTTAATAGAAGGGAAAAAAATACAAATCAAAGCTTACATGTAGAATCACATCACTCTCATTTAACCTGGTATAGAACAGTAAAAAAAATTGCAACAGGTGAGAAATAAAGTCATTGACATCTTTCTGTCTGGAAAGTGCAAAAAAGGCAATTTCTATGGCTTTGACAGCCATTATCCAAAAACGGAAAAACTATGAACTATGAGTCAACCCTCTCCAACCAAAGAAACACAAAGAACACATGACTGAAGAAGTCAGGATCTCACAACAGAACTGAGAACAAAATCCGAGGCAAGCTGACCACACTTGGCACATTTAAATATAAAGTTCACGATTCTACAAAAAAAGAAAGAAACTGGGCAAAAATGGTTTCCTTTTGGCACAAAAGACAAAAAATCACTCCCAAAAAGAACACAAAGGCCTATCTCAGATTCCAACAAAACACATCTTGACAGCCCTCAAGACATCATACCAACTAAAAGAACATGGTGGTCATCTGGGCCTGCTTTGCTGCTTTAGGACTTGTACAACTTGCTGTAATTGATTGAACCACAAATTCCCCTAAAGGAAGGAACGTTAAGCTCAAGCGCATTTTTATTACGTAGCAGGACAATGATCCAAAGAACACCAGCAAGTCCACTCTGAGTGGATGCAAAGCAAAACGTAGGATTTTGAGTGCCCTTATTAAAGTCCGGACTTAAATCCGATTCAGATGCTGGGGCACGTAATTAGAGTTTTTATGCTTTTAAACCCTCCAATATGGCTGAAGTGAAAATAATAATGCAATAACGCTGCAGTTTAAAAGACTTTGTTATCACAAATATTTGATGGCTGTTCTTTTCCCAGAGCAGTAAACAACCAGTTATTGAGTTTATGGGACAATTACTTTTTCACACAGGGCCAGGCTGCTTTGGATAGGTTTGTTATAATCATCATTTGAAAACTGTATTTTGTATTTATACTGGTTGTATTTGTCTTGTATTAAAATTTATCTGATTATCTGAAGCATTGAAGTGGAACAAGACCACCAGAGAAGAAGTTATCTGTAAGGGAGCAAACAGATACAAAACAAAAAGAAGCGAAACTCTACATTTTTTCCAGTTATTTACGAAAAACAAAAATAATTGTAAGTGAAAGAGGGATATAATGATGAAAGGATTCCATGATTTTAGATGCGAGAGTAGTTTGAACGTGTTTTTTCCCCCCGCAGAATTTAATAACTTTATATTTCTACTTACATTTTGCTTCCAAAGAGCTAGACAATTCGCAATCAACAAAGTGGTCAGTGGTTCTCCAGCCTTTCCAAAGGACTTTTATCAATTTACTTTGAGCTTTTCCTGTTTAATCAGACAAACATTACCCGAAAGCCTTTTCTTTTTCGAAAAACTGCAGGCACAGGACTTGAGATGTGCATCATTCTCCACTCTATCATTCACCGCATGCCGAGATTTCAGCAAATGGTTCTTTAGTTATTGGATGAAATAGTCCTTTGTCTTTGAATTCTGTGACTTATTATTTTAGCTTTTTGTATATACTGTATATATTTTTATGTCTGAAAAATAAGACATAGAAGTGGCTTCTATATAAGTGGCTCAACAATCACAAAACTTTAAAAAAATGATTATAGGAAATCAGTAAAAATCTCAAAAATCACCTAAAAATAAAGAAACTTTAAAAATGTCAAACAGTCTTTCACATATCATAATGGAGTGTGGCTTCTTGATCAAAGTTTAAATAAATGGGACATGACTTTTGCCCTTACATGTATTTCTTTGGGATATTTTTGTTTTTATTTGTAAAAATAATGGCATTTAGTTGCTCCAAAGCAACCAAATACAGTGGAAGAGGCTTGTGGCTCTGTAAGTTATTATGTGATTAAATAACTTTACTGTTTTCTTTCATGCATAAACTTTTTTTCAATTGGAAGTTAATATCAATGTCGTACTAAATCTAATTACGCACACGTAACACAGCAGATAAAATACTTTTAATACTGATATAAATTGTGATGCACACTGATAACAAAATCCTGATTATTTGTCGAAATAAAAAAGAAAATAATTAAAACAAAGCCTGCTCATAGTAAAAGATGTTATCACTTCTCTGATTGATGTAGCTGTGTGTAATATGGTAAACAGGCCTTAATTACACTCCCTCCTGCAGTGCCATTATGTGCTATTTATACCACAGCTGTCTTGAGCATCAGTCTGGCATTCCTCTATGCACAGCAGTGTGAGTTTGTGGCTGCAGGACGGTGCATTATGCATGGACAGCACTAAAAGAGTAGAAGTGGCCTCATTTAGCACAAACACCAGAAGCAGAAAAACACCAGACGCTCTGCCTTCTGTGTAGCGGATCCAAAAGATCATCAAGCATGAGTATCTGTCCTGCTACTGTACGCATGATGCGTCAGAAAATGAGCCCACAACTTTGTGTAAAGACATTTTATTGAGGTAAAGTTGAGGAACATTGACTTTGTGACACTAGACACCAGATGCTTACTTTACATTTAGAAACCTCAGAAGTGCGATGCGACATAAACTTACGCAGAGTAAAATAACGAGAAGGTGCTGATACATATCGGGGTTAGCTTACACTTTTGCACAGCCCTCTGCAAGATTACCGGTACTCTTACCCTTGGGAAAGATGTCTAGAAAGCATTAAAGTTAGTTCAGGACTGAAATGTATTTCAGTCCAGTTTGTTTGTTTTTTTGTTGATTTGCACAGATGTTTTCCTGCTGAAAGACTTTTCGTATGTGGTAACATAAGATCCATAAGTGATTTTTTTATTCAAAACATATTGGTCTTTTAAAACGTTTATGCATTGTATGGGACAGAAACATGCCCACAGCATCACAGATCCTCCACTGTACTTAACATTGGACATTAGGTACTTTTATTTTTTTAAATCCAACCTCAGAAGGGCTTAGCTTCAGTATCATTGGACCAAGGCACAGGTCTAGTTAACCTTCTAACTGTGATGATGACATGGGTGTCCTCATGAACCCACTGTGTTACATGTAAGCATTTTTAGGATGTCAGTTAAGGGGTTAAAGTTCTAGTAATGTGAAGAAACTTTACAGACGGCTGGCATGTAGTGAGCTTCTAATTAATTTGGAGACTCCAGGCCACCAAGATTTTACCCCTTTCCGTTTTTTTACCATCTTGGTTTTCGGGTCCTGGAACAACCTTGTCTTTCACAGTCCCATGTGTTTGTACCTTTTTTAATTACTGTTCTGACCACAGATATGAGTAAGTATAGGCCAGCTGGTGCTTTCAGGAAGCAATATCTTGGAGATCAACACTTTATTTGAATGGTGCTCGAAG
Source organism: Xiphophorus maculatus (assembly GCF_002775205.1). Lineage (NCBI taxonomy): Eukaryota > Metazoa > Chordata > Actinopteri > Cyprinodontiformes > Poeciliidae > Xiphophorus > Xiphophorus maculatus. The sequence continues at coordinate 6,695,572 of NC_036458.1, read as the reverse complement.
ACACGGATTAAAAAAAGTAAACAAATTACAGATTAAACAATTTTTTTTCTTTTGAAGGGTTAAATTGCATTAACATTCTTTTTACATTAATTGAAATTAATTGGAATAGTCAGGGATCTCAGTATTGTAGCATTTGTGGTCATTCTTAACAATGAATTTGACCCTCCTGAGTTAATGTTCTTCAGGTAGACGACCAATTTTTCTAGTTTTAAATCCTACTGCATTTTTAAAAAATCATAATTTTAAGGCTTTTTACACATCTTTAATAATCTGCTGCAGATATTCTGTAAGATAATGCTGCATTTTGACAAAAAGACACAAATAACCTGGAGAATTTCATGGTGAAGTTGCAATATTAGTTTGTCGACATAGATAATGGTGATAATTAAAAAACAAAAATGCTACTTTTACTTTTTACAGGAGAAGATGCTTATTGATTAGACCTTTTCAAAGTTTTGATGTGTGAAATACAGATGAAAAAGTGATTCTTTTATCTAAATGATAAATATTTTCTATGACTTCTAATGTATTTTCTAATTCAAGTAATTTTCTTTGTCTTTCACATGCAAACTGTGTGTTTCCCCTAGCTGGTGGAAGGGGGGTCCTGACTGAAGAAACACAATAGATTGGCTGCAAAATGAACAAATTAACAATAGATGTCTAAACTATCCAAAGTGTTCTGGGATTCAAGCAAAAAAAATGTGCTCACTCTATATCACAGCTGACCAGTCGCATCAATAACAAGAAGACAAGAAGGGCCAAACTGGGAGGGAAGGAAGGCGGGCTGACATTTGATCAATGAATGACTCCCATGCACCCCTGGGTACAGTGTTGCCTCGAAGAACGCCGACTCATAGCGGTTCAACGCTCGTGTCATCTCTCTCGCTGTGCCGCCTCCTCCTCTGAACCGTAAGAGAAACTTAGGCTCGTCGTCACAGCCAGAGAGATCCTTAAAACGTTGCTGTTTTTATTTTCAGGAACGGCTGGCTGCAGATCCGTTTTATTTCCTGCTGTTCACAGCAGCGGTAAACTTGTAAGAAAAAAATAAGAAATCGCCGGGCAGTGCTTGTGAACTTCCACACTTGTTGACACCTTTTTATTCTTTCTCTACGCTCACATAAAGCTTCAAAATACTGACTGTTATTTCTACATCAGGAGTGTCCAAAATATTTGTAACTTGGAGCAAATTCATCAAGTCAGAAGTACTTGAGGGCAAAGAATATAAAATTCAAAGAACAAAAATTCATCGTAGATCCAAGACTGGGATAATTAGGATTTTGCACAATTTATTTTAGTTGAACACATTTATTCTTTGTTATAAAATAATGATTTGGGTCACATTCTTTCAAACAGATTGCTACACTTAGCCAAGATTAACATATTAAATAAAAGCTGAGTTTGGTAAAGGTCAAGTTTGGTAAAGTCGGCTTCTCAGTAAAAGCCTCTGGATAGGCCTGGTTCTACTTATAAAATTTTACTCAGCATTTTCCATTGTATGAAAACCATACCCTGATTTATAAGAGGAAGTTTAATAAATGAATTTGTATCATTCTTGAACTGCAGTTGGGGGCCCCAAAAAATCAGTCCAAGGGTCACAAATGGCCCCCGAGCCAAACTTTGGACACCCCTGTTCACACGGTCCAATTCTTTTAACTTCCTTTGACTTTAAATATTTCTATGTACTGGAAAATACAGATCTAAACATCTGTGACAAGGTCGTTGGAGCCTTCAATTTTTCTTAAAAAAATGGATTCATTTTCTGCATTTTTACATTTATCAGTTAAAGCACTGTCTGATGCAGGCTTTAAATTGCATGACCTCCTTCCATCTCATCCGGAAGTTTCTCTAGTGGCAGTGTAGCTTTCAGTGGATGGCAGTGGTTGTTCCTTGCAAAGAGTCTGTAGTTGCAGTAGCAATACGTGATAACAGCCCAAAGGGAAAAAAAGCCCTGAAATGAGCAGATAGTGATGAGACACACCGAGTGGGTAGAGGCAAGAAAAAGGACACTGACACAAGCATGATGTTCCCATAACAGGATTCAAAGGTTCTCCCACAGTTGGAAAAGTGTTTTTGACGGGCAAAATTGAATGCGATCCAATTATTTAAAGCCACATTTACCTCTGCTTGCCTTTGTCTAAGATGTTGAGTCAATCACCGTCCTTGGGTGCAGGACATCAGTCAATAAATGCTCTGAGAAAACAAATGTTTGTCAGAGACGGTGGCGTCGGATCTTGGCAGGAGTGTGTATTTTTCTGTGTGGTTGCAGAGGATTGTATGGTCATTTCTCCAGAGAGCGGGGCAGAGTGTGGTGCTGACAGTTTGAGTCAGAGTGTAAAAGTGAAATAATGTTCAGATCTCCTCTATGGAGTCGGCAGGGACCAGGCCTCTCTTCTTTCCACTGCTCAGCTTCAGAAAAATTTCCCCATCTTCTCTCTTCCCAACACAAATCTAAAACGAATAGAGAAAATGAAAATGAGGAAAATACAAATACACGAGGACTCTCAGTGAATTTTTGGAATCACTTATGAGGATAATGTAGTGTATTTATGGCTGCAACACACGTGACATTATTACTCATTCTCTCCTCAGGTCAAGCACAGAATGTTATATCCATTATTCTAGTTCGAAGGTAATGTTCTGATCATTCACTGCTCACAGACTGGAAGACCTTGAGCTTCCATTCAGAGTTTCTGTGTCATCTTCGTTTTCTATCAACGAAACCTACAACGTTAGGTCATTTTAGAAATATATTTTCAGTTTAATCACTCATAATTTGGGGGTTTCCGAGTTATTACTATAATTCGTGTTATAGTTGTGATTTAAGGACAACCTTAATAAGTAATTGTTGCCATTTAGTGGTTAATTGGAGGACCCTAAATAATATTTTACAAAATTTTGCAAAGTTTTTCAGAACTTTCTCTCTCCTCCATGTGGATAAAGCAGCATTTCTGAACAAAACCTGCTGAAAAGAGACAAATATTAGATCTATGTGAAGCTTTACTACCAACAAAGCCAGACATGCTGGTTTTGGTCTCATTTTCTGGGCCCAGTGAGACTGCTTTGAAAAATTATTCAGTTTATTTGTCAACATCACCTGTTTGTCTGAAGGCAAGCATTCCTGAGAGATATTTAATCTGCAATTAGATCCAAAATATAAAAAGGGTCTCACTCTTTTGCCTCGTTGAAATTTTGGGTCAATTTTGAACGGCTACTCTCCGTTTTTATCCAAAAATGCCTGCTTTAATTTAACTAATTTGAATACCTTTGTTGGTCAGTAAAATTTGATTTGTATCATTCTCAAACTGTAGTGTAAGGCCACACAAAATTATTTTGAAGGCCACAAATGGCCCCCGAGTCGCACTTTGGACCACTCTGTTCTCAGATTACAACAGAGGGAAATAGTGAGGGAGCGGGGGGAGAAGTTTTTAGCAGTTTTTTTTCCTTAAATACTCATGACCGAGCTCTAGAGTCACCTGTGGTTAATGTTTCTCTCTCTCTCTAAGATTGCACCTAATTAGAGTATTTTTATTTGCCTCATGAAAGATAGGTATGCAACAAACCTCAAGCAGAGAAGAATGTTAGCAATCCATAGCATTATTGGTTTACCTGCGACTCTCTCACTGCCATGTGTCCTTTTTCTCTGTTTCCGGGAACACCCTGAACTACCCGCCAGACCCTCTCCCCTGGTCGGACCCTTTGCACAAAGTTGGCAGGGAAAAAGCCGACTCTGTCACCACTTTTACCCTGGAGAACACAAAAAAACACAACTTCAATGACACCAAAGTATTACATCTGTCTTGAGGGAATGATTAATTAAGAAGAATGTTCATTAATACTCATTAGTATTAGTAATGTGACCGTAATTGCTCAACATGATACACAAATAAAATCCTAAAATCATTCAATTATAAACAACTAAAGTTGTTTTTCTGCGAGTGCTGAATATTTATTTATTTATTTTGGGAAAATAAACTGTATTTCAAGGAAGGAAAAATCTTGCTAGCTCCAATATGAAAATTCACATCCAAATTTCCTGTTCATTGGGGGAAGAAAGAGCTGCTTTCATTACTCTTTTAGTTTTGTAACTACATAGGCAACACCAAAAGGTCAAAATGGATTCACAAAACCAATTGTAGAGATTTTAACCTGAGCTTGACTGGAGTCTGAACATTTATTACACACGATTATGACAAACAACAAAAATGCAGACGTGGCAAATTGGATGTGCAAGTGTTGGGGAAGTGTGTGTTCAGCTCTATTCTGCAACAAATCCACAACATTAAAATGTTTTGATTTATTTATCCAAAATATCTTTGAAAAATAAAAGAATGGGAGCTCATAAAGCTAATTCTTTGCAGATAAGAAAGCAGCGTTGTTCTGAATGCTCTGTTGAGGCAAATTAAAGCTTCATATTTGCTTTAGATTTTGATCAACCATCTTTAGTTTTGTTTTTCTTTCCACAATAATCCACCTTTAAATATTTATACTTAAGCTTTCAATTTCTTTCCAGAAAGTTTTGAAGATTTTATCAAGCTGAAAATATTTCTCTCAAATATCTGACAGTAAATAAGTAATCCTAACTCATTCTCTGAAGATATTTAGAGACTTTGAACAGTTTGGGGAAATCTTTTTGTTTGTTGGAAGAAAAGATGATTACTCCCTTCTTTAATTTCTGCAGTTCAGAGTGACTGTCATCTTCTGCCTAATTATTTAGTGGGTGAATCAAGAAGGCGCCTTTGTTTTTCATTTCAATCAAAACCTTGTGGAATTCAGCGATAAATCACAAAGGCGGCAGAGTTATGCATGGAGTTATTGTCCATGTGTTCAAGCAAAAATAAGAACAATTGATTACTTTCCAACTAGGCTGATGCAAAGTGACAGTAAGTCACAAGTGACAATATTTCAATGTTTATTGCTGACTGCCGCAGGTGTCCATGTTTATTGAAGCGATTCACAGCCAGTGCATTAGTAATGAATAGATGATTCACAAATGATACATAATTTAAAGATTCCTTGCTCAAGAATGTGCTGACAGTGTTTTGAGGCTGCTGTTTTATATGTGGCAACAGAAGTTATATGTGAAGCAAATACAAGGTCTGCTGATGAAAGATACACGGACTCTGCATTATTTAGTCTAAGTCAATCTTGCTTTTAGTCTGGAGCTCAAACACACACACCAAGACACGCACTCACACATTAAAATTTTTCCATTGGGAGTGTGTGAAGCTCATTACCGACTCAATAAACACCTTGTTGAGGCTGAAACACTAGTCATGTTCATTATGCTAAACTCTTTTGGTAATTTTCAGAGGAAATTATGTTCTATTTCAGAAAGTGGCTGCCTGCATGTTTATGAAAAATGGAGCAGGTGTTACGCACCAAAGGTTTGATTTGAAGACCTGAATTAGCACACGTGCACAATAAATGTGCATTCACACACCTTTTTGGACACCCAAAGTGACACAAAGATGTGCACGTGCACACACACGTGCACGGACGCACACACACACCATGAGACCCACCTTCCACCACTCCTCATTAGAGTCGTCTGTGACCTGCACCCGATCGCCAGGACTATTGGAGGAAAAAACATGAGAGTTTTTAAAAAGATGCATGATTGGAATGGAAAAAAGGGGGAGAAGGAGACAAGATGGGGGCTGCATGGCAGACAGATGAGGCACTGTAAGAGCACAGAAAACGAGCTTAGCTGAAGCACAAAAGATAACATTATCTAACTGACAAAAAGCTGTAGAGCCCATGGTTACAAAGCCACAGCAGTTAAAATGCGGCCGAGTCTTTGTGTCTTTTTACAAAGGTGACAAAGGCATGGGAGTCATAAGTTTTACGTTTTGAACTGTGTAGTTCCTGCCGCAGTGCTGATGAAAACACGGCTCCGTCTGCAGCCGACCCAACCTGCATTTTTATTGTGCTGCCGGGTTTTGATGAGACCCTTTTCTGCAGCCGCCACCGTCCCAGATACACAGGGAGGAATTATGCTCCAATTGTTTGTCTGTACATCAGTTCTCCTGAGTGTCAGCACTAAACAGTGTGATATATGGTGAGATAATATCATATATCATACACTCATAATCTCAACTCTTTAAATATGCATAGAAATATTGTTCCGGTAATTGTTGCTAAAACACAGTTATTGAATATATTTTGGAGCCATTTTTCCAACTTTTTTTTTAAGTATATTGATATAACTTTAAGGTAATTGTGGGATTGACCTACTTTAAGCCATGACTGTGAAAACACCACTTATGCTTGATGGCAAGAAGAAGCACTTTTACTGCAAAATAAGACAGTGGCTCCAAATCTACAACAACGTCTGCCTATATTTTTATTATTATTGTTGACATACATGACAACTTATATCAAAAACATTTCTTGTTTTTTTTTTTGTGCTTAGAGGAGAAATGAATGTCTTTCAGATGTTAGTTATTTGCAGTATATAGGTTTTTGTTTTGTTTTTTCAGGTTTGATAAATGTGATACTTTTAAGCACCCACCACACAACATGCTATTATGGTCTAGACATGAATTAAAATATATAAAATGCTGAAATACATGTAACTTGATAAAATCTCTGACTTGCCTTTTGAACAGAACTTTGGCATAAGAACTTCATCAGGACACCAGAATGACATAAAGTCATGTTTTATCCTTCTGATGATAATCATTAGATTATTAAACAGTGTTTTTGAAACTGAAGCTATTGTAGGACATTATGTGATTTTTTTTAATGCTCAATAAGAATACATGTGAATACATACCAAAAGTTCTTGAAAGTAATCATTTTGCCTGCTAGTTTAAATCCCAGTGAGCTTTGAAATAAATGTTCTCTTTTCTGTTTTCATAGAAAGATTGAAAAGACATTCTTTTCATTTGTTTTCGAACTCTCTTTCTCCCCGAGAATGCACACAATAAGTTTTGAAAAAATAAAATTTATTTTACTAAAGTTGATCCAATGAACTGTGCAGTTTCTGAGTCAAACTCTCGATGATAAAAAAAAACTCAGGCAAGAGAGGGAGGGAGAGAGGGAAATGGATGGGTGGATGGATGGATGGATGGATGGATGGATGGATGGATGGATGGATGGATGGATGGATGGATGGATGGATGGATGGATGGATGGATGACTATTGAAATTTATTCTCAATTCTTATTAGTGACAAGATCTAGTATGATAATTAGGTTTTAATTGGAGTATCAATATTGTGTTTCTTAAATATATTTTTCATATATTTTTGATTTGTACTTAACTCTGTCTAAAGTGCAAGATTGTTGGCTAATTAAGTAAAAACATGATCACTTCAAATTAGAAAACAAGAGTCAGAGTTAACAGTGTTTATTTCACCTCATTAGATTTTATGCCACATGGATTTTGTGCTTTCTCCTTTTTCTGAGTGAATCCTGGGAACTGAAATAAAACCGGACTGCTGTCCAAGCCGGTTGTAAAGTTTTTCATCTTCACCCGTCCTGGGAGAAGCACATCCCCCTTTCTTTAAATTCTGCACTCATACACTCAGAGCCGGATCACAGATGGCTCTTAACAGTCTCGGTGCTCTGCTTTTGTGAGTGCTGTCCTCTAACCATCAATACACTCTCAGAATACCCTCACATCACAAGGTCTACCCACAATCCTCTTTTCTTGTCCTTCATCTCTCAGAACTTCTACTTTGATTTTTGCCCTTTGGTTGTAGTGACTATTTCTTACTTTTACTATTCTATGCAATTTCCTTCCTCGTCTCGCTTTCCTTTCTCAGTAGCTCATTGTCTCCATCCTCTCCCTTGCTTGGAGCACAGCTAATCTACGTTACTTCTACATGGGAACAACAAAGGGATCCAAATTTATAATTAATTGTCCTTAGGAGCGCCCTGAAATTGTCCTCTAAAACTGACAGGGACATTTTATCCTGCAGGAATAACCACCAGGGTAAATCTTAGGGAGAAACTATAAACACAGACAGCAGCAAAACATGCTGACACACATGTCCTCACTTGTGGTCATGTGGTCACAAAAAAAAAAAATCCTTTTTGTCTGGCTTTTACTCACTGTAATTCCAGGTCATTCAGCTCCTGAGGCAGGAACCTGTAGAGTGCTACATAGGTGTGGATGGAGTGGACTTCAATGCGCTTGGGCACCTGGATACGGGGTTATTCGGGTTGTGAGATAGAAATACAAATGCCAGAAATGAAACAACAAAGGCTGACCTTCACAGAGTAGCTGACTGAACAGAGCTCTACCTTTGAACTGCTGTCCTCTGCAGGAATCTCTGCTTGCTCGCAGCTCTGCTCCACCTCCTTCTCCATCTCTTCCTCTGGAACAGCGGCGTCTGGAAGTGGCGCGAGGATTTCTGTGAAAGTAGCGAAAAATAAAAGACCCTTACAATTATGCGGTTGAATTTTTTTTAACAAGCAAACAAATGAAATATCTCTCTCATGCAGGCAGTCATGCACAGGTAAACGCAGCAGAGACATTGACCCACACACAGCACATTTCACATACACATAGCAGCATTTACCCCCCGTCTCCTGAGTTATTTCCTCCTCCATGCTGCACTGTCTCTCCTGCCTCTCCTCACCTCCTTCCCCCTTGAGGAATGAAATAAAGAGGAAACAATAAAATGTTAGCACCCAGCTGCCAAAGACAACGTACATTTGCTCAACAGATGTCTAATCAGTTTGTTGTCCTCCATTAAGAATACTATTTTCTGAATTATCTTAGCTGACTTTGCCAGAGATGACAATGGTAGATAAACTAGGGGTTAAAATTTTGGGAGGGAACATTGATATCATAATTATACATAAAAATACATCTTATTGTAAGTGCTTAATGGCAGTCTTCACTGTCAAACTGAAAAAAGCAGTTAGTAGCTTTAGTGATCAGTTACTATTTCACTTAGTAGTGGGCTGATTTGGATAGATTTGCTCCCTTATTAAACGAAATCATTAGTAAAAACTTATTTTTGTGTTTTTTTTTCAGGTTACAAACTAAAACTTGTTTGATGGAATGGTTAAGTGAAGTGTAGACTGTTACGGGTGATCGTCCAAAAAGATGCAACAGTGATCCGGTGAAGGAGAGCCAAGGAATAGTGAAGACATCTAGTGCACATGGCAAATATTAGAACAAAAAAAACCCATTCAAATATGAAATATGTAAACTTCTTAATGGTGGAATGTAATCAATGTAAAAAGAAGAGAAAAAATTGAGTGAAGCAAACAACTATATACATGAAAAGCAACATTAACATAAACAGAACAGGAGATGGTCATTCAACAAATCAAAACACAAAGCATACACTGTACAACAGTTGAATTGCATTTACTTGTGTCTATCTTCTACTCAAATAAATGCATCAAGTTTTAGATTTTTACCTAAATGTGTGAGTTTCCAAAAGATAAATGTGCAGTAGTAAGTTGTGTTTGCTTTTTATTAATTTTGTCAAAGCTCCAAGAGTTGAATAAACTAGAGTTTTTGGGTTAGCATTTTTTTTTTAAATTGAAAGAAGAAAAAGCCAGGAGTGGGAATTATTTCCCAGTGTACTTAGCGGCTTGTTTTTGTATCCTGAGAAGGAAGTGTGTTACGTTGATCTGACCTTGGTGTTTTATTAAGGCAAATGTTTATTTTAATGCAACTGACAGTTTGCAAAGCTAGAGGATAATGTTCTGTTCACACTAAATGTTTCTGAGCTGAATAAGCAGTTATTTTAACTTGATATTGTGAGTAAAAATTATAGAGAAATTTGTGCTCTTCCACTAGGTCAGAGAATTTTCTTTTCTTGCATATTGTGAAATAATTATTTGGTTTAAATTGTAGCAATAAGTTAAAACTCAATTAATTTTTTAATTAATAAAAAAAACAATGTTAGACAACTTGTCTTTTGTTGTTAAATCAACTTAAAGAACTTCAATTTCTGAGTTAAAACCAATGCAATTTTCTTGTTTACTTAAGTTGCATTTTCAAGGCAACAGGTGGACTTTCACTTGCAAATTAAACCACCTTCAAATGTTTTACAGTGTAGTAGTGACCAGTTTCCCTCCTTACATGTCCATTTCTACAGGGATTTAAACCTTTTTATTTGACAGTTTGAATTGTTTTGTCTAAATATTACATTATGCTTCATGTTTACACCTTTATATAAAGCATAAAATGACTCTGTAAAGCTCCCAGTAGAAATTTACAACCTACTAAATGTTCTGTACCATGAATTTGTATGCATGACCTCAGTACCTGGTCAGTGATTCAATGGACCGGAGCAATCAAACCCAGTTTTATGGCTAAGACACACATTCAACTGTCCTCTACCCTCATTGACAGGGGACATGATGCCGTACCAAGCTGCGCGTTGGTGATTCTGATAAACTGCCAAAACTGGAACGGCTCATCTGTGCCAAGGACGTCCCGTAGCGTAAGGCGGCATACACGGGGTCTACACGCATCCGCGCAGCCTCTGAAACCACACACACACCACACAAACACATATTTATGCCTGAGTAAAAATCACACCCATAAATTATTAATTAACTCCAAGCTTCTGCTGCAGACACGCCACAATTAGGATGACACGCTGAGATAATGCTGTACATCATAGATATTGCGCCTGTGAGAATCTGGAGGAAGCGGGCTAAATATAACAGCAGTAATGCATTCAGTCCTGGGCCAAAGTGACCCACTTAACATCTGAAAGTGCGCAGCAGCCAAAAGTTAAGAAGACATCAAGACAGTCTAATAACTCTACTGAGTCTTAGTTTAAGAGTTGTGATATATCTGGAGCTGTAGCGAGTACAAAGAGAATAAGATACGATATTTAAAATATGGAAATCCCCTCAAAGTCTTCATCTCTGCATTTCGTGTAGACTGCAATGCTCAGTGCTACCGCAGCATATTCTAGGGTAGGAATGAGATTTTCTGCTCCTATTTCCATCCACCTCGACATAAGTGGAATGGAAGGCAGATGGATTTTTTCTTTTTTTGCTATAGTTGCACATATGTTTGTGTGCAAGTGTGTATGTCTGTGCAGGATGAAGCAGCAACGATTTGCAATTTCATACCAAATGAAATACCATACCACTGTGCTGTCGTCAGAAAAATTCACCAGGAATCCAAAAAATTTTAATTCTGACATAAGACTGAAATCAGACGGGTATTTAAGAGTGAACATCCCTGGAGGAAGTGCTTCTGCAAAATGAAGTAATCACAGAGGACTAAATAAACCTTGTTCTTGTTTGTTTTTTCTGTATCTTGCTGAACGAGTATCTGAGAATTGAAAATTTAAAATGACTCTAGCTGTAACCTTAGCATCTAAACATGAAAGTTGATTCTTGTTTTAGCATGTCCCACATTGTGCTGTGAAAACAAGATTGCGACCTAAAGCACCAACTGTCCTTCACCGTACTCTTGGAGAGTACTCTACTTGTCAAAGTAAATCTGCTGGTTTTCTCCTTGGCACTCAAACGAAAATTATAATTGGTACACTGCCAGACAGGACACAAAAAAAGGCATGTAGCCTACATAATAAAGCTAAGAAAAGGTTTCAAAAATTGCAACCTGCGTTTTATAGAGTTAGTGTAGTATACATCAGCCCATGTTTGAGTCGTCGACGTTACATTGTTTTGTGCTAATCAAATTTTAATGCCAAAACATATTTGTTTTCAATTATGCAATATAAATTGGAGGAAATATTAAAATGAAATAGCTCTTTAACACTGATGAAAACTGTGAATTAGATGCAAATACCAGTTCTGATATTCTCGCAGTGTTTACAAGTAATTTGAAATTTATCTCTCGCTCTGTCACATAAACGATTTAAAAGCAGTCGAGGCTAAATTGTTTTATGACTTCCAGTTATTAACTTGCTTGACGTCTTTATTTATCAGACTTTTTGTCTGATAAAATGGATGCAGTGCTGAGAAATGGATGAGTTTCTCAGCACTGCAGAGAAACTCATCCATTGATTTCTTTCCTACCATCTGAGCCATCAATGAGAATGGAGTGGAGTAGACAGTAGTACATAGAACACTTTTATCATCCAACCAAATCATATGCTGAGAGCAGCTAGATAACTCTTTATGGGACGGACTTTGTTTTCAAGAGAACCAATTTAACATTTTAATACCATAGCATGTTGTAGCAGTCTTAACAATATCATAATATCATAATAGTAATCAAGAGTAACATTACTTCTGTATTTTAATAAGTAGCAGGACATTGTGAGTTTGACAGATTGCAGACTCAGCATGTCCTGGCAGAGACCCATTCTTTGAGGTGATGGAGCTGCAGGTTGATTGTATCCTGATGCATGAGTTATACAAAAAGTCCCAGCATGAGATGCTGTGACTTAGTCAGCACTGTGTACTTCACACGAGGTGAGACACCACAGTAGCTGCTAGGGGTGTAAGAACATATAGTGATATGAAAAAATGTGATATTAAAACACCACAAAATATCTCCTCAGACTGAAGTGTCTCACAAAACCCTTGGCCAATTGCTGTCAGTGTGCAACTTTGGTGAAAAGCCAGGGAAATGACAGGAGATATTGGACTCACACAAATACCTTAGTGTTTACCTGAGCAATAAACTTGATTGGAGCCAAAACCATGATGGTCTTTACAGAGTAGACTATCTTCTGCGAACATTGAGGTTTCATGGAGCATCAAGTGCTGAGACAAAGCAGTTAGATGAGCTCATTAGGAAGACCAGCTAAAGATCTGAAAATAAAGTTGAAGTGTTGTATAGCGTTTGTGTATAAGAAACAAGGGAGTAGAATGTTGGATGCCACCAGATCAATCTTTTTGTTGTCATCGCCGTTTCGTTTAAGTTTTCTTTTCCATTTTTATGCCTGTAGCTAACAACTGAAAACTAAAGTTTAATTATATGAGTCTTACCACAATGGTCAAAAAACTACTGGCTGAATTTTCAGCAGACTTTATCTTAAAGGTACGTCTTGCTGGTGTCAGTTCAGTAGTTTTGGATGTGAAAGAAGTTTATCTTCAGTGCAGACAGAGTGTCTGCATCGTGTAGCATGAGGATAAATAACGTTATCCTCACACAACAACAAAAGTTCAGTGCATACGGCATTGAAATGCAAGGCATATCTGCTGAAGTGTAACAGCAGCATTAGTTTTTTCCAATTAAATTAGTGAAATTTTATCCTTACTCATTCTTGTAAACTCAGTATTGTATCACTTCATGAGCTGGATATATTGTTACACCCCTCCTCACTACCTCTCTTTTCTTCCCCAAGGAAAACAGCAGCTCATCAAAAGATAAAGAAAAAAGGAATATTTTGGAGTCCTGTCAGGCAATGGTGTAAAAGCAGGACTTTAGAAATTCAACATGTGTTCAAAACCTAATTTATGAGGTGTAACCACATCTCAGGAGAGAGTTGGAAAGAGCTCATGCTGATTATAAATTAGGAAGCATTTCAATGTTTATGGAGATTTTAAACATGCAAACTGCAGTGCCTGTCTTTTTAAGCTTCAACAGTCCGGCGTTATACATATAATCATAAACAGATTAAAAAACATAAACATCACAGCTTGCAAATATTTATTCACATACTTTCAGAGTGCAGACCATCCACCAGCCTCCCAGAAAGACTGAAGTTGTTCTTCTTCTTTATCTTTTCCCACTTCATGCTTCCGTAGTTGTAAGGTGAGAGGGAGGTGGCTCTGGGTTTGTTACGGTACAAATGGAAGCGCACAAAAATCTAAAAATACCCCAAATCACTAGACAGAGCAAAGTCACAAACAAAAGCACAGAGACGCAAACAAACCTGTGCACCCACTTTCACAAACACACGCGTGCACACAAGCACTCTCCGAATGCTCACCCTGGCTTGGCTGAACTTCCTTGACGACAGCCAATTGGTCATTGACGAGCATCGGCGAGCTGAAGTTTCGCTTGAATGCTCCAGACTAATGGAGGGAAGCAGAAAGCAAAATGACTTTTTCAGCTTCCGTTACTTCCTGTGTACAAATCTGGACCATGGGAAAATGGACTCGACTGCGAAGCGATTTTAGGACCCCAATAAAGTCATATCAAAAACACAAAAAGGCACACTGACGAGCATGAGAGCGCTGCCAGACCTGAGCACCTGCTGTAGGAAGAAGAAATTATTTCTGTATTTATCTGCTGCCTTCATTGGTGGACAATGAATTCACACGACAACTTTCGCGTATGCATTGCTTAGATACAAGCATGGACAAGGAAGCTTGTGTTTGTGAGTCCCTGTGATTGCAATTTCACACTGAATTAAGCACAGTAAGTGTCTCAGCTGAGATAAGTTTGTCTCTGTCTTTACTTGCAAATTTAGACGCTCTGAGTCTCTTTGCCATGTTGAGAAAGAAAACAAAATGTTTCTCCTCATTATAAGATGTATTTTACCTTTCCATGCCCTTTTCACTACCCTGCATCTCCTCCTGATTGTAGAAAGCTGTCAAACTGCAGTGCGCTGTCTTCAACAAAGTGCTCTTTAAATGTTCACAGTTGCTCTCAGAAGGTCTCGTCTCCTGCTGCATACTAATGTTTTCACCTATCCACAAGAAAAGTTACTAGAAATCAAACTTTGAAATCACTGGAGAGGAAATTTATAATTCCCTTGCAACGTATGTTTTTTTGACAACCAAATTTGTTTATCATTGCAATTGATAATGGTTTGGTCTAAAATAATTTAAAGCATCAATGTTTTTTTTGTGGTTTTTTTTTATCCAAAGTCAACCAATATAATTCATGGCTTGTGACATCTGAATAAATATTATATTAACATGTCAGCAGTTAGATTAAATGTGGTAAAAAAAAGTGGAAAGCCTGTTTGATAGTAGTACCCAGATCTGATGACTAAACTGATTATGACTTCAGATTGGAGTGATGCATTTATTTTTAACAACTGCAAGAAAAATAAAATCACAAAAAACCCCAGTGGTAAAGCAGTACAGACCTCCATTGCAGGAAAAATAAATGATGCTGGTTGATAATGTGACACGAGGCACCAAAATTCGGCAGTAGATGGTGAGGTTTGAAAGGAAGCAGCGAGGGAATTTTGCAAATATCCTACAGAGATTCTGAAGCACTTTCATCTAGTCTCAGACTTTTTTCCTGACAGACACTTCAGATGAAGATCAGACAGAGGGAGAGCTGAAGTTGCAAAGGTTTCAACCTTACTTGTTTGAGTAAGAGTTGTGATGGAAAAATTACAATAAGGTCACATCTGCTAGTCATGTTATATGGAATGATTGTGAACTCTCACCAAAAGAACTATTTGGGTTACATGTAGGTTGGAAGTTGTTTTCTACAGCTGCATCAGAACCAGACTGTCTCGCCGCTTGTTGTTAATTCTTTATCCTTGGTATAAAACTCATGTGTTGTCTCTGCCTGACAGAGCTTTTCATCCAGACCTGTTTCATTACTGATTGTCCTACAAGCTCTCTGTATTGTGCACAATATATGAATAAACCTGATTGAGTGATTTCACCTGAACAGTGCTTAGAAATAGTATTTTTTCCACGACAACTCAGACTCTCCACAGACCCGCAACAGCCTTTCAGGGTTTTAACTAGACCTTCCATTTCTTAATTCTTAACCAGTTTGAGGTGGACTATTATTAATTATTATTATTATTATTATTATTATTGTGTTGTCATATGTTTGAACATTGTGGCTTTATGACATGACCTTATTTTTTTATTTTATTTCATTTACTGCTGCAAAACCCAGATGGTTCTGGTCCTGTTCAAATAGCTTTTTCTCAAGATAGTTCACTTGTTACAATGAGTATAAGAAGTGTTTGAATGTATTAATTGAAAAAGTTGTCATGTTGCTTATTCACATTGCTTCACATTTCTTCTCAGGATTTTGCTCATCAATTGGTAATTATTCTAAATAAACTGAGGGCTTAAAGTCTAATTTGTATGTTTTGCATTGGCTTTGCAATGCAAGGCCAAATGTATGTTCTCAAGGTAGATTCAGTAATTAACACCTCGACTCATGTTTAATTTTTCATGTTTTTTATGCTTCTGTGGAGCTTTTTGTTTATAGTCTTGCAAAATTTGGACATATTTTCCCCACACTGGTGACAAGGAATCTCTAATATGGGAGAAACTGTAAATGTTTAAAAAAAAATTAATGCAGCATAAAATTGCATATACCTTTCCATGGCATTGCTGCTGCGAGAGTTCTGATGTGCACCACAGGTGAGCAGCCATCTTGCATGTTTTACACCGCAGAGCTTGTTTGGAGTTTCCTACAGAGAGGGTTAGACAAAGAATTAAAGACACGGAAGACGGACATAGATGTAGCCACAATGAAAGAATAACAAACAAACAAAAAAAACTGAAGCAGCAGGGTGCATAAAAAGTGTGAAAAGAACAAAGTGGCCTACAGATCACAGAAGCAGATCTGTGTCTTCTCAGATTATCAAGCTCTGTTCTGTTGCAACTGCAAATACTAACAGCTTATAATCAACAGCTCTTAAAATATGGCAAGATTGAAAAGCAGCTGGAGATATTTCAGACATAATAGATTTAGGAATGATTCATCAAGTGTTTTCATTTTCACTTAAAGTGTTGGAATGACAAAAAAAAAAAAAACTGTCTCCAGATGTTTTCTTCCTAATTTGTTTTCTGATGAGATAATCACTATTTATAATGTTTATACGCATGAAGAGGCCAAAACCTTGGTTTTTATTTTAGAACCAAAGAAGAGTGATTTCTGAATTTGCTGCAGATGAGGATAACATCAACAAGCTACTTAAGAAAGAAGGGGAAAAATTAGAGGGCTTTAAGAAAGCACAGTTTTTACTTTAAAGAGGAAAATTGATTCTACTTAATCAGCTTAACAAGGAGAAAGGAGGCTAGACTTTATTTGAGGACTGCTGATGAGTGCAGCCAGGGCGAAGTGATGCATTACATAAATAAACCCCACAATGCATGCAAAACAACAGCCTGGACGCAAACACAGGGGAGCAGGTAGGAGGCTATAATCAGTCATACTGACAGGAAACACATTTAGGAGAAATACTAGTAGCTGTTAGCTCATAAGAGCAGCAAGGCAGAGATAAAAGAAAACTACACTCAAACTGCACTGAAGAAAATGAGTCAGTTTTAATTAAATGTCCACTTACTGGAGCCAAAATAAATCTGGTTGTTTGAAAGTTTGTCAGCTTATAAAAATGTGTTTGATGTGTTGCACGCGTTCTTTAACCTTCTATTTAAGGTTATTTGTACAACTTATACAAGGTTTTAAAACTACAAGCTAGACTTTTTGTAAGAAAAATCACACTGACATTTAACATCTATAACAGTATGTCATGATCCATTTTATGTTTTCTTGCTATTTAGTTGTAAATCATTGGAGTCTACCACCCCAAAAGCATGTTTCTGGGTCTCTGATGACATCACATGAGGTATAATACAATTGAAACAGGTTCTTTAATTGTTTTTCTTTATTTCCCTGTTTTGAAATCAAGGTTGTCCTTCACCAGTGTTTCCTAATATTCTGTGGAGCAAAACAAAATATTCAGGGTTTAGAACACTGCCTGGATTTAAGTAAAATTTGGCAACAGTAAAAGGTTTGCGAAAGAGGTTCAGGACAAACTGGAATGTAACTCAAAAGCTGCACAACACGTATGAAAATTTTTGAAAATTGTTTGCTAATGCCTGCTGATCAACTTCTCTTTTACCTCTTGTGATGCCATTGACCTGAATACACAAAGCAAAAAGACCAGTTTTGAATCTCAAAGCACATTTTAACCTCTAAGTTGCACATACATTCCCACATCCCCTCCACAAATGGTCATCAGTCTGAGCCAAATATAGCGACATGGAATCATGTAATCTTGTGGGAACAGCTTTAGCACCTTACCCACTATCATGTGCTTGCAGTGCTGGCAGTTGGTGGGCTTCCGAAAAATGTGGTCCTGAAAACAGTGGTTAATCTGAGCTCGGGGAGGCTTTGCAGGCAGTGATGGAGAAAGGCTGAGAGACGGTGAGTGGGAACAGATGGAGGGGTTGGGGCTAAGAGACGGTGAAATGGAGGGTGAGCGTTCGCCAACGAGAGGGGAGCCGGGTGGCAGCGGAGGAGAAGGCGGTGGTGGGTCAGTGATAAAGTCGGCGGGCAGGCGAGCGTCGCTGTAGGACCTCTGAAAGAAGTTCTCCACGCTCTTGCTGCGCATCATGGTCTTGAAGGACAGTGAGCGTTTCAATCTCTGGAGCTGCACACATTGATGAAGACAGGAAGGAAAACAGATAATAAACACGAGCTGAGCAGGAGGCAATAACACATGCTGAATGCACCCTCAGGACAGCACAAGCAATATCCCAGCATCCATAAACAAAATGCCATGCTCTCACCAGTTCTCATTGGGGATATAGGGTGACTCACAGCACGCAATATTACCTCATGTGAATAAAATATTAATAGCGAAGTTTCAAAGTTCTCTTAAGTGAGACAAAGTGTTCCTCATATGATTGGTTCATGGTTAAACAAGATAAGCCAATTCTCTTTATGACCATCTGCTGTTATATATTGAACTCTGCCGCGTGTAAATGTTTTTTTCTTCAGTAGTGGTCAAAGGGAGGTGTTGTCATTAAATGAAATGGGTTTACACAGTGTTATCATGTGCCAACAGCATATCCAAGTGATGCTGCTAGTACGACTGATGACATAAAAGGTTTGCACTGAGAAAACAAGGCTAAATCCAAACATTATAGCAAAATTGTGTTGTGTAAAAGTCTTTCCTAAACCCTCACTTAGCAAATATTCCTAAAAAGTTTTGAATTGGTGCTAAATGGGATATTTTTAGGACTTTCACCGCTTTCTTCACTTGTTTTGGGAATAATATTTAAGAAGAACCAACTTTAAGTCACATCTGTTGGCACTTTGTTACAACCAGCTTGTCATAAATACATTCTGATTACATTATTTTTGTTTTTAGGCCCGAGCAGCAAAGCGCTGCGAAGGCCTATTGTATCTGTACTGTTTATTAGGCCCGAGCAGCAAAGCGCTGCGAAGGCCTATTGTATCTGTACTGTTTTATTATTATTCTTCCACCCATTTCGTGGGCCCATTTGGGGGCTTTATCATATTCAAAAACTCACCAAACTTGGCGGAAGCGACTAGGCGGTTTAAAAATTTTGAATTTTAAGGTCGCCGCAAAAATCGCAAAAAAAATTGCTCAACGGCGGCAACTAGCAATTTTCAAAAGACCCATTGCTATTCACTTACTTCATCGTAGAGACTTGAAATTCGGTACAGTTGTAGAGCTCACTAAGACGCTCAGAATTTACAAGTAATGTCATAGTGCAAGTATCGCAGGAAGTCGGCCATTTTGTATTGAAGGTCCATTTTTTACCTCGATATTGACGTTTACAGCCTTCGTATTTGATCGAACTCCTCCTAGGGATTTCGATTGATTGGCTTCAAACTCGGTCAGTCTGATCATAAGGCATGTCTGATTTAAAGTTATCAAATTGGTGAGTTTTGGAGCATGTTGAAGGGGGGTTAGCAGGGGTCAAAGTTCACCTACACGCCATGAAACAGAAAACTCTTATATTTCCTATACAAAAACACATAGAGGGACCAAACTTTCAGTGATTGGTCGTCATCGGGTGTCCTAAGATACCCTGTGGTGAAATTTTTTTTTTACGTAGGCCACGCCCCCTGAGAGCAGGAAGTGTAATGTTTTACTGTGAACGGTCGCTATCTTAGCCCTTTGACCTAATCAACATGAAACTGTGTCCAGAGACAGAAGACATGTTGGTGTGTTGTGGATTCCAACCCCGACCGGCTGCGATGAAGCAGGTGGGCGTGGCGGCGTTGCGAACGCCATCGAATTTCGTTTGGCTCTAAATTCCACAGTTTCGGGGTGAGCTGCTCCAAACTCACTAGGATGGATCCTTATCCATCCCCGAACAGGAATCCATAGCGATATTTGGTGGGCGTGGCCTAATTTTTCTATAGCGACCCCTAGAGTATTTTAAATGAACAGCCCCAAGCCATGCTTAAACCTAGAATTACGAAACTTGGTACACATGTGTATCTTGTCAGGACGTACAAAAAAGTCTCTTAGAGCCATGCTCTAAACCCAACAGGAAGTCGGCCATTTTGTATTGAAGGTCCATTTTGGACCTCGAGTTTGACGTTTACAGCCTTTGCATTTGATCGAACTCCTCCTAGGGATTTCGATTGATCGACTTCAAACTCGGTCAGTCTGATCATAAGGCATGTCTGATTTAAAGTTATCAAATTGGTGACTGTATGAGCTTGCTGAAGGGGGGTTACCAGGGGTCAAAGTTCACCTACTCGCCATGCAACACGAAACTCTTATATTTCCTATACAAAAACACATAGAGGGACCAAACTTTCTGGGATTGATCGTTATCGGGTTACCTAAAATACCCTGTGGTGAAATTATTTTTTTACGTAGGCCACGCCCCCTGAGAACAGGAAGTGTCATGTTTTACTGTGAACGGTCGTTATCTTAGCCCTTTGACCTAATCAACATGAAACTGTGTCCAGAGACAATAGACATGTTGGTGTGTTGAGGATTCCAACCCCGGCCGGCTTTGACATAGCAGGTGGGCGTGGCGGCGTGGCGAAGTGACCTGTAACGCCGTTGCCATACGTTTGGCTCTGAATTCCACAATTTCGGGCCCAGCTGCTCCAAACTCAGTAGGATGGATCCTTATGCACCCACCGACAGGAATTCATAACAAAATTTGGTGGGCGTGGCCTAATTTCTCTATAGCGACCCCTAGAGTATTTTAAATGAACAGCCCCAAGCCATGCTTTATCCTAGAATTACGAAACTTGGTACACATGTGTATCTTGTCAGGACGTACAAAAAAGTCTCTTAGAGCCATGCTCTAAACCCAACAGGAAGTCGGCCATTTTAGATTGAAGTTCATTTGACCTCGATTTTGACGTTTACAGCCTTCGTATTTGATCGAACTCCTCCTAGGGATTTCGATTGATCGACTTCAAACTTGGTCAGTCTGATCACAAGGCATGTTTGATTTAAAGTGATCAAATTGGTGAGTTTTGGAGCATGTTGAAGGGGGGTTAGCAAGGCTCAAAGATCCCCTGTGATTGACATATTACACAGTCAATTACAAAGGGGATATTTAGTCATTCCGTAGGGCAATGCTGCCCTCTGGTGTCGAATTACTGAAATAATGAAACTATTTCAGTAATTTCAGTAATTCGACACCAGAGGGCAGCATTGCCCTACGGAATGACAGAGTTCATTCCGTAGACAGAAGACATGTTGGTGTGTTGTGGATTCATTAGAGAATCAAGGTTCTCTAATCAAGAGAACCTTGATTAGGCTCTCTTGACCTAATCAAGGTGATTCTGTGTTGGATGACAGATAGGAAGTTGATCTTGCTTGCTTTAAAGTGCCAAGAGTTTTCAATGGCGGCAACGCCGTTCGTATACGTTTGCCTCTACATTCCACATATTTTGACCGAGCTGCATCAAACTTGGCCTGAGTGATCCTGGAGGCTTGCCCGTCAATCCTACGTCATCACATTATGACGTCATCTAAGCCCCGCCCCCTCGGAACCGGAAGTGCCGTTTTTTTCCTTGGAAAGCTCTGTTTATGGCTCTCTTGACCTAATCAAGTTGATTCTGTGTTGGATGACAGATAGGAAGTTGATCTCGCTTGCTTTAAAGTGCCAAGAGTTTTCAATGGCGGCAACGCCGTTCGTATACGTTTGCCTCTACATTCCACATATTTTGACCGAGCTGCATCAAACTTGGCCTGAGTGATCCTGGAGGCTTGCCCGTCAATCCTACGTCATCACATTATGACGTCATCTAAGCCCCGCCCCCTCGGAACCGGAAGTGCCGTTTTTTTCCTTGGAAAGCTCTGTTTATGGCTCTCTTGACCTAATCAAGGTGATTCGAATGATAAACTCTGTCAATGCTCGCTGCTGGCTGAACCGTGTAGGCGTGGCCAAATGGCGAATATCAGTCCCTCGCCATATGCATACGTTTGGCTCTTATTCACGCATAGATCATCCGATTGGCGCCAAACTGGATATGTATGACCTTTGTTCACCTCTAAAGAGCCCAACGAGGTTGAAATGTAATTTGGCTCCACTGTGCCCCCTAAGTTAATACATCGGCTGTATATCCTCGATGCATCGACCGATCTGCGCCAGATTTTTTGACAGTCGTCGGGGAGCGCTGCCGAACGCATTCACGCGTGTCGCCTGGTGGACTGGCGGGGAAAATGCGCGACAGCTTCTGCGGTGGCTGGCGGGCGGCGGTGCTGAAAACTGCGGCGGAGCTTCCGCGGTGGGGAGCGGGCTGCGGCTCTGGAAACCGAGCGAGAGCTTCTGCGGTGGCCGGAACCCCCGCGGTGGCCAATAGGCCGGAGTGGCGCTTGCTGCGAGGGCCGCCCGAGGCTGCTTGCAGCTTTAATTATTATTATTATTACGATTCTTCCCACCTCTTCGTGTGCCTTTTTGGGGGCTTTATCATATTCAAAAACTCACCAAACTTGGCGGTCGCGACTAGAAAATTTAAAAATTTTGAATTTTAAGGTTGTCGCAAAAATCGCAAAAAAAATTGCTGAACGGCGGCAACTAGCAATTTTCTGTTGACACAATGGTATGAACGTACTTCATCGTAGAGACATGAAATTTGGTACACTTGTAGAGCTCACCAAAAGACTCAGAACTTACATTTAATGTTATAAGCCAACTATCACAGAAAGTCGGCCATTTTGTATTGAACGTCCATTTCTTTCCTCGATTTTGCTGTTTACAGCCTTCGTATTTGATCGAACTCCTCCTAGGGATTTCGATTGATCGGCTTCAAACTCGGTCAGTCTGATCATAAGGCATGTTTGATTTAAAGTTATCAAATTGGTGAGTTTTGGAGCATGTTGAAGGGGGGTTAGCAGGGGTCAAAGTTCACCTACTCGCCATGAAACACGAAACTCTTATATTTCCTATAAAAAAACACATAGAGGGACCAAACTTTCAGTGATTGATCGTCATCGGGTGTCCTAAAATACCCTGTGGTGAAATGATGACATCACTTAGGCCACGCCCCCTGAGAACAGGAAGTGTCATGTTTTACTGTGAACGGTCGCTATCTTAGCCCTTTGACCTAATCAACATGAAACTGTGTCCAGACACAGAAGACATGTTGGTGTGTTGAGGATTCCAACCCTGACCGGCTTTGAGATAGCAGCTGGGCGTGGCGGCGTGGCGAAGTGACCTGTAACGCCGATGCCATACGTTTGCTTCTAGATTCCACATGTTTCGACCGAGCTGCACCAAACTTGGCTTGAGTGATGCTGGTGTGATACCTGAAAATTCTATGTCATCAGATTATGACGTCATCTAAGCCCCGCCCCCTCAGAACAGGAAGTGCTATTTTTTTCCTTGGAAACTTTCATCTATGGCTCTCTTGACCTAATCAAGGTGATTCTGTGTTGGATGACAGATAGGAAGTTGGTCTCGCTTGCTTTAAAGTGCCAAGAGTTTTCAATGGCGGCAACGCCGTTCGTATACGTTTGCCTCTACATTCCACATATTTTGACCGAGCTGCATCAAACTTGGCCTGAGTGATCCTGGAGGCTTGCCCGTCAATCCTACGTCATCACATTATGACGTCATCTAAGCCCCGCCCCCTCGGAACCGGAAGTGCCGTTTTTTTCCTTGGAAAGCTCTGTTTATGGCTCTCTTGACCTAATCAAGTTGATTCTGTGTTGGATGACAGATAGGAAGTTGATCTCACTTGCTTTAAAGTGCCAAGAGTGTTCAATGGCGGCAACGCCGTTCGTATACGTTTGCCTCTACATTCCACATATTTTGACCGAGCTGCATCAAACTTGGCCTGAGTGATCCTGGAGGCTTGCCCGTCAATCCTACGTCATCACATTATGACGTCATCTAAGCCCCGCCCCCTCGGAACCGGAAGTGCCGTTTTTTTCCTTGGAAAGCTCTGTTTATGGCTCTTTTGACCTAATCAAGATGATTCGGATGATAAACTCTGTCAATGCTTGCTGCTGGCTGAACCGTGTAGGCGTGGCCAAATGGCGAATATCAGTCCCTCGCCATATGCATACGTTTGGCTCTTATTCACGCATAGATCATCCGATTGGCGCCAAACTGGATATGTATGACCTTTGTTCACCTCTAAAGAGCCCAACGAGGTTGAAATGTAATTTGGCTCCACTGCGCCCCCTAAGTTAATACATCGGCCGTATCTCCTCGACGCATCGACCGATCTGCACCAGATTTTTCGACAGTCGTCGGGGAGCGCCGCCGAACGCATTCATGCCTGTCGCCCGGTGGACGGGCGTGGAAAATGCGCGACAGCTTCTGCGGCGGCTGGCGGGCGGCGGTGCTGGAAACTGCGGCGGAGCTTCCGCGGTGGGGAGCGGGCTGCGGCTCTGGAAACCGCGCGAGAGCTTCTGCGGTGGCTGGAACCCCCGCGGTGGCCAATAGGCCGGAGCGGCGCTTGCTGCGAGGGCCGCCCGAGGCTGCTTGCAGCTTTAATTTTCTTTTACATCTTTTACTAATATTTACAGTAATGCACTAAAAGTCAAAAAGACCTGCAGCAGTGGATATATTATTCAGTTTTTGCTGTGTTTTGATTCTGGTTCCTAAACACATCATTTCAAAAAATATGAATCTTCTTTTGTCCTCCACTTTCCTCATTGTTCTAAACAAATATTAAATCAAACATCTGTGAAGAACCTCCAAGGAGCTTAAAGAAAAATTTATTAATACCACTTTACAATAGAACAAACCCTCGCTCCTTTGAAGCAATTTTAAAGAAATATGCCATATAACACTTTGCACAAGGTCTAACAGAACATAAAGACATAACTAGCTGTTGCTGTATTTCAAAAACCACAAAAGCAGAAAAATTCTACTGAACTGCAGTTGCTTGGCATTGATTGATGGATGGACGTTTCTAGAAATTTGCCTGCTGCTTTGCACGTATATGCTCATAATGCGCACTGACATGCCGCTTCAGTCAGCGAGGAAGCTGCCCTCTTGAAGGGGAAGAGTGGCGTTGCACACACACCCCAACAGACAGACACACAGACAGATAATCAGAGCAATGCAGACGCTATGTGCGCAGATGCACCGTCTGTTTGCGCTCGTTCTGCTCGGTGCCAAACTTAATCACTTTACGGGGACATGTTGTTTGCAGCTCGGTGTGTCTGGTAATGAGATATGAAGACAGTTTGTCTATTTAAGAGTATGCATCTGTGTGTGGGACACATAGAGGCAAACGCACAGAGACTAAAGAGTAAGTGCATTTGCTCTCTCCATATGTTTCCTGCATAATTTCATTTGGATAATATAACCTCATTAGATTAAAACGATGAATACTCTGTTTGCCGTTAACTGTTACAGCTCTGTTTGCACTTATGGTTTTCTGCTCTTGGCGGCCCTTCGTGGCTCAAATTTTGAAATTTAACCCAGGTATTTTTAATAACGATTCATAGAAAAAAAGATAATCTAAAATGTATTTTCCCTTTTTACCATCATGTAACTCAGGTAACATGAATCTTAATTTTATTTTCGCTTTCTTTTAACAAATGTCCAACCAAGGACTGGGTTTGCAAATTAGCCTGTGACTAGAAAACCTATGTACATTACAATGATTGCTCTGTGTTTTATCATGTAACATTGTTTAATGTGCTGTGCTTGATTAAATACTGTAAATCTGAATTGCATGTGTTTGATGTGTCACATTCATATGTACATTTTTTTCCTCTGACTCTCTTTTCCTCTCTTTTGTCTGTATTCTATAAAAGCTTTCAACTAATAGGTGACTTTATTCATATATTTTGGAAAAGTACTGAAACGCATGAACTTGCAATACTTGATTTAGGTATTTTCCAAATCTTGATAATAATTTACTCATTTATTTATGTCTGTCCATTAATTTGTGTGTATGTTTCCATCTGCATATTTATCCAAGTCTGTTTTTTTTAAAAAAATAAATAAAAACAATCTCTTTCAATTGCAATTTATTTCTTTTCACTTTGTGATTAAAAACTGCCCCTGAACAAACAGATTTTTCCTCCTTACAGTGCATTGTTGGTTATAATTTGATTTTCATGTAAACAACTGAAAGAAAACAACAACAAAGTCTGTTCAAAGTGGTTGTTACTGATTGCTCTGATTGTTGCCCCAGCTTCATTATTAAGGCTTAAACAATAAATTCAATTCAGTTTATTTATAAAGGGCTAATTCACAATAAAAGTCGTCTCAAGGCACTTTGCCAGACAAATAGATCTAATTTATATACATAAAAATGCACAGAGAATCTGTGAGTCTAAATAAATTCAGTTTTATCACTCCCTTCCAGCCATCAGTCAATGTTTTTTAAGTCTTTAATATTTTTATTTATTTCACTTTTTTCCAACTCTGTCTATTTCCAGCTGGAGCCGAGCTCATAATCAGAGCAGTCGAGTGGTAGCATAACAGCGCCGGCTGAAGCACATGTCTCAATTACTGTCAGTGTGCAGCTCTAAAAAGCCTTCCCGTTACCCTTCATTTGAGCATTACGTGAGCGGATCCTACTATGGAGTCAAAGCCAAAGTGACCTCACGCTCGAAAGGGAGGCATCACTACGCCATCTCACATGAATCTCTGTGGCAGGTGAGAAGCTCAGATGGTAAGAAGAGAGACAGGTTCAGAGGCGGCATTTAACATGTGAACAAAGTCATTGTGGCAAAGCCATGTAACTCAATTTCATACAAATCAAGTCAGCTTTTTGAATGTAGCCAGTAATAGAAAGGTTTTCAGGAACAGAAACCAGAGAGGGTGATTCTTGCTGATGATACCAGAGGGGGAAATCATCAAATTTGTCTTATTTTAGAAGAGAAACTGATGCTTCAAATGCATGCCACTTAGAGCCGGAGCCATTAGGGAGGTGCATGTTTCCCCTTAAAGTACTTTTAGACACTGCATCCGTCTTTTACACAATCAATGGCCAAAGTCAAAGAGCCACAAATGACAAAGTAATGTTTCCTGCACTTTTATTTGTAAAGTAACAATTCCTGCATTAACCAGTCTTTTGTTGTACGAAACAAAAGCCCAGATTCACTTGGACTGTTCCATTTCTGTATTTAGCTCCACGTTTTGCACATCTTTTCCGCCTGGCACAATTTTTGACTGAGGACCGTATTTAGTGGTGCAAACGAACTGAACTACTGGAGATGTTAATAATTTGCAGTATGCAACATGCCTCACACATCTGGGAGAAATTACATTCAGTAAATTTCCAAATACAATATATATATAGTATATACAGTATATATATATATTTACACATGTCTGCTTTGAGAATCCTGCTCTTGGCAATCAGTGTAATTTACATAAATATACATGAAAACGAGCAATTTTAACATAAATTCATCCAGAATGTCTAATTCAAAAACAGAAAGTCTGAGTTTGGACACAGAGAGATATACTGTTGGCTTCAGGGTGCAGCCTAGGTTTATTTCCAAAATCTTTTAGCAAATCAAGCCTAATATCTTTACACTCATCAAAAAAAGTGTATAGCTCCCAAAGGAAAGTAGAAAAAAACATTTGGGGCAGGTCATCTTATTAGTAAATCATTAATCAATGCGTTAATAGCCATTTCATCTGGTTTAGGGTCCTACGGTGGTGGAGCTGATCCCGGCAGTAAGCTATTTTTGTGGTCCAGTAGTTGCTTCTAAAACCATAAAAATCACCACAAAAATACTTTTATTTTACTCTTCTAACACAAAAAGTCTTAATGCTGAAGGGAATCTAAGTTCTCATCTCACAAGAACTGCATGAGTCCACCACCAATCACATACAGTACTCACATGTTTTCAGTCTAAATGTCAAAAATCAAGGCTCTGCAAGAAGACAGCAGAGTCTGAACATCTATAAATCAATAATAAGACTTTTGCTGAATACAGACATGAGCTTCAGTTAAAATTTAATGAGGTCAGACTGAGATATTTATGGAATGTCTGAATGTGTCTAGAGGTCACAACCAAACAATAAAGTGTTGATTCTATCAGGAAGCTGCAGATATAAACAGCTTTTCTCCACAATATGCCGACGGCTTTCAGAGATCTCTGGAGTGAGGCACATTTTATTCATTGAACGTTGAATCGACTAACTCTCACAGTTTTTATATGCAACTGTAACATTAAATGTGCATTTTCAAACAGATGCTTTTACTGTTGATGTATCGGCCCATTTTTGCTGCTTGGTTGAATGTCTAGGATGTTAAAGTTCCGCCCCCTTTTCAAATTTCTTCATTTCATATTTCGAAATATCAATCTCCATTTTTAAAATGTGGAAATATCCCTCTGTGCCATTGGAAGAAAAGTGGTGGTTCAGAATATATTGGAAAAAAAGAACCACTGAAGCGGATATACTCCTCCAGCTAATCCAATTAGAACAGCATAAAGTCCAAAGTGCTTTTTATATGAAAGTCCACTTATCAGTGTATACGGGCAGTAAAGTTCCCTTTAACCAGCCACAGTCAAATACATGATCAACGTCACCGTGTCCGACCTTGTTCTTGTTCTAAGGAGGGATATTTCAGCCTTAAGAAACCAACTTTAGTGAAAATGTGCTCTGAAAGACAGTCTCCTGGCTCACACCAATTCTAGGTCAGTGGAAGAATATGTAGTTTAAAGGGAATTATATCTCTAAAGTAGAACACAAAGTATTTAAACTTCACCTTGTGAACACAAAAAGAAAAACATAACGTTTCTACAAACCTATCATCACCTATCACTTATCATAAAATCTGTTTCAAGCCTGTAAAAAAAAAAAAGCTTCCTTCAGAAAAAAAACAGTGTGGACCCATTCTGTGTCCTAAAATTGGTTATTATGCATGGCTGGATGGCAGATTCCTGCTATGAATATGAGATAAGCAATGCATAATCACTGGCTGCCTCCAGTGTTCTTCTCCTATCACAAACGCTTGTACACACGCGATCAATCAAGCTCATTCACGCAGAACCACACACACACACACACACACGCCATCTCTCTCCATCAACGTTTCAAGGATTGTTTAATGGAGGAGAAACTCATAGCGCCACGTATCTTTTCTGCCCTTCTGACCTAGACTCCAATATTTCAGAGGCTCACACCTTTATTGTAGTGTCAAATCAATAACAATCACAGCAGTGAAGGTGCGATCATTAATTAAGAAAGACCTTGGCCTCCTTCAGCTGCCAAAGAGGATTATGAAAATATTATCGCAGTGAGCTTCACATCAAGTTGTCTCTTCTGAGTTAACCTTAACCTGCTTAGTCAATGCAGTTTATTTTATTTTTTTTTTTTATCTAAACATTCCCCAGATTGAATGACGCATGCAGAAAATTGATAATGTACCGACGTGACATGTAAAGCACGCTCAAGGTCGGCACATGACACAATGATATCACGTTGCAGCCCTCCCTGACTCACCGCTTACACCAGTCAAATTCAGTGTTGTAGCCTCTTCATTCGGGAAGTAAGTGAAGTGTTCGTTAACGAGATCTGAAGTTAACATAAAAGAGGGTCCTCTCAAAGAGTTGTTTGATTCAGTGGCAAACTCTGGAGATCAGAAACTGTAGTCATCTGTGTGATGCAGGTAGATCATTAGTAACACCTCAGCTGAATAAGTGAATACTGCACTGTTGTAGGGTAAGTTTCCTTCCCCTCTTTTGTAAAAGGATGAAGCTAGACCTTCATGAGGTCTCTGGATTTCCTTGGAGCTAACACAGTTCTGCAGGCGTTTTTGGTCTCTAGAGTTTCCAGAAAATCCAATTTAATTCCACCGGCAGCACAGAGAAGATTGCGGTCTTTAGTATCATGTCTCAGCAGCTACTGGATGGGTTGCTGTGAAATTTGCAACAAACTTTAAGGTTGCCCTCAGGAGGAATGTAAGGGTTAGTGATGCTGAAACATTATTTCATGTGCACCCCTACACACAGAGAGAGAAAGTGTGTGAGATGAAATTGTAGTTTGTGTGTAAAAAGATTGCCAACTTCACTTGACTTAATTTGTACAAATTATACAATTTATTCACAAAATTTGGTTAATAGAAAATGAATTCAGGTGGTTTAACATGGATTTGGGATTATTTATATATATTTGGGGAGGGATTTGTCTCAGTCAAAGTGCTTTAATAAATATTTCATCTTTCACCACTTCTAGATGATGTAAAACTCTTTTAGCCTCATAAAAACATACAATGCCAGCAATGTAACTTCTTATGAGCAAAGTGATCTTCTACAGACTTTGAATGCCACTGGATAGAAGTTTAATTTTAATGACTGTAATTATAATTTCATGTAATTTAGATTCGGAATTGGAACCAATAGTCACTTTCACACATGGTGAATGTCCTCCATATTTTACCACTGAGCCAGCTGTGCTGAAAGGCTGTACTCAGTGTGAATGTTTTTTAAAAATGAATAAATATTCTAGAGTGCACACTAGATAATTTGTGAAATTATTGTCTTTTGGCTAGCAAGCTGAAAAAAAAATGGGCCAATCAACTGGAGAAATGGGCAGACACATTTGGTATTGTTGTTGTTGACAGTGGTCAAAAACTCCCAGGCGTATTATTTACATGAGGAGAAAAGTGGTTTACCTGTTCACACTTCTCTCATGAAACACTCAAACGGCATCAAATACCCTGAGAGACCAAACAGCTCTCAACACAGACCGACATCACTGGCTGCTGTGCTCACATTCCTGCCAACGTTGGCAGCACATTGTTGGATGCTGCAGAGAAAGTCCACACTTCCTGACTGCCCTCTGAATCATTTTGGCAGCATACACAGCTGTCCTTGATTTTCCTTTTTTTCTTTTTTGATATCCATCTATGTTGGAATTTGCTGCTGGTGGATTTCTCAGAGCATCTGCTAGTGGAGCCTCTCTCTGCCAGTCTTTTCCTGTCCAATTAAGACACGGACACATGTCTGAGTCTGATTAGATTACTTCAAAATTACCTCCTGTGAATGAGATTTCTATTTCAGAAATGCTCCTGATTAGGTGTTTTAAATAGACATGGAACTGAGACTTTAACAATGCATATTATTTCAACCCTGTTTTCCACAATAAACTCTTTTTGTAGGTACAAATTTAAACTGAAGTGCCAAGCCACTTCAAATGAGTTTACA
This sequence comes from Xiphophorus maculatus, assembly GCF_002775205.1. Classification (NCBI taxonomy): domain Eukaryota; kingdom Metazoa; phylum Chordata; class Actinopteri; order Cyprinodontiformes; family Poeciliidae; genus Xiphophorus; species Xiphophorus maculatus. The sequence continues at coordinate 6,664,422 of NC_036458.1, read as the reverse complement.
AAAGAATAAATACTGCAATCTAAACTCTGCTAGGTTATTTATTTTTACCCAAGAGTCGATCTTCTTCTTTTGTTTTGGACTTTTTTGTTAGTTTTTTGTCTTAACTTACTCAGGGCTTTAAAATATAATGCTCGTAACATTTTAATTTTTTGTGTCCATGACTCTGCCCTCAGCTGCTGATGACAGCAGTTCTTTTCTCTGATCCTACTCAAAGCTGGAGCCAAGATAGCACCAGGTTATCAGTTCTCGTGCCAGAGTTTTTGGTGGGAGAAACAGAAACAGTTGGTGTAAAACAAGTACTAGCACCAGTTTAGCACTGGAACTGGTTTGGAAAAACTGGAATTGGCAGGGAAAACACCAACAATGAGACAATGAGTTTCTGCTGGACATTTTTTCTCTGATAAGGGAGTTGCCCCCTCCCACTGTCACTACATATTTCGTCAGGATGAGGGATTGCGGCAGCATGAATGACTCGACAATCTGTTGGTCTCGTTTAGAGATAACTTTTTAATAGCCGACAAAATATCATATGAATCTGAATGTACTATATTATAATTAAAATTAAATTTATCTATGTAACTGGATGAAATTAAAATACATTTAATTTTAATGAGATGACTTTCATTATTTTAAACAGAGCTGTAAAAAAGCTTTTACCTCTGCAACGATTCCTTCCATTTTTGCTGTTTGTTTTTGTTAAATTTGCATGTTCAGATTATTATGCAAATTTAAAAGCAGACAAAGATAACATAGTAAATGCAAAATGCAGTTTTTAAATTATGGCTTTATTTATTATTCAAAAATAAATGAGTAGAAAGAAATCTTTTACATCAGCGTGAAAGAATTCTGACCCACAATTCTTTGCAGGATTGTTTTAATTCAGCCATATTGATGGGTTTTTGAGCATCACCTTCTTTCTTAAGATCATGCAACAGTGCCTCCATTGAATACAAGTCCAAACTTTAACTAGACCATTTCAAAACCTGCTGTGAGACAGGCTTTATTCTGTGATTCCCTGGTGCCACAAGGCTGATAGTACTCAGGCCTGGGTGTGGCTAGTTATTGAAATTAAAATAATCTTTGCAAGACAATGTTTTCAACCAGTTATTTCATGGGGTGATTACTTTTCAATTAAAGTTCTTGGTCCAAATTAGTTTGAATATGTGCTTTTTTAAAATTGCTATTTTATTTATTTAGGTTATCTTTATTTGATACAAAAAAATTGCTAAAGTGTGACAGAATGCAAAACCAGAGCAAGTCTGTAGTGAGTAAATACTCATCTCCCACTCTACACTGAATTAAAGTGAATTTCAAACAAAGCAGTGGAATTCAGGCAAGGCTGCATTAATCAATGCAAAGAGTGGATGCACTTAACAAAATTCATGACTTTGTTATTAAAGATATAATGTAGTTAAGCCAAAGCCGGCATTCAGTTCAACTGAACACCAATCGGTTCTGCCTGGAGTCGAATCACTGATGATTTCCTTTGGTCTCAGCTGGCGAGGAGGGTGGATATAGAGCGGATCGCCCCAAAGTGAGCACAGTTAGCTGGCAGCAATGTCAGCTTCTCATGGAGGACATCAAATATTTAGATGCAGCACAGAGCATCCAGTGGAGTGTCTGACTGCATCGCTTCGGAGTGTCACTTTGCTTCAAAAGTGCAGCCTGCAGTGTTTGTGCGTGGGCATCGGGAAGAGGAAGAGGCATGAGGTGGAGACAAAGGCTCCACTCAAGGGAAAGTTGTCCATGAAGCAAATTAATGAGCTAGTGTTCTACCATTAAAAAGCAAGCAATGGCAAAGCTTTCACAGCTCCACATCTTTGTTTAAACAGTTGAGTCAACAACTCAAATGGCATTGCAGGCACTTTGTAATGAGTCCAGGCTCCTGACAGGTAGGCCTATGTAGAGGAAAAATGATCTACAGCTGCATATTCAAGTCAAAATCTGCACTTGTAAAGCTTTCACTTGTGCATATTCCTGTGTAAATTCCAAAAGGAAAGAAGTGAGAGCAGCATTATAGGCTGGATAATTATTCAGCGGAAAAAAAAAAAGTCATGCACATGCAGAAGCTTTCAAGGTTACAATTTATCTTTAGCTATTTGTACCAAGAATAGAAGATTAAAATACCTCTTTAAAAAAATAAATAGAAAATTGAACCGCATGTGTGTGTTGAAGAAACGTACAAGAGAGAAAGTGACATCAGACGTTACGTGGGAGATTACACCTAGTGACGCAGGCATAAAAATACAACTGCATTTGCGAAATGTTGTCACCCCCATTTCATAATCAATTATAACAGGTCTGGCGGGATGGGGAGGGGGGCGGGGGAGACGCTAAAAAGCATGAACAAACAAATTTCACTATTCAGCCAATTCCCATCGGATAATGGCGGGAACAGTTTGCAAAGTTTTGCCTGAATTTAAGTGTTTGTCCTTTTTTCACGTTTCAAGAGGATGCATACATCATCTGAATAGTAAATGACTGAAGAATTTGCGCAACTTGCCTTGGATGTCATCGGCTGGATGGGCATGTTGTTTGGGGAGCGCTGGAGCTGCGAGTCGCTCTCCATCTCACTGTTCTCAGTCATCATTGGCACCGAGCCGGAGGAGGTCGTTGCAAGCAAGAATCCAAAAAAAAACTTTTAGCTCCTCAAACTGGGTTCAGTCGGCGTGGTATTACTGCTTTACGCGAAACACCGGCAGAGAGCAGATCCACGTCAAATGGAGTGTGCGCACTGCTGCTGCTGCTGCTGCTCCTGAGGGGTGACTCTCCACACCAATCACACGCTTATTGGGTAAATTAGAGACTGGTGCAGCTCATACACCAGCTGCTTTTGCTTTATTTGTATTCAGGCCATGCGTGGACATGCGTTCAGCAAAGGTTCTGTCTCCTCTCTGTATTGCCCCGTGGATCGTCCTCCGGCGCGCACCAGAAAGCTCCAGTGTGGCACAAATTCCGTTCTCCAGGTGCCAAAAAAAGATTCAGATGAGCGCAGCCTCGCGGTGTGAATCTCAAATCTCAAGACATTTTTAAAAAATAAATAAATAAATAAAAAACACAAAAAAAATGACTCCTCCGAAAGATTTAAGGAGATCAACTGGCTAAAGATTCAAAGCGAACTCTGCAGTTCACAAACGCACAGACATAATTTTAAGCGCTATCCGAGACACGCCTTTCCATGCGTCTGAGACGCACGATTGGCGGTTTTCAACCCTCAATCAGGGCTCATTTCATAGAGAGATCATTTACTTTGAAACGACACACAGATTTCAAGCCAATTCGCCAACAGCACATTGGCAAATTGGCTTATAGAGTCTTGAATGTCTTGTACCATAGGCAGAATGTTTTAATTAAAACGTCCGTGGTCATTTTAGTTATGTTAAACCAAATTTGCTTTGGGTCCTCTATTAATACTACATCCCATATTTGAAGACTAAACCCAAACAACACATAACCTCACTTCATGTAGTGTAATGAAGTATTTACACCCCACTAGCTCCATGTATTTTATTGGGATTTTATGTGGCAGCCCAAAACAAAATCGTCTATAATTTTGTGCGTAATCTTTACCAATAAAATCTGAAAACTACTCTATGCATTTTTATTTTATTCTAACAGTGTTCCATACAGGATTGCCCAGTGCTTAGCTACATCCATCTCAGTTCAACTCTGATCAGTGTCTCTGTCGGTGCTGATGAAAAGTCGCTGCCACCATCATGTCTCACAGAGTGGGAATGATGTGCTCAGGATGGTTTCCAATTTTCCACTAAACCTGCTGTTTTGCATGTAGGCAAAAAAGTTACGTTTTGTTCTCATCTTCTTAGCGCCTCTTCTGCATGTTTTCTGTGAAGCAAACTGGACTTGTTTTTGGTCACATAGGCGCACTGAGTTGTGGATGTCTCCCTCTGAAGTTCCCATGGGCCTTGATGCATCTTTAATTAATGCTTTCCTTGCCTAAAATTTTAGTTAGGATTGATTGCAATGTTACACCTGTGCCATTCTCCTTCCATTTTCATATTATAGTTTGAAGCACTTTGAGAGATGTTCAAAATTTGGTTTATAATCTAATCTTCCTTTACACTTCTCATCCTTAGCCCTAATCCTACTCTATTTACTAAGTCAGTGACTTCTCAAGACAACTATTCATTCACACTGGATTTTATTCTGGAGCATCAGAGTAAAGGGGGGAAACTCCAATAAATAGCAAACTTTTCAGATCTTTCTTTTTAAATGTTTTTGTGAACCACTTATTTTGTGTTGATCTTGTCACATACTGATTATTAGTGTCTGCTTGAAAGCTCAAGCGGTATATATGTTTGCAAAGATTGCATCAATCACACAGATACATATGAAAAGCATCTATTTCTGCATGACTCAATCAAATAAAAAATATCCATATTACTGGACTTTTTTAAAAATGTTTTTCAACACAGAGATTCATGTGCTACCATTTCTGTGTCGCAGTAAACACAGCTTTTGCCTCTACAACCTTACATAGGAATAATTAAATTTGCAAAATAGGTCATTGTCGGTTCAAAATCTGAGGTAAAAGTAAAAATGGCCACCTTCTTAAAGTGCATTTTCTTGTGGCAAGTAGCAGCTGCTATTACTGTCATGAAAGTAGGAAATAAAAGATGACTGACACTTTTAAATGTAAGAAGCGCCCCTTACTTTTGTTATTTTTGCATTTTCTTTGCATTATTTCACCAAAGCCTGACATCAAAGTTTGCTTCTAGCAGTCAGAAAGTCTTTGGGTGCGTGTGAAGAAGATGGTTCAGTTATCGTATTAATTATATCTTCACACAGAGTCAGGAGACAGCATGTGGCAGAGTGAGAAACAATGAGCACAATAAGGAAAAATAAAACAAAAAATGACTTTTTCTATAGCAGTGTCGTTGCTGTTAAAAATAAACAGGAACGTAATATGTTGGCATGCGATGATTTGTGCTCCAAACCATCTGTGTACAAACTCAGAAAAACAGAACAACAGAGACAAGTGAATGAGAGGGGGGAGATTTACATTTCTTCCACTGAGCCACTTTCCTTTCATCTCTCTATGTGATGCCCCAGGTGCCACGATAACTCCGTCTAAAAATGAGCCCTAAACACAGGAGTGGAACACATACTTTCAGCTTTGGTGATTTGGAAACGGGAGAGCTACAGCAAGACCGGTAGGAACAAAATGAGCTTCATGTGGCAGAAGACAGATCCCAGCCGCGACAGCGGTCGCCATGGTGCAGCCGCAGGACCAGAGCTGCTGCACTTTGGGAGCCCTCTGGGATAAATTGGCACCAATTGTTCATCTGTGCTTCTACCTCAGACACAACAATCTAAGCAAAAAGACAGAAATATCCAAGAAAGACACTTCAAGTCTGCAGCCATCAGTCTGTGCTCCTATTAGTTTTATTTCTGCAAGGGAGATTTCCTCTTACCACAAATTCCATTCTCAAGGTGCCAAAAAAAGATTCAGATCGGCGCAGTCTCGTGTTGTGAATCTCAAATCCTTTTTTTTTTTTTAAACACAAAAAATTACTTCTCTGAAAGATAAGGGGATCTTATACCTATGTTTTTAAATCAGTAAAATTATTAAGATCTCATATTTTCAGATCAGGGCTGGCAGGAGGAGCAGTGATTTGCTCTGTTGCCGTGCAGCAGGAAGGTCAAGGTTTTTATCTTGATCGGGAATCTTTCGGTCTGCTTTCTCTCCAGGTGCTCCAGTTTCTTCCCACTGTCCAAAAACATGACTGTTAGGGTAATTGGTCTCTCTAAATTGGCTCCATGGTATGAGTGTGTGTGTGCTTCTCTGTGTTGCTCTGTGATGGACTGGAAAGTTGCATCCTGCCTCTCCCATTAATTATAAAATCAGCATAAGGTCCATTAGTAAAGTGAAAATGAGTTCATGTCGAAGCAGGACATAGAAAAACACAGATCGCACCAAAATGCTGCTGCCAGAGTTTTTACCAACATCACAAAAAATGGAGCATGTAAAACCGCGTTCAGTTTTTTTTTTCTAAAAAAAAAGGGGAGATTTTAAGGTTTTATTAATGTAACCGAATGACCTTGAGCTTTCAGTCATCTTCACACTTGCTTGACGGGTTTGAATGATCTCGATTTCATCAGAGAACAGCTTTATTTAGTGTTTTATGGACTGGAATTAAAAAGGGAGGCAGGATTAAACATTTTTGGTTCAGCTCTGGAACAAACTCCATGGACAGCTAAGCTGTGCTGAAACTGTTGGCTCTTTCGAATCAGAACAAAACAAACAAACAAAAAAACTCACACAATTCACATCAGTTTTCTACTCAAAAGTTTGATTTGGCAGATCGTTTTATTGGTTCTTAGATATTTGGCACTTTGTTTAGTTGGCTTAATATTGTTAAACAGTTATTTGTTGGAACTTTAAATTGCTGATTAAAAATGTAGCGACTGAGACAACATAGAAAGTGGGCAGAAAAATTTAACTGAAATTTAACTTACATCAGCGGAGACTATAGGCAACTTTTTAAAAAATCCCATTTTAAAAATCATGATTGGATACAACATATATACCAACTATAACATTTTTAAACCCCAAATTAAGTCTTTATTTATTCCACAATAAAGTGAAGCAAGATTGTTAAAATAAGTAACTTAATATAAATTAAGTATAGAGACAGCAAAGAGGCCATTTATCATTGTCCAACCCCACAAATGAACTTTTGGAAGAATGGCAAAATAAATTCCCATAAACAAATTTTTATTTTGGAAAGCCTTCCAAGATGAAGGGATGATTGCAAAGGATAAAGGTTGATTGATTAAAAATGTTTACAAATTTATGCATTTAGAAATCAGCATTTTTAATTAGAAAAAATTAACAATAAGTCTTACTAGTCATAATTCTGACAGTGTATTTTGTTGACAATATGCATATTGCAAACAGTTTTAGATCTCATTTTATTCAGTTCTAACCTGAAGCAAATTATTTTGATTCAAATTACTCGAGTTCTTAAATTGTTTTTAGTAAGCAGGTTGTGGTAAACCAAACAAGCAAATATTTTGAATCAAGTTAAAATCAGAATTGATCCCAGGTCAATTTACTGAACTGGCGGTTTAAAAAAAATTAATGGGGGTGGGAGACGTTAGGACAACGATGAAATCAGCATAACCTGAGCTTTGCTGCCATCTACTGTCTTAAATCACCATCAACAATGACAAACCTAAAATAAAAACACAAGTCTTAATAATATAGGTATATATTTATTCATACATACGTATTTCTTTATATTGGTTAATTATAAAAAAGAAAGAAAAAAGGAAAAGTTTTACAGTAAATATATGAACTACAGTCACTTCCAAAACTCCTGTTTTGTTTTTTAAATTTTTCAGGTGTCAAATCTTCTGCCTCCGACACGGACACTGTTGATTCAGCTTCTTCTGCCTTTCTCCTTAACCTGACTCCAGTGTTTAGGACAAAACGTGCATTAGACAAACAGAACCGGAGCGTGATGGCTCCAACTTAAATGTAAACCAGGGGATATAGAGCGTCGATATAAAGATAAGAGTTTGATACTGCTCTGGAAAATAAGTTCAAAGTGGAACTTGTAGTGTTTCTCTTTTTTTTTTTTTTGAAGCATCAAATGACGTATCCTTTAATACACATGAAAAGTGCAGGAGCAGGTTGAAAGCACGTCGCTATTAGCTGCACTGGTGAACTTGAGGACAAGCAGGTATTACATCCCAGATAAAAATCTTGTCTTCTGGAGCACAGAGTCAGTCACCTTTCCCAAACTTTTCCCACTCCTCTCTTTATAAATACTCTCGTAAAGCCCCTTCCAAGAAATAAAAAATAAAAATTACACTGAATAAAATCATAATTTTGGATTTGGCAAATGCCAATTTGTTGCAACGCACATTAAATTTTTGACAAATATCCTTATTTATCACTTTGCTTGAAGCATTTGGGCAGAGAACATTGAGTAAAGGATTTCTTCTTCTCAAAACAAGGCAAATAAAGAATGCTTGTGGGTGGAAATGAGAATCATTCTGCTGCAATAAGATCCTACTCCTCGATTAAAACATTCAGCAATAGTAGCCATTAAACTCAACTTATATGTAGTTTTAAAAAAAAAAACAACGTACAATTGCACTGATGCCAACACTTCCCACGGACAAACGCTACACATTTAGTAACAAACATAATGAAAACAAACTCCATCAGATCAAAACCGGGATTGGAAATTGGGCTAAAACTCATTCCGCAGAGACGGGACTCATGGCTTCAAACACAACGGAGACAGAATCCAAACCACAGCAAAACAAAGAGAGTGAAAGACTCAGAGGAAATTACAGCCAGGAGGGGAAAAAAAACAAAACATTTATATAAAGAGAAAGAATGAAGCAGGTGTGAGAGCAGGACAGGGCGAATCATAAGAAAAGGCTTCAATACTTCAAAGGGCCACGGAGCTGAAGTCCTTTAGAAGCTCCGCCGCTGCAGGTCTCAGATTCAGTCAGCTTTCTCTTGGAGCGGCTTCAATGTCGCTTGTCCCGGACGGCCGGAGGAATCCCTGCAAGGCCTCTGAGGAGCTGAGGCTCTCGACCCCTACCGCTACCTTAGTCCTCCAGGCGAAAGAAAAAGCAACTCAGTGAACTCAAACTAACTGAAAGAAGACAATCTAGGATTGTTTTTTTTAAGTTGGCTTTATCTTTCCATTGTCCTTCAGCTTGAATTCCTGTAGTGATGTTGGGTCTTATTTTTCCACTTCTTCTCGGGGGGGGGGAAGAAAAGTTTATTGTGAACATAAGCTGTAACAGGCCAGCAAATCAGAGAGATCTGGCTTAAACTCCCCAGCAGATCAGTGTGTAAACGAGCATGCTCCAACTTTGCTGGAGCTTCCGCCGATGGGTGGATGTTTCCACCCACAACTTATGTCACTGTCCTGTTGCTGCTTCTTAGCTGGCTTCGACTCGCAGTCCTATATATTTACACTTTTTTTTTTAATTAAAAAAAAAAAAGGACGAGGAGGAGTTACATGCAACATTTGGCATCTTCTTAAGTCCAGACTTGTGAGTCTGAGTTCTAGAAAAATATTTCAACTTTTGTTTCTATTCTCTTCAGTATCTTGAAACGCCTGATTGTAACGGAGAGAGGTGAGAGGACTATGGCTGTGAGCGCCAGCGTGTGTTAGTAAAATGTCTGATCATTGTTTCTCTTTTTCATTTTAAGTGCAAATGGCTGCTGATATTCTTAAAAGGAACAAAAATAATTGCTCTCTGCTGCTGTGTGTGTTTATCGGAGGTGTTGGCAGTTTTTCAGCTATGTCACTGCTGCTTTTATTTTGAAATAATCAGTAAACGGTGGTCTTACTCAAGTGCAGTTCCTGTTTAGAGGCAGCTTTTGAGTGACCTTCAAAACCAGGGGGGAAAAACTGGGAGGAGGGGATCTTTGTGAAAAATCCTCAGTTTTACTTGGGGGGGGGAAGAAAATTTTCCATACTTCATTTGATTGAAAGGAAAATCTTGTAGCACTGATGAACACAGCGGTTATTCACACAGCCCCTCTTAAAAATACTGATGTGCCCACCGATGTTCGTGTTAACCGTGTATGATTGGGGACTCAAAACCGTTTCTAGAGAAGTTCGTCTAGAATCTTGAATCCTGTTTGGTTCTCCGTCGTTCTCTGGAGCTCCGAAAAGAAGAAAGCAGAGCGGGCACACCAGCCTGAAATTTTCTGTATCCTTTTTCTTTAGAAGATGAGACGGTGTGGCATTGGGTTGGGGGGAGGAACACGCCGAGTAGAGAGGTTGCAGGAGGAGAGGGGGTGCTTGTCTTTGCATCATAGCAGGATGCAGCAGCGGCAGAACCTCTGACGGCTGCCCCCGACGGAGGGGGGCGGAGTGACAGGAGCGAAGTACGCGTGCACTTTGATGTTAGGCAGATGAGTCTGAGGGGAAGGAAGAAAAATGGGAAATTTGTTAACGCCTCAGAAAAAAATTGGAGCATCACTTGAGTCAGTCTTCCACTGGCAACAAACTCCTGTTTACCAGCGTAGTCCCGCTATGATTGATTTGCATCTAAATCAAGCGGGCAGGCCTGAGATCAAACGATGACGAGCCCAGCTTGCGATTACCAGCTTCGTGTGGGTAGTGCAGTGACTCAGAAATCAAAATTCAGTTTGGAAAAACATTAAACAAACTCTCTGTCCTCTGATTACCTTCCATGTTTAAAACTTTGCTGGTGGGGAACGACTGCAACAAGTCTGCTGCTCCAAATATGGAGCCTCGCTGTATGGACCTGAATCACATGAATCACTAGTGTGCAAGCAGCATGTTAGTGTTGGAGCTAGTTCCAACTGCTTTATGCAGACACATGATGAAAAGAACAAACATTAAGACTTCGGAGTCTAATTTATGATTAAAACAAAAACAAGACCTTTCAATGCATTACTGAAGCCGTTCAAAATTATCAAGATAAATTCATGTCTGAAATGATCTTTTCTTAGGAGCTGCTTTCCTATAAATATCCAGACCCAGACAGAGAGGAATATGTTTATATTCATCACGTTTCGACTAAATTTCAATGCATTTCATTGAGATTTTATTCGATACAGCAAGACAAAGTAGTTCATAAATAAATTGCAGGGTTTTTTCAATGTCAAAAATAAAGAGTCTGGTGTGGATTTGTATTCAGGCCACTTTACTGAGGCACCCTTAAACAAAAACACTGCAACCATTTGCATTTCAATGCTTCAAATCTTTGCAGACACAACATGGGTAAAACTCCTGGACTATGGACTAACTCCTAAACTATGTTTTACTATTTAGCGCATGCTCTCACTTCCGCCAATGAACTACTGACTGATATTCAGTGCTATAAGCAGCTAAGGAGGGAGACGGTGAGGAACAGAAAGAAAGAAGGGCTCCCAAGAAAAAGACAAAAAAGTTTAAAGCGTGGGATCACTTTAAACTAAATAGAAAACACACGCACGTCCTCAAAACTTCCACTACTACAAACATCACCTGTCAGTTTGTAGCTGACAGGTGATGTTTTTGATCCCTTCGCAAAATACTATTATTTGTGACTATTGACACCAAATCTAGCATAAAATACACTTTGGCTAACATTAAATGTTCTTGCTGATCAATACAGAAGACAATTAGGGTCACTGAAAAAAAAAAGAACTTTGATTGAAGTCAGAATTTTTTAGAAAAGAGTCAGAATTCTTTTTCTTTTTTTTCCATAGGTTCTATTCCTCTTCCATAGATCAAGAAGAGTAATGATATGAAAAAAAAGGGGCACAAAGCTCCACATCAACTCAAACACCAGCAAGGTGGAGGTGAGTATGGGCTGCTATTACTAAAAATAAACTGGCTGGAAATATTCAGGTTCAAGACAAGACAAAAAAGAAAACCTCCAGAGCCTACTGCCAGTTTTAGAAAACACTTTCTTCAACCAATGGTACAAGACGAAGTCCGCATCTTTCAAAAAGAGAATGATTTTTATGCAGGACATTTTTTTTTGCATGGTTAGCCAATAGAGGCATTGAAGATGACAAAACTTATGAAATGGCCACTTTCCTCACCTGACCTGAACTCAACCGAGAACTCATGGAAGTTTTTTTTAACATATTTCCAGTGAAGGAAAACAGCCCACCTCTCTGAACAGTGTCTGGGAGGCTGTAGTTGCTGCTGCACAGAAAGTTGATCGTTTACAGATCAAGAAACTGACAGACTCCACGAAAAGACATTTTGTCACTTATTGAAAAGAACGGTGGCCATAACAGTTACTCGGTTGTTTTTTTAATGTTAGAGGCATTTCTTGGAAAGTTTTGGGTTGTTTGTGATTCATACTTAAATAATAAAGTGAACATAATAATTCCGCATAAGCAATAATTATGCACATAGAAAGCACATATGAGATTTTGGCTTTGTTTGGAGAATATCTCAGGTTTATGCTTGAGGTTTATAAACATTATAGGTTGACCGAAAGCGCTGCTTGTGATTAATAAAAATAATCCTTAAAAATAAGAATTGCTCAATAATTGTGTATACTGTATATATTAATGTCTGTGTTCATAAAGTGAAAAAGGTGGAAAAGTTCAAGAGGTGTGGATGCTTTTTCAAGGCACTGAAGTCAAGTTTGTCTTACAAAAAAAGGTCACAATAAAACAAATTTCTTTTGTTATTTATAAGCAGAAACCCTGGGCAGCAAAACATTTATATTCTACTAGAGAAGCAAAAAACAATTTGAACAGAGAATTCCCTCCCATCACATATGTGCACACTGTAATCTAAATCAATTTCACACTATAAGTGACATACGTTGCCTTGAGAAAATGAATGTTTTCAGAACGTTATGTTTGTAAACCATCAGCCAACACAACTTACCCGTAGTCTTTTAATGCCTGCGCGGGTAATCTGCTGGCAGTCATAAAGCTCGATGCGATCCAGACTGTGGCAGCTTTTCAGGTGCTCCAGAGAGGCGTCTGTGATGAGGGGGCAGTTGTCCAGCTCGATCACCTCCAGGCGGTCGTGAGCGCAGGGGCCGCTGCCGAGGTGTCTGATGCCGTCGTCTGTTATCAGCTCACAGTGAGACAGACTCTGAGGGAACACAGGGGAGCCACAGGTTAGTCAAAAAGAACGAAAGATGTGATTTCAAATGTAACGGGGACAAAAACATGCAGGAGAGGAGAGCACAGACTCACCAGGACTTGAAGACGAGGACAGTGAATGGACAACTGGATCAAAGTTACATCTGTGATCTGGTGTGGAGAAAAAAAATAATAAAAATCTTGCTGTTTAAATTATACGTCACAATGTCTGCATTATCAATACTTAAAATATTTGTATGTACCTGTACACATTCTTCTAAATCCATCTTCTCAAGTTCATGGCAATTCTAAAAAAAAAATAAAACATTGAAATTAATCTGACATACTTTATAGTTATCAATTTTAATGTAAAGTCAGTTTAAGTTTAAATTTTCAAAATACAAAATCTTGCTGGCGTGCATTCAGAAGGCAAACACCACAACTCACCCTTGCTAATGGAGTAAAGCCAGCATCTGTAAGCTGAGAGCAGCGAGCCACTTCTAATATTCTGGGAGAATGAACAGAAATTAAGCAATAATTTGATAGAGATATGTGACTGTTTAATTGATCAGTTTCCAATAAAGCTGGGAATGTAGATGTACCTGAGACGCAGGCAGTTCTGTCCCAGGGCGTGCAAGAAGGCGTCTGTAATGTTGGCACAACCCGACACACACAGAGACTGCAGGCGGTGGCAACCTCGACAAATAGTGATGAGGCCATCGTCTGTGATCTGCTGCTCATTTGAGGAAGAAAAAAAAAAAACTTTAAAATTCTCATTTAATTTTACACTCTGCTGTGTTTCCAAGCAGTGAAGAGTAAAATCTGTCTACACCCATAAACTCAGCTTAGGACGGCATTTAATTTGTTTCTGCTTTTTTTATTTTTTTATTTTGCAGAAGTCAGATTAAAAAATAAAGGCTGAAGTGTTTAAACAGAATAATAAATAAAAGTCAACAAAACTTTTAGAAATATGGGGAAAAAAACAAAAAACTAAACAAACATCTGCACTTTCTTAAGACAAGTGTATTCAAAAGTTGAATATATTGAATTTTTGGCTTGGAATGAAATTTCATTATTTGCAGTATGATTTCTGGTCTATTTAACACCATAAATAAAAACCAGATGTACAACTTAAAATTGGCTAAGCAACACATTTTCACTGTTACATATTCCATTTAAATTCCCATTAATACTTTGTAGATGTGCTTTTATGTTTCAAGATTTTTCTATATGATCATACTTCATAATTTCCTTAATAACTTTGATCTGTATTTTAATTTTACAAAATAAGCCAAACTAAAGCTAAACATTAAAATTAGACTGAATCATTGCACACAGAGACCAGAGATGGATATTTTAGCACATTTATTTGAAATAAGCTGCCCTTTATACACTGGGGACCAAAGGCTATATAAGTGGTCACATAATGCATGGAACAAAAGTGTCATCAGGCAGCTGCTGGAGCATATGACAGTCAGTTCAAACAGAGAGATGCTCACCAGAAACAGAGGATATCTTATGCAAGCTTTAGTAAACATTACTCGCATTGTTTCAGCTTGACATTAGACATATTTTGAAGGCTTTTATGAGGAGGGTTAATGTTAAGAACACGGTGCAGAATAAAAGTGTGTGACAGTTATTGTGACAGGCCTATTTTTAATATTTGAATGTTAACCAAAACAAAAACTGACAAGTAACCAGGAAAGTTGAACTTGCCTTCTGCACTGAAAGATTAAGCAGTCTAACCTCCATCTAATCCTAATTATGAACTCAAACGACGTTAATAAGTACATAACACACTGGGTACCTCACTCTCACCCAAACACTTTGAATACATCCAAGTTCTCTTGCTTGAGTTGTGACCTTTACTTAGGAAAGATGCCTTTGCATACCACAGTAAAACTCTTTCAGAACTTAAGAATTATAAATCATTGGAAAGAATTTTGGAGGAAGCAAAAGAAGGACTTCTACAGCAAATGTGACAGAGAGTTGCACCTGGATGAAGATTTACAAGTTACTCTTAAGTTACAGAAGAGAAAGAAATCCTCCCTGAATAAAGGGACTACTGTTTTGATCACTTTGCTTCTTCTGAGCACCAGACCGGTAATGCAAGTAATTCAGTGACAACAAACATTAAATACTTTGAGATAATGAGCTTATTCATTTAACGACACTAAACAAAGCAATTTCCCCTAAGGGCAATTGAGCAGTTCCCAACTTCACAGCAGTATTTGCACAGCAAAGAACACAAAGTGCTAAACTACTTGTTCCATAAGCCGTTAAGGAATGTCTTCAGTGACTAAGATCAGCTTGTTGTAGCATCGGTGCGGAATTTCTTTAAAACACTAACTATTAAGTTACATCAACCTAATCTTCCTTGTATTTCAGTACAAACTTCATGCCTTTGTTATTGCACTTACCGAGCATGTCTGCAGGTTGAGAGTAACCAGCTCTGGACAGTGTGCTCCGATATGCTTCAAAGCCTCATCTTCAAGCTACGGGAAGAAAGTAACAATGTTTAGACGTTCAGCCATTAAATGACGCTAATTTGTTTTTACAAAACCCATTGAATCCAGTCCTTCATCTAATTTGTTTGACATCAAAGTGATATGCAACACCTTGAACCGTCTTTGAACGCAAGGCTGTTGACTGTTAATAAAATGGCTGCATACAACATTCTGCTGCTGCAAATAGTAACCAGAGTCTCTTTTACCTGAAAACATCCTCTGCTCATTCTGTTTGCTTATTTTAATTAGAAAACAATACAAGGAACTGGTATTAAACTCAACAGTACCTGTGTGCAGCCCTTTAAGAAGAGGCCTTTGAGTCCGGGACAGGAGCGCACCAGAGCTTGGATGCCATCCTTTGTGACCTGATCACACCAAGAAATGTTCAGCTGCTCCAGCAAAGGGCAACCTTCACTAAAGGACAGACAAAGGTGTGAGATGAGGTGTTGCAAATGGAAGTCAATGACAGCAGCAACAGAGGATAAAATTCCAGAACACATTAGAGATTTTTTTTTTCTCTTGAAAAAAGTTTCTCTTTCAAATAAAATATTCCACCTGGGTAAAATTGTCCAAAACTCTCAAGAAGTTCTGTGTTAAGGTCTAAAGAAACTATACTTAAACCTTTGAACTACAATCCTCACATTCATTTGACACAACAACACTTCATTACCAAAGAAACTAAGTAACAATAAAGCATAGTGGAGGCACCATCATGTTGAGGGGCTGCTTTTCTTTAGAGGGCAATTATGTGTTTTAAGGGGATAATTATGAATAATATATAAACCGTCTGTTTGTTCAGATGCTAAACGTTCAGATGTTAGCTGAAAGATAAAATATGATTAATTTATGCCATCACAATGAGTCCAAGTATACAACAAACAATGAATAAAATGAAAGTCCAGGAAAGGCCCAACTAGAGTTCAGATCTAAATCTGACAGCAAACCAGTGTGTTATCACAATATGATTCATCTGGAGAACTTTTCCTTGATAGAGAGATCAAATAAGTCAAGAACTGGGATGGTGATAAAACACCTAAAGTTGAAACTGAATCAAAAGGTGCATCAAACAAAGTAATAAGACAGGTAAATACAGCTTTTTTGCTATTTTTATTCACCCCCATAACATATTAATTTGTTATATAGTTAAGTTTTTTAGCATATAGGTTACGTTAAAAGGTGAGTAAAGATTCTAGGTAATTTACCACAGTACATCATAAAGGCTTAACATTTTAAGAGGGTGTGTGTCATTGTACATTTTGACCCAGAACTGATGCAACATACCTGAGAGCTTTAAGAGACAGGTTGGTGATTGAGGTACAGGAGGCGAGGTCCAGGTGCTTTAACTTTGGACAGAACTTACTGAGACTATTGCACGTGCTGCAGAGACAGAAAATTTATTTTGCATTTTCAAAAAAGTAAGTGTAATACAGCACTACTCCCTGAGCTAAAAACAAACCTGTCAGTAATCTTGGTGCAGCCATTCAAGCTAAGTAGCTCAATATTTCTGCAGTTCTGTGCAAAAGTCCTGCAGAGACAAATCGATTTAATAGCAGTAAAAACAGTACAGATTCTTCCTGTGCAATGTTTAGATTGAAGTGAGTATTTGATTAGCTTAGGTTTTTGGCAAACTCACCTCAAGGCAGTGTCACCAACACCCAGGCAACCCCTTAAGCTCAATTTTCTAAGGAACCCCCCACATCGCTTTGAAATGTTCTCCACCACCCGACCCTGCAACAAAACACAAAAAACTCCATCACATATGGTCACTTCTATTACTTATTTTATCTCCTCAGCAATATCTTAAGTGGTATATCCAGTAAAGTAGGAACCAACTTAGGATTTTCTCACCTCAATGTCCCTCTGAAAATCAAAGAGGTCGATTCGCTGCCAGTTGCTGCCGTCCAAGGCCAGGACATTCCAGGACTGAGGAAACAGACGCAGACATTTTTAAGAGTCAACATCACTTCTACGCCTGCCGACTACTTACACAAGCAGAAAACGTGCAGATATGGTAATGGTGAACACAGACTCACCCGTGAGACCTGGGCACATCGACAGAGTGTCACCACATCCAGAAAGGAAAAGATTCTGGAAGACAGACAGGGACGATTTAAAGACTCTGGTCCCCGTGGCTGGAAGATGCTTCTTTAGGCTGCAGTCATGGCCAGCGTTTTGGCAGTGACAAATGTTGGCTTTAGCTAATTTTGTTGCTTCAGTTTTTAATTATGTTGGGAAATTATATTTTGCAGAGTGATTACATACATATCAATTCATTGGAAGACTTAATCTTCACTATATTTTGTCAGCAAACTTTATTATAACAAAGTCACATGAAAAGTATATACAAATCCCTAAAAACTTTAAAGTGACATAGTGAAAGGTCTAATACTAGCAAAACATTTCAATGGCTTCCTAGAGCAGGGTCTGCAACCTTTACAATCCAAAGAGCTATTTTTGTCCTGAGTCCACATAAATAAAATTGGTTTAGAGTCACAAATATTACATGACCTTTTCAAAAACTGAAATAAAAAAAGAAGAGAAAGACAACTTATTATTTTTGACAAATATCTATGACAGGAAATCTGTTGTCATATTCTAACAACTAATCTATTCTTATTTTTAGGTCTAAAAATGAAGACTTTTTTTTCTAAAGGATAATGGCAACATTTGCTTATATGGGATGTTATATGGTATTTTCAGAGTTTCCCATTCTCCTATCAAGAAAAATGGATTAAAGTAAAATTAACTAATTATTCTACAATAATTTCTATTGTAGAAATTAAATAAAATGATTCCATATAAAAACTGAAAACTAGAGTTTGTTTTATATCTACTGTATTTCTAAAACTTCAACTGTTAACTTATCATTTTTATTCAAAGTTTTTAAAAGCCGTTGAGGCTCCAGAGCTGCAGGTTGCAGAAACCTGTCGAGCACCAGGATCAATTTCTCAAAATGACTGTTTGACAAATCCTTGTCAGCACAGTAGGGATGGGCATTTATGGTATCATTTGTTACAGTAATAAATTTATTATGATGATGATAATAATCCAATTTATCACTTGGATTCATAGTGATAAATGTCAAGTAATGATGTTTAAAAACTACATTGTCAGAAACTATAATTTTTTTCCCCATTTTATCCACTGCTGGTTTCATGAGAGCATAAACAGATCTGAATAAATTTCGAACTATTATTGGATGCAGATTCTGTATGCAGTGATTAAAATATAATAAATAAGAGTTCTTTTTTGCAACTGGTGTCCTGAACAAAGCAACAATTTTAGGAAAAACAGCAAAGTCACCACATCCATCCAAGAAAACCATTAAGGATAGTAGAAGATTTATCCAATGCTACTTTCAATTATGAATCCTATTGATTGTTAAAAACATGTTGAAAAATCCTTTATCAGAAAAAGAAACAGGAAGGAATGAGTTGTGAATGATCACTTTTTAATCCACATGTAGGGTTGCTTCTCATCCAAGCCACTAAACACAACAGTTGTTTCGCTGCCAATAACTGTTTGACTGTCTGATGATTTTAGGTTGCCCTCAGGTCAATGCTGCAGCTGCTTGCATCCACAGCACCAGGCAGAGAATAAACCAGCCAACATCACTGACTGTAAGCAGAGTAGCTGTTTACTCTCTCTGTGGGAAAGCTTCATTTTCTTAAAAGCAACACAAAGACACTAAAAGGATCCAAGTTAAATATCTACAGGATCTTGCAATGCAGCTAAAAGCATATTGGGGTCGAAGTAGGGAAACAGCAAGTCGCAGCACCATCTGCCAACTTCAGAAATTGCAGCTCTGCACCTGGCCAAGCAGTCGCAGTGCAGCGAGATTGTCTGGCATGGACCAGGGTTGAGTTATGGTGTTCATTTTCTGTTTACTAAGGGATTTGAGGTTGTTTTTTTTTTGTCTGAAATCAATTTAAATGTTTTATAGCCACAGCATCTGTTTTTAATTACACTTATAGCATTTGGGGAGCAGAGCAAGTTGGGTATTAAAAGGGAAAATGGGTGGTTGGGCCAGTGAGCATACATGATATGATTGCAAAATGCACAGCGTGCGGGTGTGTTTGTGAATGTGGTTCTTAAAGGTTACAGAAAGGAAAAGGTGAGGCATTAGTAGCATTGGCTTAATTTTGCTGATTCAAAGTGAGGCCATGAAGTATGAAGTAGTTTACGTCTCAGTCCCCCCAAATCTTACAAAACCTGCAGATACGCTGACTCAAAGGTTCTGAAATGTCACTCACCGTAGCAACAGCTCCTTGGGCAACTTCTTATTGATGACTGCCTCGTCACTATTCGTGAACATCTGAAACAAAAAGAGAGGATATCAGTGTTGCCGGCTTGTCTCAAAGTGACTTTGTCCCTAAAAAAAGAAGTCCACTACACTGATGTGTAAATTCATTGGCAGAAGTTGATCTAGAGGAAATATTTAGTAATTGAGGAAAGAACGCAGAACGCAGGATGGAAATTTGGGATTCTCTAAGAAAATCAGCAGGAGCGGACTTTGTCTTGCAGACAAGCCTGTGACGGCCTTTGCTTTCATGTTATCACTTTTGGTGCACAGTATCTCAATTCTTCTGTTTACACTAAAGAGTTTGCACATCAGCAAGTTCTATGAGTTCACCCCAGAATCAGCCAGCTTGCATCTTTCACGGCTCTTTTCCTGCAACCGTCTAATGGATTTCCAAACAAATAACCGCATGCTGAGAAACCACAAATAAAACCCCTTTAATTCGAGCACACAAACAGTCTTCGCATGCAGAGACTGTAAATTAACATTATAGATGCAATTACAAACCCACTGTCTCAAAAATAAAGGGTACCCTATTGATTTGTGGAAGAAAGTCAGGCCTGCGCTAGATTGCAGAATGGAAGACTGATGTTTGGGAGCACCCACAGATGAAGCAATCCTTACTCCCAGCTCAGGCTTTGGGAGGAATAAATCCAAACCAAAGTGCCAGTGGTAAGGGGGTGTCACTCAGGGCTTTCCCTGGACATTAAATTAAGGCATTTTCTTAGTGCTGATCTACCATTTTGTCAGTTAAACAAATCAGCCATCCAACAATTAAAACTAAATTAAAAGTTTATTTACTGCCTTTAAACAATAGCAATAATTTACGACACCCAACAGCGGGCTGCTTTTATTATGGGCGTCCCAAACCACACAACGGGTCTGGACATTGTGGGACTTCAACCCATTCATCTGCAGAAATAATAAAAACAAACTGAGATGTCTGCCGGTTGAAATTAATGCCTGGACCTTTAGAGAGCCGGTGGGCCTTTGGGTCAAAGCCTTTCTATGTCTCTCTGATAAACACGAACTCTGCATACACACACAGCTGTCTACACAAGCGGCTGCCTGCCAGCACAGACGTGTAAAATTTTGAGGGAAAAGGAAGAGACAGACATTCGCTGTTTAGATTTGGGGCAAACTGGCTGCAAGAGCTCGCTTTTCCAGAGTACTTCTTTTTTGGCCAAATAGTCCAGAGCCATTTCCAGGGAGGCAGATGTGCATGTTTGTTTACCAGGCATACACTGTCTCCTTTTGTAATCTAACATAAAATGAATCTAATGCTGCATGAATGCAAGCATTATGCTGTCTCCACTGGTCAACTATAATCTCTAAAGCAAGTCTGAGAGAAAGCTTGAAAAGCTCCAATGTCCAGTTAAGGAACCCAGTGAAGCACAGTGAAATATCTTTGAAATTTTTCAGGAAATGCCATTGAACCATAATTAGACATTATATTGTACTATTCATTTGCTGAAAATGGCTCAAACAGAAAAATGTGTAATACATGTTTAACATTTGTGGCTTAATAAATTAATTTAAGTTTAGGAATCTATATGGACAAGACACACAAACCAAACTGCCTCTGTGGTTTAATACAGAAATTATTTCCTGCACAACACTGTTGTAGCTAAATTAGGAATCAAAATATAATAATTTGCAAAGTCTTGAGCTCATTTCTATACATTAGTCTTAAATGTATTGGAAAAGTCCGATTTTCCTGTAATTTTGAAAAATGCTGAGCAATATTTATTTGGACTTTTTGCAGCAATGCATTTCTTTTTCAGTCATTTTTAATTCAAATTCTTGTACTTGGGCATCTTCAGAAGACTCAGCTTTATGACTCCTTTATAGGGAAGCATGCTCCCTTTAACTCACTTAACTCAAACCAATTAGTACCCAGTTACCATAGTAGTTTGTGTGTCATCCTAACTCAAGAGATAACCCTGTATTGAGCGTATGCCTTGGTCAGTATGATATTCTGACGGTTTAACATTACTGGGTAAAAAATACCACAGCTAAATGTCACTTACATTTGAAACAGAAACAAAAGAATGACAAGTATTTAAATTGCTGCTAAAATAATATACCCACACCATTATTTGTTATAAAGTTATCAATATGTATTGTTATGACACATGCACTTTAGAAAATGTATAACGCTACTGTTGAGTTCAGTGGTAGGACAAGTGTCTATTATGCAGAATATTATAAATTATTACTGCTCAGCTCTAATTACACTGCAAGTAAAGGAAGCTTGTACTAGTGGGCTAATTGGTCTATATGCTCACGTAGCCAACCTGAGCAGTCGACTATTTGGCAGATTTGTCAATTGTACCTTGACAACTGTAGTTTTAAAACACTTCCTTCTTGAAATCCTGCCTGGCATTGAATTGCAACAGGTGGAGGAAGGTCTGTGCAACTTTACTCAAAGCTCCATACAGCCCCAGTTACCATAGTAGTTTGTGTGTCATCTGTTTTTGGGGGAGAAAATCAGAAAACTGTGGCATTAAAAACACCATAACTACTAGCATGTTCTGATACCTGTAACTCGCCCATAACTAGTTGACCCAATTTTGATTTATAAACTATTTGAAATCATCCCGGCAATAACAAACCAGTTTGTCCTAAAGCTTCCACTACCCCAAAACAAAAATAAATGATACACAGATAGAATTAAGACAAAACTCTTGAAAAGAAAGTGATTATTGGAGGGGTTTTGTCTAAAATCCTGGCAGCAAGTTGATAGATCAACAGAATGAGGACCACATTTTAGTTGCCATGTCAATTCTTTGATGACTTCCCCAACCGTATAGAGATTCTGCAGTTGCTTTAAAAGGCACACTCCACACCAGGGAGAATTACGTTAATTCATTTTTTCAACTAATTTAGATGTTATTAATGAATAAGCTGCAAGCCCAAAATGCAGGAATAAAGTACATTTCTAAATGAAAGAATATTGAGAAAAGGCATAATATATCTTGCGCTCACACTGTAAGAGTATTTGAATTTCTTCATATTTCTATTTCATGGCATAATTTTGGAAGCATTTGACCTGCACTGATTTTTCTAATTAAATTTATGACTCATTTTAATTCTACGTTAAAACGAGTCCCTTTTTTGGTACTTTTACCTAAAACTGAAGCCTCAGTGTTGAAGGCCAAGACTGGAAATACAGCTTAGGTTGTTGTCGTTATGAGCCAGCATACAAAGGGTATGTTGATTATGTGAATTTAGGTGGACTTCCTTTGAGACATTTCAAAGTAAAAGTCGAGAAAACTACATTTTTGAACGAGGCACCTTACATTATAATTTGAAGATTTGCCCTTAACTATTAGAAAGTGCTTGAAGACATCTAGTTAACACATAAAGTCTCTTTAAGAAGCTTATTATTAAAAGGTTAATTGATTAAAGGTTACCCAGCTATTTTGGCATTATTCTGTTCCCTTGTAGTTTTCGAAGTATGACTTATAGCTGTCCGCTGCAAGACACAAAAGTCACTTTCTATATATTCCTCTGCCTTTATTTAAAAAATGTGGCTAGATGACTCCAACAAATAGTATCTACTATTTTGTAGTGCTCGAAAAGCATAATTTTTCAAATTTTACTTAAGCCAAAATAGGGATGACAATTTAAAAAAATGCAGAGAGAATGACTTAAAAAAAACTTTAATCCTCAAAAACAATAATCTTCTTACTTTTCATCTCAACAATTCCAGACTTAACCAATTTAAAAACAAATGGATAGGCATTGGTTTAAGTACAAAAAAGTTATACTATGGTTTGTGTATGAGGGCAGAATAGAGTGTGAAAATAAAGCTGGGGTCTTTCTCCGTGGCGTCTGCTTGTTCTCCCGGGTCATGCATGGGTTTTCTTCGGGTACTCCAACTTCCTCCCACAGGCCAAAAACATCAAAGTTAGCTTTATTAGTATTGCTAAATTGCCCTTAGGTAATTTAGGGACAGTGACTTATACAGCTTGTGTCTCCCCTCTTGCTCTACTCCCACTGAAAACCATGAAAATGACAAGGGGCATGTATGCAATGGATGAATAGGTTTATGTTCATTTTGGTAAGTTAACATGTACTCATTTTGCAATCAATTTGAAAACAAAACAAAAAAACAACAAAAGTCCAGAAAGGGTTAGAGAAGTAAATCTGTAAAAAAAAATATTGTCCGGGGTATCCTCTTCAAACTTTGCTTCACAAAAGTACTTTTATAATGAAGGCCTGCACAAACCATTTCCGGTTTCCTCCTCTCCGAATTCCAGTTAGCTTTAGCAGATTGGCCGCAGCTGTCGGGCCAGAAGGTAAAACGGCCTGAGTCTTCTGAGTAGTCAGTCAGCTGTTGCGCCGTTAAAAATAAATAAAACCACACACAAATCCCATGCTAGCTGGGGATTAAACAACATCAACTGTTCAGGCTACACCGGTCAATGTCACCGGTGAGATATGTGGTATAGGTTCGAATCTCTCCCAAATATTCAGCAAACAAAGTTTCTGGGTATACTTCCGATTACTTTCTGCACCTATATCCAAGTGGCCATCCTGCTTTCCACGCAGGTTCTATTGAGGCAGTTTGTAGTCATTTGTTTGTATTTGAGGGTAGCAGTCACAGAAGAGGCCCCCCTTTCGCGACCACAGTTGTACACAAATATCGGGTTGGCCCAAACAAAAGCGATACATTACAGTGTTACATGTTTATAGAGAGAAAAAGCTGCCTAAAAAGACAACAAAAAACTAATTTCCTGACTAAAAGTACGAAAGTTGTGCTTCGGCGTGCTCCCTGGCCTCGCTGTCTTTGTTTTGACTGCGCAAATGTAAAAGAAGTGAACATTTTAAGCACCAAGTTTAGCCTTTAGCAGAGAAAGAAATACGAGGTTGGACGGAAAAACGACGTTCTGTGTCCACAGCCAGATGACACGCCAGGCCTCGGCTGTATGTTGTCCGAACAAAAACAACAGTGTTTTGACCTAATCCTAAACACCGACTGCGGAAGCTGCAACGACGTTTTAAAAATAATTACATCGACAGCCATTGTTCGGAACCGCATGCTAATGCTTCTAACAGCTCGGTCGTGTCTGTGTCGCCGACTGTCAGTCAACATGCGAGGTTAACTCACCTCAAACCGGCTCCGTGAAACACCGTTTACCTCCTTCCCCATGTCGGACGCTGGTTACCGACTCAATGAGCTCGGCGTAGGCGCTGCAGAACAGAAATACGGGCCCGATCCACGATTATCATGTCCTCTCCCGTTGTTCCCGGGGTTGCGATGTTGTTGCTTTACGGCCTGTAACACAAACGACAAGTCCTCTTGTTTTCTGGTTGAAAAAAATAGGGTTTAGTGGCAGCAGCCAGCCAATAAACCACTTCTCCCTCTTATCTACTCGCCCTCTCCTCCTCCCCCCCGTGCAGCTTTATATCCATCCACACAATAGCCCAACAGGCATGGGAGCCTAAAACCGAGCTTTACACCTCTCAGAAAAACCAAATATAATCCTGTTGCTTCAAGTCACGTATTTCCCACGCAGAAAAATGACTACTTGGATTACTTACTTGTTCACTGGAGCTTGAAGTAAAGATATCAATGCGGGGTGTCAACCTTTCAACGCGCACACGTAGCACAAATACCTGACCCGACAGGCTTCATGAACTCATAGAAACGGTCACAAATATCAAATCCTCACGAAACTAAACAATTTCATAACACAAAATACAGATAAAATGCATTATCGTATAATATAAAACTCCCTCATCTTCCCACGCACAATTAATAAACAGTCGACGATAAAATTTACATCTTGAATTTCTGTTTATGGCGTAACAGAGAGACGAACAGGGCATTTAAATTGTTTTGTATGCATCTGACTCAGGTGGCCATTTAAATACCACAGTCTATCACATATACACACATTACGACTTTTGTTATTACAGTAAGAATCGCCACTTCCTCGTTTCCTTTAACCACACCCACATGACCATCGGAGCCAATCAGCATCCAGAATGGCTGTTCGTCATGCTATATACTTGGGAACACATGCTTGACAACAGGTCAGTGTCATCTAACACTTTTTATCCTCATATTACGATTTCCAATTTAAAATGGCACTGCATCAACTTTTTATAATATCGAGCCGTTCATTTTCGTAGTGTAATTTTTTTCTATTTTTGTTTTGCTAACTTAAAAAAAGATCTTGCATGACAATCACAGGCAAATATGAATGTGTGGGTAAACCTTTCAATCAAATGACTAATCTAAAATGTCACATACAAATGAAAAGGTTGCAATTCTCTTCCAGTTATTAAGTTGTTGTTTTTTGGTTTTTTTAATAGTTATTTTACTGAAAAGCAAACATAAAAGGTGTACACAGAAAGTCGATCTCAATGTTTCTTTGGAGGATATTTTGTGTTCTACAATTTATGGTGGAACCAGATGCAGAATGCATTTATCAGTGAAAAACTGATTTTATTTATTTAATAGTGAATTTTTGTTTCATAATAATAACTCTTTAGTAATCTACTTTTTTTTTTTACTTTTGACAAAAAGAAGAAATCTAAAGGACTAAAGAAATCAATGAAGACCTCTGAAGGATGCTGTTGTGTATGGAAGTTATTTAAAAAATTTTTTTTAGTTCTTGCTTATCATGAGGTAAAGCTTTGTGAATGGAATTACAACCCAAACAAATTTGATTTTAGTGAAGTTTGGAAATTGTGAAGTCAAAGCTCACCGAGCAGTGTCACTCGCAACTAAAACTTGTCTTAACTGTTTTGGTAGAAGGTGTACTTTTTCAGTAGCAACTATGTGAATGGTGAAATACATGCAACAAAAAAGTGGGACAGATAATGTTGCAAAATAACATTACCTAAATGACCTTCCATGGACAAGCTTCCGTTTTTTTTTCAAAATTCAAAATAAAGTAAGAACGTGAACATATGTTCTGATAAACCGAAGTTTAACTTTTGTGACATTTTTCAAAAAGCATGTACAGCACAAACAACAACACTACATGTCATCATAGCACACCATGTCCACGGACAAACAGGGTGGTGGACACATCATGTTCTGATACGTTTCTTCTAAGATAATACAATTTCTGTCAAAAAATGCTCTGGTGTGTGATCTTGTTTCATTTTACTGAGCTACAAAATGCTTTGGTCAATGTATGTTGTTTTTGTGCTAGATAAATAAATTGGCATTGATAATAATATTGTCTTAAATGATGACAGATTTGACATTTTAGGGAGTTCAGGAATATATCTAAATCAATGAAAGGATTATTTAGATTTAGGTCAGATAGAATTATCAAAATTATTTCTATTTGCTTAATGGCAGAAAACCTAGAGAGAACTCTTTATATATATATATATATATATATATATATATATATATATATATATATATATATATATTTTTTTTTTTTTTTTTTTTTTTTTTTTTTTTTTTGTGTGTGTGTGTGTGTGTGTGTGTGTGTGGGTGTGTGCGTGTGTGTGTGTGTGTGTGTCTTTCTTTGAATTCAGAAGTTTACATACAGGTCAACTTTTGGGTTTGCTTCCATAAACTCCTGACAGGTAAATTGACACATTTGAATTAATTGGAGTCATATATGTGGATGTATTTTAGGCCACATCTGAAGGACACTGCTTTTTGGTGTGACACAACGGGAAAATCAAAAGAAATCAGCCAAGACATCAAGAAGAGAATTGTGGAGCTGCACAAGATTAATCTTTGGGAACAATTTCCAGATGCTTGAAAGTGCTGTATTCATTTGTTCATACAATTATATGTACGTATAAACATATACTGCTCAGGAAGGAGGCGGTACTGTGTTCCAAAGATGAATGCATTTTTGTTAAAAATACATAGATTAATCCTAGAAACAAAGACAAAAACCTTGTGAAGATGCTGGCTAAATCTGGTAAAACAATGTTATTATCCAAAGTGAAATGTGTTCTGTAGATGAGCTGAAAGACCTTTCAGGGAGGAAGAAGGCTTTATTGCAAAAGAAACAAAAGTCCAGGTTGTAGTTTGCAAATGCAAAAATATCTAAAACCCACAAACAAATACACAAATATATATATTATATATATATGTGAAGATGCTATATATATGACACACACACACACACACACACACACACACACACACACACACACACACACACACACATATATATATATATATATATATATATATATATATATATATATATATATATATATATATATATATATATATATATATATATATATATATAATATTTTAATCCCTGGCATCATGCTTTCAGCCAGAAGCTGAAAATCAACACTTTAATCAGAAATGAATAACTGAAAACATCAATCTGTGCATAATTAATCAGTCTAATTTCTTTCAGTTTGTGAATTAAGTTACTAAAATAAATTACTTTTCAATAATATTCATCTTCATTGAATATGACGACTAAAATGCGTTTGGTTCTTTTTTTTATTTATATGTTACATTTCTTCCGTATTGTTAAGATTTCTTTGAGACGGGTTTGTAAAAAAGTGTTCTAAAAACAATAACGTTTTTATTGTATGAAGAAACTCTGAAATGTAATGATGTTAGTAGGTGTCAAATTAAACCCACAAGAAAAGTACGATATGAGGACTGCTTAGTTTTTAGGAATCAAAACGTGATAATTTTACATTAACTGACGTTATTAAAAACAGTTGTTGAGCAACTTGTCACCTTTCTCGTTCCGGTCGCGACATCGCGAGAGCAGTGGGCGGCCTTTTTCTTGCGATAGGCTGACGAGATTGACAGCACCCCCTCTTCCGGTTAATTCGCTGGTGCGCAGAAGTTGCTAGTCACAGGAGCCACAATGGCGATTGTAGTCTCCTTCAGATAGGGCTGTGGATGATACAAAATCCACCAGCATCGCCCTAAATATAGGCCTGGTTGATTTCCAGAGCCATTAATAATAAACAGGAACATCTACTACACACGAAAATACTATAATTTCTAATCAATATTGAATCTATAGGGGATAAAACTTACATTAAAGGGAACATGTAAACAGCACCAACCGGGTCAAGTTTTCATTTTGTTGGAGAAACGAGCGTCTTTTACTCAAGGCGTCTGCTTGTTTCTGAAAGCTAAGACCGTTATTCTGTGGAATAATAATACGTTTTCTTAACTTGGCACCGGACAAGGACACCTTTCACAAAGGGACTTTTTTCTTTTTTAGGAGTCTGCTCGCTAGCCGTCGAGCATTAGCTAGCTGTGCTAGCTACGTTGAGACGGAGGCGACACCACAATGCTCCTATGTTTGGTTTGGACCTTCCTCATTCAGTGACTGTCTCGGAGTGCTAACTTTGCTGCATAGGAAAACCACCTTGGATTTTTTTGTTCTTGTTTTGGAAAACTACTCTGGTGAGCTAATGGAATGAATTGGCGCTGAGAAGGACTGGACGTGAGCGGCCTAGAGTGTTTATTTTGTGCTTGTGTTTGTTCTGTTTCTGCTTTGCAACTCTTTGTTTTGACATTTGAAGTAGCCGTTGTTTTCTTGTGGATGAATCTCTCGGAACACGGAAGCCGGCGTGAGGTATGCCAGGGTCGGACCGACACCATGGGACCAAGAGGAAGACTGTTTCGAGCGGCGGCGTGCCACACCAGACCCAAGGCCCAGCTCACACCTCTGAAGGAAACATGACGAGCAAAGACTGTAAGGCGCTGTTAAAATCTTCCATGATATCTTCGAAACGAAAACGGCATAAATCAAACAAACCTAATCGAGAATCCGTGGCGGTACCGCGACCCGGGGTTTTTGCCCCCGGTAATACGGCGCCTCCTGGTGTCAACACGGTGAAGCCTCTGGTGGAATACGACGACATCAGCTCCGACTCGGACACTTTCTCGGATCCCCCGTCCAACAGGCCTTCTGAGAGGGGGATCGGGGACCGACTGGATCCCTCGCCTTCTCCCGAACACGATGGGGACGATATCGTCATAGAACCTGAGCGAGAGAGCAAGGGTCAAAGACACTCTCGGAAAAAGCCCAAGGACCCTAATAAAGTCAGAGACTCTGGAAATGGGGAGCATGGGTACAAGAAAAAGAGCAGCAAAGATCGTGAAAAGGGTAATTTTGGGAAAGTCAAGGAGAAAACTGCTTCATCAGGCTCCTCGTCCAAGCGCCAGCTCCAACCAGAAGGTGACACCAAGCGTGGGGAGTCAACGCTCTCTGTACAGACTGCAGCCAGTGTAGGTAGCACCACATCCTCCACATCTTCATCTCGCAGTAAGGAGAGCGGTCGTTCAGGGAAGTCTCATAAAGAAAAGCAACAGCGGAGAGAAGGCCGAGGAGATGGAAATCGAAGCTCCTCCCATAGGAGGACAGACAGGACAGACAAGACTCACCGCAAGTCCTCCAAGAGCCATAAGTCGAGCCCTAAGGTGAAGCTGTCAGGCAGGGGAAGCCCTCGCAGAAAGGGTGCCAGCTCTGCTGTACCATCCAGTCCCAGAAGGGGCAGTGAGAGTCCACTGGGCTCCAACTATGGACAACAGGGAGACGAGGGGTACTCCAGGCGAAGGTTAGGCCAGAAAAGCCCCAGCCCCTACAGGGATTTGTCCCGCCGCAGCAGGCAAAGATCGGACAGCCCTTATGTCAACAGGCACAGGTCCTCCAGCTGTGAGAGGGACAGCAGCCCTTATTCCAGGAGACGCTCCATCAGCCCCTATGTCAGCCGCAGGTCCTCCAGCTTAAGCCCAGCGTCTCGGTGAGTATGTAGGAAACCTTGAAACTAGGGGTGCACCGATTACAGTTTTTCAGCCGATCGCCGATTACCGATCTTTAAAAACCCTGACCTGCCGATTACAGTTTTGGGTATACTGATTTTTTTTTTTTGACTTGAAATGTTGCTAAATACAGCAAGAAAGTTGCTATATTGGGGTGACTATTAACTCAAATGTTAAACCACCCACCCAAAATAGACTTGGGTAGGTGGGTCTGTCAGTCAAACATCTCACAGAGTAAAAGAGGACAGGGGTTAATTTTTAGACCTTTGCTGAGGTAAATAATATTGGTTGTTAAAATTGGCTGATCACCAAAATTAAGGAAATCGGGGCGATTTATCGGTGCACCACTACTTCAACCATTTACACTTTGTAGGGGTTTACCTGGCTACATCTGAATAATTATGACTTTTAATGGTTTAGTGTAGCAAACTATATAACATTTCAAGAGAGAGTTGAGAAATAATCAGGAATGTCTTCATGGAATCTGTTAAACCTGCTTTATTGGTTTTAAGTCAGGTTGAACTGTTAACAGTTTCACCCTCACAAACCTGAATAATTGTAATAAGAGTATAAACTTGAAGCTCATCCATCTTTACACTAAAAAAACCAAGATAAATTAAAATGAGCTCAATTTCCATTTTGAGGGCCAATTTGGTTTGCATCCATTTTATTTATAGTTTAAGATGAAGTGGGTTTTATTTATTGTTTTTGGCTGTCATGTTTTTTGGATACTAATATCTTCTAGTTCTTGTGTTAAGTGTTCTTTACAAAAATCATTGATCTATGAGAAGGCAAACTTGCATTATTGTGCCTTTATCGATAGATTACTTGAAAATGGTTTCAAAATTTAATTGTTATTGTTTTTTGTTATAATTACTAGGACAATTTAATGTCCAGCTAAATTTATCGTGACAGTCCTCATTATCTGAATAGGATAATTAAAAAAAACCAGTCTACTAAAAAAATGCATGGAAACGTTTTGTAAATTTTAGATTAATAAATTGAATGATTTTCTATATTACATAGTGATGACATTTTTAAGGTTAGCATTTCTCTATTTTCAGTGAACATCTATATTAAATAACTTCTGAATTGTGTTTCAAAGATCTTTTAGAGTGGCTTAAAGTTTTTTTTGTCTTATTTCAGACGCTCAGGCCGTTCCAGAAGTCGTTCCCCGCTGCACTACTCCTCTCGCCGCTCCTCGTCTCGTTCACGCAACAAGAGGCATCCGTCTTCAGCCTTAGGAGTTGGCAGCTCCCACAGTAGTCGTCCAGCTAGCCGCTCCCCCCCTGCATCTCGCTTGCCCCTCAACTCCAGCTTGGGTGCAGAGCTCACCCGCAAAAAAAAAGAGCGCCTGGCTGCTGAGGCTGCCGCTCGCGCCAACGCCAGTGGCACCTCTTCCCCTCTTCCATCCACCCCAAAACTCGCCAGTTCCACATCTTCACGGCCCACTAAAACTGAGCCGCCACAGGTAGAAAGAGACTCTGTAGCGAAGGTGGAAACCCAGGCTCAAGCAACAGCACAAATAGCCTCTGATACTCCCAGGAGTGAAGATCAAGTTACAGCACCTTTACCTTCCTCTCCCACCAATTCCCCTGCTCCTCCTCCTGAGCCCTCCCCTCCTGTGCCCCCATCACCTGTCTCACAGGTGCCACCCCCGCCACCGCCGCCTCCTCAGCCAGAGGCGGCTAATCAGCCCGCCACTCATCACATGTCCCAGGCTAAATCGCCAGGGTTTGTTCCTGCACGCAGTCCTGTCCGCCAGACACCACTCCACAAAACATCCACGCTGCCCCCCCTCCCTTTACCTCCGATGCTGCTGGGAAACACTCAGGACAGGTGAGTCGTCTCCAAGTGAAACATGTTTCCAAACATTAATAGTTTATTATAATATGAAATGCATATACAGAACTATCCCTAGTATCGTTATGCTTTGCTTCCAAAGCGGAGAACTTTAATGGAATCCTATATTTCAGTCTTCATCAAACGTTTTCAGGATTTTTTTTTTTTTTGAGAACTTAAATGTTTAACCTGGATTTTTAGCATGTTTTTATTATTTTTTTGTTCCAGCGCTTATGTATGAGCATGAAAACTTGAGTGTGGGTTGGAAAAAGCTCCAGAAGTTTAAATACACCACTTTAAATTGTTACTTATAACATAAAAAGTTGACTGCTAGGAAGCAAAACTTCAAGATACGTGGATACAGAATTTTGTTTTACAGATATTTGCACCACATTTACTTTTTAAACCTGAACAAGTTTTTTTCTGTTCCCTAAACTGAAAACAAAAGTTATTTTTCTTCCCGCAAGGTTATATTACCATTTTGTCATTTCAGTCATTCCTCTGTAAAAGTAAACCACCATGGTCACATAAAAGAGAGTTGTGCTCTTGGATCGTTAATTTGGTGGATAATTTTATTTATTGGAACATAAAAGAAATTAAGGTTTATCTCTGAATTAGTTTGCTTTGCTCCGTCAGCCCAAAGAAATCCACACCTCCCCAGCGTCCATCAAGAAAGGAAAAGACGTCTAGCAGCCGGCCGTCTCTCATCGATCTCCCTCTGCCGCCCACTTTGCCTGGAGTTGACTCATCGCCGCCTCAGTCGCCTGTCCGCCAGCCGCCTCCTGTCCCCCAGCAACCCCTCAAGAAGAGACCAAAGTTAGAATCTTTTAATTACCCCCCTTATCGTTGTTGCATCATTACTCCCACAAAATCCCACATATCTTTGTTTTTCTGTTTCTCTTTGATTTCCAGGATTTGTTCTCCACGTTATGGTGAGAGAAAACATAACCTGAGTGACTGGGGGAAACGCTGTGTGGACAAATTTGATATAATTGGGATCATAGGCGAAGGCACATACGGCCAAGTGTACAAGGCGAAGGACAAAGACACAGGTAATGTACAGGCTTGCTAAGCATTTGTGATTATTCCAAGATATATGAATTAAATGCGTTCTACTGTAAATCCTGTGTGCATCACTTTTCTTTATAGGGGAACTCGTTGCTTTGAAGAAAGTGCGGTTGGACAATGAAAAAGAGGGATTCCCCATCACCGCCATCAGAGAGATAAAGATCCTGAGGCAGCTCAAACATCGCAGCGTTGTCAACATGAAGGAAATCGTTACCGACAAGCAGGATGCACTTGACTTCAAAAAGGACAAAGGTACGACGGCTAAAAAGATGGTATACATGATTTTTTTGCTGTGAATGTGGGAAAAAAAAAATTTCTGTTTTTAATCTCTTTTAAAGTTGAGATGACATGTGACAAAATGGATTGTCTTTAAGCAAAATGTATACTGTCTAAGAGCCCAGAAAACATGATGTGGATTTCCTTTTAGTCTTTGTATTTTTCTGTTTGTTTGGGTAGCTCGAGGCTTTGAAAAGCTTTACTTATCGAGCGCTGGATAGAAAAACAAACATCGTTACTCTTACTTCTTTCAAGATACGCCTTTACCATACAAGTCTGTAGAGCTGCTCCCATTTAAACTCTCCATATGGTAGCACTCCAACTGAGAGAAAGAGTTCATGTGGTGTTTAACATATTATTACATATGAAGGATTGGGCAGCTGTTTGTGAACTTCATTACTTCAATTCTTATTCACTCACAAATTGTCAAACATTATTTTTCAGTTTTTTTGGTTCTCTGACATTTAATAGTACCTATATCTGTGTGTGCGTGTTGTGCTCTGCTTGTCTGAGAATGGGCCACCAGAATAACATGTCTGGCAGGGAAACCTACACACCCGCTTCCCCAGCAACACTCTCTAGCTCCTTCTGCTCGGATGTTCCTACCAACCTCATCTGAGATTTTCTGAAGTTATACTTCTCTCTAAGCTGTAATCTTTTCTGTTTACTCTCAGGTGCATTTTATTTAGTATTCGAGTACATGGACCACGACCTGATGGGCCTTCTGGAGTCAGGCCTGGTCCAGTTCTCCCACGAACACATCCGCAGCTTCATGCGTCAGCTCATGGAGGGCCTGGACTATTGCCATAAGAACAACTTCCTGCACAGGGACATCAAATGTTCCAACATACTGCTCAACAACAGGTCAGAAAACAAACACACTCCAATCAATTTGCATTGTGATTGTTGGTGTTTACAGTACTGTTGTTTTTTATTTTTATTTTTTTGTATATTACTACAACCCATCGGACTAATGACCAATCTTTTCTCCCCCCAACACATTGTCTACTCTTTGTATTGTTGCATGAATGAAGCAAAGTAAATATGGTTTTAATAAGGAAGTTGGTTGATGGAGATAAAGCTTGTTTGCTTTGTTACTCATGCCAGATGTTGATATTTCTCTGTTTGCAGAGGTCAGATCAAACTGGCAGACTTTGGTTTGGCTCGACTTTACAACTCTGAGGAAAGGTGAGTGGTGTTTATTTAAAAATAAATAAAAAAACATATAATAGATAACACACAGTCTGTTTACATTCAATTCCAACTCAAGGTCTTAAGAGTGGTTATTCTCCAACTTTTAGATGCCTCCTTATTCTATAAGTACCTGTATCAACTTGCTGGTTCATTACCAGGCTGCTGCAGAACAGAATGATATGTTGATGTTGTAATTCAGGCATTTAATTTAGGTTTGTTGGTGCAGGACAGCACCTCTTAAGGACTCAATTTGGAGACCCCTATTGTAGTCCATATCAAATTTTGGGGGTTTGCATGAATGAATTGTTTTTAAAACATTTTTTTTTTTTTTTACCAAGTGAGTAATTCTCCAGTAGATGGAGCCACAATCTTTTTACTTGCTTCTGAACCATTTCTGTTTGGACACACAGGGGCGCAAGTTTTATGTGAATTCCTCGTAACATCATTGTTCTTTGTCCTTCTTCCCCTGCAGTCGACCTTACACTAATAAAGTAATCACACTATGGTACCGTCCCCCTGAACTACTGCTTGGGGAGGAGAGGTATTCCCCAGCCATTGATGTTTGGAGCTGCGGGTGAGTCTAAAACTGTCGAAATGGAACACCTGTTCAGTCAGTCAGAATCCAGCTTTTTTCTTTCTTTGTTTTTATTTTAAAAATGCAAACCTTTAGACATAATTCTCTAACCGTGAAGCAACTTTTACAAAAGCCGAATGGTTTGTTTTCTAAAAACATGTTGTCCAATTTCATTTGCATAAACTGTACCAAAATAAATGTTGTAATTTATAAGTGGTTATATTTTTATAGAATAGTTCTAATTATCTACCAGATGTTTTCAAAGCACTTCTTCTGCAATGTAAGCAACATCGGCAATTTGCAAGATTAATTGTTTGCGTATTGTTTCTGTTTCTTCGGGGTGCCAGATGTATTTTAAGCTCAGCATGAATTTATCTGGTTAATAAGAACTGAAGGTTCTCCTGCTACTTATAATTATGTGTTGTAGCAATACTGAGACCCTGTTTATGTTTCTGATCTATAATGATTTACACATTAATACATTCCCTTCTCTTCAGAAAACGACTTTACTTGTTTTATTCAAATGTTTACTTTTTAGTTTGCTATTGATCAGGTTAAAATGAAAATACATTTTGCAGTTTTAATAATAATTAAAAAAAAATCTAAATTCTGTGGTCCTCAAGTACTTTTAACTTGATATTTTTGGCCTGTACCTGTTAATCTTGTTTTCCTATACTCTTCCATGATTCTTTAAAGCCATTTAAAATTTCTACAACAATTATCTTGTAATTATTGTAATATTGTAATTTGGAAACATAATCCTTGGGATTATGAATATTTTTTTCTCAAATAATGTCTCAAATAATCTTATTTTTCTGAACCAATTATGTATTATCATGCTTTTTGGATGGTTAGCTATATCAACAATTGAGTAAAATGCATATATTTTTTCTAAAGTACTTAGATTGAAAATTTATTTCAATCTAAAAGTAACATTTTCTTTTGTTTGTACATTTTGGGCTTGTATCTACATTTAATAAATGACACCCAACTAAGTTTGCCTATTTACACAGAAAGTTTTGTAAGTCACTTTTAAACAGGACTACTGCTCTTCATGTACAATATATATTCAGCGAGCATACTAACTTCGTTTGTGTGTTTGTTTTCTTTGTTTAGGTGTATTCTTGGAGAGCTCTTCACTAAAAAACCAATATTTCAGGCAAACCAAGAACTTCTACAACTGGAACTCATCAGGTACAGAAACTTCTACAGCCCCAAAGTGTTTTAGCTACTGTCTGCTTTAAAAACTTGAACTCAACTGGTTTCACAAATAAATCGGATCAGCATTACAACTTAAATCAGTGTCATAACTCGTCAAAATAAACACAAATTACTTTTTTCTATTGAGTCCTTTAGGTCTGCACTCTAAAAATAAGAGATTCCTCGTAGTTTTAATGAATATTTACAGAAACAATATGGAAAATAAAAAAAATAGAGAAAAAGTTACTGATGAACCAATCTACAGAAAACAAAAACATAACGTTTGATGAAAATTATGACTCGTTTTGATAATTCATTTTGAATTATCAAAATGAATGAAAAGGAAAAGGATTATTCTAATCCTAGAGGGGAGCTCAAGGAAGAAATTAGGAGAATGATCCATTAAGGACAAATACAAAGTGCCTTGTTTTGTCCAACATGTGCAACACATGGGACTGGCTGTATTTCCATAGATACGTGGCAGCTATTTCCATCTGTAGCTTAGAAACACATCTGGACACAAACGACAGCACTGTTTCTGGGTTTCGTTTTGTGAGTTTGAACTTCTTTAGGTTCCTCACTTTGGATTAAGAACTAGGTTGCTAGTGCAAAGTGGTTGTGCTCAGAAAGGTTTTGGACGACTTGAACCAAGGTCTTAAAGCAAAGTCCAACAAAGCTTTACTCAAAGTTAGCAAAACAGTTTACTGTACAATAGTGTCTGGTTTCTTGCTTTGTTGGTTATTTGCTGTCATTCTTGGAAAACAACCTTCCAAAACAAATGTTAGGTTATCTGAGAGTTACATGCCTTTTATAGAGGAAGTGAAATTGAATTATCGATGCTTTTCCTCTGTGATGTTGGAGAATTTCACAGATTGTTTCTATCTCAAACT
Source organism: Xiphophorus maculatus (assembly GCF_002775205.1). NCBI lineage: Eukaryota > Metazoa > Chordata > Actinopteri > Cyprinodontiformes > Poeciliidae > Xiphophorus > Xiphophorus maculatus. The sequence goes on along the minus strand of NC_036458.1, from coordinate 6,627,259 downwards.
GCTGTTTTCTTAAATCATATGACATGATTAAAAGCTCCCTTCCGTTTCCTGCAGCCGTCTGTGTGGAAGTCCTTGTCCTGCGGCGTGGCCCGATGTCATCAAACTTCCTCTCTTCAACACCATGAAACCTAAGAAGCAGTACAGACGACGGCTACGAGAGGAGTTTGCCTTGTACGTTGCCTGCCAAGCGCTCATGTCAAATCTGTTGTTTTCTGTTAGTTTTGGTAAATATTTCTGTACCTTTCTGCAGTTTGCCTACTCCTGCTCTGGACCTGCTGGACCGAATGTTGACCCTCGACCCTTCACGTCGCTGCACATCGGAGCAAGCTCTTCTCAGTGACTTCCTTACTGATGTTGATCCTGGAAGGATGTCGCCACCAGAGTTAGTAGCGAAAGACTTTTATTTAGAAAAGCACAATTTAAAGGATTCAAATCTGTTCAAATTTTGACCTGTTTGCGCTTTCTTTGTCCAGTCTTCCTCATCACCAGGACTGTCACGAGCTGTGGATTAAAAAGAAAAGACGTGCACGTCAGAGCGGGTTGCCTGAGGATGTGCCTGTGCCCAAAGTGCCCCGTAAAAATATGGCTGGGACCTCCAGTGGAGAGAACAGCCGACCCCAAAGCAGCCCGCCTGGAGCTCCGCCCCCTCCCCCAGGAAAGCCGCCCTCCACAGCCAAACTAGACAGTGAGCTGTCAGGTAACAGATCACCTCCAAGTATTTTGTTTGGAAAAAAAATGTCTTTCCTGTTTGTTGACCATTTTTATTGCAAATAAACAAAACGCTATATCTGAAATTAATAGCAAAATAAGCAAAGAAAAAATAGAAAAGATTAAACAGATGTTGAATTAAAACTTGAGTTTTAATTTCAATCTAAAAGTAACATTTTCTTTTGTTTGTACATTTTGGGCTTGTATCTACATTTAATAAATGACACCCAACTAAGTTTGCCTATTTTTAATTCAACATTTGTAGTGTTTAAGCAAATATTTCTTTCAGCTCCCAGACCTCCAAAGCTCAAAGGACATATTTTACTTATCATGTTTATTATATATTTTAAGGCATTTTACTCTTGGAATAATTTTAAGCTTGTGGTTTAGAATAGTGGCATTTATGTCTCTGCTAGAAGTCAAGAAATATTTAAAAGTCTAACAGAAATGGAACACAGAGTGTTCTCATTATGAATAGAGACTAAATGAACAGGCACCCTGCCCCGGGATTTAAAAGAGCTTTGTGGTCCACCCAGTTTACCTGCCAATGGTTTATCCCTTATGACAAAAAAGTGAAATAAAAACAAGTCAAATTCAGGTGGACTTTGTAACTTCTGCTCCAGTTCTGACTGGCGTTGTTGCCTTTCTACGTATAGGCGTCAGCAAAGATTAATTTAACACAATGGTAGTGAATGGAAGCTGCTAAGTTTTACTTTTTCTACATCAACTTGTAATGTAGCTGTCTTCACAATCACAGCCACTTAAACTTTAAAAGCTTGCAAACAGTTGAATTTCCTTTTTTCTTAATATGTAATTTGGTCCGCTGAGGTGTGAGGTCAATTAAAATGCTGTTATATATCATACATGTACAGGAATGTGAGTATTTACTTGTGCATAGTCAGGAGTGGTCCTTTAATCACAGTGCAGCCAGATTCTTCCTTTTTTTTCTTTCATTTTTGGACTTTTTTGTTGTTGTTTTTTACTGTTTCCAGTTCATGTTTTTGCTAATCGGTGTGTATTTTCAGGTCTTGGAGCGGCTGCAGAGCAACTGAATCAAACTGAGCTGGCCGTGCTGCTTAACCTCCTCCAGGGACAGACTGACATCAAGCTGCCCCAAGTGGCCCAGCTCCTTAACCTCTCTGACTCAGACACTGTCAGCCAGTTGCTATCAACTCTCAATGAGGCCTCTGACCACCAGGGGGCTGCAGAGGACCAGGCTCAGCCTCCTGCTGCGTCACAGCCTCCGGAGCCGCCTCCCGAACCCCAGGAGGCCTCACCCACATCTGGAGAACCTCCACTCAGCCAGGAAGACCAGGCCAGCCTGCTGGCTCTCATTCTGGGCCAAATCATAAAACCTCAAACCGAGGAGCAAAGCGATGAAAGCAATGGCGTTAAGTCAGAGGAGGCGCTGACACGCAGTTCATCCGCTTCTACTACTGATTCCAAGGGCAAGTCTGGGTTTAATCTTTAGAGAGTGAACAGAGGAAACCAGTCAGGAGGGAAATCCATAAAATGTGTAAAGCAGAGGAAATCTGTATAAGACCTATAAACTTTTCTTAAATTAGATTTTAGATGACCTGGTGAAATGAACAATAATCCAAGTGAATCCGGCTATTAGACCAATCATACATCAACCCATCTGTTATTGACAAATACTCATCTCCTTTCAGCACCTGTCTTTAAAAAAAAAAAAAAAGCAAAAGAAACCTGTGAAAATCTCTTGTGCATTTGGCCGTCATGTGACCCGGATAAGCAGGTAAAAGTTTGTGCACATGGACATGACCAGTGCACGGTTGAAATGCTCAGTAAAAACCAAAACCTAGTCGAGTGATGTTCAGCTGCGTAAAATAAAAAAAGTTTCACGCTGTGTTGTTCCCATGAAATCTCCCTCTTGTTTCTTTCTCACTGTCTTTGTTTCTGTCCGTTTCATTTTCACATGTTTTATCTTCTTCACTTCATTTTCATCATCAAGGAGGTGTCGTGGCTTCTTCACAGAAAAAAAAAACAGTCTGTAATGTCAGGATTTTTATGAAGAAAATCTAATAAATTATCAAGTGAAAATAAATATTTTGATTTTTTTTAGATCTCACCTGCATGTGTTTCTTTTAAATTTGGTTTGTCACGTTTTTATTTATTTTTTTAAACTTTCATTCAGTAATTAGTATAAATATTAAGCTGGATCACTGTTTATACTGGAATGGTTTTGAGAACTTTGAATGCTTAAAGCCACAATCTTTGTCTTGTTTTGGTTGCACTGTTCTATAAATATCACACACTGGTGCTTAGATCTCATCTTTTTCTTTCAATACACACAACTGGTTATATGGGAGGAGTGCCAATATTGTTTTACATGTAGTAAATTGAACTTTTTTATGTTTAATGACTAATAATTAAAAGTATTATTAATGAAAATGGGTTCATTAACGATTTTAAACCTGGAAAGTTGCATAAATTTTACTGTTTCACTGCTTCACGGCATTTATGGCCACATGAGCTGAGAGCAAAGACGTGTTTATATGTAGTCAGTCATGTGCGCCCCCTTGTGGTCGATTTGGGAATTTTAGCATTGCTTAACTTTCAAGTTGAACTTACTCTCAGAACATTTTCATGTAAGTGAGGTGTAGAACATACTGGGGGTTAGAAAAAGAAAAGCTTAACATTTCTGATCAATTTTCCTCTATTTTTAATTCCTGTTGTTCTTTGGGTCCATTAGATGGTGGCGTGTCAAAAAGGAAACAAGTTCTGCCTGACCAGTTGCCTCCAAGCGGTGAACTGCGCCCCCCCTCTCCACCCGGGTCACCTCCAGCAGCTCCTCTCCTGGTGAACTCCCAACAAGCCGAGTCAGAAACTCGGCCTAGCAACCAGGACATCAGCCCTGCTGTGGCTGCTGCCTTGCTTCAGCTCATCTCCCAGCAGGACCTGGAGGTCGTGAGCTCCAAGCCAAGCAAAGACCCCTCCCCGGCTGTAGATGGCGCAGGCCGTGAAGAGCCCACCCCACCCTGGGTTGCGGACTCTCCTGTTAAACCTTCAGCCCCAGCTGAGGCCCCGGCAGCGCTGGGTAATGATGCTCCCACCACTTCGGCGCAGTTCCCCAAGGACCAGGATCTGCGGTTTTCCCATGGAGCCGCCCGCTGAACTCCAATCCACCGGTGACCTTAATGTTGGGTATCATGAGACAGCTCCAGCAGTCCTGGCCTGAAGGGAAAGGAAAGGCAGATGGAGAATGCAGCCACAGAAAGTGACTCACTGGACCAAGAGCAGGTAGTGAAAGTCAAATCAAAGATTTTGAAAGTGAATGTCTAAAAGGAGGAGATTTTTTTTTTTCAGGTAATGAACGCATTTGCCTAATGGAGCAAGCTGTTCTGTTGCTTTGGTGGGAGTGTTTGGACATGGGGTCAGGCTGTCAAGGATTAGTTCAGGTTGCAACACTTGCCGCCTCCAAGTCTTTGCTCATTTCCAAACATCGACGAGGCCGGACTGCTAAACTGAGTGCTATGCAACTGAGGCTTAATGATTGTCAGTTCCACTGCAGTGGCCCCCTTTCAGTGCGTTTCAGTGTTATGGAGAACAATGTTTTTCAGTTTATTTTAAATGCGAGCTCCTCCTGTTTTCAGTCTGTTTCCTGAACGATCTCTGGTATGGTGGGGCTTCAGTTCTGCTTTGAGTGACCACTGTGTATGTTTTTCAGAGCATTTCTTTTGTTTTAAACCCCAAACCTCAGCAGATTGGGATGTACTGTCCTACCTGAACTCTGACCCTATGACGTGCAACAATCATTTCTTTAACAAGCCTCTAGTTCTCCTGTTTCTGACCCATAAACGGATTATATCAAAACATTATACGTCGCTGCTCTGCACATGCTACTCTAGTTCACGTAAAATTGAATAAATGCACACGGATTTACCTAAGCGCGTTGCCTTTCTGACAACTGTTGCAACAAGTCCCGCCTCATTTTCTTTCTTTATTTCGATTAGATTATTTTCTACATAAAGTGAAAAACGCTTTAAAAAGTGATGGTCAGCCATTTTGCTTCCGGTGTTTTTGCTTTGAAGAAAGGGAGAAGTAATGTCTGTAAAATAAAAGACAGAAGAAACGACAAAAATAATTGTAATTGTGTTTTTGGGGCTGTGGGTCGCTTATTAAAGGTTATTCCACCAGATGGACTACATACTATTTCTGAACGTTTCTGTGTGAAGTGACCACTAGATGGTAGGCATTTCCACAAATCCCAACTGTTTGTTTTTTTTTCATAAAAGGTGAGAACTGCAGTGTTGGCCAGGTTACTGTGCTATGAGTTGTTTAATTTTGAGTCAGCATGCTGTCTCTGAAGGAAAAAAGCACAAAAATACTGAATAGAGGACAGTAAAAGATTCCTGGAAAATCTCATTTGACCTCAGATGTTAGCATAATTTTTAAATGGTTCTCTCTATCAGTTTTGCACATATAGTCCAAAACTGATGCATCTTTTTAATATTTCCACATTCCCCCTGTTAAATCCACATACTTGTAAAAGTTTGGCATTTTATGTGATATACAGTAGTTCACAGAAGCAGATTTGGGATTCGCCCATTGCAGCGTAGCTCAAATGAGATTGGATGGAGGTAATCTGATGAAGACGACACCTAACAATTGATCAATAGTACCTCACCTTTGGAAGGGAAAAAAATGCAACAGGATGTTTTCTAATGGAAAAGCTTGGCTTTTTTGATGAAGGAATTTTACCAAAAAACTCTTTAATGTGAAAGTGAAAACTTGGTAAAGAAAAATTACGAAAATATCTAACACAGACGCACCTTTGCACAGCACAGACCGTCTATAGGTCTCAATCAGACTTGCACATCTGAACTTGTCAATTTTAATCTATTATTCCTTGCAAAACTGTTCAAACTCTGTCAGGTTGCTTCAGAATCAGCTCTGAACATCCCTTTTCAACTCCAGCCACAAATTATCTTTTGGATTAAAGTCTTGGCTTTGACTGGTCCACTCGTACTGCCACCCCATGCTTCAGAGTGGGGATGTTGTGTTTTTGTGGTTATGTGTAGTGTTTGGTGTCCACCAAACTGTGTCTTGTCTGATGACCAAAAAGCTCTATTTTGGTCTCACCAGACTAAAGAACTTTTGTCCATTTGACCATTAGTCTCAAGTTGAGCGTTGATATTAGTTTTCTCGTCTCTTTATGCCTAAGACCCGCGGACGTCGCGGGTTCGACTCCCGGTCCCGACGACCTTTGCCGCATGTCCTCCTTCAAAAAAAACATGGCGCCGGCTCAGCTGGCTGCCTGCAGACGCAGCTCCCGTCGTGTGTGTGTTAATCTGTGTACAAAAAATTCTTGCTGTAACTGCGAAATAATTTCCCTGCTGGGATGAATAAAGTAATTCTTCTTCTTCTTCCACAAAAGAGAAGAAGAGAAGGAATATGGCCACAAAAGGGCCACATTCCTTTCATTTTTTGACAGATTTGGCTGGACTCTAGGGTATGTTTAATGCCTTAGATTTTTCTGTATCTATCCCCTGACTTATACTGGTCAATAACCTTTTCTCTGATTTGCTTGGAGTGTCTTTATGTGTCTTTATGTCTTTCATACTCCAATCACTTGTGACACACACTGCACTCCGGTGATCTCTATTCCACTCACTGAGAATACAAACACAAGTTAACCAGAACTCTTGAATTAGGTCAGTTACTTTAAAGGAGCCAAATATTTATGCAATGTCATTAAAGAGTTGTTTTGGAGGGATTTTAAAAGCAATGAAATTGTTAAAACATTCATCAATACCTTTTAAAGGCACTGTACCTGACCAGACCACCAGGTATAGGTGTTGTTTTGCAAGGGTCAGGGAGCATTTGCACTAAACAAAAGAGCCTCAGAGCTTTTCTCTGATCAAAGTTGATTCACTTTGAGAAGAATTTATGGCAACCAACGATGTTAAAGACATCAAGGAGAGCGCTATGTGTCACCAGAAGTGGTGGTGATGTTAAGAGTGTGGGTAGGGGGGGTCAGCTGTGTCCTGAAGGCCCACCCTTCAAGAAGAGTGGGACGCAATGCCTCAGCAGACAATAAGTCGACTTATGAACAGCAGTAAACATTGTCATCTGTAGTTGATGCTCAAAGGCACAGGACATTATTGAGACATTGACATTTTTTTGTTTGATTTTCTTTCAATACGTTACATTGAGGACATCACCATGGCAGACTTCCACTTTCATATATTATTGTAGCATCAACCTTTTTATGTTTTCCATAAATTTCGGAACAAATTAATATTGATTGACTTATGTATTTAAAAATAATAAATAACACAGATGATGTTGCAGGCTTCTTGAGAGAAGTGGCAGTTTTGATTACAGCAGAAAATGAGTTGCACGAATATCCTCATTTATGCATCATACAATATTCCCAACCTTTATTAGATCTTAACATTCTGTGTGTTGTTACTTATAGGCTTAAATGAAAGTGAGAATTTTCACCAATCAGCAGATCAAGGCTGTTTAGCTGACTAATGTATTTTTATCCAGCAAAAATGCACAAGCAGCTAAATTACACATTTTTTTAAAGTGAGCAGACTTGTAATATTGTCTCCAACCCAATTAAAGTTGGATGGATTATATTCCAACCCAGTCAGATGGAGACATGACGTCTCCATGATTGGTTCTCCCTCTATATCAATCATATTTATACATCAGTTATTTCCCCACTTGGTTTGATCTCTCTATGAAGATCCCGACAGGCCGCCAAGGATCATAAACCTTAGATGGGCAAACGCAGAGGCTTCCAAGGATGGTGCAGATTGTGTGTGTGTGTGTGTATGTGGTGGATTGGCTTCACGCACACAGAGACCAGCTCCTCACTTGGCACGCTTACAGAGCCGCTTACCCCTCTGGCCCGGCGAGCAGCTGAGCCCTCTGGGTGGGATATCCATTCAGAGACGAGGCGGAGGGAGGCTCACCTGCCCCCTAGCACAGGCCCAGTGAGAATGAGATGAGACGGTGCTGCATTCTGTCTGATGCCTCTGCCCGTCGGGACTCCAAATAATAGTGAATGTGCCCGCAGGGACTTTCCACTGGAGGATGTAGTGGGCAATGCCAGCGCCAAGTCACAAAGACGAGACGAATAAATCAGGGCTGAGGAGTGACGAGAGGGAGGCGAGCGAGGCGGCGCCATCAATCAGAAAAAGCACCTTATGGGGAATGCCCAAAAATGTGCCAATCTGAAGCTCACTGTCGCCATGGCAGGGACAGTCTGCAGCGATCAAAATGGAGCCTCCACTTTGAATGCTGGCACTTAAGTCAGCTGCAGCAATTCTGGGAGACTTCCAGACAAACAGTGAAATTGCTGAGGGTTTGTTTCAGTCTATTCATGCTAAACGGATTTAATGAATGTTTGGGTTTTTATTTCATAGACTGATTGAATTTTCTGAGTCCCTCTCAGATCTGGTGATGAGCAAAATTAAACACCTGGTTTGGGTGACGTGATATTTAAAGGATATGTGAGCAGCCCTGAATTAAAACAGAATGGAACAATGCCAATTTTACAGCAAAAATTAACTATAAAGAGAGACATAGAAGCATTTTCTTGAGTTTTCTACAAGCTGTAAACTATATCTTAAATTTTTCTTAAATTATACTACCACTGGCAGAACTCGCTGTACTTTTTCATTTTCAAGGAACAAATGAAGCAGTTTGAGTCCGTTTAAACCGCCATGTAAACAAAGGATGTTATGCATATCAATACAACTCTTGAATAAACTTAACGGGATTATTAGAAGATGTAAATTGAACTAGCAAAGCGCTAAACATTCTGAAATGTTTTGTCTAATTCTTTTATTTCTCATTTTAAAACTTCATTTGAACATATAAAAAGGCAACGATAAAAAGTTCTTAACTACCTCTATAGAACATAACCCGGCAATGAAAACATGAGTGTGTGCAGTGCCGTCTGCATTTTGTCTTTGTGAGCAATTTGCCGGTTTGATGACTGAGGCTGTTTGATCAGCTTGTGAACTCATCGAGGAGAGGCAGGGACTTCCACATCAAAGACACACAAAGCCAAATTAAACAAAAAAGACAAATACCGGCCCAGAACTCCAAATATTGGCAAACGTACATATTAAAATAAAAGTAAAGTAGAACTGAGATTCCTACACCTCTTTAGTTGAACAAAATGTGAATCAAAGTCTTTTTAATTATTAAGACAGCTTGCGTGTAAATATTCTTGTCTTCATCAGCTCTTCTTTGTCTTCTATCAAATAAAATTTAATGTCAGCCATTTTGTTTACGAGTACATCTCTGTTTATACAATATTTCAAAAACTGATCTACTTCCCCCCAGCTGTGATGTATGGTTTACTGCTGAAACAGCAAGTTTTATAGGTGCCATAACACGACTCCACCCCACCCCCCCAATTTCTCTTTATTTTATAGTTTTCTAGGAAATGTTATGTTACACATGGTTGTTATATCAGGCCTGACCTTTACAAGCAGACGTTGAGGATGTTTATACTGAAAAGAGGCAGAAAGAAAACTTGAACTCATCCAGGAAACAGTTTACAAATGCAAATGCAGCTTTTAATCACACACAACATACATTTGAAGAAAACATCAGCTTTAAATCAGGATTCTGGTTGGGCCACTCCAAAATGTTGCTAAAACTAAAAGTTAACTTTAAAGTTGATGCTTTTAATCCTTCCTTTTCAATTATTGTTGTTTATATAAAAACAATATATTCATATAAACTTTTCATTTCTAAATTGATTAAAAGATGTCATCAACAGAAGACCATCCAGCCACACATAGACGTCTTGTAAATAAGGCCTCAACAGAGTTAGAGTTAGCTAACGCTAGCCCTAAGAATGTCACTGCATCCCTTTGGATGGTGTGTTTCCCAAAACAAAAATGACAAAAACAATGACAAACTGTTTAATAATACTATTCAAAGCAGGCAGTATAGTTATGTCCCTAAAAGTGAGCACACACAGCGTTAGCAGAAGCAGAATTCACGATGCTAATGCTATCATCACATTGGCCGAGACGTCATATTAACACACAGCAAATTTATGTCTAAAATAAAGTTTGTTGTCAATTTAGCATTATTTGCAGCTTAACACTTTGCTGCGTGTGTCGCTTTCATAGGCAGAAGGAAATGACACCTCAAAGTTATTCATACTTGAAACTAGCGGAGTTTGCTAAAGCACTCGTCCTTGAAATGCTTTGCATAAAGAGGACATTCCTCACTGATGTGTGTTTATTTGTCAAGAAAAATGAAGTTAATACAATCAACAACCAAACACTTTGACTTGTCCACTTTTATCTTCGACATCCTTAAACTTCAACTACAAAATCAATGCGAAAAATAAAAATGGCTGATTCGCAAAATTGGTTCATAGAAAGTCCATGACCTTGTTTAGCACTTCCACAGCTAATACTGTGACGTAATAGTTCATAAAACATAGTAGGGAATAAAAAATTCCAAACAGAATATAAAGATATGTATGAAGCACAGAGGGAGACTAAATTCAGTCAGGTGTTCATTTTATTTTATATTTGTCACTACTTACCTATAGGGCTAGTGGTGTTAAACACAGATGGCAAAAATGATCAAGCATAGACCATGACCAACAGCAGTGAGGCTAACCGGAGAGGATGTAATGCAAAGAAAAACTCAGGAAAGATGACGCTGCTGGCTTCTTTAAATATATTCTGTGACCTTTTGTCTTGGCAATATCCCCACCTCAGTCAATTCACATCATCCTGTTTGCATGATGCTGCACTTCTGCAAACCAAAGTCATTTTTTCCCAAGGTCTCACCTTCTTATTATCAATTCGGTTCAAAAAGCTCGATCAGCACTGTAGAATCACTGCCTCGTCTCCCCCTCGGCGCCTGCATGTGCCGGTGCTGCCTCTTTAAGGGCAGAGGGGCTGCTGGGAAAGCAGTAAGAGAGAGGGTAGGGGTGTAGGAAGCGGAGGGGGTAGGGGGGGCGCGGGCCCTGCAGGACCATTTGTGCTGAAGCTCATTTGCACAGCGACACTTAATTGGCTACAACAATTAATTAATGTGTTGGAAAGTTGGCACAAAAAGTTCATTTAAGAGGGTTTTAATAAGCAATTAGAGGAAAAGCAGCGAAGAGGGGGAATTACTGGAGAGGAAAAGAGGAAAAAGCAGAAATGGAACGAACGTCTGGCTACAAGAGACGTGAACGCCCCTCTGTAGCTGGCTGCCTTGCTCTGCCTCTTTCGCTGACCTTTCGCTTTTGAAGAGCGGATGAATGATTAGGCTTCATCGCCATGCCATCGTATCTCTCTCTGATGCCCTCAAATCCGTGTTCTTAAGTGGACTCAAAAACCCACAATGCCCTTATATCGTACACGTCTTAACCTCGGTGGCCCCTCGGTGCCCCTCCCTTGCCTCGTTCTTGTCCCGGTGCCCAGTGTAAAATATCGCATGACTAATGAGCAGAGCAGGTTGGAATCCTGGGGAAGATGTCCTTGGAAGACGAATGCATTTTCAGCAGAATAATTAACTTAATTAACAAATTCACATGCATATTCATCAGCCTATTAATGTCTGCTTCGCGCTGCTTGATGAGCAATGCAATAATAACCGTTTCATTTGCATATTTGCATTCACACTCACACCCTTCTCCAAATAACGAAGGGAAGACGGTGCAGGAAATTCGGAAGGGTATTTTATTTAAAAAAAGTCGCTCCGGCTCATCCTGCAAAAAAGTGAGCAGCCTGCACATGTCTACACCTGAGAAGTTTCTTTTTGGTTGTTTTTGCTGCGTGCCGCATCAGCTTTAGTAAAACTAGAAGTGACACTCTTCGTCTTGCTGCCTGCACCTCCAGCCTCCTTCCAAAGATTACCGCGGCTCCCTCTTTGCTTCCTCTCTTTCAGCTCCAAACTCCATCTTTCCTTCCTGTTTTGCGACTCCTTCTATCCCCTCGTTTTACTAATTAATCCCCGTCATACTTCGGTTTAATTTATTTATTTCTTGCTTTTGAAGTCTGCCTTGTCTGCCTGTCAGTGTAATGTATGTTTTGCAGGAGAACCTTAAAGCTCTGTGTGTGTGTTTGTGTATACGGCTGGTTTGAAACTAAAAGAGCTGTAAATGGGGATAGAAATAAACAAACAAATGTGGGCTGTGCATGTTCTCCAACTTCCTTGATTTTTGTTTTTGTTTACGTTTTAGGGGTTCATCCGGCATGTGCATCTGTGTACTTCCCTTCAATACGGATTTGTATCGAGTTCAGATGATGCTGCCTCTGCGCCACTCAGTTACTCTCTCCTTGAAAATGTGTGTGTCTTGGGAGGCATCACAGGCTTTATATGTGTGTTTCTGTGGGTACATTCTTTGGATTCAACATATATTGTATTATCTACACTACTTTTATTTGCTTACAAGCTCCTCTTTCTAATATTTTAAATGGCAGCGAAGTGATGGTAACATTTTGGTGCTTTATCGAGTTCAACAGTGTAACTGCTTTTTCTTTTAAGGAGGAAATAAGCGTGCGGGGGTGCATGTGTGTGCGTGTGTGTCTTCGGCCAGTCTGTGCTCAGACACCAGCAGTTTGTGGAGCAAGAATAAAAAGTAGGGAGTGATGCCAAGTGAGTCCCTGGAGAAAAATAGAGACAGAGAGAGAAGAAAGGATGTGGAAAGGATTTCGCACACACATACACACACGCACCCCCACACACTCTCTAAATGAGTCACTTACACAAAGAACACTAGCTTAGCTGTAGTGAATTGCAAAGCTCACACTCATTTTAGATAAGGTTTATAGTTAAGGTGGTCAAAACATACGGATGCATTAGCTCTTATCAGAGGCGGCCCAAGCTTATGTGAGGTCCTGGGCAGAATTTCTTTAGGGGTCCATTTCATATGGTCCATGGTTGATTTTTGTACTCTACATTCAATTCAGCTTGATTTATCGGTAAGTAGTGTCCCAGCAACTAATGAAATTTGTTTGAATATCACTGTCCCTTAAGATTATTATTATTATTATTAGTAGTAGTAGTAGTAGTATTATTAAATTTAAAAAGATGAAGGCATAAACATATGATCAAGAGTTCCGACTTGTTTTAGTACTTTGAAAAAAACAATAAACGATTTTAGATGGCAGCAAAGTGATGGTAATATTTTTGAAACTGTAAGCATCATGTGACTTTTCTGAAGCAGCAATTCAAAATTAAGCTTAGATCAGCTACTCACAATAGAAGTTGAAACATTTCTTTGAATAGATTCCTGCAAATGTTGCTTTCAAAATTCTAATAGGACTATGTCACTTCCGAAAAAGAGATTTAGTTGCCAGTTCATAATAAAGATTACAGAAATTAAAAAAAAGTAAAATCTTCAATATTCTAAGGTTTAACTTATTGCTAAAATGCAGTAGGTTCTGCATTACTAGCATAATTAAGCCAATGACGACAAAATGATTGCTAACTCTTCAAAATAAAGCTAATATTAGATTCAAGAAGGAAACTTTCAGGTTTTCAAAGAATACATTATTGCATTATTATTTGGACCCAACCAAGGCCTTAAAAAAGTGACTGCGTTTGTTTTTCAAAATAAAGCCCAGAGATGCTTTTTTATGGACTCAGATGTAAGCCAGACAAAATATCCTTATTATGCTTTCTCACTAGTCCACATATAAACAATTACACTGTGGCCTTAATAAATACCATATTGTTTTATTTATATTAGGTAAACAGCTACTAAGTTCACCAAGTGTTGCATCCCATCATCAGATTAAAATAAGATTGTAAGAATGTTTTATTTGCAGTTTAAATTGAATCTTGAACCTGTAGCAGAGCTTAAGCTCTCAGACAGGTCAGAAAACCTCTCACTCTCAAGTCCTCGCAAAGATAGAAGAAGAAAAAACACGCACAGCTTGAGGCCGATCTCTCACCTTTTTGTCTCTCTGTCCACTCTCCCTCTCCTCCCCTCCGCCTCTCTTTTTTTCTCCATCTCCCAGCTTGCTGAGGTGACACCCTGTGTGTGCAGTGTGACACTGAGCTGTCACCTCCCACTCCTTGCATCACACCTCTGCCCCCTGCTGGGCAAACCGCGTCACGGCATCCAGACGCCGCCTCCGCCTCCTCCTCCGCCACTGGCACCACGGAACATAACTTCACATTCTGTCACGCTTTCAGTCAAAGCTTTTTTTTTTTTTGGACTCAGGTTATGTGATAACTTCGAACTATTTTGCTTTCTGATTATTTTGCAATTCCAAATATTTATTTATATTCTTGGTTTGCATGCCACAATATTTTTTTTAACCTACCAAGGCCCTTTGGTCAGCCCTTGCAGAGATGTAATAAAAACTTGACATAGAATTGGATTTATTGCAGAAGGATAATTTTACACTGCAAAATAGAAAGAAAAAAAAAATCCAACCTTCAACGTAGACAAACTTGTCCAAAAATAAAATAAGTCCTACATTTAAAAAATAATTTTTTTTTATTAAAATGAATAGTTTTACCATATTCACAGCACTTAGTTTTTTTTATTTTAGTTTGTTTTTTTTAATTATATTTGACAAAGATAGTGCAGCGAGGGATCTGGATCTTTCACCTTTCTTCTTTGCTCAATCTTTAGATTATCCAGAGTTCTGGATCCTCTCTGATGTCTCCTTCTCAGCAGCTCAGTTCAGGTCTTAAAACATGGAAGACAGTTAATTTTGTTTCCACCTGGAACGTTTGTTTTCTGAAAGTTCATTATTAATCTCATAAGAGTAAATCAAACAGAGGGGTTTAGCAACTCTACATGTTTGTATTTTTGATAGTAGGACAGAAAAGCTTTTTTTTTTGACATGCCTTTGAAACAGTTTCCTTGGATTATAGATCGCTGGTTATGAAGATTTGTTGATGCCAAGATGTCACTATTTGCTGCAACAATAATCATTTTCCTACCCTCCCTCCAATCCTCATGATATTAACATAAACATGGTCCTGAAAACCCTTTATATTGTCTAAACATGTTGCAAATAAATATAAAAATAAACATTGTTTTTATTGTTAAAATACTCTGATACCCTGATACAATTTTCCATTTGTTTTTCAGCCCTAACAGCATCCTCATTGTCTCAGAGATGATGATCTCACACACATCCTAAATTTCTGACCTGCTACGATCCTCAGTTCAATATTTCCAAACTCGCTACTTGATAAACTGGAGAAGAGCCACAGATTCTGACACATGCAGATGCTCCAACATCAAATTAATATCTTTTACAAAGTCTTTTTTGGCTACTGTTCTGCAGGTTTGATGAATATTTTAGCACTTGCTGCAGTTAACAACAAGAAAGTCAAGAAAGTTGCCAGGAAGTAAAACTGAGAATAATTTACCATCTTGTAAACATATGAAAAAATTGGATGAAAGAAATGGTGCATGATCTTTTTACAGGCTAAAGGGATTTTTCTTTTTAATAAAGAAAAAAAACTTAGGTTTTAACGTAATCAAAGAGGTAATAAAATATAATACTATGAAAAATAATTGCTCCCATACAGAATTCTTCTGTTTTCATGTTTTGTGATACTTAAAAGTTTCAGATCATCAAAGAAAATTTAATATCAGACAAGGTTAATCTGAGATATTACAAACAGCAACTTCTAAATGATAATGCAATTTATTAAAGGAAAACAAACTATCCAACCTGTCCCTCTGTGAAAAAGTAATTGTTCCTGAAACCTAATACTTGAATTTTTCACCCTGATTAACAACTGCTATCAAAAGCTTGCTACTAGCAATGAGTCTTTTGCATCAATGTGGAGGATTTATAACCCACTATTCCTTGGAGAATAGTTTAAATTTAGCCATCTATGAGTTTTCAGGCCTGAACAGATTATTTAAAGTCAAAATATTTTTCAGTAAATGTGAGACAGCCCTTTAGTCTTCTTTTTTGATCCAGATGATCTTTGCTTTACGGCTCATCTACAGATGTCATTTCTGCCAAGTGTCTTTCTTAGTGAAGAGTCACAAACATGAACCTTAATCGACACAAGTGAGGCCTGCAGACACATATCTGGGTTCCTTTCTGGATCAGTTGTCAGTTTACTCTTGGAGTCATGTTTCTAAGCCAACAACTGGGAAGGTTGAGCACCACAGCTCCATGTTTTCTGTATGTGTGGGTAAAGGCTCTCGCTGCAGTCCACTGGAGTCCCATAGCATTGAAATGCATGACTTTGTAACTCTTCCCAGACTGACAGATGTCAGGAATTTCGTCTCTCAAATGCTCTTACATTTCTGTAGATCAGGACATGATGTGTTGCTTTTAGACACCTGTTAGCCTACTTCGTGTTGTGCGACAGGCTCTATTTAAATAGCTTCTTGATTCTAAAGGTTTGCTAGTAATCAGCCTAGTGAAACTAAACACAAAGTTACTATTGGTTGAGAAAAGGGGGGATTACTTTTCGTGTTGGTTTGGATAACTTTTTTTTCCTTTAATAAAAAGTATTATTACTTTTAAAAAATAACTTTTAGTTACTTAAGAAATTATTTTTCTGCCTGGAATTTGCTTTGTTTTGTTGCAGATAAGGCGTTTGACACCACGCAGCGACACTCCTGACTTCTCAGACTGCAGCATAATCCATGGAGGTAAAGCCACATTAGCGCTCAGCGGTGTCGTGCTCAGCTGATTGTTTGCGCTCGTCTCTTTGCCTTCTGAGTCACTCTGTGTGCATCAGTGTCTGTGTCCAGCCAGGCAGGCCATGCAGTGGCGAGCGGGGATGGAGCGATTGAGATATAGAGCATTAGTTGGTGTCATGAGTAAATTAGAGGCCAGATCTGTTTTCTAATCAGAGCACAAGCACCGTGTTAGAGGAATTAGGGCGACAGCTGCTGGGAGCTTTTTATTCCTCTCTCTCTCTCTCAGCCAGAGACAGGCAGACCCCAGCTCAGGGACCACCTCTTTACCGCAGCCACCTGTCAACGCCGGTGTGTGTTACGTGCACGACCACATCCATGTTCTCCATCCCTTCCTCCTCCCCTTGCTTCATGACACGCACACTCACACATACATGGGAGTGTGCATCCGCTGTAGTGCCACGCCAGCTTGCACACATGCTTGCACACGCCGGCAGGCCGTCTGGTACGCTGACCTCCCTCCGCCGCCGAAATTAATGACAGTGCAGGTTCCGTGCGCGCGCGCACAGCCGCTCGTGGCGTGTTTATGTTTTCCGACAAGTGTGAAGGGCCCTTATGAGATATCAGATTTAGATAAGGTGGAGTGGTGGGCGGCTTTGCATATGTCTGTTTACTATGAATCCTTGGAAGGGCCTCGATGCAACAGATTCATTCACAACATCAGCTTTCCACGCACGAGACGTCAAGAATCTGACTGCGATTCTTCCAAGGGAGGAAAGCATAACAAACCTTTCCTGTTAAAAAAATAAATAAAAAGACACAATAATCCCCAAATGTTTTTCAGTATGATGGGCAATGATGATGAAAGATGATGGTGTTTTTATTCTAAGCATGATTGATGGCGCTTGAGGATGACTAAATAGAAAGTTGTGAGCAACTTGCTCGGATTCTGCAGCTGACATGTCTTGTGCATGGGCAGGAGTGTGGGAGGGCGAGAGGTGTAGGAGGCGGCTTCGAGATTCACACCGTGTCAAGCTCCAGCATTGGGAACGCCACCCAGTTCTTTACTAATTTACCTATTTTTCAAGTCTTCTGAATCTGTGGAGTTCTTTTCAGGTGAAGAAAAGCACTAAGTTATGGTCGGATAATTCTGCTGTGAACTCAGTCTAACTGAGCTAGTTCAAGCAGTGCTGCCAAAATATGAGGTAGAATTTTGACGGCAGACTTTCACTCTGGTGCCCCTAAATAAAATCCCTCTTCATCAGTTTTGCTTTTTAAAGTCACCTACTCATTCTGATTAATGACAGAAGCAAAAGGCCCATGGTGACTTTGGAGGAGCTGCAGAGATCTAAAGCTCTGTTGGGAGAACCTTTTGATGACTGCTGTCGTAGGGTGACGTTTTGAGATGTTGAATTATGTAAATTTGAGTGTGCAGGTGCCTGTTCGTGATTATTGGACCCAGTAGATGGAGAGGTGTGGATTACCTAAGTGGTGACGACGTATAAGATGACGCTGTTGTGGAGCGCCTGTGTTTCATCCTCTCCTGATTCCAACCAACCACACCTTCACCTTTGAAGTGTTTATGTAAATACCTTGAAAATTGTATATGATGGAGTTTGTAGGGTGGACTGCTGCTTACTTTTATTCTCGTTTTTACCTGTTTATATTGGTTAGGGAGGCTAGTGACTGTCAATTTGCTGTATATGTTTTGAAAAGGTAAGGTTGATTTATATTTCAGGTAGTTTTGTTGTTTTGGTATAATTCTCAGATCCTTCTCAGTGTTAAAATCTGGAATGTAACTTAATATTGCTTAAATAAATGATTGTAAAATTGCATAGCTGTCACGCTGCGACCTGGCCATCCATAGACTGGCCTACACAACAACTTCAAAAAAATCCAGCTGTGATGGATGACTGACGAGAAGAAAAACATTGTTAAACAGAAAAATAAGTCCTGTTTGCATTTTAGACAATTCTCACAGTGTTTTTAGCTGAAAACCTATATTGCACATCAGTCTGATCCCACCATTTCCTAGGTAAAACATGATAGTGGTGGCATGTTGCTATAAAGATGATTTTCTTTATAGTAACAGTTTATCTTCAGAAAAACTGTTAGAGTATGCAAAAGACTTCAGACTGAGGCACGGCATGGATCCATGTTCCACCCCAAACATGCAGCCACAGGCACATTTGGACAGTTTAGATCAATGCATAATCATGTGCTAGCAGGGTCTAGTCAAAGGTCTGCAAACTGTTGACTCTTCAGATTTACATTTTCAGATTTTTATTGATAAATATATATAATTCTGTTTGATTTTAACAGTTGAAAACAAAACAGATACTACTAAATCAAAGTTAAAGTATGTGAAAAACCAAGACCATCCAAAACTTCGACTGAAACATGCAGGTAACATGAAAGCTTAGAACTTAATGGTGATGTACTTTAAACTACTTGTATACAAGACGCAAACATTAATGCCAGATTTTATTATTAACTTGGTTATATATTTATTCTTATTTGTTATGAGTAGGACAACTTAGAGCTTTAATTAATCATATACACAAAAGTCTTTATTTCTTAACCAAGTCTTTGTCCACATTTTCTTATTACAGAATATTTACTTTACCTTTTGAGACATGATCCAAACATCTCTGCTTCTTTGCTGTAGCTGCTTTTATGTAAACCCTGAGTGGATGTTTTTTTTAAATCAGTGAAATTTTAAAAATTGCAGTACATTTAACATGCATCATTGCTATTTTCCCCTGCTACAGTTTCTGGTACTAAACATTTTATTTCTTTCCCAGAAGTGTCATCTTTTAGAATACCTTCTTAAGTTTTTATCTAGCAGGTCAACAGCTATACAGAGAATATCCTTTATTGAATCCTAAATTAAAGAAAAACAATTTCATCTTAAAATGATCACACAATTGTTGAAGCCTAATGTGCAAAATGCAAAGCATTTGCAGAATCCTTCTGGATTGTCTGTTCCTAAATATAACATCACACCCACAACTGTTGCCACACACTAAAGCCCAGAAGATATTCAGGAAAAATATATCGTCTTTGACTGACTAATAGCTAATTTAGTGAACCAGTCTGACAGTACAAATCTGTTTTTTGTCCACTTGTGGGAAGTTTAAGTGACATTCTTGTGGCTTTGGAAAGGTAATATGCTCTTGGTTGAAGTCTGACAGAAAAATAGCTCACACATCTTAACCTGTACACACACTGGCCTCCTCTTTCTCTTGCACATCCCACACATGTGTGCCACCACACAGTGTCATAAATAGACAGACAGTGCCAATCGGAGGCTTGGATCGGTGCCAGCTCTGCAGCAGCTCTGTAGTTAAATTATTAACACCAACTGGGAGGGAGACAAAGAGAGGAGCAGATCGGGTGGCTCGGCAGAGAGGAGAAAAGAGAAGTTGAACCAAGACGAGATTATCGTTAGATGTGCTTATAGGAGGAGGAAAAATTAGCAGCCGTCCAAAATTTAGATTATTTTTAACAGCAAAGTGGGAGATTTGGGGTTGAATTTAGAATGTTGGTGAACACCAACTCTGAACGCTGGTGTGTGTTCAGCAGAGCAAGGCGGAGGGGAGGAGAGACGGAGAGAGACATGGAGATGTTGGTTCTGATCCAGAGAGTTAATGTTGCGCTCATTGATGGATAGAGTGCCAGGAATGAGGCTCCATGCTCACACAAGATGGATGGAGCGCCGCTCCTTCTCGCCGCCTCCTAGAGTTTGATGTCTAATCTTTTTTAGCTCGCTTCTCCAAAGCTAAACACTGATCAGAGAGCTTTGCCACAAGAGATGCCGTCAGATCCCAAAAGGCTGTGGCAGTTTAACCAAAAACAGGTTTCATGATTTGTTATCCATTCGTCATCTTTTTTCCCCCCCCCTCTAATTTGGCTTGTGTTCAAGAATTATAAAATACAGAAGAGAGAAAAATAAAGCGTGAAACAAAAGAAGATCCTGTTATTTAAAGATTCGCAAACACACTTTTTCTGCATGAAGAATGCAAAACAAACGCTTCAAAATGAAAGTTTGCGTTTGGTAACTGGTGAATCTGCATGTTACTAAAATATGAAGCACCAATGAGGCCCACTGTGTTTTGTAGTGGGCCTCAACACATTCATGCACAAAAGCAAACATTGTTTTAAATCACATGTAGAAAAGAAAACCTTGTCTACTTTGTCTAAGAGGCCCCCACCTCCTCCACAACACACACACCCCTACATGCAAGCTTTTTCCCGGCTTCCTCCTTTATGGCAGGGGCATCAGGGGGTGAAGTGATCTGTGCGAAAGCCTCCTGTTCTATGCGCCGCACGGCTGAGGAAGAAGGGGATTGTGGGTAGCTGCTGTCTGCAGGGGTGGTGGTGGGGTGGCGGAGTTAGCGTTGAGAAGAGGGGTGGATGGGTTGCCGGGGCGGGAGGCAGCAGATGGCGTGCCACACTGTGAGGGCCGTCGGCTGGCATCCAGAGGAAGAGCGAGGGAGGGGACGACGGGGCGGTTGGGGGGAAAGATGAAGATGGAGGGAGGGGATGGTACGGGGATTGGAGGGGCACTGCTCCCAAAGTGCCAGCAGGCATCAGGAGAGAGAGACAGAGGTGAGGGGCTTTGGTGGAGACAGGCTGGTAGACAGGCCTGCTGGAGGGAACCCACAGATTCTGAGATTAGAGTTTAAGCAGGGCTTGGGAGCTGGATTTCATTGCTAATTGCATCCACTGAAGAAGAACCAAATCAACAGATTTGTCATTGAACCCTAATTTGCTGGCGACTTTTGACCTTTTCCGCTTCCACACAGTGTCGCCCCAGCACACAGTGCCGAGGGATTCACACAGCGGGCCAAACAGAGGTCCCCGACTGGCACATTGTTGTCTCAGGATTGCCACGGCTGTAGCGTGAGGTTGGCATGTGGAGGGCATCGACTTGGCATATGTACTGTGACGAGTTGACACGGGGTCTGTTCGGATGTGACACAAGTTTGGCAGACTTGGCATCAAGGTGGCACAAGACTGGCAGCGGGTTAGTGAGGGGTGCCGAACGGTTAGTGTCTGTCAGAGAGGTTACTGTTACTGCAGTTTGACTTGTGAGCTTCACATAACTTTTCATGACACAAGCAGGCAAGGCTGAAAAACATCTTCACATGATGCCTAGTTCTAAACTTTTCAGAAATACTTCTCAGTGGTGTAGTCGGTTGCCAAATGAAAGGAATATCATACAAGAAATATTTAGTTTTACAAATGAAATCTGAAAATGTGGCCAGGATTCAGCCTCCATCGAGCCAATGCCCTACAGAATCTTCTTTTTCTGTTGCTGCAGTTGCAAGCAGAAGCATAACAAAGCAATTAAGTAAAGATAATGCTACTTTAGAGAAATTTTACTCACATCAAGGTTTAAAAATCTAAGATACAGAGGACGTTAAACCTTAACTTGTCTTAGATGAATAGTAAAAGGCATTAATGTTGTATTTTAGGGCAAATAAGAAAACGTCCTCACACAACATTAATTTAGTACAATTGGTCCCAACCGATATTAATTTGACCAATGAGAGAACATCTACTCATTTTCAACATCTGTTTATGTTTGAAGCATTTCATGGAGGCTGACGTCTACCTCCATGAAAACACACAAAGAATGAAACAGCTGTAAAACTTTGCTTTTCGTTGTGTTCTCTCTCTCATGCAGCATGAAATGCTGGCTTATTGTTTCTCCCCCATATATCCAATCTGTTTGGTGCTGTTTGTTTAATAATGTTCTCTAATGAACCTCTGTCATGAGCAGTATTTTCATTGTGATTAGACACATTTGGACTTTATCAATATGGTGACTTCTGAAAGCAATTGAGTTCACTTAATCTGTTAGAGGTCTTGAGTCTATATTTCTGTTGCACTTTTAAAATTTTTATTAAAAAAAATTGATAGCCATATGTCCTTTTTATCGCACTTCACATTATGTGTTTTACTACCACGTAAAATCCCTCTAAAACATATTTTGACATTTGTGGCTGTAATGTGGCAAAATGTGAAAAGGTATATACTTTTGCATGACACTGAATAAAATCTGTTTCATCTCAAACGAAGTCAAGAATCATGAAATATAAATGCTAAAGAGGGATTCCGTTCACAGTCTTTCAGAAAATGTACTTTCCACCCCTGTTTACTGACCTCAAAGCTGTTGACGCTTTGAAATTCTCACTCAGGAGATGCCACACAGGACGTAAATATTTCATTCAAAAATTCTTCTGTCGTTTCGTGCTCACAAATGCACATTGCATGGTAACGCTAACCCACATTTTGTAATTTTTTTTTTCTGTTTAGGAGTCTTAAATTAATGGCGATTTGGTTGGTTTGGAGGTTGCCCCCACTTTTGCTTTACTTTCAAAACACATAGTAGCAGTTTTGGGCTCAATTGGGTGACATGCATTGTGATTTTTGATCAAAAGCTTTGAACTTGAGTTGTAATTTAGGTCACAATCCAGTGCACCAAGGGGGCGTCGCAGGTGAACGGCTCTGCCTTTGTATTCACTGTGAGGATACATCACAATACCTGCAAGTACTGTTGAAAATGAATCTCCCTCTTTCTCCCTAATTAAGGTGCGGGTAACAACTAGCACCTTCAGCAGAGCATGCACATATGCAGGCAGACACAAACACAGCAACAGACATACTCAGAGGCATCTGCGTACACAAACATGCACAAACACGTACACATCGAAATCACAACCCGCTGCTGCTAGCACAGAGAAGGGCTGAACAGATGTTGAGGAATTTAAGATGCAAAGGAGAACTGGGACTCCCCCTCCCCACCTCTGCACACACACACACCCTGTGCTCCACCTTAGCGTGCCCCCACCCCTGCACCCACACAACCAGCTTTACACTCTAACACACAGACAAAAACTCTACATGTATAACCAATAAATGTATGATCTGCCTTGTCTCTTTTGATATGGTATGTACGGATGGTCACGCATATCTTACACGTTTACGCACAAGTGCCTGCACAAAAGGAGACACAAACACACATGTGCGCATACATTGTGGTCCACATCCCCCTCCGGGCTGGCCCCACTCAAAAGGGGCACCATGTGGCACTCCATTCCCTCTGGCACGAGACTGCGGCTCTGCCAGCGTTGCATTGTCCTCAGCCCGCTGGAGAGCACGTGCCCAAACCGTGGACCCTCTCACCGCCTTTCCTCTTGTTTACCGAACCCGAACTGAGATGGATGTCGCTTGCTTGCTTTAGGTCTCCAAAGTGCACCGAAAGTCAAGATGAATGAGGTTGTGTGCTTGCGTGATGAAACGCTTTGGGGAAGCCGTGTTCCCGTGCCTCATTGTCTATGTTTTCTAGTCCCGCCAACTTTCCGACCTTCGTGTAACTTGAAGTAGTAAATATTGTGGTAAGGTGCTGGCATTGATAGTTGACAGTTTGAATCTCATTCTGGTAAAAGCCAACATTTACGCCCGAGCTTCAATTTGCAAGCAGCAGTCTTTCTCATAATGATGTTGCTCGACAGCTGAGCAGCTTTGCATTTTTTGTTGTTGTTTTGGTTTACCTCTGTGTTGGTTTATTCAATGAGGAGTGTTACTTCCCGCTGACGGGAGCTACTACTAGACTAATAAAGCAAAAACTGAAAAGGTTTCAAGATAAAATATGTGCAAGTTATAGATTTTGAAGTAAAGATACTTACCCTTTAATTGATCTATGATTAGACTTTATATAGCAGAGAGAGGTTTTGCCTTTTATTGACTTTGTAAAGGTGAAATCCTGTTGAACTTTTGATAATTATGGGTTGTTATTCTGTTTACCCATCCTAATGGAAGTATTCTGGTTGCTCTTAGGGGTTCATACGTACAGCTGTCCTGAAAGATTGTGGTTTTAATTATTCCCTAAAGGGCTAATCCTCAAAATCATGTGTCAGTCTATTTCTATTTAGCATAAATAAACATCCAAATCTGTCTACTGCAAGCCCCCCAAAAATGGTCTTCCATTTTTTTAACACTATGCACTATATAAGATTATATTACATCTTGCTTTCTTAGAATAATTTTGCTAATTATACTTTAGAAGAGAACTACTTGTCGTGCAAGAACGGGGGAAGATGTGTGCATCAGTTTCACACACATAGTTTATTTATTTATTTTTTGTTTAAATACTGTGCAATACATTTCGATCATTTTCCTTGGATTGGTGCCACAGGTTTTGTGGTTCTTTAACAGTTTTTTTTCTTTTCTTTTTTTCCAGCCTTTTTTCATACATGGCAAGTAATCACCATGAGAAATGCATTTAACTGAGAACATTCACTTCCCCTTCAAAGGTTGTATCTTTTTAGCAGGTTTTTCTCCCACAAACTGCCTTTTTAAAGCAGAGACTGTAAATGTTCAACAGTCTTAAAATCATGACTTTGAGTAGGCCATTCCAGAAGCTTAACTTCAGCCTGTTTTATCCACTTCAAAGCCAGAACCTTTGAGTGTTTGGGATCACTGTATCCAACTTTCAGTCATCTAGCTGGTGAAGGAAAGTTTAAATATTTAGGATTATGTCTCTTCATCTTCCTGCCTACAGAGTTGAATATATTCCGATCAAAAGATTGGTACTTAACACCAAAAATAAGTATTTTAATAACACTTTGTTTCATTTAGAAACTTGCTTTCTGACACAGTTTAAAGGGGTGTAAGTCAAGAGGTTAAATATTGGAGGAGAACCAGTAAAACATGTGACTTCATGTTCTCAATGGTTGGGGCTTCGCAGACCTCAGGAAATGACCATACAGTATTATTGTGTTTGGATGTACATCAATTACACCAAGTTTGGTGTAATTCTCAGTTTCTGTCTGAACATATATATCATTTTATTTTTCATGGAGAGAAGGTAGAGTTTGGGCTCCAGCATTTTTCCTAACTTTTAAACCTGGGTGCCTTTAGACGATGCTGACTAAATATGAAGTCAATACTTAAAAATTTCTTGGAGTAGTTTATTAAAATCCAAACGGTGTAAAGTCTGACAAATTTGTTCAAAATGGTAGACGTTTTGGTGGTCTTATGGCACATTTTCAAGAGACCTTTTTGGTCTATGCATCTAAATACCGATTATAAAATACCCAGATGAAATTGGTGTGAGAGGCTAAGTTTAGGGGGCGCTGTGGAGCTATAAAGTAGATCTGCTAGTCTTCAGAAGAGTGTAGCAATTTGCTTATTGGCTGGTCTTTCAAAGATAAATAGCTCCAAAAGACTTTGTCATATTTTGTATATCTGAATTTCTTCTTTTTAGGTTTTTAAATATACTTAAGTTCCCAGTGTTCCCCGCATTGGTCCAACCAATAAATGATGTCAAACAAATCATTTGAGGCTGGCAGAGAGGAATAACGAAAATAATACAGGCCACTGAGAGATAAAATAATCAGAAACTTTTAGGACCGCTTTATCTGAATGTACACACAGAATTCAATTTATATGTATAAATTTGATTTAAAATCAGAATATTTAGAACATACCGGTAAGTCCATGTATTATTTTTATCTTAAATCACAAAAGTTGTGTTTTGTCGAAACAGTATACTATGGTGTGCTAAAAATAATCATTAGTGCACAAAACAAGCCAATGAATGACACTGTGAATCCTCCGTTTTTTTTCCTCATGGCTCCTCAGAGGGAAGAAGTTCCGTCCCTCCTTCCACCACACAGCTGCTCTGAGCAGAGAGAGGCTCTGCGGGGCTCTGAGTAGCTTTAGCTCTATGTGCTTGGGTGAGAATTAGCCAGCTTTAGTGCTCGCCTTGCCTGCTAATCCGTTAATCTGGTGATGCTGAGGAGGGAGGCTCTGGAGGAAGACATGGTGTGTCAATCCACGTCTTCACGTCTCTCTTGGCACATGCAGCCAAACAGGAAAACAGCAAAAAGTTGGCAGTTAAGAGTTTTAAGGGACCTTAGCAAATTAGAGCCTAATATTCTACATCAGTTGGTAAATGTTTGCTCCTGTTTTCTAAAAATAAATGCAGCAACTCTCATGTTTATTTTAATATTATAATAGGGATGGATGTCATTTTTTTCCACCTTATTGCCTGTGACAATCATAACTTTGCCATGGCATCTGTGGCCACACTGTACCTGACACCCATCAGTGTACAAATTGATGAATGACAGATTGTAGTTTAAAGCACTTTGGAGTCCTCATACTTCAAGAAGTGCTATACAAATGCAACCTATTTACTTATAGGGCAGAAAATCTACTTTTATTTCAAATTGAAAAAGAATCACTTCCTCTATCTAATTCTCTGAATAATCTTCAGAAAGTTTTGAAAACTGTTGCTTCTTAACTCCCATATGGGTACTCTAGCTGTGTCTGTAGGCAGGTAGGTCAGTGAGTTTTCACAGTGAACATCTGGCTGTTCTGGCAGCTAGAAACGCGGATGGGAACCATAAAACAAACATTAAAACTACATCCGACTGAAAGAGAAAAGCTCCCAAACTTTGACTTCAGGAAGCTTTGGTTTTATTGTGAGATGCACCCAAATTTTGGGTGTCTTTTGCAGAAAGTGATGTGTTTTTTAAAAGGGGGGGTGGGGGGTTGAATAAAAACAAATGAATAAGAAAGAAACCACAGAAAATTAACTACCAGCTGTACTACTCAGATGTTTTACAGTGCACTGGCTTTATTTTTGTTAATTGAGCATTTGCTTTCCATTTGATATTGAGCTCAGATGAAGATTTATTGCTGAAATGAAAAGATAAATAGGAATAAGAATTCATTTATTAGAGTAACACTGTAAAAAAATTGAACAATTATGAGTTTTCCCATTCTTGTCACAGGTTCCGTGTGTAACCCAGTCCAAGCTTATCCAGACTAATTTGAGTTTGAATACAAGTACATGTATAATGACAACACAAATAACTCCCAGATTTCTCTATGTGAATGCATATATTTTAATTCACTGGATCACAATGATCACAACTAGAGCAAAGGATTGGAAGATCAAAATATAAAGTGGGGTTGCTTGATGATTAGATTATACCTCTGATAAAGGCATATGAATAACAAAGCTGCAAAACATGTCAACGTTGTCATGAATGTGGGGAATTGCCTGGTACGGATTGTGCAACCACATGGTAATGAAAAGGTAATGTGCGGGTCCAGAAGAGACGTTAATGCCATCTTAATTCCCCTTCAGCTCTGAGGGAGGCTCTCTGTCCTCAGCCTGTTAATCTGCACCCCTTAAACCTTCAATCTGGGAATCTGTTTCACGCACAACACAACACAAACATGCAGGCACAGACCCATTCAACCTACCACTGCCTTGCAAACAAAAAACAAAACAAAAAAACAGCACATACCTGTCACACCTCTGTTTGGCTCCCAGTCTCCATCTCTGGGAAACATGTGACATATTGCCCGCCTGCAGCGAGATTCTTCCCCATGAGCGCCGTTCCAGAGCAGGCCGTCCCTGGGGAGAGCGAGAGAGAGATGGGCCTGGGCAGAGGTGGAAGTGAGGCCAGTTGAAGGGGAGAAGGAAGGGGGGGAAGCAGTGGAAAGGGCTTGTTGATGCAAAGGCCTGGATGGATGATTAAAGCTGCTCTTCATGCTCTTCATGAAGTGTTGCTGCAGCAGGTCGAAGATAAGCAGCGACTGCCACGGCTTCTCCTGTGACCAGCTTTCCACACAACTCAAGCTCATTCAGACTCGATGCAGAGAACACGTTTTCAGATGTTGATTGAAAAATATTGGCACTTGGATTTGGGTCTGAACTTTGACTGGACCACTCTGACATGTTTTACTGTGATTGGTCTACTAAATAATTTGCCACCTCTTATGTGTTTTGTTCTTTTCCCCAGATCACTGCAAAGACACACAGTCGTACCAAGTACGTTTGTCTAGTTTCTGGTGCAAATATTTTAGTACACCTGAAATAAGACAAAAACTAACAAGTAACTTTTCAGCAAGATATAGGAGCTTGTTTTAGTTCCTTAATGTTGATGAAAAATGTACTTGTTCCATTGACAGATTTTTTAACTTATAACATGGGAAAAGTGTATTTTTTAAAAATAGAAGTAATCTGCCAGGGAAACTAGTTCTTTTTTTAATCAATAGTAAGGAATCATTGACTTAAAACCACTTGCTATTTCTAGCTGAAAGGTTATCTTTTTCAAGTGTAGTAAGATATTTGCGCTAGGAACTAGACCAAAAGTACTTAGTACACTTCTGTGTTTTTACAGTGTATTGCTGCATTTTTCTCTCCATTCACTATCCCATCAACTTTGACCAGTTTCCCTTTTCTTAGTGAAAAAATGGATCTCCGTAGGATTATGCTGCCATCACCATGTTTCATGAAAATGAAACTGTGTCCAAGTAGTGTTAGTTATAGGCCACAATTACATACACAAGTAAGATATTTTTTTTATAATTATAGGGGAAGTTTGAACAAAATTGATAGAATTCAATTTTATTTAAGCTTGTAAGATGAAAGGGTGACGAATATAGTTATTTTTAAAGACCTGCATTTGTTAAACATTTTATAGAAATCAAGAACTCCATTATGCTTTACACTACATTCAATCATTCAGCCATTCATATACAGATTCATGCTGATGGTGGTAACACTGTAGCCATAGGTACCCTTGGACAGAATGACCATTATAAGCAGCCAAGGCAAGTGGACACATCTTGTACAAAAACAAAAGAAAAATGGTAAAAACCTTTAGAGACGTTGAAGAAATAATCATTAAGACTTTGATGTATGTATGATAAGCAGCTCTGGATCATTTGAATCAGATGAGAAACAGGTTTACATTTTTTTAAATGGATGCAAAACATTTTAAACATTTGGAAATTGTACATCAGTTGCTAAATACATAAAATTACTTGTGTGTTTTAAACTTTCTCTCTTTAGATATTTTCTGATGAAATTTTACAGATATTTATTTGCGTTGTTTTATCACTGATCTGAACTAATTTGATGTGCCTAATTTTTCACTTCAGCACATTAGCTGTTTTTAGCAGTGGCGTTTTTCCCCCCCTTGTTGATGTGTTTTGATGGTGCATGTCTCCTTAATGACACCAGAAAGGGGACTTTTATGGAGACAGTGTGTGTGTGGATGTGCATTTTTGTCACATATTATCTTATCATTTCCCCTCTTCCTTCTCATTTGTCCTCACTCCTCTCCTCATCCTCTCTGTCTCCTCTGTTAATATTTCATTTGCCCTACCGTATTAGCAGGCTGGTACATTAACCAGCGGTGCCAGTCGAGTTATGCTTGTGGCTGGCTGTATAAAAATAAACACACTCTAGTTGTAATGAACAGATGTCACAGAATTTAAGCGTGCACCCCTCCTCCTCCTCCTTCTCCAGTTCTCCTCCTCCTCACATACAAACACACTTCATCTTCCTCCTCTTCTATTTTTTTTTTTGTTCATACATAAAAGCACACATGCATGTTACACTCCTGCATGTCAGGAGAAAAAAACCAGAGGAGCAGAAACCTCTTGTTCAGATCAGGGTGTGGGACCTTTTAAACATGTCTTCCCCAGTGAGCGCTCTCTGGCAGAAGTTCATGCATGGCAGACATTGTGCTGCTTTCTTCTCTCTTTCTCTATTTTCTTCCCTCCCGCCTTCTCTGTTGCTGTGTATATCCATTAGTCTGACAGCAGGCGGACACTGTGGTCATTTTGTGGACTATTTTCATGGAGGCCCTCCCATCCACATCGCAGAACCAGCCTGTCATCCACAATCCCCGACGGCATCATCAGAACCCATTTTGTGAGCAAAGAATGGGCCGGCGTGTACAAGTGTGTGTGACTGTGTGTGTGTGTGTGTGTCCATCCCTGTTGTCACTCCCGCTCCTTTTTTTTCCCCTTCTCACTGAGCGTGTGCCAGCTCTCTGTGTTTTCTGGCTGACAGCAGTGAAGGAGAGACGATTGTTCTCTACCTACCCAGAGACCCTCCCCTGCCAAGATTGGGATGAAAATCCTTTCTTTAGTGCAAACTCCTCACAGCCGGGTGTCTCACAACAAATCACGCACACACACACACCGCCGCTGCAGTGGGTGGGAGGGTGATACCAGGGTACAAAAGTCACTTAGACATGCAGGGATCTGTTGCAAACAGAGCCGGCCAGAGGCATAAGCAAACTAAGTTGCTGCATTAGGTCCCAAGAGCAGCAGGGCGCCCCCAAGAGGCCTAGAGTCGTATGCAATATATCAACATGTTGAACCAAGTCAAATTTTCTGAGGTCCAAGAAGAAAGTCTTGAAATGTCAACTGTGGCCATAGCACCTCTTCATTTATTACATTATGGCTGTTGTGAGTATAAAACACATGCAAAGTTGCAGTATATACTATTTATTTGCACTCGTATCCGTTTGTATGTTTATAAACCAAAAATACAAGATGTAAACATGTGCAGAGTCTGGATAAATAACATGAAGAAAATGCTGTCAGTAGAACCTATAAGTGCAGTAGTACTAACAAATCCCTCTGGGTTTCTTACTTGTGGTCCATTTGATATTCTAACATCTAAGTTGTGATTTCTGAGACAAACCAAATGCACTATAAGTCTCACGACCTGTTTTGTTCTTGCATGTTGTCACATTTAGCCATATTTTTAAAAAGCATGTCTCTACTGGGGAATTATGATGGCACATAATTGATTTAAAACAATTTCGAATTTCAATTTAAATTCCATACGTAATTAAAATGTTTCTGCAGTAGTTGAACTTGGGTCCTTCTTTCAAGCTATTTTGAGTTTGTTTTGAAATACTATATGAATTGACTGCAAGGATAAATGAGCAAGTTTGTGAAAAAGCCCATTCTTCTTAATTTATTCTGTCTAGTGTAGCAATTGGGCTTCAGATTAAAATCTATTTATGGCCTCATCCCACCTTAGTCTTGCCCTTGTTACAAAAAGCATATTTTAAGCTGTCCCACACTATCGATGCAAATAGCTTAAACTAAATACTTCTAAGTGTTCAGCAATTAAAAGTTAATGTTTTCTAAAAATATCAAATGTTCCCTGTTTGCTTGCTAATTGGCTAAATTAAACCATTCCTGTGCCAGTTTGTGATTTTAACACATTTCTACACTGCTTACTATTTTTAATCTGATTCATAAAAAGTGTTTTGCATGCCAAATCTTTACAGCCTTCAGCTTTAAAATTAGCTTTAATTTGAGCTCCCACACAAAGAAGACTGCGAATGCACTTCAAAAGCAAGTCAGATTACATGTTTGATCAATTCTTATTTACATGAGATAGTTTGAATTTTGATAGGTAGTGAAAGTTATTTATATCACTAAGATTCGCTTCACCTGAAATAACGCAACCAGCTGGTGTCTATTGGAGCAGTGACTCTAGAGAAAATTTTACGAATAAAAAAACATTTTCTTCTTTTACACTTTCTTAGCTTTTTAAATTTTAACATTTAAATTAAATAGAGACAAACCTCTTGACACATTTTTAAACTCATGAAAAGAACTGCTTTTTTGTTTGACGTCATGTAAAAATTAAAATTACGCATGAATGTGCATAATTTTCATGCACATTCACGAAAATGTGGATGAATGTGAATATCCATGAGAATATCCAGCCATCACACAGTGTAAGAGAGAGGTAAGAGAAGAGAAGAAAGTATTTAGTTGTAAAATCCATGTATCATTGTAAATTTGCTGGCAAAAGCAGGTCAGGAAGAATGTCATTATCCACAGTAATGAGTTCTGCAATTGGCATAAGCTAAAAAAAAAAAACATTCAGGAAGGAAGAGGCCATACAGGGTTCTGCAACCTTATGATGCGTCCCTGGTCCAAATCACCTGAATCAAACGGCTGAATTATCTCCTCATTATTTGACTCAGGTGTGTTGAAGCAGAGACACATTCAAAAATGACAGAATACCTCTTAGAGATGCACCGATATGAAGATTTTGGGCCAAAATTGGTATGCAATATTAAAACTGTCCATTAACCAATATAAACCAATATTACCTAATTTCCCCACCATTTTAATACAATGACAAAAATTGTTTGCATTTTACATTAACACAATATACCGATATGTTAAGCAACAACTAATATCAGCAAATACTGTCGTTAATGTTGATGTATCATGAAAACACTAAAAAATCCCATCACAGTTTTTGAAGCTTTTAAACGTGGGAACACCATTCAAAACTGTGAAGAATGATGGTGGCAGTATCATGTTGTGTAAGTGTTTTGTTGCGTTGTGGAAGATAGCACAATCAAGAAAGAACATTGTGTGGAATTGTCAAGTTATTATCCATAAAGTTAAAAGCTGGACCCAAGTGGACAATGATTCTTAGAATTCACCAAAATTTTGCTGCAAGTTACTAAATGATAAAAAAACAGTTCTGGAGTTGCTGCAGTTGTGAAAATTTGTGCGGTCCAAACTCCCTAAAACCTACTGTGAGACCCCAATTAGTTGATCCAGGTGATGCAGTAAAAACGTTGCCAAACACCGGGGATCTATAATTAAAGTTGTGAATATGAAAGTTGAATTATCTATGATAACTTCCTTGCCTCTCCTTTGGCGCTCTTGAGTTCTTGCTAAAAGTGTGAAGGAGCTCTGAAATGAAGATGGCTGTGGTGACAGGAGAGGCGGGCACGGCGAGATTAAAGGTGGTGGAGGTAGAAGGATGAAGGGAAGGACAAGAAAGATGAAAGGGGGAAAGGGGTAGAGGTTCGGAGGTCGTCCGTGGAGGAGTGATCAGTGAGGTGGATGCGATGCCATCTGACAGATCCAGCTGGGAGACCGCCCGCCCCCCAGCGCCGCAAACTGGTCAATATGGAGGCCAATTACTGCTGCCCATGTGACCAGGGCATCATCCAACCCTATCATAACACACGCACGCACACGCCTTTACACGCGCGCATACATGCCATCTGTGCAGACCAGTAACGACCCCCACACCTTCATCCTCCATATCTGATTCCGTGGCGTTCCTACTTAACCTCCTAAACATTGGGCCAGCCACACTCCGGCTCCGGACCCTCCGGTGCACAACGCAGCTGGACTTCCGGGGGCATGACGGGAAACTGTCGCGGAGGTTCTCTTCCTGAACATCTGGAAGCACACAAATTTACCTGGCTACTCTCCAAAGGGCCTCAAACTTACCTGGCGCTCACCCGAATCTCCACCTCTGCCTCTGCTCTCTTTGCTCTCCTGCTCCTTTTCCTCCCCGCCCTCCTCCTCCGTACCAGGAGCCTGTCCCCTGGCGGAACCTCCAGCAGTAGTTCAGCTGGCCTGCCTGTACACTCCACCGCGCCCTTATTGTGTGACACCAAACAGATGTTGTGGAATTTCTTGTGAATGGACTGCTCCCCTTGTCTGGCTCTGGTAAAGAGGTTGGCCAAAGTGCGCACGATAAGTTTTCTCTCTGCACATGTGGCGCATTTTGTTGTTTTCCGCAGGTGCCAGAGAAGTTAACAATTTACCCTTTGTTACAAGTTTTCCTCTATCGTCATATTAAATATTTGAATGCATGTTTTATCTACGTGAGAGAGGCATGTTTAAGCCGCAGCCATCTTGTTATACCCCTAACAGATTGCAAGTCCTCACCATCTCCTGACCAGATTACATTCCGCTTCACTGCACTGAATAATCACATTTTTCATACTTTTCCTTCATTTTATTTTGCAGGGGGAAAAAGAAACATTCCGCTATTATTTTAACTCGACGTTAATTGGAATTCGCACCATAGTACTTGTGACATTTTGATAATCGCACTTTTGACTGTTATGTCGGACAAACACTCCTGATTTTTTTCCCCTTCTTACCAAGTTGAGTGAGAAAATGAGTGGGCATGAGCATGATAATTTAAACAGCGAGATTCATTCACTCACTTTTCATCCTGAGTGGAGCACAGAGTGTCACTGGAAGTTTCATATTTTATTTTTTTTCTCTCCTTTAACCTAATTTCATGTGAACGCAACACTGTTCAGCTGAAATTGCACGAACACTTATAATTGTGTACATGTTTGTGCAAATGTCTGATCTGAATATTTATTAAATTTTTATTTTGTCGCCCTGCGACAGACTGGCGACCTGTCCAGGGTGACCCCGCCTCTCGCCCGGAACGTTAGCCGGAGAGAGGCACCGGCACCTCCCGACCCCACAGAAAATTGTTTGGTCGATGGATTTATTTTGTCCTTTTATAACCGCATGATGATTTCCAACTGTTTTCGACATTAGTTCTAAATTTTCTGTGATGTGATCAAATCTAACGCTCTGGGAATTGTTTCTATGGAAATAAATGTCTGTTTCCACTTTTTCAAAGCTTTAGGTTTTTTTTTTTTTTTCAAATCTAGTGACTGCTTTTGT
The DNA here is from genome assembly GCF_002775205.1 of Xiphophorus maculatus. Taxonomy (NCBI): domain Eukaryota; kingdom Metazoa; phylum Chordata; class Actinopteri; order Cyprinodontiformes; family Poeciliidae; genus Xiphophorus; species Xiphophorus maculatus. The sequence goes on along the minus strand of NC_036458.1, from coordinate 6,592,653 downwards.
TGTGTAGTTCTTTTTTCTTTTTTTGCGACAATTTAGCCCTCACATTTGTCTTTGCATGCGTGGTACCAGACTAATTTGTTGCAAGGTTAAAGCATGTCAACAGTCAAATTCCAAGAATGCAACACCCGCTAATTTCAATGCATGAGCTCATGTACGACACAGCTTTAGAGAGAGAGAGATATGCATATTTATGGAACAGCAATTCACAAAAAAATATGTCTTATTACTGTATGTTTATGAGAATGTGTGTTTCAAAGGGCTACCCAGGATGAGCCCTCTCTCTATCTCTCTTTCTCGGTTTTTCAGCATCCTGGATAATGAACAGATGCTGCAAAAATTAGGAAAGAAACATCGACTCCTCCCAGCAGTGCCACTTTGGCCCGGTGAACCGCGGCGCACTGGCGCACGCCAGGCTGTCCTCCCCGGAGCTCTTGGTGCTGCTGCTGGGGAACATTAAGGGACTTGGCACGACTCTCCTCCGCCAGCCTGCCAGCCTTCTCTCTTCCTCACTCTCACCGGACTTCTGTGGAGGAAGAGGAGGTGGTGCTGGTTGTAATGGTGGCGCATTCGGGAGGTATTTTTTGATAGATGCCCTCTCCATTGCTGGCTCGTTTCACTTTTGGACCAACTCCTGCAGCGTTCCTCCCTCTCCTCTTTTCTGATGAATCCAAAGAAACAGGGGCCTAAAAGTTACATAAAAGTGGAACAAAAACAACAACAACAACAACAACAACAACAAAAAACAGAGAGAGAGAAGGCCTAGCAGTCTCTTTTGGCGTTTTAAGCAAACCTGAAGAAACCCCGCGGGGTTAATGGTTTGGTTCCCTGCAGGGAGTCCCACAGGTGTAAATATCTGCCAAATAGAACAGGTTGGAAACGGTGTTACAAAAGACACCGATTAACCTACAAAATTTAATACAAGGAGTTAATACTGTTCAGTGAGTCAGCCAAACGGCTCCTATAATCTCCAGAACGTTCCAGAAGTCTTTAAAGAAATCCTGTTGCATAAATAAATAAATAAATAAATAAATAAATAAATATTGTTATAATTATTTCAGAAGTGCAATCTTTGGAAACCCAGGTCAACTGTACTTTCCTTTGTCATACTTTATTTTTATTCTCTCTTATTTTTTCTTGTTTTTGTGATTTACAGCTTCGAACAAGCAAATTGATTCATTTTTATGTTAAAACTGTTTTTAACTAAAGCCCATTTTAAAAGTGTTTTTTGTTCTTCAGAAGAGAACCAGATAGATTGTTTCTGCCCAAATGTTCATAAATGCACACATAAAGTATAGAGGCATTATAGGATAACCGGTGGACGTTGACAAATAAAACCAAACAACTGATATCAATAAACAGAAAAAAATAAATATCCTTGTGATTTATTTCTATGTTAAAAAAAATGGTTGCATTGCGTTTTCTCATCATTTTTAAATAGATGAAAAACATTTAAGCATTTGCACTTATAAATATTATGAGAGTATTTGTACTGACGATCACCACCAGTGAACAAAAGTCTGCGCTCTTACTGCGCGCAGCACTCGGGACATTTTGGGGAGAACATATGGGTCTGGGGGCAGCGCTCCAAACCCAGCCGGGGTGGCAACGGCTGCCCTCTGCACTCCTGTGACTGGGACCGTGTGTTTGGACACCAGAAAAAAAAAAAAAAAAACAACTAATTTGTGCATATTTACAGCGCAAAACTCTTCCTCTGACGCGGATGTTAACGTGGATTTTTACACTTTTTAAAAATACGAACCATAATAATATTATATCTGTGAAGATGGTTGTTTTTATTAAAACGAATTAGTGAAAATATTATACAGATAAAAAATAAAGGTACGGTTGTTTTCTTATATACCGCAGCGAAATTGACAATTTCTGGCAAATAAATAACAACTAAATGAATTTAATCTTCGGATAAATTACTAAGTTACTAACTTGCTATAGAAATAACTTTTCAGAGTTTATTAAATCCATACGTTTGATCCTAGTAGTATTTCTTGTAAATTGAAGTTATGTGAAGACGATGCACAAACATAACTGATTTCGTTTCATTTTCTTAACGTTTGTATTTCTGAAATATAATAGTTAGATTGCCTTAAGTTCCTTCCAAAATATGTTCTAGAAGGCTAAATAAAAAAATGTCATGCAAAATTACATGAGCTCTGGTGCTGAAAAGAAAAATATTTTTTGTCTATACTGTGACTTTATTGGTTGAAACACTTCCAGTTGCCATTGGAATGGTCTTAAATTGACCTGACATTATCGGATCTGTGTTTTATACCTGCTGATCTCTTCTGAGGTCAACTCAAATGAACATTCATGTTGTCAAGACTGTATAGATATAGAAATATATCTATATCTGTCATCACTTATTTCATTTATTAAGAATGAATAAAATACAATTTCGCTCTTTCCTTTTCTTTTTATTTACATTAAAGGCCCCAAAGTTCAAAGGACCTCCTGCTGGTTGCGGCTCACCAAACTCTGCCGGTCTCCCTCTCTCAACCTTATTTGCAGGAACATTTAATTTATAGCATAAAATATGTGTTGCATGATTAGTAGGTGCGCAAATATGCATACGAAATAATCCAGTTCCACAGTCTCATTTGCTGTTATTTTATTTTACCACACAGTTGGTTGAATACAAAGTTGAAAGATTTGAGTTTCTATGAAAAACAAAACAAAACAAAAAAACAAAACAAAACAAAAAAATGGCCACCAATAGGGTTTCCTTCATTTCCATTGACTATTAACAATAATTACAAAATAAATAATAAAACCTGTTCAATAATAATAATAATAATAATAATAATAATAATAATAATAATAATAATAATAATAATAATAATAAGACATTGGCAATAAATAAAAACTCCATTTGAATAGCCCTGTTGGCTAACAAAACGATATAAATAACTTAATAATGTCATAAATATCTTCCATTGTCAGTTCCAGTGTATATCAGACTGTTGACTTCAGTTGAGGATTTTGGCCAGAGCATGTTTGTCAGGTTTCCTAAGTGTGATTCTAGTGTGTGTGTGTGTGTGTGCGTGTGGGTGTGTGTTTTATGAATGCTTATGGGTGTGTGTGTGAGAGAGAATGTGTGCAGCAAAAGTGCTGTCATTGGATCAGTGTCTTTCTGGGCCTTTGTCTGCCTCGCTTCGTGCTCTCGTATGGTTTTGCATAGATGCCAAACGACGAATTTCCTGGCGGAAAAAAAAATATACAAATAATTTCAAAAACAACCCAACCAACACATCTTATAATTTTTAACAGCTCAACGTTTGTTTTTGCACTCCTGTTAGATTTTTTTTCCCATTTCGTCCCTTGCAGGTGATTTTTTTTTTTGTTCCTTTATAACATAACCACCAATTTTAGGTGAGTGTTGCTAAATAGCCAGCGATGTAGTGGTATATGGGGAAAAAAGTGTGGGGAGGTGTAGTAGGACATCCTGCCACCAAAATGCAAACAATCACCAATACAAACACAAATCACACATGATAAATATTATTTCAAATCCGTTTGTTGTCTTCTAATGTCGTTTGTTTATGAAGTCTTCTTGAAATGCAGGTCACTTTCAAAGGACGGGAAGCTTTTATTGCGCAAAATGAGATTGTAGTTCAAGTTTTCTTCCACTACATCCCTGACTATAGCAAAAACAGACTGGATGTTGACAGGTAAAGAAAAAAAACACCAATGAAAACAATGAGTGAGAGGTTTTATTATCATTATTATTAATAATATTAATATTATATCCAGGATACTGTCTGGATCCTGGCGGGCTTATAGTCCGAAAGTGTGCCGTGGGTGGTTTTGACAACAAGAGGACGCATGATGGGCTTCACTTTTTAATTGTGAAAAAACGCGTTCAGTTCATCATAGACGGGGGCCCGCTCGTGGTGTAAGTGCATGTCGTGGTAAGGCAGGACGTTTTCAGAGTGAATGCCGCTCCGGGCCCCCGAGGAGCCAAACACCAGATTGTGGGCCCCAGCCGGTCTGGAGCCAGGCAGGCCAGAGTAATGCATAGAGTAGTGGTAACCCTTCTCGTTCTCCGGGGACGCAGAGCCTTGGTGCTTGAGGGAAAAGTTGCCGTTGATGCACAGGGGCGGGCTGTGAGGGCCCTCATACTCGGGGCTGTTGTACTCCGGTGACCCGCTCCCACCGTACAGGGAGTCGTACGCCGAGCAATAACCGTGCGTCCTCAGCGGATGCGAGTTCGAGCCCGGCTGGCAGTGGGGGCTGGACAGACGCGCGCACTGATACGGGTAGGAGTTCATGGAGAAGGAGCCGGAGCCATACCTGCCCCCGTCCTGACACTGCTGCTCAGTGAGGAAGTTGCGGGAGTTCAGCTGCAGGCATCCCGCCACCAGGTTGGTAGTGGGCTGGGAGAGACCCTTGCACAGCGTCTGGACGTAAGAAACAAGATCAGGCCTCTTCCCAGAACGCAGTATCTCCGACAAGGCCCAGATATAGTTTTTTGCCAATCGGAGCGTCTCGATTTTGGACAGTTTTTGCGTTTTGGAGTAGCAGGGCACAACTTTACGCAGATTGTCAAGCGCAGAGTTCAGATCGTGCATCCGGGTCCGCTCTCTGGCGTTGGCCTTAATCCTCCGCATCTTGGAGCGCTCGATCCGAGCCTGGGTCATTTTGCGCTTTTTGGGGCCCCTTTTCTTGGGTCTTTCACCCTCAGTATCCTCGCCGTCCTCGTCTTCTTCCACGTCGTCGTCCTCGTCGTCGTCCCCGGCGTGCTCTGAATGCGTCCGACTGTCTCCCCTCATGTCAGAGGCCTCCATGTCGTCCTGAGCGTCCTGGTCTTCGTCTTTGATTTTGTGGTCGTCTCCATCGCTGTCTTCCGCCCAGGCGGAGTATTTTTGCACGTCGGGAAGCAACGAAGGATCACTGAAAAGCCTCGTCAACATTGTGAATCTGTAGGGAAATGGGGGAAAAAAATTCTCAGAGGGATCGAACAATCACAGCGTGGAAGAAAAACAGTCGCACAATGCTGCCTCAGAAAAAAAAAGAGAAAAAACAATTCTCCTTACACAGACTAGTCTTGTATTATAATAGTGTTTATTTTTACTGTACATTAAATCAACAGTGTAAGATAAAAGGTCAAATTTGTCACAAAGGACCGAAGGAAACATCTTAAGAGTGAGGGATTTCGACACAGACAGCTTCGAGGCTTTCCACTGGTTTACAGCTGGACGGATCCCCATTTAATTCCCTGCTGTCACTGGTTTGCCCTGTCGCGTCCTCTCGCAGCGGGTCCCAGCGGCAGGGGCCACATTACAGGTCCCACGGGGGCCCCCGCTTTCACTCCTCCTGACGCCCATATATACTTCTGGCTGCATTCCAGCACTATTCATCCACAAGAAGATTCTTTTTAATTGCCTCGAGAAGGGATTTAATACGGAAGCATCTGGTAAATATTTAACGAAATTAATCGGCCATATCTTGATAAATACAGATTTTACGATTGTTTCTGTAATATATATATATATATATATATATATATATACGTATATATATATATATATACTTTATTAGCCGAACTGAATTAATCACGAGGTAACTTTGACTCTTTTCCTTCCTTGCATGTTACATTTATGTTGCAGCAGTAAGGTGGGCTCTGATGCTTGCTTAATTATCTCGGGGGCTGTGCCAGGGGCAAAATCTAGTTTTTAAATCTCAGGCTCGGGAGGTTTCTACAATTAGGGGGGAAAAACGCAGCAACATTTAATTAACAGAACATGCATCTTGCACGAAATGGATTTCACACTTAATTCAATATGCACGAGTGCGTGATTTCAGATTTTACAAATGGAAATCGCTTGTATCCTTTTAGCTTGCGTTAAAAAAATTCCCCCCACACACAAAACCCTTGAGTGTTTTTAAGTAATGACTCGAGAGGGGAAAAAAGTGGACAAGTGGAGATAAATCAAGCCTGTTATGGTCAGTTGTCCCACCCTTTCATTTGCTTCGAGCCTGACCGTACAAATCGTAAAAAAAGGAGTAGAAGAAGGGACAAAAAGAAATAGAAATCATCAATAGTTCTCCCAATAAGCTATCGTTGACCTCCTTGTTTCAAAGCTGATAAAAAATGAAAAAAAAAATCTTATTTGTCTTTCTCCTTGTCTTTTGTTTATCAGATCATCACCGTCCGAGCGCAGGAATCTCAACAGCAAATCAGTGTCCAGCATGATCTACTGTTATCACAGATTACTCCAATCCTCAGGACTGATTCTCTGAAAAACGATCCAAGAGGGGGTGAAACTGGCCCAGGCCGGCTATAATAGCTTTTATCATCCAGGTAGCTTCTGGTGTCAAAAGTTGAAGGACAAAGCTGGCAGAGCCACATTATTGCCGAGATACGTGCCTGACCAGGCTTGTGCCGTCAGCGTGATATTTTGTTCTTACATCGCTCGCATTGCGTTGGATGGATGCGAACCTGCTAGAACAATTAGATGATTAGATGTCCATGTGGATCCGAGCCAAAAGAGCCTGCAAATTACAAGCGTAATTGCATGCGTAAAAATCTGTTTGTCTCATACATTTATCTCGACCATTTTGGATTCAGCATCTCAGATTTGATCATTTCATTTACTTATTTAGATAAATAAAAAAAATTGACGTGACTTACCTGTGCTTTCGCTTTTCGCGACAGACGGGAGGCGAAAACAGAGAGGATGGGGGAAAAAAAAACACGCGCGTCGGTTTCAAACCATCTTCGGGAACGCACGAGCGAGCGAAGCACCGCTCTCCTTCAACGTGCAGGTGCGGGAGGCGCGCGGCTGTCGTTTCCTGTCGCTGATGGGTCGCTCGGTGCGTCCTCCTGTCCCGGCGTCCTGGCGTGTCTGCGTGTGCATGCGTGAGGGCATGTATGCATGGATGTAAACGCGCGCGCGTGTGTGCGAGTGTGTATGTGTGTGTGAGAGTATGAGAGAGAGAGAGACAGAGAGAGTGACTGAGATCGAGAGAGAGAGAGAGAGAGATATAGTGTGTGTGTGTGTGTCAGTGCACGTATGGCAACCGTGAGCTACCGGGGAAGGGGTTACATACCAGCTAAGGCTGCGATGCCAGCGCCCATATGGCTGGCACGTCACCGGCAAGAGCCATCACATGAGAGCCCAGTGATTGACATGCGCCCGCATTCGGAAAGATTTGCCCTCCCGGGGGAAGAGAGACTCACAGAGAGAAAGAAGGAAAGGAGAGAGAGAGGAGGAGGAGATGGAGATGGTGGTGGTGGAGGAGAAGGAGGAGGAGGAGGAGGAGGGCTTCGCCATCTGTCACCGCGGCAGCGCTCACACAGCCAGAAAAAAAGAGAGGAAAAACAGAAGAGAAAGGGAGAAAATAAAATGAAGGAACAACAAAACTCATCATTTCTGACCTGAGCTGCTGCCTCCAGACATGTAGGCCACTTTATAAAATCCAAATTTCTCATCCACCTGCCAAACTCACTGTTAATGGCCAATAAGTGAGTGGGATGCTGCAATCACCACAAGGAAGATGCTACTAAAAGCTATAAATACAGACATGTGAGTGTGGTGAGGTCGATGTATAATATGGCGAGATCAGCCTCAGTTTCATGTGTGAAATATGCTTAAGTGACAGTACAGTAAATAAGCCTTGACCTCATCTTAATCAGAAACAAGTACAGCTACGAAACCCACTAACCAAGCAATTAATTATGCTCATGTACAAGTTTTCAGTTTGAAAAGATGAAAAACAATGCTTCATTAAGCCTATTATAAAACTCTTTACCAAATCAACACTGAATAAGCTGGATTTAGTTTTGATTCACCCTACAACACATATTTGGTTCCTTCATGCCTGAGTGGGAACAGGGGGAGGGATTGGGGATGAATTATAAGTGCATTAAGGGCATGGAACAGCAGGCATATTGTTTATTTATTTACCTAATTGGATCAAATTATACCTTCATGAAATTCAGAGGAACGGCAACCAAAACCAATTGTGATTTGTTCTGACTCTTCTGGGCCTGGCTCCGGCTGAGGCCGACCCACTTGCCAGAGTCTCCGATGAAATCATATTAAAACGTGTGACGCTGCGTAGACAGGCGGACGTCTATGGGTAGCTGCTGTCGGAGAGCTGGTGATTTCTGCAGTGCTGAGTGAGGGCTGCCAGCAGCGGGGAGGCATACACAGCGAGAGCGTGAGACCCAGGTGTGCATATCCACGAGGGATGTATGAAAAATGAGGAGGAAGAGGGGGCGCAGTGGAGGATGACAAGGAATTGATGCCGGTTGGAGCTGGCAGAGGTGCCCGAGAATAAGGAGGAGGCATGTTGGCACATGAGAGGAGGAGATGCAAGAATTCCTGCTTCCCTTCAGTGTGTCTTATTTGCGGCATTGTGTCCTTCCCAGCTCTGAGATCTCTCTATTAAGGAGGTATTATCGAAGTTAATGTGCTCGAAATGAGCTTGATGACCACAAAGTCCAAGTTGGCATGAGCAGACCCACTGGGCTGGGCGAGTGGGGACCTGGTGGATGAGAAATAGCTGATGGAAGCTCATCATGTCCTTGGGCTTGGACCTCTGCAGACACAACTCAGGGTCCTTTCGGAGGTTGCAGGGGTCATCTGTGGGGTCACCAGCAGCACGGCAGCTGTGGCGGGAGTGTAATGGCGCTGCAGACTCACTAATGTGTCTCCTCCCTTATGGGATTAGCCAGGATGATAACCTGGCACTACCCCAGACCACGTTGGTGTGATTTTGTCAGCTTGCAAGTGTGTAGAGGGGCATCAAGTGCCACTACCAGCCAAACGGATGCCCTATCCTTCCTCAGCTGCGTCGTGTGGGGAGGTGGGGGAAGGGATAGCAGCGGTCAATTGAGAAAAGTAGGGGATGGGATTTATTCTTAACAAGTTCCAAACAACCTTCGGGTCACCTTGCCAAAATAAATGCTAAATGTCAACAGCTCGAGTTTAGCCAGTAGTGGGCTCAGAGCAGCACCAATCAGGGAGACTTTGATCTGATATTAAAACGCCTGAGGAGAGATTGTTCGGATTTGTGGCATTTTAGAATCACTTTGCGTCCGTTTTGAAGGCGGATTAGTCTAAGTAAGGACCACCTGCTGTGCTTTTCATTGCATGCAATCAAAATGCAGAAAATGAAGCTCCTTCTCTTTAAGATATCAGATTCTCAATAGTCAAATGACGTCAACTCGCATCTCAAAGCTGTCAGTAAACACCTCCTGCATTTTCATCCTTTCCTCCCCCCATCCACCTCGTTTCTTGCAGACTTGTGAGGTGATGACCTGCTCTTCAGTTGTCTTTCTGTAAAAAGTGCAAACTTCTACACGCGTAGAAAAACATGCTCACATACAACACACACGGGGACCATCCTCCCCACCTCCCCCCACCAGACTCCCGGGCCCCAGCTGCACTCTCTTCTCGTCAGCCTCCTAATTGCATATGCACAAATGCAAATGCCTATTAATTAATTACTTGACTAATTAGTGCAGTGGTATTTTAGGGCGATAAATCAAGTGGAGATGGGGCCGAGGCTGGCGGGGCAGGAGGGAGACCGAAGGGAGTGCGCTTACAGTGGTGAGGTGCTGTGAGAAGTACCTGCAAGGTCCAGAACTCCTGAAGTCAGACGTTGGTTAAAAATGCTGGACAGGTGACTGAATCAGGTGAGTGCTCTCTGTTGCGAGAGAAGCAAGGACTCAGGAGAGGACATTAAGGCTGAAAAGTGACCTCTGCTCCCCCAACTGTGCTGTTTCCTGGCATATGGCCAGACCTGCACACTCCCTGCACCCATTTTCACAAAGATAAAAGCATCAGCTACACAAAACTCTGTCTATTCCAATGCAAATCTATCCTTATGGTGTGAATCTTGGACAATAATCCACAGAAAGGGAGCTGAGAGACAGATTTGATAATTCCGGCATCTGTGATTGGAAGGTAGATGAATTATTCTGGAATCCTGGGTATTTTTTGTATTCATTAGTGTGTGTAGGGGTGTCTGAATGTGTGCCTGTAGGTGTGCCAGGCCCCCGATTGAAATATTAATTTCAGTTTGCTTGCCCAGACAGTGAGGTCCTAATTGCAGCATCAGAAAGCTCCACCTCTTCCTCTTGTCAAGACTGGGCTGCAGCAGAGAAGGATCTCATGTGGGAGCGGTATGCCTCTGCAAGTAACTGTGTGCACGCCTCAGTGTGGGTTTACGCACTTGTGGATCTGTCCTTCTTTCCAATGTCGCTCATTCACAAATATAACATGCAACAGCTCCAGGAACACATTTCTCTCTCAAATGTTTTCATGTAATTTGTCTGTCTTTTTTCTCAGGTTTCAGCTTTTCTGCTCATCTCATCCTCCATATCTCTGATAGAGTTCAGTTTGGACTGTTGATCTGTCTGTCAACTCGTCTCATCCTGTCAATGTGTCCGTCCACAGGGTGAGTGTTTCATTAGTTCCTGTGCCAACCCTACCCCTTGCCTGGCCAAGCTGAACCATCTTGTGGGAGTTTTAGCTTTTAATTATAGTAAGAGAGGATTAATTATGGCAGTAGAAACAAGGGGCCATGCATTATTGATGCTATGAGTGAAGGGCTGGAGGGGGTATAGGGTGCTAATTAAATCACTGCCCTACTGCCATGTCCTCCTCTGTCTCTTCCGCCGTGTCTTCCACCTGCTACATCCCTTACTTTATATGTCTCGATCACAGACAAACATACGACTTTTCCTTTGTTGTTATTTTCAATATATTCACAAGAAAGTTTAAAAATTGTTTGATAATGCCCACATTTTCTTTCCCTTAGAGCTTCCTATTTTCTTTACCCTTACAATCACAATTTAGGAAATTATTCCATTTGTTTGGATGATGCCTCTTTGAAGGGATCATTCCTTGTTAAATGTCTCTAAATGATGGAAAAGTAGAAATTGTTTTCATTTCAAATGACAACCTCACATCAATTAAAAACCTCTCTTTAGTAAGTAATTATAGGACATGAGATGAGCTTTTAAAGGGAAAATGTAGGAAAAGGTTGCCATCTAGTGGCACCTAGTGGTTATCAAACCTTTCAGAATAGAGTCCCTCAGTTTTCCGAGCAATCATAACCCGTTAAATTATTTTATACAAAGATTAGTCTTTTTTTTATCATTTGCTGCCACAAACAAATAAGTAAAATATAATAAAATTCTTACCTATCAGACCTGCAAATTCTATGGTGGAAACAATAATACTATTATCCCCTGAATTCAAAATTCAAACATGGTTTCCTCACTAACCTATAAGCTAAAAAAAACGGGGGGAAAAAAACCCAGTACGGCTGCTGCATGTTTGAAATGTGGTACAAACTGCACCAATAAACGTTTTATTTTTCAGTTTTGGTAGTTTATATCTCATTGACTTTTGTCCATACACAGATACACAAGTACATCCTCTATTCACCCTGAAGTGAACATTTTCCTTCAGGATCTCAAAATGAAGAGAAATAATTTTCCATTGACTTGTATTGCAAATAGGAGCTAGCTTGACTGGTTAATTCTCAGGAACTTGTGGCTTGAGTTGAATTTTACATTTTACCCCTAGAAGATTTCCGTTTTATTTAATCTTTTTATTTTACCAACTTATTTCCTCTAACAGGAAATAATAATATTTTGAAGAGGCCCAGTGTTTCGGATGTAATTCAGTTTAGAAAATAAACCCTCATGTAAATCTGCTGGGGTATGAATGAATCTAGGGTTTAACTATACAAATAATATACAAATTATTTGTTAGAATTGACAGAACTAGATCTTGTTTGCTGTCACTGTTATCTTTGGATATTCCCCAGTCCAAAAAAAGGGATATTGTGTTACCTGGAGATTCTGAATAATGTTTGTGAATAATTTTCAGTTTGCACCTTTTGACCCTGTTCAGAGTTTATCACTCCCTTCCCCCACTGACCTCTCGATCAAGTGCAGCTCCGCCTTCAGTCCTGACAAAGGATAAGCAGGAGTCGATGTTGGACTATTATAAACCTACCTTGTGTGACAATTTGAGTGCCTTTGGAGGACTCCTGTTAGTGTTTGCTTGTTTTTCAGACGTGCTATCCACCCTAGTGGCTTTTAAGGCCTTTAGAATGACAGAAAAACTGAATAAACAAAATACTTTCACTTTGGAACTTGTAATTAGATACATCCACCAGGAGATGGTGCTGGTTCCTTCCTTTTTCAGACAGCTGAGCCGTCGCAGTCGGTTACTGAGTCTGCTGATGTGCAGCCATCCCAGGTGAGCCTGAGTGAGGCCTGTGAATACAACCTGTTTATTGTGTGGTTTCTTATACAACAGGATGAAGGGGGGATGAGTGAAGAGTCCAGTCGGGTGTTGACTGATGAGCTCTCCCTGCAGAATCACTGCCTGTTACACTGGTACAAAGCCTCTTTTTTGAAACCAAATAATGGATTTTTTTTAACCATGTATTGATGTTTTCCCTCAAAGTCTTTTGTAAATGTAACAGCTTATTATTTCAACAAGAGCAAAATGTGGAGAGCATAAGATTAGAGTAAAAACACAAAAAAGCTAATTATATTTTACTTCATCCCTATCCAGAATGCGTTTGTGCCTTATAGTAGCTCAGATATCATCTGCTGGAGGTCTGAATTATTTTCATAACAGGAAGGTTTTTGTGTGCTGCAGCTCCACTGGACGTCACATGGTCCAAGATGTCTTGTTCAGGAAACGATAGAGTTACCGCCTTTTCCATCTGACTTTAGAACTCACTTGGGATGTCTCCAACATTTCTGTAAGTGTGTGTGTGTGTGTGTGGTGGGGGGGAGATGTGTGCATGTGTTACTCTACACTACACATTTCAAACATTGAGCACATCTCGTTCCTGCACGCTGCTGGAGCTGTCACTTCTGTGGCTGCAAGTACGATCTATCTTCAGCAGGTTTTCCCTCCGTACTGCCAGACCAGTGATTTAATAATGCCCCTGCAACAAAATGTGTAAACAAACACAGAGCTCAGTAGAAATAGAGGCGGAAGCCATTGAGGTCTGCAAGCAGATGTGCGTAAAAAGCTAGCTTTGCATGGGCAAATGTGACATAACTTAATTGGAGACAGATACAAACACTCCCCTGGGAGCATCCAGACACACAAACACAGTTGTGTTTGCGTGTCCAGGTGGACCAGCAGGTTTTACATAACCGAGTTTTCTAAAAATAACAAAGTGAATAGTAATAAATCAACTGAAAAAACCCTTTGTACGCTAAAGAAAATTAGTTTGATTTCTTTTTTTTTTCTTTTTTTGTCCTTGTCAGCAATGGGTTGTAATTTTGTTAATTTTACAGAGTGGGGATTTTACAATGCCTGGCTGCTCTAGAATGTTTGTGTAATAGATTTGAAAGCCCACCTTACACCTTCTCTGTCTTGTAATTCATTCAGTCAGTGTGGGGGCAGAAGGATGTTTGTAACATTTGATACTTTTTCACGGTTTGTTGCCTCTGCACAGCGCTGTGTTCAGTAAACTGCAGCGGTGACGTCAAAGTAATTGTGCACAGAAGCTCACTATAATAGATGTTGCTGGAATTTTGTCATTTAATATATTTTATAAAAATCTGATTCTCTGGATTGAGGTTTGAGTCAGAAAAGGTGACTGTCATTTAGATTAAACAGTGTTTCTATTTTAGCAATTTTAGAATGATTTTTCTTTTTTTACAGTCGTTTTCGAGTGGTTTAATTGCATTTTTTTTATAATTACATTGTACATGTTCCACTTCTTTTACTCATAATAAAAAAAACAATGTCACAGTTTTTGTGACATTAATGCAGTTGAAACAGTTTATAAATTGATGATCATGAAACAAAATAAATGCAAATCTCAAAACATTTTAGAAATTGAAAACTGAAAGAAAAAGTAAAAATTTGTGAATTATACAGGAATCCTGTTCCAAAAATATTAAAAATTGTCTTCATCAAGGAAATATGACAACACTGATTATCATATAGAGTCATATTCAGTCAATAAAAATACATGTTTTAATTCTTTTGCCAGTTTAAAAGTACTATTTGAAAATAACAGCCATTAAGTGGGAGTTGAACATATTTTGTGTGTTTAAATAATCTATTAAACCAAACCTTTCAATAATATAACATCCTACCTGATGTATTTTTTTAGTTTTACTGTTAACATTTTTTAATGTTCTCCTTTTATAAAATTTCTCCAGACATTTCTGAAAGTTTTTAAAACTTTTTAGCTGACTTTTTCTGATTTTCCTGCTCAATTCAAGAGGAAAGTTTGTTTATTTATTAGGCCACATAATTCTGAGCTATGATTCATTTATACAGGAGACAATTGGTTGATGGATGATGCATCTCTCCGGGTTTGCAGTGGGTCTTTGCTGGACTTGTTCTCCCTGTTTCTCACAGACAGGGTTTCATCCATTGTTCATTGACACAGTTTTTATAGTTCTTCCATCCTACTTTTGTAAATTTTTCTACCAGTTTATCCTGCAGTGTTAGCTTTCGTGGTCAACATAAAAAGAATAGAAAAAGCAGCCATAATGTAAAAGAAAACAAAAAAACCCCCTGGGAAGTCTTTCATAAAATGCAGAGAACTATTGATGAAGATGATTTTGCAAAGCAAACATTGTTTGGTATGTTACACAATATTGAGATAAGTCTAGATAATGAGTGTTTCATGGTTTGGCAGAAACATTTTATGTATGAAATGGGTAAACCTATAATAATATACACACTTCAATCAGAAAGATAGCTTAAAAATGCCTTTTTAGGTCTAATTATTATATAAGGCTTTCCCTCACATGCTGATAGAACAGTTTTCAAATAGCAAGCATACTCTAGTTAGTCATTCCCTTATCATTTGCCAAAAATTACTCAATCTTCAGTTTGATTAAAATCTAGAATGCTGGTGCGGCTTGTAGAGGGCTGGACTCTTGCACAGAGCCCTATTACTCATTCCCCTTGAAAAATTGCACAATTCTTGCCGATCACACTACAAGTTATGCAACTGCTGCGACTGGGAAAGATTTATTTGTTTTTGAACTGCGTGAGGGATGTGTTAAACTTTGCATAAACAAGCCACAGAAATTAGTTTTCATCTTTGAAAGGGATGGGCTTTGTTGACTCAAACCCCGCTTCAAAAAAAAGAAGAAAAGAGATTAAAATAATGAATAAATAATGCTCTCACCAGCGGGATAAACATTTAGATTATTCTTCAGTCTAAACTCTGTACTCTGTAGATGCTGAAACACTCCCAGTGCACCAAATCTACCTTGACCTTCTATATTCTGCCCACAAAGCCCCTCTAGCCTCCGATACCATCCCTCCTCCACCACAGCTTCCTCCTCTACCATCACCAAAGCCATCTCCTTCATTCCAGTCCATGTCAAAGCTCAAATCTGCCCCCGGGCCAAATCCACCACTCTGCTCTGTCTAAATCCCTCTGCCATGTGAGTGAAATAACAGCTAGCTTTCAGTCCCTGAAAGTAGCGATGAAATGCCTCCTTTCTCTACATATTTCTGCTCTCCATACAAACATTAAAACTGCATCCTCTTGTTTTAAATGAGAAAACTTGTTTCTTTTTGCACTTTTGCTTTCTTTCACAGACATTTGTTTTCTTTGACACGACTGGGCTTTTCTAACATCAACACGTGTTGGCTGCTGTGTGTACAGTGCCTTGTTAAAGTTTTCCTACTCTTGGAATTGATCCAAATAGTCTAAAACCAAATGGATATGTGTGAAGTGAAAGAAAATGGCAACATTTTCAAATTTTTTAGGGAAAAAAAAAATCCATGGAAAGAAATGCAGGGTACACTTTGGTCCCTTTTCTTCTACCATAAATGAAATCTGGTTGCATCCAGCAGTCAAAGTAGCCAGAAGTAGCTGCCCATTTAAAGTGACAGGCCAGACAAGGAAGAAATTATAAATGGGAGGTCGATGAAAAGTCTGGAGGAGCTCCAGAAATCCTCAGCTCACGTGGAGTAGTCTGTTGAAAGACCATGTTTTAATCCAAAAATCTAAACATAGTCTATGCGGTAGACCAAACCAAACTTAAACTTTTGGGCCTGCATGCAAAATGCTGCTAGTGGTAGAAGACAAACATTGCACATCGTAGGAACATACTGTACCCACGGTGATGTGGTATGGGCAGCGTCAAGGCCTGCATCAGGGAAGCTTGTATTCAACGAAACTCAATGATATCAATAGAAAGACATGAAAACTGATCTCATAGAAGCTCTTCACCAAATACGATTTATTTTACGACAATTAATGGGTCAAACACATCAGCCTGTAGATGTGCAAAGTTAGAAGAGACACAAATTGTAAAAGACGAAATATTATTATATATATATTATATATTAATATATATTATTTCTGCACAACTTTGCTTTAAATTAAATCCTGATGAAATACATTGTTGTTGAAATGTGACAAAATGGGTAACACTGAGTGCTTTTGGAATGCACTGTATTATTTTTGCTTTGCTAGCATTGTATTATGTTCCTTTTTTTAAAATAAGCTGCTTTTCTCTCATTCAGTGCGACGCCTTGCTACAAATCTGTTGTAATGTCAGCAAGTTTTGCTGCTGGATGTTTACTTCCTCTGAATCCCTCTGTCTGTTTCTCTTTCTGTCTCCTCCCCCTCTATGCATAAATCTCTCATTCACAAACAAATGGGGGATGAGATTTTATACATTAATATATAAAATCAACATATAAATTTTACTTCAGTGTACCTCCCCCTTTCCCTCTTTTTTCTCCTCCCTCCTATTAATTCTGACCACTCCTTCTCCTGATGTCTCCACCTTTTTTCAGCTGCTGGCTCCTCCCATCCTCCTCCTCCTACCCACCTACTTCCCTGCAACACAGCCAGATCTGAGGACATGCCTCAGTCACTCTTGCCGCACAGGTTTTAAGCAAGAGCACACAGGCACAGGCAGAATTAAACATCAAAGTGACAGAAAAGATCAGCAGCAGTGGGAAAGTGGACAAGAGGCAGGGAGAAGTACATGCAGTTGTGCATTTATTTATTTATTTTTCTAAAGAAAGTCTGACAGTGCAGAGGTGAGGCAGGAGCTAGAGGCTGCCAGGAGTGGGACTACCCAGCAGTGGGAGGTTCCTCCATAGAGGGTGCAGAGATCTTTTGGCCTCCACTGGGAGTCTGAGCCCCGGGATCCAGAAACATGGAGCCCTCCATGTCAACCGAGGTCGAGGGCGAGCACAAGGAGAGGAAAAAGATCCAGTTTGCTGTGCCGGCCTCCGCTCCCACCAACCTGGACCCTCGGCAAGTGGAGATGGTGAGCTGGCAGTGCACAGATTACGTTTTGATCCATGAGGACAGATCAGCATAAGCTGTTAAATTGTCTGAGTGTTTAAAAACTAAACCTAAATCCAGCTGCTCTCAGCTTTTTGAAATATAAACACATTTTTTTCTTTTTTTCCACTGAACTGAGTTTTAGGCTTTGAGTTTTCCTCCCTGTTGAAAAGCTATGATGACATTTCCCTCCCTTTACTTCCTTACAAGATTAATGCTTCACTGTCTCTTCTTTTTTTGACCCCTTTCACAATGTGACATTAATGTGAAAGTCATCATCCGGCTCCTCTGTAGCAACCCTCTGACATTTTATCACTTGACTGTCATGGTTCTTATTTTTCTGTCAAACCTTTTAGCCTGTGATTTTCCGGTAAATCCTTTGACACATAAAAAACAACACACTTTTTTTGTTGTTGTTATTAGATAGTATGCCTCTGATCTCTGATT
The DNA here is from genome assembly GCF_002775205.1 of Xiphophorus maculatus. Taxonomy (NCBI): domain Eukaryota; kingdom Metazoa; phylum Chordata; class Actinopteri; order Cyprinodontiformes; family Poeciliidae; genus Xiphophorus; species Xiphophorus maculatus. The sequence continues at coordinate 6,574,920 of NC_036458.1, read as the reverse complement.
CAGCTGTAATGCTAGATACTTTTATTATAGATCAGGGATAAGAAGGCCAACGCGGTCTGGAAGATTGAGGCCAATGGCTCACTCCCCCTGAGAGTTTGAAGAAAGATGAGGTGGGATACTAAGAGGGAGATGTGTTTTGTGACAGAAGGTGAGGAAGCAAAGGCGACCTGTGGGTTCATCTGTGGGGTCGACTCCCTTATCGACTGCCCCTGATTCCCTGTTTGCATAAAAGAGGCTCTTAATGAGCAAGCCTGACCTGTGAGCACACTCTGTCTTTTGTTTTTATATGCCTGTTTCATACTACGTGTTCTGCACTGATAAGAAAATTCTCACAAAAAATGCAAAAGCCTTGCAAAAACAGAGCATCTTTGCAACACCTCATGAGACGTCCACTCACACATTCATGCACTCTGATCTGTGCCACCACTTCCAAATAACCACAGGACATCAAGATACCATATGTACCACTGTTTTTTTCCTTTCTTTCTTTTTTCAAATGGACTCATTTCTACACTCTCTTTCCTTAATCTCTACATGATTGACCACTAATTTCTAGCCTTGCGGATCGGCCCTGGACTGTTTTAAAAGCCGTGTTCAGGTGTGTGCATCTGTTAGGAGCTAAAATTCAGTAAAGGATCCATTCAGTCCGTAACTGATCCCCTGGATCCCGGTGAATGAATTCAGATCGTTGCAACAAGTTTGCTGTCTGGGGAGTACAGGAAACAGAAAGGGCATTTAGGAGAGCATGTGTTTACACATGTTTAAAAGCTGATAGCATCTACTTGAGTTTTATGGGATTCTCCAGGGATGTGTGGGTCGGCAGGGAGCGACTGTCAACAGAACTCATTTCATTCCCTTCCCCTCCCATTGCAATTACTGTCCCTTACAGGTCCTCATTTCGCTACTGAGTAGCAACTTGTTTCACAACAAGCAGCCCCTCACTGTTCTTTCCGATGGCATTTAAATACCAAAACCACAATCGACTGAATTGCTCTTGTTACTATAGAGACAGCCAGTGCAACTATGTCACAGAACGCTCCCCCGCAGCCGGGATGTAAAAGGTCAACTTTAATGGACAGATCTATCTGTTGGGGGTGAAAAAAAGCTTGTTTACAACAATGCAATATTTTGGATATGTTAGGCGTGAACGCTTGGAGAGAGACGCTTCCGTACCTCCCACTCAGTGAGATGTGGGAGAAAGCAACAGCTATTTGCTCTGAGCAAATCATTCTGCCCAAATTTCTGGACATCGTTTTATTAATATTGAAGCAATCCTATCTCTCTCGACTGACTCATTCAACCAGTTGTCAGATAATATCATTGTTTAAACTCACTCTTTATAATTAGAGGTTATCTTACTTGTGTCAACTGGGACTCCCAGAGCAGCCTTGAAGTAAAGATTGGTTTCAATGAAGCTGAACTGAGATGCACATTTCTTGGAATAAAATACTTCAGAACTTAGTAAAGACAGAGAAAATCGTGTTTTGTGCTATTTTCTGTCTGTTCGTGACAGTTTTGTTACTTTTACCAGCTTAACCTGATAAAATACAGTTATATTTGACTGAAATTGTGTGAGGATCTAATAAAACGTAACCAATCCTACCCAACCATGTTTCAGTACACAGATAGGTCAAGAGTGCATCAGATTAAAAAGCAGCTGCTTGTTTGCTTTCATATGAACATCCCATTTTTAATCCATATTGTTTAATATGATGTTTACCCAACCTTTAAACTACTATCACTTCAGAACTTCAGGAAATGCTTTCCACAAGGTCTAAGAGTGTGTTTTAGGGAATTTTTGGCTTTTCCCTTTGAAGTGCATTTCAGAGGTCAGACACTCATGTCGGACAAGAAGGCCTGGATTGCAGTCTCTGCTCTATTTCATCCCAAAGGTGTTCTATTGGGTTAAGATCTGGGTGCAGAGCAGTCAGTTTCTTCTACACCAAACTTGCTCATCTGTGTCTTGTGATGGGAGTTTGTTCTGGCAAGACACTTCACCTGCCATGCCTGCTGGTGGTGTTCAGAGACCAGCAGGCCCTCTGACCACCACCAATAGCCACTATGTGGCTGTAGTTCAGCTTTTTTGTGTTGATTTGGCATGTTTTTCCAATGTTTACACTGGCGTTTAATTCCTTCTGCTGCCCAAATCATGCATGCTAGGCTAACAGGTCAATCTAAATCGCATTTATGGGAGAGACTGTGCATACATGGCGGTATGTCTTTGCGTGTTTACATGTGGTGGCTGGGCTGATCAGAAATATCTCTGAGGAGTGTTGCGCAAGTTCCCATTTAACAAGAAGTAGTTCTGAGTTCAGTTTAAATAGGTCAACACTAAATAAATTCAACTTCATAGTTCACAATTCATCATCATTCAACATTCTGAAATAATTAGTTAGTCCCAACATTAGCTCTTCTATGTTCATTCATAATTACTATTGTGAAATAAAGGTGTTGACTTTATGTCATGCAGCAGTTAGCATAGTGATTAAGCAATTTCCTAGCTACCAGTTAGAAATACAAGAATGCCCCTTGTAGTTGCCATTCCAATTAGAAAAGTTGGAGATTTCTCATAAATCATATGAGCCCCAAGTTTCAATATTCAATATTGCTTGTGCACAAATAAAGAGTTGTTGGTATAGCATAGGAGAGTTCTGTTTATATCATTATGTTTAAAACAAGGGGAGAGGCATACGTTTTCAATAATGGCTTCCCACAGAGACAGATATGTTGATCACCAGGTGCTTACCTTTGAGGGAAAATATTAGAAAACATAAGCTGAAGGACTTTAATCATCATTGCCATAATTCCTGGCAGTGTAAATAGGCAGGAATTAGCACATTAGCTAATTTAAAGTGTTTGTAACAACTGCACCCTTCACAGTGCAATTTTATGACAAAGTTAAAGTTTGCAATGAATGGATGGCAAAGACGTCTTAAGCAGATCAATTTAGGTGTAAGGGACAAGAAAAATGTGTGATTACATTAAGCCTTGGTTTATTTCTATGCCCAAGCAGAAACATACACAACCCCCCACCCCCACCCCCGACCCCCACACAGACACAACTTCTGTTTTGCTATATGTTTTTTAACAATGTCGTGCTCACTTGCATAATTCTTATTTTTTAGTGCCATCGTTGGTATCCTGTCTAACGTCTGAATTTCTTCTTGAAATCCTCTCAGAGAGACAGAATTCATTACATTTAGAGATCAGGAGAAACGTTTTTATTGTCTGGAACGTTATGGATAAAGAAAAAAAAATCCCATTTTTCATCACAAACCCCACTCCAAACATGTTAATACTGCATGCTTATCAAGTGATAAGCATGCAAAGTAATGTGCATAATGGACAGAGATTAGGGTCGTGGCACTGACAATTCTACCTTTATGCAGACATGCCTTTCCTCCTTTGACTCCATCTGGCCTTGTAACTGACATAAAACTCAGAATAAAAGAGAGATTATCAAAGGACAGGAAAGGGCATTAGTCCAAAAAGCTCCTAACAAAATCCTCGCATCACCCCAGAAGTTTTATGGAGGCCTAGCCCTCCAAGTCCGATGACAAAATCCATCATGCCCCTCAGAAAACCGACCACCACCACTTCAAGTTTTACGTCACTCTGGGTTAAACATCAAACAATGACCTTTGATGCGGTGAGTATTTGTGGGCAAACATTAGCAGTGTGGGGGACTATCAACAAGAAGTCCCAGAAAGAACAGCATGCTTCAAGCTGCGATCTCTTCTTACAAGCAGGCTGGCGGGAATGTCGCTGTAGTGGCCTGACTCAAGTTTGCCCAATGATGTGATTTGTTTAATTTATGAGCTGCTATTATTTATGTTCCTGGTGAGTTTTCCTTTGCCCGAAAACAGTTTGTAGATGTTTGTAGTGGCAAAAACTAATTGGCATGAAAGTTAATAAACCACACGTTGTAATTATTATTTGGACAGAATCAATAACTCTCTGTTTTGCTGCGGTTTACATTTGTTTTTGTTCCTTCTAGTTTTTGACAGTTCTGGCATTTTGATTTCTTAATGACTCTGAAATAAGAACATGCCAGTGGCTGATGTGAAATTTTCCTTTCATGTTCTTTTTCCATTTTAATTAAGGAGTGTGGCTTCTGTGAAAGGCAACTTTTGTATGTCGCTTCAATAAGCGTGCCCTCTTCAAGATAATGACCATTGTCTTGGCTGCTTTGCCTTGAAATAAAAAGTGCAAACAGCTAAAAAACATAAATATTGAGAGAAAAGTCTTCTGATTATACTGTACACAATGAGCTGCAAATCCACCATAATACCCTCTTTTCTTGTGCTTGTGAGAGAACACGACAAAAACCTGACAGGAGGCCTCCAAAGCTGCAGCACGGCCTCTGAGCCTTTGGTCCAATGGTTTGTACCTGGTTTATAGAGGTTTTCCCACTTAGTGCCTAAATTTAGGTCAGATCAAGATGGGCTGTATTCAGGATGTGAAGAAATAAAAGTCATTCTGTTTTGCATGCGTCTTTTAATGGCGCTGAAATCACATTGCAATAGAAGTGTTTCTTCTTTTGACCTTCACCCAACAAATAATCACAATATCTGTGATGAGATGAAGAGGATTAGAAACGGGGATAGAAATGGGGTTGGGTGCATAAGATCTTTAGCTCATCAGGACCCGACCTGTCACCAGATGCTGTCAGATACCAAGATTTGGACTCTGACCTGTATTCTTCCGCTGCCTCTGCACAGTTGGGCCCGTTTCTACTGGCTAAAGGCTGTGGGGATGCTGAGGCCGATGGGGGCATTTCAAGCAGAGCGCTGACTCGCAACAAATAGGATTGGTCTCAACTCCTGTTTTATCAAGGCTGAGAAGAGAGAATTATGTTATTGCTGCTATGACTTGTAATCTCTGAAATGCATTGCTGTAATTGGGTCTTTTTTGGCTGTTTAGCTGAGGCTGCATAGGGATGCTTCAACTTTAACACTGACGCATATAGTTTTGTTGACCCATGAGAAAAAGATGGTTGTAATTTAATACTCATGCAATCTTCTTCTTAGCTCAGCCCACTATCTATATGATTCAGGCATGCTGATTGACATGGCCATGGAAGAAAGTTGATTTGGTGTCCCATGAACCATGTGCTGATTTAGCCATATGTTTTGGATTATCATTATCCCAAGGATGGCCCACTTTTAGGTTTCAGGCAGAGACCACCGGATTTTATGTCATGATGACAGGCACTCTAGCAAGTTTCCAAGGACTTTTGGAAGACATTGTAACTTAGCAGTGGCTGTGAGGTGTGTTTTCAGGCTTTGATTTATGCCAGACCCACTTGGAGCGTTTGTTTCATGGGAGGGTTTTGCAGGACTGGGGAAAATGTTTTGTTAATTTACAGCAGTTTTAAAAATGAGCCATAATGCCTGGACTAAGTTAAGCTGTTATAACTTTTTCTCATTCAGTTTTGAAGATTTGGAACATTAAATAGTAAAATATAAACAAAAAATGCACTTCATCTTATAGAAAAATGTAGTACTAATTGATTTTGGGTTACTAAAAACAAATTGCTTTTGGAGAATTCTTCCCCTGCTGTATAAATATACTCAATTTAAAAGGCTGATTCCTTTGAACAGGGATCTGCCCTGTTGTCTCTATGTGCTCATCCTTGAAGGATCACTGGGGGGCTGGTAGCGATCTCCAGTGGTCATTGGGCAAGATGCGCACACCCTAGAGAGGTCACTAGTTTATCTCAGGGCAACACTAACAGACACAGGACAAATAACCATGAACACACAAACTCACTGCTATGAGCAATTTAGAGAGGGCAACTAATGTAACATGCATTTTTTGATCATTGGAAATTACCTGAAAAGAACCCACATATGCACTGGGAGAACATGCAAACTGAATGCAGAAAGATGACAGACTTTGCTAAAAGGCAGCAGTACTAACAACCCTAACCCTACCCACATGCAGTCCTCTCTCTCAATATTTCAGTTAAATTACGCTACAACAATAAAAAAATATATATATTTTATTTTTATGCATCTCTAGCAGGGTTGCCAGTAATTTCGGCGATAATTCTCGGATGCATTGCAACCGTGAGCATAAACTTTTTTTTTTTCTTTTTTAATGTGAGTAAATAGATCATTGCAGATGAGTAACTCCAGCTGGTCTAACTTCTGTTTGTGCTGGCTATTGACCTCTGGAACCACACACAGCATTACGACTCAATCTATTTGCATGAACAAGAGGAGCAGAATCACCTCAGTGACGGGGGTCACCGCCGTGCTGCTATCTGTGAAATAACTTTGATTGGCACCTCATCTGCTGTGCACAAGGGTCTGCCAGGTGGCTTCCTGTCACTCATCTGCACACAAAGGTTTTGGCAAACTCTTGTTCTAACAGTATTTTTTAAACAGTAGAACAAGCAGCACATTACATAAATGCTAGAGGGGATTCTGGGGACAGAAAACAGAGTTTGAGTATGATTTCATTCTGCCCACGGTTGCAGCATAATTATGATACCTATTTGGAAATCTTTGAAGAGCCCCTCTGGATACTATCTGCAGCCCATCTGGTTTTTTTCAGTTGGCCAGAAGTGGGGGCAAAAGGTCGCTCCAAGTGCTCAGTAAATGATAGGAAGCGACATGCAGCAGCCTCTCTGACTTGGGGGAATTCAATAAAACAATGTGCCTGAATAGGAATGAGTATCTATTGTTTTGGCTGCAACTGGTGGAGAAATGTCCTTGAACTTTGTAAAAAGCAGCTGTAAACTCAACGTTACTCAGTGCAACCTTGTTAAAACCGCCCGACAGTCTGACAGGACTGTCCAGCCGCATGATGTGTCTGATGGCTGCTCTTTGGGTGTTTACTTAATGGAAACGTTTGATGCCAGCTTTGTTTGGAGGGTGGCAGAAATTCAGTTCAGAATGAAGCCCAAAGTCTGTCCAATATTCCAGACCACTCAGGTCTTCTGGTTCTGGTTTGTTCTGCATCCCCAGAACCAGAACCGAACATGGTGAAGCAGCATTCAGCTTTTATGCACCACAAATACGGATCAAACTCCCAGAAAACTGCAAAACAGCCGAAAAACTGAGTTCCTTTAAATCTAGACTAAAAACCCACCTGTTTAGAGTTGCTTTTGAAACAATCTGATGTGTAACGATGGCACTTGACAAAATCTGACAAAAATTGTTGACTGTGCCTTCTATGACTTTGTAATTTTGTTTTAATGATGTAAATCACTTTTAAATGCTTTGTTGCTGAAAACCAGATGAAAAATACAGAATAAGCACCCTATCTAAATATGATAAAATGTTTTTCAGGTTTTTTTTAACCTCACGAACAAAAAAACCATTACGTTTAAACATTGTAAGCATTTCTAAACTAGTGAATAAACTGAGGCATGTGATATTACATCCACTGCAGATCTATGACTATAAAATATGGCTACTTTTCTACTGTACTGTTTTATTGAATTTGCCAGGCTTTACAGAGGGGACCACATGAGGCCTGGCCATCTCATTTTAAAAAGCTTGCTGGGGGCAGGGTGTGATTCAGAAAAAAAACGGTTGACTTGATGACCTTTTTTTTAATTGAGTTGCTCTTCAGAGTTCAGCCCAGCTAAAGATCACAGCAGTGGAAATGAAATAACACTGCAGGAGAGCACATTTAGCCGAGAAACGCAAAGAGCTGAAATGGATGATGGACTCGATGCTCATTAGACTTATCTGATTTCATACAGAGGAAACAGCCAAAGGCTTGATTGTTACATTGATACCAAAATGTGGAGGAAGCGTCAGTTTTTAGCGTGGAGTCTAATTATAGTTCAGGTCAGAAGTTTGCGTACACTCATCAGACTTCAAGTGTTACAGTTGAACCATCTTTTGTCCATTTTAAGAAAACAAGCAACACTAATGATCTAGAAAAAAATAGTATTAGGTGCACAAGTTAGTTTGGACTTTTTCCTGAATCACATAAGATCAAAATTTTACATGCACATCTACATGCACTTCCTCTAACTTTTGGTTAACTATCCCTTAGCAAGTTGCATTTAATTTGATTACTTCTTATTCTGCAGTAATCAAAAAGCTTTTGGTATCACTTAGGCTGGATATTTGATAATTGTTCCAGCAGAATATATTAAATTATCTCGTTTTTAAGCAGAGTCCACATGTTTTTCCACAGAATTGAGGTCAGAGTGTTGGTGTTGGCCTCTGTTTCTATTCCAAAACCAGCTTTGATGTGTTTTGTATCATCACACCATTGAAATTGAAATATCCAGTTGTTACTAAGTTTTTAATGTTGTACCAAAGCGGTCCAATTCTGAGAAAAATGGAAATTAGATACAGAGTTGAGGATCAGCCTACTACCAGTATCACATTACCATGGACTGTGAAAAAGGAACACTCCTGCTCCAAAGCCAACACCTTTAAGCTTAAGTAAAATTTTCAGTAAACCACGTAAGCTAACCAAATACCTCAGAGAGAAAGATTTTTATCAGACAGGCTAAAAGATTGAGTTTCATGAGAGAGCGATAGTCAGTAGGCTAACATAGATCCCGTCTTAAATCTTTGGAGGCTTCCTCCAAGCTGGACCACAGTGAGCTCTCTAGTGAACTTATTAAAAATATTTCAGACCAAACTAGAGATATTGAGGCTGGAATTGCTCACCCAGAGTTTGTAGTAAATAGATTACAACAACTACAACAACACAAAATAACATGTGAAGATGAAGGCAAAGTAGTACAGGAAGTGAAAAAAGTTACTCAAATGAATCATTTTTGTGTTTCCTTTAACCTGCGGTGATTATATTTTGATAGTGGGAAAGGCTGTCATGCCAGGGCAGACAAGGTGAGGATAACTAAAGTTGTTCTAAATTTGTCTGGCTGGCAAGCACAATGTGGCTGCTGCAGGATATATTCAGACAGAAAATTATCACTATAATCTCCAAAAATGAAATTTTATCCTTCCATATTTTTGTCAGTCTATCCAGAAATCCAAAACCGGTGCAGTATTCCCATTTAAACCACACGTTTTGCTGCAACAAGAAAACAAGTATTAAAGGTAATAAATGATTAGAAACACTTAATTGAAAAAAAACAAACAAAAAACATGCAAATAGATCAACTCAGTCGGACAATTGCCATGCAACACGTGCTGCTGACTGAATTGCTGCTTGTCTGTTTAATTTCTGCTCAATTTTTTTACGTAAGGATGGAATTCATTGGGTTTTGTCCTAATTTTTTAAAAACGTTAACATTGTAGCTCTGAGTAAAAAAAAACAAAAAAAAAAACAAGAAAAAAATAATCTGCTCTCATTGAGAAACTCTGTTATGTTTGGAACTCTACATATCATGGTTTTATTTAAGAGTCTGCCTGTGGACACACACCGCAAGCACTAATCAATATTTCACAGATCTATATCTATCCATCGGAACAGATATGGATTCATTCCAGGAGAATGTTGCAAGTTCATAATCATCATATGTACTTGACTGATGCCCTGAACGCATCACAGATTGCTTGATGAGATGACCTGATGTAATTTAGTGCGATTGGACTCAAGGGAGGGAAGCAAACAGGGAAAAGAAATCCGAGTCGTGTTTCGCTCCGTACTGCCTCCGTCGAGGTCACTCTTCCCAGGAGACACTGGCTGTCGAGCGCCGCTGCAGAGTTTTACAGACTTTCTGTCTCATCCTACCGATCCCCCAGAGGCACCTCTGATCTAGTTTATGTCGTCCTACTGCAGCGTGCTTTTTATAGGACTGGCTTGAAAGTACCAGCTTAGAGAGCCTGGCCTCTGGGGAGTAGACCCAAATCAGCCAATCTGCACCCAGCCTGTTAACCAAGACGATCCTCTGCCAACACACACTACTAGTACTCAGAAACATGCTCAGTCAACAGTGACTCATGACCCCAAAACAGCACTGCCACGGAGCCCTGGCTGCTCAACCTTTTCCCCAACATTAAACTTGACACGTGTGTAAATAATAAAATAATTTTATGAGTTTCTCATTTACAGTATTTTTTAAAAGGTTGCACAACCCTTGTAAAAAGACTGGTTTTATGTTTTGAACATTGGGTCATTATAAATCCTTTAAAACCTTTTTTCCACATTTTAGACATATGTCCAGACAGTTCAACTGAAAAATGCAAGCAAATCTGTTAGGGGTTAATTAAACATTGAAAAAAGTGCGGTAACCTAGTTGCATGGATGTGTAGACTTTAAAACTAATACTTTGTTGCAGAACATTTTAACTAAAATGTTCTGCAACATAAGAAAGATAGAACATTTTAAAGTTAACTCCTGACATCAATTGTTGTGGCTCTAATTAACCTAAAATAAAGTTCAGATGCGTCCTCCAGCTAAAACCACAGACTGCAGACAGGTTACACAGGATCAAAATGTTCTTATTGTACAAAGCTATCAGTCGGCACAAGGATGCAAAGCCTCCACAGTACAACTGATACACGATGGTGCAGTCAAGAGTTATTACTACTAAATAAAATATATGGGACAGCTCAAAAGCTGGGCATTTCACCTACACTGATAAAAATAAAACACTTGTGTCTTAAAGAGCTGCATTCATTTCCAACAAGTGCCACATGAAATACTCATTAGCTTTAAGTAAACCAAAGCAAGCCATTTGGACGGTATCATCCCCGTGCCGATGCTTTTATGCAGACCAAAGCTCCTCATGAATCCCAGCGAGATGCTGCTGCCTGGAGGCTTTCACCTGCAGCGTTGCTAAAAGGCCACAGCTGCAGCCCACTTTGTGAGAGTCTGCTGTAACTGGTACAGAGTCAAAAACATTTCTGCCGGTGTTTGTCGGGAAGGGTCGAGAGATTGGGAACAAGGGATTAAGAGATGCAGAGGAGGGAGGGTACAGAGGGATAAAGCATAGCTGGAGTAATCCCACATGCTGTGTCCCAGTGTTGCCGTAGCTGAGGAAGTCACATATGTTACGTAACTCAGGCAGAGTGGGGCGGTTTTAAGGCTGGAAAATTACTAGAGTCACTGAATGTTTATGTCATCCGGCATTGGAGACGTCATCACCAGCACACATTGGTGTGTGTGCGCGTGTGTATGCTTACTGTAAAACACAAGTGCATCTGTCAACTTTATTATTTCACATAAATGTGCATAAATGGCCTCTCTCATTTTACATCATTTACGTCAGTATACAGGAATAAATCATATGATTGAGTTAAGGGGAAAACAACCGTGAATGGTGTCAAATGCAATTAAATCAATTTAGAATCAGGTTTTATCATCAGTCCTACTGTGTGACATTTCATAAGAAAGGCTGCATTGACAGTTCAATTTAGAAACATAGGAGTTACAGACATAAGCTTGAAAAATACTATAGCAATCTCTAATTTGTTCATTGTTATTCAACTCTATCTGCTTTATGACTGCTAGTCTTTCAACCCAATACTGCTCCTGGATTATTCCGAGGTAAATAGCTCTAATTCTAATTCTTGGTCGTGTCAACACTTGGTGTCTACTATCACTTCTGGGGCACCACAGGGGCAGGAAGCAGGTGCTCCGCAGATGTTGTACTTCCAAGATGCCCCAGGCCTCTACAGCTCTCCAGGACAGAGGCGGAAGTGTTGGATAAGGCCTTGTATGGATGTGCCCCGACACTGGAAAGGGAAAATGAAGAAAGATAAGAACAGATGTGTCAGGGTGCAGGGGAAAATAACATGATTGCAGCTAGAGTGTGACGCAAAGAAGATGAGGGTAATGTCACTGTCAAGGAATGAAGGATGGTAGTGGATGTAAACAGGATAGAGGAAGCAGAGGATCAAGTGTGATGGAAATGAGGAGAATACGAGGGAGACGGATAGTGTGTGACAACCAGGGGAGATGGGAAAGCTAGAGGTTGCATGATGAGATTAAAGCGCATGTCTGGTGTCACAAACGCGGCTGAAATCCATTGCTGATTACTTTGTTTGGCTGAGTGGGGCAGGGGCGAGTGTCCAGCGCGCTGCTCAAAAAGCCGCTGCTTTGGCAACACACCGCCTAACTGTGATGACGCACCAAATGGGACAGAAGAAAACAAACATGAGTCTCGGTGTGGAGCCATTTTACAAAAAATAGAGCCAGGATAACTCCCTTCCTACAATGCAGTGTGGTGCCATAAACAGCAGTACATGTCAGTGGCTCATGTCATTGCCAAGGTTGACTTCTTCCACAGAGGACACCTTCAATAACGTTCTTGTTTCACTTGCCAGCTCCACTCGCCTTGACTGCTTTTATTTTCTGAAGTTAGACGCTATTAATTCTGCACGTCTTAACAACATCACGTCAAGTAATTCCCGCTGTAAACAGCCTTTCCTCTTAAAAAGCACAAAACATAATGTTAAAACACCACTCTGACCTAATCTTGTTAAACAAAATAGCTGCTTCCTGCATGCTGAAAGAGTTCTGTTAAATATTTTACCCTTTGTAGAAACCAAAAACTTCGCTAAGCTGAGGCATGAATGAAAATTGCCAAAGACTGATGCTTGTAAATATGGAAATCAAGACTTAAGTAGCTGGCACCAAGGTATTTTAAAGCTTTCTGTGGTGATCACAGTCTGTCTGTAGTTCATTACAGTAAAGAGCAACTTCTTCTGGCAAAAACTGTAATTTATAACACTGAAATTCTACCATGAATTAAATTATGTAGTAATTTCTGCTTTGCTTTTGACCAGCAGTGTTACACTGATAGCACAAGTGATAGCATTGCTAGTCCACCAAACAGCTGTGTCAACATATTTTATCAATCTGTGTTTTAGTCTTAAGAGTAAAACTGCAGGACAGCAAAAATATTCTAATAACAGTTTGTTAGAAAAGTGTCTATCCGCAGTTAGTTTCTTGAGAAAAAACATGTTGTTTGGCATTAAAAAGTCAGCACAGTCTCATACTACACATGTGGTGACTGGAAATCAAAATAAAATACTGCTATACAATCAGTTTGCAATTTTCGCCTTCATTTAGCTCAGGCACAGACAAAGAGCAGCTCATCTCGCTCATTCACTATTCCTTATGTTTGAGACTGTAGTTATTTTTGTACTTTTTCAGCATATTTGCATATTTCATACCACATAGTTTTATGTCCACATTGGCAACATTTTGGAGCCATTTAACTCATCTCAATGATTAAACAGATATACTGAACTAACAATGGGAACATGTATGAAACAGGGATGTTCATTTGTAAAAAGGTAAATTGGCTTATAGCCATGAAAAATATTGGTATAAAGAAGTCAGAAAAAGAGCAACAGATGCAGCTGCAGTACAAATGCTAATGTTTAAGTTGGCTTGTCCCAGTGGTTTAAGGCAAACCTCTAGTTCATCAGGCCCTAACGTCGCTCTTCAATTAATAATATAGTTGACTTTAGCTTCCTAGAAGAACCATAAGTCTAGAGTAAGATTATAAAAACCCCTCTGGCTTTAAGTTTGAGAACCAAATGCTAAAATATTTAATATAAACACTATTAATGTAAATCATGAGTTTAATTCTCATTACCAAGTGTGTTTGTTCGACCAAAAAGATTTAAATGACTTTTCTGCTCCGCTGACTGCAGTGTGTTATCGGGTGCTAAAAGTTGCCGGTTCATCATTCATCAGTGAACTCTGCTAATGAAGTCACAGAGGGCCCAGTGTGTCCTCAGCCGGCATGAGGTGTCAACGCTGTCAATGTATTTTTCCTCATTAGATTAATATGCAGGTGTGCTGAATGTTATTAATAATACAGCATCAGCCACTTTGACTATTCATTTATTCATGGCTGCCCTTTTTGTTTCTGTTTGTTTACAGATCAGACGCAGGAGGCCCACACCTGCCACACTCTTCAGAGTAGCCGACCAATCTCCTGAGGATGACCAGTCCACTCATCAGGTAAAGGTGAAGTCTCAACCTTTTTTTACTCTTCAAGTGTTTGTGGATTATCCTCTATCCTCTATGTTTTTTTCCTCTCTGCTTCAGTGAGGTGATGTAAGTCTTTTGTAATCTAACCCTACTTAATTATGATGTTTGTTCATTATCAAAAACCCAACTTGAGTTATTAACTGTTCAAGGAGGTGACGAATGTGGTTAAATATGATTTATATGCAGTTTATTTAATAAAGAAGAGAAACAAACTGAATCATAATTTTGAAGAAGCATTTAAAATAGTACGGTACTGAAAAACAGGGAATTTGAAAAACTTTGTAGTAAATTTTGAATTATTGCAGCATGGCACAATTCAAAATTATGTCACAAGTCACAAGCCTGCATCAGCTGATCTGTATGGGAGTCCGTGGGTTAAGGGGGTGATGTAGTGATGCTGTATGATTTGTGTGGTCAGTCAGCCGTACAATTTAAAAGTATAAATAAGATTGAGAAATAATTTCCAATAAAAAGAGTAAGAAGGTAAAATATTTACTTGGCCAAAAACAGGCTCAGTGCACTAAGTTTCTCTTCCATTTAAAAGAATGATATGGGAATTGTGACAGATATTTTGCTTTGGCAATACAGAGATCAGTAGTGTAGCTACAGTGATGTCATGTGTTTATTTACAGAGACATTTTCACTTATTAGTGTAGATTTTAATCCCTCACCAGGCAAAAAAGGTATTTGATAATTGCAGTTGAACAACCAAATTTGACCTGGTTTTACTAATTAAACATATTATGTCAACAAAAATAACTTCTTTTTTTAGCTATGCATAAAGTAAGTACAACCTAATAGCTGGTGTTGGCTTAAAGGATGTTTTTGGAGAAAGTGAAGGAGAAAATCTGTGTTAATCATCTCATCCCTTTCTTTACAGTGGGTCGTGGGGGAGAACGGCGTGCTTAAACCAAAACGTGTGAATCAAAATGTGTATCAGCCTCCATCGCTCAAAGGTTTGTACAAAACAGCGTTAATTCAGCAGGTGGTGGTTGAGTGAACCGTGATTTATCCTTATGTTTATATCCTTTTCTGTTTTACCTTGCTTCGCTGCAGGTTTTATCCTCCTTGCGTTTGTGTTACCTTCTATAAAAATAATATTATGCATGAGCAGATGTTGGAAATGCATTGAAATAATGCCTTCCTGGTTTATTTCTATGCACACACCTTTGTGATTTGCATGATTCTGACAGACTCTGCGTTAGAAATACACTGGAAAACAAAGTTTGGGTGTTTATGAGAGGCAGAGAGATACTAGCGAAACAGATTAGAGTGTGACAGCTGCGAGACATTGAGTGTAAGTCTAGGAAAGTCAGGATCATCCAGGATTACAGTCAGTTTTTTATACAGCTGTGGCACAAACACACTAACATTAAATTGTGCATGATTTCCTTTTGTCTTAGCTGCATGTAAGGAAAATAAGCATTTTGCTGTGTTGTTTTCTCCACATGGGATTTTAGCACAAGTGTTTCAGTGTGTGTCGAGTGATGATATAGAGTCAGGAAGCCTCGATCCTGCACCAGATATCTGCCCTTCGTCAGCACAGTGAGGGACACACAGAGCAAACTCAGGAAGATTTTTTGTTGCGTAACCTTTCTTAATAAAAAATAATTTAAAAAAAATGACCTTCCTCAATGCTGTGCTCTGCATTCGTGGGTGTGAAAGAATGCTAGGAAGAGAAACCAAGGTGAACTAAAGGAAAAGTGAGACGTAGGTGAGATAATATCATAGGAAATGAGAATACAGAAATGGAGAGCGTTCTGCTAGAGCAAAGGAAGATTTAGAAAAGAGCTAGAAGTGGCAGAAAACAGGAAAACAGCTTTGTTATTTTAAAAAAAATCAGTGTGGAGTCTTGTTTCTTGGCTATTTGTCTGCCTCTCTGTGCATGTGCTTCCCGCCTGCCTGGCCTGTACTCAGAATCCACTGTGAGGCTAAAAACTGTTGAAGCGTGGTAAAACCAAAACAACATGTCCCTCTGTCCCCTTGTCCGTGTCCATGTGTTCTTGTGGCCATCTCCCTGTGTGTCTGTGTCTGTGTGTAGCTGTGCAGAAGATGGCTGAAGCCCAAATGCAGAAACTAGGTGTCTATCCTTTGGAAGACCCTTGTGAAGGGGACGAGGATGAGGACCACTGGGAGGGAGAGGAGGGAGACGAGGCAACTCCCGCCAAAGCTGCTGGTGAGAGGGAGGCTATTTGTCAACCGCCTGCAGAACGCAACCACACTGTGACAATGTCAACGCCTGAAGAAGAAAATATACCTTGAGATACTTTATGCTGCTGGCAGTGGAATATATAAGTATATCATTTTGTTTCAGATTAAACAGATTTTCTGTTATGTGTTGAGAAGCGTGAACTAAATCAATTGAATAGTAAAATGGAATAAAAAAACACTTAAAGTGATCTTTTATGGTTGTGTCCACTTATGCAGCCAGGCTTTTGCAGTTTTTAAAATTTTTTTATTTGTTTACATTTGTCCTCCACCAAAATAAAAAGTTTCTCAGTTTGATTGTTCAGAATATATTTCCTGCTTAAGGTTACTTGACAGACCCTGACATTTTACTAGGTTTGTGCAGACCATTTTATCTCCAGTGTTTCTATATAAATCAGTTTATCAGGTTTGAAGTTATATTTGAACTCGTTTAGAACTTGACCACATTAAAACCCTTGAATCTGTTTGCCTTGTAAAATTTAAAATTACATGTATAGCTACTGGAAAATTTCCTTTTGCCATTTTCAGTAATAGTTTTTCAAACACTGGCTCACTTTATGTCTTTATTTTTTTGTTAGCTAGCCTCCAGAATGCTTTTTTTGGCTACTTACAGCTCTATTCTTTTAACACATCTACCAACACATTTTGATTAGGTTGTCATAGCACTGAATGTGACTCATATTGTTATAAAATGCAGGAGATGGAAAACAAATGAAAAATGTTTATTTAGAGCTAATAATAAGATATTATTTAGCAATGAACAAAATTAACATGGTTTCACACCAACTATTCTAGGATTTAACCTCAAATTATAAGATCATGGCCGACACCTGAACCAAACGAAAGTATGAACCGGTTTGTGGAACCAGAAAGGAATAATCTTCAGAACAGGTCATGATCAGTCATTCTATTCAAAAATACATTTTCTAAACTAACACTATATAATAAGCACTTGATCTCCAAATACAGAAACTATGAGTTGACTCAGGCCTTTTGAGTTTATTTGTAGCTTTTTATAGATTTGGTTTGTTTTAGAATGTAATACTCTATCTTTGTAATCTCTGTTACGTCACAGGGGAACAGTGGCATTTTGTTCTGAATTATTGCTCTGTCCAGATGACAGACTGTCTCTGTAAATCCCTTTGTGTTGTAAAAGCCTGTTCAGATTAAACACAGATTCAAGGAACAGTTTCGGTTGCTATCGTAATAGTAAATTTATCCTGAAAAGTTAGAAAGGGTATTATTTTGAAGTTTAAAAATCACAGTCTTCACAATGTTTGATCGTGAGTTTGGTATCACAAATCTCTCAATAAGGTTAACTTTTCTCACTTGCTATAATAAAGTAAACCTTACTGTTAACTGTGCTTCCAAGGTTATCTTTCCTTGAAGGTTAACCAGTTTTACAGAGTATATGTATAAGAAACAGATCTTTACACTGACACACACAAACAAGCCCTATTTCCTTTTCCATTTAAACATTCACATATCACCTTGTTCCAAAACACTTTGTGAGTGCAGAGCATTCAAGCTTGAGTACACTAAGAAACCAAAACATGCAGATTAATCTCAAAGTCTGTATAGCTGGCACATGCAGAGAGGCAGAAAGTTTGTTAATTTTGGGAATATAGACTTCTAAGGGTCACAGGACTTGAGGTGTTCTGTGAAATACACAAAGAAGTTTCCAGGAAGGAGGTTTCCTGGTATTGAAAGAGTAACCCTGACCAGTGGGAGTCCATGGGACTCAAAAACCCAGATACTGTGCTGCATTAGACCTACCTAAAGCAGCTGAGATAAGCAATGATGGCCTGTATTGAGGGTTTAATGGTATGCTGAGTCAGATGCGGCCTGATATGTTTTATACTGCAAAGTATAAAGAGCAGCAACCAAGAGGCAGCTTTAAATGGGGTCAGATGACAGTTTGCCATAAATCAGGACATTCAGGCTTCTTGCTAACTCCAGAGGTTTAGAAGCCGTGTTTTATGTTGGGTATTGATTGGTATCTAGACTCACTGGCAATTTTATTAGCTACGCCTTTCTGGTACTGAATATAATGGACCTTAGTTTCTGGTGGCATAGATTCAACAAGATGTCCATATTGACATGACTGTCATGCAGTCACTGCTCTTGATCCACTACTTTCTAAAGGTGCTCTACTGGGTTGAGATCTGGTGGCTGCAGAGGCCACAGGAGTACAGTAAACTAATTCTCTATTTTCTAGAAACCAATTTGTGCTGCTTTGAGTTCTGTACCTCTGTGCATTGGCCTGCTGGAAGTGCCCATCACTAAATGGTCACCAATAATACATAGAAAGTCTCAGGGGCCAAAGTGTGCCAAGAAAATATCCCCCATATCATTACAAAGCAGCAGTCTAAACCCTTCATACAAGGCATGATACATCAGTGCTTCAATGTTCTTTTTATGTCAAATGCTGACACAACCCTCTAAATGCCACATCTGAACTCAAAATCCATTGGAACAGGCAAAATATTTCCAATCTGTTAATGCCCAGTTTTAAGGGCACAGAGGCTATTTCCATCGTAGCCTCTGTTCCCTGTTCTTGTCAGGTGCGGCATTGTCTACTTCAAGGTTTGACATGTTGCACATTCATCAATAATTTTCCACAGTGAGTGATTACTTGAGCTACTTGAATCAGTCTACCAACTCTCCTCTAACCTCCCCCATCAATAAGGCATTTTCATCTAAGAACTGCTGCTCACTGGATATGTTCTCTTTTTGGTCCTGTTCTTTCAGTGTTTTCCAGCCTAATTTAAAGAAACACACAATTTGTGTCCATTAGTATGAAGAAAATCTATTTTTGTTGCAGGACTGTTTAAGCAAAGTTAACTGATTTTTGACATAAATAATTTTTTTTTTTAATCCCAGCCTGGACTGACTGTCTTTAAATCACTTGCTAAAGAACGGAGTTATGTAGTGTTAGTCATCTAAACGTCAATCTACTTTTAGTGAATGATGGATTTCCTCTGGAAAGTGAAACCTGTTGAGTTCTTTGATGTATATTTCTTTCTGTAGAGATGAGACTCTTGTTTATCATGACCTGTTGGCTTTTGTAGAGCCAGATCTTTAATGACTAACTATGGATCTAAATGTCTTCAATTTAAAAAAAAAAGATAGCTGTTGATATAGGTCATATAGGTAGTTAGGCAAGGCACAACATGAAACAGGGGTAGAGGAGAGGGTAGAGGAGCATTCGTGAACCAGATAAAAAGTATAACCTACCTTTCACCTGCACACTGAACAAGTATTTTATGGGAGGTTAGTTCCTGTATGTGTTGAGGTGTCACCACCTGCATGATACTGAAAATAAGGAGACGAAGTTACAAATCTGTGTTTAAAAGGACTGTATTTTAACCTGCCTCAAAATCTTGGATGGATTTCTGCGTTTTGGTTGTTTGGTGAGGCATCAGAAAGAAGGACTTGCCCATAGAGCCATTCTTGTATGAACCACCGTTGGTTGCCTTAAAACTGGTTTAAACAAAATGTGGAAAACTGGACTGTTTATTAAAACTTTACAGATATTGTCTGCAATAAAAAAACAAAACGTACAAAACAGCTGATTACAAGCAGTTCTGCCAAGTCACAAACATAAAACACCAAACAAACACTTGATAGTTTGTAATTAATTGCCTTACCTGAAATAAACTGATCGATAAAAATAAAAGGAAAACAAAAAGTTTTATTGCTCCTTTTGATTTTTGTTTTGTTTCTTCAGATCATCAAGACACAGCAACGACTGAAAGGTTTTCCAGTGTGAAAGAGACGACCAAGGAGAAAGAAACACCACAGGAGGAAGATGAAGAGGAGGAGGTAGAAAAGAAGGACAAGATTGAGAACAGCCGGGGGTGTAACTGAGGGGAGAGTGGAGGACATATTTTAGAGAGAAGATTTGGGGAAAGAATTGGTGTTGTCAAATGGTTTAAAATCTGAAGAACTTGTAGGAATGAAGAAGTGGTTAAATTTGTGGAGGCTCACTTGTTGGTGAGATGTGAGAATGATAGAAAATCCCATGTGCGTGTGAGTAAGTAAAGCTTTTGTACTATTCGCCCTCTAAAGGGTCTGCTGGATTCAAAGTGAAAAATCTTATGAGCAGGTGAGGAATGATCTACTGACAGAGCATTGCGCTGACGCCACTTTGGCCCTGCTGATCCGTTTTTATGAGCGTGAATAGGCCAAGGTCAGTGTGACCAAAAGCTCTGCAAGTGGAAGTCCTCCCTTCACTGTTAATGCTTCAGCTCAGAGCTAAACATTATTTTATAGAGGCTAAAAGTTTGAACAGATAACACAAATTCTTGGGTATAATTTAAGACTCAAAGTAGCTCTTTTATAACCATCTGTGAAAGCATTTGGAGGTCTTTAAACATGACGTGTTCTGCTTCATTTTGAAATCAAGGCTTGCATTGTTCGAATCAGCCCTTAAAGTGTGCTGCCATCTTGTGGTGAACAAAAGCTTGACAGGGTTATAAAGTCCAACCTGCAGCTCCCTTTTTTCTAATTTACTTATAATCAATGATGTATTGATTTTGTCTCTTACATTTAACTTTAGACCTTTCATTGCTTTGCCTGTAATTATGTCTATATGAAATATTTCAAGGTTATACTAAGTCCTCATGAAAGAAAAGCAGGTTGCTTGTATTATTTTTTAGCAAAATTCTTTATTTTTAATTAAACCAAATCATTCTCAAAAATCTAAAGCATGCTTTTATCTAAAAGGTATCAGTTCAATGAGTATATGTGTTTTGTTTTCTTCATTTCTTTCACTTTGTAGGATTTGGCATTTAAACTTAAAGGGCAATTCTACCTCTAATTAAAAAAAAAAAATTAAAATAAACATCTACTGCCTCCATATTTTAGTTAAAGTTAAATTTCTTATTGTTTATTGAAATAAAATTAAGATCTCATACAGGTTTTTGTATATTAACTCTTTTATAATGTTATATTTTGGATTGCTCCCACATAATTTTATGCTGTAA
This sequence comes from Xiphophorus maculatus, assembly GCF_002775205.1. Taxonomy (NCBI): domain Eukaryota; kingdom Metazoa; phylum Chordata; class Actinopteri; order Cyprinodontiformes; family Poeciliidae; genus Xiphophorus; species Xiphophorus maculatus. The sequence continues at coordinate 6,553,831 of NC_036458.1, read as the reverse complement.
GAGCTATTTTTCTAGTCTGAAGTGGAGTTTATGAGCTCAGCTGCCTGTTTTTAAGCATGAGACATGCAGCACCAGGTGCCTAAAAGTAGGCATTGTGCATTTTTTTTTTTTTTTGTAAATGAGTCAAATGTGCTCTGTACACATATGTTACTTCAGCATTTTACAGTAGATAAAACCATATTTTATTGAACTAAATGTGAAATAAATAAAGTCACAATCAGTCTAATTCAAATTCTTTTTAACCGGTGGTAGTAAAGGTTTCCAAATGTTCCACAGGGTGATTGCATTGTGCTGTTTGTTCCCTCTGGGCTGCTGTTTGTACATAAAACTGAATCGTTTTTTTAACCTCTAACCAAACTGACTGGATGAAAAGTAGGTTGTGTGTGCAGTTATCTCTTTGCTTTCTGTGACCCTCCTACTTTTCTTGGCCCAACTTTAAAGAAAAGACAGAAGTAAAAACTTGTATGAATATATTTTTGCTTATTTTCTCCTCATTTCTCTTTTGTTTTCCACTCTTGTTTCATAATGTGATGTGGTTGTCTTAAAGTGAGCAACTCTATGGTATCAAAATAAAGACGTTTTTTGTCATACTTTACTTCAGTCTGGGTTTGGTGTGAGTTTGTGTGTGTTTCTTTTGTATCACTCATCTATCCCCTTCTTATCTATGCATGAGAAAAATATTGTATTTTTTTTATCCCAAGAGATAAAACATTTTGAATTTGATAGACCTCTACATCTTTTTAAAATTTAATACAGTATTAAGAGGAACAATCACTTGAACCCTCTGGAAAATAAGTGAAATTTTCATTTTTCTCTTGCAAAATCTTGGACAAATTATGTTCTTTGACAAAACCAGAAGTAAAAATCTGACTTAAAATCTAGAATTTTAAGTCTAAACAATAGAGGGATTGAAAAAAATAATTGCAGTTAAAATATGTAGACAGTCTGGCCACCCATGATTATATTACGAGAAAATACCGAGATATCTATACTTGATCTTTCACATTACTTTACAAGAACCCACTTGCATGTCCCAAGAGAACTTTAAGAATATTTAGCGTCTGATTAGTATGAGTAAGATTAATTTATTTGTTATTGGTAAAACATTCAACAAATCAGTGATTCTTGAGAAATGGGACAAAATGGGTTTAAATTTTCCCCAAATTTAAAAAAATTATTCCTCAAGCTTATGTATACAAATATGACAAATAATGTTTTGTAAATGTAAAGATGCTAAGGTGCAGGCTCCCAGTTGCAGCATTTTTTGAAAATTACATTTTTAATGGACCTAACCTAGAACTTTGTCATCAGCCGCTGACAAAAATAAAGAAATTATTTTTTAACGACCCTATTAGTGACATTTTTACTCAGTTTTACAGAAACAAAAGAACAAAAGAAATATTATTTAAAACAAAAAACAACATAAAGTCCATCTGACGGAGTTGACAGTGCATGACGGAGTTGACCCAGAACTGAAGGTGGTGACAAACTAGTGAGTAAAAAGAAAAACTTGATACATGTCAAGTAATGTCATTTATGTAAAATACATTACAATGAAATAACTGCACACTTAAATTTGTCAACGTTATCACTGAAAGAGTCACACTGTCAGTTAAAAACTGATGGAGTGGACATCTGACGGACTTGACAAAATGCCAAACTACCTCAGTTTATATGATGTTATTCTGAAAGGAGGCCATATTGTAGCTCATCAGGTCCATGAAATCTTTACAGAATACAGAAATTAAACATTTATTTCACAAAACTTCATCAAAATTTTGTAAATTGTCATTTATGGTGTTGACACATCATGGTTGTGACGAACAACTTAGAGAAACTAAAGAATAACATAAGCTAACTAGAGAAGCTTAGCCCTCTTAGCAAGTGAAGAGAAAGGAAGAGGTTATGGGGTCCTCAGAAGTTCTGATGCCCCCCAATAATGCCAGATTCTTTTTTTTTTAACAATAAAATAAATAAAATATTCAGCAAACACCAGGAAAATATACATAGTTGTGCTCACATGGCTCAGGTTAGTTTAGTCAGATATTTTAAAATATATATATATTTTGTGTATATTTTATTCAAATTTTGTGCTTTATCCATAGGACCTGTTTTGTCCCTCTTCTCAAGAATCATTAATCAGGGATGAAATAAGCCGGTAAATTTCGGTACCACCAAAAGATTCTGCGCTGGTACTTACCAGGAAGAGGGGAGAACGACTGTCTGCTGTGAAGGCCTCATTCAGAACCAGTCACGGCTGCACTATGGGTCAGAATTCGCTTGCAATATGCACGTCAACTTCCAAAACACGATGGTTGCTAAGGGGATTGGTGCATTTGATTTAATGAACTGGGACATTTTACACGAGTGGTGTACATACATTAAAATACGCCGCTCGCCTTGAGATAAAAAGAACAACAAATCTATAATCATCTACAGAGTTTTATATAAAAACCGTGAGAACACAATGGAACAGTTTTTAATTCAAACGAAATCAAAAGTTGACAATGCAGAGGACAATTGATTCCTTGTTCAAAATAAAAGTACGGGAAAACGAAGATGAAAAGTACAAAATCAGAAAAAAACCTGCAGAAGATTTGGGGCAAGCTGAGGCTGAGGGTGAGTAGCGCGACCAGTCAGGACACTGCATTTGAGTATACTACCACATAATGTGCTAATAGGTAGTAGCCTGCCATATGTGGTAGGCCACTACCTATTATGTGACCAGAAAAACCAATACTGACTTTGAGTTAGATTGAACTGCAGGAAGCTAATATCAATGATTCATACAGCCTGCCTTACCAATTAAAATACAGATGTTTTCCACATTGCCAAGTGCTTCTAATTTCTACCTTATCCATACAGGTAGCAGTTATTACAGTCAAAAAAAGTTTTATTTCTGCTTTGTAAATGCATGAATGGAGAGATAATGAGCCATTGACGCTTTTTGTCATAATGCCGGCAAAAATTCAAAACTACTTTCACCCCTATTTATAAGAAATATACTTCTTGTCAAAACAACTAAAACCGGCTGTGCGGTCAGCGTGTTGAAATATGAGTCTTTGATATTTGTCACGTGACTCACCATTTGTCGGAGAAGTGTAGTGATGCATCTTGGTACAACAATTCATCTTTGGCAACTCCGGAAGACTCGCTAGCCGAGGATGTTGTGCTAAATCAAGTGAGTTTACTGCTTTAAATTACCCATATGAGCCTTTTCTAACAGTGTCTCTTGTATTTGTGATAGTATTTGCTATAGTTACCTCATGGAAATATATGATTATTTTATTTTACATTTGAAGTTGGTACCTGGTAAAACTTGTTAGGAAAAAGGTTTGTGAAGCTAACAGGGGAAAAGCTAGCGGCAGTGAGTGTCAGTTAGATACTTGATAACTTGATTTGTGCATGTTTAATGAATTTACTCTGGGTTTAGCTTGATAACCCGACAATGTTCTTTATTTGTTTCGCACTAGTAGCCACTTTGCTAACACACACAATTGGTTATTTGTTTGTAGCTTCGAGTAACGACTCGTCAGTCATGGGATTTCACACCAAATATAACCCGAACTTCTTGTGATGTAAACAGTCTTCGCTGTAGTTGGAGAGTCCTGGACTTATTTATCAATCCTAGGGCAAAGGGTCTTTAGAAATGGCTGCAGAGATAATTAGAAAGCACTCGGGTCTGAATGTTTGTCGGTTCATTGGCCTAATAAGCAGGCTGTTATACTGCTACATCTCTACTAAAACCCGATGTAATAGAGCAACCATTCTTATTTAAAAAATGATTCAGCACACCGTGAGTGATTTTAAAACACAAGCTGTCTGTCATGAACACTGAAGTGCATAAATAAATTGGTTTAATCGCAATGCAAGTTCAGCTAAAACAATTTATGAGGCCAGTTGGAGACCAAAGTAATGTTTAATGGTTCAGTGAATATTTTATGTTAAGTAGACCATGTTTAACTCAACCAAAAAAACAATTATCAAAATGAAACCATTTTCTTGCAAATTAAATGATGGTGCAGATGTTTTTAACGGCAGTTGTGCGAATGTTTCAGCTTAAATTTACCATAAGCAGCAGATAAGTCAAAGAAGAGGAAGTCTGGTAATGTGTAAACAGATGTCACATTTGTGGGAAGTATGATCAGGTTGATGGCAAAAGGACAATGAAAGCAATTGTTAACTTCATAAGCCAAAGTAATTGGTCCCATCTTTTAATATCACTTCTCCTGGTTGTCTGAAAAAAGCATAATACCTAGAAGGCTTCTTCGCTTGGTAATTTATTTACCACTATTACTTAGAAGTCATCAATTAGGCTCAAAATTATTGAATATTTTGAAGTCTTGCCAGATTAAGATTTAAAATTATCTTTCAGTTTTACCAAACACTTTCCTCTGACTCCAATTAAAATCATGGCTTAGGACAGGACCAGGCATAGTCCTGACTTAAATTTCACAATCTGTGGAACTAAAGGTTAATGCACAGGTGTTCCAAGCTCAAACATTGTGAGTGCAAAAACATTAATTGTCAGAAATGCAAGTGGGGATTTACAAACATTTAAATGCTAATAAACACTTTTTTATTGGTTATTGGAAATGGCATAAATAATTTTAGACAAAACTTGCGGAGACTCGTGCAGTGTAAATCGAGGGTGACAGAGAGTCGGCTGCATTCATTGAAACAATTTGTTTCATTTTTATTCACCTCCTTTACAACTACCAGGGCGTGGCGACATAACTACATTGTTTTCAAGCCTCACAATATGTTTCTTAAAGCACCGAGCTGTGGACTTGTTCCTCCAGCTCTGGGTATCTTCTGCCTTTATTTAGCTTCCCTCAAGGCTACAGACAGTAATGTTTAATCCCTCGCTCATGTTTCTCAGTATGAAACACATTTAACAAATCAGTAAAAAAAAAAAAAAAAAGCATTATGAAGAAGAAGAAAAAAACATATATAAGTTGCTCTGGACTGTAGAGGTGTTTCACACCAGCCTTGTTTAGTCCGTTTTAATGGTATTTTTATTTGTTTGCCTAGAAAGATCATTTGTTTGGGGAGGTGTGAATACACAATCTACCTGTGATATGGACAAAAAAGTGAACTCTGGTCCGACTAAAAAACTAGATCTTGCTTTTGATTGAAATAAACTCCGATGCCATTCAAATACATATGAGAATGCCAGAGACAGTTCCAAAAGCAGGAAGTGGACTATAGCGCAGGGCCTTCTGGGTAAATGCAACCAAAATAAACGTGTCGATCTAGCGCTGGTGGGGGAAATGGCTTGTGGTCTTTACCCAAAGACACAAACAAAATACTACAACACCTATAGTCAGATGCCACTCCATTTGTTTACATTTTGTGAATAAGGAGGTTGTGCTCAGTGCCTTCTTCTGAGGTTTTTGTGTCATTTCCTTCAGTGATTTGTGGTGCAGCGCCACCACTGGCAAGCGAGTGAACAGGTTGCTCAAAGGGTTTGGTTTGTTTCATAGCGTGAAAGCGAACTGCAGCAGCTAAAAATGTAACAATTGTTGTACTTTTGCTTCCCAAAGCGAGTCTACCGGACTATCAGTTGTGGAAACACCTGAAGTCACAGGACCACCCAAACTGAGAAAAAAGTGTGACTTATAGTCTGGAAAATACAGTACTTTGATGTGAGATTGAATCAACCCTATTTATTTATTTTTTTTCATTATTTTTGCAGAGGAAACATACCACTTTGGCAAAAGAGATGCAGGACGGGGGCAGCCTCCCTGCCATTGCCTCCCTGAACTCCTCCTACTCCACGTCGCTGACCCTCCCTAGCCCGTACCTCCTGCTTCCACCTGTGGCACGCAAAGCTGTCTCTGATGTCCGACGCACCTTCTGTCTCTTTGTGACCTTTGACCTCCTTTTCATCACACTTCTGTGGATTATAGAGCTAAATGTAAATGCGTGTTTATTCATAGACAGGTTTAAGATACAAAACTTCAATTCAATTGACTTCAGTAACCGTTTGGACTCCTCCCTTGTTGTCTTTCAGGTGACCGGTCCAATTTTGGATAATCTAGCAGATCAGGTCATCAGATATAAGTTCAAGTCTTCCTTCTTTGACATAGTCGTAAGTGCCCAATCCTTATTGCTTTGGTGTGAATCTAAATTTTATGATCTTGACTCTATTTGGGGAGCTTGGATGTACATTTCCTTCAGTCGAAAGCATTTGCAAAGTTTAGCACTTGGTGACATCATTTGCTTCCCCTTCTCTTCTTCTTCATGTCAGCTCCTTGCCTTGTTTCGTTTCCTCTGTCTACAAATTGGCTATGCAGCGTTTCGGTTGAAACACTGGTGGGTTGTCGCGGTAAGTCAGCTAAGACACAGCAAAACACAGTTATTCAAGTGAAAGTCTCCTATCTTTTCTGCCGAACATGAATAAGAGCTCAGTTATTTCTTGCAGATTTCAACTCTAGTGACCAGCGTCTTCCTCGTGGTGAAGGTCATTGTATCTGAAGTGAGTGCCTTACTGTTGCTGGACGTTCACAGTTCGGTTTGAGCAGCGCACGCTCATCAGCTGAAACCTCTTCAGCTTTTTCACTTCTGCTTTTTGAAATTCCCAGCGCCTGCTGACTGTTTTTGCATAGGCTTCATCAAGAAAAAATACTTATCTACTCCATCTATTTAAAGCACCAAGCCCTTCTCCCAAATAGATATAGCGTAATAAACCTCTTATCTTGTGCTGTAAGGACTTGCCTACATATGCATAATAAAAGTGAAAGTATACCCTTCTTTCTTTCTTCTTTCTCATTGTGCTCAGCAGCTCTTGTCCAAAAACGCCTTTGGTTATGTTTTACCCATCACCTCGTTTGTGGTGGCGTGGTTGGAAACCTGGTTCCTTGACTTCAAGGTTCTCACTCAGGAAGCCGAAAATGACCGAGGTGAGAGAAAAGTGACGAGTGCAAACACACCTCAACAGAAATTTACGTCCTCTTTAACTGATTTCTTCCTCTGACCTCAGCTTACCTAGCGGCATCGAACGCTGACAGAGCTTCTATGCTCTACTCCCACCCTGTTTCTGATGGACAGTTCTACTCTCCACCTGAATCCATTGCAGGTGATGGTCTTATAATATTTGCCATTCATCTTCTGTGTATTCTTGTTTCTTTCCTGATTTCTGCAAGCAGTCATTTTTTACTGATCTTTTTGTCTGAAGACTCAGACGAGTATTTGGATGAGGAGGGTCGCAGGTACAGCGCTGCCACATTTCAGGTACCTGCATCAGCGCCTGCTGACTGTTTTTAATTTAATGATCCTCCTCCTCTCGTTAATTTCTCCATATCTGGATCTCACTGCAGGAGAAGGAGTACATCAAGCAGGGTCAAGAGGCCATGACTGTGTTGGATGAGATCCTCTCCCAGGAGGAGAACTGGAAGCTTGAGAAAAGCAGCGTAAGGACATCTCTCCGGTTCTTCCCTCAAGCTGTTATTTCTGGGAATAAATTCAATCTTTTATGAGCGTACTGGTCAATTAATCCAAACAAAACATAGCTTTTGGAAAATGTTTTTCAATTTATGATTAAAAAAAAAAAGTCAATATCAAAATCATTTATGAGAGATTTTTCTTCACCTCATTGTTAATGGTATCGGGTAAAATAGTAAAGCTTGATGGAAATAGTTTCGTAGCTTTTCAAACCGAAAGAGAAACCCACTTCCTGTCTTGCAGCATTTTCTGGCAGTGATGAGTTGACATTATTTAAAGCTCAGATTTATTTTCCGCATTCTGAATTTCAAATGTTTTTCACAGACTCTTAAAAGTGGAAAAGGTGTGAAATTTAATTTTCACTTCATTGTCATGTGTGGAAAAGTGATTTTTTTTTTTACATTCTATAAAAGGTCAAATTTTAATTTCTTCAAGAAATGCTTTTTTTAAACTATAATTTTTAGCTATATTACATTCCTTTGGTTTGTCACAGCAAAACTTCACTTCATGTTTATCGTTTCATACATTTCTTTCTTAGACTTTTTGTCCATTTTCTCATTTAACAAACAAGCTGCAATTTGTTATATTTTGACTTGAGTAAATCTTAAAAGTTTTTATTTAATGTATTTATTTATGTATCTTTGTCTCATAGATTTTGAAGTAGATCTAGTCTAAAAAAAAAAAGATAAAATATGGAATTGTTTGGATTCCAGTAAAACCTTCTGATGCTGACAGGATTTTGTGTTTTGACAGGACACAGGAGACGCCGTCTACACTCTGGAGATGCTCAACTACGGAAAGATTTTTATTCTGAAGGTACTGCAAGCGTGAAACATTGTACTTCATTGTCATACAAAAAAAAAAAAAAAACACCAATCACATCTAACCTTGGTTTGTGTTTTTGCGCTTCAAAGGAGCTATACAAGTTCAGACTTTTTGTCCCTGACTATTTTTTATATTATTTACAAATCATTCAAGCATAAACATCTTCTCAGACTATATTATTTCTTCCAAAACCATTTGGAAGAAATAATACAATTGTGATTTCTACAGTGATATCTTAAAGCTAATTTCAGATAAAAGGGATGATTGTTCAGATGAGTTAACAGTAGATCAAATATCTTACTACTGCTGTCTTTTGTGAATTCACCAAAAAATCAGATAAAATGGAATTAAAGAGATTTCTCATAGTATAATTGGAAGGGATTTCTTAGTTAATGCATCTACATCAGATATGACATGAAATAAAATGGCTATACATCGTTTGCGGTAGTAGTTGGAGTGAATTTTGAAGCCATTTCTGATGTAAGGGGAACCTTTAGTATCGCGAGCTGTTTTACTTCTGCTTCCACATCAAAATGTAAACTATTGTTCGTCTGTTTCTTATGTTTTAAAAGATTTCCTTCTAATTTACACATCCGTCATAAAATGAACAGACTGTATTTGAAGAGTTTATTTTTATGATCTAAAATACAGTGATATCTTAAATTCAAAGGTGAGAGTCAGTGGAGATTTCCCTCGTTTATTGGGAAAGATTATAAAAAGGGCTGTAACAGTTAATCGAATTATTCGAGCTCCTTGATTACTAAAATCCTTCAACACTTTGTTAAACTGTATTTTAATATTTAATCCACTGTGTTCCAACCGGATAAGTGTTTTTGTTCCGCAGCGCTCTCACTTCCCTTAATGAGCTGCTGGTGAATGCTAAATGCTATTAGCATAACATTGGGTTAAGCCCAGTTCAGACTACACGATTTTAGAATTGTCGGCCGATTTTCAAAACCTGAGAGACCACACACTAGCCGACCAAAATCGTAGGTGTAACGTGTTCGATCGGCCCGATCGTGCATTGTGTGGTGTTCAGCCAGCCACACAGCAAGAGCAGCAAACCACACATGAACTGATTTCTCACCAACATTCAGGTTCCAGACCGAAAATACAGGAAAAGCCCACTACAACACACGTGAATTTAGAGTAAACAAACATGGCCGACAACGTAGAAGAAATAGCGACAGTTTGTGAGCTTATTTTAAACATAAAAGATGCAACAAAAAGAAAAGGCATTGGATAAAAGCGTGGAAATGCGGCGGCTTTATTTTTTTAAAAGCTATGTTTTTTTTGTCTATACCATTTGTGTATTTAGATTATTTTCTGTTCTGTCGTCTCTTTAAGCTTCATCGGTTAATTAGTATCTGCTGTTTTAATGTTTACAATTACATTGAGAACAATATGCACAAAATAATGGCTACAAGTCCAGTTAACTAATTTTAAAACCAGGCATTAATCAATGTTTTACGAGTGACAATTACATTCTGTAAGCCTCAAGCCCTGACTGAATGAATAAAATTATCGTTATAACCCTTTTATGTCACGTTAACGGTGAACAGCTGAAAAATTACCGGAATCAACTGTGGTAGCAGTTTCGCTCCAAATCCTCTCCTTGTCATTTCTGTGGGTATTCTTTGCACAAAATGTTGAATAAACATTAATGTTGTTTCCACATATCATCTCTGATGTCCGCTGGACTCTGGGTTGCGCCACCTTAGCTGTTTGGGGTTCCTCTCCGTGCTTTCTGAGGGGAAAGTATGGAGGGGAATCCGTGCTTTCTTATTGACTACCTGTCACATTCAACAAGCTACGTTCTCGCTACCAGTCAGGGAAAACCCCACACTCTGCGATAATCCAGCATGTTGAATATGTCCGATTTCAGATGGGAGCGGTCTACCGACTGGACCCGATCAGTCGTAACACACCACACACTGCAGGATGATTGGTTATGATTATCGCAAGTGACAATCTTAGAATGCAGGATGTTCTAAGATTGTCATAAGGGGGAAATCGGGGCAAAAAATCGTGTAGTGTGAACTGGGCTTTACCAAATGTTCCCCTCGTCAGTTAACCTCCTTGTTCACCCTTTTTTTTATGACCCAGCAGTAAGTCTGCTATGATCATAAAATCATCTCCTGAAGCATGATGTACTTTGGTCCTCTTTTTGTTTTTTCTCTGCATTTTTTCATCTTTTACTTTATTCTTCAGATTTTGTGCCTTATTTCATTTGCTCAGGCCTTTATGCAGTGTCCCCCGGAGTTCGTTTATCAGGAGACAATTATGCAACCAGAGAAAATAGCTGAGTGGACCAAAACAGTTATTTCCTGCCAGGTGATGCACCTCTTTGTTAGATCAAACATTTTCCATTGAGAAGTTTTGCAGAATTAAAACTTAATAGTGCACTGTCCTTTTGGCCTCAGGTCCTCCAGAGAGTTGACGACAACACTTTGGTAACACACGACATTGCCGCTAGCGTGGGGGGAGGCATCGTGTCTTCCAGGTACATCAGCACAGCAAAGATCGGGCTTCCTTACATCTCTTACTTTTTTCCTTCTGAAAGGATTTGTTTATTTTGTTTCAGATTTCTTGCCTGAAACAAAGTAAGTTGATTTTATTTATGCGCTTTCTGTTTTTTTTTTGTTTTTTTTTAATCTCTTTAAGGGACTATGTTAATGTTAGACGAATCGAACGCAGACAAGACTGTTACATTAGTGCTGGCATATCAACCAACCATGATGCCAGGCCGCCGAGTGATCGCTGTGTCAGGTCAGTTCATGCCTTCACCTGGATTTCTGTCATCTGTCATAAACCAGAACTTGTTTTCAACAAGTAATTGTTTTAAAAGGATCCAGCACTAGTTGAACATGTTGACCTAAATATTATGTAGTTTCCCTATAAACTAAAATATTGCTGTTTGTGAAACGCCAAAACTCCTAATTACTTCAGAAATAAACATCTTTTGTTATATTTTTCACCCATGGAGGTTGCCATTTTTTCCACTGATGGGTTGATGACGTCATTAGGTCCATTCTGTCCTGGAATCTACAGAGTAAACACAGGAAGGCTAACTTTACCTGAATTGCTGTTTATTATATTGTGTTTGACTGGTGTAATTTTAGGTGATGCTACACTGTGTGCCTGTTCGCTGTAATTTAAAAAGGAAAAAAAAGTCAGGCGAATCTGGATAATTTCCCATGATATCTTGTTATTTCTAGTTCCGATCAATTTCAATGCACTCCGGTTCAAATTAAAAAGGCTTAATGACTTTACTCATCACTGTTTTGGCTGGAGGAGCCAGGCAGTTGGACCAATTTGACGTCATTTACCCAGAATGCACTGCAGCGTGAACAACATGGCGACATTTCTGTGAATATTTTATTAAAATTTACAAAAACTAAATAACCTACAGTATTATTACTGTATTGTTTTTACATCTAAGATAAATATTTCCCAAAAAAGGTTTATTTTTATACCTAATTGTGGATCCCTTTAAGGATTACATAAGTGTTCCCTTCTTCCTACTCCTTTTAAAAAAAAAAAAGTAGTGGTAAACAAATAATCTTGTTCTTGTTTATGTATGCACATGTTTTCTCTGTCCTACTAATAAAATCTTGTTTGAATTAAATGAATCAAAATCAATTTGTAACTTTTTTTACTTCCTGGTTGCTTTTTATTGGTTGTTCTAGGGGAGAAAATCGCCCAGGAGGATTTGTGGTTCTGAAATCCAGCAGTAACCCATCTGTCTGCACATTCATCTGGGTCCTCAACACAGATTTTAAGGTGGGGAATATGAACACAGAAATCTTTGTCCTTTTTTTTGCATGTAAGACATAGGGTTGCAGTCCTTTCCTCTTCTTCATCACTTGATCTTGCGTCTTCCTCCAAACCTGCAGACATATCGCTCAAATCTTTGCTGAAACTGCTCACAACTTCCACTGTTTGTATACAATTGTTTACGCTTTGACTTACCCTCATTACTTTTGACCCAGTTACTACAGATGAAAAATGCGACACTCACAATGCCATGGAATTTATAGTAGCCTGTGAAAAATACTTATTAAAGTCTTTTGTGTACACAGAATGAAAGCGCAGTAGTCAGTCTTTTTAAATCAATTGGTTGTAAGTGGTTTTATTGTGTCAGTGACACTTTAAGGACTTCTTCATAAAGCCTGAAGGATTATTTCTCATTTTAAGGTTGGTAAGGAAGTTTGGCAACATGTAGGTAAATTTCAAAGCAGATTCAAAACTCTTTGACAGAACAGTCTATGTAAATATGTTCAGTCAAACACCTAACCTTCAGTTGTTCTTTTTTAGGGCCATCTGCCCCGCTATCTCATCCACCAGGCCCTACCTTCCGGCATGTTTGAGTTTGTGAGCCAGTTACGGCAACGCATCGCTGACCGTAATCCCTCCCTTTACCAATTACGTTGTCCTCCTCATCAACCATGAAGCCTAAAGAAAGGCAGCCTGGGAGGCAGAACTCCTGAACTCCAGTCATTAACCTGAGGAGTGGAGGCGTCATCCTGTGGAGCTCCTCAGCTGAAGGGATGCGCGGCCAGCTACCGTAACTGAACTGACTTTACCTGTAAGCATAGGAGGCCATATTTCAGATCAAACAGAGTGATTTGGACAGAACAAATGATTATCTTCAAACTATTTTTTTCACATTTGACTGTTACTCTGACTCCCACTAGGACATGGGATTTGTTCTGAGTTCAGGTGCGCCGCACTCTCTCTTTCATGAGGAGAGGATCTGTGAGAACTGTTGTCACAGAACAGAAGCATCTCAAAACCTATTGTTGTTTATCGTTTATTAATTTGCTGCTTTTCTTTCTTTTTTCTGCACCTTCTTTACACCTTCCTGCCTACATATAACAGCCATATTCTTATTATTTAAAAAAATACTGTTATAGATGAAGAGGATGCACTATTACCTGCTCACCACTAGAGGGCGACATGACCAATGTAGATTGGGAAATGGCTTAGTTTTTTTTCTGCAGTACAACAGTAAAATCTGTTGTACTGCCCTGTTGTTCCAGGGTTTTTAACCAGTTTTTTGTGATTTCCACAGTGATATCTTAAAGCTAATTTCAGATCAAAGGGACGATTGTTCAGGCGAGCTAAAAGTAGATCAGACATCTTACTACTGCTGTCTTTTGTGCCAATCACCTCATGTGGCCTTGTTGGGGGCAGAATAATGAGCTGGAGTAATTACATGATTTACTAATAAATTGAAGTTGCAATTTATTTCGTCATGCGTGTGAGACATGGATCAAACTTTTCATTTCTTCAAAACTCAGCTTGTAATGATGGAAAAACGTCCCCTTCAGCTTAGTGTTATTAGTCTGCATACTGGTGGTACCACGCTCCTCAAAAATCATCATGGTTCAAAGGTAATTGTCCTGAAATGTGGGTAAAAAGTTGTGGGGTTCTTTTTTACAGAAACTTCAGTTATTTTTCCTAAAGGAACACATTTGTGGATTTGACTTTGAGGAATTTTGTTTTTGGATGCTGCAATTAATATAGGTGGAAAAAGAGCTGTGTAAGACGTCTGAAATATTTGGGTAATAACATTACTCAAATGTATTTGTTTTGACTTTTTAAGGTTCCAACAAAAGGAATTTCATGTGAAAAAATGTAAACGATGTGCCTTCATTGCAGTAATATAATATACTGGGCGTATTGCTTTTTTGTTCTTTTTTGTATATTTCCTCTGATGGTCTGTTGATGCACGAGAAGCCTGCTTGTTTACTTTTTCAATATTAGTTCGCAGATCACTTTGTAATTCATTTTAACATCAAACATGTTAATTCAAAGCCATCACTACTGACCAACTGTTTTTACTGAATCTTAAGTGTCTTATATGTAATAAAACATCAACACCTATCTTGAGATTTCTTTTTTTTTCACAAATACAGGTATAATTCAAACTGAGACCAATGTTTTGATTTTGTTTCTTTTTTTCTACTTTAGTAACAAAACAGCACAAATGTTTGACAAATTTCAGGTCATAAACAGCTTTCATAAACCGTTATTTTTCCAGTTATGGTCGATTTTTCATACATCTTTTTCGCCAACAAAACTCTTAGTTGTGAGATTTTTTTTTTTGTCATTTTTCATGTTTAACTCTTTATTGCTTTGCAGAGGGTTGATGATGATAAAGTTAGTGAAATGTAATAACAGAAAACATTTAAAGGTCTTTGAGTTTTTGCATTCCGGTTCCACCACATTTTTTTATTGTTATTCCACCACTTTGATTTTCTTTTCTCATGGTGAGAAAATATGGGGGGGGGTTCAGTTTTTTTTTGTTTGAATCATCAGCATGTTGAAAATACCAGTGATTAAATTTTCTAGTAACGTTCAGTTCCATCAAACATATCCCTCTAATCACAATACAGGGACATTTGGAAGAGAAACTGGCCTGCAGCACCACATATTAGGTTTAGAGTGGGAATCATATGCTCTTCCATCTTGTTTCACACCAGGCATACCGTCGTACCAAAATATGTTGGCATTATCGGAGCTTCCGGATAACTTTGTGCATTGCTCTGACAAAGTCCTGCCTGTTTCCACAAAGCTCTTCCTTAAAGCTGTGCTCCTGCAGAATAGCGGGAGCAGCAATTAGCAAACACTTGGTGGAACAACACATCTGCTGAGCTTATCGTGCGAAATACATCTCAGTTCAATGCTCCGAAGAAGCGTAAACAGGATAATAGAGGAACATTTTTGTGATGCCGTGCTGAAGGTGAAGTGTCGGAAAGAGTAGGAGCTTCTTAACCTTCCCACGGTCTTAGTGCGATGCTCAGGAAGAGGACAGCAGATGTCATGGTCGGACAACAGAGAAGTGATGGGGGTGTCCATTAGCCTTAGTCAGTTCCCAAAACCACACACACACAAAAAAGACTTGTAAAAGATCACGCAAGGTTCACTGTCGTAGGACTGCGGGAGGATTAAATTGACGACAACCCAATTTCAAAGTGTCAAATTGTGAACTCAAGTATTTATTAGGTTGTGTTTTATATGTACAGCACTTTTATAACAACTGAAGGTAACATATCTGTTTGATTGCCATATAAAATGATGCTATGTGCCTGGAAATAACTAATAAGTAAAAATATCTCCAAACTCAGTGATAATACTGGCTCTTTAATTGTAAAATGAATGTGTGATCTTTGATCAACTGAAAATTGACGCTCATACTAAAACAAAATCACCATTTATTTCCATATTATTGGTCTAATCTTGGTCTTTGAAATGTAGAAATTGTACTATGTTTGATCTAAATATAGAATCACTTCATATCAATGGACTTGGTCTTATTGAGAAGTACAGTATTTATCTGCTACGCATTCTGCTGGTGTTTAGGTATTGAAACAATGACACCTTGCATTACAGCTTTAAGGTTACATTTCAACCGTAAACCAACATTAGCAAATCAGGGTTATCAGAAGTTAATTCCACATGCTACGATTTCAAGTTGGATCTCAATATTCACTGTACCTTTGTAGAAATCGGGTTCTTTTTTAAGAAAAAAAAAAAAGAAGAAATGAAAACAGTTATAAAGTTTTGCTGCCCTTATTTACAGTCTATGAAACTGCGAGTAATAAAATTAAACCTTGAATCTACCGTGGTAGATTTCATACAGTACGGACAATTAGTCCTACCGCTGTAGAAAGGAGATGTGTTGTCCTCGGGGTCCAAAACAGAATTCATAGGACCGGACACGAAGCAGCTCACATGATAGTGCTGTGACTGTCTTCTGAGGTTATGGGTGTGTGAATGTTTTTTTTTTCCTTATCGATGAGAGCAAAAACCCCTTTAGTGCTCTTATTGTCCTCTATGTGAGTCTGATAAGAAACACCAGTCGTCGGGATGCCGTCTCCCTGAGCTTTTCCAGACAAATATCTGAGTCACTGTGGAGCCGAGGTGAGATCGTGGAAAATGGGAGGCTGAAAATCAGGTAGAGATAGAATTTAAGTTATTTTCAATGTCTTTGAATTTACTGTCTGTTTTACATCTGAAAAATATATATTTTCAAGATTCACTAAAGTGGACAATATAAATGTTGTTGCAACTGCCTATTTTTCTGTTACCCAATGTTTTAATTTTGTTTTCTGAAATATTACCCGCTAATTGAGAAATTTTTGGAAAAATAAAAAGAAACAAAAACATTTCTTCAGAGCATCCACCGGGTATTCGGAGCTGCAGAAGTGCCACTAGTTGCTTTGAAGGAGCGAGGAAAGTGCAACGTCTTTTAACCAAGGTAAAAAAATAAAAATAAAACCTCCATCTGGACTTTGTGGTATTGTGCAACCCTGCAACCAGTTCATCCTTGTTCCTTTTAGATGGGTTCGGCTTTCAAGAGGTTCTGCATGCAGTTCTGCTGCTGCTGCTGTGCTGAAGACGAGGACGAAGAGGAGGAAAAGCAGCCTCTTGTAACGTAAGACAGCGATTTAAAAAAAGAGAAATAATTTTCCGCTCCTGCTGATCCTAGAACCATTTGATTGATGCTGAAAGAAACCATGGAATCTTTCTTAATGCCAGTGATTGAGTTTTGCTGTGTCTCATCAACACAGTCCAGATCCACTGGATTATTTTACTCGTGAAGTCCAGAAGAGACGAGACGAGGAGACCAACCTGTGGAGTGAACCCGGAGACCCCAGCCACTCGGAGAGAGCTGATGACCGAACGCTTCACACCCTGCTTCAGGCCAGGAATAAAACCCGCATTGGATCCACGGTATGTAGAGGAATCGAAAAAGGAACAAAAAAAACACTAACAAATAAAAACAACTGATATACTGTATTCTTGTGTTTTAATGCATGTTTTATATGTTAAATAAATACAGTGCTGTAAAAGCTTTTGCCAGCTTACAGATGTCTTCTGTTTTTGTCAGTGAAATGCTTCAAGCACATTTTAATCTTCGAGAAAGCCTGAGTAAATAAAATAGTTTTCAAATTATGTATTTTTTTAGTTAAAGACATTTAACTAAAAAACAAGAAACAATTTATACAAACTATCTAAGTCTATGTGAAAAGATTATTTCCCTCCTTTTTAAACCATGAGTTACCTGTAAGTCTCCATCCACACACAGAATCAAGACATTTTTTAAACAGAACCTGTCAAACAATATGAAATAGGCTTAATTAGATAGCTTTTATAAAAACATACATATATTTTTTACATATTAAAACAATCACTATGTTGTGACAGTTTAATATCAGAAAGATAATCTGTGAAAAAAATGTAACTCCTCAGACTCCTCCCAGTGGTCCTACTGCCATCTGCAGAAATACACCGCTCCTAGTCAGGAACAACCAATCAGAGGCAGGGGGGAGACCTTAGCAGTGTCTATCAGGCTCATGTTGTTCAAGTTCAAGATTTAATGCACTAATGATGGAGAAACAACCTTATGTTACAAGAAAACTGCCAATTGTGTTGTGTTCAGGGCTGGGAGGGCTGCAACGCATCAGCACAAGAGCAAAGGGAGAAATCTGTAAAGTGTGATTGCTCACATTTTGAGGCCAAGTCTCAGAACTCCATGCTATAGCTTTAAAGATGTCTAAGAGCAAAACGTTATGCCCTCATCTAAAGAAATTCAAAAACATGTTACAAACAAAAACACTGACATCCATCCAGGAGTGGCTACCTACCAACATCCCTTCAAGATTCCTTAAAGAACTTATGCAATCTTACACAACAGAACGGAAAACAACATCTAACATCCCGAAGGCCTCACTTGGCCTTCAGAACATCATCCTTACAGGCAAGCATGGTGGTGGTAGTGTGATGCCCTGGAGCTGGACGAAAACATGGATTCTGCTCTGTAGCAGAAACCTCGGAAGGTGAAAGTCTGTCTCATCTCTGTTTGTGCAACAGAACAAAGAATCAAAACCAGCAAATTCAGGGCTAAACAAAAGAAAGTGAAGGTTACAGAGCAGCCTATTTCCTTAATCATGTATAAACTCATCACTAGTTATTGCAAATGTTTTATGTCACAAATTGAAAATTGCTATTTGTAACTACTCAGGTTGTCTTTGATATTAAAATTTGTTTGAAAAACTTAAATATGTAAGTGTGACAGAAGAGCAAAAAGAATACATCTTTAAAGAGGGAGAATTTTTTTTATAGCCCTTTCTACATTTTATTAGTCTATGTTGATCAAAGCAAACCTTAACAGGACAGAAAAAAAAAATATTTTTTTACCCTGTCCTGCAGGGCTATCGTCGCCTGAGTGTCGACATCGAAGCCATGAGAGATACACGCAGAGAAGTCAGAGACAAATGGAAAACCATCCTGGAGAACCTGGGTAAAACTAAATGATACACAGATGAGGAACACCATTAGCAAAACACAGCTGCCTTTGTTGAGGCTATTTATCGTTTTGTTCCAGGTTTTATGGCAGAGGCAGACTCTCTGCTGACAGTATCTGCTGGTGCCTCAGCTGACCGCATGCGTAACGCCCCGGCAGCACGTGCCATGCTGCACACGTTGCACACGGAGACCTCCATCTTCTGCTCCAAGGAGGCCCCACCAGAGAGATATCTGTTCATCATTGTGAGAAAAGGCCCCAAAAATAACTTTGCACTTCTGTATCAAAACAGGAGGACTAAAGCATCTCATTTTAGTTGGTTAGCTTTAGCATCTCAAAGTATTGTTCTACCTTAGTAATAGAGCTTGAATCCAAAAATCACCTTATTGTTTTGAGTGGGCACTACTTTATACATTTCAAAACTTTTGTCACTTTTAATTTTGTGCTTATTAAACAGAAGATTATATACATCTTTTCAAGCAGGTATATGATGGTAGTGCATCATATAAGATATGATGCACCACCAGTGATTTTCCTGTGTGAAGTGGATTATGAGAATGGAAAATATAAAGCGTCTCTGGTCATAGTAACTGTGTAAAATGCAAAAAAAAAGAAAAAAACCATTAAAGTGGTTTACCTGAATGCTATTTTATTAATTTCTACATTTATCTATTGGGAGTTGGAATAACAAGATCCTTTCTCATTTTGTTTCAATCAGGAAGATCATTGGTGTCAATAATCATCAGCTTCTTTTTGCAAACAAAGGCTTAAAATAGCTTTTGCATAAACTGCTACAAAGTTTTTAAGATTGGAAATATTTTAAGATGGTAGCGGTTCACTTTGGTCTTGGCCTCTCATTACCTTCAGCCTCAGTTATCAACTTGCTGTTAGATATTACCTTCTTATAAAGATTTAACAGAAAATTTCTTCTGCATTTTTGAGCTGTTCCTTTAAAATTAAAAACATAATATGTTATATTATATCCACCTTTTTCCTTCTTCACCTCTGCAGGATCGCCTTCTTTACCTCGACATCGGTGAAGATTTCTTGGCCAAGGCGAAGCGGTTTTACCCTCCGAAGGACGACTCTGACGAGGAGATGCCGGGCCTGGCCATAAACCTGCCGCTGCTGCTGGCCAGGGTCGAGGCCATGAACGGACGTGGCAATGACGACGATGAAGAGGACGACAGTGAAAAAGATGATTAAAAACTGATCCAATGAGGTCTGCTGGCTTGCAGTGATGACAGACAGCAGCCAGGGGGCAGTAGCCATCAATCTTGATTACCTTCAGGTGGCTGAAGCTGCTGCAGGCTGAATATCTTCTTCTTCTACCCTAACTTCAAGGGTTAAATCATTTCTGTTTTCTTTCTTCCAAAAGAAGCGGAGACTATTACAAAATTTCAGAAATATTAATTCGCTGTGAGAGTGTTTTTCTCCCTTCCGCAGAGTTTGAAGCGTGTTCATTGTTCACTTGCTGAGAACCTTCAGGGTAGCAATGATTTTTTCAGCAGAGCCCCTTTATCTTTTGTCCTGTGATTATCAGCACTTCCAGTCAATCACATGATTTGTGCAAGCACTCTATAAACAGTCTGGCTATCTAATGTCACAATTATTATTTTTTAAATAATTAACATCAATTATTTCTGTTTATTTCATCAGCACTTGTTTGAAGTCTGCATTTGGTTTCAGATTAAATTGGAAAAAGAGAATGAAAATTGCGAAATCATTACCGTATGTTGAACGTTATGAAGTGATTATGTGTGCGACTGAGACGGCCTTCAGGTGATGTGTGTGGGAGGGTATTTTTCCTTCCAACAAGCTATGGAAAATGTGAAAAACATCTAAGTAAGTCTTTGTGTTTGTTCATGATTGAATAAAAGTTTCTGCCTAAAGCCTCTTGTTTGTGCAGAATCACATGTTAGTGTGTTGGCCTAACTTTAGACTTTAGTCTAAAATGATGAACATTTTTGCCTTGAGCGGCATTACAATACCGCCATTCACACGCCTTGAACATTTTCGCATTTTATCACTTTAGAACCACAAGCATCAACATGTTTTATTAAGATTTTATGCCATAGACAGACACAAAATAGTACAGACTCTAAAACCCTTCTTCTATCCACTTTAATCAGATATCTCTAAATAAAACCAAACAGTCTTTCTGTGTTTAATCTCAGCCTCAGAGGTTTTGAGAGACAATTTGCAAAACTCAAAATCCCAATAATGTGGGAAATTGACAAAAGGTGCAAGAGGTATAAACACTTTTGAAAGGTTTTTCTTTGAACTTGAAACGTTGGGTTTCTTGCAGCCGCACGTGGCCCCTGCTGTTGTCTTCTCTTGGCTGGTTCTGTTCTGCCCTGATTCGATGTCTGTCTGACGTGTGACCAGCCCTCTGGGGTCCGGTTGAGTTGCAATCTGCATGGCGACGATAGTGTTTTTGTTAATCAGCTGCTTGATGTTACATAAGAGGGACACTCCGGAGAAGGCACCTGTTTGATCACAGCAGCAGCCTGATGGCCGCTGATAGAAAGCTGGAGCGATAGGGAGGAGGAATCAGTGTGAAGTTAACTTTCCATAGAGTTATCTCTCCATTAGCCCAGCACTTTGTGTCGGGGTATGGAGGCTGGTGGCTGTCCTCCCAAACTCATTCCTCGGTCACAACAATATCTAACGTGCTCTCACAATATTTTGCCCGGGCCTGAGCTTGTTCCTCACTCCCACTCTCTGTCTCTGTCGGTGACGGCTCATTTGAATGTCACTTCGCAGAAGCGGTGGCAGCGATGTTACACAACACAAAGTTCTCCCTCGCTGAGCCCTGACTGCTGTGGATGCAGGGGCGAGGATCTTTGGGATGGCGGGGGGGGGTTGACGGATGTGACGGGTTTTACTTTGTTTTTGCTCACCTTTACAGAGACTCCACGCCACTTGTTTCATTAGCGTAGGATGACTCATACAAGAGAGACAAAGGCCATCCGATGTCCTGCAGATTTAGCCTGTGGCCATTCACCAAAAATAAGAAGCACAAATTAACAGACTGTCTTTGCTGGCACGTTTGAAATGTTCTGCTCTTAGATGACTTACATCATCAGTCTCAAATGTTTGAAGGTAATCTACTTAACTATATAGTTCGCTAGTTCTGTGAAATTTTATATGAAGGTACACTTAGCTGAGTTTTTAAAGCTTAGCATTGCCATTTTATTCAACTGTGGACTTCAGATTTGACCAATATTTGCAGGTTACATGGAAAGAAAACAAAAGTATTTTATGACAAAAGTAAAGTACAGCTAGAGGAACCTCAGATAAAATATTGTTTATATGCATTTGGATTTCTAAATATTAACTCTAACATCTTGTAGCCAGGTTGTGTGCAGAAAAATATCTTGGATGCTATTTAAACTATGACAAGAGTAATCCACAATCAATAGTTTAAAATGACTTTTCCTCGACATTGAATTTCTTTTCCTAAATCTGCAATGAAATCTTTTCACTAAAATCTCATTGTTTGTACCAACATGTTTTTTTAAAACCAGACTGAACTTGTCCAAATACATTTTCAGGTGGAACAAAAATGTTTTCTCCTGAACCTCAGGGGAAAAATTCAGTTTGAAAATGGGCCTGAATCTTGGACTATGCATCTGATTAAGGTGCCTTCATGGACTATTTCAGAAAGCTTTTTGACACACCCCGCAGTGAAGAGAACCAGGAGACAAGCAAGAACTTGCTGGAAGGATCACAGTTTTCTTCTGGTTTGAGGCCTCATTCAGTTATATCAGACACAGAAGAGTCTTGCTGACGAGAAGGCCTGTGGGATTTTCCCTCCTGGTTCTGTTACCACCATGACCCGACCTCAGATAGGTGGACGAAAATAAATCTACACAGGAGAAGATGAATCATTTGAACTGAATTCTAACAAAAAATGTTGAGACAGCTATACTAAACACGGAACTACTTACTCTATGGAAGATGAAAAAATGTAGTTAAAGAAGAAACTTTTGGAATTGTGTTTCCTTTCAGAACTTTTTATTCTTATCATTTTTACAAAAGAAAGGAAGACAGAAAGAGAGCCCTCAGGTTAGCAAAATTAATTTAAGCCACTGTCATTTCATCTGATTTTCTAAGAATTATCAGATGAGCTTTTAACATGTTCTCACTTTCTCACATTAGAGAATTTCATGCTAAATTGCTGTTTTACATGCTGCAATGAAGTCAACAGTAGAGCTAACATTGTCTATCTGTGATAGTCACTTGTTGTTGCCCTTTACTCTGGATATTTTTAAAAGGTGATGACAAAGGGTCACGAGGGTTTGGGGCAATAGATCAGGGCTTGTGGTTGAAGCAGCAAAGGAGAAGGGTAGGCTAAAGGGGTCTAAGGGGTCAGGGGTCATGTCGGGTTTGGTAACAGTTGTCGTCTCTAAGTCTTTAAAATTTAGATGGGACCTATAGATGAACTATAGATGAATGCAGTCCGGGTAGTTTTCCACAGCTCTTTGCTGTGCAAGCAAGAGATGCATTTAGGTACAAACATACCGTTGGAAATCTGAGATTGTTGTGATATGACTGTATCACAAAAACAGTATCAATGCATTTCCAAGGGCAATTGTATTTGTATACATGAAAGTTTTCAGCTACCAGTTCATTCACAAATCAGTTAATTTTCACAAACCTATTAATCACTCCAAATTTGCAGACAAACGTTAGTGTTATGTTACTATGATCATAAACTAGGCATACTGATTGTTCCCTTTTTGAGTATGTACAAACTGCATTGTGCAGACTTTAGTAAAAGAGGGACTGAGCATACCAACCTTTTAACACTATCACAGTGTTTTATGTTTTATTCATTTATTTATTTTTACAAAAATAAGTAATTGTTAAAATTTTTCTCCTCTCAGTGATCATGTAATAATTTGCAATCATCAAAGTAATCAAATCTAAACCACCCTTGGCTATTCTGACAATATAATTGTCACCTTATTAAGTCATGAATAAACTATTACTTACCTTTTTTCAGTATCAATAGGGGGAATCAATAAATGACTTACTTAAATAGAACCTGCCTGACAATATGAAGATAGCTAAAAGCTTCACGTGAGAAAATTACTCCAAGAGTGCATCAAAGATCCACGAGGCCACAAAATAATTCAGAACAACACCATTACACAGCGGGCCTCAATTGACTCAGATAATTGTTCAGGGTTCAGTAAAAAGAAAAATTGGCAAAGTCACAGTAATGGGAAGATAAAAAACGCAAATGACTAGAAATAACTCTCCTGGAGAGCTTCATTGATAGGAGAAATTCTAATTTCTATGAGAAAATTCACCAGCCACAAATTCATGAACTTAAGGTCCAAGCTACTTTTGTTGTAAAGTCAGTCAATAATCTAGGAAACACCAGAAAATTTTAAATGTTTTAATGGCTTAATCTGTCAGGATTGGGTTTTCTCTATGTTGATTTGAGTTTTTCTGTGTGTTTATTTGGGGTTTCTGTGTCTTGAGTCTCCGTGTCGTCCTGTCTACCGCTTGATTGTTCCCAGGTGTGTGTCCTTCCGTGATTACCCTCTGTGTATTTTATGCCACCTGTGTCTCTGTTGTACCAGTCTGTCAGTTCTGTCGTGTCGCTTTTGATGTTACCAGTTGCTACCAGTGTGAGCATTTGCCTCCTGCTCATCTGTGCTGCCTAGATTATTGTGTTTTTGGTTTATTAAATCATCATCATTTTCACTCTACAACCTGGGTCCTCTGTGTTTTCCTCACCACCTCTACAGCTGCACTTCTTGACATAATCAAAGTATGAATGCAAATTTAATTTAGATGCTATACCTAACCTGTTGTTAATGCTAAGAAAATGTTTTTTTATTTATAACATATTTTAATGCGTGTGTTAAATACATTTTTCATCATTTGCTGATTCTATTTCTCTCTTTCACTATTTTATTTTACCGTATTTATATTTTGTTATTGATCTTGTTCTGATTAGAGATAAGAAGGCACATGATTTATATTAATAACACAGTAACTGTAAGGACTGTAAAGTCCTGTGAAGTTAGAGCTAACCAAAAACTCGTGAAATGTTCAAATATTCTTGTGTCTGTCACTTAGCACACTGCTATGTTTGAAGGAAAGCAAGCAACAACATTCATTGTTTGAGAATTGCAGATATATTCTTTTTCCAATTTTTTATTTACTGAACACCAGACCTCAACATTCAAAACTGCTCACTGTTGTCGTAGAACAAAGTTTCAACTCCTGCCTATTCCACCTGACCTGAAGTCGAGTACCTATTTGAGGAAACCCACCAACATCCAGGAGTTTGTTATATTTCCTGTGAGTCAATGTACAACACACACTAATAACCAGTTACTGGAAATAGTTTGCCACAAATATTGCTTGATGATTAATAAGATTAGACACTAGGTTTGTGTCCTTTTCATGCTTAGATATTTTAATGCTAATTCACTATCTGCACATAAATAGTAGAGGTTCACTTTTGCTTAAAAGGTTTACATCAAAGCAACTAAAGATTTCTGTCGCTGCAGTAAAATATATGATGTCCACATGGAATAATCTTGTTTGGCGGCTTACCAGGTTTCCAAAATGTCGAGCATGTTGGATGTGCCATTACGACTGAAGATACGACCCCAGGGGGATTCCCCAGTGTCCCCACACATGGTGTCAGCTCACAAAAAAGCTGCAAAGAGACAGGTGAAATATTAAAAACTAAAAAGGAGCTTGGTTTCAACTGCGACATTAAATGTTCAAAGCACTGCAAACGAGTAAGATGAATTTATACAAACTACAACAAAACCTTTGCTAATTTAAGGTCCTAAAAGTCTAAAACTTGACAAAAAAAAAATCCATATTAAATCTATTGCTAATTGACTGATTGACAACAACATTAATTATTATGATGAGCATGCTTGATGCTGTGTGTGTAATAAGTGATATCTGCAGTGGGATGAGCTCAGAGCCACATGTGAGTGAATGAGTCAGAGTCTGGTAGTAACCTCACACCGGCAGATGACTGTCAGAGGTGAGTTGCGGTAGATATGTGTGTGTATTTCACAGCCTGTAACCTGAGTTCATAACAGCTTATGTGGATCTCTGTCACTGTGGTAATGAATCACAGGTGGGGGAGCTTTCGCTGACATCTAACAAGATGGCGAGGGGGTTCTGTTGATATGAAGCCCAGTTGTTGCATAAGATCCTTATGAACTCTATTATGATGAGGATAAACCAGAAGGATATGTACCTGAAACCTTTCTTTTCTAAATCAGCCAATTTTCAACTCATACGACCAAAATATTCTTCAAAAGCATCTGCGTCACTGTTACTGTCCCCAAGGACAGAAGTTTGTTTAACCTCTGTCTGTATTTTCCTCTCTACAATCACAGCTGATGTGGAAAGAGTTGGGCCAAGAGATTAAACAAGTGATTGAAAGTACAATCTGAAAATCAGGGGGATTTTCAGTACAATGACCGTAAACACCTTTTCGGCTTGGCCTCTGGGTCTCCGGGAATGAGCCACGGAGGACTGGTGTCAGATGTCAGTACGCGCTGCAAAGCAGACTGACAACATGGATCGGAAATAGCAACAGAGTGGGTATAAAAGCAGCAGCCAGACCTGAGCCCAGACAGACACATTCGAAAGGGCGAATAAGCTTGGAGAGACATCCAGAGGAAGCAACCTAGATTCAATCCTCAACCCAGTGGAGGCAATAAATCATCTAAAATCTCCAGAGAAGATGCCTTTCTGTAGCGTGCTGGAAAAAAGAAACGGAATGGTGATGGGAGGTGAGCTGACCTGCAGTGTTCGGGAGGAGAACAAGGCAAAAAGGGAGAGCTACAGCGCTGATTGGCACAGTGTTCATCTCAAGACTCAACCTCAGGAAAGGTAAGACATACCAAGCAGCCCAATGACACACGTATTTCAAGTGAGTACTTCTGTAGTTTCTAACCCAAATGTTTCTCCTACAGTCAGACCATGAACATGATCGATGACTCCCGCAGAGAGACCATGTCCCGGCAGTGGCAGAGTCGTTCTCTGATTCAGACCTGCCCATCTGGAGTCTTCAGGGTGGGCACCGTGGAAAGAGGGGTGAGGGAGCACCAGTTGCTGCCTAAGAGAAACACCCTCCCCTTGCCCATCTTTACCCCCGCAGAGCTGGGCATCAGGCTGGGACGCGGGGCCCCACACACGGAGCAAGACCTGCTGCCCTTCCCAGCACCAGACGGAGTCTGTCCCAGCAAGAGGAGCGTGGACGAGATCACCAGAGACCTCCCACCCGTCAAGCCGACCCTCATGGAGTTCGCCAAAGCACCAAAAGCGCTCGGTCGCTCCATGTCCCAGGAAGCCCAAAGAGGCTGAAAGAAAACAGACAAAACAAGATGGGATGTTAGGGAGAGACAGATGGGTTAACCAATGGGTTAGAGATTTCACACAGCAGAACATGTTAGAAAGGATTAGACCAAGATGTACATAAATAGACCCAAGGCTAGTGACATCAAGAAAGTAACCCTAAACCTTTAGTACTACTAATGTCACATTTGATCAAAGCTGGAGTTAGTTGTTCTCTGGAGTTGCATGTTTATGTGAAGGTATTTGTATTGTGATACAGAAGGAGGTGTTATCAGCTGCACCATGAGTTTATCAATGCCTCTACTGGCCAGCTGTGTACACCCGCAACACTGATATTCAGTGTGATGTTTGCACTATGCACTTTTGTTTTGAAAAGTGCAAATTTAATAGAAAAAAATCAATGGATTAAGCCTGTTTTATCTGATAAAAAAGACAGAAACTCATGTGTGGAAAACATATTCATGTACGAAGGGGGACATGTGATGGAAAGAGAAAGGGTAAGAGGTGTGAGGAGGGAGAAAACATGTCATCAAGAGTTGGTTGCCCTCCAGGAATCCAGAAGCTTCTGCCAACCTTTGATCCGAGCGGAGAGAAGAGAATGTACTGACATGGTCGCACACTGTTGGTGTACAAATGTTTGTTTGTGTGTGTGTGGAAACACTCAATCAAAATAAGCTAGGAAAATCGTAATCATTTTTATTGTCTGAGACGCATTCTTTGTTGATTTACAGCTCATTCAAATTTTTAATATATGATCAGCCACAGTTTGCAGTGAGCAAGTTTGGACATGGGAATGATATAGAATTTGTGTAATGTGTTGTTTTTTTCTTAGAGATGTATTATTTTTAATATCAAAAATTAAAGTTTATTATTATTCCATATGCACAGAAACAAATAAAACTTTAAAATACTTTGCTACCTCATGTGTTTTTTCCGTCCAACAATTTCAAACAGGACCAACAACAACACCTGTGATATAGTAATAAAAGGGGAAAAAAAGAAAAACATTGAATATAGCTCCCTTGAGCAGAGGTGTTTACATATAAAATAAATAATAATACTACTCCTTCACCTTTAAGAAACACAAATATGGATGTTTTAGGAAAAATATGGTTGTTAAACATATGGACAGTCAGGAAAACTGAGGAGTGCTACTCACTGTTATTATTATTTGGCTAAAGCTGTCTAAAACTGCAGGTGGCGTGTCCCCACAGCTGTCAACCACAGGCTTTTCAAGAGCCAACAGCAAACAGCCAACTGAGCTGCCAGTATAAACTTGTTAGAGCTGTGTTTCTCTTTAAGTAGCAGAATGGGGAAAATAATATTTTCCACCCTGAGCACATAATAACTACTTATAAGTATAAAGTATTACTATTTCAAATGTAGCAGAAATAGCTTTAATGTTTAAAAGAAAAATAGTTACATCATGTACATTTATTGTTTTAAATCATTGTGTTAAAAGCGTGATACCATGAAACTGGTACTCTTGTAAAGATTGTATCTCAGCCCGTCTCATAAACCACAGTAAACAAAGGTATGTTTTAAATAAATAAGTGACGCATAAGCAGAATCTTGCTGTGAAATATGAGAATCAAACAAACTTCAATCAATATGAACTTGATACTTTTCTCTGCTTTTATCATTAGCTGCACCTTCTGGCTGACTTTCAGTCCCTCCTCTGAACATATTTATTTGTCTATTTTATCTCTTCTGACTCAAGGGCCTCATCACTCCTTTGTCACTCTGTTGTTTCTCTGCAAGGAACAATGTATGGTGTTTCGATTTGATATTAATAGCTGCCCTGGAGACAGCCATGTTGACTGAATCCACCCACTAGAGCCCTTAATCCTAGTGTTTTATCAGAGATTCAGACACGCTGCCTTCACTCCCTATCTTTAAAATTTACCCTCCCACTCTGCTGCCTGCTAAAATACTGCTCTTCTCACTCTGTATTGTCACTGTACCATCCAGTCTTCAAACTGCAAATGAACCCTGAAACTATTTCCAGTGTATGCGTTGGAATGCTGGAATTGAGATCAGCTGTTCTGTAACAGACAAGTTGACATGCTGCTGCTATGCCAGCAGCATGGAGCTCATTGCGTCGGCAAGCTCATCATGTCTGTCGCTACAAGTTAATTGGGACCCAACAGACATAGATCATCTTTAATAGTACTGATGTGGAATGTTATATGAGCTTACTTTGGCATTATTTGAAGACATAAATCCAGTTTACACCAGTCATTTTGATGCACATTTATTCCCAGGCTTGGTTAATGCATCTACTGGGTACATCACTGTGGCTCTAAAAGTTGTTTTTGGGAACAATGTCTCCCTGTTTAAATCCATCTTGTGTCAGATCAGTTTATGAAACATGCTGCTGCCCCCTACTGGATAGTTTGGGTATTAGATATGGATGAATAAAACTAAAACTAAGATGGAAATAATTGGCTATTTGCTTGTTTTATCCACTTAAAAACATTAAGGAGTGAACTGAACCAACTTACAAGGCTACTGCAAAGACTTTAATGAAACATTTAATGGTGGTGATACTTGGCTGAAGATGGATGTGTGGTGAAATTCACGGCAGTCATAGTGTAGAAACAACATTAGACTCACGAAGAATAAAACATTCCTTTCTCAAAATACATTAATTTGGATGAGTAGAAACCATATTTTGGATTTTATATTTGTTTATGTAACACAAAACTTGATGCTACATTTATTTATTACATTGATTAGCCTATTAAAAGCTGCATGGATGCATTTCCCATTAGTGCTCAATTACATTTTCTACTGAAAAACATTTGAAAAGAAAAGCTGAAGCAAAAATAATTAATCACATCTTAAATGTTTAGACAAATACAATATAATCAAGAAATGTTGTTTTATTGTAATGTTTTTCTCATCTGATAGCATAACAGGCTACCAGATGTAGCAAATATTACTTCAACAAAAGTTAAAACCCCCAGAAAAACCAAGGCTAGGATCATTGTGCAAGCAAATATGGCAGATTTGAGTCAGCATTATTAAAATTGTACTTTCTTAAAAACTGAAATATTTTAATTTTACCATTTATGCAAAAACTATGTTTACAAAAAACATCTTTTGAAACCTTTTTTCCAATTAGCAGATGTCACCTCTGATAAAACATACTGTTCAAGGATATTCACTTCAATAACATCCTGTTGAAACTCCAGCAATTATTGTTAAATGGTAATTTTCCACCAATATTTTAAAGTAGCTTTTAATTTCCGGTTTTTAATTAAAAAACAACAGGAAATTACACTTATACTTTTTAAAAATCTTCCACAAAATAAATGCACCCCCCTCTTTTCCATTTCAAAACAACAGATTTGACCTTTTACTTATTTGACACCCAATACATTGCATCAACCATAATGAGTTGTCACTTGAAATGTAATAAAAAAGCTCAAGATCAGATTGTTTGTGTCTTCAAAGTGGCAGGATTGTAACCGTTTCAATAATGGATGTAGCTTAATGCAGGAAATCTGTTGAACTGGACACATAGAGGACAGGCTTCAAATATCGATGTACTAGTGGGTCACCATCATTGTATTTAATGACATGTGGGTCTGTGAGGACTTGACTTAATGACGGAAAATCCTATAAAACTTCCTGTTTCTTGGGCGCTGGGTAGCTCAATTATTAGAGTGTACACCCCATGTGCAGAGGCTGTTGTCCTTGATGCAGCTGTCCTGGTTTCGATTCTCGATCTTTCCTGATTCCACTCAATAAAGGCAACTATATATATATATATATATATATATATATATATATATATATATATATATATATATATATATATATATATATATACAGTATATACAGTATATATATACATTTTCTATGGTTTTTTTTCTCTTTAGGTTTTAAAATTTAATTGTAGAGTCAACCTGCCTTACCTTATCCCAAATGTGTACCACTAGATGTAGTCACACTCTAAA
Source organism: Xiphophorus maculatus (assembly GCF_002775205.1). Taxonomy (NCBI): domain Eukaryota; kingdom Metazoa; phylum Chordata; class Actinopteri; order Cyprinodontiformes; family Poeciliidae; genus Xiphophorus; species Xiphophorus maculatus. Next base: position 6,522,925 of record NC_036458.1, on the reverse strand, counting down.
CTGAATAAATTAATATTTTAAAAAGGGAGACTGTAAACATTAATCTTTTGTGTAGAATATAAACATAAAACAAAAAGCAATGCAACACAGCGATGAAGGAACAACTTCAACGACTTGTTTTCTGTTTGACTTTGTTCATCTCACATTGTTGAGTTCGTTGAAGTTTGCAGACATTTTGCTTCTGGGAGTCTCTTCTAAGGCCCCAATACAGCAGCACAGTCAGGCTGGGGTCTTTGATTGGATCAGTGCAACTTCCTTGATTTATTTTTTCTCCCCCGACAACAAATCTGTTGTAGATTTGCTGCTGTGTTTTGTTATGATCTGTGCTTTGGGTTTCATTTATATGTTTCAGCATTGATCGTTCTTTCTTGTTTATTTACTTTGATCTTCCTATTTTAATTTATTCCCTTGTGTTAGTTCATTTGTTCATTTGTTTTGCCTCTTGTGCCTTGGATTGAGTTCTCTGAGATTGGTGCTATTATTTAAAAAAAAAAAAAAAAAAACACTTCATAAGATCCAAAACTCTCTTTCCAATGATTTTCTCAATATGTTTTGCAAAGAAATATTTGCAGTTCAAAGTATGAAATCAACTTTAAATTAAAAACTTATCTGATACTGGGTGGGATCATTTGCAGGGCGCAAGCAAGATTCCCATCAAAAGAGATCAAATGACTACCTGTAACTCACAGGTACACAAATAAAAATGTATCAAATTGTGCAGCTGGTCTGATTATCTTATCTGTGTCATCAGCTTGCTATTCTGACCCCGTCCCTTAGGGCAGCTCCAGGTGATTAACACACTTTGTGAATGTTGGAGGTAGACATTGTGAAGTGCCAAGATCAATTTTCTCACCGCCCTGTCACTCAATGTTTGTTCGGCAGTGACTCACATCGCTAAATAATTTAACTCCTTCCCAGCAATATAAATAGGCTTTGTGCCTCAGATATAAGTCAGTCTGATCCGCTCCCTGCACTCCTAGTGACATTTAAAAACTCATTTTAAACATGTAGCTAACCAATGTTATTTAATTCCATCTGTCTTTGTTTATTTTATGCTTGCTAGGGAAAAGCTACGTATATTTCAACTGTTTTTCTTCTTCTTTTATACATAAAATAAAACTGTCATTGACATTAAGCTTAGAATCGGAGCTAAATTTAGAAGTGCTAATTTTCTCCATGAGGGGAAAAAAAACAAACTGAATTGTTGCCGGAGTTGCCATGGTAGCTAGTGTGGTGATAATATTGATGTTAAAAGTAGAAAATACAAAAAAATGTAAGAAAAAGAAGAATCTTCTCATTTCTCCAATAACAAAGCCTTACATTTGCCTTAATGAATATGTCAAGATGAAATGGGAAGAATGGAAAAGTTTTTCCCATATCCATCCAATTTCACATCTCAGGGATGAGAGGTGGTGTGATGTGTATGTGGAATGCTGACAAATCCTTCAGGATACAGAAATCCTTTGCTGTGATCCTTAAAACTCTTAAAAAGAGTTTGAACTGCTCCCATTAGCAGTCGGTGAATCCCTCCTCTCCCCTCCCAAAATGCACATATTCTCCAAGACATTTTGTTGAACACTGCCTTTAAAATACGAAGACACAACTTAAACAAGAATTTATTAAACACTCACCCAAACAAAACTCATGCACATATGTTTTATATAGTTCTCCATGCTTCTGAGTTTACCATTAATAAAATATCTGAGCCTTTGCAAACATGCTGGCAGTGTGACAGGCAGGCAGGAAATGCTGTTAGTGTGAAATCCTGAGGTTTAGTTTGTGCGTGGTGACAGTTTGCCATTCTCCTCTTGACGGGACCACTGGGCCCTAATTGAAGTAGCAGAGCTGGGAATCATGACCGTCGCTGGGAGATGTTGCAGGACAGTGATGGGCTACCCGGAAAGGAGCCATCGGACGGTAATGAGGCTCTCTGCCTGCAGGCGCACAGAGAGTAAAGGTAAAATGTAAAAATCATTTCATATAAGAAGTAAATTTTCACTCCAGGAAAGAAGGAACGAATGAAGAATCATCTACTTAAAGATACAAAGTATTAAAAACGTAACTCATCTTAATGGGAAGCTGGATTTACAGCTATTACAAGGATTGAGAGTTTTAATTCTGTTCCAGACAAGTCTAAATTTGAATAAAGCACCTAAGGATTTTTACAGCCTGAAATGTGGATAAATATCTTCCATCCTCACCATATGTGCCAGCTTTAGCTAAAATTATTTACGAGATACTGAGGGTGTGATTCTAACCTGTTTTCTGAAGTACTGAGACACTCACAGTTGCTGCTAATCGAGGTGCCAAAAAATAAGAAACAGTCTGCAGGCACATATGCGCAAGCATTTACCCACACAACAATAAACACACTCTGCCTCCATCTGTGATCACTACGCTGACCCTCTGTACCAATTGGTAATTAAACTCAATTTGGGAGCCAAAAAATGGATAAGATACTTAAGGGAAATAAAAATGCAGTGACAACTATAAAAAAAAAACATCAACCCACTACAAAGTTCTGTAATGCTTTGTGAATTACAGTGGGTGTAATTTGCTTTTCAAGATACAGATAATGATGAAAATGCCATGAATGTTAAGAGGGATGCATTAAAGTTAAAAAAAAGGAATGCATTAAACTTTAAAACATGTGGTCTGGAGTTTTCAAGTACAAATTAGCTGCCACATGAGTTTAGAAATTAAATTTAAAGAGATTAGTCTTCCATGATGTTATTGCTTTGTCATCGCTGTGGAGACAAGTAGGGAAACAGAGCGATGTGTGGAGATGTCTGCAGGTGTTTTAATGATGCTTTCAGATTCGTTTCCACCTCCTTCAGGACGGCTTGTTGTGCTCTCGATGTGATCTCTGCAGGATGCCAACTCCTGCTGAGTGAAACTAGCAGAAATTTCCTCGGTCGGTTGAAAGTTTGTCTTGCAGCAGTTTAATGGGTTTGCTTCCAAAAACAGCCTGTGAGAGTTGCCTCAGGTCATAATGTGCCGCTAACAACCTGGTTGGGATGAGCAAACAGTTCTAGTTACCAGATTTTATACACTAAGAGCCAGATCAACCCAAAACTTTTAATAATATTTTAGTAGCTACTTTGTAATGAAACCAATACTTTTTATTGCGATAACTGGAAATACAGTGTGCTTGATTACATCGAGTTACTCAAAAGATTTGCTCCGAGTTATGGTGGGAAACAACTTTTCAAGGGTCCACTGTGAAAAAATTCAGTAACAATATTTTTGCATGTCCTCACCTTTCACAGGCATCAGCCCTCTATTTGCAACAGCAGCAGCTCCAATGCTAAGATCCAGGGTTGTTGAGTTGTTTTAGTTTGATTTGCTTCTAGTTTCATTATTATTTTGTGTTCTTACTTTGGTTATATCTGTCTTGTTCCTGTTTTTCTTTAGAGCAGTTCTTCTTAGTGTTCCTAGATAAGTTTATTTCTTGTTTATAGTCAGTCTTTGTTTCTTAATTTCATTATGCTTTTTTAGTCCAGTTGTTCTTTAGTGTTAGATTTATTTCCTGTTTCCCTGTGGACTCTCTCTCTTTCTCCCTCTCTCTCTCTCTCCTCAGTCTGCCAACTGCTCTCCCCTCACACCTGTAATCATTTCACTAATCAGCCCAGGTCTTTTGTTCAGCATTCACCCTCCCCAGTATTTAAGCTCCTCTATCTCAGTCACTCCTCCCCGGTTCCTCATGTCTACTCCTGTCACTTCACTGTTGCCTCCCTGGTTTCCCTGCATTCTCCTTGTATCTCCAGCGTTTTACTCTTGGATTACTTTGTGTTCAACTTCTGGCTTCCAGAATTTTTGTAAGTTTTGTTCTTCATTTTTTCATTAAATTTACCATTGACCCTGTGTGATCTTCTAAGTAAACTGATTAGAAAAACATCTACATCATAAAATATTGAGCTTTTAAATATCAGTTTCCACAAGTATGGACTCATAATTCTCCAACACAGCTTGATTTTTTTTTTTTTGCTGTACATAGTCTTGCATACACGATCTGATACCTGCTGTATCATTTCTTTTTGGACCTTTATGCAGTGTTTAGTCTTCATTTATTATCTTTTGGGTTTTATGGCTCAAGTGTCTTTACTGTTAAATGTTAAATGCTCAGAAAATGTTTGGAAAAGGTTTTTTGTGATGCTGCCTATTGTGGCCAGGACTCTCTTGCAGAAGAGATATCTAACCTCAATAAGTTTTCTTGTTAAATAAAGGATTTAAAACAATATATAAATAGAAGTTTTGTTTGCTCCAATAGAAGTGGCTTTTTTCTACACCATGCAGTTTCAGAACGGATAAATCATGGATCTAAGAAGTATTTGGATTACTTCTGAAACAGTTACTCACAGTTAAATTGCTACTTTTCTTACATCCTGTAGCAGGTCGTTGTGCTACAGTGGTATCAGCTTGTGCATAAAATTGGACAGATTTTAGGGAGCATTACTAAAGTGCCTCTTTTGTTTTTCAAAATAATCTAAAATATTTGTTCCGAATCCAATCTGGTGGAGATAACCTCTCATGGTGGGGGAGGACAGCCACAATTTTTCAATAACTGAGTGATATAATTTATCTATAACCAAACTTTTTCACTCTGTATGATTACTGATAGCATTTGCTAGCAATTGTTAACATTGCTCAACATCATAGTTTTTCCAGCTTAGTGATTGAGCTTTCTTGGGGGAAAAAATATAGTTTTCTTTGCTGCTTATAGTTTTTGTTGACGCAGGTTGATATTTCATTCAGCTGCATCAAACATCACATAATCCCTGCATTTTATTTTTACAGCTTTGGTAGAAATCTTAAATTATGAATGTAATTTTACTGATGTTTCTAAGTAATGTGCAACATTGTTCATTCTGAGTTTGAGAACAAACAGAAACCATCAAGTGAAAGTGAATATGATTCATTTATTTTGATTTAAAGTGATTTTTCTTTTTAAATGGCTAATTGACCATGTTTGCTTCTGCTGACCTCATGTGTTCCTGATGGTCTTTAAAAATAACTTCTATGTACCCAAGATGTGCATTTCCACTGCACAGCACACCAAGCAGTACATGTCTAATAAACGTTTACAACCTGAAAACCTCACTATGTAAAACGGCACTAATTAGCACACTGTTTAAATTCACTATACCTCCGTGTCTGAGCTTTCCTCACCCATCTCAGTTCTCCCAACACCCTGTCAGTGGAAGAGGCCTGAGACACCCCCATCGCATCTCCAGCTCTGTAATTAAAACTCTGTAATCTGGGTGGATCATCTCTATTTTTAAAAGCCCCCCTGTCAAAGTGTGGGCAAAGTGACACAAAAGCAGGCATCGAGCGGTGAGGAGGAGGAAGGGAGGAAGATAGTAGCATCACAGCGGCAGGTGATCACCGGCTCGGTGAGATGAGAAAACTGATAAACTCCGGTAATTGGCAGATTGTCCTAAAAATAATTCTCCTCCTATTATCTATTGCTGTCCATACAGTTCATGAAGATTTCAGATAATTGTATAATTTTAGTCACAGTATTGTGCAAAAGTGTTTTTTCTCCTTTTTATATACTTATGACTTTCAACCATGCAGTAGTCTGTTAAATAACTCTTCGTTTTTTGTCATTTTAATTACCTTTTTCAAAGTTCTTCATACCTCAATCTTAAACTTACTTTCATACGTTGCAATGTTTTTTAGTCTTATCTTTTAGGCTGGCAAGGAAACCATCTTGTAATCTTGTACCTAAACCTTTGCCTGTGAGTTTATTTATCTCTGGTCAACTAGTTTTAATGTAATTTATAAAATGTCAGAACATTTCTTAAATCAAGGGTATTGAAGAATATTGTCTTTCTTTTGCTTCATAGATTAAAAGAGTTAAGAAAAACAAACAAATCAAACTCTAAAACTTAAACATTTTGTAAAAATAAAACTAAAGTATTCCATAGAATATATCAAAGAACAAAAACACGAGACAAAATAGTTTTCAGACTAATACATAAACATCCTTTTTTTTCTACATTGTAGTTTAATGAAGACTCCTGCTCTCACATTTCTAAGACTTGGATCACTAAACTAAAAATGTTTTCCTGCTGTTTTTGTAATTGTGACCCCCCACCAACATCTGCACTTCATTATTATATAATGGCACCATCCCCCTTAAAACTGTTGTGTGATTATGTGGCTTTGTGATATACATGCCAGGTTTGTGCTGAGAGTTACTTTATTATAACATTTTCGGAACACTTTCTGTTCCTTGTTTCCATTTATTGTCGTTTTGATCCCAATTTTTGCCATTTAACTCTTATGACATATGGTTAGGATATACAAACAAGCCAAAATGACTCCAAGTGCCGCCCTGCTGGTTTACTGGAGTCACACAACACACCTCCAGGGAAAAAGTAAATTGGAAAATCACTGGTTGTCAAAGTGGGTATGATGTCCCCAAGTTTGGAAGGAAATGAGGCTACAGACAGAGAGTTTGGGAATAATATCTTAGCAGCATACATAAGTGAGCTTGGATTTTTGTCTGTGGGATCAACTGTTGTCTTGCAGCTACATTCTTCTGAGGGTAAAAACATAATTTAATTTGAGTATAATGATGCTCGCTAGGAGTTTTGTAAGATGCAGAGAGCGTATTAATTATGTCAGTAAGCTGAAAATTGGGTCAAAGGAAGCAGAAATCTGGATGAGATTCAACCTATTTCAAAGTGATTCAACTATTATTTCTAAAACTTAAACTAATGCCTGATCTGTTCTTACAACATCTGTTCTGGTGACCATCATAACAGAGTCATAATATGAGATATAAATTCTCCTCCATGTTTTTGGTTTTCAATTCAAGCAACATTAAAAACAAAGCCTAAAGAAATTAGAAATAGTTTCAAGGAGAAAACAAAACAATGCTGTTCACTTTAAATCTAAACAGAGGAGATCTGTCAAAGATTCTTCTATTTTACAAAATCAAATTTGAACCCTGGGACCTAAAGTGTCTACCATCAGGCTGATGATGATGTTGTTTGCTTTTCTCAGCAGTGTGTTGAGATGTCGCACAAACAGGCACAAAGTGTTGGTCACAGGATGAACTCATTCCATATAGGTTCATTTATTCACTCACACCAGGGGTGGTGAAATTAAAGCTGCACTCTGCAGCTCATTCTCCTTCTAACCACACTAGTTCTACTTCCCCTCCCCCCCAGAAAACCAAGCAGTCTGACATCACTGTTTTTCCCAACTTGTTGCACTTCTTTTGTTTTTCCTTGTCACCAGGTCTGTTTTTGTCAAACACAGTTGACAGAAGGACAGCAAATTATAAGTTAAATCCCTTCACATTTGTATGTAACTCTGACTCAGTCCCAGCCCTCCCCACACTCCCCGCCTTTGCCCCTCACCCCCTGCGGCATCCGCTCAAGAACATGGCCATTACCTTTTCTCGTTCCTATGGCAACACAGCCCCGTAGCCCTTATATGGGGTACCAGTGTGTGTATGTGTGTGTTCTGGATCACATGTGTGTGCATGTGCATGCAGAGTTAGGGTTTGTTTAGATTATGTCACCGAAGAGTAGCACCATTTTTTTTGAGGTTTAATGTCCTCACCTTCCATTCGCCACCTGTCACTGATGAATGTGTGCAGGCTAATGAGCTAATGAGACACACGGATACACAGAGGATGTTTGAAGTTTTTGGTAAAGATCACACACATGTTACAGTCCGATTTTTGATTGATCTCTGCAGCAAACACTCTGATTAGGACAAGCAGACAGTTGGAAAGTCTTTGTGCTTCCTCACCGGGAGCTGTCTAATGTCACTGCAACCCCCCTTTGGGAGGCAGAAGGCTGAAGCCCGCTCCCAAGCAACGTTCTGCGATGCTGAATGTTAAAAAGATAAAAAGAGATGAGCTGACAAGAGAGACACTACAAAAGCAAAATGGACTGAAGGACAGGGCAGAGAGGGTGTATGTTACTCTGTATTTAGTGGTCCACTGTCTGCCATGTAAAAAGGGAGTCAGAGAAGTGATGGGTGATAAGAGTTTAAGAATGTCTCCTCTGACTCCCTTTTTTCTCCCTCGTCTCCAGCAGGAGCAGCACAGACTGACAGACACCCTCCACCACTTCCTTTCATCGCTGTGGGCTAACTTCCTTCTGTCTATTGCCTACCACCAAGTCAACTAATTAACACAAGTCTGTGCACAACCAGAATTTATTATTTTGCAATAACTAAGTGTAAATGACTGGCGAGGAGCATTAGGGCCGAGTAAAAGGCTTTGTAATGATGCTGTAAAACGGCGCACCATCTGATTTTCAGTGGAAATCAATGAGATGAGACATCCACTGTCCCTGTGGGATGACTTAGCCATTACAGAAAAGCATTTTAATCCAATTCGCTTCAAACGGAATGAGCTCCAGTTCTTCTGGGTGTTTACTTTGTGTTTATTGTGGGTTTGATTAGTCCCAAGATGATCTTCTCCATCTAACGCAGCCAAGCTGGTGTCTTTCCCATCAATCTTATCGGCTCCTCCTCTCTCGAGGGGGCAGACTTAATCAGACACAACCTGTTCTTGAGTCCACGTTCTCTATTTTGATCCGTTCCCCACCCTCGCAGGCGGACATGTGAGTTCCCCTTAACTGGATCTGACTTGGTAACAGGATGCAGGACTGGTCCGAGCAGGATCTGTATTGTTCAACTTCCTTATGAGAATTAGATTTAACCTGACTGCTGAAGGTCTGCATAAACAAAGAGCCCTAACTTTATTAAGCTTCATTTGAAAGTTTCCTCCAGGTTGGAGGCTCCGTTGATTTAATTCAGAAGAGTTTATGATCTCCTTAGCGAGGAATGAGGCACGGAAGAAAGACGACGTCTTTCTCGGCAGCGATCGGTCCACCGTGCCTGTGTGCCTCCTCTTTTTGTCAATACACAAACACAACAGAATGTGATTGTTTGGCCACCTGTCCAGCTAAAGATCACAGTAGCAATGCTTTTCTCTCCTGTTTGTTTCAATGCGGGCATCTGTTTACCCAGAATATGATTAGAGTCTTTTCACAAAGATACACATTGTCAAGCAAAACCTGCAGACACCAAGGTTTTCATTTGCATATTGTTTGTAATGACTCATACAAAACGATCTACGGTTGGGATTTAAAGTAAATAGCCACAGGTGCATTCATTTTTCTCAACAATTGTGCAATAATAATAGACAAAATGAAAGGAAAAAAACAATGAATTTCCAATGCAGGATTTTACAGAAATACTTTATAAAAAAAAATATTTCCACAAAATGAACAACTTTCCTTCTTTATGTCAAAAGGAGTAATAAGAATTGACAATACATTATGAGAATTACAATAAACAAACAAGAGTTAGCATGAAGAAGCAAGTTTCAAGGTTTCTTATCTCTAAAAGTAAATTTCAATAACATGTTCAACTTGAGATGGAGAAGCAACATTGAGAACCGCAGCTTTGAGAGGAATGTCAAGCAAAATCCATTCAAGAATATGGGTGGACTGACGCTGGAGTCAGTGCATCAAGAGCCACTGCGCACAGACAAATTCTACACATCAGCTGCAAATGTTGCATTCCTCATGTCAAGCTCCTGAAGCAGACATAGCCTAATGTCTGGTTTCAGTGATGAGTTCAGAGAATCTGTGAGGTTTTGTCAAGAAGAAGAGAGAGAGCAGAGCAGAACCAACAAAGAAAAGGCTGCAACCTGATTTCCTACAACACTCTGCAGAAATTGATGAAAAGAAGAGCACATAGAAGTAAACATTATTTTCATAAGCCTATTATATCTGCTCAAAATAACATATTTTTTTATTTATCTAATGAATAATAACATTTTGCGAGACAGTGATTTCTGGGTTTTCATTATCTTCAAGCCATATTCATATTTATCAAAATGACAAGTCTGGAAATTTTTTCAATTAGTGTGTAATACTTTCTGAAATTACTGACAAAAACAATTAAATTTTTTAAATTGTATCTTATTTTTTAATGTACCTGTAGATTAAAACTCCTCAGAGTGGAGGATTCAGGTTGTTAGTTCTTCATAACTAAATCATGTGATTTGTTGTAAATGCTCCCACCTTCGTTTGCTGCTCTGCACTTCTTTTCCTAGTTGTAGTTTAAATCCAGTTTAAACGTTGAGACATGGTGGAGCTAACTGGTTTGACTGGATCCATTCTTTTCAGTTGTCTTTTTTTTTATTTTATTTTTTAATTCCCTTTTGGGATATGTTTTCTGGACTGATGAGACAAAATGGAAACTTTCTGAAAGGTGTAACATCTGAAGTAAACCATTTCAGAAAGAGGAAGTCATGCTGGAGATGATGGCTGCTATCAACGTCACTTTCAAAGGAACACGCAACAGGAGTTAAAAAGAAAGAAAATAATTAATTCCTTTTAACTGCGATGCATTTGTTTTTCCTTTCGTGTTCTTAAGTCCAATTTGATTAATTCATCGCGTTCTCTATTATAATTTTACTTAATCCCATAGTACATAGCAGCTGGTGGTAAAATGGATTTATTGGCTTCTGCAAGCCTGTGCTGTCAAAGAAAAATATGAAAAAAAGCCAACAGATAAAAGCCACCAACAGAGGAAGAGACAGAACCGCCGGAGTGAGACCGCACTGACACACTGACAGCTGAAGTTTGAAACTGGGCAGGTAGAGAGAAAAGAAAAAGCACAAAAGCATTAAGCACATTACGCCAAACCTGGAAAAAATCCTCACTATAATCTTTATTGATAGCACAGCTCTGTATTACAATGAGCAGTTGCACGACAAGCACAAAGATATGATTTGTGGGAGTGAAATTATGTAGATTTTACATTTTATTTGGTTTAAATACGTTAATTAGAGTGGGGATTTGTGAGCGCCAACTTTTCAACGCCACCATACTGTGGGAAGAATGAGAGAAAATTTGTTGTTTGTTTTCTCCTCTGCCAGAACATAATGGATCTGTTTAAAATTTCATGAGCTTGCTGCTGATTTGGACGAAGATTGAAAAATATAAAATAAAAAATTAAACAACCCTGGCTGCATCTGTGCAGTCAGGGCTTCAGAAATCCTCCACTGTGGTAAAAGTTAGAATTTGATCCATCTGACACCTGTTACCGGGTCATGCTTCTCTTTAACGTGTCTTTGTGAGCATACTGGAGGAATAAAGGAGTGTTTAAATCCACCTGTGGGAGATATGAGATACCGTTTCCGCTCCCCAACTTCGCTGTGTACATGGTTATCGCTCCCTCCTTTGAATACAGCGCAACCCATTAGAAATAGATTGAATAGGGCTGAGAAAGGCCATTTCATCCTTTTGGGAGCTGCCTGAGCATAGACAGGAGATCCTTTGTTCGTCCGATCAAAAATACTGAGGAAATTAAAAATGCTTGTGTCCGAATTGTTTTCTGATTTGATAGCAGGGATGATTAAGATGCATAAAACACAGCATTGAAAAAACATATTCCTAAGGGATTGTTGTCCCTTTGAAACAGAAAAACAAGGTTTCAAGAGAGAACTATCTTCGTTGTTTTTCTAAATGCCACTCCAGCTCTAATCACCCTCATTTTGCACATGATTTAATGGTTGTTCATTATTTCCCCCCAGGGCTCGGCTGTAAAAAGGTCACTGGTGACACTGCTTGTTGAAACGCGTGCACAGTTACAGTAAAGAGTCAGATCCTGAAACCCTGCAGACCTGCAAACAATGCATGGCTGATGTAAACAACGTGGTAATGCACTGTTCCAGCGCCGATCATTAACGTCTTCGCAAATTACGGTTTGTTTCCTGTCATGAGGTCATGTCCTCTTCCATAAACTACAATTACTTGTAATTACATTATTAGTGATTATCCAGATGAATATGAATGACAGCTTGTGAATAGTGCTTCATACTGTCTCCTTAACATATATCCGAATCATCCTAGGTGAAGGCAGGTCTCAAATGTAGACAAGACTATGAATATTTTAACAGGCATCCACCTAAGTTGAGAGAAGATACATTTATGGGAGAAAGTGAAAATGCTTGCACGGAGCATTCATCAATAGTTCACATTTTTTCCAATATTCTTGTCTAAATGCAGGAAATTAGTGGCCTCAATAATATTGGAAACTAATGGATTTATTAATATGCAGATCACCACTACTAGCATATCAATGTAGATTTGAACATTTATGTAAAACGTTGGATCTTTATTTTAGAACCATGTTGGCTCAGATTGTGACCTTATATTCATTAAACGCCAAGAAGCAGGAAATTATCACCCAGTCTTTGTTAAACTCATAATAGTATTTAACAGTGTTATTAACTATTCTAATTACAAAATGTGATAACTTGTTGCTCTATAAAAGTGGACTGTTGGGCTAACATTTTGTGTGATAAATGCAGAGATAAATCTTATAAAACTATTTATTGATGTAATGTTAAATTGTATTTCTGTATTTTTAATTTTTTTTACCTCTTTCCTGTTTAGTGAAATATCGTCTTTCTTTGCTTGGTTTTATTCTGGAACAAAAGACTGAAGATCCTGTAAAAATACTCAGGTCAGGCAACATGCTGAGGGACAATCTCATAAAAATGAAGATGTGCAGATCAGGTTAAGTCGAGGGAATGTAATTTGCACTGAAGTGCAACAGGATAAGTCCAGTAAGTGTAGCTGTATTTGCCTAAATTATGGTCTCTTTGATTTTGGTTTTCTCTGATCTTTCTATTCCTCGCATCACAATATTATATTTTGTAATGGAGGCATTTTTTATTCACATTTAGTTTAAATCTTTTTGTTTCTTGAACTTTTTCTCCTGTATCTATATATATAGATATATAAATCCCCTACAGGCCAACGGGGTTTACATAGTGTTTTGATGCTCCATGCTCATAAAGCAGACTCTCTGGACTGAACCTGAATTTATTTTATTATTACAAAAACTGTAAAATGACATTGTAGGATGATTATGCTGTTACTATGTAGTTTTTGTAGTTGAGTTGTGATGACGAAGAAAACAAGACTGCTGCATTTTGGAAGCTTGAGAAATATTGAATCAGACTTGCAGTGTCAGTATGTCTGGATTATGGTTGACTTCATCTGTTTTTTACACTAGAGACCTTAGGCCCAGTGATAACACTAAAATGGTGTGCGTCGCACCACAAGTCTCTGTAAGTCAGTCCTCCAAATCCTTCACCCATTCATGACTAAGAGTATCTAAACCCACACAGGGGACTGCATTGTCTCAGTGCCTGGTTTAGTGTTTAGAGCTGTGATAAAATATATTCTCTTTCAAACAGCATCCAAGCTTCACTGTTTCCAACAAGCATTTATCTTCAAGGCTGCCAGCTTTATTGTTTCCAAGAAGTATTCATTAGTGCACGGGCACAGGACCAGAAACTAGAAACTTTAACTTAATCTTCCCCAAAGGGAGCACAAACCCGACACATATGATCTGTTTTCAGATCTAAAGCAATTGCTTGTAACTTCCACACTTTTTAAGCGATCAAAAAAGACACAACTTTAAATATCATTATCCTAACTTTGGCTCTTTGTTGTGCCTAATGCATCATGCGGAAGTTTATTTTTCTTAGAATTTGCCAGTCCGTTGAACACCAGCGTCCTGAACAAGCATGAATGAGCAGGTGTGTGAATGCATGGGTGTATTGTAAGGATTCATGCACCCCAGCTCTCCTAACAAGTGCTGAAATAATAATGAGAACTTTGGTTGCATCAGTGTGGTGTGTCCGATGGAGAAGAAGAAAGAGGGAGATCACAGAGAAAAAACAGAGCAGAAATGAAGCCAGAAAGTCAGATCTGGGTGTAATCTTACCCTAACAACCAATATTCACTCACTGACATTTTTAAAGGCCCCTGACCAAACAAAAGCCAATGTAACAAAGACATAAAGTTGACAGAGTCTATCACACTTTTTGAGAAGTTTATGTTCAAGTGATGAAGACTAACCACTCTTTTGTTTTTGTTTGCTGTGGAACATTTATCTCCACGATGGGTTTGGGGCCTGTGTGAGTTTATGCCGTCAAGGAAAACAAATCAGCTGAACTCTTAAATAAAAAACGTAATTACACAATTGGTAAGAGCACTCACTCTCTCAGCTTTGAGATAAGCTGTGAAACAGAATTAACTTTTATTACTGCTCTCAGGTACATTTTAGTAGAACTGGGTTGGTCCCCCGTTTTCCTTCAGAACTAATTCATTGTGCCGTAGATTCAATCAAGTGTTGGAAAAATCAGAACCATACTGACATGGCAGCGTCTCAGAGTCACTGCAGATTTGTCGGCAGCACATTCATGATGTTAATCTACCATTCTACCACATTATATGGCTTGTTAGCTATTAATACAAGATATAATTATTCTGTGGCTTCATTTTGTTTATGCCAAATTATGACCCTTCCATCTGAGTGTTGCAGCTGAAACAAAGACTCCCAGTCAAAACCAAACAACTTTTTACAAATTATTGTTATTGTCCAGTTGCAGAGATCCTTGTTGAGGTCAGACTTTTTTGACTTTTTTGTCCACACAGCTACTGGTCACATCACTCAATATGTTCTGCTTTTTGGACCATTCTATAAAAACCCAAGTTATATGTGTGGTATCAAAAGTTTTCAAAAAGATTTAGTTCTAAGTAATTTATGAAAGAGGCTTAAAATTAAAAACAACTGCATATCCAAACAACGCAAAATGAAAACTTATAACAATTTGAAGTTATTTAAAAAGACATTCTGCTTAAAAACAAGAATCAGTAACAAATGACGAGACAGGACAAGTGAATTTTCATATTTAATTGCATGCTGCAGTTTCAACGATTTGGTACAAAATATATCATGCAGCATAGGTCATTTTTAAAAGTGCAAAACGTGTCAAAAATCACCTTACAGATCAGTCCGCGAGCATGCCAAACAGTTACAATCACTTCCATCAAGCTGTCACGGAGATCATTTTTATTTTCATTTTTTTCAAAAAATAATCTACAAAATATTGGTAGTTTAATGTGTTTTCACCCAAATGAGACCAGGAAGAAAATACTTTGTTTTCAAAAAAATACCTACATCACGTCCACGGATTATACTTCAGGCGTGGAAGGAATAGAAATAACAATCATGCTTGCAGACAGATTCAAATAGAAATCCTTTGAAAGAGAAGGGGGAACCAAAACGAAACACGAGGTAACAGCTTGTAAACATTGTTGTTACTTTGTTCAAGTTGGCAATATTAAAACCACTCCATATATGTAAGAGTCGTTGTAAACGTGTAAACAACTGCCTGGAGTTTTACGCACAAACTTTACGCACAAACATTGGTCGTTTAGGAATACTTTCCTGTTGTCATTTGACGGAAGGAAAAGTAAAGTTCTTTGCATATCGTTAATCTTGACACGCATCAAGCATCTACGACGGGTGCGTCCAGATCCAGATCCTAAAATCCGCACCTGATCCTCATTCTGGGTCTCCCACAGCGCCTGAGCTCTGTCCTCTAGCCGAGCCCAATCATGACAGTTTCCACGTCTTTGGAAGGTCTCCGGTCCTTTACCAGGAAGTTAATCATGCTTTCTGACTTGATCATCAGGTTGCACCCGAGGAAAAAGATGCCAAACATCACGGTGAGCGAGAGGACGCATAGCACCGCGATCTGGACCACACGCATGACAAAGAGTTTGCGCTCATCCTGTAGCAGCACCAGCGACCCTCCGCCGTCATCGGTCATCACGGTCTCTGAGCTGTTACTTGAATATGTATCCAGAGCCCCGGCAAGGGTCTGGCTCCCATTAAACAGCACGCCCTGGGTCATGTTGAAAAGAGAAACATTCATGCTTCCTTGCGGGTTATCAGCAGCGAAAACAAGGGACTCCACTTCAGTGGCGCACGATCTCAGAACAGAACTTAGAGTCCAGTGAAGATGTTGGTTTATGTGAATCTTCAAACAAAAACCAAGAGGAAGACACAACTACACGCTTTCGAGCTCCAACTCTCCTGCCAGACATTGAGATCAGCTACTGCTTTCGTGCGTAATGACCGCAACCACCTCGCCAACCTGCCACAGTCGGATAAAGTCGCACCACCTTCGAACAAAGTAAGTTTTTTTTCAACTCAGTGAGTGTTTTTTTTTTTCAGAAGTTACATGAGTTTTCAAGACAGTGAACGAAGATCGACACAATGTTTCCCTCCGGTGTAACAAGGTAGTCCCTGTGAGCCTGTGCTCACTGAGAGCGCTCCCTCCGTGGTGCGTTTTAAAGTGATGATGAGCTCCCCGCGGAGCGCTCCGCCACCCCTCACCGCGGGAGAAAACAGGTGGGCTCCGACTATCAGGTCTGTGTGTGGGCGTGCGTGGGGGTGTGTATGTGTGTGTGCACGTTTGACAGTGAAAGAAAGAGCTAAAGAAGAAACAAGGAAAGAAAAAAAGAAACCAACAAAGAAAGAAAGGTAAGAAAAAAATTATACATACTTGTCACTAATTTTGAAAAAGCATTTTTTATAGTTTAACTGTTTTTTATTGTTTTGTATTTCATCAAGTTGAAGCCACAGACTTTAATGTATTTTATGACGACTGCATGTGATAAACCAACAAGCCATAGTAAGAAATTGTGGAGGGGATTGGCAATCTAACATGATTTAAACTTTATTTACACAGAAATATTTTATATTTGATCTCTTTTTATAATAACACTCCTAAGTAAAACTTAATTCAACCCAGAGCAAACCACATGTGTGGGAGCTAATCTTAATCATAAATGTAGATGCTCTCTGATGGTCGCAGAGATTTGTTTGAAGAAATATTTATCAAAAAGTATTATGAAGACCGAGGAAGTCAGGAAACAGGTTGTGGGTGAAATGATTTTATAAACAACACATGTTGGTATCTCAAGCTTTGAACATCTTACAGAACTCTGTTAAGTCCATTATCTGGTAATGGAAAGAGTATGGCACATCTTCAAACCAAGCCATTGTAACCTGACAAGATTAGTAAGAGAAGCAGACAAGAGGCGCATTGTAGAAGTCTAAATTCAGTTTTAGTTCATTCAGACCTTTAGGATAAATTATGTTTATATTTCTTATGATAATTTGTTTTTTAGGATAAAAATGATTACTAGTTAAATCTCTGTTGCATTCTAATTTGTTATATTGGACTTATTATAAATTTGCATATCTAATTGCAGTTAGGATTTTAGGGTGTGACCATACAGAGTTAGTTGGGTAGTTGGAGTGGAGCCACACAGTTTTTTGACCTCTCTTTCATCTCTTTTGTTTATTCTTTATTATTTTTTGTGGAAAAGTAACATTTGTACCATTTTTATTTTTGAATTTAAACCGTTAAACTTTATCCAGAGGATCCAGTCTGGTTTTTTTGTCATTTCGTCATCAAGTGGACTGAAAGGGAAAGACGGAGAGTGTCAAGCTTATGGCTTCGTTATTTAGGAACCTACATGCATTATAATCCTGGAGGAGCTGCAGAGGGCCACATCTCAGATGGAAAAACTTGTTAAGATAAAAACTATCAGTCTTGCACTCCACAAATCTGGCCTTTGTGAAGGAGTTACGAGAAGAAAGTTGTTGTTGATTCAAAGCCACAGAATTTTCCAGTTTACAGTTTGTCACATGTAGAAAGAGGCTCTGGTCAGATGAGTTCAAAATGAAAAGTTTTGGCCGACATTCAAAACAAGTGGCAGAAAGCTAACATTGTGCCTCACCTTGAATATACCATGCTCACTGTATAACATGGTGATGGCAGCATCATTCTGAGGCGATGTGTTTCTTCAGAGAAGCTGAGTTAATGAGAAAATGGATGACACCTTTTAACATGGCAGTCCTGTTAAAAGGCTGAAAAAGTTGCAACAGGAATCCAGAGATACAATCGAATCCACCTGAGTATCCCAAAAAATGACATTCACAAATGGAATGATGACTGAACTTAAGTAACTTTTAAAAGAAGAATTGGTATTTTTTGGTTTTGATTCAAGAGAACTTGATGTAAATGCAAACTTCATTTTCAGTTATTTATTTGTCTACCCCCAAAATAAAATCATGTATCATTTTCTTTCAATTTGACATCTGTGCAATACTTTGACGCTCTGCTTTATAAAATTCCGGTAAAATATTTGGGAGTTGGTGGCTTTACGTTAAAAGATCTGAAATAGATCAAAGGCTTGGAAAATAACTTTAAACGCGTTTGGCTAAAATTTTGTGAAGCAATATAAACCTAAAGATATGAAAACAAACAAAATTTAATCCACATTTTAATTATTATAGGCCTCATTTTGTTGAAAAGAATTTCACGGATGTCTTGGAATCCAAAACAAATTATTAATGCGAGCTTTAATTTAGCAGTTAAGACTTGAATAATAAGATATTGCTGAACAGCAAATATGTATAACGGCTCCTCTGCCTTTTCAGTGCCAATTGTTTTCCTTTCCAAGCTTCTGCCTGAAATTAAATTGTTGAACAGCAGACATTTCCATAATTACTTTTTGGAAAGTATCACTCAGAGATATCTTTGTCTATAAAGTGCTGCAGGTTTCTGCAAGCGGTCACGACACCCACACAGTTTCAGAAATAAAAATGAACAACATGTAGTGTAAGTAATGCAATTGTCATCATCAGTAATGGACTTCTAAGCTTGATGTTAAGACATTTTTGGGCATTGATGCTTTATTATATGATGGCTTCATATGATATAAAGTCTGAATTAGCAAGCTTTAAAGCATTTTGTTTTGCTTATTATATTTGAAGGAACAGTTGTTTTAAAAAAGAATGATCCCAAATAGCTACATTGAGCTTGTTAAAATCAAATGCATTTAAATCAGAATGAAGTTTTGGGCTTTTTAAAAACCACTATTCTGCTTTTCTCTTCAGTCTTGAGATGAAGGTAAGATGATGCAAATGGAGGAAGAGAAGTTTTTTCTGATTAAATAATTGCGCTTCCTCTAGCTCGTGTTCATTACAACCATAAAACTACAGCAGTAATATTGGTAAAAATAAATGTCTTTACCCATAAAAACTTCAAATTGAACTACAAATTAAAACTAATTCATCTCATTTTGTCTGTTTTTGAATCTCCACCTAAAACTTTCATTATAATTTATTTATGTCTTTAAACCAAACATCAGAGCACAGGAACAGTTGGAAAACATAAACAGATGTCAAACTGAACTTCATATTAATATAAATTGATCTGAAGTTCATGTTTGCAATATTTAAAGAAACAGCTCCGCCAATCATTCTGAAATACCCCTGTATGACCTACGAGCTGGCTCTGTCAGATTAATCTTCTGTTTGTTCAAAAACAAAAGGCCACGAAATTTAATTTGGGATGCTCTTGACGTCTGCGTAAGCAGCTTTCAGCCAAGCATGTGTACAAACAATGATTAGCTTCTTCCACAAGTACCATACTTAAGCCTGGGGGCGGATTGTTGTTAGATAAATTTATTGATGGCTGCAAATAGAAGAAGAAGAAAAAAAAAGAAAAAGTATGGCTTTTATCTGTGGTGAAATTAAATCATTCAATCAATCTTTTTAATTCATTTTGGCAAATTTATTTGAAGGACATAAATCAAGTTAATAATGGGTGAATAATCATTCACTGTGTAGTAATTACAGACTGTTGCTTGTACTTACAACCAAAACCCCTAAGAATATGTAAATTGTTTGTAACTGAACCCTACTATGACTCATATCACAAACACTTGGTGGTTATTTTACCATCAGGCTCTGCAGAGCATAAAGTTGCGGATTTTCACATAACTACTGATGATTTGTTGGGGCAAATGTATATGTAGATACTGTAAAAATCATATGAGGCTGCATACATGAACGAGTGTCTGACTTGTTCCTTAGCAACAGAAGACCTGTGAGCTCAGTGACAGATGGTTGGGGAAGTTATTTTAGTTTAATGGAGAAAGACAGGGAGGGAGCAATGACATGCCTTTACTTTGGAGAGATGACGTTTCCAAGACACATTGACTAAAAGGGAGTGGCACATGAAATTCCAAAAGAAAGAGAAGGGTTTTCAGTGTGATTATAAGCATAAGAGGTGATTGTTTGCAGTAGTCCGCAGGTAAAAGAGAAGCCAAAGGATGTTCAAACTGCTCACATGTTCCACTTATTTATTTTTTTTTCTGTTTTTGTAAACAAACACAGGATAGGAGCTGAGACCATAAGCAGTTTTTAATATGGTACACATAGGCTGCTGCAACAGAAGGGGAAATGAAAAGGAACAAAAAATATATAACTTATGTGTCAGTTGTTAAAGTTTTCTATTGCTTTTTTCTTGTCATTTTTGTTTTAATATGTCACTAGAAACACTCCAACACCAAACATAACTTCTCCAGAAGTGGCATTTCACCACTTCAAAGTGTTGAAAAGAATACTTACAAAATAAGATATTGCCAAAAAAAAAACAAAATCCAAGTGATAAAAGTTTTTTTATACTATAACTGTCAATGACTAATGTGGCTAACTATTATAACAACTACATTCAGTTTTAGTGCTGTTGTCACCAAAAATACTGGCAATTAGTTGTCACTACAATAAAACTTCCTCCAGCTATGAGTCATCCTGCTAGTTTTCAAAGTGTTGTGGCTGTAAAAAGCTTAAGCAATATAATCCTATTAGTACATTATCGTCTAAAATGAGTCACGGCACTAAATGAGTTGTGCATGTGAAGTCCCTTCCCAGTGTGAAACCCATGCAAGCACATAGCTCTTGTGTCAGGTTGCCATTATTTGCTTTATTAGACAGTATTTTTGAAGGCTTTCAAACCACAACACCTGTAAATTCACCTTCCCCACTATTATGAACGCATCTTATGCAGCACCTGATATGGAATAGCAAAATTAGTATCTATGTTGATGATATTTATACAGATTTCCCACTATAGATATCAATGACAGCAACTATGAGCCAACAAAACACTTCACCAGTTAAAGATGTTTCTACTTTCACTCTGAATTGTTAGTACGTCAGAACTTGCTTTCCTCAAAGCTTAAAGCCCGCTGTTTGCATTTTGAGTCATATTTTTCACTTGTTCTAGAGGTACTCCTATTGAGGATTTCAATTATTTTAAATAGAAACATAAACAACTACTGAAGATACATGTCAGAAAGTTAGATTTTGAGATGAAGAGAAACACAAGGCGAAGACATTTGTTCGGAGAAATGATTTGTTTCCCTCTGTTGTCCTCCCTGAAGGTGCCATCAGTACAGCCAGACCACAGCTCTTCCTGTCAGATCCGGGGTAGACACGGGGGTGGCCGATGAGCAGTTCTTCTGTCCTCTGAAGTTGATGCGAAGGGGAAAATTTTCCACTCAACATGAGGCAAGTGGCAGCCTAGCAACACAAACCAAGCAGAGACATTTGCAGCAACAGAGAAATGCAGCTTGACCCCGCCCCCTGCTCCTCATCTCGGCTTCTTACCCACAAATACATTTCTGGAAAGCACGCCCTGTGTGACGCTCACCTGACATTCTTCGAAGCATCTCCTTTTCGTTGAGGGATTCTTCCCACGATGACCCTTCATTAGCTGATCAAAGCAAACTCCAAACCTCAAAGGTTCCTTTGTGACCCATTCTTCTGCTAAAGAAGACATATGGGGGCAATTAAATGCCAAAGCAAATTAGGGAAAGTGAACTGTGATGGGTATTTTTTTTTAGAAATCACAGAAAATGTCAAAGGCCAAGTTTTGATCTGAAGGATTTTGCCACCTCTGGGAGTCCTAATGAGATAGAGTTAATGCAGCCATTAATTAGTCTGATATAAACTGCTCTGGCACCACAGCAGATTGGTGCCTTGCATTGACACTGCACTAAACAGACATCAGTCATAAAGTTTCTTTAGGTAGAAAATGACTTCGCTGCAGAGAGATTTGCACTTCTATTTCAGCCGGCCCGCTTCAAAAGGCTCAAATGAAAATCTGTTTGTTTGAGAAACAGATTACAGAATTTACAAATCTAATTGAGGATTTTTTTTCTTTCTTTCTTTCTTTGTTGCTCAGGCGCAGACACGCCCGCACACGGAGCCAGCAACCATTAAAGCTCATTTCCATTTAGACACATCTTCAAATCACAGATTTTTCTCCCCTGGCTCTTTGTTCGCCCTCTTTCATCCAGTTTTTCTCTTTAAGTCCTTTCTCTGAATCCGCACAGTGCTGTTGCATGTGAGGACAACGCTAGGGTTTTATCAGGAACAGAAGAACCCTCCTTTTTAATTTCCTTCCCAGCTAAATGTTAAGTTATTAATGTTTATTTTCTCCTCATATAAACTTTCATCCCGTGGGATTAGGAAATGTACGCCTCAGATCCAAAGAGGGGCTGCAGAAGGAGGCAGATCAGATTGCGGTGCGTCACAACACAAATACACAATGTCTCAGATCAGTGACGGCTGAGCGCTTCTTATAAGCCCCACAGACAAATCACCTTAAAAAACCTCATGTCACCTTGCATTTGACCCTTGAACCTGCCAAAGCGGAAAAGCATAAGCTGGCTGTGGTTAATCAAACGCTGATTTTTGTCTGAGAGTGATCCTGTTGCGATATTGGCTTTTCAGACTCTGTGAAAAGCTTAAAGGGCTCCAGATAGATCTGTAATGCAGGTCAGGACCCTGTCCATTCTTCCCACATGCCTCCCCCTATTTCCTTCTTGTTCAGTCTTAATTGGCTGCCGTCTGACCCAGTCTGTAGCTTTTTTTATTCAGGACAAGCAGAGCATACAGTACCTCTTCCCAAAATGCCATTGATGTGAGGGGGTGTTCGCTACAGGTGGCTTGTGGAGCCAATAGGTCCAAATCAGTCATTACTGAAGAGAGATTTTCATTGCTCACAGTGTATTATCTACCTGTGTATTATCCCCGTCCACCTACCCTGAAAGCTTGATGCCAGCAGAACAGATAACCATTATAGCTTTCCTACTTATTTCTCTATTCCTGTCATTTCTTCTTTGCAGCAGTTCTTGGACAAGGGTGGCAGTAACTTAGCAACAGACTGGAGAATAGGAGCGGGCTCATGGATAAAGATTCAATAAATGGACAAGTGAAGAGATAAGAAGCATTGTCTGCCTCTGTGAGCGCCGCCACATGCACGCAAACTCTTTCTAAGTTAATTTCTGTGCAACAATTTGAGATTTCATCCAAGTTTCTGTCTTTTTTTACCCCCAACATCAAATAAATCAAACTTGGATCAAACATCGGGTGCTCCTCGCCCCCCCTACCACCGCAGATCTTGAATAATATACAAACACATAACTTTTTAAAGTTTTTAAACATTACAACCATGAACTTATATCTATTTCATTGAAATTCTAAATGACAGACCAGCACAAAGAAGTTGTATATTGTTTTTGCTTTCTTTTTTTTCTTCTAAATAAAAATCTAAAACTTGTGCCGTGCAAATGAACTTTATTTTCTCTTTTAGATTACTTCTTCACATTATTATAGAAGTATCAGAGAAAGGGGGAAAATAACCACATAACTAATTATCAAGGGTGCAATGGCTGATAACACATATCTTACGTTGTCATAATCTATTGAATTTTACGTTCAGTTTGCTTATGTTGCTTATTATTTTTGTTCCATCTTGTGTTTCATTAATTTCTTTGTTCTTGATCATTTGTGTTACTTTTCACAGTACCTCTGTTCCCTGGCCTTTTACACTTGATCTCTATTTGCATATTTACCCTTCTGTGTTGCATCCAGTAATCAACTTCCTTCTGGAGATACTCTCCAGTTTCAGTCACACAATGTTGTAGTCCATTTTATAGTCCATTCTGTTCCTTAAAGTATCATTTTCAATCACCTCCTCTGGTCTTTGTCTCTGCATTTGAGTCATCTACAACAATCATGACAAATATCCATAAGTGCAAAAAAGGAACATTTTTAAAGTTTTACCCCATCCTCCAGTGTCTCTGGGTTTCTTTCAGAGAAACTTCCAGGAAATCTTCCAGGAAAAGTGAGTTCTTTAGGCTTTCTGGGAGTCTTTTAGTGTTTTTCTTTTAAATTTGGGTGCTTAACAGTTTCATATTATCAAAAGAAATTTACTTCAGGCAAAGATAACCAAAGTAAATACAAAATATAGTTTTTCAACTTTTTAACTCGTTTTTCCTCAACAATTGTCACATGCTGTAAGCGTTTCTGTCCAGTAGAGGGCAGAGCAGACACACAGCAGACATACGGAAGCTCATGTAAAATGAATGAAAGTCAGTTTTACACATACTAAACCAACACCATCAAGTTGAGTTAAGACCATTTTATGAGTTTTGGTCAATTCTCAATTGAATTTCTAAGTAGAATAATGGCTATAATCAGGGTGTGATCACTTTCCAATAATATCAACCTGTAATAGTTTTAAAGGACAACTTTTGCAATAAGGGAGGAGGCACTTTTACATGGAAATAGCTTCTCTATATTTTCTAAGAAGAGTGATTCACGTTTATCTCCTAGTCCCAGACATGTTGCATTCTGTTTCTGTTGCTATTGGCTACATTATCATGAAAATACTGATGTTTATCAAAATACTGATGTTTATCGCGTATAATTGTCAAAATAACAATAATATATATTTACAATTCTTAAACCTCTTTTGAACCTCCTACTGAAAAGAATTTAAAACTACTTTCACCCCTGACCTCGGCAGCCTTTGAGTTTATTTTACAAGTAAAGAGAAAAGAGATGATCGAAGTTTTCATACAAATGCCTATAAATAAAACCATGTACGTCTAGAATTATTATTTCATAACAAGTTGCCAAATAAGTGTGCTGTTTTGCGTCTGAGCATGTCATAAAGGCTGCGGTTCCCCTCCATTCTGATGGGGGGAAGATCTTCAGACGCAACTCTTACAAAAGTTGAGAAGAGAACCAGGAACAGCGGATCTGAACGCTCTCAGCCATGGGTTCCTTATTACCCTATTTAGTCTATCTGTTTCTCTTTGCGTCAAACGTTTGCGGTAAGATATTTGACTTTTTACTGCATATTATTTCTTTGACACCTTTTCAAGTTCTCACCTGCTGAGACGACTTGGCGCTTCCCCGAATTTCAAATTATTATAATTTGTAAGTGTTTAAATTAAAGGAACCCGGTTGCTGGCGGGTACAATTATAAAACGTTGTTTTCTTAATGAATATTAAAGGGGGTTGGAGGTTGAGAGAGTTTTGGATGACTTAAACAGGGCGACAATGTTCGATGCTCCTAAACTCTTCACTCTTCCTTATAAGGGAGTAAAAACAGCCGGGATGCTCTTCCCAGGGCGAGGTGATCTGCGATTATTAGAGCCACAACAAAATAAAACTTCACTTACTTAGCGGATATTATAAAGAACGCTTTTGGTTTTATTTCGAGTCGGTGGTATTAAAACGGGGAAACAAAGTTACATCAAACTTTGTGGGTCGTCAGAATTGATTTTAAATTATTAGCCTCTGTAACTCTCCATGACTTTGTGAACAGCTGTATTTATTCATTTATTTACTGCGACTCCACTCAACATGGAAGCTGATTTAATGTCACATATTGGCAAAAAAGTATCTGGTCACTCCTCCAAATAATTAATTTGAATGTTTCAGATGATCTTCTTTATCACAGATTTTAAAAAAAAACTCCAGCTCCTATGATTTATGCTTTTACACATTCCAGCCTAGGACTCTGACAGGACGCCACCTGTGTCATGTCACAACTCTAGTTACTCTACTAAATGTTCAACCGCTAACTTGTGGTATTATAATTGCTTTTTGCCTGTCCTGTCCAGCTGTGTGTGTGTGTATATACATATATAGACAGAGAAACAGAAAAAAGCAAGTGAGTGAGTGAGAGAGGTGGGGCAAAAAGTGTGAAGTAAGAGAGATTAGAAAAGATGAGAGAAAAATGCTAAAGAGAAAATAAGACCACATCCTAGAAGTCTGCTTCTACATCTGCAGAAAGAGAGAAGTGGTATTATAAATAACTGCGAGCTGGGTCAGAGGAGACTGAGGTGCATAATAAGCAGATATCATCAATGTTCTACAAACTTGATACTTAGAGTCACCCAAACTTCATGTGGCGTTTAGACTACTTAAGGATTAGAGAGGTTTGTGAAATGGGCTTTTGTGTAATTCAAAGCATGAGATGGATTGGGGTTAAGCATGCCACCATTAGACATTAGAGACGTGTCTGCTGGAGTACAAATTATGCCTGTCTGTCTAACCATCTTATGATAAATTAGTGTTTAGCAATTGCCAGCTTTTAGACACATTTTGGACAAGTACATTTATTCAACTTTGTGCGAAAAAATTTGGGGACGGTATGACTGGCCTGCACAGAGTCCTTACCTCCTTTAGAGCAGAAATTGTGAGTCAGTCTTTCTTTTCCAAACTCAGTGACTGACCTCACAAATGCACATCTAAAGAAATAGTCAAGATTTCTCATAGATACACATCTAATCATTGTAAGAAATTCCCAGATGATTTGAAGTGGTTATGGTTCTGAATGTTGGCCAAACTCAAATTAAACCACTTTAGTAAGGATTAAAAATGGGATCTTCATATTTGTGAAGACAGAAGAGCAAATACTTTTGGCTATATGCTTACTGAAATGCTAAACTGAAATATTATCATCATAAACAAAAATAGACCAAATACTAAGGACACTGTCAGATGAGTCTGATCTTTTAAAAAAGCTGATTGAAAACTTCTGCTTTCTCATTCATTTTTATCAGAAGGTTTCTAAATATTCTTGAAGTGCAGTCGCTTCTATCACTTGGTACGACTTCACCTCTTCTATCACAGTTCCCCTGATCCCTCTGTAGAATAGCTGTAACCAAGTATTTGATAGAGTCTCAGGTATTCATATGACTTCCAAATTTTTTTCGCAAACCAACCCAGTAGGTGTCCCTAAAATTTAAAAACAAAAGGCTGATGTTGAAGATTCAAAGAGCAGTTTGTGTTTTTTTCCCCCATATACTCACACATTTAATAAATTGAGTAGATAAGAGGAGAAAACAAACCTTTTCAGATCTTTATGACTTTATGAAATGTTTCTTTGCTTTCACTTTCACAGGTTCCAACATATGCACATCTCGTGGAGTCACCACTTGTCGAGAATGTCTTGTTGTTCATCCTAGCTGTGCATGGTGCTCTGATGAGGTAAACATGTACACATTACCTTGCAAAAATGCTAATACTCTGCTGTTTTGTATGATGGATAAAAACTAAGTTTTGCAAAGCCATAGAGCAGATGGAAAAACACGTGTTGTTTTTTTCTGAATTTCTTTTTAATCAAAAAAATCTGAAAAGTGTGGAGAGCTTTTGTGTTTAGTCCCCTTGTCAAAATAGATGTAGAGGACAGAGGAAAGAGTTGAGGCGGATACTCTAATCAAATAATAGAAAGCAAGAAGTTTCTTGTAAATATGCAAAACGCTACAATGGTAGAAAACATGTGGCCTTAATCCACCATGTACAGAGTGAAACATGATAGTTTTAGCATCATGATGTGGAAATGCATTACTTGAGTGTTGATAGGATGATGGATAGAGGCTGTAGGTGTGGCCAGATTATAGTTTAATTACTTATTGCCTGATTGATTAGCTGAACACGGGAAAAACTATAAATGAAATTATTAAATAGGTGGAATTAAAAGTTAGATCCATGATATGGAAATCTTCCCATCTGGTCCAGCTCCTCATGTGAGTCTCAGTATAACTTCCCATCTGTCTCAGTCACTGCTCACACAAAGGATCAGCTCTTGGTCCATGATATCAGCACTCAGGTGTCTGTAGTAATTCACACACACACAACGTTAATGTGGATCCTGCGTGCCTTATAAGCTTTGAGTTAAAGTCAGGGCCAAACAGTAAGAAATACAAGAAAAAGAGAACGTTCAGGATCACTGATTAATTCCTGGTTACGAGGCTTTTGGAAACATCTTTCAGGTTACAGTAACCAAAAAGAATATTAAAAAATCAGAAATAGATACCCCTCAGTTGAGTCAGAATAAAAGTCATACTTTCCAGTTTCATTTCATCTTGTTTTATTTTTGACTCTCAACACCAAGTATTGGATGCATCTGCTTTTCAGGTGTTTGGGAAAGGAAGATCCACTTTATCTCGCTGTGACCTCAAAGAAAACCTAGTTAAAGAAGGGTGCAGCGCTGCAGCTATAGAGTTTCCCACCAGCAAGTTGGAAATTCAGCAGAACAACCCTCTCAGTGACAGGGCTTCGTCTACAGCTGATGTAACTCAAATCAGACCTCAGAAACTCCAGCTGACATTAAGGATAGGTATGTTTGTCTTAAAAGCCACATAGAAATGATAAAACATTTGCTAAACTTACCCTACTTTCTTTTTTCACCCAGGTGACACCAAGCGTTTCACAGTGAGTGTGAAACAGGTGGAGGATTACCCTGTGGACCTCTACTACTTGATGGATCTCTCATATTCAATGAAAGATGATCTTTTAAAGTTGCAAACCCTGGGCAACAAGCTTGCTGAAACAATGGGCAAAACAACTAGTAAACTGCACATGGGATTTGGAGCATTTGTGGACAAGACCACTTACCCTTACCTCATTACCTACCCTAAGGGGGCAATTCAAAATCCTTGTGTTGGGTAAGTGGTATCATTGAGTGTTTGTGGTTTGCATAGGAGATGAGTTACAATCATTACGTTTTCTCTCTATAAGTGTGGGCAATGGAAGAGGATTAGGGCGTCTCTATAAGTGTGGGCAATGGAAGAGGATTAGGGCCACCAAAAATAAATAAATGAAATTAAATTAAGTTGACATGAATCTCTGAATTCTAACCTTAAACTCAGAATCAACGTTGAATTTAAATTGCTTATGCACCACCAGGAAAAACTGGTCTCAAAACTCAAACTTACCAAGCAAATTTGGAACAGGTTCTCGATGTGTATAAAGTGCAGGGTTACAAAACAAACAAGAAAAAGTTATGTGATTACCTAATTAAACAATGTTTGTTTAGTTTGGATTTACACAAATTTAAATTCTGAGATTAGTCAGAATCCTTTTTTTTTTCTTATCTCATTGGTCCTAATCCTCTTCCATGCTGTCCACACTGCAAAAAAACAAAATCTTAACAAGTATTTTTGGTTTGGTTTCTCGTGCAAATATCTTAATACACTTGAAACTAGATAAATCTAAATAAAAAGTAACTTTTCAGCAAGACTTGTTTTAAGTAAATAATTCTCAAATTAACTTATTACATGGGGGGAAAAAGTCTTGTTATAAGTGAAATAATCTGCCAATGAAAGTAGTACTTTTTCATCAATATTAAGGAATTATTTACTTAAAACAAGTCTCTACAACTTGCTAAAAAGTTACTTGTGAGTTAGTTTTGTCTTATTTCAAGTGTACTAAGATATTAGAACTAGAAACTAGACCAGAAATACTTGGTAAGATTTGGGTTTTTGTAGTGGTTTGAAAACTTAAATTTGAACTTTCTAACTTCTGTTCTGTGTCTCTATGAACAGAATTAACGACCAATGCCAGGCTCAGTTTGGTTTCAAGAATGTGTTGTCGCTGACAGAGAAGGTGTCTCGCTTCACTGAGGAGGTGCAGAAACAGAAGGTGTCCAGAAATAGGGATAGTCCGGAGGGCGGATTTGATGCTATCATTCAAGCAATGGTGTGCAAGGTAAGATTAAAAAAATTACTCTTCAGACACTGTTGTTCAGACTTCAAAATTGTGATTAATTCAGCTTCATGTCCGATATTTTTTAGGACAAGATCGGATGGCGTCCAGATGCCTCACATCTTCTGGTGTTGACCACTGACGCCAAAACTCACCTGGCCCTGGATGGACGCATAGCTGGCATCGTTCAGCCCAATGACGGAGAGTGTCACCTCGACGATAACAATAATTTCAACAAATCCACTGTGCTGGTATTTAAGAATAACTAAGATGATAAACAAAAGTTGAACAATGAATTATATTATGAACTGTTGTAACCCCTGTGTTTTTCAGGACTATCCTTCATTGGGCCTAATAACAGATAAGATGTCTGAAAACAACATCAATTTAATTTTTGCTGTGACCAGTTATGTCGTACCACTTTACCAGGTGAAAAATACAAGTACAAATATTTTAATATTACAAGAAATAAAAAAATATATATTTATAATCAATATGTTATTGTTTTAGGAATACAGTCAGCTGATTCCAGGCACAACTGTGGGAACGCTATCTGATGACTCTGGGAATGTCATTCAGCTGATTAAAGAGGCCTATGAGGTACAAATATATTTTCATGGCAGAGGTTGTGCTACAAGTGCAATAAACACATTGCTGTAAAAACAAGAAATTCCCACCTTTCTTCTCTTTGATGTTTTTGTCACACTTCAGCGTTTCAGATCTAAAAAACGCAAAATGCAAATGTGGCCCCACATGACGAGCAAATTGCAACCATTAATAACCCAGTCATTAACTGTATATAATAGCATTTTCTGGAAAACTGAGTAGCAACACCCAGGTCTGATTACGGCCTGTCCTGTGAAATCAAGAACTCAGTTAAATATTCTGACAGCATGAAGCTCTCTGAAAGATGCCTAAAAGCAGTACTTCATGCCAAAATCTAATGAAATTTATTTGAGATACACTTTACATAGACAATAATGATAAACTAACAGGAAATCCTCATATGTGCAGAAAATTCGCTCTAAAATGGAGCTGGAGCTCTTGGGAGTCCCAGAGGAGTTGAATCTCTCATTTAATGCTTCTTGCCTCAATGGAGAGGTGATTCGTGGACTCAGGTCCTGCTCTGGTTTGAAGATCGGGGACACAGTATGTATTATTTACAATTTTTAGACCATATACAGTACGTTGCATCAGTTTACCTGCATTTGTTTTTAATTAAATAAATTTTTCTCCCTAGGTGTCTTTCACTGTGGATGCTCAGCTCCGTAGCTGCCCCAAAGAGAAGAGCCGCACTTTTACCATCAAACCTCTGGGCTTCAAAGATTCGCTGGAGGTGACAGTAAACTTTGCTTGTGGCTGTGACTGTGAGGCCAAGGCAGTACCCAACAGTCCAGTGTGCAGCAATGGCAACGGGACCTATGAGTGTGGA
The DNA here is from genome assembly GCF_002775205.1 of Xiphophorus maculatus. Classification (NCBI taxonomy): domain Eukaryota; kingdom Metazoa; phylum Chordata; class Actinopteri; order Cyprinodontiformes; family Poeciliidae; genus Xiphophorus; species Xiphophorus maculatus. Next base: position 6,491,928 of record NC_036458.1, on the reverse strand, counting down.
GTTTGCCAGTGTCACCCGGGCCGACTGGGTTCGCTCTGCGAGTGCTCGCAGGAGGACTATCGTCCGTCCGACGATGCCAACTGCCTCCCAAGTTCTAACAGCTTGATATGCAGTGGAAGAGGAGACTGCTTATGTGGACAGTGCTCCTGTCACTCAACTGGGTTTGGTCAGGTCTGGGGAAAGTACTGTGAATGTGACGATTTCAACTGTTTGCACTTCAAAGGAGCTCTTTGCTCTGGTGAGTATGTGCAAGTTTTCCTTTAAGTGTTTTAGTAAAGTGGAGGAGTTGTCCTTGAAGTTTTTAGCAATTTACGAGGTTGACTTTTAAACAGCTGACAGTCTTTTGACAGATAATAGTGAATCTAATTTACTCTTAGCTGATTAGTGTTGACTCATGGCTCACCCTTACACTGGAATAAGTTAAAGAAATCAACCATACATGAATGGTCTTTTCAAGGTCCTAGCAAGGTCATGATAAAGTTTAAAGATTTCCTGGGCTATTACCACATCCTGGAATGGTCCTAAAGAATCCAACCAGGGCCTGGTCCAGGGAGATAGGATATGTTGTAGGATTGTCAATGGGCTGCAAAACATCATGCATGCACAAACCCATATCAAAGGACATTTAACATTCCCCAATAATTGGGATACCTTGAGAAAGGGAGAACATGAAAATGCTTTGCAGCAATAAACTGAATCTCATTATGGGTTGTTCTTGAGTAGCGTTTACATGTTTCCTTGTGTATCTGGTCCACAAACATGACTTTCTTTTTTTTTGGTCTATATTGAGTTTAGAGATACGTGTGGTTGTGCATGGTTGTCTATCCTGTGGGTTTCTGTATGGACTGGTGATCTGTCCATACTGTAAGAACAAATGGTTGTACACCATGAACGGATGGACGCATTCTTGTCTTGCTTAGTCTATAACAAAGTCAAAAGACACTACAGTCACAGCAGGTTCCACTCAAATTACCATTCATATTTTAATGAGGGCAGAGCCACCTGTAAAAAACTCACTCAGTCACTGGGAGAAACAACTCAAACAGAAAACAGAAATAGCTTAGAATTTAAATGTGATAATTGAGGTGAAAAATGACTGAAAATAATAAGCTTATTTTTTACCAACTGACCCTAAGTTCTTTAAAGCATTACAATATTTACACACTTATAGCTTGTTCTGATTAAATATTTCTACTTTTATCTCAGTAAAATTATGGAAAAACATTTATGGAAAAAAACTCACTGATTTATTTACTCATATCTGAGCTGAGATTCATTTTTTATTTTTTATTTTCGTAATCTGTAACCCTGTTGCAAAAGCATTTCAACACACTCCCCCTAACCTCACTCATATTTGAATGGTATGGTAGAAAATAACATGGTGACTTGTTGTATCTTAACCAATAATTTAGATGATGTTTAACAGAGTGTTATTATACTGTTAAGACTTTTTTTGTGTGTGTCATTTGGGAGTTTTGTGAATCAGGAAAGATCTAGCTGCTCTTCCTTTCCTTTTCCCCCTCCTTAGATTTTCACTTCTTCTCTCTGCTCTGTAAACACATCTGGATGAGTTTACATCATTTTTCTTGTTACCTAGCTGGAAAAATCAAAGGGTTCACATTTTAAATGTATATGAAGTCGTTCTTTGTTTACAAATACCTGTAAATAATTACATACCTGCAGTAATTGAGTACATGACCATAAACAGCACAACTCTCTGTCAGAAATCCAAAGTGTTTATGTGAGACTTCAAGTGTTTTGTTTTGGGAAGTCAGTTGCTGGTGCCAGGATATGACTGTGTTCTTGCTAAAGAGCTTCGTGTTGTGCTTTAACGTCCCATGACAAGTCTGCACAGCTCAGTGCTCAGCTGAAGACATAAAAGTTGCATTTACCTTCAGGTATGTGATAATAGTTTGGGGTGTGTATGGGTTGAGCATTAGCAAATCAGGAATTTCCTCTTTGACTTCTCACAACAGCATCGTTTTGCTGATATTTTTTAATGTTGAAAGCATAAATTGTTAAGCATAGAGTAGCTATTTGATTTATAAAAGGAGTTTAAAATTAATAAATAGCATTTAGTTGAGCCTGCAACCAAACAATACCCAAACCAATTTCGCACATACGTAACATCAGCTAATTTTAATTAGAAATAAGCTAATGATGCTATGATAACCACTGGTTTACATTTTTGTAAGCCAACTGGGGCTTTTTATTTTCCAGATCTCATTCAAAAACATTACTTATAAAAACGTATATAATTATATAAAATTATATAATCACCATCATTTCATTAAATAGTTTGACTGATTTCCTAATGTCTCAATTGCTTGTTGCAATTCCTATTACTCATGAAATACAAACTAAATTCATGTGATTGTGGCTAAAATGGATATTTTTAGTCATAGGAGCCACCCCAATAATTTCCCAAAAATAAATTTAATAATAATAATTTTTAGTGGTCACCATCTAGACACCCCGTAAAAAAAAGTTTGGATTTCTTAAATGAATGCCTGCACATTTGACTGCATCAATTCCCTTCAGTTATTTCTAATTGAAATATGTGGTTGTTTGATAGGTACTATTGTAACAAGAGCTCTTTAAAGTAGCATTTCTTGTTTCTGGTGAGCTGAGATGCTTCCTCAAACATGAGGTCATCTTTTAAAGAGCCTCCACTAGTGAGTGGTCTTTGCTGACTTTTAGTGCAGCTCATTTACGCTCACAAAGCTGTAACCAGAGGAAAACTATCCACTGTGCTTTGGAACAATGATTTTATTTATTTAGTGTTATTATAATGTTTCCTTGGTAGAACTGGTCTCCTTCGTTACCAATTCAATTTTTGGCTCAGGGCAAAAAGAAAACATCATTGATATTTTTTGTGGCAGTGTATTTTTTCCATTGCTGAGGGCAGTGGGACAGAACAGGAGAAAACACGCATTGCTCCGGGGCCCATAAATATTAGGAAAGAGAGCAGGAAAGTTTGCATTCCGCTGCTGGCAGCTCCTCTCCTCCCTTTCTGCAGAGTGAAGCTCTGTTTTAGTGCCCTGTCTGCTTTCCTGTTCTTGTCTTTTTTTTTCTTCTTTTTTTTTACTGTGACAACCCTCTTCCTTAAATTTCTTCAAAATCCCAGCATGATGTAAAACCTTTAAACTAAGTGTAGCTCTGTTTTGTGCAAAAACATGCATTAACTTTTTCAGGTGACAGCTCTGGTACTATCTGTGTTGCATTTTAATCTCTTAATTGTTACGTGGAAACAGCACGCCAGATTAGGTGGTGGCTTTATTTAGCTATGTGAAATTGTTAACCACAGTCACCACAGGTAACCATGACAATAAAAAAAACACTGAAGAAGAAGCTACAGAAAATAAGGTGTAGGCACTGTTGTTTTGTTAAGTTTACAGCAGAGGATGGTTACTCTTTGAGCTGTTGAATCAGAGACCCTTGGACTATGTGTAACATTCCAGGATCAGTGACTTCCCGCATTGTGATCCAGCTGGACTGTGACTCACACATTATCCAGAAAGAAATCCTGTTTGGCTTTCTTACAGTCTACAGATCTCTGCAATTGTTTCTGAGGTTGCCTAACGTCCTGATGCAGTGTCTGCCATTGTCCAAAAAGAAAAGCTGACTACGAGAGTCTGTCAGCAAATAATTGCCGCGCCGTAACAACACTTTGTGCTTCCTATGCTTTTGCGCTCTGAGGGTGCATTTTATATGACCACCTGCCCAACAATGAGCTTAGAATAAGTAATAACAACAAAAAACCCACGCAACGAATTTTATGAACATGTCTTTTTCCAAGTGGACACAATTAGCCAGCAACTTCTTAAACTCATTAAGGAAAGAAAACTCATTAAAATGCTGATTTTTCTTTGTTTTTGGAAGAACTAATTAATTACAACCAGTATCTTTGTTGCCTTTCATGGCTGAAATAACAGTTAGGTTCTCTTTGTTACTAATTGGTGATTATCGTATTACAGATTCAACTAAAACATTGTTCGTTGGTCTTCATATTTGCTCATGCAACATGTTTTCAAAGACACACAGGAAAGAAGCTCATTAACACAAAAACAATAAAACTACACTCTCAGACGTCTGAGAAAACCGCAGTGACTAACTCCTAATTTCTTGATGGCTCAGCCCTCTTTAGAGCCACAAATGTGTATTAAGAAATATAACAATACATAATCCAGCACATTTAAATACAGGGTACTTAAGAGAGTCAGTGATTAACTTTACAATTATGCAATTTGTATTTCGTAGGTTTGTTTGTCTAGCCTCACCCATGAGATTAAAACTTAAAATGGGCTGAATATAGTGTAGTGTAGAAAAGCCTATGGGACTTACTGCTACTAATGGGTGAAAATGCAAACAGATCAGAGTCAGGAAGTGGATAACCACATCGTGCTATTTTTACCATTCCATTTAAAACACGATGAGTGACAGCTCCTGCAGTGCTACACATAAGAGTCTGCACAACTTGTGAAGATAAATGAAATGCTTTATTATAAAAGATTGTTTGTCTGTATTACAACTACACATGCTAAAATGCTTCCATTTTCTAAAAGTGAGTTTTGAAGAATTTTCCCTCACTGAGTGACTCACTGAATGCAGAGGCAAGATATGGATCTTCTCCACCCATTTGGCTATTCCTGTGCAGCAGCCATTTCCCGATGATGAACACACGTTTACTGTAATTTAATGTCTTGTTCTGTTCTTTCTCCCAATTTCAAGTGGATACTGGCATTTGTGTCAAAATGTATTTATGAATCAGAGAAAAGAAAGCCATATTTTTTTAATTATAAGATCCCAGACGCGCATACACATAAAATAAGAATGCAATAGTTAACTTTATTTTATAGCTATTGCAAGAGTCAAAATGTGTAGCAACAGATATTTTTTTCATATATATTTTCCCTACCAAATAAATATACTTCTAGAGCTGTGCCACCCTCCATGGCAACAACTGACATCAAATGTTTTTGCTAGCTGGAAATGAGTCTTTACGTTGCTGAGAAGGAATTCTGATCAACTCAACTTTGCCAAGTTGTTTTAATACAGAACGATTGTAGGGTTCCTTATCATTAATGGTATATTTAAGGTTTATAACAGGAGCCAAACCGTCCCTGCTATTCCACTACTGCTACAAGTTATGCTACTTTTATATAAACAAAATATTTAAAGAATTTTTACACACATTCACCAGGGGTACAAGTAAAAGTGGAGAACTCTGTATCTACCTTTAAATAGAGTTTCCAAGAAAAAGCAAGATGTCTTCACTGTTCACACAAAAGTAGAATAAACTCGCAGATGAACCAGAAATAAAATGACATCAAAACATATAGTTATTTTGTCAAATTAGCTAAAATAATTTCAGCTCATCAAGCTGAATTGAGCTGATGCGTCTGTTTCTGTTTCCCTCAGATCATGGGAAGTGTAACTGTGGGTTCTGCCAGTGCGACGCTGGCTGGAAAGGAGACAACTGTAACTGCACCACCCGCACGGACACCTGCGTGTCCAGCTCAGGGCTGCTGTGCAGCGGCCGGGGTAACTGCGAGTGCGGGGTTTGTCAGTGCACTCAACCCGGTGCCTTCGGAGACACGTGTGACAGGTGCCCCACCTGCCCTGACGCCTGCACAATAAAGACGTAAGTACATGCCACATTGTTTTTGCTATAACATCTCTAAATCTATGAGTTATATTTGTGGCCGTTGTGTTGTCTTGTTTTTTGTGGGGTTTTCATTTGCAGCATCATTGCTCTTTGGACTTCACCTTGCATGAAACTGTTAGGTGTCGAGAACATATTGCACGACATACACAACACACAACATGTTGCACAACAACATTTTAATAGCTCTGTGATAGTTTGAATTTCCTTTGTAAAACTACCACATGCTGCAGCTAAAGCATTGAAGTTTAAACTGGCCTTATTGTATAAAGCTGACGGTGTTCCATTGTTGCTTGCAGGCAGTGTGTTGAGTGTCAGCACTTCAAAAGAGGACAGTACATCAATGACAGCAGCTGCAACAGAATCTGCAAAAATGAAATTCAAATTGTGGACCAGTTGAGTAAGAAAATGAATGGGAATGGGGGTGAGTGCTGAGAACTCTCTCTGGTCCCATTTTTTACGTGACCCTGGGCTGTTGTGGTCATGTTGTGTTGTTGCATTCCTTCACTTTGCATGAATTTCACCTGATTACGGTTGAACTATCTTGCTGACCTATACAAATCGCTGTTTTTAATGAAAAACATTGTCTCACGTTATTCTTAAATGGTTCTGTTCTTTTTTTTCTCCTGGTAGAATTCCAACAAGGCATTGCAGTGAACTGCTCCTACAAAGACGAGAACTGCATTGTGCACTTCCAGTATTATGAAGACAAAACTGGCACATCTATCTTGTATGTGGTGAAAGAGCCAGGTACTGTGAAATATTTTAGTGTTTATTAGGAATTTAAACTGTCAGAGAAACAAAATTATTTCCGTATTTTTTGGACTATAAGCTGCTACTTTTTTCCCACGCTTTGAACCATGCGGCTTATAGCCCGGTGCGGCTTTTCTGTGGATTTTTCTTCAACCGCCAGGGGGCCCTTTAGCAGGAAGTGAATCATTGGAAGTCAAAAGTGGAAATCAAAGAAGAAATTGCTCATTTTTATTTAGAACAAGCACATGCTAGCAGCAGGTACGACAGGAAAATGTTTTCAAACTCATATGATGCAGCTTTTAACTTGAAGGCTATCGATCTGGCAGCACAGGAGGGAAATAGAGCCGCTGCACGAAAGCTCGGCGTGAACGAGTCCATGGTTCAGCGTTGGAGACAGAGTGCTGCATCCTTAATAAATCCAGCAGATTTATTAGGAAAACTGCTTACTGTACTGTACGTTTCCAGTTTTTTTTTTTCTTTCGAAAAATTTGGAGGTGCAGCTTATAGTATGGTGCGCTCTATAGTCCGGAAAATACGGTATTTAGGTAAATCAGGACAGAAGATTTTGTTCCTGTTTATCTCTGGCAAGGAACAGTGTGTGCATATAGGAATGTGTTATTATATAAAGAACACTTCTCAGAGTTAGTTACACAGCTAGACGGTGCAGCGCCACAATAATGAGAGAATACAAATGGGAATCTGAAAGTATCTGTTTCTCAGAGTGTCCCGAGGGTCCTGACATCCTAGTGGTGCTCTTGGCGGTGGCTGGAGCCATTCTGCTCTTGGGTCTTGTTGGTTTGCTCATCTGGAAGCTGCTGGTTACCATCCATGATCGCAAAGAGTATTCCAAGTTTGAGGAGGAGAAAGCCAAAGCCAAATGGGATACGGTAAGTATCAAAGATACCAAACCATGTAGAACCTCCCAACCAGGGGTGGATCTACTGGAGTGGCAGTTGCCACTCCAACTGAGAGCCTTGCCACCCCATAGATATTTTTCTAGATCTGCCCCTCCTGTGACAAACACACTTTTGAATCAAGTTGATTTTTTTTTCATGTTCCAGGCTAACAATCCTTTGTACAAAGGAGCCACTTCCACTTTTACCAATGTAGCGTACAAAGGAAACTAGCATCTGGATCCAGCGAGGAAATAATTCAGGGAATGGTGACGTTGATGGAATGGGAGGAAGATCTTTTACACTGTCATTAGACCGGCTACTCATGTATTGCTGTCAACAGTTCAATGTGATGATTCTACACAATGTAAAACATTACAAATTATTAATATGAGTCACAATCTGTTCGCTCTTAGGCTTTTTGGTTTTTAAGAGGGTGAGTTTTATGCATATTTTCTATGGACTACGTTAAACTCAAGCTTTCAGGTTACACTTAAGTGAACTGCTGTTTAAATTTTCCAATATGTGTGTTTATTTTTAGGAAGGTGTTTTCATCTCTACAGTAGTTGTTGGGAGTTTGTTGTGCTTTGTGTGAAAATTGTTGTTGGGCAAATTGAATGTAAAACTGCTGTACTTAATTATTAAACCTTGTTTCTGTTGCATTTATGAATTAGGCTTACAATGATGCCTGGGGTGTGGATTGTATTATAAATATAAACCAGTAGTGGTGTATCATTCATGCATGAGCAGTTTTTTGCTTTTTATGTTTTGCGTTTGCACAAATGCGTTGCTCAGCGCATTATAAATTCATATTGTATTTAGTATTTGGGCATTTTACATTTTTTAAAGTTTATATTTAAAGAGCTTTTGGGTAATTTAAATGGGAAATAATGCTACAAATCTGATGCATTTTGATTTTATGTCTGTCTTTTGCACAATTGAAACTGCTTTCTCACTGATGCTTTCTCACTGTTTGACAAGTTTTTTTCTTACATTTGGGGAACTTATAGCGTTTGTGACTTGTAAGATGTTCTTTCTAAAATGTCAGGGAGATTTTTTAAAGATCAAACACTAGATGATCTTTAAGACTCATACTTGTCATCCACAGCGTCTTAGAATAGAAATAGTCAGATTCTCTTTGTTTACTTAGTACCAATAAATGTTTTTGGGGAATTCTGAAAATTGATTCTTTATTCATTCACTTTGCTCCTGTTGTCTAACATGTGCCTATTTTCAACAACATTCTCTCAACATGCTGCATGACTTTTGTCATTTTGTAATGCTTCCTGTTTTCTTGAATACAGATCTATAGTCAGCCTCTGCGTTCACATGCATGGACTCTCTTGATAAATCGGATACAGACTGATTAAACTTCCCCTCCATTAAAAACTCACATTATTGTCAACATCATGTTTGACATGAAGGAAGTGCAGCCACAACAAAAATGGGAAGTGTTTTTTATAATCAAGCTGTTCTAATAATTGGTTGTTTGATGAATACCTATTGCGTATTTTAATCCTTTTTGTAAACAAAACTTAAATCTATAAAACTCTCTCAAACACAATATTGAAAGTTATTTATTTGAACTAGACCCTAATAGTGTTGACGTTTAAGAAGATTATGTACATTTTTAGTCATTGCAAAATAACTTATGCTACCAATAACTAATGTTTAGAATAATGTCACAGAAATTAATCCAAAATTGTTCACCAGGTTTTAATAGCAAAAATATCTCCTGAGGAAAACAAGATAATTTTCCTGGAATTACGACAGACTTGCCAACACAAACCGATACTTTGGAAACGAAGAGAGAAAATTATCTTTAATAACTGGCACTGGAAATATTCTCAGTATGTGTCTCCCCCTAGTGTAGAAAAAGTGCTAATGCACACATTATAGTTTTCCTTAGCGTGTAAGAAAGTAATAATGCAAACAAAGATGTTTATTTGTATTGCACCATTCAGACTCAAGGTAATGCAAAGTGCTTTGCAGGAAAGTAAAATAACATATATCAATAGAAATACATTAAAAACAAACTATATTAACAATAAAAACATATCACATGAGAAAGAAGCAAAGTTTTTGACAGGAAGCAATTTACTCAGACAATATTTTTAAAGTGATAAATGACTGATTTATTTAAGAAGACTAATTAATGAAATTTCTATCTGAGTTAATCAAACTGTGTCTTTTGGTTGCTTTGTGGACTGGTCCAGATTTCTCTTTTCAGAATAAAGTACATTTTTCATTTAATCTAAAAATCAAATTAGAAGAGTGAAGGTTCACAGAATCCACATTTATTTATTTCCCTATTTATTTACTTACTTAATTTTGACTGAAATGACTCTCCATACCTGTGCAATGTTAAAAGCAATGTGCTTTTTTAACTGATTAATATTAGCTGTCAGCATGTTTCAACCCTTGATATCTTTTCCGCTTGTTCCTGAATGCGTCACTCCCTTCTGCGTCAGATCCATCATGGCGGCGCCCCGCACCGTGGACGGAGTGGAGGCTGAAAACACTGAAATCAGCTTGACACTTTCAAATTCTTCCCCTGAGGACTCCAAAAGGCCTCAGTTCGGGACACGCTTCCTTACAGACCCGCGGCAGGTCTTCCAGCACAACGCATGGTCGGTACCACAGACCCAAATAGGATGGAATGGGTTCTTGTGTATATTTTGAGTGGAGGAGACTTTTTCAGCATTATCTTTAGCTTTGGTTGAGTTCAGCTTTTGCAACGTTGCGATTTTTTGTTTATTTATTTTTAAATTTTGTAAGCAAGCCGACTCTTAGAAAATACGACTGTTTATGTATAAAATTACTTCCCCCCTCTACTGTGTGCATTACGGTAAAAGGGCAGTATGGTTCCCCGCCGTTAGCGTAAAAAAGTTCTCTCGATTAGAGTGAGCAGAGATTATTTTTGTTTAGAAATTATTTTAAGAAATTAAAATAGAATTTAAAAATAAGATCATAAAAATAAGACATTTTTAAATGTCAGAAAATCATTATCAGCAACTTTGGATATATCTCCAAAAATCAAGGTGATGGTAATAAAGTTACCATATTTGATGGTTAGCCAATACATTTTCAAAATTATTCGTTGATCAAATAAATAAATAAATACATATTTTTTTAATCTATGAAGGTGAGGTCACTGAGGTTCAGTGTGAGAATTCATTATGTACTTTACCTTAATGCACTGTGTACGGGCGAAACTACTCTTTTAACAGAGAATTGTTGATGCCACTAACACAATTGTTAAATTCTCCTTCAAATCTGCATCCAGACATAAAAAAACATATAAATTAAGCCTAATAAAACACATCAAAATATCAGACACAATTTCTTCACTGTCAGTTACTTTATTATTCATTCACAAAGTTGGAATAATAATGTTTTGTGGTCTCCAGGGACAATGTTGAGTGGACTGATGAACAGGAAGAAGCTGCAAAGAAGAAAGTTTCAGAAAACAATCAGCCTTTGCCTCTAGAAAAACAAGGTTAGATTATACTTTTGAAAATTATTATATGTTTATGTTTATATATTAGAATTAAATCATGATTATTTTTTATTATTCTGACCTTTGAGAAGGAGATGTGTGCTATGTTGTAGGAAGTGTGCTTTATTTATTATTTTAACACTAGCTTTTCTGCCTTTTACTTCCAGAGGAGTACAACAGCCGGGCCAGTGAATACTGGAATGAGTTTTACACGATACACGAGAATCGCTTCTTTAAAGACCGTCACTGGCTCTTCACAGAGTTTCCAGAGCTTGCCCCACAGCGTAACCCGAACCACGAATCTCAACCAAACAACTCGGGCATGGACAGCAGCCATCAGGACGGATTTGAACAAAAACAATGCAGGGATTTTGCAGCTTTGTCTGGTGACAACTGTGACTTTCCAGGATCCTCTGCCACATATCGCATCCTGGAGGTTAGAGATCATTCTAGCAGCAAGTTGGTCACATTTTACCCATATAAATGTTTTAAATATAGTTTTATTTAGTTCAGGAAATTGTCAGATTTTGTTTTTCAGTGATGTTCTGTAGATTTAAACACATTCTTAAAATGGTGGGCTTGAATAATAAAACCCATGTCCCTTTAAACAGATCTAGGTATGTTTTAGTAAAGCTGTTCTGTGATGCATGGGACACAGACAACTTTTGGAAGAAGGTGTTATAACCTGTATATAGCTGCTACAGTTGCATTCAGCTTTTATTGCATGAACTACAAAAATGTAGAAAAGCTTTCCTATAATTTCAGTCTGTGTTTTTCAGTGGGAGAAAACAATATTTGAAGGGAGCTCTAGAAAACTAGAGGGCATGCCATCATTTGCAACTGCTACAAAATTGACTTTTTTTTGTTAGTGGGTGTCTTGGCAGAATAATCATCCAAAACATCTGGCCAAGAATACAAGATCCACCTTCTACCTTGGCCATCTCAATCCCCTAAACCCAAATCCTGTTGGATGAGCGGAAAGGAAAAGTATGCAGGACTCAGGACCTGGAAGGAACCAGACAGATTGTGCAAAGATCCTTTCCACTCTATGTTCCAGTCTTGTAAAATGTTTCCCAGAAGTGTCAAAATTGTGTTGTTGTTTTTTTAAGATTAAGTCTGAAAAGCCGAGCTAACAAGTATATGATTGAAATATGTGAACATCTTTTAAACATTAGACTTCTCCCACTAAATGAGTGTAATCCAATTGAAATTATGATTTTCTTTCTTGTTCTTTGAATATAAGATTCTCTAAACATTCAAATAGCACACACATTCAAACAGAGCCCATTTTGTTGCCATTATTACATTTGTTCCATTTGAAATGGTTAATTCTCCTGAAACATAACATCATTTCTGTACAGGTTGGTTGTGGTGTGGGCAACACAGTTTTCCCAATACTCAAGACCAACAAGTAAGAACACACAAGAAAAGTTGCATCATGTCTGAAAAAGACGACGACTCACCTTTTGCAGTCTATATAACGGTAGCTTTGCCTTCTGCAGTGACCCTGGACTTTTTGTGTACTGCTGTGATTTCTCCAGCACTGCTGTGGAATTAGTGAAGGTGAGCTGTTTTGACTCACAAAACAGTTTCTTCTGATCTTTAGTGTGTAAGTGACTAACTCAAATTTTCTCTCGTCATCAGACTAATCCAGAGTACGATTTGAACCGCTGCTTTGCCTTTGTTCACGACTTGAGCAATGTCGAGGCCAGTTTCCCGATCCCTGATGGATCCCTTGATGTTATTGTGCTGATCTTTGTGCTGTCGGCTCTGCATCCCGACCAGTATGAACACATATTGCTTTGCCTAGTTTTGTGCTTTCATTTTTGCGTACATCTTTAGGATATTGCAGACACTGTGTAAGTGTTCCCCCTCCATCTCAGGATGCAGGCCTCCATCAGTAGATTAGCAAGTCTGCTGAAACCAGGTGGTGTGATGCTGCTGAGGGATTACGGACGCTACGATATGGCACAACTGCGTTTCAAGAAAGGTCAGTCAGGTTGTGTCAAGGTTCAAAAGGTCTGGAATTGCTAAAGATTTCTCTTCTACTGGGAAGAATTTGTTTAAAATCAGTCACGCTCTTGTCATAAACTGTTAGCAATCAATAATACAAAATGCCACTGTGAATTCATCCATGGCTTCCACTTACTTGGGATGGGGTCATGTGATTAGCAGGTCTATAAAACCTGGACATCACTTTTCTGAAGGAAACAAAAGGGGTTCCCACATCAAAAGGTATATAATTCCTCCAATATAGATAAACATTCAAATGGATTAGAAATAGCTTTATAACAAACTAAGTTCTGGCTGTCACTCAGAGATGTCAGAAGGTTTTAGTTTATAAAAGTGACTATTTGTCTTTCTCTGTTTTTTGACTTCAGTAGGCTTTAGCTTCTTTCTGTATGTTGGGAATCATGCAAAGATTTCCTGATTACTTAGTCAATTAGTTTATTTTACTGTATAACATCAGTCTCCCATGATACCCCGTAACATCAGTGACCCAGATGTTAATTTTTCTTTTTTTTTCATTTACATTGAATCTATTTCCTTTTTTATCAGTAGAACAGTTTCAAAAATGCTCTTGGTCTCTGGTTATTTTTGAAGAAATATTTCAGATTATTCCCCATTTAAAACACTTCATTCCTTAACATTTTAGGTCTCTTTAGGACTTTTCTGAGCAATACCCATACCTGCTTATCCTTGCAACCAAACCTTGAAATGTTTACTGTTTAACTGTTTCATCTTTATAACCGTTTGTGGGTTGTTGTTTTTTTTTCTTAGGGAGATGTCTGTCAGAAAACTTTTACGTCAGAGGGGACGGAACACGAGTTTATTTCTTTACTCAGGGTATAAATGACTGGCTTTATAAAGTTTTAGTTTTTTTAATTGATATTATCCCCTACATTCTTTCAACATGAATATATTACATTTTTGTGCCTTTCTGTGTTTTAGATGAGCTTCATGAGTTGTTTGCAGAGGCTGGGCTTGAAAAAGTGCAGAACCTTGTGGACAGGCGGCTGCAGGTGAACAGAGGGAAACAGCTCACCATGTACAGGGTTTGGATCCAATGCAAGTACCGCAAGCCTTGTTGAGAAATAAGGCGAGACGAGAGGAAAAATCCTCCAAAGATTACAGCTTTTTCCAGAAGACATTTTCAACAATGGGATAGTGTTGTTTTGTTGTTTTTTTTCCCTTGAACTGGCTGCCATAACCCTGATATACATTTTTTATTTACATGTTCATCTGGAAAAATACTCTTGGTCGCCAAATTGATGACTTTTCTCCTGATGAGTTGTCTAATCTGAAAAAGAACTGGTAAACGCTGTAAAAAGACACTGGTTTTAATCTGCAAATTTTTCATAATACATTGCATGACTTTTTTGTATTTGACATTTTTGTACATGCTAAATTAAAACTGTTTTACCCAGTACTGAAAAAATCGTGCACATTTAAGTAATAAATTTTATATTATGTCTGCAGCATGGTTAGGATGGGAACTTTCTGATTAATTTATCACTAGTGTGGGGGTGGGCACTGCTAAATTTTATTGTGTGGAGGGGGTTTTGTTATTGGTCCGGACAACAGATTTTGGAGCAGGCGTAGACTGAAGGAAGGTGAAACTACTTAAACGATCTCACGAGAAAATATGAGATTTTCCTGATTATTGTTTACATTGCAAAAACGTGAGATCCGAACCGAAATGATCCGGATTCAGCTGAAACGCTTCCAAAAGCACAACTTCCGAAAACAGATGTCGTTTTGATCCTTTTTGCAGCTCGGAAGGAAACTGGTGTCGAACTTTGTTTTGATCGAGCTGAAAAGCCAGGACCCTAAATTCACCGCACCACTGGGGGAGATAAATATAGGGGGTAACTACACTAGCTCAAAGACATTATTTATACCTGCCGAAAAGCGCAAATTCTCCAGGGTCGCCATTGTGTGGAGCGAGATACACCAGACCACAGTGCGGTATGACCCTCGGAGCGAGGGACATGATGGGGATCCCCATTTAAGGAGCGCAGAGAGGCGGGTTTGGGAGACCCGGAGTTTTGTCGAGGCCTCCGCCAGAATCCTCCGTGGTCTACCTGAAGCTGCTCAGCGGGCGTCCGCGTCTCGATCGTCAACAACCAGCACGCGAGGGACGTGGCTTTGGATGCGGCCTAGTCTGGGAGGGTCTGCCGAGCACCGGTGAGACAACGCAGACGGTTTCACCGACAACAGCCCCAGAAAACTGAGAAAATCTTAACTACAGTGAGTATCTGAACGGGCTTTCAGACAAAAGAATTTCGTTTGAAGGATGTTTTGCTCCAGTGAGCCCAGATGTCGTGGCAGATGATGCTTATTTTAGGGATAACCCTAGCCCATTGGAAACCTAACGCCTAACGGTCAGTATTTAGGGGGAAAAATAGCTTTGTGTTTTAAATATACTTGGATGAGAATTTGTCGAAACATTCTTTTCTTGCTTTGGTTTACCCTTTTAAAGAAATTCTATCTAAACATCATTAGCTAACTGTTAGCCGCTCAGATTGCTAACTGATGGTCAGCATCGGTAGCTTCTTGACTCGTTTACCTAAAGTTAGCTAACCAATATTTCACTAATTGTGCTCAAAATTAATAATTTGCTTATTTTGTTGCACGTAAACAATGATTTTACTATTTACTTATAGAATCCATACCTTAAATATATTTACTTATAGATGCAAACTGTAGGTAACAGACATACATAGCAACCAGTTCTGGGCGTGTAATTTTAAACCTCCGCACCGGTCAGCAAACTGGCCACTTATTGTCCTTTGTGGCCTTTTCTCCATTGCTGTGAGTGTTCCTTGGCAGTCCCTCCATTGCTGACCTTTTATAACAGCGCCATGAAACTTAGGCCTGTCATGTCAAGGCGTTATCAAGTGATTCCATAAATTTCCAGGCAGTGACTTTACACATCTGGGCTTCGTCTGTGATGCATGTGAAATATCAGTATTTGTTTATAGTTGTGCTCTGCGTCCTCTGGGTGTCTTGCTGAACAGCAGTTGTTAAGTGGCTTTTCCTTCATGGATATAAATATCAACATTGTCAAACTTATTGATGACTCAGAACAGGAATTTTCCACATCCATATAGCTAAACACAGCCATGACTCATCACAACCAGTGTCTTTTGAAACTGTCATCCTTCTTCCATCTGAATATTCCAGGCTCTTGAATGCCTTCCTTAATTTGCACTCTTGTCTCCACAGCCATGATGGAAGAACTGCACAGCCTGGACCCCCGGCGACAGGAGCTGTTGGAGGCTCGCTTTACGGGGGTTGGAGTGAGTAAGGTTTGTATGCACCAGATGTCACAAAGGTTGAGCTGGGGAAATGCTTCTCTAGTCACAGATTTATACAATTATGCGTTATTGTTTTACTTTACCGCCATTATCAGTCTGATTTTTTTATTTAGTATTTTAGCCTGAACAAGCTTGGGCTCCTGCCTTTTCTTTGTCTCCGGAGAAGCTTGAGCCGTGTCTGTATTTTTTGGCGGCTTTGACATGGCATCGCTTCCTGGCTTGTGATGTAGCGATTGTATATGCGAGCGACTGCCTCTGCCAACAAGGCCACAGACAGGACGGGGTTGGTAGGGGGCAGAGGAAGAATGCGGAAATAGTTTTTGACCAGGTAGAATGAGAAGTGGCTTTTTTTTCTTTTCTTTTCCTCCCCGCACCCTCGCTACGTAGATGGAGCTGTCAGTCTTAGAAGAAGGTGATCTTGGAACAGTTAGGGAGCCGGAGTTGGTGCCAAGAGCAGGCCCTGTGCCAACCATAGGCAGAGCTGAGCTCAGAGCATGGCATGGGTGCTGCCGCAGAGAAAATGGCGACGCCTGCTAAGGCATCATGCCACAGTCGCCCTCTCCTAGATGGGTGAGAGTGAAGACGTATGGTTTGGTGACTTCTTCAGTGTCACAGAGTGGCTTATCTTTTCCTCCTCGACCTTGAATAGCTCGATGGCGCTGCTGTTCTTTGTGTAAAGCACTTAGTCAGCAGAAAAGTTAAGGACAAAGGGATCAAACATCTTTTGATAAACAGGCAGATGTGGCGAACAGTATCTGCTAACTGCATGAACAAACAACCATAATAGTTTTCTTTTTATTTGTGTTTTTTAGATTTAAAAAGCATCTTCTTGGTGGTTCCCTTTATAGTAAAAAAAAAATAGGGTGATTTGAAAATGCGTTGAGGAGGAGAAGGTAGAAAAATGGATGACATTTTGTAAAGGTGGCAGATGGAGCGAGGAATGGATCCCCAGCAGCTTGCCTAATGTTCAGCCATTTTAGGAGGGTTCAGCGAGGGAGCTCTAGTGTGCTCAGAATGACTAAGTGTCTCGCTCTGATTGGACAGCGCCTGCTGAATTCTGATGTGAATCATTTGATTGACAGGCATCACCTAGGGAACCGGCGTTAGTACCGATGCAGGTCTCCACAGATTTGGGATTTTATGGTGATTGCGTGTAGCCAAACCTCTCCATCACTGTTCTTGTCTCTCAGCATTTTTACCGTATGTTTTTGTCTACCTTTTTCAACAAGTTCCCACATGTTGAAAGTAGTAACAAATGGACATACATCTAACATTTTTTGTGTGCATTTAAGTCCTTCCTTTTCTCTTTTTGTTTTCTTTTTTTTGACAACAGGGCTCAGGTCAGAGTCAGAATGAGTCATCCAATCAAAGTCTGTGCAGCTTGGGTTCACTTAGTGACAAAGAGCTGGAGGTTAGTCTCTCTTGCATATTGACTGGATTTATTTGTGTGGACCCTTCCGTTTACCCCACCTCACACACACGGTGTGTTTATGCTGCTTTTTTTCACAGACTCCAGAGAAAAAGGCAAACGAGCAGAGAGTCAGAAAACGCAAAGCGGACCACTTTGACAGCAACCAAGGTACCATAATCCCCATTTACAACCCTTTCATCATTTCTTACACATTCCCTTTTATTGAACCTTCCTCTTTTCTTTTTGTAGGCAAAGCAGGAGCGAGGGGGCTTAAAATTAGCGATTATTTTGAGGTGAGTGCTCCTGTCGTGTTGGATTCACCCGTATAACCTTTCGTTCCTTTTTTCTAACCCCTTCTTTACTCGCCGTTCCATTTATCTTCTTTCTTATTTTTCTTGCGCGTCAGTTTGCGGGAGGTAGTGGTCCTGGTACCAGCCCTGCTAGGGGAATTCCGCCAGTGGTCCGCTCTTCCCCACAACACTCTCTGTCCAACCCTCCCGTCACGGTGAGCGTTGTTTCTCTCAGTGGTGTTTTTAATGCCTTTTTTATTTCACAACGCTCTTTCTTTTCATTCTCTTTATTCCATGCTTGTTACTAACACCAGCGGGTGAGGTCTGTTCACGAGTGAGAGGAATCAGATTTGTGTTCACATGTTCTAGTAGTCATTAAGTAGATGATTGATTACAAGTTTCCTATTAAAAAAAAATACAGTGGGGGGGAATAAATACTTATGATATGCTTTGTGGTAACATTCCACCAAATCCTGATAAATTATTAAAGTGAAGGTGTTTTTTTTATGTACATTCCTTTCACATCAAAATAAAACGTCTTCATTGAACTATGTGTTTTCCTCCCAGGTGCAGCAAGGAAGCCCTTCGTCCATCAGTTCTGTCAACATGGAGCTCTCCACATGCGCGATGAAGCCCGTCGTTCTTCACATGCTCCACAAAACTACACAGGTACATCACACACTAATTGTGTGATTACCTGTTTGTCTAATTAACTTGATTATAGTTTACGAGAAGTTGCATGGTTGCCATAAACAGTGAATATACTCACCTCCAAATTTTTTTTCACATTTTATCACCCAACAGCAAAACCTCAATGTATTTATTGGAAACTTGTGCAACAGAATCTCATAAAATAATGCATAATTGTGAAGTCTGGGAAGTAATACGTGGTATTCATCTTATGTTTCCCAAATGAAAATCTGACAAGATGCGGCTTGCATCTGTATACTTCTTCCTATCTCAGTACTTTCTAGAAGCATGTCTTGCTGCAGCTGCAGGTTCAAGTTTGTTGAAGTATGTCTCTATCAGCTTTCCACATCTGGAGACTGGATTTTATTTTATTTTTTTACCCGAGTCATATTTAATGTTTCTTTTTTTTTTTTTTTTTGAGCGAAACCATTCCATTGTGAGAATTTGATTTGATCGAAACTTTGTCCCAGGGTGGTGTCAAATGGGTTCGGGTTGGTTTCCTCAACAAATTATTCATATTTTGGAAGATTTTTTTTTAAAATGATGGTATAACTGATTACAAAATGATTTACATTTTGGTAAGTGGTTTAAAGGATCTTCGGCTCAGGACTTGTGGCAATAAAGATTATAAATCCCAACTTGGGGAACATTTTGTTCCCAAATGTCTGGAGGGTAAAATTGAAACAGTTGAATCTAGGAACATGTATGTGTAAATGGGAGATTTGTTTGAGCTCCGACATTTTTTTCTCTTGTTTAAAGGTGAACCATCACCCCAAATTATTTATTTATTTATTTTTCCTTTGGAATCAATCAAGTATTTTTGAATTCAGATCAATTGTATCTCATGTCTTTTGCCATCCCTAAAGGGGTTTCCCCCCAGTATTGCCCTATGTTTCACTCAGTCTATATTCCCCTCAATGCCTGTCCACGCTGAATAGAAAACGTCCCTCAAAGCGTGATACTGCCACCACCAGGTTTTTCAATATGGAAAACATGTTTGACATTCAGCTTTGGCATTCTGCTAAACATAGCGATTTGCTCATAGGCTAAAAATGGCTACATTCTGGTCACTTCTGGCAAGAGCCCCTACCTTTCACATGTTTGCTTTGTCCCTGCCTGGCTTGTGGCAGACCGTGAGTGCCGCTTATGACTTTCAAAGGCTCACTATTTGTCATTCTAGTATTAGGGGTTTGTGGATGATTAATTGCTGTTGAGTCTCCCAGCTGAGCTGTAGAAGTCTGCAGCTCCTCCATAGTGACTGTGGGCTTCTTGATGGGTTTTCTGCCTACTGTTGTCCTGGCTGTTCAGTTAGTCGTTCGGTCACGTATTCAGAAAAAAAAAGTAAGTTGACCTTAAAAACGCTAATTGCCAGTCTTAAGTTTTGACAAAAGTTTAAACATTTTCATTGTGTCATGTGATTCGAGGTGATTGAGGCTAACTAGCTGCTAATATACCTTTACAAGCTATTCATCTAGCTAGCTTTTTTTGCATCTATTATGAGTTATTCTAAATATATCACCAGTTGGCTGGACAACGATTAATTTGGACAGGCTCAACCTATAGAAGCCAGCCCTATATTTTTATATATATTTTTTTTCGGTGTTAAATTTCATTCAAGGTGGCATTTAAAAGGTCTTAAATATCTTAGATTTGACTCTGACTATGCAATGTCCAAAAAACATTTGATATAATTTTATGACTTAACCCTGCTTTAAACTTTTCCACAACTTCATCACTGACGTGTCTGCTGTGTTGCTTGGACTTTATGATTCGATTTGTTCATTAATGTTCTGCAGCAGTCCTTTGAGGCCTTAATCAAACTGCTAAGGCCTCAAATCAGGTGAATTTAGCAGGCAGATTTTATTTAAGCGCATTTGATTCGAGGGGGATGGATACGCAGGCTTTTTAGTTACGGGCCAAACACTTTGAAAACCACGTATCATTTCCTACATTTTCACAGTTTTTGCTACTTTATATTGATCCATGCAATGTAATCTAATCAAATGTACTTGAAATCCTTAACAAAATGTGGAAGAGCTGTACATTAATGATTACAACTATAAACTGTAACATATGCACTTACTCGGAATGAACCCACCATTAACGACGGCTTTTGTGCTCCTTAGTCCGACCTTACTTTAGAGAAACTAACAGCCCTGGAGAACAGCAAGAACTCTGACCTGGAGAAGAAGGAGGGCCGAATAGACGATTTGCTGCGGGTACTAATCTCATTACACTTCATCCGTGCCACTTTGCTCGCTTTCTGTGAAGGTTTTCCACTCACGCACTTGTCGATTCTCTGCATATGTGATGAACTGTAATAATCCTTTTCACCTTGCTTATTTCCCGCCTCTCTGTGCGTTCTGTTCCAGGCGAACTGTGAACTCAGAAGACAAATCGATGAGCAGCAGAGGATGCTGGAACGATACAAGGAGCGCTTAAACAAGTGTGTGACCATGTCCAAGAAGCTGCTGATTGAAAAAGTATGAAATTGACGAGAGCTAGGGGCGTTTGTCTGAAAACGTTGCTCCTCGGTAGAAGTTGATTGGTGATGTTTGGTTCGTGTTTTTCTCTGCCGCTCAGTCCAAGCAGGAGAAAATGGCTTGCCGGGATAAAAGTATGCAGGATAGACTTCGATTGGGCCATTTCACTACAGTAAGACACGGCGCATCCTTCACTGAACAGTGGACAGATGGATATGCGTTCCAAAATCTTATCAAGTGAGTAGAAAAACACAAACGTTGCTTTTTTTGTTGTTGTTTTAACTTGAAAAGAGAATCAAAACTAACTCTTAAATTTGCTATTGCATGTTTAGTAATGAGAATTAAGATGCAATTGTTTAATGATGTGCATTCCAGACAACAAGAGAGGATCAACTCTCAGCGGGAGGACATCGAGAGGCAGAGAAAGCTCCTGGCCAAACGCAAGCCGCCTTCCATGGCCCAGACTCCACCGCCGAGCCTGGAGCAAAACAAACGCAAAAGCAAGACCAATGGGACAGAAAGTGAAACGTACACCACTTTTTCTTGCTTTTCTTCTCCTCAACGTCAGCATTGTCTTGTTCTAAACGCGTCGACATGTTTGACGTTGCGCTGAGGTTTGTTCTGTATTCTCCCAGGTTATCGCAGGCGGAGTACCACGAGCAAGAAGAAATCTTTAAACTAAGATTAGGGTACCTTAAAAAGGTAACGCATGAATGTGTTGTTTTAAATTCCTCCTAAGCCTGTTATATTAAGCAATAAATCAATTAATCGCATGATGGATTAAAATGAGCGCCATCACTTCCATTTGGACAAGTTGTTGGAAGAAATGCTCCCCTTTAAAATTGTTGAAAAGCCACTATTTTGAGAAACATTTTGTTTGCACTACCTGCCACTTTTGCTTGTTTTCTCTAAGCTGAATGATTATTACTTTTTGAAATGCAGTGTTGGCTAGATATTCATAATCCATTTTAATTATTGTTGTTCTGGTTGATTTGTTTTGTTTGGAATATTTAAAATATTTCTCCAGTTCCAGTTAAGTGTTTTTTAAAGATTAAAGTTTTTTTTTATCTTGAAGTAGGTGTACTTGCATTACTGTGCCATTATCATATTAGTTAAAAATTGTTTCAAAATGACAATATTATCATTTATCGCAATAATTTCTGGGACAGTTTATTATTCAGCATAATTTGTTATCCTGGCAGGCCTAACCCCATCAAGTTTTATTGTGATATTTTAATAATTTTCTTGTGAGGTAATTTTTCGGGGGGATTTCTTGTTTGTATTTGCAGGAGGAAGCTGAGATCCAGGCAGAGCTGGAGAGGTTGGAGCGAGTGAGAAACCTTCACATACGTGAGCTCAAAAGGATCCACAATGAAGATAATTCCCAGTGAGATTTCTTTTTCAGACATGGATTGCAAAATGCTTTGTTGTTTTTTTTATCCAAGATGCAATTGCAGTATTATTCAGTTTTCACGGGCGTAGTTGAAGCTTAGATATTGACCCAAATAACCCTTATATATGCTAATAATTTTAATACAATTTTCTTAAAATTTTTTATCAAAGGTCAGAGCGTTTTCTCCAAACATTCTGTTGATGCTTGGTGTTTTGTTCACTCACATGATCCCAGGGTATCAAGTGTAAATAATTACTACTGGTAATTATATTGATCATGTTAATATGTAAAAGAATGACATTTAAACAAGCTCATAAAAAATTTACAGATATTAAATACAAATAATTGTTTTCATTTAAAGTTGCACTTTTGGCTGAACTTCAATCCTCTTTTGTTTAAATCCAGTTGAGCTTTTGTATTTGGCATTTTTAATCAGGCTTTTTAATATGAAATTACATAAATGAAAAGGGCTTTTTTTTAACAACGTTTTAAAGTGCTAGAGAAAATGGCCCCTTACAGATTTCTTTTATTTAAATATTCAGATATAAATGCATTTTATATCAAGATAACTTGAACTACAAACTGCAGTTTTCAAATAATGATTTCATTTATTAAGGGAAAAATATCCAAACCAACTTGACCCTGAGGAAATAATAATTGTTCCCTTGTTGCAATACGGATTAAGTGTGTTTCACCTTTAAAATTGAGATTAATTCAATTCCTTCATCTAGTTTACGCTACATCTATCATTTACTCCTCTTGCTAGATTCAAAGATCATCCTACGCTAAATGACAGATACCTTCTGCTCCATTTGCTTGGGCGAGGAGGTTTCAGTGAAGTTTACAAGGTGAGACGAAACATTTCTTTTCCTAAATTACAAGAGGAACGATGAGCCAGCCAGTCTGTTGTTTTACCTGCATTTTGTTACTGTTTTGCCTTTATTTAGTACTGACTTAAACTACTACTGAAGCAGTAGTTTTTAAAGGCTGAAAGACTAACAAAATGATCCTATTTGTCCTATTCTGCTTTATAAAATCAGAGCAGTTCACATTGTGATGTTAAACTGTGCCTGTGCTGTGCAAGCTTTATTTGGTATTACATTAGGTTGAAGTTACTGTTTTGCGGTTAATCACTGTGCCAAAATGGCAGGGTTCAAGGAATTTGCTGTCAGGACATTTAAAATGATTAATGAACGCTGCCATTTCAACGTGAGGCAAGAGTCTTAGTGCAGCTAAAGCAAAACAAACCCATATGTACTTTCTATCTAACTGGAGATTTTTTTATTTTATTTTTTTATTCAGGCCTTTGATTTAACAGAGCAGAGGTACGTTGCCGTTAAAATCCACCAGTTAAACAAGAACTGGAGGGACGAGAAGAAGGAAAATTATCACAAGTGAGTGTTTGAATCGTTCTCGTAACATTTTTTCATGGTAATAAACCGTGCATTCAGAGGACCAATGCAGACTAGGAAAAATATGGAAATGTAGTGAAGTGAATTTGAGTGTTTCTCACATCTGGATAAGTATGGAAAAGGAAATTAAGAGTATGAAAGACATTTATAGTTCTTAACTTTATTTTTGTCTAAATCTTTACTTGCTGCTATGTGTCCTTTCTTGTTTCCTTAATTTTTTTCCATTACACTTTCTTTCTTGCTTGCTTTCCTCCTTCTTTTTTTCAGGTTTATGTATTCTGCCATATATAGAAATATCCGGTTACAGATTCATTGTATTTTTTTTAAATTGGTAACAATGAATGTAAAAAAAAAAAAAAAAAAAACCTTGGAAAGTTCAGCCTGGAAATGTATGGAATTTCTTTTTACATGAAAATGTCTAACAACCCTTTTTTATAGTTAATAATAAAAGGTTTTTTTGTTTTGTTTTTTGCTGTCGTTTTTTTCCAGACATGCGTGCAGAGAATATAGAATCCATAAAGAGCTGGATCACCCACGGATAGTTAAACTCTACGACTACTTTTCACTTGACACTGACTCGTAAGTCATTGGAACAGGCATGTAACTGTTGAATTTTTCTGTTGTCCATCTGTGAAAGTTGCTGAAGTCCCGCTGACTCTCTGAGCAGGTTTTGCACAGTGCTGGAGTACTGCGAGGGCAATGACCTGGACTTCTACCTGAAGCAGCACAAGCTGATGTCGGAGAAGGAAGGACGCTCCATCATCATGCAGATCGTCAACGCCCTTAAGTACCTCAATGAAATTAGACCTCCCATTATCCACTACGACCTTAAACCTGGTCAGTCTTCACATTTGTTACCTTTTTCTTCTAGTTTTAATTTTGAGGCACATGTTTGAAATAGAAGCACATGTATAAAACTAAATTACTAGGAGTCGCACTAAGATGAGAAGTCTGTTTATGTCGAGGCAGTTTTTGAACTTATTTGTTTTTAAGATTTAATATTACCCAACTGTTCAGATTGTTAAAAAAAATTCAGATTAGTCGATTAATTTCATTTTTTATTGCAAACGTACAACAAATGTCAATTCAAAGAACTTTGGAAGAAAAACAGAAACATTTTTGCAAAATCAGATCAATCCAAAAATGTAGATGAATTAAAGTTTAATTACAGCATAGCTCCTTCACTGGTTTTTTCTAAAAGAGACAAGGCTAAATAGCGTGGCCCGCCTAAGTGCATCGTCTATAGTGAGATGACAAAGTTTAAAAAATGTCAACTCATGTCAGGATTTTTTTTTACCCCTTCTTAGGTAATATCCTGCTTGTGAATGGCACTGCCTGTGGTGAGATTAAGATAACAGATTTTGGCCTGTCGAAAATAATGGATGACGACAGCTACAACTCTGTAGACGGGATGGAGCTGACCTCACAGGGAGCGGGAACTTACTGGTAAGACTGGTTCCCAGACCGACAAACTGGGGGTCACCAACTCTTTAGTGACTGTTTGCCTTTTCTACCACACTTTTTCCTTCCACTCAACTCTTGGATTACGGTATTATTCTGGGATTACAGCACTGTGGAAATGACAATTTGTGGTTTACCCTGCTAGTTGGGAGTGTTATTAAAATTTGATGAACTTTCAAGTCGGCAGTCTTTCCTGCTATTATTTAGACCAGGGGTGGGCACTCCTGGTCCTCGAGGGCCGGTGTCCTGCAACTTTTAGATGCATCTCTACTTCAACACACCTGAGTCAAATAATGAGGTCGTTAACAGGACTCTGGAGAACTTGACTGCACTTAGGAGGAGATTCAGCTGTTGGATTCAGGTGTGTTGGACCAGGGAGACATCTAAGAGTTGCAGGACACCGGCCCTCGAGGACCAGGAGTGCCCACCCCTGATTTAGACCAAAACATTTATGTTTTTAATTTTTTTTAATGGCCTTGTGATATTCTGATTACCTAAAGAAAAAATAATAATAAAGCTATTTTGCGTTGGCTTTGAACCATAAACATCCAAATTAACAGAATTAAATTCAGTTACTGAAATAAATAAACTTTTCTATTGTATTTTAGTTGTCGGTATTGTCAAGTATTTGAAAATAGAAAAATGGTTGCAGGTGTGTGTTTTGTGAAATTTATGCACATAGAAATTAATTCCTATTTTATCTCCAGGTATCTTCCGCCGGAGTGTTTTGTGGTTGGCAAGGAGCCACCAAAAATCTCCAATAAAGTTGATGTTTGGTCCGTGGGTGTCATTTTCTACCAGTGTTTATACGGCCGTAAGGTAGGAGTCGCAGTAAGACGAGAAATCTGTTGGTGTTGAGTTCAGTTTTTGAGTTCGGTTATGATTCCGACTTTATACCTACACCTTTTTCTACCTTTTCCGCCGTAGCCTTTTGGTCACAACCAGTCTCAGCAGGACATCCTGCAGGAGAACACAATCCTGAAGGCCACAGAAGTTCAGTTCCCCCCAAAACCTGTAGTCTCACCTGAAGCCAAGGTATTTATTTTCATAGAGTCACCGAAGCCACAACCAAGAGTTTCTTTTTTTCATAGTTTAATAAGTTTTATCATTTTTTTAAATATATTTCATAAATTTTGGGATATTTTTATCTGTATAATATAGCTAGAAAAATTGTATTGCGTTTTAAGATTTTCATATCAGTCGATATCGATAATTATTTATTAAATATTTTTGTTTTAAATTCTGAAGTACTACCATTGTTGTTTATTTTTAAGCAGTTATGAGGCACTGTGGCAAAACCTATAATTGCTGCTGCGCAAGTTACTCTAAAGATTGTTGCTAGGTAACCAACGAGTGAGTTAGTTGATTCCACCAACCTTGCTTAGCTAGCTGTGAGAGGTTCATCAGCTGAAGCCTTTCCCTTGCCTACACTCCCCAGAATGCTTTGTGGTTCTGGAGTTCTGGAGTTCAGTGAAATTATTTGATTCAGAGTTGAGTAGTGACTGGTTGCATTTACTCAATACTTGAGTAACTTTTTTGAGAAAAAGTACTTTTAAGAATATTTTTACTACTTTGTACTTTTTACTTTTACTTGAGCAAATGTATTATGGAGTAACGCTACTTTCATTTGAGTAAAATTTCTGGGTTCTCTACCCACTAAATGAAAAACAAACTCATTTTAATCAAAAAGTCACACACCAGCAGTTTATGTTAACGTTTTATATCGAAAGAAACTGATTTGGAATAATATTGTTTTGCCTGATTTTGTTATTTTTTTGTGACTTATATGAATTATTTTCATTTTGGTTCCTAAAATATCAAAATTTCCATTTAATTTTATATTTTGGTCTGTCTGATGATGTAGTTTTTAAATATTAAATGATTAATAATTTGATCAGTTACTCTGTACTTGAGTAGACTTCTTACCAAATACTTTTTTTACTCTTACGTGAGTCATTTCTTGGATGGCTACTTTTTACTTTTACCTGGGTAAAAATATGTTGAAGTAGTGCTACTCTTACTGAAATAAAATTTTTGGGTACTCTGTTAACCTCTGATCAGCTGTACTATCTATTTATATTGATCGTGTGTCTCTTGCGATTATATATATTAATTGTCCACCCATACCTGATCATTATTCCCACCTTCTTATGGTGTTTTTCTTCAGGCCTTTATAAGGCGCTGTCTGGTCTACCGTAAGGAGGACCGCATCGATGTTCACCAGCTGGCCAGTGACCCCTTCCTAATGCCCCACATCCGCAAATCAGTGGCTTCCTCGGGCAGCTCCGGCACGGCCGTGGCCTCCACATCCAGCTCCTCCAACAGCAGCGCCTCAAATTGAGCTCATTCCCCTTAAATGACTGACCGGATCATTCGATTGGACGGGGTAAGGCTCCCCCGTTCTAACAGCATCTCACCTTGCCATGGAGAGTTGGAGGGAAACGGGTCGGATGGCAGCTTGGGGTGGGTGAGAAGTCAAGGAGGGGTTGGGAACAGAAACTGTCGCCCCCCTCACAGCCCTCCGATGTCCGTCCACCCCAGCCCACTCGTCCTGGCATTGTTCCGGGGGTCAAAGCCCTGGGTGACTCGCGCTGCGAAGGGTCGAGTTTTCGGCACTGTGTTGGTGAAAAGTGAGTTTAGTGTTTCTGATGTTCCTTTTTCTGCTTAAAAAGAGAAAATAAAACCACTTATTGAACCGCTTCAGCTCGGCCAGATGGAACGGACTGCAGAAGGCCTCATAATCATATGCTCTCACACACACACACACACACATCTGTGCATGAGCCTCTCTGGTCCAAGGTAGTCAGAACCTCACACACATGAACATTTTGTTTGCTCTTATCTCCCTGAAGCTAAAAGAGCGAGCGAGCCAGTCTGGGCCGTTGATTCTGTTTAAATTCAGACCCACGTAGTTTCTCCACGAGGGATGACGAAGCTGTCGCTCACATCTTGTCAGACTCCTGTGACCAAAGCTTTTAACTTCCAGCTGGTGGCAGTGTTCCACCTGTTTTTATAATGAATGGTTTTAGAGCTGTGCTACTTGACATGGATTGGAAGCTGCTTGAGGATTGACCCAATTTTTACAGAAAAGATCTGTTCATGTAATTTAGTTCATGAAGAAGACAGTTTTCATGTTGCCTTTAATTAGAACTGTTACTGTTTTGGGCAACCCACAACCCCCTGCCTCTGTGCTCCGTTTTTTTCATAAACACATATTTATTTAGGTATGTTTGAATTTATTTTTGGCCAATAAAATGCAAGGGACTGGTTTATCTAATAGTACTGTTGGGGGGAGATTGGGCCTTAGCAAACAGTTGCATAAACCATTAAATACTATTGGTTAAACTGTGCTTGTTGTTCTGTTCTTTGTGGTTCTGTTTCCCTCGCTGTCCTTTGTCAGAGTTTCTATTTATTCACTTATTGCTCTTCAGTTCTCATAAATTTTAATATAGTCAGCAGGACCAAAACAGGCTTAAATTAAAAACAATAGGAGCATTTCGGATAAATGAATGATGTTGGACTAAAGCTTTCGTCAGTGAATTTCTATAGTCTTGCAGTCAAATGGGTAAAAAAAAAAGCTTGAATTCTGTCGAGAGCATAAGTTTGGTGCAAATTTTGACCCTTCTGCGTGTGAATCTAAAGATCAGCATATTAAAACATAATCTTCACTGAGTTTTAATTTCATGATTAGTGGAAAAACTTTAAATTGGAGGTTATAGCTGTGGATTTCAGTCATGTCTTCTTTATTATGTATGCTCATAAAGCAACTCTTAGTATAGAAATAAAGCTTGGATTTGTTGTAACCAGTCTATGCTGGCATAGAAATGCAGTTTTTATCATCATGTTGTGCAATACTAGAGGAAAAAATCCATTCAGTCCACAATGGGATGAAAAATGAAATAATACAGTGATGATTTAGAGAAAAATATTTTCTGATTATATGACTGTTCCTTAAATTGGAGCAACTCAAGAAGTGATTAACATTTAAATTCTGTCGTTTCAAGGGGGGGGGGTTGTAATAATTTTCATATTTTGTTTTATATCTCAAAGAAAATATTGGTAATAAAACCCCACTTCCATTATATTGTTGCTCTGATTATAAAAATGAAACTACAGTTTCAGTCAAAAATAATTGGCTTGCTTTGAGTTAATAGTTAACTAGTTTTTGAGGTTTGAGTCCATAGCTAGCTATGGAAAAACTATTTTTTTGCAACCAAAATGGCTTTGAATGTGAAGAAGTGAACCTGAAGAATCAGCTTTCCCTCAAAAACTTTAGGGATGTATGTTCAGCTGCTGTGAAGAAGGCCTAATAAAATCCAAGAATGTAAGCACCATAACGATCTATTTCTGTAGTCTGGAGGATTCCTGTAGCCACCGGTGTAGAGCTTGTTCAACACTGGAAACAAGTGGGTGTGAGTGCATCTGTTTCTGCTGTGGTAAAGAATTTTAAACAAGCTTAAGACAACAAGGAAGCACCAAAAATAATGAAGGAGTGCAGTAGATGAGATCACATTTTTACCGATTGTTTGGAACATCCTGGAAATCATTTATCCAAAGGAGAAAAAATTAGGGCTGTTTTGTGCCAGCACTGAAGCTTCCTGGTCCAGCCCATGTGCCTGGCTGCTTCTCATACAAAGGAAGAGGCTTTCATGTAATTCTGAACATAAAAAGAGCAACTTCTTCCAACACTTTAGGTACATCTAGCTAAAGAACATGAAATTTGGACCTAAGAAGCTCTTCTGTGTCAGGTTCAGACCTGGGTAGTTTCAACTCCACTGAGTTTTCTGTTGCTTATTATGTTCATGTCGCACATGTGGGAGTTTGGTACCCCCAAACACAGTGGAGACACCGACAAAATATAACCAAGCACTAGTGGTGGTGAATGGAGTTAATACAGAGTTCTTCTGCTAAATTAAAGGGCTATTGCTCCGTTTTTAAAGGACTTTTGAATGTTTGGATTTCTCTTAAACATCTAGATGAGTCAAATATAAACTGGATTAATCTATACCAAACAGGAAATGTTTCTAAAATCTTGTAAAACCTTTATTTTTTTAAAAAAATACTAAATGTCCAACTAATGGTACTGAACCATCACAATTAACTCCGTTATCACAGAATGCCCATCAGTTGCCTGCAATGCCAAAAATAAAATGTTTGCCCTCTTGGAGATTTTTGGTTTTTATTTTTTCGTCTGAGTTGAATATTTCAGATCAACACAGATTTTTTACATCAGCAATTATCTGAGTAAATAAAACAAAAGCAACAGTTCTACAGATTTTGTTTATCAAATGGTAAACAATCCAAACCAACATATGTATGTAAAAAGTACATATTTTGGTTGCTTAGCTTTAATAACTACCATCAAGCACCTGGGCTAACTGCCAATCAGACTTTTACGTTGCTATCGAGGATGTTTGATCTCTTCTTCTTTGCTGAATTGTTTTAAATCGGCCACATTTTATGGTCTTCAAGCTCAAACAGCCAGTTTGATACCACATCACCTCAATCAGCTTTAAACTCTAGACTTTGACAAGACAACTCCAAAACTTTCATTTTGTACTTTTTTGGGTCACTGAGAAGTGGAAATGTGCTTCGGGTCATTATCTCGCTGCATAACCCAAGTGCATTTAAGCTTACAAATTGAGGAGTGGATGTTCTCCTTCGAGATTTTTAATCAACAAGTCCTTTGTGAATTTTCTTTTGCCTGATTTAGTTATTTTTTTGTTACTTATATGA
The DNA here is from genome assembly GCF_002775205.1 of Xiphophorus maculatus. Classification (NCBI taxonomy): domain Eukaryota; kingdom Metazoa; phylum Chordata; class Actinopteri; order Cyprinodontiformes; family Poeciliidae; genus Xiphophorus; species Xiphophorus maculatus. The sequence goes on along the minus strand of NC_036458.1, from coordinate 6,460,921 downwards.
ATTATTATCATTTTCATCTTTAAAATGCCAAAATTACCACTTAACTTTACATTTTGATATAGCTACTTGACTGTGTACCTTTTAAATATTAAATGATAATTTGATCAGTTACTCTGTATTTGAGCGAACTTTTACTTTTCCACTCTTACCTGAGTCATTTCTTGGAAGGCTACTTTTACTTGAGTATAAATATATTGAAGTACCACTCATTTTACCTGAGTATAATTTTTGCACACCTCTGAGTATAATTTTGTATGTTCCGCAACTTTATTAATTAAAGCAATATAGAAATCAAGAACAAACATAACTTATCGACAAATCCGAACATCAGGTGGCTGTGCAAACTATTTTTTTTATTTTTTATTTTAAAGTTCTTTCACTGACCTGGAGGCCCCCGGACCTCATGTTGGGAACCACTGTTGACTCTACTCCATTCATTCCAGCCTCATCTGACTGAGAGGCAGAGGCAGGCTGAGCTTTAGCGGCCAAAACTCTCCTGCAGCTCCCCTCCATCAGCCGTCCCCCTCGGCCAGTTGCTGCTGCTGCCCGGCTTCGCTTCCCTCCCTCTTCTCTTCTCTTCGTTTGAGTTGTTTTTGTTGGGTCTGTCTTCCTGCGGCTGTGAGCATGCGAAGCACCGAGCGACACCGAAACAAGATTGCTGCGCCGACATGGACGAAAGGGATACTTATATTTTACAAATGCACTTTATATTTATTCATCTTTAGTCTGGGACTGAAGAGGAGCGACACGGGTGAGGAGAAACAAAAACAACAACAACAAAAAACGCTTTTGACAACACAAGTTACGGGTTTGTGAAGATATTCAGGCTAAATGACTTTTTGTTTTCATTTGCTCGCCTGACTTAAAAAAAAAAAAAAACAGCATTCAAAATGATATTTAGGATTTTTGCGTGCGTGTGTGTGTGTTGTGGAATGCTACGATCTAAAAGTCCGAGCTTTGAGTGGAACCAGATGTGGAGGCAAATGAGGGGAGCAGGGAACTATGGGGGCTCCGTTTCTATATTTTACAGTTTCCTTTGAATCTAAACTCCCGATTGCTTTTGTTTTTGCTTCGTGTTCCTGGTGGGAATTTAGGTTGAATTCGCAAAGCCACAGACTGTGAAGTGACGCTTCATTTGGCTCCCTGCGGGTAGATGTGACCTTTACGTCCTGACTGGTGCAGGCTGCAATTAAAACAGAGAGAGAGTCCGAGCAGACACCAGGACACTCCGGAACCAAAAGAACCTCATTGACAGGGTTTGAAATTTCTCAAAAAGCTTAAAAATGATGTGGAACCAAACAAAAAGACAACGTTTTGTTTTTTTTTTTTTTGTTTTTTTTCTTTTTAAATATTGCACGCTCTAAATATATTTTCCTTTCCATCATCATGCATTGACTTTACAAACTGACAGCAGACTTTTTGAAGGCTTAATTTTCCATATTCCTCTTGAAGGAACTGCAGGTCAGCTGGTTTGTTGAATAAAATCTTTTGGACTTATAACAGTTTTTTTTTGCTTTGCTGTTTCTCCTCTCTGATTTCATTGTGGAGAAAAGGTTTGTCACATTGGCAGCATGCACGATTTATGGGGAGTTTTAATTATTTTACTTGGCAGATCTTCAGTATTTGCCCAATGTGAAGTAAAATTTCTGTAATTTATCCAGGGAGAATTTGTTGGAAAATATCTGGAAATGTCCTCACTTTAGTCCAAAACGTAAACGAACACTTTGATGAATGTCTGTGAATCAGTCATGGGAAGTTTCCGTTCTCCTCGTCTTATTCTGGTTTGTAAATCTGACACCCTTCTCCCGAGGTGCCACTCTCTTTCTCTCATGCTTCTGGAAAACAAAGCACTGACAAAACAGATTTTGAGAATACCAGTTCCTATTTTGTCATATTGACTAGAAATGATCTTTTGTTTTCTTTGCATTCCAGTTACGTTTAGGATAAGCCTAAGAACAGAAAATGTTTGAGAGAAGTAAATGAAAAAAAAGGTCTGTCTTACAATTTATGATCTGGCATCAACATAAGGTTATATTCAATATCCAGCTATAATAAAGAGTTAATTATAAAGCTTCTTTTTTTAAAAAATGTATTATTCAAAGCTTAAACTTGCAGTTGCTTAGTCAGCCAGCTAAGTTGCGTAATGTCCTCAATGACGGAGATTCTGGGAATATCTGACACTTTTGGAAAACGTTGCTGGCTGCTCATGAATGCCCGTTTCATCTTCTTTTCTTCTTTTGGTAACTGATGTCAGCGTTGCAAAAGAAGATCTTGGTGCCGGCGGGGTAGAAGAGGAGGATGAGATAACAGCAGGAGAGCTGTTGTTGCTTCACTTTCACAGCCCTCGACGGCTTAAGGTTAATCTGCAAGGAGCTTCCTCACATCAAACATCCAGCCATGTCCTCTCCAGTGTGGATTAAAGCTCCTGTGGGAATTTTCTTCTTGACTTCTTGAACTTCGACTTCAGGTTATAGTGCTGTTTGAAGGCTGATCGGTGTGCACATATATGCACAAAAGAGTTGTGTAGGTTGTGGATCAGGAGAACGGGAGTGAATTTAGACTAAATTATGTGTAGTTGTCAAGGCAATCATCACTGTTTTCACAAAGCAGTGATGAACTGAAGAAGATCAATCCTGAATTCAAGGTTTTTACGGTAATGTTCAAGCAGAAAGTGAAAAATAGTGAACGTTATCACTTAAGTCCTTTTGGGTCTTGAGAATGTAGAGCATACATTTTCACCATACTTTGATATTTTATAGTCTTAAGTAAGTCATATAATATGATTATTAGCAGAACTTAGAGGCCTTGATTGTTCATTTCTCTTCTTCACATGTTTGTATTTGGTGGTAACCGGAAACCTTGTTTGGTTTAAAACATTCTCACTACTTTTACTATTCAAATAACTCCACATAGTGACTAACAAGTATAGCATCGTTGCAGTTTTTTGCTAATTTCCTCAGTGAAATAATTCACTTGTTTTTATCTTCCTAAAACGTTTGCACACTTCCTAGATGTTTCATTCATGCATGACCAGGTCAAAGACAAAGCAATCATCAGTCTCTGTTGCTCAGACTCAATGCAAACAAACGTGGCATTTAATTTTTTTGTGGCCAATCACATCAGAGGACAGACTAGAGTCATACAGTTTATGGATCAGTACCATGTCCCTGTATAATGAGCCATACTATTAATTACAGCATAAAGCTATTTTTCTCCCAAATTGGCAAGAAAGGTTGTAAATAAAAGTAACACCCTATACATAAATAATACTAATAAAAAATAAAGACACATTAAAACATTAATAGGAAACTACATGGATGTTTTGTTATTGTTTACTATATTTATGGCCACATATTGTGATCTCCTTGGGTTGTTTATGCACTTGAGTAGATGCAAATTGAAACAACAGACTTTTTCTCCTATTATTTTATTGTTTTTCATTATGATGTTAAAAACAATCAGCAGACAAAAGTGACATTTTGCTGTTATTTAACTTGTTTCCATTATACTAAAGCACAGCAAACCCATGAATCACATTGTCTTGTTCATTCTATGCTTTTATTGCCCCAACCACCCCCAGGAGTTGCATTGGCTCCCATTCAAACAGTTCCCCTTTTTTTTGTGGCAATGAAAAAAGAATACACAGATAAGAAAATTTCAGAAAAATGCTGATTTAAAAAATGGCAGCTACTGAGAAGATTTTTAATATTATTGGTGGTCTTTGCTTCCATTTTTCCAGTTTGATCCAGTTCTGGTTTATATTACTTGATTTAAGGCATCAAATTTCTTTTTAATTAATGAAATCACCTTCTTATTTGAATTTTTTTTTATTTCTCCAACTCCTTAATGAAACTGGAATGCTATTTTGTCTCTTAAAGGCAACACATTTGGTTTGACTTTAGGCTTGTGTGGGGAACACAGTAAACTGGAAGTAAACAAGTCTGACGTATCTCTGTCTCTACAACCAAAGCCTTGTTATGAAGCCACAAGGTTTTTTGGGGAGTATTTGTAAACAAAATTTTTAAAAAATGCAGCAAAAAATAATATTTTTGGTGTTAGAAAAATATTTGTGGTAATTTGTATTTTTCTGCACCTTGCCCAACAGACGTGCATACACTGGCTGTAAGGAGCTAAAGAAAAAGGACACGCGTCAGTCCTGTCTTTCAAATTACAGGGATTCGTATGCAAGGCTTGATGATCCATTGTCTCTATGTGCATAAAAACAGAAGAAGATGTTATTTGTTCTTGACTGGGTGGTAGGAAGCCAAGGATTTGAGCTGACCGGGGTAGCAGTCAGTCATGTTTTTTACCTAAAAGCGCAGGGATCTTTCACAAACTCACTTCCGGACCCTGCAGGGAAGGAATGCTGAGGGTTCTTCTCTATTTTGTCTCAACATCAGCTACAAGAGTGGAGAGTTCTGTTTATTTTGGCAATTTTCCTTTTAAACAGTTTTAATTTAGATTCTTGTGTGTGTGTCTCTCTGTCCCAGATAAGTCTCACACTTATCTGCTTTAATGGTCTTGATTTGTTGATTACCGGTCCCTATAAATGAAACTAAAGTAGTTGGAGGAAAACATCTTTTGCTTCATTCTCAAGAGTCTTTATGGCTCTTGAGAATGAAGAGCCGCATAGTGGCTCTCTTTCCTATGTCTCTTTCTTCGTGGAAAACTCTTTTTGGGTTTCCCACTTGATACTCAAAGAAATTTCTTCTAAAATCGTTTTTAAGCACTGTGTCGAAACATATTCTCTATGAGAACCAAGTGTAAGATTATCACTGACTAAAAAGTTTCTAATTCATTCGGCAGTCCTAGTAATAATAAAAGCATTCATCCTCAAAAACCACCAGCAGTTGCTTTCCCAGCAGTCAAACAAGTCAGAATTGCACAATATGAACCGGGCGAGCAACCGTGCTTCAACTCTTAACATGGTTATGCGTATCGGGTTGTGTTACATAATGTTTACACTGAATATTAGAAGCTACTTTAGGATTGCCACAGGATGAATTGTTACTACTTTAAAATGTACAGATTGACATCCAGGACTGTAACTAGTTCAAACCCAGCTGGGCATCCATTGTTGGTGATAACGATCCGGTCCCTGACCTCTTAGCTGTTAACACAAAATTCTGTTTTCATCCCTGTTATTGACCGCTGCTGTCGTTTCCGTCTCTCTCGCTCTCTCTTTGCACAGCGCCAGTGGAATCTGATGATTTTGCTTTCTTCCATGAGGGCTCCGACATGTGCCTCGGGGTGATGATTGACTCTCTGAGCCTGACGCAGTCCTGTGAGGAGCCCCTCCAAAGATGGAAGTGGGTGTCTCGTGGCCGCCTGTTCAACTTGGGCTCCTCGTTGTGCCTGGGTTTGAACCACAGGAACGTCACGTTCGACTCGCGGTATCCTTCGATAGCCATATACAAGTGTGATCGAGAGCCCCCCATGGTAGACTGGACCTGGAACTGCAACGAGGTGCTGGAAAAACTCAACAACGTCTTTCAGTCCCCAATGTTATTCAATGTGTCTTCTAAGTTTGACTCACCCAAATGGAGACTGTATGGTGACGACCAGGATCTCTGTTCCAAGACATATCAGGGTAGGCATCACATGTTTAATTTCACTTATCTGGAGTTTTACTGAGGCATAAATGATAAGTTTGGGTTTGTGATAAATATCTAATCTGAATTAAATTACCTTAGACAGTCTATTGAACCTCTTCTGAACTGAAAAACCGAAAACAAACGATTCAAGAAGCTAAACTAAACTAGCACAACGACCTGGAGGAATTTCTGGTTGTCTGGCTTTGCCTCTTTGCTTCCTGACTGAGCCATTCCACTAGGCAGAATTTAATTGTTTCCCCTTTTTTTGCTCTGGAAATCGTTTCTGTTACCATAAATTAAGGATAACACATGCAAGCGCATCTTGAACATTTCCCCAAACACATACACGCGCAGTGACTCGGAGAGCTGCTCCCTACTGTGTGTGTCCACCAGATGGGCTTACTGTTTGTGGATGCCACAGCTGTATCCGATCAAACGGATAAAGGAGAACGCTGCTTTTCTCCTCCGTTTGAGGAGACGGAGTGGCCCACCAGTGAATGCCCCGCCAGTGTTTGTAAACTGCCATCAAACACGGAACGTTTTCCTTGGCCTCAAGCATATTTGCTTGTGTGTAAAGTTTTCATTTCAGATTAAAACTAACCATCGTGGGTCTTAGCTAAGCCTCTTTTCCTGCTGCCTGCACCGTTCCTGCAAATATTAAATGTTTTTCAGAAATGACTGCAAGCCTCAGCGAAGTCTAGTCTGTAGTTAACAGGTTCTGCTTGACTGCAACGAAAACCAGAACATCTCCCTCCACTTTTTTCATCAGCTCTCCTCTCTTTTTGCTTTCACGTGGCAGGGTAACTGCATGCTTTGAGCTTTTCACGTTCAGCCAGCGATCTTCGCAAGTTTCTGTGTGATAGACTCCTACTGGTGCAGAAGAAATGCCTCTAGGTTTAGTCATGTCCAATACAGCCAGTCAGCCTAAAGCGGGGAGGGAAGACAAGGAGAGGGAAAGCTTTTTCTCTCTGGTTTTATGGCTGCTCTCCCTCCACTGACCTGATTTGTTTTGGAAAAAAACCGTCTTCCTCCCTTTCTCCTCTTCTTTTACCGTTTTGTCCTCTTGTTTTATTGTGTTTCTAGACTGGTGCTATTCCACAACGCCTTCAATTGATGTCTAAAATCTTTCTCTTCTTTCATAACTGATGATTCTTACACGATAAAAGATGTTTAGCTTGCAAGGAAAAAAAAAAGTTTGCAAGTGGAGCCGTTTGCCACTGTTTGACTTCCTGTTTTTGTTGTAAGATCATCCTCTGTTTTTGCCTCCTGCAAAAACAAAGGCCTCATTTAGGATCTTCACTTTTAAAGGCCCACACAAGCATTTACAGTCTCTCATACGATTTCTGTCCAGAGATCTACACCATCCAGGGGAATTCTTACGGCCGACCCTGTTACCTGCCCTTCATGTACGAGGGCCAGTGGTTTCACAGCTGCACAAGCACCGGCCGTGAAGACGGCCACCTTTGGTGCGGAACCACCTTTAACTACGACCGGGACCAACGCTGGGGGTTCTGTCCTGTGAAGAGTAAGTTCTCACCCGATGTGTTCAGAACCAGACCCGTGGGGAAACTTTGCCGGATCCGAACCGTCTGGCTGACATTTCAGACCTTTGTTCCCCTCTCAGGCAGCAGCTGTGAGACATTCTGGGATACGGACCCTCTGACAGACAGCTGCTATCAATTTAACTTCCAGGCCACTCTGTCTTGGGACGAGGCTCACCGCAGTTGCAAACAGCAGGGGGCAGACCTGCTGAGCATTGGCAAGCTACATGAGCAGACCTACATCAATGGTAAATAGATTAACTTTATACTGTATGTTCTCCTTTTCAAACTTAAACTCTATAATGCTTTTATTGGGACAATTTAACGAGAACATGTCTGCAAAAATCAAGGATAGTTGCATTAGTTATTGATATTAATGATGCTGTCTTTATTTGAAATTTTCATTTAATTTAGCTCAATTAGGTTAATTTAAGAAGTACCTAATTTGATTTGGGGTGCTATATTGAAAAAAGGAAGCAGATCTAAACACGGCTAAGTTCATTTCCTTTTAATAGCGATATAGATAAATAAACAAAGCTATGTACTATATGTATCCAATGCAGTTTGATTATGAACTGGAAACAATAGAGCTTGGATTTCTCATGATCAAGATCAGATTCCTTGATGAAATCCATATTTCCGTGAGATAAAAATGTTTTTAATGTCTTCGAATAATTAACTGAGTTTTCTGTAAAGATTGATGACTAAGATAAATTGTGTATGTGTGATTGAACTGAGATGCTTTTTTTAAATTTTTGTGTGTGTGTAAAGTGCCACTTATATAAATAATCTCATCTACAAATATTCTAAATGATTTTGCACATTCTTTCAAATTGTACATTTTTTAAATCTGTTTTTATTGGATTATTTGGTGATTTTTTTTTGTTTTTTTGCATCTCACCTGATTGATGAACTGGTGACCTCTCCCGTGTATATGTAGAATCTAACATAATTTTTCTTTATTTATTGTATTTTTGATTTGCTATGCAAATTACAGAGGCGTTATTTTGTTTTATAGAACCTTGTGTTATTTCAGAAACACATTTCCTTTGCTTGTAGGTATTCTGAACGCTTACAGCTCTTCTTTATGGATCGGCCTCAATGACTTGGACGTCAGTGGCGGCTGGCAGTGGTCCGACTCCTCACCAGTCAAATATCTTAACTGGGATAAAGGTCAGACTAGGAAAGCTACCCCAACCTCTTTGTTTTTGTAAATTTCCCACAAAGGGCTGCATGCAGTCTCGTTTTAGAAACAGCTGAGCTCTCTACTCAAAGATCCATTTATGAGTTTTACAGAGCGCCCACAGTGAGTTGGTAATTTTTTTTGTTTTTCTTAAAAAAAAAAAAAAAATTTTACTGAACTACAGAGCATCCGACTCACGCCGAGGACGACAACTGTGCCGTGGTCCAATCTGAGTCATCGGGACGCTGGCAGAACCGGGACTGTTCTGATGCTCTGCCGTACGCCTGCAAGAAGAGGCCCAACGCCACTCTGGACCCCTTCACCACAGGTCCATAAATTTTGCTTTCATCAGTTAAATAAACCAGATTCCATTTGGCTAAAGCCTTTACAGTAAATTGATGGTTTTATTCTACAGATTCATGGACAGATAATCATAAATATGAGTGTGATGTGGGCTGGCAGTCCTTCCAGGCCGGTTGCTACAAGCTCTTATCAGAGAAGAGTGACTGGAATGTGGCTCAGAAAGCATGCCAGAAGATGGATGCCAACTTGGTCAGCATCCACACTCTGCCAGAGATGGAGTTCATCATTCGCAACATAAAAAAAGGTGATTTGCTGTAATAGCACGGCACTCTTCTTTCTCTTCCTGCAGTATCCCAAACCTGTGTGTTGTAGCAGCTCCTGGAGTTAAGGATTGTAATGGATACTCTGACTGGTACATTCTAGGAAACTATGCCATAATGATTGAAAAAGTTTGCTTTAAAAAAGAAAATGATTTAAATACTGGGCATTCTTCACAAAGTCATCTTTTTTCATCCTGTTGGCTTTTTATTAGGGCTGGATTTAAAAGAAAATAATTAATCGATTTGAATTGATTTTCCTTTGAACAGCCCAATATAGACAAATAGAAACCATTAATTGATTCTTTTCCTCAAAATTCTACATGACTTCTTGAATATCGCAAGATCTTTTCAAACATCGCAAAAGCATTGAGCGCACCGCATTTAAATTACTGCATTTTTGTTTTGTCATGTAATTGCATTAGGTTCAATTCTTAATGTAAATGCTCATATGTTTACTAATCCATCAAGCTGACAGAATCGAAAAATTAGTCAAATTGAATCTTGAATCTAGTCCCTGTGAATCAAATCGAATCGATTTCATAAATCTGAATCGATGCTCAATATTACTTTATTTTGTCTGTCTTCAGACCTCGACCAGGTGTGGATAGGGCTCCATGACAGAGAAATGCAAATGGACTTCCAGTGGACCGACCACACACCCGTTATCTTCACCTTCTGGCATCCGTATGAACCCAACAACTTCCGCAACACCCAGGAAGACTGCGTCTCCATGTGGGGCCCTGTGAGTAGCCTCAGATAATTGCCCCCTGCTGGGTGTGAGTGTCATCCGTTCTGATACATGAAGCGGCCGTTGTGTACAGGACGCCCGTTGGGATGACGTCCCCTGTAATACGTCTCTGCCCTTCATCTGCAAGAAGCTGGGAACAAAAAGCGACGGGAAGCCCCAAAACCAAGAGTGCAAACAGGTGTTAAACGTTTACTTTCATTGCATTTGCTGCTAGAAATTACTTTTAAATCACATTATATCTTTACACTTTTGTTTGTTTATGTTTGTTTTGTTGCCCATTTTGAGGTAAAATTAATATTCTATGTCAGATAGATTAAAACCCACCTAAAGAACATGATGTTTGTTTAACATTCAGTTTAAAATCCACAAAAAACTAAAATCAATTCAAACTGGACCAGTTTTGCTAAACTCATCTCAAGACTGTAAAGTCTTTTTGTGACTTTATAGCCAATAATTATTGCCTCCTTTGAGCCTATCGAAGCTTATAGTGTTTAGAAATGTAAACACATGGTCATTGTGGTAAAAGGAAATCCATGTGTGTGTCCTCGGTGTGTTTTTAGTAGCCTGCTTTTACCTCAGATAGCTTTAAAGTATTAATGCTTTAAACAAAAGTAAGTCTAGAGATCAATGATGGTGTTTTAACTCTCTCCCTGAGGAGCAGTCTGGCAGATCAATTTCTCCTGCTTCTGGAGATAGTGTTGTTTTTCTTTCTCAGCATAACTTATGTGCTTTATGTGTAAATAAATAAAGGGAGGGTATAACACATAGTTAAAGCCTAGGGGGAAAAGTTTAGGACTACCAGATACCAAAACAATATAAAAATCTGAATTTTGTGTTTGCACCGCTTGCATATTTTGTCTAAATTATTTAATCAGTCATAGTTTAGGTCCTGATTTTGCTAAGAGATACCATCAATGAACTTTTCTACATTCTCTCATTTTACAACCATAAACTTAAATTCTTATTACTGGAATTTTATTCAACAGGCCAAAAATTAAAGTAATGTATGGTAGTAAAGTACATAGTTATCTAAATGGTTTTCAAACAAAACTTTGTGGAGTTGATTTTGATTACTTTCAAAGACGAGTTAGCTTATAAAACAATAAATATACAGTAAGAGGAAAGACTTGACTTAAAACTGAGTTGGAGGTTCACCTTTCAGCAGGAAAAATCTAACAATACAGTCAGTTATTCTAGAGATGTTTAGATTTTTTTTTTAAATTATGTGTTAGAAGAGCTTAAAGTCCAAACCTTAGTTAAATTGAGAACTGTGGTGAGACTTGAAAATTGATGTTCACAGTACTCTTCATCCAATCGAACGAGCAAAAAGCAAAGTTGGCAGAGAAATGCACCCAAGTGGCTTGCAGCTATCCTTGGAGCAAAATGTGAAATTTATAAAGCTTTCACCAAATCCAAACCCATGTTTCTCTTTCCAGACTTTTTATTTGAGAGACCAATCCTTTCATTGCACTACATTGTGTTGGTGAAGTACATAAAATCCCAATAAAATGCATTCGTGGCATTCGATAAAGTGTAAAACTGTTCAAGGGCTTTTCACTTTTGATCAAAACAACTTGCCGTAGTAAAACAGGGAGGAGAGGTTTTAGTTTCAGCAGATCTGCCCTCCGATGGAGCTGTTAGCTCAGACTTCAATACAGCTTGAGTGTTTTCCTTACTTGTTTGTGCAACAACAAAAAAAAGAGTTTATTCTCACAAAGTTGAAAGTTATAATTTTCATGCGGAATCTCCCCTCACTTTGCCTGCTGGCAGAGCTCTCAGTCTGGACGAGTCTTTGGCTTTAATGCATGACCTGGCAGGAAACATTTAAGACAGAAAATGTTATCTCTGTGTCTATCTTCTTTAACATTTCATTCTGCAGTTACTCACTTCACTATAACTAATTAGAGTCTCTGTTTTTTTTTATCAATATCTGACATATATTGCTTCCTGGATATAAAAGAAACACATTTTTTTTCTCTCTTTGGCTGTCTTCTCAGGGATGGAAGTGGCACAGTCCAGCTTGTTACTGGGTGGGAGAAGATTTGTCCACATTCGATGAGGCCAGAAAGTTCTGTGAGGCGCAGGAAGCTGCTCTTGTTACTATTGCAAACAGGTAGATATGGAGCACACACAGAGTTAGATGCACAGGAAAGCTTCTTTGCACGGATTGAAATGCTTCGTGCTTTATCGTAAAGATTCGAGCAGGCATTCGCCAGCAGCCTGGTGTTTGGTCGCTCTGGAGATTCGTTTTGGATCGGGCTCAATGACCAGGCTACTCACGGGTCATTCCGCTGGCTGAGTGGAGACGAAGTGACCTACACCCACTGGAATCGAGACCAGCCGAGTAAGTCACACAAGTCAGCTTTAATAACATCTCTATATGAGTTTTGTGTGGTTATGTAGCCTGATGTTTGAGAAAGTTCTGAAGGGCTGCAAAATTACATGTTTCACTTCCGAAATAGTTGTTCTCACACAAATTGCATAGCTGTCACTGCTCTGCCTGAAAAAAATCTCAATTTTAATGATAGATGTTGCTTCCTTCACTTAATGTGACACATGTTTACAACCTGCAGAAACAATTAGCCCTAACGCTGAGAACCAACCCCCATCAGTAAGTCCTATTCAGCTCTGCAGGCAGATGAGACTTTCTTTGGATGGACACATTATGTGGGTCAATCAGATGCAAAAATAGGCAACGATCACATCATTATGAGAAAAAAGGACGAGGATCAGATGCTTCAAAGACATAGAGTGTAGTTGTACAAGCCAGTTACACAGACAACAGGAAAAAAATGATGTAAATTCATTTTACATCATTTTACAGAAACATTTAAAATGATTTTAAATGTTTCTGTGTTTAGTTGTTAACTTAAAGGTTTAATTAAAACTGTAAGAGTACTGTTTGTATGTTGGTAACAAAACCCTCCAACACACAAACCACTCAGTAATGTTGAAACAGAAAACTGAGTGAAACTGAATGAAAAGCCACTTAGGAGCTGTAAGATTAGTCTTTTCAGGGAGATGAGCCAAAATAACCAAATCTTTAAAAAACAAAACACAAAAGTTGCTTCTTCATCAACAAGCCAATCAGGGAGGACTGGAGCACTAAGGGGGAGGGATTAATGGTGACATGGGTCAAAAATAAAAATGTAAGCCTCATGGATAATCCAAGCATGTCCTTGGATTCGCAGAAAACACCAACTTAATGTGAGCTTTTGGCTTAAAAGATTTGGCATGACACAAATGTTGTATTTTGTAAAGGTTTAAAAAGCATGCACAGAAGAATCTGATGCACAAAGTGCTGCAAATGAAATGTCATCACAATTTCACTGTGCACAATATTACAATTGCTTCATACAATAATTGTCTTATGAAAAATAACTAATTTGATCAATAGTTTATAATTTACTCATATTTGTGGCTGCAACAATACCCAAAGCAGAACGACATTTAATCTGTGTGCTTAGGCATTTGTTTTATCATTTCATCATTACAACATTCCCCAGAATTATTGTTTGTTTGTTTTCTTGTTACATCCTTTTATACCTATACACTTAAAATTTATATAAAAAGGTTTATAATCTAGTAACTATATACATTTTTCATTATTTAGCAGGAAATAATGTCCAAAAGTGAATTTACTACTTCCTGGTCTTTTTTACTTGCATTTTTGTTTATATTTTTCCCTTTTGTTTCAGTTGTTTCCATATTTTCTTTCTCTTTTCACTTTTCTAATTTCCCTGAATGTTTTTCATTGATTAGTTTTCTTTCTTGGGGGGATAATGAAAGATCAATCTAATCAACTTTCTGAGATTTTCAGTTCATCAAAACTCAAGGTTCCACTTTGACTCTTAGCCAATTTTGGATTTATTTAGCAAAATAAGAATTGTAACTCCACACAGGTCCGCCCCAAGCCTCCATGGGGCCCTAAGCGAAATGTGGTTTAGGGGCCCTCTAGTTCTGCTAACAATGTGGACTGGCTGCTCATCAGTCCGATCATTAGATCATTCACACACCTGCTATAAACTTATTGCATCTCTGGCAGTGCTGTTTACAGTATATATAGGATACATTTATTGACCAACTGATTTATCAACCAGTTGATTTCTGGGCGCCGATTTTCTTAATTTTGGGGGAACGTGATTGGTCGATACTTACATGTAAAGCTGATTTTATCCCCTGATTTTATCTTCGTCAGCAAAGGTTTAAAAATAGGCCTCTGTCCTCGGTAATGAGGGATCGGCCAGAAAACTGCAATCGGTGCAGCCCTACACATATTCATGACATTCTTTGATTAAATAAATTTCTTTTAAGCGTTACTCCAATAGCTAAAAATTTAAATTATTCCAGGTGAGTCTTTCTCCCCTGAGAATGTGGACCGGTACTGGTACTGGACTGATTCTGAGCCTTCAAATGATTTTAACAGAAGTTTCAGATAACTTAGAAGTTAATGTAAAAATAATATTTGTTTTAGCCACAAAATGATTATGCTCAGCAGCAAACAACAAATCCCCAACTAGAGCATAGAGCAGCTCATCCATGTAGCAGCTATGTAGACGTAAAAACATTTTGCTAGACAATGTCAAACATTGAGAAGTTTTAATTATCGTTATCAAACATTATCAAACACGGCGGTTTGAAGCCAAAATACCTCAGAAATATACAGAGTCAACTATGAGAATCAACTCATTTAAAGTTTAAACTCAGTTTCACACAAACACAAAGACCCTAGCATAAATGTTTGGCTGTTGAACTGGACCGTTCAAACTAATTTTCTATTAGCAGCTATACAAATCTTTTACATTACATTAGATTATCAAGGCTCATTAAAACAAACCTTTATCTTGGCTTTTTTTCTATTCTTCCTCTTTCTTTTCTCCCTCCCTGAAGGATAAGTTCTTTTTAGAGACATTGTTTTGCTAACTTAACTTCTGACCGGAGCTTTGGATATTTTGGATATCCAATTAATTTATAAATTAAATTATAAATTTAATTTAAATTTATAATTTAAATTATCATGAGCACAGCAGCTCATGATACGGGCGAAGCATGCGGTACCTACTGCAGCCACCAAGAGCAATTTAATTGTTTTCTTTTAATCAATAAAATAATAATTTCTACATACATTATCAAATATATATGTTGGATTGTAAAACAATTTTTTATTGTAAAAACAAATCAGTTCATAGTGAAATTGTGTGTTTTTGATATTATAATGATACAGAAATTATTACAAAAAATATATATATCAGCTCCACTGAGGGGCCCCTTAGTGGTCCTGGGGCCCTAAGTGGCTGCTTAGTCTGCTTATGCCTTGGACCCGCCCTGCCTCCACACATGGAGTTATGGTACATCTTAATATACCCTTAACAGAGGAGAACTAACTGTTCTGTAATGAAAGTTTGATTCATAGAAGACATAATTTCAAAACAAAACCTTGAGATGTGTTTATAAAACAGGCATGGTTGAACTGATCGATTCAAAAATATATGGACTCAGTGACTTTCTCTTAGATTAAAGCCCTGGTACTTTCGTTGATAAAAGGGGAGTTTTTGAAAACCTCTTTAAACAAATCCTAAATCTTTCCATTAAGTTTTTACAGCTTTCTTGGTAACCTATGTTTATACGGACAGCAAAGTCCTCGCATTAATTTACGTCAGCAGATATCGTTACACATGTCAGAGAGAGCAGGTTGATTGTATTAAATGCCTGCCAACCAGGAATGAACACAATTTTTTTTCTTTTCATATGAAAAATGAGATCAGCAGAGCACGCACAGACTGTGCTGATGTGCTTTGTGCATTTTGAGAAAAGATCAAACACTTCTCCACTTGTAAAAAATCTGATTTTTCACTAGTATCCCTTCCACCCATCTGATTTAGCAAATGTCCGCGGCGGCTGTGTTGTGATGGCAACCGGCTCCGCGACGGGTCTGTGGGAGGTGAAGGAGTGCGCCTCGGCGAAGGCGAAGTTCATCTGCCGCCACAACCAGGACACGTCTCTGAGCCCCGAGCCCCCCGCTCCGCAGCCCACCCCCAGCCTCAGCGGAGCCTGTCCCAAGGACTGGAAGAGCAACAGCAACCTGCGCTACTGCTACAAGGTTCATCCTGCACACTTTCACAGCCGCAGCATGAAGAATTAACACCTCACTGTTAGTTGGGGAAACAGTTTTTGTCACATATATGAGTGGACTGACATCAGGTTTGTGTGCAGGTCTTTCACTCCTCCCAGTTGGAGCAGAAGCTGAAGTGGCTGGATGCTCACCTGTTCTGCCGGAAACACGGAGCCAACCTGCTGAGCATCAGCAGCCCTGAGGAGGAGCAGTTCATCCTTCAGGTCCTCCATGAGAAATTTGGGTGTGTATCGACTGTGACATACAAATAAATGTTGGAACTGGCAAAAAACAAAACGGTTGCAGCATTATATGCCACATTAAAAGAGAAAAAACGTTTTACATTTTCAACATTTCATCAGAAATCCTGGAAATTGTTATTTTTGATCCATAACTTTTTTTTTACATTAGAATATGCTATTACTTATTGTATACTTTTGATATTTGTTCATTTAGGATTAGACATGTTAATCACATGATATAATCAGAATAAAAATCCAACCTGAAAATAAATTTAAAAGTTTCAGAAGGTGTAATAAACTTAGAAAACTTTGCTTTGAGTGTGGATTTAAAAACAATAAATAATTTTAATTTAGCATCTGTTCTATTACAGAACCCTCAGTAAACATTTGAACACATGGTAATGTTTATTAAGCCTTAAAATCATTTTATCTTTTGGCAAAACTATTGGCACTACTATTATTGACACCCAAACCAATTTCTAGAAAATACTAGATTTGTTTTATGAAAATGGGAAAGAAAAGAGAACATGTCAGAAAAGTTGATCAGATCTGTTTTGATGACCTAAATAATATCATCTACAGTCAGAATAATTAAAAAGTTAGAAACAACTGTAGCTGTGACAAAATAAGGCCCACAAAAAAAAAGAACCACAGATGGGTCTTTCAGCACATAGTGATGTAAATATATATGAATAAAATATGGATTTATTTTATGGTTTTTGTTTTTACAATTTTATCTTGTGAGGACCACTGTATGTACGGTAATCTACACACCTACTTTTAGTATAATTTTGATCATGTTAACGCCCACAGAGAGTCAGAAGAGCATGAGCAGCACTGGTTTTGGATCGGTCTGAACCGCAGGAATCCCATGGATAATGGCAGCTGGAAGTGGAGCGATGGACTTCCTGTGGGTGAAAACGTTCTCCAAAGATCCATCATTTCCAAAAGAAGTGGACACAAATGATTAAAGGACATGTTGTTTATTCTCAACTCATATCTCAGTTAACATACCGGAACTTTGGGCGCTACTACTACAACATCCGGCAGTGTGCTGCGGCAGACTTGGGCACTATGACCTGGCTGGCCATGCACTGTGACTCCGAGTTGGACTGGATCTGCAAGATTCCCAGAGGTATGAAACCATTACACCTTTTTTAATTAAAACCTTCCACTTTTTGCTCATTTATAAGTTCATCATTTTAGATTCAAGTTTCCAAAATGGGTATTTTGGTGCACAGGTACATGCTCTCATGGAGTTAAGGTAAAAATTTGGACCTGTTCATTATTAAATCCCCCAAAAGTTTGGTTTCATCTGAAGGAAAACTCTCATCACATTTCACCATAGGCATGGTGTTCTTTTGTCTAATCTATTTTTTGTTGGCCAAATTTGGCTTCTTCAGACCGTAAAACATCTGCTCTCAAGGATCTAGGAGATTTAAGCCAAGCCCTTGGATGTTTTCTTTGAAAAAAAAGCTTCTGTCATTTAGTGAAGATCTTTAGTCCAGAGCCGTAGAGAACAGAAGATTAGTACAGAATCGGTAATAAATATAAATACTTTTAGAGTTTCTATAAACCTTTCAAGTTACAAGTACAAAGCTGAAGCTGTGGATTTTTTCCTACTCTTTTTCTGACTGCTACCTTTGTACAATTAGAAGATCTTGATCTTTTTTAACGTCTTTGCAAACAGCATAGGCAGCTGGACTTCTGATCGAATGTCATTAGTGGCAGGTGTGAACGTGAATGCTGAATGCTGCTACTGGACTGAAAAGGTTTTAAAGTGTTAGTTTGATGTTGTATGCAGGTTATTGCAGGGTTTTTTTGTTTTCATGCAAGTTGTACAGAATATGTATCTTACATTAAATGTGGAACATTTTCTTAAATATTTACTTCTCTCTTTGTTGTAACTTTTTATTTCTAGTGTATAACACAAATCTGCTCTTTATTTTTGGTCTAATTTATTTTCCTTGTCCTTTCTCTTTTTCAGGAAGTGTTGAGCTGGAACCAGAAGTGACAGAAGGTCTGTTCAACTTATCCTTTTGGTTAAAATGTTTATTTTCACACACTGAAATTAGATCACATCTGCCTGCTCTTTTCTATTATCTGTTAGGAAATACTTCTCCAGAGTGGATCGCCTTCCAGGAGGCTGGGTATAGGTTTTTCGACCATCGCACTACTTGGGATCAGGCCCAGAGGATCTGCTCCTGGTTCGACTCCTCGCTCGCTTCAGTTCACTCAGCTGAGGAGCAGGCTTTCCTGGCCAACACTTTAAGCAAGGTTCTGCAGGTTTTTTAATATTTCTAATTATTTCAAAGAGGCTATTAATTAGGTGTAACAATAAGAAATTGATAAATTAATTGCATGATATATTAAAATGAGCACAATCATTTCCATTCTGATAAATATTTTTCAAAGTGCAATTTTGTTAACAGAGACATCGTAATCCATTTTATTTATGGTTTCAATTGTTAGTGGTTTTTAGTTCCTTTTTTGTTTATTGCTGTTCAGAGGTGTTTTATTTTGGAAATGTAAAGTGTGGAGTGCTCTGTTAAAAATTAAAGTTTGTTCATCTTTGAGGGGACAAACTTGCAATATTATGCCATTATCAGTGTATTACTTGAAAATAACAACAATATTATTGTTTATCGCAATAATTTCTGATACAATTTATCTTCCAATTTTATGACGTAATCATTATATTAGTTCCAAATGGTCTCAAAACGACAATATTATCATTTATCACAATAATTTCTAATTTCCAATTTGTCCACACTGCGAAAAAGATACGTGCAAATTCATAATTGCATCCCACCTTAGCTATTTTTGAGCATTTGTCTTCTACCTCACCCACAGAAAAAGTCTGAGCCGAGCTGGTGGGTTGGACTTCACACCTACGAAAATGATGGACGTTTCCGCTGGTCCGACCACTCTGTGCTCAATTACGTTTCCTGGGCGCTGGGCAAGCCGCAACCAGTCAGCCGTGACCGCAAGTGTATTTACATGTCAACCAGCAAAGGTAATATCAGCCAGAAATAGATCTGATCAGACTAAACCAGCAGATGTACAAACAGGTGAGCTTGTGTTTCTGCCACATGTAAATAGGAGACTGGGCGGATCAGAAGTGTCACTCCGACTTGCCTTACATCTGTAAGCAGGTGAATGAGACCGGCACTATTCCTCCGACGCCATCGTCCCCTCATCCACCTTCTGGCTGTCCTACTGGGTGGTCCCCCTATCAGCATAAGGTGCATCAATACTACCTCGATTTCAAGATAATTTATGTATTACATCAAATTAGACGAGCAATTTTATTGAAATGAAATCTATGGTGTCTTAGTGTTTCAAAGTTTTTGAGTCAACTCGGGTCACATGGTCAGCAGCCAAGCTCAAATGTGAAAGCCAGCGAGGTGCCCTGGCTCTAGTATCCAATCATTTAGATCAAGGTAACTACAAGTTGTGTGATTCTGGTGTAAAGGCACAATCAGCAATGCAAAGCGGACATGATACAGCTGATTCTCTCCTCACCAGCTTTTATCACCACCTTGTTAAAGAACGTCAGCACTGACCTCTGGGTGGGTCTGACCTCAGACTCCAAAGGTCACTTCCGGTGGACCAAAACTGGCCTGCTCAGCTACACCAACTGGGCGCCAGGAGAGCCAGTCGACAACAGCGGCCCCCATCACAACAAGACGCCGGTATTCCCAATTGTCTCTATTCAGGTTGTGCCTTTGTCTGCGTTTTGTTGCTGTTCTGACGTCTCACCGCTGCCTCAGGGAAACTGTGTCGTGATCATTCACGGCAACCCAGAGAGGAAAACTGGGATGTGGGCTTCCCGAGCCTGTGAGATGACGCCGTTGGAGAACAATGGATTCATCTGCCAAAAGCAGCCAGGTGCGACGATCAGCAACAACCAGAAAAGAAGTGCGCTGTGGATGAGTTAGCAAACATTTCCTAATCGTCATGTCTGACTTCAGATCGAAACTTGCCTCCGGCTCCGGCCCTCATTCCCTCCTCCCTGTCGGAGCCTGTGGAGCTGGGAGGAGTGACGTATCGGGTTGTGCAGAAGCGCCTTGACTGGACTGGCGCTCTCTACCTCTGTGAATCTTTGAACGGGACACTAGCAGTCGTGAAGGATCCATTCCAGCAGGCCTACCTGACGCTGCTCATCAACAGCCTGCACC
This sequence comes from Xiphophorus maculatus, assembly GCF_002775205.1. Classification (NCBI taxonomy): domain Eukaryota; kingdom Metazoa; phylum Chordata; class Actinopteri; order Cyprinodontiformes; family Poeciliidae; genus Xiphophorus; species Xiphophorus maculatus. The sequence continues at coordinate 6,440,697 of NC_036458.1, read as the reverse complement.
AGTCAGCCTGGATTTCTCTCTATAACTATGGCGTAAGCCCACAAACTCACTGACCTCTCATTCTACTTCTTTGACTTTGTTTTTCTTGCAGTCTAACAAACCCGCTTGCTTTATCATGTCTGCTCAGGGACGAAGCTTTACGTGGTTAGGCAATGAAGAAGTGAAATACTCCAACTGGAAAGATGGAGAGCCAAATCAGATGGCTGGATGTGGACACATGACCACCACAGGACAGTGGACCATGACTCCCTGTGATGCTAAATTGGATGCTGCTATATGTCAAATTAATGGTTTGTATCTCAGCCAATACTAAACAAGCCAGTGACTTTTTTGTCACACTGTCAACTGTATAAAATGGTTATATATTGCTCTAATGGTAGACTGAGTTCTGATTATTAGTACACATATGCTGCAGTTAAATAGTTCTTTTTTGCACTTCAGTCAATGTGAGACATTAGACAATGCTTTCTAAATACATTTTGATAAACTTTGATTAATTTATTTGATTAATTTATATCTTAACTCATTGATTATTAACTGAAAGAGCTTAAAAGAACTCTGGTACACATATAACGTTAAAGTTTAAATTAAAAAAAAAGCAAAATGCTAAAACTGTACAAACTGTACTGCAAGAAAAATATTAAACTAAACTGTTGATTATCAGGACTTAAAAAGATTATAAAACGTTTAGTGTCCTTTTAAGCAAAGTGTGAATACATAGTTATGGGTGTAAAGCAGTTTTGTATAGTAACGAAGTAAAAATACTTCACTACTTTACTTAAGTATATTTTGGAGTACTTCATACTTTCCTGGAGTATGAAAATTTTTGCTGACTTTCACTTTTACTTCACTATATTTCCGAACTTAATTGCGTACTTTTACTCCGATACATTTTCAATGTGTGGTTTAGTTACTCGTTACAAAAAAGCGAGAGAGAGAAACGAAGTGTTTTGATCCCACCTACTGATTAGCAAGTAGCAAGCAGGCTACCGAACAAAGTCCGTAGCCTACTTGCCTGGGCTTGTTCATCACCACCAATAGGATACACCTGTTTCGCTTCTCCCATTAAACACAAAGCAAGTCTCGCAATCAGCAAGGGCCACATGGAGCTGGAGACGGAGACCACAACGACTGCAACTACGTCGGACACGGCTCCAGGGGAACCACCAGCTGGTGATAGGGTGACCAGACGTCCTCTTTTTCCCGGACATGTCCTACTTTTCAGACCTAAAAAGATGTCCGGGGGGAATTTAAAAATTGTCCGGGATTTTGGTCAATTGCCTCAAAACACATTACATAGCTTACAGTGCATTATAGGGCACGGCGCTGCGTGTCACGTAATCCCTGAGCCGCGTCAGTGGGCAGCATCCCCCCCCACCGCTCCAAAGTTTTCTGGTTTTTTTTTTTTTTCCATAATGACCAGTTGTGTGCACCACCTATTGACTGATTCACTGATTTGTGAAGTAGAGTAATCGTAACAGATCTTTTTCTTCATGTTGGCCGCATTTTCTGTACTATTTATTTTTCTCATTTTCAGCACTGACCTTACTTGAAGGGAAAACTTAAGGCTTACAAAAACTTTGTATTTTCTGTCCTGGAGGGTATACTAAGAAGCTGGTTCAGTTGTAAAGCAGGTTAAGTTAACCTTGTGCTATAGGTAAAGCACCTAATTTTCTTAACTAAACGATGCCTGCAGGTATATCTATTAGCAGGTTTAATTTTGCCTGCACTTGGTTGGGTACATTATTTTAAGTGTATTTGACAAGTTTACCAAAATATAAAAAATGTCATTCAACCTGCATTTGCTTTGTTTTACTTTTTACTTGTACTTTTCATTACATTACTTGAGTACATCCATTTTTACAGTACTTTCCATACTTAAGTACAAGAAGTTTCAGATACTTTAAGACTTTTACTCAAGTAACATTTCAGTCAGTGACTTGGACTTTTACCAAAGTCATATTTTGGAGAGGTACTTGTACTTTTACTTGACTCTGAGATTTCAGTACTTTATACAACACTGGTGTAAAGTATTTGGACACTGTGCTGTTTGTTCACTTCAGTTTGGGTTTTTTTTCATCCTTACAGATGAGCCTGTGAGCCATCAGTGGATTTACCCTGGACTTTGTCCCCACTCTGTGGGAGAGTGGGCCTGGGTTCCCTTCAGGAACCACTGCTACGCTTTCAACCTGCAGCTTCTTAAACTGCAGCAGGATGCGCTCACATCCTGCAAAAAAAGTGAGAAAACTTTACAGCAGCAGCTCTGAACCGTTCCCACTTTCCCACACAGCCCATATGCATAACCTACCACCTCGGACTCTCTCCATAGTGAACCTAATTAACATGACATCAATATCCTCATAGATTTACTGAGCATGTGGCCCAGTTGTTCGATTTAGTTTTGATCCATCTGTGTTTGTGTTATTCTCTTTTCCATCAGTGGGAGCAGAGCTTCTGTCCATCCTGGATGAGGCAGAGAACAGCTTCATATGGGAGCACATCCAGAGTTATGCAGAACAGGCAAAGGGAGCTTGGCTGGGCATCAGCATGAAAGGTCCAGCAGCACTGCCTTCACAGTTTAAAAATACAGGCTTATTCATTCCACTTTAATTATTTTTAGATCAGTTTCTTTATTGAATATGATTACATTTTAAGTTAATATTTCATTAAGAAACTCTAATGAGCAGCTCTTATCATAAAGCAAGGTGACCCATCCTGTAAAGCGTAATTTATTTGAAACGTGTTGTTAGCAATCAGCACAAATTGGGCAAAAGAGCATGAAATATACTTAGTTTGGTTAATGAGGAGATTAAATCCAATAAAACTGCACAGCTGAGGCAGAACGCAGCACGACAGGTGTTCTTTTTTTCCCCCCAAGTTTCTCTTATCACCCTTCGTGCTCTTGTCACAGAGAGACGCCTTGTGTGGAACGAAGACACCGAGATGTCGTTCACCAACTGGGAAGCGCATAAGGTGGCGTTCTCGATGCTTTCCATCAATTCCTGCTTCTTGATCCAGAGCAACAGCGGCCGGTGGATGCCCGACTCCTGCAGAAATCGCACACACGGGGTGATCTGCAAACGGCCTCGCAGTACGTACACACAACGAACACAAGACAGTCCCAGTTCATGCAATGAATTGCAAATGTACTCGTAACCTTTGAACTTTTTCACATTTCTTTCAATTTAGAACCACAAAAGTTTTATTCCATTCCAATTTCACGACTGGGTGAACTATTGTATTGTACAAGTTATGCTTAAAGTATACATACCAGCACATTTGAAAGAGACTTATTAAAAGAGTTAGCATTTATAATTTAAGAGGATCTGCGATAAAAAAAAAATCTAAAGTCAGAACTAAACAAATAGAACTTTGTGTTTCTGTTTAGGGAACAAATCTGTCTAAAGAAACCAGAGAAGACCAACTTTCACTTTTTAAAAAAATCATAAAATGTAATATTTTATCAACATAAAATGAAATCTATTGATTCAGTATAGTGCTGTATCTTTATAATATGAGTATATTTTTCTTTGCTTTTATTATTTTTTGTGTTTAATGATGTATCTATATGGATGGTTGATAATTAGTTGCTTATGGGTAGATTTGTATAATTTATATATTAATTACTTTTCATGTAAAACTTTTGTTTATGTCAGCATAGAACATGTTCATTTTAAACGCTAAATGAATGAAATAAACAGAAAACACTAAATAGCATGAAATGTTTTGAAGGCTATGTATCACTTCCTTCCATTTGATATTTATGTTCTACCTTAGAATAGAATAGAAACAGCCTTTACTGTACTTCTAAGAGGAAATTCAGATGTAGCAAGAGCAACAGATATGTAGGTTCACACAAAAGGTTGTAAAATTATTAAAAACAGTTAATAAAAAACAAGATTAACAATAATAATAACATACTGTACAAGGCTATAATAGATCCTTCTATTGGTCATTTAAAATTAAGATAAAATACATGGACTGAAACTCCTTCAGAAACAGTTTTCTTGTTAATTTTGTACTTTTTCCATTTGTAGGTGCAGACTCATCCTTCACAACATGTAAATAGTTTTTTATTTATTCATTTATTTGATTCCTTTGATTGTACTCTGCACAGTACTAAAAATTGCTTAATTTTTCCCAGTGGATGTCGACCACCTGCCGACTCTGATCGTCGTCATAGTGGCAGCTTTGGTGCTGCTTCTGCTGATAGCCACTGTGATCTACCTGTACCGGCGGCGAACCGCAGGGTCTCGGGGTTCCTTCGAGGGGGCGCGCTACAGCCGCACCAACTCAGGCCTCGACGAGCAAGCTGAGAAGAACATCCTGGTGTCCGACATGGAGCTGAACGAGCAGCCGGAGTAACTCTGGACCGACCCTGGACTGGACCCCACCCAGCACCGGAGAGACTCAGATTCTTTTCTTACCTTTTTTAAACCAAAACAAATGTTTTTAATGCCGAAAAGCTGTGTGGAGCACAGCAGATGTTTCCATTTTTAAACTGAATATCAAAAAAAAAAAAAGAAAGCTACAAATCAGATACATCCATCTGCTTTTTCTAAAATGCGTAGGCAGGTCACAATTGATCTACTGTGAACAGTTTTATTGCAGCTAAGCGCAAAACCAGTCAGATGAAATAACTTCTTGCCTCTTTCCAAAGTCAATTTTACCACACAGAGTTTTACAGTCTTGCTCGTACTTGGACGGAAAAGACTAAAATCCACTTTGTTTCCATTGTCGACCACATTCCTCTGTAAGATTTCTTTTGTGTTGTCATGTCAGTATTAACCCAGACTTGAATGCATTTTTTTTATTTGTTTCATTGGATTTGTCGTTATGTGTGCAGCTGTAGAGAAGCGTAAGCCGGGATGCGTGTGTGTGGTTTTCATGAGCCTGCCTCTCTCCCTCTTCTCTGACCTGACACGTCAGCAAAGGCTGTCAGGCGCAGGAGGAAGAAAGAAGTGCAGATGTGAACACATTAAAAGTGTTAAAAAAAAAAAGGGCTGCTGACCTCAAACCGTCTGAGGATGAACACTATAATTGTGCACATAAGTAGGACTTCGCATTGAAAGCTGGTCTTTAAATGGACTACATTGTCTTTTTTTAGCGCAGCACACAACCAGGGGGGTTGTTTTGATACATGATAAGAATTTGGAGCCACCAAGCCTGAAATTCATTTTGTGGCATGCAGTTTCTGCTCTGTGACTCTTGACTGTTGTTTGCCTTGGCTCTTTGTGCCTCCATCTGGAGCTGATTCGGCAGGGGGGAGTTTTGAGCACAGTCATTGTGTTATAAAAAGAGGTTTGTCATTTCAAAGTGGCCTAATCCTTCGTGTTTCATCACGTTTCCGTTTGTTGCATCAGTTCGGTTTTTGCTTTGAAGATGCACATTTTTTGTTACCTGGAAGCAGCTTTACTTGTCTGCAACAATTGCCAACACTTGAACTCTTTGACCGCCTGCAAAAGAAAACATCTTCAATCTTGTACATACGTATTTCAGTGCCAAAGAGTTTTTAAAAGCCAAATTCAGAAACCTACCATCTATAGTGTGTTTTTGACATCTTGTTAAGATTTCAAAAATGTAACCTCCTTCTCCTGCTCTTGTCTCTGAATGCATTTCTCTCCCTCTCTCTGCTTGCAGGAATGCTTTGGAGCCATTTCAGTCTGAGGCTTTTGGTGTTTCACTAAGCTGCTGTGAAAAAAAGGGAGAAAAAAAACCAAGATTGAGGGGGAAGGGAGGAGGTGTGAGTGTGTGTGTGTGTGTGTGTGTGTGTGTGTGTGTGTGTGTGTGTGTGTGTGTGTGTGTGTGTGTGTGTGTGTGTGTGTGTGTGTGTGTGTGTGTGTGTGTGTGTGTGTGTGTGTGTGTGTATGTGAGTGAGATGTGCGTACCCGGTCTCCAGCTGTGGAATGTTGAGTCGGCAAGAAGAGCTCAGTGGCACGTCTGGAACCAATCAGAGAAGGAGAGCTTAGGGACACGAAGGGTCAGAATGGGGAGGGAATAACAAAAATGGGGGGAAGCAGGATGGGGGAGTAAAGGGAGTAAATGGAGGAGTGCAAGGAGGAGTCAGGGATGTAGGTAGAGGAAAGGAGGAGTTTAACGGAGGCAGCATGTCCTCTGCTGGTGGATTCGTGTACAGGTCGCAGCAGCTGATCAAACCGGGAGGATTTAATAATGATACAATAGTGCGCTTGCTTTGTTCCCCATTGTTTGTGAAACAGGCCGGATCTCCCTATGGATAAACTCAAAGGACCTGTTGGAATTTTTAAGAATTTTTGTGACATTTTTATAAGAAATTAATAAAGTTTACGTCCTCTGACTCCGAGTTCACGTCGCCTTTTATTTACTCATGAATAAAATGCATTCAGAAAAGGATTTAATAGTTTAAGGCGCATTGGTAAGTCTACAATTAAGTGAATATTCAATTAACAAAATATGTGTTGTAGTGTCGATCTGTTTCCACAAGAGGGACCACCTCACCCAGTCAATTTCAACTCACTGGTTATGGTTTTCCATCACAGTCTGAAGTAGTCTTACATATCATTGCCTTCCTTAAATAATGATTATCTTTTGGCAAAAGAGAGGTGGTGATTTTTCTTTTTTTTGACAAAATTTCTTTTGGCAAAAACAAAAAAACATAGGCCATTATTTTAGGAACCTGACAATATTTTCCTTGTCAACATTTTATACATGTCTAGACTCAAGTTTTTATTGGTTTTAATCTAACTATGAGTCACTGTTGAAGTATAACCACTATGAGTTACAAATGTTTTCACAGTGACTTATCCGTAAGTATGAAATATCCAAAAGTAAATAAACAAAAGAAAAAAGGGTTAGGAGTTGGGATAGGGATAGGGGTGGTAGGGCTAGGGTTATAGGGACATATGGATGGATGTTTATTTTGCTTCACATGGGACAGGGAATAAAATCTTGAAATGCAAATAATTTTCAACCCTACTGAGCCAGGAAACTGCATAAATTCTGTACTTTTCCATATTTTTCAAACGACTTTGGGACTTTGAGACACATATCAAACTGTCTACAACTTGAACTGTTTGAATTTAAAAGGTATGAGGTATACATAGTTTATGTACAATTGGATGACATCACAGATGAATCTTATGTTACTTAGCTGTTATTGAGGAGGTTTTAAGAAATAAAGCTTAAAATTTGATGCTGCCTTTAACAGCAGCATCAAATTTTAAATTCCATCTTTTTGCACATTTGAGGTTGTATCTAATTTATCTGAGGAGCTTGTTTCCCAGCCTTTGCAGAGCTTAATAACGCTTAATAATAAGAGCTTAATAATAAAGTTCAATTATTGAAACCAGACGTGCTGGAAGAGGGAAACATCTAAAACAAGCAGAAACAAATCTAATCCACGACAAAAGAAACAGAGTACTCACAACTTTAATGACAATTAGAAACATAATGAGAAGACATATAAAATAGCAACGTAGGCTTAAAATTGTTTGGCTCATTCTGCAAAAGAATAGTGTGGAGCCCTGTTTCTTACTTGAGCAGGACTGCAAAACGCAGAATTCCATAAATACGAATGGTTCATGATTTAATAAAACAAAAGGTTTGTTCATTTAGCATGTTGTATTCATTAAAGTAAAAAAAAAATGCATTAAAAATATATTTAATCTTAAATTGAATCTTGTTTCTATTTACTTTACGCACTAAATGGGAAAACTCTAAAATATAAAAAATTAAATAATAATAAAAAAATACCCATATTAAGCTTGTGGATAAAGGGGAAAAAATTACTTAATACACTGTAAAATTTAAATTATTTTAAAATTTGAATGATATATTAGTTTGTCCCTTCTTATATAAAAAGGTCAAAAAGTTGTGAATAGTATTCTATACCAATACACCTGGAAAACATGTGGCTAAAAAACAGAAAATGGGTATGGAAATGGATGTTGTTGAAAAATAATGAATTAAATCTATCCATTTTATTAGCTGTTTCTCTTTGAAACTCACTGTTTTTTGTAGAATGATCAGTCCACCTTATTTTCTTCACTGTATTTATGTAAATAAATAAAGGGAACTAAAACATGCATCTCCTCTTAATAAAGAGGAGATGCGTCACACATATGGTTCTCCAAATGGATCATTCGAGCTAATAAAACCTTGATGACAGGCATAAAAACAACTGAATTTAGTATTTCATGCAGAAGGTGGATTCCCTTTTTGAATATATTTTAACGCCCTAGAAGAATAGAATAACCCTAAATCGTCCTCCTATGAAATGATGACCGCATCCATCTTTTCTATACAGTTTATCAGGTAACAAAGGCCATTTTAGATTAAACTCTATATGTTGACTCAATGACAATTACTGGCTCTCCCGAGCTAGATTTGACCCTGAGAGGTCACAGTCTGGTGACCTCCGAGGTTAATGGATTCTCCAGAGAGGCCATCTGCCGCTTGCTCCGATTGGTCACTGCATAGGTACGAAGACTTTGGTGCAAATCACAAGGGAGAGTCATTACTTTTCTATGATTTCTGATAAATTATTTTAGTTTTAGCTAATTTGTCCCATTTGATTGCATCTAATTCCTGCTTCCCTCGATTATTGACTTGCTTTAGAGTTTCTGGTTTTGTTCTGTTCATAATTACCTAAACCAGAAACTGATATTTGCAGCATCAGACAAAGCAGAGTGTCAAGCAGCTTCATGTTGGAACGGGTCAGCTCACTGGGAGGCAGGGGAATGGTTTCAGTGTAGCACCTGGTGTGATGGGAGCTCAGTGCCTCCTCTTGCAGGAGACTTGCACCTCTGCAGCATCACATCAGAGCCAGTAAATTGCTTGTTATTCAAATCCACTTGGCTCCGTGTAATCCATCTCACTTAGGATGGATGTCACAACTCACCCTCAACCCCCCGCCTGGGTGCACCACAGCCTCCCGTTTTAAAGAGCACAAGGCCTTCAGGGTTTTTGCTGAGGTTTCTAAGTTTCACAAGAATGGCACTCATCATTTTTAAACATGTCTGCTTATGTTTTCTTCCAGCTTAAGTATGTTTTTCTTCAGGCATGGGTTTGTTCCAGATAAAACTCAAGCTGCGTCTTCAACGGGAATTAAATCAAACGACATCTTGCATTTTTCTTTGACCGCATTGCACAATAATGTGTGAGCACTTTGTTGATCTTGGCCTGCCAGGTGCTTCATATACTGCAGATTACATGTGCAGCTCATCAGAGAAACAGAATTAGATAATGTTTCCCTGGCAACAGCTGAATTGAAGTATAAAGTTGTCGTCTCTCATTTCGAAATGACTTGACTGTTCTACCATATATGTTTAAGGTAGCTCATATCCAGTTTGTGAGCACTTTTTTCATGTTTAATTCCTTAAACAGAGAACAGTTGTTTCTTTTTTTTTTTTTTTTTTGAGCTTAAAGACGGATCATGCTGTTGGAGGTCTGGGAGCAATTTCTCTGCTTCATTTCTCCTCACCCCCTCTGAGCCACTTCATAATTAATTAACCAACAACAGAGAAAAGAAAGGAGAGTGAAACTCTTCACTCATGCTTAATCAATATCCTCTTAATTTACAAGCTTGATGTTCAGATCGTACTCTTATGTCACTCACAAGCTGCTGTTTATCCCCCCCTTCCTCTGCCTCCCTCCTGAACTTTTCTGCTTGTATTGTTGGTGCTGAAGGTTGTGGGAGGGGAAGAATGAGGAAAAGCGGCATTAACAAGTGAAATTAAAATCCCATTCACTCTCCTCGGTCGTCCTCCATTTGGAAACCAGCCAAAGGAGAAGCAGCTGTTGGTGAGGCAGTGGAAGGGAGACACACACAGACTGAGAAAATGAGAAGAGAAAGGCAGGAATGAACATAATTGTGCTCCCATCAATGTGAAATCCACCAGGAGAAAAGAAGGTGCCAGTATATAAGAAAATATGTTTGTTTTTTTCTCCAAGGTGCTGTAAGCTTTTTAAAATCAACCATGCCTTAGTTTAAAGTATGGCAGCCTATATAATATTTGATTTTACTCAGCAAGATAATGGCCAAATCAAACAGTAGCTGTTCTGTGCTCCATTGATTTTTCTAACTTTTTTTCACACTGCATTATTTGTCCTCTTTGGCCGCTTTTGGGATCATCAGAAGCACTTGAGTTCCACTGACTATTTTTGCAAAAATAATTGGAGAAAGGTCCAAAAGATGTTGAATAAGTTGAGTCTCAAACATCTTTTCACAAGCAAAAGAGGCAGAGAGAGAGAAAAAAGAGTTCAGACGATGACTCTTTTCGGAAGGTTAGTTTCACCAACAGAACTAATTTGCTGCCGTAGATGTATCCAGTCATGCAGATAATTTGGGCTTATTATGGGTCTTCAAAGGGTTTTGGAATAATTGCAGCATATAAAAATCTGTGCTGCCACTCAAAATCTGGTGATAGCTGAGAAAACACTTTTACATGTAATTATTTCTGATTAATTACATGTGCTGATGACACACAGTTGAGAGAAAATGCAGCAGAGGAACACCCTCAAGGTAAGTCCGATGGAATTGTTTGTTTTTGTCTTGATGTATTAAAAACTCAGTTGTCTCTAAGATTAAGCCAACACTGCTGCCTGCAGACATGTGTGCTTAATTTAGTTAACACCCCCATCACACCTTTGTGTATCTATCTTAGCTTCAGTGATGTTAAACGACACAAGGCCACTGGAGAGAAACCTTTTGTGACAGGCTTTTAACCCTAATATGCACAACTTAATTACCAAGAAAGCAGTAATGTCACAGCTTTTGCACACTGAAAAGTTTCTCTGTATGATCACCACAGCTCTCCCACATAATGTATACTTCACATTTACTCTACATTATTAGTATTACTTAACCACATGCTATTCTCTGCTGTCTGCATTGATAAAGTTTCACAATACCCTGCAGGCCAGATGCTTAAATCTGAAAGTGAAACTAAGCTACTTTGTAATTAATTCAGTTAAGAATTATCTTTATCAGCACTCATTTAGCAGTGAAATTGAATTTCCAGACAGTTAGTTGATATGGACTCATAAAATATAGAAATAAAACAGCATGGGGATTATAGAGTCAATGTATCATACCCATTCTGACACAGTGGGACACTGGGAATACCACACATTTGATTCTAATATAAATGCACTACTCAAAATGGGAGAACATGAAGCGCATACTTCATCAAGACGTGGCAGGATTTGTTGTTTTATGTAATTATCTTCATTTCATCAACGTATATAGATTTGCTAGATAGGAAACAGTGTGACAGCAGCTGTAAATAGAAAGTACTCAAGAATCAATGCTTCTATGTTTTTTTGTGTTTGCTTGGTCTTCCAATTTCCAACAAGTCGCAAAAGATAGAAAATTTTACTAAACCAGATTCTGGAGTTTCTGGAGTTGCTCAAGTTGACTGATTGCTGAATTATTAATTGCTAAATGTAACCGACTGGGTTTCCTTAGATTTTTACCAGTGGGTATTGTAAACTGAACTTGATTGTATATTGTGAATACGACCAAACTTGAATGCATATCTAATCATTAATTTAGAATTTGTATTCATAATTGAGTTGTTTTATATGACTTGGACCCATCATTTATTTTATTGGAAACAATTCAATTTTATTATGACGGTGTTTTTGTTCTTTAGTATTTCTCTGTATTTACAGCAGCATTCAAACTCAATGAACATTCATGCACTAAAATAGAAAAGTAGAATAGATTTACACTAAAATGCATTTATGCAAATTGTAGTAAAAGCTACCCTTACTGGAAAATGGAAGGCATACAGTAAGATTTTGTAGTTGTTTTCTGCAGAGCCCATTCTTTCAAGAATTGAGTCCAGAGCTGCAGAGCGTAGGAACAAAACGTTATTTACTCTATTTCTGATGTTTCATTTAGCCCAGCTGATGAGTCATCACTGCAGAGTAGTACTCCATAATAGGCATACAGAGTGATTAGCTCAAACCAGAAGCAAGTCAGACCATAAACTGTATATCACTCTCTGTGAATCAATTCTACGTTTATCTACGTTTATCTTAAGTCTAAAAGTTGAATAGGTTTCTCAAATGGTGCCAAACCTGTAAGCAACAACGGCACACACCAACAAAACACACCCAAAACATACTTTGAAGCAAACCAAGGAGTTCCGAAAAAGTAGAATATTCTGCAATATCAGAGTCTCCAGATAAACTGAAATCTAACAGTCGTGTTTTAAAGTACATACAAAACGAAAGTTCCTTAAAATATTCACAGCAAAGTCGGTGCAGCTTCAGAGATGTGATCCGAGCAGCTAAGAGGGAAGCAGTCAGAATGCACTTGAGCTGCACCTGCTTTATTTTGCAGATCTCTATACTGTGAAGTGCTCTAGGCTGTAACTATGTCTGTTGTGGCCTCATGCAGCATGGCATCTCTTCTTCCACTTGTCCCTGCCAGTGAGTCAATATGATAATCTCTGTAGCCAGTGTGTTGTCTGAGAAACCCTTCGTAGCTGCACCATGGAGAAGTCAGACATTGATTTTAAATTAAACTGATTTTATGGCCACAAATAAAAGCCCTGTGTGTCATTCCCCCTTAGAGAGGGGATTAAGCTCTTCAATCTTTGTCCAAATCAAAGGCTGAAGCTCACAATAAGAGCCAACAGAAGAGCAAAGGGAAAAAAAAGAATAAAACACAAAGCTTTGCTCTCACTCTGCAGCCCCTTTTCCTCCATCCTCTCATCTTCTCTGAGAGTTTGTGGCCTTGTGTTGCGGTTTTGGTTCGCATGTGTGCTCTGCTCTGATGGACAGTTGTTTCTAAAAAGCTTGCAAGGCCTTGAGGAAAGATGCTGCTGCACAGACAGGTTGGTGGGGGAGTGAGAGGGAGGCTCAGGGCTGTGAGGTGCGGTTATCTCCTCCGTCCAGATGAGAACATGTTTTTGCCTGTGGGATGCTGCTCCTTCTCAGGCCAAGGACAGCGGCCATGTGCTGGGAGGGATTATGGGGACATTGTTTCCAGTCCATGTCCTTGGGGAAGGGAAAGGATAGTTGTTTTGTTTGTTGGCCATTTTTCAGGTATGTAATCAGCATCCTTAATTGCCCTAATTAGGTCTCACATTGTTTGCTCAGAATTCATCAGCAACCCCCATTTATGTGCTCATGATATAACAATATGTGAGCTGAGATTCAGTAGAGAAACATCATTGTGAATATCACTAACTGTGGAGAAGGTTCCTCTTGCCATCATATTAGTAATGCATCAGCTGCTTACTATGTGATCAAAATTGGCCAAATTTGAGCTTAATTGGGCAAGTTCATTTGGTTATCAATCACTCAATTTCTTTCATTCAGGCAATACTGTAGAACAAATAGTCAACTTCTGCAAGTGCATTGTCTCCATTTAACTTATTTATAGTTTAGAGGGGCCGTATAAAGTGTTTTCCAGCCACTTAGTGCCATTTTATAACAGTATGTTACCTTAAGTTGACATAAACATGCTGCATATATGAAATATGACTTGAAAAAACATTTTTTATAACTTAACATCTTGAAATTTGTCCTCTACCTTACTAATTTAGCGCTATGACTTACAAGATCCACTAGGGGCACTTGCGTGCTCGTTTCCCACACTGAATACAGGCGAGTGAGTGGAAGAACAGCGATTTCCTCTCCTGTGATCATTTCTCTATTTCCCTTCATTAAGGTAATTAATGGGATAAAAATAATTTAGAGAATGCCGCGTGAACGTGTGCTAGCCCTGTATATATGTATGTGTTTGTATTTGGTTTTCATCATTTAGTGGTTCAGCTAACTAGTTTAGCACTAGTGCTAACGGCAGGAGGCCGTCATTATGGCGTCTGGTAGTTTGATCTGTTTAAATAAGAGTAATGCATCGCCTGCTTATGATTTCTGAGTATTGTGAATACAAGTTTTGTATTTTCTTCATCATTTAGATTGGACATATTTGTATTTCATGCTTAGAAATTTAGTTTTGACTGTACTGTAAAAACATTTAAATAGTTCAGATTAAAATGCTTACAACTGTTAAATGCATTTAATGTAAAACACTTGTTTTGATTTTGTATAAAAATATAGTTTAAATAATTTATTCTTAAAGAGCAATACAAAAATGGTGTGAAGAGATGCCTGTGTTCTTTTTATTTGTGACTAAGCTGCTGTAGTTAGCACTTTGCCATGAGTTTAGTTAACACTGTACTATAAATTCTGATATTTTTTGTATTGTTTTCTGAAATGCATCCAATACAAGGGAGTGAGTGGAAGAGCATTTTGTCTCCTGTGATCGTTTCTCTCACTATTTCTCTTCTTCTAAGGGGTAACAGATGTAAAATCCTTCAATTGTGATAAGTTCTGCACTGCTAACAGCTGAGACCAACATTATCACCCTTGACCAGGTAAGGGATTAGCCACACAGTCTTTCCATTTATTTCCACCCAGAACTAATAATAAGGATGCACAAATAAGGAAGAGGTAGAGACAAAAGGTGAGTAATTTATGGAAAGCTACATCAGCTTTTCTACTCATGGCTTTGGTGCCTAATCTGTTATTAACCCCTCAAAACACTGGGTGCACACACATGGATACACTCACGCACACCCACCATCAAAGGCTGAGTAAGGTGAACCAGGTACTGGAAGTAATAATACTCCAGTGGGAAATAAAGATAGGGCCAAGGGTCCTGAAGAAGTGAGATGAGGCTACCGTGAAGACAGGCAGCGGAGCAACAACTCAACCCCAGTTGTGTTTACTTTCTCTAGTTTCCAGGGTGATGGAAGGAGGCTCGGCACTCCTGTAGAGAGAAAACCACTTAGAAGAGAGATTTTTGGGCTTTGAGAATATGTTAGGAAGGATAATGGTCCACTGCTGGGAGTCTGGGAGTGTGTAGCAGATTCTCCAGTAAGGGGTTAGATATTGTTGTGGTATTGGGTGTTTTTTTAAAAAAAAAAAATTAATTTATTTATGGCAAAAATCAAGGCATTTCTGGAGAGTGAATTCTCTGATGGTACACATTATATTAAGAAAGCATGATGCCCCATTTAAAACAAAATTTTAAGAGTGCATTACTGTATAAAGAAAATTTAAAATAATGAGTGGTGCACCCATGATTGTCTTTCTGTGCAGGAGAAAGTGTGTTTTCACCCACTGGTTTGCTTGGGAGTGATTTGCAGTCAGGATATGCAGAGATGAGCTCCATTGTTGGCATAAATTGCTTGGCCCATGCATGCTGCCTCTCCGCTGGGCAACCCCCCCTCCATACCGATCGATCTAATCCGTAGCTATAATGAGTTTCTCTGTCTGAGTGTGAGGACTGGGCTGGGCTATGAAGTGGAGAGGAGAATGAGCAGGAGAAGATGAGGAAATCAGTGATGCCAGTCATGTTGCTGGTAATGGAAGGTGGACTTAGCTCACCGAGAGGTAGCCAAGGTATTTACAGAGGTACAAAGCTTTGATCTGACAATACACTCCCTTCATCAGGTGAGGCATATAAAAATCAAAAACTGCCTCACAACAACCTAAAACCAACAGTATATTGAAAACAAGGTCAGGGAATTAAAGGCAGATTTAAAAAGATCAGAGTCCACCACTCTAAGGTCCAAAAGTAAAAGAGTCCCAGTGTCTTTGGGTCTATAAAAATATAGTTCATATGGGAGCCCATGAGCAGACCCAGTTTTTTCTATAGGGATGTATGGATCCAGACGTTGTTTGCAGTTGTGCACACAAATGATTAGTTTGAGATAGTTTCACCAAAGAATGGATCGAAATTTCACAGATTAAAAGACTTGCTGCTGTAATTTCTGCAAATGTCAACTACATTCTGTTCTATATGAAGAATTAGCTACCTATACTACCCTAAGAACAATTTTTGGCCACTTTACAAAATAGTGTTTTACATGAAAAGGAATTATTACATTTTCTTAAATGGCACATCCACGCTTTATAGAAAATGACTTAAAAAAATAACAGTTTTCAATCTGAAGACCAAAAAACACCTTCACTAAAGCATTTCTTGCATTAATATTGTAAAAACAGAACAGTACTGTTATTTATTCATTTAATTGTCACATTGACATTTTAATACACTGGTTAATTCATGATCATTTTTGTCCAAAGTTATTAAAAGCCACATTAGCAGATGTAAGAGCCAAGTTGCAGATTCCTGCTGTGTCTTGTTTAATTCTTAAAATACATTAAATGACCATTGGTAATATTTAAAATAAAATGTACACTTAACATTTTTTTACACTGTTGATGATACATTATTTATACACAAATATTTATTACCTGAGGCCTAAGCAACTGATGATTTAGTCATGCCTCAGGCTGGCATTATTTTCAATGACACACTGGACCCTTCAATACTGAGCAGATTCCAAACCACGCCTTTAAAGCATGCAGAAAAAAATTACATCAGATAATTTTTTTTAACCAAAAGCCTAGTTTTGGTCACCTGCTTCGTGCGTCTGAAAGGCTAAATAAAGACATGGGTCTGCAACCTCTCAATAGGAAAAATGAATGCTTAGCCCTTTACCATATCAAGAACAGCCTTAAAAGCATCTTTTCTGCCCAGCTGGAAACAGAAATGGAGAGCGCAGAAACAATAAAAAGCAGCAGTGCTTTGCTCTTACAGAGGAAATGAATAACAAAGCAAAGAAGCTGAGACAGAACAGGGAGGACTGCCTGTAGTTCACAGACTGCCCATCATCTCCAAAAGACACAGCTCTCTGCACATCAAGGTGGAAAACATGGAGATTTCTCGCAACATAACATCTTACTGTGAATGTATTATTTATCTGAATCCTTAGTGATTAACTCATACTGCCATTCATGCTCATTGTTGAAATCTATGACTGTCCAGGAACTCACAGAAAATCAAAGCAGCGGCGAGTCATTTGGACTTAAATTGGTGATTTTTAACAATGTTAGGTCTTTTCCACCAGCTAGCGAAACAACAGAGCTGTGAACAAGAAAGGTTGTATCATTATTATTTTTTTCCCCAATTAAAAAAAAAATCTGTAGAATGACAGAAGTTGTAGTCCCACCTATGTTTGCATGTAAATATTTGCAAATATAAATAGTCTACTTTTAAAAACATATATTAGTTTTGTCCACAGTGAATGATTTTACCTTTGTTGACTGTCTCTTAGTGATTTCAGAGGAGACGTGTTATTCATCTGACCATCATGTGCCTCCAAGGCAACGGCCTGGCACAGCAGAGGAGTGCATGTGAAAGGCCTCTTTGCTGAGGCTCTATCATCATTTGTATTCAACAACGTCAGTCTGATTTAAAATTTGGGCTGTAGTAGCATTGAATGACAATGTCAAGGGATGGAGAAGAGCCGCAAATTTACATAGAAATGGCCCTTGATATGTGTAAAGAATCAAAGCAATTTGGGATCGCACGGACATGTTGCCTGGTTTGGAGTGTGTTCTGCAGCATACATTTGAGGTGTTGATTTAGGTGTAAATCTGAGGCTTATATCTGCAAGTCGCTACAAATTTCAATCCAGTTTACTTTTTTTCTGTGACTTTCTATTACCATTTGCCCTTTGACGTCATTCTTTGCTTTATTATATTTGTTCTTAAGGAGAAAATGATCAATCCTCCTCCACAAAGCTGAGGAATCAGTCAAAACTGAGAAAAGTGACATCGGAGTTATTTTTGTTAGCTAAATCATGCTGTGACATTGGACTTCACGTTCTGTGCAGTGGTGCACAGAGCGTTAAGATAAACACCCACCTTTTTTAATAAACCATATTCACCTTTATTACTTTGTAAGCCTCTTTAAGCTTCAGAACTTCTGAGGCTCTTGATCTCTTTGCTGTGTATAAATTGAACCAGTAATGTCATTTCATCTGCTATTTTGTGTTATCTGAGGCTACTTTAAAAGAAATCCCTTCCACCTCGGTCTGTCAGAATAAAACAGAGGAAAGAAGCTGCAGCCGGGATAGATTTAGATCCCTCAACTATCGTTTCTTAGGAAAAGATCATTTCTAAAGCAAAAAACTAAATTTAAAGTTCATTGTGAACATTTGAAACATTTTCCAAAACGGACTTGCGACTAAAATATATACATTTCCTATGCAGTCGTAGTGAAACTATATTCTGTGCAAAATAGGGAAGACTTATTGATAAAAATGGAGTTGTATGACAAAAACTAAAAATGTATTTCTATTTCATCATTTTATTGCTGAACAGTTACTTTGTTTGCATGATAAAAATTCAAAAGCTCAGTCTCAACCAACATTGCTGCTTTTTCGCTTTGAATTGCTCAAAGAAAGGCTGTCAGAACATCCACTCATTAAACTGTGGCTGTGTTGACATTGGCTGTCTTCATTATAATGGCAGACATGTGGCAGAAAATCTATAGAGCTGTTGTACGTAGACCTGATAAATGTTATATATGTGCTACCAAAGTACAAAGCTTATTTCTTAATTCCTAAAATTCACATTTTCTGCCTGTTTCTCAACTTCAAAGGGAATTAAAGAGGTATTAAAACCTTCAGAGAGTACAGAAGAGGTACTTTTTACCACTTGCATGAAAAGGAAATGAAGATTCTTCCAGGGGGAAAAAGTTTTAAAATATGGAGGTGAAAATGAATCAAATTGATCAAGGAGTCCTTTTCACAGATCAGCATAAAATATTCACTCCCACTGCCGTGAATCTGAAACTACAGAAGAGCCTTGCTAAAAAAAGAGCCAGCATGGCTCACATGGTGCAGTCTGACTGTGCAATTTTGGATATATGCTTCACTATAAAAAATATAGGTTGATTCCTTTTGTTTTCATTTACATGAAGACTCCGTTGTGAATATATTTTACTTCCAGTTGGTTGATAACTCTATTAGTTTCTTCTCTTTGAATAAACACAGATACAGCTCCCTTCATAATTATTGGTAAAAGGTTAAATTGATTTTGCAGCTACACAATAGAAATTATATAGTTCTGTAATAATGAGATTTTTTCAACAGTCTCTATTGCTGTATGTGGTACCAAATGGAGAATTGATCCTTTTTATTACTGCTTTGACTGAAAAGAATAAGAAGAATTTTTTTTAAATTGCACAACCTCCAACCGAATCGTGGAGTACCACTAGGTGTCATACTAGAGCAGCACAAGTTTGCTCCTGCACCACAAGAGCCGCCATCATGATGTACATATATTTAGGCCTAATAGTTCAGATTGTATCCCTTTCTCTTCTTTTCTTTAGGCTTTTTGATTAGAGAGCGTAATGTGTTTGGTGAAAGAATCAAAAATCCATTAGCTTCACTGGAGTGTTGCAAAAGTGTCTCAAAGCAAAGAGCAAAAAAGAAGGAAATATGGGGAAAGGCAAAGATAGATGCTGTGCTTTCTAATGAAAAATGAAAAGAAATGTAACTACACTGAAGTAAATAGAATATTTTCCATTTAAAGGTTCTATATCTAAATGCATCCTTTGTTGACGGGCATCAGTCAAGCTGCTTCCTACTGCATTTATTTGTCCATTAGTCCAAAACATTACATTTTATAGTTATATTTGTCTATTTATCTTAAAAAGGACTCAGTATTGTCCGTGATTAAATATTATCACCCAAGGGAGTAAGGAAATGGAAAATAATCATAAATATTCTGTTGAGAGGAATGTGGAGAGAGTATTTAAATGATTGTCGCAGGGTGGACAAGGCGCCGGATAAGACTCTGGTTAAAAAAGATTGTCTAAGCTGGTGTGTAGCTCTCGGCAAGAGATTATATTATAAATACGAAACTGTGGTGGAGCTTGTCTCGCAGCAATGCATCAGATCAAGGATTTTTTTTTCAGCTAGTACACCATTAAGATAGTTGGGGGATTAAAATTCTTTTAAAGTAGGATTTGAGTCTGTTCAAAGTTTTTGTTCCTCTCCAGTTGGACAAGCAGGTTAATCTGCTGAAGCAGAGTAGACATCAGACTGTAGATTTCCTGGAAAGCAAGTCTGTCATTGCCGAAAATGCTATGAGAAGTACTGTACTTCTGTGAAGTTTCCTGCAAGACAGTTCAGTTTGTCTGTGAAAAAATAAAGGCTGTCAGCTTCCCCAGGCAAGTAAATCAAGAAGACAGAGTCCTTGCTTTGGCCTGAGGCTTGATGTCTGGCCAAGCTGACCCAGGGCTTGTTTATCTTCCCATCTCCTCGCCTTGCTCTCTAACATCCCTTTAGATTTAAAGCCTTTATGAATTTTAATGTCCACTTCTGATCTTAAACCACTAGACCAGACTAGATAGTGGTAGAAAAATGCTGACATGCTTTCCTAGCAGCTTGATGGTGTCCCACCAACACAAAAGGCATGCTAGCAAGGAAATGTTTTCTAAAAGCAAAGAGTGTGCTGAATTATTGAATGAACATTGAAAGTGAGCAGTGAAAAATGAAGGGGTCGGATTTCAAAGAAAATTTAGATCACATGTGCTGCAGGTTTGTTGGCTACGTAAGATAGATACTTAATCTTTCTAGATATATTAGGAAGTTCTCATGTCGGAGGTATGCAATCATTTCCATATGTTGTACAAAATCTGGTTTAGGGGCAGCATGAATAAGTGCTGTATGTGATACAAGGCATTATGTCACAAGTGGATTTTGTTACCTCTACTAGACTACAGGCTTTTACTTTGAGACACCAGTGAAATGGCAGCAATGCAATCCTAAGACTTGGATTTAGGGCATTGTGCTACTTTTTTCGGTCCCAGTTTGACCTAAGAAAAGATTATTTCAGTGTCGTCGGCACAAAATAAAGATCATTCCCAGTGTGAGCTGGTCTCCAATTTCACTGCCTATTGCCTCTGCCTTCTGTTTGTTGCGGTGTATTCTGACAACATCTTATGATAGAGAAAAACCAACCTCAACAAATCTGGTGATCTTTTGCCGTCTTCAAGCTTTGTTCTTCAGTGCATTTAAGTATTATTGCCGACTTCCAAGTGGTTGGTATAAGTCAGCTTCTCAATGTCTCAGAATGAGGTTTTTGACAGTTGCATCCATTGGCAAGATTTCAAGACACAGCTTTAGAGAAGAAAGCAACTTCTTGACTATAACTGTACCATTCTACTGATGATCTGTTGGTTCTTTCAAGCATTGACCTCCATGTAACAGAAAAAATGCTCTCTGATTTGGGAGTGGGTCTCTGTCTCAAGAATATCAATACTTTACATCCTGTTGATGAGCAGTGGGGCAAGAAATCGAAAAACGTCTTATGTTGTAATGCTATGATGAGGATGTTTCATTGGTATATGGAAGAGAGCCCTAATCAATGGTCAAGAGATTTGAGTTATGGCAGAAAGAATGACATTCATTTCTTACAAGGATGTCTGGGTTCGTCCTTCAAACTTGAGAAGCTCACTTCATTCAAGGGAGCCTTCAGAAATTATTCTAGCATTTGAATAGGAGGCTTCACAGTGACCTCCCTTTTGTCTAGACATTTTACACCAAGAGGAGACCCCACAGTGATCAGAAGCAGAGTAGCTGCAAGTTCTTGCTGGCAAATGGGATGTCAAGTTACTTCTGCAAATTGAGATGACAAATGGATGGATTTCATTTGGAAGAGATCTGTCCATGTTTGCTTTTATCAGTGACGGAGTTGGACAGTCTAATAGAGGGATCTCTCTTGGATAAATTCTGCAAGCCGAGCTTGGGTGATCAAAGAAAAATGGGTGGAAAAATGTTATATATAGTTTTCTAACAAGCAGCAGATGTTGTGATAGGTCAGTAAATATCAAATAAAGGAAGTTTGCTACCTTTTTCACTTTGGAGCTTAAAGTTCCTAATAAACTCTGATGCCTCAGGTGGTATTAAGACACTGTGCAGGAATAGGCCCAGCTGCTGGTTCTGTAGTTTTTTTATTTTCCTCACTCCTTCTCCTTTTCACTTCATCTTGCACTCTCTCTAGAGTTGCAAGATGTAACATCTCCAGTCACTTGTTAGACCAACTTGTTATATGTATTCTTATTAATTGTCAGTTCTCATCTACTTACTCATCACTCTCCCCTTAGTTTAAAGCAAAGGGGCTCCCTCAGCCAGACACTGCAGAAGTTTTCTTTATGCCAAAAATGAGCTTTTTCTTTTTACTCAAGATTTCTCTTGATTGTATAATGTAAGGTGGTTGGCATCAGACAGAGAAATTAAATGGAACTGAAATCTATGCGAGCAAAGACGTAGACTTCTTTGCGTGAGTGTGTCTAGGTTTGTATCAGTATGGGATGTAAATATGCAGGCTATCCCTAAAAAAACGCATTAAGATACATATAACATGCTTCTCACGGTCATCCCTTTTTGCCTCACTTAATCCTTTTATAAGCACACAGGAATAAGTATTTACCTATATTCCCATGTCAAAGATAGTCGGAAATGGGTTGCAAATTTGTTGTCTAACATCAAGAAGCATCGAAGCTGCAGTTGGACGTCAAAGTCTGCACCTCCCTGCCTCCTGACTGCAGCCTTTTTGACTTTGAAGACTGCATTTTCTCCCCTTGCGCATCTGTTTGTAGGCACAGTTTAATCCCATATAAACAGCCACGGGCCAGACTACAAGCCCCGAATATTGAGTTGTTGTTTTTTTGGTTTTTTTTTCTTGCAGATATTCTCTGCACCATCTTCCACGTGGCTCTGTTTGTCTTTGTGTATGTATAGTTGAGCAAGTTTCCACCATAAGAAAGAAATGGCTACATTTTTTTGTCTGAAAGCATCCAATTTTAGAGCGTGTGTGTGTTTGTGCGTGTGTGTATCGTCGTGCGGCTGAGTGGTTCATGAACGATTCCCTTGACAGCTCGGGAAATAATGAGATCCCTGGGGCTGAACGCAAGCTGCCTGTAAAATAACAGATGTGACTGGACTCGCTCAGCCTCTCCCGCTGCTGGAAGGCGGATGACTGACAGGGGAGGAGGGCTCCGGCGTGGGGAGGGACAGGCATGAGCAACTGGGAGGAGGAGGGACGTAGTCACCTGGGCTGACATTTGATCCTGCAGGTTGGTGATCTCCAAACATCCGTCTGACAGCTGAGAAACCCCAAATGTCAACAGCATATCACAATGAATATGTAATAGCGATGAAGATGAGACCTTATACTTTTACCTTTCTAAAGTGAACCGCATAATCTGACATTTAAAGGACATTTTTTGGCTTTTAGATAAGAATTTGTCTATAATTAAATCAAATGACCAGTCATTAATGTGACTTAAATGCAGAACACTTGTAAAATGTGTAAATGGCAGAAACAAATCTGAAAGGAGGATCCTTTCATATCAGTTGACATTTCAAAACGCCACATCACCACTCTGAACGATAATTCAGGATGTAGTCTCTCACTTGTCTTTCTTCTTAAAGTCCTGCAGAGATCCAAGCAGAGAAATGGCAGAAGCCCTCTGTCAAATGTTACCGCAAAGAGCCAGAGAAATCACAATAGAGGTCCTGTGTGAGTGAAAAAAAACGAATGAGAGTCCAAAAAAACACACTCAGTCACACAAAAAAATCCTTCTGCTCCCTGGGCAGATAGCCACAGACCCACTGCATTCCCTCTCTTGCTCAGTAGACTTTTGTTGTGCTTCCTGCAACA
The DNA here is from genome assembly GCF_002775205.1 of Xiphophorus maculatus. NCBI lineage: Eukaryota > Metazoa > Chordata > Actinopteri > Cyprinodontiformes > Poeciliidae > Xiphophorus > Xiphophorus maculatus. The sequence goes on along the minus strand of NC_036458.1, from coordinate 6,417,171 downwards.
GGAACCTGTCGCAGAAACCTGGCAGTGTGCAGGCTGGTGCAAAAATTGCCAAAGGTGTGACTAAGGCCAACTAAGTGCTACTCATTAGGGTCATAAGAGTAGCATTCATTTTAGAAATTTGTCGTCAGAGCAGAAACTACTCCAAATTCAATGCCTATGTGTCTGTAGATGTGCTATCAATGTAAAATGTGTCTCATTATTGAATAAAGGTGACTTAATCCAACTCTGACCCTGATTTCTGTTTACATTTACTACATATTAACCCGGCCATTAGCCTAAAGTGTCATAATTATGATCTGTTTTGCCCTTTATGCAGTAATGTACAGTAGTTAATGCCTGCTCTGTAGCTCCTCTGTTCCTTTATGAGACAACATGTCATTAGCTAGATAATCAAGCTTGTTTCCATTATCTCTGCTCATTTTAATGAGGTTTTACAACCATGGAGCAGTCTCCGGAGATGAGCCATTGCAGAATAAGGCCCAATTCTCTCCAGCATTTCCTAATGCTCATCTCATTTGCCTACATGTAGACATATTTATTTTGTAAATCTGTTTTCTTTAGAGGCAAAAAAGAGCTTTTTTTAAACAATTCATGTTTCAATAATAGCAACCCTTGGCCCGCATCATTTCCATTTCTGCTCCATTGCCACCCAATCAGCACACACAGGACGGATATTTTCCAGAGGAAATGCGCAGAATCTCCCCATCAGAAAAGGCTTTGATGCATGACCTGTCTGACTCGGCTGATAAATGATTTATCAAAGAGCGCAAACCGCCAAGCGAGGTGAGGACTATGGAGGGATGCATCAACAGGAGCACTGAATACAAGAGGACAACATCTGAGATCCAGATGGAGCCAGAACAGGTGTGATCATCGCTGGGAATTACACTACGCTTGTGATACTCTGCCTGCACAGAGCGTGTAATATTTCACCTTTAATTTCAAGCACACACATCTCGGCACAAGAAAGTGGCTCGCAACTTGAAATCAAGGTGAGCGGCAGATGAAGACAGACAAAAACATGTTTATCCTGTAGCTATAGCGTAAAAAACAAAAGGGGGTTCAAGAACAGCAAACAAACTGAGCCACATAAATATAAAATAATGTTTTTTAAGCTATTTTTAACCTAAAGAAGTAAGTTCTGACCTAGTATGCCAACCTTGGGTTCTAGGTTGTTCTTGAACATCCAAATCAGTTTCAATTCATCTGAAGGTGATGCCTGGCATCTGAGGGGTTAAAATCTGGGCGGTTTCTTGTTACAATAAGACAAAGGCACAAAACATTAATAAAAACCTGCTTTTAGAAAACCAAAACCCTTCTGTGTGGCCTTCCTAAATGCTTCAAACTCGCCATTAGTGAAAATCTGTGTAGTCTAATCAAAAGTCAAGTCTGTGCCAAAAAAAACAATGTGAATGAATTCAACCAACACTGCCAAGAAGAGAGGTCAAACATCCACCCAGAATCTTATTGCAATGAGTTGTACGTTTTGTTGCAACTTGCAAATGAGCACCAAAAACTAGTGCTTTATATCTGCAAAACTGCTAAAATATGTCAAAACTCTTAAATCAGTGTTTGACTCATTGCAACTGCATGGAAACTCCTGACTGGTATGTCGCACTGTATAGCCTTTGGTGTACATTGTGCAAAAGGTAAGTGGTAAAGCTAAGAGATGAGGGCAGGGGAACAAATATATTGCAACTTAAAGGTTGCAGTAGTGACATTTAAAGAACATAGTAGTTGCTTTGCCATTAATTTGTCTCTGTAACTGCAACTATCTCTTTTCCTTTTCACCATACAAATCCCCCTTTACTGACGTTTTTCTTTATTTCTCACCACTCCTTTCATTTCAAATTTTATTCTGCATTTGTTGTTGTTATCCACTGTTTATTGGATTAATGGTGTTCAGATGTACAAGATGAGAATAACGTCCCTGTTCTCATGATCTCCACTTCCACAAGCTGTCTTTGTTACTCTGTTTTGACATACATCACTGGGAGGAGCAAATGAGGAGAGTGAGGAAGGAATTGAAAAATGAAATCTTTAAGTGTCGTCGATGCTCTAAATGCAAATTACAGCAGCCAGACGCTGGATGTCATATTAACATTTAGCTCTGACAATATGTTCCTTTGACTTAAAATATAGCAGCTGTTTTCTCTGCCTCCTCATCTCAGATGCCTATTATAATTGGCATTAATTCAGTGTTAGAAAGCTGTGAAAACATAATTTTCAGTTCAAGAGCTCCAATCAGAGCTTAGGCAAAGTGGAGAGCTTTACACTGTCTGTCGAATTGGTTTTGCCTGACTGAAATTGCTGCAAATCGTCTGCTGAGAGGGACAGGTTAATAGGAGAAGAAGAGAGTGTCATACATGCAGATGAATAAAGAAAGAACAGCAGGCAGTTGTTGAAAAGGTAAAAGAAAAGACCAGAGAACCAGACGAGTTATTGACTGACTTTTGGAGCTTATAATGCCACTGTTTTCCAATATAAGGCAGTTAATAGGAAAACAGTGTGGTTAGATGGTCAGACATATGTCAAAATTGCCTCTTTGGAGAAAATTAAGAAACCCCAGACAGAGCAGTTTCCTGTCTGAGCCATTCTTCCTTTCTTTGTCGTGTGTTTCTTCATTCTTGAGGTATTTTATCATTTTGTAGGCAGCAGCTCCCAGAAGCATTTTGAGCCTTTGTTCCTTTTGTTCCCAGCATTGTCTAATTAATTTTAAATGTGTGTGTTTGTGTCTTGTCTGTCATCTGCTTTTTGTGCTGCCGAGGTTGGATGTTTTTGTGGGATTTTTTTTTTTTTTCTTCTTTTTGTTGTTGGGGCTCCTCCCTCAACACAAGTCTGTCTCTCAGGAATCCTTGCTGCTAACTGGGCAATGCTGGCAAGTCTTTGTGTTTATGAGACAGCGGGCATGTGTTTGGCCCCACCTGGCAGAGGCAGTGAGAAAGCGGGAGAGTTGTTGGGCTGGGGGGCCTTGAAGGAGTGTGAATGAGAGGCCTGTTGTGACACTGTGGGGAGCGGGTGGGCATATTGGAGAGCAGCAGGTGCTCAGCCAATCTGGGAGGTGGCCCATGCCCCCCAAAATGGGAACCTCAAAGGGGGGGAGGCCCTCTGATTGGCTGATGATCAAAACTGACAAGGGTAGGGACTACGCTGTCCTGCCAAGGGTCCGGTCTGAGTGCACCTGGCCTGGAGTCACATGACCGGAGGTCCCTCAGACGGTCCCTGTGTGAGGTGTTTGTGTGGGGCTGCTTTGAAGTCCTCCATTCTGGCTGGCTTGTGTTGTGACCACATGGGTTGTTTAACTCCAGCTCGCCATCTCAGGAGAGGCAGAGGGAGGGGTTTTAACAGTCTGCCCCCCATCGCGCAGGAGGCGGCCATTAGATGGAAGCTTCTTTGTTTTTGAGCCAATTTCAGTTCAATTCCAAATCCTTCTCTTGTCATTTAGTGCTTTTCCCCTTTCACCATTATGATACAAATTAAACACCCACAATAAGTAATGAACTTGGAGCGAAATAAGCTATTTTACATGTCATTTCTTTGGTTTTTCAAGCACTAAAATAGTTTGATAGTGTATATCTGATATTGCTACCAGTTCAAAGATTATGTTTAGAAACAGGCTGATATTTTTTTGTATCATTCAGTGAATGGTTCACAATTGCACAGGGAACGTACATCACTTTGTCTACAAGAGAGTAGAACAAAGCCTTGTGGTAATATATTTTATCTTTTGATGATGATGAATTTGTCATTTTTCTTTTGCAGTCAACATCTGTTTCTTACAAGACTAAAATATCAACTTGATACTAACAACTAACTAACTAATTATGCTCTAGAATTAATCTGTAATGTAATTTTACTTTAAACTTGATGTTTTCTGAGTGAAAAATGTGAGTAGCTGATCTTGATTATCATTTGGCGCAAAACGAAACAAAAACATTGAATTTTTAGGGGAAACTTTGGATGCTTTGATAAAATGCTGAGGGATTTTTCTCCATGGAGAAAGAGCAGACTTAGGTTCTCTTGTGTTTGCTGAAGATCTTGCAAAATTTTGGTGGAGAGTCCATCATCTGTTGGAATAACAGCATCAGGAACTTTATTTTAAAACATGAACAACCTGAACAGGAAGCATGACCTGTCCTGAAGACTCCTCTGGATCCGCCATACATATTGCAAAGACATACATTCCTGAAAATAGAAAATATAATAGATAATCCTAAGAACCCCCTTTCAGGTAATACAACCATCTGGAGTCTTCAGTCAGAGGCTGCTTTGGGTCTGCTGCAACACAGACTTCTTTAAGAGATTCTTTTTTTCTTGCAACTTTAACTGTAAAAAAAAAATAAAAAATCTAAAGAAACTTTGAACAGGAAAATTAAAATCAATGACTATAATTTCCCTTTAGGTTTAAAATGTAGATATTTCACTAAAGGTATAAATAGGCAAAATGAAAGAGCCATGGTCCAAGGAAGCATGGACATGTAGCCAGTCTGATATTTCACTAAGGGGCTGAATAAAAGCTGTGGTACCATTATGTGTTGGCCACAGATTGTGAGACATTATGTTATAAAACTGTTGAGCAAGGTTGTGAAAATGGGTCTTTTAAATTCTCCTTAACATGTGTGTTTATTGAAGACTTTGTAGACTTATTTTGCTAATGCAGAGTTAAGTCGTGCTGATGCAATTTGCCACTAAAAGCTAATGCCATCAAAAGGGCATGTCTCCTCCTGTACAGTTCTCCATGACCTTTCTTCCTGAACCTTAATGATCCCTGACCCTGTTGGATCCAGATCCAGGGAGATCCAATTACCAAGGGGAAACTGCAACCTCCCACCTCCGCCTGCCTCTGATTCTCATCTACACCTCGCAAAGAAAAACTGCAGCTATTACCAGTAAGTCATTACTTTCAGCCTGAATAATGAAAGTCTGTAGTGGAAAATGAAGAGAGATAAGTGCAGAGGAGGGAACAGAAGACTAAATAGCGCAGTCTATTGTTGCGAGATTGTTAATTTTTCTCTGTCAGGACAAAAAGGAAATCAATAAGAGATATTGATGTTGAGCTCAAGGCTCACTTGTATTGTTGCTGCTTGGTCATGTTTCTTGCTCTCACTGATTTGTGAAAGTGTGCTGTGTTCATGATGTGCTTTTGGCCATAAGTCTGCATTTTCTGACAGAGAAGTCACCACTTTCAAATGCATCAGATCTTCTTAAGCACTAATAGGTGCTGTAAATGGGGCAGAGGAAATATATTTTCATTTAAATTTGTCACTCAAAACTCAAATTTTAGCTTGAATTTTTAGAACCAAGTCTTCAATTTTACCCTTTAACAGCAGTTTATAGTAAATCGATATGTGTCATTACAGCCATTCTATATTACAGTGCCTTGTGTGTTACTGGTAGTGAACTGCTGCCAAAGGCATAAACTGAAATGAACATGATGGAACTGAATTTAATTGAGATTAACTGAACTGAGGCTGCACAGATACTAAGTTTGTAGTGCTATTGCCTTGCACTAAGAATGTTGCCGGGTCACATGCATTGTCTCTTGGTACAGTACAAAACTGCTGATTTTGTCTGTGTGTTTCCCTATGATTGACTGGAAATGGTTTAATCTGTCTGTATGACAACTGGATATAAGCACTAACCACCCTTACTTAATTTAATAAGAGAGTTATTTAGTATGAACTAAACTGAATCGAACTGAATTGAATTAGGCTGAACTAAGCAGAATTAACCTGAATGAAATGGAAATAAAGATGTTTGCAGAAATGCAGACTGTATATTTTCTTGAGAAAAGTTCATGGCAAAAATGATTTATTGTCACAAAGTTGAGCTTAATTCCTTTTCAAATTAAACCACAGAACCGAAAGGAGACAAAATACACAAACTCTTTCAACAAGTGATTGTTTTTAACAAAGAGAGACCATAAAAAAACTCCTTAAACAAACTTTTAACATAAAAGTAAAAACCAGTGACTATAATTTCTCTTTGGGTTTAAAGAAAACTTAATTTCAATATGTTACTTTTAGCAGAATTAATAGAAATAAAACTTATTTTAATGATCTAAACAGACAAAACTGAAAACTACTGGAGTTTCATAATCAAAGAGATTTTGTCAGTAAAGATAAAAATGTTAAGTTACCTTGAAAAAAATTCAGTTGCCACTGTCCATGGTCAAAGACCTTGTGTGAGCTTGTTGTTGTTCAATCTGTCTCAAAAACAACATAAGGAGAAACAAATTGGGAGAAAGCAGGATTTTATTTTAGAATCTAGTTGCTATTGGAAATAAAACCTAAATTAAACTAATGCACATCTATTTCTGTTCACTCACAAGCGGAACATTTCTTCATCAGAAAGCTCAGGTAAAAGCATTGCAACTGTCCTCCAGCGGATGTGTGGGAGTTGGTTTTCTTTACCTGCATATAGCACTTTGGAAATCAAATGTTTTTTCCTCTTACTTTAAAGTACCAACTATGAAAGATTCATGGATTTAAGTGTTTGTATAAGAGCATGACCTGACCTGTCTGTTCTATAGCACATTCTCTCCTGCAATGAATCTCAGCTTTTCATTTTTCTGCCATCTTTCTCTTCCATTCAAAGTGTCGCTCAGGTCGTTTTTCTTCCCAGTTTTAACTCAAAATAACAATGCTGGTGCCGCCATTGTTGTTGCTACATGCACACCCACATGCTATCATGCAGTTTTCCTTTTCATACAGGTCATTTTTTGCACAAGTGCTGGTACAGGCAGCGCTGCACACGCAAGTCTCAAAATGTTTCATGCAAACACAATTAGGCCGACAAATCTGAAATGGAATCAACAGTCTAATTTCCCCCGGCTGAGCCACTCTGGCCACATCTCCTGTGATAACTGGCTGTTTGGAGATGAGTCTTTGTCATTGCTGCATCTGAAGAACCAATCATTGTGCAAAAGATAACGACTGAATTAGAGCAAAACAGGAGATGACAAAAGAAGAAGGATGATAGACTTGACAGAGGAAAACAAAATGGAGTGTTTTAATACAAGTGCAGGATGTTTGCATCCCAAAATCTTCCTAATTCTGTTCAAATGGCCAACGCACTGTTTAAATTTCCCAATTCCTTGACAAAGAATTTCTAAGCCAGACTAAAAAGGCTCTAATTTTTATCTCTGTTCCCATTTGACTCAGACTGTGACACTAATATTATAGAAAAAGTAATAATTGATTTAAAAAAAACAAGTGAATCTGCTCTCAGAACATTAAACTCCCTGCTATCTGGTTGAATTCAGGTATAACACAAATATCCACTCAGTTTATAAGATTTCCAAGCTCACTTGGGCCATACATTTCAACTCGAGCACAAAAAGATATTACAATTGATTTCCCCTGTCTTTGCAGCTACATTCTGCCAGATGTGGCTGGAATCTATATTTCATGAAAAGAAATTAGTTCAATCTTGTTCGAAGTGATAACGGCACTAATTATTTTCCCTACTTGTGCACATAAAGCTGTAACAGTAAATATGTTTAAACATGCAAGAAAGTGATATGCAGTCAAATATCTTGTGGAAAATGGAAAGCAGCCAAGCAGCTGGGGAAATAAGCCGTAGTTAAATAAGTCATGAGTTGTTTTTTTCATTAAATCGGCTAAATATCCACATTTTTAAAAGACTGTCAGAGCTTTAGTGTTGCTGCAAGAAATCCCCTCATGTGACACATTTCCCCTGTTGATGAGGAAGACTGGTGGGCACACAACGCGATCCTCTGCCTGCTGAGGTAGTCAGAACAAACCTGGGACATGGGCCGGAACCCGAAGTTTGTAATTGTTGGGGTGTAACATCAAATGATCTGCAAACAGTCTGAAAATGTCATTATTAAAGCATGTTATAGAAAACTAGTCATCCATTAGTTATTGTTTTCTACTTTTGACCTCTATCTTTCTTCCGTAGGACACAGAGCACGATATTTAGTCATGGTGAGAAACAATGATTCAGTAGATTTCTTTTTTAAATAGACATAGGCAAAAACTTCTCTTATTGATGAAGAATCCATTAAAATGTGATCAGCTTGTGATGCTGAATGGCGTACTTGTTAAGAGCGACGTGTGGAAGCTGCAGTCCCTGGGTTTGATTCCCTGTCTCGAGTCTTTTGCTGCATTTTTTTTTTGCCTTCTCTCTCTTCCTTATGTACTAATAAAAACCACTCGAACCTAAAAAAATCTTTTTAGAATATGATTAGCTAAGCTACATTAATTTAAAACTTCTTCACTTTCACAGAAACTCATGGGTTCTTTTAATGGAATGCAGAACATCTTTATATGAACAGAAAAATTAAAAGCAGTGGGACAATCATTTGTCTTTTTAAAGCTTTAGTAATCTCTGGATGATTACTTTTTCCATTTGTTGTTGTTTTATGAGCTGCCTTTATATTACAAGCTCTAAGTGACTCGGCAGGCTGCGAAGTTTGTTTTCTTTGTATGATCCCTCTTCTTTTTACTTCAGGTTTACTGTTTCACTATTTTCCTCTGTATTTTGCTGTGGCAAAATCCTGCTGGATGCTCATTTGTCAGGCAGCAAAATCTTTTTTTTGTCCTTTTACTAATTTTTATTACATTTTTGTTCTCCCCTAATTTACAACCCGGTCAAAGTGAAACAACTTTAGGTGTGTTTTTACTGCAGGAAACCTTTTCCAGGAACAAGGGTGTTTTATATTTTTTATGGCCATTGCTTTACGCTTCTTCCAGAATCAAATCAAACAATTTGGATAGACCCTAATCTAATGGATGGTTGTTAAAAAATGTTCTCAGTTTGACCTCCTCTAAAGTTTATATTTTCATTAAACTTTAAATCCTAGAGAAATAATTGGTACTTTGGTTGACATACAACATTGAAAGCCAGTCATTCATAGTAAACTTTAGTCTTTCACAGCAATTACATTTAAATGCAACAATAAATTCAGAAAACCTTAGTTGAAATAATGGTTACAAAAATTAGAGAGAGGGTCTGCAGAGGGCAAAGAATTTATGCTTTTCTGGATCAACCCAGAGTGTTGCAAAATTCAACAGTTTATATTCCAAGATACAAATGAAAACAATTACAACTCTCAAGACTTCTGCTTTATTTAACAAGTTGAATTGTTAAATAATGGCTGCAACTGCTGCTACATACTGTATGTCTCAGTGATCCAAGATCTCTGGATCCTTAAAAAAACCTGCGCTGAAATAAAAGTGATTTCAGTTTCAGATGTGATTGCATTGATATAATCACAAATTGCAGCTGTTGAACCCAGTAAATCTGATTAGAAGAACTAATTTCCTCCTCCACTCCCTCTCAGCACATTCAGGACACAGGATTAGCACAGTATGGTTGAAATCCATTTTAGTTGCACAATTCCACAGTTTAACATGACTTTATTTAGCCTTTAAAATATTACTGCTACGGGAAAAAAATCTGAGATTAATCATGTGTTTCTCCTTCTATAATCCCGTCACACTAATAGACAAAAGTGTCTCTAAAAATGGAGCATTGCTCAGAGAGCATACCATTGTTCTTTTTCTTTGTATGATAACATGCAAAATTTCTCCTGCACAGCATTAACTGAATTACCGACAGCAAGTCAGAGCCGGCTTTTGTGCTTTTATGCTGCTGCCATTTCAACTACAGAGCATAACACCACACTCTGTAACAGCAGTCCACATAACAAGGTGCCAGTCTGTTCTGGCCTTTGAGTCTGAAAGCGGCTGCTGCCGGCTTGGTGATATGCCACGATTGCTTAGTTGGGTCAGGACAGCATCCAAAAAACACCCTTCAAGCTCACTGAGCAACACAGGTCCATGTTCACAAGCACCGCGGACGGTTTGCTATGATGCATACAGCTTGAAACTAGATGTGTACACTGTTTAAAAAGACAAATAAACAATAATATTTTAACTGCCTGACATTAAATCACACTAAATGTTTTACACTAAAGGCTTAGATCACTAGCAATACTGAAATAATTTGTAGTTGCAAAAAAATAAGAGGTTGTTTTGGGAGATGGTTTGATTACGCGCTTCAAAATCAAACGTGTACATTTAGTATTCGAAGATCGCTATTTCTTTAAATGATTTGTGCAAGTCCAGATAATTTCATGACTTTATAGGTTTTTGATAGGTTAATGCAAACTATCTGAGTTACCAACAAGCGTATTTATTTATACATTTTAAGAGAACACGTGAAGCATAATGGAAAATTCTAAAGAAATCTTATTCTTGAAAATATATTGTTGGGCACAATTTTTAGATGCCTGAATTTTTTATCAATTTAAACAATTAAATGCGATCATAAACATCATGGGAATTTCTACTGTACTATTCATGAGGAAGCTGAACTTTCTTTGGTTTAAAATGTACAAATCAACACCAGAACAAAGTTGTGCTTGTGAAGATGCTGGCTAAGTTGGTGAGAGAGGGTAATTATGGTTGGTGAAATGAGTCCTGTACAGACATGGACTGAAAAACCATTCTGCGAAGAAGAGCCTCAACATCAATAGCCAGAAAACAGTTTGCAAACGCGAGAAGAAAAACCCTGATTTTTGGACACATGTCAGCATGTTTCAGGAGAGACCAGAGAACTTCACTAAGAGATCCCATCACGAGGAAAGAAAATTATATGGAAATAACTCAAGGAAAATTTCAAGAGAAAAGAGGAAATTTACACTTTGACACATCTGAATCTTCCGGATGCAAACTGGCTGTAATCACAGAGTAGATTAGTTACAAAGTGGCTTAAGGAAAGAAAAATCGAAATAGTCAATGCAAAGCCCTGATTTCACACCCACAGGAAAAATATGAGTAGACCTAGAAACTGTGTGAGGACGGCTAAACTTTGAAGAAAGCTACAAAAAAAAAAGTCTAATTTTTGCCATTTAGCTGATAGATGTTAAGATTGAGCTTAACTTCCTGATCCCCATGCACAAATCAAACAGGAAACAATGCTTAGAAAAGCTTAAAGGTTTATTTAACATGTTCTGATCAAGCTTGGAGTTAGAGTAGAGAGAAGAGAAGAGAAGAGAAGAGAAGAGAAGAGAAGAGAAGAGAAGAGAAGAGAAGAGAAGAGAAGAGAAGAGAAGAGAAGAGAAGAGAAAGGTCAAAGAGAGGTGAATATTTGCCTTGCTGGTTTAGGAGTTGCAGTTTGCACAAACAACTTTTGGCAACTGAATGTACGTGGCAGGTTGTTTTGCTTCTCCAACTGTTTGGGTGTAGAAGAAAGAGGAAGAGCGTGAACAGCAAACAAGAAAGTAGAGACTGTGTAGGGGAGGCAGTAACGACTTAAGAGATCAGCCGCCTCAGGAGGAAAGTCTTACAACGGACTTGAGTCTAGAAGCGCTGAGAATGTCAAACAGCTTCCTATATTCCCTGCAGCCGAATGAGGAGGTTGCAGTCAGGTGTGAACGGTGCAGCCTGCCTGGCCGCACCCACAGGTGAACAGCAGCAGCTAAACACAGACAGAATTCTGATGATTGCATTTTTTTATATATAGCATGATAAAATATCTGGTTTCGACTGCAGAATCATTATGTGCAGCAACACATAAGGGAGGTCTTAGAGTTTTGATGCCAGTCTTACTGAAATAAATCAAATTCTAGAAGTTTGTGCACTTTTTCTTATAGACAGAGTCCTGAGTCACAGGTTGGAAAACATCTGTGACCTTTAATAATGCAGAGGCAGACCACACAGGATGCAAAGAGAGGAGGAGGACAGAGGGCTAAACACTCTCCGGGCTGTGTGTCATGTTGGATTGTGTGCTGAAGGCTTCACAGCCCTGATTAGAAGTAACTCAGTTGGGGTTTTTTTCCCCCGTACCAACAGACTACCTATGCTCCTATTTCCTCTTCGTGTTGTTTTTGTCCATCCAGCTCTAACAACGTGCTGCACTTTCGCTTTGTTTTGCTGCTGTGTTTGCGTATGTGGAGTGACTCACCAATGTCAGGTAACTGACAACATATCTTGGACCTGAGAGAGTTCATTATCATTCTGAGGCACGTTCATCCTCATCAAAGGTGCCGTGACGTCAGTGTCTCTGTGGAAACTCACACAGCCATTAAGGGTCAGATTCACTTCGAGGCACAGTGGTATTACTATTCATACCGTCAGGTTGTCAGAAAACACTCTTTCGACAATTGTTGCTTGCTTCCTGCTCTCATAATTCATAATCGGTGTTGTGCTGTGCACCGATGAAAACTAGTCTGAGAGTCTGGAACGTGTATGAGTTGAAAGCGTACGAGTTGAAAAACCCAACAGGAGTAAGGAGTGACAAAACAACTCGTTAGTGTGCGTTTAATTTACCTCAACTAGAGTTCCAGTCCATTGCAAAAATCTGCAGTCTCTTTAGAGCAAAACATGAACTTTATAGCTCCGGAAATGGGTTTTGATACTCTTTAATCACCCTTACTAAGCGACTGACACACTTTCTATCCTAAGAGACGACAAATGATGGCCCTGTCTCCCCGTTGACATTAAGAATCTGTGATGCAGGTCGCTCATTCTTGCAAGGTGCACTGACATTATAATTTTCTAAAGTGCCTGTTCGACTACACATTGAATGAGCCGCTACATTTTCAATGTCACGCAGAGAGACTCATTATACGAAGCTTTTTGATTACTTTATTGTTCTAAAAGGCTTAATTATCTGGTAGTTACTTATAGAAAATAATCTTTTTTGCTCAGTCTAAAAAATGAATGTTTCCTCAAATGTAAAAGGTATGGAGTCAAAATGACTCGTAAACCAAATTCGACATTCGTAAAACAAAAAATATCAATGAAAGGTAATGATTCTAACACAAGTAATGTAACCTGACTAACGCAATGATTTAATTCACTGAAAAAAAATCTATTCAGACCAACCCACACTTAAGCGTAAAACTAAATGCCACTAAACCTAATAACTAATAATAATCAGCATTTACAGAAACTGGTATATTGTTCACTTCACTCTGAATTATTGTTGGAAAACTTATTTTCTGAAAGCTTTTCATTAACACTCAGAGTGTTTCAAGAGTTAAGATCGCCTTATAACATTGCAATAAGATTTAGGTCCACACTTTGACTAGGTCACCACAAACAGCTTTATTCATTCCTTGCAGCCTAATGAGCCTTTTATAGAATAGAATAGAATTCAACTTTATTGTCATTGCACTGTCACAAGTACAAGCAACGAGATGTAGCTCAAATAATAGCATAAAATCAAATTATTGAGGTTGATCAGGATGCAAAGAGAGGAGGTTCTTCAACTGCACACCCAAGGTATGCTTCGGTCTGGATTAAAGTCAGACTTTCTGGTAAGATCTGACATATAGTTTATCAATTATCAAAAGTCATCTAGGTTTTGAAAAAGCAAAGTAGCACCAAACCATCACACTACCACCACCAAAAACACCTCGTAATGCTGCCATTATGAGGTGAGTTTTTTTTTTCCTGAAATATTTTGTTACCTTTATACCAAGAATGTAACTGTAACGTTACACTTTTGTTTTTGGTTTGGAGTTCATTAATGGTTTTTGGCAAATGTTTGCTGTTTCTGCAGTAGTTTTTCCATGTAACTCCCATGGACGCAAATTTTGATTTGTTTTTTCCTTATTAGTGAGTCAAGACTGACCTTAGCCGAGGCAGGTGATCTCTGCAGTGCTTTACATTTTGTCCTAGTTTTTTTTTTTTTTTTTTTGTGACATTCTGGATGAGTTGTTTGAGAAGGCTGGTCACTCCAGGGAAAGTTATTCACCTTTCCATGTTTTCTACATTTGTGGATAATCGCTCTCACTGTAATTCCTGGAGTTTCAAAGCCAAAGAAATAACCAGATATCAGAGGTTTTGTTCCTTAGCAGTTCTTTAATTTCTTTAGATTGGGACATGATGCGTTGTTTTAAGATATTTTAGCCAACTTTTTGTTGTCAGACAGGTTCTACTTAAGGTATTTCACAATTTTACAGCTCAGACAGAAATAGCCCCTGGGTGTGGCCAGTAAAAAATGTAGATAATTTATTGTTTGAAAAAGTGCATTAGAATTTGTTTTATGGTCTGACAAAAAAAACAAAAATCTGTATTGCATCAAAGACTTTTTCACAGCCTTGTATATTGTTAGGAAATTATTGTTCTTTATTCTGTTTTATATGTTTTTTGAGGTTCAAGGTTGAATGTGTTCATTTATTTTAATAAAGGCACCAAATTAACCTTGAGGATAAAGTACCAAAAATTGAAACGGCGCCAACGCCATCACCACTGACCAGCGTGTGATATGATCTACTTAACTTTAAGATAACTTGAATTATCTCCCTGGTGTTACTGCTGGTCATATATTAAGCACTGATGCAGTCTTTTAATTGATAAATGCAACTAATGTGTTTGCTCAGCGCTGTATGTACATGAATGCCTGATTGATTCCTCATATCACAGCCAGCCACAGCAGAAGACAGGAGCAGCATTATTCTGGGCACTCAGTGTCAGAAACAAACACAGAAAGACGTGAGGAGACTAAATTAGTGCAGCAAAAAGACAAAGCATATAGGGGTTGGGTGGCTTTACCTGCTAGCATTCGCTTTAGGGTAACACTAGAAATGAAAAAACATGATGCACCTTTACAGATGAACTTTATGGAAATAAGTCTACAGTGACACTGCTTGAGAACAAGCTGACCGCTTTTCCTCTCAAAAATAAGCTGTTATTTGTCAAAATTATTGGTGCTATATTTTCTCCCTCTATTTTTTCTTTTTCTTTTAAAGTGCACAAGGTCCACTGCTTCCTTTCCTTTTCCTTCCTTGTGTGCATTTACTGGATTAACCCACTGAAATATTGTCATTACAAAAAGCTCAATGTACACTTTATTTTTCAATCCCAGAAACGTAAGTGCAGTGTCGAGAATCACAAAATACCTGACCTTGAACGCATTTATGTCTACATAAGTGCATATGTAAACACTCCACTAATTAGAACAGTTGAAAAATTGCCTTCAGGTTGACATTAAAGATGTTTAATTCCACAGATTGTGCTCTTGATATTTTCAAAATGAATTTCTTTTTGTTTTTAAAGTTGTGAATGTGAATACATGTCGAATAATGTTCTATAAAAGTAGCATTTTCTGCAAAGGTAGAACTCAGAAAATTCAATTAACATTTTCTATTTAGTGCACAAATTAGGCCTTGAAAGAACGCACTGGTGAAGAGGGACAGAGAAGAAAAGACAACTGACCTTTGAACCAGGATGTTGAGCCCTGCCACATTGACAATAATAGTTTAATGAAATTTGGTGGAGTTTTTTGTTTATGGTTTAAGAGTAAGAGTGGTTACCCTGTTGGGTGTAGAGAAAAATATATTAGTTTAGTTGGTGGTTAGTTTCCTGGACCATTGTATATTCATTTTGTGTTTGTCACCCTGCTGTAGTTGCCTCGGTTTTTGTTCCAAATCAACTAATTTGTTGAGTCATTTTAGTAATCACGACCCCACCAGTGTTTTTTTACCCATTTGTTTTGTCAGTTTCTTTACAGATTCACGCATTATGCCTTTTTTTTTTTTTTGTCATTCTGGTTTTCTCTATCTGTACTTGTAAATTTGCTAATTTTTTCATAAATGATTTTAATCATTAAACTATTGTGCTTTCTTTTTGAATGCTGCCCAGCAGTATTTCTTTGTTTTGACGCATTTCAACACCACACCTCTAAAGGCGCCAACACGCGTGTTTGCAGCAGCCAATTAACTTTGATGGCCTAATTTTATACCAAAGATCAGCTGACTCAAAATCACAAACTTCTAAATTACAAAACTGAGGTTTTTGCTTTCTTAGGAGCTCAAAGCAAAGGGTAAGGTCACAGCTTTTCAAGGGATCTTACCCTTTTGGGGCGGATGAATAAGCAATGCTCTTCTGTCTCTTGGGGGATGACAGTGACATGTCCTCATCAATGCGCTAAACCCCCAGCCACTCACCTCAAGCTGCTCGATGGCCAAATAACAAACGGCTAAAAGGCCATCTCCCAAATATGTGAACGTGTAGATAAACAACACCATGCAAGTATTATAAAATCAAGGAAACAAATTTTTGGGCAATCATTTTTTTTATTTAAAAGTATTCTGACACAAGAGGTACAGTAAAAAATACATCTCTGCTCCTGTTTTACACTCGTTAATTGCCACGCTCAGATACAGAAGTTGCATTAGCCGACTCAGTTTCTATGGTGACGATAGACCGTATAAAGGTGACCTCTAGCTTTGAAACATTGAAATGTTAAATCCAAGAAATCTGCTGATGATCCAAAAATACCGAGCATCTGTTTCCTGGGTGAGAACAGATCTAAACAGCAACATCTCGCTGTGCTCTCTGTGTAATTATCTGCTGACAGGTGGTGTGTGAGGCAGCTTGATTAGGCAGACTTAAAATATTTCTTCTGGTCTTAAGAAATCGGCTTCATGCAGCCAAGAAGTTTTTGCCAGTAAAATGCTGCTGGTGAACAGTTGTATATTTATCAACCGCAGACATTTAAATAGTAAGCATTCTTACATTTTATTTGCTTTTAAGCTGATTTATTTAATTTCCATTTAAGTCCTAACGTTATATTATTTGACTTTAATAACATTTACTGATACGTAGCATCGAAATTTAATATTGTAATTTTACAGATACAATTTGAAAAGAGTAGAAATTGTGACATGGAGTAAATGTATATAATGTGGGACATATTTAGATTATACAGATTTAATAAGTTTAATCTTCTTTTCAATAGGATATTAACGTTTAGTTTTTTTCTGTTTCATTTTTATGAGATTTTTTTGTGAATTTTTTTTTTCTGACATTTTTCTTGCTCAAAATAAATAAAGATTTTATTTCAACTCAGTTTCCTGCTTTATATGGGGACAATGTGATTTATGTACCTGTCTCTCCATAAGGTCTCTTTGCTGTCAACTTCCTGCAAGGACAAAAAAACTTCCAATCAAGTCAAAACTATGAAGAGAGAAAGAAAACCAACAAAAACAAAACCTTTCCATTTGGACTTGAGAACTGAAACCTTTTCCAAGTCACACACGTCTTCTCACCAACCCTAATCTCAAACTTCAACCCAAACCACAGATTGTATCGTATTTTTTTGATATTGGACGTGATGGAACAACACAAAGCAATGCATAATTTTTAACAGGGAGGGAGGAATGGTACAAATAAAAATGTGAAGTGTGTACTGCTCATGTATTTGGTCCATTTTACTGTTTCATCTGTGACTAAAGTCCATTTAAATCTGAAAGCATACATTTTCTAAATAGATTCCACTTGTGCATAATTTAAACTCAACTGCTCTAACAAAATAAATCCAGCTGGTGTGTGAAGGCCTCAGAGGTTTGTTAGAGAGCATTAGTTAAGAAACAACATCATGAGGACAAAGGAACACGGTAGACAAGTCAGGGATGAAGCTGTGGAGAAAGAAGTTTAAAGAAGGATTAGTTTTTTAAACAATTCCCCAAACTGGAATTTACTGAGCTCCTGAGAGCCACCTATTCTTTCACAAATCTGTCTAGCAGCAGTCTGCATGCCTTTGGTGTTTGCTCTTACATATCTCTGGCCAGGGAAAGCGCTAGAAGGTCTGAATTATGTCTTTTAATCTACTCTTGTATTTTATTCTTGTATTTTTAGTTTGAAATTTCTCTACAGCACTACAGTCCATTCTGTGTCTTTATATAAAAAATAGTTTGACTTGGGTTTCAATGTTATGAACAGATAACAGAATGCTTTTTGCAATAGTTTGGCAATAAATATATCTATAATACTTATTCCTTCTTAAGCATATTGCCTGCGAGTCATTTCTTTAAAGTTAGTAAAGTACAATTTTACTTTTCATCACAAATGATTAACTCCACCATTCTCTATAGTGAGAAGTGCTCCTACTAGTTCAGCAGATGTTGAAATATTTCACAAGAAAGGTGTTTTTTTGGTGATACTCTTCTGCCACACCTCATGGATGTTTGGGATTTTTTTATTTTCAGACAAACACAGCGCTGGAACAATCCCCTCTCTCTTGCTCACGTAGGGCTTCGCAATTTCATACCAAAGTGGAAATCAATTACAATTTATCAAGTCAAAAGATTTTTGTTCATTTCAAGAAGGAGTTTGTTTGATTTGCCCGGCAACAGCCTTAAAAGTTTTTGTTCTGAGTCGTGGCAGGAAGTCTGCCCTTGGTCTTCAAAATCTAAACAGGTGGAAACTGATCTCAGTATTTTTTTGAGTTCAGATCTACTTTCGCACAGTTCGGTCACACACACGTAAACATTCAGACGTTTTAAACCAAGTAATTCGAAATAAAGTTAGCTCATGTTAATCAGACTCTTCCTGTTTCACAGTTCATAGTAAACAATTTGAAATTGTGCTGTAATTCTATGTAAAGACATGCTGAGAAGTTGAGCTAGTATAGACATGTGGGAAAATATAGATAAACACAGGCTTGTATATTTTAATAAGCATGACTTTAGGGCAGAAAGCATTAAAGATTAGGTTAATTAATCCCCCTGGTCCAGGTTTTTATTGCCTAAACACCTTAGAGACGAGTCCAGACCCATCTCTACCTTTTGAGATTTAACTTCAGGCAAATATGGAAATATAAAGTTGGAACATTTTAAAAGGCGTCAGAGGAGACACAGTTAGACTAATATACTCTACAAGGTTCTTGGTTATGCAGTAGTGATGGTTTATTCCAGTGAATGAGGAATGCCAAAACCCTCTGCTGACTTCCTGGTAAAATGCATTTGAGTTCTGCTGGGTCACATACTGCTGCTCATTACAAATCCTCTCATGACTGTATGCAATTTGTGGCCGTGCTCTGCAGCCTTTTTGTCAGCAGGCAGGAAGCGTCGACTCCCTCCTCCCCTTCATTGCTCTCCTTTTTTTCTTTTTTTCTTTTTAACACCATGGGGACGTGACCCTGTCTGCAAATTGTCATAATTAGCCAGGAACATCTAGAATGATGGGTTTAATGTGCGAAAGACGTCAACTCTGCTCACTCAGGCACAAGTTGACTGAACTCTTTTTGCTTGGGACATCAGAGGAGAGCAAACCAAAGAATGCAGAACCAGAGGAGAGAATCCACAAAGGTACTTCTGATTCCCGTGCGGTCCCAGCGTTAAAAGGGCAAGCGGCTGATTAGATTGCTGAAACGGAGGCGAGACATCCTGCAGTAATAATCCTGGGTGTGAGTGGGAGTAGATTGTCAAGATAATGTCTGATGCCCATCTGATTCGTCTAACAAAGCAGCTGCTGATTTGTATTTATCCCGACAGGACGCATCTAAATCAACTTCTGGATGACCTCTTTCATAGACAAAGCAGCGGAGATGACGTTTCCTCTGTGAAGAACACAGGCAGTGTTGGACTAATCTTCTCAAGTGTCAATTTAAACTGTGGGGACACAGCAGGACTCGCACCTTTCCGCAGCTTTTTTCTAGCCCTGGCCAGCACCGTCTTACAGCTCACTGATCTCTTTATCCATGTAGAATTGATGAACCTCCGCTTTTCTAACGTGATAAAGTCTTGTACCTCGGAGGCCTAAAATGTGTAACCATAGCAGCAGCAGCAGCAAGTTTTTGGGGTCTTCAAAAAACTGGAAAAAGGTTTCTAACAACAGCATTTTATTATTTGAAAACGACAGAAAAGACTTCATTTGCGGTCCTTGGTGGGTCACAAACGTAAAATAAAGGAACATATAAAAACTAGAAAAACAAAATTTCTGAAGAAATTTAGCCGGGGCCTGCCAAGGCGCACCCGTCGGGCTTGGGCCCGGCGTCGTCACGCCACAAATCGGCGTCGACGCCAAAGAACGCCGCAACGTAACCAGTGGCACGCGGAGAACCACAAGAACGTTAAGCGAGGCGGACGTGCACCATTCAGTACGATTTAAAATGTTGTCAAGGCTTTTATTTTGGAAGTTTTGTTAAACTTCATTTCAAAGGGCCAAACTAATCCCATGCGTAATAGTCCTTGGGTTAAAATAGTTATATAATGCTCAAAACACAAGTAGCTGATGTAAAAATATTCAAGGCTTTTATTTTGAAATTTTCAGTATGCTCCATTTTAAAGTTCCGAACTAATCCCATGTGTAACAGTGCTTTGGATGAAAAAGTCATATACGGCCAAAAAAAGCAATTACGTCATGTAAAATATTCAAGGCTTTTATTTTGAAATTTTCAGTATGCTTAATTTTAAAGTTCCAAACTAATCCCATGTGTAACAGTGCTTTGGATGAAAAAGTCACATAAAGCCACAAACAGCAATTACGTCATGTAAAAATATTCAAGGCTTTTATTTTAAAATTTTCAGTATGCTTCATTTCAAAGGGCCAAACTAATCCCATGTGTAACAGTGCTTTGGATGAAAAAGTCAAATAAAGCCAAAAAGAGCAATTACATAATGTAAAAATATTCAAGGCTTTTATTTTGAAATTTTCAGTATGTTTCATTTTAAAGTTCCGAACTAATCCCATGTGTAACAGTGCTTTGGATGAAAAAGTCATACAAAGCCAAAAACAGCAATTACATGATGTAAAAATATTCAAGGCTTTTATTTTGAAATTATTATTATGCTCCATTTTAAAGTTCCAAACTAATACCATGTGTAACAGTGCTTTGGATGAAAAAGTCAAATAAAGCCAAAAAGAGCAATTACATGATGTAAAAATATTCAAGGCTTTTATTTTGAAATTTTCAGTATGCTTCATTTTAAAGTTCCAAACTAATCCCATGTGTAACAGTGCTTTGGATGAAAAAGTCATATAAAGCCAAAAAGAGCAATTACATGATGTAAAAATATTCAAGGCTTTTATTTTGAAATTTTCAGTATGCTTCATTTTAAAGTTCTGAACTAATACCATGTGTAACAGTGCTTTGGATGAAAAAGTCAAATAAAGCCAAAAAGAGCAATTATGTCATGTAAAAATATTCAAGGCTTTTATTTTGAAATTTTTGTTAAGCTTCATTTTAAAGTTCCAAACTAATACCATGTGTAACAGTGCTTTGGATGAAAAAGTCAAATAAAGCC
This sequence comes from Xiphophorus maculatus, assembly GCF_002775205.1. NCBI lineage: Eukaryota > Metazoa > Chordata > Actinopteri > Cyprinodontiformes > Poeciliidae > Xiphophorus > Xiphophorus maculatus. Next base: position 6,396,164 of record NC_036458.1, on the reverse strand, counting down.
AAAAAAGAGCAATTACGTCATGTAAAAATATTCAGGGCTTTTATTGTGAAATTTTCAATATGCTTAATTTTAAAGTGTAAAACTAATCCCATGTGTAACAGTTACTGAGTTAAATCAGTTATATACAGCCCAAAGCAGCAATTAGTTGTAAAGGCCAGTTCAGTCCTGATCTGTTTCAACTGAGTATTCCACTATAGATAGAACTACAGCGATGCGTATTCGGTCCTAACCAGCAGCCAATAGCCTCTTGAGTTCCGTTGCTATGGCAAATAATGGTCTCAGCAGGTGTGAGCTCTGAGCTCTGAGCTCTCAAACACACAAGTGTGTTTGAGCAAACACACTTTACTGAAAAAAAGCATTGGAAACAAATCCTTCTTGTTCGGGAACCGTAATACATATTCGAAAAGCGTTTTAAGCGTATGACAGTTCAATGTGTCTTCTGCGATAGTCCCGAGATTCATATCTGTACCTCACTCAGAGCATTTACAGTGATGAGAGAAAGAAATGTTGTGCCCAGATATGAACCGAGATGGGCTGTCACTCTAATTTGAAGAAAAATGAGAAACTTTGGGTCGCTTAGAGGCAAATTGTGGACAAACCGTAACTGGTATCGACGAGCCGTCTTCACTTTCGAAGAGATCACAGACGTATCTACAAAATGAAATTTGAATGGCATTTCTAGGTGAATTTGTGACGACACAGAAAATCCTCAAAAATAGGGTATTTCTAGGATTTTTCCCATTGACTTATAATGGGGTTTTTTTCGTAGTTTTTTGCGAATTATGTCGCCACGTTAAGCCCAAATCCCACCAGAAGTAATAGCTGGAATGGCGTGAATTTTCTGCAGGTTTTGATACCTCATTTGTAGGTGTGCACCAAGCGGTATGAGCCGCATTAACGGTTACGGAAGAAAAATAAAGAATAAAGAAACACTTTCTCCGACAATAGCAATAGGTTCCTGCCATTGCTTTGCATGGCAGGCCCCAACTACACTAAGTCTAGGAATAATGCCAGATATAAGTAGTGAAGAACCCATACTTTAAAGATTTATTCTCTGAGATGAAATGCTTTTCCATTCTGTGGGCAGACAGTTCAAAGATGCTGTGGATATTTATAACTGTGCTGGAAAAAAAAATTCTAAAATTTGATATTTCAAAATGTTGCAGCATTATGTTAAAACACACCATCCCTGCTCCTTTAGCTTGTCTCTTCAGAAGAAACTCAGAAACGAGGATTACAGATGTTGAAGCGTTTTAATAGGAAAACCAGGAGTTTAAATTATTTCATTCAGTTCTTAAATATAAAATGTTAATTTTTTACTGGAACTTGACATCCAAATGAATGAGGAATTTGTTTTGCTATGATAAACATCTATGTGGTAACAAATGTTGTTTATTTTAATTAGCGCTAATGGTGAGATTATGTATGTGCATCATGTATTCATGCTGATAAAGAACCAGCTGGATGCTTTTATTTTAGTTGAGAGGACGACTCAGAAACATCATTTTAAATTGTGATTTTTATTTATTTTTTGCTCACCAGGCGGTTTTCTGGTTCTCTTTACCAAAGCGAGTGGAATCTTTCATTTGCGACAAACACCAGAGATATTATCAGCGATAATATCTCTGCGTGATGTTATGAGGATGCTGTAGCAGATTATGTCATCAAATTCACTGGAAATTTACTTTGAGAAAATTTGCATTTTTATTTGTCGCAGACGTATTTTTTAAAGTGGTAAACCTCTCCGTATTTTTACAACTGAAAATGGTCTTTTCTCCAACAAACAGTAGTGATGCTACTGACCTGACTGAGCAAGTAATCAAGGAGGCCTAATCAGATGAAAATGTTGAAGCAGGTGTCTGTGGGAAGTGAGCATCTGCTGCGACCTGCTGTTTCCTCTTTCTCGCGTTAGTGGAAATGTGTTTCTCTCAAAAAGCAGATATTCACCTAGCAGGAAGGAGGGGAGCGGCGCGCTGCTGCTTGATGGTTCTGCAATGCCAGTTTAATTATGTAAGCGCACATAATGATCATGTTGTGGTCACATCACTCCTGTTAAATGGCCTGGAGATTATATCAGCTCATATGTTGAAATACAGAGTGGGAATGATGTAACGGCAGAGGAGAAAGATATGATAGAGGTTTATCGAAACTGACATCTTTCCCCAATGTTTTTGCACTCAGATTCCAAATATATAACAAGATTTTTTTCTTATTTGACGCCTTACAAATGTAAGATTGACTAATTCGACATTTTAGAGAGAGAGAAACTAAGTTTCAGCTTTGGATTCAGCCGAAAGGTAAAGCTGTTGTCAGGTAAAGATAATAAATCTCTGACAAAGGATGGATTCTGTCGTTTTAATCGGAGCTGCTGTCTAGTTGTGCTGCAGATACAGAGCTGTTCAGTTTAACTCTTGCCGTGCTGAAACAAGAAAAAACAAGAAAAGAGAGATTTTCAAATCTTAATAGAGGGAATTTTCTAGATTAGATTGGGCATAATGAGACATTTGGTTATAGATGTAGCGTTTGCACCATTGCAAAATTATTTGCTTTTTTGTCACACTTGACGGCTTCAGGTCATCAAATATATTTTCCTATTACATAATGATAAGCTAATCAAATATAGGATGTAGAATTCAAATGATGATTTCATTCACTAAGAGGGAAGAAAACTGGGCAAAGGAAATGGCTCTGTGTCATTTAACTGACCTCTTTGTTAAATCATCATTTCATTGTGGTTAGCCAGATTTTTTGGGCAATTTCATTAACCCACAACTCAACAGACCACTTTAGTTGAACCTGTCTAACAAACTGAAATAGGCTAGATTACTACTGGTGGTCAAAAGGTTCACAAATATGATGCTGATATGATCAAAATGCATATTGTTGATCCCCAAAACTTTTAGAAAATATTCTTTGGATCAAAAAGACAAAAGTGGATTTTTTTTTTTTTTTTTTTTTTTGGATGTATTTCAGGAAAAGAACATCCACAGACAAACAAGGTGGTGGCAGTATTATTGTCTGGGGCTGCTTCAGGAATTTGATCATTTGGAGTATTTAATAGAAACACGATTTCCTATAAAGGTCTAGTTAAAGTCTAGAAATAAGCATGATTGAAATTCAGTGGCATAACCTTAAAATGGATAGCTTATGTTAAAAAACTCAAATAAGGCTGAAATAAAACAATTTTGAAAAGCAGACAGTGCCAAAACTCATCCGGTGTTGTCATAGTGTTAGAAGTTGTCACCAAGGATGGCACAACAAATTAGGTTTAGGAGGCAACAACGTTCTAGATAGATTTCTGTAATTATTGAAATCATAATTTCAGACCTGTTTTTTCAGTTTGCTCAGATATTCAAGATGTACTTTATTAAACTTTTAAGTTAAACGTTTAAATTTGTCAGAAGAAAAGCAAAAACAGAATAAATCAATCTGTAGCAAGTTCATTGCCATTGAAATAATTAAAGCAATAAAATACAGTCTAAACAGAAATTACACTTTCCCAGAGTGCAAGCACAACAAAATAGCCCCAGTTTTTAAGCATTTTATTTTCCCACAAATCTTTAAAATTGTGTTAACAGCATTAATTCCAGAATCAAACTGGCACAAATGGGAGAAAGAGAAAAATAGTGTTAAATTGGGGAAAAAAATTAAATAAAATACAATATTTTGTTCCTAAGATGCACTTTTGGTGGTAGTGCTCACACACACACACACACACACACACACCATTAACAACATTTCAGTCTCCTTCAACCACCTTCTCTTAATAGACCGTCATCATTCAGATACACACCAGAGTCCACTTTCAGCATAAATGATGGATTTGCTTGTTTTCCTCCCAAATTTAGCAACAGGAGAAGCAACTTCAGGCAGCCAAGCAACACCTTCCGTGAAAAACAACAAGTTTCATTCGCTGATATCTTGAATGAACACGGCTCCCCTCACATGGCCACTTCCCGCTCGCCGCCGCGCCATCCTTCTCAGGAAATTAATTTCACTTTAATTCCCTCAGACTATACCGCACTTCCACTATCGCGGCCTCTGCATTTCCAGAGGGTTAGTCCAATTTGCCATGGTTTCAAAACAACACAAAGAAGTAAACAGCTTCTAAAGTATGCACACGCACACACACTCCTACACACAGCAAAAAAAGGGAAATAAAATCCAAAACATTTGTTTTCACGGAGCGGTGTTTTTCTCTTCTCCCTCACGTAGAGTGCAACAACAAAAAAAGAAAAGAAAATGCGCAACAAAACAAAAATCCCTCTCAAATAATAAATAGACTTTCTCTTTCATATATTTCTGTTTTGTGTATTTACATATATACTGCATATCACTGAGGCTGGGGCTCTCTACATTAGTGAACAGCTCTTGGCCCGGTCCTTTTGAATGGCCGGGGCGGGGTCCGTTTGCTCAGTCCGACCCGTCAGAGGCGGCAGGGGCAGATGCGAGACCCTCTTCAGGCCTCTGCGGGAACTGCTGCGTTTTAACTGAGGCTTATGCGGCTGCCGCACCGACGCTAAGGTGGTGATGTGGAACACGTCGCGGACGCTGTTCTCCGAAACCTTGGAGGTGCACTCCACATAGGCCACCGCCCCCATCTGTCGGGCTATTGCGCTTCCCTGGAACAAAGAAAGAGAGGAGATGAAGTTAAGACAGTTTAACTTACCAGCCACAGAAACAACTTAAAAACATTTTGATGGAAGTGTAGCAGGCTCCACTCTCGTTACAGAGCTTGCCTTGACACTCATAAACATCTAAATTCTTTGGTAGGATAAAATACAGAGCAGCTTCGCTCCAAGCATTTGAAATACTACTCCTAATCTTGACAGGAAACAGGCAGAACTGACTTCCCATTGACGTCACATGCATAAACACAACAGAAATATGTCGAAGGTGCAACAAACAGATAAGTTACATTTTGCTACTTGATTCTCATGGGAACCAACACTGCAAACAAATACAATCTGACATCTTCATGTTTGTTGTAATCTTTAAAAGTTTGTTTTGATCAGACTTACACTCAGCCCAGTACTTGGTTGTTTCAGATTAGTGTTTTATGCTTTATAAGTCACTAAATCTGATCCATAAAAATTCATATAAATGCTCATGGATAAATGAGTGTTGTGTCTATAGTATAGACTCTATACATAACAGACAACTTGGCAAAGAACCAAATTTAAATCACACATTCAGGCACTTTGTTGCCAACAATCTGACGCAAAGGCATTTCTTAGTCTTGTTTCTTTATTTATATCTAAAAATACTAAAGAATAAACATTTTGACATAGAAAAAGTAGGATTAGGACCAAATAGTAATCTGCACTAAATACTAGGCAATAATTGGTACTGAAGGAGGGTGAATCTCTTGGGTCCTGTGTAACTTAAAGACTGTCATATTTCCTTGAACAGGGTTCACTCCAATATTTCAAAGCACAAATTCCTAAAACTCTAGTTTATTAGCCCAAAATTAATCTATAAAATCCCAAAGCTTTTTATAACTCTGTGGCATATTTCCAAAAATATCAGATTTTAAACATGAAACTTGTAAACATGAATAAGATGGATGGAAAAATCCACTCATCCATCTGAATTTCCATTTGATTCTTCCTTGCTGGTTGATGCTAAGATTGAAGTAAACAGGTGTAAACCCAGGCAACACTGAGTCAAGTTTACTTCAAGATTATAGAAAATAGTCTGGCGGCTCCATAGCAAAGAAATTACATTTAGTTTTAAATGTGTGGACAGTTCAGATTGCTAAATGTAACTTTTACAAAAAGAGTTACGTTGCAGAATGCAACAATTAGTGAATAAATAAAGGCCTTTTGTCACAAGATGAACACAGATGCTGGTTTCTCAGGAAGAGGAAGCACCTGATGTTGTCAGTGAAGCCGTTCAGAGAGACTAAACTCAAACAGAACTCATCTAGATCTGAAGATTACCCCTGAGTAATGTAACAATATACAGAGATAATTAAGACTGCAAATTGTTTGCTTAAGATCGAGTGAAGCAAATTTAATTTTAAAATCCCCAGGCCCCACTCAGCGATGCACTTCAGACTCGGCTGATCTCTCTTGTTTCACGAGCGGCTTTTAATTCGCATGCAGAGGTTGTAGGACGCAGGACGCAGCTTAAACCACATGCTCTCCAAACGGCGTTTACATCCTCAGCTGACGTGGTTTGATTTCTATCGCGGCGCGCTCCGAGGTTCATGTAATGAGCAGCGAAGCCTTCATCAGGCGGGAAAACGGTTTTAGACTCAGCTGTGGCAGGTTGGAGGAGGCCCAGCTGATCGAATCTCCATCAGATTAGAGTGGAAATACCTGGAGTTCACCCAGTGGTCACTCTCGCTGGCGACTCTTCAGCTCTGCTCTAAATCAATTTGAGATCAACAGCAGGATAACAGCACAAGCTATTGGATTAGAGCACCAAAATGTTTGTGTGCGCAGCTCTGGTCTCTGCTGGCAGACTCAGTTTTTTGGGGGGTATCTTCAAACACAGCTGCCCTGAAACAAAATTGAAACTAAAACAAGTGTTTTATGTGGTCTGCATACGATCTGCTCTACTGTTTATCTGGATTTTGTTTGTTTAATCTTTTTATGTGGCTGAGCTTTTGAGAAAAACCTTGACTTGTACATCGAACACAGAAGGACAGTAACAAAAGCACAATGAGAGCTGATTAAAAAATTCCCAGATTTACAGTTTATCATCAGCCTCCTGCCCTCTTTTCCCCCGCGTCCTTGGCTTAGAGGCCAAGGCTGAATGCGATAAAAGGACTTGCCCGTTTATCAATGTCCGTTTTCTATTCATTCTGCATTTCAAAAAAACCCCTACATCTGCATGGTTACTGTAAACGTAAACTCCACTCGCCACTGGTTCTTCTGCGGCCTTTAAAAAAACAAAGAAAAGCAGCCTTGAATTACATATCAGCACATTCTGGTCAGTGTGCCAACCACAGAAAGCATCCTCAGGGGATTTTACACTGCACTTTTTGTGCTCCTGTAGTATTTGATTGTTAAGAATGCAAAACCAAATGAATATCCCTGGTGGTTTCCCTTCTGCTTTAGTTGATGTTTCAAGAAGTGTTTCTTCCGAGGATTCTCTCTGGAAGCCATCTTAGAGGAAACACTATCTGTGTATTTATCCCAACCCCCCTTTTCATCTCAGATATCCATCTCCAGCTTATCTTTACCTGCTCATGAGTGACAGGGATTAGTCGCTGCTTGGAGAGTTCCCTCAGGGTGTTGACGTCTGTCCTCATGTCGAGCTTACAGCCCACCAGCACCACTTTGGCGTTGGGACAAAACTCTTGCGTCTCTCCTTGCCACTGCAGAGACAAAAGGAAAAAATAATATCTATATTCACCATCACACACAAACACAAAAAAGCTGAGGTGAGGTACATTTTAAACTTCTGGCTCCCAGATGGAGTTTAATGCTGCATTTATGCAGTTTTTTGTCATGCAGAGGAAATGGAGAGTAATGAAAATTGTTTAGTTGTGTAAAACTTTGCATATAACCCTGAAAGTTATGTTTCTATGAACAACCAAGTGAATGATTTTATGTTCTTTGGGATTTAAACAAAACTACTTTTTCATTGTTATGTTGCATAATTTTTGGCATTTCATGTTATTGCCGATTTCAATTTGATATATAAAAAGTCTTTTCAACGATGCTTCCTTTTAATTTGTTCCAACAATCCCCAAACATGCACAGATGAAAATGAAAATATATCTGAAAGGGCTTAAATGGTCTGCTAATGAAATATTCATTAGCAGTAGTAGTTTATTATTTAGAGAATAATAGTCAATGTAAAATGAGAAATTCAGAAGTGCAAGAGGTCTTGATTAAATTGAGAGAACATTTTGGACCTTTTAATGTTTGCATGAACCAGAAAGTTCTTTTTTAAAATGCTGCTACTCTAAAATATCAGAAATCTGCTTTGGAAGCAGCTCCACTGTGACTGGCAAGCAGCTCCAACCCAGAGTGAAACAAAGTGTCTGACAAATGCAGTAGACTTGAATGCTGTTTGCAACAGATAAGATTGTGAATTCTGGAAATAACCCACAGAACTCCACTTTCACAAATCTGGGCCATTAATGCAAAGAACTGATGATTCTGGAGTGGTGACATACATCTGCAGATTTTTGGAAATCTCTGAGCATCTACACCCTCTAGGGAAAACATGCAAACATAATATCTGTTACTAATTCTGACTGTGTACCAACTGGTATTACAATAATTTATTTTAAAATGGTAAACCCATGTATTACAAAGACAGCACGATGTGACTTTGCTTCTGTTCCTGAAATAAATCTACTGACAACTGACTATAAAACAAGAAGAAAACTTATTCTTAAAGGGAAATCAGTATGGAAATAGATTTTTGTTGGTCAGATCTTTATAAAAGCCAGAGACTGAATATTTTTATCAAATTGAAAATCAGGGAATGCTTAACTTACTTAAAAGCTCAGTCATATATTTAAATATTCAGGATCACACACATTTGCATTCACTTTTGACCAATACCTTAAAGAGTTTATCAGGCTATGATTAGGGCAAGTATTTATTGTTACAAAGCTTTGAAAATCATCACCCTAAAAAAAAGAAATAAATGCCACACAATGCCTGGCTCAGGGTTACTGTCAGTTCCTCTGTCTCTCAGGCATGTATTGAAGGAAAGCTGCCAAATAGCTGATGAAGGGTAGGGTTTGTTGGCTGTTTGTTCTCAGAGGCAGAACCTTCAGAACAAAGTGTTTAAAATATCAGCCAGAAAAAAAATGCAACTACAGAAAGGAAACATCTAGCAATTGTTTGTTTAGAGTTTGAATATTTTATTTCCTTTTGATGGTTGTCCAAGTAGCTTGGTGCAATGCTGCCAGCTGAATTCAAAATGCTGGAGCTGAACATTATAAAGAAATATGCTATATATAACAAAGTAATGGACATTACTTTACTATTAAAGTATTCTTAGTAAATTATTACTAAAAAATAAGTTAGCCTTTCATTGTTTATTTTATTGCTAATCTAAATGGAGACTCTTCCCTCTGAGCTGATTCACTTCTTGCTGTTGGAGAGGTCTCCGGTCTGCTTGGCATTCACATGTCGTTTGCTAAGCGGTTCCACTTTGCAGAAATGGAAACACTGAAAATTTACTCAGAAACAACAACTTCTCTGATGATGATGAGAAAAATGTTTTGCTGTTTTCCTTTTATCAGCCGCCATATTTACCAAGAGGCTGTACTGATGTTTGTCATATCCGCAAGTAAAAATGATTTGTTGAAAGTTTCCTTCTGCCTCTGAAGCAATGTTCAATGTTTCACTGCACGAGCTGAACCATGTGTTATCTTGCGTAGCTCAGATTTCCACTCTACCTAGAAAACATTACACATTCCTCGTGCATTCTCCGTCAACAGATCTATTTCAGGTTCCCCTCAGAAAAAGGTCTAGGTGTCTCTCTTCTAAACTCACTTCAAGATTAAATGTCACTCTGAGACACGGCTCAACCAACACTGTCTCTCTTCCCTGCAACCCAAATACAAGAAGGCTCAGAGTTATACCGCCTGCCGCGTGCAAAATGTCACGGTGTCCGCTCATTCTTCACGCTTAGCACCACCTTTAACCTTCCAAACGGGTCCCTATTCTGTTGATATGGCCCAGTCAAAAGCTTTGATTGTTTAACCCTCTCTCCTCCCCCAGCTGTCATCTAGCGACCTCTAAGGCCTCCTCGCTTCTGCAGGTCAAGAGTCTAATTTGGGATGCGGATTGTCCAACAGGTTTTCCATGCGCCCCCTGAGTTTCAGGGATTACTGGGGCGACAACAAGGGGCTAGGGGTCATGGCAGCCCCTCCTACGAAGTAATTCCTGGGAAAAAAGTTAAAACGAGAAGCAGGCGATGCTCCACGTTGTTGAAAGAGGCCACCGAGATATGCCATCAAGGGTGAGACCTGCAAAACCTTCAAGGGAATTTTACCAGCTCCCCACAGACCTCTAAACACGTCAACAGGGGAGCTGTGGGAAAGTCTTTAGTCTGCAAAGTGTGTAATTTAAAGGCGAACACCCTCACATGGATTCAAGATGCAAAGCTAGTAAAAAGAAAAAGCCTGGTTCACATGATAGACATGCAAGCACAGAAAACTCATCAAGTTGGTAATTTAAACACCTCAGATATTTCACTGGCTGTAAAAAGTTCACAAACCACAAGGGGGAACTTCACCCCCTCTGTCACTCGCACTGCAATGAATTTTGACATTTAGCCCTCACATCCGGACAGCTGTTTAACTAAACTTAAATTTGAAATTCTAAAAGCTCAGTTTGTCGTAGAACTCTCTGAGGCAACCCATTGGATATGGTTGACTATTTTGCATTTTAGATATATTTCTCGAAGCCACCCAGCTGCAAAGCCTCCCTTCTCATTCTTCACGCTGACCTTTTATTTCTTAAGGCGATGCAGGTCAAGTATCCATGGACATTTTGATGAAAGAAAAGAATGGGAGGCTGTAGTCTCTCATTTGATCAACCGTTGGAGCATGAAAAGCTGCTGGCACAGAAATCTGTCATTATGAGATGCTGATCGGTGGATTTTCTGGTTGCTTTTCCTCCATAAGCACATATTAAGTGCTGATGTAAAGCGTTTGAGAATAGAAATAAAACTGACCTTTTTAATGACACTGTCCAATGTTTCTGGTCGGCTGATGTCAAAGCAGATGAGAACAGCGTCAGAATCAGGGTACGCCAGCGGTCTGACGTTGTCGTAATAAGAGGAACCTGTGGACACACATCAACACATAGTATGAGGTCATGGAGTATTTGGAAAAAAATCTTGTAAGGATTTATTTTGAACCAGATTTAACCTTGCAAGGTTGTTGTTTTTTTTATTTCAGTGACGTGGCTCATCTTATCAATGAGAAATTTCCTGAGAGGTGACTGAAAGGTCATTAGTACATAAAAAACACATTAAAGCATTCACAGTACCATGCACTCGGTCATGCTGCAGCTCGAATACACTCTACAGATGCAAATGAGTCCTGATCTTCACAGTAATGCGTGCATATTTTTGTGTAGTTTCCTCTTGGGTTTTTCCAAACAGCTGTGACCTCTCCTTATCACATGAGAGGGGCAGCTCAGAGAATTATACACACAAAACTGAATTTTAGAAGGCTGACTGGAGACTTAACCCATACTCATCTCAGAATGACTTTTGAGAGGTTTAAGTAAACGCTCACCAGTCACTAAAAACCGTTGTTTATGCTTTCAAATTGCACATTTTCTAATAAATTTGTGTAATCCACTTCTGCATTTTCCTACTCTTGAGTTTTATTATTGCGCCTTGATCAAGTTTAAAGACACATGAACAGCCACAGACTTCTCGGTTATGCGACCCAGCTCTCATTAGAAGACTTGTAAAAATATCTGGGCAATCGTAGGAATGTGGCTGCGGCTATGAAGGAAACCCTCCACGCTCTTCCCCCCATTAGGACTTGACAAGGGCTTGATGTCCACGACTGCACTTCAGGGCACAAAGAAGCAGTTGTTTGTTACGAATGTTCCCATTTTACACCCCTTGGAATGCAGGGAAATTAGTAAATCAAATCAAATATTTGCCCTCGTCAGGAAGGTGAAAAGTTTGACTACTAGATTTATTCCCCTAATGTTATTTAGGCTGAAAGATTAGCACAACGCAGGAAATCACTTGTTCAACAGCTTCATGCCTTTGTCTCGTGAGGCATTGCTGGGTCCTTTTTGTCAGCGATGGAATGACACAGTGACAAAAGCTGCACACGACCTGCATCCCCTCATTATTTATGCAGCTGTCCAGCAGTGACAGCTGGACAGCACAACAGAGGATCTGTTGCAAAATCACTTAATGAATAAATAACAGTCGCAGTTTAATTCTGAATTCATTTCTCGCCTTAATGCACTTTGTCATTTTGGGCTAAATGTACTGAATACCAAAAAGCATTAGTTTACTGCACACTTCAGTAGCAATAATAACTTAGAATGTTTTTTCTTCATTTTGTGGATTAAAGTGTGTTACTCTGTGTTAAAAAGGTTGTGCTGTGAAAAAGTTGTTTTTTTGTTGTTTTTTTTAGTGTCACACTTAAATGGTCCAGATTATTAAACAATTTAAAATTCAACAACAACAAAAAAAAAAGCTGTGTGACAAAACTGTTTCCAAATGAGGATTTTATTTACTGCAGAAAAAAGTGATTAAAATGCCAACCTGGCCTAGTGAAAAGCTGAATTAAATCACAAAATAACTATGTTTAACCACATAGCTGAATTCCTGATTACAGCCGGGACTATTTTAATTGTGAGTTAGGGATGAAAACAATTAATCCACTTACGATTAATTGTCTATTAATTATTAATTAGATTTAAAAAAAAATGTCCAAATTTAATAAAGTCTGCTTAGACCTTCTTTTAGTGTTGTACTTTGGCCGCCATCCAGCAGAGGGCGCCGATGGTAATTCTTAACCACAGCCGTTGAAACAAGATGGCGGAACCATATCAGAACAGGAAAGACATGCGGTCAAAAGTGGGAGTCCGCTGTGGGACGAGATTTCTCGTTCAAAAATTACTGATGTGCTACAAAGGTGAGGATCTGACGACAGCGTTACGCAGAAAGTTATAATGTGATGAAAAAATACTTAATGCCAATAAGCACAGTTGATTTTGAGGGCTGTTGTGAGTTCATGCATTTCACGGAGTCAAGTTTTATTACTCCGAGAGCAACTACAAACGATACTTCTGTGTATATATATGTCTGCTAATTAATGTGGATTAAGTGTTATTCACATTTTATCCTTTTTATCTTTTATTTTTCTATTCAGCAATCTAATAGGTTTGTGCTTTTTGTTTTATATGTCCAACATAAAACCACATTTTTCTGGTTGTTCAGCCAGTATTTAGTACAACTGACACAAAAATGATGTTGAAATTTAATAATGTCTGTTTTTTATACAGCGTAGCCTATGAAGAAATATTTTGCTCTATAAGTTAGTTGGCACCCTTGATACGAGAGTAATTAATCGTAAATCGATCAGTTAACTTTAGATTAACTCATTAATCAGTAACTTGCATCCCTATAGTTAAATGCTTGATTTTACTTTTTAAAACTGTTTTTACAACTCATTTTGATTTGTTGTTGCTTTTTAAAAGACTGTAAAGTGAAAACCCCTACATAAAACATTTTAAAAAATGTTCATGTTCTCACAGAGATGCCTTTAAAAACTACCCAGATACTGTTTTTACAGTGAGTTAGACCAAATATTACAGGACAGAATCAGGAAATCCACTCTCGACCTCATTACCTCAAGATTGCCTCTTTTCTGTACTGCTGAGACTGCAGACTAACAGCCCAAAGAAACCAATCGCATGAAAGTCAAACAGTCAGCAAACCTCACATTGTATGACAGCAGGCCCTGATTGGTGCTGGTCACACTTGAAGTGCTGTAGCTGTGCAAGTTTGTCTTTAATACGTATCACGCACTTGCAGACCTCTATTAAGGTTAGAGTTAGGGAAGAAAAGAAAGTGAGTACCTGGGGTGGAATGAGGTAAAAAAAAAAAAGATTTGAAGACTCTGACAACGGCGAGGGAAGCAGATATCGCGGTAAAGCAGAATCCAGAGAAAGTTGAGGAAATGTCAAATGAAGCAAAGATGAGACAACTGTACTCGTTTGAAATGAGCATGTAATAAGAACCTGAATTGAGCCCATTGGGGCGAATTTGCTGAAAATGATTGGCAGGTAATTCACCCGACAAGTCTTGTCAAGCCAAAACAATGCAGAGCTCGTTTCTGTCCTGAGTGACAGCAAGGCTACGTCAGCACTTTATTAAAAAAACACAGAAGTGCACTGAGGGACAGGATGAGCAAATTGCAGTGTTTGAAGCAAGTTGAAGAGGTGCAAATAAAGTACAGCAATCACTGTAACAATCAAGGGGACAAACAGCAGAGGAAAGCAGCAAAAAGAGACCCTGACCAAGCAAAAAGGAGAACAGCACTGCAGAGGAAAGGATGAGCAGCTGCATGGACAGAAAATGAAAGCTTTGGTCTCAGTAAGACAGATTACATAAAAAAAAGTCTTGGTGAAGCTGGTTTGAGCCCATTCAATGTGAGGTGGAACAAAAGGTCAATTGAATTTAAGACAGGGGCAGGTTGAGATGGATGTGGCAGGAGCAGGGCGAGGTGGAAGGAGCAAACTCCCTGGCAGGGGCTATTAAAAACCATCATGCCTGGCAAGGAGTGAACACCCTGCCAAGTGAAAGCATAAAACATCCCTCAAAAAAAAAAAGTCTGCGTTCGCTTGATTTAACGCATGCAATCTTCTCTCCCTTTCAGAAAGAGTCAAGCTGTAGATGTATTTGCAGAGAGGAGGTGACAGAAGAGGGAGAAAACATCACCCATCAGTTGGGCTTCATCCAAACGGTGAGAATAAAGTGTAGGATGCTGAGGTAGACTGGAACTTAATATAGTACCTTAATAAGGCCTGAGGGCTTGCGGTAAGAGTTCATTTGCTCTTTTTGTCTCTTGAGAAATGGACTCCCTCCATAAGGACAGTCTGTCTTAAATTTGACATCTGTCTAACTGCTCGTTGAACAGCTCCCTAGGGATATTCTGGCTATACATGAACAGACAATAAAACAAACAAAACAGTAAAACTGAAGTGAGGCATTTGATTGGGGAGGCAGAGTGTGTGTCGCTACTTTACGAATCCTCACCCGTCTCACTGGATTACTCTGTAACCTCAAAGCATAATTTATATCCTTCCAACACTTCGTAACAAAGAAGGAAACCATTAAACCTGCGTTGAGCTCATGCTCCTGAAATTCTCATTAAGCCATCAGGAACCTCTGAAAACCCTTGCCAAATGTCTGAAAAATGCTCGTGCTAACGACAACAGTAAGCCACTTGATCTTTGTTCTACTACCGCCATAGTATCCCTCTCAAAATCCACCTTCAAAGTTAAGGGGAGGCATTTCAAGTTGTGCCGGTAGAGTGTCGTAGCAACCTGCAGGGAGGCAAATGGTTTCATTGTGAGGCAATAAAAGGAAGTTAGGAGGAGGAGAGTGGAGCAGCGGCAGGGCTCTGGTGGCACTCCGCTGCCTTGGTGATTAGAGGACGCTCTGAAAGAGGAAGTGACTTCAGTCGTTGCTCCTCTCTTTCACAAGTTCTGAACCACTGTGGCTTTTTTCTGTAAAAGTTTTCCCTCAAACTGAGGTAAACAGTTTGAGGCTAAACTTGCTGTGGCACCTTTGGGAGATGAGGTGGATTTACTTTGACCTGGTGCAAGCCCTTTCCAATACAAACCAGCATGTGTTTCATTATGTGAAAGATGGGCTGCACAAAATGTTATTTTACAATGTCACCACCTCCAGAAACCTATATTGTTTAGTTTAAAAGCCCCTGACCTTATTACCAGCACAAAAAATGGTCAGTTCACACTTCAGAATGAAGGGGAACCCGCCTGGGTAGATGTGCATAAACGTTTTCTTGCGTGCAGTTGGGAAGCAAATCTGTCCTTTAATTCATGCAAACTGTTCATCACAAAGTAGCAATTGGAGCTTAAATCAAAAATACTTCCTCTCTAAAAAAGGAAATGACTGTAGCTGCACTTTAAAATTAGAAATGAAATTTCCAAGCAGGCCTATTAGTGTAAGATTTACAGATATTGTATTATAATTGGACTGAGTTGCATTTGCATTACAATCTGTACTGTAACAGGATTCCAATCAGCCAATTGCAATAGAATTAGACTAATTTGGAACATCATTAACAATGAACTGAATTTATTTGCATTACATGTGATAAAAATGCATATTAACTTGACAGAATTTTATTTGCACTGAATTTGAATTGTTTGATAAGTCATCTGAATTGCACCTCCAACACAACTGGATCATGTTTGCAGTTTAGTTGGACTGAGCTGCAGCTGCATTGTGATGTGATTGTGTTTTAATTACTCGGAACTGGATTTAACTGTAATTACTTGAGCTGAAAACGGCTTCAGTTGCAGAAGGCTGTGAAATATGATTTCATTAAAGGAAGAGTTAAACGCTGGTTGTTTCAAAGCTGCAGAGTTCATAAAATGAACATGTCGAAAGTTTATTCAGTCTGTTAAAGAGCAAGAGACATACAGTTCTGACTAACACACACTGTTGCAGTTTTACACTAGGAGCTTGAGGCTGTCAGAAAATAAACTCAGCTCAGAGAAGTAAGTCCTTATTAGACTTGTAATGAAGCTACCTCAGCTGGCCTCGGCCGAGAACCAAAGTTTCTATGCTTTATTGCTCTTCCAGTTTCACACACACACACACTACATTTCTGCTCACACACAAGCGCAAAAAGGCTGAGCTGTTGATTATGGCTGTCTCAACATTTCAAAAGCATTAGCAGGCAGACTAGGCAGGGGAAGCGACATGAGGTTAAATGTCCATTAACCTTCCATGTCTGCAGCCTTTGCATGAAAGATATTGATCAAAGCAGCAGTTTTCCTTTGTAGACTGTGCAGCCTTTGAAGGGCATCAAGCACCTTTTATGGTTCTACGCTGATTTAATGCTCGTGACTGTTGTCCTGTTGCAGGTTTATGGAGTAGAACTCACAGCGTTGAGGTAGGAGACAGAGCATCATGGCCGTCTGCAACCCAGACGCCTCAGTGGAATAGAGATGGAAGAGTGTCTGCTCTCAGTTTCCCTCAACTCCAGCATCTCCTTCATTATCACACACACATACTCATCCCACTAGAGTAGCAGCTACGCATTTCATCCGTTGCTGTCTGATCTCTGCGTCTGTCTCAGGCTGGTTCATGCTGAGCTTTGCTTTCAAAGATCACTGAGCGTCTTTGTCACACACACGTCTTCTGATGATCTAAATGCACCCTCATTCTCTAGCTTTGCTTGACTTATTCCCCTGCGAACTGCTTGAAACTGAAAAGATGTGTGGCAGCCTGAACAGTGACAACCTTTATTCCTCAGAGATACGCGTCGTCTTTGTTACTGCACTGCAAACACTCACAGGCAATTGACTGGAAAAAGCAGGTGACTGTAAATAATTGTTTGTGTTGTGCAGGATGTGTATGAAGAAAAGAGTTTTATCTGCTTTATATTCTTGTTGTTCTGTAAGTTTTACAATTTCAGATAACAGTCGATTGAATTAAATCTTGTTTTTGGAGCGGACATGGTTCAGTCACACACTGTTTTGGTTTTGTCCGTTTGGCTCAAGCATGTAAAGTAAGAAGAGAGCTCGGAGAAACTGCGGCCGTTTCTGTGAAGAAAGGAGGGATGTTATACAATCCAGTGCAAATCAGATCAGATCAGATCAGAGGAGACAGAGCTTCAAAGGAGCACACATAAAAGTGAAGTAAAATTGAATCAAAGATAAACACGGTTAGGCAGTCACATAACTGACTGAGGAATCATTTGACTTTTGTACCCTGTACAATCTTTTGAAAACAGACGGTAATCTAATTATCACTTAACTAATTACATATAACTTTATAAAAGTTAAGTTCGAATATTTTAACTGACCCGCAGCAACGTACGTTCCACAATTCAGTGTAATGTAATAGTTGCTATAATCAAATCAGGGTGGAATTAAAAACTAGATATTAATTAAGAACTAAACCCGTAAGATGATTTGATTCCTGCTCTTCCTCCTTCTGCCTTCAGTATGACATTTACCAGCAGCCATGTGAAGATGATTGGATAAGGTTTGCTTGCAATAAGCAGTAATAAGAGAGGTGGCTTATTTAATCACCTTCCTCTTTTAGAGTGTGGCAGATCATTCATTAGCATTCATATAAAGTAAAGTCAACCCCCCTGGGAAAGCAGAGTTAAAAACCATAAAATAAATAAAGAATGCTATCGGCATTTCAGCTGGAACGAGACATATAAGCAATGTGTGTAAAAATCTTTCTTGCCTATAGTTTAGTATGGTGGAGGATCAGTGATGCTGTGGGACTGTTTCTCTTTCAAAGGCATTGGACAAATCAACACAGAAATTGTTTACAAGACATAAAATCAACCCAAAATAATGTAGAAAAGTTTATCCAAACCGACAACTGAATAGTAGAGCTAGCTAACTTTGTTACCTAAGTACCACCAAACAACGAAAGGAAATAAGAGGAAATGTAAACTAAATATTACCCTGGGTTTAAATGTTGGGTTAAAAAAGGGGCTTCACCAAATTCTAATACTTAATGGTGCTGGAGCTAGAGTTAATTTTTAATTAATCTTTATAACATTTTAATCCAATTGTTAACAGTAGAAAGTGGGTATGAACATTAAACATTCAATCTTCTTTGTACAATTTTTGCACTTCAGCATTGACCAGGAAGTGATGATGTAAATCAGCCCAAGTCAGTCAGAGTGTTGGTTTGACATTCTGTTGTTTTTAAATACTGTTTGTTTTATCTCAAGAGGTAATGGTATGCACATTTTCTAAAGAGTCCACCTCTGTCCCATCAGTCACAGTCTTGGCAGTCAGCAAGATGTTTTTTTGGCAAATGTGAAATGTATGTTTATGTTCTTTTTGGTCATCAGTGTACTTCACCACACAAATGTGTGGTGCAGAGGCATTTTCTCCCATCCTGAGCCTTACCGTAAAGGATTAGTTGGCTTTTTCTGAAATGACCGACTGTGTCGACTGTGAAGTTATGATCGACATTAGCTGAGCTTGTTGGAAAGTAAATAAACTGACATCAGCTAAACTAGATGTACACCATCTGAAATGATACTAGCAGTCTACAGCTTCATGGACTCATCATCCGTTGATGATCCAATCAAATCAATTGATAACACAAATTGATACAGCAAGCTCCTTTTTTTACCTTCCAACACTTGGAGAATGGCATGTAATCCAAAATTTGCTTCCTAACTGCAGGCTAGGATGTAAAGTTTCTACACTTAATTTTGCCAAGCAATTCCTCTCTTGCTGTTGCGTGATATGTATAAAAAAAAACAACACCGTCGAAGTGAGCACAACACACAGTTAATGTCCCATCTATGCGTTTTTTAAAGAAGCTTAGTTACTCATTTTGTTTTATGCTTTGTATTACTTTCCTGAACAAACTTTAAGAACTTTAAACTTTAAGAACCTCCTGTTCTGTCCCAAGGATATTATAAATGAAAATCCAATTTCATTCACATCCATCTTTCTATTCTCATCAAAATCAAAAGCAGGGATGCTTCACTGGCAGCTGACATATATCCAACAATCAATTCTGCTCTTCTCTTTTGCAGCTTAGCACCTGGACATTATTTTTGCAAAGGCATCCTTTTTTTTTAAGTTCATCCATAACTGAAAGACCCATAAAACAGCGAAAAGCTTTGAAGTCTCTCTTAAAAATTACTTTACACTTTAGAAAATACTTCAAATGTGTGGTGCAAAATGGCAGATAAGGGAGTACATGGCTTTCTTGAAATCGTTTCCCGTTTTTCTGCAAATCATCTACTTGCCATCCGTGACACCGACTACTAAACACTGAGACAAGCTGCAAGAAGTTTTATTTTGAAGCACGAGTTCTACTTTATTTGGGAGCTCACCAAGTCAACTGTCATCACTTCAAAGTACGCCTGGCTTTGCAGAAAGAGCACTCCACATCCGCAGAATTTTAACTTAATCTGTACATTCCTGAAAAAGGCAATCACAGCCTTTTCATCCACTCCTACTCCTCTATCAATCTCATATTCATCTTTCAAAACTTGTATCTCAACTTGAAGATTTTCATTAAACTTGTAATAACACTGTGACAGCTTCTCCTCTGTCCACAGCTGTCTGTCTGATATGAAAGAAGGAAAATGAATATCCAGTCAGCTCCTGCTCAGACATATGAGAGAATTGGGGGAAGAAAAAAAAAAACATTTTACATCAGCTCAACTTCCTCTGGTGTATAACCATCCAAACACATCCCTATCATAGTGCTATCTATACCCCAGCTCACTTTGCAATCTCCAAAGAAGGCCACCAGGGAGCCAGGGAAGCACTTTAAGTGCAAAAAACCAGGAGCAGCAGTGAGAAAGTGAGCGCTTTGGACCTTGTTTATAAATAAAGTCATTCATAAATGATAGGATCTTTGAAGTATATGAGCCAGGTGCAAGTCGGTGGCTGAAGGATGGAGGTATCCTGTATCTCCTCGCGCTTGGATGGGTGGCAGACAGACGCTAAAGGGGTACTGCTCATGTGGAAGCTGTGAGGCCAGGGGGACTCGGGGCCAAACCATTCAGAGCTGATCAAAGCTGGAGCTGAAACAGATGCTGTGGTACTGAGAGGAGGGAACGGATCGCAAGAAAAACACACAGAGCTGCGGTTTTTGTATTGGGTTTCCGTGACTGCATGAATCACTGAGGCATTATGACATCCTCTTCATCACGATATGTTGCTTCAGCTTATTTGGTTTAGTTGTCATCTCAACATTTCTCAATGTTTCAGTTAAGTTGAAGTCTGGACTTTAACTGGGTCACTGTAACACCTATGGCTGCAACTAATGATTATTTTAGTAATTGATTAACTTATTGATTATTCTGATGATTAGTCAGACAAAATAAATGGCATATTCTGCAGATTTTTCACTACAAGATGGTAAATTATTTTTTTAATTAAGAAATTAAACATTTTATTGCCTAAAATACAATAACATAGCATTAGTGAAGTTGACCTGGATGAATATAAAATGCCAATTGAGGAGTATTGATAGACAATTGTGTTTTTATCTTATATGAAATGTATATTTAGCTTGTACAGTTTTGCCTTAATTGCTGCTCTGAATATGTTTTTTTAACAAACGGCTTTTTTTTATTTGTACACTTTAGTTAATAATTAAACGATTACTAAATTAGTTGATGATTATTTCAATATTCTATTAGATTAATTGTTTCAGCCCTTCACCCTTTGTTTTTACAGTCATTCTGATGCTACTGTGTTTGGAAACATCATCTTGTCAGCTACCAAGAAAACATCCAGAGAAGTTCCTGGTGAGATACAAATCATCACTCCTCCACCACCGTGCACATTTGGTTTGTCCTGTTTTGCTGTTTGGTCTAGTGCTGTAAAAACATCTGTCCAAAGGATATTGTTTTCAAACTGGGGCTTTCTCCTAATAATCTTTCCAAATAACCGGTCCTTGTTCAGACATTTTCTAGTTGTTCTAAATTGCTCTTTAAAATTTAACGTGCAACTTGAGGCCTGAAGATTCTCAGATTGGGTTCTTACCTTGGGGTAATTTTCCACACATGAAAAAAACAGAAGTCAGTTAAATGTTTTCCACTCTTACCAGATTTATAATCTGTAGCAAATGTTTCTCTAAGTTCATTGCTGGTGTCCTTTCCCACTTGGCATCTTGTAAACACAGACACCCATGGCCTTCACAAAACGAGTGCATTAAACTCCAAGTAGGATGGTTTTATTTTGCTACGTGCCGCTGAAAGTTCACCATCTAACAACAGGCTACACATGTTTAACATGTGACACGACTTGCTGTTGGGCATCTGTTTCTCTATGAACCAGAGCAGGTTAGGTCTCCAGGGGGCAACCAACAAATTTTACTCGCAACACAAAGCCTCTGACAGTCGGCTGTTGGATGGAAGTGGGAAAACCACAGATGTACTCTTGTTCTCCACCCCGTTATCCCTTCTAGTTTTCAATCTAGTGCGCACTGACTGCATGTACATCCTGCTCTGAGGGCAACCCACTCACCCTCTGTACTTATTATATTGAAGTCATAACTCCCCCACCTTTTCTTGCCTACTGCTCAGGGCAGCAGATGTACTTTGGACCTTATTGTGCCTCCTGCTCCCCCCCCAAAGCCCTTAAACAACCCCTGTTACGCCTTGGGTCAGCTCTGCAACAATAGGAAGGGTCAAAAGCTCAGAGCTATAGGAATTTCCACACACTAACTCACTCAATCATGCATATGATTAAGTACATGTGGTCGCACACATCCGTCATCTATTGTTTGTATTCCATAGTGCAAAATGGCATTTGTTATCTGAAGGTATGTGAGAAACAACTAAACTGACTTTACATTAAACAGTTTAAGTAATTTTTTTCTCTGGTCGCTAACAAAGAAAACCCGATTTTGTCATGACTGTAACATTTTAGTTGAAGCAGCAGATAATTTTGATAATTATCAAAACTGATGTTAGTTAGCTAACATCAGTTGGGCCTAACTTTACATCTTGATATAAGAAATACAATAAAAAAAAACATTTACAGATGTGGAAAAAGTAGTTTTTTTTAATTAAAAACTTTCAAGGGGGCTAAAGCCAAATCTTTAAAGATGTGGAAAAGATATACTATTTTACACGCACATGTGTAGAAAATTTGTTCTCAGATGTGTATTGAAGTTCTAATTACATTGAATAATAATGTTAATAAATTAATCACTCAACTTGTCAAAAGGAAACTGTGGAGTGTGTACTTTCTCTCATGTATTTCCCAGTATTCACTGTTTCTTTTAAAATATGCTGATTTTACATGGCAATTAAAATGCAAAATCTTGCAACATTTGAAATCCAATAAAATTTAGACTCACATTTATTATCATTCAAACAGCTTCTACTTTAATGCATAAAATAAAATAAAAATCTTAAATCAAAACTTTCTTGATTGTAGACCTAAATGACACCCTGAAAACAAACACTGAAAGCATCAATACCTCTAAAAAATACAAGAGCTTATCCCTTAATAGCTATGATGGAAGGATATTATTAATTAATAATTAATTCTGTATTCCGGTACATGACTATGATCTAAGAAGGAACAGCTAAAAATGAAAATGGAGTCACATCTATCTCAGGAAAATCTTTGTGATCAGTCAGCTTCACCAGAAACGGTGGATAGAAAAGACTGCCTACCTTGAGTTTTCATTGCAGTTTCAATTCATGAAAGCAGTAAACAGTTGAGTCAACACAAAAGCTTACTAAATATATAAGATTAGGACTAAATCCTCCATGTTCTGGAGAAGTGTAAATAACACCAAATTCACCTAAACTTTGTACAAAATAAGCAAAAAGCACTTCATGACAAACAGAACAATCAATCAGATATCTATCAATTTCTACAACATCTCCTTTCACATCAGAGTATTTTAAATCTAACCAATGCATCAAAAATAAAAATTTGTCTCTTAACCATTAAAACTATAGAATAACTGAGATGTTCTGCATATTCACTCCTCACCCTGTTATCTTTTGCATATAATCATTTCAGTAAAACACAATTAAAAACACTAGCGCAGTAGATGATCTGACTGGAAAAGGACAGATGAGTGTACTTTTGTTTCATTCTCATATTTCCCACTTTGCACTTTTGTTTTCCTTTGCCTATAAAGTTATAAAAAGTCTTGATTTTGTCCTTCTACACTTTGTAAGTCATTGTTACAGCCAAGCTGCTCTGTGGTAATAGCACTCCACGATGAAGCTTAAGAAAGTGCTTGTAATTTGAGATAGAGCGAGCCATCAGAACTTGAAGTGTTCCTTTTCTTTTACAATGTACCAAAAGAGTTCCTTTTAATTCTGTCCAATCAATGTTCACTCCCGACCCACTTATCGCTGTGACTTCTATAAAGGAACATTAAGTCAAAGCTGAAAGCAGTCTATCAGCCATGTGCAGTGCTTTTCAGCTGTGCTTTTTAAGCAGATTATACACTTTTCCCTGGTGCTAAGCAATGAGGACGACTGCAACTAGAGGTTCTGAGGTGGTGGAAGAAAGATTCAACCTGTAGCTGTAACCATAGAGACATTTGCAGCATCTGACTTAAATAGGAGTTCAGAATGAGTGAGGAGTTGCCTCCTCTAGGGTTTACCACATGTGCTTCTTTCATTTTGTATGGGCAGGTGGGCAACTTAGTCCTTTGTGTGCATTTAAAGTTCTTGGGCTCTTGCAACTAGCTGTGCTACGTTATGAGCAGAGGTAGTGTGTGTTTTTTTGTGCCTCAATGTGTCGCTGAGAGCAGCCTATTCTTGGCTGTAATTACACATCTGCCCACCACCCGCTGCTGTACAATCGCTAACTGCGAGTGACCTAAGCCCGATGCTGTGGCCGCTATCCTCGCTAATGGGCTATCAGAGATGAAGAACACAGACAGGGGAGAAGAAAGAGCGGAGGATGAATCGAGAAAAAATATATTCTTGACAGTTCACCTTCAAATGAGTAGCTTTAACTCCTCTGGTGCCGTCTTTCATGATTTAGTTCACTTTATCACATTCATCTTAAAAAGCCTCAGAGTTATAGGAAGCAATTACTGTACTTTTTTTTTTTTTGCCTCCAAAATAGTTTGAATGGGCTTTTAACTGGTTTTCTTTTGGAAAAACTCCAGTATGCTTTACTGCAAACAATCTTACCCTGTGGTATTTTTTTAATTGGATCATAGTGAAGGGAGTCGAGCTATCCGGACAAACAATAATAGTTGTGTTACCAGTAATAAACTATAATCTCATGCAAATAAAATGCTGATTTAACTAATAAAGTACCTTTAGTCTTTTACTTTTTACACATGGTCCTCTTAATATTTTAGGATTTGGTCACCTTGGCTGAAAACTAAATTGGCTCTTTGTTCTGGCCCAGCATAGAGCTGGTATTGCTGTAGGAATGGTCTTTTTGGAAGCAGATTTTGGGCTCAAGTGGTGGAAATAAAAACAAATCCTAAAAATGGATCGGCAGCAAACTAATCATTTGGTTTCTGGAAGAAAAGTGAAAAGTTCAGTCAAAAATTCCAAGCTAAAATGTACTCCCCGTAGCCAGGACTGTTGTCCATCTCTTTTGTGTGCACAAAAATAAATGTAGCAACGTCACTGTTCAGTTATTTTGAATATGGTGACTGATCTCTGTTATGCCAAAAATGTTGCAAATTTCCAGTTTCTTAAAGAAAACATGTTTTGTTTATGCGGTTTTGGGATTACAATATAAGGCTTGGCACAACGAACAACAAGCTTATTTTAAATTTGATGACAGAAAGATTAAATCTAAGAGCCAAATAGTCATTAAACATTTTATTAGGCACACCTAATAAAATGTTAACGGTATTGATTTTGACTCCATTTTTGCCTTTTCCATGACTTGGGTTCAACAAAATGTTAGAAATGTCCCTCAAGAACTTTGAACCATACTGACATGTTAGCATCACACAACTGCTGCAGATTCACCTGAATCTGATCTGAGTTCAGCAGTAAAAATCAAAACTCATCAGACCAGTCAATGATTTTCAATCTGCTATTGTTACATTTTGAATCTTAGCCTCAGTTTGTTGTTTTTAGTTGATTGGGGTGGCATCTATTGTGATCCTCTGCTGGTGTAGCCCCCAAAGTTCAACATGTTCACAGGTAGTTTTCTGCATAATATAACAAGTGGACCATATAGTTGTGGAAATTGGAATTACAAAAATAAATTTGCGTATTCAGATGTGATTATAATTGCCTCTTTTATTTTATGGAAAGACCGTGGTTCCAAAATTGTTATTTTGACCTTTTTTTTTTTTTGCACATTTGTAATGGAAACGGAGCTACTGTTGGCTTTCCATCATCTGGAACCAGTCTCCACATTATCCTCTGACAGAATTAAGACATAGCTGGATAATTTCCATCTTCTGTAAACATAAAATCCTCATACCAACCCATCTGGCACCAACCAAATTCTTGGGCTCAGTTTAAACTCCCACAAATCATCACCAAATATCTGAGCAGCAACTATGTGATTGACTGAATTTCAAATGTGCTCACAGTTAAACAGCTGTACGTAATAAAGTGACCAGTAAATTGAAGAATGCATTTTATATATATAATTTTATTTTTGAGCTTATACATTTTAAGAGGATAGAACGGTAGTCCCTCTGTCAAAAAAAATCTTTGCAAGATTTAAAATATGTGGCTTTAAAAGTAGCCGCAATATGTAATAAATTTTACACATTCGCAAGCATCCAACAGAGGACACGCAAATCCAGCAACATTTTTCTAAATTGGCTCCGGCTGCTCTTACATTAACATTTCTGATGGGAACAGAAACATTTATCTCTTTTGTAGAGTTGTTTCTTCCCCCAGTGTGCATTTTCATTATTTATAAAATCTGCAGCCATATTTGTGTCTCAGTGAAGGAGCCTTTGTGCTGCCAGGCTCAGTCTTCAATGTCAACACTAATGTGCTGATACTTCAAGTGCTCACAATTTTTTTTGTCTGTCAGTTTTTAAATAGAAAAAAGAAGGACAGATCCTTTCTGTTCTGAGATTTATAAAATCCACAGAAGTATGGTTAAAAAAAAGAAAGAAGGAAAAAATGCATGCCCTTAGACAATTCACCCATTTCCTCAGGCTTCTTGAGACCAATTGCTCTGTCTGGGCCAGAGAAAAGAAATTATCACTACAGCAGGTCATTTCAGCCCTTGGATGAAGGGAAATATTAATTTTTTTAAAAGCTTTGTATATCTCAATGCTGATATCTAGCTAATTCTAAGTACTTTTTAACAAGCCACAGGAACTTGTTTTTATTAAATAACTCATTAATATTGTTTTTTTTAAGTATTACTTCCATTGGCAGATTATTTCACTTAAAACATGGGAAAATGTTTTGTTGTAAATGCCATTGGAAGTAGTACTGTTTTTTTAAAATCAGTATTAAGTAATTATTGACTTAAAACAAGCTGAAAAGTTGCTTCTCATTTAGTTTTGTTTTATTTCAACTGTACTAATGTATTTGCACTATAAACTAGACCAAAAGTACTTGGTTAGATATGATGTTTTTGCAGTCTTTTAAAACCAATCACCTGTGTAGCAAAACCTACACAGTTATAAAATTTGTAAGTTAATGGAGGAAAAAAAACATGGTGATGTTAGTTTCCCCTCAATCTTGTGCTTTAGTTTGCTGGTGAATGTGTCTCGCAGACACTTTTCTTCAGTAGACCGGAGTGTCTGACTTTTCTCCCTTGCATTCATCATCAAAACAGGTTTTGTTTAGGCAGTTGTTGCCCCAGGCAGGTTCGGCAAAGAGTAGCAACAACTTTTAAGGCCAACGCTTGGTGCTTACGTTTTGGCTTTTGAACCAGAGTTGAAAGGGTTTCACCATCCATCCCTCCAGGATGCTAAAGAAAGAAAACTAAAGGTGTGTTTACTGTCTCTGTTTATATGTTGCTGGTTCAAACACCCTAACCAAACTGGTTTGGAGAAGAATATGTGAAAATATTGGTCCTTGCTCATCAACCACAAATCTGTCATGACAGTAGTGATTCAAAGAGGCCGATCTGAGCGGCTGTATAAACTAAGGGAAGATAATGTAGGCTACAGTGTTCAGTATTGTGGTTACTTAGATCATATCGGATCTTGGAGCACTTCCCGAGCATCCCACTGCTCCAGCGAGCCGCATGCTTGAGGGGAGAGGAGACTGTGTTGATTTTATTTCTGCACTGTGGGTTTAGTTCACTCATTGTCCATTAAAGATTAATCAAGTGGAAAGTGTTGAGGATCGCAAAGCCCACTGACCTCAGTGTGTTTTTATAAGCCGCTGGATGCACTGATGGTCCACTGGACTGAGAATGTGGAGCTTTAGGAGCATAAAGTCACCAGGAATGTTGGAAAGTCGACACGAGACGAAGAAGACGCTTTCAGACCAGGCTGATTACAAGAGAGTGTGGGCGCTGGGAATGGCATAGCACATTGTAACTGTATTGTTATTACCTCATAACTCAAATATAATTGCAAGGAAATTTCGTAATGGGAAAATTAAAAATGACTTCAAAAGAGTAGGACCCATTACATAGAATTCACAAAGAAATACTGCGGTATTAATGGAAATATCTCAAACTAAAACAGCAGGTATGTTACACTCCAAGACATATATGGCTGAAAAATTAGGATAATTTCCCACTTTGTGAGGAAAGAAACCAACAAGAAAAGTGTGATGGACACGCGGTGTGGATGAAGACGTCTTTAAAGTTTAATATGAAAAGTACCACTAAAGATGTTTTCAAAAGAAGAAAGAGAAGCAAGATTCTTGTGGATTGCTTCTTCAGAGCACAGCCCCGCATGACTAAACAGAGCGCAAGAGTTTCAAGTGAGAATCATGTTAAGCATAAATGAGGCAGCTGGAAGTGAACAGAGAGATGCACGAGTTATACTGCATACAGCAGAAACATAAGCAGAGCCTGGCCTGCCGAGGCTTTAGAGACAACACGCCGACCTCTTTGAGGGGTTTCAAACCCACGACAGGACTACAGAGACCATTTCCCAGGATCTCTTAGCATATTGGGAACAAAATAAGTGCAATAATACCTCAGGCACAGTAAAACCCCAGACATGCCGGCTACCAGTGGGGCCCCGGAGCGTT
The DNA here is from genome assembly GCF_002775205.1 of Xiphophorus maculatus. NCBI lineage: Eukaryota > Metazoa > Chordata > Actinopteri > Cyprinodontiformes > Poeciliidae > Xiphophorus > Xiphophorus maculatus. The sequence goes on along the minus strand of NC_036458.1, from coordinate 6,367,858 downwards.
TGACAGAAAACACTAATGGGTCTCAGACAGGTTATCACCAAGCTGCATTGACATTTTGACTGGTTGACAGCTTGAGCTACTTAAAGAGTTAATCAAAAACACAAAGATAAGTGCTTTGTGAAACAGACTTTCCTGTTCGTCTCTCTGTGACAGCTCAGCAATGTTTTGCAGCATGAGTCTGTAATACCTACTTCATCTCTTTAACTCTCCAGATGGTCAAAAGCTGCAGGACAGACAAAAAAAAAGTACCTTAAAACTTTCAATTCTTCCAAAAACCCAGATTCTTTGACATGCACAAACATCAACCTCACTCCGATGCAAAGCTCACCACTCCTGCTTTGACCTCGAGGAAGTGTTAGATTTAATGAAACCAAACTAATCAATGGCTAACTTCCATGCAGCAGCAATGAATACCAGTAATTCTACATAACCACACCAGAGCAATGTGAGCCGGGTGCAGCGCAATAGCCTGGCCTCAAGCAGTGATCAATAATGTTTTGTGGACAAAGCCAGAATGCAGAAGCCTGACTTTGGAGGCAATTAAAGAGGAGACAATTCTTCATGTGAGGGCTGAGGAGAAGAAATCAGATCTAAGTGTGGATTTGATGTAGCAGGTGGAAAATTGAAGCAAACCTCAAGTGGGCTGTAGCTGCACCCCTAGAAAAAAAGTAAGTAGAAAATCATCAGAGTTCAAGCTTTCGTAAAGCTTTGACCTCCCCAAATTAATTGTAGCCATTTACATTCTCTATATAATTAACAGCATTCAAAATATTTCTTTCTAACCATTCTCCTACAAGCACTCATTAATTATTTATGCTAGCAGCACACACAACTTCTCACCATGTTTCAGACAGCAGTCACTGTAAAACACAGTTTTACTCATTTAAAACAAAGTCTTTTAAACTGTATTTAGCATGTTCTGGTGCCAGTTAGCACAGTTTGCAATGGTTAGCTCCAGTCTCCATTTTTCAAGAGTGTGTAGCTTCCATAATAACTAATAAATTTCTGAAAAGCTCTAATCCAACATGCTTTAACGTAGCCAGTAATATTGAGGTAAGAAGCACCCAAAACTGCTAAAATGCAAAACAGTGAAGAAATGATATTTAGCTCTTTTTAATGCTATTCATCATGGTTTTGATCCCTCCACAGAAGTAAATCTTCATTGGTAAATGACTGTAGTCAAGCAGCAAAGCACTTATAACTTCTGTGCTGGTTTGACTGGATGCCAGTGTTTGAACTTACTAATTGACCGAGTGCATAGGCGAGTGAGGTTTTCTAGGAATTAGCTAGAGCTTCCTGGCAGAGGAGGAATTAATGTTATTTGCTGAATGTAAACCTGCACAAACAAAGATCAGAAGTGGGCTACTTCATGGGACACTTTTATTCAGTATCCACGTTCTCCACCATCTAGATCAGGAGTGTCAAGCTCATTTTCATTTTGGGCCATATCAAAAATCTGATTGTTCTTAAGAGCCGTTGTTTAAGAACATTCGTGTGTTAAAATTTCAATTTAAGAAAAATTTGTTAAAAATCAGAAAAAAAGTGAGGAAATCTGTAGATTTTGTGTGAACTTTGAGTGAGTTTTGCTAATTTGTTGAAAAACTGGAGGGACTTGATGTAATTTTGAGTCTAGAGGGCCACATAAAAAGCTACGGTGGGTCAGATTTGGCCCCCGGGCCTTGAGCTTGACACCTGTAGCCTAGATTATGGAGTACAACATATCTTGCCATACATCTGGTGATGACACACTACTTTTTATCTCTATCGCCACATCACTGCAGTAAATCAAAGGTTTGCCACATTAAAGATTTTTCTATTAAAACCTCAAAATGAGGGCTAATTTTATTTTAAATAAGTTAGATTATTTCAATGGTGTCTCAAAAAAAATTTAACAGAAAGTTACTTTTACAAAATTCCAGCAGAGTTCAGACTAACACCAGGAAAACCAAGCGTATCTTAACAGTCCTTAAATCACTGGACTTGCTCAAAGAGAGAACCATGATGGATGTAATAGGCCTCTCAGGTCATCTGACTCCCAGGAACAGACTAAACAAGAGGAAACAGATACTGAAAATAGCTCACGATAAGCATTGTTCCCTCAGTTGTAACGTTCACACTGAAGAGTGTTGTTAACGCAGCCTAATAGTATTTTTTGGTTTCGTATTTTTGAGGTCCAACTGTATAGTCAAGTTTTATACAAAAAAGAAGACAGTGAGATTCAAACTGCAATGTTTACCTGTTTTCCAAGTGAGTCCTGTATTTTACAACTGATCAACAACAAAAATAAAACATGTTTTGCTATAAATGTTGGTGTAATTAACCCGTAACTGAACTGGTAGTGATTGTGTCTTAAGAGAAGAAAATTATCTAAACAACAAGGAGGTGAAAGGTAAGAAGAGGAAGGACTGATAAAAAAATTTTATTGGTGTCTAAATGGGGAATGATAGAAGACGGACCACTTTCTACTTGAAAGCTTTTTTCATCTAAGTGTGAGCCAATTATTCCTTCTTGTTGAGAGAAAATATGAACATCTGTGTTTGCCATGAATCAGTGAATAATCCCGCACTGCGCGAGGACCTCTGAGAGCACACACACACACACAAAGAAGCACAAAGGCAAACACACACACACACATTTGCCCTCTGGGCTAGGTGACGTCATGTTTGTAGTCAATTAGGCATCTCCTGACTGAAGATTAAGGCCTGAAATCACCAGAGGTGGTTTGCGGGGGTTTCAAGGATGGACAGAAGCACAATATTCCCACTGCATCATTAACTTCTTACAGCTGAGAGATAAGCAACTCTAAACTGTGGCCCCCGGGTCCCAGAGGACTTCAACCCCCTGAGTGACAAGCTCAAGCTGATTTACTCTCTGGGTCGAGGCTCGGTTCAAGGAAAAACAACATTCCTTCATGACTCATCATGTGACATAAAAATACTCCCATCATTTCTGCCCTGGAATTTGGCTTCAGTTCAGGTTTGGGAATGTTTATGTTAAAAGTAAAAAAAAAAATTTTTAAAAAGACTCCCCGTGGGAGGATCCAGTAAAAGTGCTCACCCATGTCACCAGCCTGGTGGACAGGAGCTGATTTGTGCCGAGACTTCTTTGACATGCAAAGTCTCAGGGTAGCTCAGAGCAGCAAATCCACATTGACAAGAGCAAAATAGAGCCTCACCAGTGCATCTTGCTGGGCTGCATGACAGGGAAATCTACTTCCTCAGCAAGAACCGGTTACTTCAACCTTAACTATTCAGCTGCTTAGGGTTTCCACCGTACTTTCCCACTGATGTCATTGGCAGTTGTTATTTTTATAACGGGTCATCTGTTTTAAAACAAGATCAGGTGACTAAAACCATCAGCTGAAACTGTTATGAATGAATCTGAACATTGAACTACATCTGTATTCAGAGTAGAACCACCATACTTTTTATGGTTTGTTTTCAGAATTGCTGACTGTATGATGTTTTTATTATATAAAGCTCTGATGCTGAAATGTGCGATATAAATAAACTTGTTAGCATTTTCTGAAGAAGGAAGCTGCGCTCAGAGTTCTGTTCAGATATTTTTGTGTCATTTCCTTCAGTGGTTCTTGGTGCAGCGCCACCACAGGCAAGGAGGTGAACAGGCTGCTCAAAGGGTTCGGTTGGTTTGGTTCACCACACCAGCTGAAAATGTAACAAATGTGTTTTCTGTCCTCAAAAGACTGAACCAAGTCTACCAAACTACCAGGTGTGAAAACTCCCTAAAAATTAAAGATACATTTGTGAAAAAAATAGAAAGCCAAGTATGATTTTCTTCCCAGAGGCTCAAAGGGTATGGATACTTTTGCAAGATACTGTGAAACTGCAAACGACACACCACATAGTTGACCCGACCGTCTGGCAAAACTGCATTCATCTAAATAGGATGAAAACATTTAAACAGTTAGAGCAATTACTGGTCCCTTCAGGCGCATCCTGTCTGAATTATCCATGCCTTCACCCTCTTTTCTTGTCTCCTCCCCCAGAGTCGCCTGACCCTCAGCCGGAGCATGGGAAGAGTCAGCCACAGACAGCGGCCTGCCCAGGAAGGAATGCAAACACAAGGCGCACAGAAGCATGGCTGGCACCGGAGTCTCCTCGAAAAGAAAACAATCATAAAAACCAAATGCCTCCAAGCAGAGACAAGAAGAAAAAAAAAAAAGAAACATAAAGTTGGCAGGTCAAAGCAATTTGTCAGAGAGATGATGGGGGTGAAAGTTGGAGAGGGGGAGATGGAGGCAGACCTCTCACGATCTTAGCCTGGGACAGACAGGCAGCATGGCAAGGTTTGATATCAGCAGCAGGCGCACACAGAGATATGAAGCTGTCTTACCTGACGTGTCCCACATATTCAGCTCAATCCGGTGCTTGTCGATCTCAAAACTGGCAGTGTAGTTTTCAAAAACGGTTGGCACATAGTTCTGAAAACAGAAGATCTCTTTCAGTGATGGAGAGCAATGATAAGCCTCTTTTAAAAAATTTTGATACTTTTCAACTTCCCAATTCACACTAATACAATCCAATCACAGATTCCATTCAGCTTTTATAATTCAAGAGTCAAATCCAGTCAAACACTACAACCTGTAAAAAGTTCTCCATGAATCGATTATTTTAAGGATCAAAGAGATGCGTGGTGTAAGGACACAGGCAGTTTGTTCTGTGATTTTCTAACAACCCCCCTCCTCAGCCCCCGTGTATGTATCTGCACTTCTTTGTCTCTTTCTGTTGGGCAGGTGGATGTAACCTGCTGAATCAGACCTAATGTTTCTCTCTGCTTTTTCTACATCCCCATGTCAATTAGTGCAGAAAAAAAATCTAAAGTTAAAGTTGAGAGTTTTCTCTAAACCCACCTCTGGGTAGCAGTCCTTGGCAAAGACGTGGAGGAGCGCCGTTTTCCCGCACTGGGTATCCCCGACCACCACGATCTTGCAGCGGCTGCTGCCTATGCTGTCCATGGTTAGTCCGTCAGAGCTGGATTCTTGACACTGCGAGCGCCTGCATCCAGCCTCCGATAAAACGCGCACGGGAGTCGCACAGTGAGAATGAAAATGAGCAAATTCATGCGCAGGACCGGTGCGCCTTGTAATCCAAAGTCTGTGGTCTTCTGCGCGCAGTACTTTGGTTTCTACTGATGGTCTGGGCGGGTAGGTGCCGAAACCAGGAGCAAGACGCGCACAGCCTCCACTGGAAACTCTGGTACTTAATGACTGACCACGCCTTCCTAATATTGGCGTCTGACACACATAATGTTGCATTTTGGGGTCGAAGGATAAATTAAAGAAGCTCTGACTTTTTTTTTTTAAATAGTCCGGGTTATCATAAATGTCTTTGATAGAGTTGCAAAAAATACAGCTGATTGCTCCCCTCTGACGATGTGCGCTACAATCACTCTCCGTATTTAAAAAATAATGATTTTTTTTAGTTTTGTGGCCAGGAAATATACTTTATATATAAGAATCCACGTAACCTGAGGGATATTTTTGTTGCTGAGTGCCATTATTATTATTATCTCCCTCAACTATTTTTACTTTTTCAGCTGAGATCAAATCCAAACTGATAAACGACTTTTACTATATATATATATATATATATATATATATATATATATATATATATATATATATATATATATATATATATATACTAAATATAGGCTATGGCTAAAAAGTCAATTCATTTACAGGCAGCACGACATTTTAATTGCAATATTACTGTAGCAAACAAAAAAATCAATTAATATTGGTAGTTAAAGTTAATGGCTACGTTAAAGAAACCCTTGATGCGTTTTTCTGAATGAATGACGAAGCACCTCTTCGCCGATGCTCAGTCATTCTTTCGGCACTACAGACCGACAGCGCCCCCTTGTGGAGACTAACTGAAACAAATCATTAATTTCAAAATCTGTAGTATGAAATTAATTTTGGTCATCTTTTTCCTGCAAGAAAAGAGAAACTATTTTACTCATGAGTAATAAATAGGTTTCTAATACCTTGAGTTTGATTTATAAAAAATTATCTGAATCTTTTGTTGAATTACACGGTGACTTAAAGCCTAAAAAGTTTTAACTTTTTGGACCCAGAAACAAAAATAAAATTATGTTTAAGCTGAATCAGGTTGTTCGTCTTCTGAACAAAATATGTGATACAATAACCCATATAGAATTCACTACTAAGAGCTCAAAATTAGGACTCAGTAGTGAATAACCAATCTTATTAATCACTTCAAAAATGTGTTTACGAATGTCACATTTATCCAAAGCGCTGCAAAACTCAACTACTGGAAGAAAGACTGACATAAATTGGCGTAAACAGGTCGATTACAAACAATCTTAGCATGATTCACGACCATATCTTCAAAATGACCACTAGAAAGCACTGAACTGCCACCAAGTATAGAGAATGACCACTACAAAACCAAAGGAAGCATCCTAAACATGGCATGTCACATCTTAAAATAGTTAATAATAAAATCATATAATACAAAAACATAACCAAATTAAAGAAATTACAAATAGAAGAAAAACAATCCATGATGAATAAAAACATATTTTATGCAATTTGATCTCAAAATGAGGGAAATAAATACACAGCAAAACAGGAGATGCAAAGAAATCACACTACAATAAAAACACAGCAAATGAAAGCGAAAAATGAGAAGAAATTGAATAGTGATCATATTTTTTTAGTTTGTGGAAAAACATTATAGCTATTTTGTCAATAATATCCTACTTTATTGAATGAGTTAATAAAATTTGCAAGTGCAGTGTTAAAACATTCCCCTTTCAAGGGCTACAAAGGCCATTTCCCTAAGGTCGGCCCTAATCCTTAGAAAGGTGAAGAGTGATTGGGAACACAACAAAATGAGAGACGACCTGAATGTGTCATGCTTGAAAACGATACAAGTGTTAAAGTACTGCCATTACAAATGACAGAAGAGCTTGAAGAGGAACAAGCTCTTCCTCTCATTCCTCTACAAGAGAAAAATTATTTAGAGTTTAATTACTGACATGTACAAACATTTAATAATAAAATGAAGCACTAAAAAAATAAATAAATAGTTGTATTACTTTGAATCTGGTAAAATTGCTCTAGGCAAAACATGACTTCCAATACCATAGTTTTTCTTTACTTATATGACAGAATCCATATCCTCAATATTCTACAATAAATCCTACTGGAGCAGCTTCTCTTACCGACCATAAGGGCTGTGCATGTTTGCTGTCTTTATAAAGCGTTATTTGTAAGTGGTAGTAAAAACACTCTCTACCTTAATTGCCTTGAATGTTGGCAGCAATAAAACAGAAGGTGGCAGTATTCATTCATTACAGCACAGACTGGTACTGAGCTACGAAAATGTTAAAGCACAGGATCTTCTTTCAATTAAAACGTGTTTAAGTGCTGGAGTCAAAGGTCATCGTAGGACAGTCACAAGCTTTGATAAATAAATATAACCCCAGCATGCTGTTGCATTCTGCACATGCTGCAAAAATCAAGTGCCTTATTTTCTAAGGTGTGGGATGGAAAAGGGTGTTAAAAGATCCCTGATATAACAGAAACAGAAACGCTCTACATAAAACAAAACAATGACTTTTATTCGATCAATAATATGTGAATGCATCTATTTTAAAAAGGTTTGCGTTGTCCATGATGCTGTAAGGTGAAGATTAAATAGTATTTGTACTTTTACTTGTTTAATCATTTAAATACAATTCAACTTAGGTAAACAACATTTTACATAACTGACTCCTTTACAGAGCAGAGCAGCTGACTCAAAGATCTAGTTCATGTAAAAGTAATAGTACATCACATAAAAGGTCTATCCGCCTCTGAATAACAGTGGTTGTTTTAGAAGTTAAAAAAAAAGAAAATATAAAGATAGTAATGCCTGCACTTTCTCTCTGACCAATAAGAGAAAGTTGAAAAATAAGATGTAATTTTTATGGTGAAAAAAAAACAAAAGCTAAATTGTGTGGTTGCACAAGTGCCCCATTCAACTGGTAATCTGTTGAAACACCTTTTGGTTTTATCACAGTTCTCAGTCTTTTTGGGTAGCAGAATATCAACATGACATATCTTGATGTGGGAATATTTACCTCCTCTTCTGTGAAAAAAAAAAAATCTCTAACCAAGTCAGATTCTGACGCAGAACTATCTTTAGACTTTCAGAGAAGTTCAGGTCTGGGCTCTGGCCACCGGTATAAAAACTTTCATCTTTTTCTAATGAAGCCACTCTTTTATTGATTTAGATCAAGTTACTGTCGAGGTAAAAGATGAAGTCAAATAAAGTCAAGTTTATTTGTACAGCACATTTCAGCGACAAAGAGATCAAAGTGCTTTATGTGATAAAACATAATAGAGTAATCAATAATGAAACTAATAACAAACAAACATTTTGTCAAATCCCATCACCAAAAACAAAAGTAATAATCATCATCAAAAATCCCTCAAATATAGTAATCAATTTTCCAGTTGTGAATCAAAAGTAACTCTTGGTTTTAAGCCTTGATTTTAAGGAAATCAGTGTTTCAGTATGTGTGTATTTTTAAGAATGTGGATGGTAAACAAACACTGAAAAATAAATATTTTTTTCTGCTATCTTTTAAACTAAAGATTATTAAGTTAAAGGGAAGTCTATTTTTGCTTTTTGGATTAGAAATAGGGTCATAAAAATAATAACAAAAAAACAAAATGGCAGAACAAAAATAACAGTTTTCAAAAAAAAAAATGAAATAAATATTGTAAAAAAAAAAAAAAGCGCTGTCATTTATTGCACTATGAAATGGAGTCACTGGATTGGACTGATTGAGGCTTGAAGGCTTTTATCTTTTTTTACATATGAAATTAAATTCAGATTTATTCAGATTTTGCTTTACAGTTTCAAGATAAAAGAAGGTGAACAGGTTTAACTTGTCATTGAAACATGATGATGAGTTGACTGATGAGCAGATAAAAGACTTAAGTCACACAAAGGTATTAATTTTAAATATGTAGCAACAAGTCATGCAGGCAGCCATGTAGGGGGTTTGAATCTTATTTATTTATCTTCATAGATCTCTTTTAAATCTCTGTGTTTGCTCAACTTAATGGAACTGCAATGTGATTTCAGTGTTTACAGTTCAAACAGCACATCCTCAGAGACTCCCTGCAGACTCCGTCTATTTGCGTGGAACAGAACACAGAAGTTTTATCCAGGCTGATTATCCAGGCTGAGCAGCATCACGCTTTCTGCAGCCTACTTCAACAAGAAGCTTTCAGATGACAACAGGTGTGCACATATCTGTTCCCTCATCATGCGCTGGAACATGCTCTGCAAAATGGCAAAGAAAAACTTGAAAAATTGGACTCTGGCTCCTTGGCAGAAAAATAGAAAGATAAAAAGGCTTCACTCAAGTCTTGCGCAGTATTTACAGAGCAGTTAGACAGAGAAAACATTTTGGTTTGTAACATTTTGCCTGTGTCAAAGCAGCAGATCTATATTGCCTGCATTATACATCATTAAGCCCCTGTGGTGTATTGATTGGGACACTGCTGACTTAGTGCTGAGTGGCACTTTAGAGCCACAAGGTGTCTCTGCACTCCTCCTGTGGTCAATCTCCCTGATGGACACTGGGCAAGACTTTTATGCGGTTCGTTGAAATCTACTCTATTTTATTTTGGGGGCGATTATGAATTGCAGCGATAATTAGTTTCGTCAAAGACTTTCTTCTTTCTAACTGTAAAACCTGCAGGAAAACCCAAATGTACACAATTTGATTCAGTGAATGTCTCTTGTGATCGCTCATTGGTCATCCCACCTGCCAGCTCTGGATTTCCCTTTGCTCCTGGCCAAGCAATACAGAGCAGACAATATTATTTTACCAAGAAACTGGCCTGACCTCAACACCAACTCATATTTTTCTGAGCTGCCTGTGCAGGGAAGTAGCAACAATGAGCCATACGCAGGCGCAAAGTTCCTGCAAGTCCTACTGTAGAATAGGCAGCATAAACAGACGTTTCCTCCCATTCCTGGTGTTTCAAAAACCTCTCTGCTAAACACGTCGCAGTAAACAGAATGCAAGTGTCAATAAATTAAAATCCCTTAACTGTGTCAGTGGAGCTCGTGATTTATCTGGCAATCAGACCAAAAGGGGAAAGAAATGTCAGTAAAAGCTGAAAAAGAAACGACTTTTGTCTTTTCTATCTTTATTACTAAAAAAAAAAACCTCTAACACTAACAAATATGCACTGATAGAAACCAAAGCTGGGTAGCTAGACTGCAAGATTAAGATAAATGTATTAAATGAACAGGAAGTATAAGAATCAAGCTGATTAGCTGGCATTGGTAGCCACAATGCTTTCGTACATTTTATTGCTGCCAAACTGTCTTGAAATCTCAAGTGTGGCTCAAACATTTTGCTGAATCAATGCAAAATAAAAGGAAGAGCTTTGAAGAAATACTTTAAAACATGCAAATAAAGAAGAAAAGGCAAGGAAAATCTCAAATCGATGGTCTCAACAAACATCACCAGGAATACAGAGCTTTAATTCTTAATCTCTTGAATTTTTGTCCATGTTTTATCGCATTATAATCACAGACATCAGTGTATTTTATTCCAGTGTTATGAAAGACTAACAAAAAGTAGTGCACAACTGAAGTGAAAGGAACATGATAAATAGGTTTAAAAAAAGATTTTACCAATTAAAATCTGAAAAATGTAGCATAGCAGCTACTGGCAAGGAGAAAGGTGAAAAAGTCATGAGGATTCCCATTAAAAGTGGGAGAAGATGCTCTGGTCAGAGAGTGTAGCGGAAAACCAATACTGCCCACAGCATGGTGGTGGCAGCATAATGCTGTGGGAATTTGTGTCTTCAGCAGGACCAGGGCACTCTGGAAAAAAATCTGTTAGAAATGCCTTCACAGAATAGCATTTGTGAAAGCATTTAAAGATTCATTTTTTTATCCAGTTCACACTGATTCTAAATGTTTGTCTATTATAAAGTTTGTTGTTTCAATGTGAAGAGATATGAAATTGTTCAAGGATTAAGAGTACATTTTCAAGGCACTGTATGTAGATATGGGAGACTCAGTTTTCAGAGGGTGGATTTTCTATTTCATGAGCCTTATAAGAAAATAGCCAAATAATTAGAAGTATTTGTAATCTACAGTTGAACTGTTTTAATAGAATAGCCTGGCCAGCAGTTTTAAAGCAGGTTTTAGCTTTATTAAGCTTGGCTTTGCTTCCTTATGACTATTTGTCCAGCTGATCTCTCTGCTTAATGCTATATGGACTTAATTTATTGCTCCATCCGAACAGCCAAACCCAGACAGCCACATAAGCCAATCCCTGAATTTTTCCGTGTTTTCCAGTCTGCCTCCGTCTCGCCCCACTCACACTCTCAGTCAGAGCGCGGCGTTGACAGCCACTGATCAACCCACTTTGTCGGGGTTTGTGTCTCCATGCAAGACTGCTGAAAAGAGAAACTCTGACTTTTTCTTTTTATTCTTGCAAAGCAAATCGTGCACTGCCTGCCGGGAGAAACCGTCAACGGCTGCAGAATTCACCAAAAAAAAAAAAAAAAAAAAAAAAAAAGAAGTAAAAACAAGCAAACAAAAAAAAACCTTTTAAAGTTATTTTTTTTCTAGAATCCCCCCACCGTCTCTGCACAACAATGTCTGGAGAGGACGCACCTGCTCAGCAGCAAAACGCCGTGGACCAGAAGCAGGAGACCAAGCCCGCCGAGGAGCCCAAAGCCGAGCCGCCCAAGACGGAGTCCGCGGAGGCAGCGGCCACCCCGGCGGCGACCACCGAGAAGGCCCCCGAGGAGGAGACGTTCACCTACCGCGCTCTGGTGCTCACCGGCTACGGAGGCTATGATAAAGTCAAGCTGCAGGTGAAGAAGGGCAAGCCGGCGCTCAAAGCCGGCGAGGTGCTGGTCCGGGTCAAGGTCTGCGGGCTCAACTTCGCCGACCTGATGGCCAGACAGGGTCTCTACGACCGGCTGCCGTCCCCGCCGGTCACCCCGGGAATGGAGTGCTCCGGGGTGGTGGAGGCTGTGGGGGAAGAAGTGACGGACAGAAAAGTAAGCGCACATCCCTCCAGCATTCTTTGCATTCAGATGAATATTTGTTTCTGTGTTTATTTTAATATGAAAGTGATGAATATTGTTTAATATCAGCTCGGTTTGGGGCGCTTTGTGGATATATGGGCGTGTCAGGCTTCACTCGCTGCTCGGAAACGGCAGCGCAGCCTCATTGTGTCAGTGGCACAATATAATGAACTTCAAGCTTCAAGGCTCAAATAGATTTTGTTTTAAACAAATGTAACAATAATTACGATCAGTTTGTGCATTTTGATTGCGCTATATTGGCTGTTAATATGCAACTTATTCAGTTAGTTCTCATGTGTGAATGATTGAGGAGCATAAAAGTAGAGTTTATTGGTTTATTTGTCGGATCTGGAATCCTTTAATGTCTGTAAAAAGTGTTTTGATGACACAAGTTGTAATGCCGCCAGAAGCAGGCGTCGCCCCTTCTGTCTCACCATTTTTTTTAAAACTGCAACTTAAGCCAACTTCCATTATAAGCTGCAAAGATGCAATCTGTTGTTTCTGTCTGTCCACGCTGCGTGTGTTGTAAGCGTAAAGCTAAATAAGACCATTTAAATCCACGAGATGCCTTCGATCCTCGCTGCACCCACGCTGCTGTGCGCCTTGATGTGCGCCACGGTGCGGAGCGCTGCGTTAAGCTGGCAAGCGGCGATGCAGGAAATTGGAGTTTCTTGCTTTCAAAGTTAAAGCTCTCCTCTCTCCGTTGCGAATTGGATCTGTTTTTGATCACACACACTTAGAATGAACAGCGCAACGTAATAATAATAAAAAAGAATCATAAACGGAGGGGGGAGGGGTGTGGAGCTAACACTGTGACGTGCCACCATCTGCGTAAGTGGCAACTGTGAATTCAAAGACGTTGATTTTGGCGGAGACAGCAATTTATTTTGGAGAGTCATCGGAAGGAGCTCACAGTGGTTGGTGTGGTTTGACACCGGTGGAGGAGATCGGAGTCAACGACGCCTTTTGTTACCGGGAGCGACGGTGGCGCACAAACGCGCTGAGTGGAAAAGGGCGAGGCGCGGCAGGAACAGACACCGTCAGGTGTGAGCAGTGGGGCCGTCTTTGTCCTCATAGCTGCACGCCTGCAGGCTCGAATATATGTGCAGCAATAATTATAGCATAATTAAATTTCAAATCTTACTATAAGGAAAGTAATAAAACGCGCAAATTGTTTGGGGGGTTTAGTGTCTTTTGCATTTCGTGATGAGTCACAGGCCAGTGGTCGCTCGTGGCTCTTTCCTGGCTGCATGGCATCACCTCGGCAAAGTCTCTGAAAGGCAATTTCACCTAACACACAGCGTGATGATTCACATTGTTTGAGCATCATATTCCGGATAACACCCTGATTAGCACGTGTGTGATGCAAGCGCGAGCAGACCGACTTCACCTGGCTGGGCGTGGCGCGTGCGTCTGAGCGCAGGATGCACGCGGTGCACGGTGAAAGTTCAGCCCAGATTAATTTATTGCTGCTGTCCTCATTGTCAGTGATGTTGATTGGATTTAAAGGTCACAAACGACACAATCGCGCGCACATATGCAGCTTGTCATCACACTCCCATGTCCACTGGCAGCCTTGTTTTTTTTTTTTTTTTTTTTTTTAGCTAATTGAATTAAGAGCCAATCCCTCTAATCACTGGAGATCTCTGAGATCCGTTTTTTTTTTGTTTTTTTTTTTACTTCTAACTCAGAGGGAATTTGCTGACCACGATGTTGCAGCTTTTATTTAGGGAGGTTCACTCTCTGCTGCTCTATCCATCTCACACACACACACACACACACACACACACACGCACACACACACACACACACACACACACACACACACACGCACACACACACACACACACAGACACATAATGGGTGTGTCTGAGTGTTTCCTCCTAAGAAAGCTCCAAACACATGATACTTTTTAAACAGATTAAGTAACATATGCAGCAAATCAAATGGGATTTTATTTCATCTTTTTGGCATTTCTCGCTCTCTAATTTGTTTGCCTCTCAGAACCATAAAATATGTTTTTATATGAACTTATGATATTAATATTGCAAACATTTAGATTTCTCTATTGAAAATAAACTTTCGTATAGAAATGTAATCTATGTTGGATGGCTTAAATGTGTCCTGGCAGACTTTATCCTGGCTCACTTATTCAGGTGATGATTGATTCCACTTCTTTTGTCTTGCAGATTTTATATTTTGCTGTAATTCTATAACTTTTACATAATAAGCACTCATTCAGATCCTCGGTAGTGTTGAGTGAGCCTGCAGTGAGCTCACCCGACATGACCTAAGAGGGATTGTTGGGAGAGTAATGGAGAGTAAGCGAGGACACAGAGAGGAAACATCACAAATCACACCAAAGCTCCCCTGATGCCAAGTAGGAGCACTTTTTTTCCCCTCTTCCTCCAGGCTTGTTTAAAAAACATGGAGGCTCTCTCCATTGGTGAGTTTTGGAGGGATCTGATCCATATGTTCTCAATTACCTCCCTCCGGTCCACATTGTCAGTCTGGTATTTCCTCCATCGCCCCCCTTCATTCCCCCTTCCCTATCTATCTGGTCTCAAGTCATCTTGAGAAACCCCCTTTACCCACTGGTCATATCTGAATACCTCTAATGACAAGCAGGACGTCTTGTTGCTGACTTTTAAAGAACAATACAAGGCAAACAGTAAAATCTTATTGATTTTCTAAGGTGAAACTTTCACTTTGTTTGTCCAGTTGCAAAATGAGATGAGGTGATACATTCATTTGAATAGCAAAAGAGAAACGTCAAAGTTACTAGCTTACATACGGCTTCAGTCTTCAGTAAACACATCTTGCTCCAATTGTGTTTTCATGAGGCACATGCTACTGAAATGCTAAGCTAACGCTAACATGTTTGCTCTCTGTTTTGATGTAGTCATTGACAGATCAACTTGTAAAATAATATCTCGGTGTGGTTCAAGTTAATCTTGTGTTAAAATTGAACAAAAAAGTTCTTCTTATACATCATAAAATTGCTTTGAACATCATAATTATTAGTGACTAGAGTTTCAGCTGCTTTCTGCACAGCTCTGCCTGTACAAAAAGCTAAAAAAGCAGGTCACATGATGGACAGGTAGCCATAGCAGCCCTTTTTCATTGGGAATGTCTCAGCAATGGATTAAATGCACTCATTTGGTAGATCCAGATTTGTTTTATTCACAAAATAATACATGAATATGAAAGTAGGCGAGAATTGAAAAAACAAACTGACTGCACATGTTGCAGCCTAATGGCTTGCTGGGGTTCGGGCTCATACAAAATGTTAAGTTCATTAACTCTGCATGAAACCTTGCAGTGGTGATATTGTTGAAAACTGCAATGACATCATTTGCGATAAATTGTCTGTTTGATCCTGCACAATTGTCCATTTGGCATATATGAAAAACTGGCGTCATCCATTACAGTGAGAATCTGTTCATCCATCGTCTTTAACCATAGTGTCATGAGCCAGACTCAACCAATTCATTTTTTTTCACAATATTTCTGTCAAAAGTTTGAAAATGTACAAATAAGCCAGTATAAAATGTATCTTGTTAGTAAAGTACATTTAATCTGTGCAGCTTCATACAAAAAATCAACAAAACTAAAGTAGTAAGGGGCAGCAAATATTTGAATTGATCCTAAATGAGACTCGTATTGTTTCATTTTTGGGTATGGAGTTCATCCTAACATCATGTAAGGGGTATTAAGGCAGTGTATCACTTAAAGTTCAGTTACCCCACAGGCTTTAATCACAGATGAGTGAGCTTCATAAGTGTTGCATTTAACCTTTTTTTTTCTGACTCAGAAACGCGGCTCAAAAAAATCTGTTCACCCTCATACATTTTTTGCTGAGCTTGTCAAAGCAAAGAAAAGTCAGCTGACTCGGGGGGGCCCGCATACCCCAAAATTGAATCACCATCTGATTAAGTCTATTCATATAAAGTTAACTGGAAGTGTCTTTGTTCGGTGACCTCCCCCCTCGCTCCTGACCCCAACTGAGACTTCTCAGAAAGAAGGCTGAGAGGAAATGCAAGAAGTGACTGCTTGTTTCTGTGTCACACTGTGAAGATGTTGAAACAGAAGTGTCACAAGGCCTTTTTGCTTTCCTTTGAATGTTCCTACTAATGTGTCTGTATGACTGACAGTAACTCACATGCTTTGCATGGGCATGAAAGAATAGTGGCAGATCCTTTTGACTGAGTGAGTCATGTTTTTTTTTTTGCTGTAAAAGCCTGAACTCCCCCGCATATCGATTTTTGTACCGCACTGCACCCCAATTATCCAGTGAGCTTGATGAGTTTGAAGACTCCAACGCCTTGACAAAAAGATGGAGATGTAGACAGAATAAAGGAACCAAGCGACAGCAGCAAAATTAAATTATATATAGTTTAGAAAGTAAACCAAATGACAGTGAGTCGAGGGCTCGGAAAGAAAGAGATGGGAATCTCTCTAATTGGAGAGGATTGACAGCGAGACGCATGGCTCCCTCCAGACCATTAGAGAGGTCCGGGTGGAGAGAGAGTTTGTTCCCAGGAGGAGAGAGCTTGTCTTATGCTCAGCCATGAGGAAGAATCTGGCAGGGAGGCTGATGAGTGGAGAGAAGCCAGGGGAGAAGATGGGCCCCATTGTCCTGTTACGCTGATGAGGAAGAAGGGATGGATGGGGGACACTCCTCACAAGGGGGGGAAGAAGAAGATAAAAGAAGACAACAAGACGAGGAGCTGGGGATGAAAGCAGGAGCGCCACACAAGACAGACAGGATGAGACGGAGGGGAACTGGAGAAGGGGAAGGAAGACGTTCTAAAGTTGTAAGAGGAAAATGACTCAGGAAGTGAAAGAGAAAGAAGGGAAGAGAAAAAGTGAGGAGAATGGAAACGGGGTGGGAGGGAAGGCTATGTTGGTAGGACTGGATAAGAGGGGGGAGGAAGAAAACAGGAAGAGAGTTATAATGCGGCTGTCGTCTCTGTTTCCTGTGTCCCTCGAGTGAGCTCTCCTGATTGGCTGGTTTTGGGGCTGGGGGGGAAGTTTATATCATGGCTCATTCTTCTGGAAAGAGACAGTTGTGTATTTGAGAATCCTGCTCTGATAAGGAAAGGTGGGGTGCCGAGGATATGGGAATGCACAGGTTGCTACACGTTGCCCTTAAAATTTAAAGGAACCAAAACTGTTGGTGAAAATTACATTAAGGGCTGTAACTAACAATTAACTCAGTATTTCATTATTCTATTGATTTATTCTGGTGATTAAACGGTTAAAAAAAAATTACATTCTGCAGATTTTTCATTGAACCACTTAAGCCTTTGTTCTACAGTAAGACAAATACATTAAAAGATGCAAACAAATTATTTAATTCATTTTTTTTTAAATTAGAGAATAGAAGTGTCATAGCGTTTCTTTTGGAGAAAGGAAAAAGACATGTTTATAGACAAAAGTGTTTTAATCTTCAATGCAAAATGTATATAATCTTTGTACAGTTTTGGCTTAATTACTGCCCAAATATGTTGGTTTCTTTCATCATATGACCTTTTTTCAGTCTGTAGTAATTGATTATTAAACTGGTTGATAATATTTCAACAATCAAATCATCATGATTAATTTTTTTTCCCTAATCGCATTTATTTATATTTTTAAAAATTGTGTTGTTTTGGGTATGTTCTTCTGTTACTTTTTTCTTGATGTCTTTTGAGCCATTAAAACCATCCATGTTCTCAGCCATACAAATTTTATAGTATTTTTTTTTTACTTATGGTTGCGCCTTTGCATGCCTAGTGTTTCTTTTTCAGCAAATGACCTTGTCTGAGCAAACAATATTTCCCATTCTTACCATCCCTGCACGCAATTTGCATCTTTCACAAATGTGTCATAGAAACAGTTCAGGTTCACATAGCAGGACACCAATGACTTCAAGATTTTGTTCCTTATTTTTCCACAGCCTTAAAATACCATCTTTGTCAATTGTCATATAATATTAGTGTGGAATATGCATAGTTTAAACTATCTTTGCACTTCAGCATAAGCCCCCATCATTTTCCTTGTTGCCACTCTTGGGGGTAAAACCAATCAGTGCCGAAGGATTTGAATGCTACTTTCCTGGCTGCTTTGCAAACGCCAGCCAACGTATTTCAGCTTCCAAGCTAAATTTTCTTTCGAATATTACATGCTTTATGCTCTAGATAAGTTTCACAGAAAAATGAGCAAAATCTAAACCACAATCATCCAGGGATCCACTGGGATCCACACATAAGCAGAAGCAAATGACAAATAGATTTTTTTAAAATCAAATGTACTAAAAATTTATCTAAACAAAGAGTTGGACATAAATAGCCTTAAAATAAAATTGCTCCAAATCACCGCAAGGTGTTTCTATTTACGCTTAAGCTAGCAGTAGCATTGCTGCACAGCCAACTCATGCAAGAAATTAGAAAAGTAACAGCTGAAACTCCAGAAAACCACTGCTTTAAAAGTTATGGGATCGTTTTATCCATTTACCAGGATGTGAGTCACAGGAATTACGAGCCAAGACAATAAATGTTTCCTTGGCACCATTTGTTTTCTGATTTTCAGTGAGTCCGTCTCATCATTCACTGTCTTGTTTTTTAGGTTGGTGACAAGGTGATGGTGCTGAACCGCTTTGGGCTGTGGCAGGAGGTGGCTGTGGTTCCAGCCAGCCACACCTTCCTCATCCCAGACGGGATGAGTTTTGAGGAGGCAGCTGCCCTCCCAGTCAACTACATCACCGCCTACCTGATGCTGTTTGACTTTGGCAACCTGCGGCCCAACCAGAGCGTCCTGGTCCATGCTGCTGCAGGTACAGCACCGCCTCAGACATGTTTTCCGTCAGTTGCTAACAGAGTCATGTAAGGATTAACTAAAAATGTATGAATTCAATGAAATGGAAATTTAAACACTGAAAGGTAAATGGGTTTTTTTGCTTTTTTTTCACTTTGTTGAGCATATGCATTTAAACATGCTCAACCATTTGTTTTCATTATAATTTACAAAATGTCTCTGTAATCATTTTACAGGTTGGTGTAAAAATATAAAAAAATAACACGAAAACTACACTGAGATATAAAATCAGTGCTAAAATACAAAGTGCACAATCTTAAAAGCTCGTTTCCCATTTTGGAACCCGTAAATTGCCTAAAATAGTCCATATTGGAATATTAAGTCATACCATGAAAAACAGGTTTTAAATAAAAAAAATACTAAACTCTCATAGTTGCATTAAGCTTAACCCTTTTAGGTCTGGATTTTAGGTCGCATAATGTGTCTGTTTTTGCAATAATCTTAAAGCTGTTGGAAAAGGTTCCACTGTTCACTAGTGTGAGATGTAGTTCAGTGTTTTCCTCCCAGCATGACTGCACTAATGCAAGCACACCTGTCACCTGTGCTTTCAGGTCAAAGTTCAGAATGGTTGAGTTGATGGAAGACACATGGGGACTGAGGGAGAGAAGGCACCTGTTTGGGGGCGCGATGATCCTGAAAGCTTTTAGTTTTTTTTGTGGTTACATCGTCAGGCCAGCTGGAATGAGGAGGTCATTAGTTAAAGGATATTGTTCCTGTTTTCTAAATGATCACTTTGCCTCTCATTCCCACTTTTTATGTGCAGGAGGATCTAGGAATGGAGCGTTTAGATTTGGGACAGCATGTGTGGGTGTAAATGGCTCAGAGCACATAATGAAATTTGGCCTTTTTCTCGATGGGGAACAAAAAAATGATAAAGAGCTTTGGGAGCCTGCCAGTGCAGGTGCGTATGTCCCTTTACGTTGACAGGAATTCATTTGTAAGTGTAGCATTCTGCAATTTACAGCAACAGCTAACAACGTTGTAGCTGTGGGACCGGCGGTTTTACGAATCCCAAATGTTTGCGTTTATCATATCATATCCAGTTGATGTCATTCACCCCTGTGAGAACACATGCTGCAGCGTTCTGTGTAGAATATGCTCCCTATAGGAGGAACACTCTGGAAATGTGGTTGAACACTCTTCTCCCTGCTGGCTTAGGCAGAGGATCACCTCTTGTTTCTCAGGGAAGACTGCCAGTCTTTGCTCTCCAGCTGTCTGGACAGACACTAGCATTGTAAAAACACATGCCTAGATTGTTTGCACATCCATATTCCAAGGTTTCTTCATACCTTGTGTGGGAAAGAACCCCACCCTCCCAGCTCTCGTCTAAACATCAGCTTCCAGCTTCTTAAGGTTCACATGGAGCTGGATGCTGAGCGTCTGTGTGTGGAGAAGATGTTCCACCCAGGATTCTGTCAAAATGGTTCCTGATGTTCACTGATTAGACAGATCAAAGGCATCTGCTGTGACAGGGCCAGAGATTGAAGGAGGCTGGGAGGCAGTAGGCCTGTCTGCACTGAGCTTTCATGTGATGATATAAAAGAAATGGCAGGCAGGCTTCGCTATATTTCTGAACCAGGTCTTTCAAACCAAAAGAAGTCACACTTCTTGACATATTTCAATTTAACTGGATTCCCAATATGACAGTTATTTTCATGAATCATATAAAGAAACTGTTATCTCTATATTATTTCTATGTTGCAGCCAGAAAAGATTAGGCAGATGGGAGGGTAAAAAAGTACAGAATCAGTAGTTGAGTGTTAAATCTCTTATTGCAAATTACCAAAACTAATCTAAAACGATTAAAATTTACTCGCCTAAGTCTAAATTCCAATAAACCAAAGTTTGACATCTGTTTTCATGTGAAAGTTTTAAAAAGTATGCCATTGGTTTCAAAGAAAAAAACTCTACACTGAAGAAAGAGAACAAGTGATCCTACTTCATTAATCGGTCACAAGGAATTAAATTTAAAGTTAGTTTAGTATGTTTCAAGTTAAACAAACGTTAATAAAGTAAGTTTGGTAAACTTCATTCAATTCCTAAAAACATTTTTTTAAAGATGGAACCCCATACGCTTTTTTTCGGTATACTTGGAAACTCTTGTGGCAGCAACCACACATATAGTAATACTGGGAGTACAAGCAGTATCAAAATATAATATATGGTTTGTATTTTACTCCTAAAACCTAATTTATGTTTTGTAAGGCATCATCAGAAAATCAGTAGTTGGGATTTTGACACTGCATTTCAACAGTATAGTCCTGCAGCAGATTGTGAGGGGAGCTGAGAACATCTTTGGAGTCTCTACTCTCTTTTCAGAATCTGAATTTGGTTCTGAATGTTGTCAGACACTCTTCACACCCTCTCTGTGGACATTTTGAACTGTTGCCATCAGGCTAAAAGCAGAACCATTAGATGTCTACCCAGCTTTCATCCAGAATCTGTTAAAAATCTGAGCTGTTTTCCTTATTTCACCTGATTCATCAGGTTCATCTCCATGTGTTTTATCCAGCTAAACATTTTTAACTCTAGGATAGATCCCAGAAAACTGCTGTCTTATTTTGTGCTAGTCTCTAATTTATAAAATG
Organism: Xiphophorus maculatus; assembly: GCF_002775205.1. Taxonomy (NCBI): domain Eukaryota; kingdom Metazoa; phylum Chordata; class Actinopteri; order Cyprinodontiformes; family Poeciliidae; genus Xiphophorus; species Xiphophorus maculatus. The sequence goes on along the minus strand of NC_036458.1, from coordinate 6,346,306 downwards.
ATAAATACATATATAAGTTTCAGTATGAGTCATCGTTTAATGTGGGTCTGTAGTGAAATAAATTAGTTTTTGCCTGAAAAAGAATAATTAAATTTTTCGGACTAACGCAACCTCTCAGTAATTTGCAGTCTTGTTTATATTTCGGCCTGATGGGGCTTTCCTCACCCACTCATTTAAAGCTTCTGGTGCTATAACCTTTCCTAATAATGGTGCTCTTCTTCCCCACACATACTTTGAAGTTACATAAGAATATTTATTTGACATTTATCTGACTTAAATATCACATGATGATGATGTGGAACACCACCGCTATTTCCCTAATTCCACACATTCCTGTTTTTTTATTATTATTATTTTATTTTCTCTTTTACAACCATCCCAAGAAGAAGTTTGCTTTTTTCTCTTTATGCATTCATGTTTTGTAATTTTGAGAAACAATAATTACAGATAATCAGGGCATAAAAAGCTCCAACCTGGCCACAAATTCAGCACACACCTTGTCTAACAGAGCGCGGCGCTACCTGCTGCCTCACTGGGGTTAATGGTTTCATCACATCCTGACGCTGTTTCAAGACTTCCTGAGTTGTACATCCAGCTAAAGAGAAGCAGATTTATGCGTCTGTCGTTCCCGAACACATCTTGCTCTCCGGCTGAATAAAGATAAAATGTTGAGCTCACGGATGAGATCAGCTTGTGAACGATTTGCACAGATGAGGAGTAACAGTAGTGCCGAAGAGAGGCAGGCAGTGATTTGTTTTTTTTCCACCCGCAGTCACAGGGTGCGGTGGTAATCATCATGATTTAATGCAGTGTGATCTTTCATTGAAGGCCTTGATCAACAGCTTCTTATCGCTGCAGCCACGTACTCCCAACTCGCTGCTTTCTAGTAAGCGCTCGAGGCGGGATGGGGGTAGAGGGGCTGGGTGTTCATCCTGTCTGTGTTTCATGACTGACCTGATTGTTCTAGAAACAAATTAATCTACTGATGTGATCGCTTTGGGGAAATAATCCGGTCTCTTTCAATCCCCAAAGTCCCTCAAGCTTTCAGTTAAGAAGATAATTTATTATAAACAGAGTAGAAAAATGTAAGCTGTATCTCAAAACATATGTTTTGACAATTAGTGTAGATTTAGTTTCCACACATTGTGTCTGTGTTTTCTGTGGCCTTAAGAATTTTCAAACAGCTGAAAGGCTTCTTTCAGCCAGCTGACCAACTGTGCACAACAGCTGGAGAAAATGAATGTCGCTCGCTTCCTGTCTCCCATTAAAATTACTTTGAGTTGTGAGAATGTTCTCACTTAAAGTTTTTGTGGTTTTAAACTTATAACTAAAACAAAAATAGCCAAACTTGCCTTAGTCTGAACCAGGGATGAGTAGGTAAAAAACAGAAAAATAAACTTCAAAATTGTGTCTTCTTTACAGTTTATAGGTGCACTGTATTTGTTTATGAACTGTTCATGAAAATTAGATAAATGTTCTGGTCAGATCCATTAAAACATAAATGAATGTAATGTTCATTTGTATTGCATTAACATCTTACTTTATCAAATAAATGGGCCAAAATTTGTAAATGTGCAATAGAACAACAACTTTTCCATCGTGCTAGGTCGGTTTGAATCATGTCTGTATGTCATAAATACAATTTTTACTTCACAAAGCCGTTAGTTTTTACTCAGCTTTTCTTTTCTCTTTAATTTGTCCAACAATCTGAGACCATTAAAGGTGACAGAACATCAATACTGTTTCTTGACATTGCAATTTGCTTCCTTTAAAAGATGGAACTTAGAATTTTCCTCCAATTACCACGAAAGACGATAGAAGTACTTCCAGTGGTAATTGTACTACAGTTTGAGAATCATGAAATTTGTGGTTTGCGTTTCCATTGATAAGTATTATTTGCATCTCCACCCTGTTGAACTCTGTAGTGGAAACCTTTACAAGAAGGATGATGCGTCACCCTTCTGTTGCTTTTAGCCTCTCCATTGTTCTATGTTTGCAGGTAATGTCACCTTAACATAAATTGCATCCCTTCCTGAAAAGCATAGTGACCTTTCCTGATCAGGTGACCAGTTGGGAATGTCTGACTGGTGTTCTGTATGTCTGTGGTGAATAATCCTCAGCTGCCTCTCTCGTGGCTCCGTTCCTATCTTTTCTCTCCAAACAATAGCTTCTTGTATTTCCTCCCATCGTGCCTCTCCTCTCCACCGCACCGCACATCTGCATCCTCCACTGTCCGCCTCCACACCCCTCCAGCCCTTCGTAACCTCGTCTCCCTCCTCGTGACCCTCGACCATATCCATGCCGCGGTCCTCGTCATCTGGGAACGTGTGCACGTTTTCCCTTTTGTTTTCCCCCGGGGGGTTTTGGGCGGAGGGGGAAGCTGGACGACATTTGGATGTATCTCGTGGGTCTACCACTGTACGCGGCCAACTGTTTTTCCTCTGACCTCTCCCTGAACTAGTCCTGATGTTTATTAGGCCCGGCCCGCCAACCAAGCCACCACACCCACACTACACATTCCTGCATGCATATGGGGACCCGCTGCTTACAAAGATGACGTCCGGTTCTGCTTAATTTATGAGCTCTGGAGTAAATGCATCCCAACATGAAGTGCCGTTGTGCTGCAGATGGGGAATGCATAATTTGATTAGGAGTGTACATCCTCTTAATATTTTGGTTTCCGAAATTGCCAAAGTTATGTAAGGTGCTTTGGGTCGCTAACTAATGCTATCAGTAAAAGCCACCAACATATCCGTACACTTGACATTCATGGGTTCCACTAATCAGCTGCTTCTGGTTGAAATCTTAAGGTTTTGGATGGAGTTACTGGGTTATGCTGAGGATTAGCTTCCAGGTTTTAAAGCGAGAGGCTTTCAGCTACTGCATGTGGTCTGAACTAAAGGACTTCAGTCCTTGCTAATATTAATTTGCAGAGCTAATGTAAAGTAATTTTTATTCTTGCCATTTTTGTAGTTTTGAATCTTTGAAGTTGTAAACTCTTTACAAGGACACAGTCTTAATTTTTGGCTCATTTGCTCGAAAAACCTGAAGTCTTAGCTCTGAGTATGCGTCTCGTGTGATAAAGAAAAGCAACAATCGATACAATTAAAGTAGATGTAACTAGAGCTTAAAAGTAAAATTGCCATTTTTTTTATACAGATTTAAATTCTCAATTTTAATAAATTTTTTAGCCTCACTTTTATCCTTACAAAAAGAAAAAATATCATAAAAAAAGGTTTTTATTTAAATCATTCCTGTGAGTTGACCTGAATTCAAAGTTGTAATAAAAAGAAGCTCTAAAACATCCTTGTCAATAAAAGATGGTAGTGTTAGGTGGGCTAACATCATTCTGAAGTATGGAAATCAAAGTAGTGCAGTTGTGGAAAAAATGTTTTATTTATTGATCAAATCAATTTATTGCTCAACCCTAGATGTAAGTAATCTAGAATTTTCAGTTTTTCTGGAGGATAAAGATCATATGATCTAGAATCCCATTTCTTTCACTCACGCTCAATGACTCACCATAGCAACAGTAGGCAGGTAAACACCAGCTACATGCTTATTGGAGTTTTCTATACGATATTGGGACTTTAGCTGGAACCATTAGCTCTTTGACCTTGAGAGTAAAAATGAACTTTTTTAGAAACCAAGGGTGAGTTTGTATCAAATGCCTTTTCTTTGATAAGTATGGTAGTGGATCTGTGATGCTGCGGGCCTGTTTCTCTTTCAGCTGAACTTTGTTAGATTAGAGTGAATGACAACATGAACTCTTTAAAGTACCTGGACATTAACATTTCAAAACTGCAGACAGAAAATGTGTAATTGATGTGTCTTTGAACAAGAGTAAAAGTGTAAAAATGAAAAATGAATAAATTAGGGCTAAATAAATCTAACAAATGGACTCAATGGGCAGGGGGTGCTGTGGTGGCGCAGGGGGTTAGCACGCCCCACATTAGACCCGCGGATGTCATGGGTTCGACTCCCGGTCCTGACGACCTTTGCCGCATGTCCAGACGCAGCTCCTGTCGTGTGTGTGTTAATCTGTGTATAAAAATTCTTGCTGTAACTGCGAAATAATTTCCCTGCTGGGATGAATAAAGTAATTTTTCTTCTTCTTCTTCAAAGGTTGGATTTCGCTTAAATTTTTCAGTGGGAGATTATCCTTCTGATACAAAATATTTTTATGCTTCTTTAGAGGTACCATATCTTCAGCACTGTACATGCTGTGAATTTGCTTTAAATGCATCCATCATACAGCCATATACATCAAATTAAGGTAAAGTGGGTATGACAGGTGGCTGGATGTCTTGGCTCTGCTAAATGAGAATTGCAGCCTGGTGTGGATATTCATGGCTGTTGTCAACCCTGCAGGCAGTGCCTCCGGCGTATCTGTCTTCCGTGCGTGGCTGACTGCAGATGTGTTGGAAAAATGACAAGTCAAAGATGTTTTTAGGGTTGAATGATTCAAAGTTCTGTTTTGTTTCCTGTTGGGAACTAAATTTTCCTCCCTGGAGTCTTTGATGTGTTATTATTTTCATTTATTATTCAGTCTCATGTTGCTTGAGCATCAGCTCATTTGTACTTACTAGTTTCCTCTTAACCTGTGACAAAAGTGTCTGAGAATTATTTCCTTACCCCAGTTTAACGAATGTTAATCCACTCTGACCACTGAGCAGGAGTCTGGGCTGTGTGGTTGAACCGTCTCCGCGTTCCCTGGGCCTGCCATCGCCGGCGGCAGATCAGCTGCGCTGATAGTGGAAGGAAACCAGGGCAACCTCCAACCCAGCCCTCCAATCACATTTCTCCTTTGCGCTTTCAGTGCCGCAGTTTTTGACAATTGACCCCGTCTACCCCCGCCCTACCCGCCACCACATAATCACAGGTGGATGCGAAGCCTTTGTTAGGACACCTGTTTGTGTGCAGCAGCTTTTGCAGCAGGGTTGAAGACGGGGGAGGAGTTTGTGCATGTTTATTTCTGCATGCAAGTCTGTAATATTAGTTTTCTGTAGCTCATGGTTTTATTTGTCATATGATATGAGAATGCTGAAGGAGGAAATTACAAGGCTTCACTCACCCAGTCACTAAAAATGAACTTCCTCTATGAAAATCACCTTCAGAGAGAGAGAGCACACTGAACTGCATTTCAAGCCCACACTCCCGCACGCATCCAAGAAAAACAACAGGGTTACATAATGCGGTGTAATACCTCAAAAGTACACGTTCACAAACACCCAACTGTAGCTCCTCTCTTTATGCTAGCACTAGTATCTGAACAGTGTTAAATCTTTTCCATCTGCAGTAAAACGGTCATTTATTTGTTTGTCCGTGTTCTAATGTTCCCACTGGGAGTTTGGCTAAAAAGAGATGCTCTGCTCCATGTTTTTATTTCATTCTTTCTGCAAGCCACCACCACAACCTAATGATAGGTTAGAAAAGATACAAGTCTGGGAGGAAATGTGCAAATATGTTGAATAAATATGCTAAAAAGAAAAAAAATGGAGTGCTGTGATGAGGAGCCAGCCATCTTCTGGTGCTGACAGTAACAATATGACAACACCTGACATCACAGCCGGCCTTCATACACATTGCCACGACTGTGATCATCACATTTCTTCAGGAAATAAGTACAAGAATATCATTTTTCTTGTTTGATTGACAGATTTTAGCACATTCTGTCCATTCCACCCTCCCTCTTTCCGATGAACCACTGGGTGTGGAGCAATAATAGTGGCCTCAGTCTCAATCTGGATTCCTTCTGTGTTTTTTGAGGAAAAAGCCAATTCGCTCCTAACAGCCATGTTGTGGAGCACAATTTGTGCCAAAATGCAAGAACGTAAGGATTGTGGGGGAAGACAAAACCCCTCTGTGCTCCGTTTAGGTGGAGGATGTTTGGGTCATTCTTGTTTTCGAGTGTAAACACTTAAATTGAATCTTGAGGAAAACAACTGCAAATAGCAGCAAGTATTGGTTTAGGTTGCTTTTTCTTCTTCGTTGCTAGTTTTAAGCCATAATCTCCGAAGAGAAATGGTTCGACTCCAAGTACATGCTGGGAATAATGTAAATCGGGGAAAAACAAGTAAATGCAGAAACTGAAGGCTAATATTTTAATCCTTGCATATTTGTGAAGATTAGCAGATACCAGCAGCTAACTGGGAAGGAAGCTTATCTTGCCTTTGCGATGTGTGTATGTATGGATGTGCGTGACTGATTGGAGGTGAGGGGACTGAGAGGTTCTTGGCACAGTTCTGCAGTCTTATGATTGGACACATGGGAGTTTGTTCCCATGGGATTCAGAAACGGGTACAATCTGACTAAAAACAGTCACAAAATAATGTACAGTTTCTCATACAGCTTATTCACATCACATTACAACAACGGGCTTTAATGTGTGTGTGTGGGATTTTATGGACAAAACGTTGTGCTTATTTTGGAAGTGGAAGGATAATGACATGTTTTAACCCTCCTGTTACGTTGTGGGTCAAATTGACCCGTTTTAAAGTTTAAATTTTTTTTTTAAATAGTTGGAAGTATTTTTTTTACATGAAACTTTTTCTATTTGTCTTAATAGGTGCACTCTACATATAAATTGAAAACGTATTTATTTTACACATTTGTAACCCCTCCTGCATCTACTTTTTACATAGATACTGTTCGGGTCAATTGGGCAGTCAAGTTGAAGGGTAAAAACTATCAAAAAATGTCCAATTCTATATGTTTCCTTGCAGCTATGAATCATATTTCACCACACACACAAACACACCCCAACACACACAAGCCCACTTTCTCTCTATTGTCTTTACTTCTCTAGGAAACTGCGAAAAAGCAGGTGTTCATGCAACTTTTGACGGGAACATTTTCTGTTCCCGTGGGCAAACTCCACCCACACACACTGAGTGGACACTCAGCAGAAGTGGAGGAAAACATAAATACTCTCTGCATGACTAATTTATCTTGATTTTAATCAGCAGGTCAATTTGACCCTGAACAGTATGTGTGTCTCAAGTTCAATTATAAAGATCACCCACTGAAAAAAAAACATCAAAATGTAATATAAAAAAAATTATATTTTTATAATAAAATATAAATTTTATTATATTTATGTAATATAATATAATAAAATAGTTGTTGATATAGTTGATAGTTGTGTGGTCATCCACACAACTTGGGTCACATGATCAGAGGGAAACATGGCCTGTGGGTTTAACTAGAAGATTTGATCTCCGTCAAGAACAATTTCAAGGAAATTATTGTTTTTTTTTGTTTGTAGGTTTTTTTCAGTCTACTCCACAAATTTCTCTTTCATGAAAGAGTGGCAAAAAGGAGCCATTTGTAAATCAATGTGGTTTGCTTAGAGTTTGCCACAAACTGTGTTGTTGATGAGATTAAGAATTAACTTTTTTACCTCTAGTCAAAATGCCATATATGGAGAAAAACTAGCTCTGCGTCTCACCTTAAACGCAGCGTCCATAAAAGTGAAATGTGGCAGTGGTCGCATCATACTGTGTGCTGGCTTTTCTTCAGCAGTATTTTGGTCATTTTTGCTGGGAAGATGGAAGAACATGGAGCTAAAAACAGAGTAATGCTGGGAAAAATAACTATTGGTGTGAAAAGATCTGAGGCTGAAGCAGAGGTTCGCTTTCCAGGATGAAATTCAGCCAGAGATACACCAGTAAATCCCCACTGTCCTCCATGTTTGTTTGTGTCTCTGCTCCACCAAATCATGTTCAAAAGATTTCATTACTTCCTGTTAATCACCCATTTTTAAGTTTGGAGGATATGTTTAGGATTTAGAACCGCTGGTCTCTATCAGATCATATACTTGTGTTGTAAACGGTCCAGTCAAAGTCCAGACCTAAATCCTTTAAACTTCTCTTCACTGATACTTTCCCTCAAATTTCACTGAGAAGAATTGATTGTCAAAAACTTTAGTTTCTCAATGTAGGAAAATATTGTATAAAATATTGACCCCTTGGTGTTGAATCAAACATATGCTTTACTTTTCACATTTTCATTCATGATCAAATTTCTATATAATTACCTTCGACTTTACAATAATGTGCAACTTTGTATTTGTCACAGAGTAATCCAATGAAATGCATATGATTCTTTTGAAAGGCACTGCAGCAAATTCTCCTTTTTTGTACAAAAGAACGTGATTTCTGTATTTATTTTTGATACATTTCTCTGCAAAGCTGCAGTGAACGGAAATCACAAAGCTTATGACAGTTACTATAGTTAAATATTTCAATGTGAGCATATTAGATTCTGTTGGACGCCTTATACCTGTCCATGAGAGATGTTACTGACAGCTTTCTCTGTCTTCTCTTTTAAATTACACAAAGTTCTCCTCATATTTGTATATTTGTGTTTTATAATCATTAGAAATACTGTGCCTTTTCAGGCGACTTCTCAAGACAAATGCTCAGCTGTAGCTGTCAAAAACGAACTGCTGACAATCTCGCGATTGTTGCGCTTGCATGCCCGAAGGAAGAGCAGTCAATAAGACAAAATGGTTCCCTTTGCTCTGTCATTGCTGGCAATTTGGCTGAGGTTACCTTGGCAACACAAACTCGGTTTTCTCACTGAGAGCGAGGAGAGACGGTTGCTGTTACAACACGGCCACGACAGCGCTCGCATCCAAGAGCAACAGCCTTGAGTTTTGTTTTCTCTTCAGCTATATTAACACCATCAACAGGCGTGATTATAGTAATGCAGCCGGCTTGTTCATCTCACGGGAACCCGTTGACCCGCACTACCAGAGAACGGCTTTATCTTGAACGTATATCCAAATAATATCAGTAAATCTCAGTACTTTTATTCCTTCTGAAGAGACTGCTGTTTGCTTTTGGGTTTTTATGCAGCCATGCTGCCACAGAGAAAAGCTGCCTGGGTTTGGTTGAAGAAGTTGTGCTATCAGACAGGTTCACTGGCTCAGAAACATTTATGTTCAGATGAAGGGACAAGAGGTGCACCAGCATCATCCAGTGCACAACATTCTCTCCTGAAAGCTGACATGCATGCCTAAAATAAGCACAATATTCTTCACTCAGAATACACACACTCAAAGTGAAAATCTTCATTTTCTTGGTGTGCATATTTCTCGCCACGTTTAATTTTCTCAACCGTCCATCTAATCCCAGTTAAAGTAAATGTTATTGAATGCAGCTGTTGCTCTGTGCTTCTTTATTCTCTCTGGTATCAGATAAGATGTGCTCTTTCCTGGTCAGGCATGAGTGACCTTTATGGATGCCTTGCAGCCCCGGCCCCTCCAGTCAGCTTTCATTTCAAACAAGCCACTTGCTTATCGGTAACCTATTACTTCTCGCAACGGTTCCTTCTGCAAACACCGGCTACGGCATTCAAACACAGCAAAGAAAAATGCAAAGAGTCCAAACCTCTACTTGTATTTAAAGTCTTGGACAGTGTGGAAGATTTTTGTTTCCCCTTACAGCTACTTTTGTGTTTTTCTGGTACTTTAGTTTGTCTTGAGAATGCAAACTGCAAAATTGGATTTACCACAGGGTGACAGACGCTACTTTCTCCAGAGTTGTATATATTTGTCTTTTGTGTGGGTGTTTACTTTCCCCAGGCCAGCTGGGTTAATGTAATTGTGTTTAATATGCCTCATACATACCCCTGAGCGAAAACACATCCACTCTGTTATTGACTTGGTTGTTTGTCACAATAAATAATGCAAATCAAATTTACCTGGCCCCGAAAATATGCGTTGAATGGAAATTCTTGTTGAGCTCCATTTTGTGGAGGATTTTGCTCAAAATAGTTTAAGAGACACAAAGGTTCGTATCTTAATCAGGTTTGTCTTGGTCTTCTAAATTGTTGTAAAAATTATTTCTTTTGAAGCATGATTTTTTATTGATTCAATAATTGCACTCATATAGAAGATGAGACCTCTTTTTCTTAGGAATCATTGTTAATGAAACAATCAAAATTGAAAGTGAATAGCTTACTTAAGCTTACAATAGATACAATCTTACTAATTACAATCAATTAATATCTCATCTCTTCTGATTAACTAAAACCAAAGAAAATAAGATGGTTAAACTCCTATTCTACAGTTCGTCCATTTCCAGCTTTCAGGTACTTTATGTATTGAGGAAGAATAAATCAAGACAAAAAGAAAGCGGATTTAAAACCTAAAATCAGAAAGACAAAATAATGTTTTGGAGCTACTGTCTTAATCTGCCAGGTTTCAGTTTAAAACTGCCAGCAACAGTAGAGTGAAAGCTGCTTTACTTTTGGCCGGAGCTGTGTGTTGTTCATCTCTCTTTCCAGAAGCATCTTGGTTTCCTTATATGCACTTTTTCTCAGCCATGAATAAAATCTCTTTGGAAACAAACAGCTGTGTTACCAGTTCAAGGTTGAACAAAACAGCCGTATGTGTTTCTTCATCCTTGGATTTTGGCCTCCACACTTTCTAACTGGAACTAGATAACATATTTTGCAAAAGTTAAGATTTAAAGACTTGTCTGAGATGTGTAGAACTCGCATATATGAGGGGGGGAAAAAAACATTTATCGCAATCAGATTTTGTAACAGTTGATCAGGTCTAGTTAATGGGTCCAGTCCGGGTGACCTGTGACAAACACTTTCTTTCTGGTTTGGTCTAGTACCATCTTTGAGGATGCAACTCCTCCTTGGAGCTCCTCCAGACTAGCTTGCAGCAATTAGCAAACACTTGGTAGAAGTAGCTCGCATAATGAGCTCATTATGCGAGCTACTTCTCAGTCCAACACTGGTAAAACATTGTTAAAGGGTTAATAGAGGGGTGACGTTGTGATGACTTCCTGATGGAGGAGTGTCAGAAACTTTAAAGAGACAGAGGCCCAATTTCAAGGAGTTAAATTATGAAATCATAGTTTGATATATATACCATTTTTATCTACTTAAGATAACATAGTTACTTGATTGTACTATAAAACACCGCTATGTGCTGGGAAAATGAATAATGCTGTTGTCTTCACACACAACAGCCTCTTTAGGGAGAGGATACACAAGGGACTGATCACCCAATTAGAAAGGAGTTTTGGTGTAGCTACTGTGACCAGTCGACTGGGGGAGAAAACATGGTATTACCAAAATTGGACTTTCTTTAATGCATCTGAGAGACAACTTGTGCAGCTCTGTGGTGTGGTGGTTTTCATAAATATAAATGTTAATAACAAGAACAGAAAGAGGAAACCATTTTGAATAAGCCTCTCTGACGACTAAACTCTAAAATCCAGCAGGGCAAGGAGAGTCTGTGGAGACGAAAGGACAAAACCAACAGATGCATTTCCCTGTATTAAGCGATGATTTATTTTCCCCTCTTTTCAGGTGGCGTTGGCATTGCAGCCACTCAGCTGTGCAAGACTGTGAAAGATGTGACCGTGTTCGGCACCGCGTCAGCAAGCAAACATGAGGCCATCAGTCAGGGTGGGGTCACGCATGCCATCGACTATCGCACCAAGGACTATGTGGAGGAAGTTCGCAAGATCAGTCCAAAAGGTGAGCGAGAGCTCAGCATCCGCCAAGATTGAATGTTCTAAATTTGGATTTTTTTTGGAGGACACAGGAGAATGCAATTGAAAAAAACAAAACCTCTGTTGCTAGCATTACGCATTTTGATATTGGATATTTCAAGATTTTTGCTTCATACACTAGATTTGGTGAGATGACACATTGCTGTGCCATTTTCTTTCTCAGTTTCTCACAGTTGGCTGTCAGAGTGGCAGCAAATAGGGAGTCAGTTTCCCACCTAACAAAATTTTTGTCTCCAAACACTGACGCTGTCCGCTCCAAACATAGCGAGAAAAGTTATATGTAGCTGGAACTGCTTCTAGAAAAGTAACCAAAATCCTGGCTCCTTTATTAGCTAAATGAAACAAAGTCCGGGTCATGCTGCTCCTGTTTCAAATATAATTTAGTTTCCCAGAAAGCTCATCTCATTGGCACCTCTCCAACCTGTCTCTGTTGATTTTTGAGTGAAGCAGACATCGGAGACAGATAGGTTGAAAGCAGGAGCTGACACTTTACACAGAATGTATCTAATTAGAAGCCTGAATCAATGTGCTCACCACCAATCCTTCCATCTTTGACTCTCTGTCAATTCATGTGTGCTCCAGTCAAGGCAGAGTCATGCTGCGAGCTCCTGCAATCAATAGGACCGGGGTTTAGCAGAGCAAGGAGGGGTAGCCCAATTTAAGGAGTTCCCTGTGGCACAAAGGAACATCATTAAGGCAGAACCTACATGGCTGGACATTAATAAGCCACAGAGAAACCTCCATTGTCTGGTTTTACCATCTGTGCAGATTGTTATGCTGAAATGATAGCAACAGGGAGACATCTCATCTCTCTTGTCAGACAAGAGACATGAATGGAAAAAGCAATCGTAAAGGAAGGTTCTGTTACGTTCCTCCTGTCCTCCTTTATGGGTTTGAGTAAACATGGAGCAGCTTGGCTACACTCGCTACTCCTATTGAACTTTGACATGCAGAGGGGGAGCCTGCCAGAGGAGATTTGGCGGACTGCTCTTGCTAAATTCACACCATAGATAACTTCCACCGTTTTCCTCCTGTGCCTCAGGGCTGGACATCATCCTCGACCCACTCGGAGGATCAGACACCCACAAGGCCTACAATCTGCTGAAGCCTATGGGAAAGCTCATCACCTATGGTAAGTTGGCAATAATAAATCCAGTAGCAAGATAATCAGTGTTGCAAAAATACAACATAGCTTGACGTAAAGTGTTGCTCTTCATGTTTTGCTGGTGCCAAATCTCAAACATGGATTGATTCAGTTATTAACCAGACTTTTCTGTATAATCAATCAAACTTACTGTTTAATTTGCTATGCAAATAGTTATTTTTTAAATCAAATTAACCTCTGCCTTCCCCGTTTCTGTGCAAACATGCTTTTGATGACATCACAACCAATCAGCACACAGATCTGACCATTTATATTTTCCTTGTCATTTTTTTCCTCTTTGCTTCAAAGTTTTTAATCAGATAACCCATTCAAATGTGTTAACTTGTATTTGGAATCGCTGCAGCACAATGTTTTAGCCTCGTATCAGAACTCTGCATGGATTTCTGAAAAAATTGGCAACAATCAAATATGTGACAGACGGAGGGCCGGGTTTCATTCTCAAAAATCACTAATTACTTTTTTTCCCCCAATATATACAGTTTCGTAAAAAGGTTTGCAGATTTATTCTGTTGGGAGGGGGAAGGCTGAAAATTTAAATGCCTCCTAAATCTAACAACTATTTCTACCACCCTTGGTCTAATTGAGCCCATTCTTTTAAAATGTACCCATATTGGACAGATTTCAAGCTCGGCTGGCCTGCAGAAGGTCATAACACAGTGTGTCCAAACAGTTTTAACGTCGGACTTTTATTTGACAACTCCAGAGGCCTTCAGTTCTTTCTGGTTTTTAGGTTTGTTTGTTTTGGCCATTCAGGTGCGTTGGGTGTCCCGCCGCGTCATCCAACTGTTTTCACGCTTAAGGGCACAAACCAATTTGTACCACTTAATGTCCAGAAGATAATTGTTGCAGCTTGTTGTTGTTTCAAAGGTGACTCAAGACAGCATCATTTGTTTTTGGTTCTTGTAGATAAACCCACGGCTTCTAAAACAATAAGGTTGCAACTTGAATGCTAAAATCTGTCAAAAGTCACTCATTCACCAGAGTTTTTCTTGTGCCTCTTGTGATGTCATCACAAAAAACACATCCATTTTATTTTTATTTTGTTAAAAATCTTTGAATTTTGAAACATGCAGCAGTAGAAATCCATACTGCATTACCTTTTATTTTGTTTTTATTCTCAGTGTACATGTGTTAATAAAAAATATGCATCACTAGGGAGTATCTTTAAATCTACCAAGGTTAATTTTTCCCGGTTTTGAGCTAATCTGTTTTTTAAATTTCGGATTCAATAAAAATCCGATACCTAAAATGAAAGTTGGTTGTAACCTGCAGACTTTCTCTTGTCTTTGAGGAGAAGTGTCTGCAAACAGGGCATTCCTTCTTGGAACACATCAGCTACATATTCACATTATCAAACCGAATTCTTTACATTCTTATCCCTTTGGACTATAGCTAGAATTCATCCTGAAGAATCCACACTATTACATTTTTTGACTTTTATGTAGCAACTGCATAAAGAACAATTAGTTGCTGCTTTTTTCAAAAAATTAAAAAAAAAAACATTCTCCCGGGATCTTTCAGGCTGGCTGTGAATAAATAGAATAGTTGTGGGTTTCACACTTGCCGCAGAGTAAAAGCTGCTTTCTAGTGGGCGGATTGGCCTCTCTGTGGAGGCCCATGTCCTCAGTGAGCTGTGTGTCATCCGTGGGAAGCCCTTTTACGCTCCCTCTGTTACAATGCAAATCCGAATGCATGCATGGAGTGGGCGGAGTCGGCATCCATGGAGAACAGGGCCTCGCCTTTTTTTGCGTGTTGCTCAGAAAGCCCCTACCCAGCATGGTGCCCTCCAACCTCAACCATTCAGCCTCTCCGGTCCCTCTGCGCCGGGCTGCTTCTCCTCCAGCTTATCAGAAGTAGGCACGGTGGAACAATGGGGTGTTCTATCTGCATGAAACCTGGAATGTGTGTGAATACGGCGGGCCGGGTCCCTTGGTTCTCTCAGAGCACGCTTTGTCCATGCCACCCTCACCCCCACCCTTTTCCTCCAATCCAAGGAACGCAAAGATTGAGAGTAGAGAGACCGTTAAGTGAACCCGTAAGGAGGGGGACTGGAGGAGGATGTGATGGCAGTGGCTGCTAAAGAGGGTTTTGAGGGTGGGAGAATAGGCAAGAGACGGAGGTGAAACAAAGAACAGCTCTCATTGCTTAAGTGAGATGTGACATTTCAACATCACCCCTTTTGATTTTTTTAAAGAGGCACTATTATGTCGAATCGACTTTTTTAAGCTTTACTTGATGTTATGATGTTATTCTCTCATCAAAGATATGTCAAAAATAGGATTTCTTATGTTTGAGATGTTTAATTTCCCATGGCAACTATTCAACTGTGCCAAACGCTTGGTGGGACCAAGCCCCACCATCAAGGACAAAGCTCCTCCTTGGGGCTGCAAGGAGGAGCTCCACTCAGCTCCTTCAGACTAGTCGGCCACAGTTAGCAAACACCTGGTAGAACTACGCAACTTCTGAGCTCATTGTATGAACTACTTCTTAGTGTAAATCTGGTAAAAAAAAAAAAAAAGGCAAACAGCTGAAGGATGTTGTGATGACTTTCTGAAGGAGAAGTGTCAGAGCAAGAGTTTCTTAAAGAAATATATCCCCAATTTCAAGGAGTTAAATTAAGAAGTATATAACAACATAGTTACTTGGTTGTGCTATAAAATTATTCTAAAACGCAAAAACGCATAATACTGCCCCATTGAACATAATATTACTACCAAATACTAAAACACAATATATAAAGTTAATGGAGTCAAGTTTTACATTGTGTCCGTTCTTCGATCTTTGTCCCCTTCAGGTGCGGCCAACATGTTGGCGGGTCAGAGGAAGAACCTGATCGCCGTGGCTAAGAACTGGTACCACCAGTTCTCCATCCACACGCTCAGCCTTATTCAAGGCAACAAGTCGGTGTGTGGATTTCACCTGGGCTACCTGGACGGGGAGATGGAGCTCATCACCCAGGCCATGAACACCATCCTGGATCTGTACAAGCAGGGCAAAGTCAAACCACGCATCGACTCCACCTGGCATCTTGAGCAGGTTGTTGATTTTTGCTATTTGCATCTCTATTTTTCACACCACTAATACATTGACTCAGAGTTAATGTTTATAATGGGCATTCCAAAGACAAATTTTAAAAAAAAACTAGAATATTTTCTGGAATTACACTATAATGTTTTTCACAAAAACATAAAAATATTCAAGAATTTTAAATGTGTGAAAATTAGCCGTCAGAACGGTAAAGTGCTGTAAGAAAGAGTTTTGAGGAAATAGAAAAATCAGCTACGAAGTTAAATTCAAATCAGTTCAATACAATTTATTTATACAGTGTTATTTTGCAACAAAAAAAGTAAATTAAATCATACAGGCTGAGTTCCTGCTTTCTAATTTGATCCTATTTATCAAACAATGCAGTCTGGGTCAGTTTAATGTTTAAATTGGTTAAAAAAAAGTTTTCCATCCAAGGGAGCCCATCAGATTGCCCCGAGTCGCTTTTAGATAGCCAAAGGAGAAAGTGTTGAGCTCAAATTGATCGATTTCAGGTTATTTTCTCATTCAGTTGGTTCTACATTCACATTAGAGAATTCAGCTTGTTTTCACAGTGAAAACAAGCCTGAAACATCTGCAACCTGCTGGCATCTGACGATTGAGCAGAAGGATGAAAGCTCTCAGTGATTTGTTGATTCTACAGATCTGACAGTGAACAGGGGAGTGTGGCTTGTGAAATTGATTTATTGTGAGTAATCTCAGTTTTTTCAAGATTTAGCAAGGAGAGCAGGGTGGATTTTCATGCAAGGTCAAGTTGCTTCAGATAATTTTCATACACTTAATAAATAAAATTATGATTTGACAACCTTTTGTATTCACTCAGGTTTTCTTTGGCCAATAATAAAAGTAGGGAGAAATCTCTAAAGGGCCAGCTACTGTTTTTTTTTTTTGCTTTTTTTTTTACAGCGCTGTATATCAAGGTTTTAAGATGTTATGGTTTTACAACTACAAACATTTTTTGCCATACCATTTCTACTGTTTAAAGTTATTTTAATCTCTAAAATAGTGCAAAAAATATCATTTTTATGTTTCAGTACCTCTGGATTTGGAACTGTATGAGTGAGGTCTTCTATTTTTGACAAATAAGAAAAAAAATTTTGCAAACAGGTTTGTCTTCAATATTTGCAGATTAAATAATTATGAAAACCACAATATGTCTAAACTAAGAAAACCTTCTTTTTTTTTAGTTTTTCAAGATAATTTTAATGCTAATTTAGCTGTCAGTTGACGTTTAGCTCACATTAACCTACACAGATTTAGTGTTGTAAGAAGCTTCCTACTTGCTATTTTGAAGAAAACTTGATTAAGCCGAGCTAAAACTATAATTTAGGTCTTTTCTTAATTTTTACAACATTATTTTTGGATCCGTAGCCATTATTTTTTATTTGTCTAATTTGTGCTCAGAAGTGCATTTCCGTAAAGAAATCTGGATCTGGATGTTAATCTGATTGAATCCATCCCTCCTCTTCTTGCTCTGATTGATCTAATGTGACTTGACTTCAGTCACTTCTGAATTACATTCATTTTTACATTGTGGAAGCGCTCTAAAGACACATTAATGCCAGGTAGATTTTGCGTCTTTGTGTGCTTGTTGGTAGGATCTGCAGCAGCAGCTGGGCGTGGCCCTGAGGCTCACACTCAGAGACAGAAAGTTGTCCACAAGACACTCAGTGTCTCGTGCAGCATAAGTCACTGGGGCCGACAGGCTCTGATTGTTGCAGACAAATTAACAGTGCTAATAGATATGAATAGAGAAGGAGAATGGATAAAAAAAGGGAGCGTCATAAGGACATCTTCTGTTGTCAAAACCGGAGCTGGTCAGTATTTTGGTTGGCCAGAGAGAAACACCCGCTGTCTTTCTCCGCCATCTGACGCTCTTTCTCTGCCTCTCCATCTGTCTGCTCTTTATATCTGATTCTTCTTTTTTTTGCCATGCTTAGGTTATTGACTCCCTCTCTGTCTCTCTCACTATCTGGCTTTATTCTCTGCTTTCTCCCTGTTCACTGTGTATCTTTTTTTCCCCTCTTTCTCTCCTGTTGCTATGGTGACATCCTTTAGTCAGCGTATGCGTCTATCTAAGGGAGGGGCTCTGATGTGTGGAAGAAAAAAAAAGACATGATGTGGAGATAGAGAGAAGAGATAAAGGTGGATGTCATGTCTTTTGGTGTAAAGTTTACAGGTTTATGTCTGCTGACACCAATACTCTGGCGCGAGGTGTCACAAAGACAAAAAGCTGCCGGGGAGGGAGCAGCGGATGAATTGTCTTAACCCGGGTGTAAATGCCACACCCTGACCTCATTCATCACAACCCTTCCCCCTTGTCTGTACTTGATTTACGAGAGAAATCTGTAAACCACAAAACGTTTAGACATTAGCATGACAGTCTCCTCCTACAGATCCATAAGCTGCAATGCTCTGAAAAAGTATTTTCATATTTCTTCCATTTTTGACTTTCTTTTTGTCAATTTTCAAATTCCGATTTCATTAATTAATAGATGTTCAGTGTGGAAAAAAGTTACTGCCATTCCATGTTCAATCATAAATTAAAAGATTAACCACTTTTATTTTGGTTTGACCTGTCTGACTTGAATAATCAACATGAAGTAGGCTATAAAAGTTAAAAGGGCAAAACATCATGATCCAATCTTAATACATTAGACCGATAACAAACTCACTGACCTGGAAAGAGTTATAAAGCCATTTCTAAGAGGTTCCATTAACTATCAGAAAGGAATCCAAAACGACATTAAAAGCACTGTAGACCTCAGTTAAAGTTATCATAACTTTAACTGAGGTCTACAGTAACACAACACAGCAACACAAAGAAACTAAAATGGTATTCATCGTACAGATCCAAGGTAAAAGGGGAAAAAAGACCTATGTCATCTACTTGCTCCAAAATCCACAAGGTTTTTTGAAAATATTCAGTTGATTCATTTGCAAAAGTGGAACTTTTTGGAAAGTGAGAGTCATCAAATCTTGTTAGGTTTGTAATATGTGGCTTAAAATTAACACAGCTCGCAAAAAGAACATCAAACAAACAGCTAGACATGGTGGTGGCTGTATCATGAACTGGCGCTGCTTTGCTGGTGCTGCTGTAGTTGTTGGAGCCATTAATTTTGCTCTTCAGCAGGAATCTCTCAAGGAGAATGTCTTGCCTTAAGATCAAATGCTTTGCAGCCAGCTTTTGGAGTGGCCTAGTCAAAGTCTGGACTTGACTCCAGTTGAGACATTTTGTCGTGACCTTACACAGGCTATTCATGGTCAAAAATCTCCAGTCTGGGCAAAAATTCCTCCAGAGTGATGTAAAAAAAGAGACTCTGTTAGTAATCGATTGATAGCAGAATTTGCAAACAGTTATTAGGCTTAAGGTGCAATTACTTTTTCAAATAGAGTTGTCCTGGGCATCTATTTTTCTAAAGTTGCATTTTGCTTTCATACAGTTTTAATTTGTCTGATGCAAAATTTTGTTTGACTCCAAACTTTGCAACTTGGGGGGGGAAATGCTAAATCTGTAAGGAGGCAACAAGAGTTT
Organism: Xiphophorus maculatus; assembly: GCF_002775205.1. Taxonomy (NCBI): domain Eukaryota; kingdom Metazoa; phylum Chordata; class Actinopteri; order Cyprinodontiformes; family Poeciliidae; genus Xiphophorus; species Xiphophorus maculatus. The sequence continues at coordinate 6,327,021 of NC_036458.1, read as the reverse complement.
TATTGCTCCGATCTTTTGCACAGATAATCATTTTTGCTAAATATCTTAGAGCTGAAAAACACCTATTTTAATAAATAAAGTTATTTTATATTGCTTAGCCTAGTTATTAAAGATGATCATTTTTCATTCATTTAAATTATATTAAAAATGTCTGAAAGTTTCTAATGTAACTTCCATAAACGTGCATAAACTGAGATTATGAAAGGGTTTGATTCACTAAAGATGTTAACCAGAATACACCTGCTAATAAAGAGCAATGACTTTTCATATCTTGTAAATAATGTTGGTGCAGGGATTTATTTTAGTTTGCAACAATTCAATGCCTTCATTTGAGTCCAATCAACATTGAACTGTTTACTAAAAGGCAGTCGTTAATCTTTATTCTGACAGGCTCTGTAACATAACTGCTTCATCTTTGCATTAATCAATCAATCACAAATTTTATTTGTATAGCACATTTCAGCAGCAAGGCATTTCAAAGTGCTTCACATCATACGAAACACAGAAACACAATGCAACATAGAATCAACAATCAAAACACAACATTAAGTCAGGTTCCATCAATAAATTTGTAATTGATTACGTTTCAAATACAATCCTAAACAGGTGGGTTTTTAAGAAGGAATTCGTCTTATGGTGGTTTTTGTTCGGATGATTTCTGTATGAATGTCAAATCAGTACACAATTACAGCTATTTGTTTCCAAAGGCTTGCACCAGTTGACGAGTCCCAGCGACAAGCAGGGCAGTACACCAAGTAATTTCTGGTAACTGTGTTGCAGTATGAAATCCTGGGGCCTTTCCCCCCCATGCACTGTGATAAAAGTTCCTCCAGCAATAAATGATGTGCAGCAGTTGTTCATAGATGGGACAAGTATTTGGAAAACAACTCAAGTTGTTGTAAAAATGTCCTCGTATTTACTTTATAGTCTGCTGTGTAGTGATTCAGCCATTTCAAGCTGTTCTAATATTTCTAAACCTGGATCTTTCATTTAGAATGTAACCTAGCAGAAACGTCCCACGTGTGACAGAACAGTGCCTTGCTAAAGGGCCTTTTTAACTACTTCACTTTATCACCTTGCTACTACAAGCTTTATTATATTTTATGGAAGATAATGAAACAGTCTGGCATACATTTCTATCCAGCAACCCTCAATCAAAACTTAATGGAGCCACTTCTTACTGGAATTACCTCTACAAGTCTTTTGCTGGATATCTCTACCAGATTTTGACATGAAGAGAATTCATTTATTTCCCACTTAGATTTGAAAAACAGCTAAAGCTCAGTCAGATTAGAAGAAAAGCATCTGTGAACATCAACTTTCAAGTCTTGCCTCCAGCTCTCAGTTGGATTCCGATCTGGACTTTAGCTTGGCTAGGTTGTTCTTAAACATGAATATGGTTTGATGGAAACCATTAGATTATAGTTTTGTTTGTATATTTAGAATTGTCCTGCAGGAAAGTGAACAATTCAAGTGTTTTTTTTAAGTTTCCAACAGGTTTTCTTCTGAATTTAGCTATATGCATCCTCCCATTAACTAGTTTGCTTCTCTGTACCTGCAGATGGAAAGTGGTTCCACAGCATTATGTTCTTTCCACTGTGTTTTACCATTGAGTTGGTGAGTTCAGGCAAGTTGTTATGGTTAATTCTCCACCACAAAAGCTGGAATTACTGTTTCTACATTCAAAATCAAATCTAATTTTATTTGAATAGCACCTTTCAGCAACAATGCATTTCAAAGTGCTTTACATCATAAAACACAAAGTCATGGAACACACAGTCAACAACTGAAACGTCACATTTTGCCATCGTTACACGTCAGATTGTTGATTTAATGTTTCATTGATTATGTTTCATTCAACTTCGCTTTTTTAAATTGTCTAGTTTGTCTAATTTAAATTGGACATCTCAGATGTTTAGGGTTAGGGTTTGAGAGTTTGAGAATTTGAGAGTTTATCTGAAGAATTTTCAGTGAAACTCCATGTAATATTTTAACGTCTGAAACTATAAACAACTCAGAGAAGTTTGACAGTACAACATAATAATCATTAGAGTGAAATGAAAAAAACATCCGTGTACTTCTGTCCTCTACTTGGTGTTTTATGTACAGGTGGTGTACCTGAGATTTGGAGAACTGTTTGGATTTCCTAGAGAGTTGATTGAAAGAACATCAGCCACTTTCGCTCTCATAGAAAATGATTTCTATAATTCCTGAACTTATCCCTCGTCTTCGTCTGAAGGATACCAGTTGCGCCGAACCCCTCCCTTCGCTTCCAGACTCCCACACTCGCTCTCCTGCCCCCCTCCGTTCCCATGTGTCGAAGTCGTCAGAGCCACGTTTCAGCCAGGCTTTACGTTGCTAGGAGATGGCCCTGTTGCCTTGGCATTGGTCGTTAGGTGGTCTGCCTGCCTTGCACAAATAGGGTGGGGGATCGGAGGGAAGAGGAAGAGGGGGTGTGATGAAGACAGGAACAGACAGTGGACAGAGCTCAGTAGTCAAAAGAGGAGGAGGGTGGGGCAGATCTTGGCTGGGATCCTCCACTCATCATTATGATGGAGAGCCACTCGGTCAATTTATCACTGCGTGGGGGTTTGAGGGCAGTTGTTAGAGGAGACTATTTACTCTGGGGGAAGACATTTTGCAGGAATATTTGGCAATATCTTCTGCAACACGCACCAACATGTATATCTGCTCTCGTCAGGATGAATGGGCGAGTTTTAAACGATATGTACACATCTTTAAGCCTTAAAATAGAACTAGCAAGACCATCTGCACAGCATTTGTGCTGCTGGTAGTCTGATAGCCATAATGTGCACTTCCCTGAGGATCATTGTGTCTAGATTAGACTTAGACATGCATTATTTTACCTTTTCAGCCTGATTTGATTCGTATTTTAAATTCCAATTTTTAAAACTGAGCAAGCACTTAGATGTATTTTTAAAATAAGAACTTTTTCTGTAGTATGTAAGAAGAGCTGCAGATAGTTTTTATGTTATGTAGATTAGACATCCGATATTTTATTTCCAAGTTTTGTCTAAATTAGTTCATTTAGCAGTCAAAATTATAAGCAGAGCTCCAACATAGACAAACATATGTTGACAAAGTCTTTTTAATTTGTCCTCAGCTTCTCATTACTGGGGGTTTGTTGCTTCTACAACAAAGAATGTGTGTAAAACTTAAATGCGGATGATAAAATATGAACTCACCGACGGCAAAAAGATTTAAGACTATTTCAGTGTAAGTTTATTTGTTGATTCATTTGTTGTGGTCTTCTGTGCTGCCTTGAAATGCTCAATTTGAACTTTGACAGTTCAAATATGTCTCGTTAAAAAGAGGACGTTAGATTTGAAAAGAGAGTCTCAGTGGCTTTATGGAAGTTCTTGCTTTTAATTTTTGCTTTTGCCAACAGTGAACAAAACTCAAAGGCATTGATGCACCAATCAGAATTATTCTTGTTTTATTTAAGGCTTTGATTCACCAATACCAATATCCGTTAATTTGTATTTCTCTTTAAGAACTTTCATAAAAGAAATACAAGTGCAACTTTCAACTGGGAGCTGAGTCAACATCACACCACATGCATGGGAGTTGAGTGGTTGTAAAACAGGGTTTGACCGACATTTTGAAACAAAGACAAAAAACACGGCAGAGGTGAAATTTTAAGTGGTTTCTGAATCTTATGTTGGTGATTAGTCTTTTTAGCTGCCCTAGCTGTAAACAGGAGTCTTTGCCTTTATTCCCCAATGAGAATGTAGCTCGTTATTTCATAAAAATGTGCAGCCACTCAATTTTGAAAACAATTGCATTAAAGTTGGACATTTAAACTCCTTAGAGAAGCTGTTTTTAAACCAAAACACCCACCGCACACTTTGTAATCATAAGTTGCATAACTTTAGATTGAAATAACAGCTAGTGCTGAAAATAAGTTTGTAAGTTTTAACTTCATGAGTTTAAATAACAAAAATTCTATTTTTTCCTAATAAATACATGTGACCCGAGCGATTAAACCACTTGGTAAAAAGTAGAAAAGGGAGTTTAATGTCTTAAATAAAAAAAACTGCAATGCTTCAAAAACTATTAAATAAACTGAGGTGGCAATGAAATGTTTGATTTTGTTTGATCTCTAGATTCTTTTTTTCTTTTGTTTTATTTTTTTTTGTCATTTTCCTGCCATATTTTGCTTGTTGCAACAGTCAATAACAGTTTAATTTCCTTTCAAACATTTATAAAATCTCATATTCTTCATATTTGAACACAAGTCTGAGTGGGATTTGTAGGCAGCTGTATTAAATAAGCAGATTAGAGATAACAGGCTTGCACAGCAGCAGATAATGCATTGGATTTGTTTAGTTTGAGAGCGACCTGGCTTCTTCTTCTCATTGAGGATTTCAGAAATGTCTTTGTGCTCTTTGCTTTATTTGTCCTGTATCCCAGGACTTTCTCTGATTGTCCAAGTCTCTTCCTCCAGGTTGGCGATGCCATGAGAAAGATGCAGGAGAGGAACAACATCGGTAAAATGATCCTCACCACCGAGCCCATGCCAGAGGAGGAGAAGAAGGAAGAGGCCAAGAAGGAGGACAAGAAAGAGGACAAGAAGAAGGAGGAGAAGAAGAAGGATGACAAGAAGAAGGACGATGGAAAAAAGGAGGAGAAGAAGGATGACAAGAAGAAAGAGGAGCCTAAGAAAGAGGAGAAGAAGGAAGAGCCCAAGAAGGAGGAGGAGAAGAATGAAGAGGCCAAGAAGGAGGAGAAGTGAGAGGGAAAGATGGATAGTCAAGCAGACCAGCAGCAGGGAGTTTGTGTCCTGGGAGCAGGGGAGGTGGCAGGGATGAGCTTGGTGGTGGAGCTGCAGGGGGATGGGGGTGGAGTGGTAGCAAAGATGGGAAGGAGTTGGGATAAATTGGAAATTATCACACCAGTTTCAGTCTTTTACCTCCCTTCTGCCTCACCTACTGGGTGATTTACGCAGGCATGGCTGCTCCCACCTCCCGTTTCCTCTTCTGTTCCTCATATTTACCTCTTTAAAAAAAATTTTTTAAATCTGATCCTTCAGACCCCCTATATGCTCTAATCTCATCTCCCACCCTCTGCCCCTCACAGTATTAATCGATTTTTGCTATTGGGAATCAAAGCATCAGGAGAGCCGTGGAGGATGGTGGGTTTGGTCCGAGCCTGGAGGCAAATTACCATCTCCCTGACAACCTTAATCTCCTTTCACACTCCGGCCCCACCCTTGACCCTCCGTGCCCCCTCTGCATCTCGACTCCCACCGTGTTAAATTGTTCTGCTCTGACTTCCACCTGCCGCCTCCTCTTCTTCCCCCCCCCTCACTGTGCTGAGTCCCCCCCATCCCTCACCAACACACACATCTCCCACAGCATCACCACCACCACCCCAACTCACCCACGAGCCGGACCCACAGACAGGCACCGAAGGCAGGCAGATAAACCGAGAACCACACCCACCCACCGGCACTTGTTTTCTGTGTCCAGCTTAGTTATGTCACTACTGATGAGTCAGAGATGCTTCTGATTGGCTGATGCTCCTCATAGAGCTCCCCTGGAGATATTTTCATTGTAGTTTTTTCGCTCATCATGTTTAAGTATGTAGAAAAAAAACATCTTAGAGCTTCAGAGCAATGGAAATGCTTTCCCATCAAATTCCATTCGAGTTCATGTCCTTGCTTTTCCTCTCATAATGAGCCTCTCTGTGCTCTGTTGAATAGCCTGGCTGATATTATTTTCCAGCTTCCTTCTCCTTAGTTACAGATTTTTCTACCCGACCAACTGTTGGCAAGAAGTTCAGGGTGCCAATTAAGAGAGAAATTGTTTCTGTGCAAACACACAGACATGCACGCTCCAAATGCGATGAAAGAGCCGCTGTCGCACCAAGACAGCGAGTCGCTTGAAGTGAGCAAGTGAAGAGGGTTTTTTTTCTTTTGTTTTCCTTTGCTCTGGACTTTCTTTCCTCCCTGAACCTCAGAGAGGAATTTCATTGCATTCCTCGCTTCCTTTCGATCACACTGACCCAGGAGAGGCGAATTCAGCCGGCGCTGTTGTCCGCTCTTCGCCTCCCCACCTCCTCCCTCTTCCTCCTCTTTCTGTTTCCCTCTTTGTGGTCGGCATAGCAACAGGCGTCAGGCTCGTCAGAGATGGCACTGTGGTCTCTCTCTCTTCTTTTTTTCTTCCCTCTCTCTCTGTGTCTCCTTCATGCTCTTCTGACTCTGCGTTTGCCAGCAGTTGGTGCTGTCAGCCGGTATTTCAACAGGTTGAAGATGTTTTAGTAATATGAATCTAAACAGCAGGCGAGGCTGTTTTTTAAGCATTTAATAAGACTCGGCTAGCCTTATTTCAACCCTGTCTAAAGTCTAACATGTTACTTTAACAGTTGGGTTCGTAACTGTGGCTATTAACGGCTAACAATACATCTACATTAAAAACTCCAATGCTAAAAATAACTGAAATTTTAACAACTACACCGGTGTGAAGAAGTATTTTCTTCTGTTTTTCCTTTCTTTTAACCACATTGAACAGTTTGTCAAGCAAATCAAAGATAATTAGAGTGAATAACAACATCTAGTTTTCAATCGATGATTTGGGAACAAAGCTATCCAAATCAGTCTGGCCTTGTGTGAAGAAGCAATTGTCTGCTAAATTTAATAACCCTATGTCTAATAACTGGTTATGCCACCCTTGGCAACAAGTACCGGCGTCTTGCTTTTGCAATAACTGGAAATGAAGTTGTTTTTTTTTTTTACTTTGTACCATTGGTCTTTGCAGAACTATTTTAATTCTTTTTATTTGTCCACTCTCCCTTGGATGTCATTTTTGCCTAATCGCTTACTTGATTGGAGCATTCTGTGTGGGTTTAACCACAATCCATCTAGCGAGAAATCTAATATTCCTCAAAATACTGGAGGGTATAAACATAAATAAAAAGAGCACATTTCCTGACTTTTTTGGATACCTTTTATTCTTAATAATTCAGTATTTAAAAATTGCGTTATGTATTTAATGAGGCTATCCTATACTGACATTATGATGTGTTTAATGATGTGAAACATCTAAGTGTAACAAAAAGGAAAAAACAGAAGAGAAACACTTTTACATGACACTGTCTGCCAAAAGGGTGGAGATAATAAATCATGTGATAAAATGCAGTTTTTCTTTCTACCTGTAACTAGTAGCTGTGCTACACAGTGCTAATGCTTGTGTAACGTGACTGTTCAGTTTCTAATGCCAACAGTGTGTGTCAGTGGCCCTTTACTTGCTAGTGTAGCACACTGCTGCCCCGCTTATGGACATTGAAAATTTCATCTCGGTGTCATCATCCTGAAACATGACGCCTTCCTGACTACCTGCCTGCCTCTGGGTCCGGCTTCAGTGTTCAGACTCAGATGGTGACTAGTGACTTTGTAAAAAACAAACAAAAAAAATGTTTCCAAAAAAGAAAAAAAAAAGTTTTTGTGTTGGCATGAGTGGCCTCCCTCATGTGCTGTGTGTGGTGTGCCATTGTGTGTGAAGACGTGTGTGTCCTCAGGTCGTTTGTCAGGTTTTAAAATCACTCTCCCTCCCTGCCACATTCCCACCTCACACTACTCTGCTACAGAACGACGTAGCTTCACATTGACCCTCCTCCATCTCTCCCTCTTGTCTGATAAGAGGCCTGTGTTATGAGGACAGTTGGTATTAGTATTTTGCACTCTGCTCGCTGATCTTAATGCACTTGCAAGCATGGCGGTGGCACTCCAGTCTCAGCCTGGCTTTGAGTTGTCTTCTTTCTTTTTTTTTTGTTGCTCCAGATTTGCAGCCCGTTTCTTATCCCTTCAGAACAGGTGGCACAAACGCATTCACTTGTTTAAAGGTTCCACTCATGTGCTCCAACTTTTCAAATGCATTCATTCTTTCTTGGCTGTGGGAAACAAAACGCGGAGCTGGGTGAGATGGACTGGAGTGCGACCGCCATACTGGTGTGGGGAGTGATTGTGCTCTGTCAGCCTCTGGTTAGTGTTCTGTTCTAATCTGCTGGGCTCCCTTTGTGAACCTGTGGACGGTGCTTCTGTTCCGAGTGCCATGTGAGAAACAATTGCTTCAGTTAAAAAAAAAAAAAAAGAAAGAAAGATGTTTTACTTACTATGTTATTTTGATTTACCTTTATTTTCTTTTTTGTTTTTTTTGTTATCCAAGGGTTTAAAGTTCAAAGCTCATACAGTACTCTGTGGGGACCCGCTAACCTGCACTCCTTTTAAATGTGATAAAGTTGGGGTTTTTTCTGTTGGTCCAAACCATGTGTGCCAAATTGTATGTATATTCCTCTGTCAATGCTTTGAATATTAACAGTGCATAAAAATATATTAAAAAAGAATCTGCCTTGGGGTGCATTTCCATCAACCCAGAAGAGGGGGAAAAATGCAGATATGCACCAGTTTTGTATATCAGGGAATAATGGGACTTTTTCTCAAAAAGTTTGTGGGTTTTAATTGGTTGCTCAGACTAAGGTCTGTTTCTGTTTTCTCTCCTTTCAAAAAGGTTACCTCTATAAAAATCAGATTATCCTGCAACTAAAAGGAAGGAGAGATTAGGACTCAAAACTTCACTGGATTTCCCCAAAATCCAAAGCTTCACCGCATTCTTCTGCGCATACGTTTCTGCCAGCATGTTTGCAAATGGTCCGTATAGCAAAGTGAGAAAAACAGATGTTCTCACACAGCTGTGCAGTGATGCAGATACTGTAAAACAGCCCAACAAGGCCCCAGCTTATTGGCTGATCAGCCCCAGACGCAACATTTCCGCTTTACAGCCGCTCTCTCCGTTCGCTGAAGGTTTGTAAGTCATTTCTCTCTTCCTTCGCTGCATCTGCAGAGCTTCTTGGCCCGTGCAGCAGTTTAGCAGCCAGCCAACAGTCCTCCCGGTATAAACCCCTTTCCCTCTGCACTCGCTTTCACAGAGAATAAAACATCATTTTGACATCTGGAATTTGATATTGCACGCATCCATCTGCATGTGGAAAACAGATTAGTTTTTGTTTTTTTCTTCCAGCATTTCCCCATTGGTTCAATGGAGCCAATGCCTTTGAGACGATCTTAATCAGTGAGGCGGTGCTTCATGTCTGGAGTTTGAGCTCAAGTGGATCTTTTGGTTAAAAGCAGGCCCACCCCCTTCCTACTTTGGTCTGCCGTCTGGAAGCCCTTCAACTATGGTGAAGCCGGATTGTATGTCATCTTGAAGTGGTTTCTCAGTCATTCCAGACATTTATGCAAGAGAAACGCAGAGATGTACAGCTTGGGAGAAAATAAAGCATTACAATGTAAAAATAGGCAACGCGTGGTCATTTTCCTAGATGGGATGGCGCCAATTAGCACCCGTAAATTAGGGCCCGAAGACAAGCGTTGAGGTCAGTATTTCAAATCCTCATCTTCTTTCTCTCTTGTTGTGTCGTTAAAGTTCCTCACAGAAACGTTGCTGTCGAGCTCTGACGTGATTTTTTAACATTTTTTATTTTGTTTTATATGGTTTCTCAGGTCATTCCAAACTGCAGTTTTCCTCACCACTAATACACACACAGCGGTGCCACGATGTTCATGACACAAACTCCGACTGCATGATTATCCTTCACAATCTCATCCGATGTGAAAGAAGGATCAGTCAGTGGCTCCTATTCACTCAAACATCTGTCTGCAGCTCTTAAGTTCTACGCAGTCTCTTTTAAGAGTAATGCATTGCAGAGATGCTAAAAAAAAAGCACAACCTGCCAGGGCTTTTCATGTACAGTACAGTATTACAATGCATGTTTAATCAACCAGAAAATAAAGCACATGTGTGTAGCTTCTCATCAGTTTTTCATAGTATTGTGGTGTGAAGGAGGAGCGTGCCAGTCCACCGCAGAGTCCCTGGTCTCACCTTCAGCACAGGCATTGCCAAGGCCAGCTGGTAAAGCCGTGTGACATCTTAACCTATCTCTGGGAATGCTTCGGAAAAACTCACTTCACAACCCTTCTCTCGTAAGCTTTGTCAGCACTGGTCATTTTCTACAGCGGATACCCAACAGGTGACTTCCACATTCCCTTTGCTCTGATGTTTTTTGGGTTAAAAAGAGAAAAGCAGAACAGAAAAACACACTCCTCGTCCCGACTTTGTTTTTTAAACCCTTTGAACTGATGCTGCTTCTGTGCTTGACTCTGGGTTTACCGCGTGGTGCCATGCTGTCCACATGGCCTTTAGAGCTTGTAACGCTTCAGTGTGTAATGTTACCATATGCCTTACATGTTTTCCAGGACTAATAAAAAAAGCATCAAAAAAAGTCAGGAAATGTGCTCTTTTTATTTATATTTATACCCTGCAGAACTTTGCAAATAGCTAGATGTATTGTGGTTAAACCCACACCGAATGCTCCAAAGTGCCTATTTTTACAGTGACGTGCACATCATACCATAGAAATACTCATATAAAAACTGAATTAGTTGAAATGGTAAAAAAAAATAAAGGTTCAGAAATGCTGTGCGAAATGATCCAAACTGTGACGTCGGGACATTAAACATTCAGAGATTCAAGCACGTTCTTAAAAAAAGAAAAACCCATTAGTTTAAAAAAAATCTAAAAATACATACATATTATTTCCATTCTCAATTCTGTTATTTACATTCATAGATAAATAAGGAATGACTGACATTTTACAACATAATACAATAAGACAAATGACTAATACAGTTGAAATTATATTAAAAACGTACACGTATAAGTTTCTTCTCTGTAATTTTTCAATTTGGACCTTGCTGATTTCTACGCAATTCCTTTAGAAGTCAAGATGGTGGACAAACGTGTCAAGTAGGTGGGATCCGGGTACCCTTTCCTGCAAAAGACAAAATAAGAACAAATTAGCTCAGATTTGTCGATACTGACCTGGAGTTTGAAACTGCATTCACTCACTCAGATTTGCCTCCATATAAGCTGGTTTTGTGTGGGATGCAGTCCCAGACGACCTTGGCCTCTGTCCCTTTGTCTGCCACTGTGAAGGTGAGGCCCCCCCTGAAGGCTTTTTCCAGCCGGGGAAGCAGCTTCTTCGCATTTTCATTGTCTGGGAGGTAGGCTTCGAATACCGCCCCCTTAAATGGTTTTCCAGGTGATGGATGGCCCTCCTGATCAAAGATAAATCACATTAGAACCAAAGTGCTAACATATACAATTGATAGCACAGTACTAATGAAATAGCTATAACCCATTTGCAGTCACTGACACTTTGGGTAAACCTGTGAAAAAATCACTTTTATAATAAACTTAATCAATATATAATCAATGTTTCTGTTGATTTGGTTTAAAATTAACCTACTGAAAGACACAATTGGTCCAATTTTTAGTTTTCTGGAAAAAGCCTCGAGACCTTTAAATAAAGGGATAGTATAGTGTATTTTCTAGGCAAGTAGTCCCATTTTATAGCACAATCAAGTAACTACATTGTAATCGGTTGTATTAAAAATGCTTTACATATCAAATATAACTTAGAAGAAATTTGTTTTACAACTTGAAATTTGTTCCCGTCTCTTTAAGAATCTCCTGTTCTTGGACACTGGTAGTTTCGATAAGAATTATCTAACCCCATTAAATGGACTGGATCCATTTTATTAAAGATTTGTAATGTTACACCACAGCACAACAGTACTAGCTTGTATGTTTGCCAGTTAATATGCATTAGCACATAAGAAAGTGCAAGTTGAACTGTTTGCAAATTATTTATGAAACATTTTGATTTGCAGTCAAAAATATGCCACTGCAAAACAGTTTAATCAATCCTGTTGGGTGGGCTGCAAGTCAAGTAAATAGGACAATGGGGGTTGGGAGAGTTTCTTAAGGGTCCAAATGCATAGTTAAAGTTATGTTCAAACGCCAATATAGGAAGAAACTTAAAAAACTTTTTCTTTTTTTTTTTACATAGTTGGGAACCATGGATGAAACTTGTATCCATAACTGCAGAGGTTATGCTCTTAGCTTGTGAAACGTTCTGATGCTAAACTGTCAAAAAATTTAAAGGTCTTTTTTTCTTGTGAAAGAAGTCTATATTCATCTTGGAATTTAAGTCTATTTTACTTTGGAAATGCAGGTTTTGAGTAGCATCCTTGTCTTGGTTGCTTTCTCAGTAACAGTGAAAGCCTTACCAGGCTCTCTAAAAGATAACACAAAAGCTCTTTATCAGATAACAGCGACGTAAGATTCTAAGTAAGCTACTCACCCCTTGGATACCATTAGGAATGCGGTAAGTGATCTTGATAACGCCGTCCTTGTGTTGACCTGGGAAACTCATGCTCAGTTTGGATTTCTTCATTTCACCGCAGATGCCTTGGGATGTCTGCTCTGCCTGACTGCAGACTTTGCAGTATCTCCAGTGCAACATCTCCAGGCACTCTGGGCACAATGTGACTCCACACTTGGTCCTCACCAATGTTGTCTTGTCCTTCCCACAATAACAGGTCTGCTCGTTCAGACCTGACCTGGACTTCTCTGAGGTGCTCTGGGTCTCTGCAGGTGTATGCTCTGTAGCATCTGGTTGGTTAGCCTGTAATGTTATCTCTTTATCACCATTCATAGGATTCTTTCCAACTGTGTTTCCATCCTGTTTTTCCTTGAAGACTTTCTCTTTCTTCTGTGATGATTGGCTATTTGATCCATTTACAAGCCCTTTCTCACCAAAGTCTCTACCATAGGTTGTTTTCCATTGCTGACTCTCGCTGTTCTTTTCAACTATGCCAGCTTGGGGGGATACTAGCAATTGATATGTACTGTCCGGAGCTTGTTTTCTGCTTTGGGTTGCATTCAATAGTAAAAATTGGTCGGAGAAGTCGTGCTGTTCAGGTTCTTTAGAAAATACCTCCCTCAGCGTAGCAGCAACCTGGGAGCAGAGCTCTAATGGACCAACGAGATACAAGTTTTTCTTCATCGTGTGGATAACAACCTTCTTGAAGCGGCTCCGCACTTCAGAGCAACAAGCCTGTAAGGTTTCATCTTTGGTACTAGAAACCCCCAACTCCGACATGCGCAGCTCCTGAACTGAGAAGTCACCACTGACTAAGTCAACAAGCTTCTGTAGACGTTCCCGACATAATGTCACTTTGGACGAATCAGCCCCTCTTAAGATAACAGTCAAATTCTGATTGCCATCAGAGGAGCTCTCTTTCATCTGGAGATCAGACGTGAGGTCCTCCACCCGGGTGCGGTAGGCCTCCTTTATGTATTGCCATATAACCTGGGAAACTGAGATCTCTTCATGATGGACTTCCTGTTTATTCCTCACTGTCTGGCTACTAAAGCTGGAAGACCGCTCGCGGACTCCGACTGAAGGTTTGCTGGAATCGTCTTGGCTCTTCTGGCCCAAGATTTGAGCTTTCTGTTGAGGTGTCCCTGAGAAACTACTGGCTCGCTTTAAAGTGGATCCAGACCCTGAAGGTAGAAGTGCACTGCTTTTTGGAAGGCTGTAAGGAATTGAAGCAAACGGAGCTGCTAAATCTTTTGGTCGGGTATCTATCATATCTGTAGTTAAAGAGGTTTTAATTGGTGAGAATAAAGAGGGAGAAGATGTGTGCGCGGTCTTGAACAATATGTTCCCTCCAGTATTTTGGGCTGCTGCTCTAGAAACTCCTTCACCAGAAATCTGTGTTGTTCCGGACAGCACATCATGCCCCAGAATCGGTTCCTGGTACGCTTGCCTGCTGGGTGATGAATTTGGACGGAAGGAAAAGCTGCCTAAACCGGAAAGTCCTGAGTCTTTAAACCGAGCAGCCAGCTTATACCTTCTTGCTCCATCAATTCTTTGTTCATCTTCCTCAGATATCTGAAGCCGATCTATCCTTTCATTCAACTGTCCTTCAGTAGGAGGTGTAGTCTGGGGTAATCGCTCCTCATCAGCATGAAAAGGTGATGAGCCAGAATTATATGAAGGAAAATTAAGAAGACTGGCAACACCTTCCTTTTTATTTCTAACTTCCTCCTGGCCCATTAGAAGAGAGTATCTGGCATCTGCTACATCCTTGTTGCTACCAATAAAGTAAATATTCTGCTCATCTTCATTCAGAAGAAGTTTTGGATATCTTGCACTTACGTTTTCCAGTGCCCTTTGCAGTCCTCCTCTGGGGCGAACTATAGTTTTAGGGAGCTGGTCTCGACAGATCTTTGCCTCATTTTCCTGGTAAAGTCGACTTATTGCCTGTTTAGCTAGTTTCATGCTCTCTTGTCCCTCTTCCAACGCTGTTGTACCAGCAATCTGCAAAAACAGAGTTGTCAGGCCTTGATTTGTTTCGTTCACTACCTCGACACCAAACTGACTGAGGATTTGCTGGTATTCCTTCTTGCAGTGCTTCTCCAGATACTGGAACATGTCTGCATCCACAATCAAAGAGGACTCCTCTATAAAAGCAGTTGGAGAGTGCTGAGCTGCGCTATCTGTGTGATTGGCAGTTTCCCAGTCATCACCACCAAGAGCACGATTTCTGCTTGAAGTGAAGTTTTCCCCCTTTGTTGAAACATCAGCGTCATCTTCGACTTCTCTGTGTTCCTCTTGCCTGGTTGGTTCTCTGCTCTGATCTTCTGACACTTGAGGCTTCTGTGATGTCTGAAATGACCAAGTCCTGCTGGAGGCATTTGGACCTGATTCTTTGCTCTCTGAGAATCCGGGACCAAGTAGTTCGGCCAAAGCAGCCTGCACTTTACAGTACGAGCCAAACAGTGTGCAACACATCTCAGTAGCAATGGATTTTATCTGGACATCCTGATGACTTTTATGAAGGTTTTTTAGTGCCTTGATTCCCCCAGGAAGTCTGCTGTAGTCAACCGTTGCTGTTAAGCTTAAGACAACCTAAAAACCCCAAAGCAAAACAATTTAAGTTCACCCTTCTTATTGAATTACTTGGCATATTGTACAAAATTTAGGTAATATTTTGTACCTGGTCTGGGTCCAAGCTTTCTGGGCTCTCTGAAGCATTGAGTTCATACTTCTTTCCATCTATTTCCAGAATGTGCCGAGATTGTTGAGCAATTCTCTGTGCCACTAAGAGAGAGGGGTCATTGGAAGGAAATCAATCAGAGTCTGAAAAGCATCCTGACTAAGCGTTTCTGCCATTGGCTGCTCCACTGACTTGCATAGAGGCATTTCAGCTCAGTTTAAATCACTGGTGACAGCCTAAAGGCTGTACTGATGCTATGTAAATGGATGCAACTAAGTTTTGATAGATGGGAAATTATTTATGTTGAGCTGAGAGGCTTGGGTGGAGTTTTACGTGTCAGGAAATAATACAAATGATCTTTATTAGGATCTAGAATTATTTAAATCTAATTTCAAGTGCACAATAACACACAACAGATGCAATACTGTGATTATTTATTAAACAAAGATTAAGTTAAAGTGGAAAAGCTGTGATTGAAGAAGTACATCCCAATGGTTAAATGGATTTCAGAATCCCCTTTAGCAGCAATAGAAATAGTTGTTTTCTGTCTAGCTTTATCAGTCTCTCACATTAATGTGGATAAATTCATTGTGATTAGAGAATAACTGTTTCTGCACAGCTTTCTTGAGGTCTCACTACAGTACTTCAATCATGTAGATAGCTGTACTTGAACTGGGCCATTGAAAAACATTGAATGTGTCCAGTCAATATTTTGTAGATACGCTGCTGGGTTTGGGATTATTTCCTACCTGGCCTCAAACATGACTCAATTCTTTTTGGTATATGGAGGAGTAAAACTGTCTTTTCAAAGGCTAGAATGCTTCCAGGTTCTGTGGCTGCAAAATTAACCCAAATCATCATCCCTCTGCAACTTGTAAGGTATTTGGTTTTCTCCAAACATGGAGCAATGCAGTATGGTCAAGAATCTCCATTCTTGCTAAACTGGTTCAAGGGACTTTGTTGGAGAAGTCTTGTGGTTCAATCTGATCGAGTTTTGTAAACCTAAATTGCATTGCCATATTAATTTTACAGAAAAGAAGCTTTCTGCTGGGGAAATGAAGCGAGGGCTTTACAGTTCTTTTACTAAGTATTGAAAATCTGACTTTAGAGTGTGTTTGGTGGCACAGAGTCACAGTCATCAGATTGTTTGGAAATGGCATCAAAATGCCTCCTACATTGGTGAGCAGCAACAAGTCCTCCTCTTAAGGCCACTGCTGATGTATTTATTGCCTGACCAGTTGAAGGGGCAAAATTCTGTTTTTACTGTATGCCGGTAAAAATACAGATGAATACTTATTCAGTACATTTTGCTAGCAGCATCTTTCCCATTGAAACCAAATGGAAGTAAGCAAGGTGCTGTTGGTTTGTTTTCGTTTATTCAAGAAAACACTTCAACCGACTGACCTGCACTGTCCTCAAAGGTAATGAGAGCAGATAAAGGCGTTGGTTTCACAATCGTGACATGGTCTATTTCCCCTCCTCCATTCCTGGCTCTGAGAAAGTGAATGAGTAACTTGTCTTTCAGCCTGTCATCTTCTAGGTCCGTGGGCAGCCCGCTCACCCTGACAATCCTGCCCGCTTCTGCCATCTGCTGGAAGAAACACGGTCACTGCTGAGTGGGAGAAACTTTCTACAAGGGAATGAGACCAATCAAAAATACGTTGTCCTGGAGAGACGCTGATTGTGAATATCCGGCTGATGGTGAAAAATAAAAATAAACAAAAGTGTGACCCCTCTGTTAATTATAGGGGTTTCTATGTGGGAACCCCACCCTTGTATACAGGAACAAAGATATGTCAGATTATATCACCCTCTCCTGGGGTTACAAGGACATTACATCAATATACAAAGAGAAAATCCATCTTAATCAACGTTATACTGTATGTATAAACCTTCAAATAAAAAATGGCAATCAACTTCACATCGGTGGGTTTTTAATCCTCTTTGCTTCTAAAGAAGAGCTGACGAGATTATAAGCCAATTGTATATTATATATTTTATGAAGCCAAAACGTGTGACGTTTGGTTATTTATTCTTCTCTAGAGCCATTCCCCCTTGACTGACGCTTACTTGAATAGAAATCATTTTAAAAAATGCACAAAGCTATTAACCCCTCGCCCCCATGTCCCCCGCCTTTCTTCTTCTTCCTCACCACCAACCGATTATCAACTAGTTTGCTGCTCTTTGACTAAATTCAACACTACTTTGCTGCACGTACTGAAGCTTTTCGTACATTCCGCCTGCTTAGGCTTGTACTGTTTCTACTTACATTGATTTCAGAGTTTTGCTGTCAAATTTGCTTCCAGAAATCAGCAAGAGGCGAGTAATTACCCCATAACAAGAAAACAGGCCACATTTCAGAGGCGAGTGTCAAGGAAGTAAATAAATCAGGCACAACTCGGCTGAATCAGATCGCAACACAAACGATGAAATTATTCGGCGTAGCGCTGCGGATCTCGCTCGAATGTAAACATTACTGACCTTGCATGTGTTTCACGCTGATGTCTCTTTTCTCAACTTTCGAAGATCGACACTCTTCACGGGAAGAGGAGGAAAAGCGAAACTAAGTATATTTTGTTTGGCTTCTTCCCACTAGGGGGCAACCAAATGTCGATGCTCCGAGTATGCGAGCAAGTTAGAGCTGCTTCATCCAGATGTTTGTTGGTGCTTCAGCTGTTTTATCGTCTCTACTAAAATGAAAAAGAGAAATTTTAAACTAAGTGAAAACGGAGAGTTTGCAGATGATGTGATCAGAAAGTTTCTTATTGTCCTAATTTTGTTGCTACGCGAAAATAAAATCATACCACACTCATGTTGGTAACAATTGCATGATGTGTATTTTGCAAAACAATGACAGTCAGTGGTTCTTTTTATTATTAAACAAAATACCAATCGGTATTCAAAGTAAGACAGAAAAGGACTGAATTCATTTGACCACATTACAGTTTTGCAACTGTGTAAAGAGTGTAAAAGTTTAGAAAACAAAGGTTTGCACACAAATAGCCTAGACATCTTACTATTCATTCAGGTATAGTAAGCTTTGTAGATGACGATTTTTGTAAGATCCCACCTGGCACAAGGTCCTGGAAACCACCCACATTTTTTCACAGTTCTTTCTCTTAGAACCAACATTTTAAAATCTGGTTTTCTTGTTTGCATTACGGACACACAGGGAAGGGTTACATTTGTAGAGCAGAATAAGAAAAACATCATGATTTAGAAATCTCAGAGCTCCTGACTGCTCAACATATATAGTATTTCCACAGACCACAACATGTGGCTTCCACCATCATCTTTTTAAATCAAAAAGCATGACTTGTTTTGATAGTAAATCGTAACAACAGCTCCAGCTTGATGAACTTTCTTAAAAGAAAAGTTAACACTAAATTATTGTTCTGTCTTTAATGCTTTATTTATACCAGTATTATACCGTGCACACCTGCAGGAACAAAAACATTTGTTACTTTGTTCAAAAGAAACATAAATTAAAGGAATCCACCAGCCATTGATCAATTGATTATTTATTTGTTTATTTTTATTTTCCTAACACGGAAAGCCACTAGGTGGCGGTATTGCAGTGGCGCATTAAATGTCTTCTTCCGCCGCTTTCGACGAAGCAGAGAACGGTGTGGAGTTTATCCAATCAGAAGGCAGGTTGTGACTCGCTGTGCGCAGGCGCCGTGAGTGAAATATTTCATGTGTTGTACGTAGTGTCCGGTGGAGGTCACAGTCGTTGGAGCAAACTGAGGTTAGTTATGACACATATTGTAATCAGAACACAAAAAATACAAAACTGTTAAGTTAGAGCTTAGTGTAACAGTCATGATTACCCTAAATTGACCCTTTTTTGTGCACTAACGGTGTTGTAAAACGGTTGCCTTGACTGGCCGGGGTTTGAGTAAGACGAGCACGAGTTCCACTGTCTTATCTCCATCAGCGAAAGCTAACTGCTATCTGTTAATATTTAAGCCGCACACATTTTACTGATACATTTCAAACAGCACACTATACTTAATAACGTTTTAGTTGGCTTGGTGAAACAACACATTTAAATCTGGTAGGAATTTGCTAGCGCTATCAATGCACTGCTAATCTCTAAGCTAAAGCTAGCTAATGATGAGCTAAATTAGCTTTACCCTACAGCCGTGGTTGGCATCAACCAAGGCCACTGTTTGTTTGTCCTGCAGTGAAGGGATTAACGGTGGCTTTTTAAGGATTTCAACAAAGACTTAATTGGTTTACATAGCGTGCCATACTAGTAAAGTTGCAGTCGGGGTCACCGAAACGTTCCTTGTTTCCACCTGCAGGTTGCTGCGGTCATGGCCAAGCTGTTTGAGTCTATCGGAAAGTTGGGGCTCGCCCTTGCTATTGGTGGAGGTGTTGTGAACTCCGCCCTCTTCAACGGTGAGTGCTGCACATGGACAGCTTTAATAGTTAGATAAGGGAACATCTGGCACATAGTACATTAAAAATAATGTACAGTAGTAATGGAACCTATTCTATAATTGTAGTCGTTATGATCTGAGCTTGTTTGTTTTTTAATAGTCAGCCCACTCATTTGACTAATATGTCTTTTTTCCCTCTTTCCTACATTCATATTTATATTAGATATGACATCTGTATAAGAATCACTTGATATAATTATGCTCAAAATGGTCTATATTACTGCTTTCTCACTGAAACTTGTGAAATGGATAAATGGTCAAATTAGTCAACAGATTCACACAAATGCTCCAATATTAATTTTACAAAACATCAACGTTCCAATGAGGGAAAAACCGTAATGGCATACTCTGTCTCTACATTTTTAACAATTGTTCTTTTAAAGTAATCAGTTTTTGAGACTTTTTGATTATAGCTAATTATTTTACCTCAAGAAAAGTAATCAGCTATGTTAGAAAACATGTAATACATAATTTATATGTATAATGTGTATTATTGACAATATTTCTCTTTACAGTTGATGCAGGACATCGGGCTGTAATATTTGACAGGTTCAGAGGTGTACAGGATGCAGTTGTCGGTGAAGGAACCCACTTCCTCATTCCTTGGGTTCAGAAGCCCATCATCTTTGATTGTCGATCCCGTCCACGTAACGTGCCTGTCATCACTGGCAGCAAAGGTGAGTTATTTAAATAAATTAAATTAATTTATAAAAATTAGTTTAGAACAATCAGTACAGCCATATAGGTAGAATCAAATCCAAATCCTTCCAATTCAGTCCTACCAATAATATAATGCAGGTGAGGAAAAAATATCTCTTCAGGAAATTTCATCAAGGCCTTGACTTTGCAAAAGTCTCTTCTAAACAAACGTGACGACAGTGGAAAGGAACCACAACCCTTTATCCTCCATCAGAACTGAATTTACTAAAGGCAGCTATTTACTGTGACTACAGGAGGTTGGGAAGATGGAGCAAACTTGAAAAAAACACTGAATGTTTTTCTCAGATTTAACATGAAACTGGCAGGCTGTGTGTTTCTACAAATTCTTTCAAACTATACAAAAAAAGAAGAGCTAATGCACTCATGACATGATGTCTTAAACTCGCAGTTAGGTTATGTTCTATAAATCACTTTGAACCACTTATTCTGCAGATCTGCAGAATGTTAACATCACACTGCGTATCCTCTTCCGGCCGGTGACGAATCAGCTGCCCCGCATCTTCACCAGCATCGGCGAGGATTACGATGAGAGGGTGCTACCGTCCATCACCACAGAGGTCTTAAAGGCTGTTGTGGTGAGCCTTTAAGAGCCAGGAAGAAAGTATTTTTTTTTTTTTAATATTGTTGGAATAATCACTCAGTCAAGCATCTTTTTCCTTACAGGCTCGGTTTGATGCCGGGGAGCTCATCACCCAGAGAGAGCTCGTGTCTCGGCAGGTCAGTGAGGATCTTACGGAAAGAGCTTCCACCTTCGGACTCATCTTGGATGACGTATCACTGGTAGGAAGCTGGTTCTAAAATTTCCAACAATGTCGTGTTTTTTTGTATCAACTCCAAACTAATTCACAATTCTCTTTTTAGACACACTTGACCTTTGGTAAAGAATTCACAGAGGCTGTTGAGATGAAGCAGGTGGCCCAGCAGGAAGCAGAGAGGGCCCGTTTTGTTGTAGAAAAGGTATTACTCAAAACACTTGTTCAGCAAACCTTCGTATGCATTCTCCTCGGGGATGCTCAGCAGTCTAAATCTGACATTTTTCTGCATGCTTTTTTAGGCCGAGCAACAGAAGCAGGCTGCCATCATTTCAGCAGAGGGGGATTCTCAGGCCGCCTTGCTCATCGCTAACTCCCTGATGGAAGCCGGTGATGGTTTGGTGGAGCTCCGTAAGCTGGAGGCAGCGGAAGATATCGCCTTCCAGCTCTCACGCGCCCGCAATGTCACTTACCTGCCGTCAGGACAGGGCACGTTGCTGCAGCTGCCCCAGTGATAGCCTCCCACCTTAACCAGCTGTGACATGGGCCACGGAGGGGCCAGCTTGATGATTCAGCAGGTGGTTCTTGCATCTTCACATACATTCGTCCCACTCTTTCTCAAACTACCACTGGACTTGGCTCTGCTGTTTGCAGAATGGTGGGGGATAGAGTGAGAAGTCTGTGAATACATTTATGAAGTCCACTTTGGTGTATGGAAATAAAGAGGAGAATTGCTCCACCTTTATCCTAACATATTAAACTTTGAGGAAGATCATTAGTGCAGTTAATTTGACTTGCAGCTTTCTCTCAGAACGGGAGCACTGCATGAAAGAAACGTTAAAGCATCAAGGGAACTGGTAACTGATTTAAGACATGCTAAATTGCAAATGTTATTGTGCTTGAAAGTTCATTTGTAAAACAGTTTTCAGATCTCAAATGTGAAAGGCTTTCTTTTGATTTATTCCACAAATAATGTTGCCATCTTCTACAAATTAGGATGTGCCTATCTAAAAATAAAGTGTATGCTCTCTTTAGTTTAACTTACATTGTCAAAAAGCCCCATGTCTCAGAAATGACACAAGTTAATAAAGATGTCTTTCTACCTCCTATTAGTGGGTGTATTTGGTGAAAGAGCGTTTTATTTTTATCGACTCTCATGGAGCCAGATTAATATCTTACAAACATTTTACCCAAAACTGATCCGATTAGATAATTCTCTATTAGGTTGGAATTGATTTTTGTCTTCAACCAACATTACTAATGGTCTCAACTGGATTAATGGTAATTAAAATGCACCACATTTAATCCTGCATTTTACAATTTGTGTGGAAATGTGTAATCAAGGTCCCCCAATTGTGGTCTATTATTTGTACTTTTAAATAAAAAAAAACCCTGAACAACCACAAGTGATTATGCCATGTGTGATTTCAGATTTCGTTGCTGTTCTATTCCAGAACAGCAGGTTAGGTTACTTCTGATTACAGACTCTTTCAAGCTTCATAACCTTTGAACTGGTGGAAAAAAAGGAATTTTTTCTAATGTATCCCCTTGGTATTAATAAATCGGTCTGTAACACAGCTAATAACATACTGATGGGGTATATTTTTGAGATTGGTCCAGATATTAATTGGCCTAACAACTATTATGTTTTCTACATCTGAATAACCAAATATTACATGTGGAGGGCCCTCATGGCTTTATCCTTGAACCGCTTTTATTCAGTACCTATATGATGTGTTTAGCTTTGATTTTGGGGCATTTCGATATAATTTATGTAAAGTTCAGTGTTGTCACTGGCCAAAGTCTACTACGGTCTTACATCAGTGGCTCCATAAGAGTTGTTATTGGATCCAAAAGCAAGGTAAACAATTAAGAGTCGTGATTAAAACCACTATCAAGTTTTGACATCCTGTCTATTTCTAAAACATTGTATTACCATCTTAGAAAAAAAACATTGCCAGAATAAAGGTAATGTGAACCATCTTGACACCTACAGTTCTCCAAAATATTCTAGCCAGTGTTCCAAGAATAGTTGACAAAGTCTTCAGTTTCTAAGCTCTTCAGTTCCTGGAACAACTTCCTGAAAACCAGTGATGTGAAGAAATAGTTTTCTCTTTTAAATTAGTGCTGAAATTGCCACTGCAGTTCTGTAAAGATAAAGAAAGAGAAAATACACAGAAAAAAAATTCAACGTTTATTTATTTTGTGCTTAGATTTAAAGAAATGTATTTCTTTACATTTGTTCCTTGGTTTTCCTGCAAGGTGCCTTGAGATAATTAAATTGTATATGAATAGAGTTATTAAAATAAACTCCCAGAGAGCAGATAAGGTGAACTTAGTAAAATAGTACAATTTTAGAACCAGAAGGAAAATACAGATTCCTGTATGGTTTCTCCCATTGTGTGCGCGCCCTGAACAGTCTCTAGCTTCCAGGGAAGACCAACAGAATCGAGACACCGTGGGGCGCGCCTGCGCCCAGACAGCGGCCTAAATGCCTGGGATGAGCGCGGGAGGACGGCGGCGCCGTAAACTAAGAGCTCTGCTGGGGCCACGTAGCGGGGCTGAGGACTCCGGTGCGCAGGTATCCCCGCAACCGGTGTAACGTACATTAATAAAAAAATATCCTCCCGTCTTTTTTTGCACACATAACAGAAGCTGGCATTACCCGTTCTGTGTGCACATCCACGAATGTACATAGATAGATAGAGGGAGGGCAAGCAACCCTGCTGAATCTGTGCAGCTCTGATTGCACGAACGCAAGAAGGAGGTCGCTCTCGCTCTCTTTAGACGGAGGTAAGCCAGTGAAGCGACCGCAAAATGTCGCTGTTTTAGTGGATTTTCGGCACCTACGGGACTGACATCCAGGACAGCTGCCAGGGGAAGCGCACACGGGTTTCCGGAAGCCGGTGGCCGAAGCTACGGTAAAAACTGTCTATGAACACTGACTTTGTGACAGTGTCGAGTGGAGTGGGTTTACCACAGCTTTTTTTTTTGTTTGTTAGGACTGCAGCTTACAACGAGAGGGAGATACTGTGAAAACAAAGCGTGACATTGGCTTTAGCTCGACACGGGCCCGATAGCTGCCATTTATTATCTTCAATGTGCAACACAGACATAAAGTGTAACGTTTGTGCTAAAAACTTTAACGTTGATGCTAGCTTTAAGCTAACTAGCAACATTCTGGGCGGCTTGGGGTTAAAAAAAAGTGAAAGTGCGTGTGTTTGTTTTGGGGTAATGCATGTAAGCAAAACGTGAGATAAAACTTAAGGTTTTGAGATTATTCTGCAGATACATTTACCTAAAAGGAGCATATTCAGCTAATGTAGCAAAGTTAGCTTGTCATGTACAGGTAAGGTTAGTAACTGCAGACTTTAGCTAGCGGGCTAAGTAGCATAAGTTGCCCGGGCCTGTACAGGGTTTCTGCTATTCGCTGAGCAGTGTTGCCTTTTAGGTTTTAACCCTTTGTGCAGTTATAGTTTTCATCTTCTTAAAAAATGCATACATATTCAATTTTATTAGTTAACTGGGGATAAGATCTGACACCATTGGTTTCTGTCAAATTTGGAAATGTCTCAGTCTGTGCAGCAAAAGCTGAGATTACTTTCCCCCCTTCTACTTTTCATTAAGTTCAACCAAAAGATTTGAAGCAGACTGCAAAATCAGAGCATTGCTCCATGACCCGATTCTGGGGTTTGATGGCCACATACCTACAGAGGCATGAAGCATCCCTGCAGTGCACTGCGCAGTGAGCTGGTTAAGGTCTTATGAGTTTGGACAGCGTGAGGAATGTGAACCTTTACAAGCTGCAAGAGGAGAAAGCTCATTAAAGTCTAGACTTGAGAGGGTGCATGGATTTCAGCAGCTTTGCATTGGAGAGTAAAGCGTGGCATATTTGAACTGCGGAGATCTCATCTGTGTCACAGGCATTTTGGCTAAGCACTTTTCAGTATGTGCAGCATTGTTTGTTTGGTACAGTTGCTTTGCAGTAACACTCCCATCCTGTGTCATACAGATCTTTAGCCACAGTAGCATCTATCCGGTACATGACTGGTTTTGTGGCTTTACCTATGCACAAAAAAAGTTTTCTGCTTGGTTCTCAGAATGCCTCCCAATAGCTGATCGAGGAAAACTTTTAATTTGACTTTTTAGAGAGAAAGCAACTTCACTTCCTCTGTGCTTTGGATGAGTAAAAATGTCAGTGATACATACAAATATGCTTGATTTTCTTTCCTTCCAATAAACTTGTTTTCAAAATTGTCGAAGTTGGGGGGGAAAAAACACTTATCATTATACTTGTCATTTGCATAGGTAGGATCTTAAGATCTGACAGGTTGTGTAATCTAATCTCAGTTAATATTGAGCTCTACATGATTCCCACATCAAAGGACTTCAGTATTTCACAGCGAGTGAAACTCAGAAATGACTCATCATTACTGAGTGGAAGCCTTTTATGCAGCCACTCAAGTTTACTGCTTGTTTGTTTGCACTTAAAAATTCATTTGATTATTGTTTTGGGGTTTTCAACGGTTTTATGCAGTTGGTACCAAATCAAATAAGTTTGGTTTATTGTTTTGGACCACATACGCTTGACAGAGAAGAAAACCACCTGACTCGACTTTTAAGTCAAGTATGTCAGGCTGCCGTTTTGCATGCAGTTTATGCTTCTCTGTCATGTAGACATGGGATAATCTGTTCGGTTGTGTGTCTGGGACGACCATGTGAGGCGAGTTGCTCTGTCAGTGCTGAGCTCCCCTCCCCTCTGCGGTTTTAATGCTCTGAGAAATGCTGTCCGATTCTCAGAGGGGATCAGAGTCGGCATGCACAGGAAGGCAGGTGTCTTATGCTCCTGCGTTGCTTACGTTTGTAATTGCAAAGTTTGGCTGAACTGGTTTAGGTAGTTACTTCTTCTAGCAGTTTTATGTCCTCTGCTATTTCTCATCATATATTTTTAATTATTTGGTAAGATTCAAGTATAAAAACAAAGCAAAGCAAATATAACTGCATCTAAGTATTACTAATGAAGTGCAGAATGATTATTGAAGGAAGCAAAGTATGTAGTAAGTGTGGGTAAATGAACACGTATATTTGATTATGGTGGCATTTCCTTAGATCAGAAACGTCTTTTTTTTTGTCTGAATTACAACCAAATAAATTGAACATTGTGACTAATACACTCGAAAGTAGTATAGATTTTTTATTTATTTAATGAAAACATAATTGATAAATTGATGATGCTTTCTATAATTTGGCGATTATAAATTTGAGTGAATAAACATGAGGTAGGTTCCTCAAGACTCGAATGTCGGATCATTTTTATTTAATATAAATATAAAGTATTAGGTCTCCTTACACCAAGGAAACTCACCATCTCTTCAAGCATTAGGTGAGTTTGTCCATAATAAAGCCTTTTCCAGCAGAATAGGCAGAAGTCAGTGTTATGATCCACAAATACAGGGTTAGAAATGAGGACTCAATGAGTCGGTGAGGCCAAAAACCACAGAGCACACAGGAAACTTTGACTTATTAATTTATCCAGGAGGTAACAGAAGAAACTAGCATAACACACTGAAGCACTGCAGACTTTATTTCCCTCAATTAAGATCAGAGTTCATGATTTGTAAATAAGAAAAAGCCTAGGCAAAAAATGCCATCCAGTGGAGAGTTCAAAGAAAAGAAAAAACTATAAAATAACATAAAGGCCTATTATACATGTTGCGACATATCTTGATGCTCCCTCAAACCTTTGAGTAAATTTTCTGTGGTCAAAAGAGGAACATTTTCGAAGAAGTACAACCCGTTACATTTGTCGTAAAACAAACGGAGCATTTCATAAAAAGAACATCATGTTGACACAGTGTTGCCATGTGAAGGTCTGAGGCTGATTTGCTGCTTCAGGACCTGGATGACTTCCTTCATTTGGATCTATGAAAACTGCTCTGCAGTAGAAAAACCTGAAGGACAATCTGGGAAGCTTATGGAGCAGGGCAATGACCCCTAGGATTCTAGCGAGATCACCTCTGATTGGATCAAAGAACAAAAGTTTTTTGGAGTGAATTAGTCAAATCTAGATGTAATGCTTTAAAACAATTCAAAATTTCTGAATAAAAACAATTCTGCAATAAACAGTGTGCCAAAATTCCCACACAGAGATGTATAAGACTGTTTTTTTAAGTATAACAAACACTTGTTAGGTTTTGTTGGCAATTAGATTTATTTTTATATGGGGTCATGTTAGATTGGATGGCATTTTCACTTTATTAATAAAATCATAATTCAAAACAGTTTTTTAGTTTTTTTTCCCCAGTATTTCAATGTTAAACATATGATAAAGAAATGTGCAAGGGTGCAAATGCCTTTTCACAGTATTGTAGTTGTCATTATGGAATTGGATTATAGCATCCACAAAACGTTAATCACCGAATCAGTTTACTACAAGTACTTCACTAGCAAACTACAAAAGATATCCTGACAAAAACAGGTCAAAGACAAGAAAAATAAATGGAAAATAAGTGGCCTTGTAATATTTAATTCAAATTCTTAGCAACAAATTTACTGTTGCACAACCAGGGTTCATTTTGTGGCATTTTACAAACTGTGATTTCAAAATCTGATTTAAAATTAAATACAAATCACATTATATATGTATATATATATATATATATATATATATATATATATATATATGGTATATATGGCAGCATTACTTCATTGTTTTTCTTCTGTAGCCAGTTGGGCGTTTATTTTAAGCCAAGAGTGCATAAGTGCAAGATGTTTGTGAAGATAGAGGCGATATTTTCTGTCTCCAAGAAAGGAGATGCTGATTTGTGTGTATGGTGCTATAGGAGGTTTTTTCTAGCAAAAGAAACCGCCTCGATGCATACTCAGAATTACTGGTAAAGGCTTTTTGAGGTCACCCAACTGTCAACCTGGAGACGCCTCAGTACGAATGTGCAACCTTCCAACTTTTAGTATATCCATGATTCAAAGTCAAGTCTAAAACAAGCATGAAAATATATACATCTTTTTCGGTGTGTGACTTGTTTATAAACAAGATAATCACACTTTAGGTTACAAGTATAGCAGATAAGTTTCACTGACAGGTTGACATACAATTTCCTGTGGTTGTGTTTGCAATAGAAGCTCCAGAGCTGTGGTTACACTACGCTTTCTAGCAGTCAATGGGAGCTGCGTTTACATGTGCTGCTTAAGGCGAAAGAACACCTTGATGTTTTTCAGCGTTTCTTGCCGTTTCAGGTGAGCTTCTTGTTTCGGAGAGGCATTAACATTGTTGTGAATTGATTTTTACTTTGGTTGCAGTCCAACTTTAGATAAAAGCTAAAGGACAGTGGTTGGATTTTTGCTTTTGCATGCTCCGCTTCGGTTTGTTTCGAGGTTTTCTGCTTTACTACTGCTGCAGGAGTGCGCTCCGTGGTTTTTGACCTTGCTTAAAAGTTTTTAAGTTTTTCATTGTACATTTGGAATAAAGTTTCTGTTTTCAGTTAAGCGAGTTCTCTAGCTGCGTGTCACTTTAGAAATGTATCTGTACGTTAAAATTGATGAGATCTTTCAGTTGTGGTCGAGAGAGACATTCGGGCTGCACAGTTTTTAAATTTGAATTTTACTCGCAGTCATTCGTGAAACCTGTGGTTTCAGCTCCCACACTCGGCACTAAGACAAACGTCTGTGGGTAAATGTGACACTCGCTGCTTCAAGCTCGACATGCCTGCAGTTTCAGGTCGCAATCTCACCGTTTTTTCAAAGCGAGCGGAAGAACATCGTCTTTAATCTCATCTGTAAGCCTCTTTGTGTCTTCTTTTTCTCTGTCTTGCAGTTAAATGGAGCTTCGAGTGAGACGTGGAGGTGCTGACAGGTGAGCAGTCTCCGGCTCACCTTCGCTTGCTCTGGACCCGAAAGACCTTGAAAAACTGACGCTGAGATTTTGTAATCAGATTTTGTTTCCCAACTATATGGAACAAACTTTGGGACAGTTTTAATGTCTTACCAACTGCGTGTCCTTCTCCGGACAGAATGGACGCTCTTTTTGAATCAGGTTGATCGTCTCACACCTCGTCCCCTCCTTCCTATCTCCTCAGAAGAAGGAGGGTGGGGGATTGGCCCCCTACCCCTCCTTGCAGGCTAGGCTAGGTTAGGCTAGTCTTTTTTTGCAACATAGTCTTTTCTCTTTTATATTACCTTGTGCTCACACCTGATATAATCCCATCATCACTTCTTCATGAAATCCTGCCAGAGCCTGAAAGAGGAGGTTTCCATCCCCAGCCTGGGCGGGATGTCACAGGAGGAGGCACGTAGGACGCCTGTGTCCCAGAACTATTATCACTCTAATAACCCGGATTTGGTTCTGACGGGAAAGGTTCACAGGAGGGAGGTGAGTGGAAAGCCTTATTCTGTGTTGGTAGACAACAAGATGTCAGCCAAGACGGCTGGGACGGACCAAAACATGGGTCAGGTGCCGCCTCAGCATGTGACTTCACAGCAGCATCAGCAGTACTTCAGAGAGGGAGCGCAGGAGGCGGGGTCGCAGGAGTCCGAAACGGGAAACCAGGAATCCTCTGATGACACTGAGGTTGATGAAGATGATGAGGAAGAAGAGGAGGAGGAGGAGGAGAGTGAAGAGGGCTTCAAACGTGAGCAGATCATCGTCGAGGTGAATCTGAACAACCAGACGCTTCACGTATCCAAGGGTGACAACAAAACTGGAACTGCAGCAGATGACTCAGAAAGAGGAGGAAGTGATGAGGATGATGAGGAGGAAGAAGAAGAAGAAGAGGAGGAAGAAGAGGAGGAGAGCCATGACGAGGAAGAGGAGGAAGACGAAGAGGACGAAGCGATGGAGAGTCAAACGACGCGGTCGAGAAGAACCAGACAAAGTTCTTCATCAGCCAGCCCGCCAAAGAGGAAAAGCCTCCGAATGGCCCTGAGCGCCGCCACAGCAGGAATGACCACCAGGGGGCGGCGGAGGCGCATGGAGCCTCCAAAAAGCAAGCGCAGGTCGGGCAGGTCGACCCCGTCTTCCGCAGGTACAGAGAAGACGGGCGAGAAGGCAGAGCTGGAGGAGGAGAAGGAGATGCTGGCGTGCGAGAAGTGTCCCCGGGTGTTCAACACACGCTGGTACCTGGAGAAGCACATGAACGTCACACACAGGCGGATGCAAATCTGCGACAAATGCGGCAAGAAGTTCGTCCTGGAGAGCGAGTTGGCACTGCATCAGCAGACTGACTGCGAGAAGAACATCCAGGTAAATCTGACTTCATTCATTAGTTTTTATTTAACCTGCAATTAAAGATTGAGGTGGTGCAGGTCTGGTGTTTGAAATGATAACAAACCACAGTTAATCAGACGCAGGTGTATCCCAGTAAATAATACTAACCCAAAATTAAGTCTTTTAACAAAACATAAGAATGATACAAATGTATTTTAATAATAGAAATGATAAGTTGTGACTATTGAAATCATGCTGCTGTCCAGCTGAAAGTCATTAACATTCTTCATAAGGAGGTTAAGCCGCAAAAGGTAACTGCAAATGAATGTGGCTGTTCCCAAATTGCTGTATTTTAGAATAATAATTGGAAGCTCAGTGGAAGGAAATTAAAGTGTGGTTATGAAAATAGAACAGGTGAAACTGCAGCCTGCTGAGTTGTGAAGCAGAACCCATTCAAGAGTTTGAGGGAGTCTTATGATCTACAACACAGATGGATCAAAGCAACTGTTGTTAAACCACTGTTTAACAACAGTGGTTTACAACAACCTTACCTGTTTTTTGGGGGGGTTTTTTACACAATACAAGTTTCTTTTTCTTTACATGATTTTGCTCTCTCACAGAACAAAGTGGTTGATGTGCAACTTTTTAATATTTGTTACTTTTCCATTTCTGTATGTATTGTAATACTTGCAAAGAATTGCTGAAACCAGAAAACTTTTTGATTCTGATTTCTTCAGATGCACACATTTTAAATTTAGACTATAGCTGCCTTTTGTTACCTGAAACTGTAAACAAAGGCTGCATTCCACTAAAGCAGAGAAGTTGCTACATGATTTTTATTTATTCATTTTATTGCCAGATTGTACCCAAGACGTTAGGCAAGATCTGGGCACCAAAATCTGTTGAGGCAAGTGTAAGAGGAACTGACTCAATCTCAGTTGCAGTCAGCCAGTTATCCTTTCATAATTCTCTCTTGTAGTTTAGAATTTCTTGACTTGAAAAAAGAATGCTTGCTGTTTTGGTTGATTGATATAATAAGAGTAGTAGACTATATTATAGTTGGCAAATGGGCCACGCTTCAGGTTCATACAGATTCTGGAATGATCAAGAGGAGCAACATAATGAATCTCAAATTAATTTTGGCATCACTGCACTGGATGTTTTATTGAGAAGAATTGGTCTGTTCTTTCTAGAGGAATACCAGGAAACTATCATCATTAGTAATCCACTAAAACATTGTGCAGTTTAATAACACACAAGTTGGTGTTTTCAAGACTTTATTTCTTTTAGTTATGCTGGTTTTTCTGCATAAACACAGAACAAAAACACAACATTTAGGGCTAGAATATTACATTAGATCAATAAACATTTTTAATGCAGAAATGTGGTTTTAATGAAAAGTATATTTAAAACCCGTCTAAAGGTTCTTTTCAAAAGGTGCTTTTAATCTCACAAACGAGACTTATTGGAAGGCAGTTTGTACTTTTATAGGGCATCAACCTCAACTTTTATCTGGGAATGTCTTTTTCATTCCCAGATGAATCCATTAAAACATGACCAAGAGGCTTCATGAACATTATCTGCTCTTGCTTTAATCCAAATGCTCTTAGAGAATATTTGAAGGAACAAGATTTTTTTCCTCGCTTGTTTAGCGTCATTGAGACGTCTTTGGTAGTATTTCTGCATTACAATCTTGACAATTATTCATTGTGAAGTTAGTAATTTTGTGGCGAAATGAGTGTTCCTGTTTTATTTGCTGATAAATATTGTTTGTGAGTTTTGAAGCTCCTTTGAACCAAATGACTCCCTCTGGCAAAACTGTCCCCCCTCGTCAGAGTTTGTACAAGAGTTCAGTGCGTTCAGTTGGCTTTAGGTGTTTGACAAATCCAGTAGTTTATGATCCTCGGTATTCCAGTCATCATACAACAATCTGCCGAAACCAGTCTGTTAGCGGGATCATCAAGTTGTTGGTTTTTTTTGACTGAAGGTTTTGTAGTTGGTTTTAGATTTTTATAGAAAATACAGTATGCACACATGCAAACGCTGAGGCAGTCCACATTTTCCAAGTTTAAATGACTGATGTGAATTCGACCCATCTGCATTAAACATTTATACATGCATTGGTAGCTTTACTGTAGCAAATCTTTCGATTATCTGGTGCTCTTGGAGTCCAGATATAGTTTAAAAACACATGCTTGCATATTTGCAGCACAGCTCCTGTAAGCCTGTATCCTTATCTGCTGTTCTGTTGTGGCTTTAGTTTCCTGACACTGAATGGGGAGGTTCAGCTTTTGAATTCCTGAGGGACTCGCAGCTGTTTTGATCGCTTGAATTCACCCGATTTTTGCTGACTTTGATTTGCATTTTCAAGTTATTTTAGACCACAGGGTATCTGAACAGCTGCTCAGATTTCTACTAACAATGCCACGCTGTGAGGATGTAAAGTTATCTTTAAAAGCACCATTTATAAAACTGCTGTCATTTCTCTCTGAAGCAGGAAACGGTTATATTGAAGATTTTTCTCATCTAGTCTAAACATACATCCCCCTAGAAAAGTCTGTAGCTTTAAATCTCTAAAGTTTAGTTTCTTTCTACCTCCATAGTTTCTGTTAATGTTACCAAAATACATCAAATTAGTTTTAAACACTTTTTAGTTTGTGTATTTTTAGTGTGTCTTCAATGGAAAGACTTCATAAACTCATTTCTGTGTTACATAAGTGCATGTGAGTGGAGTTTCAGAGCTCAAAATGAGCTAAATAGAGTCAAGCCTGAGAGGAAATCATGTGTTGCATGCAACTGTTTCCATTGAATCTTAGCAGTTTTATGGAAGAAAAGAAAAACTCACCTTTTTATAAGAGGAGAAAAAAACTCCCTTTTCAAGCCAGCATAACATTAAGGTGTTTAAGAGCTCCTCAGATTAATTGAGAAAGTCTGTAATTTTGATTAGACCAAAGCCATACCATTAATTAGTTGTGTTTTTTTGACATTTCTCCTGCATGTTGTGGGAGTTTTTCTGTGCTAAGCTTTGCAGCCTGAAAGATGGCAGCTGTTAGAGAAGCAGCTTTGTTTTATGGCTAAGTAATATTTTTGAATAAATTAGTTGTAGATGTTTACATATCATGATTAACATGAATGCCATAAAGTTTTTTAACTTTTGAGTCGTTCAAACCAGGTCTTTTCCTCAGGTGCATTGATTATTCTATGCCATTGATAAGTTTTAAAACAGAAGTTTAGTGCAGAAGTTGGAATTTATTTTCTCCACTACCCATAAGGTAGAAATGACCCAGTTTCAAATCTCATGTCCTGCAGTCAGTCCCCCTCCTCTCACTGTTTTTTCCAATTTCCATTTCATAGTCAGAAGGAAAATCAAAAGAAAACACAAAGAAAATAAAAACCTTGTAAATAAATAAACAAAGGAGAAAATAGGAGAGAGGGAAAAAGAGAAAATATTACAGGGAGAACATCAATGTATGATAAAAAAAAACATACATTAATTAAAAAAAGACTACATATATACAAAATATGGAAACAATGGCAAAATGTGAATAATATTTCATAATAATGTAAATAATAATATTCCATGATATGGAAAAAATTAGAAAATAATAGGGAAAAATCACTTATAAAACAAGATTTGGAATAAAAAGTGAAACTAAGTAATATGATTATTTAATGCTATTAAAATTGAACAAATATATGAATTTGTTACTGTGTAACCAAATTGGGAATTTTTTAGATTTTGGATGCAATATTTTCTTGTGCACCAAGTTAGACACTTATTATTGCTAATTGCTGCAATCACTTGCCTCAAATAGAAATAATTTCCCAGATTAATCAGACGTTTACCCTGATGTTACACTTTTTCCCCAGCAGAGGGAGCTAATGGACTTTCAGAAAGTTGTACCTACTGATAAGAAACCTCAACACTTTATTCCATCCTAATAAATATGTCTGCTCTGGTTTTCCACAGTGTGTCTCCTGCAACAAGTCTTTTAAGAAGTTGTGGTCGCTGCATGAGCACATTAAGATTGTTCACGGCTATGCAGAGAAGAAGTTCTCATGCGAAATCTGTGAGAAGAAGTTCTACACAATGGCCCACGTCCGGAAGCACATGGTTGGTGAGTTGGGCCTTATAATTATTTGCATAATGTTTCAAGGGGTCAGCTCTGACAACATGTTTATCAATATTATTGGAACCCCTAAAATAGCTTTAATTATCTCCCTTCATCTCCAGCTCACACTAAGGACATGCCTTTCACCTGTGAGACGTGTGGGAAGTCGTTTAAACGCAGCATGTCTTTAAAAGTTCACTCGCTCCAGCACTCTGGGGAGAAACCTTTCCGCTGTGAGGTAAGATGCTGTTTTAACATTGCCGTAAAACAGAAATGCATTAATTGCCTCTAATATTTACTGTTGTTCCATAATGAGGGGAATTTGTGCTTTATAAATGGAGAGTTGGGTCCAAAAGTACAGTAAATATGTTCTATGTTCACAAGAAATACAGAATAAGGAAATGTAATTAGGTGAGTTATAGGCATACCATAAAGATATCTGCCCAACAGGTTATTGTAGTTATGGTTACATGAATTACACTCAGCAGGTTATTGCTTGTTTGCATGTAATAAGAGACACAACTTATTACATGCTTGATGGTAAATGCAGAAACTCATTAGAAGATACAAATGCAATTCTAGACCAAGATATCATTAATAACATGGAAACATTATTAAATGTTTTCCAACACAAGCAGCATATCTCAATATTTGTATTAAAGCAGAGAAAATAACAGATATTAAAGCCCGGATTTGTTTCTTAATTTATCTTTGACAGGGTAATAAAGAACAGGTTATGTTTGCAGTTTGTAATTAAATCTTTCTGCAGTGCAAATGACAACAGGCAAAAGCGCTTCTGAA
Organism: Xiphophorus maculatus; assembly: GCF_002775205.1. Lineage (NCBI taxonomy): Eukaryota > Metazoa > Chordata > Actinopteri > Cyprinodontiformes > Poeciliidae > Xiphophorus > Xiphophorus maculatus. The sequence continues at coordinate 6,292,045 of NC_036458.1, read as the reverse complement.
TGTCAGCTGTCCTCTGTGTGACTTTCAATTACCTTTATTTCCCCTTTTATCAAGTCTCTGAATCGCGGTCCTCTGGGATCTTTCTGTGATTTTGTGGCGACAGTCACGCCTTGCAACATTAACGTATCCTTTTCATCACAGCAGAAATTACACTCCTTCTGCTTTTCAGAGATATTCCAACAGATGGCGTCATGATGCATTTGTTGAGTGAACTTTTCAATTCCAAAGAGTTATTTCCCTTTATTTTGTGCAACATTTCTTTTCCTCAGCCCTACAGATAAATACTGAATGTTTGATAAGAAGAGGACTTTCTTTAGACTACGAAAAGTCTTAGTTTGCAGAAAATACCACCATGCTGTGAAACGGTATTTGCTCCCATTACACAGTCCGTTTCCTCTCACCTCCCAATCTTATTAAATCAGATTTAATTCTGGTTTCCTAGATTTTAAGGAAAGCTGTGTTTATTTGATTTTCTCAATAGCCAAACCCAATCTCTACCTGATTTGTAGAATCAATCAATTACTTAAATAGAACTTCCATGCAATATGAAGTAGGAAAAAGCAACACTTCTTGCCTCGGTATGAAGAGAGTTTGTTAGGGGAAAAAAGTCACTCGCATGTTTCAATCTGAAAAACAGGTCACAAAAGGCTTTAGGACTCAGGCAGGACTCACTCAGGCTCTCAGTGAGAGCCGTTGTACACAAATGGGGAAAACGCAAAGTGGTGCTGATCCTACCTAAGAGTGGCCAGCTTTCCAAAATTACTCCAACAAGGCATTAACAACTAATCCAGGAGGTCGCAAAACCCCTGCAGGCCTCATTTACCTTAATTAAGGTCGGCCTTCAACACCAGAAAAAAGGCTGGGTTGCTATGGCACCCAAAGTGAAAACCCACTGCTGACCAAAAAAGCCTGTCTTGCAATTGACAAAGTGATGACTCAAAAGATTTGATGGGACAACATCAAATCTTCTGTTGCTTCTGCTGTTACACAACCCAACCTTTCAGAAATAAGAACATTTTGCTTTCAGTCACACATGGTGGTGGTAGTGTTATGGTCTGGGACTGTCTTGCTGGCCCAAGAATTCTGCTCTGGTGTATAAAATGCCAAAGGAGGAATATCTCTGAACACTAATTTAAATTCCAGCACACTTCAGATCCTCGTCACGTGGCATATCCAAACCACCAAGTCCACCTCTGATTGGCTGGGGGAATAGTGAGATTTTGGAGTGACCTAGTAAAGGTCCGAACTTGTAACATGGCATTTAACAAAACCCTTTAATGTGAGCAATTATGCAAAGAATGTTAGGGCATTTACTCATCCATAGTAATGCAAGATTTATCAGTGATCTAAAAAACACAATAGTTGTTGCTGCTTATTTGGTTTAGGGGACATTTACTTTTTTCCACATAGGGTCACATTTGTTTGAATTGCTTTTTTTGCCATAATAAATAAAAAAATCTAACATTAACAGTTATTTGATGATGTAAAACATTTAAGTGTAACAAAAAGCAAAACAAAATAAATCTATAGGTGGCAAATACTTTTTTACTGCACTTGCACGTGCATTATGGCGCTCTCTGCTGTTTTCTGAAATAAACTGCAAAGAGCATCTCTATAAAAATGACTGATGACCAGATGCTGTTGCTTTAAAATTAATGCAATCAATGTTTTTTCACATTCTATTTAATATTTTCTTTTTTACATCTTGAAGACACAGTTTATAAACCATATAAAGTCCTTTAAACTTTCAAAGAGGGAGCAATTGATTTCTTCCCGTTGTGATGCTCTCATTTAGTTTTCTACTCAAAGCAGCAAAGCTGAGTTAATGGGTGAGAATCCATATGGCATTATAAGTGAAGAAATCTTTTAAACAGTATTTTGCATAATGTTCTTTTTTTTGTCTTTCATAATGCGTTCTAGGGTACACAGTTGCATACAACATGAATTATTGCAAACATAAACACGTTACAAAGAGCACAAAACAATAAGAAACTAGAGCAATGGTTTGAAATTTAAATATAGTTTAGAACATGTGTGTTCGCACCCCTAATGCTGTGGTTTCCAAACTTTTAATGACAAGGGCTGAAATTGTCAAAAGGTTTGTGAGCCATATAAACATAATTTTAAATATATATATATATATATATATATATATATATATATATATATATATATATATAATTTATCTGGTCAGAGATTAAATAAAAATGCAATTTTAGTGAAACAAATAAAATGGTTAATTTTGTGGGGAAGGAATGTGCGAGATCTTTGTAAATCCAGAACATAAACAAGGTTTTGTTGGTTTACCGTAATAAAATAAAGGCGTACAGTTTCCAAATCTTTCAGAGGAGGGAGTTGGAAGAATTTCCATTTTTGTGGCCTACAGACAAAAAGTTTATTCCTCAGTAACAAGAACAGAACTTTGGTTCCTTCTTTTTTAAAAAACACACCTGTTATATTTAGCAAAGTTTAATAAATCAATTAAATACATTTGAGTAAAAATTGCTAGATATTTGTGATTCTGTTAACAGTGAAATTATAGAGAAAACATAATGATTAAAAGATGAATACTGTGTTTTGCACCTAATTGTCTGTTATAATAATTTCAGTTCATCATTATGAACTTTCCATCTGCATCAACCACCTGAGCTGCTGGGCCAAATATATTAAACTGTACAAACATTAAACTGCGGTCAGGTTTGCACTTTGGACACCCTGGCCTTTCGGCATATAATCAACTAATTTAATATTTTCTTTCATCTCCACACATTAACATTCAGCAGACAGTGCGTCCTCAGAGTTGAACCCAAATCATGTCAAACATTATAAACCCCGATGCTCATGACTGACCAGCTAAAAAACAAAACTTCTTCTGTTGCTTTGGAAAGTATGCAGTCAGTTTCCCTCTCGGTATTCCTAGGGTTGTTTATGCTTCACAGGGTGTCCTTACTTCCAGCTTTAGGCCTTTAACTATACCACACTTAAAAACAGTTTCATGGGTGGAGTTGTTCTAATTAGATGTTAGAAGCTATCCCAGACACTAAGGTTTTTATTACATGCCTATTAGGTTTATGTAATGTGTAGGCCTTACATTCTTTCTTACATTTTTTTTCTCTCACCAAAGACATCTATTTAGTCAGGTGGTGGCACAGAGTATAAATATCTAACCTTTGGGGAAAAAAATCGAACCAAGAAACCCTCAGTGCAACTATGCACTGTGTGTAACAAGTGTTGCAACCAAGGGTTATTTTTAGTGACTGAACATATGTGGCTTTTTTTTCATGATTTTCTCACCTGAGCTGATGTTGGATGGTAGGAAGTCTCTTCTCAGGCCATTTGAGGGAGGCCAATCAGAGCCCACTGAGTTCTTGGAAAAGAGATAATCTCTTCTCACATTAGTTTGTTCTGAAAGCTAAATATGCTGAAGTAAGCAGAAATCTACTGCACATTACCACAGGGAAAAAAACCACTGCAGAACCGTGTGACAAGGGTTCAGTTTAGATTTCTGAGAATGTGTGCATGCGTTGACCTAGTGGGTACATGTCTAAAAAAGCCTCTCTCTTTCTTTTCCAGCACTGCGACGAACGGTTCCAGTACAAGTACCAGCTGCGCTCCCATATGAGTATTCACATTGGACACAAGCAGTTCATGTGCCAATGGTGTGGCAAGGACTTCAACATGAAGCAGTACTTTGACGAGCACATGAAAACACACACAGGTGAGAACTGAGGCTCTCGCTGTGTATCAGACACACGCATACAGTTCTGAAAAAAATTAAGAGATCACTTAAAATGATCAGTTTCTCTGATTTTACTTTTTATAGGTATATGTTTGAGTAAAATGAACATTGCTCTTTTATTCTATGAACAACATGTCTCTGAAATTCCATGCAAAAATGGAGTATTTATTTGCAGAAAATGAGAAATGGTCAAAATAACAAAACAGATGCAGTGCTTTCAAAGAAAACAAGTTCATATTCACTTAGAAACAACAATACTAATGTTTTAACTCAAGAGAAATCAATATTTGGTGGAATAACCATGAAGTTTTCAGTGGGGTTTAGTGCAGTGGTCTCTTATTTTTTTTTTTCCAGAGCTGTATATATTAGAATATAATAGTACTAGGGATGACCTCTGTGTGGCAAAGTTTAGGATGAGATTAAAAGCTGAATTCAAATCAATAAATCAATAAGTATTTCATTTCTGAACTCATGTTCTTACACAGAAATATCCCTCAAAACCTCTTAAATGTGCAACACATTCAAAATTTAAGAAAACATTTTGGGTGCTATTTGCTGCACACAGATAAAGGAGAAATATGACAGTTTTTTTCACATCACAGTTCTGTAAACAAATAATATCTGAACAGAACCAAAACCTTTTGTTTGTTGTAATTATCGACAATTACAATAAACAAAGCAGACATATTGACTCCATCAAGCAGGAGAACATATCATCCAAAACATTCAGCAACAGTGGTAAATATTCCTGGAGATGTCCTGTTTTTATTTAATGTTTTAGTACTTTAATGCTGCAAATAAAAAAAAAATCTAATATCAATGGAATTGATTCCTTAAACATTGCTTTAACCAGAGGTCACATGTTCACTGTGCTGCTGACCTCTAGGATGATTGCAATGGACAAAGAAGATGTTAAGATCACTGAACAAACTTATCTGAAAGGGGCTTTTAAATGCTGTTTAAAAGGTTAAACCAAATTTTCACACAATTGAAAACTTAAGTCCAAAGTTTTTTGTGTCCATACCAATTTTGTCCCATTCCTACTGACAGAACCAGTTTACCAGAGGCACTGGTTTCTCACGCATCTTAGCTCAGCCCACAGGTTTTCTATAGGACTGAGATCAGGGCTTTGTGATGGTGTCTGTGCTTTGTGCAAACTTTAATCCGCCTTTTTATCTTGTGCTTCTTCCTCACCGAGTGAGTCTGTTTTCGTAATCACCTTGTCTTACGAGCCTTAGCCAAACCAAATCTTCAGTCTTCTACATTTTACACCAAAACACATTTTTCTCTCTTTTTGGAACCAGACATTCCCACGGCATTTATATTTGTACAGAATCACTTGAACAGATGAATATAAAGTAGTAGTATTAAATTATATGTTCTATCTGATCTAAAATGAGATGGATTTAATCTGATTTAATGTCCAATGGTGAGGAAGAGGGTGTGTTTTTATACATTGTATATAAATATTGGATTTCAACTGTAACCAAAGTCAAATTTGAGTTTTTTAAAAAATTATTTTATGTTAGTTTTTTATTTTATTTAAATATTTAGATTATTTGTGGATTTTATTCTATTTTTCTCTCTTTTTCTTTTTTTGCAAAGCTTAATGCAGCTAGAGTTATTTACAAAGTTTTCCAAGCTCTTGTCTTCCCTCCTCGCCGCCCGCCAGGCACCATAAACTCTAAAAAAAGGAACAAAATGGGGTGTTGCCTCTATGCTTCGTTCTTGCAATGAGAGGGGATGTTTTACATCAAAGAACAGCCCTGCATATATTGTGGCTTGTAATGACTACCCAGACACATGAAGCTGTACATCTTTCTCTGTTTTTTTTGTTTTTTTTTCATGTTTCACCAATTTTCTAAGAACAGCCCGAGCACTGATGCCTGCGCGTCATCTGCTGTTTTTCCTGAGCCGTGGGTGGACACGCCACACTCAGTTGGCCCTCAAGGTTATATTTGTGATGTGTAATTACGCTGCCCTCTCGTATCCCTGCAGCTACCGACCAATTTAGCCTCATCCAGGAGGAGACACACCCAGCCTTACTCTGTAATAAACCAAACTTTGGTTCTTTTTTTGTAAATTCCCATGATTAAATGTAACAGGTACAGAACGCTGGCCCATCAGCTGTCACCTTTTGATATTCAGTTGGTGTGGAGGAGCTTCGCGTGGAACGTGCCAGAATCCGGCATTTGGAGAGCCCTTCAGCAGGCTGTTAATAGATGGCTGTGTGGGTGGTAACAGGCACATTTAGTGGCTCCGTGGAGGGAGGTTAATGAGAGCAGCATTCTAACGGGACTGCTGTTGTTCACTTTCACATCTCCCATCCTCGAAGTGCGAATTGTAATAGCTTCCTGGGGAGTGGGTGGGTTGACGGCAGAGACCCTCGATTCAAGATGGAGGCTTATTTGCATTCTCAGAGCTGAAGTTGAAAAGGAAACTTTGTGTGAAAAGCTTCAGTTGTTTGAAAGTCTGTAACCAGCACATTTGACAGCAGATGATTTAGGGCTGATGCGATGATGAATTGATTATTGAAATAACCGTAGACTTTTTTACTAATCGATTAATCGTTAACTGAAGTAAACAAACTCCAAAAAAGACCACTTGCTGAAAAAGCAACATTCTCAGAGGAGTAATTAAGCCAAAATTGTACAAAAAATAGCGTCACCTAGTTCAAAGTGCTTAGCTTTTCATATATTGATGTTAGAAGTATTTTTTTAGCTGCAGATGCATCCTTTGCTACAAATAATCAAGCATACACTAAAGTAATGCTATGTGCATTTTAGAAAATAAAAGGATTTTCTTATTTATTTTTAAAAATCAATAGAATTTTTTATATGCATTTTTTCATGCATTTCTAATACTACCTAAAGGCTTAAATTAACAATCTATAGAATGTGCAGTTTCAATAATCGTTGATAGATTAGTCAATAACTAAAATAGCCCTAAAATGATTTGACTCTGATTAATCAGCCTGTTTGTCTTTCAGGAGAGAAGCCTTTCATTTGTGAGATCTGCGGGAAGAGCTTCACCAGTCGGCCCAACATGAAGCGCCACCGCCGCACGCACACGGGCGAGAAGCCGTACCCCTGCGAGGTTTGTGGCCAGCGCTTCCGATTCTCCAACATGCTCAAAGCTCACAAGGAGAAGTGCTTCCGGGTCACCAGCCCCGTGGTCCTGCAGACTAGCGGCTCCTCTGTGCCTGTCCGCCTCTTCGCCAACGCCTTCTCCTCCCCCGCCTCCTCCTCTTCCTCTCCCACCACCGTCCCCGGGCCCTCAGCGGCAACCCCCGCCACCACTTCAGCTTCTGTGGGCCTCGGCCCGACCGGAGGGCCCGTTCCGCAGCAGGGCTCCGTCGGACATGCGTTCTCCCATGTGCAGCTTCATTCAGTGCCCTCTCATCATCATCTCTCCAATGCGCCGCAGCAGGCCAATCCTCACAGCCACCACCACCTGGTTGTCCCTCCTGTCGCCCACCTTCCACCTCCTCCTGCTCTTTTCAAGAGCGAGCCACTTAACCACTGTGGGCACGAAGACAGCAGCTACCTGCACCACATGGCTCCCCTTGACAAGGGTCCTGGAGCGCCACAGCACCACTGAACCTGTGCAGCATCAAACCAGACCTTGTCTTCTTAAAGCTCCGCCTCAGTTTCTCAATCACAGGAACCGGAAGCCGGATCTGCAGAGAGGAGTTTGTTGCAGACAGCAGGATGAGATGAAATAGGAGCATACATGTTCCTTCAGACAATGCAGGTTTCCTACGTAGACGTGGCTCGACTAGAATTAATCTAAACTCATAAACATTAAGGATTCAAACTGTTGCACCATCCGTGCACACATTAAGTGAGACATCACTTTAAAAAACTGTTCAACCTGGCAAAGGTTTTACAATCGCTAGAAATTATTCTTCAGAAAACGACTCTGTGTGAACATCTCTCTCCACATTTAATGGGTGGAAACTGGTTTTCATCACAAATAAAAGCTGCTGATGGAACTCAAAATCCATAATACCTAGACTCCCTGGATCCTCAAAGATTTGTTTCACTGAACTTTCCTCTTCTTTTTATTTTGTTAATTTGACTCAAGGTCATACATTAGTCAGGACATGAGCTTCCTGTGCCGCTCATCCCCATAGCAATATTGTACTTATTCTCCAAGCTGTAGTGCAGAAACCTCATGGGCAAAAAAATGTTTAATGAATGTTGAAACTGGGCCTACCTGAGCCTTTTTTTTCCTGTACAGCGGCCAATGTTAAAGGGACAGTTGAGATTTTTATATCAATGTTCTGTGGGATAAGCTACAGGTATATGCTCTACCTGTAGTAGACAGATGTCATATTGGAATGAGTTTGTGTAAACATGAACATTCTTCTTACCTTGTTGGTAGTTAGGCTAACTGCTAAGAAGAGGAGACCACAGATTTTAGCTATTTTAAACAAACTGAAAAAGTATCTTTCAGAATACTTCTGTCTTTTAGTCTTTTAACTGAAAAACATCCCTGTTATAGTGCAAAATTGCATTATTTGAGGCTCTCCAGCTGCCTCATCATCTCCAACTGTCTGATCTGCTCAACGTCTGCCAAGAACGAAGCATTTTCGTTTTGCATTAGACTGTCAGTTTTGCAGATGTATCACTATTTAGCTGTTTGGAAATTATTTTGAGTTGACTTGTGATCAGTTAAACACAATCTGTCAATATTACAACCCTAATGTAACCGTCCAGTGATGAGCAATATTTTACTAGCTCACAAAATGACCCTCCCTCCCCAAAACTGTTATCTTAAGATTTTCTAAATTTGATAAGTAATGCAATTGTCTCCAACATAGCACTCTTACATATATTTAATATTAGACATGCATGCAGATACCAGATAGGCTCTCATTTTCTGTAAACATCAGTGTGAAAGGTACACTAAGACTTGGATTTATGTAAAACTGCACATTTGTGAAATCAGAGCAACAAATTGACCATATTTTTGTTTCGTTTGTTTTAAACGTCCATTTTAAACAATGCCAACTGGGTCTAAATTTTCTTGCAAATGTAATTACTAAAACCAACTAAAAGAGCCCCTCGTCTGGTAGTTTTCCTTCGCTCTAATTATTTCTTCACTATTTTGCAAACTCGCAATGCTATGGCATCTGTCTGCTACAGCTAAGGCAACAATTACTGATAAGTTCACAGAACCTCAGTTCAAAACATTTGAACTATCCCTTTAGGGCCGTCAGTCAGGGGCAAACAGCAGTAGAGTAAAATGCAGTGCCATAGGTTACAGTGAGATGGGAGAGATTAGTTTTTAACTACTGTGTAAATTAAATTGAATCTAGACAAAGTCTCAGATTTATATCCGTAAAAATGGTGCTTTTCATTCCATTACGTAAAAACTCCTTATTTTGCTTTCTAGTTCAATTTTCATAACCTAATCTAGTGTGTGTGGGGAAAAATTTGTGTTCTTTCAGCCTGGCTTTTCTGCAGTGAAATTAAATGTTTGACTTGATATTTTGTGATCGAGATGACTTTAATTAAACGAGATCTGCCCCAGGCACACACACATACACACACACACACCCCACACACATTCAAGCATACACACGGTCACTGATTTACCTACAGCGACCAGTAGAACCTCAGCTTACAGGACTGTTGGTCAATGTTTGCTTTTAGAAAATGAATGACTGTCGAATAATACTGCCACTGTGAGGGGCCAGACATGTGGCCCTGTCTGCTTTTGTCCTCTATTTTATTTTTTATCCCCACCTCCCTTTGCTGCTGTTCAAACAATACGGGTTACCATGTTAAAGGTCGCCTGACACACACACTCACACACACACAGTATACACAACTGGGACCTTTTTCATTGAAGCTCTTAACAGTATATTATGCATTATTCCTCAGCCTGTATTCCACGGTTTGGTGTGGGGTGGTGTAATGTAGAGGCTAGACTTTAATTTTATTTTATTTTATTTTCTGTACTGACAAACTTTGGTCAACAAAGGCCAGCGCATGTGTAAACCTGTTGAATGTTGCCTAAGCCGAATGATGGTTTATAGATCATTCTTGTTTCATGTTCTCAGATTATTTACTTAGTTTTTAAGCTAATGAACAGCCGTCACATGCAGTTAACAGCAGATCTTTACGTACACTGAATAAAAGGATGATTTTTATTTCTCATCTTCTGACAAACTTTTCCTGTTTTTAGATCAGATTTACAATTATAAAAATTATTTCTGTATAAGAAGTACTAGAAAAATTAAATGGGGATTCTTTGAGATTCTTTTATTATTTCTTCAAATTTAGATGTTTACATAGTTCTCCTTAGTATTTGGTGGAATTGTAGGAATTTGGCAGACAGAAGTTGTTACTCAGTCACCTTTTCAGCTCTTCCCACGGGTTTTGTGGGCCTGAGATTACAGCTTTACAATGGTCGCTCCAAAACTCCCAATTTGTCGTCCTCTAGCAACTTAATTGCTGTTTTGGATGCTGACGGTCATTACTCAGTTGGTACAACTGTTTAAATTCAACCTTTAAATTCCCAGCTGTCATTAAATGCTGCCTCTGTGTTTTCACATAATGATGTTTCTTCAAGATCCCATCTATTTTGTTAAGTACAACATAATGCTGCCACCCTCATACTTCACAGTTGGGATTGTAGTTTTTTGGCTAGCAAGCTTCATTATTTTACTTTTTTTTTTTTTTTTGCAGAAAATGATTCAAAGATCATTTTGGGGCTAGAATTTTGGTTTTATTAAACGAGACAGGTTTCGAAAAATGTTTGGAACTTGACTTCTTCACTGAGTAGCCTTTTAGCTCAGAAATTGATAAGTTTCTGAGCAGTTTCAACAACAATTTTGGGTTGATTCTCACATGTCATATATAGAAGCTACCTGACTTCTGAGCACTTTGATGGCAGAACATTTCCATGGTGTTTATACTAGCATAAAGCTGTTTGAACAGATGAACTTGACACCTTTAGGGAGTTGGGAAACGTGAATCAAGTGGAGCTCCACAACTCTCTTGCTGATTTCTTTAAATTTTCTATAGTGTCATAAAAGGAAGCTGTGTTTTTGAGGGGTTGCCTTAAAATGCATCCACAGGCAAGCCTCCATTTAACTCTAGTGTTGAGAATTAATCAATCAGATTCTTAATAAGCATCTGGGCTTTCCTGAATAGTTTAAAAGGATAGTCATTTTAATGTAAAACTTCTGATGTTTAAAAAACTCAAAACATATGAATGAAATCCATCATTATTTACCTAAAATGGTAAAAGCTTAGTTTGACTTAATGTCTAACGGTGAGAGGGTAAAAACTCATTTTTATATTGTGTATGTAAACATCTGGTTTCAACTGTTGATGTACTGTCAGCACATGATAGGAAATGTCAGGATAAGAGGCAGTGGTCAGAAAATGTCATGAAACTGGGGTTCTTCTGTTGGCCAAAAGGTGTGTGTCTGGTGTTTTAAGGAGCAGAAGCCGTGGGCTTGTTTGGTCTGAATTTTTCCGGTTCTTGCCGCCTCAGACTGATAATACATTGAGAGCGTATTGTGCATGCATTGGTCTCAGTTTGGATCTCTTACCCAAAGCTGCTTTTACAATGTGTCCCAATAATGTGTCATTAGAGGAGTAAATGGGTAGGAGGGCGGACAATAGGAATAAAATAACCCATCCTGTCAATCTGATGGTAGTCTGAAGTGGTTAAGTTCAGTAGTTTAGTGCCAGGCCTGCAATTAGCCTGCCATCTCTGTGCGTCTTAATACTGCTGCAATATTATTTGCTATCATTCAATCTCTGTAGGCTCACTGCTGGGATTCAGGATTTTGCAGTAGGGGTATTTTCAATCTTGTATTGTTCCTTTTATTTTTTATTTTTAAAGCCTTTTGTTATTCTCTGCACTTTACTGCTGCGTGGGTGATGCGCAGGGAACGGGGTTAGGGGAGGAGGTGACAATGCATTGTGGAGCAGAATGCAGTTGTGACTGTATGGGAAATGGATGGAGGCGATTTACTTTAGAGTGGATTGTTTTGTTTTTTTTCTAAGGCAAGGAAAGGAGGAGAATCTGAGGTGGAGGTGGACGGTGTGCAAGGGACCATAGCTAATATACACATCAATGTACTTAACTTCATTTTGAGAAAAATAGCCTTCAGTTTGGACCTTTCCTTCAAAGTACAAATGATGATCCTGCTGCTTTTGCGCCATCACACACGCCCCTCCATGTATTATTGGAAATACGTTCGTCATTTTATTTTTTCCCGTTGTGTCCGTTTTCTCTGTTGCAAAATGATTCTCCTCCTCCTTTCTTTGTTATATAGAATGCACTTTGTACTAAAATCCTCGAGTAGTTAAAAAAATAACATTGTATATTCTTTAAAGATGTTTTTAAAAAAATCAATATTCTTTCCCCTTTGTATTTTTAACCACTTAATGTAGCATTGTGTATTTTATTATTGTATCTGGTACAAAATGTGCAGCTTTATAATGTCCTGTTTTGTCCTTTTTGTATGTTTTCTGGAGATTGAGGATAAGTGATAAAAAGTTGGGCCTTTTTTTGATAATGTACATTTAACTGACTGCTAACTTTGAAAAGTAAAAACTCGTAGCCATGATATTTGTTTCCTTGGATCCTTTTGTTTTCCTTTTTTCTTAAAATCCTTGCTATACATAGAGTATATTGGACAAAACTGGCGCTTAATTTAGGGTTTCAGGTATCGGGGCATAATAAAATATCTGAGCTAGACCTGAGTTCAATAGGAACTTAAACAAATCCACATTTATTTATTAAATGTTGATGATGCTGTGTGAACCACTGCCGCTAGTTGCATAACTTGGCAGATGGCTGAAGCATGACCCAAAGAGTCTCAGCTATGGGACAAAGATTTAAAAAAAAAACAGCAGCAGATCTTCAACAAGATGTCAAAAAAAAGAGGAAAATCAACGTTTGAAATACAGTAGCAGGAATATTAGAAAGGTGTGCATAAATAACTGCCTGCAAGTGCAGCAAACTGAAGCTGTATTGTCACAAACAGCGATATGAGAAACTGAAGTCACACAGAAAACACTTGCTTACTGTTTCTTCAAGCTATTGAATTATTGGCTATTTAGTTTTTACAGGCTGTTCTTATTTTATTTTAATCTATGAAATTTTTTTGACTGAATCTGTTCAGGTTGAATTGGCGCTTTTAGAACTTGTTTAGAGCAGGTCACTTTATAGTAAAAAAGATGTCTACTTTCTTTATATTGTGAACATGAAAAATATTGATTGGGAACAGCATGTTCCTGATTGTGTGCTTCAGTTTAAGTATGTTTCAAACTGAGATTTGCTCCAGCGTGGATTATTGCTGATTGACTCTTACTAACTTCAGCGCTGGTCTTTTTCCTGCTTTTTTTAGTTTCACTGCGATTTTGGTATAACATTTTACCAACTCTTTGCACTGAATCTGAGAATTGTGACATGTTTTTACTACTGTTAACACCTTTAATCTTTTACTAATCTTTCCATTTTGGGCAAATTAACAGGATAGTTCCACAATTTAGGTCATCATCTTCATAGGTACCAAAAAGTCTTCAAGTTTTATTGGTTTGTAGTGTTTCCCTCCTTTTAGGATGCATTATTGCTGGAAGAATACCTGCTTTCTCTTTACCAGGTGGGTTTAATGAGTCGCATAATCCTATAGGTAGCAGAACAGGCCGATGGGAGCAGAGAAAAGTGTGTGTGACTCACTGTTGATGAGTGGGTGGCCAGGTACCGGGGCTCGCTTCACGAGCAGAGGAGATAATAACACGCCGTCTGTACATCTCCATTCCCATTTGGGTTTGAAAATAGTCGGCCTCCCCAGCTGTTAGTCATTACGCCTTCTGGTGTCGAGGAGGGAGGAGGCTGCGTCTGTCGGCAGGCAGATAAAGAGAAGAGGACTTCACGTCGCGTTTCCCAGCCGTTTGTTCGTTCTGTGTGCTTCATTAATCAGCATACTTGCAGGGTCTTATCAGGAGGAACAAGCAGCAAACATGGGCTCCCTTGCTGCGATACTGATGTTTCTCTGTAGTTAGTAAATGGAAACATAACCTTATTTCAGATTTTGATTACTTTTAAATCATTTCTATCCAGTCATCACCTGAAATGCGAAACCCAACAACGAAAGCCATCCCTGTCCTGCCTTCACTACAGATATGGACTCGCAGACTCGAGGCATTTTACCGTTAAAATGGCCCCACTGAACTAAATACAGATTAGCCATCTAAAAGGAGGCCAAGATTGATTTTTGAAATCACTGTTTTTTACAGCAACATTTGTTAAAACATGCTGATTGGGTGGTCTTTACTCTGGACATCTGGTCAGAGTTTAGTGGTGCATTTAAGTACAGGGCAATCCTGGAACTCAACCTGCTGGAGGCTGCAAAAAACTTAAAACAAGGACAGAGCGGCCCTTTCACTTGATTTTGATGAAAACATGTTAAAAGTTCCAAACCTTAAACGAATGGATATTTAAACTGATGGTTTCAGAGATTCTCCTATCTAAATTTGGACAATTTTGCAAAGTAAAATGTCAAAATAGTTCTAGTTTCTATAAATGTGGAAAGCTGGACCCGTAAAGACACGAAGCTATGATTCCAATAAATAGCAGTTCTAAGACTTGACTTGGAGGGACAAAATGTGGAAAAGTTCAAAAATACTGTTGCAAGGAACTGTAAATGTTTCACCAAGAGATAAAGTTGATAATCTGCTGAACAAAAACAGATTACATAAAAGGCTAGATGTACCGTAGACACTTGGAAAAGAAAAAAGTGGATCTTTGACTATGTAGAACCCTCATCCAACAGAATATTCCTGCTTTCCTTGCCCCCTCTCTTTGCCTATACTCTCTCATCTCATGAAAGTGCCGTGAACGCGCACTGTGGGCTGCTATTAAATGGGCGGACTTGAATCCGCGGGCACGCTCACAGCGGCTCCGCAGATAAAAGTGCGTGAGCCGCGGGTCGGCTGCTGCTGTAACTCTGCCTTCTGTAACCAAAGAGACCGGATCGAACCTGACAACGGGGGATCGGAACCAGTGCTGGTGATGCATTTATGGCTTTAACCTTCTTCTTCTTCTTCTTCTTCTAAATTAAATCATAATTTAAATATGCTTTTAAAATATTTGAAAAAATTAGAGCTTATTGTGATTTACTAGATTTTTTTCAAATAGCGTTTAGATTGCCTGCAATGATTGGTGCCTATACTTTGAAGAAATAATGTTTATTTATTTTGCCTAAGAATAGGTCGATAAATCGCTTAGATAATTTAGACCAGCTTAAAATTCATATCAGCCAATTTTGCACGTCATTATTTCATTTCCAGTTGGCCTTTGACTTATTTTATTAAGTCGTTCCTCTTAGTGTTCCAATTGAAAACGTAATACTTTCTACCTTTGCCTTTTAACGCAACTCGATACTTACATTTTTCCCCATACACAGGTTCGGCCAGCCGCACAATTTGAAAGCCTCTGCGATTCAGGTCAAGAGAGCCGTGGGCGCAATTCAAGGTATGCATGTCCTGCAAATTTCAAATGGAACCCAATTTAACCTCTTTGTTCGCATGTTTGCTATTTATTATTCTCATCTGTGGGATATAGGGGAGTGGAGCTGGTCAGTCATGGGGGATTCAGTCTTCAACTGCTGTTATGTCCCCCCTCAGCCCCCAGGTGAAGAGGAGCAGCACAGGTTCAGGCATACAGACATCATGGCCTCCCATTCTGCTTCCATCTCCCCGGACAAACGCTTCATAATCTTCTTTGACTTCGATGAAACCATCGTGGATGAAACCAGCGACGACATGGTGGTGCAGGCCGCCCCGGGTCAGTACCTGCCCGGCTGGCTGAAGGACACCTATCAGCCCGGCCGCTACAATGAGTACATGCAGCGAGTACTGGCCTACCTGGCGGAGCAGGGCGTCACCGAGAGCGACTTACGCAGCATCATGGAGAAGATTCCCGCATCCCCCGGCATGCTCACCCTCTTCCAGTTCCTGCGCAACCGCTCGGCGCATGACTTTGAGGTGGTGCTGGTGTCTGACGCCAACACCTTCTTCATCGAGTCTTGGCTTCGACGCGCCGGGGTGCGCCAGCTCTTCCACCGGATCTTCACCAACCCGGCCACTTTCAACAAGAACGGTAGGCTGGTGTTGCGGCCCTTTCACTCCCACGAGTGCCAGCGGTGCCCGGACAACATGTGCAAGCAGGTGGTCGTCAGGGACTACGTGGCCCGCAGGACGCAGGAGCGCGGCCGCCCTTACCAGCGGATCTTCTATGTAGGGGATGGGGCCAACGACTTCTGTCCTGCGCTCTCGCTCGGGCCTCGAGACGTGGCTTTCCCACGCAGGGACTTCCCCATGCACCGGCTCATCACAGAAACCCACGAAGCCATGCCCGGGGAGTTCAAGGCGGTCACAGTGCCTTGGGTCAGCGGGGAAGATGTGATTACGCGATTGAGGAAACTAGTGGCGGAATAGAGAATTAGTTGGGAGAGCAGAAAATTAATTAGTACAATAAATAGACTATTTAACGTCACGCTCTCAGGTGAAACTCCTAAAAAATATATAATTCTAATAGCAATAAGAAACCTTTTTGACTAAAGTTAAGGGTCTCCAAAGCCTATAACAAGAACAGGCTGTGAACTCCTCAGCTAAACTTAAATTAGAGTGTGTATGAAATCAGAATCTAATGTGTACCATCTCTACAAGTAAAGAAAACGTCAGAGCTTGGAAAAGTATTTGCATAAAATGCAACGATATACGATATTACCGCTCATGTATTAATTATATGGGGTAATTCAGGAGTTGTCTGTGTTTACATGTGGGACGATTAAAAGATTTAAAATGTCATTCATTTATTTCTCCCCAATATTATAGTTGTGCTTTTTTTTGAAACTGCACAATTGGAATATGACTTGGTTTTGTAAATTATAGCGTCAACCTGACAACACTGCCACCTAATGGTGATGGGCATTAATACAGACCAAACTGTCTTTTTATTCAGTTTTTTTATTATTCTTTTTTAATCACCATATATTTTAAGAGTTTGTCTAATTTATAGATGCATTGTATTGTAAATGAAATGTTATTTTTATCTCTGTAATATGTCTGTTATCTTGTTTTGTCTGTACCGTGGATAGGCCCAGCCTATGAAATACCACCAGCAGGAATAAAGCCATAACCTGAAACAGTGCTTGTGTCTCAATCTTGTTTTTGTTTTTTTTAACAGATTCTAACAGGTAGCAGTCATGATATAAAAATGATTCTTTTATTGAACATTCAGTCTTAGATTAAACTCTCTTGATTAAATCATAATAAATATGTTGACAGTTCCAAAAAGTCTTGCATAGCCTTTTGTGTGACTGTAGTATCTCAGAAGCCAGACATAAAAAAATATAAGTTTTAGACATGATTTTGTTTAAAAAAGTAAAATACTTCCCTGAAAAAAATGTGTCCTAAAAACATGAATAAATACTAGATTTAGACTAGACTATATTTCAGAAGAGTTTAACACTGGAAAAATTCTTTAAATAACATCTGACTTTTTATATCATATTTTGACTAAATGTAAATATGCAATCATTTATTTATTTAGCTATAGTTTTATTTTACCAAGAAAAATTGTTTTGGTTGCGGTGTTTATGTATTTAATTCCATCTAGTGGTATCGGAGGATAACTACAAATCTCATCTCAGTACAAGAATGTTCTCTTTTTGGAATAAACAGTAAATGACAATAATAAAAAAAGGAGTTTCAAATTCCATTGAGGAAAGTTGAATACAAGTTAATTGATAACAATTCTGTTAAAAGCTTGGGGGAAAGGATAAGGCAGAAGTTTGAGGGGCATGTAAGAAAAACAGGAAGAAAAGCAGTATACATTTTCAGATGTCTCAGAAAAGGTCATACAGGTCTCAACAAAACTCAAAATAATTGGAAACCATATTACAGAGATATGTGATCGCTATAATCTGCCTGAATCTGTTCAGCGTTTTCATGATATGAACAAGAAAGGTTACAGTTCAAAGAAGCACCGAATAGATTAAATATTAACAGTACAATATAAAGTATTTTTGAGGGATTGATAAAATAAAATAAAATAAAATGTCAAGTTATGAAAAAGGTAAAGAACGAATCCAGGCACTTATTATGTACGTTTCTCGTCTATCCTCACGTCCAGTAGATGGCAGTATTGACACTTAAAGATCTGCCATCCGCCATTAAACACCTGAAGAAGAGGATATACGGCAGTTGCATCTCATACGCATGGCGCTATTTGAATGAGCATTTGTATACTGTGTATAAAAGTCATCTTATTGTTTTGGATTTCATATTAAGTATCCGCTTTTTATCCGGAAAAGGTACGTATTTATAATATTATATATGATTTAGTTGGGATCCGCATGCTATCGCTTGCTAACTCTGAACAGCAACGTACCTCTTACGTAGCTTGCAGCTCGTTCATATCTTTACCCTTTTAGCTCGTTAGCATGACAATATGCTATTAGATAAAATATTACCCGAAAAAGAACCGAATTTTTTCCGGTCAACCTTTTTGTTTATTTTCTGTCAGGAACTTTCGTAAATTAAACATCGGGTTCTGTAAACCGTCGCGAGAATATCAGTGTTAGCATTAGCTGTTGTGGTACAGCCTGACTGATCATCTCTATTACAGCCAGACTTCCACTCCTTTATTTTATTTTGCACGGAAAATGTTTACAACTATTAAAACTGTGCACATTTGAAGAACCGTAAATGTATGAATTACAAATACCAGTTAAAGTTTGTATATGTTTTATATTTAGTAAGAAACTACAATTATGGGAGAATTTATTTCAGATGAAATGATGTAGCAGGAATGTATGAATTTTCTGTGCTCTCACTTCAGTATAAGTGAATTAATTAACCTGAAATAAAGCTCATTTGTACTTGTAGCTTTTTTCTAAGATTTATTCATGTGCATATTTTTACAAACTGATAGATTGTTGTAAGTTGTCAAAAAAAATGTATAGAAAGAAAAGGTCTTCTGCAGTTTTCATGGAGGATTACACAACCTGGTTGTTCCAGCTTTTTGTTTTACATATTTTTCCACCCCTAACATTTTATCATTACAAAATATCTGTTCCATTTCAGTCTCAAAAACTTGGAAGTTTAATCTTCTCAGAGCTGCTGTGTTCTCTTCAACATGAGCCCAAGTCTAAATATTTGATTTCCTTTGCAGTTTTCTAGAAGATGGAGGCTGATTTGTATGACGAGTTTGGTAATTACATCGGTCCAGAGCTGGACTCTGATGACGATGATGATGATCTGGATGCAGAGGACAGGGATATTGACGAGGTATCTTTCAAATTCATACTACTTGTAATTGCTAAAGATTTCAGTGGAAAACCTGTCATTGTGTTTATTTCCTGCAGGGGGATGAAGATGAAGAAGATGAGCCTGCAAATGAGGATGAGAACGTACCTGGCATGGAGGTGGTCCTGCATGAGGACAAGAAATACTATCCCACAGCGGAGGAGGTTTACGGGCCGGAAGTAGAAACTATTGTCCAGGAAGAAGACACACAACCTCTTACTGGTGAGATTAAGATTTTTTTTTTTTTTACAAGGATTGAGTCACATTTTATTATCTGGAACAGCTTTCGTTTAGTACCTCTACAGAGCTTCCTTTGATTAGATTGTGAATTTGTTTACAAAAGCACTGAGAAATGTGTGTAAATGAGGTCTATCTGGGAAAACGTGAAAATAAGAATATTTAGTTTCATGTGTGTTGGGATTTATAATCACAAAATTAAAACACTATTTTTATGGAAAAATCAAACCTGTCTTTGCGTCTCCAGACTTTGCTTCCTGCTTGAGTTGTTTCAGAAACTGATTTTACTACTGAAAAACGATATTCTTCATCAACATTGTTTTGTAATTTTCTGGTGGACAAATGTTACAAGATGGGGTTTTGTCATATACTGTTTTTATTTCTCAATTGAAGACTGTTTGTTGGTCATGCCATTCAGTTGATCCTTTTTAACAGTCCTGCCACAAACTCTATCTCCTATTTCTTTCCATTTTTTGTTGCTCTTGAAGTGTACTTTCTTTTGTCAAAGTATATCACAGTGAGTTTCAAGCTAATTGCTTTGATGCCTTTTTTGTCTTGAAAAACTTTTTACCAGCTCTCGCTTTTGTCAATGTATTCCCTGTTAATCTGCCAGTTGCATTCTTTTTCTGTACAATGCTCTTTGCACAATCAGGCTTGTGCAGGTATTTGTTCTGGAAATGGAAATTTAAAGTTTGATTTAATCTTTGTTTGCTTGAATCTATAGACAAAACAAAAAGATGTCACTAAAGATGTCATACATTTTTTTAAAGTATGTTTTCCAGACTCACCATGTTCTGCTGTTTTAGTTTTGTGACATTTTTTGCTGATTTATCACTTTGTGAAAGCTTGCCAGTCTGACAACTAGTTTATCACTCTGCTTTTATAAACACTACAAAAACTAAGATTTAGAGATATAATTTCTCTGAGATCTCACATATTTTTCATGTTTATTATGCATTTTTTTTGCCCTGTAATTTGATGTTTTTGTTTTTAGACTGTATTCATTTAATTCTAATTTTACCTTTATTGAAACATCAAATGTATATGAAGATAATTTCTGTGCAATCAAAATTACTCTGAAATTAATGTGTGCTGTTAACATGGTTACAGAATTCTGTCTTTGAAAACAAGACAAATGATATTCTCATGAATTTTTCCTTGTTTACCTTTCCTTCAGAGCCCATTATCAAGCCAGTCAAGCACAAGAAGTTCACATTGATGGAGCAGGAGTTACCTGCCACTGTTTATGACATGGAGTGAGTCTTGTAGCCCGTTAAATTCGGATAAAAATGCTGATGATTCAGAATGCAGAAGAGTGACATGCGTCTCTTTCATCCTTTGTGTCCGTGCAGGTTTCTGGCAGATTTGATGGACGGTACCGAGCTGATCCGTAACGTCACCCTCTGCGGTCACCTCCACCATGGCAAGGTTAGCTGCAGCTCTCTAGCTGCTGCTGGCTCTCTCACATCATGCTCTGTTCTTTGCTGGGGGATTGTCCTTGGCATTTTGATCAAAAAACAAGTTTAAATAAATAAAAAATGTAGCTAAAATAAAAATGAGGGCCTATTTTTATGATTTTAGTGAGCTGCTAAAGGTTGCTATAGAAGCTGGAGAAGCACCTAAGGGGAGAAAGTTATTCATGCTTGTCACAATGTTAGGAAAAAAACTAAATGTCATTGAAATATTAAACAATAATTTGACAACTAATGTAGTTTTACCCTCTTAATGTTTTCATTCCTCTCAGACGTGTTTTGTGGACTGCCTGATTGAGCAAACTCATCCTGAAATCAGAAAGAGAGATGATGTCGATGTGAGTGTTCTCTGCTTCAATTTCACTTAAACTGTGTTGAAATCAACTGCGACCCAACGTGGATTTTGACTTTTTTCTTTTTCCAGCTCCGGTACACAGACATCCTTTTCACTGAGCAGGAGGTGAGCCCTTCATTCATATTTGTCATTAATTAACCAGACAGTATTTATTTAAATCTATTGGGTTATTACTGAACAATAACATTTAGTCTCTTCATTGTTTCTGGTGCTTTTTTTTTTATCAGCGAGGAGTCGGCATCAAAAGCACTCCAGTCACAATGGTGCTGCCTGACTCCAGAGGAAAATCTTACCTTTTCAACATCATGGATACACCAGGTCTTGTATATTAGCTCAATGAAGAGGTTTATCTGTGATGTTTTCTTAAAAATAAACAAAACATTGACAGTATGTCTCCTTGAAAAGGCCATGTGAACTTCTCTGATGAGGTCACATCCAGCATGAGGATCTCAGATGGAGTTGTCCTCTTCATCGATGCAGCTGAAGGAGTGAGTTGCCGTTTCTTAAGAAGTTCATTTATATTTATAAAAAAATTTTTTTAGAAGAAGTGATTCAATCTTCTGTTCTTTGACCAGGTGATGCTGAACACGGAGCGCCTGATCAAACATGCAGTACAGGAGCGCATGGCCATCACCATCTGCATCAACAAGGTGGACCGGCTCATTGTTGAGCTCAAACTGCCACCAACAGATGCTTATTATAAACTTCGACACATTGTGGATGAGGTCAACGGTATGCTCAGGTAATTCTGGTTTGTTCGATTAACAGGGGAAAACTGCAAACCTTAAAGTATGAAAAAACATTTGAGTTTCAAAATAAAAGTACTTTAGACTCAAGCGATTTCCCCGGCTCAGCATTTGTGACGTTCCTTCTGTCTTTCAGTACGTACTCCACAGACGAGAACTTGGTGGTGTCTCCGCTCCTCGGGAATGTTTGCTTCGCCAGCTCTCAGTACAGCATCTGTTTCACCCTGGGGTCCTTTGCCAAGATCTACTCAGACACCTACGGTAAGATCACTTATCAGTAAACATGCTGATTTTTTTTGTTTGTTCTGTTTTATACGTTTTAAATAACCCTACATGTTTGAATATTAGGCAAAAAATATCCTGAGTTAACACAAAATCTGCAACTTTTCGTTCAGTTGCTCTTTTGTCTTGCTGCATTTTAGACAAATTAATGTATTTTGTTTGTAAAGAAAAGGGCTTTTATCTGTTTAGGCTTGAAAAGCAAGAAAGTAAAATATGAGGGTGTGAATACTTTTACCATCACTGTGGATAATAGAAAACAGCACTAACTCACTCCTGTCTCCTTCCTCTGTTTCTAGGTGATATCAACTATAACGAGTTTGCAAAGCGGCTTTGGGGAGACATTTATTTCAACCCCAAAACGTGAGCACTCAGCCTCTCTGCTAAAATCTGTGAAGCTCTTCTCTTCCTTCATGTTTTTTTCTTTGTTCTCTGTTTAGTCGTAAGTTCACAAAGAAAGCTCCCACCAGTAACTCCCAGCGCAGCTTTGTGGAGTTTGTCCTGGAGCCTCTTTACAAGATCCTCTCACAGGTTCGAAATGGCTGGCTTTGTTTGTTTTTGTTTCCTTGAAGATTAGCAGCTCAGTTCTCAGTTCAAACCTCCTGTGTGTGATCCTTCCCCAAATGGTGTGTTTATGTGTGTGTGTGCAGGTGGTTGGGGATGTGGACACCACCCTGCCCCGGGTTCTGGATGAACTTGGGATCCACTTGACCAAGGAGGAGCTGAAGCTGAACATCAGGCCTCTGCTCCGGCTGGTCTGTAACCGTTTCTTCGGAGAGTTCACCGGTACGTCTCGGAGTCTGATGTTTGTGCTTCATTTGTAATTTGAATAAAGTTTTTCTCCTAGTTTTGATGGATATGGAAAGGATTGTGGGAAAATATGGATATTTTCAAACTTTATTCGCTGTTACAATCTGGGAAAGTTCACTTCTGTATTACCTTTCTTCATCCATCTATCTTTGTTACATCCGTCCGTCTGTCCATCTCTCCTACGTCCAACCGTCTCTTTTCAACATCCATCCATTTTGCTTCCATCCATATCCCATCTATTCCCTTCTTTTCCTCTCCTGACAGTCTGTCATTTTTGTTTGGTGTATTTTTAAAATCTGACCACTGTAGAGACATCTTCCAGGTTTTTTTATTTATTCTTTAAAAATTTGGTTAAATAAATAATAAATAAATTAATTGTTTTGTATTAAACCATAAATTTTTTTGTTTTTCTTTGCAGGTTTTGTGGACATGTGCGTGCAACACATCCCCTCACCACAAGAGGGTGCTAAAATAAAGATAGACCATACATACACAGGAGGACTAGACTCTGACTTGGGAGAAGCCATGGCAGAATGTGATCCTGATGTGAGTCATTTTATGGTTTAGTACAATTTTTTTACAGGAACGTTTATATATTAAACAAAAAAACCCAAAACATTATTTTAGTTTCAAGACTCCTCTTCTTACTTTCTGATGTTCCTCAGGGTCCCTTGATGTGCCACACCACTAAGATGTACAGCACTGAGGATGGGGTCCAGTTCCATGCCTTTGGTAGGGTTCTGAGCGGTACCATTCAGGCAGGTCAGCCGGTCAAGGTTCTGGGAGAGAACTACACGCTGGATGACGAGGAAGACTCGCAGATTTGCACTGTGGGTCGCCTCTGGATCTCTGTTGCCAGGTGACCTTCTAGTTTCACTCGTTTATGAAGGTCCAATGTCAGCGATTGCTTGGTACACTTACAGCCTCTTCCACCATCTCAGATACCAAATCGAAGTGAACCGAGTTCCTGCAGGAAACTGGGTTCTGATCGAAGGCTGTGACCAGCCAATCGTGAAGACGGCCACCATCACAGAACCACGGGGGAACGAAGAGGTCCGGAATCACTGAGAAACTTTTTAGAAGATATTTAGAACTATGAACCACAATAAAGTAACTTCTCTTTCTCCAACAGGCTCAGATTTTCAGGCCGTTAAAGTTTAACACAGCTTCAGTCATCAAGATCGCCGTGGAGCCCGTAAACCCGTCCGAGCTTCCCAAGATGTTGGACGGACTGAGGAAGGTCAACAAGAGCTACCCTTCTCTAACCACAAAGGTACATCTGAGCACCATCACCGTGTCGAATCATTTTATTTACTTTGGTGTGTCGGAGCTGATTGACGTGTTGACTGTGTTTCAGGTGGAAGAGTCTGGAGAGCATGTCATCTTAGGGACAGGAGAGCTTTACCTGGATTGTGTCATGCATGATCTGAGGAAGATGTACTCCGAAATTGACATTAAAGTACGTAAAAATATCCATTATAATTATGTAACTACAACAATTTAGGTTGGTTAGGAAGAAACTGCAGGTGAATCTTAATATAACCGGTCGTCACTGATGAGGTCATTTATTTTGGTAATTAAATTCAGAAGGCAAATACTAAGACAACTTCAGCTTATTACTGAACAAAAAGAAAATATGTCATAGATAATTTAATCAATAATAACATAAAATTGTAATGTTATAACTTTCACTATCAGGAAAGAGTGCTTGTTGACACCAAGCAAAATGAACCGCAAAAGGTCACTGCTAAAAAACATAGTGTACAGAATGCTGCATCGAAGCGTATTAATGGAATGTTGAGTGGAAGAAAAAAATCAAAGGAGAAAAATGTGTCGAGTAACAAAGACAGTTGCAACCTTTAGAGGCTGCACAATATGTCTCGAATATATATAGTCTTTGCTATAGCAGTGCGTTCAAAATTCATATCGCATAGGACTGTCTGGAGTACAATAATTGTTGCCTAATATATTCCAAATGTTATGAACTTTCATTTTACATGCTAATGCAGCATTTAGCCAGCTGGACAGAGACTCATAGCAGCAGATGCTCACATTGGACACAAAGGACATTACACAAAATGCTGAAGGTTACAGAGTGAAGGAAGGAGAAAATAATCATCCCTTTTGCATAGCAAGCCCCCAATCAAGAGTCCTGGTTCAGTTCCCAAAGTGTTGCAGCGACTGAAGGTGGTGCTTCAAGACACATCCACACAGAAGTATCCAGGACATGGAGCAATGTCCATAGCATGGAGCTTTGATTCTGTGCAGAGACACAAACTCTGCAGAGAAGTTTTGCCCACACTGCCAGAAGCACCTACTTCAGTGCCTGACTGGCCTTCAGGCTGGCCTGACATGAACCTCATAGTGATGCTAAGAAGCCCTGTCCAGAGAAAAAATGAAACACCAGAGTCACCAATATCAATGTTGCTGTTATAGCAACCTGACTTCTTTAACACCTTTGTAGCCCTGCTGTGATAACTCAATAATTGATGCAAAAGGAGCCCTGAGCACATAGACAAACTCATACATCTATATCATTTTGATTGATGTTTGGACTTTTAGCTCACAGTACTTCTAATAATTTTTGCGACTAATGCACTAAGGTTTACTCAGACTGTAATTCCTCTCCCACTCAACTCCTTCAGACTAGCAGCAGCAGCAGCAATTGGCAAACACCTGGTGGAACTGAGCTGAGTTCAGTAAGAACTATTGTGCCTAAGGACTGTTGTAAATAGCATAATGAGAAGCATTGTTGATCGATGTGCTGAAGGACGAGTGTCGGAAAGAGCACAAGCTTCTTAAAGAGACAGAGGCCCAATTTCAAGATGTCAAATTACAAAATCAAATTGATTTTGTCATGTTTAATATCTAAATATTTATACTAACTTAAAAGTGACATTGTTAGTTGATTGTTCTATAAAATAACCTGGAAAATACTTTATACTGCCCCTTTAAATATTTATCAGAGTATATATGTATGTAACCCTGTGAAACCTGCAACCAGCTCACTTCAGCAGAACATGACTGTGTGTTTCATATGCAAACAAAATGGCACCACAAATAAAAACGTGTGGATTATTGTCATTATTGCAGTTGAAAAGTGATTTATTTATTTTTTTAAATGCTTTTGTTGATACGGTTTTCTTAAACAAATCTCTTTTTAACATTTTCCCTTCAGGTCGCTGATCCCGTTGTGACCTTTTGTGAAACGGTGGTTGAGACTTCGTCTCTTAAGTGTTTTGCTGAGACGCCCAACAAAAAGTGAGTATTTACCCTCATTTTATCAGATCCAAGTCGAACACAATGGCAAGAGTGTAATCCGATGACGCTTCACCAGATAATTACAGCTGCTCGACTGGGCAATACACAAGTCAGATAAAGCAACACAAACTGAGATTGGTTTGATTTCCAGGAATAAGATCACCATGATCGCTGAGCCTCTGGAGAAGGGGCTCGCCGAGGACATCGAGAACGAAGTGGTGCAGATCACGTGGAACAGGTACGCTGCTAAAGACTCTCCCGCTCACTGCTGCTGCTGCTGCTGCAGCTGCAGTTTAATTGACTGCTTTATTAGCCGGGTGATACAATGTGCCTTTCATGTCAGATGTTCTCGTTTTGCTTTGATGTCAGCTTAATTCCTCCACATTTCCGCGCTTTTCTGACCATTTATTCTCATTTCATCCTTTGCTGGGATTAATGAGCAGTTATTGAAAAACGAGGTTCTGCAATTAAACGCCGTCAGAGGAGGCAGTGGAGGAAAAACTTATTTAAGAAGTGAAACATTGGAAGTTGCTAAATACATAAGTGCTCGACAATAATTTTGCGCTCGCTGCCGAGTAGCTGCCTGTGCATCACAGAAATGCCCCCACAATGTTACCTCACGTTTGCCTGTTGATTAATTCACTCTGTATAATTAAATTGTGTACTGAAAGCATGCAAGCAGTTCCCCGTTCCTCTTGTATGAAGAGCAGGCCTGATTACATCCTCTGCTTGAGTGAGGCTTGCTGTCTGTGAGGCCATCTGGACCTGGTTGTGGCACCATATAATAGCACATACCTCTCTTCCATTAACCCCCCTGTTGGTCTCCCGAATAAAGCAATCTCTTTAATGTTCCAGTTGACACACTACACCTCCCATCACTTCCCCACCCCCAACCAGTAACTGTCCTGTTTTGTTATGGCAGGAAGAAGCTGGGAGAGTTCTTCCAGACGAAGTACGACTGGGATCTGCTGGCTGCCAGGTCTATCTGGGC
This sequence comes from Xiphophorus maculatus, assembly GCF_002775205.1. Classification (NCBI taxonomy): domain Eukaryota; kingdom Metazoa; phylum Chordata; class Actinopteri; order Cyprinodontiformes; family Poeciliidae; genus Xiphophorus; species Xiphophorus maculatus. The sequence continues at coordinate 6,264,808 of NC_036458.1, read as the reverse complement.
CTTTGGACCAGACACAACGGGGCCAAATATTCTCGTGGATGACACGCTTCCTTCGGAGGCAAGTCAGAAAAACGATTGGCAAGAAATTTTGTGCGCAACTCTTAGATATGTATTCATATTTTATCATGTTTTTGCTTTCCAGCGTTTGCCACAGTAAATTAATTAAATGGACTTTGTTTTTGTCTTGTACAAAAAGCTGATTTTTCTCCATCTGAAACTCAATTTAAATGGTTTCCAGGTCAAGATCAGGAAGAAAAAATTGTATTTTCAATTTTGTTGTTTTGGTTATTTAGCAGAAATTCATTATATATACATTATATATTCAGTCATATTGAATCTGCAATACTGCCTCCACATCTCTCAGCAGCATCCCAGCAGATCCCCAATGTGTGCCTAAAACGTCACGCTTTACGGTTTCCTGTTATCTGCATCAAATTCCTGTTGAAGGTTTTTTTTTTATAGGTTTAAAAAAGGGTAAAAATGGATGGAGAACTCTAGAGATTTGAGTGCGAAAAGCATGAAATTAAATGTTTTAGTTCCTTAGGTTATCAAGAAAACCTAAATTTAGTCTTTTTGCTTGTTTTTGATGAATGTATTGATAATATGGTGTTCTTCCAGAGAGTCTCAGAGCCATTGTGTGTTTTCTGCAGGTGGACAAAGCTTTGCTCGGTTCAGTCAAAGACAGCATCGTTCAGGGCTTCCAGTGGGGCACCAGGGAGGGACCTCTGTGTGATGAGCGTAAGAACCTTGACTCTTAATCTGAATTAAATGTGGACTGATTTATTCATATTTTTGTTGTTTTTGTTCCTGTCAGCTATTAGAAATGTGAAGTTTAAGATCCTGGATGCCGTCATCGCTCAGGAGCCTCTCCACAGAGGAGGAGGTCAGGTCATCCCCACAGCCAGGAGGGTGGTCTACTCCGCCTTTCTCATGGTCAGAGTCTTTCAGATCTTTTTTTTTTTTTCCAGGGTTGCTACAGGTGTTTCAGATCCTTTAAAATGCTTGAATTTCAATCAGGTGTTTTCAAGGATTTGATGGTGCTTGATTGTTGAAAATGCTTGATATTCAAACTGCACAGTTTTGTAATTTTTCAGTTGAAACCATATATTTTCATACACCTAATAAAAAGACAATTTTTTTTCCCCCTCAATGTCTGTAGTTGTTTTTTTTTCAGGTCAGTTAGAGTGACCAAAATTATTTTTGCAAGACAATATTTTAGAGATTTTTATGACTTTTTGTATGTTGTATTTGAACAGAAACTTTATTTACTTTGGCACAATTTGTTGGATTTTTTTTTTTGTTAAATTAGTATTTTGTTCTCAGACCAGTAAGGCATATACTGTAGGATGCATGAAAGAGACCTTTAGAATACAACATTTAGCTATATTTTAGTTTACATTATCATATAATTGCAAATTGAATCTGTCTTTTTGTTCATTTATATTGTTTTTAATCTCGAAAGTGTGCTGCTGGAAAAGTTTGAAAACTTACCTTGAAAAGTGTTCGAAACCTGTTTTTTTCTTATTATTTTTAAATAGTTAATTAGTTAATTACCTCTATTAGAGAAGAGTTTAATTAAACTGTGATGCTGTTTTTGGAATCTCATCAGTATGTTACAGACTTTCTTTAGGCCTTTCTTCCTACTTTAATCTGTAGTAACCCTTTCATTTCAGGCCACTCCAAGGTTAATGGAGCCGTATTACTTTGTGGAGGTCCAGGCTCCAGCTGACTGTGTGTCTGCCGTCTACACCGTTCTGGCTAGGAGAAGGTTTGTCTACCTCCTAAATCAAGCTTCACACTCATCGTTTTTCATTTTCTTATTGAAATAATCTTTGTTTGCCATCTATCAGAGGTCACGTCACCCAGGATGCACCCATACCCGGCTCTCCTCTCTACACCATCAAGGCTTTCATCCCGGCCATAGACTCGTTCGGCTTTGAGACCGACCTTCGCACACACACACAGGGTCAGGCCTTCGCGCTGTCTGTGTTCCACCACTGGCAGGTGAGATTTATGGACACTAACATGCAGTCAGCTCCTTCTTCTTGGTGGATTGGATTACTTGGTGTTTGCCTCCTAAAAATAAAAGCCTGGCAGGTAAAAATATGTTGAAAAGTTGCGAGATTAATTCCTGTCTCTTAGATACAGGCTGATGCTGATGCTATATGTTTTTAATGTGAAAGATGTAAATGACTTTATAAAACTATCCTGGGATTTTGTTTGCATTTCTCTGTCAGTTTGTCCTTCCCTTCATCCATCTATCCATCACTCTTTTTCTCCACATATACAGCCTTCCATTTACTTTTTCAATACTGCAGTCATTCAGTCATCCTTTTGTCCATCGACCTGTCTGTCCGTCTAAACCATCCATTTTATCTATTGGTACTTTTATCCACTCGTATGTTTAGCCATCCATTTATCCTTCTTTCTTACATGCCTCCATCTATCTATGCATTTTTCCATCCTTTCAAATATTCATCCCTTCATCTATATATTCATGTTTTTACATCCCTTCATCCGTTCCCCCATCCTATATCTGTCATTCATGCATTTTCCTCCCATCTATCTGTAAGTACATCGATCCATCCTACTTTCTTACATCCATGCATGTTTTTCATCCATCTTCTTTAGTTTTTGCATCTTCTTTAGTTTTTACAGGTTAAAATTGAAAGTAAAACTAGAATTAATCGTGATGAATCGATTATTGAAGTAATCGTCATTACTAATTTAGTAATTGAATAATTGTAAACTGAAGTATGCAAATGCTGAAAGAAGCAATTTTCTGAAAGAGCAACAGTCAGAGCAGTAATTAAGCCAAAGCTATAAAAAATAGATTTTGCAATTAAGATGAAAGAAAAACCCATTTTGCCTGTGAATATTTTCTACAAAAACTCCTCAAGTGGCAGTTTTAGCTTCACTTTGTAAAAAATAAAACCTCATATTAAACACTTTTTGTTAACCAAACATTAATCAGTTTGTCCAAAAGATAATCAACAGATTAAGCTGCAGATGTATCCTTTACTAAAAAATAATCAAGCATTCTCTAAAAGAATGCCGTTACTGCGTCTTAGGCAATAAAATGCTAATTTTCTTATTCAAAAAGGGAATTGCATTGTTTGTTTCCATTTTTGTGTTTTTTTAATATTGAATAAAACAGACTTAAATGGTTAGGATGAAAAACTTTGTGAATGAGCTGGAATTTCTTTTATCCAATTGATTATCAAAATAATCGATTTACTAAAATATTTGTTAGCTGCAGCCCTAATGGGAAAGCCTGAGGTAGTTTAAAGTGAAGTTTTGTATTCATGCTTTGAAAATTGACCTTTGACAAGTTTGGAAGTACGTTTGCGAACATGTCTGGGAATGCTGGGAGTCCCGACCAACATGTGTTGCGGCTCCGAAGTGCCCGGCGTCGCGCGTTCGTCTGCCGCTCCGGTTAAACAGCTTTTGATCCCGAGTACAGCAGAGTGTCGACTCATTACTTTTCAAGTTTTATGTGTCTGTCTGTGACTGCCTGCTCTTATCTGACATGTGTTTGCGTCTGCACTCCGTAGAGCTGTGTCAGTGAAAATTACCTCCACTTAGGCTAGATTAATACTTCAGTGCAAAGTCATTAATCTGTGAGCAAAAAGGGAGTGGAAACATTTCATGTTTCATCATTTGAACTAATGTCTCATCCCCCGTAGGTGAAAATGAAAGCATCTGACGCGACATCAGGCATGAATTATTTATGTCAGGCTTGCGCTGGAGAATATTTGCATCATTGTTATTTAAATTATATGAAGATGAGAAAATAAAATGCAGTGACAGATTTGGTTCTGAATTGCTTTTTATTAAGAAGTTTTTCTTCATTTCAGTTCCTGATGAGATAATTCTGATTATTCAGTAGCAGACAGGAACAGTTTATCACCATTTATTCCTTGCAAAATGTTCATTTTTTAAGGAACTTCTTTTGAGATTTAATACCAATCAGCACTAAGCCTGTCACAATAACAAATCTTGTTATTGAGAAGTCACTGATGTTGTTTTTAGACCATTTTCAAGTGATATCATGGAAATGATGTAGTAATGCAAGCTGAGTATCAAATATTTAATACTAGAAGTGGAAGAGATTTAAAATTTCCATAACAAACAAACAAAACACCCAAAGCAACAAATAAAATGGATATTAAACTCTCTGTGAAGAAAATTGTCCTTCAAAAAAACAGAATAGGAAAGACCAGACTGGAAACTTCCATCATCCAGTCTTTGGTAGAAAAAGAGAAAAACAATCAATCATGCAAATGGAATTCATTGAGCTCATTTTAATTTATCATGCGATTAATTGATTCATTTCCTATTGCAAAATGCTTAGTCAGCACGCATGTTGAAATGACTCATTCCCAATTCACTCAACAATCTGGCTCTTTTCTGCTGTTTGTGTTTGAGAGATTTGATTCCTGTGAGCACATATTGATTCGGCTGCCCCAGATAACGAGACGAACAAAGAAGTCCCTGAACTGCCTTGTTTGGCCCATTAACCTTAAGAGGCCATATTGTGCCTCCCTCATTAGTTTTATCATCTACTGGCTTGCTAATAGCGTCGCGCTGAGTTTCTGTCCTCAGCCGCTCCCTTCCATCTGTTGATTGGGCTCCAGCTTCTCCTTTGATTATGTTTTCCTCTTTTCCTCCAGTCAAAATCCCCCCCTCAGGCTCAGAAAGTATTTATTTATTCTATCATATCCCATTCCTATGCAAGCCTCCTCTTCCTCTCCTGTCAAATGACATGAATATCCCATTCGCCCCAGGAAGGTCAGGCTGCTTAGAGCGGATTTAGTGAATAATTTTAAACGTCCGGGAGCTCGTATGCATTCTAACTCATCCTGCGAACGTTGCATTGTTGTCATATTGGTCCCATTTGATTGAGTGACACTACTTGCGTCTCGTTTTTTTTTTTTTTTTTTCTGTTATGATGACGGTTGCCGTACTGAGTCAGGAAAAACGGGACGGAATGTTAAAAATGTTCACTCAGCTTGTTGGCGCTGAAGGTCTTGCGTGTTGTTGGGAAATGTGTTGAACGTAAACGAGTGTCTGTTTTGCTTCTGACGCTCGTTTTAGATTGTTCCCGGTGACCCGCTGGACAAGAGCATTGTGATCCGGCCCCTCGAGCCTCAGCCCGCCCCCCACCTGGCCCGAGAGTTCATGATCAAGACCAGAAGACGCAAGGCAAGTCGGCTGCCCGCCTGTTTGCCCTTTGAATTTAAAATATAACCACAAACTTAGCATTTAAATAAAAAAGATGCTAATAATCTTTGTTGCTTTGCAGGGTCTGAGCGAAGATGTGAGCATCAGCAAGTTCTTTGACGATCCCATGTTGTTGGAGTTGGCGAAGCAGGATGTGGTGCTTAATTATCCGATGTGAGGGAACTTTTTAATCTACAGAACAGGTGTAGCTGTTAAACATTGGATCCGTCTGTTTGTTCTCATTTTTTGTTGTATTTTTATTTTTTTACTTGTACAAAATGGTTTTTTGTAGCTCAATTTGTCTTTGGAGCTAAATGAGAAAAGAGGTGGACTTGATTATGTTTGAATAAAAATGTTTTTAAATCAAATAAACATGTTTTGTGTATTTTGTGGTGCCCATACAGATTTCTTGTTTCAGAAGATGAAACAAATTTTAATATCAAAGAGAACCTGAGTGAATACAAAATGGTGATGCAATGGTTTTATTGATTAATGGGGAAAAGCTGTCCAAGTCAAACTGGTCTTATGTGGAAAGGTAATTTTCACTTGTGAAATCATGAATAAATTGCGATTCACCACTAAAACTTTTCCTCCATAAAACTAGTAAAGTATATCACATCTCCCATTTTTATATTCCATACACTGGTTCCCTATTGCTTGGAGAACAGACTTTAAAATACTTTTGTTAATTTATAAATTATTGAATGCGTAGCACTAAAATACATTAAAGACCTGTTGTTGCTGTATCAACCCTCCGGACCTCTCAAGACTTTGTGTTCTGGTTCTGCTCTGTGTCCCCTGTACCACAACCAAACATGGAGAAGAATCACTCAGTTTTCATCTAGAACAAACTTCCAGAAAACTGCAAAACAGCTGAAATACTGAGTTTCTTTAAACCTGTAAAGCTATCATTCATGAATAACAATTGGAACAAGATATAGTTTTTTTTTTTGCCCCTTGAATTTAATGTTTTTATTGTTTTCGTGGTTCTACTCGGTGTTATTGAAAATGTGCTATACAAAACCTTGCTTAAAAAATGTTTAATTTTACACTGGAATGGCCAAGTCAAAGTCTCAACTTAAATTGCCTGTTTTAATACCTTAAACAGGCAGTTTTGTGCCAGAACGTCTCTCCAACGTGGCTGAATTTAAAGTGCAACAGGCAGAGTTGTGCACCTGTCGACCATCAGAGAGCAAATAGAAACTTTACTGACGCTCACTGTGATCGATCAGTCATTTTGGGGACATTGTGGGCGGTGATTGACTGGCAGGGTGTGGGATGGAGGCACAAGCAAAGCGACAGGTTAGGATTGTTTGCTAAGTATAATTGAGATATTTTGCATTTAAAGAAGTAGCTAAAACATGGATTTTTAAAAATCTTTTATGTAAAACCCGTTAATTTATTCCAGTTTAATTATGAGCTGTGTTGACACCGGATTTAATTTAAAAGTTGACGAGGCTGGAAGCAGTTTCTCAGACACAAAGAGGTTTGGACAAAATACCCTAAACTGTCTTAATTCATTGTGAATATTTAAAACATCTATATCACAAATAAGGCACTTAATGAGTTCTTGTTTCTTAAAAATAGAAGAAAATAAATGCACACATTTTTAAGGAGTCATTTTGCTAGTATTTTTTTTAGTCTCACCTTGTTGAGGGATTTTGGCTCCCACATTTATTTATTTATTTATTTTTGCATTAATTGAAAATCATTCCAGCTTTTGCTACAATGCTCCACTTGGGTTTGTTTCAGTTGCACTGCATAAGGAGAGAAAAAGACAGGAAGAGAGTTAAGGGAAAATGTGAATAAAAGATGAGAAGGATGGAGAGAATATAAAAAAATGTGTTTTTCAACATGGTCGATTGTATAATCTTATTTCTTTTCTTTTTCAGTGTTCCTGTTTGCAGTTGATGACAGTTTAGGCCAAACCAGCTGTCAGGCAGATGGCCTCACATTTGATTGTTCAGTACTTTGGTAATCAGAGGAGTTGGTGACTCAGTAACTAATAGGTTCCCGGCCCTCTGCTTGTGTTTGTGCCAGTCCGTCCTCTTTGGGTTTCACCAGACAGCTCCTCTTCTCTATTCAGAGAAAACTGTTCCAGATATTTTGGGGTTTTTTTTTTTTACAGATACAACTTTTCAAACCTGTGATTTGTTTGAAACTCGCCCTGCTTGTTCAGCCTTTCTCTGATAACACTTCCACTAGATCTCTTCTGGTCTCTGACATCTTGTTGCTGGAAGTTTGAGTTTCTTTCACTTCAGAATGATGGATTTCAAAATGCCTGAAAATGGACTTAGAACTCCAAGATTGTTGAAAACTACCGTTTACATCTTTCCGTTTCAGCATTGGGTTGATACACAAAGTACTGCTTTTATAGCGCTGGTCAGACCTACTGATGATTAATAAATCAATACATTTGGAAGCAACAACAGCACAGTTGGTATTCTACACACAGCTTTTCATCTTGACTTCATCTTTGTTGCGTGAAAACTGTCTGGCTTTGACTTTCCCAAATTGTGGAACAATCTGCCTTCTGAAATTAGACAGTCGTCTTCTCTGGTGGTTTTTAAACCTCTTCTGAAAACCCATATTTTCACCGTGACCTTTGACCCCTTGTGAGATGGTTTAAACTGAGTTTTATGTTGGTTTTTAGATTATTTTTGTGCTGTTTTATTGTGTTTTATTTTATTGAATACCGTTAGATTTTTAGCTTTTAACCTATTTTCATTGGTAGACGCTTTGGTCCTGTCATGGTTACCTTAAAGCACAGGCGTCCAATGTGTGGTGCAGGGGCCATTTATGGCCCTCTGAAGGATTTTGGGCAGCCTCAATTTTTAAATCTGGCCTGCAAACAGTGTGTTTGATGCAGACACACTCTTTTTCCATCTTTTAAGGCAACATTTCTAACAAATGAATAAAATCTGAGAAAAAATTTTAAGTAAAAAAAAATTAGATTTGCATTTATCTTTGGAGTTACTAAAACCACAAATATTGACCTATTTTTTTCTCAAAAGCAAATCTTACTTCTCAAATAAGTAAATGAACTAACAAAATGTTCAAACTGTGGGAATGTGTAAAGACCTTTTTATGTTTTGTATCTACAATGATTAACAAATAAATTTTTCTGCAAAAATCCCACAATGTTTTGATTTTAATAACATTTAATTTGTTTTGTTCATAATTGAACAGATAAAATTTAAAAAGGCAAAAGTGTCGTAAAAATATGAAGTTTTTTCGCTCCAAGTGCCTCCGAGTTAATGATTTTGGCCCTCATGGTAAAAAGTTAGGACACCACTACTTTAAAGTGCTCCAGTAATAAAGTTGGATTGAGTGCAGATTTATCCGGTGGTCTCCAAACATAAAAGCTGTTACTTTATGACTGTCAGCAGAAAAAGCTGCTTGCAGCTCAGCATGTTTTTGTGTTAAAAATTGACCGTCCAAGTAAAACTCCAGCCAAAAACAAAGACAAAGGACTGCACAGCAGAAAAGTGACTAATGCCGCACTGGAGATACCACTCTCAGAAACTGACCACAGTCAATATTTCTAGAAAAAGATGGACCCTGTTGGGCAAAAAGCCTTTAAGTAAAGTTGCTATATATTGATGGCAGCCTCTTTAATCACTCCTCAGACCACCATTTTAGCACACTTCGGGATGGATCACGATTTAAGTCTTTGTCACACCTTCAGAAGACTCTGCTGTCTGAACAGCTCAGGCCCTCATCACTCACCGCTGACAATATCCCGGCAGCAGTACTGGAGGTGTTGTAGATGACGAAGGTTAGAGCACAAACGGGAAGAGCCAAATATGACTTGAGCGACTTTTGACATTTTGCACTGAATGTCAGTCCTGTCCAGCAAGACAAGTGATTTATTTTTCGGCAAACGGGGGGCTGTCCTGCCCTTTCCCAACGCCGAGGGGAAAGAGAACGGCTGAGGCCGAGGAACTTGTGACCGTGAAAGCCCAAACTAGACGAGCAGGAGTGAAGCTGTGGCTCGGCTCTGATTGGGGTATTGACATGTGGAGGCTGCTTCGGGGATTGCATCCCGTCACACAGCTGCTCCATTAGAGCGTTTTGAACTTTACACATGTTTTCAGTTAGCGTGTTTGTTCCAGCTCTTCCTGAGCCGGGATCGTGCCTGGCCCTGGGTTGCAGATATGTATGGCAGCAGCTCTTGCCCGTCTGAACACAGGGCCTCGGAGCACTTGTTACAATCTGTGGCCCTTGCTAAAAATAGACCGGAGCAGACTTTGGTTCAGGGCCTGCTTGGGGCAATTTCCTCCTGTTCCTTTGCAGCTTTCTCCTAAGCACCTCATCTGTCACCTTTCCCTGCAGTGTATTTGCATTTCTTGTGTTCATGTGTTCTGGCCTGTCTCTCTGCTACTATGGACCGCAGTGGCTCTGCCGTGTGTCAGTGACTCAGTCACACTTGTCTCATCCTGCTAGCATCATGAACCAATCTTTTCCTCTGGAATCTCCAGCAGTAGGCAGCTCAGGAAGACTTGGTGGTATGAAAATCATCTACAAGCAGAGGGGGGGATAAAAGACAGCCAGGAATCATTAATAGATCTAAAGTCTTAGTGGAGATGATTAATGTTTAGTCATCTGACAAACAATATCACGACTGCACCAACTGCGGAGGGATGAAATGATGTCTGAAGCAACCGCAGAATAAATCACAAGCAGGAATTGAAAAGATGTTTTAGTCGGTTTCATTTTCTGCCACTTTTAAACCTGCTCCTTTTGTGGAGCATCAGAGGTCAAAGGTGCTGGCTTCCCATGACGTAGAGCGACAAATGGCAGGAACAATGCAGCGAAAATGCATTGTTCGCTGCAACAGATTTTATTTTTGTCATATTTCATATTGGTCCGGTCATACAAAATCCTCCTATATGTTTTTATTCATCTTGGTTTAACAAAGTTAAAGTTTTAATAAAAGTAAATATCAAAATTCAGCTCTCAATTTATGATTTTAAAGGTTGTTTTTTAAGGGTAATGCTATCTATTCCATCTGGCCTTACATGTGAAACTATAATCTCTCTTGCTAGATTATTAATTCACCTTGTTTAACCCAATTTAACTCCAGTTTCTCTAGCAAGACTCAAATGACTTAAACGTTTACTTCCTAATTTAATGCCTTGAAACTGAAATTTTTATATGTACAGTCTTTTAAGTCACATGTTTTCTCTACAAATTGAAAATACATGGAGCAGTGATGATCCTTCTCAGAAAAACTAAGTTACAAAAGAAAACATCTAAAGTTTTGCAGGTCTTCTTTGCCTTAGTTAAGGTCAGTCTACCTGATTTAACAACAAGAAAAGGTATTTGGAAAAAGTTGCGTCCAACTCTGAGTCCCAAAATTCCTTTCTCAGCCATTTAAAATGTTCATTTTTAGTTATCTCCAAGTGTAACAATCTCACACATGGTCAACTTGGTTCACATAGCTCTTCCCTTTGTAAAATGAAATCATTTTCAACTGCGTTTGCTTGTATTCAATATTAAACTGGGTTTGATGATCTAACTCATTCAAATGTGAAATCTGCTAGATATTAATGAGAACAAACATTTTTCTCAAACTAAAATGTTTATTTTGGTCTTTAATTGAGAAGAGCAAGTGATGTAAAATGTTTTTATTTGGTCCCAAGAAGAAATTGTTTTGTAATCTTGACCTCCACCTGTTCCTTAACCTTCCCTTAGTGCATCCTTGTATTCTCACAGAAAGTTGTTGCATAACATTTTGTTATCTTCCTTCCAGAAGGTCTGTCACAATTTGGGCTCTGGCAAGGTCGACGTTTGTGTGCAGGCAATTTCACTCGCACACATGCTAGCAAAGACGTTGCACAACCATATGACTGTGTGACTTTTTCCCACTTGGTCACCCGAAGGAACTGCAACACTGAATCATATCGCTTGTTATTGCATAACAGTTTTCCCCAGAATGTAGCCTGTGAACTGATTTAGGGAGGACGAGCGTGGATGTCTGCAGAATCAGACGGAGAGGTCGGATGAACTTGTGCTTTAGAACAATCAAGCAGCAAACTCAAAACAACCAGCGGTTTCAATTTGCCAAATGAGCCATGTGTGTCCCGCCGCTCGAGGCCTTTGGCGTAAGCACATTTGGACCAGATGAAGGGCCTCGCTCAGACTGAACCGCTTAAGCACCTTGGAATGATCCGAGCCGTCCAGCTAGTTTCTCAGCAGGAGATGATGTTGATCGTATCACAGACATCATATCCTGAAGGCTCCTGCTTGCCTCAGGCACTGAAATGGAGAAATTCTGTAATGGATCATTTTCTATCAAATATACTGAGGCAGTTTTTACCAAATGCACCCCACTGTGGTTAATGAGCCTTAATATGATTACAGAAATAGAAGAAAATTAAAAAGTGATTACTAATGGCATATGACAATAAAGATCTATCTATCTATCTATCTATCTATCTATCTATCTATCTATCTATCTATCTATCTATCTATCTATCTATCTATCTATCTATCTATCTATCTATCTATCTATCTATCTATCTATCTATCTATCTATCTATCTATCTATCTATCTATCTATCTATCTATCTATCTATCTATCTATCTATCTATCTATCTATCTATCTATCTATCTATCTATCTATCTATCTATCTATCTATCTATCTATCTATCTATCTATCTATCTATCTATTTTTGGAACATAGGAGACAAAAGACATGCTTGTTTGACATTAGAAGGCGTCAAAAAGAGACAGAGTCTAAACTGTCACTTATCAAATCAGTTGTTTATCCAGCTTTACTGGCCCAACAAATCAAATTTATCTTTATGAGATTGTTGCAAAATTTGCACATTGAATGCATTGGAATTTCCCTTCTTTTTTTCTATTAACACTTTGTGTAAATGAGTTGTTTTTTGAGTCCTAATTTTTGAAAAGGCACGATAAAACCTCAGTGGTCTCACTTTTGTTGCAATTGCAGCTGCAAGTATGTTTATGCCAGCTTTGAAAAAATCTAGAGACTGAATTTTTCTTGCCTATTCTTTAGAAAACTGCTGCAGCTCAGCCGGATTGGTATCTGTGAACAGAACATTTCATATATTGCCACATGTTCTCAATAAAATTTAGCTCTGAACTTTGGGCCATTCTAACACATCGATTTGCTGCGTGATCTAGATTCCAGTGTATGGTGCTTAGACTATGTGTGTACAGCTAGATTTCATTTACAAGAAGGCAAAACATGCACACCGCACGTTTCAAATTTTTGGTGTAAAATCAAATTTAGCACATGTCTCTGAAACTGAAGTTGGTTGTAATGTGACAAAATGTGCCTATGAAAGCTTTCTGCATATATGAATCCAAATGTAGCCAATATTATTTATTACCATGTAACACATTGCTTATTAAATAGTGTCAACACGGCTGTTTCTGAAATACTCCGGCAGGCTGCAGCTTTGTTTAACGCTGGCTCTCATGTTGAAGCAGATGTTTATGGACCCGAGATGTATGACCTGTCGGGTGCGCGCACCGCCAAAACACGTGTACGCGCAACATCTTCCCATTTTTTCTCTCTCCCCCCCCCCCCCCCCCCCCCCCCTCCCCCCCCCCCCCCCCCCCCCCCCCACACACACACACGCACCCCTACACATCGCTCCCTGCAAACGAAGGGTCGACGGGCTTCCACTGAGAGGATCCGACTGTCACTCACCGAGCTCCCCCGATCAGCCAATAAAGGTTCGGGCTGCGTGGAAGGAGCGCTGCGGCCCGGATAAACACGCTGCTTGCGGGCGGATCTTCAGGTGATCAACAGATCGGCAACTGTTCCCCACTCCTCCTGCGAGGAAGAGCAAAGATGAGGGACCCGAAAGGCAGCGCCGGAGCCAACAGGCATGTGAGCCACTGACATATTTATCGCTGAATTCCCGAGCCAGGCAGCCAGAGCGATGTGAAGGGACGAGCGCCCGAGATTCGCTTCTAAATCGGCCGATTCAGCTGAAAAGAGGTTCGATCCCTGCCAAAATGACCAGACTATTGTCTCGCATCTTTGCAACGGAACGGGCCCGCAGGAATCTTGGCACCGGTTTTACGCAGCAGACCACATAGTTTGATCGACGTTCAGCTCGACTGAGGAGCGAACACATGGACAAAGAGTGCCTGCACACGTCTTCGTAGTGGTGCTGCGAGGTGAACATTGACAAGCCGTCGGAGAAACGTCCTGCTGTTTCCTCCCCGAGAGGGAAATAACACAAGGAAGGGATCAGCGGCGGAACCTCAGCAAGTCCAAAACGACCTTCCCTCCGTCCCCAAACAAAGGATCGTCTTACACCTTAAAGCATCTTCACAGACTCGCATAGCGGTAAGAACGCGTCTGTTCACTGAAAGATCGTTTAAATCCTAATTGGGCGCAAAACTAATCCGGTAGTAAATGAACGGATAAATCAGGGTCACATGCAGGCGCACCGCATGGCACCGGAACGCACAAACCATATCCTCATCAAATCAGAATCAGCGTTTCCTTTCTGTCCATTCTTCTATTTGGAATAAGGTACACATAACTTCTCTGTAGACACAACAAGGCTTTGGGGGAATGTAAACAGACACGGAGGAATCTGAAATACTAATTCCTGGTCATCGCTTTTTTGAAAGTCACTTAAAAGTCAAACTTCTCACTCATCTCACAATGAGGAGTAAGATGGGTGGCGCAGGGATTTATTCCCTGCAGAAGCTGTTTACATAAATGTCAAGCAGGCTTCATAACGACTTTACATGTAAACTAATGTGCTTAATTAACAATTTATGCTCTGGCAAGCACTCAGAAGCATTCCCCAACAAAGCAACAGAGGTAATGTCTTTGGATTTTGATGAGAATATTGATGAATATGGAAAACTTGTAGATTCTACTTGGAACACGTTCCAACAGAATCGAGAAACATTTTTAAAACGGTGTTTCATAAATAGCTTTGTATTTTCACAAAAGATGTTTTCATTTAGATGGAAAATTCATTTAAAAAAAACAAACAAAGACATTTAGCAGCAGATTCTTGCATGAGCACATAACCTTAAACATTTTTTTAAAGTGTGTACTGTAAGTTAATTGACTTCTCTACATCACCAAACTGTGAGCTCTTTGTTTTGATGTATTTAATGAATAGTAAGTAAAAAAAACATTTTTATTTCTTTTTACAGTTTGATTTGCAAGTCAGGCAAAATCGAACAATTCCAACCAATGTCTAATTGACTGGACCATGTTTGAAATGAGCATTTATTGTCAAATTTGTCATATTTTAAATGCTATTTTTTTGTATTTATGGTGTTTGAGTTGTCTGTACCTTTTAAATATTGTTTTATGCTGCACAAAACAACAATTGCCTTTTTGCCAGCTCTTCCTCAGTAGAGATTTTATTTTCCTGGTAGAATAATGGTTAAATAAAACAAATAAAATAAAACTGAAATTCTTATAATGATAAATATCCTTTGCCCCTTCAATGAAACAAATTAGATAAAATAAGAGCCGTGAAATACTGATGTATTCAACAAAATACAAAAGCAGCAGGTTACAGAGTTAATTAAAAATGACTTTAACATTGATTAATCAGCCTTTAAAGCTCCACCTTTAGGCAAATGTGTTATGTAATTATTGTCACCTCCATCTTTACTCCACTGTTACCTTTTACTTCCTTTCGCCTCACTGTAGCGCTTACCAAATAAGGCTCTGGCCGTCCTTCCATCTGCACACATCTTCAGTCATTTTCCCGGCACATCAGGAGAAACATTCCCCAACACTTCCAGCCAACACCTGGAGTAGTTCACCGTGATGAGGAGAGGGCTGTTTTTGGAAATTTGCCACATTGGTTTCAGTGAGGAGCAATTTGTCAGTGCCACAGCAGCAACAGCTTAAATATGAGCCACCATAATGAGTTTCTCCCTCTGTGCTTGAGAAAATCCCTGCTACATGTGAAGTCATTGTGATGGATTTTGGAGCCTTGCCGCTGAAAGCTCTTAGTGCTACTGAGTGATTCTCGCTCTGACCGTATCAAACTTTGTGCTTTTTTTCTTTTTCCATAATTTTTTTATTTTTATGTTGGCAAGCTGCCACCTCAGTTTCCCCCCACTCTATTTTTGGTTCCATCAAGGGAAAGCAGTTTTGGCATTTCACAGCCTCGCATTCCTCATTAACATTTTCAGTATGTGAAAGTATTTAGTGAGACAGTCCATTTCTCCGGTTCTCCTCCCTGCTTGTTATCCCCCGCACTTGCGACACAGACCATTATTTCACTCGCTGTGATAGAAGACAAGAGGAAAAGTCAACCCCTTTGCTCTGCAGCACTCAGAGAGAGAGATGAGGAGCATATTCTGTTTGGCAGCTGAGAAATGCCCCTTAACCTCAAACTAAACTCCTCTTTCAATTTACCATGCAGCGTTCTTTTTGAGGGAAATTTTCTCGTCCATTTGGCTCAAAATATAAACTAAAATCCTGACCTTGCAGATATGAGTGATAAATTGTGCATGGCTATTTATTAAATGATCAAAGGATGTCCTAGAAAAGCCAAAGAAATGATACATAGTCTCTTAGTTGTCTGTTGTGCTGATTTATATTCAATATTCCTGTGAAAGAGAAAAATTTATATATTTTTTACTTTCAGTCTTCAGAAATTGAACCACATGAATCGGTCCAAGAAAGAAAGAAAAGGACAGCAGCGTAGATAACTTTCTAGGTTGCATACATAAGCAGGTACTTTATATATTTACATATATAGAAATGCAAACTATATAGAAAAGCTGTCTTCAATTATGTAAATATGCTTTTCTCATAAAGAAACAACAACTTTGTAGAGAGTAAAATCTTCATGTTTTATTTTATTATGAACGCAGACACTGGATAAAAATCCCATCTCTGCAAAACTCAATCCAGATCTTTTGACTCTGCCCTAATTGCCTTGCGCTGAAATCCCCACAACCTGTTTTATATGAGAAATCAATAATGGTATACATTTCGTACAGTGCCTTAGCGTGCTGTGCTTTTAATTTGCAGTTAAAAGCTGGAATCACTGTGGGGGTTATGATTAGTGATGGTCCATTAAACTGAAGATGCATTAGATCTCCTTTAAGGACTTTTGAAAGAGCGCATCAGATAAAAGGCCTTATAATTTAATTTAACACTAAGCAGCACAGTGCATACCACTATATACAGTTCTGGTCATACGTTTACATCCAATCATCACAGACATGAATGTGATCTTATGTCATCTTTTTTCTTTTTTTACTTTGTCGAGATCTTCTTTTCCCAAGGAGCACAGATGATGCAACTGCAATGATAAGAAAAGCAAATAAAGTTCACTGTCGTTTTTATCTCAGCTGCTTGGTCAAAAATATGTATACTCATTGTTGAATACTGGTTACATTAACTCAATTTTATTTTAAATATACTTTTAGGAGTATTTTTACTATGTGGTGCTTTTTCCTTTTACTTGAGTAATTTGATTATGAAGTAGCTTCTGCTCTTAAATGAAATGTCTGGATTCTGAATGAAAAACAAAAATTCATACTCACTTGCAGTTTTTGTTAAAATTTCATAAGTTTATTATTGAAAGAAACTGATTTGGAAACATTTTATTTTGTCCAATTTTGATATTTTTTATTACTTATATGAATTATTGTCATTTTTGTCCTTAAAATATCAAAAATTCCACATCATTTCTGATTATGTATTTTTTAAAATATTAAATAATTAATAATTTGATCAGTTACTCAGTGTTTGAGAAATACCTTTTTACTCTTATCATTTCTTGGATGTGTACCTTTTATATTTACTTCAGTAAAAATATGTTGAAGTAGTACTACTCTTACTTGAGTTCAAATTTTGGATACTTTTCCCACCTCTGATCATCACGCTGAAATGTTTGCATACACCCACACTTCAATCTCTCTCTCTTTCTTGGCAGGGTTAAGAAACGTCATTTATGGCTTTAAATGTTTAAGTATGATTTATAGATTTTCAATAGGGCTGAAGTCCAAGTTTTGGACGGCCATTTCAAACCCATTTCTTAATGTGTAGATGAGTAGAGGTTGTCCAAAGTGAGGCCCAGTGGCCAATTGTCTGTTTGAAATATTTTTAAATATGAATTTTTCTTTTAATAAGGCAACAGTCCAAAGACTTTTTTTTTACTTTTGGGATCTTTAAAGATTTTGTATGTGTCTATTGTCAAACCGGTAGAAGTAAAGAAGAGAAAAATCACAATAAACTCATTCTTGTATTTTTAATTAAATGAAATAGGTTAATCAGTTTTGATTCCTCTGGGAAAATGTTTGTACACCAGTGACTTAAGGTCATTGCTCTGTTGGACACCCAGTTATGTCCAAGTTTCTAACATCATCGCTTCACTGTTACGCCTTTAGACTTTTTCCCCCCTTGTACAGCACTCTGTGCAGCTTGAGTTGTTGGAAGCATGTTTTATAAATAAACTTGACCTTTGACCTAGCTGTTCATTTCGTCAGTATCCCGTCCGTCAACCCCAGAGCACGATTCTGCCACCAACACGCGTGGCAGTTGTTTCAGTGTTCTCAGATTTGAAAGCCTCATCTTAAATGATCCAACTATAATTCCTGTTTTTGTACCTAAGTGGCTTTATCTTTGTTTCATTTAACTTTAAGCTGCAACTGTACATGTCCGCCGAGCAGCAAGGCTTCAGATTTGGTCCCTTCAGATTTAGTGTAAAACTAGCGTCACTGTGGTCAGTTGAGTGTTGACTCTCGCAATTTCCTCTCGTTCGAGGTTAACGTTGTGGGTCAGATGAGAGATACTCTGATCAGAATCATTTTCACAAATCACACATTAAAGCTGATTTGAAATGTAAAAAAACCAGCAAATTGAAACAATCTCTGCCTGTTCTGTTCAGAAGGAGCTTTTTGATGGCTACAAAAAGCATGTGGTCAAGGCTTCAACTTGCCAAGAGACATTCACCCAAATATTAGTGGGATACATGCAAATATTTGAATTAATTTATAATTTTGACACAAATACGTTTATTAAAGTTTAAGTTGTAAGAATAATGACCTTGATACATATAATGCCTCTGCCTGAACTAAATGTTGTTTTAATGTGTTACCTACTGCAACATTATTTCCTGATAGCTCAGTGGGATGATTTAAAATCATTGAATCATAAATCATAAAACACAATTAATCTCTAAAAATCTCCAGGATGAGTGCATTTGGTGTGCAATGATCCACCATTTTACTTTCAAGAGAATACTTTCTGTTAATCACTCCCAGTTATCTGCAATTATCTATACTTGCTGAGGAAATTGTCTCCAGGATGTGTCTAAATCGATTTCATGCTCGCAGGCAGCAATTTCTGATAAACGGAGTAATTTTTCCCAGTTTTTTTCTTTACAATGTGAAAGGTGGAGCAAGCTCTGGAAGAGGTGAATGCTTTTAGCGACAAAATTAACGAAGCAGGTGCTTTGCAGTGTAAAAAAAAAAAAAAAAAATCAATATATCAGGACTCCCGGATTTACAAAAGCAAAAGAACTTAGAAAAAGCAGTGATGTAGGCGACGTGAGAAGCACGTAGACCTGAACTGAGATCCAACATATCTTAGCTGGCCTTGGTTAACGTGAAACATCAAGGTATTATGCTTATTTCTTGTTCAGCAGACAGAGGCGCGTAGCTGGGCTTAATCCTCGGAGTGTCGCTTTCTGAGGGAAAACCGTATATTTATCCCCACCAACTAGTCTGGATTCCCTCCGCTTGCCGCCGTGCGCTCCGCTCTTCGTTTTTCTGCTTGCCAGTTCCTGTAAGCCACTTTGAAGCAGCAGCAGCAGCAGAGGGAAGGTGCTTTGCTCTCTTTCCATGTAATTACCAAGTGATTAAGGTTGTTGGAGGTCATCAGCTGTAAATGGGAGACGCAGGAGTGCGCGTTTGTGTGCACCCACTTGTGTTGTTGTGCAAAGTTTCAGCTGCACTGACTGAGCCACTTGAAAGTAGCTGTGACATAAATGATGGATTTAAATGTGAATGAACTATTGCTTGAGTCAGCAAATGGTAATTTTCTGCTATTGTGATTAAATTAATATACTAAAATTAGTTCTGGATGACTGATGTAAAATTAATTGGCTAGTGAGATGTTCTCCAATGTCTTCAGAAAAAAGTGGGGATTAAAAAATGTAATAAATTTTGAGTTTGTGATATTTAAAGTGTGAAATGTAAAATTCTGACCTTCTCATGTATCTCTAATTTGGTGATTGGATGAGCACCCAGTGTCTAATATTTTAGCGCAGACCAAATACAGAAAAATATTCGGAGATGACAGGAGAGCTTTCCGTGACTCAGGATGACTCCCCGGGAAAATGAGGCCTGCAGTCGGCCCTGACCCTTCACAAACGGGCCCGTTGCATTTTGTTTTGGCGCACGTGTCGCCATGATGCCACAGCAGATCTCAGGGTCTTTAACTGTAAAAACGTAGAGGGGGGTGAAGAGTCTGACTTCGCCTGACAAAGGGAATCCTGTGATTCATGGCGTCTGTCTGGTATTTCTGCAGCATGCGGTGGTTGTGCAACACACGTGTTTGCAGTAGTGATTTATGCCAACTCTTTTTTTTTCTATACATAAGAACTACTTTGGGTAAAATTTTCAGGCTAATTATCAACTAAAATTTTTGCATTAGCTTGAGATAGTAGGAAAATTTGCAAAATAAAACACCTGACTGAAGGGGTAGACCCATAATGTACCATGATAAAAATGTTCAATTATAGTTGTCATAAATTCCATTTTGTAGTGATTAAAAATACTGCATGGTTGAGATTATTTTTTACTATTTTCTCCACTGTACAATGAGAGCATCAAATATTAATGTGTGCATTTTAGTGACTGAAATCACACTTCTTTTGTGACTGGTGTCCTAAAACATATTGTAATGGGAATGTTTTTCAACAGCAGTATTTGTGTTTGTGAGACTACGATTGCTGTGTCAGACATGCAGCTCCATAAAAAATGTAATAAATAGTTCTTATTATCCCTTTTATTGTTATCACAATATAAAAATATTGTGATAAAAAGTTAAGTCTATATTGCTCAGCCATACCTGAATGCAATTTCCGCCTGAATCATTTCTAAGAAAATTGTAGATATGAACATGCTTGTGCAAATATGTGGTGCCATATTAGGCTCATTGCGGGTAGAAAAAAAAGAGACATGAAATTCTGATAGAAAACGCTGAAATTTTCCACAAAAAAGAAAAGCCCTCAGAATTTCTTTGTTTGAAAAGTTTAAAATTTGCTAGTAAAACCCCCAAAATGTTGAGATTAATATCAGAAATTTTGTAGAAAAGAACTTGCAAATTTTTTATTTTGAAAAGTAAAAAAAAATGCTAGAAAAAGTCAAGAGATTTTGAGATTAATCTCAGAATCTTCCTAGAACAAACATGGAAATTTCTGTGTTTTAAAAATTGGAATATTTTTAGACTTTTGAAACAGAAAATTTCATGTTTTTTCTAGAAAATTCTTGAGACTAATCTCAAAATTTCCGAGTTTCTGCTAGTAAACATCTGACCTTTCAAACTCAGAAATTTCCTTGTTTTTTTCTAGACAATTTCTAGGATTAATTGCAAATTTTGTACGTTTTTTTGGCAGAAATGTACTTCTTTATTTTCTATCCACAATGGCCCTAAAACACTGTTGAACAGATCAACAGAAGAAGGCAGTAAGCCTTTCTGTGAAGGAGAAGCGTTCCTCTGTGGAGTGCGGCTGAAATAAGATGTTTCTTTCTGCTGCCTTTTACTCATGAAGAGATGTAGACAGTCGGACAAATGAAAACAGTCGTGAGACTCCTTCCCATCGGGAATGTCACTGTTACACACCCGGACTGGCTAACGGCGTGCACGTGTGTGTGTGTGTGTGTGTGTGGGGGGGGGGGGGGGGGGGTGCACAGGAACACACACACACACATGCAGATGAACCTCGGCCAGCGTGCGCAGACATGTTTACGCTGCAGCCAGTGCCTCACATGCATATTCAAACCGATATGTCAGGCTCACGAGTTTCCGTGTGCTGACACATTTACATACGAGCATGGCTGTCGTGGTCCGGGGTCTGATTTGGGGTGACAGGTCTTATGCTGTTGCCCCTGGGTCAGTGTGGGGGGGCGGAGCCACAACGTGACAGAGATCGGGGCAGAGAGATGCCTTTCATTCACCGTCAACCTCTGGTGACACAGCTTTTTTCCCCCCTTGTCTCCAGTTTACTGGGGTCAGCAGTTATGAGGTAACACTTGACTTTATGTTCAGCTGACTGTTTTTGTTTTTACTGGCATTTGTTTCTGTTTCTGCTGGCCTATCAGTATTTGTTTGGTTAAGATTTTATTATTAAATATCAAATTAGGTCATTCTTTATCTGATATAGCAAAAATAATAAAGTATATTTAATCATATTTGCGTAAAATGGAAGAGAATATAACAAAATGAATGGATAAAAAAAATAAACTTAAATATCTGCAACCAAATATGAAAACAAAAAAAATCCAAAAACAAAACATGGTCTGTTTTTGGCTTTAAAAATAGACCATGTTTAAAACCAAAACATCCAAAATCCAAAATCATCTTAAAACTTACTTTCAATTTAAAAATGCATGTTATAATTATTTGATTGCGGCTCATTAAATGTCATCTGCATCTTCAGTTCAACCAATAGAAGAAGCGCAGGAGATAATATTCTGCTGACAGAGAAACAAAATTAATCTTGGTTTTAAGTTGTGAATATTTCAATAAATCCCAACTTCTTTCGTTTTACAGTAAAAAATAGTGAATGCAGCTTTTGATTCCCCCCTGGCCCCCTTGCTTTAAAATGGATGTTAGGTGAATTTGATGAGAACATGGAAGAATCAGTGGGATCACTCACAGTTCATGAAGAGATGGAGCTGCATTTGTTCTGCTCCTCCAACTGGATCACTTTTAGGTTAATCGTCAGCTCCTACATTTCTGCTGTGTTAGCGACGCTGCTGCATATAAGGCAGACACATCGAGGCTCTTCATGGGTGAGTGTGCAACAGTGAATGAAAAACATCTTAAAGCAGTGTGTAGGGCATGAATGAGCTCATCAAGCATTCTTGATAAATTGTTATTCAATTTGTTTAATGTACTTTTCTGATTATTTTGTCCAGATTGGTTTGAATTTTCATTTTATGTTTTTCAGATGCACATCTAAACTGATCAGCTATAACAGCGTCCTTTCCTGAAGCCAAGGATTTATTAAGTATTCTGATTTTGATTATATTCTCCGATTGTCTATTTGAAAACAACAAACAAACATGCAAATAAACTCATTTACGTACACTCACAGTCAGGTACCTTTACTGCACAATAAATGCACTTCCAGAAAAGCCGGAGAACAATCGTCTAAGATCATTTAAACGATTAAAAGAAAGAAAGTTTTGCTCCTTGGAAGCAAAGCATCAATAAATTTGTGGTGTTTAAAGAAATTTACAGAATATGGAAGTGTGGCAAAGCTCTATTTCGGTTCTAATCCACAATTTCCATTCAACTAAATTTTGATTTAATTAACCCTTTCATGCATAGTGGTTATTACAATGGACAGCTATCTAGAAGCCATTTTCTTGTGCTTCTTGTGGATTTTTATGTTATAAATGCACACAGACCACTGAAGTGGACACTAATGCACCATAAAATACACTATCAACTACTGACCATCATCTGAAAATGCAAGAAATAATTTTTGTTAAATCCAATATGGCCGACAGAGAAAAAAGCATGGCAACCGTCCCTGTCACCTCCTTCTACTGTAGACGACTCTAGCAGGTAAAAAAATATATTGTGACATCAGATAACCCCTAAAGGCTAATAATACTGATGTATTTTTCAAATACGAACTTTGTATTTGGAGAAAATTACAACTGATCACCTAAAAAAACTTTAATAAAAAAAAAACAATTTTTACAAAAAATATTTCCTACCGTTTTTTATGCCTTAAGAAAATAAAAAAAGGAAAAAAATCCTGACACAAAGGATCATAATTCATACATGAAAGGGTTAAATTAATTGCATCTTAATACTTAAGGAACCTAGGAAATAACCCTGGTTTTATGGGGTAAATATTGACGATAAATCCATAATTGCTACAATAACATTGACTTTCATTTACATCTGCTTGATAGCTTTTGTTTGAAATTGTTTAATTGTACAAGTTTAATAATTGAGCAGAGTTTTGGGGGTTCTATCACAATGTTTTTTCGGACTACTTTTTTCTGGAAAGTACTTTCTGTACTTTCCAGAAACAATAGCATTCCTTTTTTTTTTTTCACTGAATGCAGAAACACAAATGACTTGCAATTTGCTGCAGACGCTGTCGAGAGCAGATGAGTCTCCATAAGGAGATCTGTGCCACAGGGCTGCACATGGCCGAACGCACGCGCCGACATGACCACGAGCTCTCACGCCTGATTGGTCCAGCTGGGGCGGCTACGGCCGGGTGATGTCCCTCTCGCTCTCTGTCACAGGCGGAGCTGAGCGGAGCAGCCAGGTTCACAGAGTAGGGCCGACACCCTGTCATCGCCTCGCCAGGCACACTCCGCTATGCACAAAAGGGCGAAGACACACACACACACGCAGTGACGTGCAGAAATGTGAAGAAAGCTGGGTTATTGAGCAGAATAAATTTCAGGGAAGGTTTTTCTTTTTTTTTTACTTCATTTTAGTTGTTTTAGAAGGTCATGTCTTGTTTCAGCTCCACTCACAAACGCCTCATCCTCCACTTCTGGGTCTCTTCTTTAGCTCACCATAAACACTTGGCTGTGTGGCCAAAAACTTCCCATCATGAGGTGGATTTAGTGATTCACCTCAAACATAGAAACTCCCCGCAGCACGAGTCACTTTGCTTGAATGTGTAATGCTTTGAACCAGATTGGAGGCTCTTTTACTGTCTCAGCAATTAATTTTATCCAAGTGATCAACTGCAAGAGCTTACTTTACCACAAAGCAAGGAAGAGTCAAGCCAACAGGGGTTATTTTTAGCCACTGTTCTATATACAACATGTTCTCCAGACACAAAGATGCTCCAGGGTCAAAAGTGGTGTTTACACAGCTTCCTATGGTGACTTCAGATGACTTCATCCTGCAGAGTGCATGTACCTAGAGCTTTACTGGAGCCATGAAGATAACAGGGTTTATTTTGTAAACATCAGAATATGAGTCTGGATTTAGACTAGAGCAAAATTCTACAATTTTTTCATGTTCAAAGTTATATTAAGAGACATGTTATGTTCACAGCACTTACCTTGTGCTCAGTGTGCTCAGCCTTTTAGATAAGATTTGCTTCAATTTTATTAATACCCATGTCTGAAATGTAGAGACGGTAAAGAATAAAGGTGCAAAGCAACCGAGGATGTGTTGGAAAAGTTGCCAAATAGTATTGATGATAATAGATTTATAAAGTTGGACTTGGACAGGAATGCATAACAAAATCTCCAACCATGACAGAAAAATCTTCAGCTCAAATTTGAGTTCATTGAGCAAAGATTTGCCCAGCTTTTAGAAGGAAGTCATACGATTGTCTGAGATTAGTAGATTGGACACCAAACATTTAAAAATTAATACAAAAGAAAAATAAGCAAATTGCCTACCTAATAAACTTTGTGCTCACAAACAACAGCTGCATTTTTTTTTACTGGCCCAATCTGGTCACCCCAGTGTCCATTTTCTAGTGATGCTTCTGCACAATCCTGGGGGACGAAAATAGAGAAAGAAACAGAGAGACTGTTTTTCCTTGGATGGCTTGGTGGGAAGAAATTAATCTCCATCATGCTCCCTGCACAGACAGTAAAGTTCTCACTGCATCTTTGCTCTGTGTCATCTGGTCACACAGTCATATGACACATTTCCATTGCAATGTTTCTTGTTGTGATCAAGAAAACAGTTTGTGTCTTATGTACAACTGAAGCACAGCAAACACTGTACATAAAGACTGCATGTCATCACCCGTCAGCCACATCTCTTCCTGTTTTTAGAAGAGCTGTGGCTTTTTAAATGATGCATTTGCTGAATTTGATTTATTTACATTTCATACTTTTTCATGTTAATGGGTATTATGGCTCTAAAACTGTATTTGATGGCTAGGTGGACTGGTCTTTTTAGCACAGTAGCCTTAAAGCATTGTTAGGGGGTTTCTAAAAGATACTTATCTATCTTTTAGATTAACTCAGTAACCAGTCACAGTACATATTTAAAGTTAGACTTGAAACTAAGTTGCCTTTTTGACATTATAACTAGTGTTTTTTTATGTTTTCACATCTGATAGTCCATTACTTTGACTGGGAACCAAATTTGCTGCATTTGTTAAATTTTCAGCTGGTGTGGTTCGCAAACCAAACCATTTGGGAGAGCAGTTCCCCTCCTTGCCTGTGGTGGCGCTGCACCAAGAGCCACTGAAGGAAACAACATGAAAACCTCGAAGATACATGAGTGCAACTTCCTTTTTCACAAAATGTAAACAAAAATGCAGTGGCTATCAGATCTTAGCGGTTGTAGGGTTTCTCTTTTGTCGTTGGTGAGTCATTTCTCCCGCTGGCGCCAGAGTAGCATGTTTGTTTAGGTTGTATTTACCCAGAATGCCCTGCAATATAGTCCGCTTCTTGCTTTTGGAGTGGTGTCTTATCTGCTTGGCGTTCATGTATGCATTCGAACCGCGCCAAAGTTTAGGTCAACTGAACCGAGACCTGGGTTTGTAGGCAGAGCAGAGTTCATATCAGAGTTTGATTGCACATTGACACCTTCACAAATGAACCAAATATCTAGAATAAAAACAGGAAAATGCTACTACAATGCTGTAGCCATTGCTACTGGACTGAGGAAAACCCCAACCCGTGAGCTTCCTCTGGATGCTGTGACATTTATACACCTAAACACAGAAAGGTCCTGTGCACCTTTTCCTCTCTGTTACGTCACAGACACGTGATGTGTCTCCCAGGACTGCCCTGACCTGTGCTGTCCTTCCCTCTCAGACTCTACTCCTGGAGTCGTGTTTAAGCAAAATAACATTCATACATGAGTGGGTTTTCATGACCACATGGCCTTAGGATGATCTGAGCCCCAGACCGCCATGCTGCGATGGGCAGGAGAAGCCCAGGGGCGAGCACATATGCACTCTAGTGTAGCCTGGACGATAGCCTCCCAGCCTGATGTTCTGAGACTCTGTATCTGAAATAAAAATAGGAAAGAAAAGAACAGATTCACTTGACAGAAGCGCTTAGGGCCTAACTTTAAATAGCTCTGTGCTGTTTCTGTTTTTCCCCACTGTTCTGTGGGCTTTAGGTTCGGGCTTCTGCCGCACGTAATTGTCTTGAATCAAACAAGAAGTTGAAGGAATTGAGCCTTCAAAGCCTAAGGACAGACCGTTTACATAAAGATTTACTGAAATGAGCGCGTCTGTTCAGAAAAAGATGATGATGATGATTTGCATCTTGGTGCCTTTTGTTACAGGATTTTCACTTCGTTTGATTTCAACTTAATCCCTTAAATTTGCATATTGACATTTTTTATATATTTATGCTGACAGCTTTTAAATCCTTGTATTTAAGTTCTTTAATTGAGACTTTTATGTTCTTTGTGTCTAATTTTGTTCAGCTTTTAACATTACTTTCATTCTTCTATTGTAGTTTATTCTGCCCTTCTTGCAAAGATAACCATAAAATTCAAATACTGAACTAAGCCTGTCACAATAAGCAATTGATCAATTAATTGAATGCGAAATTTCCATTTTGATGAGTAATATTTTTTCAATAGGAATTTTTTTAGGAAAACATCATAATTCATTTTATTTATAGTTTGGGTTGTTTGTGTTTTTTTAATTTTTGTTTTAATTATTGTTTTTGGTTATTGTGTTTTATTTTGGACATACCTTGAAATACCTTTTCATTTTGTAATCTTTACAAAATTAAAGATTATTGGACTTTGAGAGGACAAACTTGCATTATTACGCCATTATTGCTTGAACATGGTCTCAATATTATCATTTATCGCAATAATTACTGGAATAATTTATCGCCCAGCAAAATTTATTTATTTCCTCTTCTGCCTTTTTTCTGTTTTCTTGATGCTGGTTGAGCATGTACGTATTATGAGGAAATATTCCGACAGAAGCAGCTCCAAACATACATTTGTGTTTGATCATTTATTAGGACGAAAACCAGCAGCATCTATTGCTGAACGTCTGCCGAATTTTAAAGAAAGTGTCAGAGAATGTGGTCCTGCTGCTCAGCTGTGTCCAACCGAAAACCTTAAAGTTTCAACTTTAGCACAGTTAGGTTAGTCTGACTGAATAAGAGTCACAGGTTTCAGGTTTGGTGTAAAACTGAGGTTCTGATCTGTTTGCATGTTGCAGGCAGATGTAAACATGCTGCTGTGTGGTCCCTGGTGTGACGTAGAAGAACGCAAAAGGTTGTTGCACACTGGATGTCTCGTCTCTGAAGCAGTACAACAGATTCGCCTTAAGGCAACAATGTATTTTTGGACTCACAATTTATCTCAACTAATCCTTAAAGTTCAGATTTCTTTTTATGACTAAATATGCTTTCAAAGACGCTACAGTTGTCTAAATCACCGCTTCTCTTTTTTTTTTTTGTTTCTTCTCTTTTTGCTTGTTTGCACGTTGTGACTGGGCAGAGTCCAGACTGCTCTGATGACTTAGTGATTTTGGTTTCTTTCATCTTGGGGTTTAAATCCATCATAAGTACGAGCAGAAAATATTTCTGTGCAATCAGACCTGTCAGTGGACTTGGCAAGCCTGATTGGATGATTAAAGTTGCACAGGAACAAGCGTAACCGCAGGGAAGAACATATTGCAGCTTTACGGCTCTTTTCATGCACATTCTTTCCATCACCCAGCCGCCTCTCCCCCTCCCTGCATCCTTAAAGAGTTTTGTTGGAAATTTGATGGCTCGCTTCCGTTTACATTCAATCACCATCTGCTGGATTTGGCTGCAGCTCTGAATCAATTCTTAATGCACTTGGCAGATTTGCATTCGTTTGCCTGCTCGCTCTCTTTCTCTCTCGCTTTGTGTCTCCATTTCCACTTTTTCTGTTTCCGCATGTTTCACTTGAAACACCTATAAACATTAGTTCAGTTTCTGAAACCCTAAGAAACCCGAGGTCTTATGATGCAGAACTACAAACTGTTTTCTTGTGTGTTTTTCATCAATTAAATGTAGTGTTTTCTAAAGGGGATGATAGATAATTATATAGTCGGTAGATTAAAGTTTAAAATTATGTTTATGCTACATGGTTCTTATTTTAGTTGCGTCAAAACAGCCAAAGCTACAACTAAAATTTAATTTACAAAAAGCAAATTAAATTTTAAAATACAGGAATTAACATTAAATGTAATAAACAGACTGTGGGAAGTATGTTAAAAAGTTTTGTTTTGTCAACAAAACTATCAGAAAGGTTTGTCATAGATTTTTAATGTAATCAACCCAGTCAATATCTTCTAAAGATATAAGATATAAGAAAGAGTATGAAAATCATTTAGTTATCTCAATAAAGATCAAAAGAATTCAGTAGTTTTTGGTTATTAGTGTCAAAACAAAAGTATTTGGGGTTTAAACCACGTATAACTCTAAAAATGATGCCCAAGTATTTGAATTAAACTGGTGATGAATTAACAGTCATGTATATTTTTCTTAAGTACCCTCCACAGCATTTGGAACCAGTGGCGAATTTCTTTAAAACACCATTGGGTACTGCAAATTAATCCTGTATAAAGAACTGCATAATCTCACACTGAAAATTGGAGTAAATTGGGACTTTTCATTAGTAATTCATGAAACAGAAGGTCTGCTTCACCTGGCCACTCTTTAAAATGAGAAAAATAAGAGAGCATGCAGTTTAATGAAGGTCGACATGTGTTCCACCAAAATATAATCAAATAATAATAAAAATCAGAAGTTAAAAAAGATTTGGTTGGATAAGTAATCAAGTTTATTTTACCACCAAAAACTGTGAGAAAGACGAAAAAAGTCCAAATGAATAGACTGCCATTTTGGGGTCACCATGTCTCCATAGCAACCATCACAACTGAGGACATGTGCAGTTTGCTAAAATATTTAGATTTTATTTGAAACTGATGTTTTTTGGTCAGATTTTGGTCACAAACATTGCAAATTTGTATCTGATAAGAAAAAAAAAAGTAGAAAAGTACCTCATGTCCAGTTCTAATAGAGGATGATCTGTGATGCTGTGGGCCTGTTCCTCTTTTTTTAAAAAGAACATTTTAAAGAGTCCCAGGCATCATGCAAGGATTAAAATAATAGGAGACTGAAAATAAAAATATTTTGGCCTTTGATGGAAAATTAAAAATGGATCATTAGGATCCATTTATTGTTTTATGGCTAAAACAATAAAGAAATGATTCACCACACACAATTTCAACTTCAAGCTTTTTTGGTTGAGAAATCTAAGTGCAGCGCATAATTAAATCAATTATTAACAATTTGGCATCCTTACTTTGGAATATTTTCAAAGTAGCAAAAAAAAAAGTTCAGACCAGATGTTTGTAAAGAGACATTAAACAGTTTAGCTTTCCAATTTCCCACCCAATTTATGGGTTTATTTGGGACTTTAGTAGCTATCTTTTGAAACCTAGTCTCATTAATTTCACAGAAACTGAAAGTCATCATGCACACATGAAAAGAGATCTTTATGTATAATTTTCTTCAGTGTTTACCAATCCATCCAGGAGTTCTAGAAATATTTTGGTCCTTGACAACATGGCTGTCATCACCTGACCAAAAACTAAAGCTTGATTTACGTCCACCTGCTGTTATCCCTTTATATGCTCACCCTCAGCTGTAACCTTGATATTTATAGATATTTATAGCAAACTGAATCCACATGAGGCCCTTATTCACACCAAACTCTGTTTCAACTTTGACCCCTGCCTATGACAAACATTTTCCTCTCCCTCAGTCAGGATGTTCAGTCCTTCTGCTTTGCTCCTTTAAGGCAAAATCAGCGGCAGTGGAGGGATTGTGTCCATGGTGCTGTCAGATGAAAGTGAACAATCGCTGATAGATGGTTTGTGCTGACACAGATTTATTACCCAGATATTAAAGTATAATTGGCTGGGAGAGCCTTGTCCTGTGCCGTTAATGTCATGGCTCTCATATAAATATGAATGATGTCCCGTGGATTTATCAGAGGAAGAGGGTCAGGGTCTCTGTCTGCCGTCACATTTCTGTGTTTTTGTGTCTGAGAGTCACTCAAATGGAAGCATCCTTTGATATATCCTTGAGCAAGTTATTTAACCTCTGATATTTCTGTCCAGGCTGAATTATCTCCTCAAGGCAATAAACAACTTTGTTTTTAAAGGAAGGACACATGAAACTCTGAGATCTTGTGTTTTTGTTTCACATATAAAAACGCACTTAAACTAAAGATCATTAATAATTGTAATCAATAAAATGGTTAAATTTTACATAATAGCTCAACATTTGGTCATAATAATTTATGCTATTTGAGCTGCTCATTCATTTTCATACCTCTTATCCCCTTTACCAACCTGTTTTTATCATATTCATCCCGTTTTATGACACATTTTTATCCTCCTCGTCTTCTATTGTGACACATTTCCATTCCTACTGCTCCCTTTTAATGAATCCTTCTAATCCTCATTCCTCATTAAAATCCTTTAAGGATGACAAGATTATTCAGATTAATTGTGATGAATCAATTATTGAAATATTCGTCAACTAATTTAGTAAAAGTCATTTGCTGAGAGAACAGCAAATGATTGTTCTTTAAGTCAAAACTGTCTAAAGAATAAATATATTTTGCATTTAAGTTAAAAAAAATGTCTGTAAATATGTTTAATCAAAACTTCTCAAGTTGTGAAATTTTAGCTTCACCTGGTTCCAATTCTGTAAAAAAAAAGTAATAATTAGGCACCTTTTGCTAATTATTAATCTGTTTTACAAAAAATAATCACTACATTGAGCAGAAGTGTTAGTAGAACTGCAGCAGATCCATCCCTTGCTACAAATGGTCAAGCAAAATTAATACAATTTATTACACTAAATGTAATAAAAATTTTAATTTTGTTATGTTAAAAAGTAATTGAATTATTTGTTTATTTGCATCTCTAAATGATATTGAAAATACATTCTTAAGAATGTGCCAATTTAAATCAGAATACTCTGAAGTTCATGTCTGGTTTTAAACTGCTGCATGCCGCAGGACAAAAACCATCTTATTATGTGATAATTAATTCTGCAGTAAGTCATGCCTGTTTTTAAGTGATTGACTCATAGTCACGCCCTTAATAGACAAAGTATTGGGACTTTACGAATCATGATGCTCTAAGTGCCAATTTCACGCTAGCTGCAGTTTAATGGGAAATATCAGGTGTCAAGAAGGAGGCGGCTTTAGTGGCGCAGCTGTTAATCAATAAGTCATTAGTGTTGTTGCATTGTATTACATCCTCAGGGATCTGTTTGTGATTTATGTTTTATTGAAACCAAACACACAGTCTGTTTGCTGAGAATGTGGTAAATGTTAGACCTAACAAAGCAGCGAGGCTGAATCCGGTTCAGACAAAAGGTTTTATAATGAATCAAGGCTTCTGGACTAATTCCCTCTCATGTGTCTCCTTAATCCATTCATCTTTTTGCCAGAGTCAGTCCAGCTGAACTCTTCTCATCCATGCTTTGTCATAAATACCAACTCTAATCAGCTCCTTTTTGTGGGCAGCTGGCAGGGAGGCTCCCCTGAGCGAGAAAGTCAGTCTCATCGATATGTGGAAGAATTGTGCGTTTCGTGATGCAACTGACCCTCATGTTTGAGTCGGTTAGTCTTTTTGGTCTGTAGAGGGTTTGTTCCTGCCCTCTGCTGCTTGTTTGTGGCTTGTTTCACATCAGCACTGTGACTCACTGAATTCATAACAAATTCCTGTGTTGAAAGGGCTGCGCTGGAGTTCATCGGCTAAAACACAAAAGAAAAAATGAAAAGTCATAGCTGAATGTGAAAGATCCTGCTTTGTTTTAGAAAAGCAGCTCTGTAGTTCTGTTCTGTAGGAGAGGTGTTTTAATCTTTTTAATCCAACCTGAGAGATGGGTTAAATGTACCTTCTTGGTTTGAACCTCATTCAGAGGAGTTCAAGTATCTCAGAGCATTGCTTACAAGGAAAGGCAGCTTCATGCGAACAAATTGGCCAGAGTTTCATTAGTAGTATTACTGGTGCTTCTAGATCTGTTTTAAGGAGGAAGAAAGTGGGCTGAAAAAGGAAGGACCAATTTACTGGTCCCGTTCCAACCTGAGCTTTTTTAATGTTCTTGGCACCATAACTGAAAGAATGAGATGCTGACTGCAACCAGATTAAATCAGCTTTTTTTCTGGCTCATTCATTGAAGAGATGGTGCTTTTTTGAATCAAAACACTAAGCGGAGGAGATTCTGGAGTATGTTTCTGATGATGACTGGACTAAAGGTTTGAGCATGTTGCAAAGTGATGAGACCTTTTAGCAGAATCTACTGGAACGACTCGGTTCTCGAATGGAAGCACCTCGAAATCATGCAGAAGGAGGTGTCCGTGTTTCCATCTGGGTTTTATCACCATGGATAGATGGCATTTTCAAATGTTCTATATGTAACGAAGGAATATAGAAAAGAAAATGTGTAAGGTTAGGAAAATATTTCCATATAAAACGCAAGGTAAGAGGATGCTGGTTTGATAGTGTCGTTGAAAAAAAAAACAAACTTAGAAGTCATAGGAACTTTTTTTGATAAGAAAATCTACACCTTTCCTCTATTAAGCTTAGCAGAAGCTTTTTAGGGATTTTTCTCATCGGGTCCATATAGCTATACATATTAATTTACTGAGTGAGGCACATTATATAGATTAACTACACAGTCATTTTTTCTCTGCTTATTAACATGT
Organism: Xiphophorus maculatus; assembly: GCF_002775205.1. Lineage (NCBI taxonomy): Eukaryota > Metazoa > Chordata > Actinopteri > Cyprinodontiformes > Poeciliidae > Xiphophorus > Xiphophorus maculatus. Next base: position 6,231,673 of record NC_036458.1, on the reverse strand, counting down.
TTTTCCACTTGTAACTAATGAAAATATTAGAATAATATTCTATCTATCTAGCTATCTAGCTATCAAGGTAGCTAGATAGCTAGATAGCTTGTTAGCTAATACAGCTAACTAGCTAGCTAGCTGTATTTACTGATTGACTGAGGCACATTACATTGATTAATTACACAGAAAACAATGTTTTCAAGACTTATTTCTGCTTATTAAGATGTTCTTCACCTTATACCTAATGAAAATATTACATTTAACAAATGAATATTGCATCAGATCAATTTCTGTTGAGTTAAATTTCTGTTTAAAGTTTGTTTAAAAGATCCGTCCATCCATCCATCCATCCATCCATCCACCCACAGAACTGCCACTGCTCAGAATAATGCTGAAATAAAATAATGTGTTATCAGTTTTTAATAAAATTAAACTTCTAATGGATTTCTCTTAATGACCCGGTTAAAATATTGAGAACAAAATGGATGCAGTAGGTACTGCAGAACAGCAGGATAACATTTAAGTTTAGATGTTTATTTTAAAAATACAGAAAAGAAACAGAAATCTGTCAGCAGACCTAAGTGAAATCAGCCCACAGCTACATAGTGAGACTGTCTGGCTTTCTTGCTGAAGAAGTGCGTTGTGTTAAAAGCGACGAGTGTGTGTTACCCTGCTTCACCTTGTCAGATCACAGTGAGATATTAGACTACCCCGAGGGGGTGATTCAGACTAGACTTTGGCATATTCCCTTGCTGTTCAATTAACAGACTACAGAGTTTAGTTTAGCTACAGAACTAAAGAGAATCCTGATGGTTGTTCATGGATGATGGGGAAGAAAAAGTGAAGGCTTTTTGAGGGGGATGGGGGATGAGTACAGTGGCAGCAGACTGAGGGAAGTGTGGGAGTGTGTGGGGATTTGAGGGACTGTCAGGGTAAAAGATGGGGGGATGGTGAATGATGGGGTCTCCTCCCAGTTATTATAACACTGTAATGTTGTGTTCTGGTTCCATTTCTCTGCCTTCATGTTCCCAGTCTATGAATGGGAAGTTGCACGAGTGCTTTGTCTCTGCTTGGTGCCACAGGCAGAAACAGGGAGCTCCATTCATGCACTCTCGAATATCGCCACATTGGACCAGCTCTCATTGTGATTTTACCCTTAAATGTTTGGGTTTTGATTGATTTACTTGCAAGATTTTCTTTTGCAGCTAATGCAAGGATTATCAGCAGCCGTAGATGATGTTTCATCATTTTTGTTTTTCATTTAGTTGGGTTTATTCCATGGTTTTATGTTGTTATGTTGAAGGACAAGGGTTGTGGCTGATCAAAAAAAGAAGTATAGTGTGTTTTCCTAGTTGCAAAACTCCGGCACGCTTTCATAAATGCGTTACCTTTGTTTCCCCTTCATTCCCGAACAGACCTTGAGGGTTCGTATTTTAGAAGCAAGCTTTAATCCTTGACCCAAAAGCATGGCTTTTGTTTTACCCTTCTCACTAATTCAGAAGTGCAACAGAATGAGAATAAAAGAGTTTGAAAAATAGCAATCCTCTCCCTCATCTCTCATCACCATTCTGCTTTTTGTATCCATCAGTCTTTCAAACAGCAGAATGACCCCTATAGTGTGGAAGGAGGCTGCAAGTTGCAGCTGCTGCATGCACTAAGCAGCAGCATGGAGCGTCCCTCTATACACTCAGAGAAAAAGACACAAAGGGAGCAAGCCGCTTCTTCCTGTTTGTCTGACAATTTTGCTTTGCTTTAATAGCAGGACTGATGCCATTTAAATCTTTCGCGTCAATGCACTCAATGCAAATCCAGCTGCATAAGCGGGCTACCGAAGTCCTTTACTGACACACAGCTGAGGAGAGTAAATGCAGTGGGGCCTATGTATGTCAACCCAGCCTTACTTATCCTCACATCACTGTTTATAGCAGATAAATTAAAGCAGCTGTCAGGGATGCAGCCATGCGTCTGCTGTCATTGTACTTTGTTTTGCATGCAACCAGATTAATTTGAACTCCACCTTGTTATCGCTGATTATCATGTCAAAATGCACACACCTCCAGAATGCTGACATGGCGTGTCCCTGCTGAAAATGGCTGCCTTAAAATGGACACAGATGGGAAGATTTTGACATATTTATGTAACACGTTTCGTATGGAGTTTAGGTGCAAGCAGGGACAAGGTCAAATTTTATTAGGACATATTTTAAGGTGACATTTTTTGAACTCCAGTTAGGTATGTTATTGCATACCTGAATAACATCAATCCACCTGTATGGTGTTTTCACTGTTTGGTCTAGTTTAGGGGTCAAATCATGTAAGGATTTGTATTTGAATAATGTCTTTGCTTCTTTGCAGATTTGTACCTTTGTCAGTTTTGTTTTATAGAATTATGGTTAGATAAAGTCTCTAAACTAGTTTCAAAGCTGCAGAAGAAGAGATGCATAAACCACCACATCAAGACAGGAAAATATGGATAAAATAACTGGGAATATTTCTTAAGTTAGCTGTAAGAAAAATACATTCTACACTTAAGATTAAGTAAAGTTTTAGCATCAAATAATATGAATAAAATATTGTAAGCATACTTAGAAAAGAGATTACTTTCTCTATTTTTTTAAAAAAAAACATACATCTATGCAGATCACTTGGATGTTACCAAGATAAGCATCTTTTTGCTGTTAATGTTCATATGTGACCATGAAAGAGTTTTAATGGTGGTTGAATATCTCAGCAATGAACAAGACGCAAAGCTGTGATGTAGATGGAAATGGGCCCTGCCTAATGCGGTTGTTTGACCTTGCCCAGGTTCTTCAAAGCACTTTCCACTAAGTTGTTCACTGACAAGTATCATCAGAGTTGTTGCGTATGCATATCATTTTCAGATTTTTTTATAAGGACTGTAAACCATTCAGGACCTGCAGATTGAGTCACTACCCATAACTAACTTAAAAAAAAAATAGATTTACATAATTTTGTGATTCTGTTTCTTTTATTTGTTATAGTTTTATTTTCCTACAACTAAAAGACATAATTTGTCAAAATTCTCCAAGCAACAAATTTTGTTTTGTTTGTTTTAATAAGAACATAATATTATAAACACCTCTTTTCTTGCTTTTTGTTTGGTAATTGATTTCTTTGTTAATTTTGTATTGTTTTTAATTTCCATTTATTTGCCATTTGTTTACTTTTGTGCCATGATTGTTCTGCAATTAGAGTCTAATTTTTTCCTCTGCTCACATTAAGATATTATTTATTGTGTTAATAATAGGATGAAACCGAAACATATTTTACTGGACATGGAGTGATATTCACTAAGCATTACGTAGATTAGATATTTTCACGTCTGTCACGTCATCTTCTTTGGTTGGAAAGAGACTTTAGGTGTGTTTAACACACAGCTTACAAGTCATGTAACAAAACTTGAGCTGACTCTGAGCACCGCTGCACAATTTGCAATGACGAATCTGAAGCAAAAATGGCTTTTTGTCCCTTGTGTAATGTCTCACTACTTTCTTTAGTTAAAAAATTCCAATCTTGAAGGATAATTTGGAGATGAACCTTCATTCTGATTCACTTTGGTTGAGACCACTCTTTTCTCTCCAAACAAGTGATCACCTTCCAGTTCCAGCAGCAGCTGCCATCTTCAGCTCTGTCATGAAAACTGAACAGCTTCTAAATCTTTGGTCATTGTTTTCCATCTATTCTGAAATAGCAGTCTGTTGATGTCCACTAAAATCCGGTTTGGCGACAATGAGGTCTAGATATGGCTTGTAAAATTCAACTTCTTTCAAATAAATTTTGTCAATCACAGTTCAGTAATGATTAAATATTGAGAGGTGATAGTGGTAGTTTTTTTCACATTAATAAGTTAAATCATCTTTTGATTATTTTTTATTTGGCAGGTTATCTTAATCTAGTAGTAAAGTGTGTTCGTTCTGAAGCATTTAAGTGTGATGAAACAAAAACAGAAAAAATCTGTGAGGCAAACACTTTTTAATTTGGGAATAGTTTTGGTTCTTGTTGAAATGCACACAGAATTTATTAATTTGCTATTTATACACATACACTTAGGAAAAACCCAACAAATCTGATCTAATGTCCCATTTCTCAGGGATTATGTTTATTTTTTATTTTTTGCAAAGCGTCCTTGCAACATATGACATATTTGGAGTGAGAACCTTCATCTTTCTGCTCCTGATGCATTAAAAGTTTGCTGCAGTAAATGAAGTCATCCTCAATCCAGGCTCTGTGATGAAGACTCAACAAGGTGAAAGTGTTGTGTGTATTGTTGGATATTATTAGTGAGGTAATGGGGTCTCAGAAGACGCCGGATCAGACAGGCGGCGGGCGTTGCTCATCCAGGTGTGCGATATTTAGCAGTAGCAGTCGCCTCAGGAACGGATCCGTCAAACAAGTGAACACGCGCTGCAACGAAAGACTGGCCACTTCCCTGGAGAACGTAAATAAGTGGATAAGAAAAACACACGAGTACAGTAGGACTGCACACGCACACACACATATGCACCCCTATATTCCCTCAGCCCTCTAAAGCTGTCACCAACAGTAAACACACACACACACACACACACACACACACACACACTCCATCTATGCCTGAGGAAACAACAAGAAACATCTAACTTGGAGTCACTCAGCCTGACTCACGCACAGATATGCAAATACAAATATATTTACAGAACAACAATAAAGTTATATTCGCTAGCAGCTTGGTTAACAGGACATGGATTGTAGCTCCTGCTAATTTGATCGATCGGACATACTCGTCTTCATTCAGGCTGAAAGTTCCTGTTGTTTTACCTCTTCATCCTTCAGCTCCTTCACCCTCCTCTTTCTTCACCATCCCACTCTAATGAGTCTGAGCTTGCAGGTGAGAGACAGCCTGAGGAGATTGCTTCCACGTGGGGGTGTGCGTGCGTGTGTGTTTCCGTGTATGATCCCAGACACAGGCTCTGCACAGAGTTGCACACATTTCCATTCACCTCACATCTCTCGTCTCCTCCATACTAATTGCAGATGAGAATCTAATCTAAAGCTTAAACGAGACCTTTTTATGAGAAAATGTGGCAGGAAGTGAACTCATAATGATCATATGTGAGATGCAAAAAAAGAAAAGAAAAAGAAAACCCATCCAGTGAGCTGCAAGCTTTATCTCTAATATGACCCAAACAGATTGCCTGAATAATGAAAGCGACTTTCCTCTGAACTACAAATATTTAACAGCCCAAATGTTTGCTGACTCGTGGGCCCCTGCATGCCCAAGCCACATGTTTGAGTATGATAATGAACATGTGCATGTACTCTCCACTTATCCGCTGTTTATTAAACGGCTCCGTGTTGCACACAAACATAATCAAGGTCTGCCCAGTTCCAGTTACTTCTGAAATAAAGGATTTTAATCATTTACACGCATATGGCATGGGAATACGTTAATCAGCCACTGGACTTTCAAGAAGCATAAATTATTTTTTTATATAATTGAAGTTACAAATCAAATATATAAAAGGAGTAAGAAAACATTTAACAAACAGAATTATCATAGGTTTCAGGGTAATAACGACTGTAATTAAACTTGATAAATGACTGTATTCAAATTTGGGACCATAAACTAATTGGAGAAAACATTCTATGATTTATTTATTTATATTTAGTACTTTCCTTACCCTCTACACCCATTAATCAAACAATTCCCTATTTATTTATCCAACTATTTTTCTCCAAAAGGTAATCATGTAGCAAAAGGGGATTTGAATGTAAAGTCCATGGAGCCAAGAGATTGTGCAAAACAAAAGAAGGGCAATTGGTAATTGCTATAAAACAATCAGTTATTATCAAGTATGCTTTGCTAGTACCAGCTTGAAACCTTTTTTCCCATCAGAGCTGACTTAAATATTTGTGGTGCAGATTTAACAAGAAGTCAGACACATTCCTCAGAAATTTTCCCTTTCCAAAACACACTTTTCCATTTTTTTCCAATCTCATATTGTCCCATTTTGGTGAAATGTGTAGCCTCAGTTTTTCTGAGCTAACAGGAGAAGCACCCGGTGTCATCTTCTGCTGCTGATTTTTCTTTTGTTTTTTAGCTACTGTTATCTTTCTACCATCTCAAATCAGTTATCCACACAATTGCCATTGAATGGTTTTTTTTGTCTGTTTTTGGTTTATTCTCTGTAAATATCAGAGATGTTAGAAAATCCCAGGATTTCTGCATCTTCAAAAATACTCTTGCATGGTCAATTTCTTTTAAAATCCCTGTTTTCTCCCCTTTCTGATGCTTATTTTGAATTTCAGGATGTGGTTTTAATACTTCTTCTAAAAGTACCTTCTGGTTGGCTGACTTACTATTTGTGTTTGCAAGCAATTAATCAAGTGTACATAATGAAATGGCTGGCGAGTGTTCCCATAAAATTTATTTATTGAATTTTTATTGCGGACTTATGTTGTGGTCTTGTGGATCTTATTGTTCATTTCTGTATTATTCATTCTGCATCTGTTACTTCATATAAAGACAATGCAGACCGTAGGAAGTTTTAAAGCTCTTTAAAAAATTGACTTTTACTCTGGCTTTAGATTCAGGTGGAACTTCAGATCTTGATTTTTTCTTTATCATTTTAAATCTTTATTATATTCATTTATCCTTCCAAATAATTAGCAAAAAACTGAATTTCTGCCCTGATTGTGGAGAGAAACAAGTGCGAATGTTGGCATAATACAGAGGGGGGGATAACTATGAAATCGAACGTAACATTTGGACTGAATGTTGTCATTAAACGGTTACTATAACTAAATAATGTAATAATTAATAATAATAAGCTTTATTTAAAAGGTAAAATGTACATCTCAAACATGAATCACCATTTGATGCTGTACCAGTTTATAGCATAAGCTAATTCACATCTGCAGTCCCTTGACAGGTTACAAAAATGGATACAAAGTAAAATGAAAAGGATTTAGCATTACATTACACCCATTTTCTATACAACATTCATCCATCCTTGGTTTAATCCTGCTTATCCTTGCAGGGTCATGGGGGGGCTGGTGTCAATCTCCAGCAGCCATTGGCCGAGAGTCGAGGTTCAGCTTGCACCGGCTGAAAATCCATCGCAGAAAACATACACAAAATCTTTTTAAATACAATTCTGCTATAAAGGGAAAAGGTGAATAACACAGAGAGGCTTTGGACTCAAATCAAACTGCTGAAGTATGAAAATTGTTTTGGCAGGAATATGAAAATAAAGGGCCCCCTGTTGCTCTTGTTGAAGCACAGTTCTCTCCTCAAGCATTTCTCAAATACAAACAATGACGATCCTTTTTCAGTTTGCGGTGAATAAATCAGAGCTACTGTGGTGCCTTTCAGTAAGAAGATCTTGGGTTCAAATCCAGTCCAAGTTTCTGTCTACACCAAAGTTGCAGGTTCTCCGCGTGCATGTGTGGGTTCTCTCTGGGTACCCTGACTTCCTGACTTGAGTGGCATGTGTTAATGGTAAATCAGATGACTGCTAGTCAAGAGATTATCAGTTCAAATGTTTTGAATAAAATGTCTTGAGATTTAAAAAACTTATTTATAAAAGTGAGTACCATGTAATATCTCAGGTATATGTGAAAATATGAAATGCATTTGAAGACAATTGGACTTCTCCAGTTTCTTTAAGATGTTTCATCTAATCCAAAATGTTTTCTCAGTTCTGAAGATGGTTGAAATGATCAGATTTGTAAACTGTGGTCAGAACAATCACATTAACCGGGCAGGTAAGTTAAGAAATTAGGTGTATGTAGTCACACAAGTGTTTGCTTCAATATTTGGGTCATTCTCACCTAATGAGTCCCTGTTAACGTAGCATGTGGGTTATTACTAACTAAATGTTCAATTATTTCAAATTCAAAATTCAAAATTTATCCTATAATATAATTTACAGATTAATATTTGGATTACATGTCATAAAAACATACTACGTTTATCTAACAATAGAAATAAAATAGAAATTTTGTTATGGCCTACAATCGCAAAGGAAACTGCTGACTTAACAGTTGTCCAGCAAACAGTCATTAACAGGTTCTAGAAAATTGAGTGAAAGGAAAAAGTATTGGAGATGTAAGCTGCACAAATGCCAGAACAGAAAGAGAAAAAGATTGAGTTGTTGCTCAGTTTCTTACGGTCCTGTTTTCAGATGAAAATTAAATTTTTAAATCAAGGTTCCAGAGTTTGAAGAGAGAGTTTATCAGGGGTCTCAAACTCCAGTCCTCGAGGGCCGCAGCCCTGCAACTTTTAGATGTGCCTCTGCTGCACCACACCTGAATAGAATAATTAGCCAGGTTCTGGAGAACTGATCTACACAAGGAGGCGGTAATTAAGCCATTTCATCCCAGTGTTTTGTATCTGTGGCACATCTAAAAACTGTTGGTCTGCAGCCCTCGAGGACTGGAGCTTGAGACCCCTGGAGATGGTGAGAATCCAAGTTGCTTGAGGTGTAGAGTATAATTCCCAGACTCTGTGATGATTTGGGCAGCCGGGTCATCTGCTGCTAACGGTCCAGTGGGTTTTATTAAGTCCAAAGTTATTGCCAGTGTATCAGAAATTCACTTCAGATGCTGTTTTCATTCCTCAGGAGAACTTAACACCTATCTACGCTGCCAAAAGTGGCAATATTTGGTTCAATAGTTATGGTATTACTGTACTTAATTGGGCAGAAAACTGAAATGACCTGAGCACCATAGAGAAACCGTGGAGTGTTGTATGGATGGAAATGAGAGACAAACTGAATCCCGTTATTAAAGTAACCTGAGCTTCCGAAGCAACCCAGTAGAGTTACCAGCTCATCTTCTGCAATTTAATATAGTCACTCTAAATTCAATTGTCAGTTATGTTCTAATTTATTCCAAATTATCGAGAGGCACCTGCGTGTGAATTTCTGTATGGAACATTTTGCTGCTTGTATTTACCGTGACAGACCTGCTAGAGGTGATATGGTATTTCACCAATACATTTCTGATTAAATAATTTTTGTTTTCAGTAAACCTTTCTTCTAATAAAAGCTAAATAAGAGCTGCAAAGTATGTAATGATTACTGGTAATGAAAATAAAATGGAAAAAATCTTAAAGGAATGTCCCCCATAGTTGTTATTCCATATCTTGCAGAGTGCGTACATTATTTGTCATCATGCCTAAGATTATATTTAAAGTAGAGTTTCTATTTTTTATAAATCTAGAAATTTAGAGTCAACGAAGTCCTGGTACTTTAAAGAGAAACTGATGTTTTCAAAGACAGTCTGACTGTAAAACACTTGATGTTGATTTGGGATTAATTTGTTTATATGCAGAATCTAATATTAGATTAACAATTGTTAGTCGCCGTTAGTCACAGCTTCTTTAAAATGTATTTAAATTCAGGCCTCATGTGCTGACAAGCCCAAAACATCACACTATCATTTTCTTAAAAGATGCACTTTGTCCCATTAAATTAGGGCTCAGCTGTCTCAGGCTTAGTAGAAATCAATAGCCACTTGTCAGTCTAAAACTCTATAATGCAGCAATTTCTTTAATGGCCTGAGGAGAAACATTTTGGGGAAATAATACGAAGCTGACCAAATTTATCACTCCAGGCTCCTTTTAAGTGCTTTGATGTTTACATGGACAGTGCTCTGTGAAATTAACTGAATTAGTTTGGTTTCCCAGGCAGCCTGTAAGGATTAGGAGAGTTTAGTGGCTGCAATCTTCTCAGTCCATCTATCTGCTGTCACTTATAGCTTACTCATAAATAGTAAACATTTTCTGAAGGATTACTGAAGGAGCTGAGGATTTAAAATGTAGGAACCCTGCTGCTTTCAGCACAGAGCAGGAAAAACTGTTGCGCCTTTGCTTTGGGGTCATATAAATTGTAAAAAAAAAAAAAAAAAAGTGTCTGTAAGGTTTGCATTTATGTCATGTTTCTGTTACCTTACAATTTATGCACAATTAGCTGAACAAAAAAGTTAACCACTAGTCTGCTTGTAAGGTATTTTAAGATTGTTTATTAGATTATCCTGAAATTATTTTTTGAAGATATTGATGCCATTGCATGTTGTTACCACTTCAATCTATGGTTGTCGTAGCATAAAGCTAACATTTAGTCTTTGCAAAAACTTCCACTAAGCAATAAATAAATTTATTTAAAATTAGCTTTTATTGATATTATTTCTGTCAGTTCGGAGGCTTATTTTCTCTCTGAACGCTGTTGTAACTACATCATTTGATATAATGTTATGCTCACATATTATAATTTAGTTCCCATATATCCAGTAAATCTAAACGTCTACCTACAAATCGAAGGAAAATCAAGTTTCAGGTGTGATGGCCCCACCAAACCACTAGGGGCAGCAGAGTTTCTCCATTTAATGTTCGCTAATTGCCCAGCAATGAAACAATTGGACATTACAAGGCTTCATGTTACCAAAGCCAAAACAGACAAAAAAGCCATGACTTATAATGGAAAAAAGGGAATAAAACCATTAAAAGTACATTATAACCAGGATAACAAAAAACTCCACATGTAAGGTTAAGTCTGAAATTTCTGAAAAAAACCAAAAACGTTCACAAACAGACCAGTTTTGAACAGCAAACTGTGTGGAGCAATAAAAAAAAATTGGCATTAAACAAAATAATACCATTAAAATCACTGGTATTAATTATGACATAATCCAGGCTGATTAACTAAACCTGCTATCAAACTGTACATTTTGAAAATATTGCATAATTTCGTTCTTCCAATTGAGTATGGGTTCTTACCAAAGGGTTCCTATCAGTAAGTTTTGAGTCCTAAAGTTGATATGTTGCACCAAAGTAAATCAATGAATTACTTAGTCTAGGCTTTGATCAACTCATCAAAAAATTTCACACTTTGGAACATACTTTTGTTTTTCACTTAAGAAAAATAAAATAGGGGGTTGCTATGACAAAAAGGGATTAAAAGAAAATCTAAATAAATAATTAAAAAATCTTTACATAGCACTTTTATGAACACACTATTATTGGTCTAAGTGGGGGGAAAATTGCTGCTAATTTTGTAAGATGCCTCAACCATTAAAATGAACACATCTTAATTACGACAATGAATGTTATCCTGAAGGTCGTTATAAACAGCCCAGGACTCTGTTTTCAGCTCAGCCTGTAATATTTGGCTGCAGCTTAGGCGTTTCCATCCCATTGTGCAAAAGTTACTGCTCACTTTTACCAAGCAAGACTACCACTTAATCCAACAGACCAGACCGAATAATTTATTTGATATTTCAGATTGTAACAAAAGATGTTTGGATGCCACAAAAATTAAAAGCACAGGACTCATAAGTTGTACTGCGGGCTACTGCTGCTACAGGTTCAAACATGTTTCTTTCAAGAATCAATAAAAGAAATTAGGTTTCTACTGCAGGGCTGGCTACCAAGTGCTGATGTTGTACAACCGTCTTTTAAATCGCTCGCTCAGATTTGAACCGAGACCCTTTTGATCTGCTGCTAAGTGCTCCGCTGTAACCTACATGCATCTCGGTAAGACAGAGTGACCATAACAGGAGCTTCTCTCACATTAAGTCAGCAAAGGATTCAAGAAATAAATCATCTCTCCCTCTTTGCTGACTGAGTCTGCAAAGACTGTTGTGATTTATAGTTTACTACTTGCAAGTAAGTTTGAGTATTGGAAATACCATAAAGTGTGATGTCAGACACTCAGTCACATAAAGCAGAGTTCAGTCATGCACAGCAATCGCAAAGTTCACGAACTTATAGCAGATGATTTGGTTGCTAACTAATATCCTCGCTGCCAACATTAAGAGCAGATTTTATTAAAGAAAATTTCTTGAATCTCTGCGCATCAAATAAAATCTGAGGATTTCACTTTTCTTCACAGTGGAAAACACATTTCATCACTTTTCAGCTTCACGTTCATGTCAAAAGGTTTGATTGCTGCGTATTAAAGGATTCACTGATGAAAGAATCTGCGAACTTTGTGTGACATGCTGCGTATTTAAAAAGGGTTCAGATAATTTATAGCATTCACTCCACCTAAAGAAGAAAGGTAAGAATGGAGGCTGAGATAAGCAGCTGAAAGATATCAGATGGACATGTTTTGTTATTTGTGGGTTTGTATGATTATTCATGTGCACGGATGTTGCTTTTGTTATAAACAGATTGTGCTAAATATGTCTGAAGTTTTTTGTATTTTTATTTCAAATTCTTAACATTTTCTGGTAGTTATCAGTGTTCGCGCTTCATATGTTACCTTCTTTCCTTTTCATTTTAAATAATCATAATAGTATTATAAGTAAGGAACAGTTCTGTTTTATTTTGAACATATAAATAAATCAAAATTAAGCAATTATTTAAAAATAATGCAGTGTAAAATAATTAGAACATTAGAAATTTGTTTTTATCCAATTTTGCAGCACATCATTTAACAAGATTTTTTTAGTTTTAATAATTTCGATTGAAATTAACTGAGTATGTATGTAAACCTTGGGAATTAATTGGATCGTTTTTACTGCAGAATGAAAAATAAACACTGCCGAACCCCCCCCCCCCCCCCTTTAGAAGTGTCTTTAAACGCCCTAATCAATTAGTAGCCAACATACTCACAATCCAAACAAAAATAAAACAATTCTGCAATGATTGTTTTTTTCCAGCATAGAAAGTTTAATTTCACCTCTGTACAAAATACATTTTTAATATGATAAGTGAACAGAGAAGGAAAGACAGAAGAATCTTTAACTGATTGAATATGTTGCAGCTTATAAAGTTCTCCTTTAAAATTCTGACCTTCTCCTATGGTCAGAAAACACTAGATTCTGGACACGTGTCAAAATGAGTCAGGTGGTCAGGGCAGCTCTTTGAAGGTTTTCCTGGCACATCTTACATCGGAAAATTACCCATAACCCACTGGAGACCCATTGTCTCCCTTCTGGTCTGACTTTGGATCCCTCAGAATGAGCTGAGGAGTGATGTCTGAGTTTCTTCTGCAAAAATAACTCGATTAAGGTTAGATCAATCCATTAATAGAGTAAAATGCTTTTTAATTCTGCTTATCTGCATTGTTTGAATTTGGGGAATCTAGACTGGCTTTTTACAAAACATTTTCTAACTCAAAGGTGTGACTGGGAAACTTAAATCATGACAGACTGAAAACTGTTGTACAGCCAAATATATCAACAAGATTAGGAAATCTTTTGGTCTAAGTCTGGCTAGAAGAGTTAGGTATAACTGTCTTTATTGCCCAACCGCTTCCAAGATCTCTTGCAAAATAGGTCCAGTTTTAAATAGTATTTAAATTTGTAGCAAATGATTTTCAAAGGGTTTGAATTATTATTTCTATGTACACTTTGCACAAGGTCTAAAGCTGCATTCCCAAAATGCCGCCCAAAACTTCCAGTCTTCTTTCTATCTCCCTTTTCACTTACAAGGTTGCATAGCTGCAGCTCTTACTTTATGGCGTTTTTTTTTTTTTTCCAAAAGTAAAAATCTTCTCAGAAACGTCCTTGCTTTACAAACACACCAAAGGTCTTTTCATTGAGTTTCTTTTAAGTAGAAAATATTCCTTGAGGCACATTTCTTTTAAGCTGGCATCTAAGATTTTCTCAAGTAGTGTTTTAAAAGTACAAACTTCTAATTACATCCTGACCCGTCCTGAAATCTTTGTCTCGTGATCGCCTCAGGTGGTCCAAGGTCTAAGTTTTGTTTACCTTCAAACGAAATGGATCCTTCCGCATCCCTTTACCCCTCCGAGGGGGTATTAGAAACCCCACCACCTCCTCTTCATCACCATCACCACCCCCAACCATGACCCAGTTTGCGGGGGTGTAAGTGTGGACCATTGTGAGTACCACAGGGAGAGAGGCAAGATGCTGCCTCCCTCTCTCCCTTTCAGAAGAAAAAAAAAAACGCTCACACTTGGTTAAGCACACACTGAGGCTCTCCATAAGAGAATCTCCGCCGAGCTTCTCCGCGTTTTGTTTCCAGTTTGTCTTTGTCGCCGAGATGCCGATGCTGGTTTTAGGTCAGAGCTAATAGATGTCAGCTGAGGCTACAAGTATGTAAAGAGGACCGGAGCTGAGGAGACAGAGATGGGGGGGTCTCACATTCAGGAAGGACACAGGATCTGGCACCTGGGAGAGGAGAGGAGAGGAGTGAGTACGCTGCTTTGTCACTTCTTCTTCATCTAACTGCAGCTTTTGGATATAAACATTGTGAATTTGTGATCTTTAGGGTACCTTGCACTTATCCCTACCAAGAATATTCTGAGGTACTTTTCTTTTTAATCAAAAAAAGGCACAGATGTGCACAGAGAGAGTCCTGCCTCAGACTCTTCCACTGGCATATGGAACCTGTTTACAGTTGTAGTTCTCCCCTTCGGTCACCATTAATGAGGAATTTTCTTTCTATTTCCTCATGCATAGAGAGAAAAAGACATGCTCACCGAAAACAAAACTTCCGTGCTTACTTAGGATTTGCGCTCCATTACTCTTTAAATGTTTTGTGTTACTTCCTTTTTGTTTTCTGCAGCATGTTTCAAGAGTTAGAGGCCCAAATCAGGGTGCACAGTCTGCTCAGCTCTTTGGAATTTATTTACATTTTGCATGTACAAATCTAGCTATACATGTCGGCGCGTGCACCACGCTTCGTTATGCTTTGATAACCTTTTGTGGTGCAGAGCTCCTCTTGGCGTGCATGGCTTTAATCACTTCAAGAACTCTCCTGAACAAAGTTGCTCCTCATAAAGAAAAGAGACAACCAGAAAAAGCTGATAAGAATTCCATTTTTAGATGAGCTGTGTATTTTTTTCTCTCTTCATCTGCATGTCTAAAGAAAGAGCTTTTTATACGAGCTATATCTGCTCACATCCGTTTCTTACCACCAAAACCATTTTTACCCACTAATGACGATCCAGAGGGTTATAATGGACAGATGTTTGGCCAGCTCCTGTGTGAGCAGATTAGTTTGGTGTGTGCTGTCTGCAGAGGACAAGGTGGGAGTGCAGAGAGGCATCAGTGAAGCCGGCGGCAGAACAGAGGCGCCATGGCGGTGACCCTCAAACAGCCCCAGTTATCACTTCTTCAACTTTTATATTTTATTTGATTCAGTGAAGGGAAAGCATGAGGTTACAGTGTCTTGTAAATGTTGAAAGTGAAATATTTTTTAAATGTTTTAGAACGTAAGCTTAGAAAGTATTCCCTACACTTAGCCTCAAAATGTTATTTCACAATTTATTATTATTTTTTCTTTATATTCTTCAGTATGAGCTTGACTTTTCTCTATTTCTGTTGAGTATTATTGTTTTAATGAATCCTTTCTTTTTTCTTACGAAAGAACTTTGTTCACTGACAGGAGAAAAACAACCGACTGCCTCTTATTTTAAAGTGCAGAGTTACGTTTTTCCTTTTGACTGAAATTTGCTCATCTCAAACAAACAAACAAGAAATAAGTAAAGTTTTCTCTCCTTTGTGGATTTGGTAATATAAACCACCACGACTGGAGCTTTCTAATTTGACTTTTTGCTCACAGAACCACAATTTGTACCAGTTTTAAAGCAGAATAAAGTTTCCACACTTCATTTCTTAGTAATAGTTCAAAGAGAAATTTCCATAACTGTTTGTTAATCAATGCATAGTTAAAAGTTTTGATTAGATAAACTGCAAATAACTTTTATAGGATCTTCTTTCATAGATTTATTTGTCTTTCCGATGAGTCTTTGCTGGCTAAATTTAAAGCTACTTTATTAAGTGGGTGTGTCCAGAAATGTGATTAATTGATAAAAAACACACAAAAAAAAAAAATCCATGACATTCTAACAAATTTCAATCGTCTTTCTTCTTCTAGATGTCCATAAAGGCTGTTAGGCAAAAGAAGTCAGTCAAATAAAACTGAACGATAAAATGAGAAGTGTTTTAAAAGGCAAGTTGGTTGAAGAAGCTGAATCAATATTGGCTGAAGATGGAACTGATTAGATCCATTTTATGGTCTTGTGATTATAACTGCCACAAACAAATCTAACTGATCATTTATCCTGATGATGAAGCAGATTAAAGAGTCGTTCAAGCAAATAGTTTCCAACTTTATCTGAGAAAAATAACAATGTCAGAAAACAAAAAGACGAATATTTGCAATTACTTTTAATCATAGGAAATAATCAGGATTTAAATAACACTAAAAATAATCCCTGGAGTTGCTTACAATAACAGTGTTGAGAGGTACTTAATTTTGATTAATAAAGCTCTGGATATACACATTAGTATGGTTGGCTAGATTACAGCCAAAGCAGCGGCTAATAAACCCATTAGCCATATCGGCTGTCATTAGAGCCACTTTCTTTACATTCCAGTGCATTTAGTTTTCGAATTGCCTTTGGCCTCCATGTTGTATTATTATGAATAAGGCTGTAATTACATTTGTGCCTGTGCTACACAGAAAATCACATATCAAAGGAAAGCAGGTTTGTGTTTACATAAACTATAATGAGGTGCAGTTTGACTAATAAGCACCTTTTATCTGGGATTTCTTTAAAGATTTAAAGATTAACACATTATTCCATTACACCCCAAAATCAGTGTTTCATGTACTTCTACATGAAATTATCATGACATTATCTTTTAAAAGTACTTCAGAACTTAATACTTTATATATTTAAATCATAATGTTCAATTTACCTTTACTCATCTCTCTTGCTCTCTGTTATAACCTTAAGTTTTAGTCTTTAGGCAATATTTGTATAGTGATGACATGAAAAATAACTAATAAGTATAAATATTTATAATGTAGAAAATATTTTGATATTCCAGACTGAATTCATAATGGATACACTGCAGAAGTTTAATGAGGTTACAACTTAAATATAGACATAGGCCTGATTTATATTCAGGATTACATTTATTGAGAAGGTGCCTTCTTTTAATTTTGCTCCAAAGGATTTTAGATATCATATTTAAAAAGAGTGAATTTATTAGAAATTCAAAGTCTAAATTTAAAGGAGAACGTATTGTGCAAAATTCATTATTTGCATGTTTTTATTCTTTTGGAGATCCAAACGGAAGCGTAAAAAAACACCCAGCCATTTTTGGCAGTAAGTTTATATTTCTTTATGTCTGGAAAATTATCTATTTTCACAACCGACAGGCACAGTGCTGTTACCTAGCAACCCCAGATGAGCCTATCCCTTCACCTAGCAACCCAAGCTAGTCAGCTAGTTTTACCACTGTACATGCTGTACAATGGCTGCTGGAAAAGATTAGTATCTTTTAGTTGACTTGCCGTTCAAAAACCATTTGCTGCATTCTTGTTGGTTGTGCAGGAAGCTCTACTTCTGCTTTTCAAAGATGAACAGTTGTATAATTGTGCCTCTGTTTGCAGTCATTTCTATGTGTGAGAGTAATCGTTGAGTTGGGGGTTGTGGTCAGCAGCAGCTCATTCTGAAAGGAGAACAAAACAGTCATAACTGACCAGATTAAAATCTCATTTTTTTAGAATAATTTTGCACATAATAAATGTCATGAACACGTTTTGTATAGCCCCATAGATAGCCCCATATCCTAGCATTATAGGCCACTTTTAAAGCATGTGCAAATGTAATAGCTTGAATCGCTCATTCACTCAACTTTAATACCCTGAGATAAAGTTCTGTGAAATTAATGGTCTTCAGATGGCATTTACTTTGTAAATTGAGTTGACATGTTTGTCATTTAATCTCTGTTTGAATTCAACTATTCTGAGAACGACTGAAAAGGGTTGTCAGAGTATGCTGGAGAACAAGCAGCATTAAGACCAGGGACCACAGCAGAATACTCAGTTATTCTGTGAAAATTGGTCTTAGAAATCACGCTGCTGTTGGTGGATATGTTTTTCAAGACCAATATTTGTGTTTCTGGGGCTGTGTCATGTGGTCACTGCCATACAATTGCTCAAAAGAGAAGTAATAAATAGCTCTTACTGTCACTTTTTATCATTATCACAATATCACTGCAAAATAAAACTAAATTCATAATTGTACTAGTACAAATGTGAATATTTTGTTAATTGGAAGGCAGAGTAATAAAAAGTAATGCCTCAAGACTTCATCTCTAAGACTTTTCCCAAAGGACCTCCTGCTCCGATGTAATGCTTTATAATTTAAACAAACCACCTAGATTTCATTAACCCACACTGAGGAAACTGATGGTGCTTTTGAACTTTGACAGGACAAATTTACCACCAGACACATTGTATGTTACAGCACAGCACCACCACCATCAATCAAATCAATCAAATGTTATTTGTATAGCACATTTCAGCAGCAAGGCATTTCAAAGTGCTTTACATCATGTCATATCAATGCAACATAGAATCAACAGTCAAAACACGACATTAAGTCAGGTTCCATCAATAAATTTGTAATTGATTACGTTTCAAATACAATCCTAAACAGGTGGGTTTTTAGTCGAGTTTGCATCCATAAAAGGTTTACCTGTTACACTCCTACTGTGTTATATGGAACAAAATACCTATTGCTATTTTTATTCCCACTCACGCTCACAATCACACGGTTTAAAACAATGTAGACAGCATTTTAATGGGCTTTTGGCACAAGGCTTTGTACACCTGTTTCATGGAATTTCGCTCTGGGACTCCGTCGTCCCTCATGGATTTTTGTGCAATTCTATGGTACCTGTTAGTGTCTAGAATTTACAGGGTTTGTGTAATATATGATGCATGCACTAGCAACACAAGTCCAGGTTAATCTTCACAAACTTTCCCGCCAGCCATCTTTGCTTGATTGGGCTGAGTCTTGGTGTTCCTCGGTTCGCCCGTGGTCCTGCGTCTGCAGCCTCATGTTTTCATGTTGAGTCACTACAGTGAATAAGGAATACCTCGACTAACCTTAGAGCGGCTTTCTGTGTAGTCATTCAGCTCATACATGCAGAGACCCTGTGACTTTACTCCTCATGCTTTCGGAGGCTCCTGCACGTGCGAGTGTGTAAATGTGTCGGCCCATCTGGGAGTCTGTCTGTAAACTACATCTGGCAGAAAATCTCCGTAGGTCCTGAGGGATGGGAGCCAGGAACTGAGGGGATTCCCGAAGTGTTGCCGACTGTAACTGGAGTGTTGTCTGCTTAAATTAATGCGTGAGATGTTGATGTGTAGATTTCATCCCTCGGCTTCACCTTATGCAGTTCCAGTAGGGCAATAAGCCTTGTGAGCTTACAAATATCATCTGTAACATTGACTGTGACTCTCTTTCAAAGATAATTAGTAAAGATATAAACCTGAAGGAGTTTTTAAAGGTTTGTTTTTTAATGTTTTCTTCTGTGGCAACCACACTGCCACTTTGAAGTTCGTTTTTTAAAGCAAAGTAAAAAATAAAACGTCTGCCTCTTGTGTCTGTGTGGGGCTCTTCAGGAGGCTGACTCACCCTGGTAACTTAATGCGCAGAGTCAGCTTCTTACCCCCAACTGCCCCACTAGCTCCTGCAGACATAAATTGGATGAGAAGGCAAAAGGCTTGGCCAAATGTGGTTGAAGTATTAGGAGTAATAAACACAGTCAGATATGAGACAGGGTGTGATCATTTCTCATGGTCAAAGTGGACCTGGACCATTTCTTACACACATCAAAACTGAACAAGAATGGATTTTTTTTTTATGACTTTTGCAAAAGTTTTCAGAAAATACAGAAAGATCATAGATGAAGACTGCATAGCCTGCATAGGTATTATTCTCAATGCGAATGGATTTCCCTAAATTGGGCATTTTCCAAACATTGGAGAAGAAGGGAGAACTCACTTTTGTAAATGAGTAAACATTTAAATCAAAGTTCTACAACTGCAGGTTATCTAACAGGATATTGTTTGCTTTTACTTTAAATCGTTTACACAAAAGAGGTGTGGTAAAGATTTTTTTTGTTGTCAATGTCACAAACATATAAGCATATTGCTTAAACCAGATGTTCACATGAACTGTCTAAAAAATAGACTTTTTATCGTGACTTAAAGTAATCTTATAATGCGTGCATCCATGCTGTTCAGTTTTTAAGTAAAGGAAATTTTCTTCAATATTAAAACATTCCTCAACATGTCCTCAAAATTAAAAGGAAATGTGAATAAATCACATGGTTAGCAGTCATATTACTTATCTAGAAATACCTGAACTTCTGATATATATACATTTATATATCAGAGTAAATCACAAGAAAAACATATATGAACAATCCTTATTAGGACATGGTCTTTTGTCATTGTCAAAAGACAACATTATGAGTAAAACAAAAAAGCTATTACATCCCGGATATTGAATTGTACCCGAAAAAGAATATAAAATACAAAACCGAGACAATGGTGAATCAGTTTTACCTTTGCAGCTGCCTGTGTTTCTGTGAGTAAGTCTGGATTTATGACCTACTGGAGAGTCAGAAAGTGGAGAAATACAGTGATGTAATGCAGGAAAGTCAAACGGACAGAGCTCAGAAATGGAAGGACTCTGGGTGGGGGCATCTCATTCTGCTTTGGTCTTTTCACTGTTTACCAGATCGCAGATGCTCAGAGTTTACACTGTGACGGAAAAACAGTCGTTGTTTTTGTCTATTTTGAACTCACATTTCCAGTGAGCATACCTAAAAATATTCCTGACTTCTGTCTCCTGCGTCTCAGGCATGTCCGTATATGGTCACAGTGATCATTACTCGATTCATGTTTTATCGTAGGCCCCCTTCAGAACATTCCCACCCTCTCAGCCCTGGAGACACAAAACAGAGGACTGGAAGCTGTGTCTTCTCTGCTTCAGTGAGGTTTCACAGTTTTCCTGCAGCTCTAAGCTCAAAACCAGCTTGGTAAGGATCCCGACCCCAGAAGGCCTTTAAACCCTGACCTAAGCTAGTATTCATGGCTGGATTTTCTTTTCAGTCAAGCTGACAATAAGCCGTGTATTATTGCGCCTTCATGAGGAGGAAAGTTCTCTAGAGGTGTCATTTTCATCCCCAAAGCTGCCCTGAGGGACAGCCGCGTTTGGGTTCAGCTCCACTGCCTGACCTAATGTGGGTCTGCTGTTTGAAATCCCGCTCCAATGGTTTGTGGCGTACCACCTGCTGATTCTGCTGGTGTGCATGGACAGCCTGGAGCCCAGAACTAACCTAGATAGACAACATGTCCCATCCCATCCTCAGAAACTACAAATAGACACTGTAAGAACAATGCAATTTATGTCTCAACCAGAACAAGCCAGTCAAGTCAAGTCTGGGAAGTTAGAGCAATCCTAAAAACTCCACCTCATACAGAAGACAGCTGCACTAAGAGGATTTATTTCTTCTGAAAGAGATAGCCTGTGAAATAAAATGAAGCCTATGGGCGTGCACATATATGCGCATGCACTTGATGATAGCAAATTCCCTATTTGGATTATTTTTCTGCCTTCTCAGTACTGCTTGATGGTATTTTTTAATACCGATATCCTCTTTCCAGTCTGTTTGGGCTTCTAATTCCCTAAAAAGTCCCAACTTGACAGCTACCTCTTTGTGACAGAGAGCTCTGTGTATCTGAGTTGCAAGGAGCAATAGAGGAAATTAAGGATGCATTGATTTTCTGAGCTCAGAGAGAAACGTTAATTTTAATTAATGTAATTATTGTGTCACTCCCTTTCACATCTTCCCGCTGAACTTGCAAAACTAATACTGTTTCCACTAGGATTAAAGTCTTACTGGAGATATTTTGCTAAATCTTTGCTTTTACTTTGAACTCACCCTGTATAACCTTGTTTCTCTCGCCCCGTCTCCTCATTTTGCAGAGTCTGTGAGCAAGTGAGAGAGGGACACTGTCTGCCCCACTGTCCAGTGACACCATGAGCTGGAGCTTCCTCACACGGCTGCTGGAGGAGATCCACAACCACTCCACCTTCGTGGGGAAGCTGTGGCTCACCGTGCTCATCGTCTTCCGCATTGTTCTCACTGCCGTTGGGGGAGAGTCCATCTACTACGACGAGCAGAGCAAGTTTGTGTGCAACTCGGGCCAGCCAGGCTGCGAGAACGTGTGCTACGACGCCTTTGCCCCATTATCTCATGTCCGTTTCTGGGTGTTCCAGATCATTTTGGTGGCGATGCCTTCTCTTATGTACATGGGGTATGCTGTCAATAAGATTGCACGATTGGATGAAGCAAAAGGAACCATTGGATCTGCCGGCATCAGAGCAGCAGGAGGGGGCTACACCCACAGAAAACCCAGGAAAATTTGCTTTGGAGCCCGCCAGCACAGAGGCATAGAGGAGACTGAGGAGGATCAAGAGGATGATCCTATGATCTATGAGGTGCCAGAGATTGAACCACCGAAAAGGCCTCGAGATCCACTGCAGCCAACACCTAGACCTAAAATCCGTCATGATGGGCGTAAGCGCATCCGAGATGAGGGCCTGATGCGGGTCTATGTTTTGCAGCTGGTGACTCGAACAGTGCTGGAGGCGAGCTTCCTTGCAGGCCAGTATTTGCTGTACGGTTTCCGTGTGAAGCCGATTTTTGTATGCTCGGGTAAACCTTGCCCCCACAGTGTCGACTGCTTTGTGTCGCGTCCTACGGAGAAAACCATTTTCCTCCGAATCATGTATGGTGTCACCGTCCTCTGCCTCTCTCTCAATGTCTGGGAAATGCTCCATTTGGGCATCGGTTCTATCTGTGACATTCTGCGGCGCCGGCGAAGCCCACCTCAGGACGATGAGTATCAACTGGGCTTGCTGGGCACTAATGCCGGTGGCGAGGGCTCTGTTGGAGGAACAGCTCCCGAGGCCGGTTCTGAGGGTGGGGTAGGTGGAGATGGTGCTGCAGATTATGTTGGGTATCCATTCTCATGGAACACCCCATCAGCTCCACCGGGGTACAACATTGTTGTAAAGCCAGAACAGATGCCGTACACGGACCTTAGCAATGCTAAGATGGCATGCAAGCAGAACAGGGCAAACATTGCCCAGGAGGAACAGCAGCAGTTTGGCAGCAATGAGGACAATTTCCCCACTGGAGGAGAAGCCCGTGTGGCTCTCAACAAAGACATGATCCAGCAAGCTCACGAGCAACTGGAAGCAGCCATCCAAGCCTACAGTCAGCAGCACCGGGCAGAGGAGCATCTAGGAGACAACCAGGATGACAAGCCGCAGAGCAACATCATCCAAGCCCAACCGCAGCCCCAGCTTCAACCTCAGAAAGAGCGCAAACACAGAGTGAAGCATGGCAAGGGGGGCAGCAGTGGAGGAGGTAGCAGCAGCAACAGCAGCAGCAGCAAATCAGGAGAGGGCAAGCCCTCAGTATGGATTTAAGCCCACGCACAGTGGCATGTTAGCATGTATATAATATTGAATGAATGGGGAGCTGTTGCAACTTGTGTTGGATATTACACCACATGCCTTATTGAATCCTGCAAGCTGGAGGCTAATGTTTTTCTATAGATCTGGGTAAAAAAGTGTAATGTTGCAGCTGACAATTTGTTTAGTCAAACTCAAGGCCAAATCCAGTCTACCATAGCTTTTTATGTGGCTTTCTTGACTCCAAATTGCATAAATCAGTCCAGTTTTTCATAAAAATTTATCCAAAATCAGAAGATCCCCTCATTTGTTTGTGCTAATGGATAACTCTGAGTTTATTGCAAATTTTACACAAAAATGTTCAAAAACATTGGGTTCAAGTGATACTAACTCCCACCTGCAGGTGGCAGTATTTCTTACTTTTGAGGTTCCTGCCTCAGCTTTACTAGATATCACCTTATAGTCCATAATTAATATGGCAAATAAGAAAAAGTCACATTTGACATCATATGGTGCAAAATTCCTCGCAGATATTTTTAAATTAGCATCACAAAACCTGTAATTTTTATTGCAAAAAAAAAAATTTCAAACAATCGTGAAATACTAGAGGAGCTGTTCAATGTGAAAAGACATAAAATATTATTTAAGTTTAACAAGTACTCATGGAATGCAGAGACATATATTTATTAATATTTGAACAGTTTGTTTTATCAAAACATTCTGGCACAATCTGCCTTTTGAGGAAATTCGTGATCTTGATATGGCCCAAAATGAAATTAAGTTTGACCCCCCTGAGCTTGAAGAATCACATCAACTATGTCTTGTTCCAGTCACTTCTGAAAAAACTATATAGTCTTCCTGCTTCCCTTTTTGTAGGAAATCAAGCTTCATATAATCTTTGATCCTGAAAAGTTGAAATGAGATTGATTCTGGATTTTGGCTCATCCTGACAAAAAATGATGCACCATCACTATGTCTTGTTATGTACAATGTCTAGCAAACCAAAGCTTTGACTTAAGGTTATGATAATTAAGATAAATTATAAAAATGTACATAAATACGACATCACCTGAAGCAGTGACCGTTTACTACAATGAGAACATGACCTACCTAAAGGCTGTGTCCTGTCACTTGACTTCTTTTCCTCCATCCTCCGTAGTATTTTCTCATAGTGTTTTTTGCCCTACACTTTAATCCAACTGTGTTTGTTTCATGTGAAATTTTAATCAAAGTGCTAAACCAGCTGCTCCTCAGGTGCCACTGAGTACAGCTGGTGGATCTTACATCTCCTTAGAGTTGTTTTTATTTTTTACAAGATGCAGAAGCAATTCAGCTTTTATACCTTAAATCTTCAAGTTCCTAGTTGTATCCTTGGCTGTTTTTGGAGGAGACAGTGCTTCTCTGCTGCTCCATTTGCCTTGTAGCTGACTGCCCCCTGGTGGTGATTTTGTACTGGGCATTTACTCTCATTTCACTTATGAAGTAGATGCAAATACTACCTATATCCAGCAACACCTTAACCAGCTGTAGTGGTCCTTTTCTATTGACAAGACTTGTGTCACTTATGTCTTCCTAGTGCTTCATGTTCAGTGTTGGACGCACAAGTCTTCACGTCGTAATGGAAAGAGTTCAAAGCCATTACTTTAATATAGTGAGACCAAACACTGTCTCTGTGATGCAAGTGTCAGTGCCAAGATTTTACACTGGGCTGCTATGAAGCTTGGTTGTTTGTAGCTTTGGAATACGTTGGCCATGCTACTCCAGCCGTGGAACTACTTCTGTGTCAGACCAACCCTTTTTGTAAAGCTCCTTTTTTTAAAAGTACAATATGTGTATTGCTCTTTTGAACTGGGACTTGAAATGAAAAACTCCAAAATGGAGTCAATTTTAATGTTAAAGCCAGTGTTTTGTATGAAAACATTTTGCTTTTGGAATGAAGCTCTTTTTTGTATGATTAAAGAAAAAAAAAAAGATCAATGATTACCTTTGTGGATATTTATGGATATTGTGATTTAATTGCCTTCCAACTGTAAAAATGTGAAATATGACATAGTATATTTTTATAATATGTCAGCTGCAATGGCTGAAGGAAAAAAAGTCATTTTGTTTTCTTGTGTGGTGCAGTATCAGTATTTCATGTATTTAGCAACCCTCTGGACTGACTTTTAATAAACAGTGTTACTTATTTTTCAACATTGTCCTGAAATCTGTAGAGTCTTTATTTTTGGTTCAGAGAGAACCCATACATGCATAAGGAGAATATGCTGCCCTCACGATGTGTCGCTCTTACAAAGCTAGCTAACACCTGAGTTGAAAATAATCCAGTCCTTGATAGTTTTCTTGTTTTATTTTGCAACTCTTTTCTGATTTGTTTTGTAAAACTGTAGCAAAGCACAAAAGTATCAACCACAGTCAAAATACAACTATAGAAAACAAATGGCTCCCGATTATTACTAATTAGCTAACGATGTAGCTTTGTATTTTGGCTGGGGAACATAGAACGTTTTCTTATAAAATATTAAACAACACTGAAATAATAATTAATAAAATTAACTTACAGACAAATAGAGTCCAAGGGACAAATGTGTTTGAAGGACAGCCGATGACAACATGCGTAGTGCCGGACGAGTTCTGCTTCACTGATCAAATTAAATAGGTGAATAATGTCCACTAGGTGTCAGTAAGGCTCTATCCACCTTATTTCTGTCAGGTTTACTGGGAAACGATTATGGGTCTTACTTCAGGCGCCCACCGGAAGTAGCCGTATTTCACGGTAATTTGTACGGTTTTTTGCTAATCTATATTCATGATAGAAGTTACATCTCTCTTTTCGGTTATAGTACAATATTTAGTCAAACTTGTTCACGGACGCACCGTCTGCTATCAGAGAGCTGCTCAGTACAGAGGATCGTAATTGTGAGTTTAATCACGGGGAGCGACAGGAACGCGATCATTGCGTTTTGTGAGGGAATGGCCGTGGATTAGCAGCGCTTCTAGCAGCTCGTTTCTGTGAAGAACTGACAATAATAAAGATGAGAAAAGCAAAGAAGCTGGTCAGAGATCTGAGCTGCCGACAGTGTAAAACACCAGAACTACATAACATTAGCTTGGTGTGATGGGAATTTTAGTTTTTGTTTGTATTTAAAAAATAATAAAGTTCATAATCTGCGTTTATAATTATGTTTGGGCCAGGAAAATTTTTTTAAGACAAAATATATGGGTTCATTTAGTTCAGGGGTGTCAAACTCCACAGATACAAAACACTGGAATGAAATGGCTTAATTACCTCCTCCTTGTGTAGATCAGTTCTCCAGAGCCTTGCTGATGATCTAATTATTCTATTCAGATGTGGTGAAGCAGAGGCACATCTGAAAGTTGCAGGACCCTGGCCCTCCAGGACTGGAGTTTGACACCTGTGATTTAGTTCATCACAACCAGGTTCTCCGTTCCTGAGTATCGCTGCAAATCGGCGGAGAAATAACCGCAGCTGCTGCGCTTCAGACCATAATACGGAGAATCTCCCCATTGGACTTAATTTCTGGTCTTAATTTTTGGTCCATGGCCTATTAGGAATATTAAAACTGATAAAAACATTGACATGTTCAATACATATTTACCTTCATTGAAAAATCAAAAGTCCTAACTTTAATTTCAGTAGACTTATTAAAAGGAGAAAACAGTCCTATTTTTAACATTATCATTGTTAATCAGCAAACTTTTTTTAATAGAACTTGTTTATTTTTTTACTTTTTCAAACGGTTGGAGCATATACAGAGCGGTTCTTTGACTCTCCCAGTCCTGGGTTTTGATGCTCTCTTGAGCTTGAATTACAGAAAAAGGTTGATTCTGAGCAGGAGTGACGAACTATTGCCCTTAAAGGCAACTATTGGGCGCCCTAGCTTTATGCCTGTTGATGAAAAAAATTTGCAGACACAGGTCCGATGTTAAAAAGTCACAATCGTTTTCCTGTAAGGTCCATCCACCCTTGTTAAAGTTTTCAGCCAAAGTATTTGCTGCAGTTTGAAGAAGGATACATAGGTTAAATTGACTGAAGGCAGCTGTTGACTCTTGGCTGTTTGATCCAGCTGCTCCCTGAAAAAGATAACTTCCTGTCAATGGAGAGGACTCTTCACAAAGTGAAGAACGGGCAAACTGGAGGGATGCCATGAGGGCATTCAAGGACTCCATCTGCTCAGTTCTGCATGGCTGGCAGCTCAGCCCCGCATCTACAAAACTATTCTAGGTTTTTTAGCCTAGACTCTGTTTGCATGAAGAAGTAGAGAAATCCTCACAGAGGATAAATCCCACAGCACATTTATGTTCGTATCTTGCTTAGCCTGTTTTTTATTTATTTTTGAGCGACTGTCGCTCTCACCTTCTTTTTGAATGAGTTTCTCACCGTCCTTTGGAACAATGTTTCCAAACTGTGTAGAGCCAATAGGAAATCACAAATAAATAATCTTTCTGCTTAAAGCGTGCTTCAAATGTCAATGATTGGGTATGCAAGTAAAGTATTCAAGGGATTTCTTTATTTCATACCGGAAAAATATTTTGAAAATAAATTTTTGTATCATTAAAATTTGTTTAGTGATATATAGGCAAAAATAGATTACATCTATGAAGTCTATCTTTTTTTTTTTACTCCTGCATGAAGTTTTGATATTAAGGTTTTGTTTGTTACAAAATATCAATATGATATGACTTTTATATTGGCACTCTTTGTTTCTTTTTTGTGTTCAACTTTTGGAGAATTTCCTAATTGATGTGCTGAACAGAAACCAACTTGTCTTTCCTGCAATTTCACTGCAATTTATTTGTGCCCACCAATAAATGGTGCATTTTCTGGGCCAAAATTATGCTTTTTTTAAAATCTATATTTCTATCTTTTTAGGCAAAGAAAATATTTACTTTTCAGTTCATTTCATACGCTCACTAGAGTCTTGAAGTTAATGTCATGTTAATGGAGCATTGACTTAGAAAACAAAGTGATGCCAATTTAATTTGCGTCAATCATGTCATGTTGTTTCCCACATCAATGGCAGATGAACTTCAACTTGTTATGAAAACATTAATATCCGTAAGGCTTTAAATTACATTAATGCATTGCAAGGTCAGATTACTTTTTGATGTTATGAACTGAACTAGCTTCTTTTAACCATCAACACATCAAAGTTTTCAGTTTGGTTCAGCATCTCTTCTCATCAGTGATCTTACAACTAAGCTTGCTTAAAAATGTATGTCACGAAAAATAAAAATAGAAATGGAACTCACATTTTGTTTCTCTGAAATGGTAAAAGCTCAAAGAAACTCGCCACCGGGAATGACTAAAGTGCTACAGCTGGATGTACAAAGAGGAGGTCACTGGCACAAAAGAGTCTAAGCTGGCATCTCGTGATGGTGGGATGTATTCTTTAAAAAAATAAACACAGTCCTCTAATGAATGGCCTAATTGGCAGAATGCATTGACCGTATGCTGATCGTGTTTTCAGGCCAGCTTCATAGTGTACTATTAAAAAAACAGGGTAATAAGAACAAAACTACCCAAGTTTTTTTGCTACTTTTTATAGACTGTAAATGCATACTCCATGAGTTGTCTAGTCCACATAGTTATTGTGGGATAAAACATGAGAGATCAGAAGCAATTTTAGAAAAAAAATCTACAAATTATTATTCACTGTTAGTACAGATTTCTTTATTGTTGGACACAGTGTTGTGCTTTAACCCTTGTGTTGTCTTATGGGTCAAAAGTGACTCATCACCATGTTTGCCTGTAGAAGAAATACCCTAAACTATCTTTTTCCAAGTTGAAATTTCTCCTAAATTGACCCCGTCATTAGAAAAATATTATACTTTGTTTTTGTTTATATTTCCATGTGGGCTGTACATCACTAGCGTACAAGGATTGTCTAATGGGTCATTTTTTACCCGTGAATTATAAAAGCATTTAAACACCAGAAAGAGTTCAAAGGCCACACACAAACTCTAATACATACACACACACACACCACAAACACACCTGCACCTCGTTCCCCCCCACACATGCACAGAGTAAAGAAACTGGATTTGATGTACAAATTGAACTTGCATTTGACCTGCACCTGCACTCTGATTCTGCAGCTAACCACTCACATCACGCAAGATCCCAAACACAACAGAAAACAATCTCAGACATAATAAAAACAAATTAGGTATAGAGAAAATGAAGGTAGGCTGAATCTGAGTACCGCTAGTTGGTTCCTTGCTGACGCCAAGAGGAGAAGTTTCACTAACAGGTGTGTCTACGTTGTATGTTTGCACATACTGACCTACATAGGAAACAGATTGTTTCATCATGCAAAATAGATTTTGGATTTAAAATTCAATTAATTTGCTTTATTTTGGGGGTTTTATTAGGGCGGGTCATTTTTGACCCATAGGACAAGGGGAGTAAACAGAATGTTAGGATCGCAAAAGGGTTAAAAGTTCATTGATACTCCTAAAAACTTTTCAAGTATTTATGACATTACAAGCACAAACTAGTAATGCATTTCACCAGGACCTTATACAATAAACAAACATAAAGTGGTGTATAATTTTGATGTGAGAGAAAAATAGTACATGTATGAATGTATCAATCCGTTTTATTTTATGTTTGGTGAGCCTAAGGAAAAATTTCCCATTAATAAATCATAAAACTTTATCTTATCTCTTACAAGAAATGTTACAAATAAAAACGTTAGAACTGTGAGTGTAAAATGTTTACAGCTCCTGATTGGATGGAGAGAATCTGTACGCTCTCAAGACTTGTAAATACTTTTTAACTGGATTTGACTGGGCCGTTTTAACTCACAAATGTGCTTTGATCCAAACTGTTTCATTGCATCTCTGACTGTTTGTTTTGTCCTTTTGGTGGCTGAATCTTTAACAGCGAGGTGAAAATGGTCCCAGAGAGAATACTACGGTGGCCGACAGGTGCAAATGCGCAGCAAAAGAGAAAACATGCGAACAAAAAAGAAGACACCCCCGAATGAAATGCAGCAAATAAAAAGAGAGACGCAAACACCCCCGAATGAAATGCAGCAAATAAAAAGAGAGACGCAAACACCCCCGAATGAAATGCAGCAAATAAAAAGAGAGACGCAAACACCCCCGAATGAAATGCAGCAAATAAAAAGAGAGACGCAAACACCCCCGAATGAAATGCAGCAAATAAAAAGAGAGACGCAAACACCCCCGAATGAAATGCAGCAAACAAAAAGTGTTGAAAACGGAAGTGCTCCAGACCACTAGGGGGAGTCAAAGAAAATAGTATTCATTTCTATGGGACCAGATGCAAGATTCTTCTTCTTCTTCTTCTTGGTATTTATTGGCGGTTGGCAACAAACTTACAGTAGCATTACCGCCACTTACCAGTATGGAGTGTGGTTCGAGATGGTCTATAAACTTTCACTTTCTACCTTTTCCCTCCATTAACTCCTGATTAAACATACCCCCACACATACACACCTGCTTATATTATCCAACTTGCTTATAACTTTATATACCCCTCTTTGATATTCTTTACACACTCACACCCAACTTGCTCTACTCATATCCTATGAAATAGCTTTGTTTTTTAAGATACCGAATAATTATTTGAATATGTCTACTCCCGAAATCTCTCCTCAAAAATTCTATTAAATTAAACCTTTCTTTAATACCTACACACTCTCTCAGCATGCATCTTCTCTCTTCTTCATACTTACAACACTCTAAAATAACATGCTCTATTGTTTCAGACTTCTCACAATAATCACACTTTCCAGATGCAAGATTCAGAGAGATACCTTTACTTTCTTTCAAATTTCTTTCTCTGAATCTTGCATCTGGTCCCATAGAAATGAATACTATTTTCTTTGACTCCCCCTAGTGGTCTGGAGCACTTCCGTTTTCAACACTTTTTGTTTGCTGCATTTCATTCGGGGGTGTTTGCGTCTCTCTTTTTATTTGCTGCATTTCATTCGGGGGTGTTTGCGTCTCTCTTTTTGTTTGCTGCATTTCATTCGGGGGTGTTTGCGTCTCTCTTTTTATTTGCTGCATTTCATTCGGGGGTGTTTGCGTCTCTCTTTTTGTTTGCTGCATTTCATTCGGGGGTGTTTGCGTCTCTCTTTTTATTTGCTGCATTTCATTCGGGGGTGTTTGCGTCTCTCTTTTTATTTGCTGCATTTCATTCGGGGGTGTTTGCGTCTCTCTTTTTATTTGCTGCATTTCATTCGGGGGTGTTTGCGTCTCTCTTTTTGTTTGCTGCATTTCATTCGGGGGTGTCTTCTTTTTTGTTCGCATGTTTTCTCTTTTGCTGCGCATTTGCACCTGTCGGCCACCGTAGAATACAAAGGTTGCCCAACAAAATGGTCAAAATGCTTTTATTTTGCACAGTACTTAAAGTTAAATACATTTCAAAACAGATAGGTCTTTATCTGGTTAACTGTTTATGTATTACCTTTTTAAACTGATGGACCAAACCACCCCACTTTAATAGGTAAAGTACTGAAACCTTAAGAGTTTTTTTTCCAGGATATGCTTGTAATATCTACAGTATTTCTTTCTTATGTGTGTATGTTATTTCTTATTTTTTGTTCTTATATTTTTGTACCTTTGTGTGAACTTGCATGCCTTCATTTGCTGCTAGCACACCTGGATTTCCCAAGTGATGGGACAGTAAAGGATATCTCTATTTCTATGTAAACATCTCCAGACCTTCCTCCCTGTCTGCTGCGTTCATTTGGTCTTCATGATGCCAGTTGTTCCTTCTGAGGTTTTCACTGAACACCTGAGAAGAAATTACCTACACATGGAGACTATTTATTAATTAGATAAATACAAATACATGGACTTATTAGATTTTTATTAGGAAAACCATTTAAAAACCCTTTCATAGTTACTCATTACTTTGTTGTACTGAAAATCCCAACAGAACATTTAGATTTATAGATATAAAGCGACAAAATGTGAAAGAATCAAAGGGTGCAAACACTTTTGTAAGGAACTGTGTAAAATGTTAATCAAAAGTAATAAAATGTGATCCTTTGGAAAAATACTTTGATATATGCATCTATCCCACGACATTCCTTCTGATCTGTACCCTGGAGAACTTTACAAAAATTTCACTTGCATAAAAAAAAGCTAAATTCTGCATTAAATCTCAGTGACCTTGAACACTTAAAGGTTTCAGGATAACGATGGATGTGAAAAAGCATTCCTTCCATTTTCCTAGCAGAAACATTCAGATTCATAATAAATATTTAAGAATGTTCACTTCATATTTCCTCTTTCAGAATGCTTTTCACGTTAATCTACAACTGACTCTCAGTGAGCCAGGAATCTATAACGTCAGGGTTTTTATTTTCATAACAGAAGTCAATGTTATGATATAAATTATTAACAGCAGTGGTCACAGTACTAATAGCATTCAAGAATTACTTCAGGATTAAATGTTACAAATGAAAACATTTTGAACAGCAGCATTCACACAGTGCACAATTCATAATGGTTCACATAAAATGCAGTAGAATTTCCACTGATTTTGAATCATCTTCAATTTGTCTCCTATTTTATTGTGTGCTAAGCTTACAGTAAGTATAAAAAGTACTTTTTTTTACATCAACACATTTTAAAATTGTTTAAATCTAACATCAAGTGTAAAAGACTGCAAACTACAGATCCCACCATGCAAGTAATTATAAAAGAATAATAACACCCCTCCTCCAAAAAAAGGGGAAGGGCCGTTTATGACATAGTGATATAAATCATGAGGTATGAATTCAAGCATAGTCGGTAATTTGATCAACACTTCATAACGGAGGAAGTATGGGTCGGTTTCTAAGCTAGCTATTTCAAACTTTTGTTAATACCACCGTCTATGAGCCCTAATCATGTTCACAGACAAATTGGCGTGACCCGAACAAGTAGAGGCCATAAATAAATGACAAAAACATCTTGGAAAAACTATTTCAGTTGCTCTGTAAAATACTCCCAACCCTCACTTCCGACATCCGTCATGGCGCCTCGAATGATTGAGTGACTAGTTACAAAGGGTCAATAGGCACTTGCCCAGGGCAGCATTAAAAGAGAGAGGGGAATTCCAACAGACAGTTTGCACATCCTACTGACAACTTGTTTCTGGACTGCTTTGCATTTATCCCAGAACAGAATATAAATAATTTCCTCCATTTTGTTTTGTTTTGGGTGGCAGGAGGATTTGCTTGCCTAGGCCTCTGCTTAACGCAGAACCACACCTGCACATGCACACGCCAACACACCCTTACATACACACAGCTCTATGCTTTTTATCCCTATTGGACTACTCTCCATTGGATTCACAGTCACCAAGGTGGAGCCTAAGTATACCCTCGCTGTGTAGCTGCAACAAGAGCTTAAACTCCCCCGGCATGGCGTGGAATCCTCTCCTTCCTGTCATGTCATCGTAATAATGGTTGGTCAGCTCCTTGAAGGTCTGTGGGTGAAGACCGAATGGCCAGAAGCCGTACAGGTCGACGGTGTCACACAGTTCCAACGCCATGCTTGTCACAATCATGCCAGTACTGAGACGCACAGCCTCCCATCCTTGAGAGCGCCAGAACGTGTCAAGATCCTTTAAGTACTCTGGATGGAAGTAGATTGGTTGCATGGGGCTCCCAAAGTCTTGAATCGTGTGGAAAGCCCGCATGCAGAGAGCTACGTTTTTGACATAGGAAAACGCAGGAAGCAAAATCATGGAGCTTCCGTATTGGCACAGTTTCTCCATAAACTTCCGTCGACTTCCCAAAAGAGAGTCATACCTGCAAAAACAAAATTGATGTTAATAAAAACAAGCGAGATGATATTACTTAAGCTGAGAAAAATGTATACATTTTCTCACTTTTGTAAAAGTATGCTCGGGTTTGCTGACACGAGGTCCGTCTTGACCCCAACGTGTTTCTCGTATCCATTTCTTAAAGGCGGGAGGTTGCACCTGAAAAACAGTAGCAGATTTTTTAAAAATTAAACAGGATTCTTAAATAATTTTAACTTCTGATACTTAGACAGCCTACTCACCTGATGACAAACTCAGCTGAGTCAATATCTTTCCCACAGCTGCTGTTTGCCAGGATCCCAGCATTCCCAACAACAGCACAAGAGCTGTAGGTTTTATTTGCAAAAGGAGACTCCTGAAATTACCAACAAAATTATTAAAAAACATATGATAAACATAGGATTTTTCATAGTTTTAACAATTAAAAGCATGCAAATAACTTATATTTAAATATATTTATAGGAATCAGTGATATACTGTATCTTGTTCCTTTGACTAATCCGCAAAAATAACTCTCAGAATTTAGGAAAACATTAATGGGTGGCACATTGATCTGAGCTGTTTTTATGCTCAAGTAAACAGTTTATAGTTTAAGGCAGATGTACATATATAGAAATAATTGTCTTTTTTCTGCTTTTTTTTTCTGCTTAAATCATTGAATTTTTGTTTTTTGAATCATTTCTTACAGTGATTGTGCCAATGATTGAGTCATCAAGAATAGCTTTAATATTTTATTTATTTTTGCCACCTGTAGGAAAACCTCTCTGCACCTTCACTGATCAATAGCCAATCAATAACTAAAAGCTGTTTGGAACTGGCAGAAAAGATTTGGCCTTTTTTTTTTATGGGAGTAACATACATAAGTTCTGCTGCAAATCACACAGATGTATTTTCCTTAAAATAAATTAAGAATTATTGCCAAAAAGGATTGTAAGAAACCAAAAAAAGATAATTAAAAAAATAAAAATATCTTTACGGGTTAAGTGCGTTTGAAAGTGAACGACCATGTTAGCCAGTCTCATATCTAAAATAAATAACTGATAAATCGGTAACAAACAAAAATGTAACTGGAAACATGCAAAACATAAAACAACTTACCTTCAAAAATGTGTCAAAATGCTCCGATTTCACCTCAAAAACCCTCTTTTTATCTCCATCTGTAGCAAGCATTGCTCCCACCAGAGTGTTCTTCTGAGTAATGATGGCCTTTTCATAACCTCTGACCTTTAAGTTCAGCTTAACTCTGGAAAAACACAAGGATTTTTATTTACTCAGCAGTTAGCAGAGGAACAGAACTTTAAGGTCTGACAGAACAATAGCTTTTAAAGCATGCTCTTTCTATTAAAGGAAGAAGTTAAGTCTTCTTTCCAATTCTTGGCATGAAATAACATATCAGTAATCCCTCAATAAAGACTTAATTTCGAAAAGTCAGTCAGTGTGATAAAAACGATAACTCCATTAAATCCAAGAGTCAATACATGAAGTAGAGCAAAATAAACAAATTTCTTTGAAAGCAAGGCTTTCAAAGAAATCAATGAAAGGATGACAGGCCTGATAAAATCTTTTCTGGAAAGAGTTTGAAAAGTTTTGGAACGCTGTTTAGCGTTCAGGCAGCA
The DNA here is from genome assembly GCF_002775205.1 of Xiphophorus maculatus. Lineage (NCBI taxonomy): Eukaryota > Metazoa > Chordata > Actinopteri > Cyprinodontiformes > Poeciliidae > Xiphophorus > Xiphophorus maculatus. The sequence goes on along the minus strand of NC_036458.1, from coordinate 6,195,993 downwards.
AGCTGATGGGAACGAGATTAAAAATAAGCTACAATTGATTTTGAAAGTGATATCTGTACCTTAATTCTTCGTGTTTTTCCTCCTGTCTCTTCCAGAGTTCGGAGTAAGGCTTTAGCATTTCGGTTATTTTCTTCCTGGATTTGCAAAAGCAGAAACACAAAAAGACCAGGAAACTGTGAAGTACTGACATGGTTCTGTTACGGCAAAAGCAAGGATTTCACTACAGCTGTGATTCTCAAAGGTTCCCTGAGGTTTGTCTTTTTTATTTTTGTTTTTATTTTCACAAGTGTTGCAACCCGAACTTGTTTCTGCTTTACAAGAATAAGGAGACACTACTAGTGTCTCCATGGAAATGAGACACAAGGACCGAAACGACGAAGACATTTTAAACTTCTTGCACATAATTTGATATTACCTGGCAGACGTTTTTTATTTTTACAAGCATAATTTAATGCTAAAGACATTTTTGTGTGTGTCTGATATTTAGATTGGACAGAGAATAAAGCGACAGACAAGGAAGTAATACAAAATATTGTCTTTTATAAGTATTTCTTGAGTTTTATTTAAAGAAATATACTTACTGGCACAGCACTTCTAGAAAAACAACTTTTTTTAAAAACTAAATTAAGCATTTTGCTGAGTTTTGTTGAGGCAGGAGGGATCATAAATGTTTTTTCCTCTAAGTGGGCGACTCTACCTAAAACCTTTGAGAATCACTGACCTAAAGGAAAAACTGTGACACTCTGTTCTCACCTGCAGTCTTTACAGGGTTTATGTTGGTTGGCAGCTTGCTTCTTATTGGGTATTTGCTCAGATTTGTCTTTGCTGGGAGGAAATAAAGTGTCAAAATCTGTAAACTTGATTCATTGCTGCTGGGCTCTTATTTTGATGCACATTCATGCATTTATAACATATATATCCAAAAATGAATTGTCTATAAACTGGAGTACTTAATTTTTATTAAAAATACATCTTTGCTTATTATTTTAAAAAAATTATGACACTGTTCTCACCTGCAGTCTTTACATGGCTTAGCAGCTTGTTTCTTGCCATCCGTTTTTTCAGGTTCTTTTTTGATGGGCTCACTGGAGAAAAAATGGGTCAAGATCTGTAAACTTACATGAAAAAAATCTTCTTTTATTTACATTTGGATTCAGGCATCCAGACCTAACAAATCCTTTTTTTATTCAGCGGCCAGGTTTTACTTAACTTATATTTTCTCTATGTATTTAATACATAGACTCAAAGAAAAAAAACGTGAAAAAAATTAGGTGAAAAAACTGAATTTTGTAGGTGCAGTACATTGTTGGACTTCTTACAACAGACAGGCACCAGGGATGACATGGCTGAAACACGTCTGGCAGCATTTTAGCTTTGAAAAAACATAGCTTTTGGGTCCTACCCAACCATTACAGCTGTTTTCTCAAGGTAATCCTCTGCATTGTCCCTTTGACATCTGAAGAAACTTGATGCAGGGTGAAGAGTTTAATGATTCAAAGCGTGGGTAGAAGTTATTCCAGAATGCCTTTCTGTGAGACTCAGTGGGGAGGATTAGAGTTGAAATGCTTTCATTTCTCCTCCAAATGAGTTATTATTGCCTTTATGATGGCAATGCATCAAATGGCACAAAACTTTATTTTTTAATTTACTGAATGTATTTCAGACATAAAAACTCAGCTGACTCTGAACAGTGGTTATTTAGAAGACTACAGTTTGTGCAAAAACTCCATCACAGCATTTGGAGCAATTTTAGCACAGTAATGCTCAAACCAGGAGCCGATTTGGACAAAATCAGATTTGGCTAATATTCTCTAAATTGACTCTATGTGTCAGTTTGTTTAGTTGTTTAGCTGCAACTAAACAATTTTCTCTTTGCCAGTAAGAATGGGGTGATATGACATTATTTTTGCTAAAAGATAAAGAGCAGGTACAAGAGTATCACAGAAAAATCTGAATTAATCCTTTGATTATATGTTTTGATGCATAAATGGGGACAATCTCAGATGGATTAAAAATTGTATCTCTATCTAACAACTTGCTGCACTTTTTTGTTTGTTTCATGATTTTTATCCACTGGGAAAATGGATATCAGTCACGATCAGTGACTGATAACATAGTGCAGAGCAAGGCAACAAAATCAATACCGCTTCCATTATTTTTTTTTACAGACCATACAGATTAGATTTAATTCAAACAACAGCAACAGATGTTTAATTTATTTCATGTTGGTATAATTCATCAACTTTGTTTTAAAGGATTTTTTTTCAGTAACAATTTTAGAGTTTTGTAAAATTTCCGGTTAGCTTTTCCGAAATATTGCCAAACTTCATTCCAAGCGAACCCATCCCTGACGCTGAAAAACCGGTCCATAGGCATATTTCTCGTTTGGATCTTTACCGCAAATTCTGCAGAAACTTAATTGCAGGAGGAAACACGCTCATATAACACCCACATGTTATGCTTGTTCATAACTGCGAGGACTGCATAGAATAATCTTCCTTTCCATCCACCGTATGAATCTGGAAAAATCCCTCCCAAAATTAAAGAAGCTGCTCATCGTTTATATTTTCAGCATGTTTGATTTCCTCCGCACAATCAAAACGGCTCAGTTCACTGTAGGAGCACCTGGCTTTTGTTTTATCTTTTGTGGTACAAGTAATAAATAAAATGCATCATTGTATTATTATATGGGGATTTTTTTTTTGCTGTGTGATAACAAAAAAACAGATGCATGTCATTGTTATTTGCTTTGTGTCGACAAAACTGATATGCTTTTTTTTTTTTTTTTACAAACTTCTTCACTCTGGTTCTTTGTATTTAGCATCTAAATAATTACACTGTGTTTTTTTAATTCTAAAGTATTTATGAATTTAGGTGACAGCTGAGCTTTCACAATGTAGAGTTGCCCAAGACAGCAAGACCAGATGGACGAAACTTTCCACTGCAGGACATATCATCCATTAAGAGTCTCAGCAACAGGAAGAATGCACCAAAACTTTGTAAATATCTGTATATTTTGTTCCCTAGAATGTGTAATTATGAGGTGTGTGTGACTGGAATGATGCAGGACGGTTGATGGACAGGTTTGGGTCCTGTCCATCAACAACAAACAAGTAACCCTGGTGAGTTTTGAAAGCGCTTATTGCATTTGATAAGATCGCATTTTGATTTAGGAAGCTTTAGTTTTGTAAGAAAGAATTGAATTTATACCTCAATGGTTTATTGTCAAGTTCTTCCATTTGTGAGACTTGAGAGCAGAAATCTATGAACTGATTCGAACTCTCCCTGAAACACAAGAGCAGATCCAGAAATGAGCGTCACTGATGTAGACTGATTTAATAATTGAATGACGAAAGAAACGACAAGAAAAGCAGCGACTGCTCATTTTTACCTGCGGAGGCTACATGAATCGGTGCTTTGCAGTAGATTGCGGTGAGGTTTCTTATATCTGTGGCGAAAGAAAAACAGGGTGTTGAGAAGAAATTATATTTTTAATAACAGTTTTGCTTTATTCAGTGTGAGTGCATTGCATAAACTTATGTGGGTCACATGTGAATCATCATGTGAATCAGCCTTTGGTGTTACAGGAACTATGAGACATTCTGTAATATCTTTCATCTGATGCACTATAAAAACTTTATACGCTGCAGAGTATCTTTATAGAATCCATCCAGCCTTTGTAAGTGATTCTCATCCTCAAATCTGCTTCAAAAGTTGCAAACATCAAATTCTACCAGGATAAAACACTGAAGAATTTTAGGGCGTTCTGCATATTCCAGAACAGTCATTCACTTTATAAAGGGAATGATGCAATAAATGCTTCTTGTACTAAAACTCCCATTCTTAAGGTTACATCCAAACAGGATAATTTATTATACAACAAAGTCCAAATGAAAAGCAGGAGGTTTTGCATCATTTACACCCAAAAATCCTGCAAACTGTATAAGCAGGAAAAGGACTGCTGCACAATCACAGTCATTTTACAATTTATTGTTCTGCTGATGTTTGAGTTTGTTTTGTTTGTGGGGGGAAAGGAGCTTAACAGGTTACTGATTACTGAAAAATTAATTCATGTTTGTACTGAACAATATGTGATTCTTGTGCCAGTCTTAAAGGGAAAAAAATAATTATTTTGTAGCATTAGTTTACAGTTTAGAGAACTGTTGGAACTTCCATTTCTCTCTGGAAATAAAAGTTTTATTCAGTGTTGCTAAATAAATAGGTGAACGTTTGTGGTCAGATGTTTGCATGTATTTGTGTTAATTATATCTATTTATATTCAGTCTGCTTCTGACTTTTTTTGCAGCATCAATGGGCCTATTTTTTTAAATCTAATTTACTGTTTATCTTTTTTGCCCTGCAGTTTTAATGCTTCTTTCATACCACTCTTCAAGGACAGTTCTGATGGCCTGAAAGCGTTGTGCTCTTCAGAGTTTCTACTGCTGACAATCAAAAAGTTAACAAGTTAACATGAAATGCAGCTTAAGGCATCATGACAGGACAGTTTTTGTCCTTGCACAATGTTTTTTTTTTTTTTTAAACCTGTAAAACACATAATCTAGCTGTGAAGTGATGAACCCTGAAGGAAGACAGGAGTTTCTCCAGAATTTAATGTTGCATAAAAAATACAAGAGCCGTTCAGAGTAAGGATGGCTTCAATTTATGAAAAGCGTTAATCTTTAATGCACAGATCTGGTGCACAGTTTTATGAGTCGGCATATCATTTCATCTTTAAAAAGCCATGTAATAGAGCCGTCTTGGCTGTCACATTTCACATGGTAGAAACAAAGCGTGCTGCTACAAAATCAATCTTAATGATGGAAGGCCTGAGAATATCTTATTTAAATGATAAAAATATTGAGACACATAGGATAAATTTGTGAAACTTTGAGTCTATCCTGTTTATGGTTTTGCTGAAGACTTTTCAGAGAGCTCCAGTAAGGTATTTAATAAGCAGAGGTGTGAACAAGTTACTGTTTTCTGAATTACAGGTAAGCCTCAAATATTTCTACTCAAAACTGCAAATCAAGATATGCAAGTTTCAGTTTTCAAATATAAAACTTTACATTCTGAATCTTAAGTAATGTAAATATGTAACTTAATCTAAAAGTAATGATAATGATTTCCAGAATGCTTTTATAAATGTTTTTTTGACAAAACAAACAGTAAAAGCAGTTGACCTAGTACTTAACCTTTCTTTCATCTGTGAGACTTTTGCTGTATGGTTCACAATTTCTGCCATTTGTCAACTTTAAAGCGCTCAAGGATCACAAGATTTAGATTTTTTTTTTGTCAAGACCAGTAAATATCCTTTTTTTTCTGTCCTTACAAAAAGAAAGAAGAAAATGCAGTGGCTTAAGGAAATAAAGTTTTTCAGAAAAAAAACCCATTTGTTTATTACTATCCCTGATTAATCCGTTTAGTTTGCAGCAAAGCCTCTAAAAACGTAGAAACTACAAATAAGAAAATTTCAGGATGAATCAGGAAAATGCTATTTCAGTCTGGAGAAATTGTAATCTTTTAAGAGCAAGTGGGCTAAATTATAATACAAAAAATAATGAAAAACTGTAAACCTCAACTGATAAGCAGACACACATAACACTTCAATGTTAAACATAGGAGTACGTGTATCTTTAATGTTATGGACATTTATTTAGTCATTTTTTTCCATACTTTTTTAATTTACTTGGTGACCCAAGTGAACACAAACTGGTTAAAAAGGTATATGAAAAAACCACAAATTATATACTTTTCTTTTTCAACAATATCAGCTTTTACCACTACCTTATTTGAACCTCAGCAGCAGGAATCTACCTGTGTACGCACAGGGTCACTATGAAGACCTGAGACCCTGAACATGTCAAAATGTTTGTTTACATCCCATAGACAGAAGTTTAACTTACCCTTTCTCCATCGTATACCAGATGGAGAGGACCAGAAGGCTCCCCAAAAAGAAGATATTCAAAAAGAGCAGCAGTTTCAGCACCTGTCCCCTCATGCCTGTTTTTTCTGTTAATCTCACCTGCTTGTCTTTTCTCTCACAGTCTAGTTTTCTGTCTCATTAACTCATTAAGTACTCTGTGTCAAACTATCCCCTCCTTCGTGGAATTACTTTTTACTATTTTTTTCCAGTGCTGAACTTTGCCACTTGTGTAAGTGCCTCAGACAACTTTGAACTTTAACTGAAATAACTGGCATTCTTGGAATTTACCTTTGTTTCTGCTTCCCCCTAAGCGTTTATCCTGATATTTATTCCCACTTCGGGCAGATTTAGGTTTAGAAATGTTTTTTGTGGTTTGTTTTGACTAATACGTTTTCTTTTACTGGGAGAAATATCTTTACTAGAGTCTGGACTTGGATCTGATGGAGAATTGGTGGAGGGTGTTAAAGATTAGGGTGATGGCAAGGAGGTCATCCAAGCTTAAACACTTGGAGCTGGTTATCAAAAATCAAAATGTCAACGGGAACATGCAAATAGGTGCTCAGCGATTGTAAGGTTTTATTGCTGTAATGCCGTTTGTTATTGTCTTTTTCTTGATTTTTCAAACTTGATATTCCTTTCAAAAATGAGTGAAGCAAACAACTTGGTTGAATGAGAACCGTTTTAAACCTATATTTGTCAAGAGTATGAATAACTTTGAGCTTAACTGCAGGTGCTTTAAATCTATAATCCTTCTTACTATATTTTTCAGTTAGACATATTCTCCGGCTCATATTTTAATTCAAACCAGAACACAAAGCTTGATAAGAATTTAAAGAATTTTAATTGATTTACTGAGCCAGTAACTGGGACACACAACTGCATGATGCTTTTAACATTTTGTCACTTGCTGACGAAGAAATGTACAAATTTAAAAGGCATGAAGTTCTCCCTGAGGGTTTATGACTTAGGCAGAAGAGGAGGTATGTGGGACATTTTGTTCTTTCTGAAGGTTACTTGGTTTCAACAGGATTTACTGGATTTGTATTTATAACCTTATTCTCATTTTGGAAAGACACAAGTGATGCACGCTCTTTCTTTGTTTGAGTTTTGTGGGGGAAAAAACTTGGCAAAATAGGTTTACAGTAAGTAAAAATTAGTTTTTAATTATTTTACGATCCAGTCCATCTTAATGATTAAAAAAGGATGGGGAAGCTCTGTTAGCAGGACTAATATTTTAAAGATTTATTCCTCTTTGTCTTTACCATCCTTTACTTGAATCCAGATCATAAAGCTGTTCAAATATATTTTGAAACGGAAGTGCGAGGCTGTGGTACTGTTGAATTATCCGCTTAATTCAATCAAAAACTGTCAGTTTAATGTCTTTCCAGGCCCTTTTTAAGTGTATACTGAAAATAGTTAATTTACAAACTTTGCAATGTTCACATCCTCTTAACACAATATTTACCCTTCTATGCAAGAACTGTTATACTTTATGTCAGGATTTTTCTCCAAAGTGTTTTAGATTTACTTTACGGCATAAAACAAAGGTGGGGGAAGAAAATTTGTAAAATAAAAAAAAAACATTTTAGATTTTTTTCCCTAGGTGATCAGTTGTAATTTTCTCCAAATACAAAGTTGTTATTTGGAAAATATATCAGTAGTTTTGGTCTTTAGGGGTTACTTAATGTCAATATATTTTTTTTACCTGCAAGAGTAAAAGAAGGGCCTGGGTTGGATGCTGTTTTGTCTGCCATATTGAATTTAACAAAATTTTTCTTGCACTTGCACTGGATGGCCAGTAGTTGATCATGTATTTTATGATGCACGGGCGTCCACTTCAGTGGTTTGTGTCCATTTATAATATAAAAATCCACAAGAAACACAAAAAATAGCTTTTAGATAGCTGTCCATTGCATATGCATGAAAGGCTTAACAAGGTTCTCTGGGTATTGTTAGATTCATGACACATCATCTTAAGCCATGAACAATGAGCTTTATATGCTTAAGCATGTTATACAAAAGTGAAAAAGGCGAATAATCTAACAAAGAATACCTGGAAGATCTACCTGAAGACAAACTCGTATTCAAGCTCAATGAAACATAGTGTGGTTTTTTTTAAAAGAATCTAGTGCAGCACATCATCAGACGTCCCTTTTGTCACACAGTCACAACAACCTGTCAGCACCTATAGACATTTAGCTTGAAAAAGCTACGATTTATAGATCAGTTCCCCTTAAAGGTGCGGCGCTGGTGAAACCAGAAAAACAGCAGATCAGACTCTAGGAGTTTCACAAAATTATGCAACACTGAACACTGTACCTGATGTTAGAGTCATGGTAAGAAAATTGAGCGGCATCTTCAAGTTGTAATGCTTCACTTGTCTTGAACAGACATGATTTTAGAGCTGTAGTATTTCACTTTTTTCCCTTTTTGTGTGTAGTTTTAATGATATTTTAGAGGCAGGTCATGACCTGATAATATATCAAAATATGTATTCCCTATTTCACATATGTAAAACTAAACAAAAAAGTAAGAAGTAACCTGTGAAATAAAGAAAAAAAAAAGATCCTCTTCCAGTTCACAAAAAATAGACCCAACTTCAAACTCAATTTCAGGAACTTTTAATTGTTTATATTACTAAGCAGCCCATTTACAGTTTATAATATCACCAATTAAAGAGCTACTACTGACTGGGTGGTGAGAGATCAAATTTATTTAAAATCATTTTTTAATATAAAACATATTATTTGTCATTTTATGTGTTGCCAATCCAAGCAATGCCACGATCAAGCCACAATCGAGATAACCAGAAACAAACTGTTTCAATTTGCAGCAATTTAAGGTGTTGCACAAAATGGCCACTTAATAAGAATAACTTCCAATATTACATGTTACTGTATGTACAGATAGACTTGTGTTTACTGTTGATTTTTGCCATTTATTTAGGTGCTTTAAGGTGTACTGAGTAACAGATAAAATGAATGATTCTTTCTCTTTTTCACAGTCAACAGCTGGTGAAAAAGTTGAGGTTAAAGTTGGGATTTTATTTCAGGATTAGATGCTATATTTGCTGGATGCTGTTTATCATGAAGCTTTATAATTTATAACAGTTTTAAAAGGTTCAACACATGATTGTACATTATACAATCGGTTTAATACATGGTCTTCGCATATTTGTTTTTATTTATAAAGCAATGCTATTAGTTTTTTCTTCATATTTTGTATTTTCTGGTGTACATAAAACCAAAAGATATTCTCTTTGAGAATATCTTTGTTATCTTTCAAAAGATATTCTTTCAAATTCAAAAATGCTTTATTAATCCTAGAGGAAAATTAAATAATCAATCTCTAATAATAATAATAATAAAAATAGGAATAATAAATGTTCATAACTTTTTATCTGTAAACAATAAAGATGTATTTTTATATGCATTTCTAAATGAAAGTCATTTTCATTGCTTTTTTAAACTCATTTTACTCATACAAACAAAAAACAACCAAATAGATTATTTAAGAAAAGAAACAGTTATGCTATTTTATTCCAGATGCCCAACTTTCTCTTATAACTGATGCCATAATTTGAGTTTTCTTGACATGTTTGAATTGGAAAATGTGTTTCCTCAAGGCTTTAAAAATATGATATTGTTTGAGAATAAATTTCTAACCGCACAGCAGGTGTGAAGTAGAAACAACCTTGTTCACTTGAAAGAAAACACTATTTTCAGTCTTATTCACATCGAAGTGAAGAGTTTGTAACAGCAGACAGGAATTAAGAACAGGCAGCCAGGTATGGGTCAATTTTATATATATATATATATATATATATATATATATATATATATATATATATATATATATATATATATATATATACAGTATATATATATTCCTCAGAGATATTGCTAAAACAGAGCAAGGAGCCCTCTACAGGTACAAAAATTGTCATCTGCAATGACTAAGTATTGCAGTAATTCCTGTAAATAAATACCAGTGTGTATGTGGTTCCTTTTTAAAAAAGAGGGTAAAGTCAATACAATGTACAGTTGTTAAAAAAATAATGTGTATTAAAAATACGTCATTTTCTTTCTCCAAACTGGGCCAAAATGTTTCTTAAAAACTGAGTAGATATAATTCTATGACAAATTTTGTCTCCAACAATTGATTTATGTTTCAAAAAGCATCAGACAATGACTATGAAATTAAATAACACGACTTGAATTGGTCCTCAAAGTTAATTATTACAAATCTATATGACCTATTTGTGACCACAGCAATGTTTGTTCCCCTACATGCACTGCATTGCTCAGTTGTCTGAGTTTTACACTCTTTACAGTCAATCTTGTCTGCTCACCTTTTTATTGCTCATACTAAATTACATTGTAAAAATAAGATTACAGGAAGGTCATCCTTCTAAGTAAACTGGAATTGGAGATGCTATTGAGGTGTTGTGTAAAAATCTGAGTATGGCTAATCTCATATGTATTTTCTAATCTAAAATTTACTACTGTCTTGTATATTTACCAACAGTAAATATATATTTTCGAGCATGCTATAACAAGAAATCCCACCCATGCGAAGCAGTGAAGCCACTGAATTGCAGTGAAGTTGTTAAACTTTAGTATCAGTCGTTAAAATACGTTAAAGAAAAAAACAGAAGTAACTTCAGGCCACTTTTAAGGGTGCTTTCACATTCATAAACTTGAACTCACAACTCTAGTAAAAAGAAAAACAATCATTATTTTATTTGCTAACTTTAAAAGCATACATTCTCCAAACGTAATTTGAAAGATGCATTAGAGACAGATCCAAAAATCAACAGTCAGATTCTCTCATGATTATTTGTATGAAATTGGACAATTACTGCAGCTACTACAATCAAGCTGCTTTTATTTTAGAACCAGGCTGTATTTATTACTTTTTATACAGTGATACTATACCACTATCTTGAATTAAAAACGTCTTTCTTTTCAAGAACATATCTGCCTCTGACTTTATAAGACACGTGTCGAACTCAAGGCCCACCATAACTTTTCATGGCCACATAAACAGGAACTTCAAGATAACAGTTGTCAACTTAAGTTGTCAAATAAAATGTGTTTTTACTGATATGTTGCCAAATTACATCAATGAAAATCTGAGGAGTCAATTCTTGATTTGGCCTGAAATATAAATAACTTTGACACTCTTGCTATAACGAAACCAGACTAAAGAGAAATCCTACAACCGTTAAAATCTCACAGCCCTCCATTTTTGTTTACATTTTGTGTAGAAGTAAGTTTCGCTCATGTCTTCTTCAGAGGGTTTTGTGTTGATTTAAAGCAGGGGTGTCAAACTCCAGTCCTCAAGGGCCGCTGTCCTGCAGTTTTTAGATGTGCCACAGGTACGAAACGCTGGAAGGAAATGGCTTAATTACCTCCTCCTTGTGTAGATCAGTTCTCCAGAGCCTTGCTAATGACCTAATTATTCTATTCAGGTGTGGTGCAGCAGAGGCACATCTAAAAGTTGCAGGACAGCGGCCCTTGAGGACTGGAGTTTGACACATGTGATTTAAAGAGTAGAAGATAACAGACCCAACTCAATGTGGCTCAAATGTCTTACAGTATACTGAGAAAGTCTTTGCCTGTTACGCCCCCAAGGTCTAGGGGTTCAGGGGCGGTAACATAAAAATGTGTCCAGAGAAAAAGTGGAATGAAAAAATTATTTATTACAAAAAGATGGTTTTCACAAAACCAAAACACAATACAACTTAACCCAATTAAACAAAAGTAAAGGACCAACAAATTCAGAAATCACTGAGTGCAAATTAAAGAACAAGATGTTCAAACACGTCAGTCAAAACAACCCAAAAGAAAGGACAAAAGGGAGCACCAAAACCTCCCAAACACAAGCCTCTAGCTTGTTCGAGATTTATCTAAAGCAGATTCAAACCACTTAGCAAAATAAGCAAGAACAAAACTGTTCAAACTGTCCAAAACAGTTACCAAACACGGAAGGTGGGGGTCAGCTTTACACAACCTCTTTTAAGGAATGATTACAGCTCATTCAACTGGAGGAATGATTAGAGGTGTCTTTTATATGCTGCAGGTGGGCCTCATCAATGTCTGATTGGCTTTGCTGATCCAATGGGGTGGCTGCTCTCCTGCAGCCAATCAGAAAGATGTGTCCGCACAGCTGATCCTGCATACCCAAAGAAAACCTGCACAGCCTCAAGAGGCCAGGGGCCGTAACAGCCAAATGTAACTACTGTTCATCTGGTCCACACTCCCCAAGGTGCAGCTTCAGCACACCTTGGTTGTGCAAATGCAACAACAACTTGAACTCATCAGACATGGAGTGGAAACCTTTCTTCACTTTTCCGTCATCATAATAATGGTGAGTCAGGTTTTGGAAGCTGTGTGGGTGAACACCGAAAGGCCAGAATCCATACAGATCCACGTTGTCACACAGCTCCAGCGCCAGGCTTGTCATCATAATGCCAGTGGTGAGACGTCTTGCCTTCAATCCTAGAGAGCCCCAAAAAAGAGCAAGACTTTGGAGGTACTTTGGGTTGATGAAGACAGGCTGAATGGGGATCCTAAAGTCATCGATGGTGTAGGACGCCCGTAGAGACAATGCTGTGTTAATACGATAGGAGAAGGCAGGAAGCAGCAGCATGGCTTTGCCATATTGGCACAGACTCTCTGCAAACATACGTCTGTGTTCTAAAAGAGAGCCATACCTGCAAGAATAGGACATCTGTGAGAAAAATAGCTTGAAGAAATATTGCCTACGGGTAAGAAAGATTGATTTGCTCACTTTTGTAGGAATATACTTGGGTTTGCAGTCACAATATCTGTTTTCATGCCAACATCTTCCTCATATCCGTTTGACAAAGGAGGCAAGTTACACCTAAAACAGCAGAATAAACAGTTTCTGTCATAATTATTTTAATTTATTGCTTTTCTCTGCTTGAAAAGATTCTCACCTGATAACAAACTGAGCTGAATCGATTGTTTTTCCACAGCTGCTGTTTGTCAGAATCCCACCGTTTCCAACAACAGCACACGTCTTCTTTGTTTTATTTGAGAAAGGATGACCCTGCAGTTATTAATCCAGCAATAAAATAAAAGTAAACCGTTTGCAAGTTTCTCCTTCTCAGAAAGAAGGGTGAGATTAAGAGCTACAGACAATGTTTGATGACTCAAAAAAGGACAGCAGAGGCGATTGGAGTCTGCACTTGGTTTTGGAAAGATATTGCAGGTGTAGACAGGAAACATAGATGAGTAACTGGATGAAGGAAACACTACCATTTTGAGTCTTTCTCAGACCTTTCTCCTCATGCTTTTTATATACGTTTTGAGAAGAAAGACATGTAGTGCTGCTTTCAAACTGAAAATGTGTGCTCTCAAATTATGGCAGAAAAATTCCTCCATAGTATTTCAGCTTCCCAAGATGCATTTGTTTTCTTTAGAATATTTTAGATAAACTTTAAAGTGAATAGGGGAATTTTCTGCAAATAATTGGGAGTTGAGTTTCACAGAAAAGTGCATTAACATGTGAATCCACAAATACTGAATCAGGTTCAGTACAGATTCAAGAACAAAAGTCATATTGAACACAAAAAACCCTGAAAATCTGGGTTATAAACCTGATAATGAAGAATACTGCAAATGAAAGGATTATCTGTTGCTACTTTAACGTTTTAATTGACTTACTTGAAAAAATGTTTTAAAATGCTCTGCTTTAACTTCAAGGAATCTCGTTCTTTCCCCATCATAAGGAAGTTTGGATCCAACTGGAGTGTTTGTCTGCGTTATGACGACGTTATCAAAACCGTTGCACTTCAGGCTCAACCGAGTCCTGGGAAAACAAACAGCCTATTGTTTGTTTGCAATAACTGAAGATTTGTTACAGAAAGATTTTCTGATTAGTAAAAATATTGTCACAACATGGTGAGAGTTTCAACAAATTACATAAAAGTAACATATTTCAACATTGTTGTAGAAATTATTTGTTTTTAATGGAATATATCACAAACATGAAGAAAGCTTCATTAGAATATAATTACCTGAATTCAAAATGATTGTCTTCATTTTTCTTCCAAACTTGAGTGTAATTCTCCAACAATTTATTTATTTTCTCCCTGTGGAACATCAACACATGCAGATACACATTAAGACTTGTAAATCCGGTAAAATTTCACTTGATAATGCAGAAAAAAAAGACCAAAGAGCCGTAAAAGAACCTGCTCACTCTTACCTGCAGTCTTTACACGAATCAGAGGAAGCAGCAGCATCTTCATTTTTAGGCTTTTGTTGACGTTCATTTCTGTCTCGGAAAAAAGTGGAAAGCACTTAATGAATGACATCTTAATTTGCAAGACTCAATCTCTGATAAGTTGTTGGTTGTTTACTGAAGTACATCACTTACTTCTAGGAACATAATGGAAAGAAATGATACCATATTTTTCTAAAATGTTATGATAAGGAGGTAGTGGACATTAAGGGGGAAAATAATTGCTGTTTTGGAGTAGTGATTTGACAGGCTTCTTAGAAGATTTATATCTGCACTCTAAGCTGTTAGCTGTGTGGCTAGCATATCTGCAGACCCCACACATCCTGGATACAAAGTGCTAAGACTTCTACCTTCAGTAGATTTTGTATTTTTTTCAATAAAAATATATTTTACCTTATATATTTCTATTTTAAATGTCTTCATTGAGAGCAATGCAAACCCAAGGTGAGCGACCAAGGCTAATTCTGAAAATCGGGAAAAAGTCTTGACGTCCTGACTTGAAGTCCTGTCCTTTACATAAAAGCATGAATGTGAATCTTGTCCAGTCTCTTGCCATTAATGTGCCACAATTACAATTTACGATACTTGTCATCAAAACTTTAGCCACAATTTACAACAAAATGTCCCTCCACAATACTATTAGTGACAACATTATTAATCAATTTGATTCTCTTATTCGTACACAATGAAACAAGGACTTGGCGTTTAATTTTGAGAGATGAACTAAGGATTTTGAGAAAGAAAGGTAACCCCTGCAATGCACCCAAGCTACTGAAAAATACTGTAAAAGTAGCTAAAAAGTTAAATTTATAATGTCAATCTTTGTAGTTAGAGATAAATTAGGAATACACTTCTCCTTTAGTTTTCTTCTGCTACCAGTTGTTGAATACAGGCTGTGCCTCAAGTGCCAGTACAGCCAAAACATGAACAATTTCAAACACACATGTGCCTGAGGTCAAAACAAAAATGGCCTTTGGAGTAACAAATTACAGTTAGTTTGTTAAGCTCTAATTCTAAAAAGAAAAAAATTAAGTTGAGGAAAATGAAAGCTGCATTTAAATATATTGAATAAGTGCTACTTTTAACTGCAACTTCAAGAAATTGACCATCAGAAATAAGGATAGTTTTCTTGCCCATTTTGGATCAAATTGCAAAGAATGACACCTGTAACTGAGAGTAGACAAGATGAACATGTCAATGCCAAGTAAAGTGAGAGAGATGTCATAAAAGCAAATTCCTAAAGGTACCAGGTTAGAGAAACAGAATATTTTTCTCTACTATGGACCCCCAAATAAAACTTTGGTCCTC
This sequence comes from Xiphophorus maculatus, assembly GCF_002775205.1. Classification (NCBI taxonomy): domain Eukaryota; kingdom Metazoa; phylum Chordata; class Actinopteri; order Cyprinodontiformes; family Poeciliidae; genus Xiphophorus; species Xiphophorus maculatus. Next base: position 6,180,488 of record NC_036458.1, on the reverse strand, counting down.
TTCTGGCCACTCCTTGTATAAAAGTCTAGTTGCACCACTGTAAAAACTGAAAAGCTTGTCAGAGATTTGACCAGTCCAGACTAAGGACAGAGAAAAAGCTTTGAAATAACATTTTCTAGAAAGAAAAAAAATAAAACTATTAATACAAATTTTGATGGGACTTTCTTACCGTAACTTTTGATTCTCTTTTCTCCAGGACGCAGAGCAAAGTTCTGGTATGTGTTTTTTCTCCCTGTCGCACAAAGTAAACAAGATCATTTTGACCCTGATTGTAAAATGAACTAAGATGTCATGAAACAAAAACCTTTAACACTTTGTTCCCACCTGCATTCTTTACATGAGTTGGTGTTATTAAGTTGAGGTCGAAGTTTTATGCTGCAATGACGCCAGCTGTAAATAAAAATGTAAAGTGTTCACCCTTTGATTTTTCTTTGAGGCAAAAGTGTGGAACCTTTTTATTTTTTATATCTACAATAATCCGTTCATTCCTTCCTGGCCAAAATGAAAATGTGTTTGTTTCGTTAACATATTAAAAATAAATTTAGTTTATGTGCAGGTAAAAACAAAAACATTTGTAATAAACTATAAAAATACTTTTTGAGTTTGAATTTTAAAAAGAAAATTTTAACTTTGTTTTGGTCTGCGTGGGGGAAAAAAAGCCTTTGCTGTTGGTGCCAGAAAGAGAGGAAGAAGCGTTCTAAGATGTTTTTATAAGTTAGTTTTTTATCTTTAGTTTTTACTTTGAAAGAGTTTCAGGTTGTGCATAATTTTGTGACTCAATTGTAAAAAACAAAACAAAAAAGAGCTACTAAAGAACATTTGTATTGAAGAAAAATGTGGCTAATCATAAGAAATAAAGCACTAGAATACATTTCCAGTTTTACTCTTTTTCATTGAAACAGAAAAAAAAGTTTAAGTCAAATAGTGTCAAATGCTTTTGCAGACTCTGCAGGAAAATGTTGTGCTTTTTTAATTATTATTTTAGTATAGCAGAAAACATATATCTAAAGAAATTAATTACTTCAGCAAACCAACACCATGCCGCTCTTCTCTAGTATGCTTTTGTCTCATATCACCAAACAAACTCAGACATTTTTAAATCTTGTTTGCATCATTCAAGCAAGCAGAACTTACTTGTTGTCGAATGTATTCCAGTAGAAAAGGGTCGTCAGGCTCCCCAAAATGAGAAGATTCAAATACAGTAAGAGCTGTCCCTTCATCTTTTCCTCCTCAGGCTAACCTCACTTATCACGTTTTGCTGTTTTTCTGTTTATGACCTTTAATCATTATCCACTGTTGTTAATTCCTGCTATCTGAGTCCATTTCATGGTCCAAGAATTGCTCTCTTATGTCTCTCCTTCCGACATGTTAAACATTGCTTTTACCACTTAAAACAATAAAACCGTTGCCACTCCCAATGGCTGTTGCCACTCCCCAAAAAATAAAAGAGCATTTTCTGTAGCTGTTCTATCAGCTTTGTAAAAGCGTCTTCTTGAATTATGAGCATCTGTTGAGATATTGATTGTATTTTAGTGTCTTTTCAGAATTTGTTGAGAAAATACTATTTGCATTAATTCACTAAGCTGGGTAATATGACATTCCTTTTCATTTCATGTAACTTATTATCTTGTGGTAACTGAAATAAATTAATGTGGCTATCGTTGCAATCATTAGTTTGGTTTCCCTTTCAAAAACAGTTTGTAGGTCTCCAACATAAGATCTTTAGCCAAACCAAAACCTCCACTTAAACAAAAAACATCTTAATTAATAATTAGTAAGTCACAGAAGTTGTTTTTTCCTCCTGCTTTTTAAACTTTTTGTGACAAAGTTCATTGCTCATTCATGTGACTTTTTACAACTCAACTTCACTAGTCATCATTTTGCTTGTTCACCATGGCGTGGTAAAAAAAAAAAAAAACATTTAGAAAATTAAAACAAGGTTTGAAAAAAGGAAATATTTGTCAAAAAATATGTATGTATATATTTGGCCTACTCCGAGCAGCACCAACTGCAATCAAGTATTTACAATATCTTGTAATGGATTTTGTTTACTTTCTCACTTGTGTTGTCTAATATTTACATCGGTTTGATGTTCTGAAACAATAAAATGTGACACTTTTTCACATCACTTACTAAATTCATTAGAAATTAATTCTAACAAATATGTTTTCAGCAACGTGACGGCTTTAGGTTCTCTATAAGTGCAGCAGAGATTATTTTCTCTCCAGTCGGTGGCAGTGTTGCACTTTTCCCTATTCTGTGTTGAAACTTGAGCTCCTTAGTCAGTATACATTTTGCCTTCTAACATTGGCCTTAAGTCTGTTAAACTGGTCTTCACATAAAAAGAGTAACTCAGATTGCCTTCTTTACCACAAAAAATACTTTTACTTACTGAGAGAAGAAGTTACTTATTGAACAAAACACAGAAAGAACTACAACCACCAGCTGTTTTACCAATAGTGAAGTCGAGTTTATTTGTATTTCACATTTCAGCAAAAAGACTGAAAACTCAAAATGCTTTACAAACAAAAACCAGCAACTAATTATATTGAGAACACCAAACACTACATGTTGTCAAAAATCCTCAACATCATCAAGAATAATCATGATCAAATATTCAATTAAGACTAGAATTAATTAATTTTCCAATTAGTATTAATCATAGGCAATCTAAACCGGTGGGTTTTTAGCTTTGATTTACAGGAACTCAGTGTTTTCAGCTGATGAATGTTGTAAAAAAAAAAAAGAAAAGAAAAGAAACACACTCTTGTCAGTTTTAGGTGTGAAACAAATAAATGATCTAACTTTCCCACTTTCTAAAATTATTTGAAGCTAACCTCAAATGTACAAAACCACTCACCATTCCACAGAACCAAGTCTTTAAATAAATAAATTTAAGAAGAAACTAAAATTGAAGAAACAAAAAAGCTTGGACAAGTATAAAATATCTAAGCCCCTATAACTTGGAGATCCAGAACTTTATTTTCACCATGACTGAAATTTGCAGTCATGCACCGTTCAGAGGTTTCTGTCTTGCTGCTTTTCCTGTTTTACCTGGTACACTTAAATCACTGATCTTGCTGGTGTGTTAAGAAGCTGTTACGTTCATTGACATGCACTGTTGCATACAATAAATTGTTTTACAAGAGGCAATATGTCACATGATAAAGGGTTTGTTTGCAGGCCTTGATCGTTTCATAAACTTATTTTGTTCTGCTTTGATTGTTTTGCATTTCATTTGCTGCTGTTGCTCTCACCTTTCTGACACTTTTGAGATCAGAGATGATTTTCAGTCTCCTTGTGTGCAGGAACTCATGTTCAAGGGTAAAGACACTTATCACTCCGTGATTTATAAAGCAACAAGGACATGGAGTGATGAGGAACCAATTAATATTCTGTATGCTGTAACAAATATATTCTAAACATTTGCATCAGAGTGGTCTAACTAACCTATTCCTCTGGTACACACTCCCCGAGGTGTAGGTTCAGCACACCTTGGTTGTGCAACTGCAACAAAAATTTGAACTCGTCCGACATAACGTGTACAGATTTCTTAGCTTCATTGTTGTCATAATAATGGTGCGTCAGTTCTTGGAAGCTTTCTGGGTGGAGACCGAAGGGCCAGAATCCAAACAGATCCACGTTGTCGCACAGCTCCAACGCCAGACTGACCATCATAAGACCCGTGCTGTGGCGTTTCTCTAACAATCCGTGAGAGCGCCAAAAAACAGCCAGACTCCGAAGGTAGTTTGGGTTCATGAAGGCAGACCGGATGGGCATTTCAAAGTCGTCAATGGTGTACAGAGCCCGGAAAGACAATGCTGTGTTTACAACGTAGGAGAATGCAGGAAGCAGCACCATGGCGTCGTCATATTGGCAAAGACTCTCTACAAACCTGCGTCGACTGCCTAAAAGCGAGCCGTACCTACAATTACAAAACAACTGTGTTACAAAGTTTGAAAAAGTTTAAGTTAATGTGATAAAGTTGAAATTGTTTCTGGACACCTGTTCACCTTTTAGATAAAATGCTCGGGTTTGCAGTCACAATGTTTGTTTTCACCCCAACATGTTCCTCATATCCATTTAACAAAGGAGCTAGGTTACACCTGATGAAGTAACATCAACAGTTTACTTTGATTTGGTTTAATCTTAAACGTATGTCTTACACTTAAATATGTTCTTACCTGATCACAAATTCAGCTGAATCAATATTATTTCCACAATAGCTGTTTGCTAGGATTCCTCCATTCCCAACAACGGCACATGATTGCAACGTTTTATTCAAGATCTGACGCGTCTGCAATCATCATGAACGGGAAATTCAAGAACATTTTTACAAAATAAGATAGTCTTCTTTGAATTTATCTTAGAACATTCAGCTTAACTTCTTGGGGGAATCTTTGGGGTGTTGGTTAGAGTGCAGGGTCGTCCATAATAATTTTTTGTACTTTGGCCAGGTTACGCCAAAGGTCAAAGTTTAATTTAACACATTCTTAAATAATGATGTAATAAGGAAGGATGATTAGTGAATAATTCTTAATGAAACCCAACTTACTTTGACAAATGTTGCAAAATGTTGTGAGTTCACTTTGAGAGTATGCCCCTTGTCCCCATCATAGACAATCTTCGCTCTCATTGGACTGTTTATCTGGGTTATGATGGCGTTCTCCAAACCATTGCAGTGAACCCTAAGCCCTGTCCTGGGAAATCACAACCTCTTAGCAGTTAGCATTATTGCCATTGTACTAAAAGGGCCATCTATCTGTCACTGTGTTTTATTTATGCATTGCTCATTTAAAAAAGATGGCATTTAAAATTTAATTTTCCCACATTGGTGGTTACTTGGTGTTTCCTCAACGTGTTGTCACTGTTAATTTCAATGTTTCTTTATATAGCTGCCTACCTACTACAGGTTTTTACAGCAGAATCTCTGACCCTTTTTAATTTGAACTTGCCATTTAATATCTGATAAAAGTAACTAAATGAACATCATTTGGCAGAACTTTTAGGTGTAAATCATCAATAATTAATTAATTCATGAAACAGGAGACAAAAATTTTGAAAATCTTTAAAGATCACTTCCTCAAATGCAATTCCTCTTTATAAAACATGTCTACATAGAAAATGTTAAGCTAAAGTTCTCATTGAAGCATGCTTTTTAATTTATCATTAAAAAGCAGGGGGTTTCAATGATAAATTTACCTGATTTCTTGGAACTTTTCTTCGTCTTTAACCCAGGGTTGTGAATAGTTCTGTAGCATTTCTTCTATTTTCTCCCTGTTGAACATCAGCACAGGTACTCAGTAATGTCTGTGAAAATGTCTGATATGACTTGATTTGTTGGGGCAAAAAATAAAGATGAAGACAAGATAAACATAGCCTGAACTTACCTGCAGTCTTGACAAGACTGAGAATCATTTAGCTGAGGTGGCTTCTGGCTGTGATATGTTAAGAAAAATGATTATTTGTTGGCGTTTAATACAGCTAATATACGACATGTGTAATAGTTATATACAATACTCTTATTTGGAACAGGTCTCGTCTGAGATGCGGTAAGCAGACAGAGCAGGGCCCTTTTTTCCTCCCCCTTTTGACAGACACAGCAATAAAATTTACATTCCGATAGAGCAGGAGACTCTTTGGCGCCTCTCCCCGTACCTGGCACGGCCCAAGACGAAGTGGTCCGCCCGTTTGCTTAGATAAAAAACAGACACCTTTGCTATAAATCAGGGAGTCCCAACTTTCTCTGGGGGCCTGAGGGAGTTCTAATTGGTCGAAGAGCAGAACGCCTACTTTGCATATATTAAATAGGGAAACGCCTCTTTGGTTAAAATTTCAGGTCAGCACCGGAGAGTCTCTGAGTTTTTTTTTCATCTTTTCTCCACGTGGGCGCCTTTGTCTGTCTCTGTGTTCGTTTGTCTTCCCCTTGTGTGTCTTATTTTTATGAGAAAATGCATATCTCTGTTCCTCTGCAGCTTTGTTGTCGATTGCTTTGTATGAGATTAAACTCTGTGATCTGTGACGTCAACACATTTTGTTGTTGTTTCGTTTTAGCCGGACGCGGTCGCTACACGTCGCTGCACGGAGAGCGTCACTCGCCAAGGACTCGGAAGATTAAAGAGGAAAAGAGCCAAACGTTTTGTCCAAAGCTAGCATTAAATGATCCTCTTTTTTAATAGATACCAAAAAGAAGAGACATTTTAAAGAACTGTAAAATAAAGATGATAAATTGCTTTACACAGCTTCATTGCGGTCGGTTTGTTGGTTGATGGTTAATGGTTAACTGCTTTACAGTAATAAAATCAATCAAAAAAACTCTTAACATCCTTGAGAAGACATACTTACTCGATTTTGTGATTTTCATTTTTCCAGACTTGAGAAACTTCCGAGCAAATTTCTATTCCTTTGCTTTTCTCCCTGAGAAGCAAAGTTTGTCTATTGTCAAGTTGACGTCTGATAACATGTAACAGAAAACAAACAAAAAAACGATTTTTCTCACTTGATTTCCTTATAGGAACCAGTGATTTTGTTCTTCACGTGGTGTTGCTGAGGTTGTGTGTTGAGAAGTTTCCAGTCACTGGTAAAGAGAAAAAAAACGTTCAAAAAATCTTTACATTTCATAGCTTTCTTTTTTTATGTTTGAAAGGAATTAATAGTTTTAGTAATTTTTGTGCAAACTTTGACTTTGATTGGATTGTGATTTACAGCTGTGGTCGTCGTAAAATGTGTGAAATGCAATGAAAAGTCAATTGTTTTGATGTGGATTTGTTTGAGCTTTCCCTTCAAGCACGACAGCTGCTGATTCCTAAAGTTTTATTGGCCCTTCTTTCTTGTATATTTTTTATTATTGCGAGAATTCCCTATGCCTTTGCATAACAGCATGTCTTTGTTTCTCAGATAAGAGCCACACCTAAAATAGTTGGAGCTCATCCAACATCTGTTTGAATACTTTAACTTTAGAGAGAACATTCTCGTTGAATGTTTTCCAGATTACATTACACTATAGAGAGGAAATTCAGACACAATAAGAGCACTGCCTTTAATTTTTTTTACATTTAAAGGTCAGTAACTTGCATGCAACGGATCTGTACAGTGTCACCATCACTTCTTCTGAGGTAAATTCTCCTGCCTGTTTGCCAATGTACTAAACAAAGATCGAGTCGATAGCATTGTTTGTTTTGACATGTTAATCCCTTGTCACGAACCTATGCAGAAGGTTTTGTGCCGTTTTTTTTGCCGTCCAATAAGCAGTGAAGCATGACCAACTGCACAAACCTACTGCTAGGATTACATCAAAAGCTTTACTCAAATGAAATGCAATGCACACATTGGTTGTTATTCCCATATTTTCAGTTTGTCTGTGTTTATAGGGGAATTGCATTTAGTGCCTCTATATCTGCTAGTAAGACCGTTTTTTTTAATCAGTTTCAATAATTAATTTCTGCTAAGAACATTAGAAGGCTCAATCATAACTTATCCTTTTGATCGGTCCAAACGTAAAGTTTTAAAGCTTTCATAGGTCCTATATCGTCTGCAAAAAATACGTTGTCCCTATTATTGATTTTGCTAATATTTAGTAGCAATTTTCCCATTTTCTTCCCTAAACACAAAAAACTACACAAGCAGATTTTGGAAACAACCATGAAGGATTTTTTGGTATTCAGTAAATTTAATGTAATGTATAATTCACAAAATTCCATTAAAAAAAAGCTAAAATACTTTGGCAGCCATTGTTAAAATAATGAGCAACTATTACACTAGAAATAAATGGGCTTATCTCTACATTATTTTACAGGAAACGCTGAATATATTTTCACAAATGTATAATGCTAGAAATTGCTATGGATTTTCTTGCTGTGTTTCAAAGACGATGGAAAAAAAAATGCTTCTCTCCAGTAACAGTTACATGAGTTCATAAATGCCCAAAAATGTATTTTACTGTTTCCTTTTATTTTCCCTTTGTAGATTAATCATATAAAAACATCAGAAAAACTGTCATCTGCGCCTCATATCCCAGCAGCAAAGCTCCATAGTAAAACAAACCTTTACAGCAAAACTAAAGTCCAAAAATACAAAAGCCTGTTTTCATTAATTAGAAAAAACAGAAACTTACTTGTTGACAGCATAGTGGATAAAAGTAGTGAGAAGGCTGCCCAAAATAAGGGCAGACAAATACCGCAAGAGTTGTCCCCTCATAATTTCTCGTCCTGTGAATAACAGTCTCTGTCTGTCTGTTTGTTTTACTTTGCCATCGTTACCCCTTGATCCCCTGGGATCTTAAAGATCTCTCTGCATGACCTCGTAAAATGAGATCCTTTCTGATCTTATTTCATGTTTCCTTGCACCTCGTGACAATTGGTAAACTCTTGCCAAACTAGTTTTTTTGTTGTTGTTTTTTAACACCGCCATTCAAAGTTAAAAATGCAAATAATCCCAGCAAGCCTGATATTCCAGTTTTGCAGAATAAAGCAATGTTTCAGGTAATGCACTGTAAAGGTAAGTAAAGCAAATAAAACAAATTTACCAGTAATGTGACAGTAAATCATCTTTACAATTAGTTGAGACAAGGAGACATTATAACCCAGTTGAGAATACACAGTTGAAACCAGATGTTTACATACACCAAATAAAAAGACACACACAATTTTCTTTTCTCACTGTTAGAAGTCAAATCAGACAGTTTTATTGTTTTCAGTCAATTGGAATTACCCAAATTATTTCTAGTTCCTAAATGCCAGCAAACGTAGCGAGAACTTTCCTTGAATTTATAAGTTTACATATGGTCAGTATGAGGGAGGGCAGTCTTTTAAAATGTATGACTTGGGTTAAACCTTTTGGGTTTCCTTCCACAAATGTCTGACGCATTTGAGTTAACTGGAGGCATGCCTGTGGAAGGCTACATGTTAAACACATTGCTTGACACAATGAAAAAGTCAAAAGAAATCAGGTAAGAAATGAGGAAGAGAATAAGCTGCACAAGTCTGGTTCATCTTTGGGAACAATTTACCGATACTGGAAGGAGCTGCATTGTTCAATTATATGCAAATGTAGACATGATGGGAATGTCTCAAGAATTATACGGGTTCTGTGTCCCAAAGATGAATGAATTTTGGTCCAAAAAATCTATTTAACTGTTATTTTAGGCAGAATAAACATAGGTCTTCAATCTATTTGTCAGTGCTTCACATAAGAAAACCCACCAACCCAGATTTACACTTTCTCACAGAAAAATTTTATTTACAAAGGGATATTCATTGTACAAAACACAAAATTAGTAGAATGCCCTTTTCCTAGCAGCAATGTTGAAGGATTGCTTATTTTTGCAAGTTCTGGTGACAGCAGCAGCTTACTGCAGGGCAGTTTGTTTCAGTATTTAGTGAGTTGCATTTTTCAAGTCACTGGTACTTTATTCATTTTTGTCTGTTACAGCTTAATATATAACATTAAACTGCGTCTTCACTCTGTATCTTATTAATCAAGACTAAAGTGTTTGAAGAATCAACATTTAAAGCAGCCACAAAAATCCCTGCTGCTGTTTGTAAACTTTTAAATTTAATCCCAAAAAATCTTTAAGAAATCCTTACCACTACCACCAAACATAAGCTTCTGAAAATGGGGAGAAGCGCTGCTAAGAGTAGATCATGCAAGAGTTTAGGTTTCAGAAATGAAGGAGTTGCATCTCTTTATAACATTTCACTAGTAGATACCAGTTCTTCCCTCTCCGATCTCATTCCACCTACAAAAATATGACTTCTTAAAACTCTTAAATATGCAATTCAATAGTTAAACAGCTAAAACAATATCAAAGGAAATTAGTTTTTTACCTCTATTTTGTAAGTAGCATCAATAGCCCCTTGCTTTGGATCAAGGGGCTTTGGAAACATTTTGCATTTCTCAGGTCCTAAAATGTTTTAAATCTAACCTCAAATTCACAAAACCTCTCCAAGCAGATTCCACAGAATGGGGTGTTTAAATAAATAAAATAAAATGAATTTGAAAAAAAACAATTTTTTATCACACCTATAAAGCCTTGGAAAAGTTGGTGAAAAAATAGGAAATAAGTATGCTCCTATAATGAAAGGTTTTAGTATTTTCTTTTTGCTGTAACTATAAAATTGGCCATTCATGCACCTGCCTGCGGTTTCTGTCTTCCTGTTTTTCGTTGTACACCTGAGTTACTGATGAGTGTTAACAAGCTGTGGTTGTTTGTTGACATGATGAATGCACATAGTTACATTTCTTAAAGAGGCAACAGATATAAAAAAAAACAAAACGGTTTGTTCACATGGTTGGGTTCTCTGCCAGTAAAATGTTGATCTTTTATTTGATTGTTTATTTTTTTATTGTTTGAAGAAAGATAAACCATCAAACAAAGAAAAGCAACCAACATTAACCCTCAGAACTAAAGAATAAACTACAAATCACTTTTAATATAAACATACTCCATAAAAGGTCATTTTTGTACCTTACAGGTGCATTTGTAAAGAAACAGCATATAAAAAAATGAGGGATAATTTTTCAGTCATGTTTTCATTACGTTTTTTATTCATTTATAGATGGCACAATTTCAAATTCAATATTCAATTAACAAGGAAAATTAAATTAGCTTTTAGGTAAATGCGTCAACATCTGCAGATTCAACATTTATTATGAGAGCGCACTTCCAGTTATCGGTTAACTAATTTGCATATAAGCTAAATATCTTTTGCTTCAAACTAGATATTTAGTTTGCTAACGAAATATTTGGAGCTAAATATTTATTTTGTAAACAACAAATTTATCTTCAGATTAAATATTTAGCTTGCAACTAAATATTTAGTTTGTGAACTAAATAATCCAAATTATTACCATTAATTTTGGACTACGGGTATGTAACTTTCCAACAGCACCTGGGTTAGTGACAAACTGCAAAAGTGCAAAAATATGTTAAATTTTAGATGTTACGTGGTGCATAGTGTCTTTTTCAGATTCTTCCCTGATATTCCTGTCTGCACACATAGCAATGGCGCCTGTGTGGCAATGGACAGTAGCAAGACTGTGTAGGAAAATTGACTCTTAGACCTAATAAAAGCTAAAATAAAATAAATAAATAAAAAAATCAAAGAAAGTATGTCCGCACTACTTAATAAATAAAAAGAAACTTACTTATTGTGAAGTATATAGTGGATAAAAGTAGTCAGGAGGATACCCAAAAGGAGAGAAGGCAAATACCGTAAAAGTCGTCGTTTCATACCTCCTTCTCCTGCTGAGGACCCTCTTATGGCGGGATCAAAGTTGTTGATCTGTAAGATTGTTGTTGATCTTACAGTTGTTTTGTGGATATAAATCTCACACACACTCGCTCAGTGGGGTTCTGACTGACAAACTGACATCCCGCTCGGATCTCCGGTCGTTCGGTTCAGTCTACGTGCTCGCACGGTTCTCTTCGCCGCTCACTTCGGATCTGTCCGCGCTTGCGCAGCGTGAGTTGTATGTAAATGAACCACACTACCAGCCAATCACAGACAGGCATTGCAAATACTACATTCAATTCGATGAAAAACAGCCAATAACAACCAGCAAATTTGACATCTTTCCGCTGTATTGCAACCAATCACAGTCCACCTGTTCTTGAGCGGCAACAAGACAAAAATGGCAGAAATTGCCATTTTGGAGGCAATTTTGCAGGCAAAATAAAAAATATTTCGGTTTTAGTTTTCTTATTTGCAGATCTTGTCAGTGAAATCGCGGATTACTTGACCGATTTTAAAAGAAAAGTAACAAACCCAACACAAGTTTTTGACATTATAAAACTGGCAGTAACACAGAATCAATGGTGTGTAGTTGTAAAAAAAAAAAAAAAAAAAAAGACCAAAAAATGATATAAATAACACTAAAAAGTAATTTTAATAATCGGGTTAGAACTGATGGCATCTTATTAGTTACAGACCACTGTTGAAAGTTATTGCAAATATTACAGGAAAAAAAATATTTAATTGAATTCTGCAGTCTGTATACATGTATACAGAATTACTTGGTTAAAATAATGAAGTTGAACAACTATGAAAAATAAAACCACGCCAGGAAATGTTTGAAATCTCAAAGTGATTTTTTATATTTGATAACTAATAAACCATTGACTCACAGTGATTTTTTTTTAACTTCAAGTCAGTTGTGTCTTTGCTCTGTAATGGTTACTTGTTTGACCTAATACATTTAACATCTGGTTTAATTTTAGGGTAATGATAGAAGTGCATTTGAATCTGTTGCCAGAAGTCTGGCCACATTTATCTTGACATTGGACAATTAATGACATTTTACATAATTACTGCTGTAGGAGCCAAAGTTGTTAAAAATATTTTGTGAAATATTTTTGTTCTATTGGATCACTGGTATGAGTGGTGCGATGTTCAATGAACAAATTAGGCAGTTAGTCCAGTTTTTTATTTTATTGAACAATCAGAAATTACAGCAGCTGCGTTAAGTTACAACACAGAGAAATAACGTTGGAAAAACAGATAAAGAACAAATCAAAACCACTCATTCTTTGCAGCAACACTTTCCTGCCTCAAAGTGGCAGTATAATATTTTTTCTGGACTTGTAACTCTAAACAATTTAGGTGCTTTTGGATCAAAAGCACCTAAGGTGTGTTATAATTTCTGTAAAAAATTGTGCAATTTGTATTTTCATTTTCTTTTAATCTATTCTGATCTTTATGTTTAAGGCAGGACAGGCACAATCTTTCATCTTAAGTCCGCCATAGTGAAAAAAGTGTTCAGTACCAACACATTCATGTTGTTTATTTAAAACAAATTACCTTTTCAAAGTGGTTAAATGTATTAAACAACCTATTACATTCAGTTTGCTGGTATTTTTATTTAGTCACAATATTCTTCTAAAGGAGGTATTTGGTTTCCATTAAAACACAGTAACCCTGACTCAAAACCCATCACTAACAATGATGTAACATAAGGCACTAAACAATGATAGCCTCACAAAGGCTACCATTGACTATCATTACATAGTCTCTTCCAGACATCAACTTGAACAAAACATAAATAAAGTTGTGAAAGAAGATGAAATCCGTACTAGTTATTGTCTTATTTTTGTTGCATGTTGATGTCAGTATAAGTTTTGTGGATGCAGATAGGTTCTGGTCTGTGGAGTTAGTCAGTCTATTCCTTACAGGCTTGTAATTAAAAGAAAGTCTTGATGGTTGGGTTCACCTGAGGCAACTGAGAAGGCACGTGGCTCTTTGCCTGAGGAGTCTAGTTGGGCTCTGCTTTGCAGTGTCCAAGGTGTAATTTGAGAACACCCTGACTGTGCAACCGCAACAAGTGGTTAAACTCATCTGGCATGGCGTGGAACTTTGTTTTGGTTTTTCTGTCATCATAATAGTGGTTAGTCAGAGTTTGAAAGCTGTATGGGTGAAAATCGAAGGGCCAGAATCCATACAGCTGTACGTTGTCACAGAGCTCCAGAGCTAGGCTTGTCATTATGATACCGGTGCTGAGCCGTATCGTTCTCAGGCCCTGAGAGCGCCAGAAGAGGGCCAGGTTATGGAGGTAACCCGGGTTGAAGAAGATAGGTCGAACGGGGCTTTCAAAGTCCTCAAGTGTGTAAAAAGCTCGGAGAGACACAGGAGTGTTGTGGCCAAACGAGAAGGCGGGAAGAAGCAGCAAGGAGTCGCCATAGCTGCGCAGACTTTCCACAAATTTACGTCGACGTCCCATTAGAGCCCCAAACCTAGAAACAAGGTGACCAGTGAAGAAAAACGACTAAAGTTAGGATATTTAAAGCCCTATTTGCATTATCTCCAGACCCTATATAATAAATAAGTTACTCCCCAAAGTCTGACATTTATGTATGCATTTGCATGTGGTAACCAATGCTTGAAATTTTGCTGAAATTTACAGACATCTCCAGATATGATGTCAATGCGCTGTTTCACATCAACTCAGGGAATGACTTGAGTTGATGTTCAAACTACTTTGCCAGCGCTAGCCAGCTGTGTAGCAGAAGGCTACAAACAGAAGAAAGTAACTTTTACCTCCAAAAATTACCTTAAAATGGGAACAGTACTCACTTTTCCATGAGGATGCTTGGATTTGCTGTCACTAGGTCCGTGTTGATGCCAACATGTTTCTCGTACCCATTTGACAAAGGAGGCAGATTGCACCTGTCAAAGTAACACGAGGAAAGCTACTGTTGGATGGAGTTTCAAAATGTGGAAAAACCTGGAAAATGTTCTCACCTGATAACAAACTCGGCTGAATCAATCATTTTGCCACAGCTACTGTTTGCCAGAATCCCACCATTCCCAACAACAGCACATGTATGCCAGGTTTTATTTGGGAAAGGATGCCCCTGGAAAAGAGCAGAAACAGAAAACTTTAAACACATATGGTTTCCATTTGATCTTGTTGAATTTTAGGATGTTTACAAGAATGTAAATCCAAAGTATAAATGGTGAGAAATCTACATGTGACAGGTTTTTTTTAAATATATATATATATATATATATATATATATATTATGGATATGAAGTTTGTCAAAATCTGTTTATTATTCTTTGAATTTATTTTGTTTAGTCAGCAAGTTTTTTTTTATACTTTATTTCAAACAAATAACATAAACATACATACAGACGTTAACTCAATGACATATATTAAAATTTTATAATAATAAAAACAAATAAAGAATGATTACAGACATTAAGGGTGTTTATGTTGAAGTCTAGAAAGACAAACGTTAAATAAATATATATACATTGGTAAAATAAAACGGTGTGTACTTTTCAGTTAGGTTTTCATAACAAAAAGTGTCAAAAATATATTCAAATACATATGAAGAAGGGTATATTAGAGCAAAAAGAACAATAAAAGCACTAAAAGAAAATGAAAAAATAACAGAGGGATCTGCTTATGAGATGAAGTTAAATTTTTGGAGAAGAGTTAAAGAGTCAAGTTTCTTATTATTAAAGTTAAGTTTTTCCACAGAGGCAATACACATTTTGAAGTCAGTTTCTTGAAAATTATTAAAAGAGGGGATTTTTCTCACTCCATTTCATCTTGTGGACATAATATTTTGCTAGGATTACAATAAGATTCACTATATATATTTCATCTAAAGAAAAAGTTGAACTATTAAAGATGAGTAAAATATGTAAATTTGATAAAACAATATTTTTTCTATAAGGAGTTTTTTCAAGCCACACCAAAATATTGTAGAGTGAGATAGTCAGCAAGTTATTTCTCCAGACTTTTATTACTGTTTCACGTTCTGTTATGCTGCTTTTGACAGTTGCCATAGTAACCAGTAACTGACAGCTCGTCCCCTTTATCTATTTTCTGTCCGGGCTGTAACTGTGGGGCAGTAGCTGCTGGACTGATGTTAACCACCACATTGATTTCCTCTTTTGTTAGAATAGATAAAATAAACTTTAATGTGTCTGTCATAAAGTGAACCTGCTGGACCTGAGACGAACACCGAAGGATTACATCTGGTGCCCTGACCCAGATTACACATATACTGAAATATTTCCCTCTAATTAATCTACATAATATGAGTTTCACTATCCGAAATGACTGACAAAGCTTCTTAACCTTTTAAGGTCGACGCCCGCCCTGTGGCGGGCATGACGTCATGTTTCTGTGTGTGTTTTTTGCTCCAATGTGATAATAAATTTTGTCAAAATGAAACAAACACTGTAAAATCACAAAGTTTAGGATGTTCTGAAAATAATGATACCAAACAAGGTAAGGTAAATAGTTTTTATGGTGGAAATATAAGGGTAAATTCAAAATTAGACCAAAACGGCCATTTAGACCCAAGACTCCAAAGGGAAAGCTTCATAAATCAAGTACAATATTCAGATGCAGATCAAAAGGTGGAACTATTATCTGGTATCAAATGGAAATTGAAAATGACCTACTTTAAAAAAGGTGCTGAAAATCTCCAGGTTTACTTGAAGGGTTCTCTTCTTCTCTCCATCATAAACAAGCTTTGTTCCCACTGGAGTGTTTGCCTGGGTAATTGTAGCCTTCTCTAAACCATGGCACTTTGCGCTCAGCTGCGACCTGGGGAGCCACAAATAGTCGGATGATTCAGTGCAACATAAAATATACCTGGACAGAAACATTTACTTAGGCATCAAATTTGGTAGATTCCTGTATAATTAAATGTTTTAATTTCTTTAAAGTAATGCATAAAGCTGTGCATTATGATTTGTTTCATTACTCTTATAGGAAGTTGTAAGGGTATAAATAGATGATGGACTCTAGTTCCTCTTTCATAAAATGTTTCAATTGCACTGGCTTGGGATTTTTGTTCCTCTTTTTTATAAAAAGCAAAACTAATCCTCATTGCATCTTTAAAGGGGCAGTATTATGTATTTTCCAAGCACACAGTGCCATTTTATTGCACAATGAAGAATGTTACTTTCAGTTTTATAAAAATGCTGCATATATCAAACATAACTTAAAAGAATTTGACTTTGCAATTTGACATCTCAAAATTGGCTTCTGTCTCTTTAAGAAGCTCCTGCTCTTTTTGACACTTCATCACAATTGAATGTCTCCATTATGCCATTTAGAACAGTTCTTAGGAGCATTTGGACTGAGATCTACAGTAGTTAGTATAATAAGCTCAGCAGACACGCAGTTGTTTGCTAACTGCTGCTGCCACTAGTCTGGAGGAGCTTTGTGAAAATATGCGGTGATTTAGGAGAGCAAGTGTTTAGGACCATGACATAAAGCTCAAAAGTCAATTTCACAGGATATTGGTCCTTTAAGGTCACATTTCACAAATTGCTTAAAAACTGAAACGAACATTTAAAAAAAAAAAAAGTTGTTTTAGTTTAATTAATTTGACTCAATCTTACCTGAACTTTTGGTAAGGCTCTTCTTGTTTCTTCCAGGCTTTTGAATACTGTTCTAAGACTTTGTTTATTTTTTCTCTGTAATAGATAAACACATCCAGTTACTCTATGACTTTTGTAAACACAGTATTCCTAACATGGCAAGACATGATTATGGTGTAAACAAGGCGAGTCATGTAAATAAAAACCGTTGTTAGTTAGTTCCCACCTGCAGTCTTTGCATAAAGCAGACGTTGGAGGAGCACTTTTCTTTTGAGGAAGTGATCGCTTAGGTTGCACATTACTGAAGAAAAAAAACATAAATTTGAATAAGAATACAAATTCACATTTGTTTCTTGTTTCTTTTGCTGCAATCATCACACAAAGACCTGCATGTGATCGGGTCTTTATGACTAAACCTTTAAACATTCACTGCCTCACTAAAGTCTTTATGCTTCTTAAATTCTTACATGTTGTATTGTTACAATCACCATCTTCACTGTTTTTCATATAACAGGCCCATTCAAAGCAGTAAAATAGAAGAGCACACTATCTGACACTGGTGTGTGTTTCTAGAATCCCCTTTTGAGCTATTTCCTTAATAAGTCTGCTCATTGGTAAATATTGTCCACTTGTGTGCAAGAAAATCTCAGTATAAATCCAGCTGTTCTCTAAAAGGTTGAAGTTATGGACAAGAAAACAAGGTTATGATAGATTTGTTTTTAATTTTATTTCGTTGTGACTTTTTGTCTAATTAGATTAGTTTTAATACATTTTTATTGTGTGTTTGCTAGTTTTTATTAGTTATTATTAGTTGACTATTAGTTTCACTTTAGTTTTTACTACTAATAGTAGTTTTAGGTTTTTCATACTTTAGTTTACTTTCAGGTGCTGAATTCAAAAAGGTCAAAGTATTGTATTTTGTGTATATCAATTTCAGTTTTTGCTATTTTGTTAGTTAACTATTATAACCTTGGATATAAAAAGCAGAGTTAGGTTAAAGACAACATGCCAACTTCTAATTGTCTCTCAGGGCAATGTTTAATCCATCCTCTGAGATTTGAAAATATATGTTACAACTCCAAACCTACTCAGACCTGCTGCCCACCTAAATTTACTGGTTAGAAAATGGGTCAGTAATCAGAGGCTCCTGGTAACTCTGGAGGAGGTGAAGGAAACTTTGAAGACTGGAGGAGACCTACATCTCACGAAGGGGAATTCATCGACACGGCAATTATTAGTTGTACACCCCACAAATCTGGCTTTGATCCAGAGTGACAAGAAGAAGACCGTTGTTAAGAGAAAGTCATAGCAAGGCTTGTGTAAGAAACAGAAATGTGTAAGAAGGAGAGTCTAGAAGCTTTTTTATTGGGGTTTAACCTTGGCTGGCGTACGTGTGAGACCAAACGTCACAACCAAACAATTCAAATCACTCCAAAGAAGGAGAGATTTGGGTCGGCGATAAGAACTAAAACTTTTATCGCTTTAAAATACCACAAACATCTTTTGTGGTATTACTGTGATAACAATAAAGGTGACAAAAATAATGATTGGGAACACTTTATTTGAAGACAATGTCATAAACATGATGTAACACCTGTTGTGAACACGGAGTCTTTATGAATGTTTATGACAGGTGTCAATATTTACCAAATGACACTTTTAATACAAAGGTTAAAGTGTCATTATTTATCTGCAAGACTGGGTAAGATTCAACTTTTAGGGTTTAGATCATTGCATATTTATCTGTTAAAATGGCCCAGTCAAAGTCCATCCAATTCGGCTGAAGTGAAGTATGGGCAAAAATGTCGAACTAATATAAAAATACCCTCAAATAAATATTTCAGAGTATTACTTCTGCAACCTTTACTACAAATCTATGCAACACTACTTTGCTTAAGTTAATCGCACACACTTTCAATAAAAATATGCGGAAGTTTGTGGTCTTAAGGTTAAAAAGGTTTGAGAGGTATGAAATGCTTTTGCATGCACACTGTAAGTTAACAACCAATCTGCAAACACTTATGCAAGCAGTATTGACATCTATTCATGTCTCAGCAGGAGACTTCCTGCGTTCTGTGGTATGTATGACTGTCTCGTGTTCTCAGTGCTTCCTCTTCCTGTTTTGTAAGTCTGAACCACATGGTGACCTTTTAATTTTAGGTAAGTTTGTATTTGTAAATGTGACATGTTTCATAGACTTTGACTTTTGCTGTTCTAAATTTTAAGGAAATTGATTCTCTTGCTTCTTTGTTGCAGAAAAACATATTAATAAAATGTTTAGTAATATTTCTGATGATCAACCTAACAACATTGTTCCTATGTAATATCATTGTAAAACTATCTTTGGGATTCAGACATTGAATGATGAGTTGTGTATTCTGGAAACCGTTACTTTTCTTTCCATGGGATCACTTCCTCTACTTGTTCTGCCTTGAAAGCCTCTTTGACTCCTATTGTTAAACCCCAGCAGTGTGACTTTTCCTTCATTGCACATGATTAATGTCCTAACCAAAGTGTGGTTCTGTTTCATGTCTAAGAGGAACTTACTTGTTCTCTAGCGTGTACCAGATGAAAGTGGTCAGCAGGCTCGCCAGCAGGAGGATAGTGATCATCAAAGAGAGGAGGGGCTTCAAGATCTGTCCCCTCATACCTTCCTTACCCGTTAGCCCCTCTCTCCTTCTGGTTCTCCTCTCCTTCACTCTATCTGCTGTCCGCCACGGCCGCTATGATTCCAGTTTTCTTCGTCCTTTCTGTGTTTGCTGCCTCATATGTAATCTTTCCCAGCAGCGTCCAGCTGTTTTCTAACACTTTTCTTCAAATCACTTCATTTTTTCTGTCTGCGAGGCATCACCACTGAGTGTTTCCTCTCAAATGTTGGAGGTACAAGTCAAAGCCTGCTCAGTCATCCCCCCCTCTTCCTCTTGTGCAGACACGTCTCTGTAGCTCTTCTTTTCCTTTCTCTCCTCCCTGGGTTCAGTTCAGCTTCGTCGAAAGTGTGGTTTTGTCGATCTTCCTCATCTGTTAATCCTTTTCATGTCTTTTTGGTCCAGTCGATGTTTTTTGTTTTCTGTCTCTTTTTCTTTCCACATTTGCCCACAGAGACAAACTCAAACAACCCTACTTTCCACCAGAGTCCCACAGGGAGAGCTGTTTCTGTTCTCCGCCCCCACCGCCTCAGCCTTCTCCCTTTGCTTGCCCCTCCCGCCCCATCTGTCCTCCGCCCACTCCCCTTAAGCCCCCTCTCCCTTCTCCTGTTTTCACAAAGGGGAGGTAGGGCAGTAACATGATTTCCCAGTACTGAATTAGACCACAGTTTGCCTCTTGTACTTCTAATGCCCCCCAAATCTCACCCACACTTCCAGAAGCCGCCTTTATTCTAATGGCAAACTCCTCCAGCTGTACCAGCTTTGTGAATTAAAAAATAAATTACTTTTTCTTATTTTGGAAGAGGATGAGGATTACCAATTAACTCGGTGTGACGTTGGCAGAACATTAAGCCAATAAACCATTAAGACAAAGATTTAACTTTTCACTTGCTTTGTTCGCTGTTCTGGAAAAAGGAATTAACTCTTCTCTCGCCCATATGGACTGCATTCACAATAAACTCCCACTGAAAAACAGAACTTCTAAGACCTCCTGCATCTGTATGTCATTGGATTTTGGCTCTAACAACACAGTCAGCAAACAGCAAAATAAATGAATCATGCGTTGTGCCTGCATCCTGAATAAGCAAAGCTGGGCTAAAATAGTCTCACCACACACACAACCCAAAACAAAGGAGTCTGTGGAAAGTTTTCTTTAAAGGCACATGAGTCTGGAGGAAAATGTGTTCTGTTTAAGTAAGGCTAAGTTTAATTCTGATCAGATTTAGTTAGGACTCCGGGTATGCAAAACTAAAACCTCTCCCTCTTTTGCATTTGGGTACTACAAAATCCTACATTCAGAGATCTAAAATTATTTCTTTCTGGGTGGAAGTCAAACAAAATTATTGGGTATAAGAACAAAATGAAACGCCAGTGGGAGGAAAATCCACATATTCGCATGACCTGTCATGCATCACAGGACACCAGCAGAAATTTCAACAACAAAAAAAAACTGTCATGCAAATGTTGATGCAATAGAAAGGTTGGGCAAATACAGTCAAAGCTGCTGAGCACTTGTTCTGCTTTGGCAATCTGTTGATGCAAATTTCCAGATCTAACATCTGATATCCACGCATTACAGTCTGTCAGTGATTAGCGTTTTCCAGACAGTGCCATTTCCATCTCAAGATCCCATTAGCTTTTTAACAATATTAAACCCAAACAAGCTATTTTTCATGATGACGTTTATAATCTCGTAATGCAGCAGACTTCCCAGCATTGCCCAACTTTCTTGCATGTTGAAATCCCTCTGATGCCTAAATTTTAAGGAATGGACGGCTGTGTCATCAAGACAAAGCTTTTTTGGCTCTGTAGATGGGCAGAAAAGGTCAGAGTAAATACAGAAAGAAATCTGTATAGGGGTAAATATCGTTTTCTACCACTGTTTTTGTTGCAAATACCAGGAAACACTAGGTCATTGTCACTCATTGTCCTTTTTTGTCCAGTTTCCCAGAGTCTTAAAGTAGGACAAATATTCATTTCCTTCCAGCAGACTGACTGAACTCTGTTGTTTCTTTGTTCCTGGCCACACTGGTGTTACATAAACCAAATCAATTATGTCATGCAGTTAGAAGTAATCATTGAATCTGAAAATTGCTTGGGAAACAGTTTGCTATCTTCCTCTCACCGTCCGAGTGTCTGTCTGCACGCAGGCTGTGAAAGAAGTGCAGAAAATACATTAAAAAGAGTCTTAAGTTTAATATTGTGCAACTTCACTATGAGAGACAGAAATGGAAAATATGTTTTGGAAAATATGTACACCTACGAGAATTTTTAGTTCACAGTAATTTTTTATATCTCTGTTGTTCTTCTCCTGATCCCGGTTCAGAGAATATTATTAAATGAAAGCATGAATCCACTGGCTTACATTAGAGGTGTTCAAAGTGTGGCTCAGGGGCCATTTGTGGCTTGTGAATAATAAACATTTGGCCAACAAAATAGAAAACAATTGATTACCCCAAAAATATGAAAATGGCCTGTTTTGCTTTTAATAAAGCAACAATCTGAAGACCTTTTTATGGTTTGGATTTTTAATGATATAAAGTTTTCATTAAAAAAATATTATACTTGAGTAGGTAAAAGTATAAAAAGTAAAAATCTAAATAAACAATATTTTTCATTTTTAATTTAGTGACTTTTTATGGCCCGCCAATAGTTTCAATTTTCCAGTTTTGACCTCCAGGACAAAAAGTTCGGACAATTGGAGACAATCTACGTCAATCTTTCAGTCTGATAGTCTGGAGAGTGATTTATTTATTAAAATGGTGCTCCTCTTTTGAACACAACAGCTTGATTGATTGATGTTTGTACATTACAGTTTACGTGACTGCTACTTCAATATGGATAATGCACCATGTCAGAAAACTCAAATAATCTCATCACATCTCAGTTGACTAGAGTACATTATGAATGTGGTGGAAAAAGGTCCATCATGGACAAATCCCTGTGAAATGTTTCCATGCAGAACTGTACTATTTATTTTGTTATACTGCTTACTGTGCAAGGTGAATAAATCTAATTTAATTTAATCTTATCCAACACCTTGTTTAATCAATATCACAATGACTTAAGGCACCACTACTCCTCTGTTGTTTAATATCAATGTATACTGGCCAGTGCAATTAAAAATAGTAACAAATATGAATCTAAAATGATTCCAATCACCACTTTAATGTGGAACTGATTTATTTACACATCACATTTTAACTAAAGACTCAAAATAAATACAGCTTTTTTCATTTCTGCCACTTTTCAAAACACATTTGTAGAGTTCTTGAACCATTAATATTTTTCCAAAACACAAAGACTTCACCACTTACATGACATGGCCTGAAGAAGTCTATTTGTTCTTAAAATTTGAATGCAAACAAGCATGGTTAAATACTGTAAAATGCAAAGTTAGTTGTACCAGAGCTAAAAAACCTGTGTCTGAGCGCTAAGGTCTAGAAAGCAAGATTTCTACTCCTGGTTCTGTAATTCTTTGGGTTTTTATGGGTACTTTGGAGCCCTGGGGGCTAGATAAAGAACTGCTTCAGGAAAAAACATGCAAGACAAATAAGACCAAGAAAAATACATATTTTTCTGATGAAGTAGCTGTTGGTCTCATTAGGCGGGATAATTTTTTATCTTAAAAGCACTTGTCTTGTTTTTGTCCCCTAAGGCCAATGCAAAACTTCTTTCACAGTGAAGTGTACGACAGAGCATATCCGCTTCTAATCAATGAACTGCTTATGTTTTTGTCCATTGGTTCTTCCTGAACAACCTAATAAATCCCCTCATAATATGGCACATCTGCTTTGCATTACTACCTCATAAAAAGTTATTTTATTGAAGTAAATAAAGAACCAGAGTTTGTTTTTTGGTCTGGGTCAGAGTTCGATTGCGCGTTCACACCTCCACAAACAAACTGAACATTCTAGGCAAATGAACTGGAGTTGGATTAAGGTCATTCAACCTTGATTTAATCCCATGCAAAGCCATACAAATAACCAGTGAGCGATAGTTATAATTCACTTTCAACAGCATGCAAAACACTTGAAGTGACTCCAACAACAGTCTGACATATTGAATTATGAATTCAGCTAATGGTATATGGCTACTGTGAAGGAAAAATTTAGTAACAATGTTTAAATGAATTTGAATGTACACTTTATGATGTTTCTATTAAAGGTTTGCACTCAGTTGCAGCTCAACAGGACATATGCTCTTCTGACCCTCCTCAAATAAGTGAAGAACAGGGTGTTCAGCAGTTAGAAATGTGAGACATGGCTAAGGTGATAAGCCTAGTTAGTAGAAATTCAGTTTCTAGTATCTGTTTAGCCATCAGCAGAGAGGCCTTTTTGGAGAAACGCCTAAAGTTGAGCTGTGAATGTGTATGCAACTCTGCTCCACTGCAACTTACAGATAAGTAACGTATAGATTTTCACCTGACACTTGAGCCAGGGGGTGTGACGAGGTAATGTGTGATGTATCCTATGTAAATGAGGGGACGTTCAGCCCCAAGTCAGAACTCATCCGATTCTCACTGAGATGTGAGCTTCGTATGTTTTCTCCATTTGCAAATGTTAATTAAAGCAGTGTTTGATCTCTTTTAAAGCTGAAGTTTGGTCTTGAATTTTGTGCAACTTAACACTTTCAACAGCATGCAAAACACTTGAAGTGACTCCAACAACAGTCTGACATACTGAATTATGAATTCAGCTAATGGTATATGACTACTTGTGGACACTTTGAATTAGCTTTGAACTTTCATTTATCATTAAAACTGCAGTATGCAACTTTTATCAAAAATATTTGTTTATGTATTTGTTGAAACTGTCACTATGTTGTGACAGTATGGCCTGGGACAAATAATCTGTGAAATAATCAAGCTCCTACACCTTCTCTAGAAACAACCAATCAGAGTGAGGAGGCAAGTCTTAGCGCTGTCAATCATCCGCTGTGTGGCACTGCTCCTCCCCTTGTCTCTCCCTGCTTTGCTGGAGCTAGCAGTCTGTAGTGGATAGTCTGGCTACTTAGCATAGCCACAGATGACAGTGGAATGGTAAATTCTTTCTCTGCCATTAGCACAATTAGCAGCGAGTACATAAGGTTGATGAACAGCTGTCAGACCTTTCTCCTCGCTCTGATTGGTTGTTTTTGGTCGGTGCATTTCTTCAGATGGCAGTAGTAGCTCAGGAAGGAGGTGGAGGTGATCAATTTTTTCACAGATTATCTGTCTCATACCATATTGTCACGACATGACATACTGAACAAATATGTAAAAAAAAATATTTTATATACAGTACAGACCAAAAGTTTGGACACACCTTCTAATTCAATGGGTTTTCTTCATTTTCATGACTATTTATAAGGCAAGAAATCCTACTTATTAACCTGACAGGGCTCACCTATGAAGTGAAAACCATTCTTAAAGCGCATCAAGAAAATGCAGAGTGTGTGCAAAGCAGTAATCACAGCAAAAGGTTGCTACTTTGAAGAAACTAGAATATAAGGGGTATTTTCAGTTGTTTTACACTTTTTTGTTTAGTGCATATTTCCACATGTGTTATTCATAGTTTTGATGCCTTCAGTGTGAATCTACAATGTCAATAGTCATGAAAATAAAGGAAACTCATTGAATTAAAAGGTGTGTCCAAACTTTTGGTCTGTACTGTATATAGAAGTTACATACTGCAGCTTTACATGGGAAGTAAAAAAATTAGTGAAGTAAATTTGAATAAGGGAATATGCAGTAATTTTTAAATTAAAAGGCATGTTTTTTTCTGTATTGGCAGCCATTGGAAGTTATTAGACCTCTAGCGACACTCTAGCGATCCCAAACAGAATATTTTCTTATTCTCCAGCTGTTGGCTTCACACTTGTACTCTTCCCTGTAAATCCTCTCATAGTTTCACAAGAGATGTGCCGGAAGACATGAGCCTCAGGAGGGCAGTAGGGGAGTCATGTGGCCGAGGAACAGCTGATCCCTGTGCATTCCTCAGCTGCTTAGCATGAGGCCTGGGAGCTTGTGCCCGTTTGACCTGTTGACGCCATGCACTTCTCAGACACATGCACTGTGAAAACACAGAGCTGGCAAATGTCATGACCAAAAACCTGACGTTTGTTTCATGCAGGGTGCCGTTTGTAAAGCTATACAGTAAAAAAAATAACAACACAATCTAGGTTAATGTATTCAGTCAGAGAGAAAACAATACTGGAGTTCATTTTTTTATATTTTCACCATACATTTATAAATCTCAGAGTTCCAAACTAAATATTTAATTCCAAACTAAATGTTTAAGTTTGAGCTAAATATTTACTTTTCAAACTAAATATTTAGCTTTCAAACTAAACATGTAGTTTAAAAAGTAAATATTTAGCTTGTGAATTAAATATTTAGTTTAGAACTTTGAGATTTGTAAATGTGTGAATAACATGGTGAAAATATGACTTATTAAAAAATATTTAGTTATATTTAGATTGCTAACTAAATAATTAGTTGAAAGCTAAATATAATGTTTGGAAACTAAATATTTAGCTTGTGAATTAAACATTTAGTTTGAATTTTTTTTAATAATCTAAAGCAGTGGTTCTTAACCGGGGTTCGGTCGAACCCCAGGGGTTCGATGAGTCGGTCTCAGGGGTTCGGCGGAGCCTCTGCCGCGCAGGTAAAGACTCACTTGTGTAAAGTCGTGATGACGCGCCCCGCTTGGCCATCGCTTGCTGCAGAGGATCACGTTACATTGCTCAGCCAATCAGTGCTGCAGGGAATTTAGTGCGCGCAGCATCAGCGGCTGTCGTAGTTGTACGTCGCGTGGTTTCTTTCTTAGTATTTTAATCCATATTAAATATGTCGAGCAAAAAAAGAAGAAAATGAACAGACTTTGCTCTGAAGACGCACTTGCCAAGGTGAAGCCACGCCTCTCTGAACTGGTCTCCCAAAAACAACAGCAGACGTCACACTGATTTGCAGGTATGTCATTTGTGCAATACTTTATTCTGGTCCCAAAAAAAGTATTTTGTGGATTCAAAATGACAAAAAAACAAATTACATTTAAAATTTAAAAAATTAAATTTTTAAAATTTGTCATTCTTTGAAAAAATCCACATTTATTTTTAAATTAGTAAAATAGTAAAATATATATATATATATATATATATATATATATATATTTGGGGGGCTGAAATTCTTTTATGGGGCCAAAATATTTTTGGGGGCCAGAACAAAGTAACACTGTAACTTGCTGTGAGTTCATACCTATGTCTTGAATTTGGAAAAAAATATATATATATATATTATTTATCACTAAAGAAGGGTTCGGTGAATGCGCATATGAAACTGATGGGTTCGGTACCTCAAAAAAGGTCAAGAACCACTGCCTTTTGATTCTAAAGGCACCCTATAGTTTCACAAACCAGCAACTGTACACCTTATTTATAGCTGTGAAGCACATTTATAGTATAAACTGCCGGCACTGGTTGTAATGTCTACAAAAATGTCTGAAAATACTACAGATCTTTATGACGAAGTAAAAAAAAATTAAAATAAAGTTTTAACATTAACATTTTGCTCCACATATTCAATATATTTAAAATATATTTTTTTAAAATCATTTGAATGAAAAATACAAAAGCTTTAAACTTTGTTCGAATTTTACTCTTTCATTTTTATCTGACATGCTCACAAATTTAAAACGAAGACCGGATAAAAACCTTTAAAATTTTCTCATACAAACTTCAACCACTAGGCGGCGGCAAAACTTTTTAAGCTCTTAAAGGTACTTTTTACCTCGCAGATTTAATACTTTCATTGAAAATTGCGAACAGAAAATAGTACTATGGGTTAGGATGCTAGATGCCTGCAGTTCACAGATATAAAAGGAAAGTTTTGGAGAGAAAGTTAACTGAGAGTTCATTGTTAAATGAAATTACAACTGGTACAAGAATAAGCATGCTGGGGGAAAAAAAACCCACAGCAGCCTGAGTGGTTTTTTGTTTTTTTGTCAGAAAAAAAAACAAAAAACAAAATATATATATATATATATATATATATATATATATATATATATATATATATATATATATATATAGTACATTGTACAATTCTATTTTTACATACCGTACTTTAAAATTTAATTCAGGCAAAAGTTGTAGTTTTCTTCAATACTTTATTATACAAAATGGCATCATTTAGTCTTTTCTGACCAAAATTAAAAATCTATTTTATCATCTGTGTGCAGTCTGCTTTTGTTGCAATTTGAATTTTTTGACCAGCAGACAAATTCCAGCCAGATAACTCATGCATGCATACAATAAGCTGTCTAACACAACTGTTTTATCTGCCTCTGTTGGTTGAGTAGCACAGCAGGACAACTCCACACAAAAGGTGATGACTAAAGAGACCTTTGAGATCCAGTCACTTAAAACTTTGACACAATTTTTTTCCGATTGGGTTCTTAATGCTTTGTTTGTATTGTGTGCTTTGTTTCAGAGCTCTGAGCTGCCTTCTTGCCTTTGCCTATGAAAAAGTTTGACATGAATCATCTTACAGTAGATATTATCCTTAATGTTTGATTTATTTTATATAGCATCTTCCTTCTTAGCCGCGGGAATTACTGTAGATAAGATAGATAAACTTTAAAAATCACATTCCAGAACATACAGGTCGATTTCGGGAAGTGAGCCTTTAAACATTAATAAATTTATGCTGAACTTTTCAACCTTAATCCGTGTAAGGTAAATATTTGTGGAGTTGAAAACTGACAGATCCACCAGATGTGGAGAATGTTTGTGTTAATTTGGCATTTTGAATGGTTATCCTGCTTATTGAGAATAACATTGACATGCTTGTGTCATGTCCATCCTTTATTTCATGCCTCTAAACCTTGTGCTACCAAACCTTTGGCCCTGTCCACAAGGGAATGTATTTTTTCCAAAATGAGTTGTTGAACACATGGCACCATTTTCAGAAATGTTTTAAATTACATGGAAATACACAAAGTTTCCCAAAACAGCATTTTTACCTGAAAGTGGCACTAAAGCCTCCATATTAAGTTAGTGGTACGTACAAGAAAACAAGAATGGCGAACAACAAAGCATGAGTTGAGTCTCTTGTAAAACTTTTTGCAGCTGCTGTCAAAACTTTAATGAGGTTAAAGAGTAAGGCAGCACAAGCACAGATATGTGATCCACCATTGTTGTTTTTATGATTTTTTAAAAAAGTTATATACCAGGTTATTGGTTGGACTAATGATTCACAACAGAGGCGTTTTCTCTGTCCACTCCGGAACTAGTTTATTAAAAGGCCCACATAAGCCGCCATCTTTGTGAAGGCGCGATGCACAAAAGGTTAAAAACGTTCCAGTTTTAGCAACAAAAAAAAACTTTACAGTTTGGACGGCGCCTCAGTCTCCAAGTGTGGTGGCAAAAGCTAATTGAATTTGTAATTTCTTTGAAAGCCTTACTAGCAAAGGAGTGGACTTGAGCTGTGAGACTTGAAAACTTGTTAAACCTCAGTCACAAACGTAATCACTTTAGACTCAATTTTATACCAAAACAAATTGCTGTTACGTTTAGTAGAGAGAAAAAACAGCTAGCTTGCATTTAACTTAATCTTACACAAAGAATGATGAGTCAGAGCCAATAAAATAACTAATGAATGCTAATGAATGGTTTATGTTACGTTTCATTCAGCTTTTCCATTCAATCATGGAGTGTAAAGTAATATGTTCTGACTCAAGTGTACTCGGGAGAGATTACAAATTGGCTTTTGAATCAGATGTTAGCATAACACAGACTTTCTTTTGTTAAATTAAACTATTTCCCCTGATTGTTTTGTGCTCACAGCAGGACTCTATGAAATGTTGAACCTAAATCTAAACAAAATCAGTGCATCCTAACTGGCAGATGGCAGCACCACGTTCATTTCTAGTAAAAGCAACTTGATCAGGAAGTAAATATATTTTTACAGCTGTATTGCAAACGCAGCTTTTAAAAATTATTTATAAGTATTCAAAACGATAATTATTCTGTGATTAAATGATGAATTTAGTGAAATAACTTGTTACACTCTTAGAATTTGAAGTTTGAGAATTGAACTCGACTTAGGACTTTAGTGTGTTTACCTGGGACTTAAAGCGTACATTTGGACATGAAAGTAAATTTAAAGTAGTTTAAAGTCGCTTATTTAAAGTAGTATGTGGTACATCATAATTATTCCTCAGTCTGGGGTAGAAGCATGCAGATAAAAGATACAAAATAATAATAAAATTTGCTATTGTTTGCATGAAAAAACCTTTTGTGCATTGAATAAAAGGTTTGTGTAATAAAAAGACATAAAAACTTTTGTTGTTTCAATCATGTGGGACATCAAGAAAACCAGTTGGGTTACCAGTAATTCTTCAAATCAGTAACCACTTGGAGTGATACTTTAGTGTGGTGAATTTTTAAGCTTTTATAGCGCAGAAACTTTTCTTAATTGGTACTTAATTGTACACATGAATAGGAAAGTAAATTCCAGTGACATGCTTGCCACTCTTTGTCAACAACACTGACATGAAACAACTAATAAGCACAAATTAAAGAACAAAAGGTGACCCAAATGCTTTTCAAATGTTCTTTTTTCAAAATGATGGCAAATGTTATGCACTTTGACTCTCACCAACTCTACTGTTGTGTTGGAAAGTTAGATAACCTTGCAGCCGATCTCCAGCAGTCATTGGACGAGAGGCGGGTTACATCACAGGACCCATTATAACTAGTAAAAGTGATTTTTATTTTGTGGATTGCAACATAAAAGCAATATTTCCCCAAATAAATATAAGACTCAATACCATTCTGATACAACCAAAAAAGTTAATTCCTGCCATAGTGTATGCAAGTGACTAGTTACCCATTTTCTCAATAGTGGTCAGTTTGTTTCAATGCCGTTTGGTCATTTACAATAATAAATATAAACAGAGCTCACCTTATTTGAATAGATAGTGTATTATTATATTTTAAATAACCTGCTTAGAGAAGACAGTCCCCAGAAACCTTTTGTACATCCAATCCCTTTCTCTCAACAGGATTAAGCGTCTCAGTCATTGCCATCCTGCATTTACAAAACAAGAACTTGCTCTCCTTTATGTAACCTCTAATCATCTTCTTGACAGTCCCCAAGGTGTAGGCGTAGCACGCCATTTCTGTGTAATTGGAGGAGTATGCTGAACTCAACTGGCATGGAGTGAAAATTGGTGTTTGGTTTCATGTCATCGTAATAGTGATTAGTCAGGTTTTTGAAGCTGAATGGATGAATACCAAATGGCCAAAATCCATAAAGATGCACGTCGTCACAAAGCTCCAATGCCAGGCTTGTCATCATGACTCCGGTGCTGAGCCGTGCTTCTTTCAGCCCGTGTGTGTGCCAGAATTTAGAGAGTTTAATGAGGTATTCAGGGTTGATGAAGACAGGGTGGATGGCAGATTCAAAGTCCTGAATGGTGTAAAGAGTTCGCATGCAAACAGCTGTATTCATGCCAAAGGAGAATGCAGGAAGGAGCAGCATCGAGTTGCCGTAGCTACTCAGCTTTTCCATTAGCGGACGTCGACGTCCTACTAGAGACTCAAACCTACAAATATAAATATAATGTGAAAAAAAAACAATCAGTGATGTTTTTAAGATGACAAAATAACCTTAGTGGCTTAGCTACTCACTTTTTAAAGAGAATGGTTGGGTTTGCCGTTACAAGGTTTGTCTTGGTACCAACGTCTTTCTCATATCCGTCTGACAAAGGAGGCAGGTTGCACCTGAAGAACAAACGTGAATTCAGATATGACAGTTTTCAGATATGACACATTTTCTTTTCAACATTTTTTTCACCTGATGACAAAATCAGCTGAATTGATCATTTTTCCACAGCTGCTGTTTGCCACGATCCCACCATTCCCGATAACAGCACACGTGTCCCATCTTTTATTTGAGAAAGGATGACCCTGAAATCATAAAATACATCACGTCAGGGATCTGCAAATGAGGCGCAAGTTATAGCGTGAACAGGCCACCAGTCCATCACATGATTGCCAGAGACACATAATTCACAGGTGTAAATAATGATGACACAACACTAATGACCTATGTAATTATTTATTTTGTTGTATGAAGACCAGATCCAGCCAGGTGTTTTGCAATATACCACGGCGGCAACCAGAATGGTTGTTAATTTTACAAAAAAAAGTTAATTTTACAAAATGCTGTCCCTTTAAATCTGCAATGTATGTAGGGCGTTTCACTCCTTACGTGTTTGACTTTGGACGGGAAGCAAGTGAAAAGACTAAGGGCAAGGCCGTTCTTTACAATGACAGTGTTACATGGATAGTACTTGGAAACATGGGTAAGGAACATATGTTGAACAAAACAGTGCTAATAAACAAGGGAGTGGGAGACAAGAGTAGAGATAAGATAAAGAAAGGATCCAGGAAGGAGCAATGAAGAGAGGGAGCTTTACATATCGAGGAAGGCTTAGTGAGATGACAGGAAAACCAGAGGAGCTGGGAAGGGATGAAAGCTGACACACAGAGGGAATGTGAACGATAAAGAAAGAGAATGAAAAATGGTGGAAAGAAACCTCAACCTAATATAAACAGTAAATAGATAGAAACACTGATGGCAAAAGATAAATGTCAAGGTATGACGAAATAAACAATAACTTTAAGTCCAGAAATAATTTTTTTCATTAACTTTATTGTCTTTTGGTTAATTTTGCACCATTCAGCCAGAGGAGTGAGATGTTGGGGAAAATCAACTACATGTTGAGGATTTAGAAATCAATTATGAGTGAAACATTACATGACAGAAACCCCGTGGGGTAAGATTTAAAGTAACTTATTTTCCCAGCATCTTTGCATGATCCAGCAGAGTAAAGCTGCTGGTTTACAGCATCCACAACTCCACCTTCCTCTGCCAAAAATCATAAATTGACGGTGATCAGAAAAGCACCGCTCAGCTTTTCTAGACACCCTCTAGAGACATTATTTAATTTGCAACAATGTTAATAAAACCCTGGACTTTATCACCCCAAATTCCAATTCCATTTAATGCATATTTCTAATCTAATAAGGTAATATATAAGAAAAAAAAACTCGCTTTAGTCATTTTGGTGCTTGATCCAATTTCAGCTGAAGAAAACAGCAGTGGTCTGCTCAGTGGCACCTGACTGGCCCTTATTATCTGCAAAGCTCATATAGCAAGACAAGCTAAAGCGGTTTTCATCAATCCAAACAACATTTCCTGACAATTGAGACGTTGACATTATGTCACAGTAAACAAAAGAAAAGGATTTTTGGACATGATTTATGCTTGTTTGACGTGTATAGAAAGCTTTTGATGTTATTCACTGCATGTCGTTTGAGATATTCTGTCTTTTAAAAATCAGAAAAGTATGACTGCTTTAGAAAACCGACGAGCTCAATGGAAACTGACTGCAAAACAGAAAGTGCTCAGATGCAAGTGTAGAATCCTAGAAAGGGCTGACCTTAAGAAAAGAAAAGGATGACTTTAGGCCTTTTGTTTAACCAACAAAAGTTTTTGTTATTTAAACACACAATGTCGACAAACACTTCGTTTGCCTAGAACAAAAGGATTACTTTTTCTAAGTTAGTCTTTTGTAGGTTAGTCTAGAAAGACTAGAAAAGGTTTGTTTGAAATGTTTGTCGACATTGCGTGTTTAACCAACAAAAACTTTTAGAAAAAACATTTTACTATGGATAAAACAAATAAGTGGCTAATATAGCTAACCTTCTTCATTTTGTCCCCACCTCAGACAGGTTTGCGTTTTTCTTTTGGTTTTATTTTCTTTTACAATAAAGAAACCCTTATAGTCGACTATAAATGTCTAGTCTATTGAACTACACCCTTATAAATACAAAGGGTGTATTTATACACCCTTTGTATAAATAGTCATCTAATGATTGACTAGTCATTATATGACTAGTCAATCATTAGTCATCTAATGACTGACTAGTCAGTCATTAGATGACTAATGATTGACTAGTCATTATATGACTAGTCAATCATTAGTCATCTAATGACTGACTAGTCAGTCATTAGATCTACTGGTCGCACTGGAACTGTATCAGTATTTTTAAGTGAAAGATAAACATAAATACTCAACATTAATCTTTACCTTCCATCTTAACTGCTGTTCTCCCCGCCAAAATGTCTCGCAAAATAATCTGTTTCTAGTCTTAGTTTTGTTTCCTATTGTCTTAGTTATTAGGCTACGAGAATTCTTCTAAAAATTATTATTTTGTCGTTGTCTAAATATTCTAAAAAAAACTTAGAGGGAGATTATGTGATTGGATCATCTTGTATTACTGGTGAGAAATAGACCTGATGTAAATATTTGTTTTTAACAGCTTTGTCCCTGCCATGTTTGTGATTTTTAGCTTGTAGCTTGTTGAATGCTGGGAACTTGTCAGGAATAGTTTGTTGAAGGACTATGACTGTGTGGTTTTTGCTCTATAAACTATTGAACTAGACCCTTATTAAAGTCCTATCTTTGATAAGGGTGAAAGATAGGACTTTGACAGGACTTTGTACAAGAGATCTGGGAGACTTTTAATGTGCCAATAAATTGGCGTTAAACCATTATCTCTCCCATGTCACCAAGGAGGGTAGAGATGGCTCTGTTGTTTCTAAAGGAAGAATATTAAAGAAAAATGAAAGAACCATGATGTTCAAGACATGATGTGTTGTAAGAAAACAACTTACTTTTGGAAATAAGTCGTAAATCTGTTGGGTCACATTCAAAATCCTCTTCCTCTCACCATCATAAACAAGCCTGGATCCCACTGCAGTGTTCGTCTGGGTTATGATGGCTTCGTCAAAACCATTGACGTTCACTCTGAGGTCCAACCTGTGAAATCATAAAAAGCCATGTTAAACTTTCTCTTTTGGGGTATATTAACTACAGCCAAGTTCAGTAATTTACAATGACATGATGAGGCGATAGAAAAAGTCCTTACCTGAATTTTTCATAGTTGAAGTCTTGTTTTGTCCAGGTTTCAGAGTATATCTCTAATGCCTGCTTAATTTTCTCTCTGGAAAACAAAGACACATTCAACAACAAAGTAAGCTGTTATTTTCCATAGTGATAACGTATCTTGATTTCACTCTGACATGAACAAAGAGACTGCTAAAGTAAATAGCTGCAGATGTTTCTTTTCTCACCCGCAGTTTTTACATGAAGCAATGGTGTTAGGTGCGCTTCTCATCTTATGCTGGTTTTGGTTACTTTCCCCATTGCTGTGATAGATACCCAAAAAGAGAAAAAGCAGAAAAAATATTAGCAAAATGATAAACACATTCACACACATTTCATTTGTCAGAAATTTTGCGATTTTTAGCTGTTATATAAAAAAAACTATTATTTTCCATTCACCAGCTCTGACAGTTACAGAGAAGATTTTCTAACTTTTAAGTACTTAGAGTACTAACGTCTTTGGTAATATAGCCTAATTACTTTTATTAGCACATTTCACTGAATAAAGAATTACACAATTACAAACATGTTTATGCAACACACCAATGTTTGAATTGGTTGAAATAAAAAACTTTTTGCTGCCAACAAACTTACTCATGGAAGTGTTCCCTGATTAATGCTTCTGATTCTAACATGGATTAATCTCATTTAAGGCTTTAGTCAATTCATTCGATTGATGAATTTCTACCAAATACACTTTGTTGAATTTTATTCGTCCAAAAGTGTTTCTAGGTTACTGTAGCAAAATGTTATTTTCTTTTAAAAGAACTGGTTTACAGATTTCAAATACCAACTAAAGCTCAGCATGTCATGCGGCTTAGAGTTTCTGAATGACTGTTTGCAAAACATTTTTTACTACTTTGCTTTAAGTAGAGGCTTTATGGAACGTAGCTGAGTTTGACAGTTCTTGTAAAACAGGTATGATTAGGAACATTTCACTGGTAGAAGGGGTAAACCTTCTACCAGTGAAATGTTCTTGTAATGTACTTATCCTGCAACCAGAACGCTGCTGATTCAAGTCCAAAATTCTCATTGTGTCCCAGGGAGAACACTAAACCCAACTTCCTTATTAATAAATATATTGGTGTGATTGCAGGTGCAGAATTACAACCACACTTCCACCTACTTACTGGAAGTGAGGAAGTGAATGAAAAATGCATGAAATTGTAAAGCGTCTGTGTATTTACAGAAGTATTTATTAATAATAATATTTACATTTGTAGTTACTGTACTATTCTGTCCAATATATAACAGACAATTTACCCAAATTTTTTCAACAACCCTCAAGTGAAATGCATTGTTAAATAACTAAACATTTAAATAATTTGATCTTCTCATGGCTCACAATTTTTTAAATTTAACATTAACTATATGTAAAATGTACACCAGAGATTAAGCAATGACAATAGTTAAACATTAAGCTGGAATGAAGCCTGTGTGTTTTTTTTGCGTTCTCACGGCAGGCTTTCTGGGAGGAGGGGGAAGTGGCAAAAATTATCTGAGGTGTGACACCGCGTACAGGAACAGCTTCAAAATTCTCCAATTCTCTTTCAAAACGTATGTATTTTTCAAAACTCATAATTCAGTACTTTTACTTTTATTGGATTAATATTTGACTAGCAGTACTTTGACTGAAGTAGTGAAACTGAGTACTTTGTCCACCACAGCCTATTTGTAAACAATTTAGATTGCGTTATTCAAGTAGTTCAGAAATTATTTTCTGTCAAAATGTTATATTTTATGCAATTTCTACAAAAATGTTCTGAAAGTTACAGTAGCATTATTACAGTGATAATAAAAAAAAGTTGCTTTTTTTCCCCCTGAAAATGTTCCTGAAGTATGTTTGTTTATTTCTCTTCAAAGAACAACTGTTAATCAGAGAAGAAGAAACTGAATTTCTAGTCACAGAAATAAAAAAAATGT
The DNA here is from genome assembly GCF_002775205.1 of Xiphophorus maculatus. NCBI lineage: Eukaryota > Metazoa > Chordata > Actinopteri > Cyprinodontiformes > Poeciliidae > Xiphophorus > Xiphophorus maculatus. The sequence goes on along the minus strand of NC_036458.1, from coordinate 6,144,080 downwards.
TGTTTGTGTGGATGCGGTTAAAAAACCTAAGCATTTTTTGTCACAGAAAAATGTGTTTTTGTCTTCTAAAATGTTAAAAGTTGCTTACCTGATGTCCTGTAAGTACCACACCAGAGTCAACAAACTCCCAATGAAGATGATTGAAGTGAAAATCCTTCCCCTCATCCTTTTTGTCCCTTCCTGCTAACTTTTCCAGATAGTCCCCTCACCTTCCGTCTGCTTTTCTGCATTGGAAAATTTTGAAGCTGTTCCTGTACGCAGTGTCACACCTCAGATGATTTCATGCAAATTCCTCCTCCCCCCAGAAAAACTGCTGTGAGAACGCAAAAAAAACACACAGGCTTTCATTCCAGCTTAATGTTTAACTGTTGTCATTGCTTAATCTCTGGTGTACATTTTACGTATAGTTAATGTTAAATTTAAAATTTAAAATCACAAAAAAATTGTGAGCCATCAGAAGACCAAATTATTTAAATACGAAACAATTAGACGAGATAAAGAATTTTGTTTTCTTTTATCTCATTCCAAACTGTTTCCTGAATATCTGGTTGGACTCGATGAATGCCGCTCTCCCCGACAGTATTTGGAAGTTATTTTAGGTTTGTTTGTTTTTTTGGCAACTTATTTGGGTAAGTGAGTCACTCTTGAAAACTTTTGACAAAGTTCATTTTTTAATAAATGCAGACATATCACATCTTTCCATGACATTGGGGAAACTGCATTTTGTTAACTAGCAGCATTCAAATGAAGAAGATGAGCGTCGGCTGAGCTTAAAATACCCACATAAAAATACTCAAGCAAAATACCCAAATTCAGTGTACACGTGTCACACTGACTTAAAAACTGTTAAAAATCCAAGTTTGTGAAACTTAATAAAATAAAAATGTCCTGAAAGTAAAATAAAAATGTCCTGAAAGTTACAGTAGCATTATTACAGTGATAATAAAAAAAAGTTGCTTTTTTTCCCCTGAAAATGTTCCTGAAGTAAGTAAGTCTGTAAAATTCAGCTGAAATACAAACAAATTTGTGATGGAGGGGAATGTTTCAGACATAATGCGACCACTTTAACATCTAATAATTTCATCTGGCTCAGTATAGATTTAACAACAGGTCTTGATCCACCGCCACCATCATAATGTTTAGTGTTCCTTAGAATAATGGGCTTGGCTGTTTAAATAGATCTGTGTAATTTTAACACTTGTCTAAACACAAAGTGACTGCAAACATTTGAGACAAGTTTTATAAATACAGAGAAACTTTATGATCAGAAACTATGAACCATTCTTTTTAATTTAACACTTAAATCTCTATATTGTGAGTCTCTCCATGTCAAGCCATCTCTCTGAGCAGCAAATAGTGCCACCTACTGGTGTAAATTAAAAGTAACTACCATTTTTAAAGTTTGTTGCACCTTTTGCATAAAATAAAGCTTCATTCCCACCTCTGAATTTTGCCCTGAGATTCTAAGTTCATAGTGATCATAGCTTTTTCAAATTAATGATTAAATTTCCATTTTTTTCAATGCTCTGTGCTGTCAAAAATTAGATATAAAAGGAAAAACTCATACTCCCTCCTTAGGCAAGAGCCTTTTGCTCAATCTAACCTTCTTGGGTTTGGCTAATGGGAGATACATGCAATGTGTTTTTCTCCACTTAGATGTAAATATAAATATAGACAATATAAATAGATATGCAAAATAAGTTTGAACATTCAGCTTTGCTTTATTTTCCGAAAAAGAAATTTGATTCATTCCACCAAAACAAACACACTTAACTCATATAGTTGAAATAATCAAATAATCAGACAAAAATGACCTGAGTAAGAGAAAGTTTCAAAAGTAATTTTGAAATTATTTAATTTATTAGGGGGGAAATGCTATTCAATTTTAGAGAATAATTGTACTCCTGTTGGAGTACTTTTGTTTCGTCAGCCATGAAGGCTCATTACTGTTTTTTCCATTTGTGGATAATGGTTCTCTCAAGAGGTCAGGCACTTATAGAAATATTATAATTGCATTTTATTTGTGGAACCTGCAACTGTTTAAAAGTGCCCTATCATTTAAACAGGTTAGGGTAGGCCTATGCACTACACAAAACATGATAAATGCCTTTTTTATAATGTTATTTTTAGATAATGAGATTTCAGTCTGGACAGTTCTGAATATTTTGAGCTCCTTTCAGAATGGCTACATCCCCCAACTCAAAGTTCATACTCACGTGAAAATGGATGCAAGCAAATGCTTAATTATACAACTTTACATCTTTGAAAAGCATTAGTAGAGCCTCATGTACAGCCAACAAGGATACAGCAAGTGGTTTCTGAATGGTAAGTCAACAACAAAACACTTGTCTTTTCCAAGTGTTTTGGAAAAGACAAAACAGCGCATATAGAGGTAAAACCAGTTGATCAAGCATGCAGGAGTTCCACTTGGGTTGCTAGGTAACAGGCTGGGCAGTGGTTGCTAGGTAACTGTTCCTGCTGAGTTGTTACTTTACATTCTGGAGGTTTTTTGAAACTTCTTATATTTCAAACACTGAAAAACATTAACTTATTGCCAAAAAACAGCTGGATGTTGTTTTTTTAGTGCTTGGACATTTTTTAAAAGCAGTACAACCCATATGGAAGTACAAAAATGTGCAAAATGTAAATTTTTCATAATACATTCCATTTAAAGCAGTGGTTCTTAACCGGGGTTCGGTGAGTCGGTTTCAGGGGTTCGGCGGAGCCTCCGCCACAGAGGTCAAGACACACCTGACTCATTATGTAAATTTGTGATGACACGCCCCGCTTGGCCATCACTTGCTGCAGATGATCACGTTACATTAATTGGCCAATCAGTACTGCAGGGAATTTAGTGTGCTCAGTAGTCACTGTGTGACTGTCGTAGTCGTACGTTGTGTGGTTTCTTTCTTAATATTTTAATCCAGTCACACTGATTTGCAGGTATGTAATTTGTTGTGAGTTGTGTTGGTTTTGTTCTTTGATGAAGGTGATGTTCATGCACAGTTCATTTTGTGTACCAGTAAAAAAACATATACCTATGTCTTGAATTTGGAAAAAAATCATATTTGATTTATCACTAAAGGGTTCGGTGAATGTGCATATGAAACTGGTGGGTTCGGTACCTCAAACAAGGTTAAGAACCACTGCTTTAAAGGCACAAACCTGAGTAGACATTGACAGGGTTTTTTGTCACCATTATATAATCTATGTATATAAAAATTATCCAAAGTTTTCCAATCTTCAAGAAACTAAACTATGTCTTGGCAGTGGAATTTCACACAATTTACAGAAAGCTTATGTTTCCACTGGGTGTGTGACATCTATCTTATCATAAAACCTTTCATTCAAAAGAAGATTACATGTCTTGATAGATGGATCTTTTTTAAATCTTCCTCCAAGGCTAATAATAATCACCTGGTTCACAGTCCCCCAAGTGTAGATGCAACACACCTTGGGTGTGCAGTTTCAGCAGTAGGTTGAACTCCGTTGGCATGGCATGGAAGTTCTTTTTATCTTGTTTATCATCATAGTAATGGTTACTCAAGTCTTGGAAGCTGTGTGGGTGAATACTGAAGGGCCAGAATCCGTACAGGTGCACATTGTCACAAATTTCCAGCGCCAGGCTGATCATCATAATGCCACTGCTGAGCCGTTGCGCCTTCACGCCCTGAGATTTCCAGAAGACGTCCAGACTCTCCAGGTACTGTGGGTTCAGGAAGAGAGGCCGGATGGGACTTTTAAAGTCCTCAACGGTGTAGAAAGCCCGCAGAGACACAGGAGTGTTCATGCCAAAGGAGAAGGCAGGAAGAAGCATCATGGAGTCGCCATAGTTACGCAGCTTCTCCACAAAAGGACGCCGGCGTGTCATTAGAGACCCATACCTACAGCCATAAAACACATATGAAGACAGGTGGTTGTATATGACAAAATTACCTCTTAAATTCATAAACTCGCTCACTTATCTAAGAGGATACTCGGATTTACTGTCACAAGGTTTGTCTTACTACCCACATGTTTCTCATATCCGTCTGAAACAGGAGGTAGGTTACACCTTAGATGCAAAATAAACACAGATGCTGTTAAATGGAATTTATGCAGCATAACCATAATTATACAGTATCTAAACTGGAACATCTTTCTCACCTGATGACAAACTCCGCTGAATCAATCATTTTGCCACATTGGCTGTTTGCCAGGATGCCGCCGTTCCCAACAACGGCACAAGAGGCCATTGTTTTGTTTGAGAAAGGACTAACCTGGAATCAAAATTTAAAGATTAAATCATGGTATGGAAATGTACATTGCTGTATGGAAAGAAGTGTTGAAAGTATTTGTTGATATTTTTCATTTTTAGTTGTTTGACTTCTGGATATTGAGCTTGGTTTTAACTAAACTCTAACTTAACTAACTAAACTGTTTTTTTTATGTTTAGTTGTACTTTCACTGATTCTTTGTTTTCTCATCAATTTTGATGGAAAGTTTATAATTCATACTTGTACATTGTTGTAGCCACATTGCAAAAACACCAAATCTTACCAAGTATATCTCTTGCAAATATCTTAGTACACTTAGTTTAAGATAAAGCTAACTTTAAAATAACTTTCCACCAAGATAAAGGAGTTTGTTTTAAGCAAATAATTCATTAATATCGATTTTAAAAGTACTACTTCCATTGGCAGAATTTTTTCACTCATAAAATGGGAAAAAATTTGTTCCTATAAGTGAAATAATTGTAAAATATTAAACTGTAACAGACTGAATGTTCTGTTTGGGGTTTTTATGTATTTTTTGTGTGAAAAATGTTTTTGTGGTTTTTGGTGTTGATGTTCTTGATACACTTGAACCTAATCTCTAATTTGTGGGCTGCATGTAGATTAAAGCTGACAAAGAGAGCAAGAAAAAGCAGAATACAAATGATTTAAAGATGTTTTACACCTGCTTATCAGCGTTATTTTCCCTTTGTTGTGGTACACTGGAGCGACGGTAATTTTTTAAAAGTTTAATAAACAACAAACACTGGACTAATTGCCTCCTTTGTTTGTAAAACGTGGCGACATTCATAACAATCATGAAATAGGATGAAATACTTCATAGTAAAGCTAAGCTAATTTTTTACCCTAATTTTAACAGTGGCAATTATGTAAAACTAAATTATTGAATAATTGTTGGCATATTGACAAATCCAGTAATATATATCAATGCCTGTGTGCTGACAGTGGTTTAGAAAAGTCTATTGAAAGCTTTCCTCAACATATATGTTGTTTGTATTTTAACAACATTAAAGAAACAGAAATAACTCACCTTTGGGAAGGTGCTGAAGAGCTCTGCATTTATTTGAGCTGCCCTCTTCTTTTCCCCATCATAAACAAGCTTCGATCCCAGTGGAGTGTTCATTTGGCTAATGATGGCTTTATCTAACCCATGGCACCTGCTGCTCAGCTGCTGACTGGGGAATAACAAGGACTCTATTCATTGCATGTATAATGGAAAATTATAAATTGTAAAGTCAAAAAACACACATTAACGAGCCCAGTGACAGACTACACCACTCTATCCTCTGCTGGAGGCAGGCTAGCTCAAAGCAAGTGGAAGATGGATGTTTTTAATGAAAATTTACATTTTTATAAAGGAATAAGTGAAGCAGTTGTGGGTTTTTCAGGAACAAAATCTATGTACTTAAACCATTCCATATAAGTTTATTTTTTGCAGTTAGTCATTTTTATAGGATGCTCTAGGATGCTCAAATATCGTAATTTAATTTACAGATTAGTTTACAGGACATGATTCTAATAAGATGAAAATAACTAAGCAAACTCACTTTAGTAGATAATTTCTATCACATAGCTATTAGTTAATGTAAGTAAGTTATTTGAACTTGCCTTAAGTCATCGGCTGTCAAAGCAAGTACAAATTAGTGCATCGTCGGTATTAAAAGTCCTAAAACAAATGAATATCCTGATATAAAATCACACATAGCTACTAGATTCTATGTTACTAATTATGTGAAATTTGTCGATCCTGGAATAAAGTAATCACATATGACCCAGTATGACTCAGCACAGTCTTTTTAAATAACACGACATAACAAATCTTATTCAATCACCGGGGTTGTTGATGGTCACAGATATAACAGAGCAAAATGTCTCCACAAACCACTCTGTAAGGCTTTCCTGACACTAGCCTGGAAATAGTTTTATCCCTGATTAGAAGAGAATCATCCTGAAGGTCTCATTTACTTTGAAGAGACACTGCAAGAAATTGGCAGCCTGTGTGACTAAGTATCATAGTCCAGGTTTTAGGAAACCCTGGGGCAAGCATACTTCAGACTTGGGCTCATGTTACGTTGTATGTAACATGAGCCGATTCATTGAGTTGGTACGTTTCAATGAGTTATTTAACTACCTCAGAGAATACAATGGTTCCCTCTCTGCCTTCTGGATGTCTCACGTGAAAATGGATCTTGCAAGAAATCAGAGCCATCATTTCATGGTGTTTGGTGTATGATAAACTGAAACTATACAATATATCTGCCTTACTATGATGCTCAAATGTCTCTCCTCAAGGTTTATCATCCTCATGTTCAAGCCTACTTTGTAAAGGGTGGGGTTTTCTGTCTAGCCAGGAAGGCACAATCCATCTGACAAGATTCGAATAGAAGAGTGTAAATAAGGATACTAAGATTCCCGGAGAAACCAAAAGGTTTCAGCTTGAAAACCAGATACTCTCGCTTCAAAAAACAGAATTCAGTATATATGGTAGCGTAGGAACATGACAGACAATGAGTCCACTGAAAGCGTGAGACATCACAATCTACAGAAGCCTAGGACAGAGAAGGACAGAGGTCAATGCCTTTGTAGAACTTATGGAGAAAAGCTAAACACTCTAAGTCACAGGTGTCAAACTCCAGTCCTCAAGGGCCGCTGCCTGCAGTTTATAGATGTGCCACAGATACAAAACGCTGGAATGAAATGGCTTACCGTAATTACCTCCTCCTTGTGTAGATCAGTTCTGCAGAGCCTTGCTAATGACCTATATTATATATATATATATACTGTATATATATAGTATTGCATTATGATTATGGTGCAGCAGAGGCACATCTAAAAGTTGCAGGGCACCGGCCCTTGAGGACCGGAGTTTGACATCCCTGCTCTTAGTCAACATCAGTCAGACATCATCAGTCTACATTTGGTAAGAATCAGGGATAACTGTCTTTTAAAACGTATAAGTTGGGTCAAATCTTTTGGGCTTTATTCCTCAAATGTGACAGACTGTCACATTTCAGTTAATTGGAATCACGCGTGGATGTATTTTAAACTCACTGCTTTCTTGCTTGACACAATTGGAAAGTCAAAATAAATCAGCCAAGAGATGATGAAGAACTGCACAAGTCTGGTTTATCTTTGGGAACAATTTACAGATACTTGAAAATGTCCGTTCAAACAATTATAAGCAAGTGTAGACATAATGGGAATGTCCATCATGCCAGCTCAGGAAGGAGGCAGGTTCTGTGTCCCAAAGACAAATGTGTTTTGGTTCAAAATGTGCAGATTAACCCCAGGACAAATGCCAGAGATGTCGTGTAGATGCTGGGTGAAAATCTTAATCTTTGGAGACATGTCCTGTGGTCTGTTGAAACTAAAGTGGATCTGTTTGGCCATCATGACCATCGTTACATTTGGCGGAAAAACATGGTTGCTTGTCCCATCCTAACTGTGAAGTACGTCATGCTGTAGGGCTGTTTTGTTGCAAGAGTAACTGATAGACTTCATATAATAGATGCCATCAGAAAGAAAGAACTATATGTGGAAATATTGAAGCAACATCTAGAGACATCAGCCAGGATGTTAAAACTTGGGTGGAGATTTGTATTCCAAATGGAAAATAACTCTAAGCATACAGCCAAAGTGGCTACAAAGTGACTTAAGGACAACAAAGTTAACGTTTTGGTGTGGCCATCACAAAGTGCTCGTGTCAGTCTGATGGAGAAGTTGTGGGTAGATGTGAAAAGATGTGTGCGAGTGAGCCGACCTACGAAACAGAATCAGTTAGACCAGTTCCACAAGTCATACAGTCTAAAAGACAATTATACCTGATACTGATCAAATGTATACATTTAAATTCAAGGAACGTTACAAAAAATCTCCAAAAAAGAATGTTCTCACTATGTTTTCTAGCACTTACCAAATAGAAATAATTTTGCTAATTCTAACTTAAAACAAGAAAGGTTTGGTCTGTCTTACCTCAGACCGTGAGAATTTTTTTGGTGTGTTTTTTATTCCATGTATGCATGTAAATATCTGGTTTCAGTTGTCAGGTACGTAACCTGACTGGAGTCAAACTGCTTACCAACAACCACGTTTCATAACGCAATGAATAAGTAAAACGTTAAGACTTTCTCAAGTTTCAAAAATAGAGAAGTAACACAGGAAGAAAACAGGAATGGAGTCTTGAAAGCAGATAGAAATCTCTTAGGGTGTATGATAATAATTTCAATATGAGAGACCTTCACATTAGAAAGGTCTTGGGTCATCCAAGTGGTCCATTGCCTTGTCCAGATGGCTCACTCCAGAAAACGAGCAAGAAAGTTGGAGAAATCAGTGTCAGCAGTTGATGATGCTGAAGAATAGTCTGTATGCATCACTGATGCAAATGTGTGTTGTTTTATTCAGTGTATGTACATGTGTGGTTTCAGCTATATGTTCAGAGATAAAATGGTTTTGTTTGAAAACTCTCTAATTTGGGGAAAGTTACAAAAAAATATCTAGAGAATTTCAGAATCTATGTTTTCTGAAATTTAGCAAATAGAAATAATTTTGGTAATTCTAACTGACGTAAAACAAGAAATGTTTGGTCTGCATTAACTTGTTCAGACAGTGGGAAAAAAAACTTATATGTGTCTTTTTAAATCAAGTATAGGCAATAATTTGCTACATGCTCACCAAAATGGAGAGGAAGTTTCACAAGAGAACATTTAGATAAAGGCTTAAAAACACTCACATCCCACAATGATGCAATAAAAAAAAAGCAGAACCTAAATACAGAAAGCAGATGGAAATCTCTTTGGGTCCATTGCCCTGTCCAGATGGCTCACTGCAGAAAACAAACAAGCTTGCTCTCACAAGACGTGGAAAAATCAGGGTCAGCAGTTGATGATATTGAAGAATAGTCTGCATGCATCATTGATGGAAAGAGCTCAGCTTTTCACTCAACCCTGACAAGTTGGTGGAGAAGCTAGACTAAGAGCAGGACTGTGTTGGTCCTGGAGTTATTTAATAAAGGAGTTATTTAACCACCTGTCCCCAGAATGTCCAAGTCAACTTCCTTACCTCCTCCACAGTCACATTCTGCACAGGCGTGCCCCTAGGCTGTGTGCTCAGCCCCATCCTTTACTCAAGGACAACTGGAGAGAGTCAGTAGCTTCAGACTCAGATACTTTGGATTTACCTTCTGCAGAAAAATCTGTGACTGCTGAATCGTGAATATGCCAAGATCCATTACAAGTCTTTGATTAGTTTTTTCCAAAAATAATAGATATATTGCCCTCAAAAATGACTTGTTTTGTGCTGAATGATTTTTTCGTTGTTACATATCTCTAAATACTTTTTAAAGACAAGCTTAAGCAGTGAGAGTAAGACCAGTAGCTAAAACTGAGTCCTCACCTCACACATACTCGTAAACTCGGCTCTTACGTTTATTTTCACAGTCAAGGTAAAGGAAATGTCTAAAATCAACAAAACAATTTAACAAAAGAGGTTTTTACCTAAAATTTTTGAAACTGTCCTCCTGCTTTCTCCAAGTTTTGTAGTAAATATCTAATGCTTTCTTTATACTCTCTCTGCAACAAATGAATAAAGAGATTTCGTAAGTATACACAGGGCAGAAGTGGAACAAAACAAAACAAGGCTCCAACAGTTCTTACCCACAGTTTTTGCAGGAATCAGTAGACCGGGGGATGATTTTCATCTTGGGCAGGTGTCTGTGAATTTTCACATTTCTGGGACACCAATGAGAGAAAAAAACCCACCAAAATGACAAACATAGTCCTCAACAAATGTTTTTCCTATGTAGTCTGTTTTATTATTGATTAGAGAAGAAGCCAAACCTTAAAGCACAGTCGAAATGAAATGTTATTCACTTTAGTTTAAGCCTGTCTGAATTTTCTGTCTCCATGAATGGTCAGCATCTTTGATTTTGTTTTTGATCTTGATGACGTGGTATCTTTATCACCTATTTTGAAATAATGCCGTCCTTCCTCCCTTTTTCTTATCTCTGCAGTTTTTTTTTGTTTTCATTTTAACTCTAGTCTTTGTGTTAAGTTTCATAAAATTCGAGACCAAACTTCAGCTTTAGGAGAAAACAAACACAGCTTTAATTAACATTTGCAAATGAAGAAAACCATGGTTTTCTCACATGCTAGAAAACTACCAGAAACCTCCCTATTGCTTACCACTGCTGTAGGAGCACAAATCGAGTTTGTCAGTAATTATAAATATCTTGGTTTTATTCTAGATAATGAACTCTCTTTTAAAAATCACATAGCAAATCTACTACGGACATTGAAAATGAAAATTGGGTTTTATTATCGAAATGGATCTTGTTTTACACTCAAAGCTAGAAGAAAATTGGTAGCAGCAACATTCCTGCCACTTTTGGATTATGGAGATGTTTTATACAATACAGACCAAATTTTTGGACAAAGAGTTGTGTCCAAACTTTTGGTCTGTACTGTATATGAATGCTTCGACCAAATATCTTCAATCATTAAATATTGTGTATCATTGCGCTTTAAGATTTATAACCGGTAGCAGACGTCTGACACATCATTGTGATTTGTACGCAAAAGCTGAATGGCCTCCTTTAAGTGTACGGAGAAACAATCATTTAATGATCCTGATGTATAAATCTTTACTCGGTCTAACCCCAGCATATTTATCCACTCTCCTACATAGAACTGTCAGTTTTCGTTCTCTACGCTCCAATAACATTATTCTTCTGCATGTCTCACGCTTTCGAACTGAAAAAGGGAAGCAGGCATTCAGTGTGTTGGCCCCCACAGCGTGGAATCAGTTGCAGTCTGAACTTAAGATGTCGGAAATTATTTCACTGGACTTATTTTGAGCAGTTCTTAAAGATAAGCAGCAAGATTCTATGAAACAGTGTCATTGTTTTTAAATTGTTTTTGTTGTTTTATACTTGTGCATATGTATTAATTGTTTTTATCTTGTAACCAGGTTGCTATGTATTGCAAATTTTTTTGCCCAGGTCCCTCTTGAAAATGAGATCTAAATCTCAACGGGGTTTACCTAGTTAAATAAAGGAATATACTGTATATACACATATATATATATATATATATATATATATATATATATATATATATATATATATATATATATATATATATATATATATATATATATATATATATATACATAGTATATACTGTATATATAAAACATACAAAGATCACATCTCAGTGAGAATCGGATGAGTTCTGACTTGGGGCTGAACGTCCCCTCATCTACATAGGATGCATCACAGATCACATAATCACACCTCCTGGCTCAAGTGTGAGGCAAAAATCTATAAGTAACTTATCTGTAAGTTTCAGTTGAGCAGGGTTGCATACACATTCACAGCTCAACTTTGGGCATATTCTGTGTGTTTCTTGTGGATAAGACACCCTTTTAGAAATGAAACGAAATAGATAACTTCTACTTTCTTTCTGTGTCCAAACATGTGTTTCTCCAAAAAGGCCTCTCTGCAGATGGCTGAACAGATACTAGTAACTGAACTTCTACAAAATAGGCTTATCACCTTAGCCATATCTAACATCTCTAACTGCTGAACACCCTGTTCTTCACTTATTTGCGGAGGGTCAGAAGAGCCTGTTGAGCTGCAACTGAGTGCAAACCTTTAATAAAAACATCATAAAGTGTACATTCAAAGTAATTAAACATTGTTAATTAATTTTTCCTTCACATTTGTGTTTAAGTTGTGTTAAAATTGCTGAATCGACAAAGAGTGATTGAATGTGGAAAAATACTTAAAACATTTAAAAAAGCTGTGCAAACTTAGAACAAACTATCCTTCAACAGCAGGACTCAAATTGAACAGTTTCTCAAAGAAAAAAAACATCTTATGCTGCACTTTAGGTTACAGACACAAAAAATATCAGTAAAACCTTATGCATACTTGGTTGAAAAATCAGGTATGCAAATTAAGATGATTTGATGAGCATCGTTCTTATAAGCATCGTGCGCCACTTTTGTCAAAATCAAGCAGAATCCATTCACAGCAAAGACAAAGCCAACTTACTTGTTGTCCAGCATGTACCACATGAAAGTGGTCAGCAGGCTCGCCAGAAACAGGAGCCCGATCATCAAATTGAGTAGCTGCCCCCTCAAGCCTCCCATCTTCGTCTGACCTTACACATCAGCCCTCTTCATGATCTGCCTCCTTCTCTGACTGTTTCACATGTCTGCCTCTTGACACGCCTGCTGTAATTTCTCATGCATCCACCGCCCTGCCCACTGGGATTTCTTGGATGAACTCATATACTGGAACACTAGTGTGTTGCCTCTCTGCGTTGTTTTTATTTACAAACTATCGCATTCGATGTCCGTCTCCTGATGTTCCTTCAGGTCTGCCACTTCTTTCTTGGAAGATTTGTTTTCAGCCATTGAGATGATTTGCATGTCTACTATTTGTGTGAAAGCTGCATGAAAGCACCACTGCTATAAACAAATGAAGGAAGCATCGACACCAGCAAACAGACAGAAGGAAGTCAAGACTTATTTCCCTTTTACTAGCGACAACAAAAGGAAAATATGACCTAAGTTTCTCTCATTGAATTTGCCTCTTGTCAAGGAATTGGTTAAAGCATCAATCACCAAAATAAAATATTTAATAAACAAAAGGAATCCATCTTGTGTTTTTTCATCAGTTGTAGTCAGGAGTCAAAAGATGACACAGTCAAAATAAACTCGCAGATCACCATGACCTGGAAAGATTTTAAAAAGTATTAATGTGAAAAGCTTTTTTTTGCTTTGGGTCGTTTTTCCAGATTACTCCACTCCATGCTTTTAAAAATAATACTGCGTGTACCACAGGATTTCCTCGCTGTGTTTGTCAGTCTCTTCTGGCACTGTTCCCCGAACCTCACATTCTTAAACAGAGCTTAAACCACACCCCGTCACCACTTCTCATAAAAAAATAGTCTTAAAATCAATGAGAAAAGCATTGCTAATGAAACAGTTTATGTTAAAAAAATAGCCTTACATTTCTGTGAAGAGAAGAGAAGCAGGCACAAACCCCAAATGTTAGTTTCTCATTTTGTCACTATGCAACCCCAAACCTCAGGGTATTTTAATGAGATTTTATGAAGGACCAATACAGAGTAAGGCATAGTTGTGGATTGGAAAGAAAATAATGCATTTAATTCTTTGGCAAATAAAATCTGAAACATGTGGTGCACATTTTTTTTCAGCCCCTCTGATTCAATAGTTTACAGATCCACATTTTTGTTGTAATCTAATAATTTATGTGCCTCTTTTGTAGTCTATTAAATTTCCTTAACTTAATGTCCATTGGAAGTAGAAATGTTATTAGACTTCGTCGGAATCGAATGTTACGTTCCAATTAGGGATCGGATATATATATGTACATTTATTCTAGGAATAATAATAGTTACTAACTACCATTATGTGGCAGTACGGAGTCAGACCGTCTCGAAACACATGCGCGACACTTTGCAGCAGTGACGGCCGTAAAGCGAAGCAGAACACGGCATTAGCTTCAAGTGTGAGAACCGGTAGAACTGTTGCCAATTTAGCGATTTTGTCGCGGTAGTTAGCAACTTTTCACACCCCTCCAATGACTTTTTTGGGGGGAAGAGCAACTAGTGACAAATTTAGGAACTTTCTCTCGTTTATTGGAGACTTTACCAACAAACAGGAAAGCACCGATAATAATGTAGACGAGCAGAAAGGAGACCCATACTCACATTGGGACAGAATCACGCATGCGCAAAGCCGCCGGTGATTCCACTCTGGATTATAGTAAATAAAATGTAAATATAGTTTTTCATGTTGCTCAATGTTTTCTTTTCTGTGTTAAATTATAAATCAGAGTGATAAAATTGAAAAAATAAGTGATGTGTTTCTTTACTCTTCTTCATTTTTTAAATGTATTTTTAAAGTATTGAATTGGGACCTGGTTCTGGCCAATACTCATAATCAAAGGTTTCAAACAAAAAGATCTGACCAGGACATTTCTAAACTTTTATTGTGAACCCCAACATTCAAGCAATTTTTGTTCTGCTTTTGCTATCACAACCATGTTTGTTGATTTTTACAAAATGCCTCTTTTATGGGTGGGAAGGTACTTCCCAATGAGTAACCCAAGATTGAGCTTAATGTTACAAACTGAGGTTGGCAGATTAATCGAAACTAGATATAATTGTTCCTGTTATTATGGATAGTGGTCCAGATACTGAAACAGTAAAGTAGTTCCAGACTTGCTTTCTGTTTTTCTAAATGGGGTAATGTCTGATTCAGCTGACCAGCCCTGTGGGGTACATCACGGATCTGTTCTGGGTCCCATTCAGTGTTGCCAGATTGGGCTGCTTTTGAACACGTTGGCTGGGGGAAAAAACAGCTTTGGTAAAATTTGGGCTGCTTTGCGCATCATTTGGCAGGTTTTTAGAAAGGTTTCAGAGGAAATTTGACCTTTGCTCAAAACTTCAGTATGATCCAGTAGCACAAAACATACAGTACAGACCAAAGGTTTGGACACACCTTTCTAATTCAATGGGTTTTCTTTATTTCCATGACTATTTAAAAGGCAAGAAATCCCACTTATTAACCTGACAGGGCACACCTATGAAGTGAAAACCATTTCAGGTGACGACCTCTTGAAGCTCATCAAGAAAATGCAGAGTGTGTGCAAAGCAGTAATCACAGCAAAAGGTTGCTACTTTGAAGAAACTAGAATATAAGGGGTATTTTCAGTTGTTTTACACTTTTTTGTTTAGTGCATATTTCCACATGTGTTATTCATAGTTTTGATGCCTTCAGTGTGAATCTACAATGTCAATAGTCATGAAAATAAAGGAAACTCATTGAATTAAAAGGTGTGTCCAAACTTTTGGTCTGTACTGTATATCATATTTATTTTTTAACTTGCTCCCTATTTTGAAGGCTTAAACCTAATTTTAAATATAAAAGTGTTTAGTGTGTGCTGTATTGATTTGCAGGGGTATACTGCCGATCTCAAGTAATCATTGGGTGAAAGGAGGGCTACGCCATGGTTAGGTTGCCAGGGCAACGGATGACAAACAACAAAACATACTCAAGTCAAAGGCTAACTGAAGAGACCAGTGGACCTTCGCGGTGTATTTTTGGACTGTGGGAGGAAGTCAAAATGTCTGGAGCTTTGGAAGAAATTAAATTCACTTCATTGAATTGAAACCAGACTTTATGGGAAACAGAACTGGGAGGAAGAACAGGGTTATGGGCAGTTTTTTTTTGTTTTGTTTGAGAAGTAGACACTATGGCCTGCGTTGTTTGAAACATGTAAATAAATTTTAGGCTGTTTTCGATTGTAAATCATGTAACATTAACATTCACTCCTAATGTGACGCGAGGAACAGATCTAACAGTAAGCACCTTGTTGTCAAACTAGCATCCACCTTCACCTAGCGATGCACGTGTCTGAAGATGCCAAACTGTGTTTGCCGATAAACACAATTTCAATTTTGTACATTTGTTGGACGAAGGTTACACCAACACATTACACAGGGATGTACTGTAGGTTAGCATTGGGGGGAAAACCTGGAAGTACATGAGCAGCATCAGCTAACATTTGATGTTTGTAATTTACTCATGCAGTAGAGTCGATGAAAGAGCGAGTCTAGCACAGGGTTATGATAGTTGTGGATTTTCTGTTAGAGTTTAGTTTTGACTTTTTGTTTGACTAATTCAGTTTGTTTTAATTAGGTTTTTATAGTGTGCTTGCAAGTTTGTATCAGTTATTAGTTAAATATTGTTTTTATTAAGTATAGCAGTTTTTAGTTGTTTCATACTAATTCAAAAAGGTCAAAGTATTGTATCCTAATTATGTGAACAACAGAAAATACCAATATATTCAGTCATTGTTGAACAGCCAACTGACTCTGGCATTTTCAAAAGGCTAATAAATAGATTCATAAATACAAAAACAATGGATTTTTATGTCTATAATTTCAGTATGTTTTGCGTCATAATAGCATAATATGGTTCCAGTTAGTTGAAGATTTTTCAAATTAATTACCATTTGTATTCATTTCAGTTCTTTTTTTTTGTTTCAATTTCAGTTTTTGTTTTCTCAGTTTTAGTCAGATATAAAAACTTCAATTTGGCTCTCTGTCTAGAGAATCAGGGAGTAATTCTCAAGGGGAAATCATAGTAACAGCTACTCTGACAAATGCTCACAACAGCTGCATTTTATATCTGTTTACAGGGGGTTCTTTTTATTAAAACTGCGACTTTTATTCTCCATTAATCTTGATTGTATGCCCTCATTCAAATGTGTCTGTTGCACACGGAACAGAAACAAGCAAACAAAAAACTAGTCTTGTCCCTCAATCTCAACTAAAACATGACAATGACATGCAAGCTTTGGATACATCCAAATACTGTAGATGTCATTAGTGATTCAGTACCTTGTGTATCTGCGATACGAACAACCTAAATTTGCAACTCTCTTGCCTGGTGGAGGTTTTTTGTATTTCCCAGAAACAATCAAGTGACTGTATTGCCGTTCCTGATTATAAAAATGCTATACAGATATATAGATCAAAAACAACAAAAGAAATTTGACCTTGCATCATCTGAATCCCTGAAATTGGTTTACAGGGGCATAAATACACTCCTATAAGCTGTTATTTAGAATAACCTCTTGTTAATATTTCTGGATTTAACTTGAGATGTCATAAAAAAGGAACTGACCTTTTAAAGCTGTTGTCTGCAACTTTTATTAAAAATATATTTTTTATGCATTTATTGAAATGGTCATTTTCTGACAACCAATCAGAGCCAAGAGGAGAAACCATTTTTCTGGAATAATAAGTTGTTTTTTTCCTCTATCAGCACATTGAACAACAAGTAAATAATGTATAAAAGTTACATACTGCAGCTTTCACAATTTAAATTTATGCCATTTTTCATTATGAGAATCCTAACATTGTCGGATATTAATTGATTTTTGAGTAAAATGATTATACAATAAACTACTTGGGCATATTTGAGGACAGATATTTTAATCACCCGCCTTGGCAGAAATGGTAGTTTGTGTTTTTTGTGCGTTGCTCCTGCTGTTGATTTGGCTTTTATGCTAAGTACACAAGTCTTTAAGAAGTTAAAGTTTCGTTTTTTTGAGAAAAAAACATTCCAGAAGCCTAATGTTAGCCTTCTTGATCCTTTACAAATCCAGTTTGGACGTTTGATGTGAATTGTTCTGCTACCACGCCCAATTTAGAGTAGCATTCAACCCTCAGACGCTACTAACTGGTACATTTTAAAATCAAAAGAGTAAAACTTCTGTTCATGTGGAAAAATTTAATAGTGAGTCTCTTTTAGCCACCTGCACAGTAGAAATCTTGTTAAACAAAAAACAAGTTCAACCACTTCACATGAAGATTCCCTTTTTTTGGTTCCCACTTCAAATGTTGCTATTTTGTGAGACTTTAAAAATCAAAACAGATTGAGAACCAGCATGAAATGTTTTAGAAATGATATTCAATCATGCAGAAAATTAGATAGAGATCTTCAAATACATTTTTTAAAAATCAGATACATTTAGGACTTCTCAGAAATGTGTAGTGATCTTGAATGATTTAAAAACATAAATCAAATTGATCCATTAAGATTTACCAAAACTAATAAAAAGAGAACCTTAATTTTAGTAAGATATAATAAACAAGGACTGCAGTAATCGATTAAAAATGGCATTCAGTAGACTTTTCATTTTAACCACAAAAAAATCCCTTGATTAAGCCCTTTCTGCTTCACCTATCAGTACGGTGTAGAGCTGATCTGTTGACTAGTTTTCTTAATCAACTGATTAATAATAGGAAAGCAAAAGATATTTAGTAGGAGACTTTTATAAGATTAGAAACACATACGTCAGCTAAAGCTGACATTTGAGTTTGGGATAGAACATATTTGCAATACAAAATGACAATATAAAATGCAAAATGTATGTTTTGTAAAGTTTTGGCTTAAATACAGCTCTTGGTATATTCTTTCAGTAAATCACCACAATTAATGATTATTTGCTAACTAAATTAATGAATTTCAACCTTTCCAGCAGTTTGCTCAATTACATCGAAAAGAAAGAAAGAACAGCAACTGTGTTTATGTACACTTTTTATTATCAGCACTTGACAGCTGGCACAGTCAGGTGGAACAAAAAGAACCAGACTACTTCTTGGTCTCCTCCTCCTTGGACAGGCTCTTAATGAACTCCTCCTTCTTGGCCTGGAGGCGCTCCTCTCTGCGCTTGCGAGCCTCCTTCGTCTTGGTACGACGGGCCTCGGCCTGATCGCTGCGCAAAGATCAGAACCACCATCATTTTACTGATTTCTAAATGATTTCTTTCAATTAAGTGTTTACAAATACCATAAACTAGTTGGAGATGATAATATTGTAAATCCTGTTTGGACATGAATACTTACGCCAGGAGCTTCTTGCGGGCCTTGTCGGCCTTCAGCTTGTGGATGTGCTCCATTAGGATGCGCTTATTCTTGAAAACGTTACCCTTGGCCCTCAGGTAGAGGCTGTGGTACCTGAAGGAAATTCAAAAAGGGCAAAATGAAAAAGCACCAGGATACAGAAGCTCATATTACAACATCCCAGTTAGCTTGAGAAGACGAGCGAAAACGGCTCCAGGTCCCGGAAACCTACATGTGCCTGTCGATTTTTTTGGCCTCCCTGTAGCGACGCAGCAGACGACGCAGGATCCTCATGCGACGCATCCAGCAAAGCTTCTCCGGCATACGGGCGTTGGCTGTACCCTTTCTCTTACCTGATTACAAAAATTAACCACAAAAATTTTGTTTGAAACTTTTATTTGCTATTTTCTTTAAAAAAAAAACAACAAGCTTCAACGTACCGGTTCCCATGTGCCTTCCTTTGCGACGTGCCAGCGTGTTCTTGCGGCACCGGGCCCTGGAATGGACCGTCACAGGTTTCCTGATGATAAGACCATCTTTGACCAGTTTACGGATCTGCTGGCCTGAAAAACAAACAAACAAAACATTTAACAAAAAACAAAAACTGGGAAACTAGAAGTGTGAATTAGGATTGCATCAGATTAAAGATAATTCACGACAATCCCCCTTTGAAAACTTGCAGCCAATGCTACAAAATGTCAAGTAATTTTTTTAAATGACTTTCTCACTTTTATTCACTATTCAATGGTTATTATTTATTAGTTATTTATTTATCATAAATGCTGCCTCATTCCTTCTGATTTTACTTGAAGAAAGAGGTTTTTTGAAGCTGCTGCTGGATGCTTCCTTTGGTTTTTTAATGTCTAACTTTTCCATTTCACACTTGCTTGTGCGAAAGCAGCTTGATAAATTTGACTGGCAGCCAATCAGAAAGATGAGCATGGTGAGACAAGTAAATAACATTTCAATAAATGATTTAACTTAAATTTTTTAGTAGTGACTGAAAAATAGATTAGACTTTAAAATATTTAAAAATTAGATTACATTTTTTACTTTTCCCCCCCACCCCATACTTCCAGCATTAAGAGGCTCCTTTAGCCCCCCCTAGTGGCCACCACTTTGAAAAACGCTGAGCAGAGGTTAAAGTTTGTGAATTACCTCAGTTTTTGTATCTCAATACCAAAGACAGTACAACATCCTCCTACATTAAATAAATGCAAGAAAACATTTGAACTCAATCAGAGCTGAATAGATTTCTTGGATAATTTGTGTTACTTTCGCCAACTCCTGCTACGTTGACATGTGTACGGTAGGCACTATTTTTAGTTATGGAAGGAGACGGAGAGAACCAAATCAAATCACCCAGAAAATGACAAACATTCAAAAATGTGGAAACATTTCAAATTAATCAGGACAAACATTGTGCAGAACTAGCTTTCCACAAAAGCGTGTGACTGATGTTGCAGCACCCTAACAGTAAACGTCCTCTGCATACATCAAACTTGTCAGCAGTGTCCGATGGAAATTATTCATGTTCGCTTTGCATAATACATTAACCTAAATGTGTGGTAATCTGTCATGTTGCAGATTTACAAGATGGTATCTTCTGGTTGCATGCAATGACTGATCGTAGTGGCTACCTGGCAGGATCTTAGTTAAGTCTAAGTTTTGACAAAAAAAAAAAATAACTATGCAGCTCTTACTGTAAGAGCAACAAATATAAAAGCACAGCAACAGAAGAGATTAAACATTTATTGGTCGCTATGATTCTGTCTCAACTTAAATGAGATACTATGAGAGAATATTTCAATTATTTATAATAGTTGGAATTAATCAGTTTGTCACACAGAGTTGAAACTGAAATGGAGGTTTGCATTTCAAGCAATAAAAGGTTATTTAAAAAGACCAATTAAATGGGTTGTTTACTTGAATTCTCTGTTTTGTACATTTGTAAGTAGTTTTTTTTTTAGAATTTGACTCTTTATGTAGGATTACTCAATTAATCACCAGAATAATCGATAGAATATTCGATTACTAAAATAATTATTGGATGCAGCTGCTATTTTCAATCCAGTAGCTTAACTAGAGAATCCTTATTTAATCCTTCCCTAAGGCAGCTTTTCCACAATATTGTAGGTTGCTGTTTGAAGAATTTCCAAAGCTAATGTACAATAAAAACTCATTTCTTTCATTCCTGGTAAAGACAAACAAATGGCCTATGGCTGTTGATTTGGTAAAACAAAACTCAGATTTTAAGTGAACCAAGCTAATGATTTGTTAATGTTTAACTATCTCCATGTTAAAGACAATCTGATTTGATAAGCGAGTACATGCCCGGACAAGTTCAGACACAATAATAAAACAAAGAAAGTACAATTATTTAATTTCTGGACATAACTTTCTGGTTTTACTTTAAAATATTTCAAGCAGAATGATTCGTTTTCAAACTTAATGATTCAGACTTTCTGGTAGGATTTACAGCAACAAATCAACCTTGATTGTAAGAAGAAAGAAGCGCAAAACATTGATGACAATTTCATATTTTTGAGAAAAAGTTTGGATTTGGACAATACTTGAATCTCAGTTTTTCAAAACCTAACCCCTCTCTTATTTTTAAATTGACATCCATGATTCTGGCATCACATTTTTCAGTGGGCAAACTGCCAACTAAGTTACGTTTTTTAACATGAAACCTCAACAAGTAGCTCAAAAGCTGCTGGAAAGCTTTGCAGAAAGATTGATTGGCAAAGATCGTGAGCACAAACGAGGATTTTGACTTTAGTTTTCAAGCTCAGCATAACGACAAACAAATATACAAAATTTAGAGGAACAAATTAAGAAAAATGGAAAAGTACACGCATTTTGAGCCATTTGCAACCAAGATATAAGAACACAAGGGTTACTGCAACTGCAAAATTGCTTCTTAAGAATCAGACAGAAAAGCAAATTAAAGCTGCAAGCAGCCTCGGGCGGCCCTCGCAGCAAGCGCCGCTCCGGCCTATTGGCCACCGCGGGGGTTCCGGCCACCGCAGAAGCTCTCGCGCGTTTTCCAGAGCTGCAGCCCGCTCCCCACCGCGGAAGCTCAGCCGCAGTTTCCAGCACCGCCGCCCGCTAGCCGCCGCAGGAGCTGTCGCGCGTTTCCCCCGCCCGTCCACCGGGCGACACGCGTGAATGCGTTCGGCGGCGCTCCCCGACGACTGTCAAAAAATCTGGTGCAGATCGGTCGATGCGTCGAGGAGATACAGCCGATGTATTAACTTAGGGGGCGCAGTGGAGCCAAATTACATCTCAATCCCGTTGGGCTCTTTAGAGGTGAACAAAGGTCATACATATCCAGTTTGGAGCCAATCGGATGATCCATGCTTGAATTAGAGCCAAACGTATGAATATGGCGAGGGACTGATATTCGCCATTTGGCCACGCCCACACGGTTCAGCCAGCAGCGAGCAATGACAGAGCTCATCATCCGAATCATCTTGATTAGGTCAAGAGAGCCATAAACGGAGCTTTCCAAGGAAAAAAACGGCACTTCCGGTTCCGAGGGGGCGGGGCTTAGATGACGTCATAATGTGATGACGTAGGATCGACGGGCAAGCCTCCAGGATCACTCAGGCCAAGTTTGATGCAGCTCGGTCAAAATATGTGGAATGTAGAGGCAAACGTATACGAACGGCGTTGCCGCCATTGAAAACTCTTGGCACTTTAAAGCAAGCGAGACCAACTTCCTATCTGTCATCCAACACAGAATCACCTTGATTAGGTCAAGAGAGCCATAAACAGAGCTTTCCAAGGAAAAAAACGGCACTTCCGGTTCCGAGGGGGCGGGGCTTAGATGACGTCATAATGTGATGACGTAGGATTGACGGGCAAGCCTCCAGGATCACTCAGGCCAAGTTTGATGCAGCTCGGTCAAAATATGTGGAATGTAGAGGCAAACGTATACGAACGGCGTTGCCGCCATTGAAAACTGTTGGCACTTTAAAGCAAGCAAGACCAACTTCCTATCTGTCATCCAACACAGAATCACCTTGATTAGGTCAAGAGAGCCATAGATGAAAGTTTCCAAGGAAAAAAATAGCACTTCCTGTTCTGAGGGGGCGGGGCTTAGATGACGTCATAATCTGATGACATAGAATTTTCAGGTATCACACCAGCATCACTCAAGCCAAGTTTGGTGCAGCTCGGTCGAAACATGTGGAATCTAGAAGCAAACGTATGGCATCGGCGTTACAGGTCACTTCGCCACGCCGCCACGCCCAGCTGCTATCTCAAAGCCGGTCAGGGTTGGAATCCTCAACACACCAACATGTCTTCTGTGTCTGGACACAGTTTCATGTTGATTAGGTCAAAGGGCTAAGAGAGCGACCGCTCACAGTAAAACATGACACTTCCTGTTCTCAGGGGGCGTGGCTTAAGTGATGTCATCATTTCACCACAGGGTATTTTAGGACATCCGATGCCGATCAATCACTGAAAGTTTGGTCCCTCTATGTGTTTTTTTATAGGAAATATAAGAGTTTCGTGTTTCATGGCGAGTAGGTGAACTTTGACCCCTGCTAACCCCCCTTCAACATACTCCAAAACTCACCAATTTGATAACTTTAAATCAAACATGCCTTATGATCAGACTGACCGAGTTTGAAGTCGATCAATCGAAATCCCTAGGAGGAGTTCGATCAAATACGAAGGCTGTAAACGTCAAAATCGAGGAAAAAAATGGACGTTCAATACAAAATGGCCGACTTCCTGTGATAGTTGGCTAATAACATTAAATGTAAGTTCTGAGTCTTTTGGTGAGCTCTACAAGTGTACCAAATTTCATGTCTCTACGATGAAATACGTTCATAACATTGTGTCAACAGAAAATTGCTAGTTGCCGCCGTTGAGCAATTTCTTTTGCGATTTTTGCGCCAACCTTAAAATTCAAAATTTTTAAATTTTCTAGTCGCGACCGCCAAGTTTGGTGAGTTTTTGAATATGATAAAGCCCCCAAAAAGGCGCCTCTTTGGGGGGGCAGAATCGTAATAATAATAATAATAATAAGAAACAGTACAGAAACAATAGGCCTTCGCAGCGCTTTGCTGCTCGGGCCTAATTAAAAAAATAAATTACGGGAGTTGGCGTTAGCGATCTCATTTGTCTCGTTGGGGTCTAGCCAGACTTTCTTCTTTCCGCAGCGGAGGACGCTGGAGGCCAGCCTCTTCTGGAGCCTGAGCATGCTGAAACAACAAAACACGGATTCAGAAGATCATAACTACGGTAGAAATATTTCTCCATGTGTATTTATCTATTTATTCAACAATAGCACCAGATGCTAGCCACACAGCTAACTCCCAACTACCCGGTGGCTAGCAGGCTGCCAACATGGCCTCCCTGTCGCTACATCGTGTTGGATAAAAACACGTAAATATGTCAAATATAAGCCTGGAATGATGACTAAAACAGAAATATGTGTCAAGAACAAACTTGAATTTCTTATTTTTACCAATACGATATCTATGTGTGTATTTAAACAGTTAAATTATGACTTTTATCATGCTATCAGCTGCGGTCCTACCTCATGGCTGCTACTTCAGTAGGAAAAGGAAGGCTTGAGAGGCAGACAGGAAGATACCATTTTCAGAGGAGCGTCCATTTGTTATCATGAAGCAACTTCGTTTGAATTTAAGTAACACTTAGCTGTTACTACTACACAAATAAATTTTAAAGCTCATAAATTATATATCTAAAGATCAAGTCCATGTAAATATGACTAAAATAAAGCTACGTTAAAAATTGTGTTTAACTGGCAACCCCCCGTCCCTGTCTCATCAAAATATTGGTACTAGCCAATGCGTTCGCAATGAATTATGGGTCAATCTGTACCACATATGTATTCTTCTGTATGTACACCAGAGGGCGCCATTGAAACAAGAATCAACAAGTGTATGTCCACCGATATATAAACTATAACCAAGTCCTATTTTTGAGATCATAAGAAAAAGAAAAGACTAAATGCTAATAGTATGTGGTAAACATTACAATTTAATTTGTGTTCTTACTTTTTAACCATTAAATTACTAAAAAAAAAAGCATCAAACTTTCTAATGCTGTGTGTTCAGATGTGTGAGTAATTAAAAAAAAAAATTAACCTTTGGCTTATTATTTCATATTTATGAAATGTTATTAAAATAGACATATTAGCTTTAAAAATGATAATGCTTTAAGCATGAGTTTGGACTGGTGCACTGTTAAATTTACTCTTTCATTCTTATAATAAAATGAATAAATAAGCAAATTGCATTACAGTAAATTGTTGACATCCAAGACCACATGTAAGTCTAAAATATGCAGAAGATATAAAACTATTCAGAGCATTTGAAGAGAGAAAGATCTTTTACTTTTTAAGTGTCATCTATCAAGAGGAGGAAGTGAGAACAGTGTGTTGGTGTAGCTGGTGGGTACTTAGAAAGACTCTTGTAAAAATAGCCAACTGGCACAGCACAATTTGACTAGCTATCGTTCTGTCCTCGACCTTCTGGAGCACCATCCCGTCACCACATGGAGGCTGCAGGCTTACAGTGTGGGTGCATAAGGACCTCTCTGTGACGTCTTCACCTCATGTAACTCAGAGAGCAGCGAATAAAACTTTACAGAGGATTCACCAGCAATGTCCAATGCAGCAGAAGAACTGAACCAAGAAGCTTTAAAATGTTTTACTGTGTGATGATGACCTGCTTTCTGTTCAGAAGAAAGCTCTTTTATGAATTGTGATATTTGGAGGCATCTGCAAATACTTCCTTAATTTAGATTGATTGTGGTGCGTCCGATTTTAAGGTCAGTTGTTGAAAAGTTACACTGCAAGGTCACATTTAGTTCCCATTAATGATGTGGAATGCAGCTAACTGATTCACATTTTTGCAATATTTATTTCATCAAAAGGAAGGAATTTTATTTCTCTGAATTTTAATAATGCAACCAAAATTAGAGCAAAAATCAGCTTCTATTTTATTTCTACTAACAGAAACTGGACCATTTAATGCTTAATAACCAGAAATCTAATTTGATCCCACAATAATTGAAATTAATAGAATTCAATGCACTCCTGTTCAGAAATATAATGAGATCTACATCTAGTTTTGGGTCAGAGTACCCAAAGGTTCTACTCAAGTAAGTACAGCACTACTAAAAACCAACCATACAAGAAATTGCTCAAGAATAAAAATAAAAATGTCTTTGTTAAAAAGTTTACTAAGAGAGTAACTGACCAGAACATCAATCATTTAATATTTTAAATATTACAATATTATACATAACCAAATGGACCAAAATGTTGGTATTTTAAGACATGCAATAATTCATATACATAATATAATTGCAAAATAACAAAAGCAGGCAAAATAAATGGTTTTGCAAATCAGTTTCTTTCGAGATAAAACTTATGTCTGGTGAATTTTTGTTTAAAACATGTTTCTTCTTAATTTAATGAAGTTACTCACAGTGGGCAGAGAATCCAGACATTTTACTGAAGAGTAGTGACACTAAGGAGTATTTTCCTTACAGGCGACCTTTTGTGTTTCCTTGTATTAACACAATACAGCAGTAAAACTAGCTGATCACATATGCTGGAACTCAGCTTGAGTTGCTAGGTAACGGGGGCTGGGCTTGGCGGGGGTTGCTTGGTAACAGCGCAATGTGACTCAACAATCAGGAGATTTTTTAAACTCTCCAGTCACAAAAAAAGTTTTACTTATTGCCAAAAAACCACTGTGGTTTTTTAAAGTACTTAGGCTGCTTTTAGAAGAAGTTAAACACAAATATTAATTTTGCATAATACATTCACTTCAAAAAGAAAAATGTACTGTGAACAAAGTTGTAGTAAGATATAGATAGCATGGTTTAAAGAATTGCTAAGTATATGTTTGGTTTGTACCAAATACATGGACATGACCTGCAATCTGGAGCAGTGCAAGAGCAAAAATCTAAATTGTGGATTAATAAAATTCACAGAACCTTCTAAGAAGAATATCAACAAACTACCAGAAATGTCATTTTGGACTTTGTTTTTCTTTCCCCAGCAGCCAGGACAGCAAAGTCACAGGAAGCCACTGAGATATCTGCCTCCAAAACCACTTTAAAAGGATTTGTTGATTCTTTTAAAAAGAGGAAAATTGGTTTTAAGCTTCCTCCCACCAGCTCACCGGACACACAGTCTGCAGAAGCAGAAGATATAACGTTGTGGGTGTTCGGTCCATCAGCTCTGATACCGACTGCATGATGGAAAAGTGTCTCTATTGCACACATTTTTATCTTAATACTGTTACGTGGGCAGAGTATTAATCTGCAGAAACAATCTCATTTATAAGTATTCATCATTATTAGAGTATGCAGCACATTGATTACTGCTAAACAGCTTTGTGGTTCTACTATTAAATTTCTGAGTTTTTCCTCAATTTCAAAATGCATATTCTTCACAAAGTGGCTTTTATAAATGTAATATTGCGAACAATTGACTTTTTTCACCTTTACATCTTGATATAACATTATTCTCTCATCAAGAACATACATGGAGTCTTGCATCGATTCTTTCATGCATGTTTGAGGAATCCTTGAATCTCCATGGCAACCATTCAGCTGTGCAAAATTTCTGTGTGGACCTAGCTTCTGCCTCCACAGCATTTCCCAACTCAGCTCCTTCAGACTAGCCAGCAGCAATTAGCAAACACCAGGTGGAACTTTGCATCTCATTATACGAGCAACTGAATGTTGTTAAAGGGTTAATACAAGAGCGAGGTTTCGATGACTTCCTGAGCAGTTTTTAAAGAGACAGAGGCCCAATTTCAAGGCATTAAATTAAAAAGTTAAATTTCTTTGAAATCATATTTGACATATTTAGCAACTAAAGCTATTATAGTTACTTTATTGGTACTATGTGCTTGGAAAATACATAAAACTACTGATCCTTTAAAGAAAGTAAAACTGGGGGAAAAAAACACAGAAACATGTTGGAAATAAAAATTGTTGATAGATAGAAATAAAAAATGAACCTCACAAAATACTTCCTGGTGTAGGACTCTTGTCGACAGATGTCATAATTTGTGGAAAATATGTTTAAGTTGATTAAAAACTGAATCCAGCAGTATTAGTATTTTTCAGATGATGCTCACCTCACAGCGCTTTAATGATTTCTTTTGTCATGTGAGGTCAGCATCAGGTCATCCGTGTCCCTGGACAGAACAACGCGCTCAGTGTAAAACCACATGTTCGTTTCTTCAGATCATAATGGCTTCCTGCTCTACTACAAAAACTAAAGGAGAAGACGAACATTTTCTGCGTCATTACAGCCCTGCAGGACCTCGTGTCTGTGGATTTGTGTGTCCTGGCCTTCATTACACGGAGCTCTGCTGCTCGCTCATCACTCACTCAGTGAAGGTGGAGTCGTTTCGTCGGGGCGTGGACCACAGCCTCCAGCTGGAGTCTGTTGATCTCTCACAAGCAGCGCAAACCATGTAAAAGCGGACAAAAACACAGAAACACGCCGGTAGCTGGAGCATGTGTCCTTCAAAATAAAAGCCGTAGGGCTTACCATAATATTGTGGCCAGACATTAATAACGTCACAACAGCAGCAGGAAAAAGTTTATTTCTGTATGTATGTATGTCTGTATGTAGCGCAGCTTGTTGCTACAGGAAGTTAGACAAGTTTTAAGCTCCCACATAGAAATGATTCTGAAATCTTATGATACTTTCTTGTTTATGGCAACCAGTTTAGCTATTTAATTCAATGTTGAATAATCCGTCGTCCAGTATATTTTTTCAGATTGTGTTATTAACTTAGCTGTATGCGTTTTATTATTCTGATATAGTTTGTTCAAAACATCCATGTTAAATGTACACAGAGTTTATTTAGGAAAATATGGAAAATTACTTCTTTATTTTTCTATATTTATATTATAAGTGGATCTGGAATTTATTATAAATGTTATTTTAAACATGGAAAATATTTGGGATATGACTGCTTGGATTTATTTTGTATTTATTTGTTCATTTATTTCGTTTTTTGTTGTTCTTTTTGTAAGGAGTGAATAGTGAACATAACAAAAGTTTTATTTATTTATTTTATTATAATTTCTTTTTACTTTTCTAGATAGCTTTCAATTTTTTGTTTTTTTTTTAGAAAGCAAAAAATTTCTGAGTTTTTTTTAAAGAAAAATTGCGAATATTCAAACATAGAAATTTCCTTGTTTTTTCTAGATGTTTTATGGGATTAATTTAAAAATTTTAGATTTTTTTCTAGTAAATTCTCGACTTTTAAAACTCAGAAATTTCCAAGCTTTTTTTTTTTCCTAGAAAATTTCTGAGAATGATCTAAAATTTCTGAGTTTTTGGGCGGAAATTTACCCCTCGTTTTTTCTATGCGTGGCCTTAATTATTGTTAATCACTTAATAATAATAATAATAATAATAATAATAATAATAATAATAATAATAATAATAATTATTATTATTATTATTATTATTATTATTATTATTATTATTATTATTATTATTATTATTATTAGAAACGAACTTATTTTTAAAAAAAGAAATACAATATTTAAAAAAAACATTTCTCCAACCGGATGCGTCCGTGCGTCATTCCGCACACTTGACAGCCGTGTCGGCGCTCAGTGCGCCAGTGTGTAACGCTATAGGCTGGAGGGAGGCAGCTGTTGCCATTATTTTTTACCAGCCAGCTCAGATCCATCTCCGAGCTCTCCCCTCCCCTGGACAGAAAGAAAGATGACTCCGTCCACGCCATCATAAACATACGACAACTGAAAGAGATTCTTTAAAAAGTGAAATCAAATGGTACAGAAAAGTAGTAGTATGTCCAGGACGCCTTCGACCCCAAACCAGGAGATCCCAATGGGCATGATCGACCACCATGCGCACACGCAGGTAAGACCACAAAATGAGAGAGAGGGGAAAGATGATTCAATTTTCTGACAAAAAAGCTAATAATTATGATTTTGTTTTTACATTTTGGAGTGAGGAATGAGCTGCTTTTTAAATGCGCAAAGCTGCTTCACTTCTGGAGATTAACAGGTTGTTCTGCGCTCTCCGGCCGCTTGAATTGCCTGTGCGCTCATTAAGCATCAATTGAATCAAAAATAACTAACGGAACAATAACATCCGGGTGGTTTTTATATAGGGCTGCAGCTCTTTCGAGTTTTCTCTGTTTTGTTTTTCAAATTGTCTTCGAGATGTAAGACCGTGATGTAACGCTTGAGGCTGATTCTGAGGGAAACCACACCTTTGTTTAATTAATCTGTTATACCCCAAACAAACTGCTGATCTGATCAAATGGAAAACACATGTTGGCATCGGGAACTAAAAGACAAATGTTCAGCTTCTAAACCTGTTAAATCATAATTTAGGGAGATTAAATCCAGTGTTATTAGAATAAAACTTGATCCAGTTTCCTACTGTTTTAGTTTCCCTTCCTTTTCAAGGTGTCAGTTTTTAAAGATTTGTGTGTAACGTGGGCATGTTTAGTCATAAGTCTTTAAATTGATGAAAAAATGAGAATATCTAGAACAAACACACCCACGCCGAGCTCAGTCATTGTCTCTCTAGAGAAGAGAGAGAGGAGAAGAAGAAAAAACACCTCATCAGAGACAAACAGCGCTTCAAACCATGCCAAATCCTGCTCTCTCCACTTTACTCCCACTCTTACCAGCTCCCTCTCATCTCGCTCATCCCCCACAGCTCCGTCCAGTTCTTCCCTACGAGTGTCCCACTATCACCATCACATCACCATCTCACCTCAGCATGTCTGTTTTTAGAAATCTGATCTTTATCTGCGGAGTGAGACTGCGGCGAGAAACAGATGGACAACCTTCTTGTCCAGACAGCAGGGTGTTTGGTCTTATTTTGTCCTCTTAGTGTGTTTTAAGTATGCTCCTCCTATCAATCAAACAGAAAGCGCATGTTGACATGCAGACGAGAAGCTCTAATATCCTGAATTTTCTCAGTACTTCTGGAGAGATGGACTGTGGGTCGAGAACTCATCCGAATTCAGAGCTGAAGGGTTTCTTAGATTAAAGATTGTGTCTGCAGATCTGCGGTTGTAGATCTGAGCAAGAATATTGGATTAGGGATTCTGTACAAAAGAGATAATGCTGGAGAATGTAACTTTTATTTAAAAAATATGTTTTTTAAGTATTTGTTAAAACTCTCACCATGTTGTGACAGTAAAATATGCGACAGATAATACGTTCACTCTGAGCTACTAACGCCATCTACAGAAACGTACTGCTCCCTGTCAAAAACAACCAATCAGAGCCAGGAGGCAGGTCTAGCGCTGTCAATCAACCTCATAAACATGCTGCAAAATGTCATATTAGTGGAGGAACAACTTACAATTACATGAAACTTGTTTATCTACTGTCATTAAATGTGCTATTGGTGAAGAAGCAACTTACAGTGACAGAAAAACTATTTACCTGCCATCATTAGAGGCTATTCTAACTAGTCTGAGCAACGGGGGTATGAGCAGTGTGCACATGGGCATGATTGACAGCTCATAGACCTGCCACCTGGCTCTGATTGGTTGTTTCTAATTAGCACTGGGAGCCGTAGGGGAAAAGGCACACATGCTTGATTATTTTTCTCATACCATACCGACACAACATAGTGACAGTTTCAAGAAATATGTAAAAATATATATATTTTGAATGAAAGTTACGTACTGCAGCTTTAAGAGATTTTCCAGTTAGTAGGGGTGCAATTTTCTGGCTGATCGTCGATTAGACCTCTTTAAAAAGCGTGATCTGCTGATTCTGATTTTGGACTATTTTTTTGTCTAAAAATGTTGTTAAATATAGCAAGAAAGTCGCTGATTCGGCAACAGTGGGACGACTATTGTTAAACGCAAACATGCAGACATGACCTGATGGCGGGTTTGTCAGGCAAACTTCTCTCACAGCTTAGCAATAGAGGACACTAGTTGATTTTTAGACCTTTGCCGAGGTAAATAAGTTCGATAAATAAGATCGGTTTCACATGGAAATATCGGCTGATCTCCCAGAATTAAGAAAATGGGGTTGGGTTTATCGCTCCACTCCTACCAGCGTAGGTGTTGCGCTCCCAAACCGGCTGCCACCCTGTCCGTCTCTCACTCCCTGCTTAATTACACTCCTAATCTGGGGGGATGTTTACCAACAGGAAGCCTCCCCTCCCTACTTCCTGTGGCATTTCTCTGCCCTTTCCTGACATGAACACAGCTACGTTCAGCTGCGGCGGCTTTTCACAAATCATCTGCGCTCCATATTGATCATCTAACATGGGTTAGCTTCTCCCTTCCCCCCCCTCAGATCATAAGTCTAATGACTCCGTCAGCTGTGATATTGCTTCATCTAACATCTTAATTGCTAATATATTTGGTGGCGATGCATCATCTCCTGCTCGACCGGCGTTCAGACACTAATAGGTTGCTGCAACCAAATGTACTTGACACAATCAAAATCTCATTTTGGCAACGCTAATAACATCTTTTAAATGTTTAAAACTGAGGTGCATTTATCGCTCTTTCTAAGCAAGCAGCAGTGAAAACTGAACTGAAGATTAGTTAGTTATTTATTCAGCGCCTGAGCCAACCAGCAGTTTCAATGAGATCTGAAAGGACAATTTATGAGGCTGATAATTTGGAACAAACTGCAAGGTTTGTCATTCATTTACATCTTTTTTTACTTTAATAATCTTACCATTATAATGCACTCAATCTAAACCTCACTGAGATATTTTTGACAAGACTGGGAGATGGATGTACACAAATACTTTCCATCCAATTTCAAAAACCTTGAGTTTTTTTTATGAACAATATGCTGAAATTAAATTTTTGAGATCTATAAAGCTGGTCGAGACACTCTATTTTCAGCTGTGATTAGAAGAAACGATCATTCAGCTGTGGTTTGAATACAAATGGAAGACATTTTAGTTTCCAATAAAGCATTGGATGCAATATTATATTAAGTCTAAATGAAATATGTTGACGTTATTGATTTTTATTTTGTAAAATGTGAAAAAAGGTCAGAAAGTGCATAAAATGTAAAGGAAAGGTTGGTTTTCTGTCATTTATCTCCTTTTAAGATCTATTACATCATTAATTAAATCATAGGAAGTTATTTATTAAGACTACTAATAAACATTGTATAACATTGTATAACAACAATTATTTTTTATCTGCACTTTGAAACGTCTACATGCAAAAAAAAAATCAAGAAAAGTATGAATGAAGGGTAAAACTGAAACCGCTGGATATACCGGCACCAGCAAAAATAAAAGTTTGAGAAAATTTAGGAAAGAGTGGAACACAGGAAACATGAGCCTCAAAGTGAAAACACTGAGACGGGGAAACATTTGGCTGTTGTCTTTTTGTGAAAGCACACAAGCAGCTTTCACTGCCCAGGATTAAATGACTCCACTGCAGTTATTTAAACAGCTCCAGTAATTGGTACTGATGGAAATGTGACACTCACCCCCCACTACCTCTTTCTTTTTCCCTTAACAAGCTGAACAACAGCTAAAATGGAGGCAACGAAAGCTTACGGTCTTCTTCTGTTGCATTTGTGTCTGATGAAGCAGCACTTCATCAACGCTGAACCTCCTCTAACGTTTTAGAGACTGCAGGAATTAAACCTTCTTAATGTTTTAAAAAGATATCAAGACATTAATCTAGGATCTAATATTTTGTATCTGAGTTTTACATGTAAAAGTTGCAAAAATGACAAAGTGGTGAAAAGACCTCCATTTATAATTTCATCTAAAATAATATCCTGATTCAAATGTCTTTGATAGGATTCTTAAAGATACCATAAAATGCTCATTGTTTGATGTTTT
This sequence comes from Xiphophorus maculatus, assembly GCF_002775205.1. Classification (NCBI taxonomy): domain Eukaryota; kingdom Metazoa; phylum Chordata; class Actinopteri; order Cyprinodontiformes; family Poeciliidae; genus Xiphophorus; species Xiphophorus maculatus. Next base: position 6,110,502 of record NC_036458.1, on the reverse strand, counting down.
GTTGTAAAACAGTCGGTAAAATCTCCTCTTCCAGGAGCAAACATGGCAGCCACCACAAGCTAATATTATCCGTTTAATTATTAACATCTTATGGATAATTAGCGGACGGCAAAAGATGGGTAGCAAATCATTAAGAAAACGATTGCAGCCTTGATTTTAATGAACGTTGGGTTCAGACTGAAACTGACATGACTATAGCTGTAAAAATTAAACTTTTATAGAGAATAGAAGCTTGTTTAGCCTTTAAAAGAAAATTAAATTGAGTAGATCCACGTTTATGATGTTAAAAATGTAACTTCATGTTGAGTCAGTCCTGTTTACGCTGTATAAAATGTACTTTTTCGCTGTAATGATATGTTTTCCAATTAAGTCCAAAGGTGAACGAACATGCTTAAATAGATTTTATTTTTGTTTTATGTAATGTACAGTTTAAAATCTACTTGCCACATGTTGACATAAATAACAGTTTTGAATGAAAAGAAGTAGTTGGAAGAAAAAAATCATGTATGTTTTACTTCTTCTCTCAAAAATCTATTTGATATAACATAAGCAAACCCCTGGTATAAACCAGCAGGTTTTATTCAATTATTGTTTATTTTGGTCATTTTTAACCTTTCCATACTGAAGTAAAAATAAAAACAATCACAATAAACCCACGTTGACCCAAATCATGATCCAGAAAATATTCACAGGGTTTCACGTTTTCCACATTTTTTGTTTCAGCCTCATTCGAAATTGTGTTAAATGAATATCTTTCCTCAAAATCCTACATGCAAATGTCCCATTATCAGAATGTCAAACTAGGTTATTGAGTTTTTTTGCTAATTTATTGAAATTAGAAAAATCACATTTTCTTAAGTATTCACAGCCTTTGCTTTGGCAGCAATTCCAGCCTCAAGTATTTTAAAAATATATATTTTTATATTATTTACAAAAACATAGCTTTTTGAGAAAAGAAAAGCAACGATTGAATTGTGGAATAAGTTTGCAACATTATAAAATGTGGCGAAAGTGTTGGAGTTACTGAGAAATTCCTTAGAAGCAGCTTTTCTCTTTTCTACATAAAAAAACATAATTTCTAGTTCAACAGGAGGCTTGAGATAAATTCAGTTAATGTGTTTCCCTCATATCTGCTCTATGTGGAAACCTCCTGACCGAGTGTGTTTGCTTTGAGGCGTTGCGACAGCCCCCTTTATGCACAGTGGACACTGTGTGACTGTGATGACAAAACACCGGCGCAGGTCGCTTATTACGGGTTCCTGGTTAATCTGTCTCTGTGTAATCTGCAAATCAAGCACAGGGGACTTTTGAGGCAGTTGCTCATTGCATGTGTTATGTATGTGTGTAGGAGATTTGAAAGGACGACTGGGTTACTATAAGAAAGTGTGCGCATTCAGTTGTGCATGAATATAATTGCCTCTTAGGGTGTGAGTAATAAACCAAACGAAGCTTACGTTAAGAATTTGTCTGTGAAAAAAAAATATGCGAGGCCCCTGTTATGAATAGTTTCTGTTAAAATGCACTGTAGGCTGGTTATTTTTAATGCATTACATTTGTGCATGACTCATTTTAGGTGCAGGAGATTTGTGTAAACAAGATAAAATGTACTCCTGCCATGTGTGTAATAGACCTCAGAGCTGGAAAAGCAGGGGGCATCCGGATTTGAACCGGAGACCTCTTGATCTGCAGTCAAATGCTCTACCACTGAGCTATACCCCCTGAAACATGAGCCCACTGGGGGGGAAATAAAGCCATACCTGGATGAAGTGTGTACACTGTTGCTGTATTGATCCATTGTGTTTGTTCTTCACCAGCTGTCCTCCTTTCATGCTTAAATAGGCGGCCCCCTAATTGTCAACAAATATGATTAGTCTGTATTGTGTAACCATGACAATGCAAGCTGGGGAGGCTCGTAATGTAACGTGTGGCCTCAGCCTAACCCGGAAAGGCCATCTGCCAGAGGTCTACCAATCAGATTACAGCATCTCAGTTTGAATCGCATGAAAAATGGCGAGTAATAGATGGCGGTCATGAAGGCTGTGGGCACATTTTCTTTGGTTGACTTCCTCTGTGGTCTGGGACTCTTGCCGCTTTATCTCTTGGCTCCATCTGACTGCCTGATCGTTTTCAGAGGCTTTTACAAATGCTCTTCCAAATGTTAATGGCCATCAAGCTCCCCGGAAACGAGGGTTTCTCAGAAATGTGTCGAGTTAATTATGAGACTGATGGATGACTCGACTTTTGTTTTCCTCAATCTTTTCAGGGAAAGTACGCCAAGAGGAAGAGCCGATTTAAGCGCTCAGATGGGAGCACCTCTTCTGACACCACCTCTAACAGCTTTGTCCGACAGGTAACATTTCACACATAATCTCCTTACTCTCTGCACTACTCCTTAATTAGGAAGCCTTAAATTTAATTTAATTAAAGTAGGGGCATCTAACGCCAAAAAGTCAGCTATTTAACTTAAATATGGGCAACTTTCATGTCTTTTCTGCTGTGTTTTAAGAGTTCTTTAACAAATTTTTAATGTATTTTGGTGCTAAGCCCGTCAGTAAATTATAAACAAACAAAAGTATCTTAAAGTCTATTTTCTGAACTACAGGAAGTGTAAGGAGTTTAAAACTGGGCTGATTGTTTTGTACTCTGAGTAAAAACAAACACTGGAAATAGAAAAGACAAAAGAGAAATCTATTTTTGTGTACATTTTGTGAAGAAGGAAGTTGTGTTCAGTGTCTTCTTCTGAGGTTTTCATGTCGTTTCCTGCAGCAGTTCTTGATGCAGCGCCACCACAGGCGTGGAGGGGAACAGTTGGTTTTTTTTTAATGATTTGGGTAGTGTGACACAGTAGTAAACCACAGCTGCTGAAAATGTAACAAATGTTGCAGTTTTGGTTCCGAGTCTATCGAAGTATCAGGTTTTTAATCATAATTTGTACCTGAAACTAAACATGATGGCAGTCACATCTCCTGGCAAGTAATGGCAGGAAAAATGAGCAGCAAAAACATGCTTTGCAGGTTTTCCAGATAAAAAAAACCCAACAAACTGTATCCTAATATTTTCAGGTTGATCATATTTTTCTACATTTTTTGTTTGTCTTTTTGGCAACAAGATCAGTATATGGCTCACTCTTGCATTATTTTGAATATTTTATTAAATAGGGATGCCCTGGTCTGAATCTTAGTAAAAATTGTTGTTTTTAGAATAAATTAAATCAAATTAAAAGCAAACATTTTCCATTTTAGTATCTTAAATTTTCTGTCGTTTTCAAAAGACTGCATCCTAACATCGGTTTTAAATCTGTATCCACTATCTAAACTGGCAAACCAAATTTAGACTATACTTGAATTCTGATCAAGGGTCACCCAAAATCATTTCAAGGGCCACAAATGGCCCCTGGACACCTCTTACCTATACATTAGATATTAGATTCTGGATTGAATCCAGAATGATCCCTTCTACTTGATCCAGACCCAGCATGCAGGTGTTTTGGTTCTGCTATCAATGCATTATGTGTAAACAGTAATAAATTTCCCCCACAGGGAGGCTGGAGTAAGGCATCACACTCTCATCATGACCCGTGCAGCCTTCTGTGTCTGGACATGACATTTCTGAAAGCCGTGTGGTGTCATAGCTAAACGAGCCGCTCTTTTTCTGTCTGACCTCTTCATTTCAGAGAGGAACTGATGGTCCTCGGTGTTGTGTGACATTTAACTGTTTGGTTCTGGCGCTGCTTTAAAAAAAAAAAAAAAAAAAAAAATCCCATCACTGTCGGTGAACACAGGGAGCTGACGTCTCCTGTGGTTTCTAAAGGTTAGCAGCATTCTCGCCTGCACACGCTGCCCTTCCCACTGCCGTGTCCTTCATTAACTCGGAGCAGAGTAGACGACACCCCGACAGTAAGATCGTATTTATCTTACTATGATTAAACATACTCTAGGTGCTGTGTGTAATCAACACATCCTCTATTTCTCATGTTGCTGCATTGCATTTTGCGCTTTGCATTTTCAAAATGTATGACACATTTTTATTTTTTTTAACACACATTCAGTTTGCTCAAAATTGCCAGACAAAAACAAAACAAAACAAAAAAAAAGCAACACCCTTTCAGGCAACATATAGGATTTTGTAAATATAGCCTCACATAACTACTGAGAGCACAGCCCCGTATAGGCTTTACAGTCTCACACACGCCCACGCCAGCGCACGCTCGCTCAGCCGCGTACACACCGGAGCCACAATCAACCGACGGCAGAGCCGGCTGGTACACTCGGCCTGGTTTCTATGGCAACCGGGTTGCTGAATCTCCCCCTGTGTGCGAGCAACGGTGGGATGTGGAGACGAAGCAGAGGATGTTTCGATGGGTTCGGGTTAGTACGCGTGTGTGTGTGGGTGCGTGTGGGTGTGTGTGTGTGTGTGTCCTTCTTCTCGCTTCTGGGTGTGAGGTGAGGGCGCGGCCTACACGCTCGCACATCTCGTAAGTTTTGTGCGACAAGTTGAACAAAAACACACAAAAAAACAGGCAAACGGCTGTCTGCTTCCTGTTGCTCTGAATGAGACCGAGGAGGTTGTCAATGAAAATAATAATAATAACAATAATAATAATAATAATAATAATAATAATAATAATAATAATAATTTCATGTTTCTCTTTACAGAAAATCATTTTTCAAAAAACCTCACAGATTCATTAAATGGTCATGAAAATTAAAGATTTCAGGACATTTTATTATTAATGGAAATGCAGAAATGGAGGAAGCGTCTCCTAGATATTTCAAAACATTATATTCACAACTACAGGCTTTGGATGTTTTTGTTTTTTTATTTTTTTGCTTTTGTGCAAATGGAAGGGAGGAAGAGGTTAGGCATTGAGAATCCAACCTTGGTTGGGTCAGAGGTCGCCCTCTTGTGGACAGAGTCAAGCCTAGCTTTGTACTGAGGACCACAAGTTTCAAAACCGGTAAAGGAAAAAAAAATCAGAATTTTATGCATCATTTAATAAATTTTGACATAAATAAAAATATAAATGCATACTTACGTCTTTTTTTTCTTTGCTTTTTTTTTGTTGCTAAAGTCCATTAGCAAATTGTTTTGGCTGGCCAAAAGACACATTTAAATAATTAAAAACATTTACATTATTTTATAATCGTTAGAGTTTTTTATTTTATTTTAATAAACATATTTTTAGCTACTTATTTTAATTGGATTGTGGTACTTGATAAATAAATGAGAAATTAATAAAAAAAATTAATAAGATAAGATGTGAAATAATAAATAAAGATAGAAAATATTCTAATTGCTTGTTTGTAATTTTGTTTGTGTATTTGCTTTATTAAGTCAGGTCTGTCTTGAGACAACCTGTATGAGTAAAGGTCGATTGCAGTTTTCTGGCTGATTACAATATTTAAAAAGCCGGATCTGCCAATTCCGATTTTTACTGATACTGATTTTTTTTGCCTGATATCCAAGAAGAAAGTCGTTGTAAATGTCCAGACACGTGGTGGGTGGGACAGTTGTTGATTTTTAGATGTTTACCGAAGCAGATAAGATCGGCTTCACGTGTAAGTATCGACCGATTACCAATCTCCCAAAATTAAGGAAATTGGGGCCAATTTATTGGTGCACCAGTAATAAAAATTTAACACATAAAGACAGATTCAAACATTTTCAGTACTATGTTTATCTGTGGCAGTTAAAATAAGCTGCAAAGGTTGCAATCATGTGAGAAACATGTGTCAAACTCAAGGCCCGGGGCCCAAATTTGGTCCACTATAGCTTCTTATGTGGTCCTCTACTTAAATAGAACCGTCAAAATAGCAGTGTGCTTGAACATTATTTTATCAACAAAATCAAAGCCATTTTTATCTGGTTACTGCCAAATTACATCAATCAGTCCCTCCACTTTTCTGAAAATTATTGTGGAAATTCATGCAAAATCAACAAATCCCTGCATTTTTTTGTACTAATACATACAGTAATTGTGAAGTTATTGCAGATTTTTGGCAAAAATGGTGAAAAATATTGGTTACAAGTGACTGGTAGCCTTATTTCTACTAAATATCTTCCTCAGCCTTTTTTGATTTATAATCCATAATGACACGGCAAGTAATAAAAAAGTTGCATTTCCCATCATACATAAGTGCAAGTGTTTCAAAATTAGTACCACAAACACTTTGATTTTTATTGCAAAAAATCCCCCAAAACAGTTGTGAAATCCTGTAGGGACTGAAAAGATGTTCAAAATTATTTCGTTTTAAGAATTTATTCATATTTTAACAGTCCATTAACAAGTTCTAGCACTAGATTCTGGCACAACCGGCCCTTTAAGAGCATTCATGATCTGGATTTGGCTGAAAATTAAACTGAGTTCAACGCGCCTGATGTAAGGCAAGTCACTGTAAACTAGTAAACTGAGTTTCATGTCTTCAGTTCCCTGAATCCCCCGGATGATTCCTCTCTATCCAAAAGATACACAAAGGGACAAACTACAAAGTGAGAAGTTGGGGAGAATGACCTCGTAGCAAAAGTTCAGAGGGAAAAAAAAGTGGAAGTGGGGGGATGGCGGTGAAAATCCTTGCCACTGTCCAGTTTTCTCTCTGTTTCTCTCTCTCTCTCTCTCTGGTCAGCTGGGCCTCTGAATGGCTGACAACTGCATACCAAACTTCCTTCTGGTTCTCAGTGCCTTCACGTCCCTGTTTCTGTCCTGCCAGGGCTAAATATATTTACCCAGATTGCAAATGTAGCACAAGTCCTGCAACCCGACTCCCCCTGCTGCCCCTATAGCCAGCTTCGACACTGTACGCGCTCCTCGGGGGGTTGTGGAGGTGGGCGTGTGCGCGTCCGCGTGCGACCCGAGGTTAAGAGTGCGCTCTCTTAGTTTCAAACACTTTTCTGGCGGTCTACTTTATCGCACGCCACCACACACACTCATGTACTTGTTAAATTGACATACAGACGTCTCTTTCTCACACACACACACTCGAATAGAGTGGACTCTGGCGTTGTCCCCTTGGTTTGCCGGGGTGCGGCGAGCGTGGCAAACGAGGCATGGAGCGGACTGAGAGGATTCCAAGGCCCGTAATGGTAAGAAGTAAAGCTTTACAAGTTTGGCCACATCTGACTGAAATGGAAGGACAGAGTTTTAAAACTTCAGATATATTTCCGTTGACAGATATACGGAAGTGGATATATTTCCACTTGACAGATTAAGTGGATCTTTCTGTGCCATACTGGTTTGTATTTTTCTTTGCTTCCCATGTTCTGACTGTACCAGGAGTTTCCATTTTGGGCCGTGTTACAGCTGCTCAAAAGGCGCTGCGTTTTTAATTAGACTTCCAGTCCCAGTGGCTGCGTCGGTGCACCAGTCTTCCCAGCACCATCACCATTTCAGGGGGGCTTCTACATGTTCCTCCACAGGCTCAGTTTCAGTCTATCTAGCTGTACAACCTCAATGTAAACTTGTAACTAACAGGGTTTTTATACTTCTTGAAATTAGAAATGGCAGATATATGCATTTATGTTTACAATCTCATAATATGTTTTATGTTCCAAGCAATATATTTAAAAAGATTGAGCTCTTAAAGTGACAAGCTCAGACTTCCAGCTCTCTCTCTGACTGCCATAAACCCCAAAATAGTCACATCTGAGAAGCTGGTTCCCAGAAAGAGTCGCCATATTTGTTTGTTTGACAAAATCACTTAAAGATTCTCCACATTGTTTTGACCGAAGAGATCGGAGCAGAAATCGAGTAATTAAGTTGACCAGCCATAATATTATAACCAACTGCCTGATACTGATTGGGTTGCTACCACAGTGGCTGCTTTTACGTTGACCAAGAGGTTTTCTGGATGTAACTTCAATGGAAACACTTTTCTCGCATCACACAAGTTATGTGACCAACAGCCGGATGTTACTACTGGTGGAAATGACAAAGAAGACGATAGGAAGTGGTAGGATGATGATGGTGCGGCATCACGAAGTTACTTACTTCGTGAATAAACTTAGTCACCTGTAGTTTTAATTGTGTTTCTTATTTAATTGAAACACTGCAATTGCAAAATTGTGTTTTTTCCACATTAGCAGAATAAGTTCTGTGCCTTTTTGGAGTGGAAACATGGCTACTGGAAGTTGTTTTTTTTTTTTTCAATTAAATTCTTTTCTTTCAAGTGCAACTTGCTTCTTTATCACATCCATTAGATGCTTCATTTGAGTTGGATTTGGGGAATTTATTTGAGCGGTCCAGTTTAGGTCACGTTTGTCTTACTATGTTTGCAATAATTTACGATGTACAACCTCATCAGCAAATTTTAAATTGTATATTTGTACTTTGACTGATAACACATCGAATACTAATAACGTTTTCAAATGCATCAAAACTGAAGTAATACTCTTTTTTTTTGGTTTGTGAATGCCTCAACACACAAAATACTGTCTTTTTCTGTCTGATTCAAAGCTGATTTTACTATTAGGCTTTTTTTGTCTTTTGTGTTTCAAAAATTCAAAACAAAAGCACATCTTATGACGTCATTGCTCTACTCGTTTATTATTTATCGTTCGCTTTATCTCCCAGGCTCAAAATAACCTTACATTGTCCTAAGCAGCTTGAGTTGCTCCCGTGTTTCATCCTGATCCAATGTGTTTTCCTCATATTCAACACACACGAAGCAAAGGTCCAGCTGACATAAAAGCAAAATGCTGTCTGCTTCGATCGGGCAGCCGGGGCTCCCACATGTCAGAACGCCACAAACGCTGATGCATTGTGTTTTCTGACACCTTTCTATCAGAACCGAATTTATCTGCCATTTCAGCTGCTGTAGCTGTTAGGTTTTTGGATTGGTTTGTCCACAGATTGGTTGTTTTCTCTCAATTCCTGCTTTCGTTTTTGTTTTTTCTTTCTGAACCCTAAAGTCAGTGAGCATCCCTCAAGACATTTAGACATTTTTGCTTTATACAAAATGGTTTAGGGAGGGAGGGATATCCATTAGCTAATATATCAACCACTGCTATGTAGCAAAATGGAATATTTGTTGTCTTTTGACTAATGTGCTAGAAACTAACATCACTTGAAGTTCAAAAGTGAAAAAAATTGACATCAATATTGGCAGTTTTGTGAAAAAATTGTTCTCTATCTTTAGGATTTTTTTCCTCTTCCTACCTATTTTTGTCATACTTAATGGTTTTGTACCATTAATAGCTTCAGACATTTTTCCAGACCTGAGGGAATACAAAATGCAGTTTTGCTAAATTAAAAAAACTTCCCAAAACTAACTGGTTTACATTTGAAAATGTAATTTTCTCTAAAACGGTGCCACTCTTGATGGTAGCAAGTGGCATCAAGCATTGATGGTTACTCTAAATGAAACTTTTACTTTGTGTTTCAGTCAATCTGAAGTCAAGAGTTTGACTAGACCATCCAAAAATATTTTGAGTTGCTTTTTTTTGAGACATTCAGAGTGGACTTTGGATTGTGAATTTAAGCTTAAGATCAGATTGGTGTTTGGGTTAGTTGAATCATTAACACTGATTTTAGCTGCGAATATTGAGACCTGGATTGATTTATAGTTTGTTCGGGGGTTTTGTGACGACCTGGATCAGTTATTGATGTTGTCTTGGAGTTATTTTGGTTGTCCACGTTTTCATATTCCCTTTATTTGTGGATCATGACTCCTGCTGAGGTTCTCTGGAGTCTCAAAGCCTTAGAAATGAATGAATGTAGTCAATGAATTTGTGTTTCACCAGCTCTTGAATCAGTTTGTTGCTTTTAAGGCAGGCGGACAGCAGTTTCACTGAGTTAAAACAAACTTTTTGTTGTTAACCACAGAAATAGAAATCTATGAGGGGTAAATGCTTTTTCACTGCACTGTAAATGTGGTTGAAAATGGTAAGAGTTGAATGCATATACAGCTCTGGAAAAAATTAAGAGTCCACTGCACTGAACCCCATTGAAAAGCTCATGGTTTTTCTGCCAAATATTGATTTCTGAACACTTCCTTAGTGTTGTTGTTTCTAAATGAATGTTCATTTTATTCAAACATATACATATAAAAAGTAAAATCAGAGAAACTGATCATTTTAAGTGGTCTCTTAATTTTTTCCAGAGCTTTAAATTTTTTGGACATAAAAAGTATGCCTTGTGTTTTTAAATGAAAGTCTTGTAATTCAGAAACTGTGCTTCTGAATTAATATCTAAAATCAAACATGATCCAATCAGGCTTGCATTTGGTATCTTTTACAGATGTAATCCTTTTTAAAATGATTAACTGACTGAGTTAGACTTGTATCAGACACTCTTTAGTGAAGGCGGGAGTATTTCGGTTCAGTTGAGTCCATTTATGACTCATGTTTCGGGCCATTTCCACACAGTCCAGCCAGTTTCCAGGATGCGACAGAGAAGTCAAGAAAGGCCAGTAACAACCACCAGTTTAGAGATTATGTCCTCTTGGACTCATTTGTTTTCTCTTAGTCTGCCTTTCTCCACCTCAAACGGAGCTAATCTCACTCTTTATGAATTTATTGCATGCAGAGCTCAGTATTGGTGTTACAGTTTCCCTTCCTTGGCAGGAGACATTGTCTTCCTCAGAGATAAACCAGAAAGGATATTTAATGTTCTCACTTTTCCTCTTTCTTTATTCATTATCACATCATCCAGTGTGATAAGTGTGAAGATATTTTTATCTGTTTAATTATCAGGGTACGGGGTTCGCTGTACGTGTTAGCTCTCCGATGGTAATCACCTCTTAGTCATCCACTGTGGATTCTTGGAACACCTGCTGCGATGTTCCTGTTTCTTCGTGGCAGTAACAGATTAAAATCTTTAAACTCTGCGCTGTTTTCTGGCATCATTACAGAACAGTACAGTTAAGATTAGTTACTGTGTTTTTTTTAAGCTAATAAAACAAAGGAATGAATGATTACTAAACTATCACACCATTAATGCCAAGTCAATATTTGTAAAGTCTTGTAGAAACAAATCTGCTTCTTCGTTTTTGCTGCTGCTTTTCAGGTCTCTCCATTTTTCTTAGTTGCTCATCTTTTCCCATCGTAGCCGCCCTCCTTTTCCCACTACCCCGTCGATTCTGCTGCTCTCTTTTCCCAACTGCATTGATTTAGTGTTTTTTTGTTTTTGTTTTTGTTTTTTCAGCAATGAAACATGTTTGGCAGCTTGATGACTCAACAAATGAGAAAAGTTTGCAGCAGATAATTGAATATTCCCAGGAAAACACCAAAGTTATGAGAAATGTCACAGACAAATTATGGCATCTTGTAAATCAGATGAGTTCAGACTTCTGTTTGTTTGAAGCTTTGTGTCCCAACAAGCTGCCCCCACACTTATTCAAATAACTGGAAATACAAAATATGTATGTGTAAAAGTTGGGTTCAGTGTTTAGGATTTTCTTCCACAAGTTCCTTATAATAGTTTGTTGCAATTTTTTATTCATCCTTTGCTAGTTTTATTATAGTGCCATGTTTTAGGATATTGCCTAAATATTTTCATATCATATTCTTTCATGATTGTGCCTTACCTTTCGTTAAGTTCACCAGTCTCTCTTGCAACAAAACATCGACAAATGAACAAATAGTCCTCTGGCTTCTTTTGAGCTGAGTGGCCTTTCATCACATCATTACTTGTTCTCCCTTTAGATAACGGAAAACTCTAACCAGCTTCAGCCAGGATCTTCACAGGATGTTTTATTTCTTTTTTTTTTGCGTTTCATACATACTTATTCCACCAAGCATGTTGTGAGAGTCAGAACTTGTTTCCCTCTTGAATGGTATGATGGCTAGGCATTGCAATACTCTTTACACAACTATATATTTTCTCATCCTGATATGTTAGGGTATTTTCGTGTTAGATTGGGAACCAAAATTGCAAGATTTGTTGCATGTTCAGCAGGTTCAGTTTGTTTTCACACTGCAGTGTGTTAAACAAACTAAACTCTTTGAAAAACCTTTTACCCCACTTGTTGCGCTGCAACAAGAACCACTGAAGGAAACTACATGAAAACCTCTGAAGAAGACATGAGTGCAACTTCCTTCCTCACAAAATGTAAACATAACTGGAAAAGTATGCATTTTTTTTGTAGGATTTCTATTTTATCCTGAGCCATGTCTCACTGCATTAAACTCTTGCTTGTTTTGGTTATATTTATCCAGAATGCTTTTTGAGCAGTCTCCACAGTCCATTTGCATTCACAATTTGAACCACACCAGAGTTCACTTCAACCAAACTGACCAGAGTTTGTGTTTTTGGTCCGATTGCGCATTCACAACTCCCCAAACAAACCAAACTTTCCAGGCAAACAAATTGGAGTTCAACTAAAGTGGACTAAATGGGGTTGGTGTGAATGCACCCTTGAATGGTCACTTTTTTTTTAGTATTCACACAAGGAATCAGTGCGTCTGAGGTGTTGCCTTAAAATACTTCCCCACTGAATTAGACGATGATGGTAGCATCATATGGGCTTTCCCAAATGCCTTAAGACATACAACCCTTAGTTAACCCTTTCTGACCTAAGTTTCAAATCTCCGCCTGGATATTTTTGCTTATTTTAATTTTTCACAGTTCTTTAAATGTCCTGTGAGTAAAGATATTTGCTCATTTATCCAAAACAACTGGAACTTTCCATATATAGCAAGTTATTTCTGCAACCTACAGTCTATTTAAAGAGCGCCCCTCAGATTAATTTCAATCCCTGCTACGGCAGGGGTGAAATTACCGTAATAACCTGATATTGGCTGGAAAACGCAACGTCTCCCCTTTCAGAAACCGTTGGAATTTCGCAGATAGCGCAATGTGTGGCGGAATTATGGTACTGCAAATTTGGCTGGATCATCGGCGCTACGTTCGCTCTGGAAGGGTTAAATAAACAACTTTAAAATTACCTAAATAATTTAGGTAATCCTAACTGACTGATTTATTATGTAAGAAGTGATCCAGAGGTTTTTGTTTATAATTTTAACAAAAAATGCTGGCTTGCCTATTTCTACAGCGCCACAGTAAAATCTACGAGAAGTATTTGAGGGCATTTAGTGATGCAGTTCAAAACTTACACATCCTTTCAGTGGTGTTGTCATTATGCCTCTGGTTTCACTAACTAACCAGTGTACTGCTTATGAATGTATGCTGCTATAATGTTTTTCCAAAGCTGAAACGTCTGGAACATTTTGGCTTTCTATTCACCTTTTTTTATTTATTTACAATCGATTCCTACATGTAGGCGCTCACCTCTCATCGCTCGTGTAGCCCTGACTCGCCCTGGTTACTATGACACTGCTGAGGTCTCTGCCGTGGCCCAGCCAATAGAAAGGCAGCTCTGCCATCAGGTGGCCTGTTTCTATTTTGAACAGGAGCTGTCTGTGAAGTGAAGCAAGCAGCTAAATTAGAGACACAACCTAATGACATCGGGAAAGGAGGAGTGGATAAAATAAACAGATGACTCAGACACTCATCCACATGTAAAAAGTCATAGCTTATTGCTCTCCCTCCCTACTGCCTTCGCTGCATCACCGACCTGTTGTGGCAGGCCAGTTAGACGATGCTCTTGCCACTTTTTTCCATCAAAGTGTTCCAGTGGGAACCTCATCAGGTATTTCTTAGTCACTGCCTCGTGTATGGATTCACCTGAACGCCTCATACGATGACTCAGACCCGCTAAGTGGGGGTACTGCTGTTATTGTCCTCATTAGATGCTGTTTGGAACTCACAGTGCCACCGCCGCACCACTTTGACCATTTCGATAAATGGAACAGGAAGTGGCGAGCAGCCGTCCAGCGCCCTGGTAACAGGGAGTGCCCACTCTCATTGTGCTGTTGCCAAGTCGCAGAGCGCCTCAGTGAAACAGGTGGCAGAGTGAGAATCAACATTAGTGTTTGTCATTTCACTTCAAATCCTGCAGATACACATGGACAGCCGTCAGAAGCAAAGACAAGGTTAATCACACATAAAAAGATGTGCAAACATTGACTCATAGCAAAGATGTTGCACCCATAACTGTTATTTTTCCAGACATTTGACTCCAGCCAAATATCTGTACTGTTTTCTAGCTATTATATAGTTGGAAAAACATAATTCTCTTTAAGTCTGCTTTAAAAAGTAGCACAAAAACATCCTGTTATTTCTAAAATATTCAATTTACGAACATTAAAGGTGCAGAATTTAACTTTTATATATACAAAAAAAGGTTTTATGCATATTCGTTAAAACTGTTACCATATTATAGCAGATAATCTGTGACTATTTGTGACTTATAGGCTTGTCGGGATAACAGATTTTTTTGCACAATTAATTGTCTCAGAAGTTATTGCAATAAAAGATAATATTGTTGTTTTGAGACCATTTTCAAGTAATATAATAGTAATGGCATAATAATGCAAGAACATATTCTCGAAGATCAATGAACTTTAAATTCTAACATTTATTTAACACTGGAAGACATTTTAAATATCCAAAATAAGAACAACAGAAAAAGCAAATAAAATGAATTATGAAGTCTCTGTAAACAAAACTGTTCTTCAACAAAAGGGCAAGTTGAGACAAATGCACCAGACCAAAACGTTTTGTCATCTCAAAAAGAGAGCGATAAAAGAAAAAACAAGAAATTGTCCAAATGGAAATGATTGAACTCAATCTAATTAATCATGCAATTAATAGATTTATTGCTTATTGTGTATCAGTTGGAGGAGACTAAGAGTGAGTTTTCAGCAAAAAAGGCTCAGAGTGAGTTTCGTACAAACCCAATTCTCACTGTTGAGTACGATGGAGGACTAGTGAGGCTGTGGGCTTGTAACTTTATTGTTAAAAACAAAAACTCCTTGAAACATCAGGAGTTTTTAAATGAAAATGACGGCTTCTGCCAGTAAACTACTGGACAATGATCCAAAACATATGAGCATAGAAATCAAGTTTCTTCTGTAGCTATCATGGACTTAGTGACGTAAAACACACTTGATTATAAACAACTCTTCTGTAAGCGTTTCAGTCCAAACAGAAAAGATTGCTTCTGTCTGGAAAACACTTTTTTATTATTATTCTATTATTCTTATAGTTGTTACACAAATAATAAGTAAGTATCGTCCTGCTTTTCTGCTGCCACTCTTGGGGAAATATAAGATATCAAACTTGTTTACTTGATTTTACTGTAAATTTAGTGTTTATCAGCTGATGCTACTTTCAAATAGTTAAAATAATAATAATAATAATAATAATAATAATAATAATAATAATACAAAGAATGAAAACTGTATAATGCAAAAGTAAAAAAAAAAAAAAAAAAAATTTTAAATACCTTGTTACAGTTATTTGGCAGCAATCGCCTATATGAGTATGTCTTTAATGGCTTGCCATACTTGTTTTAAAGCTGAGTCAGCATTGATGAACACACATTTTAAGGGCGTCTACCACTTTCCGTAGTCTGACTGGATTTAAGGGCCACTCAATGACATTGTCACTCCTTCATTATCTCTGTTTTGTTCTTTCGGTCTTTGTTAAGCTGGAGGACAGATCGTCACTCTAGTCTGAGTTACGAGCAACTCGGTTAAATTCAATTAAATCTTTTCCAAAGAATTTCTGTGTATTCGGCTGTCGTCATGTTAACATCCTTTTATGTCTTTTCCACTTTTGTTCTTTGCTGTTAGATTTAATTAGAGTTTGAGTTTCTTTTTATGAGAGTTATGATTTCTGTTTTGTTTTATCCTTTGAATATATTTTTCCTGTACTTATTGTTGTTATCTTGCTTTCGTTCATTGAATTATGCTGCACTTTAGTCAACATCTGTTGGTCCTGTGTGCTATACAAATAAACTGACATAGACTAGAAGTATCTGTCAGTCTTGCAACAAATCTGAAGAAGCCTCTGACGTGCTAACAGCTCAATTTTGAGGCCGCAGAGATGATATTTAACAGTCACGTGTCCTAAATTTACATTATCAGTTGTTGGCAAGCACTGCTAACCAACCTCAACTGCTTTTGCTGCTTCTCTTTAAATATGATCATGATTAAATATCATACAGAAACAAATCTATATATATTTTTTTTATTATTATTATTTTTGTTTTGCCGATCACGTTTACACTTACAAATAAATGTTTGTATGTATTCTATAGTGAGAACTGCAAACGACCTGAAAGTGTCCCGCATGCGCAGTAGAGGGCGCAATAACGTCACACAGAGGTGCTCAGAGTTTTGCCAGCCGCCATAAATTGCGGAAGTAAACATGGATGCTAACGGTGGAGTGTTTCTTATGCATGTTGAAGTTGTTGTCCGACCGGAGCCAGAGCCGAGCCAGCACAGTAATACTTAATCCTCATTATTGTTCGCCATGATTGTTGTTTGTCTTCCCGCTTGCGCGTGTCAGGACGCAGAATAGTGACGTTTATCGAGTATCAATGACGCTCCGGACCTGGCCGTTAGGATTCATGTCACATTTGAAAAGGTCGGATACGCATCGGATGTCCAACTGGTTTGGGTCGCATTCGGAAAAAAGTCCGACCTGTGTTGTTCACACTCTCGTACAAAGATCAGGTTCAGGTCGCACTAAGGCAAAAATAAATAAATAAAATCGGAATCGAGCCACTTCAGGCAGTAGTGTAAGTGTGAACTCTTCCTTACATAACAGATTTCCATAGTAAGTTTCACTATTCTATAATTTATGTATTTTTTCTCCAGAGTTCAGGTTAAAGAAAGGCATTTTATTCTAATCATGACCTGAGAATTTTGTTTCTCTTGATATGAAAATATCCATGGTGTATTTCTACCCATATGCACGTCCTAATCACATTCTGAAGTCTGCAAAAATCATATTTTTACTTCAATCATATAAGATTTTCATTTTCAAGACAAATGTTATTTTGTAATATTTTCAAATAACATAAAACAGATTGGATTTGTTCTGAATCGAACTCCAGAAGTATATCTGAGGACAGCCGATTGCTGGACCTGACGGGTGTGAAGTGTGACTAGACTTGAGCAGGATTTTAATTTTTTTTTATCAACATTGCATATGGCGTATGTCATCCATGTGCATTCTCAGAACTATTTTAAAAAGCCTACACCTAGTGAGTCACTTCTTCTGCCTGGTACATTCAGCTGTCCCGCATTCTTGTCACTACCTCCTACAAAGCGGCAAGCCAGCCTGTCAGCTAAAAAAAAATACACAAAAAGAAAAAATAAAAGTGGGACGGTTATATAAATTGAACACTCAAACTCTTCAGAAGCTGAGGAGTGTGTTGGGGCCAGGCAGCTTTTTATCCTGTCATGCTTGTCTGTATCAGGGTCAGCAGGGGAGAGTCAAGTTACAGCGCATGAGTGGTAGATGTGATGGAAACTTTAGCCACTTCATGAGAATTTTATATCCTAGCTGATTTAATAAAGAGTCCCCAGTCC
Organism: Xiphophorus maculatus; assembly: GCF_002775205.1. Classification (NCBI taxonomy): domain Eukaryota; kingdom Metazoa; phylum Chordata; class Actinopteri; order Cyprinodontiformes; family Poeciliidae; genus Xiphophorus; species Xiphophorus maculatus. The sequence continues at coordinate 6,093,126 of NC_036458.1, read as the reverse complement.
ATGTATTGTCCGTACTTGAGGCACCCACACATTGCGGCATTTGGAGGAAGGTCTGAGACCTTGTGTACTCTGTCACTCACTTGTTATGCATCATTTCCACCTCTGATTGATTAGAGTCAGCTTACAAGCAATATGAACATACATCAACATGTGTTGCTGTATGTTCGCCTGAGGCCGGCTTTACTGCTCAGGACGAGAAGGTTTTCAGTGCTTTCTGAATTTAATGGCACTTTTTGTATAGAACCTTGAAATCTTTTAAAGCAGCATCAACGTTTCACACTAAACTTGTTTGAAAAATGAAATATTTCGTTAAGGTTTAATTCATTGGAGGAAAAAATTTGGAATATTTTAATATCATAGCAACTGTTTTCATATCATAGTAATAATAGTAATTGTTTCCAGAAAATCACAATTACAAGTACCCAGTGGTGGGTACAACTCTGCTAATCCGCTAGCTAGTTTTTTTCATTTAGAAAGTTTGCTAATTTTGATTAGCTTTCCCTATATTAATTTTTCTAATTCTAAAGCGCTAAAATTTACATGGCTGTTTTGTAAACTTTTAGTTTAACATAGTTTGACATCTGTGTTGAAGTTAACCATTAAGAATTTTTCAAGTAGCGGTTTATATTTATGCTCTTATTTTGAAGTGGTTGAAGACCGTTTATGTCACTTCCTCTCCTTGTGTTCTCTCTCTTAACTTTTCTTTAAACCATAAATAAACCGGAATAAATAAAACATAAACAGTAGAAAGCAAGATGTAAATTACAGAGCATATAAATATCTTTTAAGGGCAGATATAATTTGAATTAAAATTAGCGCTTTAGCATTAGCTTCTGCTAAACATAGTGTTGGTGTAGTGCTTTAACAAATTCATCTCTTGTTCTTGTTGAACAACAGGAACAAGATATAAGTTATATCTTGATGTTAATAAATAATGAATATTTTTAATTTAAAGGGTGGTTTATCATTTTTGGATGTGAGATTATGCTAATGTAATGAAAGGATGTTAACCAGGAGCACCATTACATGTTGAAGCAACGAGTTCAAAGCACATCACAAGAGAAAATAGAAGGGAAAGAAGCATACATGTTATCTTAGTCTGGTTTTTCTTGCTAACAAGGTGTGATTCCCAGCTATTGTCTTCTTGTTAAATATGTTTTTCTCACCTATTTTTTAATTAACTGTGAATTTCAGGGCTCTGCAGACTCCTACACCAGCCGGCCGTCGGACTCAGACGTGTCCCTGGAGGAGGATCCCGAGGCTCTGAGGAAAGAGGCCGACAGACAGGCTCTTGCCACGCTTGAGAAAGCAAAGGTCAGTCATCAGTAGGATGATGTTTTGGCCCTGGTTAACCTGTGTGCCTTGAAATCTGGACAACTCCCAGCATGCTAGTGTCTAATACCTGCTTCTGATGTTGTTATTCCAGACCAAACCAGTGGCATTTGCTGTGCGCACCAACGTTGGTTACAACCCAGGGCCTAACGATGATGTTCCTGTGCAGGGCATGGCCATTTCCTTCGAAGCCAAAGACTTCCTGCATATTAAAGAGGTTTGGACGTCGCCTACAGTCTCTATTCACTAGAGAACACACAAAGATCACAAAACTGTGGTCTTTGTACCTGAGTCCTCAACTGTAATCTAAAGGTAAAACCATGATGTCAGAGCAGCCTGGATGACACACAGAAAGACTTCAGGCTCCTCTGCCACAAAAGAAACTTGCAGTGATGGTGGGTGGAAAGCCAATGAGGTTTTCTGCTTGCTGCATCGCTCCGCACAGCCACGCTCCATTGAAACCATAGCAGGCCATGTGTGGGTGTTGGTAGCAACACAGCCTGCATTGCAGTAAGAAATAGGTCCAGAGCAAAAAATACACAAAATTCTTATATTTCATGTTTATATGAACACAGTGCTGCTTATAAGTCTCAAGTTACCAATGAGTCATATTTTCTTCATATTTTCCACCCAGGGAACCAAACCTTCAAACTTTAAAGTGGTCTTAATGAATAGCTCTTCATGCTTTCTGAAGAGCTTTTGAAGTTTTCTTTACAAAAGTTGCTTTTTCACATTTATTAAGCCACTTAACTCTGACCTAATAATCATCTAGGCAGTAAAAAGGACTCCTAAATTTAGCATTTCGTCCATACTTAACACTTCATAAAATAATTTTTCTTTTCATTTATTCATTCAAATAAACAAAACCTCCACAATTTTACAAAGATATTATAGTATTTGAGCACCTATATGGTTGTTCTTAATCATATAATAACTAAGATTTCTCATATTTTTTATTTAATCACATGCTTCACAAAAGGGAAAGTAAAAAGATTGGATTTTAGATGCTCTAAAAGGCAACTAAAGTTCACAGAACAACTTTGGAAGGTTGTCAGAAACCTTGAAGATCATATTAAATGACAGCAAAATAAAGCGAAAACAAAGTTGCCCTTGATCAGCTGTTTTTACTGCTGTATGTGCTGAAAAAGACAAGTATTTTGTTGTTGATTTGTCAACCAGAAATTACTTGCTGCATTCTTTTTGTCTGTGCAGGAGGCTCCACTTCTGCTTTTCAAGGTGTATAGTTCTATAATTGCTCATCTGTTTGCAGCCATCTTCACGTTGGAGTAGGCCTGTCGCAATAAGCAATAAATCGCATGATGAATTAAAACAAGCTCAATAATTTTAATTTGCATAATTTATCGATTTTGTCTTTTTTATCTCTTTTTACCAAAAAGTGGATTATAAAAAAACCTCAATCTGGTGCTTTTTTGAAGGACAAATTTGTTTACACAAACTTCATAATTCATTTTATTTGTTGTTTCTGTTGTTTTGTTTATGTATTTTGCATATTTAAAACATCTACCAATTCAAGTGTTAAATGTTCATTAGAATTTAAAGTTTATTGATCTCTGAGAATGTGTTCTTGCATTATTATGCCATTAGTTATATTAGTTTAAAACAACAATATTACCGTTTACCGCAATAACTTCTGGGACAATTTATTGCCTAGCAAAATTTGTTATTGTGACAGGAGTGTTATTATGTGGAAGTGTAAACATTGAGTTGGGGGGGGCATGGCAAGCAGCAGCTTATTTGGATTTAAAGTGACAGAGACCCTAAAACAACTCAAAATAGGAAAAGTGAGCAGACTATAATCTTATTATCTAAGAATGATTTTGTGCTAAAAATTTAATGAACATGTTTCGCATAGGCCATAGATATTCTAACCTGTTCATGGAACTATAATAGGCCACCTTTAAATTTTGATGGCTATATCATGCTTTAGTCATCAATGTGTGCTGATATCTCACTGTTTGCCGTATGCGTAGAAATACAACAATGACTGGTGGATTGGACGCCTGGTGAAGGAGGGCTGTGAGGTGGGCTTCATTCCCAGCCCGGTCAAGCTGGAGAACACCCGCCTGCTGCAGGAGCAGCGGATGAGACAAAATCGGCTCAGCTCCAGGTAACGGTGAAAGGTCCTCTGTGTCTACACTACCAGCAGCGCAAACAACATCCCTGCTTTTCAAAAAAGGGGTCAAACATGAATCACTCCTGATCCACTAGGCTCTGTAAAACACACCAAAATAGACTCTTAAGCAAAGCTGTGAGTCACTTTATTACTCTGAACTTCTTCAGTACACACACACACACCCGGCTTCTTTTGTTGCCGTCTTTACAGACATTTGCTAGGAAGTTGGCAGTAAGTTAATGCTTTTTGGTGTATGGAAACTGTAATGTTTTAAAACCCTTCAGAATGTAACGTCATAAATCAGAAGGCTCCGCTAGCAATCCCTGCCAAGCCCAGCCCGTCACCTAGCAACCCCAGCCCAGCCCGTCACCTAGCAACCCCAGCTGAGTGCCATGCCATTTGGCTAGCTGGTTTTAAACTTGCTAGAAAAGGCAAGTGATTTGTTGTTGATTTACCATCCAGTAACCTCTTGTACTTCTGCTTTCCAAAGATGTATAGTTGTATAATTACTCATCTGTTTTCACCCATTTTCACTTGAAAGTGTAAACGTTGAGGTAGGGCAGCAGTTTATTAAAGTGACAGGAGGCCCTAAAACTGAAACCTTTAATTATCTAAGAATAGTTTTATGCAAAATATGTAATGAACATGTTTTGTATTTAGCCCATAAACATATCGTAACCTGTTCAAGGAAACATAGTTAACTTTAAAACACAACTAATTTTACTTCCTTGTACTTTTACAGTAAATCTGGAGGAAGCTCGAGTCTGGATGTTGCCGTAGGAACCCGCAGGCCTACCCCGCCAGGAACAGGTAAGATCAAACAAACAACCTGCTGTGTTTGCAATCCTGAATCAAGGAATAGTCAAATGAGACGGCTGCTTGATTTTTTAGATGAAGATTTTAGTAATTGGCTAGTTATTCAAGCATGAAATGAATCATGGCATGTCTCAGCGGATTCCTCAGAAAAGTGTAAGAGGTCTTGGGAGGTCACTCATTAGCACTCAGGATGCGACTGAAATAGAGACGAGAACAAGCTACGCTCATTAGAGCTGTTAAGTATGTCTGGCCTGTGTGAGTCTGCATCCCTGTGTCTCTGTAGCTGAAACAAAAATAAATCAACACAAACAATTGTTGTTTACTTTAACTGTATTTGTCAAATGGAGGTTCATACCTCTAAAACTGCAGTACATTTTCTCAAGATCGGCACGAATTTCATGTTGATTTGGAGATTTGAATCTTTTTTCTTTCTTTTTTTTCAATGATCATACAACAAACAACTTCAAGCAAACATTTTATCTAATCCACAAACTCCTGTGATCATTCTGGCTGGATTTGCTAAAAATAGCAAATGCAGCTCCAATTCAAATAAACTTGACAAATGACCATATTCATTTGGATAAACTTAATTCAGTCACTTCTAACTAGTTGAAGCCATTTATCTTTTTTCAATGTATTTGACTACACTTAGCAGAATTGGAGTGAATTTAGACTGGTTGGCTTCCAGTATGAACAGAATTTAGGGAAGTATAATTTAAGGAATTGTTGACTTAAAACAAGCCCCTATGTCTTGCTGAGAAGTTACTTGTAAGTTAGTTTTGTCTGATTTCAAGTGTACCAAAATATTTGCACTAGAAACTAGACCAAAAATACTTGGTAAAATTTTGTGTTTTTGCAGTGATGCACTCTATTCACTGCAGATTAATTACATGCAACTTAAACACAACCCAAGGTAACACTCCAAGCAGGATTGGGTCTCAGGTATTTGAAACTAGAAGTGGCGTGGAATATTCATATTAAATGGAGTTACGTACAAACAAAAATGTAAAATGTTTGTTGCTTTTGGGAAATAATTTCAGTTGTATTTTGTATAATCATTGCAAACTGGAGAAAGGATGACTATTCAAATGCAAGCATACACCTAAACCCTCCTGAAATGATGAAATCACGTAAAGTGTGGCATTTTTGTAAGTTATCTATTCAGGTTCTAATCAGAGAGTTGTTGCATTCCATAATCTACCTTAAGCAAGTGGATTATTTCACATTTCCGGTTTCCTTTGTTTCCAGCATGTTATATAAATACGGTACACATTAACATTCAGTTCACGGAGCTTGCCAAATTCCAGGTTGACCCTCTAAAACAAGACCCCCACCACCATGACACCATCGCTTAGCTTGATTTCTTCTCTTCTGTAGTTTACTTTCTCTCAGTTCCTTTCACAGCTCCTCCTGTTTCCCACTTCTTTCACATCGACACTTCAAGTTTAGCTACTTTCACACTGAATTCACCTTCTCTGCTGTTCTCGCTATTACACCTGACATCTGCAGCGTGCCGTGTGGTGATCTGTTGTGTTCTTTTTTCTTTCTTTTTTTGTTAAAATCATTTTTTCTGTCACAGCTTATTTCATCTTCTGCCTCCCTCTTGATGCCTCTCATGCTTTTTTCCTCCTTTCACTTGCTGCGTTTCCATTACAAATGAGCGTTGATATTTGTCAACATTCTGCTAATGCAGACACAATTCTGCAGTTGTGGTGTTTCCATTAAATAAGAAATGGAATGAAAATCACATGTGAATAAAAATTATAGATTATGATAAATATGCATAATTCAGTCAAAAAAACAAAAACCCGCTGTATAAGTATGCGGCTAATTGTAGCCAGCGATTTTACAGAAAAGATTCAAATGACAACTTTTTTAAAAAAAGTGCGATGCTGTGAGACAAAAAAAAGACCATCATCCTCCTGCTACTTCTTGTCGTCTTCTTCGTAACACCTGGCTGTTGATCATGCGGAAAAAAAATTCATTTCAGTTTTGCAAACTACATCTATTTTGATACAGCTGGGAAAAATCCACATCGCAGCGCAGAAACGTTTTCATCAAAAAACATGTTTTGTTTTTTTTTCAAAATTGGCACGTTTCCATTAAGCAGATTTTTTTTCTGAATTTCAACTTGCTCAATCCTGTGGTTAACGGAAACGCAGCTAGTGTCTCTCTATTATTTTCTCCTTTTTCTTTGCTTTTCTTCATCCTGCTTTCTCCTCCTTCTCTGTCCGAACTGTCCACTCAAACAATAGCTCCCGTGGACACATCCACAGCAGCCTTTGATGTTGACCCTCTCGACCTTGATGCCGAGGAGCCCCATGAGTCCCAGGGTGACCCTCGCTCCCCCAAGGGCATCTCTGGCAGCATAACTTCCCCCCAGGCCAACGCCCACCGCCTGCCCTTCTTTAAGAAGGTAACACTAAGGAAGACTGGATAGGGACGTCTTGTTGCCTTCCTCCTCCAACATTCCTGAACTTGACCTCCGAGAGGAAACCGGAGTTAACCTCTCTACCTCCGCTCCTTGTTTTTCACTAACTGCTTGCACTTTAACCATCCCGGCTGCTACTCTGTCTCCCAAATCTGACCCTGTTTGGCCCTAAAAGGCTCCTTCTCGAATGCTGAGAATGTGTAAACTCTCTAATAATAAAACTTCTCCTCCTCTGTTGTTTCTCTAATCTGAACCTGTTATTAACTAAACGTGCTTTTGTGCTTTTTTTTTTGTCTGTTTTTGCTTGTGTGTGGAATGATGCTGTAGGTGGCCCAGCTAAACAGAAACAGAAGTCGGTGAGTGTTTGTTCTTGACACTAACGTCTAACTCGGGGGGGTGTCCAAAGTGCGGATTGGGGGCCATTTGTGGCCCTTCAGTTGAATTTGTGAGGCCCCCAACCGCAGTGTACTGTTGATAGAAATTTGACCCTTTTTGCTGATGCAGATCAATCAAGGTGAAATTATTACGTAATTGTCTTACAATGGAAAATGTAAAGTACAACACAAATTATAGTTAAGACTTTTACTAAAAAGCCGACTTTGCTCAAGAGGATCAGAACCACTGAAAAAAAAAGAGTTCAGACTATAAACTTTTCTGAGAGAAAAAGGCATAATTTCTTCTTCTTTTTTCAGTGACCCTAATCATCTTCCATAGAACCCAATTAAATTTTTGTTATTCAGTTTATTAAACTTGGATGAATATGGCATTGTGTTTTGATATAAACCCAAATCCTGTTCTTATTTTGAGAATAAATTTGTTCAATTGAGCCAAAATAATTTGAAAACTAGGCGCCTTTCTTTTAATACAGCAAATCTAATTTAAGTTATGGATCTATATCGAATAACAACCCTTTCCTACAAAAAAACAATTGAATGGATAAAATCGGACTACTTAATTTTTTGAACTGTCTTGGCCCTTGAGTACTTTTGACTCAAAAAGTTTGGACACCCCTGCTCTAACATCTAATCATGTCATTCTTTATCCTCTGCATGGAGCAGCCTTTAGTGGCTATTCAACTGTTTATTCGGTTTCTTTATAAAAAAAAGAAGAGGAAAATAATCCACGGAGAGGCTTTTAACTCATGTTGACGCCTCTGTCATTTCCCCTGAGTCAGTATCACGGGCATCAGCGTGCAGGTGCAGGGCCTCGTTAATCAGAGAGCAGCTGTAATGCATCCCGACATGCTTTCATTCCCATTTATGATACCTGATGTGAGTGACAGTCAGTCATGCTTCTCTGTGTAATTTCTGCCCATCAAAAGCTTTCATGAGGTTATTTCAGCTGTGAGAGCAATGGGCAGCATTTATGTTTGCTGTCCTCCAACCCTGGTAAAGATGTGGATGCAGGAATAACAGAGATGTTTTTCATTATTACGTCATGTGTGCTAAAATTAGAGACACCTCTGCTCTTTATACGTAGACTTTTAATGAGGCAATGATTGTTAAATTAAATGAAGGTTGATTTTGTTTTGTTTGACTAATCATTTCAAACCCTCTCCTGGTAAAAGTCTGTTTTCTCATTAGATTTTCTTGAATTTTTTTAATTTTCTCATAGGATTTGTTGCGTATTTTTTTATTTGCTTTGGAAATTATAGGAAAAGCATTGTCTCAAATGAAATCTAATTTGCCAAAATGCTTTAAAAATCCAGAGCTTGAAATATTTTATACGACAGAGTATAAAATATCCATAATAAGCAGAGCAATGAGAAGCTTTTATGCTGGAGTCGAATTGGTGTAGGCCTTCTTCCCAAATGTTATTTATTTTTTAATTCATGTGTGATGTAATCTATCAATCGAGCTAAAGCTCTAAATTGTGCGCTATCCCTGCTTTAGTCATGATCAACCAGTGGAGCTGATGTTTTCAGCTCTCCAGCTTTGCCCTCTTTATTGGCAAGAACCATTTTGGACATTTTTACACCATGTATTTTTGGCTGGTGAATAGAAATGAGGTGAAACGATCTTCCGTTGTTCAGGTTTATGTAATGTAATGTTTGAACAGGTCGCTCTAGTGCTTTCTGATGCCTGAAGTGTTGTAGCAGCACACAGAGGAGTGGGCACGCTTGGAATAAAAATCCACGAAGGGAAATAAATTTCATCCGGTTTCATCGTTATCAGAGAATACAGGATAGGTAGTCTGGTTTTACCAAAAATTAAAGGTATAAAACACTTGTGACTGCTTGTATAGTTAAGGTCAGATTCTGATCTCATTGAAATGTTGTGTGGATATAAACAGTAGATATACAGTAGATTTGTTTTAAAATGCAAAATTCACATTTTGCACGTTTCATACTTCCATTTGGGTCTCTACTGCTTCTAAAAATATTCCAAGCACTTAAAAAACACTCAGCTGTTTTTTCGCAATAAGTTAATGTCTTTTGGAGTCTTGAAAATGAGCCACTTCAAGAAGCCTCCTGATTGTTACCTAGAAACCTGAGCCGAGCCCAGCTTGTCTCCTAGCAACCCAAGCAGAACGCCAGGACGCTTGCTGAGTTAGTTTTACCGCTGTATGCGCTGCTGGAGAAAACAATTGTTTTGTTGTTGATTTAACATCCAGGAACCATCTGCTGCATTATTTTTGGTTGTGCAGGAGGCTCCACTTCTACTTTTCAAATCTGTACAGTTGCATAATTCTGCATCTGTTTGCAGCCATTTTCATGTAAGTGTAAATGTTGAGTTGGGGGGCCTAAAACAGCGTAAAATAGGCATTATCTAAGAATTATTTTGTGTTAAAAATGTAATACACATGTTTTGTATAGCCCATAGACCAACCATAACTTAATTTATGCAAGAAAGAATAATAAGTGAGTAAGAAAAAAGGCTTATTTTTGTTGTTTAATAGTAATTAAATAACTTTCTTTTCCAGAGATAAATAAAACATAAGGTTAGACATCAATATGTGAACACTTCTTAATGGAGAGCTGAATATTTAATGGGGTGCCCTAATTTTTTCACATGACTGTAGTAGCAATTAGTAATGTAATATGACTGCTGCAACTGTTCCCATCTATAACAAAAGGAGGGAAGTGTGAAGTTTGACGTCTGTGTTTGGAGCCACGGTTCGGTCACGAGAGCTCTCCTGACACGCTGGCGTCTGGTTTAATTATGAACGCATTAATTATGGAGACAAGGAAATATAGGACAGTGCTCTGAGTTCAAAAATCAATCCCTCCCTCTGAACACCCAGACACTTAATAAAACAAATGGACTCCATCGTCTGAGACTCGCCATCCATCACTGCGACCTCTCTCATAAGGGGGGGACGGATTTATGTGTGAGCGTGAGTCTGTGTTAGCTTTGGTTCTGTCCAATTCTGATGTTCTCTTTCCCTGGGTAAGATGGAGCATGTTCCTCCATACGACGTGGTTCCCTCCATGAGACCCATCATCCTCGTTGGACCCTCACTAAAAGGCTATGAGGTAAGGAAGGAAACGAAGCAATGGCTGCTAATTTAAGCCTAAATTCAGTTCTTTTCTATGTTCTTCATGTCTGATTTTGCTTCCTAGGTGACAGATATGATGCAGAAAGCACTCTTTGACTTTCTGAAACACAAGTTTGAGGGCAGGTAAGACATGCAAAACCCATTATTAACAATGAGAAGCCTCCCTCTTATTTAGGGCTGAAATTATTAATCAGATTAATAGTGATGATTGAATCATTAAAATAATTGTCAACTAATTTAGTAATCGATTAAACATTAACTGAATTCACAAAGAAGCCAACATATTCAGAGCAGTAACTTAGTCTGCAGAATAATCTGCAGAATGTGCCAATTTTTCATCTGATTAATCAGATTAATCGGATTAATTGTGATGAAGCAATTATTTAAATAATCATCAACTCATTTAATAATTGATTAATCATTAACCGGACTCAAAAAGAGGCCAACATATTCATGTGCCAATTTTCATCTGATTAATTGATTAAACAAACTAATCGGATTAATTGTCAACTAATTTACAAATTGGTTAATCATTTACTGAAGCATATAGACTCAAAAAAAGGCTATTTGTTGGGGGGAATAACATATTCAGAATGTAATTAAACCAAAACTGTACATATATATAATATATATATAATCAGCAGATTGTGCCAATTTTTTAACCAGATTAAGCAATTAATCATGAGAATAATTGATAGATTAATCGAATGCTGGCCCTACTCAGATATTGGGATGTATTGTTGTTTTTTTTAGGATATCTATTACACGCGTGACAGCAGACATCTCTCTGGCCAAACGCTCAGTCCTCAACAACCCCAGTAAACACACCATCATCGAGCGCTCCAGTACCCGCTCCAGTTTGGGTAAGACTGCCTTTTTTATATCCGAAGAGGAAAAAAGCTATTAGGAAAATGTAGCATTTTTCTCTCAAGGTGAAATGATGCAACATAAAGTAAATATTAGAATATGTCTATCCATTGTGTTTTGTTGCCCAGCATCTTTCACTATCTGTGTTTACATCTGTGTTTTTATTTATATAGACATTTTTTTTAAAGAAAGGATAACGACTCTATCTTTGATTAGAAATTAAACCCAAATTACCTTTAAGTAAAAACGTATTGGTGCATTTTATTTTTTTTTTACTTTTCAGACAACACAGATGGTGGGCTTGTTAAAATTTAAAATATCAACAGATTTAATTTGTTATTTCTGTCCACAAATCATTTAAAATCATCCAGTTTTACTTTGATGAGATCTGAACAACAGCTTATTAGTTGAAAGCTGTAAACATTGAAACAATTGTTCAGGATTTCTGAAGTGTGGGTTCTCTTAACCCGATTCGGGCTACCAGATCGCCGGCGATCTGAGATGCATACATATTTTTCAAATGCCGGTAGAATTCGAACCACGTAAGGTAGAGCAATTTTTTTTTTTGCATATTAAACTGTAAGAATTGCGCTTCCTTTTCCGACCCTAAACATCCCCCCCGAGTTGCTGTGCGCGCGCAGACGAGTTCACAGATTTATAGTAAAAAGGATGGGTCCACAAACATGATGTGGCATCCATCCCTCTATTTGTAGATCAGCTCGGGTCTGGCCAATCACTTCCTGTGTTGTTCTGACGTTGACAGAATGAAATACTACGAGATTTCATGAAATGTCACATGACTTCAGGTGAGATTTCATGAAAGTCATTTCCGTTTCCTGCACGTGCTATTTGGCTCTGCTCTTGCAAATGTCTGTCATGTGGACAGACATTTTCTCATGTGAATACACAAAGACTGACACACTTTCATTTAAATGTTTGTATTTTATTGTTGATGTACAATGTGCAATGTATCTTCTGCACTTCTTTTTTCTGATTGCACTGATAAAAGCATTTTTTTTATTTTCCCTCGTTTTATTGTTTTTAGAAAATTGGCTGTAACTTTGAAACGAAGCTTTGAAAAAACTCCAAATAAATTGTGTTTGGTTTAGAAGGCTTGTGTGCAACTTTTTTGTATTGGGAACTTTGGTAAATAAAGTTAGGAAACTCTTCATATTTACAAAAATATGTCAAAAAAATTATAAACGGATGGAGTTCTTGTTATTGTTTTGCAAATTTTCTATTTTTAATCAGTTATTATTGATAAATGGCATACAAACTTGGAAAGGAGGACTTATAAGGATTTTATAGATGTAAAGAACATTGGAGTGCTCCTAATAATGACTCTGCAGCATCCAAAAATGTAAAAAGATGCTCATGCGGACTTTTATAATGGTAGTCCTAGAAGGGTTAAATAAGTATAAGGAGTCAATATCTTACATGCTTTAGTAAGATTTTATCATATAATCGTCATTTATTAATGCAGAAAAGGTGGTAAGCTCAACATCTTTCATATATGTCACAGATTGTTTTATTTCAACCAAAATGTAAAACAAATTCTGTTTTTTTAATGTTGGTTAGTGAGAGAGATCAACATTTGCTAAAAAATTTATTTAGATCCATTCAGCTATGATCCTCATTTGTATCCACATGTAGACATGATTGGAGTTGCTGCCGTGTGATTGGCTGAATCTTAATTTGTGTTAACGAGCAATTCAATAAAATCTGAGGTATTTAATAAAGTGGCCAGTTATCGTAGTTAATCAAAATAATCTAAAACCTAAGTTATAATGATGATGGCTATAATTATGTAGTAATCAGAAAATAGCAACAGCTTAGTTTGTAGTAGTCATTTATGAAAACACTATTTTATGAATTCTATTCTATTCTATTCTATTATTGTTAATATTTTTGCACAAGAAATACAGGAAAAGAGGAGTGTATTATCAGGGATGCATAAATGGAGATAATTGTTAAATGTGTACATTTTCAAAGCTTTAATTTGATCTTTTACACCCAGTTTTGGTTGCATTTATTTTTTTTTTTCAAACAAATTTGATTAAGATCTATTGTGTGTAACTTAAATACAGGACTAGTAAAAGCTTGATTAGTGCATCCGTTGTCACAATTTAACTATTTTGAATCAAATTTTTTACACAAAAAAGAATATAATAAATAGAATTAACACTTTAGGAATACCGTGGGACAAGAGAGGCTTAAAAAATACACATTTCTTGAGATGCGTAGGGTAAGAAAGTAGTGGGAAATGCTCTTTGATACTTCTGTAAAGATTTTCACCACCCAACAACAAGGTGAGCGAAAAAAGCTAGATTTTTTTCAGGGAATGTTTTCCTTCCTGTTTGAGGTGACACAGACCAGAACATCCTGTTTGTAGATGCAGTTAGACGGTAGAAATGAGCAGAGCATGGACTTCAAGCATCACTGTTTGTCATCTAAAGACCTAGAAGCTTTTATTCCAGCTCTGACTGAGTCTGATCCAGCATCCTCTCTCTTTTCATCCTGTCTTTTCTGCCCTTCGCCCATCCTCCTCTCCCACCGCCCATCATCCTCCTCCTCCTCCTCCTCCTCTGTCTTTTTGACTCAGACGTACTGGGTATGTATGCTCCCCTCGCAACAAAACAATGAAGCCCCTCTCCCTCTGCCTTTTTTTTTCTCCTAACTATATTCATAATATGCTTATATTCATCTTCGCCTGTCTGCCTGTCTGCTTGCCTGTCAGTTTCTCTGTTCCTCATACTTTTTTGTGACAGCCTGTAGTCAGGGAAAGAATACAAAACCCAAGCAGGAAGAGACCAGCAGAAGCAGAGGGAAGCTATAAAAAGGCGCATCTAACCTTAAGTTTTGACCCGTAATTCTACAACTATTTTATATGTCTGCAATCACACCTCTGGATCTTCCTTTATTAACTCATGGTAGAGGAGTAGGTTTATCTCAGCAGTCAAATGTATGAAATCACAGTCTTTGTTGCAGTTAATGAAAGCTTTGCTTGCTCTTTCTTTATACGAGCTAAAGTTCAGACTTCTTATCAACATGCAGAGACCCTGTTTGGCCTCCAGCTGTAGTTTTCCATCGCTCAGCCACTGTAATGTGTGCGCGCGGCGTTGCTTTGCCTCTTTGTTATCTCCCTCTGCCACTAGGTTTGCAGCACCCTGACTTTCAACCAAGCAGGCGAGGAGTTTATTCAGGTTTTTGGTTTTTAATCTCTCCCCTTCAACAGGCCATTTAAGAAGCAGTGCTAAGTTCTGTAAGGGTGTTTTCACACCCGATAGTCCAATAGACTCAGTTTGTTTGGGGGCCAAAATTACCACATTTGTTACATTTCTAGAAGGTGCGTTTAGCTTTCTCACTGCACTGTGTCAAAAGAACCAAACCATTTGAAAACACTATTTCCCCTCTCATCTGCGGTGGCGCTGCACCAAAAACTACTCAAGAAAACGACACAAAAACTTCTGAAAAAGACACTAAGTGTCAAACTCAAGGCCCAGGGGCCAAATCTGGCCTGCTGTGGCGTTTTATGTGGTCCGATAGACTCCAAATTATATCACTAAGTCCTTCCAATCTTTCACAAATCCACAAAATTCACACAAAATCATCAGATCCCCACAATCTTTCTGATTTTACTTCAAATTCTTCTCAAAATTGGTCAAAAATATTGAGTTTAAATGTCTGCTGTCTCAGCGTTAATTGATATCAAGTTAATGTCAAGTTATAGTCTGTGATTGACACGGTGAGTAATGAAACGTCACATTTTACATCATACATTAGCACAAATATTGTAAAAATTCCTTGCAAATATTTCTGACCACGATTTTGATTACAAATAAAACATAAATATTAATATTTTAACAGTTTTATTAATACATTCTGGAACAACTGTCTCTTTAATTCATATTTTTGATATGGCACAGAATGAAAATGAGTTTGACACCTCTGCACTAAATGCAAACAAAAATGGAGGAGCATCAGATTTTAGCAATTGTAGGATTTATTTTCTGTTTCTGGCAAAAGACATCAAGCCATTTCTCCTGCTAGTGCCAGACTAACGCATTTGTTTTGGTTGTATTTACCCAGAATGCCCTGCAGTGTAGTTCACTTCCTGCTTTTGGAACGGTTTCTGGGCCGCTTGGTATTCACATATGCATTTGAACCGCAACAAACCTAGATTTAGGTTTTTAGGTGGATCAAAGTTTGCTTTTTTTTTGGTACGCATCAGAGTTCAGATTTAGTAGGCAAACAAACTAGACTTCAATTAAAGCAAACTAAATGCACTCTGAGGAACAATAAAAGCATCGTGCACAAGCTTTCCACAGACTTGAATGGTCCACATGGCAGAATACGTCCTAACAAAATGATGTTTCATGCTTTTATTTTTCTCTTCATGTTTCTGTTTTAGTGACAAATTGTGGCCTTATTGCAAGCTCCTCAAAGCACCACAGGCACCTCATTTCTAAGCGCCTCCTTCTATGGCAGCCTTGAATTAATAATGATCAAAACAACTTACAAAAACTCAAAATATCTGAAGGTGCAAATGAATGAGGATGCTGCAGCACTCCATTTAGCTTGGCATAAATGGAACTTTAACTGTGGTCCAAACCAATTTACATGCCTGGAAGCTTGTTTTTTTTTTGTTTTGTTTTGTTTTTCACAAATAATTCAACATGCATGAGTAGTTACTAACATTGCAGTTATGTACTTGTGCACAAGTTATAGAAACTCTGTGTTGTTAAAGAGAGATGCTGTTCTTCAAAGAAGTCTTATTTATGATTTTTTGTTTTGTTTTGTTTTTTTGTTGGTTTTTTTTGCTTCCTGGGCTTTCAGCTGAAGTGCAGAGTGAGATTGAACGTATCTTTGAGTTGGCCCGAACCCTCCAGCTTGTTGCGTTGGATGCAGACACCATCAACCATCCCTCTCAGCTGGCCAAGACCTCCCTGGCTCCCATTATTGTTTACATCAAAATAGCCTCACCAAAGGTAAGAGCAGATGTTATTTACAATATTTCATGTTAAGTTTTCATTAGAGCGATCATGCGGAGTGCTTATGATCAACAAGTGTCTTACTTGCAGTAGTGTCATTATCTAGCAACCCCAGTCAAGCTCACTCAAGTTACCTAGCAACCCAACTGAAGCTCTAGCACATTTAATGAGCTGGTTTACTGCTTTTTGCGTTTTACAATGGCTGCTAGAAAAGACAAGTGTTTTGTTGTTAACTTACCTTTTAGAAACCACTGCTGCATTCTTGTTGGTTGTGCAGGTGGCTCCAGTTCTGCTTTTCAAAGGAGCTCAACATAATCTGGCCTGACCAGACTAAAATCTCATTATCTAAGATGTAATGGACATGTTTTGTTTAGGCTGTGTGCCTTCCCTAACCTTTTCCAAGAAGCACAATAAGTCACCTTCAAGACCATTATTACATTTGGATGAAATAGAGACATCTGGCTGCACATTTGACTTTCCTGTTAGCTTGGCTACGTTATTAGAATTTTGATGCATGATACCTAAGTTGAGCAAGTGGCAATTGTTTTGTCATTCAACTGTGTTATCAATTCCCTGCAGGTTCTCCAGAGACTCATTAAATCCAGAGGGAAATCCCAGGCCAAACATCTGAATGTGCAGATGGTGGCAGCTGACAAGCTAGCTCAATGTCCACCTGTGAGTTTTTTTTGTTCCTCCTACTTTCTCATTTTGCTGTCACATATATATTAGTTTAGTACATCTCTATCTGAATATATTTTTTCCAACATAATGACAATTTTAACAAATATGTAAAAAGCTTTTTTTTTAAAAAAAAGAAGTAACATTTACATACTGCAGCTTTAAAGAAACATACTATCACCCTTTTCTAAAGTTAGCAACAGCACTAAAGCGTTAAAAACAAAGATTATATCTGCCCAGCACTGGTAACTAGTATTATGAGTGCTACCTGTGTGTATAATTCGACCCTCTGCAGCCTGCAGTGCATCTAAACTGTGTAAATTTGTGACGGTTGCTGTAGATCTTTACTCTTTAAAATTAACAACTTCATAGGAGCTGTTTGACATCATCCTGGATGAGAACCAGCTGGAGGACGCATGCGAACACCTTGCAGACTACCTGGAGGCCTACTGGAAGGCGACACACCCGCCGAGCAGCAACCCTCCCAACCCTCTCCTGAACCGCACCATGGCCACGGCGGCCCTAGCTGCCTCCCCTGAGCCTGTCTCCAACCTGCAGGTACAGGTCCTCACCTCTCTGCGCAGAAATATGGATCTGTGGCCTGGCATGGACGGTGCAGTGGCCGGCGAGGGGAAAGAGGAGGAGCATGCTGTTTGAAGTCCAGCAGCAAGGAGCGGGCTGTGGAGGGGCGCACTCCAGTGACTTGACCCAAATCCCGCCTGAGCTCTGTAAACGTGAAGGAAGAGTGCCATGAAGCCCTGTTCATTCTGTACATAAAACACAGGACAGCAGCAAAGTACGAATGTTGGCGTATGGAGCAAATTTCTCACATATAAACAGCTAGTTTAAAAAGGCAGTATTATGTATTTTCCAGGAATATAACATCATTTTATGGCACAACTAAGTAACTATGTTGCTGTTTGTTGTTTTAAAATAATATATATATCAAACATGACTTGAACAAAATTGGACTTTGCAATTTAATGCCTTGAAATTGGGCTTCTGTCTCTTTAAAAACTCCTACTCTTTCTGAAACTCCGCCTTCAGGAAGTCATCACAACATTGCTCTTCTATTAACCCCATAACAAAGTTTGTATCTCAATGTACTTCATTTCATTGAGAAGTAGCTCGAATAATGAGCGCAGCAGATGTGCAGTTCCACCAGGTGTTTGCTAATTCCTGCTGGCTAGTCTGAAGGATTTGAGTGGAGCTGTTAGAAGGGCTGTTCTGTGAAATGGAAGCTTGGAAACTCGAAGACGGAGCTGCCTTGCAGGCGGAGCTAGATCCACCCAGGCATTTTGCACAACTGAATGGTTGCCATAGAGTCTAAAGGATTTCTCAAACATGCATAAACGAATCAAAGCAACACTTTGATGAGGGAATGACATTATAACATGATGTCGAGCTGAAAAACGTTGATTTTACATAATACTGCCCCTCTAAGAACACCTAGAAGTAAAATGCTGTCTCCTCAAAACTGTGAAAGAGACCGGTCCAATCCCTCTGCCCTCGAAGCCCCTTCCATTGTAAAATAATATTTGCTGCCCCAGCCTTGCCCCACCCCCCAGCCCCCTGTTAGCTCCATGGCTTCGTTTCTCCTGCTCTGTGAGGAGAATCCACTTTACTGTCCTCCTCCTCTGTGTTGCCATGGTACCGGTCCTGAAAACAGCAAGTCATATCCGCCTCTTCAAATAGAAAGGGCTCGGTTTGGTGGAGGCCGTCTCTAACGCTCTGGCCAGTCCAATTGATCTGTAATTTGTGTAATCGGTTTTCTTGTTTCCTTTCAATCACTGCTGGTTACTCATTAACCGTAATAACCTGCAGCCTGAGTAGGAGCCTGGCTACTGCATGATAATGTAACACCTTGCAGATCTCCCTTATAGAACAAAAGAAAACTATACTTACAAGAAAGAAAAGGTCAGAAAAACTACAAGTAGATATTTTTATTTACATAACTCAGATTGAACATAAAGATGATGCAGAGTTGGCCTGGATAAGATCAGGAAGGTGTTAGTGGGTATTTTGCTACGACATCAATCAGCCAGCAGGTGGCACTGATGCATTGGTATATTCTGTTCTCGTTGAAAAAGGTAAGTTTCATTAATTTAATCGACAAAATTAACATGTGCAACTGAGTAAATGTAACACATGTTTGCACTTCAAACTGACAGTGCCTTGCAAAAGTATTCAAACCGTTTCGATTTGTATTTGTCACTTTGCCACAAAGCTCAATGTTGAGGTAAAGTAAAGCAAGAGTTGAAACCTTTTATGCATATAAAAATCTGAAAAGTGTGGTAGAGGGTGTATTCAGCAACCTGGCATCATTATGTAATGAAAACGGGAAGAGAAATATGATATTCCTTCCATTTTAAAAAGATGGGCTACTTTATGTTGGTCTGCCACTTTAAATTCCAATTTAATACATCGAAGCTTTGGTTGTAAAGTGACAAAATGTTAATAAAAACATCAACTATCCTGTTATGTTTCCATAAACTGGATAGTACAGATCTACTGGCTATATTAGACATGTTCATTATATTTTTGCACATTCTTTTTTAGATTTTTAAGATTTTAATCTGCTCAGTTTTGTCTATTTTGAGATTCTTTCAGATTAAGCTGTTTTAGGGCCTCTTGTCATTTTAAATCCAAATGAACTGCTGCAAACAAATGCTTAAGTATCAACCTTACGTCTTTGAAAAGGAGAAGTAGAGCCTCCTGCACAACCAACAGGAATGTAGCAAGTGGTTTCTGGAAGGCAAGACAACAGCAAAACACTTCTTTTTTCCAAACAGCAAGAAACATGAACTTAGTGCCAAAAGATGTGTGAGTGTGTTTTTTAGCTCTTGGGCTGTTTAAGAAGCAGTTGAGACCCAAATGGAAGTTCAAAATGTCAATTTTGCTTAATGGGCTCCCTTTACATATTTTTGCAAGGTCATTGTAAAATGTGTGAGGACACTAAACAAAGGATTTTGTTTGTATGCTGATGTTGCTAACCCTGCTGGTTCTCTACTCACAGTTTGGTTTGCTGTTTGTGCATCTGCATGTCCTTTTTTGGTTTGCATGGGTGTGACTGGCTGCAGGGTCCGTACCTGGTTCACGGTGAGCAGAAGCGCGAAGGGGGTCTCACAGAGTGCGGTGGGAGCAGCACCTTGCATAACTACGAGACAGACTTGGGTTCGAAGCCTCAGCAGCAGCACCAGCAGCAGGCTTACCTGCGCTCATCCCGCGGCCAGCTACGAGGGGTCAGCGGGAGAGGCCTTTCCCGGCAAGACACCTTCGACTCGGAGACCCAGGGCAGCCGAGACTCAGCCTACACTGAGGCCGGTGACTCCTGCATGGACATTGAGACTGATCCTTACGAAGAGCCCGACCCGTACCGAGGTGGTGGAGGCAGCCGCCTTCACCTGGCACAGCATCACGGTCGACAGGCCTCCTGGGAAGATGAAGGAGCCGAGCCGGATCAGGAAAACCTCAACCACCCTTCGATGCCGAGCCAGACGCAGCCTCATGGACGGGCCAAGCTGAGGGAGCGTTACTGCCAGGACCCTGTGGACACAGGGTCCAACATGAGCCGCAACAAGAACCAGGACGACTGGGGGAAGGATGTTTACATCCGCTGAGTGTTTGCTAGGAAGATGCAGACTGAGGACTGAGGGAGAGGGGAGGATTCTGGTGGTAAAGGAACTGAAGTGTGGGTTTGGGGCCACACCAGTCAGGCTTACAAAAATGTGTTTACATCCCAGTAAAATGTAAAGATATACGTCACCTGCCAGATGCCATTCTCATCGATTTCTTCTTGCAAATCCACTGATTTCTGTTCAGAAGAAAAAGTATAGATCTGTTTTGTTTTTCTTTTGTCAATACTGCATGAATATCATGGGTTTCTATGCTGACAGCACAAGTGATCTGTCTGACCCGATCTCTCCTTCAGTTGTAGAGTGTGAAGGCTGGTAGGACTGTGGTCTGTCATGTCTGTCCTCTGCAGTCTTAAACAGGGTCTAACGTCACTAGCCACGTTTCCATTACAAATGTGCGCAAATCTTCTATTCTGCTAATATCAAAAAAAAAAAAAAACAATTTCGCAATTGAGGCATTTCTGTAAAATAAAAAATGAAATTAAAATCACATGTGAATAAGCTCATTCAAGCGATAAGTCATAAAAAAACGTGACAGAGGAGAGGTTGGAGTCTTATTTAGGCGCAAAAGAGATTCAGCACGTTTGAATGACACACCATTATCTATGAAGTGTGCCGATGCACACTGTCGAAAAAGAAAACAAAACAAACCGTCGCCTCCTACCACTTCATGTCGTCTTCTTCGACGTTTCCTCCAGTAGTAACATCCGGCTGTAGATCACGTGACTCGTGGGACGCGAAAGACATGCTTCGATAGCGCCAAAACGTTTTATCGGAAAACATTAGTTTTTTTCGAAATTGGCGTGTTTATTTTCGTAATTTCATTTTGCGCAATTTTGTGTTTAATGGAAACGCAGCTAATGTTCCCATATGTATATTGTCAGGGTTTCTCTACATTTTTCGGAGTCACAGCTTTTCTCTTCCGGGACTTTCTCCCGTACTGGGGATCCAGAAGTCTTGAGTCTTTCACCGCCGCCTCTCTCTTATCACTCAGACCTTAAAAAGCTGATAGAGGAGTTGCCATATTTTAATCAAATTTAAATCGTCGCTACACTCATGACAGCTAGATCACAACAAAGATGTTTACTTCTTCTTCTTCTTCCCTGAGCTGGTTCAGCTTTCAGTATTCACCTGCGGCGCAACAACACTTACAGTTGTGAGAATGAAGTGTCCTGCCTTAGTCGCTCTCACCCCTAAACACCTTTATTTCAAGAAACCTACAATCACAAGTGCCGGAATGTCTTGCCAAGCCATGTCCACCAGCGGGTGGGATGTCTTAACTCTTGTTACACTCGTTTTCATACCGTGTCTTTGTCTGTGTGTGTCTCCTGGCTAATCTGCAGCGTAGCCCAATTATCTTGTTTAATTCGCACCAGCCTCACCGACTGCATTTCAGGGCTATTGCTCACATAAAAAGTGTTTTTGTGTGTGAGGTTAATCACTCCCAGCTTCCACTTAAATTGCAACCTTGTCTGATATTACACCCCACTCCCTTCTTACTCCTAATTTCTGTCTGAATTAGTGTTTTTTTTTTCTCTCTCCCTGTGAACATTTTGCTGTTCTTTTTAATCTTCAGCTTCTGTGACATAGTAGGAGGAGTATCATGATGTGGGGAGGGTGGGGGATAGGATCAAGTTTGGTCTTTACTGAGTTATCTATAATTGAGAATCCATGAATGTCTTAGGTGGGCTGCTTTAGCCCCCCTCTGTCTTCGGTTGAATAAATAAATATTAATGATCAGTAAATAATGTTATTGTTGCGTTATCGCAATTGTTAAAATAATAAGACGACATGTATCATTGGTGCCTAATTGTAGCTACATTTTGCTTTTTCTGCCTTTCATTTTTAATCTGTGGATAAATTCGTATTTTAATTAAAAATTTAATTTAAAAATGCCACAGTGTCTCTTAGTCCACTGTTTTTAAAATTGGGGGCCGCAAGGGGGCGCTAACAGGGCGTCAGAAAGTTACATGGAAGATGAGAAAGAAAAGGAATGCAATAAATTTTTTAATAAATGGAATCTGCTTTTCAATCATTTTTAAAATACAATTTAAAATAACTTGATAGAAGATTTAAAAAATTGCCTTTATTGATCTAAAGTGGGAATATTTAGGAAAGCTTTGTTATGCTCATCTTTCTTCACATTTAGCTGCAAAACACCTAAACTGTGGAGATTAAATAAAAAATTACCTAGCAAGATCAGATTTAAAAAGTCATAATACATTACTTGATAAATATGTTCCACACAGAACTCATTGCCAACTAAAATCAGAAGGTATGGGGCAGTATTTATGCTAAATAAATGTAATAGTGAATAAAATGAGAAAAAAAGTAAACTCAGTGTTTCTTTACATATTTTGTAGTATTGTCTCTGTGTTAGTTTAAGACTAAAGCTGGAAAGGAAAACAAACTGATCACGTCTCATACTTGTCATGGAGCTTTGCTGGATACAGATATCATTTCCACATTTCTTTTTAGGGGAGATAATAACCAAAAATACTAAACTAGGCATCACACCAAACCAGGCAGGACTTAGATGAGAAGCACGTTCAGAGTGACGATATGCAGGATGTGGTATTTTTATCTGTGTAGAGTGTTTTTTTTATCTGCAGCCAGATGACATTACATGAGCGGAAACTGCAAAGTTGTGGTTTACATTCAAACGTTACCCTTACAACAGTGAGCCGAACAGCAGAAATGCAAACAGGATCTTTGTTTTGTTAATTTCTTTCTTTATATATTTTTATTGAAAGTATTTCTTTGTTGTTGTTTTTTTTTTTTTTTTACCACATTCCAACAACAAACTCCATTGCGTTTTATTCAGATTTTAGGTACAGGTCTTCAAATCCAGGTTTCGAGGTTCAGTGTCCTGCAACTTTTAGATCCAACTCTCTCCCACCTGTGCTAAAACTGTCATTTGAAAGTATTTTTTTGCAAAAAAATTCCCTTTCACCTGGAAAACTATAAACAAAAACAATTGTCTAATAAAATACAGAAGTATGATTTCTGTAGAAAAGGGAACTGCAAGTCTTCATACACCTGAATTGTGAATTTGAACAACATCCTGATTGTCTTCTATTATTTTTGCCTGGATTGCTTGTGCATATTCTTAGCAAGAAGACTTGGATATTGGTTGTTCATGCTTTGAAAAATATTTCTGCTTTATTTAGCCCAGTTTACCAAATGGGAGCACTTAATTTATCTTGATTTTAAAAAATCAGAGGACGTTTGTGGTCCGAATTACTATGAAATGGAAATACAGTAATATAAAAAAACATTAATAAAAAATATGCACTTTTTGTTCCAGCTCCCACTTTTAAATTACTTTTTTTTTCTCCCAAAAATCAGGAAATATTTATTTGTAAGATTATTTTCTTTATAAATGGCGAAGTGTGTTAGATAGAGAAGCACATTTATTATTTGCAAAATGTTTCCCTTTCACCTGGACAAATGTAAATAAAACACAGTTTTCTAACAAAAGATAATAACCTATTATTATTACTAGTATTATTATTATTGTTGGTTATGCTATGTTATACTTGGAGCAAAAATGTCCAAAGTGTGTCCTGGGGGCCATTTGTGGCCCTCGAAGTAACTTTGTGATAAAATAGTCTTACAAAGAAATTTTAAAGTAAAGGTAAAGGTAACATTACTGGCAGTGTGTAGGTACACTTTACTTAATGTAGTGACAGAAAAGTTAGAGTTGTGGTAAGACGGGAGGCGTTAAATACAGTAAAATGCATACCACAACAAATAATAAGAAAAAAAGAAAGCCACATGTTCTTTTAACTTCACAATTTTAAGACAACCCTCTAATAAAATCCCAATAAAATCACTGAAGTTGTGGTGGTAACATGAAAAAGTTAGTAAAAATCTAAAACTTCACATATCATTCAATAAATACAAAATGTAAATTTTATTTCGGTTGTTGGAAATCACCCATAATCCTAAAAAAATACAACAGCAGGTAATTGGACTGGAATGAAATTTTACCTTGGAGTTTTAGGAAAGGGAGGTAAACTACACTTTTATTTAGCTGATTTAGCTTGTTGTAAACGTTGGAAACAATGAAACTTTATAATCTGTTTGATAACATTTTATGGAGAACACTTAAAGGAACTGCAGGTCAAGGAACTAAGTTCAAGGAAATCCCAGGACTGTTCAAAAAGTTTCAGGGGATTTTTTTTTAAATATGTTTTTGCTTTCTGTTTACCAACGTTCCTCAATAACTCCGTAGGGCGGGGAACAAACGGTATCTCTTACACTTTCCATATATGGGATGGAAACGTCATCTTTTCGTCGGCTCAACAGCAGAGACGTGAAGGTGCCTTCAGGGACCCACGGCCAGGCTCGGATATTTAACTACACGACAAAGTGTTCAGGTGCGTTACAGTGCGAGTTTTGGGGGTTGTATTTGGCATATTTATCTTTTATTTTGGTATAAAAAATGTCTTATATTAGCTTAGAAAATTCAAGAAAGAAACCATCCGATTAAAAATACAATGTATTACAATCCAGTTTTGGCATTTTACAATCAATAAAGCTAGTAAATTGTATTTAATTCAAACGTCAAGATTTGTTTGAAGCTACATTTTTAAAGAAAAATTATTTTAAAAAGCTACTTTGCGATTGCTGTAGAAGTCAAAAACTTCAATCTTTGTCTCATCTGACCACCAAAATTTCAATGTGGGTAACTGCAAACTTTAGTCAAGTTTAAAAATGACTGTTTTTGTTGGTCAGCAACCTTTTATAACAGGTTGATGTTTATAAATGCTTTGGTGTTTTTTCCTGAAAACTCTTCCTCAGTGTCTTTCACATATGAGGTCTTCTTCACAAGGTGAGGAAATATTTAAATGACAAGCACTATTATACAGTTTTTGAACTTATCTCGATTTAAATTAAGCTCTCAGTTAATTTAAATCTACAATTCTCCTTCTTACATCTTTGTCTAGAGCTAGAGTATAAATTAAATTAAATGAAAAGCTTATGGGCCTGTCACTTATAAAATTTAGACATTCTCAAACAGTAAGCACCATTTATTTAAGAAAAAAAAGATAAAATTCTTTAACATGCTGTGAAAAAGTAGTTTCCCCCTTGCATATTTTTTCAATACTGAATTAAAGTCTGCATTAGGTGTTACCTACCCAGTCATATAATCAAAAATGTGTATTTAAATAACATTTTATCATATTGTAAGCTTAAGGCAGAGCTGTGTACGCGGTTATGTAACAATCTACAGTCCTTCACCTGTTTCTGTTCCAATATTTCCCACTGCCATTTAACGCATCACTTCAGTGAAACGCCGAGGGTTTTTCAGAGGCGCCTCCCACTATCGCAAAAAGCGAAGCAGAAACCGGTATAAGATGCCGAGGCAAAGCTTCGAGAGTCAAACAGGTGTTGATTGAAACTGAAGTTGCTCTTCTTCAGGATTTGTTTTGTATTCAGCGCTTCATACACTTCCTAAACATACTATCATGGGGTTCCTGTTGTCCAAGATGATGGCGGTGTTCGGAGACAAAGGTAAAAAAACAGTTTTCATTTTTGTATTCATATAATCTACCTATTATAATATAACATTTTCCATTGTTATTTCGTTGTGATTAAACGTTTTTGGGTATAGTTTGTGTTTTTTGTATGTGTATGTATTTTGTTTGACTTTGTGAGTCCAAACATTTGAAACTACTACTGTACTGTAATACCATCCAGTACAGTACATATGACACATCTGTACCTTATCTTATCTCGATCTGTCTATTCTTAGAACTGGCAAATGTTGTTCAGCACATTCAGTTTGAAACTGCAGAAGTAGATTTGACTACATTTGTTTTTCTCTTGCAGAGCACAAAGTCATCATTGTGGGTTTGGATAATGCTGGTAAAACAACAATCCTCTACCAGTTGTAAGTGATCTCAGTACTTTATGCAGATCTAGTCTGCTCTTAAAGTCATTTTGGGGCCTTATTTGAAATGTCTACAATTTCAGCTTGACGAAGGAGGCCGTTCACACGTCACCCACCATTGGCAGCAACGTGGAGGAGATCATTGTCCGCAACACTCACTTTATGGTTTGGGACATCGGAGGGCAGGAGAGTCTGAGGGCCAGCTGGTACTCGTACTACTGCAACACAGAGGTACAGCTATGCTGCGTTTCACAGGCTGAAAATTAACCTCTTGAGTCTCATCCAGGACAAAAACCGAAAGCTGACTGATGCCCTACTTTACAGTTTATTGCTCCTATATCTGTGATGTAACGTACTATAAATGGTTGCCTTTTCAGATTGTCATTCTGGTCGTGGACAGCACTGATCGTGAAAGGCTGACTGTGACCAAAGAAGAGCTTCATCGTATGCTTGCACATGAGGTATTACTTTACTTTAGACCTATGTAATAAATGACGCCCTATTTCTTTACTCCACTACAATGCCTTAATAACAGGTGTTTAAAAATAACTTCTTTCATAGAAATCTCAAGTTTTCTTTGTGTTTGACTCCTTGACGTAAAACTCTTTTGTTTATTCTTTGAGTTTATGCCGCACGTTTGAAACACACCCTCCGCCTTCAGTGAGTGAGTAATTGTGTTGTGAAAACAGAACAAGTTCTGACAACCCATGACACAACTTGATGAGGAAGTTTCCTTTTTGGCTGTTTGAATCAGCGACTTAAAATGTTCCGCTGAGACAGCTTAATGCTGCGTTTCCACACTCGTGTCCAAATCTTCGTCAATATTTTGCCGATGTAAAAAAACCCCACAGAATTTCACAAATGTGGTGTTCCCATTAAATAACAAATGAAATTGAAGTCATATGTGAATAAGCTTGGTCATGCGATATTGTAAACAGTTACACGTGATATTCTTTATTCACCCATGGTGTTAGCACTCATCATCTATCAGTCATCAGAGGAGACGTTTGCGTTTTACTCAGGCGTTTGAGTGAAAACACCCATATACTTGGGAGCGTCTACATGAGCCGCATTTCAGAGAAGTTGTAGTCGGCTATTTTACTTAAGAGCTTTGGATTTGACACATTTGATTGACACAACTTTTTATGAACTGTGCGATGCTGTGTGAGCAAAAGACATACAAGAAAACCAAAACAAACCATTGTCCTCCTCCTACTTCCTGTCATCTTCTTTGTTGTTTTCACCAGCAGTAACATCCTGCTGTTGATCATGTGACTTGTGTGATGTGAAAAAAGTGCTTCCAGTGCAGTTTTGTGAAATACATCTATTTCAATGCTGCTGAAAAACCACCCCATCCTAGCACAAAAATCTAATTTATTTTTGTAATTTCAATTTGAGCAATTTTATGGTTAATTGAAATGCATCTAGTGTTGATATTTTTGAGTTAAAATATGATAACATTCCTCATTGGTTCTTCTCTTGTTTTTTTTTCATGTAGGATCTACAAAATGCTGCCATTCTCGTTCTGGCTAATAAACAAGACATAGAGGGCTCATTGACAGCAACAGAGATATCCCAGTGCCTCACGCTCGACTCCATCACAACACACTCCTGGCATGTCCAAGCCTGCTGCGCTCTGACTGGAGAAGGGTGAGTACACACCTCAGTTTAAGCCAGATTACTACCAAAACTACCAGATTAGTTTTCCACCTTTTATTAAAAGGCTCTTTCCTTTCTCCTCCTGCAGTCTTCCTGCCAGTCTGGACTGGATGAAATCGCACGTTGTGGCAAAATGATGCTCCCCGGGGTGGATCAAACTTCTCTGAAAAAAAACTGAGCCAACGTCCTGTGCTGCAGATGCTGCATTGTCAGTATGATTTACAGTGTTTGGGCCGGTGTAATAGCATCTGAGGCAGAGCCGACTCGCTGCTCATGCTTTGTTTTCATGTGGGAGTCTGCAAAGAGCTGCTTCGATTCCTTTAGAATCACATTGAACAAACACCTAAAAGGTTTCAGGGCTGGTTTTTTATTGTTATTATTGAAGATCTGTGTCGTTGTACGTTTATATTGCAATTTTAATATTTTCAACTAAAACTATCACTATTTATCTTCTTAGAAAGATACATAATAATCCAATCCCTTTATGCATTCATGAAATTTCTTAAGTGTTGTTGTGAGACAACAACACTCTTTTGTCCACCCTAGTAAAAGTACATGAAAGCGTTTTAAATACATTTTTAATTAATGCAGTTGCATAAAAATCCAATTTGATTAAATTTATTCAGTGAGTAAAATTTGCCTCACCGTAAGACAAAATGACTCTTGCTATAATTAGCAAGAGTCATTTCCTGTAAAGGAAATGCAACTGAAACTCTACAGAGGTCCGTATCCTGTGCAAAGTTAGAAAAACAAGTGAACATGCCAATTCAAGTAAGGCTGATGTTTGTCGATCATCATAATTAAGGAAATGGCTGCAAGAAAAATAGTTTCTTGGCTAAATACAAAGCTTAAAATAGCTGAAACTGTGACTAGACCCGACATTATCCTACCATCACGTCCAGTCAAGATGGTGGTAGTGGTGGCTCACTGTTTAAAAACTCCTTTATTATTAGCGGCGCCACTTATTGTGGAGGGTGCCTTAACTGTTAAGCTGCAAACTAATTGCCCTAAATTTATTTTGTAGAGTTTACAACTTGGTGCCAATAAGTTTTAAATCTATACTAGATTTGTCAGCTTTTGTCTATATTTATAATGTAGACAATCATGAACTCATTTTGACCTTTCACTGTTATTTTTTTAGTTGTTTACGTTCTTTCCATTTTAGAATTTCAAATCTTTTTCTAGATAAAGCACTTGCCTTTTCCAATGTTAAAAGCAACTTTTCATGCACATTTTAGCAGATGCCTGCAGATGCCTAACTGCTATAACAGTTAGCCTCTAATGAAATTAATGTATGTTTACATGATAAGAAATTCCTGTGGCCTCTTTTTTCTCAGTAACTGCAACGTTGATCAAAAAAAAAGCTCAACTCTGAGTTATAAAGGTACATTTTGTATTTTATTTCACTTAATACCAGCAGATTTCATCTGAAGGTGTTTTTATATGTATCAAAGCTCTCTAGTTTTATTCTGTATATTATAGAATAAACTATTTCCTAGTTGGAAAAAGGAGCTGGCTGCTAAAGAGAATATGTTATATTTAAAATGTAAATACTATGTTTTGTCAATTGTTTTTGAAATAAATAACAATATTGCAACCTTCAAAATGCTGTGTGTGGGTTTTGGGGACTACTGTTGGGCATCCACATTTAACAATATACTACATACCAGATTTAGTATTTCCTTAAATAGCCCCAATAATAAATACCGATCCTCCACAGAGGTACTTTTCCTGTACTGTTATTCATGTACTGATAAATGACACTTCTAGCTCTTTTTGAAAGCAGTGCTATTTCTATTACAGCTTGATTATACAATCAATTTAAAAAGACTTTGTGCTTTAACAACAAGAAAAAGCTACTGAAGGGGGCATCCGGATTTGAACCGGAGACCTCTTGATCTGCAGTCAAATGCTCTACCACTGAGCTATACCCCCGCCCGTTCACCACAGCGGCTAGCTAGAGGTTTTAACAGTTACAATGACGGACAAGTTTGACAATATATTTTATTGTTAATACGTGTAGCGTCAACAACAACATTCACTTGGCAAGTAATAATGTATTATTTTATTTTGATATGGAATTTTAAACTGAGAGCTAAACAAACAGTTAAGCTAGTACATAGCCGGCTAGCTATCTGGCTAGCTTTAAACGCTAGCTAAGAAAATTGCTATTCCACCATTAAGAAACCAGGACTGCATCTACTCAGTTTTAATTCAAAATCTAAAATTCTCAAAAATAGACTACGTTATGTACAAAGGAGTGTAGGATTTTTGAATATGTTTTAAATAAACAGATTTAATGGCATACATCGAAGCCAGCTTGAAGGGGATTTGTTTGAAAATAATTCAATTTCAGTGTGAATTTTATTATTTTAGACTGACTGTTGAATCTTTAAGACGCAATATATAATTTGTCCATTCACCCAGCTATTGTCTTCCACTTAGCAGCAGGTTGCAGAGTTAACAAGTCCAAAAGGAAACCCACATCCCGAAAATTCATTACAGTCAAAGTAACAGTTACAGCTGGCTTTAAAAAAGCACAGTAAAACCTAAGCACCTGCTTTTCAGCAATGTCAAAACTGTAAGAAATCAGATGAAGCCCACTTATTTCGCATTGGGTTTAAAGTGGAGAAACCCTCACCGCTTTTAGGTGTAAGTTGCCTGATAAAATCACATTAGTAAGTAAGGGAATCAGTTGGCATTACAATAAAAGAGCCTGAAGCTGAAAAGTCCAAATAATCTCTTCATTGTAGATTATTTTGAGAATTTGGTTGCTATCCACCTACTTGATGCAGACCAGTGCTTCAACTGAGACTACAACCATCACTGACATCTTGTGGTTTAAACTGTAACTGTTACTTTAATGTGTCACAGATAATGCATATCTATCTAGTTTAATACTGATGTTACTTTTATTTTTTGATGGAGTTATTTGGTTTTGTATATGAAAATTCACATGTTTAACTTCTATATTATCATCACTGGAGCCATATCGTCCTGTGTAATGTTGCGCTCCTCATGGTGCATCTTTGCAGCAAAGCATGAACAGCACGTGTGTTGTCAAGTTTATCCAAAAATGCTTTTAGTTTGGTTCTCTTTTTATGACCTGACAGATAGATGAATTATAAAATATTACCAATGCTTATGCTGATCCGTGAACCTTCTTAAGTCGGATTGAGATGCTGTGCATGGACGGCCTCATTAAACAAGCCATATGTGCTCAAACCTTCTCCAATGTGACAAAACTCTGCAAGGACGTTCTGGTCAAAATTCCTTCAAAATGACTCCTTGTTAGTTGTCTGGGTAAGCCGCTGTGGTCGTAAAGCTTGCTTTTAGTCACTTTGCACAGCAGAACAGAAAACAGTTTACACATTTATGAGACAATAAAGTGAAACAAGGATACTTTTCAGTTGAAGTTAAAAAACACGAGCAATGTTTTTGACTTAACAGGGAATATGCAATGTCATATTTAGCACTGATTATAAACCATGGTTGGCTGGTTTCTTAACCTTCATGCTCAGTAGATGTCATATTTATTACTGGATTCACAGCTGGCTTGGAAAGAGTGAGGAATCATACAGCTGCTTGTCACGTTTATAATTTTATTACTCTGGAAGTCGCAGTGGTCCAAGGCAGCGAAAATGATTCTGAAAAAACAAGGGAAGAAACACCTTTCATGACGTTAACATTATTTTTGTTGAATGGGGTTATTACAGTCTACTCTGCTACATCCCAAAAACTTCACTGAGGAGGAGAGAAAGGGGTGTAGTTAGTAGAGTCAGAAGCGAGTGAGATTCAGAGGGACGGATGAGACAGCAGCGGGTGGAAGCAGGCTGAAATTTGTTTTTGTAGAGAAAAGAAAGGAGTGGAGAGAGCATTTTTGTGCTTTTGCAGAGTGTAACATGTGGTTCGGTTGGGTGATGCTGTTTTTCTGTCTCTCCCAAACAGAACTGGCCAAAGTTTGGGAACAACAGCAGACAGGTGAGTTGTGAATAGTTTTACCTCCTACTCACTCACGTCCTATTTAGTTTAAAGCCCTTAGTTTGTTTCTAAAATTTTTACAACACAAATTAATTCAGATTAGTATGTAAATACATGAGATCATAGCCAGATGGCTAATTTGCAGGTCTTTGTCAAAGACTTGAAAATATAATAAGAACAAAACCAATATAAGCTGTTGAAATTCTTATTATAATGTAATGTTTCAATATAGAAATTCTAAATATTGTAAACCATAGCTTTATCTCATCAGTTCTCAATTTAAGTGTAAGTCAGCATCACTGGTGAAAATGCTTTCTATTTAAACGTGCTCCAAACCACAGAACTTCATTAGGAATCTTATAAAGGAACAAATGGGCATACCATGACTTTTCCTGTTTTACTCACAAAAGTGAATGAACAAGTTTACAATAAAGGGCACTATATAAAAAACATCTTCCCCACAAGCATGCAACTGAGACTAAGCAACAACCCGCAAGCAGTCTGTTGCAAGTTTTAAATTAGATTTGGACCTGTTTTTCTTCTTGCTGCAGTCTGGCAGAAGAAAAAAATAGCTCATTTGGTGCTTTTTTTGATCTTGATCAAAAGGTCTTGTTTTGTGTAAAAGTTGGGAAACAGAGCGAAGATAAATCCTTTTTTTCCCCACTTGTGCTTTATTTAAATTAGTGATTTCAGATAAGAAAAAATCTGTCTGTGATAAGGGCAAAATGTGGTAGACAGAATTAAGCTGAAATGCCGTGGCATTAAAGCTGTAGTACAAAACTTTTATTAAAAATAACTGCATGTGTTTTATATATGTTAAATCTATCACTATGTTGTAGCTCTATAATATGAGGCAGATAATCTGTGAAAAAATCAAGCTCCTCCATTTCCTCCCTGTGCTGCTATTACTGTGTAAAGAAATGGTCAGAAACAACCAATCAGAGGCGGAGGAGCGTCTTAGCGCTGTAAATCACCCTCATGAATATGCTAATGGTGAAGAAACAACTTACCGTTACAGGAAAACTAGACTTAGCATTCGTGACAGACTCTGTGGACGGGGAGATCTGTATCATAGCAGAGAACGAGTGCCACAAACACAGGCTTGATTGGCAGCGCTAAGAACCTCCTCCTGGCTCTGATTGGTTGTTTTTAGTTAGCACTGGGAGAAGGCAGAGGAGGTAGATTTTTTTCACAGTTTATCTGACTCATACCATACTGTCATGGCATACTGTCAGTTTCAAGACATATCTAAAAAAATATAGTTTATAAAAGTTACATGCTGCAGCTGTAAGTCAATGAGACAAATTATGACTGAGATCATGACACTTCTTCTGCATCAGGAAATCTGTTGGAAATGAAAATAGAGAGTTTGCAGGTGGTCCTAGCAACATTAGAGGTCAGGTGTCAACAATGACCAAATCGAATTCCACGTTTGTCTTTGTTTCTTTACTGTCTCCTGTGCCATTCAACTCTATAGAGTTTTGTTTTGTAAAAACAATGTGGATCCCAAGAGAGTCGTTGACGCCAACTTAACCGGACTGTAAAAACATGGAGAGCCAAGCTAAAAAATAAATTGTGCACCCCGTTATGACCTCAGTTTCTTGGCCTCTTGTCTCTTGTCCTGCTAGTAAGTTAGCTAAACAAAAAGTTGGAAAGTGAGCCAAACATTTTAGAATGAGGCTGTAATGAAAAATAGAGGGATTTTATAAATCTAAACTCAGGATATTGTTATTGTCTTTCATTCCAATATCTGTGCTTCTTTAATTGGTTTTATCCAGCGTGACTTGTTATGGGAAACATACATGCGATTTGGCGGAAAGAGATAAGGGTGAAAACAGTGAAATATATCTGAGAATTTGAAACAGTGTTTGTTTGAGAAATAGTTTTGAGCTGAACACTCTGAACTCATCCGTTTCTCTAATTGGACAATGAAAAGCAGAATATGCTGTCTTCTCCACGCTGAGCGCTGGATAGATAAAGATAAGTGAGAATATCACTTGTTTCTTCCTTGAGAAGATTTGTCTAAATAAGAACAGTGTGATGAATGTTATTTGGCTCTTTTCGAGATTTTTTGGTGTCATTTATCAAATGAGTCTCCTTAAAAGTCATTAAAATGGTTAATTTTTGCTGTGGCGTGTCAGCAGATTGGAGGCTGTCCAAAAATTACACAGAGGGCAGCAGCAGCACCACTGTCTTAAAGATTTAATCGGAGTAGAAAGGTTTAGTAAAGCTGTACTCCAACTGCAGCCAAAGATGTCAGAAAAAAGTGACATAATTTAGACTATTTCGGTGGAAAGCAATTTAAGAAATGTGGAAATGCAATTCTGCAGGAGTTGTTGGAAAGAACTGTAGATGTTTATTGTGGCTGGATGTTTGGGACTTGATGCCAACTCCTCCGGCCTCCGCTCAGGAAGGGTGTGTCCTCTCTGACCATGGACAGAAACAGGCAGCTAAACGTTGAGGTTTGCTAGCTCCTAAAAGAACAGGCAAGGGTCAGTTTTCTGGCCAAAGCATATGGTTTTTTATTGCTTTAAATGAGTCCCTCTGTTTTTAAACTCGCTGGACTTTTCCACAAGCTTGTGATCCTACACCTCAACATTTTAAAAGAAATATTGCAGTTCAAACCTCACTTATAATCTTTAACAACTGCATGTTTTTAGCAAAAGATATTATTTTTGAAAACATTTAGTACATTCAAGCTTTCTACAATTGCATTGTTGAGTAAATATCTCAATATTTGTCAAAGGTTTTAGGGTGGAAATTGTTTTCAAAAACAATAGTTGTGAGTGCAAGTTTGAATTTATGATAGATTCGTTCTAAATCAGTTCCAAAATACTTAATCATTCCAAAGGAAAATTAAATGTTGTTGTAAGTCATATTATTCAACTTTCTTCAGAGTGGTTGGGTGCTGATGGCTGTCTGACTGAAGACACTCTGTTAGTATAAAAGCAGTCCTATTAAGAAGATGCTCATTGTTTATCCATAATGTTCCTCAGTTTATGAAAAATCCTTCTTTGCACAATCATCTCCAGAAGTTCGTCAGAACAGAACCAACCATTTTTATCAGTTCAGAGTTATGCAAACCAATTTGTGGAAAATTATTTCACTGTAGCTTTATAGTGCATCCACCTTTCAAGAACGGTTCAATTAAATCAACAAAGACCCAAGATTTATGATGCTCTTGCCCATGAAGAGATATCTAAACTCCCAGTAGGTACATACATTAATTATGAATATATACAAACACAGAAATCACAAAGCCTGTTATCAGCAAAATATGCAATCGTGTTACCAGCTGATCAATAATATACATATAATGTTTATGCCTGAAATACCAGGAACATATCTACAATCATTAATGAGTCAGTCATCACCTTTATTGAAAAGGTATTCATTAAAATCTTTCATTTCATCTCATTCCATTAAAATAAATAAATAAATTGTGTTCTCTAAATTAGACCCAATTCCTGTATTTTCCCCTAAAAGAAGAACAGATGTTCAGATTGAATCTTGCCACTGACTCACCACATTGGTATTTTGTTGCTTTATCCCAATGTCTGTGATTTTCTAAGTGTCGATGAGATGTAGACATTAAAATGAGCTTTTCAAAACTAAAAAACAATCACCTAATTCACAAAAAACTTTATTTAAATATTTTATATCTGCTTTGCATTAGATATTAGCAATAGGATCCAATTTGTTGTTAATATCTTACGTATCGAAGTTCAAATTCTGTGTTAAAGCCAATCTGTAGCAAGAAGAAAAGTGTGTGCCATAAATAATTCATCTGGGAAAGCTAGTACCTAAAGAAAGTTTTCCAAAGTGTCCAAAATTTATGCCTCTAAATTTGACAAAAGCTGCATTGTAACTGAAACAGATGAGCCATAAGAATTTATTTGCCCCCCATTATGATGAGACGTCACTGTTCCTATTACCAGACACCACATCAGGGTGGATCCGCTGTTCAATAATCACACGTCTGGATTTACTGTGATATAATTGGCAGCCACAAAGGATCTGACACACAACACAGGGTGGAGAACATACTCTAACAGAGAGCTAAGTCAATAAATATGGTCTTAAACTAGTTAAAAAGTACCTCTGAGTGAGGCTGAAAGGTGTTTGCATGCAGAGCGATGGGGGTCAGAAAGAGAGGAAGAGGTCTGGACATGCACCCTTCTGGAAAATTTCATTTACCAGCCAAAAAGCTACTGCTCCATATTTAGAGAAATTCATTTAAATTACTTCCAGATAAAAGTAGATTGTAGCTAAACTGAAGTAAGAGTGAATTTCTCAGGCAATTATCTCAATAATTTGATCTAATAAGTAAAAAGAGGGCGTGGGAGTTGTGTCCGCACACAAGGGAGTACTAGAGTAAAAGTCATGTTTTCTAACACACCTGAAACAAATACATTTCTCATTACCAGGCTTCTATAGAGTTGCATAACATGCTGAGTTGGTAATTTAGTCATTTAATTTAGGTGTGATGGAGCAAGGATGAATCTGAAAGTTGTGAGAAACTCTGATTTTATGTTATTCCCAATCACTTGCACTTTGCTACAAAAATTGACCGTGAAACCAGTTCTTTCAAAAATGTTTGCAGAAGCAGTCTGCATGCACAGGTGCTGGATTTAACACAACTATGGCCACAAAGGTGATTAATACACCTAAAATTAATTATTTGAATGGGTAAGTCAACACTTTAGCAATACTATCCACAGTAAACTTAGCACTTTCGTTTTTATGCCTTTATTTGTCTAGTTGTGATGGTCTTTTTGAGACATGGTAAATCAAAAGATCATAAATTATTTGGACAAGCATTTTATGGAAGCTGGGACACGATCAGAATGAACTCTGTTGTGCAAAAGAATTGCTTTCTAAAGCCAAGTGAAATCAGTTCCATTTTTCTCCGTTTATATCTAGACTCCATTCCCTATTTTCACTAAAGCATTCCGGCTACATCTTAAAGTAAATTGCGAGAGACACTGCACTCCTTAAAAAAATTTATTTTACGCCCCCTAAATATTTTTTCTTTCGGTATCTCTTTTTAAGCTGTTAGTTTCCAATCACTTCAGCACCCAAATATTTGAGGCAATTTTCCCACCTTCGTGCTTCATGCAACGTTTAGCTAGCATTGTGAGCTAGCCGTTGTAACGGTAAAAAATAAAATAAAATAATGGCGGACTTTTGTTAAAGAATGTTTGAGCACAGGTTTCCTCACCGGACCACAGCAGGTCCGGCAGGGTCACCTCACTCAGTTTTAATCTGCTCAGACACAGAGACTCCCCCACTGACAAAAACCCACGGAGCAGCAGAGGCTAACTCTTCGCGGCAGCCGGGCTGACCACGGCAAACGTCGCCGGGGTTTCAGGGAGGAAGCTGAGCACGTCGGGGTGACTTCCTAGCTTTTTTTCCCTGTTAACGCTCCTGCTAACGTCCTCCTGTAATCTACTGAAAGCCAGGAACAAGAAAACAGCAAACGCTTAGTACAGGAGGAGACCCTCATTTAGGGTTAGATCAGACACCCCGCGGAAACTCAGCGTTTGCCATGGGTATATATAGGCTGCTTTGTGACGTCACTACGGTGTCCGGTAAAGTGAATAGAGGAAAAACGCAGGGATAAATAGTTCATGTTATAAATTCAACGGATACTCTTGCTCTGTTTTTAGTGTTTGAACCGCATTGTTGTCAAAGAAATAACTTTAGTTCTTCTCAAACCAGCCTGTCTTGACAAATATATATAGCTAAATAAACTATAAACACACACACACACACACATATATACAGTATATATTTATATATATACTGCATAGTATATATATAAGTATATATACTATGTAGTATATATGTAGTATATAGTATATAAGTATAAAGTTCATATACATGTACACTATATTTGGTCTTTTAGCCCCATTTTGTAAAGGGGCTAAAAGACCAAAGAAACAGAGCAACAGTATCCAAAATAGTGTAGCAGCATCAGTTGAATTTATGAACAACCTCAGTTTGTCTGTTCTCATAAATGAGTATTAATGAGACTGCTAAATTTTTTATCACTGACTAGCCTTCACAATTGGGACACTTATATGTCCACCATTTGCAATTTTTTATCTCTCTCCTACGTATTTTAATACTGAGAAATGGCAAAACCTCCCAGCCATCTCAAATTCTAACGCTGCAGTTAGTTTGTTTAAAACCGGATTTTATGACAGATTTACTGAGAAAAAGACTGGACAAGTGTTTATTATTTCAAAAGGTTGAGAGGAAAAAACTTTTCCTTTATGCACATCAATTAAATTTGGAACTTCTGGAGCCAACTACTTAGGACAGTTGAGACCAAATCAGATATTTGAGGGAAAATGAAACACAACATATCACCAAAAAACGCATCTCATGCAAAGTGTCAAACATGGTAGTGAACAAGTGATGATTTGGACTCTTTTTGCAGCCACACAACCTTGAATCTTGTAGACATTGTCATTGTTCATGCATAAACTCCTCTTTATAGCAAAGTATCTTAACTAGAGTCAAGTGTAAGATAATCTATTCAACAACTGAAGGTTAGCCCACATAAGGACATCAATAGGATAACAACCCCACACACAGATGCCAATTATCCACAGGATGTCATAGGACATTAAGAGAGCTGTTAATAAAACGAATAAAACGAATGCTTGCAAACCTCAATGAACTTCTCAACAAAGCGATGTTGCAAAGAAAGAGATTATGCAACGCTTTTACTGCTAAAACTTTGTTCTTGTTAAATAATGTCCTTCTGGAATCTCTAATGTTTCTTTGCACATTTCAGGTTAGAATGAAATACTTTCAGCAGCAACTAAAGATTATTTTTAATTTTTGGTCTGAACAAATAAACACCCAGAAGCAAAATCAAAATCGACATGAATTCTTTTTATAATTTTTTCAATTTCCTCTAATTATTTTTTGCCCTACAAAAAAGCCTCCTATGAAGCCTTCCAGAGGTTATTTTGTATAATTACTGTCAAAAGTGCCAATTTGCACCTCTGAAGAGGCCTTTTTATACAGCTACATAAAGCTGAGGTTGGGCAAGGACAAAAATGTCTACATGTATAAATCAAATTATGAGGATAAATATACCAGCAGAACATGAATTTTCCACACGCCATAAAAAGCACCGCACACTTCAAAAATAAACTTTTAACATAAGCCAAGACGATGTGGTTTGAAATAGGGGCAAGTTGTCAATTAAAACACCCAAAAGTTTAAACCAAAGCCTACCTACCCCAGTTTGCTTACCAAATATGGTCAGATTTGATTGCAGGGTTTGACAACTCATTCAAAGCAGAAGAAAAATATTCTATTGTTTTGTATTGTTTCTGCAGTCATTCAACAATGGTGTTTGCTAACAAAGGCAAGGCAGACAAATTCAAAGGAAAAGTTTTAATTTCACTCAAGACTGACTGTCTGAACACAAAACCACAGCTGTAAACATCACATTTTAGAGTTGCAATAAAACTGACATATGATTTTCTGTTTTCCTTTTGATGAAATGCTGCTTTTCTTTTAAAATGCATTATATAGACCCAGAGGATTTTAAAAAATGGCTTCTTATCTCTTTCTGACAGATGTTTTGTACAGTGTGATCCCGCATCAGCGTGAAGAGTCAGCTGCTGGCTACAGAGTTCGGAGATCTTCTTTGGGGAGAACTAGCCGGGCAGTTCTGGGTGGAGGACTAACAATCAACACGTTGCCAAACAACATGACACATGTAGTGGTGAGAGCTTCCCCGCAGTGTTTCTTCTCGCAGTAAATATTCAAGGCATGTAATAGTACTTAGGTTTGTAACCTGATGTATTTGTTTTAGCTGAGGTTAAACAGTGCCCTCTTTTGGAAAGAAATATTTACTCCTCTACACAAGTTTGGAACGGCATGAAACAGGATGATATTTAAACATGTTTCTGAGGTTTTTTGCGACCTGTGATCCACATTGTTTCTGTCTTGAAGGAGGATTCTGGCAAGTATTACACGTGGCGCAGGTTTGGACCTGAGGACCAGCGAACCCAGGACCTGTGGTTTGACATGACAGACGTTCGACATGGCCAAGTTAGAGTCCACAGCATTCTGTCAAATTCATACAAACAGGCTGTGGTGAGTCTTACTTACTGATATTTGTTTGAATAAATTAGAAATAAAGCCACTAACCATATAATTGTTCCACCAGTCTCCCACCTGCATCATTTTTTTGCTGTTAAAACTGTCCTCTTTTATTTTTGCACATTTCATGAAAAGTTTACAGTGTTGATCAACAAAACTGAGAAATTTAAACTTAGAATTAATCACTCATACAAAATAATCGGCTACAAACACACAAGAACACTTAGTTTGATTCTTTTCTATCTAGCTTCTTTAGAAATAGATTCCTGTTTGCAATAACTTGCAAAAGTATGCATACTCTTTGAATATTTAATTTCAATGTCTTGTTGGGATATAAAGCGAGACAACAACACAAAGTACCACTTATTTGTCATAATCACACCAAGCTGTGCAGGCGACACAGGAATCATGGGAAAAGAGGTGCTCTGCTCAGACGAGACCACAATTGAGTCTGTTTTTACAAGAGTAAAACGGCAGTAAACAGAAAGAAAAATCACTCATGATTTTGGGGAAAAAAAGGGTTTTTCCAAAACAATGACAAGCACTACCTTCAATATTTAATTTCTTCCATTGAATGCATTGTTGGAATGAAGTCATATATGCCAAGTCAGACCTTTCAGAGTTTGACTTTTTCAAAATTTTAACTGAAAATGTTAGATTTTACACAAACCTTGTGGAAAACTGTTGGTTTTCTTCTAAATCGAGCACCAGTTGTAGTGAAATCTTCAGGTTTAGTAACATTGCATCTTAAACTGGCTCTAATCCTTCTAGCACTGTTCATACAATCTGGACAATGTTGAATAGTGATAGATTAAATTAGAACTGATTTGAAATCCTGGGAGATGAAAAAACATTAAAAGTGAGATTAAAACAGTTCAATCTTTGTTTACTCTGTCTCTATAGGCCAAAGTCTGCAGAAATAAAGTTTTCACCTTGTCAGAATGTCTTTTAACAAAAAAAGTTGCATATAAAGAATTAACAAGGAAAATGTTTGGTGTAACAGGGGGCACCCAGATTTGAACTAGGGACCTCTTGATCTGCAGTCAAATGCTCTACCACTGAGCTATACCCCCACAATATTTTCACTTTTTAGTGTCATATACAATGACGACTTCAGATATTTGCTAAACATTTCTAGTCTTTTATCTGTAATAGATATATTTAAGTGTAAGCTATTTAACCTAATTTAAAAATATTTAGTTATACAGTACTTGAAGTGAATTTTAGAGATTTAGCAAGCTGACATCGGAAAACCCTGTATTCAGAATAACAGGAATGTTTTGATATTCTTTTGAATTTAACAAAACTAATTGGCTGCCGTCAAAATGTTTGTTGCATACTTGTTTTACAGATCAGGATGTTTTAACTCATTTGAGTTAATGCATACAAATATTATTTTGCATCCAACAAGTGTTTAGACTTGAGCTTTGAATTTGTTGAAATCCAGAAAATTGTTGCATCCTCCATTAGGAATTTTTCAGAAATGCCATGATTAGATAAATCTGATAAATTAGTAATTGTTTTGTCTGTAATCCCAAAATTCCTTCCATTTTGTCAACAAATATATGAAATCACGTTTTACTTTTTAGTTAACATTACACCTATAATTAACTTCAGAATCCGTTCCTGCTGTACTTGCCAAGGTGATGCACAGTTTGAAGATGGGGAATATATTATGAATTTATACAATGGTTGTTGAGAATTTCAACAACCATTGTTGTGAAAATGTTTCTTAGTAGGTGATAATGTAGGTTTTTAAATCTGGATTTGAACCAGTTCAAGCTTTGCTTTTGTGGAATATATTGTACTCTATCTTACAAAATCAGATAATTCAGCATATTTGTTATTGAAAGTGATCTATTAAGAATTTTGCTGACAGAAATTAAATAGGGGGCACCCAGATTTGAACTGGGGACCTCTTGATCTGCAGTCAAATGCTCTACCACTGAGCTATACCCCCACATGAGGGAAGTGCTAATTTGTTACTTTTGTTGTTGTGTTATTGTTTTGTTCTGTGCAGATGGATTTTGATTCATTACACATTCATTAATCTTGCATGTTTTCTGTAATATTTAAGTCTGAGAACTGAGATTGCCATTAATGAAGGTTTTTACACTTACTGACTGCTACTTTGTCATTATATCAATTTGTGTCTTTTCTATTTGCAGAGAGTCGCCTTGTCTTTTGACTTTCCTTTTTACGGACATTTCTTGAGGCAGATTACCATTGCAACAGGAGGTACAACTTCAGAAACTTTACAGATGCTCCAGTAACCTTTCCTCCTTTCCACATATGCTCACAGTGGGATTTTTTAAAACATATTGTCCCATATGGTCTTTTATAAAGGATTCATCTTCACTGGAGATGTTATTCACCGCATGCTTACCACCACACAGTACATCGCCCCTCTGATGGCTAATTTTGACCCCAGCTACTCTAAAGACTCCACTGTTCAGTACCTGGATAATGGTATGACATCATCTCACATGTTGGCACCCAGATATCACCCTGATGTTTGAAAGTAACTTTTTGTCTGTAGGAGAGGTGTTCGTGGTCCAGTGGGAGAGGGTTCGACTTCCAGGCAAAGAGTCAGCTGGAGGCTTCACGTTTCAGGCTGCTCTTTATAAGACAGGAAGAATCTCTTTCAGCTACAGAGATGTGAGACGGATTTTTCATCTCTGCTCCTAGATATTTCATCATAATTCGCC
The DNA here is from genome assembly GCF_002775205.1 of Xiphophorus maculatus. Taxonomy (NCBI): domain Eukaryota; kingdom Metazoa; phylum Chordata; class Actinopteri; order Cyprinodontiformes; family Poeciliidae; genus Xiphophorus; species Xiphophorus maculatus. The sequence goes on along the minus strand of NC_036458.1, from coordinate 6,050,367 downwards.
AGCTTTGATATTCCGTTTTCTGCTGAACAGATTCCTCTGACACTGGATGTGATCGGATCGCCTGAACACCCAGTGAAGGCCGGATTGTCAGATGCCTTCATGGTCATGTCATCCACGTCACAATCACCAGGTCAATAGCTGCATTTTATCCACATAACTGCACAATTTGACTTTTTGAAAATGAATTTGCTTAATGGAAACACAGCAATTTCCAAAAATCTCTAATTTTTTGATAAAAGGTTTTGGCTGGATGACATAGTGTTTTTGGACCACATAGAAATTGGTTTATTTCCCAAAACTGCAATGGAAACATTTTTATTGCATCACACAAGTCATGTGATCAACAACTGGATGTTACTGCTTTTGGAAAAGATGAAGAAAGAAAGATTTCAACAGAAAGTAGTAGGAGGATGATGGTGCATTGTGTTTTTTTTCAATCGCGTGAACAAACTTATTCACGTGATTTTAATTGTATTTCTTATTTAATGGGAACACCACAATTGCGAAATTGTGTTTTTTTTTTTATATATTTGGGAAATGTCAATAAAGTTTTGCATGCATTTGTAATGGAAACACAGCTACTGGCAAAACAAAACACAACTGGAGGATCTTGGCTGGCATGTTTTTTAATGACTTATATGACCAAACTTATTCTCTGGTGATTTTAACTACATTCTTATTTAATGAAAACAAAACAATTGCGAAATTTTGTAATTTTTTTGACATTAGAGGAATATCAGCAGAGTTTTGCACAGATAGTGTATGTAAGGAAAATGCAACTAATAACAATTGTTGAGCTTATCACACTTATTGGCACCCCTGGTTAAAATGTGAAAAGAATACCCAAAGTTTTGTTGCAGTTGCACAATTTTTTTAACACCCCTATCATTTATTTTAATTGAATAAATATAACAACCCCAACAATATAATAAATAAATAAAACTGAAACCTTTTTAATGTATTCTTACTTATGTATTTTTACTTTTTTTTAAAGCTAATCAGTGTTGAAAACTGACCAAAATAGGAAAGACAGGAAAATATATCAATCAGTTAAGGCGGATGTGCTGTATGTTCAGTCTACAAGTAATAGCTATTTGCCTAAACTTGCCCACATCTACTTTGGAGGTTTAAAATAACTTGAACTATGACAGGAGCAACAAAATTTAGCATTTTAGTTTGACTTTATGTAGTTATGAGGATGATAAGGGTGTTAAAAACTAAAATAAAATAAAAATCAAACCTATCTTCAGGTAAGTAAGTTTCCATAACAACTGTTATCTGCATGCCAGCTGGCGGTTTGGAGTTGTTGCCAGGGAAGTTATTTTTTTCTATTCTTCCCTGAAAAATGTAAACATGTGAACTAACAGTGTGTGTTCTATGGTCAGATGAGACAAAGATTGAGCTTTTCAGCAACAAACATTCCAAGGGTCTGTGTTGAAATAGGATATATATATACATCTCCTGCCTATTGTTAAGTCAGGTGGATGCAGAGGGTCTGTTGCGTGTCCACAAACTCTGTGTTAAATATCACCGATTGCTTTTTTGTTGTTGTTGTTGTTGTTGCTTAAATTCCAGGACATTTTGTACAACAATCTGCTGTTCTCTGCCAGGAAACTAAAAAGCACATTGACATGTGGTTTTGCAGCTGGATATGAATTCAAAACATCAACTCAACCCAACCTTATTTATAATAGCAAGCAAGACTGACCAACATCATATAAAAGCATCCAACATAAAACAACTAAGCAAAGGAGGTTATACACAACTTGACAAATAAAGTGATCTCTCATGCTAGGGCAGATGGAATTGAAAAAATATGGGCTTTCAGGAAACATGTAAAAAGAATCTTGTAGTGTAATTTTTAAAAAGATTAACTGTCTTTGTCTTCCCTGAGCTGCTATTGCCATCTGAAGAAATTCACTGCTCCCGACCAAAAGCAACCAATCAGAGGCAGGAGGAGGTTTCTTAGCGCTGTCAATCACCTCATGCACTCGTTTCTAAATGTGCTAATGGCAGACAAACTCTTTTTAAATTTGCTTTTGCTTGAATTAGTTTTGTGTATTTGTTATTTTGTTTCTTGAAAGGTGATAAATAAAGTTTTAGTTACTTACTTGCAGCTTACCGTTTCAGAAAAACTGTTTTTCCGCCACCATCAGTGGCCATGCTAACTAGAGTGAGCATTCACGATAGACTCTTCTCTCAGAAAGAAGCTACTCCTTAGCAGAAAACAAGGTTGGATAGTGGGAGGTGATTGACAGCGCTAAGACCCTCCTCCTGGCTTTGATTGGTTGTTCACAGATTATTTGTCTCATACCATATTGTCACGACATAGTGACAGTTTCAACAAATATGTAAAAAAATATATTTTTAAAAGTTACATACACCATCTTTAAGGTTATTTTTTTTTACCAGTAGAAGTGAAGAATGCTGTAATTAGTCATTAGACAATAATATGTTTACATTTTATTTCTCCTTTTCAAGATGGAGCTCAGCAAACGATCTATGAGTACCATCGAGTTGAAATCGACATGACAAAGATTACCAATTCATCTGCTGTAGAGCTCACACCACTCCCCAGTTAGTGAAATCTCTCATCTTTCACGAATGTTTCATATCTTTATATTAGCTTTAAAACAATGAAATCTTATTTTACTGTTTTTCTTCTTTTTTTTTCCAGCTTGCCTCTTACATGACAGCTGTGAGCGCTGCCTCTCCTCCAACCAAACGTCTGTTTGCAGTTGGTGTAACGTTCTCCAGAGGTGAGCAGCTAAACAACTCAGATAAAAATGTCACTCTTTGTTTTATTCAAACATTGTGTTTCAGGTGTTCAGATGGAATGGACCGTCACAGGCAGGAATGGTTGGATTATTCTTGTTCGGAGGAGGTAGGGCTGGGGCACAGATGTTTGCTTTAATTTGACTGTGTTTTGAAGTGAAACAGAGTTTTATTATTGTGTGTGGACAGAGCAAAGACGCAACTTGTGATGATTACTTCAAGGAGGATGGTTTCACGGCTTCTTCTGTTGCACCAAAAACAGAGGACACAACACCTTTAATTCCAGAACAAAGAGACTGTACAGGTAATCTTTCCCCGATGATTTTATTTGTTAAAAATAATTTCTTCAGAATTGTGGAGCAGAACTACAAAGCTAAATACACTAATTTCTTCCAGATGATGAGATTTTCATTATGGGCAGTGGTAAGTCACAAATAAAAGTTATTACTCACAAAACATTGTTTCGGATTTAAAAACACAGATGTTTATCTTGGCTTCAGATGTGAAAACAGAGTCTTCAACCAAAAGTAAAGAACTGTCTCACACTGGCATCATAGCGGGGATAGCAGCTGCTCTGGTCTTACTCTTGGCTTTGATACTTGTCGCCATTTGCATCCATTGCTATCCTACCGGCTTATCACCGCTCTACCTCATCCAGGTACACCACACATATAATTCAAATAAATTCTAACATCCTTGTTATGTTTATATCATATTTTCCATTAAATATTGCCAAACAGAGACGCAAAAACTACTGGCCGTCCATGAAGTTCCAAAATCAGCGGCCAGGTTACACAGAAGTGGAGGGAGAAGGTCATGAAAAATACAGCATCGTTGAAGCTGGGCCATGTTGAAATGTGCAAATCTGTGCAACCATCTACATTTTAAATTGAAGTTTTACTTTGAAGCACTGTGACTTCTTTTTTCCCATAAAAAATATAAACATATATGATATTTTGGAACAGTGTAGCTATTATATTTGGTGACAATTAGGCAGTATTTGCACACTGATCAGTTTCACATGAAAGGTGTTCACAAGTAGAGCTATGTCTCATAAAGAGTCTTATAGACTTAAGTGAGCGCTCCTTCATTGATCCAATAAAGAAATTTTAAAAAGGAAGTTTTAGTTTCTTGTGCTTTCAACTGAATGTTTTTACAAAATCCTGAGTCTGTTGTACAGTGCAAATTCGATTTGTTTTTATTTTTTTGCAGATAAAGGTGAGAGAAGTGTGCTGTGCGTTTGTAATTACCCTCATTTTATTCTGATTCCTCTATATAAAGTACATTGAAACCAAGTCACTAAAATCAATAAAGAGAGTTCTCTTGTGTGTAATTTAATCTCAGGAGATGTTCTGTGAAGGTTAGTTAGGGTACATTACTCCATGAAGACCGATGATGATTCTCGATGGGTCAGAAAAATGTTGGAAATAGTTTTCCAAATGATACACTGCAATAGCTGAATGAAATGTTTTAATTTATGACTGTGATTGAAAAGACCAGAGAAAAACAGTAAAAAAAAATTGGGTTTTGCTACATGTTTTCTAACTTTCTGTTCTGTTTTACTGTTTGATATTGTCCTACTAGAACTGCTTCACAATAAGATCATTTTATTTTTTTTCCCCTCATCTTATTAAGTTGACTGGAAATGTCCAAATAATAAACAGTGACTTCCTGATTCCCTGAGGTCTAAATATGATGTTCAAAATGGGAAAAACACAAGAATATAGCATTCAAGTAAGGAAGAAGTGTTTCATTCTTCATATATCAAAAAATTGCTGCAAGAATTCGTAGGAATATTTAAATATTGTAAACACATCAAATCATTACACCTTTATCTTACAACCTTGTGAACACAATGGTAAGAAAGAGTCTAAAGCTCACTGTTAAAAAAAATATACAACTTTGAGCTACATGTAATCCCAGAGTCATTGCGCTTACCTTTTAGTTTGCTAAAACAGAAAGACAGGCGCTGTTTTGCTGAATAAAGTGCTATAAATAGGTCCAAACTCCTAATATAGAGTTCAAAAACTAACCATGCACGTTAGGTTAATCTGTTTTTCTTCATTTTCCTGTGGTATAATTGTGTTTTTTCTGTGTTTACCGTGGGATTATGACTGCACAGTGCATAGAAAATAGATGAATGGATGAAATTGTTTGTTATAGCGTTTGCCAGCAGGTGTCGCCCTACGCAATCGTTTCACCTGGACATGAAGTAGGACATGCAGTGAACGTGGCAGATGTGCAAAATGTGATTTAGGAGCACTGAATTGGTGGAGCCCCAAAATCTGCAAGATGACTGCATTAGTTTGCTATGCAAGAACAGATGGAGCATGGATAGGACAAACAGGAGGTGCACGGGGCTCGATCAGACATTACTAAATACTGATTTGCAGCACTTTGACACATCTGTTACAGTAGTTGGTGGATATTTTCAAATTATATATTTTCCCATTAAGTCATCTGATGAGTAATTACTCATTCAATTAAAATTTAGGTGGAAAAAAAAGCCCAAATTGTAAATTTTTCTCCCTTCTCTGCACGGACACGCGCATTGTAAGGAAGGAGAGGAGGGCGTCGGGAGCGTGCTTTCCGTGTCTGGTTAGTAGACTGACAGCCAGCTGTGCGGCTACAACAACAATCTCCTTTGCTCCATACAACAAGATTCTGGTTTTGGTCAGCAACCGACTTCTGTAGCTGGTGTTTCAAAGCGAACACTCGACAGCACGCCGCCACTTTTGTCCCGTATCACCGCCGGATTGTCTGCTAACTAGCGAGAAGAGCGTTTCCTCCAACATGAATCCGTTGTGTGGCAGATGTAATCAAGTCGTTTACCCCACGGAAAAAGTGAACTGTCTGGACAAGGTAAGAGCTCGAAATATCTTTGTTTTTCTTCTTTTTTTTCGTTTTTGGAAAATAAAAGAAAGCGGGCTGAGTTGTTTTGGACCCTAACTGGGTTTTGTTTCTGCCTCGCTAAAAGCGAAAGCGTTCACATATTTCGGTGAATGAACTGAAGAGCCCAACAGAGGAACAGGTACGTCGACGTTAGCAAGCTAGCAGCTAGCCAGCGTCTGGGAATGCGGTGGCACCACAACGTGGTCGAAAAGGGGAATAGTGCCCATCCTGGTTAATAATATGCTCCTTTTATGTAGGTTTTGTGTATTAATTTGGATTAAGGTGTTTATTTGCCCGCAAGCGAGGCTTCGATGTGCTCCCGACAACCGAGCCTTGTCTGGGCCCGAAACGACAAAACACACTACTGCTTTCGAACAGGGCGTATTTATTTATTATTTAGTACGTTTTTACCTTCACACATTAATCCCCTCAGGTGGAGATATTTCCACCCACTTCCTGAACAATACAGCACTTTATCCACGACCGAACACGTTTGTTTCCGTGTCCTGAACTCCTCCCAGGTACTATAGCGCGGATTGTCTCAATTTCATCGGCTAATCTCAAATCGGGGATTATTTGATGAGTTTACTCGTTCGGATTCACCCAAAACACACCGCTAATCTCAGATCAGGGGGTAATCTCATCAATTTTACCCACCGTGACTCTGTCGAGGTCAGCCATTGGCAGTCGTGGCACAGCTAAAGGAAGTGTTAATAGTGCAAGTTTTGTTCCTGTTTTCTCTCTTTAACTCGTAGAAAAACATGGGTGCCCAAAAAACTTGAAAATTCAAGTTTGTTAAAGAGTTTTGCGACTATTTAACTGTACAAGACGCTGAAATCACTCATGCTCAGTCCCTACTGTACTCATCTGGGTGGGGTCTCTTTGCTTTGAATATGAATTACAACATCTCTCTTACAGGGATTGATGATTAGGACTTAAACTTTTCTTTTAGTCAAGATATGTTCTTGTATTGTGAAAATGTGGTTTGTCATAAATCTATCCATTACATATAATTTGCAGTCTTTAATACATATTTCTCTTAAAATGAAATAAGCTGCATCTGTTACATTTAGACATTCATCAGCAGGTTCTGATTGTTGTTCCTTAATTGATTCAAAACTAACAATCTCCACAAGTTTAGGTTTGTCACAGGTGATGAAACAAGTGAGACTTGCAAAACATAATTAATTTGTATTGAATTCAAAACTATTCCCAAAAGTTAAAGCATTTGCAGCACGTCTTGTTATCTGTGTCACAGTATTAAAAGCAGAAATTGAATCGGTGGGTCAGACCTCAAGGGAAACTGTAATTTGTGGTCGGCCATTCAAAGCCTGATCAGCGTAACTCAAGTTACATTCGGTGCAAGTTTTCTGCTAAACAGGACATGATAATTACAGTGATGTCGATCATTTCTTGACAGAATGATGCAGCTTTTTTGTTTTTGTGTTTTTTGTTTATGGAACTGACTTTGGGTTTTGATAACATCACTAGCTAGTTTCTCGGTCTCTTCACCTGATTATCAATTACTTACAAAATTTCCAATATAAGCCTTACCACATTCACTGCTTGAAAAAAAGGTGTTTTTTTAGGCTTAAATGTTTCAAATTAAACAAAGTTCAATATCGGAGAAAGGTAAGCTGAGTAAATGCAAAAAGCACATTTGAAATGATGACTATAGCTCTGAAAACCAACGTGGTCCAATATGAGTACTGTGCTTTTCTAGATGTTGGTTGTTCTGGACGAGTCTTCTAAAAACTTTAGAAATGGATTTGTAGTCATGACTGATGGAAGTCTATGTTTCTCATCTGTTGATGAATTTCTTTAGTTTTAGCGTTTTGTCTAATGAAAGGATTTTCTGATTGTACATGTCTCCCAGTAATCATGTCAGGGTCTGGCTTGTGAAATGGAACTTATCTTTCTAAAAAATATGTGGTGAATCATAATTATTTTAAAAATAAAGGAAAATATTATTTCACAGAAGCCTAGAGTTGGTTTGTATTACTTCTCCGATTAAAGGACAGTATTATGTTTTTTCCAGGCATCTAGCATCATTTTATAGCACAATTAATCAAGAATCTGTAACTTTCAGTTGTTATAAAAATGCTATATATATCAAATTTGACTTCATAATTTAACCCATTGAAATTGGGCCTCTTTCTTTAAAAACCCCCTCTCTTTCTGAAACTCCGCCTTCATTAAGTCATCACAACATGGCGCTACTATTAAGCCTTTAACAGCGTTTTTACCAACGTTGCACTGAGAAATAGCTTTTATGAGTTCAACTGACTTGCAGTTCCAACAGGTGATTGCTAATTGCTGCTGGCTAGTCTGAAGGAGCTGATTTGGGGGAAGAGCTGTGTCTCGAAGGCGGAGCTAAGCCCACCCAGGTGTTTTTCACACAGCTGAACGGTTGCTACGGAGATAAAAGTATTTCTCAAACATGCTTGAATTAAAGCAACACTCCAGGTGTTTTTGATGAGAAAATAGCATAACAAAATGTTAAGCTCAAAAAAGTATTTTACATAATACTGCCCCTTTAGATCAAATCAAATTGGATATTAATATCTGTTCAGAAGCATTTAGGTGTGACAAATAAGTAGAGACAGGAGAAATCTGTAAGGTGGCAAACATATTTTAGTTGACCAATTAGATATTTTGTGCAATGGATGCTTCAAAGTCAAGAGAAAATCAATCACTGTTGAAATCTGCTTATCTGCCAGGGTTGACAGACAAAAGAAGGTGTTGGAAAAAGCTCACAAAGCAGTTTATCTAAAGTAACATCATTCCCAGACTGGATGCAGCACTCTTCTGCAGAACAGACATGAATGGTATTTTCCCATTGTGCTTTCAACTGGAATTGATTTACCTCAGAAGCCCTCCAGACCCGCAGCCATCCCATATTACAGGGTGGATCAGACATCTCCACAGAAATAATGTTGGTTTGTTACAAAGCTTGGATTGATAGAAATCAAATTGCCACAAGTGCACCCTGAATGCGTTGTGGAAACCGTCCCAAAGCAGAGTGCATTTCAGCAGACAGACACTCCCATGTAGCATGCTCCGCTCCAGGCCTGCAGTGCCATCTCTCTGCTCTGAACCCAGCAAAGCAAGCTAGCTTTCCGTATGTTGAAGTTTTCTGCCATTCTGTGTCGGACTCCCCACTTTTTTTTCCTCAAAACTGCACACATTTCCATCTTTGTTTTAAAGCAGTCAAGGCTGATCTGAGTATTTTTCCATCCGCTCAGGTGTACATGTGGAGTAGCTTAATGTTCTTCCACTTGTGCTTTGCCTTCTGTAGCAGGAGGTGAACAACCAGGCCTTTTGTCTGTGCTGGATTCCTGTAGTAGCAGCAGGTAAAAACAGGACATAAACTTTAGTCTGGGCTCTTCTTTACAACTGGTTCTCCATCTCGTTTTGCTTTCATTTGGGGCTTAACATACCAGCTTGTTGCATAAAGTTATTAAGAACATATTTAGCTCATTTATCCAGAGCATGCCTGTCAGTTTTGTGGCGTTGTTTCACAAAAAGGCTTTGAAGTCCAGCCAATGAGATGTGTAATAAAGAAATTGCTGTGTGAGCAAAAGGATGTGTCCCAGTTTTCTACTTTTAAAATGGACTAATAGATTTTTTTTAAACAAAAACATTAGTGCAAAGCTTTTCTTCCACCCTTACTGTGTCTCCCGTTACTGCATATTGTTGTAGGTTTTGCTAAACTGGCCTGCGGGTTGCACAACTCTGTTCCAGATTTTTTGCACGTTTTATTAATAGTCTAATTTGATATATAGGCCATTGGGTGGTTACTCTCTTCTTGGACGGTTAACCTGCTGCTTGTTCACAGGTCTATAAATAGTTTGTGAAACTGACTTGTGCTTTCCTTCCTCATGTGGATTTTCTCGCAAAAGAGGTGTGCTGCTGTTTCTAGGCTTTTGGGTAGTTGTTGCAACAGTTGAGAGATCTTATTTTCAGCACTGCTGATTGGCTTTTATGCAACTATTTATTACCTACTTTACAAGGTCAGATGGTCAACCAAAGCCTCAGGTTAGCCAAGTTTGGATTTGAATGTCTTTTTTGCTACTTAAGCATAATTTTATTTTATTTTTTTACTTATTTTAATTCAGAGTTATCCAGTCTAGCACATAAACTAAACAATAATTTTGTCCCCACACATGACAAATAAGAAATATTTAAAATGCTGTTTGCTTATTTCTAAACCTTTAGGTAATGATTTTAACATTGGCTCTTACAATGCACTCTTCTGTTACCATTTAGTTCCATCAGGTGTTAGACTGAAACCTGACCTTGAACAATTTCATACTCTAGTTCTTAATCGTTGCATATCATTTTAGTTTGCTTGGTAATTAAGTATTTTCATGATTTTTTGGGATAAATGGCAGCAAAATGATTTTTAAGCCACACCTCGTTACCATTAAACATGAATTTCACATTAATACAAATAAATATAAAAAAACATTGATTTCCATTTGGGTCAGCTCACTCTTAAAAAGTATGAGAGATTAAGACCCCCGATCAAACTAAAATAACTAATTTACCTCAGCATTCATATTTTTACAATTTATAGCATTTTATATTTTATTTTTTATTTTTATTTTATCTACAACTACTACTCAGTGGTAGTTGTTATTGTGTTTTGTCTCTATGCTGTAACTGCGAAGTAATTTCCCTGCTGGGATGAATAAAGTACTTCTATTCTATTCTATTGATCTTGATTTTTTTTAACAGTAGATAAATGAAAAATACTTTATTAAAGTTGTTCTAAAACATCATCAGATCATTTTGGGAAATACAAAATGATCTGTGCCAGACAGCTCCAAGTCAAGTAACATGACCAGCACCTGTTTCTGTTTTCGGTTGCATTAGGCTAATGGTTGCATAAGGCTAAAGATTGCATTGCTAGACAGAAAAATGTATTTTCTCACTAAGCGGTTTACTACAATAAGCACTGAGGATCTTTTTTAAACTGTCGGCAGATCATCCAAATCAGACTGTTATCTATGCTATTTTTATAGAGATACCTACAGAAATCATCTTGCAACAGTGACTTATGTAAAAATAAATTTTTGTAGTAAGAAATAATGTGTGGACACACTAGTTCTCCTTTTATTTATATACATTTTTGTTCTTTAATATTGTGAAAGACCTCCAGAGAGCCTGGAGTGCTACTATATATGAAGCAATAAAATGGCTCAGGGCTTAACATAATACTCGATCCTATCTTCCATTTTATGGCTAACCCATTTTTAGGTTATTTAACAATGTGGTTGCTTTGTTTGGTTGCTACTGTAGGATTTTCCCGTAAGATTTGAGCGTCTATTGTGTTGCTCCTGCTCAATCACAGGAAACTGCAGTAAGGAAGGGTCAAAGGTCAACGCATATTCATCTTGTACAGTCTTTACTGTTTGAAAAACAATATATCCTACATCCCATTCATGTTTGCACGCATGCAAAATTAAAAAATCTCTAAAAAAGAAATCACCTGACTTATGTTTTAGCTGCCAATGCTTCTAGACCGGAATCGGGCATTCTCAAATGTTTTGTTCCTCGTCTTAGGAATGGCAGCCTATGTTTAGTCAGGTTATTTTGAGAGCTGAGTCACGTTGTCTAAATGCCACAAAGGTGAGGCGTCTTTAGCAACCTCCAGCCACCTTCCTCTGATGTCTCCAACCACATCAGAAATTCCAGTGGCATCGGCTTCACTGAGTGGTCAGGTGTGTATGATCAGGAAGAAGGAACCACTTCACATGTTGGGTTTTATTTACTGCACAGTTTATACCAGCGCAAATGTGGTTTCACATTGCAAAGAGACATTTACAGCCATGACAGGGTTATTATGTGCTTGATTTACAGCACGACAAGGAAGATCTTTAATTATGTTCCTCTTTTATGTTTCTGTTGGGACATACTTTGGACATCTTTACTGTTGTGTAAGGATGCACAACAGTAAAGTTATTGCGCATTTAAAATCTGGAAGGAAAAGTTAGGAAAGTAAATTTTCACCTCATTTCCAGCAAGTCTGTGAAAATCACTTTCTGCCTGCAGCTGAGCCACAATGCCATGGGTTGAAACAAAAAAAGTGTAATTTTTTTTTGTAAGCTAATTAAGTTAAGTTTTAATTAACTTGCATATGGTAATGAGTTGTTTTATTATCCTTTTTAGCACTATCCAGATGTGCAAGGCTTTAGGCATACCAGCACAACACTGCCTGGTTCTCAAATTAAACTGCCTCACACGGCGACCCAGGAAGTGGTTAACACCAGAAGATGGGCCGCACTTAAAGCCTGAAACCTCACGCGTTATTCATGAGATTTTTAGTGCATGATAACTGCCTCACAATAATAGCTTCTATAATTTTAATTTATTTATACAGACTTTTGTGTACTTTAAAAAAAACATGATTTTATTGATTTTTAACAAATAAAATGAAGTCCAAATCATCTCAAATGTCTCGTACTTTCCTTTCTGTATGCATGTTGTTCTTTCCAGGGGAAAGTTGCTAACACTTGTCTAAACCAAAATATAACACTTGGACTATCTGTTCTTTTCCAAAAGAGAGCAATAGATTTCTTTTTTGGCATGCAAGATACTCGTATCTCTCAAAATATGGTCCGTCTGGCTGTATTTATGACCACTGGGACATAATCCTAAGATGTTTTAAAGATGATTAAAAGGCCATATTAGTTTGCCCAAACATTCTGTCCTAAACAGTAGAATGATTTGTTTGTACAGTGAGAACATTCATAAATTTAACTCCTATTTTTTAAATTATACTGTGAAATCGACGCTTTTGGATCCAGTTTTAAGTTAGGTGTTCACGAACCAGCTCTTTGTGTTATTTTATTATTTTTACTGGTATATCTGAGATTCTCCCTCCTAAACTACTTGACTTGACTTGACCAATGCTGAGTGAACATTTTCTCTTGTCTGGAGGCTAAAGCCCTCATTGACACACATGCATCTCTCACATTGTGACATTTAACCCAAATCCAGCCCTGCACACATGTACAGTTGCATGCTTTATGTGCATACACATTTGCCCTTGAGCTTCAGGCAGACAGAGATGTCAGTTTTTTGAGTATTTCATTTCTAGGGCTCCATCTCTGCAGTGTCCTCATTTTTCCAGCTGACTGTCAGATCTTGCCTTGGCACTACAGATCAAGGTTTTCCGGGAACCAGACAAGGCTAACAGCTGGACTGCCCCTCTGACACACATTTATTTCCACAGCTTTGTTTGTCCCCTCTTGTGTAACTCTCACAATGAGCACATCATTAACAGACAATGCAGAGTGTCTGGGGAGTGGTTGGAATTGGCGCATGTTCATGCATGGAGTTAAAATACGCCTTGGATGTTTCAGTGGGAAGCACTTTGGATTATCAACGTGCAGGTTCAGTATAAACCCAAACAGGCAAGCATATCTCATTTAAAAATCACTAAGGAAGACTGTGATGTTTTTCACAAATTAGCTTTAAAACAACATTTAGCACATCAAATGTGCATTAGTGACAACAAATTATTTGTGTGGGATCTTGATCCAACACCATCCCAGCATGTTTTTCTTGCAAAACTACAAAGTCAAGTCAAATCAAGTTTATTTGTATATCATATTTCAGCAACCAGGCAGTTTATGGTGCTTTACATTATAAAAACACAAAAAATACAGAGTCATAGAATACATAATCAACAGTTGAAGCATTACAAAACACCTGTAAACAGTACATCCCACCCTTGAAATGAGTATATCACTCCACGCTTATAAGACAGTCATTACTGGGCTGTGGCTAACTCACATAGCAGCTCAGGGGATTAATATGTTACGTGTTTCATGAGAATTGTTCCTAAATCCAGGTTCAGATGCAGGTCTGAACCTGGATTTCTGAACCTGGTCAGCCGTCTCAGACCAGATCTATTGTTGTACATGATACGTGAGAAAATGAGTTGTGAGCTAGAGTCTGTGGTCATTCAGTGTGACAGGATGCTCTGACTGCCATTTTAGCGTTTTCACAACTAAAGATGACATACAACAATTATCAGTGCCAAAGTGTGACTCCTTCCCATGTTGTCCAGTCATGAGTACGTCGATATTCCCTCTACATCTTTTCTCTTTTCTGTGTCTCACAGAATTTCTATGCAGTTTGGAAGAATCTGGAAATGTATGTAAAGTAGTTAAAGTATTCTTCAGCTGCTCTGTGAAGCTTGCCTCTATAGAAATGTGGGTAATAAATTCAGATTGAAATTTGGTGTAAAAGTGAGAAACACTCTGAAAATTTGGGTCTGGAAAAGCTTTAACACCTTCAACCTGCTGTTCAATCATTCCTGGACTTGTATCTCATATTTCTGATTTGATTCTGCTGCATCAACTGTTACTGCAAAATGGCATCTTCCATCATACTTCTTATCTAAGGATTTTATTTTATTGAGCTCATGTTGAAGCCTGTGCGGTTTCTGACATGTCAGCGTGATCACGTTCAGGTAGTGCAGAATATCTTCCAAACTGCTTTGAAATGTAACCAAACTAGGAAAAACAATGTGAGCAAGGCTCCCTGATTAAGCCACAGCTATTAATCAGAGCCTCCAGCTTAAAGGTGCATGATGTAACTTTTTTGAAGAATGTTTTTTACATATCCGTCACTGTTGTGACAGTATAATATTACAGATAATGTGTAAAAACATCCTCTCTAAGCTGCTATTGCTGTCTGATATTTTTGACTACGCCTAGTCAAAAATAACCAGCCCGAGCCAGGAGGAACATCTTAGCACTTTCAATCAACCCCATATACTTGCTGCTAAATGTGCTAATGTAAACTAACGTTGCAGGAAACGGTGTATCCGCCGTCATCGTTTTATTTGCTGCATTCACAACTTTCTTCAGGTACAAAACTGGAGGCATATACCATGAGACATTTCATACCGACCTCTCCGTTTGGTGCCATCTGTACAGACACTAATATGTCAATTTTACATGTGTCAAAGTGGAGACTTTTAAAGTAAATAAAATTATATCAGGAAAAGAAATAGCCCTTTTCTTGGGCCATTACATTGTTTTTACAATTGTTTGTAGCCAAAAGTGAAAAAAAATTCCTGTAATTGTCAACCTGAAAATGGGAGCACCTTACCTCTTCCAACTACAGCACACGTGAAAATACACGTTTTTTCAGGTATGCCCTCTAATGATTAATTCAGAAGTTGTGGTTAGGTTGAAACATTTTTCTGTCCTCAGAGATCAACATTGTTTCCCAGTCATGCTTGGGTGGAGGGTGCCAAGTCTTGTCCTGCAATGTGGATTAGCAGGTTAGGGAAGGCATAGAAATAGTTTGCTATACAGTTGACTTCCTCAGATTTGTGCTTTAATTTAGGCTTAAAGTCAATGTTTAACCTGGCTAACATGAATATCAAAGTCCATGCCTGCCTCTGTGACTCTCCTGAGAACAGCAAATGCTCTGTTTCAATCATTTTCTCCCAACATGGGTGTGCATTTGTCCCTCAAATGACCTACTTGTTGTTTTGCTCATTGAAATGACCATACAGATCAACTGTATCCAGACGGCATGTAATAGTCCTGTTGTTTTTAAAGCGATTTGTTTCAAATAAAGAGAAACAGAGTCCATCTGCAGCTCCCTCTGGCCCGGCTGGGTTGTGGTTGGTTAAGGAGTTTGGACTTGAAGGTTTGGCTCTGTGTGTTTGGCTGTGGATCACAGCTCTCCAGATCACAGCCAAGGCCTTGTTTCCACTGTTAGCATTGTCTCTTCTATGCCCCAGTACAATATTGCTTGCTTGCAGCTACAAACATATGCACACTCTTGCCATTTGTCAGTGGAGACCATCCTGGGTGGTCCAAAGATGTTCCCATTGAGTCTTTTCTTCTTGGTTTGTGATTCGATTCATATCTCAAGTCTACCCAAATCTAAAAGTCTTCCTTCTGGCTATTTCCTTTTACACATGCTACACTATAAATGAATGTCTGTGCATGTTGGGTATGTCTCTGGCTTGTATGAGAAACATTCAGAAATGTTCGTTGCAGTCTCATGTTTCTGCTGTTTTGATTAATCTTTTTGCGCCGTTTTCTGTTCGGAGGATTCTCGTTTTGTGTGTGGGCAATAGAAAGCGATAAAGAGTGGGAGAAAGAATGGGACGGATGGCAGGGTGCCCTAAGGCCATGTTAATAAGCACTCCCTTTCTTTTCGCCCTATTCTTTCTCTCCTCCCTCCCTCTCTTCGATGACAGCGGGATCAGATCATTGCTTCACTCCCCGGCGTTTCCTCTCTTGCACCCACCCTCTGCTGGCTGCAGCCTTTCCTCTTGCTTTGTCCAGCTCCTTACTTTCATGCTCTCCTCCCTCCTTTTTGGGTTTGTCCAATTCCCTCTCCTTCAATCTCCCTTTGAGACCACAGGCTACAGATTAAGCTAACGCCAGAACAGGAAATGGGGTGAGAGGGTGGGAAGAGGGGATGAGGAAAACACTCTATAGTGTATATATTGGTTTATAAGCTCCTATCAAGGTGAATTGAAGATGTTTGATATAATTCACAAGACTTTAACAGTAAAAATGCAGAACCTTGTGACTCTAATGTGCAAACCGTGATATGTTCTCATCAAATACAGTTTAACTATTCTCACATCACTGGCAGCCAGCTTTTTGTTGCCAACCAAAGAGGAAGTTGATTTCTCAAGTTTTTAATGCCAGAGTGATTGCATCACTTTAGTGTGACACAGTTCAAGTTGCTCATTTTTCTGAAATAAGTCACTCATCTGTTTAAATCCTTTCAGAAAAGGTTGTCCAAACTTTTTGTCACATGAAAAAATTGTCGAAAAGTCAAAAGTACTCTGACCAAAAAAAAATAAAAGTAACTAAAATATTTACTTTTCCTTTTTTTTTCAGGAAAAACAAAAGAAAAATATGTTGTATGGTTATTGTAGATCCATAACATAAAATGTATTTTGCACATTTGCTGTAATAAAAAAATGGCATTTAATTCTTAAATAATTTTGGGCTAAACTGAGCAGATTTATATCTGGTTGTAAGACTAGGATTTTGGTCACTTTCTTTCAAAATGCTTGCTACATTTAGTAAAGTTTAATAAGTTGAATAGGGTTCTACAAAATGGGCTTTTCAATTAAAATCTCTGGATAAACATGGTTGTACATTTTCCATTGCAAGAAAATCATGCTTGTAAATGTGTCCTGACTACAAATAAAAACTCCACCTGTTGTGTTGTCTTTCTTACAGTACTGGCATAAAGGATGCTTCAGCTGCGAGATCTGCAAAATGACTCTAAACATGAAGAATTACAAAGGCTTCGACAAGAGACCATACTGCAATGCGTAAGTTTTCTAGCTAAATCATCTTTCTGTGGACGTTAAGGGGAATGTCACACACTTTACATTCAAGGGATTCAGCCTGCAGACTCCATTTAATTTGTACGTAGCTCTGAAATTGGTCTAAATGTTTGTGTGAGTGGTGCAACCCAACTACGGCCCCTCTCTTCCTCCTCTCCTATTTATCTGTGTCTATTCCAGCTCCCCCCTCAAAGTGAAGGCCTGTGTGGGAAAGTGCTTCCCTCCCTTCCCCTTCTCAATGGGGAAGAAGGGTATCAACAAAGGAAATTCCTAAAGTTCCTCTACAGTGACAGAGGTGGACTCTAGAAACTAGCATGTCCCCTCATGCTTCAGTACATGCTGAAGTTTCCAATAGGAATCCGTGGAATCCCCTCCCCTCTCATGTTGCGAATAATAACTTCCTCCTCTTGAGCCCGTGTGTGAGAGCAGGAGAGTGTGTGCACATTCAGAGCTGGAGCGAGGGAAAGAGGCGTTGCTTCGTGTCCTGACAAGCTCATTTGCTGAGCTGCCATTTTATTGAGTGAGAAATGAATAAATGAGCTGTCTTTTTACTGTCAGCTTGATCCCTGTTAGACATTCGTGTTTTGGTGCTAGCTGGTGGTAGGATGTGTGACTTCTCTCCTGTCATAAATAATTTCAGAGATAAACATTAGGTTTGAGGCTTTTTTTCCCCCCTTCTTGTGCAAGGTCGAAGATTAGCTGCAAGTTTGACATCTTGACATGCGACAGCTGTTAGTACCCACTGATTTTTTTTTTCTTTCATATTTTGTCATGTCACAACATAAAAGCTTACTGTATTTTCTAGGGCTGCGTCTAACAAATCATTCTGGTGATTAATTGAGTTATTCTGGCAATTAATTAGATAAATTAATTGGCACATTCTTCTGATTTTTCATTAGAACACTTCATTTTATTTTATATATCAAAAATACATAATAAATGCAAAAAACATTTATTTTATCTTTAAATAAGAATATAAACATTGTATTGCTTAAAATGCCAAAACAACACTCCTTTAGTGAACGCTTGGTCATTTGTAGCAAAGGATACATGTGCAGCTAAAAAAATACTTCTAATATCAACATGTAAAACGCCCAAACCTTTCTGCTTGACTTAACATTAATATAGCGTGGAACTAATTTGTTTACTGTCTGGATTAGCTAATTGAATAATAAAAGGTTAGTATATTTTTCCAGAATTTGAAGAGTGTACTTAATGAGTTATGGGTAGAACATATTTACAGAAAAATGAGTTTTTCATCTTAATGCAGAATGTATATATTTTTAAACAGTTTTGGCTTAATTACTGCTCCGAGTTTGGCCTTTCTTTGAGTCTCTGTACTCCAGTTAATCATTTATCGATTAGTAAATTAGCTGACAATTACTTCAATAATCAATTAATTACGATTGAAACGATTAATTGTTTTAATATGATTTTCTGTGGTCTTTGATGACACAAAGTAGTAAATGATTATAAAATAAGAAAATAAGGCATTTTGTTTTCAAACAATTGTCTTAATTCCACTAATAAATGGTTAGTTTACAAAAACATGGCATCCCACCTTAACCAACAGGCTTGTCAAGGAGGTCATTGTTCAGGGAAGCAACCAAGAGGCCCTTGGTATCTCTGGAGGAGCTGCAGACACTGCTCTGGAAATCTGGCTTTAATGGAAGATAATCACTGCCAAGAAGAAGCCATAAAAGAAAAACCCATTTAAGATTAACACTGCATATTAATCTTTAAGCATGGTATGGAGAAATTGTGCTTTAGGGATGGCATTCTTCCTCAAGGGCAGAGAAGCTGGTCATAGCAGACCAGATGATTGATGGCACTAAATGCAGGGAAGTCACGGATAAAAACAAGAATGCAAACGAGGGTTAATGTTTAACTTTCCTAAAAAGGCCGACAACCGTAAACATGCAGTCAGAGCTACAACAAAACAGTTTAAATCTGATGACTACAGATTATCTCCATCCATTCTTATGTGCAAAGCATTTTAATACCTGTATTATTTTCTTCAGTTTGGCAATTATTGTGTTTATATATATGAAAGTTTGCAGTTGTAACAAAATATGAAAAGATTCAAGGAGTGTGAAGACGCTGTTTTAGGCTCAATTTGATATGTCGATACAACACAACGGGATGACTGGTTTTTAGGAACCTGCTTAGAAGCTGATTAAGCTTTTTAACTCGGGGTAAAACTCAGAAACCTCAAGTTACTTGAGTCACTTACTTCTGTGTCTTAGTATTTTTATTAGTGAGTCATATTTCCTAAGAAAACGTTCGCTTTCAGAAGAACTGCTTGCAAGTCTTAAAAGGAAAGATAAAAATGGAAGAGTGTTTTATCTGATAATTGAAGAGTTTTATAAATACAGAAACTTCCATTTTTAAAAATGCATTCTTTTGATTCATAGTAACACTCATGTAGCGTCTGTATGCAAAAGCGTTAAGAGTTGTGGTTGTAAACCATTTGCCTGGAGAATCACATCTAGATGTTCTTCAGTTTGCTCTGTGTTTTCACAACAGGAAGTGCTATTTTCATGCCACATACTTTTAGACACACCAACAATACTGTCGAAGGGAGAAAAAAAAGAAAGAGTTAAAAACAAACCAACAAACAAAATCTCCTTCCATGAATTTCCAGAGTTGTTTCCAAGGTAGATGACTCTGTGGTTTTCCCAGGAGCTAATTTTGTCTTCATTTGCATGTTACCCAGTCAGAACTGGTGTACTTGTGAGAATACTCTAGTTGGAAACTGTTACTGTTCTAGCATACACATATCCTGAGCTTACATGCAATCCACACTTCATAAAACTGAATTGGCTAAACAAAATTCAGTCATAACTAAGCTATGATGGCATACTTTAATACGTTGGTTGCCATAAATATGTCAATTTCAGTGCTGCACTCATAATGGCCTAATCAGACATTTAAAATTTAAGGAGATTTACATTAAAGTGTAAAATTCCAGCAGGTGTCAACTACTCTACACTTATCCAAAAGTAAAAGAAATTGTCTCATTTTGCTTTTCCTCCCCTGATCTCTCTCTCTGCAAGGCCCTTCAGAGTGTGCTTATTATGCCTCCCTATGTTTGTTTAATATAAGTCTTGTGAGAGTAAACATCATCAGTTGAAGAGGCTGCAGCTCCAGGAAAGGAATGCAGGCTAGGTTCTGTTCCCGTCCGCCTGTGGGATAACTACTTTATCATTACTCCATTATGTTTGACCTTGGTAATTGATATAGGCGCTGTTTGTTTTTTCTGGATTCCCACCCTCTTCCCTGAGAGTTTCTTCCCTTGGTAGATAATGCAGTCGCCGCAGCTTGTGGTAGACGGAGAAAGGCGATGAGCTGATTGAAAAACTCTGATGGTCTTTGGTCTCTCTGATGGTTGTAAATTAACTTAATGACTGAAAGTCTCTATTAAGCTGAGCATCAATTTAGTTTAGGGCCTCAACTAATGATTATTTTTGTAATTGATTCATCTATCAATTATTCTGATGATTAATTGGATGAAAAAAGTTTTTTTCTTTTAAACACCTTCCTTTTTAAGTAAGTAAATAAAAAATTTATTGCCAAAAAAGCAATAACTTAGCATTTTCTTAGTAAATCGGAACCAAGTGAAGGCATTTGAGGAGATCTGGGTAGAACATATTTACAGATAGTGTTTTTATCTTAAATGCAAGATGTATGTAATCTTTTGTACAGTTACTGCTCTTAATATGTTTTTTTTACTTCAGTTAATGATTAATTGATTACAAAATTTTTAGACAATTATTACAGTAATCAATCAATCACGATTAATCGTTTGTCATACTTTGGTTTAATGTGTTGATTTATTGCTCTTGGTTTGTGTTCTCAACATTACAGCATTTGTGGTCAATTATTACTAAACAGCTCCTCATATTTTGTTGCAACTCTCAAGTCTATGTTGGTGGGTACTTTTCATTTTCAGTGTCAATGTCCAGTCTATGAATTATGAAGTGTACTCTTAAGGTTCATAAAACACCCAGCCCTGCCTGTAATTTGTAACAGCTGTGTCTCTGATAAAGCCAGTTCTACATTTCCTGCAGTGTTGCTTCCCCGTCATTCTTCCACCCAGTTGAATATCATGAGATGTTGCAGCTGAGTGACATGTAACAACCTTTCCAGGTCTGAGGCGAGCTGACCGCATCATCTCCTGTTTCCTCCCTGCAAACAGGCCTCTCCTCCTGCACAGTAGGCCGCTTGTGTTTGTGATTACACATGCATGAACCCTTTCTCCTCCCCCATCCTCACATCCCCTCTGTTTTTATCACTCCTCTTTGTGCTCGCACCAGTTTCCTGTGTGCGGCTTATTAACCCAGTGTCCTGCCTGGCAGGTAGATGAGTGGTCTTGTAACTTGGTTGTACCGTTAACCAGATGTGAAAACACAAAAAATGAGTGTTCACATTGACAAATGCTACAAGATCTGATGGTATGACTCTAATATCCAAGCATGTTGCAGATGTAAGGTATTTACTGGGCCCTTAGTGCAACGGGAGGCTCCAAAGACGCATCAAAAGTGGGAGAAACACTGATGTTGACTATGAGCTCAGCTACACACCCACTACCTCTGACAAGAGGGGATTTTTAGGGACTGTGACTCTTTATGAAAAGCAGCCTTTCACCATAAATCAGACCCACCCAGCTTCAGAGAAAATTTTACAGATATTACAATTGTCAGCTTTGATCAGAGGTTGAGGTTGTTGGTGCAATCGCTGTCCTGTAGCTTTATCAGTTTCCACAACTTGACGGTATGAAATAAAACCTCAGAGTTTAACATCATCTAAAAAGCTCTTGTCATTTTCTGCACCCTGCAAAAGTGTTAAAACACACATGTATTATTATTAGATTCACTAATATACCAATACAAAGTCGGGTGTAATTGTGAAGTGGATGGGAATGTTTGCTGCATTTACTTACAACTGGAAATCTGAAGTCTGGTGTTTATTCATATTTTGCCTCATTTACCCCCTGTAACAGAGTCCAATTCAACCAGTTGCCTTCATAAGTCACCTGATTAGCAAACAGAGTTCGCTTGTGTGTAATTAGCATTCAGAATACATCCAGCTGTTCGGTGAAGACCTCAGAGATTTGTTAGTGATCATTAGTGAACAAACAGGACCAAGGAATTCACCAGAAAGGTAAGGGTTAAAGTTGTGCAATTGTTAGCAGATAAAGAAATGTTCTGATTCTTAAAAATCTCAATGAAGACTGTTTAAATTTATTATCTGAAAACGGAAAAACCATGACACAGCCGTCCTTGTCAAACAGAGGTCACCAACCTCTATAAACGAGAGGATTTTGTCTCTTGCTATCACCACGTAACATTTGTTACATTTTTAGCTGGTGCAGCTCACTTCCACACAAATGGTTCAAACGATCCAAACCAATTGGAAAAACCAAGAATCACTGAAGGAAATTACACAAAAATCTCCAAACAAGACATAAGCACAACTTCCTAAAGCTAAATGTAGACAAACGTGGAGTATTGTCGGATTTTAGTGGTTGAAAGATTTCTGTATTGTATTTGGTAAAAGACAAAGTAATTTCTCTTGCTAGCGCTAGATTTACACATTTGTTTTTGTTGTATTTACCCAGAATTTGTTTATTAAAAAAATCCCCATTAGTCTTTACCACAGTAGAGAATATTCTTCCAGGGGCCAACTACAAACATTACAATTAAATCATCCTTTACAGACATTACAAAAGAATGACTGCTTATTGCTTTTGGAATAGTGTTCACATATACATTTGAACTGCACCGGTGTTCACTTCAACCGAACCGAGACCAGAGTTGGCTTTGTTGGTCCCCATTAGAGTTCTATTACGCTTTCACACCTCCCCAAACAAACCGGACTTTCTAGACATGTCAACTTTGGTTTGATTAAGCCAGCGTTTCCCAATTCCGGTCCTCAGGCCTCCCTGCCCTGCATGTTTTAGGTGTTTCCCTTCTGCTACACACCTGGATTGAATATATGGGTGATCAACAGGTTTCTGCAGCACTTGATGGTCATGCAATCATTTGAATCAGCTGCTCTGGAATAGAGGCACATCTAAAACATGCAGAGCAGGGAGGCCTGAGGACCGGAATTGGGAAACACTGGATTAAACCAAACTGGGGTTGGTGAGAATGCTTTTTTTTTTTAAAGTTATAAAACCCTCAACCCTAGTTTAGATAAAAGCATATTTATGCACTACTAGTCAAAGTTCAGATCTAAATTCAACTGAGAATTTGCAACAAAACTTGATGTTTGTTGACACTCTCCACTGAAAAACAGATAAAGACTCCCTAAATGTACAAAGTTGTTGGAGACATGCTCTATAAAACTGAACTGTATGTTCAATAATATGTAGGTTGACTCAAGGACATTGAATACAAGGTCACCCTGCAGATTTAGTTTTTGTGGAGGATAAAATAATTATATAAACAAATTTATAGTTATTTACTGCTTTGTGTTGGTATCACAAAAAATCTAAATGAATTATCCAAACAATTACAGTTGCAAAATGACATTAATACTTCTGCAAGACACTATCATAAACAAATGAAATACTAATGTGACTAATGTCTGTGCTTCTATGATTAGATATTTGAACTATGAAACTACTAGCTTTGCTAACCACTGCATCTGAATGTCTAATCAGTTGCAATGGTTAAGCGGATAGCAGCTGCTTTATTTAAACAGCAGCTGCAGAATGAGCAGAGACGGGTGCAGAGAAAGATCAAATGTCTGGGTTTAAAGTATTTTCATTCTTAAGTTCTGTGTAAAACTTTTCCCCAATTTATTTGTTAGCAATTCATCAAATATGGCTGTTGCATTGAGAAAATTCTCATTGAGTTAGTTGAGTATATTTTCAATGAAATTGTAAACATATTGGTAAAGTGGGCCACCCAGAGGCATTGGTAACGTCTAAAGATTTTTAGGGACACCGAGTATCCTGAGGCAGTCTGGGAAATGAAGTCCAGATAAGCTGCTAGATTCACTGTTGGGGGTTTTCGTCTCCCACTAGACATGCGCCATGTGGTTTTCTGCCTTTAGGACTGAATGAGCTGGCAGGCACCATTACTTGTTGACCCAGGGTTGCATTTACTTGAAAGCCTCCATTATAGAATAACACTGTCTGATGCCTCACATATACTGCCTACTAATGGGAGTTCAGGCAGTTTATGACCAGTGAAGAATAAAAGCTGAATGGTAACTCAATCAAAGAACATATAGAATCGTTTTTTACACTCACTGGAAAAATTTTTTTTCTGTAAATACATGCTTAATGTGCCTTAGTAGAAATAAAAAGTACTCTGGCAAATTGCATTGCATACAAGTCACTTCCTAGTTAAGAAACTTAAGAGAGAAGCCCTGAAGTTTTCCCTCTGCCCACAGCAGTCAGTAGCTGCGTTGCTATTACAAATGTGTGCAGAAATTGTTCTAAATTGTTCCGTTAATGTCAAAAAAACCCCCACAATTTCACAATTGTTTCAATTAAATAAGCAACACAATTAGATTCCCACGTGAATACGTTTGTTCATGCGATAAGTCATTAAAGAACATGCCGTAGCATCCTCCTCCAATTACTTCCTTTTTCTTCATGGTTTCCACCAGTAGTAACATCTTGCTGTTGATCATGTGATTTGTGCAACACAAAAAAGTGTTTCCATTGCATTTTTGTGAAATAAATTTTTTAATTTTGATGCGGACAAAAAAATCACCTCATTGAGAGAAGAAAACATATTGAGAGAAGAGAGATTTTTTTTTAATTGGTGTGTTTCAATTAAGAAAATTTATTTTTGAAACGTCAAATTTTGCTATTATATGGTCAATGGAAACGCAGCTAGTCTGCACGTACTGCTTAAATCATGTGTGTTTCAGACAGTATTTTCTCTGAATGAAAGGAAGATGCATCTAAAATCATTAAAAAAAAAAAGTCTCCTTCATGCTCTACTGAAGGGAGGGGCCCACAGCATCATTCACACTGTCTGTTTGACCTCGTTGCTGTGTCGTCTGCTGCATGCTGTTTGTCTTCCTGTTATCCCCATAGCACCGTGCGCACAAGTGTGAGAGTGTATTCCTGTGCTTTGTGTTTCTGAAACGCTTTTTCTACACCTGCTATGGCTTGTTTCCGAACTCTGGAACCTTTAGATCTCCCCTCCCCCCACCACCCTGATCTCAGCCTCTTTCTTGTATTTCTGCTTTTTCAGGCTTCTTTGGCTCTCACTGACAAACCATTGTTAATGCTGACAAGCTTTTTGTCTACAGGCACTCCTAATTCAACGTCAGGACCACCTTGAATAACAAATGCCTCCACGTTGGGGCCACAGTCTGCACGCTGCTTGATTTATGCCGTTTTTCTCTTAGCAGGCGAGGTTTGAGCCTTGCTGTGTGTCAGAGTGGAAGCTGGTAACTTCATTGATATTCACTGGTGTCCTCCATGTTTTGTTTTACAGACACTACCCCAAGACAAACTTCACCTGTGTGGCTGATACTCCAGAGAACCTCCGCCTCAAACAGCAGACCAAGATGCAGAGCCAGGTAACCTGGAACTTAGCCAAGCAAAGCATTCATTACTTAACAAATGACCTATCACTCACCTTTTAGGAATTTGCAAGTTGCTGGTTGGTTTGGGTTGAGTTATGCAGGTGTTTTCACACACGTCTGTCCTAAGAAATAACGCTTTGTTGGATATTTCTCATTCCCAGTCTCAGTGTTGAGACTTAACAAACTTTGAAAATGTTCAACTCCTAAACCAAAAGCTAAACAAACCCACAACTTGCAGTGTTTTGATAAATTGTTGCCCCCCTGTCCTGAATTTTGTTTTTGTCACAGTTAAATGTTTCAGGTTATCAAGCAAATTTTAAATATTGGGTAAAGATTATCAGAGCAAGTACAAAAATTAATTTAACAAAGGAAAAAAAATCGTCCAAAGTAGGGCTTCATCACTGATCTTTAAAAAGCCTGACCTGCCGATTCCAAATTTTGGTGATGATACTGCTTCTTTTTTCTATATTTAATGCAAAATATAGCGACAAAGTTGGCAAGAGTAGGGTGATTATTAACGGCGCATGTGCAAACGTGACGTGGTGAGTCAGTCCTCTATCCCAACAGAGCAAGGAACAACAGTGGCTGATTTTTTTTCTTGCTGTATATTTGAACAAATCTGCAGCTTTAAGACACTATGGAGTCTAAAACATGGAAAATTTGAGGCTAATGTTATGTGTCAAGTGTTTGGAAATAATAACTTGGCAGAAAGAACTGGTTTTTATCTGGTTGTTGTAGTTTAGCGTTACCCTGAATCAAGACTCATCCATACAGTAGCAGTCAGGAAAATTTTGCTTATTTTCATGGGAATTACCTGGATAAAGTAGAGGTGATTTACCCATTACTGCTTTTACTGTGTCATAGTCGTTGTAATGTTTGACCTATCACTCTGCGTTTTTGCAGTGCTGTTATGAATTTTGATTTTACTGCTGCAGTTTTCCGTCTGTATAATTTTCCATCCCAGTGCCTTATTTGCAATGAATTAGCATTGCCTAAAAGCCTTGTGGGAAAATTCTCTATCAGTTCTATTTTTATCCATTCCCACTGAATAAATAAACGTGTTTTACTCAAACATATTGGAATTATCCTATCTAGTCAAATCAGCCATGATGAGGGGTTGACGCAATAAACATTGCTCTTCCTGTTCAAAGGTTGTGTTCTGCTGCAAAGGCTTTTATCCTGCCATGAGTCACATTTATTATTATTTTGATACTTGCAAAATACAAATTTTTACAGACTCAACACACCCCCACCTTGGCAACAGCACCCGGCTTTAGTAGTAGCACATCAGAGGGCCAAGGAGAATCTGTTTTTACTCTGCAGAAGTGTGTTCTGACATCAAGAGAGGTACCTAAAAATATAATAATTCAAAAGTCTATAAAATGATTCAGTCAGCAGCCAGAAGAGCTGCCATCTTAGTCAATTGGAAAATGAGTAAAAAGCTATTTCCTTCCTTGTAGATTCATTACGCACATTTACAGTGAGTGGAAAGAAAAATGTGGTAGAAAAAGCACAAACAGCAAAAATAGCTATTGTTGTGAACATAATTTAGATTTAGGAATGAGTCTGAAGGTGTGTTGAGTCACTCCCGAACCAGAGACTTCAAAAGATTCTTACCTGGGCCCGGAAAAAAAGGATGAACTGGGATCTGGTTTGAAAATCAAAGCCCCCGATTATAGGGGAAAAGTGGAGAAAAACAAGCCAAATTGCTTGAAATCCAGTGTGAAATTTCCACAGTTTGGGATGATTTTCCATTTCTGCTGCTTTACTTACACTGTTTTTCCATATAATCTGTGGAGTATTGTCAAGAGGAAGATGAGGGCCAACAGTTCATTAAGGCTTACTAGAATGAAGTCATAGTATTACAGGAAAATAAAGTTGTAATTTTTTGACAATTCAAACACAAGAAATGGCAAAAAATTTAAAACAAGAATGTTGAGCATCTTATGGAGTTATACTTTAACCATAGGTGTTACATATAATGAAATATTTCCTCTTAACACATAAGCATCAAACTATCAGTAGCAGGATTATGCCGATTGAGGAAGCAGCTGAATCAATTTTGAAGAAACCCACACATATTGGGGTGTGTCAGAGTTTTTTTCCCACTAAAACAACAGTTTTTCCTTAATTTTAAATTTGAAAGACATTCTAATAAAATTGCATCTTTATTTTTGCAAATTTTATGACTATATTCTCACAATTAAACAAAAACTATTGTAGCCTTGCGCTAATATTCCACCATACAATTCACAAAATCAATCAAGTTTATTTGTACAGCACATTCAGCATCAAATGTGGTTCAAAGTAAAAGAAAAAACACAACATAATAAAGTTATAAAGTATACACATTTTGATGAGGGTCACCACCAAAATCATACACATCAAATATGTTGGTCAATGTTTCATTGTTGGTCAAAAGGCATGATTGAAATAAAAGCCACATTTTCTGTCATTTGTAATTTCTTTTTTCAGAAAAAAAAAAGAAAACGATTTACTAAAATGAGATCTGCTATGAAAAAATTTAGTTTTTATTTTTAGGCCATATTGCCATACACACTTGGAGTAGAGAGGAATAAAGCAAACGTAAAGACCAAAATATCTTTCTAATTTAAGCTAATTATCCAGATTTTATTGCAGGAGGTTGGTGTCTGTCTCCAGCAGTCACACCTAAAGTGCCTAAAAACCAATTAATTAAATCTGGTGCCAAACTATTTTGGCACTCAAAAACCTTTGAGGCTTCCATCTGTGGTTTCACTTCTCTTATTAGTGCTGTGACGATTGACTGTCATACCTTGGTAGTCAAGGAACTTGTTTGTGATTGTGAATACTTAGGTGCACAAACTGGCTATAAATGCCTCCTCTAGAGACAAAAAAAGCTCAACCTTAGGAAGTATTGCTATATTAATCTAGACGGAGAGAAGCAGGAGAAGATGTATAAGAAGCTGTGAATGAGGCTTGTTTTCTCAGCGTGTAGCAGAGAAGAGAGAGTGTTGTGCTGATAGGAGGGCAGGGCTTATCAAAGCGTGGGTCTAATCCAAATGTCATTGTCAGACACTACAGATGAGACAAGGGGTGTGTGTTGTGGGGGGGGTGAAAGAAGGGTATTCTGTGGAGAGGTGGGTTAGTTAGGAAACTGTGGGACAGATGGTGTTTTTTTTATGTGGGCCATACATCTAAACATCCCCCATCATAAAGGAAGCATGTGCAGTTGAAACCAGATATTTACATACACTGAATAAAAAGAGACACACATTATTTTTCTCACTGTCTGATGTTAAATTGGACCAAACTTTTATTGTTTTGGCGTAGTTAGAATTACCTAAATTATTTCTACTTGCAAAAATTTTAAAAGAAAATTATTTTTTTTTACATTTGAAGTTTTCTTAATTAACTTCAGTGAGAAAAAGATGTGTGTATCTTATTCATTGTATGTAAAATCTGATTTCAACTACATGAAGATTGCAAAGCTTTCTTTTTGTTTGTTTTTAAATGTTTGGTGTTCCATAAACAGATACTTAGAAATGTTTTCAGTGCCAACATTTAAAAAACGGAACTTAATTTTCTGCTGAGGTGTCAAAATACATTTGTTCTGAAAATAAAAGTGAATGTTGTTTTTGAAAAGCTTCCCCTTCGGTGCGGAGCTTCTATGAAAATATCAGAATAACAACTCTTAACACCCCTTTATCTTTCATTCAAAAGGTTCATTACATATAATATTTTAACTTGCCTTTGTTTCACTGGAAGAAAGTTGAAAGGACTTGAAGAAAACAGTAACTGTATTCAGCTTCTCATCCCCACCGTTCGTGGTGCTGTGTTGCTAGAGGAACCCTATTGCTATGGCAGCAGGGTAGAGGTTTGTCACACCTCATTACAGGACTTTGCGGGGGAAAAACTGAAAGAAAAAGGGCACAGAGAGAGAAATGAAGAAAGCAGGCTGAATGAATCGAAGAAGCGATGAACGAAGCAAAAAAAGGAGGTGTGCAGGTTAAAGGAGGAGATAAAAGCAAAATCCCAAGAAAGAGAATGCTGCAGGAATGCAAATGAAATAAAAGCTTTAGATATCTAGGAGGAGATACTGATGCTGTTAAAGCTTTAAAATATGAATGAATGAATGAATGAATGAGGAAAAGTCGTGGGTGGGGAAAGAAAGCAAAAATGCGATTGGTGCAGAGCGAGCAGGGGTGTTGACCCTAAAAGACAAAGGAGATGGATTTGGGAAATTAAACGAGAGTGAGTCAAGACCGCTTTCTTCCTAATGTGTCCCTTTTTCAGGGTTTGAATTTCTGCTGTAGTTATATTCCCGTGGTTTTTCGTGGTTCCGGACGTCACAGAAGACTGACTGAAGCATGGGTGTATCGCGCTGAATCATGTACGCGCTCAGATTATGTGTGAATCACAGCCGTGTCATCTCATCACAAAGCGTCAAAAGATTAAAGGAGGATTGGTCAGCAGTCTATTAGGCCGTGTCAAACATTATTTAGACATCTGAGAGGGGGGTAGGTATTTGTTTCCTGGTTGCAAACTGCAGTCATCTCATGCAGGGAGGTTAGACAGAGACTGGGTGCTTCAAAAATACC
Source organism: Xiphophorus maculatus (assembly GCF_002775205.1). Lineage (NCBI taxonomy): Eukaryota > Metazoa > Chordata > Actinopteri > Cyprinodontiformes > Poeciliidae > Xiphophorus > Xiphophorus maculatus. Next base: position 6,020,214 of record NC_036458.1, on the reverse strand, counting down.
ACCTTGTAATGCCTTCCTGTTTCATCTTCAGCTGGAGCTCTTCGTTTTGAGGCAGTCAGAGAAAACTCATGGGTAACAGTTTGTCTTACTGGTTGAGTTACATTGGCTGGACATTTCCTCCTTTGCCCTCAGGGTCAGAAACGGGTGGGTGGGGTTGGAAATGCTCACTCAAACTCCGTTTGTCACTCTCTACCTCTCGTTTTGACCATATATGGTTGCCAACATGTCCTGTATGGAAGGCCTACACTCCTAAGCAAACAGGAAGTTGACGTCATCACAGAAAAACTGAGCGATACACGCAGGACCCACCTTGTTCTGATTGCACACATGAAGCACACACAGCTGACTTATCTGCTTTTTATATCGAACATAAATTGCGGTTGTTTTAGCAGCACGACTTCCTGGTTTAATAGAAATGTCATGAGCACGTTTACTGTAATGTCAAACTATAATAGTAACAATGTGGGGCGTTTTTGTTTGTTTTTTTAAACACCAGTTAGTGCATACAAAACAAACAATACAGACTAACAAACAAAGGTATTGATCTACAAAATAACCATTTAGATAAGAGAATGAACAAAAACACAGGGTATACATAAAAATGGATACCTGTAGGACAAAGACAAAACATAGAGCAATGTGTTAGTTTAGCAAATATGTATTTCAATTTATCTAAAATTACTCAAAACCCCACTGCAAATTAGGTTTATTACCATAATTCACATTTATTAAGGGATGTGGGTTTTAAGAAAATTACACAAGGACAGTTTAGTTAATTAAAATTAATACATCCTGCTCCAATTGCAGGAAGTGGATGACGGCACAGGGAATTCTGGGTAAATGCAATCAAAACAAATGCTGGAGAAATGATTGTTGTGTTTTACTAAAGACAAAAAACAAATCCTACAACCGCTAAAATGTGACGTCTACTCCATTTTAATTTACATTTCATGAAGAAGGAAGTTGTGCTCATGTCTTCCTCTTCAGTTTTTCCCGCAGTGGTTCGTGGTGCAGCGCCTCCACAGGCTAGGAGGGGAACAGATTTTTCAAAGGTTTTGGTTTGTTTCTCACAGTGCAGTGTGAAAGCGAACCGCACCAGCTGAAATATCTCCAAGGCAACTAAGGCTTTGTTTCAGAACAAGTCCTGGACTTGAAATCTTAGGAAAATCTCTGTTGGGATTAAAAAATGTCTGCCACCCACATAACCCAAAGATGATGGGATTTTGTGTTTTATAATATATAATATAACATTTTGTAATATTTGTTCTGCTAAGCAATTTGAATAGTTTGCTTTGTTCATTGTAAACACCTGCTAGTTTATACATTTTGCCAAGTGTTACACTTTGTAACATTTTAACTTGTTGCTGTTTTCTAATAGTGTGAAGCTGTAATAAATCCAGCCGGTGAACATTTTTCCTGCATCTATAAGAGTCTTTTATTAGCAAAATATAACCCAGAACTGACCCATTACAAACACTGGTACCAAGTGGTTATGAGGTGGAAGCTAATCCCAACTATCTGCTTTCTGTTGGAAATTTCTTATGCTGAAAGAATCTAGGTCAAAGCATCCATAAATTATAATCTGCTCTGTATTTGTTGACTCACAAGCATCCATTTGTAGCAATTTTCCCCCCCAAACGTATGTTCCACACTTGCTGGTTTTTAATCGTTTCCTCCTTTCTGACATCTTGTCGCGCAGGTTCACTACAAGGAGGACTTTGAGAAGAATAAAGGCAAAGGTTTCAGCGTGGTCGCCGACACGCCAGAGCTGCAGAGAATTAAGAAAACGCAGGACCAGATCAGCAATGTAAGTGTTCACAGCAAGGACCGCTAACACAAATCGCTATCAACTTGAGAAAACAGTTTTATACTTGTTGGAAGACAATGTGCAATGAACTGATTAATTTTGTTTCTCTCATGCAAAATAGAAGATTCAATTTGCGGTTGATAACTAGTACATACAAACTGAGCTAAAATGAGCTTGTTGGTCTATTTTATTATTTTATTAACCTCAGGGTAACACTTCCGTCAAATTAGGCTTGTTAGGTGTTATATTTCTGTGAGTCATCAGAGGAAACTGCAGAAGCAGACATTTATTGTTGTTTTTCAAGATTTTATTTACAGTGGACCCTCGAGAAATCAGTGAATACTTGATAGATCCTCTAAAAATCCTTAATTTTGCTTATTTTACATGTTTAACACCAGATGCATTCCCAGTAGAAGCCATTTTAGCACTACCTCAAAAGCTAATATCTACAGTGTTATTTCTGCTAAGCCAATCAACACTAAGGAAAACAAATGATGCTCCTCAATTGGGTAGTTCGCAAATGTGAACCAGTAGCATGTCAAGTATTTCAGCATATTTTATATATGCTCTGCAAAAGAAAGACTGCAACAAGACACATTTTCTGCAAATAATTTAATCGAGTTTCACAGAAAAATCTGCAAATATTGAACCAGAAATGGATAGAAACCCATTGCACTTTAGTACTTTCAAAACTGCTTCAAGAGATGAAAATCTAGACTTTTTTATAAGTTGTACCTTCTTTCATCTCTTTTCTTCCACTATAACTGTTGATTTACCATTTTTGTGTGAAAATAAGACTGGAAATGCGTCAAATGCTGACTTCCTTTCCCCACTCTCTCCTCAAAATCTTCCACAAAGGCCTTTATTTTCATGTGAAACAGACCCGCACACAAAACACATCATTACACACAACCGGCTCTGCACTGGCCTCACTAATGACATAATTAGTGTTGAGGGTGATGGGTAATTGCTGCTTTCATGCAATGAAAGATCCTGCTCGTCTGAGATCAAGGAAGTGTTTACGGGTGGGAACGATGCACATATATATTACATGTATATATGGATGTACACACACAAGCCACATCTGTTTAACAGAAACACTGATGGTTTTCTGAGTGAAGTGCTTTTAGTTAAAACTGATCAGACATCTGCTTTCAATCAGTCCGTCATTTGCAGCCGATCATTAAGGAAGAGCTACACTTTCCTGCTGTTTTGCGTTTTTTTTGTTTCTCTCCTTTCCTCCATAAAACACATCTTCAGTTGTTGTTAAACAGCGAAAACGGGGAACTATATATCTGAGGAGTTTTACTTATCGCATTAAATCCACACAGACTCTATCAGTTCAACCTGCTCCCTCAAAATAAGCTAAAATAATCTCCCTCACACACTCTCTTAGCATATTGCTCTCAAGAACAGCGACTGTGTTGTCTCGCTCACTAGCTTCACTATTCTTGGACAAACACTGTCATCCCATCCAGTCTGTGAGTTACTCGCTGCCACGCCGGCAGCACAGTGGGCCCTTTGAGATGGGGGCGTTTGAATCTTGACCCAGACACTGTGAGTCAGTCTGTTACCAGCCTGCTAATAAGAGGGGTGGGTTATTCAGCCCTAGTGTCATCACTCTAGTGTGTTTTTATCATGCAAAGCAGAGGTTGCCAATATTAATCAGTTATTGACTTGCAGAAGTATTAATGCATTCTAAAATGCTGCAAACAAACTTCAATGCATTTTTATTGGGATTTTGAGTAATAAATCAACAAAAAGTTGTGCATTTTCTTCTTTTTTTTTTAAAATCCTTAATCACAAACTACTCTTGTGCATTTTTTATTCGACTGCCTTTTACACTGAAGCAATTAAATATAATCGTGTGCGTGAATTCCTGCCTAGCAACCTGGGCAAGGCCAGAGTTATTTAAAGGGGAAGTATTATGTGTCATTTCATAGCATAATCAACTATGTTAACTTCAGTTGTTAAAAGTGCCATATGTATCAAATACAATTTAAAATGAAATTTACTTCCCGATAAAACACCCTGAAATTGGATTTTTGTTTCTTTAAAAACACTTGTTCTTTCTGAAACTCTGTCTTCAGGAAGTCACCACATCACTCCTCCATTAACCTTTTAACAACGTTTTTACCAGCGTTGCACTGAGAAGTAGCTCATATGATAAGCCCTGCTGATGTGCAGTTCAACCAGGCGTTTGCTAATTGCTTCTGGCTAGTCTGAAGGAGCTGAGTGGGGATTGCAGGAGAGGGTTGCTCTGCAAGGCAGTAGCTCCGAAGCTTGGAAACTGCAGCTATGACAATAAATTCTCCCAGAATTTACTGCAATAAATATTGTTTTGCTACCATTTTAATGTAACAGTAATGGCATAATAATGCAAGTACACCGTCAGAAAGATAGATACACTTTAATTCCTAACAAAAATTGAACACCGACACTGGAAGACATTTTAACTATTCAAAATAAATGAATAACGCAACAGAAACGACAAATAAAATGCTCTGTGAACAAAATTTCCCTTTAAAAAAAAATATACAATTCCCTTAAAAAAAGGGACTAGTTGAGACCAGACTGAAAGCTTTTGTCATCCAATCACTGGTAAAGAGAGAGATACAAGAAAAGCAATTATGCTAATGGAAATTATCCATTTTGTTTTAATTTGGCATGTGATTTATTGATTATGGTGACAGGCTTAATCAATGGGACAGGTACTGATGTTTATAGAGGAGAAGTTCTGCTTGAAGCCACACAAAAGACTTTGCAAATGTTGTTATTTCACATGGAAATAAAATTTGGGGAGAGTTGTGAGTTTAGCCAGAGATAAATAAAAAGGCAACCCTGGAAGAAAACCGTAATGGAGGCTGGAAAACCTCCAAAACAGAGGTTTAGATCAGGGGTGTCCAAACGTTTTGGGCCAAAATCATCAGGTGAAAACTACTTCCAGGCCAAGAAAATAAAAACAGATAAGATCCAGCAAATAAAGTAGACAGATTTTTTTCATCAGACACCCACACTTGACTAGAATGTTGCACATTTTCTGTGTTATAAGAAAGAGATGTAATTTTCAAATTCTTTTAGGCCCAGTTTGATAAATTTATTTGGTCACTTTCTTTCAAAATGCTTGCTATAGTTAGTGAAGTTTAATAAAGTAAATTAAAGCTGATCTGGGTGCAGAAAAGTCGACTTTTCAGTAAAAGTCTCAGGATAGACTTACTATCAAAGTTTGGTTATTAACAGACAAATACTTAACATTTTCCATTGCACAAAAACCATATCTGTAATTATTTTTACCCTGATTTAAAATAAAAAGTTTAATAACCGAATTTGCATCATTCTTATTGGGGTTGGGACACAAAAGCTCAGTCCAAGGGCCACAAATGGCCCCCAGGCTGCACTTTGAACATCTTTTGTTTAATTAAATAATCCAATTGAGTCTTGAAACGTGATCAATCTACATAAAAATTATCTCAGGTGTGCAAAGCTGCTTGCCACATTAAGTCTTATCTGTAAAAAAGACGTAATGAGATAAGAGATGATGAAAACTCTTCATTCTTGCATTTTACTCTCATGCTCCACTAGATGTTGGTTTTCTGAATATAGTTGCAATTAAATCCATTGAAATTTGTGAGTCTTGTAAGCCGCTACATGTCACTGCACATGTAGCGGCTTGTGCAGTGACATGTGTTCTTTGTGTATCTTTAGTTTTCTCATACTTAAATCTTATTTTCTCACCCTGAATTTTTAAATTTCTACCTTTGTTTTTTTTGACGTGCTTCTGCTTCATGATTTGTGTGGGTTGTCGTGCAACTCTGACCTCGCAATACTTCCGGCTGTGGAGATGTCATTTCCTCTAAGCGTCAAGCTGCTTCCCCAGCCGTGGCAGCACGTAGCGCACCCCACCTATCAGCAGAGGGAGAAACTAAAACACAGGAAGTGGGAGCCCTCTGGTGGCTGGGAAATGAACTGACAGGCTGTGCAGGGGGGAAAAACTCCATGCAAGATTGAATTTGACGGTGCATATTCCATGCCTGATGTGAGCTGACTCACCGTTTGTGTATTTCAGATCAAATACCATGAGGATTTTGAGAAGATGAAGACTGGAGCAGATGCTCCATATCAGCCTACCACCCCCAACCAAGGTATTTATTCTGCAACTCGACACATAATCAGACAAGTAGTCAGAAGTACAGCTTCAGAGTAATTTACTGCTTTCTTTTTTTTTTTTGATGGATTCACTCACTTCTCCCTTTCAGGGGTTTTTGTTGCAACTTGTTCATCGCCCAGCTATAAATAACTGCGTTGCTGCAGTCGTTTCACAATCCGGACGGCAATCAGAGTACCACTTTAAATTGTTTAAACATTTACTCTTATTGCTCAAGTGTTCAGTTAGAAACTTTGGGACAATAAACATGAAAAATACTGACACAATCACTCATTTGTGGAACCCCCTAAGGGATCTGGCAGAAAATAAATGTTTCTTCTGTGTTAAATTTTTAGCATTTCCCACACAATAATGTACTCGTTCATTCATGCAGCAACTTGAATACTGAAAGTCTTTCTGCTGCAATATAAGATTTTTGTGACGTTTTTCTGTGTACATTAATATTTTTGATATATCTGAAGTGTCAGATCTTCAAATGTGGCACAAACTTATGTGCAAAAAGCAAAACAGGTCAGCCATGTCTCAGACATAAACAGAATTTGTCTGTAAGAAGGGAAACAGTTTTGTTTGTGTCTTTTTCATGTTGGTAGTCTAAATGGTTAATGAAGGTCCGTTTTCATGCACAATCCCATCTCCACCTTACACAAACAAACAAGAACACACAGTTAGTAGATTGATTTTCAACCAGTTTCTGCACCAAAGACTTAAGAATGTAAATACGCATTTCCAGAGGCTTTTTAAAGGTGAACATCTGTGCAATTTTAAATTGGCATTTGTTATCGCTATGACTGTATGCAAAGCAGACCAGGGTGCATTTGCTAATTTACTGCAAGGGAACGCAAAAGAAAAAAATGCAGCAGCTTAGTGGAAAAGATCCAGCACGATGAGTCAGACGGCTGGTTTATTTTACATGCTTGATTTGCAAATTCAAACAGAAATGTATTGTTTGAGCAACAGGGAAGTTAACAGGTTGCCTTGACTTGCTGTCTTTTTATTTTCTTTTCAATCCATCATTCTCTAAAAGAAGCAGTACATCCAAACTGTAAAACATTTAGAAGGTATTTTTCTTTGAATGTGCACATTTATAGCCTCCTACCGCAGGAGATTCCTGCACAGCTCCCAGCAGGCGCTGTGCTTCAGATTTAGCTCTCAGGAATTAGCTTGCAGCTCATTAATGTGCCCTCCTTTACCTTTCTTCTTCTCCTTTTTTATCAGGATCTTACCAGCAGCCTGCAGCCTCCCAGAACTACCACCACTATGAGCCTACTCCTGAACCAGTGCGCCAGGCGGCTGCTGCTGCTCCTCCTCCCAGTTCTGGGGTGAGAGCATCAGCGCATTTCATTTAAAAATGTTTTATTTCTGCTTTGGTCTGCAACTGATTATTTTAATCAGTTACTCTATCAGTAATCCTGATGATTAATCGGTTATCCTGACAATTAATTGTATAAAAATTGGCTTTTTCTGCTGATTTTTTTTTTTTTTTCATTTTACCATTTAAGCCTTTTTATGCAAAAGTAGAAGTACACTAAAAAATGAAAATAAACAAATAACTAAATTTCTTTTTTTAAGGAAACTAAAATTGTATTGCTTAAAATGAAATAAGCATTCTTTTAATGATTATTTGTAGCAAAGGATGCATCTGCAGCTAAAAAGTACTTTTAACATCAATATGTGAAAAGCTGAGTGCTTGGCCGAGCATCAACGCTCAGTATAGGGCTGATCTGGTGATTATTCTCTGATTAATTAATTGGATAGCAAAAGGGGCTAAGTAAGAGATTTTTAGAAAATATTTATTTTAAAGTATGAACCAGATGAAGCTAAAACTGCGACTAGATGAGTTCTTGGTAGAAAATATTTATAGATGGAGGTTTTTGTACAGATTACAGCCCTGAGTAAGTTGTCATTATCAGAAAATGTTCTTTTTTTAAAGTCTGCGTATTGCAGTTAACAATTAATCACTTACTAAATTGGTTGAGAATTATTTCAACTAATTAACTATTGATTAATCATTTTTAGCTCTACTTCAGTTCTTTATAGATTAAGTAAAATAAATCTTTTGTGAATCTTGTTGAGATGTGAAAGGAGTCTCTGGCTCAGCCTGAACTACTGTTACAAGTTTTTTAAAAATCTGCTTTATTTTTTTTATTTGAAATCTTTTATCAGTTTGTTTTCAGTTAAGAAAGTTGGTCTACATATTGTGTAGACAGTGGAAGTATTGCTTTTTTTTGCTAGAGATTGGCGTGAAATATGAGATCTCCATTTGTGTCATCCTTTACGTTAAACGATGCTGCAGAATTCTGGTTGTTATTCTTCCTTCTTGCACAATTAGCTTGTTAAGGCTGTTTTTTCCCCTTTTGCAAACAAATTTTTACCTGACAGGGTGAAAACTAGTACGTTTTCTGTTTGACACCTTCTTTTCTAATAAAAAATAAAAAAAGAATGCGACTATCCAGTTTCCTGATGGAAAACTTGATTATAATTAGTTTGTTTTATACTTTTCAATCTTTTGACACATTTTAAGACGATGCTGTCATAACTCTACAACTAATAAATGTTTTTTTTTATTATTATTAATTTCTATGTAAGTGAGCATTTCATATTTGAATCTCTCTTGTAAAAGACTGCTGCGGGCATATTTGCAAATTTCGTATGAAGAACATTTTCTTCCCCGACAAACAAACTTATATTTTATTGTTATTTTTTTTGCCTGCAGAAGCGATACAGAGCAGTGTACGACTACAATGCTGCCGATGACGACGAGGTGTCTTTTATGGACGGAGACATAATCGTAGATGTGCAGCAGATAGACGAAGGCTGGATGTACGGCCGCGTGGAGCGCACCGGCCAGCAGGGCATGCTGCCCTCCAACTACGTGGATCAATGTTGAATGACCGGGGGGAAGAAGTAAAGTAAAAGAGAGAAAAAGAAAGAAAGAAAAGGAGGGAGGGAAAGAAGGAAAGGAAATGCCCAGTGCCATCTCATCTTAACACCGCTTTATCTTAATTTTACTCTGGTTCCTTAAAAAAAAAAAAAAAACCTGTCCTGCGAACTTTACCCTCCTCCGCTCTGCATCCCTGCTCTGCTCTCACTGTCCGCCAGCCTGCTTCACGTCTGTCCGTCTGTGCCGAAGTCTCTGCTTCCTCTCTGTCCGCTCACACTGAGATAAACTCGTCACTTACAGAAAAACATCAGGTCACACGGCGACATCACTTACCAATCCTAACCAGCTTAAATACAGAAAGAAATGCAAAATAAAATTCCCAGCAGTCAGTCAAACTCCAAATATCCTATAAAAACAAGTTTTCGTCTTAATTATGGAGCTCAATCTTCGCCAGACTGGAAACAGTGTTTTTTATCTCAGTCTGTCAGTTAAAAGCTTGAATATTTTTTCCTCTTATTTTTTTATTTTTTTTTTTTTTGACTTGTCTACATTCCTTTAACTTCAAGCTCTGTGGCACCAATCAGCCTCGCAGAACAGAGAGGTTTTATCGTAGATGGACCCTAAACGTATCAGGTTTGCTGTGAAACTGGAACATTGGTTCTAACTGAAAAGCCTCTCCTGCTGCTCACACACACAGGAGGGATCAGGGACAAGTTAGGGAACAAAACCTCTCAAATCCACCTCAACTTAGTTCGATTATACTGTGCATACGCCCTTATTCTTGTTTTTGGAGCTCCACGTATTTATCTGTTAGAAGAAGAATAAGAAAAAAAACTTCCCCTGATATTAGAATAATCACTAATAAAGAAATGGTTTTATAAAAGTGAGGGCCAAGCACAACTTTGTATTGTGATTCTCTTAATTTTATTTTTTTTTCTCCACTGTTTGTGTAAAACATTCCAGTCATTTATTTCTATTTAATGTGAGAAAAATCCTTTGCTGTGTTAAATGTTTATCTCATTGCTGTTCTTCTTTTGCTCGTCTTATTTTTTATTTTTTTAACTTGAAACGGTCGGTGTGTTTAAATAAAGTAAAGAATTGGTTTTGGGACCCAAAACAATAGTTTATCATGATATTGGATCAGGTGTTGGAGTGGTGATATTTTTGATTAAATGTTCTTTTTCAGCTCTATCTTGCAGGTCGATCCTAAACTTTTTTTTAAATCTTCTGCCTGCGAATGAAATTATTAAGGTTTTCTGTTTATGAGCTCAATTTGGAGCCTTTCACACTCAAACTTTTAACAGGAAGATGTTCGCTTGCATCTGGCTTCCCCTTTTCTTGCCCATGATGCACTGTGAGCGTCACAGATTCGAGCGATCAGAGTGGGGCAGGCGCAAAGGGGTCAGGGGTCAAACTTGTTCAGCTTTGTTGACATCAACGATTTCATTACGTAGCTAGATGACATTGTATAAATGTATATGCATCATAAAGTGCTGTGGGAAGTGGCTTGCCTGTAGGAGAAGATGGTTTATATATATATTTTTTTGCAAATGTGGGGCAGTAATTTGATTTTACAAGTCGACTCATGGAAAAGTTAGTTAGTGACGAACATCTTTCGAGATCTCACAAGTCTGCGACATGACGTTTCTGATGAAAAACGAGCACTGGATCAGATAAAAACATCATCTTCACCGTGTTTATAGATCATGTGATTGAACTCAAATTCTCCTCAACTGAAGAAAAAATGGAGGACATGATTTCAGGCCTAATAGTTGCTCAGTTATGTCTCCATTTCTCAGCTGATTACATCGAGTCCAGCTGGTTTTGTCCCCAGGGTGCGACTGTCTGTTTAGATGACGGGGTTGTTTGAATGTGGCTCAGGCTGGATTTGCAAAGTGTTGTTATGATGGAAGCATTTGGGATTTTGACGGGGGACAGACGCTCTCTTCCTCCCAGCTTGTGGCGCAGGGCAAGTTGAGCTAAATGCCTCTCCTGCACCCTGACTTCACTACTGATCCGTACGCCGCTCCTCCCACTTTGTATCTTTTTCCTCCTTTCCTGCTGCAGAGCCTCTTTCCTTCAGCCTTCGTCCATCATACTGGTTATATACTGTAGACTTCTCAGAGTGAAATAATGTTTATATCCACAGTTGCAGGTTTAGCACCCTGGACAAGTTTTGTGCATTCCATATTAAACTGTTTTTTGTTTTTGGTATGATTTTGTTATTAAATGGAAAAAAGAGGATATCTCATGCATATTGTCATACACGTGTGTATTGAAAAGTCAAAATACTCGGATTAAGGACCTGATATCATCTCCTGTTGCCCTGTTACAGCACTTCAAATTGTACTTATGATTCTGCAGATTCAATAAAATGTCATTTTTTTTCTCAGACTCCTGTTTGTGCCTCATCACAGCTTTCAATCTCCTAAAAACAATATTTTTGTAATTTGCGTGTAGGCCAACGGACTCAATTTAGTCTCATCTGATCAGAGCAACTCCTTCCATGTTCTAATGAATTTATTTCAGTTATAATTAGTTTCCCCCATAACATATGAATCTGAAGCTTTTTGTGAGTTATGAATTTAATTTTGCAAAGCATAAAACATTCTGCATGAAGGATTCGCAAACTTTACTTTACTCGCGTAGAGCTGCAAATGTTATAGATGTGACTACAGCTAAGGATTATTTTAGTAATCGATTACTTGATTTATTATTCTGATTAAGCAGATAAAATCCGCATTAGCAGTTATTAATTTTTTTTAATCTTAGGCTCGTTTTTTTCATGCACATAACATCACTGGGAATGTTTTGCCTGCTTGCACCTACCGTCGGAGGGAAATGGCAACTTCTGTATTTTACTTATGTTTTTGTTTTTATGTAATTATAGTTTAAACAATCATTTAATTAAATACAGACAAAATTTAATGACCAATTTATCTTTTTACAGAAATGTCCAAGATGAGGCCTGTAAAAATAGCCACACCGGAAAAAAAACTCATGCGTTCAAAACAAACTGAATTGAAAACCCAGATGCAAGTCAGTTCATTTTGTTTTCCATTAGTATTAAATATAACTATAATAATGGCTTGTTGTTAAAGATTATTGCTTATTTTGTCATTATTGTAGAAAAGTATTTCATATTTGCTGCTAAAAAATATATCAGAAAGAATTATATTTAATGTGTCTGACACATTAAATATAAGTCGAAAACATTATTTTAATCAAAAAGGGGTTTTTTTCTGAATTCTCAGCAACTAGTGTTGTAAATATTCACAAATTTGTTTATTTTATTAACGTTTTATCAAACTTTCAAGCATTTGTTCATATACAGTACAGACCAAATGTTTGGACACACCTTTCTAATTCAATGGGTTTTCTTTATTTCCATGACTATTTATAAGGCAAGAAATCCCACTTATTAACCTGACAGGACACACCTATGAAGTGAAAACCATTTCAGGTGACGACCTCTTGAAGCTCATCAAGAAAATGCAGAGTGTGTGCAAAGCAGTAATCACAGCAAAAGGTTGCTACTCTGAAGAAACTAGAACATAAGGGGTATTTTCAGTTGTTTTACACTTTTTTGTTTAGTGCATATTTCCACATGTGTTATTCATAGTTTTGATGCCTTCAGTGTGAATCTACAATGTCAATAGTCATGAAAATAAAGGAAACTCATTAAATTAAAAGGTGTGTCCAAACTTTCGGTCTGTACTGTACATGCATCCATCCATTTTCTAACACCCTTGTCCCTAGTTGGTTCGGGAGGTGCCGGTTCCGGTGCCTCTCTCCAGCTAACGTTCCGGGCGAGAGGCGGGGTCACCCTGGACAGGTCGTCAGTCTGTCGCAGGGCATTTGTTCATATGTTAAATAAATATTAAAAACAAGGAGCCGGACTTTGATCCACGGAAGAAAAATCAACGCTTCTCTTTGTCTAGGAAGTGGGCGTGGTCTTTTTCCCGAGTCCCACCCGAAGTGTTCCGATCTTCTCCGATTCCTTCTCAGGCGTTGCAGCTGCGTGTTCTCGCATCTTCTCTCTCCATCCCCCAGCTCTTCCACCATGGTGGACATCCTGTTGTTGATGTTTTTCGCCGTCATGGGTCTCGTCTTCCTCTCCTACATCATCTACATGCTGTGATGAGACGATCCGCGGAACGGAGGCGGAGTTTTGTCCTTCCTGCATCCCTGCTTACCGCCATGCACAAAGGTAAGTTGCTGCTTAGCTTGTTTAAAAAAAAAAAAGGCGTAACAAATGGCATGCATGATGTAGAAGGCCTAAATCACTTAAATACTAACAAAATATTTAAAAATAAAGTTATTCCACAATAAATTTCTCAAAAGGCTGAAGCAGCTGCCCAGAAATGTCTCTTATATTGAACAGTTACTTTTATTTGACTTCATGTTTTAATGTTATTGATACGTAATATTGATCAGAGCTTCCTGAAAATCAAAAGAATAGGCCAATATTTACTGATATTGATTACTGATTACACCTTAAAGCACTGATTTTACTAGATACTAGTAGTTTGTGTCTTTAGAGTTAATCCCAAATCCATTCATGCACATGGCAGATTTAAGTACGACGCTGTATTAGGACTGTAGTAAATAGAAAAAATAAAGTAAATTTCCTCCACACACAAAAAAAATCTCAAATATTTTCTAAAACATATCAAGTAAATTTCTGAGTTTGAAAAGTCCAAAATTTTCTAGGATAACTGAAATTCAAAACTTCTGTTTCTAAATTTGAAAAAATTTTGACTTTTCAAATTCAAAATTTTCCAAAGGTTCAATTTCTTTGACTTTTTAAAATCAGAAATTTCCAAGTTTTCTTTTTAGGAAATATCTTAGATTGATTTTGAAATCTCTGAAATTTTTCTAGACAATTTCTGACATTAATCTCACAATTATTGAGTTTTTTCTAGCTAATTTTTACATCTTTTTTCAATATCTGCAATTCAGATTAAGTTAATTTGTCAGATTAATAGTGCCTTTTGAAAACTTTAAACAGGTATTAAACATATTAAGCCCACATTTATGTAGTAAATGTGTTTTTTACTGTTGTGATATAATCTAATTTTAAAGGTCATCTTTTCATTACTTTAACAAAGAAAGGCTTTCTGGAAATAAAAATAAAAAGAGTTTTAAGATTTTAAACATGAATAAAGATAACTCTATTTAAATTTCTGATATTTTTGGCTACAGGAGACAAAAAACTGGCTTATATTCATGTTTGTTATTTAAACAAAACATTTTAATTTTTATATTGTTTTTAACTCAATTCTACGTATCCTATGACAAACCTTGATGCTTTCTTTTTTCACGTCAAGCTTTACCTTTTTTCTGTCTTTCAGACTGAAGGAAATCATGCAGGTCATGATGTTTCCCCTCTCAGCTCTCAGATGGAACATGGGAATCCCAGAGGGAGACGAATGGACAACACCTTTATGTCTAGTATTATTATTTTTCCAACATTTGTGGCCTCACCTCATCTCCTACAACAACATTTATCCAGTTAATCCATCAATATGAATTCAGGATGTTTTCTTTCCTGCTCCTTTATTAATATTAGCAACAGTTCACTCATTATGCTGCGTCAAAAATAGTTTATTTATTGTTTTTGTTCCATCTGGAAGAAAAATCCTTGTTTATTGGTATTCATGATGTGTTTACAGATGCACTGATAATCAGCTAAGATATATTTCACGTGGTGTTAATTAAAGATGATTTAAATACAATAAATTGCCTCTTTATTGATTAATTTTAAGGTAAAGTTGAGTTCAGCACTAGCTAATGCTAAGTAGCATTAGACAGAGCTACTTAGCTAATTTTAATTAGCATTAGCAAATGTTATACTAAAAGTTAAAACTCCAAATGTCTGACATTAACATAATCTTTTCACATCATTTTATTTGTATTTAATATCAGTTACCTGACTTTTCTGGCTTTTGTTGAGAAATCAATTAAGTTTACCCTAAACAATCATGAGTTTCTTTTTTGATTCTTTTTTTTGTAGCAGTTTTTTGTTGGACAAAAGGCAAATCCACACATAAATGATCTCAAGACACAGTGGTGTCATGTTCACTGTCCTTTTTTCAGTTTTTTTGATAAATGTAGTTCCACATAACAAGCTGGACTCAGTACGATTTGCCACCATTGAAACCAAATCAGTAAGTGTTATGGAAAACAAGATTTCTCTTTGTTTTAGTGTAATATCCCAGTCAGTTTTAATGCTTCTAACCACAAGAGCTTTCTGACAAAGCTTTGGGAGTGTCCATTTGCTTATGGACTGCCTGTCATTTGTCGTCCTGCAGGTGGTGCTATTCTACTATACAACATTCAAAGGGACCCGAAAGAAGAATAGTACTTCTTTTATCTTGTTCAATTTTGAAATTTTAAAATTAATTCCTTGGTTTTTTCATTTTTATTTTTTTCTTTATTTGTTTTTTGTGTTTGCCCTGTGCCAAACTCATCGATCAGTGAAAACTGTGAACAAACATGGCGAGTGGCCCATGGTTGAGTGCTATACCATAAGTATTCACCAGGGGGCGATAATGTCCGCCGTTAATTCTAAATAATCCTTTGGCAAAAATGGTTTAGACAGGTGTGCGTAACTGAAGCTAAGACTATGCCTTCTGTTTATGTTGATTTGGAGAAGAAAATGAACAGAAACAGAAAGTTTTTCATCTTAAATGCGACGTATATGTATTTTTTTTTACATTTTTGGTTTAATTATTGGTCTGAGGGTGTTGCTCTTTCAGCTGATGGCTTTTCATTGAATCTGTATACTCTGTTTAATGTATATTTGATAACTAGATTAGTTCATAATTATTTTAGTAATCGACTAATCATGAATAATCAGATTAATTGTTTCAGTCTAGCTAATCAGCTAAATGTTTTAATGATATAAAACCTTATAAATTCGACAAGGCAATTTTACCAGCACATTTCTCAAAAAGTTCAAACTTCATTTCTATTCCCCAACCATTCTTCTAAGGTTTTCCCACATGTATGGAGACAGGAACGCTATGGTAAATAATCCAAATTCCTTTGCTGATAACATAATCTCCGTCTCTGACAATACACCTACTGTTCTAGCTAAGAGCAAAGACACAGATATCCAGTCATCAAACTTCAAGCACCATTAATAGGGTCAAATGAAGGAAGCTAACTGTATGCTAGCAGGGAGAAAAAGAAGTCTGGGTCGTAGGAAACAGGAAGATCTTTGATTGGTTGCATCAGATTATATCACAGCCAACCTCAGTTTTCTCCAGTAGCCATACTTTGACTATACTCTGTGAGAAGTGGCATTTCTCATGTGTTTATCCTAACTTAAAAAGGAAAAAATTCCAAGCTATTTTAAAACTTCTGGCAACATTTCTTGTGCTTCTGAGAACATTTAGTTGGCTCTAATGGTTACATTCATTTTCTGGATTGTTGGAAAATGTGCAAAATAATCACCGTTAATCAACCGAATGACAAAAATTTGATTTCTAATGATATGACAGACAAATTACGTCATTGTTTAACTTTTGATAAATAGAAAAATTCGTAAGCATTTTTAGAACCAGGAATTGGACGGGATGATACATATATTGCAATCCATCCTATGATTGCAGGATGCAGAGCTTCAAATTTCTGAGCTTGAAGAGTCAAAGAATTTGCAAGAAAAAAACTCAATTTTTTTAGAAAAAACAAGGACATCTCTGGGCTTATAAAATGGAGAATTTGAGATTCATTTTGAGAAATTTTCTAGAAAAAATCAAGGAAATTTCTGGATTTGAAAAGTAAAAATTTTGCTGGAAGAAACTCAGACGTTTCTAAATCTGAGCTTAAAAGTCCAACATCTTCAAGAAAAAAAATTCTATAAAAGAAAGAACATTTCTGAGCTTGAAACGTTAAAAACCTGAAATTTTTTGGATTAATCTCAGAAATGTTCTCGCAAAACAAAGAAAAATTCTGAGTTTGAAAAGTCAGAAAAAACTTTCAACTTTTGGAAATCGTTTGAATTTCAAAAGTCATTTAGAATTCAGAAATTTCTACAAGATTAATTTAAACGTTTCAGAGTTGTTTTTTTTTTTCTCGCACATTTTTGAATTTTTGAAACTCAGAAATTTCCAAGTTTTCCCCTCCACCCCCCAGAAAATCTCATGGATAAATCTGAACATTTTTTAGATTTTCTTGGCGGAAATTTACCCCTCCTTTTTAAACAATGACCCCGTCATAGGTCAGAGAAAATGCAAATGAAGAAAAGTTGACAATGAAACACTAAAAATATAGGGCGGGGTCGGCTCTGCAGCGGTGGCCTTCAGCTGTGGGAGTCTCCCCATATGTGGGAAACGGCAGAGGATGTCTTCTTCCTGTCGGACCAGAATGCCCGGGCCTCGACGGCTCCGTTTGTTGTGGCAACCATCTCATCTTTTTCTCGGATCTTGACCGGTTTCACCTTGACGCGTTTCAGATTCATGCAATGAGGGAGAAACAAATGTTCCTTCCTGGAAAGCAAAGATTGAACTACACGTCCCAACAAGCGCCCCGCACAATAAGAGGCGGCGCCGCAGTTTCCTGCCAGCCAATGGCTTCGTGCGGGGATCTGTGGTGGGCGAGTTGCGTACGGCAGCTGTTGCCAATGGCAACAGAGGTTTTGCTGAGAAGCATGAGCTGGACAGCTGGTACAGGGTCCCTTGCTCCCTTTGCCAAGGGGTCATGTGATCTCATGGCGGCCAATCCCAACCCTCCGCCCGCTTCCTTCGCTCCCATCCTGTGTTGCCAGGTTGGGCGAATTTCCGCCCATTTGGGCTACGTTTGGACATGTTTGGCTGGGGGACAAAAGCTTTGGGTGTGTTGTTTTTACAACCTTTACGGGGTTTATATAAAGGTTTCTTATGAAAATTCTTTGTGTGGCAGAAAAGCACAAAACATTTAATAAAATACATTGTCCTCGCAGTTATCTTAGTAATTTGTTTTGAAATCTCCATTATCTACCCAAAGTGACATCATCAATGATAAGTCATAGATTAATCAAGTGTGTAGAATATCGTAAAACAGAAATCCGAGTGCAACATCTAGATTTAAAATGGCATATTGCCACAAAAAACACAAGTCTCACTATCTGGAATTACAAAAATAAATGAGCTTAATGGAAACACGGCAGCTTTGAAAAAAAAGAAAAAAGAACTCGTGTTTTTGCGACAGGATGAGGTGGTTTTTCGGCTGCTTCAAAATAAGTGTTTTTCACAAAACTGCGAAAAACTGTTTTGTTTTTCGCATTTCGAGAATGTGGAATTTTCCCCACGTGATCAACAACCGGCTGTTACTACTGGCGGAAAAGACGAAGAAGACGACAGGAAGTGGTAGGAGGTAATGGTGTAGAAGGTTTTCTTGTGGATTTTAATTGCATTTCTTATTTAAGGGAAACATTACAACTACAAAACTGTGTTTTTCCTACATTAGCAGAATAGCAACAAAGTTTTTTGCACATTCGTAATGGAAACGTAGCTGGTGTGTTAAAAGAGTCAAATTATCTGGTTTTGGTCAGAATATAATAAATGCCAACCAAAAATGTCACAAGTTAAGTTTGAATCCAGGAGTCAGGTGATATCAACATGACTTTCATCAGAGGTTGAGATTTGGCCAGGTTTTTTTTTTTTTTTTTTTTTTTTTGGAGTTTGGCAGGTTTTATGTTATTTGGGGTGAAAACTGTCAGTCGGATCTGGCAACCCTGCACCCATTCACTCGCTCTTGCTCCCTTTCAGCAGCAGGAGGGGGAGGGGAGATAGAAAGAGAGAAGGGAAGTGGCGTTGAGCAGGAGGGAGGGAAGGAAGGCGAGGGGCGAGCTCACAGAGGGAAGGAGTGAAAGAGCTTGAGAAGGAAAAGCGGGAGTCTCTTCTGCTTGTGTTGTCCAGGAGAGAGGTTTCCCTGTTGCCCCCTGCAGCCGCCGCTCCGGAACAGCAAAGAGGGCAGGAGATGGATGTTTAGCTGGAAGTGTCACCCTGTCAAGGAGACTCAGAGTCATGCCTCTGCGGGGAGACGCAGCGGCGGCTTCTGGCTGCCAGGCTCCTTCGCCTGTTTGAGGACAACCAGACTGGATTTCTGCTGGGAATACAGAACAAGGACAGACAGGAAAGCAGAGAAACAGCTGGAGATGACCGGGAGCAGGAGGAGGGAGGAGGCTCAGTGAAATCATGGACCAGGTGAGGATGGGGAAAAGTAAATATGAGCACCTTTATCCGCGTAGCCACACCTTGGCTTTATGACATCCATCATCCCCGCTAGTTGAGCAGCATCTCATCCTGCAGGGATGTTTTCTCATCTGGCAGAGGTGATGCCAGCAGGCCGCTGGAGAGATGACACAACATCTTCCAGTTTGCTCCTCCACAGTCAGGAGAGATGAAGTCTGAGTGGGGTGTGGCTGCCATCGAGTCGTGGGTTCATTCAGTCACAAAAAGTGACTGTAAGACTTCACCTTGCCAAAGTGTCGCCTGCAGCTGCTCTTGTTTACAGTGTGACAGAGAGGATGCATTCACTTCTACTTGGCTCATTTTTTCCTTCCACCGGTGTTTGGGAGTTTTCTGAAGTTACGTAGTTTAGTAATTTGGCTTATTTAGCCTTTCACAGCGAAAAAAAGGGTCATATTTTCTTATTGATAAATGTCAGAGTTCCAAACTAAACATCTAATTAACAAACTAAATATTTAGCTTTCAATTTAAATACTTATTTAGGAAGCAAAACGTTTAAGCATGAGGTAAATATTTACTTTTCAAACTAAATATTTTGCCACAAATTAAATATTTATTTTTGCTAAATTTGTTTGAATCTAATTATTTACTTTCCGAACTAAACTTTTAATTTTCAAAATATTCATTCTCCAAGGCACACATTTAGCTTTGGAACCAAATATTTAGTTGGCAAAACATTTAAACATTTCCCAAATGAAATACTTGTTTGTAAACTAAATCTTTATCTTCCTCACTAAATATTTAATTTGAAAGTTGAATGTTGAGCTTGTAAACTAAACATTCACCTGGTGTTTTAAACATTTATAATAACACACATTTTTGCTTTGACAGGTTGAATAAACCAAGTTATTGCTTTTCATTTTTGACAGTGTAATTTTACAAACAGCTCCCCATCGCTGGTGAAAAGCAGGAGGTTGAACTCATGAATGTTTTGGAGGAAGATTACCTCATCTCCCCCTTCGCTCCCTCCCTGCGTCTCCTCCGAAGCTTCTCCTCCTCCCCTGATGCTCTCTCAGCAGTGTTTGTGGCGCAGAAGCGAACAGAACGGGGGGGATGAAGCAACCCGTCCCAAACATTTGATTTAAATGAATAATTCATGTCTTCCACCCTGTCCCACCTGATGAGATCTGAGTAAGCCTCTCAGAATGGACATGATGTCATCCCATTGACTGTTTGAGTGCAGTTAAACGAGGACAAGAGTCATTATAATTATGTTTTACGCTTTTTACAGTGCCTTATAGTGTTCATTTTCAAATATTTTGCACATCAAAACTTGACAAGTGTTGCCTGCATTTGTATTCGGCCCCTTTTACTTTGATATCGCTAAATAAAATCCAGTTAAAACAGTTGGTCAAGCCCAAGTTGGTCAAGTAATTGGTAAATAGACTCCACTTTCCTTGCAGTGAAACAAATTTTGCTGGAGGATAAATTGTCCCAATAATTATTGGGATAAACAAAAATGTTATTGTTTTGATCACGGCATAATTTGCTCTCTCAAAGACCAATAAACTTTAATTTTGTGAAGAGAACTTCACACTGGAACTGGATTTTAGATATCCAAAATAAACCATGTATTATAATGTCTCTGTAAATAAAATGACCCTTTAAAGAACAGTAATCTTCAGAATGGAAATAATCAATCTCATTTTAATTTGTGATGCGATTAATTGATCAATTGCTTAGGTGGCAGTCTGATGATTTGGGGATGCTTTTCTTTCTATCTGGTCAAAGTTGATGGGAATACTGGTGGACAGCATTCCTAACCAACTGGAGCTACAGTGGTTTACATCAACGCATGTTCACATGTCGGAAAGGTCTAGTCAAAGTCCAGAGGTCAAAATCTGAGTTTAAGGTATTTTTGCAAGGAGAACAGATAAAAGTTTTTTCTCTTTAAGTCTGAATCTACAGACTGTTGGCTTGTTAATGTTAAAAAATATATAATTTACCTTCCACGTAATAACTATAAAGTTTGTGGTTATAACTTGACAGAATATGAAAAAGTTCTAGCGGTATGAATGCTTCTAACCTAAATGGCAGTGATGAGAATCCTGTTTCTGCGAGTCTTAAGGTGTTGTTACCTTAAAAACACCAGAATTGAGAGGAGGGAGCAGATATTGTCCCAGCGTAACCCACAGGAAAGAGGAGCCATTTTTATTGCTGCTCTACGCTGCAAAATGCTGACACGGCACGGCCTTGGTGCAGTGCTGAGGCCGGGTCGGTGTCATTTCAACAGATGGAGCACGTTGTTGTGATATGATATGGTTATAGCGCTTCCTGTTCGTCACGTGGCGTTGTGTTGTTGTCGTCTGTGCGCGGTGGCTGTGAGGGTTTATCTCTTTTTTGTGTGCGTTTCCTCCTTCAGGGCCCATTACAGCACAGTGTCCGAGAAACAGTCAAGGACCGGCTGTCAGATGTGAAGCCCAAACATGCGCTAACGATGCTGCGCGAGTGTAAACACAGGCATGGGGTGTTTACTACAGCTACAGAAAGTTTAAAGCAAACTGTCATGCAGCATCAAAGCTCCTTTCCTCTATTTTTACAGATATAAACTCCCAGTGAGAAACTATTATCTACGAAGTTCAGGTTAAGATGTTGCAAAGCACAGACTGCAGGATCCATAAAAAGTATAAAAATGTTTGCTGATTGCAAAGTTCTGTGATAATAATTGCAGAGATCAAACAGAACTAGCAAAAATACTGACGTCTCGTCAATGTATTAATGTTTTTGTCATATTACTATTAAGACATGAAGTCTTATTTTCAGTTTAGTTTCTTGTGCAAACATCTTATACTTGAAATAAGACAAAACTAACATACAAGTAACCTTCATCAAAATACAGGACATTGTTTTAAATAAATAGTTCCCTTATATTGATACTATAACAAGACATTCTTCCCATGTTAAAAGTGAAATAATCTGTAAGGAGGACTAATTAATACTTTTTCATCAATATCAAGGAATTATGGCCTTAAAACAAGCTCCAATATCCTGCGGAGAAGTTAATTTTAAGTTAATTTTGTCTAATTTCCAGTGTACTAACATATTTGCAATAGAAACTGGACTAAAAACACTTAGTAAGATTATGAGCTTTTCCAATGTATAATCTCCGTCTCATCTATTCTTTTCATAAATGCTTCAATATATTGCAGCATAAAATTTTGCACAAAATTTTAGTGCAAGTATGTTATTGCACCCAAAATAAGACAAAACTTACTTACAAATAACTTTTCAGCAAAATATAGGAGCTTGTTTTAAGTCAACAGTTTCTTTATTTTAAAAAAGTTCTAGTTTTAGTGGCAAATTATTTCACTTAATGAGACAGACAATATTAAAAATGAAATTATCTGCCAGTGGAACTAGTACATTTTCATCCATTTAAAAAAAATGATCTACTTTAAAAAAGCCCGTAGATCTTGCTGAAAAGCTACTTGTGAGTTAGTTTTGTCTTATTTCAGGTGCACCGAGATGTTTGGTAAGATTTTTGTGTACAGTTCATTTCCACTTTACGCCTGTTTTCACGGGTTTCTAACAGTTTCTACAGCAGAACCTTTTCCCGAGAACGATTAAAACGTCAATCCGGGGTCATTAGTGCTCAGTGATCAATAGTCATTAGCGATAAATCAGGATGTGGCAACTCTGAGCGTTTGGCTGCATGACCGCATCCATCAGACAAAAACAAAAAACGTCCTCTGCTTTAAAACTATAAATATATAAATAAAATATTCAAACAACCTGCCTCTGTTGAAAGTGTGTCCCAGCATCAGAGGGGAATCTTTCATATGAGCCGCTTTAAAGGGAACACGCAGGATTTTTTTGTTGTGTTTGTGCTGTCGTCTGGACAAAACTCCCTGGAGGCTTGGTTTGACTTGTGTATTTGTATATCTTTGAATTGGGGTGTGTGTGTTTGTGTGCGTGTGTGTGTGTGTGTATGTGTGTGTGTCTACAACTCTTGCCCAGACTTATCTTAGAGTTTGTTTTGTCTTTTTCTCATAGATGTGACTGAAAAGGAATGCAGTCAGAATTAGCTCAGAGCGAAACAGCCATGCAGGGAGATGTTTTATGGGAGTAAAACTGTGTGTGTGTGTGTGTGTGTGTGTGTGTGTGTGTGTGTGTAGGTGTGTGTGTGTGTGTGTGTGTGCTGGAGAA
Organism: Xiphophorus maculatus; assembly: GCF_002775205.1. Lineage (NCBI taxonomy): Eukaryota > Metazoa > Chordata > Actinopteri > Cyprinodontiformes > Poeciliidae > Xiphophorus > Xiphophorus maculatus. Next base: position 5,996,977 of record NC_036458.1, on the reverse strand, counting down.
GAAAGGGTCTTACTGGGTTACAAACGAAATAGTGAGAGGGAATGTGAAAGACGGCGAGTGTATGAGAGGGAGGGACGGACAAAAGGAGGGAACGGGTGTGCAACAGGTGGTCTAATCTGACGACAAATGTTAGACTTTTAGGAATTTCTTCCCTCACTTTCCAGAGCAGGACGCAAAGTGGGAGACATCTAAAATAAAACCTACAGCAACTTTGCTGACGCTCAAGGAAAAGAACAAAAAGAAAACATTAGAAACCACAGAAAAGAGTTTCAATCATTGCAATGGTTTCTATGTGGAGAGGAAAACACTCAGAGGTCTCTGCGGGACACATGTGGGACTTTGCGTCTGACCTTGGCCACCATTAAAATGTTTCTGTAGGAGATGAAGCGTGCAGGCTGCTCTGCCATGCAGGAAAGACATCACTCGACACTTTTACATCAGGATGAAGGGAGGAGCTACTGCATGTTGGAAAGTTAGTCACCTACTTTATTTATGAGCTTCTTATTTCAACAATTGATATATCTAATTAAAAATCTGTATTTTATTAAATGAGTTAAAGGATTGAGGTAGATTTGGATTGAGGTTACTTTAGTTTTTTTTCCAACATACTGTATTTGTTTGCTTTTTAGTTGAATTGTGCAGCATATATCCAACATAGGTGTAAATAGGTGGAAAAGGGGATTTCAAGTGCTTTCATTGATTCATATTTTCTATTTTTACATTGTAATTTTGGTCTAGTTTCTTAGTAAAGTTAAAATAAGATAAAATAACATATAAGTAAAAGTCCAGCAAGATATAATCACTTTTTTAGGTAAATAATTCCTCAGTATTAATAAAAATAAATTAAAAAATAGTTCCATTGGCATAGGAACATGTCTCTGAAAATGTCTTATTATAAGAAAAATAGTCTGTAAATTTAATCAATATTAAGGAATTGACTTAAAACAAGCTGCTGTATTTTCTGAAGTTACTTGTAAGTTAGTTTTGTCTTATTTCTAAGATATTTGCATTAGAAACTGGACAAATGTACTTGGTAAGATTTTGTGTTTTTCCGGTGGAAACTCATAAACTCTTCCTGCAGGAATGTTGGTCAGATTGTAAAACATGTTCTGCAAGTTTACTGTACACACATCTAGAAGTGCATGCAAAAAAAAAATGTACCAAAGGATTTATATTAGAGGTTCCACTGTGTTGCAGCCTTATTAATATGCAGATGCCTGCAAGTGAACAGTGAGCAGGCTGTCCCATGGGAGAAACTAGGACACCCAAACCCTGAAGGTCAACATCTTCAACTAGCTGTTTAGAAGGCTTAACCTCGGCACAAACGAGCAAAAAGCGCAGATGGCAGAGGATAAGGAGGGAGTGAGGGGCCATGTTCTTCCTTAGGGTTAAAGGTCAGTCCATTTGGTTAAAGCACCTCCTCTAAGGAGCAGTTCTAGCCATGTCAGGGAAATGCAGGAGGACAACAGAAGGATGAGCTTCATGAGATTAATCTCATTAGGAGCCCATTTTATCCGAATGGGCCTTTTTTAATGTACAGCTTGTGACACAGATTGTTTATCTTGTAGGACTTTTCCAGTCTGTTTGAGTTTGAGAGAAGCAGAAATCAGCATCCAGGTATTTTGTGCACACAGATGAGGTCTGTGGTTTCATTATTTTGATCATTAGAGCGGATTTAGTCATTCATTTCTGCATCCCAGTGCAAACTCTGCTCCTCTGATCGCCTTATTTCAGCATCATATTGACCCAGGTTGTACATCAAATGATGCAGGGATGCACAAATGTCCATTTTGCTTCCAATAAACATGATTATTTTTGGACTTGAAGTCCTCTAATTGCTGCAAAAGCTCACAGAGACATAAAGGGTGGATGATTTAAAACTTCCTGCCTTTTTCTGAAACTTTTTTTTATTACTTTTTACCATTGTTCACTCATAAATTCTGTTAAATCTCACAGTTTTGAGATAATTTTCTCAATATCCTCATCTGTGTCCTGCCACAGAGCCCTCTTGTGGTACCCTGCTGCAACTGCAGTTCTGTGCAGGGTTGAGGATTATTTGTTTACATAAATCTGTGCAGCAGAGAAGCAGATGGTCATCCTTTTAGCAGGATTCATCCCTTACTAATAAGATGTTTTTCTACATTACTGAAAAACAGTGCAGATTTATTAATAAATTAACAATAAATACTTGTGATCCTGCATGATTTTCAGTCAGAAACTATTAAAAAATAGTTTAAAGAAGTATTTTGAATCTTTCTGAGACTGACAGCTTTGTGTGGGATTTTATTTTCTCCACCGAAGGAAATTCTGCACATTTCTGAATGGAAAGTTTCAAACCTACAGCTCCTGTCCGTCAAAAAGAAAATGCTGTGCTCTAAAGCTATGTCTAGACAAATTTATCTCTGAGCTTAAAGAGCGTAGAAATGCTCAGATTAGGGTATGATCTCCTCACGGGAACAAGATTATTGAGTTAACTTCATATACTGTCAGCGATGTGGCTCAAAGCGTATGTTGTTGTTATAGATAATCTGTTGCATTTAAATCTTTTTAAAAGTTTTTTGTCATTTTGAGAGGAAGAGTGCAGAAAGCTGGTTTATGAGCTCAATTATAACATGAATGATCATATGAAGTTCATATTTAGTCTTTTAATAAATGAGGTAGGAGGTTCTCAAATGTCATTTAATACAACAATGCCAACCTCTAGTAAGATTTCATTAGGAATGAAGATTTGTTGGCATAAAAATGATTTTTGCCTCGACAAGTTTTGATTTTAGTGGCTCAGAAATTTCTATGTTTTTTCTGGAAAATTTCAGACATTAGTCAGAATATTTCTGAGTATATTCTGTAATTTCTTTATTTTTAGAGTTCAGAAAGTTCTTTCTAGAAAATTTCTGGTATTAATCTCAACATTTCGGAGTTTATTTATAATGTTTGAAGCTCAGAAATTTCTGTGTTTTTGTCAAGAAGATCTCAGAGATTAATTTTTTTCCTCTTGCAAATTTTTCAACTTTTAGAGTTCAGAAATTTCCACGTTTTTTTTCTAGACATTTTCAGAGATTAATCTCAATATTTTTCCCTCTCAAATTTTAGACTTTTGAGCTCAGAAATTTTCCATTTTTTTCTAGAAAATGAATCTCAATACCTCTGAGTCTTTTGGCGGGGATTTACTACTCTTTTCCAACAATGGCACTAATTTTCCATCGTAAATAACATCCTTAAAGTCTGTCCAGAAGGTGCAAAAAAAAGAAAACATTCTCAGATTTTAAGTGGGTATATTTAGGACGTTCCTGACTCACCACTGACCAGCAGAAAGGTCTGATTTAAATATTTCCACTTATATCAGCTAGTTTCCCAAAAGAGTTACTTTCAACGAACCGCTCCATGAGGAAGCAGAGCTGTGAAAGGTAAAAAGCCGCCTTGTGAAGCGGCGGCCAGCAGGAAGGAAACCCACTGAGCTGCTACTGGAAGCTCCAGACTGTTTATTTTATCACTCTGTGTCTCTTCATGGAGATTTAGGAGAAGAGAAAAGGTGGAGCTGGGCACCGCCTGCAGGGAAGTCCTTCAAGAAATGTGTGCCAAGTGTTTATAGTAACAACGGACATTTATAGCAACAGAGGAATCCCTTGGATGTGATTCACTTGTTCTCTGTGTTTGTCTGGAGTTTCTAATAATGAGCGCATTCGTCGCTCAGGACAGTCTGGCGTTTCACTTGGGTTGAATCAGCAGCCATTTTGCAATAGGTGACACCTGAATGTCCATTACTGTCCTTGTTAGTCTCTGGGTATTTCCTTGTCTTTGTTCGTTTATCTAAATCTTTCCCACATGTACTTTTCTAATCTGTTCTCTCCATGTTGAGTCATGCCAGAAAAAAAAAAAAAAAACTGCACAGACTGGAGGTTCAGGAGTTCATGTTTTTGGATGAGATATGGTTCTGTGAATAAGTGTTTGCACCCGTTTCTCTGAGTTTGGTTCCTTTGTCCTACCTAAACGTTGACAAACAAATCGAAGGTAAACACAAAATGTCGTTTTGGAAGCAATTATTTTATATAATAAGAGAAGAAACCCAACCAGCCTGGTTCTTTGTGAAAAGTAAAATGTTTCCCTTTGTTTGGGAAGTTAATTTAAGTCAGGGATTTTATCTTGCTTCCTTCCTTCTATAGTTAGAATATTTGTTCAGATGAGGCCCGTTTATCAGATTAAAAGTTAAACACACTTTTCATTAAGCTCACATTTACGTTCTCTAACTTTGTCAACATTCTCAACCTTTTTTTCTTTTGGTGTCTTTTACTAGTTGGGGAATCAACCATTTCTTTCTAGGTTTCAGGTCCAGAATATCCCCAATTACTCCTCTAGGGTTTGTTTAGGTCACCATGCCGATAGACTTTGACTAGGCTGTTCTGGAAAAAATTCTGTAATGTGACAAAATGTAAAAAAAAATTACCTGCAAAGGTTTGAATGTAGAAGTATAAAATGCAGAGTTGGATAGTAAGTAATAACTTGAGTTTCTTTGTTATGGTCTATCATCTCTACTTTTTTCTTTTACTTGAGTGAAAATATTTTTTCTAGAGTAAAATCCAGAAATTTTACTGTAAGAGTAACAATCTTGTTCTGACCCTGGGAGTTCTGTTCGAAGTTTTTCTTCCTGTCTGGGCCAAACTGGTCAGCTGTTTCTCTCCTCTTGTGCCAGTTGTCCAACAAGACAAAGAAGGCTCCTCTTTCACACAGGGACACAGAGAGGGGGGCTGCAGCGCCGCTTAATCCACACAACCACTGCAGGTTTTTGCAACACAACCTCCTGTGAGCCTCCAGGAGCCTCCAAGCCACACAACTTCTGACATATCACTGCAAAAACACTAAATCCTTCCAAATATTTTTGGTGTATTTTCTAGTGCAAATATCTTAGTGCAAAACTAACATACAAGTAACTTTTCAGCAAGACGATGAGCTTGTTTTGAGTCAATAATTCCTTAGTAGTTCCACTGGCAGATTATTTCAGTTCATCAAAATTAAGACATTTTTGACTTAAAACAACACACATCTACCTGTAAAGTGACTTGGAAGATAGTTTAGTCTTATTTCAGGTGTATTAAGATATTTGCACCAGAAATTAGACCACAAATTCTTTGCAAGAATTTGTGTTTTTGCAGTGTATCACTCCATGATACACTGCACTTCTCCTAAATGCTTCATTGCACTGCAAAACACAAAATCTTACCAAGTATATCTAGTCCAAATATCTTTGTACATTTAAAATAAGACTGAACTTACTTATAAAACACTTTTCAGCAAGAAATAGGAGCTTGTTTGACTCAATAAATAAAAAAAATTGCTTGTTCCACCAGCAGATTAATTAATTTAAAACTTGGAAAAATATTTTTGAAATGATCTGCCAGTGAAACTAGAACCATTTTTAAACAATATATAGAAATTAGTGACTTAAAACAACTCGTATCTTGCTGAAAAGTTACTGGTAAGTCAGTTTTGCTTCATTTCAAGTGTAAAACTACTTGGTAAGATTTCATGTTTTTGCAGTGTGCATGTTAATGAGTAAGTTTCTTCTTCTCCTAACACTTTATCTTCATCTTATATCTCTACCCAGCTTCTTATTACATCTGCAACTCCTCCAGAAACAGAACTCCTTCCTATATCAGATCAGAGAGAGAGGAAAACGATACCATAGCTTGGCAGAGGTTTCACATTGTGTCCTTTTCCCTCTCATTGCTCCAGGAAAATCTTCATTAAATGCCACTGTATCAAGTAAAGGTATAGTGTGGCCTGCTTGAACAGAGAGCTAAGTGTTGGAGGACTCTACAGACGTTAAAAAAGATGTGCCAGCTACACTCCGCCTCAGACATTTACAGAAAGGACAGGCTTAATAACATGAGGGGAAGTGGAGTGAAACAGAGGAACGAGGAAGCCTTAAAGTGGAGAGACGGGGGAGTAAATGGAGTGATCACAATTAGTATCTAGCTCACAAGATCTGTGAAGTGGCCTAGAAAAATACGAGGGATGCCCAGAAAATGGGGAGCCTGGTCTTAACCAGGTCAGAAGAGGGAGGCGGGATGAAAATAAGGTTGTTTATGGGCTGTGTGTGTGTGATTATGTAATGAGTTGCAGTCTCTGGATGCTTCCTGCCCATCCCCAGCCGGCTGTGGCCCTGGAGGGGGAAAAGGATCGGGTCGTGTCGCCTCACATCAGCATTATCAAACCGAAGGGGGGGCTGAGTCTGTAAACCACGGGGGACATACCCAACACCCCGAGGGTGTGTGTCAGAGAGGAAGCCTGACCCAGAGACGCAACGAGAGGGGCAAAATGAGCAGTCTAGTGACAGACAGTCAAGTCCGAACCAAGCAAATCTATAGAAAATAAGTGAGTTTGAAAGATTACAAGGAGATTTAGAAAGAAAAATATAAAGAAACAAGAAATGATTCAAGAATTTTGAGCTATAAAATTAGTCGTGTGAGCAACAAAGTGACATACAGTCATGTCTGAATAAAAAAATACCCTCAGAAAACAGGAGTTTAAAAGATTTCAAGGAGAAAATATAAAAAATAAAGAAAATTTCTCAAGAGTTTTGCGCTCTAAAATTAGTTATGATCCATCTTTCAGTAAGACCATTTACCATCTTTCCTCTTCAGCTGAAGTATCAATAACAGAAATCCCGTTTTGCTCCCGTTTTGTGTGGGGAAGATGAACAATCCACCAAAAACAGAAGGTTTGAGTAAGATCACAAAAAGAAGATAAAAACTGATTTATGTCCAGCAATATGAAACCCTCTGGCTGTAAAAAAAAAAAAAAAAAAAGCCTGAAGAGTCAGACTCCGAACAGAGAGGATATAAAATGTCCATCTGTGGCGTCCCCTCTCACTGTTTGACCCCTCAAAGAAAAGGCGGCTTTGTGATTTCTCTCTGTATCGCAATTCAAACCTTCTTAAACCCAGGATGTGTTTTCAAATCCAGACCACATGAGATCTCTGGCTGAACTGCACAATGTCTGGCAAAAGTAAATCTGTTGAACTTTTCCACACCGTGTCAAAAGTGTGGAAGACCCGCATGCTGTGTCTAACACAAAAAGACTTAATTCACTAATTATGTGCCTTTCCGAAGACAGTAGGTTGAACTGGGTTTTATTTAGTGGCATCAGAGTAAAGGAGGTTTTATACCTTTTAGAGCGACAGAAACTGACTTTAGGTTCTGCAAGGAAAAAGACCGGAGATGAAAGCTGAGTCAGCAGCTGCTCCTCTTGGCGTGGGAATGCCTGGATCTCTATGGAGCTAAATTAAGGCCAAAACGTTTGTTCAAAATAAATAAATAAATAATTTAACTGAAGAAAAGGCTTTGAGTGACCTTTCCTGTTTTATCCATTTTTCACTCCACGCTGTTGTTGTTTTTTTATTTGTAAGCAGCTATAAGATGTGGTGAGGAAGTTACTGAACATGCTGTTGCTAGGTAACCAAAGTTGGGGGGAACTTAAATCTGTAAAATAGTTTTGAACACTGTTCTAAGTTTCACATCTTTTTTTCCCAGTTTCAAAACTTTTTTTAAAATTTCAAACTTCAATTTCAAACTATTTTTCCTGTTTCAAAATATTTTTTGGTTTCAAATCTTATTTTCAGTTAAAAACAATTTTGGTTAGAATTTTTTATTTCAAATCTTTTTCACTCTAAAACTTTTGTCGCACTAATTTCCAAAGTAATCTTTTTTTTCTAACTTTTCAGTTTTAAAAATATATTTTGAAACTGAAAAAATATTTGAAATTGAAAAAAGATTCAAAATTACGTTTCAGATTCAAACTTGTTTTTTTTCCAGTTTAAATTTTTTTTTATTTGAAACCTTTTTTACTTAAAACTTTTTTCTGTCAGAATAATTTTTGAAACTTTTTCAAAACTGAAAAAATGTTTTGAAATTGAAAAAAGATTTGAAACTGTAAAAAAAATTGAAAGAAAAAAATTTTCAAAATTACATTTCAGAATAAAATTTTTTATTTCAAACCTTGTTCACTTAATTTTTTTTTTTTCAAACTTTCTAAATAATTTTTGGAACGTTTTTGAAACTGAAAAATACAAGCTTGAAACTCAACAAATATTTGAAATTAAAAAAAATTACCTAAAAAAATTGAAACAGGAAAAAAAAAAAAATTATGTTTCAGATTTAAAGTTTTTTTTCAGTTTCAGATTTTATTTTTTTGTAGTTTAATTTCTTTTTGTATCAAATCTTTTTTTCAGTCTAATGTTTTTTTTAGTATTATTATTTTGAACAAACCTCATGGCCCCAATGTAGCTCCATAGATTCCCCTTGACTCCTCTCTGTTTCGCCGGTGTTTGAAGTGGCTCTGTTACCTCAGTAATGGCGGCCACATGGTCCTTCATCTATGAGCCGATAAAGCAACTCCTTGTTGTTGTTTTTTTATCTTTTCTTCTTCTTTCTGCTCTTGTTTTCACTTACTTCACATAATAGCCATGAAGATTATTTATAGTATGTCATGTAGTGTAAATTCTTGGCAGCAGACTGAAGTTCCTGTTCTGGTGGTGACTTAGTTAACTTCCCCTCCTGACTGTGTGTTGATTCATAGATAGAATTTATTCTCAGCACGTCTCTCACCACTTTTCCGAGAACGTATGACTTTTTTTTTTCCCCTTTGGTGTCTTTTTAAAGCTCTTCTGGCTTCTTTCATTGTTCAGCCCGTTTTCTGCTCCATCCATCTGTTTATGTGTTACAGTTTGTGGGTTGGTGGTGGGAGTCATTGTAAACCTAAAGTTATGTCTGATACGCCCAATTTCACAACCATGCGGTTTCTTTTGTAATATAGCTTGAGTTATGAGGCTGATCAGTGTGAGAAGATTAGTCTCTGATTTATTTGAAAATTAAAATTTAACTGAAATATTGGTTCTTTTACGGAGTTAATTTAAACAGAGTTTGCGGGATTTTAGAGCAGATGCAGAAAATGTTTTATGGGATTATGAGGATGTTTTGTAATTCTTTAAAGATAATCACATTTTTTTTCAAGTGCAATGAAATTGCTTGTTCAATCACTTTTAGTTGGAGATTTCAAATTCGTTTTTAAAGCTGGGTCTTTAAACAGAGCTGGCCCAAAGCATAAGCAAACTAAGCAGCTGCTTAGTGCAAAAAACATATAACATTTAATTCTAAATCTGACATTAATTGAGAGAGAAAAACTGTAGTTAAGGTTACCAAGGTTATTTGTGTTAGTTATTTGGTAGAATAATGAGATAGATGTGTGTTTTTTAGCAAATTTTAACCCGGATATAGAAAAATGTGAAAAGAAAATTCAGCCTTGTACATTTTTCTTTGTTTTTGTAAAGTTTTATGACAATGTTATAGTAAATATAGTATTAATTATTCTGTATTTTGTACAAGAGTTGCACATAGTTACATATCTACACATATTATAGACTCCCATAAAATTTGGAAATACATTTTACTTACTTTACTTCTTTTTGTATCAAGATTTTTTTCAGCCAAGTTTTCTCAAGTTACGGTATTTTGTGACTGAGGGGGAAAACATATGCAAATTTTTAATCCAAAAGGGTTCAATCTCTAAATCTGAGTTAAAAAAATAACTGAAAAAAATTTCAACATTTATGAGAAATTGTTTTGCTCGAAATAGAGACGTTGTTATATTACAACATTGGGACTTTACCTTTCAACAATTTAGAAAAGAAAAGCTTTGTCTGACTCTAATTAATAGTTAATTTTGCAACAATTAAGTTAACTGGATGCATTGCTGTCAAAACGTTGATCATAGATTAAAAAGCATTTCTGTGTAAACTCTGAGTCACTGAGTCTTGAACTGAAATTCTTGTTTAAATTGCATTTCAAAAAACTTTTTTTCACATAGTAAAAAAATACACTTTTTCAAACCTAATCATCAGGATAAACAACACAGAAATAAATCTATTATTATATGATAACATAGTTGAGACTAGTTTTGTGGAATTATTAAAAATATATTTTAAATGATAACGTAATGAAAAAAATATTACTATTATTATTTCCCTCTACTATTTTTACTACTACCAACAATATTTATGTTAATTTGGCACATTGAGAGTTGCTCATTTGTCTTGAGGAGTTTTGTTTTGATCTGATGCTATAAATAATAACAATGGAGCATTTTCTAAAATTATTTTTTGCATCATATAGAGCGAAAAGAATGCACGAACAGAAATACTGCATAAGTACGTAATTTAATCACAGCAGCTCCTTTCTGCAGCCTGCTCTCGGGTTTGGGTGCAGCCAGAGGGAGCCCGCACGCTGCAGCTCTGCAGGGCGGACCCCTCATGCCTTTTGGTTTCTGTCCTCGGGCGTCAAGGTAACCACCGCAAGAAAAATGATATTTCCGGAGAATAATTGCTATAAAAGCATTTCAAAATTCAGTTCTTAGAGATGTTGCTTCTCCCGTGTGAATCCTGTTTTCTGAAGACAATCCATTCTCGAGTATTCAAGTCTATAAATACTACAAATGAATCAAGGTTACCAGAAGTGACTTCATTATTGTTTTTTTTTTTTTTTTTTTTTACACTTTTCATTACAGTATAAACATTTATTTCCGCCCCTTTTCTTGAGCTTTAGACAAATTCCTTTCCATGACTTTACTTTGAAGGCCGCCTCTCGTCGCTTCCTGCGTTCCGAGGCCGCCGCTGCCGTTTTCCAGGCAGGGATTTAGAAATGCACAACTGATGCGCTTTGGCGGAAGGAGAAGAAGAAGAAGAAGAGGAGGAGGAGGAGGGGGAGGCAGGGCAGCGCAGTGGACGTCCCGAAAACAACGGGAACAGAGTTGGGAATTTTTTTTCTCTCCCCCCTTTTAGGAGGAAGGAAGCTGGAAAAGTGTTGAACATATAAGTTTGCGTCTGAGCGGGGCATTGTTCAGTTTCACCGCTCCCCGAGCTGCCTCTGTTGCCGCTTGCGCTGCAACAAAACTGCGTCTCCTTATTGCAGCAACAACACTTTCTGCCGTCCAATGAATGGAGTTGCTTTCTGCCTTGTTGGAATACCACCCTTCTCAGAGAGCAACGTAAGTAGCCGCTTCTGGTTCCGTCCTGCTGCTGGTTTTAGTTTGGACACGGCGGAGCGCGGCGCCGTGGTTTGGTCAGAGAGCGTGATTTCCTAAGAGGCTTAAGTAAGTCCAGTTTACTCAGCCGCTGTGTACACACACTCATCGACAGGCTGCACAGAACCCATGTGTTTGAACAGAGTTTTTCCTCCAGTTTTCGATCCGCTGCTGTGTTGTGAACTGGTCCAGAGGTTTTCCACCCGGGTTGGGTCAGCCTTTTGTCTCTGCTTTTGGAGGCAGGCGGGACGTCCCGAACTGGGATGCTGCAGGCGTCGATCTCTGGTTCTCGGTTTTTAACATTACATAACATTAGCGATGGGCGTTATCACTAAATTTATCTCGATAACGATATCGACAGCGGACGATATTCCAAATTTTCAGCCTTTTATTTTTAAAAGTTGCGTTATAATTCAAAACAATATTGTCAAAAATACTATAATAAAGACATCACAGATGGTATTCCACGTAGTTTTCTTAATTTTCTTTTTTAATTGAATATGGCTACATAAATATGCAACTTCAAAACAGAGTCTTGTTTTTAACATTACATAATATTTGGGTGATATTGCCAAACGTGCCTCCACATTTTCTGCCTTTTTAAACTGAATTTGGCTAAACAAATATGTAATTTCAAAACAGAGTCTTTTGTTTTTAACTTTACCAAATATTAAGAGAGGGCAACATTGACTAAAATACATAGGAAAGCATAAAATGTTAGCAACTGGAATTGAGTTAAATTTGGTGTTAAGTCCCAGTTTGATGCTTTAATTTTAAGGAAATAGAGCAGTGGTAATCTTCAATGTTTGTTTTATCGGAACAACACTCATAACGTTTATATAGTTTAATAGTTAAATCACCAAATATACAGTCATGCATTAATAGGTGCAAACTATTTTAACCGTCAGAAGCTAATCTCCACTTTTAGGGCTACAACCAATAGCATTGTGCCAAAATATTTCAGTCTCCTTTAAAATGTTTAAATATACTGTATGAAAAATCTGCAACTAGTTAGATTTTCCGCAAATAATTTGGTGTTACGTTCCACAGAAAAATCCATGATTAGCTCAATCAGTTAATACTGAACTATCTTCTTTATTAGCTAGATTATCTACATTTTTTTTTGCATCATCATTTGTACCTGGCATCCCGAAACTGTCTTTTGCATGTTTTTTTATTGTGAAATGTGCAGAAAGCACTACTTACTGTAACAACACTCTAAATATCCACTTACCTGATGAAAATTTTTAAGTCACATTCCCAAATGTTACATGTTCCTGACCGGATTAAAATGACACATTAGCATTTTGTGTGTCCAACTAATTGGTGCATCTTTATGAAATATTTACGCAAAGTATTTATTTCTCAAAGGACAAAAAACCCAACCTTTGCTAGAGAGAGTTTGAGGGCTTGAGAAATGTTTAGCGATCAGTTTATGTGTCACAGTGAAGCTATGTGCCAACATGTCAGTCTGGGCTTTGATGTGCTTTTGAAGGAGCCATGTGGTTTGCTATCCTGGCCTGCTGGTGCTTATATATTCTCTCTAGAATAAAGTGAATGTGCGAGGCAGATGCAGAGATTATTTCCTTTGTGTCGTCTGCTGTCTGAGTCCGTACAGCTGTTTGTTTGTGCGTTTGACCCGGTAAAGGAGGTTACGTTTACCTCTCCCTGCCTGTGTGTTTGCACAGTTTTGTTGTAATTAGGATTCTGTCTGTTTTGCTTTCTGTGTTCGCCAGTCACCTCCTTTTTATCTGTTGTTGCAAAGTTTGTCCCCTCCAGCAAAGACCAACACTTCCTCCTCTGTGGTCACGCTTTAATTGAACCCACTGTGGGCGCTTTGATTGAGCTGTTCGTTCAAACGCGCCAGATTCACTTTCATCTGCTCAGTTTTGCCTGTTGGGTAAAGATGAAATGCTTTGTAGGAAACAGAAGCTGTCGTTGTCAATTAGGAAGAAGTTTTAAAGCTTTCTTTCAAAGTAGGGGTGCACCGATTGCAGTTTTCTGGCCCATTTTTAGACAGCCTGATTCTTATTTTGGGCAATGCCAATTTTTAAATCTGAAATGTTGCTAAATGAAAGTTGCTGAGTTGGTAACAGTGGGGTGAAATTGGGCCGATCACCAATTTCTGAAAATTAAGGCTATAAATTGTTGCACCTCTGTTTTCTAAATCCCCATATTGTAGTCTTATCTATCTTCTCAGTACTTTATTTCATTTACTGTATTCATTTGTGGTATTTTAATAAATAATAACTGTAGTTCGTTTACCTAGAAAGTTTGTTTGTTTGTGGAAGTGTGAATGCGCAATTGAACAACCAAAAACCAAACTCTGGTCTGCCTAAAAACCGAAAACTCGGTTTGGTTGAAATGAACTCTGGAGCGGTTTGAATCCATATTTGAATGTGCAAAAACTGGAATCACAAAAATAAACTAGTGTAATGGAAACACACCAATTTTAATTTTGGTTTTATTCAAGTGTGTTTTTGCAAAACTGCTATGGAAATGTTTCTTTTGCATCACACAAGTCATGAAATCAACAATTGGATGTTACTGCCGGTGGAAAAGACGAAGAGGAGGATGATGGCCTAGCATGTTTTTTTTCATGACTTACAAACTTTTTCACGTGTGATATTAATTGCGTTTCTTATTAGATGAGAACACCGCAATTGTGAAATTGTGTTTTTTCAACATTTGTTGAATATCAACAAAGTTTTGCACGTTTGTAATGGAAACTGAAATTTTAAGCTGAAGTTCACTTAAGTCATACAGAGGTACAATGACTCACCTCTGAATTGCTAAAAAACACAAAAAATGATAATTTTTTTAATGTCTGGATTTAAAAACAATTGACGTGAGACTTTAAGCTGCAAAAAAAGGAGGATACCTCTTAGAAGACGCATACTTTTTCGACAGTACTGTGGATAAAGTGGAACAAATCAGGTTAGACGCAGAACAACACAAGAATCTTCCCATGTTTGTTACAAAGTGAGTCGGGCTTTAGGGTGTTGGCTCTTCCTCCAAACCTGTGGAGGAAGGGAGACAACTAGAGCAGTTCTGATGGCGTCCAGTGGGACCTGAATAACGTTGTTACTGGTCCGGCTCTAATGTAGCAGTGCTGTGCTTTATGAGGGAATCAATAGAGGCAGAGGGCAGGGTGAGCAGTGCATCTCATGTCCAGTGCTGCATTGTGTCACGTGCCGCCTCAGCGCTTCGATGATGGGAAACACGAGGCTGTTTTTATGAACGGTTTGCTTCGAGCTGATCCAGCAGATGTTTAAATCATCAAATCAGGTTCTGATTCTGTGCTACACGCTTTCTGTTGATGCGTGAACAGTTTCAGGCTCTAATCTTCCAAAGATTTATGGAGTCTGCTGAGCACTGAGCGTCTTGCATCTCCTCTATCTGATCATTGCACTGCAGACTTCATACTGCAGATAAATCAGCTGGCCTGGGATCGGTTCTTTCTGTCTTTGGAGATTCCCGCACAGCCTGGAAAAAGAAAGGAAAATTGTGGAATCTTGTTGAAGAAGTTTCCAGATCTTGATAAACATAGAAAAAGAAAATACAGTAAAAATGAATCTAACTTCTAAGTAGGAGTTGGCAAAAGTATTGATTAATTATTTTCCAATTCAGTTTCGATTTGACCATGATTGCTATATGAACTCAGTGGATGTGAAGTTGTCTTCTTTGTTAATTGGCGGTTACACATTTAGCTGGGGATTCACATAGTTGATTGACAGCGCTAAGTCCCGCCTCCTGGCTCTGATTGGTAGTTTCTGACTGGCTGCAGTGCATTTCTTCAGATAACAGTAATGGCTCAGGGAAAGATGGATAAGATCTGATTATCTGTTTCATATTGTACTGTTATGTTTGAACAAATATGTAAAAAACATATTTTTTATAAAAGTTAAACACTGCAGCTTTAAATCCCCTATTTCAGTTTAATTTTTCCAGCTGCAGCACCGACCAGACTCGGCCACAAATACTAACTTGCACTATGTGGGGGGCTTAAAACACAAACTCTGGGACTCCAACAAGTTCAGTCGGGGTTGGAGTTGCGTGTAGACCTTGTGACCTTGATGCAGGTGCAGGGAAACGTACACAAACATGAACACCCCTGGATGAAAATCTGAGTGAAAATCGTCTCTGTGGAGAGTTTTACTGTTTGGCCTTCTCTCCGTGTGTTTACATGAGGAAGTCCTTGATGCTGTACAAACATGGAGCTGGCAGTATATAGGTGGGCGAAGGACATCAGTCGTCACTGACCTTGTTTACTGTGGGAAGAGGAGAGCAGCTGCTGCGGCGCGGCTCTGAGCGGGCGCTGTGTGTCTAGCTAATGGCTCTTTATTGATTCTCTTTAGTCAGTCCGTTTACTCGGAAAGAGACCTGAAATAAAAAAGAAATTATGTAAAATTAATCTGTAAGTGGTGCTTAGCAGATGCATCCATAAAAGTGTGGAGTTTGAAGTATTTTCCAGATCTCATCTCTAAAACATTCCTTGTTCTGTTTTCCACACAATGAACCAGAATTCCTGAAAATGTGTTTAGGATAAAACAGTTTTACTGTCCATCCATCCATCCATCCATCCATCCATCCGTCCGTCCGTCCATCCATATGTCCATCCGTCCATCCATCCATCCATCCATCCATCCATCCATCCATCCATCCATCCATCCATCCATCCATCCATCCATCCATCCATCAATCCATCCATCCATCCATCCATCCATCCATCCATCCATCCATCCATCCATCCATCCATACGTCCATCTGTCCATCCATCCATCCATCCATCCATCAATCCATCCATCCATCCATCCATCCATACGTCCATCCGTCCGTCCATCAATCCATCCATCCATCCATCAATCCATCCATCCATCCATCCATCATCTAGTCTTTAATCCATCCATCCATCCATCCATCCATCATCTAGTCTTTAATCCATCCATCCATCCATCCATCATCTAGTCTTTAATCCATCCATCCATCCATCCATCATCTAGTCTTTAATCCATCCATCCATCCATCCATCATCTAGTCTTTAATCCATCCATCCATCCATCCATCATCTAGTCTTTAATCCATCCATCCATCCATACGTCCATCCGTCCATCCATCCATCCATCCATCAATCCATCCATCCATCCATCCATCCATCCATCCATCCATCCATCCATCCATCCATCCATCAATCTATCCATCCATCCATCCACCCATCATCTAGTCTTTAATCCATCCATCCAGCCATCCGTCCATCCATCCATCCATCCATCCATCCATCCATCCATCCATCCATCCATCCATCCATCCATCCATCCATCCATCCATCCATCCATCCATCCATCCATCCATCCATCCATCCATCCATCCATCCATCCATCCATCCATCCATCCATCCATCCATCCATCCATCATCTAGTCTTTAATCCATCCATCCATCTGTCCATCCATCCATCATCTAGTCTTTAATCCATCCATCCATCCATCAATCCATCCATCCATCCATCCATCCATCCATCCATCCATCCATCCATCCATCCATCCATCCATCCATCCATCCATCCATCCATCCATCCATCATCTAGCCTTTAATCCATCCATCCATCATCTAGTCTTTAATCCATCCATCCATCCATCCATCCATCCATCCATCCATCCATCAGTCCGTCCATCCATCCATCCATCCATCCATCCATCCATCCATCATCCTTCCACCCCTCCATCCGTCCATCCATCCATCCATCCATCCATCCATATCTAGTCTTTAATCCATCCATCCATCCGTCCGTCCGTCTGCCATACATTCATCAATTCATACGTACAGAAATATCTGCCATGACTTCACGGTGATTTTCTGTATTTCCATTTTAAAAAGTGTCCAGCAATGAACCGGTTGTCATTTTGAAGTGATAAATTTCTATTTGTTTCTGATCATTGTTTCTTTTTGCTCCCTGATATCCTGGTGATTTTCATGTGGTGTCTCACTGGCAGGCGCTGTGAAGGTTACGTTGTGAAACGAAAGCCCCTCTCAGAAACACATTAGAGCTGATCAGATTGCGCCCGTTGATGGTCCTAGCATGCATTAGTGCCTCCTTTGTTCCTACAGAACCCTGGGAGTGTCTCCGTTTGTGGATTCTACTGAGGAAAATATGAGGATTATGTACAATTCATGGATTCCCTGCGTATAGAAATCTCAGAGCACAAGTTCGGTCTTGCTCAAAAATGCAGGCTGTTCGCTGGATTGGCTTTAAGGCAGCCATGCACGGCTGGCATCAGAGTCAAAGTTCAAAGGTTAGGACGCCCCTATGTCCCCCACTTGTCGCACACTTGGCCTCCAGTGAAGCAGCAAAGGAGGCAGGAGGGGATTCTTGTCACCGTGGGCGGCGGGGGCCACAGAGGTTAAACGGGGCTGTTATTTGCCTCATTTGCATTCAGACGATCTGACCCTGTTTGTTGTTTTACTTACATTGATTCGTCTTTAAATCAATGCGATAAATGCACATTTTTAACCGGATTCTGCAGCAGCGCATGCATACACTCTTGTAAATAAAAAGTGGGGATTATTCAGGAATGCAAAAGAGAAAGAGAGAGGTGGAGTGAGGAGGAAAACAGGAAAATTAAATAAAGAGAATCACGATGAGTCATCAGAAGACAATGAGGCCACAGTGAAGAAATAAAAGGTGAGCACAAAGAAGTAGGAAGCATGTTGTCCTGTCAGTCTTTGCTCATTGACTCACTTAAAGATCGTAGAATGAGGGATGGATGTAATAAAAAGTTTTCAAAGAAGTAATGGGAAAACATCATAAAAAATGATTAGCTTTAGATGTCACAACACAGAGACTCAACATGTTGCTTCACTGTGTAACATAACCTCTTGAGTTGCGATTTTTACACGTGAACATGATCTCTGGGAAACGTTTAGCAGTCCGTCTCTAAACGGATACAAGTTATGCACAAAACTGGCCTTCATGACGCCCGCTCTACTCCGCCTTGTAAAAGTATCCGCATTTAGCTAAACTAAACCCCAAATTCTTGATATAAACACAAAAATACAAAACATAAAGGCTGAATCTGAGCTAATTCTGTTTATATTACATTTCTGCTGTTACCAATTACAGTTATAATGTTGTTTTAAGACATTTGCTGTGTTTATTTACACACAGTTAGAGCAAGAACATTGAGTGTTTACAGTCCATTTAATATTAAAACGAGTTGTTTCTTAATGAATTATAAATGAAATTTTCAGCTAACAATTTTTAGAAAAATCAAGAGGAAAATTGTATTTCAGACACAAGTATTGAAATTCATTGAAAGTCCTTGTTAGCTAGAACAGTATGTTATTTAAAATGACATTTGAACAGATGTACATGATGCTGGAAATCTAAAGCAAATATTATTAAAGTTATTTACATACTCCACAAGAACAGAGAAATGTTTTTTCTTTCAGGGTCGCAGGAGCAAAATTACATCATTCTGTTTTTTCAACCCTAGTTTGGGAGTTCCTGTAGTTCCTGTTCTTGATGTATATTTAACTATTTTATTTCCAGAAAATATGGGTGTGAGAGACCATAAATAACCTCCTAGGAGTTCTGCATTTTAATTCTTATGATGTATGAAATGTCCTTTTTTGAACTTTTCATTGTTATTCTGGCAGCCTAATGTAAAATATAATAGGAAAATGCCCTGTTCTTGTGGAGCTCTTACAAGCCTCCAGTTGTTTTAATTTCCCAAACAGCAGATGCAGACAAATGCATTTTTTCCCAGTAATACCTTGTTGTTGAACTTGTAGCTGGATAGAACACTATCTGAATTCTACACGCTCGAAGGAAGTATTTTTTTTATTGTTTATTGCAAGTAATTTTGTTATCGGAACACTCACCGACTTCATTTTCCTAACGTTGTGCAGCATTGTTGGTTAGGTAGCCTGTAGTCTGCTGCTTAACACTTCTGGTGGTGTAGCCTACTGACATCTCCCCTGTCCTGTCAGAATAGCATTACATAAACTACAGTAGTGGGTGGGGCTCCTTTACTTTCCAAACAGACAAGTTTTTGTCTTGGAAATAAGATTCGCAGCGACGAGCAACTGGTAGTGTACTGCTGTTGTGTTAGTTTGGGAGACACAGCACCGTAGGTGACTGTTTGTTAAATGGAGTAAGGGGCCCTTAGCTTGAGAAACACTGTCCTATAAGGAGGTGAGCTCCTTCAGACTAGCCGGCAACAATTAGCAAACAGCTGGTGAGCTTGATATATGAGCGAAACGTTGGTAAAAACACTGTTATAGGATTAATAGAGGAACGATGTGATGAAAACGGAGTTTCAGAAAAAGTGTGAGAGGCCCAATTTTAAGCCATTATATTACAAAGTAACATTTCTTTTGAGTCATATTTGATATATATAGCTTTTTCTTAACAACTGGAGTTAAAATAGTTACATGATTGTGCTATAAAATGGCACCATCTGCCTGAAAAATTTATAAGTCTTCCCCTTTAAATGCTATCATGGGAATTTTTCTCTCTGTGTGTTTCAAATGTATAGCTTTCTATAAATTGTAATCAGTTTAGTAGAAACTAGTGCAAATCAAAGATGAGTTAAGCTAAATTAACAAACAAGATTGATTAAGAAGCATTAAAAGATTGTTTTAGTTTGAATGTTTGTCCCTGAAAGAACCTCCCTCAGTGCTTACATTTGAAAACTCCAACAAAGAGGAGAATTTTTGCCTTATTAACCATAGAATGTTGTTTGCTTTCTCTGCTAAACTGCCACATCACAAAGGATGCTCTGGGCTTGTTTGCACTGTAAATGGCAGCCGGCCAGCCTCCATCCATCACAGCTCTACTCGAGATGTGATGAACTACAAACAGGAGGTCACACGCAGCAAAGTTTCGTCAGGGTCACGGACCCGACGCTCTGACCTCCATCCCCGCTTTCACAACAGCAGAGCTGCAGAGTTCACTGTCAACTTCAGGGACAGTACGTCCTTCTGTTTGCAAGCAGCCCCAGAGGGATGGAGGAGGTTGTTTTGACAGGGAGGCGAAACCACGGGACAGAGATTATTGGGGAGGCTAATGAGGAGCCGAGGATGCTGGGAGGAGATGGAGAGCTGCGGTTTCTCCTGATGCCTGCTGCTCCAGAACAACGCGGCCTCTGGTTACATGCTTGCTCAGATTTTCTCAAAGGATAACGCTGGTCATGTGTTTAATGTGGTATATGACCTGATGTTCGAAAATGTTGCTCCTATTTTTATTTTTTTTATTGTGCAGACCTTTTAGTGTGAGTTGTTTGATGCTGCCCACGTTCATGCCTTTTAAGCTTTGGTTGAATGAAAGAAGTTCAAATGATTTCACCCTTAACTTTGCACTTTCATGTTCAAAACATCAATCCTAGAGCTGGACCAGCAGTTTCTGAAGCAATTCAAAAAAAAAACAAAGGATCCTAGATTTTTTTTTTTTTCTATTTGTGATTTCTCATGGTGGAAAAATAGCATACTCTGTTTTAGTTTTGGTGTTTTAGTAAAGGTGATCCAAGATCTTAAAATATTTTAATCCAACTTAACATTTATGGTAGACTCTGATGTCAGTCCCTTTATTTAGTTTTTGGTATGAAGTGTTTGTGCTCATGCACTACAAAAACACAAAATCTTACCGAGTATTTTTGATCAAGTTTCTAGTGCAAATATCTTAGCACATTTGAAATAAGATAAAACTAATTTGCGAGTAACTTTTCAGCAGGATATCAATCTTGTTTTATGTCAATAATTCTTTAATATTGATAAAAAATTACATATTGCATATTATTTCAGTCATAATATGAGAAAACTGTGTCCTTATGAGTGAAATAATCTGCCATTGGAGCCAGTACTTATTTTAACATCAATATTAAGGAATTAGTTAATTAAAACAAGCTTCTATATCATGCTGAAAAGTTACTTGCATGATAGTTTTGTCTTATTCCAAGTGTACTAAGATATTTGAACTATAAACTCGATCAAAAATGCTTTTGCAGTGTTTGCTTTTTTAAAATTTCTCCAGTTTTCTTTGGCCTTATCTCTCCAGTAGTCTTCACTCACATGTAACTTTGCAAAAACTGAGTCCTGTTTATGCTGTCATATCATGAACTTTAAGATCAGTCTTTGAGATTTAGCTGCTTCTAACTGCGAGGTTATACCTCTCTAAAGCAATTGCTGTTCTTTCCTTTTTGCCGTTGTGTTTACACACCAGGATGTATCCAGAACAGAAAACTGTTAATCAGTCAATAATCAGCTTCGATTAGTAGCATCTGTGATTCTCTCCAACCAAACTTTGTGGGAAGCTGGACTTAGTTTCTTTCCACACACATCCATACCATTTTGGCTTTGTTTCTGTTTAATAAATAGTGACAGTCTGGAATGAAAGTGTGTTTTCATACACTTGACTTTAGATTTAAACATTGCTAGAACCCGGTAGAAACCAGATCATTTTTATCATGTCGTGTCTCGAGGATAAGAGAACTTGGACACGACGGTGAATTAAATGCACCGTATTCACTGCAAAAGGACAGAATCTTACCATGTATTTTTGGTCTAGTTTCATGTGCATATATCTTAGTATAGTAGAAATAAGACAAAACTAACTTACAAGTAACTTTTCAGCAAGATGCAGAAGCTTGATTTGGTCAATAAATCTTTAATATAGATGAAAAAGTACTTATTGGAAAACAATCTGCCAATGGAACAAGCACTTTTTCATCAATATTTAGAAATTATTTACTTAAAACACGCTCCGATATCTTGCTGAAAAGTTACTACTTGGCAAGATTTTGTGTTGTTTCTATAAACTCATGTCAATTTGAAACTTGCAGCATCATGTTTCAGTTTGTGTCAGAATAAATCTTTAAACATGTCTCAACTCTAAGCGGTTCTGCAGTAGTTAATGAGTCTTAATTGCTCATTCTGTGGTTTTTCTTTTTGGATCTGCTTGGATTGAAAACAAACCCTCACAAATAACAGCAGAGCGAGGCTCGCCGCACACATTCAAATGCGGTAGCTCTACACACTGACAGAGTCGTGTTCTCGCTTATATCTGTGGCTGCTTCTTCCTCCTCATTGCAGCTTTATCTGCATCGCTGCGTTGTTTAAGAGGGAAGTTTTTCTTTTTTTATGGCAGCTGACTTCTTCAAAGCTTCAGATTTTCCCTTTATCCCCGCTCCTGTCTTTGAGTGATTGCTTTCTGCTCAGACCCCCTCTTTATTACCTTCTTTGGTCATCTGCTTAAGGATACTCTCCTGTTGTTGCTTTCATTTTTCCAGTTTCGCCGGAACGTTATGTCCGAGCGCGCTGTTTCCCCCTGAGCTGTCACCCTGGTTTTATTTGTGCCATAAAAGGTTTTTCTCTGTGTGATTCCTCTACCTCACTTCCTCCATTGATAGGCTGCAAAAACCTAAAAGTACAGTATGTTTCTGCTGCTTGTGCACTCCCTCTGAGCAATGCCAGCTTGGCTTTTATCTCCAAAACAGAGTGGAACCATATGTGAGGGTGGGCCTCTTGTGTCGCAACCCTTTATCTGTCATTAAAACAGAGAGACCCCTCTCCGTTTGAGAATGAGGGTCTGATCTTGTGAAAGGTCAGCTTGTATCCAGTGTTGCCCAATTGTGCTGATTTTGAACACGTTTGGCTTGAAAAACAGCTTTGGGTGTGTTAAAACATTTGGCGGGTTTTTAGAGAAGTTTCAGAGGAAAATAATTTCAAAATAGTTGTCATGTTGTCAACAGATTCCACTGATTTTGAAATAAATGAATAAGATAAGCGCAAGAACAGGGTATTTTATTAAGTTTTGTGCTTTTCTGCCACATAATGACATAATCAATTATTAGTCATTGGTTAATAAAGTGTCCCAATGTGACATCAGGATTTTTTGCTGCCACAAAACATTCAAGTTTCAATAGTTGTTTTTCCATTGACTAAATAATTTTGCATATTGTCTTATATATAAATTTGCTTAATGGAAATCTTCAATTTCGGAAAAAACTCGATGGAAACACTTTTTCTTCATCACACGAGTCATGTCATCAACAACCGTACGTTACTGCTGGAAGAAACAACAAAAAACATGACAGGAAGTAGTAGGACATGTGTGTCAAACTCAAGGCCTGGGGGCCAAATCTAGCACGCCTGAGCTTCTTTTGTGGCCTGTGTCCCTCCAGTTTTTCACAAATCCACAAAATTCACATAAAATCAAAAAAATTTCTCAGATTTTTACTGCAGATTTTTCTCAAAATTGGCCCAAATCATTGGATTTAAGTGTCTGCTGCCTCAGCCTCGCCTGATGACACATTATACTTCATGACTCCTATGGCGATTAATAAAAAGTCACTTTTAACATCATACATTAGCACAAATATTATAAACATTTTTCACAAATATTTCTAAAAACATCTGTCATTTGGATTTTTTAAAAACTGCAAAAACATTCACAAGAACCTGGAGGGACTGATCAGTGTGAAAAGATGTTCAATATTATTTAATTTTAAGAAATTAAACAAATTCTTAAAAAGAAATTTTTTTAAGAATCTTAAAAGAAATTTTAAGATGGCGCAGGACGTTCTTTAATGACTTATTGCTTGATTTTAATTGCATTTCTTATTTAACGGAAACTTCTACTACAGAATTGTGTGTTGTTGTTTTTTTTACTTTATCAGAATAGCAACAAAGTTTTGCCACATTGTAAAGCTGGTGTGTTCAGAGTCAAGTCCTTTGCAGTTTGAGTGCCAAGCAAAAATGTTGTCCTGTATTGTAGTCATCTGTATATATGACTATATATGATGCTATCAATATGAATTTTATTAGAGGTTGAGATTTGGCTGCGTTTTTTTTATTTTTTGGAGTTGGACGAGCTTTACGTTGTTTCAGATCTTGCAACCCTGCTTGTACCTGCAGGGTGAACGAACTGAAACGCTAATACAAAGCATCAGAGGCTAAACATCTTCATCACAAGCTGGGCATTTGGATCTTATCGTCCCTTTAAGCACACGTAGAAGAGGGCGGGATCAGGCAGAAAAACCAAGGACACCAGCATCCGCCGTCCTCTGGAGACCAGTCTGAGCTGGGTGTCACTGACTGTAGTGTGTCAACAGGAAGGAGCAGATAATAAGATCCTCCTGTATTCAAAATATGCCGTGATATCAGCCTTGCTTTGGGCTGGAGAGAATTTAGATTACAGTAAAAAAAAACAACTGGAAAGTTCATCCTGAAATGAAGGAAGAGCTGAGACAGATGTGTCTCAATAAATGAGAATATCACCAGAAATGTAATTTATTTTAGTAGATTAAAAAGTTAAACTTGCATATTTTTGTATATATTTGTTTTGTTAAATAACTCTTCAACAATTGCTTATCCTTTATTGTGATAACTTTCTTATCATATTTGATTTATTGTTATCTAAATGAAGTCCAAAACTGTCCGGATCGTTGGGATTGTTAATTTTGCTATTTTCTCCAACTGTTTGTTCAATGAGTTTATCAATAAATTGTAATATATTACTAAATGCAGTTCAGCTTAGTGATACAAATAACATTTCTTTATGTGTTGTAACAAGCATATTACAAATAGGAATAATTTTCAAGAGCAATATTTGTGTTTAGGAGGCTTTGAAAACATTTACTTAAAAAATAAGTAAATGGTCATTTTGTCACAATTTATTGTAATAACACTAAGTCTGTATTGTTACCCTGACTGACCAAATAAGAACATTACATTTTTATTATTATTATGAAAAATAGATAAATGAATAGAAATAAATAAATAAAAAGCATAGAAGTAAAGTGTGAATTTATCTTAAAATAAGCTTCCAGAGTCTGGAGAAAAATTAGAAAGGTTCTAACACCAACCAGTGTAAAATTATTGCTATTATTATTTTTATATTTTTTTTATTTTCTTGGCATTTTTTCCAACAATTATTGTGCGTCTTTTAAAATTCTGGTAATTTTTGGATTTTTTTTGAGCATCATAGGATACATTTGCTTAATTTTGCATCCGGGATATTTTAAAATCTCTTTTGGTCTTCCTAATTGTGTGAGATTTACTAGAAGAGTCTTTACCCAACATAATCCACTGAATTCATCCCATGAGGCTCGGATGTAGCAGCCGCCAACAGCTCCCTAAATGGTTCCTCTGCACACATCTTCCACTTTGAGGATTTGTGGACTGTACGATCCTGCACCAACAGAGCAAAGGGGGACTTCCTCAGTGTTGGGTGAGCAGTGGTGCATGGCAGGAATGTAAAAACCAGATGACCTCAAATGGAAACTCCAGGGCAGATGGAGGCGGTGAGCAGACCATCTCTCCAGTTTGACTGTAATAAACACTCAAGCTCTGCCGATTTTTTTTTCTTTTTGTTCTTTCTATATTTTTAAACCTCTAGGCTCTCTTGAGTTTCCCGATCCGACTTGGCTTCGGCTCCGCCGTGCCCCAGATGCTGCACCGCCGCCTGCTTTTGGGGCCGATTTGTAAGCTCGATGCGGCCCAGAATGAAGGATGACGTCACCTCTAGGTCCCTAAAGTTATAATTTTCATGCTAATTACACAGAAGCAGAGCTGAGCTAAATATAAACATGTGGGCCTGTGTAGAGGGGGGTGAGGTGGCGTTTTTCCCCAGGCAAAGGGGGTGGAGAGAGGGAAAGAGGGTCTAACGGCTGTGTTGCCAGATTGGGCAAGTTTCTGCCCAGTTGGACTGCTTTTGAAAATATTTGGCTAAAAAAAAAAGCAGCTTTGAGCAGGCTGTTAAAATTTAGGCTGCTTTTCACAACATTTTGCGAACTTTTTGAAATGATTCAGAAGAAAATGATTTCAAAATAGTGCGGCAGGAAAGCACAAAATGTTGTTCTTGGGCTGGAAACTGTAAGTCAGATCTGGCAACCCTGTGAAGCGGCCTGCTGGAGCCCGGTGGTTCTCTAAAGAAAGAGAAGGAAACGAGAAAAAGAAGAGGGGTGGGGTCTCCTAATGCAGCGGAGCTCAGACGTGACGCTCTGATTGCTCCCAGCGGTTGTGGTCAGCACAGAGGAGGAGGTACAGTGCAGGGAGAGCAGCGCTAGCTCTCTGCCAGATGTCGTCATCGGTCCTGATGTTGTTCAGATGGCGTGCACGCATCCCGACACAGATGCATCTGCTCTGCAGAGCCTTCCAGCTGGCTCTTCCTCTCAGGACTCTGCCGCAGCCTCCTGATGGAGGCAGCATGGTTCACCTGGAAAGCATCACAGCTTTTTATTTTGCAGTTTTGGCTGGAACTTGGGATGAAAGTTATCGATTTAATGAGTAAACCTGAAGTTGGTTGATCTTATCCATCGACTAGTGATTAATTGGTAATCGTCATTTTCTTAAAAATTTGAGTTTTGTCAGGGTTGACCATCTGTCCATAACATAAAGTGTTAAATTTTTCAAAATATGCTGAATTTAAAGAGATGCAAACCAATATATTTAAGCAGTTCCTAGAATTAGCTGTGTTAAGATGAAACTTAAGGAGCTTTTCAAGTGTTGATATTTTAGAACAGAAGTTCATCTTGCATCCCGTTTCTTTTTCCTGCATGGCCGCCATCTTTGTTTCTGTATCAAAAGACTCAGATTAAGGATGACTAGCAGTTCCCTCTGCTGGATGGTGACCAAACTACAACACTTAAAGACAGCCTAAGAAACAGCAAGCCAATGCTTAACCGACAGGATTTTAACTTGACTCCTACCTTTTATGTCAATTTCTACATTCTTGGAGGATCTGTGATGGGTACTATACGAATAACTTTTACTTACTTATTTAGGCGGCCACCATTTTTGTTTCTGTATCAAATGATTCTGCTCAAAGATTACCAGTGGCGCCCTCTGCTGGATGGCAGCTGTTCCAGAGTCAATTGATTCTGGAACTAATTTTAATCTAACAAGCCATTTATGGATAATTAATCATAAGTTGATTGATTGTTTGCCTCCTTAGCTGTAACAGATTTGTTTTGATTCGTTCTCGAGCATGAAAAGAAAAAGAAAACATTCTGAATTCAGATTTCCAGATTAAAGCTGTGATAATCAGACTCCCTAAACGCGACTTCCAACTCTTGATTTTTACACTTGTGGAAAATCATCTGTGAAATGGGAGTCAGACTTGTAATTCTTTCCAAACATGCAAACATTCAAGCAGTCTGGGTTCCAATGAAAGCTGTGTTGCTTTTTTTTTTTTTTTTGGAGTGAATTTGCTGCTTTACTTGCCATCCATCCATTTTCTAACACCCTTGTCCCTACTGGGGTCGGGAGGTGCTGGTGCCTATCTCCAGCTAACGTTCCGGGTGAGAGGTGGGGTCACCCTGGACAGGTCGCCAGTCTGTCCAGGGCAACACAGAGACAGACTGGACACACAACCATGCACACACACCTAGGGAGAATTTAGAGAGACCAATTAACCTAACAGTCATGTTTTTGGACTTTGGGAGGAAGCCGGAGTACCCGGAGAGAACCCACGCATGCACAGGGAGAACATGCAAAATCCGTGCAGAAACCAGGAATCGAACCCAGGAACTTCTTGCTGCAAGGCAACAGTGCTACCAACTGCACCACTGTGCAGCCCTGCTTTAGTTGCCTTTTTCTGTAATTATCTTGAATAAGTTGGAGAGCAGATGCATGGGAGCTTTGCAAAAGGTTTTTATTGACTTGATCTCTGGCTGCCTCAGTGCAGACCTGAACATAAAGAATGTGCTCGAGGAGAGGAGCCACTCCCTGCTAATCATGTTAAAGTGGAACACCATCTCTCCACTTAGTGGACTGGATTACATGATGTGAGCTCTCTGTGCCAGTATATGTCTGTCTTGCAGATCGAAACTCACGGTGAAATGTTATATTTTCTCCTTTGATTTGATAGAAAAGTACTTCAAATTATTTTTTTCTTTGTCTCTATTTGTATTATTTGCACCAAAGTTACAGGAAATGTGTACCATATTGTTAAAACGTGGGAAAAAGTAACGTATAGTCTGAAAATACGGTAATTATAGTATAGCGCTTTTGTAATGTATGGACCAATTTGTCAACTTCATAGTGAAATGTATTTTACTATGAGTTCACGTGACAAACCATAATTTTAAAGCAAAAGTCATGGTTTTAAAACTATTTACACATCCTGCTTTCCTCTGATACATCTAAATAAAATCCAGTGCAAGCAAACTGAACTGACCCCACGGCTCAGGTGTGAAAACTTTAATTTTACAATGAACAGATCTGGTCTTTATGGATAAAAAGAAATAGCGTTAAAAGAAATTCTAACAAATTGCTATATGTAGAGGAAACACCACAGTAAAACATGGTAGTGGCAGCATCATGCTGTCACCAGGCTAGCTGGGAGTTAACTGGAAGATGGATGAAGCTAAACACACGACAGTCGGGAATACGACAAAAAAACATTCAGCCAAAGCTACAGTGGAATGGTTTAAAACATACTTGTCTGTTAGATTGGCCTAGTCAAAGTTCAGACCTAAATCCAAATGAAATATATAGAAAGCACTAGAAACTATGCTTTCCATATAGTGTAGCTGAACTTGAGCTGTTATGCAAACTAAATTGACACAAAAAAAAACTATTTTACCTTTTTCTTTCACTTCACGATAATAAAGCATTTTGTGTTAGTTTGTTACAAAGAGGTCTGAAGAAAAGTTTATAGTTTATATTTATGATGACTGTTTTCTATCTTTGGTCACAAGTCTGTCCAAATGTACCCTCTTTATCGTCCTCTATCTGTTAAGGCCCACTCTGTCCAGTAAATATTCCCGTTCTTGTGATCCAAACTTCAGCCAACATTCCCGCCTCCTTGTTTTCTCCTTCCCACTTTCTATCTGGCATTTTCTGGTTTTTCACACACTGACTTGTGTATCCGATGTTCCCTTGTGTCATGAGTTCATTTTTATTTGCTACCCATGTAACAAAAAGCTTATTTGTTCATTGTTTTCTGGAGCGGAATGACAAAGGGCTTCCCTCTTATCAAACACAGTGCAGATTAATTTAGGATATTTGAGAATTTTAAGATTGTCAAATTGCACAACTTATTCCTGGTTTGCATGTACCGGCCTTTCTCCCATCCTCCTTTCATGGCCGCTAAAGCCCCCAGCAGGTGTGACCTCTCCGACCTCCAGCTGCTGCTTTCCATTCAATTTTAGTTCTGACTTTAAAAAAGCCTCCAAAAGGTCACCGATGATCATCATGTTGCACAATTTCATCTTACACTTTCACTTTTCTGTTTACTGTTGCTGTGAAAATACTGTACGTGCTGCCGGGCTCAGGCACGGTGACACATTGGGTTGTGGCTGCCCTCTAGTGGTACATCCCGGTAACTTCACCCTATGCCTGTAGGTTCCGAGTCAATGAGATTTACTGGAGATTAAAGTTAAAATTAACTCGCTTCAAACTGCCACGCCCCGTTTTTAACTGGTAAATTGCATTTGTAGAATCCACTTCAAAATGACCGTCTAGACCAAGACATCGACTCTTATCACCACGCAGAGATTTACTCAACTTTTGGAGCTTAGATCAACATTATGGCTGCAACTAATTATTTTACTTACTGATTATTCTAACAATTAATCAGTTAAAAATTGGCACATTCTGCTGATTTTTCTAATATTGGAAATACATTAAAATAATTAAAACTTTTTGAAATAAGAAAATAAACATTTTACTGTCTAAAATGCAGTAACATCATTCCATTAGTGAATTCTTGATCATTTGTATGAAAGGATGCATCTGCAGCTAAAAAAAATACTTCTAACACCAAAATATGAAAAGTTAAACCGTTTCTGCTTGACTTAACATCAGTGCAGTCTGATCTTTTGATTGATTTTTAGATGACCAATTAATAATTAGATAGCAAAAGGTGCTTAATAGTAAATGGTTTACAGAGTTTTAAGCTAAAATTGCCACTTGAGGAATTCTGGATGGTGCATATTTACAGTCAAAGGGTTTTGTTTTATCTTAAATGCAAACTGTAAATATTTTTTGTACAGTTTTTACCTAATAGCTGCTCTGAGAGCTTTGTTGTTTCAGAAAATGCCACTTTTAGAGTTTGTATACTTCAGTTGTTGATTAATCAGTCACTAAATTAGTTGACAATTTATCCGATTTTTCGTTTCAGCCATACGCTGCAGTGCTTGAGTTTTGTCTTTCTCTTATTTGGGAGCATTTCTTTCAGGATCTAACAGGATCATTAAACTTTATTTGAGGTTTTAAAAGGTTTAAAGACATTTGAAAGTTGAACTTCCTGGAGTGATTTCTCCACAAAGACAATCCTTTATTTTTGTCTGCGCCGTTTGGTTTTCCATTGTAAGCAGAAAACCCAGACTGTCCCCTGGTGACCCTTTCTTGAAGTTTTGCAGCCTGTGTTTAGAGAAAACACCCCATCGTTGTGTCTGCACTTTAGTTTGCTCATGACAGCAGACTGAAACTCTTCACTCTTCTCTTTGCTGCGTATTTTTCCGTGAAAGCTCATTTTTTATAGCTGTGTGGGTGATTTAGGAAAAATACTTTTTGTCTGGCAAGGAAGTGACTCAGAAAGTTTTCCGTGTTTTAAATCTGTAGGCCAACGATCTAAAGAGGACCAAACATATCAGTTTCCCAATCTATCTGCTTCACCAGCAGCAATGCTTGACTTTATCCTGCTTCAACTATCTCCTCACTTTTCTCTGATATGCTTGTTGACAAATCCGGTCTGGAGCCACAGGATATTATTTCCTTGGGATTAGTAACACATGTTGGCTTTTGATTTCTTAACTTAAAGATCTTTGTCAAAACCAAGTTGCAGTGTGTCAGATAGATTGAAGACAGATAAGAAAAACTTATCTGAGGGTAGAGGGTCATGCAGTAGTCGACATGCTTTAGCATGTTTCAGACCAACAATATGTCCATTCATTGGTTTCTGTCTATCCATCCATCTCAATTTACTACATTTAGGCCTGTTTAGTTTTTGCTATGGGCTAGCTAGAACAATTTTTTGTTGCATACCTTTTGAGGGCAGATGGGAAAAACTTTCTATGATGTTTAGTTGTTGCTAACGGCTAGCTAGCTTTATTTTTTGGTGCTTACCTTTCAAGGACAGATAAGAAAAGCTTGCTAACATATTTAGTTGTTGCTAGCGGCTAGCTAGCATTATTTTAGTAATTTTATGAGAACTCCAACACAAAAATAATCCGGTTTTTTCTCATTAACAACTTTTTTTTCATAATTTTAAGACATTGTTTTTGTATAATTGCGTCTTTTATCTGCTAACATTGTGACTATATTTTTGTGATTAAATAACATTTTTGTAGCTTTCTCTGTCGAATAACTCACAGAAGGAATGATTTAAATAAAATCCACTTTTTGAAAATATTTCAATTTCTTTTTTAGGGAAAAATCTGAGATTTTATGTTTCAGCCATATTGCCCTGTCCTGCCCATTGTGATCCCACTTCTGCTCTTGGTTCCTATCCTTGTTTCTCACATTTCTCTCCTTGAAAGAAAAGAATCCTGCCTGGATGGCGACCCAGCAGGGCGGTTCCTCTGGTCTGAACCGCAGAGAGAGAAGAGAACCCCCCCCAGCTTCTGAATTTAAGAGGAGCCATAATTACACAGCTCTGAGTATTTATACCCAGCTGTGACTCAGTGAGACATGTGGGCTGGTTGTGTGAATATGCGTACACTGGGGTTTTTTGCATATTAGTTTGGGTGTTAGAGAAAACACCCAAACTAATATGATGTACTTCAAAAACACCAGAAAATCTGTGTTAACTTAAATGTCCATTAAGGTGGAATTTTTTAACCTTTAAATACAGAAATAAATCAATCTCTCTTGACTATATGACATATATATATTTGATCATTTGCTAATTAATGCCATTTCCATGAAGTGGTTTTGGGAGAAAAAAATGTTTTTTTGTTTTGCCACAATAAATACTTTTGAATTAATTTACTAAAGAGACTACTGCAGGTCTATATGCACGGAGTTTGCTGGTTCTCCTTGTGTACGCATGAGTTCTCTCAGGGTACTCCAGTATCTTCCCTCAGTCCAAAAACATGACTGTTAGGTTAACTGTTCTCTCTAAATTGACCTTAAGTATTTGTGAATGTGTACATGGATAAATAATCTTGTAAAGTATACAGTATCATGTTATTATTGAATTAGAAAAAGAAGTTACTACTTTTATGCTTGTTTAACCATTGCTAACGATTAGCCAACATTGTTTTTTGGTGCATGTCATTTGATATTGATGTTTTAACCTGATTTTTGGAAAGAAATTGCACACAACTTAATCTTTTTAAAAGTACAAGAGGAGAAAACTAGTGGGACTTGGTCATTTTTGTGGTAAGAAGCCAGGTTAGCTCATACAAGCTTTACAAGCCAAGAGCAACATGTGACTCAACGTTTCAAGATATTAAGCTACATGTCCTCTGATATTAAGTCAGTAAGTGTTGTTAATGAAGCACTTTGCACTGATGAAATCGTAAAATGCGTGAAAATCAAAACTTGATAAAAATAGAAAAGTAATTTCCAAATATTTTAAAGAAAATTGTGTTTTAATAAGAAAGCTTCAGGACTCTGAAGACAGTATAACAACTAAAGTAGGAGTCCAGGAAGGAGTTTTTGATCTGGTTCGTAATCTTTGGACTTCAAGTAGATTTTGGCTTCTGTAGTTTAACTCTGTAGTTTAACATTTCAGTAATACTGTAAAAAGCTTGAACATCCTGGAAAGTTAACATCCGGATTTTAAAATGACCAGCTAACCAGAGCAAAGACTGAATCAGGAGTGACGTCAAGTTTTACTGGAGAGTTTCGGACCAGCTGAAGGTGTTCAAGTCTTTTTGGATACGTGTGAAAGAGGGCATTACAAAAGTCTAGATGACAGAAAAACCATAAATAGGAATCTCAAGTTCCTGTTTTCCTGTCTCTCACATGACCAGATTGAGTTATTTTGAGTAACCCTGAATAGATACTGATTGGTTAATTTGTCAAAAACAACACCCAAATTCTTTAAGTTTGACTTAACAGCAGAACTCAAATGACTAATATCTAAACATATTTGAGGAACTATCCTCAACAGGTGACTGATCACTCTGTCTTCTTAGAGTATATTTCAGTTTTTAAATATTTTTAAACTGCTTTATGTACCCCAATAGTTACGAGAGTTAAAAATACCAAATTCTTGGAAAAATCTTATGCAGCTGAATGACATTTGCATATTAGTGTTAGGAGGTATAATGAAATGAATGAATGATCTAGTGGGCCCAACTAGGAACCATAGTTTTGACCAGTAGGTCCTGACTTGTTGTGATTTATGCAGACACTTTAGCTTCTGTTTCAAGCAGTTTCAGAAATCCCTGCCAAACCTCTGCTTTTACTGTACACAGGTATGTTCTACTATTAAAAAGCATTTTTATTAGCCTCATATAATATTATGTGAAAGCAAAACAAATGTCAATCTGCTGTCGGAAGCATATGTAGCAATATATTATTTTACATGTCACTCTCATAAGCATCAGTGCAGAAATAATACACCTCGTTCCCTCATTTTTTAAACTAGGTTTTAGTGGGGGTTTTATGTGAAAACAAACACAAATTTGAAAACTGTAATATTCAATGTTCTGGAAATAAAACCTGCTGTAACCAATTATTCAGAAGTCGTGCAAGAGTCCATTTTGGTATAAAATTTGTGTTTATATTGTCCAGTATCACCATCAAGCATTGTCGTCTCTGCTTGGGAGGCTTTAACATTGAGCTTAAATAACAACAAACTCCTTACAGTAAGCTGTAAACCGATGCCTTACGTTTCACAGATGTTTGGATACCTGTTATTCCTCAGCGATCAGATTACTGCTCTTTAACTTTTCACCCCATCACAGAGCGCAAGCCGTCTGAACCTGCTGTGTTTTCCCTTTTTGACGCCGTGCAACATACCTAGAGGGTACAGTCAGTGTGGATGACGGACCACTGCAGGCAAGTCGGTACTTGTCCCTCTGTGTGGCAGGTGAAACCTGCCTAACCCCACTGTTAGCGGACGTGACAAGCGCTAGGAGGCGGGGGTGTCTGCAGCGACTTGGGCACCTGTAGGCTGCTCTCGCGCCTGTCCAGGAATCCTGGCAGTTTGCTGAGAACTCCATGTTTGCGTTTTTCCTGACAGATTTAGTGCAGCAATGACCAATATAGAAAAGTACATATCAATGTTTTTCTCACGTTTTTCCTTTATTCAGTCTGATAGAATTGCTAAAATTGTACAAAGATTTGTTCAACAATTTGTTAAATTGTTGAACATTTCAGTCGTTTCAGTCTTCATTCCAAATGCCACTTATGACGAGACATTTTTTTCATGTTATAAGTGAAATAATTTACTAATGGAAGTAGGACTTTTTCACCAATATTTTAGGAATTATTGACTTAAAACAAATTCCTGTATCTTGCTGAAAAGTTACCTTTAAGTTAGTTTTGTCACATTTCAAGTGTGATTCGATATTTCCACTAGAAACTAGACCAAAATTACTTGGCAAGATTTAGGTTTTTTGCCATGCAAACTGTTTTGCAACATATTATTAATCTTTTATGTAAGCATTTGACTTTGAAGAAAGTAATTAGCAATATTTCTCTCATTGTGGCAGTTGGATATTAGAAATAATTTGAGTAAACTTGCTACATGCTCTGCTGTTTTATTGGACGTAAACATCTGGTTTCAGGTTGAGGTGCCAGTATTTTTAAAACAGGAATGTGAGCGAGTGGGTCATGTTGACATGCAGTTGCTTTATTCTCAGCAGCTTTTGTTGCTCCCATGTTCGGCGCTATCCTCCCTCCTCTTTATTTTCTGCTCTTAATCTAAAGAAGACAAACGCAGGGGAAAATGTTTTCTTTTCTCTTCGTGCTGGAAACTGGCTTCTTTCTCTTTTTTTCCCCCTGTCTGCCTCTCCTCTGAGTGGAGAGGAGGCGGAGGAGGCAGTGCCGGCTTTTGTGAAATTTAGCGTCGGGATCACAGTTTTGTCACTGCGCACACAACGCAGCACCGGCATGGATGGATCCACCACGGAGATATCATCTTTTTCAGTTTCAGTCTTCATTCCAAATGTCTGATGCTTTTTTGGAAAGTTTCGCCGTTGTTTGTCTGCAGATGACTGTCAGACCGGTTTGGATACAGTCAAGGAAACAAACACCAGGAAAGAAGTAAGAGAAAGCAAAAGAGAAGAGAAAAAGGTTTGGCTGGTTGATTCTCGTTACAATAAGTAAACAGGAGATTGTGATTGACATGAGGTTGAGATGAAGTGATTTGTTTGGAAGTGGAGATACAGAGCGAGGTTAGCGGAGAGAGAGAGAGAGAGGGCAGTGGGAGGGAGGACAGACGCAGGGTCCAGCCCTCTGGGACAGCAGTTTGCAGAACATCACCGGACACCAACGTGAGAAGGATGCCGCCAGTTGTTCTCTGAAACCAGACCTGCCTCTGATGCCACACACACACATTCCTCCATCTGCTGCCCAGAACCGCTGCCTTCTGATGATCCAACAGATCTGGTGTGGAAAATGCGGGATTAAACTTCCTGAGGCAATGGATTGGAGTCCAGACTGTTTGAGTGAATGACTGGAAGAGGAAACTTTCACCCGAAATCCATTTCTGCGTCTGGACTCTGTCCACGACTCGGTGCTGATAGCCAAGCGGTCCATGGTGGTGGTGAGCGATGTGGGTCTGACTGAACTCGGTGCACAGATGCCTGCCGCTATGCTCCCGTGCTCCTCGCCAGCCGGGTCGGACTGGAGCTTTCAGAACCCGGTGGGGGTGGACTGCAGCTCGCCGGAGCCGCGCTGCATTTGGGTGGCCGTTCTCCACGGAGCGACGAGTCCAACGCTGCGCGCCGAACCGGCTTCGCCCGGCCCAAACTCACATCAGCTCAGGGTGAGGAGAGGTCAGCCACAGACTGAGGCTGGTGTTTAGGTTTCTGTTACATATTTATTTATTTGTTTACCAAACAAATAAATCATTAGCTCCAATAGAACTACAACTATTCTTACTGGGTTACAAGAATAGTTGTAGGTAGATTTAAAGCTTTCACATAAAAGCTTTCAATTTACCTTCAGCAATACAAAAGCAGAGAGATATTTACACAACCTATTGCAATTTTTATTTTTACTTTCTGTAAACACATTTATACTAATTCAGCTACTTTTACTGTCATTTTTATTGTATACTGAAAAGGATACAAAACTACAGAAGAACATTAGGCCCACAAATTTGACTTTAATCTTAAAATTATGACTTTAATTTTAAAATTATGACTTTAATCTGCTGAGAAAAGTCGCAATTCTCCTCTGGATGAATGCTCTTCTGTAAAAAACAGATCTTCTTACCACGTATTTTTGTCTAGTTTCTTGCACAAATATCTAATTATACAAAACAAACTTACAAGTAACTTTTCAGCAAGATAAAATAGCTTGTTTTAAGTCGGTAATACCTCAATATTTATAAAAATAAGTACTAGGTCCACTGGCAGATTATGTCACTTATAACAAGATATTTTTCCCAATTTATAAGTGAAAGCGGAGCCAGTATCTTTCTCATCAATATTGAGGAATCATCAACTTAAACAAGCTCTTTTAACTTTTAAGTTGGTTTTGTCTTATTTCAAGTGTACTAAGATATGTTAACATGAAACTAGATCAAAAATATTTGGTAAGATTTGATGTTTTTGTCTCTTTGTTTGATGGAAAAGACAGTGGTGAGGATTTCTCCATCTCCCCTCACTAACTTTTCCAAGGTCCTAAAGTCCTGAAGCGTCACCAGACATATTTTTAAAATCCACCGGATAACTAACGCGAAATTTTCCTTCATCTTAATCCTCAAGTTGTTTGTTTTAGCGTTAAAATAAGCAGGTGTCATCCGGTTGCCTGTAACCAGAAACAATATAGGAGGTATATTGTTTTTATCTTCAGAATTAGCTTTGCAAACTCCGAGAGGAGCTGCGTATTCTTTGGAAACCGCTGCATGCGGTTTGTCAGTTGTGCATGTCAGCAGCGTTGCTGTAACTTCATTGTTTGGAGTCATTTAAGCGCTCAGCTGCTGACAGGTTGCTTAACCTCTCAGCGTTACCTGGAAGAGCGACGTCATACCTCGCTGCTCCAGGGCTTAAAACTCTTCACCGCTTAAATATTCGCAGCTAAAAAAGTGCAAATTTTTCCTTCTTTTAATGTTTTTTTTTTCTTGACTTTTTGAATTGTGTTTGAGGGTGGATTTCCAAGATTTAAAACAGTTTTAAAGATAGGTGGTAATCAGTCTTCCTATCATCAAGAGTTTGTGTGTGTGAATCTTGTTGATCTTCTTCTAAGTAGCGTCTAAAGAACGGTGAAGGAAGAGCTTAAGTGCCACTTTTGGTTACCTTTTGTCATAAAAGGAGCAAACTGTGCCAAGATATTCCAAAACTTTGGGGTGTTTACATCACTCTTTTATCTCATTGTCATTTTATTTTTCTTGTGGAATATTACTTCCCCTTTTCTACCTATTTTTATTTTTTTCTGTGTTACCATCCCCCTCATCCTTGACTGTTAAGAAATGCCACAAACAGGAATGTGAGCATGGGGGCAGGAGACAAACACTGACTGTATACGATGTTTGTTCTCCCGGATAAACAAGAAATGTGTTTCATTTTCTCTGAAGGTTAAAAAGAAACACAATTTCCGTCTCCCTCTGCTGCAGTTGTTGTTAAAGTTAACAGATTCTGCATAAGTCTGGAATTTCGTGTTTATAATATCGCTAAGATGTGTGAACGGCAGAAAAATACTCTAACTGCTTGGTTTGAGGTCTGTGTAATAAAAATAGAAGTAAAATTGTGAGGGAAAAAACAACCCACAAGTTTAATTATAATAAACCTGATCTGGAATTAAGTTTTATAGAATGGAGTCGGGTCATTCAATTCAAGGCTAAAAAAAGGCTTATGCTCATGTTGGAGACGGATTGTGGTCTTTTTCTTTCTTTTTTTTACAATGGGGTGGAAAAAGTCTCAACTCATCTTTCATTTCTTTATATTTTCTTTCTTTTTTTACAACGGGGTGGAAAAAGTCTCAACTTATCTTTCATTTCTTTATATTTTCAGTGAGCGACGGTTTTGTCAGGAATAGTTTCAGTCCTTCTTTAAGGTCAAACGGAGAGAATATCAGCATTTAAACGGATTTCAGTTCAGTGCTGAGTAATCCTGCTTAAGTTTTATCATCTTAAGGATTTTAAACAGACTAGATTGTTTAAAAGACAAAAAATTGCCCTTTAATTTAACAGTGTCTAACAGCTGAGTCATTTGCCGTTTGAGACACGTTTTGTGCTTACACTAAGGTGTTTGTGGCGCCCGTTATGGAGTGCTGCTCTAGGCAGAAAGCCATACAGTTCGTATCAAAAACTGTTTTAATACCAATCAAATAGATTTTGTAGGTTTTCTTGAGATTTTCTGTCAAACTTTGGGTGCTTTTCTTGTACTTCTATAAGATTTCTTTGGTTTTGCTTGGACAATCAAAACTCACTTTAATATTTTGACAGAAATTGCACTGAAAATGTTAGCCAGCCTGGCATTGAGGTAGATTATTATTGGTCTTCCTCATTCATATTTATACAACTTCCTCCATTTTCCCTCCTTTTACAAACAATTGATCTAATTCTCTTTTTTTTCTTCTTTTTTTGATGTAAAAACTGTAAGCAAAATTACCTGACTGATTTCTGGATTTTATTTCAAACATTTCTTTTTTGAATGAAGATGTTTGACTTAAAGCAAACAAAGTTTTTGCAGCTGTTTTTTCTTTCTCCTGACCAGAGGAAAATGTCCCCTGGCTGCATTTAAACCTGCGTCATGCCCCATGTGTGCCTCTGCCCACTGTCCAACCAACCTATTCTAAATCTGCAACTCTTCTTGGAAACACTTGTACGTCTAGGTTTGAATCAAAATAGCCAAGGCTAGCACGTATCAGTTGAACAACAGGAAAGCTGCATGTTTACCCACAGAGTAGAAAACCCTGTTTAACTGATGTTGCGTCATCACCTGCCAGCCTGCTTGGACAGTCAAGTGGGTTAAACTAGTTTTTGAACATACATATTGACACACAGGTGCATTGAGAAGGATATTTTGAATCCTCCACTGCTTCTGGTCCAGTCATGGATCACCTTGTCGGGACGTAGGATGCGTTTGGACGTGCCGAGATGGAGGAGTTCTCCCTCTGCGTGGCCGGTAAGTCGTGACTCTGCCATCTGCGTTTTTCTCCTCTGCTCTGCCCGCGCCGTCCGGATTAACCGCTCATCAGCAGAGATAGCGGCCCGTTAAAGCTCTACTTTTCAAACAGGTTGCAGCTCTCAGCTGTTTAAAAGAGCATTATTGTTCTGTTTTGCTGGGTTTTCAGCAGGACGGCTGCTGCCTGCCGCTCCTGATGACTGTAAATTCAGCTTTTTGATACAAGCATGTACCAGAAAAGCCTCTTACGCGTATAAAATCCTTGTTTCTGGAGTTTAGGAAGATTATAGATCATTCTTATCACTTTCAGCAGTTTTAAAGTTTAGAATCTGTGCTGATTTGGTGGAAATGAAACAATTTATGCTTTCTTTACTGTATTTTTAGGTCATAATCTGTCATTTCAGGCCTTGTAATTGATGTCATGAGCAGAAACAACTGCAGGGTATTCTCTGGCCACTGTTGTGTGTACCAACAAAACTAAACTCGTGTGGCAATGCAGGTTACTCTGAATGTTCGGTTGTTTTCCATTGTAGTGTGTTTTCGTGATGAAATCATCACATGTGAATGGAATTCCACGGAGATGTGTACTAAGAAACATTCCGATGTTTTTTGTTGTAGTAACTGGTACGAGTGAAAAAAGTTTTTTATAGCGCTCATAAAAAAACATACCAATGTGGTTTTTGACAAAAAGTTCATGTTTTTAGGTGTCTGGAAAATTAGGCGCTTCAAAAAAAAAAAAAGAAAAATTAGCAAGCACTGCCCCTCAGCTAGCAACCCCAGCAAAGCTTAGCCTGTTACCTAGCAACCCCAGTGAAGCCCAGCCCGTTACCTAGCAACCCCAGTGAAGCCCAGCCCGTTACCTAGCAAACCAAGCTGATCTCTAGCACATTTGGTTAGCTGGTGTTACTGCAGGAAGACTAGTACTTTGTTGTTGACTTACCATCCAGAAATCTTTTGCTGCATTCTTATTGGTTATGCAGGAGGCTCCATTTCTGCTTTTCAAAGACATACGATTGTGTAATTGCACATCTGGCTGCATGACCAGCAGCAGCTAATTTAGGTTTAAAGTGACAAGAGGCCCTAAATGTCAATGTGTAAGAATGATTTTGTGCAAAAAATGTAATGAACGTGTTTTGTGTAACCCATAAACCTATGCTAACCAAGGAAGACTAATATGGCATCTTTAGGTAAGATGCCAGGTAATCCTTAGGTAAGATTACCTAAAGATGCCAGGTAATCTTACCTTCTGAGTTTTGTCTCCGAGAGGAAACTGAGAGATTTTCTTCTCTCTGAGTTAGATCTAAACTCAGAGAGAAGAAAATGTTATATTTCTTTCTCAGTGTTTCCCTCAAGCCTGTTTGGGAAGCCAAGATTGAAAAGATTGAAAAACAGTTTGAAAACTCCATGGACATTCTTCGTTAAACACAATGTCCTTTCCTGGAGTAGCCGGACCGCGTTGGCTTGTCTGAGTGGATTTTCTTAAACCAGAAGGTGAGAGGTGACAGGAGAGGTGTTTATCCGGCCTGAGGGAGGAGGGCAGGCGGAAAGGTCAGCTGCAGACTCGATTATCCGAGAAGGAACTCGCAGCCCACACGGTCCAGAGCAGCCGAGTGGGATTCAGTCCAGACCCGCTCAGACCCCGTGTGTTTTGGGTAATCACAGGGTTTTGGTATTCCCAGCGCCGGGAGGGG
The DNA here is from genome assembly GCF_002775205.1 of Xiphophorus maculatus. Taxonomy (NCBI): domain Eukaryota; kingdom Metazoa; phylum Chordata; class Actinopteri; order Cyprinodontiformes; family Poeciliidae; genus Xiphophorus; species Xiphophorus maculatus. The sequence goes on along the minus strand of NC_036458.1, from coordinate 5,956,022 downwards.
CCATGTGGTCGAAACTAGCCTGCTGGAGCCTGTCCCTCTGCTGAAGCATGATACTCCTCCTCTTCCTCATCCGTCTCATTCACTCTCTCCCTGTGACATGTCTGCGTGTGTTTTGACTCGTCCAAACCAGAAATCGCTCCTTCTGAGGAATTCAGTTCGATTCTTCCTCTTTTCTTCCTCTGCTGCTCTTTCATTTTCTCTTTTATCGCTTTGATTCAATCGCTCCTTCCGCTCACACTTGTTCGCGTCTCTCTGCATTCCTCTAAGAGAAAATAGCAGGCCTCACTTAACATTGTTTAGACTGCCAGTCTTGAAATATTCCAGATTTATGGAAGTCGAATTCGGAAATATGCAGACATTTATGTGTTTCCCAACACAAATCTGCAAACAAATCTTTTCCTGTATTTATCTTTTTCCTCAATGGAACGTAAAAGTAGAGGGAAAAGAAATTGTGCGGTGAAAGATTTCCACTGCATGAACTCGCATGTTGAGCGGGAGGAAGAGGAGGTTGGGGGAAGGAGGAGAGGAAGAAAGAGGAGTGAAGGAATGGGAAGTACCTCAACGATGAAGAGTATATTTATAGGAGCTCTTGGTTGTTCCACTTCCTGTCTCAAGCCAGGCACTTCCTGTTGTTGTGTGGCGACACACAAACCTGCCACATGTGTGTGTTTTAGCTGATGGTTTTAGCATTTATAGGAAGTAGAAAGTGGCTGTAAGGGTCATTGTCTTTCTAACAATAAAAAATGAGCCAAATTTCTCACATTACAAACAAATAGTGGCATTAACGTTTAGCTTCTGAAAATTGATTAACTTGAATAAATTAGATAAATTAGATGACCACAACCATTACAAATCAGTTAATTTAACATTCGCTTAGATTAAACATAAATAATTAATCCTAGAGTTGCATGAATAAGTATCTTATTGATTTTAATGTCTTTTTAAAAAAAAAAACAAAGGGAAACGTTTTTTCAATCAAGCATTTTTAAAAAGGGAAAAAAATGCAAATTCTGGAGATAATAAAAATGTTATAACACTAAGAATCCATCCATGAATATTTTCCTATCAAATGACGAATTGTTATTTTAGATAAAGATAACCTGAGTAAACACAAAAATATGTTTTCAAGTAATTATTTTATTTAGGACCTGTATCGCTGTGAAAATGCAGTTTCCTCTTATTCATTCATAAATTACCTGTGATAAACCAGAAGCCAGAAATTAATCCAAAACTGTAAAAACAAATTACATACATTTAACATTTAACATGTCTGTAAATATGTTCTACCCAGAACTCCTCAAGTGGCAAAGGTTTAGCTTCACCTGGTTCAAATTCTGTAACATTTCTCCTATGAGAATCCAATTATTACTATCCAATTATTAATCGATCAATCCAGAAATAATCAACAGGTCAGCCTTACATCGTATTTATGTTAAGTCAAGTCGATATTTTTACATGTTTAATCAAGTGTACACTAAATCAATGCTATATTATTACATTTCAGACAATAATCTTTTTAATTTTATTGTTAAAAAATGAATTATTTGCTCATTTGCATCTTTTAATGTATACTGTATAAAAAGGTTTACGCGATTAAATGAAAAATCGGCAGAATGTCCCATTTCTTATACGATTGTCAAAATAATCGATTGAATAATAGATTACTAAAAGAAACAGAATAGAAAACATTGAGAGTTCAAAGGAGAACTGATAATCATTAAAAAAAAAACCACCCTGATAGAACCCAAGATTTTTGATAAAATGTTTTGTGAACTGACGAGACAAAAACAGAACTTTGTGGAGGGTTTTAGAAAAAGAAAACCTTAACTGTCAGATATTTTTATGGTGGAGGACTTTCTACATCTGATGTAACCATGAATTCTTCTTTCTGGTAGAAAATCCTGAATGTCTGGCTATATTTAAGCTCTAACACAATTGGATTATGCAGCAGGACAATGATCCAGAGCTCACGAGCGAGTAACTGTGGAGTGGAGGAGGAGGAGCTGCAGATCCCTCATATAAGCACCAAATGTATCTTAAATTGGCTGCATGGAGCAAAGAACATACAGTACATTTCCATATCAAGGCACATCAGTAATCATAGATGTTTGTGAAACGAGGTGCTACTTACTCGCTGCTGATTTGTAGCTTGGTGGGATTAAAAACGTTTAAAATATCCGTCTTGTTCTTTTGATCTTACAATTTCAGATGTTTGAAGTTGTTGAGAGTCGGTGTTGTCTTTAAATTACTTGGATGAAAGAAAATAAACTGTTTGCAGAGAGATGATATACTGTTAGCTGTGCAAATGTGTACATTAACTGTAATTGTAGCAGGTATTTTAGAAGAACATTGAAGAGTTATTATTTGTGTGTCCTCGTCTTTCATAGCCGTAATTGACCGTGTTTATAGTTTTGTTATTAAAATGGAGAAATGACTAACAAAACGTGCTTAATTTGCAGTTTATGGAGAACAGAATAGTCAAAGATGCTAAACTCAGTAAAGTTTTGATGTACTCCTTGTACACGGCATTGGTTCTGGTATTTTCTCACCTGCAATTTCTCATGTCATGATCCTGTGATGAACTGGAAACCAGATCAGGCTGTTAGACACATCTATGGGCTTCATGAACATTCTCATTGCTGTTAGTATTGAAAGAATGAGCTAACATTGGTCAGTTTTCTTAAGAATCTCCAGTAGAACTGAAATGATTAATTGTGACGAATCAATTATTGAAATAATTGTCAACTAATGTAGTAATCGATTAATTGTTAACTGGAGTGTGCAGTCAAAAGATGTCCATTTGCTGAAAAAAAGCATATTCAGAGCAGTAATTAGGCCAAATCTGTACAAAATATATACACATATTATATTTGTGATGGAAAAAAAACCCATCTTTGTCCATAAATATGTTTAGCTAAAACTTCAAGTATCATCATTTTGGCTTCACCTGCTTCAAATTCACTATTTCATTGCATTTTAAGCAATAAAATGTTTTTCTGATTTAAAAAAGGAATTTAATTATTTGTTGGTTGTTTTTTTTTGCATCTTTTAATGGATTCCTAATATTGTATGAGTGGTTAAGTGGTTAAATTAAAAATCTGTAGAATGTGGCTTGCTTTTTTTTTTATCCAATTAATTGATTAATCGTCAACATAATCGGTAGAATAATCAATTAGGGTTGCTACTAAGCAGTCTTCGGTTGCAGCCCTGGTCTCCAGTGTCACTAGTCTTTGCAATGTGTCCATTATTGAAAACTTTTTGTTGTTTTGAGGTTTGCAATCTTGCAAAGAACCAGAAAGAATAAAAAAGATGAACCAGTCAAATCGAAACTAGACCCTTGTTGTTGGGAGTCGACACATTTATTGCTCCAGTATAGTATTATGTAGCAACAGTTTCTCAAATGTTTGCTTTAATTTTTGTATAAGTTGCTGGAAATTTAAGTCATAGCAGTCAGATAACGCCTTTCTGGTATTTCACACAGCAGATCCGACCTTTGACCTCGGGTATACACTTCGTCTCCTTCCCTGTTTGGTCAGGTGATTGTGTTTGACTGACAGATGTGGGTCTTCAGGGCAGCATGAGGGTGAGACTTCTCACATGTGGCTGTGAGCTGAGCTCACTCTGCTTATTTACTCAGCAGTAAGAGTTAAATATTTGGAAAGTGGGTGGAAATCTTCCTCCAAACCTGAAAAAGTTTGGACCTGTTGTCCTCAATCCAGTGTCAGAGCAATCTAAAAAGGAATCCCGGATTCCTGACATCTTTCTGTGCAGCCTAGAGGGCTTCCTGATTGCAGCGCTCCTTCTAAATTATGTTTATGGTCTATTGTTCTCAGGTTGGTTGGCATGCGGGATTGACCGGAACATGAAATGGATTCAGGAGCTCATGAGGAAGCTGCTAATGTAAAATCCAGCAGCTGGGGGTTAATGTCACAGGGTGCAGAGTCACCTTGTGCTTCCTAGAGAAACCAGAACATGTGTTGCATCTGGAAAACTGGAATGCTTGTGCTAATAATGGAAACAAATGTATGGAGGATTTATATGCCGTTTCCTGTGTTTGATTTGACATTCGTGCTTTGATCTATTAATTATTGTACTTTCTCCTCTGAACAAATCCAGGACTGTAGCTACGTTTCTGTTACAAATGTGCACAAAACTTTAATATTTCACTAATATTGAAAATATAAATAACAAACGCAATTAAAATCACACCTGAATAAGTTTGTTCACGTGATAAGACATAGGCCAATTCTTGCTGCTCAGGAAGACTAAAAATAATTTTAAAAAATAGTAAAAGATAGATTAGAAATATATTGATAGAAAAAATCTTTTTCATCCTTCAAATTTCACTGAAAGTGAAGTGTTATCTAAAATGCAATGTTTACTAATACCTCAAATTAAGTTTGCTTTTTAAATTTTAAAAGTTCTTGTCTATTTTTGCACTGTTTAAAAAATTATACTTCCAACTTTAGACTGAAAATGATGTTCTAAACCTAACAAAACATTTCTTATTTTAAAAAAAAGAACTGAATTGTTTATTTACCAGCATTTTCTCTTCATGGATTTTTTTGTTGCTGCCCTAAGTAGCTACTACAGAAGGGGGAAATTGTTATTCGATATAATCTTCAGAATAATTGATAGATTACTCTGTAATTGTTTACAAATATTTTAGTAATTTTAATGTAGTAAACAACATTACAAAATGTTGGCAAATAGCATCTTATTTTCTATTTATTAGCAGAAGGGCTAATAAATAATATTTTGCAATTAGGCAAATTCTAACGTCTTACTAATTTTGTAAGTTTTCAACGGTCTTCAAATACATTAAAAAAGTGAAATAAATATCATTTTGCTCTATGTATTAGCAAGTTTTCTAATAAATAGCATATTAGCAAGTATGCTAATAAATAGCAGCGTGCTATTTATTAGCATCATATAGTTTTTTTTTCTTGTTTTGATTCACCTGTTTCTGTTTGTGTGTTTACAGGCTAAGGGGCGGAGGGATGGTCACTCCTCAGCAGGTGACAACCCTCGGCCGCCGATGGCGTCCCGGCCGGGAAGGGAGGGGGTCGGCGTGGGCTGGAAGGGTCCCCGGACGCTGGTCCTCCATAAGAACTCCCAGGGTTTTGGTTTCACGTTACGCCACTTCATCGTTTACCCTCCAGAGTCTGCTCTGCACACCAACCTCAGGGTGAGACCTGTTGCTCGCTTGGTGTCATTATTTAAGATGTTGCATTTGAGATTTAAAGCAGATCCAGGTGTAGTCAAATAAAACAAACACTGAAAGAACTAATTAGGCAAATTCCAGCAGCTGATGGGCTTTAAAGGGCAATAAAGCTAGTCAGATTTTCATCTGTCTTACGATATGAAAGATCCCTCCAGATTTTACTCCTGTTTATCTCTGTTTTTTCATTCTCTGTGAAGCTTTTCCTGATTTTTTTTCTTTTTTTCTGGGCTGGGGGTGAGCCTTTGTGTGAGCAAAGTGGTTATTTGGCTCTTTGAGGTGCGGGCACAAACGTATCCAGATGTGAAATTGAGGGATGTGGAGGCTGGGGTGGGGTGAGCCAGCTGAAACAAGACGTCTATTATTTTTCCTCCACCCCACCATCCACCAGCTGCAGAAAACAGGAGCCTAGCCTCAATGGGTTCTGTTGTTGCAGCATGGTACCACTCGCTGTCTGTCAGGACGTACCAGGTTGGCCCGAGACAATGGGCCCACTGCTGGCCTTTGGCCCTGGTTCTGTCCTCCTGTCCCCTGCTTCAATGGACACCAAGGTCACATGGTGTTTTGGGGCAATCAGACTCACAGAGACCCCTTATTCTTATCTGGAGAAATTGTTTGGCTGTATCCCAAATTACCCACATAAAGTCCAGTTAGGCTCAGGGTAAGTGTTACTCAGTTGGGCTCTATTGTCTTTCTAATCCTGTAAGTTCTCTAGGGTCAAGATGCATTGGAAATGTGAAACTTGTGGTATTTTAAACTACAGATTTTGATCTACATCATTTCTAAATAAAGGCACAAAAAAGAATACAGCTTTAGAACATAGTTAGACTCTTCACATAAAAAACAATCTCCTGTATATGTGAATGAAGCAGTCTAAATACCTTCATGCTAATGTCTTAACAAAAATTTAATCAATTGAAGCAAGTTTGTTGTTATAAATGAAGAATCTTCTTGCTGATGCATTATTCACGGAGTTCCACAGCGGTCTTTTAACATGAGATAAAAGACCATTGTTTTTGAGTTTACTTTACAGCAAATGCAGAACATCCTTAAAGATATACAAGCTTTGGGTTTTTGTTGTTTAAATTTTGATAAAACTAACAGTCTTGTTTGCACTTAAAGCACAATCATATATTTAATTCAGCATTAATTCAAAATGCTTGAAATGTTTTTTATATCAGAATATATCCCTTTAACCAGAGACTTAGATAAACTACTCTGAGCATTTCTTACATCCATTCATTCTCTTGAGTTTGTCCAAGATCGGGTTGCAAATCCAGACTTCCCTCTTCACCTGTCGAGAACTTACACATAAAACTTGTAAAAAAATTCAGAGAACAATGTCCCTTTGTCTTTTAATGACGAGCCTTTGTGTAAAACCTGCAATAAATTATTTAATAGGAACAGTTCCCTTATTTGTAGGCTACCAGAATGAAAAGGTTTCAGCCCAGCAGCAGCTCTTTAAGTGCACCATATGCACTCCAAGCCACCTCTTGCTGTCTCCATTTTGGTTTCAGATGAGGTCAAATTGGGACTGGTCCATCCGTGCGTGTCCCCGGCTCCCAGTTCTATTCTGGGTTCGGCTGCTGCCCTTTCTCTGTCTCTAAACCCCCCTGCATTGTCTCCCGAGCCTGGAATGAGCCCACTCAGCGCAGCATAAAGCCAGGCAGCAGTCAGCCCACCATGTTTCGAACTCCAAACTGTCCACTCAGCTCAGTAAAGTGTGTGTGTCTGGGGGTGTGTGTGTGTAGATAATTTGATCTACCTATTTGATCTCCACTCTGTGTGTTTGTTTGCTGCAGTGCATGATGTCACGTTTATCTCCAGTCTGTCAAACAAGAAAGTCGATTTCCGCATATGATCGGGCTTTAACAGCTCATTAAAAACAAACATGTTCTTCCCAGGAGGTTTGATTTCAGCTGTCAGGAAACTCATGTTAATTAATACCAATGATAACGATATGACTCTCCTCCAGTGTTACAAATGTAGAATGTGTTAGGAAATGTGTCAGTTGCATAGAGGTGAGTAGTTTTCCTGCATGATGTAAGCCCTGAATCACCACTTGGTAAAATTCCTTCTCATGACGACTGCAACAGCAGCAGCGCTGGACAGGATCCTGCTAATGTTCGCCAACATTTCTCATGCTGTGCTGCCAGTTTTCTTTCTTGACATTTGTTTTCTCTTTCTGTCATTTGTAGGATGAGGAGAACGGCAACGGGAAGGGTGAGTTGTTTCCCCGTCATTCGGACATCAGTTAAACGCAATACAGTCAAACAGAGATGATGCGATGAGGTGGGACTCCTTTAGTCTCCTAACAGACCTCTGGTTTTGTTGCTTCTCTGCGCCACCTGCAGGATTGTATGCAACATTGCACCTGCACTTGCAGATATATTCAGATTTTTTTAAGTTACGAAAACTACCTTTTTTTGTGTGTAATTATAAATTCATAAATTTATTTACATCATTTAAAATAATTTTTTAGCAAAAATACTAAGTGTGTTTATTTGTTTAAAAATGTACCAGTTTTAAAAATGTGTTTTGTTAATTTTTTTAATATATATATTGCCTGTTTTGTGTTTAAATATATGTGGTTGATTAATGCTGAGTTGTAACAAATGTACTTTTACTTTTGACTCTAAGATTTTTTTCCAACCACTCCTTTTCATTTGAAACTTTTGTTCATATCAACATGTCACATGTTCATTTCAAACTGTAAACAAATGAAATAATAAATTAATTAATCATTTTTATTAATATTATTTAGATAAACATATTTTGAAAATATGTCAATTTATTTTAGAAATAAAGTGGTTTTGCCTTATCATGGTGCCTCTTAAATTTTATCTTCATGTCAGGATTTAAAATTAAAACAGTCAGTTCTTTGGGCTTCCAACAGAATTATTAATATTTTTATTAATATTTTTTCACATTTTCATTTTGTGAAGAACAAACAAGAAAATGTACTAAATTACACTAAATTAAATGAAAACAGTTAAGTCTGTAATAACATGCAGGAGGTCAGCCGACTTGTGCTGGATTTATCTTGTGTGCTACATTTGCATAGATGGATGGGAACAGATACTTCATCAGAACACAGAAACTTTCCAAAGGGATTTTTTTTGTCTAGCTGTAAGCTCCCCACATGTTCTTGTAAACATTTTGTTTTCAACAGATTCCCTAAATGGGACAAAAACGTGTCAGCATTTACTGTTTAACAAGTGCAGCCCCTAACCTTGAGTTTTATTTGTGATGCAGGGTTTCAGAAAGAGCAACTGGAGCCGATGGACACCATATTTGTGAAGAATGTGAGAGAAAAGGGTCCGGCCCACAAGGCGGGTTTGTGCACAGGTAAAAGGGACAAGCCTCCAGATTTACTCTTGAAATTTGTTGATATGTGCAAACTTTACTGTGACGTTGCATCCGAAATGTGAAGAAGTTAGACTAAAGCTTGCCACAAGATGAAAGCAAGATTTATTTTAACTCATGCAATGAAAATGACAGCTGTTAAAGTTTTTTCTCGTTTTCAGAGTAGCAGTCCCATCTGTGCACATATTCAGTCACATGCTACTTACTCAAACTTATGCAAACACACACACACAATAAAAACACTGTATGCATTTCAGTTTGCACAAACTCCTTGCCAATTTTTTTCCAGTTGCTGACCTGTTTTCTAGTTTCTGCTCATGAAACTGCAGATGAATTTATTTTTATTGATTTGCTTTTTTAATGGCATTTAAACAGAGGAACATATTAACATTAGATATGTGTTTACAACTCTCTGTCCTCTGAGGCTAAATAAAGATCATCAGCTGAATGTTTTGCCTGCATGATTCTGTTTCTGTTGAAGTTAAACACAGAAATACAACTTTTTTTTTTCACCTTCACATTTCCTGTTTTGATCCGTGCCTCGACCTCACAGGGAAATTAGTTCCTGCACAGCGTCACCTGTTTGTCCTGTCTTTCCCACCTGCTCTGAAGTTTTACAGACTAGGACCTTGCTGCCTAACCGGCTGGTTGTGACACGACGGCATGTCTTCTTTTTCTGCAGGGGATCGTTTGGTGAAGGTAAATGGAGAGAGCGTTCTTGGAAAGACTTACTCACAGGTGATCGCTCTCATCCAGAACAGGTAAGATCACCTGAGATCACAAAAATGTCTCACTTTTTGTCACTTACTTTTTTTTTATTGCATAAATATGATGCTCCACCGCTGTAAAAAATGTGATGCGTTAGTAATCTAAGAAACTGTTTTGCTAGAGACTATATTTTGTTTAACTAAAGACTAAATTCTGAAATTAGACCGTCATTTAGCAGTTTATTTTTCACACTAAAATCTACCCAAAGCAACTTGAGGAAGGCAGCTTAGAAACAAAATCAACTAAATTTTAGCGTGTGTACCCCAGTGAAATAAAGTAGATGTGAGATAAGGTGCTGATTTTGCCTGTGAAGACCTTGTGTCTTAACTATACAAAGTATATTTCGTCCTTGGATGTTGATTTTCCCTCTTTTTGTCATTCACAGCGAGAGTGTGTTGGAGCTCTCCATCATGCCAAAAGATGAAGATGTGCTTCAGCTGGTAAGTATGATTTTTGACCACCACTCCTGGTTAAAATTTGTGAAAGTCTTTTTTGCTGTACAACACTCCAAGTTACTTTATATGTATTTTTAGTTTGGGAAGAGATCCGGTGTTTAAAATGATTGTTTTCATTGTGATTGGCATCCTGAACAGTTCCCACATAATGGATACAATTAATCAAGGGGAAATTCAAATAATTTCCTGTTTCCCATGCATGCAGGGTTTGCTGAACACAACTGGGATTTCTCTGTTCATATGAGACTAATGGGGCATTTTCACCAGTCTTGTTTAGTCCAGTTTAATCCAACTAAAGTTCGTTTGCCTATAGAGTTTGCTTGGGGAGATGTGAACCAAAAAACTCTGGTCCACTGTTTTAGTTCAGTTGAAGTGAACTCTGGTGTGGTTCGAATGCGTATTTGAATGCCAAATGGACCAGTGATCGCTCCAAAAGCACTAAGTGGTCTATAGTGCAGTGCATTCTGGGTAAATACAACCAAAACAAACATGAGAGTTTTCCTGGTCTTTTACCAAAGACAAAAGAGAAATCTTACAACCACTAAAATCTGACACTGCTGTATTTTTGCTTATGTTTTGCAAAGAAAGAAGTTGCGCTCGTCTCTTCTTTGGAGGTTTTTGTGTAATTTCCTTCGATGGTTCTTAGTGCAGCTCCACTACAGGTTGGGGGTGAACAGGTTTTTCAATTAGTTTGGATCGTTTGACACAGTGGAGTGTGAAAATGTAACAAATTTTACAATTTTGCTCCCCAATCGAACCAAGTTTACTGGACTATCAGAAGTGGTGACACCCTAAGACTCTGAAGTGAAACCAGATCATGTCTACTGTAAAGTACAGTGGAGGACCTGTGATGCTGTGCTGCTGATGTTTGGTTTCTCTACCAAATATTTACCTTGTTATGGCACATCAACTTGTTGAAATACCGCGTCATTCTATGACTAAACGGCGCTTATATTGTTCAGAGTGCTGACAGAGAATGGTCATAACAAAACCATCCTAATGTCTTTCTTTATACACATTTTCTTCTTCCTTTATAGATGAAATAATTTGAAGACCTTTTACACTTCTTTTCCAGAGTTGCCACTAACTGAGAAGGGTGTTGTAAGATTTTCTAACCACAAAGCCAGAAAGAAGCATAAAATACTTCCATGCTTCCTATTTTAGGTCACCGTTGTAAAGTTGTTTGGGTGCTTATCTTCAAAGTCTGTTCACCAGATCACTGCTGAAGAATGCGGAGAGTGACTCACAAGGCTCAGCTCTGTTTTCCAATTACATCGTCCATTAAAATCTTCCTGTATCTCAACTGTCGAGGTCTAGAACAAAACCGCTCCTTGCACTCATTTACACACACCCATGAAATGCAGCAACACATTTTTGTCGCTCCACAGGTTGTTCCGTTCTCGTTTGCATGATCCGACATGCGTCGGCTGTTGCCCCTCCCACCGACCTGGAGCAATGTTTCGACACACCGAGCCACATTTGAGCAATGTCTCTCAGAAACACTTCGTATGCTTCCCCAGAGAATAGCGGCAACAGTGCAATCTTTACTTTAAAAAAAACATTTAGCCTCTCTTTTACATTTTAAACCCACTCTTCTGACCTCACACTCCTCCTCTCGCTGGTGTATCTCCTGCATTCCTGTCATGACATCACTGGAGCTGCGCCTCCTTCCGCACTCCCACAGGGTGGAGTAAGTCCAAGAACCAGAGGGTGAAGAGTGGGAATCTAGACGGATTTCTGTGAGGAGAAAACAAGCCGATCATTAGACAGGAAGTCGTCAAGGAAAAGAGGCAAAAAGGATTTTATTAATAAGGATTTGGTGAAATATGATGGACACCTTTTTAAGCAGCAGGCGTGTCTTGTAAGGAGTGTCGGTGTGTTTTTTTTCCACCGTCTGCGGTTTGTGTTTTGACTTTCTGTTAAACTGTCTTACCATTTTTAGGAGGATGTTGAAGAGCAGAATGTGATTAAGTTTTTGGGGAGTGGAAAAATGTAACATTTCTGCTTAGATTACTAAACAGTCGCCTTTTAAGCTTGTTTTCTCACGTTGAAGCTCAGAGAAAATACTGTATGTACGAGTCAGTGGAGCAAACTGCTGTGTGGTGTGTTTTCTTCCTTTTCCTCTGAGGATTGGGTGCATTTCTTTAGTGGATATGTGTTTGTGTTGAGAGATGATAAAACTTCTAAACAAAATAAAGAATATATTGAAGCAATCCACTCTCTTCAAGCATAAAGTGTCTTAAATTTGAAATTTGGAGCATTTTTTTGCTTGATGACTCAGAGTCTAATGGTTATAGTCATCAAGCCGAAACACTTCATCATCCACAAATGATTTTTTTCTCCTCCAGGCATACTCACAAGATGCTTACTTGACCGGGAACGAACCCTTCGCCGGGGGAGCTGAGAACCTCCCGCCACCTCCTCCCCTCTGTTACCCACGCACCAGGACTGCCCCCCATCCTGGAGCCCCGCTTTGCTCCCCCATGGGCCAGAACCAGCTGGATAACTGGAGTTGCTGGCCGGGGTCTTCAAGCCCTTCGTCGCCCTTAGATAACAGATCCGGTGTGGCCAGCCCAGCCAGCTGGCAGGAGGGCCGAGCAGGTGAGCCAGGTGGAGTGGGTCACAGCAGTCCAGCACACCGCACAGAGGAGATCCAGTACGGTATGACCAGCCAGCAACCTCAGGGTCAGACCAGGAGGCGCTCCTACTCTTCGTCTTCCTCATCTGGAGGTCTTCTATCCAGCCCCCTGCAAGTCCACTACCCCAACCACCAGAGTGCCGGGTCCCAAGCACAGCCTCGCAAGTCCAGCACAGCCTGGACCAGTCCGCCTATGGCTCCTGTCCGCCACAGCCGCAGCGATCGCTGCCAGCAGGCTCTCTCTGACTGGTACTACAGCCAGCAACCCGAGCGCTCGGGACGCAGCATGCAAACCCGCCACCGCAGCTATTCTCAAGACCGGCTCAGCGAGCACAGAAGGCAGCAGCAGAGGGCAGGTGGCTGGCCACACAGCGCCTCGCAGGACACCCTCTTCCTACTGCAGCAGTCAGGGCAAGGACCTCATGGTGAGCCCTATTGGTCCGCTGGAGAATGGGAGGCAGGACACGATAGAGGCCGCTCTGACTACACCCGGACACGCTCTGAAAATCTGCTGGCCCAGTACGATCGCCATGGGCGCTCGTTGGAGATGTTGGACCGAGTATCAGCTGGACTGGTTTCGCCTCGGTCTGAGAGGCACCCGTGGCCCCAACAGGCTTCACAGCCACAACACAGGACTGACGCCTACCCAAGACCGAGGTGCCACACAGTCGTGGCGCAAGCTCCTTCAGTGCCTCGACCGTCGCAGTCTAAACACCACCCCCAAAGCCACAACCAGACCCACTCCCAGCCTCAGCAGCCCGTCCTCCAGAGCAGGCGGCTTCCTGCGGGGCAGGGCATGGACGAGCAGCAGGTGGGATATCGCAGCTACAGCCCGTCTTTTTATCGCAAGACAGGTCGCATCCTGCAGCAAGCTCAGTCTTTCAGGGACCCGTCTTACTCTGGCCCCCATTTGAACTGGAACCCAGTCCCCAAAAGCGGTCCCCCAGAGGGATCGTCAGCACCTCTCATTGCCTCTGCCTCTACACCCCTCGTTTTGGTCTCTCCAGAATCCCAGGACAGGGCATACAGGCCGACAAACCACGAGAGGGAACGAGGGACAGTGGAGGGACAGGCGGAGATAGCGGCGCAAACACAGGAAGTGGTGTTGAGGCAGAAACCCCCTACTGGGCGGAGAAACGCCAACAGACACCCTCACTACGGCATAACTATGGACGAACTGGAACCCTCATTGTTTTCTCCAGATCCCAAAGACACAAATGTTCACTCTGGCTCTAGTGAAGATGTAGCCCCTCGCAAAGCAAATGGCAACCTTGCTCCCCTTTCTTTAGATGACGACTCCCTGGCCTCTATCCCATTCATAGGTGAGTTCATTTCTGCTCTTTTTTTCTTTTTAGACACATAAGCCAGTGTTTGCTCAGAAGCTGCCATGCTGTATGTGTTTGTAAGTTTTTGTTTGGTTAGGGATGCCAACAATTAATCAAATTGTCGATCAATGGTATGCTAGATTAAAAGTAGTTCCATCCTATTAACGAATAACGTCCGATTAGACCTTCTTTTAGTGTTATAGTTTGGCCTCCATCCAGCAGAGGGCACTGCTGGTGATCCTCAAGCCGAGCCACTTGATACAGAGTCAAACATGGTGGAGTTTCCTAAAACAGGAAAGAAAACGGGTCCAGAGTCTGGTTTGGGATGCAAAGTGCAGTTTTTGCGGTTCTGTTTTGAAATATAAAAACTACTTAAGTTTTACCTTAAACCACAATTTTCTGTCTATTCCATCAGTATATAACACACCTGATAGAAAATGTAAAAAAAAAAAATGTTTTAATTCAGCATATGAAAAATTGAGCCCTCTTGATATAGGAGAAAAACTCAGGTTTTTAAGAAAATGGCTGCTTAAGAATTAATCATTACTTGATTGATTAAATCAATTGACTTTAGATTAACTCATTAATTGATAGCTTGCATTCTTAGTTTTTGTATCTTGTAAATTCCTGCTGTTTTCCAAATTGGATCGGCCTGGATTTCCTTGATCTTGTTTGGTTGTAGCTGGGCGCACGGTGCAGGTTAGGCTGTTGTCATGCCCAAGCTTGTGTTTTCTTTGGTAAAGAGTGAGAGTAAAGCTGCCCTGCAGGCTTCGGGTTGGTTTCTATCGCTTGGCACGAACAACAGCCATTAACTCTTAACGCAAATTAATTTGTGGTAGCAGAAACGAGCCTTGCCTCTGTCGCTTACATCAGGGCATGAGTCAAACAGGTGCTGAACAGAATCAGATAGACTGACTACGTGTTGTGATCGTAGATATTTGTGCCAGGCTGTGCTCTGCCTCAGAGAGTCAATATCTTGAGGGAATCCATTGAACATGTGACTACATTCTTGCCTCGCAGCTTCACCTGATTTAAATGAAACCGAGCAGCAAGAGCTGCAAGCCGGGACTCGTTTAATAGCCATAAACTGAAACTAGGTTAGTTTCTCCCCAAAGACGAGACATTTTCTCTTCTCTCCTTCTGCCTTCATCTCCCGATCTGGACGCTGATATGATCTGGGACTGTTTCGGATCCTGCTTCTTTTTCATACACTGCCGCGTTTCTTGTTGTTTAAAAGATAGTGAGCACAAAGACAGGGCTGTGCTTGAGGGAAAATATGCTTTCGTTACATTTTTTTTTAATCGAGATTCTGAAACTGAGATTAAATGTTTTAGACATGTTTTGTGACAAATTGCACATCTTGACTCTTCGCTGTATGGTGTTTGTGACTCTTCTTGGGGAGGCACTTCCACTTATATCCTGCCTTCAATGCTGCCTTTGTGCTGCTCTGGTATATGAAGGGTCGACTGTATGGGGCGCCTTCTATATGACCATAGACTGGACTACTTACAGCCGCCTCCACAACCATAATAACTTTCAAAATGACTCCATCTTGTCTTCCAGCAGCTTAATCTCCCCAAAGAAAAGTTAATTTGATTACTTTTCATGACTGAGAATAATACTTGTCATGAAACTATTGGTACCCATATTAAACCCTCAAAATAAAACAGTTTTAATTTGTACTGGGGATTTTTCATGAGTAATCTGTCAATTTCATTTCCCTGGGAAATAAATATAATGTTACACAAAGCCCCGGCTACTGTCTACTAGGCTGGATAAGGATTCCAGCTGTTTCCTTCTTTGCGGAGAAAACAATAGAAACGTTTTAAGGGAATAATAGCTGCTTGTTAAAGAACCCCAACAAAAAGTCTCCACAACAACCAGTAGATGATATCTACGAGCTAACTATTTTTATAAGCCTTTAATGAGGGGATTGTTCATCTTCAGTAGGACTTAGGACTATTACTAATCATGTGCTTTTTTTGTCAAATGAGACTAAGATCAAACTTTACAGAAACAAACTCTTAAACAATGAAATGTTAGATGTTGGCAAGCACCTCAAAGCCACTATTCAGTATGGTGGAGGACCAGGGATGCTGTGGGCTTGAGGGAGTTCATCATGAACTCTTCTAAATACAAGGACATGAAAACGAGTCATTATGGGGTCTTTCAGGAGGTCACTGATCAGAAATATGTTAGCAAATCAATGCAAAACCTTTTTCATCAAATAATAAAAGATTATCTGTTCTGGGTGCCAGTAATTTTGTAATACCAATTTAATCATGGATTATTTTTCTCCCCTTATTTAGTGCTCAGATTAAATATAATTTTTTTCCTAAAATGTTTAGTTGTGATTATGTCGCTGCAATAAATAACTTAAGTTTAAAAGTTTTCACTCGTCCTAACCTGAAGTAAATCAGTTTGGTGGGAAACTGCATCTT
The DNA here is from genome assembly GCF_002775205.1 of Xiphophorus maculatus. Classification (NCBI taxonomy): domain Eukaryota; kingdom Metazoa; phylum Chordata; class Actinopteri; order Cyprinodontiformes; family Poeciliidae; genus Xiphophorus; species Xiphophorus maculatus. The sequence goes on along the minus strand of NC_036458.1, from coordinate 5,939,808 downwards.
CGATTTTTTTTTAATGTATTGTTAATTTTGGGGGCTTTCAAGCAAAATATTCAATTTTTTTCTTCAACTTTTTCCAGATTTTATTTTATACGTGTCAATAAGAAGGATCTCACTCTCTTGCCTCAGTTTATTTACACAAATGGATTCCGTATATTGTGGTAAAAGTTGTGATTGCACACATGTAACCTATTAAATCGCATTGCATCCCGGTTCCTTTCCTTTCACCCCTGATCGCCTGTTGTTGCCCCCCACACATGTTGTGGGATGTAGTGTGGAGATAAAACATGCTGTGGGACAGGATTTTGCTTCCCTCTGCTGGGCTGCCGCTGTCTTTCTGTGGTCGGCCTTCTAATGACCGGCTTTGTTAAACCCACAGACTGACTATTTCTGGATTGGCAGATTCCTCGTCCCAGACTGGGAATGTTTTCCATCTCATTCTGCACTCTCAATCTGCTCAGGAGGGAATGCTCTATAGACAAAGGAAAGTAATTATAATTACTGCTTCAACTATTTTATTTCAAGTTGTTAAATTAAATAGTTGGGATGATACTAAAGGAATTCAAGTGAGATGTCTGCATAGTGTGCTTGGGGTGGTGCTGCCCTCTGCTGTTTCCACTCTGCACAGCTTTAAAACGCTGAGACTTTATGCAAATATCAGAGTAGGATCCTGTCCTTTCTACCTCGAAGGAAGTGTAAATGTATGTGTGTGTGCATGTGTGTGTTAAGGTTTCATATCCCTCTAAGTGAGCGGAGACTCTGAAACATTTGAACCTGTTCGACGTGATTTATACCTTATTTTGCTGAGCAAAGAATCTTCCTTCATATAGTGAAAGAAAATAGTAAATATTTATATATATCCACCCTCAAAAACTACATTTCCTTCTTGACTTTTAACCTCGTTTGCCTGTCTGGTGTAATATCCCACAATGCCGTAGACTTTTATAAAGAACTGAAACCTGCAGCCATTAGGTCCCTGTCACCTACCTGCCTCTGCTAGCTCCTGAGTAGCTTTTCCTATGGCAGCAGACGACACAGGTACTGTTTTATCTCTTAGATATTTGCATATTTTACTCCATCTGTGTGGGGTTTTTTTTTCTCTGTGTTTAGGTTAAAGGTATGTTTAAACACTCTGGAGAGGCTGAGGCAGGTTTTACTTTGTGAAAGTCTTTCTATGGCTTTGTGAACCGGCTTCAATTACTGGTTTCATGTCTGTGTCTGATGTAGTCCAGAGTGTTATGGCTGAAAAATGCATTACGTCCATATCAGTAATTATTCATTAGTCTTTTGTTTTAAATATCTGAAGTTTATTCACCACAGTTTCCTCTGGAGATGTTCTCGTTTACTCCTTTCAATCCTCGCTGTTTTTGCTTATTTTTAAGCCTTTATAAGGCATGGTGGCAAAATCTTAAACCGCTGCTGTGCAAGTTACTCAGCAGGTTGTTGCTTGGCAACCAAAGCATGAGTGAGTGAGTTGCTAGGTAACCAAAGAGTGAGTAAGTGAGTCAGTTAGATTCCACCAACCTTGCTTAGCTAGCTGTGAGAGCTTGAGCGGCAAAATAAGTCTTTCCTCTGCCTACGTCCCCCATAATGCCATGCGGTTCTGGATTGGAGTTCAGTGAAATGATTGAATATTTTATCAGACGTATTTTCTGTAGTTGTTGATTTATTGCCCAGTCCTAGTCTGATGTAAAGAAATCCAAAACGGTTTTGCCTTCACTCTTACTGCTGTTGAAATTGAGACTGTAAAATGATTTTCTTGTTCAGCATCTTGACTTACTGGGCTTCTCGTGGTCCTCTTAAAACCTATCCTCACCTTTCCCAATCTAACCCCTGTATTTCCGGGTTTTTTTCCTCTGACTTTTTTCTCTAACACCTAATCCTGTCCCTTTATCCTTCTCCAACCTCTCTTTCAAACCTCCATCTTTGCCTCCCTCCCTGCCCTCCCTGCCTCCCACAGACGAGCCAACCAGCCCGGGCGCTGATTTGCGTGCCCGCCACGTGCCGGCGTCCTCCGTCGTGTCCAGCGGCATGAGTTCAGCGCCCCCCGTGGGCACCAGCCCCGCTTCCCCCACCTTCACCTTCCCCCTCAATAGGCTCTTCTCACACGACTGCAGTGAGTGGGACTCCTCCTCGTCCCCCTTATCGCACTAGTCTTCGCCAAAGCATGAAGCAGGAAATTAGATTTTTAGTTGTGGTTTCTGATTTCAGCGATGGATTTTGAAAGCATGTGTGAGATTTTACATTCAGATATAGGTGTTTTTTTGTCTCTATTGCTTTCTACGCTGCTTTAATTTCGCTTTTCAAACTTTTTTGAGGATTATTTACTTTATTATTTAAGAATACTTAGCAGTTAATTACCTCATAATTAGCAGTGGGCCTAAATTGTATTGTTTATTGTGATACATTTCTGTTTATTGTTATCACGATACATTCCGATTAACAATATTTAAAACCTCCCAAAAATATCCTTATTGTCAGGATTGTTAGTTTTACTATTTTCTCCAGTTTGTTTAAAGAGATAATCAATAAATAATGAGTTTATAATAAATAAATTTGTAGCACCACAAAATATTATGATAAACCTTTGTCCATATCGCCCTCCTCAATCATTAGTCAATCAGCTGTAATTAATAATTTTAGCAATTGTTTTAATTAATAGCTAAATTCACAGGTTCAAGGTTTTATTAAAACTAATTTTGGGAGCTTAAGAAGAGATAAAAAGTCTTTGACAAGATGAAGTTTTTAGCAGTGCTAGAAAATATTTGCATGTTTAATTTGTGTATTGACGGTAATATTCCAGCTCTGCATGCCGCCAGACAAATTTACGTGTTCGATCTAGAGGTTGCATGGTGGTGTTCTTTAGCTGAATTTCACAAATGCATGCCAGTTTGTGTTGACAGTGCATGCTAGTGGTGTAGAAGTCCAAGGAAGCCTTAAATCTAACCCACAGTTTTAGTTCACGTCCCCAACTGTCGATCTCCTCCACGTCACTCCCAGTTTTTTAAACCCTCAACCTCCCACATCACCGTCCCCGTCTCCTAATCCAGCGCCGTCTTTTTTTCTGGTGATCAGCATTACATCAACATTCTGTCTCTCTTTCTCTCTGTCTTTTTATTTCTCCTTTCTTCATCTCCATCTCTCCACTGATTCACCCTTGCGTCGAGCAGGCAGTATTAAATCCAGTCGCCGTTCCTCCTATGTTCTAGCCATCACCACGGAGCGATCCAAGTCATGCGATGAAGGACTCAACACGTTCAGGGAGGAACGGGCCTCGTAAGTACAGGGAGGTGGGAAGAATAAGGACAACTTAATGCAAATGTATTTTTTTTATTTAACATTATCTTTGTTGTTTTTTTTTATTGGCTTTACAGAAGGCTTCCAAAAAGAGTGAAGAGTTTCTTCGGTGATGGGGTGAGTCCTCTATATTTACATTTATTATTTTGTAATTGCAAGAGATCTACGCGATTGGTATCTGCTCATTTTTATTTTTCCATTTGTGTTAAAATCACTCTTTTTAAAAAAAACAACAGATGCTATTAACAATTATTCTAATAATTGTTTAATCTATTCATTGTTCTTAAAATTAATCAGATTTTTAAAAGATCATTTGTGTTTAGAAAAACAGAAATGATCGACATTTTTCTCATTATTTTGTTGTCTCTTATCAATGTAATTGTCAGGGGATTTTTTAAGCTTTTCTTTCTTTTATTATGTGTTTATTATAGCAAAATACTTACATTACTTTCATATTATTAATGTCAACCTTCTACATTTTGATATTTTAAAAAACAAATAACCTGCTTAGGATCCCACTTATTCTTAAAAAAACAAAAAAAAAAAACACTGAAAATTTCCCAAAGCAAATCTAAACAAGTAACATAAAAAAGTTTAATTGATAAAAAAAAAATCATACAATAAAGAGCTTCAGGACAGAAGTTTCTAAATTACAAAAACCCACTTTATCAAGTTGCTAGATACATTTCAACACACCATAAAATGAGAATAAAATCTTTATTGTTCTGTCTGCCTTTCAGTCTCTGGACATCCTTGCGACAGCAGAGGAGGTTCGCTCCAAACGCCACTCCACCTCCGAACTGGGAAACATCAATTACAGCAACATACGGCGGGAAGGATGGCTGCAATTCAAGCAAATCCTCACCGAGAAGGGAAAGGTGGGCAGCAGAGTTTGGATTATTTTGGGAAGGCTGTTGCAGGAATCACTCATGTCACATCCTCTCTGAATCGCAGAAAGTAGGCAGCGGGATACGACCATGGAAGAGGGTGTATTCTGTCCTTCAGTCCCATTCGCTGTTCCTCTACAAAGACAAGCGGGAGGCGGTGCTTCGCGGCGCCTCGATTGAAGGCGGGGCCGAGGATGAGCAGCCAATCAGCATCCGGGGCTGCCTGGTGGACATCGCGTACAGCGAAACCAAGCGCAAGCACGCCCTGCGCCTGACCACCCAGGACTTCTGCGAGTACCTGCTACAGGCGGAGGACAGGGAGGACATGCTGGAGTGGATAAAGGTCATCAGAGAGAGCAACAAGATGGACAGTGAGGTCAGAGGGCACACCACTGTCAGATTTACATCTGTTCTGTGCTTTATTTGTTCTGACTTATGGGAAATATAACATGTTCATGTTTGTTTTCTGCAGGAGCTCGGATCCTCCAGACAGGCTCTCATCAATAAGAAGCTCAATGATTACAGAAAACAAAGGTGAGTCATTTGAGAACAATTTCTGCTCTGGAGTCAAAGCTGAAAGACAGACAGAGTTGCTAAATTGGAGTACTTGTGAAAATGTTTGGCTGGAATAAACAGCTTTGGGTGTGTTGTTAAAATTTGTATTGCTTTTCACAACATTTGGCAGATTTTTAAAAAGGTTTCAGAGGAAAAATAGTAGTCACTGTGTGGCAGAAAAGCACATTTTTTATAAATTGCCGTGTTTATGCATTTATCTCATTCATTTATTTATTTTGAAATCTCTAGAGTCTGTCAAACGTGACATAATCAATGATTAGTCATTGGTTAGTCCAGTTTCACTATGAAGTAAAACAGAAACCGTAGTGTAACATCATGATTTAAAAGAACATATCGCCACAAAAATCTCATACCTCATTGTGTTCAAAGAGTCACATCCTTTTGGTTCTGTTCAGAATATATAAAATGTGAATTGTCACCAGTCTATGAATCCAGTTGATGATATACATCTTCATAAGTTTACGTTTTGTGTCTCTGTCTCCCTCTGAAGTCCAACGTCAAGTAAGCCAGATTCGTCTCCCCGGATGCACCGCATGATGCCGCCGTTCCTGCTCAATAAGACGGAAAACACAGCTGGAGCGCCGCGCTCCCCAAAACCAGATGGCAAAGGTCAGTCTGGCAGAAACAGGAAGTGGCCCTGCAGCTACATCTAACGGATTCAAGAGGATTTTATTCTGCGATGCTGAATTTTCCTCAGCTCACTTCCTCATTTTCATTATAGTTACTGGCCAGTTTTCAGTCAAAAATTCCTTAGTTAGGAGTTTGCCAAGCAAAAAAAAAAATAAATGGTGAAGTACTAGAGTGAACCTAAAGTTGACTGACATTGTTGAAAAAACTTCAAAAAGTCCAAAACAACTATTGATCAAGACTTCTTTAAAAGATAGCAAGAAAGTCTGGCTTCTTAGATGAGAACTGTTAAGAAATTTGGTTTGTTTTAAAAACTTTGCACAATACTTTATGAGCTTCTTAACAGTTGAACTTAAAACAATGTGTCCAGACGAGAGCAGCCCTCCGAAGTCTCCCTGGGGAATTAACATCATGAAGAAGTCAAAGAAAGCCGGACCCAAAGCGTTCGGTGTGAGACTGGAGGAATGTCAGCCTGGTATCAACAACAAGGTGAGCCGCTCTTGACTCCATCTGTGTCTAAATGAAGTTTATTTTTCCCTTTTCATATCTTAGACTGCATTCTGTTTGTTTTGCTCCTTCTTTCTCAGTTTGTGCCAATGATCGTTGAGTTCTGCTGTGGCTTGGTGGAGGAGATGGGCCTGGAATACACCGGGATCTACAGAGTTCCCGGGAACAACGCCATAGTTTCGCTGCTTCAGGAACAGCTCAATAAGGGCGTGGACATCAACCCTGCAGAAGAGGTGAGAAAACAGAAGCAGGCAGAGGATTAAGCTTCAATCTAGAACTGTATGGAGAAGCTGGGAAATTAATTATATTTTCCAGGTCTGCAGAAGTATGTAAAAAATTTGGAGAATGGAAGATATTTTCAGATTTAATTATGTATCCTGTTGTCTAAAGGTTGTGTCCTTCCTTCCCTCTTTCCCTTTCCTCCTTCTGTACTTCTATCCTTGTACCCCACTTCTTTTCTTTCTTCCTATGTTGACTTTTTTTCTTTCTTTATTTTTTCACTTATTTTTTTCTATTTTTCACCTTTCCTTGTTTCTTTCCTTTTTATTCTTTGCTTCTTCCTATGTTGACTTTTTTCTTTCCCTCTTTATTTTGTGTCTTTGTTAATTCCTTCCTCCATTTCTTCATTGTGTTTTTCCTTCTTGCCCTTTTCCCCTTCCTTTTTTCAAGTTTTTTTCTCTTTCCTTGTTTCTTTCCTTATTTTTTCTTTTCTTCTTTCTTTCTGTGTTGTCTTTTCTTTCTTTCCCTTGCTTTTTTCATTCCTTTTTCTTTCCCTACTTATTTCGCATTCTTGTGAATTCCTTCTCCGTTTCTTCCTTATAACCTTCCTTGTTTCCTCCCGTGTAGCTTTACTTTTTCCCTCTTTTTCTTGTTTGGTTCCTTATTTCAGTGTGCCCTTCCTCCCTCCAGTTTCTGTTTTTTCCAGGCTCCATATTTAATGTCTCCCAACTATAGAAATATCTGCTATAAATGTCAAGTAAACTTTATTATTTTATATTTGAAAAAAATGTGGAAAAACTGGAGTCTGTTCAGTATAGGAAAGTTTTAAATTTATGCATGTAAAATGTGTAGAAATCCTGAATGAACGAGAAACTTGAATTCCAGGGTCGGAAGATGAAATACTTTGATGTTTGTTGTGTGTTGTTGTCTCTAGAAATGGCAGGACCTCAACGTTGTTAGTAGTTTACTCAAATCCTTCTTCAGGAAGCTTCCAGAGCCTCTCTTTACCAACGGTGAGTCCACACATGTTCCAACAAGCCTGCATGGATGCTATTCTTGCAAATGTTATCAGATCATCTAACTCACTTGTTTTAATCCATCCAACGTCTAAACAGACAAGTACAATGACTTCATTGATGCCAATCGAATGGAAAATCCATCGGAGCGACTGAAGACCATGAAGAAACTGGTTCGTCTTCGCTTTTATTCCCCCAGAAATTTCAGGGAAGTTTACCGACCTAGCTGGTTGAACGGGTTCCCGTGTTTGTTGTTTTGTTGCAGATCCGAGATCTTCCAGATCATTATTATCACACTCTGAAATTCCTGATCAGCCACTTGAAGACGGTTGCAGACCACTCCGACAAAAACAAGGTCTGTCGAACGTCGTTTTGAAATCATCACACGCACCACTTCAGAGTACTTTGTGCTCAACTGTTGTTGTTTTTGTTTTTTTTTTCCCGCCTCCTGGTGCGTTCAGATGGAGCCTCGTAACTTGGCTCTGGTGTTTGGGCCTACGTTGGTTCGAACCTCTGAGGACAACATGAAAGACATGGTCACCCACATGCCCGACCGCTACAAGATCGTTGAGACGCTTGTCCAACATGTGAGAGAAACACACAAACCAAAGCTGCACAATTTAACTTTTACAAAATATGTTTTTTTCCATGACATCATGTTGTGATAGTGTAATAAGAGAGGAAATCTGTAAATAAAAATTGAGCTCCTCCACCTCCCTCCATTGCTCTTGTTGTGGTTTGCACAATGCATCGGTTCCAGCGACCAATCAGATCCAGGAGCCGGGTCTTAGAGATGTCAGTCAACCTCCTGTATGTGGTGCTTAATGTAATGATGGTGGAAAAACACTCACCGTTACAGAAAATCAATTTATCTGCCATCATCTGTGGCCATGCTAACTAGCCTTAGCATTGCTGAAAAGCTATGCTGTGGTGAACCAGCTGTAGCTTAGCAAAGAGAAAGGAGACGGGTAATTGGCAGCACTAAGACCCACATCCTGGCTCTGATTCTTTCTTTTTCTCAGATTATCTATCTTACTTTATACTGTCACAACATAATGATAATTTTAACAAATATGTAAAAAGCATATATTTTTATAAAAGTACTACATCTTTAAGACTTGTATGTTTCATAATGTCTTTGTAATACTGAACGTTTTTTCCTCTGTCGCTGTTGTAGTGCATCTGGTTTTTCACAGACGAGCTCGACAAGGATGAGAAGGTAGGTTTTCCAGTTGTGGCATTCAGATCTACACAGATTACTGTGTGTAAAAGGCTACAATGTTTATTAAATGTAAAATGCCTTCCCTAAATGTTCAGTTTTCCTATAATAAATGCAATCTCCATGTTTGGGTCTTGTTTATGAATTTCAGAGCTTTTGTTGATCTGCAAAGGGTAACATTGGTTTTAAAGTGGTAGCGAAACAAAACTGGTTAATTACCAATAAAAATACAAATATAAAACAATAGATGTACTTATATTAAAAGAAAACATAAGGCAAAGAACGCAGTGCCTTGCAAATGTACTGAAACCTTTTAACATTTCCACATTGTCATGTCAGAACCACACACTTTAATATGTTTCATTTGAATTTTGTGTAATAGATCAACACAAAGTAGTACATAGCTGTAAAGTGGAAAAACTAGCTTTTTTATCCCCAAAACTAAATGTTCATATGTTTTTCTCCTTCTGTAGCATCTCTTCTTTTTTCCATTACAGCTGCAGATCTCTCATGTCTCTTCCACCTTTTTACTTCTACTAATTGTTGTTCATTCTTCTTAGAAGTCTGCAGCAATTTTCAGGTTTTGCCACCATTTTGCAACTAGATTTAGGTCTGAACTTGTTTCCTCTGAACTATTCTTGGTTCAGAGGAAACAAGTTCAGACGCTGCTCTTGCTGAGTCTTTACAATCGTTGCTCTGCTGGAAGGTGAATCTGCGTCTCTGTCTTTTACTGCCTTTTTTGTTTTATTTTTTTTCCTCCAGCAAAAATCCAGTTTTCCATCATCTTTGCATTCAACTGATTCTCCCACATGAGTGGTGGATCTCTGCACTTCCTCCAGAGTTATCACAGAGTTATCCTTTTCTAGTTAATGCTCTCATTGTTAGTTTAGGCCAACATTTTGCTACACTTCAGTTTTACTTCACCAAAAATCTCCTAAGCTCCAGGTTAGAAATCACCTGACTCCAACTTTTAGTGCAGTCATAAGCACAAAAGTTCATGTCGATTTTACCACCTGTGAAGTAAATAATTACACAGGAAGGACAAGTTCAGCTGTATGTGTTATATCAGTTTAGTCTGATTGTTTTTATCTATAATTTCTAAATTAACTTGAGATTAGATGAGGTTGTGTTGATTATCAGAGCAGTGACACCTTTTCTGCAACTGATTAAAAGGAGAATTGCATCATCTAAATATAAACAATGAAAGAGAAACTAAAATGTTAAGTACTACTTTTTATTTTAAGCTTGGACTGTGGATAAGTCCCACTATGTGATATTAATTTAGGCAAATTAAATCGGTGGATAGACAGTTTGGGACAACAAAACTGGGCTTCTGTTAAACTTTAACCTGCTACATGAGCCCAATCTTTACAAGCTAAAAGAAGATAAAAACCAGAGATTACACAGTCAGCAGTCCAGGTAAAAAACTGTATTAGAATCAGTAATTTAAAAAGTAAAATGTACGGTATTCTGGGGAAAATCTTTAAGATTTTATAATGTAAACAAAAGTCTCCATGACTCCATGCAATTCTGGGTAAAGTCCAAGTACACCCTCGCTATTCCAATAGGGTGAGCATCAACCAGATGCTAATATTCAGATGTTCTTCAAGGACCATACAAAATTCATATATCAGACTAAAAAATACAAAGGAAATGAATCCAGACGGCATCATTATAAAAAATTTGTTGCACGTCTAGTAAAACATTCAGCAATAAACACCCACTGAAGCTTCTCCTTGTAGTTTGTTTTTATCTTCACAGAAACATTTATTTTATTTCCAAATGTAGCATATTCCAAGTGCAGCAGTTGCTATAAATAATGACTAAAAGTCTCTAGTAAATTATTGACACGCACACTTCACCCCCTGGCTTTGGAGTCTCAGACTCTGAGTTTTATTGACCTAAAGAAACTCCTACTTTATGGATAGAAAGTTGTGTTTTTACTCTAGATTTCTACCTTCTAAAGTTAATGTCTTCCTGCATGTCTCCCCAGACACCAGTGGACACAGAGGACGTCCAACCCGCCCCCAACATCGACCACCTTCTGTCTAACATCGGCAGGACCGCTCTGCTCGGCGAGGCTTCAGGTGAGAATCATTTGAATCTAATGCTGCTTTTCATTCCCCTTTTTGTTATATTACGAAAAGAGAATATAAAAAATAGTTGAAACTGGAATGTCCAACTTTCCAACCTGAACTGGAATGCAGCATGAGAACTGAATCCTTAGATCAAAGTGTCTCTGTGTTTGACAGCATGCCTACACTCCTCTCCTTTCTGCTGATCTCTTTTTTTTTCCTTCCATGTTGCTCATCTATCACTTTCTCTCTGTGCGTTTCTGCATTTCCTTCTCTTAGCTGAGCCTGTGGAGCAGCCACTGCGGTAGGACGGAAACTCTCCTGGCAGTGTGTGTGAGGGTGGGCGTGTGTGTGTGTTGAGCGAGTGTGTTATTGGTGGTGACAGCTTGTGTCTCCATGGTCTCCATTTCCCCTGGAAGTTGGCATCCTCCCTGTCACTGTCAGATTGAGGTCTCTTTAAAATAAAATCCCTGCCACTTCAGTGTCGTCCCAGTTTGACTAATAAGTTAATGGGTGACTTGATGCCTGCTAAAGCTGCTGTTGTTTCTGACTCAGAGTGTTCACTTGTCACCAGCTGCGTTTCCATAGGCTATTTTGAAAATACATTTTCTTAAATCTGCAGTATGTAACTTTAATAAAAAATATTTTTTGACATATTTGTTGAAATTGTCACCATGTGGTGACAGTATGGTATGAGACAGATTACCTGTGGAAAAATCAAGCTCCTCTGTGTTCTCCGAGAGCTAACTAGAAACCACCAATCAGATCCAGGAGGCGGGTCTTAGCACTGTCAATCATCCTCCTGATAGCACAGCATGGAATACTGAATGCTAAGACTAGTTAGCATGACAGCAGACAAACAGTTTTCCTGTAACTATAAGGTGTTTCTCCATCATTAGCACATTTAGCAGTGAGTACATGTGTTGATTGACAGCGCTAAGAACCTCCTCCTGGTTCTGATTGATTGTTTTTGACTGGAGCAGCAATAGTAGTTCATGGAGGAAGTGGAGGAGATTGATCTTTTCACAAATTATGTGACTCGTATTACACTGTCGCAACATTGTGACTGTTTTGTAAAATATGTAAAAAAACATATTTTTTATAGAATGATATACTGCAGCTTTAATAGAAACATGACAATTAAAAAAAAACTTGCTTTTCGATCAATTTGGATGAGGATTTGGACATATCGAAATTGGTTTATGTTGCAAAACTGCTATAGAAACACTTTTTTTCGCATCACACAAGTAACATAATCAACAACTAAATGTTGCCACTAGCTCTACCAATGAAGAAAAGGTAGGAGAACGATGGTGTAGCATGTTTTTAAATGACTTATTTACATGTGATCTTAATTGCCCTTCTTATTCAATTAGAAAATTGTGTTTTTCCGACGTTAACGAAATATTGACAACATTTTGTGCACATTATAATGGAAACGCAGCTTCTGAGAGCCAACTAACTCTGAATACAGAGCATAGCGCTCCACTCATCCTCCAGGCTTTTTTTTTTTTTTCAAACCAATGTGGCCCCAATCATCAGGTTCCTCTAACCTCACTAGTGACTCTTATGGCGCTCTAGGTTTTGCCGTTTCACATGTGCCATTTCAAAGCTTGAGTGGTAATTCACTTCCAGGAAATTGTGTGAAGCTCCCAGATGGCAACTATGAGACAAACCTTCTTGCTTGCACCTGAAAAAGAGCTGCAGGGCTAACAACAATTGTTTTATTTGACAAAGAAATGGCTCCTTTTTGGTAGTGCGAACAAGGGGTGAGCACAATATTTTGTGGCACTATTAATAACAATAAAAGTGACCATAACAACTATTTACATCTCCTTTCTGAACTGTATGCATATGACATACAAATATTGCTTTTGAAGGACAAAATCAATTTTTAATATGTTTCTTTAGGACATTAATCACATAAAGAAGTGTGATTTGCATCACTAAACTGCAACAGTAAGTGCATTTAATCATACTTTCAATATTTACTCACTCTAATTGAACAAACAAGTGGACAAAATAGAAAAACTAACAATTTGAACAATGTTAACACCTTCTGGGTTTTTACAAGCATCATTAAATGGAATTTATCATGACAACGCTAAATCAAAATTCTTATGATAAAATAATTATCATAAATTCATATAATGGCTTTTAAAATTGGTGGATGACAGTAGTTGTATATTATATTATAAGTATTGCTTAGTAAATGTCACAAACTTTGAATTTATAAAAGATATTAACTCTTTTAGACCCATTTCTATTCAAGTTGGTATTTGTGAATTCATATATTCACAAATACCAAATACGCAACTCCAAATTATTAACCATGAAAGTCTCCAATTTGCAACTTTTGTTGTTCTGTGGAGCGCAACAAAGGTATTTGGAAGAAAATACAGAATGGAAAGCTAAAATATTTAGGTGCGATGCTGCTTGACATGCTATCGGCTAGCATTTGCAAAAGCAACCAATACAGGAGCGGCATTTATTGTCCTTGGTGCTGATTGACTGTCTCCCCAAGAGCCGAGATAAGAAAAACCAAGAATATTAAATTTTGCAATAGTTCTAAGATTGTTTCCATTATGTAAATTAAGGTATATTTGGAGTTTGACCTATTAAAATAGGCAGTTATTAGTATTCTAGTATTGCTAGACTGCATCTAATCTGTGGTTCTGGTTCCTAAATCCTAGGGGCTCCACTGTACATTGCAAATAAAAAAATGTAAAAGAAAATGAAGTTTTCTCGATTCTGGATTCATTTTAACCTCCTGAGTTTCATTTTTGTCTCACAAACATGCAAACTAAAAGTAATTTGCTGTTTTTCTTCCCGTTGGAACTTATTAGGTTATATTAAGCCATAGAAACTGTTTATGTCTTCTATGGTGTTTTTTATTCTGACAGAAGTAGACACAATAGTGCATTTGGCCTGATGGGGTTTTAGAAACTGGTGATAAAACAAAACATTTCAGAAAGCAGGTAGTCAAAACACTGAAAAATGTAACATGCAGACCCTTCACACCCCAGAGATTAGAAACTTAGTCTGAAGTAGTTACATCCTAATTATCATTTTGATTTGATTTGGTGGCTTCAAACTACATTAAGTTTGTTATCCTTTTGTAGCCAAACTAAACTAAGAATATATTTGCAAGTTTTGCTACTATAATTTCCCATGTCATGACATATATGCCAGGTTAGACCAATAATTTCATTTTTTGAGATCAGAAGATTAACGTCAGAATTCTGAGGAAAAATGTCAAAATTATTATTATTTTTTAGTGTCCCTAATTCTCTTCCATGCTTTCCTAATATTCTTCAATTAACAAAAAAACATTTGGTTGTACTTTTTACCACCTGGTAAATGTTTACAGATCTGATCATTCCTTCTGAAGCCTTGTGTGTCTGTGTTTGTGAGGAAGTGCGTTTCCCACTTCCTTCCCTGTCGATGATTGGTGCCATCAGTGTTTGCTGTGGTTCCTAATGCACTCTCTCCTCCCAACTCCAGCCGCTGCTTCCCCTCAAATCATTGTCTTTCCCTCCAAATGCTGGAGTCTGTAAACCGGTGTGTTTGCTCTGGGTTCTGACATGATGAGAGGACACAGTGGTAGTTCACAACTCCACATTAACTTATATTTATTTTGTTCTGTGCAAAACGTTGTGAGTCTTTCCTTATTTCTTTAGATTTTGCTTCCAATGATTCAGATTTTATTGTCGCCTTGTAAAGCTTTCTTGAGGAAATTTCTGCTGGAAATGGAAACTTGTATGAAATCATCATAAAAGTCCCTCAGACTGGGTGGAAAACTTCTTACCAAGATTATTTTTGAAATACTACAATAAAATCTGACTCATTTGAAGAGCAGTATTTAAAAATAAAGGATGACTCATCTTTTGTGTTGCAGCTTTGTGCTGCTGAAACGGCCTCTGTGTCCTCCACCATGACTGCTTTGACTTGTAAACTTTTTAACTTCTGACATCTTTATTTCTTCTTCCACAGACTCAACCAACAGTGACTCAGCTAAATCAAAGGTAACATCTCTCAAACACATGCATGACGGTTTACTAAGCACAACGTTCTGGCCCAAAGTTTACACAAACTGGGGTTTTTGGGATTTATTTATTTAAGATTGTTTTCTTTAAACTTCTGACCTGAACTGTAATGTAAGACAGAAAGTTTGTCAGGGTAACAGCAGCATTTCCTCCTGTTTCAGGGGTCATGGGGGTCAAAGAAAGACCTCACCGCCAAGGACTTCCTGGCTCTGTCCATCATGTCCGCCGTCACAGGCCGCAAGCGAAGGAAGCGCCACCTCGCCTGCCGCGTTGGAAGCAGCACCGATGACGACTCCGAGCACGAACCGGTGAAAGCGGGGCACCTTGGGATGGAGGGAGAAGAGGAGGCAGAGTCGCCAGGGGGAGACACTGCTCCTCGAGCTGAGGGAGAAGAGGATGAGGAGGAGGAAGACGATGAGGAGGAGGAGGAGGAGGAGGACGTTGTAGCAGGTGGAGAGAAAGAGGAGGTGGTAGCGGTTGTTCCCAGTCGGCCGTGCTGTAAAGAAGAAGAGGAAGAGGAGGCAGGAGGAAGGCAGACAGCTATTTTGTTGCAGGACGAGGCGGTGCAGGCGGAGGAGGTGAAGGGCCCGTCGTGGAGAGCGCCAGAGGATGCTCGCTCCATTGTCTCCGGCTACTCCACCCTTTCCACGTTAGGGCGAAGCTTGGGGTCGGAGGGCAGGGGCGACGACGCCGACGACGAGCACAGTGAGCTGGTGAGCGAGACGGACAACGAGAGCGGCTTCGTCTCGCGCTCCCTAACCCAGGAGAGACCCAGCAAACAACCTACGATGCCCACGAACCAGCCGCCATCGGCACCTCGCAGCTTCCTCTACTCCCAGTGCAAACCGCCAGTCCTCTCGCCCATGAACCTCCTCGCCCCGGCAACGCCTGCCGTTAACTCAGCCGACTCTGTCGAGAGGAGCGAAGGAGGAGCGCGCTCCAACACGCCTTCCTCTTCCTCCTCCTCCAACGCTCACAGGCTCCACTCGCGGCCTTCCTTCAACTCCCACAAGCTGATCCAATGCGACACTCTGGCCAGAAAGAAACTGAAGTCGGAGAAGACCAAAGTCCGCTCCCTGGACCTGCCGGAGTTTCAGGTTGAGGGGACCGGCTCCGGGTCCGACAGCGCACCAAAACCGAAGCGAGACCCCTCCAGAACGAACGCTTCCTCCGGCAGCAGCCAGGAAAGCCTGCGCCTGTCCCGGGCGAGACCTGCCCTGCCGCCCAGCGAAGCCTCCTCCTTCACCCCGACCGGCCCGGGCAGCAGGTCTCTGGCCGAGCACGTCCGGGCTCGCCTGCTGGGCTCCGCCGACGACCTGCGCAGTGTGGGGCTGCGAAAACCTCCATCACCCGAGACGCGGAGGAAGAAACGAGCGTGGCGGAGACACACCGTGGTGGCCTCACCCACCGAGACGTCCGACAAGAGACCCCCACTGAGCGTCAATGAGCTCCCGCTCTGCCCCGTCAACCAAAACCAGGTGAAAACTCAAGGAGCAGACAGTCTGGACCACGAACCAGTTACACGCCAAGCCCCCACCTCCAGATTCCACCAGTACCTGTGAAAACCTCCAGGTGCGATTCATTTTGGCATGTCAAGGGGTACCCCAGTGTTGCCAAAGCTTTAAGGTTTTTGTCTTTGCTTTTCTCTTATTAAAAAAACTTTCCTGTGCATAGAAGATACAATATGGTTGCGACCCACATGTTAACCCATGCGCACCAGATGCTATATGGTGCGCACAAGATAGTATGTGATGCGCACCATACTGTGTCTCGTGCACTTATTGGTCTATTTTTTTTTTCTTCAGTGTCCCTATAGGGGCTTCGTATAAGACATAAACAAAACTCATCATTAATGCCAAAAATTCACAATTTAGTACAAACAGGCATTCCTTCCTTCCCGTCTCACAGGAGAGATGCTATCAATTGGTCACAGGAGGGCGCTGTTGTGCAGCTTTGCTCTGGTTGAGAAAAAATGGTGCTTCTAGCTAATTCAGCTTAATGGTAAATGTTACAAAAAACTATCATACAACAGGAGTAAATTCAGCAGATTTTCTTTTGTCCTGCTACCAGTCTTCCTGACCTCGCTCACTGTAAAACTCCCGTTTTTAGTCCAACACAAGGACACAGATGTCTCTCTCTACTCTCTCTACTTGTTAATAACGCCTATGAGTGTTTGTGCAGAAATGATCACGTTTTGTAGCATTTTGTACAAAGCCTTGTTAAGTTAACCTATGTAAATATAAATGTTTGTTTTCACCTGTGATTTTTTTTTAGTTATTTTTATATGGTTTACAAAACGTGCACAGAGTGCAGTCATTTCTTTCAAGAAGTTACTTGAAATGTTTCCCTTAATATATAATTTTTTTTGTTTATATTCAATATATATTATATATTTTGTATTAAAGTAAAAAAAACAGTACTTTTATTGTTCATTGAACCTCTTGAGCGTACCTGTTGGAGGGAGATAAACACGACTAAAGCTGTTCCTTATTTCTCCATAGATGGCCTTTCTGATTCACAGCACTGTGCAGACTACCTTTATCTCCTGAGATACTGACTTTTTAATGAAAGCGATCTACTTTAAACAAACATCCATCAAATAAACTATCTGGGGATTGCATGTAGCAAGTCTAGCAGATCCCTTTGGGAGAGTTTGCAGGCACATCGGCATGCTGATGGCTGTGCTCATCGTTTTCGCGTTACCTCATATCTCGTATTTTCACCTTTTTAGTTTGGGATCTTTTTTCAGCCCATCCCCACTGAGCATTCATCTGTCAGCGCAGTTTTTACCTTGGGGGATGTGTGTGGCTGGGAGTTTTCCATAAGGTCAGGTTCTTAATGAATCCTAACTGGTTGAAATGGTACAATGGAGAAACTGAAAACAGGTCTGTGGAAAGTGTCCCCCGCCTCACACATTTATTCTGTTTCTCCTTTTTGTTGCAGCTGAAATTTGATAATAGAAAACGTGTAACATCATAAATAACCTGAGAAAACACAAGAAGCAGTTTTTATATAATGGTTTAATTTATTAAAGGGAAAAAGTATTAAATCCTCCACCTTAGTTGCATCTTAAAACGGGGTAATTAATCCTGCTTTGGTCCAGTTTCTGTAACCCTGAAGAAATCATTTAAAACAAAAAGTAGAAACAAATATTTAAAAAAGCAACTTGCTCTGACCCAACTAAGTCTTTGACATCCATCAGTCTGGAAATCCATTTCTAAGCCTGTGGGACTGCAGTGAATCACAACAAGAGCTGTGAACCACAAATGACAACTTGGAATGAACCTTCCCCAGGAGCGGCTGACCTACCAAAAATTAGTCCAAGAGCGCATTTATCACTCATCCAGGAGGTCACAAAGGATCCAAGAATAACATTTATTCTTCAATTGTCTCAGTTAAATTCAGTGTTCATGATTTAACAATAAGAAAGAGGCTAAATTAATGGCCGTCATTGGGAGAGTTCCAAGATAGACGCTGCTGTCCAAAAACAACACAAAGGTCCAAATAATAACTCCAATATTCCCAAAACATTTCAGAAAACGAGTGAAACTATTTGGACTATATTAGAGTAGCATAAATTTATGCAACAGTCAAATACGGTAGTGTGATGTTTTGGGCCTGCTTTGCTACTGATTGAACCACAGATTTTGCTCTCTGGGGATTACATGTTCTAAAATATTGCCAAACTGGTTTGGGTTGCTCTTTTCTATTAATAAATGAAATCCTCATTCAAGGGGATAAAACGGTTGAGATGGTAAGAAAGCCACCTTTAAAACTGCTTTTTGTACTTAATTTGTACCATAGCATAAAACATCCAAACGTGACCAAAAGCAAAGAAATGTGTAAGATGGGGAACTTTTTCACAAAACTGTATAATAAAGTCTTATGTTATGTGTTAAACCATCATAAAGAACCACAAACAACTTCTCTGACCAAATATTCCAGTGAAGAATGATAATAAAGTTCTAGTTTTTTCTTACCTCGAGATTCTTCTACAAGTGCCTGATTTTCTGGAATGTGTTGTTCTGCGGTGCCATGCGCAGGTCTCATCTTTTTTTCCATTTCATTTTGTTGTATCTGGATCCCCTCCTTTCTCCCGACGTGGCTGACCGACCCAAAGACGTGTACATTAAACTCCCGAGTGGAAAACTAAAAAGCACACTTCAAGCCAAGGACGCATCTATGCACTCCCTTCGCCTTCAATAAGAGGCGCTTATAACAGCTGTTACTAATGCTGCTAAGACGAAGGAAACAATAAAAGGCATAGAAATCCCTCAGCTGCTTTTGCTCCCCCCCCTGAAACAAACTGAGGTCATGTGAATATGGTACACCTAACAAGTCCTACCCTAAAACCACATTAGGTCATGCCAGATGATATCAAATTTCCTAAAGGTGAACAAACCTCATCTGTTGTGTGATGTACTGAAATGTGATTTTATCTAATGTTTATTGTATTTTAAAACTAAATTGTTTTGTACATACCTTAATATGTAACATACTGTATTGTGTACATTTGGAATTGATTTTGACTATAATTGATGACTAAAAAAAAAAAAGAAAAACAAAAAAAGCTTGTCCGCCTGAAACTATTTCCCTTGTGGCTGTTTGCTTCAAAGCAAAAGGTATATGATGTAAATAAACAGAAATATGTTTAAAAGAGGATTTGTGAGTTGAGTTTTTGTTGAATGTCGCCCCCTGGAGGTGGCAAATGAATACAGTTTTTGTTTTTTTCAGTCTTAATGTTTGCTGCTGCACAAAAAGGAAACTGCATCCAAATCTTTGAGGCCACTTCCCGTTAAATGCTGCGGTTACGAATGTATGCAATCAGAAGTGCAAATGCACTTTAATAGTAAGAAGATGCACAAATTAACTTTAGATTTGCTTCCTTTGGTCACATTAATCTATTTCTTCATGCAATGTCAAAATGTGAAACCATTACAAAGGAAAAAATAAAAATCTTGTGATCAAAAGCATCAAACAGCTGCTTTCAGTGACTGCTTCCTGTATCTTCTAGGATCAAACTTTACAACAAGACACCTTTAATCAAAACTTTTTTATTATTATTTGAACCAATTATAACACACAACTGTCAAAATGGTAAGTCTGGAGTTTGCTTTTGCAGAAAGAAACAAAAAAGGTGCTGGCAAGCTGCTCTACTTTGCTGTCATTTCTTATTTGATTTTTGGAGAGAAAATTAGATATTTTTTATTTTTAAACGGAAGAGTTAGTCAGCAGATATTCCTATAAAGTTGTACTGGAAAAACAGAAGTCTGGAATTGTTAAACATCTTTTTTTATATTTATATATATAAAAATGGAGAATATTCATATTGAAATATTTACATCTCCTGAAGAAAATTTAACAAGACAGCTTACAGCCCAAATGAAAAAGAAACGTCATGTTTATTGCATCGCCGTGCAACGACTTCCTTGTCCAGACAACAGACTCATTACAGAAACCGATAACATTTTTTTAAGAAAAAGAACAGTAGTCCATTTTATGTTTTTATTTTTTTTTTTACCGTCTTGAATTGTTTTTGAGGGTTTTTTTTTTTTTCAATTTGTAGCGACCTGCCCACTCTCCTTGCAGGGCTGACTCTGGAGGAGCAGCTCGGTGTTCTCGGCTCTCAGTCTCTCCAGCTCCAGTTCCATCTCCTGCAGTCGGACCTGGGAGTGCTCCGCCGCGGCCACGGGCTCCACGGCGCGCCGCAGCCGGTTGTTCTCCTCCTCCAGCCGGGACATGCACTTCTCCAGCTCCAGGTACTCCTGCACCAGCTCTTGTTTTGTCATGTTCTGCAGACTCTCGACGTGGTACATCTCATAGGTTTCGGAAAAGTCCCGCTGGAGGTACTCTCCACCTGCGTTCCCAGGCCTCCCGATGCCGTCGCTGCCGCCTCCTCCGCTCCCGTCGTCGTCCTCTTCCTCCTCGTTGTCGAAGAGGTCCTCCTCGCTTCCAGTGTCCTCCATGCGACCGCTGACCCCAGAAAGCCGCCGGACCCCGGCTTCTGTGTTGAGGTCGGGCTCCTCTCGGTCGTGCTCGTCCATCAGGAACTGGGTGGTGTTATAGGGCGCGACGGGGAGCCCCTTGGCGAACATCTCCTCCCTCATCCGCGAAGCCCTCACGGTCTCCCGCTCCTCTAGGGCTTTCTTCTCCTCCCATGAAAGTTTGTTGTAAGGCTTCCAGTGGCGTTTCTTCTTCGAGGTCCTGCGCCTGTGCCTCTTTTTGCCCAGACGTGCTTCCAAGCCAGTGTCGGAGTCGATGAGTAAATTCTCCACTCCCGACCGGTTCAAAGTCTCCTGCAGCGGGCCGTGTTCGCCTTTTTTCCCGCGACGTTTGTGATCACAGTCGGGTGAAGCGTCGGAATCGGTTGTTTTGTGAGGCTCGGTAGCATTCGGGTACTTGGAGAGCTCGTTTCCGGCTGCTGAAGCGGGACACACCTCCCTCCGTCCGCCTTTCATTTGCCATAACTTGTCTGTGTTGATATCCTCGCAGTACTCCGCCCGACGCTGATGCTTCTCCGCTCTCTGGCGCCCCCTCTCGCCGTTCTGCGGTCCTCCACGGTTGTTGGCTGGGAGATGCTCCAAAGCGTCCCCGCTACTCTCACCTGATGGACTGCCTGAAGTTACCATGCGATGGGTCTGCTCCGCTGGCTCCGTCATCCTGATGATATCCTTCTTATTGGTCCCGTTTTAGCACATCTTAGAGCATGTTCGTGCTCAAAAGGCAGAAATTCAAAGTTCGTTAAAAGATGAAAAAAAGTTTGTTTTTTGTTTTTTTTAAGAAAAAAATAAGATTTCCAGAAGGACTTAAAATGTTTAAAGAAAGTTGACTTTCACGTCTGGAAACAAACTTCCGAATAAGTAAACACTTGTTACTCCTCCAAGGATTTGTCAGAGCAACTGTCGCTAACTACCATTAACTGTTTCAGTGCTGTCAAATGCCGCCGTCACTCAGAGACTGTGTTTCACCGTCACAACTGTGTCCAGTGTGCTACAGAAGACGAGGGAGTCCGTGTTTATATAGCAGCTCCGCCTCTCTCTGTGCGCATGCTTTTCCTTGTTACATCTACTGAATTCTGGGATATGCTGTTCTCTTTACAGTAGAGCTAATGCGTGAGACGTCCTCTCTAAACTACAAAGTCCACAAGTCTGCCGTAACTGATGAGATTTTTAACCAATGAGAGAGTACAATCATTCGCCCAAAAAAGACCACCCTCCTTTTTGTTGATTGGACTGCAGGAAACCTTTGCTGTTGCTAAGCTCAACTAATTTTCTGATTGGACAGCATTTACTGTCAATCAAAAGAGCGCGAGCTACATTAAAAAAGCAGTCCCGGGCATTTTTTATGGGCACTACTATTTACAAAGAAAGGGGTAATAACTAGATGTTTTGATTTAGAAACTGATTTTGATATTTTAAAATAGTTTAAATATTTACCAGAACTGAGTAATTGTATATTCTATTCCTAAATGTGCGACGCAGAATTATTTGGAGCCGAAAACGGCGAGAAGTAATTGAGTAATAAAATGTAAGCCCCCTGTATTGCAAGGAATATGAAGCGGTCCTTACACAGAATGTAGTCCGCTTTCAGCGTTAATGTAAAATAATAACAATAAAGCAATCTACTCTCTAAATTAAATAATTTTAAACGGATATATAAATAAAGATATGTGGCTCTTGTGTGCTACTATTATGATTTGTGAGTTCGTTTTAGCATTACGTGTTGTGCGGAGTGATATGTCGTAAGACTGGAGCTTTGGGGGTGAACACTTAAACCAGCGTAAACAAACGACATTTATTGTGAAGCCGCCGCTACGGTCACACTCCCGAACCCCTCGTTGTCAAAGGGTGGGTCAGGCGATCTCACACCTGCTTAATAATGCTGCTATCATCGACGAAA
This sequence comes from Xiphophorus maculatus, assembly GCF_002775205.1. Classification (NCBI taxonomy): domain Eukaryota; kingdom Metazoa; phylum Chordata; class Actinopteri; order Cyprinodontiformes; family Poeciliidae; genus Xiphophorus; species Xiphophorus maculatus. Next base: position 5,917,443 of record NC_036458.1, on the reverse strand, counting down.
TGGTGTAGATCCGTTTTTTGACAGCCCCAAATGTACAGTGTTTTTACACCGTTGCTTTAAAAGCTAAGGATAAGTTGGCTAACGTTAGCTGTTAACGTTAGTTAGCGAACGGAACGCTGCGTGGTGTTGCTCGAAAATTAAAACACTGCATCCTTTCCATAATATTGTGAAATCACTCGAACCAAAAATAACTAATCCGAAGCTTGGACATGATAGTCCCGAACGGGAAATAATTCCTGACAGGGACATAGAAAACGTGACGTTCTGCATAAAGCTAGACTAGCTAAAGCTAACTAGCTCGCTCCACGGTTCTATGTTGTTATAATCTAAGTAAATAAAACAAAAATACTAATGTTAAGTAACATTTTATTAAACGTGTGCTCTAATTCTGTTCATGGTAGTCTATTGAAATACAACTAGCAACAGAAATGATTATATTTACTCCTCAGCTGACTAGGCCAACGTGCTTTTATTGGCTCCGTTTAATTCCCGGACTAACACAGTCCCCGTTTTCCATTACATCGTTATCTTTAGTTTAATACATTTAAGGTTTGCTGCGTCTTTTCAAAGCAGTACAAATCACAACCTGTACTATATTATAAGCAAACGGGTAATAACTGTTGTTTGTATTAAACGGCCGCACAATAACTTCGATTAACTGCTATTGCTTCAGGAAGTAGTCAGCACCAGATCTTTCTTTAGTTCTCGGATAGTTAACAAGCCTGTAAATGGGACTTTCCTAATATTTTACAGTTTAAACTGCCATATCTACTTTTGCACAAATATACAATTAAACTACGTAGGTGCAAATAGATAAACCATGCAGTGGAGTGTTATTTAGATTTTTTCTGTTTCACATTTTTTCAGATAAACATCATTTAATGTGTTTGAATTCATTATTGAGTTCACAACACTGTGTTCATCTTCAACTCTAAATGCTTAGCTAACACATCCACATATTGTTATAGTAGCCTCACTGCTTCCATAAACTATTTAGCTTTCATTAAAAAGGAGAAATGGGTTATTTGCTGTGTGACCTTTTACAGGGAGTCACTGGGAGTTATTGGTTTCCTCCAAACTGTGCCTGTAAACACCAGGAATCCAATGGCTCCCAAACAACACACAGGCCAACTACTTCTACTAATAGAAACAGGCCCAGTTTCACCCCTGGCGAATAAGCAAGCTGAACTGTGAATTCTTTGAGGAAGAGGAGGTAGACTGCTGTTAATGTGAAACCCTGACGACTGGTGAGACTGGGAAACCATTCCAGAGCTGCCCCCATATTCCTCAAATCAAGGAGCAGGAGCTGCAGCTACACAGCCCAAGCTGCTCCTGCACAGATCACAGCCTCTGAGGATTAGCAGACATGACTTAATCTCACACTCAGTCTTACTTGGTTATTGCTGCTATTGAGCAGAGATAAAAGATATTAAGTCATGTAATTTGAGGCAAAATACATAGGGGTTCATAAAGACAGGAAGTGCAGAAATACTCTTTTTGTGAAATTCAAAAACTGATCCCAAGGCTGCATCAAGTTAAAGATAAACATTACCTAAAACATTGTACCACCCAACTCCCCAAACCTGCTTTTTGTGTGTAGTTGTGTCATTATGTTTGTTCTCCTGGATAGATCATATTCTTTCTCCAAGTTTCCCAGCTGCTCTGTGTTATAACACATACAAAAATATTTATCATTTAATCAATGTTCATGTAGTATGAAGAAGAACGTTCAGTTTAATGGATCACAACAAACGCATGCACAATGTATGGCATGCACTAAAGGCAGTTTAAGCTTTGGGGAATTTTTTTGAAGTTGTGCAAATGATAGAAATCACCAACAGATGGCGCTTCTGCCCCATTTACTGATAAATAAAAGCGGCGTAATCTTTTTTTTTACTATGGCTTTCAAAATAAAAGGTTAAAAGATTGCTGCAAAAGGAAAATTCACATTACAGTCTTAGATGAGTCCTGAATAGGGAATTATATTATATTCAAAATAAAGGAAGCAGATTATCTTTAGAATACCACATAATGTTTGCTTATTGTATACTAAATCATGTTCACTTCCTAGTTCCACAATTTTTCTGTTTAATAATCTTTTTTTCAATACATCTTTAATTATTTCCTATCATTATAAAGGTTCGCCTGAGATCATTTTTACATTTTTCTATGCTGCAGAGCCATTTTTGGAGCATTTCAATGTTCAATATGTCAATATAATACTTTTATCCTGTATGTTATTAATCCATAACAAAGTAAACAAAATGCAAAAAAAAAATCATAAAACAGTACATTAGTTTTATGATTTTTAACATATTTTTGTAAATATAAAAATGTCCTAATTTTATCCCTCAAAATTGCCACTAACTAAAAAACCAAATTTTTTAGTTAAAGCCAATTTTATAATATGTAGCAACAAATAAATAAATAGAAATGTTTTATTTCGCTCAAAGTATACAACTTCTTGCCTCTGGGTGTTTGAGGATCCATAAATGTGTCTGCATTAAGTGTATGTGGTGTTAGTGTATCTAGAGGGGAAAAATAAAGTCGAGGGAGAGTTTGCTAAGAGTGCGCCGAAAAAAAATACACGCCGCCGGAAATGAAGTCACTTCTAGTTGTGTACGGAGCCCCCTAGGTGACAAGGGATTTTTTTTTTCTTTTGCGTTATCTCGCAAAACTTTTGCGTTCCCTCGCAATATGCTTACTGCAATATTTTTTGGTCTATTTTGTATACAAAAATGTGCATACATTTGAAATGTAAAACGGAGGCTCTTTAAATGCACATTTAAAAAGTCTCAGTGTTTTTTCTTAACTCTTTGGTGCAAAAAATTGATTGAAAATCAATTTATTCACTGCATATTTATGTCTATAGTATTTGTGTAAGGTTGCGACGGAACAGCTCATGAAAACACCCCTTTAAACCATTCAGTACCACCACAAATGAGACACAATCGAAACTGTCAGATGACTTATTACCCTGCATAACTCAGAAATAGTCTAAATAGTTTGGATGTATTTTTTTTTTATTTCTTTCCTTCTTATGGAAAGTTTCTGTTTATATCATGGGTTTGTGGTGCATTTCTATCCTAAAGAAAATATGTAAAACTACAGATATTTCACAACGAGATATTAACATAAATGGAAAAACCAAACTTTTTAAGCCTTACATTATTGCAGAAAGTAAGATGGACACCATAAGAAAGGCTTACAGTATTCAATTATGCCGCATTAGCTAATCAGTACATCATTGAGTGGAAACGCAAAAGTTTTGTGAGGTAACGCAAAAGAAAAAAAAATCCCCATGTTCCTTAGGGGGCTCCGTAGAATCCAATCCAGGAAGTGCTGTAAACAATCTACCTGATCTATTAAGCATGCGGATTTACCCAGAGTCTGGGTTTCTCTGACGTGTTTGGGTTCGTGTTTTTTTTTTTACTATAAATCCGTGAAAGCAAACAGCGTATGATTGTCAAAAAAAGGAATTATTGCTTTTTTACCTTATGTGATTTGGAAATGTGTAAGCAAATAGGAATCAGATAGGAGCAAAAAGGTTAAAGAAAGAAGAATTGCATTAAGACCCAAATGCAATTTATCTTTAATAGATGGTGGGATATGTGCATATTTGACAGTTAAAATAGAAATTAAATAGATAAGTACAGCACTGTGAAAAAGTGTTTACCTCCTTACAGATTAATTCTATTTTTGCTTTTTTGTCAAACTTAAACATTTTCGATCATCAAACAAAATGAACTATTGGATAAAGATTTTATTTGATTATGATCTGTGTTTCAGCGTATCAGCTTTAAACATTAAAGCCAGTGGGCGGGGCTAACGCTGCTATACAGAAGGTGATTGGTCTGCAATTAAAGTCCGCTCTTCACGGCGGACTAGTATAGCCTGTATACTATTTTAATACGTAGTGATATTGATTTTTAATTGATGAGTTAGACTTCTAAAAAATTGTATATTCTTAATTGTATTTGTTGAACTTTGTAAAAAAAAAAGGGTTCTTTATATAAAAATTGACTGAAAAAATGTTTTTATTTTAGATTGTGGCACTTTTAGCTCCAGAGAAGTTCCTTTTAACTGCTTCCTGAAATTAGTCGCGCGTCCCTGCTCTCTTTTATCCGGGTTCCTGTTTGTCGGTGCAACATAAAGAGAAGCAGGAGGAGGAGAGGGCGCCGGAACCGAGCTGTGCGCCTACGCTTGGTTTGGAGATCACCGTCTGGGGGAGGGACTTTTCTCACATGTGGAATGGGGAATAAATGTCCCTCTCAGCTGTCTCCTCCAGAGCTCGGGGACTGTCTGGGACAGCTTTAAGACACCTGCGTCCTCAAACCTTAAAGTTAAGGGCGCGCGTAAAATACCCGGGTAGCCAAAAGCTGAAGTCGCGTAAACTTAACAGTATCGTCAAGTTTTAATAATGTTAGGCAGCAGCAGCAAGTCAGCCTCCACCGGTCCTAAGGAGGAGAAGGGGACCGCGGCTGAGAGGACCAGGGACCCCATTAGGAGGCTCGGTAAGTAAATCTGAAATCTCAGTGTTGTCATTAAAGCCGTGTGAGTGAGACGAAACGGAAGTGCACCTCGGCTGGCATTGTCTTAATGTAAACATTGTGTTGACTATGCGAAACTGATTTTACGCATCGACTGAAACAGAATCTCTTCTACTAACTTATGACGTTTTATTTAAAATAAAACCCGTTTTTACCTGCTGACCTCTGGTTTAAATATCTCCAATCTGGATCTGCGCATTTTTCCCCGCTTGTATTCACATGAATTCACCTGCAGTCCAACAGCTACATGGTTGTTCTGCTTGAGGAAAACAGCGCAGCAGCTTCTCTGTGTCAGAGTTTTCTGCTGATCACCAGATAATCTCTGGTCACTGACGCATCTAATATAGCCTATCTGCTGGCGGTGAAGGATGTGAATCAGACTTTTCTACATTCTCTACAGTCCCTCTCGCTAACAGTTACACCTTATCCCGAAATAGATTCCAGCTGAGCAGCCACTGAGCGCCTGTCAGAATCTCTGACAAAACACAAGATGACCGGAAATGTGGACCAGACTTTAGGCTCACTGCACCTTTTGACGTAATTATCCTGGCTAAACCACCCTGAAGTTCCTTGGGTTCATTTGGGAAGTTTGAATAGCAATTAAATGTAAATTTATTTTACGATTCAAAAAGTAAAGCTGATATATTCTTTTATATTCTCATTACTCAAATGTATTTTAGTTCCTTATTTCTGTTTCTTGGAAATTGAACATCACCTAAGAACATGGAGATTTTTAAATTGAGAAATCTTATGGCCTACACAATGGGAACACTCCTGACTTAACATTTTGTCCAGCAGACTGTTGATGAAACTGGCCACAAGGAGGGTGAGTCACACCCTCCTTGGCGGTTGGCCTCTTCCACGAACAGAAAAGGTTGGCTGTTCGTGGAGTGCTAAAGTGTATGAATGAAAGTGTAGTGGAAGGAAGAAATGTGACACACAGAAACAGTGATATTCTTGAGAGAATTGAGAATCAAAACCCTTTTAAGAATTTGAGAAAGATTTATAAGTCAGTTGTGTTTCGGTTACAAATGTGCGCAAAACCTTATCTATATTCTCCTAATGTTGAGAAAAAAAACACAATTTTCTAATTGCGCTGTGTGCATTAAGTAAGAAACACAATTAAAATCATACGTGAATAAGTTTGTTCACGTTATGAGTGATTAAAAAACATGCCGCATCAACCACTTCCTGTTGACATCCTTGTGGTTTCCACCAGTGGTAACATCTGGTTGTTGATCATGTGACTCGTGTGAAGCAAAAAAAAGAAAAGTGCAGTTTTGTGAGATAAACGAATTTCAAAAAATCACCACATCCTATCACCAAAATGTTTTATAATTTCTTTTTTTTATTATTATTTTGGCGTGTTACCATTAAGCAAATTTATTTTCTCAATATCATATTGCGCAATGTCTGTGCGAGGAGTGGTGAGCCAAAGAACCCAAGCTGCTCGGGATCCAGTGTTAAGCTTCATCAGTCAGTCTGTCACAGCAACAAATTTTGCCATCCAAGAACAATAAATTACCCAACAATTATTATAAATCCTTATAATAATATTATAAATCCTCAGAATGGAAATGACGAAACTTATCTGAATTTATCATAATTGATTAGTTGCTTATTGTAATAGACTTTATCATACATCCAAAGTTTTCTTAGAAATTGTCATGAAACAGCCACTGAGAGCCAAGAGGCAGATTTTAGCGCTGTCAATCACCCTCTGTGTGCTGCTGCTCACCTCTCCTGCCCTCCTTGCTCTGTCAAGTATTCTAATTCTAGTCAGCATGGCCACAAATGATGGTGGATAAACAGTTTTCCTGTAAGGGTAAGTTGTTTCTCTGCCATTAGCATGTTCAGCAGCGCTAAGACCTTCCTCCTGGCTCTGATTGGTTGGTTTTGGTCGGGAGCGGTGCATTTCTTCAGAGGGCTTACGGAGGAGATCAAACTTTTCACAGATTATCTATCTCATATTGTACTGTAAGAGCAAAGTGACAGTTTTAACCAATATATAAAAAACGTTTTTTTTTTAAATAAAAGTTTCAGCTTTGAAGCCATTTACTGTATATTACAAAAGCGGCAGGAATAAACCCGCATGAGTTGTTTTTCAGTTGTAGATTTAAATGAATGTATTAGTAGTATTTTAAATTTCTTTGATCCAGCTAAATTTCTGCTGCAATAAAACCAAACATTTGTTATATCCACCAATTAAAGCTTCTGACTTGAGACTCTGACTCTTCCCCGACACTTGCTGAAGCACGACTGATGTCTCAGCCGTGTAACTGTATCCCTCTGCTGAAAAATCTAATATGCAACTGCGAACGCTATATTTGAATCTCTTGCTAATATAATTTGTACTGAAGGAGGTGAGATCACCCGCCTCCCTCCCTCCCACCAGACTCCTTCCCAGCCACCACATGTCACTCTACATCAGTCCGATGGCTGATATTTATATCAGTCCAATATTTATTTTTAATCCCTATTCTCATCAGAACTAATGACACCAAAAAAGCTTTGTCATCCTTTGATGAACTGAGGCCAAAGGTCTTCAGGAAGTGTCACAAGACCGCTCCAACTTTCCTCTGCACTGCAGGAAAAAAACAAAGTCTTGCCAAATATTTTTGATCTAGCTTCTAGTGAAAGTACACTTTAAATAAGACAAAGCTAGTACATTGTCAGCAAGAAATAGGAGCTTGTTTTAAATAAATAATTCCTTAATATTGATGAAAACGTAGTAGTTGCACTTGCAGATTATTTTACTTATAACAAGTACATTTTCGTCAATATTAAGGAATTATTGATTTTAAACAAGCGCCTATATCTTGCTGAAAAGTTGCTTTTAAGTTACTTTTGTTTTACTTCCACTGTAATAAGATATTTGCATTATGGTCAAAAGTGCTAAGTAAAATTTTGTGGTTTTACAGATTTAGTAGTTCAGAATGATCACACACAGACAAATATGTTTCTAGAAATTTGGGGATTCGTTTTCAGAGCAGACAAACAATGTGTCTGGACCTTAAACTTGGGTCCAAATTTAACCCAGCTGTGATTTGTAAATTGTTAAACGTAGAAGTATGGTTGTTGTAAAAAAAAAAACAGATGATAACAGGGTTTGGGGGTTTTATATCTCTTCATAAATACATATTTTTGACAATCAAAACATTAACTAGGACTTGATTTCAATACAGAAAGAACATTTCACTCAGTGAAGCTTGATGGCAGTAAAAATGTTCTGTTTTGAGGAATCTAATTCTGATTTCCACAAGAGTCATTACTATATCTTAGTGAAAGTAATTCGTAATGAGTCACTTATTAATTTGTAGATTTATTATCAAATCCAAGCCCCACAGCTCCAGATGCTGCAATGCTTCACAAATCTTCTGATAAAACTTTTCTTTTTTTTGTGGAAGCTCATAAATATAATTGTAGGTCACAAAGTAGAGTTTACTGTTTTATGAAGGTGGTGCCACAATATCTTGCTGATTGTTGACACGTGTGCTCAACTATGGAAGAAGACCAGGGCCACTGAAAAGAAAAAGAAATCTAACTTTAATCTTTTTAAATCTTTAATTTCAGAATTCTGAGATTAACATCAGGATTCTAACATTAAAGTCAGAATTTTGACTTTTTTCCTCAGAATCCTGAGATTGAAGTCAGAAATTTGTTTTTCAGTGGCCCTGAAAAACAAATTTGGTGTTGGGCAGTTTTGTTACTGATTTATTAGTTATTTTGTGCTATAATCCTTTTGTGAATGTATTTTACTTATTTACAAGCACATAAATAAGCTCTGATTTCTTAAAGCAAACAAAGTGGAATAATTAACTCAAAGTTGCTTGCTTTCATCCAAGTCTACAGGGATTTCTTGATCAGTTGTCCAACAAACATTGGCTGCTTCCATCTGTTCCTTATAAGACAAAACTGAGAAACCTTTAATTGGGACAGCAGCAGCTGCAGAACCCCTAAACTGTTTGTGCCATATGTAGTGCAGAATCTGTGCTAGCTGGCTCTCGTGACAGTTGTTATGCTGAGAGAAACATGAACCCTTTCTCGCAGGGAGCTGCTGGGAAGCAATCATGGGAGAGAACTTTTGCAGATGTCATCTCACCAGTTAATATACAGTTTGTTTTGTTTTTAAAGACTTCTGAATCGCCAGATATTCTAAAAAAGGGCTTAGTTTTTCAGAATCAGAACCAGATGTTTGTGTTCTCAAACAAGGAATCCTACTCATAATGTATAATAGTTACAGTTAGAAATATATAAAGATTCCCATTAACTGCAGCTGTGTATTTTTGGCAGGTCATTATGAGTTAGAAACACTGCATAATGTCTAAAAAAGCCTACATACAATACACCTCCACACTTTACCACTGGTAAAGGTCTTAAAAGAAATGGTTGTTATGGAGACGTGGCGACTCTAAGATGCCACATATTGCTGCAGTTTTCCTTCAGTTACACTTTATTTCTAAACATCCCTCATCATTTTATTTCTCTCTCTTTATGATGCCAGATGAACTTGGATCATTTGGTTTTTCACATTTCAGTTGTTATAATTTTTTTTTTTTTTTGTAGCCGTTGCTCTCTGACTGTCGATGTGGACAGATTTAGGGGGATTTTATGTTGTGTTTGAGCCATTTTCTGACTTTTAAAGATGAGACTCGATCTGTTAATCGAAACTCAGCTATTGTCGGGTCGAAACATGAGATAATGTTAGACCCATACTGAAGAAGAATAAATGCTGAAACTGAAACAAAAGGTGTTGCAACACTGTGCAAACAGGTTATTCCACCTGTTTTTATTTGTTTGTATGTTACATTACGTCGCGGTCAGATTTAGGGGAATTTGATGTTGTGTTTCCCCCATTTCCTGATTTTTAAAGATCAGACCGGATGTGTTAATAGAAACTCAGCTATTGTCGGGTCAAAACATGAGATGATGTTAGACTCGTGAAGAAAAATGAATGAATGCTGAAACTGAAACAAAAGGTGTTGCAACACTGTGGAAACAGGTTATTCCACCTGTTATTATTTGTTTGTATTTTATATTACGTCGTTGGTGGAAGAAGTTTGAAATGACTGTATAATAAATTTAAAAGTTTTTTAAAAAGTAATCATTTGTTCTATCAGCTTGGTGTGGTCGCTGGCCTGATTGTGGGAATGCATCACATGGTAGTAACAGCTTGAAAAAACAGGCTTGTTATGGATGGAGCGCTGGTAGGGGGGTTTCTTTGTCTCCAAGCTCGATGGGGTGAATAGTGTGCAGGGAGGGGACGCTCTGTGTGCTTTAGCTTGCAGGGCCCCAACCCTTTTATCCTCCTGGCACTGACAGCATGAAGGCTGGGATTTAAAAGCAGAGGAGAAAGGAGCCATGTAGCTTGTGAGTGGAGAAATCTTTAGTGGTAACCTAGAATGAACAAAACCCAAAAGAACAATTTGTGTGGAAGTTGTTTGGACTGAGAAAGCTCTGTCCCTGTTCAACCCTGGAGAATCACTGAGGCATGGATCCATTAAAGAGACAAATCACATTTTTTAAGCAGGGTTCTGTGAAGCAGTTATGTGTAGTTAGCATCTTACCTTTGAGTAACCAAGACTAAAGCATGTCCTTCTCAATTATTTATGACTAGCAGTTATGATAACAGGGTTCAATTGCCTTTAAAACAGCATATAAATATAGTAAAAAATGTTTTGTAATTTTACACACATTGCATAGTTAAGGAATAAAGTGAACTAAAATATTTTGGTCCACAAACTGACCTTTTCAGGCTTCGTAATCGGGATTCGGTGAGAAATTAGTGGAAGATTAATGACTTAAGGAAAACGAATAACATTTGAGTTGCTCCCAAATTTTATTTAATTTAATTTAAAATGGCTTTAAGACTCATTAATGCGGTAAAAATTGTGGAATGTCCTGTAGAGTCCATAAAACCATCCCCACAACAATCTACACATCTCACTTTGGCCTCGTTAAATTATAACGAGGCCAAAGTACAGGACAAGATGGGCCTGGCAGAAACTAAATCAGTTCAAAAGTACTTTATTTATCCCAAAGGAAAGTTAGATGGCATAATTTATCCTAGTAAAAGGAGATGATTAAGATGTGAGCAGAAACGTTCTCTGGTAGCAGTCAGTTTTGCAACAAATCTGAAGAGGCTCTGACTGAAGACTGTTGCTGTATGACAGTCTCTTGACTGTCATGACATGTAACAGCTCAGTAACAGCAACATCCTGGGAAGAACTGCTAATCCACCTCATTTACTTTTGCTGCAAATGAGGTGGCTACATTAGCTACAGCTCAGTTCAGATGAAAAGAAAAAAACATTTTCTGAATAATCTTTTTTATTTTATTTTTTTCCAACATTATCTTTATTGGTTTTTCAACAATGTTTCCAATCATATACAGGACTAGCTGTATGACTGTGTGCTCTCACATCAAAGGAAAAGTCCAGGCTAGTTAAATTATTGTCCAACATTCAACTTGTCTTTCCTTGCATGCCAGGTCGTTGTGGGATCTTTTAGAGCAGCACTTATTACATACAAAGTATATGAGAAAAGAAAAACAATGCCCCCAACCCCAAAACCCCCCCTGAGAAGAAACAACAATTACAACAATAACGGTTTCTCTATTTTCCAGGAATTAGCCCAAATTATTTTAGTTTTGTACGTGGTTCAGAAAATACAAACTCGAATGTATAATTCAAAGTAAAGTAGTCAAGTATACAAATAAAGAATATTATTTTAGGACACTGCAGGGGACCAACCACAACTATAACTCACCCCCGACACCTCTCATATCCATGTTTTCTATATATTCCATAAAAAGACCCCAAATATTTTGAAATAGCGATAGTTTCTGTTTTATAATGAAAGTAATCTTTTCCATTGGTAAGGTTGTGGATATTTCATTAATCCAGTTAATGAATTTTAGTTTACTGGTACTCTTACAAGAGAGTGCTATGACTCTTTTTGCAAGTAGTAAACATAAATCCAAGGCAGTAATAATCTTTCTGGACATATGATGTCTGTCAGGCTATAAACCTAGAATGAACAATTTGGGGTCAAGAACTAGTTTTATACCTAGTATAGTCTCTAGAGCTTGTTTAATCTCCCTCCAGAATTGTGTAACTTTCTTGCATTTCCAGATACAATGGAAGAATGTTCCCTTCTCTTCTCCACATCTAATACACAGGTCTGGGATGGCGCCATTGTACTTATTAAGCTTTTCTGGCGTCACATATGTTCCCATTAGCCAATTATATTGCAGTACTTTGAGGCGTGTATTGGTAGTTTGTGTTTGTGCTTCAGCACACGCCTTCTCCCAGTCCTCTGAAGGTAAAGTCTCCTGTAAATCCTCCCTCCAAGCATTGAGCTTCCATAAAGAAGACTCAAAGGATCCCTCCATTAACATGCTATATAGTGTGGAGATAATTAATTCTTCATTTTGATTTCCAAGGTGGACATCAGAAGGATGGACTCACATTGATTTTGAGATGATCTAATAAAATTTCTCACCTGTAGATATTTAAAATAATGTTTATTTGGGATATCATACTTGGCCTTCAGCTCTTCAAATGACATCAAAACCCTGTCCTCTGATTCCACCAGGTCTCCTATTGTCTTTAAACCTTTTTCAGCCCATTTCCTAAAACCAGGATCTGCCCTGCCTGGAGGGAAAGACTGGTTACCCCATATCGGACTGAAGCATGATAGGGAGGAGGAGTCACCTAAATACTTCTTAACCTGATACCAAACCAAGATCATATTTTTGACTATAGGGTTTATGGTCTTTTTTTCAGCAGAACAATTTTCTATATTCACCCAAGGCAAGAGACATTTATCTGTAAAATAATACATCATAGTCCTCAATTGAGCTGCCCAATAGTACCAAAGTGGATTGGGGCACCTGAGGCCTCCTCTATCATATGGTAGATACAAAAGTGTTAAACGAAGCCTTGGTCGTCTATTCTTCCACAGAAAATGTATGAAAATGTTTTTAGGGCCGAAAATAAATTGGCAGGAGGTGGCAATGGGATGTTCTCAAACAAATACAGAAGTTTGGGCATTATATTGGATTTAATGACATTGATTAATGCTATAAGTGACGAGGGCAGGTGATTCCATCTGTCCACAGATGCAGTAATTGAGTCTATCATGGGGTTATAGTTAACCTCAACAATGTCACTTATATGTGGTACTACCCTAATCCCCAAATATGTAAAACAATCTACCTTTTTGAATTGGAAAGGATTCCCGACACTGTTTCTTTCTTCTGAATTAAGTAACATTAACGAAGACTTGTCTTCATTTACCTTATATCCTGATATTCTTCCAAATGTGTTTATTAGATCTAACAAGGCTGGAATAGAGTTTCAGTTTTTCCAAAAAAAGAATGACATCATCAGCAAATAAAACAATTATATGTTCCTGTTGGCCTATTGTGAAACCAGTTATGTTTTTATGAGACCACACTGCAATGGCAAACGGTTCTATTGCTAGAATAAACAATAAAAGGGACAAGAGGCACCCTTGCCTACAACCACGTTTAATTTTAAATGATTTAGATATAACTCCATTTGTTACTATTTCAGCATAAGGCTCATTGTATAAAAGTTTAACCCATCGACAGAAGTTGTCCCCACAGCCAAATCTTTTCAATATCTCAAATAAATAGGGCCATTCAACTGAAGAATCTTTTTAATAAAAAAACATCTGATACTCTGCTAGAACATATCTTAACCTGATCTGTGAACACATTTGCGCAAAATATCCTTCTGTTAGCAACAAAATCTGGTAGTTTGCTGAAAAAAAGAAGAGTTATGGCATGATAACGCTAACCAACTTAGATGTTACTGTAACCAAGTTTGGATTTGATGGGTAAAAATAAATATGAACTTTTCCTTTAAGTTCTTTCAGAAAATACCTTATGTTGAAGCAACTAGCTAATAAAACTCCAGAGCCAAAGTGAAAAGCAGCATCAAGATTTTATGATAGCTAGAAGTAAATCTTTTTCAGCTTTGTGGGAATTTGTTCACAGGTCTCTGCAGAAGGTCATACCACTTCCTCTCAAATTGATTTAAGTCTGGCAATGACTTGGTTGCTATAGAAGTGAACTTTTTTTTAAGTATTGAAGATCATCGTTATGTTTATTTTTATTTTTTTCAGCAGTGGTTCTCAGTATGTGTGTGACTTTCCTGATTCGGTTTTAGTCAGAGGTTCATGTTCAGTAAATAGAGCGCACCTGTTGTGTGTAATTTAATCTCAGCTTTTCTGTGAATGCCTCAAAGGTTTTTTTTGTAGAGAAAATTAGAGACCAAACAAACACAGCGGACAGGTCGAGGATGAAGAATGGATTTTATTTACAAAACAGTTCACAATGTCAAAGTGCCTCATAAGTGAATAAAAGCAATCTGGAGGCATAACAGATAAAATCTCACCTGTAAGGAGGTAATAAAAGCATAAAAGCACAGAGGATCTAAAGGTTAAAATGTCTCCTAAAATCAAGGTTTTTATTCCCCTTCCCAGTGACTTTGGGCTGTTTGTAAAGCAGGATGTTGCACAGGTGAGGAGCAGTAGAGCAGAAAACACAGACCCCCAGGATGCAGGTCAGAGGCCTTGGGGGAGGAGACCATGGATGTTTGAACATGGGATTGAATGTGCTGTGGCGTGGGGCACGCTCAGACAAACACGGATAAGACACGGAGTTTAAAGAAAAGCTAGGTTCTTAGTGATATTCACAAGTAGTCATGTGGTGTGAGACATCAAATCCTTTGTAGTTGTGATGTTACAACTCTGTAAAACATTTGAATGTGGTTTATCTAGAAAATGAAAGTCCATCTGCTGCCTTGAAAATGCAATTCAAGTTACAAGAAAATTGTTTTCTTTTAACTCAGAAATGAAAGTTTATGAAGTTGAACAAGAGACAAGTTGTCTAAGCATTTTTGAGTTTTAACTAGTTGCTGCAATTTAAAGCAAATAATTATTTCACAATGAGCAAGAAAAAACTGCCCTCACCTAGTTAAAATTACTACTTACTTTACATTAGAATAATTAAACTTTTTGTTTCAAATTGCATGAATTAAATTTCTGATCTGATAATGAATTTTATTAAACATCACAATAAATTCTGCTCATAAACATTTAGTGTGAACAGGACAAGCTGCATTAAAATGAACATTTGCCTTAATAAAACACAAGAGTCAGAACAATCTAATGCACTTCCAACTCAGGATACAAAAACATGCCGCTAAGCATTCTGGGAAATAGTTCCCACTCTTATCTTTTTCCTCTTTCAGTCTTTTTAAAGTGCTAACCTAAAAACTCTAGTTTATTAAACTCTTGGAGGTTTGACAAAATTAACAAAAAGTTAATAAGTTTGTCTTTCACAAACGCACACATTTAGGTTCAAAATTTAAAACTTGCAAAATTTATTTGACTTAAAGAGTAGAAGACACAATTAAATGCGGCTCAATTATTTTACAGTGAAGATGTGTAAAAGTTCAATACTATGCATGTATTTATTCATATGTTAGTGGGTTATTTTAAGACTAGAGATGTATTATGATGGCGGAAACACCTTTCTTAAATGTCAGTCGTTCTACATGTGGTCGAGACACACCACAAAAACCTGCAGCTTTAATTGCAGTGAAAGGAGTGGCACAGGGAGCCTGGATTATTTTGTAAGACATTTTCAACATTTTATTGATATTTAGTAAAATAATTCCAGCAGTTTTATGTCAAAAGAGGTATTTAAATTTGGACTATTATGGAAATGGATGACATTTCTTTAGCAAATGTTGGTGAACAATGTTTATTTCAGGTATTTTTAACTCTGATTTCTGTTCAGCCTAAACTAGTCATAAAACTTAGCTGTTGTTTTGGAAACTGTGACTTAGTGAATGATAATAGAAATCAAAATTTGTTCTTTTCATCTCATCTGGTACTTGTTGTTGTCATACTACAGTACAACAAGTACTATATGGAGTTCGCAGCTCTGTAATGATGCCCAGTAATTAGCTGGTGTTTCCTGTTTCCAGGTTTTGCACCTGAAAGTCTGAAATGTTACCTGTTTACATTCTTTTCCTTCGTCTAATTAAAGACACAGCTCATCTAGAAAGCTGCAGAAGGTTTGCAAAAGCGCATTGAAGCAATTCACTGTCAAAATTTGTCAATAAAAAAAACTAAAGCTTGAATATTGCAACGTGGAGTTTGTATTCAACTTCAAATCCACTGCATTGAACTAAACTGAAACTTGTGTGTATCTTTGCACCTTTGGAATGAGGTTTGGGAAACATTTGTATAAATTCTTGTTTTGACCTCAGTCTGACTTTTGAAAATCACAAACTTTGGACCAGACTTCCTGCTAAGTTTTAATATATTTACACATTATCAGTAGAAATGTTTATCAAAATAAGGGAAATGTTTTATGGAAATTGAGTTTCATAAAGCGTAACGTTCACCTTTCAGACTTCCCCAGTAAACACTGATCTACAGGCTTCATACAGGGCTTGTGTATAAAACACGAGCTGAGGTTTGCAGTGTAAGCAGGAAAGTGGTGATTATAGCTGTATTATTCTTCTGTATCTGTTGAATCAGAGCGTGAGTAAATAGAGCAAATGTTCTGCTCATAACCTTACAGAAATTCTTTATTTATTTTTACCAAAAAAAAGACATTTTTGAACACCACTACTCATTTTTTTACTGTCTGCAGGGATTTTGGACAATGAGGACATCCGTGTGATGATGCAGGGCTGCAGCATGGTAAAAGTTCGCTCTCTGAGGTGGCAGAAGAACCGCAGCCTGCAGCTGCTGGAGGACGGACTCACCGTGTGGTGTGAGACGAAAAGCTCCCGCAAAGGCAAATCCCAGCAGACATGTGAGTCTCATCAGAAGTGCTAATCAAGTTAGAAATTGGATAGATGACCTAACAGGAAGTGGAGAACAGAGGAGGAAATGGCCTCTTAAGATTTAGCATATCCAGGAACAAATACATTCCCTGGGAATGAGAAGAAAGAAAACTGAAACATTATCAAACCAACCATGAGTAGTTGTGTTTATTACAAATGTGCACAAATCTTTGTCTATATTCTGCTAATGTCAAAAAATATACAAGTGACAAGTCAATAAAAGTCATGGCAGTGACGGATGTAAACAGTTAGATGAGATATGAGATAACCCTTATTCGAAATTGCCGTGTTTGCATTAAGGACATTTATTTTCATAATTTCAATTTGTGTAATTTTATGGTTAATGGAAATACAGCTACTGCCTCTTGCAGCAATCTTCAGATATCAACCCTTTTCTTCCACAGCATGGAAGAAAAGGGTTAAATAATTCACAAGCAAACAAGAATGAAGCGAAAGAATTTCGACACAGCAGAAACTGAAAGTTAACTGGAAATCTGTGCAGGAACTTCATCTGTCTGTCAAATCTCAGCCACCCATCTGTGTTTTCTGCCCACAAACTCAAGAGGTTAAACTTGATTCATAACCTGTTTTAGTGTATTCTTAGTATTCTCCTTACTAGAATATGAGTTCATGGACAAATGTAATTGCTTAGTCATTTTCTTTTTGAAGAAAGTTGGTAAATAAACTGGTACTGTGAGTTGGGTTGTGGCATGCATGCAGAGAGTTTGACCTGGAATTAGATTTAAGCTTCCAGAGTAGTGACACGTTAAAGCTTGTTCAGGTGAATCACAGTTTTTCTCTGACTTCCCCGAAGTCATGATTCTCTGAACTCCCTCTACAGTAGGCGCACCAATTTAATTGCTTTTTTTTTTTTAAAGCAAACATCGCCTGTCGATCTGTAAAAGAAAAATATCACCTGAACAGAAACTGAGTGCGTTAAAATATGTTGTAGTGCTGAAACTGTGAAGAATATTTATTTTTATTTATTGTTTATTTGATGGGGACCCTCACAAGAAACATAGATAATCTGGAGTACCTAGAAGGGCTGTTAACAATTATTTTAAATGAAAATGTATTATTATTTTGACAATAAAATTATCAAAAAGAGAAAAAACAAAATTAAAAACATATAAAACAAGTGAAATATACACATTCAAAGCATATAAAAATAAGATAAATGTTAGAAAAACATTAAAATTTCTAATTGTTTTTCCATATATCACTTTTCTAATTTATGAAAACCTAGTAATGCTTGGTAAATACATTTGTTTTGCATTGTTTTATATAGAAATCCCATGCTTTTTCTTTGATTTGCCGCATCACATCTTGTTTTTTGATCTACTAACCTAACATAAAAATTTACATATTTAATTTCTTTGAGTCTAAACTACTTAAATGCTATTTTTCTTTTATTTTCACAAGTACCACAAACTTTGCAATAAAGAATCTACATAATTTAAGCTTCCTGTTTGTCCACTGTAGTAAATTGTTGATCTATGTTAGTCCAGATGCATTAACTTCCTTATTTACTCGTCACCATTGCATCACATGAGCAAATTATGAATGGAGCGATTTATCTGATTTTATAAATCTGAATTGTTTGCTAATCTCTGACCTGATTAATGAATAAAACACGTTTTCCTAAAGGCCTGTACAACAAATGTACGTATGCTGTGTGGCTGGTGTGAGGGCATTACACAAATTGAACTTATAAGTAACTTTTTTTTACATTTGATGCACCCAAAGTACCATATTTTCCATTTCATGAAGATTTACTGCTCAGTTCAGTGCTGACGTAAATGGAAACAATATCGCTCACTTTTTTTTTATTGCCCGACCTTTGTGTCTTTTGCTCCTGCTGTGTTTATGTGGATGCTGAACCTCTGAGAGGCCTGCAGGGTGGAGAAGAAGTGGGCAGACTCAGGTTGAACTCGTGGTGAAGGCCTTCTTGATCGTGTTGCAGCTAAAAATAGAAGCATTCAGATTGCTGCCCTCCCTCCAGCGATGACGACAACACTACATGAGACCAGACTAACCACTTCAGCTGATTGACGCTGTTAATAACTCCCTTTACCGGCTGCTGAAGGTCTAATCCGGCTTTGCTTTGGTTCTGGATTTTTTTTACGTTTCATTTTTAACTGACACCTCCAGGTATGGACTGTTGTGTTTAATGATCCAGCTTCCATTCCACTTCCTGAATGTTGTGCTGCTGGTCTCCAAACACAAAAACATGCAGGTCACTTCTGCCACGTATCTGGGATAACCACAAGAAAAGAATATGGAGTAATTTTGAAGAGGTGGAGAGAGAGAGAGGCTTTTATGGCTTTTAGTGAGAGAATGAGGCGATTGTGAGCCCAGACTCTGCTTGTTGCACAACAGACTGTGGGCTTCTTGGTGCAGAAAAGCAGCAGCCTCTGAACTGAATGACATGTTTGTGTTTAACTGAGCAAAACTCAGTTGTGTGAACTGGTGTGTCTCTGCCAGTTTTAAATCCCCCATATTCGTCTGTGCAGCATAGCTCAAATTGCTTTCATTTTTCAATTCTCAGTAGGATGTAGATCCAGACTTTGACTAGGCTGTTCTAAAACACAAATAAGTTTTGATCGAAACGATTCAAAGCAGTTCTGGCTCTATTTTCAGTAGAGTTGCAACTAACAATTATTTTTTATCTGATTATTCTGACAATTAATCGATTAACAAATACAATAATTGGCACATTTTGCAGATTTTTTTATTTAACCACTAAAGTCTTTTTATACAATATTATGCATGCTTTAAAAGATGCAAATAAGCTAATTAAAAAAAAAAAGAAAAGAAAACAAATATTTTATTGCCTGAAATGCAATTAAAGAGCTCGGCTCTTTCTGCTTGACTTAACATCAGTGCAGTGAAGGACTAATCTGTTGATTATTTTTTGAATTAATTGACAAATAACTGGATAGCTAAAGGTGTTCAAAAGGAGATTGTTTGGCAGAATTTGAGCCAGGAGAAGCTAAAACTGGCACTTGAGGATTTATCAAGTGGCAGTTTTCAAATATTTAGAGCATATTTACACATATTTACCCTAAATGCAAAATGTAGCTATTTTGTATAATTTAGGTGTAATTAGTATTGAGTTTGTTGTTCTCAGCAAGTTGCCTTTTTTGAGTCTGTATGTTAGAGTAAACAATTATTTAATTAGTTGACTATTAGTTAAATAACTGATTCATTACAACTTATCCAATGAATTGTATCAACCCAAATGTTTAGTGTTGTTTTGTTTAGTTTGTAATTATTATATTAAAATGGAAAAAAATATCAAGATGTAATTGTAGTTTGGGATATTCTCCAAACAAAACTGTAATTTTTTTAGCTGACTCTCATAGAAGCCCATTGCATAAGGTAAAATGTACACAAAAAGACATTTAGTCAACAGTGAATGTGAGGAAATTGTTTGACTTCAGTTCAAAAGGTTTTACACACTATTAATATGTGTGTTTGCTGCTGTGCTGTATTAAAATTTGTGTTCAGAGGGCTACACCCTTTGGGGAGCTACCTTTTAGAAGTAGCTGAATTATTAAGCTTTGAACATGACAAAAGCTTTAAAATGACATTTGAAGATTAGGATCAGTGTTTGAGGAGTCCACCAGGTACTAATTTACCTACTTTTTATAATTCAAAAGCTTCATGCATACACACTAAACATCCATAAGTATGTTGTCGGATTCCTAGAGGCTCTTAAAGGCCTCAAGGATGACCGACTAATGAACCAGCCCCTTCCCCTCCTGACTGAAATCTCATTAAGAGCTTGTGGACTCCTCTTAAACGTGAGATTTGCAGATTTACACCTCTTAGAAAATCCCCTGCTGCTTCAGCAAAAGTTAATTGTGATCAAGAAACTAATAGAGTCTTGCGATGAAAGGCTTTGTAGCGGTAACAAGTTTTGCTGGACGTTATATTGTCCCAGAGGTTATTGTGATAAACGATAATATTGTTGTTTTGAGACCATTTTCAAGTAAAATGCTAGCAATGGCATAACAATGCTAGAACACTTTTAATTTAAATGAACATTTAACACTGGAACTGGGAGACATTTTACATATCCAAGATAAGCAAAACAGAAACAATAAATAATCATGAAGTCTATGTGAACAAAACTGAATACTTTTATTATCCAGTTTTTGGTTGAAAGAGAGAGAGAAAAGAGAAAAAACTATAAATCATGCAAATAATTTACAGCTGATTAATAGATTTATTGCAACAAGCCTGGAGATAAAAGGCTGTGTCGTTCAGTTTTTAAATAAAAACTAGCTCAAAATGGCTACCGAGGAATTTAACAGGATGTCCTGTTGGCTGAACAGATGCACAGTGGTTTCGGTGTTCTCAATTTGTTACATTTAAAGCACAAACACTACAAACTAAAGGCTTAGCATTTGACTTAGATTTCACAACCTGCACTTTACAATCTGTTTGCTTTACTGGGATTTACAACCCGACCTTTAGCTGCTCTATGTGTGCTGTTGCAATCTTCTGCTTTACACATGAAAACAAGCCAAAAACTCTGCCTCTGCCTCCCCTCCAGTTGCAGTGACGGAGGTGGACTGCGTGCGCGAAGGCTGCCAGTCGGACGCCCTGAGGCGGCTGTCCGAGACGGTGCCGGAGGACCAGTGCTTCACGGTGATCTTCACGGGATCCAGGAAGAGCCTGGACCTGAAGTGCCCCACCGCTGAGGAGGCCCAGCGCTGGGTGCGAGGCCTCCGCTTCCTGAAGGACCGCGTCACCAGCATGACGCAGAAGGAAAAGCTGGACCAATATCCTACTAGAATACGTGTGCAGAAGTAAACCCAATGCAACCAAAGCGATGTTGCTATGGTAACTAACTGTGGTGTCACATGCACTGAGTACAGCTGAGGTGAGAAGTAATGATTATGTTTCAAAAGCCCCTTCTAAATATAGTCCAACTATTGATGTTAATTACAATCACCCAGGTTAGACTGAGTCTCAGTATCAGATGGTATGATACTCCGGTTATTTAAAAAGCCTTTAAATAACCTTGTCTTTAATTTCAGCAACATAATCTTACTGAAATCCAGTCTTTAATTGAGGGCAGTTATTTTGTGGAGAAAACAAAAAACTTACTCCTCAAGACTGATTATCCTGGAACTTTTAAATATAAATATGCACCTGATCCAGTGCTTCTTAATCTTAAAATGGCTGCCTCCTCAAGTTTACAGAGTTCTGCTAAGGTCCCTATTACTTGACTTATGTGATTTGAAGCTAGGTCTGACACAATTAATCGGATTAATTGTGATGAATCGATTATTGAAATAATCGGCAACGAATTTAGTAATTGATCAATTGGTTAACTGGAGTATAAAGTATATAAAAAATGGGAATTTACTGAAAAAAAACAACATATTCAGAGCATTAATTAAGCTAAAACTGGACAAAATACATCTCTGGAAAAAATGAAGAGACCACTGCACTGAACCCCATTGAAAACCTCCTGATTATTTCACCAAATATTGATTTCTGAACTCTTCCTGAGTAAAAACATTAGTATTGTTGTTTCGAAATGAATATGAACTTGTTTTCTTTGCATTATTTGCATCTTTTTTGTTATTTTGAAAATTTCTAAGTTTCTGCAAATAAATACTAAATGTTTGCTTGGAATGTCAGAAACATGTTGTCAGTAGTTTATAGAATAAAAGAACAATGTTCATTTTACTCAAACATATACCTATAAAGAGTAAAATCAGAGAAACTGACAGTTTTAAGTGGTCTCTTAAGTTTTTCCAGAGCTGTACTTAGATATATCTATATATATTTCACATCAAAGATAAAAACACCTTTCACTGTTCAAATTCACTAAATAAAAGCTGTGATATTCACACTATACAGTTTTTGCAGACAACGAGCTTATATCTATAAAAGTACTAAAATTATGCTTCTGTGCGCTAATGGAAACAAATTAGGATCCAATATAATCTGCTTTGAGATTATTATTTAAAATTGTATCTCCCGCTTATGGTCTTATTTTACTGTTAAAACTTTTAGTTTATTTTTTTAAGTTAGAATTTTGTTGTGCTTTTCAATGCAAGATTATGCAGTACAGACTTTATGGTTCAGCGTCTTTTGGTTCCCTTAACTCTCTACAATTGGATTCAAGGCTACCTGAAGCATGCAGATGAAAACCAGGATGGTAAGATGACCTACGACGAGGTCAAACGGCTGCTGCAGATGATCAACATCGACCTGAACGAGCAACACACGCGCTGTTTGTTCAGGGTGAGAGACATGATCTGTGTTTTCTCTGTTTGGTTCTCAGCAATGTCAACACAAACCCTGAGAGTTCATCTGTCTGATTAGCATGTTTTCATTTTCCTATGGTGACGTGAATTTCAGTCTGTGTTCAATTTCTATTCCAGTCAAGTTTGTTTGTGCAAATTTCAACAACAAGGCAGTTCAAAGTGCTTTTAACTACAAAAACTTAATATAGTCACCAATTACGTAGCAGCAATAAACATTACATTTTGTCAAATACCATTATCAAAGTCATCAACCAAAAACACATTCAATATATTGATTAATGTTCCAGTCAGTCTGAATCAAAAGCAGCTATAAACAGGTGAATTTTAGCTGTGTTTTGGCTGTTTTGCAGTTTTATCAAAGATTAAAGATATCCAGATTTGTAGAGCATAAACCCTGAATGCTGCTTCTTCATGTTTGGTTCTGGGGATGCAGAGTAAACTTAAGATATATGACTAGAGTGGTCTGGAAAGTTGATACAACACCAACAGGTCTTTAGCATATTTTGATGCTGAGCCATCCAGTGATTTCTAAACTCACTCGAGTATTTTAAAGTAAATTTTTTGAGCTTCTGGCAGCCAATGTAAAAATTTTAGAACTGGGGTGATGTGCTCTATTTTCCTGATTTTAATAAGCAGCATTCTGGATTTTTTTTTTTAGGCAGACCTGTGAAGTAATCAATGTTACTAAAGACAGACATATGAATGAATTTCTCTACAGCTTGCTGGAAGATTAGTCCTTCAATCCTGGAAATGTTCTTCAAATAATAGAAGACCGACTTTGTAACTGTCTTTATGTGACTTTGAAGGTTCAGGTCTGAGTCCATTACTACACCCAGATTTCGGACCTGATCGCTAGTTTCTATCAATAATAACATACGGGCTCTAGATCATTCCTCTTTAGGTCCAAAGATAATACCTTCAGGCAGTGAAGTTATTGCTGTTGCATAAGAAGAGTTTATTTTATGGTAGACCTTCATAGTAACCAGGCAGCGAATCAACTAGGCTCCCCTTTGCGTGTTTTTCTGCTCTGTGAGTTGTGCTTTATTTATTTAGGTGGAATTACCTCCTGCTGTGTCAGCGCTTTGTTGCAGCAATCTCTCGTTTTCATGCTCTCTTTTCACACAGAAAAGATTTTTGAAACACTTTCATAACGAAAACCATATTGTCTCTGGTGTATTTTCTTTGTTGTGTGCCCCAGCGCTGTGACAAGTCCCACGACGGCCGCCTGGATCACAATGAGATCGAAGAGTTCTGCAAAGAGCTCATGCGACGACCCGAGCTGGAGAAAGTGTTCAGACACTACTCCAGCAACGGCTCTGTGCTCTCTATCGCGGAGCTGCGCGACTTCCTGGGAGACCAGCGAGAGGACGCCTCGCTGAATCACGCTCAAAATCTCATACTCACCTACGAGTTCAACGACTTGGGTAGGCCTTTAAAACCAGCTATTAGCTGAACGAGAGGAGGAGCTCAATTTATTTTTGTGTCAATATTTCTGTTTTGTCAAGAAGTCATGATAGTGCTTATGTCTGGAAACATAAACTGCACAGAGGCGGCAATTTAGTTCTGCTGTTGCATAGAAATGGTTTGTTTTATGACGGTTTTATGTAGCTAACATGAGTACAGTGAAGTGCAAAATGGCAAAATTATTTATTGCAAAGAGCCTATCATGTAATATTTTAAGTGTTTTTAGGCAATATATTTTCAGTATTTCAGTTTTACTTTTTTTGTACTCGTTTTCAGTCCAGATCCTGATCATTTTGAAGTAAATGTTTAAACGATGTTTAAATCTTACATATTACGTGTTACATTCTTACATAAATGACAACTTATTTTGTACATTTTTAATTAAGAAACTCAGTTAAGTATTCCTCTGGACTGGACATTATTCTGTTTTCATATATATTCTTATGTTTTATTTTTTGTGTGAGTCTATTTGCTGCTGTTACACAGGAATTTCCCAATTGTGGGACTAGAAAGGATATTTCTATTTTATTCTATTCATGTGCATATACAGTAGTTTACCCATAGCCCTAGAACACGTTGCAACAATCATGTAAACATGACAGTTACATTTATTGCAGCTCAGAAGAAGATGGTGATGACACAGAATGGTTTCACCATGTACATGCTGTCTATGGAAAATGACGTCTTTAACCCAAACCACGCCCAAATCTACCAGGACATGACCTGCCCCTTGACTCACTACTTCATCTCCTCATCCCACAACACCTACCTCACCAAGGACCAGGTCACCAGCGCCAGCAGCACCGAGCCTTACATCCGGTGTGTTGACATGAAATAAAACCTAATTGAGGAGTTTCGGTTGATAGTTTGTGGTGTAACACGTCGCCTTTCTCTCCTTCAGGGCTCTAAATCAGGGATGCCGATGTGTGGAGCTGGACTGCTGGGATGGAGATAAAGGTGAGCCTGCCATTTACCACGGCCACACCTTTACCTCCAAGGTTCCCTTCAAGGAGGTCATTGAGGCCATCAACCAGTACGCCTTTAAGGTATGACTTACCACCTATACCTCTTCTTCCTTACTGTTAGTAAACATTCTTCCTGTCATTGCCTGTGACATTTACTGTAATCATCAATTTAATTCAATACAAAAATACCTTCTTGAGCCCAAAAGGAAAGTAAATGTTGTTGTGACTAGTATTACTAAGGAGGTATTGTGTGTTTGATGTGTTTAATTATGATTAATCACAGCAATGAAAGGAAACAAATTATTCAAAATTCACATTTTGCACCTTTTTATACTTCTAGTTGGGTCTCCACTGCTTCTAAAAACAGCCATTTACCATAAACGTATTATTTTATGTTTTAAAAACTTCCAGAATGTTACTGGCCCTCGCCTAGCAACCCCAGTGAGGCCCAGCCCGTTACCTAGCAACCGCAACAAAGCCCAGCAGATCACCTAGCAACCCGAGCTGAGCTCCAACGCATTTGGTCAGCTAGTTTTACAAGTTTTTTGTTGTTGACTTACCATTCAGAAACCAGCAGCTTATTTAGATTTAAAGTGACAAGAGGCCCTAAAATAATTTGTTGCGAAAGGAGCTCAAAATAGGCAGAACTTAGTAAACTAAAATGTCATTATCTAATAACGATTTTGTACAAAAAAATGTTCAATGTTTTGTATAACACATAAACCAATCCTAACTTGTTTAAGAAAGTATAATAGGTCACCTTTAACTTTGTAAGCTTGAAATGTAAATATGCACATTTTCAAAAAAATATTTAAGGAAATGCTTTATTGTTTCAAACCTAACATGTCTGAAGACATGAAGGCTTAAAAGAAATCATTTGGTTTCAAACGTTAATTTACAAATGTTAAACATAAACTGCTTTTACTTTCGGTGTAATTATTGTTGTAATATGTACATACTACCTTGGTTTTATCCAAACTTATATCAGCACTGTTTTAAAACAATACTATTTTTAAAACTGTTCTGTTTTTTTTAAAAGTGCTTTTAAAAACAGCACATCTGTGCTCGCATATCTTTTCACTTTCGTTTGCGATTCTGCACTGTTGACCGCAGTACAAAACCGTGTACTCAAGACCTCACCTAGCAACCCTAGTAAAGTGCTAAACCTCTAGCACTTCTTAATCTAAGAAGTGTTCAATTTCTTAGATTAATAACGTTGACAGCCCTATTTTAATGCCTAAATGTTCATGTTTTGTCCCTGTAGGCGTCCCCGTACCCCCTGATACTGTCTTTGGAGAACCACTGTTCAGTGGAGCAGCAGGCTGTCATGGCCAAACACCTTCGCACCATTCTGGGCAAGAAACTGCTCACCGAGCCTTTCAGTGACCTGCCGCTTAATGAGCTGCCTTCCCCTGAAGTACACACTCCCACACACACACGCACACACAGCTGGGTTTTCACTTATAGTCTCACAGGCTGTCTGGTTTTCTAGTTGAATCATTTTTACTATTTGCTTTTCCTCCAGGAGCTCAGGGGGCGTATCCTTGTGAAGGGAAAGAGACACACTCCTCACCTTGGTCAGTTGGGAAAGAACGGGAGCTTCGCTAGCTTCTCCTCGAGCTGTGAAGACGATCAAGGAAGCATTAACAAGAACACACCCAAGAGTGACTCTGCAAAGGTCAGTTCGGATTGTTCTGACTTTTCACCATTAAAAAGCAAATGTTTAACCCAATTAACCAGTTTACCTTTCCATTTCCAGGTCTGTTCCAAGCTTAGCCCCGAGCTGTCGGAGCTGGTGGTCTACTGCAAGAGCGTCTCCTTCCGTGGGTTTGAAAGTGCATCCAAACTACCAGCAGATGAAATGTCGTCTTTTTCTGAAAACGAGGCGCTCAAGCTCATCAAAGACTCCGGTATAAGCAGAGGAAATGACACAAAGGATTTCTGGTTTCAAGCATTTTGTGCAGCTGAATGTGCAATCATCTTCTTGTGCTTCACTGTGTGCTGCTTAATGTCTTTTCACGTTTAGGGAAGCTTTTTGTACGACATAACGTCAGGCAGCTGAGCCGGATTTACCCCTCTGGCCAGCGCCTCCAATCATCCAACTTTGATCCTCAGGAGATGTGGAACTGCGGCTGCCACATGGGTGGGTGATCAGTACAAGAAGCAGGGTTGCTAATGAGATCTGCAGTTTTTGACTTTATGAAAATATTCTTTTATTTTTTCTCATTTCTGATTGATTGTTTCACTTCCATCAGTGGCTCTAAACTTCCAGACGCCCGGGGAGCAGATGGACCTCAACCAGGGACGCTTCCTCCCCAATGGTCGCTGTGGATATATTCTGAAGCCCAGCTTTATGTGCAGCCCGACATCCAACTTTAACCCCGAGAACACGGGCGGAGGCCCCGGCCACACCCCCACCCAACTGACCATAAAAGTGAGCCGTGGACGCTATTAAAGCCATTAAAAGCAGAACTTTTTCTTATTTTTCTTTCATTTCCCGTCTAATTTTCTATATTGCTTTGTTTGTTTCCTTAGATCATATCTGCTCAACAACTACCCAAAATAAACACAGAGAAAGCCACTTCTATTGTGGACCCACAGGTAGTGGTAGAAATCCATGGAGTGGCCATAGATAGGGCGAAGAATAAAACCCCCCGCATTGACAACAACGGTAAGAAGTACTCCAAATATCCTATTACTGGTATCAGGATTGACTGATTTATGTAGCTCTTAACAACAACCAACTAAGACCCAACACACTTCAATGCAAAAACACAAAATCTTACCAAGTTTTTTTTTTTACTAGTTTCTTGTCAAATATATTAGTACACTTGAAATAAGACAAAACTAACTTATAAGTAACTTTTCAGAAAGATATAAGAGCTTATTATTAAGTCAATAATGTCTCTGCTGCATAAAATAAAATAAAAACACACACAAAAGTTTCATTTTGCATAGAAGTATTTTGATCTCAATGATTTTCAAGACTTCTGAGAAAATGTTCTGCAAACTGACAAAACAAAGAAATTATGTGGAAGGTTTGCATCCTGTCACATATGACAAACGTCATACCAATTGTCAAATGTGATAGGAAAACTTTGGTTATGCAAGTTCACCTCTGAATGACAAAAACAAAATAAAGATTTTATACTTGTCTATTTAAAGTATGATATTAAATCTAATTGGGACACCTTTGTGGCTTAAAAAATGTTTCAGTGTAATTACAATAAAACAATTCTGCAAAGAACATTGAATCAAAAGTGAAGCAAGAGACTTCTGGACTTCTGGCAGATTTTACCGCTAAAGGTGACGCAGCATGTTATATGCAGTTTCGTGCATAAAGACCTTATAAAAGTTTTTGCCTCAATTAATGAACCACAGTTTGAAAACTGCTTTTGTATTTACTGTGTCTGATCACTTAAGTGTGATAAAGCAGCAAAAATGGAGAATACTTTGTCATTGCACTTTAGGTGTTTTTCTTATCCATTGGAATGGCTTGAAAGGTACACAGAAGGATGCATTTACAGCTCTCTTGCGCCCTCTATAGGCTTCAACCCAAGATGGGACTGCACTCTGAGCTTCCAGCTGCAGGTCCCTGAGCTGGCTCTGGTGCGATTTGTTGTGGAAGATCATGACCATGCAGCCAAAAATGACTTTGTGGGGCAGTTCACGTTGCCCTTCACAAGCCTCCGTACAGGTATTTGTCTTATCTCAGTAGTGTCATGTATTTTTTTGTTTGTTTGTTTGTTTTATAACATGTTTGAAACACTTTTTCCAATCAGGATATCGACATGTTCACCTACTGAAGGCAGATGGCTCCAGCTTGTCCCCAGCCTCACTCTTCATCCATGTAAAAGTGAGCAACCTAGGAGTTCCTGTCAAGAGTGTGGCAGAGCGTATGGCCATGGCGAAAGGAAAAAAAGTGAAATGTGCCTGAACCAGATGAAAAGATACATTTTTAGATATGAAAAGAGCTTCAGAGGAAGAAGCATTTTAATCCAAGGGGACTGCTGCTGTTACTGCCAAGTTCCTCTTGTCAACAACACCTCAAGTGGTCCATTTCTGCTCTTCTGCTGCAAAATACCGGAAAGAAAAGCTGAAGAGGCAAGATGGCTCTCAGATGCACTGTGAAAACAAGAAGACTGAGGCTCATAAAACACCCTTAACAGGCCTTAATGTTTTAATGCCAACTCTTAGACACGTCTCCATAGATGAAATATGTTTTTACTGATTTTTGTAATGTAGGTTTGAAAAAATCTTTTAGCATTTTTTTATGTTCTATTTTCAAAGGATGAGATGAGATTAACAAAAAACAGAGCACTTTGTCATCGGATGCTATTTTGCTACAAAAAAAGCTAGCCATGCCTACATGTGCCTTAAACTATGCATAGTTTTTTTTAACTGAAACACTGTTAATTAAGATGTACTAAGCTTTTAAGTAATTGTATTTTTCACAGTGTCTTAGAGTTTGTGCTATCAGTCTTACTTAACAATAATATTAGTATGTAGATAATATTTATCTGTACTTAATTTGTAGCTATGGTGTATTAGCCTGAGTGTCATTTCAAACTTATTGAAAAAAGTGTTAACTAAACCAGTGTTGAATGTGCATGTAAAGTTAATATATTCAGTTAAGTGATAAACTTGTTAATGAATTGATTTTTGCCATTTTTTTATTCTTATTTAAAGCTAGCAACAACAAATATTTGCACCTTGTAACTACAACAAGGTTTTTTGTAGATTTTAACATGTATGACGAGTGAAGGTATATTGCACTGTTTGAGGGATTTATTCTTTATAAAGCACTGATATCATTGTCTGAGACTTGTCTTATTTACAATTTTTTTGTTTTGCTTTTTGTTTTTTAAATGCCTGCAAGAGTGTGGATGTTTTAATGACTTCACGCTTATATCAGCTCACCTTTGACCTGAATACCATATTAATTTAGGACTTTTGTTCATTTATTTAGACCACTCTTTTTCAGGGTGAATGGCTGTACAACACAACTGAAATCATTTTTTTAAGAGCTATCTGGGTGCACCATCTTGAGGCTGTCTGAAAATTATACATTCATGCTCAAATACTGACTTCCCTTCACCTTAATATTTAATATTGGCACCAGAGTTTCTCAAGTGTGCTCTACATTTTCACAGGATCTCAAAGTGGTGTACAGAAATCCTGCAAACTTACGTGTCCATGAGGCATGATGCTCCAAGCTACCGCAGGATAGAGCTCATCAACTTGTGTCTGACTGAATCTGGCAGCCATATGGAAGAAGTTAATTTGTTCTGTCTTACCTCATGATAGCACAGGTGAGAGCCACAACAAATATGGCCCTTGGCAAACCAAAGAAGCTCCCACATTAGTTTAGAAAATGTGGCTCATTTTATCCATCTCTTAGTCCATCTATCATTCTTTAAAACACTTCAATATCTTCGTCTGAGACAGAAACAATGAAGCCATATATTTTGTAATTAACATTGTAAGATAACATTTCAATGAAAATCCTGCTTATATGAATCATTGATTAGATACAGTATCTGTGTAATACATAGAATAGATAGTTTTATTAAATTGTGTGCACATTTTTAAATAAATATGGGGGGAAAATACCAAAATGTCTGAACAAAATATTGTTTGCTTGTCTCCATGTATATTCCTGAAACAGAAAAGTTTCCTGAAAGGCACAGTTTCCTTTAACTTTTACTAAACATTTCCCAGAAAGCTGTCAAACCAGATGTCCTCATGGTTACTTTTGCCCAGTGTATCCTTTAGGGAAAGTTCCCACAAGGTTCCCAATATGATTTACATTGTGTAAATCATTGTGTAGAACATTTAAGGACTTGAACTTTAGCAATATCTTAGGGAACGTCCCTTCTAAAAATGATTTGAACTGTGTGGGCTGCAAAATCCCCGGTCGTGGCTGCCGTTATCATATATATTGGTGAAATTTATAGTGAAGAAAAAAATCAATAAACGTGTACATGTACTGTTGTTTACGGCAAACATTTTTGACATGAGCACAAAGGACGACATTAAAGGCGACCCCATCGCAGAGCCAATAGCGTGCAGGCTTGTTTAAAGGCGACCAGCGCACGCCGTGCACCCTCACTTCCTGGTCGAAGATGGCGGATGAGAATGAGACAGCAGCGATCCCGGAGAAAGAAGATGTAGAGGACCACGGCCACTGTAGCGACTGTGAAAATGAAGAGCACCACTTGGAGGACGGGTAACAAGGCATCTTTATTCACACAGCGGCGATTTACGAGTTATACTGCCTTACTTTTACACCGAAGCGAATGCTAACTGGAGCTTTAGCAAGAAGCCAAGGCAACTGCCGTTCGTTGAAGTCCAGCCTCCTTGCGTTCTTCTTATTGGCTACAACCGGTGTCTGCGCGTTAACTCTGTAATGTGATTGGGTGAGGTTGGATTTCTTGTTGCAAAGTAGGAGGGATTTAGCGTCGAATACAGCAAGGCGTTGTTTTAGGGGGTTAAAAATGATCTAAATTGGGTTGGAAAATGACCTCGCAATAAACCACATATTCCCGTGTCCCCTGCGAAGATTAAATAAATAATTTAAAAAAAAAGTTTGTTACGTTTCAAGGTGTTAGCATGTCGCTTTTTGCAGGTAGTTGCTGATTATGCCCAGTTGACAGATGCGAGTTAGCTGGCCATGCTAACAAAGCTGTCAAACCCCTTTTGTCCGATTCAGAATTAAAAGCGAAACAAGCAGATGCGCATTGATGATGATAGTAATGCGCTTTCTGTTCTGCCTTTGTATCCTGCAGTGTGTAGCGAGCTTTCGTTTCATA
This sequence comes from Xiphophorus maculatus, assembly GCF_002775205.1. Taxonomy (NCBI): domain Eukaryota; kingdom Metazoa; phylum Chordata; class Actinopteri; order Cyprinodontiformes; family Poeciliidae; genus Xiphophorus; species Xiphophorus maculatus. The sequence continues at coordinate 5,885,469 of NC_036458.1, read as the reverse complement.
CTGTTTTGACAGAAATCTGCAACGTCTAGAAACAGCTGAAGTCAGAAGAGCTCATACGCAAAATAGTCTGATTGAAATCCCGCTTGGCTTGGCACTTCCCCCTGAGCGTTTACCAAGCTGCGAGCCACAGTACAGGGTCCCTTTCTACTTTTAAGAGCAACTTAAGAGAGAGAGAGAGAGAGTTATCTTGCCACCCCTAACCCTAACCCTACCCTATGTCATGGTTCTTTAAGGTCATGTGTTGCCAAATGTAAAATAAAATAAACTTATTCTAAAAACACTTTTAGATCCACAAAGATGAAAACATGCTATCACTTGAGTGTGGTTGTTAGGTTGTGGGTGACCTTGTTAATTCCAGAAGTAAGTACATGAGGTACCTCTCCATGCAAACAAAGAATAGGTCTGGTTGTTCGCATCGACTGAAATGGACCATGGAGAACAAACTATTGAATGTTTTGTTGTTCATTGTCCCAGTCACTCACTGACCTCCTGTACATGGGTATGTAGACACGCTTTTATACCATGCACTTCTCTCCAGAGGTCATGTGATTCACCATCTGCACTGGTGGGGGTGCAGGGGGTTGAAATGCAGGCCCAGAACCTGTCCTCTGTCCTCTCTTGGACACTAATGAGATAATCCCCTGTAAGTACATTGTCAGGATGGATGCGAGTAGGTGTGTGGTTTATCAAGTTTGAACTCACTATTACTCCTTCCTGTTGTGTCTTTGTGTCAGTTTAAATTATCAAGTGAGGCTGTTCTCTCACCTGCTTTAGAGCTACAATATGTGGCTCTTTGGACCATCCACAATGGCTCTTAATAACTTTGGCTAAGAAATAAAAGGAACCAGCTCACGTTTTAAATATAGATATAATATCAAGTGCAGGTATTTAACAGTTTTTCTTTTTTTTCTCCCGCAATATTGTATTAAATTTCCATGCAGAATGACACTAAAAGAACCAGTAATGGGCTATTTACAGTATACACACTATATACAGTAATAGGTCTATTTTTGTTGCCATTAGGTTAGAATAAACTATTTTTAATTTTACATCATTTCCCATCCCACAGGGGAAAAAACTACCCATACTCTTATTGAAAATTTTACATTTATTTGAAATCCTAAAAATAGAGATACAAATGATTGTTCTTTAAAAATCTAGCAAATCTCCCAAAGTAGATACTCAACTGAGTATATAAAATCCTTTTCTTTTTTTCAAAATGTTGTGGTTTTTTGACAAGATTGTCGAGGTTGAAGACCTCTGGCCCATACTATAGGAAAGATTAACACAGATGGAGATAAAATGCATACAATGTGGATGTAGTGTTAATAATATTGATAGTAGTGATTATAAAAGCATTTTGTTAAATAATAAACATTTAAGTGCATTTTACCGTTTGACATTTAAAACAAAAAAAAATACAAACAAGAGTAATTAGTGAACTTTGAACTGTACACAAAGCAATAATATTTCCGACATGCATTTAATCACTTACATTTTTTAAGATCAGGTTTTCTCTGTTTTTCAGTGAACGTGGAGATGACACTGGTGCCAAAAAGAAGAAAAAGAGACAGAAAAAGAAGAAGAAAGCCGGCGCCACCGAAGCAGCTCAGGATCCCCTTGCTAAGGCATGAAATAATTTTTTAGCTTTGAAAAATTATTCAAGGTACAGGAACAAATTACAACTTGTAGAGGTCTTCTAAGTGTGGAGCAGCACACCAGAATGGCTAACAATCAGCTTAAAGTAATTAATAATGTTGACCTTTTATTCGTAATATATATTTTTTTTCACTTTTATTCCAAATGAGCTGTTTAACTTCCTGAACAGGTGAATTCACTGCCAGCTGATAAGCTACAGGAGATCCAAAAGGCCATTGAACTGTTTTCTGTTGGCCAAGGCCCAGCTAAAACCATGGAGGAGGCGACTCGGAGGAGTTACCAGTTCTGGGACACACAACCTGTGCCCAAGCTTGGTATGACGATTGTTATGGCTTTTTATTTCTTTCATGAAAACAAAAATCTACTCGACTTACAGTATATGCTGTGTTGTATTTTTCTGCTTCATGTCAATTTTTTTTCCTTCAGGGGAGACCGTAACATCACACGGCTCAATCGAACCTGATAAAGACCACATTAGAGAAGAGCCGTACAGCCTCCCTCAGGGCTTCACCTGGGACACGCTCGACCTGGGGAACCCCGCTGTGGTAAGACCGAGTCAAATCACACTTCAAATAAAGAAATCTTCATTTCTCTTTATTCCACTTTGCAAAGTTTTTAACTTATTGTAACCTTGTGCAGCATGTCCATGTAGTTTACTTTCAGATCAGGCTTACCAGATTATTTTAAGTAGCACTGTATTTTGTTTAAAAGAAGACGAAGTTGCATCATATTTGCAATCTGATCTCTAAGATTATTTGCTCACAAAACTATTAATTCACTATGATCCGTTTCAAATTTTGCCATGCTACAACCACAACTTTAAATATCTTAGTGTGATTTTTTTATTTTATTTTATTTTTTGGAAGATTGATCAACGCAAAGCAGTGAAGTTGATGAAAAAATGCAAAATATTGACTCAGGCCACCTTGGTTATTAATTGGGATTGTGTTGACACGACATGTTTAAAAGTACAGATTGTTTTGTCAGTTTTCTACCATATTTGGTGTTTTGCATGTAGACCAAAAAGTTTAATTTTGCTCCTGTCTGACCAGCAGATTGTTGTATTTTTCCACTTGAGCTTTGAATCTCTCAAGTTCCTCCAGTCACCATGCATCTCTTTGCTTCTTTTTTCTAATGGATAGCCATGTCTTTGTAGCTTTGCAGTTACTGTTTTCATTTTCAGATGATGGATTGAGAGCTGTTCAGAGGCTGGGATGTTGTTTCATAACTTAATGTTACTTTAATGTTGTTTCTTAATCTTCATGAAGGTTTTAGTTTGATAATTTTCTCTAGCAAACCTCTGAGGGACTTACAGAGCAGCTGTATTTATACTGAAATTAAACACACAGATGGATTCAATTAGCAAATTAAATCACTCCTGGACGCAGTTGGTTGCACTGATTATTTAGTTTTTTCTGATTGGTGCTTGTTTTCTTTAACAAACCCCCAAGGCCTTCAGAAATCAGGTGTAATCAAAGTGGGATTAAATTATAGATTTCAGGATTTTACAAGTTAAGGGAACTCTGAAGTTAAGGGAATTGGCTGCACTGCTTTTTATTTAGAAATCAAATCCTAATAAAATGTGTTGAAGTTTTTGGCTGCAGTTTTGTTAAATATCAGTACTTTGTTGCAAGATGGGGTATTTAAATAATTATTTTCTGCTGTTCCTCTTTTTCTGCATAAATAGTTTCTTATTTAAGTCACGTTTATTTGTACAGCACATTTCAGTGACAAGGCAGCTCAAAGTGCTTTACATCATAAAAACATCATGCAGTCATCAATTATGAAACAATAAATAAACATCACATTTTGTCAAATGCTGTCATCAAAATCATCCAGCAAATACCCATCAAATATATTGATCAATATTCTAGTTGCTGTTAATCAAAGGCATCTCCAACAGGTCTAGATTTAAAGGAACTCTGTATTTTTCTGTATGTTTCTTCGGATTTGTGGAGCATAAGAGCTGAACTCTACTTCTCCATGTTGGGTTATTAGTAATTAAAACAAAAGTAAAGAGAACTTTATTGCAGATTCTTATAAATAATGTCTTTAATGATCTGGAATGTATTATTAAATGATAGTTGTCATCCTATTTCACTGAGACCAAAATTAGAACGTACCATGGGGGTTTAAATTCTCTTTGCGCACAGATAGAATTAGTGTCAGACTTACACTGGCAATGGAAGATGGAAAAATTATCTTACAAAACTGTTTTTACTAAAACATGCTGTAGTTTAGATCTTATTAATATGATTAAAATGTTTCTTTTGTCTTCCAGCTGAAGGAGCTCTACACGCTCCTCAATGAAAATTATGTGGAGGATGACGACAACATGTTCAGATTTGACTACTCCCCTGAGTTCTTGCTCTGGTAGCTTCATAAATTCAGTTTGTCATTTTAAAGTTACACTTAATTTCTATTTATAGATACTTTGGCATCAAAACAAGTAACCCGTCTCTTGTCCAGGGCTCTGCGACCTCCAGGTTGGCTGCCTCAGTGGCACTGCGGAGTCCGAGTGAACTCCAATCAGAAGCTGGTCGGATTCATCAGTGCCATTCCAGCCACCATCCGCATCTATGACATGTAAGTTAATCCATTGGATTCTTTTTCATTTTTATCTTTGAGTGTGTCATTAATCTCCAGCCAACTTCCACATCTCATCACTTGTTTTTCTTGTGCTTTTAGAGAAAAGAAAATGGTAGAGATCAATTTCTTGTGCGTCCACAAGAAGCTGCGAGCCAAACGAGTTGCTCCAGTTCTGATCCGGGAAATCACCAGACGGGTCAACCTTCAGGGTATCTTCCAGGCAGTGTACACTGCCGGGGTGGTACTGCCCAAGCCTGTGGGAACCTGCAGGTCTGCATGGCAGAAAGCCATCTGCTTTTTTTTTTTTTTGTCTTTTACTTATTGTAAAGCCTTGAATGTCATCTACTTTAAAGCTGCAGTATGTAACTTTTATTAAAATGCTTTTAACATATTTGTTAAAACTATCACCATGTTGTAACAGTATAATAGAAGACAAATAATCTGTGAAAAGATGAACCTCCTCCACCTTGCATTTCAAATTAATGCACAGCTACAGACCAAAAGCAACCAATCAGAACCAGGAGGAGGGTCTAAGCGATGTCGATCAACCTTATGAACGTGATGCTAAATGTGCTAATGTCGGAGAAGCAACTTACTGTTACAAGAAAACAGCTTTTCTGCTGTCATTGGTGGCCTTGCTTATTGGCTTTAGCATTCTTGACATTGGAGAAGCTCTATCATAGCAGAGAGCAAAGAAGGGAGGCATGCACATGAGCTGATTGACACCGCTAAGACCCTCCTCCTGGCACTGATTGATTATTTCTAGTTAGCATTAGGAGAAGGCAGAGGAACTCTTCTTCTTTTTTTTTTTTTTTCTACAGACTTTGTCTCATAAACGGTCTTGACATAGTGACAGTTTCAATAAATATGTAAAAAAAAAAAACATTTTTTATTAAAGTTGCATACTGCAGCTTTAACATGCTCTTCTTCTGGACAGATACTGGCATCGCTCTTTGAACCCACGAAAACTAATCGAAGTGAAGTTCTCCCACCTGAGCAGGAACATGACTATGCAGCGCACCATGAAGTTGTACCGTTTGCCTGAGGTCAGTGGCAAATAGAAACAGATTTTGATGCGAATCATCAGCTAAGCTCTTCTTTCATCATATTCTTTCACCCTTCAGTCCCCAAAGACTTCTGGTCTGCGAACGATGACCAAGAAGGATGTACCAGTGGTGAGCCGCCTCCTCCGCAAGTACCTTAACCAGTTCAACCTGGTTCCTGCCATGAATGAGGAAGAGGTGGAGCACTGGTTGCTCCCACAGGAGAACATTATTGACACATATGTGGTGGAGGTGATGAATAGTTTTGTTGGTTAATGTCTCAGCAAAGGTTTGCACCTTTTTATTATAATAATGATGATGTTATTATCCAACAGAATGAAGGCAAAGTGACAGATTTCCTGAGTTTCTACACACTGCCTTCCACCATAATGAATCACCCTGTTCATCGCAGTCTTAAAGCAGCGTACTCTTTCTACAACGTGCACACCACTACACCCCTGCTGGACCTGATGTCCGACGCTCTCATTCTGGCCAAATCGGTTCGTCTAACACATTTTTATAAAAACGTACATAAGAGATCCTTTCTTCACACATTAAACTCCTTCTGCTTTGTGCCTATAGAAAGGCTTTGATGTCTTTAATGCACTGGATCTAATGGAAAACAAGACTTTCTTGGAGAAGCTGAAGTTTGGCATTGGGGATGGAAATCTACAGTATTATCTGTACAATTGGAAGTGTCCCAGCATGGGAGCAGAAAAGGTACATTTTACCTGGATTCTTTTTTTTTTTAAAGTTACCTGAATTATTCTAAAAGTATTAGTTTGTGTCCTAACACCCGCTTAATATGACAGCGTTTCCACCTTTTGGTGACGGCTTGGTTGGCCTTTGGGTTAAAGTGTCAGAAATGTCTAAATTTTCATCAGCATAGACAATATCACTGTTTTCTTGGAACAAATTGTGAGGAGTTTTAATTTTACTGATAAACACAGAATATTATTTTGCCACATTCATTGTTGTGATGAACATTTACCCATTAAGATAATGTGTAAATTATCCTAATCGAGATATTGACTCAAGACAATATCTTTTTGTTTTCAGTCATTTCTGTGATTAGAAAATGACTATCATGGAGTCAATGTCTTGAATATGGCTGTGTTGGATCACTACAATGACTTTACCTCCCATTAATTTTCCTCATGCTTAATTAGACCCTAAAATCTCTGCATCATAAATCCTGTTTTTTTTATTTGTCTTGTGCAAAAGATATTAGGGCTGTTGTAAAAAAAATATTTTAGCAAGCAAGTACTCTACAGAATATTTTTTACAATTATCCGAGGAATCGGATCTCTCTCTCTCTCTCTGCGCCTCCCTCTGTCTGTTCGCTCCAAACTGTGACGACGCCAGAACAGCTCTCGTAGTCCAACCATCGCACCACAAAGTTCAACAATCCTTATTTCTCCCCCAAATCCTGACAAAACGCTGCAAAATTCAACAACATGCTGCTAGCAGCTTATAGGCGGAAGTAACAGCGCTGCCCTCCACAAATAATGATCCGGGCGGAACACGGTGTGCTACATAATTTAACGAAGCCTTGAGGCAGATACATTTTCCTCAAGGAATTTTAATAATCGAGGTACTCGAATCATTTGAGGAATCGTTTCAGCCATAAAAGAAATGTAAATTTTATGATGAACTCAATATTGGTTTTTCCATTAGTTTAACTGAAATAAATGGCTACTTTTCTCCCTTTGTTCGTAATATTTACTTTTTCCGGTTTTTGATTTGTATCACTATAATAAATTGACTTTTTGATGCTATTATTTGAGATGCAGCTGTACACTGGCATTGCTTTTATTGGAGTATAGGTGTGTCTGTCCTTAAGACTTTGATAAACCTCCTGACCAAACTGTTAGTACTTGTTTGAAAAACATAATGACAGTAAAATGTAAAAAAAAAAAAAAAACAAAGTTTAATTTTAAAATTAAGTTCTCCACTGTCTTATCAGTTCCTCCAAATATAAGTTTGAAACAAAAAAAACAACAACACACGTTTCACTGTTTTGAGAGTTTTGTAACTTGATACCCAACAATTCTGGATCTCGCTAGCTAATATTTTTTAATGTACTGTTGTGAAGTACCGAAGAATATAATTGAATATCTTTTTGTTTTGAGTCATTTCTCCAGAAGGTTTTCCTCTCGCACAATTCAAGATGTCGTCATGTAGAGTAATTTGTGATTTAAAACTGAATTTAAAATCTCCTTTGTGTATTTTACTTAACAGCTGCTCTGATTGTTTTTTAGGTTGGATTGGTCCTGCAGTGACATCCCTTTACGCCACAAGCACGCGTCACCAGCGGGCCTGAAAACCGCACCATGGACTGATGGCTTCATGCTTTCGGAAAAGAAAACCCACTCCCTCCCCCTCATTTTTACTTTCTGACCTTTTGAACTTCGACCTGCACTACCGCTGCCAGGTGTACAGAGGCTGGGAGAGCCCCCAGGTTTTCCCCCCTCCCTCAACCACATGGACCTTAAGCCATTTGTAGTTTATCATTGCTAACAACTGTATTTCCTCTGAAAGCTGTCTTAAAATGTACCAAAACACAACCGAATGCACGGGTTACTGGCCACTCCTATCTTCGAGACCCACAGTACTTGTACATAAGAAGTCAGACATAACTGAGGTTAATGCCCTAACACATGCAGAGTAGAACCTACTGTTTGATTTTATCCTCAAATATTGGAAGTGCTTTTAGCAACTAAAATAAAATTGAGTTTTAGAAATAATAAAAACAAAACAAAATGGGTGACAGAGATTTTAACGAGGAGGCTGAAAAAGATGCGGTAAAAACCAAAAATGGACTTAAGATAAGGGCTTCTGGTTCGAACCTTCTTGTCATGCTTGACCCTTTTTTTTTTTTTCTTTGTTTAAATCTGTTTCAGCAGCCGTGAAGGTTGCTCAGCACTGCTTGAATTAAACCCAGAGTTGGTGTTTAATTTCTGAAGCTCCACTCATTTATATCAACTTTTTGTGGCCGTCCTTCTTCAGCTTACTGTACTAACAAAAGAATCACTGACTGATCCTGAGTCTGCTTAGTTGGACACAAATCAATCCACATTGGTCAGGCTGGACTGCTAAAATGACGCAAATGGCATTCTGATGGGGGGGGATTGTGCTGCACACTTGTTAGCAGGGATGAAATTTATGACAAATTTTAATATAAATGTCCCCCCCAGTTGAAAAAATGTTCACCCTGAAATAATGTTTCCCAAACATTTGAAAAGTGTCAGGGTGAGATCAGAAATCTTTATTAGCTTTGAATGTGGGAAAAGTCTAAGAATGAGTTCAAATGTTTTACTTCAATAAAGACTTAAATTATTGAAATGTAAACAAACATGGAGTTGTCATCAAGTTTTAAAGTTCTAGACTGATAATTGTCAGTTCATCTGAATTAAAAGACAAGACAACACACTGATATTATTATACAGCATGGCATATTTTAAGGTATCCTTCATATTGACTGCTGGGCTGCTTTTAAATTGGGTGAGGTTTTATAGTGAATGATGGAGTCGCGCATTGGAGAAGTACAGGGTGGGTGACGCTGACTCTAATAAAGTGTTTATGTAAAACTTGGGTTTTGTTTGCAAAGCATGTCCAAAAAATTAATCTTCCTGTGATTATAATGCAAGAATTTAATGTGAAGATGCAAGTAAGGTTGTTTTCTAATTTGGAGTAGGAAATGCCTTCAAGAAGTTGCCACATTATTGCAAACCTTATCAAATGGGAGTTTTAAGCCAAATCATTCAGTCTTTAGCAGTCAGTATTAAACAAGTATATCTATTTGAAAGTATGCATTTCATTATACACAAATGTAGTTTTTCTTTACACTAATAACTGTGTTCAGATTACAACCACCTATCCAAATCACTGCTGTTTGATTAAAAGGACATTTTCTGTAATTGAAGTACAGGGAACAAAAATACAAAGTTGCTGAAAATATGAAGTCGCAGTTCAAAAATCACCTGAACTTAAATTTTGGTCTAAAAGTTGCTTTTCCACCATTTATTTGTTCTAAAAAGTTCCTCAAACATGTTATCTTTCTATAAATATCTATTGTAAAAATTCAAACAATATAAATTGTGCTGCTCATGTAGGTGGGGCTGCATTGCCAAACAAATGCAGTCAAACTAGAAAGGAAGATGTGAAGCATGTAGATACAGGTATGTCTCAGTAAATTTCAACATCATTGAAAATAGTTCTCAATAATTTGACAGATGAAACTGCTTTATTCATACTCCTTGTGTTAAAGTTTCGTGGAAGGAAAAAGTATGGTAGAACCGAGAGCTTTTAGGAAGGGCAGAGACAGATTTTAAGTATCTTGGGTTCAGTGTGAAGTTTTTTTTATAGCCAGTGATAATTCGAGGTGCGATGCCATCTGGTGGTGTCGGTCCACTGTGTCTTTTCTAAGTCAACAATCAGAGCACCTCATGCTTTCCTCTGCAAATAGTTTTTATGGAGATGGCAGGTTAATTTTTCCAGCAGCATTGGAATCTCCCAATACTGCTAAACTTATAAACTTAGGACCTGACCTAAATCCCAAGAGAAACTGGAATATTTTGAAAAAGTAGATGTGAAACATTAAAGTCAAGCATGCAGTTGAACTGAAAACATGGGCTTCCTTCCTTAAAATCACAGACTGATCTAAGTTGATGCAGTAATCATAGAAAAGAAGCTCTGACCAAGTGGCTGCAGTACAGTAAACATATTAAACTTTAGGTCGGTATAACAAACTGACTCATATTTGGGTGGCTGACACAGCATAAAACTAAACTGCTTTAAATGTATGATTTGTATCGAGTTTTTACTGTTATAAAGGTCAATTTAGCCTCAGCCATGCAGTACGACACTACGTACTGCATGGCCTCATATCCGTCGCTTATTGGACGGGATAATATTACGTATAGAAAATCTAAGTTTCTGATTGGGTACTGCCATCTGTCAGTAAAGTGGGCGGGACTGCGCTACACCCAACAAGGAAGTGAACTCGAGTAGTTTGACCAGTTGATAGGCCGTAGCAAAGAAAAGTTGGCGTGATGTTGATGATTGTAGCCTTTGCTTGTGTGTCTTTGGTCATATTTATACTTAAATATGTCTTCGGCAACTCAGGTCCGAACCCCTTTGAGAAGGACTGTCGTGAGCCGCTAAAAGAGAAGGTTTACGACAAGAAAGAGAAAAACAAAGTCCTTAAGCAAGGTGAGTTTATTTGTATTTTATTCATGCAAATCTATTAACCTAGTTCATAACACTGATGTAAATTTTATGGCTGCAAAGCAAGATGTGTAGACCTGCTTAAGAGAATATTTTTATATCCTATTTTGATTTAATAGATTATTTAAAAATTATTTGTCCCACCTCTTGGACTAATTTAAGTAATTAAGTAAAACATCAAAGATGTGAAATGTGCGACGGAGTAATATTGGTATGGTATATAGAAAAAGACATGCATTTCTGCCAAAAACTCAGAAATTTCCAAGATTTTCTAGAATATTTTTAAGACCTAAAAAAACAGACTTTTTTTCTAGCAAAGTTTCTACTTTTGACTCTTAGAAATGTAAACATTTTTTCCAGAAAATTTCTGAGATTTTTATACAGAAATGTACTATTCCTTTTTTATATATTTACAACAGCCCTAATATGGTGATGTAGAGATGGGAGGTAATGATTCTAAAAACTTATTGGTATAAACTTGTGAAAATAAAAAAAGATTGTTTGTGCTGTAGATGCACTGATTCTCCAGTTTTCTTAGAGGCTTTATGTGCCTATCCTCATTTTGACCATTTAATTTTATTTCAAAGGACTTTAGTACATAAACGGTACAGTTCAAGATTATATTTTTAATTAAATCTATAGTTAAATATTTTCTAAACATGAGTTTGTTTGCTCTGGGAATATTTGGTCTATTTCCCTTTTTACCCACAGCTGTGATTCATAATTCTTACTTTTTTTGTGACAGGTTTTGTGGCCAGTAAAGTGCCAGACAACCTGGATGCAGTCATCATCGGCAGTGGTGTCGGTGGACTCGGGCTGGCTGTGCTCCTGGCTAAAGTTGGAAAGAAGGTTCTGGTTCTGGAACAGCATAGTCGGGCCGGGGGATGCTGCCACACGTTCACAGAGAAGGGCTTTGAGTTTGATGTTGGTGAGATGATTCTTACATGTCCCTCGCATATTCAGGAAGATCAATTTAAAAGAAATTTGTTCTTCTTTTCTTTGTAAAAGCTATTTTTGTAATAAGACATTTTCATATTGTAGGTATCCACTACATCGGTGGTCTGATGGACCACAAGCCCTTTCGCTGCATGCTGGACCAGATGACCAATGGTCAGCTGGAGTGGGAGAAGCTGGAGAACCCGTTTGACCACGTTGTGCTGGGACCCCCTGAAAACCGCCGCTCCTACCCCATTTACAGCGGCAGCGCTCGCTACTCTGAAGAACTGAAGAAGCGATTCCCTGGAGAGGAGAAGGCCATCGATGAGTATCTGAAGCTGGTGAAGGTAGGGTTCTGTGATGTTAAACCAATAAATGGATTAATCATTTTCAAATGACTCAGACTTTAGTCTTACATGTAAATGCTTTGGATTTTCACTGTCATCTATTCAAAACTCCTTTTAAGGTCAGAGTTGAAGTAAAAAGATCCATGTTACCATCTGTGTGTGCTCTGTGTTTTTTGTTGTTTGTTTTTTTTTTTGCAGAAAACCGGGAAAGGCATTTGGGTCATGGCTGTGCTGAAACTCTGCCCCTTACCTTTGGCCAAGTTCCTGATCTACACCGGCCTCGTCAAGCATCTGTCTTACTTCTACAAAATGGCGCCACGCAGCCTGACAGATGTGGTCAACGAGCTGACGGAGAACAAGGACCTCAGAGCTGTCTTCACCTACATCTTTGGCACCTATGGTACACCTGGCGATTTTGTTTTCCGGTCAATAGATGATAATCGCACGAGACTTTGTTCATTTGGTCTCCTAGATGTCCCTATATGAGACATTTGTCTCTTTTTCCTTTTTGTTGCTGTCCTTCTGACTATAGCTTGTTCGTTTCTACCATTTTATTTATTTGGAGTATTATTCTGTGTGTCTCCAATGGTATAAACTCACTGTTCTTGACTTGTGGGGTCTGCCTGGCTTCACTTCTTGTTACTGATTTCTTTCAAGCCACTGTTTATCTGAAAAAAGTGCAAATAACAAATAACACTGTGATACCCATAAAGAAAATGCAGTGAAGCCCATTTCCTCCAGAAGTTATTAAATTAGTAAATTGAGTCCACCCTTGTGTAATTTAATCTCGGCATAAATGCAGCTGAAGGAGGTTTGTTAGAGCGCATTAGTGGACAACCAGCAAACACAGCAGACAGGTCAGTCTTCTGTGGAGAGCTTTAAAGCAGAGTTGGGTTCTAAAACAATAACCACACTTTGCTCAAAATAGAGAACTGCAATCTCATTAACTCCAAATCCTATTTAAAATCTGTGCAAAAGCTCAAAACTTACTCTTTAGATGCTCATCATTCTGTCTGACTGAATCTGAGCTATTTAGAAACGAAATGAAATGTCAGGCTTGTATAGCGCTTTTCAGGACACACAGAGATGCTTTACAATAAAATCAGTCATTCCTATTCACACACACATTCACACACTGAATCATTTACGCACTGATTCACACACTGATTTTGCAACAAACGAGTGAAGAAACATGTCAATCTTTACAAATGAAAAGCTGTAGATATACCAGAAAGATTTTTATTTTTGGAAATATCCAAAACACACAACGACTGAAATTGATACTGAACATTTTCTCGGACGCAGAAAGTTTTGGTTGAAATAATTCTAATAATTTTCCTTCATGTTATTATTTTAGATATTACTCCTCACTTCCAGTCAACTTGGATTTGAGTCCTGACTTGTTATTTCAGGACTCAAATTTATTTGTGAGCTGGCTGCTCAGTTGTTGATTTTTGTATTTCATTTCATTTCATTCACAGGCAACCTACCAAAAGATTCCAGCTTTTCCATGCACAGTTTGCTGACCACCCACTACCTAAACGGCGCCTGGTACCCTAAAGCTGGCAGCAGTGAGATTGCTTACCACATGATTCCCATCATCGAGAAGGCAGGGGGCGCTGTTCTGGTGCGAGCTCCAGTCAACCGCATCTTATTTAATGATGCAAAGGAAGCTTGTGGTGAGCTTGACATCATACGTTTACTAACCTGATCCTTTATATTAGTTCTTTCTAATATTGTTAATAATATTGTTCTTTCTTTTTTTTATTTTCAGGTGTGAGTGTGTTGAAAGGTCAGGAGGAGGTGCATATAAAAGCCCCTATGGTCATTTCTGATGCCGGTATCTTCAATACCTATGAGAACCTGCTGCCCAAGGAGCTCCAGGTCATGCCAGGTCAGTCAGCATCAATGGATGATCTCAAAAACTTAAAATGTTTCCCAAAAATATGCACACCACTTTAACTTTTTCTGATTTTGTAAAGTTACCACCACAAAACTGTGACTTAGTCATTATTATTTGCTGTAGAAATGATCCCAGAAACTGTGCTCTTAATTACCCACAACACACAGTATCTGTGTGTGTAAAACAGAAAACTTCTCTGAAGACCTAAAGGCGTCTGTGGTGTGCCTGATTACAAACATTCCTGTGAAGCTTGAAAACAGAGTTTTTGTTTCAAAACATGTTGTTTTGCAGCTTGAGAACAAACTGGAAAACAAGCTGAAAAATATATTTAATTTAATATATTTAATAATATATTTAACCTAATACATAAGCCGATATATTAGTAAAATAAATGTAACAAATATCAAGTTAAAAATCTTGCACATTTGAGGGTAGAAAAACATTTTATTACACTTGATTTTATTTAGAGGTAGGAAAGTATAGGGGGCTGAAATGTGATGCTATTTTCTTAATTTTAAATATAACATGAAAATTGCTGATCTTTTTCCTACTATTTCAGTTTTATGCTGATTTGTGTTTGTTTATTATATGATGTTTCAACAGTTTGTTGTTGTCTGTGCTGCCTTGCAGAGATCCAGAAGCAGCTCAGTCTGGTGAAACATGGTGAAGGAGGTCTGAGCATCTTTATTGGTTTAAATGGAACCAAGGAGGAGCTGGGCCTGAAAGCAAACAACTACTGGATCTTCACTGAGAACAATTTTGATGAACTGTATGTTTTCTCTTTTAATTCCTTTATTTTCACGCGGTTTTAGTGTCAGTGTTACAGCAGCTAAGAGTCCAGTATCACTTTGAACCACCAGAGGGAGCCATTTTGTGCTCATTTCAAAAGTACCTCAGTCACAGAAAATTACATTTAAACAATTAACCTAGCTGAATATCAACAGTTTTATACATTGCAGATAAATTATAGTTGACCAGCATAATATAATCTGTGTTAAGTTAATTCTACCATAAAATCGCCATTTCAGGATTTTATTTGTAGCTATATCCAAAAATAAATTTTTCTTCTTTTAAAAATATTTTCTAACATTTTTCAAAGTAGAGTAATACTTTTTTCTGGTAAGACAGAAAGAAAACTATAAATTAAAATCTATAAACTATAAAACAGATGAATTGTGACTTTTGATATTGGAAATTATATTTTTTTAATGCTTTAACTTACAAAATATTTAGTATCACACTTCCCCAACATGAAGTTTAGAGCTATCCATAAAAAGTATTAGCAGGTCTTTTATTTTACTTCATAGTCCTTACTCTTTTACTACCTTGTGGCGTTCGTAGGTCTGTTTTATGTGGGTCTGAGAGCGTACTCGGTATGAGTAATTCGTAAAACGTAATTCTTCCCAGTCATGTTCTAAAGCAAGGCCAAAATTTCTATTGCTATTACATATGCACAAACGATTTCTGTATTATTTTATAGTTGGTAACTGTTGGTAAAATATAAGATGTCAAACTTGTTCATTGTAAGTTTAGTGTTTATCAGCTGATACTTTCAAATAGTTAAAATAATATGGCTCATTTAAATACCACTCTGCGTTTAAAATCCACTTTTTTAAGTTTGCTGCTCCTTTAAAATCAAAATCAACATAATAACACGGGTATCATCAAAGCTAATTACAAATGACGCTAATGACAGTAGGTATGTTACACACATAGAGTCGCTCAGGAATGATGAAGCATCTGGTGTTTACATATTGGTATGGGGGGACCTAGCAAAAATCTGCTTGGGGCCCCAAAAAGCCTCGTGTCGGCCCTGCTTATCAATACAGTAAGACCTATTTTGTAATTTTAAAACAATTACCATGTTTACTGTGCTAGTCAATGTTACTGTGTGTTATAAGTAGCATGGCAAGATCTAATAGGTAATAGGATAGCTGAACAAGAAACATTTTGTTGTTTCTATGAGGTCAAAATGACTGCCCTTCTTTAGATCTATGTATGTAAAGTTGTAACTTTGATAATTGTTGTTGTAAATATCCCGTAAAAAACCTGAAGAGATTTTAGGAATGGTCATGAAGCACGAGCAACTTTGTGTTCAATTTGAGAGAGTTACTGTGAGGTGATGAACTTCTTGGCTGTTCCAGCATCAATGGCAGATACAAAGTGACATCATGTCTCTTGTTTTTATTCCTATTGTTAGGCTGCTCTAAGCTAACAGCTTTCACTGGATTTACCTCTGTTTATTTAAAGGGTGGAGAAATATATGAATGCGGAGCGGGAAGATGCGTCTAAGAAAATACCTCTGCTGTTTGTCGCCTCGCCGTCTGCCAAAGATCCATCGTGGGAGGAGAGATCACCAGGTACTGTTGGGTGATGACAATATACCCTCATCTGGAATGCTTTCTTCATCATAGTGTGTTTTGTTTTAATAGGAAAGTCTACTTTAAGTCTGGTTAGTTTTGCCAAATACTCGTGGTTTGAGGAGTGGAAGGACGATAAAGTGACAAACAGAGGGTCCGACTACAAAGAGCTGAAACAAGCGTTCATTGACTCCGCTCTGGATGTGGTGATGGACGTTTTCCCCAAAATCACCAGGGACAAGGTAAAGGATTCTGGATTTTCTCCCGCTATTTCCTCCTTAGTCTTTCTGTTGTAAAACTTACTTTGTCTGTGTTACCTCACCAGAAACTTATTTGTCACTATAACAAATCTATGTAAGTTGATAGTGCTTCAGAATGATTTCCATGAGTTAGAAAATTTTGCAAAATTTAAATTTAAATCAGTGTTGAAAAGCCATGTTGATGTCTTTCCACATCTATAGAAATGTCATCTGGGTTTGATGTTGGAACCTTTTTAATAAATTATTGCACAAATTCTAAATGTATACATAGGATGATGTTTGTTGCTTTGGACAAAGTCATATTTACAATATTCACATTATGTCAAATTGATTGACACATTATGCAATAATGCCAGTAATATAAAGTAATATTGCAAAATTGGTCTTCAAAATGTAATCAAACATCATTTAAACCGCAAAATGTAATAAAATCCTCGATCGCATTTTGTGTTACTTTCTGCCGCATTATGTCATAACATTATTCCATTTTCCGCTGGTTATTATTACAAAAGGAGCAGGTTGCTCTTGTTAACTTGTGTACTGTAAATTAGTGTTTATTAGCTTTTACTTTAAAATAGTTAAAATAATATGGGACACTTAAATAGCATTCTGCATTTTAAAATCCAACCTTTTTGTAAGGTTAAAATCAACAGCCAGTTCAAGGATTTTATTCCATTTTGCATTGATTATTAGATAATACAGTTTTAATAATCTTTCATTACATTTCAAAGCCAAAATTTATTACATTATCAGATGTTGCGGTGTTGCACATGCCTTTTAAAAATCAAGCTAGCCATCCTTGTCACTCAGAAACCTGTTGTGTTTTTGCAGATTGAGTATATTGACGCTGGAACCCCCATCACAAACACACACTACATTGCTGCCCCCAAAGGTGAGTTCTACGGAGTGGACCACGGCATCGCTCGGTTCAACCCTGAACTCAACGTTACAATAAGACCTCAGACTCCCCTGAAGAACCTCTACCTGACAGGTGTGTCCTTCTGTGCTCTGGTATACCAACCAGAGAAGAAAGATTGGTGTGTCCTAATCTCAAGTGTATCACCCCTGATGGTTTTTATATGTTCTGTCTACAGGCCAGGATGTGTTTTTGTGCGGTTTCGCTGGCGCCCTTGCTGGAGCTCTCACATGTGGCTCGGTCATTCTGAACCGCAACCTCCATCTGGCCGCCATCGCCTTGGCAAAGAGAACAAAATATGTGAACAACAAGCTGAAAGACGAATAGCCGCTCCTATTTGCTCTGTTTATGCTTGTTTAGTTTCACTACAGTAGTGAAAACTTCCACATCAAATGATGGGGCCCACAATCTGGACTTCCAAAATGTTCAGTTTGAGGGTAAAGGTGTGTAAATGGAAAAAAAAAAAAAGATTAAAATTACTTGTTCTTGAAGAGAAATTCAGTTTCAGGTCTTGAGAGAGGATGAAAAAAACTCTAAAATTACATAAAATTGGGGCGTGCTGTGGTGGCGCAGGGGGTTAGCAGCACGCCCCACGCTTGGAGGCCTCAGTCCTCGACGCGGACGTCGCGGGTTCGACTCCCGGTCCCGACGACCCTTGCCGCATGCCCCCCGTCTCCTCACCCTCCTTCCTGTCTGCCTACTGCACAAAAAATACGAGCCACTAGTGCCGCAAAAACTCTTCGGAGAAAAAAATGGAAAAAAAATAAAAATTACATAAAATTCTTTATCCCTATTTTTCTAAGTTATTCCTTTGATAAGGAGGAATTTTGAATATTAATAATCTTCACTCGTGCTTGTCACTAAACCTGTGGAAAGCAGTTCAAACTCTCACAGGTTGTTTCTGCTTTCTGTATCACTTGCTGCTTATATGGGAATCTTTAACATTCCCATATAACATTTTTAATAAAAACTGTGTAAAAATAGTTAATAAAAAAACAGCTCTTAAAAACTCCTTCCACATTGTTGTAAAATTTCATTTTAACTCTGGTACATATTTATATTTCTCCACTTCACAGTGTCTGTGTCATTATGGCTTTTTTTTGATGAAGTGTGACAGGACTACATGGTGTGCAGATGGTAGCACACAGCAAGAAAGTTGTGGGTTTGATTCCCAGCCTGCTCTTTTTCTTCATGGAGTTTGTATGTTCTCCCTGTGCATGCATGTGTTCACTCCTGGTACTCCAGCTTCCTCCCACAGTCCAAAGTAATGGTTTTTGGGTTGATTGCTGTTTAAATTGCCTGTGGACAAGTTAATTTAGATGTAGCATTTTCTCTTAATAGATACAATTCTAATTTAAAGCTTGTATTTAATTTGTAATTTGACACGTGTAGCTGTGAAATTGTTTCAATTGATTTGAGGTTCCCAAAAAGTCTCAAATAGTGAACAGCAACTTTACAATCCACCTTTTTAATTTTCAAGATCTAAAAAAAGTATGTACTGTTCATGACTTGATCTTTAATAAAAAAATTTAATCTGTTAAAGAAAGAGCTATTTTGTCATTTTGTGTCATATGAGATCATTTTTGTGTTTTTAATTGGTGTATAGAGCAGGGATTTTATGTTTTGTTTTTTTATTAGCAACGTTTTCTTAGCTGTATTTCATTAGAAAGTTTAAAATTTTTTGTTAGAATAACTTTAAAACTCACTTTAGAGCGCTTATGAATGAGACTAGGGTTCATTTTAGCCTCTTTTTTTCATTTTAGCGTCTTATTTACAAAAAACATATCATGGGGGGGTCGTAACATCTAGCATGCCCCTCATTGGTTAGAATCCCATGACGTATGACATATCTAATTCTGTGATTGGCTACTGCTTTTGCAACAACGTGCGATATTATTTGATGAGGAAGACGGCTCAGTGCAGTTTTAGAAGTTAACTGGACGCAGAGAAGACAGTTTTTTTTGCAATGTTGACCATTTTCTTGATTGTTTTGTTAATTCTGGTAATATTTACACTGAAATATGTTTTCAGCAGCCCAGAGTCGAACCCGTTTGCAAAGGACTGTCGAGAACCGCTGAAAAAGAAAGTTTACGACGAAAAAACGAAAAATAAAGTCCTGAAGCAAGGTGAGTTTATCAAGGGACATTTTTGCAATTTAAAGTTGTGTAGGTTATATTAATGCACGATTTTTTTAGATATAAAAATTGCCTTTTTAAAAAAAAAAATTAATTGGCAACTTTTTCTATGAAACTCATTCTTGAAAATCAGTGTTCAGTTGAGCACACCTGCTATAAGAGGAGATTTTCTAAATTGAAAATGATTTTCAATGTTATCTGGAGGTATCTTAATGATTTGTAATGGCACTGATCAATGTTTGTACATAAATTGTCTTTTATTTTATTGATTTAAAATTAAATTACATCAGAAAATCTTTTAAATAATATTTTTTATGTATTTTTTTGAGTCACTGTGAAGCTACCATTATGCAAAATATCCAATTTAACATACAGTACTCGTGCATTTGTTCACTCTTTGAATAATATTTCTGATTCTTAAGTATGTTTTTCAGATATGTTTTCATATTTTGCCTTTTTGTAGGTTTCGTGGCCAGTAAAGTACCAGACAACCTGGATGCAGTCATCATTGGTAGTGGCATCGGTGGACTTGGCCTGGGTGTCCTTCTGGCTAAAGTTGGAAAGAAGGTTCTGGTTCTGGAGCAGCATGATCGGGCCGGGGGATGCTGCCACACGTTCACAGAGAAGGGCTTTGAGTTTGACGTTGGTGAGCTAGTAGTCATGCATCCTTAAATAATGCTACAAAAATAGAGACTCATTATTATTTATCACTTTATGAAATCCGACTCAACCTTAGGAATCCATTACATTGGTGATCTGTTGGGCGACTCGCCTTTTCGCTGCATGCTGGACCAGATGACCAATGGTCAGCTGCAGTGGGAGCCTCTGGAGAAGGCGTTTGATCACGTTGTGCTGGGATGTCTGGAAAACCGCCGCTCCTATCCCATCTTCAGCGGCAGCGCTCGCTACCTTGAGGAGCTGAAGAAGCGATTCCCTGGAGAGGAGAAGGCCATCGATGAGTATTTGAGGCTGGTGAAGGTAGAATCTTATCACGTGTATATTTAACCTGTAATAAACTTGATAATCGCCTTAGCTGCAGATGCATTTCTCCCATTGCACTTTGACACAGAAACATTTTATTATTCAGATTTCAGCAGTTGGTTCATCATAATCAAAGGTCAAAAGTTACAAGCAACAGCAGTTTTAATCTGGTTGCAGATAAAGGAACTCTTATTTTTACACTTACTTCAAAGTTGAATCACATTTTTTTTTATGAAGATGACAAATAATAAATAAGATTAAGAGTCATTTTGTGCTTCAAATTTCTGGCTGACATTCCTCAAAGATGATAAACTTAAAAAGAAATGCAAATATTTATTACATTTTTGTCAAATAAAATATTATCTTGTAAGATTTGATCCGGCCATTTACTTTTATATTTATGGTGTTTAAAGAAACTGGAAAAGTTGAAGGGTATAATAACAAGATGACAGTCACAGGAAACAGTGCTTAGTGTTAAAAAATAAAGTGTGATAATCAGGAAAATGTGACCAAAGTAAATAAACGTGTTTTTTTTGTTTGTTTGTTTTTTCCTGCAGAAAACCGAGTTTGGCTCCTGGCTCTTTGTTGTGCTGAAGCTCTGCCCCTTACCTTTGGCCAAGTTCCTGATCCACACCGGCCTCGTCAAGCATCTGTCTTTCTTTTTTAAAATGGCGCCACGCAGCCTGAGAGACGTGGTCAACGAGCTGACGGAGAACAAGGACCTCAGAGCTGTCTTCACCTACATCTTTGGCACCTATGGTACGCCCTGCTGCATTTAGGAGTTTTGTTTATTCACAGGCTTTTTACATTGTTCTTCTTTTATTCTGTTTTGATTTGCAGGTAATAAGCCAAAAGATGCCAGCTTTGCCATGCACAGTTTGCTGATCACTCATTACCTAAACGGCGCCTGGTACCCTAAAGCTGGCAGCAGCGAGATTGCTTACCACATGATTCCCATCATTGAGAAGGCAGGGGGCGCTGTTCTGGTGCGAGCTCCAGTCAACCGCATCTTATTTAATAATGCAAAGGAAGCTTGTGGTGAGCTTGACTTTGAGTTTATTGAGTTTCCTGTACATGAGATGGATCCATAGCTGTTTTGTGCTTGTGTTTTCAGGTGTGAGTGTGTTGAAAGGTCAGGAGGAGGTGCATATAAAGGCCCCTATGGTCATTTCTGATGCCGGTATCTTCAATACCTACGAGAACCTGCTGCCCAAGGAGCTCCAGGCCATGCCAGGTCAGTCAGCATCAGTGAATGATCTCAATAATTTACTATGTTTTCTAAAAATATTCACACCACTTCAACTTTTCCAACTTTTGAAAAGGTACAACCACAAAACTGCGACATAGTAATCATTAAATAATCCTAAATTTACTTAAACTGTCAAGCTTTCTTATTAATTCCCACAAATCTGTTAGCTGTTATTATTGTTTTTTAACACCTTTTTTTTTATATTTGATGATGTGTATTTTACTTATCCTTGTTTGCATTTAACTTTTGAAGCGCTTTGTGCAGTTTGAGCTGTTGGAAATATGCTATGTAAATACATTTGACATTGAAATTGACACAACACAGTTTCTTTGTGAGGAAGACAGAAAATTGCTCTGAAGACCCAAAGGCCTTTATTGTGTGCCTGATTAAAAAATGTCCTTTCAAGCCAGAAAACCTGAAATGATGTTAGGAATAATTTTGGGTTAAAAATGTCCAATTTTTGTCGGTAGCTTAAAGCTATATTGCATTTGATTTGAGATATTACTTAGAAGTAAATTTGTGCAAGCACAAATTTCTTTTAGTTTCAAAAATAATATAAATCTTTTTTTTTCCTGCTTTTTCAGTTTCATGCTTATTTGTGTTGGGTTATTCTTTAACGTCTAAATTAAATACTTTAAAGATTATGGTTTGTAACATGACATGGGAAAATTTCAAGAACTATGCATACTTTTGCATATATTTCATATATTATTTCATATATTTCCTAGTGACGTTTTCATGCTTTGAGCAGTTTGTCGTTATTTTGCTGCCTTGCAGAGATCCAGAAGCAGCTCAGTTTGGTGAAACATGGTGAAGGAGGTCTGAGCATCTTTATTGGTTTAAATGGAACCAAGGAGGAGCTGGGCCTGAAAGCAAACAACTACTGGATCTTCACTGAGAACAATTTTGATGAACTGTATGCCTGTTTTAAGTTCCTGTGTTTTTTTTAAAACTGTTTAATCCCGGTTGTCTTTTACTCTTTCCTGTTACACAGGAAGTGCTAGTTGTTCATGGCTGTTCTTTGTGTAAATTCACCAGATTTCTGTCTGTTTATTAAAGGATGGAGAGATATTTAAATGACGGAAGAGAACAGGCTTCTAAGAAAATACCTCTGCTGTTTGTTGCTTCGCCATCTGCCAAAGATCCATCGTGGGAGGAGAGATCACCAGGTACTGATGGATGATGGGGATATACCCTCACCTTAAAATGTTTTCTTAATTAGAGTCTCTCGCTCTCTCTTTTTTTTTTAGGAAAGTCTACTTTAAGTCTGGTTAGTTTTGTCAAATACTCATGGTTTGAGGAGTGGAAGGATGATAAAGTGACGAACAGAGGGTCTGACTACAAAGAGCTGAAACAAGCGTTCATTGACTCTGCTCTGGATGTGGTGATGGACATTTTTCCTAAAATCACCAGGGACAAGGTAAAGGATTCTGATTCTTCTCCCGCTATTTCCTCCTCAGCTGCTGGAACTTCTCACATTTACATTTTTTGTCTTTCTCTGGTTAGAACCATAGATAGACAGATCTGATATCTGTATCAGTCCAGATGTTGAAGTAAATTCTAGGTCAGTATTAGTTATAATACCGACCTAGAATTGATCTATAAGAGCAGTTCTATTCAATATAATTTTATGATCTGTGCTCTCTTCTTTATTATTTACTTTACATTATATTATATTTAGAATTCCTAATTGCATTTTCTGAACCATTTGAAAGGTTTGTTGCAGTTTTTACATGTTTAACCAAAGTAGTCATTTTCCATTTCTTTAGTACTTGTTTTACATTGGCTGTTATACTCCAAATTGGACTGAACAAATTTAAATTCAGTTTGAACCAGCTTGTGAAGATATTGGTGTGTAAATACATAAAAGGCTACCTAATAATGTGCCACACTTCTTAGCTAGGTAATCCTTGTTACCCAGAAATGTGTTGCATTTGTGCAGATTGAGTATATTGACGCTGGAACTCCCATCACAAACACACACTACATTGGCGCCCCAAAAGGTGAGTTCTACGGAGTGGACCACGGCATCGCTCGGTTCAACCCTGAACTCAACGCTACAATAAGACCTCAGACTCCTCTGAAGAACCTCTACCTGACAGGTGTGTCCTTCTGTGCTTCTATATACCAACCAGAGAATAAAGATTGGTGTGTCCTAATCTCAAATGTATCACCGCTGATGGTTTTTACATGTTCTGTTTACAGGCCAGGATGTGTTTTTGTGCGGTTTCGCTGGCGCTATTGCCGGTGCGCTAACCTGCGGCTCGGTCATTCTCAACCGCAACCTCCATCTGGATTCCTTCCTGTTGGCAATGAAAACCAAATATATAGACAAAAAGTTAAAAGACGAGTAGCTGGTTCTGTTTACTGAAATTAAATTGCATTTGGCAGCATCACAGCTCAATAACACTAACAAGGGATGAGCTAAAGCTCTTATTAAAAAGTCATAATATGCTGTCTCTTTGCATTAGCATGTTCATTTTGCACTAATTCATGATATACTGGCTTTAATAGTGAGTAATGTAACACGGGCCTGATGCATGAGGCAGGGTGTTTTCAGCACTAAAAATAATGTTTTTGTCTTAAATTTATGTATTGTGTGTTTCGAATAGTGCTCGTTTTTAACAATTTCATTTGTTTGTTTTGTGTAATAGGCTGCAAATAATAAACATGTTATAACACGTGCCTAACAAGTTTTCTTGTATTTTCTTTCCCTCAAAACACTCCATCCTCATTATATTTATGTTAGTCTTTTATGTATTTACACACAGACTCCATGTTTTATTTTTTGGCTGCAGCTGAAGGCATCAGCAGGAACAGGGACACGTGTACCACGACTGGACGTCTGAAAATGGGGACTTTAAGCTTTCTGATTAGCTGGCGATTAAAAGGGGTGTGATTTATTTTTTCTCATAATCTTTTATGCTGGTCAGAGTTATGCAAATACATTTTTCCACCGCTGGCGGGCGATGGTGAATTTGCTACGAGGAGACGAGCTAAGGTAAAATAATAATTTTGTCGAAATAATAGAAGATTCAGTGTTTTGATGCTGCGATATAGCAACTTTATGAAATGTGGTTTTGTTGTGGTTCATTTAATTCCGTCGCGTTTCTTTTCAAAAATATATATTTTAATAGCCACGCTGGCTAGCTTATTCCGAGTGCAGCTAAAGCAAGAAAACGCGACATATTCATTTGTTGTTGCTCCAAACTTAACTTATTTCTCTATATTTCAGATTAAACTCGCTGAATTTAGGGGGAAAATGGACTTTTGCCCTGAATCTCTGCATTATGAGCTTTTAGCGGAGGTCGGTGAAGGCTCCTTCGGGAAAGTTTACAAAGCCAGAGAGGTTGGGGAGAAACAGCGCCTCCTGGCGGTGAAGAAGCTCAACTTTCGCTGGGAGTCTGAGGAGGCCGGAATCCCTCCCTTCATGATCCGAGAGGTGGCGCTGCTGCGCAAAATGGGCTACTTCAACCATCCAAACATTGTCAAGTAGGTTTGTGCATAAACTAAAATTATTTTCACCTTTTATGGTTAAAGTAAATATTGTTTTGCTGTGGTTCATCTTTTAAGCTTTTGCTGAATATTCTAATACTTATGATGCCATCTCAATTCTCCCTGTAGGGGATTAATAACAGTACTAAAATAGGTTTATTACCACGTTTAAAGAAATTCGAAACGCAAAAACATTATTGAATTTATTGGTGCAGTAGTAACGCATCATTTGCCAGAATACAAAACAACAGACGCACCTTGGACCTCCTTAGCGTATTCCCTAAGATTATGCATTATTAGTCCATAGTTGAAATGTGATTCTTGAGTATTTAATTTGTGTGCTGCATAAAAACAAGGTTACTTATTTTACAGTTTTTCTCACAAAAAGAGTTTCAGCCATCTTGAACACCTAGCCTATAGAAAAGGAGAACCAAATTAAGGGTTAGAGAATATCACATTAAGTTCACCTGTAAACGTTATAGCTTTCACCTGAAAGCCGAATATTCCCAACTTTTGGTGAGTAATGTAGAAGAATGTCACAGACAGCAGATACTAAATATGAGATTTATGATTTGTCTCTTGTTTTGCGTTAAGCCTAATCGTTTAAAAAAATGAGCAGAAGGTTTTAGAGGGATATTTTCACAAACCTGTTTCACCGACACTCATTTTTATTTATATTTTATATTTTTCTGTACTTTCTGACCTCCTATGACTTGTCAAACGTTTATGTTCTGCAGGCTCTTAGATGCATCTGCTGTTTCTATTGGCTCAGCCCTGGACCTCACTCTGGTGCTGGAATACATCGATCAGGACCTGTCCACTTTCCTGTCAAAGGCTCCTGCTTGTGGTTTGGGCCGTGACTTGATAAAGGTGAGGCCGCCTAATCTGATTTCACTTCAGCGCTGCAGCTTGTTCAACTGCTGCCGTGTTGGTCCCAGGATGTGATGCAGCAGCTGCTGCAAGGACTGGACTTCCTGCACACAAACCTCGTCCTGCATCGAGACTTAAAGCCGGAGAACATCCTGGTCAGCAGCCGAAGAGAGATCAAGATCGCAGACTTCGGACTCGCACGAATTCACACCTATAATATCGCTCTTACACCCGGTGTAAGTGTTATTTAAGTCAGACGTTTTACTGATTTTCTTCACTGCAGCAGTCTGTTTTCTTGCCTGAGGTGTGAAATGTTGTTTTTCATATTTTTCTCCGCCTCCGTTCAAGTGTGTTTCTGTTTCGTATTCTTTTCCCACTTCTGCTCAGGTCGTGACCTTGTGGTATCGAGCTCCAGAGGTGCTGCTGAACTCTGTTTACATGTCCTCAGTGGACATGTGGAGCGCTGGCTGCATCTTTGCTGAGCTTTTCCTCTTGAGGTGAGTAAAAAGAAACACAAACATCCGACTCTGGAGTTTCTTCTTATATTTAAGGTTGCAATATTTCACACAAACGCAAGTAAATCACAGAATATTTTATGCTGCAGGCCGTTGTTTAAGGGCTACACAGAGGTGCAGCAGCTGCAAAAGATCTTTGAGTGAGTATAAAAGGCATACTAATTTTAAAATGAGCTTAATAATTTCCATTCTGATGATTCATATTTTTTAAAGGGCAATTTTGTTTACAGAAACTTCTTAATCCATTTTACGTATCGTTTCGGTTGTGTTGTTTTTATTTGTGTTTTATTTATTGTTTTTGGTTGTTTTGGATATTTATTCTAGTTCCAGTGTTCTTTACAGAATTATAGTTCATTGTATCTTTCAGAGGACAAATTTATATTATTTTGCAATTGTATTTATATCACCAGAAAATGAACTGAAAACAACGATAAACAATTGTTTATCTCACTAATTACTGGGACAATTTATCGACCAGAATAAATTGTCATCGTGACGAATAACAAAAACTGAAATTGAGAACACATTTTTATTTATTAAAATAAATAAATTAATAGAGAAAAAATTATGGTTGTCTTCCTGGCAACACTGAGTTATTGATCTGTCCTCTGTTTGACAGGGTGATCGGTTTGCCCAGTGAGGGCGACTGGCCTCAGGAAAGCCCTATCTTGTACTCTGAGAGCCTGGGGCCGAGGGGCTCCTGCACCAACCTGCTGCCCAACCTGGACCAAGATGAGAACGACCTGCTCTCTGTAAGCACATCCATGCTTCTACTTCCCTGTTTAACCCGGAAATGTGCCGATTTTCTCTCCCAGCCACATAAACCGAGTCAAACGGTGCTAAAAGGAAGAACAGCGGCTGCTATTAGGAACATTTTCCTTCATATTCTATGCAGAATAAATCAAGAGACATGAATCAATCATGGGCTGCACAGTGGCGCAGTTGGTAGAGCTGTTGCCTTGCAGCAAGAAGGTCCTGGGTTCGATTCCCGGCCCTGGGTCTTTCTGCATGGAGTTTGCATGTTCTCCCAGTGCATCCGGCTTCCTCCCACAGTCCAAAAACATGACTGTTAGGTTAGTTAATTGGTCTCTCTCAATTCTCCTCAGGTGTGAGTGTGTGCGTGCATCGTTGTTTGTCATGTGTTTGTCTCTGTGTTGCCCTAGACAGAAACAGCAGGCGACCTGTCCAGGGTGTACCCCGCCTGTCGCCCGGAACGTTAGCTGGAGATAGGCTCTGGACCCCTCTAAGGGACAAGGGTGTTAGAAAATGGATGGATGAATCAATCACAACTAAAATACTATCTCCGGTGAATAATAATTCATATTTATATATCATAAATCATATCATATTTAATTCATAATCCATTTAACGCTAGTTAAGTGGACAGCTATTTAAAAAACTTGTGAATTTTTATGTTACAAAAGATTATGTTACACACAGACGACTGAAGTGGACACTGGTGCATCATGCAATACGCTGCCAACTACTGGCCATCCTCTGCAAGTGCAATAATTATTTGTTAAATCCAATATGGCAGACAGACGGAAAAGCAATTCCTCCTTCTACTCTTGCAGGTTAAAAAGATAAGTAAACCCCTAAAGGCTAATACTACGTATGTAATTTCCAAATAACAACTTTGTATTTGGAGAAAATTACAACTGATCACCAGAAAAAAATCCTAGAATTCTTTTTTATTATACACATTTTTTCCCCACCTTTTTAATACCTTAAAAAAAAAAAAACACTTTGGAAAAAAATCATGACTTAAAATTCATAATTCATGCATGAAAGGATGAAGAAGACAATGCACTAAAAATCTAAAATCTACCATCACAAATATAAACATGTCGTGAATCTAACCAGATGGTTGAGCTTTGCTCAGATGAGACTAAGGTTGAACTTCTCTTCAGCAAATATTTTAAAGAACGAAAAATAAGCACACAAGGAAGCACTTCCCTGTTGACTGTGGTGGAAGGTCTGTGATGTGATTTTCAATAAAAATGTGATGAACGCCGCCAATAAACTGAAAGTCATAACAATAAAAAAAAAAAAGAAAACTATGACCAAATCAACCAGACAGTTAGTCTGTTCATAAGAAAGAAAGAAAAAATAAGTCCTACCATTACAAATATAAACATGTGGAGTTTGAAAAACTGTAGTGGGACTTTTAGCTGGTCAGATAAAGTTGACCAGTTACTTGTCAAAATGTAATGTTTTCTCAGTTGGTGACTGTATGATGTTTTCATTGCTTTTTATTTTGGGGTTTTTATGATGTAAAGCACTTTGAACTGACTTGTTGGTGAAATGTGATATACAATAATAAAAAAAAACTTGTATAGAAAGTTGAAAAAACTCAAACTAAAGTGCTATCTTGTTTGTTTTGTTGTTGTTTGTTTTCTTTTTCTAAACTTTCTGGAGGATTTCAGAAATTGATTGCGTTTGAGACAAAGGTGTTTGCGGTCATAAGGTACTAAATATTGAGGAAAAACTTTCACATAAGGAAAAAGAAGGAGAAGAAGAAAAATAAGTTTATTTACATAGCACATTTTCAGCAACAAGGCAGGTCAAAGTGCTTTACATGATTAAACAACAACACAAGCACAGCAAAAGGAAAAACTGCACTATAAAATGTTCTAGTTGATTTTAATCAAAAGTAGCTCTAAACAGGTGAGTTTTCACCCTTGATTTAAACAAAATTAGTGGACTATAAAACTAAAAGTTGTTTCTCCATGACATAAAACACACAGTCAACAATTGAAACATGGCATTTAGTAAAGTGCCATTGTTAAATTTTTCAGTTGTTTCAAAAGCAACTCTGAACAGGTGGGTTTTTAGTCTAGATTTAAAGGCGCTCAGAGTTTTGACTGTTTTGCAGTTTCCTGGAAGTTTGTTCCAGATTTGTGGTGTACAGAGACTCAAAGGAAGAAAGTCACGATTAATGGAGACCAACCTATGACCGCTGTTCAGCAATCATGTTCAAAGCATTAAAACGGTGTGAAATCTTCTCACCTGCAGCACTGTCTGTTGTTCAATCCGAATCGTCGCATCTCCGCCGCCAAGGCCCTGACTCATCCTTTCTTTGTGAAGCACGGAAGATTCCCGCCGAACGACGAGCCAAAGCTGCTGCGATTCTGTGATCAGGAATAGCCAACAATAATGCTGAGAAATCAGCATTGTGTCATAAAATCCACCGTCCTGTTCGCTTAAAGCTTTGAAATCTGTAATTGGCAGCATCATGAGAAACTCTGGTTGCATTGGAGGCGGGGAACTGCCTGAACAAATCAGCTTGACTCAGACTGTGGAACTTATGTCACAAAACGTTTAGGAAAGCGAGACTTATTTTTTGATACTTTTCTCAAACTCGGTACCCTTTTTTCTAAACCTTGTAGATGTTCGTGTAAACGAAAGGAACAGAAGTTTTTCAGTTAGGTTGTGCCGTGTTCTGATTAAATGTCGAGTTTCTGTGTTAAGTGTTAACGTTTGACATATGGAGTCTGTTTGGTTGCATGCTGCTAAAGAAACAATATGAACACCTTTAAGTTTACGAGTATCTCTTTACTGGAGATTTTTTTGTTTGCACCTTTAAGTTTACGAGTATCTCTTTACTGGAGATTTTTTTGTTTGCACCTTTAAGTTTACAAAGTTTAAGTTTACTGGAGATTTTTTTTTTGCAATGCAGCACTTTATAGATGTGATTCATTTTATTTTTGAGAAGACATATATGGTGTGATGGATGCAGTTTGCACCTGTTTTTACGTTTGTATTAACATATTGCGAAAAGTATATTTTTTCCCTCTTTTTAAGTTACGTTGTTCATTTGTGGAACATTTCTATAAATAATTGTTCTGCCTGTTATTTTAGAAGCAACACAATTTATTTTCTGTTACCTGCTCATTTTTTTTTATCAAGATGTAATTTCATTTAAAGACAGAAGAGGGCGCTCTTGTAGCATTTTTGGTTTGTTTACAACAAGATGATTTGCTTCAACTTGGCCCCTGACTCTTATTTCACAATTTTTTCACACCAAATTTTTTTTTTTCATGCATTAATAATCGACCAATGAGATAGCAAAAGAAACAGATCAGTATCAACAACTGCAATAAACAAAAAATAAATTAGGCAAATAAAATTAGGAACATGAAAAATATGTAAATACATATTTTTAAACTGCTCAAAATTAATGTTATTGCATGTAAACTACACTTATTAATATTTTTCAACTGTCTTTCACATTTTAAAAAAAAATTGTTTTTGTTATTTTTCTATTTTTTTCTTTATTTTGTGGCATTTATTTTTGCCACAAAATAAAGAAATGTATTTTGTGAAAATTAAATTTTACAAAAATCTCATTTTGTAAAATTTTTGTAACTCTGCAGTTTTTTTGCTTTTAGATTAGTTTAATAAAAATAATTTCTTTAATGTATTTGTTTAGGAACCAACTGTGAAGAAGTAACATAAAATCAAGCGCAACCAAAATTTGACATGTTCGGTAAAGGAAAGCATGAAAGGAAAAGGACAAATAAATGACACGATTAGCTAACTTTTATAGAAATACTCTCAATAAACACCAAATAATTTTTGATAGATGCGCTTTTAATGGGTCTGTTCAAGTTTTGTCTAAAGTTGTGATTGATCATATTGTGAAGTACATGCCTTAGAAAAATAAGAAAAGTGAGCAGATAGAGAGAAAAAGAAAAAGAATAAAAAATAAAAGATGCGTCTAAGTTGCATACTTATTATACAGAGAAGAATCTATTACTGCAATGATGGATGCTGCAAAGAGTGAAGAAGACCACAATCATCTTAAAGGACTTTAAATGGTATGGATCAGTTTTTGTTCCTTTTTAAATTTGATTGATGGTCATGTTCACCTCCTTTCTTGATTTACTGGTAAAGTGGCTGCATTTGTCTATGCTGCTTTATTTAATTTAACTTCCTCTGTTTTCTTACATCTTTCTGTTTTTTACAGGGATGATGGGGGAAATGCATTCATGTGAGGGTAACTGGTATGATTTTACCGTATATATCTGCTAACAAAGCAATCAAAATATTTTCATATTGGACCTCATTGTTTTTACAACAATTTGGCTCAAAATGATTATTTAATCCAAGCCAATTGGTCTGCTGCGTTCCTATGTTGTCACATACAAGTTGCATCTGCACAGTACACAAGTAAAAACACAAGTTGTGATTAAAGTGTATAAATGCAAGGAAAAATGTTATCGATTTCATTATACCTCCTATGACGTCACTGCATTGAAGCTAGTTTTGGAGTGAGTAGATTTTATCGTAGCAAAATAATGCAAAATAAGTTCACACAAACGGACCACGACATGTCATTATATAGATAAGAAAATATATTTAAAGCGACTTATAATGATGCGAAGGGAAACTTTGAATGGTAGCTTTAAGAGTTTATGTAACTATCAGGACGGCTCGAAGGGAGAGCCCGCAACATTGACGTCCGGTCACGATAGGGGCGTCCCAGGGTTCGGCCGTCTATTTATACCTTCTCCCCTTAATACGGAGAGCCACCCCCAGCTGCGACTGTGCCTACATTTGGAGCGACTCACCGCGGGGAAGGATCAGGGGAAGGACCGCCGGCCGGCTGGAACAAGGCTTACGGCGCCCATTCAATGTAAGTACTCGCTTCTGTTCAATAAGCACGTATCTTAAATTTTTTTTGAGGACGCATTAAGAGTCCAGAACCAATAAGCAGTTCGGAATGAACTTTGTAATTTTGCCCTCAAGACAGTCGAGAGAAATGACCCACATGTTGGTTTGACCTGCGGAAGTGTTCATCATTTTTGTCTTGAGTAGCAAACAGCACGAAGTTGATGTTTAATAGCCTATAACACAAATATCAAGTTTACGCACCAATTAAGGGGAAGAGTTTTCCAAAAATATTAGTACAAATTGCATATTTCACGCCTGTTTTCTCCAAATTTGTAAGGATTAATTGAATATTTCACAAGTGTTGTAGTATTCCTATATTACTCTAAGCTAGTATACGCAATAATTAGGAAGATATTGTAAATAATCTCACCATGTTAGAGACTTCAAACTAAATATTTGTCTCTACTTGATGCAGGAAGTTTTTTAACATCATGCATAA
Organism: Xiphophorus maculatus; assembly: GCF_002775205.1. Lineage (NCBI taxonomy): Eukaryota > Metazoa > Chordata > Actinopteri > Cyprinodontiformes > Poeciliidae > Xiphophorus > Xiphophorus maculatus. The sequence goes on along the minus strand of NC_036458.1, from coordinate 5,852,867 downwards.
TGCAAAACCATTGATGCACTTTGAGTGGAAGCAGATGGATAATAAGGTGGAGAGACAGCGCTTCCTGTCAGGCCTGCTGCCAGTGTTTATAACAGAACAGTAAAGGGACTGTCTGTTAAGTGTTAATCTTACCTATGGATAGTGTAATGCAAGGCTGTCTTTGTGGTTTGCAGGAATTTGTCCTTGAGTTACAGAAATCATTGGGAGCTTTGCTGCAGGTAACCCAGCAGGGTAGGTGTAATTGGTCAGAGGCTTATTCCTGGCCAGCCTTTTAATCTGGTCTGCTGCAGAAACCTTTTGATTCCTCTCCCACTTCAAATGTCTTTAGGTTAATTTAAAATGTCCATATTGAATTATTCTAACAGTTTTGTAATAAAGGACAGAGTTTTTTTTTAAAAGCTTTTGATAATTAGTTGAATATTTTCCTACTGCCAGTGTTCAGATCTGAGTCTGTCTGCACTCATTCTCTGCTGCTGGGTGTATTTCCAGCTTGTGTTGAAAGTGCTCCAGGATTAGAAGCTTGTGATCCCTGTTGAGCCTCGGTTGCATTCTCCTCTCTGCAGCTCACATGACTATTGCTCTCTGCAATCTCAATTCTTTCTTGTGTTTATCCAAAGACGACCAAAGAGCATACATAATAACGATTTAAGGGGGAAAAAATTGATCTTTAAAAAGATTGAACTCTTGTTTTAAGGACATGTTTACGTGTGCATGCGTTGACATAATCACTTGAGCAGGATCTCTGCATCCACTGCTAATCTTATGTTCCCAATATCATGGAGCCATTTTGATATCTTAACAAGCTTATTCTGTTTTTACTTTCAGATAGAAAACAGTTTATTGTTGTCGATGCATGTACAGTTGAAACCAGACATTTGCATAGAATATTTGTAATTACGTACAAATAACTTAATTTTCAGCATATCTAAAACTAAAAGCATAATATTTGGATCAAATTGAAAATTAAAACCAAAACTAGATCTATCTATAAATGGGACAGTCATTACTCAGGTGGAAAAAATTAGACTTCTGGGAGTCTCTATGTACAACCGACTGGAGTGAGTGGAGTTACAGTTATAGGAAGACAACTACGGTACTTATTATGAAAAGATGTTTACATTAGATATCCTTAAAATTTTTAATTTTAAGATTGTCTTGTGTCACTTGCAACATTGCCTCATGATGCGGTCCAGTGCTTCAGAAAAACATTTAATCGAACTGCAATTAGTCCAAAACAGGGCGGCTCGTCTTCCTTTGAATTGTTCCAAATACGCAAATATTATCAGGATGCACAAATTACTTCCACATGCTTTGTTATTCAAGCACATGGAGACAACAGCACTTGTGTATTCTTATGTAGAAAGCCATAGTAGTAGTAAGCTTCCTTATTTCAGCTGATTTTTAACACCTTCAAATGCCTGCCAGTTTACTTTATTTTTTTTTCTGAATTTAGTAGAAATGCATTCTCTCATTTCCACTTTGGTCATAAAGTCATCTTCAGAGTATATTAAAGCTTAAAGGCTTTTCTTGCTGGGAAAGATTAAAGCTTTAGATTGTAACGTTGGGGCTCCTTTGAAGTAGGAGATCACATTTTTTTGTTCAGATGGGTCAGGTCTGACAAGCTGTTGCAGAACCGTTGTTTAGTTACCGGGTAATCTGTATTCTTTTGCTTTTTGCTGTGCTTCAATCTACCAGCCTGTGGGTAGCGGTTCAAACGATAAACTTAATATCTTTTAGAGTGGGACTTCTGCTGCCAGAACATCCATTCGGCCTCACAGCAGATTCATCTGGTGCACAGTGTCTGTGAATCCTACCTCTTTGTTCTTCCGCCATTGTGCTTCCTGCTGTAGGAATGCTGACATCTACAGTTTAGTAAAGCACACAGACACACACACACACACATACACATGGAAACACACATTTATTTTTCTGCGTACAGTGCTGTGCAAAAGTCTTGATCCACATCTCATTTGTTTACGTTACGAAAGACTTTCCTGCTATCCCAACTGGTAATGATCAATAGATCTCCACACTTTTTGGGAGTTTTGCAAAGTTTTCCCTAAGTTTTATCACACTTTATCATGATTCAAAATTATAGTTTTAAATATATTACATCAATGATATTTAAAAATAGATTTCAGGTTCAAGTTTTCCTTGTAGAGTAAAGGGACTTTCCTTGGTTGTTTGTGTCCATGTTGCTTGGGAACATATTATTTCATACAGGATGTTGCATGTGTGCTTAAACACATTTGAAAGTATATTTAATCAGACAAAGCATTTATTTATTTTACATAACATCCCCTGTTTAGTGGTGATGCAGGTTGCTTAAGTTACTATTAGTTTTGCAGAAAAGATCAGCTAACTTTGCAGAGACTCGCACCCTGAGTGGAGCTGAGGTGTTGAATTTCAGTGCAAGAGGAGATTTTTGACTCGGCAGGCTGGTGCCGATCATCTTACATGGAGGAGAGAAGGAGGAAAAGAGGTGGAACTAGATCAAGGATATTATGCAAAAACTGCAACTCTTATATGTTGCCATCTAATAATTTTGCACACAAACTTTTAATTGCCTGTTGAAGAGTAGGACTGTTCAAAAACAAACTCATACTGTTGTTCTTCACATTTTCTGTGCACTAACTACTCCTAAAGATTTGTTGTAGAACTGTTCTTCAGTTGAACTTACACTGAGCCAATAAATGTCAGGATGCAGGGAATTTTGTAATGAATTTTTTTATTCATTTTCTATTTGCATTTGTTCTAAATTATTATAAGTGAAATGTATTTAAAGTGGCTTCAACAAAATTATTAAAATATTCAAAACAAGACAACATGGAGAAACCTGAAACGTTTGGGAAGTAAAACTTTGAAAGGTTGCATTTGTATTCATTCAACTTTACTCTGACACCCCTTAATAAAATCCAGTATGTTTCTTGACCTTTTATTATGCCACTCTTATTTTTTATCCTTCAGGCGAAACATCTCACTTCCAAAGGCACTGATGGTCTCCAACACCTGATAACCGATGAGCAAAGCAAAAAACGTCCTCAGGTCGGATGGAATCTGAATGCTGCAAAAATTCAAGCTCAAGCTGAGAGGACAAATTTCCCGTATACTTTTCCTTCCCCCATGCTCTGCAGTTAGTTGATAAACAGATAAACACCAGAATCAATCAGAGGGACATGGATGCATCAGAGAAGCTGGTTCTGGAGCCCAGAGCAGAGCGGATTGCCCGCTACAAGGCTGAGAGGAGGCGAGAGCTGGCCGAACGCTACGGAGACTTAGAGGAGCTTCCCTCCAAGTGGGTGAGACGGGATGGAAAGGAGCTAAACAACCCAGCGACCTCAGCACGTGGCGGGGAGTTAAACTCAGACAGCCTCGGTGAAAGAATGAACGGCAAAACGCGAGATGTTACAAATGGAGTCAAGGCCGACGCTCCTGGAGAGCAAAACTACCTGAGAAGGTGAGGTGGAAGACAGATGATTATTTCTAAAATTAATGGTTCTTATTCATATATAAAGTTTTACTATGAACACCTGTTTAAGAGATAGGGTTTGTCCCAATGTTTTTATTCCACGTTTCTTCTCGGTCCAATTTTTGTCATCCAGGTGGTTCACAAATTTTCTTTATGCTCCCAAGATCTTGTCATCTAGTTGGGCTAGAAATCCCTGGTCATATAAGGTGCACTGTAATTATTAACCATAGCTATAATAGGATTTGTCATGGAAATTAAGATTTGTTACATTACTGAAATTGTCATAGGTATATTTTTGTCTAAAAGGGAATGTATTATGCAAAACTCACATTCTACACAGTTTTGTATTTCCATTTGGGTTTCTACTGCGAGTGTAAGCACTTAAAAAAAAAACATCCAACCAGTTTTTGGCTGTAAGTTTAGGTTTTTTGTCGTCTGGAGAATTAGTTGTTTCAAAAACCTCCAAAATGTAACATCACAAATCAGCAGGAACTGCCCCTCACTTAGCAAGTAACCGGAAGCTCAGCCCGTTACCTAGCAACCCACGCCAAGCTCCAGCACTTTTGGTCAGATGGCTTTACCACTGTATAGGCAGTACAATGGCTGCTGGAAAAGGCAAGTGTTTTGTTGTTGACTTGCCATCCAGAAACCACTTGCTGCATTCTTGGATGTGCAGGAGGCTCCACTTCTGCTTTTCTAAGGTATGCGGTTGAATAATTGCGCATCTGTTTGCAGCCAATTTCACATGCGAATTTAAACGTTGAGTTGCCAAAGCCAATTTTTTTGTCTGAAATGTTGCTAAATATAGCAAGAAAGTTGTTGAATTGACAACAGTGAGTGACTATCTTTAAATGCAAATGTGCAGACATGACCTGGTGGGCCGGTCTGCCAGTCAAACCTCTCTCACAGGAGAACAGAAAAGGACAGTGGTTATCCTTTGCTGAGGTAGATAATATGGGTGGAAAAGATCGGCTTCACATATAAGTATCGACGGTTCACCGATCTGCCAAATTTTAGGAAATAGGCACCAATAAACCTACAGGCCGATAAATAAACCGGCGTTGCATTTTTTATGCATTTATTAAGGCCTCCAAATGTACAACAGGTTGAAGTTACATTATGAATGTAAATCCCAGCAGCCATTCGGTATTTCTCAGTCATTCAAACCGCTCACTCTCTTCTTTGCTGACTTCCACAGTTGCTTTAGTTGCTAATTAAAACTGACCGCTCCAAATCAACAGGGGTTTTATAACAACTGATTTTTCTCTTGCTGCCCCTGTCCTGTCTTGACTCCTCGTGTGATTTCAGAGGCTCTTCGTTTATCCTTGAAGTTGCATCTTTTTCTGCACAACTTCAATCCTTGATGGAAAACTGCAACTGTGAATTTTCTTTACGTTTGCTGCATTTTCACTCACTTTAGCCAGAATTGCCAAGATTCTGCCAACGTCCCAAGTGAGGACGGGCTCCTTGTCCATCCAGGACCCGATGCCCCGCAGCTCCACACTCGGGTGTTGGTGGGCCAGTTGAGGAGTTCCCTCCTCCAGCAGACAGAGGGCAGAGCAGGCCAGGAGAAACTGTAGGGTTGCCTTCAAGTGCGTGATCCAAACCGTGTGACCTTCGTACGAGTGTTTACCGCCATCTTTCCTTTTCTTTTTCTGTTTTTCTCTGTGTTTATGGAAACCAGTGGTCCCGATCCTGGCCAAACCACATCCTCTCTGGACCTGGCGGCTGGTTCTGAGGGAGGCCGGCGGCGGAACAGGCGCTACCTTCAAGGGTCAGGAGGAGGTCGCAAAACCAGCGAGCGCTTCAGGACTCAGCCAATCACAGCCAATGAGATGGAGGAGAGCACCGGGTAGGAGCTGTTTCTCATATTTAGTAGCAACTCTGGTAAAGTAAACCTTTAGATAAATGAATCTTTTCAGATAGCTCGATTTCATACTTAATATTTTAGAATTTAATTTGAGTTCAATCATGCAAGTGGGAAAAATGGAAATCCTGTTAATACTCAAAATTTCTCTTTAACATTTTATAAAGTTTAAGCAAAATGGGGATCCTTAAGCTTTCATCTTTTTCCAGTCAAAATGTTCTTGTATGTTTTAAAAATGCATACACTCTAGTGATGTTGCAGTACTTATCCTCCGTGTTGGCATATTGCATATTTAAATTCATTGGTTTTCTGGAGTGTTTTGTTTCAGATCATGGTTCCAGTTACATTAGGTCTGGACAATATGACTGAAAAACATATCGCAGTATAAGGGTTTCATATCAGTCAATAATGATAATTATTGATCAGTTTCTTCTTTTAAATATCTGAAATATTGCCAAACTGATGACGTGACCTTTCCTGTTGTATCAAACTGTTCTTCTCATTTTCTCCCTCCTCACCTCACCGTCGTGTTTTATTCAGTTAACATGAAACTGCTGCTTTGTAAGTTACTCAACAGGTTGTTGCTAGGTAACCAAAGAGTGAGCGAGTTTCTTGAGGCCACCAAACTTGCTTTGCTAGTTGTGAGAGGTTAAGCAGCCAAAGCCTTTCCTTTGCCTACATCTCCCAGAATGCTGTGCGGTTCTTCATTAAAGTTCAGTGAAATTATTGAAAATTCAATTTTACGTATAGTCTATTGATTATTTATCGCAGTATGTATTGCTATTGATTTGTTTCCGACCCCTAAGTTGAAGCTCTACCAGCAGATATCAAGCTGGTAAGACAGAAAAGGCGTTTTCCCAACATGCCTCTTAAACTGCCAGTTGTTATTGACAGAATGGTTGCTATGGAGACGTGGCTACTCCAAGGAGCTGCACTTTGTTGCTCTGCTGCTCTCCTGCTGTGTTGGCTTTGGAGATTTTTTTCTTTTTATTAATTAATACTCGGACTGTAAAAATGTGTGATTTCAGGTGAGAAATTATTTATTTGTAGCCAGCTGTACATGTTGTCTTTCCCATTTTGAAGAGTTGCTAAGAGAAAGAACCTCAGTGTTTATATACAGGAAGAAGAAGTGAAAACAAATTAGGAACAGAAACTTTAATCAGCAACTATTTCTTAACTTGGATGTTTTGTCAGACGATATATTCAAATGTACTGAAATTAAATTCAGTTTTAATTTATTTAATTGCTTTTAATAGCTTTTTCAGATAGGTGCTAACCAATGGGGAGGTTGCTGTCTTATAATTTGTGTTTTAATAATATGGTTATTGGCTTTATTTTAAGCTATTAATTGTTATTATTGAGATGTCATCCAATACTCAACTGTAACTGTTCTTAAGAAAACTTTGACACGTTTTTCTTAGCTGAAAACATTTTTATTTGAATTTTCAATTTAAAAAGTAACCCTTTAGCTGAGGCTTCAGACAGAAACCTTTAGGTGGTTTGCATGAGTCTGTCCTTCATTCTGTGATCAACGGCGGCGTTTTATCAGGAATGCAAATTTTTCGAATTATCTTGATTCTCCGAATCTGCAAACAGAAGCACAAGGACATTCACAGTACATTTAAAGCTGGATCAGTGTGAGAACACTCTGAGCTCTTCATATTTATATTTAACGCCATGGTCTCCTCTTCTAGGCTCTTGGATGCAGATGAAAATGACAAGAAAGGTAAAAAATTTGTTTTAGTACAAAGAAGGTTTAGTTACAGCAAGAGTATTTTTCTTTGCATGCTCTGCAGGAAATATGTTTTGTATTTGTTCATCCATCTTGCCCAGTTGTCTCTATAAATTCTTATAACTGCAAGGGAAATATACCAGGTTATATTTGGAGGCCCACTTTGTTTAATATGGTGAGAGATGATAGGTTTACGAGTGAGGAACTATGTGGGCTTGATGCAAAGTCACCTCTCGTCTTATTTGACCTCAGCAGAAAAAGATTGTAAGTCAACACAAAGTGGTTTTAATGGTTTGTACAATGCTAAACAAACAGTAGGTGCCTCTTATTGCACTTACAGTTTAAAGAAAGGACTATTTTTCACTGTATTTTGTCTAAATATGTATGAAAATAATGTTTTGTGACAAAACTATTCTAAGAAATATATGTACATGTACATAGACATTTATTTTTAAAGAAGTAAGAGGAAAATTATTAGTTGTTTGCTATAGCTTTGAAGAAATAAAAACCTAAAAATAAATTAGCCGTACATTTCTATTCAGTCCCAACCACCTTCATTTTTTGGGTCATGTCATTTCTAAATTTGACATCTTGAAACTAAAATCTTTACAAAATATCTCAAGTTCAATCTGATTGGATAGAGATCATCTGCAAACTTCTTGCCACTCTTTGCTAGATCATCTAAAACACAGATAAGGTTTTATCTAAAGTTTGTAAAGGTTCAGGGTTGTTGGCAATTTCTTTTTTAAGAAATATTGTTATTTGAAAGCACTATTTTATTAAATATTTCAACCATTTGAGAAATTAGAAATTATCTCTTAAAAAAATTAAAAGGGTTATTTTTAATACTGAAGAAACTGAAGTTGAAATACTTGCAGATGAAACATAAATAACCATAAAGCGGTAAAATGTTAGTAATTATACTCCATTTATTTCAAGAAGAATAATCATTAGTGACTCCATCTTTGTTAATATTTTGTAATAATTTAAGTGTGTTGCCTTGCAACATTTACATCTTTTCTTATTTCTTCTTCCAGCGGATGTGAAAACAGACGAAAGAGCCAAAATGAGCGTGGCTGCCAAGATGTCTCTGTTTAAAGTAAGCATGTGCTCTGAAACAAGAAAACTCATTGCAAATCTTAACCTGTTTATTTATTCAAAGAAGCTACTTAAATGTGTCAAATACAGCAGAAATGTAGTTTGTGTTCTGAACAATTTGAGACTCATGGTTAAAGTATCACTGAACATGTAGAACATCCAGGTTGTGTGGTGGAAACCTGGACCAGGCTCCTGTTGCGCTCAGAAGCTGAAACGTTTCAGTTTTATTCCCAATGACTCAGGTGAAAATGTGCCAGACACTGTAGTGCCATTAACAACCAGCAGCTGTGGTAAAATTAGTCTGCTGCGCTGCAGAGACGGGCAGCGATGAAACCGATACCTGCAGGTCTCCAGTTACATTGTGACCTGTTGGAAGTAAGCTGAAAGTAAGATGCCAATATGCTTTATCCACTAGTTACAGTGCCACTTCGCCTGCCTTCTTGCATCAATACAGGACAGTGCAGTGCTCTGAGTCATCTCTCAGTAATTTAAATGTATGAACTAGCCTTGGACCTCTGACTAATACCCCTCTAAATGATTATAGAAAACGTTTTCCATGTTTGAAATCACATATCAAAGAATGAAGGAAAATGACAGTTTATAGCCTTTCTGCTAAATCCTTACATTAGGATCCACCTTTGCGGAAAGTTTCATTTGATGCCTTGATGAGTTGATAATAAATTTTTTGCTTCTTTAGGAACTGGAAAAGTCAGCTGCCTCCGATTCCTCAGCTCCGTTGAAGCCTCGCTCAGCCAGCAGCTTACATGAGCGGAGGATGCGGCGTAACAATGACCTCCGCTTTCTCACTCAGCCAATCACCTGTGAGGAAATGGTTTCAATGAGGTGGGTAGAGATGTGCAAGATATAGGAGCTTGTTTTAAGTCAAGAATTCCTTAATATTGATGAAAAAGTACTGGTTTCTTTGGCAAATTATTTCCCTTTTAACAAGACATTTTTCCCATGTTATCAGTGAAATAATCTGCCAGTGGAGCTAGTACATTTAAAAATCAATATTAAGGAATTATTAACTTAAAACAAGCTCCTATATCTTGCTGAAAAGTTACTTGTGAGTTAGTTTTGCCTTATTTCAAGTGTTTAAGATATTTTCACAAAAATAGCACCCAAAAATACTGGGTGAAATGTTGTATTTTTGCAGTATAGAGCATTATGTATAAAATGTGTGTCAGATTTTTCCATTCTAAGAGGTAAAATGCCTTATTTTTCCAGCGCTACTACAGATGCAATCAAAGGTTACTTGGATAAAATTAAGCTGCAGATCTTTTTAGCTCTACAGTTGAATCACCAGCTGCTGAATGGAGTGTGGTGGACTCACTAAAAATAAGCAACACTATGCGATAAAGGCAGTGGAGGAACACAGTGTGCTCACCAATGTGTTCTCGGTATTTTATAGGTCATGAAAAAAGAATAAATATTCTGATGGCACAGTTCTGCATGGTTGTAGCTTATTTTGTCGCGTTATGCAGTGCTCCTCCTGCAGCGGAGGTCCAGTCTGGACAGTCCGAGTCAGTGGAGGACGGAGATGAGAGCTGCAGGATGAGCATGAGGGAGAAGTTGGCCCTCTTCAACAGGCTGTCCGTATCTGGAAAGAATGGCTCCGGTCCCGCTGACGGGCCACCAGACAGGCGAAAACAGAAAGGGGCCCGGTACCGCACCCAGCCTATCACCGTGGACGAAGTCAGTCTGGTGAGGAGAAAATGAGTCAAAGTCTAGTTTTAATCCTGAATTAATGGGTTAATTCATTAATTCATTTAATTTCCCTTTGGGATCAATCAGATAGTTTTGAATTTGAATTTTGTATTTGGAAGTTTAACTCAGAAAAACCTCAATGATTTCTGAGGAGCATTACGGCTTTTCCTTGATATACATATGAAACCTTTGGGGCTTATTTCAAATGTAACAGACACAGTCAAAACACAAAGGGTGAAAAATGTGCAAAATGTTTAAAAGGAAAGAATAAGTCTGCCTCTAAACATGCAGAAAAAGAAAAAACAAAACCAGGAAAACCACAACAACAAACAACATATGCATATATTAAAATAACATGCATAAAATTGTTGGAAAGTATAACAGTATATAGCAATTCATATTTAGTGGCAACCTATTGAGTGGTAACCTGAAAACACCTGTGTGTGTGAATTGATATCTGTTTTCTGTCCCATTTCACTTCAGCTTCAGAAAGGCCCCATTCAGCTTCCCGCCTTCAGTTTGTCCCCAAATCTGTACGACAGACAGCAGGCCTCGTCTGTTAACCTGAAACCCAGCGAGGTGCGCCTCACACAACCGAAATCCGAACTTTCAGAACCAGAATCAACACAACGGGGCTTACAGGATCACAACTCTGAGCCGTGCTTGAAGGGAATCCTGAAGAAGAGCCGCCCTGATGACTCGAAGTGGAGCGGGACTGATGGGCAGGAACTGCCGCTGCTCAACCAGCAGAATGGTGAAGACTGCACAGATCCAGAGATGTTTGGGAGGTCAGAAAGACCGGAGAGGCTGGAACCACACAGAGATGCATCAGTCAAAGTAGCTCCATGGAGACAGAGAGTTCGAAACAGGAGGGAGACCCCGACACAACTCTCATCTGATCTGGATTCACAGATCATTTCCTCTGTGGGAAACGGCTCTGATGCTGGGTATGTAGCAAGAGCTCTCCCTCTTTAATGGCTCTGATATGAGAACATAAAGAACAACTTTTTAAAACACATACTTGTTTTTTATTCTGTGTGATTTGTCCAGAACACAAGGTGAAGAGCAGAGTGTGGGGAGGCTTGAGGAAGAAGACAAACCCAAACAAAAAGCTTTGGTTTCCGTCAGAGTTTGTTCGCCAAAACTCCAAGAAACAGCAGAGTCACTGAGAGGAAAAGTAAGGAACAGACATGCATTTATGTCCTTGTAAACAATTAAAATTAATAATAACACAAATAAATGAAAGAGTTTTAGTTATTTACATTTCTAAACATTTACTGAAGGCACCAGGCCACATAGAAAAGTATAAAATGTTTGTTTCTTAAAAAAAAATATGTAGATGGACACTTTATAAATACAGCATCCTAAAAAATTATTATTTTCTCTCTCTCTTGTTACAACCACTAACTTTGGTGTGTTTTATAAAGATTTTTATTTCTCTGAGCAGCTTCCCTGCCTGGTATACTGCTGACATGTCTCCAAAGTTCCAAGGAGAAATTTAGTATTGATTTTCAGAAATGGTCAAAATACTGAAAAGATGCAGAGCTTTCAGACCTCAAAGCAAAGAAAACAAGTTCATATTCATTTAGAAACAACAATACTAATGTTTTAACTCAGGAAGAGTTCAGAGATCAATATTTGGTGGAATAACCATGCAGTGTTCAGTCAGTGGTCTCTTAATTTTTTCCAGAGCTGTATGTTACAATTTTTTTTGCTTTCATTTCATTTGCATATTGTACTTGCTGTGTTAGAGGTTAGTGGGTTCACTCGTCCAGCTGGCTTTAGATCTTGAGACTGGACCTGCGGTTTGATTGGACCTTTGGCCGTGACACTGAAACCCGATATAGCATCTCTCAGCACAAGCACTCTGCATTTGGTATGAGATCAGACTCATGTTACTGGGAAACATATTCAGACCAGTTATGTGGTTTATCACAGTTGGTGGAATGCAAACAAACATTTAATTATTTGGTAGTTAAATTGTACCCCTTTTATGACCTAAAGATCTCCTCTGCAGCAACACACCCATGTTACATGTATATCTGATATTTATTGTGTTTGATTTCGTTCTTCTTTTGTTTTTATGATAATTTGTTACGTGATTTTCCTCTCTTTTGTTTTTCTTTTGTAGGAGAAATCAGAAAGCCCTGTTCTTGAGGCACCTCAGTGCTGGGTAAAGCTTTCCAAAATTAATCAAAGTCCTATATCCTCATAAAATATAGTTTGAACCAAACATCTTTAGCCTTCTACTGTTTCTTCTCTCCCAGGAACCTGTCTTTGCGTCTGTCTTTGCTATCAATACACCCCAATATATCATGTGTTTTAATCAGGTAACCTTGTGACCTGCTGTATGGGACTTTAACTGCTGCTTGTCGTGATTTCGAGTGTTCAGCATGTAGTCATAAGTTTTTGAAAGCACATTCAAAGAAATGTGGTGGCTGCAGCTAAAGTGTGACATTTCACTTACTCCAACAACCATTTTTACTCCATGTTTTGCATATTTTGCATGGTCCATCGGCTCCTTTTCTGCACAGAATGCAACAAGCAGCATGTCTAATAAAACAAGCAACTTCTTTGTGCTCTCTAGATTTCTTTGATTCAATAAGAAACAGTAGATGACCAAAAAAAAGAGAGAAAAACTTCGAAGACAATTTTTTACAGAAGAAAAATTTAAAGGAAGAGAGAAAAAGAACAGAAATTTTCCCCACCTCTTTAAAAAACTCCCTCGGTAATGCTGTTTTAGGAAAAGATGTTTCTTTGTGTGAAATTTGAGAATTAGTCGTTTGCTCATGTTTATTGCATAAGTTTGCCTCTTTGTCACCTAAGGTGCTATTTATTCATCCAGAGTTGTGCCTCTTTAAGGGATTTGTTTAAGATCTTATTTCATCTTCATCGTTTCAGCTTTGCAGCTTGTTTGTAATAGCAGTACTACAAATATACTTTTTGTATACAGACTTACTGCTGTTTCAACATTGAAAACAAAAGCTTCCTTCTCTGTAAATACTACATCCTTCTTTTATTTTAAATGTTCATTGAGTAACTTTAAGACGATTGATCATGAATGTCTCTGAATGTCCACGTAATCATCTGTTCATTGTGTTTTCTTTTCTCTTCATCCTCAGACCGTCATGTGCTTTGAGGCCCAGGAAGTCTCCTCTCCCACAAAGAGCCCGATTCAACCGCAATGGAGACAGAAGGTGATACATGCTGTCACTTTTTCTATTTTCTGAATTTCTGAGAAGGTGATCTGTATCTTCATATATCTATTTGTGCTTCTACACAGAGTAAAGAAGCCGAGCCTGAGCTTCAGATGGAAGAAGGTGAAGAGAGGAAAACAGAGCAGCAAAGCAACAAGCAGGAAACTGAGATTAACATCGAGAGAAGTGAGTTTTATTCCTCTGGATTTGGTCTGGGTTTGACTCTTTAATTTAACATTCCTGTGTTTGAAAACTTTGCATCCAGGATCTCCTGCTGAAACAGACAGTTGTGATATTTCCAATAAGAACATGGACTCCAGCGATGCTTCAACAGGTCAGAGCTGCATCAGCTCTTCAAACTCAAGAGTTTTTATTAAATGCTAAATTCTTTCCTTCACTTGTCTCTCTTTGTCTACTGCTTCTCTAGAGACTGTCCTGCACATCGACCCTCCTCATGAAGAGACACCTGCTGATAGGTTGAAGATATCAGACGGAGGTTTCTGTGGCAGCCTGCCGCCTCCTCCAGCTGGCGGCACCACAGCATGCGGCGATGTTGCTGCTACAGAGACGGACCAGGACCTCGCCATCCTCTGCCAAAGCAGCACGCCCATGTGAGTTTTGGTGATTTCCCAACATTATGGTTTAAGTAGAAGAAAGGGGGGATTTATTTTTACCTGCTTCATTTTATTTTAAATTCTGAAAAGTATAAAGAAGTTTGGGTGAGATCATTGGGCATATTACAAGTAACTGAATACTTTTCATGTATTTTAATGTAATTTATTCACATTAAATACCTTTAAAAGTTAGATGAAAAGAAAATCTTGCCAGTTTGTGGCAGTAAGATCCCTACTTTTTTTTAGATTTCTGCATTAAACCTCTAATTTACTCCAAAGTTATCCAGTATTATCCACAGCAAAAAAAAAAACAAACCTTCCCAAGCATTTGTCATCTAGTTTCTAGTGCAAATGTCTTAACTAACTTAGAAGAAACTTTCCAGCAAGATACATAAGCTTATTTTATTCCTTAATATTGATAAACATTTACTAATTTCACTAGGAGATTATTTCACTTGTCTCATGGGGAAAATGTCAAGTTATAAGTGAAATAATTTGCCAGTAGTATTTTTTTAATCAATATTAAGGAATAATTTACTTAAAACCAGCTTCTATGTCTTGCTGAAAGCTACTTGTAAGTTAGTTTTGTCTTATTTCAAGTCTACTATAATATTTACACATGAAACTGGACCAAAAATATGTGGTAAGATTTTGTGTTTTTGCAGTTTTGAGACTGGATTTGATTATTAGATCACAATTTAATGGTTAAAAAATTATTTGTAAATAATTGTGTTGCATTTGTGATCAACTATTTATTTTATTTGTGATTATTATTTTTTTAATCAACTAGTAGTTTGGATGTTTTCCAGCCTTTTGACAATTATAGTGATCACAAAATATTAAAGCTTTATGGTAGATTAAAACAATACCACAAATAGTCTTGTATTTTTCTTTCCAACTGTTACAATCTAACAGTGTTGTATAGTAACGAAGTAGAAATACTTCACTACTTTACTTAAGTATATTTTGGAGTACTTCATACTTTCCTGGAGTATGAAAATGTTTGATGACTTTCACTTTTACTTCACTATATTTCCGAACTTAATTGCGTACTTTTACTCCGATACATTTTCAATGTGTGGTTTAGTTACTCGTTACAAAGAAGCGAGAGAGAGAAACAAAGTGTTTTGACCCCACCTACTGATTAGCAAGTAGCAAGCAGGCTACCGAACAAAGTCGTAGCCTGCTTGCCTGGGCTTGTTCATCACCTCCAATAGGATACACCTGTTTCGCTTCTCCCATTGTTGGGGAAATCAGAAATCAGAACACCTTACACCGGGCGGGTGGGAGAGACGTACAGAGAAGAGTGCTGCCCGCACTGACGCGGCTCAGGGATTACGTGACACGCAGCGCCGTGCCCTATAATGCACTGTAAGCTATGTAATGTGTTTTGAGGCAATTGACCACAATCCCGGACAATTTTTAAATTCCCCCCGGACATCTTTTTAGGTCTGAAAAGTAGGACATGTCCGGGAAAAAGAGGACGTCTGGTCACCCTAGTTCAATGGGGGACAGAAGCCATAGCGATAGCAATTTAGACTAAATTTAACGAATATAGGAAAGGCATGCAAGTTCAAAACCACAAACCATTAACATGTGCTACTCTTTAAAACTGGAACAATTTATTAGCAGGTTTCATTTTGCCTGCACTTGGTTGGGTACATTATTTTAAGTTTATTTGACAAGTTTACCAAAATATAAGAAATGTCATTCAAACTTGCCTTGTTTTACTTTTTACTTGTACTTTTCATTACATTACTTGAGTACATCCATTTTTACAGTAATTTCCATACTTAAGTACAAGAAGTTTCAGATACTTTAAGACTTTTACTCAAGTAACATTTCAGTCAGTGACTTGGACTTTTACCAAAGTCGTATTTTGGAGAGGTACTTGTACTTTTACTTGACTCTGAGATTTCAGTACTTTATACAACACTGCAATCTAAAGCTAAAATTGTGATGTAAATTACCCTAAACACAGCATTAGCCTCTGAAAATTGAAGAATTGGATACAAGCATGAAACACGAAGGAGTAAAGGTAATAAAATTATTTTGATGATTGAACAATTTCCCTTTAATGGAGTCAGTATTGAAGATTTTGCTAATCTGTTTTTGCTGTGAGAGTGACATCTGCTGGTCACCTCTAGATATGTTCAGACATCTCAACGTACTTGAACAACAACCAGTGTTACTTATTTAAGTAAAACGAACATTGGTTATTTGGTTGAAAAGTCAGAGTTTTTATTGTTGGTTGTGTTTGATCATCATGCATTTGTGTGCAGACTCAGCTCAGCGGTCGCAGAGCACAGACGGGCGGTTCGTCCGTCCCGTCGGACTCAGGGCTCCAGAAACCCGCTGAGGGCTCTGGCGGCCAGAGACGACATCAGGCAGGACTACATGGGGGAAAGGGACAACAATGCTGCAGAGGAGAGGGGCCAAGCAGAAAAAAGTGAGTTAATTTTTTTACTTGTTGTCATTTATTTCACTCAGCTGCTTCATGTCGTTTAATCCTCTGTCCACAGATTGTAAAAACTCTTCCTCACCAGATTCACATCCTGTCACGTCCTCAGAGAAGGAGATAAGCAAGTCTTTTCCTCCATTCAGCAACCTGATGCTTATTCACATCAAAGGTAAGTAAATATTTTAGTGATTTGTTTGCTTATTCTGCCGTCTATTTAATCGTCCTCACCGGACTCTGGCAGGGAGGCGGCAGGTCCAGGTGCGTGTGGTCGAACCCTCGGTCCGATCGCTGAACAGCGGAGACTGCTTCCTGCTCGTCGATCCCGATCATTGCATCCTGTGGAGCGGAGAGTTTGCCAACAAGGAGGAGAGAGCCAAGGTACCCAAAGGACAAACTTGGGGCTGAAACAATTAATCAGATTAATTGGGATGAATCGATTATTGAATGAACTAATTTAGTAATTGATTCATCATTAACTGGACTCTAAACAGAGCCATTTGCTGAAAGAACAACATAATCAGAGCACTAAATAAACCAGACATGTAAAACAAATATATACATTTTGCATTTAAGATAAAAAAAACTCCCCCCGTAAATATGTTTTTGCTTCGTTCTTTTAAAATTCTGTTTAAAAATAAAATAAAATCTTCTGTCAAGCACCTTTTGCGTCCAATTATTAATCAGTTACTGGTAGATGACAAATCAACGGATCAGTTTTACATTTTATTGATGTTAGTCAAGCAGAAAGGGAGGTTTTCACATGCTGATGTTTTTAGCTGCATAAGCATCTTTGCTACTTTTACTAAAGGAATGCGTTTTAGGCAACATTTCTTTTTAATAATCAACTTATTGGTTTATTTGCATCTTTTAATGTCTTTTTAGGCAATTTGAGCATTAGAAATAACATTTAAGTCAATTATTTTAGGTTATACCGTATTTAAAAAAGTGATTGAATAACGGAAAACAACAATTATGATGAAACAGTTAGATTAAAAGATTTTTTGGATTTTTTTTGGTTTTCTTTCTCATCTTCCCTCCAACTGTCTGAGGCCCCCACAGCGCCCCCTGGCAGCCTCCACTTTGAAAACCACTGGGTTAAACTATGATATTTTAAATTGGCCTCTAATTCATTTTATGGGGAAATTCAAAGGAAATATGACCCATCCAAATTCTGAGACTATCTGCTATTATCTACTGGTATGTTTGTTCCTTGAAACTGTTTACGGCGTTTAATGTATTCAGTTTGTCATCTGTGATCTAGGAGGAAGTCCAGTTATTTTTTTCTTTTCTTATTTTTGCAAGGCCTTCTCTATTTTCTGGTGTAACTGCAAACAGTTTTTGTTTTCAGGCTCTTGAACTGGCCGCCTTCATCCAGAGCCGAAGGGAGCTCAGCTGTCGCGCCTCCCAGGTTGTCCACCTGGAGGAAGGGCTGAACTCTGACGGCCCTGAAGCTGCAGACTTTTGGAGTCTTCTTGGAGGAAGAAAACATTACAGAGGTTAGATTATAAACTTGCATGTAGTTTTCAGCAGCCATGCAGAAAAACAAAAGCTACATATATGCTAGTTTGGTTGTAATATACAGGTATTTGCTTGTTTCCTCCCACAGGTGCTGGTGCTCCAGATGAGGATGAGCTGTTTGAACAAGGCGTAGTGGAGTCCAACTGTGTGTACAGCCTACTGGAGGACAGATTGGTGCCTCATGAACAGGCCTGGGCCTCCATCCCCAGCACCGCCCTGCTGGACTCCTCTGAGGTCAGCGCCTCAGTAAACATCCATTTTCTAGATACTTTCATTTACATTTATTGAGTTACTTCTTGGGGAAAAAAATACTTTTAGTAGTATTTTTTACTGCACTGTACATTATACTTTTACTTGAGTAATATTATTATGAACTGTTACGACTGGATACTCTATTCAATGCAGAAAGAACGACCATATTGTAATCAAAAATATGTAAAACACAGTCACAAACATAGAGTTTATGTTAAAGTGAGACTACTTGTTATTACACCAGTTTAATTCTAAAGTTATTTTCTACCTGCTGAGCCTATTGGGTCATTTTGAGTTTAGAAAGATACAGTAAACAATATTTATTCTCACTGGAAGTACATACCCCTGTCCTAACATACACATGACCTACTATAAGTATACATTTTTTATGAAGTTTAATTTTTGTGGGTGTGTAAAAGTGTTTTTTCTACTTAATTATAGTGTTCTTGAAATTTATTTTAATCTTTAAAATATCAGAATTTGCACATAACGTTATGTTTTGTCTGTTTCATACGATTTAAAAATATTAAATCAGATTTTATGATCGGTTACTCAGCAGTTGAGTAACCTGTTTTACCTAATACGTTTTTGCTGCTTTTTAAAAAAAAAAAAAACATTTCTCTTTTACATGAGTAAAAATATTCGGAGTACAATTTTTGTACCTGATGCTTCCAGGTCCTGGTGTTCGATTTTGGCAGCGAGGTGTATCTGTGGCATGGACGCGATGTTTCACCCAGCAGGAAGAACGTTGCTCTCCAGCTGACTCACCAGGTGTGGGTTGGAGAGTACGACTACAGCAACTGTCGAGTCAACCCACTGGATCCCACTCAGTGTAACCCCAGCGTTCAGCCGTACGTTCAAACATTGCATATTCTAAACCACTGGCAGACATGAAGTCCTTCAAACTGCAAGATACAATAATCTGTTTAATGATACTGAGAGGCACACTGCAAAAACACAAAATTTTACAAAGTATTTTTGTATAGTTTCTGTCGCAAACATGTCATTACGCTTGAAATAAGACAAAACTAACTTACAAGTAACTTTCCATAAAGAAATTGAAGCTTGTTTTAAGTCAGTGATTCCTTAATGTTGAGGAAAAAGTACAAGTTCCACTAGCGCCGTTACCTAGCAACCACAGCCAAGCCCAGCCGTTACCTAGCAACCCAGTTCAAGTTCCACTGGCAGATTCCTTTCACTTTTAACAATACTGTCATATATACAGCTCTGGAAAAAATTAAGAGACCACTTAAAGTGATCAGTTTCTCTGATTTTACTCTTCATTTAGAAACAACACCAATGTTTTGACTCAGGAAGAGTTCAGAAATCAATATTTGGTGGAAAAACCATGATGTTTTCCATGGGGTTCAGTGCAGAACCCCATGGAAAACCTTGTATGTATTGTGTATTGTGAATGAAGCACAATATGTAAAATATGATTCAATCTTAAAAACAAAAAAACGTGTTCATAAAAATATGGGGAGCAATAGTAATCTGGTTGCATTGGTATGCAACCCCTTAAATTGACATCATCTCTTGATTTAAAGTCAGTCCTATTGGGGAACAATTCATGCACAGAAACAATGATGCAATTTTAACATTAAAAAACTAGGAGAAAAGAAACACATACTGGTTATAACTTTGTTTTCAAACTGCTGACTTCAGTGTCCCCAGCCTTGCTGGAGCTGTTATATATTTTGGGAATGGATTTTCTGTAAGTCAAGCCTGTTGGACTCTGCTTCAGATTTAGCTTCTGTAACGGCTGCATTAATATTCATGGTGGTCTTATGATGATGCGGTTTGTGCCCAGGAGGGGAGAGGGCCGTCCCAGCTGGGCCCTGCTCGCCGTGGTTACCGAGGACAACGAGACGGCGCTGTTCAGGGAGAAGTTCCTGAGCCCGATGTGTGGAAGCGACGACACGGTGGAGGTCGCTTCAGAGGGGAATGCAATGCAGGTTAATCTCACAGTTCAGTGGTTTATACTCTGATCTCTCTCGTACTCTCTAACAAAACCAATACAGCCAAAATAGTATTCTATTTTTTTTTGTAATATGATTTTCTATCTTATTTCAAAGGGGCAGTATAATGTAAAATGTACTTTTTTGAGCTTTACATCATGTTAAAATGTTATTACCTCATCAAAAACATACTTGGACTGTGGCCTTAATGCTTTCATTCATGTGTGAGAAATAGTTTAATCTCCATGGCAACCATTCAGCTGTGCAAAACGCCTGGGTGGACCTAGCCCCGCCTACAAGGCCAAGGTTCAGAGCTTCTGTCTTACAGTGCAGCCCTCCCCAGCAACTTCCCCACCCAGCTCCTTCAGACTAGCCAGCAGCAATCAGCAAACACCTGGTTGAACTGCTGAGCTTATTATTGGAGCTACTTCTCAGTGTAATACTGGTAAAAATGTTGTTAAAGGGTTAATAGAGGAGCGATGTTGTGATGATTTCTTGAAGGTGGATTTTCAGAAAGAGCAGGTGTTTCTAAAAGAGATAGAGATCCAATTTCAAGGTGTTAAATTACAAAGTCAAATTTCTTTTAAGCCATATTTGATATATACAGCATTTTTGTAACAACTGAAGTTAACAATGTTCTTGATCGTGGTATAAAGAGGCTATAAACTAGCCTGTAATACACATAATACTACCCATTTAAAATGAAAGAATATTACAAATGAATGATTTGTAATATAAATTTTCATATTAATTTTACAGTCCCTCCCTGTTGAACCACCGTCATCAGACGTCCTGACTCCCTGCGATATTAATGCTCTGGCATCCGGTGGACTGCTGGAAGGAGACGCCTCAGTCCGAACTGTTCTCTCCGGGGTTGATGTTCATCGGGGCCAGGGTGTCATCACCCTGGAGGAAGGCCATCAGATGGAGCTGAGGACCGTTTCAGTGGATACCTGGCACGTCCAGGAGTTTGACGACAGTGAAATTCAGGTGGAGAGCACTGGGCAGCTTCACGAAGGAGATTCCTACGTGATCCGCTGGACATACAGCATCACTGCGTTTGGTCAGTGACTACTGAATGATGCAAACTTATGATAACCAACACGCATTAGGATTTTTTTCACCTTAATGTTTCTTTTTGTTCATTATAGATAACAGGAATAGCCAGGATGAGCATGGGAATGCTTCCAAACCAAAGGAGAGCACAGCGTTCTTCCTGTGGCGAGGACGCCGTTCCTGTGTCAGCGGACAGGACACGGCAGCTTTTCTATCCATTGGGATGAACAACCACGAAGACTCACAAGTATGGATGACTTCTGCACTTTAAATGTCTAGAATATAAACCTAAGAAGCTGTAGAAATCTAGTTCTGTAACTAAAAGATCCTAGAATCACCCAGTACAGTCAAAATATTACAAGCCAATTAATGTTAAGGGAATTTTATAGAGTTCTGTAACTAATAAGGAAGAATGTGTATGGTGTTGTAAACATGTAAGTACAGGTAGCTTTTCAAGATAGTGTCAGTGTTTGCAGTCTTCTTAATTAACGTACAAAATATTTCCTCAAAAATCTTCACCACAGGATTGATTCTGCTCATTTTCAGCCATAAATGTATGAAATTATGTTTTGTGTTGTTTAATAAAGCATTGGGTGTTACAGTCTGTATGTTGTTTCTGTAGCTGGTCGTTCCTCAGGGTAAGGAACCCCCCTGCTTCCTGCAGCTTTTCCAGGGAGGTCTGGTCATTCACAAGGGAAAGCGAGAGGAACCCACCTCCACTGCAGGTGGAGTAAAATATGCTTCTACTTTTTCCCCAGTTTCGTATTTTTTAACTGAAATAACATTTGTTTTTCTCACAGCAGACTGGCGTCTGTTTTGCGTGCGAGGGGAGCTCCCAGAGGAGGCTTTGCTGCTAGAGGGGGACTGCTGCTGTTCCAGCCTGAGGTCAAGGGGCTCAGTCGTATTGCTGAACAGCCAGCAGGGGGTGCTGTATCTCTGGACCGGCTGTAAAGCCAACAGCAGCACCCGAGAAGTTAGTAAGAGGGCAGTGGAGCGTCTCACTGAAATGTAAAGCATGAATCTAGTTTTCTGTCTGAGTGCAGCATTTGTTTCCAGCTTTCTGTTTTTGAGTTTGGTGTTTTTCAGGAGTCCGTCAGAACTGGGCCTCTGCAAAAGCAACCCTGTGACGGTGCGTTTTGTAGAGGAGGGTTCAGAGCCCTCAGACTTCTGGACCGCTTTGGGCCAGATGGACAGAAAGGCCTATGACTGCATGCTGCAAGGTGCAACATGATGCACATTTTAGTTTTTATCATTAAGATTACAGTAAGAGACGACATTTCCGTTCTCTCCTTGCAGATCCTGGAAAGTACAACTTCACTCCCCGCCTTTTCCATCTGAGTGCCTCTTCTGGCAGATTTGAAGCAGAGGAGCTCCGAAGTCCGATCCGGCTGCCAGGGGTCGTGATGGCGATGCCCTTTGTCCAGGAAAGCCTGTACTCTGTTCCTCAACCAGGTGAAAAATATGGAAAAATTTCAAGCACATTAAGCTGTAAATAATTTAAAATATATAGAAATAATTCAATCTCTGCATTTTTGTACGCCAAACATTCTATAGAAACATTAAGGGTAGATTCATACCAGGAAAATCCTTAGGTCCCAAACAAAAGCTGACTGTATTTTTCTTGTTTGGTTCTTGTTTGCTTTCACATTTTTGCAAGTGGACTATAATTTGTAAACAACGCCACGCCAGTGACGTTCACTGCTCCCATTTGACAGAAATTATGGGGGCAGGACAAAACACAGACTCTGAAAAAAAACATGGAAGTCCAGTTTTCTGCATTTGTGCTGTTATTATATCTGCAAAGCAATTTTGAATGTTAAGTGCAGCTCATTAAACACATGTTTCATGATGGGATATTTCTAATTTTGGAACAGCATCAGCAAATGCTCTGCATACCTTGACCCACAATATGCTGGCAGCAACATCACTAAACAGAAAGATTAGGTACAATTTCTTCACAATCAGTACATACAGTAGTAGCGTTAGCAACAATGAAGGCCTCATTTTTACTATAAGGCCCTGCAACGATGGCTCATGAAGTCCAGTCAGACGTTTATTTTCTGTAGTTGTTTTGCATTGAGGCCGGTCTGTATTTACAGCCGAAATGAACCGTACCAAAGTTAGTTTGGAAGCGGAGCCAGACCACCTCAAAAAGCTGGTTTTCATGAGTGTATTCACATTTGCACAAAAAGTCCGGATCAAACTAGGAAACAAACTCTGATCAGTTTAAAGCGGACCAAATGTGTCAGGTGTGAATAAACCCTGAAGTCAAACATAACTGAATTTTACTCCACGTTATTGTTTAATTTCCTCTGCTTTCTGTCATCAGCCTTATTCCTACTTGATAACCGGTTAGAGGTCTACCTGTGGCAGAGAGGTCAGCCCGAGCAAACGGAGAGCTCTGCTGCAGCCTGGAGCCTCTGGCACAGTGAGAGAAAGTGTGCCATGCAGACGGCTCTGCAGTACTGCAAAGGTCAGGGGAATTACTTTCATGGCTAATTGCCTTAGAAATGAAGGCATTTGTGTAATGTTTTTTCTGTGTTTAATATCCTCTCATGCATCCACTCTGAACCAGAGATAAACCCAAGTAGGCCCCCACAGGCTTACCTCATCTTTGAGGGATCAGAGCCTCTCACCTTCACTAACGTCTTCCCCCGCTGGGAGAGGAGCCATGGACCTCTCACACAGGTATGCATGATTAGTATTTCCTTCCAGAAAGTAGGCCAGATGTTGTGTTGCATATTTATTTGAGCTTCTACACATTATGACCTCTGGGAGAAGTGACTCAACTGTTTCACATGTTTAGGGAAACAAATTCTGCTTTCTGGAGGGATGGTCCTCACCAATAACTGCTGTGAACAAAGTCTCAGATGAAATTCTCCTCTTTCGTACTTATGTAACAGAATCAATCGTCAACTAATTTTTAAAATATTTCCAGGGGCTTGTTATAGTATTAAAAACAAACTTTAATGTATTTGGTTATGATTTTAATGCAGGAGATGGATAGAAGGTAGTGCATAACTGTGAAGTGAAAGGAAAAAGGTGAATGCTTTTCTCCTGAGACAGCCCTGTATTTACCTCCATCTGTTTCCCATCAACTGTGACCAGAGTGACATGCATACAAGTATTTTGTCTCCTCTTATGAGAGCTTATATCCCCACATATTTGCTGTCTCCCCTGCAGAACAACGGTATTTATAGTGAGAATAAATCAAACACAGGTGGACTTTATGCTGATTTGGTCACATTTGAAGACAGAAGATAGCACTAGATTTTATTTTGGGGTATCAAAGTCAATAGACTGAATATAAATATTGTACATACCACACTGTAAAATTATTATTTGTGAAAAAAATATGTAATGTTATGGGCTGTTTTTCTTTTCTATTTTACAGTCAGAGTCAGTTAATGCATTTTTTTACATTAGGTAATTAATCCCCCCTGGCTTCACCATCAGACTAGCAAACATGCAATATGCAAACAGTGATCTATCTTTTACTTCTCAACCCCTAAAACTGAGCACTTATGTTAAACTCATGTTTTATAAATTTTTCTGCAGTCGTCTGGCAACATACTTAAAGAAATGCTGCATATCAGTGAAGGCAGAGTCTGATCTTGTAAATACTTGTTTTTAAGAAAAGTCATTGTGAACCGAAACTTAAAGTTCCTTCCTAACTTTTGCCCCTCTAATGTATATGACACTTAATTCACTATAACAGACATAGACGTTTGGACTTGCAAGGTGAAAAATGTTTAGATATTTTCATTATATGAAAACTTTATTTGAACATTTGAGTCCAAATAGTTATCCCTCAATTCCTTGTTATTGTGCTTACGGTGAAATTTATGGCAAAACTAATTTATGGAAAACTAGTTGGGATAGACATTAGTGATTTAAAATGATTTGAGCAAAGCATTTGCAAAGTTGTTCAGCAGCAAAAGGATAACCAAAAGTGTTCAAAGAAATGCAAAATTCATTTATTCATTGAGTAACAATTTGAAATAAAAGCAAAACTTTAGAACTAGTATCGTTTTTGAGTTTTTAATTAAACCGTTTTGTTTTGTTTGTTTTTTATAATTGCCCTGGTGCAGACTCCATTTTGTTATTGCCCAGTGTCACTTTCTTCATGTTGATGTGAATTAGAGGGACTCGGGGGAAGTGAAGCTGACCTTGGTGCAGGACGCCCTGGCCCAGCTCACAAAGACCCAGTACCCTGTGGAAGAGCTGCTGCGGAGCCCCTTACCTGCAGGCGTGGACCCGCAGCACCTGGAGGTCTACCTGTCTGATCAGGACTTCCAGGTAACCTGAAAGCTACTGCAGTGGCATCTTTCAACCAGCAGAGTGCAGTGTTCACCTGAAATAAATGCCTATTTTCTCATAGGAGAATCATAATCCAGAGATAAAGGCAGAACTTTATTAACATTTGTTGTTGATTTTATAAACTAACTTCTACATTGCTTCTATTTCAGGCTATTTTGGAAATGAAGCGGGATGAATATGCCTCCCTTCCCAGCTGGAAGCAAACTGATCTGAAGAAAAGCAAAGGGTTGTTTTATTAGACAACCGGATCGAGTGAAAGGCAAGCAGCGATTCTGCACCTGGGATTTCTGCCTTTAATAAGAACGGAAGGTGAAGCTGGGATAGCGCCATTTTTATTGCACCAAAGACTGCTCCGAGCGTAATAAACAGAGGAAGAAAAATCACTATTTATGTCAAAATAATGTGAGTGTGTGAACTTTTAACTGGAAAACGATTTTTCTAAAGTAACCACATGGTTCTTATAGGACATTTTGTTTCTGTACAAGTTAGTGAAAAATAAAAATCAATGGCAATAAGCAAGAAACATCAAATGGAAATGGGAAAAACAAAGCATATATTTTAAAATGGTTCAGTGCATGTCAATGCATACAAACATGGAAACAAAAAAGAAAATAAGAAATTTCTACGCCTTCTTTCATTACAAAAAAACATCTGTGTGTTTTGAGTTCTTGCTTTTCTTTTGTAAACCTAGCAGAAAACATCTCCTCTATTCCCACAATTTTTTATTGTCATTCAACTGATATTTTTATGCCAGGACTTTGCTTTCAAAGCGACATGGACTGTAACCAAGGCCAGTGTGTTCACATAGTCTGTGGGTAATGCCTTATTACAGCTCCTTAGGGATTCACTGTTAGCTATGCATGAAGGAGCAGGTAGACATGCTCCAATAACATCCCGCCGGCCCAAAGAGACAAGCTAATTCTGTTTCAATCAACTAAAAATGTCCTCATGACACACCAACAGAGCGCTGTGAAAAAGTGCTCTTAAAATCTTTTGTATTTTAATACCAGGCAAAGTTAACAAGTAAATAGAAAATACAAGTTTTCAAATTATGGTTTTATTAATTTGAGGGGGGAGGAGCAATTCAAAAACTCATAATGTGTAGTTTTAAAAAAGCTACATATTATGTTTAAATTGAAATAAACTCAGGAACAGATGGGGGGGAAGGTATTCAGTCTGGATTGGATTGCAAAGACGTTTCTAAGGCTTTTGGGGCTTCAGGGAAATGCAAATGGAGAAAACACAAAAAAATTGTGAACCTTCCCAGGAGTGGCCGGCCTACCAAAATCACTCCAAGAGTGCAAAGACAACTCATCCAGGAGGTCACAAAAAAATCCACAGCAACATTTACGGTACTACAGGCCTCACTTGCATAAGTTAAAGTCAGTGTTCATTATTCAGCAATAAAACTGAGGCATCAATGAAGGACCTACACTGCAAAAATACTAAATGTTCCCAGGTGTTTTTTTCTAGTTTTTAGTGTCAATACCTTGGCACGTTTGAAATGAGACAAAACTAGCTTAGATGCAACTCTTCAGCAAGATAGAAGAGCTTGTTTTAAATCAATAATATCTTAATTTTGATTAGTAATTTTTTCTTGATTCAACTTTTCTTGAAACAAGAAAAGTTAGTTTTTTTCTTGTTTCAAGTATGCCAGGGTATTTGCACTAGAAACTAGACCAAAACCCAATAATACTTAGTAGGATTTTGTCCTTTTGGACTGTACAAGACCAAATCCTCACCAGTGAAAAATTATACAAATTATACAAACTTTTAGGGAGATGTGCATCCAATACGGCCCAAAACACACCGGATCGGTTTTGGCATCAAGACCAAGATGCCAATTCAGATGCCATCTTGTCATGGCCAAGATGGCTGCAATTTGACCAGAATGTCAAGAATGAAACTGGAAGCAAAATATGTTTGAAAATACAAACTTTTACACGCAGAAACCATGGTGTATCTATCCACAACGCAGGACCTCAGAAGTTCAGGTTTTGGTTACACTGGCAGAATTTTCAGTATGGAGCTAAACTGGTCATCCATGGAAAGAGCTGCACATGTAAAGTGTGTCACAAGTGAAGGGGAAAACTAATACAAAATTCCCTAGAAAGAACTGTATTTCATTTACTCCACTTGCATCAGAGTATTTGAAGAATGCATTCTTTTATTTTTTTTTTTCTCACCAAATCCCAAAGTTAAACTGACCCCACGCATACTAAGCAAGCCAGGTTTCTCTAACTTTTTTTTACACTGAATTGGAGCACCTTCGGGTTCACTGGCTAATGGATGTCATTTTCGTCAGGATGGATTAGCTGACTAAGCCTCCTTGTGACTGCAGTGCTGGTTAGACTGGATTATAGGCCCACTACTGAATGGTGTGTTTCAGAAAATGTTTTTAAAAACCTTCTGTCCACTGCAGAGCCACGGATGTGAAACTGAAATGTCTATTTCAGTACGTATCACTAGGTCAGCATTGGAATGCAACTGCTTTTTCATGGTTTGTATTTTTGACTGTAGGTTTGTCCTGCTTCAGGTTTTTTCCTCAAATGGCCTGTTCTCTCTGAGCATCATCTCCAGGTAGGATTCGCTCTGGTTCGGAAGCCAGCGCCGCTTCACGCAGAACCACCATGTGATCCTCCGCTGCGTGCAGCGACTGATCGATCCAGTCCAGGCTGCCGGACATGTGACAGGCGTTGCGGGTGACCAGCACTAGGTGGCTGACTGAAAGCAGCAGAGCAGTGGCTCTGAGGAGGAACAAGATACATAAATTTGAAAAAAAAAAACAGGCAGCTCAAACTCTTCTCTTTCAGCAATCAAACTCAGTGTGACTACCTGGCGTCCAGGAGGATTGGATCCAGAGGAGGGTACATAGACCTGACCACATCGTCCACCCTTTAGGACACAAAACGAGAACACAAGTCAGCCCATGTTAGAGCTGCAATAACATCAAGTTCTAGCGAGACGCGCTACCTTGGACTGATTCGTTTGGCCACTGTGATGATGTCACTCAAACTGGCAGGTGCTTTGACCTTTGCCCCTGATCCCATTGTCATGGCCACCAGTTTTTCAGTCAAAGTGTGGCAGATCTGTGTGTGGAACAGATGTATTAGTTACATCAATAATATTATACGGTAACAAAAAAAGGAGTAATTTTACCTTCAGAATAGAGATGCAGTGTGACACCAGGCCACTGTTAAACACAAATTCAAAGTTTAGCAACTAAAAATGACAGAGACAATGTCTGAGAAATTATTTTACTGCGTTTCGACATACGATGCGTCCTCTATCCAGTCCTCATTCTCCAGGATGGCTTCGATGTGAGGGTTGGTGATAACCACGTCGTCCAGCTCCAGCTCCGAAGGCTCACTCTGCGTTTCCATGGCGCCAATCAGATCCACGGTGGGTCTGTCCAACAACAGGGAAAGAAGAACTGGATGAAAATGTACAAGATTCTGCTGGTATTTAAGGTGAGAATGGCTAAAGACGTGTTCGCAGCCAAAGCGAAACCAGTTCATGTCCACTAGATTAGGGGTTCCCAACCTTATTCATGCCATGACCTTTGTGACCCCCTGCACAAAACCACAGATAATGCTACAAAATATGTGAAGAAATATCAACTTTTAGAATGTTTTTTACACACAATTCAATATTTATCACATTCTTTTAACATGAATACTGTCTAATACCGTCTGATTTTATTCTTGTGGCGGACTTTATTACCAAGTAATACAATTTTCCATCACAATTTCCTTTTTTGATTTTAAGAAAATATGCAATATTTCATATATATATATATTTTTTCCTCCGAAGAGTTTTTGCTGCGCTAGTGGCTTGTATTTTTTCAACAGTAGGCAGACAGGAAGGAGGGTGAGGAGAGGGGGGAAGACATGCAGCAAAGGTCATCGGGACCGGGAGTCGAACCCGCGACATCCGTGTTGAGGACTAAGGCCTCCAATCGTGGGGCGTGCTAACCCCCTGCGCCACCACAGCACGCCCATATTTTATATTTTTGCAGCAGTGTCCTCCACAGCTGGGCTGCTGGATGGTTACTTTGGTCTTTTTCTTGTACTATATTTGTACTACTTTTTTTTTTAAGAAAAAATGTACACAACTTTTTGTGTTTCTTTTAATCATGTTGATGTGTTCTTTAGTGTGTCCAAAGTCTCTCCTTAGTTTGAACAAAATAAGAAAAACCCACAAAAACACGCTGTTTAATTTCCGATTGACTTAATATACAGCTCTGGAAAAAATTAAGAGACCACTTAAAATGATCAGTTTTTCTGATTTTACTTTTTATAGGTTTATGTTTGAGTAAAATGAATATTGTTCTTTTATTCTATGAACTACTGACATGTCGCTGGTATTCCAAGCACAAACATAGTATTTATTTGCAGAAAATTAGAAATGGTCAAAATAATGAAAAATATGCAGTGCTTTCAGACCTCAAATAATGCAAATAAAAAAGCTCATATTCATTTAGAAACTACAATACTAATGAAACCAATATTTGGTGGAAAAACCAAGAGATTTTCAACGGGGTTCAATGCTCTTCATTTTTTCCAGAGCTGTATATTTCTTTAAGCTATGTTAGATACAACAATGCAGATTTATTGTCAACAAACCCAATGCAAAAGCTTCTTTTTGTGAGCCAACACTAACAACCCTTTTGCTTTGCAGGCCCAAGCTGTGCTAAAAGTCGATGTATTCATATTAATGCTTCATATTCTGTAGAGGCTTTGTGCAGATTTACTGACTTGGAGTCGAAGTGGTGCAGCAGGTCATGAGGGTGGCAGTAGCGATGTCGGCACACCACCACCAGAGCAACAAAGGAGGCCAGGAAGATGGTGGCCAACACTCCTATGGCCACGATCACCACCGTCTCCATGGCGAATCGTAAGTCCCACAGCGTCTGACGGCAGAGACTCGTCAAGAAGAAAGGAGTCCAATCACGGTTTGGCTGATTGTCCGAGCTTGACTTACAGATAGATGCTCATCTGTGGAGGAGAGGATACTTGTCAACTTCAGCCTGATTGGCGACATTATCAC
The DNA here is from genome assembly GCF_002775205.1 of Xiphophorus maculatus. Lineage (NCBI taxonomy): Eukaryota > Metazoa > Chordata > Actinopteri > Cyprinodontiformes > Poeciliidae > Xiphophorus > Xiphophorus maculatus. The sequence goes on along the minus strand of NC_036458.1, from coordinate 5,822,569 downwards.
CCTACTTCAGAATATTTCTGGCAGAAACGTTAGTACAGCTAAGACGAAATATAACTCTGAACCCATGGAGAGGAGAACATAATCAGCAGCACTTAGTCTGACCGTAAATATGACACAAATGAAGCATTTGAAGAGCACTTGCTTTTTTAATATAGTTTAATCGGAACAAAAACAAAATAATCAGCATGAAAATAATTAATGGCTCATAAAGTCAAGAGCTTTAAATACACTTTGGGTAAACAACGCTCACACTCGGCTTTAATAACACCTTAATTAAACCTGCAATATCAGACCAAAACAAAACCCTGACCTGTTTGCCCTCTCATTTCAAAAGTGGTTGTTTATTTTTCTTCTGTTTCAAACTGTATTGGCAGATCTCAAAAGTGTTCTGTGATGCTAAAAATGAGACCATAACAAATGAACAATAATTTGAAAAAAGTCAATTTTTTGGAAACAAAAGTACATTTTTTCAGTTTAATTAATATATATATATATATTAGAATTTGACAGAATAATTTTTGACTTTTGAAACAGAACATTTCTGATTTTTTTCTTGAAGATTTCTGAAATTAACCTCAAAATCTCTGAGTTTTTCTCGCAATTTTTTTTTTTTTTTACTTTTGGAGCTCAGAAATTTCTGAGATTCTGAGGGTTTTTTTTGGCAAAAATTTACTCTTCCATCTTTTCTCTCTACAATGACTTTACTGCGCCATCGTACACATTTGTCTGAAAGGTGGAAACGCAAAAAGTTTGGAACGGAAGTAGATTCCTAACTTTAGATAGTTTTTGCTAACAACACTGACTTCGTTAAGAATTAACAGTGTTATTTGTCCTTACACCTGGCGGCATCACAAAAAACTGAATATCAACAAAACCACAGAGTGAAACGTGGTGATGGCAGTATCATGATCTGGGGTTGATTTTCCTTCTTTCAGTTGGAATTTTGATTTTTGTCAGTGCTGAGTAAACGAACAGCTCCAACATTTAGAAACACGCTTAAAGTAAAGAAGAAAAAGTGTTGAAACAAATCATCATAGCAGTTACAGAATCTGCTCCAGGTGCTGGTTACATGGCTAAACTACAAATGTTATAACATGGCAAACCTGCATTTTTGCCTGGATGATTGTGTGAGATTACAGCATGGAATGTTGTAACTCTTTAATCTGATTAATTTGTGTTAAACTCGCAGCATCATGAAGGGCTTTATCCAGCCTGAGAACTTTTTCATTTCTCACCAACAGTTTGATCAAATCTGCTCCGAACTGAGCTTAAAAAAAACCAAACAAACCCAAAAGCATAAATATAAACATAAAACATAATCTGCACCTCGGCAGAAACTGAAGACATAAAATAGCCAATGACATCCAAAGGAAGCAAATCTTAATTTTCCGTCAAATTGCTTTGCTTTCCCTTGTCTGCAGCGGTATAGAAACACAATCACATTTTTATTGATCAGGGTTCTGTGGAGCTGCTCCAGACAAAAGATAATAGAAAGGAAAAAATAATTCTTTGTAACGTTCAGCCTCAAAAAACGAACAGAATCTGGTGCAATTTAAAACGTATCATCTAATTATTAGAAGTAAATAATTCATGTTTTAGGACTGAATTAAAAGTCCCAAAAACACATAAGCGATTATCTAAATAAAAGCTATTTAACACCACACAAAAACATAGATACGAAAAGCTTCTTTTTCTGAGCCATGAAACAATGAACCGAAAGACACACACCCACATATTGAGTTTTTCCAAGAACAATTTCCTGATGTTAACTCTTTAAAAACTTTTAAAACACTTTTAAAAAGTCGCTATTAACCTGAAACAGACACATAAACTTATTTTTGGCTACTTACCTGTACATTTCGCTTTTTTTTGTCGATTCTCTTTAAGAGACAAAATAGTTTTTGCTCCGGCGGCGGGAGCGCGGAGACGGCACCAACATCCCCCAGACCTGAGACGGGAACGCGCAAGTTAGATGGAGCTACTACTGACTGATGAGGAAACTTTAGGTATGGCAAGAGGTTGTAGCACACAATCTAAGCACATCTTACTTTTCTTTAAGTTAAACAGAGGTTTCTTATTTTTCTTAGTCAAAAATGTAAGGTGTATAAAGATAAGATTAAATTTTTAAAAGATGAAACATCAGAATCTGGATTAACATTATTGGCCACGTTTGTGCACACAAGCAAAACATTTTTTACCTCATTTACATTGGAATATATGTCGTCAATAGATATATTAATATCTTTGTCAGAAATTAATACTGGACACTACTGATTACATTTGTATTTTAGGTTGAAGATTTGACATTCAAATTTATAGAATTTACATTCCCATTATTCATATGTGCATTTTTGTTAACTTACATCTTTCAAGTTTTGAAAGGTGTAGGCAACATTTTTGAAATATTTAGAACTTTTTACTGCATCAGTTTCACAAGGTAATCTCATCTGTACAGTTATGTCCACAAAAATTGGGCATTTTCTTATTTCGTATTGTTTGAAGTAATGCACGTTTCTTGTAATCGTCTAAAGTAAATTTTTAGACAATTTAATGTCTGACGCTCATCATGTTTGTTAAAATTTTATTTGACCTTATTCTTGGTGAACGTTTGTATTATTAATAATAATAATAATAATTTAAAAAAAAATCCTTTATTATATGGTAAATGTTCTTGCCATACATCACTAACCCACAGCTACATCCCGCTGTCACGCCTAAGTGCGCCACGCAAACTTACTGCTTCAAAAAGCTGCGGTTTTGCAAGAAACACGTCATAGTTATCCCCATCGACCGGTGGCGCATGTTAGCTTAAACATTGGCGCTTTTATTTGGAGAAGATAAGGTCGAGAAATTTTTAGTTTTTTTTGTTTTTTTGTAAACGTTATAATAGTTTGGTTTTTTTTTTTAAAAGTCAAAACTCCTCGAACTTAAACGGCGTGTAAAGGTAATGTGAGTGACATAAATTTAGCAAATGCTATTCTTGCTTGCAGTTTTGGGGTAGACTGCCGATAAGTTTAGTTTTCGGTTTTTGCAGTTCAAGGTGGATTTTAGATGTTCTTTGTCTTACTAAATAAATAGCTAAATAGCTGTTTTTATGTAACTTTAAATGTTTATTCCCGGTAAGTTTGAGTGCTGTGCTGATATGATGAGCGCAGGTGGAATGAATTAAACCTGGCGGTAAATTAATGCGCCCTGGAGCTCAGGTTGGGTTGCCAGGCAACGAGCTTGGCTTCACTGGGGTTTCTAGGTGAGGGGAAGTTCCTGCTGATTTGACGTCACATTCCGAAGGTTTTTTGAAACTGATAATTTTCCAGATGCCAAAAAAAAACACAAACTTACTGCCAAGAAACGGCTGGGTGTTTTAAAAAAAAAAATTTTTTTAAACGCTTTGTTTTTAGAAGCAGTTGTTACCCAAATGGAAGCACAAAAACGTGCAAAACTGTGAATTTTGCATAATACATCCCCTTTAATACCCTTTTGAGACCCAACTGACACCAATAGGGTTATGTTCAATACATGAGGTCCACAAATGGTTAGGCTGTATTGAAGTGGACTCTATAAGGAGCCCTTGATGATCCCAGGCTTACACTGTATTTATCTATCATGAACAAAATCCTTATGGTCCACACATCCAGGGTGGATTGTGTCTGTGTAGAAATGTTTATCATCTTGTTGTTTCATCTTTTGTGCACCCAACTTTGGTGAAGTTTCTCTTCTGTTCCTGTTTTCGCTGTTCGATTCCGACTGAATGCGTCTCAAAAGCGGCGTACTTCTGCTCAGAGACCAATAGACTTAATAGAATACTGTCAGTCACAGCGGCGAATCATTAGGTGCGTCTGTGCCGAGTTGAGGAAAAAATACATGTCTTTGAAATTTCTTTCTGCTCCAGAATGGATCACTGACTGACAGGAACATTCTGTCCTAGCGCTCAGCTGAAATGTGTTTGTTTTGGTCTGGAAATGTAGGTTGTTTTGAGTTTCCCTGAAAAACATTCTCTAGTTAAGAGTCATAAACATCACCTCACATAATGCTCTGTTTCTTTGGTAGTTAATTACTTATATGATAGTCATTGATAACAAATCCAGAAGTGGATTCACATGATTGAAAAATAAGATATGTTTAATAAGATATCTTAAATCCTTTTAAGCAGTTTTTAACGATTGTGATATCGCAAACATTAATATTGGGATGGTGTTTGCCATTTGCTATCTTGTGTTATAGTGTGTACATAAATGATCGTTTCCCACTTTTCCTAAAAAACTTTTCACTCAGAATAAGGATTATCACCCTGCGAACCAATATTGAACATCGATACATTCATGTTTAAGATTAACGATGTATTAAGTGTTTTTATTTGATTTGATTTATTTATTTCAAATAAATAAAAACAGACAAACAACAAACAAGCAATCAGTAGGACAGAGAAAACATATGCATGCATAACCGAGAACAAAAATATTTGTTTACCGCTACTGTTCTGTTTGAAAAGGAGTAGGAAGAAGTGAACACTTAGTTAATCCTGACCCTTATCTCAATTTAATGAAATATATTACTTACTGACTCAATAATTATCAAACAATTGTGACTAAATTAATGTTAAAATGTTCCTGTGCCTATTCAATATACTGTATTAAGAGCCAACAAATAAATAATACGACATACAAAATGGTTACAAACTAACTCAGACAAGAAAATCTATGTATAATAAGAGTAATAATGACAACAACCAGACATATAGTGTCAGAATAATTACCATCTCCTTGCCAAAGTACACCTATAAATTCTTCTTAATCTGTGTTACATAACAATAGCAAAATGTAAAAAACATATAGGGAGAGAAAACTGATAAGAATTTCATGTTGCTATAATAATTGAGAGAAGATTTATATTATTTAAAATTTTGGCACCAAAAAGTCCCAAAATAGGAAAACCTTGGATAAGACTTAAAGATTTCAGATAAAAAATTCAGAACTGGATTTGTTCACTGAGAAATGCATTACTGTGGTAGATGTCCAGGTTTTTTTTTTCTGTGCAAAGCCTCATCTGCTTGGTCTTATGGCTTTCAACCTTTTTAGAAGGTCAATTTTGTGTGAAGAGCTGCTTTAAAATGTTAAACTTTTGGAACTGAACTAAAAAAGAAAAATAACAAAAGTGAAGCCATAGAGCTTTTCAGAATGTCCCAGGCTTTACCCCAGGGATCTTCAATCCCTGCTGCTCCAGCGGCTTACATGCTTTTCTCTTTGACAAGCAGATGGGATTGTGGGTTGCTCTCTGCAGCTCAGTGCACCACAACGGGGCTGGGTGGACTTTAGATAAAGAGAGCGGGACTGGATGCCAGATAGGACACAGAAATGTCCTTGAAAATGAAACAATGCAGAAAGCATTTAGTCAAACAGTTCTGCTTCTTTATTTTGCTCCTCTCGGTCTCCCTGGTGCTGCTGAAATCCCTTCCTTGGCAGGAAAAGGCAGCCAATGTTTCCACTGTGGTTCTGTATCTGTGGATTATTGGAGGCTGTTTGCTGCTACAACATCCTAACATGGGAAGATTATGTTTAAGTAGCAGGATAGATGCCAGAATGAATGTGATGCGCCTCTAAAAGCACCCGCTGCCTCAGTCTGCCGTTTGGAGTTGATCATGTTGGCTTTCTCATTACCAGCAGCTGAAGGATGCTGTAAGAGGAGCGAAACTGAACTGAGACTGTCCAAGAGTGCACAGGCATCATTTACTTTGCTATAAATGTGTTGCATTTGTTGTGCATTTTGAAAAAACAATTTAAATATTGTGAGCATTTCAATAGAATTTCCTATATTTAGGATGCTTTCTCTATTACAGGTTTTCCTCCAGAAAACGCTCTAAGCCTGGTGGTGGGTGCCAGGGCAGTCCACCAGTGACCCACGGTGTTTTTAATGTTAAAAGTTGACAAGAAGTTTGAAAATACGTCTTGGTAATTATGTCTTAGGTTTAGGCACACAAACTATAGAGACATAAAAAAGAAAAACACAAAAAAATCCTGTTAAAATGGACTTAAATTTTTTGTCCTTAGAAGTAAAATAAATGAAAAGAAATCCTACTTAAAATTGACAGTGATTTGTAAGCATATTTCCATGCTTAACTAAATATTTGTATTGAGGGGATGAGTAAAGCCTGGCAGCCCGCCAGGCTTATAATACACTGGAGGAAATCAATGTAGAATAGTAGTTTGCCTATCCAGATTAATTGTCAAAGATCTTATCTTTTATTACATTTCTTTAGATTAAGGCATGATTTGTTATATTAGTAGTTTTAGCTTGCATCACATATTGTTGGGTGGGTGATAGTTAAGTAATTTATTCAGATCTGACAATAATCAGGTGTGGATGTGGCTTAATGAATTCATTAGCATGGAGGTATTATATTACATTTTCATAGAGAACTGAGCTGGTTTACTGGGGATCTTTACTCGGGCTTTATCTTAGAAATCAAAATTTATATTTCACATTAAATAGAAAGGAAGAATTTTTTTTAATATTGTTCACTTGTTAGAAGGTACTTTAGTAAATGAATGAAATTAATAGCAATATTACATATCCTTTAAAAACAAAACAAAAAAAAAACAAGCCATTAGGAACAGTTTCTCTAAGCCAGAAGAAAGCTTACCCAGAGTGGTTTGGTTGTATTCTGTAGGACATTGTTCTAATGTTTATTCTTATTCTTTTTAAAGTAAAGGCAGAGAAATTATAATGAACTCGCAGTGGAAATGAAGCATTGTTCAGCAACATGAAGAGCCTCTGGCTCTTGATCTGTACATATGGTCCCCCTGTGTTTTGTTCCTTTTGACTTAACATGAAGGAATTGTCTCGCAGGCAGAAGTGTTTTGTTATATCAGCAACCAGATAAGACATCTGTCTTCTGCTTTTACCAATTAGTGAGTTATTTCTGTAATTTCTTGGCTCAGCCTCTGAAGGTGGTCTTGTTCTTCCCTTTTTATTACACAGTGTACCTTCTTTCTCCATTTACCTTTGCTATGTCCTTTTTTCTCTTTGTATTGTGGCATTTATGATCTAATTTATCAAAATTAGATCAAAGAGATTAGCCCTGTTATCACTGCAGCTTGCATTTGAGAAAATTGCTTCCTTATATTTAAATCCTTTTATCTTTGTGTGAGGTAAATCGATAGATATGCGTCATTGAAACTTTAGGAAGATTAATCTGAACCGCAGATGGTTGTATTAGATTGAAATAAAGCATTAATATTAGCTGATATCACCAGACTTTGGGTCTGTATTAACATCAGACAGGAGCATCTTTAAATATTTCTCTATAGTCTTTAGAGAAATGTTAAAATGCTTATCAAATTTCAAACTGGTTTTTTACTTTTCGTGCCATTTAAGGTCCTGCTTTACATGATCTGATTTAGAACTTTTATTCAGGCAATGTGGTTAGAGATCACCAAAATGTAATAGTTTATATAAGATAAAAGAATATTTTCTCAACTTCAGTGTTAGTTTGAGCTTATAACTATTACCATCCTGTTATAAGTGCATCTGTTTTATTTTGGAGTTGTAGTTCTCAGAATCTCCTTAAATTTGAGGTGATATTCGTGCTGAAAATATCACTTAACTTTTTCCTGATAGGTAGAACTGAGTAGACTAAACAGATTTTGTGCAACAATTGTAATGAACAGGTTCTGTTTAGCCCATAAACCTATCCCAAAACTGCTCGAGGGAGGATAATAGGTTACCGTTTATAACAGAACTGATTGTTTTGTTATATGTCAAGTGTCAATAGTGTATGCCGGCTGCTTTGCTGACCAGCTTTTGTGATATGCTCACCATCTGCTGCCCCAGTCAGTTAACACTTCCTGGCCTTTACAGTTTATAATGACTTTGTTTTCATTTTACAAATGTTATGTTATGCTTGTCTGTAGTGAAAGAATGCTTGACAAGACGGCTACATGGAAGCAATGTTTGAGTGAAAATCTGCTCCTGAGATGTGGACTATTGATCTGACCTGCAGTTTGATTGATGCCCTCTTTAAAAATTCATTAGTTTAAGGCACCGGGGAGCTGCAGGGCAGCCGCTCCTGTGGGGTACATTTGTCTGTGTTTACAGAACAAGGAGCAGTTAGTCAACAGCCGGAAAAGAGGCCTGACACAGCCACCAAGGGCCAAATGAGTCACACACTCATCTGCCATCATAGCACAACCCCACTGAGTCAAATAACTTTTTTTTAAAAATCCTTTCACCTATTCACACACTTATAGATCTATTTAAGGTTAATTATTTCTTGGTGTAAGATGTGGAACTGCGACAATATTCTATTTTCTTGTTGTGCGTGTAGTTTTTGCTTTAAAAACACATAAGTTTCACCTTCATATATATAAACAACAAACAGCTGAGTTGAAGGCTTTAATTTTTAATTACCTTCCAGTTCTGTCTCATAAATCACTGATGCGCTATTTCTCCAGCTTTTTCAGATGTGTGTTTAGTCACAAACATTTGTAAATGATTTAATGTTGCTTGAAGATTATTTATGCAGTCAGCAGTTACTGCTTGATCTCTTAGCTTAGGTCAGTGGTTCCCAAAGATTTTCTTCTGGGGCGCCCTATGGATTACAATAAAATCCCCCCCCCAAAAAAGAAAAAGTAAATCAACTCAGCACACACATCGTTCAACCAGACAGAAACCTATACACATATTTTGTTTTAAAACTCCACTGAAGTTTATTTCAGACTTCAGGTTGCAAGAAAACACACTACAAACCATCTTTACAGTGAAATACTTTTGTGTAACTGTTTTTTGTCTTCTTTTCATTCATCCATACCACTTCCTGTGCCCCCCCTGCAATGGCCCCACACTTTGGGAACCACTGGCTTAGGTGATTTGTTTTCTCAGGTGATTGAGATCACTCTTTCTATTTCATTAGCAGCTTTCACCTACTAGATTTTATAGCTGCTTGTGAATTGTTTTGAATTAGTTTAAAAAAAGACATACTAGATTAAGAGGATGTTTAGTTGCAGTTTCTATCCTATTCTTTCTAACTTATTTTTGTACGTTTTTGTTCCCCCTCATGGCAGAATTTGTTTTGTGAAATATTAATCTTGCAATCTAAAGAATACTGAAACCTCCTTGTTTTCTTTCCTAAATGTTGAATATCTCCCCCCACTATCTTTATGCACCATTTGATTAATTAATAGTGCTACGACACACAATTAGAGAAATTTTGTTTTGTCATTGAAGAATGACAGTAAATTGAGGGTTAATCACCTGAGGAACTTCATGTACTGATGACAAATCTGCTAACTCAATTATCAGCAACGGGCGAACGTGCCAATTAAAGGTTGCTTGTTAATTATCCTTGTGTCCTTCAATTACTGCTGATTGGAGGCAGGTCCAGGTAGTAATTAATGCTGAACAATGGGGTCAGCAGGACCGAGCTCTATGATTGCATGATGAATAGAAAGTGTCAATGATGGAGAGAACAATCAACTGTTTCATGGAGCGAAATGAAACAATCTAAAGTGAGATCAAAAGGCTATACATTGTTTCTGCTCCATCCTCATATTCCACTTCTTTCAATAAGAATTGGGACACAAAGCAGTAGATTTAAGGTCAGATTTTCTTCAACCTTGGACCAAATGGAAAACTTCGGCTGCCGGCACATGAAACACCACGGAGCTGAGAGCTTTTTGAAGCAGGAAAATAAGAATTTGCAACTGCCTGAGCTTGCATCACCCCTGCTCCTCGCCCACTCCCACCGTAGATTGGTGAAGGGTTCAGACAAACCATTTCATCTGGGCTTTGTTCTGTTCAGACCACCACCCACGCTTCGTTCTGCTGCTTCAGAGAACAAAGCTATGTCATTCAGAGACGTACCATGAAGGATGTGTAGCTATGGCTCTGCTGTCCTGCTGACATTCCCAATTGCAGCAGGAGTGCTTATTTAGTTCACGAACATGCCAGCATGGGTATGCATAATGCTCCAGAAGCTCACTTGTCTTATATTATCACATAAGAGTTTTTATCTGTGAGTCACTTGAATAAAGCAGCATCTCCAGACTAGTCACACAATGGGCCTGTGTTGAAACGATTAATGGTAATGGGGTCTCTTTTTTAGCTAATAGAATTAATTTGGGAATGTTATACACTCAAAGATAAATCAACCGTCCTTTCTGGAAACACATGTATAGATTGTAAGGAGTTAAGTGTGTTTGGAAAAGGAATATCTGGTAAGTATTATATTTAGATTATATTCAGTTTATTTGCCTAGAAACTGTAGTTCGTTTGTGCAAATAAACTCTGATGCAGACCAAACTCGAACTCTGACCAGCCTGAAAACCTAGCTTTTGGTCGGTTGAAGTGAACTATGGCGGTACGGTTCAAATGCATATGTGAACACCTAGCAGACCAGAGACCTCACCAAAAGCAGGATGCAGACTATATGGTTCTGGGTAAATACAACCAAAATAAGCGCAAGAGTCTAGCACTAGAAATGGCTCTTGGTCTTTTACCAAAGATAAAAGATAAATACTAGAACTGATAACACTCCATTTTTGTTTACATTTTGCAAAAAAGGAAGTTGCGTTTATGTTGTCTTCAGAGGTTTAAAGTATCATTTCTTCAGTGGTTCTTGGTGTAGCTTGGAACAATATTTCAAATGGTTTTGTTAGTTTGACACAGTGCAGTGTGAAAGTGAGCCATACCAGCTGAAAATGTAACAAATGCAGCAATTTTGGTCTCCAGTCGAACAGAGTCTCCCAGACTCTGGCTAAAAACCAACACATCACTGACAATTCAGCGCAGTAAAATACGGTGGTATGTTTTTACCTCTGTAAGAGTTCAAGTCTTTATTGGGTTGTTCAAATTGCTCTTTTTGTCTGTGTTTCTGTAATTCACAGCACTGTTAGTTGTGTGTCAGGTTTTGTAATAGTCGACTTGGAAATGTGTGATATGCTGTATGAGCTCATCCCTCTCCATATTTATGAAGGAAGAGTTATTTATTAAGGTTGGTCTGATTCTAGTTGTGAGTCTGACTCTCTCTTCTGTTTGCTTCTTTCCAGAAGTGGAAAAATGGACGTTGCACAGCTGACACTGTTCGCAAAGTGGGACTATCTGTGAGTTTCCAAACATTTAATTTTACCTCATTTTTGTGTGTTTTTGTCTGGGGATGTGAGATAAAACGTAGTAAATGATCTATTGTGAAATATTTGATCTAAATTTAGCTGTTCAATAAAGTTCTCTTAAGCTGAACCTCCGCCGTGCGTCGAGACATAAGGAGATGACGCAAATGCATTTTCCTCTTTGATCTCTCCTGTCATATGTTGCCACTCGGCTGTATTAACTCAGACACGTTCACCACTTCAAGTAGTTTTATGAGTCACATAAATACTGTGAACAACATGCAGAGAGGAGAAGTTGTTTAGCTTGAAATGTTGCTTATTGATCCACAGAGCTACTAATGACAGCTGGTTCACAAAGGTGATTAGCTCATTGCCTCACTGTGCCTTTAGCTCTTTATTCTAAGGAATTGGACAAATGACTCATAATGCTTTCTGTAGCCTGTTCCAGCTTTCACAATCAATTTTTAATCAGTCCGAAATCCAAATTACAAACACCTGCTGCTGTTTTTTTAGTTGCCTGCTGAACATTTTTTGAACTTCTAAGGTGTATACTGTCTTGCACCAACAGCTTAATCCCAAAAATGTGTTTTCTGTTGTTTTTTTAAACAATAACAACCTTCGTTTAAAGAGATTATATGACACTGACAGCATACTTTTGTGTAATGTATATATTTATGATTTTAACTAATTGACTTGAGTTACATTTCAATATTCTTTCCCACTTCATTTACATAGAGCTCAATGCTTACACCCTAGTCACATCTTTCATATTAAAGTTTAAATAATTTAGAAATGTGATGCAAATTATGCAATTGGTGATTTTATTGTGTATTTGCCATCTATAAGTATGTGCTGCAAGTTTTCTTTAATTTATTTAAAGAAAACAGGAAAGGATTTGGGTTGGTAGGAAGGAAACTTAAATGTCTGTTTTCTGCTCTTTATTATTATATTATGTGTCTTTGTTTTTTTAACATAAGAAATCTACAATTTATAACCCCTAATGTTTGCAATAATATATGCCTATTGATTATCCTGCAGAATGAGTGTAATAAAAGTGAATTATCAGTGGTTCACAGATGCTAAAAGTTTTTTTTATCATTCCTGTTTACAGTTTAAAGTCTGATATTCATGTATAAGTGAGATTCCAAATTAAAGGAATGAGTTGTGTGAATCTTGTCAATCCTTATATTATGTTTCAACACTTCTCTCTTAAGGTGCCAAAACAGCAGCACATTGTTTTGTTTACTAAGCACATTTTCTGTCCGGTTGTCAGGCCAAGCTTTAGCTGCTGGCCAGATGGCCTCATTATACATAAAATTTGGTAAGAGGTGAGGATCATGATCAACTTAATGACTGCAAGCCACCCTGGACTTTTTCTTGGCATTGTATTACTTACCTGTATGCTCCAGACCCACAGAGATCTCTGTTTCTTAGAATAACTTCAATTTTCCATTCGTTATTTACTGCGGTAGAAATGAGTAACAGGAATTTAAAATTGTAAGTTTGTCCACTTCATCAGTCAGACTTGTCATGATTTTTTTTTTTAACACTGAATTTTTTTTTTTTAACACTTGGCATGCATCGTGACTAACCTCCTGAGCTGCTTTTGGTTCATTTCAGAGTGATTTAAGCTTAAGCTCAATTAATCAATTTCATTTCAGAGATTGATAAATTGTGGATTGAAACATTGTTTGAATTTCTTTTTTACAAAAACCCTGAAGTAAAAATATTTAAGATACATTAAAAATTCCAACATAAGAAAAATAAACCGAATTTCAGGCAAGTGTGGATTCTGAATTATTTAAATTCACACATCAAGTATAAAATCTATTTAATATGAGATTTTTAACAGCTTCTAATGGGTAATATTTACAATTTTGGAATACTTATAGATGTACCTCGTAGCTACATTATTGATTAAAAACAATAAGATTTTGTGTTAATTGCATGTTTCCCACCATAAAAGCCCCAAATCATTCTTTCCATCTTCTCAGATGTTTTGAACTTATAAACAAACCTCGCAATAACTAATAATAGGTTCACATGCTTTCTTTTTTTGTATTGTTTGTATTGAGTAGTGTATTTTTTCTGAAGTATATCTCATCAATTTTATCAAATATTTCTGTTTTAGGGATACACAATCAACCAAAAAATGTGTCAGGCAAAGCATAAGAGGTTGGAACAAAGCTAGATGAGCAACAAAGGTTGCAATAATATATATATATATATATATATATATATATATATATATATATATATATATATATATATATATATTTTATCCAGTGACACTGTAAGCCAATATGTTACACTGTACAGTTCACGAATGGTTTCTGTATCAGTGTACATATTCCTTGGCAGGTTTTGTTAAAAGAGTGAAAAAGACCCAGCGGCGATTAGAGAAGTTTAAACCAGGGAAGCTTTTTCTGCTTGCGAATGGATTTGTTATGCAATGTACTTAACAGAACCTCTGCAGTGCAACTGTGACAAGAAAGTCGGGACCAAAAGAAGCCAGAACGCTGCAAAAAATACAAAAATGCAAAAACATACAAATGTGCAGAGACTGGTGGGGTTGGCTGTTTCTTTTAATCTAGTTGTAACAATTAACAGAAAGAAACTTGTACAGTTCTTTGAATCCATCACTGTAAACAAAGTGTGGATGTTTCCTTTGGTTTGTGCTACAGACTCAACTGAGAAAAGATTTCCAACACAGTCCCAGTTTTCTAAAAATATAAAGCCCATCTTCCTCTTCAGTTTTATCACTTTGTGAAATCCTTCTTCAGTTTACTGAGATCCACTTTAATTATGAATTAATACTATCATTAAACCACCACAGCAAGCCTGTCTCTGTGGCCAATAAGTTTTTGCAAGATTTCCCTCAGAACAATTATTCATTTCATATTTCTATAGTTATGAGCTGGAGTCTCAAGACTGAAAAGAATACTGAAGAGGCATCTCTACAAATTCAATAAATGTAATATTAAATTATATCTTTTTAAAGTTTTGAATAATATCACTCTTATTAAAAGACTCCGCAGAGCTTAAAGAGCTACAGTTTCAATGTCCTTACTTCTGGATAGAATAAAATTATAAATTACTGGGAGTTTTTCTACATTGTAGAAATACCTATTTGTTCTTTAGATGCAACATGTAGCTATTTATTGTAACCATAAAACTTTGTCTAAGCTGCAGTGTTTAGATATTTATTAAAATCATTTATTATGTCCAATAACACTGCATGTTTCAGAAATAAAATTAACAAAATGGAGCCACGGTTTATATGATCCAGCTTGTTTTTCTCATGTCCCCAGCTTGACATTAACCGATGTCCTTGTCTGTTTTCCACATCTGGGGGTGTATCCTGATTAAATATAATTTATTCATTGTTCCCAGAAAAGCAGATATTAGACCAAACCAGATTCTGTTCCAGAAAAAAAAAAGAAAAGGTGAATTTGCATATCGTTCATCAGATATTCTCGTTCCCATGAGATGCTGAAGTAAAAATTGACGCAATTAGATGTCCATATGGCTTTTATTCGGTGAAATGGGAATATGCTTGCTGCTTGTCTGAGTGTGCATTTTCTCTGGGGAAACCAAAGCCTGCAGAATCCACATTAAAGCAGGAACCAAATACAAGGATGTGGATATTTGAGTTAATATATGAGACAGTGAGAAGAACTGTTTGTGACAGACAGGTTGGATGCTCTGCTTTCCCTCAGGAAGGTCATTAATCTTAACCTATCTGATGTCATTTGCATTAAAATCCTTTTTCATATCAATTATGAAAGTTCGGACAGCACTGCACCCCTGCCAGCTGTAATTTATGTCTATTTCTCAGTCCATATGTGAAAAGACACTGGATAAAAGCGTTTATACAGACACAGTTATATAAACCCAGACTGTTATTGAAATATTTTGAATTTATTTGCCTCTAGTGAGGCTCCTTTCTTCATAAATCTTTAAAATAGGCTAAGGAAGTATTATTGCAAGCTGAGTTAGATTTTATATTAATTACAGTTTAGAGCTGGTGGAGCGTGACATTAATCATACAAAAATAAGCATCTTAGATTAATATGTAGTATAATTCATATTAAGATCTTTGCTTACAGCAATTAAGGTAAACCTAAAATATTCATCTTTATGAATGAGTTAGTTTCATAATTTATCAACGTATTAATGGTTTCTGGTAGAATGAAATTTCTTTAATTCTCAGGTTTTAAAATTCATTACATTTAATCACAATCAAGAAATGTAAATGTGTGACTTGAGCAGATTGTGTCATTGTGACTTCTGCCACAGTTTCATCTCAGTTTTCTTCTCTGTTTTTTAAAGTTGACAATGTTCTGCAGCTTCGCTCCTTCATGATTGTCACACCTGACATCCAACTTTTGTCAGGCTGTCAAGAAAAACGGCAAGAAAATCTGCAACCGGATATCTTGACTCTGGCACACTGACTCCGATTTGTTCTTTCTGGCAAAAAGAGTATGAGAAGATGTAGCTAAATTATGTTTTGTGAGATTCAAACCATTAACATGATGGATCTTTGTCTCTTCCGTGGCTGATTTACACTGATTTCACTGCTCCGTCTTTTGCAACCTGGGTGCAATTAAACCAGAGAACGTGGAGCCAGCGGCTCTGAGTGAGTGCTGAACTGCATCTCTTCATCAGCCGTTGATGAACTAATCTTTAAAATGATCACTTCAAGGTAGTTTGCGAACAAATCCTTCATATTGAATGATTTGTTTACCACCTTACATCTGAACTCTGTTTATCACTGAAACTTGTTTCCATGAGGGCAAGTCATTTCTGTTTTCTAAACTCCTTAATCCAGACTGTGCATTTATTGAGTTTCTTTTGAAAATTACTCATTCATCTTTCATTTGTTTTATTGTATCACTAATATTCAGAATTTTGATTTTACTCTTGGATCCAACTTGCATGGTTTCAAATCAAATCATTTACTTTTTTCAGCCCAACAAGATGAATTCCCTCAAATTGTTCATATTTTAGGTAGTTTTGTCTATCTGAGGAGACACTTTTTTATTTCTTTTTTACAATGAGTTGAAACAAGAATGGTTGGAGATAAGAGAAGAAGTTTACTGAACGATGAGGAGGAATGACTGAAATCTGGGGTTGTTTGCTTGCATGGAGGTATTGATCCAGCGGTTCGATGGAGAGCGGTGGCGGCTCGGAGTTGAGAACAAGGAGCTAACCCTGAAGACTTGAGCAGGTGGAACGGAGAGAGAGAGAAAACGGAGGGCGGACAGGTTGGCTTGCAGGAAGATGATGATGATGATGATGATAATGATGATGAAGAGCAGCATAGAGGTTGCCAGAAGTCAGGATGATTCAGAGACTTATTTCAGAAGTGGCCATGAAGAGGTTATCCAGGTGGCGAGTCAAACACAACAGCACAAAGGGTAATCTTAAAGGGGAACTGTGAAAAAATTAAAATTTTTGCGTGTTGTTATACTTCCATTTGGGTCTCAACTGCTTCTAAAACAGTCCAAGTGCTTAAAAAACTCTGGTTGGTGTCTAGAAACGAGACATTTCAAAAACCTCCAGATTACTTGCATTAGACATACATCAAAACTCATAATAAATGATGAATACTTGTTGATAAATGGCACCTTTAAGCCAGAAAAACTTGGAATGTTGATTCTTTTCCTGGGTTTTCTTAGGTGTCGTGTGTTGTGTTCACTGACTCTTGCTCAGTGGAAAAGTTCACTTCTGATGTGTACGCAGCATCTTATTAGTCATGATATTTGTCTTTCATATGTCTGATGTTTACATATTTTATCATCCTTTTCTAATCACCTCTTTAAATATGAATGCTGTTTTGTTCACAGTCTGACACAATCAACACTTTAATTTACAGTTAATTAGCTCTGTGTTTGTCAGTCAAACCATAAGATTACTGACCTTTAATAAAGCTCTTTGCTCTATTTCTTCTAAAACTCAGACATTGAGGTAAACCAATAGGAAAATCACAAGCTTGCAAGGTACATTTTTTTGTTTGCGTATTAAGCATCCACTTTTGTTGACTAAACCCTACAGAGTCATTTGTATCTGATTAGATAAGTGAATTTTATTAATTTAAGTTGAATTTAGCCCAAATTTTGTATAGTTACAATTAATTGAAATAAGTTATTCTACTGCACTCAGTAAGCTCCGTTGCTTTCGATTATAGCTTAATTTATTCGCAGCCTAACTTCGACAAGGTTTCTATACCTTTTAAATCATTTTTTTAAACCAGAGTTTCCATCTCTGTAATTGGCAAACATAAAAAGACAGCCGAATGAAAGTTTAACTAGAAGCATAATCAAATCACTCACATTGTATGGTATGGACTAAGGCTCCAGTTTAAAATATTAAACCTTTTCAGAAATATCTTTGCACAGCAGATTTCACGCTTGGTTTACTATAAACCTTGAATTGAAACCTTTCTTTTATGTAGAAAATAAGCAGAGGCAGGCATATTGAAATTGTCAGCAAGATTCTCTCATCTCAAATTTGCTGCCATTCGTCTGACTGATTGGCTGCACAGATTTGAAATAAAACCAGCTGCCCTGCCACACACGCTCTCTATTTATCACCCATTCTCCTCTGATGTCAGCGGTGCTTGGCTGGTATGGTAACGCAAACACGTATTGATGTGAACAAACTAGTTTTTTTTTCCTGTAATGAGTTTTTTTCTCTACTTTATGCCTCTGCTATAATTCATTTACAGAAAAATCAATACGCACCAGCAGCTTTCCGTTTTTCATATTATTTCTATTTACTTGCGCAAAATCTATCCACACAATCTTCATAGACATATCCATAATGAAACTATTCCTCCCACCGTGATCTCGTCACAACATTCTGACTCATGGTCGTCACAGAAATGAGTGAGACGGCGCATGAAGAGGAAGAGAAAAGCATGCAGGCCTCTGTTCTGCTTTCTACTTGGATATTTCAGGCCTTTAATTCACCGTTTTTACAAGAGAGCTAAGCATTTGTGACACACACCTGAAAACCCAAGACTAGAAGTCATATCAAATGTCAGGGTTGGGGAAGCGGTTTCAGAGCATGATGCTGCCGGGTCCTTCAATTTGCATCAAGCTGTCCCTTCAATCTCCTCAAATCGCCTGGAACGTCTCTCAGCCAGAGTCTGCGTCAACAGCAGCTTGTTGGTTGTACGGACGATTTTAAAGGTGACCTGTTATGCTTCCTTGAACAGGCTTGGATAGGTTTAAAGAAAAACAAACAAGTTTTATATTTTTTTTACACAAAATAATTCTTAGATAATGAGATTTCAGACTGGTCAGTTTGAGCTCCTTTCAGATTGAGCTGCTTTAGGGCCTCTTGTCACTTTGAATCCAAATAAGCTGTTGCTGGCCACGCCCCCCAACTCAGTGTTTACACTCGCACAGTGAAAACAGATGTGCAACTATCCAGCCGTTTTTGAAAATCATACCAGCATTTTTTCTGAATAGTAAGCCAATGACAACAGAGCATACAGCAGTAAAACCAGCTGACCAAACATGCTGGAGTCCCACTTGGGGACTTCGTGGGGGTTGCTAGGTAACTGAGCAGTGGCCGTTGATTGAGACTTATGGTGCATTCACAGCGAACACATTTCACGCATCAAAGCATCTGCGAAGCGTCTAGAGCAAAATGTCAAGCGTCTGACTTCAGACACGTTATAATCGCTCTACATGGAGGTTGAGATTAGGCTCCTCGTCATACGTGTCCCTCAAACTCTTCCAATGTCTTTGCATATTTCGTCTAAATAAATACATTTATTTAACCTT
Source organism: Xiphophorus maculatus (assembly GCF_002775205.1). Lineage (NCBI taxonomy): Eukaryota > Metazoa > Chordata > Actinopteri > Cyprinodontiformes > Poeciliidae > Xiphophorus > Xiphophorus maculatus. The sequence goes on along the minus strand of NC_036458.1, from coordinate 5,803,674 downwards.
TACTTAAGATGACTCAACATTTGTGCTGGACGGATTTGGGTAGCTGAAATGCAGGGAAATATTTTCAAATAGTAAAAGTTATAACTTACCCGACATTCCATCTTCCTCGCTGATCCTCTTTCAAGCTAGGTCCTTTCTATTTCTGTCTCTGTAGTCATAACTTGACTGGTCGTAGATTATAGAATGAGAGCAAACAGCGACATTTAGTTTATTTTCAATAGTTGTATTTTTTTTCTGAGATCTTGAAAAATGCTCCGTGTCGAGCAGTGAGAGTCCGGATTTTTCAACTCCAGCGTCGGAAACTTTGGACGCGCTTGACGGGCCAAATGCTCAAAACGCTTCAAATCATGCAGCTCTTGACCCGCAAAATGTGCCGTGACGCTCCCTCGACGTGCCCTTGACGTGCCTCCACATAGACTTTGAATGTAAACCAGGCGTGCATGACGCACAAAACGTGTTTGGTATCATTAGCAGTCAGGATGTTTTTGAAACAACTCATTTTCCAGACACTAAGAATCATTAAAATATTGCCAAAAAATGGCTGGGTGATCTTACTTTCTTTCTTTTTTTATTATTTAAGCACTTGAAGAGAAGCAGTTGAGGCCCAAATGGAAGTACAAAAATGTACAAAATGTGAATTTAGCATATCAGGTTCCTGAAGCAGTGGCTTCAGAGTTTACATGTTTTATGCGTCAGCCGATGTTGGGCACTTTTTAAAGAGGTTCTAAGTAGTGGATCGGATTCCTCCACCACTTCCTCTCCTTCCTCAGAGGGACGAATGGTCAGATTTTTACTGGAGCTTTTTCTCTCTATTCGTCTTTGCACTGAAGCATCCAGGCGAGATGCTGGAGACTCAGGTGTGCAGTGGGCAGTGAAGCAGAGGGAAGCACTGCCTGTGTGTCAGTTTGACTGGAATCCACTTCTTCTGACTGAGTTCACTGAAATGGGGCCATACCTGTAGTTTTTCCTCACACCTTAAAAAATTCATTGCACAGCAACTTTATAGTAGATTAGACTTATAGTGTTAATTAAATGGTTCATTTATTTATATGAACTCTGGTTTTGCAGATTTCTCTCACAAGGGGAACAGTGCCAGTGAGGTGGATGTTACTCAGGGGATTCCCAGTATGACAGCTTGTTGGTCTTGCAAGCTGAGCCCAGAAACTCCCGGGATATGGAGAGGCTTTTTTCTGAAGCCTCCCAAAGGCTCGATCACATGGACAGCGCAGGAATTTCTAAATTAACCTGCAAGGTTTTCAGGTTTTTGGTTTCATTTCCATGTATTTTTTATCTAGACAAGAAGATTGTTTTCAGTATGTGCTCTAAAAAACACAATGAAAGAATAAAGGATAATGTTTTTAAAATGTATCCAAAGCAGATCAACAAAGTCAGATCTTAAAAAATGTGGAAAAAAAGCAGAAAACCAAGACAAGATTTATGAAATGCAACATTATTCATCTGATCATATACTGTATGACAATTTTTCTAGCTAACACCACTTTAGTAAAATCAATGGTAAGTGTTAACTTACTGGCTCAGGGATTCAGCTGCTGTAAGCAGGTTTAATACAGGTGAAAGATTGATTCATAACAAAATAGGAAAAGGAACAAAAAAGCTGCGGCATGTTGTTCTACAGGTGACGAAATGTGTCCAAAAGGAGCTTACAGCAGCCTGGCTTATAAATTTAATGTTTTTATTATTGCTTCAGTCCTGCTTTTGTGCCTTTTAGCTACAGTAACACTGTATGTCTACAATCTGCTCACTGTTGCCTGAAGCTGAGCTTTAAGTCAGAGTCTCAGATCTGTGCTCCATATAAATCCTTTGATTTGATTGTGTTTGCAGCACAAACACAGCTCTGCTCAGCCAAGCCTGTCAATTTGTTTTAAATAAGAATACTGTTTACGAGGGGGAGAAACTTTCAACACTGTGGGACTAATTAGACATTGGCGCATGAATACTGGTGGGCAGTTTGATGACTGAACTATGAATATTACAATATGTTGAATCTATACCAACAACTGGTGCTGATTTTTGCTATCGGGACTCTCCACAGAAAAGAGAAATGACTGTTTTTTCTCATTCTAGAGTAAATTACTTTCTGTGGGAATTGCTGCAAATGTCAGACAGGATGAGACTTGCAAATAAGTAAAAACACTTTTCATTATTAAGGCACATCAAGCTGTCAGGACAAGTGGGCACTAGCTTTGTGTTTTAACTTTCTCTGCAAATGTTGACTCTTGTTTTTACAAGAGTCTAAGAATCTCTGTAAGCAAAAATTGTAACCCTGTGCAAACCCCCAAAACAACAACTACTAAACTGTTACTTTTACTTACCAGATTATTTTCTGATATTTTGATTTCTATTTTTTAGTAAAATTGGAAATAAAATGAAAAATTAAATCTACAGGTGCATATCACTTTTAATTAAAGCAAAACTCATCCAGATCCATTGCGCAGTGTGATACAGTACAATGCCAAAAGTCTTTCCTCATCTGCCTGCAAGCACACATTTACCTGAGTGATATCCAGTTTCTCACCTATAGAGTTTTATTGTCATTCAACTCTGTGCAGCTGTAACAGAAAATCTTCAGAGAAGATTTAGGAGTTTAGGAGTGTATTTATGTGATTTTTTAAAAACATTTCCACAGAAGAGCCTTTGTCTGCCTTCTGAAAAATGTCTCACATTGAGATGCAGCTGGACAGAAAGAAGAGAACTGTATTATTAATCCAACTTTTACAGCCATTCATTTTGTCATTAGTCTTTTTTTTTTCATTTGGACATCTGATATTTATAGCCACACACCCTCAAAGCTATTGTAGTAGATTTCATTAAGTGGTTGGATTATTGATTTTGTTGGATAAAAATTTTAAGCATTTATTTCAGACATGAGAAAAATGTAAACAAACATATATAAATAAAAAAGTAAAGCAAAGATCAAAATAATCCAACGTAATGACAAAGAGGAATGTCTGCAAATGAGTAGGAAAAAGCTTACGATTATTTAAAGGAGTTTAATATTTTGTTGAAGTGATTTCCAGCCATCAATAATTATCCCTGTACTTGTTTGTATCTCTTGATCAATAAAATTCATCTACGAAATGTAACCATGACATTATGTAATGGTACAGATTTATGCTTTTTGCAATTTCTTTAGTCTTTCTGCAAGACAATGGAGGCCTAACAGGTTGTTTCATGCGCAGCCTTAGAACATCTGTGTGAGAGATTTCACCACACAATGCGTCTTAGTCACTCCTCCGAGATTTACACAGGCCTTTTGCTCTGCTGCTGGGCAGAGAAAAATAAACAAAATGAAGTTTTTGTGGCAGATGCTTGGTTGTCTCATATCGTCTCATGAGGGACATAACACATTTAGGACCTTGTGGGATTCAACAAACAAAGCCTTCCCTCAAACACAGGCACATCTCTCAACTGCTCGATAGGCCGTGTGTTTTGTTTGTATCTTTTGTGTATTTTTGTGACGAATCCCTGTAGGGCTCTTCCTCGGCCCCCCGAGGCTGACTGTGCACCGCAGATTGCTTCCGGCTGCCTCCCTGGACACTTTGACATTGCAGACTGTATAGAGTGCCTGTTCCGCTCCTTTCCATCCTGCCGTCTCCTCTTCCTGTGCACTGTGAGGCTGCCCTGACCAGCTGGTGGAGCTGGGTAGCTGCAGGCTGCTTGGACTCGGATCAAGTAGTGCTGTCTGGCTTTCTGAGCTGCCTGTCTCAGCAGAGAAGAGCCAGAAAGAAGGGTTGAGTTTAGAAACATAAGAAGTAGGGCTGCGCGATAAATCGATTTTATTGATTAATCAAATGTTTGGTTTTTGATGATTTTTGGAAAATCTTTTTTTCTTCTTCTTCCATCATAGTTCAGAGTGATGTCAGCGCACCCAATGGCGACCATCTTGTGTGACAAGTGTATTTTGCAGCTTCTATTTATTTGGACATTGAATTCAGATCAAATATATACAACTCTGGAAAAAAGTTAGAGCCCACTGCATTGAAAACTTCCTGGTTTTTTCACCAAATATTGATTTCTGAACTCTTCCTGAGTTAAAACGTTAGTGTTATTTTATTGATCTCAATTTTTTCCAGAACTACGTATGCAGATCAGGGTTATAATAGTTGTATTTTTTTTCCACTATAATTTAGTTTTATTTTGTTGTGACTTTTCGTTTGTCCAATTTAGTTAGTTTCTAGTGTAGTTGCTTTTATTAGTTAAGTATTGCTTAGTTTTAGTTTTTATTCATCATAGTGGTAGTTCTGTTTTTTTATACATATATTTCGGTTAATTTTTGGTACATTATGAAGTATTGCATTGTGGTTAATAATGCTGAATATAAGATACCATTTCAAAAAATGTATTCAATTATTGTTGAACAATGAACTGATTTTTGCTGTTGCAATTTTGCAAACTAGCATAAGCATAATGTAATATGAGGGTAAGCATTTTTTTAAATTAGGAAAATAAAGTCATAATATTATCAGAATGAAATAGTAATTTTATGAGAACTCATACATGAAAATGACAAAAAAATAAAGAGGAACGTTGAGCATTTTGTGAAGTTATACTTAATCGAAATAATTAATCTTTTAGCACATCATAATTATTTTCAGAATTAGATGGACTGACGGACTGACAGTCATGTCATATTTTGGTAAATTTAGTAAAGATTTTTCTCATGAAATGACTTTTTAAGATGTTTTTTTTTCTGGTAAAATTGCATCTTTATTCTGCTAATATTATGACTATACTCGTAAATAAAATTTCTCATAACCTGGCCCTTGTACTCAGTTGTACAACTCACAGAAAAGATAATTGAAATAAAACACACCTTTACAATTCATTTGTAATTTTTTTTTCTTAAATAAAGCAAGAAAAACAATTAAAATCAGATCTGTTATTAAAACAATCTGGTTTTTACTTTTAAGCCATATCGACTACTAAGAAGTATTTGCATTGTATTGAGCCAGGATGTTTCCTGCGCATTTAGAGAAAACTTTCAGAACCTCGTTTTGCTGTAAAACCTTGAATGTAAAAGCTGAAGCACCTTCAGGGCAAGACACAAACAAGATGGCAGCAGTGCCTGGTTATAGAGAAGCAGCATAAAGTCTGAGCCGACCTCACAGCTCTGTGTACAGACTAATACGTCCAGACTCATCAGGAGTAGGTGCTTTAGCAAAGAAGTGTGAGAAACTAATCAGAGTTGTTGACCTTTTCCAGCTCCATCATGCTGTGTGTGGATAATCTCTGTGCAGACTATCAGTGTACATGGGTCAGATGAGGTAACAGGAAGGCCAAAACCCTCCCTTCTATATACTAGTGTTTCTAAGAGTAGTTATTATGAAAAATTGACTTTTTTGTGTTATAATATCACCTCATCAAAAATATACCTGGAGGGTTGCCTTGATTTGTTTTTCATGCATGTTTGAGAAATCCAAGAGAATTCAATTTCTTTTAAATTATATTTGATATATATAGCATTTTTATAACAACTGAAGGTAATATAGTTATTTTATTTTGCTATAAAATGGCAATATACCTGAAAAAGCACTTTGAACAGCCTTGTTGTTGAAAATGTGCTGTATAAATAAAATTACCTTGCCTTGAAAAATACACATATCAGATGTTTTTAATGTCTGGAACAAATACTAAATATGTAATTATTTAGTATTTTTAATTTTAACCTCTGCGTAAATATAGATATGATCCCCTTTTGCACCTCATTTTATCATGATTTTCAACATGCTGTGATTTGAATTTCATTCATTTCCATCATTTTTATCCCATTCACTTAGTTCTTATTTAAACATTTTCTCTCTTCCTTTCTTCCATAATTTGCAGCCGTCTGCCTTCCTCAAGGGGCTCATTAAATTTCCCCTGAAGTGAGGGACAAAATATACTTGTCCCTGAGCCTTGTTTTAGATTTCTCCCCAATAGTCCGGACATGATAAACACGGAGAATATTCTAGTTCTTAGTACCCACACACACTTTGGCTAATGGTAGTCTCTTTATACTTGTATAAAAGAGCTTGACCGTAATGGATCCCTTTAAATACTTTTGGCAAGTTAAGTCCAATTCGGTCCATAGTAGAGTAAGATTAAATACATTTAAAGGACCATTTTTAACTTTTAACAAATGCATAACTTTTAAAATGCAACATCTTAAAGGCAGAACATGGTTGAAAATGGCAAACAAGAAGAACAAAAACTAAATTTGGATGCCTGCAGCATAAAGATGAAAATGTTTCATTAACTTTCTCCAGAGGTTTTGTTAAAAATATAAAAGCTTACATGTTCCCTTGTACAGATGTTAATTAAAGGCTGAAAATGTCCCAAAAATGGTCACAATCTTGAAATGTTGAGGTTAGAAGGTGCACAGACAATAGAAATGTGCATATATTAACTCTGTGTAATCATGACTTTTAGTGTTTGACTATAACCCAGACAATTCAGGAGTTGACCTTTTCTTCAAAAACACGCACTAAAAACTAAAAAGAGGGAATTACAACTGTCCAATTATACAGTTGGTGCTTTTCACTTTGCTGAAATTGTCAAATTCAATGAGAATAAAAGTTATTTTCACTGAATGGTGGCTCTGTTTGTGTGACGTTTTGGCTACAGAGTGTGATTAGACACAATGTCATCATCCACATGCCTTCCTGTTTCAGAGAGCGTGACTCTAAAGTCTCATTTTGTCTCAAAAAAGTGTTTTTGAAATATTCTATTTCATTGTAAAAACCACTATGAGAGCAGATAGTAGATTATTCTTCATGCTTTGGAGCTTTTCAGAGCCTAAATGAACAAACTTCAGCCTCAGATCTGTTACGCTTCATTCCGATTTAACTTTGAGCTAGAACGAATCTGAGGCACGCAGCATGTCAAACTGTTTCGTTTAATTACACTTGACCATCATCCACTGAGCCAAAATGCTAATCTCTGTTCTTTAAAATGCATGCTTAGTGAAGCAGGAGCATGCATTTAATTTAAGAGGCTGAATATTTTGCTTTCAGACTAGATGAAATGAATAAACAGGAGTTCAGTTCTGTGTATGCAAATACACAGCAAATACAACAGCTTCAGCTTGTTGCAAATCAACAAGCTGAATTTTCTGAGATAAGTGTTTAAACTATGAAGCTCATAGTAGGAATCCTGTTAGTTTTTTATCTTGTCAGATGTTCCAATAAATAAAAATTGTGTATATAATGAGCTATTGTTTTCTGGTTCCAATTATTTTAAGATTTATAAAATTTCAAATTGTAAAAAAAAAAAAAAATCTGACAGTGCAGCTTTGGAAAAACACACTTCTGCCTCAGATTCAAGATTTTCCTATCAGGATGTAATGTTTATCTTCCTGCTAGGTGCAAAATTTTCCACTGCTGCCTCACAAATAACCCAATGTGTTGCAATAATTAAAGCAGCAGGAGGGAGAGAGCAGAGATCTGTGAGACCACTTTCATCAAGGATGAGCGTTACCGTCCAACATGGCAACAGAAACTTCTCTTCTCCTTCTGACTGGAAACTGTGAAGTGCTTGGTACTTATTTTTGCATACATCCAAAATTACTTTGTTTTTAAATTGCAAGACTATAAGTTAAACCTTTTTTTTTTAAATAGCTTTATTTTTATATAACAAAAGAAACCAAACTATAAAAGGCTTGTTTTGTTGAAGTTAAGCTTAATCATATTCTATATATGCTTACATTTTCGATGGTCTCATGGAACCAACAGTGGGAAAATGTTATTTTTATTATGATATTTTTACTTTTTCGAACTTTTTTTTAAGGTTTAACTAAAACATTGACAGCCTGTGATGCATTTGGTGTATTATTTTGTCTTTATGATGCTGATTGCTCACTAATTTTCTCTAAATCACAAAGTATACTGAGATTAAATCACAAACTAAATTTGACTGTATTATAATTTGGATTAAATATTTGAAATCCAATTTGATTGCCTGCTTGGCTTGTTTGAATTTGAGATAGAAATGTAATTGACCTGTAACATTTGTTTGTGTGCTTTTTAGCTGAATTGAGTTCATTTGTTATTAAATACCATTCCATTAAGAATCATTCCAATGAATTTCCACTCTTCGAATTATGTGAGTTGCTGTAGATTCAACTGTTAAACGTAAACGTCCAACTTATTAGAATTTGCAATTTTTTCAAGTATAGTTTAGCTAATTCGTTAATCACTGAGCCCTGATGTACTTTTGCCTTCAGTCTAGAATGTTTACAGGATGGGTCAGAGGAACCCAGATGTTCAAATGAAACCTTGAATAATAGAGTTGGACTAAAAAAATCACACACCAAGATACAAAAGTTGCAGCACAGTCAGAAGGTGCAGTGATGACGAGATTGATGCTGAATCAGGCTGCAAACGAGCAGCGCTGCAGTTCGTCAAAGTCGTCAGGATCCCATGGGGAGGTGACTGAGCTTCACTTCTTAACCCGTTAACCATCTTGCTGGTGACTTCCTGTCTCTGCCATCCTCTGTGACTTCCGGGCCAGTGGGAGGCAAATGTAGAGCTGTGGGTGAAAAGGCTGAAAGAGGTTCAAACCCAGCATGTTACCCAACATCCAGCTTGCCCTTTTTTCACCTTCCTCTCCTCTAAGCCCCCGTGGTTCTGCATCCAGCTGTTGAATCACAGACGAACAACGGCTGATCAGAGTTGACAGCCTGTCTTTTTGCGTGCCTGTCTGACTGCCCGTGGCTGTGCCGAATGTGCGGACTTTCGCATACTAATGTTGAGGTCAAGGGTCGTAAAAGCACAAAACACGTGACTTCCGGAGGGAATGGCAAGATTTGTAAGAATGGGTGGAACCGGGCATAGAAACAACAAACGGCGGTAAGAAAAAGGCTACCTCATAGATCTAACATCAAAAAAGATGGAGGACTGTATTAATATTAATATTAATATGATGATCTTTAAAGAAGGATGTTATAGTTGTACTTTGAAGTAAGTAAATGTATATATGACAGGAATGTCATCTTATTTTTTGACATTTAACGTTTTTCAGGGTTAAATATTGCTATCTGCTTATTTTAACGTACAGCTGGAATTGTATGTTTGCATTTTCCTAATTTCTCTATTTCACAAAGGCTCAAAATGTTATTTAATGCCACTAATATTTGGTTTAATATGTCCAAGCAAATATTTACCAAGTGAGCGCTATGTACTTTACTGACCTTCAGAATTGTCGTAAGATAAGATAACATTTTGCATATTTTTCTGTCTCCAAATATAATAACACTTGGTTTTGAGAAAGCCTTTCCTAAAAGTTAATTTTAATCTGACTTTCCATCCAACAACTGGTTTTATTGTGCATTTAGGATCAGTTTTATCCATCCATTTGTTGATTTATGATTAAAAATGGGAAGTTGTTCTTATTCTGTGTATATTTTGCAGTGCATTGATCCAGTTGGCAGCAGAACAGCCAAAAGCCTGGTGCTTCCACCACTCTGATTGCCATTTTACTCAAGATTTTTATGCTTGGTAGCTTCACATTGACCCCTCCTGACAGAGATATTTTCAAAATAGGTCCAGTTTTATTCTATTAAGAACCTCTGTTTTTCAGCTTGAAGGTGTTAATTTTGGAGCAAAGATGTATGGTTTTTCATGTTTGAATTTTGTTCAAATAGTAATCGGGAATAATTTTATTCATTACTTTCAGGTAAGCAATTTTTTTAGCAGTTGTAAAATAAAAACCAGCAGATGTACTTGAGTTTTTTCCCCTTTTGAGACTGCTTTAGTGATTCTCACATTGCAGTGTGAGCTGTTGACTTTTGGTGCTTTGTGAATGGTTTGATCCAGTCCTGACTTTTATTTTTAACAGCTGACATGCCGGCGAACAGAACAGGTGTTTTCTCTCATCTGTGTTCTGGTCTGACTTTAGGAATATTTGGCTCTTCAGAAGCAGTTGTTTGCATATGCTTAACTCCAGAGTGGGTTTTTCACATCTGACTTATCCTCTGTGCACATTGCGTGCCCAGCAGTCGCCTCGATAAGTACCCGATGTTTCCTGCAATTTCCTTCTTGAACTCTAATAGAAGTGGGGGATGTTGACGTGATGATGCTGTGAGTCAGAATCACGGCCTTGTATAATCACTTTGAAAAACATAACATTAACAGGTGGGCATGTTCCTGTGAAGCACAACCAGAATTACATGACAAATTGTACATAATTTGCCAGGTTGCAAAACAGGAGACAAAATCAAGTGATAATAACACTCTTCACTAAAATAATAATTTATTTTTTTTTACATCAGACATCTAAGAAGTACAGAAGAGGACTAGGGCTCCTGGAAAAACAAATCTGACTTTTTTTCTCTCTGAATTTCTCTGAATTCTTACAGATTTTCTCTACATTTTGACATTTTTAATAAAATAAAAGAAAACAAAAACATTTTGGGTTTTTTTTTCCAAAAAAACCCTTCTTTTGCAAATGATTGTTTTTTTTTTTTGTTTGTTTGTTTTTAATCTGTGTCGCTTAAATATTCTGAAAACTTTATCACTAAGCTCTTAGACACCAAGGGGGAAAAAAGAAAAATGGATGTAAGAGACGATGTAACATTAAGATCATTTGAATGTTTTAGAAAATACCGACTAGATTTGTTTTGTCAGATAGGGAGAGCAGAAACTAAAGGTACCAGTTGAGAATACTTTAGGTTATTGCAGATGATCAATAAAATCAATATAATTTCTTTCAAAGGTAGTCTGACTGAATCGTAGGTCTTTGTAAATTTTCAGGAATCTGTGGCCCACAGACAGGCTCCATCGCCAAAGTGATACTGAATGTTTAAACACATATAGGATGGTTAGGAGAGGGGAAACATTGTGTAGATGGCCAAAGAGGCGTCATGTGGAGAAGAAGATCTGATGCGTGATGCAGAGTGACGTTCGGCTTTTATAATGTGATGCTGCCCAACGGTGAGCACGACACCATGCTGATCCAGAAACATTTGGTTTCAGGAAAGTGAAGCTGGGCTGTATTTTCCAGACATTTACTCTGACAGCCAGCTGCATATCTATATTATACATATATACAATTTAATATATAATTTAAAAGCTTTTTCATTTGCGTTGAATTGGTTTGTCACTGAGAGCTTACCTCCATCCCCATTTCATCTCCAGTCTTGTTTTGCTCTAATGATGACATTACGGATGACAGCTGATATTGGTTGCAATCGCATAGAAAAGCTGCTGAGTTTCAGACGGCTGCAATTATTGGTCACACTTTTCATAAGTGCTCCTGTCATTTTGATGGTGGCAGGAACTGTTCAATGATAAATCAATGTGTTCCTCTGAAACTGCGGCTCTGCCAGACGGTTTGTCTGATCTTATTGGTAACTTGTGATTTTAGGTTCTCAAGGAGGAGCGCTGAAGGTCGGTGCTTCTGTTTAGCTCCAGCAAGGTTTGATCTGTTTTCAGTTGCTCATGCCCTTTTGCTAAGTGCACTGCAGACGTGTGCTTCCCCTCGAATGAGAGGGGATTTCACCACTGATCAATTTAATTGTCCAAAGCATTTTCAAGCAATCTGTAAAAAGGTCAGAACATTAAAACTAATTTGAAGGTTTTCTTTTTTAAAAAATTGCTTTATAGAGATTGTGAAACATCATTTATCTTTTTAAATACATTTCGTTTCAACATAAAAATATAAAACTGTGCTTCAACAATACCCATTTAATTGAGTCTATGTGAACAGGTGCAGACATCCTCCAGCTAACTAGAAAATTCACCCGTCAGAGCGATTTTGTTTTGCTGCTTTTCTGCACATTGGCTCTCTGATGTTGTCATGATTGGAATTGACACCTGGCACAATTTTTTTAAACAGCCTGCAGGAGATTTTGGGTTGGATTTTCTGTCTTATGCTGCTGCAAAATCTAGTGGCATATTACAGGCTGAGACACATTCTGTTTTCTGCTTACTTTCTGTGGCCTCCAGGTTTCTTTAGAGGCCACAGGAGCTCCATTGGAGTGAAAATTACATCTGGCATTGTTTTAACCAATATCCGGCAAGCACCAAAATCCAACCTTATTCAGCATCTTGCAAGTTCATAAAGATGAGTTTTATGTTTCATGTTTCATGCTTCTTGAACACCCTGTGTTCAACTTAGAAGCTGTAAAGTCTTGGATGTCTGCATTTTGTGATTCATGTTGGTGGATTTCTACAAGCATTTATGTCTTTATTTTTTATATATATTGTCCAACAAGTGGTTCTATATAGAGAGCTATTTCAGCCAAAATTAAATAAACAAATAAGGTAATTATTTTAAAGAAGATTAAATGAAGAAGACAGTTATTTATATGCTTACTTATTTCTTTCTTTCATTATTAATTTATTTAACTTAGGCTGAAATGGCTCTCCATTTTTCCGTGCTTCTTTGTGTTTCTGTCCTCACTTAAAAAGGTATTTTGCTAAATTTTTAGCTCTGTGAAATTACCAGGCCTGGAAAATACTTTCATTGATGCAGGAAAAAACTAATTTTTAGAAATGCTTTTCTCCTTAAAGATTTTTAAGGAGTTATTTTTAACTGTTCACGTGAATCTGTTTCTATTGAAGTCAAATATTTTCTTTAAAATAAGAGTAAATTGTAAACAGGGTTGCTGGAATCTGTCCTGTCTGAAATGATTTTCTATTGCAGGTAAATTGAACAATACACCACACCTTCTGCATCCAGATGCACTGTTTTTCATTTACTAAGCATTTTATTCCTTTTTTTTCAAACTACAGGCCAAGATGAAAGATGAAATTCAAGAAAGCACCGCCTGTCAGAGAGCCTTAACATCATCTGCCATCATAGGTGAAATGACTCATTACTATCACTGCAGAGGCTGTGGGTGGGAACAGCAGGGTAATGGTGCACACCCTGTGTCCCAGATCCACATTTGGAAAAATGTTTGCCCTCAGCTTTGTGTCAATGTGCTTGAAAAGAACAGGTTCATATGACACGTCATGTAACTGTATTAAAAGGCCAAAGTGTTTATAGACAATCAGATGGAGTCAGGACAGGTTTAGCATCAGAGCATGCTCTCAGACAATGTTTTGAGGGTACAGGTACTTGCAGAAATCTCTGATTTGTTTAGGTATCGATCATGTCTGTGTTGAGGGAAGGTGACTAGGCTGAATATAAAAAAAACCCTCTTTTTAAATTTGGTCATATAGTTGGTTGCAAAACCCTCCAATTCAACCAGTGGAAAGGTTTGGTCACCACACCATTAAGCTCTTCATTTTGAGCACATGGCACTCTTAAACTCAAATGGCAAATTTATTGATTTCCTGCATTTAAATATATTAAATATAAGCAACATCAAACATATTCATGCTGTAGTGAATTTTAGTATTATTGCAAATGTACAGTATGTTCTAGTTTGTTTTTGGTTATTTTTAACAGTGATCAACCCACTGTTTGCAGGAGTAGCATTGTCTGGTTCAACACGTTAAAGCAAATAATGAAGCACAATTTTCTGTTGCTCTTTGTGTGTAATTGAGGTTACATCCAGGCTGTGAATGCTGCTGAAGAGCCATGGGGTGCATGCACATTACGTCTGCTTATAGTCCTTTAGATGGGGTGTATTTCTGAGCCACACTGTGATGAAAGGTAATCACAAAAATAAATAAATAAAATCCCCTCTTTGCCAACGGTGATCATTCCAGGTTGGTTCTGTGTGTGATTTCATTTGCAGGGATTGTTAAATCAGGGTGCTTCATCATGTGGAGATAGTTTAGATTGGACAGACTGACAGTATGCTGCTACACAATCAAGTCTACTGTTGTTGGAAAATCTTACTTTAACTACTCACTTGAGGAATTACCACACAGTTTTACTGTCAGATTTCTTTAAACAAAACACATTTCTTATTAACCTGTCTTCTGTGTTCTCAAATGTACTTAACAGAAGAAGAAAAATGTGATAATTTGTAATGTGATAACACTGATCATCAAAATTCTCCATTCTGGTAGATTTAAATCACAGGTGTCAAACTCCAGTCCTGGAGGGTCACAGTCCTGCAACTTTTAGATGTGCCTCTGCTGCACCACATCTGAATAGAATAATTAGACCAGGGGTGTCAAACTACAGTCCTCAAGAGCCACTGTCCTGCAGTTTTTAGATGTGGCACAGGTACAAAACACTAGAATGAAATGGCTTACTGACCTCCTCCTTGTGTCTAATTATTCTGTTCAGGCGTGGTGCAGCAGAGGCACATCTAAAAGTTGCAGGACTGCGGCCCTCCAGGACTGGAGTTTGAGACCCCTGAATTAGACACAAGGAGGAGGTAATTAAGCCATTTCATTCTAGTGTTTTGTACCTGTGCCACATCTAAAAACTGCAGTACAGTGGCTCTTGAGGATTGGAGTTTGACACCCCTGATTTAAATAGACTCCACTGAGCTGCTGTAAAGGATATGATGTACTAATGAGCTGCAGATCTGGAAAATTAGTGTTTCATCCCAAGCAGGAAGTTTATCTTCAAGTTATAATTTTTTTCTAACCAGCAGGGACACTCATCTTCTTTTATTGCTGTCTATAAGAAAAATCTCTCACATTTTTAATGATTAATTTTTTTTATATTTGAGGATAATGAGGGTAACATGAAATCTGTCTTGAGATTTGCAGTGTTTGCCATGAGAACTGGGGAATTAAAAATAGTTTTCTTTCATTGACTAAAAATTGAGTTTAGTCCTGGGTGTTTGGTTTGCTTTTACAGTTGAATTTTTACATTTATTTAGCTTGCTGAAGTATAAATATTGATGGCTCAGACACTGGAGATATTTTAGCATTACTGATGTAAACCTTCCTTGGTCGTTGTTGTGCTGCAGCTTCTTCTTGATAGCATGGTCACCGATGATGGTGGACAAGTGGTTTTTCTTAAATGCTAAGTTGTTTCTCCACCATTAGCACATTTAGCAGTGAGTACATGAGCATGATTGACAGTGCTAAGACACTCCTCCTGGCTCAGATTGGTTGTTTTTGACCAGTTGCATTTCTTCAGTTGGCAATAGTAGCATTGGGAGAAAGTGAAGGAGTTTGATCTTTTTCTTACTGTCACCACATAGTGACAGTTTTAACAAATATGTAAGAATTTAAAAAAAATTAAAAGTTACATCCTGCATCTTTACTAATCGAAACATTTAATTTTATCCTTTACATTATTGCTGAGAAAACGTAATAATATCTCAGAACTGTTCACTGCAGCGTTGTTCTCAGCTGTAGATCTTTACCAAGACCCTGTAAAATATTAAGAAGCTGTAGCTACAATTTTGTTCATCTCCCTTTATTTTTGTTTGACACTTTCATTATCTGCGATAAGTTAGAAATGAGCCGTGTTTGTTCAACAGGGTAAGTTTTTATGAGTTTCTTTGTGACTCTCTTGGCTGATGCAGCTGTTTTAATAACACTTTATCAGGACATGGTGATGTGGAAACCCATAAAAGCACATCGTTCGATAGGTGCATCTTCCCGGCAGCGTTGTGCAGAGTGATAGTGAAACATCAACTCGGCAGATAGATAACCTTACGTATACAAGTTATGGCAAAGTAAACGCAGGACTCTTGAGTTGTCTTGGAGGTAAAGTCAAGTGTGATGGGTCTCCATATCATTTAAAAGATGTTTTTGTGTGTGTGTGTGTGTGTTTTTGTGTCACTTACTGGTTGCCTGGAAACAATATCAGATGAATGCTGGGTTTTATCTTGTCACACTCCTAATTTCCTGTGGACTCTCCCCCCTCTCTCTCTCCTGTGGCTGCTGTGCCCGTGAGGTTGGAGATGAAAAGAAGAAAAGAGCGTTGTGTGTTGGTGTGCGTCGCCTAAGACAACAGTGTAGTCTGGCAGAGTGGAGAGCCCTCTAATGACTGAGTAAACAAATGCTCAACATATGGAGGCCTCAATCGTCAGGAGCACCACCTCCTCTGCAAACGCAGCTCACATGTCACACTGCGATTCAGGATGTGTTTTGACGTTCGGGTTCAAAAAGCTGCTTCTAAAATACACATTTTGAAGAATCATGACCACTCAAGCACAGAGCCGAATTGTCCCAGTCCTCTCATCAACGCCGTTAGCACAGCGAGAGGCTTCTTTTTCTCATTGTCTTCCTCTGGGTGAAGTCCATTTTCTTCCGTTTCGCCAGAACTACACCATGAATACCATTTACACCCAGGTCTAAGATGAATAGGCATTGCAATTTGAAATCTAGTCAAAGATGAGCAGATAGCGGAGGCTGCTTTCAGAGGACTGAGGCTGCGGTGAATGAAGACTTGGGTGATAAAAGCAGAATAATGGTTTTCTAGCTTCACTGCCTCTTCAGCATCAGCAGAAGGAACTGAAATTCATCCACTGCTGCCAGATATTGTTCCATTTTCCTGAGAAAATGAAGAACATCTTTGAGAAAATTACAGCATTTTCCACACTGAATAAAAAAGTACATTTTCTTTCATGTTTTACAAACATGACTTCTTTTTTTTAGGTGAATTAAATGTATGACGATCACAAAATTATGAATTGAGAGCTGATTTGTATGCAAATTGAGAAAGGCGACCCTGGGATAATCTGTGGTTTCCTTAAGATAAGAAAGTATCTCATTATCAGAGGAAACAAAACTCCTTATCTCATTGAAACAAGATAATCTTTTCTACAGAGATTATAGTTTCTTTTGATTATGGTGCAATCATTGGCTGCTTTGTCTTTCATATGGCTTGATTTTATCAGTATTGCTGTGTATCAGACATGGATACGATGGGAAAATGGATGTGTGATCATTTTTGTTGTCATTTTGGTAATTAATCATGTGATGAAGTGCTTTGGAGTTGAGTGGGGCTGCTGACATTTCCATGGTCAGATCCTTATTGATGTATCCAAACTTTTGCATTTTATAGTATGTACACCACATTATAATACACACACATTGTTTATACATGAAGGCAGGGGCCTGTTTTCACTGACGTCCTCATAATTTACGGACCCAGTTTAAGACCGCTTTGCTTGTATTTAATGGTTGGAATTGCCATATTTGTCAGAGTTGTGCAAATAGTTATCTCATGAGTAAGTTTGTCTCTCAACTCTAAGATGGAAACATGGTGAGGTTGACCATGCTGTTCTTGGAGAAACCGGTTTCAGCTAGTTCAGAGAGACCCCTATACTCCTTGTCTTTAAGTCTCTGTCTTATGACCGACCCCCACCCCGCTTTCAGTAAAACCAGGCTGCTGCAGGGGGACAAGTTGGAGTTGTCCTGAGGCACCACTGAGACTCTCCCCCTTTGCAAAGGCTGAAGTGATACTACTCTCTGTGTGGTTCCGTATATGTACAGGTTAAAATACCCAACAATATTTGTATTAATTGTTTTGCTCCATCCAGAGGAACAACCTACTCTTTCACAAAACTGTTCTAAAATATAAACCAAATATTTGTTCTTTTTGTCAAATGGCATTTATATGCAAAGTATACAGAAGAATCCTACAAACACTTGATTTTCTCGAAAGTCATGTCTTTTTGATTGTGGAGTGCCTGAATAACCTCTCGGATCCTGATTGATGCATTTAAATTGCAAATGTCTGAGTGCTACAACAGCTTACACATCCCTTGTAATTGTCTGTACCTGTGCAACAATCTAGTACATTGTTTTGTAATTGCTTCTATCCCAAATGTCAGGGATGAATGGGGTTTACTGTATCTAATAAACAGCTAGTGCAGCATTCCTACATCAGCAGAATATCGGAGCTCATGAGCTACATTCTAGTTATTAAACATGAACAATCAATCCTGCTTCAAAAAAAGACTAATAGCCTTTTCATGCTCTTTACCTGTGCAAGTTTAGTACGAACTTAAAAAACCAAGGCTTCTTCTTTTACTTAAACTTTAAATTAAATGTGTCACATCTATTTCTGCATGCATGTCCATTTGCAGATGTTAATAGCACCTCTCAGTCAAAACATAAACTGTTTTCAACTCTTATATTCGCCCTCCTTACCGCCTCAGTGCTGGTATTATAATTACTGTGTTCCCTACATGAGGAAGCTGCTTTCATCCATAAAAGGTTATTAAATCATGGCTGGGCTTATGTGGAAATATCAAGCAGCCTGTTGATTATGCATTCTGCTCAGCTGCCTATGTTTCGATCCATGCAGACGTCTTTAGCAGTGTGAGAGTGTTTATGTTGCTCCACTCGTGACCTCTACCGGCATTCCTGCTCATTATGTCCACAGGGATCTACATCCTTATCATTTGCACAATTTTTCATTTGCGGGTGTGCGAAATGGATAATATGCCCAATATATTAAAAACAGAATTTAGCCTCAACGACATGTTTAGAGAGAGAGAAGGAAGCTCGTTTATATTCTAAGCTGTAACCAGGTGCATTTTAACCATCTGAATGAAAGCTTTGGCTTTCTTAAATTGATTTTTATATTTTAAGTTAGATGGTTAAATGATAATGATTGTGCTGATGCAACCAGCTCAAATTTAAATGAGGTATACAAACAAATTTAAAGGAAAACCTGAATATATTTATGCGTACTACAGGACAAGGTATACTCTAAGGTTAACTGATTGAAAAATATTTTCTGAAAGCTGATGGAAGTTGTCATGCAGTGAGGAAATGGGCAAAAATAATGTTTCTACTAGTTTCACAAAAAAGTCAGATTCTGATTTACTTATCAAATCTGAAACAGTGAAATTGCAGTTTTTGCTTTATAAATTTGTAAGTCGCATATATTACTTTAAATAATAATAGAAGAAACCTAAAATTACAACTTTTTTATGATTAACTGTTCCTAATCATTACCACCTTCATAAACTTTGGTCATTTTTCTTTTACTTGTATTTGTAGGACAGATTTGCTGATTATTCTCAGCTCTGACTAGAATTTGCTGATTTTTTTGAGGAAAACTGCAAATCTTTATTTTATAAATTGCAGGATTTATTTGTAATGCTGGTGTTAAGAGTAATGGGATATTCCCAGTGGTTTTGGCTGAAAATCAATGTGTGTTGTACCTGTTCTCTGTTTGGAATTCAAATGTCCTGCAACAGCAAATGCACCATCCTGAAAAGGTGCACACTGCTTTGATTAGGCGGACCTTCACCTGTGCTTGTGACATGTAGTACAACAAGGACAGAAAATTCAGGAAACAGTTTGGTGTCTTGGAAAAAAACACTTGCAGCAAAACCAGAAGTTTTTGTGCTGAGGAGAACAAACCTTTTTAAACAAAACTGAACTGGAAACCTGCCACTGGTTGAGCTGTTGGGTCAACCACATTAGAAGCAAAACGGAGTTCATTGCCATTGTTTCCTCTTTTTCTGTTTTTCTTTTAACCTCTAACATCAGTTTGAAAGCCAGGTAGCCACAGAAACAAGCAAAACGCCAGAATTTCTCATCTCACCATTGTCACTTCTTGAGTCCAAAATGGTGCCTGCTTGCAAAGAAGCTGACAGGTACCTATCCCAAGTGTTAACAGTGACATGAATTGCTCTGATAGATTCAGGAAATAAGCACATTGTTGCAATCAAAAACCCGTGCGGTGAAGCTGAGGTTTAAATGTGTCCAAGTGATTCCACAGACGTCGTCCTTCCCCGGCGGTCGCTGTGACGGGCCTTTTAATTGCCTCATTCAGATAACATGTCATGGCAGGGCCGAGTGCGCGAGGTGACATCTGCTAATCCTCTGTTGATCGCCTGTTCACGCATCCGCCTCGCTGTTCAGGGGGTCTGTTTGTCTCTTGGTACCCCAAACTCACTTTCGCTGTCTATCTGTATCCATGTCTTTCATTTGCACTCACTTTCCACAGTCGCCGTCCCCTCTGCTGCCGCTCGGTCCCATTCCAATTTCATTCCCAACATCACTTTTTATTTCTGCTTCACACTTACTTCACTCTGCCAGAGAGTAAATCACCGCACGTTTTATTACTGATCTCATTCCCTTTACCTGACAGATATTAAGTGCAATCTGCTGCTTTTGTGAGTTTGCATAAAGTGACCCTGTTGTAATAATGGTTATATTTTATGAGAAAATTAATGTCATTTTCATAATTAAAAGTTTTGTCAGGATCTGTGTTTTTCTTTGTTTATTTAGAGTTTTCTGTGTCCTTAAGTCTCTTCGTTGTCCTGTCCTCCCCTTGACTGTTCCCAGGTGTGTCTCGTTTCTGTGATTACCCTCCCGTGTATTTAACTCCACCTGTGTTCCTTGTTCCTCGTCGGGTCCTTGTCGTCGTCAAATGTGCGCTCAGTCTTCCGTGTTGGAGTTTTTTGTTAGCAGTTGCTACCGGCGTCGAGCCCTGGCTTCAGCTCGGCCGTGCTGCCCGTTCCTACACTGTGTTTTCCCTTATTAAATTCAATTATTCCTCCTACCTGGGTCTACAGCGTCTGCCTCACCACCAACACCCTACACCGCATTTCATGACAAGTTTTTTATTACCATTTTTTGGCTTGTGTTTTTTGCTTGTATTTAATCAAGTAAAATCAATAATACAGGTGAAACCGACTGTCGAAGGAAATGATGTAAACCCTCAGTTTTAGTTTTGTTGTAGAGGTCAAACATTTCAAAAGGCTTTCTGTTTCTATTTATTATTTTCAGTGATTGCTGTGTCATCATGCTCTAATGTTAACCTGTGTAATGTAATTTTCCTTGGATGTGTTATTTCCATAAAGAATGACAGTTTGTTTGCTGCTATTCACTGATGATTTCTAATTTCCTTTTTATTTCTAACTATATGGGAAGCGATGCAGATCACTGAGTAGATTGTTTGTCTGGGTTAGGGCTTCTGTTTTACTGTTTCACTCACACTGTATTATGGTCAACAGAGAAGCATTTGCTTTAAATTCAGTTTGCCCCTTCACCCGTTCGTATATGCTCACCCGTTCGTATATGCATTGCTTACCTGCATGGTGCAATTTATTTATTTTTCTACCCTAATCTTTCAGGGAGCATTTGTAAATAGATCTATCAAATCGTACTAATCATTACAATATTAGAATGTGGAGAAATGCTTGCATGGCCTATTTGGTAGATTCCAAGTTTCATATATGCAAATTCTGCATGCCAAGTTTTGGTCACTTGGATTGATATTGGAGGTTTTCCCAGAACCTGTGCCAAACCCCAGACCCGCTTGAGGGATTTTATATCCCTTATGGCCTGGAAATGCCTTAGAATCCTCTAGAATAAACTATAGTGTGTTGGTTCATAGAGGAATATCTGGAGTTGCATTTCAGACAGATAAATAGAAGATGATGGATGGACTTTTCCTGCTCTTGATGTCTATTATGTCTTATGTCTATAAGAGAGCTTTAGGAACGGAGTATTGTGGTGACTATCTCTCCCTTTCTAATGAGAAAGATAAATTTGGCTGTTTGGAACTAGTTAAAGGATCTTCCAGAGATAAGGATCATCTTTGTTCTGAATCAGCCACAAATCTCTTCACAGTATGACGATAACGCTTCAGTTTTCGTTAAATATCTAATGTTTTCATACCTTGTCATACAACACCACACTATCTGATGATTTTCGTCAGAAGAGAGATCCTTTCTCTTTCCCATATTGCTTGAAACCTGTGGCCTGCTTAATAATGTGGAACATCCTTCTTAAGTAGATTTCCTTTAATTGAGCTCACCAGACAAACTAATCAACCCAGCTCTCTGAAATTAATTATAGTGATTCAAAGAGCCCTGACACACAATACCATCGATAAATATAATAGCACAACAAAAAACATATCTTTATGACACTTAAATTCAATTTGCATAATAATTTGGAACGCTGTATGAATAAGGTCAAGCAATTTGACCAAATGTGTATTTTGTATAGTGTACTTTACAAAAACCTGTCGCTGGTATCATAAATATTGATTGAGTTGGGATCCAAATCTGGAGTTTCTATCTCTAATCTTTATTATAGCATTTCCCCTAATCTTCAAATGAAGATTAGGGGAAATGCTATAATAAAGATTAGCTCAGTAGTGATTTATTCATGCATAGAGATCTGAAGAAACTCTTCTGTCCTTCCCAAGAAAACATCTTGAGATAAACTACAAAACCCACAGTATGTAACACTGAATGAATCCTTGTTTTTCTACAATATGGTACTGAATATAATATAGCATGAATTTATCAAGACGGCTTTAAAAGACCAAAAGAAAATCTGACTCCTTTAAAAAAATGATGCATGAATCAAGAAACAAGTAAATTCAGCCCTTAAAATGAACCTGGTCTGAGTTTTAGCTAAAACTTTTCCATCTTCAACTTGTAATATTGTTACAGGAGCCGCGTTAACATGCAAAGAAAAAGCAGCTTCAACGGATAAACCGGTTTTTGCACTGACTGTAACATCAGCCTCATAATACAGTTTATCTGCTGAGTCCTGTTATGCTCTGCAGCTCATGGTTTGAATATGGTTATTCTTCACAGTACACAAGATAAGATGTTGTGTGAGGGAATTTTGATTCATTGTCCTCACAGCTCAAAGGTGAAAAAAAAATATTTAGCAACTCAAATGTTTGAGGTTGAGACTTTGTGATATTTGTGATACGTCTCATTTTAAAATGCATTTGCTTCTGGAATTCTAGAATGTATAAGTAAATATGTTATTTTCACTCACATCTGGGCTTTCAGCGTCTCATACAACCATTAGTCGTCAGCTTATGTTTTATTCATGTTGGTCATAAGTACAGCACCTCCCAAACCCTCGACTAATCATAATCTCCCAGTGGGTACCGTCTTTTCCATCTGTTCCACCATTAGTTTTGCCTGTGCTTGGCTGCCGCGCAGCTACAGATGCTAATATGGCAGTGATGAGGTTAGATACATCGGCCCTAGCTGCACCTGTAACTACACATAGATGGATGACAACTAATCTCTGAAATACGTCCATCATTGTTCCCCGCTGGTCTTTGCTGGAGGTAAAAAAGCATCAGGAGTCTGTAATTGGCAATCAGGGACAACTGGAGTGGTTCAGTGATGTACTGCAGAGGAACTGCTACAGAGACTGAAAGTTGACACAGGGTTGTATTGTGTGCCTTCTTTGAAGAAGAGTTTCAACTACGTTTTTTACAGTATTGATTAGTAGTTACTTTTTTGCTTTTTGCCAGAAAACTGACTTCTGACTCTGAACTAGCGTTATAAAGACCGGTGCATCTCTTTCAGCTTGTAGCTTGTCTCTGGATATGTTCAGTTTGCCTCGTTAGGAAGTCCCATTATCTGTATTCTCCAAACTTGTTCTCTTAATGTAATAAACATTCTACTTGCAAAACAACAAAGCCGAAATCTTGGCGTTATATATTAAAGTTGGTTGCCAACATGCCTTCTGCAGGAGTTGTTGTTGGCGAGTGTTTCTATGGAAGCAAGGACATTGTTTTTATTCAGAGCTTTTATTCTCTGTGAAACAATTATTCTTATTAGAGGAAAATATACAATGGCCAACTGGCCTTCAGATGATTAGGTTGTTTCATTGTATTTTATACATTAAATTGTTTGGAAATGGTTGCTGCTGTCCAAAAAATCCTATTGGCAGCAATGATGACAAACCAAAATAAACAACACGGGTCTTTAAGGAATAATGTTGCTTATCTGGCTTTGCTGCTATTGCAAACAGAGTACCTTTTAGATTAAGATAGTTATACAAGTGAATACAAATTTATAACTTTTTGTTGTAAAAAGAAAATATGTATTTTAAATCAGAAGTAGTTTAAAAATGTTTTCTAATTATATTTTAATGTTTTTCTTTGGTCTTTGCCTGCCCCTCTACTGTTGTGTAGTCATTTTGTTTGTAAGTTTTTGTTATTGTTGTTCAGTTACTACTGAGCTGGGATTTATTCATGCATAAACCCAAAACTTAAGACATTATTGGTTGTTGTTGTTCTGAAACCACCGTTTTTCTTTCTTTCTCTTTTCTATCAGAGGTAGAGTTCACCACAACTTTTCGCTAATGCCCCGTTTCTGCTTAGCAATACTTCAAGGGTCTGTGTCATTTTGCTACCATTGTAAATGCAACATTCAGATTTTCAGTAAATAAGTTTTGATTAAAATGAATAAAATCGTGAAACAAACCACTGGGCAATTAATTAACACCATATATTGAGGTTTACTTTTAATGATATTCCAATTTTTAGAGATGTACTTTTTAAGTGAGCAGCATTTGTTTTCAATTCTAACCACATTTTTTTAGAGTTTCTTTCCAAATTTCCCCTTTGGCTGCCAAAGGGGAAAATGTTTATTATACCAGATTAAAAAGCTAAATTTTTGTATTTGCGGAGCACAAATGATAAAGTGAAGTTGCCACTGAGGACCATAGTATGCTGGTTCATTAACTCCTCCAGAGTTCAGCAGCTTTTTTGCAGCAGCATTTTCTGCCAGACAATTAAACTGACTTTTTGCATTGGAATAGTAACCAACAAATTAAACCATAATTACCTTTCAACACATAACAAACAATTTGGTAAATAAACAACCCATCTACTCTGATTTATCAAACAGATTTTAATTATCAGCCAAAAGAAAATGACAAAAGGAGTCAAGTATAAATTCTTAAATGTTTCCCAATCACTCTGGTGAAAGAAAGCTGTGGCTAGCAGAAGAGTTGTTAAAATTAAGTATTAAACACTTCCTGTAAAGTGAGCCAGTGTTTGCCATTTTTTTAAGCCCCCCCAAAACAAAAGCTTTAAATTCTCCATGTCTGGAAAATGTAGGAATAAGAGATGAAGAACTTAAACGTTTATGCAAAGTCGGCTCTTAATCACTTTGTTCTCCTGAAACTCTATATGAAACTAATATTGGAGAGGAATTATTATCCAGCTTTCCAATTAAACCAGAAATTATGTGTATGTGAGAAAGAGAGAGCTCGTGGAACTGCTGCCATGCAGATGCTTATCTGACTCTTATTGCGCTCTGGGATAATGGGAGTTATGGGTTTCCACGAACTGCCTCTAAAATACAATTAGGGTCTCATTATTGATTCAGTTTAACCAGGAGACGCATAAAGAACAGTTTCCTGCTTCTCTGCAGGGTTTATCTGCATGTTTTTGGTATGATTTTAACAAGCTAACAATTTAAAAATTCAGCACATCATATTTTTTCAATAAGCTGCAATGAATTGAAGCAAATACTCTCTATGTGTTCATTTCTATCTAAAAGAAATAGCATCACAGCTAAACAGAAAACAAACAGGACGTGCAGTTTGAGGTGAAATTAAAATCTTTTTATAGAATTTAATCAGGTTTGGTGACCCAAACTGACCTAAAAGTGTGAATCAACTGAAGTCAAGAAGGGATTGCATTAAACATATAAAAAAAAAGTCAGGGCTGCTATGCATTGGCTGTTGTACTGCAGCCTGTTGGCACGCTGATGTACAGATGGAGCTCCATGTTTTTCTTAAACAGTGTTTGGAAGCCTGACGTGGCTCAAGGGCCAGCTATCATCTTAAGCCAGAACATCAAACTGATCTCTGTTTGTTTTCCTGTAGTCTTGTTTTCAAGGCCTTCCAAATACTCTCATTAAAACATTATGCACATGCTGGAGTTCTTAGTTTGAAAACTTTTAGCAGTCAAAACAAGTAAAATATTTTCTGTGTGCTTTTATTCGGAATTAATGGATTTAATTATTTGATCTTGCAGAAAGAAAGGTATTTAATGCACACCACAATTAAAATATTATACACAAAATTAAGATCCAGTAAAAAGCCACATGGCTTTTTCTGCCAAGAGGCATCTGCATTTACCTCTTGTCTTTGTTTCCATGATGTGTGTGTAATAATAGTCTGAAATTCTGAGTTTTCTCTCAGATTGTCGCCTAATTTACTGTTGAATCCAATAAGCAGCTATGATGTCACATCCACCTGATATGCAGCAGCAAGAGAGACTCTTTTTTAAAATATTTTCTGAGAGTGGTGCAGTTTGAAGACACTATATTGTTTTCACAACAAGAAAACTAAAAGCACGCAGGGCTCAGGATGGACTCACAAAATGATGAAATCTGGTAAAAAATAAACAATTTCACATGAAAACAAACCCTCCTCCACATTGCCAGCAGTGCAAATGGACATTCTACTTTTACTGATCAAATAGACAATTGAAAATAATATTTTCAATATTTATTTAAACTCTAAAACTCACACACACCATTGGAAAGCTATTGTGAAATGTTACAGTGTGATAAAGATGGCCAGCATTCATATACTGAGAGAAGAATAAAACCTCCCAAATTAAATTGTGCCTTTCTAGGAACTGTTATTTGGACTTGCCAACGAGTCGCCACACATAATTATTTGTCAATTTCCAGGAAATTAATGACGTGATTGTGCCACACTTTTACTATTGTTGGAAAACAGGAGCAGAAATTTCAATGATTTGAAAAGAAAGCGTCAATAATTAGCTTA
This sequence comes from Xiphophorus maculatus, assembly GCF_002775205.1. Classification (NCBI taxonomy): domain Eukaryota; kingdom Metazoa; phylum Chordata; class Actinopteri; order Cyprinodontiformes; family Poeciliidae; genus Xiphophorus; species Xiphophorus maculatus. Next base: position 5,777,329 of record NC_036458.1, on the reverse strand, counting down.
AAACATTACTTATTATACTATGAAAATCAGTAAAGTATAATTTAAGTGAAACAGGTTATCCAAACCAACGTGGTCCTTTGTGGAAAAAGATACTGTTTATTAAATCATCAGTTAACAGATAGATTACAGTTAATCTGATAAAGTTTCTTTAGACAAGCTTTGTTTTCTGCAACCTTTGAATACTTTCATATTTAAAAAAAAATCTAAAGCCCTTTCCAGGGTGATTTATTTTTAAAAAACACTTTCATTTGATGTGACAAAGCATTTTAAAAACTGTAGTGTAGCAGTCTACTTGATGGATTGCCACTGCTGCTTCTAGAAATCAAAATAACGAAGCCGTTATTAATTTGTTAAAGAAAACAATTAAAACATCAGAAATGCCACAGGGAACTCAAAGTATACCAAGTTAATTAAAATACACAATGTAAGGTAAAGTGAAATAATAAAAATACAAACATTCAGATATTGAAAACCTTATGATAAAAGCAAGTTTCAAGAGATCCATCCAAAAATATCCGCATAAACAAATCAGATTTTACTTTTCTGATGATTTCTAATGATTCTACATCTGATTGTTTTACTTTAGATTATTGAATAAATATTGACAGTAGAGGTTCACGTTCTCAGTATTTAGTCTGAAAATCTCTTAAACGTTATCTGAAACGTTTAGGCAAACATTACAGAGTAATAAAGCTCTGGTGCTTTACACTTCAAAAGCTTTCATAGATTAGCTGTCACTCATCTGACAGCCGGCAGCTGAGAGCCTCTTCAGCCCGTCTGTGACAGCACACTTAGCAACCCGGCAACTCTTCACACAAATCCTGCAAAAGTATATCTCAAATTCAGATGAAATCTTCTCTTTTCAGCTTCACAAATCTTCATCTGCAAATTACAAGCTGGAATTGTTCAGACTTCATGAGGCAGAAAGCTTACAGCCCATTTAAACATCAAGCGCCTGCTTCAAGTCCAATAAATCACAGTAGGAGAACCCATCATTTAAAGCTGTGAAACAGTTTTTTGTAAATTGAGCTAATTACGGCTGTTGGTTTGACTATTCATGAGCTCCGCGGGCTTGGAGGATGGTAAAGTGCTATTACACCTACATAGGTCACACAGCAGACCAAATGCTGCTCAGGTTGCAGAAGATGCTAATTTAGCTCAATCATAAATAGCTTTTAGCTCAAAATGAGTGGAAGTAGGTGGGAATGAACCAGTAAGTTTCATTATTATTGTGCAGAGCTGAAAGTTAAGGTGTGCAGCTTCATCTGAAGTTAGATTCCTGCCAACTCCATCGAAAATGGAGGGAAGATTTAGACCAGCAATACCAAAAATGGCAACACTTTCTCTTTGGTTCTCATTTCTTTTTTAAACTTTAAAATTCTCTTCTTTGTCTCCATCTTCCTTCATCACATCTTGTTCTTCCCTCCACCTTCCTCACGTTTGACGGCCAGAGCTTCAGGATTTTATTAGCCATCATTCATAGCAGGCCTGGGAGGCTATAAAGAACAGACAATCTGATGGAGAGATAATGGTGCTTTATGATAGATCCCTGCTAATGAAATGCCACTGACTGTAATGAGATCAGTGAAAAGTGAGCTTTTGACCCCCTGTAAAGGGCAGGCAGCATGTTCAGAATATCCACTAAGGATGTTCTTGACATCTTAGATTTCTACTCCTATACTCTTCGTCTAGTGTTTTCTACTTTCTCCTACTTTTTCCCTCTTACTTTTTGGGATTCAGATTATCCGAATTGAACTGCTGCACATCACAGACCACATCATGCAAAATGCTCAAACAGTGGAAATGCCAAAATGCTAATGCTAACATTTACCAGTGGCTCTGAGGTGGGGCTGTTCAAACAGCAGGAGGTGTGTAAGGTCAAGAAGAGGATTACTGATTCACACTGCGCCTCAGAGGTCCACACATCTATGTGGACCTGTGAACACAGTGATCCTGACAGCAGCACAGACAGCATCAAATTATTAGCTTGGTTACGCCAACCGTGAACGTTACTGATAAGGTTTGTTGATGTGAGACTAATTATCTAGTTTAAAAGATCTTAATTTAGAAGAATTGTGTGGCTACAATGAAATGAAACACAATCTGATTTTCATAGCTCTAACTTGACAATCTCTAATGCAGGGGAAGTTTAATTATTTTTGATAAATAAGGAGGATTTCTTTCCACTGTCTGCTGCAGATACTGCAGACTTTACAATGCTCCATAGAAATCCATTTAAAAAATAAGATTTTTACATGAGAAGTTACTGTCTGGGTAATACCAAATTTAACATGCCAAATAAGATGGGATTAAAATGTGAAAAATACATTTTTAATAACTGAGTGGCGTCTACATCTACAGGTCTGCTAGACTGGCCTGGATTTGTAGTTATTTGTGATCATGATTTAACTCAAAGAAATGTAAAGCAACACAGAAAAACTGTGAATTAGAAAGAACGGCATTCTCGAAACAAAATGTCTATTTTCTTGAATTTAAACTTTTTTCTATTAGCGTGCAATTTTCTTTCCCTGCATCCTTAGCTGTCAATCTCCCCTGTCCATTCTCATTTCCGTCCACTTTTCCTGTCTATCAGAAAGTCGAGTGGTTTCTGTGATGGCAAGCACATTTGAGCGCTGTCATCTTCTTCCTCCTCATCATCATTCTGTGGAGCTCAGCGGCATGTTGGAGTCCCTGCAGAGGGTCAGAGGTGGAACAAAGACATCCGCAGCTGCAGGAGAATTCAGACGGGGCTCTTACAATGTAGTTGTCAAGTTTTCATTTACACCTTTGCCGCCACTCACTCAGTTTCATTTTCATCTCCGCTGTCATTCCTGCAGATATCACAGCATGCTCGCACATAAAAATAAGTGTAAGGGGGAAATATTTTACACTGTATTATATTTTTACAGTTTCTATTCTTTGATGTTTTTTTTGTATTATTATTTCAGAGGAGTTTCTTGTGACTTTTCACAATATTGTCAGCCCTTTTGCTGTTTCAGACTTCTAAAAATCCAGTCCACATTTATGAGAAATGTCTTCATCTCCTGTAAACTGATTTTTCTCAAACAATAAGCTTTTGAAAGGAGGGTAAAACCCCTTTCAGTATTTTTTTTTCCCCCCATTATTGTCAAGAAGTCTCTTCTGTAGCTAATCTCCCTTTGGAAATGATCGAACGAGGTCATGTATAGTAAAACACTTTTTGTGGAATTTTATTTAATTGAAGAGTCGTGGCTCGGGTGAATTAAATTTTCACTGGGTCGAGAGGAGCAGCCGGTGCGGATGAGGCAACAAAGGAAATTGATTTTGTGCCCCACATCCTATCCTGCAGCTCCTGGCTTGCATGAGGACGGCACGCCACAGCGCCGTGTCAGAGCGAGCCAGAATGTAATATAGCTCCCCTGCCTCCCTATTTCTGTTTGCGACTTTGCTGTCATGATGTTTGGAGATATTTATATATGCAGACAAAGTGAGAGCTGTGGGAATATCAACACATCTTGTTTTATAAGGGAGTTTTTGTATCAGTTGGTTTGTATGCTGGATTGAGGGCAGGTCAGAGGAGGCTGTAAACAAATAAACTATAAATATAGAATTTGTATGTGAAAACATAAAACTACCAGAGGGGCGAGGACCTTTGCGAAAAATAGGGAAAAATGTGAATTATCTACAGAATACAAAATGGTGATGTTGTGCTAAGTCACTTTTTCTAAATATCAATGTAAACTAATAACTTTAGGGAAAATATAAAAAGATTCTCTAAAAAAAATCTTCTTTTTTTCAGTAAATCGAAAAAGATTTAGAACTTGCTTGACCCAAAACAAGAAAAATGTCAACCTTTTAAAATAAATAAAAATGTTTTTTTGTTTTGTCTTGTTTTGGTTTAAAAAAGTCCTGTAGAGATCAATCAAATTTATTTGCATAGTACATAACAGCTACAAGGTAGTTCAAAGTGCTTTGCATAATGGAAACATTATAAACACATCATATAGTAAACAACTGTGAAAACCAGTAAAGGGCTTTGCATTTTGTCAATTGCCAGTGTTAGTCATCACTACGCATCAAATATGTTGGTCAATGTTGCATTTATTACGGTTTAAAATCATATATAAACTTCTGGTTTAAACTAGAAGAATAAATCAGAAGCCAAGTCCTCAATTAATGAATTCTTGTTTATTTTTATAGCACTTGTAGATTTGTGCACCAACAAACTACAATGTCAGAGTTACCATTTAAAGAGCTGCGTTTTCATAATTACACCTCAAATAGGCGGCTCCACATCCCGTTTAGATGCTGAGGAAAGCAAGCTTGAATTTTTAATATTCTAACCCTCTAACAAAACCTTTCTACACACTCTGAGCCTGCGAGGACGTCGGTAAGCGCTTGCACCTCTGGGCAAGTTGGCATGGTTATAATATCACGACCCGCGGTCTGCAGGGGCAGTGCTGACGGGCTACAGCGTGCGTAGCTGACCTTTTGCTTCTGAATAAACTGTTTCATGCGTCCAGATGGGGTGAAACAGCTTTTGCTGCGTCCAAAGAGCTGCTGATGTCCCAGAGCGACTCTTTCTGTGACAGCACATCGCAGCAGCTCATCCTTCTCACTTTTCACCCCGCTCACATCTTGTTTGCCTCTTCATAAACGTGTGAAGTCCTCACACTCTACCGAGTGCAGCATGATCTGCTCTCAGGGAGGAACGTTAAGTGTACACACACCCTTAAACTTTGCCATGGATGGGGAAATATTCCCATGAGTTTTATGGACAAATATTCACTTAAAGAACATTTAACGTCCTCTGATTTTCATTTTCCAATTTTTGAGGCTAGAAAATTACTTTCATCATTAGGATTATGTCAAAATATTGAGTCATATTTTTGATTAAAGCTAATACATGTTTCAGTTTGCCTCAGTATTTTTCCTCATAATGAAAAGTCCATTAATGTTAATGTGTGGATGAATTTCCTATGGAATCTTCTGACTGAGTGAGCTCTTGTTAAAGGAGTAGCAGCATAAAAGAAGCTTTTGAGTGATCCTATTTAAACTGAATTTATTTGCAGCTTTGCCCCTCCATCAGAGCGTGAAAGGTCCTTCTGAATAATAATGATTTTCCACAAATCTCATCTCGTATCAAAAAGAAATAGAAATTATCCTTCAAGTCTGCTGCTGTTTAGGGCGAAGTTACATGACCTGAATAAATATTTTAAACTTTAACAGTTCCTCATTAAAAAAAGTTGCAGTCCAAGCAAGACTGTGTTTGAAAAAGAAAATCCCCTCAGCGTTAATATAACACGTGGTGAAGTTATGACCCTCCGAAACCTTATCAGGGCAGTTGCAGGACGTATCAGAAGAGCTGCGGTTAGACGCGTCTGATAAATCGAAACGATCTCCTGTCTTTGACGTTGGTCGTGTTATTTGTTGACTCTTGACGGCGTCAGGAGACGGAGAGAGATTGCTTTTAAGAGCGTTCACACATATTACAAAGCTGTCACTGGTGGGAGTGTTGACAGCTGATTCCTCTGTGGGGGTGAGATGCTGGGAGACGAACAGGGTGCTCAGATACCAGTTTGTCAGAGAGGTGAAAGATGGACAGACATGCCCGTCGTCTGATTATGTTGATCCCTTTTCGTCGAACCTCAGCCGCTTCTCCACATGAATATCCATCCTGGGTGACTGAATATTTTCCAAATCTGGGCTCCGATGGGTTTATTCTGGGACTTCTGCAGCAGCAAAGACCCCTCAGGGTACAAAACATACAGCATTAAATTCAGACTTGATATTTATTAAGGTGGACTCAGCTTGTAGAGAATGGAGTTGGGTGGGTAGAGGCTTGCAGGACACCTACCAAAGTGTACAATCTAAATAAAAACCCATAAAAATGCATTTATATTTAATCTTATGTCAAATTAAAATGTAAAATGACAGAATAAAAATTTGTAACTGAAAGTTTTATCTTGATTCTGTTTGTGCTCAAGCAAATATAAAGTTAGAACCAAGAAGATTGGAAAAGTAAAACATTATATTGGGAAGGGTCTTGGCCAATGACATTTGAAGATCTGCAAATAGGCCCGCCTACACACAGACCTAAAAATATATAGATATAGTCTCAATAAAATAATATTTTTGAGACACTGGTTTTATAGCACTGCAGGTTTATTCTGTGAAAAATGTGTCCATTTTTATATTTTACTTTAAATTAGCTAGCATCTGCAAAACTTTGCCTTAAATTAAAAGGTCATGTCTATTCAATATGTTAACTTCAGTAGACAATGTTTTTCTTTTTTATAAAATGCACATCATCTCTCCTGCTGATGTCAAGTGGGAGAAACGATGAGACAAAATCCAAATCTGTCAAGCTGAAACAACTTCAGGCTAAAAAAAAAGCCTTCCCAGCTCAAGGTCATGTCATTTGACCTTTAAATTGCTGTCACATTTTCAGTGCGGAGCTATTTACATTGAAGTGTGTAGTTTATACTGTCAACCATGGCACATTGCAGTCCATCACTAATGATGTTAAATGTGAAAGAAACCCTGTAATATGAGTGCAATGCAACAGTGATTTAAAGCTTTTGAAAATAATGTTCTGCATTTACCTCATGGGGAAATTACAGTAAAGTAGCCAATTATAAGGTCAGAGTAAAACAGACTTAAGGGACATTCAAATTTTAATTTAGATAATTGTTTCTGATGCATTTACACTTCCTAAAGTTCTCATTTCTAACCACAAGTTTTGTTGTAAAGAAAATTCTGCTGTAATATTTGAGCAGGAAGTATGTCCTTTATTAAGAAATTGAATATAAGTTTCACCCAATGTTTTTTTTTTGTTTGTTTGTTTTTATAAATATTAGGAATTCATTTTCAAGCTTTAAAATGGGATATCCTACATTCCAGGCCCTTTGTTACAGAAAAGGACAAAAAAAGTATTTTTTAGCTTTCCTTTTTGTTTCAAACTTCCCTCCTTTTACTGTTATGCTCCTGGCTTTGATAAACATTCGTTTAAATCATCATTTTGCACAAGTGTTCGTCTCTCGATCGATTCTCCTTCACTAGGAGACGAGTTGGTGAGGACCTTTCTGGTATTCTTAGCTCTAAGGTCAAACTGTGGCTGTCTCAGATGGTTTGTTTCAGGTTATCCAGCAGCCTGAGAGTCTGAGAGCATGAGCCAAGCAGAAAGTAAGAGGAGGATGAAGCATCAATGACTCCTACACAAACACATCTAGGATAACTGGCTGCATTAACCTTGTCCATTAGTGTGTGTCTCTCAGAGACAGCAAATGACTGATCGTCATCTTCAGCAGGCAAAGTGTGTGTTTGTACTAAATGCATGGGATTAACATTCTGATGTTTGCCTTGTCATGAGTTTGTATGCCAAGTACATTCAGTTTACACAGCTCTGCTTGCTGGTTTCCTGCAAATCTGAATGAAAGACAAAAAGAAAAACAGGACAGCTTCCTCCAACTGATCTGTGTTTAACACTTTGCAAAACACATTGGGATAGGTTAGTTTCATAGAGGTAAATAATAAATGTAAAGAATAATCTCATGATTCAAGGACTGTCAGTGAAGATACGAGGTCTGCTGCATAGACACCTGAGAGTAGTTCCACTTCTGCTTGTTTCTGAAAAGAAGCATTGCATTCTGGGCAATTTATTTTTCTGAAAACCAGCTGACTTAGTTTAGGCAGATTTTCCTCTGTGCAATATTAATTTTTTTACTAAATTCCCAGCATTGAGTCTGAAGCTTTTTTCTGACTTAAGTACATGCAGACTACTTCCAAGTAAATATTTTTATGAGAATACTTTTTTGTTTTCAGATATTGGGGGCGATATTATCCAAAAACAGATATTTGCTTAATAAATTGAGAAATGTACTGTCATAAATTTTCTATTAATTAAACACAGACTGAAATCTCATTTTACAACTGGTGTTTCATATGGGATGGTTTTGAAACCTTTTCTAAGTTTTAGACAATAAAACAGTTGTAGGCATAACAACTGAATTATGGGCCACACAGGAAACTCCAATTAAAAAATTAATAGAAGCAAAAAAATAAATAAAATAAAAAAGGCCTTTCCCCATGCTAAAATGGTCTTTGTTTGAAAATCTCCACAAATTTAAGTGGGAACTGTTTGAAAATTGTTAGTGGCCCATATTGGCAGCTAGAAAAAATTGCTTTTCATGGACCATCTACTGTCAGTGTAATAATAATTGCATGTCATCTTTGATAATATTGCTTAATTTTGGTTTATGAAGCTAAATCTCCTTCCAATATTTGGGACAAAGTCCTGGTATTTTCCTGTAATCTGGACAGGAAAAAACTGACTAACTTTTAACTGATGAGTTTCTCCTTTGAGCTTTCACTGATCACATCATACCCATCAGTGCCTCTGTAGAGGGGTGAAAAACAAGTTAGTAAACAAAACCAATAAGTAAGAAAATAGGCACCTCAACATAATTTTTCATTTTGTATCTTTAATTTCCCATCGTAATAAGTTCTGTAGTGTTATTTCAGTTAGTCCGTGCAATGCTACACATGGCCGCTAGGGGCGCTGACGCGTTAGTGACCAAGGAAAGATTGAGCACACCAGAAGAATAAATCTTCCTGTTGAAGTTAAAAAGAGCTCAACGTGTGCGTCTCGTCTTTTCTATACCGCAGGTCAGTAAAAATGTATTTTGATACATAAATGTGGTGTCCAAGAATTAAGAGGTTATAGACTCGAGAGTCAACTGGTGGGTCACTTTGTACAGCTTTGGATGGACATTGTGTAGAAAACGGGACGTATTTCTACGTGGCTAACTAATGCTAATGCTAGCGAACATTGTACACGTGTTGAGCTAGCTGAGAAACACAGAAACAATGTTATCAGTCAAACTCAATGAGTATATGTTGTGCAGAATAAAAATTGTAAAAGCTATTAAAATAGTTAAAAGCAAATCCATATATTTTTATTTTGAAAGTAAAAAATATAAAAGGTCTGAGAAAAAGGGACAAGATATTTGAGTTAAAACAAAACTAATTGGTTTGGATAATTAAAAGCTATCTAAAATATTTTGCCATTCAATAAAATTCATGATGGAGCATGTTAAAATAATTGTGGTTCGGTTTAAAGGGATATTGCAGTCATTTGTAATGTAATGAATCGAAGGGTTATTTGTGTAAGTTATACAGTGATACCTGAAGTATTTGATATAAGTATTGCGTATGTAGTGTTGTATATGGAGTACGGTCATCACCAGAAGAATAAATCTTCCTGTTGAAGTTAAAAAGAGCTCAACGTGTGTGTCTCGTCTTTTTCATATGGCAGCATCACACGTTGAGGGAAGATCATCTGCTACATTACCCTCAGCCATCCAAGGTTGCAGGGTAACACCTCCTCTTGACCCAAATACACATCAGAGTGACTCGGTTTTGTTTTAACTGGTGCTATGTGAAATGAGTACAGGATTTAAAAAAAGATGTGAAGAGACAAGTCAAGTATCAAGCTGCCAGAAAAGAATGATAGATGGGTATGGATTCACATTCTGACATCCAGTTTCACTCTCGGAGTTTGTATTATCTTTGCAACTGGATAAAAACATGAAAAATGTGCGGCCACTGAAGAGTTTGTTCTTTCTTCGCCAAAACTGACCTTTAATTTATATTTCAATCTTTCCAGCCGAGGATACGGTTCAGAAACAATAAGCGGAAATTTCAGTGCAGGACAGTCTTTCTTTATTTATCCTATTTTCTACCTATTTATTTCCTTTATCAGAACTGTAGAGAGCATCATATTCCTTATGTTTGTTGATCATTTCTACAATGCCAGAAGAAAATACTTAACTTTTGCTTTTATATACAGCAAAAGTATATAAAAGTCTATTCAAAGTGAATATGTTTGCATATTCACTTTGAATATGCAAACAGCTCTGGGAAAAATTAAGAAACCACTTAAAATAATCAGTTTCTCTGATTTTACTTTTTATAGGTATGTTTGAGTAAAATTAACATTGTTCTTATATTCTATCAACTACTGACAGCATGTTTCTGAAATTTCAAGCAAAAATTTTGTATTTCTTTCCAGAAAATGAGAATTGGTCAAAATCACGAAAAAGATGCAACACTTTCAGACCTCAAATGATGCAAAGAAAACAAGTTCATTTCATTTAGAAACAGCAATACTTATGTTTTAACTCAGGAAGAGTTCAGAAACCAATATTTAATGGAAAAACCATCAGGTTTTAAATTGGGTTAAGTGCAAAGGGCTCTTTTTTTTTCCAGAGCTGTATATTATTATTTTGTTGTTTTATTAAAAATATTGCTTGAGGCTAAATAGGAAAAGTAGGCATCTTGCTATCAAAAAGTTGTGGGTCTGACTCCAGCTTGTTACAGCCACCTGTTGATCTGCACCTGGGCAACGCATTTAATCCCAGATTACCTGCTGTGTTTAAATATGTAATTTGGTGAATGCAACTCTATTGTAAAAGTGTGTTACGGCTGCAGTGGGTCTCTGCCCTTTTTCCTTGTAGGGTTCTGGAGGCAGGCCTTCTGCAGGTGTTATGTTTTTCCCTGATTGGTGCTCTGCTGCTTTAAAAGCTGCCATGCTGCAGCAGACAGCAGGCTTTTCCCCTCTCCCTCCTCAGAACCCCATTTGGTCTGGTTTGTATCTTATGGTTGAGTTTTGTTAGGTTTGTTTTGCATTTGCTTATTTCTGGTTGGTTATGGGTTTTGTATTAATTTATTTTGGATTCTCATTTCAGGTAATTCCCTTTTCAGGCTTTATTTCTTTAGTATAATTTAATAAATTCAATTTTCATTTAATCAGAAAATCCTTGTGTGGTTTCCTTTAATGTTACCCCACCAAACGAGCCTGGTGGACATAACATTGTGGGGGCTCATCCAATTTATGTGGACTAATTATGCTTAATTGGCCTCATTGTTGTGTTCAGGTTGCAGTTACATGCCCATTGCAGTTACATACATTGCAGGTTATTTGTAGGCTTTTGGGCTAGTTTAAGGTGTTGAAACCTTACTAGATTTTGGACATTTTTGATGTTCCATATATCTGTTGTTGGAGGTCCATGACGATTTTTGCACTTTGGTTGGAGGGAAAGGGGGGGAGAGAAGTCTCTTTGTTTTGTAATAGGTAAGTGCTGTCTGGTGTTTGTTGTTTTGGCAACTCCATTTTAGACAACCCTGTTTATTATTTTAGTTTGTTATTTTTGGGCTGGACTCTGGGCTGAGGGCACCGCCGTGGTTTGCTGCCTGAGAGGTTTTGGCCTGGAGGGATTTGCTACCAGCGGTATCTTGGTGCTTCAAGTGCCTTGGCTCTTGGAGGAAGGCCTGAAGACTAGGATAAGGTTAGTCAGGGTTTTGGTCATTTAGTTAGCTGCAGGTAAATGGAGATTTGTCATTTGTTTGTACCAGTCAGGCACTTCCTGATGGTTGTTGGTTAAAAAATTTTGTATTTTCTGACTAGTTTTGTTTTGGAAGTTGGTTTGTTGGATTATTTTTGTTGAAAATGGATACTGTGGGTTCTTTTTTAGCTTCTCCAACTTTAGAACTATTGGAAAAGCTTACAAAGGAGCAGATTCATCAAGTAGCTGAACACTTTGAAATCGATCTTGAAGCTGCAAAAGGATTAAAAAAACATAAATAAGGAGTTTCTTAAGACAAATTTATAAAACTGAATGTCTTTACTGTTTCTCTTTCAGATGCTGATGTGACAGATGCAATTTCCCTCTGTTCAGATTCTTTAACTGGTGCTTCGAAGTTGGTTGATGAATCATCAGGTCCAACAGGATCTCAAGAGTCTCAATTAAAGTTTCCATCTAAGAGAACTGAGATGGAAATGCAGTTTGAGTTGGAAAAATTGCGGCTAGCACATGAGCTTGAGGAGAGAAAACTAGTTTTTCAAGAAAAGAGGCTAGCACGTGAACAAGAAGAAAAGAGGCTAGCACATGAGTTGGAGGTTAAGAAATTATCTTTGGAAGCTGAGCGCTTGAAGTTGAAGTCTGAGGGCAGGTTAAGTGGTGGATCTTTTAACCCGTCTCAAGGTGGTGATGGGTTTTCTGGACATAACTTGGTTAACATGTTGAAGCTGTTACCTAAGTTTAATGAACAAGATCCTGATGTGTTTTTCTCTTTGTTTGAGGACATGGCAGAGGACAATGACTGGAGTGATCTAGATTTTTCCATTCTGTTGCAAAGTGTGCTGGTGGGTAAGGCCCAAGAAGCTTATGTTTCATTAACTTCAGCTGCAAGAAAGGTGTACATATCTGTTAAAGAAGCTGTTTTGAAGGCTTATGAACGGGTTCCTGAACATTACAGGCAACAATTTAGGAACTGCAGGTAGGCTGAAAAACAGACAAATACAGATCTGGTCAGAGAGCTAAACACCCAGTTTTATCGCTGGTTATCAGCTGAAGGTGTGGATGATTTTGAATCCCTTTGTGATTTGATGGTGTTGGAACAGTTCAAGAACATTATTCCAGATCGGGTTGCCACATAAGTTAATGAGCAAAAAGTAAAAACTGCTGCTAAAGCTGCTGTCTTGGCAGATGAGTATGTTCTAACCCATAAAGGGTTAGGGTTGGATAGGAATAGGGTTAGAACAGTGAGGTGCTGCGGACACAGCCGCCTGCGCATGTGCCCTCCCCTGGAAGTCAGAAAATTTTATCTTATCCCAGGCCTACGGGAGTGACATCAGCGTGATCGGGGCATTATTCTGGGATTATTGATCCTGGTTTTGAACCTCCTGGTCCCCGGGAAAGTGTATTTTTGACCGTTTTTACGAATTACGGTTAATGATTTTTAATTCGTGCTACGGACGTCACAGGAACCAAACAACCACACCGGGCTACTCTCCAGACTCTGACCTTTCCGGCAATATACGGCTTTCCCCGGAGAAATGCATTTTTAAACGTTTTTATGGAGATCGAAAATGACCGGAAATCACTCAGTCACACATCCGGTTTACGGTGAGTGGCAGGCTGGCTGGGGAGACGAACAGAGCCCGCTCACCTCTCCGGAAGTCTGTGAGCCCCAGAGCCTACCGGGGGCTTCGAGTCCGAGGAGGCCCTGAGCTTATATTGTAGCCGGAAATTGGGCCCTGTAAGCCGGCTCTGATCTCTGCATTTGACCCCTGCACACCTCCAGGCCTGGAAGTATGCACAGAACCACACTTGGAACCAGCCCTGGAGGCCTACAGGGCCCTGAGCTTATAAATAGCCTGAAATTTGGCCCTGTAAGCTGGCTCTGTAACAACCACACTGGACAAACACAAAACCTCACGCACCCTCCAAACCTGGGCACCCACACCTAAGCACCCCTCCACGACCCGGAAGCTCGTGCCCCTGGTAAGGTGGCTGGAGTTGAGTCAAAACAACGCACTAAGTGTCGCCGGCACTTGTAGCTTTGCAGCTACGTACCCCCGGTATGGCGGTTTGACTTTTAAAAATCTCACTGAACCAGCGAGGTGCCTGTCTCCCAGTGGGGGCACGCTGTTCAAGTACCCCCGCAGACAGGCACTTGGATGGTCCCGCCCAGCCTGCTGTCTGTGCCGGAGCCCGCAGTGACTTTCGTTCTAGATAAATCCCCCCATGACCTTGGTCGGTAGACGGGTCCCTAACTCTAACCCTAACCCTACCCTAATAACTCCTTGGGATCAATCTCAGACGGTATGTACTCCTCAAATCTGCGGACTTGCTCAATGCGAAGTCCAAGCTGGATGTCCACCTTTCTTGTTAAGTCCTCTACGTGATCAATGTATTGCACTGCCCTGGACATGAGGGCCTGCTGAAATTGAGGATGTGACATGCGGCAGGTGGCCAGTGTACCACTAACAGGATGTCTGTATGGCATTTGTATGTGGACATGTGCGTGTGTCATGCGTGTGTCTGGGTCCTTGAAGCAGATGGGCGTAAATATTATGGAGAGGTGGTAACCACCATCCACATCGCCAATAGTGTACCCACAGCTGTTTCGAAGAGCACTTAAGCCCAGTGGGGTACACTGTCTGAGTCCACATATAACTGAAGGAAGTTCAGCACCAAGTACATCCAGAAGTGTTTGCTGCAGGCTCAGTGGTCGGTGATCCAGATTGGTCTGGTAATTGGTGGCCTCATGGATCCCCAAGATGGAGTAAAGGGATCCACGAGGGCCTACCATGTCCTGCAGACCAAATCTGGAGAAAAGCAGGCGAGTGTCTGGGTGATAGGCCTGTGCCTTGCAAGCCGTGTGGACAGAGAGACTGGCAACACCCAAAGGAGCTACCAGGTCTGTAACATCCAAAATCTCCTCGTCCTTCTGCCCAAAGACAGTTAAGTACAGAGCCGGCTTGAGGAGGTGGCTCTCACCGATGTTCTTCATAGCTTTGTCAAGAAGGGAGAGGATGTAAAACAGGTCTCGCTTCAGAACGTGGTATCGGCTAGTGTTAGTTGATATTTGTTTCTGCAGGGAAGTCCTTATTTTATCCTGTCCCTTTGCTCCCTTAAGCAACTTCTGAAATTCATGGACAATGCAGTTGAACATTTCGCATGAATAAATCCGAAACAGGGATTTCTTCGTCATGCGTGTGTCTGGGTTCTTGAAGCAGATGGGCGTAAATATTATGGAGAGGTGGTAACCACCATCCACATAGCCAATAGTGTACCCACAGCTGTTTCGAAGGGCACTTAAGCCCAGTGGGGTACACTGTCTGAGGTCCATGTGCTTTTTCAGGAACTTATAGCTGTCCTGAAGCATGTGGGTTTGAATATGAGGAAGCAGCAGGTAGTGGATGGGGGCCAAAAGTGCAGTGGCACGCTTTAATTCCACCACCAGACCATCAATGTCAAACCCTAACGTTAGATCACGTTCAGGTTCACTGACGTAAGTGGAGTGGAAACAGAGTCTAGTGTCAACTCCCAAAAACTCTGACAGAGTGGAATACTGTGAAACAGTATCACTTAATGTCTGGGAATTCAGGTAGCCCACTTCGTCAATGTCACACTGAGCTCCTTCCATGTTCTGAACAGTACAGCAGTCGAGTGGTGAATGACAGAGAACTGAAAATGTAGTGTGCACAGTACAGCAGTCAAGTCAAAAATGAAATGTCTGTGGACTCTGGGGGTGGAGCTGAGCGCGGATAACCAACTCCCAGCTCGATAAGACGATCCTAGCCAGAGTTCGAAAATGAATGGGAGTCTATGGCAGCTATAGGAAGGGAAGGGGCCAGGGACACCAAACTTGGAGGGAAGGTGGGTAGGTCCATGGGGTGTATACACATAAGGTTTCATCAACATGCCACTTATACTTTTTGAGTTATTGAGCTTGACCGAACTCGTCTGATAAATGGGAGTCAATGGCAGCTATGTCATAGGAAGGGGCCACAGCCACCAAACTTGGAGGGTACCTGGGTCCCCTCCATGGGTCCCTCGAGGCCAAGTATGGGCCCCATACCTCTTATAGTTTTTGAGTTATTGAGCTTGACCGAACGCGTTTTCTGGTTTCCGGTTTGATTTTATAGATAGGAGGTTCCCATTGGGAAGATGAAATGAAGGGGGTTGGAGTTTGCTTATTTGTTGTTCCACTTTTAAAGAAATCTGCCAATTTAATACATAACCAGCTAAACTTGGAAACTCATCATAACCTTTGATTCTAAACCTAACCAATTAAATTAAGCCTTAAAATTCGCTTTAACTGTTGACTCTAAACCTAATTAATTGGGATTTTGAACCTCACCATACCCTTTGACTCTAAACCTAACCAATTAACTTGTATGTTTGAAGCTCATTATGACCCTTGACCTTAAAACACAACCAATTAATTTTGAAACTCATTATAACTTTTATTCTAAACTTAACCAATTAAATTTGGCCCTGAACCGCATTATAATTGTGGACTCTAAACCTAATTTTTTAGTTTTATTTTTAACTTCACTTTAATTTTTATTTTTTATCTTTTATTTATTTATCAAAAAAAATGTTTTCCTATACAGTACATGACAATACACTCATGGTTTGGTTGGGCTGGTCCCACTAAACAGACACCCACTTTACACCTATACAGCACATCACAGACCAGGTTACTTGGCTAACCATTGCACATTAACACCTATAAGATAGTGTCCAGTCATTCAGGCTAGCTGTATGATCTCGAGTGAGAGTGCACTTTATTAACTATTAGTATTTAATTCTATTTTTGGCCAGGAAAACAATTAAAGACTCCTTATCTAAATCAACAAGAATAACCCGACAGCCACCATCAACCCAACTAAACTTACGGAAATCTACAAAAACAATAAATGATAATCAAAAAGGAATACGGGAAGGATCTTGCAAATTGTCCCTGGTCCCACAAAC
Organism: Xiphophorus maculatus; assembly: GCF_002775205.1. Taxonomy (NCBI): domain Eukaryota; kingdom Metazoa; phylum Chordata; class Actinopteri; order Cyprinodontiformes; family Poeciliidae; genus Xiphophorus; species Xiphophorus maculatus. The sequence goes on along the minus strand of NC_036458.1, from coordinate 5,761,019 downwards.
ACCCTCTAATTCCAAAATAACACTGGAGGAGGTTTTGAGAACCTCACTCAAACCCTTTGGTACACAAACAAAACCTCTCATTTTAATCCATAACCACTTTGGGGACAAAATTAAAAATTGGCATCTTACACCATCAAAACCAATTCTAATCATAGGGGATTCAAACCTCAAAAATATACCAACACCGACCAACACTAACATAGAAATTGATATTTATCCGGGAGCACAATTTAAACATGCAAAGAACATCATTAGAAACACTAAACCTTCCAACAAGGTTAGATCAATCATTTTATCCTTTGGCATAAATAACAAAGACTACAAAGACCAGCCCCCAATGATAAAACTCCTCAGTTCCCTGTTGAATACAACAAAAGATACTTTTCCATTTGCAGACATTTATATTCCCCTACTTAATTTTTCTACAAACTTGAATTTCATACATAGACAAAATTTGAACATGATTAATGACTCTATCACATCAACTTGTAACAAATTACATCATCATACAATTACACCGATACCGAACACTGATTTTCACACGGAAAAAGACAACATACACTGGACAAAAGACACTGGGGGAAAAATTCTTTCACACTGGTGCCGGCATTTAAACTGTACCGGCACGTTTGAATCCAACGGTAAGACCGAAACTCCGGAATTGGAAGGTGACACCATAAGAAATCAACTTATGGCTCCACAAATGGAAGGGTTAAACATTCAACAAGGCATTCTCAACCTCTCACCTACATTTCAATTGGGCAAGTACCACATCAAACTCCTCTCCAAAGGACTCTCATTTGTTCCCACCTCGCATCAACATCCAAACATTAGGGAATTGAACAGATTTCAAATTCAACAATACCATCGGAGGATTAAATTGGCAGATTTCTTTAAAAGTGGAACAACAAGCAAACTCCAACCCCCTTCATTTCATCTTCCCAATGGGAACCTCCTATCTATAAAATCAAACCGGAAATCTTGGAATTGATACAACAAGACAAAATTGGGGTGAAGAAAATTCCTATCGAAAAAGTAAATGACAATCTTACCATGGAGGAGGAAAAGGCCCTTAAACAATTAAAACAACAACATTCCATTATAATAAAACCGGCGGACAAAGGGTCCACGATCGTTATAATGGATAAGGAGGACTATAGAACGGAAGCTATGAGACAACTCCAGGACCCAGAATTTTACAGGGAGTTACAGGGACCTATCTACCCACAAACCCAAAATGAAATCAGGAGACTACTCACGCAACTCAAGGAATCAAAACTCATTAACAGAAAACAATTGGTATACTTATTAGGCACAAACCCACCGAGACCTAGATATTTCTACCTATTACCCAAAATACATAAACAATTGAAGGATTGGACATTACCAAATCGAATTCCCAAAGGTAGACCTATTGTCTCGGATTGTGGGAGTGAGTCTTATGGATCCGCTGAACTAGTTACACACTACTTGAAGCCATTGGCGATGAAGCATCCCAGTTACATCAGGGATACGGGAGATTTCCTGCAAAAAATCAAGGGTCATAAGGTCACAGAGGACAGTCTCCTCTTCACAATGGATGTGGAGAGCTTATACACAAACATTGAAACATCCAGGGGCCTGGAAGCAATCAGGGAATGTTTCCGGGAGAATCCAAACCCGAACCGTCCGGACGATATAATCCTGGAACTCCTTAGACTGAACCTGGAAAACAATGACTTCAAATTTGATGACAAATGGTTTTTACAAATTAAGGGCACGGCAATGGGCAAAAGATTTTCACCAGCCTATGCAAACATTTACATGGGGAAATGGGAAAGGGAGTGCTTTCAAAAATGCACTAAACTGCCGGATGCCTACTATAGATACTTAGACGACATTTGGGGAATTTGGAACTATAACTATGAAGATCTGATCAACTTCACTGAAATCCTGAATAATCATCATCCATCAATTAGGGTCAAACTGACTTGGGACCCCAATCAGGTGGTTTTCCTGGACACTGTGACATTTAAAGGGGAAAATTTTCAGGAGAACGGGACACTAGACAGCAAAGTACATTTTAAAAACACAGACTCACACCAACTTTTACACAGGCACAGCTTTCACCCCAAACACACATTTATTGGCATTCTCAAAGCACAATTAATTAGGTTCAACAGAATTTGCTCAAACACTCAGGATAGGGATACAGCCACACAGACACTTTTTCGGGCACTACGAAAACAGGGATACACAAGAATAATTTTACAAAAGATAAAGAAGGAAGTTTTTGGAATCAGGACCACCCAAAATAAAAATAACCAAAATGAAAATCTACACACTATTCCTCTGATTGGAGCTTTCTCTAAATTCACATAAAAAACACACAAAATAATTAAAGAAAATTTTGAACAATTACAGAAGGAGCTACCACAGGCCCAAAATTGGAGGGTCATTTCAACATTTAAGAAAAACCCGAGTCTTAAGGACATATTGGTGCATGCCAATTTCAGTCGCTGCCGTAGACCGACACAGATACACAATGTACCTCTCTTCCGGAGCAGAAACACCAACAGACGCTGGTCCATTCCAAAAAGAATCACCTGGAAACACAAAAATGTCATTTACATAATCTGGTGCAAAATACAATATATTGGTGAAACAGGAAATACACTACACAGAAGATTGAGTGCACACAAATCCAACATCAAACACAACAGGAAAGCAGAAACAACCATCGTCAAACACTTTCAGATACATGGGGTTGAATCTATTAGGGCCAGACCTATCGCACACAATCCAAATTGGACTAAGAGGGAGAGATGGTTACAGGAGCAAATTTGGATCAAAAGATTTGACACAATTATACCAAGAGGTTTGAATGAGAGGGGTCCATCTAGGACAATTAATTCTTAATTCCATGACTTGGATTAATGGAATACACACTTTCACTATTATCTTACTCTAAACCTAATCAACTGAGTCAGATCTTGAACTTTACTATAATTGTTGATTTTAAACTTAATTAATGGAACTTTGAATTTCACCAAAACCTCTGATTTTAAATCTAACTAATTAAAATTAGACCTTGAACTTTATTATAATTGTTAACTCTAAACTTAACTTTTTAATTGGAATTCTAACTCCACTATAATTTCTTAGCTTTAAAAACCTAAACAATTAAGTTTTAGTTTTTATTTTTGAACCCAATTATAATTTTGGACCCTGAAACATAACCAACTAAGTTTGAAATTCACCATAACCTTTGTTCTTAAACCTAATTAATTAATGTAGACCTGGACCTTAACTAAAACTGCGGATTCTAAACCTAAGTAATTAATTTGAAAGGTGAAAATTCACCATATCCTCTGACTATAAATCTAACCAATTAATTTATTTTTGAATCTCATTATGACCCTTGATCCTAAAGCAGGCATGTCCAAAGTCCGGCCCGGGGGCCAATCACGGCCCGCGGTCAGATTTCATACGGCCCGCAGCTTCGGTTTTATAATGTATTATTTATGGCCCGCCTGCACCGTGAAACAGAATAAATAAGTCATAAAACTTGAAACTGTAATTCCTCCTTTCACCAAATGGTGGCAGCACCACTTTAATACTATCAGTCTGCCTCCGTGCAGCGAACCCCTCTCCACTCATTTCTGCCATGGACACTGCAAAGAAAACAAGTTTACAGTGAGGGCCGCCGCTTTCAAGAGAGATGGGAATTATAACACTTCTTCACTGAAAATCAAGGCAATTGTGCTTGTCTAATTTGTGAGACGGTTGCCTTGTTTAAGGATTTCAACGTAAAAGGACACTACCAGACTAAACATGCTAACACATACAACAAGCTAACAGGAAGTGACTGTGCTGAAAAAGTGAAGCAGCTCCAAGCTGCACTGGCATCACAACAGCGATTCTTCACGCGGGCCTGTGAGTCAAAAGAAAATACCACCAAAGCAAGCTACGAAGTTAATGTTAATAGCTAAACATGGCAAACCTTTTACTGAAGATACATTTATCAAAGACTGTGTTATGAAAATGGTGGAGAACATTTTGCCCTGAGAAGAAGCAAGAATTTGAGAAAAATGTTTGCCTGGCACGTAACAGTGTGGCTCCGAGAGTTGAGGACATGAAACTGAGTGTTTTGAACGGCAACATCTGTCACTATCAGCAGTGAAAAGCCAAAAGAACATTTATGCACCTGGATTTATGGCACTTATTTTTATTAAACTCTTGAGTAAGATTTGGTTATGAACCTGTAGATATTGTAAATGACGAGCAAAATTCACTTGTTTTAAGATTTAATAATAATAGACAACTTTGCATTACTTTAACTCCTGTTTAAAATGTTCTTGATGCAAAGATATTTTTAAACTCATGTAAATTTAAGGTATTTCATACAGTTTGTTCAATGTTATCTGACTCTCCAGATATGAAAGAAAGGCAGAATTTGTGTTTTTAGAGTTGTTCTCATTTGCCTGAGTGGCTTATATTTGTTTGTTTTTTTTTTGTCATTTGAAAAATAAAGGTAATTGTGACAATGAAAATTGTTTTATAACAGTGTGTGAAACTTTTGTAGTTAAAAAATGTCCGAACAAACTATTGGCCCCCGGGCATCTTCACTTGATCAAATCTGGCCCTCTTTGCAAAAAGTTTGGACACCCCTGTCCTAAAGCATAACCAGTTAACTTTGAAATTCATCATTACCTTTGATTTTAAATCTAACCAATTAAATTAGTCCTTGAATTTCGCTATAACTGTTGACTCCAAACCTAACTTATTGTGATTTTGAACTTCACCATACCCCTTGACTCTAAATCTAACCAACTAACTTGTATTTTTGAACCTCATTATGACCTTTGACCTTAAAACACAACCAATTAATTTTGGAATTCATCATAACTTTTGATTCTAAACCTAACCATTTAAATTAGGTCTTCAACCTCGATATAAGTGTTGACTCTAAACAGAATTCTTAGTTTGAATTTTTAACTTCACTATAATTTCTAGCTCTAAAATCTAACTAATTAATTTTTAATTTATATTCTTTTTATTTTATTTTATTTATAGGCCTGTCACGATAAACGATAAATCGATTAATCGTACGATAAATTAAAACTATCGACGTCATTTCAATTATCGGCACTATCGTCTCTTCCGCCCTTTTTCTCTTTCTGTTGATGACACCGAATGAAAAAAGGCTCAACTCCGGTGCTTTCCACTGACCCTCCCTTCCTCATTTACTTAGTGTAAAGTCCAGCACACACGACACGATCTTAGAGCTGTCGGCCCATTTTCAAAAGATCACACATTAGCCGACAGAAATCCTAGCTATAACGGTTCGAGGCATTAATCCAGGCATTAATCAATGCTTTACTACAATCTACCTGCAATGCATGTCCTGACTGAATGAAAATCATTAGAACCTATTTACGTCACGTTAACGAAGAACAGCTGAAAAGTTACAGGGTTTATCAACTGCGGCAGCAATTTCGCTTCAACTCCTCCTCTTGTCATTTCTATATTCTTTGCATGTTGAATAAACATTAATGTTGTTTCCACATATCATCTCCAATGTCCGCTGGACTTCGGGTTGCTCCGTGTCAGCTGTTTGGGATTCCCCGAAGTAATTTCCCCTCAGAAAGCACGGAGGAGAATCCGCGCTTTCTGATTGGCTACCTGTCACATTCAACAGGCTGGAAAAACCCCTGATTTGGATCGGAGTGGCAACGACTATCTACCATAACACACCACACAATCTTAGAAAGACCAACGTTCTAAGATTGTTGTATGGGAAAAAATAGGAGCAAAAAATCATGTAGTGTGAAATATTGCATCAGGTAGTCGATGTGCCCATCTTCTCTATTTAAATTTAATTATTACTGAAGGGCAACATAGTATACACACTTCATAATCTGCAGTCTTTAGGTTGAATGCAGTATTTATTTCCACTTTGGCTTTATGTTGTTTAGTTTTTATCAAGTACATTTTTTGTTAATGGGGACTGAGAATCCATTTTGTTTTTGGTTGTTTTGTTTATTTTGTTTATCAGTTCCAGTGTTAAATATTCTTTAGAAAATAAAGAGTATCTATCTTTGGCAGGAAATCGCATGCATTATTATGTCATTTCCATTACATCAATGTAAAAAGGTCTTCAAACAATATTATCGTTTATCGCAATAATTTTTTGAGACAATTAATCGCTCAGCAAAATTTGCTATCATGACAGGCCTATAGATGATGTAGTGGTCTTCAGTGACACATGGGCTGAACACATGCAACGTATCCGGAAATTGTTTCAGCGTCTTCAGGATGCTCGTTTAACTGTAAACTTAGCAAAATGTGGCTAAATCTTTCCCTTTTCAAGTTCTCACTAAGACATTTTACAAAAACCGCAACTGTAAATTAACAGTCTTAACTTCACTCAAAATCCCTTCAATTACCTTTAATTGCCTATTTACATGCTGCAGTTTAGTTAGCAGATCTAGTCTTATTTTAAAAAATAAAAATAAATATGGGGGTATGGCTATTTTATTTGTCTTTTCTTTGATGTCCAGAAGAGATCATGGTGCACTTTGAGCTGTGTGAAAATAACATTTAATAAACTTTGATTGCAGACTTTTGGGGCAAAGCCTTTGATCTTCTAAAAGCTACAGATCTACCACTGCTCAGAGCTACAGTACATGTGTTAGTTTGAGTTTTCCACACACAACATGTCTGTGGTTTCTCCATAACTAAGAAAATACAGTGTGAGACATTTAGGCCAGAATATATTTAACATAAACAGTGGTAAATGCATTGTTTTGAACTTATGTTTTCCTATGATGTTACTCCAAAAGCTTAGAAGAAAAACAGATGATCATTCAATTTATTTTATTATGTATCATTTTTCAAAAAGAAGCATAAATTGAGTTTCTTGTGAAAGGATGTCATGACCAACGACAACTGTCGGACATAATCAAAGCTTTCCACAAAGAAAAAAGCTTTAGAGTTTTCTTTCGAATCCAGAGGATGATGTTATTCGTACGCTCTAAAGTCAGAGATTTCTCTGAAGTGAAGGTCTGCCGGATAATCTTGCCATGTCACAAACTTTTTCACCAACAATGAAGGGAAACGTCAGTTAATACTTTTGTAAATGGAATATGTAGTCAAACTCATTTTAACTTGGAAAACAATTTCCTGAGTGACATATTCGACTTGACATTAAGGTCAGTGTTAAGTTTTATCAAACAATCGAAGCTTACGGTGAAGTGGCTCAGATGAACGTCGCCTATGTGAGACAGAGGCCGTCAATTTTGTCTGAAAACGTCTTTCCTCCAGGTCTGGGTTTGTCTCTGCCTCAGGTGGAGGAGTATAATATAAAGATGGATAAACAGATCAAGGCATTTTTCCCAGCAAAGCAGGTTCAGCCTGTTACTGTAAGAAAATCTAAATTTGTAAAACTGTCAGCAATCCCATTCTCACATCTAACCATGAGATATGGATTATGACAAAAAGAATAAGATCAAAGTTACTGGGCAGAAAGATGTCTGAATTTTTCTTCTAAACTTGTTGCCTTCTATATTTTGTCAGATAAGAAGAAGAAAATGATGGAAGAACTTAAAAAAATAATCTAGAGACCCAACATTTAGCTTTAGCAAGACGTAGAGACACTCCTCTTAGTTTATAAATTGGCACCAAAATACATTAAACACTTATTGCTATTGTTATACCAACCTTCCAACCAATCAGATCTTCTGTTTCAAGTCTACTTAGCAACCCAGAACAACTGGAACATTTTAAAGTGTAGGTTTTTTTTGCTGTGCTTGCATACTTTTTTTGTTCTTCTTTAATTCATGCAAAGCTCTTTGAACTGACTTATTCCTGAAAAAGGGCTATACAAATAAAACTTCATCAGTATGATTTGCAAAGCTACTACATGTTCAGTTTTTATAGATGGCTAATTTTTATTCAAATGAAGGAAATTGAGGACTGATTAAAATTTTTTTATCTAAGAGAATAATGAATGCTTATTTTGTATGTGTTGGCATGAAACACAAATTTTTTTTTTTTTTTTTTTTGAAGAGTTGCGGAATACTTTGGTACATAAAACCACACCAGGGTGTTAAGTTTATTAGTTTGACTGTTCCCTAAAAGAAAAAGCAAAACACCCTAATTAGTCTTTAGTGTCCAGCCTGCCTTCACTTCTCAGGCTGCAGCAGTCGTCACCAGGGGAAAGTGTCGGTACAATGTGTTCTGTGTTTGACAGGGTAAATACAGGAGTCCTGCGGTTTTGCTCCTCTCCAGAATTGTTCAGAAGCCATCTTTGGTTGCAAGGGAGGAGTCTTATGATAGACTGAAATGCTTCGTTTGACTTCTGCTCCCACAGGAAGGATTTTGCTAAATTAAATTCCTGAAAAGAAGAAATATTAATAGTGTGTTTACTCTAACTAGGCTCTGGTGTTTAGGGTGATGCAAACTCAGCAGATGGAATAAAACAGCAGTAGCATATGATTTCTTCCCTTTACTTCCAATCAGTGTGCAGGAAATGCAGAGGCACTCCATGCAGTAATGAGACTCAGATATTCACAATGAGCTTTCTACAGATGGAAAAGCAAATGCACCGCTTCCTGTCCATAATGTTTTAGACCCTTGGACTCGTGAAGCATCCTCTCCAGTCAGTGTGAAGGTTCCTCTGGGCTGTCAATATTCTAAGAAAATGACTTATTTCTCCAGATTAGAAATTCAACTTTAATAATATAATGTGAAAATTGGGAAATGATGGTGTAGGATGCCAATGAACTTTCTATTATTTTCATGTCTATGCAAAATGTATATAGTTCATATATAATTTGATATATATAGTTTGAAATTGTTTTCAACCAAGAAGTTTGTTTCTGATTGAAAGTGAAACACAGAATAAGCAAAAATACACTTTGAAAATACACTGCCTGGCCAAAAAAAAAGTCGGCACCAAAAAATGGTCACACTCTCTAATATTTTGTTGGACCGCCTTTAGCTTTGATTACAGCCCGAATTCGCTGTGGCATTGTTTCAATAAGCTTCTGCAGTGTCACAAGATTTATTTCCATCCAGTGTTGCATTAATCTTTCACCAAGATCTTGTATTGATGATGGGAGAGTCTGACCACTGCGCAAAGCCTTCTCCAGCACATCCCAAAGATTCTCAATGGGGTTAAGGTCTGGACTCTGTGGTGGCCAATCCATGTGTGAAAAAGATGTCTCATGCTCCCTGAACCACTCTGTCACAATGTGAGCCCGATGAATCCTGGCATTGTCATCTTGGAATATGCCCGTTCCATTTGGGAAGACAAAATCCATTGATGGAATAACCTGGTCATTCAGTATATTCAGGTAGTCAGCTGACCTCATTCTTTGGGCACACAATGTTGCTGAACCTAGACCTGACCAACTGCAGCAACCCCAGATCATAGCACTGCCCCCACAGGCTTGTACAGTAGGCACTAGGCATGATGGGTGCGTCACTTCACCTGCCTCTCTTCTTACCCTGATGCGCCCATCACTCTGGAACAGGGTAAATCTGGACTCATCAGACCACATGACCCTCTTCAATTCCTCCAGAGTCCAATCTTTATGCTCCCTAGCAAACTGAAGCCTTTTTTTCTGGTTATCCTTACTGATTAGAGGTTTTCTTACGGCTACACAGCTGTTCAATCCCAACCCCTTGAGTTCCCTTCGCATTGTGCATGTGGAAATGCTTTTGCGTTCACAATTAAACATACTCCTGAGTTCTGCTGTTGTTTTTCTTCGATTTGATTTGACCAAACGTTTAAGTAATCGCCGATCACGATCATTCAGGATTTTTTTCCGACCACATTTCTTCCTGAAAGACGATGGATCCCCACCATCCTTCCAGTTTTTAATGATGCGTTGGACAGTTCTTAACCCAATTCTAGTAGTTTCTGCAATCTCCTTAGATGTTTTCTCTGCTTGATGCATGCCAATGATTTGACCCTTCTTAAACAGACTAACGTCTTTTCCACGACCACAGGATGTGTCTTTTGCCATGGTTGTTTAAGAAATGAGGAGTTACTCATTGCATCAGCTGGGGTTAAATAACTTGTTGCCAGCTGAAAGATAATCGCCTATGCAGTACTTATCCAATAGGAGGCTTGTACCTACTTGCTTAGTTAAATCCAGGTGGTGACTTTTTTTTGGGCCAGGCAGTGTATGTTGTGCTGTGTTTTGGAGATCTTTATGCCATTTAACATAATACATTTTCTACAGATATTTGTTCTGTAAGAATTGAGGCTTGTTCTGCTTATAATTTACCAAACAATTAAAAGTAAGCCAAATAAGTCCCTTTTTAAAATGTCACGTTGAGATTGTTAAGGTTTCTCGGACAAAATGACCCCCTCCTGCAGTTCCAGATTTTAACAAACCTGTCTGCAAAAAAAATGAAAGTCCTGGAAACGAAAACCTCAGGTTTACCTTTTTACTTGAAAATAAATCATATAAGGGAGCATTAATCTTTTGTCAGGCGCACATGTAGGCAGCAAAGAATAATGTCACACACACAGAGAGAAAGAGAGAGTGAGGAAACACATTTTATGGTTGTGTAATGTGACAGTCTGACAGAAGCTGTGCCATAGAAAATCAAAAACAAGAAAGATCACCGTGACCTGACTTCAGACTGTTCTTGTTGACACCCTTACATCTGAAAAATCATATCATCTCAAACATTTCTGTCACACTTCCATGCTGTTGTTGTGGCATCATATGTGACGAAATGGGTCCTTGATTTCTGCCTCAGATTGAATGCATTCAATCTGTTCTTTTCCAACATCTTTGAGACATTTTTGTTAAACTTAGTGGAGACTGACTGCTGGAAAAGATGAACACATTCAGCTTTGAGGTGAAAACATCTGGAAGATTCAAAATCTCAGCAAGGCGAGTGAAAAAACTAAGAAGTTGAGAACATAAAGATTTTTTTTTTAATGGAGACAATAATGATGGTGCTCACAGCATGATTTTGTCTGTAAATTATTTACTACCATATAAAAAGATTTACATTTTTGAAAACTAAATAACGGAAACTGGCATTAATTCATAACGCCTCGCAGTTTTTACAGTCAATTAAAGTTCAAAAACCAAGATTTTAAAATAAATATGTTTTTCTATATCTATTTATCTTTGACGTGGTCAAGAACTGCATCACATGTGAGCTGACAGCAGTCTAACTAATGCAGGATTAATTACTGGTGTCTGTCAAGGCATCCCAACCAAAGATTAACGCTAATATACATAAATCTGCTCAAACAGCTCCCAAGCTTCCCACAGCGGCACTTATTAACCCCGATTTGGCTTTGTCTCCTAGATGTTTCATGATGAATTTATCGCATAATGTCTGAAAAACACTAGACGTCATGTCAAAACAATCTGTTGCTAAATGAATAGAAATAAAACCCACTTTCCAACAACGGCAACATCTAGGGGGCATGTTAAACTTTGTCTCTTCTTTTTTTTTTATTGTGTCTTCAGAATGCATAAAGGCATTTTTTATAGTTTCTTGATGAATCCAGTGATGTGATCGTGTCCTCAGACAGACCTTTAAAAAAAGCTTGAAGAGCCTAATCACACTTCCACCAGACTCGTCGTCACGTCTCTCTCTCTGAGTCGGTTCCTGTATCTTGACAGGAACACTCAGTTTTCATTGGTTGTGCGAAAATCAGCTTTCTCGGCACACAATGCAGCTCCAAGCTCCACATTTGTTCTGCTTCTGTCTGACCATACTGTAGCAAGCATCTCATTATGAGAATACATATTAATTAACATATTTGCAATGATTAATCTAAACTTTTTTCCCCCTGTTTCCAGCTTAAACAGCCCTGTTTTTTTTTCCAGCAGTCATTATCTTTTAGGACAGGTGTTTGTCCATGTGAGTGTGTTCTCCAGTAAATGTGTATTTGTCGGTCAAGGCTGGCAGAAAAAAAAGTATCATCTGGAGAACCATCTGCTCGTCTTTCAATCAGCAAATGCTTTCTTGCTTGAGACAAACACCCAAAATGTCCAGAGTGGTTGGACCGCACACAGAAAGAGATTTGGAAAAGGAAGAAATTGGTAGGAAAATTAAACTGACTTCAATCAGTGTTTTCCACACTTTGTTTGCTTTTGGCAGCTGGTGGATTTAATCAGTTGTGTTGTGCATTAACAGTGTTTTCTCATTCATCTGAGAGACATCAAAACATGAATATCAAAGGCAGCCTTTGTATCTTTGTTGTGAGACCCTCTTTGTCCTCAAGCACATTTTTCCACACTTTGTTCTGGTTGAATTGTATGCATTTCTAATCGCATGAATTAGGCTGAAGGAGTCAGTTGGATGAGTTTTTTTGTTGTCATATCTTTCCTTATTTCTGCTTTTCTGCCTTTTAGTTCCGATTTCTTTCACCATTTTCTGCTGTCCATTCTCCTTTTTTACACAAAAGTCAGGATTTCCACGTTTCCATAAGCAGGTTTTATGAAGTCGAGATCCAAGTTGGGGAAAGTTGGACGTTTCAAACTTGAAATTGAAACAGTTGGATGTGATTTCATCCAACTTAATGTTAGATGTCATAGTTTTGACCTCAGAAGAACCGTAAGTAGCAGTGGTATCTTAATCTGTGTTCACTTCTTGTATTAGCTTAGCTTATCCTCACAGTGCTCAATTTTTTCTTCATGTTGCATTTGGAAAATATGAAGAAAAGATCAATGATTTTTAACAATTCATCCTTTTGATTGTTGGAGGTCAATGCCCTACCAGATTTTTTTTTGATTTTTGCTCAAAAATAATTGCCAAGATTTCCTCAAGTTGTACTTGTTTGAAAATCGTCATTCTAATGTATGTGTCACGAAACGGTGTGTTGAGGTGAGGGGTGGTGAGGCAGACACTGTAGACCCAGGTAGGAGGAATAGTTGAATTTAATAAAGAAAAACACAGTCCAGCAACGGGCAGCACGGCCGAGCAGAAGCCAGGGCTCGACGCCGGTAGCAACCGTTAACACGACTGGACACGAATGAACACGCACGTTAGACACTGAATTGACAAGGACCCGACCAGGAACAAGGAATACAGGTGGAGTTAAATACACAGCGGGTAATCACAGAACGAGACACACCTGGGAACAATCAAGGGGAAGACAGGACAACACGAAGACTCGGGGACACAGAAAACTCTAAATAAATACACAGAAAACACAGAACATGACGGTATGTCCCACGTTGAACACACTGGCGAATCCATTGAGTTTAGCAACTGTTTTAGTTAACAATTAAACAGCTGTTAATGTTTAACTACTGTTTAAACATTAACAAGAGTTATGTTTAAACATTAACTGTTTAAACAGTTAATGGACAAGTGTGATGTTTAGTCACTCTTGCTTTGGTGACCAAAATGGATCAAATACTGATGCCAAACATCCAGTCACATTCTATTCAAAAGAAGTCTTTTGGGCTCTGAAGAGAAATAAAATCCTAAGCGCTTTGTCCCTCTAATCATAATCAGGACTTTCAGGATGACAACAATATATCCTGATTCAGAAAATCAGAATCTCCTACCAAATCTTTTCTTTTCTCAGATTTTCCCCTGTTCTCAGCCGAGGGACATCTTGTTGGTTTAAAGCAGGGGTGTCAAACTCAATTTCACCAAGGGCCACTTCAGCATATTGGCCACCCTCAAAGGGCCACATTGACGGTATAAATCAGGAATGCCCAAGTGCAGTCCTCCAGACTGCAACTTTTAGATGCGTCCCTGCTAAAACGTACCCCAGACAAAAAGTTGACTTCCCTCATTAGCAGCAACTCAGTTCTGTAGAGGCCTATGAATGAGTCAATGATCCAGGTGTGTTAGAGAAAGAACGCATCTAAAGTTGCAGAGTGAAAGGTCTGGAAAACTAGACTTGGGCAACCCTAGCATAAATGTATTAAAATACAATGTTAAAAATAAATTAAACAACACCTCATATTGTTAAATGACTGATTTTATGTATTCAAGTTTTAAATATTACATTTGCATGGATGCAAAATTACTGCTCAGTTTAAAAATATGCTCAGTATTTTTAAACTGCTCAGCTAAACTTCGCTCTTTAGCTTGTTAGCTTGTCGATGTTTCAGTTTTATTCCCTGGGAAAATTAATCTTTGTCTGCTTTAAAGATAAGCAGACAAAGAATAAAAACAAGTTTTGATATTAACTCTCAATGTGTTCATTCACAAAACTTTTTCGTTATTTCTTACACAACGAACATGTATGTCACATAAGAACAAAACAATGAGGTGATGCTGCCTGTCCTTGAACACAAAGCTGACCCTCTTCACCCTGTCACCAACTCACACACATCCTCACTGTGTTGTGTAAATAAACAAAACACAAGCAAAATCAATAAACTATATTCATATTCCAGTATACTGAGTTTTGGTTTTACATTCATTCTATTTAAATTTGGTTTGTTCGTGCTTACCAATGTTTTCCCCTGGTCAGTTCGTCGATGTCTGGTTTTAGTTCTATTCTGTGGAAATCCGCAAAATGGCGTGTAGATTTTCGTCAGTAATGCGCGATCTGGTCTTGGTCTTGTTTAAATTCATTATTGAAAACATCTGTTCGCACAGATAGGTGCTTCCAAACATGGACAAAACACGAGCTGCATGGAGTCGAAGCTGTGGCATCAAATCAGGGGGCAGGAGACGGTAAAAGTCCTCGATTGAAACGTCACGGAACTTCGCTCCTTAGCTTGTCGATGTTTCAGTTTTATTCGCTGGGAAAATTAATAATCAGCTTGAGGTGACTCTGCTGCACTCTAGTGGCGAGAAGCAGTAATGTTGGCTGGTAAGAATCTGAAGGCATTATGGGAGATGTAGTTTGTAGTCAATTCGTGCTCAAAACCTATTTTAACTCCTATTAATACCTTTAAACCACATGTGTCAAACTCAAGGCCCGCGGGCCACATGTGGCCCGCTACGTCATTTTATGTGGCCCTCTCCCCCCACCCCCACCGTTTTACAGCCCTATTGATTGACTTAATGAATGCATCATTTGGGCATGCAATCAATGAGACATTTGAAATTCAGTGACAGGGATTGCCTTATTAAATGAGACTAACTTAAGTATGTGTGTGTTGTGTTTTTACCGTTTGGATCCAGATCTCCAGCTTGGTAACAATGCCACACAAATTAATTGAAGTCAATTGGGTAGTAAAGGTTGTACAGAAGAGTATGTGAGTAGTATTTTACTTGTTTTGCTTCTAATAATAAAGTACTGCCTCGGTAATTATATAGTTTATCACCTTTATGGTGGATTTACCTCTTCCTGTTCGAATATTTCACATGTACAGAGCTAAATAACTTCTATTTTACCATCAGTCCTGCACTTTATATTTTATATTTATATTCATATTTTATACTGTATTTTATTTTATTCTGGAGTAACCTCACAACATTGGAAGCTCAAAACACTGTCCTGAGCCGTATGCAACAAAATTTCGTTCTGTATACACCCTGTGCATGCAAAATGACAATAAAGTCAGTCTAAGTCTAAGTTATATCTGTCTCTATATAAATTATAAATCCCAAAACCAAACTTGCTAAATTTGCTGTTTTTAATGGTAAGTGTTTGACATTCAATTCTGAAAATTATTAGCTGTAGCTTATTGCCCATTTGTGTGGATCCCATGACATTAGTATGAAATAAAACAATGTTATCCAGAGAAAAATTATTGCCTGTCCTTATTTTTTGTTGGTGCACTTCACATAAAAGTCGGTCTTACAGTATTTTACTGGTATTAAGAAGAGAGGAAACCTCCCTGCAGGGATCTTCTATGCTTACAGAGAATATTATCCCCCGCTAACAAACTGTCAAACTTACTGTTGAGATGAAGCAAAGTTGGGGAAAAAAAGAGAAAAAAATGCTCCTGTAGGGAGAACAATGATGGATATAATTTTCTGCAAGGGTGGTGATAGGATGTGAACGATAGGAAAAGCTAATTGCTGTATCAAAGTTTGAACTGTCACAACCCATATAAAATATTTTACTGGCATATTGTGACATTTTTTGTCACAGGTGACAATCTAAGAGCAAAAAATGACATGAAAGGGTAAGAAAAAATGGGTTGAGCTTTTCTCCTGGATGTCCCCTGTCTTTTCTGTCTGTCAAGTCCGGGATTTAACTAAAGCTTCGTGGCTCGGATCTAAACGGTTGGCAGGTTTCTGTCTCACATCACTGGACTAAAGGCTGAGTCACGACAAGGCAGAGCAGAAAAGTGGATGTGTCTGAATCACAGAAGCACGACTCTGAAGCCTTCATGTTTGATTTCACACCAGGACTTAGGTCCTTAAAGGCTTCAGACCTACTTCTAACAATTTTATTCCCAACACTGCACAGACCTTTTGTAAATTCAGCTAAATTAAAATGTAAATAAAAAAGAATTTGGTCTTTACCAGTGCTTGAAATTTAAATTTAACCTGAAGTGCACAGAAATAAACACACTCCACTCTGTCATTATATAATAACGTTAAATGGAGAAGGTCTGTGCAAAAAGAAAAGTCTGCACATGTTGCTTCTGTAGGATGTAAGAAGGAAAGTAGCAACCAGGTGCTGCCAGTTAGACAGTCTTGACCAATTCTATAAATGTAGACTTTTGACAGTCTGGAGTGTACAGGTGTATTTTACAGCTGCATGCTAAGACCTTGGAGAGAAACTTGTTCCTATTCATCAATTTGAAAAGTTTATAAAACTATTCCCCAACAATTGTATGTCTATCATTCTACCGCGAGCAAAATTTATGGACAGGTTTCAGGGATCTTGTTTATGTCCCATCAAAAATGGTTGATTATATATGATTAATTCTTTAAGAATTGGCATGAGACTTTCACTTATAATGCAGGACAAATATTATAAGTGAAATAATCTGCCAGTGCAACTGCTCCATTTTTATCAATAAAAAGGAGTAATTCATTGAAAATAAGCTGAAATTTACCTGTAAGTTAGTTTTGTGAAATTTTAAATGTACTCATTTATTTGCATTAGAAACTAGATCCAAAATATTTCAATATGTGAAGCATAAGCTATACATTAACTATATTTTGATGACATTCTCTAAGTTTGTCCAACTTTTTCCTTTTGAAGCTAGAATTTTTAATAGTATCACTCTTTTAATCAACAATTATCAGTTATTAAGCAGAAAATATTTACCAAGAACAGCCTGTTAGCTAAATGTTAAACTGTTGTGCCGTTGCAGGTGACAGATCATACAGAATCTTATTCACCACATATTGATGGATAATTTTGTTAGACTTTATGCTCCTGGTGGATGAGATTAGTCATTCCTTCTGTACTTCATCTTGCTCTGACTTTTGAGAACCATTCACTTTGTGACAATGTGTCACATGGCTTTTTTGAGTCTTTCTAATTAATAACTTTTTTTCCCCTAAAATGGAAATTTAAATAATCCACATTGCAGATTAAAACTGTTGGTTATTTAATGAGTCATGCTGAGGCAGTTGTGTTACTTATGGTAGAACTAGTTTACTACAAACATTACATAGTAGTGAAGCTGCAGTCTTTTTGTTTACCAGACAGAGAACCTGTGGTCTGCATCCTGTTGACTCCACTTTGAAGGTGCCCATGGGCTTTAATTAGGCCGCGGAGGGAAACGGCTGTAAATGTCCGGGGCTCCTTTGACATGCGAACTGGCAGGCTGACAGACAAGCAGATGTTGAAGTCGAGCTTGCCTTCTTCTTTTGTGTGGAAGGCTCTGCTGTGGTTGGCCGCTTTTAAAAGACACACAGTGTGATGGAGATTAGGAGCAAGCTGTGCAACCGGTGTTTAGTGGGTCGAGTGGGATGGCGGGCAGGCAGGGGGCAAATTTTGCATATCAAAGCCAAGCTAACAGAAAGAAGAGCGAACATCGGGCATGGCGATCTCCACTCTATCATGTTTGAAACGTCATGATAGGAGGCAGAAGAGAAACACTCTGAAGATAAGAATGCAAGTGAGACGGATTCACTGAGCATGACTGATTTATCGGCAAATTAAGGGTTTGTCTTTATCTTGCTTTAACTCCTTGTCAATACATCCTACCACGCAGGGTGGTGATGTGTGTGTGGGTGTGTGTGTGTGCTCAGCTGTGATTGCTAGCTTAGAGAAACACAACTGAACAGTGCAGTTTGAAAGAAGAAAACTGCTTCTAAGATTGCAATCTTACCAAAAAGGGGAGATTTTGTCTAAAATTAATATAGTAGTCTTTCATATGAATGAAAAGATTAGTTTGAGTTTTATACTCTCTGCTGCAGTGATGTAAGTCAACAAGTTCTCATTTCCAGGCCATGAATTACTGCCAGCTGAAGCGTTTCAGAAACTGGCTTCTGTGTTATGATTATAGCTGTAAGAGTTTTTGAAATGGTCTGAGGAGCTCAGTAGCTCCTTCAAGGGTTTTTTTCTGGAAGATTGATATTAAAAATTCAATTTGGTTTATTCAATTCAGTCCATTTATATTGCTCCAATCCACAGCAAGCGTCATCTTCAGGCATTTTACAAGACAAACAGATCCAGTTCATAACCAGAAATATATAATCAAAATAAATCTAATATCTGATTCATACAGATGGATTCAATAACATTCACTCAGACCAAGCAATTCCTCATCCTGAGCAAATATTCAGCAACTGCTAGGAGGAACAAACTCTTTCCTACAAAATCGGACCCGTTACGAGCCGGAGGTATGAGACTTTACATCGATTTTGATTCGATCCAATACCAAGTTAAAACGGGGCCAGTATTGCCGATACCAATATTTATAATTTTATGTTTGAAATATCATCAAACTTCTGACCTTTAGGCATTTTTGTGTTTTTTTCCATTGAATTAGATTGTTAAAAAACAGAATTTATAGGTGCCTACCAAATACTTCAACATATTTACAAGATTTCCACTTTTTTTTCTAAATAAAGTGCAAAAAGTTATTAATTTCTGAGAAAATCTAAGCAAAATCTTTTATAGTAGAATTAAGAAACTATAATACAAAAATGAAATAAAACTTCAAGACATTCTCAAACTAAAGTATCACTTATCATGCTAGTACCTGATACTGATGCCAACTTGGCATCAATATTATTATTTTAAATGGATCTGCTTTTCATATCATAATCTGGTTTTAATATCTCAAGCTTGACTTATTGCACAATAGAATATTTTCTTTAATATATTTGCAGAGACTGTAAAATATGAGTTCGATAACTTAATGTTCAATTAACTTCCACAGCTTTTGATGAGTTCTACTTTGAAGATCATTGTTAAATAAAAGAAACTGATATTCTATACAGAATACAAATGTCTAATTGAAACCTCATACAAACATCTGATTATTCCGGCCAAAAGATTATGCCAGCTAGTTTTGGAATACCCTGAAGCATAATAAAAACCACATAGAAAGAACCACATCTAAAAACAGCATCTCTCCCTCATTAATTGGGTTCTTTTATCCAAGGCTGAAAGCACCTTTTGTTGGCCTCGTTCGCAATTACCCCGCATGATTAAATCCTTCTATAACAACATTTTGTGTTATTAATAACACCTCCATTCCAGGTATTACAGAGGACAAAAGCAATCCAACAAACCAAATCACCAATGGGTCATTTACTACTTCCTTTATAATTTTACAACCTCATCCTACTTACATCCCCCAAAAAATTAGCTTCATCTGTAACTTAGCGACACCCATTGCCTCAGAATTAATGTCATTACTCTCCATCCGGCCGTGGAGCTATGCTGCATGACCATTAGAGTGTGACAACATGGATTATTTCCCATCATGCCCCGGAGAGTTACAGGCTGCCAGGGTGGGCTGATGGGGGGCAGCGACAGGAGAAGACAGAGCAAATGCAATTTAAGTCCCAAGAAGTTCCCCCCATCCCTGAAAAGCCCAGTTATGTCTGCTGGGAGGACGGGGTGATGAGGGTCATTTTGTTCTTCCTAATGTAGCTGAAGATCAGCAGCGTGTGATAATGGGGTCTCTTTTTATTCTCTTAGCTTTCATTCACTGCCCACATCACTGTCACACTTCTAACGCTCATCCCCCCTCCCATGCTCCACACTCACTGCAGGAAAAGGATGATTGAGAGCCCCCAAAAAGAAGAACATGATTAAAAAGTCTGTGCCTGCAGATTGATTTTGCGTAAAAAGTTCTCTTTATGCTGAAAACCCAGCAGTGAGGAATTGAAAAGTGGTAAAACAAGTGAGGGAGGGATGGCCGAACTTCTGACGAAGAGATGTGTGATTCGATTTTCAGCGACCATATTTTGTCAACCCGCACGCCTGCATGAGATGAGTATAATTTCACAGAAGACATAAGAGTCAGACAAGTGATTGGTCCAAGGAGAAAACTGCTTAACAAGCACAATGTAGCCAGGAGTGTTCAGCAGTAAAACAGCAACCTGCTCAATGACAACAGCGAGAAATGAAAAGACGAGGAAGGAGGGGAGGCGAGTACATAAATGAAGGAAGCCTGGAAGAAACTCATTATTCTTGTTCACAGGTTTCATACTTCAGTATTCACTCATGAGTTTGCAGTAATGTAATGATGGTGTAGCAGTGCATAAAATCACTCCTGACACAAAGCATGTGCTGTTTTAATTCGTTGCAAAATGGACAGAATTGAAACCCAGAGTGGAGCCATACATACAGTTTGTTCCAAGCATTTCTCCCATGAGTCTATCCACGAGATGTTAACGTGTCAGTGGTTTTGTTCATTGTGTGCTGCCTAATTGTGCTTCTATAATGGCTTCGTGATGCTGGAGGCTTGAGCCTTAATTAATCACCTCTCCTCCAATGTTTGTATTACACTCCAAGTCACACACACACAAACTGTCACAGATATTATGAGAAAGAAATGCAGCAGGGTCAATGCGTAAAACAGAAACTGTTGTCATCTTTTAAATATTATTGATTTTTTCCATCATTTTTGGAATGATGTTTTAATTATAAATACAAACAACATTCAAATGTTTTTGATAATCTTGTTTTCTTCTCATCCATTTAAGCACAAATTAAGCACTTCTTTTTTTCATTTTAAGTAAGACTGGAGACAATTAAATGCGTTTTCTGCACCCAAAATCATAAATGAGTATTTTCCCTGTCTGGTGTCAACTAATCAAAGCTCTAAAACCTGAAGTTGTTTTCGGAGTTAAGCTGCAACTGTGCTAAACTTTCTTCAAGATTGAAAAAAGTTTAGCCTGAAAAACATTCAACCTGCAGTCTCTCAGAAACCAGCACTGCCAAACCACAGAGTAAAAAGGTCAAGATCTTTGAGAAGTTAATAATTATTTTACCACTTGGGGATGGCTTTAGACCATCAAATTTTAGATAGACAGATGATCTTTTAATGTAGATGAAAACATAAAACAAGGCGGCAGGAGATGAAACAGTTGTAATAAAATTATAACTGTTGAAATTAATAAACAAAAATATATAGTTGGTAATGTTTGTGACTCAGAGGTGTTGAAAAATTGCATTGATTGCAAGTTATTGATCTTACCTATGCCATCTCTCATCAGTTTGTCCTACTGTAAAAAAGTTTAAGAGAATACGATGATCACCAAACACTGGAGAACCAATAGTTTCAAAAGTCCTGCATAACTGTTGTCATCCTATTAGAGACCAGATAAAGGCACAGGATGGCGCTGAATGAAACATGGTTCATGTGTGGAAGTTTTAAATGCTTCTCACATTGTATTTATGTATTTTGTGTGCTGCTGCAGTTAATAGAGTTCAAAGGAATTGATTTTTTTCTGCAGGTACAGGAGGACATTGTGCTAAGTTTGCACTAAAGTTCTCTCTGAACATTAGATAGACCTCCAATCTTCCAATATCTCCCGACACCGGCAGGGTCAAGTGATTATCCAAGCCTGTGAGCACTGGTGCCGAAGGTCATGGGTCAGGTTGCAACAGTGAGATGGGTATTGATTAGTCCTGGGATACTTAGGCTGATTGAGGAGCGCAGTAATTGGCCCGTTCTCTACAAGGCTCCAGCACTCACCTATTAGGGTTTTGAAGATCAAGTAATTACACTTCACCTCATATTATTCTGTCAAATATTCTAGTAATAAATAATGTAAAAAAAAATTAAATATACAGTACCTGCTTCTCCTGAGGATTAGTGTTTCCTGTGTTTTTTCTGACAGCCACACAGCTCTCTTATATGGACGAGGCCACATAAATTTACACTGCAGAAGAAAATGCTAAATATCAGGTCAGGAGCTCATCTGCATACACAAATCCTAAGACACAAATAAATGTTTACAATTAAAATTTTTTATTTAAATTTGCTCAGTGACAGAGAGAAGTGCAGGGCAATGATGAAAACAATGATCTCCTGACACACATTCACACACATTCTGGCTGTAGGGTTTAGCTCTGAATGCTTCAGGGGAAAGAGGATGCTATGTTGCTGTGGTGATTGTGATGGAGAGCTTGTTGTTTTTGATTGACAGCTTCTGTGTTTATTCGTCCCGGGGTGCTTGTGTGTATGTGTGTGTTTCAGTAGGGTAACTCAGTGTGGCACATTTCCCTTTTAGACACCACAAGTGTCCTAATTAGCATACATTCATAAGCGGTGCGTCCCGGCAGAAGGAACGGTAAATTAAAAATGAGTCCGCTTTACATCAAAACACAACTGGCAAATAATGAGAAATTAATTTACACTTGTTTTTATTTTACAACGATGTGACTGAGGAATTATTTTTATTTTTTTTTGTCATTTAGAGCCTATTCAAAACCTTTATTTGGGGGGTTTTGAGGTGAATTTGAGTGCTTGGACAGTGTGAAGAAGTCAGCAGGACTGGCCCCTAATGAGCCTCTTCATGCCCTCCCTGTCTTGTTATTAAGTATTCATGATGCTGATATTTTTAACCACAGACATCAGTGTCAGGGTCGTTATAGAGAGGCTCCAAAAACATGTCACACTGTGGCTGGATTTCCAAAAAATGATAAAAACTGTGCCACCTAAAGTCTGCCCTGCTGTTGGTTTAAACTGGCTGAGGGGGCGAAGGTGCCATTTTGAGAAGATTTACAGCTCAGGACTCAAACATTGGCTTATGTGAGCTCCATTCATCACAATGAGAGGCAATAGTATTTTGGCTTTTTTAGTTTATTTCACACCATGTTCGCATAAATAAAAATCTGTTTTGTAACTCTGTTAAACATATTGTTCAACGTGAGATTTTTTTTGTTTTAAATTTATTGGTGAATTTGAAGAATTTCAAGGTATTCTCCTTTATTATTTAATCCGTCCTGTTTATTGCATCACTAGAGCTGGGTGGAAAACATCCTGGCAGCATGATTCTGCCACCACCATGCTTGATAGTTGACTTTGTGCTTCACTGAACTGTAGCTCAATCTTGGTCTCATCTCACCTTAGAAACAAAAAAGTATTTCGCCTTCACTACAACTTCTTTCACAGTCACAACCAAATTGATCTATGGTGATTTAAAGCCTAAAACCTGTGTGTATCCACTTGCTTCATGCCATCTTTCGGGATAACTCATAAACATCCAGGTTCCTTTTGTCTGAGCGTTACAGTTTTATCAGACGGTTGAAAGCAGGACACACATTTAGATTGTTCTTTTCTTTAGTGTGAGATTATGTTACTGCTTTAAGCTGTGGTACCCAATAACTGTCAATATAATAACCATGCAATCCATGTTTGATAGTGTTGCTTTGAATTTGATTGCTAGTTTTGGAAAGTTTGAAAATCCCTTTGCAATGTTAATAAAATTCCAGTTAGAGGCATTTCTTCCTTTGTTTCTATATACAAACATACTCAGTAGTCAGTTGAGTTATAAACATTTAATATATATATATATATATATATATATATAACTATAACTGTGGTTATGCACATGCCAGTTTCGTGCATTAAACCTCAAACCCCATCTTTGTTTATTAGGAAGTGTAAAAGAAAACCATACATGACATCAAACAGTATGTCACCTTTCTACTTGTACATAATTCTTGTTTTCCTTATGCCTTTATGTTTTGGTGTGTTCTTCCTTATAAAGAAGCTGTTTCATTGGTGTTATTTGGTAAAATCAAACACACAGCATGAGAACTGGATAAAGCGTGTGAGCAACCAAACACACTCGCCTCTGTTTGCAGCCACATCACAGGATGACTGTAGGGATCAGTTTAGGCTCTGTGTAAAGTGAGTGGGTGCTTGAAGGTGTGGATTGATAATGATAGTGGGGGTTCTGGGTTGCTCTGTTTGTGAGGACTGGCATGGCAGAGGAAACTCTCTCTATCATTGATTTTTTTGTGCCGTGGTAAAATGAAAGCTGAGGTCCTGATGATATTTGGGAGAGGCTGACCTCAGATGTGCAGCTGGGGGGTTCTGCTGTGTTGCAATATTATGGTCCCTGTGTCTCTGTTTCTAACTGCTGTAGTCACACTATGCTGAAAGACTCAGAGAAACAAAGCCTTTTGTTGGAAGCTAGGACTACGTGCCCAGTTGTTTGGATAGTTTGGTAATTTATCTGATCCCAACAAGAGGAAATAGTTCTTGAAATTTGTGAATACATCAATAAACTTGTAACAACTTTTAAGATAATCTATTTTATTATTGCCCTCTTGGCTCTTTCTGACAGAGTGGCAGTTTTGTAATTTTTGGTGCACTAAAGAATCCATTTTTTATGACTTTTGCTTATAATTGTATGTCTGTTTCTGCTCATCATATATACTTAAGGTTGGGTTAAATAAGGTCTTGTAACGACACTTACCTTGGTTTCAGCTAAAACAGCAGGAATCAGACAAGGCAGAGAATATCAAACTGTATTTATTTTCATTTTAATATAATTTATACTTGATTAAAACTAAGATTGACTATTGAGTATAGTGGTGCATAAATAAAACAATAGATTTATTGTAGACATGCACAACTCTTCTCAGAATGATCCAGTAAATACGCGTCTTTAGTCTATTCCTTTGTTATGAAGCACAGAAATCACAGTATTTCCAGTAATAGCTTGTTCTCAAAGAAAAAAAAAACACAAGTTGCCTACTAGTCCTTCTTGCCCCATTATCATTGCTTTTGTTGTTTCCTGTATGCAGCACCTTCTCGTGTTTGGTGGTTGTTGTCCAGATTTCAGCGGTCAGCATTCATTTTTCGTAGCTTTGGTGGCAGATTGTCCTCCAGCCTCCCTCCAGCTGACAGAAGGGGGCTGTGCATGGGCACAGGAGTGGGTGACAGCGTGGTTGGTGGGCTGCGCTGGTACAGGTCTCCTGTCGACTGTGTCATGGGCTCAAAGCCCACCTTGAGTGACTTGAGTTGCAGCCGATTTTGTGCTCCTGGGCTGGGGGAGGAGCTCAGCCTCTGCAGCTTCATGGGGAGGTCCCCTGTGCTGCACGCCTTCTCTGCATGCTGGGAGCTGAGCAAAAGCACCTTCCTTTGCAGGTCCTCCTTCCCCGACGAGCTCATCCTCTGCAGCTTGCTCGGCAGCCGGCCGCCCGCTCCTCCCTGACGGCCCCTCTCCTCTGTAGTGTTGATGCAATCCACGGAAAACACCCGGTCGCGCCGGGCGCCGTGGCTCTCAGTCAGTGCGGGGGTGGGAGTGGACTGAGGTGAAGGCAACGAATTTTTCTCCTCCTGCTCTTTGACACTGTATGGAGGTGTTGGCACCTCAAATGTGCTGTGGAACTGAGAGTAGTCCACTCTGAAGAAGCCTTCCTCCAGAGACATGACGGGCAGGAAGCGGTGGCCCCATAAAACCTCGTCCTCAGTGTATGATGTCCGCGCTTGGCATGTCATACCTGCAAAACAGTGATGGATGAGTAATTATCTCAATGACTTTAAATTAATGGGGTCCAAATAAAGCATGCCTGTATGGAGGGATTCACTTTTTACTCAAAAACAAATTAATCACATGAGAAAGCAATAATAAACCGCATTTAATGGATTTCTCAGTTAAGGAAAACAAATATAAGCTCTTAAAACCCAATATATTGATATCTAGTCACAAAGCATGTACTGTAGTGAAATAACAAGGATGACATTGCAAGAAGCAAAGTATCTGTATATACGGTTGGAATAAATAAAATCTTTCCGGGCTGCAAGGTGGCCGCAATTTGTACAACCGTGTTGTGAGATTATCTAATTTTCCGCTGCCAGTGTAAATTAGGATTGTGATTAGTGCGCATTTTTTGATGTAATGACAACCAATAAAAGCACAGCAAAACACAAATGAATGGGTACACTTGAAATAAGACTAAACTAGCTAACCGATAACTTTTCTGCAACATATAAGTGCTTGTTTAAGTCAATAATCCCATGATATTGATGAAAAATGACTAGTTCCACTGTCAGATTATTTCACTTATAACATGGGAAAAATGTCTTGTTAAAAATGAAATAATCTTTCAGTGGAACTAGGACTTTTTCATCAATATTAAGGAATCCTTCACTTAAAACAAGCACTTACATCTTGCTGAAAAGTTACTTGTAAGTTAGTTTTGTCTTGTATATCAAGCATACTAAGATATTTGCACTAGAAACCAAAAAAAAAAAAAAAAACACTTCGTAAGATTTTGTGTATTTGAGGTGAAGTTGAATAACTTCAGTCAGCAGTCACTCACATACACACATCAGAGGTTTTTGATGTGGGTCAGGAGTGCACTGCTCCTTCATGTGGAGGACTTAAACTTTGTATTTTTTTAGGGTGAGGGTAGAGCAGAAGATTTACAGTTTAGTTTTGTCAGCAACCACACTGAGGTTGCTCTGTCTTGTTTCGTGGTTAAAAAAGAGCAGGGCTAAATGGAGGTGGTTGTATTTGACTCCACACTGGGGAAAGTGAAATGAGCTTCCTATAAAGAGTTTCTGGTTTAACCTAAGAAACAGAGGAAGAAATCTGACCTACATGGAAGAGTTTGAAAAACAAAAAGCCTTTGCTGATAGCCTGGTCAGAGGAGACTGAAACGGAGCTTCCTGGCTTACATTCATACGGCTTTTTATGGTGGAAACTAAAATGGTTTATCGCTCTGAACCTACCATAAAAATGCTTTCTGAAGCAGCAGCTGATCAGTTGATGGGGAGATCAGATGTAGGTCAAGTCTACAACCGCCTGCTTGAGGCTGAAAATGACTTGAAACTGAGGCGGAGTCTCGACTTCTAGCAGGACAGTGACCCTCAACGTTCAGCCAGAACTACAGTGGACTAGTTTAGATCAAAACATATTGATGTGTTTGATTGGCCCAGTCAAAGTCCAGATCTAAAAGCAATAATTTCAGTCTGTAGATCTGCAAAGCTATTAGAGAAATGGCAATTACTGCTTGCAGCTGCAATTGTAGTAGATGGTGTTACAAGATTTTTACTTGCATCAATTTCCTTCCACTTCACACATTTGCCCTACTTTTTGCTGCTCTGTCACATAAAGTCCCTAAAAGATGAAAGACATTGTAGTTTGATGTTTTAATGTGACAAAATCTGAAAAAACTTCAAGTCATGAATATGTTTGCGAGTAACTTCATCTGCCATCTTTATTGAAGCACCAAGAAGCACAAAATAAGATATAATGACCTGCAGAAGTTTGAAACCAGTCTTAATCAATTTAGACTGGTTTGTAAATCAGCCAAGCTTTCTTGTAATCTTCATCAAAACTCTTCTTTGGAAGGTTTTCATTAAACTTTTTCTAGTCTGTTCATTTTCTGTCGTGTCTTTGCCCTTCATTAAACCATATTCCACAACTGTTTTTAAAATACATGTAAGGACAGAAGACAATTATTTGCAGCCTCTGAGAACCACTCACTAAAACAAATATTAATATTTAATATTAAACTAACAGGAAATCCATCTCCGTTTTAAAACAGGTTAAACTGTTAAGAGTTTTATTGCTTAGGGTTTAAGAGGCTTAAAAAATGTATTCTTTTTATATACCAAACTGAAATTGAGCCAATGTCCAGAGAAATAATTATAATTTCTAAATATAAACATTAAGTTTGCGATGGACTGACTGGAGTTTTAAGCCTCAATTGTACTCACTGCATTCTAGAGAAAAGATATACACCATTCTCCCAGTGGAGATTATTTTTGCAAAGCGCTGTAAAAGGTCTCATATTTATTTTTTTTAGAAGTACAATTTTTTTTGGAGGTTTATGATGATCAATAAATGCACAGCTGTAATTTCTGAGTTTCTGAAGAGCTCTGCGGTTAGCTGAAGAGTAGGAGTATTATCGCGTACCTCTGAGCGACGAGGGGTGCAGTGTTATGTCATAGCCTGATTCTATTCCCGGCTCACTACACTTCATCTAACAAAACCATTTAACAGCCCTACATTACCTCAAAGGTCACTTTTTAAAATACTTTAGCCTAAAGTCTTGGCTCTGATTACAACGATGAGCACTGTGTTAATTTTCAAGCACTTTTGTTATTTGAAGAGGACTGGGGGGGGTTTGCAGTTGTTTTTTCCCCTTCTTTGGTCAACACACATGACAACCGCATTATAGGAACATTGGAGGCTGACAGGCATGCCATTTTAGCTTCATCTCTCAGGCATCATATGGGTAGCCACCCACCTGGATAATGTTCACTGCATCTTGCATGAAAATAAAAGCACCCAGCAACACAAATACTTGGCAGACAGCAAGCCGGACATCCCAGAAGAAGGTTGTTGTGAACATTCGCAGCTTTCACTGAATCTTAGCTTTAGGATGCGTGAATCAAGGTTCTGAAGATTATGTTGAGTTTCAGGTGAAGTGGCAATTTCTGGATTGTATTGTTCTGTCAGGAACAGATATTTAACTGGTTTATTTGGCAATGTCTTCATAGACTTTTGTTGCCAATTTTGTTGTTTTTAAACATGATTTCATCTTGTTGTTTGTGTGACATTTACTTAATGAAATGTTTTACCTCATTACAGGTGATTTTTTTTTTGTCATTTAAAATGTGTTTTATTCATTCTACCTTGATGTTGGCACTTGCAAATTCTGCAAGTCTTCAGAAGATTTCATCAGAGTAAAATGAAGAGAGGAGTAAAATGAAACAAACCTTTATATGACGTTAGAATTGAGGTGCATACCACTCAGTCCTACTATATGGTGCAGTGGAGGTCAAAGTTATTCATACACCTGGGAGATTTAGACACAGATCATCTTTCTGGTAAGAAATGATACAGGGATCTCTAATGAAAGTATACAAAAGGAGTATTTTAGTTGCATAAAAACGCTTGTGTAAAATTATTTACACCTTTCTTAATAACCAATGGGAAACTCTTTCTTAGCATTACAGCAGTCAGACCCTATGTATAATTTCTGACTAGCATTTCTTACTTTTCCAGTGGTATATTTTACCATTTATTTTTGATGATGATATCCAAGTGCTTAAAATTGGAAGAGCCTGATCTTTAGCTTTGTCCAGATTTAAATGGAAACACTTGTTGGATTGGGCTTGCGTGTGTGTGTGTCTATATGGTTAGTGGTGGTGTTTTTCTATTCCTGCGTATTTTAGGAGGATAAACCTTTACCATAGCTGTTATTTATTTGTGACTTTCATGCATAAGTGGAATGCAAACAATTTTGTTGGGTTTAAAAGTCAAATTCGGATTTTATTCGTTTGCCTTTATCAGAGAAATGTAGTAGAAAGCCTTTAATGTTTGTACTTTTTGCTAACAATTATAAATAATCTGCCCCCTAAGCTGTCTGGGCTAAGAAGAAAATGAAATTTCAGGACCTGCAAGATGTGCATGAGTCCTTGTGTAGGTGTTGGAGTTTGAGTATTTTAACACATTTCCTTCTCAGCTTCTTAGCCGCGCTGCGATGTTAATAAGACGAGTTGTTGCTCTCACGCTGATCCTCCTCCTGAGCTCTGTTGTCTCCACCACAAAAGTGGCAGAGTGCAGCAGGACGGATGGAGTCGGCGCAGAAGAGGGAAGATGAATTTATTTGCATTGGACTTTAGGGAGGAATCTTTCTGTTAAATATGCAACAGGGGGATCAGTGTTGCTGCTGAGGATTTTCTCTGCAGTAAGCAGGCTGTACACCAACTCCTGCTTAACCGTCATCAGAGAAATGCTGCATGAAAACTCAGCACATTCATCGCTGTGATGCACACTTCTGTGACCACAGGCATTTATTATGCATACAGTGGGCTTAAACTGATTATGGAGTAATAAAATATTCCTCATAATTCAATCAGGCGCTCACATTCACATGTCATTCTTTCTCACTCCCTCTCCCCAGTTCTTTTTTTAACATGAAAAATAGAAAAATAAGTTAATATTTACATTTGATTGTTGTGTGAATACTGAAGAAAGGAATCAGTGGCAGCAGAAAAGTAGTAACAGGAACAGCTCTCTCACCCGTGGTCTCCACGATGCCCTCGAGGATAACGACAATCTCAAATTGTTCGTTCATGAGGGAGCGCTGCGATAAGTCGAAAAACGGACTTTTGGGATTTATTTCATGGCAGATTGTGAGAGGAGACACCAGGAAGAGCTGGTCTGCTCCCGTCCCGAAGCCAACGTCCAGCTCACACTGGTCCAGTGGCAGGAACTCTCCTTCAGGTGTCTGACGAGACTGGAGGATAATGATGAAAACCAAAATGGGAGAAAAAGAAGAAAGAGACATCAAGTAAGATGCATCACATAACAGAGATGAGGTTTTTGTTAAGTTTCATTTGAAGTCAGTGAAAATAAAGAGGAAAATACACACAAGATTCTGTTTATAAAGATTATACTTGCACTTTTTAGGCAACTTTTTTTGGAAAGACTTCCACAATTAATATCATAAAAGAATAGCATGGACATTGATACATATATTAAATAGTAATTTCGTACACATGCATGACATCAGTGATTATCAGTGACTTAGATGCCAAACATTCAGGATTTTCAGACAGTTGTAGTGTCCATTAGTCTCAGAAGAACGAACACCTAATAACTGCCAGGTAAAATGTTTGCTTCCCTCATGATGAAGTTCTGAATGTTCCAGCTCCTTGTAATTTAAATAATTTCTATATGCCAGATCTGCAGGTTTACTCCAAAACTAATCATTCTTTCTGGCTGCCCAATAATGTGGTTCTTACCTTTTGTTTTTCTTTTTTGCCAGAAAGTGTTTCTGAATACATGCACCAGCAATCCTCCTACACAAAAATCTCCACCTCTGCACCGCTCACAGCTTCTTTATCATCTCCCACACAAATATACATGCATCCCATCTCTGCTCCCTTCCATACAAACAAGAAAACATTCATGGAGTTTTACAAGAATCAGTTCTCACAAACTATGTCGTTTTTAGCATTTATGTAGCTATGGCATAAAAAGTTAAAGGAAGTATTTACAAAAAGGTCAAATAGTAGTGCTGACATATTTAATATTTTTAAATAAAGTAAAAAAGATGTAAGGAGGCTGATTTGTGCCAGAGTGTTACCTTAAACCATTTAGTCCAGCCTTGAGGACACGTTAGCGCTGCATTATTTAGGCTACATTAGCGCTATAGCATTTCGGCTTTGTTATCTGTGTGCCAAATCCTGTCATCCTCCACAATAAGCTTCTTCACAGTGGTAACCTACTTCACCCATACAGTAATGGTGTATAGAATCCTTAAAGGTATTTATTAATATTTGATGGATTTGAGTCGCAGTTAGAAATAAACCAGCTACACATGCTAACAGTCGCTATCTCAGCTTGAGCAAATAACATCTAGAGATCAACTTTCTGTCTTTGTTCTGGTTTAAAACATCCAAATTAGGGCTGGGAGATGTAAGCGTAGTGTTCAACGTTATTGTGGAAAAAACATGTTTGCATGATAAGAATTTTGCTTTATAATGACAAAGACATTTTCATTAAGGTTTGGAAACCCAGAAAACTGCCAGTGCTGTGATTATTGCTTTTGTTGCTTGGAATATTTATTTTATCCCGGTATTAGTTCATAATGTTGCGGTGAAAAAAGTATGAACATAAAGAAAAAGCACTCTTATTGCATATGATTAAAATGTCTGGTGGTTCTACGGTTTTTGTAGGTTTTTCAACAACTTAAAAACACAGATGGATTTTTTTTCTCATTTCATTTAGATACTAGTTAATACAGTACCTTGATTTCTCTCCCTATTGTAATTGTGACACTTATAATTTCATCTCAAATGGCACTGCATTGCTGATATAGCAAAGGCATTCTTCAGTGGATATTTATGTAAAACAGTGCATTGTTCTCCTTTTATTTGATTTGTGTGGGGGCGGGAGGCGCGTGTGTGTGTGTGTGTGTGGGTGGGTGTGTGCGTGTGTGTGTGTGTGTGTGTGTGTGTGTGTGCGGGTGTGTGTGCGTGTGTGTGTGTGTTGGTCACAAAAATTTTAATTTCACATCAGCTATTGATTACTAAAGGTCATTCAGTAATGCTTGCTCCAAATGACTATTTTTTGTAAAAAAATTATTTTTAATAGTCATTTATATTTAATCTTTATTAGGTTACTATTGCCAAAATGATCCTCTACATTATTTGTTTGGACTATAGACACAATAAGGTGTTATTCCTCTGATATTTGCCCATATTGAGACGACCGTATCATACAATTGCAGCAGGATTTAATGTTTTGGTTGCAGTATGACTAAAATCTCCTGATTCACCACATCCTGAAAGAAGTCTGTTGCATTGAGATCGGGTAACCATGAAGGTCACTGGACCAAAGTGAAGAAACCAGTTTGAGTCTATATGAGCAAACAAAATGAGTTTTTCAGGCTCATGTCAGTTTGCTTTATCCAGGTGTCGCTGGTATTTCTCTCTCACACACACACCAGGTGAAAACAGTGGCAGCAATGCACTTATAGCTGGTGTTAGTGCAGGTCTTATTTTTTGTCCAAGCTTTATGCATCCTGCAGACATATTACTCAGAGTCGAGTATCATTCTGACCTCCCGGGGATTTCACTCTGCACTGCGTCCGTCTGAGACACAAACTGTGGAAGAGGGGTGAGTAAACAGGCTTTGGATTGCCAGAAAATACCAGCTTTTTTCCCTCTCCTAAGTGAAATGCCCCCATTTTAGTTGGAGAAGGCCTTTGATGCTGGTTCGGAGAGTGTTCGAATGTTTGGCCCTTCCGGGCTGCTGAATCCTGTTTAGCTGTTTAGTGTCATTCCCTTCAGGAGGGCGAGCTCGGGATAGCTGTGAGAAGTTCTGCATTTCATTTTCTGTCTTTGTCACTTAAGATTTAGAAGATGGATGACTGTATGCAAATACTGACAGTTGAAGCTCCTCACACAGGGCCCCCATGGCAATGTGCTTTGCTCCCCCCTGCACAGAGATTCAGAGATAGACGAGCTTGTCGACTGTTTTTTTTTTTTTCTTTGAATCTGACATGCTGTTCTAACAAAAGAGCAGATTTCCATCCTGAAGCTCAGAGGATGGGACAACAAACTCACTGTATTCATTTTATTCAATGCTTTTAGGGAAATGGTGCAGAAAAAGAACTAGATATTTGTGTTGGAGAGAAATGGTTACATTTGCATGTCAATAGAAGTGTAGCTGTTTTTTTTTAATTCTCATAAGACGTGAAGATTTCAATGATCTTTACAACAAGAATAAAGTTCCCATACGTTCTGCTAGAACAGGATTACTCAGTATCCACAGAAACAAAAGATGGGTTTAAAGATTCACCATTGACCATTCCCTCTTGAACAATTTCTCTGGATCTCTCAGTAGAGAGACGATATAGGCCACCTTCTGTCAAATCTTAATCGGAGTTTGATGGATGAGTGATTGATGACTAATAGATTTTGATTTCCGGTCACAGGATGCCCCTCCCCCACCTTTCCCACCCATCCCCCACACAGATCCGTTATTCCCACGCCTTCTGACCTCTATGGATTTGAATCAGCCAATAGAAACAGACAAGGGGTTCGGCCTTTACTGTTTCTGCTATAAGTAATGTTGGAAAAATCAAGCACTCTACTTGTAAGAGTTGTTCAAGAACTTTACAATGAATGGAACTAAACGAGTTCATCCTGCTGCTGAGAAAACTGGACCTACCTCCTCTGCATCAATTGATACGGATTCGAAGTTACCTAGCCCTAAGACATTCGCTAAAATGATGAAGTCAACACCGTTAACAAACAAATGCTTGCTGAACAAGAAGAAGAAGAACCTGATATTGTATATGAGATCCCGATAGCAGTGAAACCGGATATGTGCCCTGTGCTGGATAAACCTGCAAGCTCACCTTCATCGCCTGATGCATCTGCCTCAAACACTGCTGATAAAAGAGAAATACCGACAGGCGGAACGTCTCTTCTATGCGAGACCCCAATATCCATCTATGACAACTCCAGGTTTGGAGCGGATGCCCCGAAGAAATCGACATTTTATCTGTGTCGTGTGCAGAGCCCGGTATTTGGATCTCTCAAGGCAGACTGGTCTTTAAAACCTCATGGTCTATGGGGGTCATGGGGCTATGTTTTCCGTTATGAGATCGGAGAGCTTTACCTGTACCAGCTGGACAAGGATGAGGAGCTTTCACCGATATCAAATACATGCAGCCTCACCTATAACGACTGGGCAGTGCTAAGGCTCGCAATTCCTCGCGCCAATGAAGATATGGAATTGGCCTTAGAGCAAAATACAAGAGAAGATGAGGCTGACCCTCGATCTGCAAAGAAAACCAGAAGACAGTGTTTCCCGACCGATACTGAAATTGGAAAGGGACAAATTCTTTTCAGCGCAGTGTGGAAAACGAAAACTACAGAATCAGGGCGCTGGTCCTTAAGGGCGAGCAGACGGAGGGGGCAATTTGCAGTGACCAACTGACCTGACCGACATGTTTTAGGAGATGTGGGGGGAACCGGAGCACCCGGAGAAAACCCACGCAAACACGGGGAGAACATGCAAACTCCACACAGATGGTGTCTGTGAAGACGCAGCGCTAACCGCTGCACCACTGTGCTGCCCACGTTTTTTCCAATTGGGTTGGGAAGGGATCTATTTTCTAGTTTGGCAATGGGGGGAAGAACTTTTTAAATTTGGTCTTGACGGAGCGTGGCATGGCGCCCCGTTCACAGAGGCTACAACCTCCATGCGTTTGATTCCAGTCCTCGGTTCGTCTCCTGCACGTCTTTCTCCTTCTCTAAATATCAAAATCAAGAACTTTAGACACGTTCTTGATTGTCTTCACTTGTTTGTTTCTTTTTTGGCTTCTTCCATCGCAGAGTGTTTCGTACCTTCTTCCAAAATGAAATTTTAGACTTTTTCTTTTTACCATCTGGATTGTCCAAATCCTCCAGGATGGTTTCTCCAGCGACCTCAGTCTCTTCTGAGGATTCTGGATCCGTGGAAGAACCTGGTAAAGGTTCTCCTGAGAGATCCTCCTCTGAAGAAACCTCTTGATTTAATACTTTAACTTGGTTCTGTGAGTTTTCTTCCTTCTCTTGGGAAACTGTGATGGGTTGTTGTTGGAAACCTTCTTCCTCGGCTCTCAGAGTGTCGGCCAGCAGTAGATCGTCTCTTGCTCTTTGTAAATCATTTTTCACACAAATGAGCTCCTCCTGGTGTTTTTCTGCTTGCTGTTTTAATGCAGTTACTTCGGTTTCAAACCGACTGTTTAGCTCCATGTACAAACGGTTAACGTTCTCCAGCTCAGCCTTGGCACTTCTTTCCTTGTCTTGCAGGATTTTCTTCTCTGTTGTTGTGATTTCTTGGAGGATGGCATATTCAGCTCTCAGCTTCTCTAGAAGCTTCTTGTCCTCCTCTGTTTGCTCCAGGTGAGCTTTTCTCTCCTGCTCTACCTGATGCTGGTATGTCTCGATTTCTCCTGACATTTTGTGGAGGAGCTCCTCCTTCTCAGCTCTCATATGGTCTAGAAGCTTCTTGTCCTCCTCTGTTTGCTCCAGGTGAGCTTTTCTCTCCTGCTCTACCTGCTGCTGGTATGTCTCAACCTCCTGCTGTAAATCCATATTGTCTCTTTCAAACCTACGTTTTATCTCCTCGTGCGAAATGTGAACCTGATCCAGTTCGTTCAGCATCTGCTTCTCTCTCTTTCTCAGAATTATGATTTCTCTAGCCATTTTTCGAAAGAGCTCCTCCTTCTCAGCTCTCAGCTTGTTGACTAGCTTCAGACTCTCTTTCTCTCTTTCTATGTTTGCGTCTTTCTCACGTTTCACCTCCTGTCTTACCAGAGAAATATCTGCTTCATACTTACATTGCAGCTCCTTGTAGGAAGTATGGAGTTGGTCCAGTTCTTCTTGGACAGCCTCAGTTTTCTTTCTCTCAGCCTGTATTCCAGCTACAAATGCTTCCTGGCTGAGGAGGTGGGCCACCTTTAAATCCTCAAACTCCTGCTGCAAGGTCTTCTCCTTCATGTTTTTCACATCGTTGTGAACCTTGGAAGCAGTGACTTCAGCGTTAAGGTCTCCTGGATCACTGGACATCTCTTCCCTCTCTTCTCTTTCTAGTCTCTCAAGTTCTCTCTCTGCCTCTTTGACCTCATTAATAAATCTCTCTCTGAGGGCTTCCTGCTGTTTTAGCCGGAGTTCCATCTCTTCCAGCTCCGCCTCCAGGTCGGCCATGTTTTGATTGTCTTCTATCCTGGCGCTCTCCATTTCCAGACTGGAGTCCAGTCTGTGGGTTTCCTCATCTAAGATATCCAGATGTGCAGGAGCGAAGCTGCCTTGGGGTTTTTGCTGGACTCCCGTTCTCGCCTGGGGTCCCATCATTTTGTTGCAGTATTGCTGAAATAAGT
Organism: Xiphophorus maculatus; assembly: GCF_002775205.1. Taxonomy (NCBI): domain Eukaryota; kingdom Metazoa; phylum Chordata; class Actinopteri; order Cyprinodontiformes; family Poeciliidae; genus Xiphophorus; species Xiphophorus maculatus. The sequence continues at coordinate 5,724,352 of NC_036458.1, read as the reverse complement.
GAAACATTTCTCCTCAATACAATCACTAAAGTTGTCGATTGGTAAACTACCTTAAAGAGCTTTGCGCACGTCTGAACTGGTCAGTGATATTGCAAGCAATGAAAAATATGCAGAATTGTGTTGCATACAATTCTGCAGTTGATGACATCACAGACTGCATCGCCAGTGACATCACAGAGTCTTCCTTTGCTGGCGGTGTGACATCATTCCACCACCAAATATCTCACTATTTATTCTTGTTTACATTCAAAATAGTCCATGATTCACTCGTTTTTATCCAAACTCATTTCCGTTTTGGGCCAGATCAAAAACCTGAATGTTCATAAAGGGCCTGTTGTGCCAGAACATATTGATAAAAACCAATTAAATTGTTAAAATATCAATAAATAGGTGTTTCAGCATCAATAAGTGTTTCTTAAAATAACATAATATTGAACATCTTTTCACACTAATCAGTTCATCCAGGATTGTTTTTGTGCTTTTCTGCAATCAACATCACAGATTTTGTGGCGCTAATTTAGAAATATCTGTAAGGAATTTTTTACAATATTTGCGCTAACATATGATGTTAAATGTGATCTTTTATTAATCGCTCTATCGGTCATGGACTATAACTTGACATCAGGTCAGGCTGAGACAGCAGGCATTTGATCCAAAGTGTTTATGGTCAATTTTGAGAAAAAAATGTTGATAAACTCAGAAAACATGTCGATAAACTCAGAAAACATGTCGATAAACTCAGAAAACATGTCGATAAACTCAGAAAACATGTCGATAAACTCAGAAAAAATGTTGATAAACTCAGAAAACATGTCGATAAACTCAGAAAAAATGTTGATAAACTCAGAAAACATGTCGATAAACTCAGAAAAAATGTTGATAAACTCAGAAAACATGTCGATAAACTCAGAAAAAATGTTGATAAACTCAGAAAACATGTTGATAAACTCAGAAAACATGTTGATAAACTCAGAAAAAATGTTGATAAACTCAGAAAACATGTCGATAAACTCAGAAAACATGTTGATATACTCAGAAAACATGTCGATAAACTCAGAAAACATGTCGATAAACTCAGAAAACATCAACATTTTTTCTGAGTTTATCGACATGTTTTCTGAGTTTATCGACATGTTTTCTGAGTTTATCGACATTTTTTCTGAGTATATCAACATGTTTTCTGAGTTTATCAACATGTTTTCTGAGTTTATCGACATGTTTTCTGAGTTTATCGACATTTTTTCTGAGTATATCAACATGTTTTCTGAGTTTATCGACATGTTTTCTGAGTTTATCGACATGTTTTCTGAGTTTATCGACATGTTTTCTGAGTTTATCGACATGTTTTCTGAGTTTATCAACATTTTTTCTGAATTTATCGACATGTTTTCTGAGTTTATCGACATGTTTTCTGAGTTTATCGACATGTTTTCTGAGTTTATCGACATGTTTTCTGAGTTTATTAACATTTTTTTCTCAAAATTGACCATAAACACTTTGGATCAAATGCCTGCTGTCTCAGCCTGACCTGATGTCAAGTTATAGTCCATGACCGATAGAGCGATTAATAAAAGATCACATTTAACATCATATGTTAGCGCAAATATTGTAAAAAATTCCTTACAGATATTTCTAAATTAGCGCCACAAAATCTGTGATGTTGATTGCAGAAAAGCACAAAAACAATCCTGGATGAACTGATTAGTGTGAAAAGATGTTCAATATTATGTTATTTTAAGAAACACTTATTGATGCTGAAACACCTATTTATTGATATTTTAACAATTTAATTGGTTTTTATCAATATGTTCTGGCACAACAGGCCCTTTATGAACATTCAGGTTTTTGATCTGGCCCAAAACGGAAATGAGTTTGGATAAAAACGAGTGAATCATGGACTATTTTGAATGTAAACAAGAATAAATAGTGAGATATTTGGTGGTGGAATGATGTCACACCGCCAGCAAAGGAAGACTCTGTGATGTCACTGGCGATGCAGTCTGTGATGTCATCAACTGCAGAATTGTATGCAACACAATTCTGCATATTTTTCATTGCTTGCAATATCACTGACCAGTTCAGACGTGCGCAAAGCTCTTTAAGGTAGTTTACCAATCGACAACTTTAGTGATTGTATTGAGGAGAAATGTTTCACTTATTTCAGCAATACTGCAACAAAATGATGGGACCCCAGGCGAGAACGGGAGTCCAGCAAAAACCCCAAGGCAGCTTCGCTCCTGCACATCTGGATATCTTAGATGAGGAAACCCACAGACTGGACTCCAGTCTGGAAATGGAGAGCGCCAGGATAGAAGACAATCAAAACATGGCCGACCTGGAGGCGGAGCTGGAAGAGATGGAACTCCGGCTAAAACAGCAGGAAGCCCTCAGAGAGAGATTTATTAATGAGGTCAAAGAGGCAGAGAGAGAACTTGAGAGACTAGAAAGAGAAGAGAGGGAAGAGATGTCCAGTGATCCAGGAGACCTTAACGCTGAAGTCACTGCTTCCAAGGTTCACAACGATGTGAAAAACATGAAGGAGAAGACCTTGCAGCAGGAGTTTGAGGATTTAAAGGTGGCCCACCTCCTCAGCCAGGAAGCATTTGTAGCTGGAATACAGGCTGAGAGAAAGAAAACTGAGGCTGTCCAAGAAGAACTGGACCAACTCCATACTTCCTACAAGGAGCTGCAATGTAAGTATGAAGCAGATATTTCTCTGGTAAGACAGGAGGTGAAACGTGAGAAAGACGCAAACATAGAAAGAGAGAAAGAGAGTCTGAAGCTAGTCAACAAGCTGAGAGCTGAGAAGGAGGAGCTCTTTCGAAAAATGGCTAGAGAAATCATAATTCTGAGAAAGAGAGAGAAGCAGATGCTGAACGAACTGGATCAGGTTCACATTTCGCACGAGGAGATAAAACGTAGGTTTGAAAGAGACAATATGGATTTACAGCAGGAGGTTGAGACATACCAGCAGCAGGTAGAGCAGGAGAGAAAAGCTCACCTGGAGCAAACAGAGGAGGACAAGAAGCTTCTAGACCATATGAGAGCTGAGAAGGAGGAGCTCCTCCACAAAATGTCAGGAGAAATCGAGACATACCAGCATCAGGTAGAGCAGGAGAGAAAAGCTCACCTGGAGCAAACAGAGGAGGACAAGAAGCTTCTAGAGAAGCTGAGAGCTGAATATGCCATCCTCCAAGAAATCACAACAACAGAGAAGAAAATCCTGCAAGACAAGGAAAGAAGTGCCAAGGCTGAGCTGGAGAACGTTAACCGTTTGTACATGGAGCTAAACAGTCGGTTTGAAACCGAAGTAACTGCATTAAAACAGCAAGCAGAAAAACACCAGGAGGAGCTCATTTGTGTGAAAAATGATTTACAAAGAGCAAGAGACGATCTACTGCTGGCCGACACTCTGAGAGCCGAGGAAGAAGGTTTCCAACAACAACCCATCACAGTTTCCCAAGAGAAGGAAGAAAACTCACAGAACCAAGTTAAAGTATTAAATCAAGAGGTTTCTTCAGAGGAGGATCTCTCAGGAGAACCTTTACCAGGTTCTTCCACGGATCCAGAATCCTCAGAAGAGACTGAGGTCGCTGGAGAAACCATCCTGGAGGATTTGGACAATCCAGATGGTAAAAAGAAAAAGTCTAAAATTTCATTTTGGAAGAAGGTACGAAACACTCTGCGATGGAAGAAGCCAAAAAAGAAACAAACAAGTGAAGACAATCAAGAACGTGTCTAAAGTTCTTGATTTTGATATTTAGAGAAGGAGAAAGACGTGCAGGAGACGAACCGAGGACTGGAATCAAACGCATGGAGGTTGTAGCCTCTGTGAACGGGGCGCCATGCCACGCTCCGTCAAGACCAAATTTAAAAAGTTCTTCCCCCCATTGCCAAACTAGAAAATAGATCCCTTCCCAACCCAATTGGAAAAAACGTGGGCAGCACAGTGGTGCAGCGGTTAGCGCTGCGTCTTCACAGACACCATCTGTGTGGAGTTTGCATGTTCTCCCCGTGTTTGCGTGGGTTTTCTCCGGGTGCTCCGGTTCCCCCCACATCTCCTAAAACATGTCGGTCAGGTCAGTTGGTCACTGCAAATTGCCCCCTCCGTCTGCTCGCCCTTAAGGACCAGCGCCCTGATTCTGTAGTTTTCGTTTTCCACACTGCGCTGAAAAGAATTTGTCCCTTTCCAATTTCAGTATCGGTCGGGAAACACTGTCTTCTGGTTTTCTTTGCAGATCGAGGGTCAGCCTCATCTTCTCTTGTATTTTGCTCTAAGGCCAATTCCATATCTTCATTGGCGCGAGGAATTGCGAGCCTTAGCACTGCCCAGTCGTTATAGGTGAGGCTGCATGTATTTGATATCGGTGAAAGCTCCTCATCCTTGTCCAGCTGGTACAGGTAAAGCTCTCCGATCTCATAACGGAAAACATAGCCCCATGACCCCCATAGACCATGAGGTTTTAAAGACCAGTCTGCCTTGAGAGATCCAAATACCGGGCTCTGCACACGACACAGATAAAATGTCGATTTCTTCGGGGCATCCGCTCCAAACCTGGAGTTGTCATAGATGGATATTGGGGTCTCGCATAGAAGAGACGTTCCGCCTGTCGGTATTTCTCTTTTATCAGCAGTGTTTGAGGCAGATGCATCAGGCGATGAAGGTGAGCTTGCAGGTTTATCCAGCACAGGGCACATATCCGGTTTCACTGCTATCGGGATCTCATATACAATATCAGGTTCTTCTTCTTCTTGTTCAGCAAGCATTTGTTTGTTAACGGTGTTGACTTCATCATTTTAGCGAATGTCTTAGGGCTAGGTAACTTCGAATCCGTATCAATTGATGCAGAGGAGGTAGGTCCAGTTTTCTCAGCAGCAGGATGAACTCGTTTAGTTCCATTCATTGTAAAGTTCTTGAACAACTCTTACAAGTAGAGTGCTTGATTTTTCCAACATTACTTATAGCAGAAACAGTAAAGGCCGAACCCCTTGTCTGTTTCTATTGGCTGATTCAAATCCATAGAGGTCAGAAGGCGTGGGAATAACGGATCTGTGTGGGGGATGGGTGGGAAAGGTGGGGGAGGGGCATCCTGTGACCGGAAATCAAAATCTATTAGTCATCAATCACTCATCCATCAAACTCCGATTAAGATTTGACAGAAGGTGGCCTATATCGTCTCTCTCTCAGTCTCTTGTATGCTCTTCTGTTCTGTCCAATCTACAGATTTTCTAAAGGGTTTAAGTCTTGATAGTGGCTCTACCACAACCGAATGCTGATTTTGTGTCGGCTGTTGGTGTATCCATACCTTTCAGATCATTATCTTGACTAAATACCCATAGACAAGCTATTTTCAGAGGAATAATAAGGTCACAGCAGTTGGTATGAGGATCTTTTCTCAAATATTCAGCCCATGTTTTATTGTGTGTTAGTTGGCGAATAGCTTAGTCATTGTCATGTCAGACCAAAGCATGCCTTTCCAGTTGAACACCTAGCAGCATTAAGCAAACTCCAGCAGTGAACTTTGGAGATCTTTCTACCTCTCAAACCATCTTCCTCACTGTATGTGATGTCAAGAAAAACTCAGATCCTTTCCCAGTCTTGCTTGTCAAAGGATCCTGATCTATTCTGAGATTTTTCCTGTAAAATTTCAAGTTACCGCGCACTGCAAAAACACAAAATCTTACAAGGTATTCTGGTTTAATTTCTACGGCAAATATCTTAGTACACAAAAAAAGATTAAAGTAATTCACAAGTAACTTTTCAGCAAGATAGTTGAGCTTGTTTTAAGTAAAAAATTTCTCAATATTGATGAAAAATTATTAGTTTCAACGGCAGAGTTTTTCACTTATAAGTAAAATAATCTGCCAATGGAACAAGTATCTTTTCATAAACATAAAAAAGTTATTTACTTAAACAAGCAACTATGTGTTTCTAAAAAGTTACTTGTAAGTTAGTTTTGTCATAATTCAAGTGTACTAGGGTAATTGCACTAAAAACTTGACAAAAATACTTGGTGAGATTTTTTTTCAGTGCGGAAAACCCTCCTATTTATGGATTTTTTTTCATAAAACATATCGAAAATATTTAATAGAAAATCAAAATGTGAGGCTGAAATGCTAACTGATACACAACTGACAGCTGTTTTTAAAGCACTTATTTTCCTTGGTCTAAGGAAGGAGATGTATTGGTGAAACATGCGGTACTAGTTAGACAACTGCTGCACATGAACACTTGAATAACTTTAAATTAAATCCTGCAATGATAATAAGATATCCTGGCCACTGTGTCTCATTATTTATTGGCTAGACTTTATGTAAGTGTGTCTAAAATAAGATTACTGTGAATGCTTGTGTTCTTTCAATATTAAAAATTAGACACTAATGGATGGTGCTTGAAATATGAAGTCTAATCATTTTCTTTTTAGGCTTTGTGCTCTTTTTTTCCCCTTTCCCTATTTAAGTATGTTTTAGTTCAGTGTATGGCACTTAGCAGCAGAGAGGTGTGTCAAAATGTCATTCAAAATTATACTGTACAGGCTCTTAAATCAGAAACAAAATGGCATTTTAGTCTTTCAGTTCTGAAGGTTCATGGACACCTTCAGTGGTTTTGAACTGGTGCGTAGGAGGAAAAATCCACAGACTAGAGAGAATCAAACTTCTGCAGACTTATTGTTTGCAAAATACTTCACCGGGGGAAAAGACGTCACATCTTTTGCCAAAATAAAACCTGCAGTTTGGAAACAGTTTGATGCAGATAGCCGAACAGAGTTTAGATGTCTTGGACAGAGATGAGCAGAAAACCTACGCTGTGCACAAGTTGTGAAAACTTGTGTACCAAAAAAAAAAAGTTTAAATAGGAGGGCCTTGAGCTGCAGAGATTTGAAATGATTTTTGGATTTGAGGCTGACTAATCAATGCCTGCAGAGCTCTCTCCAGCAATCCTCCGCTCAGTCATGCAGTTGGAACTGTTTCGTATTGGGAAAGCAATACTGAGAATATTTCATTTATGCCTGAAATAGATTGCACCTCTCAAGTGCTGAAAATACATAGAAAAACATGTTACTCATTTTTATTGTACCAACTTTCTTTGACTATTTGAGTTGTTGTTTTGCCATTTTTTCCACTATTCCTTTACATACCCACCCTCCATCCTACCTCCCAGTAAAACCAGTTAACATTTCAGGGAGGATTATTTACCAGCATGCCCTTCGAAGCTGTCAGACCCAACAGAGCCGCCGCTCTGTGGGTGACAGCTCTCACTGGCCTGTTTCACCCCATTTTCTGCCTCCTGTCATCAAGCAATCCTCCACTACCTCTCAGCAGGGCTGCAGGCTACCGACATGATGCCCAAAGCCATGTAAACAAGAGCTTCCATCTTGTTTTACAGGATCAAACATGCATTCTTGTGAATGTTTCATTCTAATTTATTTTCCAAACCATCTTTTTGTGTAATCAACTACAAACTTTACTCATAGTTCAAAGTGTCTGCAGATGGCAACTTCGAAATGTTGCCATTCTCAATTGAATTTGTGTCTAAATTTGGCCAAAGCACATGATCTGTTCCATCGTAGCTTTGACTGAAGTGAAATTTCACTCTCTAGATCTGGACACGTGAAGAAAAATCATTTAATTCAGTAGAAGATAAACATTTTCTTCATTTTCTAGAAGACAAAAATCTAACAGTAAGTTAAATAAATTTTACACTGATTTCTATAAAAATGCAATCTTTTAATTTCCCACATTACAATTCAAACATTTTCCTTGTCAGTGTAGACTCAATGCACACTGCATAAGTCAAAAAGGAGGTATTCAAGACTCTTATGGACTGAAAAGCGATTTAAATTTGGGTTAAACTGGAAATGCACCTCTTGAACTAGATCGAGAATTTGTTTTTTGTTTGAATCCAGGTAGCATTTAGGGATGGGCAACATGGATTTCAAATTTTATCACAATAATTTGCAGCAATTATTGTAAGAGCTATAAGAGATAATTAAATACATCCCTGCAATGATTTTCTGTTTTTGGCAGTAGTTTAGTAATTGTATGCCCATCATATTTTCATATTTACTCAATGTTCGTATAGAAACATCAGTGGAAAAAAAGTGATTGTATTTGACAAACTAGGATTAGTTTATTGTAGTCACAATTGTTTATGATAATTATGAATAATATAATAATTAACCATAAATAGTGATCAAAAGCACACTGATAAAATAAACTTTTTGCACTATACGGGAAATATTATGTATTTTTATTTAGTAATGCTGACACTTTGGCAAAATGTCTCCACCACCAGGTCTCTCCTGCAGACCAGCGGAGAGGCAGATCGCTGCCGGGCTCTCCAAACATGTGAGCCAAAACGTCTTACTCTGGCATCCTGGGCATCACCAAAGGCAAAAAGGAGAACCAACACACAGCATGAAGGCGTAGGCAGATGGCTACAGACCCACTTCAAACCAAAAAAGGTCAGTAGGTCTATGGATTGCACTCACAGTGATGAAAGACTGCAGCTTTTATCCTACACAGCAGAACTTTTGTCGGCTTTATCTACATATCACCACTGAATATGGTGGTTATATTGCTGACATATAGAGAAGTGATATGCTTAGTAAAGGTCATATTTGCCTTCATTAAGTAAAAGTGGCTGCATTGTTTTGATCATTTTCTGTAAGAAAAAGTTACATCTTACCACAGTTCTGTTTATTCCAAGAATGTTTATTGTAATACAAGTGTCATATAAAATGTCTAATAACCTCTGGCAATATTTCCTGGCCTGCTCAACTTCTAATTAATCAAAGTTTTAGCTCAGATATGTTAAAATTAAAGAATTAACACATAATCAAAACGGGGAAAATAATAAAAGGGAGGAAATAATTATGTTTTACTCAATTATGAATGGTCATAAACCATCTTCCATCAATTTTCTTGACTCAACAGTTTTATTTTTAAAAAAATATCAACACTGATGTGGATACTTGGATTGTATTTTCGGTTGGATAACCAGAATTAATTTTGAGCCAATCGACAACCCAAGAGCCAGATTAATAAGGGAGGCACCCATATTGATGGATCACATAAATAACTGTGAGAAACAGAAAGCTGAAAACCACAAAAATCCATCCAGGTTTCCTGTTTCCTTCAGTTAAACAGGGTAGTGTTGATCATGTCTGCACTAAAAAAGAAGAAAGCAATTATTTTGTTCTGCATGTCTGTGTCAGATGTAAGAGAAACATGAAGAACTGCTTGTCTTATTTCATTGAAGTGACATTTCTTTTCATTTCTATAATGTGAGTCTATGAAAATATCCCCACAGTGTGCAGGGTGCAAGTTTATTTCACAAACACATTGATTTTCAAACTGTTATTACAGTTGACCATAGTCACTAAGCTAAACTAAAATCTCCAAAAACTAGGAGCCCCCTATAAAAACACTAAAAACTGCCTATTTTAAATATACCTTTAATATGCTTTAATACGTACAATAGAAAACTATTTGGTGCAGATGCTAATATCTGTTCTTCCTTAACTCCACTCCTGGAAAGCATAGCCGATCGATGAAAGGTGCTACTGGATTGGCTGCTTTGCTACCGATAGCTAATATCAGGTCAAGTAGCATTGCAGATGGGTATTTCAACTTCCAAAGCTGACTTTTCTTTTGAATATTTCAGAAAATAATCCACAGATACGCGCATTTTGTAGTTATGTTCCACAGAAAAATCATGCAGAGGTTCATAATAGTTGAAAAGTCAATTTTATGATCCATCTGTCAGGTTGTCAGTCAGGTTGTGCTGGGTTCAGCTTCATTTCTCAGACATGACAGACGCCCATCTGCTCTACAGTAAAATTGGCATGTCTTCTATTGCACTCACGTTTGCTTTCATAATTTTTAATAAGGCTGCACAATATATTGACTCACAGACATAATCACAGTATCAGTGTGTGGAGTATCGCCGTTGGAAAGGACTGCTTGGATGCAATATTTGGTAGATTATTAAATTTCAAGCTTCAGGGATTCATGCTCTGGATATCAGTGACGTATTCAGTCAATGGCATGAGCTTTAAGTGCCCTTTCTGCACACAATTACATTGTGTAATGGTACGGAAAGATTTAAGTCATAAAAAACGTGGGTTAATCACAATAAAAGTCGTCATTGCACTTTTCAGGAATGGTATCAGAATTATGTATTTTCCAGATAGCCTAATCTTTAAAACATGCTGTTACACTCAGGTACATATACTGAGCTAAAACTGAGGAAAACAAATTATCTATGTCAAAATAAAAACTGAAAATTGTATGTAAAGCCATGAGAACTATAGTTTAAGGTCACTTTAAAGTACATCAAGTAAGTGTTCCTCCTTGGAGGCAAAATACAATGATGTTAGTTTCGGTTTGAACTTCTCCTAGCACAATTTAAAGTGAGTTCAAATCACTGCAATAACACTTTTAAAATGTGTCCATATGTGAAATTATTTGAAATATTACATGAGTGTATAAGCTGTTCTTTTACTCACAGCTTTAGGATAAGGCTGGAGTCAAAGTTTGCCCCTATCTCTAACAGCTTTAAAATATCTCCTCTATCTTCTTTGTATTTTCCTTTGAGCCCTGAATGAGACAGAGCTGTAGCTCAACAGCACCACCAACATCTCCAAGAAGGAAGTGCATGTCCAGCATTCAGCTTGAATGATTTTTCATTTATCCAAAAAAACTTATGTGGCATGTGATGTTTAAAGGCATTTGCATAGCAAACAACGCATTTGTTTCCGGAGTGACTCACCTGATCCGTTTGTCTCTTTGGTGATTTGCGCTCTGGCAGAGCTGCAGTGTGGGTAAGAGAGTCTTTGAAGCGAGACAACAAGGTTAGACCACAAAGCCCTGGAGCAAATGTAAGTGTATGGTGGTTGCTATGTTTATTTATTTTTTTCACAGAAAGAGAAACTGTGAAAATTTTGTACAGTTTGCAGCAAGATTTAGAAGCTTAGATCTAGTTTTCTAAAGATAAAAAAGACAGTCCAGACTATGCTGGGTTTAAAGATTCATAACATGGGCTTCCATTTTTTGCTTTATAATTTTTTTTAATTTCCCAAGACTATTCAGATACCACACATATTAAAGGTTGTATGTAGACTTTGCTACACAGAAGATTTGTGGTACAGCTTCGTGACTCTACTTCCTGTTTGTGGAGCTGTTACCCTCCTTCGTGCTCCTCAGTGTGGAGCAGCTCTATCCTCCCTGCCTCCTGCTCTCCGCCTGCCTGCATGCATCATTAAGCTGACCAACGCTGTGTGTGGAAGAGAACACAGACATAAACAAGCTCCAAGCACATCTCTAATGCAGTTTGTCTTCTTTTATGGCCCATTTTGCTCACCGAACATAGATGTGGCTGAAAGGAGCTCCGTGGTGATAATTAAAAGAAGAGCCAGCGGACCTCGCTGCTGTTTGTGTTGTAATTTTCTGCATTGCTGCTCATTTTCAGAGTGTGAGGTTCATTAGCTGTGTTAACTACAAAATAAAAAAAAGCTGCTGAGTTCTTCATTAGTAGAGTTGTTCATTTCCTTCTGTTTAAACTTCTTTTAACTGTTTTCGAAGATTGCAGTTGAAGTTTGCATCCAATGTTGGGGATCTCCTCACTTTCTCTGCATCTACCAGTCACATTAACTCAGTCTCCAGTTTTTGTAAAGAAACTGAGGTAACTCTCCAGATATAAACCATCACTCACTACCTTTTCTTATAGATCCTGGTGGTTTAAAGTTTACCAACCTATAGATTTGCCAACCAACCTGATGCGCGGAGATTTAGAAAAAAAAGAAAGATTATGCAAATGAAAGGATTGTGTCATGTATGAGAGGAAAATAATAGTTTAAAGGTTTAATTCATAGAGTAGAGCAGGATAGGGTAAAGTTCAACCAACTTCTCGTCTGCATTGCTTTGTGAAAAAAAACAGAATATCTGATGCATTCAGCTTCTATTCATCACAAATCTGGAACAAACTTCCAGAAAACTCCAAAACAGCTGAAACACTGAGTACTCTTAATCTAGTCTAAAAACCCAGCTCTTTAGAGCTGCCTTTGATTTGTAGTAAGTGGAACATAGATCAACCTATTTGATGTGTATTATTTTATAATTTTGATTATGGCACTTGATAAAATGTCATGTTCATTGCTTGTTTCATAATTGTTGACTGTTTGATGTTTTTATGATGTAAAGCACTTTAAATTTTCTTGTTGCTTAATTGTGCTTCACAAATAAACTTGACTTGTTCCACTTGGCGTTGCGCTAAGTTGCGCCTTCTGCTTACCTTTATGAGTTTGCACCTGATCTGCGCGGACACCATGTGGCTGTTGCGCAGGTTGCCCACTCGGAACATGAGGCAGAGTCTGCCGTCTCTTTGGGAAATCACCGCGTCCTGGCTGAACATGAGCGTCTCCGCGCGTTTCTTAGGCTGGGACATTTTGATGAACATGCAGCCGATGAGGAAGGCGTCCACTATGGAACCCAGCAGCGACTGGAACAGGAAGAGGATGATCCCCTCCGGGCACTTCTCGGTGATATACCGGTAGCCGTAGCCGATGGTGGCCTCGGTCTCGATGAAAAAGAGGAACGCTGAAGGGAAGTTGTAAACGTTCGCCACGCACGGGGTGTAGGACGGATCGTGGCCGTGATTTAGATCCCCCCTGATGTAAGCAATGATCCACCACATCGATGCCATGACGAGCCAAGCGATGGTGTAGGTGAGAATGAAAATGAGCAGGTTCCAGCGCCACTTCAGGTCCACCAGAGTGGTGAACAGGTCGGAGAGGTACCTGCTGGTCTCCCCGCCGAGGTTTCCGTGCTGCACGTTGCAGCGGCCGTTCTTCTCCACGAAGCGTTGGCGTTTCTTCTTCACCGGGGCGGAGAAAGTAGTTGCCCGGTTGGTGTTGACCACCTGGTAGTCTTCTCCAAATTTCCTCCGAAGTGCTGCCATGTCCGCCCGTCTGGTGTTAACTAGCGCAACAGTCGCAGTTTAATCCATGATGTGTTTAGAGTTTTAGTCTCCAACGGATTGGTTACCTGCAGTGCGTAAAATACGCCATGGCCACTTCAGTGCGCACAGCGGATCCTGGGAATTATGAAACATAAAAACAAACAAACAGAAAATACCTACTGCCTGTTTGCTGTTATTGCACAGTAGGTGTTCGCTTGCTGGAAAGTTCCACTGTCCTCTTGGTTATTTCACATCACACCAATGAGTCTCTGCTCTTCTCCGTGCGCTCTGCTCAGCCTCTGTGTGTTCTGACTGACGCGTCGTTCAGTAGCGCAGGAGCCGTCCACTACACACCGCTTCTGGTGGGACGTTATGGTTAAAGAGAGAAGAGGGAGTATAGGAGATGCAGAGAGAGGAAGGGAAAGGGGCAGGAAAAGAGGAGGAGAGAGTTACACAATATGAGATGTGGGCAGTTTGACTCCAGTTCAGCTGGTCAGTTAATAGATCATAGGTTCATTCTGAAAAATTAACCAGATGGATAATTTATTCATCTTCTTGTTTCATGAGAGTTTTAATTAAGGTGTATTCTCCTGTGTGATTAAGGAGTATTGATGGAAGATGAAAACAAATATTTAAATTGATGATATTAGAGAATCATAGGACTAAGTCAAACGGTGCCACCTGCTGGATGGTCCGTCCATGTGCATTTAAAACCTGACCAACTGTTGGTGAACTCTGGCGTTGCTGAGACAGTGTTCAGTAAAGTATTCACACCTTTGGAGGGGAGAAAAAAAGTTTGTAGCGCATTTATATTCAGCTTCCATTATCTTAGTTCTGCTTAGTAAAAATCCAAGTTGACTTCAGGAGTCAGTTCATTAATAATTATTTAGTAGAGTCCAGATGTTTATAATTTATTAAGAAGAATCCAGCTGATCTTTAAAAGCCTCAGACGTTTTGTTAGAGAATATACAGACTTTCTTAGTCATAAAGACTAAAAAACACAACAGACAAGTCTGGAAGAAACGAGGTGTAAAGTTTAAAGCAACGTTTGGTTATAAAACGATATTCTAAGTATCTCACAAAGCTATGTTCAGTTCATTGCCCAAAGATGATAAACCCCTGGCTTAGATCCAAACATATGCATGTGTCAAAATGGCCTGGTGGTCAACATCTAGAGCTGAATGCAATTAAGAATTTATGGCAAGCCTTGCCCTCAGTTTAATTTGACTGAATTCGATCTATTTTTCAAAGAAGAATGGAGAAAGATTTCAGTCTTTTGATGGACAAATCTAGTAGATGCATACAAAACAATCGCAACTGTTGCAGTGGAAGTAATCTAAATTATTTACTTTAGAGGCTAAATATAAGTGAATGTTAAACCTTTCAGAATTTTATTTTTGAAAGACATTGAAACACACACATTTTCTTTCCATTTAACAGCTATGTGCTATTTGCGTTGGTCTTTAACATAAAATCACAATAATCACAATTTAACATCAGAAAATTTACTTAAGTTAAATTCTTTGGAAATTTCTTCATGTTTATGACTCTAAAATCCTATTTCCTGTTAATAAATCAGTTTCTCGACTCTCACCTATTCCTCCCCCACCCACTGCCACCCAGTATAGATATCCTATGGACGATTTTCTTAACCATTGTTCTCCCCCCAAGGATGATGGTTAAAGGCATGAGTGACCCTCCTCCTGACTTGATTTGCCCTCCTTTTAATTACACCACACCTAAAGATTTGCACAGTGGTGCGTGCAGAGCAGTGTGTGCAAGCTCATGTTAATGAATGCTTAAATAGAGCCTCAGTCACTGAAAGAGTAAAGAAGCCGCTTGACTGATTTTGTTTCACATAGAAAGTGGTTTTGTTCAGTCCTTTAATTTTGTGTTGAGACCAAATGGAGCTTCTATGGGAGAGAGATTTGTTTGGTTTGATTGGATGATATAAATAAAGCCTTTAACTCATGTTGGGTCAAGTTTCTGGAAATGCTGGCTTCCATGGCGGCTTTTCTTTATTTTTTAGAAGGTTTTGCAACAGAAATGGGTAAGTGTATCACTTTTTCACACTTATGTCTCTACTGATCTGTCGTGCAGTATCCTTTTCAGTTTTTACATCATTGATGTTTACTACTTTACTTCTTTGGTAAAACATCATTTCATATTTTTTTCCTGACGGAGAAAAAAAACTCACGATTTTTCATCAAATCACACAAATATGGATGCTTTTAAATGATTAGGTGTCTTCTAAAGATCATTTGTTGCACTGGACTTTTATTTATGGGCATCATTTGAAAAACCAAATAATTGTCCTTCTACTATACATTTAAATATTAAATTAAATTTAAGAAGCCATGAAATTTGTAGTTTTAATTTCACAAACTGGGGGGGGGGGGAAACAAAATTCTGAGGTATAAATACTTTTGTAAAGCACTGCATTCTGCTTAGGTGAACAACACGGTTAAGCAACTTCACTAAAAAATCCTTAGTTGCATTTGCATAGAAGTTTTAAAAAGAGGCATGATATGACTTTTAGTTCTGTAATGACTTAATCTGATGCAACAGCAAGAAATCCTGTTTGGATTATGTTCACACAGCAGTAAAAGACCTTTAATGTAATGAATCATATAGGGATCATTTTTTTTCTATATGTAGAAATGAGAATAAAGGAAGAGAGGTGACACCATGTTGGTTGGCTTCTATAGGCTGTTAGAGATTTTTCAAAGATGGATTCTGCTGCTCTTGTTTCAAACTCAGGTCACAGATTGCACCACACTGTGACACCACATCATTATCTTCTGATCAACTCCCATTATTTTATTTTATTTTTTCAGCAGCGGTTTGAGAGGAACATTCTCTGGTCTTTAAATGTATATCTCCACCACCGATAAACATCTTTTTTGCAAATAATTTCTAAAAAGAAAAGAAAAAAAAAACCTAATAATGTGTGCAAAACATCAAATACAAGACACTCAGTTGCACTTATTCATTTAAAGCCATGCAAAAATCTTAATTCAGCATCTAACATATTTGTTTTATCTTATGTGCATGTTAAAAATTAAAGTGCAAGACTGTACAAGATTTTAACCAAAAAAGTATTAGATCAGATCAGAGGTACATTTGTCATTTCGCAAACATCTACAGAAAAATCCACCTTTATCATTAACAAAAGAGTAGGACGAGAAAATGGCTGCTTCACAGAATACAAAGGAGCTGAATGTCGACTATTTCATAAGATCTGATTTTATGGTACTAAATGTTAGATCTGATAATCTTAAATCAGATGACAAAATCCACTTTAACACTGAAGGATCTGATGTAAGATTTGATTTTAAAGGCAAAATGAAGGACCTGTCTTGTTGATTTAATTTTCAGATAGTAAATGTTTTCAAGTGTCACACAAGCTGCATTTGTTTTTATCAGAACCCTGTTTAAATCTGATTCTGCTGATGATTTATATAATTTTGAGGAACTGCAGTCAAGTCACTCCTGATATATAAAAAGTTAAATGCCTCTTGAATATTTTTAAAACCAAATTTACTATTTATTCCACCTTTGTTATCAAATATGGATAATTGTAAATCAATCTTCTTCTTTTTTTTTACAGTGGATAACACACTTGGTTAGCCACTAAACTTTGTACAAAAAAGCTATCACTTGGCAAGTAAATATGTTTGTCTTGTGCTCACTTCTCTGCAACCTGCTGAGGGTCTTTTATCTCAGCAGAGGGAGCTCATGCTCAGCGACGATCCCCCCGAGATTTGAGGATTAGAGTGCGGGCAGCCAGGACTGCCATCTGTTATGTGGAAAAACCATCAGGCTTTCCCACACAGAGAAATCCAAATTAGCATTACACAGAAGATCACAAGATCTTATCTCGTCTTTCTAACTGGAAATATCAGAAAGTAAGGAATATCAGCAATGTTTCTATATTTATACAGCGATACATTCAGAAAGATAAAATGTATTTAGCATTTTATGTGCAAGTGTTTGCAATTTTGTGGACAAGCTATGATTCTGACTCCCACAGATTAGCTAGGTGCCCATATGGCAAACAAATCAATATCAGTTGATAATATAGATAGACTGGATCTCAATTTGCGAAACAAAATCAATTCCTTCTATTATACCTTAATGGGTTAGACCCAAGGGTTGTCAACGGAGCAGCGTAACCACAGTTATGTCACACTTTTCAGTGTTCAGGGTGATGCATAGTTTTAGTTTCCTTCCACGCACTGCATTTTGCTTGTGGCCCCAAAAATGATCTGATGTGAGTCCCTCCTATGTGTTCTCTGCACAGATTCTGACAAAACTGTAGATGGATATTCTTGTAGCTTTCTTCAATAAAGTATTTCTTCTTTCCACTCAACCATAAAGGTGATATTTGAAGAATGCATGGTCATAATTGCCACGTCATCAGATTCTCCCAGATGAGCTGTGGATCTCTATCTCTGCTCCAGAGTTATCTTGGGAATTTCAGCTACACTGGGCACAACACAATTTTCAGAAATATTTGAAAAATATAATTTTCCTATTTCATTTAATTACTACCTTTCTTACATAAAAGGCCAAAAAATCTATAAAAAATTGTGATTTTGATCTGATAAAATGTAAAGGAGTCAAGCGTGAATGTGGAATAATTATGTTTTGGGTTGTGCAGGATGAGTTTGGCGTATTGAGAAGGCGAGGTTGAAGCCATTCACTGTAAAATCTTGGATGTCAACTTTTTCTTTCACCCAGAAAACTTAAGATGGATATTAGATTGGTCTTCCAATACAATAATGATTGAAACACATACCTGTAAAACAGCAAAGAATTGACTAAAGAAGATTTATATTAACCATTTGCAGACAACAATATTCGTACAGCTGCAGTACTGACTAAGTAAGGCTCTGACTCTGTGCTTAAATGCTCCAAAGTAAAATTATGTTTCATATCTTTACCTATAAGTAAATGATGGTCTATACTTAACGTTTTAAAAATTATTTTCAGAAATCAATTCACTTTTGATGATATTCTAATTTGTAGATGTTTGTAAAAGGCACAAAATTTCAAAGAAAAGGTTGAAAGACTTTGATAAAGGAGGATCAATTTGAAATATTGCAAAAGTTGAGCTCTTTTGAAGAAAAATGTCCAAAGTTAAGAAGTAATTATGATTCACTTTTACACAGTAATGTAGCTTACTTTTTGAATCAGTATGAAACCTTTGTGTTCAGAAGCCAAGGTTAAAGGATTTTCCAGATTGATTTTTTAGATTTCTTAGTTTCTTTGCAATTTTATAAAGTGATTGTTAATATAAAACGTAAAAAAATACAATCTGTAGTTAATGCTAAAATATCAAAGGGACTAGTAAAAAAAAAAAAAAATAGGGGGAACGCCGCAAAATAATAGAGTGCAAAAAACGAGAGTGACTTTCGGGTTTTGCTCAGGATGCTCCTGCCTACCGGACCCAGAATGCTCTGCGCGGGCCAAGATGGAAGAAGCCAGCTGCAGCAGGAGAACAATGTTTGGGCTGTAGATTTAAAAACGGGGCGGCTGAGGGTGAACTAAGCGGACCACAGCAGCGGGTCATGGTCCTGCACCGGTAAGATAAATATATACCAGCTAATGTTTTGGGCTGCTGCGGTTTATAACTCCATTATTACCGGGACGAGGCAGAGCGCAGCGCTGAGGGGGGTTAGCTGCTGCTAAGTTAGCCGCTCTGTCTGTCGGGACGAGCATCATTGTTCCCCGAGTTTAGTTGGGCCGTTTTGTTTTGGGTCAGTCCTGCTTGTGTCTCTCCATCACTTACAGTCCAGCAAACCGAACCGATTACATAATAAAGCACAAATGAGAACAAACACATTCACTATAGCTGTACAAGCCGGCTTTCACCCTTCATCATTCTCCAGCTTTTTTAATGGGTTTAAGATCTTGCTCTAATTAAACATTTAACACAAAAGTAATAAAATTGCACGACTTAACGCGAATTAATATCTTAATTTGATTATGATGCTTTAATTGTAGTTTTGTCCGTTTCTTGTCGTATTTTGAGGAAGATAAGCTGCTCTTATTGCCTGGCCACATTAATTATTGGCATCACAAAGAAGCAGGGCCCCGCAGAACTGCTGAGCCGAAACGGTTAGCAGGGAGCTAATTCACATCCTGCAAGGCTGCTGGTTCATTTTCTGCTGTGTTACGAACTCTCAGCTGGTCTGCTGAAATACACCGAAGAAAATAGCAGTTTAATCGAAGTAAAAACTGTATTGTTTGCTTTTCCTTCTTCCAAACTTGTTTTGGAGCAGGCGGTGTGACTGCTAGTGCTGCAGTAGAGATGAAGGCATTTGAGAGGCAGTCCGACTGAATTATTTTAGACATTTTAATTTCAGATTATTTTCAATTCAAATTTGGTGAATTTGTTGGGGGGGATCAGATTTGTCCCCATTTTATGTTGTATATTATTGTATCACTCTTATATCCTAAAAGTTCTGTCTCTGCTTGTCTAAAACCTTTAATTTATAACCATATTTGTTAGAATTGTAATCAGTTTGCGTAAGTGTTTATATTATTTACAGTCACTTGTTTAAATAGATTTCCTCTATTCTGTTAAAAAACTGCAGAGATTAGTTTAAAAAAGTAAAAGTCCAGCACTTTTGTAGGGCAAAATCGGAGCAGATGATACATATTTTTCATTTATTTATGTTTCTTTGGACAAGAGTTTAACTTTCTGCAATCTGTTATTACCTTAATTCAGAATCTTGTCAAATTATTTGCAGAGTAAGCATCTTTATACTTAAATGTTGAAAAACAGATACAGAAATGACTCATAGCCAGGTTTCTTGTGCATCCAGGAAAAGTATTTTAAAACTTTTTTTCCTGTTCAATTTCTAAAAGATGAAAACCTGAATTTCTAGGCTCATGTGCAGGTAAACTAAAATTTCAATAACGGTACCTTGAATGCAATGTATGTTCATAAAAAAAAAAATTAAGCATCAAACGTAATTGTATCGGCTCTAATTTTCAAAGATTATCTTTTGCTGAATGCCAGTTAAGTTTTGTAGGTAAGTATAAACTAAAAGGCTGCTGTGTTGCATGATTAACATTTTTACTGTTTACTGTCAGCCATAGAAACATTGTAAAAACTATTTATTATTATTATTACATAAGATTGACTTCTGAAAAATCAAAAGTAGTAAAATTTCAGTTGAAATATATGCAAATCCTGCATTCACAGACGTGTGTTATAATTCTCATTCAGACTTATTAGGACTTTGCTGTTGCTGCATAAGCTGGTAAACAGTCACTCTAGTACAGTGTGTGTGTGTGTGCACTCTCATTGACAGATAAGCTGGTACAAATAGGATGACTGGGTCAGACAGTCGGTCCTATCATAAAGATTACCACACAGCGGTCCCCGTTGCTCCTCGTCTCGTGTTGCTTGTGGAACGCAGCGGCACTGACTTTTGTTTGGCTACGAAGGCCGGACATAAACACTTTATTGAAGCAGACAGATTTCAGTTTCTCCTCTTCTTCACCTTGTTTTCACGTGATCCAGACGGCCGCTCTTTGTTGACCCACAAAACGTCGATTTAATCCGACTAAGTTGTTAGATCAGAGGCCGTGGCTTTGATTCCTGAAGACCAGGCTTAACTGGTTGTTTGCTGACAGATTGTCTGTCTGAAACGTGTTATTGTTGTTATAAACATGATCTGCTGTTGTCTTTTTTCCTCACAGGATGAATTTCTGTCCCATAGTCTTCCTGCCCACCAGCCTTCAGCATGAACATCATTCAAGATAAACTAGGGAATGAATTCCTGCGCTCCAACGGCAGCATGGACTCCAACTTTGGAGCTGGCATGATAATGTTCAGCCACCTCCCTCCGGTGGCCAGCTTCACCCGGCTGTCGGCGCATTCTGTCATGCAGGAACTTCCGCCGCAGGACCTGATCCTGAAGAAAGAGCGGGACTCTCCTGACTGCAGCGTGGGCGGCCACCAAGGGGGCGCTGCTGCGGTTGGAGACTATGTTCATGCCATGGGCATCAAGCAGGAAAAGCAGTCGGAGCACGATTACCGCCTGCCGCTCTACCCCGGAGGTCTGGGGCGGAGCGGGGAGGTGCTGGAGGTGACCGTCGGTAACCACCAGAAGCTGCTGGTGTGCGACCTCAACATTGGCAACGTGGGTACAGCCGACAGACCAGGAGAATGAAATGGTTTCAGGAACACAAAACACTCTGCTCTTAAAGTGGTAGCAATTATTTCACATTTTGTTTTTTTAGGCATTACTCTAATATTTTTACATATTTTCTGAAACTCTTAATCTGCTGATCAACCCTGCAGCTGGCGATTGTTGGAGATGCTAAGAAAGGCTTAAAAGGTCGTGGTTTTAGCAGAACTGAGCTGCTCAGCTGAATTATTCACAAGGTTCCTTCACAATGAGAAAAGTCTGGGATTCATTGTATTCTCCAGGTCTGAATAAGTATAGAAGCAAAAAATATTAGTATTTCTAGACTTTGTTTCCTATTCCATTGTCTAAATGGTGTTTCCTTCCTTCCTTTTTGTCTCCTTCCTGTTGGGGCTGAGCTGTAAAATCTGTTTCATGATTTGACAAGATGCACACACCGACGCAGCAACGTCTGTGCCATATTATGTCAATAATCAATTTATAATAGCAATGTAACTTCCTGAATTTTAATCTGATAATGACATACCTAAAGACTCCCGCCACTACTGTGTTTTTTATTTCTCTTTTCTTTCTATCCATCTATCCTTCCTTCCTCTCTCCTCCGTTATGTCCTGTCTTCTTTTCTCTTGAGCGTTTCTGAGCTCCTTCTATCTCTTTGTTCATTCATTTGTTCTTTCGTTACAGGATTTCTGCCTCCATCACCTCCTTTGTGACCTTCCTTATCTTTACTTATTTCCTTTGTTCTTATCTTCCAGTTTTCAGTTTTTTTGTTGGTAGTGTATTCAAGCCCTTCAGCTTCAAAGCAGAATTTGTCCAATTTGCATCTTTTTTCCGAAAGGCAGATCTATCTTTGGCATTTTGGAAAAGCTTTTCTTTTTCTTTTAAGACTATACCAGCGTAGATAGACTGATGCCTTTTGTCCTGCACCGTAGTTTTCTGCAGAAATTTTCAAAATTAAAAAATCTAAAAATAGAACTATAAAATAGAGTTAAAATCTTAAAATCAGTAACACCTTTTTTAATCAAAATATTTATATTAAACCGAGATGTATGTATTTAAGAAGCAGTCACACTCTTCCATATTCCATATTATTTTTAAAAAAGGTTACATTTAGTATAATCTTTGTCTCATTACGTCATTCATGATTTTGGTGCAGTGCAGAAGCTTGTGTGAAACTAACTTATGGAGACATAAATCTCCCGCTGGCTTCAGATGCAAAGCAGTTTCTCTCTGAGCAGAGGGGTGATGTCATCCGGCTGCAGCGTGAATGAGAACGTCTTTGCGAGGACGCAGCTGTCTTGTTTGAGTTTGCACTTCATTTCAGACGTCTTTTGTGCTCATTCAAACAGAAATATACACATCCACACTCTGCTGACAATAGTGAGCCATCAGAGGTCACGAGGCCTGAATATTCAACAGCTTCAATTATTGTCTTTATTTAGTTTGGTTTTTTTTTTAGAAGGATTATGTTTAAACACAATAGATTTGATCTATCAGACTAATGTTCTTCAGCATCGCTGCAAACAAATAATTCTTCTTCTAGAACCGCTACTGTTCAGAAGACGATATACACTGCTCAAAAAAATAAAGGGAACACTTAAACAAGTGTTTAACACTTAAAGTGTTCCCTTTATTTTTTTGAGCAGTATATATTTTGTCCTAAAACTACATCCTATTTTCCAGTTAAATACAAAAGCAAAAAATTGTTGTAATCAGGGGGTGAGGACATTACATTTGTAATTTCTCATGTTTTCCAAGATCAAGTTAATTTGGTTGAATTGGTTAAGTCAGACATTGGACTCAGTATTTGATTTCACTCTAAACTTTTGATTAATTTTTAAGATGAGCAGGTGCAGTAACATTTGTGCTTTCAGCCTCCATATGGTGACAAGGAGCAGTATGCAAGCTGGGCAATATCTGGAAGAAACCTGTTCTCCTCCCTTCTGGATGAAAGTTTTTGTCAGAAAATAAATCGACTAGTTATTGTTTTAAATGCCTCAGTCAGGTTGCAATGACTCCACCGCCCACTCGGTTCACATTTTCCACAATGAGTCTCAAATTTTTGTCAGTGTTTTGTTTGCCAGAACTACAAATATAGACTTGTTTCCTTAATAGTTTTAGACTGAAGAGCCTCAACCTTCTTTCAAGTGATTTCCTTGCTCTCACGGCCCTCTGCCTTTGTCGTCTTCGCAGCTGTCAAATCAGTTGGAAAAAGAGGCCACCGGGAGGAAAGGTCGGAGGTCAAACATTGATGGACATGAGGGTAAACCTAGAAAGAAGAGAAGTGAGGCAAAGGTTTGCTTTCTATTTATCCATTTGTCGTCGATCCTGTTTCGTCCTTATTGTTCTTTTTTATTTTTAGTGTTTTCTGTCACCTATTTAATGTTTTTGCGCTGTAGCTTTCTGTCAGCTTAATTCTTTATAAACTAAGCGTAAAAATGCGGGGCCTGTTCTGTAAAGTACAAATCAGTCTGTAAGTATGAGTTGCAACTAATTAACCTGGGATTTTACCATCTATTTGACCTAATCTGCTCATCTCTGTCTGTTGTGCAGCATTCAGTAATGGATGCAGACGGTGGCGGTGTGTCTCCAGGAACAAAACCTCACATCTGTGAACACTGCAGTGCATCCTTCAGGAGCTCCTATCATCTGCGCAGACATGTCCTCATCCATACAGGTTAGCGTTTTCAGCTTTCTTCATATTTCCTCCAGGATTTGCCTTCATGAAATTGTAGGAATTGTTTTCTTTAACGATTCCATGTTGGAGGTTCAAGTCACTGGGAAACTGCTACATTTTGTGTCATTATTAACCATCAAAACGAGATGTTTTGCTGTTTTCATGGCTACAATTCTAAAATAAATATATAAAAATGTGAAAACATAATCAAAATCCCAAATTATATGAATAATAATATTTTAAATTTATGACCGGAATTTTTGGTTTGTACCATTGCTGCTTTGAAGCAGTTGGTTCCTAAGCTACCACCTCATCAGTTTAACCAGGTACATTGTTTGGACTCCATCTGATATTTCTCCTGATTCCAAACCACTAGGCTGGCATTAGTTATTTAGATGGACAGGATAGCATGTTCTCCCTGAGAATTAGAATTTTGCTAGATGGGTTGCCTGTCTTACCACTAAGACAGGAAATCCTGAGGTTGTTGCTCAGGATTGTAAAGTATTTTAAAGATCTGGATGTAGATCATTCATTTGCAGCCCTTATTTCCTTTTTTCGTTTAATCTCATGTTTCCCATGTGTTGGGAGTGTTTAGCTTGTCTTTGTGTCATCAGGAAGCTGCCAGTTCAGTGAGCTAGAAAATAGATTTCAAGAGTAAGAAAACTCAGGTTATTCACAGCTGGTCACATTAGATATCTCTGATGTTGGTATTTTGTGCTTCTTTTTTACTCAGTTTAACTTCATAAGTAACTAAAGTCATAAATGTATAAAAATGTGAAAACATAATCACATCTAGGCGCTTTTGTTTTGGGGGGGAAATTTGCAAATTTGAGTTGCAGTTAAAGTTGAACATAAATAATCAACAACATGGGAAATGTAGGTATTGCAGTATTAAATGAACCCAAAGGGTTTATGGAGAACATAAAATGCGACAGATCAGGACAATATCTATGGAGAATATGATGGAAACATTGTGGAAATATTGTCGTAACCTTATTGTTTTCCTGTGATTTTTACATAAGGTGAAAGACCCTTCAGATGCAGTCAGTGCAACATGAGTTTCATTCAGAAGTATCTTCTCCAGCGGCACGAGAAAATCCACAGTGGTGAGTAATTAGCAGAGATTATTAGCTCACCCGAGGCTCTGGCGTTGCTTAGAGCAGCCAAAGATCATTAACCTTCCCTCACACTTTCCTCCTTCAGGAGAGAAGCCATTTGGCTGTGACCAGTGCAACATGCGGTTCATTCAGAAATACCACATGGAGAGACACAAGAGAACGCACAGCGGAGAAAAGCCATACAGATGTGAGACCTGCCAGCAGGTTGGTGACCCTAAGAAAGCCTTGTCTTTACTGGGTGTTTAACATGAATTACTGTGGCTAATAAAGGGTACATGGGGTGTTTCTTCTTCAGTATTTTTCTAGAACAGATCGACTTCTTAAGCACAAGAGAACCTGTGGGGAAGCCATTAAAAAGGGATTGGATCCTGGGATGATGGATCTGGGTTTTGTGGACATGGGACAGGGCAGCTATGGAATTACTCAGGGAAATGTTGGGAGCACTGGGAGGAAGAAGGGAAAGTCAAAAAGTTCCACAGTGGGAGGCGAGCGTAAGAAGAAGAAGGGAGACCCGAAGGAGTCGCACGTTCACGGAGTTGTATCTGGAGGTTACAGCATCTACGAATACTGTGTGGAGAGTCCCACTGTGTCTTCTTCTACTGAGCCAGGACCCAGCATGCAACAGGGTCACCAGGATCAAGGTCCCAAGATGGCCTTCAAGAAAGCTAACCGGAAGAGCCTGACGAAAGCAGGTCTGGGTCAAGTTAAAGCTGAAATGTTGGAGCAGGGCGACCTTGGCTTGATGCAGTGCAACGAGGCTAAGGTAGAATCCACCAGCAGCAACTACGACGACGCCATGCAGTTCGTTAAGAAGCGGCGATATCTTCAAGCGACAAACAATGCAATGCCCTCTGGCGCCGCAGGCGGAGGCGGTAGCGACTACGACGTCAGCGTTCATTTGTCCTCACAGCCGTCCTCTCTACACAGCGGGATTCCAGGAGTAATGGACAGTGACGGTCCTCTGAATCTGGAGAAGTCGGGGATCACCGATGAGGTGCTGCATAGCCTCCTGGATCTCTACACCCAGAAACCCGACATTCATTTTGATATCGGCGACCAACACGTGCAGCTCAGCCCCGCCTCAGCGGACGGATCCGACGCCAATGCCCCCAGCCCGTCTGGAGACAAAAGCTCAATGATGCATGAATACTCCCGCTTCTTGCTGCAGGCTTTGGAGCGCACCAGCCACAGTGCCGGTTTCCCACTGGGCCCCGGACCTCTTCCTTCCTCAGGGCCCTTCACCACTTCCAACGCAGGAAATCCCCTATATGCCGACAAGAACATCTACAGCACGTCCCATATGGAGTGCGGCTTCGTCCAGCCAGTGGCTTTGCCTTTGCTGCCCTCCTCAGTGCCAAAGTCTCACTTTGCGATGCTGAGCTGCTCGTCCCCGCAGCACAGCTTCAACCTGAGCAGCCTGGAGGCCCCCTCACACCAGCAGCTCACCCCTTCTCAGGAGCTCACCGAACAGATGGAGAAACAGCACTCCACCACCCCTCCCTCAACCTACCAGATCAGCCCATCCGACCTGAGTAACCAGAAGGAGCATGCGGCGGTCAAGAGCGACTCGGCTGCTGTCTACCCTCTGGTTCCCTCGCAGGATCTGGCCTCTCTGGACTCCTCAAAGCCTTCCTACCAGATAGAAAACTTCGCCCAGGCCTTTGGCTCCCAGTTTAAATCTGAAGTTCATGGTTTGTCTTACAGCGCTGACTCTGGTGGGGAGGTGGATCACAGGATACGGACGCCTGTGTCGGATTTCTCAGGGTATAGTTTGTTATCTGATGTCAATGAGCCAGCAAGTACAGGTTCCAAAACACCAACAAGCCAAAGCTACAGATGAAACCTGGGAGAACATTCTTCAATGGTTGTTCTTATTTTAATCTTTTCTGCTCCTATTTTATTAATCTTATTTTTGTGACGTATATTTTATTTACACTGATGCTCTGTCTTTATGCCTACTCCTCTTCATGCAATAAGCCTGCAAGGTATCCTGCAAATGCAATTTGTTTGAAAGAATCCGATATGTCGAGTTTGCGATATACTGTCGATTGGTGTCATAGCGGTGCCGGTAGGTCGGGTCTTTATTTATGAAATTCACAGAACCTTTCAAGCATTTTATTTTTAGCAGAAGCAGTGGAGCTCACATCCAATGAGGTGATTCAACTTTAAAATAAGAAATCATGGCAGGGAAATGCCCAGAACTGAAGCGGCAAAAAAGGAAATAATAATAGTAAAACAAATTGTCAAAGGTGTTACTCAGGAAAACGTGGGAAACTAGAAGCTCACGGAGGACAGGGAGCTCACTTTTCAGAAGTGCATGTTTGTGATTTAAAAAAAAAGAAAGATGTTTTTTACTTTTTATTTCTTACATGTTGAATGAGTGTGACCTAAAATGGACTGCTGCCAGCTCACTTGAACACTGAAAACACTTTCTACTTGGCTATATAGAGATTATGGTACTTTTATGTCAATGTGAAGCTAGTGTTTTCTTCAACAATGGCCACACACATGGATATCTATATATATTTATAAGAATATATATATATAATATGTAAAATAAGTCTTGTAGGGTTCTGCCATTTGAAGTAGAGGGAAGAATAAGTTTGGGGATGTCTTCTTCAGCCAATAGATGTCGCTGTTGGACAGCAGTAGAATGGCCTTTTTCCCCCCTTTACTGTTCTTGTCATCTTCCTCCTATTTATCTAAAAGTGTGCGATCAGCACTTTGAGCTGCTTTCTCACATTGTTTTAAAGTACCTGATCGAATCAAGAGCTAACACGAGGAATTACCCAAGTCTTTGACAGTTGCTGTTGGGGAGTACGCATGCAGGGGGGTTGGGCTGATTGTGGGGTGGGACGGCTTGTCGTTTCCGATGAAGGATGTGGAGAGTCGATTGGTTGGAAATGTCTTCTCTTACTTATTGGGGAGGGTTTAGCTTAGGCTTGCGGGTGGGCTTTTTAAAGTAACGTAATATTTAATCGGGATAATGTAAACGTAATTACAGCCCCTAGTTTTAGTTGTCTTGATACCAATATTAGCGGCTCTCGCAGATTTTTATTAACTTTGAGGATAAACGATGTTTATGATCTAATGTTTCTGCAGCCATGTGCTGAATTTTAAAATTTAGATACTTTGTGCAAACATTATCATCCCTTTTAGTATATGGGTGCCTATTCCCAAAAAGCAAGTGGAAGAAATGTGTCTAATAAATGTCTCTATGTAGTTTCTTGCTGACATGTTTGAATTGCCAACATTTTGGTAAGGACAACAATAATTGTGGAAACTTCCATATGACTAGCTGACCTTAACTGCTGGAAATGATATCTCTGTGCTGCTCTGACTGAGTTCTTCAGCCCATTTGTGCCCCAATAATACAGTTCTGGTCAGAAGTTTACATACACCATTTTTTTTGGCAGGATTGTCCTGTCAATTTTCTCACCGTTCCGATTTCAAGTCCGATTTATGATATAATTTAGGACTCCATTTCCCAGGGCAAAATCTAGAGAAACCAAGGTGTTTGAAGTCGTCAACTAGCTTCTGACATAATTCTGGATATTTGACCAGTGTTCTTATCAGAAATAGATGAATTGGTTATCAAACTTGGCTCTAAGCCATCGTCCATAATATTTTAAGTAGAGTTTAGGTTGGGAGTCATTCTAGAAGCTTAATATTGCTTTGTTTTCTTCTTTTCCAACCAGTTTTGATCTGCTTTTAGAATTATTGTCCCTTTATGACAAGTTGTGTCCGAATGTCAACCATCTCGCCCAAACTTTCACATTTTAGATGAAAGGATATTTGTAAGGATGTCTACCAAGGCTTAAGTCTGTAATAAACCAGTATCACTGTTTATAGTAAAGTCAGGTTTTACATCACCATGAACTGACCAAGAAAAAAGCACCAGCTTGTTAAATTAGAGCAAAATCGAGCTGAATGACCACAAATTCAGAAAATTTGTATCAATCCTCCAGACCACTGAGATCTTCTGGTTCAAGTCTGCTCTGCGTCCCCAGAATCAAACATGGAGATGCGGCGTTCAATTTTTATGCTCCTCTAATCTGGAATAAATTTCCAGAAAACTGCAAAACTGCTGAAACACTTAGTTCCTTTAAATCATGGCTGAAAACACTCCTGTATGGAGTTGTCAGTGATTAAGAATAACTGGAAAATAGATTAATTCAACTTTTCATTGCTACTGCCACTTTATTTATTGTTTTGTTTGTAATTGTGTTTTTATTATGTAGATCTCTTCGAAATGGCTTGAGCCATACAGAAAAACTCGACTAGAAGTTAAGATTAGGCTTTCAAGCACTTTTTACCAGCTGTTAGTGTGGTTTGCTGCCAGTCTTACTGGTGAATTTCACAAAATGGGTGCAGTAACTAGGAGGGACAAAGCTGAAATTCTTAAAATGTATTTCAAGTCATTTGGTTGTTTAACCAATCATCCTAAATGTACATTAATACTGGGGTAAGAATGGATAAAACCTTAACCTTTAAACCTTAAGAAAATGCCCCAACCTCAACCCTCACAAAAATGTATGGGGAATGTCTATTAAAAGTTGGGTTTCTGCCTGAAAATGGGTAACAATAATGTCAATTTAGTGGTCAAAAATCAAGCCAGAATTATTTCAGAAGCATGTTGATGGTCACAGATAACTGTGGTTCACTGTATCCTTTGTGTTTTCTCAAAGCACTCGGAAGTTCAGAAATATGGAATTTAATTGTTAATTTAATTAAATCAATTTCAGAAAGAAAACTACAGTACAGCTTTGCATATTTATGTTTTTAGGAAGAAAAGTCTCAAATTATGAGCCTGAAATGTGTGCAGTCAAACTTGTGAACAGAACTGTGTGTTTTTTCTAAGCAATCGTCAAACATGGCAGTGTCAAAATGCAAAGCTGTTGTATCAAAAATAATGCAACGTCATGTTGAGGTAGACAACAATAATTAGCCTCACATATACCTCATTTCACTGCAAACCAGGGTCAAAGATGTGGAGGTTTGTATGTAGCAGAAATGCTGTTTAAAATATCACGTTTTGTACGATTATATTTAAGCAGGTGTGTTTGGGGGGGATTTTTTGTACGCGACTCTTGTGTGAACCGCCATGACGTGTAGCTGACACCAGCCAGTGTTCAATCCTTTAAGCATCTCTCAGCTTTATTTTCCAATCAGTGTGTCGTTTCTTATTGTTTACAGACAATGTACAAAACACTAAACCCAACTTAATTATGTCATTTTTATTTTACAGTGTTTCATCCCTACAAAGCCAAATTTTGTAGCTGGCGTCTACGAATTTTACATTTCACGGTCTGTTTGATGAACTAAAATGTGACTGAATGGGGACAAAACAATAAAAACTGCTGTTACCATGAAGGTGTTTCTCTGGTATCTGAAGTGTTGATGGGGATTTCTGTTGCTTTGCTAATAAGGTTGGCATTAGTTGTAAGAGGCAGTGACAGAAGTGGCAACTGCCACTAGATGGCGATAATTCTCCTATAGTAGTTGTGAAATTAATTTATCGCTTCTTACCCCAAAATTCCAAAGCAGTGCTCTAAAATTTTTGCAAGTTATATTTTGGACTTTGCCTTATTTTATTACCTATTTTCTGTACTTCTAGTTGTATGTGACAATAACAGCAAACAGTCATAAAAAATAAAAATTCAGTCTTTATTAGTATTTGTTTTGTTTGCAGTTATGACGCACTTTTATTCTTTCAGATGGTGGATTGAAAAAATTATATTCAAAACCTTTCCTGATGTGGTTCCTTGGTTCTCATTCATCTGATTGTTTTCTAATGTTTACTTTGGAGGTGATAAATCAATATTTTATGTGGCCTAAATATGGGAAGAAATTTTGCCAATGCTGTGGGCAGCTGTAGCATTATTAAAGAGTAAGTTAAAAACTATATTTTAACTAAGTAAATCATATTTTCAGACACAATACTGAATTAATCTTTTGAGTGCAGGGTCCTTCTCATGCCTGAGTCCTGAATGTTTCTTAAAAAATAAAAAAATCCTCTGGAAACTTAATTGAAAACTTATGAGAAAGCATCAAATGTCTGGAGAACAACCATAAGTGACAATGAAGGTGTCTAAAAATGTATTAACTTACAATATTTTTCTTTTATTCAGTATTATTGTATGCAGTGCCATGGATTTGAGAGGTTATACGTATACAAAGTTGATATGTTCTTTTAAGGGGAACTTGACAAACTAGAAAGTTCAGTCTGTCTTTTAAAATCGCATCACGCCTCCCATAAAAGTGACCCAAGATCCGACCTTCCAGGATGTAGTGCAAACACTGACAAGAAGCTTATCTTCAAATGGTTTTTTCCGTCTCTTTTAACGTTGAATGAGTTATTTATTTGACAGCAGGTTAGCTAAAGCAAACAGAAGTTTTCAAAATCCACAGTTTAAAAACCCAATTATCCTTCAGTTTCCTTCAGTGGATAAAGTTGTTTGAACAGTGAGAGCATCCTGCCTGCAAGCAGACGGGTTCATTTGTGTTAGTTTGTTTTAAACATTGCCTGAGCTTTAGATACAACATAGAGCTTGTGTTACGTTTTCTGAACTGGTATCTATTTTTTCTCCAGCATCTCTTTAATGGAACAAAAACTGACTTTGTTTTGTTAAAATTGCATACTTTTTGTAGTCATCACTATATATATAACAGCCGTGAACCCTCGCTTACCCTCCTGTTTAACCATAAACTGTGTCACACATCAGGGATTTGATGTATAATTTGTATTTCCATGTTCTGTTTGAGGAATTAAGACACTTCCTTGTTCTAAAAAGAGAGAAGTAGGAGAAGTACCGCCTCCTAGGTGTGGAAGAAAATCCTCCACACCTAGGAGGAAAGTACACAACCCTGTCCTGTTAATAAATTACCACATATTCTCTATTTTAACTGTGAGCATATTGTAACAAACGGTCGTGTTCAGTTGATTTGACGGAAACTTTCTGAGCATCATTATGCGTCAGCGTTGATGAGCGAGAAATTCTCTTTGTTCACGGAAAACATTTACGAAATGTGCCATAAAAAATTTAAAGGTGCGACCCTGAGGAATGTGACGTTGTTTATTTGGGTGAGGAGGCAGTTAAAACGGTGTGAAAGAGCTGCTCCGGCCCACCACAGCAGATGCCCAGTTTAACCCAGTGTGTGAGCTTTGTGTCCTCGGCATCTGTGCTTTTGTTTGCTGTCGCCGCTCTCAGAGTGACGTGAATTATGTTCTTATCTTCAGGGCTGGTAAATGGCCACATATTGGGCTGTGTGCACAGAGAGATAGCGAACAGGGAAAAACACCTTTAAAGGGAAGGAGGGAGCTTTGATGATGCTGAAATATGAGCCGTGGCTGAAGAATAATTCCATAAATGCAAATTGGTGTTTTTATCTTGGAGTAAGGCATGTTGAAGTAACTGACTAAACTTTTAAACGACTTAAATGTTCCAACCACCTTAAGAGTCAGGTTACATCCTGGAAAATTATTTACACCATTAGTTAATATGTGCATAAAGCAAAACAATAAAGTAATCCTTTATTGCAGTTGTGAAAGAATGCTGCCGTTTCCCAGTAATGAGTTTTGGAGTTTCCACAGCAGTGACTCAGGAGGTAGGGCTTCGTCCTGTTACCAATGGGTTGCCAGTTTGATCCCCCATTCTGTCAGACGGCCCCGTGACGCCAATTGAATGAAAACCTCGTTTCTGTCAGTCAAGGAAGGGCAGCTGTGGCTACTTTGTAGCTGTTGACTGATTGTAGTAGAAAGACTTGGAGTTCATAAACTGTGATACACAGACCATTTACCTTTTCATGGCGCATAATTGTAAAAAACCTTGCATCTTGTCCAGTCTGTTTGTCACAGTTCCACAAGTCTTTGAAATGGAAACAGGCCCACAGCATCACATATCCTTTACCGTACTTCATAGAGGGTATGAGGCTCTTTTTTATAGATTCTCATCCTTCTTTTGATATCAGAGTAAGACTGCTCAGGCAACTGTTATTACCAACTGCAATAAATAAATAAAACAAAATACACCGTCTATATGTAAAAGCAAAGAAGGGAAAGTTTCTCTTTTAAATTACAAGAAATTCAATCTTCGTTTTTTACTTTCATTTTTAATTTTAGAAAATGTGAAGATTTAAATAGAGCAGAGGATTATTTCACTGGTCCCTTTCAGCACTCTGAACTCTCCATCCATCTGTGTTCCTCTTCCTCTTCTCCGTGTCTGTGGCAGCTCATATTTATCATTTTTTGTTCCATTACACCAGGTTTGCAAAGGAAGTTTGTAACTCTGTAACGGCAAACTTTAATGCTTCTGTTTTAGAGATTTTATGTGATAGACCGATATGCAGAAAGTCAGAGGAGATAAACTTGTTTAAACAAAAATGTGAAAGATGTTTATGTCAGATGACATCAGAACTGAACCTTCTGGAATCAAAGCATATCCAGGCATTACAGAGGCCTAGTCAAAGTCCAGAACTTAATCAAGGAGAAGCTATCAATTTAATGTGACAGATTAAAGGTCACATTTTGGCAGAGAATCTGCAAAAAATATTTTAGATGCACAAATTGGGTAAAGCGATATCACAGAGGACCTGATATATGAGCAGTGGTTCTTCAAAACTGTGTGTCAGGGTGACTTTTCAAAATTGTATTTGTAAAATAAACAATTTCTTTCCGCTTCCCAATAATTTGGCATAAGATGTACATCTTTTAGTTGGATTATCGTAAAAAATCCCAATGAAATTTTTTAAAAGTTGTGGCTGTACAACAAGAAAATGTGATAGTTTCAAAGGTATTAAATAATTTTCAGTGTCCTGTTTGCTTTATACCTCCACCGTTCAGCCTTACCTCTGACTTACCTGGTTTAGAGAAAGAACAATTTAACAGTTTTACTCTAATACTGACCATCATTTATGTTTCCGCTTGAATCACAATAAGTTCCTACTATTGTGCCAGACAGAGAACTATACCTGTGAGGTATAGTTCTCTATACTATAGAGAACTATACCTCACAGGTATACCTCACTATACCTGTGAGGTATAGTTCTCTGTCCTTGTAAAGATATATTTTCTCTAAAGTTGATGGTTTTAACAGAAACAAACACTTATAATGAGGGAACCCAACAATTTGCAACGTTCAAAAGGACAGATTCAAATTATGTCTGATCCAACACTTTTTCTTTTGAGCTTCAAAAGGCTTTAACCTGCATAAACTATACATTATCCAATAAATAATTTTAAATGGACATAAAATATCAGCAAAAAAACTTAATGCATGCAGAGAAACTGAATATTGACCATCACAATTCATGTTTCCACTATATTATTGCTTTTTTTTTTTTTCTAGATTCTAGCAAGAGTTGGGGAAACCTTCATCTATGGAAAAAGGTTTATTGGGAAACATCCTTGGACCTTTTATTTTTTCTTTTCCAAGGAAGACAAACTCTGTCCCAGATTCCTGGCATGTAATGCAACACAATTGTATCTGTGGAGAAAAGTCTTGGTGTTTGGCAGGACAAAAAGCAGCAGAAGTTATTGAAATATGTTGCAATGTGTGCAGCTATTTGCATGAGATATGAGTGAGGTTAGCGAAGTGTTTGCGTCCTGCTGGGTATTTGTTATGTCTTTGAAGATGGAGACGTGGGATGGAAAATTTGCTTGTAAAATACATCAACGAAATAAATGAAATAGTGTGAAAGGCTTTTGGAGGCCATGGCACCGTGGACTTAATTAGACAATTATCAAGTATTTCATACATCACCCAGTCATTTTTATAGAAATGTTATTGCTACATTCTAAGGTATATTTGCTTTGAGTAGAGTACGGCACTTAAAAAGTAAACAAGAGTCGAGATCAAATATTTTCTTACTCTATAAAAAAAAATCTCATGACCTTTTTGTCTTTTTTCCATTTGATATTAAATCAGAATAAAGATTTCAGGTCAGTTAATATTTAAATTTGTTCATCTACCAGAACAAAAAAAAAAAAAATCGAAAGTCAGATATTTATATACACTATCACTAGTAAGCAAAGAATTGTCCTTTTAGCAAAGGTGATGATGTCATAGCAGTGCAGGCCTATCAGAAGATAGGTTTATTTACAATATTTGAGTTAGAGGCACACCTGTGCATGTGGTTAAAGGACACATAAAACGTGCAACCTCATTGCAACATCATGAATCAGTCGGTACAAGTTAAAAGAAGTGTTGTACCGGCATGAGCTGTAAGGTTACTCAGCAAGGAAGAAGTCATTGTTCCAGAAGCAACCATAAAGTCAGATTACAGTTTGCCAATGATTGTCACTTCTTTAGACATTTCCTGTCATCTGATGAAGTTGATCCACATAATCTTTACCCTAACAGTGGAGAACTGAGGTAGCAGCATCATTAAGTGTTGTTGTTTTTGCTGCACTTCACAATGGGATCACGAGGAATGAACATGGGAAAATTGATGTAACGTCTCCAACCTTCAGCTAGGAAGTTAGATATTAAATATCGGTATACAAGTAGACAAAAACCCTAAGCACAAAACCAAATTCTTTAGAGAATGGATTTATAAAATCAACATTTTGGAGTGGCCAACACACAAACTTTCTCTCAGTTCCATGAAAAAATTTTGAACAGAACTGAAAACTGTGAAAATGAGCCTAAATTCCAGGTAAATCTTATGCAAAGTTTGTGGAAGAACCAAAACGTGTCACATTGTTTAAAATCAAATTCTGTGAACATTTGAATTTGATGTAAAATCCTGGCATTTAGTTGGTAATTCTCACTAACCTGAAACATAAAATATTCTGATTTAATGTCAGACAGTGAGGAGCCATAAAAGATTAAGTGTCTCATTTTTTTCAAAGGATGTGTAAATATCGGCTTTCATTCCAACTAATAAAGTGAGTAACACAAATCATCATTCTTACATAGCTAAAAAGGGAACCCAGATTGATTAGGAAATTGTGGCTTATAAATTCTGAATGGTCATGTTGACCTGACAGAGGTCAGTGTGTCATCAACAATCAAACAAATACCAAAAAACTGACTCAGTTTTCATGAAACAGAGATCCTGCAAGGAAACGCCACACCTCTGATCGTTGATCGCTTCCTTGGTTTTACTCACACATGAAGAGCAGAGAACAATGAACCCAGTCTGCAAATCAAATTTTCCAACCTTTAAATACTGGAACACTTCTCTTTCACACTATTGACCATTTTACACTTGTTGAACCATGCACTGTTTTGTTTTTCCAATTTTCCAAGCTGACAGTTTTTGAGTGCTTGTGACGAGGTTCTGATAATGACCAATGCCAGGATGTGTGTGATTATTAACTTTCTGGTTCCGCTTATCAGGCCTGGAGGTATTTCAAGAAATCCTTGAAGTACTTGACCTTTGTGAAGAAGTATTTTCCTCATTTTAATGTCTTAAAGGTGACACAGTGGTGCAGCATTTCATACTGTGAGATCTAACCTTGCTGAATACTGCGGCCGTTTTTTTGGAGTGAGCCACAACAGAGAGAGAGGCTAATCAAAATAAGGCTAGCTTAAAGACTGGCTAACAGAAAATTACTGTTTTTATAAGTGAATCATTGTGGTTTTGAGAGTTATCCTCTACAGACAAAACAAATCCAAAACTTAAAAGTAGCTTTTTGTATCTTAAACAGAAATTGTTTAGAAACAATTTGCCTTTTCTGACAGAGATTAGGTTCAGTATTATATGGTTTAATAGTAACAAAAAATATTAGAATTTATTAAATGCCACAACAATGTATGAAAACATAAATTATATTTAATTAATATTTTCTGGAAGTGACTTTAAATTTGTATAACTTAGGTCAAACCTTTTGGATATTCTTCCATAAGTTTCTCTTTTTCAGTTCTCATGGAATTGTGATGGCCTCTGCAAAATATTTACTTTGTCTTCCTTATGGCACTTTGCAACTTCTTTGTCATCATGCTGAGGGAGGATTGTTCATTTGGAAGATTTGACCAAATTTGACCAAGCTTTAACTTCCTTACTGACATATTGAGATTCTGTTTAAATATTTTCAAGTAATATTCATTCCTCCTGATCCTACCTGTTTTCTTAAGTGCACCAATCCCTTTTGTAAAAGCAAACAGCAAAATACTGCTGTCACTTGTACTTTATAGTTAGAATCTTGTTCTCCAGCTTGCAAATTTTGTATTTTTTCTCCAAAATGTAACAATGATCTTCATAGTCAAACATTTTCTTCTGGCCATATACATGGTGATGAAAATTAGGGTTATTTGTGTTTTTATATTGACTCTGGAATAATGGCTTTTTTCTTGCTGAGAGGCCTTTCAGTCTGTGTCAGTAAAAGACTTGTTTCACTGTGGATTGTTTTAACATCTTCAGTCTATGTTTGCTGTAATTCTGGGATATATACTCATATTTTTCAACAAAAAAAATCATTTTCTGAATGTTACAATAACTTGAGACGTTCCCATTGGGTGTCTAAATGTTTCACAGGTTAAGGTAGCACCTCCAGGCCTTTGGATAAAGCAGAGTTTTAGAGGTCCTTATACTTTGGCCAACAGGTTTTCCCATGATAACACAGAAGTTTATGTGCATCAGGGTTTGGTTTTGCAGATGGCAAACAAAATGTATGAGTGACTGACACAACACACATCTGACAGAACATAATTTTTTATTGACACACAAACAATAAAAACTGGTGTGAACATTAACTCCGTCCTTTTGAAGCATTTACAAATTGCCTATTTATCACAGAAGCAGTGGCATTAAACTGCATGTGATGAGTTCCCACGCTCCTCCTATTTGCCTGATCCAATCAGATTCCTTTTCACTAAATCTTGGACCTTTCCATCACCACATGTAAACATTTTGAAAGTTTTAGACCTGACTTGTTAGTTGTACTCTACCATCAAAGTCCTTTGTACTCTATTTTCTAGTTTTAGTCAAGGTTGTGGTCATTTAAGAAGCTTCTGTTTGCCTCATTGTTCACATACTGATGCACATTTCTAACTGAGCTCTCCAATCCAAAATGATTCCTTTACAAATAAGATATCTGCAACAAGGGTCCACCGTATTATCCCCCCAAAAATTCTCCTAAAGATAAGTGGGGATAAAAGTTTGTGATGTCTGGAAGAAAACGTTTAAATAACTTCAGCATATTTCAGGCAAGTATGAAACGCTGTTCATTAGTTGCTCTTAGTGGTTACATAACATGGGAACATATATATTACAGAAAGCTGGGTAAGGCTTCTTCTTATAATATCCTGACAGAACTGAGTTATGGGAATGGCTAAATCTATTTAATGGTGCACAGTAACTGTGGTTGTTTTTGTTTGTTTCACATCTAAATGGGTCTGTGCTTTCTTAGACAATAAGGCCAAAGAGGCAGCACCATATTTACATTGTATTCCCTTCAATGATTGAATTCCAAGAACTCAAATTAATTTTAAAGCCAAGTTGGACTTCAGTTACACTTCCCGATGAAGCTGTACTGGGGGCAACTAATAGAAACCAGCTGCAGAGAGACCTAAAACGATGAAAACAGAAAAACCGGGTTGATCCTTCACCTCGAGGAAAAGATGAAGAGATTTAGAAAAGAGAAGAAAACATGCATTTTTGTTTGTGATCCAAACTGCAACATTTTTAGACATTTGAGGTATGCTGTCTGGGGCAAAATGGTGAAACAATGTGCAGCTTTTCAAACTTGCCACCTTATTTTTCAGAAAAACACGATTCAGTGGCTAAGAACAGAAAAAAATCTATTAAAAGCGTCAGATTTACAACCTGTTCATTCTTGGGCTCAGTCCCTGTTATCACCCCGTTTCTTTCAATGTAAACACTGAGCTAAAAATAGAGTTTATTATTAAAGCGTCTTCATTTGTCGAGTTGTCAGGGATGTCTCGTTTCTATGGGCGGAGCCTCACGGCTTCAGCGCAGTAATAATGAGTGACAGGAGAGTCAGCCAATCAGAGGACGCGCTGAAGCTTTGACCAACTCCCCGGTAGGAACCACCTGTAGCAGCCCGGAGGAGACGCCGCCTGGACCGCACTGTTATATTCCCCACAGCGGCACACGGAGCGCCTCAAAGCCGCAGCTTCCTCTCACTAAGCAGCTCCGGGAAAAAATCCCCTACAGAGCTGCAACATGCCTCCACGATGCCTGCTGGTCGTTTTTCTCTTCGGGATTGTCTCCAAAGGTGAGTAAAGTTTTTACACGGAATTAAAAATACGTGTTAGGATTAGACTAATGTTGCAAATGAAGTTAGAGTTGTTTTAGATATTAGTTATAACATTAAATCATACAAAATAACACCTCAGTATTCAAATTTGGAACCTTTTTAGTTGTTAGACGAAATAGTTTAAATATGTACGTCATATTTATTCTTAAAAACTGGAATTTTTATACATTTTTTTCCAGCTACATCTAGAACACATTTTATAAGTCGTTACTTTACTTTTCATATAGGTAGGCGACAAAATAGCTACTAATAGATTCAACTTAATCCATTTTGAAATGCAGAAAACATTTTAACCTCCTGTCATAAAGCAATTTTTATTGTCACTATTTGCTAAGCTACTGGGATATGTTATCTATTACAGTAACTTAAACTTGCAGACTGATTTAAAACAAAATTTCAATGAAACCTAGATTAAAATGGTCTAACATTTAATACTATTTAGTATTAAATGTTTTTTTTAATAAACATTTAACACAATAAAATAGCATTTATGCTTATTTGTCTTGCATCGAAGGTAGTTAATACATGTGCAACGGGTTTCTTCCATTTGAGTAATTTTTATTTAGATTTCACATTTGCAAAATTTGGTGGCCAAATATCATAATGGTGAACATGTTTATTTCAAACGGTCTTGTAACTAGTTTAAATTCAAATAATGAAATTTTCATTAAAATCAGGAACTTTCTTTGATTGATAAAATGTTCAAATACAAATTACACTAAACTCAGGAGAACGTGAAATTCTACTCTTCTGAACTATATATGTATGTTTTATTTTGAGCAAAAAGAAAATGTCAGATTTTTTGTGTGTTTTTGATGTACCAAATTCACATTTCTAGGGAGTAATTCCTAAAATAGTCTCGGACCTGACTCACTGCTCCTCCAGCGTGACTCAAAGCTCTCCAAGGGTGGACAGATGCCAAAGAGGAGGCATCGGTCAAACAACAGCCAGCTCTCCTGAAGCTCGGCTTCCCTCAGAGTTCACTCCCAGGCCTCTTGACAGCCTGACGGAGCTGCTTGGCGAGGTTTCAAGTCCTCTTCATTGTGCAGCCTGTGACTAAGATACCAAATCTTTTGCTCACGCTATATATTATTTTATTCTGAAGCTTGTTTCTGTGTCTCACAGACCTGGTCATATGCTGATAGTCCTCAGGCTGTCATGTGGTTGCTTGTGTATAAAGTGTTAAACAGCAGAGGCAGGGGGCAGAAGGAGCAGTAAAGAGGTCCAGATGAGGACACCTCCTGAGGGTTCTCCTCCTCTTCTGAGTCTGGCGCCACACTTTGCGGAGGCCCCCCTGACAATAAATATTCCGTATAGAGGAGCAGAGACCTTTAAGTGATGCGCTGCATCCTGACTCCGCATGTGTCATGTTTGGGCCATCACTCACCATGAGTTCATAAGTAGAGCACTGGGAGCTAAAATGCAGCTGCAAGATTTCAAAAAGTCCATTTTATCCTCTTAATTTAATGTTAATTGTGAAAATAGGCCATGTTTATGTTTGGTACTCACATTTTGTTATCTGTTTGATAATTTTCAGGTTTATTTATGGGAAAATTGCCAGATACTTCCTCCTTTTTGTTTTTCTGTGCTTCCAATATTAATTCCACTGTCCTATTAAGCTTCCCTGTATCTGTTTATCTTCCTCATTTCACCCCCACCTGCTGGCTCATGTTGCTTTTCGGCCCACTTTTCACACACACCTGTTGCCGTCTCTGCTCTGGCTTCTTCCCCTCGGTCGCTGCATGTCTGCAGCATCCTGTTGGATTAGGCCTGATTTGGGGCTGTAAATCTTGTCCTGTAATTGGAAAGCATGTGCTGGCAGAGCTTTAATTGGATATGATATGTGCAGAGGCCCTGTAGGCGACCTCTTGCTCCAGAGAGCCATCTGTTACCTCTGAGTTGCAGCAAAAGAGCTCTGTTTGCCCACATGCACAGTCGTCAATGCTCTCCAGCGCCTCCAGCTCAGGAAGCTGCTTAAATCAAATACTGACCAATTAGCAAGGGAAAAAAAGCAGAATTACATAATCAGCTTTAGATACTCTATCTATTGCTTCTCCTCTAAACATCTGTCTACTTCATACCGAGCTTCATGTTTGTGTCAGGCATCAAGCCGACTTTTAAGCAGCAGGAAACGAAGCAGTCCAAGTCAGGAAGAAGTTTATGACAGAGTCCAGATGAGCAGAGAAGAGCTGCTTTATTTTGTCTCATCCACTATTAGTACTTGTTGTACACAGTAGCAAAGCAAAGCAAAGTTTTGATGGTCTACCCAGATATGATGTCACAAAGAGTTGGTGAAGAAAATAAAAAATTGTTATGAAGTAGGGTTATTGTATCGTTTATCATTTATTGTGATATATTTCTTACGATAAATCCAATTAATGATAAAACCCCAAAACTGTCCATATTTTCAGGATTGTTAATTTTAATATTTTCTCCACTGTTTGTTCACTGAGAGGATACATATCAATACATGATTAAATGCTGTGTGCAGTTTGGTGATACAAATCACACTTTTCTGTGACTGGTGTCCTAAAGAAATGTTTTCCATTTCTATGGCTACGATTTATGTGCCATGCAGTCACTGCCATACAAGTAGTAAAAATAGTTCTTATGGTCACTTTTATCATTATCACATAAGTACCGCAAAATATTGTGATAAAAATTTAAGTCCATGTGACGCCCCCCTATTTTGAACTTCATATTTTTATCAAGGTTTAGTAGCACCTCAGTTTGAGAACTGGTGCTCTATAGATTGCTGCTCCCTCCCTTCATTGAGAGATATTCAAATTAATTATGTGAAATTGAAGTTTAAAAGAATAAAACAGAACAACTGTCCTCTGCGCAGCCTTCCTGTTCCAGTAAGTGTTTTGCTCTCTCTTGCAGGGTGAATAAACAGCAGACATGTTTAAACCTTTTTTTAAAAAAAAGAAAAGTTTACTTTTTTTCACTTCTGTTCTTCTCCCAATTTAATTTTAAAACCCTTTGGAGATATTGAAAAAATTAAAACCTGATCTTCTTCATGGTAACAACCTGGACACTGACAAGTATTAGTTGTTTGTTTGCACTGAGTTGCTTATGACCAGCTCATCTATGTGGTCAAATGCAGCTTTCATGGTTTATTACTTTAAACAATCAAATTTGTTTTTGATTATCAAGAAACTATAAGTTGTGATCAGTCAATAGATAATACTTAAGATTTAAAGAGACAGACATCTTGTGTTTATTGGTATCATATCTCTTTACGACATAAGAGAAAACTATAAACATAGAGAAAATAATCAACATAAACTTTTGCAGACACAGGAAATGCAATCTTGAAATTTTAAGTTTCTTCCATACTGCTTTGTTTTTCTTTGCAAAGAGGAAAAATGACAACATGACCTTCATTAGAACCCTTTAGCTCAGTTTCTTAAGCTCTCATTTCTTAACTGGAAGATTAGTGGTTTAATCCATGCTGTCAGATTCTCTAACAATCTCATTTTTGGAATAATAATCTTATGTTTAAATGGAAATGAAAATGAAGAGGTTAAGATAGCATTCTATAGGAGTTT
Source organism: Xiphophorus maculatus (assembly GCF_002775205.1). Classification (NCBI taxonomy): domain Eukaryota; kingdom Metazoa; phylum Chordata; class Actinopteri; order Cyprinodontiformes; family Poeciliidae; genus Xiphophorus; species Xiphophorus maculatus. The sequence continues at coordinate 5,681,656 of NC_036458.1, read as the reverse complement.
ACAAAAAGTGCCTACAAAATTTATAGTTTATGTACATCTGAATGGAGTTGTGCATCAGATTAGGGTCTTCTTCGTACATGCCAAGGGAGCAAGGATCTCTTAATTTCCCATATTGTTTTTCTTTAAGCACAGTGAAACAAAATAAGTTATGACTTAATTGCCCATAAATCTGATTATCAATTTGGTTATTTTATGTTGTGCTAAAGTATAACAAGTGTAATTTCAGGTTCAATTCCTGCGGACTTTGATTGATTTCAAATCGCTCTAAATTCAGTGCTAAACAATCCCAAGACAGTTGAAAAATGAGTTTGTCTTTTTGAGATTTTGGTTTTCAGCAGTGATCATGTGTATATTACACCCGAACTCCCAGAAAAGTACTGTATGTTGGCTATATTTCAGCTCCTCCGTATGAGGCATCCTGTTTGTCCTCTGATCAGGACACTCAGCAGGATGGAAAGAGGAAGAGCTCTCTTTCTGTCCTCCTGCTGAACCGATGTCCACTCAGTCTCTTTGATGTGGAAACCCCTTTGGCAGATTCTACTTTTAAATACCAGGAGATCATAAGTCAGTTTGTAAGAATTGACAACATGTACATGCAATAATTAGCTGTAAGGTTCTGAATTATGTCTTAAACAAAACAGTCTTTATTGGAATCCTGCCTCTGGAGCTCAGATTTCCCCTGATTATTGAGTTGCTAACATGTCGTTTCATCTCCTGCTCAGTGTGCAGAGTTTAATCTGTTGCTTCCTTCATGCAGTGCAGCTGAATGAGCTGGCAAACTTTCTCAGACCCATATTTTTCCTCCTTCCTGAACAAAGAGCTGGAAATATTGGATGGTAACACCAAGAAAGTGTGTCTCCTGGCTTTTCTTTCTGTGTATCATAAAACATTGGCTTCTGTTATCAAAACCAATGAGGATTTATTTTATGGGAGTGGCAGTTCTGATGGGAAGTTCAGGGTGTGTGCATAAGGAACTGGATCTGATGGTCAGGTCATGAGCAGGTACTTCACAGGAGTGCCATTGTGCCACAGGGATAAAAATCCCCTGACCTGCAGTCCAGAGCTGGAACATGAGCAGCGCAGCCAAAGCTGGAACGTGTCTCCATTTCTGTTAACGTAACAAATCTGAAAGGAGAGAAAACTGAAATCCTCTCTGTGACATTCCTATGCCACTCTTTATTCTGCTAGACCTAGAAAAAGAGAATACAGGCTGGTTTTAATGACAGTTTTTGAGACATTGTGAATAGAAATAGAGCAAAGCCAGACTTTCCGAGGGACCACATCCTCCTTAGTGGGGTATTTGCAGGACAACCTTAGACCCACTTGTCACCCAGCCTGAGCCAGTCATTTCTTTTGTGTCTGCAAGAGATTATCCGCCTATAGCTTAAATCCTTAAAGCCAGCACTCACAGTTAGACATGCAGCGCAGAGTGTGCTTTTAATTACGCCGCTGTTTCAGCATTATCACATTGGTCTCATCTTTCAGGTTTCAAATGCTTAACTTCATATCATTACATGCAGTTAAATCACAAATTATTCACACCCCTTGCAGATTTAGATTGATATATTGACAGTAATTTATGCCCTACTCAATAATCAATGGAAAAATACTTATTGGCATTGCAGTATTGAAACTTTTCTTATAATTGCTGAGCAGCTTTTTGTATGTTTCCACTGATATTTTGATCATTTATCTTTGGTGATGAGGTTGGAAGGCCTCCTTTCCACCACTCTAATCTTTAACTCAATTCATTGATTCTTAATAAGATTTAGGTATTGACAACAGCTGGACCTCTCCAAAATGTTATTTATTATCCATTAAACATGGATAAACATGTTGTAAAATTAAATATGAAAATTAAAAATAAATATTTCAGATTTTTGAATAATTTTGGGTTTAGTTGTACATTTAAACACTGATGTGCCTAGCTGGTAGAATGAGGTGTGGAAAATTATTTGACATGCATTGAGGAAGTACAAGAAAAACACTGGTAACATACAGTAGTTAGTATGTTTCATCTTAATGTGGAAGCTTGTTTATGCTGCACTCTGAGTTCCTGATTTATGGCTGATATTTTCCTGCATGTGCATATAAGGAAGCAAATTTGAAAATGACACTGAGAAGAAAACCGCATTGTTGATTTTTGTGGTTCACCATTGCACATAAACTCTTATCTCTCTGCTCTGCTTTTGTCTGTCACTTCCCCTTGTTTCCATACAGAGATAGTAGGGTTTTTTTGTCATGTTTGCTGTAGCTTTCCGCCATGGTTACCTGCATCATTTATGAGCCGCACTGTTGGTTTGCATAACTTCATATTTAAATTCTCGACAGCTCAGGACAAATTTTAACAACAGTGAAGACCTTGCAGAGACATGTTTTATATGCTTATTTACTCCGAAAAGGAAACTTTCTTTACAATATGATACAGACGTAAAAGAAAATTTATGAAAAATTTGTTTTTTTCTTCTATCATTTATTAGTGATTTTTTGGTTTTTAAATGGTCAAAGTTATGAAAGTGCAGGAGGTTTAGTATCCAAGAAATATTCTTTGCCATAAGCTCTCTTCAAATTTTTGCTTTAGCTAAGGATTATAAAAGTGCAAATATTAGCAAAACCCTCAACGGACATCTGTGTTTTATTTTAGAGTTATTCTATTCATTATAACTGATGGCAGGTGTGAATTCCCAAAGACTAAATGCTGAAATTAATCAAAAAGTTATTAGATTCAGGGTGTGCACACTTAGGGAACTGGTTGTTTTTTCATTTTCATCCTTGAACAGAATTGTTTGTATTTTACTTGAATAGTGCAGAATAAAATGTAAAATCCATCTTTTACATTTTGACAAGAATGTTTACACTTTGAGGTCTATTGTATGCCTCCTAATAATGAGAACTATGTGGGATAAAAATGAAGTACTGTAGTAAAAGTGTGTCACAGATAGTGAATAAAACTTTGAATTAAGATTTAGGAATTTAGAAAATTGCTCAAATGTGATTATCTTAGCCATTTGTTATCAGAAAAAATCCTTCCCGTCAACATAATCAGGAAGGTATGCTCCCAGTAAAGCACACAATGAATCAGAAAAAAACTTCCAGTCAACATAATCTAAGGTATGTTCCCAGTAAAACACACAATGAAATTCTTAACAGTTCCTTGGGAATTTAAGAAGGACTACAATGGTCTAATCAAAGCATTGTCAGCTGGATCTGATCTAAGAGGTTTTCCATTAATCTCCATCTCTTGTTATCCACCATGACTAGTCCCACGTATTTAGCCCCTAATCCTAAATAGTCTTAGATTGATATCAACCCCAAACTATACTATTCTTTTTGCTTTATGTTCATTATAAACTTCTTTTCACATAATTAATTTTCCACCCATTTGTACTTCCTCATTTTTTATCTTGATTGTTGAATGAACTCTCAGAATACATTTACATTTATTTCCAGTAACACAAGTGTGTGTCATGCCCATATACATGTGCTGTCACCGGGTGTGGTTTTTCATCTCTAAATAAATAATAGTTACTAAGTGATACTCAAACAAATCCTTGGAATCGATTAATATAATTAGATGAAGCTCGGGATTAATCTTGATATTTTCACCGCTTCCTAGGAGAAAATGAAGCCATCCACCTGGCTGTCTGTTCCTCTCGCTGGCTTCTGAAATGCTATCATTCAGAGCCTGCAGATGAGGACAGGATATACGCAAGCAATGCTATTAGGAAAGACCCCCTGCTGCTGGGGAGCAGCTCCAACAGCCCTGGTACTAATTCTGTTCCACCATAAATACAAAACAAAGAGAAAGAGCAGGTCAATTGGAAGCAGGGGTCAGAACTGTATTCTGAAGAAAGTTGAGCTCATATCTGTAGATGTTAGCAATTTCTTTTTATTTATTTATTAATTCTACTTTTGTTTTTTTTGGACAGCTTGTGTCATTCTCTAACTGTGTCTCATGTCCCCAGAGCAGAGAAGGTATAATAATGCTGCTTTTATGCTTCTGTTTTAATTGCAGTACAAATGACAACGGAGCCTCCTGCTGCTACTGATGGTCACAACATAACCACAACTTTCCTTACCAAAGTAGTAGGAAATGCAACTACTGAACACAACACAAGAGAAACAACTGGAACTTCATCAATTTCTCTGGCGATAACCATGGCAGATACAGTCACAGGGAACAGTACTGACACGATCACCACAGCACACCTTGCAGAACCCCCAACGGCTTCAGTCACTGTTGAAACCACCCCAACAACAACAGCAGAGACAAGTAGTTCACCTTCTAATGAGATTACAAATGGAACTGCTTCATCTCCACCGACCTACATCACAACCACTGGCACATCGACGGCACCCATACAGAACACGTCAACAAACGCACTGACCACCTCAACACGCAATAATATGACCACCAGAACTTCAGACAGCTCAACAAGATACAACGGAACAGAACCTGTGACCACCCCTTTAGGCAACAACACAACTACAGATGTCCAGATCACATCAACAACCAACAACATGACTACACAATCCATACAAGTTCAAACTTCAGCAACAAACAGCAACATGACTACACAACATGAGACTACAATAGCTCCGACTACAGCAATGGGCAACAACACGACTGCACACACTGCACAAGCTACAGTGATTACAGCGACAAACAGCAACATGACTACACAACATGAGACTACAATATCTCCGACTACGTCAAAGGGCAACAACACGACTACACATACTACAATCGCTCCGACTACAGCAATGGGCAACAAGACGACTGCACACACTGCACAAGCTACAGTGATTACAGCAACAAACAGCAACATAACTACACAAGTTCAAATTACAGTGTCAAACAACAACACAACTGCAGCTGTTTCAACCACAATGTCAGGCATCAACACAACTACAGTTGACCTGACCACAGTGACAAACAACAATGTAACTACAATGGTTACAATTACACCGACAAGCGCTGCCATGACTACAAATGCGTCGATTGGACCAACAGTCAACCACACAACTGCAAGTACAACAAATACACCACTTGACAATAATACAGCAATGACAACTACAAACAACCACACCACCGAAAATGTGCCAACTACAACTAATGGAAACACTGCCGGCACATTTGTCACAGTCACAAACAATGCCACAGCCACTACAAGTAACAATGTGACTGTAAGTCCACAAATCACATCTATCACTCACTTCCCAACTACGGATACCTCAAACAATCATACAGCCACTACATCAGTTACAGAGATGGGAAACACCACAACTTTAATCACCAGCACCCCACATTCCAGCAACATGACAACAACTATGAACTCAGCTACCACAGAGCAAGCTAATACAACACTAGCAAGCTCTGCTGGAACTTCTGAGACTCCTGCATCAACCGTCATACCCCTTACTTCGACTGACACCAAAAACATAACAGACTCTTCACCCACCAGCACCCCTCCTCCTACCAGCAACTTCCCAGGCAGTAGCAACACTCCCTCAACCAGCAATGCCACCACCCTTAGTTCTTCACCAGCAACCTCAGCAGGTAATACTAACCTTTTGATAAACAGCAATGTTTACTCCTAGAATACAGTAGAATTTTGTACTGCATTTCATGGCATTTCTTCAATAGTGTATTGATGATTCGATGACAAAATCGTTTTCATTCATACAGGTTACCCAATCGGTGTAGTTATTAGCTGTGCCACCTGTAGAAATGTTGGACTGACTGGGTTTAATTTTTTTCTGATTTAGAGTCCAGTGTTACTATGGGAGAAACCACTACTACCCCTCCTTTACCGACAAATTCACCCAGCGACACCACTGAGACCCTGAACACCAACACCCCTACCTTCACCGGTGGAACCACTGAGATTTTCACCACCTTTCGGACAACAGGGGGAATCACCAGCAGCTCTCCCACAAAGGCTCCAACCACTCCCAGTCCTGTAATCGGTTTGTGCTATTTCCTTTTATGTCTGGCTGTCCATAGAAATGCCAAAGTTTCAGCACAAAAATCCAGCTCCAGCAAAGAGACTTAGTTCTATTATTGGTCATATTTGGGGTTAGAGTTTTTTGAGCTTTTTGTTAGTTATTTAGTTGATTGCCATTTATGAAACTAACTGCCAACCATAAAACACATGCTGTATTTGATCTTGAATTGCAATCAGTTCTGATTTAAACGGGATCGGTCAAATGTCTGAAAACCAGCGGTATATGAAAATTGTTGTGGTTATATCTGTTACCAGAAATTCAAACTAAAAAACTTTTTTTTTTCCATTTACACATTCAAACATTACAGGAAAGTTCACAGTAATATATATACTGTAAAGTTGCAGGCATTCACATTCCTGCAACTTCCACTTCCGTTTTACATGAACAGCAACCGTACTAATCTTAAAGTATCAGAGCTTGCTTGCAGAACTCCAACTTTTCTTTAGGATTTCAGACCATTTAATTTCTTTCTCAAACTTTGAAGTCTGAAATATCGTCTTCTGAAGACAAATTGCATGTCAAAATGCATAAACTATCGCCTTATGAAGTGATGAAAAGCTTCTTCAAGATTTAATTTGTGGGTTTTTTTTGTTACCCTAAAAATATCAAGGTTTTCCTAACCTTTGAGGAACACATGGGTCATGAAGTTTCCATCAAACATTAATTTAGTTATCTAAATCAGAACACAAAAAATATTTTTCCTTTTCTAAACACAACTACTTGACATGTTTCCATTGCTACCATGGTACCGCAATGGCATAAGTTTTATCTTTTTGTGAGCTGAAAGTAAAAAAAGAAAAAGGAAAACCTTTAAAATATACTGGTTTCTAATTTCTCTCCTCAGTGTGTCCCTCTGTCCCATGTCCTGTTGAAAGCATCTGCCTCAACCACACTTGCCAGTGTCTTTCTGGCAACTACCTACTCAATGGACGTTGTGTTCCTGGTAAGACCGCTAAATTATAAATGTTGTAACTAATGCTGTTTGTCCTTTAATGTTTACACAAATTATAAACAAGATTAAAATGTGACAGAGATTACACTCCTTTTTTTTGGCAGCGCAAGTATTTCCAGGCAGGCTTCATTTCCAGTTGTTAACATTTGAAGATCAAATGAGAGACAGGTCCTCCAGCATCTTTCAGGAGACAGCAGCAAAAATCTCAGTAGCAGTGAGTTGTGAGATCTTAAAGCAGTGAAGTAGCTCTGATAGATGCTTCATTCTTGCTCATCAAATTGTATTTTCTTTGTTGTAGCTCAGAGACGTCCTGAAAAGTCAGCCTGGATATAGACGATCAGAGGTTGTTCAACTTGAGTGAGTATTCTTTCTTTCCGTTGAACAAAGACTTTGTGTAGCAAGTAGTGTCTCAACTCTGTTGGTGATTGTTTTCCCTATTTCTCCAGACCTGGTAGTGTGATAGCGAGCGTAAATAATATATTTGAAGACAGCCCTGCCACTCAAGAATCTGTTGATCAGATCATTGAAAAGGCTGTAAAAAACCCTCAAGGACCTCTGAGCAATGCCACATACACAGGCAAGGACTGGCTCCATGCTTTACATCTCCTGAGTCAAACACTTGAAATTATTTTCTTATGAGTTTCTTTTGTATTTCCTCGGTTTCAGGAACCAATCTGTGTCAGGTGGAGCCGCTACCTTGTGATGTCTCAAGTACAAAATGCACAAATGTAAACGGCCAAGCTTCTTGCGCCTGTAAAGACGGTTACATCTCCATGATCTACTCCAAGACCAGCTGCAAAGGTACATTTAGTAGCTAATGTGGCATATTTAAACATTATAGAAACAAACATTCATGTATTTTATTTGGATTTTATGAAATTAGACTGAACACACAATCTCATAGATATAGTAAAGAGCATCTCCAAACATCAAATTTCATGGTTTTTCACAGATTCTAGATTAGGTTTGTGTCTGGACTTTGACTGGGCCATTCTAACCTTTTAATTTGCTTAGAAATAAACATTTCAATTATACCTGTGCCCATTTATTTACCTTCCCCCCACTCCATGATTATATTTCAGCCTCTAACAAGTTATTTTTCAGTATTGACTTTAAATTGTGTACTACTTTGTGATATTCTGCATAAAATCCAAATAAAATACATTTATGTTTGTGGCTATAATGGTACAAAATATGATTATTTTAACAGATACTGTATGCATTATTAAAATGTCCTGTAAATACTGTACAAGTGGACAAAGTTGAATGTTCTTAGCTGATGTACAGTCTAGAGAACAACAAAACCTTCTTACCCTCATTAAATTACTTCTGTGTGGGAATGAGGGAAAGAAACAACAGGGAGTAAAACTCACAGGCAAGGTCAAGAGCTGTAGCCTTTTCTCCATGCAGACCCTTGACCCAATCTTCATTTATCTCTCTAATCTATTTGTTTTTAACTGGGATGTTACCCTGGAAACATGAGGAGGAATCACCGCTTTGCCTCTGAGCGTGCAGGATTGTGACCAATGAGATCAGCTGTAGGGAAGTTATAACTGAATAAGATTCAAATGAATTCTGCTAACAGTTTTTTTCCCAAGAAAATACATAATGTACTGTTGTGTGTTTGCTTGTAGAAGCCCTTATGTTGCCTCCGGAGTGCAGTCGAGTGTGGCAAACCTGAAACTGTAGCTTGTTCTGCTCTCCAGTTGTAGTCATGGTGCAACTGAGTTGTTGTGTTTCTTTTTTTTTTTGCAGCTTGTCCAAGTGGGCAGCAGGCAGTACGGGATAAGTGTGTGACGTGAGTATGCACTTTTCACACAGGGCTTTGTATTGATGTTAAAGCACTAGCGCCCCCTGGAGGGCAGATTGTTGAATGCATTGCTGTAAATACTGTATGCCTGTTTTCTTTCAGATGTCCATTTGGGTATGCTGGCTTCAACTGCAACGACTGTAAGTGGCTTCGTTCAGTATGAAGCTGAAGTTTTAGTCTGTTGTGCAAATTTCATTAAAGACTTCATCTGTGTTTGCAGCGTCCCTGCTTGCAGTGGTGGTCATCTCCTGCGTGTTAGGAGGAGTTCTCCTCATCCTTGTTCTGGCTTTGCTGGGTTACTGCTGCTGGTAAGAACAGACATGACATTGCCTGGTATCCATCTTCTGGTTGTTTTTGAGATGAATTAAACAGGATAACTGTCACGTATATGCATAAGTTTTAAAATGATTTGTTATTATTTCGTTTTTTCACAAAAAACAGGCATTTTAATAGTTGTATGTATACTATTGAGCACCTCCAGCACAAATGATGGTAAACATTTTTATCCACCAAGGAAAGGAGAAAGTGCTAGACACACAAAACGGTTTAAAAGACCTTCAGAAAATCTACTGACTTCTTTAAAAATATCAAAAGAATGTCTGACTCCTTGGAATCACAACAAAGAATCATTATCTGAACTTACATTGAATTAACAGAATAAAAATAGCACCAGCCATACATTTTATATTCCCTACTTTTTCTGTTTATCAGGAAGAGGTGCTCAAGGACCAACCCTGACCACAACATCAGTCCGTACTCTGATGAGTTAAACAAGTCATGGCCTGCTGGCATCACCCCAATCCCGCGTGCCACCACGCACTGGGAACCAGCTGGTTCCATGGAGATGACAGAAGGGGGCAGCACCAACACGCTGGCGGACAAAAAGCTAGAGAGCAATGGCTTTGTAAGTTGATCCCTTCTCAGGTGTATACCTTCCTGCTTTTTAAATAAGACCATCTGCTCACTATCACTAACCTTCATCAAAAACACTAACTTGATTATTTGCACTTTGAAAACACCTGAATAACTTGCTTAATTTTATCACAATAAAACTTTTTGTTGATTTTAGACAGGAAGTCTAAAATCAACAGAGGTCAGTCTAAAATCAATAGAGGACAGAGGTCAACATAAGGTTTTTGACCTGCCTTTTATCACTGTGAAGCATTAACAGCAACACACACCATGTTTTTAAGCCTATTCACAGCAGTGCGTTTAATCTAGTCATCCAGTTTGTGAACACAGTGATCCTAGCATTAGTACCCACCCCTGCTCCCTGCTTTGCCTGACTTACAGTATGTTGCTTTAGGGATCACAGCTGAAGCAGAAAAGATGGAAAAAGGTAAGGTATGGCTTTGCTTTCAGATTCCAACTTCCCTTGATGCCCCCTGCTGATAATTTAGGCAGCACGCATGCATAATCATGGTGGTGTTTCAGGGTGATGGGGAAACTTTGCCAAATTTTTATTTTGTTGTTTTTGTTCTCGAGGTTGATTGTAGCTAATTTAGTTCCATAAATAGCAATAAATAAGTAGGGTTATACGTGTTTGTGTGTTAGGCTTGTTTGGGGTGTTTGGGTCTAAACATGTTAAGTTGCTGTTGTTTAAAAATAATAACACTCTGTGCTTCCCCTGACATTTCAGTCAGGATCGTACGATCTGAATCCAGAGGAGATGAAGACCTTCAAAGGTAAAAACACGTCCCGTTACTCATATCTGGTCGAAGGGCACGAGAACCCTTACTTCCTTCCTGGTGATGAGAAGAGAAACTCCACAAAGAAATGATGATCAAACTCTCTGGGACAACTGGAAAACTTTTTGAGTAGAAAGAGTGTTTTTTATAAACACTCTTCCATCCTGAACCTGCTTGGATAAACGAAGAACCGTACTGAAAAAACTGCAACCAAAGGGATTCAAGTTGAGATGTTTTTATTATGTTATTTTTTTTGTAAATGTGTGAATCATGTCTGCTTTTAAGAAGACTAGCTAGTAGTTGTCATCTTCACTCATTAATATCAATGCAGTACTCTCTTTTCACCCTGTTTTTTTTTTTTATATAATCATGCCTCCTTTGCTGATTGCACGAAAGTTTACCTCTACTTTGATCATTTTGAAGGTGAATTGAATGCTGGTTTTATAAAATTACTGTAGCTAATCTTCAGAATGGGATGATCACTTTATAGAGAAACAAATCTTGTACGACTAAAAGGGCTGGATCCCTGGTTTGAATTGTTTTTAAAAATGTTGTAGCAGTCTAATGCTGAGAGTACTGCAGAATGTGCCTGGTTTAGTCGTCCGTTTTACAAATAGGAAACATTATGCAACGCTGGTGATAAAGCCTGTCTCCTGGATGTGCCAATTATCACTTGTATACTTTTTTGGGGGGAAAATCTATATTAATATATTTATCTTTATGTAGCATACACTGTTTTATAAGTGAAATTTTGTTTTGTAAATATTTTAAAATTGATTGAGAGTGTGTGTGAGAGTGTGTGTGTATGCGTGGGCCGACTGGTGAAATAAAATAATTTAAACACTTGAAATGTGTGACATCATTACTGCGTTTGGCCAATAAAACACAACATAAGGAGGTTTTTGCCTATTCAGTAGACTTTATTTGTTTTTAGCCCACTGTTTTATTGTTATTTCAGTTCCGAATGCTTCAGGTATTTGTAAAGAAATGATTTAAAGTTATTAAAGAAGAAATTATAGATTTTTTTCTATATTTTCTGACGATGGCGTCAGTTTTACTTCCTGTTTTATTTTGAAATGCTTAGTTTTGGTTAATCTAACTTCCTGTTTTTCGTCGACCCTCAGTAATCACTCTCACCTGAGTAGCAGTCGTCTCTTCCCTAGTTTAGTACGTCTTCGCGCACTAATTTTAAAAAGAAACTTATATTTGCTGTGTAGCTGGTCCAGCGCTTTTACTGGAACTTTTTTTCTTATTATTTGATGGCTGCATCCCGATATTTGATCTTGAATAAAGGTTTGTACATTTTCCCTCCATCTTTTCCAAGTAATTATAGTCCTTCTGTGCTAAAATTGTTGTGCATAGCAAATTAAAAACTCCAGAACATCTACTTATACCTAATATTTAGTTTGATACCATGGAGAATATTCAGCATATTGGTTCCAGGATTAGTTTTCCAGTATTGTGAACTGAAAAACAATATTTTTACATCTGGATTTTGTCTCGCTAGAGCCTCAAACTTCCCAATTTGGCTTTCAGACTACAGCAATGGACAAGCACAAAGTAGCAGATATCTGTGCAGTTGTGAAGAAAATATTTCTACAAATTCTACCCTGGAAAAGGTGCTTATATTTTTATCCAGTCAATACTCGACCTTGAAATCAGTTTTTTCCAACCTTGGTTTTCTTTTATGATCTGCCATCATTTCTAACCATCATCCCAGCTGAATAAAAGCATTCCCACAGCATGATGCAGACCCTTCTATGTTTCACTATGTGCGTGATGTGCAGTTTTAGTTTTTATCACTCACAATGTTTTGCCTGTCGACTCAGAATTTTTCTGGCTTTCATCCAACAATAACTTTTTATCTTAATCTTTTTATCTTCTACAAAGACGACATTTGTAGAGTGCATAATTTTCTTCCGTTGAACAACTATGCAACAGTTTGTGTTGACCTTTCATATAAAGTCCATTAAAATATATGGAATTAGTGGTTGTACAATGACAAAACATGAAAGTGAAAGGGCTGGAGTGCGTTTTCAAGTTTTCTGTATTTAAAATTGTGTGCGAGGCCTTGAACTGCAATTAGCATGAAATCTCGTTCCTAATGAGGCTCTTTCTCTCAACCAGGTCACGGTTTTCATCTGTGAAGGAATGCATTGTATTGTGGGGCCATTACCATCCTGCCAAGCGCTGCTCCCATCTGCAGCACAGTCCATCAGTTCACAGGCTCAGCTGACTGATCGATAGACCACTTAGCAGCCGTGAGGTACACACTTCCCAGTCATTTGACCTGCAGGAGCTGTGGGAATGGGAACACAATCTGATAAGCATTGAGCCACAGAACCAAACGCGCCCGACTGACAACTTAAGGAACTCCCCCCCGCGTCCAGACAGATGCAGAAGCTCGACAGATCAGGTGTCACAACTGTGGTTGCACACTCATGCAAAGATAAAATGTTGGCTTAATTACTAAGGGTTATAAAAAGAGGAGAGTTAAGCACATTAAGAGTAGTTTCTATTCAGGTTATTTACATGACATAGCAAAGCCACATGCAGGAAACGGTTGTATTGCAGGACTTTAGTTCATTATTTCAAATGAATAATTTCCTAAACAGTTCAGTAAAAGAAATAGTGATAAATAATTGAAAAGTTTTTGTTAAAACTGATTGTTCTTGTGAATGTGTTTGGTTTTAATTTTGAATATAATTTGATTGTTGGACTGCTGCTGCGGAGATGGGATTCTTGACCTAAACAGTTTGTACATAATGAATAATTACATTTCCTGTGAGTTGTAAGGCGTTATACATGATGACAATTAAATAATGCAGACTTAATGAGTTTTACCACTTTTCAGATAATTTACAGATGACATTTAACTTATTACTCATAAAAAAGATAAGACGTTCTCCATTAAATTTGTTGTTATTAAATTTATATTGTGCTCTGCTAAACTTTCTACATTTTGTCCAGCTACAACCTCATACACTAAGCTATTTCATTGGACGTTTTGGTGAATAAACACACTTTTATAGTTGTATACACATATATGCTTATTTGAACAAAATGTTTGACAAATTAAATATAAAGTGTTTGGTACTTTAGCCCATCGGAACCGATATTTTGCTGAACTACTTTTCTCTCTACCAGCTTTTGACACCAAAAAAACAGGAGTGTTTTCACATCTAAATACAGATTTTTAAATGAAGATAAGTCTAGACTTTGACTAGACCTTTCTAACACATGGGTACGGTGTAGGTGCTTCTCTGATTGGCCCAGTTTTCTGTAGTTTTGCATAGTGCATGGCTGATTAACCCTAATAAAAATTCTAATTTTTATTAGAATTTTCCTGATGCTTAATAATAACTACTTTCTTATTTTAAAGGGATTTACTTGATTCAGACGTTTTTTCTAATAAATTATTGTTTAGATTAATAGTTTCCACATGTAAAATAACTTTCAGAAATTATTCAAATTTGTTACATTTTAACTTACAACTCAGGATTTTAGGTTTATTTGAGTTCAAAGTCTGGGGATGTTTGTGATGCTGACTCCAGACCTACCCTGGTATGTGAACCACTTGAGTTTACACAATGATACTGACAAACAAACAATCTCAGAAATTTCTGCCAAAAACCCAAGAAAGGAAACTGAAACCACCTGCTCCTTTCTCACTTCTGGGAGTGATCAGACCCTCCCTTTCCTCCTCTTCCTCCTCCTTTTCTCTGAATAACATTGCAGGCCATAATTCACTTTGTCTAATGCAGCTCTGCAGTAGCTGCTGAAGTATATAAGGTTATGAAACATTTCCCAGCAGCAATGCAGCTCTCAGCCATAACTCTTCACTTGTCACTAAAACCACCATTTGTTCCTTTTTAAACTCTGCACCACCACTGAGCAACTGGGACATTATAAAAACTTCAGCTCTATGTATGTACATGTATAAAGTAATTTGCTTTCCTGGTTTTCAGTGTGAATCAGCTGAATGTTCTTTGAGGGTGTTTAGATTTAGTCCCTGCAGGTCAGCTAAAATAGCTTTTTTTTCTTTTTTTTTTTTAACCATTTTGCTTGTTTGAAATGTCTGTTATTCTCTTTCTGTTGAAAATTTACTTTGGGTCAAGCATTAGCTGTCAGATAAATGACCTTCTATCTGACTCTGAAATACTTTGGTGTACAGAGAAGTTTGTTGTTGAATGGATGACGTGAGTTATCATCATATGCTGTTTTCATCCCTTTTAAAATATAATTGCTGCTTTACACTGTGGCTTAACCAATGGTCTTACTCAAATTTGTCTTGTCACAGACAAAAAAACAAACAAAAAACTGAAACTTTTTGCTTGTAAGATTAAACTTTTGGGGTTTTCTTGCAATTTTTTCCAATTTTGTCCCTGGAATCTTCACTCTTGAGTAGATTAGCAACTTTCCTAAAAAAAAAAAGTTCCTATTTGCCTTGAATGATTGGCAGCTCTGTGAAATGCAAAAAAAGGATATTTCTGTTTTGCTCTAGAAGTAGCATATCCTAGATTCTCATCATACTATTTGTTGTCTTTGTTATTCACAGCAGATGAGAGTAGTGTGAGGTCGTGGGGAACTAGGGGTGCCGTGAAAGAGAGTAGAGAGGGCCAGGCGGGCAGTAATATTGACGAACCCGGGAGGCTGAGTGAGCAGCGAGAAAGTCGTGGCGCCGGGCGGATATTAAAGGACATTAAACCTCCTTCTTCCAGACAAATGGCAGCGATTTGCTGAAAGGGAGAGCAGTAAATATGATAGCAGTTAATATCATACAGAGAGATGATCCCATCCTCCCTGTTAATCTGTCTCCACTCAGAAGTGTTTGCTCAGCTACCATTATTTTTCATTTCTTTTCTCACCAAAGGCTATAATAACTCACCTACATAAAAAATGCATTTCTTAGTTTCACTTCAAAACACATACTTTATGACCATTTTCTCTGTTCTTTTTCTTCCTTGAATTAATTTTGGATTCATTAGGATGATTCTGACAACTCTGAGAACTAACGCCTACATACATATATAAAGATATACAAAACAAACAAATCTGATCAAAATTATGTTTAAAATTAGAGCTATTTGAAGTCTGGAACTCACAGGGCTTTGTTTTTAGACTGCATGTTTTTAGACATGTCATGTCTTTAAAGCTTGGTCTCTGCATTTTCCATGCATTTTATATTGCTACACAGTGTAAGAAAAAACTGTATCCTTAGGGTAAAACTTAGGGTAATATTTGCATAAAGGACCAGTTTGTTCAAGAATAATTACAGCATTTTATATTACTTTTCCTCAAAAATTGGCAAAAAGTATTTTTCTACAACCTTGCAAAGTAAATCTATAATTTTAATATAATTTCAATGTAAGCTAGAAAGTAGGAAACTCTACTAAAAGGCTTTGAAAAGAATAATATACAAGACAAAGGGAGATGTAGCCATGCAGAAAGATTTTACTGGAGATTTTTTTTTCTTTGCTGCTGCTCCTGTTCCAATAAGGAGCTACTCTGTGTCCTCCTTCCTCCTGGGTTATTATGGATCTGCAAATAGCTCAGAATAATGGCTCTCTGTCTCTGGCATAAACTCTATTATCTGATGGCAGCTCTGTCCATTTGGCCCCTTCAGCTATGGCTGAACATGCAGAGACCCAGTTTATGGCCTATTTGTTGGATCAGCAGACAGCTTGGACCTCCAGCTCCACCCATTGAAGTCAGCATCAGTCTGATCTTTTTCCTTCTCCCCAAAGGAATTGAGCAGATGTCGCTGAATCAATTTGGTTAAGACCCATAATGACCTCGTCTCTAAATCACTCCGGTGTTTGGGGTGTGTAAGAGTTTTCCCCTTAGCTGCGCTGCAGAGTCATAGCTGCTACCGTTCAGAGCACAGTTTATTTTTTGATTCTATCCTCATTTTAATGCGGCCAGTACATAACAATAATCTTTTATTAGATTAGAAAACAAAAACTCTGAACTTTACAGATAAAGCAAAGTGCCTTATGAATAAGAAAATTTGTTTTACTGCAGTATTTTTGGTTGGTCACTCCTACCAAACTCTAAGTTTTGATAATAACATTAAGCCAGTTAAAGGTGTTATCTTTTTATGAAATCAGAGTGTGTCCTTTAAGGGAGCAGAGTATTTCCCACCTTAATTTATTCTCATAGAGTATAAGATCCATCTCAGGAGAGGTAATCCTGTTGTAATCAGTATTGATCTTTTTCATGAGATTTCAATCTGTTCTCTGTGAATAGAGCTTCTCAGATAGAGCATCTATAATTATGTATCTTTTTTAAGGCAGAGCCTACATTTCTTTCCTCTTGCTTTCAGGATAGTGGTCTGAGTTTGCACTCTTCTGAAAATGTTAGCAGTTTTTAATTTTGAGGGTCATGACTGGGGCTGTTTTGAAACATGTAATCAGCAACTGAATGAAATAAATTTAAGGATTCACAGATAAATATTTGAACAAATAATTACACATTTTTTAAAAAAGATTTCTGAATTTCTAAATGAGTAAAATAATCATTTATATTTTGGACTGAATTGTACTGACAGGCAATCAAACAAAACCTTTAGAGCACAACGACTGACAGGGTGAAAATCCTTTTCATATTTTGGAACCTTGGTATGCTGCCTGTGTGGAATAAGTTGTTATTTTCACCTTTACAGAGGAAAGATTGTAACAAGAGATCTTGTTTGTGGTTTTTCATCAACGTAGCGAGGAGGTTTTATAACCCACAGTGACATGTTTTATTACTTTGCTTAAGCTGCAAATTTTTGCAGATGTTCAGAAGTCCTGAATTCTTCAGCTGTTCTCTTGAACTGTATGAAATAAAATGTATGTTTATAAGAGGTCTGCATGTTTCTGTTCACCTCTTCATGCCTTGAGGTTAGTAGCAGCCTGATCTTGAAAAGAAGGGGTCACAAAAAACAGCCTGGATGCACATGTGATTACCATGTGAATGAAGGAGGGTGTGTGTCTTGGAAGGGAGGGTCATGACATCATTAAGATGCCGTGTTTTGCTGAGAGAGCTGCATGCAGCCAGACAAAGAGGGAACAGACGTTCTGTAGGTGGATGTGGGCTGATACAGCCGAAGCCACAGTTCTGTCAAGAGCAGCCAATCAGATTAATTCAAAGTGAAGTCAGCTAAGTAAAGGGCTGAAAGAATGAAAACAAAGCTTTGTCTTCCACATTGATTTAGAACTCAAATCTGACTTGTTTATCCAAAACAGAAGGAATCATTAAATACATTATATATGTATTATAGTGTATATTTGACTTCTTGCTTTCACACTTGCAATTCCAAATTTATGGAAGCTTTTAAAAATATATACCATAAACTTATTGGTAAAATAAAATGCAACCTATTATGTAAGAATGTTTTTTTTTGTTTGTTTTTATGATAGTAAATGTTTGGAAGTAGGATTGTGTTTGGGAAACAGAGGATTTGCTGCTGCATTGGTGGTACTTATGAAAAGCTTGAGAACTATTTAGTCTATGGTAAATCTATGTGAACCTGGCACTTGGTGATTTTGAGTAATGATGACATAGCAACCTGTAGCAACAATGATGGAAGCATTTTTATCTTTTTTTTTTCCACAGTTAATAACTTTCAGCAGGTTGTCCAGCAACTAAGACTTTAAAGCTCTGTGTTTGGAGCTATTCTGTCTTTAGTTATGCCAGGAGATTTTTGTTGTAATACATCTTTATGCTGATGACACTGTACTTTATTTTCATGCTGTTCTCTTAGTACTTGATCATCTTCAGTCTGGCTTGAATCTTCAGTTGCTTTTGTTAAGTGAAGCTTAACATGTCAAACAAAAAACAATAGCTGACATAGTACTACAAAAATATCTAAAAAGGGAATTCAGGATTCTGGTATAAATAGAAAAATAGAAATAATTTTGGCAATCCAAACTGACCAAAAACAGGAAATGTTTTTGAATTTCAAAGGGTGAGGAAAAAAATGCTCTCGTCTTTATGCAGTGTATGTTCATATTTGGTTTCAATTGAACTGCAAAGTGCCATAAAGTCCAATTCTACTATCACTTTCCTTTTTCTTTCTTTTCAACAAAATGGCTTCTTTTTTTCTCTGCACATCATTTTCAGCTTCAGCTTAAAAACCGTCACATTCAGCTACTATTTGGTACCATTTTATTACCAGTTTTAACTGACTAAGATCATATTGTTGCATGTTTGTTTGATTTGTGGTTGAAACCCTGTCTCTGAGATCTAGACATCGATGTGGCATTTATCAACACTGAATCTATTTTTAACATCAATATGAAGGATAATCTTCAGGACTTCTGATGCGCTATTTGGCCTTTTCCTCTGGTTTTGTGAACAGAGAACATCAGACATAAAAAGGGAGGAGAGGTGGGAGGGGCTGAGAGGCAAAGAGGAGAGAGAAAAAGGGAAGGAAGGAGCAGCCACTCAGCAGCAGGTTAGTGAAAGCAGCAGCCACAAGAGGAGGAGGAGGAGGAGGAGGAAGAAGAAGTAAGCAGGAGGAGAACCTGGAACGAGAGAAACTGTGGCTGCAGTTACAGGAGCGACACAAAACACAGGCAGGGAGGTGGAGATCTGGAGAGAAGAGAAGGTAAGAAGGCTGCATTTTCTGTCAGCATTTGCTTGTTTTCAGTGTGAACACAAAGCATCAGCTGCCCGACTAGGCTGGGTGTATCTTCCGTTCAGTGAGCGTTTCCCCCCCCTTTCTTTCTCCGTCTGCCAGCTGACGGCACGCTGTGTGTGGAGAGAGCAGAGTGCAGTAGCACTGCAGAGAGATGGAGAAGAGCGGGAGGGAGCAAGAGAGGGAGAGCAGCATTACACTCTACAGATAGGAGGAAGTAGAAACAGATCTGTGAGGAAAACCAGTGGAAACAGGAAGAAAAAATAACATCTGCCTCTGCTTTTCTGCATGGAAACGATGGGATGGGGGTGAGGAGGGAGTGTAACCCTTTCAGCATCTGTACAGGAGAGACAGCTGTCAGCATCAGTAGTTTCCCTCCATGTTGGAGATGATATAAGTTTGGGTCTGGTCACACCCTCTGCGAGATGAGATTAGATGATGGGAGGCTTTCGTGGCTGCAGATGAGTGAGGAAATGTGTGTATGTGTGTAAAATGCATGTTGGATGGTGGCCAGACATGCTTAGTGCTGCCTCCCGTTCCTGTCAGGGCAATGGATTAGCTGTATGTGAAAGAGACCAGCGAAGATGCTCAATCACGAGCAGACCGAGATGTTGTCACTATCAGATCTATCCATGTGTGGATACTCATCACCCACTTTCTTTTTGTTCTTGTTTACAGCCGTTGTTTGGTGGCTGAAACTGAGATGCTGAGTATATTATCAAATTGTGTTGTTTATATCCTCAGTATAACAGCGTGACTGAGCATTTGTTGTTTCTGTCCTCGTGCTGAGGAGTTTTCACAGAAAACCAGACTCTGCACCGTCAATAAGAATAAATTTTAAGAGGATGTCTGTAATAATTCCTGAACATATGCACCAGCAGCATAGCAGACACTCCAGATGGCACAGTTTGTGTTACTAGCATATTTAGATATACACAGAGAGGGGCATATTAGCAGCACATAACAACAACAAGCTGCATTACAGGCTGATGATTCACTCCAGCAAACAGAAATACATGAACGGTCAGCTGTCTGTCCTGTACTGATTTCAACATCCCCCACCTTGAAATTACTGATGTTAGTTTGAGACCAACTGCTGTGATTTAACCCCATTCTGCACAAGTTATTTTCCTCCAGCCTCAGACTGATTGTATATACAACAGAAGCATGTTTATTGGTTAAATCAAAGAAGCAGAGAAAGGAATTGTGTAAATGTATTCGCTTGGAAATAATAGGTGTCAAGTTTAAAAACAACCTACTTTTGTATTTTTTCTAGGTTTCTTTGTTTCATCGACATGATAATTCGTAGTTATGAACTTTCTGTTTGATTCCTAAAAGCAGTGCTACAAACAAACTGAAAAGTTAGCTGTGCTAACTCTAGACCACTATTCATAAACATTAGTTCTGCTAAACAAACAGCACAGCATTTAGCAGAAGCTAATGCTAAAGCGCTAACTTCAATTGAAATTATAACTGTCCTTGACAGACAACAATCCTCGAGCACCAATTTAATTCTGAAATTAAAATTTCTATGTTCTATAAGTGCCCCTAGATATTGTATTTGTTTATCTTGTTCTCTTTGTCCATGTTTTATGTTTTCCTCTGCTTATTGTTTGAAAAACCGTCTAACTATTTTAACAGTTGATTACTAACTTCAATGAAGATGTTGAATTTTGTTAAACTAAACGTTAATTAATCAGGCTAGAATTTATCTGGGAAAATTAATTTGGGAGAAGCTAAGTGTGCTAACCGTTTTTGAAGTTAGCAAAAACGATAACGCATTAGTGGATCAGTGGAAATGTGCCCACCACCAAACAGTGCTGTGAGGTATTTGTAGCACTTAAATCCAGATTTCTGTTGTTTTAATTTTTTTGATCTCACTTAAATTTTTCGTACCAAACAAATGTTCACATCATAAAGTAAATAAAAAAAGGGCATTTTTAAATGATTATTTTCTTCAAGGAAAAAAGCTATACCAACTTGTCCCCATCTTAAAAACAATTAACTGCCTTTGTTAATTGTGTTAATAGTGTATAACTGAGAAATCATTTTACATAGTAGTGTGCATAGAACATAACCTAGTTTTGCCTGAAAACTATGTAAATGTCTTGGTGTAAAATGGAGAGCAAATGTTGTCAGAGAAATGGATGTAGCGTGTGATTCATCTGCATTTAGCTAAATTTTTCAGAGAAGTCCTGACGTTTGATAAAGGTTGTTATCTAATCATTGGACTTCTGAGCTTTCTCATGTTAGCATGAGCTGCAGATAAGCCTTTAACTAGATTAGAGGCAGAAACATCATTTTTGATGGGAACAAAATCCAAAAAGCATCATCTTTCAGTTTATTTCTGGATCAGTGACGTCTGTTGCTTTGATGTTGGTAATCATTCTGATGTGACGGAGCGTGGAAACCTAGACTGAATCCTGTATGACTTCAAAGATTCACAACAGCCAAGCTGAGAAAACATTGTTCAAATCAGTAAGCATACATTTTAAAATATATATTGTGGGATAAACTGGGCAAGTTGCATACTGTTTTGGTTAGAGGTTTGTATCCATGGATACGAACATCAATATTGGACTATTCGTGTATTTGAGCATCATGAAATGCAAAAGGGTTTAATTTGTTTAATATTCCTCTAATTAATGCATGTTCAAATTTATATGTACAGGCTCAAATATAAATGTGGGCACAGCTGCACCTCAACTGCATGTCTTTTTGTTGCCGTGAACAACCTTTTGACGTAATTATGACTGGATATTTGACTACTTTTTAGACATAGACTGCTTTCAAGCATATTTTTCAGTAGAGGTTTTATTTTGATTTTCTTAAGTGAGATAAAAATAAAAGTTGTTTTGCAGAGCAACTAAGTTGTTCACATTTTGCTGATGGCATCTGTAAAATAAATACAATTTCACGCATAAAATTAAAATAACTAATTTCAGAATGAATATTTTTTCACCAATTGGCACAAGGAATATATGGAAACAAAGTGTGAGAAAGGATGATGTCATTTAAAGAGTGAAGCAGTAATTTGTAGTCCTGGTGTGCCACATGACAGTCAGATTGAGGAAAGGTTCTTTCCATCACTGATTAGTCTGCCTGTTTTGTTTTTCCTGTTTTTAAGAATAGCTTCCTTCAAATGACACAATAACAGCCTTAAACTTTTCAAATTTATACTAGAGATCCTCCCATTTCATATGAAAGGAATCGGATTAATTTCAGGATGCTTATTTTGATGTAAAGTCAGTTTATTTTTCAGTAACGACAGACAGTGCATGTAAGAAATAATTAGTTTAACTGTTGAAAGGCTTACGTTGTGGCACACAGGGTATTTCCTGAAAAGGATATTTAAAGACAAGAGTTTACAAGAATACATTTAAAAGCATTCATTTAGAAGAATAGTTTGTTGATCCTCTGTTTTTAAATTATCTACTTCACTTCCCTCCCATGGCTCTCGTTTAGTTGTTCCCACGGTGACCTCATCACACTGATTTGGCAGCAGCATTGTTGATGTTGTCTTTGTCCCAGAATGAACTCAGCAGCAGCATAGTGAGCTGTGACTCTATTTTGATTGTTCAAAGAAAACACATCCATAGAAACATTAATTATTCATAAATATTAGTGGACCCCAGATTCCAGCTCATTAAATTTACAATAAGAAACTTTTTTTTTCTTTTCTGGATTTGTCTTCTTCAAGCTTCAGACATTTTAAGTTGTAATTAAAGACATGATTAAATGATGATCACTCGCAGAGAGATACTTCTAATCACTGATGAAAGTGAGACTAAAATCTATAAAAGACTCTGCAAAGTAGTGAAGTTGACAGAGGGAAACTTAAATCTGTCTGGTGTTCAAGAGCTGATAATATGGCTGATGAGGAAGGAGCTTCTTCCTCCTCTTCCTGTTACAGTTTAAATCACAGGAAAACATGCATATATCTTAATGCATATGCTTGTTCTACTTTTAAATAGAATAATTTTGGCAGCAAAAAAACTTATGAAAGACACAAAGGTGAGCATGATGTTTGTAAATCTTGCTCATAATCATGTGATTAATCGCCCATTTTACTGGGAGGTTCTCTGCAATGTAAAACGTCATGCTTTAATTAAATTGGCTGCACTGTGTATTTTCCAGGCGCATGGTGCCATTTTATAGCACAATCGTGTAGCTATGTTGCCTTCAGCTGTTCTAAAAATTATTTATGTCACACATGACTTAGAAGAAATTTGACTTCACTATTGGACACCATTAAATTGGGCCTCTGTCTCTTTAAGAAGCTCCTGCTCTTTTCCGATACTCCGCTTTCAGCACAACATGACAACAATGCTGCTCCTTCTGCATATATATATATATATATATATATATATATATATATATATATATATTTTTTTTTTTTTTTTACTTTCTCCTAACTTCAGGTAATTTAGACAGAATGATTTTAAGCAAATTTAACCTCAATCCTGAACAAAGGCAAAAATAAAACTGGAAATAAGGCAGTTTGCCTGAAATGCATTTTTATTCTTCTTCACGCCTTGAACAATTTGAATAGTTAATATTGCTTTGAATTGATATTGATACTGTAAATACTTGAATTGAGTAGATGTGGATTTCTGTCCAACCATGACATGAGAATCACAGATGCCAGCTGTATTGTGCTTAATAGCAGCTTTAATCCTGGTGTAGAAAAGCTGCCTGTAAAGTATCAGCATACCTCAACATGCTGTGCTGCATATCCATGTTGATGTTTTTAGGTTAAAGGCCCTAAGAATACAACTCTGCTCTGGTAACACACTTACATCTGTCCTGGTTTATGACACTACAAAAAAGTTTATGTTGAAGGTCCTGCAGGTACATTTAAGAACAAATATTATGACCATTTCATGCTTCTTAGTGAAACTCATTCAGTTCAGGAGCTGCATTGGCTTTTGCAAAAAAATATCAACTACTTTCTAAACTTTGAATCTTTGCAGAAAGTTTTATGCATTTTTAGCTGCTAAACAAAGAAATGGGAGGAAGCCGCTGTGGCTGTAGGAGTACATCCTGTACCCGCTGGGTTGCTGGTTCAAACCCACGCTCCATCTGTCTGTCACTGTGCCGTTGTGTCCCTCACCTACTTTGGCTGCAGGTGAGGTGATCAGAGGACACGGTCGAACAGCAGTCTCGCTCCTGTCAGTCTGCCCCACGGCCAATTTTCAAACATTAAATTGTGAAGTTTAAATTTATTTTAAGTTTTGCTTGGTATATACAGCATTTTTATTACAAATACAAGTAACATTCTTAGCTAATTGTGCTATAAAGTGGCACATAACACTGCCCCTTTAAATCAGACTTGTGCTGGCCTCTCCAAAATATAAACTTTGTTGTCCTTAAGCCTCTTTGCAGCTAATTTGTCAGTGTTTGCTTATATGATCCATTTAAAGGATTTGTTTGTACCCAAGCTTTAATTCCCTGGTTGATATCCAGAGACACTGCTTCAGTATTTTTCTCATGTTGTTTCCTAACTGTCTTTTTTATTTAGAAATATCTGGTTCCTACAACATAATAAAACTCATTTGGCTTGAATTTATGATTATTATATTGATTGATTGAATTAAAATATTT
Source organism: Xiphophorus maculatus (assembly GCF_002775205.1). Classification (NCBI taxonomy): domain Eukaryota; kingdom Metazoa; phylum Chordata; class Actinopteri; order Cyprinodontiformes; family Poeciliidae; genus Xiphophorus; species Xiphophorus maculatus. Next base: position 5,656,970 of record NC_036458.1, on the reverse strand, counting down.
GCACTACAAACTTGACCAAACATACTTGGTAAGATTTTGTGGTTTTGCAATGAACTTTTCATACTGAATCTTTGAGGTGAAGCACATTCCTAGCATATCTCCCTCATACAGTAAAGATGATTCGCTCTGTAGGCAGACTGAGTCTCCTTTCTGTCCAATCAGGAGCTTTCCTTTCAGGTGTACGACTGTGATTGCTTTATAAAGGTTTTTAACTCCAGACACTAACAAAAAGCTGAAAGAGCTTTGCATTAGTGTCTGTGATTAATGGCACCAAAAGCAAGTTTTATCTGTAAGCATCCACAGCTAAATCTTTACAGATGAAGTGGAAGGAAAACTAAAGCATATGAGGAGAGAAGATATGAGAAACAGAACTCTAATGTCAATGCACATGAATTAAATGTCATGCAAAGGAGGTGTGAGTGAGACAAAAGTTGATTAATATTTTCCTCTTCCCTCCCCTCAGGTTTCCCCTCCTCACCTCACTGACACATGAAAGAAGTCATGCCGGTTCTCACAGCAGGAGCGGGTAAGACGACAGCCGGTGTGCCGTACTGTGCTCCGTCTGTTTGGGTTCATGTCCACAATGTGTTTCCGTTCTCCACAGGACTGCATGAAACGCTGGCCCTGCTGACCTCTCAGTTGCGGCCCGATGCCAACCACAAAGAGGACATGGTCTTCCTCAAAGACGTCTTCAGTGAGAGGAGTTTGGGATACCTCATGAAGGTGAGAAATCCTCCTTAAAAAGTTAGTATTGTTTTATTTTTGCTTTGAATTAAAATACCATCTCATTAATTTTCTTTAAAAAGTTTATTTTCAATGCATGGTCCTTCTAGCTCACAGTCCTATGTAATGTAGACTGAAAGTTCAAGTTTGTCCATTGAGTCAGGTATTACTGAGAGGAAGGAAACATCTGTCAGGAGAGTCTATGTCAGTGAAAATGTTTTATTCAACTGTTTGAGGTCCTCAAATCCCAGGAGTTTTCCAAAGCTAAAATTAGATCCGCCATGAGTAGAAAGTAATCCTGAGGGTTATGTTCTCTGGAGACCTGAGAGGACCTGGCGACAGACCCGGGGCCGCGTCAGCCATAATGCCGGCGTTTCTCTGATTCTGTGTCTTTCATATTGGTATCATTACATTTCCAAAATCACGAATTTACCCACCAATGATCTGATACTGCTGCAGCAACAGAAGCTGCACTGGTAACCATTCATTAAAAAAAGCAACTACCGGTACTTTTATGTAAAACAGAGCCAATAAAAATAATCTAACAAGATGAAAATGGCTTAGAAACACGAACAAGAAGAATGTAATGAGGAGGTCTGTGATTTACTCCATGAATTCAATAGGAAAGCAGACAATTTCCTTTTTTATGATAGAGTTTAGTTTTGAATGTGGAGCACATTTATAAGAAGGGCAGAAAATCTGTAGAAAAATGTTAGAAAATCAGTAAATGCAAATTTAATGTTATACAAACTACTTTTTGAGTTGAAAGCAAAACCTGCCGAGTAAATAACTGTGAAAGTCCTTAAATTACTTTTGATATTTTGTCCAAATACTTTTTGAACTAATGTGTTCTCAAACATTCCTGAATGTACCGTGTTTCTTTCCTTACCAATACTGTTGTTGTCTAATAACACTCCTGTCGTCAATAGGACATGTTGGGAGTTATGGAGCTCCCAACACATAAAAATAGTTTGTTGTTTTTCCCAAAGAGCACAAGAAAAATACTGATTGTTATTTCACAATATAATCTTTTTCTTTCCCAAATAGTTCACTTTTATTAACTTTAAAGGAAAAAGGACCTGCAGGGTTGAAAAGTTATTTCTCCTGAACAGATAAAATCCTCATTCTCACTATTGGACTGATGGTTTGTGGTTTATATGTCCGAAGCGGTGACCAGTGGAATAGTATTTTTTCCCCAAAGGGTGGACAAAAAATATTGAAGCTCTTTCCTTTAGTAACTTCCCAGCAGATAGGTTTATGAGTGTTTTCAGCTTTAAGCTTTCCAAATGGGACTCATCAGCTTCCAATATGTGGAAAGAGGGTGTGCTAGGTTTTTTCCAAAGCTACATAAAACTGGTAGTTTGATATTGTTCAAATGTTATCTTTTCCATAATTTCTGGTGTGTCTTCTGTAATAATATATTTTACCCATCTTTGTTTAAATTAGCCTGGGTGCCATAGCCAATCAGAATTTAACCCACAGCCTTGCTGAAATAATCTCTGGAAATATTTTCTGTCCACAGATTCACGAGAAGCTGAGACAGTACGAGAGGCAAAGCCCCACGCCGGTGCTCCACAGCGCCTCCTCTCTGGCTGAAAATGTAAGCTCATCTCACACACTCCATAAATTATTTTCCCACTTGAGCGCAGCTTTCAGCCTCTGTGAGTTAGCTCTTGTGGAGAAACAGTGCAAGTTTCAAAAATGAATTTTAATGTTGCCAAATGTGCTGAATCATCCTGATGCTCCTCTAATGAAGCCTAACATCCTGCTCCTCTCTTGCTCACGTCAGTGGGAGGAAAGTGCTGACCCCAGTTATTTGCTACTCCTCTTTCCGTCTGTTTGTCTGTGTAGCAGTCTCTAATTACTCCACAGTAAGCTGAGTGAAACATCGTTTGTGTTCAGCTCTTACAACACCTGATTTAAAGGTTTTTGGGAATTTCTCAGGTGGCAGAGGAGCTGCAGACTGGACCAATGAGCACAGAGGAGAAGGAACTGCTGCACCTGCTGATGTCACCACATCTGAAGGTAAACACACAATCAGCAGCTTCTGTTTTCAAATCCCAACAACTGTGCTACCATTTTAAGAAACTTCCTTTAAGGACCTGCAACTAAAGCAGTAACTACATTTGTACACATCCAAAGGGGCAGTGTTATGTAAAATTGACTTTTTTGAACCTTACATAATGTTGTAAAGTTATTCCCACATCAAAAACATACCTTTAGTGTTGCTTTGATTCTTTCATGCATGTTTGAGGAATCCTTTAATCTCACCATTCAGCTGCGCAATACATCTGGGTGGACCTTAGCTCCACCTTCAAGACGCAGCTCCTCCTTAGAGCTGAGGTTTTCAAGCTTCAGAGCTTCCACCTCACAGAGCAGCTCTCTCCCACAACTCCACTACTCAGTTCCTTCAGACTAGCCAGGAGCAATTAGCAAACACCTGCAGAACTCATTATACCAGCTACTTCTTAGTGCAACGCTGGTAAAAAATGTTGTTCAAGGGTTAAAATAGGATGACGTTGAGATGACTTCCAGAGGGCGGAGTTTCAGAAAGAGCATGAGTTTTTTTTTGTAATTATTTTTTTTATTTAGACAGACAGATTTCCATCACATTCGTTAATTACAGCTTTACCCATTTAAGATCGTACATGAGGATATAAGTGGAAAGTCCAAGTGCTTTTGTCCATACTGCCTTTCTGGTATTTTCTTTTACAGACTATTACTATTTTAGTTGTGAACGATAACAAAAATGAACAGAATTTAACAATAATGGGGATTGCACCACCTCGAGCAATAAAAACCACAAGAACATACAAGGGCAGGGCACATAATTCACAAGAACAATCAAATGAAGTCAGATCTAATCGGTTTTACATACTCAGTCCATTTGGTCCAGATCTTATAAAACTTTCCTTTTTCAACTTGGAGGGAAAAATAAATCTTTTCCATAGCATAAATCTGGTAAACAATTTACATCCATTCATCGATAGTGGGTGGATCCGGTTTTAGCTATTTCCTTGTGATGGCTTTCTTACTGGCTGCCAGTAGTATAGCCAGCAGTTTTTGGTCTTTATTGGTCCATGTGTCCAATTGTAAGTTGCCCAAGTACAACGTTTCACATTTGAATGGAATGTTTACATTGAATATATTTTCAATATGCTTGTGGAACTCTTCCCAATATGGTTTTATTACTTGGCAGTCCCAAAAAACATGGAAGTGCTTGGCTCCCTTAGACCTGCAAAGTCTCCAGCAGGCGTCCCCGTTGTTTTGATATCGTCTCTGAATGGGTGGAACAAAAAATCGTGCAATGTTTTTCCAGCAAAACTCCCGCCGTGTGTTTGATCCAGTCGAGACCCACTGCAGTTGACATATTTCCTCCCAGCCTTCTTGTGAGATGATTACCTTCATTTCCTTTTCCCATTTCCTCTTTATGTATTCTGTATTCTCATGTTTAGATAGCTGTATGGCATTATATAACTTAGAGATAATTCTGCTGTCCGATCTGAGCTTAATTAGTGATAGAAATACCCCCATGAAACTTGAATCACTTTTTCTCAACACCTCTTTAAAATTTCTATTAAAATAATGTCTCACCTGCAGGTACCTAAAAAAATCATCTTTTTCCAGTCCGTGATCCTTCTGTAAGGTTTCAAAACTCTGAAATATCCCTTTGTGGACAAATGAATAATTTGTTATTCATTTAACATTAATCCTATTAATGTTAGACAGACGCCCAATTTTAAGGCTGTAAATTATAAAGTCAAATTTCTTTCAAGTCATATTTGATATACAGCTCTGGGAAAAATTTAAGAGAAAACATAAAATTATGAGTTTCTTTGATACTTTACTTTTTATAGGTATATGTTTGAGTAAAATGAACATTGTTCTTTTATTCTATGAACTACTGACATGTCTCTGAAATTCCAAGCAAAAATTTAGTATTTATTAGCATAAAATGAGAAATGGTGAAAATAACTAAAAAGATGCAGACCTTTTAGACTGCAAATAATGCAAAGAAAACAAGTTTATGTTGTAAAACAACAACAACACTAATGTTTTAACTCAGGAAGAGTTCAGAAATTATATTTGGTGGAATAACCATGAGGTTTTCAGTGGGGTTCAATGCAGTGGACTCTTCATTTTTTCTGTATGTATAACATTCTTACAACACCTGAAGGTAACACACTTACTTGCAAATTGCACTATGTGCCTGGAAAACATGTAATACTGCCCCTTTAAAATAACCTTTCTTGTAGTTTATTTCAGCAGCAGGAGTTTATTCTCTTTTTTAATCCCATCAGGCTGTCCTCTCAGTGCATGACACCGTGGCCCAGAAGAACTTTGACCCGGTGCTCCCTCCGCTGCCCGATGACTTCGAGGACGAGCTGGATGAGGAGTCTGTGAAGATTGTCAGACTGGTGAAGAACAAGGAGCCTCTGGTGAGCTGCAACAGGATGAAGAACCTGAAAGGTGCTTTCTTCTGTCAACGTTTGTTTCTTTGTCAGGGAGCAACGATCAGACGGGATGAGGCAACAGGAGTTGTGATCGTGGCGCGGATTATGAGAGGAGGTGCTGCAGATCGAAGCGGTACGTAAAGATTTAAAGTTTTCTTTTGACATATAATAACTTATTGGGCTTTTTGTTGTGTTTATGTTGAAATTCAACTTTTTTCCTGTTTATCTTGAATCAGTAAATTATTTTATCTTGACAAAGAAACTATGTATGTTTTTAAATATCAAATAAACTCACAGCATTAATGCAAATGTACTGTAGCTGCTGAACAGGTAAAAAAAGGACACAGACACTCAAATGTTTTTGTGGTTCAATCACAGATTAAAAATGTTGCTGCTGTTCAGAAAAGTAGATTACACTGTTTCGAGAAATAGAACAAGATTGTGCATGAGGCTCAGTAATCTGAGCTGTTATTGATCCATGTTTATTTTGCTTAGTTTGTCAAATCCTCTGAGTTTTTTCCTCAAATGTCTGGCTTCTAAACCTTTTCACTTTCTGTGAGCTCGATAGAACTGACTAAATTAAATGGGACTGAAAATGAGAAATTCAACCGAAAAATAAATAAATAAATATATATATTTGTTGTTTTTTTTCAGTTTTCAGGGTTTATTTGGCAAGTTTCCCTGAAAACACTATGTAAAAGAGTCAGTGGTTGGCATATTTTCCAAGCACAGATGAGGCTCCTCTGTGTGTTTTAAAGATGCTTCCTTTCAAAATACTGAGATGGATTTTTTGTTTTAAATTCTAAAAACAGCAATAAATAAAAATTACATGCAAAATAAAAGCTGTACTTGTGAATCTGAGCCTCCCTTCAAGCAGGATGATGATCAGAGTTTCTGATCAGCAGGGAAATACCACTGCATTTCTCTATTTACAGAAAATGAAATAGAGAAGAAAAAAAAACAAATATGCAGAAATATAAGGGCTGAAAAACAAGAAGCTGGTTTCTGTAAAGACAGAATGATCAAAGTTGGAAGGAGAGAAATGCTGCAGCAGGAGAAACATGAGAGGTTCTGCAGCTGTAGCTGAAACACAAAGCGCTCCATGAGTCAGAATCCATCACGCAATACACACTTAAAAAGATCTTTATGAAATATCAGCCAGACCCAAGTGCATGCTGGGTGCATCAACCAATTAGTTCCCATATCCATGAAATTTTAATATCCTCTTGAATTCTTCCAGCATTAAAAACGTGTTGCTAGTGTTAAGAAAGGAGCTGAGGAGTGTTGCCTGCTGAATACATACATAATACATGTGTGACTGTATAATAATGTGTTCTCTGAGCCTCTTTGACCAGAGGGAATATTGATTTTCTCTCAGATTTGGTTTCATTGTTGTGGCTGCAGCTCAAAAGATCTCATGTGGAGGATAGAAACCACCGGAGTCTGTTGCTGTGACAACCAGACAGATGTTAGGATACGACTCAACATGAACGACACTGGAAGCTCCCTGGGACCGTTTTTTATTATTATTATTATTATTTTTTAACCCATTTCTGCCTCTTACAGGTCTGGTCCATGTAGGAGATGAACTCAGGGAAGTCAATGGAGTTTCAGTGATCCACAAAAGACCCGACGAGATCAGTCAGCTGTTGGTAAGAAGACCACACATAATATTACACATTCTTGTAAAAATTTTCACCAAGGAAGTTAAATTCAGGCAGGAAGTTACTGCTTTCAATTATTTACCATAAGTACTTTATATAACAAGTACAAATTACAGAGAAAATCAAAATAAAGATAGAATTTCTTTGCAAAACGTCACTGTTAGGAATTATAGATACGTCACTAAAAGTATATTGACCCTAAATTTTGATCCAAAATAATAAATTACAACGAAACTTCATGTTTTTCTGTCTTGAGCATCCAGCTGCAGTTCTAACCCTCCTATTTTGTGACTTAGTCCCAGTCCCAGGGCTCCATCACTCTAAAGATAATCCCAGCCATCAAAGAGGAGGACAGACTGAGGGAGAGCAAGGTGAGATGAAAACATGTCCAACTGGATCTGCATGTACTTTTATTTATAATACACTGTTTATTAGGACCACTTAAAAACACCTGGGCTCATTAAAACTGTTCTGTGATTTTCTACCACAGGTTTACATGAGAGCCTTGTTTGACTACACCCCTCTGGAAGACAAGGCCACCCCCTGCCAGGAAGCGGGACTTCCCTTCAAACGGGGCGACATCCTGCAGGTTGTGACGCAGGACGACCCCACGTGGTGGCAGGCCAAACGCGTGGGAGACAGCAACCTGCGGGCCGGACTCATCCCGTCCAAACAGTTCCAGGAGAGGTGAGAACGTCCAGCAGCTCCAGCGCTGACGGATTCACCCGGACATCACCCGTTTATTTCATTCGGTCGTTTGTAATCCCTTCAAATCCACGTTCATGCGTTCCACTGACAGAGGTCAGCTGTGATTAGATGGAGCATCAGAGAAGTGGGGGAAAAAAATAAGCAGAAATACAGCGTTGAACGGGCACATGCTGATACTGAGTGTCATAATCCACCAGTGAGATGATCTCAGCTGGGAGGTGGCTGCCAAACTGCAGCCATGGCTGGATTAACAACAAACAGGAATGTGGAGAAGAAAATGCACATATGTGGAGTTTACATTAATCTTAGGGATTAAACAATGAGAATACTGGCATAAGCTTTGATTTGTAATAGGAAATTACTGAGTGGGTTTTAGAGCGCATTTCTCTGTTTGAGGAAATACTCGACTTTTGCTGAAATACTCGTACTGACAGATGATCAGCAGTATCTACAAGGAAATAAAGACAAATTATATTTTGTTAAAGAACCCCCCAAAAATGATTTTTTATGTTATCTGAAAGTTTTTCTTTATTCTTTGGTAGTTTTCTCACTATTTTTTCTGTTTAAAAAAACGTGAGGACAGTTGACAAGTAGAGGACATAAATGTCTGGGATATACTTGGTAGGAATGTCAAAATTAAGATTTTGTCCCCAATACTAAACAGTCTTTTGAGATTATTGCTGATTCTGAATCTTTGTCTGACATGTCATTCAAGTTAATGAAATTAAAATTATTTTTAGGAGTAAAAACCTTAAACTGCTGTACAAGACAGTACATTTCATTAACTGAACTGTCATAAAGCAAAGATCTAAACACCGTTGTCTTAAAAAAGCACAAACCTCATGATATAGAGACTAAAACACCGACAGTGAGAACAATAAAAATAATAGTTTGTGTAAATATTGGAAATTAATGGATCAGCCAAACTCCAAAGTTAAACTTCTAGAAAGCTTTAAAAGATTAAAAGGATATAAGGCTCCACGCATGCAAAACATGAAAAAATAAAAAACATGGCTTTGTCCTAGTTCTATTTAACTGCTAAACATTACATACAGCTGTCTTGTGTTACTGAATCTGGTAATCCTTTGTGTCATAATCTGTCAATGTTTGCTCTGTCTTGTATTCTTGACAATCTCCTCTTACTTTCTGCTTACTCTCGTCTCTGCCCTGATGATTCTCCGCCTGCTTTTATCCTCTCTGGCTCTATGCTGCACATCCCTTCAGGCGGCTGGCCTACAGGATGAAAATGGGCACACTACCGAATCCAAAATCCCCTAAAAAGCCTGCTTGTAAGTTTCTGCTTCTCAGGATTTCACCTCGCAGTCTACATTTTTACGTAATCCCAGTTTACAACCAGCTGCCCCCACCGGTCTTCTGTTGTCACTAATGTAATCATATGTCTTTAACAGATATTTATTCACCTTCATTGATTTTTATTGGCATTCTTCTAGCTTTGTTCCTGGATCCATTAGCATTCACTGTTCATCCCTTGGTGCAGGCATGTTTTTAAAGGGATGAGGCAGAGGAGGAGGGGAGGGATCTCAGATATGAATTAATCTCTTTAATGTTCACTTCATCTGGCCAAGTCCAAGCTGTTCCAGACAGCAAAACAGCAGCTGTTCCCTGCATCAATAATATACCACACTTCTCACCTGATGCAGTACACAACATGCAAACATTGAGAGGCTGTTTTGTGGTGCATTAACTGTATGCCATCCGATTAGGCCTGGGCCGCAGGAAGGCAGCAGCTTAGCAGGATGCAGCTCACTGTTCTACTTTAAGCAGCAGCAGCAGCAAACCTGCAGGGACTCTCCAGTCCTCCTGCTCAGTTTATCCAACCAAACCCTGACATAAGCTTTTAAAATTAGTGTTTCCCTTCTCGTCTCTGATGTCATCCTAGTGCCGTATTTGAAGCTCATTCAACCCTGTCCCCATTATCAGCTGTCATGTATATAAAATCTGGTTCTTTTTCCTTCTTTAATCCTGTTTATTCTTCTTTGCTGCATTCTGCATCAGCTGAAGGATGCGACAAAGGTGGGTGAATGTGCAGCCACACTCTCATCCATCCACAACATGTATACAGATCATGAGGCCTTAAAGGTTGAGTGTGTTTGTGTGTGTGTGTGTGTGTGTGTGGGTGAAAGGCATTGGGATTTCTGCAGCTTGGAGCTTATTTCCTCCCCTCCTGCTGCTGGAGCATCAGGGCAGATTCTTGTGTTTACTGCAGCAGGTGAAGCACAGGTAGAGAAGCATCACTGGAGACATGAGCTCAACCAAGTTAAAGGCTGATAGGCAAAAATAGATTCTGTTCTCTTTTGAGTAATACTCTCTTATTTTCCATTTTGCAACATGTGTTCAGCTTTTTTATGTTTTCTAAACTCTCGTAGATAGAAAAAGAATTCCAGTAAATAATGTTGAGTTTTGTATAGATTTTATGAGAAAAAGGCAACAAGCTTAATCTAGGGATGCACCGATCTACTTTTAGTATTTTCAGTTTAGTATTGGCCAATGGAGAAAAACGTTGCTGAATCGACTTAAAACGTTTCTTTTTTTAAACACAGACATAAATGTAGTGAAATATACATTTGTGTGACAATTCAGCAACGGTACAGCACACTCACATAAATCAACAGCTGGATCAAAGATGTAAAAACAACACAGCTTTAATTTGTTCAGTTAGGAGTAAAAAAAACATCCAATGTAAAATAAATAAGAAACTGAAACTGACAAAAACAACAGGTTGACTACTTTGGTCAAACAAGTAAAAAACTGCAACAAATCTTTGAAATGGTTCAGAAAAGTGAAATTAAAAATAAAAAACTACGCCACTAAGAGCACAAAGCTTAGAATTAGACTGAATGGATCCGCCTTTATGAATCAGGCACATTGTCATGATATCTGACCAAGATTTCTTTTTATTATCAAGACCAATAGAAATATTGATATCAGATCGGTGCAGCTCTACATCATTCCTCCAGCAGTGTTGCTTCTCCACCTGCCGTCTCCCTGTCTGCTTCCTGTTGGGCCATGCCTCTCCTCTACCCTCGGCCCTCCCTCCATCCTCTCTTTAATTTTTCCAGGTCTCTTACCCAGAATGCTTACCCCCCCTCTCTACCTTGCTTGCCTCCCAACAGAGGACTGTGACTGTGAGGGCTATTTCAATGGACAGTACATAGGTGAGAGTGTGCACATCTTTCTCCAACTTGCTCTTCCTCTGCTTTATTTGCCTGCTGCAGCCTGGCTGTGCGCTGCTCCCCTCTGGGCTTTGGGTTGGGGTCAAAATGACTTTTTTTTTAGGCTGATTAAGAGTTTATAATGTGACAAAATGTAAAAACATTTCAAGGGGTCCTGATTTTTAAGTCTGAGGTTAAGTTGCCTGGGTTGGATACAGGTGGGGACCCTTATTGCCAAATCAAGAAATGGTTCATTTACTAATATTCTAATTTTCTGGAAACCAGGCTAAATTCTAAAATGAAAACTAGTTTTTTTTCTCAATAAAATAATGCACTATTGTTACATTTCATGTATTCAAAACAGAAAGCCAGGCTATAGGTATGTATGATGGAGTTGCAGTCTTTTCCTTACTGTGATTTTGTGGAGCTAATGCATTAGCCTCTTCTGTAGCTCTCCCCCCTCCCTCCATCTCCCTTCTGAAACTTGAACGTCATTTGCTCTCCCGCCCTGCCCCGCTGCCCGAATGATGCTGAGCACACGGCGTGATCTAAACACAGCTGAAAGCCTGACGCCACACATTTGCTGTGACATGAAACACCTTAACAACCCATATTTGTGCTTCCAGTCGACCTGCTTGAAGCCGTAAACCCTCCCTCCTCTTCCCGCTGTCTTTGCCTCACAGTGTTTGGATCCTCCTGAACCCCCCTTCTTCCCTCTGCCCTGCTTCTAGCTAACTGCCCCTGTTGTTGTGGTCAGTGCGCTGCTCCACCCTTTCCTCCCCTCCCTAGAACCAGCTCCCCTTCACATCCTACCCCACCCTCATGAGGGCCCTCCTGCGTTGGACGCATTGCACACTCAACCAGGCACGTTTGTTGCTCGTTCACCTTTATGTGGAGGTGTGAGGCTGGGTTGTGTGATGCTCTAACACCGGTTATAGTCTCTTCTAAGTGTAAAGCAGTGGCGCCCTCCTGTGGCCAGGTGTTTTCCTGGGAATTTTATTCAGGTACAGTGGCCGGCTCAATCATCTGAAGGGGGGAGGGGACCAGACCGTTCTGGCCGTGGGAGACCCTGCGGTTAGTCCCTGTATTTCAGTGCGGGGTCTCCCTGGGCCAGGCTGTCCTCAGTGTCCTGCCTCAGCACTGTAATCTCTTGCAAAGCAGCATGTCCTGAACAAAATCTGACCGATATTAATATTGTCATTGAAATGTTTTTGTTACAAGAAACCAAACCAGAAACCAGGTTTTTGTTAGTTGCATGTAATACAATTCTCTGTAGCATGAAATCTCAAAATTCACACCATTAATAACTTCTTCTGATCGGGCATATATGCACCTCGACAAATGTTTTGATAATGCATGATGCTGAGATTGTTCGTAATGCACATGCTCAAGCTGTGTGTGAGGAGGGGTGTGTGTGCTCCAGCTGAGCAGAGCTGCTCATTCTTGCTCCAGCTGGTTTACGGAGAAGCTTCCGGCTGAGTCGTAAGGATCGGCAGGGATCGTCCGGAGAGGACTCGGAGATCGGAGAGCCGGACTTCCTGACCTATGAGGAGGTGACCCGCTACCAGCACAGGTCTAGTGAGAGGCCGCGGCTGGTGGTTCTGATCGGTAAGTCAGACGCAATCTTCTAAAAGCAGACGCAATCTTCATTTACGACATCCAAATATTATCAGAGTATGTTCTCCTCGATATCTCCTCAAAAAGGTTCGCTTGGGGCACGAATCAATGAGCTGAAGCAGCGAGTGATAGCTGAAAACCCACATCGTTATGCTGTAGCTGTTCCACGTAAGTCTGTCAGCATTTTTACTCTGCAGTGTAACAGAATCAAACGACAAGCGAAATGTTCCTTCTTCTTTTTTCAATGTTAACACAGATACTACCAGGCCTAAGAAACCTCATGAGAAGGACGGAGTGGAGTATCACTTTGTCACCAAACAGCAGTTTGATGCAGACGCTTTAAACAACAAGTAGGTTTTTCCTGCATCGGGGATTTTTATTTAAACATTTGTGATTCTATTTTTTAAGTTGGTCCCTATTACATTTTTTTAAGCATTTAATGTCTAACATACAGTTAAGGAATACCATGAACTCTAGGTAAGGGCTGAAACTGATTAATCTAAGAGGGACCAAACACTAACAACTCCAATCTCAGAATGGCTGCTGCTGTCAGGTTAATGCTATTTTATAAACCTTCAGGCTGTTTTGATGTTTACATTTGAGGTGGATTAAGAATAAAAACTGCTTCATAGTTAAACCACCTCAGTGTTTTGAAATACTGTATGTTTAAAACATTTGCAGCAGATCCTCTGCCTTCTCCCAGCAGAGGCTCATCTGAAACCTGCTGAGCAATTGATTTACTGATTTAGTGTTTCTGTTCAAAGTAAGACAAAAAATAGCATCATAGCATGTTTTCATTTAGACAATAATATTTTTGCCTTTTACATCAGTTGCTGACTGCCAATGTTTCTCAGTACATGTTAGAGATTGGGATGTAAGCCTGCAATGTAAACAAGTCAAGAAATATTAGATATGTCTTAGAATCAGGTCGCGACTTGAGCAAATGAGTGTGTGGTGATTAGTTATGTTAGCTTTGTGCACAGAGGGCGTAATCTGTTCATGTTTGTTTCAGTGTTGCAACAGTGACTGCAGAGATGTCTCTCAAAAAAAACTCAAGTTAAAAGCACAGCTTGTTTGATTTATTCACAAACTCAGACATAAAATGTTCTTGATTTAAATTCATAAAACATTTCCATCTTTTAAGGGAATTTGTTAATTTCGTTATTTGAGAAAATGACTTTATATACTTGGTACGTTTTTCACAGGACGATCATTTGCAGAGCATCACTTCCTTCACTGGCTTCTTTAATATCCACCCAATGCAAACATAGCAACAGTGTAAAGGTTCATAAGATCGTTTACCACAATCTAATGTTTAGAAGAAATGTTTTTTAGCTTTTCTCAACCTAGCTGTTCGCTTCAACTTCTTTGTCCAACTGATCTGAATTTATAAAAATGGAAGAAACCAGAAGAGTCATCTACTTTGGGTAAAATATCTATTCTTTTTTTCCCCCCCATAGATTTATAGAGCATGGGGAGTACAAGGAAAACCAGTATGGCACCAGTATAGAGGCCATCCGCTCTGTTCAAGCCAAGAATAAGATGTGTATAGTTGATGTGCAGCCTGAGGTGAGAATACTTTTTTTATTATTTTTGAATGTTCAGAACAGATACCAAAATATTCTATCATAACATGTCAAAATGAGTTACATGCTGCAGTCTTGTTACATGTGTTCAGCAAACAGTTTGACATTTCCCTCTCGACTTTGCCAATCTGCCTCTTCTTCCTGACCTCTGTGTGTAAATCTGTCTCCCCTGCAGGCGCTGAAGAGACTACGAACTGGAGAGTTCAAGCCATATGTTATATTTGTCAAACCGCGAATTCCCGAGAGCCGGCGTCGCCGCAGTGCAGCCACCTCACCAGGAGGGGGCGAACACGGGCGTCTTACGGTGAGTACTGCTCATATTCAGACATCCTTTTAATAAGCTGGACAGCATTCTTCACTTGATTAGACTGACAAAAGGGAAATTTTATAACTTTGACAAGTGAATAAAAACAGCACAGACTGATCTGCATAAAAGAAAACAAATGTAATGTTTTACACAAATGTGCAGTGGTATTTTTAATCTACAAGAGAATGTTGAAGTCATGCACTTGTACAAATAGTAAGCATTTAAATACAGATCTAAACTACAGAAAAGGTCCTGAACTACAATAGGCTAATCTTATTAGGAGTTCCTTTATAAGCAACTGTAGTGGGCTGACGTTAGTGGATCTTGCCTTTATTTTTCTGAATTCTATATTTATTTCAAATAAATTAATAGTGCAGAAGAAAATAGAAAATGGATTTCATAGGGTCCTAAAAGTAGCTCCTCAAGTGACAAAATATTTTGTATTTTATTTTTTGTTGAAAAAGATTGTTTTGTTCTGGTAAAATAAAGATTAGATATTTTTTTTAATTTTATATACTTTCATCATCATGGCACACTTTGCTTAATCCAGTCTAGATCTTATGATTAATTAATTCCTCACTAGTAGAGGATTTTCTGTCGACTCATTACTTTCAGCAGCTGACTGAATCACTCGTTGGCAGGAATGCTTAAAATCCAAGTTCCTAACTTAGCCTAAAGTCACGCAAGTCTAATTTCAGTCCTGCTGAGTACATACCACTGCTATTTTTTCCTCCCCTCAGGATGAAGATCTGCAGGAAATGCGTCAGTCTGCCGTTCAGATCGACCAGCAGTATGGACACCTGGTGGACCGCGTCCTCATCAAGGAGGACTCGGCCAGTGCTTGCGCTGAACTGCGCAGCATTTTGGAAAGATTGGAGCGCGATTCCTTCTGGGTGCCTCTGAGCTGGATGCGGACCTAAACGCAATACCCACAAACCCCTGGAAAATCCTCTGATGCAGCCAATCCTTGCACTGGTTTTCTCATGAGCCAATACCTCTACACCCCCAGGCTGGTGGCCAACCCAAGAGTTTACTGAACTAGGGCCATCTAATTTACAGCAGCACCACAAGCAGACGAAGTCAAAGAAATACCTCAGTTCTTCAGCAAGGCTGACCATTTGATTGCCTAACTTCCCAAAGTAATAAATAGTTTTGCATGTCACGTTTATGCATATTTGGTTTCGTAATTACCAACTCTTTTTTAAAATTATGCGTATATTCAGAAGAATTTCTACTTACTGAATTCCCGTCCAAACAGAAGAGCAGATGAAGATATCTCAGTTTTCCTGAAAGAAACATCTCAAATTAGATCAGTTCCTTTTAAAAGTCTTCTTCTGCTAAAGTTTACAGCATGTAGAATGCTTTTTGACAAGTTTGTAGTTTAAGTACCATTTACCTAATTTGCACAAGTTCAATTTTATTCCTCACACCGTTGAACTTTACAGTAACATATCAGCTTTTAGTAGCATGATTTTTTTTTAGTTCTACAGCTTTACTAAACAGCAGCTGCTGAATGCTTCCAGTTTATTCCTGCTGCTCATGCATCATGTACAGAACAAGAGCCTGTCGCACAATAAACTGCAGAAGAGAAAGACATCTGACAAGTCATGATACAGCTTAATCACTAAGCTACTAATTAAAGAAATATCCAGATGGAATGCGGGGATATTTTTTGCTGAGCTGGTTTTAGAAAATGCATGTCGACAGTTTACTTACTCTCAGATGTAAAAACTGTAAATGTTACTCCTGGTGTGCCAACGAAAGACGTCGTAGCACTTCAATGCAACCTGTTTACCTTCGTCATTTTGACTGTAAAAACATTGTGCACACATTTTCTGTGGATGGATGTTGCTGTGTGTGTCAACATACGTTAATGTTGTCCCTGTTTTGCAAATCGGAATGGATTTTGTACAGTTTCTTGAATATATCTGTATTTTTGGCTGGAGAACAGATGTTTGAATTGAAGAACTTTTTATGCAGAACGTCAGTGGACTTTGTTTTTTTTCAAAGCTTAAACACAATAGGACAAGAGGGGAGGAATGTTTGTAGCAACTATGAGCTTTTCTTTGGCATGCCAGTACTATATTAAAACTTGAAAGATCTGAACCTACTGACAACGCAGATCAGGAATAAACACATTTTGTGTTGAATGTGAGCATCAAACACTTTCCAGATCATATTTGTTAACTTGTTTTTGTCACATGTGACGGAGTTTGAGCTGTGTGAACTAAACCGAGAATGTTGACTTTGTAACCTGTCATGTACAAAGTGCCATAATAAAGGAAGCTGACTCAAACTTTAATTATTGTTATTGCTTCCTTAGAGATTTTAGCGTCATAATGTTTAATGTGTGCTTTTACCTTGGCACCATTATAGACTCCAGTGCAGTCAAGTGCATCAGAAACCCTGCCAGAAGTCCTTGGCTCTGGGTTTTAAGAGTTGTCCCTCCGTCAGTTATCTCCTCTGTCTGTGTTCTGCTGGTATTTGGCCCCGAGGACGGATTAATGTCAGAGTGACAAACTGGAAACCTGGCAAAGACTTTGAAATGCTCAATACAAAACAACAGCCAGTCAATGTTAACCTTTCTTTCTTCAAATGCAATCTTTACTGTCTAAATATTTTTGCCATAAACTGTAAATTTGCCCTCATAGGTCAAAGGTCAGCTTTTTGGTGTTTCTGCAGGTTGATACTGACAATATTGACCGCAATTAACTTATAAGTGCAACGCAGAGATTTAGTGACATCTAGCTGTGGAAATGCAAAACTGTATAATGTCACACAGGAAGAAGAATTTACATTGTTACTTCTTTGATTTAATCATTCACTGAAGTTTGTGCAAACAATAATATAAACATCAATGTTTGCTAGACATAGTTATTGCACTTAATGACTGAATGACTAGAGTCTTGTTTTCTAAAACAAACCAGAGTGCAACAAGCCAAACCTATGATACAAAACCAATAAAACATTCCAGTGTCAGATTAAATAGTGCAAACTTTACCCGAAATTTTATTAATAATTCAACATTTACAGTAACTTTTGTTCAGTGTGCTTTTCACACAAATTAGCTTTCTTCTAAAACCCGAGGCAGGATGTTAACTGAAGACTAAACTAGCAGGAAAAGTATTATTTTTATTTTACTCCAGTAAACATTATAAAAATATTTTTAATTAAAAAGATAAGAAGCCAATTATTGTGCCTGTGATGCCGCTTTTAAGTAATGAAAGATCCACCATTAAAACTAACTGTTTACTTCTGCAGGCAGCCTGAGACTCCTGAGACTCTGCAGTTGGCAGATTCAATTAAAGTGTGTAACAACTTTTCTAATTACCAAAGCTGCTCTGCTGAGAAAATGGAGCCACGTTATATTTGAAGGTGTGCCGAGGGTGGAAACGGATCCTCATTCATCACGGATGAACAAAATATGGCATAACTTACAAGCTGGTTCATGTTTATGGAGGCCGCAGCAAGCACATAAAACATCTGTCCTCATCTGTAAAATGACTGAATGTTAAATTACATCAGTAAGAGAAAGATGAAACTGAACGCAACATCTGACATAAATCAAACTAATATGTTTCTTAGGACTTATTTTTATAGAAAGACTATTTTTCGTGATGACTCTACACGGTAGCAACTTAAGAGCCCAGAAGACAAGAGAATTGCTTTTTACCAAAAAGTTAACTTCTTAGTGTGGAGCTTCAGATTTGACAGGCAACAAGAATATTAATGAATAAAAGAGTCATCTAATCTTTTAGAACTGATCGTCAGTCAAAAGAAACTAAATCCATTGGTATTTTACATTATATTATGATTTATAATACAGATAACATGACAGAATACAATACATGATGACTCAATCAAGAGAAAAACCTATAGATGTCAGAATCAGGGGGATGCATGCATGACTGTTTGCTCTGCTACTGCTACTCTACTACAGCCACTAGTGAAATTATTCACCGTGTAAAAAAATATTTTTGTTAGAAACCATAACTGATCACTTAGTGATGTTTAATATTTTTGAACACAACCTGTGTGTTATTTCCTGTTATGATTCACATGTCAGAGAATTTCTTGACATGTTCAATAAAAAAATTAATATCTGCAGGAGATTAGGTGGAGGTCACATTATTTATGTTCCAGTATTCAGGGCTTAGAACAGCAATGCTGTTTTAGAAACTAATCTGAGCAGAGCATTTTCATGCACCACAATAAGTAGGTCATAGAAAGCAAAGAGTTTTAAAAGGCATACCTATTTATTTCCATATAGACTATGTGCAGAGACTGAATGTTATTTGTATTGTTATGAGGCAACAAATCATTCAGTCAGACATAAATAACAAGGCTTTTTACTCACATATTTGGCGTTGCGTCGTGTAGCATGAGGCACCAATGAATCACAGCTGTAAAGATAAACATGTTCCCTGTAAAAAAAGAAAAAAGAAATCAAAATTGATGACTAAAATTAACATCTCCAGTTTAAGTTTCCATTCTAGTCTTTTTGATTCATACTGTTTCTAACATTTTAAGTACAGCTGGTGCTAGATGCCAGACTGAACTCATTTGACCCTTAGTGGAGACTCATCCTGATGATTTATTAGACTATAACAGAGTCTGAATTAATTATGAATGTACTTTTTGGACAGCAGAGTGTCTAAATGAGTCATTCTAGTTTGTATCTCAGCTTAAGAGAGAGAAATAGGAATCAGTTCAGCTGGAAAGGAAAGGAATTGCCTCTGGATATGGAACCCATTTGTCTTTCTTTGGACCATTTAAAGTCTCCTCACATTTCAAGACGACATCCCACATCTTTCAAAATGTACAATTGAGGAATAGATTCTTTCTAGTATTTGTTGAAATTTGAAGAAAGCAGGAAAAAGGAATAATAATTTACTGCACCGATGTACCAAATGACTGACATTTTGTCTACATTGAGTGGGAAATAAAACTTCAGCAATGAAAAATGTTTTAGTTTCGTCCTGTAAACTGTAACCTTCAATTTTTTAGACTGATGTTAAAATTAAGGCTAAAACAGCGCATGCTTGAGCAGAATAAGACAAGCTCAGTTCAACTATAAATTGTTACAAGGTTGAAGCCTCGCACCGTAATAAGTCTAGCTGTGAGTGTGTTTTTAAGTACATCCACTTTTTAGACTTTGAATCAGAAACATTTTTCGCTGTCAATTAGATAAAGCTGGTTTCCTAAAAACAGTGAGAAGAGTGCATCCTAAAATACTTCTTTCTAGATTTAAAAAACGATGAGATCAATACATCTAACCTTGTTTCATCTTCATGGCTCCTTGATTTATTGCATAAACAGTTGAACCAGTCCATTACGGCTGCCTCCCTCAGCTTTGCTCATGTTGATGTGAAGCTAATGATGACAGGTGTTACCAATGAGGTAATAACTCAGCTGCAGACGGAGTTGTGATGGTGACGTTTTTATCTCACTGGAGAAAAACACCGCAGTTCTTGCAGAACCTGGTTATAAGTTAGTATTGTTGGAAATATTTTTTTTAATCTTTAATTGTAACTTTTCTAAAATATGTTTATATTTTTTACATATTTCCTAACTTGATCATTATGTTGTGACAGTATATCCCTTTCATGTATAGCAGTCACTGCAGTGGAGAATTATCTAAAAGCCATTTTCTTCTGTTTCTTGAGTATTTTTACGTTACAAAAGCACACAGACCACTGAAGTGGACACTAGCACATCATACAATACACTGCCAACTACTGGCCATCCACTGCAAGTGCAGGAAAATATTTGTTAAATCCAATATGGCAGACAAACGAAAAAGCAACTCAGGAATGCCCTTCTGTTCTTCCAGGTAAAAAAACAAAGTGACATCAAGTAGCCCCTAAAGACTAATACTACTGATGTATTCTCCAAATAACTCTGTATTTGGAGAAAATTACAACTGCTCACCTGGAAAAAAAAAATCCTAGAATTTATTAATTTATTTTGTTTTTACAATCAATCCAAAACAACCAATCAGAGCCAGGAGGAGGGCTTTAGCTCATCCCATTCCCCTTGTTCACTGCTATGCAACAGCTGATTCACCACAAGATAGCCTGCGACGAATGCTAATGCTAGTTAGCATCACCACTGACGATGGCGCATAAACTTTTTTCCTGGAACAGTAAGTTGATTCTCTGCCATTAACACATTGAGTAGTATTGATTGACAGAACTAAGCCCCTCCTCCTGGCTCTGATTAGTTGTTTTTGATCGTGAGCAATTTCTTCACAAAGCAACAGTAGTTCAGGTAGGAGCTGGAGGAGTTTTATTGTTTTACAGATTATTTGTCTCATACCAAACTGTCTCGACATGGTGACAGTTTTAACAAATATGGAAAAAACATTTTTTTGTAAAAGTTACATACTGCAGCTTCACAGTTTTAACCAAAGTCCACTGAAACGGCTCTGATAACTTTGATTTAACCATTTGGCTGAGATTTCTCTTCTTTATTATCCTTTAAGAACATTTTTTGCTAAAACGTTTCTCCCTAAAGAGATTTTACTGCCAGCGCTTGGGTCTGCCATAATTGTGTAGTACTGAAATAATGAAAGTCAGCACAAAGGATGTAAAAGACCCACTCATTTTTATCTTCTAGGAAATATGTCTTTTAATGGTGCAACTATGCAACCTTTTCCATTTGTTTAAGTGAAGAAGCAGGTGCTTAACATTTATTAGTACCTTTAGGAAAATTAGTTTTTAATGTACAGTATTATATCAAACATGGCAAAGTAGTCTCCATGGCTTGTAATCCTGCAAACCGCAGAGACACAATCTGCCTTCTACAGTAAATAATGCAAAACTTACAGCTGGAAGTTGAAGTGAAGCTGGGGTTTTTTGCGTACAGTGGCACTAATTTTACATGTCATAATTTAATTTTCTCCATAGAAAAAGAAAGAACACAGTGGAGCAAATTGTAGATACATACAGGCAGATTGTTGTTATTTCCTGCTTAAATATTCAGTTTTAAGGAGTGATAATGTGCCTGTTGGGTAGAATTTAGTAAATTAAATCTGAATATCTGTGTTATAAAGAAAGAAAAACAGATTATCTAAATGCACAATTTTCTTCATGCATTTTTAATAAACCAGTTTTAGAGGTTTTTTTGCCCACATCTGTTTTACACTGCTTATTAACACAGTAAATATTAGTCCCTCCCCCAAAAAAAATTAAACAAAGAAAAAAAAAATTAAAAATTAAAGTAGCAAAGAAATAAATATTGCAAGTGAGAAAATGTATCTACTGCAGAGTAGAGACAGCACTCATTATGTAACCTTGTTTGAATAAATTATGTTTTCATATCTAAACTGATCATCTCACGGCTGCACATACTTTAAATTATCTTTAAAATGTTATCAGAAAACCCACAATATTACACCAGTATCATCCTGTGTCACCACTAGATGGCAGAAGCAGAGCACACACACTCCAGTGAAGGACAGATTTATGGTTCTACAGACATTTCTTCTCTGAAATTGTTTTGTAATGACGATCCTAACATCCCAACCGTAATCGCTTTCGGGCACCGATAGGCGTCTCACTTGTTGACTTGCGCTGTGAGATATGGGAGGAAATAAAAAGCCTTTAAATTCATATTTCTCAAGGGTGATGCTGATAAAAGCCACGTGTTATTGAATCAGATTTCTGCATCTGGTCATAATAACACACAGCAACAAGCCGCTTCTCTGCTACGAGGCGATCTAATCTGATCTGTGCCGCCTCTTAGGTGTAATGCAGCATGCAGGCCACCCACTTATCTCCCAACAACACTTTCTTCATAATGAAACAGGAACAAAGCTCATTTCTAAGTGAAGGATGAAGGAGAATGCAAATTAACAAAATTGTGAAGGATTTTCTAAAGGTCTTACTTGAGACTCTTATTCTTAAGTTAAATATGAACAATATTTTTAGTGGCTTTCTTGTATAGCAGCGCAAAAAAATGGCGGCATGAAGCAGTTACTTTGTTTATCATTAAGATTTTTCCATCTTTTGGGTTGAAGCATTGCTGTTTTTATTCTGATTTTGGATGTTATGTTTGTCTTTTTTTCTTTTTTTTAAACTTTTTACCACCTGCCATTATCAACAAAAGAGTTGTTTACAAGTACCTCAAAAGCTCAAGAAATACCTAAATTGCAATCCCAAATCCCTAAAAGGTTGAACAGGGTTTGTGGATGTAGAGCAGCAGAAAAATAGAGGAAGAGAACGAGGAAGTTCAGTTCATCTCTTTTTATTATTTATTATGGGGAATGTGAGATCTTTAGCAAATAGGATGGATGAACTTCGAGCGCTGACAAGCACTCAGTCACAGTATCGGGAATACAGTCTGTTGAGCTTCATATAACTGCAGGATTATATCTCTGAAACCAAAGCCTGTGAATAACAATAGTGACAATATATGGAGATTTTAACAGCATGTCTCTTGTAAGACTTTAACATTTAAAATGAATGTCAACGGTTTCATCAAAGACTATAAATCTTTGCATTTGTCTTATGCAGACATTAATGATGCATACCAGTCATCTGCAAAACTTATTCATAGAAAGGCAGATCAAAACCTTGTCTTTCTCTGCATTTCTGAAGTTGAATCTTCTTTTTCAGATTCAACTTATGATTTAAAGGGGGGTATTATGTAAAATTAACTTTTTTAGACTTGACATCATGTTATAATGTTATTCCCTCATCAAAAACATACATGTTTTGGAGTGTTGCTTTGATTCTTGTCATGCATGTTTATTCCCTCTCAGCTCCTCTAGACTAGCAGCAGCAGCAATTAGCAAACCTGGTGATCTGCTAAGCTTTTCAGACAAACTACTTCTCAGTTAGTTGTCATTGTTGTGTTGACATGCTGAAGGCAGATTGTTGGAAAGAGCAGACATTTCTTAAAGAGGCAGAGGCCCCATTTCAAATGGTCAAATTACAAAGTTAAATTTCTTTTATATCATGATTTATATACACAGCATATTCATATCAGCTGATGGTGAAACAGTGACCTGATTGTGCTATAAAGCAGCAGTATGTGGCTGGGAATATACGTATAATACTCCTTTAAAAGAATGGTGAGAGACAGAAGCCATTTGGAAAGGATATTAATGCCAGAACTGACTTAACTTTAGTGTGGACAAAACCTTCCCCACCATGACACTGAGGTAAATCCCAATAAACTCTGGGTCAGTGGTGACCTGAACAAACAAAACACTAGGCTTCAAGGGTGGAGACAGGAAATTACTGAAGAGTGAGCAAAAACATCCCAAAGTCAAGATAAGGAAAACCGACGTGCAGAGAGAAAAGCTGGAGAACAAGCTACATCAGAAGAATAATAAACTATGGTCAGTGATAAAGAAGTTCACAGGTTTCAAGCAGAGATCATGTATCTGGCAAATGAACTGAACATGTTCAGTTCAAAAACAAATTCAGAATCTTCCTCTCCTTCCCAGAGACCCACAAACCACTCAACCTTCTCTTGACCTTCAGCCTTCCTGTTACACCTCAACACTTCCATTTTCCATTTCAGTCATGGATCCTGCTGCTCCGCCATCGTCTCCAACAACATCAGCCTGATGTTGCTGCCCCTCGCCTTCAATTAGGAGCCATGGAAAAGCTCAGCTGGAGAAACTGACCCAGACGGCGTCAGCTTTGTTCAAACCAGCTATGTGGTATTCACCAGTACCTCTTCACACTGAGGCAGACCAGGACTCAAACTGTAGCCCACTGGTGAAAAAAACAAACTGGAAGTTCAGGAACCAAAATTTTAAGTCTCCACTGATAAAGAAACTGTTTGGAAAAAAAACTGACGACATCTATGCATCATAGAGGAGGTGATCAAGAAAGAACCCCCTGATCAAAAATCAACCAAGTCAAGTTTGCCCCAAGTTTGCTAATATGTTATGTTATATATTAATAATTTAAATAAACAATAAAAGCAGAATTTTAAAACTGATTTACCTGCTTTTATTATCTTTTTTTATTTTTGTCTCAAATAAGACAAATACAAAAAGCTGTTTTCACGTGATTTCACTGATTGCAATAAAAGAATAAACTGACCAATTGTGAAAAAGTTCAATCATGAACAGACCGTAATTAACAACAGATTGTGGAATACTGAGTTAAATTTGACTTGCAACACTCAGGCCTGGTTACTACCAAAAAGAAACCACTAACATCTCTGAGCCTGGAAATGGTTACAAAGCTATTTCTGAGTTTGAGATGTGAGTGAAAAATGAAGAAAGCCATTATTCACAAAAACAGAAGACCTACCAAAATGACTCTAAAAGCCTGACGATGCCTCAGACAGGAAGTCACAAAACAAGCACAGAAAAACATTTCAACCTAACACCTCATTTGCTAGGCCAAAATCAAATTTCCAAGATTTTTAGAAGAGTTATAGAGTCAGGATGGTTTCTGAAGAGCAGGAATATGTCAAACACAACCTCCATCATGACAAAGAGGGAAGTGGATGTCCACCTGGACGACAGACTGGATTGGAGGGAGCAAGAAGGGAAGAAGGGACAGAGCAGACCATTTCTTGAGAACATCCTGGTTTTCCAGTGTTTGCCCTTAGAGCAGGGGGCTCAAACTCCAGTCCTCGAGGGCCACTGTCCTGCAGTTTTTAGATGTGCCACAGGTACAAAACGCTGGAGAACTTATCTACCCAAGGAGAACTTGTGTAGATAAGTTCCTTGTTAATGACCTAATTATTCTATTCAGGTGTGGTGCAGCAGAGGCACATCTAAAAGTTGCAGGTCAGTGAGGACTGGAGTTTGAGACCCCTGCCTTAGAGTTTTCACAAGACTTTTCTAAGCACCTTCACAGTCAAAGACCTAAAAAGGCTTAACAAGCAGGAGACCAAAAAATAACACAAAGGCCCGCCTTCATATTCACCAAGAAATACCTTTCTGAGATATCTGGATGAATATTGTGTGGACAGGAAGATGTGTGTCCCAGACAGCCACCCATCCATAAAGTTTAGTTTTAGATCAGTCACTTAGATATTTTACCACTTTAAATAAAACTTAACCAGAAAAAGATCTTGTGTAGCGAATATTAAAGACAAATGAATACAGCATCAAATATTTCTCTTGAGAATTCAGAGTTTGTAGAACATTATTGCCATCTAAGTTTAGTGAGAATATTGCAGTGTGCCTCTCGCTGTGCATGTGACACTCCAATTCACATGCGAATCTGTAGCTAGAGTTTCAAAGTCTACTTGAAAGTGTTTTTAGGGCAATTGATACGGAGCTTTTTAACTCATCAGGGCGTGATGATTTATGTTGCATGTGGGATGTTCCAGTTTCACTTTACTAATTACCAGAGTGCACACAGAATCCCCATGCAATGCAAGAGAAAATGTCCTGAGAATCTGGGGAAAATGACAGTAGACTTGCTAAGAGACTAAGTCTGGCGTTTAATTACATGAAGAAGAGATTATTAGCCTTGCTAAGTATTCTGAATGCCACTGATTTCCCCAGAGCATGTTAGGTACACATAAAAAGAGCACCCTGTTGAGTCTGACACCAGCCATCAAATTAGTAATCAACACTCTTCAGGAATAAACAGTCAACAGGTAATTATAATTCAGCTCCAGGTAACAGCGAGAAATGCGTCTAAAATGGAGGATGCACTTTTAGACTTCTTACGTGATAAAGCAGATCAAACTCTAAAAGATTGAGTCAACAGCTCTGTCAATGTTTTGCCTGCTTCTACTTTGAAATGCAATTATGTGTTCAGTAGCTCCGGTAAAATTAGATTTACATACATTAATTATGGATACCAAGGTTAAATGTATCAAAATCAAAGGCTCTGTGAGGAAAAAGCTTCAACAGATCAGGTTGGAAATCCACTGCAAGGCAAAATTCAAATGAATAACTCACACCTCCCCTAGCTGCTGAAAATGACAAAATGAGGCCAAAATTTTCTCCCAGATGCAATTTCTTCATTCGCCTCTCAAGTGGAGGTCCCAGGGTTAAAGCATTTGCACAATTTCTCTTTTTTAAAACTGCCATTATCCTCAAAATTATCTTTGTACTACGCAAACTCTAATTCTCCCTTTTACATGAATAAAGAGAATGAAGATGTGATGTCTGAGTGGTGAAGTATTAAAATTATTATGGATTATAGACACAAAGGATAAAAGCGATCTTATATTAATGGAATAAAGTGGTTATTAAGCATCTAGCAGGTTAGTGGTTTGATTTCCAATCCACATTAAATAAATGTTATTTTATTTCCATACCATATGGAGATAAATGGAAACATTTTCAAATTTCACCTGAAGATCTTGTTGCAGTTTATTTTGGTTCTAGTCTGAAAACAAATCAGGACTCCTGATCCAACCAAGATGATTAGGTGACATCCTGCTGGTGGATATTGTTTGTTTGGGGTACAAGAAAACATTTCCATACTGGGACAAGTAAATTTTAGAAAATTACTTTCACCTGCTGCCTAAAGACTTGAAGCTCAACTTAGACTCCTAGTCTGACCCTCAAGTCTTAGCAAGGTTTCTTATGTCACGTAATAAAGACTGAAAGGAAGCTACACTGCAGCAGCTGCACGTTTCACTGTGAAAGGAGGCACTTGACTACTGACGTTTGTGGATTATGGGCTGTTAATTGCTCATAAAAATCTGTTTATTCAAGCTGTAGCTTCATAATAATGACTACATGAAAGCCTCTCCAACTGAACACTGTGCTAAATGGAATTAGATTAGTTCAGAACAAAGTAAGGATAATTTATCTCTGACATTCTCTTGCTGTTAAGCTAACCGTGACATCACAAGGATATTCCTGTTCGGATGTGTAAAAAAAAATAAAATCAATATACTTCTTCTTCATTATTATGTTTCATTTTATAGCTTAGAGTTGGACATCTTCATTATTTAGCAAAAAAGGTTATATTGAGTCATTTATATTTGTATTATTTTTCTATTATTACTTTCTGTAATATTGTTAAATGTTGTCAATTAATCTGAAACTTACAAAGTCATGACATCGTCATCCAGACCCCAAATTATTCAACATTTGGCTATTTTAATGTATGCAAACAAATCTGAAACAATTCTGTGTGTTATGATTCTGACATTTAGGAAGTATAACTAATTTGAGTAATTTTAGTCTGATTTATTGTCAGATCATGAGAAAGAATGTTTTTAGATAAAATGTATGTAAACATAAGGGTTTCAACTACACTTTGTCACCATAAAACATGTTCATTTATTTATTTGTGTTGTTGTTTTGTTGTATGATGCAGTTAAATCAGGATAAACTCCTCAAACAAGATTTCATTTGTAGACCACAACCCACCTGCAGGTCAGTATTCCTTGGTTTACCTATTCGGAGATCTTTCTGTAGATTATTTTGCAAAGTATATCAAAAATATTCCAAACAAAATGTAAATTGAAAAGCAGAAATACCTAGGTACAATACTACTTGACATGCTATTGGCTGGCATTTGTAACCAATCCAGGACTGCCATTTATTTTCCTTGATAATGATTGGCTGTACCCCAAAGAGTGAAGATAAAGATATCAGTTTTGCAATCTGCAAAAACAGTTTCCACTGTGCATATTATGGTATATTTGATGTCTGAATAATTAATGTAGACAGCTCATTCATTTATTATGAATGAGTTTAAAGTCTTCTTTTGGTTGTGCTTATTTGTATTTTCTGCAGCTGCAGCCCAGTGTTTAAACCACGCGAGAATGCTGAATGGACTTCAGGATAAATTAAGCAACAATAAAACACATTAAAAGGATTTCAAAGAGGACCAAAGCTGACTGGAATGACGTGATCTTATAATCAAACATCTTCTGCGAATGTTTGAAAAGCTTTTGGTCTGGTTTATCTGAGATGATTTATAATTCCCCACAATGTCTCCAGCAGAACTGGTCCATCAGCCAGTACTTCTGCCAGAGGACTGCAAGAAAGACCAATTTATAATGAGCCCAGTGCTACCAGTTAGCCTCACCATGCATTTACAGTACATCCTACAGCATGGACATCATTACAGGCAGAACCAGAAGGATGAAGTAAAAAACACAAAGCCATGGCTCTGCGGTCAGAGAGAGAAGCCAAGGAGTGCAACTGTACTGGTAAATCATGTAACTATTTAAGGTGATTCAAGCAGAGCGTGTCATTAATTTTTCTGAATATACGCAGAAACCAATCAGATGAAAACACTGCAGGAATAGATTCAAAAGAGTTCTGAAGCAGTTTTCTTTAGCTTTACCTTCCACAGCATCACTCAGTCACATACAGCTGCACTCTTGATAAACACGATGCAACTGAAGTGTTTCAGTTGGTTTTAAAATCTGTCAAAGTTTCTTGTTGCTTATAGTGTTTATTTCTGTCAGCTGATCAGCTTGATTCATGTGTGTGATTGCATCTATTATATGTGAAGTAGAAATTTTGTACTTTATTACCCAGATATTTTTATATCATCACTATACATTTATTAGTAAAAAGGAATCACAAAAGTCTCCCGAACTGAAAAAATGCACCAGTGTTTGAGCTACACATAACAGAAAACCTATCAAAGAATCATTTTGGGTTTGGATCTTTAGGCACTTTTACTTGCAGTCTTCCAAAAAAAAAAAATCAAGTGAAAACTTGGAGAACTATTAAACAAGACCACTTTTAAATATTTCATAGCTCCACAGCCGCAGACTATATATACTGCTCAAAAAAATAAAGGGAACACTTTAAGTGTTAAACACCTGTTTAAGTGTTCCCTTTATTTTTTTGAGCAGTGTATATAGAAAGGAATTTGTGAATAATTTTTGAACAATGCTACACTATCCTCAGAAAACTTTGTACCATCACATTTCCAGTAAAAACCATTCAAATGTCTTTGACGTCTTTTTTAAACCTCTGCTAATTAGCACCTTTGTTCCACAGACCCGTCCGATTTTTAACTACACAAAAATCCAAATTTATCACATCTTTCTTGAACAAAAACTAAAAATCGAAGAACAATTCTTTTGCGAAAAAAGAAAAATAATTTTCTTTCACCAAACTTTTACATAGTCTATTTTTTAAATCCTTAAATATCACATTTTTTCTGCACCTATGAAGCGAAACTAAATCATGAAACATGCAGAAAGAATAAGAAATCTGATTAGAACTTGTCCACAATAGTCTTCAGGGCTTATGCATCTCTGCTATGGATAAATCCCCACCCCACTAAGACAATCAGTGCATTTTCAATAAGTTGCTGATGCACTTCCCCTGACCTGCAGGCAATTTCTGACGGATAAATATCTGCTAAATGAACCGAGATTGAAGAGAGGCTGAGGCCCGGCGTCTAATAGGAGTCCCCAGAGATGTGTGGAATATCATTTTGTGTAAATAAGAATTAACCTTTTTACATAACAGTTACCTTTAACAATGATGATGATGCCATGCACTGAATTTAAACTAAATGCGAAGCCCCCATGAGGAAAATTTTCCTCACGCAGCAGTTTATCACTACACTCATTTATTATCTAACAATGAGGCAATTTTCATCTTAAATCTCATTTCCTTAAAGAAAGCTTCCTCTCACAATACAAAATAACACTGCAACTTGGGTAATCAAAGAATGAAAAGAGAAACTAAAGAATGGATATGCAGTTATAATTAATAAATTACGGTAGTATACGTGTTCTAACAAGATTTGTTTGTCAGACTAAATTACCTTTGAAAATAACCTTATTTTTAAGTGTACTACATTTCTGTAATAAAAATATTATCACTGATGTCATATTTTAATCTTAAATATTTTTTCTTTCTATATTAGCAGAAAATCATTTTATTTAGAAATAAAGAGCTAGGATAGAAAATGATTTCTTGCTCCTACTATTTTGTAATTTGGTTTTTACTATTGTCATTTTGGTCTTTGATTGTGAACAAAGCAAAAAAATATTGGCAAGAATAAAGGTAAACATTGTTATTATGTGCAATATTTTTTCTCAGTCTCATTTGACATACTTTGGACCTTAATTAGTCAATAAAAACACTAAAAGGATACAAAGGCTACTTAAAGTGAGTTAACTCCTCAAATAGGCTAGGTACTTTTGAAAAGCTTATTTCCCTTAATTAAATAAGACTAAAGAGCAAAAGATAATTCTGAGTATAAGAAATCTCTCCCAGCTAGAACGTAATCTGTTGTTTTTCAAAAGTTAACAAGTAAAAAGGTTTCATATTAAACTCAGTCAAGACCTTTACTTGACGATTCAAGTCACCTAAATAAACCTTAGCAAAAACAGAGGAGGATGCCTTTAAGATGTTCCAGAGTAAGTGGACGATGATGGTCCATATGTAGCACTGGACCGCTCAAAAAGTACAGCAAATACATTTTAAACCGCCATAATGTTTTAGCACTTTGTGTCAAGAAAACAGATTTTCTTGTAATCTTTTAAAATTGTATAATCAAAAGTTGTCCAGATTTTATTTTTACTATTTTCAGCCCTTGTACTTACCTAACATATTGAGCATGCTTACAAAGTGAAGAAAATGAAGAACAGGTGATTACAGCATTTGATTTTCTGAAAGTCACTTCTTTAAAAAATTGTCAACACCTACATCATCTTTCAGTTTGATGCATTTTATTTAATGTTGAAAGTTATTCAACATCAAAGTGAATAACGTTCTCTGTATTTCGTCCTATTATTATTTCAAAAGAAACATGAATAAAACAAGCGTTTGCTATAAACTGTTAGTAGAAAAGCTCCCATATATTCAATATAAAATTGAGTGTAATTAAAAGGCAGATAATGGACTGTGGACTGAAACAAACAACTAATTCAACTGATTTATTGTGCTGATTTTCTTAGAAAATAAAATAATTGTATCAAGCAAGAAAATTAAATTTTACAGTGGCCACGTCATCTGTAATTATTGTGACTGATAATATAGATGCTGTGTTTCTTTTACAAATCTGCACAAAACTTTGTCAATATTCTACTAATGTCAAAAACCCCTCAGTTTTGAAAAAAAGACAAAAAAAGTGCGATTAAATTCACGTGCGCAGATGTTTGTTCACATGATAAGCCATTAAAAATTATGCCGTGCCATGACTTTTCAGCTGCTTCCTGTTGTCGTCTTCTTCGTGGTCTGGTGGTTGATCGTGCAACTCGTGTGATGCAAAAAAAGTGTTTACACTGCAGTTCTGCAACATAAACAAATTTCAATAAGGCAAAAAAAAAAACATCTCAGCAGATTGCCAAAACTTTATCAAAAAACAAGTTTATTTTTTTAAATGGGAAATTTCTTTTCGAAATGTCAAATTGTGCAATTATGCATGTCAATGGAAATGCTTATTGTAATTGTATTTGCATGTCATTGTATTTTATTAAATTAGTTTCCACGGTGTTATCAGCCCGTCAGTGGAATATGGAGAGGATGAACTTGTGCAGGTAAACCTAACAAATTGATAATAGAGAAGTTTTGTGGCCTGATCTATCACTTGCAATAAAAAGTGAATTTTTTTTTTTTTTTTTAAAACACAGAACAATAAAATACCTTCCACATAATATTAAACTTGTCAAAGTTTGACTGTGCAGAAGTTTACTTTTTCATTTTCTGACTCTTTGGAAAAAACATTTATATGGATAAATGAATTTACACTTTTGTTTTATTTTGACTGGAGGCTCTTTTGCGAACGAGCTCTGCCAACATTAATTTAGTGAATCATAAATCATCTACTGAACCAGCCAATTCTTTGTGTTGATGTGAGCTTTCATTCGCAGACCTACTGGTGACATGCATTGAACTTACATATAAGTGGAATCTATTTCCTAATTATGTGACTTGTTAAGGTAGTTTCTTTAGGTGTATGAAAATAAAAATGTTAATCCTCTTTTTACTATTTTACTAGATGAAATGACCTGAACCTCCACCTCTGTCATTATACTTAAATAAGTCGGCTGGTCTTCAGTGTGTGTCATTACCACAAAGACACAAGTGACTGTAAAACATGTTTTTTCATTTAATCATTTCACATTAAAAACACACACCGTATGCTGCGTCACACAATGAGAAAAACGCTGTCCTGCAGTAACAACTGAAGCCAAAGAAAAGAGAGGAAACAGCCAGTGTTGTTGCCACGGCAAGAAGCATCAATGTCACGTTCCCCCAGGCCGGCAGAGCACCGTGTTCGTCAGAAGCCACGACATGAGAGAGAACACAGAGACAGCAGGCTACGCCACACAGATGGGAAATCATAATTCAAACTCTCACAAAGCACTTGAATTCATTCCTACCTGCAATGCGCATTACTCTGATGACGGAGACCATGCTAGGATGATCAGGGACTGGAAATAGAAAATTCAGATTCACTAAATCTTCTAAACAGTCTCAAAGGAGCTTTTGGTGTAGAGCCATTGATAATCTCTGAGGGATCCAGCTGAATCCGTCCTGAGGTGGACGTGTGATGCTCGCAGCAGAGCGCTGCCTTCGTTTTCACACATTCAGCCAATCCGAAGCGCAGATCACGCCGAGAACTGCAGACTGAGCAGAACCGCCAAAAATACGACCACGCCTCTTCACCTGGAGTCAAAGCTGTTTCTGATCTGCGTCAGGTGTGTTTGCTGGGTACCCGTTTCATAAGGAAAAAATTTAAAACGTATTTACAGCTCACACAGCAAACCCACTGGATTAAGTCATCCTGCCTCCTCATGGTGCTTCTGTTGTAGTTTTATACTAATTAAAATGGTCAAGCTTGTGATTTTTATCCTCTTTTAGTTGAGGATAAAATAAAGAGAGATTTGTTGAAATAATAATAGTCAACCTTAAGCATCACCCTGACACTCTGTTAATCAAATAATGCCCAAACAATCCCTCTGTGTACATAACTCCTTGTTTGGTAAGCTAATAATTTAGACTCCGTGTCAATTAGCTGAGTGCTCCGATGAGATGCGGCAGCCAGGAGTTGGTAATTCATAGTTAGGGTCTGACATACCTTCAATGAGGTGTGTAAATAAAAACTCAATGCCACAGGAGTCACACAGCAAACCTGCCAGCTGTTAAAACCAACTAACAAAAATACAGCATGTGAACGAAACAAAATACGGGCAGAAAAATATTTATATCTGACTGTTTTCTGTTGGGGGGGGAAAAAGTAAAGCCTATATTTTCTTGTCAAACCAAACCAATAATATCTGGCTTATTCTCTTATAATTTTGAAATAATAAATGATCAACTGCTTGTGACTGGTGACTCTGACAACCGTCTGTTCAATCTGTACATTCAAAGGTTGATTCTTCACCTGGGCCTTTAGCACAGGACTTTCCTGCAGGTAGAAAGACAAAATGGCACACATGTACTCTAAAGCTGCAAGTCCAGCCTATGTATCAGCAAAGAGAGCAAGATAGAACAACACATGCAGTTTGGAGAACAGTTTTGAACAGCTATTTTGGCAGTGAGCAACATGTCAACATTTCTTTTTTGATTTTTACATAGATATACTGCAGAAGAATTAGACCCCTCAGTAGGGATGCCTCCCACACAGTCTTTGATATTCTTTGTGCATATATGTGGAAACCCCGTCGAAGGGCCAGCAGAGCGGAGGCTCCCCGTCCTTCACTATGGTCCAAGGTAAGAGAAAAAAGCTGAGAAATCCAGCTGACAGCTCCTTAATCCCCATTAGTGCCTCAGACAGAGGGCTGTGACGGAGCACAGCCTGTCCTCAGTCCCACTACCTCCTCCCCGCCATGCAGTTAAGATTTTTGCAGGATGCTACAACAGGGATCTGTAGCAAAACCTGGTGGAGGCGGACTTCTCTTCGCTGCTGGGTATGTGTGGCTGTGAAGGGGAGGGCGGGGGTGAACTTCAGCAGGCAATTTCCTCCAGGGTGCCCAGCGTCGTCTGGAGGGGGACCGTCACCGTGTGGCTGATGGATTCTGAGTGGTTTGCCACTGGGTCACAGGAGCTCTGAGAAGGAAAGATGGAAAGACTTTTAAAAGGTATCGAGCCAAAGCAGGAACACGCCTACAAACCCTTCTGGTTTGTATAACCAAGTGAGGGTGCTTCAAACAGCAACAAATCAGCAGAAATATTCAGCATCTCTGCTACAATGAATGGGGAGTAAAACCAAACATAGAGCAAAATTTTAAGAGAAATATTCCTGTTCAGTTTGAGTTGTGCTACAAAAGGCAAGATGAGAACAGTAAAGATACTCTTGGGACCAAATGTTTCAAGATAAGCTTTAGCAACATGAGAACTACGTCTCTTCTGAGTCAAAGAAAAACCAAGACAAAGTCATTTAACCAGGTGTGCTTTCCTCAGATTTGAACTTTCATTTACAAGAACGTTTTTTGTTTTCAGCGTCAAAGTGTCCAAACTGAACTTCAGATCAAGTGAAAACAAAACTCTCACTCACATATGGGCCATCCAGAGGTCTTAGAAAAATCTCTGTTGTTATGGTAAAAAAATATTTCTCTGAATGTCTGACAACACTTGTACAATTTCCTCATATAAATGACCTTGTTTTGCAAATTTAAAAATAATAAAATCTACATATAATCAATTTTTTACTAGTTTTAAATATTCACTGTTGATATGTCTCCCAGAATGTGAACATGTATTTTTTTGGTGGAATTTTTAAATGTATAAACAGCCTCAATATGACAACAACAAAGTCATTATAAAAATAATAAGCATTAATAGGATTTAATGTAATTTATAACGCTACAGAACAAACAATGCTTAGTTTTAGTCTTGTGTTTTAAGAGAAATAATGTTACAGGGACATGCCTGTTTAATCACATCTAAGGTATTCCTTAAAAAGAATACATAAAAGAATACATAAAACATAAAACATTGTAATAGGGGTCTAATGACATTCAAAATAAATCCTAATAAAATGCTGTCAAAGAAATATTAAATTCACTTCCTGCCAAATAAAAAACAGTTTTCATATAGAGTTTGAAAAACGCATGCTTTTCATATGAATTAACAATGATATAAATGCACTCATGTCATATTTGAAAACAAACTGTTCTTCAGATCTAAAAACAAAACGCACAAACACAACCAGCATCTCATTTTGTGAGAAAGAAATAAATTATGGGCGAGTGCCAGAGAAGCCTCCAAAATCAAACAATAGTATCTGAACACAGATCAAAGTCTGTTACTTCTTTGTGTGCCCAAATCTTCTGTTCCTGTCTGCAATATTTGCACTGCCATTGCTTTTTTTTTGCAAAACCAACACAGGCAGAATATTCAGAAGGCGGTGTGTTGTCTGTGTTACTAAGAATATTTATTTTGCCTAAACTGTAACAGTGTCATTTCTATCTGCCTTGAACAGAGAAGAGAATCAAAATGATCTGCAGAGCGACATCTCGTGTTGTAAGTTATCAGTGCTGAAGTTTTGTTCACACCTGCTTCACACACCTTTACTTCCCTTCTCAACTAACATCGCAGACAAATTTTTTTCTTTAAAAAAACTTCCCATCAATAAACCTGTTGATCGAATCTTTATGGTGACACATAGGTTTCATTATACGGATGAATCTACAGGGTGAGCTTTCTTTTATTTTTAAGCTAAAAAGCTTTTAACTGTTCACTCATTTTTCTTGTTTCTATCACCTGCTTTTGCAGAGACAGAAAAGAACAAAGTTTGAAGAAAATGATAGAAAATCCGCATGCTAAATGACTTAAAATGAATATGCAAAGGTACCACTTCCTCAGCATGACTCTCATCTTCCTCCTCTCTGCTGAGTAAGTCCAGTAATCTGTCCTTCACCACCTGTAGATCAGAAAGTAACACAGAGAGCTCTGTAGAAAAGCATCTAAACAGTTCTTCTTCTGCACTGAGTGCAGAGAGAAAGTTGGCTGTAGTCAAGGTGAACATGGATGGTATATAAAGCAGCAAATCATTCCAGTATGATTCAGAACAAAAGCTCTCCAGGTTAGCTTTGGAGAGAAAGAACAGGGTGATTTGGGGGTTTTAGATAGCAATGTTTCAATTATGCCATCAGAATAAAAGCAAAAAAGAAGAAAAAAAAAATCTTTGCAATTACTTTCTCTCTGAATTTTAGAAATCTGAAAAAGTGTAGACAATTATCCGCTCATCAGAAAAAAAGATGAAGCTGAAAGAAACACAAAAGCCTTAAAAAGAAGCATTCAGTTGAGAAAACGTAATAGAAATTTACAATCCATGGCCCTTTATCTCAGCCAGCTCTAAAGTAAGTCCGGCTTTTATCTGCTTTTAGCGTGAGCGACACTGACTCTAGTTTCAGCTGCTTTGGTAGTCGGTGCTTCAGCTTTTCACAGAACCAGAAAAACAAACCATTGAAATGAGACGCTACAAAAGCTCCTGCTATGCTCAACTTCGAAGAAAAGATTTTTAAAAATATGGAAACTAAACGGCAAATACATCACTGTACCATTCAGTGCTGCAGTGAAGCTAACACCACACTGACTCGGTATGTAAAACTGTTTTTTAAGTATAATGGTAACATACCTTTAAAGTACAGAACAAAACCAAATTTTAAGAGAAATGATTATTATGGCTGAACTTAAAGATTGAAATCTCCTGGATCACTCGGCTATTTGTTCTTGGTGTAGTATTGAAGTGTTTTTTTGGATTTATTCATCTCAAGTCTGATTAATATAATTAACTTTACTAACTTTAATATTTAAGTGTGATAAAAAAGCAAAATGAGAAACAAATGATATTTTGTAGATCTGTACTGAAATTGTTCTTTTTTTATAAAATAGTAATTACTTAACGGGAGATAAAGATTTTGCTTCTCAAAAATCATTTCAAGACTTTATCACAGTGGTTGGTATACAAACATTAAATCTGCGTCATGTAGTTTCATTTCACCATGCTGATGATTTTACAATATTGTTTTCTAAAAACGGCTTTTGGAAAAAGTGTATGTAAAACTAAAAAAAAAGGCATGTCACTGACCTCATAGGCATAGTCAAACAGTTCCAAGATGGTGAGGATGCTGGCTCCGATGAACAAACCCATCTGTCCTCCAATATCACCTGCAGAAAGATGTGTGTGCAGTAAGAAAAAAGAAGAAATGGCCCACATGACCTCAAATCATAAGATTAACAAGTAGAAAAAAATATTTATTTTCTTTTACACGGAGCTAGCTTATTGTAGTGCTTCAAGCAAGGAGGCGGCAGAAAGCAAAACACTATTTATCAGTATTTTCCAATGGTAAAGATCTGTGAAACTCTCAGAATAACTTGCGTAGCGGCTTGGCATCACTTCAAGGAAATGTTCTATGAGCAGGGTTATGAGCAGTTTCTTGAGTTTTGGATAATAGTTCCATTTTTTTGTTAATTCTGGACCTTCGAACCTTTAACATTCACAGAAATCCATCTAACTTAACAGACAAGTTCTGGAAATAAATTCTAATAAAAGGCTTGCTGGGACAGAAGTGATAAAAATTCAAATAAATCAAAAATGTCAAGGTGACCCATTACCATTAATGTCATCGGATGCATATCTAGGATTAATAAATGAATGAGCGATGAACCCAGGTTTAGTCAAATGAAGGCCAGTCCAGCAGACATACCCAGTAATCCTGCCACCTCATAGGCTTTTTTCTGCTCGATGGTCTCGTAGTTCAGAGCTTCAAAGAAAACATCCAGCACCAAGATGTTGTCTCTGCAAAAGAGGAAATGCAGTCGGATTTTTTTCTAACGTAGGAAACGTAATGATGAACGATTTTTAACCGTATGGACGGAGAACGCCCTTGTAGGCGCAGCAAAAGTATCTGATACTTAGTCCTATCTATGTTATAGAACTTAGCAAGTAATCACATTCAGTTGGACAAGCAGTGCAAAAGCTTTCAAACCCTTAAAACTTTTTCTAATCATAAGCTTCAATGTATTTTTAGATTTTGTGTGATTCATTTTTACAAATAAAAAAAGAAGGTGTGATGTGCATTTTTATTCAGCCTCTTTTTTTCAAAATATACTTTAATATACTTAAATAAAAGCCACTGCAATCAATTTCCTTCAAAAGTCTCCTGATTATTAATCATGTGATCAAATTCACATGTTTGTAATTTGATCTCAGTAGAAATCCAGCTGCTTTGTGAAGGTTTTTTGTTAGAAAGCCGCATGGAGACCAAGAATCACAGCAGAAAGGTCAGAGGTGAAGTTGTGAAGTGGATTAAAACAGACAAATCTGTCAGCGGCTGCAAAGACTCAATTCTAGGCCAGAGGTTCACCTTCCAGCAGAATAATAACAACATACACTCAGAGCTGCAATTTTTATATTATTTACAGGTTAAGGCCAAGGCATACTAAGCATGTCAGAGTGGCTTTGTCAAAGTTCAGACCTGAAGTAGGAATCAGGAGACAAGATGTGCAAAGTGGGTCAGAACATATCCCAAAAGGCTTGTAAAATGTGGTTCTACAAAGTACTAAACAGGGGAGGATAACTAGAAATGCATAACATAATTATCAGATTTTAACTTGGAAAATTAGAAAAAAAACCTCATGTTTACAACGATGCACTTTCTTATGTTGGGTGAAATCAAAGTAAAATACAATATATTTAATACTTCTATCATTAAAAATAAGAACAGGTTTTTGTAAGGCTCCATAAATCTAAGTGTCTCAGTCATTAAAAACCCATCTATGAATAAATATATTAAAACATGATTTGAACTCTTGTGCCTATATGTAATATCTCTTAGATCCATTGAAGGCTGATAATTATAATGTTATATTTAATGAGTAATTCCAAAAACGATAAGCTGTTTTTATTACATATATTTGTTTTAAACATTTCATAGCAAGTCAATTGAGAAATTGTCTTTTTAACAAATTGTATTGTTTTAAGCAGAAAAAGTCTGACAACCTAAAACAGTCAGTTTTTACGTGCTAATATATTACTTAAACGTTAAATGTTTAGGTCCTGCTGCAGTCAAACTGTTAGAAAAACACAACTACTCACGAGATATACTTCTCTGACTTGTTGAACTTCTTCTGCAGGTAGCGCGCTGACGTCTTGCTGGGGATTTTGACCATGGACAGCTCCTTGTTGTAGCGGGTCATGTTGCACGGCGTCCTGCACATGCAGCTGCTGCTCTCCACAGCCGACAGTTTAGCTTTGGACAGAAATGGTAATGGCCACGCAGGAATTTGGGCGATGAAAATGAAATGCGTTGATGATGGATGGGATGAAGTTGACAGAAATGGGAAACATTTTAGGCGCATAGTCAGTCTTTTCCATCAACAGGGTCATAAATATTTTGACACATCCACTTTAAAATGCTGTAGCTGTCTGGGTTCCATCACATTATTAATTCGGAGCTTCTGATGGACTCATGAATATTGTGCTGACCCTGTGCAAATTTCATTAAGGCCTTCTACCCTCGAGACATTTTAAATATAACAATGAAAAAATAACTCTTGTGTAAAGGACCTCAGTTGAGATGTGATAATAAAATCTCATAAAATAAAGGGCCAAAAGGAAAGTCGTTTGCAGATCAAACAATGGACACATTAGTCTAATGTTATGTAAGAAGATCAATTGTCAGCTGATGCCAGCCAGAGCATTTTAATTAGTGTTTTATTTCAGTAAGAGATATGTGAGAATTTTATACAACAAAATAAAAATCTATATTTAGTGTGTGGAACTGGAAAGAGTCTTTAGTTTAATAACTATTAAAACTTTGCATGTTCATTTAATGAAAGGAGAAGGACAACAAAACAGTTTCTTCTCCGTTGCAGATTTATTGGAGCATTAAGGACCGAGTTTCTTGGTTGCACAAGGGCAGTAAAAAGGTAATGACCACACAGTGAGGACCTATTTTACACAATACAATGACGTGCAAACAAAATTACGATTGGTCGGCTGTCTCTGCCTTGTTAGAGCATTATTGATGAATTATATTATCAATTAGGACAGTTACTGACTGAAAAAAGCTGCCTGACTTTGTACAATTTGCACTTGAAGTTATACGTATATAAAGAAAACAGCCAGGACTAAATGTCAGAATATTCTGACATTTCATGCAAATTTCACACAAAGCCATAAATTTACATCAATAAAAACTTAAGATATCATTCAAGTTAATATTAGAAAAATCAAATCAAGACATACTTAATTATATAAAATAACTTAAAACAACCACAGCTGACCAAAGTGGTTCCCTTATTAAACGACAACTAAAGCTAGCAAAATTATCAAAAGTAGCATAACACACGTATTGATGTCCAGCTTAACTACAGGTGAAGTGATTGAAAAAAAATATATTCTAGGCAGAAACTTAAGTTGATTAGCTGTTTGAGTGACAAGAAAAGGTGGACTTGCTCTATTTGTCTCTACAATCAACGAACAAGAGACCAAGACGGATTGTAATAGCAAAGAAGATCAGATTAGAAGTGTCAGGTCAAGTCGTTACAACTTTTAAAAGATAGAAATACAGTTTTAAACTGATTACTGTAATAAATAGGAAGCTGGTGCAAGATTTCTAATCCAGGGCTGGTGTGATTTTGCCGTTTGCTTCCAGTCAGGAGGAGCTGTTGCATTTTCTACTGCCTGCAGACCCATTAGCAATGCCTGATTAACACCTGTAATCTGACTGAGATGTAATAAATGGATGGATTAGTGTCTCAGACGGGTCAGGAGAGATGGAGGCTTTGATTTTACTGAGCTGACAGAGTTCTGATAACGTTGCTAATCTGCTTGTCCCATTTCCTGACAGATAGGTGACATTATGAATCTAATAATACATAGAATAATCATGAGAGGCATCTAATTGCAGTTAATTATGTTTTCAGTGCCTTATTTTCTGTCTATACAGAAACATAACTCAGATTAGGTAGCTCTTTTTAAATCAAGATGTACTCTTCAGCTTTAGTTGTAAATTTCCACAGAAACTGTGAAGTGTCTGCTGGGATTTTATTTATTTATTTATTTTTTTTACAAATGTGATAAACATGGAAAACAGATCAGTTTCAGACTAAAGTAGCCTCTCAGCCTCTGCCTCTACACACTCTGAGCTTCAGAAAGCCAAGTGGATCTGACATTTTGCTTTTGTATTCCACCTGAATTCAAAGGTCATGCATAAAAAAACACACACACAACATGAGGACAGAAGGAGAGCAAACATGACTGCTGAACACTGCCCCATTTTACACAGCGGCTCAGGTCGTGTAAATGTTTGCTCCACAGAAGCTCTAATGACAGCGTAAGTCATAGTCTGCATCACAGAGGGGAAGAATGTAAAGCTGTGAACACAAACATGCCCTGGAGCGGCTTCAGTTGAAACAGCCTTCACCCTGACAGCAACAAATTTTCGCCACAGAAAGCTACATTCAGGGCTCTACTTTGGCAGCTTGAAGATGGAAAAAAAACCCTCAGTGAATAGTTGTGTGTGATGCCTTCAGCTTACTATAGGAAAACTCAGACAGCGGTGATTCTAATGCAAAGAGACACAAGCCTTTCAAATATTGCTCAGTCTGAAGTGTCTGTCGCTCAAACACCCTTCACTAAAGTTGGAGACTTTAAAATTGTTTAAACAGATGGCATTACTGAAACACCTATCCAATACAGTTTTAAGAAATCATTAGATTTCAGTTTTTCTTTTCTTTCAGGAAATTCACTGGTTATTCTTTGAATGGAAAATAAAAATGGGTTAATGCTTTCAGAGCTGCACCTCACTCTAGCAGCTCTGTGGCAGACCTGCAGATCACAGAGCAAAAAGCAGATCCCCCCCCACGGTGCAATAATAGCTGCCGGGGCCTCGCAGACATGTAAAGGAGAGAGAGGATTTAATACAGCTCCACAGTGGTGGCTTATTTTTTATTCAAATGTGACGTTATTGGATTCATAAGAGCACCTCTCTGCGCATTTAAATGACTGATTCTTTGTCCGAGCCTTGAAACCTTTTGTCCACTTTCTTTACACATTTTCTCTTACTTAGAACAAATTACCATAAGCTCCTTACGGCATTCTTACTTTGCAAACTTAAATCCCAGCATATTTTGGAATATTACCTCATAAAAAACAAAAACAACTTGAATGGATCAGAACTACTGATAGAGTCCAACTATTGCACCATTTTTGAAGAACTGATCACTGAGCTGCTGCAGCAGGAACTACAATCAATTATCAGGCAGTCTGCATCTAATCAAGGAAGATTAGAAAAACGAGATGTTAGAATCCAAAAGATGCAGCAGTCTCTTAAAAAAGAAAAAAGAAAAAAAAACAATAAAGATTTGCTTCCATAACCTAAGGGACACAGTTACAGAGGTATAAAAATCCAATCAAACTTTGGTGCATGCAGCATCCTCTGAACGGGGAAGCCAACTGCAGGAAAATACACCAAATCTTTCTGCCTTCCTACATCATATAGTGCAACTTAATGCTTCAGAGTGCTTACTCAGTCACATTATGTTGCACTAAATATCCTTATGGTGTGGGAGTGTACAGCTTTGATGCCAATTGCTTGCAGGTATTGTTGCCCTTGGCTGCCTTTTTTCTGCTTTTTGGAAACCTTTCTGGCTTTGCAGAAATAATTTACCATTTGATGGGAGAAGTGTGGGCTGAGCAGACAGAATGCTGTGAGGGGAGAGAATGTTGCACTAATGGTGTTTTGACCACTTGTGTAAGTTAACAGGGTTAGAAACCACTCAGTAAACTTTTAAAACAAGTTATTAATACCTTTTTTCCAAAAATATATATTTTCTACAAAACAATTCATATTGTTACTTATGTTTTAATCAAGCCATGACTTATAAAAAATAAAAAAGGTTTATTTATATTAATTTGGGTGATTTAAGCAATTAATTAATATGACTTTTTTTTTACATTAGGCTGATAAGCAGCAGTGATGTTATGGCTTTGAATTGAGGGTTAGCCGTCATAACAATTCCCTGTTTTTAGCTTAGATTAAATGACTTTCCACTATAACACCAGGCTAGACTGGAGACTATTTTAAAGAAAACTGATCTTTAGTGTGGGCAGCAAAACACTGCAGATCTCGTTCCAGTCTGCAGTTGCAAGTGTTATCTACTCCACTTTGGTAAGCTGAGGAAGCACCAGGGATGTCAACACATTCGATAAAGTCATTGAAAGGGCAGGTAGACTTATTGGACAGGATGTGGACATAAGTAGAATAAGTCGGGGTCAAGAGGTCACGGAACAAATTGCTCTCCATCAAGGGGAGTCCAGCCTGCGCGGTTCAGGACCTCCAGCAGAGACGGTGGAGCTCTTTCAAAGACTCGCTCTCTGCTCCCCAAAAAATGCTACAACAACTTTCCTCTGTCTAAGAGCTGACATTTTCACTGCTCTTAATTTTCATTTTTAAAAATCTATTTTTGTTTTCCATTCAAAAAATTGCATATTTGAGCACTTAATTGGAATATCTTTAATGACCTTACAGCAATCACATCCTTATCATGGTGGCAGACAAACTTTTACATTGTTTCCCTGATATTTGATGCTTTTCTATCAGAACCTTAATGTGACCAAACAGGAATATTCCAACATGTGACTTTGAAATAATCTGCAAAGAATATGAATTAGACTCAAGTATATGTATTGTTGATGCTGCCAGATGTCATCAGTCCATTCCAACGATGCTAAAAGTGAACTAAACTTGTGGCTTATGTCATTAGCAGATGCTGCAAACGTAATATATAAAATTTTTTGGGTTAGGAATAATTTGATTTTAAACATGGATAGCAATCAAAACATACACATGATGTGTTGCTGGATGTGTTTATGTTTGAAGCAATTACTGAAGCATGTTTCAGTGTGATATTTACAGCTTCTAACAGGAAGAAAAAAGTGTAGTTCAGTTAATCAGATGTGGACTAAAATACACAAATTCAGTGCATCATAAAAGTCCATGACCTGTGTTTAAGCTCTGTGCTCTGTGCATGTCTCTCTCTCTTTCGTCGAGGACTGTCTGTCTATAGCTGTGCTCTGGGTTCAAAGAGCCTCAGCAGCCTCTCATGTTCTGCCTCCGAATGAATGAATAACATAGTTTAGCAAACCATGCACAAGATAAAAAGCCATAATTGTAAAAATTGGCCATGCAAACATGGCCGTGTCTCATAATCAATGCCAAAGACGTAACCTGGGGAAATGTATCTGAGACAGGTAATGAGGGTAAAGATTCCTCACGGATCATTTAAAAATTCCACAATCAGGGCCTGGAGAAGTAGAAAGAGTCGTTTCCATGGAGACAACAATACCATACTGCAACACTTCTCGAGTAAGGTCTTAAATGGCATCAAAAATGGGTTACTGTCCAACCATATTGTAAATGATAACTGCAATAAATATACACAACTTGCTTCTTCAAAGTCAATATTAATTATGAAGTTTTTTTGTTATTCACTTCCTTATAATGTTTTGG
This sequence comes from Xiphophorus maculatus, assembly GCF_002775205.1. NCBI lineage: Eukaryota > Metazoa > Chordata > Actinopteri > Cyprinodontiformes > Poeciliidae > Xiphophorus > Xiphophorus maculatus. Next base: position 5,612,402 of record NC_036458.1, on the reverse strand, counting down.
CTCATTCCAGGATTTTTGGAACAAAATGAGAATATACACGCCATAAAGCTGCAGCATAATACTTTATCCTCAGTTATTTTTTATGGATATTCTGAACTAATGTTTAATAAAAATATCAAACTGAAAGGGCTTCGTCTATAAATTTAATTTAAAAAATCTCATATTGCTGTAGTATTAAAAATACAGCATATAAATAACCCATGTAATTATGGATGCATAAAATAGTAAGAAATCTATAGCCACACCTAGCTTCTTTCTCTGTGATTATCTATAGATTTGCAACAACCTAAACATATCACTAAAATGGTTATCATTTAAATGTAAAGGTAGAAAATGGAGTGGTGAATTTTTGCACAAGTTGGATTAAACCAAAGCCAAAATAAGATTTCTTTGCGATTGTTCTGCTTCTTTCCAAATAAAGAAGAAACTTATTTTTAAAAATATTCTCAAGAACATTTGGTCAGTCTACAAATAGCACTCCAGATAAAATGATGTGCTGGTTGTGTTTTTTCCACCTCTCAGTTCCTCCCTAAAGTAAAGCTCCCCATATCTCCCGTTTCTTTCTTATATAATTTTACTTCAGCCTGAGTCTCCACTTCAACAGAGGCATTTATTTCTCCTTCAGTTGGAGATGACACCATCTAGAGACTCATTATACAGCTTGTTCATTTTTCATTTGGCAGACCTTCCTCCTCTCTTAGTAGATTTTGTTGCTTGTAATGCCAAAAATTTATGTCATTAATATATTTTTTTTATTCTTTGAGGTCTTTATTTACCAACCGATTAAAATGACATCAAATGTGATTTTAATGACATCTGTATGAGTATGGAGATACATTTTTAGTGACTTTCATTTGTTTTGCTTAATATTTATACCCTACTCTTGAAATTGACGCTTGGGTCTACTTATTTAATGTAGAACATTGTATTTCTATTCATATCTCTTTGTCTAATTTCAGGAAAAAAGGAAACAGAAAACTGATTTTGAAGATGAAGCCTCAGTGATGGTGTTGAGGTCTTCTGTGAATGTTTACCTGTTTCCCTTTTTGTGTATGTTAAAAAAAGAACCAAAACGGATCTGAACTTCGTACAGGTGCATTTTAAATCCCTATATATGAATTCTTGAATAGGAAGGAAGAAGTTAACTCTCCTAAAACCTTTTACATGTCTCCATCCATTTACGTCAGTCCAGGCTTTGTGATGTATTATCTCTCTGACTATCCATGCATTAAATTGAACTCTAACACTGCGGTCCCTGTCGACTCTGCTGCTGGTTACAGACTCGAGTCCTTCACACAAAAGTGGAAAGATTAAGATGGCTACCATCTGAACCTCATGCTCTTCACCAGTGATATGTGGAAAAATACTCTGAAAAATCTACAGTTTTATCAGTGCAATTTGATTATACCGCAGAACGTAATAAAAGTTTCTGAAACGAGTAGGAGTATTTTTTTATTTTTCTCTGAGTAAATTGTTTTGCAGTAATTTCTTATAAATCAGATTTTTTTTTTGACTTCATCTTTCACTTCTTTAAAATTCATCTCCACAACAGTCTCTGCCAAGTCATTTTCAGAGGCTGTAATCATGCATAAACCATGCTACTGTATGTGTTTCTTCTTGACTTGTAGGGGTGAGTGCGTGTGTGTCCAGGCTGTCTTACCCAAGGCAGGCTCAGCACAGTCTTTATACTGCTCAGGGGTGCAGTAGGAGGCGTCACCTGGGAACAGAATAAATATTGTACATTACAGCAGCTCTTTAATCAGTCTTGACGCTTAAACATGAACTTATTGGAAAACCTAACAAATGAAGTGAAAATGTGAATGAATGAGAATTTTTCTGTGAGAAACAGCCTCCTTGTACCTCCCAGGTACACCTTGTAGTCCTAGGGCTTTTTAAAATGCCAACAACTAATCCAGTATTGATTTGTCATATCAATATGATGCTGGTAAATCTCCTGGAAAATACTGCAACCTTGCTGAAAACTCTTGTTGATGAATGAACGCTCGATACATCATCGCAGAGTACAACAGAGATGCTTACCTGGCATGTGCACCATCCTGCAGTTGCAGTTCTCCACAATGTAGCGAGTTTCACAGTCAATTCTGCAGGCCGTTACGCTGTAGACCTGAAAGAAGCCCGACTCCAGAGCTTTGGACTCACACTCTCCCCATGGGGGAGGCAGGTAGGTCAACTGAGGGGAAGAAGAGAACCAGAAGTTCAGTTAACTTTGTCTGCCAACTGGAAAAGAAAATCAAATCAAATCATTTTATTTCTTAAGGCCAGGAGTAAAGTTATTGTCTTCTTGTTAAATTATTAAATAACTGGAATTATCAGCATTCTTTGAAAGCAGAGTTACATTTTCTTAGTCACACACTAGCATGAAAAAAGACCAAAAGATTTCAGAAAGAAAATCACTGTCTCATGGGGAAAATGTCTTATTATAAGTGACATTATCAGCCAGTGGAACTGGCGCTTTTTCAGGAATTGTTTACTTAGAATAAGCTCCTATTTCTTGTTGAAAAGTTATAATTGTTATCTTATTTCAAGCCTGTTACGATATTATACCAAAAAGACTGGGTAAAATTTGGTACTTTGAAAGGACGGCTCCTTTATTAGGTTTGAATAAACACGAGTAAACTATACACTTTTCAGTGACTTTAAACAAATAGAAATGAAAATAAAAACTAAGTAAAAACCACTGAAAAGTTTTGTACATAACCAACTGAATTCCAAAGATCACATGGAGCCAGAGCGCTTCAAGAACCAAGATGGCTCGGCAGACAATAATTCAACAGTTAGCCAGACTCTATGACAAAAATCCCCCAACATAAAGTGAGGGAAGCACGTAGAAATGCTCCTGTGGTTGTGAAGGCTGGGACGACAGATGAGGACTGAGGGACAGTAGGCTGAGCAGCATGGAGGCCCATCTGCTCCACAGCACAGGCATTGAGGTCCAGCCCTGCTTTGTATCCATCATCCTCTGTTCCCAGTTTCCCTTGCTGTCATCTCAGAGCATCCCAAGTGAGTCAGTTTGTTCTGCCAAAAGACGTTTTTTTGGGTGGGTAGACCATCCTGCCAGATTAAACCTGGCTCCACTCTGCTTGTTGGTAATGACAGAATTTGAAGCCTTGGCTTGATTTCTTTTCAGGTGATATTGCTTCTCAGCTATGGTGCAAGATGGAAGATGCTATTATCTTAGCAACACTAGAGTAGAACAATAGATTTCGACTAAATCCACGCAGCAGTCTGGAAAGCTCGGCATTTCAGTGTCCAGAAACCTTCATCCATTTGGATGCAGCTAAATTGTTTCTTATTATAATTAAATATGCCTTTCTCAAAGCCAGCAGCAATTACATGCCATATACTGACATTCAGAAGCTATTAATTATGTCAGAGATATAAAAAAATGTTCTTCTTAGCAATCCTTAACCTTTACAATCACCTTCACATTTCACCTTCTGGCCTAATTAAAGTCAGATGTAGCTGATGTGAGATCTGATTAATTCTCTGTAATCAGATAATTCAATATCACTTCTCACTATGTTGAGACCTGTGGACCTTATTGTGGTCTTATCTAATAAAAGCCGAGGCTTGTGGGCCACTCAATGTGTTATTAATCCATGCTCGATTCCCCTGTTGTACCAGAGCAATACTTTAATTAGGCCATACAGCTCTGCAGACCAGGGATGTTGTTAAAAAGTAGATAACAGCATGAATTACAATGAGGTCATCCCATTAGTGCTGCCTGGGTGAGCTGAAATGCAAATTGTGGACAGTGGGTTCGAGCAAAACCACCCTTATGTGTTATTGTTGGATTTCTGAGCAGAGCACTAACCAGCAATACAAAGACCCTGGGTTTGAATTAGGAGTCTTCCTAGAAAAATAAAGATGTTTTGTCCATGGAAATATTGCCGTCCTGTGGTAGAGGAACAGCATGCCCTTTTAGTTTAATTTAAAAGACTACTACTGAATTCAGAGAGCTTAAATAAAATAAAAAAAAGGTTGCGTGAGGACTCTTTCTGTCGGCCCAGAGGTTCGCTTGATTAAAGCTGCTTTGATGTAGGTCTGATGGTATTAATTAAAATCTGTTAATTTAATCTCTTTGTTAAGCAAATTTTCCAGGCAGACTGACTGGTATCTGTTACCAAGATTCACTTATCACCATTTTAAAATGAGCCACACGGCCATATTTAGATCTTTCTTTTAGGTATGGTGTCAGTCATAATATTGATTGTTATTTCTTAGATTTAAATAAAAAACAACTTAAAGTAGAAGGTGAAGGAGACGGGTTCAAACTTGCAGCAGCTCTCTATAAACATTTAAAACTACACAATTCATGTTTAAGGTCAGACATCAAAAACTTCCACACAGTATACAGGAAATGTTTGCTGACAGAGAGGGTGGTTATTATCTAAGAGGTGAAGGATATTTTAAAAAACAACATATTAGAACAACCAGGAAGAGTTTTTGTTTATCTGTGTGTGGAGTAAATGTCTGGAATGGATTGAATGATGAGTTAAAACAAATTACAAATGTAAACCAATTTAAAAAGCTGATTAAAGCAGAGCTCATTTCAAAATATGCTGTATAAGATGTTTAATATCCAATAGGCTATAATGTAATTGATGATATAAATAGTACTTAAAATAATTTTGTATAGTTATACATGATGAAAAAATGGAAAAATTTCTCTTTTTGATGTTATGACAATTCATTGTAAATACATTGACAAGTAGGAAAGGGGCAGGACATTATAAGATGTATCTTCTACCTGCTCCTTTTCGAACAGAAAATTTTGCATGTCACATGGGCATAATAATTTGTTTCATATTTTATTTCTTAAGTTTGTTTCATTCCATTTTATTTTATTTTCTTTTTGATTGTTTTAAAGTCTGTTCGAAATAAATAAATAAATAAATTAGCAGGGGTAAAATTTGCCCTTTTTTTCCTCTTCTGTTCAGAGGAGCAGCGTTTTCACAGGCATGCAGAGGACGGCTCATCTACGCCCTGCCAGTCACAGAACAGGGTTGGCAGATGAGCACAGACCCTGAGAGCCTCATTACTCAGGAGGCCTACACATTGTTGAGCATGTCTCCTCTCTAACTGTTTATTACTTCAATACACTGAGCTCTGATGTGCGAAGGTCACATTTAAACTTTATTGAAGAAATGTCCCAAAACTCTTAGCTGAAATATCTCATCTTGTTTCCAGGATGACTTAATCATTCAGTGTCGTTTGACCGACTTTGAAAGACAAAGATGATGTGCATGGATTTAATCTGATTGGATCAGTCTGGGTCTGGTATTTTACAAAATGGCAGTGATGATGCACTAGCAGGACTGGATTTGGAAAAAAAATAAGTTGACCTGTGCAGCCATTTCAAAATGTACTTTAAATCATTGTACTGCAAAAACTCAAAATCTTACCAAATATTTTTGGTCTAATTTCTTGTGCAAATGTCTTAGTACACTTGAAATGAGACCAAACTAATTTCCAAGCAACTTTTCAACAATTTATATGAGCTTGTTTAAAGTCAACCATTCTATAATACTGATAAAACGTATTGGTTTTCACTTATAACAAGATATTTCTTCCATGTTGAGAGTGAAATAATGTGCCAGTACTAGAACTAGCACTTTTTCATTAATATGAAAATATTCACCATGCATTCATTCATTACAAACATCATTGAAGCAATATGGGTCATAAGGAAAAGGCTGAGGAGAAATTTAACTTTTCATTCTTTAAAAATACAGTAGTCTTACAAATCAAGCCTGTGATTTAAGTAATGTGAAATCCATAAATAGTTAATTCTGGGTTTGGCTTCTCTAAGTACAGCAGTTTTGAAGCCAGACTCCACCCAAGTGTTGTGCATGTTTTAAATGTTTGCCTGCTAGAAAACACTTGATTTGCATGAAGGGAACATCAGCTGGTTAAATCTGGAAACAAACCACAGAGGTAATTAAATTTTCTGATTCAGGTGTGGTGCAGCGCAGACACATCTAAAATATGCATAACATCGGCCGTTGAGGACCAACCCACCTCTGCCCTAAACACAGAAATAGCAGTGAAATAGCTCTGTTTTTCTAACATCAGTAAAAGGTACACAGATAGCAAACTGTGTTTTAATGAATTTCTGTTCAGTGTAGAATTATTCAGTTCAGGTTTCATCGGGGTAATCATAATAATTGTTAACAATTAACTAGGGGAGGTTTAATGCAGTCTAAATTCCTTAGATAGCAAAAAAGTATGAAAAAACCCTAAATTGGTGCCACTTAAAAACCCAGTGGAACTCTGTAGGCATATTGGATTTTAAACAAATCACACCAATCCCAACTACCAGAAAGAAAGGAAGAACGGGGTTGAGATTGGGATTGCAATCAGCTATCTAAAGTAGTAATTTATGGCAATTTCATAGTGGCTACGCTCCGAGAGGTAATTCAAATCAATTTGACTCAGAAGTACTTTGTACAAATCTTGTGCCTCATATTAACAGCAACAATGGACACACAGAAAGACACAGAAATCCATTCAAAGTTAAATTCAGAGACTGATCAACAATCCTGAGGAGGAGATGACGACAATGAAATCAGGATATTCAACTGATAAGAAATGGTTGACATCTTGTCCATACCAACCCTACTTTTAGTTCAGGGTCCATCTAAAAAGATTCTTCTGCCAATTTTGTGGCAGATTTCCTTCTACTTTTGTCTGATTTGGTTCTAGAGGAAGAGAAAAACTACAGCCAGAATAAAACTCTGGTTCTTATGTTTCTGCAGTGGAAATACATCTACAGTAATTTGATATCAGTGAAACAAAACATGGAATGACAGCTCTAATAAAACCTAATTAATTGTGTTAAAGTACTCATTTATGTGTATAATTTTAACATTTAACAGCACTATTTCCATACCTACATTGATGGGACAATGCATTCCATTGTCTTTTTGTTTTGCTTTAGCCCCCACCCAAATCCAGAAACTTTAAAACTGAACTCAGTACTGATCGGTGATCATGACTCCCTCATAGAACATATGTAAACGTTTTGTACTAAAAGCCTTTTGCAAACCTTTCCTCAGAGCAGTAAACTCAACAATTCCCTGTGCTTCTTTGCATTTATAAGCTGCAGATGATGAAAGTTTCAGCTAAAATACCGCAATGTAATAAACAAACAAACAGGAAGGATGCCCATCTTTGCTTAGTTTCATTGCGGCATCACAGATAATCTGAAAATAATCATTTGATCCAACCCATCTGGATGGAGTACCATTTACAGAGACTCCCCACCTGCTCCTCAGCCTGCTGCTACACAAACTTTGGCACTGCCAACGTTGATTTAGGACCTTCTGCAGCAGCCCCTTCCACTAAGACGTCTGAGATTTTTATTCATTTGGCATCAAACTTTTAAGCTTTTTGTTTTGCATGTGTTATCCAATTTTTTCATATTTATTTCCATTAGAAATAAAGGAATTATACTGATGATTTGTAGCGTAAAAGTTAATTAATTCAATGGGAGAATGACAAATATGTTAGAAAGTCAAAACCTTTCAATGTTTATAAAATTGTTTTAAATTTCAAATAAAATTTCAAAGTAACTTTCTGACACAGAAACATAGGAGCATTTCTAGGAGCTTTCCAGAAACACTTTTCAAAACTAAGCATACATTCCAATAAAGTTTCCAATCACTCCTGCTGAATGTCTTAGAGTTGCTCAATTTGTCCTGAACTCGCTGAAAAGCCTCCCCAAAGCTCTGGTCTCGACCATTTTGGAAAATTGTTGAGTGTGCCTAAGTCCTGTGCCAGACTGGACTGAGTCAACAAACCAACTAATCCAAATGAACTCTACAAATTGCCAAGAAGTGGAAGAGTGGATATATTATCCAATCAGAACAATGCCATCAACATTTTGATGGCAATAAAAAAAAAATATGGCTGTGGTTGGACGATTGTGTCAATGTATGTACAGTTAAATCAGATATTTACGTACTTACTAAGATAAATAACATTTTCTTCCTTATTGCCTGACATTAAAGTAAATCTTCCTAGTTTCAAATAAACATTTGATTAACAAAATAATTTTTATTTACAATATGCCAGAATATTTACAGAGAAAATTTTAACTTTTTTCAAATTCCCAACTTTACATACTTTACCCTTGTATTTGATAGAATTGGCCAATTCAGATTTCTCCTCATAATATTATCTCAGGTCAACTTTGATGACAAGCTAAGTCCCTTCCTTTAGTACATTTGCAAACTGTAATGCCTTTTAGAGAAATTGATTATTCTTCTAAGTGTGGCCTTTCAGGCTACTTTAGTAAAGTTTTGTTTCAATGTTGATAACAGTGAGTTAAGTAGTAGATTTTAGCTAAACAATGCATTTCACCAATAAAAATCCCAAAATGCTTTACCAATGCATAGCCTAATATTTTAAACACTAACTTAAAGCTTTAGAAAACAGGAACACTCAGACAGAGCTCTCCACCGCACTATGAGGTCTATTTCAATTTACAAGACTAAAACAATACATTTCTGTATCTTTGGCCTTCATGTTGTCACTGTTGTCACCTAAAGAAACATACATACGTGTGAATCTAACCAAATGTTGAGAAATAACCTAGAAGAAACAAAGACAGCTTCATCATCTCGACTTAACCACATTGTTACAGTGATTAGCACCGACTGAGTTATCTTTTCTTGCACAACAGCCAGTAGTTTCACAATGGTAATCTGAAGTCTTTTTCTTTGCCTTCTGAAACAGGAGAAACGTATACAAAATCCCAAAGATTGACATTTTTACATGAACTCTATTCAATTTCACAGCTGAGTATTAAGAACTTTAACTGATGTGTAGCATTGCTTCATGTAGCTGTGAAATTATCTCATCAGTTGAAGACCAAGTAAAACTGAGCTTTAAAAACAAATGTGTTTTTATGAAACTACATCGCTACAGTGATGTTTCAATTTCGTAGACCTTTGATGAAAAGAGAAGCAGCAGGTTCTTAGTTCATTAAAGGAATTGGCACCGGCACCAGCCTAAAACGAATATGTGGTTTCTGTTTTTAAAATGTGTAATCTAGCTGTCAGCTTACACAAAGCTCTTTAAAAACTGCGTATAAACGCACAATGAAAACAAAGTTAATATGTAACAGGTTGGCATTATGCAAATGCCAACCTGAGAAAAAGAATGTTGGGAAGACAGCAGTGCTTTAAGTAGAAAGAATTAAAGCCGGTACGCCATTTAAAGTCACAGAAATGTGGGACAGAAACATGGATATTATTTTTGCAGAGAACTGATAAATAGATCAGTAGTTTTATTGTTCAGAAATGACAAAGAATCAAATCCACTCAAGTCAAATTCAAGGTGTCGTGAAGTCATTTTTAAGAACTTCAAGGGTTGTAATGTTACAAATAACATTGAAAAAACAATGTTAGAAAATAAATACTCATTAAAAACAAAGTTAGACTAAATAGTTTGATATTTCAACCCTAAACTCTGCCTTAAAGTTCCAAACTATTGAAAATACTCACCGCACAGTACTTCAGATGTTTCTCTATCAGATAACTGTGTAACATTTGTATCTCCAGATTTGAGCTGGAACAATGTTTTCATATTTTTATGGAGAGAAGCTATATATAGGCTATGTGTCACGGTTATTTTTTATCAGGGCCAATTCCCTTTAGCATTCAATCGGCATTTGTCTGTTTAAGTTTCTGCTTCTTGTCAGTGTTACAAAACACTTCATAACTACATTAGGTAAGTCTGACGGGGGCAGAATAAACAGATTCATCTTGAGATGTGAATAGGCTACTTGAACTTCAGTGAAGAGCTTTGATAAACAGCCATCTGAAGTAGAAGAACGACAATGGAGAGAAAACATTAACTAGCATTGGCTGTGTGTATCTGTAGACCCTGCAGCTTAATGTGACAGAATAATGTTTAGTATGATTGAGTAAAGCTTAGATTGGGTTGAGAGCAACTCTACCAGAAAGGTCATAGATGGAAACAATAGGCACAAGTTCATCACTCATCTGTCAACAGTCACCAGGAGACCGAAGAGGTCACCTAAAGGCCCCAAGGCAGAACAAGAAAAAAAACATCATTCCCCCCTCACATATGACCCTGGATGCACAGAATCTAATCATGCCTGTTATGGCAGGTTATTCATCACATTATCTCTAAGGGATAAGCCCAATGTGTGGAGTAGAGGTGGGGAAAGTGCACAAAAAGAGTGATGATGATAATGATGGGGCACCTACCCTCTGCTCCTGAGTGGCCACGAAGGTCTGGAAGCCAGGGGCCACGCCAAACCCAAGTTCGTGAACAAATGGGGGCTCCGCCTGACTGTGGATCTGCACCCGCACGCCTGCCTCAAACGCTGTGTCCTCTGCAGGCAAGATGGAGAAACAGGAAGGACAAAAAACAACAATTCAAAAACTAACTCAGCTCAACCGTTTGAATGCAAATGCATCAAAATCCGATTTTCATTTCAGAAACAACCTTTTAGCAATAAATTCTGGGGGTTCTGACTCTAAGCCTCTGGCTTTTGAGATCGTCTCTGAAATAGGAAAAAAAAAAACACACTCAGACATCCTATTTGTTGTGACATCAAACACAGGTGCAGAATAAGGCTTGGTACTAACTCAACAGATGAAAGCGCCTCTATGCCTCCATTTGGAGCTCTTCAACACACACACACACACGCACACGCACACGCACACGCACGCACGCACACACACACACACGCACACACACACACCCACCCACACACACACACACGCACACAGAAGTACAGACCAAAGAAGGCACAACATTTGCAGACAAAGAATGAGCAGCGTTTGCAGAAATCAATAATGTGCTCAAAGTCAGTTGTGAGTGCACTGACATTCAGTCAGGGCTTTTCCCCATCAGCTGATCAGCCCAACACCTCAGGGAGCTCTATGACCAAGACATGGTAGTCTCTGAGTATGACCAGACTGCTCGAAATCGATGCAGCGCAAATACAGACGGACGAAGGCATCAGCCCACTGTGATACACACATTAATCAAACATCTGCAGAGGCTGATGTGGCAGGAGCATGATAGTTTCATACCAAGGAATTGATAAATGGATCAAACAGAACTTTTCTGAGTTTTCAGAGAGAAGAGAATAGGAAGATGGGACAGTGCATGTCACTTACATTTAGGAGACATAAACCTATATGTAGTCATTATGAGGACTTGATTTATGTTTCTCTAAGCAAGCCAAGTCCCAGTACTGTAACTCATTAGAGTACAAGGGCATGTTAAAGGTTATGTTGTGATTGGTTTACTGTAACAAGGAAACACATCAAAGTTACTTTAATCCAACTATAAAGTCATTAAAACATTGCAATGCATGTTTGCTTTAGCGATGCACAAAATATCAAATTTCAATTGTCATTGCAATAATAATATGTGCAATTGTTGTCAAGAAAATCCGAGCTCATCCCACTTCCCCATGCTGGAGATTTTAGTTTAACAGTAATAATAAATAAAGTTATCTTTAAAATGAATCACTCAAGTGACATCTAGGCCCAACAGTAGACTTAAGTGTCAATAAAATAAATCTGGTTGTGTGTGTTGTTTTTGTCTCATGCAAACTTTGCTTTAATTCTACTTTTTTCTATCTAATCATAAGAAATCATAGTCAGTCAGAGAGATTCATTAAACAGGAAAAGCAGGTTTCCTGGAAAAAGAGGAAGTGAGTTCCAGCCTGCAGATTTATAAAAATAGCTGAGACTATTCCTTATTTTAAAGGTAAAGTTTTAAAGAATGAAATCTAAACATTTTGAGTAATTTCATAAGATTCAAAGTAAAATACTTATATTAATATTGGTTTACTTGTAATAATACTTACAGTTACATTTGTGGGAACACTTACAAGAAAAACAAGTAACTGTAACTTTGGTATCAAATAATTAGAATCATGGATTATTCTTGATTTCTTTTTAGAAAACATCTGTAATAACTCACATTAGGATTATAATAAGAGTAATTAATAAGTTATAAAATTATAAATGAATGATAAATCAGAGAAGCTAAAGAAAATAAATGTGATATAAATGTGATTTTGACATTGAACTTGAAATGGTGTAAAAAGGTGTAACTGCAATTAAACATCACTGATATGTTGGAGGTAGAGAGTAGGTGAAAGGTGAACGGTTAAGGGAAAAAGGGGAACTAACAGGAGAGCAGAGATGATCAACGCCTTATTTAGAGAAAAGGTTGTGCAGGCAAGGGACACAGGAGGTTGAGCAACCCTGAGACATTAGCACAGACATCAGGACGTAATGTCTGTAAGACAGTGATGGATATGAGATCATCTGTCTAAGCAGACAGCTAATGAAACACGCCCACCAACAGTGCTAGCCAAAGAAACCCTATAAAAGGTGGGTGCAAAAGAGGAACCGTTCGTTGGATCCTCCGGGCAGCTTCGAGCCAAGATCGAGATGGACAAAGAACTCTGCAGCTGAAGAAGAGCCGGGGCCACGGAGCCGAAGACTGTCCGGCCATGGGGACCAACCCGTCAGGCCCACAACCTGTGGCTTCGAATCGCACTTCTCTCATCGGCTGGGTTCAGACCCCAAAGACAAAGATGAAGACAAAGACAAAGGCAAAGACAAAGAAGAAGAACTGGTGCCTTTTTTCCTGCCAGCACCAAGTCCTGTGTGACCTCACCATCCATGCGGAGAAGAAGCTCATCAGACCTACAGAGATTCCTGCCTTCGCCGATCAACATCTTCCTCCTGCTGCAACACCTTCTTCGTTGTTGCGCAAACGCAAACAACTGCCTGGATCTAATATAGAGTCATATCTCCATGTCAATAATATATTTGATTCTGTTTGCTCTAGACGTTCACACCTGACAAAGATTTTAGTAACTGGAATGTCAAAGCTCACAGAGCATCTATTAATAATCCAGCTGTGTCCGTCATTTTCTCTCTAAATATTGTGTCTTCATTGTGGCTAAAGAATTCTTGCAATTTTATTGAAGACCTCATTATTATGCAACTGCATTACGGCATGTGGGCATTTAGTATTCACCATCTGGCCCAAAGTTTAGAGACACAATCAGTGCACACATTATTGGTGTTAGCTCAAATTATGGCTTGGGCAAGCCAGAGAGATCTGCAGCTGACGCTGGTCGGGCTTACATTTCAGAAAAACAAACCCATAGTTATAAAAGTTCCCTGATAAAAGTAAAACAGGATTATGTGTCTTTAAATTATTTTTGACTCTTATGCTGTTTCACCATATTTCATAAAGCAGTGCACATTTTAGTGCTAAGGGAAAGCAGTTTGTGTATTTATTCTGCATCCTAACTGACAACTAGTTAACATTTGTGCCTTCTGGTTTGCAGCTTGTGTCTACAACTCTTTATAGTTCAACAAATTCAATTTAGAGGTAATATTCCTCCACAAAACACCAGATAATAAACCAAATTAAGTGCCATCTACTATTCAAACAGTGTCACAGAGGTCATTTGGATTTGACTAAACAATTTCTTGGATTATCATACTCAAAGTTATTTAACTCAAGTATTGCTTTAAATTGTTCATGAAGTTAGAGAAAAATTAACTTAAGCAATCTATTTGTTGTTGTTTTTTCATGGCAACAACATACATAACTTATTTTCTGGACTTCTTTGAACTATTATCTTGTTATTAGAGCAAGTGGGACACGTCCTGGTTCGTTTATAGGAAACAATAGAAGCAAAAATGATCTGTTACAAAGCGTTTACATCCATTTCTTTTCAAGTTGTACATAAAATAAAAACTTAAAAAGTTTGACATGAGTGCAGTACTCAAACTTAGATAGCATTAACGGACCCATTATTAGTCTGCAGACCAACGGCCCATCATAAGCTGAAGAGCTGCTACATCTTAATTAATTTACTGTTGTAGACTGAAGAAGATTTTAAAAAGCTGAAGTCTAATGTTTTAAGAACCACACATATGCATATAGGCAGACAAAACAGGCACAGAAGAACCAGCAGAAACCAAGTGATATGTCTAAATCTCTCCTGCAGTGCAGAAATCAATGAGAGACAGTTCAAGAAAAATATCATCACATATCATTTATACGTAAAGATATACGATCACTTCAAATCCTTGCCTGTTACACTAAAGATAATAAAGTATATAAGCAAATATGTGTGTAATTTCTAAGTCACCAGGAGTTTATCTTAATGTAACAAAGCTGAAAGCAAACATCTTGTAAATGATAGATGGCATTACTAATAAAAGGCCTTTTAACCTCGTTTTAGGATAAATAAAAACACACTTCACATTCCAACTTTGAATCAACTTTTCAAACACACATTTAGAAGAGATGAAAAGGCAGAAAATTAATATAAAGTGCAATTAGTCACAGACACATTGAACATGTTGATGTTTTTGTGATGATGTAAAGGTAAAAAGAGAAGGTAATCACTATGAACCTGAAGACAAATAAATACTTTAAATGCTGTCTCTGAAGTTGTGCTGAGATTATATTGACAGCAAAAAGGCAGAGGCAATTAAATAAATTGAAAAGTGCTTCTTGTGGGGATTAGAGTCAGTATTTAAAACCTCAACTACTTAAAGCAAATAATGTGTGTTTCCAAAATGGGAGCTATTAGATTTATTTATTTAAGAAATCTTTCTTCATAGTTAGTTTAATCAGGAGTTACTCAAATATAACTAGCAGCTTTACTTCATAATTTTTCTTTAAATTAGACAGATTACTCTGAGTATAATCCTGATCTAGATTAATCTTGCTTAATAAGAAAAAATATTACAATTTAGTCTCCTAAGGCAGTACTCAGAAAAACTCTCTTTACATAAGATATTGATCTCTTGTTGATTAGCAGGCACATGGACATTTATTATGTTTATTTCCGCACAGCTCTTTGATAATGTCGCTAAGTTTGTGTTAAAGGTTGCTGTGTTTGTGTTGCAGTCAGGCCATCTACAAGGAATCAGGAGTAATGATGTTTGTTATATCTGAACCAGGCTTCAATCAGCTTCAAAGGCAGCTCCTCTGATTAGACAGACGTGCGTGGTCAGAGGGTTCACACTCACTCCACTTACAATGATTCAGCCATGTAAGAAAGAGGAATTAAGTTGGAGAGAGGAGAAATCAGAACCTACAATAAGTGTTTAAGTTTTTGCTTTCTACAGCTTCCTGTTTGTGTTTTAATCTGAAGAAATTTAAGGTTTTTTTTTTTTACAGATTCTGTAAGTTTTTTGTGTAATATTAAAACATATTTTTCTTATTTCAACCAAAACTCAATCAGAAGGGTCATCTATTTAAATATATTTAAAATTACAGGAGCTTCTTCCTGCAAAGCAATGGTGTTTTATATGACAAAGACTAGATGTGCTGTTGGTTTTTTGACAAAGGTAGGCATTTTAAATCTAGCACAAAATGAAAGAAATAGAAAATTATCCCTTTTTGTCATCAAGGTATGTCCCTATTGATCTTCAGTGAAAAGCATATCTCTCCTGCCAATCATGGATCAGGAGATTTCTGGTGGTCTGACTGGACCTCTACTTGACAATAAACGCTAAGTTTGATGAAAGTGGAAAAGCAACAAAAGCATACAAAATACAGTTTGATAGAAGATTTTTAGATTGCAAGATTACACGTCTGATACAAAAATCAATTTCCACACCAAATACAAAAAAATTCAAGCTTTTTTTCCTCCTCTCTCTTCAGGAAATGCATCAAAATGGAAACTCAAACTACTGTCTGTCTCTAAATGTTAAAAACTACATGTTCTTTTCTGCAGTTTATTTTGAATTACATAGGATTTGCAGCATAATTCATTTTTTCTTGCTAGATTTATTATTGTTATTGAGGCACTTGCAGAAATTTTGTCCTTACTGATGAATTTTTGTTTATTAAACTCTAATTTCCAACTACACAGGTGAGTTTGTGGTGCTGTGAGGGAAACTGGATTTGAACAAAAGTCGCCATTGGCTGTTACGACCTTAAGAAAAACAGGAAATTCACAATCAATCACTCAAATCCTGGTCAGTAAATTAATGTTCATACATCAAAGCATATAGCTATGTGACTTTAAACTGCACAAAAAATACATCAAAGATCATGTTTGCTATTCTGCTCCCAGACTACATATTATTTGAAAAATATACAGCCATATTTAATAAATTGGATGTTGAAGAAGTTCATTTATGCCAGAAACTCAATTAACTAAGTGAAACATAACATACTTAATAATTCAACACTGACCGATGTCTCAAGCCTTTTTCTCTGTTAAGAATAATGACGATGGTGATGATGATGATGATGATGATTTTTCACTTGCAGCTAATAAAAACATAGGATCTAAGATTAGAATATTACATAGACCAATAAACATTTTCTCATGCAGAAATGTGGGCTTAATGAAAAATCTAATACGTATTTAAAGGTTATTTCAAAAAAGTATTTTTAATCTCACAAACAAGCCTCATTGAACACATATTCAAATTTAGTAAATATGATGAGGTTTAGGATTTTAACACATTATTTATAGTTAACACTTATAAATAACAGACAAAGAGGAAATTTCCATCGTAGGTAAACCTCAACTGTGAAAGACAGTATAAAATACAATCCAAATTTTTTAATAATTAATTTGCAATAAAGAAGTGGCTCTGTAAGAAGCAGGTGAAGTTCCTGCAGTGGGCTAGACAATCTCCAGGCTTGAACCCAAAAGAAAATCTTTAGAAGAAGCTGAAGCTTTATGTTATTAACTTTATGTTATGATGTTATTAACATAAAGCTGAAGCTTTATGTTATTATCTGTATCGAGGAATAAACCCCTGCTTTGGTGTGGGAGTTCAGATGAAGAACTACAGGAAATATTATACCTCTGTAAATGCAAACAAAGGCTTCAAATACTTTTTACAAGCAATAAAATGCTAATAAATTATTTAAAATCATACAAAATGAGTTTCTGGATGTTTTTTTCTTAGATTCTGTTATTCTCAGTTGAGGTGAAACTATGACAATGAAGACCTCTCTCGTCTCTGTAAGGGCAAAGTTGGAAAATTTGTGATGTGTGAAGTACTTACTTTCTCCATCTAAGTGAAACAAAGGCTGCATGATATATGTCATATGTGACCTATATCTGATCTTTTCATGATAGTCTGAACAATACAGATCAGATTCTTTTCGAATGCGACCCAGGCCACTTGGGTATTCGTTACGTATCCAATTCAAATGTGACCTAATGTCCAGGTCGCATTCATTCGACCTGAACGTCACTGATACTCGACAAATGTCAGTATTCTACATCCTGATTCGCCCAAGTGGGAAGAAAAACAACCATGAAGGACTATAATAAGTATTAAGCTGTTAATCTGCTGGCTCTGGTCGGACAACAACTTCAAATGTGTAAACTATGCTCTGCTGTTAACATCCACGTTTACTTCCGTTAACAATGAGCACTTCTTCTTTTTATGGCGGTTGGCAAAACACTGATAACTCTGACGTTATTGCGCCCTCTACTGCGCATGCGGGACACTTTCAGGTTGTTTGCCTGTTCACACTGGACAACACATACAGGTCGCATATATTTGGAAGTGTGGAAAAGAAAAATCTGATTTGACAAAAAAATTGGAATTGGGTCACTTCAGGCTACAGTGTGAACGCAGCCAAAAAAGGAAACTTTAAGTTATTGCTGGAGGAGCCTTTAGTGCAAAATGCTATAAATGAAATCCCATTTGATGAACATAAAGAGTAAATGTGTAAGATTTAAAACCATGTAACAAGACTTCCACAAAGAAAGCTGAACTCTGCAAAAATCTCTCTGTTTAGCTGTCCTTCAACAATGCAGTGAAAATAAGAAACAGTGCCTGAAGAAAATTCAGTTATCAGAACTCTATCTGCTTTAGAGTTCTGAATTCGTACATTTTCAAGGGGTGTTCCTATACAGTTCAAATTTGCTATGTAACAAAACCAAGATATGTGGGATTGAGAAAGAAACAATGTTCATCTGTCACAAAATCAAATCTCAAAGTTGAATTTAGTGGTTTGTTCATGTGTCTTTTTAAAGAGGGGGAACATTTTGAAGCATTCATGTTGAATTTAAACATACCAGCCTGCTAAATGTTCACATAAAGTTAAACATGTGCATGTCTGGGGAATATGTTTGGAAAATATTCATCCTACTGTGTAAATGTTCATATTTGTATGCTCTTGATGACAGACCCAGTGAGGCCCATTCATCACCCTATCATCAGAACGCTATTATCACATTTATATCTAATTATATTGAAATGCACCCTTGTGCTCTCAATGTTGCACTCATCCACACAATCTAGAGAGTCTTTACCTAGAGTTTGAATAAATTGTTGTTTTGGTGACAAAATATTTGTAGCAAACATTAAGGTGGTGACACATGCAGTTTGAAATTATAGCAGTAATATTTGGTTTAGGAACACTTGTGAAAAACGAGAGCCTTATATATATATATATTTTTTTTTTTTTTTTTTTGCAGCTGCTTTGAAGCTTTTAGCACCTTTCTACTGATGATTTCTGCTTCTCTTTTATTCCCACATGTTCAAACACTAAAAGTGTTTTATGAGTTCTCTTTGAAAAGACAAACTTCCCTTTCCCCAAGTGTTTTCGGATACAAGCCAAAAGTCACCGTTGGCTTGCCGTAAAAGAATCCAGCTTCTCTATTTTTATTGGTTTCTAATCTAAATGTGCCTTAAGTTGATGTCTTGCAAAATGACAAGACTTTTGCCAAATAACAGCTTCTCAAAATATTTGTCTAAATAAATTAAATTCAAGCTACTAAAACACTATTTTCCAGAAGCCTTCAAGCTACTAGCAACTACCAAAATGATCCCACACCATATTACAACCACGTCGGTGTAATGAGTTTTGAGACTTTTGTAATGCAAAGATGTGATTAATCATATAATAGATTTTTTTTTTTTTTTTTTACCATATTCTGTAAAAAACAATAGAAACACAAATAAATCTGTAAAGGAAAAAAATGCAGAAAAATTTGAATGCAACACCATCTGGTTGCATAGTGTGCATGACATTAAACTAATACATTGTTAAAGCAATTTTCTGGATCTATTATGCTATTTTGTTACATTTTATTTAAATTTTCATCATTATTCTATACACCTTTAATGGATCATTTTGTTAGGCCAAAGTTATTCTCCCTTTATTTTTACAAAAAGCTTTTAGCAAAGACCATGAATGAGAAATACCCACTCAAAAAGCAGAATTATATGATTTATAAATAAAGATAGTTATTTAAACCTCCATTTTGATAGACTTTTAAAGAAAATGTTTCATTTAATGCAGTAGAAGTCAACTGTTTTTCAGTCTGTACACTCATATTACAAAAAAAAGAAGAAGGAAACTGGGGATATTTCTCTTACTTCGGTCTCTTTCTGAGTATGATTTGTTTCTTTTATTTTTAAGTCCTACGGGGTAAAATTATAAATGTGCTTGGTGTCCAAGCAACAAACCAACATTCAATATTTCTTGTAATGTTTGGCCATGATGATAAACTGAGGCGTATTATTGTGGGCATGTAGGTTCCTGCATGAAACGGTGCATTATTAGAACTACACAGACTCACTGCTAGTCTTTGGCTGATGTACAATAAAACAGCAGGAGGAGGGAAGAGTGGGTTGTGACTGGTAGGAAAAGCGAAAACCACTGGAAGGAGATGGATAATAAGTCTCTTTAAAAATGTGACCTGCCTTTCAGCACAGAGCAGAGACCTGCTTCAGCTCGGGAGGCAGTGCGCTTCCTGCTGAGACTGAATTACCTTAAACAAGCTAATTAAACCCCAAGAGGAACAAAAAAGGACACATAACCCGGGAACCTGCAGAGACAGTCTTCTGCATGCTGTTCAGGTGGTGGCTGAAGTTCAACAAGTTACACCAAGATAAGTTCAGAGCTGAGAAATGCAGGACATAATAGGAAAACTGATAAGGTTTTTGAGTCAAAACAAACAAATATCCATATACCTTTTGTTTCTCCTTCTGGCTCAACTGCAGTTCTGTTATTCAATGATTTCAAAAAAGATGCCAACAAACCTAAAACATTAACCAACTGTTAATAGGCAGTATTTATGGGGATATTTATGCTTTAAGCCCCATGAAGCAGATTGATGTGCAACAGCAAAAAAATAGTAATCTACATAAATAATCAGTCTCAATTATTCCCACAGTTAATCACATAATATATCAAAATCTGTCTGGGGGATCTTTTTTTTCCCCAGTGAGCATTCTTTATCACAAATTTAAGAAGGTCTGGATATTTATCAAACTTAAGATGCATAAACCAATCAAATAATCCACACATGATCAATGATTATATTTAGTTAATTACATTCATGTCTATATAGTAATGATGCAATTAAGGAGAAATACAAAGACAAATGAGATAAATTAAAGACCCAAACACTTAATGTTCTACATTTACAGGCCAGATGCAGAAAGTTTTCTGATAGAAATTAAAACTTCAAAGTTATCTGAGCTGATAGAAAATCCAGCTTTTATTAAAGGTTTGCTGACTTCTCTCTGGAGTTTAAAGAAGGAGTCTCGTGGCTTAGTTTGTTGTAATACCTAAGCTGAAATACTTAACTGTAATTTAAAATGGAAAAGTTTTGAAAAAATAAAAGGAAAGAATAGGACATTTCTGTACCAACTGCAGTTCAATGATCTGAACTAGAACATCAAGGATATAACAAGATAAACAGCCTACTGTGAGTCAGAAGAAGCTTTTAACTTTTTCAGAAACATTTGTGGCGAATGGTGTTAGCTTTTCCTAGCAATATATTTGGAGGCTCCTCTATTTTGATTAGAAATCATCTGATGTACCCGTAAAAAAAAAATCACAGCGGTAGAGCTCCGGAAGTAGAAGAAAAAGAAAAACACTGCAAGAATTTCACATATAATTTAGAGATGAATAAACTTTATAAGAAAACAACCCACAAAAATAAAAAATTACAGCAACCATCTGTCAAGATGGTGATCAGGCCTCGTACTATGTGACGTGGGTCTCTTACCAAGCCTCCCTTTGGATTTTGATTAAGCTAATTATTTCAGACCTTCTACTTTCTGTTGAGAGTTTTAAACTGGATGTCATCAAATGACGGTACTATGCAAAGGTTTTAAAACATCTCCCAAATGCCAGACTTCCTTTTGAAGTTGTCTTGATTAATAGATGTCCATATTTTTTAAAAACCTGCTTTGTACTTCTGCTGGTTTCTTTGACTTTGCTAAATTCAACCTTGACCAGCAGAACAGCAAAGAAAAAAAAAATAAATAAATAAAATAGCGACAATCAATGACCTATTTCTTACAATAATGCCAGAGATCATAGAACAACCTCAACCAGAACATACTTTGTTTCACTCCAAAGACTTGCTATGTTCAAACTCAGCACACAGATGCCTATCGCAGCGCCTAAAGTCATAAGTTTTAGATGCTGCTTCCTCTGGAGATTAATTAAAAATATATTTTTGTGACATCTTCAAAAAGTGTGGAAAGCCCTGCCAGCAAATGCAATAAAATCACTTTACTGCATAGAAAAAAGGTTGGACATTATGTCAAAGTAACATTATAGGTTTAAAGAAACCTTAGAGCTGGCCATACATTAAATAGCATTTATCATTATCATTGCCTTTATTTACCAAAAGTTTGAAACTCACTGAGACTGACCAACAGGATGTTAGTTTGCTTTTTACAGCTTTTAAAGAATGTGAATTATGTTAAACAAGTCTTTGACTAAAATACTTGGATTTATATAAAGTGGACTGAATTATTCTTAATGACAGAAATTATTTTAAAATAATTTGTATTCGGTCAATGTTCTAATATGGAAGCATATTTGAATAGTTTTTACATGACCCCAAATTGTTAATTGGTAAAAAATACTGAAAGGCATGAAGATTACTTGCTTTAGATGTGCCCTATAAAGCAACTGCTTTATCTGCCATGCTTCAGTCCCAAACTGCTCTAGGCTCTTACAATGCAAGTATAAAGACTGAACTCATTGTATTGGAAAAGCAGTTTGGAAGTAAAACTATTTTTACTTCATTTTCATGTTTTATTTGCTCTCTAGGGTCATTATTTCAGTCCAAATGTTTATAAAAATAAGCTGAAATAATCCAGATGACTTGCCAAGAGATTCTCTGTTGGGAAATAAAAAGTTTAATAGATTTGCACTGTTTAATTTACTTTGTCCTGAAACAGGAGATTACTGAGGTATATCACATGTATAAATCTCTTATATAAGGTCATTGGACTTAAATTCAATTGGAAGAATGACAATGGTAAAAATGAGTCTAAGCTGATAGAGCTGCTCTGCTAGACTGGAGATAAGTGAAGAAAAGGCTGAGCCATATGTAGAAACATGACATGGACACTCATCACACCCACAATACACTCATAAAAAGCAAAGGACAGAGAAAACCCAAAAGGCAATCAAATGTCATTAGAGGCTCAGAAAAAAATCTTCTGGCTTCTGGATTTTTCAACCCAAGAGCAAAAACTGTGAAATTTTAGTTTACTGTAAACTTGTGCCTATACAAAATAAATTCTAAGTTATTTCTGAAAATAAGTAAATAAAACAAAGTTTTGAATTTCCTCGCAGCTAAACTCTGAATAGTGGGTAAAAGTTTTGAGAATCTGCATTTGATGATAGATGAGAAAAAAAACAGTACAGCAGAGAAAAAAGCAAATAAAAATTATAATAAAAAAAGTTTTTAAAAAGCCTTTAATATAAGAGCTTTGTTTTTCCTCACAGTCTTCAGAGTCAGTAGTAAAGGTGTGTGTGGTATTGAGTGTACCTGAGTCCCCCCAGACTGGCAGGTACTCATCCTGCTGGATGTCCAGCATGATCTCCAGGCCGTTCCCAGTCCCTCCTTTCATGGTGGTGCGCAGCGTCTTCCCCTCCTCTGCCGCATTGAACATGTAGCACTTTCCATACCTGGTGAACACCTGCCAGGAGAAACAAATAACCTGTAAGAAATTATTTCTAAAATTTTGGATGTTGACACAAAACTGTGATTAAATTAAATTAAAAAAAAATAAAATCTTTTAACTAATGCAACTGTAAATGGAATTTTTTCCCCAGAAAGTTTGTTTTCTTTATTTAAAAGGCCGTAGAAGATACCATTTTGCATATTGAAGCTACAAAATTATTTTCTGAAGTACATCCCCAGGTTCCAAAATATCCAAAATGTCCTATAAACTTGCAATATATTGTGAAAACAGATGGTGTAATTAGAAAAGAACATTATGTGAAAATATTAAAGTAACATAACAACATCAGCCAGGAACAAAAAGCACAGGGAGAAATCAATCTTCAAAGTGGAAAGTGACCAAAGCTAAATTGGTCACGAAGAGGATTAGGGACAACAAATATAAATTTTGAAGAAATTAAGCTCTACTTTTGGAGTCAAACTATACAGAAAATATTTGACAAGACATATTTGTCAGTAGCTGTGTCCAGTCTTCTGAGCCAATTCATTTCATTACACAATAGATCTGAACAGCTCTCACTCGGCAATGACAAACAACTAAAGAGCTGTCAGAAGGTAAACACTTAAAAGCAGAGTCCATCATTCAGCTGGGTTTCAGAAAATATTTACCATCCACCTTCCTGTGAGTGTTGGCAACACTTCGTCAGACCTGTGTTGGAGTTAATGTGAGCGGATACTTGTTTTTCCTCTGAAGTATTTTTACCACCGTTTCACCACAAGCAACCATATGACTCAGAGGAATTTATGAATAATATACAGAGGTAAAACTGCACAGCGGTGGAAAGTATATTTTTGTGTGGGTGGGTAGATGTGTGTGTTCTACACAAGCAAAAATATCGGTGAGAGTGTATTTATGTCCCTTAAGCTCATGAATAGTAATCACCAGATGAACCGTCTATCTTGGTGCTACTGACCAAATAAAAAAAACAAAAGGAGAAGAACGGTAACCTTATATATCAAGAGTTGTGGTTTTATTTAGGCTGCAATACAAAACCAATAAAACGAAACCAGATTAAAGCTAAAAATGAATCATTTTTATACCAACTTACTGGTTGTTTCAGACGGAACCAGTAAACGGGCAACAGCATAATGGGTTCTGGCTGCCGAAACATTTCAGCATTTGACTTTCAGGTGTGGAGAGATTAAACCTGACCAGTGATTTAAACAAAATAGCAAAACTGCCTTTCACTACTTCCAGTCTCAAGCAAAACACTGCTAATGCAGCCTAATAAACGTGTTTATTAACCAGCTGATTAAAAGCATAAGTAGTGCATCTTAAAAAAATAATTTTCAAATGATATTTTGTTCATTTGTTACGACTTACGTTGGTTTAAATGACTCATAAAGTAGCTTAGAGTTCTGTGATTGCTTTGGATAATTTGAACATTAAAATCAAGAAAGGAGAATTTCAAGTGGTGAAGCTTTATGGTTTGTCATTGAACCAAAGAGCAGAGCCATTAGCATTTCTTAAACTCTTTGTCTGCTGTGTTTTAAGATAGTGATTACATGCTCTTCCTCCGTCAACAGTTTTACAGACCTTACTGATTTGGTGGCGGATGCTGCGCCGCCACAGAGGTGCAGCGCATCTCAGGAATATGAAGTGTCACATTAGAGATGCGTTCACCTCTGCAAAACAGACGCGCTCCTGACAGATACGCCAAAGCACAGAATAAATGACACGCCACAGGTTTTTGGAGCTTTGGAAAAAGGGTAAGAGAGTGGATAATATGTATTCACTCTGCAGCCATAACTCATCTGGGAGGGTTTTTAGTGGCTTTGTGGGAAAGAAAATAGAGTGGAAAGCACAGTATTGGCTATGTGCGGTCCTGGTCTGTGGAGCAGTCAGTTTTTTTAAAATCATTTTCATCCCCCAAATTACTCTAACTCTTTTTCAGTGAAGGGTTTTTAAATGACCCCCCAGATACATTTCATTACCACAGTTGTTCAAATCTCATGAAGCTGAGGTTTCACAATTAACACGCACAGCCAAATTGGTCAAAGCCTGTACTATTGAAGGTAATTACCTAGCAGTCATTTTCTCCTCTGCTACACATTTACATGAGCAAATGAACAAAGCCCAGATTGGTTCCAAAACATCTATTCTCAACATTTCCATATGTCTTTCATATGGCAAATTGCTGTTCCTGTAACTCTAGAGACCCATTTTTTATATTCTTACTGATAACCGACATGCATGGTCAAAGGTCAGGTCATCATCTTACAACACCTTAATAGTTAGATTCCAGTTCAACAACTTGGAGGTAAAGAGACTAATTAGACCTTGTGAGCAGATTTCAGTTACTTTGCATTCATCCTTTTCCTCCAGGAGCGGATGACGCCACTTCAAGTAAAACTGTCAGAGAGGAAACTGTTTTCAAACGAGCCTAGAATTGTGAAGAAAATCTCCCCAGAGGCAAGCATCAATAAATGTGATACCACTCGTTATAATATGCTATCCTGGGTGGTGTCACAGAAAAAAAAAATCTATATTGCTGCATAAATTAGGTCAATACAAGCCCCAAAGTGTCAAATGAATAATTTGTATCAGAATCAGCCATACCACATTTTTCAATGAAGAGACCAAACTGTTCAAAATGCTGCTTCTCAGTAGGATTATTCAAAATCAGTATTGGTTCAAGTCTTCACCCTTAAGACCAGTCTGTCATGAGAAGACATGTTGGATTAGGAATTTTTTTTCAAGAACTGTCAGAATCACAGATGTAATATCCTTTTCTTTTAAATTGCAACTTAGTGTGAAACCCTTGGTTGTAGTAAATGGAATCAATAAAGTCATAAAGCCACCTGTTTCCATACATACTGAGGATGAGAAGATGGAAGAGAGGAGAAAACAGGAAGGACAAACACTTTCCAGTGGAGACGCACGGACGTTTTTGTGTCAGTGCAACACGTGGGGAACACCAAGTGAGTCTTCCACCTCCACTCACTCTGTCTGCAGCTAATGCTACGTCACTTAACATTTAGCTTTACGCTCTGGTTTGTCTGTTTAATTTTTAAAAATGTCAAACTCTTTTGCTGCAAATATCACATCACCTTCCCTCCCATTCAAGTCAGAAGTCAGCGCACCAGAAAAGAGCAAGCAAGAGCACGAGCAACTTGGCTGCCAATTAAAATTCCTCCTGATCAACAAAACGCATCTCATTAGCATTCACAGCAGAGTGCGCAAACGTCTGGAGGAGCGAGGGCAAACATGGCAGGACCTGGCCTGCTTGCCGTATTGTGCCTCCTACAGAGGAGAAGTCAAAGATGACATGGCTACTGGTGTACGCTGCTGTCATGATGAAAGGTCAGCTGTTAACACCAACCACCAACAAATTAGATGCTAAACAACCTCCTGACTAAAACAAAGAACTACAAACACAGTATGTGTGCATGCATCGTAAAAAACAAAAATAAATCTTTGAATAGCTTTAAACTTGTCTCTGGACTTTTAAAAGATCTGCTTGTCATTCTGAATTAATCATTTTCTTCAGTGTTGTTCTCACTTATTTTCAGTGCTATGTTCCAAATGCTACAAACAAGTTTATTTACTGGTTAAACAGTAATTAAAGTAGAAGAAAGCTTGGTTTATTTTCCAGAAGGAGCAGAGCAGGAATCTTGCAGACATTATAGCACAAAAATAAACCCTCTGATCAAGGTCTAGAACGTAGCAATATTCTTTCAAAAAGCATTTTCCAGCCACTGTTCATAACCTTCTTTTCTTTTTTAGTGCATCTTATGGAAACAGTAAGACAGCACAAGGAGTTTGATGTTCACCTGCTGCCGTTACACCTCTGAGCTGCTGCAGAGAACAGTTCAGTATGAAGTGGGCGCAGCTCTATCAGTGCTCCATTATAGTGGAAGCTGTCACTGTCTGATTTTGTAATGAGTGCTTCATTCATGTGACTGCACATCGTCTGCTCAAGCGTTTGATTTGCAAAAGCTTGGAAAGGCTTAACAAGGGGTTTGTCTTTACAGCCATTTCACCAAAATCATATCTGAAGATAAACAAAACACCTAAATTAAGTCATAATTACATATTTGTTTCCCAGCAACATGTCATGGTCCTATTAAATTTCTTCTACCATACAGTGATTTGTAATTTGTATTGTTTTATGTTCAGTTTAATTTTGATTTAGCACATTTTTATTACAGGGTTTTTAGTAGTTTTGTATGAAATTGGTGATTTATTGAACAGTCACCAGTGGAGTAAATCTGGTGACTACTTTTTTCCTACTCCTAAAAACCCCCAAAACGTCTGCCGTTATAACATGTCTCTTAGCTACTATATTTTTAGCATGCGGGCATGATACAATGTGGGAAGTAGTGAATAGTAAATTAAAATATTTAGCAAAGTAATTATCCTACGAGTGTTAACAGTTCACAGAAGCTACTTTGTGCAATCTGGATTTATTGTTCAGCAAATCAATGCCTATTATTTGAAAGTTCAGCTTCTATTTTACAACAGAAGCAAACAAAAAAGGATATAAGGGTATTTTTTCCGGAAGCCTTAATTTGAAAGAAGAAAGAAGATGAAGTTTATGAAAAAGATCTTTGAGGGGCAAGGCAGCATTTTTCTCCGCTGTGTGGCAGCAGTAAAAGTAGCTGTACTGCTGTGGGGATAAATAATTCAGATGGCTGCTGTGGTAGCAACGGAGTTGGCCCTTAACATGAGAATGGAGGGGATTTTACTCACACACATCCAGCTGCCTCACTCATCATTATGGTTTTACACATGCCACTCCACTACCTGAAAGCCTGGCTCGCATCCCGCACAACTTAAACACTGCTGCGTCCACATTTGTCATATTAAACAAATTCTGTCATTTAGGTGACATGTTGGGAGGTTTATGGAACATATTTATCATCGCAGCCTAATGTAATTTAGCCCTGCCGCTCCATAATATTTTATTTTACAAGGCAGCTCCTAAGTGAGGCAGGACAGCGATAGGACACAGTGGATTGCAAGCAGTGCTCCCTGCAATTTATTTATGCTTTAGGAGAAAGGGGACAAGGGCGTGAACAATGAGTACACAGAGAGC
Source organism: Xiphophorus maculatus (assembly GCF_002775205.1). NCBI lineage: Eukaryota > Metazoa > Chordata > Actinopteri > Cyprinodontiformes > Poeciliidae > Xiphophorus > Xiphophorus maculatus. The sequence goes on along the minus strand of NC_036458.1, from coordinate 5,584,328 downwards.
TAGAGAGATAAACGGAGAGAGAGCGAGCGGGAAACGCATCGGGACTCAAAGGACAAACACCATACTGAATTTAAAATAAATTGCAGAGGCTGGTAGATGAACTTAATCCCACCAGCACATTGTGCTCAACTGCAACGTATAATTGCAGTCTATAATGTCCTTTAAAACATGCATCTCTTCACATTGTCTAAGAAACAAAAAGAATAATTTAGCTTTAATTCTTCCACTGATGCTTTGTGGTAATGCCACACACATCGTTGAGGCAAAATAAAGTCTTAAGTGAGTCTTGTTATACATATTATATTTTCATTACACATAAATTAGAATACTATTGAAAATTTTATTTATCTCAGTGAATTCACGTAAAAAGAAAAGTTATTCTGTACTATATATATAAATCCATTACAAACACAGAGATAAAATTCAAACAAGAGTTTATTTCGATGTTTGTGATTGTAATTCAGAGCTAATAAAAATGAAAATTAACAGCTGGATGATAAAGTGTTTTGGCCATCAAATAAACCAGTATGTGGTGAAACCCAGGTGACTGTAATCTGCAGTTACATGTGGGCAAAAAAAAGCTAATGAAATATAAAAGGCTTATGTGCAATATATGCTTATAATGGTTTTTACAAAAGAATTATGGTGCAATATATTTTTTCATAAATATGGAAAGCAAAATATCAGTTTCTCACAGCAAAACCTGGATGTTTTTCATTTTTATGTTACAAGAAATAAATAAACCAATATGTGGTTCTTTAAATTCACAGCAAGAGACTTTTATTACAGCATTTATTTATACATGGGTTTACTTCCCACCCTGACCCGAGTGTCAAGAAGACTTAGTGGCTCCAGACATTTTCTACTTAGTAAAGGTGAAGGAAAACATATCCGTCTGGTTTTTTAAAAGTTGTTGTGCAATCCCAGCATGTTTTCTAAACCTGAAAATAAAAACCATGTAGCAGTTTCATTATGGTTGTACATCTTGGTCTGTTTGCAACTAAATGACACCATTGAGCTGCCAAAGAAATGAGTCTGAGAGCAAAGTTGGTAAATGGGTGCAATGTGCAGTGAAGTGAAAATACCACTCCGTTGTAGCTAATAGTGCTGCTGTAATTGGTTGGTTTCATAATGCCAGCCTAATTTCAACACAACAAGCTCATGGACAGACCTACCCATTGCTGATCACTTCCAGGCTAACAGCTACTGCTGCAACTCAAAAGTCTCAGTGTTTTGTCTGCTGTGCTGATTGGACAAAACAATTTTCCAGTGGTAGATTGGTACAAACCACCAAAAATTATTTTTAAGAACAGCACATTTTCCCAAAGCATCAATTTAAAAACAAGGCATTCTTTATTATTACATTATGCCTCTGAATCGAATTAGCTTTCAAGGACCAACTACCTTGGTCCATTTCTTGTCAAGCCCATCGAGAAGTTACCGGCAGAGGAGTGTGAACAGGAGAGCAGCAGAGGACACAGGGACAGACGAGATCTGACGAGAGTGCTGCAGTGTAATCCATCATCATATATAGATGCACATAGCTTACCAATATGCAAAGGCCATCCCATCAGTTCCGATAGGGCCTTAAAGAAAAAGTTCAGTATTTAAGAAAATATGGGTATATACCTACTCTTCCATAAAATGACCTGAGAATGTGGAAATAAATCTCTGTGGTTCTGCAGTCACGGTGTTAAAGGCAGAAAAAAAAAAGATTGTGACCCTGGCTTATAAAAATGAAAAAATGTGAACCTGCACCTGTAAAGCTTGATGGTTCTGGTGAAATACAGTTACTCTGAGCTGTAACAGGAAGCTCACATGGGCTTTGTCGTCGGTTGCCATGAACCGTTCATGCAATTTAACAAGTACTAATTCCGGTAGCACATTTTGTAGTTCTATAAAGTGATATTATGGTGCTGACCATAATTGTAATACAATTTGTTATATTTCATGATCACTGGAGAAAAGCCCTGTAAGGACATCTGGCATGATTTTGAATGATATCCATAAAGTTTTTAACTGTAGTGTTGTATTTGCAGATATAACAAAGGTTTTTTAAGAAAGATGAACAATTTTCAAGATCTTATTCAATTCTGCTATAGGAGCAATTCAAAATAACTCTCCCAAAAATAAAAATAGGCAATTCAGTTCAATAATATTGAAATATACCATATTGATCCTAGTTATTAAACAATGCAGTCAAGGTTATTATAGAGTATTTTTTATCTAAGGAAACCAAGCAAACTTCACTTTTCAAGCTTTCATTTAATTGTTTTGTATTTTTAAGTAGAGTCATACTTGGCTGCACATTATCATGGTATTACTTTGAGAGTTTTATAAAAGCAACTACACAGCAGCATAAACTCAGACATTTTTCAGGAACACGATGCTAATGCTGCCCTTCGAAGGGCAAGTTTTATAAGAGGTGCAATCAGAAATATTCAAACACCCAAAGATCTCAAAACGGCATAAATTGGAGTTCTTTTAAAAAGCTGCCTTAGTTTACAATATATGATGCAGTACCTTTGCGTAACTGCATCATATAAAGGTAGCTATGCAACAATTATTCAATCACTTTATGCTGCACCTCCTCTCCGCTCACCCCACGCTTTGGCTATGCAAGTAGAAAGACTTTTTAGTAGTCTTTACTAAATTAAAGAAGTCTTTAATTTTCTTTGGACTAGCTGTATTTTTCCCTCATTTTCTATCTGATGTCTGAAAACCACAATCTGAGATTTAGACTCATCAAGATCATAAAAGTGGACAGGATGAGGACAAAAAAGAACTGTTCATCTTAAATTAGAGCCATTGCATCTGAGCAAATAAAAAAGGCAGTTAAAGTTTATTTGTGGTGTTGTACAGGACTTGTTTGCCACTCCATCTTGTGTGAAATGACTGCTTCTGTCAGTTTTACAGGCAGGTTGAAATAAAGCCATGAGCAGTATTAATGCTAATGTGTCCCTGGTCTATAATTCCTCATGCCATTGGCCTAAAAGATTGATGTAGCTATTAATATGTGTCGTATTTCTAAAAAAGAGAGAGCTTCAGTGAATTCCCACTTGGCTAAAAAGCCCCAACACTGTTGCTTCTCAAAATATAAAACTATTATTTAAAGCTGTAAGTCAGATCTAGCCCTAAAAAGCTTTGCCTAAAAGATTCCCACTGCTGCCGAATTCAGCATTCAGCAGCTTTTGTCAAGCTATCTTCAACAGCCTTGAAGACGGGATTTCTGTACAGAAAGAAGAAAAAATTATTTATAGTGTGCAATATTCATATCGAAGCTCTGCAACCATTCATAATATTTTACATTATAGTATATACTCTACAGGTTCACATGCTTAAGAAAAAGGGGATCAAATATGACGGAAGTTACTTCAGGTCAAAGATCACGTACTCCCTGAATATTTCACCCACTCTATACTTCCCTGAATCACACTTTCCTGATGCAAGAGTGGAAATCTTTTAAATAATTAAATGGCTTGTTCCGTTTCATTCCCCCTTTTGCTCCCCCCACAATGTGTCAATCACACCAGTGTGTGGTGGTGTTCAAATATAGCTATAGACTACAAGCTGTCACCCTGCTCTCATCAATCACTTCACACACACAGCCAGTCGTTTCTTCTTTTTCCTTTTTCTTTTTTTAATACGTCACCTCCTAGTGATGGCCAGCAGGACTCCTTTCTCACCTGTCACAATCTGCCTGTCTGTTCCAGGGTTGATGGAGAGCTGAGTAATGGGACAGGGGTGAGGGATTAATGGCAGCATCTCATCGCCTACTGGAAACCAACTTATCTGACTAGATGGCGTGTCGTCTCTTCCTCACAGTGGGGCATGAGTGGATTTCAGCTCGGCGTGGCTGCTAACACTTCACTCAGATTATCTGTGGCTTCAAAAGCGTTTGGGATAAATTCACAAGGACCCCTGCAAAGCAGTTTATTGTTCAAAGTAAGGAATTTCTCATGGTCTGTGACCTTCCCTCGGATCAATTGTTCTTCAGGCAAACGGCATTGATGCATATAAGACCCTGAAGCTTCCTGATGAGATCAATACCAGCAGTAAAGCGTAATTATCTCCAGTATCCAACTGAGCCTGCTGTTGGTTTAGAAATTATGTGGTTTAAAACTAATGTAGCTGCAAAAGCATTACTTTCATGTGCTTTATAGTGTGTGTAGCTATCCAGGTTTATGATATAGATTCAATAAAGATATAGTTATGAATTTCAAGAATGTATTTCTGTTAATTTGAATAAATCTGGATTGCAGCTAGGATCAATCCAAACTTCAAAGACTGCTGACTTGACTGTTGTCTAGGAGAAAACCTCCACACAGAGGATAAACCATAAAATGTCACTGTTTAATAAGCAACCTGTTTATAGAATTTTTTTTTTCAATTGGAAGTTGAGTGTAAGGAAAAAGTGTAGTAAAAAGAGTTTGATGTTTTTGTGTCATTTTCTGGAAGTGTTACAGCTCCACTGATTGGCCCGGCATACCTACTACATCATTTTCTGCAGCGCTGCAACCTGTCATGTGACTATTTTCCTAATCGTTTACAAAAATACACTGTGCTTGTCTAAGTGTGCAGCGGTCCTATTTTTCAATGCATCAAAATGTGGACATTGACGATTCTAAATCTTGTAAAAATGACAAAATCCCACCAAACTGAATTCATACCAATCACAAAATCTGGAACTCAGAAGCACATAATTGCAGCACCTGGACAGTTTCTGGTGACCACATGACAGAAACATGAGGGGCTGGCTGAGCAAAAATAACATCCTGCTGTCTCTGCAACATAAAAAATGACTTGGATATAAGCCACGCCAAATATAATGCAACAGAAACCCAATTTGGAATCATTTTAAACATAACATATTACACCGTTTCACTTAGAGGCAGAAGAGAAACAGCCAGAGGGGCTTGAGGAGAGATGTTAAAGGTTGCCCCTGACGCAGAAAAGGCAAAGATAATAAAGTTCCTAACATTCACTGCTAAGGATTTCAGACAGTCAACAGTTGTGAAGAGGCAAGGCTTGTTTGAGCTGTGGGATGCTCAGGATGCAGTGATCCCTTCTCTACCAGACATTATAAGGAGGGTTTGGTTGGTTTCTGAAAAAAAAAACAACAATGAGGATTTATATTCTAAGAAAGGAAGGTTTAATATCCATTAAGCCTCTGAGATAAAGTGCAGCAATAACAGACCATGACCAGTCTAGCTGCATGATAATATATCTAGGAGGGTGTATTCAAAGGAAAGAGTAAAGGTTTGAAAAAAAAAATTTTTAACCATGGTAATTATGCTTAAGTTCAGTTTCTCAGTTTTGCTTCATCATGCAGACATATTGCATGCAGACAGACAGACCTCGACTGCCTCTGAAGTGACACCATCATCTCTAATCCTTGTGGCTCTTGGACACTTTTTTTTTTTTGACATTTTAATTTAACGGAGATACAGATGTGGTGCTGAGGTATTCCATGAGCTGAGATGAGCAGCTTTAGGCTTTGATTCATACCGACTCGCAGACTGAATCAATGAATAAATGAATGCAATTATGGAGCGCATAAAAATGATTGCTGTAGACGTGCCACCTCCTTTTTAATTTGAAACTAGTGAATTCTAGCTGTAGCAGTTCACATAAAAATAACACCCATTCTCTGTTGATTTGTTATCTCAATAAACATTTTGGTAATTTTTGTCATTACAGGTTTCATATTCTGTTTAACCGAACAAGATTCATCTTGAAATAGATCATTAAAGTCAGGTGTGCATTATAATACAATTAGACTGGTTGAGAAGATAATTTTCAAATAGGAAAGTCTAGTTTCCATGGTTACTGCCACTGTAAGGTAGAAAACAATTAAACTTTTACAAAACAATTAGTCAGTGCAAGTGCACTTTAATTCAATCTTTACTAGAGTAATGAAACTAAAAAAATAATTACTTTTTGTAGTTTTATTTTAAGAGAAATGTAAAATTTGTTTTATATTTTTCATTGTTTTCACACTAAGATAATATGAACAGGAATGTAGAACTGTCAACATTATTTTTTTTTTTTATATATTTGCACTTTTAGGGTTGAAGGAAACATTTTTGGATGGTGTCTTCATTCAAAACACAACTTCAGATGCAGAGGGAAGGTCATCCTTTGAACAATCCATATAATAAAGACTAAAAAGCTCATAGTCACCAGACACAAAAACACAAAAAACAATAATCTCTGCTGGCCCTGAATGTGGAAGCTTGCTGTTTCAAATTACTCTTTTATAGCCTTCCATCCATGTGCGGAAACAGGAGCTGGTGTTTTTTGTATGTGAAGGCAGCAGTACATAAGATACCAGGCAGGGAGGAAGCCGAAGATGTTCATAAATTCATGCAAAGGAAGCAAAGTGTGAGTAAGGCACAGTGAAACGTGTCCTGCTGTTTTCGTCGTCTGTTTGGAAAAACACACACAACAATAAGGTAAAACCATCATTAGTAAAAGTTTGTGTTTGGAATTTTTCTGATTTTACAGGACCAAGACGTTTGGCCCCTACGCCTGAAAACGATGTTTTAAAGCTTTCTTTAACATTAAGCTTTAACTCCATATGCTGCATTGAGAGATCCCACTGGCTGAGTAAAAGACTGCATTTACGAAGAAACCTTGGATCCAAGTAAAGTACAGCCTGCTGTCTGTTTATCCAACGACTCCACCTCAGTCAAATAGAAGACTTAGTGTTTTCATACCTACTAGTCTAGTAGACTTGATTCGATTGGAGACCAAAATTGCAACATTTGTTAAATTTTCAGCTGATGTGATTTGCTTTCACACTTCACTGTGTCAAAAGAACCAAACCCATTTAAAAACCTGATCCCAGTGGGACTGCATCAAGAACCACTGAAGGAAAAGACACAAAACCCTCTGAAGAAGACACAGAGAGCGACCTTCTTCTTCACAAAGTGTAAACAGAGTGTAGTGGAGTCAGATTTAAGCAGTTGTAGCATTTCTCTCTTGTCTTTGGCCAATATGGCCAAAGAGTCCGTTCTCCCACAAGCACTAGATGCTTGTTATATTTTGGTTATATTTACCCAGAATGCTCTGCACTTTAGTACGCTTCCTGTTTTTGGAGCGGGATTTTCTTTGTTTTTGGCTGAACTGCTAATCTCATCAAGCTTGCCGGCTGTCAGCCATATTTGTTTTTGGTGCCATCTTGGAACGCTGGTCACTACAGTCACTCAGATGGCTCGTTAACAAAACTAAGAACCAGTTCTATTAATTTACATTGCAGCAAATAATTATTGAAACATTTTTTAAAATCAAAATAGTATTTTTATTTTCCTGTCTGCTCTAGACAGCTGTTTGAATACCTCGCAACGATTGCTCTTTCTTAGCTTTCGGAGCTAATTTGCCTCAATTTCAATTTTTCAAAATAATGGGTTCTAAACATTATTCTTTCCTGTGACATACCTGAAAAGTTTTTGTCAGTTTTAGTTTTATTCTTAATTTTCTTGTAGTTTGTTGGCTTTTATTGTTCTATTCAATGTTACTTAGTAGTTTAGTTGAATTCTATTAGCATGTTTAGAACGTTTATTGACCAAAGTATCAACTGAAAGTTTCAGTATTTTGTTAATATTTCTAGTATTCTGGGGAGAAGTTGTTCATATTTATAGTGTGTATGTGACTGCTGTTTGAAAACTGAGAAGACAGTTTTCTAGAAAAGGGCATTTTAAATCTGCTTCTCTATTTATTTTTGGTTTTTATTTGAACTTTCAAGACTTGTAGGTTTTGCGGCTGTAAGACGGTATGAAGTTTTACATCATATCCTATAAATAATTCTCTTATTGTAAATCTTCTGGACATTTCGGTGAAATATGGCAAGTATTTGCCATATTTTCTCCTTTTTTAAATATTATTCATAAAGATAAAGTATAACAGTTTCCATAGAAATCTTGATTTCTCTCCTTAACCATGTGATATTTTTTCTCACAATGTAAGAAATGGTGAGGATACAATTGGTTTACTATGAAGGATGATCATAAAAAAACTTATATGTTTTTCTGACAGCAGCTTGCAGCTGCCTGAAAGAGAAAAATGTCATATCTGCTGTGAGGCAAAGCTGTTGATCCATGACAATGAGACAACAGACATTTCAACAACAGAAATGAACTTGTGATCACAAAAATATCTTTTGTTTTTCCAGCTAAAATTTAACAAACTACATTTCTGCTTCAGAGTAACCACGAAGAGACAAGAGAAGGTTTAGAGTCGTGGTGCTTTCTGGCAGGCGGAAAAGAAGCTGGCAAAAGGAATGGTAAATCTCTGCTGATGGAGATTGTTGGCCAATTGTTTCAATCATATTAAATGAATAAAATGCCAAGAGTGGGAGGATTCCCTCGCACATTGAGGATTATGTTAAACGCCAACCATTCTGTGAAGGCATAATTGCCACAACAGTGGCAAAAATAATAATCATCTGCTTGCCAAACCCTCCAATTTGCATCTTAAGTGAGATTTGTTTGCGTTTCTTCATAACTGCTTCATCAGCAAGTGAATTACCATGAACATAGGGCCGGCCTGAACAATAAGGGGGCAAAAAACTGGACGTATTTTTCCTTCAGGTCCAACATGATTAGAATTCAGTGAAACACATTAATACTGTCCCCTTTGATTGCATTAACATTTATTTCAGACTCAGAGCTGAAAAGTAGTATTCTCTCCTTTAACCCTTTAGCCCGCACCGGAACGCCCACGTGCCGTTTTTCCTTCGTATTTTCTGGGAGTGAGATTTAAGGGTTTAAACTCCAAATTGTTCAAGAACAGCAGCTGATTTAATTTGGGTATACCTTTACAGGCGTTTTTGGTGATTTTGGGGGCGAAGGTTAAAAGGTTAAAAAATGATTAAATTAGCTTCACCACAGTTCAGTTATTGTTCCAGAGTGCATCTGACATCTCAGAGAATTTTTGCTGCTAAACAGAAAACCTAAGTGGTTCAGTCAGATTTCTAGCTACAGTACATGCTCAGGGAAATGAGCTCATCAAATATACAGCAGACGTTCTGGACACTTTTTAAACTCCATGGGAACAGCAAATCCACACTGTCTTCATATGTACAGGTTCTTACTGTCAGTATGTACTGTCAGTCACATTCTGTCATGTCTCAATCCTACAGATGACACATTATGATCAGGAAACTTGTGGTTGTGTTTCAATCTGCAAACACCCATTGTACCAGCATATTTAAAAACAGACAAGACTGCAGTATCAATTATGGCTTTATTTTCTGCAGGATGTCTGAAATCAGTAAGTGACCATTATGACCAATTTTAACAGCAGTTGAAAACAAAAAGTGGATTCAAACGCAGAAGCGGTTTCAAACGATTTCCTGTAACCTATCTCATTTTGTTGAAGGATTCTGAATGTGTTCCAGTCTATTTTCAGTCACGAGTAAGAAAATATTTATACAGAAAAAGATTGAAAGTAAACTCAGAATATCATAACCTGACAACTTAATAACAGCAGGCAACCAAAAACAGTCAACACTGTGGATGAAAACACATAATGGAAGAAATAAGAGGAAATTAACATGTTGAGCAGTTCTAAAAGTTAAAGATTATGACCTGCAACAAGATAAAATACAGTTTTACTTCTGTAAAAAACATAAATCTGAGATAGCAGTGAGCATGCATGACAAACTAGAACAACTGATGGTTGCTGTTCTAGTTTAGTTGAACAAAGACTATTAGTTAGCAATCAGTATGAGTTCTACTTATATTTGGTCAAAATAGATGACATCCACACAAGACGAGTTCCTTGAATATAACCAAAATAAATCAACTACTACTACCAAAATAAAATACTTTTCCACAAAACCTAACTTGGCTTACTGGTTTCACGACTCTCCGTAAGCAGACCTAAACTCAGCAGACTGAATTTTACATGGGAAGGTACAATCCATAACATGAATGTGTAGTTCAAAGAGCAGCAAAAGATGACACAATCATTTCTGATTTCAAAGGATTTCAAATATTTCTAGTGTCTTCTCCTCTAGAAAGATACATTTCTTTCACATCTCTTTTAAACTTTATCTGTTAAATTACTCAAATAAAATTGCATTTTTCTCCAATGTTTTTATTTCTTTTCATCCCACTCTGTACTGATGCTTTTAACTTTCTTAATCTCTTTCTCTACAATTTGGAAATAATTCTAGGTATTCTTCCAGTCTCTACCTGGTGGAAATCAATCATCCATACTCAATTATCTGCATAATTTGTCTCCACACACAGCAACACTCACACTTGAAGAAAAGGCTGCATTAAAATTCTATGTCAATTAATACATCGTGACAGATCCACACAGTAATTTTAATAAAGATAAAAGAGCATCATGGGTTTGGAAAAATCATACTTATGATTGACTGCCATTCAAAATGGTGGAAATCCGTTATTTTACCAGAGTTTTGTGTTTAATCTTCAGAATAGGGCTTATTTTGACAGCAGGGATGTCACATGGAATCAACAGTTCAGGACTTTAGTCTACAAAAATGTAAAGAAAATAGAAGAACGGACTCACTTGACATATGGAACCACTATGTGCTGATGATTTCTGGCACAGTGAATCAAATGAGCCCTGAAGATTGTGAGCATTTTCATCTGTAGCGCTCTGTTTTATTATCCCTGACAAGCTTAAGCATAAGTCCTGACAGGACTCCACTGCGTAGTGATTCTAAACGTATCAGGATCTCTCACATCAACATTTCTTAACTCTTTGAGTTACAGGGGTCTCATGTCTCAAGAGCCTTGGCTGGACTATCTTGATAAAAACTGCAATGTTGTTCCTTAAGTTATTAATAAACAGACCGCAAAGAACTTGCATGAACTTGCTTCTTTATTTTACAACACAATTCACTGCCCTTTGCTAATATGCATATGCTAGTTTTATTCTAAGTTGCAGTTGAGGACCGGGGTTGCAGAACTCTGCTCTAAATGTTTGGCACTAAAACTACAGGATACAGGGTTGAGTCTGTAAAGTTGAGGAAAGAGCAATGTGGTCGGTGGTGAACTTTGAGTTGAATCCTGCTCTCATCATCTCACAAAGACATTTAACATCATTGGCAGATCAAAGAAAGCCAGGTTGGTACCTTTAGCAATCCCTGCACTCTGCACATTGGTGAGATGTGCTAAATAATGTGTCTTAAAGTGAAAGACTGTGCAGGAAAATGAGATTTTCAGTGAATCAGTCGAATGGTAGTAAGTTACCAGAGTAGTATGGATAATATTACTGGATCTGTGAGAAGAAAAGTGGCATGGACAGCTAAAGTGTAATTGGGGAGCCATCATCTGAAGTGAATACAGCTGATCTTGCATTTTCCATTATGTCAGAATTGTGGGACATCTCCTTCCATTTCTGTTCCTCTTACAGAAGTCCTCACTGAGAAAGCCTCAGCTTCCTGTAAATTCGTGGTCGGAGCCAAGATAATGTCTATGTTGTCTCGTTCGGCAGCATGAAATTGGATAAAGTGATGGGAAATGGAAGAACAGCCACGGCAGAAAACACTGGGAACAGATGTGCCAAATATATAAGAAGACATTTCCTTTAGTTTTTTAATATTCACAGGGACAGGGAGCGTGGGTGGAGGGACACAGCCGCGTGAAAGCTGATTAAATTACTGCCAGCAGTCTGGATGCATTTTGTGTGCGAGCATGTCTCTGTGTCGAGGATCCAGCCACTTACAAATAAGAATAGTGTACTTGAAGTAAGAGCCTCTCTTTAAAGTATCCCATTAAGAGATTTTCAGTCATCCTGTGCAGAACTGCTAAACTAATATTTGAGTCCAGAGAAGCCTTTATGTGCTTTGCACATCAGGAGGTCTGTTGGTGGAATCTCTACAGCGCTTGCAGGAATTTAATGAATAGATAAAAAACTACACACATACAAAAACAGAATGCTTAGCTGTGAGAATGCACAGTTGTACTCCATTTATTCTTGGTAGAGCTTTTACAGTTCAGATTTTAATTGAGTGCAACTAAGGAAAGTATTTCATTTAACCCTGTAACCATATTTACAAAGGTCTAAATTGTAGTCAGTACACAAGTAAGCAACTGAAATCACATAACTGATCAGAAGAGGAAGATGCCAAAAGCTGCATGCTTAATTTTGTAACTGAGATTTAAGACAACTTGGAGCCATGCTTTGTCTTTGATAATACTGGAACTAATGTGAAATCCAGTTGTGTATCCATCCATTTCAAGAAGTGAAGCTGCACAAACTAAGGGAGAATTTGATAATGAAAGATAATACTAAGTTTGGAGTGCAAAATCAAGCAGGGTCAGACAGGATGTCAAGAGCAAAAGGGTATATTGATATCTTCAAGAATGAAAACAAGAGCTGAGTAAAAACAGTTCTCAACATTGTGAACCATCTATGGACAACATAAGCAGCTAAATGAGGTTTCATTGCAGCGTAGTCATGAAGTCAAGCTGAGGAGCTCAGTTTGGGCAAATGATCAAGCTGACTTGACCCTTTGGAAGTTTTACAAACATCTCTTTGGAGTAGAAGCCAATCTGGGAATAGGGTGAATACCCTGAACTTCGTACTTTGTTCACACAAAGAGCAAGCTTTTTAATGGAATGTTTAAAATGTTTATGGTGGTAAGATGGCGTAGTTGAAAGTACGCCTTAGAACTCATACTTTGTTGTTTTGGCCTTTTCTTCAAAAACCGAGTCTGGGTTAGTCAGTCTGTGTCATTTACTGTAAATTACTTCAGTTACCAAGTTCAGATATAGAGTTGTGCAACAAGTCCAGCCTCTACTCTGGCAAAGCACAGATTTTGGAAGGACATACCCAGAGAGATAATTAAATGTAGGAGTTTAAAGCTGCTACAGCTGGCCCAATCTGCCCACAGCAGTGTGGAAAAAAACTGTATTAAAGCCCATTCCAGCATGTGATTTATTGGGCTCTGCTGCAACCATAATGGCTGAAAAAGAAGCGCTACATCAGGTACCAAAGAGTAAAACAGTATAAGGATGTCCATCTCCTTGTTGGACCTTTCAAAGCACCACAGCAGAGCAAGGTCTTTGTCTGTAAAGCCACAATACCAGGGAAAATGTTTGTTCTGTCAATCAATACAAGCTGTTTTTATCCATTAACACTTGGAGAAAAAAAGACAATATGCTACCTCTTCTTTTTTCTGTAATCTCCAAATACAACCTAAACAAAACAACACAGAGGTCGTGTCTCTTTACGTTCCACATTCAGCACAGAAGACAGTGACAAATGTCAAGCCTTCAATCATGGGTACCTGGCCTTCCTACAACTAAAGGTGCCAGACACATTTTGTTTTTCACATCAAAACATTGATGACAAGCAGAACTTAAAGAGGTGAATCTCTTTCACCTTCTGAACATCACCTCCCCTGAGTAAAGCAGTCACCACACAACATTACCTCCCTTAAATATCAAGCAGAATTATTTCCGAAACCGCCCCATCATCTGTCACCTACATACAAAAGCTTTTTTTTGCTTTTTTTCCCCATGCTTTCTAAACTTGACTTAATGGCTAAGCTCACGCCACTGCAGCAAAAAGTCAGAAGGCTTTGCTCCAAAAAGCATGTGAATGCTCAGAGGTGGAGAGAGCAGGTCCATCTGTTCATGTATACGTCCATCTGTTCCACCGATTCACCCTTTCCATCTACATAACCATCTACACTGTACTACTGCAATGATTAGGTAACTGGCTTTTACAACTCACATTTCTAACTAAATACTGTGGCATCACACTTTTGGCTGAAAAGAAAGAAAAAAAAATGTTTTAAAATCCTAAAAGCTCAAATATTTAGTCTGTGGGTACTGATAAAAATTTAAAGACAACTGTTACTTTTTTATTTTACTTGCAAAAGCTTGAGCTATACCAGTTTTGAGGTATTAATCTAAAAAAAATCTTTTTTCCACTGAAAACATCTGAAATGGATACACACGTTGGACCTTACATCGACAACACTTTGGTGCTTTTTTCAGCTTTCTGGCACATTTTCTACAAAATTATTTTATTTTTTTTACATAAAATAGTTTTTGAAAGGTTTAGCTACAACTTTATTTATTAGCTATGGGTTATTACAAATTTTGCATTTTAAATTTTGTTTTCCTTATCCCCCGAAGCCTTTCTTTAAGAAGCTGTTATATTCATTTGTGCCTCTAGCTAAAATGGGCTGAAACTCCAACATTACATTTCAACAGTATGATCATATTCATATTAGAATATCCAGTACTATGGGGCTTGTTTGTCAGTCTAATGCACCGTTTGAACTTAACCTTTGAGCATATAAACAATTTTCATTCAACCAATAAAAACCAAATAATTTTGAGTTGAGTTCCACAAAAAATCCATAGAGAGATAACCTTAAATTAGTGGGCATCCACTGTATTTGCAACATAAAGAATGCTAAACTCTAATCTGTCAAAGAATGAGGAAAAAGGAAAAAAAACAGCCTAGAAAAATTTTGATTTACTTATTAGAACAATATCTATTTTTGCTTTTTGTTAGAGTCTGACCAATTCTGTTTTTAGCAAACGTCCTTCTCTGTTTACAGAACAGTTAAAAACTAAAACATGTGAACATTATTTTGTTGACCATGAAAGAATATTTCTTTAAAAAAGCTACCTTTTCCTTGACAGAGTTAGTAGTTGTTTTTAGTCACTTGTGGCCTTGATTGAACAAAAGAATTGATAGGAAAGGGAAGGAGAAGACATGAAGCAAATGGTCTGAGACTGAAAATCAAAACCAGGACAATCGCATCAAGAACTACAGCATCTGCACATGATGCACACAGTCTACCAACAGAGCCACCCAGTGCCCACTGGCAGTACTTTTTATTCCAATAGAAATAGACAAAAATGCCTTATAGCAAATCGTACAGTAAAGGTTTGACTTTTTTCTTCATTTAATATTATAAAACAAATACATTCAGTTTTAAAAACAGGAACAAGAACAACTTTCGAAAGTAATTTAATAACAGACAAGTGGTTGGAGTAAAATCAAATCTCAGTGTGGTACCAGAAAAGGATCATTATTTACCGTATATGGCTAAAAAGAGGAAGAGGTCCAATATAAATTGAATTACTCCCTTTAGAAAACAGCTCATGACTCATTAGTTCTCCTGCCATTTACAGCAGGATCGCTTTCTCCAGTTATATCATGGTTAAATACTATATGGTCGCCATTACTTTATACATGATACTGGTGCAGCCTTTGCAGGGTAAGTAACATTTCTGCCCTCCACTGAGCCTTTATCAACACCAGCAGGTATGCCACCAGGTTCCCTCCAACCTGAATTCATTACATTTCTGCAAAGCGTGAGCAAAACAAGAAAAATGGTTGCTGGTAACATTTAACAATATGTGTTTCTACGGGAGGGAATAATAGCTAAATAAATATAAAAATAAAAACATAACCTGCCAGCTACAGGCTACCATTGACACATACATTGTTGCCTCCTGTATGTGGGAGCAGCACGCGCTCAGTGTGAGGAATAATGATCTTTACTGGAGAAGAGAAATGATTAATGATCCTCCCACCACTGACACAGACACTGTATGGAGCACAAATTTGGTTGCTTGCTCACATTAGGAATAAAATTTAAGAGCAACAAGCAGCTGTGTGGGCTGCGGGTTACGTGGGAATGTTAAGCGCTGCGTGTGGATTTAAGAAATGCAGTAACAAAGTGTTGCTTGTCTGAGACGTCACTGGAAAAAAGAGAGACGTGAAAAATGAAAAGCAACATAAAAACAAGATTCTGGCTGAGACAAAGTTAGCTTTCATTCATTATGTAGACACTTCAATAAGGAGATAGGATCAGAGAATTGATTATATTCAAAGTGTCTCGAGCCAAGCCAGTATTCAGTTAATTTGCCAAATCTTCAGCAGGTTTCACAGATAAGGTCAGCTCATTATTTATTCCTCGTATTTTATCTAATTTCTTGGTTCATTTTTCAGTCTTAATCTCAGAGTCTTAACATCACTCATTAAAATGGCCCTCATTTAGGAAGCAAAACTCCACCATGACAGCACTCTGTTTTACATTAATCATTTTATCTCTGTGAAGCTGGCCCAGAGCTAACCCCAATTACCTGATTGGCAGTGAAAGGAAACAAATGTGGGCGTTGTCAGAAATGATGTGTTGACATGTCTATAATGATAAAACTGAAGAAAAGATGAGACTACCTTCCCTCTCCGGTCTGTTTTCAAAAAGTAAAGAACGTGAACTTGTTTTTTTTAAGCAGGACTGTTTGCCAGCACAGAAACACTCTGAAATAACTTGTCCAATTAACTTTATTTTAAGGTTCACTGGGATTTTCTGTAATTTGATTAAGCCAACAAGACCAAACATGTTTGTCCATGGCCTTTTAGAAAAACACATGAAAGCCTTTTCTGACCTTTGATGAAGACAAATGCGTGTGTGGAATACAAAACGCAATCTCCCAGATTCTGATGTGTTTTTTCTACATATTCTGTGGGCCAAACTAAGCCTTTCACTGTTCCACAAGTGTAGCGTTAATATGTCTTGTCATTTGTGTTAAAATATTTAGCTGCTCACACTCTGTAAATAACAGAGGGAAAAATAAAAATAATGAATATTACAGTAAGTGTTAATAATTCATATAAATTGTATACCTACTTGGAAACACCTTGTTCTTTTCTAGCACCCTGTTCAGAGTCTTGGGCTGAGCATCATTAATAAAGAAAAAGGCAGATAGAGGTATTTGCCGCCAGGTATGTCGTCAGCTCCCAGTCACTTTCGCACTTAGCGGCGGACACCCACAGGGAGAGTGCTTGATGAGGCATTTCTGCATGAGGGGGGCAGCTGGTGTGTCCCATGGAGCCGAATCAGGACGGGAGGGGCCCTGAAAGCCTTTTTAGAGGCTCTGCTCTGATAACGTAAGGAAAGGATGTACTGTGAATTGTTCATCTCAACTGACCCAGACCTGTGGGAGGTAGAGCTGAAGTGAAATCCTGACGTGATCAGTGGTGGTGATCCACTTTTCACTCTCTCTGCTTGTAACCAGTTGGGGAGTGTCCTTCAGTTTATCCAGTTATCACCATGGGAAACTTCACTAACAACCTCACTTTCAACTTCCAAGACAGGTAGCAAGGAACAATGAACTCTTGGGGTATTTTGGATGCTTGGTTTTCCAACATAGACGTCTTCCTAACAGGTTTGCACAAGCCAGACTTTAATTTTAAGATTGGTCTATTGTGTCTGTGTTTTTCGACTTACAAACCTTTCAATGTACCTTTATTCTCACAAAAAAATTCCTGCTTTTTTTATTAGTATAAAGACGGCTTTGTTAACCGATGGTCTTTCTGCATCTTTGCGTTGCAGTTTTGGTCATTTTGTCAGTCACAGACAGAAAATTTCATACTGACTGGTACATCTATTCCAGTCTTAGGGACACAGTGTACCTGCTAACAATGAGCTAAAATAGCTTCTCTGCTGTTATGTGAAATTATGAGCTGATAGTCATTTCAATTATCAGCTTGTCCTGAACTTAAAGGACAGTGTCCTGAAAATTTTAGGTGTGAAATTGGTCAAACACACCTGAATCAAACAGAGGTACTCCACATGTCTGCTAATTGCGATTTTTTTTATTCAGGTGTGTTAAAGTGGAGAAACATCTTCAAGTTTTACGACACAAGCTTTTGCTAACGGGTCTTAGACATATGAGTCATAAAGTAAACCTTTTCTATGCTGCTTTGTGATTAATTAAATATTATATTCAAGCTATAAAAAATAATGACAATGTCTACTTCTACAACTCCACATTAATTTGAATTGAATCATAAGTCCTGGTTGTCAAATATTATTCTGTTGTAGGTTTCAGAGCCATCTGTATGAGACAGTTTCTGACAACTTTTAAACTTTTAGACAAATATTACAAATGCAGATCTTGCAGAGGTAATCTTAATTTGTTTAAGATAAATCATTTTGAGGAGGTGGTAGAACAAAGTAGGCTTCATAATGAAGAGATCTATTAAGCATTTATGATAATATGCTGTTCTGGTGCATTTGAAGGATAATAAGGAAACAATCCTCATGGTATCTTTAATCGGATTATGGATGTTATCTTAACAAGCTGGTTATGATTGGCTAATATTCAGCTACAAAATGCTAAGATGCAGTAAATCCAAAATATTATGCCAACCAAAAATAGCATGACAACACCAAAGACTCAGCATAATTTCAGACAACTCTGCAGAGTCTTTTATTAGTGTGTCACCTCCACAACAGGCGTGTTTATTTCTCAGCCAACAAGCCCTATGGGGACACAATAAATTACAGCAGGTGCACTTATAAGCCAATAAAACTATTTCTGTGGCAGCTTACAAGACATCTAACATTCATAAGAGCAGCCAAAATGAACCAATTACAAATACAGAGTGTCATGTAGAGAAGTGAGCAGAGGAAAAACTGGGTCTAATTTCAGCAGGAAGCAATTGCTGCTCATTTATGGTTTGGCTTTCTGTTTACTAGTCAGTGCAGTTGTGAGTGGAAATAAGCACCACATATTCACCTTGTCTGTTTATGTTATGCTTTATAAATAGAATGGGTTTTACATAATGGAGGCAAACGTTTTTTAAAATCTGTTACGATCTTCTCATATGTGACAGCATTAAATAAAAGTTGCAGTTTTATCATTTGTTTGATTGATGATTGATTGTTTGAAAGCCATTCATTTCTCCTGTAAGTTGAATCATCTGTGAGGAAAAAGTTTCAAGTGTCTCCTCACATGATAACTTTAAATAAATCAATAAAAGGGTTAGACAGCTGCTTATTCTCTAATGCCTGAGCTTCATTTCTTTTGTAATTTTTTCCTTAGACTTATTCAATAATATTTCTTGGATGTTTTCATTTTTTGTATTTTTGGCATTTAATTTCAGCATTTTGACATAACTCTTTCCATGTAGGTTTGGCAGCCTATGTGCCTTTGTTCATTTTTCTGTGGCAGGATCAATCTTTAACTGTCCCACTTGTCTTGATGTAAATGCATCCCTCTAACACTTGGTCCCAGACATTCAAAGGAGACGAAAATGAGCCCACTGTGAGGCTAGTAATTCACCCACAGGATTTACTAACACTCCTGACAGCTGTCAGTGCAGCAGCCCATAATTACTTATGCTGAAAAAAAAATCAATCGCAGTATTAGATAGTAGTTACTGTGAATGGTGCTGAGGACTTTGATGGAATGCACAACATTTTTCTCGCTATTTCATCAACAATTTAAATTCTTAACTCATCAGAAAGGGAGTGAGTGAATTTTATGATAGAAATAAACAATATAACCAACAGAGTGGATGCCCAAAAACAAAAATACTCCGAACATTTGTAGATCCTTAACTTACTGTACAGAGGTCACTGACTCTCCCATTTCTTCATGTTTTCTTGCCAAGGAGTAAGAGCTTCTTGAAATCTTTTAAAGTGGCTGTAGGGAAAATCTCTTCTATAGCTTGTCAAACGTCTAGCACAGAAAAAATGCACCAAAGTCAAGTGATGAAAGAGGAATGAACATTGCTGTGCAAGTGTCTCGAGTCATCACTTATTTCTTTATATTCTTCCAAACTTCACTGTTCATGTTTGAGGTATATTTTTCTATCAATAGTTCTTCGTGTTTTCTGAAGATCCATAAAGTTGGAGTTTGACCACTTTTTCTTTATTAAATATTAAAATGTTTATTTTCATCCGATATTTGCTAAAAATCGGCGATGCTAATATATCATGTATTGATAAATTACTACTAATTATAAAAGAGTACAAGACGGAATGCTTATTCTCATTTCCGAAACCTAATATTATACCTGATCTGCTTTCAGAAGAGCTGAATTATTTTCTGGAATAAGACTTTTGATAAATATCAATTTGCTTTTCTGAAATATAGTCAACTGATATTGCATTGTTTAAAGTGTCAAGTGGCATCATGAGGGCTAAAGATGCTGCACAATTTACTGCTTCGTTTCACCTTTCACACATTTGCGGCTATCAATTAACATTTTAATAAGCAATTTTCATAATTTGGTAGGAATCTCTGAAACTGTTTCAGAGTGACACTGTCAAAATGATGCTTAAGTGTCCATATAAACAACATTATGTCAGTCTCTACTGATCTAATATGTGGAGAACACTAAGATTCTGTTTTATGCACACTTTGTTTTTTGGGTGTGTATTAATAACACATATTAATACATTTCATAACATACTTTATCACTTTTATGGAGATGACATTCAGCTGTATTGCTTCTTCAGAAATGTTGCGTTATTCTTATTGTTAGATAATACAAGGTAACAGAGAATCCTATAATGTAGCATTCCCTGTTACAAGGTAGCATTCATTAATTAGCATTAATGTAATAACATCCCATTAATGTTATTAATGTTACCACATTAATGTTATTAATGTGGTAACATTAATAATGTAGCCCACATGCTGACTATGTTCAACCTTTATGAGTATTGTGTAATATGAAGCAAAATGTCTGGTGAAGTTGCCAGGGCTACGTTGACATTTCCAACTTCTACCTCATGAAGAACCTGGTGAGTGTATAAAGCAGTGATTTTATTAGAGTAGGACTCATTTGTATAAGCAAATGCTTATTCTTAAATAACTGAATAGTTATCAGAGTTATCTCTAGCCTTGACAAAGAAATTAAACATTGTTTTAGACTTTTGCAAAGTTCAGTAAAAAGTGGCAGATGTAGGGGAACAGACAGTTGGAGCTCACAATAAACACAACGGGTAAGGACAGTGTCACTGTAAATAATGAGCTTGGGGACATTCTTTTTTCCCCCAGCCCTCCTTATGTTTGGAGAGGCCAGTCACCAACTGGTCTGCAGGCTAATTGACTTTTAATTAGTATCTGATCTAACACAGAAGCAGCCACGCATTTTCCAGAGGCCAGCCCTGCCGTCTTGATACCAAGGTTATCACAAAATGTCCTTTAGCATCAGATAAAAGAATCAACCGCATCACCTGCGCTGTGCACGTGAGGAGGCTTCTCCTGGGCATGCTGCTCTGCTATACTTGCAACAAGATGCAACAAAATTCATAGAAAGGAAATTACTTGTAAAATAGTTTAAATGCTACATATACATATACTTCCACTGACATTTTAAATGGAATAAAATAACTGTAATAATACACACAGAAGCACAAAATGAGTCGTATATATGTTATTAAGTTCTTATATTAAAAGGTATTAAGAAAGACAATTTACATAAAATATCAACTTCTGAGAGTTACAGTAATATCAAAATGGAGGATTTAATTAAAACTACTAAAGAAAATGAACATTTGTTGCATATTTTTACAAAAATGTCTGCTAATAGCCATTTATGTGGAATTTTATGGTAAATGTTTTTGAAAACATTTTCAACGGTATTTGGAAGTGCAGTGCATTAAAATCCATGTCCCTAGTGAAGAATGCCAGAAAGAATAAGAATACAGAATACAGAGTACTAAAGCTCTCCAAAAATATTGTTAATCTATAAAACAAAGAAATTCTATCAACCTGATTGGATCTGTTGTCCTACGGAGCACATTTGTTTAGAATAACAGACTTGTACTCAGTGTAATGGTTCACAAAACTGACTTCTCTTTACACACAAAAGAACATGGTATCAGCTTTATAATCCTAACAAGTGTTCTTAACAAAATAAAAAATACACAATAGTTAATTTGCTGTTTCAGGAAACTGAAAATGCTCCAGTTGTTTTTGTTTTTTTTATCTCCATTAATGTTATCCAAGCAACTTTTCTTCCATTTTGATTTGGCTATTTAGACTCAAACCATGGAGGCCAGAGGTGGAGGAGGACCTGAGGCAATCTCAGCAGAAAGAGGATATAAACCCCTTCAGCATGGTTCTGGGACTCCCCCAGGGTTTTCTATAAGTGGAATAAACTAGACAAAAATGCACTGGGCAAAAAACAGAAGACCGAGATGTGCAATACCAAAACCGCCTGACCTGATTTCTCCAATTCAAGCTCCCCTGGATTGCCAAAGGCCAAAACCCATAAAAGAAATTTCATTTCTGTTTCTCGTGCCCAAAATCTCCTTTTGTCACAAGCTAAATGTAATGATGACAGGGAAGAATTTAATCGTTGCATTGAAAGATAAATTTAAGTTTCTTCTTGATTTGACAGATCATCCAATCCCTCCGACTCCAGTTCACCTGCTACACCTTTAATCCATTCCACTGTACTGACCTTAAAGACACTTTCCAGTTTCAGCTGATCAAAGCTTTAGCCTGGACACAATTCAAAATAATTTAGTTTTTCTTTCTTGTGTCTGGGATCCTGTTCCTTCCATCATGGCCCCAAATTTCATGACCAAAGTTGAGGGTTGAATTGTAAATGATGGTCAAGATAATTTAGGGGAAATTCAAGCTGCTGTTTTACGTAACCAAAATATTTTCTGCCATTTTACTGGGCTGCAATTTGGCGACAATTTCTAAGGCAGGCACCCTTTGAAGAAATTTTATTTCAATTTGCTTCAGTCAAGAAACAATCATCAAATTTACTTGGCATATTTAACGGCTGGACTGTAGAGTGTCCAATAAACCAAGGGATTCAAACTTTTACTCAACTCCTTTGCAGAGATCAGTAAAATAAATCTATCTGATTACTAAGGAATATAATTCCTCAGTAGGACACACAAACTACTAAAGTAGAGACACAGAGATATACCTTTTTTATAAACTTTTTTAGTGCTCTACAAAGTAGAAATAAACAATTAAAGGTCACTTTCTTTTTCATCAATCTCAGGTCTCCGCAGTCAGCCTCGTCCTCTCCTCTTATTTCGAATCGACGCAGAGAGAGGAGCGCTGGGTCTGAATAATAAGCTTTAATGTGATGATTGTCAAGGCATTCTCCCTTGCAGTGAAAGTGCCTGTCAGCAGCAGATCAACACCTCCACCCTGAACTCAAAGGCCTGTCATGGCCGCCAAGGTCTGAGTTTGGCTTCAGGCAGACAGAGGATGAAACGGATATGAGCTGACAAGTAGGTGAAACACAGCAAAGAAAATATAATTTATTCTTTTAAAGTTAGCAACTTTCTGCTCAACAAAGCGAAAATCAAACAAAAAAAAGGAGAATTTAATTACAACTGAAGTGGGAGTGCAATAATATGAGCTCATCAAGTCTCTGTTTCTGCAAGGTGTTTGAGTGAGAACAGGTGAGTAATCTGAGTCTGATTATAATCTCCTCTGAAGCCGGTGTCAAAGGCCCAGTGGTCTCACATTGTGACTGGTGCACCCTGGGCAGCAGTGTCACTGACATTTAAATTTGACAGGCATGAAAGCCCGTCGGTGTGGAAGCTAAGGAATGGAGGGCAGCCATCGTGACTCAGCAGTTATCTGCTGAGTTGCGACAGAAATCATGCAATCTCCTCCCCTGATTGGGCTACGTATGCAGCAGGCACTTTGAGGCACAGCAAAACGAAGCCCAGCAGCGACATTAAAATTACTTTAACCATCAATAAATTAATGGGCCTGTGCTTAGAGTGCAGCTCCTCACATCTGTGATGAACATAAACTGACTGTGTGAGTGGGTTTCAGTGTGAAAAACATTTCTGCCGCACCGAGGATCTGCAGCCATTGAAACACTCCGATATTACTAAAGGTCATCATCTAACGTATGAATTTTCACCGCAACAAAAAGGTCATCCATCCATCTACCAGGTACCAGAAGGCGTAACTTTTGGATCTGGTCAAAAGCTGGGTGATTTATTTTAGACACTTCAGGCTGCAGAAGAAGATTCTTTAATCTGGCTGGAGCTGGCTGGAGCTGGCTGACTGACGGGCGAAGCATGAAATCATCCTGGTTGGATTTTAACTGAAAGACGAGCAGCTACATTAGAGGAAATTTAATTATTTGATTACAAAGTCAAGGGCACCAGAGCTACCATTTCTATCAGTGAAAATCAACTCTTGTCTACACTTAACTGAAAAAGAACATTCTGGAGATTAAATATTCCACTCGAGCTTTACGATAGATTCAAATATTTATTCTGGGAAAGAAAACAAAGAGACACTTGGTCCACATTGTGATGCGAAACATGAACTGTGATTATATCTTAAAGGCGAGGAGTAGGAAAGTAAGGAAGCCTCATGAAAGGTCGTGTGACAATTTACAGAAAATGATCTACCTTTATCATTGAGGTAGACACGTCTCAGATGGATGCAACCGAAAAAAGGTGTAGCGCAAAATGCCTCCATTGTTACAGGCGGGAGCACTGAGGCTACAGACAAGGCTGATGAATTACCTTTTAAAAGTTTTTCAATCTATGCTTTTAAAAAATCCTTGTGCTGGGAAATCCTGAACAATAACTGAGCGTAAAGAGATAGAGGCTATTTTGATAGCTGTATGCTTTGTTTTGATGTTTTCTGCTATAGTTGATTTTCCTTTCATTTATCCACAAATATTTCAGGCTAATCTTGGGGGAAGTATTGAATTTGATAATTGTGCCATTATGTGGATTATAATTAAAAAATAAAAAGTTAAAGTACAGAATAAATGCATTAGATAAACTGTTTGCTCTTAAAAAAAAATCAAGAGTGATTATCAAAAAAAAAAGCAGAGAAGAATCCAATAATTTGTGCATATTAGTCATCATCCAACAAAACAGATTCAGAATTGTCTCACAAGGTCATATGAAAATCTTAAGTAGTCTTTTTCAAAAATACATTTAGTTTGATAATCCATTGTATAATCATCATCTGCAGAGAATTATTTCAGTTGTTTTTGTAAAAGTTTGTACAAGGATGAATTATTTAATGGGTTTACAAGAATAATACTACAAGCTAATTATTCCTTAGACAGAAAGGATCATGAAAAGATTTTATGCATATGAAATTATTCCAGCAACTTGCAGGTAGACAGCAAATTACTAAACATTTCAGTAGAAGAGACAAAGAGGATGTAAATGGACCAAAGAAATAGAGGGTTTACTTTAAATGGTTTATACTCTAAATTTCATCAATTATCCAAGCTACACCTGCTTTAAATATATGTCTACCAGTTTTTGCTCGCTAGCTTTATCTCAGCAAAACTGGGTAAAGAACATCTGTGAATAGGCTAGACCATCACAACAATGTGCCTTAGATAAAAAATTAACCAAAACCCCTTAATGTCACATGAAAACCAACCTGCATGCACAAAATATGAGTCTACGCCCTCATAGAACGCCTCACAACACCAAAGTGAGCTGTTGTTTCACTAACTTTGAAATGAAAACAAAAGTGTACAAACAATTATCTATAAGCCACAGGTGTCCTGGTGGTAAAATGAGATATTTACATAGAAATATTTGAATTTTTAAAGAAACATGGTCTGGTAATATACAAATATGTACCATAAATGCTTTATTCCAAACAGTGCCTGTAACACGGCTTCTTAAAAAACAGGAAAGCTAACTGATCGCTATCTTTATCCTGCTAAAACCACTAAAGTCGTTGTCTTTAGTGTCAGAACTGAGCAGTCTCAAACACGCTTCTTTAGTCTCTCTTTCTCTGTCACTCTCAATATCACTTTGATCTCAGGACAAATTCGCTCTTGAGCTTTTGCTGTCCTCTTAGTCGCGCAGCAGTCCAGGCTTTCACAGCCCGTTGGAAGAAGCCGTGCATTAGCCGCATCACAGCGTTCAATGCGTGTGAAAAAAGTAGCAGCTTATAGTTTTGAAATCCGGTATCAAACTTGATTGTTTCATTATTGCTACACAGTACACATCAGTTTTAGCACAAACATCTGTTTTTAAACTGACTTTGTTACATTTGAACCTTGATATATATGAAAAAAGTTTGGATTACTGTTTTAGTCAAAATTCTTTACCTGCAATACCTCTGATACTTAGTGATGGTTTGCAAACATTATCAAAAGTTTTAAAGACCTTCATTTCAAAGCATTCCTGGCCAGGTAACCTTGAATGATAGGAGCAGAAGCATACTATCACAGCATGTTGTTAATCTCTACATTTATGTGCAAAAAATTATGTTTCAGTATCAGACCATCTACTTTTCCACAAGGTGAGCTGGGGATTAAGATGCAGGACGAGATGAACTTCGAAAGAAGGAGGTGGTGAAACAGAAATCTAACAAATTTCTCCTTGAGGAGTAAAAGAGTTTGGGTTTTTAAAGTAGGAAGGAAAAATCCTTCCGGATGTTGTTAAGATGCATAGCAAAATCTGAGCAAACTCGGAAAATATTTCCTAATGCAATATGAAAAAAAAAAAAAAACAGTTTACCAAGCAAACATGGATAAACACAGATAAACCTTAGCTTAAGGTGTCCTGCAGATAACTTGACAGCTGTGAAAAATAACCTCCCTCTCAGAGAACCTGCTGCATAAGTTATTAACTACACAGTCTCCCACACAGCATCCAAACTTTTCTCATAGAAACACCTGTGACATATTAAAAAAATATATCTTAAAAAAGATAAAAGGAGAAGCAGAGCAAAGTTACAAGAGCCAATTACTTTTTAACACAACATCCTAGGCTTGAATTGAATTAGGCCGCCTTTTTCTTGTAGCATTGAGCAACTAATAATGAACATATCTTTTGATTTTACAGGCAAAAAGATGGATCTGAAAAGGCCACAGAAAAGTCAGAATCCACTGAGATGAGCTAAAATAAACTCTTTCTTACTACTAAATAGGTTAACATGCAACAAGGTGGCAAGATCTTGTCTTTTTCAGGCAATTCACCAGCAAAAAAAAGACAACAAAGCAAAAAGTCTGAACCTACAGTAAAAAAAAAATCAAGCTTAGGATGTTTGTGAGCTACACACACGTGTCCACTCACTTCCTTCGGTATAATCAGATGGATGGAGAGAGGCACAACTAATGGATTCTGTGGTCTCATTTTGTCCTCCAGCCTGACATCTGTTCAGGTTATCCCTCAGCTTATTGCATTTCTGTTAAGGCTGACGCGCCTCACTGTTGGTGGAGGCTTTATATACTTTCTGTTATCGCTGCAGGGGTCTCAGTAAATATGGTTTAATCCCAAGAAATCTCCTAACTGCATTGCAGCTTCTTTAAAGTGAAGTGCCCTCGCTCCCGCAACTCTTTTTGTTCCAGCAGCAATTTGATTGTTGTGCATATTGTGCAAACGGTTGTTGGAAATTCACTCAATTCCACTTTCTTTTGCAGGTTGTTTGTTTTTGTTCTCTGTTCTATTCATTTATTTTCGGCAACTGCAATTTCAATAAAATGCACACATTCACTTTTATTTTACATAAGAAAAGAGCTGGCCACAGAGTATGTGTAAACTCTTACAAATTGCTCCTTACATGTTGCATGAAAACTGGACAAAAATAGTTGGCAAATTCATCAAAAAAGAGCCTTTTTTTTAAAATATATTTTTTGACAACGTATTGAATATGACGCAACGTGAACAAATGAACTTTTTAACTTTTGAGCTACGATAAACATGTAATTTTGTACGTACAACAAATAAATTTCATTTAAGAACTACAATAATTGAATTAAATACGGACATCTGTTGCAAAATTTTCTGTGATTACTGTATTAATGTTTCCACAGGTAGATTATGATTAAAGCAGTAAATTAGGTGTCCTCTGTTGTTTTATGCATTCAGCGCTGTTTAGTATTTTTGTAGTCAGCCCAATAAATTCAGCTGACAGTTTGAACGGCAGCACTGTGCACACAGTAGGGAGGCAGCGCAGTCCCTCTTGTTACAGCAAAACTGTTAGTTTGATGCCCCCAGCGCCCGGGGCTACTGTCAGCCCTGTCACGAGCTCCTCTGCTGTCCTCTTCACTTCCTGCTGTACCTCTCCTCTTATCATGTCTTTGTTTTGAAGGATTCAAATATGAAGGTTTGCTGGAGCTCTGTAAGATCTGACATTTGGGAAAGCAAAACAGTTCATAAGCAGAGACAACAGAAGAAGAAGAAATGCTTCTGAGACTGAGATCAGCTTTAGTGTAAAGAGTTTACTCTGCAAACACCAGGCCAAGGCCGTATGCAAATGACCCAATCTGTATGTCACTCAGGAACTGATGTATTACGGGTGGCTGAGAAAGCAAAGATACAAATGTAGAGCAAAAAGCCTGCTTTTCTTTGCATCGGCCTTCAATATTCAGCGGCCCTTCCATCGAACTCCATCTGACTCTCTTTTTTTTCACTTCCTCTTTAGGAGGAAGTGAGAAATGTATGAAAAGATATGTCCTATCATAAACA
This sequence comes from Xiphophorus maculatus, assembly GCF_002775205.1. NCBI lineage: Eukaryota > Metazoa > Chordata > Actinopteri > Cyprinodontiformes > Poeciliidae > Xiphophorus > Xiphophorus maculatus. Next base: position 5,556,124 of record NC_036458.1, on the reverse strand, counting down.
TATTCCTGCAATGAACAACACTGGTCACCTGGTTTGGATTTCCATGGATTCTTGGATGGGACAATTAAGAGGACAGTGTTATTTATCAGGGTTTTTTTTTTTTAAGAAATACATTAATGACTCCTTGTGACATTTAAAAATCAACATTCCTCAATATTCAGGAATGTGAAATGCTGAAATGTGAAGCCAAAATCTCAACAGCTGCCAATGTTGGTATTTAGCTTCATGCAGCAGCTCTACAACAGTTTACTAACCCCTGTTAAATTAACAGGAACATATGAGAGCACATTTGACTTTATTTTGGAACATTATTTCATATACTATGAGCAATGCACAGTGTTTTATATCAGATAAAAGAAAGATGCAATGAAAAAAACAACAAAAAAACAACCTAAGGAGTTCAGAAAGGCTAAACAGGAGTGAAGAAAGCTGGTGCAATAGGTCTTCATTTCTCCAGGCTTCTCTTAGGAATGTTTGGTGTTTTTTCCTCATTTTCAATGCAGCACCAGACTATTTTCAAAGGAATAATTAATTCAAATATAAAAATCCTTCAAATAAAATGGTTCCCAATCTGAATAGATGAATCAAAGTTGCATCAATACATAAAACTTTGAAAAGAACATCAATCACATTGGATCTTTAATAATTTTGCTAGCAGCCAAAGGACAATTTGATCCAATTTCTTCAACTAAATTAATGAAAACTACCAAATATATTTTATATTTTATCACCAGCACCAACCGATAAACAAACAAGTAGGTCAATAGGTCTTTATTTCTTAATAACAAGGCTTTCAGATGTTGTCAAGAGGTTAATTACAAACTAGTGCAAAGTCCAACAGTAAAAGAGAAGAAGTAAACTGACCTGAAGGTAAGCTGTATTTTTATTTATTGGCATTTTCTGCTAACTTCACTTAATGAAGCCAGATGCAGAAACTGGGCAAGAAGCTGACTGAACCAATCACAGTCAATTTTTTTATCATGGCGTCTGACAGCCTTAGTGCTTCCTAAACAGATTTGAGACCTGCTTATAAGGTCTGAACTGAGCGGTGAGTTGTAGCTGGCAGATAAATCATAGTTCAGTTTGTTTTATGTCAGTTTTTGTCAGCTTGACAGGCATGGCCTGAATATTAAACTACTGCAAAGGCAGCAACAGTTTGGCGCGGTTTGAACCATTTAAAACAAGTATTTAAAGAAAGGCAATGCTTACCAGTCAAAATCTTTGGACAACATTAAATATTCTGCATCCAGTGACTGCAGAAGAAAAATCTTGCTTTTAACTCGCCGATCTGAGCATTCTTTCCTTCGTTTCCGGTTTATTTGGTCCCATTAATCTTCCTCCCTTTAGATGAACCCAAACTTTATCCAACCATTTTCCTACCGCATCAACTAAAGTCGTTGCTCCCCGCCTCCAGCATCATCTTCATTCAGCAATAAAAGGAGAAAAAGAAAAACAATTTAATTGACTGCTTCTTGATCTAATTTTGTATGTTCTAAATTAGATACCTGAGTAAGATATTTAAATGCCTTAGATATTCAAATACATGAGTAAGTTTTGAATACCAAGCAATTAAACAGAGATAAAACTTAAGACTTTTTATTAGTCTTTGGAATTAGAGACAAGCATTTATTTGTGAGTATCTAGCTTGAATGTTATTTAAGGCTTCTATTCCAGCTCTCATTAAGTAGGTAATAGATTTTTTCAAGCACCAAGTTGTGGGCTGACCTGCTCATTTACCACAAAATAACCTCTTTAACCTCTGCGATCTGTGCTTGGATTCAACACTAAAGCCGATAATAAGCGAGTCGGTGGCTTTTGGAGCTGCCAGCGAAGACGCAGATTGTGCTGTTTGACATTGGGGAGATGCATTTCTGGCACCATGCTTCCAAAACTCCCACCAACTGACATTTCTGGGTGACAAGCAATGAAAAAAAAAGAGACACACAATGCAGAAAGTGAAGAAACTGAACCTGTCTGGAACATTTTCTCACTGACAGCCTCTCTGCATACCTTATTGTTGGAAATAGACAGTGAATAAAACATTGTTTGTCCTGCTCTGTCACCATCTTTGCAGCAAGGCAGCTAATTGACGTCATGGCTCAATTATATGCAAACTGAAGGCAAAATGCAAATCAATCCGTTTAACCTATAAACCATGTGTACCTAAAGTAACAAATAAGACCTTATTTCATTATTTAAAGTTATCCTGAAATGAAATGTTGCCACACCTTTCTAATAAAAAGCATAACAAAATATTCACAGCACTATATCTAAAACAGTTATTCAGTTTTTATTGCTCACCTGACCTTCGGTCCTGTTGGTTGCATGGAGTCTAAGCAAGTTTTCTCACATGATCCTCTCTCAAAAATATTCCACCTCTTCTTCCTCCCAATGACTTTTCACTCCAGGTCAATCTGGCTCTGTCCAAACTTCACCCACCAGTTGAATGTATCCAATGAACCTCCCTGAGTTTCTTGTGTGTGAGAAAACTTTAAACTGTTGTTTAAAAAGCTCCCTTTAGAAAGCTGAGCTCCAATCCAAGTCTATCGAATCACTTCATTTCCTTCATGAGCCAAAGGTTATAGAATGTCCGTATAACAAGCCCAATAATCAATTTCATGATCAGTTCCATCACAGCAAGGAGGAACTTTTAAAATAAGAACTTGCTTTTGCAGTTCTCTTCATCTTCCTGGTCACTCCGGCAATAATGAATCTATCTGAAATACTACACCTCCAATATAATTACGACCTAAAACAAACCTTATATATAATGAAAGACTCACCTGAAACTCACCACTGCTCTTCATACACTGCATAAGAACTGTTCTCATAATGTACACGTCAAAAATATTCTATGCCTTATGGGTCATTACAAAACAAAAGTAAAAGATTTGTATAGAACAGATTGATTGAATACACTTCAATACTGGAATTAAATTCAGGAATGTTGAAGAATATCTGTGCAATTCTTGAAGCAGAGTTACGGTTATATATGCAGAAGTTTAAGTTGCATCTTGGGAGAATACCAAGCTGTGCTTTTGGAAAAGGTCAAAATGTCAGACGTCTGAGGCGGTAGAGTAACTTTCTATATCAGCTTTTTGGTACAATATTGAATATCGCTTCCACTGGCTGCACTATGCTTTTCAATTTTCTGCATGTCATGTTAGCCATACCATGATGAATTTGCAACCTATGCAATGTATGTTATTATTAATCATTGCTAATATTACAAACCCCTGAGAAACAATCCGAAATAGTGATAAAAATACAAAAATAAACACAATTGGAAATATTTTTTAGACAAAATCCAATTCAAAATGTAGATATTTCAAAATAAATCATATGAATTTAAACTCTAGTAAATATAATTTTAATTTATTCAAATGCAAGACATATTACGATTACATAACTAATTTTCATGGACTGTCCAATAAACTGCAAAGTCTGCTCACCTAAAACCTTCTGGAATAAAAAAAAATCCTTTCAGAAAACCATGATCTTTCTGAAATTCTGTTAGCACTAAGCTTTTTTTGACATTAATTTATTTACATTTTACCTATATATAGAAGTCTGACAACTAACATTTTTGAAACCTAATAATAAATGATGACATGATGTTGGCTTGATTTAATAAAGCACAATTTTAAATAACTATCCTGAGATTTTTTTTGTAGATGTCACCAACAGATCAGAGAACAATCATTTATATTCACACAGGTAGAAAATTATGAAATGTTTATTTAATCTATCTGAACAGACACTGAGGAACAGTTTCATTCATCTTTAATTGGTTGATTCTTTTATGATCATCTCAAAATGTAAGGAGTTTTTTGTTTTTTTTTAAATCCCAGTCTGACTTTGTTGTTCATCTTTTGAGATAAATTATGCACTTTTTCTAATTGTACACTTAAACACACCAAACAATCCTCAAGTGTTTCTGTCTTGGATCTGAAAGTAGAGTTGCATTCAAACAAATCAAACCTTTTTTTAGCACTTATTCTCCTCCAGCCTTTCATCTTTCCTTTATCTGCCCAATTTAATTAGAAGTCTTTCTTTTCTGCCTTGCCTCTTTCATCTTCTGTTCTACACTGATCAATTCTTCATGGCACAACTCCCCACACCTCCCTGCTGAAGCTGTCAGATGTTTTAGGAAGCCCAGAGCACCACCAGATCACCACAGAGTTAAAACACCAGGAGACCTTATGAAAATCAAAATGATTGATCAGTCAGCCTGTTTTTAAGTGTTTTTGGTCAATTGTAAATGTTGGCTTTCATGCTCCAGGAAATTCATGTTCAGGGGAGGGAAAAAATAGGAAAGAGAGGCTTTGCTTAAATTGACCAAGATGCCTGTGGGACTTGTTTTGCTGATGAATGATTTCTAAATAATAATTGTTCTCTGCTGAGCAAAAATTGTGTTTTAATCTTAGGGGTTGAGATAAGGAGGAGGGTGAACAAGGCAATCAGGAAGGAAACACTGCAGCAGTGTGCTGTTAGTGCAAGGCATGACAATAGAAAATGTTAGAGGTAATAAAGTATATAAGGGGCTTATCTGAAGCATAAAGTGCAAAAATGTGAAGGTGCCTCTGTTTCTCTGACTTCAAAGCTATTAAATCCATTCACTGTTTTGTTAAATAGTGACTGATGGAAACCCACAGGTGACTAAGTAGGGTAAGTTGAGGCAGGTCAAACTGAAAAGTGTTTAAACCATTAGCTGGATTAGTAATCAGGTCACATTCATGGCTGCACAGCAGCCTGTGCCATAGTAAAGCCACAGTTGGGTGGAGGAATATTCTGTTACATAATTTTCTGAATTAACATACATTTCTTTGATGCAAATCATCATACAGTATTTCAGATGTAAATATTGATCTCCTTTTTTCCCCTTACATGTAAAACCAGCTCTGAATTTGATGTTTCTCATCTCTGTCGAGATTAAACTACAAACAGCCTTCTCTTTTCCATCCGGCACCCGCTGCACAAGCAAAGCCCAGCAATCCATCCATCGATTGCTTCTATCTGAGGAAGAGTCAGCTGCTGCAGCGCTGCTACAGCTGGAGGCGATGTTTCTGAGGCTTAACAGCGGGAGCAGGAATCACAGCCAACAAAATCAACGACAGTACGTACTGTATGGGAGTGTTTGTAGGTAGGAGTGTCGGCTGCTGTTATTCCTGCTGGAATAGCATTCGTTGTGTCAAAAACAGAACCTGTGATGCAGAAAGAGGTCTAACTTAGTGATGAGGTTGCACCATCAACTGCATAAGCAGGAAAATAAGGACAAAAAGACGGGATGATGGGCAGTGATGTCAGTAACCTGTTATTTAGTAACGTTGGGCCACTTTTTTCAGTAACGAGTAATCTAACGCATTGCTATTTCAAATCCAGTAGTCAGACTACAGTTACTTATCAAAATAACTTTACGTTACTGTGCGTTACTATTTTCTTTTGTAATTTAATTCTATTTCCTCTACGCGTCGTGACCGCCGTTTCTGCATATCAGCAGTGACAGAAACATAAACAATGGAGGGAAGAGGGAGATGAACATTTTGTTGCTGGCAAAACAGGAACTATTTTGAGTTTCTCTCACCATGTCCGATTATTATGAGCGGCTTTGGGCTTGTTAGAAATTAGATAATTGGCAAGGATGATCAATTATCTATTGATAATCTTTGCTCTATTGATAATCAAATGGTCTTGGGAGGAGCGTTGTTGCTAGCAGCTGCTGAAAGTAACTCAAAAAGTTACTTTTAATGTAACTTAGTTACTTTCCAAATCAAGTAATCAGTAATCTAAGTTACTTTTTCAAAGAGTAATCAGTAATCCGATTAAAGTTACTTTTTCAAAGTAACTATGCCAACACTATGCCATCCCTGATGACATAGTGATGGCATAGTGAAGAGTCCAGGGATGAGCTCCTGACCCGCACTGTGACCACGGTTCTGCGCCTGGTGTGTATAGGTGTGTGTTTTAGTCAGACAGAGAGGAGAGCCAAGCTGCCCAGAACACAGGATGAAAAACTAATGATGTCTCAGTGAAGCTAAGCCCTAATCCCAGATGACATTTCCAACAGGAATTGTTTTTGTACCTCAGCTTTAATAAGAGAGCTGGAGGGAAGGATTTGGTTCCTGGTGGGGTATAATTACAACCACAGGGCCACAACAAAGAGCTCTAAATTAAAAGTTTGATTTCATTTATGAGGTTCGCTGTAACCAACCTTAAATCTCACTGACCTTTACAGCAGACATGTTTGACAAGATGCTAAGCAGACCATTAAAAAAGAATAAAGGTTATAAATCACATCAGAGCTGAATAAGTGTTGCCAGAATGCCGTTTGTACAGGACTGTTTATAAGCTCGTATTTAATATGCATTACATTCATTACACATGACAAGAAAGAGGGCTCAATACCCCTGTGTAAAAAAGTAAAACCACAGCTCTATTAGTCAGTTTTCTATCATACCAGGAGTTTTTGGGTCATCAAGTGGTCTTAAATATGCCTGCACTTTAAGTGGAACACATTTAATTGAATCAGTACTGGGTAAAAGTGTGATATCAATATGTCTAACTCACATTTTCCAGCTACTTTTTGTCATTACGCACCATCCTCTACGAGGTTTAGCATCAGTGTCCATCAAACTGGTGTCTAGAAATGCAGAGGGTAAACGAATAACACCTGAAATATAGTATTCTACCAAATATTGCTTTTTCTTAGATACGATAGTCCGATGATGATTGTGATTCCATATATTGTACACCTCTAGTTTTGATCAATTATTTTCCAGGCTTTCTCAAAATTTTCCAGCATTTTGGGACTTCTGGCTCCTTTTTCAATCTTACTAAAAACACTGCTTTATAACTTTGTGATTGTTCCATTTTTTTACTTCATAATAAATGTATTGGGGTTTGAAAAGGAAGAAATATTTTAGGTAACAATTGTCCCCACTTTGGACTAATTGTACCAGCTTTTGTACAACCTTTGATTTAAATTGATTTCTATTATCTGCAGTCAGCCACTGTGGTTCTTTGTCTCTCAAATATCTACCAGCAGGAAGTCATTCATAGTTATTTTGGGCTGATAATTTGTCTGGCACAAACAAAGATCAGAGTCTAAATTAATCAGAATATAAAGCAATACAAAATCTTCAGAAAATAATAGAAAACTTGAGCATTTGCATTGCCATTTCTGTCCATAATTCAATAACAATACTTCAACACCATGAGGAATAAACTGATGCACTTTCAGTACATTGTTATAGATGAAAGAAGCAAACAGCTGCAATTAATGGAATCATACTTGAGTTAAAAGTTAATGAAATGCAACTCAGCTTTGACAGAGGGCAGATTTTAATGCATCTATGTAGAAATAAGCAAGACTGATGTTTAACATCCAGGCTCATTATTGTACAGAACATTATTATTTCCTACATTGACATGGCTTTTCTAACAAAAGAAAATTAGCATCTGGTTTGTTATTAAGAGATAGCCTGAAGAAGACCTAAGTGCATCTTAAGAGTGCTTATGAATTTTGAATTAGCCTTACACATTTTCAAAACCAGGTTATCTTACAACCATTAATTATGAATCTCAAGATGGAAATTTCAGGGCATGCCGTGGTGGCGTAGGGGTTAGCGCGACCCATGTTTGGAGGCCTTGAGTCCTCAACGCGGCTGTCTCGGGTTCAACTCCCCGACCCAACGATATTTGCAGCACGTCTTCCCCACTTTCCTGTCAGCCTACGTTCACATAAGGGACACTAGAGCCCACAAAAAACCATGGAGGGGTAAAAAAAAAAAAAAGGAAATTTCTTCTTCCATAAAAAGAAAAATCTGAACTGAGATTCAAAACTAAATAAGAAGCATAACACCTCCAATACATTTTACATGTTGAAATATATTCTTAGTAGTAGTAAAAATGTTTTGTTCACATTTTTCATTTTAAAATTTCATTGCTTTCGAGACTCAGATTTCCAAAGTTCTTGTTGTAAACACAAAAGCTTACAATGAATTTATAGCAGACATTTCTACAGGGGTCAAGTTTTAAATAAGGAACCTGCAAAACCAGAAACTGTTACTGGATAGTCAGACGGATGTAACCTTTGGACGATGGGGTAGAGAATAAACTCCAACAATGCAAAATAAATAGCATCCTTTAGTTTTATTTTCCATATTTGTGCAAACCTGGCAAGTATCCAATTAAATTTCAGACTTCTCTAAACTTTTTCCATCCACATAAAAACCTGTAGTAATTTTTTAAAATCCTAACAATGTACATTTTTTTACGAATATGTACTTAATAATATTAAAATAAGACCATTAACATTTTAACAGCACAGAGCCATGAAGTAAAAAACGCAAGAAGCTTATTGAAAATGTTATTAAAACTTTATGCAAATTAGATATGGGTATACGGATTGACAGGAGGTGATGTCAGCAGAGCGATGACTCTGCCATACCTCATTTCCTGCATAATCAAATGAGTCTGTTGTCATGTTGCTACAAACTGAGGGTCACTGTCATCTAGTACTTAAGCATGAGGCATAGAAACAATTCAATGACATGAATAATAGGTTACAGTGCCTTGGAAAATGATTAGTACCTCTGACATTTTTGTCATGTGACAATCTCAAATGACATTGCCTTCTAGTTTGATGTTTTTCTAATAAAAGAAGACAAAGTGAAGTAGAAAATCCCATCTCTAACCTATCCTTAAACTTCTCAACAGATTTATTCCTGACCTATATGCTGTGTTCCCTGTTGCTCCCAATGCTTTTTGTTCACAAAACGTTCTCTAAGCAACCTCTGAGCATTTACACAGCACCTCCCTTTATCAGTAAATTACATTAAAAACAGGTAGATTTTCAGATTTCCATTTGCAAAAACACACAAAAAAACATATAAATGTGTATATATTTAGAGAGAACTATACAAGTCTATAAGCCTATGTGCAGAGCAGGGATGTTTTCTGTGTGTATATTTTTGTTTTTAAACTGAAATGATTCTTTTCACTTCACAATCACGCTTTAGTTTGTCTTTGTCTATCACAACAAAATCCAAATGAAAGTATATAATTATTTGGGGTTGTTTCATTACTACGTTTGATTAAATCTAATGCGTCTCTATTAGGAAACTGGACCAGTGTAGATGGATGTTCAGAAGGGAAGCGAGGTTTGGAATTTGGGTTAAATTTATGGTAAAAATAGAAACTTTGTTATTGCAATCCTTTAAAATAGGACAGAGTTATGAATGTTAATCACCATTTAATAATTTAAGACTAATGCTATGTAATTATGATTTCCATTTTTCGACCATCTCACTATTTGGGCCAGCGACATTGTCCCAGTTGGAAAAAAAAAAGTTTTAGCTTCTTTTCATTCAGGAAACAAGACAACCCAAAACCTGATAATGATGTATAAATACCAGCAGAGATCTACAGTATATGGAGATGCATTTGATTTATGATTAGTTGTCAGGGGACTCGATTAACATCAGTAATTACATCAAAATAACTTTGCCGTTCCACTTCATAGCATCCAGGATCTGAATTCTTTGAGAAAGTAACAACACTACACCTACACAGCCCGGCAGCCACACGTTCAATCAGTGTTTTGAATCTTCTGCAGCTCATTTTCAGCTTGTTGACACAGATTGTGAGCAGTTAACAGGCTGCCGCTAAAAACTACATCTGAGTTCAAAGCTGAGAAAACAAAGACAACAGCTGAATCTTTGAGGGACAACGTTAGTTGGAGAATAATAAGGACAGAGTAAGAGTTGAACAGATTCAGATTCACAGAAATTCAACCAACTGAATGGTGTCGAGTTAAAATCTGACAAATATTTGCTGGTTATTTTAACGTGAGAAATAAAGGAGGATGTGTACAACTTTTAACAACTAGTTGAAAGCAGGAAGAGTTATTTTACAGTACTCCATTTTGTTACTGCAGAACATATGATTTGATTTTGTAGACTTTAAAGCCACAAAGTGCAATTCCAACCTTTTCTTTATTCCGATAGATTGAAGGAGTTTAGAGACAGTACAAACATCTTTGCCACACACTTCAGAGGGATGAGAAAGATGTATAATTCTAGCTTGCAGGCAGTGGGAAAAAAGAGGAACTGGAACACATGGAGGTTGAGTTTCTGCCGCGCTCACATAGCGCAAAAGGAGGTCTTTTCACAGGCTTTCCGTCTCTCTGAGAGAATCCTTTGTTGAATAAATTGGCTCTGGACTAGGTGAGCAGTGTAAGAAAAAAATACCCTTATTTTAACCCTTCAAACATTTGTAAAATAGTTGCAACCTTTTTTTAGATGCAGCCTCAGAGACTGTAAAACATAAGATATGAACATATCCGACAATCCAGCATAGATGAATGAATGAGGTGACATTCTGTATGTGGTTAAGAAAAGGACAGGAATACCACAGAGAGAGAAAACTGGAGCGAACATCCCCGTTTCTGACACTTTCTTATTTCTGACAGAGCAGCCCAAAAGGACTTAAGTCAACATTTCTTTTGTCATATTCTCTGTCTAGAGTTGAGACATCTCTGTATTAAAGCTCTCATCCCAAATCATTTGTCAAAAGCAGCGATCACTGACACACAAACTTAGGAATGCTCCATTTCTCAGACTGATGCCAACACTTATCACTGTGACAGAAAAACTTCATTTTCAAAAAATATTCAACCCAATTTAAGATATATATATATATATATATATATATATATATATATATATATATATATATATATATATATATATATATATATATATATATATATCGTCTTTCTCTCACACATGCTTCTGAATGCAGCTCTAGCTTAATATTGGTCTCATTAATCATTAAAAAACTTTCATTGCTCTCATTTTGTTTCCTCCACTGAGACAGATTTCCGATTTAGGCTAATTTGCTTCTTACAATGAAAAGAGGCACTTAAAATCAGAAGCTATGAACATTTATTACAACACACTCTGGTTTAATCTGCAATGATTGTAATACATAATAAGGATATACATAGAATCAATGAAGTGTAAAAAAAAAAACATATAACATACATATACTGTATATATATATATATATATATAAACTTTCTTCTAAAGTTTAGGAGGTACTTAAAAAAAAAAAAAAACTAACCAGAGAGTTTGGTGTTATGACTTAGGAAACCATTCACATCATAAATACACAGAGCTGATAATAAACATCACCAATCAATTAAACTCAGAGGCTCATTCCATCTATTTTAATGTTTTTTATAATTTATTATAAGCTAATTGGTGTGACTAAAAGGAAAAATGACAAACACCTCTGAAAATAAAGCAGACAGTATTGATTAACTGTTTTTAAACAGACACTAAAACAAATAACGGATTCATTTTTGTCACAGTATAATTGTGACAAATAGATGAAAGATAACGTTTATAAGACAGTAGACCTGCTGTGTTTTGAGGCACTGGTATGACTAAAAATGGGAGTGGTGGAGCTGATGGTAGTAACATTTCTACTGGGAGAGAGCAGCATTAAGAATGGGTAGATGAGAGGGAGAGATCAGGGTGAAGTGTTGGTGAGGCAAGGGTGAGATGTTTTGGACATGTTGGAGATAGCATCAAAGGATGTTTAATATGAAGCAACCTGAAAGGTGGAATGAGGTAGACTTCTAGATTCTTTCATCCATTAACCTAGAAACGGTTCATGGCTGTGGTGACGGAGCAAGTACCAAAGGGTGGTGTGTCAGAGGAGGAAGCTCATGACAGGGAGAGATGCAGGCAGATGTCTAAAGAGGCTGGATGAAAGCAAGAGAAGAAATTATGAATCAAAAGGCTGGTCTGAACTTTCTGCTTGGAAATATTCTGGTATTTGAGCTGATGAAAATGTTAACAGAATTGCTTTCATCTCTAGTGCAAGGTCAGTACCAAACACCAACAAACTAGAGGTTAAGATACAATCAGTTCATGAAAATGAGTCAATTTTGTCTCGTTTCACACAAAAAATAAATAAACTTTAAAAAAAAAAACTGCAATGTAAAAACAAAAATCAACGAGGTTTTCATGTCTATTTCAACCCATGGTGGTCCTAATGACAAAAACGTTACAAAAATGCCAAGATGTTTCATAACAGAAAATCTCTGCTCAACCCAGAATAAATAAAAACAACAAAAAACTGAAAACAGTCCATCAGCTTTGAGCAGACAGAAGGCTTCAAATATTTGTTAACTTCTGAGTTATTAGAGCCAGTTTGGTATAGCTTTAGTATTCCCACAACTGTTTAAAAACGGATCATATCTAATCTGTGAGTACTTTTCCTATTTGGTTCAAATATGTTGTTATGTGAAGGATAAAAAAGATGTGTTAGTCCTTATCCTTTTAGGGTGTCATTTCTTTACCTCTACAATGTGAACTTTGACCTAAACACGTGACTGCATATCACGAATCACATAAAATGTCGCCAATGTAAGAACATCATTCCCTATTGCACAGCATCTGCTCTACCACTTAAACACTTATAAGATTTAACACTCAGTAAAGCATCCCACCTCACTCTTCCACTGACACCTAAAATACATGAAGCATCTTCTTCTCTGCTTATGCACAGAAATGAAATGTGTGACTGACTTGATCATTTTGAATATAACTAGCCAGCAGCATAAAAAAGGTTCACAGCTGTCAAAATATGTGGGAGCTGAGGAGAAGATGAGGAGAATCTGCTGACACAGATGAGGCTGTGTGAAATCTCCAAATCCTTAATTAGAAGGGATTTGCTCTCCTTAAGTGGAGATTAAATTAGTACATCTTCTAAAAATGGTTATAAAGTTTAGGAATTTGCAAGGTCCTCATGAAAAGGAGTAATAAAGTTAACTTTTTGCCAAATTCTGGCTTCAGCTGGAAAAAGTTGTAACAGCAGTAAGCGGAGCAGGGGGGCTCGAAGAAAGCAATATTTATAGCTACAAAATGCAAAACTACTATTAAGCACCAGAGGTGAGATAAAGGGAGTTTTACTTTACATAAACAAGAAATAGTTCAGCTAATTTGGCAGGCCAAGGAGGGAGAGAGGATGAACTTCTTCTGCAATAAAAGTTAAATTACATTTGCTCTTTTGGGGATCTTACACTTAAAATGAGCAAGAGCTACAAGTCAAGGATTTATTTTTTGAAAATGCTTAATACTTTTTAGACCCTTTTTTAAAATTCTAAATGCAAAACGTTATTAGGAACATGCGGTAAATATCTCTACAGAGACTAGATTTTAAATGGACGGACACCTTCCAGCATTTTATTCATAGAAAGTAAAGTGTTATCATTATTTTCCGTACACTCCACAGTTAAGCTCTGCCTTTTTTGGGTTTATCAAACATAATCCTAAATAAAAAAATTAAGTATAAGGTTGTAAAGAGATAAAATGTTCAAGGAGAGTGAATACTTTTTAGAACTACTCATGTTCATATATGGTCATATTCAGTAAATTAAAATAGCATTTTATTGAGTATATTTTGGAAATAATAACTCTTAAGTAGGTATTAAAGATAAATTACTTTAATCCCATAGTTCTGCATTAAAAAATTACATTCATTATTTTTTAAATAAAATAATAAGTGAGAGAATATCAAATGTCATGTTTTCACAGATGTAACCAGGAAATCATCGTTAATAACAGCAATAATCTATATGAGTTTAATGTGTTTTAATTAGTGATTAGAGTTACTAAAATAAATAAAAATGTATTAAATATGACTGTATGTTTAGACCTACATGCACAGAAGAATTGACTTAGAAGAAAAAAAACAAATCAACAACATAAGCACATCTTATTCTCTAGCATTAGAGGTAAACAAAGACAAACTTGTGTCAATAAGGCAGAAACAGAAATTGTGATAAACCCCAGTGATGTTAACTGGGTGAAGCAGGTAAAGTCCCCGGCTACACTGATGCTCAGTCTCCAATTTCCCTAATCCCTTCCTAAGGAGTGAAGCCGATAAGCTTTCAGGTTGGGGTTGTGAGCTTCCACCACTCAGCTGTCATGTCCCAGAGGCACACGAGTCATGTTTTGTGGGCAGACATAAAAGCTCAGACAGAGCCGATAATGGCTGGACAGGCCTGCGGGGGGGAGGAGGAAAGAGCCTCTGCATGTGCAGTCAGTGAAACAAAAGAAAAATCCCCAGCAGTGAACAAATCATCCAAAACGTGCAAAAAGTAAGAATTGGGCTGCCAAGTAGGGGCAATCAGAAGCTTATCGCCCCCGCTGCTCCACGACACAAACAACTCAAATTTAAAGGAAGCAACTGAGAACTTTAAAAGAGCTAAGATGCTGATCCTGAAACGCCTTAAGCTGCCGGCTGAGCAGAAGCAGCCTCCAAGGACTGCTTCCCCATTACCCGTCTGTGGGTCTCTGATGTTCCCTCGTTGCTCTTGTCTTTGATAACATGTAATTAGAAGTGGAAGACTGCAGTTGTTCTCTCCGTCTTAAAATGCATGTAACATCCTGCACTACAAGCAACTGACCTCTACTGTCATCACAACAATGTCCTGCTGTCCAGGAAGAAAAGATGTAACGCAAACTGGGATACTCCAGAAGATCAAATTCATATAAAGAACATCAAACATTCTCATACTAACAAGAAAATGCTTTTTTTTTTATTTCAATGGTAAATAAAATTTATTCAAACCTGTTTGTTATCTTTTAAGTGAATTAGTCCCGTTTTATTGTCGGCACTGAGCTACCTCAGTCAGGGACATGACTAACAGGCTCATAAAGCCGAGTGCAGACTGGTGACAGATACTTACTGGTAATTTGCAATGAAGTGGATCCAGCCGAAGAGCTTAGCCTCTCCCATCTTTCCACTGAGTCCATTTGTTAAATTTCTCTTCCTCTGCTTTTGCCCCTGTCAAGTGTAGCTGGGCTGTTATTGTGATGTGAAAAATACCTCAGAGCCAGAAACAGCTCCGCCATGCCACATAAGCTCACAGTCAGGAGCAGCCGAGTCCTGAAGCACACAGTGTGTAAAGATAATTTGTCCTTGCATGTTGCAACATTTACTAGCAAACTCTTAAAGGCCTCGAGAAGAAACCTCCGCTTTCTGCTGCATGGGCTCCTGTGACTGTGCAGCAGACGGATCGACGTTCACCATTCCCAGCATTCCCAGTGAAACTCTGGTCTCGTTTTTTTATGCTAAAAGCACAAACGGCACAGAGTTCTGCTTGAGTAAGGACTCAACTCTGGAGTAAGACAGAAAAGGTTTGGAGCGCTTTGAGGTTACACTAGACAGGAATATTTTCATCCTGCAGAGTGCCTGGCCTCCCAGAGCAGATTCACAAATAAAATGTAGGTTTTTAGTAAGTTTTAGGTTGAATAAATTAAACAAGAAATGTGAGATGAGCGTAATCATTGCAAAAAAGCTGGATCACCAGCACCTGTCACAGAAACAGTTTCATCACTCATGCTGTTACTCTGATAGACAATGAATACCTTACCAGCTACTCTGCTGAGAAAAAATTACATTAGCGCTACCACAATCCAGTGGTAGAGCAAATGTGCATTTTGTTTCCTTTCTTTAAATATAAATAAATGTCTGTACATATGCATACATTTACTTACCGTCTTTATCCTTAAGTCCTTCAAAATATATATATTTATGCATTATGTCTGTGTTTAAAAAACAAGTCAAATTCCTTGTTTGTACGAACGGCCTCAGCTAATAAAGCTGATTGTGGTGTACAGAAGTTAAAAACAGAAAGAAACATTTAACCACAACTTTATTCTAAACTCTCTAAACTTCAATAACACATTTTAATCAGGAATGGCAAGAAGTGCGTAGGCTATTGTAATTTTTTCCCCTCTGGTTGCAAAAGCAATTTAATGAATCAACACAAGTAGTTCTGTTGAAGGTTACACGAGTATGAATGGAAGAGAAACACTTGGAAAAGATATCTGAATGCAAAACCAATGTGAGCAAGTTAATTTTGAGAATAAAAGACTGAAGAGTTTGGTTGAATTTTCTTTTATCAGAGACATAAACTTGGTGGTTCAGGGAAGGTTTCTTTTGTTTTGAACACAACGGTCAACTAATGCATGCAAAATGTATTTTCTCTTGTTGTTTTGATGTGGAACAAGTGGGTCAATCTGCTCAAATGTTTGACTTGGCAAGGAAAGCTGAAAGTAGTCCAGACCTCAACAGCCAACCTGACTTAAACCTTCACCTCCTGAGTTTTTTCCTTCAAAAATACAGCAGCAAGTGAAGATGACAAGATTGAGTTCTCCATTGACATGGAACAGAAGTGATAGGGAGCTCCTTGATGAAAAAACAAAACTACACAGAACGCACAGTCTGTTCTTAAGGAAGGAGTTTGGATTTTGACACCTTCTTCACCTGACATGCTCCCCATCTATGTCGCACACAAAAGCCCTGCTGATGTTCCCAGAGAGCTCTGGTTGCCAGGCTGCCATGTGGATGCACACCGCTGCATACTGTAAGCATGCAGCATGTCACTGTATGAAGCCAGGATGGCCGTTTGATGTTTCTGTTAAGGCGTCGTTCAATGTGACCTCGATACACATCCCTTCACTGCAACCGAGGGGAATGATTCCTCAACTTCCCTCATCTATCCAAAACAACCCACAAGAGGGGAAGTTTGAGTCAGAAAAATACATGCAAACAACTAACTTTCCCCCTCCGTGTTCTGCTGGGACCGAAAAAGTTGCGATTCACAACAAAGTCTTTAAAGTGAGTACACAGTTGAGAGTAGAGCCAGGAGGGTTTCTTTTTCCTGATGTTCTGTTTCCTTCATATCAAAAGATTTAACTCGGATGACAAGCGTTGTCAACTTAGCTCTAATTCGGCTGCCTCTCAAGTGTTTTAATCAAAACATCATCTCACTCATCCCCCTCCTTTCTCCTCTGATTTAGTATAAATCATGACAGGAGCAAGACAAACAAATCACATCTTGCAAATTAACACCTGCTTTGCTCTAAATGAGCTAAACTGGACTGATTTATGTCACACTTGACAGTTTTTATCGCAAGTATTGACATCTATTCTCACCTGTTTCAATACGCAGAGGACGCAGATGCAAACATATGCAGACTGCACCGGCTCAGCTTGTCTCCTCCACCCACTGATAGATTGACTGATCATTTATAACAAACATCTGCTCCCATCTGCTTGAATAATAAAAACTTTGACAGTCAACATTGTCCTGCAGGCTGCTCATGAATAAAACACCACAGACATGGAGAGGGGAAATCAAAGTTGGTGTATAGAAGAGGCAGGAGGGGGACAGACGGCGAGCAGCTCACCAACTCAGTGAGGAGAGAAATGATAATGATGAGCCCTGAGACTGCCGACTATTTTAGAACGTCCTAAAAGTGAACCGACGGCTTCAGCAGACCGGAATATTATTAGGTTTTACACGAGATTACTGCTCTGATGAACACTTCATGACACTGCGGCTAAGCTAATAAATAAGTCATACATTCAAGAATATTACAGGACATGTTCAGGCTGCAAATCACTTTTTGTTTTCACTCCTTTCTGAGCTGACCATTACACTTCTTAAAACTTGAGGAACACAAATGAAAAGTTTGCAGATGGCTTTGAGAATCCGATGGCTTTATTTTGTCTCGACTTTTAACCTATATTACAATACACTAATTTAAACATTTTTAAGTTAAAAATATGCATTCTTCTTTTACAATTTTGGTCTAAATTTTGAAAAAAACTACAAAACAGTCAAATATTCAAGTATAGGAACATTTGAACAACCTACATTATGGTAAGGTAATTTTATTTATATAGCACATTTTCATCAAAAAGGCAGGTCAAAGTGCTTTACATGAGTTAGAAGGAAATACAACAAAAACAAAAGACAGAGCAAAATCAAAAAACAAAATTTATAAATTAGATGTTGGTTCTCCATGTTTGGCAAGATTAGTGAGGCATAAAACTAAATGTTGGCTCTCCATGTTTGATTCTATAAAGTTCAGTCAAAAGTATGATGGATTTGCTATAAGACGAGACGACTGCAGCCACCTGAGGGGTTGTCTCCAATCGCACGTGGCACTGTCATCTACCTTGGATAGACTGGTTGCAGATGGGAAGCCGTAAACACTCCTGGTAATGGAACACACTTCCAAACGAATACACATCGGCAAGTTCATTTTAGATTTTCCTCCTTTGTTTTAGTGTAACTACAATACAGAATTCCTACATTGTTGTTATGCTTTGTAGATTTATGCATATCAGCATAACTCACCAGTCATTTTCTGAAGTATACTATGTTAGTACCAGATTGGAAATGGTCCATTGTCATCCTGGAAGTAGTCATCAGAAAATATCCCTCACACCATTACACCACCAGCAGCAGCATGCTGTTCACATTGTTTACCCCAAATTCTGACCCAACTATCTGGATGTCACATTTGAAATCAAAACCTGTACTTGTCCAACATGATGAGCATGTCCATATTGTAATCTGACAGGAGTCACACCAGATTTGTTCATCTTCTGCTGTAGCCCTGCTTCAAGGTCTGATGTGTTGTGCATTCAGACGTGATATATTTGTTGTCATTTGAGCTACTGTTGTATTTTTATCATTCCTCAGAGACCTCTGTCAAGGCATTTTCATCCACAGAAAAAACTTCTGTTTTTTCTGTGGATCATACAGGACCATACAGCCCGACCTGTGATTGAGGACGGGCTGTATGGTCATGCAGGTTAAGAAGCCATTTTCTTATCTGCATCATTGCACTTCGATGATCCTGTTAAAGTGAAGCCAAATCAGAAATCTGTACTTGAAATGGAATGAGCTAAGTTTTTTTCCTAACGTTATTCATAACAAATGATTTCTAGATTATTTAATGATTTACATTTTTTGTTTAAATCTTACGGACCATATTTTTGAATCAGCACATTTTCTCCACAAATCGTTTTCCCAACCACACCCGCTCCCCAACCCTCCAGGGGTAAACTTGTTATTGTTTCCCCTCTTGCCAAACTATTACTACTTCATGTGCCATTGGTCACCAATGTTTGGTAATAAGATATGACTTTGAGTCAGTGTCTTAATTCATCCCAACGGTATTGGACAGGCAGATTAGTTCAGCATCATCAAACTGCTAAAACAGTTTTTATGGATGCCATTCCTGCACAGCGGCACTGCGATGTTAAAAACAGAAAGTGTCCTGCACCGTCTGTTCCTCCACAGTAGAAAGGAAAAAATTGTGGAAAGTAGAAACATTAGATGCAACATAAGTATTTTTAATAATTTTTCATATACCCTACATTTATTTCACATTTTGTGAAGTTACAGCCACATATGTCGATGCATTTTACTTGGACTTCATATGGCAGACCAGCACGATGTATTACATTATTGTGTACTCAAAAGTCAGTGTGACGAACTGCATTGTAATACAAGGATTAATTGCAAACAATGTTGGACTCAACTTTGCTTCATGACTTTAAAATATTCATAACTTCCTGGATGACCTTTATGCTCCCTGGTCATCACGACGCTGTTTAAAATCTGACAACCATGTATATTTTCATTCTGCTTCTCAAAGATGAGCTACTTTGTTATGGCAAGTCATCAAAATCCTATTAAGTAGAAATAATACAGATGTATATGAACTGAATATCTGAATATTTGAAATAGCTAAAAACTATTGGACATGTCAGCTTAGAAGTGCAGGTGGGCAGGGCATGCTGGATTTATTAAACAAAAATCTACTGCTCCTACGCAAAATCTCAACCACTCACGCACTAAAAATAGATACAAATTTAACAAAGTTTAACACATGAACAGTCAGATATGGAGAAAACCAGAGTACATCTATCCAAAGGCAAGTTTTGTCTCCTAGACACAAACTCTATGAATCTAAAATCTATGACCTCGTTTCTCCAGTGGACGTCATGCTTTATGTAACATGTTCTGACAGAAGTGTCACACACTCTGGAGTCACATATTAGAGGCAGGCACTCCAAGCTCCAAAAGTAAAAACACCTACACACACACCCTCACGCCTACACCCAGGTTTCCAACAAATCAGAAAGACTTGTCCCATTAGAACAGTACGAGTGACGACAGACTGATGGCTTCAGAAGCAAATCCCTAAAATGAAGAGAGATCTGCTCTGGAGGTTTCAATACAGAGCTCAACATTGAATGTTGAATTTTAAACCCGCCAACTCACACTGCTGGTGAAATGTTTAAGTGGAGCTGTTTGGTCAAGATGCCTGAGTCCATGTTAGTTCTTCCCAGAAATAAACACAATGTGACTTTGCTTACTCACGTCTCTCTCAGCAGAGAAGCATCTTCACGACAATAACTGCAACCACTGCAGCTCTCGGTGTGTGTGAACAGGGATGTTTTAGAAAGGAGGAGCAGAGAGCGCTTCCTGTTCTTTACTCTGTTTGATCTTTCCTATGTCAAAATGTTCTTTCATCAAAGTGTTTTTAGGAGGCAGACATTATTAGTTCAGCTATCAAAGCTTTCAATGTGCAGAGCACAGCAAAGAAATGGTTTGAACCAGACAAAAGAGGGTAACTACAGAGCTAATGGGAGACTCATGTAAAGAAGTCAATGTTTCAGCTATATTTTAAATATTTTTCCGTTATATAACAGAAATTAGAAACACAGTCTACTTGGTTCTTTAATATCAGTACTAAGCCAACAGGAAGAGACATGACATATCAGAAACATTTTTATTCCTCCTTTCAATCCATATAAACAAATGTATTATTCGAGATATTGATAATTAAATAATGATCAATAATAATGAAAATGATCACAAAGTTGATTATTCACAATAAGACTGAAGTTTTAATCTTATTTTTAAATGACTAGCTTCTTGAAATGAAGGTTTTCAATGGGTTGGTAATTTTTCTGATTTCATTCAAAAATATTTGATCACATAGAAAATACACAATATGTTAAAAACAAACAATTGTGGCTAAGTTAGATAGACAGACAATGCCATTCATCCCACCATCCAATCTGAGTAATTTAACACAAAATTAACATGTCATGCTGATTGCAGCCAGTGTTGTCTGACGTAATTCACATATTCAGAAAACACCAAATATTTAGTCTTGCTTAAGGGCTAATTTTTGTATGCTTTAAATACATAATGTAGGTCTTGGCATGAGATTTTTAAGGTCAGGGTTTGGGTTAGGATTAAAACAATCAGTGTACTTTTTGCAAAATGGGAAAATGCAATAACTCAAATAAGAAAAGGGTTTGACACAATTAAACCATCCAGATTTTTCTCTTTTTTTTGCACCATTTAGTGTGTTATTTGGATTATGAATAAAACATTTTCACTGTTTCTTTGGAAAGTACTGGGCTCTCTAGTTTCCTCCTAAAGGTGGACTCCCCAAGTTCCAAGTAACTGACAGAAAATTGTTGATTGCAGCCATACATCAGAAACTGCCGACCCTGGAGGTAAAGCTGGAGCTCTTCACCCTCTCACTGAACACAGGAGGTTTTAGTAAATAAAACTAGCACTTCTAGTCAATATAGTTGTGTAAACAACAGGATACGATGCTGGGACACATCATGTCCTCCTACTGAACTCTGGTTTCTGAAGTTTGATAGTAGCTGGTTGGTGACAAGCTATTGGTTGCAAGTTGAAAATGCTAGAGACTGAAATGTGCAGAGGACAGTGTAATATGTAGGAATAATTTACTGTGGCTGCTTTGTAATTATTATTTCATTAAATCAGAATGCAACAACGTAATTAACAGATATGTCGCGTTTTCATTTACAAGAACAATGTATTGGCTATTTCAGGCACAACAGGAAAAACAGGTGAACAATGATTTAGTACAGAGTAAAATAGAGCATTTCCAGCAATGGGAGTATTTTTCAATTAAGAGAACAGGATATATTGTAGCGAGTAAATGGATGCTATGAATATAAAAATAATTTGCATAATTCAACAAAAGCGCCTCTTTTTAATGCGACATAAACAAAACCTCACTGAAACGCCTGTGTGGCACTTCTGAGGTAATACTATAAACTTTTAAGTGAAACAAATGGCAGCCTCCACAAAATAAATTCACATTACATCATTATGTATGCAGGAGGGAGACCAATAAGCATTAACAATATTGTGACTGACATTCAAATCCACATTACGAACCCTGACAGAGCTGCAGAGACACTTTATTGTGGAGCTGGTGAATTATCTGTACGAGCATCAGCACCACCCATGTGCTTTTGGCGTCGTTGTTGTTGTGCAGGTCAGGCTGAGTGGCGTGTGTCTGGGCGCGGGGGTGCGTGTGCGTGTGCTGCGGCCAAACCCAGCATTAGGAGGTGCTTTTGTTGCCCGGAGGACGAGTTGAGCAGAGATGTGTGAATCACAAAAGTGCAGGCTCTGGCCTGTGGCCTCCGAGGCGGGCGGTAATTTTGAACCTAAAGCTCTAGAGATGAGGACTTTTTGTGTCGCTGTTTACAAAGCGGCGTATTCGGTTACCACATGGAAGCTCAGTCCTGTAGGAGTTTGTAGCTCATCTCAGGCCGAAAACAACAAAAAACAGATTCTCTGATTTCTGAATGTGAATGTTATGTTTTGATGATGAGTGTGACAGAAAGTTGATTCAAGGATATTAAAGTCCTTTCAGAGGGAAATGTTTCAGCAGCATGAACTGTGCCAGAATGAGGCCATGGCAGTGGTCTAGTAAATTGAGCAGCTTTAAATGTGCTTCTTATCAGAGGTTGGGCAAAGATTTTTAAAAATAATATTCTGAAAAGTGTGGCATACATATGTAGTCAGATCAACTGAATTAATTCCACATTTACAGCTGCCAGGCTTCTGACAGGTTCAATCTCGTCAGGCTTATTTGTGGTGTGCATGACTAATTGTAACCCTGAGGACAGATTCTTCCACCTGAGCAATGGATCCCTGCAGCTCCTCCAGTGTTACCATAGCCCTATCGACTGATTCTTTGATTACATTTACAGTTTAGGTGGACATTGTATTTGGTTTGCAGTAGTGTGATTCTCAGTTTTAAGGTGGTAGATCTAACAGAGCTCAGTAAGATGTTTAAAGAGTTCTAGTTTGCATTTGTGGTTGGATCTTGGCAAAATAAGGAAAAGTTCTTACAGTATAATAGTTTTGCAGAGCATTACAGACATTTTATGCTTTTTCCAGTTAATCTGACAAAAATCTGAGGAAATTACTTTGGGAAGTTGTCTTGAATTAACTGCTTTATCACATTGGCCATGAAACTTAAACTCATCAGATATACAGATGTGTGACTGTGTGTACACACACACATTCTTTAGAGACAGTTATATTAGCTCTGCCTACAAACTGTGTAATCCTTATAATGTCAATATCATATTTAAAGTCAGCAACAACACATGCAACATGTTTTTTTTTTTTTTAGATGATTCAGAAAGGTGGAAAATTTACTGTTATGCCTCAGTGACTCTTTGCTCCAACTTGGCTGAAGGAGAGCAACACAAACCCAGCAGTGATGGAAACAAAGGTCAGTGGCTCTGCAGGCCAACAATGGCTGGTCATGCCACACAAAACACACAACCACTTCACACCATCAGCACATACAGCTTTTATTGCAGCCTTATCACACACCAAACAGGTATTTGGGTTAAATTCAGTTCGAAGTTACTGCAGCAGGAAGGTTTTAGGGGTTTCCCAGATAATCCCAGAAAATCCAGAAATAATAAACATGACTGACAGGCTGAACAGAAATGTCATTCCCCATTCGAGGCAGCCAAATCAAAAATAAAAACAGTATAAAAGAGATAAATAAGCTTTGAAGTTTAAAAATGTAAGCTTCAAATATATGGGGGAAAAAGCTATTCAGAGATAAAAAGAAAAACTTTTAAAGTCAAGTTTCCTAAGGTTCATGCATCACACTTCATTTCTTCATAAAGTAAGGAGTCAATATGAGATTACTATTTATACCACTTTTATTGAAATGTTAATTCTGCTTATTTGTTTTCAAGGACACAGAACAAGGACAGCTATGCACCACAAATGTGAGATGTAACTCCAGCAAGGTATTTTCAGCATTCAGAAAAACAATGTGCTGAGTTTTGATTAAAATTAGAAAGTGCCTGACAAAAAATTCCAAATGTTTTTAAACAATTTCATTGTGTTGTTGCGCAACACCCCCCCCCCCCCCCCCCCTCCTTTCTGTCTCTACTCTCTCACTCTCTACTTCCTCTTCTGAGAGGGGAGATGTGCTACCAGCTCTCCTTCTAACGGGTTAATTGAGTTTCCTAAATCTGCTGGGATTTACCCTGTCCAGAACTGAAGTAAACTCTGTTTAAGCTGGTTTCGAGAAACGATTCGCCTGGTTTCTGACGGCCAACATCCAGGTGTCTCACCCTTCTTCCCCCTGTGAATTAGCCAGACTGAGCAGCCTACAGCCAACTAGTTTCACAGAGCACACCTGTTAACGGTCGCTCGTTCTCTATTTTACAACTTGCATTTGTTATTGAACCAGGTAGGTTTTAGTGACTCGGGCGAGTCCCAAGGATGTTGTTTTACATTTGGGCTACCAGCAACCTATAAAACATTTTCCACCTCTTCCTCTCCAGAATCAAACATCACAGCTATTTTACAACCATCAAAGAACTTTAAGGTGACTCATTAACTGAATGTCCACAACATCTTTTAGATTTTCTTTATGCTAAATATTTTATTAGTAAGGCATTTTTGCAAGGGTCAGTACAGCTTAATTCAGTAGCAGAAATAATCAAATAAGTAAAATCAGTCATCTAGTCTATCTTTCCCTACTGCTGACACTGAGAACTAAAAAAGGGAACCTTTGAGAGAGACGGACGGAGTTTGGCGTTTCGAACCCCAGACCTTGCTTGATGATGATGAAGATGTTGCAGCAGGAGGAAGATGTTGATCGGCGAAGGCAGGAATCTCTGTAGGTCTGATGAGCTTCTTCTCCGCATGGATGGTGAGGTCACACAGGACTTGGTGCTGGCAGGAAAAAAGGCACCAGTTCTTCTTCTTTGGCTTTGCCTTTATCTTCATCTTTGTCTTTGGGGTCTGAACCCAGCCGATGAGAGAAGTGCGATTTGAAGCCACAGGTTGTGGGCCTGACGGGTTGG
The DNA here is from genome assembly GCF_002775205.1 of Xiphophorus maculatus. Lineage (NCBI taxonomy): Eukaryota > Metazoa > Chordata > Actinopteri > Cyprinodontiformes > Poeciliidae > Xiphophorus > Xiphophorus maculatus. Next base: position 5,531,053 of record NC_036458.1, on the reverse strand, counting down.
TCCCCATGGCAGGACAGTCTTCGGCTCCGTGGCCCCGGCTCTTCTTCAGCTGCAGAGTTCTTTGTCCATCTCTTGGCTCGAAGCTGCCCGGAGAATCCAACGAACGGTTCCTCTTTTGCACCCACCTTTTATAGGGTTTATCCACCTTTTGGTGCGTTTTCATTGGCTGTCTGCTTAGACAGATGATCTCATATCCATCACTGTCTTACAGACATTATGTCCTAATGTCTGTGCTAATGTCTCAGGGTTGCTCAACCTCCTATGTCCGTTGTCTGCACAACCTTTCACCTAAATAAGGCGTTGATCATCTCTGCTCTCCTGTTAGTTCCTCTTTTTCCCTTAACCGTTCACCTTTCACCTACTCTCTACCTCCAACATATCAGTGATGTTTAATTGCAGTTACACCTTCTTACACCATTTCAAGTTCAATGTCAAAATCACATTTATATCACATTTATTTTCTTTAGCTTCTCTGATTTAGCATTCATTTATAATTTTATAACCATAACTTATATCACATTTATTTTCTTCAGCTTCTCTGATTTATCATTCATTTATGATTTTATAACCATAACTTATTAATTATACTTATTATAATCCTAATGTGAGTTATTACAGATGTTTTTCTGAAAAGAAACCAAGAATAATACATGATTCTAATTATTTGATGCCAAAGTTACAGTTACTTGTTTTTCTTGTAACTGTTCCCACAAATGTAAGTGTAAGTATTATTACAAGTAAACCAATATTAATATAAGTATTTTACTTTGAATCTTATCCAATTACTCAAAATGTTTAGATTTCATTCTTTAAAACTTTACCTTTGAAATAAAGAATAGTCTCAGCTATTTTTATAAATCTGCAGGCTGGAAACTTCCTCTTTTTCCAGGAAACCTGCTTTTCCTGTTTAATGACTCTCTCTGACTGACTATGATTTCTTATGATTAGATAGAGAAAAGTAGAATTAAAGCAAAGTTTGCATGAGACAAAAACAACACACACACAACCAGATTTATTTTATTGACACTTAAGTCTACTGTTGGGCCTAGATATCACTTGAGTGATTCATTTTAAAGATAACTTTATTTATTATTACTGTTAAACTAACTTTATTGACACTTAAGTCTACTGTTGGGCCTTGATGTCACTTGAGTGATTCATTTTAAAGATAACTTTATTTATTATTACTGTTAAACTAAAATCTCCAGCATGGGGAAGTGGGATGAGCTCGGATTTTCTTGACAATTGTTAAAATTAAACATGAAAAAAAAAATCTAATTTCTGAACACTTTTATGAAAATGTAGAATTTTCCTTTGTTTCTGTGTTTAACAGGTGTCTCAGTATATTTTTCCTGCATTAAACAAACATGAATGAATATTTCCTCTATGAATTCATGCAGCTTGTTTCCTTTAATCAGAGCAATCAGCCTGGCCTCACCAACACGCTCAGATCATTTAATGCAAGTCACGGCCACTGCTAAAGAAGAGGGCAGAAGCCAGTCCTTACTGCTTATTGGCCTGCAGAGTGTGTTTACAAGAAATCAGCAAAATCACATGCACAGTGCGAGCAGTGTGCAGTCCTCCATGTCTCTGACTCACTCTCCTTATTGTTGCCTATTAACTTGCAGAAATGGACATGAGGAGTGGTGCAAATTACCGCTCATCAGATAGGATTGCACAGGACACATGGCTGCAATCAAGATAGTGACTTCTGCTATGCAGGATCAGTCTATTGACTGCAGAAAATATATCTATATGTCAGTGAAGTGGGAGGAAAATGCAAATCTGTGATGTAAGCAGGTCCTGCTAAATGCTCAGAGTGAAAACGAGTCTGCATTTTTATATGAGGAACCTAAGGTTGCATTTGTGTTGCTCATAAAAGTCTAATAGAGCTGCTTAGTGAACAAACAGTGTGCTGTGTGGCTGACGATGCAGCTAACCTCCAGGGAGATGTATGCGTATTATTTATAAGCCTTTAAACAAGATTTATAGTCTCTGCTGTGTTGAGGAAAATGCTAACCGTTAACTAATTAGAAGTGCAATTTCAAAAAACAGCAGGTGGTTGACTAGTCCGTGTGCTACTGGGTGACTTGTTAATTCCAGGGTCAACATACTGAGACTCGCTCATCTGTGAAAAACATATTGGACTCTTTTTTTTTTCCTGGCTTGATGCAACCACACATAGTGGTGTGAATTAGGGGTCCAAGGTTTCACCACTGACATAAGGTCACATAAAAACATAACATTTCTCATGTTCCAATATTCTGTGGCATTTGCACATTTACAGAACATTGACATGCTGGGTAGTTACTGCCAGGGTGTAGAACTAAAACATGAAAGATTCTGGCCCTGGAAGACTAACTTTGGATATCTCTGCTCTAGACATTTGAATTTGTGAAAAAGACTAATTTAATTATTTTCATTTTACATGATATGACAAAAAAATCTGTTACTTAAGCTCAAAATTTGACTTTTTTCTTTTTTTAGCTTTATATCATGTTATAAAGTTATTCCCTCATCAAAAACATAACCAGAGTGATGTTCTGGTTTATTCATGCCTGTTTGAGAAATCCTTGTGTTACGCCCACAAGGTCTAGGGGTTCAGGGGCGGTAACATAGAAATGTGTCCAGAGAAAATAAGTGGAATGTAAAATGATTTATTACAAAAAAAGATGGTTTCACAAAACCAAAACACAATACAACTTAACACAAATAAAACAAAAGAAAAGGACTAACAAATTCAAGAATTGTTAAGTGCAAATTAAATTACGAAATGTTCAATCAAGTCAGTCTAAAGTAAACTCAAAACAACCCAAAAAAAGGGGACACAAAGGGAGCACCAAACCTCCCAACCACGAGCTTCTAGCTTGTGTCAAAACCAATTTAGAGCAGAGTAAAACTGCTTAGCTGAACAAGCAGAAACAAAATACTTCAAAACTTCCCAAATCAGTTACAAGTACCAAAGGTGGGGGAACAGCTTAACAAAACCTCTTCCTGCTAGCTGCCCCCCCTGGAGGAATGATTTCAGGAGCCTTTTATAGGGAGCAGGTGAGGCTCAACAGCATCTGATTGGCTTGACAATCCTCTGCTGGTCCAATGAGGTTGCTGCTCCTCTGCAGCCTTCAGGCAGCCAATCAGGAAGGTGTGCCCTCACAGTTGAACCTGCATACCAAAATGAAGCTTGCACAGCCTCAAGAGGCCAGGGGCCGTAACCCCCCCTAAATTACAAAACCAATTTCCCGTGGCAAACATTTAGGGTTGCCTAAACACTTGCTCATACCCAAAGCTCTTCCTCTGAGCTTCAGAGAGACATAACAGGAAATCACTGGGGACTCAAGATCAAGACTCCTGCAAAATTATTTTGTACAATAATCTGTTACTTTATTCATGTTTATTCTAATAATATGAACAGAAACTTGAATGAAACAATTTACAAAACTTTTTTTATTTCTCAAATATGTCAAGAAAATATCTGGCCAAGTAGAATACTAATACTGGCCCTACAATAAACTTTGTTCAGTTCTTTAAGTGCACTTTGTGAGTTTGCTCATACGTTGATTTTTGGAGGCATAAACTATTTGGTGTAATCTTGAACCAAAATAGTTTTTAGGTAATGTTTTACAACAAAGGGTAATGTGTGCTGCATACCCTATGACTTGCTGAATGAGATAGTTTTAGGGTGATTTTCATACCAAGTAGTCAAGTAGACTTTGTTCGACTGGAGAGCAAAATTGCAACATTTGCTACATTTTCTGCTGGTGCGGCTCACTTTCACACTGCACTTTGTCAAACCATTTGAAAAACCTGTACAAGCTGACTTTTTTTACATTGTTCTACTTCCCCCACAATTGTCACACTGTAATCTGTACCTTTGCAGGGCCATTGAGCTTTACATAAAATGCTCCCTGAAGCTGCTAGCAAAAGACCATTGAACGGATAAGTTCCAGCTCTGCATACGCAGAAGTAGATTTAATTGAGATTAGTAACCAACATGACCGCAGTTTTCTGTTATGAATGTCTTGACACATGCTGCTGAGTCGCTATGACTTCCATATGTCTTGTTAATGAGGGCAAAGAGACAAAACAAAGCACACAGTTACCTAGAGTTAGGAAGATAAATTTTCTATCTTGTCTACATTAAAGAGAATAACATGATTATTATTAAATCTATTTCTATATCTCCACAATGTGAATGCAGCAGGGAAAATCTGAAGCAATTTTAGGTTAAATTACTTTTAAAATGGTCCTGCTGATAGTAAGAGCTTTGCCTGGGCATGTAAACACACCAGTTTTACAAAGTTACAGTTAAGAAGGATATTTGCAATAGTTGGGGATTCACAGTAGATGGAAAGAATAACTAAAAAATAAAAAATATTGAGAGCAGATTTCCACTGAAATACACTATCTGACTATTATTAGCTGTAAAAATGAAAACCTGATTCCTTGGTTGCAGTTAATACTGATTTGTCACTGTATTTTAGCTTTTTCTACTCTATTTTCAGTTGCAGACAATATCTCAACATGCGCACCAGGAGCTGCTTATCACAGCGCTACCATGGAAAGCTGTAGTGAAATTGCAGGTTTCCTAATAGCTCCCATAACTCCTGTGGCAAATCCCAACTCCACTTAGGGGTTCTTTCCTCCAAACTGGTTCCAGTGCTAAATTTATGATAGAGCTTTCCTAGCATCAGTTCTTCCATTTCCCAATGATGAAGACACCAGCTCTGGGATACACATTAAGATATATTTGTTATTTGAACTATTAAAATAGGCAGTTATAGGCATACAAAAGGAGGTTTCAAGTATTCACACATTTCAGCTATTCACATCCATTTGTTATTCCCATCCCCACAAATACCAGAGGTTTACTGTAGAGGTATAGTCAGCTTCACACGACCCCTAAACCATGACACACATCCTATCTAGAGCGGGAAAGTGGGATGAGTTGAGGACACGGTATGATGGAAAAGAGCCATAAGGAAAACAGAACTGTCTGTGTAATTATGTAGATGTGTTAAATATGCAAACTAATTAGTTTATGTGTAAACACTGTAAATGTTACAACTCCATGGAGATGTAAGGTGGGAGCGTTCCTAATGTGATGTTACATAGCCATTAACAAATCAATTGCTTTGTGCCGTGTAATGATTTTTGATTTTAAAAAAACAAGAAGCTTTGTGAATATTGGACAACTTTCACTGATTTCATCTAATTGAAAATGACTTAATTTCCCTCTCCCCGTGTCCTGTAGGGTATGATTCATCATGAGCTTAATTATTTACCACAGCTTTCTGCCAGCCACATCACAAAGAATACCTAATAAATGGGTTTGGTTCTGAGGCCATAATACACTACTCAACCAATGTCTGCATTACAGAAGAAAGGATTGAGTTAATCGGCATCACTTTTGTCGTAAATCCATAACTGAAAGAGGAATTGTTGCAACATTTTCTTCATCTTTCTCCTTGACTAATGACACAGGAATGAGCCGAGACTGTCTGCTCGAAGCACAGAGGTTAACAAATCCATCTAATCAGTGAAAGGAAATGATCTCTATGAACCTTTTGTTGAACAAGAAAATACTTCTGGAGTGTTCAGATGTTTACGTTTCTTGATTTGCCACATCAAAGTTCGCCTTTCAGAAAAATGTGCAAAATCAATTGCATAGAATGCTGTATGTAGATCTGTTCAACAATACATTTACTCATTGAGTAAAATTTTTAGATGCCTGGAGGTTCAAAATGAATCTTTAAACAAATCCGCTAATGCATACCCTACGGAAATTTCCACCCATCTATCCCCTCTGGAAGGAAACTCATTCTGTGTCCCAGATATGAACAAGACTTGAAGCAAACTGTATGCATCAACAAACATGATGGACTTTGTAAAAATGCTGACTGAATCCGGTATAGACTGTCTGCAATGAAACAAATCGGCTAAAAGGCCACTCAGTGAGGAAGAAGGTTTTAAGATAAAAAAAGCCAGAATTTGGGAGACAAAGTCTGAAAGACTGAGAATGACATCCCGACTGCCAAGTACATGAGTGACAGCATCAAGTTCACAGAATAGATGAACTTATATAATTTTGTCATAAACCATTAAAAAGGCAATTACATTTTTTTAAAATTAAGCAACATTTGGAGTCCTCATCCAAGAAGTTGAAGTTTTAGCTTCTGAATGGACAGTCATCCTGAGCACGCATAGTCTTTAAACATTAATCTGGTTTCAGCTGTTGGTACTTTTCTGCAAACCACAATCAGAAAATATGATTTAAGAAAAACAAAACATGAAGGAAAAAAGAACTTGAATGAATCCATCCATATGCGTTTCCTTCAGGTATGAGAGAGATTGAACAGCTGAGGGTCCTACATTACTCTCTGAGGGATGTCAGCATGCCAACATCATTGGACATTAAAAATCCACTACTATAATAGGAAGGCTGCAGGAGATAATCTGATATTCACACCAGATGAAAACAGACATACTGATCATTTTTGATGCCAAATTTGGCTGACAGGAAGAAACTATGAAAGGGAACTTGCTGGAGAAAATCAGAGCAGAGAGTAAAACACGAGAGACCAAACTTGTTACAAGAGTCTGCTCTACGAAGATGAAAAGTCAAACCTACGCTGCCTATTTCTGAGTGTTCGACTTTTAGAGGAAATAAGGTGGTGACACCATGAATCAGGTAGCTCGCTTTGATCGTGTCAATGATGGTGGGAAGGGAGAAGAATCAAATGTTTGGAAATGTGTCATACTAATGAACTTCACAATAAAAGCATCTGCTGTAGCTAATGATTTCATTATATTATAGAACCTAAGAAATACCTCTAAGACAACACTCAAAGTTACTGACATGATTCTCTTAGCAAGTTGTGGCTTATTCAGATATAAAGAAATATTTTTACTAAATGACAAAGATCCTTTGTAGTCTGGTTGCCATTATATACTGGATTCTCCCATTTGCTACTTTGAGACAATTAATGTAAAGCCCTACAGCTATAGTATTTCACATCCAACTGGCACCTTAAGATCAGAGACGTGGGTGTTGGCTAAGGTTAATGAGGATTTTCAGGACTTCAATAACTTTTTTTCTCTAGCATTTGCATCAAGTTGTTTAATTGTGCACTTCCTCTGTGGAAGACAAGATAATTGTAATAAATGGGGATGTTTGCCTTATTTTTTTGGTCAGTTGGGGTAAGCTTTCATCAAAACTGACAAGTAAGTGAAGAGGCTTCTGAAAACACACAATTGTTTCGATCTCTTTTGATAATGATGCTGGAAATGTGAGGGTATCTGTGGCCACTATGATCTCTAATGTGAATGTTTGACGTCTTAAGGAGACATTATTTGAACAAAATTGTAGATGTTTTTTTTATTTTAAGTAGAGTCATTTCAGAGAGCTAAAACCTCATGCTGATATTGTTAGGCATATTCTGAGCTGAGTGACTTTTGAACATAAGGTCTATTTTTCAAAAAAATGCTAAGATCCAAAGTAAAGTGATTTTTATAAGTCTCAAGTTTCTTTTTTTTCACAAAATATAAAAACGTTTATATAATTTTGTCATAAACTATCAAAAACTAACATATAATAGTGATGTGGAAGAACAAATAAAACTTCATAGTGTGAAACCCTTGCAATGAAAACCCCCAAATTACTCAAAAAACAGCTTTTAAAGGAAGAGTGGCAGAAAAAAGCAGAAAATCTCCTGCTTGCATTAGTCAAAAGTCATGTAGAGGGTGAGGGAGGAATAATACGCTACCTCAAATTATATACAATCCTTCTTACAAGACTGTTTCATGCTTGGCTTAATCCAGGTTTTCATGACAACAGACAGGCGTTTGCAAGCACACAACTTAAAAAACAGATAATTTGCACATCAATAATTTAGCTTTCAGTGCCAATCAAATTAAGTTCATTTATATTCTGCTAGTTCACAACAAATACTGTCAATTTCAATTTTCAGTCATGGAGCATTTTTTTCTGAGGTGTTACTGAAGCTGAAAATTAAGAAATTATGTTTTTTCATCAGCACATTACAATAAAATATGGTAAAAATGTTATTTAAATGTGGGATGTAAGGCCATTTTTTATTTGGATTCTTTCTGATTCTACATGTTTTTCCGAAGGCATTGTGATTTTCCTAGAGGCATTCCAGCTTCCTGCCACAGTCTAAATGCATGCATCTTAAGGTAAAGGGCAATTCTGACTTGCCCTCAGGTGTCAGTGTGAGTTCATGGCTGTTTGTGTCTGAGATTGGGTCAGCTCCTGTGGCTAATACGGGTAAAATGAAATCAAGTGTGCAGCAAACGATGGAATGACAAAGCTGCTTTAAGTGATCGCCTGTTTAAAGAGCTGTGAAATCAAGTTGATGCGAAATGATTTGTTGCTTTAGTAGTCACGGCATTCTGCCTATGCAAACAGTCCGCTACATTATTCCATCACTGCTTGTTTTTGAGTCTTTGGAGGACAATGTGAAGCTAAGCCTGTCTGGAACACACACCACCGTCTATGCTTATCAGATATATTCAAGATCCTCATAAATTATGATTATTACCTCACCGCACTTCAACCTCCTCCCACACAAATCAAGCCTGCAGCTATTGAATCAGACACAATGACAACTGTTAGGTTGGAAAAAGTAGAGAGGTGAAAAAGGGCAAAAAACACATCCTGAAACATCTTAATCAGATGCATCATCATGAAAACATCCTGCATGTCTGTTGGCGACACCTGAGTGAAGGAAAGATGTTTTACTTTCTGGCAACTAGTAAATGGAAATTTCCAGCCTATGTCGTCAACTTTAAAAACTGCTATGTTTTCTGAAAGACATTGAAAGTAGACACTTTGGTCAGTCCTAACGTCCTCCATGGTTCGCCTCAGTGCTGCCGTCACAGCCTGCATGACTCACAATCCCATATTTCTGTTCATTTCTTTAAAGCTTTTTATAAAGTTACCATCATCTGCACAGACAGGCCCAGCATGTCCTTGCTCTCTTCCGTGTCCAGTAAAAGTCCCTGAGGTGGCAGATGCACCTGTCCTTCAGAAGGACGGCTCAGCCTTTGCTCAAAACTGCTGTCAGGACCACAGTTCTTCCTCCTGCACATCACAATGCCTCAGGGAATGAGAGGAAGTAATAATGACAAAAGATACAAGTGCTAAGAGAAGGAAGGGGAAGAGGTGCTTAACGTCCTTATGCTACAGCAGCCGAGGCATGCCAGTGACTCTTAATGATTGCAGGATTTATACCGCTGTTGAAAATGGCCCACAGAAGGAAATTGAGTCATATTTTTTAGTTACATTAAAGTCTAGGAGCGGTTCAAAGAGCAATCATTGTGTTGTGTGCTAACCAGAAATACACTTTCGCATCAATAATGTCTACAAAGCACAAAGGGAGCCCTGAATGGGAGCAACTGTGGAGTATCAGAGGGTTTTCTGCACACCATCTAGAGTGCGATGTTGTGGTTTAGGAAGCAGTTTCAGTACACCTTTAGTCATCTGCACTTCTTCAATTGCAAATGTTATCACAAGTTTTATATACTAACAAAGCAAATGCAGATGCAGCAAGCTCCTTGGGGGGTTTTTTTGCTAAGCTAAAAGCACTCAAATTTTTTGACAAAAATGCAGCTATGATCCTTCACCGGAAAAACATGTTCAATTACAGGTGAGACAAACATCCACCTCCAATTTATCTGATGCACTGAGAAACTCCTTCCAAACATTTATCTTCCACTCCACTGTCTCCCTGCAGTTTTCAAAAACATACAGCAGGAAGTTGGGGTCAAGGGTCATATGTGCATGACTGTTTTAATGCTTGATCCTAATTTTTGCAGTGATCAATTTAACCCCTTCCAAAGTAATAGTAAGCCCACTTTAAACCAGCACAAAGACGCAAAACAGAAATAAAAGAATAAAGGAAAACCGAAAACATTATCTGAATGCTGGCACAAATCAAAGCAGAGGAGAAAAATATAAAGCTTCAGATAGAAGTACAGAAAGTAACTAATAAATTCATTTTAATCGTTTTCAATCTGTTATACTCGCGCTCTCGTGAGATTATTGTCAGTACTTAAGCCTATTACATGGCTGGGTGCTTTTATCATTTCAATTACATCATATTCATATCTAAATTCAACATAAGACAAAAAACAAGTGTATCAAAATTCAGGCCTAAACATTGAAACGTAAACTCTGTGCACTTACAGTGGCCCTAATGGGTCATTTATTGCAAATTTGGTTGCTGATGTAGTTGGATTATTTCCGGATCAGATGATCGAAGAAGATATTGAGTGAGCAGAAACTGATATTATGAATCACAGGTTGGGCAAAATTGGACTGTTACATTCAGACAGCAGAATCAGAATTAGTCTTAAAAGGAAAACATGGATTCATTCTGCCTCCTACCGTTGGTGAAGTTTGGTGGTGGTATTGTAACGGTGTGTGTGATATTTTCATCAACCACTTTCAGTCGCTTAATACTAATTAGGCATCTTTTAAACACCACATGTAACCTACTGTTGTTGACCATCTCCATTCCTTTAAGACCATAATGTACTAATTTTTTGATGTTTTTGCAGCAGGTTAAAAACCATCCAATCATCTCAAACTGGGTTATTGAACATGACAATGAGCTCACTGTCCTCCAGTGTCCCCCACTGTCACCAGACTCACTTCAGATAGAGCATCTTTGTGATGTGTAGGATAAAAAGATTCACACTACGGATGCACAGCAGAAGACTCTGTAAGTTGCTATTGACCAAAATGTCTGGAGGATGTTTCTGACATCTTGCTGAATTTATGTTAAAAAGAAATAAAGCAGTTCTGAAGGCAAAGAGAGTACAACATGATACTTAAACTATGTATCTAATAAAGGGGTAAAAATGTTCTATTAATCAGGCATCCAGGTTGAAATGAATGACCCATTCTAGAAGTAAAAGGGGAAATTGGGCAACAACCTGTAGAAAGTTGAAGAAACTGCCTGAAGAAAAACCCAGACCACTGCTGTATTTTCACTTTTGAGTTGCTTAGGGATGTTATCAAAGTCTGAATGTAAACTCTACCCACAGAGAATCCTGCATTGGCCTTATTTATTGAGTGGTCTGTTGGGTTTCACTCAGCTCAATCAATTCGCATCTATATTTAAAAAACACTCAATTCTCTGTAGTTTTCCTTGAGTAGGTGAACAGAGGGAGAAAGTGCATTTATGTAACCTTTTACCCACAAACTATGGTTTGATGTTCATGAGGTTGACAGAAAATCTGCTGTGGATTTTAATCACTCGTGGAACCATTTGAATCAATATGCATTTTTAGTTGTTACATAGAAAGATTTATGGATAAACAGTTTAAATGAGCAACAAGTCTTAACTTTTTCATGTAAATGACAGAAAATGTACCTTTTTATGCATGCATATGTGGGTTTAACATGATCTGCATGGACCTGTGCTCTATATAAGCCGAGTTATGTTAAGCCTGCCAGGATGTGTTCATAACTAATGGCGTCCCTGGCTGCAATATGGGTATGTGTCTGTAAAAAGCGCGACAGAGAGTGAGAGCTTCAAAAACACTTTGATCTTCCCAGGTTTGACACCAATCTCTGCCAGTCTAGCAAGCTTCCTCTGCCTTATTTCTGTACAGCGTCTACTTTTACCTTTCTTCTTGTTTCCCTCTCTTGCTGGAAGTTTCTATATTTACACGTTCTGTACAAATCTTCCCAAGAAATATCTTTTAAATTTCCAACTGATTTAGTATGTCTTTCATACTTTAGCAGAAATGCTATGATTTCTGTCAGCTGTCAACTTTTCCTTTAAGATATAAATTTTCTCTGATTTTACTTGATTGCTTCTGCAGATTCTATCAGTTTCCATCCAACACCAATACAGAATATTGCAGCAGGAGATGATGTTCTAGTAAGTCTCTGTGTTATATGTTGCCAATAAAAGATTGACCAGAAGTTTGGAGCAATGAGTTTGTGCAACATTTGCCAACAGAAGTAGAATACAATGGGAGCAGAATGTTGGTAGGTTCCTTCTTAGAGGTGGGGACTTTTATATAAAATTGAGTTTTTTGAGCTTTAAATTAAAATATTATTTCCTTTATCAAAATTTTTCATGCATGTTTCAATAATCGTTGAATAATCTGTGGCTGCCAGGTTCTCCAGACTAGCGGCAGCAACTATTAGCAAACACCTGATGGAGCTGTGAGTCTGCTGAGCTAATCATCCAAACTTCTTCTCAGTCCAATGCTCTGAATATTATTCCACTTGGAAACAAAATAATGGAAAGGCGTCTTTGTGATGACACGCTGAATGTGGAGTGTCGGAAAGAGGACAAGCTTTTTAAAGAAACAGAGGCCAATTTCAAGGCGTCAAAATAAAATATATACAGCATTTTAATAAGAAGTGGAGGTAACGTAGCTACTTGACTGAGCTATAAAATGGCACTATGTGCCTGGAAAATGTCCTTCATTTTTCATAGCTTCATGGGAGAGAGACCCTAAACAGCCAAAAATAAATCAGTCATGTGAAAGAGCCTCATTGGTGGAAGTCAAAGGATATTTACTATAAAGCCAATGATGTAAGGTCCCTCGGAAAGGCCTGTATATGTGAGAAAGAAAGTGAAGCCAATCCCTGCACTGAGGAAGTTGCTGTTACTTCTCAGACTCTGCAGACAGCTCATTTAGCATTAAACACTTCATCTAAAAGCAAAATGTATCAGGCAGATAGCTAACTTAGCTAATGCATACAGTATGAGAGAGAAAGTACTGCTTTAAGTGGAAAAAAAACTCAGATGAATGTACACGCCATTCGTTTAGACAAAAAAAATAGCAAAATGGGATTAATGAGTTTTCATAGCTACTTTGTGCTCTAAAAAGCAAATACAATGATCAAACACATTTGCATATAGTATCTTTGTAAACTAACAAAATAGGTTGATTCTACTAATTTTATTTTTACATGGACAGAAGAAAATGTACTGGTTTTTTTTTTTTTATCAAATCCTATTTAGACCACTGCAGATTAAAATATTTCCAGGCATTTTCCACCTAAAGACGTTTTCTTCAGGTGGTGAAAAACAGGTTTTCTCAACATTTAAGACAAGTTATAGGTGAAAGAGTTGTTGTCAAAGAGATGTGGAGATACTCAACAGAAAACACAAGTAGGTTTAGAGGAATAAAGAGTCTACAGCATGAACATAAAAGCTCAGACCAAGGTTATTTAAACATAAAGACTACTTGTGATCACTTTTGAGCAATATAATGTATATTATTCAGATGATTCAGAGATTGGGGCAAGGTTTCAAAGACTTTTAAGCTATTGAATTTATTCAACAGTAACGTAGAACAAAAAAAGTTAGACTAGAAATAAATATAATCAGAGAAAGAGCTCTGAGCTGCTGTTTATTGGACCACTCTAAACTACAAAACCCCACAAAAATTGACTTTATGGAAGCTGTTAAGAAAGGAGCCATTGCTCAAAGGAAAACCTTGACTTTTAGATAATAGGGAGATAAAGCCCTGCCAAAGGAACCAAAGAGTTCTCCAAAATAATGAAACAAATGTAAATAGGCAATGCACACTATGTATCTTAATACTTTTCTTTATAGTTTAACTGGCAAAATTCATTTATGAACCTTTTCTGAACTGTGTTGAAAGAGTGGAGATGAGGATTAGGCTGTGTAGTATGAATATGCTTTATCCTTTCTTCTCTACTCTACAGAGGAAAATTGCAATATCTCATTTATAACAAGGGCCAGCTGAACATCTAAAGCTTAATTTGCATTTTTTTCATCAAAACACACAAATGACCAAACTTGAACCTTAAATGGCAAATTTCTTACTTATGAAAACTATTTCATTTTACTTTTTCCCCTCTAACAAAGTAATGTAGATACCAAAAGTCACAAATGACATTTTTATCTAAATGAATGCCGTTTACATTCAACTCCAACTGGCTGCGCTGCGGTTCCAAGCTGTTACTGAGCCGTTTTAAAGAGGAAATCAAATATTTGTGAGCAGGTTTTAAAGATTTACATATTCAGTGCGAGGGCTGCAAACAGAGCTGAGATGTTTATCTCTTTCCTCCCATCAGATTAAGTGCGACATTGCAACATCTCACGCTGTGTCGCATAAAAAGCCAATCATATTTTGCATTCCTTTAGTTTGTCAGTGAGAAGTTTCATTATTATTGGCAAACACTGATTTAAAAGAAGACGACAGAAGAAAAGCATGTCTGATTTGATAGTGTTTATTCTCAGAACTGCAGTCTCATGCGTATTTTATCCTTTATATTATTATTGTATACTGTGTCATGATTTAAATTTAATTATTGTTGTAGATTCACCAATATTCCTTTAGTGGAAATGTATTAGCTTCAGCTGAAAGAAACGTTGAATGTTCTGATAGTGACAAATACCCTCTTCGATTATATTTCCGTTTTTCTCCAGATTCGTTTTAGAAGAGCTTACATTTTGGCAGAACAAGTCCTGGAGGAAATCCCTCCATCTGAATTTGAGTTTCAGCATCTGCAAGACTGAATGTAAAACATCCATTTTCTTTATTATTTGTGTGTGTGTGTGTGTGCGTGTGGGGGGTCTACTGGGGTTGTTTGCATATCTATATGGCAGTCATGGCAGCCAGTACAATATTAATAATAAAAATAAAAGATATCTTACAAGTTGAGCAGAAAAGGGCAGTTTCCGGAAATTTTGCTTTTAACTTTGGAAAAATCAACTAAATAATTAATATACAGCTCAAAGCTGATACAAACAAAGGAAGTTATTCATGATTTATTCAAACAATATGAGCAAGGATAAGACTAATCAGAAAGGAGAGACCAAGAGGAGAGGACAAAGTGCTATAAATTGTTTTTCATCTTCACACTACCTACCAACATGGAAAAGAACAAAAAATGACAAGATGTTACATTTTTAAATTGTAACAATAAACCGAAAAACGGATACTTTTAATCTAAAATTTATCATCTTCCTGTGTACTTTTTCTCTTGATGTACGTTACGTTTTATATTTACTCTTTTTGACTTGCATAAAAACCTCCTCTTCTCAGCTTCCATTGAAAAACACATAACCATTATAGTATTATCAAATATAACTACAAGAAATAACTTAAGATGGTGTACTAATTGAAAATATGCCAATTTTTTCCTTTTCCATCAATTAACAGTGTGATCTTCCCACACAGCACTTACATTTAAAACTCAAAGCTGAAGTAAGACAAAATGCAGTAAAGTACTAATTGATAAGTTTGTTTGTTGAACAATTTGTTTATTTTTCTCAAATTCAATCAAAATAAATAAAAAACCTTTTAGATGTTTTTTAAAACAATGTTCACTTGTAAAATTAGTTTTGAAAAGCAAAAAACAAGAAATTGCAGCAGAAAATACATTCGTTTTTTACTGTGTTTACATTTTTTTTATCATACTGTCTTTGCCTTGTTTTAAACAAGTCCAAAGACCCTGGATTAATAGAAAACTGTAACGGTGATTCAAGTATATATATTGTCTACTCGAGTCATCCACCAGACCAAAATCTGCTTCCAGAGGAACCACTTGACTGAAGAAGCAGAAGATTAGATGCGCGCTGCAAAGCGTACAGGCAGAAAAGATTGAAGGAGGAAAGACAGAAATGTACTTTTTTCCCCTCTCCCTCACTTTATTCTTGTGAATTTTGAAATGAAAACTAGTGGTGCACAAAAGAGGTGATATCTGTTCGAAGGATAGAGGACGAAAAAAAATTTATTTCAACCAGCAGGTCTATTTCCTGAGTGAAATTACAGCTGAGTTGGTTTCAAAAGGAGATAAAAAGAGGAAGAGTGAGAAGTAACAGCAGCTTCATTTTCCAGCTCACAGTTGGTGTGGATGTCACCAGATCAGACATTGTTGCAGAGAAAGGCATGGCAGTATGGAAATAAGGAAACACAGTATAGCGAGATGGAAAAACAGCATGGAGGGTATTGTCAAAAACACATAAATCTGCATTTTATTTACCCAGTGCTTTTAAACCTGTAAGGTTTCCCAGAAAATCATAGTTTCTCCTGCAATTGGATTTAAACTGATGCTAAAGTACACATTTTAAAGCCTCATGGAGACAAGTTATCTACAGTGAAACAGTTAGAGGAACCAAGACCAGATCTGAATTTTCTAAGTCAGTGTCGAACTCAAAATGTTGAGGTTTTTTTAAAAGAGGAATAAACATGTTCTTCACCTCTTTCCAGCAAATTAAAATAGGTAATTTTGATGTTTTTTACAGAGTTAGGTCTATTAAAAATTCCAAAACAAATCAAAGACAACATTATTTGTTTTATTATTGACAGATATCCACTGAGTAAATGGCAGTTAACCAGAATCAGGTGACTGTCAGGTTGATCTACCCTGCAACCAGCCAGCATTAAACCCGAAAATCCGATATTTTTCTAATTCATACACACACCATAATAAAGCGCAGCTACACTGCTCTGACAGCAATACTCTGATGTGGAGGTAAAGGAAATGTCTAAAAGGAAAAAAAAATGAAGTCATCGGAAGCACATAAAAGCAAGTGATTTTAAAAAAGTTGTATTTTCTGACACGTTGAGACGTGTCTGCAGTTCATTAGGGCTGCCAGAGAGTTAGACTTGAAGGACTGGCTTTGCCTTGTATTATTACAATATGGCTAACACAAGTGAGCTTAAAATCCAATTACTTTCTTCATCTAAAAAATTTAACCAGAATTTAATATTTTTAATAAAAGCCAAAGCCAGATAAGACTTAATTTGAGATATTTATAATTATGCAAACGTGCAGAACTTTCACAGATGTTTTACAGTGTTATGTTTTAACTTCACAGTATGATTAACTTTGTAATTACATCACTATATTAAATGTAATAAGAACTTAAAATGTCAATTTCCAGTTTCAAATGGCTGAGTTGAAGTGGTTAATTGCAATCAACATGCAGTCCCCCCATTTCTTCACCTCTTCTGAAACAAATGTGGGTGGCCAGTTTAAATGCCAATGCCACCAACAGATCCAGCAGCCTGCTCATGTATTCTGCTACAATGCTGAAAAAGCATAGTAGAAGAGAACAAGGTGCTGCCAATACAACATTTTTTATTCTCAGAGCATACAAGCAAAATTCCTTATTGTCAAGTGATGCAAATATAAATATAGATTGGACGTCTATATTACATTTCTATTGTTGGGACCGCCTTAAACACTGAAATGTAAAAATCAACTGAAGTAAAATCAAAGGGCCATTCGGAAGGATAATTGAGAAGCCATCTGACCAGAAAAAATAGGAAGCTATTAACATCGGCTTCTATGGGAAAATCATACTGTGATATTTCACAAAGCGGGGACTCAAACTAGCTTTAGAACCTTTGACGCAACCTAATCTTAAAATGACCTAAAATTAACACGTAGCCTTCTGTGGTGCAACACAGTGCAATTCAACAGAAGCTCCCTGCAATAATCATACATCACCTTTGTTTTGTTGACCTTGTCTCGGAGAGTTGTTGATGCAACTCTTGGGTAATCTATGAATTTTCAGAGCATTTCTCTGTGCTAAAGGCTGTTTCTTATATTAGTTCCATTAGCATCTAAAAATCTGAGCTCAACACTCGATACGAAGAAACCAGTGGGTGGCTCTCGCCCGGAGGTCCTCAGAGTGAATGTTTTTATTTATTTGTGGGTTTTGTGCATATATTTAAAGTAAAGCAAGTTTGTATGCCATACAAAGTAGCAAAGAGTGAGATTTGAGGTCAAGCAAAGTATTTATACATGTTTCTTGAAGCCGCAATCAACGCCTCTGCCTTTACTCGCTCTGTGTCTTACATAAATACTTGGCACTGTTTGTTGTTGATTTTTATCGTAAAACAAAACTCATAATTTAAGCTGTAGCCAATGTCTTGGACACTTGCTGCAGAGTTCACCAACAATATTAAGGGAAAAAAACAACATGTAACATTTTATTTTATTTTATTTTAAACTAGGTCAGTGTTTTATGCAGCAACATGACCACATCAGTCTTAATGTAGAATAATTTGGGATTTGCATTTGGGACTTGATTTAAAATAAGAAGTACAGGTGAGTATTCTCAGTGGCCTTGGGTGTGACCGAGGCAGTGATAGAAAGCGATGTAGTCATTCAAATTAAAATAGAAGACTTGTTCCTGCTTCAGATGGGGAATGTTGGAGCAAATAAAACAAACCAGATGAGCTTCAGTGAAATTGGATCAGGAGTGATGGTAATGGTCGGCATGGGGCGACCTGTAGTTGATGAGATTGCTTTGGTTGGAGCTACAGCGTCCATCTGACAACCACTCTTGTTCTCATTCAGTACAAATCAATAGCTTACAGTGTTGCTTCTATAATCCTACCAAAAGGTCAGAGACCCTCATTATTACCAGGATGTGCTTAAATCTCAATCACAGGCCCCTCTGCACTCAGCAGGGATAGATCAGGCTGTTAGGGCTGCTTTACAATAAGCTTCAGTCAATCTGTTCATTTAGTCTGTGCTCACTAAAGAAAGTTAGTCAACAGAAGGTTCCAAAGCACTGGAAATAAAACGATGGATAACAAGCCTGAAAAAAGAAATCACCTCCTAAACTATTGACTGAACAAAAACATTTTTCTGTTAAATCCTAAAGTAGTACATAGTCTATAATAGTAGTTTGGATGTAGATGCTTGGTATATTTGTTCTGAACAAGCCTTTATTAATTCACATTTAATAACGCTGATAAATCAAATCAAGGAGGAATTTCTGGAGCTATGTTTTCCTAAAGCAGAAACATGAAAATGTGTAATATTTATAGAAGACACGGCCGCCCTTCTACTCTATACCAGATGTTTCATCCAGTATTTTTGTAAAAATTCTGCAGCTCTAGACTCTCATGGATTCCAATCAAAGGTACTACAACATCAATGTTCTCCCAGAAGGTGGAAACATACAAATAAAACATCAAGTTTCATAAGAAATGTTCTTATAAAACAGTTGCAGCTAAGGATTTTCTTTTATGAGCTGAGGGAGGGAGAATTGACAGCACTGTTGATTTGAAGCAAGATGGTTTACATGCTACCTCTATATGTGTATTCTCTCTGGTCTCTGTAAATTTCCCTTGGGTACAAATGTGCTTTTAGTGTGTGCATGCATAATTGTCCTGTATGTCTCTGTTTTACTCTGTTATAGACTGGCATTCTATCCAGGGTCTCTCGCTCAATGACTTCTAGATTCCAGCTCCCCTACAGACCTCCAAGGTAAGCAGCTATAAGCGATGAATGGATGGATTGACAGGCTGACAGTTACTTTTACACCCTTTTCTCCCAGTCGTTAACTTCTTCCACTTACTTTTAGAGCAAAATTAGGATGTGAAAGACGTGAGAAATCCATAAAAACAGCTTCACTGCTGTTGTGGTTTCTAGAAAGTAACAGTGGCCCGTATTGGGCCACAGTTCAACAAGTGTCAGAAAAACACAAAAGATACACTAGATTCAAAATGTGTTAAAGCCTTTAAAGAGTCTAGACCACATTTGATCATATATAGTTAAGAATCTACGGTATATATGATTCAAATTTAATCTGAAGCCAAGATTAAATTTGGCTTAAGAATGTGTGAAGTTTGGGTTTCACACATCCCAGACTTATAACAGTTTGGGATGTTATAAGTTTCCCAGACTTATAACAGTTTGGGATGTTATAAGTTTCCCAAACTTATAACAGTTTGGGATGTGTGAAACCTTAGTAATATTATCATTGTCATCAGAATCACCTTAAAATAAAAATGTTTTGTGTATTAAACAGATTGTACAGATTCTGTAAAAATAGTTCTACAATTTATAAAACACTTACAGTGGACCCCCAGTCAGAGACCAATACCTTCCACAAATACAGAAGACAACACTTACAACTGCCTATTTTAATTGTTCAAACACCAAATACACTTTGGCACACAGTGGACACCATCTTGGCATCTACACTCTTCTATGCCAATCCAGGCAAAGCTTCCTGGATTGGCAGCTTTGCAAATGTCAACCAATAGGATGCCAAGTAGCATTGCATCCAGATACTTCAGCTCCTGAAGTTGCAATTTATTTCAAACATTATAGATATGTTCTTTGTAAAAATCTTTGCATAGGCAAACTTTCTGCACATAACTTCAAGGGGTTATCTGTGATCTACTGATATAAGCAAGCCCCCCTGAATATTGCTAAAACCTTGTGAACTGTCTAGCAAGCTGGACACATTGTTACACCCAAAAGATGAAGTTTAGCCAGTCAGAAGAAATATAGTATAAACAGCAGAAAAAAAGACAAAATTGTTAACTCCTAATGCCAAACTCTTAAAGACTCTTTTGCAGCAACTGAATCGCTGCGGTTATGAGATTTTTATAAACACAGAGTTGATGCATCACAGTAGCAAGGCACTCCCCGCCTACAGTGTGATTAGGTGCTACTCTCTAACCCATAGCAGTGGTTAATTTGTCATTCTGGTGCAGTTATGTTCTAGATGAAGCTCTGGGAAACAGGGTGGAGATGTGTATCTTCTTCACGTACAGAGGCTCAGCCTGCTAAGGTGCCATTTACTTTAATTGCGGAAGGCGAGAACAGTTTGCCTTGCTCTTCCTTTTCTGTCATTCCCTGCTGATGGGCCTCGCCAAGGGATAGCTAAAGGTACATCACTATTGGATATGTGGGAGGAAAATAGACCATCATAAACTACATCACAGGCTTAATAGATGTATTGATCAGATGGACAAGCTCTCTATGATACAGTGGAATCAGCACATGATACCCCGCAGCTCAAGGGGCTGTCCAGAGTGATGGGTCCTATTTGTATTCCCAGCCAGACACCTTTTCCTCCATGTCATCTCTCGTTTCCAACCTGTAGACATCCGTTTTTCTTCTTCTCCCCTTAAACTACTCGTTGCTTGACAGTTCAAAGCATTCTCTGGACTTTAAAGCTGGTGATAACCAGATCCAATCGAAACTAGATTTCACACTCACCCTCTATCATGTCATACAAATTTACACACAATTTAAGCCTTCTCATGTTTATCTCTGTCTTTGCCTTTGCACCTGTGTGCTTGGTATCTCATTTAATGTGGTTGTTGCTTCTGTTCTGGTCTCGGGGTGACAGTGATACCAAAGGGGCCTCAGGGAGTCGTTGCTGACTTGCAGCAGGAGGATAATGAGATTAGTGAAACCACCGAGGCAGTATTAACAGCGGAAGACCCCTTTAACGTAAAACAAGGCGAGAAAGAAAGAAGGACTAATAAATCAATGTTGCTCTAATTAGCACAGAAAACCTGACTACCTGTAATAAACTGACAGAAACGTGTGCTTAAGATCGAAATCTATTTCATAAGAACTTGTCTATTTGTTAATTTAAAGTAGTAAGGCAGCTTCTGCAGAATTGACCCAAATGTTTTCACCAGTTTTGCTGATATTTTGAAGAGACCGATTACATTTTCAGGTTTGCACAGCGGTTGCCCTCAGCAAACATTATCTCCATCAGCAGCTTGATCCACCCGTAGCAGTGTTCACACATATCAAACATGAAAATTCATTCAGACAGAAAAAACTCATTGCAGTCCTACACTCAACACAAACAGCTCACATTCTCAGCACATCAAGAAAAAAAGACTTCACAATAGAAATTAATCTGAGCATCAGGATCCACATGACTGAGTATTTTACCTCAACAGAGTGACCTGTGACAAGTGAGCTAAAAAAAAAAGACAAAACAAAACAACCTATCTGATGCAGCAATAAAACCAACATCTGGTTTTAGTGGATGAGAGGAAAATCTCTCCCATCCACTGTGAAATTATCTGTTTTCTTTCACCTGACAGTCTTGTTGTGTTTCTGTTATGGCAAAAAAAAAAAAACAAGACCAAGATTACAGGTGGATCAGGACCTCCCACTTGAGCTGGATAAACAATAGAAAACAAGCAGCTTCAAGTAATCACAACCTCCCATCAACAAGCACTGATCAGGGACTGATAATAGCATTGTACTGAGTATAAGAGTTTGTATTGAAAGGATAATATGACTTTTGTGTTTGACTGAGTGCTGTGAGAAACATTACACTGCTTTCAAATGGGAATTAGGACCTTGTGTTTTGAACACAAAGATGCACACAGGACAGTTGATGTTCAAGACTTAATCATACACGTTTTGATTGCACTACTCAAAGTTGCTGAAATACAGTGTTTGCTTTTGTCAACTAAAAAAGATAGTTTAAGTGTTTTAATTTATGTAGATGCTCTGACTCATTTGCGTCTTAGCTGCACACTAAACTTTTGCATTAGGTTGTATGCCCTGAATAGTTTATCCATTCCCAGTATTTATATTGTAACAAACTCCACAAAGCAAAATAAGGCAGAGTAATAACTTCAGAATTAAGAAAGAAAAGATTTAGACATTTATGTGAACACTATAATTTAATTTTACTCTGCAATGTTGTGCTGAGCATGTCCTAAACTATCCTTTGAAAAGAAGAGGAAAAATAAGAAAACATGACCAACAGTAAATACGAGTCACTCTAGTTTGCATACTGCAGCAAAACTCTTACTTGTAAGTACTGACCTCCTTGGATGATGGACAGTTGGCTCCATAAGAGGTCTCACAAAAGAGAGCTTATCAAAAGTTGATTTTGTCATTTGATAGAACGAAAGGCACTGCTCTTCTCTACGTCACGTGACCTCTTAGTTTAACAAGTGTTTTAGTTATGCATCTTAATTTTGCATATGGTGTAGATGTTTGTAGATGCTTGCCAAAAAACTGGCACAGAGCACAGATGAAACAATTGTCATCAAATCTTGTGATGATCAAAGGAAAGTTATAAGTTTACAAAGCAACACATATGTGTAGTCCATACTTAACTGGGAACCCACAAAAGAATATACATGCCAAATTATCAACAAGGCTAATAAAAATCAACAGTAAACATGCTAACAATAACATAGCACTTCTTCAAAGGGATTGTGATAAAAATGGCAAGACCTCAGCCAAAGCAAGATGTGTCTTAATTAAAGACTACTGATGCTTAGAAACAAATGAAATAAGACCAACCATGCAGATGAGAGAACTGTAAAGAAGCATGCTAAACGAAGAAGAGTGGGCACAAAAACCTACAAACCTACAGCCAACTACACAAGTATGGCAATTTTGGTTTCTGATAGTTTACATTGATCAAATAAGGAGATAACGTCACTGTCAAATCCTTTCTCAGCTTTCTTGTTGTCCAGAGGATGCTTTCATGGCTAAATAAAACAATGTCCTTTTAAACAATAATGACATCATCCTTTCTGCATTTTAATCAGTCTAACTTTCACATCCAAATGAGTTTTAGGTTAAGAAAGTAGAGTTTTACTTTTCGAGTAGCTGAAGGGAAAAGGGGGAGTGTAAACTTTTGTGTAAACTTTAAAGTTTTCAGATATTTTCCAGAAAATGCAAAACTCAAAGTTGGACTTACGGAGGAGAAGTTGTGCGCTCCACAGGGCTCTCCCTTGTATTTGCATGACAGAAGCATTTCATCCAGCTGGTGGCTCAGTCTGTCCATAAACTCCAGGTTGGTTCCCTCAAAGTTTCTGGGTGGCAGAAAGAGCCTGAAGTCTGAGAGTTTCCTGAACCAGGACAGACGGTCCTCCTGCATCAAGTCCAGAACCATAGGTCTTACTGTTCGGTTAGCCAGCAGCAGGCCAAGCCAGTGGCCAGCAAAGTACAGGTCGCTCTTTGTAAGTTTGTAGAGGCGAATTGGGTTGTTGTTGCAAATAGTCACAGCAGGAAAGGCAAGTTCTTTGGCCCATTCGGTGTGGACTCGTGTGTACGTGGGAAAGGACAGCCAAAGAAGAAGTCGGTTAGAGGACCAGGATAACAGCAACCCCAGGGAGGTGCAGAGGGCCAGCAGCCAGAACGCCCGGCGGCCAACAGAACCTCCAGGGACACAAACATGCCGCAGGCCGTGTAGACGTGTCCTTGACAACAGAGTGGAAGTGACCTGAGCCAGAGTTGGCTTCGTGAGACGTCGCTTGCGAGCCTTTCTGATCATGGCTGGGGAACCCCTCCGGAGACAGTGCCCCTGCAGGGCCATGGCTGCCCACAACACTCCTACAACCGCAGGAGAGGCGTCATTTCCTGGCCAGGCCTCAGGGACAGGGGCCAACATGTAGCTCCAGGAGAAATCCACTATATAACCTTTATCTATCCATGCACTCAATCACAATAATATTGTGTGTACATCAAAAAGATTCTTGTGTGGTTTAAAGTTGTCCATCACACAGCAGCAGCAGCTACTTGTTGGTCCTCATTCCTAGTCTCAGTCTGAAAATTGCTCCAATCATTCAACTCAGCAGGGAAAGAAGAGACAAATCAGAGGGAAATGTGCTCTAAGCAAGGTGTCTTCTACATGAGCGAGTCCAGAATCCATG
Organism: Xiphophorus maculatus; assembly: GCF_002775205.1. Lineage (NCBI taxonomy): Eukaryota > Metazoa > Chordata > Actinopteri > Cyprinodontiformes > Poeciliidae > Xiphophorus > Xiphophorus maculatus. The sequence goes on along the minus strand of NC_036458.1, from coordinate 5,506,630 downwards.
GCAGTTAGTGTGACAGTGAACAAGAGATGATAAGACAGAGAGAGCAAAGGGAAGAATAAGATGAAGAGGATACAGAGAAAGAAGAGAGCAGAATAAAAATACCAAAGGATAAGCAGTAAGGACAAAAACAAATGTAGGAAGGGAAGATAATTAAAATAATGAGATGACAGGGGTGATTGATTGGTTGGTGTGGTTGTGTCTGTCCTAGCAGAGATTTTCTTGTTCCATCTCATCCCTTTTTGGTGGAGTTGTAGCTTAGTGCTCCAAAGCCCATCAGGCTCTCAGAGGTGATTATCAATTGAGATTATTATCAATCTTTTCCTGAAATCAGTACAAACTCTAATACATAAAAGATATTCAAAGGTTGTTGGCTTTCAGTCTCTCTGTGCATTCTCACTTTAGATGCTCCGACTCCTCTCCTCGTGCTCAGCTTTGACCGGTTTTATTAGCTTCTTCAGGGATCCTCCAAGTAGTTTTTGATCTGCTTCTCAACCCCATCGTCACAGATGGAAACCCACAACATGCTTTCACATTGAAAAGAGGGCATTCATGCATATTCACAGACATGCACAGAGGTTTTCTATGGAAAATCTGAGCCAGGCTAATCCACTCAGTGACACTGATCTCAACATCTCTCACCGCCTTTTCTCCGTCTCCTGGTCTCTTCCTCCATAGTTTTTCTCCGCGACTTAGTCAGTGCATCTCTCATTTTAATATTCCTGTCATGTCCTCGATCCTCTTTCTAAAAATAATCTCTTCAAATCAAATCTATCAACTTGCCCTCATGCTCCTCCTCTTCTTCTGTTGTGTCAGGCAAGCCTTTGGTCAGGTTCACTCTCCTCCTCTTTTTATACTCCTTTTCCACTTTGTACACACTCCAGCTTCTCCCTCCGTCAGGAAAGGCTTCTTCGTGCGCTTTCCTCAGTCTGGGTCCTTGTCTGATTTTACCAGCGTTCTCCTTCTCCCTGCTCTGAATGACTTCTCTCTCCTCTGTGATCACTCTGTTTATCCCGCCTCCCTCTCTCTCCTGTGGTTTCCTCCAGTTTACAGGCAGCTTTTCCTCCCTGTGTCACCTCTTCTCCTCCTCTTCCTGCACCACAGCTCCGTCCACGCTGCCGGTGAGTCCGTCACTGATGAGAGCGCCTGTCTCTCTCTGTGCTAACTTGTGCCGTCCTTCGCCCCCCTCTGTTTGCCTGCTGCTGCTGCTGCTAAGCAGCAACAGAACGATAAGCGGCAGGCGTTTGCATGCAGTGCACATCAATAAAATTTTGTGCTTTCAGTATATTCAAAATCTATTTTTCCCCGAATGTGGAGATTGAACATTGATTTTGAAATCAGTTTTAAAACTAAAACTGCAATTTAAGAAGCAGAATGTGCAGCTACTACTCACTTACATCGACTAGGGGTCAGTTAAGGTGCTTCAACCATCTCATAAGGATGCAGACCCAGAACTCATTGATGGTTCTATGCATCCTCTAAATGTGTTGGTATCCTCTAGAATTAGCCAAACAGTGTCATTGATACAGGTGACTAAATATCAGAAATGAAGGCAATCAAACTAAAATAACATTGTTAACAAATTAGGTCACATAAGAGTTGAATATCAAAAACTAAAAAAAACAACAATAATAAAAAGATCCTGGATGAGAAATAGACTGAATTTATGTAGTGTTTTTCTTGTCATACACTTAAAGCACTTCACACTAGAGAGAAATTCAGTCAATTGCCTTCCCAAACACACACTCATCCACAGACCTATTCACTTACAGTAGCCAATAAGAGCCGTGCCCAGGGGCACAGCTACACGTGGCACAGTGAAACTGGAACTGAACCAACAGGCTGTACAGTGATAAAGAGAAGGAAGTTACCCAAAGAACTGTCAGGTCATCCTAAAATTAAAAAAGATTGATACAGAACATCAAGACCCGAGTACTTATTTACCAAATTTGAATTGGTGTACTACATTTGTAAAGGATAGAATCAGAGAATCTCTCATTGATTGTTACTTGGATTTAAATGATCAAAATAGACACAGCACAATGTGTCACCTTTCCTCTTTTTTACTGTTTTCATAAAAGATAATTGGGTCCCATCAATTTTTTATTGATGTAAACTGCATACAATTTAGCCTGGTTGTGTATTCTTTTCTATATTTTTTTAAGTGAGCAAACCGTTTATTTTTTGCGTTTTGTTCTATTTTGTAAATACAAAAAAATTGAATAGGATTTCAATTATTTGTCATCACTTGGTGTTAATTAAAAATCTACATTCTACACTCATTGGCTTCAAATTCCTCCAGGCAAAACAGCCAAATTCTCCCCAAGCCCACATCATATGCATGAATGTTTTGGAGTGGCGCAAAAAAAGAGATAGAGCTAGAATTTGCATCAAACCATACCTGGTGTAATTTAGTTGAATGTGTATAAGCAACTGGAATATGATTGTGCTTTTTCTTCATGTTTCTCAGGAGAAAACTATAATTAACAGCACCAAATCAGAAACATCATTATTGCAATTTAAATAATTTTTATATTTTGTTCAGTCAAGTCAAAGCAGTAAAAATGTTTTTTGATATTCAATATAGTTTCCAACGCAGCAAACACACAAAAGCTTTTATATTTACTTTCTGTGGAGTCAAAATTATGCACTCTGAATTTTCACATGTACATAATTCTAACACTGATATTTAGAATTGCAAATATTCCATAATGTCAAAGTTATAGTGGGCTACTGCTGGAAACATTATGAAGTATGACCAATAAAGGGTTCAATTAAGGAGAAATACATATTGAAAATGCTCAGGGTTAAATTAAAACAGCATGAGTAGTTGGACTCTGGCTTTGCTTTTAGATTTCAGTTCTCATCAAGAGCCGACTTTCAGTATAATTGTCTTCAGCTTTAATGGGGTCTCCAAATACTACACCAGCCAACAAGCAATAGCTATTCAATACTGAGAAGGAAAATGGGCATCAATATAAATCACCAAAAAGCTTCAGAGACAACTCTCTGAGCTCTTGATCATCCAGCAAGGCAATACATTGCTTTGGAAATTTTGAGGTATCACTCATTAGCATTCCGCAGTCTTCTGCCTATTACTGAGAGCATTTTGTCTCCCAGTGTGACTGAAAATATATTTTCATTATTTTTTACATCTCTTAATTAAACACCCGCAGGCTTGTCTATTTTCATATTTTTTTCCCAACTTCTGTTTGTTAAAGTTCCCAATTTATTTAACTTTATAATTTTTTTTCCATCACATCATGTGCCAAGTTTGTCCTTCCAGCAATATTCAAAACAGGAGGTTAAAGGCCGAACCTGCTGCAGGAACAGTCAGATGTGCAGTTCTGACATTATTTTGACAAAAACTTAAATTGCTCCTAAAGGTCTAAGGATGACTGGATCACTGCAGCAATGCATAACTCCCTTTAATCACATTGTTGAACAGAAATATATAAAACATAATTTGAGCTCCGCCCCCATGAAACCCTGCACATCATTTAAAGAAACCTTTCACGAACCTTACAGCTTCCTTCAAAAATATAAATTATCATAAACATGCACAGATATTGCGTCGTAACCAAGGAGCTCAACCAGAACTTTGAAAAATAGTAAAATACTTTCATCCATAATTCATGTCAGGTCAAAACACAAAACTGAAATGCAGAATTGGGATGTGAAATGCATGCACATACTATTAATTCCTCAAGCAATTACTATGTGGAATACACACAGAAAAACAGACTCATACTGCCTAAAGCGAGATTCAGAGGCATCCTTCCAGAGCCTGGATTCACAGGCTGAATAATTAGCTTAGAGCCATAAAGACGGTTTCTCAGTCCAACAAAGCAGCCAGAGTAAAGAACACCTCAAAGGCTGAACATATTCAATTTGCAATCCATAAGCATGTGGGAAATCATACATTAATTAGGGATATAGTCAACCCAGGCGTCTGATACAATTACACATCGCCCTCTAACAGCAGAGCAATGACATTTATATTCATATACATTTCCTTCCCTCCTTCTCCCAGATCAACTGAGACACTGGAGTAAAATGCTTGTGAGTGATATATAAACCCCAATCAAACATTAACAGAGTCATACTAATGAGGTGGAGAATGCTGGGTTAAAAATGCTTAACAATGGTAGCTGTGCAAAGTTCCACGTATGTGTACGAGGAAGGCAGAATTTGTGGATGATTAATAAGGATACGAGTTTCATGCTGGCCTCGGTGAACGCTCAGGTGAGCCCGAGTCAGTGGCAAGCGCATGAAAAATGAGGAAGGCGAATAAAACTGTAGATCTTGTGGCAATCTTCCATCCATCAAGCTTGACTTAAGTGTAAGTTATGTCAGGCAAATCACAAACATCAACTGGTTTTTCTGCTTCCTGAACTTTAGAAACTAAATGTCAGCACTGTCAGATAGAAAGCTCACAATTATTAGTATCTTCAAAGTCTATTTCTGGAGGTTGGTATAAAATAAAAATCTATGCTCCAGAATGATCAAGTGAAAAGGATTAATAACAGCTGTTCATGTACCTGTAACATGTAACTAATGTGACTCAGAGCCACCATAAGAAACCTTCATTGTAAAATGACAATGGGGGTTTAGTTCAAGCTTGTCCCATCTTATTCGAGTCACTGCTGCAGATAATAACATGTTGAGCCTGGTGAGCTTTTGTCACCAGAACATTGCTGTCATTAACACATTATGTATGGGTGGATTCATCAAAGTATTTTATTATTTTTAACACTGGAAAAAACAGTGTCAGTGCTGATCAGTGTTGGTGAGTCCTCTGTATTTAACCTTAAATTGATTTGCGGGCTGTGCATTAACATAAAGAATGTCTTTGATGTAGCTGATGTAAGCATAACTGTCCTGCTGCATTTTTCTCCACTAGATGATGGTGTCCTTGGTTTATTGTTGCAGCGTCTGCTGTAATCCATAAGTGTCATGTTGAACTGTATCTCTATTAAATCTCTACAAGACACTTGTACATTGCAAGTCTTCCTTCTGGGATTTCTTTTCTAAATGAAAAATTGTGTTTGCATTCAGTTTAACATTCTTCAATACATTCTCTACCTTACTATTGATGTGCTTCTGGATTTAATAATGTTAGACAACTGGGTAGTTTACTCAAAAAAACCCCAAAACAAGTAAACACCAACTTAGAAAGTCTAACTGCGTTATCAGACTCTGTATGTACTGTTAAAGAACAGCAAATGAAATGTGACATATTTGACTGCAAATGTCTTCTCTGTACTAAGATTGGGTTTCTCCAAATGTAGCCAACATAGTAAACCAATGATCCACTAAACCATGACTCACCAATATGTTTTCATTTAACATAAACAATATACAGTACTTGGCAATGCAACACAATACAGTGATGATGGGTTAAAGGTGGAGTTACGACTGAAATCCCGGAAGAGCCCCCAATTGTTACGACAGGCTCAAAGTCATAACAAAACGGGAGACCATGCAGTGGTTAAAGTGCATAAAAAAGGAATATTTAATAACAAAAACAACAATGGATTGTGGATGTCAGTATCAGTGGTGTAATGTAAATGCATGGATGTGGTGTATAAGTGCATATGGAAGTGTTGAAGTGCAAAAACAAAGAAACTCAAATGCGTAAAAGGAGGGGAGCTGAGGCCTGGCAACAGAACACCACAAGCATCAAGCAGCAGAGTGGATGGCGAAGGCGACCCAGAAGGTGGAGACAGCCAGGTTCAAATACTCTCCAAATCAACGGATCAGAAACACCTGCAAAGGGGGAGGAGCCCAAAGACAGACAAAAGCAACACCTGCAGCCCAGCCCTTAAGGCCCAGGGCCGTAACAGCGGAGTGTCAGAAAGAATAGGAGCTTCTTAAGGAGAAAGGGGCACCAAATTGCAATGTCAAATATCATTTAAGTTGTGTCTGATATACATAGCATTTCATAACAACTAAAGTTAACATAGATATTTGATTGTGCTATAAAATGACACCAAGTGGCTGGAAAATTCAAAATACCCACTCTTTAACTCTACTCCTGTTGCCTTACGCTCTGTACCAAAAGAACATAAGGAGTGATTACACTGATAAAAAAAAAGAAGTGTTTTCACGGGATTATCAAATCCCATCTTCATAGCAAAGTGAAGTGGCATCAGTTCAAGTTCATGTGGAAAACACTCATTTTTGCATATTGCCTTAGGCAGTAAACCTTGGCACTGCTGCCAAAAAACATTTGCTTTCATGGTGAAGTTCTGAATATTCAAACAGTGAATAACAAAAACCATACATGGCAAGTTTACTCGTCTAGCTGTCTGTTCTGTCAAGGCAGGAGGTGAAGAGCAAAAAAAGATATTACAAGAAAATGCTTCTGAAGGTAAGAAATGAACATTTTACTTGGTTGGAGATGCCCAGATGAGCTGTAATTTTATCTGTCAGGCACAGAGGGGAAACGCATTCAGAGTTAACAAGAAACCACTGGAAACTGTCATACATGTATTTATTCCATGAGTTATTGTAATAACAGCCGGTGAATTGAGATAGTTACAGTTTGCACTGCAGATGATCTCAGCAACTCTCATAGCATGCATAACAGTGGCACAGTGCCAGTTTACTTCAGACTAAACAGCATCAAATCACCTAAACAATTAACAATCAATGGCACAACTTAAAAAATACACATATTAACCTAATGCTATTATGATAAAAGTAACTCCAAAGTGCATAGCAGTCTTTAATGAAAGATGTTTTCCCTTACAGATTTTTGTGTTGTCGTTAAGGAGGATCCTTTACTTCAGATAAATTATAGATAAATGACAAAATATGATCAACATACTACAAATCCAAACCTGCTACTCTGCAGCGATACAAGCCTGAGCAATCTGAAACAAATGATGTCAATCTTTGCTGTAATAGCAAAAGAAAATAAAATATAAAACATAATTCAACTAAAAGACAATAGTCAGATGATGCTCAACAAAAGCATATGCAGATTATCCTCTGATGGACTGTTCTAGTAAGGACAGAGCATAAAAAAGAGAAGCCAAAAATTCATGGTTCATCAAAATTCCTGCCCTCGAGGTAGTAATGGAAATAATCTCCCTCCAGAACCTGCAAAGACTAAAACGTAGAGGTGAGGAGGAGGTACTGTGGCAAAAAGTAGTCAGACAGTAAAAAATAACCTTGCTATTTGGGAGGGAGGTTAATACTGAACAAAAAATGAAAAGCCATGAGGTGCGACATTTGTTTCCCAAAGTCTGATGGGACAAAAGCTTTGCAAATGGATGGTGAGCAAAAGATTTAAACACTTAAAAATAGTCACAATTTCGTTTTAGAAATGAAAATGCAGATCAACTTAGCAGCACCAGAGACAAAGACATTCAAGTCAGTAGATGAGAGACAAACTGTAGAAGATGTTTTATTTAGAAAAGCATGTATATCAGAAATGAATTTAAAAAGGGAATCTAAAATGATTAAATGTTATTAAATAACTTTGTAATGATTTCAAATATTTTATTCTGCCTGTTGTCAGTATATTAACCATACTTAGATTTCCTGACAATATACTGTTTAATCCTACTTAAGGTAAATTCAAGTGAACTGCTAGATTAAGAAAAAGTGAAAGATTATTATCTGCTTCTATACCTAGAAATGTGTTTGTGTTTTTCTAAGTAAATGGCAAAAGAAAAAAATTATTAGAATTTTGAATACTATTAATTTTTCATAACTCAGTGGATGGCTTCCAAACAGATTAACTGAAATCAAAATGTGAGCTAAATAAACCTTACTCTACTTAACTCTATCTTACTATCTGTGCTTTGGGTCAAGTTTGGGGCTTGTTTGCTGAAAAAGTTAGAAATGAAAACCAACAGATCAAAAGCTCTGTTAAAACAAACAACAAAACTGGCATTGAAAATTATTTATAAGTTGTGATTCTACAAAACAAGATTTTCAGCGAAAAAAAAATGGTAGAGAAAAGCAGTCCTTTGTGACTTACAAAACAAAATTAGTAGTTAAGCTATTACGCCTTTTAAAACTCACAATATCTGTTAGTTGATAAACAATTTGCAATATAGTTATCGACCACCAATGAGCTTTTTTATGCTTCTGCAGACAAAGGTAATAATTAAATTTGTGTGGGGAAAAAGCAACGCAATTACATTATAAGCTAAAAAAAAAAAAGTGCTGCATTGTTTATGCAGTTCCATTCCCATCTCTATGATGATACCATCAGCTCTTGTTACACTAATAGTCCTCCCCAGCTGACACTACCTACATGCAGTCTGACAGTTCGGCAGTCGTCCAGCTGCTCTCTGCACACACATCCCTGCCCTTTACAGCTCCCACTGGGTGTCCACTCGCTCTTTAAATCTTTCTGTCAGCAGACCTAAAATGCTCTGCCAAAATACCTGCTTCATATTTATAATCAGGAACAAAATGCTTTCTTAAAGTGGTTCTCAGACTGTTTATAACTAGTACTAGCTCGGTAAAAGCCTGGTACTCCAAGTGCCACCGTACTGTCTCTCTCCATGACTTTACTCGACTTCTTCCAGTCAGATGAAAATAAAAATATGCACTGTTTGTAAAAACATGTGTTTCATTTTACTTCAGAAGCTGGAATTCCCCAGTTTGTCTATGAAAAACATAACAGAAAGGTCTTAAGAAATATGAATCCAAAGTGGAAACTTGGTGGTTTCTACCCGATCCTGACCTTAAAATTTAATATGGCTGCCCTGAATTTAAAACATGGTGATGGCTGCAGTAAAATTTATTTGGCACTTCTTACAATTTGTGTCTAATTGAACCTTTCACATGCAGTTAAATAAAATCTTAATCATCAATTATGTAGCACTTTATGGGGTACCCTGTGGAGTAGAGGTAAAGTGATCGGGGAGCCCCCATCCTAAGTTTGATTCCTGACCTTTAGACCTTTCCTGCATGTCTTCCCTGCTTCTCTGTCTGCCCATTTCCTGTCTGGTGATTGTGATTAACAGGCTTCTGCAGCACTTGATGGCATGCAGGAGATAATGCTATCATTTGAATCAGGTGTGCAGGAGTAGAGGCACATCTAAAATATGCAGGGCAGGAATGAGAAACACTGCTTTAGCTCATACTCTCAGAGCTCCACATTTTCTGAACTGATTTTCTCTTTCAGTAATTTCCATTTTAAGTAAAGATCATTATGTTTGAACAATCCATGTTTTGGCGGGAATTTAACTCTGTAGAATACGTAATATGTTTTAGCCTGCAAATAATTTGTACAATTTCTAAGCTAACAGAAACAGAAAGGTGGATGCAACTAAAATTACATACAGACAAATAGTTAGACACTGAGTATTCTAATGGGCCTAAAGTAAAAAATACTAAAGAAGGTTCTTGGTGTATTATAATTTTTGGTCCATTATTGTATTTTGTCTGGATAAAGAGTTAAAAGCAACATTGTTTGACCCATTTAAAAATGTTTTACTTGGTATCTTGGTCGAAATGTGGCTAAATTGGTTCAAAAGGGAAAGTTAACTTAACATCTAAAACACACATCCTTGAATACATCACTACATTGAACTAAATTTAAAAGGAACAAATACACTCAGGTAAGATGAGCGACTGAACATGAGGCCACTTTCAAAACATTTAAGCACATCTGGCATTTCACTCAACTAATCAGCCACACCATGAGCGTTTAGATTTTATACTAATTTACAAGATAAGACCTTTAAAGTATAATTTTTCTTTTACATTCGTTTTTATCTTTCAGTCATATTGTTTCAAAGTTTATAAACTTAAACCTTGTCATGTGAGCTGTTTTCAACTGACAGAACAGAATATAATTGGATGTATTTATTAACCCTTATTGACTTTTGTTCCTCAAATGAAAAAAGTGATACAATTTTTTGACACATTGCCATTGTGAAACTCCGATCTTATTAACTCCAAAAAGAATAAAAAAAATTCAGTGTTTAAGCCCCAAATTATTTCATGTCTGCAGCACTGCTGTGCTGGCCAATTTGGGAAGATAAAAATGGCTGAATTAATATTGATTTTGGCATAAATTAGTTACTTCAAAATATCTTTGTTTTCAGTAAGGCTTATATTAAAAATCTCTTATATTGACAGCCAGACTTAGTATTATAAACACTGTTTTTATTACTGAAAAAGTCTACTCCTCTGGCTGGCAAAAAATGAAATTGTGCACACAAATGAAATATAGATCACATTATATCGATGCTGTTGAGTTTTTCTTTTAGTAAAAGAAAGACAGAGGGAATTTCATACAGTCAAACTTTGCAGCAATAAAATATTGTTTTTCCAGCTCTAACATCTGCTGTTTCTCTGTTTACAACCAAATATACTTTCCCAATAAAAACTAATCAACAACTACGTTGAAAAAACACCTTTTCTACTTCCATGCAGCCAGCATACTGTGTAGATCTGTCAGTGTGTTCGCAGCTCCCTGTGTGTTAGACTGTGACTCAGCACGTCAGCAAAATTCAGCATGTTGATCCTGTTAGCTCAGAGCGCTGACTCTTCATGTGAGACATCACTCTGATCTATACTTTAGACTAAATGTTCAGCTCTGCGGTATATGAAGGCTGGTGAGAACATAATAGACAAATAGGAGGTTTTGTTTGGCAGGAAAGTTTTCTGGAAAATAATTGCACCTTTGGTTCAACAATTAACCTGCTTACCATCATTGTGTTATCTCTTAAATTAAAATGACATAAAATCCAGTTTCATCTTGGCCAACAGAAAAGGTGCGGCTAATGAAAAGCCTCTGCTGTTCCATAGTTCGTGTTTCATTTTGCTGAGAATCAAATTCGATTAGAATGAAAATGAGCCGGTCCCAATCTATGTTCCAAATTATAAAGGAAAGGATAAAGAAAATCTCGGCAAGGGAATAGAGAGCTCAGAGCCGAGCCTGCCACAACAGTTCCAGCTAATGATGCCATTAGTGCTACGGAGCAGCACAATCAATCAGAGAAGTGATTAGCATGGGCATGTAGAGAGAGCCGGACCATTAGTCAGATGTGCTGTGTATAACCTTCAGGACTCTACATGGCGAGGAGCAGTGTATCGCAGACCTACTATGGGAAATATACAAATGGTCACTATAATGATGTGTAAAACATCATCATTATGTGTTCATGTAATTCCTAAGGAATAATAATAATAAAACATCAATATGTCATAAAAAATAACATATATTCTAAAGTAAAGGTGCTACAAAGTTTCTCAACTTTTATTCTCCTCTGCTACTTGTAGGATATTGATTGTTTACACTTTTCTCAGCATGATAAAAGAAAGAATAAACTAGTTGAGGCAGGAGATTTATGGTGGAACAGCTACATTCAGAGATCACAGTAAGCAAGGCTGGGGTGAAAGAAGAGAGAATGCTCAAGACTAGCTATGGGAATCCTGTTAAAACATAACAATGGTAATCCACTTGACAGTATTTCTGTTCTTTTCAGGTAATGATGTGAATTTTATAGTCACTAACCAGATGTGCAGAGTATACAGGGAAACTCTGGACTAAATGTTATGTTACTTCTGTTCAGAATAGAGTCAATCCTTTGGTTTCCTCCAGATTTCTGATCACAAAAATAGACACCAAAGGTTAAAACCATGTTTATCTCTCACATGAACCTAGAAAAAAAACCCATAACTTATTGTTAAAGTTTCCCAAATGAGTGATATTTTCTATTACTTTCCCCAGCATTTATCAATATACAATAACAACCCACATTGGGTGGGATGGTGCTGGACAGATTAACTGTGCCTGGTTTCCTTCAATTGAATCTTAGTTTCATCAAACAAGAGAACTTTTTAACTTGCTTCAATCGCTGGTTTTCAGAGGAGGATTTAATGCGTTTTTCACTGGGGAGAAGCTTCTCTCTAGAAACCACAATAAAGCCCAGACTGGTGGAAAACTTGTACAACTACTTTCTTTGTGTTTTGTAGACCTTGCAACAATCTTCTGTGCCTTTCTACGTTACGCCCAATTTAATTTATCACAGGGGTGAATTCAAAGTGTAGAAACATCCCAGCAGCAATCAAGAAAAACAAAGGAGAAGTGTGCGACATTAGATGGCCAAATCTAAACACGCCACAGCACCTAAACACCACAGCTTCTATAAATGAGTTGGATAGCAATGTCTGTGTAAGGAAACAGATGATTTTATTGTGTCAAGCAGCGTCTTGACACAAGTAAAATTGAGTGGTCAAAATGACTGGAAAAGCGCTATATAAGTTCAGTCCATTTACCATTTAAAAAAATAGAAAAAATGTTGAATGATGCAAGTTTTCTGGAGTGACAAAATGGGGAACCTTTAGAACAGAATTTGCTGTTTTGGGTTTTTTTGATGAATGAACTGGGGATAAGTAAAATATGTGCTTTTGTTCCTCATACAACTTCAGAACTGCTGAAAACAGAGCCTATAGCCAGAATCTTCTGGTAATGCTAAGCATGTAAAAGACAAGACAAAAACAGTGAATATGGAAAACAATAATTCTAACTATAAAACCATAAACATGTACTTATATAATAGAGAAAGATGTTCACCAGAACATGAATGATTCTGTTAGTTTCTGCACAGTCTGCGAAACTGAGACTCCTGGTCCTAAAAGACCAAATGCCAGTCATCAAAAATATGAACAGCTTAGATAAACTGGTATAATAGCTTATTCCCACATCAGCATAAGTGAACAAAAGAATATGGTTGAATTTAAAACTCTGAAGTGCCAACAGAGGGAAAGGGATTTTCAAACAATAGCCGTTGAAAAAGATAAAATAAGAAGTAGGCAAAAGAATCCCCAGCTGTGACTTCTTTTGTTTTATCAGCATTTTTTTCCTTTCTTTAGAACACCAACTAGAGGCATTACGCATCTATCTTTAAATTATGAAACTGCTGGTAAAAAATGCTGTAAAGGAAATCAACTCTTTATATAGCAAATGACAGAATGAGTGTCACAGCTAAAGGTAATCGCCATGCAATAAAAAATACATTTCATTTAGAATGTATTGTCAGAATTCGTATAATTGTTTAAAAAGTGAATGAAATTTAAATGTATGCCTTTGCTTTACATTTCTTCCCTTCTTCAGTGTGAATTTGCCACACTTGTGCCAAATCTAAGCAAAGAAATAACCTCCTTTTCCTAGTCATGCTGTGGCTTATGAAACAGCAGGAAGTAGCGGCAAAGCAAACTTTCTGAATTACAGCAAGCAGCAGGAGCAGCAGCAGTAGTGCAGCTGTAGGTGGAGATGATTTTTCCCTTTCAACGACATTACCTAAACTGCCTTCAAAAAATCTGCAGCCTTTGATTCGACAGTACAATAACTTAGACTGACAACAGAATCAGTAAGAATAGGTCAACATCTTAACTCTAGAATTAAGGAGGTAAATTGATTGTATTTGCAAACTGAAAATAACTATGGTGAATAGAAGTTAAAATAGCTTTTAATAATTATTCTTAAGGAGGAATGATTTAAGGTTTATGTGCTGATAAACGTTTTATTCCCCCAAACCTTCTGGAGAATACTGAGAAGTTCATGCAATGGCAGGCTTATGTCCAGCTGTTACCCCAAGGAAATGTTGACCCTCATGGGATTCTGCTTTTAGCAGGGTGCAAGATGAAGATTGCCCTGGCACAGCTGTGTAAGTGCTCCCATGAATTAAAGATGAGTCCACGCTATTCCTCTGGCTCAAAATGACAAGAACAGATTTTCAAATTTGCATTTTATTTTGAGGTTCATAGAATTTTCTTTTCTTTTACAGGCACTACATATGTGCCAAATTGACAGTCTTATATCAAGACATATTCAAATGTATTCTATTTGCGGATGATACCACTTTTTTTTGTCAGGGTAATGATATAAAAGGGATGTTAAAAGAAATGAAAATAGAATTTATGCAAATACATAAATGGTTCAAACTAAATAAATTATCTTTAAATTTGGACAAAACAAATTATATGTTATTTACAAGGAGACAAAGAATTGTAAATACTCCATTTAAAGTTGATGGTGTAGAGATTTGTAGAGTTAGTGAGGTGAAATTTTTGGGTGTGATAATTGATGAGAAATTATCATGGAAATCCCATTTGAATTATTTAAGAACAAAATTAGCAAAATCAATTGCAGTGCTTTATAAAGTACGGGATTTTCTGAATGATCATGCACTATTTATGTTGTATAATGCACTAATTGTTCCACACTTGGTTTATTGTGTTGAGGTATGGGGAAAGGCATGTTATACTAGTATAAAATCTGTTTTTGTTTTGCAAAAAAGGGCAATAAGAGTTATTGCTCGAAAACATGGTAAATATCCAACAAATACATTATTTTGTAATTTGAGGTTTTTGAAATTCAATGATTTAGTTGATTATAATATTTTGTTGGTTATGTATAAGGCACATCTAAAAACATTACCCTTAAACATCCAAAAAAATTTTGAAAAGAGAGAGAGTGGTTATAACCTTAAGGGGACACAGATTTTTAAGAAACCTAAATTCAGAACCTGTTTGAAAGAACGATGTACTTCGATACAAGGAGTCAAACTGTGGAACGACCTGCAAAACGATGTTAAAAATGCTAAATCATTACACATGTTTAAAAGAATGTTAAAGATTGTTTTTTTGAAGAAGTATGAAATAGTATAAAGTCAAAGTATAGTATTGTTCAGTTGAGATTGATGATTGACCTTGTTTTTTTGGTCTTCCTTTGTTTTCTTTTTTTTGTCACATAAGACAAATCAAAAAAAATTTTAGTTTTTTTTTTTGTTTTTTGTTTGTTTGTTTTTTGTTGTTTTGATCCATAGTTGAGAAAAAGGGGCAGATATTATAAGATTATTTTCTTCTTTCTGCTACCTTTCATTTCATTTTTTTAAATTATTTTATTTTTTTTCCTTGTATTAAAATTTTTTTTTTTTTATTTGTATTGAATGAAATGAATAAAAGAACTACTACTATCTACATAGGCAAGGAAAATAAACATTTGTTATACATTTATCATTACTATTTACAGCACGGAACTTTCCTTAATAATTGATAATCAGGGTCTTGGATTGAAATTTACATCTGGAAATACCGTTCTTATAACACAGGCAACCATTGTGGATGAGCATTAATTTCTAAAGTAAAGTGTGATGTAGTATTGAATGATTCATTCAAGGGTTGTTCATGTTCATTAGTGTTCTATCGTCACTGGCACAGAAACTTGTGTTGCCTGTGCAACCTCTCATCTGAAAACAAAACACTTTTGCTGAAAAACTGACTCTTACAAATGCTTTACCTAGCAAAAAAATAAAAATGTTACACCTTGTTTTCATTGCATTTGACAAACAAAAGTTCCACAGAGTCTGTTTTATTATTTTTACTTATCTAGTATTGTCTTGACCCTGAGGAAGGGGCACTTGGACTGTTGAGAGGCATAAGAGCAAAGTTTCTTAAAATGGACCATAGCTGCCTAGACTGGATATAGTAAGATGCTTTTTGAAAAATACTTTAAATAGCCTAAGGATTATGGGACATAAAAAGTACAAATATATCTCCAGGAGCAAGGTGATCTGATGGACTCTCCAATGAAGACAAAGGCAGATGTTTAATCCAAATATAGGCCCTTATGGATGCTGGGCATCTGAGAGAAAAAGGGTTAAAGAACAAATAAAAGTCTTCAACGTTGTCACAAATTTGTCTGTTTGGACTGTGCAAGGGGAACATGAACAGAGGACACCAAAAGATGAAAGGCGTGAAAAAGAAAACGGGTCCCACCAGTCCTGGTGGCTTCCATTGTTAGTGGAATGGAAAGAATGTCCCAGTGGAGATCTTTTATCTATGAAACAGTAAGAGCAAGTTCCATTATGATCTGGCTATGTTTTTCCTTTAATAGAATAGAGCGGAGTCAGGTTGTGCAGGCTGATGAACTGCAGCTGTTTGGGATAAGATGTTGCAGCAGGCATCCCTCTTGACTGAGGTTTCTGGTCTGTGCGTTGATGACTGAGTCTTTCAGCAGGACAAATGCTGCAGTTCACAACATCCAGTTGGCAAATGACTCCTTTCAAGAGAATAAAATCCTGCATGTACCCCTGATCCAGGTCCGTGAGGATTGGAAGGGGAAGTTAGGATATATCTATAGGCTATACAAAACATATTCAAGACATTTATTACACAATATCATTTTTAGATAATGACATTTCACCTGCTCAGTTCTGCCTATTTTGAGCTCCTGTGAGAATGAGACTTTTAGGGCCATAAACTGCTGACCATGCAAAAACGTGCAAAAAGGAAATTTTGCATAATAAGTCCCTTTCAAGTCTCCTGGTTTCTTTCATGAAGCAATCTTTTCCAAATTAATCAATGAATCTACTAACGAACAGTCGTCTTTTGTTGTTTTTTTTGTAAGTATGGCAACTCATTGGTGTTGAACCCAGTTAGACAAAAAGTCAAGATCTTTCACATTGCACCAAAACCATGATTTCTTTACATTTTGGACCTTTTGAAATTACATGTTGCAGAAAAATTTTCTTTAAAATATGGGAAATGCTTCACATTTGCCAGAGATGATGAATTTCCTACTATTTTATTTGCAAGTATGTACCTGAAAAGTCTCTTTTTAAGAGCTAAAAGGATGTTTCCCTAATACATATTCCATAAAGGTACTTAGGGAACTTTAACCCTTAGAAATGTAGGATCAAGGACAAGGAGCGACGGGAAAAAATGGCATTTAAGCTATGAGTCATAACGCCGCTGTTTGAAAAACACATTAACTTTTAAAATTACCTGAATAGCAGATACAGAACAATGTAGGTACCTTAGCTAAAGTAACCATATGAGAAAAAAAATGAAAAGATTTGACAAAAAAAGCACTAGAGTAGGATACATTTTTAGTCATTACAACAGAAAAAGAGCAAGGACAACTGGAACGCTACTTCAGGTCAGACTGAAATATTTCAAACAGCTTTTGCAATGAAACAGCAAGTTGCCAGACCTCATCACATCATGCTTTGTTTAAAATCTGGTGTAAAATTCAGTTGATAGCTATTACATAACAATCATTAAATTTGTTAATACTTCAAATCCTAAATACTTACAAACCTATTGTATCCTTCAGCCTTAAGTCTTTTTCAGATGAGCAACCCAGCTTTGTTAGTTCCACATATTTGTTCAGAAACCTTAACTTGAACATTTTGTTTGCTCTCCTGTCAACCAGGCCATAGCACAAAAAAAACCCAAAAACCTTTTAACACGGCTTGTCCGCCAGAATGCCATTGAAGCGAACTAATATGCAACTTCTCAAAAAACACAAAACAGCAGCAACTCAAAAGGAGAAAACCTTCGGTTCAAGCACATTCTTTATATTCACTGAGATGTAGAGGTCACTAAAGTCAACAACATTCCTCCTCTGCTTGCCATGGTTAATTCACGTCTAATAGATGTGGAGGTATTTCACTAAAAAACAAGTGCAAACCACTCAGTGAATGCAGAGGAAAGGTCAAAGAACTGAACACAAAATCTATGACATACATAAAACATGAGTCCAGCTGATCCATTTGTTGCCAAGATTGCTCAATCTGCATTTAGGGGGGAGACAGAGAGCTGAATATTCAACTGACTTTGGGAAACTGATAGATTGCATTATGTTACCAAAAATCATATCTTCCAGGAAAGCAACCTGAAAAGACTTCGGAGAATGTGTTTTGATTTGGTGGCCTCCATTGAAAAAAAGCACATTTACCTCAAAAGAACTTTCCCAAAGAGATGTGTCACTCTATGGCTGGTCTTTTAAGCCAAAGTGGACAAACAAGTATCCTTGCGTGACACTTTAATTCATTTACCAAGGAATGAATGAGAGAATAATTCCTAGGAAAACTCGTGACTATGCTTTCCATTAACACCACTGAGTCAGAGTCCCTGCTACAGTATACTGACAGTAAAAGCTCCTGGCAAACATGTGAGATCCTAAACTTAGCAAATGCCATTTTGAAAATTATAGTGACAACACTTCCTGCTCAGGTTGAGTAGGGGGCCGGTTATGACCTATAGGACCTGCTGCGGGTCGTCATGTACGTGTCACAGAAGCAGCTTTTTCCGTTCCAGAGCATCAGCAACTTTATTTTAACAGAAATCTATCTAAAATATTCAGTGCATTGTTGTGAGGAAAGCTGTCACAGCCTTATGAATACGAAGTCATGGTGTAATTTCCAAACATTACAGCAGACTTCTTTTCATGTGCCAGTGTGCAGAAAGCTCTGCGGAGTTGAGACATATGACCTCCAAAATCAAATATCTACACATTTATAAAAATGAAAACCATTTTGATTAGTCAATTAACCAACCAGATTACACAGATATAAGCAGAAACATAAATATTAATACATACTGTAGAACACTGAAGAATGTACTTTAGGAGGATCCTTGTTTTTAAATCCTATTCTATGTTATAATTTTGCATTTTTTATGAATGAAAAAATTACTGTGCTGAGATGAAATGGCAACATATACGTACAAAAAGGTGAAGTGAATAGGATGTCTCTTGTATTTGATTTATACTGATAAAAGTTTTTGTGTGAGTGGAAGTTAGGTAATACTAATCAAATACTTGTGTCGATACAGAGAAACACAAAGTAACTGAGGTTAAAAAGAAAATCAGCGAGTGGTCGGACAACATCACCCCGAATCAAACTACAAAATGATTGAAGACTGACATCTTCTTACTTTCTTCCCTACATGTGTGGTTGCAATTTGAACACAATTTATAGACTGAGGTAATTCTGTGCAGGGTCAGACAAAGGAATGCAGGTTAAAGTAGTACAATAATTTTATATCACAAAGGTTGTCTGTATTTGGGCCACGTCAACACATAGAGCTCATAAAACCTCCTTGATACAACACTTGTTACAGAGCCTGGGGACATACTCGATCATAAACCTCGGATAAGGTAGATGGCTCTGACACAGACATCCTGACCCTGTTGGAAATTAATAGACAGTGTGAGTGGAGATATGTCTTTAAAGGAAACAGGGGGATGACAAGATACAAAAGCTGCAGTGAGCTGCAGCTCATTAGTATAAATAAAGATGAACATTTTTGAAGGCGTTGCAGTCCTTTATCAAAATTCAGACACGTCTCACAGAGGTGGCTCAGGGTAAAAACTGGATAATGCAAAGACATGAGTGACAACATTACTGGGAAGAGAAATGAGCTGAATGCACTATGTTCCCCACATATATGCAGTTCAGCTTTACTGATCTGCTAAATTCGAAACAAAAAGCTGAGCTTCAACTTTAGTCAAAAGTCATCTCAGAATTGCAACCCTTATACCTGCTCTTTATTTTGATGACATGGTGAAGAGTTTAAGTCAGACAGTATGTCAAATAAAGTAGCTCTGAAACCTTGAACCAAATTTTTGACCTAATTCTTAATATCTATTGAGATCAGCAGATGGTGTTAAAATATTACTGTTAATAAACTCCTGTTTTTGGGCGATGCTAATCCAAACAGATCACCTCATTCCCTGTTATTTAAAACAGCATTATTAAGATGTTTAAATTAGCTCAAATGTTTGCAGAGCTACAACTATGAATAATATATCTTGTGTAATTAAGTTGTTTCATTTTCCATTCAAACTATGAATAAAACTGGGGAAAGATTAAACATTTACTGGTTGAGAAGCTTTTGGTGATGCAATGCTGTGGCTCCATGCTCATTTCAAAGTTTTCAAAAACCAAATCACTCTTTCACTGACTCAACAAACTGGCTCTGGCATCAGCCCTGATTCAGCACCTGAACCATTTTGGAATATGGAACAAAGCTGAATGGAAAACTTAACATTTAGTAAACATTTTACGTCCTGCGTTTATACTTGAGGTTGGGATGTAGCACAATGAAAAGCCAAAATAAGAGTATACAGTTCTAGTTTCAACATGCAATATTCAGAAAATATATGCATGAGAAAATTTAACAATAAGAATGTTAACAACTGTGAAACTGAAGCCAGAAGTCCTTTTTGTTCTGACTTCCTATCCGGGGATTTTTCCAGTGCAATCAAAACATACAATATAAAAATATGATCCTGTGTGCTTCTCAGTTTATGTGGAAAAATTATGTCCCAGAGCTTTGATGAAATTTCAGGTGGCAAGCAGAAGCCAGCGGAATCGCGTTAGATTAAAAGCATATAGTGTTTCACTCTGTGCTGCCACTTCAGTTTCAACATCAGAGGCTGCATCCCGAGAGTACCAGTTTATAGGCCTGTAAGCCACAGAGGAAAAACAGTGAATTATTCAACAAATGTGTGAAGTGTATGCCTATTTTATTCATATTTGCTTATTGAACTATAGCTTTTATTTATCCTTTGCTCTCCATCTTACACTTAAAAAACAATAAAACATCCACGTGTCTTGATGTTCCTGTTGTTTCTCTACTGAAGCATGAAACGGCAACCTTTGAGTACTACAAGCACATTACATCTTGATAATGTTTTCAGCATATTTGACTATCTGCCTAGTTCATCACTTATTTCACACCCACAACAAATTAATTTTTCACTAATGGATGTCAGTCTTCATAATCCCTGCCATGCAAAGCTGCATATTTACATTCTAAAGCTGTTTATGGGGATTGATTAGCCTTCTTTCCTATTAACCTGTTTTCACAAATAACATAAAATGGTCACATAGCTTTTTCATCTGGATAATAAAACATAATAAATGTTGCAAATAAAATGCTTTCCTGCCTACATTTTGTTTTAATTTCATGTATTAAAACATTTCCAAACAATTTAGAAGAACTTCGGGAATTATCAGTAAACCTTTAAACATTATCAGCACATACTCCTAATAAAGGGCAATGCAAACCCACCCATGAATTATGGAAACACAATTTGGGTGTTTCCCACTAATGTTTGCAGCTGACATTATTTAGAACAATACACAGCCTTGTTGAACATGGTCATAATGACAGTCCATTCCAGACAGTCTGGGCTACTCATTATCGGTGATTGGGACTATTCTTAGCCTGCTTCACAGATTATTCAGGCCACTGTGTGCTTCAGACGTCAGTGTAGGAGACACATTTCGACTAATTGTCACTCATCAGAAATTTATTTCCTGCGCTGCAGTGAAATGTGTTGCTCAAGCTGTCAGAAAGCCCCGCAGGCTGCAGAAGGCTTAACAAATTCAGTGGTGAAATGCATACTGGGAAAAAAACAAACCCAAAGAAAGCCACAAAAAACAGTAGCAGGAGGTCTAAAGTTCATAAATACCGGATAAATTTCTAATATGGGGAAAAATGTATTTAGTAATATTGAAAGACACCTGGACCTGCAATTTATCCAAGGAGAGATACAAGTGATATGATTATTTATGACTATTTAAAAAAAAAGAAGCTCCTAGTCGACAACAATATTCCACCACAGTCTTAACCACATGTAGCACATTTACTGTAGCAGCAGGGTACCAATCATAATCAGCTTGTTAGTCTGATTTCTGATTATGCTGTCTTTGCAAGGGGAATATTGATTGAAAGATTAAATTATAGCTCATCGTCTTACTATTTTAACTGAAACTGTTTCAGAAGATTCAGCCATCATGGTTTAACAGTAATACTTGAACTGTTTTTACTGTTGTGTGTACATATAGTATATATATATATATATATATATATATATATATATATATATATATATATATATATATATATATATACTATATATATATATATATACTATATATATATATATATATAGATAATATATATAAGTTCAAGTACTACAAAGAGGCCGTTAGCTGGTAGAATATATGTTAGGCAAATTTATAGACAACACTGGAGTCTATTAAATTATACTCTAAGAATATGCAGACAACTAACACAAAAATGTTATGTTTTCTTCAGTAGTAATTTAGAGTGAAAATACTAAAAGCAACAAATTCTAAAATTGGAAATTTCAACAGCTTTAAGATTCTGCAGCCCTTCACTCTCTAAAGAATAAATGAAAACTGTAGATTTCACTGCAAGGGGATTCTGCTCAAAAGGTTTTAGTGATTACACTGATAAAAAGAGCAAGAAGAAATGTACTATTTAGTACTATCCATTTTAGCCACTTTATTTCTTTAGCCAATGATGCTAATTGTGCATCTATTTTGACTTCAAGGCCATTTTTCTTAGATGTTAAAAACAAAACCAATTGGGCAATGTCTGCAAAGCCATTGTCCCTAAATGCATCATTCCTACGACAGTCATAAAAAATAAATTTCACACAATAAGTAGAATTTTGTGCACAGCTCACTACATTTGCTCCAAAAAAAAAATCCTTTATTGCTGAAGTTGTAAACACAGGAGAAGGTGGATGTTGTCTGGTTGGTTTTTACTGTTGGCAATGCTGGGTTAACACACCGGTTGTTCCCAAGTCTGATTTTTTGCACAAAAAGAAAGACATACAACATTAGTCAGAGGTCAACACACCTCTACTCAGTGCAATGGTTCTCAGAAGTTGTAGGGGGCCCTGAAGCCTTGAGTCTGAGGTAGAAAATGTAAATGGAAACTTGTTTCTCCAATAAATGGGCTTTCTGAACTGAGAGACACACATAGCTTTTACCCTCAAACTGTTTGTTGTATTGCAGTTCCATCTTTCTGTGTATTTCATTCTGTGACTGGAAAGCAAATAATTTCAGTAATATGACAAGCCGAAGAAAATCTGTCTCAAATGTTAAACAGTTGTAGCTGATTAAATAAATTAAAGTGAAGAAAACAAAAACACTGATCAACATTTTTCCCACAAAAATTCTGACTAAACTGCAGCTGAAACTTGATAACTGTCAGCAGAATTGATCAATGTAATCATTTAATCCACACTTTTGTTTACAGCACACACTTGGCTACAGCTGATGCTAACTTATCAAACATGCAACATGATCAATAATAGCCTAGAGGCCGACTCAGTATAAAAACTGTACACTAATGATCCTGAACACGTAGCAGGGGGAGAAAAGAAAGATTTTGTTTAATGAACTTTTCATGCAGATAAGCTGTTACTGCTGAACAAAATGGGTGCAGGTAGGAGGTCCACTTCCATGTCATGACAGGCAGATGAGAAACATGGGAAAAGCACAGCGAATTGGGCGACTTGAAATGAAATGACAAAGGAACTGCTGTCTCCAGTCAAACAATTTAACTTCTGTCTAATGGGACTGGAGCACATTGTAAGGAAAGCGTGAAAAGTTTCACTTAAATGCAGCTGAACCGACTCTTCATTTTTCATGTTCATTCTGTTCCACAGCAAAAATACATTAATTATGATGGGAAAACTGAATGAACCCGCGCACAGAGCTATTGTGTGTGACAGAGAAATTTAACTAGAGCTGTAAGTTTGTCTCCTGAGCTCTGCCAGCTTCCTGCTAAGAGACTTGCAGAACTTTCATGTGGGTGTGATTGTTTGAACCCTAAGGGGTCCTTTTCAAACTTATCAACACAATGAGCACAAAAACAGCCTCCAAAATCTATACTGTTTGTTATAAAAGCCAAGCATTAAAAAAATAAACCTTTCTTGCTTTTATGGCTTCAATTTTCCTCTCATGGTTTTTTTGTTCCTCTAGTACAGTAACCTGTAAATGCTGCATTGTTTGGAGTCCATTCTGTGTAATTATACACCAACAAAACAGCTGAACATAATGCAAATTCAAAGGGGTGGTTTTAAAAATTCAAAGAAAAGTATTATTTTAATGTACTCCACTGTTTCAAACCATTTACCAGTATACTAGTGGAAACAAATTATCTGTTTTTAATACTTGATATAACACATAACTGTCACTAATAATGAGGAGAGAAAAATGCTTACATGGCTGCAGATCATAAAAAAACTACAAGGTTAAATTGCAATGTAAATTTTCTGAGTGAGAAAAACTGTTTTATTTAAGTTTAAAGTATCATTAATACAGATGCAAAGATGGCAGAATACCAAATTAAGACAAAGATGCACAATAAACCCAACTAATCATTTCTGGCATTACAATCTGTCCTCAGGAACAAAATCACATACTTAATTTACTTAATCACACATTTACTTAAGAAAACAGGTCACAGTGAGCTTTCAGCAGAGCAATCAGCAGATCTGCTGATGTTTCTGTAACATTATAGACACATTCTGTCTCTTAAATTACGCCATTGTTCAAATACCAGCATGGCTGAAATTAGTCTTAGTCATTTGTGAGCAGTGTGAAAGAGAAAATGGAGAATTAAAATGTTGGACTATACAAAGCTCTCTATCAAATCAGGGATCTGTTTTTAGTTTTGGGCATGCGTGTCACACTCCAGTTCTCAAGGGCCGATGTCCTGCCAGTTTTAGATGAGTCTCTGCTCCAACACAGCTGATTCAAAAGGTCCGCTTGTCTCTTCAGCATGCTAGACTTCGTCAGAGAATGAACCGTCATTTGTATCAGGTGTGTTAAACCAAGAAAATGAATAAAAATGCAGAATATTGCATTTTTAGTCATTTGAACAACACTGGACAACACTGGTTGATGAGCTGCATTAGTGAGACTGGACATTGCTTTGAATGGACCATTTCAGAATGCAGTGTCTGTAGCAGGATCAGTTATCTCCAGAAACAAAAGGGAAATCCACTTAACACTGCAGCCTCCTAATGCACTCCTGATCAAAATCTTAAGGCCAGGAGAGAAAATGCTAGGCAGCACTTGCATTTGGTGCAGATGGATGGTAACCAGTTTAGCAGAGTTTCAAAGAAGAAGCTACAGATGAAACCAGGCAAATTACTGAAAATAGCCAACATACTGTTCACCCATCCAACCCAATCTTTAAGATCAAAGCTTAAAAGTCAAAATATATACAGAAATCAACCGCAAAGCAAAGAGACTTGCTGTCTCTGAATATTGCAGGGCTGTTGAACTGAAAGGCTTCTAATAACCAACTAAAACATTTCTAAAGAAATTTAAACAGGACCTGCCAAAGTGTGCCCGTCAGTTGGAACCCAGCGTTCTGATGCCCATAATTAGCATGTTAAGTAACATGGACTTACTCCATTCGGTATGTTAAAATTAGGGTACAAGCTAAAATGAGCCAAAATGCTAATGTTAGCCTAAATGCTGCCAGCATAACTAGCATGTTGTCTTACATTGACTTCCTCCATGCAGTATGCTAAACATGGCTAATAAATAAATAGCTAAAAAGCTTATTTTAGGGAAAAGGCACTGCCTGCTAATGTTTGTACTAATGTTAATGCACTGCCTTCTGAAGAAATTTACAGTTGGTAAATTTTGCAAAAGCAAAAATCAGATGTTTACTTCATGGCAGTTCGTTACCAGAAAAAAAAAACATTAATCTTTTAATATAAAATTAATAAGTAATATTATTGTTTATGAAACATAAGCTCCTTTGAAATACTGCCTTTCTGCTTAGACATAGCAAATTTTCAGTTGGTAAATTTTCCAAAAGTTAAAATCAGATGTTTTCTTTGTGGCACTTGGTTACCAAAATATGCGCTCATCTCTTAGCAACAGATGAACAACAAATATTATTGTTAAAAAAACATAAGATTTCCTCTGCTCTTTTGAAATACTACTTAAGAATTGTGCAGTCGGTGAATTTTGCAGAAAAGTGAAAATGTTTTTTTGGGGTGGGGGGTTTGTCATTGATGGTAAATATATTATAAAACAAACATTCAACACAAAAGTAAAAATCTGATTTCTACTTCTTGGCAGTTCAGAAAAAAAAACCCTCATTTCTTAACAACAAATTAATAACAAAGCCTATTATTGTTTATGAAACATAAGTTCTTTTGAAATATTGTTTATCTGCTTAGACACAAATAAAATTACAGTTGGTAAATTTAGCAAAAGTAAAAATCAGATGTTTTCTTTGTATGATTTGGTTACCAGAAAACATGCTCATCTCTTAGCAACAGATTAACAACAAATATTGTTATTGTTCAAAAAACATAATATGTGATGCTGTTATTTTGGCAGCCCAAAGTTATTAACTGTGTCCGAATTCAAGGTCTGCATCCTTCGAAGGATCGGTCTACGTAGAACGGGTCCTTCCAAGGCCGTGAATAAACGAAGACCGGAAGAGAAAAGCTGTGAATTCGGACAGGTCTAGCCTCCACCAACTGTCCCCGCCCCCACCTCAGCGTAACTCGTGTTGCCTAGCAACCGTGACAGCATGAAGCAAAGAGTGGCGAGGGAAAAAAAAACAACGGATCTGAAGTTTGTTTTTTAGTCATGCATTACTCCTGATTTCTGTGTTATTCTTCACCTTTTATAGTAAAGGCTGTTCCATAGAAAACATAAATCTGTTAGTTTGATTCTAAAATTTTCAAACATGTGTTGCACATTTCTACCGTGAATAAACATAAGCAAATAATTCATTTTCAAATAATATACTCTCCAAATCTCGGATAAGCCATTACAGTTAAATAAAACTAGTATGTTTGAAGGCTTAACTTTAATCAATCAAACCGATTTGCTCAGGAATAAATTAAATACTTTAGTAAACCAAACATTTTACAACTAGATATTACCTGTCTGAATAATATTGGTGTTTAACTTCTACTCATTGGGGGAACCTGAAGCGCCCGCCCAGTCGGCATCTGGCGAGGCGAGCTGGCTGTTAACGCAGCGGGAGCAGACATGTCCGAAAATGTCAGATCAGGTTATGTTTTGGTGAACCGAGCAGATATTTGAGATTTGTACACTTACATTCTCGCCTAAAAACGTTGTACAAAATCACATTGTGTCATTTAAAGTATAATATTACAAAGTAATTTGCCGCTCTTCACCGCTGTTGTTGCTCTGCCCGAATGCCCGGTTGGAACCCGCAATGAATTATGGGATATGGAGGGCCGCGAAGGATACACCGGACCCATCCTTCAAATCTGGGGAAAAGGAGGACGCATTGGGAGGCTGCATGTGAAGGAGTCTTTGAATTCGGACAGGCCTTGTCGCCACGTTATGACGTAATCGGTCTACAAATCCGTCCTTCGAAGGAAGCAGACCCTGAATTCGGAAACAGCTGTTGTCTGTTTAGGAGCCTCATGTTTCATGAGTCATATTGAACTCACCTCCTTTGCTCTTCTGCCATCTTGTCTGTATCAAGTGTTCTATCAAGGTCTGTGTCATTTCAGTTCTAAAATTCTGCTCAGCCTTCTTCTGTACTGGTGTTCCGCCATCTCTGTAGTTCTCTACATTTTGCTCTCCTCAGTGTTCTGTTGCTATGGTAACTAATCCTCTCTGAAAACCGTCATGTGTATGTGTGAGTGAGACACAGAGGGGGAGACAAAATTCTCTCTCTGTTTTGAGTCTGACACAAAACAGCATCAGTTAAAGTTTGTTTTGATGTGAATTTGGCTCATTTTTCGCTACTTTGGTTACTCGAAATGCCAACAAAAGTAATAGCACCCCTGACAAGATCAAGCCATACATTTTGAAATATATATTGTGAGGGTGCATGCAGCAATACGAGCCGCATTAACGGTGAAAGGAACAGGCAGTTATTTTGAGGTGTAGAATAATAGGTGCCTTCCATGCATTTCAATGCTCTCCTATGCATTGCTATGGCAGGCCCCAATAATCGTTACATAAGTAAGAGACAGATAGTAATTTTAAATTTCTTAAAATATCTTTGGGGGTTTGGGCCCAACAAAAATTCTAAATCCACAGAAATTTTGTTGGTTGAACACAGTTGAATTAAGTCAGTGGGTGATTCTATGCATATGTGGGTGAACTGCATACAGATTACCAAAACTACACACAATGCAACTGGAGTGTGTTTGAGGATGTATGATCTGATCACTCAGGTAAATTTTGATAACCAGCATTTTAAAAATTATTTTTAGCTCAATTCAAGTTGTGTTGGTTTTTATATTTGTGTGTTAAAATGCCATCCATTAAAAGAAACCAACAAAACTTAGGATTGTGTGTACAGTGACAAAAAGGTAAAAATGTATTTTGTCTTCAGCTGGTCACAAACTAAATATCTAGAAGACAAATACATTGTTTTTTTTAATAATCCGTTAAATAAAAAACCTCATGGGGAAAAATAAAAAATGTAAAGCCTTCATTAAAATGTCAAGCATGAAATAAAAGGGAATAAACAACAATTATGAAGCTAATCCTCAATAAAAACATGTCCTGTGTTTTCCTTTTTTTCCAAAAAATCTTATTTCATATCTGTTCTTTTGACCTACAGTCCCCTACAGCAGGGTAATAGATACATTTATTCTTAAAAATATTCCATTTGTTGGTACTTTTAGTTTTAAAGCTTGGTTTGCACCACAGAATGGGAACAAGAGGAACAAGATGCATTATTGCAGATAAACTCAGAAGGGTAGCAAACCGTTCCAAGGTGATAAATTTAGCAAATATTTCAGCTTAAGAAGAAAAGTTTTTGTCCAGCAAACCCACCAATCATGAGGGCATCAGACCTTTTTCTAAATATCCCATGATGATTTATGTCCTCTAAAACCTTCTGACTCACAATCCACATTTCTGGCAAACAATTACGGAGCAGCATGCCAGATGCAACCGAGATAGGATGTGCTGCAGTCCGACTATGGTTTGTGAAACAGGCAATTTTAACAGCAGTGCTTTGAGAAAAACTTTCAGTCAAATAAGCATGTAAGGACATAGATTCAATCATCAAGATAAGAGAATAAGATTCTGTTATTTCTGTTCAGGGAACAAGAAATAATACTGTTCTGTAGTTATCACTTTCTGGTCTGAACTATGATTTCCATCAGAGGACCTTTAAATGTCAGCTAGGCTCTGCAAAGTACTTGGTTATGCATCTTTTTCTACTACCACACATACAGTGATTTCTATGTTATTTACACTCTATATAAGGGATATTTTATATAGTCATCCTTGAGATAATAAGGGCTAAGGTTAAATTTACTGTTTTTAAGTCTGATTGTTGCTGTGATGGCAGCCCTCAGTACGCAGCAGCATGTCCTGACAGTTTATCAAGTCGTGCACATCAATATTTTAAGACTGTTGCTCACTGTACACATTAAGAAATAAGTCAGCTAATTTCCCAGATATATTTAGAGATAAATACAGGAGTGTTGCCAGACTTTAAGTCTCTCAGTGACACAACCTCCAACAATGAAACGTGCTGTATCAGCAGTCTATAGCAGCTTTAGTTTCCCTACTCACTTAAACAAGCTGGTGTCTGTAGAGCAATTTCATTCAAAATTAAACACAGTTATTAACTAAAAAATCCTTTATCTCCTAAATGAATGTGCCCAAAATATTGAAACATATTTTAATGGGGAGTTTTATTTCGTCATTTATTGATTTCACAATAGTAATTTTTGCGATACTTTTTATTTTGTGATGCTAAGTTATTTTATAGCACTAATTCTAAATGACATCAAAACACTAAATCTAGAACAGTGCATGTGCTGAAGCCATTTTAGATTCAGAAAATCAAGTTGAGCAATAAAGCGTTGACAGTATACTTATGAACAGACCTATCCTGAAAATCGCCTCAACAGATGGACTATAGTAAGAACAGAACACTGCGGTTCTGATGTTTGCTGCAGTAACTTGCGATATGATCATTTTGACTATATGAGGTGAGTTTTTTTTCATTCCTTTTCCTAAACCTTGAGGGAATGCAGAGAAGTGTCAACTTTGTGCTGACAAGCTCAAGTATAATTGTAACTTTAGGATTGGACGTTGATGAGTTGCGGGGCAGGAGATACAATCCTTAATCTTTTGACCCGAAAGACAAGCTCACTACAAACGGGCCACAGTTGCACCAAAAAGAAGAGATGGCTTTGTAAAGACTGTTTTTCCCTACAGATGCGGGATATGAAAAAACAAACAAACAACAACTTACAAATCTATAAATTATACAAGTTGAATCTAAGAAAACAAGAATTTAAAACTCCTGCACACTTAGTGCAGCAACTGCCAGAGGCTAAAAAGGGAAATAAGAGCAAGATAAAACTGAAGAAAAAGGAAATGTACAACAACCTTTAAATAAAAAAAAACATTGATGCTGTGGGTCCAGAAGAGCAAACTAAAAGAAAGAAAACTGCTGAGTAATTGAGAGAGCCTCGGTGCATTGAGATGAAATATAACATAAAAAACAAAATGACTAAAATGTATATATTTTCATACTTTCATCATACCTTTTCAATTTAAAGTCAGTCTTAATTTAATAAAGAAACCCTAACTGGATAAGAAGAAGATTGTTTCAAAGATTTGCAGTTTTCCATCTTGACAGAACAACAGTTCTGCTACATTTGGAGAACTCCAACTAAATTGCTGCTATAAGCTCACTTGAGATGTGCTGCTTCTCCTGGCTCTAAAACCAATGTCTGTGTCTGTGCTTATTTGTTCAGATGGCAAGTTCAGAAACTGCAATGAGAGGAAGGAGATAAAAACCACTGCTTTCTTGGTGCAATTGAATATCCTCCGCGCAGTGAAAGACAGTAGATAGCCTTTACAAGAGTAACATTATTTGGAGAAACTACAAAAGCAACGGAGAACAGAGAGGCTCAGATTAAGATGAACAATAACAGAGACCTACAGAGTTGAAGGTAAATTTATTTTTCATCTGTGACATGAAGTAAGAAACCTTTTCAGATTAATATAAACATTCTGCTGAATACAGTGTTTGATAACTCTGGGTAGGAAAATAGTTTTACATCTCTTTCTTGGTAACAGAGTTTGTTCATTTTACAAGATAGACATATTAAGGTCAAAGTGAAACTTGAGATTCAAACAAGTTGTGATTTTAGAAATGTATATCTCTGACCTGCGAGGAAAGCAATTTAGATTTTTGAAGGTTTTTTATGCTCGTTTTTCTTTATAAATGTATAAAAATAATCAGAGAAATGCTTTTTATAGATAAAATACATTTTCTGTTAGAGTTAGTATTGTAATAGGAAAAACATTAACTACTTAGAAATTACTATTTCTGATTACTATGTAGGTGTTTATCTTCTTGGATTTAACTGAATATCTTCATCCTTAAACAAACAAAAGAATAAATTCTGATAGATCAATTAATCATATCCACATTTATGATCACAGACAAATTTCTGCACTGTTCAAAGGCCCTGTTTTCAATTTTGCTAATTAGTCCTGGTAGCCAACATTCAGGCTCAGTTAGACACCACAGATTCTGCCACCGGAACAAAATCTGTAGCCCGAGAAGGCTGCAGGGAGCTGGGAAAGCTTTTGGACTGTGTTAACTGTTAAGTAAAAAAGAAAAAAGTTTTTTTTTTGTTTTTTTTAAAACACACAGCAGGTGATTTTAAGGGAGCAGTCAGAAGAACACACGGGGAAGCAGACAAATGGAGTATTGACAGATTCATCCAAATGGATAGAGTGCATTTTTCATGCACCTGAACATCTATGGTGAGTTCAGCCGATTACTTTTGGCTGTTTTAAAGCGGTCATGCCCGTCTGGGTTGTTTTCACCCTGCTCACATTTCCGTGTATTTGTTGGTTATGTTGTTCCTGAAATTCATGCATTTTGACTCTGCCTGTTTTCCAGTAGTAATAGGTTTGTTTACAGACTGTTAGAGGCGTGGTTCTCCACAGGTCATTTGTTGTTTTTAAGGAACAATTACAGTCATGAATGCTCCTGCTTGGAGCATCTGTTAGCTTCACTTAGTCCTGATCATTTCTCATTAGCTTCTTCAAACTGAAATCGCTCTGTACCACAGGTAAGATATTGATTACTCCACTTGCTAAGAATCAAGCTGTTCCCTTAACACCTTGTCACAGCACAGGCAGATGATTGATCAGAGTACCGGTCGACGGAAGGGCCCAACTGTTAAAAATGGGGCAGCAGTTAGATAAAGGAGAGTCCTAATGAGTTGGCACTCTGATGCTCATTAAGTGTGCTTTTGTTTGCCTTGCACTCTCATTAGCTCTTTTCATTACTACAGCAAGGCCTGAAAGAAGGAATGAGTTTTCATTAAAGAAACGAAGCATTTAGACATCCATAGATCTTTCTCTTCTAGAAGCAAGTGATTTGCCTTCACAAGACAGAACAAATGGAAACTTTTTTTCTTTAAACTTCAACTTTGTCATTGTGTCTTTAAACAGATCTCTGTTATCAGTACAGAACAGAGACGGTGAGAGTGGAGAGCCCGTCTGGTGATCTGTAACAGAAGTCACAGAAGTAATGTGATTAATCTGTGTTCAAATAGCCATGAAATGATACAGGCCACCTCTTGCCATGGTTTGATTGTTGTCATTGGCGTAAGATGGCAATCTGAACAAATTTTGTGTTTAAATGAGATGGATCCACTTTGATCACACAAGAACTGAAGAACGTGTTACCAAAGTCAGTGAGTAATCGTTTTTTGAGAATTACTACAGTATGTACAGAGTTTAGTCTATTTTCCTACAGAGGATCTGCAAAATGACCTCCATGCGTAACAGGGAAAGTTTCTGCTGGTGATAAATCAATTTGATCAATTAATCAAATTTTCTGTTTTTGAACATCTGTGGCACCACGATAAGGAATTGAAACTTCATTTTGAAGATTTGTCATAGGCAATTTATGACAACGGCCAATTCCATGAGAACTTCGACAACCAAAGAAATAGATTACTAGATTAATGGAGGAATGAGCAGTGAGAAATGTGTATTCAGAGTAATTCAGGCTTGACACACGGAAATTAAATATAAAAATAAAAAACAATAAATGTTGACTTCAGAGTCTCATATATGTGATGCAGGAAATGCTTTCATGTCCAAATGACAAGATCAAATATTGTGGATTGTTGACAACAGTTTGTGGCTAAAAATGAAACTGAATGTCACAAAAAGAGAACGACACATACAATTTTAGAGAATATATATGCATTTCTATCTTTGTACCTGTAACTTGAGGCTTTAAGTGCTACTTTATATTAGAAAAAGCATAAATTTGAATTCTGCTTTGGATTATTTTTTCCTGCTTTACACATTTGTTTCTTCAAGCGCTGCTGGTGTTACCTGCATGAATTATTTATCGGTTGTTTCAACTAAATACCAGTTTTCATCCTTCTCTTTTAACCAATCCAATTCATTTGTGTTTTTGCCAAAGTTTTCCTTTAATAGATGGACCTCACAATTACTATTCATGCACCATATGTTTTTTCCCCTCTACAGGCTTCAGGAACGTTCTGTGCTTAAATATGTTAATTACATGCTGTGGGCATATGTATGGATTCGAATGCTGGTGCTGATTACAGGCCTGCTCTTGAAAGGAAGGCCAGCTCTACAGAGGCACCAAGCTCTGGGAGGAGTTTTGTGATTCTCCTCATGTCTAATTTTTGCCCCAGTTTTAATGATGAGTGTGTGAGCGAGCTGGACTTCATTCATTTCTGTAAAAACAGAAGGCCTGCTGGGCATTTCATTTTCAGATCCAATTCCTTCACAAGTTCACCGTTGGAACATAACGGAAATTACAAACAGCTGGTTTCCCAGGAATTAATCAGGTTCTTTGAAATGGTTTCATTAAATTTAAATAGATATTTAATAACGTTCTTGTAATCACTTTAGGTGTTACTGGAAAGACAAATATCGCAATAATAGTGCATAAAATAATCCATAATAAATTGTGACAACAGATTGTTTGAGAAAGATTTATTTCAAATGTAAAAACAGTAAAATACTGTTGGCTGTTTAGTTTTTATAAATTTAAATGAATATTGTCACAAGGACATTGCCGTGTCGTTTGCATTGCAATGCATTCTGGGTAGATGATGTATGCTAGGTGCAATGAAAGTGCTATCTCTGTTCAGCTAGAACGGTAATTTTTATGCATTGAGTAACGTTCAATTCTTTCACTTTGAACTATTGAAATAGAAGCCAATGCAGAAATGACAAGGACTTAAAGATGTTTCTTTGACACATTAACCATACATTCATTATCTTCCAAACTGTTTGGATTTAGCGTTAGCCCTAGCTAATATAGTAAAACAGCAGATCACAAGCCATTCACGTTAGTTTGTTTCAACAGAAATCCTGTGTATAATGTGGCATGAAAATTTGAGGCAATCCAGATGTTTTGTGGGCTGCCCTTATATGACTACATACTGTATGTTTTCTTACAGAATCCACTACACTATAACCTACCCGTTGTCATCAATCCAGACTGGGTTGCCAGATCCGACTGAGAGTTTCCAGCTCAAGAATGTAAAATCCACCCAACAAAGAAATAAATAGATAGCAGCCCAAATAACAGCATGAAAATATTCTTATTCCATCTTGGCAATTATTTATGCGATCGAAAACGTTTTTTTTCTGGGCGACATCTGAAATTTTGGCATTGAAACAACTTAGTTGAAGTTTTCTTAATCACCAAATCACCAAATCCATAACTTGCACAGAAAGCCTGAATGCATAGTACTAAAATAATTTGCAAATAATTTACTGGAGTCCAAGCAGTTCTTTGTCAAAGACATACTGCATACCGTGATATTGCAAAATATTGTTTAGCCTTCATCATTAGATGGAATAATTTTTCTCCTCAGAGCCTGTGCAAGAAATGTTACATATTTTGAGGCATCAGAGGATTCCCTTGACCAAAGAGGGCATCTTTAAAGCCTCATTAACCCAGAATGTGTATAGTGCGAGTTGTAAAGGTGGACTTTAAAAATGCTGATTTTAAAAGTTGATAGAGTTTGTTTATAAATATAAAATATATACCGTCAACTAGTGGTACAAATAATACTCTGGGGATACCAAGCAAGGTATTAAACAGAGAGCGAATACTTTATATCCTGTTTGACTAATTAACAGCATGCTTCAAGGCCCCAAGAAGCTTTGCACTCTGATTCACCAAGAACCCCTGAATCAATTCAGCTGCAAATCTACAAGCTTAATTTCAATGTTACATAATACTCATATAGTGCGACACTTAAGAAGCTGACAATAAAAATAACCAAAATACAATAATCCTGAAATAAAAAGTAGACTACATGTGTGACCAAGATCTAAAACAAGATCTAGTTTTTCATAAAAATAATAAAAACAGAACTAGCACAGCTGCTTATAAAAGCTGTACTAATTAGTCATGTCAATGTTTCTGATTTCTGCTGACTTTTTATCGCCTCAGCTCAAGTTCGGACATGGCTTATATTACAAAAAGAATTCCCTTTAAGCATGAAGTAATGCCCAGAGATTTCTTTTATGCTGAAATGAACCATATCCCTTTCAATTCATCCCTTCCAATGACCATTTACTGCACTTCCGTTTGCTGGAATCCTTCTCCTCTGGACAAAACTATAAGCGTTAAGGAATTAGCTTCATTCATGTCTCCATAGCTTTGCATATTAAAAGGAACAGACGCTGAATGTTCACTCCCAGCTATAGGCAGTTATTCCTATAATGAAAAAGCCACACAGAGGTTCAGATGAAACGGCCAAACTCACCACTGTTCTTCTCACAGCACAGACAATTTTTTAACTTGGTCCCAGAAAGATTTGTGTGTTTGTGCTGAAAATAGGAGCCTCATTGGCAATTCAGAATCAGAGATTTCTCCATTTTGCATTAAGGATGTTGATTTAAATATCAGAGTGCTAAAGTAAAGGAGAAAGGGATTATCTGAAGTTCCACTATATGGTGAAATGCGTTTGTATTTTTAATTTGTTTCCTCTATGAGGAGTTCAGAAGGTTTGCAAGTAATGACTGATGTATATAAAACTACGCTGGACTGCAAGTGCTAAAAAAAAGCATTATCGCAAAAAGTGTAAATTCAGAGTTAATGATGTCAAGGACAAAACTGCACTATATCCTGACACACTACTCCAAATAAAGCGTATGAATCCAAACCTTTATTGCATAGCAAGTCAATACAGTAAGATTATTAGTTGAAGAGAAACGGCTTAGTCATTAAAGTAAGGTGGCCTTCCTTTGTCTTTTATTTAAGAAAACACTGCACTGGATGCAGAATTACTTTCACAAGAAGCGGTCGAGCAGCTTTGATCTCTTCATAAAAGGCAGAAGAGTCAAGACTCAACATTTAATATTTTTACATATAAAAAAGAAGGGGGGAAAGTGTGCCCGCAGTCCCCAAGGGGAAACAGAATAGATTGAAAGGATCTGATCTGTGGTTTCATTAACACTTGTCAAACTAAAGCTTAGTAGCGTGGGTGGTCATGAAGGGAGCTGGATTAATAAAAAGTTCAGAGAATCATTTCTGGTTGGAGTTTAGTTTACTAAGTAAATGTATATTAAATGGCAGCCAAATGTCAGAACTTCTGAAGAGATTTTTCCACACAGATAAGAATAAAGAGTCAGAAAAAATAAACACATGCCTAACTGTGCTAAAATTACTTTAAAAATGAGATTAAACCAAGCATCTCAGTCATGTTGTCCAATGCCTTTTCTTGTTAATTTCCCAATACATACATGGATCACTATTAATTAAAGTAACCATGTAATTTTTAAATGTAATCCAACACTTTGAAATAGCTCTTTAGCTATATATTAGAATTATACTGACAAAAAATGTGAACACAAAAATACAAAAAGAGCTCAGTGTTGGCGTCTAAAGACGATCATACCCAAACACATTTAACTGTACCAAATACTGTTTAGGTTTATACATTTTCCTTTGTTCTGATCAAAATGTACTTAACTTGACAGTATTTAGTCTATTTGTTAGAAATGTGATTAAAATTAATTTTTTTGCTAAATATTATGAACAATCTAATAAATTATTTGTTTTTTTTAAATGTCTCATCTCTAAGACAAAGAGAAATTGACAGATAAAACTAAACAAAAAATTGTGTTCCTGCATTGGCAGAAAATTTAAATGTTAGTGACAGGGATGACATTATGACAGCTGCAGACTTTATCCGTATCAAATTTTCTTTATATAAATGCAGTTTTTACCTCTCAGGTAAGTGGTGCAGCTGTTGTTGTATTTGAGTAATAATACAGAGCTAAAAGTTCAATGTTGGCTCTAAGGAAAGTATATTTCTAACAAACGGGTCTTTTGTTTGGCCAAATAAAAAAAAACCATTAAAAGTTTAGGACACCTTGTTTTGGTCTCTGGAATATTGCAAACATCACCTAGAGTACTTTTACTTTAAATAAGAATTGCTCCAAAGGCACATGTATCAATTGAGAACAAAAACAATACATGTAAAGTACTGGGTGGGTAAAAATTAACAAGACAGGAAAGAAGCTCTGAAAATAAGTTCATTGATTTCTTTTCAAGTCAAAGTTGAAAAGAAAACAACTCAGTTCCTCTTTTGTTCCAGATTTCTATAGACCAAAGTGTTTTTTCTCTGCAGTGTGAAAGCTTGTTGGTTTACAAATTAGCTTAGATACTTTTGTACTTCTTTTGATCTAAGACCTAATTTTATTCAAACTATAAAAAATGTCAAAATGCTTGGCTTATGTAAAAGAAAAACAAACTACATTTTATTTTTGTAATGAGGTTATGAATATGTGTTTAATGGAGAATAGAAATGTAAAGCTAAGTGGTAAACTGTAAAGGAGTCTTCGTACTTTAGTTTAATACATATACCTTTAATAGTGTATTTCTGATGGACATCACTTAACATACGCATGAGGCGGCCATTTTTCTGCGTGTAAGGATGGACACGGTGAAATTATCTGCATGTGCTCAGCGTTTAGCTTTTATGTTATTTTTGTATGTACAGACAGAAACTACAAAAATATAAAATTTTTATCATACATGTCCCTTTTACTTTTTATGTTGTTAATTTGTTGCATTATGGTCAACAATTTTGAACAAGTCCATCAGAGGAAGGGACTTCTTTTTTCATTTTGTCTAAATTAAGAACCACCTTAAGTAGTATCTGTGAGGAAAACTATTTTCCCAGTGTATGTAAATATATATTTCAAAACAATCAATGATAATTAGTGTCAAGAAGGAATCAGAGAAACAAGCTGCAGTCATTATTTTTTTCTTAAGGTTTAACTTTATGTGGCTGGATGCCTG
This sequence comes from Xiphophorus maculatus, assembly GCF_002775205.1. Lineage (NCBI taxonomy): Eukaryota > Metazoa > Chordata > Actinopteri > Cyprinodontiformes > Poeciliidae > Xiphophorus > Xiphophorus maculatus. Next base: position 5,468,710 of record NC_036458.1, on the reverse strand, counting down.
GAGTCAAAACTTGTGGGAATCATTTCTCCGACTACCCGTCTCCCTTTTAACATAAAGCCATTGTGTAGAGCAGCGGCAGCAGAATCCACCCAGTCCTCCGTTTAAATGAAATAATAAATACTGTATCAACATTAGACGTCTCAAAGCAACTAATTTGCCAAATGAGGCGAGGTTAAAAACATCCTAACCAAACAGTTGAAGACAGAGATTTGCAGACATTGCAGCTGGAACACTTAATAGGTTTTGCATTTCTGCTCCCATGTGATCAACACTGTGTGTGTATAAACTGATGGCAAATACGGCACACACACTTTTCTTTGTATTAAAATGTTCTCTTTAAAACTTCTTGGTCTTCATTTAGTTGCCATATTAAAGGAACAGTTTTGGTGCATTTATTAGATAAGCTGGTGGATAATTTTTTAAACAAGTTTGCTAGAAGGTACTTTTTAGTTTTGCATTTGTGAAGCTGAAAACAAATGAATGACCTAAACACATTATTGAGTGCTGACCGTAATATATTACATCTAAACTAATGCAGCTCTTAGTGTTACTGTCCTACTCACTGAAGCAGCTCTACTGTACTAGAAATGCTTTTTTGCTCTGCTAGGAAAGCTGCTGTGCAGAGAATATAATCACATGAGGCTGTTGTACAACAGTACTGAAAATAGCTGCTTGTTTATTTGGTGGGTTTTTTTTTCTTTCTTCTGCTTCCGTCAAAAATATACTCCTCATTATATTATCCATTATTCTCACCTGAAAGATTTAAAGCCTGTAGGGAAAGTAGCACATGGTAAAAATGCATAGCAGAGCTCACGAAAACGCCAAAGAACGAATGTATATAACAAACGTTGGAACAAACAGTAGGAGTCACGCTTTTCTGCTCATTTGGGTCCTTTTTTTTCTCTAAGTGCACAGCCCGAGGTGCTTGGCTTTAAAAAGCAAACATTTGCTGTGCCTTGAGATGATGGTCTGTCACCATGCACACACACAAACACACACCCACACATGCAAAATGTGTTAAGTGAAACTGTAACCGTTATGTGGCTGAATATGCAATAACTTCTACAATCTAGAATGATGAGGGGAAACGCTTTAAATAACAGCTGGTACGACAACATTAATCAAAAACTTTATTACTAATTTGCAAACCTGCTGAAAAGCTCTGGGAAACTTTAGGAATGCATCACATACTAGGTGAAAAACAGATAAATACTTGAATTTGTACCTTAGTTAAGCATACAAGTGTGCTTACACATCATATTTGCATAATGTTAAGGTAATAATTCTTTTCATTTATTACTTTTAAATGTGATCAGCAAAACCTGTTAAGATCCACTGGCAGATTACTTCATTAGGATTTAACTGAAGTGCACTTTTTTTTTTTTTATTTTAATTGCATACATTTGTGTTTGCCTTTTTTAAGACTATAGAAGAATGGTCAGCAACTTATTCTGGTCATATTTGCAATTTTCCTGTCAACTTTTAACATTTTTAACACAAAAACAGTGTGGGCCAATAATGTACTGCTACACTTTCTGCTGGAAACTCTAATAGTCATGTCTTTGAACCCACACATGCACAGGGGGAACACATAAACTTCATACTGAAAGAAATGGGATTCAAATCCAGAACCATCATCAAAACAAGAAGTGTTACTAACTACATCACGATAAAGACACATCTGCATTATTTTATACAAGCCTAGTAAAAATTTAAGCAGATAAATAAAGAGACAGATAGAAGAAAAACTGCCGATAAACAGTACAGCCCTCCTGTTTTGGAATTTGTTGAAAAAATAATAATTTGCACCAATTAGAACATGCCTGCATATCACCCTGTTGTGATGATGGGTAGATCAAACAAATTCTGTTTCAAGTTTCAACAGCTCACACAAAGATCCAAAATAAGAAAGCCCAACAAAAACATTCTGTTTCATAACAGTAAATATTGTCATGGCATAGCTTGACAGCTGAGTTTTGCTAAGGAAGATCCCAAAACTGCAAGGTTGACATTATTCTGACAGCTACAAAGACACAACAAGCAGCTCCTATGGCAGAGCAGAGCAGCTGACAGCTAAATATGCACACCTTTTCATTCGTGGGAAACTGATGCCAATTTATGCTCCCCAACCAAAATAGTGCTGCCCCCTGATAGTTTCAGAGATGACTCATCATGGCTGACTGAATAATACATTTAAAAATCCTCACTTCTTCAGGCCATGTAGCATACTAGTATGTGAGTGAAGGGACAGCTACAGTCAGTATGAATCTGTGGCTACATATTGATGAAATGTTTAATGCACAGAGCAACATGCTTTATGTTCATCAGACTGACTGGAATTAAGCAAATTTACATTTGGGGATATTTGCTAAATAACTACAAACAGTGTTGTAAATGCTCAGCACATTAGCAATATTACAGAGTACTGAGTCCATCAGCATCTAATTGGAACTATGCATGAATGTTAATATGATGCTTAATGTAGTGCAGCTGAGCAGGTAATTACAGCCTTCAAAATATTACAGCAGTGGCAAAGATTATTTAGTGGAAGTCAGTTTAGTTTATTGTCCTACAGGCCAACAATCAGTGTTTCTTGTTTGTAAGCAACAGAAAACAAGCTGATTATTTCAACTCTGTCACTTTGTGCACTCCTTCAAGTTAGGGTTAAAATAGATTAAACCTGGAAGATCAGATGTTTATAGTTCACTTTAACTGCATTTAGTTTTATCTAAGTGAAGCCAAATTACAACATAAGATATCCTGAGGCACTTTAAAATGCAAAGAGTTCAAGTATTTAGAATCCAAAATCAATAAAAATTCACTTCAAATCAATACATTTCATTAATGCAGCCCAATATGATCATATTAAATCTGTTGATTATATCATGCCAACTAGTCAGAGAAAGAAGAGCAGCCGATTTCATCAAGTCATTAAGTTTGCAGCAATGCCTCCTCCAAGAATCGACAACAATAAAATCACAGATCTAACGATTCCTTATCAGTTTTGGGATTTCTGAAGACAATTGATTACACTAGACCTTATTTAGGGGCTTAAGAATAAGCAGGGATGAATACTAATGCATGTCACACACTCATAAGGCAAAATCACCGTTTTACAAATAATTTAACACTTAATTGCTGTGAAATAAATTCACAGCTCAGATCCAAAATGGACTGTCTTAGCTGCATTTTAAAGAAAAAAAACCCTATTAAATCGAGCTGTTAAACGCTGTCAGAAGACTTGATGGGGTAATAATCATTTTTCTGTGTGTGATGCACATTTGCATTCTACTGTGTGCCAATCTTTTGCAGATTCTTTGTTTTCCAAAGCTCACAATGCATGTTAATACAGCCAAAGTGCATAATTTCCAAAGCGCTACAAGTTTGATGCTCCTCTCCAAGGATGTCAAAATATTGAAAAGGACATTGTTTAATGTCAAGGTGTTCAGGAATAGCTCAGTGAATGACACTGTGCAGCAGAACACTGTCAGTGGGTGGGACTGTTGGAAAAACCAGTGCCATTAATTTCTTAGCAGAAGGAAGCTGTGAATTTAATTACAAAAAGCAAAATATGTGTTACCATGGAGTCCAAAAATAAATAAAAATATATATATATATATATTCACTGTCCAAGAGTCACAGATCATTTCAGGCCTTCTGGTTGTGCATTTGGATGGAGGTCAGGGGGAATATTTCAAATCCTTTCTTCATCACTATATTTATGTGACACACTGTTGGCTGACCTGTGTTTCACATCAAACAAGCTTCAACAACATTTTATTTTCATGTTTAAGATCTGATCTGAAGAGATGTGACAGATGTTACTATTATTTCTGACATTAGCAGCATTACCTATAGCAGAATACTGTCAGAATACGTTTATAGAGAAAATAAATGTTTATTAACCCTGCTGTGGGTCGGCCGTGATTATTCTGTGTGTGTTTGATCAGTGTGATGTTGACGCAGGGGAGTCGGTCCTGCCAGCTATGAGGTTATTGACTGTCACTGTGGCCGATATGAAGGACAGATAAAATTCACAAAGCCTGGAGGTCACTGCTGCCTCTGGGAGGTGGGCTGAGATTTTTTCCCTCCCTGACTATCAATCAGCCCCGCTCTGTCAGACTGTTTCTACTTCCTGTTGATGGCACTCAAAGACCTCTGAGGATATAAGTCCTCTGCCTCACCTACTCGGGACTTTAACTAAAAACAACCATCATAGAAAAATACATGCATTTTTTTTCATTCTATATTGTTTGTATAATTATAGGCAAACATATTTTTCTGTTGCACAAAAGAGAAAATACATTTGTTTCCTGGTTGAAGTTTGAAATAAATCACATTTTTGTTCCTGAAAAAGCAATTATTGAGGGATTTCAAAAAGCAGAAAATAAGCAGTTTGACAGGTGAGAATAATTATACACAACACCAAGAAATTCAGATGTCATCGTCTGATTCACATGAGTGAGATGTTTGTTTTTTTATAACTTGGAGTATGCTGCTCAAAATGCCTGTAACAGCAGGAGACACAACAACAGGACTTAAGGAACATTTTAAGTGAGACTAATCCTTTTATATTGGGTCTGTAATTAAAACAAATCCTACAATGGCATTAAATTGGCAGTACTGAAAAATAATGGTGGCACTTTTGGCATAATTTGGACATTTTAACTTTTAGGGTGTTCTCACTTTTGTTGCCAGCACTTCTGACATATGACACAATGATATATTTACAAAACATGTGAGGAGTGTATTCACTTTTCTGAGACAAAAATATTTAGTTACAATATCTTATTGGCGATAAAGATAACATGTACTTTCCTCATTATAAAGAAAGAAATATACTTAATCTGAGGCATGTCATCACAAAGCTCATAAAAAACAAGCTAAGTAAGGAAAAGTAAAGTCTGCCCATTAGGTTATACGGACCTCCAGAAAATATCCCCAGGGTGAAATCCATCCTTTGTTTTTCCTTTTTAATTGGCCATACAGAAATTTAAATGACGCACTAAAGACAAATACATTTGCTTAGCTTTTTTGTTTTGGGTGAAACAAATATTGGCAGGTCTATAAAATCACAGAAACTGTTTGTGTTGAGCAGTCAAAATATCTGGTCTGAAAGTTTACAATGAGAAATTCATAACTAACACAGTAGCTTATAATCTGTAAGAGAGTTTAGTTATAGGATGCTCAGATGATTCTCATGATTTCTCTCAGACTTTACTATTAATAATTATAGACTTAAAAGAGGAACAAGAAGTCAGGTCCTTGTATCACCATAGCTACAGCTGATGTATTGGATCCAACCAAAGTTATACATCTAACAGATATGAATTTGTACTATTGATTGAGAATCGCTCAACTTTCTGCAGTGTTGCTCTGAGACATTAAACGTTGCTGCCACTCCGCTGGATTAACAATAAAGCACGACTCAAACAAGAGCATCATTCACGCTCACTGGATGAAAATGTTCCAGTTTAACACTAGAAACACCGTGTTTTGACAGATGCATGTTCTGTTGCTGTAATTGAAAGCTTCTAATCAGTGTCATAATGTCTGATTAAGGTGATGTCTCATTCATGAAGTCTATTGGAACATTATTTTTCTTTTTCCTAGCCCGCTTAGGGATTGATTTCTTCTGCTTTAGTAATAGGTTGAATTCACAAAATGACTGAGGTAGCTTTTTCTCATAATATTACAAAATGTGTCAATCTCCTTCACAAATTTCTCATCCACTGTGGAAATCCCTTTGCTCGCTCACTGGATGCATTGCAAAGGTTCCTGTAGGAACTGACATGAAAGCTCTGCTATTTTGTTAAATGAGTTGGCACCCAAGTGTAAAGCTTGACAGGTATATTTAGTTTCTTTCAGTTGGTAGAGACAAAAAAATCACTGGTGTGAACAACTTTAGCAAAACTTTCAGCACCCAGCACTTTTTTTTTATACCAATCAATGCACATTTTATCATTTTATGTGATAAATCTAATGATCTGTACAAAAATTACATAAAATGTAGACTTATAACCTTAAATTTCTAATGGCAAAGTGCATCAGCAATCCAAGCCTCTCAAATTCTCCCACTTACCCAAGTTGGCATCAAAACTCAAAAATGTTATATTCTGAATTCACAACTTTCCATTTTCATTGTCCTATTCCACACACAACCCAAATAATGTCTTCATTTTTAATTACAGACCAAAGTGAAACAGTAAGCAGTCAGTGAAGGGAGGTGACAATACTGCACATTCATCAGGCAGTCAACTGTCACAGTCAAACTCAATTAACTTCTACAATGATCAGCATAGTTTGCATTAAAGCTCATTTGGAGGGCGGGGAGCAGATGAGAGAAGTGAGCCTGACAGTAGTAATGTTGTATTTGTAAATTATATTTAATGAGAGTTGTGTGATATCTGAAGAGACAGGAAATTCCTTCTGACAGCACTTTAGCAACAAAGCAGCAGATAAAATGCAAATAATAACTTCTATTGATATGGTTCCCTAAATATAACAATATTTCTCTCAAAGAAATTAATTTAAAAAGTATATATGGAAGGAAAATGCAAAACAATCAATAAACGTGGCAGTGAAGGTAACTGATAAGAGTGAAAGGAAAACAGGGGATGATGGATTAGAAAGCATTCAGAATTTGTCAAGTACAGAAAAAAAAGATTAATTGACTGTGTGTTATTTAGTTTTCAAATAATTTCGTAACCTACCAAGCAGTTTCAGTAAGTGGAAAATGTCCAGACGACAGTGCAAAAAAGCAAAGCTTGCTTGGCAGTCTGGGAACAATGGCAGGTTTAATCAACTGAATTTGATTGTTATATTAAGTTAGCCACAAATTAGTGATTGTGCAACCATTTTTTATTCTACATGTGCATGCAACACAAGCTAATCCATCACATCTAGCTCTCTAATTAGATGGCCTGAAAATCCTCCTCCTGCAGGTTTGAGATGAGCATAAATGAACAGAGAAAGCAGCCCTTCAAAGCAGGATGCATCTACTGCTTAAAAGGCAATTTTACTATGTTTGCTTTGCTCTTCTTTTCTCTTTGCCTCAAAAGAGAAAAACCTCCACCCTGCTGATAAGGCTTCTACAAACTTTTGACTAATGACCCCACATGAGGTTACATCCCTTGAATCTTCCTACATGTTAGAGCTCAAGAAGTTTCTTGGATAAAAGAGGAAAAAACTCTTCAAAAATCAAAATGAAACCCAGCTGCTTTTTGTTTTCACAGAGGACCTACCTGAAATAATGTCTCCGCAAATGCATCCCATAAAATACCACACACGCTCCTTGAAATTGGCAACACAACAATTATTGCAACTTCTAAGATGTTTGTGAACATTCAAAACAGCCTATGATGGAAATCACTTTTTTGTTTTTTCTTCTGATGGTTGAAGCTTCAGAGTTTATCTTTCAAACGAGGGCAAGCAGCTGTAGCAGTTTCCACTAACTCAATCAGTCTCTGCCCTCTTTCAAGCAATAAAGACTAAAACCCTCCCTTCAATGGCAGCAAAGAAATGTCCAGGGGCCTGGCACTGAGGTAGTAATAGTTTATTTTACCAACATGGTAGTAGGCAAAAAACCGGATCCAGCTGAAGAGCTTTCTTCAGGGATCCTACCACGAATGTAGGCAAACGTTTCTTATGAGTGACCACACTGCCATGGTCAATATCCCTTAAACTCATTTTTGTTTTGGGCCAAATCAAGGTCATGAATGCTCTTAAAGGGTCTGCTGTGCCAGAATGTATTGATAAAGCCTGCTCACAAACTGTTGAAATATCAATGAATTCTCAAAATTAAATATCATTTAACATCTTTTCAGTTCCTCCAGGATTTTGAGATACTTTTTGTGATTTTTTGCAATAAAAATCAAAGTGTTTGTGGTACTAATTTGGAAATATCTGCCATATTTGCGCTTATTTATGACGGTGAATGTGACTTTTTATTACTCGCTGTATAGATATTGGACTATAATTAAGGCTGAGGCAGATGTTTAGAAGTACAAAATGTTTGAGAATTTGTGAGAAAATCTGCAAAAAAAAAAATCCAAATTATTTAATTAGTACAAAAAAGGAGAATTTGTTGATTTTGGGTGAATTGCCACAATAATTCTCAAGAAATTGGAGGCACTGACTGATATAATTTGGCAGTAAACGAATAAAAACTGCATTGATCTGATTGATAACATAATATTTAAGCACATTTAGTGTTTAGTCTAGAATCTGGTGGGCTGGATTTGGCCCATGGACCTTGAACACACGAAGGTATTAGCCAAGTTTCCTTGATAAAGACTTACTTAACCTTCCTATTAACTCTTACATTCATTCCAGAAAAAACGATACATTAGTATGACTTAAGAGTATAAAATAATTAATTTAGCCTGATATACCTTAGTATAGCATTGGAAACACAAGAATTAAAGTTAAACGACTGCAGCATTCTAAATAATTTAAAGTGATGTAATATTTAATAATACCTGCATACTGTATACAACTGAAGAAAATCTGGTTATATTTCTTTCTGTAATGAGAAATATTTTATCGTACCCCAAAGACATTGAATAATTCATAAGATAACATTTTTTTCTTCAAAAAGGATTTAAATCAAATAACATGCAATGCTTAACTTTTTCAAAACTTTCTCCAAACATAGAATATCAATGTCTTTGTAAGAGTTTAGTTTTGTTATGCAACCTTAACTGACTTTTAATAAAAGTTAAGAACCAAGTTTAGCTCACAAAACAAGGACAAGTGATTGAGATTTAAATAATATGATGTGCATGAAGTTTAATTGTCGACTTCATAAAAAAGGGAGTGAGTTATAGACAACTGCTGGAGCATCTAACACACAGTGAACACATTGAGTGAAGGTCAGAATACATGAATTATGAACATTTGCACAATTAACATCCTCACCAGCAGTGGCTGCCAACTATGGCAAACAATTACTCAATATAATCAAAGACATATGGCCAAAACCTGTGGTATGCTGCCTGTTCTAGTTTAACATGCTTTTTGCAAATAGCATCATTTACAAAACTGCTGCCGCTCCGAATGTTTACCAAATACCACCCATATTGGCCCATTGATTCTGAGAGCTTAACTCGGTGCTTGCTTGTTTTTGCCAGTGTGTGTAAATTTATTATTAGGGTGTAATAGCGCTGCTGTTAAACAGTACATTTGTAGCAACCTGAATATCACATACATATGTTTCACTTCTATAAAAGAAAACCAGCTGCTTCCTGAGGCAACCAGAATTTCATTTATTTAAGAAGACGACAGCAGTACTAGTGGTTTAATTCATTTCTTATTTCCAGCAAATACCACGATTTCGACCTGAAACAGCTCTAGATTAGACAGCTTTGGGAACTGATTAAGTAAGGGCTATCTGTTACTGTCTAGGCCTGGAAAAAGTCGATTCCAGTGAAGTGAACGGCTGGTTTGATGCTATCAGTCAGTGTGTAATTGTAAGCCTTTTTCCCTTACACTATAGAGTTGAGAGGGTGGAAACATGCTTTCCTTGTACTTTAGCCAACAGTTAATTCTTGCTCTAGCATCTGGCATTGGCAATAATTTAATTCATTCTAATAATAAACTACACAACACGATGTTTTTTCTTCTTTAGCTTGAGACAATTTTCAAAATAAACCAATATATACTTTTGTAGGAAGATAGTTTATGTAAGATAGAGTATCTTTCCATAGTTCCGCCATCCGACTAAAGGTTAATACAAATGTACAAATAAGTATTTGCTTTACATTTTTCATGCTAGTCAAAAAAAAAAAAAAAAACGTTATATCTTGGCACAGTTTGGAATAAACATCCCACACATTAAAGTGGTAGAAGGACCTCAATCCTGCAGCTAGATCTTCTCAGCCCTAAAACTGAAGTGCAGATTTTCTGCTGGGAAAATGAGCTGTAATTACTTCAGAGTGTTTAGAGAGCTGGATTAATTACCCTGGAGCGCATTTAACTTTTCTCACAGATGAAGGTGATGTAACTTTGCCTTTAATGCTGTAAATCCATAAATAGTAAATCTTTCCTCTGAACTGGGTGAACTACACTTAGTGATTAGTAGATCAGTTTTATTAACATAATAGAGAGATTTGAAAAAATCCTCTAAGAACTAGCTCTTTGGAAAATATTTCCATCTGATGTAGAAGCAAAAATAATTCGTCAAGCCATATGGGTAATTCGTCCATACAATCCATAAGGATAACATCAGATAGAAGTAATTAGGACAAATATCAGTTAACTAATTTATCAAAATCTTTCAGGAATTAAAATATATTCCACTTCCTGCTCAAACTATGAGCTTCATTTATCACATCTGAATCCGTTCCAGTACAATGTACATGCAGGCACCTACACACACAGAAAAGCTCATGTTGGTGTGTGCGTGTGCGTAAACAGAGCAAGAGCATCTTCTCTGTCTGGATTGGATTAAATAGCAGCAGAAATGTATATATTTTACACAACATGACAAAGAAAGATTCAAACACGATGATACTTTTTGTTTGTCGATTTAAAAAAATGTGGTTAGTAAGGTCAAAACTTCTTAAGATGAAAAGTTTTCCAGGTTTTAACGGTGAGACTCAATGATGCTTAGTAAGTATTTTATTTTATTTTTTTTAGATTTCACAACATGAATAACATAAAAGTGCTGCTTGATATCTCTTTTAAAAACATAAAAAGGCAAATATCGGTCAACTTATCGGTTAACCTTTTATAAAATGTGATTTTAATATTTTGTTGAACTTTGGACAGCATAAGAACTTGAAGGGCTGGTCAAATCTGTACCTCAGCCTGTTTAACGTTGCTAAAATGTTGACAAAGTTCATGAATAGCTGTAAAGTAGTACCAGGGTCAGTTTTAATTTCCTCCTTCAACAAATGACACTGACTCAGTTTTAATCCAAAACTTAAACCCAAGTCACCAGAGGATGTGATGCTTTTAAGTTATTGTTTACGAGAATGAAAGCAAAGTATCATCTCTATGCAAAAACATGATGCACTGCGACTTGTGAAGCATATCTTCTTATAAAACTTTTTCAATTTTCACAGATTCTCATTATGCAGCACCAGGCAACAGATCAGCATCAGCAAAAATCTGTCAGCAGTAAACCAGCAGCCTCCCGTTGACTTACAATCTGCGTAGAAGAGACAAGGGCAAGACATAGGCAGCAGCAGCACCAGGCCGACCCACGGCTCACACAGTCCTAATCAATTAACTCCAAAAACAAAAGACATCCAAGTCAAGCATGAAAGTAGTTCAAAAGATATTTAATTCTTTCAAAGCATTTGAGTGAAAGATGAATCTCTGTTTGCAGATAAATAAATAATACATGTATTAACTTCTGGCCTTAACAACTATAAACAAAGATGATCACCAAAACATTCAAACACGACCATTTCTGTCTGCCAAAGAAAGAAATGGTCTGACTTCTGACTACTCCTTGGTGTTAGGTAGTGAAAATGATTCAGATTTTTGAGGTCATGGCTGTATTATTAAATAAAGTTTAAACAAAGTTCAGAAAACTTCCAGAATCTGGAGTAATTGGGATCAAATCAATATTCTGGGTATTTCATTTGATTTAAATCACATGAATAATTAACAAGGCAGAACATTCCAAACTGCTGCTTTCATGAGCCTTTTTGGTTAATCTGTTGTATAAATACACCAATATACAAATGTTTGAATATTTTTTGTACATGAATGATTTATCACACACCCACCGCCATGCTTCAGAGTTCACACTATACATTTACTGTAACAGACCTGACTAAAATGCCCACTAACTGAAGCAAAAACAATGCATTCACAGTGAAATTAAAGTACATTTGTAAACTCTGTGATTAGAACGATTTCGTCCATGCTGTATTTTTTTCAAATCAAATCTGTGCATGAAAACAAAAACTGCAACACAGTTAACAGTTAATAAAACTGAAGTGAGACAAAAAGTATAAAGGTTTGTGAAAGATTTGAAAAAAATCTTTCAAATACCACCCATAAAAACTTCCGACATTTACAAAATATGTATAAACCTAGATTATAGGCTGTTGTAAAGCTGCTGCTCTAATCCAACTGATAGACGGCCTCTGAAAACTCAGGATTATTCTTATTTCTATCAGACAAGCGAAACTTTGGAGGTCTGAACCCAAGCTTTATTTGTTCTTTGATCCTGAAAGCAGATACTGTGCTTCATAGTTCAATGCAGTTTTCAAAGAAAATTATATTTTAAAGCTTCACTCTGAAAATAGACAGAGATTTGAGAAGTGTTTTAAAGCATTAAAAGATTTGAATTATTCATAGAAATTACAAAGTTTTCTAGTGAAGAGAGAATTTTGAGCTGTTATAATTTGATTTATGTTTAATATTAATTTTTATTTTTATGATCAATTACTTGAAGACAATATCGTGGTACGCATATTTTGGTTGAGCTTTAAAAAGAAAGTAGCAAAAATAAAAGTAACTTAATGGAAAATAAAAACAACAAAAAATTGACAGTCCACAAAAGCAGCACTTTTCGCAGCCAAATAACAAAGAATGAAGTTTTTTATCCAATTAATAATCTGTACTTTTCTATATTAATAATAAAACTTGGAAAACATTTGTAAGTAATTTCTAAATTAGAATCTTAAAACAAATGCTCATGAAGTGTATAAAAATGCATTTTTGCTGTTATAAATAGTGGATAGCAGATTTAAAACTGGACTCTGATCCATAAATCTGAAGATGTTAAAGCGTCTATAGACAAGACCCCGACCCGCCCTGCTCTGGTGTGTGGACCGAGCTGTGAAAGTCAGAAAAAGAAGAAAAAGAAAGCTGTCTGTGTCAAAAAGAGACAAAATTCAGCAGAGTGATGATTGTCAGGGCTTTTCAAAGTCACCCCTGGGGGTGCAGCAACTTTTCAGGGAGGTCACAACAAAAAATAAACGAGTAACTGGACATTTAACCAACTTCACCAAGACTGTGCCAACGACAAAATGAATACACTTATAGTACCTAAACTAAAGTCTCAGTAAGTAATGAAACAGAATTTGTCCCAAGCAAAATAAAATAAAAAAGAAGGAAATGCAACCATAATTATTAAAGGTTCCCTGGGTTGAATCCACTGCCAGTGTTATCGCTAAAGCCCCAGGAGTTTTCCTTTATTTTTATAGGAGGCCATGATTTGCTGTTGCAGTAAATTTAGCAACAGCAAAAAGTTTACAGAAGTAAAAATGATAATGTTGCTGTGGCGGGAATGTAGTTGTCTATTAGCTCTCTAGTATATGATAAAGGAATGGAAGGAGCCATCATTAAAAGAGAAATATTATTGCAGATAGAGTTAAAAAAAATTCTAAAAACAACACTTGAAGAATGGATGTGAGATTTCAAAGGATCTTTAGAAAAGTAAAAAAAACTTACACGCAAAATGCCAGTAAAATTACTGCTGTTTGAGGTGAGATTAGGAATAATTAGACCCACTTGTGCTCAACCAATCACAACTGGCAGCGGCTCCAGGGACAGTGCATGTTAAATGTTGAAGCTCAGAACTATAGTAGGTTGGTCTAAAAGAGATAGACGCCCATCAATTACTGTCCTCAATTACTTCCAAATAATTTATTCTGAACACATTATAAAATTATTCTGCTGCAGCCAAATGTTTTCCTTATACTGTACAGTAACTGGTTCATCTACTCCACATCCATGGTGGAGAGATGAACTGAGAACATTTTTGCAGAGGACTCTAGAAGCTGTTCTTCACAAATCACTGAAAAATATAAGGTTAGCCAATGATTTTTGTGGTTTCTGATATTACTGTGATCTTGTTGTTGTTTACGGTTCAACTCTTTAACTAGTGGCAGTAAATGTAAGTCATGGTCAATTAAAATGAAGCTTTTTCATACAGCTTTTTATGTCCAGAAGAGCGGCACAACAGACTTAATGTAGCTACAAGTCAAACAACAAGCACCAGCAGACAGAAAGCTTGAAGCAGGTTGAGTTCTGTAACTAAGCTACAGCAAATCTTTCCACATCATTAAAGCCGAAGCAGCAAAATATCGTGAAGTGTAGCTTTCACATAGATTCCAGCTTTTAATGGAAGTAGCTTTGACCTTTTCAAAGGGAGTCCACATAACCATATGGTACATATTTACTGTTAAAAATCAGACTAACAGATGCACTTTATGGAGGGGATATACACCGCAACCATACATATTTACTGACAGATTTAACCTAGATTAGCTCATTCATATAGTTTAACCTTTATGAGGTCTGATAAGACGGCTCTCAACTAACATGTTTGTGTGATGTGCACATCCAAGTTCACCACAATATCCAAATAGTAAGAGAGCTGGCATTTAACCCAAATCATCAAGGTTAGCATTCTTTTTAAAGTTTTTAGTAGTAGTTTTCACTCTCGATTTGTTTGAACTAACCTGACACCCGCTAACACTGTGCAGAAATCTAATTTAATCCTCAAAGCATTTCAAAGCTGTGTTTTAGTGTGAGGTCTGGGCAAAATGACATTGCCTTTAAAGTTTCAAAATAACACTTAGCAGATTCAATTTAGGCTGGCATCAAAGCACAACGGACAAAATTAGTAAGACACACTTCAGATATTATTTTTTCGATGTATGAAAAATGAAGAAACACCGGCGGTTGAAATAAATAATTGAGTCCAAGTTTCAGCTTATGGGTATTACATTAGCCTTCATCTCAGTTCTGATTATAGTGCGTTTGATTCCCTAAGAGGCGCTATTAACCACAAAAACTGTGTGGTTTCAGACCGGATCTGAACATATCACATTGTGTGAGCTGGATATGTTAGCTATTGTCTCACATTTCAATCTACAGCAGAGTCACATTAGAAAGATCTCAGAAACATATCAGATAATCTGTAAGTTGACCAAGAGTTACATTTGTTAATGCACTTATTGTTAAAATCAAATGCAGTAATGGAAGAGGGCAGAACAGTGGAAAGGAGACAGAGGTTTAATCAATGCCTGCTGGAAAAAAGGACAAAAATCAGACAATTATGAAATCTGTCACACTGCACAATTTTCCCTGAAAATTTCTGACACCCGCCAACACTGTGCAGGTGTCAATATTACCTAATATTGTTTGTAGGTCGTGTTCGATTGGGAGACTTCAATTGTAGGCTTAGCTGTTACACTAAACCACTAAAGTCCTCTAATTTATGCCCACAACAAAAGATTTTCTTTCGCCAAGAAAGATTTTTAAAAATGTGAAATAATGCATGAGTTGCCAAGAAAGAAAACAACATCTGTGTGAGGTTGTGGGTGGTTCCTTTATGTGGTGGCAGCATACGTGGGTCTTGGGTGCATTAGCTTGAAGCCACGCTGGCCTCAGGCTAACAACCTAATCTCGCCCACATTAGGCTGGCAACACTTAAACTGGCCTTATTTATAATCTCCTTATTGGCGTAGTGACCGCTTTACATATGCTGTCCTGCCACTGAGCTGGCTGCAACAAACAGCTGAAATGAACTATTTATCATCGCCATTAAAGTACTGTCTCAAAAAGATGCCAGCAAACAGGCAAGTAGAGGGTTACACAAACATAAAATAGAGGTGAAGTCTAATTATATATGAATATTTTTTCTCTGAAAACCAGAGTTAACTTACATTAATGTGCTTCTCTCCATTTTATGTGTGTGAGAGGGGGAGAAAATTTAGTGACAAGTAATTTCATTTAAAATGTACCACTGCGACATATGTTTCACGTGTGATGGTTCAGCAGATCTTTGCATAATTAATGTTTTATATCGACATGTTCTGAATAGGTTCTCGATGACGGTATCAGTCTAACAAGCATTAATTTCACTGAATTACACATCACCATCTGCCGTTTGCATCGAGCACAGTTCAGCATGAAAAGTCATCACATATAGGTACAAGAAAAAGTAATGGAAAGAAGACTATAAATACATGAAAGACAGATGGCTATATGCTGACAAAAGCTTGCCAGGTCTGTTTGTCATTCAGATGACTCCTAAAGTCAATGGATTGAAATGGACCGGAGAGCTCACATGATTGAAAAAATGGCAAGAAAGTGCCCAGTTTAACCAACTAACTACAATATATTGTTAATGCTGCAAATTCCCAAAGCCTAGAATGAAAAACTGTTCTCACAGGATGCAAAAAAAGAGCTTTATTATGATAAATCATGTTACTCTCTTTTCTTTATGAGACCTTGGGAAGATCCAGCTTTCCATTCTTTGTGCAGTTCAGATGTGGTTATGCTCCAGTAGCGTCCTGAGATTGATACCTGACCCTGCAGGAGTTTATGAACCCATGTAAAGTTAGCTCCTTGTCTGAGCAGTGTGATGCAGGAGATTTGACAGCTGGCAAAAAGAAAAAAAAAGCAGGCAGCTAACATAACAACGCAGCTCAGTGTTGTGGTGTGAATATTTGGTCTGGCTAACATGATGGTCAGTGACCTGGCAGTGGATGAAAGCCTCGGGGCTGAAGCCAAGTCAACACCCCCGCCTGCCTTCATTATGTAGAGCTGTCACTGTAAGCTCCACTTCACTAATACACTGCTGCAGAATAAACAGGGAGTGCTATACCTTCAACGCTGACCCTACAAATGAGAAACTGCTTTCAATTTACAGGCGTCCTCTCTTTTTTGTGGTTTTCTTTCAACTGTTTAATTAATCTTGAGTTATGAGTTAATTAAACTTAGTTTCCCCCCGTTCTGAGCTGGAAATAACTTCAATCTTCTATGTTTTAATAAATGCTTTCAGTGTAATATCCAATTCGGTTATTAAAGTAACTCATATTTTTTTAATATTTATAGTTTTAACAAAAAAAAAAAAAAATCCTGAAAGTAAAAAGAGTTATGAAATGAGTGAAAATGAAACTAAAATGGGCAGTTTAGCCAAAAACACTGCTGAAAATTACTGCTAATTGATTTTTTGTGGTTGGCGTTATAAAAATTATGTCTTCAATAACGAGAAAGTTGTTGACAATTTTGTGTTTTACTGTCATTTTGTGGGAGTTTCAGCTCCTTATTGCAATTTGAAAGGTTGGTTGCATTAAATATTAAAATATACCAAGTTAAACATAATTTTTAATTACCATCCATGCCCAAAAGCATGATTATGACTGTTTTAAGATATTTCTATTTTTGGTAATATAACATACTAGTTGGACATAGGTACTTCAGGGATTTCAGGAAATTTTATTTTGTCATCGAATCTATCATTACCTCACTGCGGGATTATTGTAGTGCCTTGTATGCTGGATTAGACAAATTTCTGCATTGCCAATATGCAGAGAAGATTTGCATGTTAGCGATCCAAACCATCCAAAATGCAGCAGCTCATCTTTTAAAAGCTACTGAAAAACTTTAACACATATCTCAGATTATACCGGCACTACTTTGACTTTTGTTTGTGTTAGGATTGATTTCAAGACTTTATTGCCTACTTTTTAAGTTTTAGAAAAGGCTAAGCCCCATTTTATCTCTGCGATCTTAACATCCACACTCCAGTAAGAGAACTTCAGTCGACCGACCAGTTTCTCTTAGATTTCCAGAGGAGAGCAGACTTTTTCAATTTGTGTCCCTAACCTTTGGAATAGTTCACATTTGCTTAGGACGCATCTTCTTTCTTTGGCATTTGATTCTAGCAGTTTATGGCCTTAGATATTGTTGCTCTCTTGTTGTTGTTTGACTTTTTTCACTTTATTGAACTGCAAAGCATTTTGGTTTTTATGCACCATATAAATAAATTGACATTTACTTTATCTTTTAATATGAACAAAATAATCATTACTCATCTAAGGAATTAGCTATACTTTTTAGTCTAATAAATTATTTTCTGGCATAAAGAAAAGTCAACTCATTAAGTTGAGAACCATATAAAAAGTGGGTGTACGTTGCCAATTGAGAAAAACACCCTGCGGATACAACAGAGAGGAAAGCTGACGCAACACTTTGAATTCTGCGGCACTCAAGCAGCAAAGCCAGCCTTATACACCTGAACTGCTGCATGTCATCTGCATAACAACTGCTAAAAACCAATGTACTGCAACAATCATCCCAGCAAACTCAACGCAGCTACACTGACAGGTATATTATCTCAGTGCTGCAGTCATAACCACAGCCCTGCCTTGGTACCGCCGCTGTGACAGCTGGTGAAGCTGCTCCTCCACTGTTATTTCTAAAAGCAATGTTACAGCACTGTGCTCATACAGTCACGGCTCAATGACATAATAAATGACACTGTATCTTCCCGTGTGAGACCTAGGAAATGCAAAACCCTTTTGCATTGTAATGAGAAAATTAACCTTTTTGGGGGGGTTGAACTAACAATATATTTCAAAGGGTATGTAAATTGATCTTACAAGTTAGAGGGAACGCTCTTAAATATTTCTTATATTTAGCATGATAAGAAAGTCCTATATGAAGGACATGCAGGTTGAACATTTGAAGAAAAAATAAGAACAGTAACCAAAATAAATTCTGTCTATTTGGTTTATCTCAGAAACCTGCTATTAAGAGTACAGAATAATGCTGCATCCAGATAAAAATGAAAACTATAATTAAAAATTAAGATGTAGATGTGTAAACAAATGTTTTATGGTTTGCTGGTAGATCAGATGTGACAACAGAGAAATAGTTTTAACAGAATGGTTTAAGAACAAAGTAAGAACAAATTAAGAACAAAGGTTGTCTGAGTAAGGAAACTGCATTTGTATACTAACAATTTCTTCTTTTCCATTATTGTCCAGCAAAATACAAGACATTTTTTTATATTATATAGTTGATTTTTAGGAGCAAACTGTATCCTGTTATAAGCTCAAGTACCTAAGAGTGCACAACCTGCCCATACAGCAGTTTTGAGAAGCACTTTAGTCTCTCGGTTTAATGGTATTGCAATGCAACCACCAATTTCACCCTGTCGATAAATTTGTTTGGTTTTATGCTTATTGTAGGAAATGGTTTGCTGTATGCAATTTTTACACCATGTATTTTGAGCTGGGATTAGGGCATTTATACAATACACATCTAGATGACAGGTAGGATACTAAAGTGCAGTGGGAATTGACTCTACTACCGTTAGAGCACTAATACCAGTTAAATAAATATGTGGTATGGCCTTGGCAATACCACAAAATATTTGAACAGACAACAGAATCATTGATATATATTTTTGTTTAACGGTATTAAACAGAACTGATCATCTTCATAGAATCTTGCACTGAGTATTATTGGAAAAAAAAAAACATTAGGCTGAAGCACGGTGAAGGAAAAAGTATTTCTCTCCTTAACTGCCCTCTGAACCCAATAACTGGTAGTTGAACTCTGGGTGGCATTTAGCCCAACCTTTTTCATAGAGTTTCCATTTAGTGGTGGAGGATTTTCAAGCATGAATGCACGTTTTAAGGCCATGTCACAAACTCTCAATGGGATCTAATTTAGGGATTAAATTAAGCCACTCCAAAACCTTCTTTTGCTTGTTTTGTGCAATTCAGAGGGAAACTTGATGATTTATTTTGGATCTCCCAGACCTTCACACCTCCACAATCATTAAATGGATGGATGATTTCTCTTTTTTATTTTGAAAGGCTGTTAGTTTCAGATACCACAACATAAGCACCTTTCATAAAGTAATGCTGTTGTCACAGTAGCACATATATTAACTTCCTAAAAGAATGTTTTTATTTTTCAGCTATGCAAATCTGGTCTTTATGGTGTTATTTTGGTTACCAGTGGTTTTGGTCTTGACCTTTGCCCTGTCTTTTTATTATTGTTGAATCTTAAACACCAACATTAACTGAAGCTAGCACAGCTGCAGTAATTTAGATGTCCCGGATTCATTTTGTGACCTCCTGGATGAGTTGACCATACTATATTAAATAATTTTGAAAGGCTAGAGAAGGTTCACTGTTGGCCAGTATTTTTCAATTTGTGCTAAATTGCTCTCACTGAGGTTCACTCAAGTCCCAAAGCTTAAAAAATGACACACCAATTTCCCCAGACTGACATATGTCAACCACATTGATTTTCTGATTATTTCTGTTTCTTTAAATGAGAAATGTTTTTTTTTTGAGTTCCTCTTGCCAACTTCATGTCAGACAGGTTCTGTTTGAATTATCTTATGATCTAAAACAAGATCGTAAAAGAAGAGTTACATTTGACAGCAGAGATAGGACAAACTTATGTTATGAGCCAGATGTTTTTAGTTCCTGTTGAATCTGTTAAATGAACTCTTGAAATATCATTTAACACTAAATGAAGTAGGTGCTAATTGAACTCAGCAGCTTTTTTGATCTGTAAAACTCATGTAACACATTCATTTTCAATCACTTACAGTTTCCTTCCATATTGAAACAGCAGGTTCTCTGTGTTGCCAGTATTAGAAGTTGTACAGACACATTAGTCTTAAAAAGCAGAGGTGTGCATGAAGTCTTTGGATAAGTGGCAGCGCTGACATTTATCTACAGACTGTTGAAGATAAACCTCCAAAGTTAAACTGCAATGAATCAGAAAAGGCAGAAAAGGTGCTGAGCAAAGTCTTCTTTAAGGAAAAGCAGGATAAATAGTAAATCTGCACCAAACCTTATGAAAGATTGGATTTTAACACCTGCTAAAAATTTTCAATTTACTTCAACAAACTTGTACTGGAACAGGGAGTACCAGCGGTTTAGGTTTAAACTTAAAGTAACACAGGGAAGAAAATGTCACTCTGTTATTCTATTAGTGCTATACCGTCATGGATATGTGTCATAAAAACAACACACTTCCTTGGAATATATTTACTGAAACCTATTTGTAGCCTGAGAGATTTTTTACAGGCATCAGCGAAAACTCACAGTAGCCACAGTAAATACATGCCATCCACGGTTGTAATGTGAGTTACTGATGTGCTTTTAATGTGTTTTGTATAGAAAAGCACCTCAGAGCAGCAGTGCAATAAGCTTCAAGGAGATGCTCCCATTGCAAAATCAAAGTAGCTGCATGTTAAATCATCAGAAACTCAGTCTGGAGAGATGGAAAGAACACATTCATACATACAGGAGTTTAAAATCCCATTTTAACCTAACAAATGTTTTTAGACCATTAAATGAAGTCAGTGTCTCTGAATAAAACCTACAGATGTGTAAGGAAAAGATGCAAACAGAAAATGTCAAGACTCTAACCCCAGCTAGGATTTCGGTGCTATAGATTTTTGTCTGTGGTTTTCACTGGAGGGAAAACAAAAGAAAAATGCCTTTAAGAATAAAGTACATGTACCGCATGTCACTCAGAATAACTCTCTAGGGGAAAATACTGGAAGTAAAGCAAGAGAATATCTCAAAAGTATATTAAAAGCAGTTTGTCACTCGAAAGTTTGGTGCAACCCAACAAAAAGAATGTAGATATTGGTTGACACAAAAAACAAGATAAGGTTCCTGTGCAGTCAACTTTATAAAGGGATGTCTCAAGACATTTGAGATTTGGGAATCGATGCATGAATTAAACAGAAACTGGCCGTAAACAATGGCTTGTGAAGATTGTCTTTTTCTCCTTGGTTTATGGATGAATATTTAGTATACATTATCAGCTATTCAGGATTTGTCATATTATGAGAAAAGAGATGTTGGGTGAGAAAAATAACATATTAACTCTTTAGAAAAAACATTGAAAGTAAATTTAATGCTTGCACTTCTTCCCTTTGCAGAAGACATCTTTAATTTTTATCCTCAGGTTGAAAGGACAATAAAACTTTTTGTAATTGTACAATGTAGCCCAAATGAGACTCACAGACGTTATGAAAAACATTTGAAAAACATCTACGGAAAATGGAAATTATTGAACTTTGCAAATATTACCCAAAAATATAACAGGCAGATGGTGCTTATTCCAAAACATAACTTCTTGTTTAGAAAGACAATCCCTTGACACATCTTTCCAATTTTTAGATTTGTTAATATTTTCAAGCTGCTCACCCTTAGCACAGATTGGGCATAAAATTATTTTTGATAACACTGATTATCTCTTTATCATTGCCCATGTTTGTTGGATATTCCAGATAATGAGTGAGAATTTTAATGAGTTTGATAAGAGCCAAATTGTGATGAATAGACAAGTAGGTCAGCGTCTAAAACTGCAGCTCATGTGGGTTGTTCCAGATCAGCAGTGGTCCGTAGTGAACCAGTGACGGGGCGAGCCAAGACTCACCGATACCAGGGGGAAGGGCACGGTGATCCAACATCCAACAGATTAATTACTGCATGAGGTAAGGATGCTGAAAACACTAATTGTTAAATATGAATCTGTTAAATCTGCCGTGATGGGTGGGGATCGCTCACCTGGCTGACACACGGCACTGTGGTGCAATAAGGAAGGCAGAGGCATGGCACAGATTATGGAGAGCAAAAGAAAGTCACAGTAGAGATATAAATATGTTTATTTTTGTGCTTATGATTGCGAGTGATTAAATCAAAGCTTGCCATCCGTGTTCGTTGATTTTATGCAACTGGAAATAAAATCAAAAACTAATGGATGGACTTTTCACAGCACAATTGTATCTTCTGCTTTGCGCTTGAAGGGCTGCCGAGCACAGTGTGGTGAATGTACAGAGGCGAACACAAATGTGCAACAAAATAAACACTCCAACTTAGCCCACAAACACAATGAGTAACATTTCCAAAGAGCCATCAAATCAGATTAATGTCAAGACCATGCATGACTGCCCTCGTCCTTACTGGTGCTGCCAAGGCTTTAGTGTAAAAAACTAACAGTGACTGACAGTACCCTATAATTTCACAGCTGAGTAAGGTGTGCTGGCTTTAGCACAAACTTCATAGGCAACAGCCTCCCGGCAAGCCAGTAGGGTCCATATTCACTCAAAAGAATAAAGAGAGCCCTCTGATTTACCCGCAATGCATCTCTCTTTGTTAATCTGTTTATGTTTTGCAATGGTTCATGCTGTAAAATTAGGTCATTATAACATGAGCCAATAAAACACAAAACAACATTTATTAATCATTTATTTTACTTCTGGATAAACAAACTGAAATTACTAAGACACAAGTGATGAGTAGCAATGCACATTCGTTTTAATGAATTAAACAGGCAAAAAAAGATTTCCTATTCAGACAGCATGACAGTGACTCATGTATATTTGATGAGTGACTTGGTGTAGCAGTCTCATGTCGGAGCTGGTGAGTGTTATCAGTGGAAGAGCGAATGCAAATGCACAGCAGGCTTCGACATAAAGAGGTTTTCTGCCTCTGTCCATGTCCAACGAAGACCTATGTGTGGAAGGAATTATACTTTTATTATCTGTCGTGGTATATTTGTTTCCGCCTACAATGGCGGTATTTGAAAATGAGGCAGAGATTTATAGATGCATGTTTTTCCTAACATTTTCAAATTCAAGCTGTTTGATGGTAAAAGCTAGAGCTGAGGATTTAATGGCATATAACAGAGGGATTGTAATCCCAGCATGGATGATTTTGTGTAAAATTGATCTTGGTATCCTTTTTTTTTTGCACTCCAATAAATTGCTGAAAATGTCTAGTTTGAGATCATGTTACTGCAATAAAAGTAATATTTAAATGATTTTACACTTTACTAGGGATAGAAGTTAAGTGTTGAAGATCCAGTAAGGCACATAAAACTGGGCTAATTTTTCCATGTAGTAAAAATCAACCTTATTTGCAGAGCATCTAATCAAAACAGGTTCTACACATATTTTACTCTAACTTGGCTGCACGCACTGGATACTCAAATACGTCTCTGAAAAGCCTGAGGCGGACATGAAAGAGACGATTCAAACAGGAACCAGAAAAGAACACAGTTTTTGAGTCCAAAGGTTATTAATAGACCTAAAAGAAATTAAATATATACAGTATATTCTTCATGGTGCCTTTCTGACCTCAAACTTTCGCTGCCAGACTGCACACAAACTTTTAAGAAAAGATCACATTCAGCTGTTGTGTTACTCTTCAGTGGAAACTGCTCACAGGTTAGTCTCAGGTGAGGAATATGCAATATTCTCTCCTTTTGAAATCTCTATCTGGTAGTTACTCATCCTGGGAAACATAAATGTGTCCCCAAGTTATTCCGATGAGGAAGAAAAAAAATCATCTTGCTATAAAAGCGACTGCTGAATAATTTTGCATTCATTCATTTACAGATAAGTCAAATGTAGTTTAGCAACTGACAGTCATTCTTTGTTTTCAATGCAATGTTTTGGCCAGTTCTAACTCTAGAATATTCTAGTCATTCTTCAACACAATGTCCTCAGCACAGAGTGAGAAGACCGTATCCGTGGCAATAAATACGTCTTCATTATTTAAATATAGATAGATGAAAAATCTAAAGGGGTTAAAGCTAAAAGATGACCTGCAGTCACCTGGAAATCAGCACAGCATGATGTTAGTTTATTCAGAATAGTGCAAAAACAGGAAACGGCTTAATGTAACGAAATCCTGAGAAAAAAGTTTGCAGAGGTGAAACTAAGTTTCATGTCTGCCTAACGTCTTTGAATACATAAAATTGTGCTAATGTGTACTACATTCAAGTGCCAAATAACATTTTAATGAACTGCGCATTGTGTTTTTAGTTCACCAGTGTACTAAATTAGATTTCTCCCCTGGATGCTAATTTAACTTTGACAATTTACACAAGCAAGCAGCCAGCTGTTAAAAACTATCTTCAGTAAAAACATCCTGGCTTTGAAAATCCGACACTCTGCCTGGCAAGCTGCTAACATCCTGGAGGCTGTTTCAGTTCCTGTCAACTTTTCTGAGTCTATCCAAGACTTACTGCCTGAATCACAAGCTGCTGCTTACTGGTTCAACTCGTACAGTCACTGGTGCAAAACACAACATGTCTCAAATGTATGAATGTGGCGATAGAGTTTTGCATCAATAAATTAAACATTTATTTAATCTCAGAATACATTCCACACATATTGAGGTGTAATTTCACAATTGGTGACTGTGTGATGATTTAAAATTTTCATAATGTAAAGCACTTTAACTGCTTTGTTGCTGAAACGAATAAACGTGATTGATTGAAACTTTATAAATATACTTAAATGAAAAAGGTAAAACAGAAAAGTAAATTTTTTACAATAATACTTTTAAGGTTTGTGCCAGTATGTTATATGTATATATTGCTGTTTAAAACAATGTTTAGAGTTTCTTTTAAAATCATACAAAGACAATCTAATTTAACAAATATGCTAATGTTTAAGAACATATAACCTAAATTATATTCAAAACAGACACCGGTGGGTGATACTTTCTGCAATTTAGACACCTAACATGTAATAAACTAAACTGAAATTAATTTAATTAAATTTCCTTAATGCATCTGTCACACAGTTTCATAGATTTAGCCTAATTGAGCCATGAGATCAATTTATTTTGAATCTGCCTTCTGTTTTAATTGCATAGGAACATACATTTAATATACATTTAGTAGCTCCAATACTAGGGCATTTATATTTTTATTAAGTATAAAGTCAACTATTTCTTTTTAGACATGTTCAAAACTACTGAGTGCTGAAAACATGGAGATATTTTGACATACACCTCCTGTTTTAACTAAGTTGAATTATTTTTAAAAAACCGAAGCTTATAATATGCATATGAGTGGGATAAAAGTGTTATATCAGTCTTATTGTTATTGACAGTCTACTATTTTAATTGTAATCTTTATTTTTATGCCAGAGTGACAAAAAAAAAACATATTAGTTCCAGAATAAATAAAGAATGGAACGACATAATTATTTCTCCTTTAAAAATGGATATTGACACTTCTTAAATGTGACATGATTACATTTAACTTACTGTCTGATAAATTTAACATTCAAAAAAGTAAATTCCTCAATTCATTCATTCATTCTCAGTTTAAAAAACCTGTTTGTTCTTAGTTCCATTATTCTGGTCGCTGTAAGTGTGTGACACGATCTGATCCAAAATGTACTCTACTTGCTTTCCACAAAAGCAACATATTGCAGAAAACAACTTCCAAAATGGCTTTTCATGGACTAACCCTCTCTTCTGAGCAGATATTCATTATCCAAGTAAAATAAGCTCCTATTTATTGCAGCTCTGCCCGGAATTCAAATATGCAGCCTCCTTTTCATTCCAAAATCAATTATGTGTTTGTTTTCAGCTTGTCTGTGTTCTAAAAGCCGGTTAATAATGGAGAAATGTCTTTTGTTTAAATAGATGACGGTCTATGTTCTCACAGTGTACTTGGGTTTATTGGCTTCCAGTGTAACAATACTGAAAAAAGAAAGAATGTCTGGAGTAAGAAGAATAGGCAGGTTGTTTATCTAATTTTTTATTTTACTTTGTCTATAAAGGTTTACTTTGTCTAGACAATTTGAATGTTTTTATTAATACAAACTACATCCTGATCGTCTGCATGGTCCATAAAAATATAAATGGTTAACTGTAGACATTATGGTTGGTGCTTTATTTCTATATAAGCATATTCAAGTAATTCAGTGTATTTGGTCTATTGAACTTAATTTAAGTCTGAAATGAACATGAAATATTCTGCAAATATTCCATCCTTAATGCAACATTGGGTTTGAAAAAAAAATCAACACTTCTCAAGTGTGTGTAATAAAGAAATTACATAACAGTTTAAACAGTTGCTTAAAATTAATATTTGAACAATTTAATTTAAAAGTTAACACTAAATTCTGGTGTAAATAATTACTGCAGCCTTCAAATTATTTGGGTTTTCTGAATAAAATTGCTCATGGCAGCACAAATTAGCAAATTAGGCGTCTCTCAAGTCAGTCAATGGCTTCAATAGCTACATCAAGCATACTTCAGATATATTACGCCAATCGTAGAAATACGGCCAAATCAAGAAAATCGTCCAAAAACTTCAAACCATAGGAAGATCCTTGCACAAAAAAAAGAAAAAGTACAGCAAATGGTCTGCAAGTTTCAGCCGATACATTTGGAAACGGTTTATAAATTAAAAACAAGCAGTTTTCTCTATACAATGATAATGGATACTGTTGGGTAGTGTGAACTGAATCTATGAAAGACAGACTGGGACATGACATCAACGGAGAGCCGACGTTTCCTTTTAAAACGCCACATAAGCAGCTGGGTGCACAACACAATCAGTTTATAAATAAAAGATTTTTCAAGAGCAAGAAAAGCCATGAGCAACAAAGAAATTGTAAATGTTTCTTTGTGCAAGCCATCCGAAAAAATATATTATCTGTTAAGACACAAGTGACATCTTTTAGATTAAAACCAACATTAAAAGTAATTTCACCACCCCCAAGTAACCCACAAAATCCAGTCAACTCAATCACAAAAAATATCATTTGTAAGATAAACTTCAAGTCTTTTTTTCTTCTTCCTTTTATTGGAGGTGGAAGAGAAATATCCCCCATCCGATTGGGGCTGCTGTGCTTTATCTAGCACCAGAAGGCTGGCAGATAAGATGGATTCAATCAGGTGTCAGGAAATGGAAAATGTCATGCAGTCTGAGAGGAAGCTGAAGCTCGAGTGTCATTGGACCTTTCAACAGAACAATGATTCCAAGTATATCTCAAAGTCCACCCAAGGCTTGGTCTGAAGAGGTCGTGCACTAGAGAGGCCTTCCCAGTAACCTCACTTTAACTCCATTGAAAATCTTTACACTGATTTGAAAGAGGCAGCTGCAAACTACGCACCAAGGATGTTAATGAACTGGAGACTTGTTCTCACAAAGAATGGGCTGCTGCTGTCTGCCTGTGATTCACTGTCACATAAGATCATAACAGCAAAAGGCACCTCTACTAAGTATGAAGCAGCTGATCATTTTACAGGCTGCAGTGGGAATTACAGGTTCCCATTTTGTGTTCAATTTGGGGAATTGAGCACAATTCTGCTGAGTCAAACTATTTAGATTTTGGTTTGTTTAATGCAAACAGCATGAAACTGTGTGGGTTTAATAACTTTGGGGTCAGGTGTGTGTCAGTCTTTCGCTAGCACGAGTTTAATAATGTTCCCACTAAGAAAATCAAATATTTATTTCTAAACTGAATGCTGTTTCTACAGTAAAGTGGAGTCATAAAGCTGGCATCAGCAAGGAAGCTGTTCTTTATCTGCCATCAGCTGAAAACACACACTGATAAATGTGGCCTCCCACAGTGGAAACACAAACATTAACAGATGAGATTTTTTTAATATGAAAATGATCAAAAATCCTTCTGAAATTAGAGTTTTAAAAGTTTGGGGGGGTTTTTGCCTTAAGAAGAAACGGAAAGTGCAGTTTTTAAGACAAAAACCATGCCCTAAACTTCTCTTTTCTGGTTAGTCATGCTCCAGGTTTTTCACCACAAGACTGATAATAAAGTTTCAAGGTGTTAAAAAATTGCTTAATAACTATATACACACACATTTTATACAGGTTTGCCTTTTGATCTGTATTAGTACATTTATATTGGTTTCATACACTTCAGTCTTGTTTTTTGTTTTTTTTTACTTCGGTCAGAAGTAAGCTAAGATTTCAATTTCTGAAATTAATTAAATTTTATTATGTTATACTCCTTGACTGAATGTAGAGTATTGAACTAACTGTCAATGAGGAAAGCAATATCAACAGGAATATCCAATGCCTTGATAAATATATTATAAAACAATAGAACCAGCTGAAAGTGTTCAAATTTGATGGTTAGAGATTTTTGAGTCCAAAAACATGAAATCAAAACATGAATAAATTACTTCGGAGTTAGTTTGATGTCTCGACAACCTGTTGTCACATCTTTATCTGAATGCAGCTGCTGGGAAAATCCTCTTTCATCAGTGCAAATTTCTCTGAATTTCATTTTATAAGATGCAGTTTGGGCTGATTGGATGCTAACAGGCAGCCATTTGGATGTCAGCTGATTTTTCTTTAGTGATGTTTATATTCAGCTCGACAGTGCATTCAGCATTAAAGTGAACTGCTGGCGTTGTGCTAAGGAGGGAGCAAGAAAAGCCAAGAGCAGCAGCTTTTGGGGGTTTTTAATCCAACAGTTGTAGCACAACATGAAGTGATAAAAAAAATGCAGGTGAAGTGTTCTGACTTTAAATCTAAAAAATATATTGCACTTTCAATAGGCAACAAGTGTTAAAATCATTCTGAACTGAACTGAGTTACATTACACCTCTACAGCCAACCAGAGGATCCATTACTAAATAATCGATTGCATCTAGAGTAATTCAACTCACTATCGTTTATGTGTTTATGCAAAATAACTTATCAGGATCTAAACAACCAACATAAAACAAAACACTGGTAAAAGTTCAAACCTTTGGGCTTTCGGAGGCATTTAAAAAATGAATATGAGCTAATAAGGAAACTGACACATTTTGAGACTAACAGATGCAATGTTGATTCTGTATAAAATATAGATATAAACAGAAAAGCAGGCGTAAACGGAAAGGTCTGAAGTAATTTGATCAAAGTTAATCCGTTTCTTCTAGATTTCCCTCAGCTCTTTTTCTCGCTGCAATCTGTTTTGCATGCTGTCTGATAAGAGGGTGCTAATAGTATTAGTATCTCTGATTACCAAGCCAAGAAGAGAAATGCCACTGCTGATGAAAAATGTGTCAAGCAAAGCAGCCTCACATCATAACTGTTTTGTGACAGGAAACGATTATTCGCGGTTGAAAGGAATCGCTCCAGGATGAGTTGGACATTATCACTTAGGTTTATTCCACAGGAATCTTGTGGCAGAAAGTTGACTGACTTTATCAACATCTTTCCACAAATAATCATTTCGACTTAATTTTGTCCTGTTTTTTCATTACACATCACTTTGAAAAGGTCACAATATTTCTGTGGCAACAGAAGCTGACAGTATTTTTAATTCATTCTACATGTGATTTACAAATAATGCCAGTCAAAATGGTTTTTTTTTCCCATTTTGTTTTAAGCATTCTTAATGTGATTATAATTTTTGCAAGTAAAAAAGGAGGCTAAAAAATTCTATAACAGGACCGGACTTACAGCTTTTTTGTTTTTCTCTCTCTAAGAGGAAAAGCTTCCAGTTCTTACAGGTTTTTAAAGTAGCTCTTGACAAGGGAAGGTTTTCTGATGTTCAGACCTCTTATCCGTAGAAGCAATGGTTTCTGTTAGATAACTCTTGCTATTCGAAAACAACCCCCAAATTTGTTTACCAGTATGTCATCATCATTAAATATGGGAAGATCAAAGTCAGAGAAGCTTTCTACCTTAGGTAAAATTGTTGTTACATCATCATGTAAAACTGTTATCTGTTAAAATAACTCTGCAGGTCATAACGATTTGTGGGATGAAATCCCACAAATCCATAGGAAGCAGAAAGACTTCACTATTTTTTTTAGCACAACTGGCATAAAAATACAGAAAATAGCGGGCATTTTTCAAGTTTTGTTTTCTTTATACAAAGAAAATGTCATCTAAATTCACTTTACAAGATAGACAATTTATCTCCAGTTATTTTAAAACCAATTCCCTTTTTTTATTGAAGTACAATGAGTCCAATTCAAATAACTCCACACAGTCCAAATACAGCAATCTAAAATGCCCATGGTATATTTCTTGACAAAGGAACCATTGATTTCATTTACATTCGGGGTAAAAATAGTTTCAGTGTGATTGGATGAAACATCGAAAGTCGATGTTTTAGACACAGCAAGAGGTGGTTATTTTTCAGTACTCAAATAGCTCGACAGCAATGATTATACGCAACTGTGGAGCATTAAAGTTCAGCAAAACATGAGCAGGTCACAATACCAATACTAAAAAAATATACAGGTTTTGATACAGCAGCAATCTTTTTTGATGGTAGAGGGAGTTTTCTAATAAAAAGCATAACATTCTCAATCACCACATAAAAATATCCTCTAAATATGTGTTAATTTAGCTATATAATCTACAGGTTATGTCTGAATATCAAGTAATTTTCTAGCAAAAGAAGAAGATGGCAGTCCTCCAACACATAGGAACATCTGACTGTTTTAGGGAAGAAGGAATCATGTTTGGTATGGGATTTCTAAATCACTAAGTAATAATTTATTTAATGCACCTTCAGATTGTAAAAGAAAGTCATATGATTCACTAAAACATATCAATCCTTGATTTAATTTCAAATGCATCAGATCTTAACGTCTTCATACATCTACAAAAATGTGTGGTACAACCAACATGTGCAATGATGGTTCCACACCCAGAATTAAATCCTGTTATTTTCAGTTTTATAGGCAAATTTTTACATAATCATAATGAGGGGGGAAAAAAAGTTATATTAATGGTAAGGTATTCATCGTTTTATTGTGTCTGAAAGATGACATTTGCTAATTTGGACTTAACAAGGAGTGAAGCTAATGTTATTTAAAGTAACAGATGTATTTAATGTGCTTAATCTGAAAAAAGAAAAGCAGCTGTTGTAAATAATGGAATAGATAAAGACAAAAAATAAAGACAAAAAATGAATTAAAACCCAATAACAGTCAAAAGAGTGGTATTAAGTTTCTTAGGGAGATTTGACTTAATGCACTTTCCTTATATGACTAGCTTGATGATTTCAGATGTTATTTAAATGGCAATAAGTTCTCTGCAGCAGCCTTGTATTATTTAAATAAAAAAACTGCTTGATTTTCAAAACAACATGCAAACCTTTCTTTATGAACTGAAGCTCTAATGGCCTTGTCTCAAAAGATCAGGGATGTATTAAGTGAGCAAATCATTAAAAATATTCCAATATCTACCTGTAAAGGAACACTGCAGGATTTATTTCTTAGTTTTCAGAGAAACAGATATATTCTACTGACAGGTGTTTTGAAAATATGAAAAGAATCACTTGAACTGTTTCAGAGTTTAAATTAAACAAAAAGCTACCATATATAAATATATATGTGGGTATGTATGACATTAATATCCCTTAGTACAAAACGAATGGAGTCATCACAAATTCATCAGGAGCGAACAAAGGGAGCTTTTGTCCCTTCCAACCTTTTGGATCTGACAGTTCCTCCCTCAGTGAGAGCAAACCAGGTCAGCTTGCAACAATTGCCTGAAAATACAGCACAGCACTCAGACTCAACAAGAGAGACTCCCTAATGGGCGACGAGATGGAGCAGCATCTCTGCAGATCTTTAAAGTCCAAGCCCCGGCGAGGAAATCAGGAGACATTTCCAATGAATGAGCACTTTTGTCGATGTGTTATTCTAGGAAAAGGCCCAGGTAAACTCTGCGACACGGATAATGGCTTCGCATACGACTTGGCTCAACGTGGAAGAAAATATAAAAAGAAAAAAAGGCGAAACTACATACAAAGTCTGAATATTTTTTGTTTTCTTTAAAAATAACACATCCAAATTAACCGGGTCAATTAACTTGACCTTTTACCACCTTTTAATAACACAAGCAAACACCAGTCACCTCTCTTCTGAAAAGCCAGTTGATAGTTTTACCTTTAATACAAAAATGTTAGCAATTAACATTTTAGCTACTCTTTAGAGTGTAATCAATGTTGAGAGGGTCACATTTTATTCACTGCTAGTTTAAAAGCAAAGGTCAGCAGCAATTTGGTGGTGTATTATATTCAGATGTTGGAAGAGTGGACTAAAAATTATCTTAATTAGGCTTTAGAGTGGCATTGCTTCAATATTTTGTTTACTCAAGCATAAAAAAGTACTTGAGTACTTTTTGTCATTTGGTAAAGTAAAACTGCTACGCAAGTACAAAGTCTAAGATTATAAAATTTTATCAGAAAGACAAAAAAATCATAGTTATAATTAAAGAACAAAATCAAACATAAGCAAAACAAAGAATACAAAATAAATTCAGGGAAACAAATTACATTTGCAAATTAAGTTTTATTCAAAACCTAAAGTTTTTATAACAAATTTTGACAGTCAGTGATGTACATACACCTCTGAAAAAAAATAAAGGACCACTGCACTGTTAGCAGAGTTAAAACATTAGTGTTGTTGGTCTGAAAGCACTGCATCTTTTTTGTTATTTTGACCATTTCTCATTTTCTGCAAATAAATACTGAATATTTGCTTTTAATTAGGAGACATGTTGTCAGTAGTTCATAGAATAAAAGAACAATGTTCATTTTATTCAAACATATAAAAGGTAAAATCAGAGAAACTGATCATTTTAAGTGGTCTCTTAATCTTTTCCAGAGCTTTTTATTACAACAGAACAAATATACTTCTATTGACAATGTATGTTTTTTACTATTGATTAATTTAACTTTCAAATGGCTGTTGCTTCAGCAGATAGAAACAACACTGGAACAATGAAGCTGATGTACAAGAAGTCTCGCTTTCACGAAATGTAAACGTGTGACTGCGTACTGGTGCAGGTTTGGGGTAAAATATGCATCAGAAGTAAAGTATCTAGTCACGCACAACTATATCTAGGAGTTTTTCGAGGTTTTTTGTTTCACAATATTATTCAGATCAGTGGAATGGAGTAAACTCCTATTATATTGCATTAACTAAATCTGCCGTTTAGTTTATGCAACTCAAAAACAATGGTGCCAGAATTTGAAATCAAGTCTGTGTTTAGGATTCAAAGGTCAACGTAGTGTGTACAGGGGGATCAATACCAAAATTACAACTGGATTCTTCAGTGATTGCTTTTTAAACAACCCTAACAGAGTACTGAGCTTTTATCAGCTTTGATTTGATTGAATGCTTAAAGTTAAAACAGGCACATTCTCGTTTTAATTATTCAACAACATGAGCTGGAATTAATTAAGGTATGAAAACATCATTTCAGTTCCGGGATGGGAATAAATGTGCTGTTGAGATTAGCATTTAGAACCATCACAGGCCGAATAAATGATGGATGTACTTAAGTTTAAAATGCAAAACGTGTCTGAGTGAAAAATCAAAAGAGCAATGCTTTCTATGATGTGTGAAAGTTTCCCAAATCTGACTTTTGGATGATAATTTACATATAATGTTTATACCTTCTTCTTCATCATCACCATCATGTGTGATAATATATTCTCAACTACACCTGCTAACAAAGCTGAAACAGAGTTTATCCTGGTAGCCTCCATAAATCCGTCTTTTATGGCGGGTAAATCTTTGCAGGGTCATGACAGAAGCTGGTACTTGAATTCAGCAGTTAAAGATGTCATGAGGAGGGGAAAAACTGGACAAATAACCAATCACAGGGCCACACAAAGACACAAAGTGTATTTCCGTATTGCAAGGGAACGAACGCAAAAGAAAAATGTTTCTCCCTAGGGGGCTCTGTAACTCTCAACCTTCTTACCATCCATTTTAATTTCAAATGTTCAACACTGTTGGAATATCTTGCTCAAATCCAGCACACAGTTTAGTAGAGTGGAAGTTTCTTGGCCTGTGGTTTTGCTTTAATATGCCAATTTGGGATTGAATGTTTCAAACCCCCAAGAATACAGAGAGCAACTCCTTCAGTCACGATTAGCTGGATATGTGTAATGGTTATTTATGATGCAATAAATTGTGCTGTGCCTGTCAAGTTAGACTGAAGTTTGATTTACATAATTTGTACTTTTCTTTAACTTTGGCAGCAGATGGTTCTCTTACTTTACTGGCGTTGATGGATGAAAGCAACATGGGCTTAACATGAACAGCTGGCTGAATAACATGAAGCAGTCTACCAGTCCTTGCTCATATTAAATTAGATTAAACCACAGAGGATATTCTGAGGGAAAAATTTACAAAACAGCAGGTTTTGCTGATAAGCCAGTGGGGGTTACCACTGATTTGTGTTGGAACTATTTAATCTTTTTGCTCAAATCAGATTTTTTTGTTATTTTTTTTGAGTGATTATTCATACTACTGAAATTCAACTTTGTGTGTTAATGGTTTACAACAAAGCGACCCACATGTGCAGAAAGCAGCTTGAGCATTTAGACCGCAGATGCTTTGAAAACTAGCAGATATGCATCTGATTTAGTACCACTTATGGAAGTGGCACAAAGCAGAGTTTTGGGAGTTGAAAGATCATAATTGTCAAAATACCAACCTATAAACTATAACTGAATAATGAACTGAAGCTTACTGCAATGTTTGATCATCAGGATCAAGTGGAATGTAAGTATGATTGCATTAAATAGGTTTCTTGTTTTGTAAAGTGCTTTGAGATAAAGTGCTGTGAATTGATGTTGTATAAATAAACTGAATTGAACTGAATTCATTCGCTTAGATTGTCTACACCATTCATTTCTGTTTTGGCTCATCTTCACATTCACAGATTGGATCATTTCAAAATGTAAAAGTCCATCCTATGTATTTTTTTTATATATTGAAAGCTAATGAGCATGATCACAGGTGTCATGTAGAAAAAGATTTGCATTCTTACAAGAATATTGTCCACATTCTGGCAGTTGAGGTAGCCAAGAAGACCTATAATATAATATAACCAGGGCTTATATTTTTTATGTAGCGTAGTCTGAGTTTTGACAGTGGATATTTGGGTTATTCGATTATTGTGAAGTAAACTATTTTACTAGTGTTATAAAATGTACAGTGTTAAGACTGATGTGTGTTCTCATATGTCCTCTTCAAGGCAAACCAACGTATGAAATGGATTAGATCAATCCAGACTGAATCTGGGTCACTGCGAGGTAAACTCCACGACATGCGAGTCAATTAAAGAGGCGATACAGCAAGACCACGGTGGATCAACAAGTGGGGGAGCAAGTTACAGAGACTGTGTTTTCATTATTTACCCCAGAAGAGGTAAATAATTAAAACACAGCAGCAGAGGCTGTGGAAGAGGAGCGAGTTGGAGAAGCTGAGGAGGAAACCCCAGGAGAGGAGCTCAGCAAGGCTGCACACTCTGAAGAGGAACATGAACCATTTGTGTTGAAATATGTGTTCAGTTGGAAGTGTCTGTTTTCTTTCATTTAATAATTTAATGTGGTAAACATTCACGAAACGTTTGATTCAAGCTCTTCAAGTTGCATGTAAACAGGTGATGAAATGAATCACATTTTAAGTAAAAATTTGATGTTTCAGGTAATAAACATACATGTAATGAAAGAATATATTTTTAAATAAACATTTTATGTGATTAAAGTAAACAATTATATTCAATTTTGCAGTAAACATTTAGTGTAACAAGCAAACCAGATGAAAGAGCCCATCTTTAAACATTTAATGTATAATTAAACAGTTCAGAGTAAACAATAAAGGTGACAAGTAAATGTTATGAAATAGATCACACTTAAAGTAAATATTGTTGTATTTAACATATTTTAGGTAAGAAGTGAACATGTAATGAAATAGATCCGGTCCTAGAATTTTACGTAATTGAACATTACAGGTAACAAATGCGATGATCATCTGAGATAACACATTTTATGAATAAAAAAAAAATTAAATATAAAATTAGTTAAAAAATAAAAAAGGGGTAAAATGGAATAAAAATATGTGCCTCATCTATACATTTTAGTAGAATAATTTCACATGGATTTTGAGTTAATAGATAACTATTATCTCAAGCAAGATTTTCAAAAAGGCAATAAATGAAAAATGTATCTGATCTCTTTTAAAATGCATTTAAAGTGCTGTCGAAGTTTAAGTCATTTCTTTTTAGCCAGAAGTTTATAGGAAAACCCTAAAGTAGGAGTTTTAATGTCACTCTTCCCATTCCACAATCACATTGGACAGCATCTGTAAGAGAACTGGGATGTGGCGGTATTACTAAGCAGCAGGTGAGAGCCATAGGGTTGAGCAGGTGCAGCTATTGGAGTCGTGCATCTTAATAACAGAATCATTTTCCTGCAGCACAATAACAATCACACCATGATGAGAGACAAAGTGAGAAACTGTGTGATTAGAGAAAATCCCCCCAGTAAATCCCATCATCCCTCAGAAAACTGTGTATCTAGTAAAACCTACCATTAAGTAAAATGAAACGGTTGCATCCAAAAATAATTCCAACTTAGATTTATTGGATATTTGCAATAAATTATACTAATACAAGGTTTTTTATTCAAATTGAGCTCCAATACAATTTGAATGACTACTTCAGATTTAGAATTATTAAGAGCACACATTTGCTAACTAGGTTTTATGCATCTTAAAGATGAGGTTTCATCTGTTTCGTGTGTGCTTCAGATAGAAAACATTACAGAAATTTGTGGTATAAAAAACAAAAAACACGATCATTTTCACTGATTCAAAAGTAAAAGCGATAATTTGAGAGTTCACAGACAGGACAAATATTACAAAGGTAATATCTTAAAGTAAATGTTTATATTATGGCACATGAAAGTGTCTGCAGTAGTATTCAATGGTCTTATAAAATGTAACAGAGGCACTATTTTTAATAAATTCTTTTGCAACATTAAATGTTAACAAGCACATGTAGAAATGTATTTTCTCAATCCATTTATGAGAGATTGCTTGACTATGTAAATTTAACATCCAAGTTTTTATTATGTTTATGTGTGGAGAGTCTCTTCTCTGATATTTGCACCTCTGCGTTTTGCCGGCACTAAATCTGCTCTCTTGTTTTTTTGGAAAGGAACAAAACAGTCTTTTTTCTAAGACTTCAGTTTCAAAAGGCTGAATTCATCACATAAAAGTGAAGCTCTTTGAAATATTTATTCTCATAAGACTAGTGGTGCAACTGTAGTCTACCCAAAGGATAAAGTAAGAAGTTTTCTTCACTTCAGTTCGGAGAAGTTGGGAGATGATAAAGCAAACTGAATCAATTAGATTATCACAAAAGTGCAAAAAGCAAGTATTTATTTGAAATACATATATAAGGACTACCTAAACCAAGTTGCAAATAGCTTTTTTTCCATCTATGACTGAGTAAGGAATGGTATTCTAATGTGAACAAATTACACCATTGGTCAGCATTACACCCACCACAGCGGGCCGGGATGACTGCAGCTTCGTTCTCAGCAGAACTTGAGGCAACTGATGCTCTGGATACGATTACTCATGGCCTGTAATTAACGTGAGGCATTCACGACCGCAAATGTTTCTTACTCTAAGAGCCCTACAAGCACCAACTTTGCAAATGAGTCAATTTGTCATCCCACAGAGCTTTAAGCAAGGGAGAAAACATTAGCAGCTACGCCATTATCATACTGTCTCCCTCATTACCTGGCCTTAGTAATGCTTTCTCTCATAAGATCTACATTTTCAAATACCACTGGGTAAATGCATATTAGAAACAACGTCTGTTCCCGAATGACGGAAAAGTACATTTAAATGTTAATATATAGCATTAAAGTAAGATCGCAAAAATTAAACCTTTAACACCAGACAAAAGAAAACATACTTAATATCAATTTGCCTCCAAGACGGCATGATATTCCAAATGCAATAACAGACTGGAACTCAAGATGATTTATTTTCCTTTTCCCACATTAAAAATGAGTCAGTTGGAAAATGTGAAAACAGACAAGGACAAGTGATTTAATGGATAGCCAATAATAGCATGGACCAATCAGGGAGTCATTTTCTTCCCTGTATTTTCAATCATCAATCAGACTCTGAAGTGGCTTCTATCAAATGTCCAAGATAATGCTGAAAGTGGTTGTTAAGAACTACTTGGTGTGAGAGCCCATTTTCCTTCAGCCATCTGAAAATTTGACATTTTAACTGTATTTTTAAGCATGACGACAGAGGGAGATCATTGATGGTGGCAGTCAGGCTAGGTCGAGGAATATTTAAATTATGGACAGCAGTCCTTTATGATGATGATCTTGACTTTTCCCTATCTGTAGCTCAAAGACAAAGACAATATCCTTGTATTCCTTTACTCGTTTGCTTTGGTTTAGAGCAGCGATTTTCAATCCTGGTCCTCATGACACACGGTTCTTCATGTTTTAGATATTTCCCTGCACACCTGAATGAAATCAATCCATTACCTCCTCAGCAAGCCATTAAGTGCTGCAGAAACCTGGGAATAACTCTTTTATTCAAGTCAGGTGTGTGAAGGCAAGGAAACAGCTAAAGCATGCAGGACAGAGTCCTAAAGATCAGGATTAAAAAAACAACTGGTTTACAGTGACATGTCTGGCATAGATGAGATTTGTAATGGAATATCTAACTTTTTTATTTTCAGAAATTTATTTTCAGATCAGCATCAATGGATCAATGCATAAAAGCAAAGTATTTAGAAGAAATGCATCAGATCAAGGCAGAAATAAATGTTAAGGAATCCTATAAATATAAATAAGCTCCAGTGGATAAATCGTCACAGTAGGGTCAGTTCAAACACTAAAAGGTCAAAATAATGTTTAAATGTCAAGTATGTGTATTTTGTTATTGTGTTTGTCTCAGAAATAGCTCTAAGTGGTAAAAGATATCAAAATGGTGAATCTGAAGCAGTGCATGAAAGTCAACATTAATTACATTAGAGCCCAAAATAAGGAAAATCCCTTGAATATTTTGTTTAACAAGACAAAGTAAAGCAATAAAGCAATTTTTTTTACTGATATACTCTCTACTCTGACCCGAGGTGCTGTGAAAACCTTATTGCACATATTTCCTTACCTTCACGGTGGCAGAGGAAATAATCAAATATTACACTCACATAAACAGCACAAACTCGCCCTTGGATGTGGAACACGGAGAACTCATACCATGGTTCACAAATCCACACAGACTGGATCTTTACCTTGGGTGCAATGTTCCAGCAAAGCTGAAAACACAATCTCAACCTGTATGACAGCTTCAGAATTATATCCTCTGGATATGAGTGTCATGGCTGCCCTAAATCACTCATTTCCCCTTTGTATTTCTGGTAATATATTAATATATTACATTTAGTATAGGCTAGATACGCTTACACACAAAAATAAAGTATTTTGGTAGAAGCTGTAGAGCAGGTTAAATACCCTAAGGCAGAAAAATCTTCGAACTCCATGTGTATGCTTAAGCTTCAAAATCCAAACTTGGTTTGACAAGAAGAACTTTCGATTAGGAGAAGAAGTGTCAGTTAGTCACATTTGGATTTTCTTCAGTGAAGGTTTTTTTGGGGAAAAAAAGATGTTCATTCAAAATCTAAAAATACTAAAAATCATTCTCTATGCAGCATAAAATCTGTAGATACTGATTCTTAATTTTTGCCCTGAACTATTCTGATCATATACTGCAAAGACATGGTACTGTCTTGTGTTGCCACATAATGACCAGCTACACAGAAAATATAGCTCATTAAAAACATTATTTTTACCCCCTCTTACTCTTCAAAAACCAATCTGTAGCTAACATTTTCCTCCCATGGAGATATGCACAACATACTAAACAAACCTAAAGCAGATTCTGTGTAGGACAATGTGTTATTGAAAAAAACAAACTTGTAAAAACCTCACTCTACTCACTGCTGATTATCTAAAACAACAAACTCCAAAAAAAACCCCAAAAAACAAAGATAGCACCAATTCAAACCTACACACAGTTGATTAAAGGATTTACCAGGAAACAAACCCCTAACAGAATCTGAATTAATCTGAATAAACACCCAACAACCATTGGGAGCGTCTGGGTTTCTCTGAAGCCAAAAGAAATTGGTTTTATGGATTTATTCAGAATTGTGAAGAGTAATAAAATTAATTCTCCAGGCACCGTCTCCATGATCAGCCAACTTTCCCAGCACTAAAAAGCCTCCAGAGTAGAAAACATTGGAGCGCCTCACCATCCGAAACACAATTTTAAACCCTGGGTTTCTGTGGACAAGCAGACCCGGCACTTTCTGAATGTGACCATTCAGACGTCCATTGCTGACCCAAAGGGAGGGAAACCTTTCTTCCTGTATTTATTAATTGTTTATTTGCATGGGGTCAAGTCTTAAATATAAACAAATACTGAGCACTGACATTTACAGCCTTAGCTAGTCCCTATGAGCCTTTAATGACAAAACTATTTAAAAGACAACAACATAGCAAATCTGACAAATTGCTGTATTGAGCCATGTCTGGATCTATTCGCATAATTTTAAGAAATGAGTGAT
The DNA here is from genome assembly GCF_002775205.1 of Xiphophorus maculatus. NCBI lineage: Eukaryota > Metazoa > Chordata > Actinopteri > Cyprinodontiformes > Poeciliidae > Xiphophorus > Xiphophorus maculatus. The sequence goes on along the minus strand of NC_036458.1, from coordinate 5,427,775 downwards.
AAACTCCTTCGTAAGTCCTTTGAAAAAAGCTTTTTTGATGAGTTTCGTCTCCAGTTAAGGGGAATCTTTCACTTTTCAGGAAATTGACTAATCAGAGGCGTATTTGAGGTAGTAATGCAGACTAACAGACGAAGTCAGGGTTGACAGACTAAAATATTCTATAAGTAAATAGTAGAAAAAAAGCCATTTTATTACCGTAACACACATTTTGAGCCACACTGAGCTCCATGGAAGAAGACCCATAAAAGAAAAACAAAAAGCTTTACTGAAATTCTCCAAAATTCATATAGACAAGCCCATGGGTTTGTGGGAGAGCATCTTTTACAATGCTGGCGCGTTCCAGTGAGTCACATCAGCTTAAAAGAAACAACATAACTACCATGAAACATGGCTCAGTTTTTTTGTGGGGTTGCTTTGTTGTATCTTGTGCAGAAAACCGCCAATATTTCAAAGAAAGTTGTGCATCTTTGTTTATTCTGGGTGTTTAACAACTAATTTATCTGTGTGTATAACACTGAACTTTTGCTATTTCTGCAGCGCACACTTCCATTCCAGGAGCTTTTCATACATCTTACTCTAATGATGCCACTGATGCTGCAACAATGAGTGGCTTGATGCTTTTACTTTGCTTCCCATCAAGCCTTATCCATCACCTTCTCCGCAGGGTTCGACATGTTTCCTAACAGCTTCACTCCACCGACACCCTGGCACCGGAGGCGGAGCCGTGACGCGTTTATTGGAAATGGTGCATAAATCTTGAAGACGTGCGTGTGCAGGGTGTACTGTTGGAATAAAAGACCAATCTAATCATATCATTTAGTTTAAAGGCTTTCACATTTCACCTGAGACAAGATGGCAAAGGCTGCAGTGTAAGATGAATTTCCATTTGAACTCCAGTTCGAACATTCGGGATTGTCCCCTGTGGTTCTCATAATCTTCCAAAGAGAACACAAGCGATTGTCAGAGCGTATATATCTCAGCACACGGGGGGAAAAATGATATATGCTGTTAGGTAAGAAAAACTCCCACTGGGTCACTGCAGGACTTTGTAGAGAATGGCTGCTATTTCAAACTGCATCGGAACATTATATAGCTGATTGCTTTGTGTAGCTGCCCAGCTGGAACCGAACCACTGGTCCATCAGGACTGGAGCTTATAAACTCTCTGTGATCCTGTGAACTGTTTTTGACTTTCTCCCAGAAACACACAAATACCCCCAGACATACAAATGTACATTACAAGAGAAACTCTGATTTTTTGTTGTCGAAAAACACATGTACTCTGCAAAAACACTGGAAGTGAAGATTATTGAATTCAAAAAATATTTTTCCAGCTCCCTGCCCCTAAAAGAACACCTTGCAACCTGAGGGGTGAATATTAATACTCCCCAAACCAAAGCTCACTCACGTACCTTAGAAATAGCAAGTTGTTTTTTGGGCAGTGTTTTTAGAGGAAGAATTTAGTTATTGCTTTGCACAGAGATAGACTCGGATAACTAGTAGACTGTGAATGTCTAATTATTTTGGGCTCTTCTTACTGAATCAGTTTTCCTCCTTTCCTGTGTTCTAGATTCACTTCTGCAACCCAAAGCCTCCAGGAACTGAAGGTTTAACATCGAGCCCGTTTTTCTTTAAGATGCGCCGTCTCTTGTTTTCTGAGGGAGTGACGTTTTAACAGCTGCCAAAACAGAAATGCTTCCGGATAATACTGAGCTCCATTTAGTGAAAGCTGTTTTGGTTACTGTACTGATAAGTGAGAACTTAGGAGGCAGTTTGGCATTTCATCAGTTTCTGGAATAACACAAGGCGTAAATTTAGAGGAAAGACTCATCTAATTAAGGTAATTTGATTGTTCAGCGCACCGTACCATGCCAACAGATCATTCATGTTTAGACACGGCTGCATAGCAACTTAATTTCTTATGAAAATGAGATCTGAAACTATTTCACAGTTTTGGGTACAATAAGCAAAAGGGGAAAGAAATAAAAATTGGCTAGAAAATTGATCATTAGCCTCTGGAACAAAGGTGATGTAATTCACACCATAATAGATGAAAAAAAGTGTACAGTCAAAAGATTAATTAATATGTTTTATGGATTTCATTTGGATACACATACAATGGGTGGTTGTTTTTTTGGAAGCTATAAAATACATTTCATCAGCCATTATAAGTATGATTTCTTATCTTGGTATTTGAAAATTACAGTCCATTTTACAAATCATCAAATGTTTTACAAAGAGTGGGCAGTTCAAAAGAAGGACAGTAAAAAAACAACAAAGATATTTCTCTTTTTTTCTCTCTCCAGAGAGAGAAGCACCAATTTATTATTCTATCCAGCTTACATCCCTGTTAGCAGAAATCCCCGGAGAAAAACACTGAAGACAAACACTGTAGACTGTTTTTGACTGTTCTGTTGACAGAAATTCAAGTCAAAACACTAAATATCATCTTCCTCTGAGAAATTATACAGCATTATAACTTCTTTCGAAAGTGCCAGGATATTTGCTAGAAATTAAATCACTTCAAGAATAGGCTTGAGAATAGCTTCCAGATTTACCCCTCCATCTGTGTTTGTTGATCATCCTGAATGAGATTTTTTATCTTATTAACCGAGAATGCTTCTGAGTTTGAAAGTTAATTCAAAGACCTGAATGTTTTCTGTAGGGATTTAGTTGCACGCTGGGATATAATAACAACGTCTTTGAGTGTTGGTTCTGCCTAACCCTGTGCAAAACTGCAGAGCGAGTTCTCTCTATTGAACCTCTCATTTCTCCCAGGCACAACTGATTGTAAGGCTGATTAATAAAATACATCTTTCTCTAATTTTGCAAAGCAGCTATGTGAGCTATAAGCAGCTAAATCAGGACTGGACCACAAGGAGGACAAATAAAACAACCCAAGATAATTGAGACCAAAATAAGCCTCATATCCTGCCAAAGGTAAAAATAAATGTTTTCATTGCTTTATTCAGTAGAATATAATAAAATCTTACAGGCTGCCCGAAGTGTGTCACTATACCCACATTTTTCCAGCCTGTACTGTGTGCGGCTATTATATTTTCGTTTTTACAAGACATATTGATTAGTTTGACTTATTCCTGCTGGGATCCAAATCCCTTTTCATCAAAACTCTGCAATGAACACCACAGTTACAGAGTTCATGTAATATTTGGTAAAGTATTGCTCATAAATACATTGTGTAACTTTAAACTTCTTTTCTGATGTAGTAGTAGGTGGACAAACACTGTATGTGTGGGTTTAACATGCATTTTTCTACAAATTTTTTACAATCCTCACCGTGAGCACAAGAAGACATACAGAAAGATTTTTTAAAAAAAGATATAAATAAATAAAATAAATGTTCTGATTCACACAGTAAAGGAAAGCTGTGGTTGTGGAGGAGGGAATTTTCTGGCTTTGTAAAACATCAAGCTCTCTGCAATAACCACCAGCTTCTGCCTCTGCTTGTTTTACTATAGTGTGGGCCATCACCTCTGGTTTTCTTTTTTCTGTTTGCAAACAGATGCTTCAATGCATCAATCTTTTGTCTCCAGCATCATCAAGTCATAGCAGATCAGAACGTGTAATTAAAGAGAAAAGATATGCTAAAATTCAGTTTCTTGGAAGTTTTATTTATTTATTGTGACTCCCTCTTGATTATTTTATTTTCTAATATAAAGCAATGTTAGCTTTCTCACTCAATTAGCACTAATGTTGAGGCAAAGGTTGTAATATCAATGGATTTTAAACAATAAACTTGTTGTTGTATTATGGTTTGATGACTGTGCCTGTAGTAGAAATAATTTTGAAATAGATGACAGTTGTAATAGTCCAAAATATGTTCATGGTTAAGTTTTTTTTATTTATTTATAGAATTTATGCTACAACCAGAAAAAAGAAAAGTATCTACAATAATGACAGGATATAAATTTGAATGTCAAAAATAAATATTGAGTTCTGTTCTTTTTTATCACAAGATCTTCTTTAGGGCCAAGGATTTGTTTAATTGGAAGCAAACTGAAAATAATGAGATGGCAAATGATTATAGCTAATTAAAATGCTTATTACTAATGTAAATATATCAATTTTATACTCATGCAGGCAGTTGTTAATATAACAATTCACCTTTTTTCATGTTTTACTTCTTAAGAAGATGATCATAATAGTAAATTAAATTTCAAAAGGAGTTCCTTTGTCTTTTCTTTTTAAATGTATCTGGCATACTTGTTCCAAATATAACAAGGTAATTTGTTAGTGTTTCATAAGTCAGTATACTTTAGTACCCTAAGAAATATTTTCACCAAGTGTACATACAGTATGCAGACGTTCTGTGCATATCCAGATTCTGCAAGAAGCTGGTTAATCAATCACAAATACTGCAGCCTTAGTTTATAACCATTTTTGGTTCCCTTGTCTCCACCGGTGCATCATTTGCTGTTTACCCTTCCGATATGTAGACTGTCGCTTTCTGTGCTCCCTGCCAGATTTTCCCTCATTACACCGTCTTTCATTTCTTTCTTTCTCAGGCCAACAACTTTATGACCTTTACATTCTCTGCAACCTTATTTGTTACTTCTTGTTGGATTCCTTCCAATGCAACAGTTTTGGCAGTAATTTCTCTTAGTTGGCATAAAAGTTTGCCTTCAGTTCAAAGTATGCTTCCAAAAAATAAAAATCCTCTTCTGAACTGTCTATAAAAAAGTTGAACCAATAAACATTTTTACGAAATCTGCTGATCTCTGGTTTACTTGACGTGAAGATATACTTCAAGAACAAGACTAAAGTTTTCACTCAGGAAGTGAGTGGAAGCAAATTGCTCACAGCAGTGACCACAACCCTGCTGCCCCTAAACTCCCACTGCAGGTCCAGAAAGTAAACAAAGTCAATTCTGATACATCCAACTTTTAATCAAAGAAGCATGGAAATAAAAAACAACTTATTTTGAGCAATTGATGGCAAAAAGGTGAATAAGAAATAAAAAAATATGGTCGGCTGAACGAAGCTGATTTTTACACCCACCAGAGATGGCTTGAAAATATTCAATCAGTCATTTTCATACAGTTTCAACTTTCTTGCTCCTCTTTGGTCTGAACTAAAGAGCTACTCCTAATGTTAATAGACTTTACACTGATCTAGCTTCCTCATACTCTCAATATGTGTAATAGAAATATTAAGACATTTATTTCTACAACTTTAATATACATTTGAGGAATATAAGCAGCATATAATAAGTTCCAATATAAGGGAAGATTTTCCTAGCATTTAAATGTGTTGTTGCCAGCTCACACTCTACAGTGTAGTTTAAAGACTGCGCTATAATATTAATATGGTTTACATAAGTCAGTTTATCTGCAGCATTACTTGATTTTCTTTTATATTTGCAGATTTATCTGTTGTGACTAACTCTCCAGTGGTTGGATACTTCAGAGAAAATGCACGTTATCAGGCTGAGGCGCCGGTTCAGCCGCTCATTGTTATCATAATTAGCTGTGACTTTGACTGTGAACACAGACTCTGATTAGACTAAGCAACACTGCCTTGAATTTGGTTTAGGGTTTTGTGCAAATTAGCATCCTTCAAACTCTGAGCCTGGAAGACAGGACATTTCACAGGGAGAAGAGGCATTCTGCTTCGGTTGCGGTGTGAAAGAGTTCTCTTGAAGACACTTAAAGCTACTTTTAGATTCCGTTTGTTCAAAAGGAGAAAAGTTGAAAACATTCCCCCAGTTAGGCAGAAGTCAACTGCAGGCCGGCTTCTGGGACAAATTAAGGATTCTCGGAGGGTTTCAGCTTGTAAAAAACAGCATTGGTTGTGCATTATACAAACTGTAGAATATCTGTAATTACTTTAGAAATTTGTGCCACCTCATGATTTCTTAGCACAAAACATCATAAGCAGCTGGCCAAACAAATGTCTTGATCCTGAAACAGTCCTTACTCACCAGCTGCCAGTAAATACTGGCTCACAAAGCGAATGTACAAACAGCATTGATTAGATTTCCCCTGCTTTGCAACAGCAAGGGTTTGTGACTAATCCCAGATACCTGCCTGGTTGAAACAAAATGTTTCCTGTTGCGTTGGTGCTTGCTGTGTCGGGTCCTGTTACATCTGAAGCTGTGTTTTAAACCACATGTTACACAATCGCGCGACATGACAACCGCCGTCAGGGCTGATTTCGGGAGTCTAACCTCAACGGGGTGATGTCTGTAAACACAGGGGCCTTGCTGTCAACTGTCAGGCATAAACGGGCGGCCATGTGCGCCGACAGGTTCGTACGCGCTCAGTGACATGTAGAAAGCTGCTTGTACTCCTCCTAACATCATGCACACAACAGCCGACTTTGAACCAAACTCACCCCTAAGCAGTGACAATGAGGAGGATCACAGGGGAGGGCTGACAAAAGCAAATGTTTACACTCTGTCTCCTGAATAAAGAGCTGCTTCATCTGATGAAACTCTGAGACATAAACTAAAACCCACCCAACGCCAGGAGTAACGTGCCTCAAAGCTCCTCCAGCTGCAGATTCTCTCCTAACTATAGCATACCATCTAGTGGAGGAGTGAGGAAGAGCAGCCGTAAAAGCAAAGATGTGATCAGACGTCACCCACCAGAAACAAAATACAGATGTCAAATTGTCTCAAAAAGGTTTCTAATCACAATCTTTCTGCGTGATTGAAAAGGTAAAACAGGAATAATAGGACTGATGAAAAATCTGCCCAAAATCCAACAAATTACTGAAGGAAAATCTCAAGGGAGTTTTGATTGAGAGTTTTACCGACCGTAATAAACACAAAGCAATTATGTGACTGAACTCTGGAGTAACATCAGAGCCTGAGCAGAAAATCTAAAAGGGACTGTGTGAGGCAGTCTGTGATTTGTAGTTGATTATCAATTCAAACACCACCAGGTGGAGCAGTTAAATATACAGAGAGCCTAAAGTGTGTAAAGTCTGAGCAGTGTGTGTAGAAAGGGCAGAAGCTGAGCAAATATTCAAGTTTTTATATCACATAAAGGTTGTCTAGAATATAAACATTTTAAAAATGGTAGAAATATATGATTTTCTCTAAAAAGAGGGGGAAAAATAAAAAAGTTAAAAGCAAAGCAGCAGGAAACATCAATCCCTCTCCTCTCCACAGACTCGATTAGACTGTGGCTCTTCCTATTCCCCCTCACATTTTTCACTTTTGTATCAATGGTCCTATTTTATTTCTACATCAAACGTCGGATCACATTATTTCAGAAAATCCTTCGTTTTGCAGTAGGAACAATTTAAAACAGCTGCCTTAAAGTTAGACCACACACAGTTGTCAATTAAAGTTGGAAGGAGCGAGGTTATGATCAAGTTGGAATGTTCTTCATTTTTCTGTGAATTTATTGCTAAACCATGTCAAATCCAACCCATTTTCTCACCATATGAGCACTATTTTTTTCCCCATTTGAGTCTAAATCCAGCTTTGACACACTGACTCCTGAATGGAGTGCCTCTTTAATTTGGTCTTGCATTGCTTAGAGCTCAGGGCACAAATCAAGGTAGTCCATTAAAATCTGGCAGGTTAAACTCGTGCCAGACCTCTGCTGTGAGTGAAAATCTCTGCTGGAGAAAGAGCTTTCCACACACAAGTCCACAGGCAGAGGAGGCCAACCGTGAGTAATACTTTAACAGAGAGCACTTACCTGAGAGCCAGTGGGAAGGTATAAGAGCCCCAAGGAAATCCATAATCAGAAGAAGGCGACAGAAAGGGCGAGCCAACAGGAAGAAGGTCAGGAAGGACAGTACGCCGCATGACGAAGAGACAGAAAAAAGGAAGAGAAAAAAACAAAAGGATTAATATGGTAGGATGAAAACATTCAATTATATGCAATAATTTTGAACACATCTACTTATATTTAAAGGTAAGAAAAAACTACATGCATTGCAAAGTCAAAACTCTTATGAAAATGTATCTGTATGACTATTAACTAATTTAGAATATGTTTACTTTTTAAATTGCCTTTATAAAGTGAGGAGGATGAATTAATTTTTAAAAAAGAAAACATTTACTGGTGCCACGCTTATTGCTGCAGCTATAAAATAAATGTACAGCTTTTGTGATTTGTACCGTATGTTGATCTCAATGTCAAAGTGAATGTTATTTATCTAACACATTTAAACCAACAAAGTTTACCAAAGTACTTCACAAAAAAAGGCAGCAAAAGTAAAAAGAAAAAAAAAACTTCAACTAAAAGAGATAAAATGGATGCAATGAAATATAAAAACAGCTAAAACAAGTAGACAAAACTACATAAAAGATCTAATGGGAGGCAACCTCTATATCCATTAAAAACCTATGTAAAAAGTGAGCTTCCAGTATAAAAATACTGTAGAGACTCTGCAGAACAAATATCGAGTGGCAGATTGTTCTAGATTCTAGGAGCTGGCGCTGCAAAACCCCAATCTGCTCAGTTCTTCAATTTTAGCCTAGGTTACACTGAAAGTCCCTGGATGGATGATCTCAGAGCTCTCCACTGGTGATACGACTCAGGCAGTTTCTTTGAATAAATGGTTGCACTAAAGGACAGATGTCCGGAAAAGGACGCGTAGCTAAATCAGCTAAAACTAGAAGGACGTTATTGTACCTTCTGATACTGAGAAACAAATACGCTGCAGCAGTTTGATCCAACTGCAACTGACCAACTAAAGACTGTTTAATGTCAATAGAGAGACAATTTCGGTAATCCAGGCTTGAATCCATTAATATTTTGTTCAAAATTCTTAACTGAAGAAAATATTTTCAATCACATTCTGACATACCTGATAACAGAAAGGTTTTCTCGACTCATTTTACTTGCTCCTCTGATTTGGGCTGATGATTAGGGAGGTTTAAAAAACACAAAAAGTTCACTGTTAGGGAAGCACAGAAAACAGCTGTCTCTTAAGGGAGGGGTGATCAAAGTGTGGCCCGTGGGCCATCTGCGACCCTTGAAGTAGCTTTGTGTGGCCCCTGGTTTAAATGGCACTCCAGCAGACTATTGTTTTTTCTTTGCATGTGATTTCTATTGACAAATTTGTATCATAAATAGAACATTTCAAGTACAAAACAAGTTTTTATTTTATTTGGCGTGTTTATTTTTTATTTACTTACATTTTAATGCCATAGTAAGTAGTGGCACAAATCTCCAACGACTTTTTTTTACTCAAAAACAAACTTGGTCACATCCAATACTAAAAATGGGCTAAATCCAGTTTAAGGGTTTTAAAGACAGTTCTCATGTTGCTAATAATAATATCTTGACCAAGAAGTTAGGAAAATGTGCAACTTTGGCACCCTTTTTTGGACTTTCCATTTAGCAAAAACCTTACAAGTTAATTTGTTGCTGAGCGAGAAAAGAATTCACAATAAAATTACTTAGCATTTTTGAACTGAAAGAAAGAATGTGGCGCCTGGGTTCTTCCAACTTGGCATTTCTGGTCAGATGAATGCTTAGTTTTTCAGTGACAAACTCCAGGTGGGTCAGGTATGAAACAAAAGATACATTTATGGGAAATCACCTTACGCCTACTGGTAAATATGTTTCTTCCCTAAAAATCAATGGGGGGAGGAACAGCTTGTTAGAGAGCATGACATTAGGAGCCCCTTAAAATAGCCTTGGCCAGAAAACTAAAAATATGTCTTCATTATAGGGTCTTTCAACATGATATTGATCCAATATGCATTTCTAAATGGAGAATTGCTATTCCGTTTGCAAAAGAGGGATATTCAAAAGTAAAAAGAGTGTGGTACTTTTCTCAACATGGGTGTTTTCACCCAATAAGAACATGTATTATTTTGATTTATTAAATTTATCATTATTATTCTTACTGATGAGACTGAAGGAAACTGTACATACAGAAATATTCATTACTGAATGCCAAGAAAATTATGTGTAAGCTGGGTTTCTCTGGGAGTCTTTGATTAAATATTAAAGTAAAAAAATGTTGATGGAAATAGTAAATGCCTAACAAATTCCCACTAATGCACAAACTATAGCCTCTCATCTACTTTCAAATCTCTACCCTCTGTCTGTTGGGCATGATTTAATAAGATTATTAGGTTTTGTTGTTCCCAAGGTAACACTTGCCTCTTCACTTCTTGTGTGCCAAGCGACTGCAGTATTTGGCACAGCAGTCAGAACTGGCTTAGTGACAGCCATAGATGATATGGACCAGCAGAAAACAATGCAGAGTTGTACCATTCAAAGTAACCCAAACTTTTCTTGGTGAAAGCCGGAAGAGTTATTTTGAATAACGTCTTAGGCACAAACTGGAATTTGTTTGCAAATTCCAGTGCATTTAAGTTTGACAGCCAAAGCAAATGACACATGATCAAAACAAAAATCTCTCTTTTGATTGCAAGAATTTCGCCTCCACACCGCTGAGAAGAAGAGTGATTGCAGATGAAAAGGATTGGCTCTCCTTGTCTCTTTAATTGCCTCCCAAACTTTAATAGGAACCATTTATCACTGGCTGTAGCCAGGAGACAGTATGTGGAAACTCTCTCGCCTCAGAGGAAAAGTAATACTTTGGAAGGACAAAATCTACTGTTTAAATCTTGTTCCAAAACCACACACTCACCCCTTGACACACACAAACATCTGACAAGATTGGTGTCATCCACTGAGGCTGAGTATGTTTCAACATTTTCCTTCAGATAATAAAAAGATATGATGGAAGTAAAAGAAAAAAAAAAGAGTAACACAACAGTCACTTCCAATATTTTACCAGAAGTCATTCTCTAGTTTTGTTGGAACTGGAGACAGACTGAATAATATCAATCTATGATAGTATTTTCATCTAATGTTGGAAATATGTCCAAGGCCATTTAACTGCATCTGCAGGAATATTTCCAATGATCAAAAATCTGACTTTAATTCAAACGGCTCTTGATTCTTTAAAATATGCAGACAGGCTGACAAAGTTGCATATTTGATTCACTTTTATGACTTTTGCAACAAACCACTTGTGTGCCCGAAATAAACTTGGGAAAGCTAAACACTAAAAAGCAAGAAGCCTTTTAACTCCGGTCACAATTTCTATCTGAACTTACATGGAAAGGCGCCGGGGTTCTCTTTTGTCAGTTTAGAGTCCTTAAAAGCTTCATAAATTAAACCAAATAATTTAAAACAGACTTTAACAAAGCCTTTTTTGGTTCATTCCATTAATTAGATGGAAGTGGAAAGAATTGTACTTTTGATTCTCAAGTGTTCACACCATACAGAGAAAGTATAAATATATAAAACTGTAGATCGGATAAAGCAAAGATAAAGGAACACTACATATATAGTGCAGTTGCAGCCATTTATGTGAGGAGAAAACTTGCAATACATGGCAAAAGTTTGTCATTTAAACTCAATTTGTCACACTTTCCCTCCAAAAAGCCAGACTTTCTCATAATCTATGAAAAACAATCTTGATCAACATGAATTTTCAGCCCACCCTGGTGACTTTTCCCACCAATTTTCAGCTCATTACTTCAAACTGATTAATAATCTGAGCTACAGAAGACAAACAAGCTGGTCCTTCAGAGGTTTACATGACATATAATTATAATTTCAAGTTTCAACAATCAAAGTCATGTAGGCAAACAAGAACAGAGCTGATGTTCAGAAAACTTCAGAGTCTATAAAAGATAATAATCATGTTGACAGAGAATAATTCCCTTAATCAACGCAGTGAAATCTGAATTCAAGGTTAAGCTTCATCATTGGATAATTATCTGCACATATCAATGTAGGAACAGCCACCATCGGCCCAAAAAAGCAATTTCTACTTAATGAAACATTATGCTGAACTAATAAACCAAAACCCCTCGGCTTATCTCATTAGTGTCACTCGTTCACAGTGAATCACACAAGCATCCACTTTGAGTGTGTGATGCCACCTTTTTTGTGGGATTACCAATCCCTCTGAGGGTTTGTCTTTGTCACTGGCTCGGGCTCCACATTGATCTTGAGAGAACAGAATCTCAAGTTGTGCTTGAAGTTGTGTCACCAGAGAGAGTTAATTCCCTCTTAACGTCACCTGAATTGAACAAATCCCCTCGGATGGACCCGGACTATCGAGGTGAGTCAGACTCCATGTGCAAAATGAAGCCTGCTTGTCACAAAATGCTGAGCAATGTTGTGACATTGCCTTTTGATAACAGACAATCAAAAGCAGAACAAAGAACGGGCAGCTGTGTGAAAACTTCAATTAACTGAACACAGGGCGGATCAGTGTAACCAACTAAGGAACTCTCAACTTCCATTAGAAAACTGACTAAATGCCGCCGGCTTCAGAAGGTCCACCAGTTTCTTGCCTTTAAATGCAAACGGAAATATTCCGCAAAGTAAATCTGCAGTCTACTCTTCAGCTAACGTCCTTATTTTTATGGCAATTTAAAATAGTGTTTTTCCATAGCTTTGAGGACAGGAATTGTATTTTATTAAAATTCAGAGCTTTATTACTATAGAGGGGCTGCACAATAAATTAATTCTATGAGAAGCATGACTGCTGAAGATGTTTACCAGATGACAAATTATAGAATTGTACCTAAAGCTATTGAACGCCAAATTCACTTGTGACAGAAAACTAAGTTATTCGGGTGTTTATAATAAACAAATTACATAGGATCAGTTTCAAAAGTTGAATAAAACTAAGGATTTTTACTGAATTCAGCCTCAAATATTCAATATTCAACAACTCCTACAGTCTTGGACGTATTCAACTTCCAGAAAAGATTTTCCCCTCAGAGCATAATTTGCAAGTCAGATTTGGACTCAGGCACACACTGCACAGATAAAAATAATGTTCCACTTGCATGTTCAAAATATGGTCAAGTCAGAATTGTGCAAAAGAGTTTAGAAAAGAGGTCTTTGCTTTGCAGGAACAAGGAAAGGACACAAAATGTGTGCTATCATCTTCAGCATTTCTCTAAATCCATCAATGCGTGGTGGATTTAGGCACATATTCTTGCTGGAGGAGAATAAAGCGGCTATCATGGCTCCCTGAACTGAGCATGTTTTTTAACTCCAGTAAGATTTTAAGAAGGCAGTTGCAACATGCAAACTCAAACACATTAATGAACTGGAGGCCTTTGCCTATGAGGAGTGGGTTAGATTTCTTGGGAACGATGCCAGAAGCTGATATCTGTCCATGAATCAGGTTTTTTTTTTTAAATAGCTGTTTGTATGCTGTACCTAGAAAGCTACTGCAAATTAGCTTTCTAGGTCATTTTAGTTCCAGTTTTAACTTCCCTGCACCCACCTTCATTTTTCATCATCATTGCTTTCATCATGTGTGTCATAAACATCACGCAAGATGTATATATTAAAATTTGTTCTATTAAAGGGATTGTGAGTGTTTTGAAAACATACATTCATTTCTTAGCAACGTGTTTCTTGTTTTCTTTTTAGAAGATGAAATTGCTTGTCTTTTTGTCGACAGTGTTTTGTCACTTGCTTTGGACTTTTGGCTCTGCCTGAATGAGAAAAACGACGTAGAACGTGAATGATAAGCAGACAGCGTGATTTGTTTGGCTATGAGTGGTGATGAAAATGATTACAATTCAAACGAGTGCCTTCGAGACTTTGCTTCTTCCAAGACACAAAGCGTCGTCTACATTATAACACCCTGTACAAACGTCAAGATGATGAAGGAAAAAAAAAAAATCTGAGCTGAGGTTTTCTGCTTTGTGGAGAATAGCTGCAATCAATCTGACTTGCATCAAAATAGAACATCCCTTTGGCAAACACAGCTGCCGCCCCTCTCCTCCCACTAGTCCATATGTGTGCAGCAGCAGATCCATTATACTTTGCTGGCCATGTTTTGCTTTAATTGAAAGTTCCCTTTTTAGAGAAAAAAAACCTCTGAGCATAAATACTAACTAATGCGTCAAAAACAGATGGCACAGTCTGCAAACGTGATTCTCAATAAACTCCATCATGTGTTATCTAACCCTAACCCCATGAAATATGAATGATATGGAAATTTGGGCCAATATCAATATCTCATATCAATAATGCTAATAACTAATCACATAACCACACTAATACAAACTAACCAAACCTTTTGCCTTCCCATCTGGAAACAGACATACAGCATCAAGATGGAAATATTGGTTATTAATATCAGCCCAGTTTTACTTATTGGAATAATACCAATGTGTTAAAAATATCGAACATCTTCCAATACCAATGTTAATGCCAATATATCGTGCATTCCTACAGAAAACTATAAAACATATAATGCCACATCAACTTTATTAATCGCCTTCATTTGATTTGGGAAAATTGACCACTGATCTATTGAGATAATTAAAGTTTCTCTGAAAATACTTTCTTTTTCTCTCCTGCTTGTTATTCAGCAGTCTTTCCCTGACGTGTTTCATTGGGATTTAAAGAGTTTAATCCTTTAAAGGAAAAGCTTTATGTTGATCTGGCTGAAAGAAATTTGCTGAGTGAAACAATTTTTTGCCATTTTTATTTCAAGTCACTCAAGCGGATTCCCCTAAGACATCAAAGTCCTTCAGAAGTCCTTTCAACATCTTGTTCTGTTCACTGAGAGGATTTAGAGACTTCCTTTGTGATTATCTCAGACAAAGTGTGGAAAAGGTTCATCGTTCAATATGTGTTGGGAATTGGGATTTGGGCAAAGAGTCTTGGTCCTCTTAAAAATGCTACAAAAAAACTATGCAATCAATAGCATTATTTTACAACATTTGGCTTTCTTCAAAATTTTTTTGGGTGTAGTTAAAGCTGCACAATACATCTAATTACAGTAGTCATCACTATTTCCATGTGTGCGAAGTTGTAACATTTCTTACATTTCCATCTGATCCAGTTCACTTTCAGACTGCACTGTCTGTCACTTGAGCCAAACTAATTGAAAACAATGTTCACCTCCTCGCCTGTGGTGGCGCTGCACCAAGAACTACTGAAGGAAATGACACAAAAACCTCAGAAGATAACATGAGTGCAACTTCCATTTAGATAAAATGTAAACAAAAATGGAGTGGCGGTTCCATGTACTCTCTTGTGTGTTTTGTAAAAAACGATGACCCATTTCTACTGCTAGAGCTAGACTAGTGCATTTGTTTTGGTTGTATTTACCCAGAATGCCTTGGACTGTAGTCTGCTTCGTCTATTTCACTTGCATCCACATATGCATTTGGACCTCACCATAGTGCACTTTCACCAAATTAGACTAGACCAGAGTTCACTTTTTTGGTCTGCATGAGTTTGATCGTGCAATCACACCTCACAAATGAATCTGACTCTCTAAACAGAAGAGTTTGATTAAAGCGGACTAAACAGGGCTGGTGTGGCTCTTCTCTTAGTGGCTAAGAGAATAAAGTCTACCCTAAGCGAGCATTGTGATAAAGAAAAATCTACAAGTCAAAAAAAAAGTGGGCATCATATTCGTTATAGCAATATTCATCAAAAGTACTGCATTGACAAATCTGCCTGATATGAAGCCCTGCAACATACTCAGGAATAACCTAACATGTTAGTTCTAAATACTTTATTATGAAAAAGCGATGTCACTTTAAAAATGTCATGTAAAACATTTATAAGAGCCAAACTGGACATCAACAACCAAAGGGTCTAGTACACAGGTGTCAAACTCCAGTCCTGAAGGGCCGCTGTCCTGCAACTTTTAGATGCGCCTCTGCTGCACCACACCTGAATAGAATAATTAGGTTATTAGCAAGGCTCTGGAGAACTGATCTACAGAAGGAGGAGGTAATTAAGCCAGTTCATCCCAGTTCATCCCAGTATTTTGTACCTGTGGCACAGCTTAAAAACCTCCAGTCCTCAAGTGACACTTGAGGATTGGAGTTTGACACCCCTGGTCTAGTAGAAACCCTCCTTCAGTACTTTGGGATATTTTCAACAAGTCTAGCTGTTGATCTATAGATCAAGCGTTTCCAGCCTCAGTATCCAACATGTTGTAGATTTCCCAGCTCCAAAACAGCTAAATCAAATGGCTGAAGCCTGCTAGTGACTCATTAAATTGATTCAGGTGTGCCGAACCAAGAAAATGTCTAAAATATGCACAACACTGGCCCCTGAGGATGGACTTTAGACACCACTGCAGCTGAGGCTTCAGACGTTTAACTGAAGCCTCATCAAGCCACGGTACGTTATGGCCTAGTTATAACGCTGCAGTAGAAATCTTGTACTCTGGTTTTACTATAACATGTTCAAGATATTCCAGCCGTTGATGAATTACAGTTGATACTTTATGCGCCACTAGAAAGTGGTCGACTCATTACACAGTGACTCGGCGGGCAATACAAACATAGCAAAGATTAATTATCACAATCACACTTAAGAAAAATGTGCAGAAACGTTGTACCCTCCATAGCAACTTAAACACTGAAACTTTCTTTATAAGGGTTGACAGATTATTGTGATAAATCGCTCAATGGGCAGTGCATGAGTAAAAATGGATTCCAGTCAAACAAAATCTGGTTAACCCAAAATGATTTAGTAGAGGGAGAAAGAAAGTTCCTTCAGAGACAGAGTAGAGACATTAGAGAGATTCTTCAAAACAAAGAATGCATTTTTATTTAATAGATGGACACAAATGTTCCAAAAAAGATCTTTGTCATTTAAGACCTTTGTGTATACCCTGCAAAGACACAAAATCTTACCAAGTCTAGTTTCTAGTGTGAATAGCTTAGAACACTTGAAATGAGACAAAATTTATTTAAAAGTAGCTTTGTAGGTAGAGATAAAGGCTTGTTTTAAGTAAATAATTCCTTAATTTTGATTTAGTACATGTTCTTTTGACAGATTATTTAACTTATAACAAGACATTCTGTCCATGTAATAAGTTAATTTATCTGCCAATGGAGCAAGAACTTTTTCATCAATATTAAGAAATTACTTACTCAAAACAAGTGCGTAATTCTTGCTGAAAGGTTTCTCTTAAGTTAGTTTCTTATTCCAAGTGTACTAATATATTTGCACTAGAAACTAGACCAAAAATACTTAGTAAGAATTTGTGTTTTTGCAGTGTATCAGTGCTTTCTAGTTGGATGCAATGCTTCTATTTACAAAGGCAACAAAACATTTTTTCAACCTGAAATATGGTAAACTCAAACTAAAAAATCTCACCCAGAAAACCCATTCAGGGAGGATTTTGAGAGGCTACGCTCACCTTTGGATGCAGACATACATGCAGATACAACCTTCCAGCAATGTGAAGCATCTTTAATCTGTTCCCACATCCTCTGAGGAGTGCGGTGTCAGCACAGGAGGGGCTGAGGAGCAGGATTACAGCCCAGAGCCTCTCAATTTATTAGAGCCCGGCTGACTCCTGACGCTTGACTCCAGTATTCCAGTTCACCCTCATGTAAATAGGCTCCAAATGAGACAAGACGCAGAGTCGGCCTCTGGTGACGCATGGCCCTAAAATGCAAAAGCGATGAAGAGTGTGTAATGCATAGCGATGGTGTGATAAGAGATGAGCACTAGGGGGAACCTTGGAGAATGAGATAAGAGGAATGGCTAACAAGATGTGTTAGTTTTAGATTTGTTATGTTGGTGCTGCTGCAGTTGTGAACAGATGCTGCTTTGCCTTCTCAAAAGAGGGCATTAAGGCCCAGATGATTTTAAGGCCAGTGGTATGTTGAAGTTGTGCTTTATGGCTCACTTTAGAGCCGTTATGTGCTTTAGTAATTTTCAACCATGTTTACCCTCTTATATACAGTGGAGAGAAAGCTGTTTGAGGAGCAAAAACACCTTGAGCTGTTTGTGTGAATAACGGTGTTTGCTACTCTGACCCAAGGCCCGTCAGTCTCAGAGAAGTCAGTCCGAGAGCTCTCGCTAATCCTGAATTTCTCCTTTCCAAACAGCTCCATGTTTATTTCAATAAGTACAGAATATGATGAAAACTTAAATATACAAACCAGTCACTGGTTTAAGTGTAACAAAGACGTTCAAATTTACACTGGGTGGCACTGATTGTTAGTGTAACCAGGATCATTTTCTATATTAGATTTAGTTTATTTATTTTATTTTCCATTTTGTTAGATTTATTTTTTAAAGGGTTACTTAAACATTTTTTCCTCTTCCCCTTAATTTATTTAACACCAACCAGGCGAGAACAATAGTGTTCTCGCGTGGCTCTGACGTCATGTGACAGCTGCACATCAGCGTCCTAAATTGGCAGCACAGTTTATATGGCTGCAAATCGCAGCTTAGGCAGGAAACGCTGCGGGACTCTGATGTGCAGGTAGGCTTCTGGTCTGTTCCCGACGAGGTTTTCAGATCTCTATTGTCTGTTTTTCAATCGTGTGTGTCTGTTAACTTGCAGCCGGGTGATTACTCAACCAAACGTTGCAAGAATCACGGTTAGTCAAGAGGGAACTGGTGAGTGTTTGGTAGGGAGCTAGTATGCTAGCACTAGTCTTCCAGCCTGTTGTGATTGTATATTGATTTGTTGCGTAACAATATTGGTTGCATAAGTTATATTTACTTATGAAACGTCTGCACATGTAACTGATTAATTAGGTCTGTTTATACAGGCCAGGTGCGTTGCAGATCCCTCGCGCAAGGAGTGGCTGGAGGGATCTTGACAATAGCAAGGATTGTCTGGTTTCACCGACCAGACTGGCGAGCTAAAATAAGCAGGATACCGAAACACAAGACTTATCATCTGGGAACATTCTTCCGACCCAATTGGAGGATCAGCTCAAGTCCCCATTGAAGGAAGTGGATTATTTTGGTTTTTTTTCATCATCAACAAAGACTGGTGGACGTCCTTGGTATAAGGAACTTTAACTTGTTTTTCCTTTACACTATGGACTAATGTGTATATATATTGTAAATACTAAATACAACTCACCAATTTGCACCATCTTACTGTCTCTGTGCTTTACAAATTGCCATCTCCTCCAGTAGCCGAACCTAGCTAGACTTTAAGAACTGTTTGGATAAATTTTAATTCGGATTATTTAAAATCTTGTTAATCCTTGAACGCAATGTGGGTTACATAACTTGGCGAGCTAGCCAGGAGGTTGTTGGCATTTTGTAAACACAAATCATTGTTTTTTTTGTCATCAACAATATGGATGAATTTCAAAAACTCGACGTAAAAATTCCCAACTCTGTTTTGGTTGAAGGCATTTCAGATGAAGATGGTAAAGAGGAAGTATTTGACTTTTTGAAACAATATGGGAAGATAACAAAGACTGAAATCATTTCTGAAGCTGACTCTGAGTTTGAGGGCCAGTTTGTGGTTGAATTTAGCAGTGGTACAGCAGTAGCTGAATTGCGTTCCATTTTACCATATTCATTCAAATCATCTGAAAAGTCAGACACATTTTTCATCTCTGAATTAGCTGTTGTATATGCAGAACATGTTTCACAGAGTAAAACTCATTCTTATTTATTTGAGTTACAGAAACTTGCAAAGCTTTCTGGCATGGATTTTGCAGAGGTGTTAAAATCCACGATGACTCAGATTGGACAATCAGTTGCTGAACTTCACTCAGCTGCTAAGATGGAGGATCCTGATGAGAAGTCTGAGGTTATGGCAGCAGCTGCAGATCCAACAATGAAGGAAGAGCCAACGTTGTCAACCGCCACTGATCCTACAGTTTCCAGACAGAGACTTGAGCAGCAACCTACCTCACGACAGAGACCTTCTCTTCATGATGATGACATCCAACCACCCGAAGTCCAGCGCTACGTGGTGGAACACATTATGAAAACTGAGGAAAGTGCTTACCATCTACAAAGGCTCCGAGTGTTTTCTGGACGGCTGCCTAGACCAGCACATGAAGCAGACTACGAGACCTGGCATTCAGGAGTGGATCTGCTACTAAAAGACCCATCAGTTTCTGAGCTGCAGCGATCAAGGAGGATCGTGGAGAGTTTACTTCCCCCAGCCGCTGATATGCTGAAGCATCTAAGTTCAGATACTCCACCTACTGTATATCTGAACATATTGGATTCGGCATATGGCACAGTGCAAGATGGAGAAGAACTCTTTGCAAAATTCATGGACACTTTCCAAGATGCAGGGGAGAAGCCATCTTCATACCTCCAGCGGCTGCAGGTAGCATTAAACTTAGCCCTGAAACGAGGTGGTGTGTTAGCCAAGGATGTAAACCGGCATCTCATAAGCCAGTTTTGTAGGGGTTGTTGGGACAATACTTTGATTGCTGAACTCCAATTAAAACAAAAGAAATTGGTCCCACCTAGTTTCTCTGAATTGCTACTACTTCTACGTACTGAAGAGGACAGGGAGGCAGCTAAAACTTCCCGGATGAGACAATATTTGGGGTCCAACAAACAAAAAGTAGTCAATCATGCACAATTGGTTTCTGTTGATGCAGGTGATGGTGGAGCAGTTGCTGCTTTAACCAAATTGACTCAGCAGTTGGCAGAACAACTGGCAGATATACAGCGGCAGCTGGCTAAGCTAACATCCACAACCACCCAGCCCAGGACTACATCACAACCTAAAGTAACACACAGTAAGCCGGGTGAAAAAGGGGGCAATACAGTGACATCCAAACAGTTCCCACCAGTCCATGTTAAACCTGGTTATTGTTTCAGGTGTGGTGAAAATGGTCATATTAAGCCACAATGTAATAATGAACCAAACCCTGCTCTTGTTGCCAGAAAAAGGAAACAGTTTGCTCAGCGACAGCAGAACATCTTTCAGAAGAAGTTAAACTAGGCATGGTTCCTGTTGCGGGACAAACCGGAACCAGTCCCAGCCAAACCGGTCCCCTTATTAAAGAAAAGACTGTTAAATGTACAAAACTGCAAGCCCAAGCTAATAAACTACCCACTCAGCTACCCAAAGGTTTGATTGGATCAAAGTGTGCTGCTGTTGTTGACATTTCTGGTCATGTGTGTAACTGCCTTTTAGACACTGGTTCACAGGTGACAACGATCCCAGTTTCTTTCTATAATGATAAGTTAAGCAACCAACCTGTACTGCCTCTGGATAATTTGTTACAGGTTGAAGGTGCTGCTGGACAGTCTGTTCCGTATCTGGGGTACGTGGAGCTGGTCATCACATTCCCTGAAGACTTCATAGGAGTAAACACAGAGGTACCAACTCTCGCTCTTGTGGTCCCAGATACTAGTCCTGACAGGCCATCTAATGTACTTATTGGCATGAACACACTGGAGCCACTGTATGAACAACATCTTAGCAGTAACCATGTACAATTTCAATCCATGGCCCAAGGATATCGAGCGGTCCTGAAACTGCTACAGTTAAGGCACCAGCAAAATCAATTAGGAAATGCAGGGACTGTCAGGCTGTTAAGCACCACTCCAGTCCTTATTTCACCTGGACAAACCATTGTCTTGGAGGGTTCTGTTAAAAACGCCTCTCCATCTGCCAATAAGTGGGCCATTGTTGAACACCCTAGCTCGCCTTTACCAGGGGGTTTATGTGTTCAGAGTTGTCTAATTACACTGCCACAGCATCCACCATATAAAGTCCCAGTGATCATGAAGAATGAATCAGAGCAAGAGGTGTTCATATCACCATTAACCATTATTGCAGACATTGGGTCAGCACCTACTGTTTTGTCACCACAAATCACATCTCAAACCTCACAACGAACCATTTTGGAGTTTAATTTTGGAGACTCTCCTATTCCACCTGAGTGGAAGGAACATATTATCAACAAAATGAACAGCATGCCTGAAGTATTTTCTCATCATGATATGGATTTTGGCTGTACAGATGCAGTTAAACATACCATTAAACTTAATGATGAAACGCCTTTTAAACACAGAGCAAGGCCAATCCATCCCCAAGATCTGGAGGCAGTCCGTGAACATCTTAGAGACCTGTTTGGAGCTGGCATTATAAGAGAGTCTAAATCACCATTTTCCTCTCCAATAGTTGTGGTTCGGAAACGTAATGGTTCCGTCCGGCTATGCATAGATTACAGGAAACTGAATCTTCAAACTATCAAAGACGCATATGCCCTTCCTAATTTGGAAGAATCTTTTTGTGCTTTGACAGGGTCCAAATGGTTCACTGTGTTGGATTTAAAATCTGGCTATTATCAAATAGAGATGGCAGAAGAAGATAAGGCTAAAACAGCTTTTGTAACTCCCCTTGGATTTTGGGAGTGGAACAGGATGCCGCAAGGAATTACAAATGCACCTAGCACGTTTCAGCGGCTAATGGAGAGATGCATGGGAGATCTGCATCTTAAAGAGGTCCTTGTCTTCCTCGATGACATCATCATCTTCTCTGCCACTTTGGAAGAACATGAGGAACGGTTGCTGCGTGTGCTCTCCCGGTTGAAGCAGTTTGGACTAAAGCTCTCTCCAGAGAAATGTAAGTTTTTTCAGTCATCTGTACGTTATTTGGGACACATTGTCTCTGACAAAGGAGTTGAAACTGATCCAGAAAAGATTGATTCTTTAAAATCCTGGCCAGTCCCCCGCAACCTTAAAGAGTTGCGATCTTTTCTGGGTTTTGCTGGATATTACCGAAGATTTATTAAAGACTATGCTGCTATTGTCAAACCACTTAATGAGTTAACCCGTGGTTATCCTCCTGCCCGCAGCCCTGCAAAACTGAAGAAACCAGAAGGAAAGTACTCGGATCCAAAGCAATCCTTTGGAGATAAATGGACTAGCCATCAGCAGATTGCTTTTGAAACAGTCATTTCCAAATTGACTACAGCACCTGTTCTTGGGTTTGCAAATCCACAGCTGCCATACATTTTACATACTGATGCCAGTACAAATGGGTTGGGAGCAGTATTGTACCAAGAGCAGGAGGGCAAGCTGCGTGTTATTGCTTATGCTAGTCGAGGCCTGTCTGTCAGTGAGTCAAAATATCCTGCGCATAAACTGGAGTTTTTGGCCCTGAAGTGGAGTGTTACTGAGAAGTTTCATGATTACCTCTATGGGACTAACTTTACAGTTGTCACAGATAGCAACCCTCTCACTTATGTTCTTTCTTCAGCCAAGCTGGATGCTACAGGTCACCGGTGGTTAGCAGCACTGTCTACCTACTCATTCCAATTGCAGTACCGTGCTGGAAAACAGAATTTGGATGCTGATGCTCTGTCCCGACGCTCACATGAAGATATTTCTAGTGACCAGCACTGCCGAGAGAGGGAGCTCATTCAACATCTGACCAGTCAGTTGGGTAATGGTAAAAACACCCATGACATTTCCCCTGAAATTGTGGACGCCATCTGTCAGAGTTGTATAATCCGAACACAGAACCAAACTGAACTAAGTCGATCTGTCGCACTGGTTGAGTCTCTATCTGTCTCTGTTAACTCCATCCCTGATGGGTTCAGCAATGAAGAGTTGCATGGCTTGCCTCTAATCCCCTCTCTATCTCAGGTCGATCTCCAAGAACAACAACAAGCTGACCCTGCTATTCGTGAGGTCATTCATCAGCTGGAGACTGGGGAGAAGGTCCTTCCATCGGTTCGAGAGGAGCTATCTGACCTTCCTTTGCTCCTGAGAGAGTGGAACAGGTTAGAGTTGGTGGATGGAATCCTATATCGGAGAAGACATGATGGAGATAAACTTATCTACCAGTTAATCCTACCGCCCAAGTTACGACCAACTGTTTTAAAGAGCTTGCACCATGATATGGGGCATATGGGCATCGAAAGAACAATTGATCTGGTGCGCCAACGCTTCTTTTGGCCCAAAATGACATTAGAGGTGGAGACTTTTGTCAGAACCTGTGGTCGTTGCATAAGGCGTAAAGCTCAAATAGAAAGAGCAGCTCCATTAATAAATATTCAAACAAGCCGACCACTTGAACTGCTATGTATGGACTTTTTAACCATTGAACCTGACAGTAGTAATACTAAAGACATTCTTGTTCTTACTGATCACTTCACCAAATTTGCAGTTGCCATTCCTACCCCCAACCAGAAGGCAAAGACGGTTGCAAAGTACCTCTGGAATGAATTTATGGTTTATTATGGAATTCCAGAGCGTATACATTCAGACCAGGGTACAGATTTCGAGTCCAAGCTCATTAAAGAGCTCTGTGAAGTTGTAGGCATGAAGAAAAGCCGTACTACCCCGTACCACCCACGAGGGAATCCAGTCGAGCGCTTCAACCGCACTCTGCTCAATATGCTTGGAACCCTGGAAATGAAACAAAAGTCAAAATGGCGAGAGTATGTCAAACCTTTAGTACATGCATATAACTGTACAAGAAATGTGGTAACAGGGTTCACACCTTATGAACTCATGTTTGGTCGTTGTCCTCGTCTTCCTGTGGATTTGGCTTTTGGTTTACCCGTCAGAGAACAATCATCCATCTCTCATTCAGAGTATGTTAAGAATCTGCAATCCAGCCTGAAAGAAAGCTACAAACTAGCTTCTGAGAATGCCCTCAAATCAGCTGCAAAGAACAAGACCCGTTTTGATCAGAAAATTACACCATGCAGTTTGGAGATAGGAGATCGAGTACTGGTTCGCAACATCCGTCTGAGGGGTAAGCACAAGCTGGCAGATAGATGGGAACCAGGGGTGTACAAAGTTGTTAACAGAGCTGAAAATGTACCAGTTTACACTGTACAACCTGAACACAAAGAGGGACCAACTCGTACTTTACATAGAGACCTGTTGCTTCCTTGTGGTTTCCTGCCAGTTTGCTCCACAGAAGACCCTTCCATCTCCATGCCTGCCTCACAACGAAAGACTCGCAGCCAGGATGGTTGCCATCCAGATGTTCCTGATGCGATGCAGGAGGATGAGGATGCTGAGCCATATGTGCCAGAAGTTTCCATCCCATCCCCAACCAGATTCAGTGTGAAGGTGAGAAAATTCGAGTCATCACCCGAATCCATTACTTTGCAGCCTATTTCACCTTTGGCTCAAAGTGATGCTGAAGCACCAGAGCATCCTGTACCTCTAATTCAGAGTACAGACCTTGAGACTGCTAGTCCATCTGAAAATGAAAAATCCTGTTTAACAACTGATTCATCACTGTCTCACTATGAAGACAAGCTACCTGTGGAACAGATTGAGGCAGAGGAACTTTCTGAACCACATGTAGCTGAGCCTGTGAAAGTACACATGGAGGGAGAAGTACCTGACGAACACTTACCTGAAGTTCAAGAACCTGACGCTGAGGGTCATCTGGTCGTTCAATCTGAGTCATCTATAGGTCCTGCAAGTGTCAGCTCACCCTATAACTCAATTGAGTCTGAAACATTGCCCAGGCGATCAGATCGACAGCGTCAACCTCCTAGTCGTCTAACATATCCTGTGTTGGGTAAGCCACTCATTTCAGTAGTTCAGGCTCTATTGCATGGTTTGGCAAATGTGTACGCTGAGGCTCTTAGTCAAGTTTCTAATGTGAATATCCAGAAAAAAAAATTAATTTAAATAACCCTGCAACGGGACGTGCAGGAATTAAAGAGGGGAGGATGTAACCAGGATCATTTTCTATATTAGATTTAGTTTATTTATTTTATTTTCCATTTTGTTAGATTTATTTTTTAAAGGGTTACTTAAACATTTTTTCCTCTTCCCCTTAATTTATTTAACACCAACCAGGCGAGAACAATAGTGTTCTCGCGTGGCTCTGACGTCATGTGACAGCTGCACATCAGCGTCCTAAATTGGCAGCACAGTTTATATGGCTGCAAATCGCAGCTTAGGCAGGAAACGCTGCGGGACTCTGATGTGCAGGTAGGCTTCTGGTCTGTTCCCGACGAGGTTTTCAGATCACTATTGTCTGTTTTTCAATCGTGTGTGTCTGTTAACTTGCAGCCGGGTGATTACTCAACCAAACGTTGCAAGAATCACGGTTAGTCAAGAGGGAACTGGTGAGTGTTTGGTAGGGAGCTAGTATGCTAGCACTAGTCTTCCAGCCTGTTGTGATTGTATATTGATTTGTTGCGTAACAATATTGGTTGCATAAGTTATATTTACTTATGAAACGTCTGCACATGTAACTGATTAATTAGGTCTGTTTATACAGGCCAGGTGCGTTGCAGATCCCTCGCGCAAGGAGTGGCTGGAGGGATCTTGACAATAGCAAGGATTGTCTGGTTTCACCGACCAGACTGGCGAGCTAAAATAAGCAGGATACCGAAACACAAGACTTATCATCTGGGAACATTCTTCCGACCCAATTGGAGGATCAGCTCAAGTCCCCATTGAAGGAAGTGGATTATTTTGGTTTTTTTTCATCATCAACAAAGACTGGTGGACGTCCTTGGTATAAGGAACTTTAACTTGTTTTTCCTTTACACTATGGACTAATGTGTATATATATTGTAAATACTAAATACAACTCACCAATTTGCACCATCTTACTGTCTCTGTGCTTTACAAATTGCCATCTCCTCCAGTAGCCGAACCTAGCTAGACTTTAAGAACTGTTTGGATAAATTTTAATTCGGATTATTTAAAATCTTGTTAATCCTTGAACGCAATGTGGGTTACATTAGCATCCAGAAATTATCTTTTTATAATGGAGAACTGCTTTCAGAGGATTAATAAATGTGTTGGTTCTCTCATCTCCTGCTTTTTCTTTTTAGCTATGAAGCCCAGCTTTGTTATTCCGTCGCCTTACTAAGTGAAGTTGGAAAATATCGTTAAAGCAGTAGTGACTTCAACAGTTAAGTTTAGGTTTTCATTTATTTATTTGTATAGCAGATTTTTCACAGTTCATCATACTGGGCAGCATCCCTTTGAGGTATTTCTCAGACACTATCAGATGCACAAGATTCCCATTTCTCATGTGTTCTGCACAATATAAATACTCTAAGACAATTTGGCCAAAGACTGGAGCTGGTAATGACACGGACATTGGCTTTCAGTTTGCACCTAAGATAAAATTATGTGTAAAGTATCTCCATTTTATTGTATTTCTGAATCTGGACAGATTTTTAAAGCAGTTTAAAACTTACAGAAACACATAAAACAGAACAGAAACATGTCGGTAAGACATCACCGTAAAGTCACATTTGCAAGGGGTATGACCAATTGTGGGCCTAACTGTTTCTCTGGGGATAAAAATTAGGATGAATTTATACTAGTTCACGTTAAAAGCTAATCACTATGTTTTGGCACACAGAGAAATGTAGAAAAATTACAACAAATGTAATAAATATTACTTTTAAAACAAAGTGTAATAAAATTTGGCTTAAAATTGCTCTAATATTGCCAGAAATTAACTGACTTGTACCTGTGTGTTTTTGTTTTTAAGGCAGACTGGTTCAGTTGCTTTGGGCATTATAAAACTATTAAATTCTAGTTTGATTTGGGTAAAGAAAGAAAAAAATCCCAATGCAATAAATACTTTTTGTCCACTTAGTGTTCAGTAACAATTGCATTGTTACACAGGCGACAAATAGGCGTATCATAATAAAGCTTAGGCGTTATAGCCTAAATTAATAGACATCTGATGTTACTATATCATTCCTAATACATTTAGTAACAGCTGTCCTCATTCATTCCTTACCCCAAAACCACTAACTGTGTATTTTCTTTCCAGTTTTTAAGATAAATGTCAGGCAGACAGTGAACACAATCTCAGAAATGTTGCATTTATTAAATGATTAAGACCAAAATAAAATAATCGGAAGGAATCGTAAAGGAAGGACAAGAAGGAAAACAACAACCTTGAAAGAGTTTACAGTGCAGAAAAGGGCGGCTGACAGATGAAAAGCCTTGTTGAGGTTTTCTATGAAGGCAGTCATATTTTAATCTGCAGGAAACCATGACAGCTATCTTTCCTCCTGTCAGGGGGGAAGATGAATGTTTGGACAGACACGCACTCAGAGACACAATATCTCATCTTTGAGGTACCTGAATATTTAACAGCGAAGTAGTGAGTAGGAGAATTTAGAGTAGGTGTTGAAGAAAACACAAAAAGCTAACAATGTAACTTTGATCTTTCAGTTACTGAGAGGTCTGTGAAAGGTCTACGTATAAATATTACATAAGATACACAGGAGTACACAAAACCCAACTTGATTTTAAGCTCTTCTCAGGAAAAACTATTCTTTTTCTTATGTCTTTACATCTGTATTGATTGTTCTTTGTAAATAAAGAAAAATAATTTTTTTGACATATCAAGATGTGGACAATACTTGATCATTTTTCATTTTGACGAACACAAAAGAACACAAAAGCACATACCAGATAGTTTGTGGTGAACACATCAGTGAATCTAACACCCAAAATTAAAATAACTGCTGGACAACCAGCCACACCATCTGCAGGAAGGATGAATCTAAAATAAAACATTTTAGAAACACAACAAACAAGGAAACATGTTTCATGTTTTTACTTGCCAGTGGAAGGTGAAGGGCTAATCGTTCAAACCCTCATCAAAATACCATCTAGAAAGTTTTCTGACTCAAACTGCAACCACCTCACATTACAACATCAAATCAAAGCAGAGGCACATGGACAGCTAGTGCCACAGAATCTTAAATCATCGAAACACATAAAATTGATTTTATGATGCATGGCAGCTAGCGTGTTGTGTGATCCAAAAAAGAGGAATGACAGAAGAGTCTAAAAGTGGATGAGTTGTCACAGAATTTCATAGATAAATAGATTTAGTTTTAGTTACACATAAAATAAAAAGTTAGACCAATTGCTACCTGTTGGCTTTGATACAGAAATGCATTTTTTCTGGATTTATTTAATTGCAAGGACTCGTTTTTATGACAGGTGCAAAGATGGGTGGCTGTCCTTTACAGATACAAGATTAAAAATGCTTTGGTTGTCAATAATGCAGTTAAATCTTTGCTGATATTTTATTTCACAATAACAAATTTTACTGGACAATAAGTTGACCCCAGAAGTTATCGCGATAAACGATATATTGTTGCTTTGAGACAACTTTCAAGCAATATAACAGTCAAGGCATAATACTGCAAGAACGCATTCTCAAAGATGAATAAACTTTAAATTTCAGTGAACATTTAACACTGGAAATGTGTTTAACACTGGACATTTTAAATATGAAAAATAAACAATAGAAAAAAAACAAATAAAATGATTTATGATCTCTGTAAACAAAATTATCCTTCAAAAAAAAGGGATAGTTAAGAACAAAACAATAGTTTGAAGACTTTTATCATCCAGTTTTTGGTAGAAAGAGAAAAATGATAAATCATGCAAATGAAAATTATTGAATTTATTTTGATTTATCATCCGATTAATTGATTTATTGTTTATCGTGACAGGCCTGCTGATATTGTTTTGCAACATTAAAAATAATACTTTCCTGCATTATTAATCAGGCCAGTAAAATCCCAACTTCAGTTTTAAAGCTCAAAGCCTGAGCTGCATCAGGATAGCCGCCCGGCACATTGGACCACTTCCCTTTGCAAAGTGCTATAAAGTTCTGCCTGTAGTAATCTTTCAGTCAGAGCATTTAATTGTTTCTTCAAATTATTCATTGCATGAATTGGTGCGTATTGTTTTGTGATTTATGCTTTTAATGTGTGCTTATATTTATTGAGATTCCCATAAGCTTCGGCAGCATGCTGCATCAGCGATTCTTCCTGGGGTCAGTTTACATTAAAAAGACAAATTACATTTACAAAACATTATATCACAGATGAAGTATTAAATAACACGTTCTATTTTCCATCACTTTAAAAGAAAGACACAGACTTTAGTTTAGGATAGGGCAATATTTTAGATTTTCCTTACATAAAAAAATAATAATAATTAAGCTCATCAAGGGAAAATTTCTGTCACCCCTGGGAAAGACGAAGCACATCCATCCATTTATTAATCCATAATACTAGATAAAATGACTCTCCTCTACTGTCACCTTTTATTAGCTACCATTACCTTTTAGGCTTTAATCTCATCATCACTGTTTATGCATTCAGAGCCTATATATGCCCTCCACTAATACTTTTTTATTTCTATTTTTGTACTAAAGCCTTTTTTAGTTTCCTCTATATTTTGTAGAAAAAAAACCCAGAAAGATTTTTGCTTAACTGCATTTTCTGTCCACAAAATGTGAAGTGAAACTGTACAGGTTCAGTGCAATACTTACATTTCATGGAGAAAAAAGCAAACTGTCTATATGTGCTACAAAGACTCTCTTATTAAAGTTGTGTCAGTCAAGCTGTAAGACTTTCAGAATCATTCTTGAAATCCTCTCAAAGATATTGCTTGCTCTTGCTTCACGGTACCTCATGACCGTCACATTGAAACCAGAATATTGACTTTAAGCTCCTCAAACAGAGAAATTTCATTTTAAAACAAACCAATATAAATTTGGTTATTATTTTACAATAAAAAGAATTCAAATAAAACTGAAAAAATTTAATATTTAAGTTGTTCACAAAATTATTTGACATGGTAATTATACACTGCACTGGAGGATGAATACTATCAAAATGTATTTCTGCCTCCTTACTCCTACTGTACCTTATGAACTTATTGAAACTGAAATAACATCACAGCGTTCAGAGGGATAAGTAATAAAACTATTATTTACAAGGACAACCTAGTTATGTCAGAAAAAAGCTATTTAGATCCCACACCAAAAATATAAATCAAATTTCTCAGTTCTTTTGAAAAGTTTCCCACAAACCAAATTTAATAATAAAAGTTGAGCATATTTTCTTTTTTCAGTTCACTGCTTCTCTCTGCACAAGTGAGTCTCAACAGAGGACTTTGAAGTGGAAATGCAATACACACCAGGGTTCAATAAACACAATATATTGATGCAAAAGCTTCTATCTGCAACACACAGAAGTTTATCACATCTGCTACAGCTAGATCTATTTATTACACTGATCCTCTTCAGCATGTAAAGAGAAAAGATATCTGAGCTTATTTATTTTTCTAGAGTGAACATGAAACTTTTTTCTTTGTCTATAGCATGAATTATATGAACAGTCAGAGTGTAGGTACTTATTTACAGTATTAAGATAAAATAAATTCAGGCATAACAGTAGACCACCTGAACACCTGAAGTTGCAGCAGACCTTTAGAACAGTGGTTCTCAAATGGGGGTACGTGTACCCCTGGGGGTACGTGGAGGTACTGCAGGGGGTACGTGAAGCTTTTCAAAATATCTTTAAAAAATCAGTAGGCTCCTCATAATAAGTCTTGGGAAAAATTATTTTGTAAAAAGTTTGATAAAATATAAATGTGTGTTCATGCACTGAATTTTATATTCAGTATTTAGTTTCAAAATCCTTTAAAATAAAACGGTTTGACTGGTTTTATACCTTCCTGGTGGTCACTGTCTTCTGTTTTTCTTTTTTGTTTAACCAAGCAATGTTTGCAATATGGATGTATTTGTCAGGTTCACTGATATACTGTAAGTTGTTTGGCTTTAATAAATCAGACAGTGATTTTACAGCACTGTACCTCTTTTTAATTCCAAAAATGTTTTGCCCGTGTCAGGGGGTACTTGACTAAAATGATATTTTTAAGGGGGTACATCACTGAAAAAAGTTTGAGAACCACTGCTTTAGAAGACAACCAGATCCCACCTAAAAAAAGTTAGAAACAACTAATACAATAACATGTTTTTGAATATAATGTCAGTTGTTTCTATTTTTGTTAAATTAGCAAAAATAATCGGCACATACAGTCCACTGCACTAAACCCCATTAAAAACCTTCTGGTTTTCCACCAAATATTTCTGAACTCTTCCTGAGATCAAACATTAGTGTTGTTTCTAAATGAATATGAACTTCTTTTTTTTTTTTTTGCATTATTCAACATCTGAAAGAACTGCATCTTTTTCCTTATTCTGACCATTTCTCATTTTCTGCAAATAAATACTACATTTTTGCTTGAAATTTTGGAGACATGTTGTCAGTAGTTCATAGAATAAAAGAACAATGTTCGTTTTACTCAAACATATACCTATAAAAAGTAAAATCAGATAAACTGATCATTTTAAGTGGTCTCTTAAAGCTGTATATGCTGCACACACATGGTAAACCGTTTCTCTCTCAATTCTAATCTCAGCAGATCAGAACCAAAACAGTTTCTAAAATTGTTTTAAAGCAACAGGATCTTCTAACTTTTTTTGCGATATTCAGTGTAGCAACTTTTCTTCTTAACCAAATAAAGAAACACATTATTTCTGGTAATTTTATGAAACATGAATAGTCTGATAAAAAAAAAAGTTTAAACTGTTTTGATAAAGTTTTTTTATGAATGTTTTTTTTTCTTACAAGGTGAAAATGATAATCTAAAAAAATATGTTTTCTAGCTTCAGATGATCCCAATAACCTGACAAACACAAAGTAATAAACATTACATCCTTGAATACGAAGTAAATGGTGGCATCATCATTTCTTAGACATGAAACGTCAGTTATCCTTGCCTCCTCCATCTGCCTGACTGACTTTTCTCCTAACCACATTAAAAGCTGAAGACAGATGAAGCAGAGAGTGGATGATAAAACAGGGTAGGGGTCATCTTGGCCAACACCGTCTGGAATCTCTGGCCTAGAAATGACTGGCCATTGTGTCAGACACAAAGATGAATAGATGGGGCTCAGATTCGGCTCTGCGTGCTCTCTGATACAGCCAGTCAACTAATATGCTGCACTGTCAGGAAGCACCAGCAAAGAGCAGCGAGAGATGAATTACAAAGCCGGAGCCCGGCTTCCAGACCATCATACATTTGTCATTTTTCTCTAGTTTTCAGAGAAACTTTTCTCTAAAAGCTACAGAGCAAACACAAGGCTGATGAAAATGCCACAAAAACTCACACAAGTGGAGCCAATATGTCCTGTTTGATGTTTGATCAAAAAGGATCAGACAGGATCAGTGTAAACTGCTTACACCAGACAAATGAAACAAAATGTTTTTGACATACAGCTTTTGGTTGAAAACCTTACCTACTGTGCGTAGAATTCAAAATAAATAGGTAATTTGGAAATATTACAACTTTTTAATTAAGGTTTCACTGAAATAATATACAATAGCACAGATTTAAAAGATATTATAAATAATGTGCAAGCAAAATACTACTCAGCATCAGCTTTCAGTAGAATAGAAAGATGAAGACTTTCTAATTGTTTTAAGAGAAACTTTGCTTTTTTGATTTGACTGAAACATCACTATTATTTTCTACCTTAACAGTAATAAGAAAGAAAATCAAAAACACTTTGGAAAAAAATCCTGACATAAAGGATCATAATTCATGCATGAAAGGGGCAAAATTTTATCCTTAATTCCCAACATAGGATGTAGAAAAAAGAAAAGGGCAGGTTTTGGACTTCAGTGTGGGATTTTGATTCAATGGACATGTTTTTTTGTTTCCTTGTTTTTTGTTGTGACTTTTTCCAAGATGTTTTGGTTTTGTTCCATTTTGTGATATTTTGAAAATCTTAAAGTGATGCAGAAAAAAAATGGAGCCAAATGTTCAGTAGCAGAAACCACTATATTTTGTTAGTAGTTAACTTTGTCCTTTAATTCCTTAGCTGAATAGCGTAGTGCACATCCCAGACAAATCAATTATCCTAAATAAATTGTGTGTCTTAATAAAACTATAGCCTTGCAGCTTCTTCGATCCACTATCCTACATTTTATTTTTATTGCTTGTTAGTGCACATCACCCAAATTTGAACTCATCTGCAGAGCTGCCACCATGCTTGCTGTGCTCTATGCCCGCTGGGTCCAATTTGCACCAAGAATTTTTTGACTGAGATAGCTAAACCAATCAACAAGAAAACACAAATTTGCAAGGCCTCTCTTTCTACTTTGATATCCAAAGTGGAAATAAGAAAATGGCTGTGTGTGTACAGTTTGTTAAATCTTTACTTCATATTTGGAGCTTTGCCGTTTAAATATTTCTCTCAATATTTAAACTCTCTCCCTCCCTTCTGAAAACACAAGAGAAAGCATTGATTTAAAAACAGCATGGCGACAAATAGAGGCAAAGTCCAAACAATCTCCAACAGGTGGCTGAGCATCTGTCGGCTTCTCCTTGCTTCTACTTTAATTCCAAGAGATAATCAGCATTTGTCACCACAATTAAGAAAATGTGTTGTGTTTGTATCCTTGCAGTGTGCAACTAGCGACCTCAATGAATAGAGGCCAGTGATAAACAGCGGAGAAGTTGTTGAAATGCAAACGTGCATGCAGACGGAAAGGAAAACAAAAACTAAGCCCAGGCTGCGTGACAAAATTATAAAGCAACATCACAAAAGACCAATTTCCTCCAGCGCAGCACTGTCCAGCTTTCCCATCAGAGTTCAGACGGTGTGTTATTATGACAAGCAGCCTTGGAACCGGCCCAGGTGCTTTGGCTGAGCCGTTGTCACCGCAGGACAGAAGAATCTGTTAGGGCCTGATTTTTCTTCTCCCACCCAGGTGGGGAGTTGAGGGGGGATAACACTCAGACGTCCATCTGCAGTCTGTTGACAGTTTGGCAGAGAAAAGTCGACAACACCAATCACAGTCGCATCACGATCCAGTACCTGACTGAAGGCAGTTCTGCTGCAGAGGGTTCACCCGAAATCGACTCAGAAATGCAGGAGCATCAAATATTAACTAAAAAAAGCTTAATTGTTGGATTTATGACCATAAAGGTTGAAAAACTAGAGAACATCCAGCTCTTGAGTCCAGAAAATACAGTACATACATCATTGTTGCTGCTTTAGCTTTTCACAGTCTTATAAACACCAGCAAGAAATGATATATTACTGGGGAAACTTTTATAATGGAGACAACTAATCACTAAAGGTGCCTTTCAACAATGAGACCTGGAACACTTTTCCCCAAGAGCTACTTCTTCACAAAACCTTCTAATTTTCCCTCGCTGTGAGTTTTTCCACTGTGGGGTCCAAAAACACAGCAATTCATTTAAATTATGTCTGAAATGGTTGGCAAGCAACTCTTCCTGTTGCAGGAGTGATTGCTCCACTGCTGGGTGTGCGAGAAAAAAAACCAAACTATGATTTTCAAAAATAAATCTATAACCGGTGATGCTGGCACAACAATTTCAGAATTAAACAGACTTCCTGTTTTGTTTTTTGTTTGTTTGCTTTTGGAGGTGGAAAGGTGCAGACTGAGCTCTGGTCAGCAACAAAACCTGGAAATTATTTAGACTTTGAATAGAGCAGCAATAACCAAACTGGCACAACCAACAGCCTTGTGTGCCTTGTTTATCAGCCAACAATGTCTTAATGATCCAAAAGAATTGGAAGTCTTTTTATTTGTGTCTCATGGCAAAACAATTCAGAATAAAAGTGCAAAAGCTCCTTTTTGGGGGGTTTTCTGGGGTAAATTACAACCCTTGTGATTTTGTACTGCTAAATACAGTATAAACAAAAGAAAGTAAAAAATGGGAACAGAAAATTTCCTAGAAATTATTGAAATATATAGCTTAATACTACAGCAGGACCCGCAGTAAATCTAACACTGCAGTACATTATGTAATAGCTGCATTATTAAAACAAATTAGCATTCTGGATGAAGGCACCAAGGTAAATTTTAGGAAAACCAAATAAAACATTTGGAACTTTGATAAATCATTAACACGATTAAATTATAAATGATCATAAATTACACAGGAAAGTATCAATGATTTAAGAGCAGTGAAAAGAAAATCACGGTTTTTTAATAGAGAGAGAGAAAATAGGATGGAGCAAAAGTGTTTTTGTTTATTTTCATTCTCTTGAGATTATCAAACACACAAAATATTGATTTCAAAGAAGAACAGAGGAAAAGAAGGAACTTATCTTAAAATTCAAGTAACTTGTCTTAGAAGCATAACCAGCGTCAGAATCTGATTTTCTTTCTTTGTGATGCGTGAAGACTTTTAAGACAATAAAAATGCAGCTACTATTAGAGTGTCTCAATATAATCAGGATTTGCACTGGTTCAGCATGTTACATGCAGCAGATATTGTTTTGAATATGTTTACTGAAAGTGCTCTGTATGTACTATTTACAAAATAAATGACCTAGATTAATATGATAGGTCATTTATCTATGATAATTTATCATAATCTTTTAAAAATACAAAAGATTATGAAGGTGGTCTGATATGTATTCAGCCCTTATAATCTAACACTACTAAAATTATAATGTGTAAGCCGCTGTCTTAAGATGCTAATTTAAGACAAGAACTGAAAAAAATGATTTCTTAAAATAATGTGATGTATATTTACACAGAACTAAAGACAAAAAAGACTTTGATACTGTGACAGATGCAAATTACCCGACATCTTTGTGTTTATATGCCTCATGCTGTCGCCATTGAATTTGATTTTGCTTAAAGTCAAGTTAGAGATTTTAAAATACGTATTACATGTTATGGTATAAGAGACCAAAAAGTTTTAACTACAACAAATGCACCATCTTAATGACAGAAAGCTTAACGTTTTCATGGCTGTTTTGGCTGAAATGTGGACAAGATAACGTTTACACTACAGATTTTATGAAGCAAGAAAGCAACTACGAAGAGAAGGAGAGTCTGGATATGTAGCTTTTGGAGGAGAACCAAAAATTACTTCAAAACATGTAAAACTAGGAATTTAATATATCGTAGGAAAGCAGGAATTAATTTATATATATATATATATATATATATATATATATATATATATATATATTTTCTATTCAAGAAAATAGAAAAAGTTCTTGAATATATATATATATATATATATATATATATATATATATTCAAGAACTTTTTCTATTTTCTGTCTTTGTTGCAGTGATCTTCTTGCCTTGATAACAAGAACTTAAATAGTTTAAACTGAAGAGAATTGCTTCTGCACATTATTCGCCTGCCACTGTCCATGGTGCTGAGACGTTCATGGCACATTTGGTGCTGAGACGTTCATGGCACATTTGGATTTCTATAAATTTTACAAGTTTGCATTTTCAAAATGACTCTGGGCAAAGCATGCAGCACAGCTGCAAACATAATCTTGTGAGAATCTTTGAAAACACTGGCAGAATCCCTCACAATCATCAGGACTTAACTAACAGACGTGACTTTTTGCAGCTGAAGCATAGCAGCTGGTTAGCAGCGGAGGAGCCCTGCAGGGAACTGTAATCTCCCCATTTCTCTTCAGTCTTCACAGCTCAGATGCCCAGGGCAATTTGGACTCTTGTCATCGACAGAGAGACTCAGATGATTGTGCAGGTGGAGGGGGTGTCAGCAGGGAAGAGAGCCAGTTCACAACTTTGTGGAATAGCGTGAGAACGACACCCTGGCTATGGAAAAGTAATGGAACCACTGAGATTTAAGGTGAGAACAAAACAGGGGGAAATATACAATATTATTTCACAACATTTCTGAAAACAGCTGATCATGGCTTTAGTTTTGGAGGAAATACAAACAAGAAAAAGAAAATAGCATTTACCGGACAGTAGCCTACAATTGGGTATTCAAAATTGTTTTGTTTTGGAAACCTGTTTGCACAAAGCTGTAACAATCAAAATATTGATTTAGGGATGTGGTGAAAGAGGACATGAAGTCAGTTGGTGAGAGGATGAAGGATGCAGGGGGAGCGACCAGCTGATACGGATGACAGATGTGGTGACCCCTGAAGGGAAACATTGGAAGAGTAGAGAACTGCAGTGCACCTATTTCATAATTAAATTATTTATTCATTTAATAAATTGTGAGATCCAGAAAGGATAGTCATCTGGTAATGCCTGTCACAATAACTAATTTTGTTGAACAATAAATGTTTGTTTTGACTCCATTTTGCAAGTAGTATATTGGCATTATAATGCAATAACATTTAATTTTGCAAAGATAACTTAACACTAGAAATGGAAGATATTTTTTGAATACAAAGTACAACATGACAACCACAAAAAATAAAGATCGCAACCAAAACCATAAATAAATTATGCATTGCTTCACTTCCTGGAACGTACCAGCAGGATCTCTAAGAAGCAATCCCAATCTGTTTGATTATTTTACAACAGCACTCATTGAGGTTGACAATCCGGCTGAGCCTCAGAGAATGCAGACACTCCTTCAGTTCTGTAATGACCTAAAACAAAATAACCTCACAGTTCTAGCGGGAGGTTTCTCTCTCAACAAGCTGCTTTCACCTCTTTGTGGTGCAGTCTGTACATTACTATGCCTGTCAGCTTGATAAATAAAACACAACCAGTCATCTCCATGTTGGAGGTCAGGCTCCGCACCAGAGTTACGCTCCTCACATAAGACGAAAAGGGAGCAGAAGACAGAATATAGCCTGAGAATATTTTACAATGCTGCAACCATGTGAAAAATCCCATTAGGCTTAATATAACCCCATCACCTTTTTGTTAGTACTGAGGTGACACGGGGAAGACAGAGTGGGATAAAATGATCAACTATACCACATTCTGAAGCTGATGAAAGAGCTGGTTTGATGTTCCAGTACTTATGAGAAAACAATGCTTTCGGATTATCTGCAAATAAAACACTGGTGGAAAAGAAAATCCATTACTATCATGACAACAGTCAGGTCCTCCATTATTTTGTCATGGCTTTGTGTTCTTTCTGTGATTTCTCTTCATTTTCGACCTTCGGTTGTGCCCAGAATTCAATCCGCTTCCTCAGCTACGGCCTCTGAAAGTCCAAGCTGTCACCTACTGCATTTAACTGTCAATCAACAGCTCAACATTTCTTTACGAAGAGTTATTTCAACCTGTTCTATGATGACCACAGTTGAATTCAGTCTGTTTGGCTAACTTTTTTGGACGTATATCCCTATGTTCTTCTTTTAAACAAATACTCCTATTGCATCTGAATATTTCTTACCCTATAAACATGTTTGAAAAAGTCTCAGAAAATCTAATTTTATTCCATGGAATTTTTTTTTTTTTTTGCTTCATTCCAACAAGAGATTTCTTCCGCCTCCCTGTGGTTTTTGACAGCAGTAAAATGTAGTTACAAATGTCAGAGGTGTAACAAAATCCTGCTGTAAAAATAATTCAAAATGTGCTGAAAGTCAAAGCTGCTGCATTTAAGTAAAGCATTTTGAAAAAGAGGCCTGTGGCATCAAATATAGCTTCATGGAAAGTCTAGAAAAGCACTTAAATTTAATTTTTTTTATATGCATCCCAATATTTTCATTAATATAAAACTGATTCTGCTTTTTTAAAATCATTTTTGAAAATCTACATGTCAGTCTAACACTTTTAGCCAGTGACAGGGTGAGAAAATTCTCTTCCTATAGCGACTCCTGATAAATTACTACTTTGTGCAAGAAGTTCAATGTAAACACATAATGAATAAATGTAACATTTACAGAACTGGGATGATTATTTTCAGATTAATAACCTCTTTAGCTCAATAGCAATTGCATATCTACTTAAGCAGATAAAAATGGCAGAAAACAGAAAAGAAAGGGAATATCTTATGCTATAAAACATAGTTCCCCTTTAAAGTGATGTTATAATGTAACTTCAAAACAGCAAAGAAAATCATTAACATTTTCTGACAATGATTTATGTTACCTCCATATTTGTTATTTAATGCTACTGACAAAAAAACAAGCAAAAAATAAGTTGGACTTGACTTCAGTTCTTACAACATCTATATGCAACACGCCAACTGATTTGGTAGTAAGCTTCAATCACTGCGAAAGTTTGTTATAAACAAATCTTTACAATGACGAAAAATTAACTGCTTCAATCTAATCAATGGAAGATCAAAGGATCTGTTTCCCAAACTTATTTAAACCATTAAAGTCAGTTGCACACAAGTCAAGGATCTTAAGACTTTATTTGGATGGTTGCTGCCGACCTGATCTTAAATGATTTTTTAGGAAACCCGATTTCATTAAATTAGACTGAGAACTTGTGCAAAGACTGGACAGGAAACAGAAAGATGGGGATAAAATCTCACAGCTAGACAGTTTGCTAAAATTGGTATGGATCTATTCTCTCTGGGTAATGAATTTCACCAGAAGAAGCTGAAACTCCAGACAGTTTCTATTAAAGGAACGATTTTTTTTCTTTTCCAATTTCCACGACTTCCTGGAAAGAAACATTGAGGGGAAAGTAAAAGACGGGAAACAAGGAGGAGAAATGCAGACGGATGCATCCAAAGACAGTAATGGCAGCTGACAACTGTGTGCCAAAGAGACAGCCAGGAGGGATCCTGTCTTCTTCATTATGAATAGAAAATAAGATTAATGTATGGCAGCATACTGTTCAAAGTTAGGTTTCTGGTTTGGAAATTATGTGTTTATTTAAACTTCCTGTATGTAAGACAAAACAAAGTGATGACAGATGCCCTGGGCATTAAATCAGCCACCAGGACACAATAAGGTTTTGTAATGATAACAAATGGTGAAGTAGCAGATTTGTACACTGACAAATATCAAGAGAATATCAGAGCAAAGATGATTCCACCAGAACTGCAGCTAGGTGTAATTGGCAGACTGAGTCTCACTTCCAGCTGTGCATAATATCACCTTTTAGTTCCAGGTTTAATACTCCCCTACGAATGTCACAGAGCAAACAGCAGGTAAACAACTCAAAGATATTTCAACAAGCAAAAGGGCAAGTTTGAATAGGCAAGTCACAAATTACTGTAATAAATATTACCATAATAAAAGGTTTCATAGTAACCCTAAAAACAAAGCTGCTTACTTTATTGGCTTCTGCTATTAGGATTGTATCTATCAAAGTCACCTAGTCGTCTGCATATGTTTTATCTTTTAGATAATTGTGTAGATGCTTATCAGAGCGCGACAAACTAATATCAAGATCCAGTTTGAGATGATTTCAGCTTTACGAAATGGAACATTATCTCGCTGTAGGTAGTCATCAGAAGATGCGTACAATGTGGTCTTAAGGAAACAGAAATTATCTGCAACAATATTCAGGTTTGCTCCTGTGTAATAGATGCAGGTTGTTATTAGGAATCCTCAGCATAAAAAGAAAATATCCCCTATTATACTAACAAAGTACAGTTTACTTAAAATTGTCTTTTTCAGGCTGAAGTCTAAGTAGACCAAATTAACATTAGAATCTCTTCAAATCCTGTTCCTTTTATTTTCCATTTGACATTGGTTTCACCCATTTAATGAGTCTGCAAAGGTCACTATATGACAAAAATACTCCGTACTCTTCCTTATGTAATGAAACACTGATCTGTTGCAAGACTGTGTGACAGGTGTTCATTTTTATACCCATAGCATCGCTTTGCAAAGTCAGAAAATCAGATTTTTTAAAATGTTTTGTTCAAAGTGTAAACATTTTAAACTGCAGAAGTGAGTGTTTTGGTTTAGTGTGAATTTGTTCAAGAGTAAAAGAAGCAACACAGATTTGGTGCACACTATTAATTTTGCATGTTGTCAGACTAGTTCTGCAAATTCTGAAGCAATATCCTGCAATGAATGATTCATTGTTTCACAGCACTGTCAGAACATAGATTTGTTATTTTTTTTAAATAAAGATATCTCAAAAAGGTCAGGTGGATGATACTTTTAATTTACAGAACCACACAAAGCAGTAATATAACATTTATTGCTAAAGGTTAAAAGATGAACTAGTCAAGGAATTCACAAGCTCTTAATTTATCTACCATTAAACATGAACAAGTTAACTTTCTAAAAAGAAAAACTTCAAAAGGTAGTGATACATAAACAGCTGAAAAGTCATAATGTGTGTTTTCCAAGTATCTCGATTATTAAAATTCCTCAAGGAACATTATCTACCTCAAAGCTTTATTAAATTATATTGTATTATGTAGCACATTAAATAATACAACATAAAATAATAGGGTGATTATTTATGTTGCACAACTCTCTTATTTCTGCCTCTGAGTTGTTGACGACTACTAAGTGTTAGCAGCAGAACATCCAATTTTCAAGTTCAATCCAAAAGGATTTCATTAATTGATAATAATGTCCGGGTTTTTATAATTTTTCGGGGGACCGACAAGAATCCCTAAAATGACTGGCGCGATGCCTGGAGTACGGCAGCCTTTCTCCTTCCGGACCTGCTGCCTGGTGGTCGGCTCAGAGCGAACGCCAATGCAGGTGTGTTTATACAGGTGTGCGGATAGACTGAACACAGCGGGCAGTTGTGCTGTGGATGATTAAAGTAAGTGTAGCTTTACGGGACGAACCAGAAAATAAATGTCATACAATCCTTCATACAAATGGGTGATATAGCACACTGCGGCGGTACAGCTGGTAGTTCTGTGTGTGACGAAGGAACCAAATCCAGTCATTCACATGGACACAAAGGTTTAGAAGCCTTTGCAAAGTGAGAGTTCATCTATTAAATGGACTGCAGATGAATACATAAACTAAAAACTGGAGTTTAGACAATTTTTTAGAAGTGTTTTTATGACCCTACCTCTTTTTTACTAAATTAAATATAATGTCAGATTTTTGTATAATTTTTGTCCTGGTTAACTTCAAAAGTGAGCTATTATTGTAACTGGTTAGTTTTCTAAACTATGGAAAAGTAATTCTTAGAGATGCAAAAATATGAACATTTTAGACAATGTTGAATAGTAATACTGCTAATATGGTAGAATTTACCAATATTTTATTTTATAACATTTTTATTTAATTACTTGATTAATCGTCAAAATAATCATTAGGATACTCCATTACTTAAATAATTATTTAAAACTGCCCTATTTCTAACTAATTGACAATGAAAGCTGTCAATTAAGGCATGATGACAAAATCAGCAGCCAAAAGAAACATTATCCTTTGTCCATACAGTTGTTGCTTATGTTGGTAAAACTATTAATTTTAGCATCAACTTTCAGAATTTAATTAGTTTTTGAGAATAAATTTATGATGCTCAGGTTGGTGCTGTATGACAAAAAAAATTGCCAACTTTCACAATAAAACCAATGAGTCAAAATTGTGTCAGTGAAAATAACATCAGCTGGTGCAAAGCGGAACATTTGCTCTGAATTTACAGGTAACTCATTAAAAATTGTGTCTTCCTCTGCACAGCTCTATAGGACGATTAATCTTCTGTGTTTTTGATTGATGAGATCATAAAAGCTGCTGCACAGTGAGGAAAGAGGTTATATTCTGGGAGGAAATAAAACAGACTGGGATTTTCTTCTGTGCATTGGAACCGCCATCGTTTAAAGAAAATAAAACCAACAAAAAAAAAAAAAACTCCCGGCTCGAGTCAAGGATACTCTCCTACAGAAGGGCCTGTGAGATCTGAATTTGAATTCAAGCTTAAGGACTGTTGATACTCTGGCAAACAAAAGGCAGAAAACTGAGAGTGTACTGCTGATTCGAGTATCACTAATGCCCAGGAGAAATGTGGATGCAACTACATCCCCCAGTGTCTTAGCATTGCGCCTGCATAGAGCCAGCGATGCATCAGGACTACTGAATATGTTTAACAGCTCAACCGTCTGCAGTTCACGCCAGTCATGAAAGGAGTCTGTGCTCACACTAAATAATCCTACTGAACAGTGTGTTTGTGCAGTGGTTGCATATTATCAAGGTTCTATATTAAGATATCAAAGCATCGAAAAACTGTTTCAACTTTTAGAAGCACCAGGTGCAAGTAGCTTTAGAAAATGTTGAAAATACTCAGCTTTTGAGAAAGGAGTGATATACAAATTTGGATATCACAGGACAAATAAAATCTCATAAGAACTCTGCTTTTCTGAAGACCACAGATTGATTTATTGCAGTTTATATGCTTTACATGTGTGATTAAAACTTTTTTGTTAGCTTAGTACTTGAGATATGTCTGATAGTATTTGTTACGACAGTAATGTGTGGTATTGATGAACAGACTAATTATGGATCAATACATTTTACTGTTGCAGATAAATGTTCTGGTTAGGTTTGCACTCTTTTGAATTAAGCTGAAGAAAAATGGATAAAAAGCCTCTAAGTTTTTATTTTAATAAACATAGAAGGGCAAGTTTTATGTCTTGGTACATGTAGGTGTTATTCTGAAAATTATTTACGTTTTTTATTCTATAGTGAAGTGAAAAGCAAAGAAAGATCAAAAATGAAGTCAGGCATGGCTCTACACACATTCACTTCTATATAACTGCTGGAACAAGGACACAAAAGCTATTACGAAATAAAACTCAATTTTCAAATTGTGATTCTTGTGCAGAAAACTGTCTTCAGCTGCCAAGGTTGTTAATTAGAAAACAAATATCAGGTTTCAGGCAAAGGCTACAATATTCAATGCCATGGATGAAATGTTCATTTAGTCATTAAGAGCGTTTTCACACCTGAACTGTTAACTCAAATGCACTTGTGCACATGCGTATACATTTGCCAGTTTCTATCCATGAATATAAATAACAGGAAGAAACCTTGGACAAATAATATTTTAGCATAATGTAGCCTAGACATTTCTTTAAATTAAAGTAAG
Organism: Xiphophorus maculatus; assembly: GCF_002775205.1. Classification (NCBI taxonomy): domain Eukaryota; kingdom Metazoa; phylum Chordata; class Actinopteri; order Cyprinodontiformes; family Poeciliidae; genus Xiphophorus; species Xiphophorus maculatus. Next base: position 5,383,490 of record NC_036458.1, on the reverse strand, counting down.
AACTACCTTGATTTGTTATACTTCCTTCCAGGAAAAAACATGTTAGGATAATTTGCAGATTTATATAAGCCTGAATTCTCCAAGATGAATGTGCCAGGTTTATTGAAAACCATCAACTTAAAATCCTCCGTTATTCACAGAAATCCAAGTCAGCTTTGGCCGTGCTCATCATCATTTGACTCACTAATGGCAAAGAAATATTTCTGTGAGGAATGAAAATATGTTTATTATATTTTCACAAACATTACATTCACATATTTTCCTTAGATTTTATGTGACAACTATAAAACTTTTAGATCTTTATTTTTACAAATAATCTTGAAAGCGTGGAGCTCACCTTACACTGAAATCCCAGCTGCAAAACCTTAGGTTGTGCTTATACCAGTTATGGATATCTAGAATTTTGCCACCATTTCTTTCCTGGATTTAGGTAAAAACTTTGATTTGACTAGCCCATTTTAACATGCACATGTTTAATGCAGTTCTGGTCTAATGTTTGGATTTATGCCTTGATTCTTTCGTCTTTGACAGTTTTGCACATTTTCTCTGTTCCCATTCAAGAAAAGAATCCCCACATCATGATGCTGCCACTCTGGACTTACACAGTTCCTTCTGTCTGGTTCTCCAGTTAACGTTCTTCTTCCCTGGCCTGCCAGCTTATGCATTGTTCCCATTCTCAGATGAAAACACCAAAACCTGCTGACAAAACAACTACCAAACTTCTGAGTAAAACGATTGGGTTTTATTTTAGTGTAAAGGAGGACTAAAAATGCAAGCCACACTTTTCAGATTTTTATGTTTAAACAAGGTTTCAACATACCTTGTTTTTGTCCCCATCAATGCAATTGTGCATCACTTTATTATGGACAATAAATGTACTGTTAAAAAAGTTTCCATTATATTTTAGAATTTAAACAGTTTTCTAAGCATATGAAAATTTTGTCTTTTTGCTGCTATACCAGAAACCAGAGGAGTACTTCATTGTATAAACAACATTTATTTACTTTTGCTTATCTTAGCAGTTTAGTAAAATACCACTTTGTGTGCTTTATTTTTATTTTTGTGGGTCTTACACAATCCTCTAAAATTTACATGATTGTTATAGATCAAACAAGGCTGCAGCTAAATTAATCTTTCATTCTTTATTTATGCATTCATTTTAACTTTGATTAATTATTCAACTCTTTGGTCAAATGAAATATTTTAATAACTAATTAGAAGTTAAATATACAACAAAGGCATAGTAATTAGCAGAGTAGGCAAAATACCACACAAGCTGCCCTACAGGTGGTTTTTGTTGAGTTCTGTGTAATGAACAGAGCGGTTTTAACCAATCTCTGCACATATGGGTCCTTCAAAGATCCATCTAATTAAAGGCCCAATAAACTGAAGTCGACCCATGCTGAGAAACCAAGAGATTATCATAATAAAGGCGTGATTTTTGTGAGTCATTAAAGAGACAGGCTGGTGGACTACTAATGACCCTGACAGCTCGTGCAATTATCCACAGATTAATTCGCTATTAAAATCTCTGTTGCTCTGTTTGTATGCATATGCACGCATACATGCAGTAATGACAGATCACGGCTCTAACAACTGCATTATTAATCATTACGTGACGAAGATGGGTAGCAGAGTCGTGCTGGGAAGGATAGCTTCATAAAGATCAATCAGATCTGTTACTGAGCCTTACAGCAGACGTGTCGTCGCCAGCTGAGTTTGTGCAAAGTCTAAAAACAGAAGTGGCACAAATCTCAGCCTGTAGCCTTCACATTTTTAACTCATCAACATACCATGTACACTCCTAGAGCTGCACAACCAATTTAATGCAATAATCACATCTTTTTACAACCGATTCAAGCACTTGATCAAAACATGAAAAAAAGCTTCAAAGTAGCTGTTGGCCTTCATTGTTTTTTGCTGTCAAAAACAAGAACTTGAGTTTGAATGAAATGCTCTGACGCATCAGCTCATCCACAGTTTGCCACTTGCTTCTGCTGAGGTTAAAAAGTCAGGATTGTTCCATCATGAAGAGTCAATTAAAAATAAATATCAACGAGGGTAAAGATCTCTCGATTGTTTCTGAACTTATAGGTGTTAATTAGATTGTTCTGTTCTAAACCGCTAATTAGGAACAGTTCTGTTCTCCAAACGTAGATTTCAAACAGAGCTGATCTTCTCAATGCAATTTAGACTTTATTAAAAAATAATTAGACACTTTTTGGCTGTCTGTAAGACTCAATATGTGGCATACACACAGTCAAGAGAAATAAAGAACAAAGTCAAATGGAGGTTTAGGCTGGTATACAAGCTGAAACACTGACAGGTTTGATGCTTTGTGAAAAGTCCAACAGTCATGGTCAAGTGAAATCTAAAACACTGCAGCTAAAAATGACAGAACTAAAGAAGTAAATGGAGACAGCTGCTGAGAAAACTTGCATATTTTAAAAAAAACAATTGTAGATCTATGGCTATCAAAAACTGTGCACTCTTCAGCCTTAAGAAAAATCTTGTGCTTAATGAAGTGCTTTTCTCAAACTAGACGTGTTTCCACTGCTGGCCTTTGTGTTGCAAATATTGCAACTTGCATAATTTGCATCTCATTTTGAAAAGTGGAGCCAAACCTTTGAGTGTTTTCTACTGGCCATGCTCACTTTGATACTGAACTAGCGGCTGCTGACATTATTACACTCTTTCACGTGCTATGCTGCATTCCATACTGTCACAATGATGCGTTTAGGTCCTGAAACCTGGTACCGTTTGATTTTACTTGAATAGGTACTCGGTAGTACCGACAAAATTCGGTCGTTATTTATAAAAGTATTGAATTCGGTACATGCCTCTAGAGAAAACAAAAACATGCAGGATACTGGCCGCTGAGGATCAACTTCGGACGCCCCTGCTCTAAAATGAAGAGAGAGTATACCTGTAGTAGAGAGTCGTGGTAAAATGTCAAACCTCTTGACTCATAAATGCATCAAGGAGATGGTGAGATGTGAAAAATAAATATTTTATACCACCTTATTCACAAAATAAGAATGCAATATATAAAATTGATGGTAATCTACATCACAAGTGAAAAGACGTTTACAGAAATTCAGCACATCAAAACCTATTTAAATTTTCAGGTGAAGCAGATGACTTTTTAAGAAATTGTCTAATTTAAGTGGAGATGTTTACAGCTAGGTGACACATCCACAATTATACATTTTTTTATGAAAGTCCTGCTATTCTGTTTGGATACACTTGTCATGTTATTAGACTTTTACTGTTTGGATAGTCAATCATCATTGTGCTGTATGCAGGTGTGCTGGCTGAATACATGACGTACAACTTAAGAAAAAATGACACTGTTGATATTGTTAGTGATCAAATTGAGCATTTGTTTAAAATTATGTATTGATATTAGAGAGTTTAATAATGCCGACAACCGTGGTTGCAAGCAACAGAGCAACTCAAAGTATTTTTGAGACATTTAGCAAAAATTGGAATTAAAGTAGCTCTACAACATATCACAGAAAAATGACTGACAATAAGGGGCTTATGGAGGATATCTCTAAAAATATGCAGCAAATGATATTTGTACATTGAGAAAATATTGGTAAATTAAACCCTTTAAGGTCTTCTTAATGTCTGCGCCTGCAACACAGCACATAAACTTCACATTAACAGTTCAACTGTCAGATTGTCAACATACTGCCTAAGCTAGTGAGGGTGTGCGATGCCAGCACGACATTTAAAATAAAATTGCTGCATCGCAAATAGGCACACAGACAAACTAATTCATATAATCGCAAATCCAGATCTGTCAGTTTGCTCTCTCTGGGGGACATCAAACACACATTCTGCCGAGGGGAAGCACTTTCATCAGAGCAGTGAGATTTGAGCGCCCCATGCTGCCACCGTCTCCAACAGTCGTCCTGTGTACTCACAAATACACAACCCCCACCCCGGCAATGTGACGCTGGGTGCAGATGATGCACAAGTGGGGAAAAATAAAGCGTGAAGTTATTATTTTCCTAACATGGTTTTGGAAAAGGCAATTAAAGCTTGCAAAGAGGGTGTCACAGTAGTCATAAATGCTCATATGCGGCACCCACAGAGACGAAGCAAAGTGGCTGCAGTGTCTCATCACAGCAGGGGTCAGACAAGAGGAGAAAAGTCACCTCTCTGAAGTGGCAAAATCCAGAATACAAGCTATAATTGGCCTGTTACTTCCATATTTAATCTTCCTGCACAGCACACACAGCAGTAAAACTTTTGTTCAGCTTTGAATCTCATCTTTCATCCAATGACAAAGCAACAAAAAAAAAAAAAAGCAAATACAGGTTGCTTTTTAGCAAAACAACCCAAAACTCTCCTAGAATTCATCGAGCAGTAATTTTTTAAAGGTTTATTGTTTTTATCTTTTAGTTCTGACAAATGTTGCCTTACTTTTTACGCGTGTTTTTCCACTTACAAAGAGGTGTGGCCACTGTTGGTTTCAAAAGATTTCCAAGTCTACTAATGATGAAAAATACCAGCTGCAGAGCAACAGACAGGCTAAAGACAGCAGAACATTGAAAGAAGAGGGAATAAACAGAATCAAAGTTGTGGAAGACGTCACACATGCAGCATTCATCCCTACTGGTCTCTTTGGCTCAGTCGTTTATAAGTTAAATTAAATTACCGTTCACATCAGGTTCATGCAGGTTATCCTATTAATGTTTACATTCATTCCAGAAAATTAGTTTTCCTATTCCTTTACATACTGGAGCAGATGTTAGTGGATGTAACTGGAAACCAGCCTAAAAACTTACAACAGGGTTCTCTAAAAAGAGCTTTGCCTAATGAGCAGCTTGGCAGCTCTGCTCCTGCAGGCCCTCATTGGGAATAAGCAGAGTGTGAAGTCAGACTGCTGAAAAATTTCAAGACTGTAAAGGAGAGATTCAAGGTGCATTTATGTCAATACAATTAAAAAAGTTGGTTCATTTAAAATGTGATGTGAAAATATTTGTGAAAATGATTTTACAAGGGCTGTTTAAAATCCTTAAATAGTTTAAACTTCTTCTGATACTTGAGAAGTTTTCTAAACAAACCCACAAAGTCACACAGTCCTCAATAAACAACAATGCAAAATTACAAACTCAGTGATTAAAAATCAATTCTGTCTGGTCTCACTACATAAATTGAGCAGCTCCTTTAGCAACTCTCCTCTCCTCTCCTTTCCTCTTTGCACACTCTGAGCTTACATTGTCCTCCTGATTAAACCAATTCCCTCAAAACTGTCCAACATAAGTTCAAAGTTCAGAGTGTCATAGTTTTGACTGCAGCAACTTATTTTACACAGCGAAACATACAAAATGTCCACTTCAATATTTTATTTTGATAACTTTTTCAATCAAATCACAATCACTGGGATGTTGCACACACACTTGCTCAGAACCTTAAATCCAGGAAAATGTTGCCGTTTTTTTTTTTTTGCATTTTGTGCTGCTGGAACATAACCAGGTTATAAGTAGAGCTTAAATGAAAAACGTTTTGCATTTTGAAGCCCTGCTTACAACCTGATTATGATCCACCAGCACGAAGTGTTTCATCTGTAATTTCTTCCCAAGATGATCCCTGAAATACCTAAAATACATGCATAACACAAGTCCCAGGCAGAAAATAACGATTTTAAAAAATTATTCCAAGAATTGCTGACATGATTTGTCCACAAAAAGCATCTTTTGGGAACATCTGACAGGTAGAGAGGGGAAAGAAAGTAAAGAAAAATAGGTATAGGGGGATTGATCCATAGGCAATAAACTGTGCCTGAGATGCTAAAAGAATAACCAAAAATTACAGATAAATTCATTCAATGCAGCTAAGATTAAATAACCTCTGATTCTGCAGCAGATTCATCTTTTCTGTGAGCACATCTCAGAAAATGATTTCAGGTAGCCATTTAGTGCCGAATAATATGTTATCAGTCAAACTCTCAATTGTGCTAATGAGAACGAATTACATCTAAATTAATCAAACCCTAATGGTAGCTGGAACAGGGAACAGATGGAAATGATTCTTTAAAGCAAAAAAACAGATCTTCAAAGAACGAGGTGAAGAAAAAGGGTGAAAAGCAAAAAGATATTCAACAGAAAAATTCTGCCATTGCTCTGCTGATTGTTGCTAATGACCAACAATACTAATTTTAATGGTGCTTTTTTAGACTCTTTTAATGGGTTTAACAAAGGCATATTTCAGTATAATTAAAAATATTGTGTATAAAGAAAAAGTCCAGTGTCATTCAGAGAAAACAAAAAAAACTGTCAGTGATTTTATTTTTCTTCAATTGTTCTAATTGTGCAGAACAAGATCCAGTTGTCTTTCTTTAAATTTCTTGTAAAAGCAGAACAAACATTTCGTTGCAAAACCAGACCCTACATAAAAGTCAATGGGTTTTTCTATGAAATGCCAGTTTTAGTGCACAGCCAGAGTCTCTCTTTTTTTTTTTATCAACACAATGTAGAGTCTTTACAACTGGCCGATATGAAAGAAAATATTGTAAAAATAAATATACATATAATTCAATATTGATTCATATCACAATATAAGACAAATATTTTGTCAATCTTCCTCAAATCTCCCTGGTTTTATTTAGATTTCAAGATTTTAGAATTTTTATTTTAAAAGTTGAACATGTAATTACACTTTGTACAACTGCTTTGGATAAATAAAAGGCACTTTTAAACTAAAATATTGAGGCATAATGAAAATGGACATTCTTTTGCTAATTTCAAATAAAATATTGTAATTTTTTTTTTATCTTTCCTTTGTATACCTCAATGTAAATATTGTTTTTTTTTAAGAATGGGTAAAGAAAAAGATTTAAAAACAAAAGAAATTTTTATATTATCTAAATTTAAGTTGCTTTCAAGGAAAAAAAATCTAAATTTCTTCTTCAGCAGTTGAGTCTTTAGCAACAATGTAGTATCGACAATCTTTCCCCCCCCCATTCATTTAGTTTTTTTCTTTTGTGTGTGTGAAAACAATTCGCGATAGTTGAAATTTCGAGAGTGAGTCAAAAATTACAACAAAGAACTTTTCTCTATTTTTTTATGGTTTTTAAACTATGAATATTATAATGTTTTGAGTGGAAGTGACAATGACGAAATGCAAAAATGTTCGCGTAGACAAAATGCATTATAAGTCAGTTTCCACTAGTCATAAAAACTAACTGATGTTACAGTTAAAAATTCATCAGGGTAAAATAATATTTTCCATTTATAAATTACCACATTGCAGAATATTACATAAACAGGGAATTATGTTTATGTAAGAAGAACAGCTGTCAGACAAAATACAATTCAAAAGAACAAAAGATTTATTTGTACAAAATAATAATAATACTGAAGAACATGGAAATCAAAGCAGCTGTGAACAAAACCAGCAGGAATGGTGTAAATAATCATTATTCTGATGTGCCAGAGGAGAACTTTTACTTGTTTGGTTCCTGTGCCTGTTTTTGAATTTAAAAAAATAAATAAATAAATAAATACTACAGTCACACAGATATTTTAAAAAAAACTCTCAGGCACACAAACTCAAACAAAACATAACTTTATTAAGTCCTTTCTCATTCATAACAAAAACTATTATTCTGTTTTCTAAAAAGTTTCTTTTCAGTAAGCTTCCCATAATGATTTTTTGTTTTTCGTTTACCTTTGCTGAACAAGACCCTCTGAAGCAGCATGGGGCCATCACTAACAAAACAGAGCATTTTACACAGAAACCCCACAGATGTCGCTCCACATTTCAGCAGCATCCAAACCGTGCAGCAAAGCTCACTGGTAATCCTGCAGGAGCTAATTACACTGCTGTGGGAAACGTAATTACACCCTCCGCTACTTACCCACCTTATTTCTAATTAAAGCCGTAAGGGTGAACTTATCTGATACCGTCTCTGCATTTTTATTGAATAAATAATAACAATTTCACATGTCGTGTTTAATTATTAAACTTTTCACTACATTTCAAAGGAACTGTTTTAGCTTTAGCATTTTGTTATATTTATTATTATTATTGCAAACCTCTTATTGATGCAACTATTAAATGGGGAGAAAAATGTTATAAAGAACTGCACACACAAAACCAGGACAACATCACAAGCAACACACTTGATTTTCTAACAATAACATAATGAAATAATCAAGACACCAACAGAAGTTTTAAAAAGGGGGAAAGCCGATTAAGTAAACAAAGTTTCATCAAAATCCTTTTTCCCCTCACAGCAGGAAGTCAACCTTAGGAATGTCAGGAAAAGAATAGAGAGAAGAGCCTGCAGCAAAAACGTCTGATTAAATTAATCTTTAAAATCAAACAGGCTCTACAGATACAGATTTATTCATTTTCTCCAAGCACCAAGATGAAAAGCTTAGAAAACAATCCCTGCATCAATTTTAAAACGGTTTTGGAAGAGTCCAATCTTCAAACTGCTACTTAAAGAAACTTTTATCTCAAAAGCGTTATTGTATCCATTTCCCAGGTGCAAATTATACCTTTACCATTTTTCTGAAAGAATGTGAAAGCAGTGCTTTTTGTAGTGTAGCACACACTGAAGTGTGTGTATTATAGTCTTGAAAATGAGATAAATAACCGCGTCAAGACAATGGGGTAAAATGGAATGAACAAGGATTATAAAACTGCAGATATAGGGAACATAAAACCACAAATGTCACACAGATGTGCACTTGGAGAGCGGGAATATGCTACATAACGCTCAATGTCAGAAACATACTTTGTCAAAGAAAGCTTCTGAAAATGCTTCAATGTGTTGTCAGCAAACTCTTCAGTTTATCTGCTGTAATTTAAGTTTTTGGATCTGACGTGAAATCAATCACAATCTAAAATATCTTTTTGTAAGACAGACCAGATTTTAATTGGTATTTGACCTAATTGTTTCCACTGTGTTACATATTACTATTTGAATCTAGTTGAATTGTAGGAAATGTAATTTTAACCTGACAGTATGAATGGATCAAATTTTAATTGTTTGAATTCAAACGAAAGTCGATTTTATATTTTGGGACATGTGAATATGTTGCTAGTTCGTACTCTATAGATAAAATGAATTAAGTTGAATCACAAAAAAATGTAACTAAAAAGGAACTTGAGACTTATGGCCAAGATAAAATAAATCAAAACTCACCATAATCGCTAATAAGAACAACAATTTAATTACAGGAGCAAGAGTGATGGCTAACTGAATTAAGTAAATGGGGTAAAAAAAAAAAAAAAAGGCTTTGTCTTCAGAAAACAAGAATACAGTTTAAATTTTTAATTCCAATGTTTCTACATTGAGAAGAAAAAAACTGAATGCATTTGAGAGAAATAAAAAATGTTACCTTCATGTTCAACATATGAATTGCAGTTGTACAGCTTTGGGGCAGCCCATGGCTTCTCCACTTGCAATGAAAGAGGAGAGATGCTACTCAGCCAGCAAATCTCCCCTGCTGATTTCAATCCACAATCAACCCCGGCAAATAAAGCAAATAACTATTACATTTGTTCTAAAATCCCAGAGCATCAATGGCTGCAGCACAGTCATCCCACGCACAGGTCTTAGAAAACGATGAAAAAGCATCTAAATCCTCCAATCCAACAGCTGCCAGTAACCCACACTGCTTACATTACCTGCTGTAGAAAATAAAACTGAAAGATGCTTGTGTCACAACATTACCACACTTAGCAGGTATATAAATGTGAGTGTAGGCGTCTAATTTCTTCTCACTGAGGCCATGAACTTATGCTACTATGTTATCCTTCACTGATATTAATGAGCTTGAGAGAGCAGCTATATCTTCACAGTATCACAAGAGAAATCTCAAAGCAAACAAGTACAAATGGATTCATAATGCAGAGATATTTTATGGGTTTGCTTGAGAGATTGATAAGATTATTTGAAGGTTGAAGCTATCTGGTTAAAGAAATCAGTGTATTGGTGAATGTCCCATACGATTAAGTTAATGAGCAAAGCTTTTGATAAAAATGCAGTGCATGCACAAATCCCAAAACAAACAGAGTGGTTAGTGTCGTCTTTGTAAGCTGGATATTGCTCCATTACTTGATCTAAATCCTCTTTCTTCACTGGATGACGGCTTATTGTGCTTATGTTAGGGATATAAAATATGAATTATGAATGAATAAAATGCTTAAAACTAAGAAAGGGATAACTAAAAACTGTGGTAGATTCTCAACAGTTTAGAGTATTGGTAAGAACTGAAATTATATCTGAATGTCTATGCAAAGCAGTCATCAAGAAGCACCATCAAAACTTGGCACAGGCTGTTAAGGTTTAAGATAAATAAATTCTGCTCTAAACTGGAAAGTTCCCAAAATGGAAATTTATATGTTTGGCCCTTGGGCTCTTTATGAAGGATGTACCAGTGCTTTGAAACAAGGGTCAGGAAGTGCCAGGCTCATCAGTACGAGCTCCTTTAAAGCACAGTTTGAAGGATGCCATCTTTTCCTGTCTGCAGCAGAAACGTCTCTTTGAACAGATCAGTTTAAAAAGTAATGATGATGCAGAGATTTCATTAAATAAAAGCTCTTTCCTCCCCTGCCAATTCTCTTGTCTTTCATCTTCCTCTTCTTCCTTGAAAACCAGCAGCTTATTCTCTGATCCTACGTAACACCACCCAGGCTAACCAAGATCATGTTCAGGACACAAGAGGCAAAAGGTCTAAAGTATTTCTTTTAAATCTTATAATGTAAGGTCTGACGGCTTGATCTGTGACGCAAAGACTGAGGAAAGAGGTCAAAGAGGCTAAGCTGTAATCCACTCATTGTCCATGTCAAAAGTCTGGATCAAGGACAGACCACAGGTACAAGGTGAGAGTCAAAGAGTAGATCAACTGAAATGTGGCCAAAATGAAACCTTACCGGTCACAAACTGAAGCTGACAGACTGCTCATGTACTCTCGATAGGTACAACATGTAAGATTAACAGCATCCAATAAAAAGAGCAAAATTCAGCAAACGGATTTGGATAGGAAATAATATTCAGGGTAAAGGCAAAGTAGACTAAACTAAATGTGTGTTGTTGTACTGAATAATGCTGAGTGGGATGCGCCACGATGCTGAATTGCCTGTAGGTGTTCTGCCGTTATTTTTCAGTTACAGTGCCATGCAATACTATTCAGCTCTCTTGGCATTTTTTATGTTTTACTATTTAGTCTGGTAGACTTTGTACGATTCTGAGTTTGCTTTCATAACACAATTTGTTAAGCAGGAGAGTTTAAATAGTCCCCTCCTCACCTCAGGTGAAGCTAAGAGTGCTAATAGTGGCATCGAGTTTTTCCAAACAAGAAACCTGATCATTTTAATCTACTTAACTGCCACTTCTTAAAAGTTATGTCATATTTTTACACTTTCAAATTGGCGCAGCAGTAATGAGTCAATCTTCATTTTAATTAGCATAAAAACTTGTATCAGATTTCACCCCGTCATATTTGTATTGCCGACTTTAACTCGCCCTCTCTTCACGTGCCCTCAAGCCATTTCGCCAGGCAATCTTACCATGAACACTTCGTGGATATTTTTTATGATTTAATTATTCTCCTTCAGTTGCAGATCATGTTCTAGCTGCTTTATAACTCTTTATGTCAGGATATCCTGTGGAACCAAACTCGGTTTAGAGAGGACCATAATTTTGATTGAAGACGGTCTTTCCATAACAGAGCATTCCCCACCATGAGAGTCTACCTTCTGTTGCATTGTTGTGTAATTTAATCTTGTCAGCTCATTCAGCTAGTTCAGAAATATTGACGCTTGAGCACCTGATGTGCCTAATCTGTGAAGGGATGGTTGGACTGAGGTGAATATTTGAGGAGACAGTAAGGGTCATTAATTTGATGTTTCAGAAATTTATTCAGTAGAATTATTCTCTCTGGAAAAGGGGTTTTTATTGAAGAAAAACAATTGTAACAGATTTTCTAAATGATAAAATTCTGTTTTAATTACATAAAGTCACAAATTGTTCAATGCATTTAAGATATAGACTGAAAATGTAAAACCCTGTAAAGTGATTAGCTAAAATGTTAATTTGTTTACATGCAGGAATTGGTTGAGATATGCAATACTCTGAATTTTTACAGGATATTATGTCCACTTACATGTGTTGCAAAAAGAAATTTCCAGCCTTTTCAACATCTGACGAAACCAACCATTTTTATTTTGGTTGTTGCCATTTTAAAAATGTATCCGATTGAGTCAGTTTTGAAAAAAAAAAAATCCATTCTTCTCAAATTATTTTCTCAATCATGTAAAGTAATCTACATGATTGAGATCTGCATTTTAAAAAGCTATATTGGCTCGATGCAGGATGGTGGTTTGAGTTAATTAGGCGGAAAAGGTGGATGTTGGTACATTTCACTTGAGGTTTACTGTATTTCTTTGACCATTTTGTAGAATATGGAGGCGGATAATAATCAGAAGTTTCTGTACATATCTACAGGGAAACCATCAAGTCCTAGAGTTTTGCCACTGGTAACATTTTAATTGCATCTTGCAGCTCGATTGTTTTTCAACGCGACTCCAGAACTATTATCTATTGTCTGCTTAATTTAGGGAGGCTTCAATGAAATAATCATCTGTGTCAAAGTCACATCTGAAATAACTGCAATTAAATGAAGATGTTAAGCACCTCTAGGTAAACAACTAATTATTTTCACAGTTGAAGGAGTTGAACAGTTATGAACAATGTTATGAGAGCCACTCAAACATTACAATATAAAAAGATTGATAATGATATTTCTGCAAATGTTCATGTACGAGTTTATTTATGATTGGCTGCAATTTTGCTTTAAGATGTATATTTTAAAAACAAAATATGAAAAATAAGTTTTTGAAATGTCAAATGACAATGAAGCTGTTCAGTCTTTAAATTTTGTTTAAATAAAGTGAACATTGCAAGGTAAAGTGCAATACAGAGTGAGGAACTGTCGTGGAAATGTAAATTTAAAAGAAAAAAATATATAGACAAGAACATATAATTCTACCGTCACACCAAGTCAGAGGAAATGGCAGGCAGAATACAGAGCACACATAGCATCTGCTCCATCCTCCTGAGCATAAGGCCTGTTAATGCAGCAGACTAAGAATTATCATTATTCTCTCTTTTTCTGCTCAAAGGAGTGCCTACCGGGTTCCCAACTGTCACAAAGACCTTTCAGCCACTTCAACCTTCCATCTGCTCACCAGTTCTCTCAGGGATGAGCAGACAGAGACACAACTCAGAAAGACATTCAAGTGCCCAGGAAACCAGTTCTGCATGCATGGCAGAAAAACTCAACTTGAGCAGAGCTACAAGCCCAGCTTACAACTCCAAAAACAACAGAAAAATGCCTTAATTCTGTGATATGTGAGCAACTTACAGCCTAAATGGTATTTTATCAGACAGAATGAAAATGTTAGTGATGCCTGAGCTGTTTTTGCAAGAAAGCTGGCACTGCATTTAGAATTGGGCCAGATTACTGCATAATAAACCTGTGAAACCTAAAAATGATTCTTTGAAAGACTTAAACATCATGGCGTATTTGAAAAAGAAATTATTTGAAAGATTGATTTTCTATTCTTTTTAAAGAACAACGCCTGCAGCAAACAGACATTAAAACATCGGCTCAACTTTATTACCTTTCATTTAAGGAACTTGAATGTAAGATAAAGAATAAAAGTATATCTAAAAGCTTTCCTCAGTTCAGCATAATTTTTTTTGCTGCTTTGCACACAAAGCTTTAACTCCCTATAGACCTCTACTGATGTTCAAGAGAAGGATCTGAGGCCCTTTGAAAAGCATCGGCTCGTGTCTGTTGAAGTAGGTCAGATCCTGAGGTCTTCTCTGATTTTAGCAAGTAGGCTCTTTAGTTTCACTTTTGGAATAAAGTTTGGAGTAATCAATTTCTTCCTAATGCTGCCACAGAACCATGAAGGTGAAATACTTTGGAGTAAGACAAATAGTGGGCAGTGCTGCTTGCTCACAGTTACATATGTTGTAATCAGGTTTCTTGTCATTATTTTATGCAGGTCCTGCTTGATAAATAATTGATGTCAGGTGCTAAAAGGAGCATAGTTTCATTTTTGTCTTCTCTGTTTGTAAAGTTAATTTCTGCTGTCAATTTGAACACATGTTAAACTTTATTTAAATGTTAGTTTAAAAAGCACAAAAAAACTTCCCAACTGCTGCATAAAGCTTTTTTAATGAATAAAAAAAGTTTTCTTCAGTCACATACCTTATTCTAATTCTAAAACTTTGAAGATTTTTGCACAGCATGATGGGTAAATTCCACGGACCATCATCATCATCATTCTTGTGTTACTCCACAGTTTTTCTGACTACCTGGGTTTTAGTGTTAGCTTCCCCCTCACACACACCTGCCTTCCTGCCTGCATGAAACTTTTTCTTCATGAACATTTTCACTCCTCCTTCCCAGGCAGCAGCAGCTAACCTGAACTCTTTCTCAATCTGTCCTTAGTCACGTCTCTCTCATCATCCTCCTCCGACGATAATAAAGCCCCTGAATCGCTAATTCCCTCTCCTTGTCCTCTACTGAATCTCCTCCAACGGTCAAAGTTAGTGTGCTAATTAACATATCGGTTAGTATGACACATTTTTCTGAATGGGCTTATGTGCTTTTTAGCTTTTGTCGTAGTTTTTCTGACCTGCCCCGTCTCGTATTTGCTCATTTTCTCCGGTTAGCAGCAACCGTTAGCTGAAATTGTGCTATTTATAAACTTGGAGGGGAGGGGCGAGCCATGGAGGGATTTCATTGGATAAGCCCAATGTCCGTCAATAAAATCAACCAATGGGCTGTCGCGGTTGATAAAAATCAAGATTTAATATAATTTTTTTTGTTAAATTATGACAGCCTAGGGCTGCTAGATATGGAAAGTAAATGCATCAGTCTGGACTCCAGACGGTCAGTCCTCCCCTGGACAGAAGTTCAAACTGAATGCAGCTTTTTTTTTTTTTTTCTTTTTGTTCAAATTGTCAGCGGGTGTGTTACTCCAATTTACACACCACTTCATACTTTTACCCGCATTTGGCCAGTGGCGGGTACTAATTTCCACCCCTGGTCCAGATGTTGGATTGTTATATAGTCAAACTCAGACTAAAATAACAGTTGGCCTTATAAAGCTGTTAACATTTTAACATTATTTCTTGTAATATATTTAAATCATATACAAAAAATTGACATTATGAATCAAAACTCTTGTATTTATCTGCGATTTGATTTAATAGTTTATTTCTCCTGATTCTGTGGATGGATATTTTTTCCTTTTCTTGACCCAAAAAGTGATTGCCCATAATTAAAATCAGACTGCTACAATGTGCATATAAATTGCTCAATCTGAGATGGTTTTCTGTTTTGCTTGCTAAATTATTCAGCCTAATGAAAGGTGATTAAATGTTTTATCCAAGAGTTTTGGTTTTAATGAGAAATGGAGCTGTTGTAGACTGAAACAAACACTTTTTCAAGTTCTCTGATTAATTTCGCAGTGCTGCCAGTTGTGATTGGTTGGTCTATAAATGGACAAATACTCCTGCTGTTACACTGAACTTTTCACTCAAACATATTTTTAGTGACCAGAATGACTTTCTGATTTCAGTGGCCAGGCCTGATTGGAAGTGGCACCACAGCTCCTTCTAACAACCTCCTGCAACTTGTTTGAAGATACAGGAAAAGAAAAACTAGGGCAGAGATTGAGACTGAAAAAAATCAGAACAAATACAAGCCTACATCGTAAATTCACTTTGCCATGGAGAATATTTACATTTTAACTCACATCTACAGCATGTGGTTGACTTGCTACAGAAGAACACTTAAATGGTTTCATTTATATTAAATATGATTAGAGTAAACCACATGTAAAAATATACACAAGTAATGAATTTTTCATAAGCACACAAAATATTTTTGTTTTCAAATGTCTTACTTAACATCTTAATTTTTATTTTGACGCTGAAAGTTTAAATTTAACAGCAAATTAGTACAAATGAATCAAGGTTGTTTGCCGAGAGCAGCAGAATAGGGGTTACTGGAAATATTAAAAAACAAAACAGGTCTGATAGTTTTAAAGAAAATCCAATGCAGAAATTAAATATAGTGAAAGAAGAAGACGAATTTGTACTCTTCTAAGCTTTTTATAAAACCCTTTGAGACTTTATGAACAAGACTCGGATCACATTGTTGAAGAACTCATATCAGATTAATAATTAAACTTTTTAATGAGTTGACATCTTATTTACAACACTGTGGCAAAGTTAATAAAAC
Source organism: Xiphophorus maculatus (assembly GCF_002775205.1). Classification (NCBI taxonomy): domain Eukaryota; kingdom Metazoa; phylum Chordata; class Actinopteri; order Cyprinodontiformes; family Poeciliidae; genus Xiphophorus; species Xiphophorus maculatus. Next base: position 5,367,198 of record NC_036458.1, on the reverse strand, counting down.
CCTGATATAATCTACAGATTTTCATTTGTTAAAAAAATGAAAACTAAACAAATGTGGTAATTATGCTATTATGTTGGTGTTGTTCTGATACCTATAATCAAAAATACATTGATGTTTGCAGCTTGTGTGACAAAATATGAACAAGTTTAAGAGGCAACACAATGATGAGGTTTTCATAAACTCCTTCCTATTATTACACGTTTTCAAATTTTTTTGTAAATAGTGAGCAAATATTTTGAATAAAAAAACACAACTAATCTCTTTGAATCTATTCTTGTACTGTAAATTTACCCCTAATGTACAGTTTCCTATTTTTATTTTACATTTGTACCTTAGTGTGAATCTGCATGTGTCCAATTTCCTGTCAGTTTCCTGTTGGTACATTCAAACATCCCCACAGAGGGACATAAAAAGGACATTTCTAGTCCATTTTATCCAATACACAGAAATAATGCTCTCAGGTACTCATGAAAACGCACATCTTAAGAAGAAAGCGAGAGAAAAACAGGCGAGACCATAAAGAAAGCATGAGACTGATATCTGGCAGAGGCATTGTTTTGTGGTGAAAGACCTCGTTCCTCTCTCTGCTGGCCAGCTTGCTTGGTAGGTCAGTTAAAAATAGTACAAGTCTCCACAACTGAAGCTAATGTTTGCAGATAGGATTGGTGCAGCACAGTGGTGGTAGCAGCAGGAACCACTGTAGTCTCAGGCCACTGGAACAGAGCAAGTGAAACTCCCCTCCACCGACACACAGAGCAGTTCCCAGAAATGTCAGCTTCAAACTGTCTTTCACTGCATAGCTGGAATAAATTCTCAGTTATCTGCCAATTTGATTCATATCTCACCACATGTGAGCAGAGGTAAATGGAGTTGCTAAGCAACTTCTCTTGACATAACCGTTTCCTTGCGTGTTTCTGGCCTCACAGAACAAAATGCTGTCCCTGTGCATGCAACTCTTCCTTTTCTATACCTCATGGTAAGATTGTAAATCCGTGATTAGCAGAAAACACATTTAGTCAAAGGAGAGGCTGACGGTTTTGGATCAAACAGTTCATGAGATACTCAAGTCTTAAAAAAAAAAAAAAGTTATTTCCATTTTTAAAAATTTCAAAACAACATGTGAGATGAGCAGGGCATAGGAGACCACTTTTTACTTCCGACTTTTTACAATACATTCTTGGAAAGCTTTTTTTGTCATAAAAAATACAGACGATGAGAGTGAGCTGCTGATGCACAACCATTTTAGGTGATTTATTCCTCCTTGCAGAGGAGTTGGCAACAGCGTTCTGTAATGGCATTGTTAATTGGAACTTGTTCCACTCTTGCTGCCAGGTTCTGCTTGTGAAAGCCACTTGGCTATTGGGTCATCAGAAAGTGTGAATGCCTCTTTGCCTTTTCGTATAATATCAGATTTAACCAGAAGACAGTTACCAGAGGCACACACAGTGGAGGAGGTTAATCAATGACTGAGGCAGATTAAATCGAATGTAGAGATTTATGTTTGTGACAAAAACAACAAGAAAAATAAATTTCTGGGAACTGCTCACAAAAGAGTAAAAATTTAGCTCTATAAACTTTCTTTTTAGTCCAGAGCAGGATAGTGTTGCTGCCATTAAAGTCTGCCAAAAAAAAAGAAAAAAAGTAACTAGATTTGGAAAAGTTCAAAACTTTTCCTTTAAAAGAAACAACTTACCAATAACTTCTGAAATTTAATTTCTGATCAATACATAGTGACTAAAATACATATAGACCATGTCAAAATTTGCCTCAGTTTAAAATAAGAGTGCACCAATTGCAGCTTTCTGGCCGATCGCTGATCACCAATCTTTTAAAAACCATAGACCTGCTGATTTCGATTTTGGCCGATACCAATTTTTTTTGTCTGAAATGTTGCTCAATATAGCAAGAAAATTGCTGACTTGACAACAGTGGGGTGACTGTTTTTAAATGCAAACATCTGTCAGACAAACCTTTCTCCCTGCTCAGATTGGTGGATAAGATCGGATTCACATGAAAAAATTGGCCGATCAACGATCTCCCAAAATTAAGAAAATCGTCTGGCCGATAAATCGGTGCACCCCTAGTTTAAAAAGATTTAATGAGGCCATTGACATAAAATTCACCACAAATGAAGTTATGGATAATTCACTGGGACAAAAACAAAAATAAACTACATAACACTAAGGAAACAGCATGTGTAAAACGGCATAAAAACTGGTTAAACAACAACTACACTACAAATTCTTCTAACTTATGCCTCCTCTGAGAACTCTGAAAATCCCTAACACGTCAAGATGGAAAAGAAACATTTTTTATTAAGGCGTTCACACAGTCAGCATTCAGCCGTTTTCTTTTTCCATTCCAGAAGCACTTGTAGTTTAAAAAAACTCCACATAGACACCAGGAAGTCTAAACATTTACAGTATGTAAAACGGACAGCGGCTGACCGTACATCACCACTCAACTGTGGGGGAAAGAAATAAGTGTGCTCATCTGCAACACCATGGGAGTCTTCACAAGCTACTGGTAGTTATGTCAAAGATTCAGGCAGATGATAAAGCTCCCTGAGGGCTCGCACCAGAATGCTTGAGCTAATTTCTAATTAGCAACCTCAACTGACTGCGAAATAACAGCCGATTTAGGCTGGTGTCCTCATAATGAATTCAATTACCGAAGAGTGCAGAGTGGAAATAAAACTGCATAAAGCCGCTCTTCTGGGCACTACAGTAGCTCCACATCTGAGGAAATACTATTAAAGCAAAAAACCCTGAATACCTTCAACAACTAATATTGTGATTTCATAATCAATGATTTCATATTAATTTTTTTTGGGGGGGGGTTGCAAAGAATATATATAACAGACATAATGTTGGTTTCATTATTGTGTAAATATTCCAAATACCCACTTAATATTTTTAAACTGGATTACTGGGCAGTCAGACACATTTAATATTAGATGTTAGATGATATGCCAGTGATTAAAAATGAGACATTCTTCTATAAAAGAGGTGAAAGGCAGTTTGAGAAATGATTCAGGATAAAGTAGCAAAACAGGAAACCGTTGCTTATCTATTTTAAATTTCACAACCCAAGAGCCAAACGTTTCTTTAGCCAAATGTCCGAATTAATGAGGAGAAATGGCTAAGTTATTTCTGTAAGACACTGAACACCTTTCCACTCATAAAAATAAATTATAGTTTGTAGAATCATATGTCTTGATAGCCCATTCAGGGCAGCCCGGTCTCCAGCATCCATTCCCTAGTGATGCAACCTTAATGAGGTGGAGTATTGTTGTCCATGAAGACAAAATTACGCCTGTATTGTTCATGCAGGGGCAAAATGGCTGGATTAATGGTGTTATTCAGGCAGTCGGGGCTTGTCAGGAGCTGCATTTCCATTACAAAAATGCTCAAAACTTCGTTGTTATTCGGATAATGTAGAAAAAACTATTTCGCAATAGTGGTGTTTCCATTAAATAAGAAATTTTCATTTAAAATTACAGGTGAATGTCCGTTCATGCAAAATGTGACCAAAAAACATGCCGCACCATCATCCGCCTACCACTTCCTGTGGTCTTCTTCATCTTCTCTGCCAATAGTAACATCTGGTTGTTGATCACAACTCATGGAAGGCACAGACGTGTTTCCATTGCAGTTTGTTAAAACAGACAAATTCTATACAGCTGACAAACAACCTCATCGCAGCTCAAACTTTTTAATTGACAAAACTTGAGGTTTTGTTTAATGTTTTTTTTTACATTGGCATGTTTCCATTAAGCACATTTATTTTTGTGTACAATTTACACTGCAACACCATGACCAAACGCTGGTTTGGTCTGCAACATGTTTGGCGGCCATCATTTCTGCTCAACGTGAATCTGAATCTGATTCTGCATTACAAGCAGAGCAAAAACTGTGAAATTTCTGGGGATTTTTGTGGCTCTTGGCAACAGCTTTGTGCTTCTCACACTGCATATGGCTCTCTACAGCCTTACCCACAGCAGTGCCAAGTTTTGTTGCACAGAATGAATGTAGCATCTTATGGGTTTGCAATAGAAGTGAGTCAACGGCAAAAACATACATTGTCAAGCCAACTGGCGATACATTTATAAAGTTATAGCTAGCAAGAGTATACTAGTTAGTTTGCCTCAAAAGTCTTCACAGAGAGCAAGAAAGAAGTCTGCGCACAACTCAAGCTTTTGCCTGACAGAAAATTACAAATATAAGAATATATGGGATTAAACGCCAAAATTTAAGACCTGTGATCGCTTTTTAAAATGAATTTAAGACATTTTAAGGTTTTAATTTTAGACTTTAAAGTATGCTCTGACAACTTATATTGGTCAATCCAGGAATCAAACACCTGCTGTAAATTTTGTCATGAAGCTCCTTGGACAAGAATATTGAGAACATTCAAAGGTGTAGAGGAGGTCACATTAAGTTCACCTGTAAAGGTTATAGTGCATTTTATGTTCATCCTGGATTTCACTCAAAAGCCAAATATCCCTGACATTTGTTTAGAATATATTTTACTGCTGCTAAAATAATATCACGTGTCAAAATAACTTATAACTAAAACAAGATTATGTCGTTAATTTTGACAGACTTAGACAAAAAAAACATCTTGCAAATTAAGTCCATTTCTATTGGTATGGCGAAAAAGACGGAAAGGCACCATGACATGGCAAAATCCTTTCGCTTCAAATCAAATTCTATGGTTCTCTTCAATGTTATGCAAATGTTTCAACATAAAGGTTGCCTGGCTTCTCTTCATGGCAAACAAAAAAAAAACAGCAATCATCACTCTATGCCCTGAGGGCAGAAGTGTGTAATGAGAACAGATCTACAGCAATAACATAAAATCTGCGGCTGCACACAGAGATTCTGCATGGAGGTATTCAGTGGCATCTTTCAGTATGTTTGTATTCATCTTCCATTTCTCTCTTTGGCTAATGAGGGCATGCAATGTGTGGAGCAATGTGGGGAGTTAAGGGAGTAAGGAACCAGTTTGTCTTCAAAAGGGACTGGCAACATAAATTTAAAATTCACTCCTAGGAGAAACCAGATATTAATGGCCCGCTGTCATCATTTGTCAGTTTTCGGAAGTAATGACGAAGGCTGAGGTCAAACAAACTTGACTCATCGTGCACCTGGATAAGATTATTTTTTTTGCTCCTGTTTACTCATTGCATTTCAGCAACAAACATTAAAGCTTCTTTTTTTTAATGTGCCAGGTAAGTGAAGCTTTAGAAAGAGGAATAAAACACAAGAGGAGAAGATAGAAAAGAAGATGTTTGCAACGCTGTAATTATATTCCAAAAGAAATTAGGCCTAAAGAGTTAAAAAAAAAAAAAAGACTTTACAGTCTCCAACAGAGATAAATGACACATTATGCAAAATAAAAAGCACTGAATGAAGTTCAGTGATCAGCAGATCTTTCACTGTGCATGAGGAAACGTGCTGGCAGATCGAGGCTGTTGTGTGATCATAGTTGGTGTCCTGGATCACAGTAGTTACAGCTGTGCATCTAGTTTTAGCAGCAGATCATGTCCTGTGTCATGTCCTGAGTCGCAGCAGCTTAAATTTTAGCCCGAGGCGTTGCTGTTTCACTGGCTTTCTGTCCTACCAGCTGGCTGACTGAGTTCTGGATCTGAATCACCACAAAGAGCAGAGAGACACGCAGGACTGCAAATTTTCATGCTTCAACTGATGAGAAACTCATTGTGTTAAAATGGAGGGAAAACTGTCTCCATTTTGGGGGAGGGGGTTGTTGTACAAATCAGCAGGTGACAGTCTGATACTCCAAGCAAAGACTGGGATAAATTGACGCCTGTAAACTGAAAACAACAGAGCTCAGCAGAAGATAGAAACAACAAACAAGTCAACACTCTGCTGACAAAGGGAAACAATGTTTGTGTATGATGCAAGTTGTGGGTGACAAAACAGCCTAAACTGTTCGTGCGTGCTTTAAGTGATGATAAACAAGTTTACATCCCAAATGAATTCACAAAGCAGTGGAACCGAAAGGAGAATGTTTACTGAAGCTTTTTAAAACTATATTTAGCTAGGTTCTGATTTAGGCAGAAGTAGTATCCAGATTTGGAGGTCTCTGCAAGCCAGAGACTTTCTCAAATAAAAGTAGGTTTTTATTAGCTGAATATAATCCTCACGTATATGAAAATCTATGAAGAATACCTACTTCTGCTTTTTAATACTTCTTTATGTGAAACTTTCCAAACAAACCAAACTTACTTCCATGAAAAATCCAATTATCAGTGCAGTGAAAATCTCAACGCAGCTGAAAACAGCCACTGTGCTAGAAAACTTGTCACTATAGAAACTTCAGCTCAATAAGTACAAACTGAATTTGTGTATTTTTACATCACTGTCTGTTTTTTAGCTTTCTAAAAGTAGTTCACAGAACAACTGACCATGCCTATCTTAGCAGAACACATAAGGCCAATCGAGCTGTTTGGGCTAATCTTTTTGGGGAATCTTGTGATCCTTTCTTCTGATGTTTTTATTTTCATCTCAAGGTTTTATTAGGTATGTTGTCCTTTTGGCATGTCATTTCGTAGCCATGTAAGCACACACCGACTTTATTTTCTACATATACCACTGTATTTGCTGTATGGATCTACCACAAAAGTGGTGCCATCCTGAGATTTTTGCTTCCTAAAGTTTCCAGAAGTTACTTGAACCTGACATGTTAGATTTTCCAGTTTCAGGTTGATGTAAGATGCACGAGATTAATTTCTCACTGAGCCGTTCCTCCTCAGATCATAGATATGAGTCAATGGAAAGCACAACAGCTCTACCACAAGCTTTCTGATTGGTTTTAAAATATTTTCAACACACTTTTTATTGCATCACTCTTCTTATTTTATGTATTTTCCATACGCCATCATTGTGTTTTCTAATTTCTGCCAATAAAATGTGAAATTACTCAATGGCTTTTCCTTTCATATTAAAATTGGCCAATGAAGCACTTAATTATTCAATAGCCACAAAATCCACAGAAATGCAGAACAAGTAATTTGGGAATATCATTCGCTGAAAATAGGTGGGAAAAGACATTTGCAAAACTTTCTCATAAAACAGAAACCTTTATTTTTTTTAACACTCTCAAAAACGTAATGCCCGCCTGCTAGTAAGCCTTTCCTAACATCCAGGCCACCACTAACTCAATATTATAGCTTTAAAATGACTGAGAATGAGAATTCTTGAAATATAATAACAGAGTCATTTTCATCTCTCCAAGCAAACAGAGTTATGTCAGCCTGAGCTAAAATATCAAGATGACTTTCGGCTGAGTGGAGTTGGTGTGGAGTAGCTGATCAACGGCCAGGTTCCACTATGTGTATCATTTTATGTAGGAAACGGCAGACAGCTCCATCAGGTACCAAATAGTCCACTGTTGAGGTCAAAGAATAATGTGGCTAAAACAGGTGAAAATGTTAAATCGTGGAATAAGACTAATGCTGACAGATCAGAACCAGAAGCAACTACTGTGTTTAGTTTAGCTGATTTCCAAACAATATATGATGCAAAATTACCAAAACATCAAAACTGAACAGGGCTGCAGCTGAATGCACATATAGCTCCTTTACTTTGGTCAAAATAGGTTTATGAGTGAGTCAACTTGTGACAATTTCTTGTTTGTTTGGAGTATTTTCACACAAGCAAACCAAAACCTGTCACTACAAATCAAATGAGAACTTCAAGCATGTTTATTTCCATATAGACATCTAATACTTTTAGATTGTTTATTTTTATGTGAATGTCATAGGATAATCATACTTCTCTGCTTATTTATTAAAAAACTGTCTTAAAAATGTTTGAACATTGTCTTAAGTATTGAGTTTCCTTCTTAGTCTTGCAATTTTTTGAATAATGAAAACTCTAGTTATGCTACAACTCATATTACAGTCAATCACAGTAAAAGAAATTGTTTTAAGCAGATATTAATACTTTTGTTTGACCTTCCTAGATGGAATGTGTTGACGATGATGCAGCCAAATTTGCAGTACCGTGATTACCGTAATTGCGCTATCTGCAAAATCAAAATGGTTTCTGAAAGGGGAGACGTTGTGCTTTCCAGCCAATAGCAGGTTATTATGGTAATTTCACCCACGCCGTAGCAGGGACTGAAATTAATCTGATTAATGGGCAAAATATATTTACTTACAAGACATTTAAAGAACTGCGTACAATTAAAATAAGCAAAAATATCCAGGTGGAGGTGTGAAACTTAAGACTCAACTGTTAACTCTTCTGTGAGTTACACAGAAGAGATGTGAAACACCAGGACTGACACAAACTTCAGGCATTCAATTTTACTATGAAACTTCTCAAAATAATTTTCAATGCACATGTAGTCTTTGACTGAAAACCAATGGCAGCCTCCTACTCTTCACTGAGAGTGTAAAAAGAAATGCAGCGGGTTTCCCACACTGAGGTACCATTTTAAAATAGCTCATCATGTTGAAGCCTCCAGTTGGAGATGTAGTGGCAGGTCAGACAATCTGGATGAAAACCTGGCTAATTAGAAATGGCAGTTTCCAAAAATCCTTGTATACTGTAAATACCGCTGCAGATCTTCATGCAACAGTCAACCTTTCTCTGCACTCGTTCCCCATATTCAAGCTGTTTTGGAGGCTTGCCCTCTCACGTTACATTAAAGTAAATTAATTTCTGTCAAAAATGGCTATTATGTTAAATTATTTCTCCTAGACACTTTTATGATCTGCCTAAAAGATTATATTTAAAACAAGGACATTATTTTATGCTTCAACCCCAACTATGCTGTCAAAGGGACTATTTTTAAGAAGATTGGAAAGTTTATGTCATTCTGTCTGCTGGCCAGACAACTCCAGACATCTTTATGTCCCAATAAATCTGATGGCTGAGGACTACATATTTCTCCACAACTCCAGATGGTTCATCAGTGACTCCTGCCAGATATATTTCTGTTTTTCCAACTTCAAAATATGGTACTGTAAAAAAGTATTAGTGCTTTTACAGATTTTGTCTGTCTTTGCCTTTAGTTGACCGATGTGACCAAGATCATATAAACTGTAGAACTGGTTATAAAGCTAAGACTAAATGTAAAACGTAGTTTTCAACTGTTGGTTTTATTTACCAATCTGATTTTTTATTTTTTTAAAAAGTAATATCAATGCTTTAGATGTTGTTGCTTTAGAGTTTTTTTGTTTCTGAAAGGAGTTGTTTTACTTTTCATAGTATTGTTACTCTGTCCAAACATGGGGATATTTTACTTTGATTCCAAGTTTTCTCTATTTGTGGATAATGGCTCTCACTGCGTATTACTGGAACCTTTTAACCCTGACTGTTATACATCAATATTTTTTTAATAGATCTGTGAAGGATGTGCTGATATGAGATGTTTTAGCCTACTTCATGCTGTCAAACGGGTACTTAATTATACGGGTCAGGCCTTGGTGTTAAGAAGGTTAATCATGGTTTATGAAGGGAAATATTTTTTTATTTTTTTTACAGAAATTCAGATTGGCTTGGATAGCATTATTATAAAATTAAACTAATTTCAAAAATACTTTATTACTTAAGTTATCTGTAATGTTAAAATTTGTTTAATTATCTCAAACATGTAAATGTGACAAAAAACAGAAGCAATAAAAATGTTCAGCTAATAATTAGATTTTAAAATAATTAACAGATTTAAAAGCAAGTTTATTATGTTTTCCCAAGTCCAAAAGCTCGTCACTGAATGCTTGAATTATAGTTTTGCTTTATAAAATACTGTCCAAAGCTGCACACAGACCTCAGGCATAAAAGCATATCAGGAATCTCCATTAAAACAGAAAATATATGTTTAGCAAGACTGTCATTCTGAGAATGACTCAGATTAATTTGCAGGTTTACTGATTTAATCCAAATCGTAAAAGTCAACAGACAACTCAGCAGCTGCTCTCTCAACAAAATTCAATTTATTACCTTCAGATAAATTTCCTCTGGCGATATCACTTGTAAAATGTACCTTATTCAAGTAGAATTAATCCTCGGTAAGATGTCAGTTTCATATCTGAGCAGAATGACGACCATAAAAAACTTAAGGCACTAGGAACAAATAAGATTAATTAGCTGTCAGGGGTTCTCTTGTCAAATGGAGGGAAAAAGCTTGATAAAACATAAAGAACAGCAGAGCTATGACAAAGAAATACATCTTGGTTGTCTCACACTTATGTAAATCAGCATAACCTGCTGAAAAGTTTCTGAAAATGTAAACATGCATTCACTACTTTAAGAATTTATTGCATCAAAACAATAATGTTTGTTTAAGCTTCTTATCTGCACAGGACATTTAGCTCTAAAGGAAGTTGTTTATAAGTTGTGCCAAAATATTCAAGCACTCAACAGCCTTGTGTGAAAGCTCTTTGTTGTGAATAATATTTTCAATTATTTTTTAGTTTATGCTTTGTGGGTGGTTGAAAAATGTTTTTTAAGAACAATCAGGTACAAGAGGCACAAAAGAAGATGAAAGCAGTTAAATCATTTCTTTAAACCGCTGCTAGAGTCAGAGTTTTAGCTTGCAAAATACCAAAAAAAAGAGCAAGAATCACTAAAGACACTAAAGCAGATTTTAGCACTGGCAGAAGAACATTTCCGAGAACCAGTAAATGGAAAGGAGAAAAAGAACAATTTCTCCTAATTGGAATTCAAGTACACTCATTTTTAGAAGCTTTTAATTTTCACATCAAGCCACACATTATTCTTCAACAAGGCAGCGCCATAATAACCCTTCCAAGCCATTAAACAATTGTGTAACTAAAACTGCAAAAGCAGTCTGTTCCATTACCTTGACAGTTCTGTTCGATCATGTATATCACTATTATGGTCTGACTTTAATTCCTACCTCTTAATGTGGGAGTCCAATTACCTTGTCATCATCTCTTTGATGGGTTCAATCCTGCAGACGTTTAATGACGACATACAGAAGGGCTACTTTTGATTCCAGCTGTGCCACTATTACCACTGAGCTGCTATGAACTCCCACTGTGTCCCCTTCACCTATTGATCTGTGGATTTCAAACAAAAACATCACCTGGGGAATGTAGGAGATCCACTGGGCGCCTGACACCCAGTCAGCTATAACAACTACAATCTAGACTTTGATGAATTGATTTTATGGCATCATTTTTTAGTACCTTTTTGTAACCTGCACAAAATAAGGAACCCGTATTTTATTTTGGCGGGTCAATCTGACAGCACCCTTTAAGTTACGGGTCACAGGTGACTCGGATCTCAATCGCTGTTGCTGCTGTCCCTGTGGCCAGCTGCTCGTCTCGGCGTCTTCTAAACTTATAGAAGAATACGGCTGGATCGAGGCTTACAAAAAGGACCGAAGGATTAAATTGGGTGTTTCCTGTCGACCGCTCGACGGTGAGTCGTTTAATTTACGTACTTTGTTTTCTTTGGAAATAGAAATGCGGTGGCGACACGCCCACTTAATCTGTGCATTAATGACTGAAAAGTTTATTTATTGATTTAAAAGGTCATTTTCTTTTTGTTAATTTTGTGGCCGAATAGATTATATATTGTTAAAATATTAAATAGGCCTTTTGATTTTTGTAGATTTGTCCTTTTAGGACAGTTTTAGTTATTTTTTTGATTGATTTTTGCTAACGGCCTATAGAACTCTGGGCTTGGTCATTTGTTTCTATTGGGGAGTTGCGCAACGGGGAAAAAAAAAGGAAAAAAAAACAATTGTTTATTGAAACGATATGGAAGTCAATTAAGTTTAATTGACTGCGTCAATTAAACTTAGATATAATGTGAAAGTGCACTTTAATTTGATCTGTACCGGTAACTTTAATTTGATTTGTACCTTTTACCGGTAACTTTAATAAGGTCTATACCCTTGATTTGAATCTGAATGTAACTTTGAATTTGATCGCGATCTTTAATTGGAAATTCATTTGAAAAAAATCATGAGAAAACACTTTATGGAATATAGTTATTTGTTTATTTTTTTGTAATTGTTGAATGTTTTTTTATTTTGGATAACAGTTTAACAATGTTTAAACATGACAGCTAATTTGTTTTATTTTTATTCATGACCTTGTTTAGGTCAGGTTTTTTCCCACCCCCGGTGTCACGTCAGGATGGCGAGCTACCGGATCACCGCAGCTTCGCGGTAGGATTTAAATGAACCAAGCTATTTTTTTCATTCTGGACCTATTTGCTCTGGATCTTGGAAAAAAAAGAAAACAATCAGATATTGATTGATGGACTATTGATCACCTTGGATTCATGAATGGACCAAAATAGAAACTCTTGGGTGACATCAGGGTTTATTGTTTTGTTGCTGAGTGCTTGTTGTTTTTTTTTTTCTCTTCCTTTGTTGTGTTTTTGGTTATATTATAGAAAATCACTGTTATTATAAATATTATTATTATTGCATATCTCCATATATATATGAAAGAAAAAAAACAAGTTGAATACAATAACTTAAACATACTTTTGTCTAATGGTATTTTATTCACACCCACGGGCTCCATAGCCGAATCTAGTTGAGCGCCATTTGTTATATTTGGCCGTAGTCAGGCGCCTAGCCTTAAGTAGCGTTACACGTGGCGAGCTAGCCAGGAGCTTGTGGGTGTGAATATTTTCTGGGTTATTTATTTACATTTTGAACAGTTATTTCAGTTTTGGAAAAAAAAATTTGAGTAAAATATTCAAAACAAATAAAACAATAAAAGATGGATTTTGTTGTGCAATCTGGTATAAACGTATCACAGTCAGTGATGATTACTGGTGCTACTAATACCAACGCCGACGAAGAAATACTCGATTGCTTAAGTAGCTATGGCAAACTTAATCGCACTTTGTATGTAATTGATTCCTCAAGCACTTTTTTTGAAAACCTGATCGTTGAGTTTGCGGATCTAACTGCTTTTTCCGCGTTACAACCGCTTCTACCTTATACTTACGCCTCTAAAACAAATACTGATCTTGTGTTCCGTGTCACTGCTTTGGCGCTCGAGTACGCAGCCACAGTGGACAGCAGCAGCAGCAATCAGCCCAACTACATCGCTGAACTTAAGAAAATCGCTGATCAAAGCGGCCATCGTTTTGAAGATGTCCTGAAGACAGTAATGAGCCAGATTGGCCAACATTTGCATGCAGCAGGAGCAGATGAAGGTGATAATGACGATGATGATGATGATGAAGATGATTATGACGATGACATTGATGAGGAGAAGGATAGAGTAAAGGTAAAAGAGGAAGTGGATAAATTCACTGCTTTACAGCCAGCACAAACAGGGCTGAAATCAGGATCGTTATCCTCACTTCCTCCTGCTCATTCCTCCGCGGACCAGGGAGCACGACCCCGTCGCAGGCAAACTGGACCAGCTCCAAGGCTGTCACTGTCCACCAATGACCTTACTCCACCTCAAATACAACGGGTTGTTGTTGAACATGTGGTCAGAAATACTGATTTGACTGGTTCAACCTCGCTTCGTCTCCGTACTTTTTCTGGAAGGCTTCCTAAGCCAAGTAATGAAGCTGATTTTGAGTTTTGGCGTTCCCAGATTGAGTCTCTGCTTGCTGACCCCAACTTTCCAGCGTTGCATGTCACCAGACGAATCACAGAAAGCCTGTCATCACCTGCAGCTGATTTGGTCAAGGGTTTGAGTCCAAACACATTACCAACAGTTTTACTAAACATACTGGATTCTGCTTTTGGAACAGTACAGGATGGTGAAGAGTTGTATGCCCAATATTTAAACATTCTCCAGAATCCAGGCGAGCGACCGTCCACTTACCTGCAAAGGCTTCTGCTCACTCTCAACACTGTTGTGAAGCAAGGAGGGATTTCACCTGCCGACATTAATAAACATCTACTGAAACAGTTTTGTCGTGGGTGTTGGGACAACACTGTCATAACCAAGTTACAGCTGGAACAAAAGAAAGATAACCCACCATCTTTTTCTGAATTGTTGTTGCTACTGAGGACAGAGGAAGACAGACAGCATGCTAAAGAATTACTGATGAAAAAACACATTGGCACACCAAAACAGAAAGTTCACATTCAGTCCCAAAGTGCCTGTCCTTGTGAACATACTACATCCAATGAAGAGCTGAAAGAAATGAAAAAACAACTTCAGAAATTACAGCAGCAAATGTCTCAACTTCTGTCCAGGAAGAGTCCAGCTGAATCCAAGTCCATGTCAAGGCAGAGCCAATCCTACTCTCCTTCACCTCAGTTAAAAACAAAGCCCAAGCCTTGGTATTGTTTTAAGTGTGGAGAAGATGGCCATCTTTCCTCCTCCTGCACAAATAAAGCAAACCCCAGTCTCGTTGAGCAGAAAAAGAAACTGTTACGCCAAAAGCAGCAAGCATGGGATGCCAAGAATTCAAAATCATTAAACTAGAAACAGTTTCTGTTGTGGGACACACAGAAGCTGTGTATATGAACAGTCCCAAAGAACGCAAAATGAAAATATTGCCACGAGGTCTTGTTGGCACAAAGAGCACAGGTCAGGTTCAAATAAAAGGAGATCAGTTCAACTGCCTCCTTGATTCCGGCTCACAGGTTACTACTATCCCCTACTCTTTCTACAATACTTACCTCATGGATCATAAAATCAAACCAATAAACAACCTGTTGGAAATAGAAGGGGCAAATGGACAAACAGTGCCTTACCTGGGATATGTAGAGGTCAACATAACCTTCCCGCCTGAATTGTTTGGTTTACCTGTTGAAGTAGATACACTTGCTCTTATAGTACCTGATATTAAACCATCTCAACATTTGATTCTCATTGGCACCAACACCTTAGATGTTGCTTACAGCAAACATTTTGATACTCATCCTGACCATTCATTTCAACCTATGATCTCTGGGTATATAGCAGTGTATAAGATCCTCCAACACCGCTATGCCCAGAGTTTGAATGACTATAGTGCAACTGTCACCCTGCAGTCTAATCGGCCTCAAGTCATCACTGCTGGTCAAACCACAGTTGTAGAAGGATGCTTAGCTGCAAGACTATGGCAAGATGAAAAACAAGTCCTCCTTGAACATCCAAGTTCCTATGCCCTCCCTGGTGGGCTTATGGTAAAAACCTGCCTTATTGACTTGCCTCAACACCGGCCTTGTCATCTGCCAGTTGTTGTAAGCAATGAGTCTGACCATGAGATTCACATTCCAGCACGAGCAGTCATAGCAGAAATCAGCACTTTCCGGAGTGTGATCTCACAAGAGCAAACAGTCCAAAATTCAACCCAGTCTACAGAGTCGCTACAATCATCTCAACCACAATACAACTTTGGAGACTCACCTTTATCTCCAGAATGGAAGCAGCGAATCATCCAAAAACTCAACGGTATTCCTGAGGTGTTTGCAAAGCACGAGCTGGACTTCGGCCGGACAGATAAAGTTAAACATCAAATCAAGCTGTCTGATCCCACTCCTTTCAAACAAAGGCCAAGACCAATCCACCCTCAGGATGTCGACGCTGTAAGAAAACATTTGCAAGAGCTTTCTGATTCTGGAGTCATACGTGAGTCTGATTCGCCATTTGCTTCTCCAATTGTGGTTGTTCGCAAGAAGAATGGCAGTGTACGTCTCTGTATCGACTACAGGAAGCTAAATCTTCAAACAATAAAGGACGCCTATGCTCTACCCAAGCTTGAAGATGCATTTTCTGCCCTTTCTGGATCAAAGTGGTTCACTGTGTTAGACCTTAAGTCGGGCTATTATCAGATTGAGATGGAGGAAAAGGATAAATCTAAAACTGCCTTTGTATGTCCATTGGGGTTTTGGGAATTCAATCGCATGCCACAAGGGGTCACCAATGCCCCAAGCACATTCCAAAGGTTGATGGAAAGATGCATGGGAGAGTTAAATCTAAAAGAAGTTTTGGTTTTCATCGATGATTTGATCATCTTTGCACCTACTTTGGAGGAACATGAAGAACGCCTGATGAAAGTTCTCAACAAACTTAAGGACTTTGGGTTGAAGTTGTCAGTCGAGAAATGTGTGTTTTTCCAAACATCTGTGAAATATCTGGGACATGTAGTGTCCCAGAATGGTGTTGAGACAGATCCTGATAAGATCAAAACACTCACCTCCTGGCCAGTGCCCAAAAACCTGAAAGAGCTGAGGTCTTTTCTCGGTTTCTCTGGATATTACCGCCGTTTCGTCCAAGGATATTCAGCCATAGTTAAGCCACTGCATGACCTGACTGCTGGTTATCCGCCATCCCAGAAGAAATTGAGACCAACTGTAAAACCTGAGAATTACTTGAACCCCAAAGCACCATTTGGAGGACGGTGGACACCAGTGTGCCAGCAGGCTTTTGAAACCATCATCGAGAAACTAACTTCTGCTCCTGTACTGGCATTTGCTGATCCACAAAAGCCCTACACACTCCACACCGACGCCAGCTCCACCGGTCTTGGCGCGGTGTTGTATCAGGAGCAGGACGGAAAGAACAGGGTTGTGGCATATGCCAGCAGAGGTCTCTCACGGAGTGAGTCCAAGTACCCTGCTCATAAATTGGAGTTTCTCGCTCTGAAATGGGCGGTGACGGAGAAATTTAATGATTACCTCTACGGTGCTCAGTTCACAGTTGTCACAGACAGCAATCCACTAACTTATCTGTTATCCTCAGCAAAACTCGATGCTACCAGTTACAGATGGCTTTCAGCTTTGTCTACTTTCACATTCAAGATCATCTACAGAGCTGGAAAGCAGAACATGGATGCTGATGGATTGTCTCGACGACCTCATGGTGAGCTGTTTGATGATCCTACCTCCAGGAAGGAACATGAACGAGTCCTAAAATTTGCCCAGCAACACCTCAACGAACCAGATTATGTCTCCATTGATCAGCACACCATCGAAGCAGTTTGTGCTCGTCACCTGGTGTACAGCTCAGATGTACATCTTGACCATGCTCTGGTGTTGTCTATGTCAACCCATGTCAACAGTCTACCTGACAGTTTTACTGACGATGAACAGTTCAGCTCCCCTTTACTTCCTCGATTCTCAGCAGATGACATTGCAGCCAAGCAGCGTGACGACCCTGTTATCCGCCATGTCATAGCTCAGCTGGAACGAGGAGAGTCACCATCACCATCGGTGAAGGAAGAACTTCCTGAACTGCCTTTTCTACTCCGAGAAGTAAATAAAATGGAGCTCCAAAACAACCTTCTCATTAGGAGGAGACAAGTGGGAAGTGAATCCAGATGCCAACTAGTATTACCTGAGGAGTATCGAGCTGTTGTGCTGCACCAACTGCATAACCAAATGGGTCATATGGGAATTGACAGAACTCTAGACTTGGTCCGTTCCCGTTTCTACTGGCCCAGGATGTTCATTGATGTTGTCAATAAAGTTAGAACCTGTGAAAGATGTGTGAGACGCAAATCATTGCCTGAACGAGCTGCACCTTTGGTCAACATCAAAACCACTCATCCTTTGGAGTTGGTGTGTATGGATTTCCTCTCTGTAGAACCGGATCGTAGAATCAAAGACATCCTTGTTATTACAGACCACTTTACAAAGTATGCCATTGCTGTGCCTACTCCAAACCAAAAAGCTAAGACCGTTGCTAAGTGTTTGTGGGATAATTTCCTTATGCATTACGGCATTCCAGAAAAGCTGCACAGTGATCAGGGCCCAGATTTTGAATCACGAACCATCCGAGAACTCTGTGAAATGGCCAACATTCACAAAATAAGAACCACTCCATACCATCCAAGAGGAAATCCTGTTGAACGTTTTAATCGAACACTGCTGGACATGTTAGGAACACTAACTGAAAAAGAAAAATCTCATTGGACGGATTTCGTAAAACCACTAGTGCATGCTTACAACTGCACAAAAAACGATGTTACAGGATACTCACCATATGAGCTGATGTTCGGACGCCAACCCCGCCTACCGGTGGATTTAGCTTTTGGACTGCCATTAAATGAGGATGGATTTTGTTCCCACACACAGTATGTGCAAAAGTTAAAGTCCCACCTGGAGGAAAGTTACAAACTGGCCAGTAAGAACTCAGCTAAAGTGATGCAGCGTAACAAAACCCGATTTGACCAGAAAGTTACTGCATCAGAACTAAATGTTGGAGACAGAGTTCTAGTAAGGAACGTGCGACTAAGGGGGAAACACAAACTCGCAGATAAGTGGGAGTCGTCTGTGTATATTGTTGTGAAGAAAGCCGGCAATCTTCCTGTGTACACAGTCAGACCGGAAGGCCAGAACAAACCACTAAGAACCCTGCATCGAGACCTTTTATTGCCATGTGGGTACTTACCTGTTCCTGAAAAAGAGATACCTACCAGAGATAAAAAGAAATCTCCTGTGTCTTCTCCAGTATCTGCTGATGATGAAGAGGATCCATCAGAGGATGAACTAATTGATCCACCTCTGTACATTCCATCATCTGTTGAACCTGTCAAATTTACAATTGATATTGACCTGCCTCCTATCGATCAGTCTGTTCTAAGCACTGAACAGTTTGTTCCCTTCACGCAATCTCCAGCACCTGTAACTGAAGAGGACAATGATGCTGAGGATGATGAACCCAAACCTGTGGAAGGGGAACCCACAACTGTTAAAGAGGAACAACTAGCAATAGACAGTGAGGAACCTGAAATTGACTCTGAACAAATCAATCCTGCTGAAGTCTCCAGAGTTGAAGGAAGACTCTCTCCAGATCCTGATACTCCAGAGTCTGACAATGCAGGACTTGACATACAAGAACCTGATGTACCTGACATTTCCAGCCATGCTGAACAACCTCACTCACCAGTGGATTCAGTATCTCTGGACACTGAGGACCAACCTCTGAGACGTTCCAGCCGCACAAGAAATCCACCTGATCGACTGCAGTACACTAAACCTGGCGAACCATTACTGAAAAGCATTCAGGCTTTGCTCCACGGTTTGAGCTCTGCTTTCTCCTTCGCCCTCCAAGAAGATGAAGAAAAACAGTGTTTTGCTCCGTACTCTAGTCAGCCACCTATTTGCTGCCAGCCTGGCACATGTACGAGGACGTACATGGGATCAGGAGGGGAGGGTGTAACCTGCACAAAATAAGGAACCCGTATTTTATTTTGGCGGGTCAATCTGACAGCACCCTTTAAGTTACGGGTCACAGGTGACTCGGATCTCAATCGCTGTTGCTGCTGTCCCTGTGGCCAGCTGCTCGTCTCGGCGTCTTCTAAACTTATAGAAGAATACGGCTGGATCGAGGCTTACAAAAAGGACCGAAGGATTAAATTGGGTGTTTCCTGTCGACCGCTCGACGGTGAGTCGTTTAATTTACGTACTTTGTTTTCTTTGGAAATAGAAATGCGGTGGCGACACGCCCACTTAATCTGTGCATTAATGACTGAAAAGTTTATTTATTGATTTAAAAGGTCATTTTCTTTTTGTTAATTTTGTGGCCGAATAGATTATATATTGTTAAAATATTAAATAGGCCTTTTGATTTTTGTAGATTTGTCCTTTTAGGACAGTTTTAGTTATTTTTTTGATTGATTTTTGCTAACGGCCTATAGAACTCTGGGCTTGGTCATTTGTTTTTATTGGGGAGTTGCGCAACGGGGAAAAAAAAAGGAAAAAAAAACAATTGTTTATTGAAACGATATGGAAGTCAATTAAGTTTAATTGACTGCGTCAATTAAACTTAGATATAATGTGAAAGTGCACTTTAATTTGATCTGTACCGGTAACTTTAATTTGATTTGTACCTTTTACCGGTAACTTTAATAAGGTCTATACCCTTGATTTGAATCTGAATGTAACTTTGAATTTGATCGCGATCTTTAATTGGAAATTCATTTGAAAAAAATCATGAGAAAACACTTTATGGAATATAGTTATTTGTTTATTTTTTTGTAATTGTTGAATGTTTTTTTATTTTGGATAACAGTTTAACAATGTTTAAACATGACAGCTAATTTGTTTTATTTTTATTCATGACCTTGTTTAGGTCAGGTTTTTTCCCACCCCCGGTGTCACGTCAGGATGGCGAGCTACCGGATCACCGCAGCTTCGCGGTAGGATTTAAATGAACCAAGCTATTTTTTTCCATTCTGGACCTATTTGCTCTGGATCTTGGAAAAAAAAGAAAACAATCAGATATTGATTGATGGACTATTGATCACCTTGGATTCATGAATGGACCAAAATAGAAACTCTTGGGTGACATCAGGGTTTATTGTTTTGTTGCTGAGTGCTTGTTGTTTTTTTTTTTCTCTTCCTTTGTTGTGTTTTTGGTTATATTATAGAAAATCACTGTTATTATAAATATTATTATTATTGCATATCTCCATATATATATGAAAGAAAAAAAACAAGTTGAATACAATAACTTAAACATACTTTTGTCTAATGGTATTTTATTCACACCCACGGGCTCCATAGCCGAATCTAGTTGAGCGCCATTTGTTATATTTGGCCGTAGTCAGGCGCCTAGCCTTAAGTAGCGTTACATTTTGCTCATTAATAAATTACACCTACAGATGGTACCTCGCCTTAATAATAGACGCTGAAGTCAACCATATAAGTTACAGAGAGTGGTAAATTAGTGAGTTTTGCTTCTGCATTTTCATCTTTATCTCCTTTGGTCCACTTATTATTGGACCCAACTACAGTTTTCTCACACATTAACTGCTGATTTATAGTTAGGTTCATAAGTGTCACTCTGTTTGAATGATATGCGACTTAAAAGAAATAAAGGTTTGTTGTAACATGACTGCATATAGGAATATATACGGTAGAAACGATAGAAATTTGGCCTACGATAGAGATCTGCAGTAATGCTTGTTGATAATGTAACTGGGCGGCATCAAAACACAGCAAATGAAAAGCAGCATGGCTGAGAGCGTAAAAACATCAATTATCTGGACCGGGTCCAGGTTCAACCTCCGGCGGTCTTAGTGTGACGCTCAAGCGGAGCACAGCAGATGTCATGGTCAGACATCAGGGAATCGAGGGGTAAAAGTGTTCGCCAAGTCCAATGAATTCTGTCTCTTAACCCTCCGCAGTCTTAGCACGATGCTCAGGAGGAGCGCGGCAGGTGTCACGGTCTGACAGCCTTTTCTAAACCACATAAAAAAGCAAACAAATTTATAAATATGAACAGTGCAGCCCCACCAGAGCGTGGACAGAGTAAAAGGTTCGTGAGGTTTAAATTATCCCATCTAAGACCACGGGAGGGTTAAACAATAAGACCAGGAGTGGACAAATGTAATCTGCAAATTGTGAGGAAGAGAGGAAATACAAGTATTTTGTTTTACCACCTTAAAACGACGCATGTGCTTGAATACCAGCAATACAACTGACTACAAGTTCCAGTCACAACACTGGGAAGAAAATGCAGGATTTGACGCAGGCATCCTTTATATTAAAGTTATTGTGTTTCTATGTAGAAACTTATTTTTCATTCATTTATTTAACTTTGATTTAACTAGTTAGTGACCATTGAGATTATGTTGCCGTCTACCATTGCCAACTCTACATTAAAATTAGATTCATCTTAAGGGAGACCTGGCAATGATACAACAAAACAGTTACAAACACTACCAGTGACGTGCGGTGAGGTTCATAGCTGGTGAGGCACTGACGTCATCAGAATCAGATTTGCAAATAGATGCATAGATTGACAGCAGTTTACAGGTTATGTTTCACTTCTGCATCCTTACACATACAAACTGTAGCTCACAAAATCTATCGCTGCACTTGACTTGCTTCCCGAATCGTTTAGCCTAGCTCGCTGTCACTTACTCGGCAGTTGAGGAGTGAACAAGACGAACGTCTGGGATCTTGAGCGCCCCCTGCCATGAGGCAAGAGAACTGCCTGCCTCACCTCGAACCTGTTCTCTGCCGTTTATAATCGCTCATTACACGAAACACGTTACACAAACACAGTTGGTGACAAAAAGCACTGTACATTATATACATAAGCTAAATTATTGGAAATAAGTTCACATATTAAATTTGTTTAAACCATTTTATTGACGCCGTACAGCAACATGCTCTCTCCGCTTAGCAGCCAGCGCAGAGCCAGGGGTTGCGCAATCCAAGGTGAGGCAGAGCTCGCTGCTGCCTCACCGGCATCGCTTCCAAGCATTTGAATGGGAAAATAAGAAAATTCAGCGATTTTGAACAAATAAAAATCGAAATTGGTGAAGCTACATGAAAAATAAATATTTTTTAGTACAAACCACCGGATGAATATAACAATTTAAATTACTTTATGATTATATATTTTCTTTCTTTCCATGATGGCAGGTGAGGCACTGCCTCACCTGCCTCCCCTGACTGCACGTCACTGAACACTACATATAAATAACTTCCACAGAAACAAGTGTAATATATATCTTTGAGTGAAATATATATATTCCACTCAATTAGTATGTGATTTTTATGTTTCTACTTTAAGTTTTATGCAAATCATATCATGATATATATTGTTACTGCCACCTATCACAATATACAGTATATCGTAATATGAATTTTTACAAAGCAAATATGAACAGAAAAACTAAAAAAAAATCTGCATCGTTTTCAAAACAAAAGTATTTTTAAAAACACTTCTCAAAAAACAAAAATGGAGACGCACAACAACTATACATGAAAAATGGAGTGTCATCTTGAATAACAGAGGAAGACTATTACTTTAAACGCAAGATGTATTGTTTTCCCAAAAAATGTCAGTTCAACTCAGAAGATGTTGAATGCATCTGGGGTCATAATTGGCAAAACAGAAAAGGAAGAAGCGAGCCTTATTGTTAGAGATCACAAAAATTGGGCACACAGAAGTTGATGGACACAGAATTCATATTGTTTTATCATGGATTTTATTTTATGTGTTCTGTATAAGTGAAAAAATGTGCCAACATTTGTTAATACTTTTAATAAATGAAAATAATATGCACATTCTCCAAACAGTGACTATTCAGATTTACTTCAATAATTAGTAACATTCTCATTGTCTGAGCCAAATGACTGCAGGTGTTGATCGATTCCTGAAATTAAAATAACACTGGTAGGAAAAATGGACATCTAAAGTAATAAAATTGTTTTGGTAGGTGCATTTTTTTTTTTAAAAAAGAAGTGTGCTTGATGCTGGGGTTTTCTTTTACAAGTTGTTAAAATGGAGCGGCATGTATTCTACAAAAACAAAAACATTTAGAAGAGCTGAAAGTATTTCACTGTAGCAGAATTAGTTCAACTGTGTCCACAAATTTAAAATTCCTTCACCGATTCATAGAAACAACACAATTACAGCATCCTACATTGGGCACAGCAGCTTCCAGATGGTTATTTTACTACTTGCAGTCTGACTTTATCACACAGTTATGCTTACTTATAAATCAAACAGAGGATAGCATGATCATAATGAATAAAGGTTGGGTGAACAATGGAAAGAGGAGAAAAAGAAATTGATGAAAGGAACTCAAATTTGTCCCCAAGAGCAAAGAATTAGATTTTTTAAAAAGGCTAAAGTAAAAAGTAACTGATATTATAATATCTCATTTATATTTTAAAATGATGTCAGACAAAAATAAAATGCTACATGTAATTAAATAAAAAACATTTTCAAAATAAGACCAATCTATGTAACTGAATAGATGTAACTCAGTTACATAGAGTTACATTTGTCTCTGCTGGTCAGAGATAAATGAGTAAATACTCCAATAGGACAACTATAAATCCATGGGTAATAGTTAAATAAGAGGTAAATGTGAAAAATGCTGTTCTGCTTCAGCACCACCACCAGCAGCATGTGGAGCAAAGGACCTTAATCAAAATTAACTTCAATAGTAAAAGCGAGACGCATTATCGACTAAAGTCAAATGAATTATTATGCACTTCAGCGCTGCCATAATCTTATGGAGTTACACTTGAATATTAATACCGTCTAATGGCTCATCCTATCAGAGAGATGTGTGCATAAAACAGAATCCAGATATATGGTATTAATATGGTGCTAATGCACAAGCACATTTATTTCAGACTAAAGCAGGCTGCCTGCCTCATGGCACATATATTCTGTGAACCTTTGTGTTATTAAGTTTTTGGTGTCAGCTCATTTCCACCTCGCCTCTCTGCCTCTCCAGGAAATATTCGGTGCCACCTTTATCTCCACTTTCTGCCACTCACAGGAAGTTTATTTATCCAGAGGCAGAATAGGAAGTCTGTGTTTATTATGAAGTTTTGGCATCAGAGACAAAACAAAATTGTTAAAAAGAAACGAGAAAACAAGCAATGCAACCCTCCTACAGATATAAATATCTTAGACATAGCGAGGTGCAGTCATTTCTCCTGTAAAAAGCAGGCAAAACAAAAAAGGCAGCTCACTCAGCCAGCAATAACCATTAACACAGAGCGCTGAATTAGACACAGTGAGGAGAGGTGTCACCCGGCGTCACAGCGAGCCACACAGGGATGACAGTGGCAAGATAAAAATGTCATCCACTCCCCTATCTCCAAAAATAATGCTGTAAACATTCACTGGCCCACAGAGACATCTAATCTCAACACAGAAAGCTGCAGCAGAGCTCACCTGAGCAGATCCTATGTCCTTGGCTGCACTCTGCAAGACACACTGTCTCACTTCAGCATTCATCAAGTCCAAGCAAGCATGCAGTCAGTCAAACCAACCATGCATTAACAGAGCGGGAAGCCAGGGACACAGAATTATGTTAACTTTCTCAGCTGTGGAAAAAAAAAACATGCACAGATAGCTGAGCAGACTCCAATCTGCATGTTCACACCTTTCATTAAAAAAGAGCAGACAGGCGGAGCCTTACAAACCCTCCAAAGCCCTCGAGTTCTTTCACTCTTTGTCACATCACAACCACAAATGTCAACATATTTTACTGGGATTTCTCATAATAGACCAACATAAAGCAGTAATTAGGTAGCGACACGTATTTGTATTCAGGGTCTTTTTCGCAGATACCCCTAAATATAACTGAGTGCACTTCAATGTCTCCAGAAAAGATGAAGCTATCAAGTCCACCTGTGAGTTTTTGATCTCAATAAATCAAGAGGTTTCTGTGTTTGGCCATCAAGACCAAGGAAAATAAACACCAGGTAAGTCAAAAATAAAGTTGCATAAAAGTGAAAAAGTTGGGTTCTAATGAAGATTGGCAAAAAGAAAACTATTTCTAAAGAAAAAAAACATGCAGGCTGAATGCTTATGCACGCTGTACTTTTCATATTTTTATTTATAAATATTTTGAACTATAAACAGTAACATTATGCAATAAAGGGCTGATAAAGCTAACCAAATACACACACACATTCATTTAACAATACATCAGGTTTTATATCGGTTCTACGATTTCTTCCAAAACCTTTCTGATCAGTATTTTTAAGGTCATGTATTCATTTATTCCAAACCACAATTATGCATATTTTCTTTTTTGTAGGTCTATCACACAAAATCAAAATAAAAAAATACATTAAAGCTTCTGGTTTAACATCACAAAATGTGAAAAAGTGGTATATGGACATGAATGTTTTTGAAGGACACTGTGTTCAAAATATGATATCATTTTAGGCTATATAAATTTGTGCTGCTTTTTTGCAGTACAAATTTACGTAACTTTCATATTCAATTTAAAGAATGAGAACTGTTTTTCCTATAATATAGTGACTCAGCCCTCAAGTTTAAAACTATTTTATGCTTGAATGTTCTCATGTCAGAGCTGGGTAGTCAAAAAAAAAAGATTCAAAAGTTCAAAATATTAATAGAAAAAATACATTAAAAAACCTTCAAAAACCCTTTAGAACAATAATATTTTCCAGATGACTTTAAAACACGACACCAGGTTCAATGGACATTTAGAAGTCTATTATAACTCTTGCGAGAATTTTCCCCCAGAAAAAAAATATTCTCTTAAAAAAAGCTTGTGGCTTCCTCAATTGAACAAAACAGCATGACCTTACAGTCAATGCATTTTTGGAATGAAAACTTGACTGAGGTCATGCAGGTTAATTTGCAGCCTCCCAAAGTGTTGACAAATCATGCCATGACCAGCTTTGCTGCACTAAAATGAAACGAGCCGAGAGGGAATTGTTCAGTAAAGGTCTTTTACTGATACAGGTAAAGTCTAAGGAGCTGGAGACAGAAGCATGTTAGTGGAGGCCTGTGCAGGTCACTTCTGTAGTGGGATTCAGGTCTCGATGGAACAGATGTATAAATCGAGGCTATGAATTAATGTTTATATCAAGAAAATT
This sequence comes from Xiphophorus maculatus, assembly GCF_002775205.1. NCBI lineage: Eukaryota > Metazoa > Chordata > Actinopteri > Cyprinodontiformes > Poeciliidae > Xiphophorus > Xiphophorus maculatus. The sequence goes on along the minus strand of NC_036458.1, from coordinate 5,340,942 downwards.
GATTATTTAAAACAGGTATTATAAATCTGCACAATCTGAGAAGACACAAATTTGGATTTGTATGAAATAATCAAAGAAAGGTTGCTGAAGTTTCATTCACAATTCAAAGAGATATAAATTACATTTTGTTAGGATTAACTTTTCCTACAAATAATACCCCTGCATACAGTACACACTGGTTAAAATACTGTCATTTTGTGTTATATTTAAATTCGTTCAGCTTAATTCAAAACAAATGCCATAATTCAATTTAAACGCAATCTCAAGGCACCTTATAAGACAAACATATCCAGTTTATGTAGCCAATTCAGTGCAATCACTTCAACAGATTAAGTTTGAAGATTAAGTTTGAACTGCATACATCCAAATTCAATCTTGGCTATAAAATATTGCAGTGAAATCCACTTTATAATCGCAAATGTTTTTAATATAAGGAAACCCAGCAGATTGCACGATTTTGCAGCAATAATGAGAAAGCTACTGCAGGTATATTTACGTTTCTCGTGGCGTCGTCACCTCATGTGAAATTTTCCACGTGGACAGGTGAAGGAAAGGGAACTACCTTCATGAGCACTGAGAGAAACTGAGGATTAAGTGAATTTTAAAGAACGAGACGGCACATTTCAATGAAAGATTATGCTGTTTTTATGTTGTAAACACTTTTGGAGATTGCACATGGGAGAAAGCCTGATACAAAGAATATATTTGTTTTATGGCTTAGCTCTATGCTGACTAGGCCTGTCACCATAACAAATTTTGCTGGAATATAAATATTCCCAGAAGCTACTGTGATAAATCATATTGTTGTTTTTTGGAGACCATTTACAAGTAATATAATGGTAATGGCATAATAATGCAAGAACATTCTCAAAGATCAATAAACTTAAAATTCTAATGAACATTTAGCATAAATATGACAGTCATATTTATCTAAAAAAATTACTGTAAAATATTAATGGAAATCATTCGATTTAGTTGGGCATGATACACTTTAAATATTTAAAATAAAACAAAACAACACAAAGAACAAATAAAATTCATTATCAAGTCTTTGTACACAAAAGTGCCCTTCAAAAAAAGAGCTGGTTGAGACCAAAGCACCAGACTGAAGACTTTTGTCATACAGTTTTTTGTAGAAGGATGGAGAGAAAAGAAACGACAAATCATGCAAATGGAAATTATTGTGCTCGTTTTAATTTATTATGCGATTAATTAATTTATTGCTTTTTGCAACAAAAACTTTTCTAGAACTATGGAATCTAAATCAAGTTAATCTTTAAGTTACAAATGAGCAGCTCATCAAACTCTAAACCATATAGCCCTGTTGTGTTTTGTAGAATAAATAATATCTTGCTTTTCTTTGAGTCCAATGTATACAGAAGACCAGAACGCTACTAAAGAGGAAACTATAGTGAATATAGATAAGAATAACACTACTATGCCATGTGTTTCTAAATGTTCAGCAAGCCAAACAGTGCTAGGGTTTTAGTTCATTACCTCATTGTTTTATTGTTGCATATGCCCTGCTATTTCACATATTTATTTACATGCCAACACTTAAAGCAATGCCCTAAATGTTCTTGGAGAAGTGCTTCATGACATTAGATATTTATCATTTATTATGAAAGAGTGTTGCCATTTTAGTTGCAAATACTGATTATCTGCATTATTGATTTGTTATTCTCCTCTACTGAGTAATTGTCTGTTTGTTGAATGTCAGGCCGTCATATGATTATTATTATTTACTAAACGCTAAGTAGTTTTCTCTTCTGTCTTGTTTAGTTCCATCTTCTCTATTCCCCTTGTTTTATATGACACTGTGAACAAAAAGACATTTTCATGTTGTGTTGTCCGCATGTTTTACAAATCCATGATTTTGCTTACAGTTGGAGAACAGTCGTGTGTTTCTGAAGAAGAGTGTTGAAAAGTTTCAAGATCAATAACCATCAGGCCAAGTTCACAAAAACAGCTCTGCACATTCATTTGGTCAAAGAGCAAGTGAGTTGTCAGTTTTTTTCAAGAAAAATGACAATCTTACCTCTTGAAATATTACATCTACAAACAGTTGACACTGACACAAGCAAGTGGTGTTCAATCCAAATACGTCTAAAAGCTCACCAAACTCAAATTTGTTTATTCTGTCTGCTAGTCATTTAGATTTCTCACAGTTTAAAACTACAGATACAGTCAAATTTCAAGGTACTTACTAATAACTTTTCTTTCTTTTACCTCTTACCTTCTATTCAACCTCAGATCTGCTCATAACACCCCAGAGGCTGTAAGGTTTTTTTATGCCGGGTGCTTTGAATGATTTAACATATGCCCAGTCATGTCCCAGGGCAGCCAAAAGGAAGAGAAGAACATGCAAGTTTCATTACACCGGTGTTGAGCTATGGGCAAGTAATTACAGTCATACAACAGCATATTTCATTTCCTCTTTTGGACGGCAGGGGCGACTGACCCGAGTTCCACCAACTCAGCAAAAACTTTTTTATCCAGCGCACCATAAAAAGGTATTTCAAAGGACACCATATAAGTTGCAGCATTGGTCCTCTTGTATGATGCTTATTAGGAAGTTTTTCCTTCACCCTTTACTGAGGTCAATCTATGGTCAAACTTTTCAACAAGGTACATCTGTCCATGGTTTTCCCACAGGATGTAATGCTAACAGACAGGCTGCAGCAGGCTGTGCTTCGCTGAGCAGAGCTCAGGGGTTAGAATGGTCACGGTTTGAGTGAGTGGGTCAGTGGAAAAGTCAAATCCAAAAATCAAAGCGGAGAATGTATGAAAGCAGATGGGCGACTTCATCTGAAACCAGTGGTACAAAGGTGAAATTGGTCACTTTTCACTCAAGCTTGCATGTCTTTTAGGTTAGGGGACATTTTCACTACTGGCAGAAAGTTTAATACACCCTTCAATCATTTTTCTTTGAAAACACACACCCTTCAATTATCCAGTTTCATGTTTTTTTCCCACCGTCTTCACAGTTGATCAACATGTTCCCACTAAAACTAGGAAAACACATCACCCCAGTTCTGAAGTCAGTACACTTCCACCTTTAAAATACATTACTTAAATTGTAAAATCACAGAATGGCTTGATACCGAAATAGATTAAAGATCTATTGTCATTAGGCCTGTCACCATAACAAATTTTGCTGAGTGATTAATTGTCTCAACAACTATTGCGATAAACGATAATATTGTCTGAAGACCAATTTAAACTGATGTAATGGTAATGACATTATGATGCAAGAGATATCCTGCCAAAAATAAATACTTTATTTTCACAGTTTAACACTGCAGCGTGTGGGGTTTTCCCCGACTCGGAGAGAGAACGCAGCCTGTTGAATGTGACAGGTAGCCAATCAGAAAGCACGGATTCCCCTCCTTGTTTTCTGAGGGGAAAGCACGGAGTTGTCCAGCAGACATCGGAGATGATATGTGGAAACAACATTAATATTTATTCAACATTTTGTGCAAAGAATATCCACAGAAATGACAAGGAGAGGAGTTGGAGCAAAATTGCTACCGCAGTTGATTCCGGTAACTTTTCAGCTGTTCATCATTAACGTGACATAAATAGGTTATAATGACATTCATTCTGTCAGAACTTTACGCTGACACTAGACACATGCATTGCAGGTAGATTGTAGTAAAACATTGATTAATGCCTGGTTTTAAAATTAGTGGACGACTAGCGACTATTTTGTGCCCGTTGTTGGACACTACACGGCAAGCACACGGCACGATTGAACCCGTTATACCTACAATTTTTGTCGGCGAGTCTGTGGTCTCTCAGGTTTTGAAAATGGACCGACAATTCCAAAATCATGTAGCGTGAACTGGGCATAACGCTAAGGAAATGAGGAAGGGAGGGGTCAGTGGAGAACACAGGAGTTGAGCCTTTTTTCATCCAATGTCATCAATAGAAAGAGAAAAAGCCAGGAAGAAACAATAAAGCCAATAAATTAAAATGAGGTCGATAATTTTCATTTATCGTCCGATTAATTGATTTATTGTTCATTGATACAGGCCTAATTGTCATATCAACTTTCCAGACTGCTGAGGTCATTTGGTTAAAGTCTGCTCTGCGTCCCCAGAACCAAACATGGAGAAGCAGCATTCAGTTTTTATGCTCCAATAATCTGGAACAAACTTCCAGAAAGTTACAAGGTTGCAGTTTTCTGTGGTTCTGCAATACAGGTTGGTTTCCTGTGTTGTGTTTGTATTTGTTTTATCATATAAACCACTTTGAACAGCCTTGCTGATGAAAGTTGTTGTACAAATAAACTTGACTAAGAATCTCTGAAAAGAACCTGGACCAGATTACTTTATATGTGTCTTTAGTTTCATATCTAAGACTGAGCTATGCCCTACAGTGACCATATTGGCAGAAATCCCTCCAGTCAGATCCAGCATTCTTAGAGCTTAGCAAAGAATAACAAGTTAGCTTGCATTTCACACAGACACTATTCAGGCTGAACAACAGGGAAATATTCCAATAATTAGTAAGCTATGATTGCAACAGCAGGATGCAGCATAATGAGCTTATGCTTTCAGATGACACCTATTAAAAAGTTAAAACAGAGAAGGAATGAATTTGAGTTATGACTTATTTAATTAGCATGCCAAACTCTGACACCAAGGTGAGATGTTTATGTGTCTAAGCTGAGAGTAAAATACTTAATGAAAACATACTGGAGTTATGCAGATATGCCGAGCTGAGGTCAGACGGTGGGTGAGCGACTAATTATCTGTGAGTGATTTGAACTAATAGGATGTGAGCTCCTGCACTGAGGTCATCTCCTTTGAGAGCAGAATGATGATCCGTTCAGAGACCTGACAATACATTTCCCTGTAGGCATACCCATGACTCTAATAATGCAATGCTTCATCACTTCTCTTTGTCTGCTTATGAAGCTTTGGCCAATTATTTCTTCTCATTTTGTTTTAGTTTTCACCTCGTTTGCCTCTGTGTGTTGCTTCTCACGCCAATGGTGTTGAATTATGGATGGGATGTTGAGCTGGTGAGACTTCTCTCCCTGCGGTCTGGGTTTGCGTTGCTTTTTGCTTCCTATTGTCATGCTGTGTCACTGCATGCAGACGCCAGTATGCATATGTGTTTGGCTAATTAAGTCTGCTGGTGTAACAGCAGAAGACCTCTTAATCAGACAGAGCTCGTTTGAATCATCGTTGCATTTGGACAAGCAGAAATGTGAGAAGAACAAGTAAAGATATGCATTGTCTCTCAATGTGTGTACATAATGAATTTTTTATGGTGTGCAAGTCATAAAGCTAAAGAAATGCAGCATTATTATTAATGTCAGCACCAGATGTCAGAATCAAAACATATTTTCAGAAGAAAAATTACGTTATTTTTTAAAATGTCATTAACAGTAAAAAAAGAAAGTCCATTCTATCTTCTCCCTAGTTGCATTCACTACCAACATCAAACTAGATCAGTGTTTTATTATCAGTACATTTATCAGACGATATTATCGGCATGGTATTGGCCGATATTAGATGTAAAATTTAATATCATATATGGGCCATTCCATTAAAATAACTCACCAATATAAAAGGTGTTGTTCTTATATGACAAACCAGTGACAAGGACGCCTGCAGCACAGCACAACGTCAAATTTGCACTGTTTGAGTGTCGTCATTGTATTAGAGAGAGCAGGTGTCATGATTTAATTGTCATTAAACCTACTGCAAGTTGAAAGTGTTACATCATTTTCAGCCTCCTTTTTCACATTTGCATTTGGTAGCAGGCTAAATTGATGAAGATAGTGCAGCATTTTAATTTCACAATAGAGAAAACCATATATTGTCATTAAGTAGGTATAGGAAAGAAAATATCGGTATCGGCCAAATAAGTTTTAGTATATTGGGATATAGGATATCGACCAAAACCACAATATTGTGCATCTCTTCAGACAAGATTACAGGTTACGACGTTAACGATTTATTCAGGTGGCTGTTCAACTTAAAAACATATCGCAATTTTCTCCCTTTAACATTAATCATCATACACCTATAAGACATGACATTACAGCCACTGCTATGTGAAGTAAATCAGACTGATTATCTCTTGGTTATGACACCTGTTAGTGGGAACTACATGCTAGGCGACACGTGGAAACTTGTCCTTAGTGTGTTAGAAGCAATAAGAATGTGAAAGTTATACTGGAGCAAAGCTGTGATAAAAACATGGTCAAGAAATTTCCAATAATGCAGCTATTTTGGGTCTGCAGCACTCAGGACGTAGCAAAAGGAAGGAACAGAGGTGGACATTCTGATCCAGCAGGTTAGCAGCTCCCAGGTTGTGAAGCACAGTGATTTTCCAGAGTTAGGGTGATTTTGAAACACAGAAAGTATGGCTTGTTCAACACAACATGTCTCAACTCAGTTTCAAATTCATTTGACCAACAGCAGAATCGATAAAATAATTTGTTTTGTTAATACTGGAAAATGTGTTTTATTCCCTGTGTGTTTTGTTGCTAACTTGCATCATTTAACTTTGGAGCTCATTTATTTAATTATATATAAATTTAGGAATTAAATTAAGACTGCAACAGTGGAAAGACATCAAATATATCTAGAAATATAAGCAGTTTCAGTCCAACATCTCTTCATTTCTTCACACACCGTCAAAGTTGGGAATTTAAAGTTTAAATAGTAAATTAATTAAACCAATAATTCATCAAGACAAAATATTATTTAATGGTCATGTCTACATGTGACGCAGCATCAAGATTTCATCAACACAGCGACTCATGTTAAGAAATTTACACAAAATAATTCATCAAAAAATGTCAAATATTCAAATACGGAGTCATATCCTTTCATTTCTATTTTCTAGACAAAATGTTTTTTATAATAAAGTATTAACAGTCATTTTACCATTCTAACTAATTTAATAAAAATAAATAAATAATAATATAAATATCAGTAATTCATTAACAGATTACCAAAATATTCTCAGAAGGTGATGTCTTCAAAATGATTGGATTTTAAAGATACTTTATAGAAGGTACAAAGTGAGCCCTAAAATTAAAGTAAAGTAATAATCCATTACTTGTTTATTACTGTAGTAAGATAACTGTAAAAATGTGCATTTGCAGAGGTAGAGGGGTTTGTGTGTGCCTGGGGTGAGGGATTTCCTCCTGGTGTCATCACTAGTTAAAAGTCATGGTGGACATCATCTTTTCCTGTCAAATTAAAGCAACATGCAAATTGCAAACAAATAAAGAATTTATGTGTGTGGCATGCATTACTGCAAAGATCAGAATACAAATTCAGTAGTTCCTAATTAACCCTGATGTTGAGCCTGACTGCCGTCTGTTTGGGAAGAGGCAGAGAATGCAGAGCAGCTCTCCAGTAAAATGGAAAACCTGTTGTTGTTATTGCAATGAATGATTTTAAAACTCTCAGAGAGTGGAGCTTTAATCAAAAATACAGCAGAGTTTGGATAAAGTTTTTAAATTTACTTTCACTTTTTAATTGTGTCATTTCTATAAACACAATTATAAAATGCATTTCAGTGTGCTCAATATAACTAGAGCCTTGCCTCACATAGATCCTAGGTGCTATTTTAAAACAAAGCAATAAAAACAAATGCTTGCATCCTATTCTATGGCCTAGCAGTGATTGCACACAACTAGCATTCCCCTACTTTTACTGCATGCACAAATCTTTCTGGTCTGTACCATAACAGTGTCGTTTCCTTCGACTTCTTTGGGAAGTCATCTAGTTTTTGGCTCTAAATAAAATTTATTGTTATTATCAAAACCTTACAGAGATCAAAATATGTCACTACACTTTCAGAAAACAAAATGTACACTTCAAATGTTGAATTGTGCTTTTAAAAAAATAGCCGATCATCAATAAACTTGAGATTTCCTTCTAGTTTCTGACATCACAGCCAGCCTGTTAACCTAACTTACAGCCACAGATCTGGTGCTACAAATATGTATGCGCAAAAACTTTTGAACAAATCTACGTACATAAATGTGCCTCTACAGAAGGGATTCTTTTCACACAGAAGGAATCTTGAGCTTGAAAGAGACTTTGAGACATGATAGTGCTTAAGAGAGCTTCATTCCCTCCAGCAACCAGCAACAAATTAATTACTTTACACAGTCTCAATAAAGGAGGACGAAGATACAGACTACAGATGAAAAGGTCAATATAGAAAAGTCATATTAAGCTGCTGGAATCCATTCACACACCAATTCCAACACCAAGCCAGGAAGAAAGCATAATGTTGCTGTTCAGTAACCTTTAATGGTGTGCCTGTGTAGTAATTACAGATGGGTTCATTCTCCAATCGAATCCAAAGATTACTACAGAGATACATACATCTAATTTATCATTAATGCAAGCAGTCAACACAGTTTGAATTCCATTCTTATTCAGGGGGCTTTGGTGGAAAAGAGTGCAGTTTTACTGCTGGCATCTTAATCTTACAAGTTTACCAATCAACTGCAAAGCTGGAAAACAAGCCATCCGTGCAAAGTCCTTTGCTTTAGCGTCAATTCGACTCCACACACAGTTGATTCTTTAAGGTGACGTTGACAATCAGCATTCTGATCAAATCTGCAGCTGCTACAGATTACGTTTTCTTCTTCAAGAGTTGAAGGCAAAAATGGCTACTTTATTTTATTTTGTTTGATTATTTTGACCATTTGGCTTAATTTAAGCTGCTGAAATAAAGTCAGGATGAAACTACAGGAATGTAGCAAGTTATGATAAGCTCAAACGGTTCTGTTACTTACAAGTACTAGAAAATGTTTTGTAAAAGTGCATCAGAGTTGAGTTAACCACAGAAGAGGGTCAGTCAACGTGTAAATTATTTGCCAAGTCTACCAATTAATGACTGAAGTACACAATTTCCCATCAAATTTAAGCTACTACATTTGTTGTAAATTAATCTAATCCTACCACTTTAGTCCTTAAGCCTAATTCAACTTAAATATTTGAACATTTTCTCCAACCATTTAATTCAGCATGCAAATACTGTTATAGGTTACTTAACAATTAGAAATATATAGAGGCATGCATGTTTTAATAAAAATCAAGAGTAGTTTAATTTTAAGTGCAACTCGAAAATCACCATTTCTAACCACAGGGACCTAAATGACAATCAAGTGTTACACTGAAGTCTATAAAAGATATGATCTGGTCTGGTGAAAACTATTTCCTTTATTAAAACTTCTGCTGCTGGCTTATTTGGAACAACTGGTATTACTTGTCAACTACAAATCTGTAGAACCACAGTTGATTCGAGACTGGATGATACTAAAACTAAATCAAAAATGAATTAGGAACAAACTTTCAAGATAAAAAAAGAAAGTCCACAAATAAAATTATCAGGAAGCCATAATCAGTTCTTAAAGAAAACACAGTCCATCAATATTTATCACAACAATATTTCCCATGACAGAATGCAGATAGCTAATTATTATGTAGTTATGGTTTTGTATGTGCATAAATGTTTGAGCAATCTATATTTCACTCATCACAACTACTTATAAAGCAGTAAATATATTATTTTATTCAAATAAACAGCTATCAAGAAATTTTTCAGAGCCTTACACCCTAAGTCCCAGTCTGAGACAACTTCAATCAACGAGGATCAAGCAATAACACCTTCATACAGGTAAATCATTTCCCATTTATGATCTGGGAAACCAATTTCCTTTTTCAAATATAGGCTGACCAAGGGGTTATTATGTAACCCTGTGATACAATTGTAAATAATCACAACTGAGTAAAAAAAAGCTCTGCTGAAATTAGGGAGATGACAGATGTGTTCGATTTCCTGACTGAATTTGATATTACACATCGTGTGGTCTGAGGCTGACAGAAAGAAGCTCCTTAAAAATCTCTCACACAACACATTTTGTTGAATGTTGCTGCAACAACAGTCTTTACTTTAACATGTCAAAGATGTACATGAATTTGTTTTCAAAGTCCAAGCAAGAGGAAGAAACTCAAAATGAGAAAAATAAATACTTTGTGTGCAAAACACACAAATTTCAAACTTTTAAAACAAGTTTTCACAAATACCATAAAGTCAAAGCACTTTATAATGTCAAGAAAATCAATGTATAAGCAGCTCACTCAATTTATAAATTTAAAACTTTTACAGTTTTGAATTACTTTGCCACACGAGCTGAAAGTATCCTGACATAACAAGGGTTGTTTGTACAAACCTTTATTTCACATTATGCAGATTAGTGAAGAAATCCAATCAGATCTTAAACTACTTTCTCTGCACTAAATGGGAATTATAAATGTTCAGACCTAGGAATTAAAAGCACCACATGGATTTATTTTATCCCTTTTACCGTGCATCAAAATTCTGTATTGCTGTTTAGGTAAAAGTGTTGCATGTGTAAAATATACTGAGGAAAGAATTTACAAAGCAGTGCATCCTGCTCCAGGCTTACAAATGTTTTACATATGACATCATCTTTTAATCAATTTCAAAATGCAGATGGTCTTAAATGAATGCAATGGCCCAACTCTGAGCCCCGGCTAGACTGATTCACTTAAAAGCTACCAATACGTGTAATATTGACAAAATTTAATAAACTTTTCTAAAAGACGATTACATTAAATTTTCATGTCTCAGGTTGCAGGCTGTAGATTTGGTTGCCATCTCCTCGTTTGTCTCCCACACCCCTTACTCCCAGTTTTATAATGTATTTAATTAGAAAGCGCATTCATAGATGCTGATGTCCCTCATCTGTTTCTAAAGGAGCATCTGGCCACCCTGCAGAGGAAGCTCATTTTAGTTGTTCCTGTCTAAATAATTTAAATGTGGCCTGTAATTGTTTGTACTTTCATAATTTAAAAGAAAAGGAAACTGAGATTTGCACACAAAGCCTGTGCTAATAGCTTCATAAATGGACCCAAGTGTCTTCTCTTACATATAAAACTGTAGCTCAAATGAATCCTTAAAGAAACCCCAAAATAATTTATAAAGTATACAATGTGATAAAACTATTATGCTTCTGTGTAGAGTCCTTGTAGCTAAAACAGCATGAAGAGCTTTCAGGGTTTAATCTGCTGCCACGATGGTTTTCTCTGCAGGAACATTCTAGAAGAAGGTCTCAGAAAAATTTGATGTCATTTGACTAAAACCTTTATTTTCCACCTGTGGTGATTTGACACTGTAACAGCTTTTGATGCTTTAATGAAATGTCAGCTCAGCTGGATTTCTTCAGGCAGATTACTTCCTAACTGGGTGTTGCTGCCAGTGAGTTTTCTTAGTTACAGTAACGAGCAGATTCCCTTTTCACTCCCATTCATAACTGACAAAGTAATTTTTAACTGTTCTTCATATATATTCATTAATATTTCTTATTGTAAATGCCATACCTGCGTTTACAACGTTAGAAAAATAGTGACTGGTTTTCAATTTGCTGTATGTTTCTTTAACATACAGGAGAATGAAAAGATCCCTGCAAAATCAGGAATCAAACAGCATGCAGGTGGAGACTGCAGAGAAATGTGGAGCAAACAGCACTTTTGAAGCGCTCTCCCATTACTGGCTCTATTAAAGCTTTTCATTAAATCGTTCTCAGTGATGATAGTGGACATGTGAAAAGATTTTTAGACAAGTCCACACAGATAAACCATGACAAATATTTTCTCTAAGAAAAAAACCCCACCAATATCATTACAAGTTTTTTCCTCCACTATAAACTCAGAAAAACTATTCCTTGGGAAACAAATGTTAGTTTTTACTATTTCTTCTACATTATACAATCAGAAAGCAGACATTTATAAGTTAAATCATTAAATGAGAATTATGATAAATACTTGAATTACTACTAAGTGTTTTCAATGAAACATTAGACTATTTTAAAGAAGTTGCAAAATGAAAGAGAGATTGAAAGAATTTGACGCACAATAGTTACTGATGTGAAGAAATAATACCAGCAGTTTCAGAACTGCAGCTGGCTGAAGCTAGCGACCAAACAACGTAAAACTTTGTAATGGAAAATGGCCTAATGGCACTATTATCTTGTCCTACAAAGCACTTCTGAGTGGGCTTTTGCATTTTGTGATTATGTTTTGGATTATTATTATTATTAATTTGATTTGATAGGGTCAGACACACATCGACATAGACAAACTGAGCAAAACAGCAGTCTCATGTTTGCTCCATAGCGCAATAGCAACAGCTAATTCGCAGCACTTGTCACTAGATGGGCTTTTAAACAGTACCTCTAAAAATGTAAGTGATAATCATTTAAAGTAGTACAACATAATGTTGATAACATACAGTACAGACCAAAAGTTTGGACACACCTTTTAATTCAATGAGTTTCCTTTATTTTCATGACTATTGACATTGTAGATTCACACTGAAGGCATCAAAACTATGAATAACACATGTGGAAATATTCACTAAACAAAAAAGTGTAAAACAACTGAAAATACCCCTTATATTCTAGTTTCTTCAATGTAGCAACCTTTTGCTGTGATTACTGCTTTGTACACACTCTGCATTTTCTTGATGAGCTTCAAGAGGTCGTCACCTGAAATGGTTTTCACTTCATAGGTCAACCTGCCCTGTCAGGTTAATAAGTAGGATTTCTTGCCTTATAAATAGTCATGAAAATAAAGAAAACCCATTGAATTAGAAAGTGTGTCCAAACTTTTGGTCTATACTGTATACAAACAAACAGTGAAACATAAAACATTAAAAACGGATACAGTTCTGTTTTTGACGTAACCAGAGTTTTGTTTGTTTTTTGAACGTACTAAAACTGGTTACAGACTTTTAAATCATCAGGAAGTGAATTACAAACTGCAGATCCTCTCGCAGACAGAGCACTTCGAGCAAAAGTGGCTCTTCGAAAGGGGACCTTACAATTTCCATCTAAAGCCACTCTAGTAGATCTGCTATTGCCCTGAAATCTCTATATGCAATCGCTTAATGGTGTAAGGTGCATACCCATTTAAAATGTGACAATGATGAAATCTGATTGGCTTTTGATATAAAACCTTTAAAGCCCGATTATAGAGTATCCACGAATCATAGAAATTCTCCATACTTATTTATTAGGGTTATAACAGTAAAAGTACTGAATTTCAGCAACGCGTTTCTAGTGATAGTGACCACATGAAACACTTTACACAATAGCGACATCCACCCAAACGCACCCACAAACGCTAACACATTCATACACCAATATGCAGATTAGTAGGCTACATAGGGTTGATGTTACATATTACTATCTGTAGTAGAAAGAAGCTGGAATCAAACTCACAACTTTCAGATTGCAAGACTAATCTTCCCACCAAGTCAGAATCACCCATCTGTTTAACCAAAGTTCATTTAAAGAATTAGTTTAACTCAAAATTCATTAGGTTACACCAAGTGATGAGCAAAAAGTTCATTTCTTTTTCTTCTTCATGGTTGTTTTACTCTGACTCACTTTGTTTCAAACAAACGCAAATTATAGGATGTGCCTGTTTGTCTTCGGTCCTCATTAGTAAGCAAGGCCCCCAATCTTGTTTGCACACTCCACCGTTCAGACTAAATGAGAAAATTAATGAGCTGGGGTGAGCTGTGGGGAACGCCACAACCTTCAGTGCCTCCGACTCCTCTGTTCGCCTCCCTCACCTTCCAGTTCTGTCTCATGCCTCCAATTCTCTTTCTTTTATTGCAGCTGCTCCTGCTTTCCGTCTCGACCCCGTGCTCGTCTTTAGTAAACAAACACAGATGCTTTAAAACCAGGTGCTCTCCTTCTTCTTTAAATGTCATTTTTACTGTTTGGTTTTGGCGACACTAAGCTCAAAGATGCTGGGGGAAAAGTGTATTTATGCAACTGCAGGACTCTGGGTAAAAGCATTTCAATTTTAAAAAGATTCTTAAACTACAAGGGAAAAACATAATGCAGATCATCAGACCAGAACGAATCTAAAAAGCACTACTGAAAAATGGAATATTCAAGTTACCACAAACATTGTGGACCATATTGCAAAAGCTTTAAATTAAACTCAAACATGTCTTTAGATTGGGTGTCTGTCACTGAACCCTTGTTAGTGTCATCTCAGTCTTATTTAATAAAGAAAAATGGGCAAAACCAGAGCATCTTCCTTTGGTGCACATCTAAATGTCTCTTATTTCAAAAACATGCGAATCATTCTGCAGCAAGACAGGCCAGAAACCGAAACGACCAGAGATTAAACATCAACTCGGTCGAGCCAAGATACCCCAGAAAACCCAGCGGCACACCTTTTAGTTTGCATATAGGTGTCTGGTTTCAGAATATTTATTGTAGGTTTGTGTGCATATTGTTTGGCATTGCTGTATTCCAGCCATGCCAACAAAGAAAGTTCTATTTAAAGTGTTTTAATGTGCGTCTGGATACTGGACACTTTCAGGGAAGTCCGACAAAAGACAGTGTTCATTTTCTAGAGTTTACACAGTGGGTGAAATTTTTACAGATGATACTCTGATGTTCCATTCTCCTGAAGGTAGCACAGAGCTGCACCACAAGAAGCTGACAAACATTTTTAAGAGAAGGAAAGCTGCGATTCCATGCATGTTTTAAGGTTGCAAACCACAGATCTTTACAAGTAGTAAAGTATCTCAGGTGTAAACTTTACCTTCAAGCAAACGCACCCAAAAGAATCGCAGCATCTCCTTTTTGTAAATATTACTGCCAGCTCTCCGTCATCCTCTAATCGCCCTCGCTGAGAAATACTCCAGACTGCTTAAGGTCACTCCATTCAGTCTCGTTATTGAGCTAATAAACACCTAATGACAATCATTTTCACTCCATTATTATTAGATAAAGGGCAGAGTTAGGAACACAGTGCAGATGCCACCACTAAGATGGTCACTACATGTACTTTTGCTTGCATTTAGTTTGCATAAGCTTGTGTCAGTAAATGCAAATCATCAAAATCAAAAGCCCTGAAGCATAAGCCAACAGAGAAAGTGAATTTCTCTGCTCAACATCCATTAAACAGTGATATAATAATCAAAATTGAAACAAATTACTCAACATACTTTAGTAACCCAATCTGACCCTTTAGGATGCATCAGCAAGATGTGAAAAGTGAAATTATACTAGAAAATATGCTAATATTTTTATCGGTTCATGATTTAACAAGACCATGAATAAACTTGGATAGATATTTTTTTATTCATCTAAAATAATTTTAAAAAGCATGCTGTATTTGCTCATTTTCTTCTGAAACAAGTCATGCACTGAATGACAGAATCTTTGTTTTTCCTTCACTGAAAGCTTTAGCCAAGCATTTTATTGTTTTTCAGGAGATTGCTCCTAAAGTTATTCTTGGAAGAGATAGAAATAAAACCAGGAAGAAGACGTAAGCAGCAGAATTATAATGTGGTTCTTATGCTGATTTTAATAAGTGAATGGATCCAGAAGACTGACCCAAGGTCTTTTAAAAACAGCATTAAATAAAAAGCAAAACAAGCCATAATTTGCATCCTTTGCTGCCTTTCCAAGCAATATAGGAAGGAGATCATCAGATATATTAGGCAGGATTAGATCCCAATATATTTTAAATGCAGACAGTAGATGGGGTGAGGAGGTACGCTTCGGTGAAAAACAACTAACCAGCAGAGAAACAGATCTTCTGTCAAAACAATATAAATAAAGTATATGAATCTGGTCATTTGGGCCCTTTTTTCCCTTTATTAGCAGCAGAACCTGAATCCATATTCTAGCAGCGTGTTAACACAGAGCCTTGGGGAGGAAACTTGAGGATGCTCAGTGTTTGTGAATTATAGATGTAGTTTGAGTCAGACACACACACAGTAAACGTGTCAAATAGAAAAAGAAAAATGAAAAGGTGGTTGGATCAATGAAAAAGAGCTGACTAAAAAGCACATCTCATTTGGGAGATTCTTTTATTTTCCACCTTTTAATCCTTTTACTTTTATTCCAAAAATCGGAACATAAAAGCAACTCATTCCATGCATGTTTTATCAGTGACCTCATGAGCGAAAGCTTAAAACAACCCAAAAAAACAACAGAAGAATGAGTTATTAGAAAAGGCCTCAACGCTGGGTCCGACTTCATAAAGTTGAACCATTTGTCACTGGGGTAGAGAGCCGTTAAAGATTTTCTTTTGACAAAGTAAACAGATCTTTTTCACCTCTCAGTAATTACCCAAATCCCAGAAGTACTTTTACAAATCACTAAGCAATAAATTATGCTGCAGGTGGCTAAAAGAAAACATCCTTATTTTTATAATATTGTTGTTAGAGAAGTTAGTTGGCAAGACTAAATTCAATCGTTACAAACCTATGTTAAAATATACGGGGGGGCATTTATTGTGAAAAAGTTTTGATTTATGGTCTCGATAGATTTCAATTGTCTTAGCAAAAGCAAAACAAAACCGACAGTATTACCAGAAATGTTATTTTCTCCGCTATTTATTCCACAACAGCATCAATAAATATAAATTTTAAAATATGATTAAATGCAGTTGTACATTTAATAATATAAATCACATTTTAAGTAAGTGGCGTCCAGAAGAAGCCTATTTGAAATGGGAATGTTTTTTCTAGAGCAGCGCTCATTTGTGGTGCTATGAATGCTTTCCCATGCAGCCACAGCCACCGAAGAAAGAAGTAATAAATGTTTTTAAAGATAATTTTAACGTTTTCACAATAGCACCATAAAATGTTGCGATAAAATTCTTAGCTCGTATCGCTCACCCCATTAAGAAATAAAGACAAGTTTTATTTTCAAGGCAAAATTGACAGAATGAAATCTTTTCTATGAACTTTGACTCAATGTCATGCCAACAAACTTCATCTTTTCTAAAGCAAAGTAAGAAGATTAAAAAAAAATTTTTTTTAAAGAAACCTGCTAGCCAACCAAACCGAATGGTTAAAAATGAAGGTCAGGTGAATGGATGAGAATCACATCAGAAGTTGACAGGGGATTACCCAGGACCTGCACTTAAGTGTGCCTCGCTCCCTCTGCAGTCAGCCTGCAGCCGTGGATCGATTCTTGGAGAGGAGCAAAGATGAGACTGAGATGGGGAAGCCATCCTGCCAACCTCTACATCCTGCTCTCCATCAATACTTTGTGTCATCTGTCAAGGCCTTGCGTCTGCTCTCACTCTGCTTTGGCGGCGTTAGTCATTCAGATGCTGCAATTATGGCTCATAAACCTGATTTTAAGACCAACTTCCTCAACTGAGAGTGTGGCGGATGAAGAGAAAGTGCTGAGGTTTTAGCATTGTTCCATTTTTTTTTTTTAAATCACTGATATCACGTCTAATCAACAAAAAGTTTACATTACAGAGAATTTATCTTTATAGCTTTCTGCACACTTTAGCACTACAAACTATTATTGCAAAAAAATGTTTATTAACCATGTTTTAAATGAGACATTAAACCCTGTCAAGAAAATCCGAGCTCATCCCACTTCCCCATGCTGGAGATTTTAGTTTAACAGTAATAATAAATAAAGTTATCTTTAAAATGAATCACTCAAGTGACATCAAGGCCCAACAGTAGACTTAAGTGTCAATAAAGTTAGTTTAACAGTAATAATAAATAAAGTTATCTTTAAAATGAATCACTCAAGTGATATCTAGGCCCAACAGTAGACTTAAGTGTCAATAAAATAAATCTGGTTGTGTGTGTTGTTTTTGTCTCATGCAAACTTTGCTTTAATTTTACTTTTTTCTATCTAATCATAAGAAATCATAGTCAGTCAGAAAGAGTCATTAAACAGGAAAAGCAGGTTTCCTGGAAAAAGAGGAAGTAAGTTCCAGCCTGCAGATTTATAAAAAATAGCTGAGACTATTCTTTATTTCAAAGGTAAAGTTTTAAAGAATGAAATCTAAACATTTTTGAGTAATTTGATAAGATTCAAAGTAAAATACTTATATTAATATTGGTTTACTTGTAATAATACTTACAGTTACATTTGTGGGAACACTTACAAGAAAAACAAGTAACTGTAACTTTGGCATCAAATAATTAGAATCATGGATTATTCTTGGTTTCTTTTCAGAAAACATCTGTAATAACTCACATTAGGATTATAATAAGTATAATTAATAAGTTATGGTTATAAAATCATAAATGAATGATAAATCAGAGAAGCTAAAGAAAATAAATGTGATATAAATGTGATTTTGACATTGAACTTGAAATGGTGTAAAAGGTGTAACTGCAATTAAACATCACTGATATGTTGGAGGTAGAGAGTAGGTGAAAGGTGAAAGGCAAGGAACTAACAGGAGAGCAGAGATGATCAACGCCTTATTTAGAGAGTAGGTGAAAGGTTGTGCAGGCAATGGACATAGGAGGTTGAGCAACCCTGGGACATTAGCACAGACATCAGGACATAATGTCTGTAAGACAGTGATGGATATGAAATCATCTGAGCAGTCAGCCAATGAAACAAGCCCAGCAACAGTGCTAGCCAAAGAAACCCTATAAAAGGTGAGTGCAAAAGAGGAACCGTTCGTTGGATCCTCCGGGCAGCTTCGAGCCAAGATCGAGATGGACAAAGAACTCTGCAGCTGAAGAAGAGCCGGGGCCACGGAGCCGAAGACTGTCCTGCACATGGGGACCAACCCGTCTGGCCTACAACCTGTGGCTTCAAATCGCACTTCTCTCATCGGCTGGGTTCAGACCCCAAAGACAAAGATGAAGACAAAGGCAAAGACAAAGAAGAAGAACTGGTGCCTTCCTTCCTGCCAGCACCAAGTCCTGTGTGACCTCACCATCCATGCGGAGAGGAGGCTCATCAGACCTACAGAGATTCCTGCCTTCGCTGATCAACGTCTTCCTCCTGCTGCAACACCTTCTTCATCATCAGACCTGCGGAGATCCTGGCCTTCATCGATCGGCGTCTTCCTCCTGCTGCAACACCTTCTTCATCATCAGACCTGCGGAGATCCTGGCCTTCATCGATCGGCGTCTTCCTCCTGCTGCAGCACCTTCTTCGTCGTCGTCGTGCCAGGTCTGGGGTTCGAGGCGCCAGGCTCCGTCCGTCTCTCTCAAAGGTTCCTTTTTTAGTTCTCAGTGTCAGCAGTAGGGAAAGACAGACTAGATGATTGATTTTACTTATTTGATTATTTCTGCTACTGAATTAAGCTGTACTGACCCTTGCAAAAATGCCTTACTAATAAAATATTTAGCATAAAGAAAATCTAAAAGATGTTGTGGACATTCAGTTAATGAGTCACCTTAAAGTTCTTTGATGGTTGTAAAATAGCTGTGATGTTTGATTCTGGAGAGGAAGAGGGGGAAAATGTTTTATAGGTTGCTGGTAGCCCAAATTTAAAACAACATCCTTGGGACTCGCCCGAGTCACTAAAACCTACCTGGTTCAATAACAAATGCAAGTTGTAAAATAGAGAACGAGCGACCGTTAACAGGTGTGCTCTGTGAAACTAGTTGGCTGTAGGCTGCTCAGTCTGGCTAATTCACAGAGGGAAGAAGGGTGAGACACCTGGATGTAGGCCGTTAAAAATCAGGTGAATCGTTTCTCGAAACCAGCTTAAACAGAGTTTACTTCAGTTCTGGACAGGGTAAATCCCGGCAGATTTAGGAAACTCAATTAACCCGTTAGATGGAGAGCTGGTAGCACATCTCCCCTCTCAGAAGAGGAAGTACGAGAGTGAGAGAGTAGAGACAGAAAGGAGGGGGGGGGTGTTGCGCAACAACAACCCTAAAGGCTTCCATTACAATCCAGTCTTTTATAAAAATGTAAAGATAATTGAGACAACCGTGCAATAAAAAGGTATAAAAATTATTCCAGCATTTTAAAAATCCATACATTCACATCTAATGTACCAAAATTAAATGAAATAAATACAATGAGATGTAGACATTATGGTAACTGAAAAAAGTATTCTTTAATGTAATTTTAGGTGCTATAAAAGCCACTAAAAGTGCAGAGTTAACAGAAAATATACATTAAATAAAATATATTACAAAGGTAACTTTTATTTTCTTAATACTTGATTCCGGTTGGCATACTTTTAAAAAAAGATTAAAATTATTTTCACTGGAGATTACATTTCGGTGGAAGTTTAAAGTTAATTTAGTTACTAATAGAATCCATAATTACAATCTCATTTCTGTGTTTTAATAATGAAATTAAACAGATATGTAATCTGACTAATGAAAACAGGTGAGAATGAATGTTCAGAGGATCCATTAACTTATTAAAGAATGAATTTAAAAAATGTTCAACAATCTCTCCTTCTAAACGGTTAACTCAAGGTTTTTTCCCATACTTTAAACATCTGCAGTAAGTCTAAGAAATAAGGCTTTTAAAGTATGACACGTTCTAACAAAAGAAAACGGCTCCAGATACAGCAGGACAAGAGTTGAGAGATGCAGTTGTTCACCTTCTCTGAACCAAGATGAGCTTCTTTGAGATCTAAGCCCTGCATCTCTCAGCTGCAGGAATTGTCACCTTTGGTTTCACTGCTGTCATTTCTAAAATCTGAGCCCATTAAATGTTTAGCGGTACCTCACTTTGGATTCAAAGCTGACTTGTGACTCTGCAAATATAACCCTGCTGGGAAAAGTTAGATTCTCGTCTCTAGGGTATCTGCAGAAATACAAAATCAAAAAGAAACAGAGTTACTGAAAATTAAAGAAAACACACTTTAAAAACTAGTGGGTTTGTGTTATCTAGGCCTTTACAGCTCTAGATAACTCCGGTGGAAGGTTGTGTGCATAATAATGAAGGTTATTACCAAAACAAGGCTAACATTTAAAAAAATATATATGTAACTTGCAGAAAAATATGCACTTTAAAGCAAGGTATTTAACATAGGCTGACAAGATATAAGAATGTCTTATTATAACAGCTATGTAGTCATGAAACCTGATTTAATAAGTAAAAGATCCTTTGAGATTAATACAATCTGATGTTGATGGCCTTTTCAAAGTCTAGGTTAAAAGAGGGTCCATGAGTTTATCTGCACAAAAAGCATCTATTTTATGATCATCTAAAATGCTATAAAGCTGCAACATTTGTGATTGTGGAAAAGAAAAAGCCAGGATAAGCTGGTCTAGACATCTTTTACATAAAAAAAAAACAAAGTTTCCACTTTTTTTCCTGGAACTGGAAAATCTTAGGCTCTAAATCTATATCAGATTTAGACACAAAAGACAGAAAATGGCTTAATGCACTCAGGAGACATTAAGTAGGTTCACCCTGCTACGGTTAGATAGAACCTCCTTGTACTCTCTCAGCATAGATTCATTATGACGCCTGTACATAATTAAGACAGATCTAAGACTGTTTCATTGCTGATGAGGTATCTTAACTATATAGATAAGCTTCGTCCAGCAGAGCTCCATTAAAAATATAAGCATCTGATCTTAAAACCGGCCCAAAGAAACACAATAAGGCATTCCTTTGCATTAAACAATTTAAAAGTTGATTAAATCTTACATTAGTCTGAATTAGTGAGTAAATCAGTGCTGAATGAGCATCAAAAAATTACTTTCAAAAGAGGACATATAACATATCCACTATTAATACAATAAAAAAAATTCCTTACATAATATTACTGAAGAGCAGATTCCCTTCTGTATTTTGCTGTCGGTACATCTACAACTGCAGACGAGAGCAAAATAAAATC
The DNA here is from genome assembly GCF_002775205.1 of Xiphophorus maculatus. Classification (NCBI taxonomy): domain Eukaryota; kingdom Metazoa; phylum Chordata; class Actinopteri; order Cyprinodontiformes; family Poeciliidae; genus Xiphophorus; species Xiphophorus maculatus. Next base: position 5,319,301 of record NC_036458.1, on the reverse strand, counting down.
TGCAATTAGTAGTTTTAACGCATACTAATTGGTACCATTTAATAAAACACAGTATGACCTTACAGCTTGTAAACACAACTTGAGGAGCTTTGAATTTTTTATCTACAGAAAAGCAAAAAAGTTTCTTAGTTCTGATTTTCAAGGTTTGAAAAGGCGAGAAATTTTTTTTGTTGTTTTTTCTTCTTTTAGTTTTCAGGGAATCGATTTAAAAAGGTCTGCAGTTGCCTCTTGAAAGCTGAGATGAGAACTTTAACCTTGCACAGAAAAGCACTTTAAAATGCATTTCACCAACCGGCAGAAATGGAGCCGCATGTAAGGCACTTGTTACTGGGAGCAGGTTGGGTTTCTGTGCATGACCCAACGATACGCTGAAGGCTGGAAACAGAAACCTCCCATTATGACTTCTAACATCGCCACTTTTGCAAACAAACTGGGATGATTTTTGTGTTTTGCACTTCTAAATTTACCATCAGCATCAATCTGCCTGGTTATAGAGGTAATAATAACACCTAGGACCTTCAAAATAAAGGGAACTGAAAGAACATTTGTTCCATTTGAGATTTTTTTTTAGATTTAGAGATGAGGCTGCAAATGTCCTGCATCAGAAACAAATTGTGTGTTTTCTACAAAAGTACTGACAACCAGGTCAAGTATCTAATTGTTTATTCACTGCTAAACTGGGCAGAACTGTTCTTGTGCGACTTCAGTCCAGCTAAAAATAAAATAGAGTGTACCTTACTTTAAGATAAAAAATGCAAAACAAAGCAGTTTTCAGTGCTGCACTTTATACACAGTCCTTAAGAATGTATCTTACAGCAGGCTGCACAGACTAACCAATGTCAAACCCACAAAACTACGCATTTAATTGAAAATTGGGTTGTAGCTCAATTTTTGTTATTGGTTTAATCCAATAAAATAAAAGTTTGAAAGTAAAAAATGCCTAAAAACGGATTCTATATCACCCTAAACCACACTTGTAATGGGCCATTGGAAAAAAGAGAAAGAAAAAGACCGGCCCAGATTTGCTTATGGACCCAGGTAGTCACTTATATTTGTTGTCAGGGTAAATGCTACAACAACAAAAATAATATTTCTCCACACTATCCTGCAGCTGCAAACTTTCACCAGAGTACAACATGTGGATGGGTTCTTTAGCAGCAGAAAGAGAGCGGCAGGACAGAATAATTGGACCTCTTGAAGCCAACAGACATACACTTAAGACATCCACCAGAAAAATACAGTGAAAAAGAAAACAGACAGAACCACTTATATGATCAGAGACATTCATAACTGCAAAAATACTTTTCAGTTTCTCATGGGGGGGTTCAGAATTTTGTTCTCACTGGAAAACAGACCTGGGCCAAGAGAAGCCCAAACTTTCACCTAAAGCAGGGTGTCAAACTCATTTTCCTTTTGGGCCAAATCAAGATCATGAATCTTCTTAAAGAGCCGGTTGTGCCAGAATGCATCAATGAAACCAGTTTAACTGTTTAAAATATGAATACATTTTTAAAATTAAATAATATTCAACATCTTTTCAGTCATTCCAGGATTTTACAATTGTTTTTGTAATTTTTTTGCAGTAAAAAGTGCTAATAATTTAGAAATATTTGCGCTTACGTATGTTGGAAAAAGTCTTGCAGTATCATTATGGATTATAACATAATCTATTCAGTAGAAGTGATGAATATTGCTATTTGCACATGGGAGCAAATTGTCACTTAGATCCAATGTTTTTCACAATTTTTGTGAAAAATCAGCAATAAACTCACAATTATGCATTACTGAGAAAAAGTGCAGGGATTTGTTGATTTTGCGTGAATTTCCACAATAAACTGGAGGGAATAATTGATGCAATTTGTCAGTAATCAGTTAAAAATTGTTGAATTGATTGATAATATAATATTTAAGCACACTGTCATCTTGACAGTTCCAATTATGTGTCCTTTTAGAGTCTAGAGGGTCACATAAAAAGCTGTGGCGGGCCGGATTTGGCCCCTGGGCCTTGAGTTTGGCACAAGGAGTTCCCTGGCCCGCCAAGAAACACAGTCCATCTCGGTACGTTTTAGTTTCAGTTCCAGGCTCACTGACATAAAGACTCACAAGACAGAATCTCACAGCCTTATTAAAAAATTGAATTTAATTTAATGCTATGCCATCATAGGAGAGCTTAGAAAAACAGTATGTTATAATAAAGTAATAAACATTATGGATCAACATTATGATCACCGTAGTTGCCATGCAGCCCTATGCAAGACGAACTGATGTATTTTAAATCTCGCACCTTTATATCAGAACCAGGATTAGCTTTAATGTTTTATTTAAAACCCTGAACTGTTGTCTCAGGTCCTTACTGAAACCAAAACAGAATTCAAAAAGAAGAAAATGTGGGGAAACGTAACATGGTATCAAGTTGCACAGTTTTAAAATAATATTTGAAGAGAAAGAATTAAAAATTATGCTCCAAGAAATTAGATTTTGACTGGAATTGGCCGTTTTTCAGCTCAATCAGCCCTGTCTGGTGACTTAAAATCTCTTTCCAAAAAATTTACACACAACAGAAGATGCTACCAGGTAGAGCCTACAACACTGTGAAGTAGAGACTAGATGCAGAAAAAGATTCACTGTTGGCTGCTTTCACTTCAGTGAGGTGTTAGAAAATAAAAATCCGATGATACACTTAAATGTAGGAAGCTGTTTAAAAAAGAAACTGTATTTTCTCCATTCCTCCTGACACCTGTCCGTTAAAGATGAGAGAAAGCAGATATCAGAAAGCCTCCACAGACAACAGGAGTTATATTTTATCCTTTTGATTTTTCACTCCATTTCTCACAACATATGCTAGATATAGAAACATTTAAAGCCTTTTAGAAATATTCAAGTTCAAGTCAGGATTCACAGTTGCTACACAAAGACTGCGGTTTTGGTAATGGTGCGTGGGATTTTTGCTGAAATATCATGCAAAACTCATTTCTAAATGTCATTTCTAATAATTTTGTCTTAAAATTATATTTTGTGTTAGAGTGACTGCTCTCTTTGACATTTTGTACAATGGATGAATTGATAGCTGATCATGGTAGGAAGGTTAGAAAAAGCATTTTGCATCCTAATCTCTGAAATTGGCCACAACATTTTGATTGGTGCACCGACAGCTCTGGAAAAAATTAAGAGACAACTTAAAATTATGAGTTTCTCTGGTTTAACTTTTTATAGGTACATGTTTTAGTAAGATGAACATTGTTCTTTTATTATATGAACTACTGACAGCATGTCAATGAAATTCCAAGCAAATTTTTTTTTTTGATTTGCAAAAAATAAGAAATATTGTAAAAAAAAATAATTAAGTTAAGCCACCTGTAACAAGCGAGTGATTTTCAATTAGTTTTCACTGTTGGTTTCCTAAAAACACAAAATTAATTCACTTTGCTTCAAAATATTACTGAATGTAATTATTTTACACCTGTTCAGTGATGTAGCCTATCAGATCATGGATAATTTTTTTAAAGAGCAATATTTGTTTTGATGTACAATAACAGATTGACAGGGTTTGTACTTTGTCATTTTTGTCATGAAATTAATCCACAAATCTTCAATGTTCATCTCTCTGGGATTAATACAAGCTGGATAAAAAGGTCAAAGATACTTGATTACATCTTTTGCCTAAAATTATCTATTATTTGGATTACACCAAAAGAAAAAAACCTGCAGCCCATGTGATTTAGCTGGTCTAATCAGGAACTTCACTGGAACCATTTTAATCATGTAGCCATTTCTCTGCAACAGATCTCATTGTTAATTGTACTGGTCCTGCACATTGTCATGTAAAATGACCTCAACCAAGCCTATCATCACAGCTGCGCAGCACACACACATTTCTTCGTTTTCTGTTTCACATGGTTTTCCGTGCACAATTCAGGCCTTCAGTCCACCAGAGCTGAGTGTGATTGGATCAGACATCAGCACGCCTGCTTCTCGCAGCACAGACACAGGCGAGCACAAAGAGGCGCGATCCCCAGATCATCACACACGCACATACACATGAGATATCTGAGTGTACTGAAGTACAAATAGCACAACTGCACATTGAAGACACAGAGGAAAAAATGGATTGTGAGGGTTTTTTGCCATCTGGCATGACCCCTGGCATTTCAGATTTTAAAAATAAAAAATTCTACATTTCATCTGTACATCTTGAAGCCAGAAAGAATGAGCATCAAAGCACAGCAACAGAAAAAAGCCACAGTGTTCAGAAATATGCCAGTGATCTAAAATTTCTGCTTCTCTAAATGTTTATTTTCATCACTTAAGCATTATGAGTGCAGTCTATTTTTCCATCAGATCAATTTAAATCCAATTCACCTGTCACTTCACACATTGATGACTCTATCAGCCACTGTGACTCTAATATTAGCTGATATTTGTGTCTGAATACTGTAATCATTGCCAATCACTTGACGGCTTCTAGCCTTAAACTATTTTTCATTTGGCTGCAAGTGGTTACCTGTGGTCTCTGTGTCCAGAGATCTAGTGGTTAAATTCTGATCTGTTGTTCTGACTAACTCTTACTGCTGCCTGGAAACTGGGCCACAATTAGTTTTCTCTGCTTTTCTCTGTTATTTTCTGCAACTGGCACCAAAAGTGGAGCTGTTTCTGTCTATGTGTCCTTATTTGAGTATGAAGCTTGTTTTTGTTTGTAGTTTTGTCGCAAAGGAGGAAGTATTCTTGCTTCTTGATGTTATTTTTCTGTCTTTGATGCTGTGTAACCCACAGGCCCCATTTTCCTTTTTGTTCTTCCTCCAGAAAAGTTATAATTCCCAAGTTACCTGTACAGGGTTGCAGAGCTCTATTCATATTAGAGTAGAGAGATCCTGGATAAACAAAGCCTTACTCCTTTTTTGAATTTAAGTCAGTGGATCAGTTATTGAGATATATTCTGCATGGACAAAGTGGATTCTTTGCCAATACTTGACCATGTTTCCTGTCACAATAATGCATGCTTTCATCATGGGCATAAACACAATTAAAGTAAGGTTTTTAATTATCTATTTGAGCTGCTTATTTTCCATGTTTTAGAAAACATCTTTTTAACAAATACTGGGAGTACAACCTACACTGATAATTGGTTAAATATGTCTTGAAGCCTTACAGTTTGATCACAGTTTTTGTAATTATTAACAAGCTTCTGGCATAATTCTGGCTGGATATTTCAGCCATTTTCTTGGCTGAATTGGTGGAACTAACATAAAGCCCAGTTTTTCAGCATTCAGATAGGGAAAGGTCATTCCTCAAGCTTAATGCTTGCACATTTTAAAACCACTTTAGATGTTTGGTTGGAATTATATTTCTGCTTCAACACTCAGTTTTGTCAAAATAGTAAACATCTAGTAGTCTTTGGTTTAAAGACAGACTAAAACCTGGAGGTAATTGTTCGTTATTCCATCCACTTTGTAACTACTAAAAATCAAAGTTTGCCACAGGATTATGCTTCAATGACAATAAGTCGTATGTTTAATACAGAAACTGCAAAGTTAGTTGTCACTCTAATTTTGTGGCACCTAATGTCTGACTGGGAAAACTAGAAAATAATAAAAACACCAGAAACTCACTGGAAGGATTGATCCTGTGAAAACCAACACATATCTGTGAGATTTCTTTTGGTGTGCAGATTTATTTGTTGTTTCACAGCAAACAACAGACTTGAGTAAAGTTTTCAAAGACATAATGTAGCTGCATGGCCTGAAGAGTGAGTGGAAAAGTAAAATGTCAGTGTTTTCACTTGGATGTTTTCAGACTTACTGCTGCATAAATACTTAGAGAACTAACAACTAGTCTAACACAAAATTAAAAAAATATGGGGGTTCCTTTTTTCTCCTGAAGCATCAAATCTTCATATTATATCATATACTATCAGATACTATGGGATTTGATTAATCCAAGTCATACAGAAGAATCTCTTACATTTAAAATAACCTCTTGAAATGAGTAATAAGATAAAAATATAGCAAACCTTTTCAGTAACATGCATACACAAAGACACTAATTTAGATAAAATATAGATATTTTTACAACAAATATATGTATAATTGGATGTCAACCTTTAAGTTGAACAACCACCCATGGCCTGTTTACAGTATATTTACAGTCACAGGAAACAACGTCACCTTTTTTGCAGAAAGAAAGCATCAGATTCAGAGATTTTATCTTGAGAACACCGATTTGATTAAAGTATTAAAAATTTATGCTTTGAAAGGATTTCCCCCCCACTCAGCAACACCTCTATAAAGAAAATGAGGTTCTGTGATTGTACTGCAGCTTGCACCAAAACAGCTTGCCTCAGGCATCCTGCAGAAGGGAAAGTGCTAAAATGGCATTGTTACATAAAAGGTACGGGTGGATACTGCACACCTCCAAGCCACAATTTAGCAGCATAATTAATTTCAGCTCAGATGAGCCGATTTTTATCTCTATGAACAGAAAATAAACAGTGGCAGGAAGGCGGATGAGTAGATAGTAAGAAATATCACAGAACATAAAGGAGCTCTGTGTGAGATCCAGCTGAGGCCCGAGAGAGGGATCAGTGGTGTGTTTGTCATCTCATTATTATCTTCCTGCCACCTTGGTGGATGTATAATTCACTGGTCAGCCTCGCCTTCCAGCATATCCAGCCCTGCTGCTGCAGCTAATTGCCACATTGTGTGAATGTAATTCTCCCTCTGATCAGGCTTTCACTTTGATGAGTTTCAGCCAGCAGTGACGCTGTAGATAACCATTTAGGGCACTAACTTAAGCAAAATCAATCTGTGCAAATACGGTTTTGGGTTTTGGAGTTAATATAGTGTGATATTTTGGCATTACTTTTGCAAGAACATGTCCTGTCGGTGTCTTGTCCAAAAAAAAAACATAAAATCATGTTTGCTTATCTCTACCTACAATGTACTAGAATGTCCAGAGCTGATTATTTTCCTTTCCTATCAGTGTTTTTTCATATATTGCCCAAACAGAATAGGCAGGAGGTGTTTATTTTTATTCTGCCACATTTCTTTGTTCAACAGTGTAATTAGAGCCCTGTGCCCACAGAAAGAGACAGCATGTCAGCAATTCATGCTTTTAAGTTCTTGTTTATGTTGCTTTGAACTCATACAATACTTTTAATACTCCTCAGAAGGTTTCATGAAATTGGAGATGAGGCTTAGAATGAGGTTACATGGATACTTTTATCACAAGTGTCTCAAGCCAGACTTCATGGATGTTTTATGATCAAAATGCTCAGTAGAAGGGCCAAAAAATACATTTTTAAAAACTAAAATGACCAAAAATGTTGTGTTTTTTTTAATACTCAACAATAAACTAAGCATGAATGAATTTTAATTAATATAGTAATCAGATTTTTTTTGTAGGAACGGGCTTGTAGATCCAAAACTTCAAATGGTTTTTCCAAAAATAAAAGGCATCCAGACTGATTATTATTTTGGGCTCAATTTAAGACATGTGGAAAAAAAGATTTGTCTGTTCTCAGCAGTAAAAACAGGATCTACGTCAGTCTTCATATGAAAATACTGTTTGCATTTAATTCAGCAATTAAAAGCAGAATTCAGTGCAAGTTGTACTTTACAGTATAAGTCAATGAGTAGACTTAGTCCTATTTATCGTCAAAATCAAAGTTTTGTCCTAATTTATTTAAGTATTGTGGTTTGGGGGTGGGAGGGTTGAATAAAAATCATTCAAAGGGGCCACAAATGGCCCCCGGACCCAACTTTGAACACCCTTGCTCTACAGGCATACAGCTTCACTAATTCACTCAGTCCAATGGATCAAAGTGGATAAATGGGAATGTCTTTTGGCAGTAACGGTAACTAACTTTCCCCACTTTTTCACAAAATAGTTCCATCAAAGTCAGGAAGACAAGTCCCTTTATAAGCTGCCTCTGGCTCTTCATAAATAACTGATTACGCCTTCCTTGTCCTGCACACTTGAGTATTCAAAGGTTGAGCCACAATCCCAGAAACAAATAGGGACTGCAGTAGATCTCAGCAGCTTCATGCAAACATGCAAGTCTTGCAAATAAAAGTACATAAAGTGTTCGTCTTCTTTAATTGAAACGACCCAAACTGCTGTCAAGGTTTCCAACTAAAGAAATTTTGCTTAGGTGATCAACAGTGATTTGGGTTGGTCTTGGTGGTGTTGTCTTAAACATCTCTGCCATTTTGTCACAGATGACTTTATAATAAAAACATTGCACCAACTCAAATTGCTTTTAATACCTTAATAACTTGATATGCTAATAGATGGCTTTTGCAACTCAGCCAATCAGGGAGAGCATTTATTTTCCGTGGCACTGATTAACTGTAGTCCCAAAAGCAGAGATGAGCAAGTCTGTAGACGTTACCTGCTAGCAGTCCTAAGATAGTTTTCAGAAAACAGTTTTCGCTGGACTCTACTCCACATTAATCAAGCTTGTCCTCATTTATCCATCAAAACAAATGTCCCAAACTTGCATCTCACTTCATCTAAACTTAAAACAAGTGCGTCAGAGTGTATGCATTTCAATAAAATCCTGCAAATTTAAAAAATAATGCCTGCTTTTAGTGTCAACAACTGAGCACTACTACAGAGAATACATATTAATGGCTTTATTTAATTTTTCAAACATTTATGTGAATAAATTTGCTCAAGTGATGTTTCCACGAACCTTTTTACTCGTATCTGACATACAAATCACTAAATTAAGTATCCTTCTGTCATTCAAGAGGCAGAAAAGATAAATAAATAATAATAAAACGTATCCAGACATTTTTATTGCTGTTAATGTGAGCAAGGCTTTCATAGACATGCTCTTTGCGGCAGCTGAGTGGAAGCAGTTTAGCTCCTCTTCACTGCATACTGTGATTAGTGGGGATATGACAACATCACAGGACAGAAGATGTGATTTTTTTGGCACTAAACGTTAATTGCCATCAAATTTACTTTGTCCGTATTGGTGTTTTGGCACTTTCAAGGCAGATTTCCAAAAATAGGCCCTTGAATAGGCCCACTCAAGAGACCAGGACAGAGTTATTAATCTTTAAAAGAGAGACAAGAGGGATAGCCTCTTTTTGGTAATAGGCCATCATCACTTGTCACCGAGGTTTTTACTTTAAGATTTCTTCTGGGACGGCAAGTTATTTTTGAGATCATATCATTGACCTACATCTGAAGTGCACACGTCTTAGATTCTGACTTGTTAAACAAGTTTTGACTTGTAAGTTTTGAGTTTATGATTAAAATTGATGGAATACTGAATGCTGAGCATAAGTAACTAAGACAACAGTACAAATACCGGGTACAGAGTTTTCATCTTACGAAAAAAAAATCACCCTCGAGTTGTTTTAGCTCCAACTAAATATATAAATGTGAATCTATTTAAAGTGCTAAACACTTTGAAAACAGCACAAACAAGCAGAAAACCTTTTATAAACACTTCAAAACCTTCCAGCAAAACACATTTGCACATCCTGCATATGCAAAGTGCCAGTGGCATTCACTGGGAATCGTAAATTAGGCACCTGGTGAGTTTAAGCTAATATTTTCTCTCCTAACTCGGGTTCGTCATGTCTCCGACGGTTCGCAATACTTCTCATTACTTAGTCCCAACGTGCAAAAGTCTGCCCCTTTAAGTTCAGCAACATTATCCAAATTAGGAATGCATTATTAACAAAGATCTATTAAGCATTTTTGCCAAGATCAGTCTTTTCAAAGACCTTTGATGAAATTTCACAATTCAATGAGATTCACAGCAAAACACAACAAGTAGTTGTCCAGAAAAACGCTGATCTGACCCAGTTTTAAACACTGAAGAGATCATACCACATACCACATACAGAGAGAACAAAAGAAACTGCCTTCAGGAAACCTCTGATGTTTCCTGGCTGGCCTCAGAGTCAACTGAGCAGAAATAAAACTAAAAACTCATCACAGTAGGAGAGTGAAACTAAGAACAGCAGCAATAAGTGGTTTACTGGTACGCCTCAGCCGTGTGGAACAAGAAACCCACCCTGCAGCCTTCATGTTTCTCACATTTGTTTACTCCCTGTGATCCATTTCCCCTCCCATTCACACACCTTTTATACTCAGTGCCCCATTATTTTAACATCCAGGAGCCCAATAACAGATTATTCCACATAAAAGATGAAGCTGAAAGCTTAATAACACCTAAAAATCAGATAAATGCCAATTCTCAAAGGAGTTCCCAATAACTGCAGACTGTAAGGCAAAGAAAGACCACATCATGTAGAAGGTTTATTTTACAATAATAGATGAGAGCTTGGTTAGCAGAAAAGCTACATAACCGTTGACTGTGGAATATTTAGGAAATTTCATGACTGGATTTGTTGCACAGACGGCATCCTATCACAGTTCCACGCTGGAATTTACTGAGCTCTGGAGAGCAACCCATTCTTTCACAAATGTCTGTAAAAACAGTCTGCTTGCCTAGGTGCTTCATTTTATACACCTGTGGCCATGGAAGTGATTGCAACACCTGATTCCAAATGCTATTGGCAGTATAGTGCATCTCCTGATGATAGATTGAGTGGTAAATATTCTTTTCTCCCAAAAGCTGATATGAACTGCTTGATATATTCAACTACTGGCACAAAGTCTTGATCTAATACACTCTTAATCTAAAAGCACCCTAGGGAAGACTGTATGTTGAAGTTATTAAAATCAATGAAATGTGTAAACCAGGCACATTTCAGTAGCTCTACAATGCAACAAGGCAAAAAAGGAAAAGCTTTTTTTTTCCTTTATAGTCTCATGACGACTAACAGTGTTATACTTTTATCTTTACAGAAAGCGTCCACCAATTTAATGGAGTGCGTCACCCGTAATGGCACTGCAGAAAAGTTCCTAACTTAAAATCGACACTACTTGGTGCTTTTCCACAACTGAAACCTTTCAGAGGAAACGGGATACCTTTTATGAAGCCATTTGTCAAACTCTTTATGTCCAGTGCAGAAACCAGGGTAAAAATTAAATTTTTCGGGTTGAAATCAAGCCCTTAAAAAGGCTTTCTAGAACTTTCTGGAATATTTTCTATGAATTACTGGAGCTTTCTTGTAGGAGAGGCTAAACAAATTGTTACTGGTTGAGTATTCCCAATTTAATCTACCCTGCAGTTCATAAATTTTAAATTGTAAAATAGGACAATTTGCTATTTTTATTTGCAAACATTCAAGCCAAGTCACTCACGCGTTGTTGTGAAATTTTAATTAATTGCATTACATGAATTGTAGACTCTGATGTCTGTGGAGCCTGAAACTCACACTTTCATCAAAACCGTTTTCTGTTTTGGGAATTAAACCAGCAAAGATATGACATTAAAATGTACATCCCAGCAAATTAAGCAATCACATTCTCCAGGATTGTGTTTTATTAACAGATTGTCAAAAAAAAACAATAAAAAAACTGATGCTGTAATGGCCATATGTGGTCACTCCTGCTCCAGGACACATTTCACAAGGTTTAATCATTGAAAAATATGGATAATTACAAACTACCAGTCATTTCAATTCAGTTTTGGTGTGCTAACAAAGTGAATTAATCAAAATATGGCTGATGATCACTGGATTACAACCTTAACTAGAGATTTTCCTAGAAGTTGAGGAAGATTGTGGATGTTAACTTCTGCAGTAGTACTAAGAGTGTTTCCACTGTTCGTATTAATGCATATTTAGGTTTATTTGAACGAGTAAAATAGTCCAAAAGGGGTAAACTATTCACAGATTTCAGCTTAACGGAGGTAGCTGTGGTCCCTCATCCATGCTTTGTTAGTATACCTGTGTGAATTCTTCAGATTTCTTACGATTTAAGAAAACCTCATAATAAGAAACTCCTATAATCTCGGTTTATTTTGAGTAAATCTGATAGTTTCATTCCAGTGAACATTTTATGCTACATACACTATCAATCCGTTCTTGAACTTCACATATAGATTATCTGTACAGCAGTACTTTTAAAAGGTTAATACTGCAACAGCAGTTACTTTTATTGCTAAATGTCAGTTGAAGTGCATCTCTAAGCATAACAACATCTGGTATTAATGCCAAATATATTTAAAGGAGTAGTCTGGCCAATGAAACAGTAATATTTCATCACAGATTCTTTCTACAGCCAACAAAAGCCAAACAGCTTCATTGATTACTATGTCAACACATACTTAAAAGAAGAATCCACTTTATTGCTGATGAACTCGGTGAAAAAGCCAGGTAGGTGCAATGATATTCTTTAAGGCTGTAATGTTGCACACTCCAGAGAACAAGCAACCATGGACTAAATCACTGCTGGCAAAAGGACAAATAACCATGCTGATTTAAATACACAATCAAGCTTAGGCTTTAGTTTTGATCCTCTTTCTTCCAGCTCCATATGGAAGCAAAAAATACACGATTTCCAAGCAAGGTCATGCCCTTCTTGTAATGAATAAGTTAGCATGATCTGAATACTGATTTCTCTGAATATTTAATCTTTATGCAGTTGTAATGAATCAAGAGAAAAATCACAGACAACACACAACCATCAGAGAACATTTGAGAAAAAAAAAAATCATGCCAGTGGCAGCAAACTAGTTTTTACATTCAATGCACTCACATACTGCAAGCTGAATATACATTTACAAATGATGCATTAGATAAAAGCCAAAACCTATAGAACAGTATTGATTTACAATTTAAGTCTATGATATTGCAAGTGTTATTCTCACCAGAAGCAATACCTGAGCACCGTTTTTAAGGGTGTGTTCACACTAGCCCTGCTTAGTCTGCTTTAATCTGATTTAATTTAGTTCATTTGCCTAAAAAGTCTGGTTCTTTTTGGGAGGTGTGAATCCACAATCGAACTCTGATGTGAACCAAAAAGCAAACTGTGGCCTGCCTAAAAATCTAGGTCTTGGTTCAGTTCAAGTGAACTTTGGCTCCGTTCAAATGGAAATGTGAATGCAAGCGGACCGGAGACCGCTCCAAAAGCAGGAAGTGAACTATAGCGCAAGGCATTCTAGGTAAATACAACCAAAACAAGCAGTTGTGGGAGAAACCCTACAACTGCTAAAATCTGAAACCATTTTTGCTTACATTTTGTGAAGAAGGATGTTGCGTTCATGGCTTCTTCAGCGGTTTTTATGTTGTTTCTTTTGGTGTAGCGCCACCACAGGCGAATGTGAAGAGATTTTCCTGATTACTTTGACAATGCAATGTGAAAGCAATCCGCAGAGCTGAAAATGTAACAGATGAAGCAAATGCTATCTTCATACTATTTCCTTCCTGGCAGCTACACAAGTAACATCCAGTTTCCCTTCTCCCAACCTGCACATCTCCAAATTATCTCAGCTTTCCTCTTCAACTTTGTCTTCAACTTGAAATCTTCTTCCCTTCCTTTTCCAATCTTCCCATCTGATCTCTGCTCCCCATCTTTTTGTTCCTCTAAACCACACATTACAGTAGGAGTCACTTCCAACTTTTCAACCATCCCTCTTACTTTTATTTCTCAAATCCTTCTGGACACTTCCACCCTGTTTTCCTCTCCTCAATTGTGCACTGTCTTTTGCTTTTGATAGTTGACCCTTGGAACTGTAACTCAGGCTTAAGTCCCTCTTATTCTTTCCAGGATTATTTATTATCCGTCTCTACTACCACATACCTCACCATAGTCTTACCATTCATTTACAAGCACTAACAAGCTATATAAAAAGGAACAAATCAACATAGTTTGTACCTTTGTACCAAGCTAATGTGAAGCTTCCAAGTGTGGAAGCAACTAAGCAGCTTATAACCCAATCTCCATCCACAGGTCCCACATATTTTAGTCAAAGTGATGTAGCTTGGAGGGGGGAGAGCTTCCCAGGACATATTTTTTAACTTTGAATAAAATGTAGACAAGAAGACAGAGACATGAAGTCCAATAGTGAACCACAATGATCCTACAACAGGACAAGAGTGTCGACGTTTGGATCAAACAGCTATTTACTTTCTCTGTAGCAGCTTGGGTTCCTGCTCTGGTTTGCAGAAGGGATTGTGAGAGTCAGCTACAACAGCTGCTCTGTTGGAGCTGAAATACAAAAAATAGATACTATTTTATGCAATTATTAAACAGTGGACTTTAATAACTTTACTAACATACGCATTGTCAAAACATAATTTGAATATCCTTATGACGACTTGTGACTGCAAACATAATTATATCCGATGTTTAAAAGTCTCTTTATAGTTATAATATTTTAACCAGGGTGCTACTGGTTAACAATAAATAACATAATAAATAGAAAACACAACAGCTCAGAATACAGACCGAGTGCTTATTGTGCCAATAAAAATGTTAATTGAGAAAATATTTGCATTTGTCAGGGGACTTGCAAAAGCACTACAAGGTCATTTCCATTAGCCATCCCACTGCTCCACAAAAGCAACAAGAACACCACAGTCCTGAAAAATGCAAAGTGTAGGGCTAAGAGTGAGGGACAATGAGGAAAAATGGAAATCAGCCTAGGAAAAAAAAGACAATTTAAATAAAGGTTTAGAGTTTATAACTGCTAATAAATTAAATATGGGTCATTTCAAAACCTAATTGAGTTATAAATTACCACAAAAATAATGTTCTTTTCAAGAGAATTTAATTTATTCAGACATTTTTTTTGTCTCTTCCCCAAATTAAGATAATTTCCCACATTTTTATTGGATTTAATGTCAAACTGCTTTTTAATTATTGGTAAATCAGCTGGTAGATCTTAAGCATAACTGGGATTTTTTTAAAGTCTACCAACATTTGCTAATTATGCAACTTTAATGACTAATACACTTTTGCATGCAGAATGGATAAAAAAAAGAGCTGTGTTATTGTTCTTTTTCTGTTTTGGCACGACTGTAGAAAATGATTCCCTTTCCAAAAGCTTCTTACACCTATTGTGCTTTCTCTCACTTTATTTTAAACACCTCAGGGAGACTGAAGATAAATACATCTTCTTTCCTCAATACATACTTCCACATAGAAGAATTTATTTTGTGTGCAAACTGTTAGCACTTTGGTAGGGTGTGTTACTGTATTGAAATATAGATTGGATTTTTATTCTCCCAACTCGCTGATCACCTATCAGGACCAGTCAACCATTAAAACTTTTGCTTTCAGTTAGACACTTTTTTGGTTCGTCTCCAACTATCACAGAATGTGGGATCACTCGATCATAAAGGTGTTGAAAAGGCCTTTTGCACTGCTATTTAATCACCGTGGTATGAAAAAATGGTTGCCCCATTTCTGATTTTCTACTTTTTTGCATGTTTGTCTCACTGACGAGCACTTTTCCACTTCTTAATGATTAGGTAATGATAAAAACATATATTGTTCAGCAAGGCTAAGAAGATAGATATTTTGAAAATATAAGGTGAGCACTTAAAAACATTTACCTTGCAAGAAAGGTAAATCTGTAGAAAGAGTTTTCAGTATATACAAACACACAAATGTTACAAAGCTCCTTTGTTATGGTTGGTTCATCTTGCTGGCCACTTCAGGAGAGTTAATAAAATTCCACTTCTTCCCTCCCACTGGGCCCAGTAGTTAAAAGCTTTCCCGTGTACTTGTCCTTGAGACCAACCAATGTCGTCATGGCTTTTAACTCTGGCTGCCCTCTCACCATTTCCTTGTTGCTGTTTTACAAAACAGGTCTGACCCTGGTACTGGCAAAAAAAAGAACATCTACTACTGCTCAGTCTAACAGAGACATACAAACTTCCTATTCACATTTTTCTGAACTTGTTTGGAATCGAAAAGCTTTATAAAGTGGAGATTATACAATAAACTCACATACATTTTCACTGCCTCCATGAACAACCATATCACAAAACAGAAAATTATATCCTGAAACCACTCTTGGTTTGTTGTACATGAAGTACAACAAACCAAGAGAACAACAGATACATCAGGCTACTGGTTACTAATGATGAAACAACACAAATTCAAATCAGTTCAGAACCACGGATGGGTTCGGATCATTTTGACACTTTATCAATTTCAACTCAGAGCCTGAAGCAGCTAGCAACTGCTGCAGCTGGGTTTATTGTTGACGAGTTGAAGCAAACACGCAGCGGCACGCGCTGCATGCGCAGCGTATCGCAGCACCTCATGCACCTCTGGATGCGCGATCCGCGTTGAATTATGTTCACACAAACTGGAAGATGCTCTTCCAGGCGGCTCCAATGTAAACCTCAACTATAAACGCCATACCGCTGTCTTGGCTCACATGTTCTCAAACCGAACTGTCAAAAGCACGACTATGACTCGGCCTTCAGTCCCTGACATCGCCGCTGTCGAGTGGGAATAAAAGGGGTCGTAAGCTAGGCGGCTCGGCTGATACAATTTACAATCAGTCTACAGCAAACTCACACTTTGTGAATAATGTCAGAGTTGCTACCTGTAACTAGTCCGGCTCCTTCCAGTTTTGGCGGGTCTGAATCGCTGCCAACAAAAAAGTCCGGTTCATCTCCAAGACAAGGAAAAAAGGAACTATCCCCAATTTGCTAAAATATTGCAGTTTTTTCCATTTTTATCTGATTTCTATGTAGCTAAAGAAAACATTTTACATGCTTAAAAAAGAGAAAACCTGAAACAAGCATTAAATGAGATCCGAGTTTTCCTAGTCTCAACGGGAAAATCAACACAACTTTCTCTAGTTTTAGACAAATGAGCTTTACTCACCAGTGTGCAAACATAAAAGCACATCTGCATATGCATGAAAGCATTTTAAGTGCTCACCATAATTTGCATTCGAACAGCGACATCATCTTCCATTGCATTAAATTTTCTACACCCACCTAAACTCTCAGCAGGTCCTGCTTCTGAGAACGGCGTAATGAGTATCAGTTGTTTCTGTTTTAACTTCTGCTTGAATTTATCTGCAGGGAGGTGCACAAGTGTGAGTGCAGTGAAGGCGAGGATGAGGAGGAAGGAAAGGTTGACAAGTTCATCAGCACCTCAGTCATTTGGAATAGGCCCCTTGAGCTGCAGGCGCTCAGGTCTGACGGGCATTTTCCACTTATCCCTGACCGTCAACTCTCTGCTGATGCTTTGGTTCACTTGAATATTGCAACAGTCTCTCTCTGATGCTTTGCCTCTACACTTCTCCACACCTTTCCTCATGTTTTCCACCATCTATCAGCTGCATCTGTTCCCGTATTGATGGCTTCTAGCAGTTCCACTTGGATCCATACTGCAATCATGTCCTTCCATTTCTCCTCCACACAATCTCTCAGAGTCTCCCTGTCATTTTTGATGACAGTTTCTCAATTTTACATTTTTCGATGGAGGCTATGAGGCCTTAGAGTTTAAAAGATCAAGCATGGACACATTAGACATAGTTGAAGGCATTTTTTAATATGTAGATTCTAGTTGTCTTTTAATGTACAGTTTTAATCTATCTCACTGCTCCCCAAAGCTGCCTGATTCTTAGACCCTCTTAAATCTATTTAGAGTGAGTGCAGATGGAAGTTGGGGAATAATTATCCACACAATTTGCATGAGAATGCCACTGCCTTCTGTATTCCCTCCACATTCTGCAGCTCCATATTTTCATTTTAAGCTTCTGTCACATTGATTGTGTCTGATAAAAATCTGTGCGAAGGAAGGATATGCATCAGCTAGACTTTCAGCTGGATTTACGATCTCTCAAACGCCCAAGAGAGAAAATTAATACTCTTCTTTTCATCAAACTCCACTATAATGCATCAGTACCTTCAGGAGAAAGTCCTAGAAACAGGAGTGGCGTTTTGCACACACCCCAAATTTCCTGCTGAAATTGCTGGAGGGTTTCCAGCATTTTTACTCCTTTATTCCCCCATGTTTCACAAATTAGGAAGGGTGAAGGGTGCATAGGAGTTTGGGTTCATGCATCAAGTGCTACTGCTGAAAATAAGTGGCAAAAACGTACTTAAATTAGGAGGGTAAATAGTCACATTTTTACTAATTATCTCAACTGTATAATCAGCAAAGTGTAGAGAAAGAATGTCATGAGCTATGACTGAAACTACAGCGCCATTAAAAAAAGTACGCAAATAATTATCAAGCTGGATATACCATTTTCTCCTTCATCAGCCTGCAGCTCTTTATCTGCTTTTGTATTAATTAGCCTTTAAAACATTATGCACAGGATATAGGTTTTGAAGCTGCATGTAAGTGCACAGATCTGATTATGGTAATGACAAAAATGGCTCAGAAACACTGACATAGTGAAGATAACCCATGTTGCAGAGAAAAGTAATAAATACAGCAATGTAAATGCAAAGCAGACAGCATCCAGTACCCACTCCATTTTTAATACAGCTCTCAAACTACAGGCTGGAAGACATATAGATATGTCTGCCACTCCCTGATTCCAGTAACCTCTGACCTCACGCCTCCATTTTAGCCACTATCGCAGCTTTAGGGCTCACGGAGAAGCAGAGGGAGCAACAAATTGTGTTGTGAAAAAGAGTGGTCAAGACCTTTGCTATGGTTGAAAACAAAGTTATTAAAATGTGAAATAGAAAGAGAAGAGGCAAGCAGAGAGGACCCAAAATTGAGGTGCAAGCAAGAGGAAAACAAATGTTGATGGGGTGGAATAACACTGGTTTACAATTACCTGTGGCTGCAAAGACAATGCTTGAAATATGTTTTTATATAAAAACACATTTTGTGAAATCTAATCCAAACACATCATTATCAGTATGTTTTTGCTGGCATGCTGTGTTTCACATAGTTTGCTTTGCAAATCTCTTCCCTTCATTTGCAAACTTTAAAGATGGTTAAACTGAACTTATAAATGTTTCATATTGTAGATCAAGAAAACCTGTCATGCTCACCACAAGTAAATTATAAGCATAAACTCTAGTAAAAGGAGAAAACCACTGACAAGTGTCACAAAACAAGACAGAATGGGGTAGACATGTTTTAAATAAATGATGAATAACTTACAATTTAAAACTAGAAAAACAAAATTTCTGAAGAAATTTAGCCGGGGCCTGCCAAGGCACGCCCGTGGGGTTCGGGCCCGGCGTCGTCACGCCACAAATTGGCGTCGACGCTAAAGAACGCCGCAATGTAATCAGTGGCACGCGGAGAACCGCAAGAACGTTAAGCGAGGCGGACGTGCAACATTCGGTACGATTTAAAATGTTGTCAAGGCTTTTATTTTGGACGTTTTGTTAAACGTCATTTCAAAGGGCCAAAGTAATCCCATGCGTAATAGTCCTTGGGTTAAAATAGTTATATAATGCTCAAAACACAAGTGGCTGATGTAAAAATATTCAAGGCTTTTATTTTGAAATTTTGAGTATGCTTCATTTTAAAGTTCCGAACTAATACCACGTGTAACAGTGCTTTGGATGAAAAAGTCAAATAAAGCCAAAAAGAGCAATTACGTCATGTAAAAATATTCAAGGCTTTTATTTTGAAATGTTCAGTATGCTTCATTTCAGAGGGCCAAACTATTCCATTGTGTAACAGTGCTTTGGATGAAAAAGTCATATACGGCCAAAAAGAGCAATTAAGTCATGTAAAAATATTCAAGGCTTTTATTTTGAAATTTTCAGTATGCTTCATTTCAAAGGGCCAAACTAATACCACGTGTAACAGTGCTTTGGATGAAAAAGTCAAATAAAGCCAAAAAGAGCAATTACATGATGTAAAAATATTCAGGGCTTTTATTGTGAAATATTCAATATGCTTAATTTTAAAGTTCAAAACTAATCCCATGTGTAACAGTTACTGAGTTAAATCAGTTATATACAGCCCATAGCAGCAATTAGTTCTAAAGGCCAGTTCAGTCCTGATCTGTTTCAACTGAGGATAGATAGAACTACAGCGATGCGTATTTGTAGTCCTAATCAGCAGCCAATAGCCTCTTGAGTTCCGTTGCTATGGTAAATAATGGTCTCAGCAGGTGTGAGCTGTGAGTCATACATGCTCAAACACACAATTGTGTGTTTGAGCCAAGAGGTTTTACTGAAAAAAAGCATTGGAAACAAATCCCTCCTGTTCGGGAACCGTAATACATATTCGAAAAGCGTTTCGAGCGTATGAGAGGCCTATGTGTCTTCTGCGATAGTCCCGAGATTCATATCTGTACCTCACTCAGAGCATTTACAGCGATGAGAGAAAGAAATGTTGTGCCCAGATCTGAAATTCTATTCAAATACATGGGAGAGAGCCTCAGACAGCCTCAGAAAATCCTGTCGCATGACTTTGCTCTGAAGCACCGTGACAGAAAACCGTACGGTCTAGATAAATTTCGAAAACATTTTACCGGAGCAGACAGGCGTATCAATGTCAGGACCGATTTTGATACTAATCGTGCGATATTTGTGGGCGTGATGGCGATTTCAAAAATGATTTGGGCTGAAAAAGTTGTCTTCATCTCTCACTCTAAGCAGCCAGAGACGCACTCTAACTTTAGGAAAAGTGAGAAACTTTGGGTCGCTTAGAGGCAAATTGTGGACAAACCGTAACTGGTATCGACGAGCCGTCTTCACTTTCGAAGAGATCACAGACGTATCTACAAAATGAAATTTGAATGGCATTTCTAGGTGGATTTGTGACGACACAGCAAATCCTCAAAAATAGGGTATTTCTAGGATTTTTCCCATTGACTTATAATGGGGGTTTTTTCGTAGTTTTTTGCGAATTATGTCGCCACGTTAAGCCCAAATCCCACCAGAAGTAATAGCTGGAATGGCGTGAATTTTCTGCATGTTTTGATACCTCATTTGTAGGTGTGCACCCAGCGGTACGAGCCGCATTAACGGTTACGGAAGAAAAATAAA
Source organism: Xiphophorus maculatus (assembly GCF_002775205.1). Taxonomy (NCBI): domain Eukaryota; kingdom Metazoa; phylum Chordata; class Actinopteri; order Cyprinodontiformes; family Poeciliidae; genus Xiphophorus; species Xiphophorus maculatus. The sequence goes on along the minus strand of NC_036458.1, from coordinate 5,298,491 downwards.
GAAGAAGAAAGAAACACTTTCTCCGACAATAGCAATAGGTTCCTGCCATTGCTTTGCATGGCAGGCCCCAAAAATACAAAGTCAGGTAGCTACTCTGTTCACACAGTGAGTGACAGATTAGGTTATTCCTCCTGGTCAAACTGGATTAATCAGTAATATAGTCTTTTATGGCTGGAAAATCTGTAAAACATTCAATATTTAAAGCAATGTGAGTCATAACCTAAAACTGAGTGATAAGTGATGCATTCAGGAGCATTGTGAAAAATAAAGCTTCAAGAAAATCAGATGCAGGTGGATAACAATTACAATGGACATATTTATATATTTACATTGGGAATTGTGCCATTTTTGTTTCTAAGGTGGAATAAATCTTGACATATGAATTAATATTATGGCCTAAATAGGGAAACACAGGTCAATGAAACAACTAAATCTTTCAGTTCTTTCAGTTTTGTCTTGGTATAAACTATAAAAGAGGACAGGAAAAAGAAAAATTTAAAATGTACAAAGAGTTTCTACTCAACAGAGCATGTGCTTACACATTTTCATATTGTTCAGAATTTACTTCTGAAGCATAATGCCAAGCTGAATATAGTATAATGAAGTTGCAATCATTCATTATCCTCCACAAACAATTGATATTTTTGATTAATGTGTGCACTTTTCGTGTTTCCTATTTTTGCAAAGACAAAAATAACCACGTAACTGCGATTGAAACCTAATGTGGTTAAGAGCGAGTACGAGGGGAAAATAAGCCGCACTGTAATTTGAAAACAAGTGTTTGAATAATTGCAGAAGGAAAGAAAGAGCAGCTTGGAGCTGAATCACAATTATCTACTCGAGATGAAGCCCCAAAGACGGTGTGTACAATTTCTTCTATCTTCAGTAATTTATGTTGTATTGTTTTATTAATTAATTTTAAGGTTAAACTAATCCTACCTTGCTGCACAGAACCCCCTACCAAAGCGGCCTCGTTTTCCGTCTATCATTTTACTACTTCTAATAAAATTTAACAGTCTCTCTGTAATCACTGAAAGTAATTTATCTTTTACTTTCCTATATCTGTCTTATCAACTAGACCTTTAATTACTTCATTCTCATACTGTCCTTCACTGTAACACCATGATTGTTTCTACTCATTCAGAAGTCCCTAAATAACAGTGAATTATCTGTAAATTCATTGTGCTGCCTTAATTATCATTTACTCTCATTTTGGATTTAAGATAAGCCCTCTTATAGTTACTCATACAGGTTAATGACTTCCAGCCACAAGTGAGCCAAGAAAACAGCTTAGCAAACGCATTCATCATGTGAAATTAAGCAGATCTTTATAGAGATAAGTGGACCGACCAATGAATATTAGAAGGTCAACACAATTATGTGCATCTTGTATAATGCCACTGTGTCAACTATAATTCAACCTGAATACCCAACTATCTTGATATATCTATGCAAGACAAAATATCTATTAGGACTTAACATGGACTCCCATTAAGACTTTAAGGCAGTCAAATCTACAAATACAGTAAAATCCCGCAAATATGGGAAAGAAATGTTTGTACAAATAAACAAATCCAACAGAATTACACATTTACTCCTTTACAATACATATATTCACAACTTGTATGCACTTATATCAATCTAATGCAACATACTATGCCTTGTTAAAAAGTTGATTTAATAAATCTATTTAGAATTTACACTAAAGTTTTGTTCACAACCTATACGGAAATGCTTTTTCTACAAATGAGTTGTTATATTTTGATCATGTAAAGCACTTGTTGTTGAATATGCTAAACAAAAACTTGATCTGACTTTTGTGTTCACATTACGAAGCAGCTCTAAATAAAGGTCAAGCCCCTACCTTAAAGAGATCCAGGATTAGTTGAACATGTTGGCCTATTTATGTTATAATTTTCCTATTAAGTAAAAAATTGCTGTTTGTGTTACGGCAAAACTCATAATTACTTAAAAAATGTACATCTTTTGTTATATTTTTCCACCCCATTCTGTACTGGAATCTACAGAGTAAACACAAGAAAAATAACTTTACCTGAGTAGTTTCTTATCATGTTGCGTTTGACTGGTGTAATTTTAGATAATGCCACACGGTGTCACTGCTGGCTGTAATTTAAAGAAAATTAAATAAAATAAAAACAGTGAGGTGAGTGTGGATCATTTCCCACAACGAAAAAAGAAGAGCACAGTGGGAGAGTATCGGAGCCCAACTCAGCTTCCAAAGGACCTACATTTGTGCCCTCAACATTTCTCTCCAGAAGACTTTGAGTCATTTATACGAGAAAAACTGAAAGGCTCTAACAAATGATCATTACCTTAACGAGCTAAAAAATAAATGCAGTGTTACCGTGCTGAGACAGGCAGGGCTGGAAGCTCTTTGAAAAGTTAACAGCGCTATACTGCCTCCAGTACTGAAACCACTGGTCCGACCAGATTCTAAACCGTTGTTACCACAGACACCGGACCCTAAACAGCTGCTACCGGACCGGACACAGAGCTACAGACACTGAGAGAAACATCAAAGACAAGTAATACTAATGGAGCTATACTGCTGCTGGTACTGAACATAAGACCACCGATCCGACCTTACTCTGAACAGATGTTAGCGGGTCAGAGACAGAGCTGTAGAAGTACTTATCGAATCACACTTATCGGTAAGTGTCATTCATTGTTTCATTCATGAAGCTGAAGGCAGCAACAGCAAAACACCAGCTCCTATGGCTAACTCTGTCCTCTTCCTCTGCTTGGTCCTCCACATCTTCATTACCTCTTGAGATGTCTACATTCCTGTCAATTTCAACGCTCCAGTTTAATTTGAAAAGGTTTAAAGGTATTACTCATCACTGTTTTGGCTGGATGGAGCTAGCGCAGCTGGACATTTAGACGTCATTTACCCAGAATGCCTTGAAGCGACATTCATGTGACAATACTTTATTAAAATTTATTTTAAAAAACTAAACAGCCTACATTATTATTACTGTATTGTTTTTACATCTAAAATAAATATTTCCAAAATAAAGTTTAGTGTTACAACTAATCAGGGATCCCTTTAATCGCGCAACACTATGCAAATTTACACTGTATTTTATGCAATTTACAGTAAGTGAGAGAGGCACATCACAGTAGAAGCACCTGAAAAGCTGATTCAGACTCAGGGTTCATTTACTCTTCCTCTCCATGGCTGTCTGACTGGACAAATCACGCAGAGAGAGATGAAGTGATTTATTTCCAAATCAGACAGACTTGAACTCAACAATTCAAAAAGGAAGGAAGGTATGGATTTTACTGGATAAATCCATTCATCTATCTACAAAAACAGTGTGCAGTTGTTTTTATCTGGTGTACTGAAAGATCTTTGATATCAGGTTGTATTTTAGAGAAGCAGCTTCACTGATAACAGTATTTTGGGTTATAAAGTAAATTGGGTTTTGCTTAATAAAGAAAGAAAATAAAAAGCATTGCAGTACTTCAGCTTGTTTCTGACTGGCTACAATTATCTCCTGCTCAGATAAAAGTTTTTCTTCATGTATGAAAATCTCACATGACATCATGTGAAAAAATAAAAACTCCACAGAATTTGACTTGAAGATGAAAAATATCAGCAGACATTGAAAATTAGGGGCTGCCAAACCAATTCATGTGCAAACACCCTGAAAGCCTGAAAATAAAAAGCAGCCATTTGTATAAATATGAGCTTCGTCGCCACACACTTGGATTTGCTTTCAAAGATTTTCAGATGTTTTGCCAGAGAACTGACGTGAGTTATTTTCTCATTAAATCTGATGAGCTAAAGTGAGGCTTTACTGAGCGTATTACTGCAGCAAATGAGGACGACTGAGGTCTGGTATTTAATTAGATGCATTATTTAACATTTGTATTTACCTCAGCAAAAGTTATAGAGGCTGAACAAATATTGCACATATTTTTGGAAAACGATAGTGGCTCGCAGCCTTTTTAAGTATATAATGTAATCTTGTTAAAGGAATATTATAGCAAACATCACTGGATAAAACCAACTGGCACTTAGTGAAACTATAATGTGTGCAGCTTCTACCTGTGCAGAAAAGCAGATTAGAGCTAACAGAAATACAACAAATGAGCAGAAGTGGTAAAAAAAAATGTAGCATTGGCCCAGCTTTAAAGTCTGAAGTTTACAGCATGTTAACATTTTCACCACAACAAAACAGCAACAGGGACATAATCGGAAAACAGAATAACCCAAACAACCTGCAAGAAACGGATCAATACAGAAAGAGTTATTTTTCTGTGTCTCACAGCTGATAATCATTTGTAAATAACTATTAATACACAATGACATTGATAAGTGACTTGGAGTCTGTGGGGAAATTACAAGGAGAGGCAGAGGTCTGGAAAGTCCTTTTCTAATATATCACTGTAAACACAACAGTGGAGTAAAAACGGGGACTTGTTGTTTAGACAGTCGGCGCAGTAGTTTCAGGTGTCATGTGGGTAAACTTGCATGAGCAGAGAAGAAAAATTACACACCCGAAAGCATTGGGTTATTATTCAGCAATGGCAAGCCTTTGCACTGAGGCAGCATGAAAAACAAGCAAATGATGAAATTCAACTCTTTCAGTGCTCAGTGTATTACTATCAAACACAAAACCAGAGAATATGCACAGACAAAGCTTCACCAACAACTGACATGAGCACAACAAAACAAATAGGATTTTTCTTTTCTAGTTGATGAAAGAACCAATTACACCTAAGACGAGTTTTTATTGAGATGCCCTATTCATAAAAAAATCTGCTCTTACGTTTTATTAACAGCTAGTATCTCATTCACACATTTGTCACAGTAGTTGGTGCTTCCACGAAAAGGCCCATTGTGAATAAAGACGATATATTTAGTAACAACAAGAAAAATTTCAACACCATCTGCAGCAAATCTGCTAAATGAACAAAGATGGCATTTAAGGAATGGCTACAGAGGTCAGTAACAGGAGAAATAAGCACAGGTTGATAGAAAAATAGAAGCATCCACACAATAGTCTGCTCTAATTCTTAATAAATACATATTTATACAACCAATTGCATTTTTATATCAAAGCAAGAAACAGAAAGTCTTTCTCAATTAATTGTAACCTCCAAGTCTGTTTCTGATACAAAAGAGGATGTTTTATGGAGAAAAAGGTTTTCATAATGAAAATATATTAGTTTTGGTCGATGATATGATGAATTTGGAAATTGTGCTCATTAAATACATGTTTTGTTGTGTAAAAATATTTTCTGGTAAGCCTATTATTTATTTGAAAAAGCATAAGAAACATGTATCAGGGGGAAAAAAGCACTGCAACAAAACTCAGGTCCATATTTCTCCTGCACCAGTTGTTGAGAAAAGTTTTCTGTTTACCACCATTCCATGTTGCTGCTGTTAACAATAGGATTTTTTAAAAAAAATCCCAGCTAGCATAAAGCTGATTGTTGTGACACAAAATAAATACAGCCTAGATTGTTTGTGTGGTAAAGAAAAAATAAATAGTATAGTACAATAGTAGAGCACACAAACCTTCAGAAACAAACCCTCAAAGTTGAATCAATGATCCCTCTGTAGTCTTAATACATTTTGTATTCTAAACAACATGAAGGTGAACACTTTATGTGAGAGTGTTACATAAATTGGCATCTTTTGAATATAATACTGAATAATAATAAATGTGTTAACTCTAATCTAAATTTGTTTTATTCAGTAGAGTAAGTCCATGCTTAACCCTTTCATGCATAGTGGTCACTACAGTGGACAGCTTTCTAAAAGCCATTTTCTTGTGCTTCCTGTGGATTTTTATGTTATAAATGCACACAGACCACTGAAGTGGACACTAATGCATCATAAAATATACCATCAACTACTGGCCATCAGCTGCAAATGCAAGAAATTATTTTTGTTAAATACAATATGGCCGACAGACAAAAAAGCATGAGAACCGACCCGGTCCCTCCTTCTACTGTAGACGACTCTTGCAAGTAAAAAAAAATATTGTGACATCAGATAACCCCTAAGGAACAATACTACTGATGTATTTTTCAAATAACTTTGTATTTGGACAAAATTACAATTGATCACATAAAAATAAAAAATAAATGATAATTATGTTTACAAAAAATTTTTCCTACCTTTTTTATGCCTTAAGAAAAGAATTTTAAAAAATGGGAAAAAAATTCTAACGCAAAGGATCATAATTCATGCATCAGAGGGTTAAAACTGCCTATGGTCAAACGTTTCTTCAAGCCTCATTCTGATTGGTTGTTCAGGCCCTTGTGATGGCTCCTTTCACTTCCTAGGCAGAGGAACCATTGGTGCACAATAAAATATTTTTTTTCCCCCAATGAATAACTAGAAAATATTGTGATATCAATACAAATTAATGAGAAAAAAAAGTGATTTTTGGTAGAAACTGTGAAGTACTAGCTCATCTTTTAAGAACACCACTTCTGGCATCAGATCTTTTTCACACTGCTCACCCATAAATATTCCTCCATTCCCACCTGTCTGTCTGCCACAAGTACTCATGCTGAGTAATTGCGCAAGTAAGATCTCAGATCAAATACTCCTTCAGCACGTCTTCTGCTGTCAGTACATGTTTAAAACAGCAAACCTTCCCCCATCACAGCTGATGGTGACAACCAACCAGCATATTCATTTTACAGGGAAACGCACATCTCCTCAGAAAACACCAGCCAGTATCACAGCGAGCAGCGTGGGATGGGTTGTTGTTGTTTCAATACATAATAGACAGTTAGTAACGGTGATAGTAGCTCTTTAGAGCGACATGTAGTTGAGTTTGCATCCAAATCCATGGACATCCAAGCAACTATTCTTTGAATAATGAATGTGGAGAGAAAGTAAGACAGCAGCTGCCAAAGCAGAACTGAGTGGAGACAGAGCACACAAACTTAGCAGGATGATATTAGACCTAGAATAGCTCAAAGTCCTGTTGTTCTCTTTTTTATTTCCAGGACAGAAGGTGAGAAAAACATACTGGATATCCGATGCTCTGGATGCTTTTAGAATAAATGATGAAGGATATCTCATAGGGAAGCTTCAGACCTAAAAGAAACAATTAGAAGTTTGAAATAATTCTTAGAAACTGGAAATTCAGAGGAAGCACAAGCTCTGTTCACTCCCTAAGCAAATTATGTAAGATGTCAAAAGTTAGGAGGTTACGATTTCTCTGCCTGTCAAAGACTTGATGAGACTTTAATAATGCAGATTCTTGAAATTTAGCCAGCAAAGTTTTAAACTATTTGTTTTTCTTTGTGCAAAAGGGGGCATGGTGCCTGTGCAAGCATGTCGTGTTTTCTTACCATTGTGTTTATCTCAATTCAGGAGCTTTAAGTCACAAGTGTCAAACTCAAGGCATGTGGGACAAATCCAGCCCACTGTATCTTTTTATGTGGCCCTCTGGACCCCAAACTCAGCACTAAGTGTGCTTAAGTATTATATTATCTGTTTACTGCCAAATTATATCAATCAGTCCTTCCAGTATCTTGAGAATTATTGTGGAAATTCATGCAAAATTAACAAATCGTTGTCCTTTTATGTACTAATACATCATTTATTATTTATAGTTTATTAAAGATTTTTCTTAAAAATTGTCAAAAACTAAGCAGCTGCCTCAGCCTTAACTGATGTCAGATTATAGTCCATGATCTATACAGTGAGTAGTAAAAAGTCGCACTTACAGTCATAAATAAGCGCAAATATTTCCAAATTAGTACCATTAAAACTTTTTTATTTGCGTTTTGGAAATAACGTTTTATTGCAAATAGATCACAAAAAGTATCACAAACTCCTGGAGGGACTGAAAAGATGTTCAATAATATTTATTTTTGAGAATCCATTGATATTTTAACAGTTTAGCAGGTTTTATTAATACATTCTGGCACAACCGGCCCTTTAAGAGCATTCAGGATCTTGATTTGATATTGAAGTGAAAAGGAGTTTAACGCCCCTTTTTAAGCAGTTCATTTTCCGGAAAGAGAACAGAAATTCCTTGAACGGTTTCTAATCACACAAGCAAGGATTCACTATGATAATAACAACAACAACAATAAGAATGGGTGAGGACACACACTGTTCGTGCAGGCTCTGCTTCATTTTCTCCACTGCCGACTGAAAAAGCAGTGAAGCTGTGAAGGCAGCTCAATTGAGACATTATCAGGTCTCAGCAGAACAAAACCTTAATTTTTCACAAACAGAAGTAAACAACTTTTCAGGGCATGCAAGGAAAACAGAAGAAGGATGGTGCATTTTTCAAAAGACATAAATTTCTGAAAGAATAATCTCTGGTATTTATGATACAGCAGAATAGTAAACAGCATCAGGGCATGTTATAAGTCCACAAAAACAACAAGCTTAAAACTCCTTTATCTGGAATTGTTATTAGTAACTTCAGTTAAGGCTAATTTGCTAGAAACAGAATTAGCTTTGGATCATGACTCATTAACTTGTAAATTAACTCCAGCAAAAAGCAGTCCTATATGGACCATAGACCAAAAAAAAAAAATCCTTATTTTTAAGAAGGTAGAAATGCATAATTCATCCACTTTTACTAAAAATACTTTACTATGAAGGAGAAGCATCTCGCTTTGTTATATAGAGCGCACACTGCCATGTGAGCAGATCTCAGCACAAAGCCTGAGGTGGTGGTCTGCCACAGAGGAGTAAGGAGATTCCCCTTCCTTCTCACGTCACACGTCAGCTTGCTGTTACCTAAAAGAGTTCAAAAGTTCACTGCCGCTGCTGGGCGTGAGTCACAGGTTGACGACGGTGAATACAAAGAGGTCATGACCAACTTTGTCAGCTGGTGTGGACAACCACACTCTCTTCACATCAAAACAAACAAGACAAAGAAGACTGTGATTGAAAGCTGAAGGACAGTGATACAGGTATCTCTGGTCAAGTCACTAAAGAGACAAAACGAGGTCAGTGCGGCCTTCTGGAAATGGATATGAGCTACACTGCGGTAAAATAGTACCCTGCTAATCACAGGTGGCTTTTTAGCCGTTATTTAAAGGAAGTACATTTTTCAGCTGTTTTCTGAAAGTTTGTTCCAGATTTGTGGTGCATAGAAGCTGAATGCTGCTTCTCCATATTTGGCCAGGCTAAAGGTCAGCACAGAGGTATTAATTATGTCAACTTATTTAAAGATGCTCCTTTAAATAAGGAGCAAACATAATTGCTGGGTTTAAGATGCAGGCTGAGAAACTAAATGAATGATTCAGTATCAAGCATCTGCAGAGCTTGATGAAATACTGAGCAGGTGATTCAGACACTGATTAACCTGCGTTGGAGTCTCAGCTTATCTAAATCAGTGAAGACACACACTCATGAGGACTTTTTCTCCTCCTGCCATCACTCAAAATACCCACTACGCCAACATGCATCCAACCGTAGAGGCGCCACTCTTTCCACAGTGTTTAAGGGTTTTTTTAAGCTAAATTTCCATTTTTACAGCTTTCCATCTTTTATCAGCATACTTTTTGTTTTAACATAACTCAGCTCAATTGTATTCAGACAGTAGTCTTTTAAAAAACACAGATCTATATTTATTTGAGAGACAGATTGAGAAGAGAATCAATCCAACATTGGCCCTGTGGGGCCAATGAAAATGATTTCCAGTCATGCTGTCCTGCACACAAGCATCATTTTGACAAAAAGGCCGAACATTGTCCTGACACCAATCTGAGATCCTTTCCATCAGCACCTGCAGACAGGGAGGGGAGGCGCTGGAGGTAGAGCTGTCAAAGGGATATCTTGACAAGTTTTAGCCTGGTGTTTATTTCAGCAACAGAAAAGCCTCGGTGTGTGGTGGGAAAATGCAGCAGCAGTTCATAAAGCAAAAAAAAAAAAACAACTCTAACTTGCAGCATACAGATCTAAAGGATTTGTGTTTGTTCAAGAATTCCAACAATAAAGTAACTTCCAATTAATTACACGATTCATTTCATGTTTATTTACAAAACTCAAGCCAATCCACTCCCAAAGTGAGCCAAGAACCAAGAGAAGTAAAAGTGACAAACCTAAATGACAAACATATGTCTCACTTTCCATTATAGCAGTCTGAAATCTCTAATGCCCAGAGCACACAGCTCTCAGGTGAATATGGATGCTAGGATCAAAAGAAATCCTGGACAGCTTACAGAGATTAAAGAGAAAAAGACAGCTGGACAAAGGGAGTCTGAAAGAGTCTGTCAGCCTGTATAGAGCAGGTTTTTTTCTCCCTCGACCAAAAACACGTCTAAGTTAGAGCATCTAGGGCTCAGTGAGCTGTATACTTCCCCCTCTGGACACCCTACCCCTACTATTTGAGATGTACTGATGTAAAGTCACATGCAGAATATTTTTACAGGGATTAAACAGGTAATATTGGCATGTTTCATCCCACTTTTGTTGAATAAAAATGTTCACATTCAACAAAATTCTCCTAAAAACTGGAGCAGATTTTAAGAAACTAGACATGCTGTAACTTGGGTGTGCAGTTCACTGCAAAAACATAAAATCTTACCAAATATTTTTTGTCTAGTTTCTAGTGCAAATATCTTAGCAAACTTGAAATAAGACAAAACTGACAAGTAACTTTTTAGCAAGATATCGGAGCGTGTTTAAATAATTCCTTAATATTGATGAAAAAGTGCTAGTTCTTTTAACTTATAAGACATTTTCCCACATTATAAGTTAATTTGTCTGCCAATAAAACAAGTATTTTTTCATCAATATTAAGGAATTATTTACTTAAAACAAGCCTCTATGTCTTGCTGAAAAGTTACTTTTAGTTAGTTTGTCTTATTTCAAATGTACTAAGATATTTACACTAGAAACTAGACAAAAAATACTTGGTAAGATTTGTGTCTTTGCAGTGTAGTCCTTCAGGATTAGTAGTGCAAATTTATTTAGCATTTTCTCATTTTTTTAAAGGTTTCAATGACACTAGTTGCCTTCATTTGCAGTAGATTAGACTGGAAATGGGTGGGAAGAAATGCAGGAAACGTCTCTTGTTGTGTCCTTGAGCAAGACACTTCACCTGCCCTGTTTAGTAGTGAACCAGTAGATATAAAAATCATTACATTTTGTAAAACAGCATGACCTTGCGGACACTATGCATCCAATAAGTCTATGAATGCCTCAACAGCAGTTCAACAGTGAATTGTAAGTATTATGGTCACATAGCCTGTTCTCCAAATGATAAAGACTCCTGTGGAAATAATAGTTGACTCAGTCCAATATACAGTGCAACATTTATCCTGCCTTTTGACAGTCAGCAGTAAGAATCCACATAAATTACTGTCAAAACCAAACTAATGTTTTGAAGAGAATGAGTCAGTCCACTGAGATCCATAGTAGATTTAGACATTAATATTTCATACCGACTCAAAAAGATTTCATTAGAGGATGCTACACTTTGAGATGCACTGAATTGAATCATACCTGCTGTACGCTTCAGGAAACATTTTACAGTCTGCGCACAGGTAAACAAATTACATTCTTTAAAACAATCAATAAAACTACACAAGACAGCATTTCATGGAGATTAAATAATGTCTCAGACAGCATCTAATTTTCAATGAGCAGCCCCCAAACAAGCCATGGAAATTTGAGTTAACTAGCCACTTGACCTTTGATTTCATAAGCATAAGTCAATATGTGCTAAAAGCAACTCAAAGCAAATGCATCAAGCAGCTTGAATCTCAGACATGCAAAACAATTCGACCCTGACTGCATGTGACAGCACATTATGGAGCAAAGCGACACACAAAAATATAAACACACAGCAGCTCGTAAAATCCCACACACACACAGGGAAACAAACACACACTCAGGCATGCTTCATCTCCTCCTCCTCCTGGGGCCACGATGAAGTGGGTACCCAGACAGCCTGCTGAGGTAATGGGCTGTGCACTCTTCTCCTCTCGACTTCTTCAGCTCCTACTTTTCACTGCTGTGGATGCCAGCCAACATCCCCAACCTGGGGCTTCAGACTACGACCAATTAGTCACATTTTGAGACCGCTTTGGAAGACAGCGAGAGAATATTCAACAACAAGTTTCACCAAAAGGACTTGGACGTGTGCCCTATTTCCCCCCTGCTGTTTATGATCAAATCTGAGATAGTTTGCATTAAATAATAATGCACAACCTAAATTCTTATTATTTTGAATGAATGCTGTGTTTTCAGCTGGTCTGTGTGGAACAATCGGGACACACTTTGAACACAAAAATGAAACATTACATTAGATATTACGTGCTCACTCAGCAAGTTAACTCAATGTAAAAAGAAAAAGTCAAAGTCCTATTTCTTCTGACATGCTGGGCAAACACACTGCAAGCAAAAAAAAAAACAAGGCAGTGGATCTACTTTAAACACTGGGTATTCAGGTGGTGTCCAACTTCTACTGGACGTTTTTGACCCTTAACCAAACGTCCTAAAATTTAAACTGGTAAAGTTTACTAAAAAAAAAAAAAAAAACTATAACTGTGGTTTTGGGTCACAACTGCAAAAACACAAAATCTTACCAAGTATTTTTGGTCTAGTTTCTAGTGCAAATATCTTACTACACTACAAGTTAGAACGACTAACTTAAAAGTAACTTTTTAGCAAGATATAGAGGCTTGTTTTAGGTAAATAACTCCTTGATATTTATTTTAAAAAAGTTGTAGTTCTATTGGCAGAAAGATTTACTAATAGCATGGGGAAAATGTCTTGTTATAAGTTAAATAATCTGCCAATGAAACTAATACTTTTTCATCAATATTAAACATTTTTAACTTAAAATAAGCCTCTATATCTTGTTAAAAGTCACATGCAAGTCTGTTTTGTCTCATTTCAAGTTTGCTAAGATATTTGCACTAGAAACTAGATCAAAAATGCTTGGTAGGATTTTGTATTTCTCCAGTGGATGGTACAAGGGCAAACATTTTTTAAAAAAGTTAAATAGAAGGCTTCTTTACACATTTAAACAGTACATAATAGAGGTGTACAAGTACACAAAAACCATGGTTTGTTACATGCTTCTGTTTAAAAGTCACAATTTGGTTTTTGCTTCAAATGGGAGAGAAATTTGATTTGTGCGCCGCTACAATGCTAGATAAGAAGCCTCACCAAAGAGGGAGCACAAATTTGGCCAATTTCTCCTGACAGAACTGGTGCAGTTGAGTTCTAATGTTGTTTATTTTGTTAAGCGTAAAAGTGATAAGAACTATGCATTACTACTTTTTAAAGTAACTTTATAGCTGTGACTGTGTGGCAAACACAAATATTGCTCTTAAACATTAACACAACATTAATTGGAATTTATCATAACAATAAACCTAAATTCTTATAAGATGTTTGTTATGATAAATGATAAAACAATAAATGCTCATCTTTAAATCCGAGGCGTGCAAGTTTCTTGATTTTTCCTCCAAATGCCGGAATCTCTGTTTACAGCAACAAGCAAGCTGTAATCTGACTTTTTTTGTGTTGCTATGGAGAAATTACTTCTTCCTGAAACGGTAGAACTTGACATCTTACAAGCTTCAGCCAGCATCGTCACAAAATCTTTTAATTGGGGGTTGAAAGGTACATTTAGCGCATTTAAACACATTTAGCTCTGGTATAATTGTTTGAGCAGAATTCCCTTATACTAATTCCTAATATTTTGGTTGAGATGCTATCTATAAATACATTAACAGATGTTCTTCCAGTTTAACTGAGAAGTTGTTAATCTCTCAGAAACTAACAAACCATGTCAGCATCATCTGGGCTTCCTGTTCAAAGGCAAAGTAATGTAGGTGAAATAGTGTTTAAAGTCGGTCCTTTAGGGCCCATGTAATTCACATTTTAGATTTTCTCCTGGTTTTATGCACCTAAATCAAATTAATGAGTCATTACCAGGTTACTGTGGAGTTTAATGACATTCTAACAAGCTAACTAGGCCATCTGAATTAACTGTTGAAGGAGGACATCAGCCCTTCTGGAAGGGAGTCGGACGTCGCTGCCCTAGTTTATGTCAACGTCTGAATTTAAAAGGGGAAAAAAATACTCCCTCTTGTTATTCTGGCATTTTGCAAACAGAAATAGTTGTTGTAATCTTAATTGACCTAAAAACAAACAAACATTTAGTCTGATTAAAGTCAATAAAGTGGATTTTTTTCTGGACAGGAGTGGCAATTGGAGGCATATGGTAATGAGAGGACCAGACTGTGATGATCAAATACAGTTACACTTTCACAGGACAATCAGTGTCTTTTTACTCATAAACTTGATCATTTGCAAGGCTTAATGTCTATGGATGGGTGACAGGTGATTTACACTCACTGGCCACTTTATTAGGTACAACTGTCCAACTGCCTCCGATGTTGAATCAGTCAATCAGATGACAGCAACTCTATGCATTTTGGCATGTAGACATGGCCAAGACGACTTGCTGCAGTTCAAACTGAGCATCAGAACGGGGAAGAAACGTGATTTAAGTGACTTTGAACGTGGCGTGGTTGTTGGTGCTGGTCTGAGTATTTCAGAAACTGCTGATCTACTGGGATTTTCACGCACAACCATCTCCAGGGTTTACAGAGAATGGTCCGAAGAAGAGAAAATATGCAGTGAGCGGCAGTTCTGTGGGGCAAATCCCTTGTTGATGCCAGAGGTCAGAGGAGAATGGCCGGACTGGTTCGAGCTGATAGAACGGCAACAGTAACTCAAATTGTTACAACCGAGGTCTGCAGAAGAGCATCTCTGAACACACAACACGTTGGACCTTAAGGTGGATGGGCTACACCGGGTGCCAGTCCTGGCAGCTAAGATCAGGAAACTGAGGCTACAATTCACACAGACTCACTAAAACTGAACAATAGAAGATTGGAAAAACGTTGCTTGGTCTGATGAGTCTCAATTTCTGCTGCGACATTCGGACGGTCGGGTCAGAATTTGGCGTCAACAACATGAAAGCATGGATCCATCCTGCCTCGTATCAACAGTTCAGGCTGGTGGGGGATATTTTCCTGGCACATTTTGGGCCCATTAGTACCAACTTAGCAGCCTACCTGAGTATTGTTGCTGACCATGTCCATCCCTTCATGATCACAATGAACCCATCTTCTCTTGGCTATTTCCAGCAGGATAACGCGCCATGTCATAAAGCGTAAGTCATCTCAGACTGGTTTTTTGAACAACGAGTTCACTGAACTTGAATGGCCTCCACAGACACCAGATCTCAATCCAGTAGAAACCTTTAGGATGAGGTGGAACCAGAGATTCACATCATGGATGTGCAGCTGAGAAATCTGCAGCAACTGCATGATGCTATCATGTCAATCTGGACCAGACTCTCTGAGGAATGTTTCCAGTACCTTGATGAATCTATGCCATGAAAGATTAAGGCAGTTCTGAAGGCAAAAGGGGGTCCAACCCGGTACTAGCAAGGTGTACCTAATAAAGTGGCCAGTGAGTGTATTTCCAGACATTTTGTCAGGCTAACAGACAGCGATTGGTGACCTATTCATGTAGGCGCTGTGTGTAGGACACAGCTTTTTGTTCTAGACAATCAGTGTAAGGCTGCAAAATCATTGTGTGCAATATTCTTACAGCAAAGGGCTGTTTCGAGTGCAATAACTGTTGGCTAATACATCCCAAGTGTTATGAACTTGCATTTTACATGCTAATGCAATATTTAGCCAGCTGAACAGTCTTCCAGCAGCAGATGCTCACACCAGACACAAATTACATTGTCTAAAAATGCTCAAATGTCACAGTGTGTACAAAGCACATATGAGTCAAAAATAATAGAAGAAAACAGACAAATCGCAATATTTACAGTGTCTCATATTGTGTCTTGATAATCCAAAACATACAAAAAATATATGCTAACCTGCATTTTGACACATTGTGAAAAACGCTGAAGTTTTGGTTGCTGTAGGAAATGACTGAGGTGAGTTCAATGTATAATGAAATCAATTAAATTGAGTTTATTGCAATATTTTGTGGTTTTAATCAGCTGCATTTTAATATGAACAGAAGAAAAAAAATAGTTGAACATTGATTGGCTCAGCCAAGCTTCTATGGTCAATAAATTCTTCCAATCACCCACCCCTAATTATGTCTAAATGATGAAATAAGCATTTAATAAAAAATGTACTTAGGTTTAAGACTCAGTAATTCATTAGAGATAAATTATTGATAAACAGGATGTATAAAATATGAATTATGTATTAGATGAAGTAATGTAAATCAACCTGAAAATCTAGTTTTAATGTGTCTTTTTGCCTGAGGTCCTTTAACCAAGCCTAATGCAAAAAACAAAATGTTTGTTTTTCATTGAACGGCAAATAGTTTCCCGCTAATATAACCAATTTTGGCACAGCAGAATAACATCTTAATTTCCCATGCACTAATCTATTACACAAACCAAAAAGAACAAAAATCAGGTAAACATCCTGCTCCTTTAAGCCTCAACACGCCAGACATTTTATCATCAAGCTACTATAAATGGCTTTGCAAACAGTTGCAGAAAGCCGTATCCATATTGAGCCGTCTGTACCAACACTCCAGTTCTTACTAGCTGGTAAAAAAAAGCACAGGTTCCTCCTGCCAATCCAGGGCATTTTAGGTGGGGAAACGCTTGTGGGTGGTGGTGGCGGTGATGCTTTCCATGCCCTTTGAAATACTGAGTCATTACGCCTGCTGGGAATCCAAAATGCCACTATAATGCCACATCGTCTTGATGATTAATACAGTACATCCACAAAAATCTAATGTGATGCACTGGGCTTTTAAGCGTTGAGAATAAAAAACCTTGGAAGTGCTAAAATGCAGTTAGTGAGATGGAGACGGGAGGAAAAGGCCGTGGAATACTTACATAATGGGTTTCTGACATCCTGCTGCTTGCCACTGGCTGAACTAGAGCAAATCCAGCCAATAATCGTTCACTAAAGTGCTAAGGCCACAGGTTGCATGTACCGGCTAATTACCAACGCTGTAACCAGCCAAAGCCATTATACTGATGGTGCTGCTCCAACAAGGCTTAGGTCAGAGCAGGGGATGAGTAGCTAATTAGCTTCTGTTTGATGCAAGATCTGGCTGCTATGAGGTTACACATTAAGCCTGGGAGCGTGGGAGCATCCTCCCTGGCCTGCTTATCTCAAAGGGTATTTTTACTCTCACTACAACTTGCAAGGAGAGCCAGGGAGGCAATCGGAGTTGATACACTGTGGCAGACATGCTGATTTGCCTTGTTGGTGTAATCAATCAGCATTTAATCAAGCTGGTAATCACACTTGGCAAAAACAAACTTGGTCCATGGAAGTTCAATAAGGAACACACCACTGGTACATGATCTCCCTTCACTGATGCAATCACATCAGGAGTCAGGATTATCAGTTTTAATTCAGTGGGTGGTCATGGGTAAAAATATATATTTATACATATTTTGACATAGAAAATATCTTGTGCCCTCTCAGCAGCAACTGTTAATTGATAAGTTTCTCTTCAATTCTTCAAACTTTGATTGCTCTGAACCTTGCCAACTGCAGCTGAGACAGACTATCAGGTGGAGAAACATCCTTAAAAAGGAAATATTGTTTATTGCCATTTTATAGCACAATTGTGTTGTATATATCAAAAACAATTAAAGAAAAATGTGACTTTGCATCAGACGCTCTGAAATTCAAATCTGACTCTTTAAGAACTGAAGATTTATAAAATACTTATTTTAAAAGGTTAGAACAATTTTATTCTAATGTTCTGGTGAACTGCCAGGTAGCCACTCCCCTCTGCTGCACCTTTCTGCAGCTTCTCTGCTCGTTAGTGATGAGAACCAAGTGGACTCAATCTCCTAGCAATCAGAGAGTGCAGGTACTTTTGGTGTGACTGGCCCGTCACTCCTGTTTTGAAAAAGTGCCACAGCATGAGAACAGTGCTGGTAGAACATGTAAATTCAGAACTGTGCAAAAGTTTTCTACAAACTGTGAAGGACGGCCGGTAAGCCTCACAATGCTGTTGCTCATTTCCTGAATCTCATTGGAGCAGCACATGGACTCTGATTGTTGTACTGAACCGTTTTAATATTATTGAAATCAAGTGAGCAACTTTAAAAAAAATAAAAATAAAAAATACACTTGGTGTTTATTGTTTGTGGTAGAAAGTGAAAAAGAATAGAATTTTGACTAAAAATATAAATAAATATGCAAATGTATTTATTGGTGTTGAATTTTACTATAAAATATTTGCTATTTATTATACTTTTGGAATAATTACCGTATTTTCCGCACTATAAGGCGCACCACATTATAAGGCGCACCTTCAATGAATGGCCTATTTTAAAACTTTTTTCATATATAAGGCACACCGCATTATAAGGCGCATAGAATAGACGCTACAGTAGAGGCTGGGGTTACGTTATGCATCCATTAGATGGAGCTGCGCTAAAGGGAATGTCGACAAAATAGTCATATAGGTCAGTCAAACTTTTACAAACCAGCATTCTGAAAACTCCGTTCATTCCCAAAATGAACAGTTGTTGCTTCCTCCACTTCCGCACCATTGATTGTTCATGTTAAATTCTCTCGCTGCTGCTCTATGGGCTCTTTGCACCTCAGCTTCCGCGTTCGGGGAAAAGCGGCTCAATCTTTTCCGATCTATTGAAAAAGGCTCTTTACACTCGGTATTTGCAGGGCTTGTCCAAGGTAACAGTTAATGATGAACGTCGATCCGAAGCCCCGACAATAAGCTGAAGAACGGTTTTAAGATGTTCGCCTCGTTATACACAGATACGAAGGTGAGTTTTACTTTCTTTAAACTTTGTGGCTAACATTAGCTTTAGCTTATGCGAGACATTTTTCTTGTAAAAATGTGCTATTTAAGTATCTAAACATTTTTCATCATTCATTAACGGACAATGTTTTTACCTTGTTTTCAAGTGTATTACGTGGTTTATTGTCGTCAGTGTCAGAGACCAAGTAACGGGGATTTTACGGTTCAGGCTTTTTGCTTCTGAAGAACAACAAGCCCATAGCTTAACATTAGCTCTGGTGTCAGAGTTCTAGTTCAGCTGACTGTTCAGGTTCAAAGTTGTTGCTTTTAGAAAAATATGGCCGTGTTCCTTAAGGTCTCCGTGTTATTTCGCTTTATTAGTTTTGCATGCTTCTTGTGAAGCAGGACGGTGTTTACAGCAGTGTGTACAGGCAGATCAGTAGCTCGGCTGTCTGGCTGTGGTCTGCTCTCTCGTTCCCATAAACTCTCTTTCAGGCTGAATACAGAAGTGATTCCATGGAAATAACACAGGAGGCTCTTTTACCTTCTTCTTTAGACTGAAGAAGCTGATCCGGAGTGAAGTGAAGGCTGTAAACTTTGCTGTGCGGCGTTAGCTTTAACTGGTAGCGACGAATATTTACAAGCCACCATCTTCTTAATTCAGGATCTTTTGGATATCCATGAAACCTTAATAGCCCATTATATTAGGAAGACAGCAATGTTCATAGTATTGTTTTATTTGCGTCTGAAATAAGACTTTGTCTTTTCTAGCTGTCATGGTAACTCAAAGCGAAAAAAGAGAGCCGCATTTGCGCATGCGGTTGTGACGTCAGCGCGGCAGGTGCAAAGAGCCCATTCCCGTGTTCTACTGTGTGACTGATCGCCTTGAGCTTAAACTCTGCGTTGTAAGCATGTCTCTTAATAGGAGCCATTTTGGGGTCTTTACACAAAACCCAGCGTGCACCGCTGGCTGCATCGGCGGCTGCTTTCCCCTTTTCTTCTTCTACGGGGAAAATAAAGTCGGTGGCTTCTTACCGTAGTTGCGAGACCTGTTGTGGCTCAATATTGGTCCATATATAAGGCGCACCGGATTATAAGGCGCACTGTCAGCTTTTGAGAAAATTGAAGGTTTTTAGGTGCGCCTTATAGTGCGGAAAATACGGTAGTTTAAAGGGGTGGAAATCTGTTTGATTATTTCACAATGTATTTATCTTGTTAATTTCAGAATGTAACAGATGTGTTTCTGTTTCTTTTGAGGTTTTTCACCTACGTGGCTGAAAGGCTAAATCACTATGGTAACCATCATATAAAAATAAAGATGGATCAGCTAAATTGAAATCCAGTTAAACGTTTTATCGTAGAGACTATCCTTTCAAGTGGGGAATCGCACAGTCAAGCAAACCTGACAAAACTTGACATATAATAAAATGAATTTTCTTACAGTTTGAATTGTAAACATTAAATTATGCTCATGTTTTTGGTTTTAGAGCTCTAGCCAGAGAGATGTGGCTACAATTTGTACAGAACATATTTCTTTTGTGCATGACCTGTAGCACTGTACTATAAACTCTGCCCTTTTTTCCTGAAAAAATAAAATAAAATAAAATAACCATCAGAAAAATCACTCAAGGTGTATAAGAGCCGCGTAAGAATGGAGTTGACTGGATTTCATGCAGTCAAAAACATCCCTGGATAATTCCTGCCTGCCGTATCCATGAATTATTTCTATTAGTTCATTCAACTGGAAGTCCAGGCCTGCTTTGTAAGCTTCACTTTGATTGGTCAGTATGAGAAAATCTTATGAATGACTTCCCAAGATGCAATGCACATTTTCATTTCAGGAAAGCACCAAGACCAAGTGAACAGAATAACAGAACCTGCTACTCAACTGGAACTGCTGCTCATTATTAAACATTTAAAATGTTCCATACATACTTGCAACACAATTAAAACTGATTAAATTAGGTTCTTTCATTTGAAGAACAGGTTATAGTGTTCTGTTCATGGACATGACTGATGTGATATTTTACCTATTTTATTCATATTTCAGGTCATAAACAGAATGTAATTTTAATGAATAATTCTCATCTTTACATATTTAAAGAGTCTGAGACCTTGGGTTAGTCTAAGGTCATAATGTCAGAATAAAATACTGCAGCAATCCTATTTTTATAATAGAGTCCGTATCAGTTCATGGTTATTTATACCTGTCATTAATAACAAAAGACTCTTTTTCACATTTTTTACTGAATGATGTTTCAATTCATGAATTATTCAAGATTTGGTTGAATATATATGAAATATTTCCTCATGTTTAAAGTGCTTTTTTAATAATGCAAGTTATAATACAACTTTGCATTAAAAGTGTCACTGTTTACCAAATAATGCGCAGTTGGCCATTATAATGGACTTTTAATGCAAGTTTTAGTACAACTTTGCAGTAATTGTTATTATTTACCAAATAATGCAATGTTTGTAATGTTTAGGACTGTGTCATGTCAGTCTTATGTACAGCCTTTAAATAAAGTGTTACCGTTGTTTATTTCAGTGGAGAATTGTACAAATAACTGTTTCTCAAACATATTCATGTCGCTTGCAGATAAAAAACCGGAAAATGGAAGCGAACTAGTAGAAACAAAATACCAACATTGCTGTCCAAGCACATTACTGCATAAAACAAAGTTATGTTGAAATAGTTCAACCCAGCCTGGTGTCCTGAAGAACAAAATGACCCAATTTTCATTATGTGGCTGCATTAATGAGAGCTAATTTCGACACTTTGGATGAATTACAGGGAGCTTTTAGCCGACGTGGCCATTGAAGCTTTACCTCCTAATCAAACTGACTGTCCCATCTGCACGAAAAAAGATTGATCACCTGATCCCTGTGAGCCTGCTTTGATAAAACTTCTGTTTTCCTCAACATCACATGATTCCTGTGAATCTTTCCTTTTGAAATATGTAACCTCATTCAATGGGAAGGAAGCCTGCGTGACCTTAGGCCGCCCCTTGCACGAGCCTGACCTCTGGTGCATTTCAAGTTTTGATACTATTTCAGTCTGTAGCTAAACCTTTATTTTAAAATGTTTGCTTTTTAAAACCATAAAATATGGTTTTGGCCCGTCTTCTATTATAATATTTTTAAAAGGCTTAAAATTCTGTGCATAATTTAACAAAGATTCTCACTGCATAATTAAAAACCTATAAAAACATGTACAGAAAAAAAAGGGAGGGTTTATAATAGCGTTGGATGTTATAAAAGAAATTGCAATATTCTGCTGAAAATTGATATCTGGACATTAATTATGAATAACTCACACTTTCAGACATTTATTTTTTTTAAATCACTATGACTCCGAGTTTAGCATCAATATATTCAACAGGTTTGAGCATAATAAACGGTTAGCATCCATGTAACTGACTAAATATATTCTTGATATGCAGAGAGCTTGAAAAATAATCACCCAAGCTCTTTGCAATTACAATTACTAATACAACCCAACATATTGTGGAGCTTGGGTGTAATAACCCAGCAATAATAAGCTATTCTTATTTGAATGTTTGTCTGAACAGGTGCTTAGTTAAATATTAATTTTTGAATTATGTAATTGTCTAAAGAAGCTTTTTTCTAATACTGCAGAATGTAGAGGCAAGAAAAGCAAAAATGAGAATTGCTTTCTTAGCATTAGAACCAATGTTTATGCAAAAATAATTAACTTTGCATGCATGTTTACTCAGCATCTTTAAGATTTATTTTTAGTATTAGTTGACATAGCAGCATATTGTTAGTTGCAATGATTTCTGGAGAAATAAAACTGATATTTTCAAGTAAATGATGCCAGGAACCAAGTTATACTTAAAGGATATTATTTTTTGCACGTAATTGTTAGCTTTAGCTGAAAACAATCAATAATTTCTAATAAGGTAGGAACTGACCCATGGAATATTAGCAATAATCTTTTCTTTAAATGTGACAAAATCATTTAATAGTATCTTATTTATTTTTTACTTTTTTGCATTGTTAATCCACCAGCAACTTTCTCACTCACGCACACTCACTCTTTACTAAGCTGCACTGCAACAACTCAGCACAGTTTCAGAGAAGTTGAACTGAAGGTGAGAAAAAGCTTTTGACAGATATTCTTTGAGATGTGCCCTCATTTCTTAAGCATCCTTCAAAAACAAGTGTACTAAAGCGCTCATTTAGGAAGAATCATGTCAAGTAGGTCTGCGAGGCATTCACGTATGAACGCAAATTAAAAAGGAGCGGTCTGCAAATCTGAAAAATGCTTAAAACTATCCAAGGTGACACACCGCACATATCAGTGGGAATGTGCACAGTACTTCCATTTCCCCTTTTGTGCAGTGCAATGCTCCAGTTCCATCAGTCACATCACACAGACTCCCGCGTCCCCATAATCCTCCCCACGGTCATTCATCACAGTGCCACTCAAACGCTGACTCGGGTCCCTGGAGTGTCATGCTAATATGCTCTCTCCATGTGTGTGTGCTTATTCATGTTCACATGTACTTCAGCAACACCATTTTTTTTCCTGAATTTAAGCTCAACTGTGGCCATGCATGCCTGTTTTACTTTCCTCCAAAACAGATATGGAGATATGAAGAAATGCTGTAGAATTCAAAGAGAGTAAAGACGGAAGAAGTTAATAGACGGAAGAGTGGAGAAACTCAGCAGCAACAGGCAGAGGGCAAAGAGGATGACAGTCCCTTCTAGTAGCCTCTCTGTCAACATGATTATATTTGAACATGGTTTGCGGTGAAAGATGTGTCACACAACATGTAAGATTGTTGCTAAGGGGGAGTTAAATGGAGCCTCAATAGGCTACATGGGAAGACAAATACAGAATAAAGATAGATTTGCACTAACACTCTGGAAATGTCTACATGAAAATTCCATGCTCTCCTGACAGACGGAGCCTTGTGGAGTTGCCACGGCTCACTGCAGTAAGGATCAGCCGCAGGGCAGGCATCCATCTGAAGGCGTGAATTGATCATCACTACAGCCAACGTCTGATTCACAATTGTTGTTTTTCCAATTAGCTTCTCTGAATTGAACAAATCTCAAGATAAAACATGAAGTCATCAATCCAGTAGTAATTGACTCAGACCCAGAGGCTTTAATGATTTGAATTTGACACGGTTGAGGCACAATAATGCCACTGATCCACTTCGTCAATGGCAACAAGAGTCCACTCCACAAAACAAAGAGCAAAGCAGAGGAAGGCTTCATTAGGCTGCTTACATGTGGATCAACTGCTACATGTTTCACTGTTGCATATTGCTGGGTTTCAGACACACGACCCGGATGACGTGCAAAATTCAGATGGGGTCAGGAAGTGGATTTCTCCGGTTCAAAACAGAGCAAAATGGATCACAGCAAGTACACTAATGCCTTAAATGGGCCGGAACAGACGAGGCATCTCGAAATAATATGCGTATATTTAGGATATGACCCATATCGTCTCGGTAAATAAGACCTATGTAGTCTTAAGGATTTACCCGGCGTCCAGGCGATCGACATAACTAGCTGCTAAACGATGAGCCAGATGAAAACTTCAAAGATTTGCAAGCATACAAGCATTCATTTTCAGGTTGGGTCAAATTTAGAGTCAAAAGAAGCATTAAATGGCTGCCGACTTGTTTCTGTCCAGGTGAGTAGTGAGTTGTGCTTTTTTAAATAATTAGTCTACAATAACAATGCTGTCGCTATCGCCAACAACAAGCTAACCCATGTTATTTCTATAAGCTTGGATCTACTTGTAAATAATTAATTTAGCTTCTGTAAACCCAAATTCATGCTGGAGTAGGATGTTAATGTTGAGTCATTCTGCATTTCTAGAATGTAGGTCAAACATCCGCAGTGATCTACAGAAACCCCATTAAAACACGGTTTGACCAAGCTAGGGTGCAAAAATAATATATCTCACCTTACATATGAATGATAGTCTTTCTAAGCAGCTGTCCAATAAAATATGTGAAAATATGATTTAAACGATGCGACTGTTAGAAAGTGGTTGCTGCAAACTCTGGCGTTGTTAGTTTCTGCACCTCTGGTTTTTAGCTGTAGATTGTTGATCCACTTTTTTCTGTAATTTTTTAAAAATCATCTCCACTGTGACCAACTGCCTTCAAAACACGAAAAATAACGTTAATCTTTCTCTCTATTAGAACAGTTGGAACAACCATACAGGACACAGACTTTAGGCATTTTGATGCTGGATCAAGAGAAGTAAACAAGCTGCATTTACGTCCTGACACTCATCTGCATTGCGTGACGTCGGTACTACGTCATCTGCAACCCAGCAATAAAGGCTCAATAAAGTTTGTCCAACTCGATTATATGTGAGTCTACAGCCATAAGCTTCCAGCTTAAAAAAGGTTAATGAATGTGAGCATAGAGACAGAGGTTTGGCCATATGACTGTATCACTTACGCCCCCACGGACTCTAAATCATCGATGGATGGATGCATGCACGCACAGAAGCTGCGACTTACTGTATGGAGGATAGAGAGTCCCTGCTGTTTCCGTTGTTGATGTCTGCTGTGGTAGCAGCACTGAGTCATTTACTCACTTTGTGTTGAGCTGCTGCTTTCAGAATAATGCCTGCTCGTCTAAAAACTAAATATTTCTGCAGAAGAGAAAAATCCTAAAATATATATCATATGGTTGCTTTACTTAGGGAAGCATTCAGATTTGATACCTAAAAAGTTGCAACCTCTCTTTAGATTTATCAAAAATAATTAGCTTTTTTTATTGGCTTTAGTGGCCTTTATTTGATAGTTAATTGACAGGAAAGTGGGTAATGAGAGAAGGGGAGAACATGCAGCAAAGGTCGCCAGGCTGGGAATTGAACCTGCGACAGCTGCGTCAAGGACTAAGGCCTCCATACGTGGGTTGTGCTTAACCCCTGCGCCACCACAGCACAACCCAATAAATAATTAGCTTTTGTGAAAAGATTAAATCGGTATTCTTCAATCTGCAGCTTGTTAGGGGATGTAAGCATGTTGTAAAGCTCAGTGTTCCTGCTTGCAGAGTTAGTTCATGTTTTAAATCTGAAAAATCCAGACTTGCATCTCCAAAGTTTTTTCTGTATTTTAAAGCATTCTAGGCATCTGAAACAAAATATTTAACCTTAAACCTGCTTGAATTGTAGTAACATCTTATTCAGAGGTTCCACAAATTTTGTAGAATCTGGACCAACTTGGATGATGAGTGTTTCAAACTGTAAAGTAATAAGATATAAATTTTTTGAAAATGAATAGAGTACTGTAAACTAATTGCAACTTCTTTTTGAAAACTTTATCTTGATCAAAAAAATTGAGGGGCATTTTCGACCCCGTTACATAGTTGTGGTCAGAATTAATAATTATTTTTTAGTTTTCTTGTTGCAATTCATTACATCAATAAAACATAAAACTCCAACTTGAACAGTTTTTTATTTTATTTGTCATTTCCCTGGAAACATCACAGACATCACATTTTGTGTGATTTTATCATGGGGTCTAATAATTCTGACTTTAACTTTAAAAGCACAGCTCAACCAAACGGGTCGTAAAAAGAAAAGCCCATTGGATTTATTAATGCCCATTTTATATACAAGTTAGTCCAAATTCAAAACACTGATTGGTAAAATATTAAAGGTAAGATGTGATAAAGCAAAATAAAGCTAAATGGTTTCAAATTATTATTAATCAATGTGAAAATTACTGCATTTATCAAACATTTGTTAAGTTGCACAAAATTCGAGACCAAACTTCAGCTTTAAAAGAGAACAAACACAGCTTTAATTAACATTTGCAAATGGAGAAAACATACAAAGCTCACATCTCAGTGAGAATCGGATGAGTTCTGACTTGGGGCTGAACGTCCCCTCATTTACATAGGATACATCACACATTACTTAGTCACACCCCCTGACACAAGTGTCAGGTAAAAATCTATACGTTACTTATCTGTAAGTTTCAGTGGAGCAGAGTTGCATACACATTCACAGCTCAATGTAAGGCGTTTCTCCAAAAAGGCCTCTCTGCTGATGGCTAAACAGATACTAGAAACTGAATTTCTACAATCTACGCTTATCACCTTAGCCATGTCTTCACATTTCTAACTGCTGAACACCCTGGTCTTCACTTATTTGAGGAGGGTCAGAAAAGCATATATCCTGTTGAGCTGCAACTGAGTGCAAACCTTTAATAGAAACATCATAAAGTGTACATTCAAATTTATTTAAACTTGTCTACTAAATTTTTCCTTCACACATTATTACACTTTTACTATGCAAACTGGAAGGAGGATTTAAAAAAATTTAAAACAATCAAATCTTTTTCATTGCCTTATGTTTTTCCGTCATTTTTTAACCAATATGTTAAATAATTACTAATATTGGCCGCTATCGATGTTAGTGACTATATACAATGCATTACTAATATAAAGAACTTTGTTTTGCCTATTTTTAAGTACAAAAATTGCATCTATTTTATATCCTGTCCTTAATGCAATCACTTGATTTTGTGCCTTCACTTCGCTATTAACTTGAAATAATGATAATAATAATAACTATAGCCATCAAAACCTGCCCCTAAGAACTAGAATATATATTTCAGAAGCAAATCATTCCCAGATTCAACATTATTCAGGCTTGCCACAGATATTCCCATTTCAATCTGCATGTAAATGCTTTTTAACAAAGGTCATCCGGCAAACCAGTGGTACATTAAAATACTATAACACTCATACTACCATTGGAAGCAGACCTCTAAAAATAGCCTTGCACAATCCAACTATGTTGCCCTGCTGCTACCTCAAACAGCATTCATAGCCTTTAGTGTGAAAACAGAAGCAGCCCAATAATGAAAAAACTGACATTTTTATGCTTGAATATACACAATATTGCAAATAAATTAAAATCCCACGGTTAATAAGGTACATTTTAACCATGGGTTGTGCTTTATGTGTGATGTGTGCAAGAAGAGATATACTTCTATATCACATAATAAAATTAAACATTTATCAAGTCATCAAGTCACAAAGATGTATTAGCAGCAGAATAAATGCATTCCAGCAGTATAAAACTGTGCAGCTTTTTTTTAAAAAGAGAAGTGAGAATGTCTGTAATTACATGCATATATTTCACAAAGCTTGTCTTTATTGCTGCACAAATTCCAGAAGTTATTTTTATTAAGTTGATGGGAACAAATGAGGCATCAAAAGTTTTAATATTTTCCTCTGCAGCATACTAATCTTCAATTCCATGAACAGCTCAACTAATCACTGCTGGACTCCATTAACTCTCAGTCTGAGGGAGTTTAAGTGTGCAACAAGTGGATGTGAAGCACCAAACCAAGCTGGTGCCAGAAACTTGCTCACTTCGCTCTGGCATAAAACAAGGCTTTAATTTTACCCACAACAAAAACCAGAGAGCAGAAATCACAATGTGCACAGCAAATAATTTGTTTTCTCCTGCAAACAATCAAGCTTTGAGAAAAACACCATTTGTTTGCTTCAATTTAAAAATTGAAATAAAATCCTTCACTGCAGAAATTAAAATAAGTGTCGTGATGTTTTGAAGGAATTCACAATAGAAATAGTCCAGCAGAAAACTCTAATTTTACTCCAATGATTAAATTACTTCAGATTTGTTGCTGTTCTCCATTTGCCAAAGAGCAAAAAAAACACTATTATTTCTAGGGTGAGGACAACAACAAGACAGCAGCACAGAGTGCATTAGCAGAACAAAGCTCAGCAAGCAGCATGTGAAGCAAAACATGAGAAAAACAGTTAGTAAACTCCCAGCTGTGCACTGTGGGAGGAAAAGCACAGCTATCAGCATA
Organism: Xiphophorus maculatus; assembly: GCF_002775205.1. NCBI lineage: Eukaryota > Metazoa > Chordata > Actinopteri > Cyprinodontiformes > Poeciliidae > Xiphophorus > Xiphophorus maculatus. The sequence goes on along the minus strand of NC_036458.1, from coordinate 5,269,877 downwards.
CATCAAAACTTTTTATTTGCACTAAAAACTGGTCATGCACCTTCCAGAGGAGGGAAACTTTGGACAAAGTCCAGCAGAGGAAAAAGAAAATGGGCATCACTCACAGTTTTGAAGTCGCCATGGCTGCAGTCCTGGCCTTGGTATCTGCAGTAGAGCATCATCTCCTCGAGGTCATGGCCGACCCGATCCATGAACTCCTTCATGTTGAACGCCTTGGCCTTGTAGGCTGTGAAGTTTGTCCTTTCCTGCAGAAAAGCGAGCACATCCGGCTCCGCCAGGTGTGGCTGCGGGATGGCCAGGTCCACGTCCAGCAGCGCCAGCAGCTCTCCAGCGTGGTACAGGTCGTTGCTGGTCAGGTGGCTGAAGCGGTAGATGTTGAGGTTACAAATGGTGACGGCGGGGAAAACCAGACTGCTCGACACCACGGCGTCCAAACTGGTCAGGTGAGGGTAGGAGAGGAAGTACGCGAGCCTCTCTGCGCTCTCCAGAGCGAACAGTCCCAGGCAGGCCAGCAAGGCTGCAGCCCAGAGCAAGCGGCGAATGCCGGTATGACCATATGGGAAGATGAAGCGCAGGCCGTGTAGCGTGCTGGAACCGGCGAAGGCCTGCCAGGAGGTGGGGCGCAAACTGGAGCTCTCGTGGCTCCCCTGACTGCCACAACCCTCCTTTAGATCCATGTTTAGCCCTCCTCCTGGTCAGCCAGGGAGCCTCTGTGGGATCACACCTGCACAGAGAGACGAAGCATTAGTAGCTATACTGTAAAAGGTAGAGATTCAAGGCAAATGCAAACAGAAAACTGACATAGCAGCAAATTTAAAAACAAAATGACAAACAAGGGGTGAATAAAGCAAAAAGCTGAGACTTTAGGAAGTACCACAGAGAATCAGCGAATGAGGAGAAAGATGCTCCCTCAGGACATCCCTCTCCTCTCCACTTCCACTCTTATTCACTCCCCTGAACTGAGAGTTACTGTGGCTGCCAGCCCGCCTGTGGCTTCCACTATACCCCCAAACATCCACTCAATACACACACCCAATTCCCAACATGCCTCTCCTCCTTTTTCATCCTCCATTGCCCCCCGCGGCTGCTCGATTTCATTGAAAAAAATAGCAGAGTTAAGTCCTGTGTGACACTCTGAGGAGGAGGTGAGAGTCACTTCAGCCGCGAGCAAATAAAAGCAGCCCCTGTGTATACAAAGTACCGGCTCATCTCCATTCAGAAACACTATGCATGCAAACACGCGTCAAGGCTTCTCATGTTCTCCCGTGCCCTCAACTAATGACAAGCCAAAGCACCTCTCTCTCGTTCAGCCTAGCGAGGAGACATCCAGCTGGCGTGAGTGTGTGTGAGTGAGCCTGACAGCGCACGTGAGTGCGTGTGTGTGTGTGTGTGGGGAAGACAGAGGGAGAGCCGTTGATGATCAGAGCCGCCGGTTAGTCTCGCTTGTCGATCCAAACTCCTCCTGTTTTCCTCTGGCCACAGACATCCGCTTTACCTCCTCTTCCCTGCTCATCTGTGGCGGCGGCGAACAACAGCCGAGCCGGGAGAGACGCACACACCAACACACATGCTTTACACTGAGCCAGAGCAGCGAGAGAGAGGGGAGAGGGGAGAGACAGGAGGGAAGCCAACACTCTCCTCGCCTGATCTCCCCAAAGCAAAGTCTCTTATTGAATATGTTTTTCTCCTCCCCCGCTCGCATTTGTCTCCGTCTTTTTCATATTTCCGCTGCTAGCTGCCACAAAAAAAGAAAATAAAAACGGAGTGACGGACGAGTGGAAAACGGGAGACAATCAGCTGGAGAGACACATTCAGGAGAGGGGAACAGTGGTGGAGTGGGGTAGGTTGGGAGGGGTGCGTGTCATGGGTGGTGAAGCAGAAGTGGAGATGGAGGAGTAAAGGCAGGGAGATCTAGGTTGAGGACAAAAATAAGACAGGAAACTAAAAAAAAAAAGGGCAAGCAGGGAAATGTGGTCACAAGGATGTCACCCAAAGGTATTCAGACCCACAAGCAGAGGTGAGGGACACCGATGTAAGCGCAATAATGGGAACACACAACGTACTTGAGCCCAGATTTGTACACTGAATTTATATTTCTTAGACTATTTATAAGAAAGAAAACGAAAAGCAACCCAAGTGAAGTGATACGAGGAGACTTGAGGAGGAAATGGTAAGAAATAACAGAAGAGCGTGAGAGTGTTAAATGGTGGTAAACAAGAAACAAAGCTGCAACACTAAAGGTAAACAACGTAACCATTACAAATGGTTACGTTGTAATGGTTGGGGGGGGGGGGGGGGGGGCGTCTAGATGTAGGCAATAAAAACAAAAAACATTGCATTAATTATGAGCTCAATTTGATAGACTCAATAGTAATTAGAAAACAATACTTAGGAATATGTATGCAAATCCCAAACAGTCAATTACCGCCTGAGGGCTGGAGCCCATTGATAGACGCAGTTTCCTTTGCTGCTGCTTGTTTTCATGCTTAACAGAGCAGTAAACAGAAACAGTTTGCCGCTCTGTTAATACTTTCCTTTTTAAGTTGGTAAAGCAACTTTTAAAATGTGGAAAAACATGAGAACATGTCATTCAGTAAGGTAGATGTTTTCCAATCTTCATCAGTTAACAAAAAATTAAGAAATGGTTTTACTTTGCATTAGTTTCCAAAAGGTTTCACTCTGGAGCCTTTGGTCAAATCAAGACGCCGAGGACAAAATGCTACAAAATATAGATAAGATGATGGATCTCAGACGATGCGGGACAATTTTACTTTTGAAGGCAAGATCATTTTATTTATACAGCAACAAGGCACTTCAAAGTGCAATTAGAAGGAAATACAAACAAAACAACAAAACCAAAAGAAAAACAAAACGGTAAAAGTATTAAACTACATATTGGTTCCCAATATTTAATAAGAATAGGAAATCCATAATTTATAAACTAGTAGGTTCATAACCTACTAGTTTATAAACTAGTTTATAACTAGGTTATAAACCTACTAGTTTATAAACTAGTGGGGGTTTCTCTGGATTCTGGTTCTGGTAAAACTAGATGTTGGTTCCAGTTGTTCTGGGTTGAGTTCTACATTTATACAAAGCTAAATGTAGGTTCTCCATGTTTGGTTCTTGTTTTGGGTTGTTAAGTAGATGCTAAGTTTGTTCTACATTTGATTTTTTTTTTATATATATAATAAAACTAATTTTTAAAAACTGTTGAGATTTAGGTGCCATTTGTGAGCTGTTGAATATCTTGGTGACATTTGATAAGAGTCAACTGAATCATTTTAAAGGTATCCCAACAGAAATAATCTACAGTATAACATGTATTTTGATGCACCATGATGTAATTATGGAGGCAGAAAAACAACCGAGCAGAACAGAGGAAAAAGAGAAAATCCATCAGAGTGGTGGAACAACACAACTCCAGTGTTCAATAAGTCTGTAATCAAATTGGTGTGTGGTTCCAGGGCAGACATCTTGCCAGTATCTGCACTTTCGCAAACCCGATTTATCAAATATTAAAATTCAATTAAGTCTCACACAGCCTTTCTTTTCGCCACTTTGCATTTTTGATCTTCGTCTAGTATTGATAAAGTGGAAAACAATGCTTTTTTTTCATTTCATGTTAGATTCAAAGATAAATAACCAAATAACTACATTTTCACTTTTGGATTTCAATCCCATCCATTGATTGCTTACAACTGCTTATTCAAGAGCAATTAAAAATTGCATATGTCTCAAATACAAAAAAAATAGCAAGTTTTCCATCAAATCCATTGTTGCAAATGCTTAAATTCTGACTGACAATGACCTATTATCTTGTTAGCAATTGGAGTTTATCATAGTTTGGTGGCATCTTTTTGTCTATATGGTTCTCTGAAAAGTGATGGGACTGGGATGGGGATATTCTCATGACCAAATATCCAAAAACTGATGTTTTTAAGTAATTTGCAGCAACTTTATCTAGTAAGAGCACCACAAAGATGTTTTTTTTTTTAAACTTTTGATTTTATTCTTGTTGAAAGAAAGCCCACTTCCCTGGATGACAAGCAATGGTTGATATATATACATACATCTTGCAATGTCCGTCCAAGAAACAGATGCTGTATAGCACTCGTTCTCTGTCTTTGCATCAAAATATGAGGGATCTGACATTATGCATACTAATGCATCAGCAACAAAGTGCAACAATGAGAAAAAGCTGCAAACTTTGCAAAACACAGAATTTGTGTGGCTGCCAAATTAGGCCATTATATATTTAGGAAAGTAAATTTGTCACCAACACTGGACAAAATAAAAGGAGATATTAAAGAAACAATCTGACAAATTACAGGGCAGACAGAATGCCTACAACAAAAAACTAATTATACTAAACACATTTTTGTTTTATTGTTATTGCTATGTTAGCAGTCAGAATACAAATACACTACTGTATGTGCCAGTAGATGGTTGGTTCAACACCATAACTATGCAAAATAGAGGAATTAAACTCCTTAACACACATTACAATAACCTTAACTAAACCTCACTATTCCTTTATGTTTATCAAGTTACATTCATGTCAATATAAACTACACAACATCTGATTATTACATCTAAATCCCAGATACACACAATCACTTTATTAAGCAGTCTGCAGCTTTCATAAAGTCGGGAAATGAGCTTTACCTTTAAACTGCGTTCTGAATTTAAATACAATTTTTGCCAAATCCCTGCATGCTTTTAGCTCATTTTCTTCAATTACTGAGCGATTACTATATATCCATAATTAGGCGATTAAAACGTAATGAGGAGTCCAAATGAAACAGTGCGTTATAAAATTATGTCTTAATACCTTTAGGACGTTCTCTAAAAGTTTCGACAGTTTAATTAAAGCTGTAAAGTTTGATGAAATGCAGCACATGAAAAGTGGCTATAGAGAAAGAGTCCGGGTGGTAAATTAATGAAGAATCACATAAAATTAAACATTGAGGGGACAGCAGCTTGTTGTGTAGGTTTAAATTATTTTAGTTTTAAAAATAAAAGAATTGCTGCACGTTTTTGTAGTCTATTGAAGTTATCCAATTATTAACACCGGTTGGGTTAATTAACTCACCTGTTGCTGTGGAATTTGCTTAGCCAAAACTCCGCTTTTGAAAACTCTTTTCCATCTTTTTCCTGATAAATGGAGGCTAAAGTTTATTGAAGAAACTCTCCAAAACACTATTAACTACTTTACTTTAAGCACTTGCGTAAACAAACACTCACCGTCACGTTTACTGGCGAAAACAACGACACGATATGCTAACAGGTGTTCTGGTGACTCTTTTGAGTATTGCGCATGCGCAAGACGGAAAAAAATGGAAACGTTTTTTAGTTTGTTGGCGGTTTAAATCTTTTTCTTTAGTTTTCAACTGCAGTTTGGATCCAACAATAGCTGTTAGAGATAATTTAGTTGAATTGTTAATTAAATAAATTAAGTTGGTTTCACCTGAGTTCGTCTCCTGTCCACACTCCAGTTCAGTAGGTGGCGGTAGTGCACCTTCATAACTGGGTCAGCCACCATAAAACATAAGAAGAAGAACGACAAAAATGGCGTTTTTCATCATTAGGAAATCTAGACAAATATCCAATTGAACTTTCTCTCGATGTTTTTCTTCATGCTTGAAATTATTTGGGAATTACCCTTTCATAACTGTTGCTGTTTGTTTGTAAAATTAGCTAAGATTAAACCGAAATTACAAACATCTCGTCCAAGACTTAAAGAAGCAGAAGAAACTGTTAAATAGACTGTTTTTTAGGCTGGACTGGTGTTTATTAAAAGAAATCCCAAAAAATAAATTGAGTAAAAATCCGTTGTGATCCAAAATGGTGCAATGAGAGTTGTTTTGAAAATCAGAGGGAAATCCCGTTTCTTCAATTTTCTAGATGTTAAATGCAGAACAGATATTTTTAAAAGTTCACCTTAGATGAAAAACCAACCCACATTATCTGAAAGAATTCCCCAGATTCATATGTTCAAAAAAAGCACTTTGCTCTCAGAAAGCAGGCTTACTTCAGCTTCCTAGAAGAGTAGGAATGATTTTCTCTTAATAGTCTTTCCTCTCTGGAGAGTTCAGCTCCCCGTTTTTCTTCAAAAAATGTCTTACTTGTTGACATTGATTCTGACTTTTTTTTAAATAGTTAGATAGATTATTACTCTGTAATTGGATTAGTATCTCAAAATATATGGCACTGAATTGAATTAATTTGGACTGAACATGGGTTAACCTAAGTTTTGTGAGTTTTTCAGACTTTGCATTATATAAATAAGCTGGATAAATATTAATTTAAGTGACAAGCACAATCAATAATATCAATATTTACTATGGATCGTAGAAAAAAAAGTCTTTAAATAAATAGGAGGAAACTATGAATGCTGCTCGTCGTCACATGCTGATTTTAAAAGCTGTTAGAGGTTGTTTTTTTGTTTTTTTACATCACTTTGAATTTTCATCTGGGTTCAGCCAGTTGCAGGAACACCAAAGCCCTCATTAAAAGTAAAGAAAGTTTAAAGATAATCTGTGCTTCTGCATCCAACACACACTCTTTCACACAATGTCTGTCGATCACGCAGTCTTTTTCCCAAATCAAATTTGCTGTACTCCCAGACAGCTGCAGGGTTTGCAGGTTTCTTTGCAGCTTAATTAAGCAAATCTTGCTTTTTTTCCCCCACTGCGGTAATGAGCGTAGTTTTACAGAGATTAAACAATCTCCTGGGTTCAAAGTTAAGCCTAATGCTTTAGTAATATTATCTGCTTTCATCTATCCAAATAACTTTCCATCCATAGGATTAATAGATCCAGATTTGTGTTCTTTTTTGTTTCCCTTTTTAATTTGGAAGGTAATAACACTTTAATGCAACACTGAAATACAGAAATACACTTCTTTATTGACATTTAGAGAATGCAATCACTCACCCCCTTTAGAGTTCATTCATTCATTTTAAATCCTGTTATAGGAAAGCAGTCATAACGTAATCCATATTTTAAGGCTTCACATATTAATGACCTCATAATTACAACGTGAAAGCAGCTTATATACATTTTTGAGACCGTGACGGCCGGTTAATTGTTTTTCAATTAAGGTCTTCGATTGTGGGAGGTGCTTATGATTAAGTGTCCACTTGGATATATTTTAGGAGCTGCTGCTCCACTCATAGAGACCCAAGATCCAGGCCCAGATGTAAAGGAGATCCAGAGGTGGAGCCGAGGCCAAAGCCGGAGCCAGACGCCATGGGATGCATTCTGGGAGCCGAGACCTGTGGGGGCCAAACCGGTCCATGACTGAGAGGTCTGCACCAAGCGGAGGACCAGGCCGAGGGCGCACATGCCGGCGTATCAGGACTTGGGCTGCCGCCCATCATCCCCTAAACAATCATTTTTAATAAATGCCTCTGAAGGGCTTAAAAATAATTCTGGTTGTCGTGTCCTCCCTATTTTTTGTTGCGGCCATCTGAGCCGGGCCGTAACAGAGACCTTAGTGTGTTTATTATGGCCTTCCCTACAAACACGAATGTTTTGAAATCGAGGTTTTCTCTTCAATTAGCAGCCCCTTGATTTAAGCAAACAGGAAAGCCGGGATTTGTTAAAAAGTAATTGGTGTCAGTGGGATTTCTTTAAGCCATTTCAGGGAGTTCACAGTAGTTTACAAAAGAAATAAATGTGCTTTCTTTTTGTTATTCCAAATCTCAATAAATCAAAGAAAATACTTGTTTAGAAGGTGTCACCTGACTGCACCAATACAAAATGTGTAATAAAACTGGACTAGTTACAGTTTAGCTGTCGTGGAAAATTATGACCTTGACAATTAAAATGATGCATATTTTGACCAGATGGGGTGCAGGTGTTTTTTCAAAAGGTCAAAAGGTAAATTAGTCAAATGTGCAGATTTGCTCCCACTTGCAATAAAATACAGAATCAATTCCATAAGCACACAGCTTCGGAGATCCTTTTAATTCAAAGATTTATAAACCAGATCTGATCTGCTTATGAGCAGGCTAACGAGATCTGCCAGGACCTGAACTGTAAGAAAAGAGAGCGTAAAATGCTACCCTCTGCTGGTTATGATGCAAGAAATATACTGAAGATAAAGTTCTGGTTTCATACCAACAATTCCCATCCACCATAACTTTATTCATTATTGCTCCGACTGTAGATAAGGACAAGTTTAGGGTAAGTAGCATTTCCTTGATTCAGTCAGAAAATGGTTTCAGTCTAAGTAGTCTTTTGGATTATATGTTTATGTATACTGTATAATTGGATCTTTTTCAAAGTATATTGACTTATGAATTAGCGCTACATGAGTAAACTGAATTAAATAATTTTTTTATTGTGGAGTAATTGTCTCCTACTAAATTTTACCTAAATAGTTGGATTTTCATAAATTATCCATTGTAAGATTATGTTGCAGCAGTAAGACGTATTTATTCAGCTTTGAATGTCTAACCATTATCCTGTTTTTATTTTTTAAGTTATGCCGTTACTTTTTATGTGCTACATATTTAAATGTTCTTTTATGGTTTTGTGTGATGTACTTGGTGTTCTATTTGTAATTTTACTTGATTTTTTTTTTTAAAGCGTCAGTGTTTAGTAAAGTGTTATACAAATAAAATATATTATTCCAAGGAATTTAGTGGAGGTTTTCCATGGAAAAACATAATTGTGGTGGGAAATGCAATGATAAAACCAGCTATATATCCTTTAACTTTTTGAAAACTTTCTTGAAAATATTCAGATTTCATACCCATTTAAAACATATAGACAATAACAGAGCTTATCTGTAATCAGCCTTGAGACTCACGCTGAAAGTCTTTGTATTTTCATAAAACACTGGCTCCAAACAGAAGACGTTTAAATGTACAAACACCTTCCAACAAAGAGCATATACTGCAGACTAGACACATTTTGTCATCCACTTCCTCTCCCTCTTAAACATTAAATAGGACACTTAAGCTGCTTCTCCTTCCTTGGAACAACAAAGCAGCTGAGGATTAACCTGAATCTGCTACAGTGAGCCAGATGTAGTGCAGGACTCAGAGCGTGAGGAGGAAATCCCTCCACAAGAGCATGTTAGTCACAGTGAGGCTCCACCCTGATGCAGACAGAACTGGGTAAATGCCTCTCCATCAACGAACCCCTGGAAGGGACAGTCAGGGGACACATCGCTGCGTTACATGAGAAGAAAGAAAATACAAGAAATACCAGCAGGCAGGCAACAAAACGCCTTTAATGCTGCACAATTACCAGAACAATCTTCTGTCTGTCATATAAGCAAAGATGATGTAGTGAAATTTCTTGAAGTGAAGTCAAAAATCAGTGATACATAAGTCTATCCTGGAATGTTAACTAAATTAAATACAGGCGTTATTGTCTTACTAAAAAGAAAAAACGTAAACATAAAATATACATATTTAGTTTCAAGTTCTTTGAAAAGTGATTTTTAGGATTGCGATGTCAGAAAAACAGGAAAGTCGATGTCAAAAGCTGTAGGCGTCCTCCTGTATCTCTCCCAGCAGTTCGTCCAGGTCGTCATCTGCAAACAAACAGCAGACACAGCACTGCAACAATGTTTCCAGGAATTAAATAATTAGAGGAAAGGGGGAAAAAAAGTTTTTCATGTCTCCTCATATAGCGCAGCAACTGCTGTTAAAGATGAGCACTGATATTTTGGCTTGAAGGTTGTGACATTCAAAGGTTAGTGAATGTACAGTACCTTCTCACACAAATGCTGTTTTACAGGCAGCAACATATGAAGTGGTTGTGATGAAACGGCCACATGTGTGAGCCTGCAGGCATGAGCTGGAGGGCAGAAAAATACCTGACAACAGAACAAATTCTGTACACCTGAATCCACATCGAGACATCTATGAAACCTGCAGGCTGTGCATAGATGAGGAGAAGCAACCGGCCAATGGGAACATCCAGGTTTAGCTTAATTATTGGAGCAATGCAGGTAAATTAATCACCTTATACCTGGAAATCCAGCAAATTACTTAGGGCTGCACAATACATTTCCCATATATGATCAATATTGGATTAATGTTGCAAAGGTTTGAAGTATAAAAGCTGTTGCCCATTTATACCAAGCATCAATGTCTTTGCATACAGATGTAACACTCAGCATGATGGATGTTACATCTGTAACATCATGAAGTGTTGGTACCTTTTAGGAGCAGCACAAATATATTTCTTAGGGCTGGAACTGTAATGTGTTAATTTTGATGAATAGCATAGATTTTAACGTTTACAAAATGTTTAATGGAATTAATCACATTTTATGTTTTTCCTCAACAAAAATCCAGAGGAAGAAACTTTGTATTGTGTTTCTCACTAGCTGAGGTTATAACAGGAAATAAGATTAGCTAGCATAACTGCGTGGACGATACACAGCTCTACATTACGATGAATCCGTTCAATCACTGGACAGATGCTTAGAGCAGATAAATGTGTGGATGTAACTTTCTCCAACTGAACAGAAACAAAAGTGATGTTATTGTCTTTGGACCTAAAGAGGAATGACCTAGAGCAGGGGTCTCAAACTCCAGTCCTCGAGGGCCGCAGTCCTACAGTTTATAGATGTGCCACAGGTACAAAACACTGGAATGAAATGGCTTAATCACCTCCTCCTTGTGTAGATCAGTTCTCCCAGCCTTGCTAATGACTAGGCCTGTCACAATAGCAAATTTTGCTGAGCGATTAATTGTCTCAAAAATTATTGCGATAAACGATAATATTGTTTGAAGACCTTTTTACACTGATTTAATGGAAATGACATAATAATGCATGCAATTTCCTGCTGAAGACAGATACACCTTATTTTCAAAAGAACACTAAACACTGGAACTGATAAACAAAATAAACAAAACAACCAAAAACGAAAATAAAATGGTCTCCATTAACAAAAAACGCACTTGAAAAAAAAACCTAAACAACATAAAGTAAAAGTGGAAATAAATACTGCATTCAACCAAAAGACTGCAGATTATGAAGTCTGTATATTATGTTGCCCTTCAGTAATAATTAGATTTAAATAGAGAAGATGGGCACATCGACTACCTGATGCAATAATTCACACTACACGATTTTTTGCTCCTATTTTTCCCCTTATGACAATCTTAAAACGTTGGTCTTTCTAAGATTGTGTGGTGTGTTACGGTAGATCGTTGTTGCCGCTCCGATCTAAATCAGGGTTTTTCCCCGACTGGTATAGTTAACGCAGCCTGTTGAATGTGACAGGTAGCCAATCAGAAAGCGCGGATTCTCACCCGCGCTTTCTGAGGGGAAATTACTTCGGGGAATCCCAAACAGCTGACACGGAGCAACCCGAAGTCCAGCGGACATTGGAGATGATACGTGGAAACAATATTAATGTTTATTCAACATGCAAAGAATATAGAAATGACAAGGGGAGGAGTTGGAGCGAAATTGCTACTGCAGTTGATAAACCCGGTAACTTTTCAGCTGTTCTTCATTAACGTGACGTAAATAGATTATAATGATTTTCATTCAGTCAGGACTGACACTAGCCACATGCATTGCAGGTAGATTGTAGTAAAGCATTGATTAATGCCTGGTTTTAAAATTAGTTCACTGGACTTGTAGCCATTATTTTGTGCCCATTGTTGGACACCACACGGCAGGACCGAACTGATCGAACCGTTATACCTCTGATTTCTGTGGGGTAATGTGTGATCTGTCAGGTTTTGAAAATGGGCCGACAATCGGCTGACAGCTCTAAGATCGTGTCATGTGCGCTGGGCTTTACACTAAGGAAATGAGGAAGGGAGGGTCAGTGGAGAGCACCGGAGTTGAGCCATTTTTCATTCAGTGTCATTAACAGAAAGAGAAAAAGGACGGAAGAGACGATAATGCCGATAATTAAAATGACGTTGATAGTTTTAATTTATCGTACGATTAATCGATTTATCGTTTATCGCGACAGGCCTACTAATGACCTAATTATTCTATTCAGGTGTGGTGCAGCAGAGGCACATCTAAAAGTTGCAGGACTGCGGCCCTCGAGGACTGGAGTTTGAGACCCCTGACCTAGAGTCAAAGCACAGCTTCAGTTATTACAGCTGGAAACCAGCGATCAGGCCCGAAATCTGGATCTAAACACTCAGAGTCACATAAAGACAGTTACAAAGTTGGCCTTCTGACACCTGAAGAACATTTTCAGGATTGGAGGACAAAATCTCAGCAAGATCTCATCCGTCCGTTTATCTTTAGTTGCATTGATTACTGCAACAGTGTCTTTACAGGTCTGATTTTAAAAAATCAATCAGATCCAGAATGCTGCTGCTGGTTTTCTGACTAAAACCAGGAAGATAGAGCACATCACCCAGTACTGAAGTTCCTACACTGGCTTCCTGCAGCTCAGAGAAAAAACTTTAAAGTAGCACACCAAAGTAACTTTTTGTCTTTAGTTGTTGGTGACCTAGAGAATCATGTTTAGGCAGAAATTTCTGTTTTTCACCCATAACTCAGAGTTTTATAATCCGTGCCCAACCTTCGTCCCAGACTTGTTCCTGTTGTGCTGGATTCCTGCTGCCGTTAACCGATGTGTTCCCCTGACTGAGCCTTTGCACTTGAGGGGCCTCGCCTCCCTCTGCGCGTCCTTTGTCCTTTTTCCCTTCGTCATCCTCTTCGTCAAACTCCAGCTGCATCCGAGACACCGGGTCCCGAGAGACGCCTGGAGCCGGGGTCGGTGACGACACCGTTGGCTCCTGCAGGAGGCGGACAAACGGGGTTTGTGAGGAAGGTTTTAAAACAACATTTTATGGGTTTGCTGTGGTTCCCAACTCCAGCTTATGCTCACCAAGACAAACGGAGGGAGCTGAGTGGACAGACAGACCCCAGCAGGAGAGTAGATCCGCAGCAGGTTGTTGGGCGTCACATTCAGGTAGTGGTTGCGATGGGATGGAGAAAAAACACCCACCTGTTCACCAAAAGAAAGCCAAACTGATTATTAATAGCTGCGATCAGTTTCAGGTCAGGCATATGAAGCGTTTTCTAACGAGTCTCACCTGCTTGAGGAGCAGCACAGCTCCGGCTTTTAACTCCTCACATCTTTCTTCTAAGAGACGCCGATGCACCGTTCCCTGAATCTCCCCTTTAACCACAAATCATAAAAGATCAAAAGAAGTTTATGATCAAAAAAAAGAGGAAAATGTGCTGCCGTTGCTTTGATAGAGGCAGCAGCTTTAAATCAAACAAAGAAATTATTAAATAAATGGAGGAATTTCAAATGCAATCATCTCCAATTTGTAAAGCAAAGCTTACACTCAGATTTTTTCTTCAAACAAAATGCTGTTAGTTGAAGTGTTTACATTCACAACTAGTGACAATTTTGTCATAACTATCAAATTGGAGGGTGGAATCAGATTTGAACTAAATATATCAAAGATCAGAGCTGATCAAGAGAAAATTAGCTAAATCTGAACACTGAGGTCTTTTTTTAAATTCACCAATTAGTGCGTATGCAACAAACAAACATTACAAACTGGCAAAAAGCAAGAAGGGGTATTGATCTACAAAATAATTAACCAGATAACAGAATGAGTAGCAGCAATAAAACAAAAAAAAAACCCAGGAGGTATATTAAAATAAATACATTGAAAACAAAAACAAAACACAGATCATCATCAATTAGTGTCACAACAAAAATTTAATTGACAAACATGTGGATTAGAATACGCTTTTCTCTTTTAATCTTTTAACAATAATTTTCATTATTTTTCTGTTCTCTGATTTAAATAGCGTCAGAGATATATTTGGGAAGAAGTGGACAACAAATGGAGGAAAAGAAAGCAAACAAGTAGAAATAAAAGTATATGCCAGAATAAAGAATAAATAAAGTATAACTAAAAAAAAACACACACTAGTGGCATTAAAAGAGACAATTGAAATGCTTTTTATGTGTCCTTAAAGACCTATTCTATTAATTTAAAATGTACTTGTTGTTTAGCCAGACCTCAGCTTTTCTCTTTCCTGTGGTATTTGTTAAATGCCACAGTGATGAGAAACTTCTGGTTTCAACTGTAAAGATGAGATGAGACGTAAATCAGATGTAAAAAGATAAGAGAGCTGCAAGAAGAAAAAATAATATGCAAAATAAATCTATTCTACTGTTCTGATACTTATTCAGCCACATAAGCACAACACAAATATTAAACTTTAGAAATAGGGATGAATTTAGGGGGGATAAAAAGAAAATTTCATGCATTAAGACAAAAAAGTTCAGAAAAACAGTCTGACAAATTGTTTCTGGCCTTTACAATAAGTGCTGCTGACTGCTTTTCACAGCGGGGCATTTTCAATTGAACATTTGCTCTAAAATTAGGATTTTCTTAGAAAACAGACTTGTGGAAATACCTTTCTGAAACACTTCAGCTCCTCAATGACTGAGAATTACAGCCTAGATGCATAGATACAACATATCCAGCAGACTGAGGTGAGAGACGGGATCACAGTGTGGAGAACAGAAATAAGAAGGAGCAGCTGCTCTCCTGCTGGGAAAGCTCAGGAAGATTTGCTTTTTCACCAGCTGATCTCTCTCAGACTTTACTTTTCTTGGCTGCTGGGTGGAAAATCTCAGCAAAGATCCAGAGCAAGTGGGGTGGACATTTGGATTTCCTCTAGCCACCCTGAAGAAAGTGTTTTACAGCACTTCAGGAATGACAAAACTATACTTTAAATATCACCTTCTCTTATTTTAAAAGAAATTCATATGTTTATTCGCATTTTTAAATGTATTTCTAACATTGTTTAAAAGTGGCTTAGGTAGTTAAATAAAAGAATCTACAGAATGTGCCAATTTCTATCAGATTAATCGTCATTTGCAGCCCTACTCTAAATTTCTTTTAGCCTACTTCATGTCGTCATGCCGGTACTACCTGAGGATTTCTTGCTTTTATGGGTCTGGATGTAATCGGGCCTCAGTTAATCCATGAAGTAATAATTTCAAAATTGCATTTTGTTTTTACCTGGGTTAATTTGTCTGATATTAAAATATAAAAACAAAATGTAAGCGTGTCAAAACAAAGCAAAGATCTGAAAAAAAAAATACTTTCTCAACATTCCTTTTCTCATATTTTAACTTCATTGACCTACACAAGCTGTTACTTTCCACTTCCACAATGATACTTTGTGCAGCTGAAGGCGCCGAGATGTTATTTAGTTAAAAACTGAGAATTACAATCCTACTATTAGAAATCAGATTATAGGAGTGAGAAAATGTTGCGGCTCTTCTGGAAACAAGCTGCAGAGCTTCCAGTGGGCGGGAGGCTCATTACGGAGAGGAACAGTCACTCTTGGTGTCAGAAGCACCTAATACCCACCCACCACCGACGCCGGTCCACTATAACTGAATCACTAATAGGCACTTAAGTCTAGGGCTGAAAAACATCCACTCCTGCTGATAATCAGCTCCACCGTATGCGGCAGCGCTCAGGAGCCCATGGCAACAGACTCTGCGTTGGATCAGAGGAAGGAGTTGGACGGAGCAGGAGAGGGGACAAGTTCAGGACATTAGGAAGCTTCCTGCTCCAGACGTGGGACACATGTGGACTGGCCTGCATGTGCCCTGCATGCATGAGTGTGTGTGCAGCCAAGCTTGTTATAGCAGCTGAACTTTTGCTGCCAATGCCACGTGGAGCGAGGCCAATGCTCCAAGAGAAAATGTCAAAAGTGGGGGGAAAAAAGAAGAAAAAACATCTCGCTGCTCTCTCTGTGGGTTGAAATCTCTTCTCTCTTTCTTTTAAACCGGAATGAGTGTTTTTCAGTGTTTCTCCAGATTCAACAACACCCAAAATAACATGTTTCACATTTCATATAAACTCCTGATACGATTTATAATGTGTTTGGTAACACTTTATTTGAAGTAATGTTATAAGACTAACATTACAGACTTATACCTTACATAACGGTCATAAACATGAAGGAGTCTTCATGAATGCTTACGACTTTGTCATGAAGTGTCATTTGGAACATAATGACACATTTAATGTAACTTTGTATAAACATGTAATTATTTACAAAATAATGATAAGTTGACACTTAATAAACTTGTAATGAAATGTTTAATGCAAATTTTCATTAAAAGGCTCATTATTTACTAAATGACAGTCAGACACATTCATGAAAACTCCTTCATGTTTGTAACAGGTGTTCTATCATGTTTATGATATGATATATATTTCCGTGCGTTTTACCTGTTGGGTCTTTAAAAACAGCCTTAGCGTCGGCGTTCGTGTGGATGATGCTCTTCAGCAGGACGGCCATGTTGGGCACTTTGTTTCTGGGTAGCTGTTTTAGAGCAGCCTGATTGGACAAGAAGAAGATAAGTGTAGCATATCTGTAAAGGTTGCATAAGATTAAATGCAGTTTATAAAAAAATAAATAAAAGAAATCGCATTTCTTTGTGACTTGTGTCCAAAAGAAGCTTGTCAGAAACAAGAATGTTTTTACAGAGCAGTATTAGTGTTGGTGGGGCTATAATTGCTGTAAAACAGAGCCGCAGTCATGTAATTTCCATAATAAACAGTTAAAGCTTTCAACAACTGATTATGTAGGATTGGGGATTTATTGCATAGTTTATTATTTATTGTGGAAAATGTATAAGAATTTTAATTTATTGCAATCATGATAGATTTCAGTTACTGACAATAAATAAAAAATGATCAGAAATTTTATTTTTGCTGTTTTTCTCACAGTTTGCTCCAGGAGAGAATCAATAAATATCAATAAATTTGAAAATATGACAGTGTGCAGTTTAGAATAAAATAAATCACACTTTTTTCAGTAAACAGTGCAAATGGGAATATTTTTTGAGAGAAATATTTATGTTTTTGCGCTACGAATGCTGCGTCATGCAGTCACACACTAAAAAATAATGAATAGAGTTTTTTAGTACCACAAAATATTTCAACAGTCTACATTGCCCATAACTAACATTATATTTCTCATTATGCAACTATAATATCTTAATATCTGTTAGATTAAATGGCATCAAAGTTCATGCTATTTGTTAAGATATAAAAAGCGAGAGCAGATTTCTCACCATCTCATCTGCCGATTAATTAAAGTAGCTGAAATTATTTTGAGTCTGCGTTCTCGTAATTCCTTTCCTTGATCAGAGCTAAGACACATTTGTAAGTTCAGAAGCGTGTGATTGATTTGACTCAACATTTCCTCACGCTGCAGCTTTCAGGTGCTGCTGCGGCTTTATTTACTTCATATTTACGCTGAGAGGTTTTGTCAGTGTGACAAATTGTTTGCAAGGAAAACCGTCCCTTTAATTCCTCCTGCTTTCATCTCCTCAAGAGTGAGCATCTTAATCACCTCGGCCTTAAATATCACTGCTTTCACTGTTGATTCATTAACACAAACAGCAGCTATAAGGATGTCCTGATATAAATTCGCAGATCTGAGCAGGATTTACCGCTGGGATGATCCTCTCTTTCCACTTCATTAGATGAAACAAGCTCAAGCTGCGCGCTAATTTGCTCAGTGATGCAAACACAGATTTTGGGAAGCTGATATTATTGTGAGGAGCTTAACCTCATCAAGCTCAGCCGGCGTCCTCCCAGTGACTCTGTATTCGCATGCGAACGGCGCACGAAGGCTGCTGCAGAGGCCAACGTGTGCGCTCAGATTCACAGACGCAGCCTCCAGTGGTTTCTACCCACAGAGGGAACAGAGCCGCAGCAGAGTCCCTATTAGTGTGACTGATTAGTGATCATACTTTTTATAATCATAAAACACCTCAAGAGCCGCGCCGCCGTTTGTCTTGATTATGCCAATAGACCCCCAGCAGTCACACAGGCTGTTATTATAGATGATGAATCATTGTTAAAAAGCGCTTGACCTAAATACTCAGCAGCGCTGACAGGAAGCACAGGAGTCCGCTACCTTTCGGAGCACCATGACGACGCTGTAGGTGTGCAGGAAGCACGACGGATTCCTCTCATCCAGTCCCATCTCAGCCTTCATCGCCGCCCAGGCGCAGCCGCTGAACTCCTCTTCCTCAGACTGTGAGCTGGAACACTGAAACGACAGATGGGACGGCGTCCTTAATGCTCCTACACATTCAGTGCCTTTCAGAAGTATTTGTAAATCTGAAGGTTTTCCAACTTTCAGATGGTGTAGACCAACACAAAGAGGTGCAAAACTGTTAAAGGTGACCTATTATGCTATCATGAACAGGTTAGGATGGGTCTATGGGCAGCTTGGAACATGTTCATTACAGTTTCTTTTGCACAAAATCACTCTTAGATAATAACAGAATGAGCTACTTTAGGGCCTCCTGTCACTTTAAATCCAAATTAGCTGCTGCTGGCCACGCCCTCCAAGTATACAACAGTACATCCTTGAAAAGCAGAAGTGGAGCCTCCTGAACAACCACCAAGATTGCAGCAAGTGGTTTCTGGATGGTATGTTCCAGCAGACATTGTAAAGCACATGGAGCACAGCTCCAGCTGATCAAACCAGCTGATCAAATGTGCTTGGAGCTCAGTCTGGGTTGCTAGGTAACGGGTTATGCTTTGCTGGGGTTGCCAGGTGACGAGCAGTGCCTGCAGATTTGTGACTTTACATACCAAAGGATTTTGAAATGGCTCATTTTTCAGACACCAAACAACATTAACTTCTTGCCAAAAATCATTTTATTTTATTATTTTAAGTGCTTGGGCTGTTTCTTTAAGCAGTAAAAACACAAATTGAAGTATAAAAATGTGCAAAAGGTGAATTTTGCACAATATGTTCCCTTCAAAGTGTGGTATGGATTTGTATTTAGCCCAAAATATCAAATATCTCAGTGTGCAAAGGATGGTTAGAAGTTCCACTGTCACCAATTCATTTTATTTGCTAATAATATATTAATTCTTGTTGGCTGAATCTCACTACAGTAAACCCCCAACTGAGGCAGATATTTGTCGCAGATGCTAAAAGAGTTGGAAGCATCAAAATGATAGAAAGAGAGAGAGAAATAAATTGGATTTATCACAACTGATACAGTCAGAAAAAATTCACCAATCAGAATAACTAAAACTGCGATAAAGTTAATCAGTCAGAATCTTAAAACAGTTTCTGTTCAGAACCACTGGCCTGTGGGACTAAAAATAAATTAAGCAAGATTCTTTTTTTGTCTTATTATTATTCTCATTAAACCCTGAAAGCAATATAACTGAAAAATGTATCCCCTTGGTTTGAGTAAACACAGGACAGCCTTGAAGATAGAGAAAAATTTATATTATAAAAATGCGTAATGACTCAGCAGTGAAACACAAAGCAGCACTCTTAACTTCATTACAGCTAGAGGCCAAAACTGTACATGGAAATGAAATCTGACTAACCAAACAGCCCTGTTCTGCAAACCAGAACCAGGAACTGGACAAATAATCGGTTAGAAAAAAATAAATAAATAAATTTTAAAAATCAGTTTTGTTTACATCCTCTGTGTTGTAAAGAGGAAGAAAATGTTCTTAATCAGTCAGAGGGGAAGGCCGCCGTCGTGTCGTGCAGAGCGCGGACACAGGCTACCACTAATGATGGGGAAAAACAACAGACCAGCAGCTGTGACAGAGGAGAAAAACAACTTAAAAGCAGCAATTTCCCAGAATGCAATGAAAGCGTGCAGCAGTCATTCAGCGGTTGGCAATAAAGAAAGTTTGACAAACACCCTAAAGGAAAAAATATATATCCAAAGAGACACAGACTCTCTGAAGCAGATTTTAAATAATTTTGATGCTGAATGCATTTTTGTTGTGGTTATTAATCTATGAGGGAAAACAATAAATGATGCAGATCAAACCCAAGCATGGCAACCCTAAAAACCAAATTTAGAAACAAGTCTGCATTAGTCACCAGAACTCATTTGCTGATTTTGATCCAGGTTATAGCCTGACAGGTTTCCATAGTAAACATGAAACATGAGTTTTCATCCTTAACCACTTTTCCCATTTCTACAAACTCCAATCTTTTATGGTCAAAATTTGTAGCATTTAATATAAAACCAAGTCAAAACATAGAAGTTTATATTTGTAAGGATTCAAAATCTGTAAAAGCCTTATTAGTGCAGCTCTACTCTACAGATTTAAGCAATAAATTACAGCAAAGATTGAAAATCTGGTCATGCCCCATTGTAAACACTGACCAAATTATATCTGCTGAAATTACTTCTTTTATTTATAAGGCGCTAAAAAGAACATTAATCCAAAATCAACTTAATTAAATTTCTAAATGGTGTGAGATTTGGGTTTCCTCTAGTGGGAATATTTGCAAGCTGGAGAAAAATGTTTAATTCTGTTAGCTTGAGGGAATAGTTTTCATTTTCTGCAACACGAGTTATTTAAAAGTTGTTTGCTTTTTGTATTGATGTGTCCGGTGGGTTGCCTGTGGGGTTTTCTTTACCTGACTCGGCAGTCGAGCCACAGCCCCATGAGAAGGAGTGTTGGGAACGGAAACCACGATCTCGTCCAGATTCCGCCCCTGAGGCTGAGAGGAGTGACAAAATAAGTCTTTAAAAATACAAGTTATGAAAAACAAAAACAAAAAAATCAGAAAAGGATCCAACCTGCTGAGGCAGCAGTCCTGCAGGACCAGGGAAGCGTCTCGTTTGGGGCTGGTGCGCCTCGGAGCGCTGCCTCTTCCTGGGAAGCTTGCTGGACGCAGACACCAGCTGGACCAGGCGGTTGGTGAGGACCGGTGTGTGCAGAGGATGTGGACTCAAGGCAGAGGAGTTCACAGAGGCGGGAGGTCCCGGGGAGACCGTATTAAAGAGACTCCGAGCCTGAGAGGCGGCTTGTGGAGTCATCCACGGCTTCTGTAGCTGCTGAGGATGGCTGGGAGTCCTGGAAAAGCTGCTGGGTGCCAGGGAAACGGCAGGAGTCCTGGAAAAGTTGCTGGGTGCTGGGGAAACGGCAGGAATCCTGGAAAAGCTGCTGGGTGCCGGGGAAACGGCAGGAGTCCTGGAAAAGCTGCTGGGTGCCGGGGAAACGGCAGGAATCCTGGAAAAGCTGCTAGGAGTCTGTGGAGGAGCTGCAGGGAATGAAGTAAGACTGGTACTCGGAGGCTGCAGATGTGCAGAAGAAAGACTCTGTGGAGCTGCAATAGAACTACAGTAGCTAGAAGTGTCCCGCAGGCTCCGAGGAGGAGGCATTTGGATTGTGACATAAGTAGAAGGTCTCAGTGTTTTCACTGAAGACGGAGGCTCAGCTGCTGCAGCCGTAGGAAGTTGCCTTGTTTGGCTGTCACATTCATCCAGGTCTGCCAGGTCAACGTCCCAGTCATCAAAATCATCCTGAGCTGTGCAGGCTGTGTTAGAGGACATCTGCCTCAACCCCTGAGCAACAGTTTGTGCAGCACCACTGTGCATGGCGCTCCCTGACACCGCGCCATTGCACAGTTCAGCCAGTTTCTCTCCCGTTGGCTGATGGCACGTTTCCTCCTGGTCTCTGTGAGAAACAGAAGAAGCCCGCAGGCTGCAGGATGACAAGGCAGCTGCCGCTTTGGATGGCCCTGCCACCGAGCAGGGGCTCCAGTCTGTCCCCAGCACATCCTGGGACAACAGGAAGCAAACTGAGGTCAGCAGATCACCGAATGAAAAAAGGACACTGCGATAATCAGACATATGAATCAGGTGTTACCTCATCATCAAAGTCCTCGTCCAGGCTGAACAGGCCTCTCAGTTTGCAGGTCTGTAACAGAGAGTCCACCGATTTAACGTCTTCAAGCACAAGAAATAACAAGGGACGGGTTTAACAAACGTAAAATATCCACTAGCATTGTTGTTAACTCAGTTAGCTGCTCAGATTGATGGAGCATAACTCACCATGGCAGTCAAGGAATATCACGTTGAAAGCCGAGTCTGTTGAGTTCAGATAAATACACCAAACTGAAATCAAATGCCATTCAATAAAGGACAGATAATAAAAGAGTCGTTTTTCTCCCCAACACTTCTTTTTTTTTTACATTACTAAACAGGGTCGACCAGGAGGCAACTTTCCTTCAGTTTGCTGCTTCTTGGTACCCCGCCGATACGTTCGAACACGACGTGCTGACGTAACGATCACTCGCGCATTCAGTTGACGTCGGTCAAGAGCGTTCTCTGCTCCGTAAGGTAGCGTCGGTTAGCTATAAAAGCTTACCTAACATCTAGAGTACTTTCTGTTCATTTTTAAGCGCAAACTTTTAAGAGCACAGAACTTCTGTCAACAAATAATAAATCTGAAAAGCCCGTCGTTGGAGCGTAATTTTTTTTAATTGTTCGGTATTTCGGAATTTCTAATTATTAGGTGTTAGCTTTTTACTTGATGACAATCGTTATTACTGTCACGTCTTATTTTACTCTTCTTTTATTTATTTTTTCCAGCCCGAAGTAAACAAATGAATAAATAATAACGGTAAGCTGCTTTATGAATCACTCAGTCCAGCTCATCTAGTCCTCTGTGTGGTGTATTAGATGTCAACATCTGTGCTCTTTGCTTTTTACTGGAGATAAACGTAAGGCGGCTAATGCTGCCATCTAGTGGTCACATCAGATAGTGCGAGTATCAGTTTGCATTCTGATCTAAAAATATCCAGTGTAGAACTTATTTGAGCAGTTATCTTGTGACTGGGCACAAATGAAGGGCATTTGATTCAGAAGATTTTTTTTCTTATGAGTTTAACTTAAAACAGAAATGGGTTCAGTTGTTGTAAATTGCTTTATATTTGTTTGGATTCCATAGAAACTTGAGGCACTTCCATTAGAGGGTGAGTGAAAGCTCTTTGCTGACATTTCTATAAGCAATACTGCTCATTTCTTATACACAAGAGGTTTGAATAAAGTTAATGTCTTCTGTTTGCTTGCCATTATCTCATTGGTTTTACTTTATGGGATTGATTGTAGGGTGTTATGTCCAAGGACACATTTCCATTCTCCTCTACCTCACTACGCTCTCTCAGACTGGAGCAGGAGGTCCAGGACTGGGAGGATGAACGGCGAGCTTTGGCTCATAGGAGAGCCATGATCCGGCCTCCGCTGCCTCGGGCCCCCCGACTCCCTCCCAGGCAGCAGCGGCTCCAAGAGGTCAGAGCCCCTCCACCCCAGATCCGCTGCAGAGACACCAGCATCCACAACACCTTCATGTGCGGAGACATAAAGGGAGTCTACGCTGTGCTGAAAGACCCTGCAATGGTCAACGCCCTGATGGAGACGGTGCATGAGGAGATGGTGTGGGCTCCAGAAATGGGTATGCCCCAGAGATTTTAGTTTATATTGTTAATTTAAGTGCTAGCAGTGCCAGTAACGCTGCTGCTTTCATCAGGCATGTGGACGCTGAGCTCCAAGGTGAAACAAACATCGGCCTTACGCCTGGCTGCCAGCCGGGGTCACACGGCGTGTGTGGAGGAGCTGCTGTTTCGTGGTGCTGAGGTGAACGCCAACCCTGGAGGCAACACGGCACTCCACGACGCCTGCATAGGCGGCCACCCTGTCTGCGTCCAGCTGCTGCTCTCCCATGGAGCAGATCCTGAAGTGCTGGCAGCAGATGGCAGTGCTCCTCTTCACCTCTGTACCTCTGCCCAGTCATTCCAGTGAGTGGTCAAACCGTTTATACTGTAAATCACATGCATCAAACTCAAGGCCTAGGGACTAAATCTGGCCCACCGAAGCTGTTTATGTGGCCCTTTAGACTCCAAAGTACATCAATTAATCCCTTCAGCTTGTCACACAAAATCTACATATCCCCACATTTTCTTCTGAATTTTACTGCAAATATTGCTTAAAATTGGCCAAAAACGTTGGTCAGCCTTACTTGATGTCAAGTTTTAGTCTGTGACTGATACGGCAATTGGTAAAAAGTCACATTTAACATAATAGATTAGCGCAAATATCACAAATATTTTTAAATTAGCACTGCAAAATCTGTGATTTTTACTGCAAAAAACAAAACAAACATTTATAAAATCCTGGATGGACTGACCAGTGTGAAAAGATGTTCAATATGTAATTTTAAGAAACGCTTATTGAATACTGAAACAAACAGCTATTTATTGACATTTTAACAGCTTAGTGGGTTTTATTAATACATTCCTGCACAACCGCCCCTTTAAGAACGTTCAGATTTTTTATATGGCCCAGAATGAGTTTGATACCCCTGCTGTAAATCATTAGCTAACCTGTTTATGCTTAGAAATCAGTAAGGCACACAACCTTTTCAAAAGCTGTTTGATTGTATGTGATTATGTACTTACATAAAATGCACTTTATTTGATACTAGTGCCACTCTATAGACTGCCACCTAGTGGACAGCTAATGTAAATAAAAAGTAAAGCGACCTTTATAGTTTGAAATATATCGTCAACAACAGAACTGTGGGAAATTAATTATGCAAGGAAGTCTGGAAAAAAGTATGTTTTTGTGATTGGACTGTAAATTATAGTTTCCTTTTAACCTAAATATATACAGATGCTGTTAAATCTACACACCTGTAAAAAAAAAAAATTTTTTTTAGATAAAATCTGATACTTAAGTGAAAATCAAAATTATTCATATGTGAAGTATGTAAAGTTTAAAAGGTGCCGTAATCTGGTTTGCACACACTTAAACTAAACCTTTTTTGAAGCACCTTTGTGATTCAGTTTCAGCTTTTAGATTCTGAATCAGTCTGATCAACTTTGAAAAACATTAGGATTCGTTTTGTTTTGTTTTTGTGAAATTTTCTCATTTGTATCCTACAGCCACAGTTTGCTGACAATTTCCAAATTTACTCCACGGCACAGTGCAGATTGGAGCTTCAAACGTATTATTTCCTCCATACAGGGAGAAAGCATAGAGCTTTTTTCTGAGAAAAGCATCCAGACAAGACTAAAATCTTCCAGCATCGTTTGGGTTAATGACCAGTTACTGTTTGATGAGAACAAGGGTAAAAAAAACACTATACCAGTATCATGTTATGGGGTTACTTTTCAGTTTTTGTTAAAACATCCAGCTGTTTGCTCAAAAGCTGGAGGAACAGTTCATTTTTGTACAACAGAATCAGTTCGAACATCCAACCAAATCAATAACCTTTTTAATGAAGTAATGAAATTGATTCACATCTATCAAATTTTAGTTATGAATGTGAGGAAATTTGAGAATTTTTGGAAAGTTTTGACTTCATAACTTTTTATCAAATCAAGATGTGGGATACTGACCCCAAGAAGATTGAACGCCAAAATTGAATCAAAGAAAATATGTTTACTGTTGTGCAGATTTCTTTTTTACTTTCCCCTAACATATTTGATTGTTTTTAAGTTGAATTGCACAGGATGTGTGTCAGTTATGCAGGGGGAAGTTTTAAAGTGATTTATGGTCTCATATTTTTATACCATATAAAAACAGGAGCATGTAAACATGTATGTCCAAATATGGCATCACTTTTGTGTCTGATGTTAAGAAAAACTCTAATGCATAGATAATCAGGATTTGACTGTTTCCCAGCTGTGCTGAGCTGCTTTTAGAAGGAGGCGCAGACATCAACGTGCGGAGCCGGGAGTCGAGGCTCACCCCTCTGCATGTGGCTGCTCAGCGAGGCCTGGAGGAGCACGTCCAGCTCTTCCTCAGCCACGGCGCCGATGTTTTAGCCACCAATCGAGAGGGGGAGACCCCCCTGAATGCTGCTTGCTCTGGAGCCGAGAGGCCGTCCGAAGCTGGGAGATACCTCCGTGTGAGCCAGAAGCTGCTGGATGCAGGAGCTAATCCCCAAACTGCAGGCAGGAAGCAACACACCCCGCTGCATAACGCCTGCGCAAACTGCTGCTGCAGGATTGTAGACGTCCTCCTGCAGCATGGAGCGAAGGCTGATGTTGAGAACTGTGCAGGATACACACCAATGGACTGTCTGCTGCAGGTACCAGACTGTTTGCGTAACAGCAGGGATGAGATAGATACTAATTTTAAGGCAGAAAGCAGTATAAGCACTGTTTTTGTTGTTGTTTTTTAAGGTTGTGGAAGATTACCCAACTCAGCAATCTGAAGCTATAGCACGATCCCTTCTGAACTATGGAGCAAAACCTGTTTCACCAAAGGTTTAACCGACACTGAGCTGATATACACACAAATATGCATGTCTGCTTTTTATTTTCATGAAAAACTGAATAAAAATTTAGATCTCTGCTTCTGATTCTTAAAAACTCTCAAATCATCTTTTATTGAAGACTGACAGTTCTCCAAACTCCAAACTTTCTGAGTCTACTGCTTCATCAGTTTCCTTTTTTTGGATTATATTATGAAACTCTAAAACCAGTTTTGTGTCCATATATTACAGATAAATTAACAAATAACTTATTTTAAGTTGTTAAAACTTTACTGGCAACCCTGCTTTTTTAAAACACCAAAGCAAAAACCACATTATGATCCAACTGGTGCTAATTGTTGGAGGCTGTGTGGCATTCAGGGGTGGACCATTGGTATGTTTTTGGGAATGCATAAAGTTTCTGCCTCTGAGAGCAACCCTTCCCAAGCATCTCCCCATCTCAGCTCCTTCAGACTATCCAGCCGCAACTGCGCATCTGCTTATTATACCAGCTACTTCTTTCTGCAACGCTGGTTAAAACATTGTTTAAGGGTTAATAGAGGAGCCATGTTGTGATGACTTCCTAAAGGCAGAGTTTCAGAAAGAGCAGGAGATTCTTAAAGAGACAGATTCCCAGTTTCAAGGCGATAAATTATTAAATCAAATTTCCTTTAAGTCATATTTGATATCTACAGTATTTCTATAGCATCTCAAGGTAACATAGTTACTTGATTGTGCTGTAAAATGACAATGTGACTGGAAAATATGTAATTCTGCCCCTTTAAGTTGTAAATTTATTTCTGAAAAAATAAGGAATTAAAAAAGCTTTACAAAGAAACAGATTGTTCCCCTTATTTGGCTGACTAAAAAAAATTCCATATTTACAGAAATAAATAGGGTTTATTTACCTCCTCTGGTGCTGTGTCAGGTTTATGAATTCACTGAACTTTGATCCGTTCCAGATGCTGAAACAGCTGGCCTTGTATCCTGATGTTCTGGGCGTGATGCTGAACTCGTATACATCCATCCCGCCCTGTGATTGGTCAGACTCCCTGCCTCCTGACACGGTGAGCTCTCTGAGGTATTAAATCCGCTCTCTTGTCGTTTGCTCTCATGTCTCTGTTTCTGCCTGCAGCTTTCCCAGGAGCACCTGTTGTTTCTCCGCTCGCTGCGTCAGAGGAGCACTCAGCCTCGATCCTTGCAGCATCTCTGCCGTTGTGCTGTGCGTCAGCATTTAGGAGCCCGCTGTCACTCAGCTGTATGTGAGCTGAACCTTCCTGGCTCTGTGAGGGAATATCTGCTACTGTGTGACAACAAGACACTCCAATAAATATTGATGTTGTCATATCATCTTAAAACTTATTACTATTGATTCTAAATCCAAATTGTCACACGCAGGCTGCTTGGTAGTGCAGTGGATAACACTGATTCCTCAAAATGTAAATTATTCTTTAGTTCTTATAAGAGATGCTGCCTGAAAAGTTGGAGTTGGTCACACTAGGTCACGTGTCAAACTCAAGGCCACAGCTTTTTTTTTTGTGGCCCTTTAGATTCTAGATTAAACACTAAATCTGCTTAAATATCATGTTATCAATCAAATCAGTGCAGTTTTTATCTGTTTACTGCCAAATTATATCAATCAGTCCCTCCAGTTTCTTGAGAATTATCGTGGAAATTCACGCAAAATCAACAAATCCCTGCACTTTTTTGCGCCAATTCATAATTGGGAGTTTATTGCACATTTTTCTCAGAAATTGTCAAAAACTTTCTTACTTGTGCTAAATGGCTGCCTCAGCCTTAATTGATGTCAGATTATAGTCCATGACCTATACAGCGAGTAATAAAAAGTTGCACTTACCGTCATAAATAAGTGCAAATATTTCCAAACTAGTAGCACAAACACGTTGATTTTTATTAATTTGTGCACAGGTTTTATCAATACATTCTGGCACAACCGGCCCTTTAAGAGCATTCATGATCTTCATTTGGCAAAAAAAAAAAAAGTGAGTTTGACACCTCTGCACTAGGTGGTGTTTAGAGCTACCAGAATAAACCTGGGTCAATACAAATGCATGCCACACGTTTCAGATTTTTGCTTGAGAAACAAAAAGAAAAATGGAAACTTTTCCTCTGGCTGTATTTTTAAAGACTATTTTTCTTTGGGTTAATGTATTGAAAACCACAAATTACATTGAAGTTTGTGGTTGTAAAAGGACAAAATATGAAAAGATTCAAGTGGTGTGCATTTGCAAATACTACAGGATAACTTCTGCAGGGTTCTCACTGCATTTTATTATCAATTATTTGTTTGGCAGCAATATTTTTGTGCCATAGGCTATTTTGTTTTGCATTGTTTGCTTTGCAGATTCTCATTTCCTACATTGCAAGTTTTCTTTTAAAGATTATGTCACAATAAAGTACTCAGATGTTATATGCTTTTTTTAAAAAATGACAATAAAATATTAAGCATTGATTGTTCTTGTTGCTGGTGCACGTTTTCCTTCCACTTAACTTTCTATAAATATGCTTGGAAACTGGCCTCTGAGGAGCCAGGGTCTTTTGTGAACTAATTCATGTAAAAGGATTAAGTATTAGTAGGATAGAAATTAATATTTTAGTATTCTGAAATTTGTTTCGAAATATTTGTTTTTCATAATTTTTTTTGTCCTAATTTTCTGACATGTTGAATTTTTATTATCTGCAAACCATAATAATCAAATGACAAGAAATACATTTTCAAATGTTTCACTCTGCAAGGAGCAAAAAATATAAAAATTTCATGTTACTTAGGATTTTTTTAAATTTTATTTTAGATCTTCCTTTATTTATCCCGAACATAAGTTTCCTCCTCAATTGAAGAGGCGTAAATACTTACTTTCTGATACTCTGCCTACAGGATGTCATCACAAAAACATTTCTCCATTAAGCCGTTAACAACATGGGAGATTAACAAATTTCCGAAACATTCATGAAAGAGTCAAAGTAATACTCCAGGTACATATTTGATGAAGGAATACCATTATAATATGATGTAAAGCTCAAAAAAGTCGCTTTTACATAATACTGAGTAGGGTTACTTTTAAATAGTATTACTCAAGTAATGTAGTTATTATCAGAAGTGGGTAGAGTACCTGAAAATTGTACCCAGCTAAACCCAGCACAACCTCAATATATTTTTCACTTAAGCAAAAGTAACCATTCCAATGGTAGAAATAGTTTTTTAAAAATGGTTAAAATGACAACTCCAGTACTGAGTAATCAATCATAACATCTGATTTAATATTTAAAAGAAAGTTTTTTTCCAAAACAGTTAGTCATGTAAATGCAACTAGCTACT
This sequence comes from Xiphophorus maculatus, assembly GCF_002775205.1. Taxonomy (NCBI): domain Eukaryota; kingdom Metazoa; phylum Chordata; class Actinopteri; order Cyprinodontiformes; family Poeciliidae; genus Xiphophorus; species Xiphophorus maculatus. Next base: position 5,240,484 of record NC_036458.1, on the reverse strand, counting down.
GCCCACTTCTGTTCAAAACAAAACAGAAAAGCAACAATTTACACTAATCGAAGTTTGACTGGTTAGTAAGAATAGTTTCCTTGAAGCTACATACTTTAGTTTAGTATATCTTTACTTGTTGCTCTGCTGTAATGTAAATGTAAGAGTAGGAGGAGCAACAGGCGGGCCCCGTTTCCATAACAACCGCTCCCACCTCCGGCTGGTGACGTAACCGAGCCTGCACTGTTATTATTCTGTGGTTTCTGAGCCGTAGCTGCTAACTAAAACCGAGCCTGGTCTTTCAACATGCTTTGACTTTACAGCTGTCTGGTAAGGCCACCCAAAATACAGTTTATCAAGGACTTTTATATGTTTTCTCGAAGACTGCATTCAATGTGAAAACTGTTGCGACAGAAGGAAGCTAGCTGTGCGGCACGTAAACAGCGGAAGGTCGTTTTTCATCAAGCTAGGAAAGCTAGCTGGTAAGCTAAGGAGCTAATAAGAGCAGAGTGACAGTCTGACAAGTAAGCAGAACAAAAGCATAGTTTCCTTATGCTTGGAATAAAAGATGGATATGGAGGAGAATATAAACGGCTCGACAAATGATGTTGACAGTCACTGAATGTAGCTTAAAAAACAGCTGCTGCGGAGCTTTGAAAGGGAACCAGTCTGTTCTTCCTGACTTTTTAATCTGTAAAGTGGTCTTAAAATAAATTACGTCTGCTTGAATACATTTATATCACAGTCTTTGAGCGTGTGTTTGGAGTATTCTAAATACGGAAGGTTTTAAAAATGTCAGCTGGTTCCTCCAGTTTTCCCCCACTTCTCCGTCCCCTGTTTTTTGTTTTTTTTAAACATGGATCCCTATTTTTTCATTTATTAAATGGTCTTAAATTGTATATGCAGTCATTATCCTCTAAATACATTTGCTCTTAGTCCACATTTGGGTCCTGTCAAAAAGTGAGAATGAAGTAATAATAAGCTATCAAAACGTCGTAATAGTGTATTTGCAGAAAATAAACATGAAGACGCATTAATGCAAATGGGGACAATTTGTCTGAATTTGTGTTGCTACTTTTAGTTTTTCTAATTATATATTGCCATATATTGTCAAATATTGCCCTAACATGTCTTGCATGTGTTAGGGTTGTGGTTTGGGCCGCTATAACCGTATAATAACCTTGAGTTAAATTATCCTAGTGTCTTTGCTTTAAAAAAAAAAAGACCTAAGAAGTGATTTGATTTTGATTTAAATATATTATTCTTATCCAGACCCCAGAAATGTATTACTACTGCAGCTAACTTATAACAGTTATTACAATTCTAATATTTTGATGTACATTTGTTTTGATTGGCCTAAACAAAACAACAAAATATTTGCTAAATATGCTCGTTTTCAACGTTTTTAGCAGCCTTATTTCAGACGTCTGACTGTCAGTGCACAGCAACAGATGCATACTTCATCTCTCTTATACCTCATTTAAAAAGACTTTAAATCATGATGAAAACAGATTTAAATTTTTAAAATGGTCTTAAACCTTTAGTTTAATTTGATACTAGTTAATGTCAAGTCGTTGTTTTTTTTTCTTAGTTTAAAAGCAACAATCAATTAATTCTTGAGTGAGTAGAAATAATTTTCAATTTTAGGGAAAAAAACAACAAGAAAGTTACAAAAAAGAACTAAAATTAGTTAAGCCTGTCACAATGCACATTTAATCGCATGATAAAATGAGCTCAATAATTTAAATTCTGATTTAAATTTTCAAGGAAAATTTTATTTCTGATTTTGGTTGTAAGTGGCTTTTCCCCATTTTATTTATTGTTTTTGGGTGTGGCATTTCATTTTGGAAGAAGTGTTTTTACAAAATAAAGTTACAGCATATTGCAAATATATCACTTGAAAATGATATTATCATTTATCGCAAAAATTATTGGGACAATATAACATCTAGCAAAATTAGCTATCGTGACAGGTCTCAATTTTTGAGTATTTTCCTGTTAAATATAAACATTACAATAAAAAAAAATAACTTGAGCCTTACCTGTCCATCTTCTTCTTCAGGTTCAGAGAACAGAGATGGCGGTGTGTGCACTGACCATGCTGGAGGGGGTGGAGGAGGAGGTGGTGGCCACGGGCGGCGCTCTGCTCCTCGCCCTGGCCCTCATCTTAGCCTGGCTTTCGACTCACGTCACAGATCGGGGAGACCACATCCTGGGCACCATCCTCACCGTGGGCGCTCATGCCTCACTAATAGGACTGGGAGCCCACGATAACTACAGCGGGGGGCCCAACGGCGCCGACGCCCCCGAGCAGCAGGCCGCCCAACCTGCACAGGAGAACAAGCCGGACGACGGGGAGCCTGCGAACGAGAGGGGAGAGGGTGATGCGGAGGCAGCCGAGGACGTCTGGACGGACCTGCGGCTGGACATACGGAGCAAACAGCCTCAGGCCGGAGCGCTGCACTCCTCTGACGGAGAGGAGGACGAAGCTGACGAGAATGACGATGAGGAAGAGGAGTTAAAAGGGGTAGACAGACATCCAGTGAAGGCCCTTCTGAGTCTGAGAACCACCGTCCCGTGTGCTTCCACCACCACTTCTATCTCCGTCCGACTCAAATTTTTAAACGACACAGAGGAGGTTGCCGTTGTAGAACCAGAAGATACAGTGGGAATACTGAAAAGGTTTGTTGATTAAAAATACCCTGCCCTGAGACAGACTGGTGACCTGTCCAGGGTGACCCCGCCTCTCACCCGAAACGTTCGCTGGAGATAGGAACCAGCATCCCTCCCGACCCCATTAGGGACAAGGGTGTACAGACAATGGATGGATGGACTAAAAATACCCAACGGAAAATAATAAACATACATTTTATTTGTATAGCGCTTTTCTAAACACACTTTAAAATAATCAAATAAAATTACAAACAGAACAGCAAGTACGTCAGACAAAATCATAAACACATAAATACGTGGCACATTAAAAAAAACACAGGATAAACATCAAGCTTAGATGTCGAAATGCTCTAACATTTTGGTAAACCAAGATCGACTGCAGGTTTTGCTTCATTAACACAAAAATGTGAAAGCTGAGCTTGTTTTCTGCAGGGAGAGACAAGTATACTTTTTTTTTTAATCATGACGATTTCATTTATTCAACATTTTATGTTTGTCATGTACAAAAACAAACTCATTCTTTGTTGTTTTACCTCGAGTCTGTCTGCCAAAAAACATTTAAAAGGGCCGTACTATGCAAAATTAACATTATCCACGTTTCGTAATTCCAATTGAATCTCTACTGCTTCTAAAAACAGATCAAGTGCTTAATAAAAACACCAGGCTGTTTTTGGGAATAAGCTAACTAATGTTTTTTGGTGTTGGCCCATTTTAAAAACCTCTCAATGTAACATAACGAATCAGCAGGCACTACCCCTCACGTAACAAACCCAGCCCGTTACTTAGCAACCCAAGCTGAGCTCCAGCACTTTTGGTCAGCTGATTTTTACCGCCGTATGTACTGTACAATGGCTGCTGGAAAATAAAAAATGCTTTGTTGTTGACTTACCATCCAGAAACCAATTGCTGCATTGTTGTTGGTTGTGCAGGAGGCTCCACTTCTGCTTTTCAAAGATGTACAGTTGTGTAATTGCACTGCCGTTTACAGCGATTTTCACATGCCAATGTAAACGTTGAGCTTGGGGGGATGGGGGGGGCGTGGCCAGCAGCAGCTTATTTGGATTTAAAGTGACAAGACATCTTAAAACAGTTCACTCTGAAAGAAGCTCAAAATATTACAGATCTCATTATCCATGAATGATTTTGTGCAAAAAATGTAATAAACATATTTTGAAAAGCATATAGATCTTTCATAACATATTCAAGGAAGCATAATAGGTCACCTTTAAGGTTTCCCAAATATGCATTAATTCCTCTAATGCATCTTTTATCCATTTTCTCTCCTTTTCCAGCAAATGTTTTTCAGGACGGGAGCATCAGGTGAAACTAATCTACCGAGGCCAGTTGCTGCAGGATCCCAAGAAGACACTGTTCTCCTTAAACATCACCGACAACAGCGTGATCCACTGCCACATCTCCCAGGCCGTGCAAGGACCGAACCCGGAGGAAGGGTCCCAGCCTGGGGCGGGGGCCGGCCCCGTGGCGTCTGGAGGATTCAGGTCAGCCAGCGTGGCCATCAGCACCAGCAGCCTGGTGGTGCCCGTATTCGTGGTGATCCTGGCTGTGGTCTGGTACTTCCGCATCAACTACAGGCAGTTCTTCACAGCCCCGGCGACCATCTCCCTGGTGGGAGTCACTGTGTTTTTTAGCTTTCTGATATTCGGAATGCACAGCCGCTGAGAAGACACGATGTGGCTCGAGGCTGCAGCACATTACGAAGTTTGGAAAACAAGAAATAACTGCAGCAAAGAGATGGACTAAATAAAAAACAGAGGCTTGAGTACAAAAACAAGGCTGCAGCTGCTTAAATGTGTGTGTGTGTTTGGCAGGGGGCAAAGTGAGCCTGTTTGAGCACATACCAAGAAAAATAAAAAGTACGGTCTAAGCGCAGAGGATTTAACTGGAGCATTATTTAGCAACACTCTGGCTTCATCTCGTCTTTTGTTGGTAGGTTTATCAATCTCTCGTGTGTTACTCTTCATTTTGGAAAAACAAATTATGCTTCAAGAAAAAAAAGTAACATCTAAAAACACTATTGCCCTTTACTAGTTTGACTCCTATGTTATGATATTAGAATAAAAGCTTTCTGTGGATGAAAACAAACTGTCCAGCCGTCTCCGATTGAGGCGAAGACATTTCTTTTTGCTGCTTTGCATCGGTACCTTAAACATCTGCTAGACATGACATGAGAGAGACTGTAAATATGTTGTATTTTCTGTAAATAAAATAGAGTACATCTGATGAAACTACATCTGGCACTTAACAGACTTGCAGTGGGATATTCTTCCTGATCAATACTGGACTTGTCTTGTTTCAGCTGTGTCTAGAATTAAAGAATTTCCAGCCAAGTCAGTTTCATTCGCCTGAATCTGTTGGTGCACTAAATGTTTATTTAGAAACGTAGCATTGAAGGGGGGAAAAAACAGTCACATTTAGATACATGGCACTCATCTGTGCTTGATAAATATCAGTCAATATTGCATTATCATTTTAATGCACATCAGCTGTTGGTTTCATTCACAAAAGCGCCAGAAGCAAAAATTTCAAACGTCTGTGTAATAGTGCACATCACGAGCCTCATCTGATTGTCGCCTTCACATACGAAACAGATACAGTTCTGATCATTCTGACATGCTCTCGGTCCTTTTTGCATTTGAAACGGAAACATAATTTTTCAAAGCGAGAACGAGGCACTCAGGCTGAAACAATTGTGATTAATCGATAATTGAAATAATTGCCAACTAATTTAGTGATTGTTAAATTTAGCACACAGATGCTAAAACGTGCTATTTGCTGAAAAAACAGCACCTTCAGAGCAAATAAAAGACAAAAAAAACATCAAGCACCTTTTGCAATTATTAATCAGTTAATGTAAATAATCCAAATTAAGCTTTAGCTGCAGATGGATTATTTGTGTTCGCTACAAAAAAGCTATGCTATTGGATTTTAGTCAGAAAGTGTGTCCTTATTTAAAAGTAACGGAATTATATGCACTCCTGTGCATTTCTAATATTGTATCAAACAAATGTGAATTACATAAAAATTAAAGTTAAGTGTTGAGAATATTGTTCAATCTCAAAAAACAGCAACATGGTAGAAATAAAAATCAACACAATTGGATGTTTCAACAGCACACATTTCCAAACAGGTTTAGGAATAGCTATAACGAGAATCTTCGAGAAATCATTAAAAGTCCATAATTAATTACCCAGTTACTCCGATAATGATGGGATGCAAGTCTCTGATCAGAACTGTAACTGAAAACGATATGGACCTTATTTGTGAAGCCAGCTCCACCATAACTGACTTTTTGGTCAAACTGTATCATAATATCAATGCAGCAACTAACCAAAGTCTTTCAAGGTTGGTTAAAAACTACAGCATGTTTACTAATAATAAAAAAACAGCATAAGCATATATATATAATCACAGAACACAGACCCGCCGCACTTACTGCAGCACCCATATATTTTCTGACATTCATAAACAGTGCCTGAAAAAATATAAACATAAAAAATACACTGAATTCCTGGTTCAGTTATGCTACTAAATGTTTTTACATGTGCCATAAAAGCCCCTCAGAAATACATGAACATCACTATAAAGGCACTCACAAAACCACATTCATGTAAATGCAGGTAAATATCTAAAATAGCCAAAGTCCTTCCATAAAATGTCACATTTCATGATTTTGTGAAAAGACCACACACACACACACACATATCCAAGTGACATTCACACTGAATGCAAATCAGCCCACAGACACACACAATTGTGCAATACAAGGCCAGTATTAAGCCACCGATGAGTAGAGAATGCTTCCTCAGTACTTTTGTTTAAATGGAGCAGAAAAAAGAGCAGAATAAAAGCAGGAAGTCACAAAGAACTGAAGATATCAGAAAGCAAAGTAAAAAACAGTTTTTCATGAATTCACTAAAAATATTAGATTTTTTTTCAATTTTTACACAAATTATAAATTATTTATGTTCTACATAGTATATTTAGGAAACATGATGTTATAAATTATAAGTGCACAAAGGCTTTTCTCCTTAAATGTGACATTTATCCTGCATTCAACTGATAAAAACTTCAATTAAACAGCTACTTTGTACACAAACACCAAACATAACCAAAAACCATCACAAAACAGTGGTGGCAGCATCATGATCTGGGATTAGCTTTTGTTATTGAATAATAATTATTTTTTGCTCAAACATAGAAAGCCGAAAAGGGATTACAGCAGAACTAAGTCCTGCAGTAATCCTGATGGATTTAGAGAACCTTTGCAAGGCGTCGCACTTACTGCAGCACCCATATATTTTTTTCTATCCATATTTTCTGAGAAATGTGGCATGCTGAAAGTTAACCAAAAGGTGCTTTAAAAAAAATAAAAAAAACAAGTAAAATTTTGGGTGCATGCATACTGTTTTAACTTCTTTACTTTTTATATTCCCCCCAAAAAACAGTGCTTCTCAAGCAAGGATCCGGATTGATAATGACTTCTACTAAAGATTTGTTACATTTCTAATTATACAAGATATGTGTCGCATTAAAGGTGAAAAGAAGTTTGAAATCCAGATTTATTGCATAGATGTCAAAATGGGTTTGACAACTCTGACAAGGAGCTACATAATATATTTTTTCCTATGTAATAAATCATAATTATTTGATCCAGGTCTCTTTTTTTCTTCTTTTAAGAAATATGGAAAACTTATCAGCAAAGTTGTTTTTGGGTTGAAATTGATTGTGAAACCCCCTGATTTTCTAGTCCTATTAATTTAAAAATAAATCTGAAGCTTCTTGTATATAACTGGAAATTTGCAATTCAATGTAACTGGCCCGTAGAAGTAGATGAGTGAGAGTTTTGATGAAGAAGGAGGAGCCCTACATTCAAAGATAAGTCATATCCTAAACCTGTGCATGAAAAGCAGGTCCATGCTAGTTTAATTCATCATAGATGCTGGAAACAGAAGGTGCTGCTGTTTTGGGCTTCTTTTTTTTGGTTGATAAGCTGATATTACTCTGACAGCTGCTGCTGCTGACTCCAGTCATATTTACTCCTCCTCCTCCACTGTTCAAGCTCAGATCCAACCTCTTCTTCTTTTTGGGCCTCTTGGAATCTGAATGATTGGTGCCTGTGAGAGAAACGGATGCATTTATTTATAAAACCTAAATCCTCAGGTTTAGGTTTGATTGATGGCGTTGACATTTCCTTACTGGCTTTTGATGAGGCCGAGTCTGTGGGGGAGACGTCAGGGAAGTCCTCCCACTGCAGGCGGCTCAGTAAGGCCTGACCATTGGGAATGTCAAAGCTGTCGCCTTCCACATCAGCATCAGGAAGCGTCGGCCTGTACACACACAAAAACAGTGAAAATACACACAGTAAAAATAAATTATTTAATATTTTTTATGCCCAAAAAACTATTATTTCTTTTAGAAACTAAACAGGTCACGAACACAAATACAGGTGTTTATTAACACTCAAGTTATTGCGTTGAAAATGTCAAAAAAATACTATGGATGCACCAATCTACTTTTTTCACTTCCGATGCCGATACAGGGATTTAAGTTCTAGTATCGGCTGATACCGATCCAATGTAGAAAAACAGTGATTAAGGCAGGGGTGTCAAACCCAAATCAAGACCATGAATGATCTTCAAAGGCCGCTTGTGCCAGAATGTATTGATAAAACCTGTTCGCAAACTGTTAAATGATCAATTAATTCTTAAAATTAAATATTATTGAACATTTTTTTTAGTCCCTCCAGGATTTTGTGATACTTTTTGCAATTTTGTTTGCAATAAAAATCTAAATGTTTGTGCTACTAATTTGGAAATATTTGCGCTCATTTATGATGGTAAATGCAACTTTTCATATAGATCATGGACTATAATCTGACATCAATTAAGGATGAGGCAGCTGTTTAGTCCAAGTAAGAAAGTTTTTGACAATTTTTGAGAAAAACCTACAACAAACTCCCAATTACTGTATGTATCAGTGCAAAAAAGTGCAGGGATTTTTTTTTTTTTTACCCCTCCAGGGGGTCTCTTTGTGGGCTCTAGTGTCCCTTATATGACAGTAGGCTGACAGGAAACGGGGAAGGAGAGGGGGGAAGACATGCGGCAAATGTCGTCGGGTCCGGGAGTCGAACCCGCGACGGCCACGTCGAGGACTGAAGGCCTCCAAATACGGGTCGCGCCAACCGCTACGCCACCACGGCAAGCCCGGATTTGTTGATTTTGCGTGAATTTCCACGATAATTCTCAAGATACTGGATCGACTGATAAAATTTGGCAGTAAATGGATAAAAACTGCCTTGATTTGACTGATAACATAATATTTGAGCACACTTAGTGAATCCAGAGGGCCACATAAAAAGATATGGCGGACAGGATTTGGTCCATGGGCCTCAAGTTTGACACAGCTGGATTGAGACTTTTTCTTTTTTTAAACACAGACATAAATGTACTAAATTACATATGCATTTGATAACTCTGCACCAGAACAGCACACTTAAATACACCGATAGCTTCATAAGCTGGTCATACATGTAAAAACAACTTTAATTAGTAAGTAGGACTATAAGAGATAATGTAAAATAAATAATAAAGAAACTGAAACTGTCAAAAAATACTGTGGTCAAACATGTAAACATAAACTGCAACAAACCTTCTTTCATATAATTCAGAAAGTGAAATTAGGAATTCTAAATACAATGCAAAAATAAATAACGCATAGAATTAGACTGGGTAGATCTGCATTTATGGATTGGGCAAAATGTCACAATTTTCTTTTTCCAATATTGGGACAGATACACCGATATTTGTAGAGATTGGTGCATTTCTAAAAAAAAATACATAGACACAATTTTTCCCCTATTCTTTAATAATAAATTAGGCAAACATGTTTAATCATTAAGCCAAACAAACCTGTTTTAAAAGTATGGAGTACTTCCGGTGACATTTTGCCTTTTTTTTTTGTATAAAACAAAATGCTATTCAATTAAAACATACTTTAAATGGTTTTAAGTAAAACTTTGTCAGCTTATACTTTTATGAATCCCCAAAATCGTCACTTGGGGAATAAAAACAGAATATTTTTGAGGAAGGAGGCAGACAGACTCACACGGATGGCCCCAGGAGGAACAACCTGATGGCCCTCCTCTGATCATCTGTGTGCTGTGGACATCGATGAGACCTGAAGGGACACAAGGCGGCATTATCAATCAATCCAAGTGCTTTTCTTTTCGCCAACATGTCCCCTCATGTTCATCTTTTCTAGGGCTGCAACTAACAATTATTTTAGTAAATGAATAATCGATTATTCTGATGATTAATCTGCAGATTTTTCATTTAACGATTTACGCTTACTTATTAGAAATGCATTAAAAAAATACAGACATCAATAATTCCATTACTTTTTTTAAGTATGAAACATGTTGTTGTCTACAATCCAATAACGGCATTCCTTTAGAGAATCCTTTGCATCAAAAAATGCATCGGTTAAACAAATACTGCCCCACACAGTGACTACCTTGTGCACATCCTCTTGGTATGCTCAGAGATCACCCCACATTGCTGCAGAAACACATCACTTTAATTAACAATTAAAGTTAACAGTGACCAGAAACATTAATGCAAGGTGCCATGAAAGATGCTCACTGTTGTTAATAAAGATCTGATTTCATTTGGTCCCAAGCTTTCATAGCTGATGCCAGCGTTGTAGTTGTACTGCTGAGAAAGACAAAACCATCTGAAATCAGGACGGAAAAATATAGAATAAAAGTCACAAATGTCTGAAGATGTGTTACCTTGTAGGGATCCGAACTAAGGCTAGTCCCAAGCTCGCCTAAATGACACAAGAAATACATCTTAATGTACTATAATTTTAAAAAATGTGTTCAATGACGTTTAATTTGTAAAAGTAGCTCTCCATTTTCACTTTACAAAGATGTAACTTTTTCATGGTCCCTTGTTTTAAAACTCTGACTCTTAAATTTGTGACAGAAATTTTACGGTATTTAATAAGCAAAGTTGAAAGTCAAATTAAACAAATATGTGTAAACGGGGTTTAAACAATTAGCAAAATAAAAACTTATTCATGCTTAATCAGCATTTAAAATAAAAACAAACAAAAACATTTTCAACACTCTAAAAAATTTTTTTTTTAATTCGCAAGCATTATAAACTAGTTTGCTTTTTTTTTTTAAAAAGCAAAACCTTTTCTGTTCTCTTTCATATCATCTTGACTGTAAGATAGGTTACAGATTATTAACTGAGATTAATCTTTTCCACTAAAACAGAATCTACTCTTCTGAGCCACTCACCATTTTTATGTTTCAGAGATTTGGATCTTCTTGGAGAGTTCTGATTCTGCAAAAGGAAGATATTATAATTATACTTCTACCTGCAATCAGAAAACGTTTACTCTGTGCCTAAACACTACAACTAATTTACCTTATCTGGCCTTCTCTTCTTGGCTGCAAAAGATGCATGATAAATGTGCTTAGTACGTATCAGCATTAACAGAGTTATCTATGACGATTTTTAGGTTCTCACCTTTCTTTTCCGCTCCGTACGACCAATCATTGTCGTTAAGGTCGTCGTTATCTTCCTGATCACTCTCAGATTTGCTGATGTTGTTATTGGTGGCTAATCTTTTAAAACCAAACAATTAATGAGATAACATAAAAGTTCAGAATTTAAAATGAGACACAAATCAGTTCCAATCATTCCTGACTGACCTGCGGTTAGCGATGCGGCTGCTGTTGCGTCCCATGCCCAGACATTTTTCCAGATGAGGAGCAAAGCGAGAAGCTGCTATTAACCTTTTACAGTTGGGACATTCACACTCTTTATTCTTCCACTGATTAAACACCTGACCAAATATGTCCACTCCTGGCTGATCCACTATTTCTGAAGGAATAAACAGATACATATATGGTAAAAGAACCTGGTGACAGAGTGGAATTTTTTTTTACCAGAAAACACTAGAAGGACTGGCCACCAACCAAACTCCTTTATGCTGTCTTGGTCCGTTTCATCCAAGAAGAAATAGCCCTGTTTAACGGCGCGATGCACCTCAAAACACAGGCCCAAACACGCATCTTCCACCAGCTCAGAGTACACGTCTTGGATCAGGGCCTGCAAAATAAACAATACAAAGTGCAAAATAGGGATTAAATATTCAAAAACAAACACAAAGAAATCTGTTTGAGGAAGAATCACCTCCAGCCTGGTGTTGTCTGGGCCAGAGAGGGGCTTTTCCTCCATTTTCATTTGAAAATCTGTGATGGACCTCTGGACTTTAAGATGCTGACCTGGGAACATAAAGTCAGACTTAAAGATACTTTGCAGTCATGTATTTTTTTCCAATAATAAATCCACACTGACCCCATAAAAAAAAAACATCTGAGCATTGGAGCTTTACTTTTGACAAAGCAGGACTTTTTTTAAATACAATATTTTCAAAACACCATCAAAGCTGCTTTAGGATTTATTTTATTGATGAAATCACCAGAGGCTGAATCGAGCTGTTTGCAGAGTGAAAGTCTTTCTTGTTACAACATTGTCAACTTTATGTGTTTGACTCAGATTATGTTCAAACCATTATTGTTGCCAACATACATGGCGAACCTAAAGATAATTAAAGCCTTCAGAACTTTAAATGGCACAAATTGATATTCTTGTTTGACGTTTTCCATTTAACTCCCAAGATCATTAAAGAACTCATTAAAAAAAAGGAAAACAGGTCATTTCAAAAGAATGCTACCTGTGATGTCACCAGAGACATGTGTGCTTTAAAGAGTGTTTATTAGATGACAGATTTCTTTGAATAAATCACAACTTACATTAGATATTGACATTAATGTAATATTATTCCACATGTGTCAAACTATACCTTAAGTCAGTTTGATTTATTCAACAGATATGTCTGATAAGTAGCTTACAGAGTCCTAAATTTACTGTGAAATCACAGATTAAGTCAAACTGACATCAGGATATCTAGATTTAAAGTAAAAAGATGGATAAATTGCTTCATTTTGTCAAACATAAGAGATGGTTTAATCATATATATGGCATTATGTCGATTAACATACAATAAAACCCTGCCATTCATTTAAATAAAACGCAAAACTCACCTAAAATAATAAATACGGCAGTTATCTCATCAAAATCAATAACAACAATCATATAAACGTTTCTAAAAATAAAATAGATGCATTTTTAACAGTCACTTACCTGTCGTTTATGGTTTTTAAACGCTTGTCATCACCGTTTATTGGCTAAAATGAGCGTTACTATCTTCCAGTCCTGTTAGTTTGATACATTAGGATTTAATTTTGACAGGGTTTAAGCGACGCAAGCGAGAAGAATTAATGAAGCAGCTGAGACCGAATTACAAATTAAACAGAAGGTGTTTCCTCTTACCCCGTCATACCAGAAACTCAGCCCGAATCTGGCAGTTTTCCCGAGGTAGCCAACATAACCGGTTCCGTCCACATAAACTGTACGACGAGCAAATAAAAAATAACTGCTCCTAGGCTGCCGCCATCTTTAATGCTGCAGGTAAAACAGTTTCCGCGTTTAAAGGGGAAACCGTCGCAGGTGTCAGCTAGCTAAACTCAGACGTTAAGAAACCAGTTTCACCGAAGAGGCCAACAGAAAAAAAAAACCCCGCTGACAAACAGGAAGAGGATAAAAACATTAGCAACCCACTAACTTCCGGTTTCGATTTCACAAATAAAAGTTTCTTCTTTATGAAACTGACATGCTTTTCAATAGACTTTGAGAGAGTTTCTTGTCAGCAATATTTAAAATGTGCTCCTATTTAATGTTTAGGATTTAAATGTTTAGATTTATAGTCCTAACTACCGTAATCTCAGCAAGAAGTGCTGACCAGCCAATATATGGTTTCTACTCAGTCTGTCAATTTATTGTATATGTGCAGCAACCATATTGGATTTTGCAGCTGGGATTGGTGGAGAAGCTCCGACTTTTATTAGCTTCAGGGTGTATTCGAGCTGAATTTTTCAGCTTATATCTGAGCAATTTTTCTTTTTCATTATCTTATTTCTTAGCAACACACTTCTCACAACTCAGGAATTAATGTAGTTAGTATTGGTATTATTTTGTAGGCCTGAAGCAGAAAAGTTTCAAATGTTACTTATATAAAGAAATAAATTTTAAAATGTTGTATTTGTACATTTGTTTACATCCAATCCAATGTTTTACTCTGACAATCCACATCCAGTTGACAGTCACACTGGCATAGAGGAGATTTGACCCTCACCCTGCCAATGTGAGATGCTTACATTTTTCATGATCTTTCATTTTATGTAGCAGTTTTCGAAACATATTTTGGACATCTAAAAAGCAGTTAAAACAATAAAATTATAAAAATGTACCAGAAAAAAAAGTGAAAATCTAGAGATTTGATCCCTTGAAATCATATAAAATCAATTTGTTATGATTTATTAAAAACAATCATTGCGAACACTGACGTTGCTTAAGTACTGCCCTAAAAGCAGTACTTAAGCATCATCTTAAGTACTGCTTAAGTACTTTAATCATTTAACTAAATGATTAAATGATTGTATTAAAAACAATCATTGTGAACACTGAAGTTGCTTAAGTACTGCCCTAAAAGATTCTTGTAATTTATTTAAAAATATATATAAAGTATATATTTGAAATAATAATAAAAAAGATCTTTAAGAATCTTGGCTAAGAAAAACACATGGATGCTTTTTGTATCACATTTTGTACTGTTCAGGTGAAAATTGCTGGCTCTCTTATTCATACATTACCAGAATTACATTGGATTCCCATTTCATCTGGACTTGTTGCTGTAATTTGAAAGCTCAGCTTATCTGCTTCCTCTTTAAGCTAACAAGAGTGACTTTTACATTAGACTTCAATAGTTGATAGTCTACAATAGATAGCTGCTCCTTATCCACAATCGGTTAGCTGAGTCTGAGCACCTCAATTACAAGCTAACGCTAAAATAATAACCATGGTTTCAGGACATAGGAAGTATTTTAAAACTAGTTAAAGAAATGTTCATCAGTTTTCTATGTAGAAACTCAGAAGGATTAGACTTATGAATAAAAAAAGAGAAAGAACAAGACGTAGCGTATGCACCTGCCCATTCACTCACTCTTAAAGAAAATAGACATACTTTTAAGGATAATCTTTTTATTTGCCCAAATACTTAAACTACAAGGACATAAGAACATCCTCCGCTATATAAAACATCAAATCCTGTCAAATGATCAGCAGTACAAACTTGTAAAGCTTTGCTGTCATACATATCTCTACAAACCAACATAGGGGAAGAGAAGAAACAAGTAAAACAGGTGACCTTGAACTAAAAACTCTCCTCCCGTGAGTGGAAGACTCACTGGCCCTGGAAGTCACAGAAGAGGGATTGCGAAGTTAACGTACTAACAAAACAAAATCCACTCAATAAAAAAAACAAAAACAGTATTTACAGAAAAATTACATTTTTTTAACCCCAAATTTTCAGGTAACTCAGCTCCACCCAGCAACTCCCTTTGTGTCAGTCACTTGTTCCCCTCCTCAAGTTACTTAAATAGCCCACGCTGGTTTTTGTTGCAGTCTGTGATACAGTCAAAATATTCCATCACATACAGATCAATAACAGAGTAATCAATCAAAATAAAAATGATGGAAGTTTTGTCCATTATTACGGAAATAATGACACAAATTAGGGAAGGTTGAGATCCAAAAACTGAACAATATGTACATTCATGGTGTTGGTATGATGCCCCCACACAGGCACGAAGATGCACGCTGTAGTCACATCTCGGTTTGCAAGAAAACAGCAACAACAGCAAACATTAAAGCAAAAAAGAGAAATACACACGCACACATCGTCGTATATACACAGTAATGTGAATGCGTGCACACAAACTCAGAAGGACAGATTTACATTAAGTGCACACTTTTTAGGAGGGGGGCGTTAGACAAAACCCAAAGTCATGACAGCCACTGAAATAAACAAAACTCAATTTAAAAAAATTAAACCATTCAGGTCCTCAGCAGAAGATTAATGCTCACAAAAACCTGGAAGCATATAAACAAAATAATCAAAAAAATTCCAAAGGTATATTGTTTAAAAAAAAATACTAAAAATTAAATGTAGACCACTGCAAAAATGGCTCCCTTTGAGGTCCAGACAAACTGCTGAAACAACCAGAATTGTTTGAAGACTGATAAATGAATTCTATGAGACATGTTGTTTTGGAGACAGACCTGGGTGCTGTGATGATACCAAATATTTACACCTGGAAATAAATGTATTTTAAACCTTCTGATTAAACTTCAACATATGACTGTGAATTCCAACACAGAAAACACATTTTGCAACACAGAAAATCTGTGTTGCAAAATGTGCAAAAAAATAAAGAAATTACTAAATATTTACAGATGTTTTTACATTTTATGGATCATGTTAGATTATTTTGTAAAAACTGATTGTTGCAGCGATAATTTCCAATGTTTTGTGGATTGAGCTAAATGCGTTTACCAAAACTTACAGCAATTATTGTATTTTCACTAATGTGGAGTAAAGGTTATGCCAAATAAATTATTCATACCCTTGTCAGATTTACATTTAATGCACAAAGTCAGTCAGCAATTGTTGGAGGGGTTTGTTTTCTGTAATGCCAAAACATTACATTTGTCCACTGGCTATTAAAAAAGGATATAAATAATTTTCAGCGTGCTATGTCTTGTTAAAACGGAAATAAAGATCTTTATCCCCCCTCGCCCAAATGTGACAAAACATTATCCTCATTACATAACGAGAGATGCCTGCATCAGTTCAAATCAAAGCCAAACGTCTCGACTGAATGAAAATGCCTTTAATTTGTAAATCTGCCAGCGGTATAAATGAGTTGGAGCCCATCCACTCTGACGGAAAACATGCTAAATCTACTGAGAAGACAAGCAACTTCCAGTGACAGAAAAACATTCTTAATGGCTTGACTTCTAAACAAAATACCACCGTTATAAGAACCAAATCACAAAATCTACATCAAATGAAAACATGGGGGGGAAAAAAGAAGTAAAAATTAAAAGAAACATTCTAAAGAGTGCAATTATTCAGTGCCCTGCACATGCTCCCTGCCCCCCTCTTCATAAAGTGATCCACCGAACTGTTCTTTGGCTCTGAAGCCTGTTCTGTCCACAACCTCCTTGTCAGGAAAAAAAATACTGGAGGGAAACTGATTACCTGATACATTTAACTCTAACTTTTACTATAGAGCCTGCAAATAAAATAACCAAACTCGGAGAAGAAATGTTCATGACATCACCAAACCAGTGGGATGCTGTTTTTGGTATAACGTCAGCTGTGACCGTCACACCCGGGAGGGAATCGGACTGACTTCAGGGCCGGGCTTCCTTCTGGAGCAGCAACGTAAACGGGGTGTAGGATAGATGAAGCGATGCGGAGGGGAAGGAGAGCTCCCTCTAGTGGGAGGAGAGCAGGGTTGGCACAGTGGCAGAGCTCCCTGGACTCTTGGCTCAGCTCAGTGCTGCTTTAGTTCGTCTCTGGGCGGCGGCCATGTTTCAGTCCGAATCCGACTCTGACAACTCGGCGGAGTTAGAGTCGCTGCTGCTGTCATCGTCCGATTTGTTTTCTTTGTCATCCACCTCATCATCATCATCATCGTCATCGTCGTCATCATCATCATCGTCATCTTCATCGTTCTTTAAACAGAAAAAAATATGCATTCATGGTTTTTTTTTTTTAACTCGATACTTTTAAGTGATTAAAGATTTCGCTCACATCATCGTCGTCTTCATCTTCATCATCCTCCTCACTGGAGGAGTCTGCTTCAGACGAAGCCTTCTCCCGCTCTTCATCATCGTCATCCTCCTCTTCCTCAGTGTCCTATCAGAAAGCACAGTTTTAGGCTAGGGAAAACGAGCTTCATGACTTTGGGCGAACAAACAAACTCAAAGACTCACAGATTTCTTAATCTTTGCTTTGGCGCCTCCTGGTTTTGCTGGAGCTCTTCTTTTCTGTGAATCAAATGCAAACAAATTAAGATTTCAGCTGTTCAAAATGACAAAGAACTTAAAAGAAAGCACTTTAAAAGCAAACTGCTGATGCGAGAGGTAAAGACTTACTTGGGAATTGTATTCTCTGTACGTATTTCGCTCTTGTGAAGACAAGCTCTGTTGGCAGATGAGATGTAGGTAAAGCAAAAATCTGTAACGCTAACTTAAAACGTTTTATGTTTAATTTAGAACAGTTCTTACAGCGAGCCACTGTTCCAGGAGGACTTTGTACTGCTTCTGCTTCTCCTCGGCGATCTTCTTGTAGCGGTCCTTGTCCTTCAGCGGCAGCCTTTGCCACCGGCTGCCGATCTCGGTCATTCGCTCCTTCATCGGGAGGTGGTTCAGCTCGCCGTTAGACAGCATCTCCTGGGAGAACTTTTGGTATCCGTTTCTAACAAGATGAGATTTTATCAAAGTTTTACATCCCTTTATAGTCATTTAAAACAGAAAACTGTCACGTTGCAAACTTACGACGGCGGTTTTTTGGGTTCTCCTTCGAACTTCATCTTCTTCAAAGGTGTGACGACGTTAGCAGGAGATCGCATCTCACACAGATCTCTCTGTTAAACACAGATGAGTCAGTTTAGTTCCTACTGGTCCATTTGCAGATGTTCTCACTAAAAGTTCACAAATTTCAATGTATTTTACATGATAAATGAGTATAATTTGAATATTTGATTTCAAAATTTAGACTTTCTATCTTGTCATCAACTCTGAAATGCTTCAGTGTATCGGCCCAGCACTTCAGAATTATGCACCATTTTGTTTCCTACCAAATAAAATGCATTTACTTTGTGTTGGAAATAAAATTACATCTTACTTCATATCTTTTCTGGTCTTCTGCAGCTTTTTTGATCCACATGATCTTCTCCTTTTTCTCCATGGTGCTCCACACCGTTTCCATGGCTTTATGTGCCTTTGGTCGATCATTCTGCAATGAAAAGGGCTCGTTTAAATTTCACTGGTGGAAAAAGTAACGAGAGAAACTAGAAGGTTGTGTCTCTGAAGTCATTCGGACCTTAAATCTGGCAACGTAGTCCCCTATGACACTCTGCTGCCAGATTTCCTGAGCCGTTTTGGGCGGATCCGGCAGGCGACTTCTGTCCTCCCTCTCTTTCTTCTCAGACTCGGCTTTCAGAAGTGCCTCCACTCGTTTATACTTCTCCTGAATCACAAAGAGAAAGAAAAATAGCAGAAAATGTTATAACAATGATTTGTCGAGATGTTTATTTTAATAATTTTATGCAGAAGACACGCTACCTTCTTCTTATCAGGCAGCTCGTTCCACATGCGGGCCAGGAGTCTGGTGAGCTCGCTGTCAGGAATGTCGGGTCGCTCCTGCTGCAGCTTGGATCGCTTCTCCTCAGCAAATATGAACATGGCAGAGATGGGCCTCTTGGGTTTCTCTGTAGTTGCCTACAAATTCAATGCAAATGAGTAAAGAAAAAGAAAAAAGAGACAAAAGAAAGAATGCTAGGTTTACCTTCGTTTTAGCATTTTTCTTTTTAGAGGCAGGGCTGCTGGCTGCACTGTTCTTTTTAAGACCAATCTTATCCTCCCCCAGAACTCGCTGCTGCTCCTTCTCTGACAAGGTCTGAAACAATAAAAGCAATACTTAGTTTCCAGTTAAAAATGAAATGCTTACCGAGAAAATAACAGAAAAAAAACACACTGGGAACTCACACTGAGGAATCTGTTCATCTCTATTTCATACTCCTTCTTCCTCTGGATGAAAAAAGCAAAAGGAATCAAATAAAAACCCGTGAAGAGATTCGGACGGGGATTTTTCATGATTTGCTGTCGGACTGACCTGTTCGCAGCGTTTCTGGAACGCATCCTTATCGTTCTGCTTCAGGAGCTTCCACCGCTGGCTGCACATAACCATGCGCTCCGTGCTCGGAACGTCCTTCATGTTGGACATCAGCTCGGCGCAGAACATCGAGTAACCGTTTCTAAAACATTCATACGGGATTTCTGAGTAAGTCTGTCACAGCAGCTGGATGGAGAGCTTCGTACGGTCGGAGCTTACGGAGGTGGTTTGTCGGGCCGGCCATCGGACTTGTCTTTGAGGTGCCGCTCCGCCTTGGTCAGGGTGGACTTCACAAAGTCTCCCTGGCTCATGTTCAGCTCCGGGTGCTGCTGGATGTATTCCCGCATCGCTTCCTAGAAAAACAAAACGTAAAACCATTAATAAAAACCAACCTAAACTATTGTGCAGACCCACCATGTTGGAGTTAACCAAATCCTCGCACCTCGTACAACTTTTGCTGCTCCAGGGACTTGCTAATCCATTTGAGCCTCTTTTTGTCAGACAGCTGCGTCCACTGCTTACCAAGACTGTCCTTGATGTCTTTGGTGGTCGCCTGGTTGTGAGACACAAACGGTCAACATCTTTCAGAAAGCACATTTCCAATAATCAAACTGGATTGTGGGAGTTTCAGACTCTCTGGCTTACATCAGGGTGCGACTTGAGGAACGCCTTTTTTTCATGGTTGTACCACAGCTGTTGGGGCGTCTTGGGCTTTTCTGGGACATTTGAACCTTTCTTAGTCATGCTCTCCATGAGGTCTGGATGGTCTTCCCTGTTTGCACACATTATCAATTTAAGCATTTAATAACTAAAGGCCCAAAACTACACACAACAACAACAAAAAAAGCCTCATATTAAATATATTAGAAATAAACATGCAAAAACTATTGCAATTTTGTATTAAATAAAAGATTTAATAAATATTAAAGGCCAGCATATTTTATATTCCTCATTGGTTATTTATACTTTATTGGTCTTATTGCTCATAAATCTGGGGAAATGCAAGTTAAACAACCACTGATATGTTAGTTAATTGAAAAAAAATAGCTATAGGCTTACCAAGAAAGTGGGATATCATGAAGCAACTAATAAATTATTTTTAAAAAACTACATTAGTAATTCTTACCTGAATTTCATCATGCTTTGCACAAATGTTTCCTTATCACGCAAGAAGTCTTCTACATACTTTTTCTGTTGAAACAAAAAGGAAACAAGTTTTGGTTAAAGTGAATTCACAGGTTTAAATGTAAAAATGAAACTTTAACTTTAGACAAAAAAAAACAACAACACTTAACTGACCTTCTTTTTGTCAGGGAGCTCCCTGTACTTCTTGGAGAGGATCTTAGTGAGGTCCAAGTTGCTCATTTCAGGATGCAACTTTGCATACTTGGCCCTCTTTTCCATGAAGAAACGGAAATACGGAGTCAAAGGCTTCTTGGGAAAATCTGGGTGTTTCTGTGTAAAGACAAGATAAAAAAAAAAAAAGTCTGAATTTTGAGCTTCACTTGCATAGCTTTGTAGTTAAAAGTATTGAGTGCAACTCACCTTTAATTTCTTGCCTTTGTAAGGGTTCTTGATGTAGTCCTGGGCATCAAATATCAGCTCTGTTAGAGTTCTGAATTTCCGGATCTTTATGAAATGAAAACACATAGGTTGGTTCTAAATGCGGTCTCCTCTGAACATTTAGTCTGAGATTGAAGTCATTTAATGTGGCTCACCTCTTTTGAGACTTCCTGCCATTTCTGCTTGCACATCTCTGCTGTGTAGGAGTTGAAGGCTACCTTCTGCCAGTCCAGGTGGGACTCGGAGGTTTTGTATTTTGTCAGATCCTTCTGAGGCAGAGCCACTTTCATGGAGTCCAGCAATTTTAGGAGGTCATCCTGCGCCCACACTATGATCACATTACAAAAGAAGAACAGAAATGTTATTAAAGATATGGATGGGCAAAAACAATGGTATGAAAAGGTTTGAAATCAACAGAGCTGTTGGAGAATCATACCTTGGTCCTGGGCCACCACCTCCATGTCTCCATTCATTTGTGATTATAGTCTCGAATCTGCAAATAAAGACAAACTTTTTGACAAACTAACCTCAAGGTTCTAGTGAATATTTATTTCTGGGATGTATTTAGTTCACTTTTAATGCTCAACTACCAATATTTACTGTATCTTTGCTTTAAACTTATGTATAAAATCAAAAGTACTCTAAATACGGCAATTAATCACTTAAGTAACAATGAGAATCGAAGATTTAATAGGCTGTTTACATAGTATTTTTTACAGACATTTCCAGAATTCGCATCTTATGTGTAGCTTTTTTTTAAAAGCATATATGCTCATTTTTTAATGAATTTACTGCAATTTATGTCCATTTTAAATACCAAACCTGATTTTTTTTTTTTACTAAACTACAATCAGAAGGATCAATGGGTGGATAGAAAGATCATGGACAAACTCAACAGTCCGGAAATCAAAATATTTTTCCAAACTTACCCAGACCTGGTAAATGTTTAAATAAATGTCCAGGCAGTTAGTGTAAGAAAATTAATTTGCATCAAACTTTTGTTTAAGGAGATCCAATTTGCTTCAAATTGAAGAAATGCTTGGAATACAAAAGGGGTTTCAACCAACTAATGTGATTTTATATGAGTATAAATTATTAATTAAAAAATAAACTGTTTTTATTCATTCGTGTATTGGCTCCGTGGGATCTCAAAAACGAACAAACTGAAAAAAAATTCAGAGCCCTTAAAAAAAAAAAAGTGGTCAAATAAGTTGTTTTTTTCTAATCATTGTTTAAAAAGTAGATTGCGAGTTATCAATTTGCGGATTAAAAATAAATGCATTTCTTTGTGAATGTAAATCTGCCTCTGCATGATGTTTTATGTTCATTACACCGCCCCTAAAACGTTTACGCTACATGGTGAGACATAGGCTATTGCTTGTGACGGCTTCAAATCTCAAATAACACTGCGGAGGGCTTCAAACTAGCACAACTAGCTACGACAACAGGAGTCTCAGACGATCCTTTTTTTCCGTAACCGGAATTTGGCGAATTAGCTCTGTCCTTATTCCACAACAAAAGTATCGTGGACAGACAGCAGCGACCATTTTCTCCCTCGGTCTGCTCGGTAATGGAGGATTTTTCTGTCGGAGCGGAGTTTTTGGGGAGGATCTACGGAAGGAGGAAGCGAATAGACGTGGACAGACAGGCAGCTGTAGGCGACCAGCTGACCACGGACTGGGGGATCTGCTTTCGGTCTCCGAGAGGCAGGAATGGTGGCTTGGAAGCACTGCAGCCAAATGCGCCACTCGGAAGAGGCGCCTCCTCACCTTGGATGCGGCTCTAGCTCCTTCATGCGAACCTTTTAATCGTTTTTTGTTCTCTGTAAACCTCCAAAAACACACAGGGAGGTCGAAGTAATATTTGTTTGAGGTAAAAATGAGCGCTTTTACGTATTTTGAGAACACTTTAGTCGTGTTTTAAACGTAACATGGCGGATCTGTGGAGCAAAACCGAGAGCATTCTCCAGCGAGGCGTAGCCGAGCTGTGCTTCCATGATGGCGGATGCTCGTTGTTCGTCTTGTCCTTGATGGCCCCAGCTCAAACGCGTGACCTAGCTCGATTAAAACCACTTATATTAACATGTATGTTAATCCAGAAACTAAATTATATAAAACCTGCCATCGAGTTTCGTCAATTTCAACCAAAAGTACAACATATGGATGTCTTAAAAATGAACTACAACGGTACTAACTACACAACCAGACAGCTTACCATGTGGAAAAATAAATGTACATTCAGTTGACTTGTAAAGTCAGATTTTTATGTTATAAATTTCATTTAATTAGATTTTTCTGTTCTCCGTGTATGATTTGGATTACATTAGTTGGTATTTACAAAATTATCAATTTTATTTCAGTGATATCTCGCAGAATTATAGGCAAACAAGACCAAGATTGGGTAACCTTTTTCAGTTGAAATGACCTGCGAAGCCGCAGAAAGAGATACAAAAAAAAATCTAAATATTAAACGGAAAAACACCACGTTAACCTAATTTTTTGTTCGTTAATTTTAGTTGTATCATCAGCAAACGGACCAGAACATAACTGCCGAGAAAACGCGGATCCTAAATGCTCGGTTACATCCCAGAAAGGACGCTAAGATCGGAGTATGAGCAGCTTCTCTGGCGCGGCAAAAACAGCTCCAGGTCCGCCATGCTTCAGCCCCGCTCTGCTGTGTGAGGAAACCTACCGTGACAAGGTCCAATGGCGCACTGCAAACACTGACAACGGAGCTTAGAGCTAAAGCCGGGGCGTTGCAGCCTCCCTTCCCCTACACCCGAAAAGCGCATAAGCAAGGACGAGAAGGCGGGTTCTTCGAGCTCGGTCGTCGCTGGTGGTTCTGGGCTACGGTCGGTGAGAGAGAGTGAGGGGGAGAGGGAGGGCGAGTCTCTGTACGGTGAGATATTAAACCGAGATCCCTGATGGCTGGCCGAGAGCGGCGGCTAGCTGTTCCGCCAACAGCCGCATGGAGGTCTCGGCGCGGAAACCACGGCTCGTTCCCCACGCAAACCCCACAGTTACATCACAAATGTCTCAGTTTCGATGAAAGTGTTTTTGCTTAAAGTAGTCGTCGGGTGCCCTTTTTTTCAGTAAAAATGAAACATACCTTCGGGTCTTACAACGCGGTTCTTCCCCACTGTTCGGGATAAGTAATTCGGGTATGGCCGACCTCGTCTGTACCCTTCCACAACGGTCGGTCTGTTTCGGTGCTACAAAGAAACTGCCGTGCGAGGGGCTTTAAATGACAACCGGCCCCACAACTAAATGCTCAACTGCAAACTTTTCAACGGTTTTTGTACGAGCTTCTCGGTAGTATATCTGTGAAACCGACCGAGTTTTGTGGTGCCTTACCTGTTTCGTTGTGAGCCAGTGTCGCTGTGGAGGAAGAAGGGGAGGGTTGAACTATAGCCAGCACTGCGCCGTCGATGCTGGGCTCCAGTCCCCGCAGAGACGGTCCTTCCCCCCGCCTCCATCTCACTCGCAGTCTCCCTCCACTCAACGCGCAGCAGCTCGCCCCTCTCCATCCAACCATTTCGCTGCGCCGGCTCAACACCATTTTTTTTTTTGTTGCGGTGGCGCACCGTTGATTTTTTTTTTTAATAAAACCGAGCACGATTACTGTTTCTCCCCGAGGCCGACCCTGTTACATCTCCGAGGCGAAATTTTTTGCACCGCGGGGGTTTTAGCAGGCAACTCCGGGTCCCAGGAAAGCCAAAGTTGCAGCTCTCTGGTTCTCGTATTTAATGTTGTTGCTATTTAAAATCAAATAAAAATCAAATGCAATTTGTTGTTTGTCAGCATTTATTTCTCTTTTCCTGTGCTCAGGCGGTTTCCACCAGCTCCAAACCTCTTTTACTGAATTGTAAGCGGCTGTTTGACAGCTTCATTTTGGCCCAGTGTGTTTTTTTTCTTTTCAACTCCACCTTGTGTGTTTGTGGGCGGAACCCCCGGCTGTCCAATCCAGTCCGCCTGATTCATCGAAAACAAATGACTTTCAGGCACTCAGCCTTGTTAAACTTTGCTGTGTTCACTTGCTGTCGGAAAAATTGGAATCACATTATTTAAAAAAACAAAACACCTCTTTGAGGTGCGATTTTCTTAAATAAGTAATTTTGTAAAACTTTTAGTACATTTAGAACATCTAACCGCATAAAATATATTTATTATCCGGTTTTTATTTCTCACTTTTTAATTTAAAAGGTCGTCTTTGTGGTCACGAAATATTATTAAAGTATTAGCTAAATTCAACTAAATGTTTTTACCGTTTTCTGTTACATTTTGTAAAATAATAATAAAAAAAGATGGTATTATTAGAAATAAGTGCAGCTTAATCAATTGATTTTAAAAATTGTGAATACGCAGTGTGAGCTGTTTAATTGTGAGTGAAACGTTCATGCTTTTTGGATTTGGAGGTCACTATTTTTAAAAGTTTCAAAATAGAGGATTTGATATATGCATGATGTCCGTGAAAGCAGCATCCATCCTTAAATCCTTTCCTGTCTACTAACGGGATAAAAACTGAAAATAAATCGATAAATTTGTTTTATGCTGTTTCCAAGTTTCACTTATGAAGTCAAGCATTTTAAACACTGATTTTATTTGTATTAAAAATAACAATCCAAAGCAATGTACAGTTTAAGCACACACACGTTTGATGAACAATGTATTTTAGGTCATTTACAAGAATACTTTCCTGATGCTATGCTCCAGCATTTGATTATTTGACTAAAAATACATCTCTTTATTAGCTTCCCTTTATTGTTCATTGATTTTGATTAATTTTTTAAAGTAATTATACTCTAAAATCTCATATAGGCAACTCACATCTTTTTTTATACACATTTCAAACAAGAACAGAAAATACTATGACACACAAGAAATCAAATGGAGCAAACTTAATAAAAACAACTTAAAACATATTGTGAAAAATACTCCAGGCTGTGGGAAAAGGCACTAGTGAAAGTCACAGAAATTCCTATTTGTGATTATTTCAAAAACTTAGAAGAATAAATTAGCGTGAGCAAGAAAATCCTGTTAGAACAAAGGCAAATGCGACAAGCCATATATTAAATATGTACTGGAACGAAAAGGGACAAATGTTTTTATAGGGAAAAGTGCCTCATTTTTAAAACAAAAATGTCTCCAGTTAAAATACTGTTTTCTATATAAGCCTTTGCCTGGTTCATCAACAGAAACATTGCATGAATGCTGGATATGAAAAGTGATATTATAAAAATAAAAATGACAACAGTTTGTAATTACAATTAATGAGTGGTTTTTCTTATTGGCATATTGGTTTTTAAGCCAATCCATCTTCCATGTCTTCGTCATCGAATTTCACTTTGGCGTCATCTGCATCCAGCTGCAAGACAAACCCATCCATTAACAATAACACCAACAAAACAACTTCAAGATAACTTATGAATGAGTCTTGTTGGGAGGTTTTGGAGATGCAGCCCAGAACTTACGCATTTCATCTCCAGAGGAGTGAAGATCCGGCCGGTCATGAACATCCGCAGTGGGATGGTGAGAATGAGGAAGAAAGGCAGTGCCAATGAGAAGGGGCTCTGCTTGACAATCCAAAGGACGCCCAAACACACAATCTGGATCAGAGTGAAGATATGCATCCGCATTGTTTTCACCTGCAAAGATAAACAGACAGGATGAAGTTACTAAAGCTGACAAATCTCCCTCGTAGATTTTAATAAATCAACAAAAACGAAAGCCAACAGTCCTGAAAGCTTAAACTTGAATTAAAACAGTATTAGTACTTATAGTTGGGAACAACAACATGCAAAAGATACAAAATACACTTTAGAAATACGTAGCTTTTTCTGAAAAATGTGTCACAGGGTAAGATAAACCGTATTAAGGACTAGGAGTGATACCCTGGTAGCATAGGCGTCAGATGGATGGTATTTCTTGGGTGTAATGAGAAGCAGAATCCTGTCCCACATCTGGACACCATTTAGAGAGGTGATACCCATGTACAAGAAGATACCAAACAAGGCAGTCATTGGAATCATCCGCAGGATCGGTTCCATGAAAATCGAAACTCCTGAACAGTAAGAAAGAGAGTTGGTTATAAGAGGAGGAAACAGTTCTTCCATTCAAGCATGTTGAGAATGCATTAGCACTCTAGATGGCAGCACCTACCAACCATAAGGGCCACGATCAGACCACTGATCCTCTGCTCAATCACCTTCTCAATCACCGGTTTGGGGCCCTTAGACATGACAGTCAGAGCGTTGGCATGGGTGACAGACCGCACAGTGGCAGCACTCAGCCAGGGGACGCCAAAGATGGAGAAAATGCCGCCCATGGTGACCAGGAGGAGCAGGTCAAAATGAAAACCAGAGCCTTTCACCATCTTCCTCTCAGGTTTGCTCACAATCAACCTGTGAGCAAACAATAAAGAATTCTTTCACATTGTTCAAGTAGTTTATAATGGTAATGTATAGTGTATCCAACTTTACTCACGTAGTAATCTGGGACTCCATGAAAATGAGGATGAAGACAAGCACAGCAGGAACACAGCAGGCACCCATCATCCAAATAGGGAAAGGTTTTTTTTCTCCCATGGGGTTGATGACCCAGCCTCTGGATTTGGGGTTGGTCACTTCAATACCTTTTGGCACAACCAGTTTCTACAAAATAATGTAAATATTGGTTGATAAATACAAAAAGAAAGTAAAGATAAGGTTATTTTTGCAAAGTTTGAAAATTAATTTGTTTGTTTTATATTCTGCCATTTTTGAAGAAAAAAAAAATCAGGCTTCTTCATTCTAGCCAACAGTGGATTTATAAATATAGAGTTTGTGAAATTTTCTTAAATAAAAAACATCTAATCTGAGAAAACATGTCTAGGAAAGAAAATCAGAGATATACTCTCTCCAATAATACTCTGGGGAATTCTAAAACGTGCCTCAACACGTTTGTTGTGAATTGGCGCTATATATATACATATATAGCGCCTTATATATAGAACTGATCTGAACTGAATCCATACTTTAGGGCCACATGTAAAGGTTGATAAACAAGCTAACTAGTAAATGGAGACACTTTCTTTTTTGCCAAGCTTCTTCTTTCCCAGTGCAGACCAGTGATGTACACAACTGAACTTCAATTTGAGTCCAAGACTTATTCCTTAGTTTTTAAACAAATAGAGTTAGACAAAATCAAACAGTAATGCTTACTGCGGTTCATTTCAGATTTTTTTTTAGACATTTGCACATAACATACCTGAGTGTAAGCATCCTCAATGCTAATATCCACTGCGATCATGAAGAAGATGGCAATAGGGACTCCAAAATCTCCAATCAAGCGACGAATCTGGAGAGAAAATTAAAACATAGCCCTCCATCAAACCCAGGTCACTATGTAGAGGTGATTTTTAGAGTTTGTTCAGAACTTCTTCTTACCGGGCCTGGGAGGAAGGTACCATTTTTGAACTGACGAAGGAAGTATGCAATGAAGAAACAGCCGAACATAAGGCACATAGACAGCAGGGCAGTGTTGGGGTATGGCCTTTCAACCTCCAGCTCTTTAATGGTCACATTGCCATCTGAATGAATCTCCACGTGCTCCTTGACGACTGGATGGAAGGGGTTATCCAGTGTGTCATTAAGATGTTCGTAGTTCAGAATCAAAGGATGAGTTCTGAAGATCTGAACAAGAAAAGGGATTATAAGTCAGTTAGAGTTGATGAAAAAGAGAAATGATTGTTGGTGAGAAAGGGTGGAGGAATGAACTGTGGTAACCTTGATGAGCTTGGAAAAGGTCTCGTAGATGAAGATGAGTGAAATGAGGATTGAGAAGATTTCTTGGGTGAAGCGTGAAATGAATCGGACCAAGAAGCTGCCTTCCACGGCCACAACTACAACCACGATCACTACCAGCCACATACCCACCCAGATACGGCCCACAATGTATTCGATGCCTTGGGCTGTGCAGAACTAGTCCAGACAAAGAAAAGAAGACTTCAATGAGGACATTAGCGCTTTGAAAACATTTTCAGAAATCTTATTGTCTGATTGTTTATACATACGACAAAAAAAGCTTCTTCAAAAAGGAGCAGAGGTCCAGAAAATCCGATGATAAGGACAGGTTGGGCAGCAATGATGCAGAAGATCATACCCTGAACGCTGGTAGAGATCATAAGCTCTGAGACTCCCATCATTTTGTCTGTTTTGTCCGCTAAAGTGGATTTAAAGAGACCAACAAAAGCTTCAATCAGAGCCAGAGACTATTTTCAGCAACTACTATGGTCTTCAAACGCAACATAAGACATTTTTCCACTGTGGACTTTTTCTATTTACCTAGAAGCCCTCCGAAGGTGATGGCAGGTGACAGGGCAGCAAAGTAGATGAAAATGATGGCAGCAAGCACCTGAGGGTTCAGAGCGTCTATGTAGTCGCTGAGGTAGTGGCGGTAACGGCGCTTGATGTCTTTCACCATGCCACCAAAAGGATAGCCTGTACGGGCCAGAGGGTCTTCCTTTGGCCCTTCAGGAGCCGCATCTAAATGTAAACAAGAAGACATTCAGATGTTTACTTCATTTGGTCTGATTCTAAGTTCTCAATCATGGTCTACATTTTTCAATTTGCTACTTTTTACCTCAAAATTACAATTGTGAAGCACTAAAGGTGACCTACAATGCTTCCTTTAGCAGGTTAAGCTAGGTCTATGAGCTACACAAAACATGTTAATTAAATTTTTTGCACAAAATCATTGTTAGATAACAAGATCTCAGTGTGGTCAGTTCTGCCTATTCTTCAAAATTAGTTGAATTTTGACGTCTAAATCTAAGAGGGTTAAAATGTCTATATTCTTGTTGCAGTTCTGGTCAAAGATGCTAACCTGCGGCTTCTCCAAACATAAGGCGGGTGTCAGTGGGACGGAGTCTTTCACGCAGCATCTTCTTCTGGAAGTCAACTATTGACTCCAACATTGCCTTGTCCTGGATCTCAGTGGGAGGGATCACGATGCTGCAGTCCATGAAGTCAGCAATCGCTGTGTTCAACTCTTTCTCAGTTTGGGCAAGGTGAGCTTCCAGACTGAACACCTATCAGATGGGAGGGACAGATCATTTTAATCTGAGTTTGTTTTGACAGTCAGAGCCTATGATTTTCACTGTAGTTTTCTCCTACCCAGTCGGCCAGCAGAGCACCCATGGCACGCCCAATTTGAGTGTAGTTCAGTTCACTGCTGGAAGGGCCAACCATCATGAAGACAAAACGAATGGGGACCGAAGACTCGAGGATAGACTCCATCACCACAGTGTCACTCAGCCTGACAAAAGCCACCACGGGTTTCTGCAGGAGGTCGAGTACACCTGCAAGAAAACCTCTTTACGTCAGACATGGACCAAAAACATATACAACATACAGGGATAAAGCTGCATTTAAACAAACATACCTGTGAGGACAACTGAAGCCTCCATGTTGTCTGAGCTGTCTCTCTGCAAAATAAAGTAGATGAAGTATGTTAAAATATTCTATATGTTATACAAAGATGGACTAAAAGGTAAAATAATTACCTTCTTTACGACTGAAAATGTTTGCATTTGAATGTCTCCAGCTGGAGTGACCATAGGTCCCTCATTCTGACTGAAAGGACAAATTAAAACATGTTTAGAATGGCCTTGAGAGTTTATGCAATGGCAGGAAAAACAAAAACAAAAACATTCATACCTGCGTCTCAGTAGGAGAGCTCTCAGCAGGGAGTCTCGATCACTGGGACGGATTTCGCTTTTGCTGACCAGCTCGTCCGCTATTTTCTCAGCCACAGAGGCCAGGGTGCTGGCGTTCATGTCGAAGATGATGGCTCCTAAGATCCAAGGCTTGTGGTTACTACAGCTTCAAATAGTCCAACCAGACACAAGAAGTGTTTGGATGCTATTTTCTAGCTCTGTCACAGCTCTGAAATCACCTGAGTTCATCGCTCGTCGAACTTGGAGTAAGCTCTTAAAGGTGAGGTAGGAGACATGAGATGGACCCCATTGTCTGGTGTTGGGGTCAAGGTTTTCCTCATAGCCCACCCAACGGCTGGTTTCCTGCCAGATGTTGCCCTGGAGCTCATTTAACTCCACATAGGCCTGTTGAAAGAAACAGTAGGTCAAGCACTTTCCAACAAATTAGTGTTAAATCAGTGAAAAGAGTACTTTCCCCAGTAAAAATATCAGGTTTGTGTGATTAAAAAAACAGCACAAATCATCTCAAACGTAACACTGAAGTTTAATTTGCACAATTCATTTGAAAAACAAACATATCTGTTTGCATGTAGAGTAAAATACATAAAATGATGCAATGAACTGTCAAAAGGCATGTGATTAATCTTTCAGCTTTTAGTCTTCTTTACCATTCTCTACCATTAGTTATATTGGGTTTGGTTTCAAAGCAAATAAAGTCAAGCTGTACACATTTAATGAAAACTGTCATTGTTCCTACAATATACTTTTATTTTGTAAAAGGTTTATTGAATATATGAAAAAAGCTTTTCAATTATTTACCTTGTTTCATCTTTTTACATCACAAAACCTGACTTTTAACTGAAGTAAGTCCACTTTGGAGAACCTCTTTATACCAATTTTTTCTCCAGAAGAGTACACTTACCTGAGCATCCCCCCTGGTGGTGGCATTGGTATTCACGTTCAGAAACGCTAAAAATAAAGAGGCACAAGAGTGGTTCAAATGTGGGAAAATTCAATCAAATTTGCTGAAAATGAAAGCATACCATCTGAATCACTGGGAATAACAATGGCTTCCGGAGGAGGCTCAGTCTCTTTCTCTTTCTCCTCATCATTCCTTTCGACATCAAAGTTGTCGTTCAGGCCTTCTGAAGTTCTGATGGGTTTGGAGGTACAGAAACATGAGCTACATCCCCCACTTTGTACTCAGATGTTGCAAAACAACTGAAAAATGTTACTGTTGTCATTTCACAAAGATGCAAATCCATTCTTCATCATAGGAATGATTCAATTAAATTTCTAAACCTAATATACATATTTAAAAAAAATCCAGAATTGGTGCAATGCTTTTCATCAGCACAAGATGGCAGCACAAAGAGACTTGTTTATCAGCTACATTCTTATCTCTGATTGGCCCAGAAGACCATCTGAGTTCAAATGTCTGGGGATGTTTTCGAGCAGAATATAAAAAGCTGCTTACATTCTGAAAACAGGAAGTTATTTATTTTTGTTTACATAGTGTTTATTAAAAAACAGCAGAAGATTTTGTTAAATTCTCCATTCAGTTTCATAAAATATATTTCAGTCTATAAATGAGTAATTTCAAAGTCTAATTAAGAATTATATGCATATATATTTTATGCCTTTATTTTTGCATCTGTTTAGATAATCTATGTTTTTACTCAACAAAACAAATTCAAACAAATCAATGGTAAAAATTTTTTAAAAATTTATGAATCAAATGGTGCATAAATGCATCATAAACTACACACTCTTACAACCCAAAGGGCTTGAACTCAATAATTTAAAAATTGGGCCTTGGACTAGAATGATAATCTTATCAGAAACAGTGTGCAGAAGTTCTGTTGGGGCGCAGTGCTGAAGAAGGAGGCCTAAAGAACAAGCACTTACAGTTTTAAAGGAGAAGGGAAGGCTGGATCATTGTCTTCATATGACATGTCGCTGCCCTGGATAAGTTAGAAAATAATTAATTACTTTAAAAATTCTTGATAACAACTTCAAGTGTTTGAATCAGTAAAAATAAATACAAACCTCCTCAAAAGTGAAGTTGTTCTCCATGGATGTTGAATCGCCTCAGCTTCCAGCTACTTAATGCATTCCCTAAAGCAGAAAACAAATGAATTGACTCACAGAAGTTCTCTCTGGTAACTCAGAGTCAACAAATTCTCATTAAAGACCAGCTGTGTTAAACCTGGGACTTGATTTGATGAACTTATAATGGAAAGAACACATGATAACCCAAATTTACAGAGTTTTGCAATAATTATATCAAAAAAATCTTTTTTCTCTAATAATATTTGAGTATCATTACCAATGACACCAATTTTATTCAAAAACAAATGATCCGCCACCATATTTTTCATTCACAGTCTGTCTGTAAAGATGCCACACAGGTCAGATAATAAACTGGCCGTTGACAATTTGAAGCGCGATATAGTTTAAATAGGAGACTACAGAGTCTTATCTTTGGGTTACGCCCTTCAACCAGCCTCATATGTTCTCTTCAGTGGCAAGACAGTAAAAAAAATTACTTTTAGCTTCTGCAACTTTGCACAGAATTATACAATTAAACACAAAAACATTATATTTTTGTGTATTTTTGGACAAACAGAAAAAGGACAGGTTTTGATTGGCAAAATTAAAAATTTCTGTTGCGCATGGAGATTTTGAACCTGCTAACATTAACAGAAAAGGACTTTATCACTTTTAAAATCCACACACAAATATGCTTTTGCTTAAAAGTAATTTGATGTTTGCAACAATTTAAATTTATGGCATCAAACGCAAGTTATTTGCATATTTTAAAACAGCAAATCTTAAGGTGTTTGTCTTAAGTGCACTCTGTTGAAATTCTCGTTAAAAATAAAGCAAAGTAAACATTACTTATGACTAGTCTATAACCGTTGGTTGAAGTTTGCAAAAGATAATTTAAACTCAGACTTCTTGGTTCTTGTCCCCATTCTACTTTAAGACAGTCATCTTGTTTAAGATTTGCCTCCTTCACCAGTAATGCTATAAAAAACCATGTCTAAACCCCTGGCCAGAGGAGGCCACACCCCTACCTGAGTGCAGGTAATCCCACCTGGTCTCCAGCACTGGAAACAGGATGATCAGCGCCCTGTCTGCCTCGTTGAACCCGGAGACAAACTGACCTGGGATAGACGAAAAGACAAGTTCACTGAGGGGCCCGACGTGAGCGGGAACACCCACCTGAAAGTACGTCGGCGCTAAAGTGCAGGACCCCACAACCCCTGTGGTCGCTCAGCAGGGTGTATGACACACAAACATCTCTATCTGCCCCGGACACCTTGAGACAGGGATATCCCAGCCCTAATTTGCCTGCACCGCCCTTTCAGTGAGGACCAAATCTGAGGCCAGAGAGGCTCTGGACCTCATCATGTCCCAGGGGTCGAGAAAGGGGCAAAGTGTGGTTAGGAGAATATCTCTTTGCGTCATCTTGTTTACGAACTGGGGATTCCCTCATGATATCGATAAGAGATTGAAGGGGGTAGTTCCTGGTGATGTGATATGAAAACATTAATCTAAACTTAAATACATTACATAGCAACAGTCCAGCTCACTTGGTTCTTTCGGGTGCATGTGGGACAGGAGCAACAAGGCGAGACCTCCTCTGCTGGCTGGAGGTGTAGCTGGTTGCTAGGGACACACACAGGCGCATGATGATCCATGGACTGGAGAAAACAGAAATATATAATTAATTATGCTGAGAATTATTCACAAAACAAGCTAAAGCTGTTTCTGTAAAGTATAAAGTATGGAAAGCAGCTTAATTAATATAAAAAATTAACAAACATGCTTTTTTTCCAGGAGTAAAATTATCCATGTAGACAGAATGTGCAATAATTTATTTCATTTATATACATTGGTGCTCACATTTTTTGTGGATTCAGGAGAATATGCAGTAGAAAAAGATTCATACACCATACACCTAATTTGTACAAATAATAGTGCATTTGATTAGGATTTTATGTGATAGAAATAAAGCACAATTAAAAAGCCAAATGAAAAGAAGATATTAAAACACGTGTGTCAAACTCCAGGCCCCTGGGCCAAATCCGCCCCGCCATAGCTTTTCATGTGGCCCTCTAGATTCTAGACTAAACACTAAGTGTGCTTAAATATCATGTTATCAATCAAATCAATGCAGTTTTTATCTGTTTACTGCCAAATTATATCAATCAGTCCCTCCAGTTCCTTGAGAATTATTGTGGAAATTCACATAAAATCAACAAATCCCTGCAAGTTTTTGTACTAATACATAATTGGGAGTTTATTGCAGATTTTTCACAAAAATGGTCAAAAACTAAACAGCTGCCTCAGCCTTAACTGATGTCAGATTATAGTCTATATAAAAAGTCACATATCACTAATTAGTACCACAAAACACTTTGATTTTTATTACAAAAACTCACAAAATTCTGGAGGAACTAAAAAGATGTTCAATAATATTATTTAATTTTAAGAATTCATTGATATTTTAACAGTATGTGAACAGGTTTTATCAAAACATTGTGGCACAACCGGCCCTTTAAGAGCATTCAGGGTCTTGATTTGGCCCAAAACAAAAATGAGTTTGATCTAGTTATTGGATTTCCCCTTACAAACTTTTAGATTTTGCTTTCTTTGCTCAAAGAACATCTAGCTTCTCAAGTCTCCAGGAAGGTTTATCTATGACCACCTTAAAATACCTCTAAATTATCTGGAACTTAAAGAACTTCGTTCAAGATTTCTGCACATAATTGGTGAAGATTTGCTCATTTGTGACAGGATGCCACTGTGTTTGGAGTCATTATGTTGACTTAACTTGCTGAAGCAGAGGTCGTACCATCACTAACTTGTTCCTAATTTAATCGCTACAGGAAGGAAGTTTTCCAATAAATTGTCACCATTCAGAAATAATCACATTGGGATTAAACAAAGAAATTTTATCTCCAGTAAAAAGTGATTAGCAGGACTGACAAATCCACAACAGAGAGAACTTCTGATTTTGTTACACATCATTTAACCTTTTTTACATTCTGATCATTTCTTCACCGGCCCTCGAAGAAACCTCAAAAACTCTTGGCTCTTAAAATCTCAAAGATTTTCTGCAATGCCAACGCTACGTTTTGATTTTTGTGAGAAGCAGTTGGATGATATCTAAGGATAAGTACTGGAATATATATTCAGTATTATTGTTACTTATTTGTGGTGTAAAATTGCATACCTGTGAATTATTTCATTGTTTGAAGCTTTCAGTTGGAGAAAAAACAGAAACCTATAAGGATAAACCAAGAAAATCAGGTAGAAAAACTCATTTGCACCGAGTCAGCTGCTGAGTAACAATACTTAACCAGCCACTCACTGTTACTGTTGTTTTATCAAGTAGAATAAAAGCAAACTTCCTCAACTTAACTTGTTAAACAATTGCTTTCCTTATGCTTGTTGTGTTTTTGCAGTTTGACAGCTACAATTACAACTGTTGTTTGACATTAGCTTGCTGTTTGAGAACGTACCTCCTGAAGGTTTGGTCGTGAAGAACTCAGCTCTGTATTCCTGCATTTCTGTTGACACACGGCTCGATCCAAAGGACTTGAAACACCAGTTAAATGCCTCCGTTCTGCAATGGCTTTGATTTAAACAGGGAAAAGAAAAGAATCTGTGAAAAACACAAGTAGTTTCATAATTAGCACGTGTTTGGACTCCTTTTGCTCCAAAAACTGCAGCTGCATGGAGTCTAGAGGAGCTGAAAAGGCGCTATCCCAGCATTACCTGACCATGTCACAAGGGCTTCTCATGTCGTCAGGATTGATTGGCTTTGTTTAGAAGAGTTCAGATTGTGAGACTGTGGAGGAAAGTCCATTTTTAGGAAATTTCAGTTGACCTCTGCTGATTTTATCTTGCAAAGCTTTGATTCGTTTCTTTGCGTTCAGTAAATTCAGAATTAATTGTGGTCCTAAACAAAAATTTTACCTGTATTTAAGATTTTGAAATGAGATTTCCTGCAATGTTACATAAACTGTTTCTGTACAAACACTTTATTTTCAACCATGAAAATAATTCCAGCCTTTCGGGCATGCATTTTTATTCTATGTGTATTAATTTGAGGTTTAATGATTTATTTATTTAACTGCATTAAGCTAAAATATCAATTCCTTTTGCGATGACATGTTTTCTTTTAGAATATCCACATTACAGAAGAACTATTATATGGGTATCTAGGGTACAATCTAATACAGTCAACCAAGTTTAATAATGTTATCCATGCTGAGGAAACACAGTGGGGCCCAATTTTAGACTCTCTGTGGTAGAAGCGTGTTATCGCGTCTCGTACAAGCTATCTGTGGTGGCCATGTGGCTTCACCTTCACAGCACAGACACTCCCAGTTTTCACACATCTTCATATTTAAAATGGTTTCACTGCTGCACAGTTCTAAAGTAAATAAAATTAAATGCCATTTATGTGGACAGAGTGTAAACTGACCTTCAAGTCTTTTTAAAAAGCTCAAAAACAAAGATGGGAATGACCCAACAGCTCAAATCAAAGAAGACTTTTTGAACTTCACTTCATAAACTTTATGAATTTCCTGCAGTCGCATAACTTCGAATAAGAATGAAATCTGTAGCTTAACAAACATAGATCTTAGTAGTATATAAAGGTACTTTTTCAAAATGTGTCAAACTCGAGGTCTGTGGACCAAATCCGGCCCGCCGTAGCTTTTTATGTGGCCCTGTAGATTCTAGACTAAACACTAAGTGGGCTTAAATATTGTGTTATCAATCAAATCAATGCAGATTTTAACTGTTTACTGCCAAATTATGTCAGTCAGTTCCTCCAGTTTCTTGAGAATTATCGTGAAAATTCACATAAAATCAACAAACCCCCACACTTTTTTGTGCTAATAATTGGGAGTTTATTGTAGATTTTTCTCAAACATTGTCAAAAACTTTCTTGCTTGAACTAAACGGCTGCTTCAGCCTTAAATGATGTCAGATTATAGTCCAGGATCTATGCAAAAATTTGCAAATAAGTGCAAATATTTCCAAACTAATACCACAAACACTATTATTTTTATTGCAAAAAAATCACAAAAACTCACAAAATTCTGGAGGAACTAAAAAGATGTTCAATAATATTATTTAATTTTAAGAATTTATTGATATCTTAACAGTTTGTGAACAGGTTTTATAATACATTCTGGCACAACCGGCCCTTTAAGAGCATTCAGGATCTGGATTTGGCCCAAAATAAAAATGAGTTTGACACCGCTGGTTTAAAACATTCGGTTATTTTATGGGGAAAGATGCAAATATGAGCTCTATCAGCTCCTCAACAAGCAGACTGGTGTGAGTTATCATTAAGAGCCAGAATCAAAGACCCACCTACAGCAAAAAG
Organism: Xiphophorus maculatus; assembly: GCF_002775205.1. Taxonomy (NCBI): domain Eukaryota; kingdom Metazoa; phylum Chordata; class Actinopteri; order Cyprinodontiformes; family Poeciliidae; genus Xiphophorus; species Xiphophorus maculatus. Next base: position 5,202,260 of record NC_036458.1, on the reverse strand, counting down.
TCAACGCAGCGAGGGCCGCCATTCATTCATTTTAATCCAGCAAAACTTTTATTACATTGATATTAAATTAAATCTTTTTTTTTTACCTTGAAAATGATAATTTACACATTTCAATTTGTTTATTTTATAAAATTTTTTATCATGAGCATCAACACAAAACACTCCTGAAAATAAAGTAACAATTTTAATTTCTTAGGAGTGAAAGCTACAATTTACTTTTATTTTTTTAAATAAACAGAAATAAAGTTTTCATGCTTACATTCTTTTAGCTGTATTATTATTATTATTATTACTATTTTTATTGTATTTTATTTTATTTTAATATAAATTTATTTTTTATTTGCAGCAAGGTGGAGATGAATGGGAAGAGGGAGGAAACGCCACATTTGCTGTTATTCCTATAATAAATGTTCTGTTCTTGCTGGATAATTAAAAACAGAAATAAAATAAAAAATAAACTGAAATAAAAAAACATCCTAGGAATCACAAACTAAAAAAAAAAGACATTTAAAATCTCTTTCACTTACACATATGGTATAAGTGTTAGCTTTTCCTGATGTTAAAATGTATTTGATCATTAACACTAAATTGAAAGGATGAACCAATTTATTTTTATTTCCACGTGGAATCAGAGTAAATATGTACATAATTTGATGAAAATGTAATGTCAACAATTTATCATTCAGTTTAACGTTGCATTGATAATGCAACAAGAAGGCTCAGCACTGAAAAATCGACTTAATCATCAGTAAACCTGCTGTTTGGTAAAATCCCAACAGTTTGACGCCTATCAGTTAACAGGGTAGAAGTAAATACTGCCATCTTCTGGCGATCTGTTTGATCTGCAAATATAAAACAAAAATACATATATAAATGCATATTTATGCATATATAAGTGCATCTTTATTTTCTTTTCTTTATTTATCTTTTCACTTTGTGTACATACTTTGTCATGTTCAGTTATGTAAGAAAAAATCACATCGGAGGTGGACCGCATGCCTTTTATATTATTATAAAGGCATGTCTTATACACTTTTATATTTTAAATAAACAAATAAAAACCATCAATTTCAAAATTGGAAAACCAAAACTTAATTTAATTAATTAGGAATTAAATTAAATACATTTCTAATTAGACCTTCCAGTGTGACAGAATATGAAATCTATCACCTTAAAGCTCAGTTTATTGAAGTTTGCAAAGAGATTAGAAACATTCACTGTGTAAAACTACAATGATTACAAACTATAGTAAACTTTTTAGCTTCAGTTCTTCCACCTGTGATTTCAGATGCAAAAGAAAAAACATTTAAATGATCTTGGCTTGAAAGAGTAGAAAACTCAAGGGAATATCAAGATCGATGCTTCAAATAGTTTCATTCCTCAGCATTTTACCTGCCCTTCCCATAAAATATAAATGTCTTCTCTCCACTTGTAACCAGAGGGAAGGTGGCAGTGATGCACCAACTCCTCTTTGATTTTGGCGCCCCTTACTGTAAACACACAGCAGTGTGTAAATTAGTAAAATTTACTAATAAAAGTAATTTTACTAATAACTTTTATTAGATGATCAATATAAATATGCACACCAACATTTTGCTCTGGTTTCAGAAGATTTCCTTTTCAGAATGAACGCACTTCAAGATGGTAGCATTGTAGATGTTTAACAGGTAAAACCACAAACAGATTCAATCATAACATTTAAAGGTGTGTCCGACACGGAAGTTTCAAAATAAAAGATTATCAGTAGCCGTCGTCAAGTGGTCTGTTTATGCAAAACAAAACCTGTTGCACAGGAACGAACTGCACTACCAGAACATTGGAAGTCGAGGGATTAAGACAGGAAGACACCCAAAGGAGCATCACGAGCAACTAACATGTCGAGGTGGGAGTGCTGAGAAAAACTGGTGTGGGTCTAGAGAAGAAGAGATGACAACTACTGTATATAACAAAGTTTTGCTTTATTAAAATTCTGTAGTTTCAACTGAAGTGGAAAATGAGAAATCTTATTACAGCAACGAATGATGGTTCTCATATAAGCAGCTGAATATTTGTTCAGTATGTAGGGGTTTAAATTAAATAATGTGTTTTAGAACAGATGAAAAATGAACTTGGTTCACGCTCACTTTAAAAACTTAAAGCCACAGAACCACAATTTATACCCAAAAGCAAAGACTGGCTCTGAGGAAACGACAAAATTTAAATTGCTCAACAGAGTTGAGCAAAGACATCAGTAGTTTCTCTTCCTATTTATTCATTTCATCCATCAAAATCTTTTGAGTTTGATATAAATTCCAACCTGCATGCAAAAAAATTAAAAATAAAAATATTCAGACATTGGGGCATTTAAAATGCCAGCCATAAAGGCAGAAGTGCGTGCGCTCCCTTAATCCCATCTGTGGCAACTTCTCCTTATCTCTGTTCCAATGAATGAAACTCCAGGAAGGCATTCGTCATACCATAACCTTTAGGATTTTAAGCTACAGCAATCATTAACAGCCTGAAGAATCTAATAGGAGAAGAGAGAGGAGCCAGCTGACACAGCGTGTGGTCAGACGGCTTCATCCTGGATGGATGGAGCCCTCCATCATGCTGCTGATGTTACAGCAGATCAGAGGGAGAGCTACAAGATGACACACGGAGGACGACTTTTGGTGATCTTCTGCACAGGTTTCCCATCATTAGCAGCCTGGACTGCATTGATAATCTACGGCAGGGGAAAAATAAATATATAGCATAAACCAGGATGCTCTGGTTTCAGAGTTGACTGAATGTGTGCAGGATACTCACGTCATCCTCATATGGGAAGCCACCTGTCTCAAGCTTGGAAAAGACGAGCTGCCCGTTTATTACTATTTCGAAGCTGCCTGTAATTTCATAAGAAAAAAGGAACGTTAAAGAGAAGCCTTGGCTTAAAAGGCATCAAGGAAATATCAAGATAAATGCTTCAAATAGTTTCATTAGTCAGCATGATTTGATTTACCCGTCCTTCCCACAAAGCCTGACACATCCGCATCGGGAAACTCGCTCTTAGCGACGCTGGCGAGCTCCCGATAGCGGGGTTCGTAACCTCATCCGCCGCTACAGGGAACAAAGAAAACATGGAGATTAAACTAAAAACAAACAGAAGCGGAGCAGAAACTTGTAGCCGTAGACGGGCAATGCTAACGGAAATAAACACCACAGCTGCGCATTGAATTAGACTCAAAGGAATAATGTAAGATACAAATGTTGAATAATAAATTTGGAGATATGGGAAAAGGCACCAAAAATGAGAATTACCAGTATTCGACTTTAACTTCCACCCCCATTTTCGACGTTTCTCAGGCTGTATGCGTCCGCTACTCGCTGCTACTAGCTTCTACTAAGGGCGTTTGTATGACGTTGCTAGCGAGAGGGGCGGGGCTTATTTTACGTAATGGATTTACGCATGCGTATCATACCCGGAAGAATCGTTATATTTACAGAACAACGTATTTATTTATTTACGTCAATGTCAGTCATACATATTTCGACAAATAATATACACAGTCTAAAGAAAACGATAATTTTAATTGTTCTTCACTATGTTACTAAAAAGTTTTTTTTTTCTGAATAACTTGTGCTTTATCCTTTATGCAAAACCACTGTTTGTATAGTTAGAAAAAGTTGCACTGGCTTTTGAAAAAAAGAAAAGACAACTTTTAATTTTGATAAATGTTATTATATGAAATTGCCAGTTTTTGTTTCTATTTTTAGGGTTTAAAAATAAAGAAAAACATTAAAGTCTTGCAAAAAGAATATAGTTTTCTACCCAAGAACAAAAAAATAGATCTAAAAAAAATAATGCTGGTATTGAGTCAATCTGTTGTGGAAATTCAATACAACTATTTCATGATAAAGCTGAGTCTCTGCTGAAGCACAGCTCTGTTTTTTATCTGTATTCATAAACATCAGTTTATTTGCCAGGTAAGGTGTGTCCTGCACAGCAGATGTTATGCAAAACATAACCTGTTGCACGGGAACAACCTGTTCAACCAGAACATTAGAAGTCAATTAAGACAGGAGCCACCCAAAGGAGTGGCTCGAGCAACTAACATATCGAGGTGGGAATGCTAATAAAAACTGGTGTGGGTGCAGACAAAACATTGCATTAAAGAAGAGATGACAACTATTGTCCTTAACAAGGATTTGCTTTAATAAGAATCTGTGGTTTGAAGTGGAAAATGAGAAAAGAAATCCCATTACAGTAATAATGACGGTTCTCAGGTACGCAGCTGAATATGTCTCCATTATTTGTGAATAATAGATGTTTTGGAACAAATGAAAGACAATCTTGCTTAAAGCTATTCAAGCCACAGAACCACAATTTATACCCAAAAGCAAAGACTAGCTCTGAGGAAACGACAAAATTTAAATTGCTCAACAGAGTTGTGCAAATTCATCAGTAGTTTCTCTTCCTATTTATTCATTTCACCCATCAAGATCTTTTGAGTTTGATATAAATTCCAACCTGCATGCGAAAAAAGGAAACAAAGAGGAAAAAAAAGATCCAGACACCAAAGGCAGAGAAAATGCCAGTTATCAAGGCCAAAGGTAAGGAAGTGCGCTCCCTTATTCCCATCTGTAACAACTTCTCCTTATCTCTGTTCCTATGAATGAAACTCCAGGAAGGCATTCGTCATACTATAACCTTTAGGATTTTAAGCTACAGCAATCATTAACAGCCTGAAGAATCTAATAGGAGAAGAGAGAGGAGCCAGCTGACACAGGGTGTGGTCAGACGGCTTCATCCTGGATGGATGGAGCTGGGCAGGGAGGCGCCCTCCATCATGCTGCTGATGTCACAGCAGATCAGCGCTTTCTGGTGATCTTCTGCACAGGTTTCCCATCATAGGCAGCCTGAACTGCAGCCAAAACCTACAATAGGAGGTAAAATAAATACATAGCACAAACCAGGCTGTTCTGGATTCAGAGTAAACTGAATGTGTGCAGGATACTCACGTCCTCCTCGCTTGGGAAGCCACCTGTCTCAAGCTTGGAAAAGACCAGCTGTCCGTTTATTTCAACTTCGTAGCTGGCTGAAATTTCAGAAGAAAAAGAGGAAGCACTTTGAAGAACCTTGGATTGAAAAGGAGCAAGGAAACTGCGAGATGAATGCTTCAAATAGTTTGACTCGTCAGCATGACTTGTGATTTACCTCTCCTCCCCACAAAGCCCGTCACCTCCGCATCACGAAACTTGCCCTGAATGGAGCGGGCGAGCGCCGCATAGCGAGGTCTGTAACCTCATCCACCGCTGCAGGGAACAAACAAAACACGGATCTTAAGATAAACGCGAACAGAAGCGCAGCAGAAACTTGTAGCTTTGGACTAACAGTGCTAATAGCTGGTAAACGACACCACATCTCCGCCAACAACAAAAAAAAGAGACCCAAAGCGATAACATAGGATGCAAATGTTCAATAATAACACAGGAGATATTTAAAAAAGCAGCAAAAACAGACAATTACCAGTATTCGACTTTAATTTCCACCCCCATTTTTGACGTTTCTTAAGCTGTGTGCGTCCTCCACTCTGCACTACTATCCTTTGCAAGACAGCGCTTGTATAAAGCTGAGTTAGTGAGAGGGGCGGACGTCCTATTACGCAATAGAACTACGTATGCGTAAGATACACGGAAGAGTCATTTTAGTTACGGAAGTGTGTGTTTACTTGTTTGACTTATTATTGATCATTCTACAAATCTGAAACAAACAAAACAATGATTTGTTTATCTTCTATTCACAAAAAGTATATATTCTTTCCGAATAACTCTTGTTTTACTTTTTAAGCTGCTGTTGGGATAATTAGAAAAAGTTGCGAGGTCGTTAAAAACAAGAGACAACTTATAATTTTGATAACATTTAAGTATGTTTTAAAATAGAGTTAACATAAAACTTGGCGAAAAGAAAAGAGTTTCTGAAAATAGATCTTAAAAATTATTGCTGGTACAAACAGTCTGTTTATTCAACGCAATTATTTAACAAAAAAGCTGAATCCCCGCTAAAACATATTTGTTTTATACTTGTATTTATAAACATTATAGTTTGCTGAACTGTTATTAAGAGCGATGCATAAAGACCAAAGAACCACTGGTGCATGGTGTATTTTATTACTTTGTATTTTTGTGTTTTTATCATGTAAAGCATTTGAATTACCTTGTTCCTCAAATGTGCTATACAAATAAACTTGATTGATTGATTGATTGATTATGGCTCTGGAGCTTCAGATTGCAGACTTGTACTAAACCTTTACAACAATGTCGTGTAACAACCAGTTCCCAGCGTATTCAATTTTATGGGACAAAACAAAATAAAGTAGTGTATGATGGATGAAGTGGAGGAGATCAATACTTTGTAGATCCGCCTTTTATTATAATCCCTTTTGCAAATCCTTTGGGGTTTCTGTGTTTCTATGAGGTACACACATTGGGATACGGAAGGTTTTGCCTATTCCTTTTTGCAAAATGACTAAAGCTTATCAGTCTGGGTGAAAAGTATGTGTGAACATTGATTTTCAAGACATGCAACAGATTCTCAAATGGATTAGGTCTACTGGTGCTTAGCTCATGATATCGATCTAAGCCATCCTGTTGTTGGTGTGAATAGGGTCATTGTGCTTCTAGAATGTACGTCTGCTGTATACAGTATGATATTATCTCAAGCTGTTAACAAGTTCAAAATGTGACGCAAAAAGTTTGTCCTAGTGTGTTGTGGTCGCTCTCATATCAAGTTAGTGAGTATTCTGCATAGTTTTTCATGGCTGCAGAGAGGGACAGTGCAGCCAAGGAAATATTGTCCTATTGCAAACATAAACAGGATTTCTCTGAGCAATAAATATAAACTGGTTTCCATGAAAGGGCCCATATCATCCCAGTTCCAGTCCTTTCTGCGGCACTGACACATTATCCAAGTTGACACCGGAGCTTTGACCTCCAGAGAAGCATTTATGAGAATCTGTAAGTTACAAACTAAACAATGAGGCAAACTATTCTGGACTTCTTCATATCACATAACAAAAAAAGGGATTTTGTTTTATTTATTTAACCTCAGAGTGTCCAAATGTCTAGTATTTCTATCTCCATTTGATACAATTTAGCCTCCCTCCCTGTATTCGTATTTTACAGCCTCTGCAACCTTTTGTTAACAAGTCGTAACATGTTTTTCCGAGCGGTAAGGCGCCTGCGCCGGTTTTACCTGGGGCAACAACGGAGACACGTTGCTGTGCAGACCTGCACAGCTGCGTGTGATTATCATGGCAGCAAAAAACAAACAAAAAAATCTCTGCACTGTTTTTTTCTCCAAACAAGCCGAATAAGATGAGTAATGCTGATGGATGCAGATAATGTCAGCTAAATGAATACATGCTAACACGTCACGCTAAACTTAAGAATAAGGAAAGTTGTTATCTGTGTTCAGAGGTCGGTTGCATTTACTTGAGCAACTTTATGAAAAAATAAAACAAAAACAAAATATTTTTTTGTTCTTCGGGATGAACATCCAGGCTATTCCGGTTTAAACTGTTTTTTCTTTTAGTGCAGTTTTATTGTTGCTGCTGTCACTGCCCCCTTCTGGTCAAGAGTGGTATTGGTGTGCTAATTCACTAAGCTAAATTATTTCGATCAGTTAATATGTGACAAAATCATGTTATCATCACTAGAATGAATTAATTAAACATCACAAACACATTTTTATGTGTTAACTTTAAATTAAGTATTAATATAATGTGAGCAGTTTCACTTCTGTGAGGGTAGGAGTAGTTTTACTACCCTGTACTTCTGAATTTTACTGGAGTAATATTTGAAACTATTGACACTTTTACTTGAGTAGATTAATTTTGCACCTGAAGAAATAGACTCCAGAGATTTCTGCAACATATGAGCTAATGTTTATAATACCTCAGCTTTTTCTAAATTTCACTGTTTTATAAGTTAATAAAAATTGTTATTTTATTTGACTACTGTTTTTGTCTTACAGCTGACAAAACATTTGGAATTTTGCAAACTATTTGTGCTTAAATCCAGTAGTATATAAAAGTATTTCCTTCAGCTCTATGACACAAACAAGACGCTGATTTGTTTTTTTCTTTTTTAGTAGAAACGATGTGGATGTTTAAACATGTGATGGTCAGAACTGCACGTCACAAGGAGCCCTACTGTCATGGCGATAATCCAAAGGCAATTTGATTGCAACAGTGAAGCACAAAGCATCAGAAATAAGAAAATAACAGTCACATGTATCAGTGTGTGTCACTACTCCTCTTTGTTTAGTGTAGTAGTTTATTGCAAGTGCTAATATTTAATCAAAAATATTGAAAGCCATTCTCTCTTGATCTTGAAAGTTAGCTTTGCATGTAATAGGGAAATCTTTACCTCTATTATTTAATTTGAACAAATTGAATGAAAAACACATCAAATCCAGTTCCTTGTTTTTATGTACAGTAGACTGACATCCATGTCGTCTTGTGGAGGAAAGGATGTGCTCACCGGCTTTTTTGGAGTCAGAGAGACTTGATGTTAATAGAATATAGCTTTTCTTTACTCAGCTGTTATGTTAAATAGTGAAAATAACTCCATACGTCAAATTAAATTCTCAGTGGTTTCTTAATCAAAGGCTAGTAAAACAAAAAAAGTAGAAAAACTGAAGTTGATAATTCCAAAGATATATCCTCCTTTATTATCACATTTAACATGTAGAAATAAGTTTGGTAATCTCCACTAGCTGAATAAAACAGAAAGTTTTAGTGTGATTTAATCTTAGACTGGGATTAAATAAAGATTGTGTCTTTCTAAGTAAATATCTGGTTTCAACTGAGCTCATCAGTTCAGGTAGACAGGCCTTTTCTTGGCAACATTCACGCTCAGATAACAAGTAAACAACTAGATCTGTTCTTATACTTTTATTTACTTGCATCCTGTGATTTGGACAAATCCAACGTCTTCTGCTTGAGTACAAGCTACGCTGGTCGATCATTTCACTTATAACAGGAAAAATATCTTCTGATAAGTGAAAACATCTGCAAATAGAACTTTTATCAATACTAAAAAATTGCTAATATAAAATAAGCCTTCATATCTTGCTTAAAAGTTACTTGTGAGTTAGTTCGTTCTTATTTCGAGTTTATTAATATATTTGCACTAAAAACTAGACAAAAATATTTGGTATGATTTTGTGTTTTTGTAGTGCTGAGTCCGTCGAGAACGGATAAAGAGCACTTAAAAGCAACAAAAAAGTATTTTACTGTCCTGCAATATTTTAATAAAAACACATTTCTCACTTCTCAGCCTCTTTAAGGTACGTATTTCTCTTCAGCCTTGTCTGCCTACAGGGAGGTGCAGCTGATTACTCATTACAGATGACCTTCGGACTCATAAAATCCAAGAAAAACCCAACCTTTTGTTGTCACTCCTTCAGTAGCAGACTTTGCTTTCCAGATGCCGAACCTGGAAATACAAACGCAACATAAAAATGTGTGACTGTTTTTAAATTGAACAAGTCTGAGATGGCAAAAAGCAAGCTTCCAATATGTAAGTTTATTTACTTTCTATTTGTTCTCGGTTTTCTGAGAGCTTTCTGATGATTGATTTTGTTGTTTTGCTTTGCCAGGGGACTCCCTGGGAGCGTCACAGTTACAGATTGTCCTTCTTGGAGGAAGGAACTGTGGGAAGAACTTCCTGGGGAACCTGATTCTTGGGAAAGAGGAGTTTGTAACCAAGGAGCGGACTTCTTCTTCTCGGAGGCTGGGAGCGGTGTCCGGGCTCTGGCTCACGGTGGTGGACACTCCCGGCTGGTGGTGCGACTCCAGCGCTCAGGACACTTCCAACCTTGTGAAGAGGGAGATCATAACCAGCGTCTCCTTGTGCTCACCGGGCCCTCACGCGTTTCTGATCACAGTGAAGGCGAGCTCAGTCTTCTCAGAGAGGCGCCGGAGAGCCGTGGAGGAGCATGTGACCCTGCTGGGCGAAGGGGCGTGGGGTCACTGCATCGTCATCTTCACCTTCGCTTACAGGTTTCAGCACACACACGCAGAAGAGTGTGTGGAAAGAGGCGGCGAGGCCCTGCGCTGGCTGGCTGAGAAGTGCGGCCAGAGGTGTCACAGCGTCGTCCTGAACGACGACGCGGACATAGCAGAGCTGCTGGTGAAGGTACAGAAACTCGCTGCAGAAAATGGAGGCAGAGTGTTCGAGATGCAGGGAAATGTTTTGCAGAAAACTGCGGAGGAGAAGAGAGGAGCAGCTGAGAGGGCTCAGCTGAGGTTTTTAAGAATGAAACGTCAACGATCTCTCCTGAGGGGTGAGTCCCACAAAGCTTAAAAATTCGTTGAAATTCAGCTCCACTTTTTATTTCTTACAACGTCATGCAGCTCACTGTAAAACATTTGAGCTGCATTTAGTTGTTTCTGCTATCTTCTACTCTTTGAGTCAAATAAATTTAGCGAGTTTTAGATTTTGTGTGAGTTTGTGAAAGATAAACTTACAGCAGTGAGTTGTGTTAACTTTTTATTAGAGTTGAATAAACTAGAGTTTTTAGGTTAGCACTTAAAAAAAACTGAAAGAAGAAAAAGAGAGGAGTGGGAACTATTTCCCAGAATGCTTAGCGACATGTTTTTGTATCCTGAGAAGGAAGTGCATTACATTGATCTGACTCTTGTGTTTTATTAGGTTTTTAATTAAATAATGCATTTAATAATACATTTATTAGATTTAATACATTCATTTATTATTAAATACATTTATAATTTAATTTATTTAATAATAAATGTATTAAATTAATAATATTATATTAATACTAATTGAATATTATTACTCTATTAGTATTATTCTTTACTCAATTATTGTGAGTAAAAATAACAGAGAAATCTGGCTCTTTAACTGGGTGAAGGCAGTTTTTTTTCTTGTATATTGTGAAATAGTTATTTGGTTTTAACTGCAGCATTAAGTTAAAACTCACAATTCCAAATTAAATAACTTGAAAAACAATGTTTAGACAAGTTTTCTCTTGACAACTTTAATTCCCGAGTTAAAACTAAAACCGTTTTCTTGTCGACTTTAATTGCATTTTCAAGGTGGACTTTCATTGTCAAGTTAAACCAATTTGAAATGTTTTACAGTGTGCAGTCACACCTGTATTTTTTCCTGCTTTATATGTGAGAAAATTTTGTTCTGTCTCAGTTCATCCTCTGCAGCTCCAAAATAAACACAGCAGCGTTTTTTTTTTTATTGCTTTTCTGCTGGATATGAATCTGATTCTTTTCTTTCTGTTTTGCATTCAGACGTTTCCTCAGCTTATCTTCACTGCAGCAGCACATGAAACCTATTTAAAGAGGGAAAACAAAACTTCCTCATGCATGAACAGGAAAAAAGCAGCTTTTAGCCTCAAACCTGTGGGAAACAGAGAAATGTGGTTATTATGTAAATGTTTTATCTGAGAAATCTAGGAGTGCAGAAGAGGACATGTTGTAAATATGCTGAGCCAAACCCCACACCACAACTCGATTACTGCAAACCCCAAGTTCTTCAGACGTTTTCTTTTTATATGCTCAGAAAAATATACAAGTTGATTTGTAGCCTGCAGCTTAAGACCCAAGATTAGAAAGTCGATAGGAGCCAAGATTGGTTACATTTGCCTGATAAATTACTTTCAGAGACAAATCCATAAGTGTCCTCTCATCTTTTTTACATGACATCTGTATTGTGAAGATCTTTAAAGTTTAACAGTGTTTATTCTGTACGCTTTATCACTGTGCAAATCTTTAAGAAAACACTCAGACATCGTTGCCTTAATGTTACACTGTGACTGTGGGAAGAGCTTTACTGGTGTCATCAAGAAGTTTGAAGGTTATAGTTTATGTTTTAAAACCTAATGGACCCAAAGCTACGTCCAGAATAGTGAACCACATCATCCAAGGTGTGGAAAAATATATATTAACATTTTGTAAAACAGAAGGTTGTGTGTGTGTGTTTTTTTAAAGTAGTTTCATTCAGAAATGTGTTTACTGCCCTAGTGGCTGTCGGTGGTAACGCACCTTAGGCCTATTTTTATTACCACTAATTATGGCTCTATCTGGTATTTACAAGCTAAAGCTGTCAATACATTTGAAATTATAAGTTTATATAATTAAAAAAACACCGAATACTCCAATGCTAAGTTTACACAATTGAAATTGAAACTTAAATGTCCTCTACTGAACATTTATTGGGTATAGTTTAGCTTGGCAGAGTGTCATATGACAGTTTTTGCTCCGACACATTCAGCAAAATATTCAAAATAGACAACCTAAAAATATAGCCTAAAACTCAACAGTGCAGCTTTTATGTATCAACTTCTATATTTTGATTTTTCAACATCCTAAATACATGTATTAGTCAATTTGCATTTTGAAATCACTAAGGATATGCTATAATTACAAATGTAAGAACACCATTTATAGTCAAGTTGCTTTGAACAAAGCAAATATTTTAAAATGACTAACTATTCCTGTAACCCTGACTTAAAGGGAACCTATAAAGTAAAACTTTGTTTATGTTTTTGTACTTCCATCTGGGTCTCAACTGCTTATAAAAACAGAGTGTTAACAATAAAACACAACACCAGTTTTTGGCAGTAAGTTAATCTTTTTTGGTGTCTGAAAAACAAGCTGTTTCAAAATCCTCCCAATTGTTGAGTCACAATCCACAGACACTGTCCCGTTACCTAGCAACCCAGCCTGTTTGACCAGCTGGTTTTACTGCTTGTATGCACCGCATAATGGCTGCTGGAAAAGACAAGTGATTTGTTGACTTACAATCCAGAAACAACTTGTTGCATTCTTGTTGGTTGTGCAGGAGGCTCTACTTTTGCTTTTCAAAGATGTATGGTTTTAATTGCACATCCGTTTGCAGCCATTTTCACATGCGAGTGCGAATTTTGAGTGGCCAGAAGCAGCTTATGTGGATTTAAAGTGACAGAGGCCCAAAAACAGGAGCTCGAAACAGACAGAACCTGAGAATGTTTTGCAGAGCCCATAGACTTATCCCGACCTTTAAAGCAAAGAAGTCTAAAGTCATCCCTCTGCTCTCTTTGTGCTTGTAGAGAAGTTAAGGCCAGTCACTACCATCCGCCTTGTGCTGCTCGGAGCGAAGGGTTCAGGAAAGACTTCAGCTCTGAACACCATCCTGGGGAGAGAAAACAGCAGAAGACTCTGCAGAACTGCTCAGTGTTCGGTTGGAGACGCTGTGGTGTTTGGCAGACAGGTGACCGCCGTGGACACACCGGGCTGGTGGATGAACTACTTCTGCAACGAGACTGCCCTCTTCGACCGGAGGGAGATGGTGCTCAGCTCGTCTCTGTGTCCTCCGGGGCCTCACGTCTTTCTGCTGGCGATCCGACTGGACCGAGCCTTCACGGAGACCTACAGGAGAGCGGCGCAAGAACACCTGGAGCTCATCAGCGAGTGGATCTGGGCTCGCACCATCCTGCTGTTCACCTTCGGGGACTGGCTGGCCGACACCACCACCGAGAAGTTAATCGAGAGCGAGGGAGAGCCTCTGCGGTGGCTGGTTGAGAAATGCTCCAACCGGTACCACGTTCTGAACAGTAAAACCAAAGGAGATGGATTCCAAGTCAGAGAACTGATCAGGAAGATTGAGGAAGTGATGACGTGCGGCTGCGACGGAAGCTGGCATTACGAAATAGAGAGGAGAGAGTTGGAAGAAATGAAGAGGTGGATGAAAGAAGAGGGAGAGAGAGCCACCGACCGGCTGAGGAGGAAGGAGAAACAAAGACTGGAGGCAAAGTCTGAGCTGGGTGAGTTATAGAAGAGAGGATTAAAATACAAATAATTCTGACGTTTTTTACTTTAACCCTCCTGTTATGTTCGTTTCTAGGGTACAGCAAAAATGTTCGTGGGTCAATTTGACCCAGGGAGTGTTTAATCATGCAATAGTGTCAGAAACCAAAAAATTCCTCCAAAACATTTTTGTATCTGATTATTAACTCCAATACTAACCATTTCAATCAATATTTGTGCAATGATGTTTTATTATTTCTCAGAAATTAAGGATCAATGACGACAACCTGCTCATTTACTCATTTGGACATAAAAAATGGAATTTAGATTTTTAATGTCCACTGAAAAAAACCTAGACACAAAAAAACAATAATTTCCTTGAAGTTGACCTTTGGTAAATTATTTTATATTATACTTTTTTTTTTTACCAAAGGGTGATCTTTATAATTGAACTTGAGACACACATACTGTTCTGGGTCAAATTGACCCGCTGATTAAAATCAAGATAAATGAGTCATGCAGAGAGTATTTATGTTTTTCTCCACTTCTGCTGAGTGTCACTCAGAGTGGGTGGAGTTTGTCCACAGGAACAGAAAAGATTCCCGTCAAAGGTTGTGTGAACACCTGCTTTCTCGCAGTTTCCTAGCGAAGTAAAGAGAATAGTGAGAAAGTGGGCTTGTGTGTGTGTGTGGTTGCGTGTGTTTGTGTGTGAGTGTGTGTGTGGTGAAATATGGTTCATAACTGCAAGGAAACATATAGAATTGGACATTTTAAAATCTTTTTTTGCACTTTAACCTGACTGCCGGGTCAAATTGACCCGAACAGTATCGATGTAAAAAGTAGACCTAAGGTTTGGTACAAATGTGTAAAATGAATAAATTTTCAACTTATGTCTAGAGTGCACCTATTAAGACAAATAGAAAACGTTTCATGCAAAAAAAAATGCTTCTATTTTTTTTTTTTAATTTGTAAATTTTAAAACGGGTCAATTTGACCCGGAACATAACAGGAGGGTTAAACTCAAAATTCTGACTTTTATCACATAATTATGACTTTTTTTCAGATTTCAGATTTTTTTTTTCCACCCCCTGACAGTTATGACAATAATCCCAGAATTCTGACTGGAACAAACTTCCAGAAAACTGAAAAACAGCCAAAACACAGAGTACCGTTAAATCAAGACTGAAAGAGTTGCCTTTGAAAATTTTTTTTAAAAAAAAGTCAGAATTTTGAGATTAAAATCAGAATTTTGAGATTAAAATCAGAATTTTGATATTAAAGTCAGAATTGTGAGAAAAAAAGTCAGATTTTACATCTGGTATATATTTAGTGCTTTATTGTTGAAATGTTTTGATTTAATACAAAACTTTACATTGACAGAGAATGCTGCCCCTCTGCGAGAGCTGAGGATGATTCTAGTTGGTGGCAGGAAAGGAGGAAAGAGCTCATGTGGAAACACAATCCTCAACAGACACGACTTTCCCACAAACACCCAAACTGTCTCCTGCTGTGAAAACCAGTGCAGAATCGAAGGAAAGACCGTCTCTGTGCTGGACACTCCAGGACGTTTCCCCGTAACCTCAGAGGTGCTGCGGACTCCTTCGGCCGTCCTGTTGGTCGTCAACGTGAGCTCCTCGTTCACGGCTCTCCACCGGGAAGCCATTGAGGAACAGCTGGATGCTGGGGGAAGCCAGCTCTGGAGCAGAACCGTGGTGCTGTTCAGCCACGGCGACTGGCTGGGAGACACGAGCGTGGAGCAACGCATCGAGAGCGAAGGAGAGCCGCTGAGGAGGCTGGTGGAGCGCTGCGGGAACAGGTACCACGTCCTGGACAATAAGAACCAGGGAGACGCAGCGCAGGTCACCGAACTCATCCAGCTGGTGGAGGAGATGCTGGCCGCAGAGAGGCAGGCCGACGTTTATAAAGACGACCGACTGTGGAGACGGGTCAGTTCTGCAGAGGAACAGCAGAATAATGTGATGCTGCGCAGGAGGAATCTAACGAACCAGATGAGGAGAAGAAACCGACTGTCTCTTGACTGTGAGTAAAACTTTTGATTTTCTCCACACAGAAAAATATATTCAGTTATCTGGGTTCCCTCCTTAAATAGCAGGGGGACGAAATCATGTAGGCATGACTGACTATAAAGATATTTTAGATATCTTGTCTGAAATAGACTCCTGATTTAAAAAAAATAAGAAGTAATGAGAGAAACATATATTTTAGCTATTAAAGATATGTGGAAATTAAAATAGTGTTTTTCTGATAGCTAGGTACAATCAACTGTGAGACGTGTAGAAAATAAAACTTTAATCTGAATTGAATTGAGGATATCTGTAGAACAAATTATCCATTTAAGCTAAACTTTTTTTTAGATAAATTAAGCTTGATTTTTACAAACACAATCTAATTTGTGGGAATCTTAAAATAAAGATTTTAATAGTAGAAAAATCTATTTTCAAATATTGTTGCTCCTTTCCTATTAGGAAAATGTAACTTTTATAGGTTTCAGGTTTTGAATCTTTTACCAAAAATATCCTATTGGCATGCTTTCTGAAGAATCTCTTTTTATAACATCTTGAGGAAATAAAATTTATTAATATTCTGGAGATTCAGGGACAAAGACTATGCAGAATAACAGGCTGTTGATGTAACAGGTTCAGTAAATACATTTTGAAGTAACCTGAAAAAAAAAAAAACAGTGGACAAATAAGTGGATAAAGTTTTCGATTAATTCAAATTAAATAATAATTTATTGATCCAAAGGGAAATTAAATGTTACTGTAATGTTTCTTGAACAATTCAGTGACACACTGATCTATGCAGATGATTTACACAGAAAGAAAACCTGAAGTATATTTAAACCAAATCAAGTTAAGAGAATAAAATGTAACAGCTGCTTCTGTAAAGGAGAGAAAATCAGATTCATTTCTCGTGACAGCATGTTGAACTCCTGAAATCACATCGTATTTTACGATTTTTATTTTCCAGCGGCTGAATCTGGATCTTCCTCGTCTCATCCAGAGGAGTTAAACCCAACGCAGGTTGTGGCTTTCCCAGCAAGAAGAGCGAGAAGACAGTCTGGATTTGTGTTTTCAGAGCGCAGCAGCTTGGTGTTCCTGTCTGTGCTCAAGCGGAGCTGGTCAGCGATAGAGTTACCTCTCAGGTTCCCTTCTCCTCACAGCCTCACGCAGCAAACGATGCTTCTGGTTTCATATCAGAGTCCGCCCAGCTTTCCCTCAGAGGAAAACCTCGTTAGCGTCCATCCTCTCTGCCATCCGGCTCTGAGAGAGCGCACTCTCCGCAGGATGTGTGAGTCCGGCGGCCCGCAGACTCTGATCGACCGGTGGGGCCACAGCAGCCTGGAGGAGCTGGAGTCCTTCATCGACTCGTACTTTGAGATGGTGTGGGACCAAACCATGGGCTCGTTTCAGGGCTCTGAGTCCGAGCCTCCGGCCACCGTGGAGGACGCTGCCGTCAGGGATGCTGGAGGAGAGGAGCTGCTGTTCTCCATCGACAGGAAGCTGACGAAGCTGGAGCTGCTGGAGGAGATCCGCAGGGATTTGGCAGAAGTGAAGAGGAACCTGGAGTGCAACACAAAACTCAGAGACCAAAGTGCAACGGAAAATTAATCACAAACTTATACTTAACTCCATGGAAATATAGTACATCCTTAAACAGCTCTGGAAAAAAAAGACCACTTAAAATGGTCAATTTCTCTGATTTTACTCGTTATAGATGTACATATTAGTAAAATGAACATTGTTCTTTTATTCTATGAACTACTGATGATATGTATCCAAATTTAAAAACGAAAATGTAGTATTTATTAGCAGAAAATGAGAAATGGTCTAAATAATAAAAAAAGATGCAGCACTTTAAAATCTCAAATAATGCAAAGAAAACAAGTTCATATTCATTTAGAAACAACAATATTAATGTTTTAACTCAGGAAGAGTTCAGAAATCAATATTTGGTGGAAAAACCAGGATGTTTTCAGTGCAGTGGGCTCTTCAGCTGTACATTTTTTTTAAAATGCATGTTTTGTCCACAAGATGGCGCTGTTATCCAGCAGTACTTTTTGTTCAGGAAGCGGGTTGATGTGATCGCAAAATCAGCGGTGGAGAAAGTATCAAATACTGTGCTTCAGTTAAAGTACAAATAAACAAACACATTAACATTTTTACTTGAGCAACGGTACTTGCTTTTAAGAATATTCAAAGTATTGAAAGTAAAAGTACTTCCTGACTGTATTTCTTAATGCAGTGGTGTAAAATATCAGTAAGTGTGCCTCTGTATGTATATTTTCTTTAATAGATCAATAGTGTTGTGCCATTTTAATGAACAATGCTGCAGATAATACATGTTTTTGTTGGACCTTTGGTTCTGTGCATCAGAATTTCAGGAATTTCCTGCAGTTTAATCCCATTAAATAAAGTAAGAAAGAGGAATGGATATACCTTTAAAGGATTTTAGTAAACTCATTCAAGTTAAAGGTTTCTGAGTGAAAAAATTGGCATTAGAGACACTTAAAGAAACTGGCACTGATTATTTCAACTCCTTCAACTTCACAATGTGTCAGTAGTGAACAATATTTTAATTTCATGACAACATTTTCAACTGGTTAACTCTAACAAGTCATTTTAAACTAATAACGCAATGTGACGTAGATTTAACACATTATTGGAGCGTAGTTGAGTAGAAAGTACAGATACTTAGAAAAGTCAAATGTACCCATGATCAAATCTACTTAAGTAAAGTTCAGATACATAAAAAGTGTACTTCAGTACAGCGACAAGGTACTTGTACTTTCCTACATCTCACAAGATGGCGCAAAAATATTAGATATGAGGGTTTACCCCAGTGTACTGTAAGCCTGGCGGGCCACCAGGCTTTATTTGTGCCCCCACCAGGCTATGTATTACGTATTTATTTAAGTCTTTTTAAAGTGTTTGCATTTTTTAAGACTTTATAGTTGGTGTTCAAGTATTAATCTTCCAATCTTTCAATAACGCATAATCAAGACATTGCACTTCATAAAGTGAAATTCTTAAACACATGGAGCACAAACATTTATTTATATCAGGTTTGATTATTGTGGCTCACAGCTGATGAAAACTCAAAACTCATTTTTTGGAAATTTGAATAAAATAACTAGAAAATTCCTGAAGAAATTTAACCGGGGCCTGCCAAAGTGTGCCCGTCGGTTTGGACCCAGCGTTCTGATGCTAGAAATTAGCATCAATGCTAAAGAAAGCTGCAATCATATGAATACAATGACAAGAATGTTTACTAACATGGACTTGCACCATTCAGTATGATAAAGTAAGTGTATCAGCTAAAATTAGCAAAAATGCTAATGTTAGCGTGATTGCTGTCAGTAGCATGTGGGACATCACTAGGATGTTTTCTATAATGGTATTACTCCATTCAGTAGACTAAACATGGCTAAAAAGTAAAATAAATAGCTAATAGCTTATTGCTGCGCAAGGCAGTTCCCTAACCTCAGAGACAAAGATAATGCAGAATAATATTATTGCACCGCCGCAGGCGGTGCACTAACCGCAGGGGCATGTTGAGGCTTTTATTTTGAAATTTTTGTTAAGCTTACTTTCAAAGGTCCAAACTAATCCCATGTCTAATAGTCATTGGGTTAACTCAGTTATATAATGCTCAAGAGCAATTACGTAATGTAAAATTTCTCAAGGCTTTTATTTTGAAATTTTTGTTAAGCTTCATTTCAAAGTGCCAAACTAATCCCATGTGTAACAATTGCTGGGTTAAATCAGTTATATAATGCTCAAAAGAGCAATTATCTGATGTAAAAATTGTCAAGGCTTTTATTTTGAAATTTTTGTTAAGCTTAATTTTAAATTGCCACACTAATCCCATGTGTAACAGTGCTTTGGATAAAAAAGTCACATAAAGCCAAAAAGAGCAATTATCTGATGTAAAAATATTCAAGGCTTTTATTTTGAAATTTTCAGTAAGCTTCATTTTAAATTGCCACACTAATCCCATGTGTAACAATGGTTGGGTAAAATCAGTTATAAAAAGCCCAAAACACAAGTAGTTCTAAAGGCCAGCTCAGTCCTCCTCTGTAGTAACTGACAGTTCCTCCATGTTTGTAGTTCTGACATTCAGCTCAGACCTCTTTTGTAGGCACTCAGTGTCCGCCATGTTGTAGTTCTAACCTTCAGTCATTGTAGTTCTAAAGAGCAGCTCAGAGAGGCAGACTAAATTCTATGTCTATTTTGAGTCTAACTGACACAGTTTTGTGTCAGTTAGACTTTTGTTTTGAGTTAAATTTGGCTCGTTTTTTGTTAATTATGTCGCCACAGTTACTCGAAATGCCAACAAAAGTAATAGCTCCCTCACGGGATTGAGCCTCACGTTTTGATATATATATTGTGAGGGGGCATGCAGCGGTACGAGCCGCATTAACGGTAGTAGGAAGCGGCAGTTATTTTGAGGTGTAGAACAATAGGTGCCTGCCATGCAATGCATAGGGATTACATCCCTATGCATTGCTATGGGCAGGCCCCAATTACATACATACCAAATACGATACATATAAAGGGTTGTCTGAAGCCATTTTTGGCACTGTAATTCTGTTAATAATGCACAATGCAGTTCATGTTTCCTTTCTCTAACAGCAATAGAAGCTTGTTGAGTACATGTGTCAAACACAAGGCTCGGGGGCCAAATCCGGCCCGCCGTAGCTTTTTATGTGGCCCTCTAGACTCCAGATTTATGCATAAATAAAACCTTCAAGATAGCAGTTGTGTGCTTAAATATCAGGTCATTAATTAAATCAAAGTGGCTTTTATTTGTCAATAATTTTACTACAATTCTGGAAATTCACACAAAATCAACTTATTGCGTAATTTTTTGTGCCACTGCAAAATTGTGAGTTTATTGAAAATGTTCCAGAAAAACGGTCAAAAACATTGGATTAAAGTGATGCCAACTCCCACCTGCAGGTGGCAGTATATTTTACTTCTTGGTGTCAAGTTATAGTAGATCGATTATTTGCGAGTAATAAAAAGTCACATTTGCCAAATTTCCTGCATCCATCCATCAATTTTCTTACACCCTTTGTCCCTAATGGGGTCGGGAGGTGCTGCTGCCTCTCCAGCTAACGATCCAGGCGAGAGGCGGGGTCACCCTGGACAGGTCGCCAGTCTGACGCAGGGCAACACAGAGACAGACAGGACAAACAACCATTCACAGACACACTCACACCTAGGGAGAATTTAGAGACCAATTAACCTGACAGTCATGTTTTTTGGACTGTGGGAGGAAGCCGGAGTACCCAGAGAGAACCCACGCATACTCAGGGAGAACATGCAAACTCCGTGCAGAAAGACCCCGGGCTGGGAATCAAACCTAGAACCTTCTTGCTGCAAGGCAACAGTGCTACCAACTGCACCACTGTGCAGCCTAAAAAAAATTTCCTGCAAATATTTTTAAAATAGCAATTTATTGCAAAATGATTACAAAAAAAAGAAATCCTGGAGCGATTGATCGATGTGAAAATTTGTTATACATGATTTAATTTTAAGAAGAACTTCTAATCGTTTGTTTATTAGGTTAACTGATATATTTACGGCCCTTTAAGAGCATTTGTGACGTTAATGTGACCCAAAATGAAAACGAGTTTGACGACGCTGCATCAGAGCCTTAGAAAGATCCAGGAGTCTGATGGTGGTTAAAAACAGGAGGATGTTTTGGACAGCTGCGTTTTTAACTCGTGTGCCAGTTTCGTTTAAGGTTTTCCTTCCTCTTATCGAATGCTTTCAAGTGTGTCACACACAGAACCACTCTCCAACTCTATCTATAAAAGGAGTCTAGCAAAGGAAGCAGTCCACTGCTCTCAAGGCCGCGTTGCCTTCAATGCGCATTTAAGGCAGCAGTAAGAGTCAGGGGACAGTTTAATTAGCTGATTTATTGCGTCTGATGTGTTTTTGTTTTTTTACTCCTGCACATATAAAGCAGCTGAAGTCAAGGCAGTAAATAATGTGTTTTTCATCATTATCTTCATTAACGTAATACTAGACATAATATTAGTAAAAGGCATCAAAACAACATCAAGGATGAGACACTGGAAGCAAACAAAGATGATTTACTGGAGACAAGATTTCTCTTGGTGATTGTGATGTGACTCATTCCTGTTCAGGCAGACAGAGAGGGATGTGAATCTACCAACAGGAAGAAATAAAATAAGTTTTTTCTCCTTGAGGTTGTGAATCCACACACAACCTCAGCGTTGTTGTGTTTGGATTCTGGTCTTTTCACTGATTGTTGTAAGATTGTGTCTCGTCTTGGGAGACCAGACATTTTTTTTGAAACATTTCAGTAACTACAAACCTTTTGTCAACATTCTGCAAATGTAGAGAAGAAAACAAAACAAAACAATTTCGCATTTGCTTCCAATTGAGAAATTTACACTTGAATAGGTTTGCCCATCACAATCCTCCAACTACTTCCAGTCGTCGTCTTCTTCTGGCGCAAACCACCATAAAAATGTGGTTTGCGCCACATCCAGTTCCTCATCATGTGATGGAAAAATAAAAGTGTTTCCATTGCAGTATTGCAAAAAATAAACAAACAACAAAACCACCTCATGCTGCTAGCATCAAATCTTTCTCAAAAACTTGAATTTTTCAAAAATTGGCATTTGTATTACATTTATTTTTGAAATGTTAAATTGTGCAGTTATATGGATGCAGTCGTTTTAGTTCCACGTCTCTCCCACGTGGCAACATTTTGTGTTTTGTATTGTTCTCTGGCAGTTGTACAGTGCCACCTAAAGGCCCGGCATAACTACTACACCATTTTATGTGGCGCTGCATTCTGTCTTGTGGATATTTTTCTCAAAAATACTCCATGATTGTTTTCGTTTGCACTGGGATTCAGAAGGAAAAAGTAAAACCATGTTCAGAAACTGATATTTCTTTGTGTCAGGATTAGTCAAGTGTGCAGATTTACTATTCCTGGCCAATGTTTCTGGTCAGGTATGTCATTAATCTGATAATGTGACCAGTATTTCAGGTTAAAGAGATATGAATGATTGTAACTGTACCATGCCGTCTACTTGAGCTTGAAATAAGATGGCATTTTTACCTCTTCTGGAAAAATGTATGTAATCAAATAAACATAAAAAGATCTTATTTTATTACGGCAACAGTTTTGTTTTTGTCACATCAAAACATCCAGAAGGCTTTGACAAAAAACAAACTTCGGAAACATTTAAATGACGTTGACATTTAAAGAATGCACTAAAACATAAACAAGTTGCTTGTCTGCAGTTATGCTCGCTATCTTTCTCCATCTCTGTGTTTTCCTTTTGCATTATGCCTCTTTGGATCCCTCAGTTCTCTCTCCCTCCTCTCTTATCATCCATCTTCCTCTAATGTCAGCATGTCATTCCTCCACTCTCCCCTCCTTCTCTCCTCACCACTCCATTCTCTCTGCAGGGCTCCATCTCGCGGTCTCCTCAAATCAAATCGTGAGGTCTCCGCCCCGCCCGCTCGTTACAGGACGGCTGTAAAAGACGGGGAGGAGAGGGAGAAATGGATCTCCCCTCTCTGCCTCTGTGTTGCGCCGTTCAGGCTGTCCTGGAGACAATTCTTAGCCCACATCCATCTCTATTAGCAGGACAGCACACCGACCTGCAAGCACCCACTTCCTGGCCTGTATCTGGTTTCACTGCCTTCTGTTTTTCCAGGTGGGAAAGAAAATCTGGGGAGAAAGATGTGCAGGGATAGAGGAAAAAGCAGAGGATAAAGGATTTAAATCTACTGAAAAGAAATCCCAAGCTGGAATCTCCTGGATGATATCAGGGGAAAAGTGTTGACCGTGCATCTTACCATATGCAGCCCATAAAAACGCCCTCGGTTTTATGATCGCCTTTGACTTTGAAGTTCAGTCTGAGGAAATTATGTCATGGTTCCACAAAAAGAAATTTCATTTTCTTTTTGCAGATGCAGTTCAAGAAAGAATAAATAAAAAACCTGATCTGGTCAGCCAATTCTTCTGGTTGTGTTCTTCTCTCTGTGGTGCCAAACTCATTTCCATTTTGGGCCAGATCAAAAATCTGAATGTTCTTAAAGGGCCGGTTGTGCTAGAATGCATTGATAAAACCCACTAAACTGCCAAAATATCAACGAATAGCTGTTTTTTAAAATTAAATAATAGTGAACATTTTTTCAGTCCACTAAGGATTTTTTAATTATATTTTTGGTGTTAATTTAGAGATATTTGAAAAGAATTGTTATGATATTTGCGCTAATGTATGATGCCAACTGTGACTTTTTATCAATCGCCGCATCGATCACGGACTATAACTTGACATCAAGTAAGGCTGACCAATGTTTTCGGCCATTTTTAAGAAATATGTGCAGCAAAAATCATAAACAAATGCGGAAATCTGAAGAGGGACTTATTGATGTAATTGGGAGTCTAAAGGGCCACATAAAAAGCTACGGCGGGCCGCATTTGGCACCCGGGCCTTCAGTTTGTCAGAAAAGTTTGAGAAAGCACAGTCAATATTTGAAAGAGAAGAGAAGTTTTGAGTACAATCATTACAAGTTTTGAGGAGAAAGACATGAAATCCTGCTTTCAAACTGAAAATGTGTGCTCTCAAATTATGGCAAAACAAATTCCCCCAGAAATTCATGTAGGGGATTCTAATCGCTGCATTGAGATAGATTTGTAAAAATCTAATCAGTAATAAATTTTCACCTCTTCTGAAAACAAAGTGTGATTCAGTTTGTGTGTACGTCGAAGCCAGAATTAATAATTTTAATAAATTAAATTCTATGCTTGCAGAGCAAAAATGTGCCGACAGATTTCTATATCACAATTTTAGGGAGAAAAGATTCTTTGATGAGTGAAAATCTGGTTAAGCTTCTGTTCTCAGAAGTATTACATCCTCATCCCCGATTCCCAAGAATTGGGAAATCCAGGAAATCAATGTGGGAACTTTTGGCCTCGTTGAGATGCCATTACGACACGACAGTTTGCCTGTGGGGATAATTTCAGGGAAACGGTTCAGGGGTGGCCTTGCTTCTGAGGGAGTGATGGAGGAGTGGAGGTCAAAAGTAAATGAGGTACATTTGGCTTTGCTACCAGCTGGTTCAGTCCAAAACAATCACACACACACACACACACGCACACGCACGCACGCACGCACACACACACACACACACACACACACACACACACACACACACACACACACACACACACACACACACACACACACACACACACACGCACACACACACACACACACACATCAAGTCTTTCATTTTCCATCCATGTCTGTCATTGTGCCTCATCAGGACATGATGGGGCAGAGTAAACCTCAGGGGCAAAGTTCAGGAAGCAATTAGGGGAAGTGACTACACACCAGTGGCCTAAATTCCAGCTCCATTCTGGAAATAAGTCTGTTTCTCAGAAGGTCTCCCTCGTTAAACCATTAACCTCACAACTGGAGGCATCTAAAGAGGAAAAGCAACACAGTTGTGTGCTAGAAATTTAGATGCCATTTGTGTCAGAAGAGCATAGCAGAGGAAGAGTCTCCTGTCTCCTCTCAACAGAGGCCTGCTGACCTCTGACCCTGAAGTCGATTTCACCTTCACACATTTAGGTGAAGCGCTGTTGAAGCATTTTATCACTGCAGTCGTCCAGCAGCGCTTAAATAAGATTGTTTATTTTAAGTTGAAGTTTCATTAAAATTAAAGTTGAGCAATTTGACATTTAGAAAATACATTTGCTAAATGAAAACATGGTAATTATTTTAAAAAATAAATAAAGTTTTGCCACAAGGAGAGGTATTTTTTGTGTATTTTGCCAAACTGCATCACGAGTCATGTGATCAACAACTGGATGTTACCACTGGCAGAAATGAGGAAGAAGATGACAGGAAGTGGTAGGAGGATGATGGTGCCATGTTTTTTTTTAAACAACTTATTAACTGATCAATCTTATTCATCTATGATTTTAATTGCTTTTTTTTTTTTTTTTAAAAACGCCACAATTGTGAAATTTTTTATTTTTTATTTTACTTTAGTAAAATATTAAAGTTTGTGATAGAAACCCAGGTAATTTCTTCAAACCACGTTTTAAATCAAGATCTTTCTTATACAGCATTAAGAAGTGGATCTGAAGTTTCAATTTATGTCATGCTTACTGGCAATTATTGCTTTTTATGGTCACAAATATTATAAAAATCACATTTTCATTTCCAGAAAATGTATCCTAATAACTTAAGATAACTTTCAATTTCAACAATAGTGTGAATTTAATTCAAACCTTTTGAAATAAATCTTTGTGATGCCATAAAATCTATTAAGTTTTTAGACACATGGATTAATTAAACCTGAATGTTTAGGGGACGGCATAAAACATTAGCATATAAAATGCTTTTTGATGAAACACATACAAAGCAAAACAAAAAACAAAACCTTGTACGTTCATCCCAAAATAGAAACTATTTGTATGCAAGAAAATACAAATAATTTGGTGAGACAGGAAGTACAGAGCAACATGGTGAGTGAAAGTAGAATATGAGCAAACAGGACAGCATAACAGAATAAAAGCAGAAACAATGGAAACCAGGAAGCTTAAATAGTGAGGAGTAGAGAACGACATTAAGACCAGGTGAGTCTAATCAGAGGAAAGCTGAGCAGCTGAGGGAGAGCAGGAGGAAATGACTAATTACGTGAAATCAGGAGAGGCAGTTAACATGTTTTGGGTTGGAAAACATTATAAATCAATTTCTTTATCACTTTTAAGAAGCAGAAACATTTAACAAAACATTCATCAAGGATGTGACAAAAAAAGCACAACACTTGAAGCACTGCAGATCTCACTGGTCACAATTAAGGTCATTAAAAACAAAAACTGGGCCAAAAATTATATTCATGGGACCGTTCTGAGGCCAAACACGTTGCAGATCAAAAATTACTCAAAGATTGATCACACATGCACTTAAAACCAATCTACTTCCAAAAACCTGATCTTTTTTGGAATATATTCATAAAAGTAACAAGTTTTGTAAAAAGAAAAAAAAAAAAGAATGGAGTGAAGGTTTTGGAACGGCCTATACAAAGACTGGACTTGAGATGCCATAAATAAGCTGTTTATTCTTGAAAACTCTAAAGCTGAAAATAAAACGACTCTCAAAAGACGAGTTGAGGGAGTTTCCTTTTTCTCACAGAGGTCCAGTTTAGTCTGAATAACGTTTTTCCATTAATGAATGGATTTAGCGTTTGAAAGCTAAATCTTTGAAGAAGCTTTTCTATAACATTTGTTATTTTATAAAAAGCTGGTGGTTGAATTTTTGTGCAACAGTAGGAGTCGAACTTAAACTCGGTCAGGTGGAAATTATTTTATGAGCTTTTCATGTTGTGACTGAAAACTTTGGGAACCATTTTCTAAGTGGTTAAGAGCTGATCCATTTCAACAACTTAACGCCATGAGACGGGTTATTTTGCACATGACAGGATCCATCAATAACGAGCGGCTCTGATACAGTCATCACCATCATATGTGGATGACTGACTTTTATTGTCAGCAGCTATTTGACACTCCGGCCAGACGTACTTTTCCTGGCGAGGAAAATGAACGCCTGAGAGGAGAGACCTGCATGAATGACAACAACATAAAGCGATGTAAAGAGGTTATTGAGGTGCATGCTGGGTAAAGACGGATGAGAAGGCGCCGCCTGCAAAATGGGATAATAGAGGGAAAGAAATAGCGAATAAAAACCAGGCGAACGCATACAGATTTCAAGTTTAGAGCCAAGAATTATGTTCAATTGACATATCCAGTTTATTACGCAGACTCCTAGGTAAACACACATTCTGGAAGACACACACACACTAATGTTTATTTAGCGTCTGTGTTGAGGATTTCCAGGACATTGGAGGCCAACCATGTACCCCGGTTGGGTGAACATGACCGGTTATGGTCTTTGATCAGCGCCAGTGAGACAGAAAGCATGATGGGAAGGAAACACAAGGTGACTACACACCTAACAAACAGCACTTAAAGATGCCCACTCACCTCTA
Organism: Xiphophorus maculatus; assembly: GCF_002775205.1. Lineage (NCBI taxonomy): Eukaryota > Metazoa > Chordata > Actinopteri > Cyprinodontiformes > Poeciliidae > Xiphophorus > Xiphophorus maculatus. The sequence continues at coordinate 5,174,395 of NC_036458.1, read as the reverse complement.
TTACCCCTGCATGTTATTGCCTGTTGTAATACAATCAAATCAAGATGAGGAAATACCAAAACATGCACACAATTCTGTATGTTTGGAAAGCAATTAAGGCGTTTGGTAATCAGTATCATCTAATTTAACTAAGCTATTGGTGGAAATCCAGACCACAGGAAGATTATCCTCTGCACATAAAGGATGCATGGGTGAAGGTGGAGGAAAAGGATCAATGTATGTTTGCTCACGATTCAATATCTGCCATCCAGCTAATATTATTACTTTCACCGCCTGGTTTGCTCTCAGTCAATACTGACACAAATCTTCCACGCTTCTTTGTTCCTAGATCATATTTTATTCCATATAGGGGCTTGCAAAGCTTTCCATGCATATTGAACTTTGGCAGATTGTGTCACAAACACAAAGTTTATTGTATTTTATGACGATATAAAGATGTGCATCAACACAAAGAGCTGCAAGCTTTAAAAATATTTTACATGTTAAAAAATCTGGGAAGTTTGATGGGAGGTCTACCATCTCACTGGACCAAATCCAGTCAGATTGGATGGAAAGTTTTTTCCATTTTTAACTCTCGTTCCAGTTTTAAATTTTAGATTTACGTCTTTGAACTTTGACTGAGCCATTCCAACACATGAATGTAATTCTATTAACTCCATTGTAGCTGAACGATGATTGTCTGTCCTTACTGACAAATTTTCCTCCAGTATTTTTCTGTTTACATGTCGATCCATCTTCTCTGTCCCTGCAGGATGATGCTGCCACCACCATGTGTCACTTTATGTCATAAAGTTTCAGCACCTTCTCCATGTATTTTCAGCAGAAAGTTATTTTTACAACTTTCGTTCAACAATTTTGCCACTCTTCCAAAAATGGCAGCAGATGTTTAATATTTTTATTATTAAAAATATTGAAAGGAATATATCCTTTTTCTCGCACTTCACATTTTGTGTTGGTGAGGGTGAATATACTTTTGTTAATTTCTTCGTTTTTCTTCTTCTACAAACTCTGAACACATATTATGTGCATGTCTGGCTCTTGTGATGGTCATAGTAACAATTAGGAGTACATAATGGCACCATAATTGATTAATCATCAAGGAAAGGCAGATTTACTGACTCAGAGCTGATCGTAATGTGCAGTTTCCAAACCACAGAATCACATGGGTCCAACGGGGAGTGATAGCAGCTCGTCTTTTTAGATGATTATTGTGGTTAGCTGAAGTGTCGCTGTGAGAAGGACGGAGCGAAGGAAGCAGATAAAAATCTCTTCTCCCATTAAAGCTGATAACCGAACGATCTTATCTTCACTCTGACGACGAGGACGTTTCAAACGCAGCTTTCTGTTCTTATCATTTTCAAGAGAGAGATCAATAAAGTAACTCAATTCAACTAAACAAATGAGCTTGAGTGGAACTAAACACAAAATACATCAGAAAACCAAACCATAGTAGACATTACATGAAGGATTTCCTGTTAAAGTGGAGAACTAAATGTTGTCTCCCTGCTTTGTCTGCTGTGTTTGATTCAGTTTTTGGAACTGAACAGTTTGGGGAATATAACCATTCAGTGAAAAGAAAGAAAGGTTTTGAATCCATGTCAGTTCCTTCTGGTAAAGGATGAATGACTTCCTGTTATTGAACGTTAGATCAAAAAAGGCAAGCAGGTTCTTTACACTGTATCCAAAATCCATCTCCTCCTCAGGATGATTAAATTATGGATAAAGCCAAAAAAAAGCTTTGCTGTCATCGCTGAGTTTCAATTGGATGAGACGGTGAGTTTCCACTGAAATGGATGATAAACAAAAATAAAACAGTCCTTATGAAAAGTATTCACCTCCTGGCATGTTTTTACACTTTTTATTGCTTTTACACATCAATTGTGAGCAATAAATTTGATATTTTGACAGAGAAAACTTTAATGTTAAAGAGAAAACTGTCAATAAAATCAAATAAAAAGGTAACATAAAAAAGTGACTGTATTGATGGACGACGGATTTGTAGAAGCAATAAAATGGGTAAAATGTTATTTTTATAAACGCTGTATACACGACTTTTGTGAAAATACATAATATCTGACACACAAATAAACAACTCTTTAGTGTCATCACATATTGGTTGAACCAATATTTAACATGCAAGAGGGAATTATCTGTATTTTTATTTACGTAAAAATGAATAACAAGAATTGGGGATCGCAGTGTTTCACAGATTGCTCATGGTGTAAAACGCTGCAGGCTACATTAATATCAGGTTGGAATATTTGTGCAAAAACATTTTATTTTCTACTGTGAGGAGGCATTTGGAGCGTTTCTTTCATCGTCTCCAGCTCATCTTTCATAGCCGCCGTTGCTCTGGGGTCTGTCGGGAATCTGCTGCACAGCTCTCTGAAGGTCTGGCTTCAACATACGTCGCTTTTCATTTCGCTTTCAATACAAGGGGGAAAAAAAAGTTCCTTACAATACATAATAAATAAGAAGTGAACATCTGTGCTTCAGAGTATCTTCAGTGTATCTTTGCTAGGGTCAAACATGATATAGGTTTAATGATGCAAAGAGCAAAACCGATCCAAACAGTCAATCACTTCTTCTTGGCGCTGGTTCACTTCCTGATTGTATGAGTAAGACAAACAGAGCACAGGTTAGCACCACTTTGAAACATGGCTTGAGATCTGAGAAAGTATGAAAGTATTCAAGCTGCATCTGTATAAAACACAGATGTTGCAGACAAGGAGAAAGTAAGGCCTTAACACAGTATGACCCCAGTATTATGTTATAACCACTCAGTCATTCCTTATCTTCCTGCTGCTGAGGTGACAGATTCAGTCACTGTGACGCAGCACGTTTTAGGGAACCTTAGGGGTGCTGAGAAAGAGCTCCACATGTTTTTAGCAGACGTCCAGGCAAAGATTAGCCCACCTGTGACTGGTTACACATCTAAAAACTGGAGCTATTGTTGTTATTCAGCACAGATGATGGCATGTGTTCAACCTTCACAAATCATGTCCAGTATTCACGCTGAAGGCAAAACCTGCACAGGAACATGCAGTTTCCAGTGAGTACGCGTCTTTACTGTGTTTTATATAACTGGTGCTTTCTTCTGCCTTTCTCTAATGTGAAATAAATACTTTCTGGGTCCAGCATGACGCACTGAAAGGTGACCTACTATGCTTCCTTATAGCATGTTCATTACTTTTTCTGTTCAAAATCATTATTAGATAACGAGATTTCAGTTTGTGTATTTTGTGCTCCTGTCAGAATGAGCAGTTTTAAGGCGTCTCGTCATTTTAAATCCACATAAGCTGCTTGTGGCCACGCCCCCAAACTCAACATTTACATGTGAAAATGGTTGCAAACAGATGCACAATTACACAACCGTACCAAAGCAGAAGTGCATAACCAACAAGAATGCAGCAAATTGTATGGGGAACGTTTCCTGCCATAATTCGAGAGCACACATTTTCAGTCTGAAAGAAGGATCTCATAACTTCTGTCCTCAAAACGTTTTATACTTGCGCTTACATTTTCATTTTGAAAGCAGGACCTCGTGTAATGCTTGAACTCCAAACTTCTGCTCTCTTTCAAATGTTCACTGTGCTTTTTCAAACCGTTCTCCTCACGCTCAAAACTCCTCTCTGCTCGGATCAAATCTCCGCTCACAAACCTTTCTGCTCGCTTGTGAATCACTGCGTGGCTACAGTCGATAGCAGCCACACAGGCACACCCACTAGAAGGAAACAAACGCACCCAGTATAAACTTGTCATTCTATTGGCTGAGAGGTTGGAAAGTGCGAGGAGAAAATGATTTGCAAGCGAGCAGAGAAGTTTGCAGGTGGAGATTTGATACGAGCAGAATGGTTTGAGAAAGCACAGTGAATATTTAAAAGAGAGCAGGAGTTTTGAGTACAAGTATTACATGTTTTGAGAGATGAAATCCTGCTTTCAGACTGAAAATGTGTGCTCTCGAATTAAGGCAGGAAAATTCCTCCATATTAGAACCAGCTGTTCGGGATCTCAGCTCTGGTTGCTAGGCGACTGGCAGCGCCTGCTCTTTTGTGACGTTACATTAAAGGAGGTTTATGAAACGGCTCATCTTCCAGACACCAAAAAACACAAACTTTCTGCTAAAAACCAGCAGGGTGCCTTTTCCTCAGTGTTTTTAGAAGCACAAAAGAAGAACAAAAAGGTGACAAATGGGAATTCTGAATAATAGGTTTCTAAGGAGAGAAACTATATTTACCCCTTAAGAGCCATTTGAAAGACCTCGCTTCAGTTTTTCTACCAAGGTGTCATAATATTTCCCTGAATTGCTGCTCTGTTTGTCTCCCAGGACGGCTAGCTGGACAAGCTCTCAACAAATGCTCGAGCTTAAGCCGAGAAAGAAAAAGATTGCGACTAATTATATGAGCCGTATGGTTTACCTCAGCATACATTAACTCACAGCTTCCTTCATTAAATGAATTACGATGATCTATACAGAGCATAAGGAGCCTTAATTCCCGCTTTTCTTACATCCACGGGTTCCTTGGCCTGTGGAGTAAACGGCTCCCTCAGGATCCATATTCATAAAGCCAGATCTTTCCATTTAAGTTATTGGAAACTTTGTCCAAAGTCGAGCACAGAGTCCAAATCAAAGACTTTTCATCTTGCAGTTTTCCTCTTTGTTCTCAGCTGTAAACCTCCAGCGCTCTCTCCAAGAATGATACAGACATGAAATAAGTTTAAAGGCCCAACAGTTTATAGTAAATCACATAAAGAAAAGATGTTTCAAAGGAACTATTAGGAATTAATATCAATAAAAGTTTGTCTTTTTGGTAAATAGAGTGTATGAAAATGTTTTGTTTATATTTATTGAAACCATCTATTTATATCGATTTCTTCTTCACACACATAATCATCCTGTTTACATCTTTGGCAAGAACTGATAAACACCAGATGAATTTACATGATGTTTTGCTAACATTTTATATGAATAAACTTTAATAATGACCAACAGACATCCATAATCAAAAACACTGGAGTCTAAAACCAATATACGAAAGCTGAAAGTACTGAGGAGCCATATTTTTTTCCTCAATAAAAATTCTTGTAAAATATTTCCTTTGTACTTGTTTAGCAATAAATTATGCATCCAATGTTATAGTGAAACAAAGCAGAATCAACTCCTTATTTTAGATTGCAAAAAGAGTGGAGTACAGCTTTTGCGTAAAATCTTGTTTTGTTCTTTTAGAAATAGTTTTTTTCACACATTTCCAGCAAACAAAAATTAGAATTTTATTTGAAAACATTCAATAAATGTTCGTGCCAGAATTCACAAAATCTTTTGAGGAATAAAGTTGAAGAAAATTTGTTATCCGACTTCCTTGAAAACAACAAGAAAACAAAAACATGGCTAATTAAAGAAAAACACTTTGTCTTGCACCTAAATCCTTTTTAAAACAAATTATTTCAGAAATTATCTCATCATATGAAATGACAAAAAGCTGAAGCTTCATGAGCTCCTTTTGCTGGATGATTACATTTCTATTATTCATAACTGCAGTTTTGGGCCCAAACAAAATTGTTCCAAAGACTATTGATAGTCTTTGGAACTATCAATAGTTCCAAGACTATTGATAGTCTTTGGAACCCCTGATCTAAAATGTAAGGGTGACGCGCCTTCTGATAAAATTTTAGCATTCTGTCTTTATCAGTCAGACAACTCACCTGGAGCGCTCTCTGAAGTCGGATCTGAAGTGTGGACTGTCTAGTTACAGCTGGACTCGTTGTGCAGGTGAAATCCCATCTTGGTACCAAGCTGAAATTCACCGATCTCACAAGAGTGACGCGTTTCTTCACCATTGTGTGTAGAAGGGATCTCCGATGGATTTATACACCTGTTTTCATGGAACATCTGGATCCCAGGACTGGCGCCGTGACCCAGTAACTTTGGCATTACGGTGTGTCAAACTGATGGTAGTAAAATTTATGAAATGATTTATCTTTGCCTCATTCTTTAATTAAAAAAAATGCATTACAGGAATGTGAGACTTTTCATATAAACCAGGAAGACAAATTTCAAGTGCATGCTTCTGAAAAAATGCTTTTTAGCACAAAATATCTACATTTTTTCATTGCGGCTCTTCTTTTGACTAAATTTCTTCTGTCAACTTTCCCACTTTACTTTTGTTTTCTTTGCCTTGTTATTAACCTCTGTGTTGTTTTGGGGGTCTCGGCGTGTTGTTGCGTCTTGTTTTACTTCCCCTGCTTGTCTGCCTGTGTAATTGCCTTGATTGTTCCCACCTGTGTTCTGTCAGCCCCGTTTTGCTTCCCTCCGTCTCTTCTCCTCGATGCGCGCTCCGACCCCGAAATCCCTGCTCGACATGTTGTGGAGACCTGCAAACGGACATGTTTGACATTAACGGTTTTCTTTCATTTCAGCGTTTTTTCCCCCCCTCTGTTTTAGGAAGTTAATTAAAGTCTTTTGTTCCTTTTTATCTCGAGGAACAAAAGACGTCTTGCAGTTGGGTCACCTCGGTAACCATGGCTATTATTGTTAACTAAAACTAACAAAATAATGAAAACTGAAATTGAGAAAACATTTTCGTCAACTGAAATAAAAACAGCAATTAATAGGAAAAAAACTATAACTCACTGGAAATGTAGTGTTTACTTATAAAACTAAAACATGCTGAAATTATAGATATAAAATCATTTGTTTTTATTTGTGAACTGACGTCAGCTGTTGCCAAATTACGGTCCTCCATTTTCCTCCTGGTGGAGACTGTTAGCCTGAAAAATGGCGACGGAAAAGTTGGGAGAAAACATGAGTCAGTTTGTTGTTTAATAATTTAATAAAAAAAATTTTTAAATTATATATTTTGAGTATTTACCCAATCGACGTGATCACAATACTTTGACCGTTTTGAACTGCACACCTAAAAATTAACCAAAGTATGAAGAAACTAAAACTACTACTGTAACTAATAGAAATGAAACAATATTTAACAAATGACTAGCAAACACTCTATAAACATAAACTAAGTGAATTAGACAAACAACAAAACACAATAAAATAAAACCACACTATAATAAAAACCCCAACACTACTATTGTCATGATATTTTAATTAAATGGACCCAATTGCAGCATGCAGGCCGGATACATAACAAAAAAATTTAATGAAAAAACAAAAATACAACTTGCAAAAATGAGAAGGCCCAGCGTAGCAGAAAATATCCAAAGCAAAACCCAACAGGAGACAAAGAGGAGATCACAGTGGCACCAGGGAGGAGTGAGGAGACCAACCAGCAAGTAGTGACTGGGAATGAAGTGCTTAAATACTGGGAGGTTGACTGCTGGAACAATAGACCAGGGCTAATGAGGTAACTGACTGCAGGTGTGAGAGGAAGGAGTGAAGGCAGACTGAGGAGGAGAGAGGGAAAGTACACAGAATAACTGGACTAAAGGAACCTAATAAAACTATAACAGAAAATAACTACAACTGGAATCACGAGGGAAGAACAGAAGTGAAAAACAAGGCAGGACTAAAAAGAAAAAACTAAGGAACACCAAAAATTACCAAAATGAAAGTCAAACAACCCCAGATCCTAACAATTAACCCTGCCTATAATCCCAATTGGCCGATTTCAGAAGAGGACGTGGTTCTGGTTCTGTAGGAGGTTTCTTTCTGTTACAAGACATAAATTTTTCTCTCTACTGAGAAATGAGGCAAAGATTTAAAATCTCCAAAAAATAATAATTGTTAAACCTGGATTTAAATTAATGTAAAACTATTACTTCTGACTTTTGTCACAGTCAGCACCCAGAAAACATTCAGCGCCTGAGGTAACAGCAAGCTTATGATGACGGGCATGAACAACAGTGGGTGTGAAGTGTTTAATGCTGCCTGAAGCGCTGCGCTGCACTTCACTGAGCTTGGAAATAGTTTCATATCACGGGGCTAAAAGAAGCTAAAGAGAGAGAAAGCCGCTCTGCTTCCTCCATCTGACACAGCTGGCCGATCTCAGCGTGAAGCTGGTGTGAAGATCTGATTAAACGGTTTGGGAGGTATGAAAATGGCAGAGCTACAAATCCAAAACCATAAAGGTGCCTGGGAAGGGGAGCGTTCGCTGCCTATTGTCCGTCTCTATTCCCATTTGTTATGCTCTCTCAGAGCGACTCGCGTTACAAGAAAACGCATAAAATACCTTCTGGCTTTGTAAATGTGAGGAATAATTTAAACAGTTTTGTTTATGATTTTAAAAAAGGACGGAACAGACAATACTTCTCGAAGAAGCTTAGGTCAGTCAGTGTAATCTCTTAACAGCCAGAAACTTAAAAAAAGTCTCAACACTGAAAAAATTTAATCTCTTCAGTTCTGGAGATTACAGTGCAAAGAAGGAGCTGCTACACAGACTGCTACAGGAGATCCTTCCTACCGACAGCAATCAGCGTTAGATAATTTCCAATTTCCATTTGACACCAATACTATTTTTTAATTAGAATTGAATTTGAAACTGTTACAATTGCTCCACATTGACTGTTTTTTAAGCCAGAATTGCCACATAATTTCAATGGGAATTAGTCAAGAATTTGACTAAATTTTGTTTAGGTTCAATTGAAAACATCTTAGTACACATGAAATAAGACAAACTAACTTAAAAGTAGCTTTGTAGCTAGATGTAGAGGCTTGTTTTAAGTAATTAATTTATTATTGATGAAAAGGTAGCAAATAAATTAACTTATAAAATGGAGAAATGTCTTGTTATAAGTTAATTTATCTGCCATAGGATCTGGCACTTTTTCATCAATATTAAGGAATTATTTACTTAAAACAAGCTCCTATATCTTGCTAAAATGTTACTTGTAAAATAGTTTTGGTCTTATTTCAAGTTTGCTAAGATATTTGCACTAGAAACTAGACAAAAATACTTGGCAACATTTTGTGTTTTTGCAGTGTAGGCAACTCCAAAACCTCAAATGTATTTATTTATGAGTCAGTCTGAGCTCAGTTGGTGTCATTTGAACACTTTCCAGATGCAATTTAATGAATTAACGGTAGCAAGAAATAGAAATGTATGATCCTAAAGCAGCATGATGTGTTGCTTTGTCAGATAATTCAGATTTCCTCCTATTATCAAACAAGTTTTATTGAAAACATTTATCTATTCCACACGTTTGGCAGGAATCTTTCTTATAAAACTAAACCAGAAATATTTTTTTCATTTAAATTACGAGCTAAGGATGGGAATGACACGTCCAAACAACCAGGTTTTTGTTTGATACTAAAATATAATAATCTGAAAAATTTTTCTTTTTAACATTTTCTTCTTTTATTTTTACAATTTAAAATGAACATGTTGATATAAACAAAAGTTTTGGAGGAATATTAGTTGGAAGAACAAAATTTATATAGTATATCCCTTCTCTCAAAATACAATTTACTACATCATAAGCAACTAAGCATCAATCAACCATCCAAAATAAACGTCAAACTCGAGGCCCGTGGGCCAAATCCGGCCCGCCATAACGTTTTATATGGCCCTCTAGGTTATAGACTAAACACTAAGTGTGCTTAAACATTATATTATTAATCAAATCAATGCAGTTTGATCTGTTTATGCCAAATTATATCAGTCAGTCCCTCCAGTTTCTTGAGATTTATCATGGAAATTCACACAAAATCAACAACTTCTTTGAGCTAATATGTAATTGGGAATTTATTGAAGATTTTTCTCAAAAATTTCAAAAACTTTCTTACTTGTACTAAACAGAACAGGTTTTATCAACACATTCTGGCACAACCGGCCCTTTAAGAGCATTCAGGATCTTGATTTGGCCCACAACGAAAATGAGTTTGACAGCCTGATCCAAACTAGATATATTATCTCTGTAATAATACAGCACTATACTGAGCCAATCTACTTCATTAAACCTTGATAAAACATTATATTTTATTATTTTCTTAAAAGAAAACATTTATCTACTCACTTTGGTTTCTTTAGAAAGATTGTTCCACAGATTTCTGTGTGACAGAAATGAGAACATAAGAAACCTATAAAGGACACAAACACGTTTTCATGCTAATGTTGAAACAGAAATGCAGCTGCTAACTGGATCCAGATAAGAGACTCTTCATGATGCAGCTCCAAAAGCAGATGAGTCATCACAACCGCTGTGTAGCCATCACCTGAATATTAATTAGCATTTGGGATAAAAAATGATTAATTTAGCAGTTTGGGCATGATCACTTCAGAGCGCCGTTTGTCACACGTGCAGAGGGATCGTTTCCGAACAGACAGGTTGAGTCCTGGGGGGTTTTACAGAGAGAGATGCTGAGTCGGTTCTCTGTATTTACCATGAACCAGCACACCAGACAGGTTCCATTCCTGCTAAAACCAGACAAATAAACTCTCCAAGAGTAAGCAGGTGCACCGTTATATTTCAGGATTTAAAGAAAAAACCGTCTGGTCCTGTTTTTGTCTTTACATGGCCGGACCCCCTGCTGTCGCCATGTGGGGAAGCAGCAGCGGCATGAAAACTGCAGGCTGTAAAACAGGTGACCCCTCTCAGCATACCTGGCAACCAGAAACCCACAGGAACAGGGCACAGGTTGTATTTACACAGGTGAAAATTTAGACATCTGAAACAAACATCAGCATCTCTTTCAACAAGGTGTTTCATATCTTGTTTGTGTTTTTGTGGCTGCATCAGCTGGTAATTCGGTATTTAACAGAGTTGTTTAGCGATTCAATAACAGTACAAAGGAAGATCAAGGTTCAGGAAACCTTCATTTTGCTGAGAAGAGTTTATCTGTATAATCCACAGACTGCTCTGTGGCTTATCTAGATGTAGTAAGAGCAGATAAAACACAAGCTGCAGAGATTAGTCTGAAGCTGCAGTGATAACGTCTTCAGCTAGTAATAAAATCTAGCCTCCTGTCATTTATGGTTCACTGCACATCCTCAGCCGTATGAAAAATTATAAACAATTAAATGATTATCTAAACACCTGGGATGTACCTGTTCGGAAACTGTTAAAATATCAATGAATTCCTAAAGTTAAATAATATCTTTGAACATCTTTTCAGAATTTTGTGATACTTTTTGTGTTTTTTTTTTTTTTTTGGAATAAAAATCAAAGTGTTTGTGGTATTAAATTGGACATATTTGCAACATTTCCACTTATTTATGACAGTAAAAGCGACTTTTTGTACAGATTATGGACTATAATCTGACAACCATTAAGGCTGAGGCAGCTGTTTAGTACAAGTAAGAAAGTTTTTGAAATTCTTTGAGAAAAATCTGCAATAAACTCCCAATTATGTATTAGCATAAGATAGTTGTTGATTTTGTGTGACTTTCCACTATAATTCTCAAGAAACTGGAGGGACTGATTGATATAATTTGGCAGTAAACAGATAAAAACTGCATTGATTTGATTGATAAGATAATATTTAAGCCCACTTAGTGTTTAGTCTAGAATCTAGAGGGCCACAGAAAAAGCTACGGCGGGCCGGATTTGGCCCGCGGGCCTCGAGTTCTCGTTATATAAACCTGATGGTTAAATGTGACAACTCTGGCTAATTATCTGACCCCAAAAATGTCAGAGTAGATGGAAAAAAAATCATTTGTCCAGCTCTATTAACAACTGAAACGAACGTACTTTCCGGGATTTCTCAAATTGCTAACTTTATGTAACATTAATTTAATGTAAAACATTTATGTAACATTTTGAGCTTCATCCAAATGATCTAAATCCACATTGTTTTCTGTCTAATAGCTTATATACTCTTTCTTCCTGATCAATTGTACTGCTGCAATGTGATATGTGCAGAGGAGGTGCATGTAACCCACCTGGAGTTTTGTCAGTGCTTATCTGTTTATCCATATCACGACTTATTGACCTCATATTCTAATGGCAGTTTTCTATATTTGGTTGTCTGTTGGATACATTTCCTTCCCATCTGATACACTAACGTTAGAATCAAGACAAATGTTTATATCAGATTTAATTTTGGTGACATTACAAGAAAACCATATTGATAGAAATGCCAAAATTAGTTGGCATTATTATTTGAACATGTTGGCCTAAATAACATGTTTTTTTTATATTTACTAAAAAATTCTGTTTGTGATACGCCAAAACTCATAATTACATCTTTTGTTATATTTTTTCACCTGCTGGGTTGATGACGCGTTTTGGTCCATTCTGTGCTGGAATCTATAGATTGAACATAGAAATTTTACCTGAGTAATTGCTTATCACATTGCGGTTGACTGGTGTAATTTTAGATAATGCCACACGGTGTCACTGTTGGCTGTAATTTAAAAACAAAACAAAATAAAACAGTAAGGTGAATCTCCATCGCTTCCCACACACACAAAAAAGAAGAGTGCAGTGGGAGAGAGCCGGACCCGACCAGAACTTCTGAAGGGCCTAATCTGTGCTCTCAACATTTCTCTCCAGAAGTCTTTGAGCCATTTGTAGGAGCAAAACTAACAAAGGCTCTAGCAGGTGATGCTACCTTAAGGAGCTAAAAATAAATGACAGTTTTTATCCGCCAAATGCCTAAAACCTGCTGCCGCTGGAGGATTTGAAATGCTAACGGATCTCTGCGCCAGTTGTACAAAGACCGGACTGGACACAGAGCCATAGAAGTTCTTACCGGATCACACAGCTGGACCAGAGGTAAGTGTCATTCATTGTTTCATTTACGAAGCTGAAAGCAGCAGCTCCAATAGCCAATTCTGTCCTCTTCCTCTGTTTGGTCTTCCTCATCTTTGTCACCTCTTGGTTTTTCTACATTCCCATCGATTTCAACAATTGGACTCAATTTGAAAAGGCTTAATGATCGCTGTTCTGGCTAAAACTGTAGCGCAATTGGACCATTAGACGTCATTTACCCAGCATGCATTGCAGCGAACAACATGGTTGTGTGACAATATTTAATTTAAATAAAATAAAAATATTTAAATAATACACATTTACTGTTTAAATATTGTTTTAGAAATATAAAATTTAAAAATATAAACAAATATTTAAAGAAATGTTTTTTATATTTAAATATTTATTATTTTAATATTGTCACACTAAAAACTAAACAGCCAATATTACTGTATTGTTTTTACATCTAAATAAATATGTCTCAAATAAAGTCTATTGTTGCAACTAATCTTGGATCCTTTAAAGGAGGATGGAAGCAGAGGGAGAATCGATGAGTCGGTGCTTGAAGGCATTCAGATCTCTACAGTGAAACCTAATCACCATTTGGCAGCTGCAGCTCGGAGGCTGCTCCCTCTGCTGATAATCTGCATGAAGACACATGTCAACATCGGGAAGATCGTTTGAAAAGGAAATTATAAGGAGTCTGAAGCAGGTAGAAACTGTTTCCCTGGTGACACCAGCTGTTGTATACTACCTCTTGGATCGATATCTATCAACATTGCGTTTTCTTGAATGGAAAAACTAACTTGCTGAATGTGTATTGGTGGTTTTAGAGTGCTTTCCCCCAAATTAGCATCATTTTGAAACGAAAATAAACACATAAAAAGGATGAAGCAGCTGGTTTTAGTGTGGATTAAAGTTCAGCAAAACCTCAGAGAAGTTTCCACAGAGAGAAATTTTACTACATTTGCAAAATTACTAAGAGAAATTTCACAGTTTTACACTTAAAGTAAAACTTTGGCGATCATGACAAAAAGCTGTTTCTGAGCTCCGGCTCAGCTGAGTCGACCCCTGGTGGCAGAAAACGGCCCTGCATGCTCTCGGAAGGAAAACGAAAACACATTCCTGGTATTTGCTCTATACAAAAAGATATATAAATAATTCACAATCTTAAGGTCGGGAACACCTGCACATGTTTTGTTGAGAAATCAGTTTGTGTTCAGGCACTTCTGCAGAAAGGTTTTGAGGCGATATATGAGGCACGCTAAGTGGACAGGTGTTTCCAATACTCCCTCCTTTTACATCCAGAAACATTGAAAACATATTTTAGCATAACGAGGTCCAGCAGAGCAATGCCACAGTCTTCAGTGATCAAGAAGAAATGTCTTTTCTTTGCAGCCACTGTCTGATTTGGTTCCTTTTGTGTTTCACTGAGATCATTTCATGTCTCGTTTTGAGTGAACTGTGTCTTTTTGTGGTCATTTTGCATCTGCTGTTGGTTGTTTTCAAACTTAATTGTGGATTTTTTTTCTCTTTGAGGTTAATTATGCTCAACTTTAATCATTTCTAGTCACATGTTGCCCATGTTGATTCAGTTTTTGGGTCACTTTGCATCACATTTGTTTTATCTTATGTCTTCATTTTTGCGTTTTCTTTAGTTCTTTTCATTACAGTTTCTCTTTATTTCATCATATTAACAGTTTGTGCCACATTTTTCTTGGTGATCTTTTCCACTTTTTATTGGAAATGTATGTGCCAGACCAGGTTAAAGAAGCGCAAAACTGTGAAGTGGAAGAAAAATGAAACTTAAAAATAAAAATCATATGTAAATATATTCCTCCCAGGTTAACGTTTCAGTTCCATCTCCAGCTTCACATATTGAAAGACTGACATTCTGGCTCAGTTTTTTTTTTTATACCAAACAGCTAAAACTGGATGGGGGGAATCTGTCAACATCAATTTTTAAGTCTCCACAAATATTCTCAATTTGATTCAGGCCATTTTAACACATGAACATACTTTGATCAAACCAATCCATTGTAGCTCTGGCTGTATGTTTGGGGTCATTGCCCAGATGGAACGGGAACCTTTATCTCCGTCTCAAGTCTTTTGCAGCCTATAAGATGATTTCTTCCAGGTTTTAAACTGAATTTAGCTCCATCCATCTTCATCGCCCCTTCTGACATCATTCCAACATCAATTTACGCAATATTAGCTTTCTGCCACACATAGCGTTTTGTATGTAGGCCAAAAAACATCAATTTCTGCCAAATCTGAGCCGCACACTTTCTTTGCTGTACACTTAACCATTTTTGATGTCCTTTACTCAGGATTGCTGGGTTTTAGATGACGTCACCCAATGCAGACGGGGGTCAGGAAGTAAATGCAGCTCGTTTACTTCTGTTGATCCAGAATCAAAATGAATAAAGTCTGCGTCGTGTACGCTTGCTCCAACCGTACAGGACACAGACTTTCCACTTTCTAACAGTCGCATCGTTTACATTATATTTTCACATATTTTATTGGACAGCTGCTTAGAAAGACTATCATTCATATATAAGGTGAGATATATTATTTTTGGTCAAACCGTGTTTTAATGGGGTTTCTGTGGATCACTGCGGATGTTTGACCTACATTCTAGAAATGCAGAATGACTCAAAATTAACATCCAACTCCAGCGTGAATTTGGGTTTACAGAAGCTAAATTAATTATTTATCAGGAGATCCAAGCTTATAGAAATAACACTGGTTAGCTCGTTGTTAGCGATAGCATCGTTATCGTAGACTAATTACTTAAAAAAGCACAACTCACTACTCACCTGTACAGAAACAAGTCAGCAGCCATTTAATGCTTCTTTTGACCCTAAATGTTTGACCCAATCTGAAACTTTTGAGAACTTTCTTCTGGCTCGTCCTATAATATGAGGCCTGCGGCACCGGACCAACCCTCTACACCCTCTCAACGCCGGATAAATCCTCAAGATTATATGACAAGTCTTTTTTTACAGAGACAATACGGATCATATCCTAAATATACGTGTATTTTGGAGTTACCTCGTCTGTTCCGGCCCATTTAGGGCATTAGCTACTCGCTGTGATCCATTTTGCTCTGTTTTGAACCAGAGAAATCCACTTCCTGACCCCCATCTGAATTTCGCGCGTCATCCGGGTCTGAAACCCAGAAATAGTTTTCTTCTTCCCGCTCTTCCAAATCAACCAGATTTGTGCAGTTCATCCCTAATAAGTGCTTTCCTCTGCCTGATTCGTGGCTCTCTGTAGCTCATACAATAGTTACCAGTTTGTGATTAATGTTCTCCTTGGCTGGCTTACTCTTGGTATTCTTTCAGTTTTTTAATAATGGATTGAACAGAGCACTGTGAGTTATTCAAAACTTGAGATGTTGTTTTATAGCATAAATCTTCCTTTAACGTCTCCACACCTTTACTCCTGGTGTTTTTAAGATCCTCTTACTGAGGCCTTCACAAAACATACTGATATTAAATTTTACTAATTAGATGACTTCTGAAGGCAAGTGGGCATACTTTCATTTGGGGGTATCAGAATACAAATGCATGCCACACTTTTCAGATTTTTATTTGTATTCCCTCACTTCACAGTTATTCACTACTTTGTGTTAGTCTGTCAATTGGAAATAAATATATATGAAAGACAAAGTCGGAAAATGGAAACATTGAAGCCGGGCTTTCTCTCAGTGTGTTTTTTTAACCGAGGGAGCCCTGGCTCCTTGACCTTTGACCTGCTGGATCCTCTCACTAATCTGTGTGAAATTATTCCAAACAAGACGAGATCTTCACCTTTAACATGATCCACTGATGTAATATAAAGATTGTCTATAATATAAGCAAATAAAAAGGGATTAACTTCGATTTATATTATATTCCAGTCGGTGTGATCGAAGCTACTTATAGCTACTGTTGCAATAGGGCCGAGCTAATGTGGGGGGATCAGGTTCTGCTGCAGAACCATCAGGAGGAGTGATAAACCGGAGGCTGGACGTGACTCTCTCCTCTCCTCTCCTCCGCAGTGCACTTGCAGCTGAGCAGCTCTCCGGACAGGACCGTCTCCTCCTCCCCTCCTCTCCTTTATATCACTCCTGCCTTTGGCGCTGGCCAGAGTAGCAGCGGCGCTGCTGGAAGGCTGCGGAGACTCTTCCATCCGACTCCACGGTGCGGAGGTTTTCCCGGACAGACGCGTGACGGCGCGGACTCTTAATCCCGCTGAATCCCAATCCGACAACAATCCGTGCCTCTGGAATTAAGATGAGCGCTTCTGCCGCACGGCTCTACTCCACATAGCGCCGCGTTTCCCTGCTCCAGATCTGTTTCATGTGACTCCTGCGTACGAAGAAGGATGACTGCTACCTTTCCGCTGGTGATTCTGTGCGCCTTGGTGAGTCGCCGCTTTCCCTGACTTCTGCGGGATTTAGTTATTTAGAAATGCGGGTTATTTTACGCGTTCCCTGTAAAATACACGCAGCTGTAATGCGTTAATAAACTTATTACTGAAGTTTTGCGTAAAAGTTTCCCTGCTCGGGTGTTCATTGAGGGAAAATCCTGCAGGTGTCTCATGCAGGTTAATGTTCGGCACCAAGGTAATGTCACATTACACACTCCAGCCTTTCTGCTGCGTTTCATCCTGGGTAGAAGATGCAAACTGTGCTGCTGGGATTCCCAGAGAACTGGAAATTCTTTGGAGCTACTGTAATTTCAGTAGATTTTGATTTCAAATCTGTATTCTTTTTGAAGTAAAACAGATTCACTCAGCAAGAGTTTGGGACGTTTTTCAAGTGTTCTGCATAAAAATCCGGGTTATAATCAAGAAAGTTAACAACGAAGCATATAGGGGGCTTTCTGCCATGTTCACAGCAGCTGGTCTAATTGGGCTGCAAGGCTCAGTCATCATGCAAACAGCCCTGGATGTGAGGGGACACTGTTATGACAGCTGGTGCAATAGAGTGGCAGCAGTCGCTGCACTTTGGTAGAATTAAATTTAGAAATAAACTCACAAATTGGCCATGAAATTGACCAGAGGACAAACGAAGCACATCACAGCTGTGTTGCTTCATGGCTTAATGGTGGCTCCAATTTTTATTTACCCAACTTGACCTAAATGTGTTTCAGCTGAGTGAAAAATCTTTTTTTGGTGGTCAGGTGGAACGCACACACGGTGTTTGAGGTAAAAACCGAGACTTGTGCAGAAGTGTTGACGGGGAATGACGAGGAAAAGAAGAGCAGAGAAAACGGGAGAGCAGGAATGAGAGGCAGGAGGGGAGATGGTGGCTGCTTGGTACATCTGTTTCTGAATGAAAGCAGAGAGGAGGGGAGCGACCAATGAGAGTCAGGGAAAAAAAAGATGTCTCAGCATATGTGAATTAGCTGGAAATGAGGTTTTATTTATTATATAATAAAAGCCACAGGACATGAAAGTGATGCAGGATAATCAAATTTATTTTTCTTCTAAAGAAACTGGTTACAAATTCTTGTCATTTAACTTCAGTTCTTGTGCCAGTGAGTTAAACTGTAAATATGTCAGGAGGGAAAATGAGAAACAAGAGCAGACGAGGAGAAGTAAGAAGTAGAAGCAAGTCATATCAGACAAGACCAATGAGCCTGCAACAGTTTTAAAATAAACGGTGTATTAGAGAAGTTATCTGTCAGAATAAATATGCATGTTTATTTAGGCCTGTCACCATAAAAGATTTTTAATTAAATAAATTGTTCCAGAAGTTATTGTTGCCTTGAGACCATTTATAAGTAATGTAATGGCAAAATACATTACTTATAAATTACTTTTCTTTAAAAAAAAAAAAAAAAAGAAAATCTGTAAACTTTAAATTCTAATAAACATTTAACACTGGAACTGGGCGACATTTTAAATATCCAAAATAAATAAACAGAACAAGTAAAATGAATTTTGAAGTCTTTGTAAAGAAAATTTGCACCAAACTGCAGTTTTTAGTTGAAAGAAAGAAAAGATAAATCATGCCAATGGAAATGACTGAGTTTGCTTTAATTTATCATGTGATTAATCAATTTATTGATTATTGTGACAAGTGTACGTATATTTATCTCAAGTGCTTGAGTTACATTTATGGAGAAAGATTGAGTTTAATATGTTTGTGTCAGGAAACGTTGAGTGACAGAGAAGGAGCGCAGGCTTTTAATGCCCAGAAATACTGAAGCTGAAGTGTTTGCGTTAATCACAAGCAGAGAGAAGCTGCGTCTAGCTCTCACCTTTGGACGTTAAATAGGACGGGCATCTGGGTAATGTTGTGCATACATGCCTTTATGGCTCCTGCTCAGCCTGAATGCGTTTCAGGTTCATTATTAGAGCTGATGTGCCTTTAGGGGAGCTATTACGCCAGGTTACATGGCAGGTTAGTGCAAAGTCTTTCCAATACAGGCAGGCATAATGATTTATGGTGAACCTTTACAGAACAGGTTATCCACCTGGCAGTAATCTTTTCCATCAGTTTGCCTATTTGGTGTAATACGTCTGTCTCTATTCTGCCAGGCGACGTTAGCGCTGGCGTCCAAGACGGAGCGGGCGCTGAACGTTGAGTGTGACTCTGGCCAGTTCACCACCGGCGGGGAATGCTGCATGGAGTGTCCACCTGGAGAGGGAGTGGTGAAGGAATGTGGCGCCGCTCAGACTGTCTGCGCTCAGTGTTTGGACAGTGAGTAATGATTTCTCATGGTTTGCACCTCTTTTGTACATGCATGTGCATCGAACTCATCAGGTTCAATACGCGTGACTATCGTTTTCAGGTATGTCAGCAATAAACCTTCTCATTGGCAGGTCCTGACAGATTGATTTGTAAATGCTAGGTCATCACTAGCTACTGCTTTTGTGCCAATGGGGAATCGATAATGAGGGAAACCACCTCAGAGTCCTGAACAGGGATGGTGGATAGAGACAAATCCAGCCTTCATTCTTATTGTCAAGATGATATCGGTGTTAAAAACAAAAAAACAAATGTGACTGTATGGGCGAATTTTTCTGCCATAATTTGAGAGCACACATTTTCAGTCTGAAAGCATGATTTCATGTCTTTCTTCTCAAAACTTGTAATGCTCGCACTCCAAACTTCTGCTCTCTTTCAAATATTCACTCTGCTTTCTCAAGCCTTTCTCCTCGCGCTCAAAACTTGTCTCTGCTCAGATAGGATCTCCAATTGTCTTTGCTCGCTTGAAACAAAAATGCACCGTTGCCTGGCAACCTCTCAGCCAATAGAATGAAAGTGTTATACTGGGTGCGTTTGTTTCCTTCTAGTCGGTGTCCCTGCATGGCTACTATCGACTGTAACAAAAAAGTACCAGTTGCTACAATCTATATATAGCAGCCACACTGGCACACCCACTAGTTGGAAACAAACGCACCCAGTACAACACTTGCATTCTATTGGCTGAGAGGTTGCCAGGCGATGGTACTTTTCTGTTCCAAGCAGGGCAGAAAATGTTTTGCAAGCGAACAGAGAGGTTTGCAAATGGAGATTTGATCCGAGCAGAGACCAATTTTGATACAAGAAAGCACAGGGAATATTTGAAAGAGAGCAGAAGTTTTGAGTACAAGCATCACAAGTTTTGAGAAAAAAATACATGAAGTCCTGCTTTCAAACTGAAAATTAAAAGCACAAGAATTCAAAGTTTTGAGAACAAAAGACACAAAATCCTGCTTCCAGACTGAAAATGTGTGCTCTCAAATTATGGCAGAAAAATTCCCCCATATAGTTTCAACAAAAACACTTGCAGAAGTATTCATACACCTTGAACTTAAACTTTTTTCCAATGTCAATGACAGTCAATGCTTTCTAGGACTTCCTCTTGTTGCAATTAGTAATCTGGATTATTATACCAGTTCTTTGCAAAAAGCTCAGGTTTTTTCAGATTGGAGAGTACGAGTAATCTTTGGTTCTTAAGTCTTCCCACAGATTTTCAATTGGAATTTAATTATTTTAACTTAAGTATGCCATTCCACTGTCCAGGACAGATTTCTCCTAAACCTCAAAACTATGCAGATTATCCAGATAAAGATTTCTTTAAATGCATCATAACTAACAAAATTTGTATGGGTCTATAAGTTAATCAACATACAATATGTTTGGCACGTAACAGAATTTAGCAGAAACCTGATAAATTTGTGCAGAAACAGGAATATTCTTTCTATCCCTCAATTAGCTGTTGAACTTGAAACTAGTACCTCACTAATTGAACAATAACAATCCTTTTATGGTTTATATTTGATATATTTTAATATGAGACTAAAACAACATTCAACTTATATTTAAGGACTATAATCTGATAAAAATAATTATCCTTCCTGTTAGATGATGTGTTTTCTGCTGCTGAGTAAGAATCAGTTTGCATTGAGCTGCGAGTAAAGATTGCTTAATTAAAGAGTAAATATTTGTACAATAGAGGACCTGTGCAGAATAAAAGAGTTAAAGGAAATCAGCTTTAAATATTTGTAGAGTTAAATAATCTTTCTTGAAAATCGAGTCCAAATTTTTGTCAAAGCCAAAGTAAATTGCTACAGCCCAATATTTCAATCTGGATATAAGGTAAGACTTCTGCGTTTTCTTAAGATAAAACGCTTGTATTGTTTTAAGTGGCTCCAAATGTGCCTACAGCTCGACTTAAGCTGCAAACCATTAGCACTTACTCTTTGGTCCAAAGCCGGAAAAACATTCAGCTTCAAACAGGAGGGAAACAAAAATGCAAATAAATGTTTTCCTCTGCATTCAGGAGTCTCTGTGTTGCATCCTAGCAGCTACTTTTCCCCTTTATGATGTTTGTGTTTAATTTTCTAAGCATGCATTAAAGTTTAGGTCACTGATTTCAGACATAAATAAATACAGTTTCACATCCTGTGTGAAACGAAACACGTTTTTAGGATCCAACGCTGACTCAGTAATGTCAGCACTGTTTAATTATTAGTCAAGCATTTCTTTCTTCCCTTTAAAAAGTTTTTTTTTCTAAATAAGCCTCTATGTTATACTTTTTTTCTCATTTCCTACACTTACAGAAAAAGGTTCAGGGAGAGTTTTTTTTTTTTCTTTGTCAGGACCTAAAGTGTGACAGGATAAAAACTAAAGATGACACAAATGCTGTGAGCCAATTTCACACAAAACAACCCCATCAAAGTCAGAGTTAGAAAAGGTGCAGGCATGAAATCCACGCAGGAGCAGAAACGCTTCGAATTAAAGCTCTGTTCCAACGCTTTTGCATCAAAAAAGCTCTAAAAGGTCTCTAAAAGTCCTTTTTTTGCATCAAAAAACCCCTGAAAGGTCTCTAAAAGTCAACAAAATAACTGATCGACATCATCAGATAATGCATGCAAAAATATGTTTGATTAACACCTTTGCTCAGATGTCACTAGAAGTTTATTTTATTGTCGCATATTAATTGTAAGCATTTGTTTTTCCTGCACTGTCTGCCCTGGATTTAAACGTTTTGCACCAAATCCCACAAACCGTTGTCACGTCTCCTTTCTCTTTTTGCTTTACTCCACCATGCAGTCCCCTCCCCTCCTTGCAGTAACTATGAGTCATCCTCTGTATTAGCGGATGAAATGGTATTAGAAAAGCCAGGCACCAAAGGGCACGATCTGCTCATTTATCATGCATACTGTTACATCAGTCTATCTTCACCCATTTGATCCAGTTAATTAGGCCATATTGAAAAGCCTATTGTGCCTCCGATAGTGAACAATTAGTCCGCTCCGCTGTACAGGAATGGTAGTCACAGCTGATAAACACTCAACAATTAAGCCAGAATACCCCAGAGGTTGCCCCCAATTTCCGGTGTGAGTGTGTTTTTGTTTTTTTTGTTTCAGTTAAAGCAGATATAATCTTGGTGTGTGTGTGTGTGTGAGGCTTACAGGAGCACGCACAATAAATAATACAGCTGAGCTGGGTTTATATGGAGGTTAAAAGCTAACCTACTATAAAAATAACCCCATAAATATATTTTCTGAAGTGGTGAGGTGAATAATTAATGAGTAAAATTTGACAAATCCATTTCCTGCTTCATGGTAAGCATGAACATATCTGTATTTACCATGAGACCCCTTCAATGTCCTACTTCCTGTTGGTTATACCCCCTCCCCACCCAACTGTAGTCTTCCTGGCTTGGGATGTGCATCTGTAGCCCTGAAATATTTATTAGTCTCCTCCACTTCTCTCTGTGGTCGAGGGAAACAGGACGAGGGAACCTGCCTCACTTAGTGAAGCATTCAGAGGGGTTTGAAGTGAAAACGGGCTGAATGACCGAGAAAAAAGCATGACGAGACTGTGAATCTCCAGGGATTTCAGGAGGAAGGAAAGTGGAATCACAGGCATGTCTGGTTGAGGTCTGGAGCCGAGCATCAGGAACCGCTCCAAACTGTGGCTGGAGATGAATGAAGTGAGGATAAGCAGAGATTTTACTTCAAAGCAGAGAGAAAACGATTAAAACGGGATGCAGGGGTCTAACACACAACAATGCGCAAAATTCAATCAATTCAAAATACTTAAAAAAATCTTTAAAAAAAGGTAAGCAGGGTTTCCCCCAGTTTATTATAAGCCTGGCGGGCCACCAGGCTTTGCTTGTGCCCCCACCAGGCAAAGCACTGCTTATTTATTCAAGTCTTTTTAAAATGTTTGCATTTTTTAAGACTTTATTGTTGGTGTTCAGGAATTACTCTTCCAACCTTTCAATAATACATAATTATCAAGTGATATTTTTAAATTTCCTGTCAAATGTAAAAAAAATGTAACTCAAAAACACGACGGGCGGCTGGCTGAATGACTGCTGAGGACCAGGTTCAGCAAGTTTTCTGGGGGAAACCTTGGGTAAGACAACAAAACCAAAGGAAACACAAAAAGGTAAAAGTATAAAACTACATATTGGTAGTCCGTAATTTATGAACTAGTAGGAGTTTCTCTGGATTCTTATTCTGATAAAACTAAATGTTGATTCCAGTTGTTCTGGGTTGAGTTCTAGATTTGTACAAAGCTAAATGTTGGTTCTACATGTTTGATTCTTGTTCAGGGTTGTTAAGTAGATGGTACTTTCTAAGTTTATTCTAGCTTTGTAAACTAATAGGAGTTTTGCTCTGATATTAAAAGTATAAAGCTAAATGTTGGTCTAAATTAATAAGTACTCCACGGTTTATAAAAGTAGTTAAAATAGCTCAAACTAAGTTTCGTCAAGGAGTTTCTGTAGCTGATGATCTCCTGTAGCAGTCTGTGTTACAGACCAAAGGCACTCTGGTTGTTCAAAGTTATCTGTTATGGTCTTTATTTAATAAAATACAACTTAATGTTAAATATTAGAAACTCCTCACTCATACTGAAAACGCTGAGTCTGTTCACTCAGTAACACCGTTCCCACTGAAGAGTGTTGTTCCTGCAACATGATTTGTTTCATTTATATTATAGATTGGATTTTGAATTTATTTCTCAGAGTTTAGAGATCAGATTTGATCAATACAAAATGTGACTGATTCATTAATGCTTTAATAAATACAACATGGAAAACCGTATTTCCAACTGACTTTAGCAGTGTTTTCACACCTGATAGTCCAATAGACTTATTCAGTTGGGGACCAAAATTGCAACATTTGTTACATTTTCAGCTACACTAAGTCAAACGAATCAAACTCTTTGAGAAACCTGTTCCCCTCCTCGCCTGTGGGGGCGCTGCACCAAGAACTACTGAACGAAAAGACACAAAAACCTCAGAAGAAAACAAACACAAATTCCTTCTTCGCAAACAGAAATGGAGTGGCGTAGGATTTCTTCTTTTGTCTTTGGCAAAAAACTACAAGCTATTTCTTTCACAACCACTTGGTTGTATTTACCCAGAATGCCCTGCGCTATGGTCCACTTCCTCCTTTTTAGGTCCACTTGGCGTTCAAATGCATTTGAACAGTACCAGAGTTCACTTCTACCAAGCCTTAACCTGGATTTTTAGGGGGACCAGAGTTTGCTTTTTGGTCCAGACCTTCTCAAATACGCCAAACTTTCTACAAAAACAAACTAAAGTTCAATCAAAGTTTGAATTTAGTCTGAGAAAGAGCCCCAAACATAAATCTTTAAGCCAAACCTTCACTTCTACATCTTACGATTCATTCTCCACTTGAAGTAATGATAGATGGCACTTAACTACACAGACTTTACTTTTTAGATTCCTATTTAACCATAAATGTTTACTATCCAACACCAACCTTCCCTCTGCCCTTTTCATAAATTTGGGAACATTTAAAGACACCTGTTTCAAATCTGGAGAAGGTCAACCAAAGAAGTGGGACGTTGATTAAACACAGTAAAGTTTAAAACAAACAAAAAAAAAACCCAATTCAACTGTCAAACATCTTTGCAAATGTTGATAATTTATCCTCCCTAAGCAAAAGGTCACCAGTTTATGTGGGACATTTTGTGGAGGGGCAGAAATTTCCAGCGTCACTAAAAGCTTCCACTCAAAAGGGCTGATTGTGAAGATCAGTGAGCAGTTTCAAGGACATCCGCTGCTACATTATTAATGACACTAATGGGACCAAAGAAACACGAGGGGGGCTGAAGTGGCACATTCAAAGTGCAACAAGCCCCCCACTCACATCTCACTGTCCCATCAACCAACTTGGTGGCTAAATATGAAAACTCTAAATACTCGTTTCATGGCTCAGCTGGGGACAATTAGAAAGAATCTCATATTTTATTTAAGAAGACACTCCCCGTCTGAGTCTTGATGGCATTTAACTTTCTTCTTTTAGCTCTGGATAAAAGTGCTGACGCATAAATTGGGTCCGCACACCTCGTCTGTGGCTGCATATGGTCACGTTTATAAATGTTTACACGCAGGCACTGTGAAGAGAGCTAAACTGAGCGAGGAAGCAGCCTGCATGCTGGGGGATAATTGATATGAATGAGAAAAGGAGCTTTACTGGTTCAGCTTGACTGCAAAGGAAACAAAAGCTTTCAAGCTCAACTAATTCAGATAATTGTTTACCTTGGAGTTCTGTTGTTTATCTGGAACTCGGTCACTGTCGCTCTCCTCATGCTAACAGGAGCGAGAGGAAACGCCAGATACTAAAAACTTGTCATTTTACTGTATAACTTTTAAAGATATGGGGCTGCCGTCAATCATAAGGACTGTCAGCCCTCGGTGTAAACGCGGATTTATTTGCAGCTCACACTTTATACAAGGTAAGAAGACTAACATTAATATACTCTATAAGTACGTATGATTAGAAAGATATCAAATATTGCATTATGGCAAATGCCATAATGTCTAACGGTTGGTAACCATGGAGACAATGCCACACCGTCATGTAGCCTAGCATGTATGGAAGAAAAAGCTGGTTAGCATCTCGTCTTCTGTACGTTCTTAATGCCGCTCCGGTTTAAGGGGAAACGCTGTTCATGATATAAACACATGATATAAATCATGTGATGTGAATTCAGGCAAAGTTGGTAATTTGATCAACAGGTGTGGGTCGGTTTCTAAGTTAGCCGTTTCCAATTTTTAAAAATACGGCCGTCTATGAGCCCTAATCAGGTGTGTTACGTTAACAGACAAATTAGCTCGACTCGAACAAATGGACTGGCTGAATAAACTGGCAAAAACAACGTTAGAAAACAATTTCAGTTGCTCCGTCCCTCATTTCTGACCTCCATCATGGCGCCTCGAATGATTAAGTGACGTAGTTGCAAAGGGTCAATATTTGACGGTACATCGGGAGCAGCACTCACAGGAGTCTCCAGTTAATCTATTTTACTTGACCCTTCCTCCTGCAGCCGTCAGCACTTTGATTACTAAATTATGTTTTTTAGATTAGGTTTGGACTTTGAGCTCCGGACCACCCTCGGAGACCGTTTCCGATTATGTCGCCGTCTAGCTGCCTGAAATTCATTCGAGCAAATCTGCTGGTTGCTTGCACGTCGTCCCCTCTCCTCCATACCTGCCTCCCTATCGTTACCCCCATCTGCTCCTCTCTGTCTGCCTGTATAATGTGACGGGGCCCGGCTGTACCGCTGTTTACAAGGTGTTTAAAACTTCAGCCGCTGCCAACGCTGACTTGCCAGGGAGGTTTAGAAGGAAAAAGAGGAGTGCTGGGACATTGCTGCAGGGGTTTTCACACTGACAATACGCCGTTGCTCAACACGACAAACCCTTAAGCAGTTCTCATGAAAAAAAAAAAAAAAAGGAAAGCAGCACACTCTGGAACATATGGAGAGGCAGATAAGAGTTGTGCAAACGTCCCACACGTTAACGCATGTGGTTTCATTTGCGGTTCAGTAAATCTTGATGATTTATGTCATTGCAACCCAAACAATACGATTCCAACCAGAGTAAACGTAGCAGAGTCCTTGTTTTGTAACTTTGAAAATCAAACCCTGGTGTTAATTAAGTGGTTTAAGAAGCAGCTTTTACATTCATTCCTGTTTCATGGTGTCATGCTGTGAAACTTTCATGACGTACGGATCGTCTTAGGGATCAAAGTGTGCTCCTTTCTGAACCGCAGCTTTCACAAGGTGACCGCTCTCGTGTTTGGCAAAACGCAAAGTGGAGCTGCTCGTGTAATGAATATGAGCTGCAGGTTTTTCTTTTTTTTAAATCTCCCTCCCATCAGCCTCTCAGCTCACCTCGCATCTTTTTCAACCACTAAGCCATGCTCGTATGGCACATAAACACTTTCTCTCTCTTGCTGTATGCATAATTCAGCAGCCATCCAATTATATCTGAAAATAATTCTATGTGAACATGTAATAACAGAACATGCAGCGCCCTGAGGAAGTCTTCAGCGTCAGACCAAGCTAACTTCAGGTCATCACTTCCTCAGTGATGAACTCTCCTAAATCCTCCTGTTGCCAAATGTTCCTGGAGAGCAAATCTGAAGTGTGTGAAGTAATTGAAAAGCAGCGGGCAATTAGTCGCAACAGCTCTTACCCCTTTTTATTCAGCGTGCCTCTCCACATCTCAGCTGTTTTCTAGAGTCGTTATTGCTCACAGTCCTTCCAAAAACCGATGGAAGATGAAGACGTTGTGGACACATTGTCAACTTTTTATTTTAGTTATAAACGTTGCCAAGAAGGCAGAATGGTGGCGCAGCATTGGAAACTGAAATAACAACATGCAGTGCTACTTTACATGCTATTTGCTAGCAGGAATTCTGATTGCTGTAAATCAGCAAATCTCTGTAGTCCAGACGACAACGACCTGGACTACAGAGAGGAGGTGGAGCAGCTGGTGGACTGGTGCAGAGACAGCAGCCTGATCCTGAACGTTGACAAGACGAAGGAGATGATCGTCGACTTCAGGAAGAACCGGCCCAGCCACGCTCCACTGCTCATCAACAGCTCAGCTGTGGAGGTGGTCAGCAGCACCAAATTCCTGGGGGTGCACATCACTAACAACCTCACCTGGACTGTGAACACCACGTCTCTGGCCAAGAGGGCACAGAAACGTTTGTATTTCCTGCGGAGGATGAGAAGAGCACACCTGCCCCCGCCCATCCTCAAGACGTTCTACAGAAGCACCATAGAGAGCATTCTGACCAGCTGCCTCTCTGTGTGGTGTGGAGGCTGCAGCGCCTCCGACTGGAAGAACGTGAGGAGAGTGGTGCGGACAGCAGAGAGGATCATCGGGGCCCCCCTTCCCTCCATTCAGGACATTTCATCCCAGCGCTGCGTGTCCCGAGGCCGAAACATCATCAGTGACCCCTCACACCCCCACCATGGACTGTTCTCCCTGCTGCCCTCTGGAAAGAGGTTCTGCAGCATCCGGTGCAGGCCCACCTGGTTCCGAAACAGCTTTTTCCCACTTGCCATCAGACTGCTGAACTCTTAACTGGACTGCACTCAAAATCTGGTCTCCACTTTATACCTTGCACATGTACATAGCTAAATAACTTCCTTTTTACTGTCAGTCCTGCACTTTATATTTTATATTTATATTCATATTTTATACTGTATTTTATTTTATTCTGGAGTAACCTCACAACATTGGAAGCTCAAAACACTGTCCTGAGCCGTATGCAACGAAATTTCGTTCTGTATACACCCTGTGCATGCAAAATGACAATAAAGTCAGTCTAAGTCTAAGTCTACTTTGGGTTCAGAGGAGGAAGTCAGTAACCGCTGAGTCAGAGTGAAGCCAGGGCTTTGTGTAAGGTGGCGACGACTTGAGAATAAAAGAAAAAGAAAAAAAGAAAAGAAAATAATGGAGACTTCCTGGCTGATTTCTGCTATACAACTAAGTTATATAAATCACAAAACAGTCAGAAGCAACTTTTTCAATACAATCCTGTAGTTGAGATGTAAATAAAATATTTTTAGTCTCTCAACAGGCTACTCATTATCTGGAATCTTAACCAGAAGTAGAAA
The DNA here is from genome assembly GCF_002775205.1 of Xiphophorus maculatus. Taxonomy (NCBI): domain Eukaryota; kingdom Metazoa; phylum Chordata; class Actinopteri; order Cyprinodontiformes; family Poeciliidae; genus Xiphophorus; species Xiphophorus maculatus. The sequence continues at coordinate 5,145,363 of NC_036458.1, read as the reverse complement.
TATATTTGTTTTTACGATTGTTTGGGTCCCCATTAGCCGTTGCCGTGACAATGGCTACACTTTCTGGCATCCACATCATGAAACCCCCAAATTATAATTAAAACAGCCACTTAATATAACAGTAATAACATGGCATATTGATTCATAAATATAACATTTATAATTCTTAATAAAAATCGTACCATTATAATTCATATTATTCCGCAATATTATGACAAATTTAATCTTTTGTGACATTTCTAACACTTCGCATTGTTATTGTGGAGAACAGAAACAAAACTAACACAGGTGCCTAAAACTAAACCTTTGCATGTTCTTCTTGTTTAAGCCAAAGCAACACAGCTGACTTTTACAGGAAGTTAGAAAAGTTGCATGCAAGTTTATAAACGATGAAATGACAAACGATAATCTCTCACTTTGTTGAGAAGTTTTCACAACTGGAATAGTTGATGATGTTTATTAGAAATGTGTCATATGTCGACAGTGTGTGTTCAAAGTGAATGCATTAATGCCGTGGAAACCTTTTAACGTTAAATATTGAAGCAAAATACTCTGGAAAATGGTTAAAGATATTTAGTTATTGCAAATAAGAATTGTTGAAAGTTGTGATTACTTCCTAATATATACCGAACCCATTCATTTGAATTATTCTATCACAATTTGTGCTTTTAAAAACAACTTTTTAGTGCAAATTACTTCTGCTACATTACATTTTTCTTACCACAGACTGAGCTGCATTCCCATTGTCTCATTTCTAATTTCAGAATTCAGTAAAACATTTCTTTACTGCGGTATATTTGGGTAGTTTTCACTGAAATATTCCTTGTAGTCCACTCTATGGTAACTCGTGATCAGAACTGATCAAACAGGGTTATAAGACTGAAGCACTTCCTATGATAGTCTTGTTTTCAAGTTTACAAGTCATTCAAGTGAGCAGTTCAGGATCTCTGACTCATGAGCCAGATTTGATCCAAATCTGCAGAATAGCAAAATGAGTAAGATTTACAGCAAGAGGGCGTAACTTTCTTTAAAATTGACTAATGTTTAATTCTAGGTTAAGTCTGAGTATTTGCACAGGCTGGATTTTACTTGTTGTGTTTGACTGAGGCTGTAGACGTTTACTCAGCGCAGCACAAACACATGCAGATCGATATCATAATTAGGAACCCGAGGCTTTTGACTCGCTAGCCGACAAGAGCACCTTTCTTGTCCTGTAGCACAAATCACTGAGAGCCCTGTGGATCAATGTGTCCTTCCTGGTAATGAATGTGCAGTAAACATGATTAATGCCATTGGATTCACTGTTTATCTCTGTTTTATCTTCTCATATTCCATCGGCTCTTCTTACTTTTCCTCTGGTTTCTGACCTGCAGGTGAGACCTACTCAGAGAACTACAGCCACACGGAGAAGTGCAAACTGTGCACTCAGTGTACCGGCCTGATGCGGATGGAGACTCCCTGCACCGACTCAAACGACGCCAAATGCGTCTGCAAGTACAACTTCTACTTCAACAGCGTCTCTGGACGATGTGAGCCGTGCACTGTGTGCCCGCTGGGACAGGGCGTTTACTCGCACTGCGACGCTTACCACGATACCATATGTGAGGAGTGTGTGGACGAGACGTTTTCTGACCGGGAGAGCTACCTGGAACCCTGTTTACCCTGCACCATCTGCGAGGAAGACATCGAGACTCAGCTGGCTGAGTGCACGCCCACCAGTGACTCCGTCTGCCACAGTAAGCCTGCTGCTTGAATTTCTGACTCCAAGCTACTCTCATACCAATATTGACAAATCCTTCATGCATGTGTGACATGCAGTTGCATCAGTTTTTGAGTTTGTGAGCTTTAGAAGTGACTTAATTCTAAATTTCTGAGGGCAGAGAGATGTTATGGCTGTTCAAAAGACTGGCCTAGTTTTTGAATTAGTCATTTTTAGGAAAGGACCCTTAACAAATAATCGGTAGCTGTTTTTCCACTGCAAATGTGCGCAGAACTTTGTCGATATTCCACTAATGTTGAAAAAACACAATTTCATAATTGAGATGTTTCCATTAAGTAGGAAACACAAATTAAAATCACACGTGAATAAGTTTGTTTATGCGATAAGTCATTAAAAAATGCGCCGCTCTGTCATCTTCCAACTACTTCCTGTCGTCTTCTTCGTCTTTTCCGGCAGTAGTAATGTCCAGCTGTTGATCCTGACTTATGTGATGCAAAAAAGTGTTTCCATTACAGTTTTGCAAAGTACACAAATTTTGATACAGCCAAAACAAACCCAACACCTCATCAAAATGTTTTGTGTTTTCATTTAGCAATTTTATTTTCATAATCCCCATTTATGCAATTTTAAGACAAATAGAAACCGATCTGCTGCCCGGAACGACGGGGAATAAACGGATATTTGTGTCAGAATGAGCATTTTGAAGTGACTTTTTGACCTGGATTCAGTTTGTTGTTTTTGCCATCAGCGATGTGCTTCCAGAAGCTGCTGAGTTGTTTTGGCTCAGCCTCTCACTGAAAATTAATCAAGGTCTGAGAATGCATCTGATTTGGTCTAAAAGACAAGATAAAATCCCAAATAATGATGCAACCCACAACACAGACAGAAAAGTTTGCACTCTGTACTTACATTAGTTTCCCGGGGATGCATTCAGGTCTTTTTCTCATTTCAGTTAAAGAAATCTTCTCTATTCTAACTGTTGAATATTATTTGGTTTGTATAAGGCCTGACCTGAGCACGTGGTTGGTCTTTAACACTTACTAGGCATGAGAGCAGCTCCACCCAAACACACAAGACGTTTCCAGCCCACAAAGTGCCGTAAGTTATTTCAGATCGGCGTTGGAAGCCTCATATAATTCTCAATCACACTTGAACAAAACCAGCAGGAGCGACCTGCACGTGCGTCTGCGTGAACATGCGCGGTGAAAGGTCGGGCTTGGTCAGCTGGAAGTTGAAAGTTTTAGCATTAAAAGGTCAAAGATCGCAGCAGTGTCAACAGAGAGATGATCAATAACCCGCACAGCCACAAAAAACAGTGCCAAGCTTTTTGTCCAGAGGTAAAGGTGGCTTGAAAACCCAGGAAGCTGTAAATTCACACGGGTCAGGCGAGGTGGGGAACTGACTTCAGCGTTGCCTTGGGTGGTAGTGCTGACTTCTTGGAAGAAAAAACTGTAAAACAATAACTCCCTCTTGCTGAAAGTTTCATAGATTGTATGCTTCATATGCTTGCTTTCAGTTCTGAGAAAGTTAGAAAACTAGAAGATCTTTTAACACTTCATTGTTAACGTGCAAAAGGCTAAACTGCAAAAACACAAAATGTTACCAAGCAGCTTTCTAGTCCAAATATCTCAGTTCACTTGAAATAAGACAAAACTAACTTAGAAGCAACTTTCCAGCAAGATGTAGAAGCTTACTATTGATAAAAAAAAAGTAATAGTTTGGATTATTTCACTTATAACATTGGAAAAATGTGTTTTTATAAGTAGAACTAGTACTTCTTCCATCAATATTAAGGAATTAAGCTCCTGTTTCTTGTTGAAACTTTACTTGTAAGTTAAGTGTCTTATTTCAAATTTACTAAAATAATTGCATTAGAAACAAGACAAAAATACTTTGTGTTTTTGCAGTGCACATAAATGGTTTAAATTCTTTCTTCAATCAACTGTAATCACACTGAATGCGTAGAAACGGAGGACTGAATGATAAGATCTGGACGTGTTGATATTGTGGAGGAAGAGCAAATAAATTTTCATCCAGTCTCCACCAATATTTACCTTTATGCAAACTCAAATTCACTCTCTGCTGCATTTTATGTTGCATGCCCCCAGTTTTCCATAAATACAGCCAAACCCCGGCTTACAAAACATCGATGTACACGAGCTACAATGCAGCCTCTTGCTGCCCATTTGTCGCCCACCCAGGCTGCTCGACTTTGACCCGCCTGTCCCGCCTGATGGCACGATAGCAGCCATAATGGTAGATGCTAGAGATGGCATCATAAGTGACCTTATGAAAGGAAAGTCCTGTTAAACAGCGAGTTCGTTCCTGTGGGGATAATGGCTGCAGACACACATGCTGTGATGGTGTTACCAAACCTTCATGGTGGTCCTTGATAAAGATTTTTTTCCTGCAGCAAACATAAAAATAAGTTGCTCATCTGGGACTCACTTCCTGTTTCTGAATTCATTGAAACACACGAGAAGTACTTTTAATTTCGTGTCGGAGTCTTTCTTGACCTTTGCACACGCTGTAGTGAAGATGCGAATCCCCGCTTCATATCCAGCTGTCAGCAAGTGTCAGTTACACAAAGCAGCGACAGAGATGGAGAAAGACAAAGGGGCAGCGATGAAAACAGACGGAGAGCTGCAGCATGTGCTGTGCTGGTGTTCTACGGTGAACGGGGTCGATATGAGTCCTGGGATTTCTTCTGCTCACGCTCAGGTTTCGCTGAGTGACCTCTGAGAGCGCACACACACACACACGCACACACACACACACACACACACACACACACACACACACACACACACACACACACACACACACACACGCGCTCTCTCTTGTACAAGGTTTAGACTCTTTATGAGCGTTCGGAATCAATAGGGCTGGTAGAGATATGGACTTATAATTTTATCGCGATATTTTGTGGAGCTATTGTGATAACGATAAAGGTTATGATTAAAAAAAGATTTATTACTTAATTTTTAGGTAAATAGTTTAGCAGGATGGTGACTGCATGGCACAGCATTTAACAAACAAATAAGCTTCTTCAGAACAAAAAACATTATTTATATCACTAAGCAGCACACAGTAACTGCATTTAATCATATTTTTTTTTTATTTAATTCGTGGAACTAAAAGTGGAGAAAATACTAAAATAACATTTTAATCAAACTGTTTTGTTCTCACTGCAAAAACACAAAATCTTACCCAGTATTTTTGTCTCGTTTCTTTTAATTTTGTCTAATTTCAAGTGTAAAAAGTAATTTTTCAGCAAGATATAGGGGCTTGATTTAAGTAAATAATTCCTTATTGACTTATTTTGTTTGTATTTCCCTTTAATTCATGTAAAGCACTTTGAATTACCTTGTTGCTGAAAATGTGCTATATAAATAAAGTTACCTAACTTTACCTTAATACTGTAACATTTGTAAACTTACAGCATGGGAAAAATATCTTGCTATAAGTGAAAAATTTAGCCAATGAATCTAGTAATTTTTTAATTAATATTAAGGGATTATTGACTTAAAATTATCTCCCATATCTTGCTGAAAAGTTAGTTTTGTCTTATTTCAAGTGTACTAAGATATTTGCACTAAAACTAGACCAAAAATACTTGGTAAGATTTTGTGTTTTTCCAGAATTTTATCATAACAATAAATCAAAAATTCTTATTGTGCCAAGACTTTTTCACAGCCAATAACTGAAAAACAATACGCAGAACGCGCGCGCTCTTCTCTTCCTCCTGCCAAGTGTAATTCCACTTTTGCATTTTTCATTAAACTCCGGCTGTTGCACACATGTGAACCTTTTTTTGATCTGCAAACCGACATTCGCCTTGTGCCGTTCAGCTGAACATCTTGGTGCTGCTCGGTTTGGAAAGTTTCAGCATGTGCTGGAGTGTTTGTCCTGAGGAGCAGTGAAGATTGAACACGCAGATAACGCCAGACTCTCTTTATTAGAGAGTCCATCACCTCCCGTCTCTTCCCACAGTGGCCCTCGAGTGGACAGGCGAGTGGAGAGATGGAAGCTGTCCAGTGTGCATTCAGTGTCTTTGCCGCTGCAGTATAATTACTCCTTCTAATCAGAACACTTTACAGCAGCTTCTCTGTTCATCTGCACCCCCTCCCCACTTTCTTCTAACACTCTGCCTCTCTGTCTGCCCTCCCCTCCACTCTTTCTATTAATGCTCCCAAACAGGAGACAGAGCGCTCACTTGAATAATTTGTAGCATGAGTGTATATGTGTGTGTGTGTGTGATGCATGCACGCCAGGCAGTTGTGATAGAGGCTCAGCTGAGACAGAAGGAGAGTGTTTGGCGGCTGATAAAGAGGTCTTTGTACGTTTTGCAGAGCCTGATAGTTCCTCATCTCCACCCTGAACTGGCAGAAGCCGAGACATCAACCTCTGTGAAAGACCCTGGGGTTAAATTCACCATAAAGACCTCAGTGACTCGTAAAAATTAAATCATTTTCCTCCTCGCTCTTGTGTCCACACCCCGGTAATAAACACATCCCCAACGCAGCTCCACTCATAAAAATCCCAGGCTAGTTTTATTCGGTTTCATGAGCGTTTCAAACCGGACGAAGCCAAACTGGGATAGTTAAAGGTTCAGCTGCACCTTTCAGCCCCCCTGTTCGGCCTCGGGCTCGGGCCCTCAAACTCAGCTGAGTTTGAGTCTGCAGATCGGAGAAATATAAAAATAAGGAAGCAGCTATAAAGACGCAGCACCCTGCGCTCTCACCTTCAATCTTATGTGACACATGCTGTGAGAAGATCAGTGGTTTTGGTCAAAACGATACAATTAACGAGTCCTGAGGTCCAGTAATCTCAACAGTTTTCTTTATACAGGCAATGCTTCAATTTTTTGGGTTAAAGCTAAAGTATGTAACTTTTTACATAAATTATTTTTATTATTTTCATGTCGTGACAGTACGACAGATAAACTGTGAAAAAAATCATCTGCCTTCACCCAGTGCTCCCAGTAATAACAGCAGAAATACACCAGCAAGTCAGAAACAACCAATCAAAGCCAGGAGGAGGGTCTTAGTGCTGTCAATCACTCTAGTGCTCACCTGCTCACACCTGCTTTTTGCTAAGTTACAGATGGTTCACCACAACACAGACTGACACAAATGCTAATCCCAGTTAGCATAGCCACAAATGATGGCAGGTAAATAGTTTTTCTTTAACAATAATTAGTTTCTCCTAACACATTTAGCAACACGTACACAATAGTGATTGACAGCGCTAAGACACTCCTCCTGGGTCTGATTGGTTGTTTTTGACTGGGATTGTTGCATTTTAGCAGAACGCAACGTAGGATGTGGAGGAGCTCGATTTATTTCCACACATTATTTCATTCCATACTGTCACAATATGGTGAGAGTTTTAATAAATCTAATATATATATATATTTTAAATCTTGCATTCTGCAACTTTAGAGGCAACTAATAAATCATTTCATTTTTTTAATACATTGTTTTATAGTCAACATAAACGTTGTGGGTTTGAGTTTTTCCTGTTTTATTGCTAATCTATATAGATTAAACTTAATGGTAGCATGTCTGGGAAGCCTTGGGCCGACAAACTGCTCATTAATAATTTAGTTCAGACATAATTTAAAACCTATTCCACATACAGCCTCCCAAAACAAACCACCAATGTGACAGAGAAACAGATTAAGATCAGCTTTGTTCATCACCAGCAACAAAAGCATGCTACGCTAACGTAGGCTGTGAACTTTTCCTTTGAAATATTTAAGACAATAAAATTAAATGCTGCTAAACAGAGTGATAAATAGATAAGTAGGATAAAACATAAGTATGAGCATCAAATCTTTTACACAGGATATCTGTGGAAGGGATTTTCGTCGAGTATTTTTGAGAGAGAACCAGAGACAAGAACTTCTCTCACAAACTCCCCATAAAGTTATTCTATCCGCTCACCTTCACATCTTTTTTTTCACACCATCCATTCACAATTTATTCTATTTGCAAGCTCATGTTGCATTGCTAATAGCATTACCCAGCGCGGCATTAGCTGGATGATGTATGGCAGAGCTGAGGAAACCTGACTACATCCGAGGAAAGGTCAAGAAATGCATGTAATACAGACGCCCGTGTTTCGACTTCTCTAAACAATCCCTCCTTTCAGACGGATTCAAATCAATACCGTTGCTGTAAATAGCTTTCTGCATTCTGCATGTTTCTAAGTATGGCATGCACATGTGCTGACTTTCTGCCTTCTGAGAGATGTTTTCCACGGTTCAGGAAACCAAACAGGTGCAGGTCGTCCCATCACTGCTGCACTGAAAGACTTCTCTATATGCACACTTAATTACAAACAGAAACTTTATGTCTACGTAAGCTGCCCCTTAGGTTCCCATTGGACTATTTAATGCAGAACCGTTTGTAAATTATGCAGCGAATCAATGTGGAGGAGCTTTACAGTCTGTCATGTCAGTAAAAACAGAGAATAAGTGCAGCCAGTATCTGTAATGGTCCACTAATATTCTAATGCGCCACGTCGGTCTTCAATGTAATCAATTATATAACGTTAACAATCTTTAAGTGGATTTTTTTCATGAGATGGCCCACTAAGTCAATATACAAAGATGATGGGACTTTAATTTCTGCTGCTGTTACCTTACTCTAGTACTAGAGGAATGTATAAAGTATTTGGTTGATTCCTATTTATTTTGGGTCAACATCAGTAAAACTGTTTATTCAGGGGGGAAAAACAAGATATTGTTTCTCAAAATGCATTTCTGTTCAATTATTCAGTGAGAGATTTCAGTTGTCACCAGTGAATAAGAGTGGAAACACATTTAAAAACAAATAAAAATGCTAAACCCAAACTACCTAAGCATTGATTATTAGCAGTTACCTAAGTAATGATGCTAAAATAAACTGATGGGGATCAACTATTGATTCATACTGTTAAAACAATGAATATGTTCCACCTTTAAAATCTAATTTAACTATAATTGGGACTTGGCACATATTTTAAAATGAAGAAAAGTGAATATAAGCAGCTAACTGATAACTATGCAACTAATAAAACAATATAATTTGCTTTTCTAGCATTCCATATAAAGTAAGAACTACAACTACATTTGGTAGCACTGAATTTAGATTTAAATCAAGGAAAACATTTTCTAATTCTATCCAAATATGTTTATTTGAACTGTACAGTCGTGTTAAATCAAACTTTGAAATATTTTCAGTCAAATAAACAAATAATTTTCATCAAAATGTTGCCTAAATTCAATCTTCTCCTCTGATCTTGCATGAATAAAATAATGGAAAGATTTCACAAAAGTAACAAAAACAGATTTATTGATTCATGGCGTAAATTTGTCATAAGCAAAGTATCATCAGCATAAAGTTGCTACAAATCATTTTGCTCAATTTTCTATGGTAAATTCCAATTTTGGAAACATTAGGGAATCACGTTTTTCTTAAATTCTGTCCTTTTTTATTCATTAATGCATTCTTACTTTACGTTTTTCAAACGTTTTCTATACTTTTAAGCAAGGATTAAAATGTACTGTTAGTCTTTGGGCTGAAACAAGCTTTCAGAAGCAGCTTTAGACAATTCAGAAGCTCTCAGTCAAACAATCTGTGAAGGACAGAGCTTCTCCAGTACAGAGGACGTTACTGCCTCATCTTCTGGTAGTTGGAGCTCATAGGTCAAAGGTCACATTGCCAGGAGCCTGCAGTGTTACAAGCTTCATAGCTTCTGCAAAGCCACAGCAACACTGTGGTAATCACTGAGGAACAATTACAACCCACAGTCTGAAATGTCAATAAAAATCTAAGATTGTACCCAGAATTCATCAGAGCTGATAAGGAGAAAGTCAAACTGGAGAAAAGTGATCCTTACAGCTAATCTTCTGGAAAACACTGTGACTTACTCTGGATAAGCTTCGGGCTTTCCTGTGATTTCTTTGAGTTATTTCTGCACTGGAAAATAAACATTCGCAAGACAAGATGTTCCAGATTTTATTTGATGTGGTGGTGATTAAAAACCAGAACACACACTGCACCGATAGACCTCAGGCTTCATTCAGCTGGAAATGAATTATAACGATAACATCAAAATTATATTAAAGCTGCAGTATGTAACTTTTACATGTTTGTTTCACCATATGCACCGCTCCCGATCAAAAACCACCAATCAGAGGCAAGAGGAGGGTCTTAGCGCCGCCAATTACTGTTGTGTACTTACTGCTAAACGTTTTAATGGCGGAGAAACAACTTGAAGTTACAGGAAAACCGTTTATCCACCATCACTGGTGGCCATGCTAACTAGCCTTAGCTAGTTTGTGGTATGTTGTGGTGAACCAGCATTAGTGTAGCAGAAAGCAAAGGGTGGGCATGAGAGTGATTGACAGTGCTAAGACCCTCCTCCTGGCTCTGATTGGTTGTTTCTCAATAGAATAGAATATACTTTATTAAGTGGAAAAGAAGTCTTGTGGAAATTGCTTGCTTGTTGACAAGCTACTCCATTTAAGATTTTAAATACTAATAATACAAATGTAACCATAAGATATAAAGTTTTCATATAGGCTACATAAGAGAGATGTAAGTAATTCATTATGAGTGAATGTGAATAAATAAAGCATCCACATGCAATGATGTTAATCTAAAAATAATCTATAAATGAGTGCAGAGAAAATTAGGTATATTAGGCATATACAGCTCTGGAAAAAATTAAGAAAATATTATCAGTTTCTCTGATTTTACTTTTTATAGGTATTTGTTTGAGTAAAGTGAACATTGCTCTTTTATTCTATTAACTACTGAGAACACGTTTCCGAAATTCCAGGCAACATTTTTTTTATTTGTATTTAGTGTTTAAAATGAGAAATGGTTAAAATAATAAAAAGGTGCAGTGCTTCCAGTTTTCAAATAATGCAGAGAAAACAAGTTCATATTCGTTTAGAAACCACAATACTAATGTTTTAACTCAAGAAGAGTTTAGAAACCAATATTTGGTGGAAAAGCCAGGAGGTTTTCAATGGCTCTTCATTATTTTCCCAAATCTGTATATATGGTGTATTTCTGCAGTTCGTACTGGGAGCACTAGGAGAAGGCAAAGAAGCTTGACGTAACAAATATGTAAAACCACTTTTTATAAAAGTTAAACACTGCAGCTTTAATGACACTTTTAATTGTTCTAATAATGCTCAACAAAGCCAGAAGCGTTGCGGGCCGAGTCCCCCGGTCTTCAGCAGCCTTGAACGAAGCCCTGGGAGTCGCCACAGGGTTAATCCCATGAGGGGCCAGAACAAAGCTAATGGAGAGCAGCCCAAGGTTCTGCTGGGAGTTCAAGGCTCCGATCCGAACCAGGCTCCACATTCTCCTTCCCCAACTGTCGGCTGAGCTCAAAGACATTTTGGTCTTTCCCTCAATCTGCTTCTATATTCCCCGAGGGGACAGATAATCAAGTGAACTTTCGGACCATCTCACAGGATCAGCACGTTGTTTCAGAAAAAGGTAAGCACTATGACGTTAAACCGATTTTGACTAATGCCTGCTGGTGTGGGCGGCTTGCAACACGAAGATGGGAAATTACAAAGTCATTAAAGAGGAAACAGGACAATCTATGAAGCTTGACGTCTCTGCAGGCTTTGCGATGACAGAAACCAGATCCCTTCAGTAGCAGTGATCTGCCAATATCTCTGGCCTTAGCACAGGCTTCTGCCAGAAAGATGACCTCCACATTCAGTTTTCCAAGGACCCATATGGCCTTAAGGTCATGCAACGCGCAGACATCACACAGATCAGCGTGCGATGAGAAGAAACCCGGTGTGCACGGCCCAGGCCAGGTCTGGTCTGGGCCGGTGGATGTCATAAATTTGCCACCCCCTCCTTCCTGTCAGTGCTGAGAAACATTCCTTCTTCCTGCTCACAGCAACTTCTCCAGATCCCATCCGTCTATCAGAAGCAGCTGCTGCATCAGACATCTGGTTGCACACTAATCACCACCAAGTCTACAAGCTCTGTGTCATCAAAACAAGATTTCTGGAGGTTCAATTGATCTCCTCCACATTCACGAGAAACATCCAATGAACATTTAACTTTTACAAAAATATGTTTTCTACATATTTACAATACGTATACAATATACTGAGTTCTTCACTTATTATACAATAAGTTAAGAACAGGGTGTTCAGCAGTTTGAAATGTGAGACATGGCTAAGGTGATAAGCCTAGTTAGTAGAAATTCAGTTTCTAGTATCTGTTTAGCCATCAGCAGAGAGGCCTTTTTGGAGAAACGCCTAAAGTTGAGCTGTGAATGTGTATGCAACTCTGCTCCACTGCAACTTACAGATAAGTAACTTATAGATTTTCACCTGACACTTGAGCCAGGGGGTGTGGCTACGTAATGTGTGATGTATCCTATGTAAATGAGGGGACGTTCAGCCCCAAGTCAGAACTCATCCGATTCTCACTGAGATGTGAGCTTCGTATGTTTTCTCCATTTGCAAATGTTAATTAAAGCTGTGTTTGATCTCTCTTATAGCTGAAGTTAATCTCAAATTTTGTGCAACTTAACAGCTGTTAGTGTCAATACCAGAAACAACAAACAGCAGTTAGTCATCTAAAAGAGTCTGACCTTTGACTTTCCTGTTTGCAGACCAGTGTCTTTTTGGTTTGGTGAATTATTTCTACTTGGCCATATGTTTCTGCTGAAACATATAGAATACATTTTTTACATATTCTGGTACTTCAAGTGGTTTGTAGAACTTTTCACCTTAACGAGGTTCCCAAGGCCTTGAAATTAACCCTTTCTCCTCTGTTTTCCTCCATACAGACCCAAACATGCCCACAGACTTTCCAATCATAAACAGTGAAGCATCGATTTTTCCCGATTACCCCGACCCGGAAGGCTCGATCAGCCCGTTCCCGAGTGGAGAGACGACCACGTCCAGCGGCGGCGCTCCTCACTTCCTCGGCCGGGGCTTCAACGAAAACCTCATCCCGATTTACTGCTCAATCCTGGCTGCTGGTGTGGTTGGCCTGGTGGCATACTTTGTGTTTAAGAGGTCAGTCAAAAGCTTTTCTGAATGAAAAACCAATTTGGATTTGGTACCTCATGTGCTAAGCCGTTCAGTGATTTATAAACTAACAACAGTATTTTAAAGTCTGTTCTCTGAGCTATGTGGAGCCAGTGGAAGGACTTTAGATCTGGTTGAGGTGCTCTGTCTTCCTGGTTGTAGCCAGAACAGCAGCAGCAGCACTCTGGTTCAATTTTCTGATTGATTTTTTAGGACCTGAGAAGACACTGTTGCAGTAATCAATGTGACTAAAGATAAACGCATCGATGAGTTTCTCTATCAAACCAAATCCGGCCCACCGTAGATTTTTATGTGGCCCTCTAGATTCTAGACTAAACACTAAATGTGCTTAAATATTATGTTTATCAGTCAAATCAATGCAGTTTTTATCTGTTTACTGCCAAATTATATCAGTTAGTTCCTCCAGTTTCTTGAGAATTATCATGGAAATTCACGTAAAATCAACAAATCCCTGCCCTTTATTGTGCTAATGCATAACTGGGAGTTTATTGCACATTTTCTCAAAAAATATAACATTTTAAAGAGTTTATTGATATTTAACAGTTTGTGAACAGGTTTTATCAATACATTATGGAACAATCAGCCCTTTAAGAGCATTCAGGGTCTTGATTTGGCCCAAAATGAAAAAGAGTTTGACATCACTGCTCTAGATCATCGGTCCTCTAATCCTGGAAATGTTCTTCAGGTGATAGAAGGCCGACTTTGTAACTGTCTTCATGTGGCTCTGAAGGTTCAGGTCAGAGTTCAGCACTACTCCCAGGTTTCGGGCCTCATCACTGGTGTTTAGCTGTAATAACTGAACCTTTGCGTTGATTCTAGATCGTTCCTCTTTAGGTCCAAAGAGGGAAAAAAAACATTTACACTGAAGTGAATAAATATTCAGTCCAGCTGTGGCTGGAGGGAATTTGATCAATTTCTTTAAACGAGCCATGATTATGTTTTCCTTCAAGGAAGAAAAAACAAAACTTTATGCATTACAGCGATCACAGATTGCTGAGGACATGAGCCTGCAGCTCCAATCTATCCTACTGACAGATACAAATTCAGGCAGACACACATTTGAAGCAAGTAAACAAGCTGATTAGATGCATTGATTGTCTGAAACATGCCAACCAAGGGAAATTTGAGTGCCACACACATCTGCTCCACATTTGCTCTTCGTCATGCACAAACAAATGATAAAATGCTGTGAGTTTGACAACAGACTGACATTTATAAGAGGTGTTAACTGCTCTGTTTCATTCAAAGCGTCCTGAATTTTTAAATCGTTAATTTGTGAGTTATCTCACGCAACTTCGGAGAACTTGTTACATTTATTCACACATTATATGAATGTACATTTAGTTAACGCTTAGATAAAAATGTAAAGATTGCTTTGATTGTTGTCAGTTGAGTTGGTTGATGAATTGGATGATTATTGCAGGTTTTACAGGAACTTTCCACTGAATATTAGGCAGATAAAAAACACATCAAAGAGCCTTGAATGCATCCTAAATGAGCGATGTCTGAGTCAATCTTCTAAAACTATTACCTTAGTGACAAATATACAATCAAAACTGCCTTGTGTGCTGCAGCATAAGCAATGGAAAATGCGTTTATTTGATTGTGAAGTTGGTGCAATCAAATATAGATGTTGCTCCTTGAAAACATGTTTGTTTGTAGAAATTATATTCAGTTATTTCCTGCAAACAAATAATGGCTGCCATCTTTTTTCCCCTTTTTGCCAAAATCAGTATTCAAAGCAGTGTTATTAATCTCTTAATTAAAAGAAAATGCAGAATTATGTTTTAATAGCTGTGATGTTGCATCAGCATTGAGGCCAAAGGAGTACTACACTACAAAAACACAAAATCCTATCAAGTAATTTATCAAATATCTTAGTAGACTTGAAATAACTTTTCAGCAAGATATAAAGGCTTATTTTAATACAATTAATTCCTTAATATTGATGAAATAGTACTTGTCTTATTGGCAGATAAATTAACTTACACTTTGGGAAAATGTCTTGTTACAAGTGAAATAATCTGCCAATGGAACTAGAACTTTTTCATCAATATTAAGGAACTGTTTACTTAAAACAAGCCTCTATATCTTGCTAGAAAGTTTCCTGTAAGTTACTTTTGTCTTATTTCAAGTGTACTAGGATATTTGTACTAGAAACTATTCCAAAACTACTTGGTAAGATTTTGTTTTTACAGTGTAGACCAAGACTGAAGTTTGCAATCTGCCTATAGATGCCACGATACTGGAGGTACAGCTACTTTAAAATCATGCAAATTGCTCAGTTACACAAAGATATAGCAAGAATCAAGTTTGTAAAAACAAACATCTATGCAAATTAAAAAGACCTCAACCAAATTTCATCAAGAATTAAGTATGGTTTTGTGTTTCACTTATTCACAGGTGGAATAGCTGCAAGCAAAACAAGCAACCAGCTAATAACCGTGCGGCTACAAACAACCAGATGGTAACACCGGAGGGAGAGAAGCTGCACAGCGACAGCGGCATCTCAGTCGACACTCAGAGTCTGCAGGAGCAGCAGCAGCACGCACAGGCTGAAGCCCAGCCTCAGCCGTCACGCTCACACACACAGGAGCAAATAGGTAAGCTCTCAGGTTTGCACCAAAACACTGCCATTAAGGTGAAAGCATTTTCAGAAACTTAGATGAAAGCCAAATAATACCACCCTGAAAATGTGCCTTTTTATGCTTTGTGGATACTATTATTAAGGTTGGAAAAGTGGTTTCTCTTTGCCTTGATACAGCATGCTGAAGGTTTTACGGCTATATTACATGGAAATAATGATCTGGAGGTTCCACTTCATTTTGTTATATCTGACATTTCATCACAGAACCCTGGGCTCGCTACAGTACAGAAATAAAAAAACGAATTCTGACTTTAATACTCTGAGATCAAAAGTCGAGATTCTGAGATTAAGGCCAAGATTTCGAGTTTAATGTCAGAATTTAGAAAAAAAAAGCCATAATTCTCGGATTAAAAATCAGAATTCTGAGATTAAAGTCAAAATCTCAGAATCTGAGATCAAAAGTTGGAATTCTGAGATTAAAATCTGAATTCTGAGGAAAAAAAGTCAAAATTCTGAGAAAAAACCCAGAACTGTGAGATTAAGGCCAAATTTTTGAGTTTATTCCCAGAATTCAGAGAAAAAAGTCATAATTCTCGGATTAAAGTCAAAATTGTTAAAATTCTGACTTTGATCTTCTGGGAAAAAAGTCAGGATTCTGAAAATAAAGCATAAAATTTGAGTTTAATGTCAAAATTACAGAAAAAACAGTATAATTCTGTTTTCATTCAAAGTCAGAATTTTGAGGATAAATTAGGATTCTGAGATTAAAGTCAAAATTCTGACTTTGATCTTCGGAGATCAAAAGTCAGAATTCTGAGAAAAGGGTCATAATACTCAGATTGAAGTGAGAATTCTGAGAATAAAGCCTGAATTCTGAGATTAAACTCAAAATTGTGACTTTAATCCCAGAATGATTTTATGTGGGTGGATTAAGGTCATTAAGGTCAATCAGGTGTAAGAGTCGAATTTACGACTGATTTAGCTGCCAAAGGCTGTTTGGTGATTCTGCATGAAAACATTTGGAAACTTGAGAGTCTGAGGCAGAGGTTCAGTAAAATGAGGGCAAAGGATGTAGAAAAGAGTTCGACACGCATCTGAAACCCTTTCAGTTTGGATCTGTACATGTCAGAGATAACGCGAAGTACCAACGTCTGATCTATATCTGTCTTCTGTGGTTTATATTTTCCTCCTGGGATGGTAGGAAGTATTTTAAGGTCTGATTCGCCATCAAGCCAGACAAAATCGAAAAAGGTTTTTGTAAGATGAACTCAGTAAATGAACTCTGGCATGGAACCAACATTATGCACTTTGCTGATCTATTATAAAGCAATTTACGATGCACTCAATTTGCTTCTATTGGTGGAGTGCATTAAGGGGGATAAACACAGATGAAGTTTACAGTACAGTAGTTTGTTAGCTTTCTCTCATTTGTGCATCACAGAGCTGAACACATGCATGTGAAAGCTCCTTCACAGATCAGTATCTATGTGCAAACCACACCCTGATGTTGTTTTTGTGCAAAATAAATGCAGCACAATTTACTGGCATCTCAGTAGGGTTGTTTTGCTCCTGTAAGATTCACTCCAGTGTCTTGAGTTAACACTTTGAATATCTGGAGTTGATTGAGCTCATATTTTACCGCAATTCAGCTCTGAATCCACAAGTTCTGTTTGGTTTTATTTTCACTTATTTGTGGGGGTTTTCATGTATTATTTGGAAGATGCACCATATGGGGCTGCTTAGGTTTAAACTAGGTGTTTTTGTTAAATTATAATTGCTTTGATCACTGATCTTTGTATTTTTCTGGTCTTCATTTTTATTTTTTGTCAGCTGCCTTGCTTCACATTAAAGCAGATCCTGAAAACATTAAGAAAAAAAACAGCCTTTCCTTAGATTTAAAAACAAACATGCACTTTTAAAACTGTTTTTTGAGTCATGGCCACAGAATCAAATAAGTGCTAGCATACATGGATGACACATTTACTTCTGCAATGACACAAAGAGTGAAGCCTGTCACGCTTTGTGGCTGTGAACAGAAAATGTTTGTTTTCTTGACTAAAAAAGGCCTTTGGAATAGGAATTTTTCTAGTGGTGAGTTTTATTGGCAACAATAAAGGACATCCTGAGCTTTTGGATTTAAGTGAAGCAAAAATACCAAGTGGACACATGACAGTTCATAGCTGGGTCAGAAGGCTACACAGACTGGCCAGGAGGTGACACTTTTGTTTTTCTAGGTGGATAAAATTCATTAGGTACAAAAAAAGTTGATTTTTGCAAATTCTAAGTTGTTTTTTTTTAATAATTTCAAAGCCATGTGAGTATTTGAAGTATCATTACATCCACTACATATGTAGTTAAAGTTAGAGACGACACAATATGTTGCGAAGAGATTAGAGTTCACATGTCCTAGCAGTTAAATTCTTACTAGCAAAACAAAACAAAAAACACTGATTTTATGAACAAAAGTGATGAAATGTATGGCTTCCTAATATAAAGTATTCTGCTGATATCCAGAGGTGGACACAATTCTTGGTACCCCTCAGTTAATGAAAGAAAAACCCACAATGGTCACATAAATAACTTGTTTTATGTGTTTTATAATTCTGTTGAAGCATGTTTGAAAAGCAATGTCTGACTTTCATTTGTTTATTTTCACAGAATTTGTATTTATTATCTTTGTCAGATTCAAGTTATTTCTGTGACCCTTGTGGGTTTTTCTTCCATTGACCATTTTGTCCATGTGTGTAAAGCGATGCCGGTCAGAAGTGGAGCAAACAAATCTAAATTTTAGTTTTTCTGATTACAGCTGTTGCTATAATATGCATTTCCCTTATTGTGGTGGATTAAAGACAGATTGGGTTTAAAAGACTCTCATTAAAGTGTTTTGTTTTAGGTTCTTCAGGCTACCGCACTGAGAAATCAAAATATCTTTCGTTTTTTGCAATTGCTATAAGAGCCATTTATCAAGGTTCTTAAACAGAATAAATTTTTACTGAGTTTTTTTGTTCTAAAAACCTCCTTCCTTTCTTCCAATCAGGAAGAACAAAACAAAACAATAAAAGGCTTTATACTGGAGAATCAGCTTGGCGGTGGTTCACTGACTCAATGTCTGACTGGTTAACCCTGTCCCCTCGTTAACTTGTTGGCTCATTAGCAGGTGTTACGAGATGGGATCCAGGCCCAGTCTCTTTTGGTTTCCAAGTCGGATGTAGCATCCGTGTTTAACAGGTGCTAATTGGCATTTAGCACAACTTGTCTGTGTGAAAGCGGTTTAACAAACGGTCACATAAAAGAGGCTGTGGATTCCTAATCAACCAACAGAATTCGCACTATAAATCCATTATAATCGCCGACGGTTTCCTGTTTCCAGAAAACAAAACAAAAAAAAAAAAACATGTTTTGCTGGTGGGTAAAAGAAACGGGAGCAGTTTCATTTATCATACGTCAAGTAAGCTTTTATGAAAGGAAGTAGAGCGAGGAAAATGCCCCTCAATGTGACTGACAACTTTCAGAAAGGGGTATTCCCTGCATGAGTCACTGGTGAAGGGTGAGAGATGCTTCACGAAGGGAGCTTGGCCTCATTTCTGTCAGCTCATCAAAGAACCGTCTATCTCTGCAGCCCCTCACCCCCTTTGCATCCTCGCCCCTCTCAATCATGCATATAGATGGAGTTTAAAATTTAAACAACAGCCTCAGCTTTGCTCTAGCGCTCTACCGAGCTTCTCTGTCCTTTATTTGACCCCCGGACAAACTAAACAAAAATAGCTTAAAAGATTTCAGTTTTAACAAGGTCACTGCAAAACAAAACATTTTACCAAGTATTTTTATTCTAGCTTCTGGCGTAAATTTCTCAGTACACTTGAAATAAGAAACTTATTTGCAAGTCATGTTTTAGCAAGAAATGGAGGCTTATTTTAAGTAAATAATTCCTGAATATAGGAGTGGTAGTTTCACTAGCAGAAAAATTAACTCATGACATGGGAAAAATGTCTTGTTATAAGTGAAATAATCTATCAATGGAAATAGTACTTTTTCATCAATATTAAGAAATTGTTAACTTAAAACAAGCTCCTATATCTTACTAAAATGTTTCTTGTTAGTTTTGTCTTATTTCAAGTGTACTAAGATATTTGCACTATAAACTAGACTAAATGTACTTGTTAAGATTTTGTGTTTTTGCAGCGATTTTGACGCGCCTCCACATAGACTTTGAATGTAAACCCGACGTACAAAAAGCGTTCGGTGTAAATGCAGCATAAGTGTTAATTTCTGAAAATTGAACTTCTTCCAGACTATAATATAAGCAAATACAAATCGACTTTTTCTAGGATCAAGGAAAATTTCTCACGATGGTAAAGTGAAAGCTGTGGAAATTGTGTTCTGATAATTTTACATAGAAGACAGAGAAAGAACATTTGTCTCAAGTTTACACGCACGGTTGAGTTTCAGAATCTGATCTGCAAGCAGGAGCTCTATCACATGTACGTAACTTTATACATTTCAAAGTTACTTTGAAATAAAGTGTTCTCACTGCAAGATTAGTAATGCAGTTTCAGGAATACAGAAGGCGTGACTCATGGCTGGAGAAACAAGTTTCTCTGTTATCAAACTGAGCTTTAAGGATCAGACTAAAGGTAAATGCATGGATGAGTTTCTCTAGATGTTGCTGGAACATTTTTAATCCTGGAAATGTCCTGGTGATAGAAGACCAACTTTGTAATTGCCTTTATGCGTCTATATGTGTCTACACTGAGTTCATCACTACACCCCAGACTTTCAGTCTTGATCACTAGTTACTAGCTGTAAAAATATAACATAAAAACTTAAAATACCTACATTCAGTGGAATGGATATAATACACTTTTCCTCTTAAAACAGATTTCGTCATTTAGGCTCGTTTATTTTCCTTTGGGCATGTAGTTTACTTCTAAGTTGCTATAATCAGACACGATAAACATAACTCTTAGTCACTGTATTTAGAGTATTTTTAAAAATATATTTTAAAATATGGGAACTTTTGGTTGCTCTAATGGGAATAAATCTTTCCCACTACTCAGAACAAATCAGAATAAGTCTTCAGCTGATTCTGACAGACCCTGAGGTTTTACCACATCAGGAGGGATTCATCATTCCTCCTGCATGGCTGCGGTTTGATCCAGAGCCTCTTCCCAGAAAACCTCTGAGGAAAGGTGTAAGGTTTCTTGATCAAGGGCAGAATCATCTGATTTATTATTTACAAAACTCGTCTTTTTTTTCAGCTGTGACGTTGAGATCACAGTTTTAATGTGTGGAGAGAGAAAAAATTCAGCGGGAAAAAATGAGTCAATAGCAGAAAATATGACAAAAATATTTATGTATTTATACAGCAATGCGACAAGGATGCACATTTCATTTAATGTTATTGCTAAAGTAATAAAAGCATGTCTAATACACATAAAAGTAAATTTTTTGTACAAAAAGAAGGTAAAACAATGGATTAGCTGGTTAAACTTCAAATAAATGTCTACAACTGTTTTGAGATTTCAAAACATATTTTAAGCCAAATATAAGTCAAATTCTGGAAGTCATAAAAATGTTGAGATGCCATTTTAAATAAGAAATGTCAAAATTGTAATTTTACATATAAGAAAACTGAAAAACCCATGTGAGAAACTTATTTTTTTCATAGATCTGACTAAATTTCACTTCATTTTCATTCTATTTTTTATTTCATTCACTCAATAATAAATTTTAATAGCTTATGTAACAACTAAAAGGAATCATGAATTAAAAAGAGCATAAAGAACTATAAACTTACATCTGCCTCCTATTTACATAAAGAAAAAACTTTTAAACTCAGAATACGATCGCAGATGTAGTTCAAATGAACAAAAACAACATTTTCAAATTTCTTTTACATAGATATTCAGATTGTTTTATATCATTGCAAAATTTGTCCATAAACTGACATCTTTAATTGAAATGTTTCTTTCCATCATCGCTGTTCTGACTCTAAAACTTTTGAATTTGCTTTTTCTTCTTACTAAAATTTTTTACATACGTTTATAAATTTATTTATAAATAACTGTAAAATCATTTATGTAATACATGTAATGTAATATACATTTTTTGAGTAAATTATGTAATTTATGTAAAATCACAAAATATTATGTGAATTTTGTAAAAAATGTCAAATTAATTGTATGAAATTTACATTTTTGTAAAATGTATTTTTTAAATACATTTTACAAAATTCATGTACACTTTTTTAAGGCTTTAATCTCATTTTGTATGAATTTATTTTAGAAAAAATAACTCAAAAATAACTATAAATTAATTGATAAAGTATAAAATTAATTGTACTCTGTGAATTGAAGTTATTGAAAACTCTGCAGCACAGGAAGCGAAGTAGATATCACTGCTTCCACTGGTTCCTGTTTAAACAGGCAGGAAGAAAGTTCTTTGGCCATCACTGGTCTGAAGGGCTGCAGATGCAGACAGGGAGCTGAAAGGTCTGGTTTAATAATCTCAGTGCAGATATCTTGATGAAATTTGAGTTAACGTTTCTCTTGGAAGGATTTGACGAAACGTTAAAGATAAAATTGGTTGCGTTGCTCTTCCCTGACACAAAGATGCATTGATGAAGAAAAGAAAACACCCAGTGCACTTCGGGGCTCAGAATCGTCTCTGCATTCCTGAGGCGTTTCCCTGGCTCCCCTCAATATACAACAGGTTAAGAGGTTTGTGGGAAACTGGAGCATTTGTTTCCCATCCGCATCTAGCTAATGGCTTCAGCTTAAGTGGTTCGGATGGATCCATAACACCATAGGGCCCCCTCCAGGGAAGAGTTTGTTTAGAGGAGGCAGCCTTTTGGGATTAAACCGCGATGGCACAAGTGAGAAATTTCTCTTTCGTGACGTATTTCTCATTATTTCTTCTCTGCAGTGGTGAGGGTAGATGGAAGCCCCCAGACCGACTCGCCTCCGACCGAAGTCTAAGGAAGAAGAGGAGGAGGAGGAAGACGAATTGGCAGGGCTCGGGAACCGAAGGAAGGGGGTGCCACGCAGAGAATGTAAAAACAAGACATTGATTCATAATTCAAGTGGCCACAGAAAAACGTACAGAAACCCTCCAATGTGCTTGGGGCAGCCGACGGAGACTCTTCGTCCCTGCATGTGGAGTCAAACTCTGTCATATAGAGTGCCTGGACACCGAATCTATGGCAATAGCAAACAAGAACAAGTATAACAACATGCAACATAGTTTTTAGGAGCTGCCAGATTAACCTGTACTTCCCTTTTAACGTCTCCGTTTTTAATCCCATGTTTATGCTTTTTTTAAATTTTTTCTTTATTTGGAGGGTATTTTTTCTCCTCCTGTCCTCTGTTGGCATCAGAGATACAAAAACAGCAGGGGTGCCATTAGCAATTCCCAGCTTTTTCTGGAATTTCTTCCTTCCCTTTCATTTAATGACCAATGTTAATGTCATTGTTTGAGAACAGCTACAAGGATTCATCCTAGTGACTCATGTTTTGATGAGACTGCTCAGTAATTAACTCTTTTTTTGTTTTTTTGAATAATTAGATGGCTCTATGGCTGTGTAACAGACATAAACTCCCTCTCTAGCAGTGCCTCCAGGGATTGTATTTTAGCAGCTTCATGTTCATAATGTTTGTCTCATGTTTGTGTTTGCGCGGTTGTGTCATTTTGAGGCTTTAGTTTCACGACCGAATCAGCAGGCTGGATTCGCTGGAGGTGCAACGTGAGAGGAACATCTCTGGACTCAGCGCCGCTGCTGACTCACCGAGATGAGTCGTCTGATGGGAAACGGGGGGGGGGGATCCATTTACAGAGCCAAAAAACAAACAAACAAAAAAGAATCACGACTGCTAATTAAACTACTTAAATGAGTTTGGGACTGGGGAAAAAAATCAAATCTGCAGGAGGAATCCCATCCAATCATTCTTCGGTGAAATTGGGACAGCCCTCAGAGGAAGCCGGCGCTTCCACCTCCACAAGCTCACGCCTACCGTAAAACACACAGCCTTACTTACACAAGGCTTACCTGGGAGGCGGGTAGTAATTACCTCAGGGTTTTAGCTTTATTTACCCTCTGCTTGCAACACAGTTCCTGCTGAAGCCTCAATGTGACATCATATTTTCATTTTCCAAGGCAGAACCACCCGACATTTACTGCATTTTCCAGTTGAAATCAAGCACTTAAGCACAGGCTTACATGTCAGGCCTGGTGGTATCTTTTTTTATGGAATGCCCCTTTAATGTGTCCCCTTCCTGCTGCTTGAAGCGACTGTAGAAGTGAGCTTAAATACCATGTAGAGGACACATACTGTAGCCGAGCTTGACTGCATTCATTGCTTACAGTGGCACATAGATTCTCAGGAATTAACTTGTTGTAGTATGACTGAGATTAAATGAGTATTTACACAATTTAAAACAATGGAGAAATAAATACTTTGATTTGGTTGTTTACATCCTGTTGATGCAGTGCAAATTGTTGGCCCATATTTGGGGAGTGAACCAGATTCTTGCCGGTTCAACCTGTACCAATAGTTTAAAATAATGTGTTATGAGCACTTCGTTAATGGGAGATGGATTATTGTTTACAAAGGGGTGGAAGCTAATGCTGCGTTCGCGCCAAATGCGTTTTGAGCGTCAGGCGCGTCTGGTTTACGTTCAAAGCCTATTTGGACGCACATTGAGAGAGCGTAGCGGCGTGTTTCGTGTGTCTAGCACCGCGCGATTTAAAGCGTTTTGACCGTTTGACGGGCGTCCAACATAATGCTGGTCTGAACTTTTGCCGCTCAACTTGGAGCGTCAACTAATCAGAGAAACTTGGCTATGTAACATAATGGCCTGCAGTTGATGTCCTGCCCAGAGATCCAGGCACTGATGCGGGTTAGCTTGTCGTCAGCGCCCAGCTAGCTTGTGAAACTCACAACTCCTCTAAATTATCTGGTAAATTCAGATACACGGACACATTCTGTTGATTTCAATAAATAAAACCTAGACAGTGTTTCATCTGCCGTTGTTCAAAGTAACCAAGAGAGAAAAAAAAAATTCAAGAAGCTCCAACGCGCGTCATGCAGTTATCCGCCGTCATTGTTTTTGGTTCAATAGAAACTAAACACAAGATGTTCATCATCTGAGCTTCCGTTATGACTGCAGAAGCTTCACTACATTATAGTTTGGTGTCACTCTCTCAATTTCATCTGCCATTGTACAAACAGACCGGCAACGGAAAACAATATCTCGTTCCAACTCAGGTCTAGCACGATTTTGACGCGTGTCCATATAGACTTTGAATGTATCCAGACGCGGCTGACGCTCAAATCGCTTTTGGTGTGAACGCAGCATAAGCGTCAAGCGTCTGACTTCAAAGCTTACCCAGAGGCGTTTTTGACAACCAAAGAGTGTTCAGTCTGAAAGCAGCATAAGGGCCAAAAGTGCATGTGCGTTCGATGACGAGCTAAGATCACAGTGCCATCTAGTGGCTTGGCATGACAACTACAACTGACTCAAAGTGTGCAGGTGGAAAATTTCCCCAATAAACATCCGAAAATACTGGCGGTTTCCAGGCAACGGTCTTCTGTAAACATAGCCTTGTTGGCCATTTACCATAAAATCTTGGTGGTTCGCAATCAGTTAGCCATAATGCTTACAGACTGCAAAACGGAATGTGGCAATTAAGCTAAATCAAAAGAGCCAGCTGATGAAAAAGTAGAACAAAAATTTTAGTTTTAAAGAAGAAAACAAATTTATTTACCATTTTGGGAATTGCTTCACTCCAACTAGCCTTTGCTTGAATTACCTCAAAGGTTATTCCCGGTTTCTTGAATATACACAACCTCATCACAGACGACAAACTGTCCGTCTAATCTTAGTCAAAGTTTTGTGAAAAACTATTTGCCCCTTTAAGATTTCTTCTGTTTTGCTAACAGTTAAATTTCATTCCCAACCCTGTAGACCAAAGTAATCCCTCAAATAAAATCTGCCAGACAAAAGAAATAAAAAGGTCTTTTCTCTTTTTGACAATCTGGAACACTTAATCTGGAATTACCCAACTGTGAGAAAAGTGTAATAACAGAAAACATCAAACTTCATTTTCACTGAAGTTTGAGAGCGTAAAGCTCACAAAAACATTGCATTGCCCTGCCTAAACCCGGTAGCTTTAATGCATATTTATTTAACAAAGAGACAAAAATATTAAAAATCCTTCTGTACTGACATTATTCCTAATTTTTCTTTTTTAAAAACGAAAAATGTATACCTTGCTAAGTTGAACAAGGTATTTTTAGGTAGAAAATATGTTTTATAGCATTCGAATATAAGTTGCAGAGACATGAATGAATAGTCTGATCAGATGATAGTTGTTGGATTGGCATAGATTTGTCTAGAAATAACCAGATTACAAATGTTAGAAAAAAAAAAAAATCAGTGTGAAACTCTAACTTATGACACATTTTGCTTAGAGAGTCACTTTCCAACAATATCCAAGAGGTATTAGTTTTGTCATTTTATTCTCAGCAAGAGTATAAATGCAGACAAAGCCTTTAAGGAAACGAAAGATGTTTTTTAGCTTGTTAGCGGCGCTTTTAGAGTTTAGTGATAGATAGGAAATGTCTCGCTGAGGGAAGAAAACAGTGAAAATGACTCATTATGTCCTGTGTGGCTCTGCATGGATCAATCACTCGGTCACAAACACCCCAAGACAATTAAACTTTCTGGTCGCCTCACTTTTGATTCATGAATCAGTGCAGTGTAATAAATGAAAGCAAACAAAAGTCTGCTGTAGTTTGCAGCTCTGTAGCAGATCTTGGTGTGAAGGGGTGACCACACACACACACACACACACAGGAGTGTATGATTCACTCCTCTATTGAGAGCCAGAGTGATTCATCCTGATCCTGCATGAGGGACTGACATTAAAGCAGACTTCTCTACATTTCGTATGAGTGACCAGGAAGTTGATTTAAAGGGGGGAAAAAACAAATTTTCTTCATCTCCATCCCCCCGCTGAGGTTCCAACAGCCCTCCAGCAGTGCACTCATCCTGCCTAAAGCTGACGTATTCCCCTTTCTCCAACAGATTGAGATGCTTTGTGCGAATGTACAGCCTGGGTAGAAACAGAAAAATATGCAAGACATGTTCAAAGGAATAGTTTTCATTAGGGATGCACGATATTATCAGCATGGTATCGGCCGATATTAGCTGCAAAATTTAATATTGGACATCGGCCGTCAAAATAACTCACCGATATAAAAGGTGTTGTTTTTATATGACAAACCAGTGACAATGAAGCCTGCAGCCCAGCATAGCGTCAAATTTGCACTATTTGAGTGTTGTCATTGTCTAACGGAGAGCAAATGAATAAATTTGACGGAAAATATACTGCAAGTTGAAAGTGTTACATCATTCTCATCCTCCTTTTTGACATTTGCATTTGGTAGTAGGCTAAATTGACAAAGATAATGCAGTATTTTAATTCCATAGTAGAGAAAGCCATATAGTTTCAGTAAGTAAAGTAAGTAGGTATAAGAAAAAAATATCGGTATTGGTTATCGGCCAAATGAGTTTTAGCATATCGAACAAAAATCCAGTATCGTGCATCCCTAGTTTTCATGTTAGCCCCATTTCTGTAGGTCTGAATTGTTTTTCTCCTTACATTTCCAGTTTATTAGGAGTACCACCATCTTGAAATGAGCATTTTTTTTCTAAGTGAGCACTTATTAGATATAATATGATTGCACTCAAAGAGTGTACCACAGTTCAAGTGCCTGTGTACAGTGTCTAACGTTTTTTGAGTTCAGATGTTTTAATTGTTACTTTAACCATGTTTTTATTTTGCATCTTTTTTCCATTTGTGTTTTTTAATGTGCTTTCTTTTATATATTTTAGAACTAATGAAGGATTTTCATGAACTGAAGTCACAAACATGGAGCCTTGGAGACTCACAAAAACTGTAAAAACTTGGCACCATTACAAACAGGTTGCCAATGAACACATACTGTATGTTAATATGATGTATTAGGGTCATGTAGCATTTTGAAAGCTTAAACATGTTACCAGGTACTTTCACAAGGCTGTTTGTCAACAGAAATGGGCGCTACTGTACAGATTTAATGCATGTACAGTAGTTTTATCAAGTACCTCCATTATAGAGGCATCAAGATATGTAATCTGCAGCATAGTGATGTCTGTGGAGAGGCTCACTGTGAATCTCTGAGATTTTATTACTTGATACAAACACATCAGGACTTGGCCCCCCAACCCCAAAAAGCTGAATGTCCTATGTAGTTGCCTACTAATGTAAAATGCATTCTGTAAATGTGAATTTCTTAGAGTTGATACGAGATAGAAAAACATGCTTTAAAACGGAAAAAAAAATCTGAAATGTGTGCAACAGTAATAAAACCACAATAAAAAGATTTAATTGCACCATTTGTCTCGTTTGTGTTTGTTGTTAGCGTGAGATTGTTTACGTCCAAATGGATAAATAGATCTGAGGTTTGTATTTTGTGACAAGGTGGTTTCCTCCAAGTACTGCAATTTCCTCCTACAGTACAAAAAATATATATTTTTAGGTTAATTGGTCAATGTAGGTACTCTCTCTCAACTCTGCAGTTGTGGTTCCAATGTGATTTCGAAAATGAATTTGCTTAATATAAACACGTCAATTTTGAAAAACAAGTTAGGTTTTTGATCATGTTCTTGGTGTTAGGATGAGGTATTTAGTTTGTTTTGCAAAATTGCAATGGAATCACTTTTTGTGCATCACACGAGTCACATGGTCAACAAGCGGATGTTGCCACTGGTCCAAACCATGAAGAAGAAAACGACAGGAAGTAGTTGGAAGATTCTGACGCAGCGTGTTTCTTAAAGACGCATTGTGTGAACAAAATTTTAATGAATGGAAAAACTGCAATTGCAAAATTGTGCTTTTTCTAAACAAACATTTGTGATGGACTGATGATCTATTTTAGGGTTTGTCCTAAATCAGGGGTGGCTACAAGATGTTATCGGAGGGTACGCACAAAACTATCACTGCACCTGAACCGCAGGCGCACAACCACATCTCCAACGAGCACCATGACGGTGTCACACAAAAAAAGTACAAACCTGGACCACACAAACACAAGACACACTCGGGTAATGCACATGGCCCACTAAAACAGCAGATCTATTTATTTTTTACAAATTATACTAAATATTAAAGACATGAAAGCAAAGTCAAGGGAGGAGGAGGATGGAGGTTCCCAGGTTCAGGTGGTGTATCTGAGTCGTCCAGAGGAGAAGGTGAAGCAACAATGTTTGCTTCATTTCTAGTCTTTTGGCAAAACGCTTTGACTATATTTAACTGTTTAATCCACAGGCTTAGCGCAACGCTCAGGCAGAGTGCAGCAGATGTCACAGTCGGCCAACAGAGTGACCTGTGGTTTTACGAAACCACAAAAGAAGCTCATAAACCGGCGAACTGTCAAAACCGCCCACAAGGTAAAAAGGTCAGGCAGGAGCCAAATGACTGTTCTTAAAACTACAGGAGGTTTCAAACTCCACTCATTCATTTTTAGCTTACAGAAAAAGCACCAAGCTGCCAAATAAACAAAAGTAAACTGATCAATAACATTTAGGCTTTGGTGTCACCCCTACAGATGTGCACTACGTACAAGATGTTTGGACACAAAAGATATTATTAATCCATAATTTTAAAAGAGGGTTGGATAATAAAAAATCCCAAAGCTATTCTTTTCTTTTCTGCCCCGAATAATGTCTGCATCTGCTTCCACAGCATACTTGAAGTAAAGTATTGGTAAGGTGCTGCTAGTTATATCCAACTGGCCAACTAATCTTCTGCAAACCTTACCACCACTCTAAAAATAGAAATCTGTTCGTTTGTCTCACTGGAAGATTCCCAGCTCATCAACCACTGCACATCATTGAACAATGAGAGACAATATTTGCAGATGGAAAATATTTCATACAGTTGTCAAACTTCCTAGGAGACAATGTCCCAGCACATTCACTCCAAGCTCAGACGGAGGAATGCTCAGAGAAACTGCAACCTAAAAATAAACATGGCTTGTTTGGAGTGGTTTCCATGAGAAAAGTATGGAAGCAGGAAGTAGAGTTGTTAAAATGCAGCTATGTCCTCGAGACGGATGGGATATAGTGGATAAATGTGCGTACTCGGCGCAAAAAAGTAGTGCTCAGTGTTTAATGAGGCGAACATGGATGCTACCGATTTTGAAGTTGTTGTCCAATCGGAGCCAGTACATTAACAACTTTATCCTCGTTATTGTCCGCCATGGTTGTTGTTCTTTTTCCCGCTTACAGGATGTAGATAAGTGACATTTGTTGAGCATCAATGACGTTATATTCTGGTCACATTTGAAAACATCAGATACGTATCGGATATCCAAGCGACCTGGGTCGCATTCGATAAGAAAAACCAACCTGTGTTGTTCAGACTGTCATAAAAAGATCAGATACAGGCAAAATAATTTGAATTGGGTCACTTCGGGTTGCAGAGTGAACACAGCCTAATACAGCAGAAAAAGCAAAAATAACTCATACCAATTGCTAAGCACGGTGGTGGAGGTTGTCTGGCAACCTTATGACATGCATCTATAGTTGCTATCAAGTCAGACATTATTTTTATGACAGTGTTCTTTTGTCAAATACATCCAAAAATACAGCAGCAGATCTCTATTAAAGTCTTTTAAAAAGGTTTTGCAGTGCGCTCAAATGACAATGACCTGAAAACATTTTTTATTTGTAGTTTTTGTGACTTTATTATACAGGGTGTTGGGAAATCATGCAATACTTCAGTAAACATTTGCCTACTTTGTCTTCTGACAATTTATTTATATTTTAACATAAAGTCCTGGGGGTTACACTGGAAAACTGCAGTACTGTCAAACTCCCAATAAAGCTGCTTTATTCATATTTGTATGTTTTTTGTTTGGAAGTAAAGTTAGTCTGGAAGTGTGACTAAAATGTACCTCACATTTCAAATTACGGCTCCTTCTAAAGGACAAAAAATCTGATACATTTCTTTGTCTGCACGACCCCAATACAGGTCACTGCAGACTTAAGAAGCAAAGCCTGCGACGAGGTTTTCTACCTACCTTCACATTTGCCTGCCCCAAAATACGAAGAGAGAATTTATCTTCATGGTTTCTCTCCCTGCTATCTGCTAGTAGCATCACTGATTCAGCTCATTACTTCCGTCTCTCTGGATTTGATACAGAGCTGTGCAGGGCTGACACCAAGTGAAGCATTACGGCCTTGAAGGAGAGCGCGCTTTTTTAGAAATTTTGTCCAAAATTTGCAGAATTTCCTCAAGTCTCAAGATGGTGAAAACTTGCAGGAATATATAAATACTGTATACATTTAGAGAGCAGGGTTTTTTTTCAGGCAGGATGGACTGGAAACCTGGTGTGCTCTTACTGGTAAGACTCATCTAAAATGTACAACAGTTTATGTCTCTGATAGTTGTCTTTAATATTAACTGTTAGAGGTGTTGGACTTTTTATTTGGCTTTGCAAACAATCTGTAAAAACATTAAGTCAAAAACCATTTTGGTTTACCAACTCTTTACAGGCTACTTTTACAAATTATTATCATTCAGCACATGCTAAAAAATAAAACCTCTACTTATTGTAAATAAATTCACAATAAATACCATCCTGGATGCTTTTGTTGCAATAAAATTCCTATTTTAGAATTATTTACAAGTTTTTATAAGTTAATTTATTACGTTATACCATATCAGAACCACTTAAAGCAGTGATGTCAAACTCATTTTAATTTTGGCCCATATTAAAAATCTGAATGTTCTTAAAGGCCCGGTTGTGCCAGAATGTTGTAATAAAACCATTAAACTCCTAAAATATCAATAAATAGCTGTTGGTTTTAGTATTCAACAAGCGTTTCTTTTCACAACCAGGATTTGTGATTTTTTTTGTGGGTTTTTTTGTGCAATTAAAATGATAGATTTTGTGGTAATAACTTTGCAATATTTGTAAGGAATTTTTATTGAGCTAATGCATGATGTTAAACTTGCCTTTTTATTAATCACTGTATTGATCACGGACTATAATTTGATATGAAGGAAAGCTGAGGCAGCAGTCACTTAAACCCAGTGTTGGTGAGAAAAATTTGCAGTAAAAATCTGAACAAAAATGTGGGAATCTGTAGATTTTGTGTGAATCTTGTATGAACTTTGCAGATTTTGCCCACTTTCACTAGAGGCAGTCTAGAGGGCCACATTTGGCCCCCCAGCCTCGAGTTTGACACATGTGACCCAGAAGAAATAAAAAGTCACTTGTTGATTTGTTTATTAGTTTCTTTACAGCTCTACCTTAGTATGCATTTAATGTTGAAATCTCTTCAAATCTTCTCTATACAAAAACTCACTGAATCTATTTTTAACACTTGGCTCATCTAAATGTCCTGTTTATATATATATATATATATATCCATTATTCAGCTTTTATACTTATCTACTCATACATTCATTCACCCATGGTTAAATGGTTTCCTAACACTAATTTTTTTAACGTTTTCCCTTTCTTCTCTTAAGTGCTTGTGGTACCCAGTTGCTCATAGCGCACTGTTCAGCAATCTGAAAAACCACCACTGCTACCTTCCTCTTTTGGAGTCAACTCCAGTTAACACTGGTTGTTTGATCAGACAGACTCAGCTCAGCTTTAAAACCAGTTCCATGTGGGTTTTGGATCCATTTTGCCATAACTAATTCGGATGTTTCTTTGTTTTGTTTTTTCTGTGGTGATCTGAAAAAACAAAACCACAACCAGTTTTGTGCTTGCTGTAAAACACAAGACCTCTGGTACTCTGGCTAGATTTAATTTCATACCTGACTGCTTCATGAAAGTATTTTTTTACTTGGATAATTTTTTCTATTTTCTGTGGAATCACTTCCATCCATCTGTAGCCACTTCATGGTTTTCATGGCCATGGGGGCAGGTGCTCATCTACAGCAGTCCGTGTGCATGAAGGGATAACTGCACAGGCAAACTCTCACACCTAAAGATCATCTAAGGATCATTAATAGGTAAATTAATCTAACATGCATGTTGTTGGAATGTGGAAAGAAGAAAAAGTACCCAAAGAAAGGTGATGCATGAAAAAGGGAAAGGGAGAACAAGCTGGAAAAAAATCTCAAACCACTTTTGCAAATTTTTATCTTCTGCTTTAAGCACATCTGTTCAGATCATAGTGCTGTAAAACATTAAACAGAAAAATAAAATGAGCCTAAATATAGAACTTTTATAGTGCTTTATCTTTTAAGTAAGATAATAATTATGAAAGCATTTCCCAGATGCAACAATACGTTAAGAAACCAGGAATTATAAGCCTGGCGGGCCACCAGGTCTTATTTGTGCGTCAACCAGGCTTAGCACTGCTTATTTATTTAAGTCTTTTTAAAAATGTTTGCATTTTAAGACCTTATAGTCAGTGTTCAAGTATTAATTTTCCAATCTTTCAATAACACATAATTATCAAGTGATGTTTTCAAATTTCCTGTCAACTTTTAAACATTTTTTACTCAAAAACACGACGGGTTGCCGGATGAACCCCAACCACCGGGCTTAGCAAGTTTACTGAGGGAAACCGTGGAAACTGCTGGCAACTTCATATTTGCTGTGGAATTGATGTAGTTAAATATTTTACTAGAGGGTCTTAGCTGGTATTTTTCAACATTCTTGAGCTATATTTAACAACTTTATTGTTGACAAACACAACCAGTTTCTATAATTAGAAACTGATAACTGGATCGTTGAAAACCACCTAAAAGCTTAACCCATCCCATCTGTAGAATCTGTCAAAAGTCTCAGAAATCTGACTTTGGACTCAAGAGGTTCGCACAAAAACATACAAAATGCTTTGCTAGAGAAAGAAAAAGCGTCAAGCAAATAAAAATAAAACTCTGAAACCAGAAAGTATGAAGTGATGGAGCCGCTGCCAAACCGCAGTTAAAAGCAGAACCATATGTGACTGTCTAAAGGCTAGGACTGTGGTTCTCTACAATTTTATCACCACTTAAACTTCTTGGGGTCCAGGAGGCTCGCTTTCTGTGTCCGATTTATCTTCATCGATAACTGCTTCACAGACACTAATTGGCATGATGTCAGGAAAGATCAAGAACAGTACAGATGCACTTGTGGCGGTCTTGCATCAGTTTGTGAGAAAATGCAGCACATTTTTTGGTGCTGAATATTTTTTACCCCCCTCTGATTGATTTACATATGGGGTCCTGAGTGCAACCAACAGACCAGGACTTACAGACAAACTAGGATTTTAATTTGATCAGATGGAAGAGGGGGAAAAATCTAAACTCTTTTTTTCTGTCACAGTGAATCAAGATTTTGTCATAATAGATGAAAGCCATGAAAGGATGAAAGGAAACAGGCAACAATCTGAAACCTGTTTTGTGCACTGCAGATATATTTAATATAGAATAAAGGTTTCTAAAAATACTCAAAACCAGCTTTGCTTACAGACAAATTCACGTCCTGTTTGTTTTACTAGATGCTTCTCAGAGATCTAAAACAATTAATACTCATTGAAACACATGGATCACAAGCAGGAAGTCGTTTTGAACTTTACCCAGCATGGCCATCAAGCTTCATCAGCACATTCTGCACAAAGCTTGGCTCAAATGGTAAGCTATCTAATCAGCTTAAGGTGTTCCTGAAGTAAAAGTTCATCTGCAAACAGAGCAATATATTTATCAGATTTAGATACAGCTGAGAATGTCGTCATAATGGGCCAGGATTGCATTGCTTCGGTGGGGAGTGCATTAATTGTGACAGACAGGACTTTCAATACATCCATTGCTCACACTCATTAAAACAAAAACAACAAAAAACACAGCAGTGCACGTGTCAAACTCAAGGCCCAGGGGCCGATCTGGCCCGACGTAGTTTTTTATGTGGCCCTTTTGACTTAAAATTACATCAACAAGTTCGTCCAGTTTTGCACAAACCTGCAAAATAAAAAAATTCCCACATTTTTTCACTAATTTTTGCTGCAAACTTTCTTAAAATTGGCCAAAAACATTGGGTTTAAGTGACTGTTGTCTCAGCCTTCCTTGATGTAAAGTCAAATCCGTGATTGATACGACCATTAATAAAAAGTCATATTTAACATTATACATTAGCACAAATATTGTAAAAATTCCTTGCAAATATTTATAAATTAGAACCAAAAATTCTGTGATTTTGATTGCAAACAAAAGAAAAAACCCAACCAAAAACAATCACAAAACCCTGGCTGGACTGACTGATCGGTGTGAAAAGATGTTCAATGTTATTTAATTTTAAGAAACACTGATTGAATGGTGAACCGAACAATTATTTATTCATATTTGAACACTTTAAAGGGTTTTATCAATACATTCTGGCACAACTGGCCCTTTAAGAACATTCAGATTTTTGATACGGCTCAAAATGAAAATGAGTTCGACACCCGTTACAGAATTAGAAATCAACAGACCAGTTTTGCTTCCCTAACAGAGTCTAGCCACCGAAAGCCAAAATACGCCACACTGATATAACAAATGAAACAACCATTCAAAATATCAACCATCATAAACCGCTGTTCACATTCCGGTTACAATTTCACTCTGATTGACCTGAATCCACTCAAAATGTTCCCATTTGAGGCATTTTTATTCCAACCTGCCATTGTTTCAGAAATGTTCAAAACTAGCCAACACATCTCCAGACTCACCATTTCCAGTCATTCTTACATTGCTTTGGTGCGGAGTGCTTGATACAACATCTTCAAACTACTTTTCTTGTGTGATAATAGAAATGTGCACACCCTCTTCTCAATGACTAATAATTACTGGAGACCACTGGTCACATAATTGCACAATTTCATTTATTGAAAATAAATTAGCTTAATGTAAACACGGCAATTTCGAAAAAACTAATTTTTCTATAAGGATGAGGTGGTTTTTCATTGTTTTAAAATTGGTTTATTTCATAAAACTGTAATGGAAACACTTTTTTGCATCACACAAGACACATGATCAACTGGTGCAAATCACAAAGAAGACGACAACAGGAAGTAGCTGGAGGCTCATCCAGCGGAACGTTTTCTAACGACACATGTGATTTTAATTGTGTTTCTTATTTAACTGCAACATTATGTTTTTTTCAACAATACTGGAATATTGACAAAATTTTGCGAACATTTGTAATGGAAACTCAGCTACTGAGAAAATAAAAATTAGTGTGTCTTTTTTGTTTAACTTTCTACTTTAATTCCCGAAACAATTTGGAATGGAAACAAAGCTCATGACAGATGTTGCACCTTGTGCCTCTGATCTAAATTTAAAATAGACATGCGCCCAAAATTAACTTTTTAAAGAGGATTATTTATTTGATAAATGTCACTTTGAAAACATTCAGAGTTACTTGTTGCATAAGAATGTTGTGAAAAAAAAACCTCAATGCTGGTTAAACATTAAAGCATATGTGCACAGAATGTTTTGGACAGCAACCTCAGTTAGGCAATCTTCATCTGTAAGCAATATGGGCTGACATTGGATGTTTGGATGTTTTTAGGCAGGATGAAGGCAATGTGTGAGCATGTTTAACCAGGCTTTCAGTGCAGGAACCGTTCAAGTTTATGTGGAAATACCTGACAGATAAACATACAAGACGTCAGGGTAAATATACAGCATGCAACCCAAACAGCTGCCGTCAAAACAAGAAAAGGAGCCGTTTCTGCAGATATCTGTCCGATCTCATCAGCGTTCTCCCTCGAGTTGCTGCAAGACAAGGAATCTACGTGTGAGAGCTGGCAGCAGGCCACGAATACCAGCTCTGCACCATGTTTGGGGCACATGAGGAAACCATTCAGCACAGCAGCAGTTAACACATAAGCACATAAAACCCTCCAGCTTGGCCTATTCTACTCGAATGCATTAATGAGAGGGGGATTTATGAATAAAGACAGCAGAATTAATGAAGAGCACGAGTCAAACCGACAGAGCTGGAGATAGAAAATTATAAGAAATTGACATATGAAAGAAAGAAACCAGCTGCGGAGCCTCATTCTCCAACACCTCATTCTGGAGGACAAGTAGAGTGAGACACGCCCTGCAGCGAAGCCGTATCAGTCAGACCAATGAATTTATTGTAATTCATTGGTCTGCACTTGTTGCTGTGGTACTTTTAATGCATTTCATCTGGAGGAAGAAAAAAAAAAAAAAAAAGAGTAGGAATTATAGAAAAACGCTTTGTTGTCTTTGCCTAGAAATCTGACTCTCAGCTGAGCAGCAACACATTTATCTTCTTTATGTTCTGTAGAAGCCCATAAATCAAATAATCATTTAGGCAGAATGTCTGCTTGTTATCTTATAATAGAAAAGATAAGCAATCTTGTTTTTCATAATTAATTACAAGAGAATCAATAAGTTCTACACCTTTAAAAGGATCCAGGATTAGTCGCAACAATAGATTTTATTTGGGAAATATTTATTTTAGATGTAAAAACAATACAGTAATAATACTGTATGTTACATAGTTTTTATACATTTTAGTAAAATATTGTCACAGGAAAGTCACCATGTTGTTCACGCTGCAGCATTCTGGGTAAATGACGTGTAAAAGTGAAACCAGCTTCGTGCTGCAGGCAGCTTCGGTTTTATGTCCATTACAATTCGGCTTCCTGGATGAGAAGGGATATTTTGTTTAGGTGTAAAATCAGAAATTGTGTCATTTCTGTGACACACACAGAAAGAAATTAATCAGAGAAGAAATGCCTTTGGTGGCACACTAAAAGTACATAATTCACCAAGAAAGGCTGCTCTCAAAAACGTTATTACAAGCTTGTGAAGAGAAACAATGCGCTGACACTTCAAAGCATACTTTGTCATTATCATCTCTTAGAAGACATTAAATAATTAAAACCAGAGAAAACAGCGTGTTAAGTCATAACATATTTCATGTGACATATAGAAATATGAAATATTTACCCTCCTCTGCTGCCTGCTGTTGAAGCTGCTTGGAATTTGTTTTCACAGGATTTTGACATTGACAGAAAAATTAAGGCTCAATTTATCTCCCAAAGTGAATAAAACGTTTTATGAGCTGCAAAGTGCAAATAACAGAGTTTACAAATTAAATCTTTAAAAGTATTCACGGTACTTTAACTTTTTTCCGTTTGCACCATTGAAACAACACATTCCAATATATTTTACTGGGATGTTGTGCAATGGAATAGACCAACAAAACATGCTGCATAATTGTGAAATGGAATGACTATGATGGACAGTTTTCAAATTCTTTTTACTAAAATGTTTTTTAAAAACGTGGCATGCCTTTGTATTCAGTGTAAAAACCTTTTGAAAAATATTCGTACCACCTTTGCACATCAGGTTGACATTTTTACATATTCTTCTTTCTTCTCTGTGTTGTTGCATTACATAAAATCAAAGTCGAATAATATTTGCCTAGTGGATGTAATAGGACAAAATGTGGGAAAAGTTAAGGGTCTATGAATAGGCATTATACTGACCCTTTGCAACTACGTCACTTAATCATTGAGGAGCCCCGATAGACGTCGGAAGTGAGGGACGGAAGTATTAAACAGAGCATCTGAAATTGTTTTCCAAAGTTACTTTTGCCAGTTTATTCGTGGCTTCTACTTGTTCGAGTCGAGCTAATCTGTCTGTGAACGTAACACACCTGGTTGTGGCTCATAGACGGCGGGATTTATACAAGTTGGCAACAGCTAGCTTAGAAACCGACCAGTACCGCCTCCCTCCTGACGTGTTGATCAAATTATGGACTTTGCCTGAATTCACACCACATGATTTATATCACTAGGTCATAAACAGCGTTTCCCTTCACACCGGAGCGGCATTAAAAAGAAGACGAGATGCTAACCAGTTTTTTCCGTCCATGCTAGGCTACATGCCGGTGCGGCATTGTCTCCATGGTTACCAACGGTTAGGCACGTACCTTTTCCATAACGCAATATTTGATCTTTCTAATCACATATAACGTTAATCTTCATCTTCTTACCTTGTAAAAGGTGTTTGCTGCAAATCCACGGTTACACCGAGGGCTGCGAGTCCTTATGGCTGCCGGCTGCTGTCCGTCGCTGCTGAATCTTTCCATTTTAAAAGTTATACAATAAAATGACAAGTTTGGTTTTCATCCGTGTCCGTTTCTGCAGCCGACCACGCACCATCCTGTGGCCATTTTTAGAGTGAAATCAACTGAATATAAGCGATACTAGGTTGCAGATATCCGTTTTTAGTCTAGCTTTGAAGCAGCGCATTGGTTGTCCGTCATGGCGGAGTGGGCGGAGCTCTGGAGAGCGTGACGTCACGTGCTAAGGGTCAATAACTTGGGGCATTTTTATTTCAAAATCTGAGTATGTGTACATTTTGTTTCCTGTCAACATTTCTGATAAATAAATACAATTAAGGCTGTTCGACTCTAAATCCTCAATTAAGAACAGTTATTAAATATATATTTTTTACATTACTATGATTTTTCATTATTTTTAATGTTGAAACGAACCTATTTGACTTTTCCTAATCACTGCCTTAACAACATTTCTTGTATGTAATTAGACCTTCCAATCTAACCCTTTTGCAATTCCCAAAATTGCAAAGGGTTAGATTGCAAATAAAATAAAATCACAAGATATCTCTTTCCTTCTTTGACTAAACCCCCTTTCTTTTGACGTTTTTGATGTCATTTACCAATATATCAGCGGGACAAAGAGCTCTTACATCACTCACATTAATCTGCTGGCCATAAATTAGTGCTGATCTTTCTGCTACATTGACAGGAGTCCTTGCTTTCTATGTTCCTCCTAACAAAACAGACTAACGCTTAGGGATGATTACTTTGAGATCAGTGAACAATCAGGCTTTGCTCATTAGCCTGCAAATCCCCACATTTAATGGACCGTTGGTCTCTGCAATAATACTGAGAGCATTTCTGTTTTCCGTCCTTGCAAAGAGGATGCTGCAGCTACAGTGGCCACATGATTTCAGCTCTATGCCCCCTGAATACTGAATATCCAGTGGATACATGGAAAGAATTGATGTTATTGTCTGTGTGGTCACATATGGAACAGAAGAGTTTCCAATTAGTAAAAGAAACCGAGACAAGATGATAATAAAGAGGAAGAGTGAGTGTTTTTTGAGCTGCAATGGGTAGACAAAGCCAACAAGTAGCTTCTTCTTTTTGCCATGGAGTATTCTCGGTGGGCTGCTACATCTGGACAGTTGGGGTGTGTGTGCGTGTGTGTGACATGGAGAAGAGAACTTGATGTGCCTGCAAACACCTTAGAGCTGCAAAGACTCCTAGAAATCAGCTTTGAGATAAAGCTACACTGCAAAAACAAAATATTTTTTTGGCAAATTTCTGGTGCAAATATCTTAGCAAACTTAAAATAAGACAAAACTAACTTACAAGTAACTTTTTATCAGGATATAGAGGTTTGTTTTAAGTATATACAGTAATTCCCTAATATTGATGAAAAAGTGCTAGTTCCATTGGTAAATCTTTTAACTCATAACAAAATATCTTTAACATGGTATAAGTTAATTTGTCTGCAAATAGAGCAACTACTTTCTCATCAAATATTAAACCTTTAGACCTAAATTTCAAATCTCCACCTGGATATTTTTGCTTATTTTAATTGTACACAGTACTTTCAATGTCCTGTGACTAACTATATTTGCCCATTTCTCCATAACAACTGTAACTTTTAATATATAGCAAGTTATTTTCGCAATTTACCGTCTATCTCAGATTAATTTCAATCCCTGCTACGACGGGAGTGAAATTACCGTAATAACCTGATATTGGCTGGAAAGCGCAACGTCTCCCCTTTCACAAACTGCTGGAATATTGCAGATAGCGCAATGTGTGGTAGAAATACGGTACTGCAAATTTGGCTGGATCGTCAGCTTTACATTCAGTCTGTAAGGATTAAGGAAGTATTTACTTAAAACAAGCCTCTATATCCTGCTGAAAAGTTATTACTTTTAAGTTAGTTTTTTTCTTATTTCAAGTGTACTAATATAACCAAATATATTTACACTAGAAACCAGACCAAAATTACTTGGTAAGAATTTGTGTTTTTGCAGTGCACAACACTCAAAATAATTTAAAAAGAGGTAAAAGGCCTAATCAAATCATGTATTGAATTCTCTATCCTTTAGTCTTACTGTCTCTTTTATTGTCTTGGTTACATCTAACCTTCTTTTGACCTTCTTGTTTGAAGAAATTACAAAGAAAATGAAGCGTCTTAGATCAAGTAAGCTTTGTTCCGTCTCTCAACCTTTGCACTTCTATCTACTCCAGATTCTTATTTAATCTCTCTTCGATCCCCTCCATCTTTCACATATATTTAGCTCTTCTCCTCTTCCCAACCCTCAATCGGCTATAATTATATACCTTGGTGAAGTAAATATTTCAGTGAAAAGGCTTTAGCATGTCGCTGTGACAGAAATACTGCATCTCAGCTCGTGCTGGAAGGTCCGTCATTAAACTTTGAACGGTTGACTTTCTCAGAAAATGAACCCTGTTGACTTGCGCCACTGTGAAACTGACATTTAAGGCTCCGTAGAAAAAGACTCAAAAGCAATTGAACGGATCATCGTGACATTTAGGCCGCACATTTGTCACAGCATAATTTATAGTCGAGTTTGAACCTTGGAGCTTTCACTCTACTTTCATGTTTTCTTTGTGAATTATTAATGTAACTTAGCAGCGGATTCATACTTTGGCTACATTTACACCTAAAATCCTTTTGTTTTATTCTGTTGTGATTATTGATAAGCCGGCACTTGCAAGTGAGAAGGACAGTACTCACTTGTGTTAGCTTTGGAGAAGCTAGTGACTAGCACTAGGTTAACCATTGGATTGCCTATTAGCTCTGCTGTCCATTAGCATGTATAGGCTAGCTTTAACTTTGGATA
Source organism: Xiphophorus maculatus (assembly GCF_002775205.1). NCBI lineage: Eukaryota > Metazoa > Chordata > Actinopteri > Cyprinodontiformes > Poeciliidae > Xiphophorus > Xiphophorus maculatus. Next base: position 5,103,983 of record NC_036458.1, on the reverse strand, counting down.
GGCTAACAACTAGCATGGTGGTCCCTCATTGAATTGCCAATTCCCTCTGCTGTCCATGCTTACGCTAGCTTGAGCTTTTGATGGGCTAACAACTAGCAAACTTGGGCTGGTCACCTTCTTTTTTCTCTCAGGAAAACTTTATCAATAAAAATGGTCTGTAAGCAACATACATTAGATCACAGGTGTCAAACTCCAGTCCTCAACGGCCGGTGTCCTGAAACTTTTTGATGTGCCTTTGCTGCACCACACCTGAATAGAGTAATTAGGTTATTAGCAAGGTGCTGGAGAACTGATCTACACAAGGAGGAGGTAGTTTGGCCATTTCGTTCCAGTGTTTTTGAGGACTGGCACATTTAAAAACTGCAGGACAGCAGCCTTTGAGGACTGGAGTTTGACACCCCTGCATTAGATGCATTGACAGATTTTCCTTTGGCAGAGTGAACAGTAATCCAGTGTGAAATCAAACATAAACATACTTCATATACACAGCATTATATATGAAGCTGAAGTTGGTTTTTCACTGCAGTATTCAAGCTGGCGATTCCACTTTACCTTTCACTACTTTGAGCATCTTTAATTCGCTCTAGTTTGAGAACTTCAGAGTCGTTATCAGATTTGTGAACACACCAATATGGTTCTTTACTGAACTCTCATTTTGAAGATGTATATGTTAACAAAATGGGTCAGGGTAAAAACAACTACCAACGCCCCTTCAGAGGGAATTACTAGGCAAATGAGGTAAAGTTCGGTTGATATTTTTACTGGGAAAACAAAGGGAGGAGTTATCAGTTAATATACTGCATGGAAAAGATCCTCCATTATAGTTTACAACATATTTCTTGTTAGTTTGAAGTCAGACCCATCTGGAGATTCTGTTGCTGATAGGCTCAATTTTCTTATCTGGCTAGATGACAATGTTTGAGTTAAAGTTCCTATAATATTTAGCTAACACTACAGGTTTATGCTTGTTAAGAAAATGCTTTTTCCTCCTAAATTGCCAAAGGCCGTATACGTATCTAATGGCTGTGATGAGCTACTTCTTCTAACGAGTAAACTTGTACATCATTGCAACGAGAATGTAGAACAGTATTACCAACTGAAATACTGCTGATGGAGACATTTATAAAGGACCTGCTACTTAGAACTGAAAAAAAGGGCTGAGTACCTACAGTTAATCGATCTAAAAGTGTGGTCAGGTCATAAATGAACATTAAAAACCTGTCCCTGCATGAAGGGAAATAAAAAAAATGCCACACGTGCATTTTAGCTGACCATTTAGAGAACATCTAATAGATCTGACACATCTAATGGACAATTACCTCTACTGTATAAAACCACAGACCAACCACAGCGGCTTTTATTGTTCTGAAAAGTCATTGGCAATGCTGGATTTCACAACTCACTTGGCATGTGCATGCATTGTAAATAAAAAAGCTTTATTTTCCCACTAAAATATTTGTCTGACCTAGCTCTCTTTGCTGACTTTTTAATGAGAAATAAAGTGGTGATTAAACATCAGGATCCGTAATAACAGAGAGACGAGAGAGAAAAATGTTTCACCACTTCATGGAAATGGTTTTCTTAAAAGGAAAGGCTCACACCCTCGCGTCTTTGGCGGAAACAAGACGTTAGACTCAGTGGACACCCACATACTGTAAGATCATGAACCCTGGAGCACCGGAGCAGGGGTGCAGTCATCAATCAGAAATGTGCAGTCATCAACACCATGAGGAAGAGGGAGTGTTGGGAGGCAGTGGGACTCTACAACCGTCCCTGAAACCTAGCAGTATATTTCCCTCCACCGACAGTATTTATAGCCTGTTACTTCTCCAAAAGTCGTAAGTGTCTTTGTCTGCTCACCACATGCTGCTCTGCACAGACCTGGAGAGATCAGGTAACAGTAAGCGCTGCTTTGCGACAGATAATGAATGTTTCGAGGTACGGTGTAAAGAGGATAATACGGATTGTGAGTGCAGAAGTCTGAAAACCTGACACACATTGTGTCAAGTTAACTCCCAGATGAGGTCATCAATCAGTGCAACAGAGCAAGGCGGTCTGACAGCTGCTAATTCAGAGGGAGGAATGAAGGGATAGGTTAACAAAGAATAAGACTTGGTTGCGAGTCTAACTGAGCGGAAAGCGGAAGATTATTCTGTCTTTTCTAGTATTCTCTTTTTCCAGCTTTGTGCGTCTCATTTTCCGCTCCTCGCCTCTTACCTCTCTCAGTCTTTTCCTTTTCAGGCCTTATCAACACATCTGTCTGGTGAAGTTAGTGTTCCCATTCATTTTTTACACCATGTTTTCCCAAAGAGTCACTAGATCCCCAAAGAGCCCCGCTGGCTCAGTGTTTCTCTTCAGGCTTCCCTGAGAAAAATCTGTGTAACTAAAGCCCCCGGACTAACCACAACCCCATATTAACCTGCGGAGACTCTCTGGACGAAGCTGGTCAGACAAAAACCTGCGTTGTTACCGTCTGACAGCTAATGAGACGAGGACACGGTGCGGTGGGTTTCACTGGAGCATAGCTTCACACGAACAGGTTGATCTATAAATAAAATGAAATAAAATGAGCATATGTTCGAGTCACACTACCTTGTTAAAGGTGGTCACTTTGTGGGCTCTCTTAAACATAAACTATTTGTAACAGATGGAAAGTTAATACTTTCCAAACGGCCTTCAGGAAATCTGTTCAGTAAACTGCACTGCTTGAGTTTTTTGCATTTTGCCATGTAGACATGTCCTTTCTGTGAGCAGCAGCCAGATGTCTGGAGAGTCTGAGATATCAATGGAGATGTTGCTCATACCAACAACCTGATACTCAGTGTTTTCTGTAAATAGCAACAACAAACAAAAAAAAATACTAGAACTGCAAGCAGGAATAACGAGTTTCTCGCCCCCCCCCAGCGCGATCCCACCCGCGTGCACCTCCCCACGCACTTCCTGTTGGCCTCGGCATTGCCAGAGCTCTGCGACCGAGTCGGCAATTTTTCAGGAAGTTTTTTTATAAATGTACTGTCCACCCAATGTGAGCCAGTGTCCTTTATCGATGATCACTGTCAGATAAACTGCGTCTTGCATCACTTCCTTTAAGGAACATGCTTAATACAGAAAAGTGTGAACCTGAAAGAGAGACAACACCGAAAAATATTTAAAATAAACAAAATATTTATACTGTGGTTGATAGATACTTTAAAAAGAAACGATGGCTTATATCGTATCTTTTTACGATATTAAACTTGGATTTGCCCGTAGATAAAGTTAGACAGGTTCGGACATGTTGCTGGCCAAGATAAATGTAGATTTGAATAGAATGACTTCATCATGGTGGGAAAATGTTTGCCTTGAAATAAAAAAAATATTTTTTAAAAATAAAAACAATAGGGATTCCTGCTTGCGCGGGCTTGGAACCCAAAAAATACAACCAAAATTAACACAGGAGAGTTTGAAAGGTATGAAGGCATACCTCAAACCCAAGCAATCACATCTAACTCCCAGATGAAAATAAAGTTGCGAATCTTTCAGATTCAATTCAATTCCGATTATTAGGGTCATAATTCAATTAACCAATTTTTCTATTCAAACGTTCTTGAGATTCTGTTTAAATTCTGTGAGTGAGAAGAGGAAAGACATTGTAAACAAATATAGATTTGTGCTTCAAATTCTGTAACTTCAGTTACCGGTATTAGGTTAGCTTAGCTGCCTCGCACTTTCTTAAATAAAAAAATATCAAAATATAAAAATGGTGGCTGAGTGGCTGCATAATACGATACGTAGCATACCGGCAAAAAGGAGCGACAAAGACGTACAACTTAAACGCATTTTAAAATTCAGCACTTTGAATCGATTCCGGATTTCCAGGACTAGAAAACGTGTTTTTTTCTGCATGACTGGGAAACTTCGTAGATGCACGTGGAAAAGCTCTCGTGTTGGCCCACATGAATCCATTCACATTTTTGATTGAAATGCTGCTGCACAACTGGATCAAGTTTTCATTTCTTCTCCCTTTTCTCTCGGATTTTGCTCCTTTTCCTCCTCCACAGCGCTTGTCTGGCTGGTGGCAGAAAAGCAGAACTGTTCTGCTGACCGGATGCTGACAGTTAACATAGAAAAACACCTTCAGTTTGTTTTATAACAAACCATTAAATTATACTGTTAAGCTGTGCAAAGAGAGTGCCATTAGAGTGGTCTTATTGCAGTAAAAGCTATGATGCGTGTGACCAAACAGCCGCTTGTTAGCTTTATGACTGGTGGTATGGGCAACAATCTAAAAATGTTAAACCGTATAACGCAGGCTTCACAAACCACAGACATTTACTGCAAACAATGTCATGGAGGTTAGGTTAAAGAAACTCTTGAGAGGGGTCATCCAAAACCAGAAAGAAATATTCCAAACTGGATCAGAGAAGAAGAAAACCAATCATCTATAAGGAGAATATGAAACTCCCTACAGAAAAGGCCACAGCCAAGATTAATACTTGAGCTCCAGATGTTGTGAAGCAACAGCAAAAACAGTGAAACGACGCCAACAGTCATTCTGTGACCTTATCAGTGTCTCGCATTAATTTGGGGGACCCATTTTTCTTTACAGTGTTTGTAAAAGCCATTAAGGTTTGTGGGTGTTTGTTTATGCATCCTGAAACTGACTTTCATTAAAACATTGACGGCGTTAGAACCATTTTTTTTTGCCAGCCACTCTTTTGTTAATTTGATGCTGTGTATGAGATTATTTTTTTTAAATTTCTGACCCAATTTTAATGATTAGTTATCAGTCAGACAAATGGTGTCACCTTTAGCTTCAGAATATTTTGGTAAACTTATGTTTGATTCAAGCATTGCAAGATCCACCGGCCCTGTAGCTAAAAATAAGTCCTTAACATTTAAAATGCTGAATGCAAAACATCTTAACATTGCACAAATGTTATTTCAGCCTTTTTTAACCTTTATTTTACCAAACAATATTTATTCATCTCACTCTGACTTGTAGTCTGCGATCTTACTCATGATTTTGCAGAACTTTGCACTGTTACAATTATAAAACAAACTTTTTTTTTCTTAATCTGAGGATTATTAAAGATGTGACAATGAGGCACGATAGTCGCCAGAGCAACAACCCAAACAATGAGCAAAGGAAATCAGAAGTGCGACGGATGCTTTACAGGTGATGTAAATAGCAAATTAGGTCCAGGTGTGAGAGAAAAGCAGAAGTTAAACTGATTGAAACTGAAGCCAAGAGCCACAACAGAGAAACCAAAGACGAGACATAAACAGAAGATGACATGAGGAACTAATAAATGAACACACAGATCTCACACACCACATCCACACAACACATTTCAGATTAAGACAACCCAGTTAAAGACAAGGACAATCGTAAAGTCATGTGCTTTTAATAGATGAGATAAAAGATCACAGAAAGGGCAGATTAGGCCAAACGCTTAAGATAACTCAGAGTTTATGATTGTTGTTTACTTTTATCATAGCAAAGGTACCACACATTGTGAAGAAGCTTTAAAGTTGCGCAAGAGAAAATGTTTGAATAATGCAAATCTAAACAAGAAAACTCATCCAAAGAATAAGCATGGGATTATTTTTGAAGGTCCTCAACCTTACTGGCCAACTTTTGAGTGGTCTGTAACTGCAGTAAGTATTTTACCAGCAAGTGAAAAGCTGTGCACTCCATTCTGCAGAGCATTTAGAGGTAATTTATATTCAGAGCAAACTTCAATAACATTATGTGCTAAGAGCACCGTAATGCCTCACTAATGCACAACATCCCTGTAACATTAACATGTCACTGTCTGGTTTTAAATACGCCTTTGTGGAGACGGGTGGCTTAATGCACTAAAGAGTTGCGCTGCACAGTGAGAGCGGCAAGTCCAGGTTTTACAACGCTCCTCGACATGAAAAATGATGTGACTCATTTAGGAGCACGTCTGCTGAAAGACACGAGTTAATGCATCAGGCGGATCAAAAACAAAAGACCTGAGCTGCGGCCTGCGCCTCTGTCCAAGAGTTGACGTGTTCGTTATAAAGATCTCTCTCAGACGCATTGCTTCTTTAGGTAGTCCACCGTCTCCGTGGGCATAAATGCAAATAGTGCATTAATGAGTTTGGATGAAAGCACAAAGCTCTATTTCTATCGGTAATGAGCCCGTTGATAGCGAAGATAAGAGTGTCACTTAAGCAAACTGCACTCTGTGCCTGGCGTCACTCAGATGTTTGTATTAGTGTTGGGCTATAGTTAGCACTGAAAAGGTTGCAGAGGATTTGGTGTAATAAGTGTCATAAATTTTAACCGTCTAAAGTCCGACCACATGTGCAAACCAATAAAGTACGAGCTTCCCGACGTCTTTTTTTAATAACCGCCAATCTCAGCCGACCAGCATGTGTGGAACATATTTGGAAAACTCAGCGGTTTCAAAGGTTTTCGTCCTCACCGGATTTCTTTCTTCTGCAGGCAAAAAGTTTGATACGAGTATAGAGCCACAGAAAAATGTAAAGATTAACATTAAAAAGAAAGATTTTTAATCTTATCGTTTTAAATTTACGTTTATATAACCCAAGGAGAAACTATTTCTTTATTTGTTTATCTTTCAGTAACCATTACAACATCTTCAGATCAGATGCGAGAACAAAATTTTCTTCAACAAAAAGCAAAAAAAATAATAATAATCCAAAGTTGGGACAAATTTGGTGATTAATTACACTGAGAAGAACAGTCTTTGCTTCACATAATCTTGTGCAACATACTTTATCCTTCCACTCAACTTTCCAGTGATATCTTTGGATAAGACTTAAATTATGTAGCTTAGTGTAATTTTCCATGATATTGGAGGCCATAACTTGGCTTTTTTTTCTTTGTTATATTCCAATTTTCTGATAAAATGTCTTGTGGGTTTTTATTAACTGTACACTATAAATTATAATCAAAGTAAAGAGAAATAAATGTTGAAAATGTGTCACTTTGTGTGTGATGACTATTCTGTGTATAAATTCCTTTTTTTATACTGAATTACTGAAATAGAATATACATTTTCTGATTATATTTTAATTTATTTACAGGTTTCTGTCCACACTTTAGGACATATTTCAGACAATTAAGTATGTTAAATAGTTTTCTGTGAAATGTGTTTGGATTTGGACATTTCACTTTTTATAATTGTCTATAGTCAAATATTTCTCTAAAATATATAATTCTACATATTTTTCCCCTATTTCAACACCATTAATTATTTTATTTTGCAATAATCTGATGGTATTTCATTGCCAAAACATTTCTTGCTAAAAAGTTTCTTGTAAGTTAGTTTTGTCTTATTTCAAGTGTACTGAGATATTTGCACTATAAACTTTACAAAAATACTTGGTAAGATTTTGTGTTTTTGCAGTGCAGTAATATTTGGATGTGAAATATCCACTGAATGTGGCTCCAAAACAAGTTTTCATTCACTACTCTTACAAAACAAAAAGGAGAGTGTTTGTCATTAGTATTTAGTTATATTGTTGCATTAAGTAAAAGTGAAAAAAACTCTTTTGTTCAAAGGTAGAATGAGCTAAACCTGCCTGGATGCAATTTCCAAGAGAAATAGTTTCCATTTAATAAAAAACTCAATCTGGTTGAAAACATTCACTGGATTAGATTAGCTTTGGGTCACTCAAAGCTTTTCCTAACCACAGTCCTTTCAACTGGTTTGGAGGTGGATTCCTGTTTTCACAGCATGTCAGAAAACGCCCGAATCTCACAAAGAACTTCGAAAACAAGAATTTACTAGGAAAGACGAAGAAGAAAACACGGCCAGCAGTTGTTGAGGGAATGTACAGATGTTGTTGTTCAATAAAAACTTTTACTTTTCCTCCACTGCCTCTTATTTTTTATGTTTCTGACTATTTACTCTTTGCTTAATCTTGAAAGAAAGAGAAATTTTCTTTTTGATGCAGGAGAGTCATCTCACATTAGCACAACATGCCCTCCAACGACGAAAGGTCACACTCCTGTGAAACTTTACATTACACGTCTCGCCTGTGTTTAGATAGTTGGAACAACAGTGGATGTCTGGATGGACTGGCATGAGAAGAAAACCTCACAGCAGGTGTTTCAGCTCTGCTGGGGAAGACAGAAACTAAACCAAGTTAAGAGCTAACCACAGACGCTGAGTTACACCACAACTTCTCGCTCCCCACAGGGCTGATCCTGAGATCTTCCAGATCTCGCTTTTAATATTGTTACTTCTGGAAAAATGTATTCGATTCACTTAAACCTTTACCACTATGATGTTAAGTGACAAACCAACACAAAGCAGGACATGTCGAAGGAAAGGAATGTGGAAGACAGTGTAGTAACTCCAAGATCAAAAAAAGGTTTTTTTTCTTCACAAAGCAGCTCAAAATTCAGAATCTCTAAACATGGATTCATAAGCCTTGCCACATTTAGGTCCTGAACTTTCCTGCCATAATTCAAGAGCTCACATTTTCAGTTTGAAAGCAGGATTTCAAGTCTTTTGTTCAAATATTTTTTCAGCTTCCTTTCAAATATTTACTGTGTTTTCTCAAACCTTTCTCCTCACACTCAAAACTTGTCTCTGCTCGGATCAAATCTCCGCTTACAAACTTCTCTGCTTGCTACAGAAAAGTACCGTCGCCTGGCAACCTCTCAGCCAATAGAATGAAAGTGTTACACCGGGTGCGTTTGTTTCCTTCTAGTGGGTGAGTTCAGCTCCTTTTTTTGTCCAGCGATCTGGTTTGTTACAACTATGATTTTCACACTGAAGAGAAGATGGAAGTTCTTCAATGTCCAATCCAGTAAAAAAAGTAAAATACCTGGCCAAGATGATGTATTGACAGACTCAGCAATGGACTCAGCAACAGACTCAGCAATGGACTCGGCAATGGACTCAGCAACAGACTCAGCAATGGACTCGGCAACAGACTCAGCAACATGGTTTCTCTGGGTTGCGCTCAAGATGTCTCAGTTTCAGCACCATTTTTCCACAGCCTCCATCTTACGTTCCCAAATTGAACTGACAACTAATTCCAAGTCTCCATTAAGATGACAGGGTCAGACTTCTTTTCTAAATAAAAGTCTTTTGTTCTTTTAAAGATAAAAGAACACAAGCATATTAAAGGAGAGAAAATTGCTCGTTTTCTCTTCAGGGTTACATTTCTATTAATCAAATTTATATTCACAATTTCAATTTGTATGGTCAGTGGAAAGGCAGCTGCTGTGTTGCATGGCTTGCTTGAAAGGAGGCAAAGAGGCTGGAGGTCATTTTCTCACTGCAGACGAGCTCTCAGCCCTTTCTGAGGGGAAAACGCGCCGGCGTGGAATGGAAAGCTTTTTAAAAGCCCGTGAATAAAAGCTTTGACATCCCCTCTGCCCCGTATCCCAACAGCCATCCCCATCTTCTGTTTCCTGCAGCCACCACTGCTTCCATCAGGGCATGTTGAGACTCAGTGAACACAATTAGGCCTGATGTAATGAAATCACACGGCCCTGGTTAATGGAGATGCTGGTGAACAGGGTCACTGATTGTGTTTGTTAGTGTGCGTGCAGCTGCATGAACCCTCCGCCTTGTCTTCCCCAATAAAACACAGATGACAGATTAAACACGGAAAACTCGGATCCCCATGTCGAGTGTGTACATCCTCATAAAAAGCAAACAAAAAACCTACTTAGTCTGTCAAACTCATTTCAAATCAAGATCATAAATGGGGCCGGTTGTGCCAGAATGTATTGATAAAACTTGTTCACAAAGGTTAAAATATCAATGAATTCTTAAAATTAAATAATATTATTTAACCTTCAGGATTTTGTGATACTTTTCTGTAACTTTTTGCAATAAAAATCAAAGTGTTTGTGGTTCTAATTTGGAAATATTTGCACTTATTTATGATGGTAAATGTGACTTTTCATTATTTATGGACTATAACCTGAAATATATTAAGGCTGAGGCAGCTGTTTAGTACAAGTAAGAAAGTTTTTGACAATTTTTGAGAAAAATCTGCAATAAACTCCCAATTAGGTATTAGCACAAAAAAGTTGCTGATTTTGCGTGAATTTCCACGATAATTCTCAAGAAACTGGAGGGACTGATTGATTTAATTTAGCAGTAAATAGATAAAAACTACATTGATTTGACTGATAACATAATATTTAAGAACATTTAGTGTTTAGACTAGAATCGAGGGCCACATAAAAAGCTACGGCGGGCCGGATTTGGCCCACAGGCCTTAAGTTTGACACATGTGGTATATTTGCAGGGAGATTTGTTAGATTTTAATGCTTCTGTGGTACGTTTCCTTTATTGAGCTAATAAAATTATGAGTGCATTTCGTATAGCAGAAAGAAAAGAAAAATAAAGTCATAACAGCTTTTACAGGGTGCCAGGAAATTACTTTGAATATAGAATTTAGCTTATTGCTCTTATTGCACTTTATGCCCCATATCTTGTGGTTCTTTAATAACAATAATAATAATAAATGTAGTTTAAAACATAAAACATCAGGAGCAGCTAACTTAGAAACATTTAAATGAGCCTAACACCTCATTACACTCAGCCTGACCTTATCCAGCAACATTACTTTCTAAAATCAAGTAGATTAAAGACTCATTGACATTTAATTCCTGGACCACAGCTTTAGAAACCGGTGACCCACGGTCACAGAAGTCAAACCCACAGAGAGTGAAGGACGCCCTGTGCAGAGAGTTAAACCTCCACCTTGGGACGTTCAAGTGGCGCTTGAACACGATCCTCACCTGTAAATCAGGAGGATAATGTGAAAGGGTCACCTGAGCAGAGGAGGAGGTGCAAGTCTGGATTATTGGAGCTAATGAGGTGGAAATGTAGCGCAGCACCTGTGGGTGGCTGTTCTGACGGAGGATCAGGCGTTTGGAGCGACGCAATGATTCCTTTATCACTGAAAACAAAGAATTGTTTTATACCCAGAGTTATCTTAAAAAACAATTTATCACATGATGTATAAAGAGACAGCAAATCTTCTACAAACATCGTTTCCGTTTGTCTTCCAGAACAATACTGTTGCTAACCAGTGCATTTTGGTTTTTTTATTTTATGAGATTTTGTGTGACTAACTTTAACTTCAAACAGTTAAAGGTGTGCATCACAGCTGGTGGTTGTAAAATGGACGTGTAAATGATTCCCAGATGACACAAAACATGAAGAGGATAATGTGGCATATGGAAAAGGTAAGATGAAAAATTTATTTAGCTTAAGAAAGAGAGACAAAAAGAAAGATAGAAACAAAGACAGCCAGAAAGACGGAAAGAGAAACAGACCAAGAAACAGAGAAAAAGAATAAATGAAAGGAAGAAAGAAAGGAAGTGGAGAGAGAAAGAGAAGTTAAATATTCAAGTCATTGCTGATTTCTCACGCTTCTTTAAAAGCTAAAAACATTACACCGTACAATTTGTTACTGACATTAAAAGGTTTATATTAAAAGACTTTTTAACTTCTAGTTGTGCTCTTTCAGTTTCAAGGATGTAAAAAAATTTACATCCTTCTTGAAACAGATTTAAGGAAAACAATCTTTGTTCAGTTCTTCTTGTTTAGGTCTTCCTGCTCTGCAGCATTCGTTTGTCCGTTGGCTCTCTGGGGTATTAATCAGTCGGCCCAACTCCCAACACGGATTCACAGGATTTACAATCAAAACTTCCCGAGTAACATTGTGCATTTTAAAGATTAAATTACCGCTTTCATCTCTGAGAGCTAATTTAGCTCGGCCCTAGCAGGCCGGTCATGCATTTAAGTGCATGTGCAGACAAATGCATGAAAAGAAAACTGTTTGTTTTAAAATGCACAATCAGGGCCTGACACTGGTATGAAGCTCTTGGAAGAATTTAAGATGATCTTTCTAAAAGATTGTCCTGTTTGCAGAACAAACAGATTTTACTGCATAAATGCTTCTGCAGGAACGCTCTCCTTCTCTATCAAACAGACAGTGGATGTTGGCTCCTGGCCAGTTATGTAGCATTTAAATCTCATTTGCTCCTGTGAATGTGAACCCATTTCCAGCAGGAACAACAGACGCCGTTTAAGGCTTAAACAATAACCGAAAACAAAGAAACTCATTTGACTTTTTGTACATTTGGATGCGATCCACTCAAGCACACTCACAGAAACCACAAAATGTATTTGCTAATGCTATGTCACCCAGCTTCATTGAAACTCATCTGTAGTCCATTAGTGGGCCTGTTTTGGACGAGTGCTTGAGTTTCATTGGAAAGCTTTTCTGATTGCTGCAAACTGGCTGCTTCCCCTTCCGAATTAAACAAATGTCTTAAAAGTACGCCGAGTAACAACAAGAGAGACACTAGCCGCACATCCGCCATGCAAATAAAACAGATAAATGAGATCAGAAACAAATCAGGGTTACATTAAATCTGTCCTGAAGAGACTCTCCGTTCTGCAGGAATCCATAAAGCATAAACAGAGGAATGAGAGATAAGTGGGGAAAGACGAGAGATGGATGGAGAGGTAACGTAAGAAGAAGGACCACAGGAAATCTGAAGAGCAGGTTAAGATGATGACACACGGAGGATGCTGCTTTCTCAATGTCTGGATTAATTATGGGGTGTATGAAACACCATCCAGTTTAACTAATGGGGAGAGAATTTATGGTAACACTTAAGGAAGGAGATCAATAGGAGCCGAGCTTCCAGCAGGGAGGAAGAGGAGGAGCTGACGGTACCAGCAGAGTCAGTATCAGGCTAACAGGATCAGCTACCGATCAGTGAAGGCAGGAGGAAGAAAACTACCAGGTCAACGCTGTTAACCTGGTAACTGTTAAGTCTAGTGGCTTACCTTTTTAGAGCACTTTTCAAAATTAACTTTTAAAAGAAACGTTTTGTACAAAGCCCCTTAGAGCAGGGGTGTCCAAACTTTTTGCAATGAGGGCCAGATTTGATAAAGTGAAGATGCCCGGGGGCCAATAGTTTGTTTGGACATTTTTTAACTACAAAAGTTTCATGCAAATACACACCGTTATAAAACAATTTTCATTGTCACAATTATCTTTATTTTTCAAATGACAAAATAACCAAATATAAGCCACTCAGGCAGATGAGAATAACTCTAAAAACCCAAATTCTGCCTTTCATTCATATCTGGAGAGTCAGATAACATTTAACAAACTGTATGAAATACCTTAAATTTACATGAGTTTAAAAATATCTTTGCCTCAAGAACATTTTAAACAGGAGTAATAAGTAATGCAAAGTTGTCTATTATTATTAAATCTTAAAACAAGTGAATTTTGCTCGTCATTTACAATATATTTCAGAAAGTAATAGTTTGTCACATCTACAGGTTCATAACATCAACAGTAATAACCAAATCTTACTCAAGAGTTTAATAAAAATAAGTGCCATAAATCCAGGTGCATAAATGTTCTTTTGGCTTTTCACTGCTGATAGTGACAGATGTTGCCGTTCAAAACACTCAGTTTCATGTCCTCAACTCTCAGTGCCACACTGTTACTGCCGGGCAAACATTTTTCTCAAATTCTTGCTTCTTCTCAGGGCAAAATGTTCTCCACCATTTTCATAACACAGTTTTGATAAATGTACCTCCAGTAAAAGGTTTGCCATGTTTAGCAATTAACATGGCCACTTCGTAGCTTGCTTTGGTGGTATTTTCTTTTGACTCACAGGCCCGCGCGAAGAATCGCTGTTGTGATGCCAGTCCAGCTTGGAGCTGCTTCACTTTTTCAGCACGGTCACTTCCTGTTAGCTTGTTGTATGTGTTAGCATGTTTAGTCTGGTAGTGTCTCTTTACGTTGAAATCCTTAAACAAGGCAACCGTCTCATTACAAATTAGACAAGCACAATTGGCTTGATTTTCAGTGAAGAAGTATTATAATTCCCATCTCTCTTGAAAGCGGCAGCCCTCACTGTAAACTTTCCTCGTTTTCTTTGCAGTGGCCATGGCAGAAATGAGTGGAGAGGGGTTCGCTGCACGGAGGCAGAGACTGATAGTATTAAAGTGGTGCTGCCACCATTTGGTGAAAGGAGGAATTACAGTTTCAAGTTTTATGATTTATTTATTCTGTTTGACAGTGGAGGCGGGCCATAAATAATACATTATAAGACCGAAGCTGCGGGCCGTATGAAATCTGACCGCGGGCCGTAATTGGCCCTCGGGCCGGACTTTGGACATGCCTGCCTTAGAGGAACTGGGGAAAAAATATTTTGCGTTCCCTCGCAATAAATGAGCAAATACAGCATAGACTATTTTGTACACAGTCAGAAATATCAATTTAAAATCGCAAATATAGACACATTTAAAGAGCCTCAATAAAAACATGTTAACTCTTTAATAATAAAAATATATTGAAAATCGATTCAGGGTTTTCCCCAGAAAACTTGCACTTGAAATAAGACAAAACTAACTTACAAGTGACTTTTCAGCAAGATAAAGAAGCTTATTGTAAGTCAACAATTACTTAGCATTGAATAAAAAAACAACCAAGTACTAGTTTCACTGGCAGATTATTTCACTTATAACCTGGGAAAGTGAAATAATCTGCCAGTGGAACTAGTAGATTTAAAATTGTGCAAAAAATGCAGAAATCAGTTTGGATATAAAGGCAGCAGAGAAGGAAAATCTCAGAATTTTCTTTTTAATGGAGACCTGCTATAATGTTTTCTTCACAATTTACTATAAAATAAACAAAACGGCTGTTGCTGCGCACGCAAATTTACATATAACCACACACTGAAATAATTTATTCAACAGTACCAAAAAAAGACAAATGTTTAAATAAAATAATGCTAAACCCTATTTGGTAAAAACAGCCTTTGGCTCAAGAGTCTGAGCTTATAAAGTCTCACAGTGTAGATCAGGTAAAGTGTTACCAAATGTTGAATATCAACCTCTGCTGCACGAATAATACAAAATGCATGTGGAAATGAATTTTATATCAGAAGCTTCTATATTCTCCTTAGAAACATCTCAGGATTGTGCCACTTTATTGGAGCCGCAGAGATTTCGAGACACCCAGCACAGAGCAGAGACAAAGTTACAGCCAGACTGTTTGGCCTTTTAAATGCTAAGTTTATGTAATTGGCTTATAAAAGCAGCAGAGTGCGGCCAGTGGTTACAACTTTACTAAACCCCAGTGGAGGGCAGAATCTGCTTCATATCAGATTCATACGTCTATAGCCCCACGCAGGAGGGCTTCCTCACTAAATCACGTTTTCTCATGAAACCTATTAGTTTATAAAGCATTCTGGTTGCTAGTATTTCAGATTTGGAGCCTGATAAATGTTATATTGGCCATGAATCTAAATATATCTTACAGGATAGAGCTCAACAATGGCTTGAGAAATTCTTTTGATGTTTTTAATAAAAATACAAACGATTGGATTCATGTAAGAAAGTTCAATGAATCTTGTTGTTACGCTCTCACAGCAACTAATATTGATGTTTTGCTTTTTTTATTCCCCCTGTTCATTTTCAGAGAAATGAGACAAAACTTCCTGCCATTGTAGCTTACACATTTTTCTCACAAAGGCAGTTTTTGGCCAAAATAAGCTGGGCTTTCCCTTCACTCTCCAAAGAGATGAAGTCATGACATTACATCATTTTGTCAAGGATTTAGTGTGGGAAAATGAGAGTTAATGTTAGTATCAAAATACTGAAGTAGTAAGGAGGAAGGCGGAAATCTCCTCAAATTATTTTTAAACATTTTATTTTTAAACATTTCCAACAAAAACAAAAGATCTGTTATTATCTGTGGGGAAAATCCAGCGGTTGTCTCAAAATTTAATAAGGATGTTCTTTTCCCAAATGAACATTATTCATGTTTGTGAAGTTTTAATGAAAAGATTTTTCTCTGACGATGTAATTTACAGTACTCGAGTAAAGTACATTTGCCTAGTGGATGTAATATGACAAAATGTGGGAAAAGTTAAGGATCTGTGAATATATCGACCCTTTGGAACGACGTCACTGAACCGTGAGGAATGGTAGTATTGAACAGAGCTACTGAAATTGTTTTCCAAAGTTGTTTTCTCCAGTTTATTCGTGGCTTCTACTTGTTCGAGTCGAGCTAATTTGTCGGTGAACGTAACACACCTGGTTGTGGCTCATAGACGGCGGGATTTATAAAAACTGGAGCTTAGAAACCGACCTATACCTCCTCCCTCCTGACGTGTTGATCAAATTACCGACTTGAATTGCTTGAATTCACACCACATGATGTATATCATTATGTCATAAACAGCATCTCCCTTTAAAACCGGGGCAGCCTTAGCAACGTATAGAAGACGAGATGCTAGCCAGTTTTTCTCCATACATGCTAGGCTACATGACGGCATTGTCTCCATGGTTACCAACAGTTCGACGCATACCTTCTCCATAATGCGACATATGATAACTTTCTATTCACACTTAGTTATAAATATGAACGTTAGTCTTCTTACCTTGTAAAAAGTGTTATTTGCTTATCCACGTTTACACCAAGGGCTGCCAGTCGTTATGATTAGCAGCTGCCATCCATCATTCCTCGTTAAATGTTATAAAATAAAATGACACGTTTGATTTATGTCCTTGTCCGTTTGCGCAGCCGACCGCGCAGCCTCCTATGACCATTTTTTAAAGTGAAATCAACTAAATAAAAGCGATATCTTTTTTTTTTTTTTTAATAAAAGCGATATCAGGTGACAGATGTCTGGAGAGCGTGACGTCACGTGAGAAAGGTAACTAAATGTTAGAGGTTGAAAATCTCAGTTTCATGGCTCCACATTGCATTCAGTGAAAGCAAAAACCAGCAGAATATTAAGTGAAAGATGCGAGTCTGTAAAGAAAAACATTATTGTTGAGTATTTGATTTCCAGGGTTTCAATTAAACGTTGCTCCCAGTGGGACACTTGAAAAGAGCCCAGGAATTTATCACGGTACCAACTGTCTCATTATGTTGTGATTTAGCCTTTTTAATATAACTTGTTTTACTAGGTTCCGTTTTTAAAGGACTGGTATTGTCCTTAAAGTGGGCTTGTTTATGAGGTTGTTTGATGACTTCCATGCATAGATATGGTTTAGTCAAAAAGGAGTGTTTAATAGGGAAGCAGAGACATAAAAACAAGAGGGGCTACCTGTCTGTCCCACTGCAGTCTGTCATGTGTTTGGCTTCAGTTTGGGAGGACTGGGACCTGCTGTCATGTATGATGAAGTGTGCTTAACTTTAAAGATATGAGATGGCGATGACAGCATTTACTTCCAAATCTGCTGTCCACTTCTCTGCTGCTGTGGTTAAAATATGAAAGAATCGGATCAAACTCTTAACCTTGCTCTGGAGCATGAAGACAGACACTTGGGAAAGAGGAGACCAGTAAGGGGAGAGTGGAAACAGAAAGAGAAATCTGGATGAACATCGAGATCATAATCTCAGGACGTGTCTTTTTTTTAATTATAGTGCATTTTTATTGGTGATCCAAGTATTCAGCTCTACTACTTGAGTAAAAGTATAGATACTTATGGTCAAATCTCACTCAACTACAAGTAAAGGTTCCTCAGTTAAAAAGTTTACTCAAGTTGAAGTTAATTTTGAAAATACTCAAGTATTCAAAAGTACAAAATTGTATTTTCTAATATGTCAAACTCAAGGTCTGAGTTTGACATGTCTGGCCCGCCGTAGCTTTTTATGTGGCCCTCTATATTCTAGACTAAATACTAAATGTACTTAAATATTATGCTATCAAATTAATGCAGTTTTCATTTGTTTACTGCCAAATTATATCAGTCCCTCCAGTTTCTTGAGAATTATTGTGGAAATTCAAGCAAAATCAACACTTTTATGCACTAAAACATAATTGAGAATTTATTGCAGATTTTTCTTTAAAATTGTCAAACACTTCCTTACTTGTTCTATAAAGCTGCCTCAACCTTAATTGATGCCAGATTATAGTCCATGGTCTATACATCGAGTAATAAAAAATTGCATTTACCATCATAAATAGGTGCAAATATTTCCAAATTAGTACCACAAACAATTACATTTTTATTACAAAAAAATCACAAAAAGAATCATGAAATCCTGGAGGGACTGAAAAAATGTTCAATAATATCTAATTTTAAGAATTAATTGATATTTTCACAGTTCGTGAACAGGTTTTATCAATATATTCTGGAACAGCCGGCCCTTTAAGATCATTCATGATCTTGATTTGGCCCAAAACAAAAATGAGTTTGAGAACCTTGGCCTACACCACCTGTGAAAACTTCAGCATAAAAATGCAAAGAAAGAAAAAAAACACATCTCAACCCAAGAAACTTTTTTCAAAGAAACAGAAGCTTATGAACACGATGCGCTGGTTTCACTACTTTTGTTTCTCCAATCGTCTCCATT
This sequence comes from Xiphophorus maculatus, assembly GCF_002775205.1. Taxonomy (NCBI): domain Eukaryota; kingdom Metazoa; phylum Chordata; class Actinopteri; order Cyprinodontiformes; family Poeciliidae; genus Xiphophorus; species Xiphophorus maculatus. The sequence continues at coordinate 5,085,623 of NC_036458.1, read as the reverse complement.
GCTAAGTTTTGTTTGAATGAAAACCAGAGTTCAGCTTGTGAATGAGCAGCAGCTGTGATTGGTTCTCCTTCGTGTAAGGAGCATAGCTTGTGTCACTACAAAATCCAAAAGTAACAACAAATTTTCTACAAATGTCATGGAGTGAAAGTAAGTTCCCCCAAAATACTGAAAGAATGTACTTAAGTAAATGTCTTCTGTTACTGTCCATCGTCTAATAAATCCCTGGTTGTCTGAACTCTTCCACATTGTACTCAACTGCCTGCTTTATTTGAAAATGCAATCTTAATATTACAAGCGTTTGAGCTGGGCAGGGGCCACTCTGGAAATGCCATTACGAGGTGTCAGTGAGCTGAGCCAGCCTATGCGGTTCTGGTGGTTTAGAGCCTGATCTAATGACCAGAGTGGCCCAAGTCTGCGCCGTAATGAAGCAGGAGCTACTTAATCCCCTGCATTACTCTATAAGGTAACTTTCATCCCAAGCGGAGGTGGGATAAACGTTAAACAAATCTTTTTAAAGACCTACAATTTGACTACCCACCGCGACCGGAGGTGGCAGCTGCCTGATGTGAAAACATTCAGCTGAGCTTGTAAGGTCAAACTACTTTTGCTTCCAATACACAAAAAAACACTAAATATATTATTTTCACTCTGCTTTGGGAAGGTTGCAATTAAAACCGAGAGACCACCAGAGCGGCTGAAGCTAAAAAGCGCAGTGGAGAGTAACTCGGTTCTAGCAACAATAAATAAACGAGTGAGCTAAATTGTAATGGGAATCTGAGGGGGAGATGCATGTTTACACTCTTACAAACTTACTTACAACAATAGCAGCAAGAACAATTTAGTCCCGTTTGTTTACTCTCAGTTAGGTCTCTGTTTTCTAATCCCACTGCACACAATCTTTTAAGATTTACAATTTATAGTGAGGAGGACACAAACGCTTTCACAATAGTATTGCAAGAATTGGATTAGGGAGTGTAAGCTGAAGTAGAGGTAATCGATGCAGCACTTTCTGCTGTGACCAGACAATTTATAAAACAAGAAGGTGTGCAGAACTTTAAGTATAATGCCGAGTTCACACCAAACAAGTTAGTGTGAACGTGTGTCTAACCTCATGTGCACTTTGAAGTTAGACGCTTGACATTTTGCTCTAGACGCTCGCTGGAACTAGTCGTCATTTTCCGTTGCCAGTCTCTTTGTACAATAGTGGATGAAATTGAGAGAGTGGCACCAAAACATGCAGTGAAAGCTCCTGCAATCATAATGGAGACTCAGATGTAAACCATCATTTTATGTTCAGTTGAACGAACAGCTGATAACGTTTCAACGCGCGTTGGAGCCTTTTGCCTTTTCTGGTTACTTTAAACAATGGTGGATAAAATACTGAGTGTCTTGATTTTATTTACTGAAATCAACTAAATGTGCCCATCAGGCTCGTGTTTGAATTTACCAAATAAATTTTGTTTTCGTCTCACCCGAGTCCATTTTGATGACCTGCTAACTCGCATCTCCTGGCAGGACACCGACTACAGGCCGCTACGTCACATAGCCGAGTCTCTCTGATTGGTTGATGCTCTGTGTACCGCGGCTAAAGTTCAGATTCTCCAACCCCAGCATCAGACGAGTCCGACGTGTTAAACACTCAAAACGCTTCAAGTTGCGCAGCGCTGGACACGCAAAACGCGCGTCGATGCTCAAATTGAACGCAGCATAAAAGTTTGTACTTGACAAAAACATGGAAATATCAACAAAGACATTAATATTTTCAATTTATTTGGTGTTATGTTACACATAAAAATCCACAAATACTGATCAGTGAATCGCTTATTATTGTTATAATGCAATGTACTCTATAGCATCCTGACTTGCTCTTTTTCCTATTAATGAACCTTCTTGTTTTCTGTTCACACTGGACCAGAACCACGCCGCGATAATAAACATTCAGGGCGAACATGCACGGTCTCCACAGTGAGCTCATGGTGAGTTTATGACGCTTTGTTAGTGGTGAAACCAGATTCTTAGGAAAGTGTGGCGGAACCTTGCAGCAGCAATGGTAACCAATCCACGACCTTTGCCCCCAGCACATGTTGAGTTTAAAAAAACTGCATGTTATGACAACAGATCCCAAAAATGCTTCTCTCCTTGGCCAATTTAATGAGGACTCTGTGCTTTTCTGCACAATTTTCCTCCTCCCCATCGCATCCCAAAGGAAGGAGCAGCAATACAATGCATGTTATATACAATGAGTCACAAGGAGCAGAAAACAATGAAGAAGAAAATATGGAAGAAATCAGTGGCTCCCTTCATGAAGCCTCATTCCACTTGGATTTTCTGCATCCTCCTTAGATTGCTTTGTTATGATTATTCAGATAGCTTGTTGACATAGCAGCCTCACTTATTATCACTCAGATGGTTTGTTGACATAGGAAGCTCAGAGCCTGCGGCGGCCATGAGATTAGTCGCTAAAGCAAGAGCCCATCAGTTTGAGTTGGAGTATTTTCTCTCTCAGTGCAGCTGGTTGCTGTTTTGGCCTCTTAAACAATGTTTACGCCTCGCACCTTGGCACACACCTGCATATTTTGACAATAATAGGAGGAGTAGCAATAATATGTAATAACATTTTTTTTTAAATGCATTTACAGGAGCACCCACACCTCCAAATTGTGCACATAGTTGCTGGAAGATCAAAGTAAGCTTTAATCATCACACCAACAAATATCAATACGCAGGACAGAAAACTTAAACTTTAACCTTCACATCAGCTCTGACCGATGACTATAAACATCGCATAAACAACTTTCATAGTCATAGACGAATCCAAGCTAAAGCTAAACCAAAAACCATCTTTAAAATAATTTTAGATTTCTCTTGGTTTACGTTTTATGAGCTGATCCAAGCTTTAACAGTAGACTGAGGATTTCAATTAAACGGCGAACTCTTCTTTCCATTTCACAGCAACACTGGTGCATTTAAAAAACACGCTAATGAGCGATCTCATTTTGAACTTTGATAGCAGAATGTAATTTACATTACCAGCCTAGAAAGTAAAGCAGACATAAAAATCCCATCTAACGTCCTACTGACGCATGTCGCCACTGAAGATCCTCTGGGAGCCGTTGCAATTAAAATTTGTTGTTTCCTACCTTGATGTAGGGAGGATGAAGGAGAACCTTTTCCTACTTTCATTTTGTCTGAACTGCTTACTTAGCTAATCACTGTTTTTCTATGATGGTAACTCTATCTACTGCCAGATACTTCAGACACGGCTGCTACTTTTTACCTTTGGGGCCCCATCAGGAAAGAAGAAATCCAAAACTATTAATATGTTTACTTAAACCCAAAAGTGCTGATTGATACTTTGATTGATTGAGTCAAAGGCCAATTAGAAGAATCAAGAGATCAGCCCTATCTAAACAATCTAAACAATCCATTACTGAGGTTTTCCTTCCCCGCAAGTACGAGTATTTTTCACATTTGTACGCCATATCCGATTGGTCACAAATCTACCTCTGGCCCAAAGGCAACCCTTAAATTGACCTGAAGTGACCTTTCTAATGGGCAAGGGCGCTGAAGTATGGACATGGACCAATGGTTCTTCATTATGGCAGAGAAAATAAACAGGAAGTAAATGAAAATTCAGGGAGAGTTGATGCTTCCCATATGTCAGCTTGTTTTCAGTCCTGGTACAGCCTGGACAGAGGTACATAAAGTAGATTTTAAAATAAACATGTTGGCTATTAATAAACAGTAGAAAACAAAAGAATAGATTCTGCTTGATGTGATTTCTTACCCTGAAAGGAATCCAAGATTAGTTGAACATGTTGGCCTAAACATGTTGTAATTTTCATCTTAACTAAGAATTTGCTATTTGTGATACGCCAAAACTCATAATCACTTCAAAAAAATATTATATTTTTCACCCATGGAGGTCGCCATTTTTTTCACCTGCTGGGTTGATGACACGTTTTGGTCCATTCTGTACTGGAACCTACAGAGTAAACACAGAAACTTTACCTGAGTTGTCCTATTTCATTGGACGGGTGTAATTTTAGATGCCACACAGTGTCACTGCTGGATGTACTAAAAAAAACAGTAAGGTGAATCTGGATCGCTTTCCAAACAAAAAAAAGAGAAAAGGCAGTGAGAGAAAGCCGGAGCTGAACACAACTTCTGAAGGACAGGTTTGTGCCCTCAACATTTCTCTCCAAAAGACTCTGAGTCATTTATACGAGCAAAAATGACAAAGGCTCTAACAGGCGACGTTAACTTAACAAGCTAAAAATAAATGCCGCGTCGACAGTTTTTATCCACAAAGCGCTTAAACCCCACTGCCGCCGGAGCAAATAACGCGGGGAGCAACATCAGACAGCCTGGAAGCTCCTTTAAATGCTAACAGAGTTCTGCGGCAGTAGAACCAGCGTTCCTACTGCCGCCTCGGACAAAAACCGGACCAGACACAGAGCTATTGAAGTTCTTACTGCATCACACAGTCCAACCAGAGGTACGTGTCATTCATTGTTTCATTTACAAAGCTTTACAATACACCAACTCCTACGGCCAACTCTGTCCTCTTCCTCCATTTGGTCCTCCTCATCTTCATCACCTCTTGTGATTTCTCCATTCCCATCGACTTCAACGCTCCGGTTAAATTTGAAAGGGCTTAATAACGTTACTCATCTCTGTTTTGGATGGAAGAGTCAGGCGGTTGGACCATTATATGTCATTTACCCAGAATGGATTGCACAGTGAGCAATGTGGTGACATTTGTGTGACACTACTTTATTAAAATGTATAAAAACTAAACAGTATGATTACTGTATTGTTTTTCCATCTAAAATAAATATTTCTCAAATAAAGTCTATTGTTACAACTAATTATGGGTCCTTTGAAGGGAAAGATGAAAGACTTGACACTCGTCCTGCAAACCTTTAGCCACAAATGTATGAAAATCGCCTCACCACAGTCACACGTCAAGTATTAGACACAACAATCCTGTCAAACACACACAAGAGCAGCGCTCTGAGTGATGACAGCGACAGATATTATCAGAGCAGGAATGGAGCATTATCATTGGCGTCGACTGGTTTCCTCCAAAGCCTGCCATGTCAAAATAAACATGTTTTTATCGCATCAATCCCCAACCAGTGAGCTGGTACCAGGAAAGTCCCTTTTAATAAAGGGGTACTTAGATGACAGAGATGAACTGACATAAACAATTCATAACAAGCACTTCAGTGCTGACAAAAGGACTTAGTGGAAATGAAGTAAATTAAGTTTAACAGGCAATATTGCACCATGGCTTCATCACCGGACTGTATGTTCATGGAAAATCCCTCCTCACTGTCAGTAACCTCACCAGCTTTCTGCCTGACTTAAGGAGCATCACATTTAATTATATATGACATGGCGCTAAACACGTGTAGCAGGCGGCAGAAGAATTTTGAACTGTTGAAGAGCTTACGCTCACTGCACTGCAAAAACACAAAATCTTACCAAGTATTTTTAGTCTAGTTTCTTGTCCAAATATCTCAGAACATTTGAAATAAGACAAACTAATTTACAAGTATTTTTTTAGGAAGGAAAGGAGGCTTATTTTAAGTAAATAATTCCTTAATATTGATGGAAAAGTGCTAAAAATTAACTTATAACATGGAAAAAAATGTCTTGTTATAAATCAGAGGCGTTAAACTTGTTTTCATTTTGGGCCACAGCAACATCACGAATGCTCTTAAAGGGCCAGTTGTGAAATGCATCAATAAACCCGATAAATTGTTAGAACCGTCTCTGCATTCATAGGTTCTTCTTAAAATTAAATTATATTTAATAGTTTTCACATCAATCTGTCCTTCCAGGATTTCTTTTTTTATATATATAGTTTGCAATAAATTGGTAATTTAAAAATATTTGCAAGAAATGTTCAATATTTGCACTTATGTATGATGGTAAATGTGACTTTTCATTAGTCGCAAATAATCGATCACAGACTATAACTTGACAAGAAGTAAGGCAGAGGCAGAAGTGTAGAAGTAAAATATACTGCCACCTGCAGGTGGGAGTTGGCATCACTTCAAACTAATGTTTTTTCTGCAAATTTTTCAATAAACTCACAATTATGCATTAGCAGAAAACATTTTGCAATTTAATTTTGGGTGAATTCCCACAGTGGTAGTAAAACTGGAAGAATTGAGGAAGGTAATTTGGTGGTAAACAGATAAAAACACTTTGATTGGATTAATAAAACAATATTTGCACTAGAAACAAGACTAAAAATATTTGGTAAGATTTTGCGTTTTTGCAGTGCAGTGCTTTCTACTTGCCACTAGTGGATGAAATCACGCAAATACAACCCAACGTACATCAGTCAACAGCACCGCATTCATTAACAGTTAGGTTTAACTGAAATAAACGTTTCTGCTGACTTGTTTATTGAACTTGAAACCTGAATCCAAGGTTACATCAAGATTTGTAACCTGTCGCTTAACATGTGGCTCCAGATCACCGAGGGCTGGGAGAGGAATGTGTGAATTACTGTTAGGACTGAATATAATCAGCTCTGTTTGCTTTTCATTAGAGCTCAGAAATTCATGGTCATCCTTGCTTTGATGTCATCAAAGCTTTTTTTGGAGAGATTAGATGGAGGATAAAACTGAAAACGATTTGTTTCCTTACAGATTTCTTCTGTTTTTGCTTTCTTTTAACACAAAGTTTAGATTAACCATAGCAGCAACTTAAACACGTCATCACCAGCTACGTTTCCATAACAATTGTGCGCTAAACTCTGACGGTACTCCACTAAAAAAAAGCCCAATTTTGCATTTGTGTTGTTTCCATTAAATACAAAACGCAACTTAAATCACATGTGAATAAGTTTGGTTACACGATAAGTCATTAAAAACATCGTCCTACCACTTCCTGTTGTCTTCTTCGATTTTCCACCAGTCGCAACATCCTGTCGGTTTTTGATCACGACTTATGTCAGCGGTGTCAAATTCATTTTCGTTTTTGAGCCAAATCAAGATTATGAAAGCTCTTAAAGGGCCAGTTGTGCCTGAATGCATTGATAAAACCTTTTCACAAACTGTTAAAATATCAATGAATTCTTAAAATTCAATAACATTATTTAACATATTTTCAGTCCCTCCAGGATTTTGTGACTTTTTGTGATTTTTTTGCAATAAAAATGAAAGTTTTTGTGGTACTAATTTGGAAATATTTGTGCGTATTTGTGACAGTAAAAGTGACTTTTTGTATGGATCATGGACTATAATCTGACATCAATTAAGGCTGAGGCAGCTGTTTAGTACAAGTAAGAAAGTTTTTGACAATTTTTGAGAAAAATCTGCAATAAACTCCCAATTATGAATTAGTGCAAAAAAACTGCAGGGATTTGTTGATTTTGCGTAAATTTCCACGATAATTCTCAATAAATTTGAGGGACTGATTTATATAATTTGGCAGTAAACAAATAAAAATTGCATTGATTTTATTGATAACATGATATTTAAGCACATTTAGAGTTTAGTCTAAAATCTAGAGGGCCACTTAAAAAGCTACGTTGGGCCAGATTTGGCCCACAAGCCTCGAGTTTGACACATAAGAAGCAAAAAAGATATATATATATATATATTTCCATTGGAGTTTCATCCTAGCACAAAAACACTTTATTCACTTAATGTTAAGTGAATTTATTTTCTAATTGCAATTTGTGCAACTTTATGGCCAATGGAAGTGCAGCTACTTACAGACATTGATAGTGTGTCTCTGGAAATATTCGTAAATATTTTGGTCGGGACTTTTTGGGCGCCTGAGAGCTGCAGGTTTGATTTGATGTCTCAATCTGGGATTTCAAAAAAGCTGCAAATATTCCCACCGACTTGGAGTTTAATGACAGAGATGGGAAAAGCCCACCGGGACGGCATCCAGAACCCCCACATGCAGCTCTCTGTGACAGAAAAACTGCTTTTGGAGAAGTTTGGGGATGTCTTAATTTCAGCGTTCAGGATGCTGCTGCCTGGTGACATCTGTGAGAGCAAACCTTCAATAAGGCACTTGAGCTAGCTTCTACTTGAATGGCTTCAGTTAAGCATCATGTCAACACACTTTAACGTGTTGGGGTGTGTTTGCTGAGGAAACTGAAGGTTGTTTATGTCAGCGACGCTGTGGGTATCCCGCAGAAAATCACGTGTGTTTATCAAATCCCAACACACGCTCAAAGTTTTCACTGACTAAGTAAAATCTCTAAACACACACACATGCAGAGTATGCCTTTTTATCCTCACAGGAACTTTGCATCGACTTCCATTCATTTCTAAAGCACAACCCAAAAACACCTCAACTTATGGGCCCCACAATGTAGTATTTGTTGGAAAACTGGCCCTCGCAATGTATTAAATACAAGGCCACACACAAACACACAAGATGTAAACACATAGACAAAGTAACACAAGCCACAGAACTGTTCTTCATTAGCGCTCTATTTGTTGCTTTTGCGTCACCGTTTGAGAATGTAAATTAAAAAAGGATCAAAAAGAAAACTGGCCTGGGAGAGTTCAATCAATGGCAATAAATGTTGACAAAACCCTTTCACATCTCAACACCGTCAGGAAAAGAAAAAGTAGGAAAACGTGATTGTGACAAGAAAAATATTCTCTTGTAAGTCTGTGCCAACTTTAGTTCAACTCCTTCTGCTCTGACTACTCATAAAGATCATAAAGACCCCTCTGATTCAATATCTACATGCTCCCACTGGCTCAAGTTATAACAGGAAATAAGAGCAGCTACCACAACTATGCGGATGACACACGGCTCTACATTACGACGTCACCAGGTGACTCTGAACCCATCCAGGTGCTGAACAGATAAATGTCTGGATGTGCCAAAACTTTCTCCAGCTGAACAGAAACAAAACTGAAGTTCTTATCTTTGGACCTAAAGAGGAACGATCTAAATCAGGGGTGTCAAACTCATTTTCGTTTTGGGACAAATCAAGATCATGAACGATCTTAAAGGGCCGGTTGTCCCAGAAGGTATTGATAAAATCTGTTCACAAACTGTTAAAATATCAATTAATTCTTAAAATTAAATAATATTACTGAATATCTTGTTAGTTCCTCCAGGATTTTGTGATATTTTATGTAATTCTTTGTGCGACGGGGTTCTATTATGACTTGGACAAACAAAAACGACTGGCCAAGTCCAGACATCACTTTAGTGAGATTTATTAAGCTTTTCTTCAGGTGATCCAAGAGGAGAAGTGCAGAACATATAAAAGGACATCCAAGGCAGGTTCAAAATCAGACAAACAGCAGTACCTTCAATGCAAGAGTCCATCACCTTCAGCGTGACTCCGCAGGAGTCCAGCCACAGACTGACTCCCTGTGGAGCAGAGCCCTGCTTTTAAAGCCACAGGCTCCGCCCACAGAAAAACCAAACAAGCAAAGCAACTAAACAATTACTTCTAACTTAAGTAAACTCTTAAAGTATACAAAGTAATAAATACCAAGGGGAAAAAAAAGAGAAAATAGAGATAAATAAACTTGTAATCAAAAATACAATACTCAGTTTAATAGAAAAAACTCAGTACGTTCTGATGACATCACTATGTCATCATGTGACTCCCTCCCGGCGCGCCACAATCCGGAAACAACCCTGCTTGAAGCTGAAAATGACAGGTTAGGATGGATGTTAACTGAAGCAGTGACCCACGATGAACCGCGTCGGTTTAAGCTGCAACAAAAAGTAAGTTAGCTCATTGTGTTTGGTGTTTGGTGTAGGCGGGCGGGCGTGCTCGCATGCTGACACGGACTCATAACGAAGGCCCGGCTCGCGGCGGCTCCTCCATCACATTTTACCATAAAAATCAAAGTGTTTGTGGTGCTAATTTGGAAATATTTGCACTTATTTATGACTGTAAATGCGACTTTTTATATAGATCGTGGACTACAACCTGACATCAATTAAGGCTGAGGCAGCTGTTTAGTACAGGTAAGAAAGTCTTTGATAATTTTTGATAAAAATCTGCAATAAACTCCAAATTATGTATTAGTGCAAATAAGTTGTTGATTTTGCGTGAATTTCCACAATAATTCTCAAGAAACTGGAGGGACTGATGATATAATTTGGCAGTAAACGGATAAAAACTGCATTGATTTGATTAACATAAAAAGCTAACATAAAAAGGGCCACATAAAAAGCTACGGCGGGCTGGATTTGGCCCACGGACCTTCTGTTTGACACATGTGTTAGAACAATTGGAGCACTTCAAGTTAAAGCGACTTGTTCCGATATTCAGCCACACATTTTAAATGGTCACTAATCTTTCGTCTGACAGTAAAACAGTTGTTTCCATTTCTACTGCAAACAAACAGCTGCACCAGCATTCTGTGTTGTGTTGCAGGTAGCCAGCAACTTACAGCTAAAGTAAAACCAAAACATGTTTACTGCACATATGCAACACTTAGACATGGAAGCTGTCCAATCTCAACCAGATGTAAACGCAATCAGCGCTGAAAAGCCTCCACTTCCTCAGGCATGCCTTTCAAATCCACACCTTTACAGCTGCAGCCAGTAAAGACAACGAAACCTTTAAACTCAGGTTTTTGTTTTCTGCCGCTGCACTCCTGTGGGGTACATAGATGAGGATTAACACACGTGTCAAATCTAACCTTTATTGCTGCACAATTAAGTTCAGATAACACAATTCGGAGAGAGGCAGGTTGAAGACTTGTTTGTTCTCTGTGGTTCAGTTGCAGCTTGCAGTAAAAACCTCATTTAAGTGTTTTTTTTTTTTTTTGTCTCTGTTCATGCAGAAACTGTGAACTTGAAGTTCAACCTGAACTTTTAACACAGCAGTGCATCATAAAATCAAGTGGGCGCAACACACTTGAAGTGGTTCGGTATCATATTTCATGTCGGGGTCTCTCCACGGGAAAATGATAAACAGTTTAATGCATTCTCTGGTCAATGAGGCGTAGCCAACATGTTTGGTTGTAAATTGTTGTTTATTTAATCTTTTCAGACTTTACTGGGCAGTTTCCTCTTGTCGACATTAGAAGATTTTTATGTACAAACACATTTTATTTTGCTGCTGCAATTTAGTTTTCAAATTAACCACAAATGCATGAAGATTTGACAAGCGGATCCAAAATCGGTGTTGTTTTATTAATGTTTTATACATATTACTACATTTTTGTTGTAGCTTTTTGCTCTATTTAGATTAATATTGTCAATTGGCAATAAAAAAAATAATAGATAATGTTACTTGTAGGATTCTAACTGGACCGTAAAGTCGACCAATAAACTAAAAAACTAAAACCAAGTGAATAACTCCACTAGAATGACTCTTTTGGGTCAGTTTCCCTGCGAATCACCTGCATGTATTTAGCTCAAAGTATTTCATCTTTCAACTTTTTTTATTTAAACTCAAATAAGACTTAAAAATCTGCTTACTCTTAATGATTTCTTACATGTTACAGTACATTGCATGTGTTGATAAGTATTTTAAACATACTGTTCTCATGATGAGGCCTTTGTTTTAAATAAACTGATGTCATTTAAGCCGCGGTTTCTCGTAACGGCTGCAGAGTGTGATTTTAAAAAGCCAACACTGAATACTGCTAATGTTCGTCACCTCGAGAAAGCTGTGCATTTTCTGTGAGATTACCCAAAAAGATTCACGTTCTAAATCCAACGCAAATGCAGAATACCAGTTGGTAACACTGTTGCCTTGCAGCAAGAAGGTTCTGGGTCTGATTCCCGACCTGGTTGTGGAGTTTGGGTTCTCTCCGGGTACTCCGGCTTCCTCCCACAGTCCAGAAATACGACTGAGGTTGACTGAGCTCTCTACATGTCCTTAGGTCTGGGTGTTACTTTTTTACATTATATTTAACCATGTCTGGTGTTCATTTGACAAAAAAAAAAAAAAAATGGGTGTCAGTCTTTTAACACTTTGTTGGCGTTAACACCAGCAAAGTGTTAACATTAATTTCTGTTGGTGTTAAATTAACATTTACACGTTGTTCACTCATGCTGTTTTAACACCAGCTGGTGTGGACACACACACATAGACACTTTGTTGGTGTTAATTTAACGCTGGCATTTTTACTGTGTTTAGACATGAACAAAAATGCATTTATGTCAAAAAAGAGTTGGAAGAAGACAACCTAATTTACTCCCACTCCCTGTTCATATGTATAAACTGTGTTGTAATTTGAGATTTAGCGGCTAGTGTTATGTACACGTGTTTTTCATTATGTTTTTTCAGTGAGTTTCTCCATATCCACTGCATATCTGCCGTTTTACCATCCAGACAGAAGCTCTCAGACGGGGAGAACAGGGAAGAGAAGAAGACATTAATCTTATCCACAAATGGAGATGTTATAACAAAGAGAGTACCACACTCACCCCAGGGATTGTAGGCATTTGGATAAAGAGAAGTAGATCTCTCTCTCTCACCTCCACACATTTAACACACACTCTGTCCATTCAGCTCCTGAACGTAGCTTTCTTTTCTCCACTGTGTGAGTTCATCATTGAGCTGTAGCTTTTGGATGCCTCCACTGAAACTCGCTGCTTTTACAACATAATTGGATGTGACTACATATGAGGCAAATTGAGATTGATTTGGAAACGGGTCGATATCAGTAAGTGACCAGCCGTGCTGTGTTGCACAAAGCGCCCGCAGCCTTTCCCCCCCACACACACACACACTTCGCTGCGTGTCCCGCTCTCATTTTGAACCACAACATCTTAACCCACTCCCGGGCGTCTGCATGGGCTTATTAGTGGATGATTGGGGAGAACGGAGGTGGAGGAGCAGCAGCCATTACAGGAACCACCTGCTTTCTACACATCGCATTACTCAGCCTCTCGGCCATCATACACACTCTATACCAACCTCAATACCATCCGCTTAAAAGCCCCTCTCACTCGCTACAACAGAAATCCAACTTTATGAGATTAAAGTGAGCGAGGTGCAGAGGAGAAGAAGAGGAGCGTGGTGTCCAGGGGAAATGCAGCGCCGCAATCCGAGTCCTTTTTTTTTCGTAATGGCCTCTGATAGGCAGCCGTTTCATCTTCACGCAGCACAGTGGCAAGAAACCGGGGAACACAGAGGCGGGGATTCAACAGCTGTAAATAAGAGCTTTATGGGAGATGAGATGTGTGATGTCCGTCCACGATTTTATGCAAATGGAAGCACCCGAGGGCTTTGGTGCTTTCAAAGGAATGTGTGTGATGAGTGGATTAGCACACACAAAAAAATCCTGCATTAATACCAACAATGTTTTGAACTCACTGTTAAAGTCTAAATTCAAAAGGTTTTTGAAAACAAAACGTTGACCATGTTTAGTATGTTTTTTTTTCCATCAAAAGCCCAGTTTCCACCAGTTTCTGTGTCTATTCACTGCCACTGACTGAACTACTGCTACTATTTTCGTCTATTTGTTTCTTTTTTATTGTTATGTTGTGTTTTGATGTACAGCACTTTGTATCAGCTGTGGTTGTTTTAAAGTGCTTTATAAATAAAGTTGGTATGGTATGGTATGGTATGGCCACATAAAGAAGCCAAATCCGCATTTATCTTGGCAGGCAACATGTCTGAATTTGTCTAACTTTATCTGCAGGGAAATTCAAGCTCAACTCATCCGTATATGCCGTCATATTGATATAAAGTAATGTTTACTGTTTTGTGTACTAATGATTTTTCTGTCTCATTTCAGTTTCACATTTCTTTGCTTTAAATCCTCTTCAAATACAACACTGGCCCGTTCTTTGAAGGAAGTGATGCCAGACATTTGCTGGAAGAGTACATTTATTTTCAGGATTCCTGCATTTGAAACCTTTAATGACAAAAAAACTCCTGAAAAATTGGCGACTTTAAGCGATGCCGACAGGAAGAGCGTCGGGGAGCGAGGAACCCACCCTTCCACAGAAAGTACTACTATTTTGGAATAAAGAGTTTCCTCTTCCTCATCTGACATCCAGTGTGTTTAGTATTATTTCTCAAAGAAACTGAATCCTTTCGAATTATTATTGCAATATTCATATCTGACATAAACTGAGAAAATTGGCTACGACAGTTCGATCAAAAACAACAGAAGCAAACACATGAATGTAACGCCATATGTCTGGCACAAAATTTAGAAAAACAAAATCTCTAGAGTCAGGTGAAGGGTAAGGTCAGATTAAATAAACATGACTGTCACCGTTTTCCCACCACAGAGCTCAAAAGACAGAAACAAATCAAATTTTTATCCTTCAAATCTCTTGGCCCTGAACACGGGGATTGTTTCGATGGTGGTTTATTGAAATAATAGATATCAAACATAAGAACACTGCAGAAATACAAAATCTAACCAAGTATCTTTGGTTTGGTATCTTGAAACTTTTCAGCAAAACATATGAGCTTGTTTTACATCAATAGTTTCTTAATATTGATTTTAAAAAGTACTGGTAGATTATTTTACTAATAACACGAGGAAGATGTCTAGCAATAAGTGAAATAATCTGCAAGTGGAACTAGTGCTTTCTAATCAATATTAAAGTATTATGGAATCAACCATTTTTGATTTGGCCCAAAAACAACCCCATCCTAAAAACCCGAGACGTTTTTTTGTTCACACTTGGCTTGTTTCCATTAAGCAAATTTATTTTTGAATTGTCAAATTGTGTAATTACAGCTCTGAGAGAAATTAAGAGACCCCATAAAATGAGTTTCTCTAATTTTACTTTTTGTAGGTATACGTTTGAGTAAAATGAACATTATTTTATTCTATGAACTACTGACAACATGTCTCTGAAATTCCAAGCAAAAATTTAGTATTTATTTGCAGAATATGAGAAAAAGATGCAGTGATTTCCTACCTCAAATAATGCAAAGACAACAAGTTCATATCCATTTAGAAACAACAAAACTAAAGTTTTAACTCAGGAAGAGTTCAGGGAAGAACCAGGAGGTTTTCAATGGGGTTCTAGTTTTTTCCAGAGTTGTATATTTAAATTTTTCCATATACATGTATGTTATATGGAAGTGCAGTAATTGTTAGGTTTAGATAAATATTCTTCTTAGAACTAAAAATGCTATTTTTCTCCCTTGGTCGCCATTTTGACTCTTTATCGACATTTAAATCCAGAATTATTTTAAATAAATTGCATTTCCACTGCTACCAGATATTAAACGGTGATTTTATCATTACTCGTCTCCCTTTGCCTCTGACTACAGACCGCTTGCTGAGGAGATGAGGGTCAACAATAGCATGAGAGTCCAGAGATAAAGCAGCCTTATTTTTACATCTAGCAGCGCCGGCTGTGATGGACAGTGCCAAGGTGCAGGAAAGTGCCAGCGCCACGCTGTGATGAATGGGTCCTGCGGTGCGTCGTGACTCACTCTGCCTCAGGCGGGCACCGTGCCCAGCCCCACTTCCTCACTCTTGGATGGTTCTGTGCCTCCGCTCCTGCAGCAGATGAGTCACAGGGGCTGATACAGTATGAGATGGAAACACGGAGCAAGACGAGGGAATTAATAAAATAAAAGAACAAGGAACTCGCCATTAGCTCTCCTCCCCAGACCTAAGCCCCTGCAACACACACTGATGGCACACTTAATTTAATTTAGGGTTTTTAATCTAAGAAAAGGGAGCTACGCTGTTCAAGCCAAGGCTTTCAGCTTCCTGGGGATTTCACATTGCTATAAGAACTTTCTGCAGGTGTCAGCCACGATGGCTTCAATTTATAGGGTGGTGGGCACAAGTTTGACTTTTATGCAAGAAAATGAGCTAAAACTGCTAGTAATGTGACTGGAAAATGGAGCAGCTGACACCTGACAGCCACTCAAACCACACCACCGTTTTCTAAATTATTATTAATCTGTTGCCCTCTGCATGCGGCACGCGCCCTCTTGGCTTACATACATCAAAAAAAAAGGTTGCGGTTTATTTAATGACCTCCAAGTCTTTGTTTAGTCTGACATTCCTGAGCCTGTGTTGCATTGTGGGTAGAGGAATTTCTCATTTGTCCGGCGTTGACTGAATGGCAGTGTTGTCCTCTCGGTGACACCCCGAGGATCTGCTGGGGGGAGCCGCACGGCTCATCTGATACTAATAATATCCAGCAGATATTTATCAGTGACAGCAGCAGGTGATTACTTTTACATCAAGCAATCACCAGAACCAGAATCTGGAAATATATATATTTAGAAATACCGCGACTCAAAGAAGTGGAGCTACAAACAGTGTAATTAAAGCCATTTTTAAACCATTATTTACTCATCAATAAAGATAAATTATCAAAGTAGACAATGGTACAGAACCAGATATCTGCTGGGTTTCCCTGGGAAAACTTGCTAAGCCTGGTGGTTTGGGCGCTCAGGCAGTCATTCGTCCAGCGGCACGCTGTGTTTTTGAGTTACTTTTTTTAATTTTAATTTACAGGAAATTTGAAAATATCACTTGATAATTATGTGTTATTGGAAGATTAATATCTGAACAGCAACTATAAAGTCTTAAAAAATGGAAGCATTTTTTTAAACACTTAAATAAATAAGGAATGCTTAGCCTGGTGGGGTTGCAAGCGAAGCCTGGTGGCCCGCCAGGCTTATAATACACTGGGGGGACCCTGTATCTGCATACAGTGAATAAAAAAATACAAATATATTTCTGTTAAATCAGACTTAACTTTTCTTGTTTTGGTTTATTTAGAATGACTCCAATTATTGCTATTTGGTAAATGCCAGAAAATTGAGCAATAAAATTTTTCAGAGGTTTTTTTTTGTAACTTTTCTCAAATTTAGTCAGTATGAGGGATAACGATCTTTTAAAAGATAGTTATCCCTGATTAACTTGGGTTAATATGATACTGACCAAATATATGTAAACAATTGAATTAGAAATAATTCTGGTGATTTTAATTGACCTAAAGCTGGAAATATTTGGTCTAATTTAATGTTCAACAGTGAGAAAAAATAACTTGTCTCTTTATTCAGCTTATGTAAATATATCCACATTAGAATTCAGATTTTTTAAATGTGTGGTCTTTGTGCATGTCCATCTCATATTACCACGTGAAATGAGAAGAAATGAAATTAGTTTTCAGTCTTAATGAAGAAGGTGATGGAAAAAGATCAGCGACCGTTTAAAATTGGAAGAAGCACGCGTCGCACTCAGGCGCTACAGAGCATAGCGATAGCACTCGCTAATTAGACCTGCAGAAATGGTGCTTCTCGAATCTGGGTCTGAAAAAACAGATGGGCAAGTCCTCACGACTTGGCACGGACTCCGGGTTAGCAACGGAAATTCAAGTTTCTATCACAGCTGAGACTCTGTAAAGGACGATGCGCAAGTACAGCTTCTGCTGACGCCATCCAAAGGAATTAAATCCTGCAAACTGAATAATTTATGAATTATTCAATAAAATCAGCCGAGGGACACAAAAGATTGTGACGACATTCTTCGTTTGGGTTAGACAATTTCTGAGTTTTTATTAAAAAAAACAACCTTCATGCACAAATCTACTCAACTGAATGCAATGCCTGGTAAAAACTGAAATAGCATCAACAATTACACAACAAAAGACTGAATTATATGACTGTAATAGTTACAGTCATGCTAGTTTTCAAAGAAGTCCTTGAACGTCTTTATTTGACCTTCACTTGCCTGATTGATGAAGTATGAAGAGAAGAAAACAATAATCAGAAACAACCAGACAGAAATACTATGAAAACAAAACTGATGCCTGTGATTCTACACATAAATAGTAAATAATTTTAATTGAAATTCAAATGTGTGTAATGCACAGCAAAAAGCACAAATCTTACTAAGTAATTTTGGTCTGGTTTCTTGTGCAAATATCTTAGTACAGTTGATATTGATGAAATATTACTGCACTGTAAAACATTTGAGCTGCATTTAGTTGTTTCTACTGTCTTCTACTTTCTAAGTTGAATAAATTCAGTGAGTTTTAGATTTTGTGTGAGTTTGTGACAGATAGACTTACAGTGGAAAGTTTGCTGGCTTTTTATTAATTTTGTCAAACCTCCAACAGTTTTTAGGTTAGCACTTAAAGAACTGAAAGAAGAAAAAGACAGGAGTGGGAACTATTTCCCAGAATGCTTTGCAGCATGTTGTTGTAGATGGAAACGCGCTACATTGATCTGTCTCTTGTTTTATTAAGGCAAATGTTTATTTTTATGTCCTGTTTACACTAAATGATTCTGAGCCAAATTCATTGTGATGTTTAATAAAATTCATCAGACCAGAAATTTTATTCATGCTACTTGAAACAAGAATTTAAATTATTCAGAAATAAAATAAGTTATTATATTAACTTGACAATGTGAGGGAGAAGATCAGAGTCATGTTGTTTTGCTAGTTTTTTCTTGCATATTATGAATTAATTATTTGGTTTAAATTGCAGCATTAACTTAAAACCCAACTCAAGATTAATCAGCTTAAAAAATAAAGTTTAGACAACTTGTCTTTTGTCGTTAAATCAACTTCGTGAACTTTAATTTCTGAGTTAAAACCAAAACAATTTTCTTGTTGGTTTTAGGTGCATTTTTAAGGCAGCAGGTGGAGTTTCATTTTCAAGTTAAACCACCTTCAGGTGTTTGACCGTGTGGTTCCACTGGCAGATTATTTCACTCATAATGTGGGGGGAAAAGGTCTTATTAGTCAAATAATCTGCTAGTGGAACGAATACGTTTCATCAATATTCAAGATTTATTTACAGAAAAGAAGCTCATATTTCTTGCTGAAATGCTACTTTTAATTAAGTTCTGTCTTATTTTGAATGCACTAAGATGTTTGCATTAGAAACTGAAGCAAAAATACTTTGTAAGGTTTCTATTTGTAGCAGCGTGAACAGTATTATATAAAATCCACGAGTGCTACTTAGTCATTCATCAAGTCACACTGCAAGTGGAGCCTTGTAATAGCCTTCTTTTAGTATTAATCAAGTCCTAACTTTTTCTTTAAATAAAATGTTCGTTTTAATAATCCAGTAGATTTATCAGCCTCCAGTTCTCTCACTTCCAGCCCATAAGTCATTTTGTCACCAGCAGAGCAGCAGAAAGTCTCAGTGAAGCCGACAGCCAGGCATGGATAACGTCATGAACAAAAAAATAAAAAACATCCAGGCATGTCTCAGTAACGCTGCAGTAATGAACGATCCATTAGCACGGGTCGGCTAATTAGGGGAGAGCTGACTGTCACGGGCCTGAGCTTTCATCTGGCTGTTTGTTTGAAGGAAAGGGTGCTGCTGCAACGTGTGTGTGTGTGTGTGTGTGTGTGTGTACCTGCTCGCATGTGCTCAACTGGTGGAGTGAATTACTCCATGACCAATAAGGAGAATGACAAAGTCTCACTGAGAGTGTGTGTTTATTTTCCAGACTGTTTGATCCATCACATTTAACTGAAACCTGTAAACCACGCACCCTTCACCCACCATCAAGAGAAAAAATAAACCCTGAGAAATGCGAAAATCTTTCCACTTCCTCCCAGGGCCTTCGCATTAGCCAGTGACCCGTGTCGAAGCGAACCGGTTCCAATTCGAACTCCTTCCTCCCCTCACAGCAGCGGCCGATCCACATGCTCTAAATCACCAGGTCTGGGCTTGACAGCGTGCGATGGTGCTGAAAACATCTTTCCCAGCTTGACATTGTGACAGATCAGCCAAAGAATAAAACGCAAAAGAATACGAGCTTGGATAAAATGGTGGCAAGAGAAAAATGCTGATTATTTACAAAAAAAAATAAAAAATACTGTCAAATAGCAGTGTAATAAATGTATATTTTCCTTCTTAGATAGTTAAAATCTACAATGGAGCGTTAGGGCCATGCTAAGAAGAAAAACACAAATTAACTACAAGAATAAAGTCATAATATTTTGAGAATAAAGTGATATTTTTAAAATAAAGTCATATTTTTAAAATAAAGTGATATTATATTGAGAATGAAGACAATAGTTTGAGAATAAAGTCATAATATTTTGAGAATAATGTTGAAATATTACGACTTTATTCTCAAACGGTTTTTCTCTCATAATATGACTTTATTCTCATAATTTTCTGATTTTATTCCCATAATTTTTCCCCCTAATGGTCCAAATCATAACAAATGTAAGATGCAAATTTCTAATGATTATTTAATTAAGGGGGGAAATAATATTTTTCCAATCAAATTGTGCCACTTTGTACTTTTTCAGATTTTACCTCATGTTATGAAAATGCTGTTTATATCAAAAACAACTTTAAATAAATTTGACTTTGCATTATAGACTTGAATTTGACTCCTTGAAATTGGTCTCTGTCGCTTTAAGAAGCTCCTACTCTTTTCCAACACTCTCCCTTCAACATGTCATCAAAAACGATGCTTCTCCATGCCGTCCATTGATATTTGAACTTAATTTTCACTGGGAATTTTTGCTATGACATGACCTCTCAACTGTTACTAAAGACTTTCTCCACATTCTAGTGTGATGAAACATAAAAACAGAAGAAAACTGTCAAATAAGGTTTCATGGCACCATATAAAGTAACATGGAAAGCCTGAACACAGCACTTACAATCATCCCTTAATGCAGCAGCTGATTACAAATGCTTACAATAATCAGAAATGGTGGTGAACCAGTGAAGAGGTTAGTCACATGAGGAATCAATTGACTGTTTAGTCATTTTCCATAAATACTGTCTCAACTTTCAATGCTGAAATTAGAGGAAACTCAGCCCATATTAGAGCTTCATTCTGCATTTTAGTTTCGATAATAAGCAGTAAATCCTTTTGCCTGTGCAGCAGTGCAACTGATACCAGTCGTCTTACATTTGTAGAGGTTATGCCGTGAAAATAGGAGCATGGTGTTTGCATCTGCAAACATTCCTGAAGAAATAAATGGGTGAATAAGCATTAAGGCCGTCGTTGAAGCAACGGGGGAGCAGATGGAGAACTGAAGCGCTCCGTTTCTTTAGGGATCAATTCTTTCCCTCCAAGCCCAAAACCAACCATGAAACACATGGAAGCCATAAAAACTGTAGAGTCAGAAATCTGGGTAAGGCTGCAGAGAAACTTTGGACTGTCAGAGTACATGTGTCAAACTCAAAGTACAGGGGCCAAATGTGGCCCACTGTAGCTTTTTATGTGACCCTCTAGACTCCAGTTTACATCAATTAGTCCCTCCAGTTTTCCGACAAATCTGCAAAACTCACAAAATCTACAGATTCCCACATTTTTTGACCAGTGTGAAAAAGATGTTCAATATTATTTAATTTTAAGAAATGCTTACTGAATGCTGAAATAAACAGCTATTTATTAATATTTTAACAGTTTAGTGGGTTTTATCAATACATTCTGGCTCAACTGGCCCTTTAAGAACATTCAGATTTTCGATACGGCGCAAAATTAAAATGAGTTTGTCACCCCTGAGTTAGAGTATGCATAACTTAGCAGGATTGTCTTTATGTTAAGACAATCCTGAATCCCTACTCCCTACATCCAGTGAGTTTTTGTAGGTTGCTACGAACGATAGCAGACACACAGGGACACCTGAGAAGGAAACAAATGCACCCACTATAATACTTTCATTCTATTGGCCGAGAGGTTGCCAGGCAACGGTCCTTTTCTGTTCCAAGCACGAGCAGAAAATGAGGGTTTGTTAGCGGAGATTTGATCTGAGCAGAGACAAGTTTCGAGCGCCAGGAGAAAGGTATGAGAAAGCAGAGTGAATATTTGGGAGAGAGCAGAAGTTTTGACTGCAAGCATTACACGTTTTGAGTAGAAAGACATGAAATCCTGCTTTCAGACTGAAAATGTGTGCTCTCGAATTAACGCAGAAAAATTCCCCCATAGTTGGAAGGTTGATTTAGCAATAACAATTCTTTAATGCTTTTTCATGCACCACAATTTGTAAGGTAGTAGTATTTTTTATGTTTGTTCTAGATTAGCAAAGTATAAAGCTAAATGTTGGTTCTCCATGTTTGATTCTTGTGCTGGGTTGCTAAGTACTCCATAATTTATAAACCAACAGGACTTCCTCCAGGTCTTGGTCCGACATTAGGCCTGTCTTTACCGTATTCCCCCGTCTCCCATGGGAAATAAAATTATGGAATCTGTGTGAAAGCATAGGGCTCCAGTAGGTCAAACAATAATGTCAAACCTTTTATTACAGAGGCGAGTAGAAAACCTTCAAGACGGGCTATGTCTTTAAGAGATTAATTATTCTTTTTTCCAAAGTAACCCAAGATGTATTTGGGGTTTTGCAAGGGGAAAATGCAACCCATAAAAAAAAGAAAAGCCTCCCATGTACTTTCCCTTTCGCCCCTTACCAATGGCAGAACATATAAATACAAAAGGCTTTCATGGCACCATGTGGCAAACAGTTCAACCAAAGTGTTTGCAGAGTCTAATTACACCAGTGTAGTTTATCTTACCCTGTCTAAACAGATCTTGTTTTTGTCAAGGAAAAAAAAAACTTCATACAGTTGGTGGGGAAAAAAAGAAAAAAAAAATTACCACCCATCTGACAAGACAGAGAAATCCATCAAAATCCACCACCCACACTAATCCATGACAATGCCCTTGGCTTTTCAGCAATCACGTTCATATGTGGGGGAGCAAAAGGTGCGGATAGGAGCGGAGCCGTGGAGCTTTATCCATGACGGATGTAAACCTCCTCCCTACTGCAGGGGGGAGCTAACCAGAGCGAGCTGACAGCTGGTAGTTAGCACATCCCCGTCTCCCAGGAACTAATCTCAGATCAAATGCAGCAGAGGTGAATGGATGGTGTGGCCATGATTAGTTATTGTGTTACAGAAAGAAGACGGCACTTTGAGGCCTGGGGGCTTTAAGGAGACAATGGCCTCCTGGTCCGAGACCAGAGGGGTTCTCACTATTTGCATTAAAATAAGTATCAGTTTCATGATTACAAGCTCAGGTTACCTGTTTATGAAATAAACTATTTTTATCAGATATTTACATTTTGAAAATGTTGTAGGATAGCGGTGTGAAACAAATGTTTGTTTTGGGCCAAATCAAAATCATGAAAGCTCTTAAAGGGCTGGTTATTGCAGAATGTAATGATAAAACCTGTTCACAAACTGTTAAAATATCAATGAATTCTTACAATTCTTCAATAAATAATACTATTGAACATCTTTTAGTCCCTCCAGGATTTTGTGATTCTTTTTGCTATTTTTTTGTAATAAAAATAAAAGTTTTTATGGTACTAACTTGGAAATATTTGCGATATTTGTGCTTACTTATGACGGTAAATGTGACTTTTTATACATGTCATGGACTATAACCTGACGTCAATTAAGGCTGAGGCAGATGTTTAGTGCAAGTAAGAAAGTTTTGACAATTTTTGAGAAAAATCTGCAATAAACTCCCAATTATGTATTAGTGCAAAAAAAAGTGCAGAGATTTGTTGATTTTTTAAAGTTGGATCAGAGCATTATATAAGAATTTAGCACGAAAGGCATAGCTTGCTATATCAAATCACAAGGTTAGTGCTCAGATGTCTGACATTTAAAAAAATATACATTTGTGGGTTTGTATGATATATACAGAAGTACTTACCTTTTGTACTTTTTTAAAATTTTGTCAGGCCACAACCACAAACATCTTATGATAGACAATCTCAATGAAGTGTTTAATTGTAAAAGGGAACAAAGATAAAGCATAGCGTCGAAAGATTTTAACAAATAAAAAAGTGGCAAACAATGGCATTCAGCTCTCACACTAATTAGTCTGTGGAGGAGTGTATTTCTCTAATGGAGTACGTCTATACTAGGTTGTATATAGAAAGACTTAATTTTTGTCTATTATTTATAAAATAGCTTAAACTCAGTGATTGGAAGAAAAGCATCCATGAACACTGCAAAAACACAAAAACTTACCAAGTTTTTTGTCTAGTTTCTAGTGCTAATACACTTAAAATAAGACAAAACTAACTTAAAAGTAACTTTAAGTTAGTTTTAACTTAGCTTATTCTGAAACAAGCTATAGGAACTTGTTTCAGGAAATAATTGCTTAAAATTGATCAAAAGTACTAGTTCTACTGGCAGATTATTTCACTTATAACAAGATACTTTTCAAAGTGAAATAATATGCCAACGGAACTCAAACTGGGTTGCTAGGTAACGGGCTGGGCTTGGCTGGGGTTGCTAGGCAACAGCGCCAGTGGAACTAGTACTTCTTTTTCAATCAACAATCAGGAATTATTGACTTAAAACAAGCTCCCATTTCTTGCTTAAAAATTACTTGCATGTTTGTTTTGTCTTATTTCAAGGGCAGTAAGATATTTTCAATAGAGACTGAACCAAAATACTTGGTAAAATGTTGTATTTTTGCAGTGAGCAGCATTTCTGCATTGAATCCGTGACTCAGAATGAGTAGGCAGTTTTAAGACATGATTATATTTTGATGTAAGCCATCCCATTGCAGCTCAAACTGCAGGCTTTGTGTAAAATCTCTGTACATGTTGTTCTGTTCCTCTTTGTAAGGCCAGCCTGGTATTAAAGATGAACAGTTGTAGCAAGTCTTATCTCTTGCCCAGCCACTGCTTGGCTGCTATTACAGGAGCAGATCTCAATCGATGGCAGCACCCTGGATTAAATTACAAATTGAGTTTAGCAGGGCTGCTTTTCCCTCCTCTATTCCTGCAGTGTCCCCCTAAAAGGCTCCACTGCAGTGCCCTCTTCCTGGATAAGTTAATAAGGCAAGCCCACAGTGGATGCAGCTGACACACCAGCCTACACCGAGTCATTTGGACTGGGATTTCTCCGCCACACCCAATCAGTCTAAAAGTGGGAAGAGGTCATCCCCAGAACAGCCCCACCTCTGCACCCTTTGGCCTCCCACACCAATCGATCCTAGCCATTATTCTGATAATAATTGGATTAGATTTTTTTTGAGAGGGCCTGGGTCCACTCACCTGGTTTACCTAAATGTTCATACATTTGACTAAACTGCCTTATTGACCATGAGCATTGATTTTCTATTTTTGGATCTAGTCCTTTGCACTTATGGTCAAAAGCATCGACTCTCCCCAAAACAAAACATCCAGTTATTATAAAAAATAACGATTAAAAACCTCAAGGAGACTCAAACAAAGCTGGAACTTAATAAGACCTGCAGCTTTATCTGGTATATGGTTTATTTATTCCTGGTTAGCCAGAAATTTATTGTATAACACTTCCAGATAAATGCCTATGTATGACAGTGTGTTAGGTCCATTTTCAATACCAAAAAAAGGAGTAAAGTTTAGATAAAAAACTCTGAAATTATCAGATAAATCTCAGAAATGCTCAACTTTTCAAACTCATACATTTCTGAGTTTTTCTAGAAAATTTCTGACAATCAGAATTTTCTAGTTTTTTCTTGCATATTTTTGACTTTTCCAACTTAGAAATTTCTGAGTTTTTTTCCAGAAAATTTTTGAGATTACCGTCAGAAATTTCTTCTCAGTTGTTTTCTCAGAAATTTACTATTTCGTTGTTTTTTTCCATCTATAACAGCCCTAACATGTCGCTGTCCCATAGAGTTAGTTGTAGATTTAGGCCTTGTATGTACATAGCCGGATTTTTAAAGAAATAAATATCTCCACCACATCATTTGGAAAAATAGTGTTGTACAGATAGGTTTTGAAAATAGTGTTCATCCACACGAATCCGCTGATTTACACGCAGAGCGATGTTTTAAACATGCCGAACCCATAGGGGGCAGTGTAGGACAAAGCTATGTTAGCCTATCACAATCCCTCAAAACAACAACAACTTCCTGTTAGGAGTTAAATATGGAGCCAGGAGGTTCATTTGTGTGGACAGACAAAGATACTTTTAAATACCGTGTTAGAATACAGAATTAATGAAACACAAGACATTGTCAAATGGGAATAGAGCCAAAGCAAGTATGTGGATGTGGAACGACATTGTGCCTCTGTGATTATTAATAATCATTTTCGTGACATTGTGAATAAAAGACAAAATGTGTAAAAATCTATTCAGTTTCCCAGATATCAGGCTACGTGTGGATTAGGCCTTAATTAAACTGGGGTTTGTGTGCAATAACAGAGTTCACAACGTGATTGCAGATTTCCCTAATTTCAGGCGTAAAGGTTAAAGTGAATTGCACCATGCTGTTGGAAGGTTTGGGTGTTACATTAAATTGCATTTAATTCTTGTTATAAACAAACATTTATTAAAAGCTGAGATCAAGTGGATGGTGATGAATTTGGCAGAAAAGAATGTCTTTCAAGGTTATGTCTGGATGAGGTTCGGGGTTGCTTACTGGAGGCGACATACAGTTGGTAGGCTCCACCACAGGACTCTAATGAGGGAGATGTAGTTAGGGTAATTACACCAAGGCTTCCCAACCATCAGAGTTAAAGGTATAGCGAGAATGAGCACTGATAGGAGTAGAGGTCAGGCAGGAGATGGTGTTTATCAAAAAAGTGTGAGAAAAGTTTGTCGAAGCAGCCAATTTAGCAAACATTTCCCCACAGCGTCTAAACCACAGCCTGCTCACAGGTTGCACTGGTTAACCTCTTCTCCCAGCGCCCACGCTGCCTCCAGACGGGCTGGGAAGTCGCGTAAGAGGGCAGGGTCCGCTCTCCCAAAACTCCCCGGGGGCCGAAACCACATCAGCCCACCACGGAGAAGTTGTGAGCATCGCCAAACACAAAGTGATGAAAGGAGGTTCTCATAAAATGAGAAACTCGACTAAAAAACTGCAGTGAAATGTTCCAGCTACTCAACAAGTAATATCAAAACAGAGAACAGATGCTAGCATTAGCCTAGCACTTCAGCAAATGGATGCATGTGTTGAGTTGGATATATTTCTAACTGTTTTGTAAAAAATGCTGGAACAAATTAAAGGAACATAATGACTTTTATATATACCACATGAAACCGATGAAATGTAGTTTATTCTGAGATTTAAGGATCATATATGGTAATAATTTGAATAATATTTTAAAGTAGGACCGGAATAATATCTCCGTATCAGACACCAAAACATCCTTAATAAATAGAGTTATTTTGATCGCTTTGATGTGATTTCTTTATAAATCTATCCGTATTTTAGCAAACTAAAAATAGAAAACATCTCAAACATTTACACAAAACTTCATTTTGTTTTATTCAATATGTATATTTGCTCAGTTATATCAAGAAAATGTTTCCTGACCAGTGAGAGCAACAGGATGAAAACGCCTATTGTCTCTTAATATTGGATTTAAGCGAAAGATCCAATGTGAATATATTAATATTAGATTCTTCAACAATTTAAAAATTAAACCTGCTAATCAGTGTTCAATTCAACACAATCCACCAGATTTTAACATCTGATTCAGCAACAAGGCTAATCCAGGCATCTGAAATCAATAAGTATAGTCACTCATGCTCACCTTAAAAACAATGACAAAATAAAAAATGTTATTTAGTGTAGCATATTAGTACAATTGTTGAGAAATCAAATTTCTCAGCAATTCTCTTTTGGTTCATATTGAGTGAAATGGATTTGAAGGTTTAGAGTTCAGAATCTGGACAGCAGATTTAGTGCAATTCTCAATTTAGTGAATTTATTCTAGAAGAATCCTTGCAGAAACATTATCTAAAATAAGCCCCAAGCCCTCTAAATATGTCAAAATCTAGGTTTTTAAAATAATTCTGCCAAATAAATCAGGCAAAAAACATAATTAGAGCTTCTATTAGTCTAATTATGTTTATTAATTATGTTTTAGCTAGTCTAAAATTAGCTTATAATTAGCATTAATCTGCAATGTGCCATTTTATGCATTTCCTGACCCAAAGTACAATATTTCAAAAGATCTTCCACAATTTTCAGTTCACATGAACTCAGATTGGTGCGTTAATACACAGCGACTGTGCAGAATAGTTGAGGTTTGAGTGAGCTGAGGGGGAGACGATCTGTCAGCAGCGGGAGGAGAAACGCCAGTCTCCCCTGCTCAGCCTCAACCGTCTGCGTCGTCAGAGAACATAAAGACGAGTCAAAGGTCAAAGATGGACACATTATGAGAGCGACCTTTAAATCTCTCGAATCAATAAGCCACTCCACTATCATATCCTGCCATGTTTGTCTTAGAAGCTCATCATGGCGACCAATAACACTTTTATTTTTATAATTGCATGAGAAAACTCACAGAAAGTTTGTGGACGGCAGAAAACAGACAAATTGAGCTGTAATTAAAGTAATCATCATTAGAGATGTTTGTTTCATCAAACCGTGTTATTATGTGGCCTGGTGAAACGGACATATTTGTCACTACCTGCACAGAGAAAGAAGTGCAAGAAGACTTAAAAAGTTCTCCTTTTTATGATCATCCTACTTTCCTCGTTTTTCAGAACAACGTTGATAATATAACACCTCATTCATGACCGTATTAGAGCTGCTTTATAAGGAGACATGAAGGCAGGGATGAGTCAGGCTGCAGAAAGAGGTTGAAGAGGTTCTTCTTTTGTTTTTATATACTAATATTTGTGTAGCACATGTACATTAAAGCATATAATCTTTCATGAAAACGTAAAGGTATGAGAAAGAGCAATTTCGCCTTATTTTTCAGCTGAAAGGTACAAGATTTTGCAGAAAGAAGGCTGAATGCAATCAGTGGAAGAAGTTGCAGCGCAGCAGGAAACCAGTCCAGAACCAGCTTTGGATCACAGATTGAAGGCTCTTTAAGACGCCGGTTCACCGTGACCCTGAAAAACGACGTGCAGGCCATTGTTCTGCTTCAGATTACTGCGGCTGTCAGGCCGGCTCACACGCGTTGCATCGCAGGTGTGATTATACCTGGGGTTACAAAATACAAAATCATTCTAATATGTCAGTAATGCTTTCGCCATGGCAACGCGTGGCTCAAATACACAAAACACGTTTCACACACAAGCAGCCTTCAGCACCAGTGAGGTGGTGGTAAGAGATAAAAACGTGGAGAAGTTTACGGCTGGGTTAGGGTAGAAAACAAGATCACAAGCAACAGCAAACCTGGACGCCTAAACTACCTAGAACAGCGATGTCAAACTCTTTTATTTTGGGCCAAATCAAGATCCTGAATGCTCTTAAAGGGCCGGTTGAGCCAGAATGTATTGATAAAACCCGTTCACAAACTGTTAAAATATCAATACATTCTTAAAATTAATATTATTGAACATCTTTTCAGTCCCTCCAGGGTTTTGTGATACTTTTTGTGATATTTGCAAAAAAAATCTTTTTTTGTGTGTTACTAATTTGGAAATATTTGCACTTATTTATGACAGTAAGTGAGACTTTTTATACTCGCTGCATAGATCACGAAGGTTTTTGACAATTTATGGGAAAAATCTGCAATAAACTCTCTGTTACTATTACTACAAAAAAGTGCAGGGATTTGCTGATTTTGCGTGAATTTCCACGATAATTCTCAAGAAACTGGAGGGACTGACTGATATAATTTGGCAGTAAACAGATAGAAACTGCATTGATTTGATTGATGACATGATATTTAAGCACATTTAGTGTTTAGTCTAGAATCTAGAGGCCACATAAATAAATAGATGCCATGGAAATAAAAAGTCGCATTTACTGTCATAAGTAAGCTTACATTTTTCAAAATTAGTATTTTTATTGCAAAAGTCACAAAGTATCATGAAATGGTGCAGAGACTGAAAAGATGTTAAATAAAATTATTTAATTTTAAGAATTAATTGATATTTTAACAGCTTGTGAACAAATTTTTATCAATACATTCTGGCACAACCGGCCCTTTAAGAGCATTCAGGCTCTTGATTTGGCCCAAAATGAAAATGAGTTTGACTCCGATGCTCTTAGAAACATTTTAAAAGTTTTATTCAGTGTAAACAGTTTTATCTTTAAAATGCCAACACTTTATGCTTCAATGCTTATTTATGGAATAAGCAATAGATAATCTATCCTATCTGATCACATAAAACAGAAATGCATTGCTATTCGATCAGGGTCCTAATGTTTGTCATGAAGCAGACCTGAACCATCGCAGTCAGCCGTTTTAGCAGATTTAGAGCCTGATCAGGCAAACAGTCTCTCACGTTGACGCCTTCATGGTACTAATTGGGCCAGGATGCTGTAATAAACTCACTGTCCCACACACACTGAGAAACGCTCCAACAACCACACAACCTAAACACAAACTTTACTCCTTGATCCCCTAAGTATGGCTTTTTAATGAGATGGACACACATAGTAGCAATTATATCGCTTCTCGCAGTCTGCTGTGGCTGCAATGTCGTTCACCACCATCAGCCTGCGAATGTGTAAGTGGAAATCCGAAACGGCTGAATGCGCCATGCAGCTACACATCATTCAGCATTTATATCTCAGCAAAATTACAGTTTCTCAAATAATAATAAACTGACTGAAGTAGAACTGAAAACTACTGATCTCTTGTTTATTTTTTGCAGAATTTTGTCACATTTGGATGTTTCAGATTATAGAACGTTTGAATTATAGACAAATAGATTTTAACAAACACAAAAAGCTGTTTACAAAATATGCATTCATTGCTTAAGAAGCGATATAAAAGAACTATGTGAATCATAAAATCAGCTCAGCCTGCACACTGCAGCACAATGTCACCAAGTATTTGTTGCCTAGTTTCCAGTTTAAATATATTAGTATGAGGCAAAAATAAATGTTCAACAAGATAAAGAAGCTTGTATTTAGTAAATAATTCCTGATTATTGATTAAATAGTACTGGTTCCACTGGTGAGAAACATTTCTGCCTTCATAACAGCACGTGTGTCAAACTCGAGGCCTGAGGGCCAAATCCGATCCGCCATAAAGTTTTAAGTGGCCCAGAGAGACATGTAAATACAGCCTTGAAAATAACCCTTGTATCATTAAATAAAATTTTATCAATCAAATTAAAGCAGTTTTGAACAGAAGATTAGGACCACAAAAGTTTTTTTTTTTTCCTCTGAATTTACTAGAATTATTATGACTCTAATCTTTCTTCTACGATCAAAAGTCAAAATTCTGAGAAGAAATTTCAAAATTCTGGGGAAAAAAAGTCAAAATCTTTACCTTTTCTTAGAATTTTGACTTTTGATCACAGGAGATAAAAGCCAGAGTTTTTCTTTCCAGTGGCAGTAATCTTCCTCCGTAGTTTTGCCAAATTACATCAATGTGAAAAGATGTTCAGCATTATTTACCTATAAGAAGTATTCATGGGATGCAGGGGCAGCTATTTACTAAAATTTTAGAGGTTTGTTTCTGGGTTTTATCAATACATTTGACCACAACTGGCTCCAAAGCGAGTTGACGGATCATCCAGGAAGTAATAAAAGAACCATAAATAACACTGCAAGCCTCACTTGCTTCAGTTAAAGACAGTAATTATGGTGCAACAATAAGTAAAATATTCTGCTTCCTGATGAGAAAAACCTTTCAGAAAGTTTCCACATCTGTCGTAAAACTAACACGATCAAACTGTCAGTCAAACATGGTGGTGGCGGTATGATTGCTTGGGTCTCCTTTAGTGCTTCAGTATCTGAGCAAGTTCAGTAATAAACAAAACCAAAAAGGTCAACCCAACCAAGTTAAGCCCAAGCTCTCTTGGCTCTTGCAATGATTTGATGCCCTTTCAGGTTAAAAGTCTAAAAAGAGATAAAACGGATGGTTGGGAGAGGCCTATTCAAAGTCTGAGCTTTATGTTGCTTTGGCGTGACCTTAATCAGACCATTTCTGCTCTATAACCTTCAGATGTGGCCGAATCAAAACTATTCAGCAAAGAAACGAGGCGAAATTCCTGCACAAGCTCGTTGCCAGGTGTCATAAACGTAATAACTGATGCCAGTTGTTGCTGCCAAGGGTGGAACAACCAGTTATTATGTTTAGGGGGCAATTACATTTGCATGTAGTGCCAGGTTGGTTTGCATAGCTTTTTCCCCTTATTAAAGAAAACATTAGCAGCATTTAATTACTTATGGGGTTTTTGTTCGCTAATGAATTTAGTTTTATGATCTGACACATTAAAATGTGACCAAAAAAAACAAAAGGGGGGCAGGTATTTTCTCTGAACTTTCTATCCTACGATAGGATAGAGCTACGGGTTTTACAAAACATGTTCATTAAATTTTTTGTACAAAATCCTTCTTGGATAATGAGATTTTAGGGCTTCTTGTCACTTTAAATCCAAATAAGCTGCTGCTGGCCTCGACTTCCCACCTCCCACGTTTACACTCGCACCTAAAAATGGCTGCAAACAGATGCGCAGTTAAACAAACACATCTTTGAAAAGCAGAAGTGGAACCTCCTGCACAACCAACAAAAATTCAGCAAGCGGTCTCTAAATGGTAAGTCAACAACATAACATTTGTCTTTTCCAGCAGCCATTGTAACAGCACCTGAGTGAAATTACCCCCACTTTCTTCAAATCTAACGAAATTGGTCTCAAACGTTTGTGCAGAAAATGTTTTTGTTTGTGCTGCTGTCATTTTAAAGATATTAAGAAATGTTTCCAGAAGTCATAAAAGGTTAACTAATGCTAAATGCCGGAATGAAGCCGAGTGAAGACAGTTAGCTAGCTCCACCATCCTGTCTGTACCACAGAGGAAGCAAACCTGTTCCTTGTTGTTATGAATTAACACCACCACCATAACAGCATGTCAGCAGGCCATGTTATGCCTAGCAGGGTCTAATACACCCCCAGCATCACACCTGGGTTAAATGAAGATATAACAGCAAGGCTTAGTTGAGCTGTTGTCTGACTGACATAACGCACGTGTCAAACTCAAGGCCTGTGGGCTAAATCTGGCCCATTATAGCTTTTTATGTGGCCCTCTAGATTCTAAATGTGCTTAAATTTTATGTTATCAATCAAATCAATGCAGTTTTTATCTGTTTACTGTCAAATTATATCAATCAGTCCCTCCAGTTTATTGAGATTTATTGTGGAAATACACACAATCAACAAATCCCCGCATTTTTTACACCAATACATAATTGGGAGTTTATTGCAGATTTTTCTCAAAAATGTTCAAAAATTTTCTTACTTGTACTAAACAGCTGCTTCAGCCTTAATTGGTGTCAGATTATAGTCCATGATCTGTATAAAGTTGCATTTGCCATCGTAAATAAGCAAAAATATCTCCAAATTAGTGCACATTGATTTTTATTACAAAAATATCCCTAAAAGTATCACGAAATCCTGGAGGTACTGAAAAGATGTTCAGTAATATTTAATTTTAAGAATTAATTGATATTCTAACAATTTGTGATCAGGTTTTATCAGTACATTCTGGCACAACCGGCCCTTTAAGAGCATTCATGATCTTGATTTGGCCCAAAACGAAGATGAGTTTAACACCGCTGACGTTCAGGTTCCACAGGTTTACTGCAGCCCAGATTAATCTAATTACCACAGGTGAACAACAAGAGTCCACCACCTTACAGCAGAGCTGACTGCTCCAGTCCAGATTGAAGTTTTGTTTCTGTCCTGAACTGCAGTGATTTAAAACTTGGTCGTAACCCTTGAAGCAGTGAATGGCAGTTGTTTACGATGCAGTCAAATTGGCTGAGAAATCAAACACACATGTTCCAATTGGATGGCAGACTGTTGTGTTGACCAGTAAAGAACAATACCCGTGGAACCGGTTGGTCCATGACGCTAAGAATGAATCATCCTTTGAAAATTGAGCACATTAAGGGTTTTAGACGGTTTTCTGACCTCATGGAGACATTTTTAATGGTTTTAAACTTGAAATGACTTGACTGGTTTATCTGATTTTTGTAGCAGTGTCTAGCTGCAGTGGATTGTCAACACATATTGTGAATTTTGGTTATTTCATAAACTGGATTTAGTATTTTGCTGTCAGAGTGTAATTCCTGTTATACTTTTGGTCCCTTTGTTGGATTTGTGATTGTCATTCAGTGATTTGTTGTCTGGTTGTTGGTCTGTCTTGTCACAGCTGTGCCTCATTTACCAATGACCACGGCTGCCCTGCGTCTGTGTTTCTTCCCTCAAAGTCAGAAAACCTGCTGTTTTTGGTGTCTCCGTCACGTCTTTATTGGCTCTTGGTCACTGCGGTTGTGAGTAACTTCAGTTAATTCCTGCACTTTGCTTTTTTGATGACTTCTGTGCATGTTTTGAGCCCTTCGCTTTAACTGTGTGGCAGACAGGATTTGTCTCAGTTTAAAGAGAAAACTGGATCTGTGATGGAAGTAGCTTGAACCAACTCTCAACTCAAACGCTTAATAACGATCGATGTAACTTATGTTTATAAACATTTAAATCATTCAACTGTTGAGTTGAATGGTTTATTTGCAAGAAAGTTTGACGTGAGACTTGAGCTGTAAAACAGAAAATGCCTGAGATTTTATGGGACCTAAAAGCGATTCTGTTTAAACATCTATAATAACAGCCACTTTTGAGAAGAGTTGTAGATTTATTATGGGAAAACCTGATGTAGAACTTCCCGCACTTTGACTATCTGGTAGTTAAACGTTCATGTAGTTTATGATTATCCAAACAGAGGTGGGAAACTCCCAAACTCTCGTGGTTATGCTCAAAAATCTGAAACTATGAAGTCAGAATTTGAAGACTTCTTGTCAAATCCAATATGTCTGCTGGATCTAGAAAATAAGGTAAAATGAAATCCAGTTCTAAATTATATATTTGCAGCTTTATTTTAACGTTACATGTCTCAAAAACATGCAGTGGCAACAGCAGTCAGCCTGGTCACCGATCCACCACAAACACAGATCTCTGAATTTTATTAGTAGTATTTTATTATTTTGGCTTTGCAAAGTTAGTCATTTGTTTTCTACATCCTTGGAGCAAAATCCAAGACAAAGATCTTTATATAACTGATTAAAAATAATTTTCTTTGTAACATTAAATATTTCTCTAGGCATGAACCCAAAGTTTATGTTTTTTTTTAATCACATTATACTTCTAAAACACTTTTCTCAAAACTTGAGGTAATGTTATTTATATAGCACATTTTCAGCAACATGGCAGTTCAAAGTGCTTTACATGAATTAGAAGGAAATACAAACAAAAGACGAAAAGGTAAAACTACTAAACTACATATTGGTTCCCAATGTTTAATAAGAATAAGTACTCCATAATTTATAAACTAGTAGGGGTTTCTCTGGATTCTTGTTCTGATCAAACCAGATGTTGGTTCCAGTTGTTCTGGGTTGTTAAGCAGGTGGTACTTTTAAAGTTTGTTCCAGATTTGTAACCTAACACAAGTTTCTCTAGGTCTTGCTCCGATATTAAAGGCATAAAGCTAAATGTTGGTTTACAGTAATAAGTACTGCACAGTTCATAAAAGAAATTAACTAAGCAGTTTTTATGGCAAATATTGCACATTTTCCAAATTAGTACCACCAACACTTTAATTTTTACTGCACAAAATCACATAAAGTATCACAAAATCCTGGTGGGACTGAAAAGATGTTCAGTAATGTCAGTTAATTTTAAGAATTAATTGATATTTTAACAGTTTGTGATCAGGTTTTATCAATACATTCTGACACAACCGGCCCTTTAAGAGCATTCATGATCTTGATTTGGCCCAAAAAAAAAAAAGAGTTTAACACCGCTGGTCCAAAGTAATAAGTACTCCACAGTTTCTAAAAGTAATAAACTGAACAGACAGACAGGGGAAAGAAATGACACATCAGGAAAAAAAGGCTCAAAGGCGTCTGAAGGACACAGATAAGCAACACCGCTCATTCATTTCTTTCTTACCTACATACGTCAGACCTCCAAAACAATTTCCTCACAAGCCCACAATTAAAATAAATCAAATTTGCTTATGCATTATGCAGCAAAGCACTCACTTGATTAGTATTACACTTCAGTAAAACCAGCTCGCTTTGCATAAAAACAGTCTCCTCTGCATAATTAACGAGCCACTTGCTTCCAAGTGCCAATTATGGGGGGTACAATGGCCAAGTCCAAGCGAACGCTGCAGCCATCTGGCCCAGAACGTGGCTGCAGAACCAGAGGAAAGAGGTGAATGGACCCACATGTGGACCCAAACCAGCTGTGGCTTTGTCAACATGGAACCGTGAGGAGGATGTTTCTGATTTGGATGGAGGGAAAGAGATTTATTGGTGGACAAATCAAATAAAAAGCTTTAAGATAATTAATGCATGTAGTGTAGAAATATGAGACTGTGTTGTGTTGCAGTAATTCATCTAATAAAAAGAAAAAAAAATCAAAGTTATTTGTTCTGAAGATTCATAAATTTCCCACATATGTAATTTGCAGGAAGTAACAATTGCTCATAACTATACACACCCCGATGAAGAGGTTTGCACGAAAAACAAAGGAAATGAAAGATTTAATGTTCCGCTGAGGCAAACAAAAGAAAGAATGCAAGAAAATTGAGAAATAAAACACATGTGTTGGGATAGATGAGTGGCGCTAGGAATGTGTTCGACAGTAAATCACTCCTTACATTATGAGGGGAAAGTGAAAGCATAAGGGGAACGGAGGCGAGGCGACACAGGTGGGCGGAGGCTTGAGCGAATCAAAGCCATCTTCTGATTATTTCCTGTGACAAACGTACAACTTGCTCTGCGAGGAAAGCAAACAGTTTGGTTAAATCTGCAGAAACAAGACGAGATTAAAGTCAGATAATCAGCCATAATCAGTGATCAGAATGTTCTTAATCCTCTTTGTCTGGACGTCCGTAAATAAACAAAGCTGTTAATCCAATGTTAAAATCAATAAAAAGAAAATACCAGAAAATTAAAACAGAGTTGTTGAATGTGTTATTGTGTAAAAAATAGACCTAAATCAATCCAGAACACAACATTCCTGAACAGAACTTGGTATTGGATAAAAACGGCTCTTTAAAATGCCTTGTAAAATCTTTTGAGCTTTTTCCCATTTCCCTGTTTCAGCTGTTACAAGTTTGTAGTGCGCTGACCGGGTAATTAAAAAAAAAAAAAAAGATCAGATTTTTCTACATTTTATTAGTTCAGTCGGTTTATTGTTTTCTTTGCAATACAGCAGGAAATCCAACTGGGCCTGATGGGTGGTTCGTATCAGGATTGCCAGTATTAAGCTGATGTTACGCTTTTGAGTGAAGTACTTGTGGTTCAGTTCTTATTAGCTACAAAGCATTGTTTGCTGCAGGAGCTGCAATACCTACTGTAGTAGTGCAGTGGTTCCCAAAGGGTGGGGCGCGCCCCCTGGAGGAGCGCAGTGCCATTGCAGGGGGAGCGCGGGAAGCGGTATGGATGAATGAAAAATAAAAACAGTTACACAAAAATGTTTCACTGTAAAGATGGTTTGTAGTTTGTTCTGTTGCAACCTGAAGTGTGAAATAAACTTCAGTGGAGTTTGAAAACAAAATATGTGTTTAGGTTTATATCTGGTTGAACGACATGTGAGCCACGTTGATTTTCTTTTCTTTTTTGGGGGGGATTTTATTGTAATCCATAGAGGGGCCCACAAAATCTTTGGAAACCACTGTACTAGTGGATTGATAGTTTTACTGCCAGATTATAAAATTTCTTTCCAGCATTTTCTGGTTCTTCTGAAAATGAAAATAACACAAATTTGTGAAATATTCATACGATTACAACATGGTAAACGCTCGTTTCTGGGGGCTTGCAACCTTAAAAACTGTGATAAAGTGCATTTGTATTCAGGTCCTTAAAGAAAGTTTTGAATTTCTAAACTCTGTTAATAGATTCTTATTGTATACAGTTCTGAAAAACTAAAACTAAGAGCGCACTGCACTGAACTCTACTTAATACCTCCTGGTTTTTCCAACAAATATTGATTTCTTAACTCTTCCTGAGTTAAAACATTAGTATTGTTGTTTAGAAATCAATATGAACTTGTTTTCTTTCCATTATTTGAAGTCTGAAAGCCCTGCCTCTTTTTCTCATTTTCTGCAAATAAATAAAAAAATGTCACTTGTAATTTCAGAGACATGTTGTCAGTAGATCATAGAATAAAAAACAATGTTCATTTATTCTAACATAAACCTGTAAGAAGTAAAATCAGAGAAACTGATCTTTTTCCAGAGCTGTATAAATTTAACCATAGTATGAATCCTGTTCTGGTTAGAGAGTATTTTCTTGTTCCCGCAGCGGAAGGACAGATGGGAAAATGTTTTTTGTTCAGATCAGAAAACAGAATGTTTTGGCCTCGATGTGAAATGACTTAAAACCACGAACACTGCTCACCCTGAATACAGCACGTTCACTGGAAAACACGGTGGTGGCAGCATCATGCTGTGTGAATTAAACTGCAGACTACATTTAATGTTTTTTGTAAAGATAAAATATAATAAAATTAAGAACGATAAAAACCTGTGTGTTGTTTAATGTACCAAAAGGGGTTTAAATACTTTATCAAGTCTGTTTTGTTGAGAACTGAGCTTAGGTCATGTTTCAAACATAAGAAATAGTTCTTTCTCTCTTTCTTTGCTTCTCGTTCCTTTCTTCTTTCTTTCTGTGTTGAGTTAAGGTCAGGACAGAAACAGCAGCCTGTAACTGAACCTGGCTGCTTTCGGATTAACAAAGACGTTTGAAATGAAAGTCATCTAATGTCCTTTTCTGACTCGTCTTTTTTTAATCATCTGCAATCCAACGCCGACAGAAAATCTTTCACACATGGCTGAGAAAAACTGAGCCAGTGCATGTGTGGTTCATATGCGCTCTGTGTGTTTTAGTTCAGGTGTGTGTGTGTGTGTGTGTGTGTGTGTGTGTGTGTGTGTGTTTCCTAGAGAGATGGAGCGGGCCATTAGGCACGCCGATGCACATCTTAAACCTATTGTTTCTGCCTGATCATCGCTCACTCTGCTCCAGAAACTTGTGAGGTTTTAAAAACAGATTAATAAAAATACTTTTGTCCTGCTGCTGACGGGAGCCTGGAAGGCATTAGAGCCCTCAGATGATCTCCAGCAGCAGGATTAGCAGCATTATGCAGACAAATTAGAGCCTCTGTACTTTCACAAACCTAAGAAACTCTGTTCCCGAGTTCAGTAAACAAATCTTGGTGCCGAGGCCACCCTCAGCTCGGCAGCTTTGTGTCAAGGCTATGCAAACCTGTTTAAATGGAGGAAAAACAAACAGCTGAGCTTATAAATCAGAATGTGAAAATAAACAATAGGAATCCAACTGAACATTGATGGTAGCCAGTTAGCTGAGTTCCTTGCTCTTATTTGCTTGAGTAAAATCTTAAAAACTCTAAACTAGGGGTGTAAAAGTCATTTTCGTTTTGGGCCAAATCCAAATCCTGAATGCTCTTAAAGGGCCGGTTGCGCCACAATATATTGATAAAACTTGTTCACAAACTGTTAAAATATCAATGAATTCTTAAAATTAAATAATATTATTGAACATCCAGGATTCTGTGATAGTTTTTGTTATTTTTTGCAATAAAAGTGTTTGTGGTTCTAATTTGGAAATATTTGCGGTTATTTATGACGGCAAATGCAACTTTCTATTATTTATGGACTATAATCTGACATCAATTACGCAGTTGTTTAGTACAAGGAAGAAAGTTCTTGACAATTTTTGAGAAAAATCTTCAGTAAACTCCCAGCTATATATTAGCGTAAAAAAGTGCAGGGATTTGTTGATTTTACGTGAATTTCCACGATAATTCTCAAGAAACTGGAGGGACTGATTGATATAATTTGGCAGTAAACAGATAAAACCTGCATTGATTTGATTGATAACACAATATTTAAGCACATTTAGTGTTTAGCCTAGAATCTAGAGGGCCTCATAAAAAGCTACGGCGGGCCGGATTTGGCCCTCGGGCCTCGAGTTTGACACAGGTGCTCTAAGACATTACAGATGTGACAGAGACAAATTGTAAGCTCCAGGCCAATCTGCCTTACATCTGAAATAAGGAATCTAAATAAAGTAGCGAGAGCTTGTGTTACTTCCAATCTCTACCAACAGGAGCGAGAGTCGCAAATCTGAGTGGTGCTGCTGCAGATCTGTGGCGCCGGAGGAGCAGGAGGTTTCCTTCAGAAAGGTTTCTGTGTTTCTGTGGATCACAGCCTCTGCACCTCTGGACGATCCATCACAGCTGCTGGAGTCGAGCAAAGACCCCGACCACAATAACAACTGATAAGGCAAATCCTGGTCATGATGAATCACCGTGAAGGAAAAGCTGGACAAGGGTTTACACACAAAACATTAACAAGTATCTTTAATCTAGTTTCTAGTGCAAATAGCTTAGTACACTTGAAATAAGATAAAAATTACTTAAAAGTAACTTTTCAAGATATACAAGTTTGTTTTAAGTAAATAATTCATTAATATTGATGAAAACGTTCTAGTTATACAGGCAGATTATTTCACTTCTACCAAGATTTCGTTTCCATGTTATAAGTTAATTTATTTGCAAATAGACTAGTACTTTTTAATCAAAATTAACTAATTATTTACTACAAACAAGTTACTTCGAAGTCAGTTTAGTCTTATTTCAAGTGTGCTAAAATATTTGCGCTATAAACTAGACTAAAATTACTTTGTGTTTTTGAGTGTGGCAGATTATTTCACTAACTACAAGACATTTTTCTGCCAATGGAACTAAAGCCGGGTTGCTAGGTAACCGGCTGGGCTTGCCTGGGGTTGCTAAGTAACTGGCTGGGCTTGCCTGGGGTTGCTAGGTAACTGGCTGGCCTTGCTAGGTAACAGCACCAGTGGAACTAGTACTTTTTAAAATCAATATTAAGGAATTATTGACTTAAAACAACCTCCTATATGTTGCAGAAAAGTTACTTGTAAGTTGCTTTTGCCTTATTTCAAATGTACTAAGATATTTGTACTAGAAAGTAGCCCCAAAATACTAAGATTTTGTGCTTTTGCAAGGTAAGCAAAACTTCACTACTCAGATTATTTCTTTCAAACCAACATGTCTCATTGCTTTAACTCATTTCTCTAAGAGAGACAGTAAATATCACTGATTGATTTATTTATTGGCTGTAATAAAACAGCTGCTACAATCAGTTTGTGCTCTAATGTAAGAAACATCTAGTGATTTACTGACATGAGTTAGCATATCATTTAATTAATCTATTTTTTAATGATAAAACTAAAGTTTTTTCAGGCTTTCCTTCCAAGTCATAAATTGTAATTTAGATTAAAACGACAAGGCACAAATCTGAGTAATTCCAAACAGGAATCATCTGGAGTGGATTTTCATTATTCACATTTCTTTTCTTCATACGCTCTATTTATGGAGCCGATCAAAGTTAATTTCATATTAACAAATCAAATAACGATTAAAGTCAGCAGTCATTATAGGATTTAAACTAAAAGCCATCCTAACCTAAAACAGACTGGACAGCAGATTTTAGTTTAAGGAAAAGATAAATATTGTCACTTTTAATCAGTTTATTGAAAATTGTTTCAAATATTTCATTTCAATGGATTACAAAGTTTAAAGACGGATATATTGTGTTCCAACTGAAGTTAGATTTGTAAATTTTCGAGTTTCAAATCAGAAAAACATCAGGAACATTCCAAGTCAAATGTTTGGTCACAATCATAATATCAGAATCATAAGCACCGTAATAAAGTCTTTAATTGGACCAAGCCTAGTGAGCATCTCATCAGGTCAGTCACCAAAATTACTGCTCACTTCATGGTGCTACAGAGGTTTAAAGGGTAACATTAAAAAAGTTGTACATTTTCATAGAGGAGTGATCATCCAGTAGGCAATATGGCTCTCCACCCAGGGTGGTTTGGCTTTGGGGGCGTCACATGCACTCAGAAACGAAGTTAACTAAGAACTTTTATCCACAGTTTAACATGAAATTGGCAGTGAAGGTTTTTATTTTTTTTTAAATAAAACTGGTCGCTTTAATTTCAGATAATTATTTCCCAAATATGTTACTTAATCTTTATAGAGTAAATTTAATCTGCTGCTTTCTCAAAAAACTTTGTTTTGACTGCACTTTAACAAGCCTCCGCATTTTTCCAAACATCATCTCCAGTGCATTTAGGCAAAATTTAAGAAAAACAAAAAACAAAACAGCTTTTTGCAAATTAATTTTAGATTTAAGCAAACAAATATTACAATAATTAGTTATAAAGGCTTACAATTACAAGGCCTACAAATTATAGTTGGTCTAGTTTCTAATACTAACTCAAAGGTAACTTGGTAAAAAGTTACTTTGAAGTCAGTTTTGTCTTATTTCAAGTGTGCTGAGATATTTGAACTAGAAATTACTTGCAGTGTGGCAGATTATTTCCCTTATTACGAGACATTTTCCCCTTAAGTGAAATAATCTTTTGTAACAATATTAAGGAATTGTTGAGTTAAAACATATTTTTTTATTTAAGAAAATATGGCATTTGGTAAGATGATTAAAACCTGGCAGTATCTCCAATGTTTAGTTCAGAAATACAAAAATCGTGAGCCATAAATTGTGTTTAATATTATCAAGACTATAGCATTAATCATCCATTACTTTTTATGTAACACAATCAGGTGTATACGTTTTGTGGTTTGTGTTCCCATCTCTGTTTGAGAATATCATGTTCTGAGTAAAATTATGTAAATTTGCTACGAGAAGATGAAAAGTTGTGACAGAAACTGGCAAACTGTGGCCCATGTGACACAAATCCTGCCAAAGCGAGAGCATTTTGTTGGTGAGGCCGTTCTGCAGCAACACGCCGCCTCCGTATCCCGAAAGCAATCAGACTCCAGAGCCTCTTCATGCTGTTTGAACAAACTGCAGTTCATTTTTTTTTTTGCTATGAGGATTAATCAATCATCCTTGTGAGTCACCATCACGTCATAAGAACCTAATGAGCTTCAGCAAAGTGACAAAGTGCCTTGATAACAACTTCAGCTACAATTACACAGCG
This sequence comes from Xiphophorus maculatus, assembly GCF_002775205.1. Classification (NCBI taxonomy): domain Eukaryota; kingdom Metazoa; phylum Chordata; class Actinopteri; order Cyprinodontiformes; family Poeciliidae; genus Xiphophorus; species Xiphophorus maculatus. Next base: position 5,042,802 of record NC_036458.1, on the reverse strand, counting down.
ACTCACGTTCAACTTTTTCATTAGATGCCTCACAAGAATGGTTTAGTGAGTAATGCTGCAGTGTAAATGCATTAACGCGTCTTACTCCCCATGGAGAAGGCCTAACTGATTTTCCACTGACAGAGGTGCTAATAATCAAAACACACATCAATATCATTGGAATGACACCATGATGTTATTAAAACATGAGGCATTTCATAACCTGTCGTGCTGCACTGCAGGTACCTCAGCTGTAATCTAGTACTGGGCACCTTCACGAGTGAATCTCTGCAGGATGTGGCATCATGCTTTGCTTTTCTCATCCCTGACTTGTCGTCAGAGGTAGATACAGTTTCCCTGTGGAAATCCTGTGAATGGTGCAAATCATAAACATAAACACCTCGTAATGTTGGGGGGAAATACTCCTACACTTGGCTGCATTGATTCTGTGTCCTCTGCAGCAGCGTGAGGACTGGATTACTGGTGTTTAGACTTTAAAATAGCTGCCAGAAACGCACATCATTTGCATTCTGGGGGAAGACCGTGGGTGGAAATATGACCATGCTGAAAATAGTGATGACAGGACAGCCATCTAACTTTTCCTGTAGCACTGAATTAACTGTGTGCTTTATTTTGATTCGATTTTTAACATCCATGTTGCAGTATAATACTAAAAACCAAACTAAAACACCAACTATAAAGTCTTAAAACATGCAAACATAAAAAACAAAACAAATAAATAAGCAATGCCATGCCTGGTGGGAGCACTAGTAAAGCCTGGTGGCCCGCCAGGCTTAAAATACACTCGGGGGAAACCCTGTCTATGCACCACAAATCTGGAAGAAGCTTCTGGAAAATTGTAAAACAGCCTAAACGCAGATTTCCTTTAAAAATCTAGACCAAAATCCCACCTGTTTAGAGTTGCTTTTGAAACATTATAAATGAATCAACATTTAGATGTGTAATGACAGCAACTGACAAAATGTAATACTTTAATTGTTGGCTGTTTGTTCTATGACTTTGTATCTTTGTCTTTTTATGATGTAAAGCACTTTGAAATGTGCTGAAATATGCTGTAAAAATAAACTTGATTAATATATAATATTGCTTGCACGATAGATGGAGTAAGTCAATGATACTCAACATGCTAGTGATACCCCACATGCTACTGGTATTTGAGCTAATCTTAACATTCTAGCTAATTTTAACTTATTCACTAATGTTTAGAACAACAGATTAAAACAAATTACATAAAAATATACTTTATTGGTCCAAAATAGAAATTAAATTGTGAAACTGAGTTAAGTAAGTCACAGTCAACATGCTAGTAATGGCATGTAAGCTAGCTAACATTTACATGTGAGCTAATTTGAGATTATACAACATTGCTTGCAGGATAAATGGAGTAAGTCAATGTTAGCCACTATGCTAGCGATACCCAAATAATATTGACTACTTTAGCAAACCTTAGCATAACAACACCAACCTTCTTGTATTTTCCTATTGCAGTATTTGTCAAATCTCCATTCTTCCTGGTGGTCTCTCAAAGCTTTCATTTCAACTTTGGCTGCTTTTTCACACACTCTTTGTGTCCTTCTTGCTCTTCAATGTTATTGAAAAGTATCAAATGGTTGCCAAAAATAGGAAAAGTGGAAAGGTGGCGCTTTATAAAGTTAAGTGATTAAGCAAGAAGGAAAGGATCAGTGCCAAAGTTCTTAGGAAATAAGAAGATAAAACCAGTAAGTGCAGCCAACAATGAGGGGAAGGAAAAAGTCATTACTGGAGTTGGTTATTCGAGAACCACAACACAAAGCTTTATCCAAGATATCGGATTCTATTATTGGATTCCTTGAACTGAAAGAAAAGCAGAAGCATCTGAACTAAAACAAAAAGAAGAACTGGTCTGTTGCTCCTCCTTTCATATTATTTAATTTTACATTTTATTTGTTTGAGTCTACCTCTAAATTTTGGAGCACTTTATTCTAAAATTGAAAATTAGAAAATGTGATATTCTAATTTCATTTAGCTATAAACAATAATCACCAAAACAACAAGAAATGAAAGCTGAAAATATATAGTTTTACTTTCATGTTTACATTTTAATGACGTCAATAAGTTAACTTTAACAAGCAAGCGATATTACAGCGTTTACTCAATCTATGCTTCATTTTTAAAGGTAAACTGGGAACTAAAGTCACTCATCCCACCACTGGTCGGCTGCCAGTAGTATGTTGGGTCCAGTAGATTTCACAGGCAGATGGAGGACGTGTCCTTTCTGCCTCCTGCAGGACTCACTCACAGCAAGCTAGGACACAATTTAAAGTTATGACCTTTGAAAAACTTTTAAAACTCTTTCCCTGTTATGCTGCTTTTCCTGCAGAACAAGTAAATACCCTGCAGCCCCATCACTTCTCCATAATGCACAGCTGTAAGTCCAGAAAACTCAGTTTGGACATGACAATGCTTCTCTGGTACGACCCGTCAGCTTCATGCCAAACACTTTGTAACATCAGTTCAAATTAATATTTAATGATCTCCACTGGGAATCATGGAGGCTGCAGCAGCGATAATGAGAGAGAAAAATAAACAAAACTATGTGCAGCAGCAGAGTAGTGAGTGAGTTTGAACTTTTACTGCCAATAAGTTTAAAGTTAAACAGGCTGAAGCAAATCAGACTGCTCAAAATAAACGATGTGCTAATTGGCAGGGAGAAATACTTTTAAAGCAATAGATATTACATTTGTAATTCATAACCACATTGGTTCACAGGAAACCATTAATACACACAGCCGGCCATATTAAAATCAAAACAATGCTCAACAAATGCCATAAAAAACACTGTTCGGACAGCAACATTTAAATTATTGAACATGAAAGAATTTTCTCAGAAAGCACCAAATAACTTCTAGAAGGTAAGCTATAAATTTCCATTTTAAAAAATATAAAATTAGGCTGTAATTTCAAGAACAGTCAAACTTTCACTTTTGATGTTTTTTTTTAACTTTTGACCCATTTCTGAACCTGCATCTTTCCTCCCATGTAGCCAAGCTCACCCCCGAGAAAATCTGTAAACAAATGGATATTTCCCTTTCCTCTGTGATATTCAATCGCTCCAGAGGAGATAGACTGTGGGAGACAGTAGTTGTGCAGCCGGCTCAGAGCTGTTTAACTCTGTGACCTTTCTAATATGACCCCAGAGGGCACAGCAACACAGGTCATCTCTGCTGGACTTCAGTAAGGGTCAGCACCACCGCTTACCTTCGTAGAAAGCGGTGAGATGTTGACAATCTGGACGCTCTTTATTTCCAGACAAAGAAAAAACTTTGTCTTTTTGAATGTTTTCACAACTTAAAGGAATGAGATGGGGGGGTTGGCATCAGCAGACCTTAATAATCACAACCACACGTCTAAAACCCTCAACCTGCTGATCAAACACCGACGCACTGAACCAACAAAAAAAATCTCCACGCAACCAAAACATTAAACCTGATTTTATCACATTCAATTTTCAGAGCTTTTCTGTAAAGCTGCACCGCAATGCGTTGCATTATAAGCATTTTGAACATCCTAACTCAAACAGTACAATTATAAAATTGTAAAATTAAACATAGCTAAAATGCGCAACGTTAATAATGATAACGGCTAAAAACACACCAAAAAACTGAAAAAATACTAACAGAACAACTGTATATGTCTGAAATGTATGTTAAAATATAATACTCCTAAAAGCAAACGGCACAGTTACCGAGGGCAACAGAAAAAATGGCGTTGCTGTCAGAGCAACGTAGCAGAACTGAATAAACCAACAAAAGTCTGGAGAAAGAATAATTGAACAAATTTTTGGCAAATTTCACATCTATAATGTTAAAATAAAACCGGGTTACATATACACCGTTACTGTTTACCCTTTGCAACTATGTCACTTAATCATTCGAGGCGCCATGATGGACGTCCGGAAGTGAGGGACAGGAGTTTTATTTTTTTAATTAGGGACAGGAGTTTTATTTTTTTAATTAGGGACAGGAGTTTTGAACAGAGCAACTGCAATTGTTTTCCAAGTTGTTTTTTTTTCCAGTTTATTCATGGCTCCTACTTGTTTGAGTCTGTGAACATAATACACCTTGTTGGAGCTCAAAGAAGGTGGTAAAAAATTAGAAATAGCTAGCTCAGAAACCGAAGCCGCAGTATTTTTCCTCATTAAAAGTTATAACATAAAATGACAAGTTTGGTTTCTATCCTTGTCCGTTTGTGCAGCAGAACGCGCAGCGTCCTGTGGCCATTTTCAAAGTGAAATCAACAAAACAGAAGCGATATTAGATAACAGATGTCTGTTCTTAGTCCAGCTTTAAAGGAGCGCATTGGTTGTTTTGACGTCCATCATGGCGGAATCTGGAGAACGTGACGTCACGTGCAAAAGGTCAATAACTAGAAACACGTCTGAAAGATGTAAACGTTTCCATAAATGGTCATTGCTGTTACACAGCTTTGCTAGAAGAGTAAAAGTTTTTTAAATCTGTGAACACATTAGTTGGTGTCAATAAGAAACATGAAATCTAACCAACCAATAAAAACATGCAGTATCCTAACGATGTGGACAATAAGCATTATGGTCAGTGCTAACTTAATTATGCACAAGTGGACAGGAGATGCCACCACAGTTACATTTTTTAACTCACATGTGGACAGCTGGAGGCATTTCTGTAAATGCTTTTTTTCCCCATTGCACTTATATATAGGAATACATTTCCTGACTGTCCCCAAGCATTTTATGTTAAAAAAATAAAACTAAGTGAAAACAGACCCATGGAGAAGTGATTTTCCCACTTTTTTCTACTGCTGTCCTATTTAAGCTGTTTATAATTCTGTCTTCAGGCTGTAAATTATTATTTTAAACCTTAAATTCTGAAGTTATATATGTGGTTTTCAAAGCGGCTCTTCTAAACTCTTAAAAAGGCAATTATTTTACCATAAACAAACTGATAATCTCTTCTCCATCGCGTATTCAAGATGTTTTTATTGTTTTTTGCACCATACAAAAAACCCACAGCAGTCATTGATGGGTTTTTTCAGGCATTTGCAGTTTTGAAGCCAAATGTAAAGCAACCTTTGTGCCAAACTGTTGGATGTCAAAAGCACCTTCTAATTCCCATGATCTTTGTGTGTTTTTTTAAATAACCATGTTTGTGAACACTGTGAAAATTAATGCCTTTGAGTATTAGTGTGTTGTTGTGATAATAAGGATTTACACTTCATCGCTGGGCCCAAAAGCTGTTCCAGCTCATTCTCAGCTGGAATTATAGGCCTATTACTGTTGGCAACAGAAAGGAGCCGTTTTCATGGGAAATGAAAACCCAACAGTGGCTTGAATTTTAAAAAAAAGGTTTTTTTTCTAGACTAAAATTAAATGGAAGGAAATGAAAAACTCCAAAACGAAAGTCATTATTAGCTCCCTGACGTTCTCCATCAGTCAACACTTTTCTTCACTGAGACGTTTATCCTTCTTTTAGGTATCATGTGTCGTTTTTGCTCATATTAACCGTTTTCTATAAAGGATGCGTCAGTCGCTAAGTGTTTAGCCGTGTCTTTTTTCTGGACAAAACCATTGTTGAAACTATTACTGCTTCTTACTTTGTACACTAATTTTGTTTTTCTTTCTCAGAGAAAATACCCCTGGCATTAAACTGATGCTTTTAGCTTTCTCTGTCTCTTTCATGAAGAATGTGTGTCAAACTCGAGGCCCGTGGGCCAAATCCGGCCCACCGTAGCTTTTTATGTGGCCCTCTAGATTCTAAATGTGCTCATATATTATGTTTTCAATCAAATCAATGCAGTTTTTATCTGTTTACTGCCACATTATATCAATCAGTCCCTCCAGTTTCTTGAGAATTATCGTGGGAATTCACACAAAATCAACACTTTTTTGTACCAACACATAATTAGTACAAATTATGAACTAATTGATGTCAGATTATTGTCCATAATCTATACAAAAAAAATCACATTTATTGTCAGAAATAAGAGCAAATATTTCCAAATTAGTACCACAAACACTTTGATTTTCATTGCAAAAAATTACAAAAAGGATTTTAAAAATCCTGGAGGGACTGAAAAGACGTTCATTAATAATTAGTTTCAGGAATTCATTGATATTTTAACAGTTTGCGATCAGGTTTTATCAATACTTTCTGGCACAACCGGCCCTTTAAGATCTCTCAGGATCTTGATTTGGCCACAAACGAAAATGAGTTTGATGTAGAAAGTCAGAGATGCTGCAATTGAATTTATGTACATTTCATGTTTTTCATTTCTAAATAAAAAATACTCATGGATCAATGTTGTTGGGTCTTTTGTTTTGAGAACTGTTGCTGTTTATTTTTTCAATCAACTTTTATAAATTGCTGAATTTGATGTTCTGTGTTTGAATTCAAATGCTCCAACTGAATGGGAATAGTTTGTGGAATAACTCGGATCGATTCCAATCCAATTTGCAGCAAACTGAATTTTAACTTAGTGACTTTTTACCATTAAATCTATAAAAATTAAAGCTCTGTATTTGTTTTCCTCAAGAAAAGTAAAAGTTCTGTGTAAAATCTTGGCATCAATGTGAGTAAAGTTCCAGTTTATTATTTTTCATGTGTGTTTTCATTTTTAAAAAAATCCAGTCACACACTCGTATTTGCCAAAAGGATAAACCCGCACACACACACACACACACACACACGTACAATATCTCTTCTTCTCCAGCCTCTTCACTGGTCCGCCCTCCTTTAAAAGCTTTTTTAATTACGGCAGCCATTAAAGCTCTTACAGAGTATCTACCACTGCCCCTATGAGCCAGCCACATGCTGGCTTACATGCATTTATGCAACCGCAGGCACACATGCATATAGAGTACACACAAATACAATCACAAGAGATAGCGTTCGGTCCTAAATGCCCCAACCAGACAACCAAACTGGCTCCAGTGGCATTAAATCTTTTTAATCGCGTTTTCCAAAGTCTGGTGTCATTTAGGTTGAAGAGCTGCAAGAACAGAGCAGAGAAGAGAGGAAGGAAAATGAAGGAGAGCAGAAGACGGAGGGAGATAAAGGGCAGCGACGAGCAAAGCAATAAAACACTGTTTCCATGCAGGCCTACAGCCGAGGTGTGTGTCTGCTGCTGGATTGTTCTCATCAAAAACCGAAGAAGTGAGGCTAAATATAGAGGAGCTAACCGGCAGGACGGATGCCTCCGTCAGTAAAACAGATAAGTACGCTTTAAAGTGTTGATTCGCTGTCATAAAAACAGTCAAAAGGAAATCTGGAGTGAGTCTGACCGCATAAAAGCCAAGCTGTTAAAGTAAAATGGATTCAGCAGTGGTGGGATCCAGTCACTGTTCTGCAAGTCACAAGTCAAATCCAAAGTCATTCACTAATAACTTAAATATCCCATTTGAACAAATATGTAACTTAATCAGATAAACTACGTTTGAGAGATAACTTGACTTAAAGTGTTATTTTCCAACAGAATAACCTGTAGGAAAAACTACAGCAGAGTATTAGGGACATTGTAGTCAGGGGGGAAAAAAGGAGGAATAAATTTCTGCCAATTTTGACACCAATTTCAGAAATGTTAAAAAAAAAAAAAAAACTTGAAAATTTTAAGTTTGAAAATTGGCTGGACTTATCTCAAATGTTCTTGAAATAAACTTTGAAATTTCTGTGCTTCAAAAGTCAGAAACAATTATGTCTAAATGGTAAAAAAGATTTTTTTTTTAAATCACATTTTGTATGTTTTTGTACTTCCATTTGGTTTCAACTGCTTCTAAAATCAGCTGAAATGCTTAAAAAAACACAATCGGTTTTTGGAAATAAAATGTTTGTTAAATAAAATAAAAGTCACAAATCAAGCTTAGCCCGTTACCTAGCAACCCCTGTAAAGCCCTGTTGTAACCTAGCAACCCACACTAAGCTCCACCACGTTTGGTCAACTTGTTTTGTATGAGCTGTACAATGGCTGCTGGAGAAGTGAAGTGTTTTTTGTTGACATACAATCCAGAAATCACTTGCTGCATTCTTGTTGGTTGTGCAGGAGGCTCCACTTCTGCTTTTCAAAGATGTACGTCTGTATAATTGCACATCAGTTTGCAGACATTTTCACGTGCGAGTTTAAATATTGAGTTCCCTTCAAATCACAGCCAGCAGCTTATTTGGATTTAAAGTAAAGCAGCTCATTCTGAAAGGAGAACTGACCAGAGTAAAATCTAATTAGAATGATTTTTGTGCAAAAAATGCAAGGAACATGTTTTAACCCAGAGACCGAATCCTAACCTGTTCAAGGAAGTGTAACAAGTCACCTTTAAAGTCAAAGTCAAGTCTAAATTTGTGACCTCAGTCTGACTTTCGTTCACACCTCTGGTGTTTTCACATGTAGAGGTTTAAACGCTCCCCTGCCAGTTCTACCTGCATGAACGCATCATGCAGGTATGGGATGCCAACAGCGTCTGGCCTACATGAGACCCTAATCTAATTGTCACTGTTCATAAAGACGTGTTTGACCCCAGAAACCCAGGGGTCACGCTGGCTTCCTGTTTGGACCAATGGGGGGTCTGACATGCTGCTAGAGCTGCTCTCAGGTTACGCTGCCCTGGCCTGGGAGCCGCGGCGCTTTTCAAACACGTCCATATGTGATGCGGAGCGGCCGGGTGGGGTTCTGCGGAGCCGCAACCCTCCCCACTTCAAAGAGTCCCTGTCAGTCTCATCCCTGGGGGGGATCCTGCTGCTCGCCGCCCCCGGCGCTGCCACCAACGGGTCGGCATCGCGGCGGTTTGTGACACAGGCCCGCCTGAAAGGCCTTGAAGTCTGACACCTTCCCAGCAGACAACCGCTGATGGCCTTTCCTGTGTGTCCCTGACCCTCAGAGCATCCGAGCTGATGGCGCTCCCACTTTGAAGTGCAACCCGAGAAAACCACATCAGAACCACGGCACTTCCTTCAGCCCAGCCGTATAAACCATATGGAACAACCTGCTGTGGCCCCGGCCTTTAAAACGAAGCACTTAAAGCATATGGACATGTTGTCTGTTATCAGCTTAGAGGACCAAAAATGGAGGCAACAAAGCTTGTCTTGTTCTCTGTTCTGCACTTGAAAGCGTTTGGCGAATGATCCTTTAAATGAATGACTTCCATTATGTGAAAACCTATGGATTATTTGTGTTTTTTTAGTGTTTTTATTGATTTTCTGGTTGGCTGAAGTGGAGGTACTTTCCTAATTCAGAAGAAAAAAAACACTTCCTCACCTCCATTATGCATGAAAATTAGATTTTTCTTCCAGTAGTGTTGACTGGATAAAGACCAGACCAGCGGGTTAATTACCCAAAGCCCTAAATACCAATAAGGTTCTCTGCTAAACTCTCACTTTCCAGGAGACGGATTCGAAAAACAACCCAAGCCACCAGAAAGCACCGTCATTAGTAAACGGTGGAGCGTGACCTTTTGACACCACTTCGATTTCTTTACTGACGCTCTGACGGTCATCGCTCATGCTGATTGGATGAACTGCAGTCGTAACAGATTTCAGCCAGAAGGACCTTTGACAAAAGTACAAATGCATTCAGGCTCGGCCCCCCGAGGCCCCCAGCTACAACCGCCCAGGAAATGTTTGAGAGCGGACCAACCAGCCCGCCTGAGGTCAAAGGTTACACAAAAAGTCACTCTAGTTTAAGCTACGCCCTTCGACAAAGACTAAAGGTGAATGTCATGGCTCTCAGTGGGAAACCCTGAGATGTTTATTAATGGTATTAGAGGGAAAGTGGCACAGCTGAACTGCAGAGGTGTTAAAATCAACCGGATCTCCCGCCGATCAGCTCGTCAAACCCAAATAAACAGGAATGCAACAACTTGGTGCCTAACACCTTTGGACGTAAGCAAAAGGTTGAGCAGAGGTCAGCTGGCACGACTCAACTGATCAGAAGCAGATGAGCTGATCATGATGAAGAACCGGAGCAGAAACCGATCAGATGTCACCTTAATTTACTGCCTCTGTCACAAACATGTACAATAATAATATCAAAAGATAAGCAAATAATGAGTCTAAAACATTTTTAATGGTTTGGTTAAGGGTTGTGTAAAGAAGAGGATTATAGACACTGAAAAAAAACTTCTCAGAATTACGACTTCTGATCTCAGAAGATTAAAGTGAATTCTGAGAGAAAAAGTGAAAATTTTGAGGTGAAAGTGAGGAAAAATGTGAGAATTCTCAGATTAAAATCAAAATTGATAAAAGTGAGAATTCTCAGATTAAAGTCGGAGTTGTGAGATTAAAGTGAGAAATGTGAGATTACATTCTAAAATCTGAGAAAAGTGAGAATTCCCAGATTAATGTCAGAATTCTCATAACATTTTTCAGTGGCTCCAACCCTCCTCCATAAATTAAAGAGTAAAGCTGGATTATTAATTCCTTTAATGTTCAAAAATTCTTTTAATCCATCGCCAGATGTTAACAGGAAGTTAGCATCACAATAAACATGACATATTTTAGACGTGTTATCTAAATCTCAGTTTATATAAAGCTATCTAAACTACGGTAGCTTAGATAGACAGCGAAGCTGATGGAGAGCGGCGGGAAACCTTCCCTGCTGCTGCGTCACAAGCGAGGCTAAAACGGTTTGGGTGGAGCAGAGCTCCATCCACACGAGTCTCTCTGTCAGCTCTTTAATGAGGCAGGAAGAAAAAAGAAGAGCAAAATTACAATATGTGTTGCACTTCCTTTCTGAAACTCAATTAACCCTAGTGGGATAAAGATGGAGGAACGCCCTTTAACTTGGGGAATTAAAAACATACGTAAGCTTTGAAATGCAAAAAACTTTAAAAACAAAAGACCATTTTAGTAAAAAGAAAAAGAAATTGGAAGAAAACGGGGATCCTTGTCCTGAAAGATGCTAAATTTTAAACCTCTCTTTATCTACATGTAGGATATTTTCATCTGTGATCCCATGAAGTTTATTCGTTTCTGTTTTCAGGCAGCGTTCCTCTCCTACAGAAAGTTATGGATCAGCAGGGGGACACGGCGACGGCCTGGCCTGTCACCGAGCCGCTCACACGGATCAATCGGTCTATTGTTAGCTTCAAGTGCCTCATATATTTATATCTCTGCAGCTCCAAGTTCACAGCCGGGCAGGAAAACGGTGTGCAAAGAGCTGAGCAAGAGGCAAAAGCAGGAAATAATTCTGGATTTTCACATTATGTTCTTCCTACAGCCACGTTGCTATAACCTACTGTATGCGGTTGGACTGGAAGACGATAGAAACAAATATTTGCTGATTTTAAGGGAAATTAAATCAATGGAGCAACAGCAGCTTAACGGTTATGATGTATTAAGTTTGGTTACAGCGCCTCCCAGTGGCTGATGGTGCTGCTCGCCTCTAAATCTCACCGGGATATTTATATTTTTACATTATGCAGTTCAACAAACGTCTTAAATTAGATCAATTATGTTTCTAAGTTTAGGCAAAGCGTTGTAAATGTAAAAATGAATCATAACACAAAAACATTACATTCACTAATCTTAGCGATTTTAAGTTATTGTGCAGAAATCTGGAGAAATAATTACAAAACTACACTAAAAACAATACAAGACTACAAAAAAGAGAAATAAAAATAATCCATAAGGCCGGATAATTAAAACAAAACACACACAAAATCTAAATTATTAAAGTTTGTAATTGTTTACAAAGCCAAAAATAAACTATTACTGGAAAACATTCAAAAATTGTTAAAAACCAAGAACATTTATAAGTTAACAGGGGAATTAAATTTAAAATATGCTAATTGAATACACATAGAAAACTTGCATCAGTGAGAGAAGACAAACTGTGGAGAAAACAGAATATTAAACTTAAACAAGCATAAAACTGTTCAAATTATCACATAAACATATGAGTATTGATTGATATAATTTAATATTATCATTAGTAAATTATTATTGAAGTTAGTTTTGTGTTTTGGTGAAATATGGCCATCCGCTCCAGTTAAAATATCAAATATCCAATAAATGTCTAAGATGCTTTACAAGCTTGAAATGGACTGAAAACTGAAACGTTTCTTACATGAAAGTTGAAATTTTGCCTTAATTTCTGTTCAGTTCGCTTTTCAAATTCTGAATAAAAGCAATATTTTTTACAAGATATTCTCAGTCAAGGCATTTTCTGCTTAATCAATATAAAATGTTAAAATATCTGAAATGGAAGCAGCAAGAACAGTAAACTAATTAGATCAAACATTATCATTTAAATACAAAAATCCAGGACAAATAGACAATTTCATTTCTGTTTTTAGCAAAAACAGAAATGAAAGGTGCCACTCAGCTGTATCACATTAGAGGATTGTGAATGTTACACTATATCACATTTTTTAAATATACATTCTCCTGAAATTTACCCTCTTTATTTTAAATGTCATCTTTGTTTTAGCATTTATGGCAGGAGCCCAAACTGGAGGAGTGGAGGCTTAATGAAAACAGTCCAAATATAAAATAACCAAAACATCAGAGTAGCAAAATCTGGAATGAAAGAAAGAGAAAACTCCAAAGCTCTGGAAGAAAAATAAGCAAAGGATAAAGGGCTAAAAACAGCAGAGAAACTAACAGTAAATGAGGAGGAGATGCATCAATCAGGATCAGGTGACTGATCATTTAATGATCGCAGCTGTGGGGGAAGACGGAGCTAGACTTAATTTAAGAAATTTCTGAATGCAACAAATGTTAAGCAGGACAAAAATCCAAAGAATATCTCAAAATATCAAACCAAAAGGTGACACATCCAGCGGTCAAGAGAAAATAACCTTCAAAAATAAAAATAAAAATACAGCAGTCAAAAGTAAATCAAAACGCAGAATGATCAAAGCATAAAAATAAATCCTAAGGATCATGACAGAAATACTAAAAAAATAAAATAAAATCTGTAATAGAATTTTGTAAAATTATAAACTGATCCGGTTTTTCACTAACTGGCGTAAAATTAAACATTTTTACTTTCAGGGAATGTTTAGATTTTTTATATCTCATGAGAAAAAAATAAATGACAGACAGTTCAATGTAAAAGTTTTGTTTTATTTTATGGAATTTGGATCAATATACAATCAACCACTACAGATAAATCTACAGCCACCGGAAATGACAGGATTTTTGAACGTAGACAAAAATAAAACCTCAACACTTTTGGGGATTTATCAGGACTCACTGCATGCAGCCCCACAGTTCACAGGATGACCGGAGGTTTGTCCAGCAGCAAACTGTCCTTTCACACCGGATGCAAAATAAATGTGAAATTTAATTTTGGTCATTTTGAACGCAGGAGTTTTGTTTGGGTTTGCTTTTTTAACAGGCCTCATCTGGGCTTTTTCTGTAAAAAGATACAATTATTAACTTAACGTAACATAAAATAAAAACATATTAAGCAAGTAAAACTTAAAAGGTCAGGTCGTTGTGAACACTCATATGGAAGTAAATATGTGCCATCAGAATTTGAATAAAAAATGCCTCTGAAATTTGAATGTTGTATATTAGTGCTTACGTTTTCAGTGTTAAAATAAATTCAGAATATATTTTTAACCTAAAAAAAATTCTGTGTCATTATTTGTACATGATTGCAATTTTCATTTATTAAAAAGATTCACATTCCTATTTCAAAGTGATCAAATTTTCAATAAACATATTTTTCACAGTTTAAATTTTCAGTGTTAAAAAATTCAGCATATAAAAAATTTCAACTTTTCAAAATTCGAATGCAATATTTTCAGTGTCCTCCAATTCAACTTGCTCAAATTCGCTGTCTCAAATTCAGCGTCTAAAAATTCGCTGTAAAAGTGGCGAGGTTACTTCAGGTCACAGACATTAGCAATGGATGTCAGATTCCAGCTCCCAGCTAATCACGTGACGCAACCGTCATATTGAAGAAATACCAGCGTCACCGAGGCTGGCGACCATGGAGGCGACCGCAAATCCAACGGTGAGTTTAATGCTTTCATATTTATGTATTATATTTTATTTTGCGCATGAAGTTTGATACATTACCTTAAATCTTGATTTAAAACACGGGTTGGGCCGTTGTTAATCTTACACCATGTAGTGCTAGCATATTACTTCTCGCTACCTACTAGCCCCCCCAGCCCCTCCCCGCTGCCCCACACCCAATTTACCCCGTTTTATTTCTAGAAGAAATACCACTTGCGCCAAGTCTAGAATCTTGAAAGAGAACTGATGGGTGGCGACTTTCTGGGTTGTTTGATGTTGTCTTAGGTGAGACGGAGACAGGCAGTCTTAGTAAAGTGTAATTTTTCAGGAGATGCTACCGCTAACGTACTAAGCTAATATGGCTGCCTTGTATGCTTCAAGGAGGGGCTGTGAACACTTCCGACATTAATTATAACCACAACCGCATTCTGTTCAGCTACTGTATTGTTCAGATGACTTCATTTATGAATTAATTAAGAAATTTATTGTCAGTATAACATCATCCAAAACACTGCTTCTCTTGATATACAATATTAATTTACATTATTTTCTTTCTTGCTTTTTTCCCCTCTGAGTCATTTGTGATGTCTTTTGCAGCTCGAAGGAGAATCCAGGCTCTCTGATACTCAAATGGAAAGAGTACAGAGCTTGGCATATTCATGGGACCTTCTTTGCCCCACAGAGAACAATAGGAAGTGGCTTTTTGAGAAGCTGTTACTTCATGCAGTGAGTCAGCATTCATTTCTACTGCATGTATTTTTTTCTTTAACTTATGTTTTAAATGACATTTTATTTAAAATCCAATTTTGATACACAGAAGGATAAAGAATTGTGCAGGTTTACCATTGTTTTAACATTTTTGAAATAGTCTGGCACCAATTTATCTTAAGTGTTTTCTATAAACAATCAAAGGTAAGAGGTAGAATCTTTCAAACAAATTGTTTTATTTCAATTTCTTTAGATTGCCTCACAGACAAATGACAGCTTTTTAAGCTTACGCTCCTATCCTGAGGAACAGTCTCATACTTTCTCTGAGGTCTTGCAAAACTCAAGTGATTCACTTTTAAAGATTAATCTTTTTACATTAGTTGTTAATTGTAAAGATTGTCATATCTTCAGTGTCACATGAATTACATTTTTTTATACACATTGTGTTTTACTGTATACTGCTTTGATCCCTGTTATTAGTTTCGATTACCAGAGCAGCACAATGACTGTAATGAAATGAGTTGTTTAGAAATAAACTATTACCATTTTATAAAATAGGTTCTTGGACGCGTCGCAAGACAAATAAAGCAGCTTAGACGAGGCTTGAAAGAAACCCCAATATGGTCACTGGAAACTCGGCGGCCTGTTGCTGTACCGCTGCTTTTTCCAAGGGAGGAAGCCTCCCTGTGTCCAGAGGTATATTTAAATAACTGGAATTATGGTGTTGCATCTGTTATTGTTTTAATGAAATGCCTTTTATATAAAACATTTTCTTTGCAAACTTCTGTTAAACACAACGCAATTAGTTTTTTCTACTAAACTTAGGTGGTACTTCAGCATATCACTTGGCCAGAAACAGATGACTGAAGTGATGAAGATGACGACTGCTCAAAGGAAACCAGATGCCACATTTCAGGATATCTGAAACAGTTAATTGCAAATGGTAATGTTACCAGTGTCTGATTGGAGATTTTCAGATAACTTTTCAATGAAACATCCCTGTAGGACAGGGGTCACAAACTCCAGTCCTCGAGGGCTGCAGTCCTGCAACTTTTAGATGTGCCTCTGCTGCACTACACCTGAACAGAATAATTAGGTCATTAAGGCTCTGGAAAACTGATCTACACAAGGAGGAGGTTATTCAGCCATTTCATTCCAGTGTTTTGTACCTGTGGCACATCTAAAAACTGCAGGACTGCGACCCTCGAGGCCTGGAGTTTGACACCCCTGCTGTAGGAGAATTCTTTTCTTAGTTGCTTGCAGTGGTACCTCACAATTCAGTTTTAATCTTAGCTCAAAATTCAAACAGTTGAATTGCATGCATGTTTGTGTGTTCTCTCTGTGCAGTCTAGCTCTATCTCAACATGTGGTTCCAGAACTGATGTGGATTTTAATAAAAAGTAAAACTGTCTTGAATATTTCCAGTTACTTTAGTCTTACAAACATACTAAGTTATCCATATGTTGCGGATGTATGATAAATTAGAATTGAAAATGTGATTGTGGCTTTGTTCTCTTCCAAAGCCACACCACCTGAACTGAAAGACATGATCAAATTCTGGACCGGATAGGAAAATCTGCCGTCAAGTCTGTCTGTGGAGATTGTTCATGGAAAATACCCAACAGCTGCCACTTGCTACGAAACGCTAAGAATTCCTTGTCACTACAGGAGTTACAAATCTTTCAGTGATGAGTTGTTAGCATGTATTTGCTCTACGCAAACTGGCTTTGGCTTGCTTTGAATGATCGACCTATTAAAAAAAAAAAACTCTACATTTAAGCTGTAGCAGTTCTTTGTTTGTGAAGCAGCTTTGTTAAAATGAAAGTTTTGTTGAAATGTAGAATCAATTCAATTTTCTGATTTTGTCAGATGATTACATATAATCATATGTATTGAACATGTGATTCAATACATATGAATGTATTGAATTCATATTCATATGTATTGAATATGAATTCGATACATATGAATGTATTCATTCATATGAATACATTGAATGTATTCATATGAATGAATGATTACTATGTAATACATATGATACATAGTAATCATATGTATTACTCATTAGAGTACCGTGTTACTCTAGTTCCTCTAGTTTTGTCACATTCAAAACTAGAGGAACTAGAGTGACAATGTTCAGAGTAGGTATTTCATTTCTCTGAGTCAGTACTGTTTGTACATGCAGTTTTAAATATGAAACTGAAATTGTTTTTTATGCAAAATTTTATTGAATGTACTTAGATGAGTTCATATATGCTTGAAGTATTAGAAAATAAATTACATAAGACAAACAAAACTTTTTTCTGATTCTTGTAATGCAAGAAATTTAAAGTCCTAGAACAATGTACAAATGTACCTACTAGGTTCCTTTTGAGTAAAGAAAAAACAATCAAATTACAAATTTAGAACATTTTAGTTCTTAAACATGTCTACCATAAAGACACTAAAATTCACCTTTGTGGTAACATGATCAGCATTTTGCTTTACATTTCATAAATGGTGAATTTTGAAACTGGTACGGAAGCTTATTGCTATAATCCAGGGGGAAAAAATCAAGCGCTATCACGTTATAACGTCATACGTATCTTATTGAAACGTGATAGTTATCCTGTTAAAACATGATATGCATCTTGTATAAACATGATAATTTTATGTCCAGGAAGTGGCGGTATTATGCTAGGCTAGTACAGTGGCTAACAGGACTTGGTCGAGTTTCCCTTCATGTTTAGCCTAAAACACGGAGATACGGATGCTGCTTTGCACTGTGGTTGAAACCAATAATAGCATGCACACTCTGAGCAGGATCCTAAACAGAACGGGACTGCACAGAAGGAAACGTCAGTCCGATCCTCTAGCTGTGGTGGTGATCCTAACTGATTCTGGATTTGAAAAAACTAGTTCTTGAGTGCAGATAAAGTCCAGGAGATCCAGATCCAGGGGCATACGTTCAAGAACATACTCCAAATGATCACGGAGTCTATCAAAAATATGATCCAGCAAAAGTTCCTTGAAAAGAGAAAAAACAAAAAAACATGTCAAAAAAATTGTCAGTAAATTAAAAAAGTACTTTCAAATCAGTAGGTCAGTATTGAGAAATCACAGTAATATAAATTAAATTATGATATTTAATCTAAAATAAGTTAACAAATGTACTTACAAGCATATATTTTTCTTGAAAATGAGGTAAAATCAATTGAAAAAACAAAGGGAGTTGTTTATAGTGTTGCTAGGTAACAGAACGAGGTTTTATACCACAAAGTAAAAAGAATGTAAATTAATATTGTATATCAACACTTGTCAGATAAGAAAAGCAGTATTTTGGATGATGTTATACTGACAATAAATTTCTTAATTAATTCATAAATGAAGTCATCTGAACAATACAGTAGCTGAACAGAATGCGGTTGTGGTTATAATTAATGTCGGAAGTGTTCACAGCCCCTCCTTGAAGCATACAAGGCAGCCATATTAGCTTAGTACATTAGCAGTAGCATCTCCTGAAAAATTACACTTTACTAAGACTGCCTGTCTCCGTCTCACCTAAGACAACATCAAACAACCCAGAAAGTCGCCACCCATCAGTTCTCTTTCAAGATTCTAGACTTGGCGCAAGTGGTATTTCTTCTAGAAATAAAACGGGGTAAATTGGGTGTGGGGCAGCGGGGAGGGGCTGGGGGGGCTAGTAGGTAGCGAGAAGTAATATGCTAGCACTACATGGTGTAAGATTAACAACGGCCCAACCCGTGTTTTAAATCAAGATTTAAGGTAATGTATCAAACTTCATATGCAAAATAAAATATACTACATAAATATGAAAGCATTAAACTCACCGTTGGGTTTGCGGTCGCCTCCATGGTCGCCAGCCTCGGTGACGCTGGTATTTCTTCAATATGACGGTTGCGTCACGTGATTAGCTGGGTCCTGGAATCTGACATCCATTGCTAATGTCTGTGACCTGAAGTAACCTCGCCATTTTTACAGCGAATTTTTAGACGCTGAATTTGAGACAGCGAATTTGAGCAAGTTGAATTGGAGGACACTGAAAATATTGCATTCGAATTTTGAAAAGTTGAAAGTTTTTATATGCTGAATTTTTTAACACTGAAAATTTAAACTGTGAAAAATATGTTTATTGAAAATTTGATCACTTTGAAATAGGAATGTGAATCTTTTTAATAAATGAAAATTGCAATCATGTACAAATAATGACACTGAATTTTTTTTTAGGTTAAAAATATATTCTGAATTTATTTTAACACTGAAAAAGTAAGCACTAATATTCAACATTCAAATTTCAGAGGCATTTTTTATTCAAATTCTGATGGCACATATTTACTTCCATACACTCACCTCTCCCAGCAGGTGTGCGCAGGCAAAAACCTTCCCCGGAGTCCTGGGAACGTCTTATTAGTTCTTGGACTGAACCACACCCAACCTGTCAAGTCTCGCGTTTTTTCCGGGAAACTACCAGATGTGACCTCCGCTCCAGTCGTGCTCCCGCATTAATATTTTCCCGTAAATATCCCGTCTTGTGCAGGGGAACACAAAATCACACACTAAATCTTACCAAGTATTTTTGTCCAGTTTCTAGTGCAAATATCCTATTACTCTTGAAATAAGACAAAACTAACTCAAGTAACTTTTCAGCAACACATAGGAGTTTGTTTTAAATCAATAATTTCTTAATATTGATTTTTTTAAAAGTATTTATTCCATTGGCAGACATTTTCCCATATTATAAAATGTTTTAATGCCAGAATGCATTGATAAAACCCACTAAACTGTTAAAATATCAACGAGTTGCCGTTTGTTTCAGCATTTCTTAAAATTAAAATGTAATAATATTTAACATTTTCCACACTGGCCAGCCAATCTCAGATTTTGCAGTCAAAATTAGAGATTTTGTGTTGCTAATTTAGAAATATAGAGTTTTTATGATATTTGCGCTAATGTATGATGCTAAATGTGACTTTTTATTACTTGCTGTATCGATCGTGGATTATGGCTTCACATCAGGTAAATCTGAGGCAGAAGTCACTTAAAACCAAATATTTTTGGCCAATTTTAAGAAAAAATTGCAGTAAAAAATTCGACACGTTATAACTGAAATAAGCTGCCAGTGGAATTAGTACTTTTACATGAATACTAAGGAATGATTTACTTAAAACAAGCTCCCATATCTTGCTGAAAAGCTACTTGTAGGTTAGTTTATAGGAGTGTACTTATTATTTCAAGTGTACTAAGATATTTGCACTAGAAACTGAACAAAAATATTTGATAAGTTTTTGTGTTTTTGCAGTGCACTTCCAAGACGAGCATGTAGTCAGTGATGCTGCGGGCCTGTTTGAGTGTCTGGAGTTATTAAATCTGAGGGAATATGTGACACTTTAAACAGAAATCTCACTTTTTTTTGTCAGATTGAGTTCTTATTATGGAGATTGTTTTAGCCAATCAACAAACGTACCCAAATTGAAGGCAGATTTTTCTAAAACCATCCCAACTTTGGGCTTTGTAGCAATATAAAAATGTGAGTATTTTTCCATATTTAGAGGCGTTTTATCTCAGCTTGCATGATTTTCTCCCATACAGAGTTGAGTAGACACTAGAGGGCAGCCAACTCTCATCTATTAACTATGCAACCTCAGCCTGCATCATTTCGCCAAGCTGTCTGTTGCCTGCAGCCCCTCATTCAAACAGAATCACACTGTGAAATAGGATTACGTGTCAAGCAATGCAATGATTGAGCACAATTGTTGTGCTTTGGCAGCATCAAGGAATAAAAAGGAAATACACAAACATGGATTTCCTGTTTGTCACGCTGATGTGAGTCGTCTGTGAAACCACATTAAGATAAGTCGATCCTTGGTGTCAAATGATGGGCATCTTACCATCCACACTTCTTCCTGGTTTTATAAAGATTTCTTTTTTTAACCAAAGTAAAAAAAAAAAGAAATAGCATTTCCTTGTCTGGTTGATCCCCAGAGAGCATCCAGACTGAGTTATTGCCCTATAATTATGTGCAGGAGTGAAAGTGTGTGTGTATAAATGAACGTGATCTGTTTTAAAAGGAGTTTTACTAGGGTTGCTGTTTCCTCAGATTGTGGATTTGGGACTGGATCTCCCTTTATGGGTTACCGTTTCCTCCACGCCCGAGCAGGCTGAAGAGGCTGATTCGAATTATACAAAGACACGTTTAGCAAAAGAAAAATAATAATAACAGAAACAAAACGAGGGGTGGAGATTAAGAAAGCTTCTTAGCCTCATATTTCATCAACATCTCCTGCATGCTGATGAGCTGCGGGTTGATGCGTCTGCATGCAGGCAGGATTGAAAAGGACGAGTCTCTGAAAGCTTCCTGTTTCAAAACCCTTGATGTCTTGGTCAGTCTGGATTGGCAGGGCGGCCATCTGCAGCCTCAGAGGTCAGCTCCCCTGGTATGACCCCCGAGGAACCAATTAACCCCTGATCTGAGATCAATTAACCCATGCTCTGCACCTCAACAGGATAGCATCAATAAAGAGCAAAAACAAGTTGAAACATTCAGTTCTTCCTGAAAACAAAGTGTAAAAACAACCCTCATCTAGTGTTTAATTAAGCAGAAATTTAACTGTTGAGAAATAACCAACCTGCGTAGTGGTATCTCACATTTCAGTTCATTAAATATCCTTAATGAATGTCTTTATTAATCACACCTGACTGAGGTGGCGGACAGCGGCTCATCTGAGTCTGCCACGTTTGTCAATATCCTCTTCAGCAGAGCTCTGGATCAATGGCTGCCCTGAAACGACGACAGACAGCCTGATTATTAGATGCACGTTGTGACAATGTGTGGAAATCAGCCTGGAGGTTGATGAGGAAGAAAATACTCAAGACTTTGTGATTTCTATGGATTTTATTTTGCTACTGCAAGAGTCTTATTGGGATCTTGTGGACCAACACAACACAAAGGAAAAGGATGCATGCTATTCAATTTTATGCTAATAAAAATCTGAAAAGTGTGTTGTACACCACTGAATATAACCTAATGTAAGCAATAGTGTCTGTAATGTATACCCAACTTTAAACCCAGCTGTTCTGTCAAATCTTCAGAGGTTTGTAGAGAACAAAATGGATCATGAAGACCGAGAAACAAGAAGGTTTATAAGAAGTTTGACTCAAAGTTAGTTTATAAAATCACAACCCAAGCTTTTAACTACTCAAAATCGTGTCATCGTCCAAAAATCTGTCTGGCAAAACCTACCAAGACATCGGCGTACACCTAAACTGATGTCAGGATTAACAGGAAAAACAGTCACTTTTATTTTTAATTTCATTAACACTAAATATGGAATAATTCATGTACCAACTAAAACTTATTGACCATTTGTATTTAATCGTTCAATGCGCCGTGACGGAGGTCTGAAGTGAGGATCGGGAGTATTGAACAGAGCAACTGAAATTGTTTTCCAAATTTTTTTTTTTACCAGTTTATTCTTGGCTTCTACTTGTTGGAGTCCAGATAATTTGTCCTTTAAAGTAACACACCTGGTTGGGGCTCACAGTTGGTGGCATTTACAAAAGTTTGAAACAGCTAACTGAGGAACCGACCCAAACCTCCTCTCTACTGACGTGTTGATCAAATTACTGACTTTACCTGAATTCACACCACATGATTTATATTATTATGTCATAAACAACGTTTCCCTTCACACCGGAGCGGCATTAAAAACGCACAGAACACGAGATGCTAACCAGTTTTTTCCATACATGCTAGGCTACATGACGGCACTGTCTCCATGGTTACCAATGTCTAGTCGCAATGCAACATGTGATTTCTTTTCTCTGCAGCCGACCGCGCAGCATCCTGTGACCTTTTTTAATGCCAAATCAACTTAATAAAAGCGACATTAGGCCGCCAGATGTGCGTTTTTTGACGGGCTTTACAGGAGCGCAAAGGTTGTTTTGGCGCCCGTCATGGCGGAGTGGGCGGAGTTTCGAAGAGAGTGACGTCACGTGCAAAGGGTCAATAATATCTGCTCCCTATTCACACAGAAAGAAAATTCATCAGACTGTTACAGACAAAAAATAAAAAATACGCACCAACGCCACATCGCTTTATTGTAATTATTTTTATTATATTGTTCTGTTTCACCGTTAAAGAGACAACATGTGGAAGAAGCAAATAATTAACACTTCACATCACCCAGAAACACACTCCTCGACATGGTGGTAGTGGAATCATGCTGTGGGGATTTAGCAGAGACAGGGAGGCTGATGAACAGAGCTAAATGCAATAAAATATGTTTGCAAAAGACTCCAGAGAGAAGTGCAGGCTGACCTTTCACCCCACACAGCTGAAATGAAATTGTTTACTTCAATGTTTATTCATGTGCTGAACGCTACTTATACTTTTGCGAAACGTAATGTATTCACTGACGGAAATGTATGCAGGAAACTACAGAAGAGGGCACCTTTGGGTTAAACAACTGCTGGAATAGAGAAGCAGTTCAGAAAGGAGAGCAAATTCTTTCACTATTGACTGGAATAAGTAAGAGATGGAAATAAAGTACCTGGAAAAGGTGAAGACTGAGATGGGAGGAGAGTAATTGAGACAAGGGAGGGAGGGAGAAAAGGCATCTGATGAAGAGGGGGATATGCACACACACACACACACACACACAGGGAGAGAGGGAGAAAAGAAACTGCTAAAGCGTCTGTTCTCTGTTGCCAGTCTCAGCATCGCTCAGTTTGTGCAGGAGGCTGCAGCTCCTTCCTCCAGGATCTCTACCAGCATCACTCTCAGCTGGGATCACTTCATGATTTCTTCTTCTTTTCTTCCTTTTTTTTTTTTTTTTTTTTTTTTTTGGTAAATGGATGACAACAGCCAACCGTATATAACTGGATTTCTCGCAGCTGAACTAATTTGAGTTCAGACACGGGATCTGGAGAGGCGGGGGGAGAGATCAGACAGACCAGGGCGCTGCAAGTCCGCTTCTTGTGTTGTTTGTTTGCGGGAGCAGCACTTCATTGTGCCTTGGATATGGGACCGTGCGGCAGCCCAGCGGGATCCGGATCCGGTGCCGTGGGAAGCGCGTCCTCCTGAAGCAGGAAAAAGACCCTCTGCTGGGTTTTCTTCTTCTTCTTCTTTGATTTTAATTATTCTCTCAAGAGAGGGGCGGCTTTGAGATTTACTCGCCGGAATGATGCGTCCCAACCGCGGCTTCATCCTGCTCCTCCTCAACGGAACCGCTTGTTTGGTAAGAAAAGAGTGGGAGTGGGCAGAAAGTCACACTTTGCTTTCCACGCACCTTTCGCTGTCCCCCCATGCGTGGCGCGCGCACCGTGAGCTGCTTCGTTTCGATTTGAATCCACAAAAACTTCACAACTTATTCGAACATGACAGATTTGCGTGAAACGTGCAGCTGTTTCTTTGTGCCAAGATGCAAACGGAGTCATTGTTTGTTTTGTTGGATGCTGAAAATGCTGATTTTCATGTTATTTTTCTAATTAGGCAGAAAGCAGGGCTGAGTTCGGCTCCGGACGGGCAGCTGCGCTGACATTATTCCCAGGAGGATTACGGTGCCGGGCGCGTTTTGGGTCCCAACCTGTCATCCATTCTGATGTTTGCGCTCTTTAACAGAGCGGCGACACATTGTAATATAGTCAAATAAAGTGCAAAACGAAGGTGAAAATGGAGAACTTTTAATGAAAAACACAGATTATAAGGACGCACGTTTTATTTACCAAAGTGTTGCCAAGATGATCAACTTACCTCTTTGTAAACAAAAGAAAAAAAAATACACATTTTAATTCAAACTAATTGCAGCATCATAATCATACAGTGTGACTGATGAACAAAGACCCAAACTGTCTGAATCCAAAAGGGCAAAACCTGCAGCGCTGAACTCAGAATAAACGCTGCCATCCTTACATAACCTGCAATCAAATTTAAATCGCCCACTCCTCTTTCATGCTGAGGGATTCAAACGCAGCTTTCTAATGAGACCACAGTTCTGGATCCACTGGAGGAAACTTGAAAACCATGGCTGTGTTGGGAAACCCCTGGGCTGCCTGCAGACTCTGGAGAAGCTGATGAAGGATCTGCTCCGTTCGCTCATCATCACCTTGTGATTGAGATTCTTCTGACTTGCAGCAGTAAGAAAGTTTTTCCCGCTCCCTGAAAATCTGGGAAGTATTTCCCTTTGTCTGCTGCCTTTCTCCCAGTAAAGTGACGAGCTTTGTGCTCTTGTCATCTTTAATTTCTGGGCTTTTTCCTCTCCGCCCTGCCAGACCGTGTTTCTGACTGAAAACATGACGTCTCCCAGCAGGAGATCTGCACTAATTCATTAGCTGTGACATTGATAAATTAGGAAGGAATTAATATATTAAGTAATTCCTTTTTTTATGCAGCAGAGGAGCACTTAATAATATAATCACATAAACCCACTCTGCATTAAAAATTCTGATTTGGATTATTTTCTGTAGTAATTCCCAGACAGGCTGGGTCTCCAGGGATCCTTCGCGAGCGACGTCTATTAATACAAGGTGCCACTCCGCTTGTTGTTTATATGATTAATGATGTGTTTCAAATGCTAATTCTCCCTGTTTGAATGGAGGGTTATGAATAATCCAAACCATCTGAGTTGTATAATTGACTACTTGAGAAATTGTTTATTTTTGGCAGCGTTTTGTGTTATTCTTCATCAGTGAGCTGTCTGGATTTGGAGCGCCGATGTGCATATATGAAGATGATAATCTGTGGAAGATTTGGGATGACAGTTGGATATTTAGCAGCTCCAAACACAAAGCAAGCATTTCACATTTACTATGAAAAGTTTCCAGCTTAATTTACACTTTCTGTTCATATCACAGAATGCAATAGTCATTAAACACTAGATCAATAGGGCTTTACCAGGCCTTGTTTTAGTTTACTTTGAGGTTTGGCCTTTGTTTTTTATTGTCTGATGTTTTGAATCCAACAGACGCTGAAGGAAATTATATAAAGCTCTAATTTTCATCCAGTTTTTAAAAAAATAGAAAACAGTTGCAGCTGTTTTGCTGATTCTGAAATGAACAGAAGTCATAAGAACGTCTTTGGCCTGCAGTTCAGTGATCAGAGTTAAAGTAAGGTAATTTTATTTATGTAGCCCATTTTCAGCAACAAGGCTATTCAAAGTGCTTTACATGAATTAGAGGAAATGCAAACAAAATAAAAGAAAAACAAAAAGTACTCCACAATTTATAAACTAATAGGAGTTTCTCTGGATAAACAGAAAAGTAAAAGTATAAAACTGCATCCCCATGTTTAATAAGAATAATTTATAAACTAGTAGGAATCTTGTTCTGATAAAACTAAATGTTGCTTCCCCTTGTTTGGTAAGACTAGTGAGGTACATCGAGTTAATTATATTTTTAAAAATTGGTTATCCAAACTATCTGATCCGGTTGATCGGTGCATTTCTTAAAAAAAAAAAACAAACTTCTGGTTTGTCTGTTAAGCAGCTGTGGAGTTAAACCAGAAACGCACAGCTTGTAATCCGGTGCAGATGTAGAGATGAGCAGAAAGAACAGGAGAATGGGTGAAAACAGGAAGGTTTCTACATCTAAACCTGTGGAAAAGCTCCTGGGAAACAGTTGGTAGCCGAGTGCTGCATGCACAGCAGAGTGCAGAGCGGTTCATGGGATTTGGGATGGATGAGGTTAATTGAATGCGACTCTTTCTCAACAAAATGAGCATCTACCAATAAAAGGATGAAGTGCCCTCAAACAGGACACTGAACTCTGCTGGGGAAAACAGGCCGTTTCTACCTGCAATTATTTCAAGATTGCTCCTCTTTGCCTTGAGATGCAGTCCTCCTCCTACTCAGCACGGCAGTTTAAAATGTTTTAATCAAACACGTTAACAGGAGTAGAAACCCTGCAGCAGAGGAACATAACCTTCAGACCCGGCGGCTCTTTCTGCGTCCATTCTGAGCACAATGAGGAATAAAATGTTGTGGAAAGGAGCATCAGGTTGCCTCGCTGTGGCCGTGAGAGTCAGAGCTGCTTTGTTCTGCGTCTGCTTTCTGCTTGCTACATTTCATCCTAATAAAATCTGGATTTCTGTGTTTCAACAAACCTGAAGGTCATAATGCAACATTTTTATATCCAGCTCTGGAGAAACTAAGAGCCCACTGCACTGAAAGCCTCCTGGTTATCGCACCTAATATTGATCTCTGAACTTTTCCTGAGTAAAAACATTAGTATTGTTGTTTCTAAACAAATATGAATTTGCTTTCTTTGCATTATTTGCATCTTTTTCATTATTTTGACCATTTCTCATTTTCTGAAAATAAATACTAAATTTATGCTTGGAATGTCAGAGACATGTTGTCAGTAGTTCATAGAATAAAAGAACAATGTTCATTTTACTCACACATAAACCTATAAAGAGTAAAATCAGAGGAACTGGTCATTTAAAGTCGTCTCTTAGTTTTTTCAGAGCTGTAGGTATTTGGTATCCAGACAACACATAAGACCTTTAGGAACTTGCACTAGAACCGTTTTATTTATCATAATGCATCATTAAATAAGTAATGTTCAGATGCTGAATACTCTGGAGCTAGAATTGAATAAAGTTTATTAAATCAAACATCTTGAAACGAAGAGATTTGGTTAATTTAGAAATATTATTTATGTTATGTTTGAATGACAGAAATAACAGGAGGAAACACGATTTCAAAAGCGAAACTGCTTTAAAACAAAAGCATGTTGGTGGAGTTTGGAAGAGGAGTTGAAAAATGCAATACTATAAATCAATTTAAAACACGTTATAAGAAAAAATATTAAGTTTGATGCAATTTTGAGTTAATAATGTTGTTTACAAATTATATTGTTAATTTAATGCATGCAGCCCTGAAAGTTCATGTTGTAATTATTGAGAAAGTGGCAGATTTTTCTTCTTCCTGTTTCCTTTTGACTTGTTGACAGTGAGTGGTTAGTGATTGATTGATTAATTGATAACAGTTTGCATACAGTTCGCAAAGCAGAGCTACACACTGGGTGTACCTTCAGATTTGTGTGTGAGGTTAAAACGCAGAAGCAGATGGACGATGACTCTAACCACATCGGACTCGCCTCTCCGTTCTGAACTGTCACAAACTCTCAGATTCACGCCAGTCCTCCTGGAGGGGTCAGCCACCTTGTCCTTACAGATACGTCCCACACAAGCAGAAAAATCATCCCAATCCAGAGAAAACCAAACCTTCTCCGTTAACGCTAATCCTGCGCCGGGTCGCTGCTCTGCTGTCAAAGCTCATGAACCTCCTGTCTCCGCCGTATGTCCCACACAGATGCTCAAAGGAAAACAACAATCATTCAAGAGGCATTTCCGCTCAGATTCTGGACATGCTGCTGCACAATGAAACATTTATCTGGCAGAAAACCATCTGACGTGAGTCATCTCTAAAATAAACGACGAGATGCGCTGACGTGGGATCAGCCTTTGTTTTAGAGCATCGGTGTCAAACTCGTGTTGGTTTTGGGCCAAATCCAGATCCTGAATGCTCTTAAAGGGTCGGCTGTGCCAGAATGTATTGATGAAACCTGTTCACAAACTGTTAAAATATCAATGAATTCTTAAAATTACACATTAGTGCGACACCTCCAGGCGCTGCAACCATCTTCTGATGTCTATTTATTTCTCATTTTGTACTATTTATTTCTTTATCTTTGTATATTACGTATATACACATAACCTGCATCTTAACTCGAGTCGAGCAAATCTCAATCTCGTAATCTGTTGATGACAATGACAAATAAATCTTATCTTATCTTATTATTGAACATCTTTTCAGTCCCTCCAGGATTTCGTTATACTAAAATCAAAGTGTTTGTTGTTATAATTTGGAAATATATGCGCTTATTTGTGAAGATAAATGTGACTTTTTATTATTTATCGACTATAATCTGACATGAATTAAGGCTAAGGCAGCTATTTAGTACAAGTGAGAACGTTTTTGACAATTTTTGAGAAAAACCTGCAATAAACCCCCAATTTTTTGCGCGAATTAGATATTAGCGCAAAAAAGTTGTTGATTTTGTGTGAATGTCTGCGATAATTCTCAAGAAACTGGAAGGACTGATTGATATAATTTGGCAATAAACAGATAAAAACTGCAATGATTTGACTGATTACATTGACTGACTAACAACATTTAAGCACACTTAGTGTTTAGTCTGGAATCTAGAGGGCCACATAAAAAGATATGGCGGGCCGGATTTGGCCCACGGGCCTCCAGTTTGACACGTTTTAGATGAATGTAACAGAGAAGAAAAATATTTAGAAATGTCAAAGCTGAGACATGAAAACATCAACAGTCCGGTTTTAAACGCACAACTTACGACCAGATAATGATCACATATGAACCGGATTTGTTTACAGAACGACATGAAGGAATCAACAAGGGCTATCAAACACACAATACACAGTTTAGACAAAACTAACTTAAAAGTAACTTATGAGAAGGATATAGAGGCTTGTTTTAAGTAAATATTTCTTGATATTGATGAAAAAGTTCTGGTTCTGCAATATTAAGGAATTATTGACTTAAATATAAGTTACTTAAGTTAGTTTTCTTTTATTTCAAGTGTACCAAGATATTTGCACAAGAAACCAGACAAAAAACTCTTGGTAAGATTTTGTGCTTTTGCGGTGAGGATTCTTGTTTCGGTTAAAAAGTACTAAAAAACAAATGTAAAAACTTCATTTAAGCAAGTAATGCAATAATCAATAGGTCAATTTTCCCTTCATTGGCTGTAATCAGGTAATCAGCTAAAGTTAAATAAAATCATCAAAACTAACATTTCCAGTTCTTTCCAGCCTTTAAATGTATTAACTTTAGTAGAAAAACCAAGTTTGACCACATACGTTGATGCATATCTAGAGATAATTTTGCAGTCCTTTTATTTTCATGCATCACTGTCACAGCTATAAATTAACCGACAAGTGTTTTGTTCATTTTCATGGTAAATGTTGGATTTAAGCTTCAAATGAGGTTGTATGAGTCAGAACAGGCCAAAAGTATAAGCAACATTTGCAGCAGTCTGGGATTTCCTGCTGAACAGCATTTGGATTTACTAATGCAGGTTGTGCACAAATTGGAAATTTAGAAATTATTTTTATCGGTAAAACAAATTCATCTGCATCAGTCTCATCTCTGATTGTTTTTATTGCAAACTGAAACTGTAAGTAGATTAAAGAGAAAGTCTTTTTCCCATATATACTTACATATATATATACTGTATATATACAGAACATAAAAGTTTCCTTCTCCTTCCTAACTTTCCTAAGTCTGTTACAGTTCTTAGAAAGTAAATCAAATCAGATATGAGTTTTAATACTAGATTTGCCTGATGATGCATAAACAATTTTGAGTCTAATTTTAAAGTCAATGGCGTATGAGTGCCTCTGTGGGTGGAAAGGAGGAGTAACTTCGAGTTTAATCTCAGAAATTTTCTATTTAAAAAAATTACAAAAGAATTTCTGTGCTTGTGAGAAAAAAAATCTCAGAAATTTGTGAGAAAAAAAAAGTTGGAATTTAAAAGTGGAAATTTTTTTACTTTAAAACTCAGAAATTTTTAGGGTTTTTTTAGACAATTTCTGGGATTAATCTCAAAATTTCTGAGCTTTTTTTCTATCAAATTTTAGAATTTTCTTGTTTTTTCTATAAAAATGTCCTAGATTAATCTCAAAATTTCTGGATTATTTGGCAGAAATGTACTCTTTTTTTGAGAAAAAAAAAATCTGAATTTTTTATTTTCTTTTCCAATGGCCCTGATCCTCTTCTGTACATATATTGGATTACAATTGTTAATTTTATCCACATAATTTCCAAAAAAGGCATAATTTTAGATAAACAACGCCCTAAAAAATAAAAAAAATAATCCTAAAATTTAATTTACCCCTAAACAAGGAGGATTTGTTGACATCTGGTCACAATATATGGTTCTTGAACATGTTCTTGTCTTTTTCTTTCATGTACACAAACTAAGCACTCCCAGAAACAAAATATAAACATAGCAAAGTGGTTGAACCACCTGCCTGGGAGGGTAAAACAGCTGGACTTATTCAGAACCACAGCAGGTGTGACCCCAGAGGGTCACTTCATCCCTCCTGGACCGCCGAGTCGGACCCTCCCTCCGGCTTGCAGCCGTCCAGCTGCAGAAAACTCTGACAGCTGGAAGCAGCAAGCCGTCCTCAGATAGAAAACGTTTATGATTTATTGTGGCAATGCTCCCTGGGAGACAAAGCAGTGGAAGGATATCCGTAGGTTGGCGGTTACAGTGCGCAGCTTAAAGGAAAGCGGTGGAACGAGTAGGTGGGACTCCCTGGGGATCCGAATAAACATGCGTTTGACTTTCACACGGAGATGAAGAAGAACAAACAGGAAAATCCTCATTTTAATTTCAGAGCGCTTCAGCTGGAGCTGAGAAGAGCAGAAATCGTGTAAATGTTTCGTGAAGATTCAGAGGGAGTCGATATTAAATAAACTTTTCGTTGTTTCAAGATGTTTTGGCAACTCGACGATATTAGAAACGGCGCTTTGGGATCAGGGGATGCGGGTTTATTGAAGGGGGAACGCCGGGCTGTCAGTGGTCGGAGGGGAGGGAAACCGAAGTGTTCCTGATGCCGCAGGCGCCCAGGCACACGCCGGCCTCCTCTCAGTGTGACCACGACCGTTTGATACCACACCACAGCTAGAGCAGCAAGCGAGAGCCCATTTATATTCTCAATTCTCTGACAATCTGTAAACAGTCAGTTCTGCATGGATGGACCCAGAGCGTGCTGTTCACCAGCGCGCCGGCTGGCCGGCCGGCGACGCTACACTGGTTTTCAGGGTCAGAGCGGTGTAGATGTCAAGAACTGACCTGCAGAGGGAACGTCCAGGGGATTTCAATTAAAAAAGCAGAGCACAGCCACAGAGAGAGTGCGAGGATTTTGGCTGAGTGCACAAATTTTAACATTGATTTCTTAACTGAGCTGAGAATGGACCACTGCAGAGTGAAGGGGAGCAATTACCCCCAAAATTAAAAGAACCAAAAAACTTTGGTTTATACCAAGATTCCCACTTTACAGCGAGTTGAAGCTATAATTTAGAATATTTTAGAACATAATATTGTATTTGCGCAAACAGAGTAGGGTAGAGTATCCAGAAATTTTACTCACATAAGAGTAAAAAGTATTTGGTAAAAAGTACTGAGTAACTGATTAACTTACCATTTAATATTTAAGAATTACATCATCAGATGGACCAAATTATAAAGTTAAGTGGAATTTTTTTTGATAAGAACCAAAATGACAAAAATCCATATAAGTAACAAAAATTAAAATCAGGCAAAATAAATTTTTCCAAATCTCTTTTTTTTTTTCCAATAAAAAAATTTATGAAACTTTAACTAAAACTGCAGGTGTGGTACATTTTTGGCTAAAACATGTTTGGTAGGTAGAAAATCCAGAAATTTTACTCAAGTATGAGCAAAAATACTTCATAATAAAATTACTCAAAGTACAGCGTAGTAAAGATACTCCTAAAAGTAAATTTTTTCCAAAAAAAGTTGCTCAAGTAGATGATAATTGAGTAAATGTAACTAGTTACCACACAACCCTGCATACCAACAATGCAAAAACCATAAGATAGGTTTTAAAAGAGCAGCTTTGCAGATGAAGAAATCAGCCCACATCCACTATGAAATGGAAAAATTAATATTAAGCCAGAATAAAAATGTCAAATACAACACAAATTTATAAGAAGCGATCAAAACCACATACCTTTAAAAATTTGCATAATTTTTGAATGTTTTCTTAAGGTTATTACAAAGTGAATCACCTCTATATTTAAGAGCGTTTTGCTTCATTGCTGTTCTGCGTAATTGTAAATAAAAGTCTCAACAGCGACTTGTTGAATAAGTTTTGATATCAGAATAGTTAGCAAAAAAATCTTTGAAAAACTGTTATCAAATCATTAGCTGAATGTACATACAGTATCTGCACATAAAAGTTCACATTAAATATAAATATAATCAACATTATTACCGAGTGAAAGTTTCTTCAATCGTAATGGAGGCTCGGGTGTCTTCGCTGAATATTGTCTGTTCAAACA
Source organism: Xiphophorus maculatus (assembly GCF_002775205.1). Lineage (NCBI taxonomy): Eukaryota > Metazoa > Chordata > Actinopteri > Cyprinodontiformes > Poeciliidae > Xiphophorus > Xiphophorus maculatus. The sequence continues at coordinate 5,010,008 of NC_036458.1, read as the reverse complement.
ACGGCGACAACTGCTAACGGCAACGGCTGCTCGTTACCTAGCAACCGAATTCCACGGAAGGCAGAAAGATAGCGACGAAAGACAAAACCATATCCTGTTAAGCGTTCTTCAAAATAAAAGACTTCCTCTCTCCAAAATACAACATGGTTTGCGCTTAAATATGTTTCACGTCACGTTTTTGTAATTATGAACGATCGTGTTAAACTCAGTGAATAATAATAATTATGTAAATTATACATATAAGTGTAAATAAGTCACAACTTACAAATAAAGATATACAACAAAAGTTCACAAATATAATCAAGATCAAATGAAGAGCCAATTTGAACAATTTATTATTCTTAGACATTTCTTTTAAAATAATACAATCTTATGGATTGACTTGTAGCGTCACAAACACTATTTCAATATATAACATACAAGAACAGTTAAAATAAACTCTACACAAAATATTAATTGATTTGACCATCTTTTTACATACAAGTCCAATATGGTAATTGGTAATATTTTGTATTTTTGAAGCATAATAAACAATATTAGAAAGATTCACCTACTCTTAGCATCTTTCAGATTATTTCACCTACAACAAGACATTTTTCCAATCATATAAGTGAAATATTAAGTGATTATTAACTTAAAACAAGCATCCACATCTTGCTAAGTTACTTATGAGTCAGTTTTGTTTTATTTCTATTGTACTAAGATATTTGCACTAAACTAGACAAAAGAAACTTGGCAAAATTTGGTGAACCTTGTCTTCTGAGCTGAATGTCTTATTGCACATCTTTAGTTTTATTTCTGGATATATTACTGGTGTTAATATTACATTAATGGCTTTAATCAAGTGAGTTCAATCAGACTCTGCTTTGCCCTGGACTTTGCAGTAAAGAGTCGGGGCGAAAGCGTCCCCTGCCGCCACTCTCCTTCCTCCTCACACCGCCAACTTGTCGATTTCATATAATGTAAAAATTTGATAGGCAATTCAAAGCCCGGCTTCATTCTGAACATACGAAATGAGCTCGGCTCCCCGGGGAGCCGCACACCGACTGAGCGTGTGCAGAATAAGCCGGGCGAAAGGGTTGAGGATGCATAAAGACTGGATGGATCGGGGGGAAGAGTTTCAAATAAAAAGACTCAAGTCACCCACGGCAGACCTTAAGCTCCCGTGACCTCAAGAAGCGAGAGTAAATTATTCATTGAGTCAAATGGCTTGTTTCTGGAGAAATTACCTTTCTCTCAATAACCTCTTCTTAGATCTACACAAGCCGGCGGAATAATTAGGCCACTGCCACTTTCAGACTTTAATCATGCAACGGAGAAACCTCCTGCAGTGAGCATATTACGTCTGGAGGGGGTGAGAGGTGTAAAGAACGAGGCAGTGATAGACACAAAAACCTTAGCTGCTTGTGTTTTAATAAAAAATTAATGTCATTTAAAAGATGAAGCCTTTAGGAGGAAAGTGGAGCGGTTATTGAACGTGTCGGTACACAGCCCAGGCATTTGTTGTGTGTTCATAAATCATTTAACCTGACTCCAAGTGTTTTTTGAAAAACAATAAAAGGAACAACTGACATATCACAACCACACTGTAAAACATATGAAGGTGATTTAACTTGAAAATGAAAGTCCACCTGCTGCCTTAAAAATGCAATTAAAGTCGACAAGAAAATTGTTTCGCTTTTAACTCTGAAATTAAAGTTTATAAAGTTGATTTAACAAGAAGTTTCCTAAACATTGTTTTTTTTAAATTCATTAAGTTTTAACTTAATGGTGCAATTAAACCAAATAATTATTTCACAAAATGCAAGAAAAAACTAGTTAAAGATCACACATTTCTCTATCATCAAATTAAAATAACTTATTTTACTTTAGAATAATTTTAATTTGTTTCAAATTGCGTGAACAAAATTACTGATCTAATAATGAATTTTATTAAACATCACAATGAATACAGCTCAAAAACATTTGGTGTGAGCAGGACATTAAAATAAACATTTTTCCTTAATAAAACACAAGAGTCAGATCAATGTAACGCACATCCATCTCAGCATACAAAAACATGCCGCAAAGCATTCTGGGAAATAGTCTTTTTCTTCTTTCGGTTTTTTTAAAATTCAACTCTAACAAAAAGTTAACACAACTTACTACTGTAAGTTTATTTCTCACAAACTCACAAAACGTAGAACTGGCTAAATTTATTTGCCTTTAAAAGCAGAAGACAGTAAACACAACTAAATGCAGCTCAAATGTTTTACAGTGGGTGGGAAAACCTTCAGACTATCATGTTTCATTTTACTATAATACATTTTTAAAATGCGGTGATGGTGCCATGACGTCAAATATTCACTGTTTTTCTGCAGCTGTAGCTTTGATTCCTGTAGTGGAGACGCAGGGAGGCGTCGTGCTCTTGAACTGCTGCTTGTAAACGCTCCACTTTGATCACCAGCGTCGTCTGTCTGTCTGTCACTCTGTGCCCAGTAGACAGGATGAGAAACAGCAACCTGCCGCCGTCAAACACGTTCACTCTGGAAAGTTACACTGCTAAATATTCTCCATCCTGGATGGTTTACCGTTTTTATTGCTTTTACAAATCAGTCATGATCAACAAAACTTTCATTGACATCAGTTATCAGCTTGATGTCAAATTAATAAAAAATATGGAACATAAAATCAGACTTTGGATAATTATTTATATCTTTTAAAGAGATTATGCAAAATTCACATTTTTGTCCTTCAATTTTGGTTTCTACTCTGAAAAAACAGCCACAAAAACCACAAAGAAGCACATGTGTGAAACTTAAGGTCCGTGAGCCAAATCTGGCCAAAAAGTGTGCTTAAATATTATATTATCAATCGAATCAATGCAGTTTTTATCAATTTCCGGCAAATATATCAATCAGTCCCTCCAGTTTCTTGAGAATTATCGTGGAAATTCACCAAAAAAAAATCAACAAATCCCAGCACTTTTTTGCACTAATGCATAATTGGGAGTTTACTGCAATTTTTCTCAAAAATTGACAATAAACCTTCTCACTTGTACTAAACAGCTGCCTGATCCTTAAATGGTGTCAGATTATAGTCCATGATCTATATAAAAAGTCACATTTGCCGTCATAAATAAGCGCAAATATTTCCAAATTAGTACAACAAAAACTTTGATTTTTCTTGCAAAAAAAAAAATCACGAAATGCTGGAGGGACTGAAAAGATGTTCAATAATATTTAATTTTAAGAATTTATTGATATTTTGAACAGTTTGTGAACAGGTTTTATCAATACATTCTGGCACAACCGGCCCTTTAAGAGCATTCAGGATCTTGATTTGGCACAAAACGAAGATGAGTTTAACACCGCTGCCCTAAAGGGACAGATGTAGTTAGCATCAATATTCAGGAAAGCCGTGGTAATTTAACGATGGTCAACTGGTTTTAGTGGGTAGGTAGTGTGAGAAGAAAATGTTTCCTCACATCATTACAAGGGTTAGCCCTAACCCTTTTGCTAGGCTGTGATTTGTCGCATTAATTGTACATCAGTTGAGTTTAGGAGACTTTGTTTGTCTGAATGATTCATAGCTAAATGTTAAATGGTTTATAAGAAAACAATCTCTGATATAAATAGAAAAACTTGCCAAACTTAAAATAAACCAATTAAAAAGTACTAATTCCATCGGCAGATTATTTCACTTGTGGCAAGACTTGTTTCTCATGTTAGAAGTGAAATAATCTGTCAGTGGAATTATGACTTTTTCTTCCATATAAATGAATTATAGATTTTAAACAAAATCCTTTATCTTGCTTAATAGTTGCTTGTAAGTTAGTTTTGTCCTACTTCAAGTGCACTAAGGTATCTATACAAGAAAATAGACCAAAGATACTCGGTAAGATTTTGTGTTTTTGCAGTGCCAAACTCTGTGCTAGCTTCACATGTGATGTGTCAAGACACGCTGGGTAAACATCGTGTGCATCCAACTCAGACTGGAGGAAACTCTGCATGGTCTGGGTTTGCCCACTGGGATAAATATGAGAGACTTCTCAGGAATATTTCTTTACTCCAGGGAAACCTTGGAAACACACAGAATATATACATATACTGTATATTGTAAAGAAACAAAGTGTGAGTATTATGTAAAATCGATTTCTTTGAGCTTTATCTCATTTTATAATGTTACTCCCTCATCAAATACAGTGTTGTTTTGATCCTGTCATGCATGTTTGATAGATCCCTAAATTCAGCTGTGCATAAATGCTTCCTCTCACAAAGCTGGAAACCTATTTTCACAAAAGTTAGAGCTTCAATCTCTAAATGTTTTTATATGGAGAGCTTTGATAACTGAATACAACATAATTACTTGATTGCATTACAAAATGGCACAAAGAGCCTGGAAAATACATGATATCATCCCTTTAAAAAGGCTCAGTAGTTTGATCAAGCTAACAACTATTGTATTACATTAGCAATGCATAATTTGCTAAATACAAACTGAAAGGGTTTGAAAAGTTTGTAAAACTTGAAAGAACTTGAAAGTCTGATGAAATATATATATATAAAAAATATATTTTTTATTTAAACTTCCTGGACAACACAGAATCTACAACACAGAAAACTGCAAAAAAGGATTTTTTAGGAGCTAAACAAAAAAATGTATTTCCTTGAAAGCAAAATATAAGTAAATGACAACATTTAATCTCCCTTATGTTTTATGTCTGTCTGTCACCAGACTCTGTAAAACTAATCGGACATATATTGGTTAATTCAGCCTCTGATTTCTGCGCTACTGTATATCAACAGTGTGCATCGGTCGAGAAAGGGAAAAAGCGTTAAAGCCGAGTACCTGTCACTTCAACAGGCAGATCATTGCCAGTGGAGCAGGACGGCTTATGAGGATGGCTCTCCTCCTGAACTTCCTGCTGGGAGAAAGGCCCGCGGCCCGCGCTCACTCAGCCTGAGTGACTCACAATTACCACAGCGACGGAGCCACAGTCACCTCCCCTCCTCTCCAGCCGTTCCCCTGACTCACTTAGCGCACATGACAAATGACAGAATCACCCCGAACCTCCGCCCCCGCTCTGAGCCCGACTGCCCGTCGCCCACACTTCGCCTGCAGTACTTAAAGCCCGGATAAGTCTCACCAGCAAAGACCATGAAACGCAGCAAACTTGCGCTGCTGACAGGAATTTGCGCTGGCATTTCCAAAGTGCCATTCCACCATGTGTCTGGCTGATTTGTCATTGAAGGATGACTTGCTGCGTCCTGTTTGAGTGATATAAATACCCAAATCAGCAGGGCCGGCCCAAGGCATATGTGAGTTAACCTTTCAAACCACCGTGGGGCCCCCAAGAACACCAAGTTAGCATGAGTAGCATGATTTTATATATACATCTCTGGAAAACAATAAGAGACCACTTAAAATGATCAGTTTCTCTGATTTAACTTTTTATAGGTTTATGTTTTAGTAAAATGAACATTGTTCTTTTATCCTATGAACTACTAAGAACACGTCTCCTAATTCAGAGCAAAACATTTTTATTTATTTGCAGAAATTAAGAAATGGTCAAAATAATGAAAAAGATGCAGCGCTTTCAGGTCTGAAATAAATCAAAGAAAACAAGTTCATATTCATTTAGAAACAATAATACTAATGTTTTAACTCAGGAAGAGTTCAGAAATATTATTATTAATGACCATGAGGTTTTAAATTTTCTAGAGCTGTATATTTGACTATATATCAATGCTACATGAAATAACATTGAATAATGTAAACTAAATGCTATTAAACATTGAAAATGATTTCTATATTGTTTTATTGTTGGTAGAGAAATAATAGATTAATCTCTTCCTGTTCTTGGCTGCTGCAACTGCTGGGGAAATATAAGAGATCAAACTTCTTAACGTGTTTTCTGTAAATCAGCTGATGTTACTTTCACAAAAATTAAAATAATATGGCAAACGTAACACTTTTTAAAAAAGGTTTTCTGCTCTTGTAAGGTTAAAATCAGCAGTCATAACAATACTGTCATGATATAAGCTAATTACAAATGATGCTACTGACAGCATAGAATAACTTAGGAATGATAAACCATGCAGGTATGGAGGGGGCCGCTTGGGGCCCCAAAAAGGCTAGGGCTGGCCCTGCAAATCAGACAACTTTAAGGTTTGATGATTAAAATAATGTGTGCGTATGCACTTTAAAACATTCTGTTAAAGTGAAGAAATGCATTAATCTTTTGCCCTAATAAAAGAAGACTAAACTCTGAGGTTATTCTTTACCATCTCAATTTGCTTACAGAGCAAAAGTTGGAGGACTGCTGATAGTGATACCACAGCTCATATACTTTACTAGTTAAATGCAGGGAGGCAAAAGAGTTGTAGCAGTATGCAGTTTTCCCTGAGTGGAGTAAAAGCAGCAGAGCTTGTTAAAATATTAACAGAAGAAAACTGTTTTTGCACAGAAATGGCACATAATCCCACATCTTTCACCATAAACATACAAACATGCAGCTAAAACATAAAATCCAATTTGACTGTAGAAACAAATATTTTTGGGTTGTTTTTTTTTGCAGTAATCGTTACTGCAGCAGCTCAGGGTTTTCTATCAGCCGTAATAAGCTCAGGATAACATTTGTCTTTTACAAAGATGCTGCGTTCTGAATCCGACGCCTCCAGTGGTGCCAGACACTTAAGTCTCTTCTGTTCAGCAACAGCACAACACTCACTGCATCGCTCCACGTCCTCAGCTCCTCCGGCTCCACGCTGAGGACGGCTTGAAGGGAAAGCGACCGCGCAGGCCAACACGATAATTACAAAATGGCCCAAAATGTAATGGTCAGTTTGAGAGAAATCAAGCAGCTTCTACGACTGCAGAAGGAAATTTTGTTGGAAACAGTAGGAGTTAAGTGCAGTTATTGCAAACAACAAATCAAACATAAAGTAGTGCATCAATGGAAGCCGTGGCTATGAAAAAAGATTAGAGGCACTGGAAAAAAAGATTCTGACTTTTTTTCTATTGAGAAAAAAGCCAGAATTTTGAGATTAAAGTCAGTATTTTGCAGAAAAAAATGTACTTTTTTTCTCAGAACTTTGAGTTTTGATCTCAGAAGAATAAAGTAAAAAATGTAGGAAAAGAAATTCTGAATTTTGGGAAAAACGTCACAATCCTGAAAAAAAGTCAAATTGTTCTCAGAATTCTGACTTTAATCTCAGAATCCTCACCTTTTTTTAATCCTGACTTTTTTAGCAAAATTCTGAGTTTTGATCTGCATTTTTAGATTAAGTCCAGAATTTTGAGAATTCTGGGGAAAAAAGTAAAATTTTTCTCAGAATTCTGATTTTTTTCCTCAAAATTCTGAGTTTTGATCTCAGAAGAACAAAGTGAAAAAATGTGTAAAAAAGTCAGAATTTTCAGAAATTTTTAAAATATATATATATATATATATATATATATATATATATATATATATATATATATATATATATATATATATATATATATATAAGTCTGAATATTGTGAAAAAAGTCAGAATTTTGGGGAAAAGTTAAATTTTTCTCAGAATTTTTACTTTTTTTCTAGTCAGACTTTTAGTGAGTGAAAGTAAAAAAATATATATTTTTTTTTTCAGTGGCCCTAATCCTCTTCCATAAATGGCAATGATGTTTCATCAAAGTATTATTTTTTGGGCTCCTTTTTCTGTTAAAAATATTCTCAAAAAACAACTTTTCTTCAAATAAAGCACCAAACCCCTCTGACTGAACAGGAAGTAGTCGTTGTCGGGGTTGTTACAGGTTTCTGTGGGGAATCTGAAGGAACCCAGCGGCAGTGTAGCGCAGCAGCAGCAGGCAGGTAGCCAGAGCAGAGACCGTCTGGCCTGCAGAGCTCCCTCAGGAATAAAGCCAGATTAAGAAAACAAAAAAAAAAAACGTGAATCCTCTCAGTTGAGTCCAAACACGAGACCACAACCACATCACCAGGAATCCTTTTGTGGAACTTGAAATGTGATACCTATCTTTATGAAAAGAAATACATGTTTTTACAGCGACAGAAAATCAATACTACTGACTGACTGTGCTGCAAGTTAACAAATACGACTGAGGCTGAAAAAGCTGCAGAAAATGGAATAGAAATGAGTCAGACATAATAATCCTGACTAAGCCTGTATAAGGAAGCCCTGGCAGTCAAGACAGTCACTGGATCAGAGCACAGACAGCGATGCATGCATTATGTATCTCTGTAAAATCCACTCAAGTGAAGCGCACACACATATTACATTTGCATCACTTATTGTTTGCATTTACACAAATCAGAATTCACAATGCATGTGTGTGTGTGTGTGTGTGTTCGTTCTCCAAATCAAAAGGCTGCCACAATGCTGAGAACGTCTCTGCGACATTAGACTGAAGCTACCTGCTAATAGATCATTACCACTGAATAATTATCCATTATGTCGCTCACACATTTACACATTCCTCACAAAGCTACTGCTGAGTGCAGCAGCACCATCTCCTCTCCTCCTCCCCCCAGCTGATGTTGACGTCTGACAGCTTTGTTTGTGCGCCAATAGGTTTTTTTTTCTTTAATTAGACCACTGGAAGTCGTAATTGGACATTACACTTTATTCTCGGGCTCTCCTGCCAGCCCATCTCCCCTTCCTCCAACTCTCTGATTCTCTGATCGCAGTGCGTAAGAAGCAGAAGAAACTCTCCAGAGTACATGGCGAAATTTGAGGGTTTGACGTAAAAAGAGACTGAAATACACACGACGGTTTGTGTGACAACGCAAAACAATTGGGGGTATAAAAATAGTTAAAAAGAACAATGTGTTCTGGGTAAGTGCACAAAGTTACACACATCTTCATAGTGCACTGCAAAAACACAAACTCTTACCAAGTAATTTTGGTCTGGTTTTTAGTGCAGATATCTCAGTAGACTTGAAATAAAACAAACTAACTTTTTAGCAGGACATAATTGCTTGTTTCAAGTAAATAATTCTTAATATTGATGAAAAATACATGTTCTATTAAATAGTTTGTCTTATTTCAAGTCAATTATTTCAAGATACTTGCACTAAAATATAGATCAAAAACACTTAGTAAGATGTTTTTTACTAACATCTTACTAAGTGTTTTTAGTAAGATCTTAAGATTTAGTAAGACAAAAACAATAAACATACATTATTGTTTTTGAATGTATGACAAGTTATCAATTAATTAATGACTGAATCTAAAGTGTCTTAAAAACCTGAGGTTTTGCATGTACCAACAGAGCTGAATATCTTTCTGTAACAAAAATTTTTCATCATATCCTGAATTTAAATTAAAAAAACAGACAATTATTTAGTGTTACCTGTATTAAATGTTGACTGAATAAACAGAAAATTGTGTGTTTTTTAATAAAATGTAACAAAAGAAACTTCTTAAGTTGCTGAGTAGATAAATAGGAGATAAAAATAATAAAATATGTGAACAGAGACGATCATAGACGTACTGTCCGTGGTTGCTCTAGAAGAAATGTTTAAACTTTTCTCCATGAAGAGAAAAATTTAAATAACGCAGAAAAATCAACTTTTTAAATTTTTCTGGCATACTTTGCTCACCTTTGTAGCAAATACCTAATTTTTTTTAGAGAAGTTGACTCTGCTCTACCACTATTAAGGTGAAACTTAAGAAGCTTGTTGAGTGTTTATATTTCATAACAGAACGTCATAAAGTGAATTTTACATCCCACACCGCCTTTGTTTGGACCATTTCTCTTTTCCGTTCTATTCTGGCCGTCCGCCATCTCCAAATCCCAGATGTGAACGGCGACTGTGATTGGGTCTCCTTTTGAGGAGCGTAGCTTGTGGCCAATTATGTTTCGGTAAAGAATAACAGCAACAATGGACAACAAAAGCCAAAAGGAACGAGTGACGACAAGCATCATAGAAATATAGTTCAGTCAAAGGGGTAATATTTGTCTTAGGCATATGTTTCTTTAAGTATCTTAAAAAATAAAGGTCTGTGCTCCTTCAGACTAGCCAGGGGCAATTAGCAAACATCTGGTGGAACTACGCAGATGCTGAGCTCGTCATAGGAGCTACTTCTCAGTGAAACGCTGGTAAAAATGTTGTTAAAGGGTTAATAGAGGAGCCATGTTGTGATGACTTTTTGAAAGCAAAGTTGTTAAAGAAACAGAGGCCCAATTTTAGGGTGTCAAATTACAAAGTCATTGCAGTACAAAATGCCACTATATCGCTGGAAAACACATAATACTGACCCTTTAATTACAGTAATCAAGTACATATATTCTGTTCTTAATTTGCAGTCTTTTATGTTCCTTTTAAAATCACTAATGGCTTCTGTATTTTCTCCCCATCTTCACCAACTACCACAAGGTGGTGATGGGTCAAGAAGATGACTCCTCCAACTCCAAGAGCTCCTCGGACGCCTCCTCCAAGACGGTGGGCCTTCTGAACGGACAAGCCTCTCACTCGCCTCTGAGCCGATGGATGCAGCACAGTAAAAACAGAGCTGCTAACTCCACCTCCCTGGAGCTGCCTTACCGCTCCCCAGTCCCTTTCTCCAAGCAGGAGTTCCCCAAACAAGAGTTCTGGGAGATGTTGGGCAGCGACCCGCTCAAACCAGACGCCGCCAGCTCCAGGGTCAAGCGCCGGCCGATCGTTAAGACCGGCAAGTTCAAGAAGATGTTCGGCTGGGGAGACTTCTACTCCAACATCAAAACGGTGAGGCTCAACTTGCTCATCAGCGGCAAGATTGTGGATCACGGCAACGGCACTTTCAGCGTATACTTTCGCCACAACTCGACGGGTCAGGGCAACATCTCAGTCAGCCTGGTCCCGCCCGTCAAGGCCGTGGAGTTTGACCTGGAGCGCCAGAGTGTCGTCTACCCAAAAGACTCCAAGATATTTAACTGCCGCGTGGACTACGAGAAGGTGGATCGGAGCAAGCGCATCTCGGAGTGCAACTACGATCCATCCAAGACCTGCTTTCAGGAGCAGATCCAGAGCCACGTGTCCTGGATTTGCTCCAAGCCTTTCAAAGTCATCTGTATCTACATTTCCTTCTACAGTACGGACTACCGCCTAGTGCAGAAGGTTTGCCCGGACTACAACTACCACAATGAGATGCCCTACCTGCCTTCAGGCTAGAGGAAGCATGAGGGGTAGGAGAGAGGAAAAGTGGGGGTGACTGAACATGTGAGGAGGAAACTAGGGCGGAAAATGTCAGCAAGACACCTTAAAACAAAATAAAACATGTAGCCTGACTATTGTAAGATGTAAAAACATATATGCAAACTACAGTATGCATTTAGGAAACATCCGAGACTGGCAGTGAAACTACCACCAACACATTTTACCTCAGTCCCATTTCGAAACTCGAACAACTGCGCAGCATTCATCCAACCAATTTAGTCGTTTCTGAATCTTATCTGAGTGTCCTTCTTAATCGCCCTTTGCAAAGTCGCGAGAATTGAAAGTGGGCTTTTAAATGGTGCGGTAATTCACAAGAGAGCTGCAGACAGATTCAGCGTTTATGATAATTATCATGTCGTGTTTAACATTGCGCTCTCTAAAGATGATTTAAACAGACCACGGGGAACATAAAGTATTCATTTGCTCACAAAGTGCAGATGAATGTGGAGTGTAGCCAACCGCAGCGTCATTAAAGTGACGCTCAGACCTTTCAAAGGGCAGACGTTTATGGGAACTCGTGCCAAAACAATGCCAAAACTTCTGACACAAACATCAGCGAATCCCAGTATATCCCTCAATTAAATCCCCTCCAAATAACATGTATAAATAAAAAGAAATTGCTTTGCAGCATTTCAGGTCCAGGGCTTAGGACAAGCTCGGTGTGAAGGCAATAACGAGATTGTACGGCGGTGCAGAATTGGAACCTCCACACTGATGAGAGAGAGTACAAGGTAGCAGGGTGAGAGATGCAGAGATTCAGAGCTGTTTTAATTAAAGTGGAGAAGGAGACGTGGGGTATGCGGCGCCGTCTATTGTCCCTTCTGTATGAAAAAGATTACATTTTGTTGCCGTCAGGATTCCTGATTTCACGCCTTGATAACTTTGACTGTGTGCAGGAGATTGCTCTCTCTCTCTCTCTCCTGACAAATACTGCATTCACCAAAGTAAACCCAGTTATCTTGAATAAATGAAAATATTATCATAATAATTACATATAATTTAATCTCTTTCAGATGTAATTAAGGCTTCAATGAGAGCGCAAAATGTGTTCCTAAAAATCGAGTCAGTGGGAAGGAGGATAAGAGAATATACAGTGAGGATTGTTGGGGTGTATTCGCACGGCGCCAGCAGCCACAGTTTAGCCCTGAGTTAACTGCTCTCATTAAGATAAACGGCCACTAGCTGGCCCGTCTCATGTTACACACACAAACAATATCAGTGCACAGCCAAGAAATAAATCAAGTTGCCTAAATCTTCCCATGTTGAAAGGTTATGAGGACACAACGACTTTTTGGTTAATTAACAAGAAACATTCACAAGACAGGTGTGAGGAGCCAATGAGCAGATCAGATATCCAGTTCGATGCCGATGTGGTGTGGCATTGGTGATAAAGTTCAGAGATGAGCGGAAGCAGCATGCTGGTTCCCAGATGGAAATGTAAAGCCGTCCTGTGGGGGCCCGAGCATTAGCTGCTTCTTTGTGCCACTTTACTTACAGAGAGTCAGCACAAAAAACAAAAGTAGGACAACAAATTTTATTTAACCCTTTCATGCATAACAGTCAGTGCAGTGGACAGCTACCTTGTGTTTCCTGTGGATTTTTATGTACTTAATGCACACAGACCACTGAAGTGGACGCTAGTGTGTCAGACAATACACAGCCAACTACTGGCCATCTACTGCAAAGTAAATCCAATATGGCAGAAAAAGACATGCCTCCAATCCCTCCTTCTACTGTGGAGTCAAGTAAAGACTAATACTACTGATGTAGTAGTATTAGTATTACTGCACCTTCATTGACATAAAGGTGCAGTATGTAACTTTTATTTTAAAAAAATACTTCTTACCTATGTTCCAAATAACCTACAACTGATCACATGAAAAAAATCTTAGAAATCAAACACACTTTGGAAACAATCCTCACATAAGGGATCATAATTCATGCATGAAAGGGTTAAAACTGCAAATATATACACATTTATAGAGAGCCTCAGTGAAAACATCTTTATATATACTTAACTCTGTGGTGCAAAACTGAACTGATGAAATGATCAGTACATTATTGTGAGAGAATGCAATAGAAAAACAAATCCTCCATGTCCTTTAGAGGCTCCGTAGCACAAATACCAACATTTGGACAAAATATTGACCCTTTGCAAATCGAGGCGCCATGATGGACGTCGGAAGTGAGGGACGGAGTACTGAACAGAGCGACTGAAGTTGTTTTTTCCCGTTTATTCGTGGCTTGTACTTGTTCGAGTCGAGCTAATTTGTCTGTGAACGTAACACACCTGGTTGTGGCTCACAGTCGCTGGCATTTACAGACGTTTGAATTAGCTAGCTTAAAAACCGACCCATACCTTCTCTCTCCTGACGTGTTGATCAAATTACCGACTTTGCTTGAATTCACACCACATGATTTATGTCACTATTCCATGAACAGCGTTTCCCCTTAAACCGAGGCAGCATTAAAAACGTACAAAAGATGAGATGCTAACCAGTTTATTCCTTACATGCTAGGCTACATGAGGGGCGACACTGTCTCCATGGTTACCAACCGTTAGACACCACATTCGCCATAGTAAAATATTTGATATGTTTATAAGCATACTTACTAAGCAAAAGTTAATCATCTTACCTTTGTAAAAAGCGATCGCTGCAAATCCGCGGTTACACCGAGAGCTGTCAGTCATTGTCATTAACAGCTGCTATCATCGCCACCGCCACTTTCCTCATTAAGTTATAAAATAAAATTACACGTTTGGTTTCCATCCTTGTCTGTTTGTGCAGCCGACCGCCCAGCCTCCTGTTACCATTTTTACTGCGAAATCAACCGCATAAACGCAATATGAGGATACCAGATGTGTGTTTTTGATGGGCTTTACAATAACCAGGAGCGTATTGGCGGAGTGGGCGGAGTTTCGGAGAGCGTGACGTCATGTGCAAAGGGTCAATAGTAAACAAAACCCAAAGAAATTACATTTAAGTTCTAACAAGACAGAGTGTGTGAATGCTCAATAGGTATGAATAGTTTTAAACAACAAAGACATGGAAATCTGCACATCAAAGTTTTTAAATTGTTTATAAAACTGGAAAAAAGCTTATCTTCGTCACTCTGAGTCCCTACAGCAAATATAAGCAGTTCACAAAGATATCTGCAGGGAACAACGCAGCAAATTCACCTGCAGACATCATGAATGTTGTTTTTCTGCCCTCTCTTAGCTGGGCGCTGATTTTATGAAACAGTATTTTAATCATTTGTTGACACGTGAATCTGTCTGCCTCTTCATCCTCAAACTAAGATTAGCGACAGGAATCTGAAAACACCAGATTGGCTGGCTTCACGTCTCAGAAATAATAAATAAACGCAGAGTCTTCGTGGAGCAAACATTACAGGTTAGGCAACAGCTCAAACTGAATCTCTGATGCCTGTTTGAAGGATCTTTTCCTGAACTGCTGGATTGAATACAAAGTTTTACGTGTTTCAAAAGCATCAACCAGCATGACTGAACTGCATCTTTCTTCCTTACTTTAGTAACCTCGTCCTCTGGCTTATTTCTGCATGTTAGTCTGGTGTTTACGTTTGACCCGCTCTACCTCCATCCTGCTGGAACCAAACCCAGCCGTGTGAAGTTCCTCACCGCTGCTTTCACTGCAAAAATACAAAATGTTATGAAATTATTTTGGTCTAGTTTCTTAGTACACTCAAAATAAGACTTATAAGTAACTATTCAGCAAGATACAGGAGCTTGTTTTAAGTCAATAATTCCTTAAAAGAACTCGTTCCACAGGCAGGGTGTGTTTTGTCTTGTTATAAAAGAAAAAATCTGTCAGTAGAACTTGTAATTTTTCATCAATAATAAGAAATCATTGACATAAAGGTGCAGTATGTAACTTTTATTTAAAAAAAATACTTCTTACATATTTGCTAAAACTGTCACCATGAGAAAAATAATCTGTAAAAAGATCAACCTTCACCTCCTCCCTGATCTACTATCACGGTCTGAACAAATGCGTCGCTCCCGGTCAAAAACAACCAATCAGAGCCAGAAGGAGGGTCTTAGCGCTGCCAATCATCCTCGTAAATGTGCTGCTAAATGTGCTAATGATGGAGGAACAACTCACTTTTACAGGAAAAAAAATTTTCATTTATTTTCATAGGTGGCTACGCTAAGTAGCCTTAGCATTCATGACTGACACAGGCATGATTGACAGCACTAAGAGCCACCAAAGTGATAGCTTGGAAAATATATTTTTTTGATAAAAGTTTTATATTGCAGCTTTAAAGCAAGCTCTTCTGTTGTACTGAAAAGTTACTCATAAGTTAGTTTTGTCTTATTTCTCAGACAAAAAATTCTGGGTAATTTTTTGTGTTTTTGCAGTGTTGCCCCCTCCTCAGCACACGTTCCCGATTTAAGCCGGCGAATCTCTCCCCACAATTCATTTCTACATCTGTATTTCATAGAACATCATGTTCACACACAGTCTTAAGATGTATTTGTTTAGTTTCTTCCTCCCTCCTGTTCAACCATCTTGCATAAGCTCCTGGATCGGGAGGACATTCGCCGTCCCGGAGAGCATGTTAACACGCCCCAGTAACCTTAAAACCACACCGCATCCCACCCATCCCCGTCCCGCAGGGCGTCTGGAAACTCAAGCACCACCGAATCAAAGCTTGGAAACCACAAGCCCTCGGCAACTCTGACAATAGAGAAAAACAAAAGACAAAAAGGACAAATGTTGACAAGAAGCTCCGTCCTCTTCTCCTTACTGATCCCCTCAAGTATACAGCAATACTCTCAGTGAGACGCCACCCTCCTTGCCTCTCTGGGGAACAGAAAAGGCTGCTGAACTGCAGTTAGCAGGCGGACATGTTGCTGTGGGATGGAAGGTGTTGTTAGAGCAGCAGCCTTACTATTTACCCATCTGGTGCCAACAGACATGTGAACATTTGGCCTTAAAGGCTGCAAGCAGCAGTGGTCCATTCAGAACAGAATAATTACAAAAATAAGACTGTTTAAACATGAATATACATATATAAATAATATATATATATACATATATATATATATATAAAAGCTAAGAGTCCTGAGATCTGAATAAAGTTGTATTTAAATGTGGGTCATGCTGTGAAGGTCGTCTGTTTTATGTTTTTGTTCCTTATGGTTTTGCTTCTCTGTGAATGATGAACTGTACGGATGAAATGATGGATTTAAAACAAACCAATAAAGTACGCAGAGGAACTTACAACACTTAAACTACGGAGAAACGAGCCGCCGTCTTCTATCTGGCTTCACTCCCTGTGCAGGTGAAGTGTGTCAACAACACTGCAGTCTCTGTTTTCTGGTATTTGCATAGCTATGCTGTGTGTGCCAGGCGCCGGTGGCAAAGAAAAGATGTGACGGAAATTTAGCTTAGGGCTGCTGCAGATATACGTGAGGAGAGAGAGGAAGAAAACACGGCTGAGAAAGAAAGAGAAACAGAAAACGTTTCAAGTGGAGTGATGCTAATTAGCCTCCTTTTTCTCCTCTCCCCTCCTTCTTTGTTGTGCTACTTCTCAGCGTCTTTTATTTCTCAAATGCAACTGGCAATAAATTAATTTTACGTTTTAATTAAATCCCAGACAACTGCTAAGGTGGGGCAATGAGTTCAAACATTCAGCTCACAACATTCCCTTTAAAGGCGATCGATTAAGGCATGGCTAGCGGCAAAGCTAGGGCCTCCACCCCATCACCTCCACCCTCGCTTTGTTCCCGTAAAAGCTTCGCCTGCCTCGGGATAACCTTGCCTGGGATGATGAAAGGGAAGCAAATGAGTCAAAATGGGGAAAGACATGGAACTTTATTTAGAATAAAGGAGAATTGAGGTTAAAATAATATGTGGGAGCAGCGTGCTGGGTCACACACAGAGGCGCAAAAATATTTAAATGTGCTGTTTTTTTTTAAAAAGAGTGATAAAATTAACTTATATGGGTGCAAAAGTTTAAATAAACATGCAGGAAAATAATATTTTTTATGACATTCTGGAGAAAGTAGAAAAGTTACGACAGTTTTCTTAGCTTGAAGGAGCAGTGTAGCCCTTCCCCCACCTATTGCTGTGCTGCCTGTCAGTATTTTGAAAGATGGGCCAAAACTTTTTACCACAATTGAGGATTTTTCTTTAAATTGCCATGTTTCTATTGAGCCACATGTGTCAAACTCGAGGCCCGAGGGCCAAATCTGGCCCGCCGTAGCTTTTTATGTGGCCCTCTGGATTCTAGACTAAACACTAAGTGTGCTTAAATATTATATTATCAATCAAATCAATGCAGTTTTTATCTGTTTACCTCCAAATTATATCAATCAGTCCCTCCAGTTTCTTGAGAATTATCGTAGAAATTCACGTAAAATCAAGAAATCTCCACACCAGCTGAAGCTGTAAGAGGGCATCATCATCGTCTCACTGTGAAATGAGTCAAGTCCCGGTGTGACCTGAAAGGTCACTCAGCAAGGAAGAACGTTTTACCATGAAAATCCCTATTACAGTGTGCAAATGAACTTAGGAACGAGGCTTTAAATTTTAAAGACATGTCGTTTTGAGTGATGAGTGCTAAGAGATTTTTCCTATAATGGCTGTAATTTCAGTTGAATATAAATTGAGCACTTTGTGCCTGGAAAGCACATAATAGCAGCTCTTTAACCCCAGCTGACCTTAGACTGGAGAAGTTGAGTCCTGAGTAAAAGTGAAACTCTTATGATTTTTTCATACGTACACAGACATTTTAAACAAAAATGTGCAACATGATTTGTTTTTATTAAAAACAAATAAACTATTCTTCTTTTAGTTAGACTCATAAGCTAAAATATTAAATACAATTTAAATTTTGTCATTCTGAAAGTTTCCAGATGTTTGCTACATATCCACTTATGCAATTTGACATTTTGAAAATAAATTTGCTCAACCAGCAGCGTCAACTCATTTTTGTTTTGGGCCAAATCCAGATCCTGAATGCTCTTAAAGGGCCGGTTGTGCCAAAATGCATTGATAAAACTTGTTCACAAACTGTTAAAATATCAACAAATTCTTAAACTTAAATACTATTGAACATCTTTTCAGTTTCTCCACAATTTTGTGATACTTTTTGTGATTTTTTGCAATAAAAATCAAAGTGTTTGTGGTACTAATTTGGAATTATTTGCAATGTTTTCAGTTATTTATGACGGTAAATGCGACTTTTTATACAGATCATGGACTAAAATCTGACCTCAATTAAGGCTGAGGCAGCTGTTTAGTAAAAGTAAGAAAATTTTTGAGAAAAATATGCAATAAACTCCCAATTAGGTATTAGTGCAAAAAAGTGCAGGGATTTTTTGATTTTACGTGAATTTCCATGATAAATCTCATGAAACTGGAGGGACTGATTGATATAATTTGGCAGTAAACAGATAGAAACTGCACTGATTTGATTGATAACGTGATATTTAAGCACATTTAGTGTTTAGTCTAGAATCTAGAGGGCCAAATAAAAAGCTACGGCGGGCCGGATTTGGCCCGCGGGCCTCGAGTTTGACACATGTGGTCTACTATCTTCTACTCTTTTAGTCAAATAAATTTAGCAAGTTTTAACTAAAAATAATTCTGTTTTTCTTATTATTCTGATACATATCAAATAAAGATACAGATCAGATTGAGTCTGATTCTCTGTCAGAAAGTTAAAAACTGATGTGACACGTCAGTAAATATCTGGTTTCATCCGTGTTTAATGAGAAGCGGGATCAGTTGATGACAGAAAATGCTTGTCGCCTCTTTGTTTTGGACATCAGGATTATTAGTTTCCATCCTGCAGGGTAATAATCATCAGCCGTTTTCCTTTATGACACGCTGCGCCACACAGAGGAGTGTTTTCTAGCTTGTTGCACCCTTCACCATCATCCCACACTGACAGTGTTGACAAAGACAAAACAAAAGCAGGGCGCTCTCATTTCTTCACACTTTGAACTCATCAGTGGGGATTAGGTTCTTGGATCTGTTTGTTGATTCACAACTGAGGTTCTATTAAAAGTCTGGTTTCATTACCTGGCATGAACCAGGTCTCTGCTTCACGAAGCAGAGAAATCAGGCTAATCTTCTTGACGTCTTTCTGTTTTTAAATTTGCCTTTTGTAAATAATTTCTTAAAATGTCCTTAAATCTTCTTTCATGTGGTGTAGCTTTGCTAGATCTAAATGGGAATCCTTTGAAAAGGTTTTATAAATTTTGATGACTATATTGTGGAAATGGAGGATTCACACCAGTAGAAAAGCTTCAAATTGAAATCTTGGTGAGAAGTTAACCCTCTTTCAGTTCTACTGTTGTATGTAAAATGTATCTTCTTAGATCTAACCTCAAGTGTGCAGAAAACTGTTTCCAATGAAGCCAAAATGGTTAATTAAATACAGAAAAATAGAATAATAGCAGAAATCATAGCTGATTTCCTTTTACATTATTGCTTCAAGTTATGACTTGAACTTTGACTAAACCATCATAACACCAACAGCTTTTTTAGTAAATTTTATGTCTTGTTTTCTCTTAAACTGTGGTCTGCAGGCGCCCTCTAGTATTCCTGAAGGTACTGCAGAACAGCTTTGTTAAATTAGCAGCTACAGTTAGCTTACCAAAGGATTGTTGTTAAATATATTAATGAATAAAAGGCTTAAAATGCGTCACACAAAAGGAAAACTGAAGATTTCAGAAGAAACAAAACAATGCCAGGATAACTTGTATGATCGGAGGAAGCTAAGTCATATCTGCTGAGAAAACTGATGTTGTTCACGAGGGAGTCACATTATCCTGCTGGGAGTAGCCATGAGAGGATGGGTTCACTGTGACCATGAAGGGATGGACATGGTCAGCAACAATACTCAGGTAGGCTGCTAAGTTGGTACTAATGGGCCCAAAATGTGCCAGGAAAATATCCCCCACCAGCCTGAACTGTTGATACGAGGCAGGATGGATCCATTCTTTCATGTTGTTGTTGCCAAATTCTGACCCGACCGTCCAAATGTCGCAGCAGAAATCGAGACTCATCAGACCAAGCAACGTTTTTCTAATCTTCTATTGTTCAGTTTTGGTGAGTCTGTGTGAATTGTAGCCTCAGTTTCCTGTTCTTAGCTGCCAGGACTGGCACCCTGTGTAGCCCATCCACCTTAAGGTCCAACGTGTTGTGTGTTCAGAGATGCTCTTCTGCAGACCTCGGTTGTAACGATTTGAGTTACTGTTGCCGTTCTATCAGCTTGAACCAGTCCGGCCATTCTCCCAGTAGATCAGCAGTTTCTGAAATACTCAGACCAGCACCAACAACCACGCCACATTCAAAGTCACTTAAATCACGTTTCTTCCCCGTTCTGATGCTCAGTTTGAAGTGCAGCAGGTCACCTTGGCCATGTCTACATGCCAAAATGCATCGAGTTGCTGCCATCTGATTGGCTGATTTGACTTTTATTAATGAGCAGTTGGACAGGTGTACCTCATAATTTGTCCGGTGAGTGTAGAGCTGTTATTAGCGAGGTGGTCATGCTGCCAATGATCAGCTAATCAATGCATTTGATTGGCTGTATCTGGTGTTTAAATTCCACTAAGGCAGCACTCTAGTATTTTAAATCCATTTTATTTTCTCAGTTGCTTAACAGGAATGAAAGAGAAATGAACAAAATGCATTTCCAGCTTTATAAAGGATCTGCTTCAGTTTTTTGTGTGTGATGAAACCCATTAGTGTTGGACAATGCAGCTGTTTTAGAAACTGATTTTTTCAGCTGTGCTGCTTCCATCCTGATGCAGTTTATTATTTCAGGGCATTCAAGCCATGTTCCTGGATATTATGCAGCACGCTGAGTTCATGCTTTCATAAATATAAATGCAAATGCACACATGAAAAGAAACACACACTTTCACCTGAAGCACTTTCATGCTCCAGCATCTTAATGCTTGCACGCTTTTCCCTGAACCGGGCCCAGAGTGGACCGGAGTGGACGAGCGTCTGGGCCGGGTCTGTGCTGCCTCACACGAGGACAAATACAGGATCAGACTGTCGACTCCTCCACGACGGAGAACTACAACCCAGATCTGTGATTCTCAGCGCGAAACGAATACAAATCATTGACAGAAACCCAGAAAGATGCTGGAAAAATTACTGTGCACTGAAGAGGCTCAGGGAACAATCTGGGGGGAAAATAGCACAGATGGCCTTAGGCTACAACATGTTGGGGAGAGGAAGAAATAGCTGAATAAACTAATTAGAAAGGCAGAATTTCACCTCCATTAGGCCAGCACAAACTCTTGGAAAGCATAAATCATTACTGTGTGGAGAACGGGAAGCTTTAAATGTTCCTAGAACCGGTTAGGAAACGTCTATAGGCGATTAAAACAAAACATGTTTACACATTTTTTACACAAAATGATTTGATATTTGTGTTTTAGGGCGTCTGTCCACTTAAAAAACCGAAAGAAGAAAAAGACAGAAGTGGGAACTATTTCCCAGAATGCTTAGCGGCATGTTTTTGTATGGAAATGCGTTACATTGATCTGACTCTTGATTTTATTAAGGCAAATGTTCATTTTTATGTCCTTTTTACACCAAATGTTTTTGAGTTGAATTCATTGTGATGTTTAATAAAATTCATTATTAGACCAGTAGTTATTTTAACTTGATATTATGAGTAAAAATAACAGAGAAATGTGGCTCTTTAACTAGTTTATTGCAGTCTTTTCTTGCATATTAAATAATTATTTGGTTTAAATTCCAGCATTAAGTCAAAACTCATATTTCAAGATTAATGAACTTAAAAAACAACGTTTAGACAACTTGTCGCTTGTTAAATCAGCTTCATGAACTTTAATTTCTCAGTTAAAACCAAAAGAATTTTCCTGTTGACTTTAATTGCATTTTCAAGGCAGCAGGTGGACTTTCATTTTCAAGTTAAATCATTACCTTCAGATGTTTTACAGTGTAGTGGAGAATCCTGCACGACCAACAAGAATGTAGAAAGTGGTTTCTGGATGGAAAGTCGTCAGCAAGACTGTTGCCTTTTCCAGCAGCCATTGTACAGCACATACAGCGGTAAAACCAGCTGACCAAACCGCTGGGGTTGCTAGGTAACAGGCTGTGCCTGGTGATTTGTGACATTACATTCCTGAAGTTTTTGAAATGGCAAATTTTCCAGACCCAAAAAAACATGAACTTATTGAAAAAACCCAACTGTTTTGGCAAAAATAAACCTAAATAGAAGTATAAAAACATGTAAAATGTGATTTTATGCATAGTATATTCCCTTTAAGAGGTAAATAGCGTGGCTAAATTGTAGCATTTTATGCTTTCTGGAGCACAGTATTTAGATTGTAGTTGGTAGCTGAAAAGGTTTGCATATCAGTTAATGTCGACATGGAAATTCAAGCTACGGTTCTAGCTGGAGGCTATGATGGAGATTATGCAGACATAAGGGCTGCAATCTCTGTATTGGCCTTATCTAGGTGATGTGATGGAAAGGAGGGATGATTTAAACTCTTTGACAAGGCTTTAAATACCAGCCAGGGATCACAGTTGTGCCCTTTGGCAAAGTAATTATTCACTGCATCAGAAGACGATCAGGTGCGGACGTGTGGCCGTGCACGAGCGTGTTTGCCAGAACCGCATCGGCATCGGCACACGCACGCGTGTGAGAGAGAGAGAGAGAGAAAGAGAGAGAGAGAGAGAGAACAGGGAGGCTGAGCAGGAGGTGTGAAATGCTACACTTTTTTCTCTGCGTTCGTGTAACTGAGAAGTAAGCGTGCCAAAGTCTTCGGAGGAGAGCAAAGATGTTCAGTGAGGCTGTGAGGACGGAAAACAAAAGACGAGAAAGGTTAGGCTTCCACCGCTCCATCACCGCCTCAGCTTGTCTCCTTACATCAATTTAATTTTTAGTGTTTATAGCCTTCAATCAGAGGCTGTGATTTCTTTGAGAGAGCAGCTCTCTCCTCAGGACCAACCACAGGGCTGATTGGATGATGAAAAACTGTCTCTCAGAAACACAGCCGGTTGGGTTTCTTCTTCTTTCTTTTTTGTGCTAATTTTGCTTCTGTGCTGCATTTCTCTTCGTCTCCTCCAAGCCCCAACTCACACACGTTTCTGCAGGTTTGTTTCTGCTGACACTCCAGTCCACACACTGCAGGGCTGGAGCTTGAGAAGTCGAACACACAGCCAGGGGCTCCAGCGCTTTCGTTATCCTTCCTTGCATCTCTCCTCTGCTGTTCCAGAGCGTCGGCCTCTCGTCATCATCTGCTGCTCGGGTTCATCGTAAGGATGTGCCGACTCAGCAGCAGACAATACACAACGCAGTAATCCAGCGGTGTCAAAATAATTTTTGTTTTGGGCCAAATCAAGATCCTGAATGCTCTTAAAGGGCCGGATGTGCCAGAATGTATTATAAAACCTGTTCACAAACTTAAAATATCAATGAAATCTTAAACTTAAATAATATTACTGAACGTCTTTTCAGTCCCTCCTTATTTTGTGGTACTATTTTGGAAATATTTGCGATATTTGCGCTCATTTATGACGGTAAATGCGACATTTTGTTATTTATGGACTATAATCTAACATCAATTAAGGCTGAGGCAGCTGTTTAAAACAATTAAGAAAGTTTTTGAGTAAAATTTGCAATAAACTCCCAATTAGGTATTAGTGCGAAAGAGTTGTTGAGCTTGCGTGAAAATCTACAATAATTCTTAAGAAACTGGATGTACTGATTGATATAATTTGACAGTAAACAGATAAAAAAATGTATCGATTTGACTGATAAAATATTTAAGTACAATTAGTGTTTAGTCTAGAATCCGGAGGGCCACATAGAAAGCTCTAGCAGGCTGCATTTGGCCCTTCGGGCCTCGAGTTTGACACATGCTCTAATCAAGCCTCATTTGGTTCCCTCTCTTTCCAACACTAAATCAGAACTTGTCTTGATATTTAGAACTGAAAAAGCCTCTTTTCTGCTTTTTAAACTTGTTAAACCTCCTTAAAAACACATGTTTGAGACCTGTGTCTGGCTCGGGACGAACCTGAGCTGCAGGCGGTGGAGGAATCTGCAACCCGACAGCAGAATATCCACCTACAGATGCTCACTGCAGCTGGCACATGCAAATATGCTCTGTAAGTAAAGTTCAGCTGCATCACACTAACTTGCTGCTGCTGCTGTTGTGCAAACAGTTGACCACGGGAATTTACTCACAGACACAACAACAAATGAACAAATGAAGTAGGAGGTGGATTCCAGGTGAAGCAGAAAGGCTCCATAAAATATCAGCACTTTTTATGAAACTTGTTTACCGCTCAGTATAATAAACTTAAAATTTAAAGTATTTTCTTTGAAGGAAACTCATTTTTCTTATTTTAATTTTATTTAGTTAAGTTAAAAAACATTTTATTCTTTGGTTTATCAACATTTTATTTGTAAATGTAGTTTTCTTCAGTCTTGCAAACAAGACAGTAAAGCTTTTACAACTCACTGCAGAAAAACATCTTGTACTTAGCGCACATCTGTGAGAGGCCAAATGCCAAAGCCTAAATGTGATTGGTCAGTTTACTTTTGTTTATTTGCCGTTTTTTTCCCGCAAGTTAAAAATAATTGAGCGGAGTTTGAATCCTCCTGTAGTTCTAAGAGCGGTTGTTTGGATCGCTTGTAGCGGGGTCGCCGGTTTATGAGCTTTTTTTTGTGGTTTTGTGAACTGAAGAGTTGACGGGTCACCCGGTTGGCCGACCGTGACATCTGCTGCACTCTGCATGAGTGTCGCTCTACGACTGTCAGTTAAACAGTTAAATCTAGGCGAAACGTTTGCCAAAAGAGTAGAAATTATGCCAATATTGATGCTTCACCTTCTCCTCCTCTGGACGTCTCAGACACACCACCTGAACCTGGAAACCTCCATCCTCATCCCGTGGATCACACAGGTAGGCTTTGCTTTCCAGTCTTTATTATTTGGCATAATTTGTAAACAAATAAATACAGTGGAATAGGTCTGCTGTTTTTAGCGGGCATGCACATTACATAAGTGTGGCCTGTATTTGTGTGGTTTAGGTTTTGAGATGTGGTTGTGTTCTGGTCGGGTGCAGCGATAGTTTCATGCGTACCCTCTGATAATATCCTGCAGACACCCCCGGTATGATCCACTGAGACAGAAATCATCCTTTCACAGGAAGACATGACTTCCTGTCGGCTGCAGTGTCGGCTTTACTTCAGAGTACTTCTGAGTTGGTGGCAAAGCTAAACGAAAACAGGCGAACATGAAAGATGCTGCTAGCCTCTTTCACTGACACACACTTCAAAAAACATCCAACAGAAACTTTAAGTACCGTGTGCGATGCTGCCATGATAACCAGCCGTTTGTATGCAAACTTATAGGGGACAACATTAATTATTTATTCTATTGATTGGACAGCTCAGCTGGAAAGTTAGCAGCCTGTTTCATCGCCTGCTGAAACTTAATATGCAGCCAGATTAATTTAAAAACTTTCATTTGAATGTTTATCTGTAAGCTAAATGTAATTTCAGAAAAACCAACAGTTCCCTCTTGTCTTAAATCCCATAAATCAATGTTGAAAACTTAAAATGTCCCAAATTACATTCAGTAATTATACAGCAGCGTAAGCCTGTGTAGGCAGACGATAATATCTTATTTGTCTTTACTTGTTTATAAGAAGGCTTAACTGTGTTAAAAATGGATGCTGTTTTTTTATTATTTTTATCTTGCCATTTCAAATCCTTTGTCTGCTCAGCTGCGTTCAGAAAGGTCAGACACACAGGTCTGTTTTTTAATAGAAGAAAAGAGGAGCAGAGATCCTCTCTTTTTTATTTTCAGGAGATTAGAGAGAGTTTAATCCACAGATCTTCCAAACTTTTCAACAAACCAGGCAGTCTTCAGATAAACAGCACAAGAGAAACCTTGGCCTCTTTGTGTTTTAGCAACAACATGTAAAATGAAAAGGTCATTTTGAAAGTTTAGAGATTTAGTGACGAATCCTCTTGCCATAATGACTAAAACCACTAAACGTGAACATACACCAAACACTTTAAACTAAGGCAGAATTTCTCAGGGTTCATTCACACCAGACCCGTTTGATCCGCTTTAATCCAACTTTAGTTTGTTTGTTGAGAAAGTCTGGTTTGTTTCTGGAGGTGTGAATGCACAATCAAACTCTGGTCTGCCTAAAAACTACAGATCTCGGTTCACTTGAAATAAACTTGAACGCATATGTGAACACCAAGCGGACCAGAGGCAGCTACAAAAGCAGGAAGTGGACTACAGCGCAGGGCATTCTGGGTAAATACAATCAAAACAAACACGCTAGAGCGAGAAATGGCTCATAGTCTTTTACCAAAGATAAAAAAATAAAAATACAAAATCTTGCAACCACTAAAATCTGACGCTACTGCAAAAACACAAAATCTTACCAAGTAATTTTGGTCTGGTTTAAAGTGCAAATATCTTATTACACTTGAAATAAACAAAACTAACTTACAAGTAACTTTTCAGCAATAGAGGCTTGTTTTGAGTAAACAGTTCCTTGATAATACAAATTAACTTATTGACAGTTTGTAAAGCTTGAGGATAATGTCCTGTTTGCACTAAATGTTTCTGAGCTGAATTCAATGTGATGTTTAATAAAATTCATTATCAGATCAGACATTTTCTTGAAACAAGAATTTAAGTTATTCTAAAGCAAAATAAATAGTTATTTTAAAGTTATTGTAAGTGACATAATAGAGAAATGTGCGATCTTTAGTTTTTTCTTCCATATTGTTAAATAATTATTTGGTTTAAAATGCAGCATTAAGTTAAAACTCAATTCAAGATTAATAAACTTAAAAAAAACAACGTTTAGACAACTTGTCTCTTGTTAAATCAACTTCACGAACTTTAATTTAAAACCAAAACAATTTTCTTGTTGACTTTAATTGCATTAATTGCTTTAATTGCATTTTCAAGGCAGCAGGTGGACTTTCATTTTCAAGTTAAACCACCTTCAGATGTTTTACGTTGTGTCTGAAAATCGGCTCCATGTGTTTCATAAAGGTGTCTAATTCTCCTGAAAACCAGCTGTGGCGTTCTGGTTTTTGCTTTGAGCAGAAGTCTCCAGTGACAGAGCCCACATTATTCCACAGGTGAGCAGGAAAATATTTGCTGAATAGAGATATTTATCACTAAAATGAGAAGTCAGCAGATTGTCCTCAGTTCTCTTTGATACTGCAGACAATATCATCTCTGAGGGAGATTTTTTTTAAACAATTAGTGTGACTGAAGGATGCAAGCTGAGATAATCATCATACACTGGATTCTGAGCTTTTCAGACCTAGCTGGAGTTGGACGTTATTAATAAACCGTACATCTTCTATATCGAGCCTTACTTTAACAGAAACTGAATATTCTTTCCTTTTCTTTTTAGTCTGAATGATGCTTCAACACAATTAATTATTTGAAGAAAAAACCTTATTCTTTTAGGATTTCTAAGAGTCTTCATGCAGTATTAAAGCCGTGATGCTAGAAAGGCGTTCAGACTATTAATAGAGCTTGCAGGGTGCGGAGGGAAGCCTAATTGGGTAAGTTAAGAACGAACTGGGCTTCCCAGGATGTGAAATGAAGTGTTGGAGTTTCCTGAGTTTTCAGCAAAATGTCAACACTGTAAAACATTTGAAGGTTGTTTAACTTGAAAATGAAACTCCACCTGCTGCCTTGTCAACAAGAATTTATTTATTTTTACTCACATTATCAAGTTAAAATAACTACTTATTTTACTTTAATTCAATTTAAATTCTTGTTTTAAATTGCATGAACAAAATTTCTGGTCTGATAATGAATTTTATTAAACATCACAATAAATTCAGCTCAGAAACATTTATTGTGAACAGGACATTAAAATGAACATTTGCCTTAATAAAACACAAGAGTCAGATCAATGTGACGCACTTCCACCTCAAGCTACAAAAACATGCCGCTAAGCATTCTGGGAAATAGTTCCCACTCCTCCTGTCTTTTTCTTCTTTCAGTTTTTTAAGTGCTAACCTAAAAACTCTAGTTTATTCAACTCTAATAAAAAGTTAAACAACTTACTGCTGTAACTTTCACAAACTCACACATTTAGGTGCAAAATCTAAAACTTGTTAAATTTATTTAATTGAAAGAGAACTAAGTAAATGCTGCAACAGAGTTTGCTGTAACCTTCAGATCTTAAACATTTCACCATTCTATTCTGAGGTTTTAGGTAATTGGATTATTGAGGCTGCATGGGCCAAAGGTTTCTAATTCATCGCTGGATGGCTCCTATGTTATGATGATTAATGGCAGATTCTTCACAGCTCTCATTTGCTCTAAACCAGCGCTGTCAAACTCATCTTCGTTTTGGGCCAAATCAAGATCATGAATGCTCTTACAGGGTCAGTATGTATTGATAAAACCTGATCACAAACTGTTAAAATATCAATGAATTCCTCAAACTAAATATTATTGAATATCTTTTTAGTTCCTCCAGGTTTTTGTGATTTTTTGCAATAAAAATCAAAGTGTTTGTGGTACTAATTTGGAAATATTTGCGCTTATTCATGACGGTAAATGTAACTTTTTAAATAGATCATGGACTATAATCTGACATAAATTAAGGCTGGAGCAGCTGTTTAGTACAATAAGAAAGTTTTTGACAATTTTTAAAAAAGAAATCTGCAATAAACTCACAATTAGGTTTTAGCACAAAAAAGTTGTTGATTTTGTGTGAATTTCCACAATAAATCTCAAGAAACCGGAGGGACTAACTGATATAATTTGGCAGTAAACAGATAAAAACTTTATTGATTTGACTGATAGCATAATATTTAAGCACATTTAGTGTTTAGTCTAGAATCTATAGGGCCACATAAAAAGCTATGGCGGGCCGGATTTGGCCCATGGGCCTCGAGTTTGACACGTGTGCACTGCATTGTTTTTTGGAAGACAGCCCTACAAAACTCCCAGAGATCAGCTGCAAGGTTTTCAATTCAGGGTCAGTTTTTTAAGATTGGTATTATGGTCACACCCCCACCCACGCCTGCAGGGGTGCACACACACACACACACACACACACACACACACACACACACACACACACACCCCGACGGCTGTGATTGAGACGTTAGAGAAAGGCAATTCCTTTCAGTCTGAGGGATTTCTCTCTGCATCAAACAAGTCAGGCGATTGGAATTATGACCAGGGTCAGCGTTCCAGATGAAACGGCCGTTGTCCTCTCTCCTGTTAATTCACTTTCCACCCATCCCCGGCCCGCCGCCGTCCTTGACTCCTCTTGACCTCCAAACCTTGAGGGGAATTGAGTTATTCAGCAGTGCAGCCCTCACCCCGCAGCCATAACTTCTGAAACCAACCTTAACGGCTGTTGCAAACACGGTAGCCGGAGCGCGGGCTTATTGATGGAGGCTATTTAACGCTGTTCTTTCGTCCGCCGCCTGTGGCATGAGGAAATAAATCTACTTTGCCAATGCCTCTTTGTAGATTTCTACAATCCAATTGGAGCGGACGGTTATCTGAGGTCGGGGGTCTCCTTGGGTCTTGTGTGTGTACACAGCAACACTCCACCTTTAGAGATTTACGACAACACAGATCCACAGCAAAGATACTTGAACTCATCACCTGCATAAATCACCAAGATTTTATTGCAAACTATTTAATCTGATCTTTTTACATAGTAGAAAAGCTACAAACAATGAACAATATCAATTTAATTTAATTTAAGCAACACAAGGTCAAAATTAAATACAAAAGTCCTAACTTTTGCTTGTTCATTTCTCTTTTTTCTGAATCTGAATGTATTGAGACCGGTTTCTTTCCTCGCCCAGACTTGACTTTTAACTATCTTAAAGGTGACAGGTTAGAAAAGGTCTATAGGCTTTACAAAACATTTTCATTATATTTTTTGCACAATAAATCATCTTTAGATAATGAGATCAGTTCAGAATGAGCTGTTTTAGGCGTCCTGTCACTTTAAATACAAATTAGCTGCTGTTCGCAAACTCACACGGGAAAATAGCTATGAATAGATGCACAATTGTATAACTGTACATCTTAGAATAGCAGAACACGTTTTTGACGCACAAAATGCGTTCAATGTGAATGGATGATTAGCATGGCTCTCAGGAAGAGCACGGCAGATGTCACGGTCGGCCAACTGGTTTATCTGTCAACTCTTCACTTCATGAAACCAAAACAACAACAAAAAACACATAAACTGCTGACCCCATAGGTAAAAAAGGTCAGGCAGGGTTCACTCAATCCATCTTAGAAGTACGGGAGAGTTCAAGCTCCGCTTATTTACAGCTCTGGAAAAAATTAAGAAACCACTTAAAATGATCAGTTTCTCTGATTCTACATTTTATAGTTATATGTTTGAGTAAAATGAACATTGTTCTTTTATTCTATGAACTACTGACAACATGTCTCCAAAACTTTACTATTTATTAGCAGAAGATGAGAAATGGTCAAAATAACGAAAAAGATGCAGCGCTTTCAAACCTCAAATAATGCAAAGAAAACAAGTTTATGTTCATTTAGAAACAACAACAATAATGTTTTATCTCAGGAAGAGTTCAGAGATCAATACTTGGTGGAATAACCATGATGTTTTCAGTGCAGTGGGCTCTTCAGTTTAGGACGTACGTATGTCCACCCCCACAGACGCACACAGATGTGTGCAAGATTTTTCTCCACAATTGTGTTTACAGTAAAGACGGTTAGCTGATAAAAAAAATAAAATCCAACAGCTAATTTTTCTCAGTCGTACAGCTACTGGTCAGCTAACGCAAACAGTCGCCACGAATGCTGAGACATCTCAAAATCCAGCCTAATGAGTCCTCAGACAAATCGTCTGCAACCAAATTGCGTCTCACTGATAAGGCGGTCGTGGTGTGTGGGAGGAGATTCACAGAATAAAAAGGGAGGATGATTGAGGGAGGGAGGTGTGTGGGTGATGTGGGGGAGAGCAGCGCAGGACACAGGCAGGGAAGTGGATGTTTTATGAGGCCCTTAACATTTACTTCCCCAGCGTTTCAATCCGCCGTGTCTATTAAGGACGGCTGCTCCTCCTACGTGTTCCCCATCCATCAAAGACGGAGAGACGTGAGGCCCCACGCTGACGGACAGCTGCATATGATGGAGCGAGGGGGAGAAAGTGGAAAATACCGAGATGAGAAGGAAGGAGACAATGAAGAAGGGTCAGAAGACTCCAGTGCAGGTAAAGAAAAAAATTTACATCAGCATCCAGAATATGGAGGCTGCAAAAAAAAAAAAAAAATGCTTTGGGGACAAACAAAATGGTGCTGAATGGAAAGAGCTGAAGCAGCGTTTTGTTCGAGCCGCCCTCACACAAACACAAAAACTGTGACTCTACATAAAAACAAACAAACAATGGCCGCCACAAAGCAGAGCCAAAGCATTTAAAAAGAAAAGAAATGATAAAATGTATGAGAAGTCAAATTATTATGACAGGGGTGCATATAAACGTGGGAATGCAAATGAGTTCACCATAAATATTCAACTCCAGTTCCACAGAGTGGGTCTCCCAGTATGTTGAACTGGGCTGTGGTTGTCTTAACTCTACTGCCATTTTTCTTTCCACTCAACTTCCGAGTTATGTATTATATACAGAACAACAAAAATAAGCAGTTTATTTATTTAGTAGTAATTTTTTGTGAACAGGTTTTATCTTAAAGGGCCGGTTGTGCCAGAACAACCGGCCCTTTAAGATGATCTTGATTTTGCCAAAATCAAAAATGAATTTGACACCCCTACTCTAATTCTATACTTTATTATTTATTTTATGTCATATTCAGAATTCCTAATTGCACTTTCTGAAACATTTGAAAGATGATTTTTGCAGTTTATTTTTACATGTTTGATCAAGGTAGTCAACCTATTGCTTTTGTCAACTTCAGTTTCTTTACTATTTATTTTACATTGGCCATTTACTCCTTTTTGTACTGACTGAACAGATTAAATTTGTTACTTTTACACGTTTGACCAAGATTTTGAAGCTATTGGCGTATTTAAATGTGCTGTACTGGTGCAGAGTTATCAAATAAATCTGTAACTCAGTACATTTATGTCTGTGTTTAACCATTTGAGTCCTAAATTTCAAATCTTCGCCTGCATAATTTAGCTTTTTTTTTATTGTATGCAGTTCTTTAAATGTCCTGTGAGTAACTACATTTGCCCATCTCTCTATAACTGGAACTTTCAATATCTAGCTAGTTATTTACGCAATTTACCATCTATTAAAAGAGCGCCTCTCTGATTAATTTCACTCCCTGCTACAGTGGGAGTGGAAATTACCGTAATAACCTGATATTGGCTGGAAAGTGCAACGTCTCCCCTTTCAGAAACCGCTGGAATATTGCAGATAGCGCAACGTGTGGCGGAATTATGGTACTGCAAGTTTGCAATTTGCAAAATTAACACTACATTCAGTCAGGAAAGGTTAAAAAAGGAAACATTTTACTAATCGAATCAGTATCGGCTGATACTAAACCTCAGATACTTTTATTGATATCAGAAGTGAAAAAGTGGATCAGTGCATCCAAATCATTTGTAAAATTACTTGAAATCTGTGTGTAAGAACATATAACAGACATGCATTCCTCTTTTAGGTGCGAGTTACTGAAGTAAATGAAGTGTTCATTGATCTGTTCATTTCTGGAGATGCACCTGAATGTGGGTCAGGGAGATGTCTGCTAATGCACACACCCTGTGCAAGTTGCTGCTATTAATTACGGTCTTATCCAGCTGCACTTCCATTAATCTAAATTTAGAGTCCTCACTGAGCTGCAGCTTGATGTTTTCACTGCAAAGCCCAGCGCCACCAAACCAATCACATAATAGATTTTCTGCCCTCTGGACAAGGTCCGCTATCTGCAAACTAATCATAGCCACAGTCTGACACATTCAGCCTGCTGGCCGCCAAGGTCAGCCAAGCCGGTGAGATTTGCTAAAAACTACAGCAGGAGACAGCTTTAGGCTGCGCATGTTGACCACATGAAATAAAAAAACAGACTTGCTAATGAATACATGCAGTTAATGATCATTGTGGTGATGAACAGCTGGTTTGTGCTGCCGTTCGTCTGCCGTCGGCCCTTTATCTTAATTAACGGCACACATATGTGCTCCCGCTCTGAGGCCGGCGCTCTCTGGTACGCCGGCGCGGGTCAGACCAGGAAACGTTGCAGGGATTTGTTTTTTACAGCAAATGAACAAGGGGAAAGGTGAGGATGCTAGGGTAAATGAGACAGAGATGAAGAGAGGACAGATGAGTCAAAGTTGCTGAGACAGAAAGAGAAATAGAGTAGGGAAAGGCGTGCACCATCCTGTAACCTTGCCCCCCGAATCGCTGCTGCACCCCCCTTTCAAGCAATTAATCATCTGATACGGAGCTTACCCAGCCGACACCCAGCTCCCCCACATCCTAATTAAGCCAGAAAAGGAGGAGAGGAGAGGAATTGGCAAAACACCAATTTGAAAACAACATATAAGGATAAAGAAAAGGGAGAGGAGCAGCACACAGGAGGAAACTGGGAGCCAGTAACCAACGTTAAAGAAAGAAAAAAAACAAACAAACGGGAAGAAGTCCCCCGCTCAAGGTCGACTCCTATGGAGTCCAACCGCCTCATCCAGGAACATCTATCTACTGGACCAGAGACGCAGGAACCGCCCTGGAGCCAAGGTTACGCTACGCACTGCAAAAACACAAAACCTCACCAAGTACTGCTGTCTGGATTCTACTGCAAATATCCTAACACACGAAAAATGAGACAACACTAACTTACACGTAACTTTTTAGCAAGAAATAGAAGCTAGTTTTAAGTAAATAATTCCTTAATATTGATGATAAAGTTCTAGTACCAATGGCAGATTATTTCACTTACAAGACATTTTTCCATCTTATAAGTGAACATTTCTGCTAATGAAACCAGTAACTTTTCATCAATATCAAAGAATTATTTGCTTAAAATGAGTCTCCATTTTTTGCTCAAAAATTACTTGTAAGTTAGTTTGTCTTATTTCAAGTGTACTGAGATATTTGCTCTAGGACATGTGTCAAACTCGAGGCCCGTGGGCCAAATCCGGCCCGCCGCAGCTTTTTATGTGGCCCTCTAGATTCTAGACTAAACACTAAGTGTGCTTAAATATTATATTATCAATCAAATCAATGCATTTTTATCTGTTAACTTCCAAATTACATCAATCAGTCCCTCCAGTTTCTTGAGAATTATCGTGGTAATTCACGCAAAATCAACACTTTTTTGCACTAAAACAAAATTGGGAGTTTATTGCAGGTTTTTCTCAAAAATTGTCAAAAACTTTCTTACTTGTACTAGACAGCTGCTTCAGCCTTAATTGATATCAGAGTATAGTCCATAAATAATAAAAAGGAACAAATATTTCCAAATTAGAACCACAAACACTTTTAAGAAATCACAAAAAGTATCACAAAATCCTGGAGGAACTAAAAGATGTTCAATAATATTATAAATTTTAGGAATTCGTTGATATTTTAACAGTTTGTGATCAGGTTTTATCAATACATTCTGGCACAACCGCCCCTTTAAGAGCATTCATGATCTTGATTTGGCTCAAAATGAAAATGAGTTTGACACCGCTGATCTAGAAACTAGATTACAAACATTTGGTAAGATTTTGTGCTTTTATAGTGTGTATGTAGGCCTGTCGCGATAAACGATAAATCAATTAATGGTATGATAAATTAAAACTATCGACGTCATTTCAATTATCGTCTCTTCCGCCCTTTTTCTCTTTCTGTTGATGACACCG
This sequence comes from Xiphophorus maculatus, assembly GCF_002775205.1. NCBI lineage: Eukaryota > Metazoa > Chordata > Actinopteri > Cyprinodontiformes > Poeciliidae > Xiphophorus > Xiphophorus maculatus. Next base: position 4,974,984 of record NC_036458.1, on the reverse strand, counting down.
AATGAAAAAAGGCTCAACTCCGGTGCTTTCCACTGACCCTACCTTCCTCATTTCCTTAGTGTAAAGCCCAGCGCACACGACACGATCTTAGAGCTGTCGGCCCATTTTCAAAACCTGACAGATCACACATTAGCCGACAGAAATCCTAGCTATAACGGTTCGATCGGGTTCGGTCCTGCCGTGTGGTGTCCAACAATGGGCACAAAATAATGGCTACAAGTCCAGTGAACTAATTTTAAAACCAGGTATTAATCAATGCTTTACTACAATCTACCTGCAATGCATGTTGCTAGTGTCAGCGTAAAGTCCTGACTGAATGAAAATCATTAGAACCTATTTACGTCACGTTAACGAAGAACAGCTGAAAAGTTACCGGGTTTATCAACTGCGGTAGCAATTTCGCTTCAACTCCTCCTCTTGTCATTTCTATATTCTTTGCATGTTGAATAAACATTAATGTTGTTTCCACATATCATCTCCAATGTCCGCTGGACTTCGGGTTGCTCCGTGTCAGCTGTTTGGGATTCCCCGAAGTAATTTCCCCTCAGAAAGCACGAGGAGAATCCGCGCTTTCTGATTGGCTACCTGTCACATTCAACAGGCTGCGTTAAGCTCCCAGTCGGGAAAAACCCCTGATTTGGATCGGAGTGGCAACGACTATTGTTAAGGAGAAAAGTTATTATGTTAGCTTAAATTTTGGAAAAGCATGGCTCTCCTTTTCCTCCTGTTAGCCGGGTCGAGCGGATCTCGTCACAGCTGGCAAGGAAACGGCAGGCACAATGACGTCACAGATCACATAGTTTAATTCATACTAAGCACCGCATGAATCCGTTAACAGAGCTGCAGAGGTACAGAGATATACATTTTATACAGACAACATGAAACAGACAACACGAAAACACATAAGACAGACAAAGGCGCCCACGTGGAGAAAAGATGAAAAAACTCTAACTCCGTTTTCTGGCCTGGAATTTTTAAACAGAAGAGGAGTTTCCCTATTTAATATATGCAAAAAAGGCGTTCCGTTCTTTGACCTATTAGAAACTCCGTAGGGACTCAGAAAACTTGGACAGTCCCCTCATCATGGCAAAGGTGTCTGTTTTTTTTATCTAAGTAAGAGGGCGGACCACTTCGTGCCCATCGCTGCCTGATACGGAAGATCCCTGGCGCCAAACGTCCTAAGATGAGATTTCACAGACACCTGCGTAGCCCCCACTCCCATTGGAATGCAAATTTATTGCTCTGTTGTGTCAATGGGGAAGAAAAGGCCCTGCTTCCCCCATGCTCCACAGAAAACTGTTCCAAATAAAGTGTTGGCTATCCCTTTACAGATGTCGTAAGATTAAGTGTATTTTAGCATTAAATAATCATTTTCCTTAGCACTATCTACCGTAACAAACCACACAATCTTAGAAAGACCAACGTTTTAAGATTGTTGTATGGGAAAAAATAGGAGCAAAAAATCATGTAGTGTGAATTATTGCATCAGGTAGTCGATGTGCCCATCTTCTCTATTTAAATCTAATTATTACTGAAGGGCAACATAGTATACACACTTCATAATCTGCAGTCTTTTGGTTGAATGCAGTATTTATTTACACTTTGGCTTTATGTTGTTTAGTTTTTATCAAGTACATTTTTGTTAATGGAGACTGAGAATCCATTTTGTTTTTGGTTGTTTTGTTTATTTTGTTTATCAGCTCCAGTGTTAAATATACTTTTGAAAATAAAGAGTATCTATCTTTGGCAGGAAATCACATGCATTATTACGTCATTTCCATTAAATCAGTGTAAAAAGGTCTTCAGACAATATTATCGTTTATCGCAATAATTTTTTGAGACAATTAATCGTTCAGCAAAATTTGCTATCGTGACAGGCCTATGTATATGTGTGGAAAATAACAAAATAAAAAAAAACACATGAATGGACGTGTGTATTTTAGCTAAAAACAGATTCAGAGCTGTGTATTTACTGTAAGCCTGTGGTGAAGGTGAGGTTTGTGTTGTTAGCTCTGCAGAAGCCTTTTCATCTTTAGTCCTGGATGCAGGAGGACGTTATGTCCCTGCTCTCCTGCTTCCTTCCTGGCTCAGACACTCTGGCGTCTTCCAGGCCACCTGCCAGCCAATTAGCTGAGCGGGCAGAAGCAGCTGCCCAGTAGCAGGTGGACGTCCCATCCCAACATCCCTACCACCTGTTAATGCTAATGGCTATGATCTCAGGGACCACTGGACTGGACCGCCATGGGAGGCAGGTCAACTGTGGAAAGAAATTACTATGGGCAGACATGGATACTGACAGAGACACCGGAAGGAGCGGTATGTGCTGTAAAAAATAAATAAAATGTGTTTTTACAACAGATAAAGCTCTAGAAGAAATGAAGAAGCCACTGCAAAGTGATCAGCTTTTTATGTGGCCCTTTAGATTCCAAATTACATCAATTAGTCCCTCCAATTTTTCACAAATCTGCAGATTTGCACATTTTTTCCCTGATTTTTTACTGCAAATAAAATTTTTTTTAAAAAATGGCTGAAAACATTTGGTTTAAGTGACTGCCGCCTCAGTCTTACCTGATGTCAAGGTATAGTTGATATGTCGAGTAATAAAAAGTCACGTGTAGCATCATACATTAGCGCGAATATCATAAAAATTCCTTATCTCTGGAAAAAATTAAAAGACTACTTAAACTGATACATTTCTCTGATTTTACTCTTTCTAGGTAAATGTTTGAGTAAAATGAACATTGGTCATGAACTGCTGACAACATGTCTCCTAATTCCAAGCAAAACTTTACTATTTATTTGCAGCCGTTGTACAGCGCATACATGGTGGAGCTTTGCTGGGGTTGCTAGGTAACGGTCTACGCTTTGCTGGGGTTGCTAGGTAACGGGCGGTGCCTGCTGACTCGTAACGTTACATTCCTGAGACAGCGGCCCAATTGAATAAAAACATTTTAGGAAAGCTGCTGCGTTTCAGAACTCATTTCTGATTTTATCTCATCAGTTATAAATAAGTCATCTTTTATTCATGTCGTCCTTATTTAATGTGACAAACTCAAGTGTCAAGTTAGAGAAAAACACCGTAGCCATGCTCTCTTACAGGGAAAAGCAAATATAAGATTTCACTCCTAATTGGTTTGCAACTAAACACACCTCAGATTCACTGATGTAAAACTCTTCTACTGCTGAGGAAAATAACCGTTTTTAGATATTTATTCATATTTTTTGATAGAGAACTATGGCGGTGCCAACAAACTGTTGAGACAATTGGTGCCTTTAGTAACATTTTTCATATAGCTGCTGTATAATCAAAAACCGTCTTGCTTACAAACAGCTGCTGATGTTAACTGATGTCAGAGTAAAGTCAATGATTTATACAAAAAGTTGCATTTACCGTCATAAATAAGTGCAAATATTGCCAAATTAGTACCACAAACACTTTTAAATAATTACAGAAAGTATCACAAAATCTTGGAGGGACTGAAAAGATGCTCAATAATATATACTGCTCAAAAAAATAAAGGGAACACTTTAAGTGTTAAACACCTGTTTAAGTGTTCCCTTTATTTTTTTGAGCAGTGTATAATTTTAATAATTGATATTTTAACAGTTTATGAACAGGTTTTAACAATACATTCTGGCACAACCGGCCCTTTAGGAGCATTTATGATCTTGATTTGGCCCAAAATAAAACTGAGTTTGACACTGCTGATTAGAACATTTACAAACAGGAATAGTTTTAGATTCTGCGAGCTTTTCCTATTTGTTAGGTTGCTTTGTAAGTTTGACTTTTCATCCTTTTTCCTTCCATTGATCTGGTTCTCCTTCCATCGCTACATGTTATTAGCTCTCTCCACAGGTGCGAGCACCGATACAGCGGCTCTTTGCGATCCACTCTGAAATAGGTCCGCTCCGATCTGCCTCATAAAACGCTTCCACCCTTTCTCACTTTTATGGATGGAGGGCTGATATATGTCTTTATTTACGAGGACAGGCCCTGACAGATTTAATATTTTAATTCGGCTTTACGGCCCGAACATTGGGCCACACAGGACTTTTTACGAGGCGCCGGCACCAGCGGACAGGGCAGCGCGGATAGAGGGGGAAGGTTGCCATTCTTCATCATGTATCACAGCTTAAACATCGTGCATATTTCAGCCCCATATAACCTCTGCTCGCGCTCTTACTCCGCATGTCTGTGTCATCCATCTGCAGTCCAATATTCGCCCGACTCCAGCGAGAAAACACGGCCATGAAGCAGACAGTGCAGGTCTAATAGAAGGGAGATTGATGCTTCGAGCGATTCAAGGCTGGTAGGAGTGTGAAATTCATGCTCCAGATAACTCAAAGCTATTGGTTTGGTGGCTTATGAATCTGAAGACACAGCTCTAAATTTTGCAGGCTTTTTTTTTTTTTTTTGGAGGTGGCTCCAACAGATAACCTGCCAATAGTTTCAGAGTTCAGATTAGAAAAACTCTCACATACAGTAAGAATCAGAGAGATGCTGCAAAAACACCAAATCTCACCAAGGACTGTTGGGTAGTTTACACTGCAAATATCTTAAAATAAGACAAAACTAACTTAAATGTAACTTTTTGCTAGATATAGGAGCTTGTTTTATGTCAAAAAATCCTAAATATTGATGAAAATAAAAAGATATTTTCCCATAAGTGAAATAAAGTACTTTTTCATCAATATTAAGAAATTGATTAAAACAAGCTACTATATCTTTCTGAACAGTTACTTATAAGCAGAGTTGCATTTATTTCAGTAACTTTCTTAGGAGCATTTATATTACCTTGTACTTTTGCTTGAGTAATTTTATTACAAAGTATTTCTACTCTTACTTGAGTAAAATTTCTGGATTTTCCATCCACTGAATGAAAAACAAACATGTTTCAACCAAAAATCCACCAGACATGGACACACACCTGCAGTTTTTGTTAAAGTTTCATAAGATTTATATTGAAAGAAACTGATTTGGAAAAATTTTCTTTTGCCTGATTTTAATTTTTTGTTACTTATATAAATTATTATCATTTTGGTTCATAAAATACCCAAATTTCCACTTAATTTAATATTTTGTTCAGTCTGATTGTGTAATCTTTAAATATTAAATGATTGATAATTGTACTTTTTTACTCTTACTTGAGTAATTTCTTGGACGGCTACCTTTAACTTTTACTTGAGTAAAGATATGTTGGAGTATTTCTATTTTTACCTGAATAAAATTTTTGGGTACTTTTCCAACTTCTGCTTATAAGTTTTTTTTTTGTTTTTTTTTTTGCACATTGACAAAAAAACAACTTTTATTGTTTCTTTATGTCTCCTATGAGGAGTATGATGGGCAGAAAGTTATAAAAATAACAATAAGATGAAAAATTCAGGCAACATCAGTGTCACAAAAAGACAAAAGGATAAAAAACTTAAAATATTTGTGTCTTGAGGTCCAAAAAGGGCTCAAAATGACCTTATAAATTAGATTAGTCTTATTTTAAGTGTACTAAGACACCAAGTATTTCTGGTCTGGTGTAAGATTTTGAGTTTTTGCTGTGATTGATGAATGAGACGACTTAAACATTTCTGTGTAGATTGGTGGTTATTTTAAAAGCCGAAATCAAAAGTATTTCACCATAAAAAAAAAGTCCACACCCATCTAACACTATGAAAAGTTTGATTACTTTTAATGGAAATCAATACGTAGAGTTTCAGCAGTCGCTCTCTGTGAGAATTTTTTAATCAAGAGAAATTCATTACACTGCTGTTACACACACACACACACACACACACACACACACACACACACACACACCCCACCCCCACACACACACACCTCATCTCGTCTAAAAAATAAGAAGGAAAAATGACAAGAACCTCTAAAACTCTCCCTCAGGGTTTTGGATTTTACCATTTCGCTCCCAATTACAGCATCTATCAATCACACAAATGAACCCCCCCCCCAGCGGTTGATTCAGCCTAACTTTTCGAAAAGTCGAACCATTAAAAAAATAAATAAAAAAATCAGCGAAGGTGGTCAGCGTCCCCTGGGATGCAGAGCAGTTCCCATGGGAACCGGTAAACGAGCGGCTGGCCATCCACTCGCTCCAGGAACACAGCGATTATCGATCTGTCTGAGGGGTGAACAGCTCAACCAATCAATGGCTCCTCGAGTCACACAGGGATTGCAGGATAGAGGTGGAGTGTGTGTGGGTGTGTGTGCGTGTGCATAGTGAAGGAGGGAGCAGTGCCAAAGACATTTCTGTCCAACACAAATCACCTGCCTAATTGACAGGCTTGGAATTGGTTTAAATGGCCTGTTGTCTCCTGCCTCGCTGCCCAGGTAGGCTGCAAAGAGACCACCTTCTACAGGTATCACTGTCATTATGCCCTCTGGGGACGGAGGTGAGATCATGGGGCTGAGTGGAATAGGACAGGATACGAATTTTACACCAAATGGCTTCCAAGAGTCTTATCAGACCTTCTGTCGCTCTGTTAGGATCTCTGGGGATCAGCAGCACACAAACTCACCTGCTGCTGCTGCTGCATGTTGTTCCAGCATGCATGGCTTAAACTTTGGCCAGTTAGCTTGCTCCAGTGCCTGAACGTTACATTTAATATCCATTTATTCAGTTAGAGGAGCAGTAATAGTAGCACAATCGAGCAACATGTTGAATATGACTTAAAAAAATCTGATTTTATAATTTAGTGATATGAAATTAGGCGTCTGCCTCTTTAAGAAGCTCCTGCTCTTTCAGGAAGTCATCATGGCTCCTCTATTAACCCTTTCAGGGCTGTTGCTAATTATTATTTTAGTAATCGAGTATTTCATCAATTATTCTTATGATTAATTGAGCAATCGGATAAAAAATGTGATAAAATAAAATATTTTTAAATTCGACTATAACAGCAGAGTTACTATCAGATCAAATTTTCATATTTACGCATCCCTAACAATTACTTCTCTGTAACAATAATGGCTCCAATTTTAAATTAATCTGGACAAAAATTATATTAAAAAATATGAAATTATATTCAATTTAACTGGATGTTATGCTGCTAACACTTAGTGATTCGCAACAATTCGGAGGCGGACGTGAGAGCGTTGCGTAACATAATCAATCACGGGATGAAACACGGTGCGCTAAATAATAAAACACAATTTAACGAAGCTTCGAGGCAGGTTCCCTCAAGGAATTTTAATAATCAAGATCCCTGAATCAATTGAGGAATCGTTACAGCCTTAAACCTTAAAGCAGGGGTTCCCAAAGTCGGTCCGACATCCTGCATGTTTTAGTTCTCTCCCTGGTTTAACGCACCTGGATCCAATGATTGCTCATTAGAGGCCTAAGGAGAATATTGGCATGCTGAGAAGGTTGTTACTACCACCAGGGAGAGAACTAAAACATGCGGGATGCAGGCTCTTTGGGCACCATTCCCCTAAAGCATCTCACAGAGTTAACAACGAACTTAGCTGATCCGCAGTTCCACCAGGTGTTTGCTAGTCTGAAAGAGGTGAGTGTGGGAGCTGAGGAGGAGCTGTGTCTCAAAGGCGGAGCTAGGTTCAGCCACGCGTTTTGGAGCTGAATGGTTGCCATGGAGATTAAATGATTTCTTCAACATGCTTTAGACAATAAAGGCAACACCCCATGTCTGTTTTAATCAGAAAACATTATAATATGATGTAAAGCTCAATTTTACATAACATTGCCTCTTTAAAATGCTGAATGTTCAACCAAACTTGATCTGATCAAAATATAGATTTAGATATCGCTACTTTAGAAAAAGTCTCCACCAGAAGCTGTATTAGTAAACTGACTGTAACTTTTTCTTCTGCACCAAGCTGTGTGTGACCTTACTCCCCACTACATGTTTGTGTCTGCGATGTTTCAATAAATGAATGAAAACTTTACAAAACCCATAATTAATGACTTAATGACACTGGAAAGTAATTAAAACTAAACAGCCAAGAACACAGACTTTGAGACATACAGCGTTGCTTTCATGTCGAGTCTGTGGAGATTTGCATCAAACTTTCTTTGGCTTTCAACTCTGGGCAGAAACTGTTCAAACTGAAGGCCGAGAATGGCTTCACCCCCTGGGGCAAACTAAATAATTAACAGGCCTTTAATTACACCTTAAAGCGAGCAAATGACTTCCAAGCCCCCTGGGAGGGAAGATGATGGAGGAGGTGTGTGTAAATACGTGTCTGTGGGAACCGCAGAAACGCAACGCATGGAAGAAAGTGGCCAACACATCCTGACCAGCTCATTTACTTTGACATTTGAGCAGAGGCTTCGCTGCAGGAAGTGACTTTAAGAAGGAGGAAACCGAAGAGTCTGACTCACGCAACTGACTGACACTCCGGGGTCAATCCATCTGAGCCCAGGTGAACGAGAGGAGAGCAGCTGATCGATGAGCCGGCGGTTTGATAGAGTGTTGGTGAGTGGCTGTATTTCCACGTATTGAGCTTCTGCATTCCTAATAAGGAGGAAGATTTACAGCAGCAGGAACCTAATGACACCGCTCCAGAATCGTGTGGAGTGGCTTTCCAACTGGAACAATACGAATACCCACAGCAAATATCAACAAATCCAGCACAGATTTATGGATCTCTAAGCCAACACTGATAATATGCTAAACAAATAGTCACATGCAAACGGTTTTTGGTGAAATTTTAAAAGACAAAATGCCTAAATCTACAGTACTTTCTACACATTCCTTTTTGCTTTTTATTTAACTGTCTTAGTTATTTTTTCCTCACTTGTCTTGGTTGGTTTGAATTAGATCACCAGTAAAACACTGAATATCAACCAAATCAGGATTCCAGCACATTTGGTCAGCTGGTTTTACTGCTGCTGGAAAAGACAACAGTTTTGTTGTTGACTTATCATCCAAAAACCACTTGCTACATTCTTGCTGGTTGTGCAGGAAGCTCTACTAATGCTTTTCAAAGGTGCCTGTTTGTATAACTGTGCATCTGTTTGCAGCCAAACAGATTTTTTCCCGTGCAAGAGCGTTGAGTTCGGGCGTGGCCAGCAGCAGGTAATTTGGATTTAAAGTGACAAGACGCTCTAAAACAGCTCATTCTGAAAGGAGCTCAAAATAATAATTTTGTGCAAAATATAATAAATATGTTTTGTTTTGCCCACCTAACCTGTTCAAGGAAGCATAATATGTCACTTTTAAAGGCAATTTTTTTCTATACCAGTAACCCAAAATGTTGACTTAGTATTGCGTGTTTTAGCTTATAATAAATAAATTGAAATCTGGAGCTGGTTTTTAATTTTATTTTATGTTACTTTCAGCATGTATTCTCTGTGATGCCGTCTTTTTATCAGCCTAATGTTGCAGAAATATGCGTATGATTATTTTTCTCATTGGTTACAGTGGCAGCACTCTCATTTAATCAAATTAAATCTAAAGGAGCGTGTCACGCTGCACTCCCACTCCCCTCGCATGCTTCAATCTCAGCATAAGCCCGCACTTCGGTTCGTTCCTCTGCCTCCTGGTGGCACAAGCACTCAGAGGTCCAATCAATCACACCTTGGCTCAACACACACACACACACACACACCCACACACGCACACACACACACACACACCCGGACAGGGGGCAAAGGGCGCCGCGATGGACTTGCTTTAAGTTCACTAGCTGACCAATGGCATTCATTGTTCTTGTCATCAAACCGGCAGGCAGCACAACAGATCACACATTCTTCTTCTCTCTATTAAAGCGAACGGCCGCTGAGACGCATGCGCCGTCTCTTAAATGGAAGTAAGGAGGAAATTAATCTCTCCCTTGGCTGCAGTGGCAGGATATTAATCTGTTGGTTGTACTCATCTCATCTTTTCTCTCGTTGCCTGATAATCCCCTCCTCATCAGCGGCGTATGCAAACCGCAGGTGGACGAACACAGTAATTGATTGTGATGCGAAACTCCCCTCCCGCCTCTTATCGGTCTTTTTTCCCCCCGTTTTTGTTAATCCCTTTGCTCATTAATGGAGGTGTATAATTTTCCCGTCAATCCTTAGTAGCTCATAACAAGATGTGACGTCTTCATTTTGGTCAGAGGGGGAATGAAGTTGGGATCGACTGCAGCAAACTTTCTGCTCTCTGTTATTACACTTTTAATATCATAGAATATAAATTAACTATTCTGCTTGTTAACAATCACTATACAGATCTAGGTCTTCTATATCACATGTATCAAACACAAGGCCTGGGGGCCAAATGCGGCCCACCGCGGCTTTTTATGTGGCCCTCTAGATTCTAGACTTGTGCATAAATAAAACCTACAGGATAACAGCTGTGTGCTTAAACATTATTTTATTAATTAAATCAAAATGGCTTTTATTTGTTACTGCCAAATTGCATTAGTCCATTCTTTCAGTTTTACTACAATTGTGGAAATTCACACAAAATCAACAAATTACATTTGAAACTGTAATGGACAGGACAAATTTGTATTATTTTTTAATTGCAGTTGGGGGCTACACAAAATCACTCCACGGTCCACAAAAGGCCCCCGAGCCGCACTTTGAGGCACATTTACCCAAACTACTCCATCTGTAAATTAATAGCTGCTTTTCTTGTTGTGAGAACTGACAGAGCAATGTGATTCTTATCTGAGCATTATCCCTCCAGGTTTCCCAACCGATCGACGTAACGCGGCGTTCCTGCTCTCTTTTCTGTTTTTACCCACTGGGAGACAAATTGGGCTGATAAAGCTAAGTTCATTATGTGTTACTGACACGGCGGTCATGGGTCAGGTCTAATCTGAGTCCAGAGGAGCCCGGCAGCTTGGCCGCGGTGAGACCTGGCTCTGATACAGCCCTTAATCAGATCTGAGGTTAATGTGCTGCCTCTCTATGATAAAACCAGAGCAAGAGGGGAGAAAGCATCTCTTCAGCTCACCAGGAAAAAACTAAAAAAGCCCCCTTCCCCGCTCCCAGGAGATCCAATACTTAGCCCACACGTCTGAGCTGTGACTCAGAGAGAGAGAGAGCCATGCTGCAAAATAAATATCATTAACCCACAATTAAAATCCTGTTCTCTGTCCTGACATCCTTTATTGTTCTCATATCTCTGTCCAATTACAACATGCTGGAGTAATTATAGCTGCATTAAAAAGTAATGAAGTTATATGAGCAGGGCCGCCGTTTCCACAGGGCAATCTGACAGAAGGTACGGAGACAGAGGGACTCGATGAAATGCGGCTGCGCTCAGGAGACCGAAAGCCTCCACAGTTCAGCCGATTCGCCGCCGAGCCACCTGGGTATCAGTTATACCTTCAGTGGTCACTGCGAATCTGTTGCCATGGAGATGTGATCAAGTTAGACATGGCTGCTTCAGCAATGTTTACTAACCACAGAAGAAGATTAGGAACACTGGAAGAAAAAATCCGACTTTAATCTCACATTTCTGACTTTAAAAGTCAAAGTTTTGACTTTCACCTCAGCATTCTCACTTTTTTTCTCAAAATTTTGACTTTTTTCAGAATTTTTACTTTAATCTGAGAATTTTGACTTTTTCTCGGGATTCTCACTTTTTACTCAGAATTTTGACTTAAATATAAGAATTTTTGCTTTAATCTCAAATTCAACTTTTTTCAGAATTTTGACTTTATTCTCAGAATTCTGAGCCCTAATCCTCTTCTGTAACTAGCGAAGCTGTTCATGCGTTTAGATCAAATCCATCTCTGTAACTGTCTTTGAACATTTATGTTGATTGTTTAGTCAACACTTGTTTTTGTGTGAGAGAGCCGCCGATACATTGCAGGGGTCAGGCCGTTAAACCAGAGGGTCAGACGTGAGAGCGAAGCAATTTGAGGTTGGAAATGAACGATGTCCTTTCTCATTTCAGAGCCACAGAGGCCCGAGCCCATCAAACGCCAACTCTCATGTGCCAACGCCCCCAATGACTTACAGCGTCTCTTTGTTGTGTTTGTCTCTCAGTATGTTCAGGACAAAAGGACAAGAGAGCTAAAAAAAAAAAAAATCTAGGCAACCATTCTCTTCAAGGGAAGTCCAACAAATGAAAAGAAACTTGTGAGAGAGAAAAGGAAAGGAGGGCGTAAACAATAAACAGAGTTTAGAAACTAGTCCAGACCGAGCCGCTCCACACATGGATGAAGATTTGACACTGAAGCACTCTGAGGGGAAACTTCACCGTCCTCTGAATGAAAATGTGTCAGAAAGAAAACTGATTCCAAAAGGAGGAAATCATAAAAGAACTAAAAAATAATAAAAGAACTAAAAAATAATAAAAGAACTAAAAAATCAGACTCCTTAGCCTATGAGTCCCTCAAACTCTCCCACCGTCTCCTGCATATTTTGTCTAATATGACGAAACATATTTCGTCTAAATATTTGTGATTAATGTTTGTGATTTGGATAGCTCAAATGTGGGGCAAATATAGTAAAAGTTATAAGTTATTTGACATTCCATCTTCCTCGCTGATCCTCTTCCTTTCTACTCCCGTCTCTGTAGTCATCACTTGATTGGCCGTTGATTATAGAACGAGAGCAAACAGCGACAATTAGTTTATCTTCCATCGTTTTTCTTTTTTCTGAGATCACATTGGAAAGTGCTCCACTATGTGCTGGTTGACGCTCTGCGTCAATCGTTGAGAGTTTAGACTTTTGCAACCCCAGCGAAGGACGCATTGGACGCACATCAAACGCTCGAAACGCTTCAAACCGCGCAGCACTTGACACCCCCTCGACGCGCCTCCACATAGACTTTGAACGTAAACCAGACGTTCAAAGCGCATTTGGTGTGACCGCACCATAATAAAACGTCGTACGAAATTTATAATTCTCATGAAGGTTCGTTGTTTTGTAGGGATTTATGCATTTTGTATTTCAGGGATTCTACAGTTGTCATATGAAGACATGATAGCCATGTTCTTGGCACATTTAAACCTTAGAGAAGAGCACAAACAGATCTCATTTTTCCCTATTTTGTATTTTGTTTGTATCAAAGTCTAATTTATCATTGATGTTTGTGAGCCTTAACATACAGTAAGTGCAAATTGGTTTTGATTCGGACGCTGCTCACTGCTAACGGCTACAGTGAGTTGCTATCACAGCGGATCTGAAATGGCTTCTCAGAGGTATAAATAAGAGAATGTCAGGTTTGTTTGTCATATTTGTCCAGCACACCTGACAGATTCTTTTATTACTGAAGGTTGTTTGGGATGGAGCAAGAATGATGCCTGGCTAACAACACCGCAGTGCAACACCACATAAGACGTGCAGTAATGGCAGCACAGATGACTGGGATTGGCTACACAGGTCAACAACAATGAATTCCTTGGTAAGCATCAATCATGCTGCCAAGCCTCTTGGGGCTTTGATCGAGTAGTTGTGTGTTGTTGCTGAGAGGCTAGCTGGGGATGTAGGTTGGCGGGGAACTGATAATGGGCTTCAGTGAAACACAAGAGATGAACCCCCGTTGAGAGATACAAGAGGGGAGGAAAAGAAGGATGGAAGAGAGAGAGACAGAGAGAGAAAGCAGCAGGGCAAAGAGGGAAGCAAAAAAAGGACGACAGAGCCTGGATCAGGAGGAAAACTCAGCCTGTACCCTTTCTTCCTCGGTCCCCTGCTGGATGACCAACACGCAGACAGCCAGGCACCATGACGGACATCCTCCTCATCTAATGAGTCCCAGTCACAGCTGAACACACCGCTGTGCTTTAAGGCGCCAACAGAAGGGTCTGCCACCATGAAAAAACCTGCCGCCTGCAACTTAAACAAACAGGAAAAACACACAGGGTTAAATGAAGCCCTCTTCTCTCCAATGATGGTTTTACATCTTTGAGGACGATTTTTTCACTCTGTCGGGTTCCAACCAAAACTGTTAACCCACGATTTAGCATTCACTATACAAGCACACACTGCAAAAACAAAGAAATCTTACCAAGTGTTTTAGTTTAGCTTCTATCACAAATATCGTAATGCACTTACAAGCAACATTTCAGCAGGATATACAAGTTTGTTTTAAGTCTATAACTCATACATATTGATAAAAAGTATTCGTTCCACCAGGAGACTTTTTCACTCTGACCTGAACATTCAGAGCCACATAAACACGGTTACAAAGCCAGCCTTCTATCACCTGAAGAACATTTCCAGGGTTAATGACTCAGTGAGATCTAGAGAAACTCATCCATGCATTTATCTTTAGTCGCATCGATTACTGCAACAGTGCAGCTGATCCAAAATGCTGCTGCTGGTGTTCTGACTACAACCAGAAAGACGGATCACATCAACCAGTCTGAAAGTCCAAACACTGGCTCCCTTGTAGCTCAGAGAATAAACTTTCTGCATCCCCAGAACCAGAACCAAACATTGAGAAACAGCATTCAGCCTCAAATCTGGAACAAACTTCCAGAAAACTGCAAAACAGCCGAAACACTGAGATCCTTTAAATTAAAACTAAAAACCCACCTGTTTGATTGATAATAACTGGAGCATTGATCAACATATTTGATGTGTATTGATGATTTTGATGGTGTTTATTGGTTGTTTTCATAATTTGTGACTCTGATGTGTTTATGATGTAAAGCTCGTTAAACGGCCTTAGCAACAAAGCACGTTGGGTAGTAATTAACTACATTTACTCAATTACATTGACTTGAGTACTATTAGGAGTATTTTTACTGTGCTGTACTTTTTACGTTTACTTGAGTAATATGATTATGAAGTTTCTCTACTCTTACTTGAGTAAAACTGGATTTTTTACCCACTGAATGAAAAACAAACATGTTTTAACTAAAAATCCACTAGACAGAGACACACACCTGCAGTGTCAAAGTTTCATAAGAAAGAAACTGATTTGGAAAAAAATATTTTGCTTGATTTTGATATTTCTGGTTACTTATATAACTTATATAATTTACTTATTATTGTCATTGAAGGATGGATGGATAATTTGATCAGTTACTCAATACTTGAGTAAACTTTTTACCAAATACTTTTTTTTTTCTTTTGTGTACTTTCTTGGACGGCTACTTTTTACTTTTACTTGAATAAAAATATGTCGAAGCAGAGCTAGTTTTATTTGAGTATAACTTTGGTGTACTCTACCCAGTAAATGTAACTCTCTGTCAGGTTGCAAACTGAACTCTTTGTCATCTGTTTTTACTTTTTACTTATAAAACTAGAACCAAATATCTGCAGCAGATAGCAGCGTGTCACACAGGCGTGTTCCTCATGAGGTAAAGGAAGAATAGGATCGTGTATCACGGAGCGCTCACTCACATTTCACATTCACTAAATCCACTCGGTAATCTCCTTATGTGTGTGACATGGTTTTACCAGAGGAAGTTGTGGAGGTAGCTGTCAGGGAATTTGATGCCAGTTCCCTTGTCAGAGCCACTTCGGTTTGCTCGCCGTCACTCAGCTCGCTGTGCCCCGAGGGGCCGCTGACAGGAGCGCTTTCTGCAGGCAGAAGGATGGCGGCGGCGATGGCGAACCACGGCGCACTTACTCCAGACGCAATACAACCTGCCGCCACACATTAGACAGGTATTCATGAACGCTCTGCCCGTGGCTTGTGGAAGCAGTCTTTGATCAAATAAGCGGCATTGATTTTGCCGAGTCGGGGCCTGGCTGCTGTACGCGTATTGATCGTGTCCTTCTTTGACATGTCAGACAGAGGGTGAGCAGTAATATGAAAAATGGCCACCCTCTCTGGCGGATCACAGCACGCAGGGAACCCTGCCGTCATCGCAATGCTTTCTGCCCGGTTGTACTGCTGTGTTAATGTTAAACTGTGCTGTCTGCTGCAGCAGGCACAGATAGCACAGTGCAAAAAGTTTCAATCTCTACTACAACTCTTTAGACTTTCTTACAGTCTTAAGTGGTTGTGAAAAATAGTTTCGCTGTTTTTTTATTACAAACATTTTACCTCAACATGATGCCATACTGTGCAACAGAAGAGCAAAACAGCCACTGAAAAGGAAAGCTGGCTTTAATCTCAGAATTTAAACTTTTTTTCTCAAAATTATGACCTAATCTTTTGAGATTGAATGCTTACAGATTCTGAGAATAAAGTCAGAATTTTGACAAAAAAGGTCAGAATTTTGAGATTAAAGTCAGAAATATGAAATTAAAGTCAGAATTTTGAGGAAACAAATCAGAATTTTGAGAATGAAGTCAAAATTCTGAGAAAAAAGGTCAGAATTTAGAGATTAAAGCCAGAATTTTGAGATTAAAATCAGAATTATGAATTTAAAGTCTGAATTCCAAGAAAAAAAAAAACTGAATTATGAGATTAACGTCAGTTCTTTTTTCCCCAGTGGTCCAAATCCTTTTGCGTAATTTTCTAATATCTAAAAATAACATATTCAAGAAACAAAGACAAAACACTGACTTGACCCTGTTAAAACTCCAAAGTTTTTCAGAAACCGTGTTGCCCTCTGTATCCACATGTCTCTACGCAAAAGAGACATGTTGAAAGGAAACCCCACCTTTGTGGCAAACTAGAAATTCTGCAAGTAAAGAAAATGAAAGCATGTGTCGGACCCAAAAAGGCCCTTTGTCCCGCCTTATGAAACCTGTCAGACTCTCTGGTGGTTTACAACCGTACAACTTTAATTTCTCTCCTCCCTTTCTCCCATCCTAATATCCCCTCTTAGATTAAAATAGGTCATAAAAGTCTAACAGACTTTCATCTTGGCATCTGGGAATTAAACAGACATTGGACATTCTTTGGTTCTTATCAAACTTAATTTATTCTCTAGTAAACTGTTTCCACTTTTCTGCATTGATTTTTGAAATGATAAAAACAAAACATACTGCAAAAACAAGCCACAAATTTGCAAGAAAAGAAAACTCAGAAAATTTGAAATTACGCTCAGAAATAATCTAAACAAAAGAAGAAGAAAAAACAAGTGGAAATTTCTGAGATTTGTCTCAATATTTCAGTTTTCTTTTCTTGCAAATTTGCGACTTTTGGATCTCAGAAATTTCCAAGTCAGAAATAAAAATAAATTAAAAAAACTAAAAAAAAAAACATGGAAATTTCTGACATCCAAAGGTCACAAATTTGCTAGAAAAAATGTAGAAATTCAGAAATTTAAATTAAATAACTTTTTTTTTTAAAACTCTGGAAATGTTCTGATCTTATAAGGTTGAATATTGTTTTTTAATTGTGGAGTTTTTTCTAAAGAGATTTTAGATTAAAAATTATGGAGTTGTTACTCAGAAATGTTCAACTTTTGGAATATTGGAAAATTTTGTTAAGGTCAAAAACTGGAATTAACTTTTCATCAAGTTACTTTGTGTTAAGTAAAAAATTACTTCTATTAGTAAGTTTTGACTTAGATTATTTCACCTATAAAATGTGAAAATGTATTGTTTTAAGTGAATTAAGCTGCCAGTAAAATTAGCACTTTCTCATTAATGTCAAGTTTTTTTTACTTAAGCCAGACTCCTATATTTTGCAGAAAAGTTACTTGTAAGTTAGTTGTGTTTTATTTCAAGTGTACTAAGAGATTTCCACTAGAAACAAGCGAAAATACTTTTGCAGCGGATCTCATTTTCTTCTTCAACAGTGTAATTTTTCACTTCCCAAAAAGGTGAAATTCATGCTTCAGAAATTAAAATCTGCAGAAGTCTAAAAGGAAAGAGGAAAAAACCTTCAGAAAGCCTGAGAAAATGCAAACCAAGACCAATTTACAAGATAAAACGCTTTGCTTCTCAACAGTAACACAAAAACAAAGCAGCAGTAGATGCAACTTTTTTCTCAACGCTCTTTGTGTATCAGTCTCAAAAATACAAATCCTCAAACAAACCTGGACGTTTGAGAGTAATTCAGCCTTCAGTCTGAATCTCTTGTGGGTCTCTGTGGTTTGCTGTGCCAGTGAAATGAAAGCAGGCCTCTCTAATAACAGTGAATTTAATACCAGTCGCTTAATGAGAGTGCCCTGTGTTTGCTCTAGGCTCATATCCGCAGCAGAGGGAGAGGAAGAGGTGAGGAAAGGATGAAGGAGGGAAATGTAGTTAAAATCCCCCATTAGTATCACCTCCAGGGCAGGCATGCACGCTCCCCAGGAGGCGGTCTGTACGCGGAGAGCGTGTTGTGGCGAAGGGACGAGATGCCCGTCCTCGCCTGCGCACAGCTGGAGTTCCCAGGATGGCAGCATGTGCCACCATTAGCAACAAACAGAAATTGCTGCGGTGCTTATTAGAAAACAGCACAGCATTTGAGATCAGATGGGAAACATTTTGTTACATAAAAAAAAATAAATTAAAAATACGAGGAGCCCTCAGAATGTACAGGAATGACAAATTAACTAGACAAGTAGATCAATTCAACACTCCTTTAATAATCTGACGCAGGGCGAGGAATAAAGGATCAGAAAATACTCATTTTGAGACTATACATACGTAACACGGATTATTACAAATATAACATTTGTCAAAATTGGTGTATTTATTCATCAGCTTAATTTTGTTTGGTCAAGAACTTTATTTCTCCTGACATTTTTGGTATATAAGGCTGCGTTCACACTGCAAGCTGAAGAGACCCAATTCCGATTTTTTTTTTTTTTTTACGTAATGCGACCTGTACCTGATCTTTTCATGACAGTCTGAACAGAACAGGTCGGGTTCTTTTCGAATGCGACCCAGGCCGCTTACATATCCGATACGTATCCGATTCAAATGCGACCGAACGTTCAGGTCACATTCATCCGAACTGAACGTCACTGATGCTGGACAAACCTCACTATTCGGCGCCCTGATACGCGCAAGTGGGACGTATAACAACCACCATGACGGACTATAATGAGGATTAAGTTGTTAATATGCTGGTTCCGGTCGGACAACTACTTCAAATATGTAAGCTATGCTCCATCATTAGCATCCATGTTTACTTCTGCAAACACTGAGCACTACTTCTTTTTAAGGCGGTTGGCAGAACACTGAGAACGCTGACGCTATTGCGCCCTCTAGTGCGCATGCGGGACACTTCCAGGTCCTTTGCCCGTTCAGACTGCAGAACACATGCAGGCCGCATAGGTGTGGCAGAGTGAACGGCCCGGGCAAAAAAATCCGATTTGACAAAATATTGGAATTGGGTCATTTCAGTCTGCAGTGTGAACGCAGCCTAAGTTATGTTACGCTGCTCTTGACGGTTGGTGGTTACCACAGCAACCAGCAACTGACAGCTCGCCCCTTCAGCCCCCCTTTTTTTTCTGTTGCCGTCGGTAACTGTAAATAGAAAAAAAAAAGAAGCAAATTTCTGCCAAAAACTGATATTTTGAGATTAAGCTCAGAAATTTTCTAGAAGAAAAAATGTGGGAATTTTCTGTACCCATAAAGTCAAAAACTTTGACTTTTTCTAGAAAATTTTTAACTCGAATCTCAAAATTTCTGAGGTTTTTCTCACAAATTTTAAACTTTTTTTTAGATAAGAGAATTTTCAAAAAAAATTTTTAAATTTTCCGAGATAATCTCAAAATTTATGATTTTTTTCCCCACATATTTTTGACTTTCAGAGCTCAGAAATTTCCAAAACATTTCTAGAAAGATTTGTGAGAGTAATTTCAAAATTTCTGAAATTTTTCTCAAAGGTTTTCAACATTTTGAACTCTGAGAAATTTCAACTTTTTTCTGAAAAGATTCAGAGATTAATCTCAAAATTTCTTCCTTTATTGTCATCTCTGTGTTTTGAGTATTATAACATTAACATTTTAGACTAATTAAATTATATATAGGGGTTTCATGTGTAACTCTGTATATACCTTTTAAACTTATAATTAATGGTGTGCATTAAAGTTATGTTTAATTTTACAACAATTGTTAGCTGTTCATTGGGACCTATTGAACTGTAGTTAGTTTAGGTTTTGTTTTTGTATTTTATTGAATGTTTAAGGGCATAAATGGCGGACAGATGTGCCTGTTTTGAAGTCTGAACCTGAGACAAACAGTTATATATATATATGATGCAAATTTACTTAATTAAAATAATTAAATATATGGTAGAGGAAACAATAATAAAAAAATCTAGTTTAGTTGTGAGAACAGTTTTGAGACAGTAAAAAACAATTAACCGGCAATCCTTCAGCAATTAGCATCTCTGTCACACCAGCGAACAAAACTAAACAAAAACAAAGCCTTGCAATCG
The DNA here is from genome assembly GCF_002775205.1 of Xiphophorus maculatus. Lineage (NCBI taxonomy): Eukaryota > Metazoa > Chordata > Actinopteri > Cyprinodontiformes > Poeciliidae > Xiphophorus > Xiphophorus maculatus. Next base: position 4,954,851 of record NC_036458.1, on the reverse strand, counting down.
TCTCAGCGTTAATAGTCTCTGTGTGTTCCCCTGAGTGTTTACTAAACAGAGTGATTGCGGTGGAGATTTGAATATTTAATAACAGGAAGAAACCGGAGAGGGGCTCGTCTGGGGAGAACAACAATCCGTTTGGACTCACCGGGCAAATGAAGGAAACTGGGTTGAGCTCAGTAAGTTTGTCCCCTTGGAATTAATGAATTTTAAATGAATTTTAGAGAAAAACAATAAATCAGCTTCAAAACTTCTGCCTTGGAACTGATTCTCTGCTCCAAACAGAGACAAAACACTTTTTTATTTTACACTGCTGGTATGCTGGACAGATCAGGGTTGAAATAACTCCGAGGTGGAAAGAAACATTTATCCTCAAACCCGCTTTTCCTTTGGGCCACGTGCATTTTTGACTCAGTATCTCTCTCAATTCAACACATCCATCATCTCGTTCACTTTAAAGGGCTCTAACTCACCCACGCATGGAAATTAGGTTTATCTTGCAGAAAGAAATAATAAAATCAGAAAGTACATGAGGTTTAAAGTTCTGTTTGGGCTTCGTAAAGTCTGTGCACCTATTAAAACATCAAAAACAACACCAGAGCATGACCTCAGCAAATTGGAGGAACACTTTGTATATGTAACCTCAGCCCATAAGATTGCAAGTTTCCATAGAAACGGTTCAGTTATTTTTTAATTACAGGATGTGAAATTGTAACCCAACAAACACAAGTAAAGTTCAAGCATCGTCGTGTTTTAAAAGTTCAACTTAACTTTTAATAAGCAAATTTTTTTTATGGACCGCAAGTTTAGGCTGTAAATAAAGTTAGATAAAATCAAAGCTAAACATGAAGTTTCTGTGTAAAATATTTTGTAAGGTATCAAATTAATTTACCATTTTCTCAGACAAAGTCAGTGAATTTAATTACTTGTTCTTTTGTATTCCACCTGCTTTATTGTATACAAAAATAAGACATTCACATTTTGTCTTTGTCAAAGTGACATAAAGTGCCATTTTATAGCACAATTAAGTTACTGTTACATTCAATTGTTATTAAAATGCTGGATATATCAAACATAACTTAGCAATTTGACGGCTTGAAATTAAGCCTCGGTCTCTTTAAGACCTTCCTGCTCTTTCCAACAACTTTTATTTTTAACTGCTTACAATTGTTTTTCGGAGTGTTGCACTGAGAAATCATTTATATGATGAGCTCAGTGGATGCGCAGTTCCACCAGGTGTTTGCTAACTGCTGCTGCCACTAGTCTAGAGGACTAGTGACAGCTAGCTTTACACAGAGGTTGCTTGGAGATTAAAGGATTTCTCAAACATGCGTGGAAGAGTCAAAGCAACACTGCAGGTATATTTTTGATGCGCAAATAACGTTAAATAAACATGATGTAAAGCTCAAAATAGTCAATTTTACGTAATTTACATTAATATCATAACATTTTAATACATTTGCAAGTATTGACCCTTTGCAACGTCGGAAACGAGGATCGGGAGTATTTTACAGAGCAAATGAAATTGTTTTCAAAAGTTGTCTTTTCCTGTTTATTCGTGGCTCCTACTTGTTCCAGTCGAGCTAATTTGTCTGTGAACGTAACACACCTGGTTGGAGCTCATAGACGGCAGGATTAATCAAAACTAGAACTAGCTAGCTGAGAAACCGACCCATACCTCCTCCCTCCTGACGTGTTGGTCAAATGACCGACTTCACCTGAGTTCACACCACATGATTTATATTAATTTGTCATAAACAGCGTTTCCCCTTCAACCGGAGCGGCATTAAAAACGTACAGAAGACGAGATGCTAGCCAGTTTTTTCCATACATGCTAGGCTACATGACGGGGCGGCACTGTCTCCATGGTTACTAACCGTTAGGCGCTACATTCGCCATAGTGAAATATTTGATTTGTTTCTAATCATACGTTCTTGTAAAGTTTATGAACGTCAGTCGTCTTACCTTGTAAAAAGTGTTCGCTGTATATCCACGGTTACACCGAGGGCTGCCAGTCATTATGATTAACAGCTGCCATCCGTAGCCGCCGTATCTTTCCTCGTTAAAAGTTATAAAATAAAATGACAAGTTTGGTTTGCATCCTTGTTTGTGCAGCCGCACAGCACCCGAAGACCATTTTAAAAGTGGAATAAACTAAACAGAAGCGATATTAGATCTGTTTTTAGACATCTGTAACCTTAGTGGAGGCATTGGTTGTTTTGACGTCCGTCATGGCGGAGTGGGCGGAGCTCTGGAGAGCGTGACGTCACGTTGTGTCCTGGGAGACAAAACTTTCACATTTTAACTACTAACGGGCCACAAAATTCATAAAATAGAAAACGGATTTTTTTTTGTGTGTGTGTGATTTAGTTTTCTTTTACCTAACAAACAATAAAGAAAATTTTTAAGAAATCTGTATATTATTGATCATTAGGTAAGGTAATTTTATTAATATAGTACATTTTCAGCAACAAGGCAGTTCAAAGTGCTTTACATGAATTAGAAGGAAATGCAAACAAAGCAACAAAACTAAAAGAAAGACAAAAAGGTAAAAGTATAAAACTACATATTGGTTCTCCATGTTTAATAAGAATAAGTAGTCGATCATTTATAAACTAGTAGGGGTTTCTCTGGATTCTTGTTCTGATAAAATTAAATGTTAGTTCTCCGTGTTTGGAGATTAGTGAGGTTTAAAACTAGATGTTGGTTCCAGTTGTTGTAGTTTGAGTTCTAGATTTGTACAATATAAAGCTAAATGCTGCTTCATGTTTCTAGATCACCAGTTGCTTTTTATTTTGTTGGCCAAACGCTTTACCATTCTTGATTTGTGTTCAGCGGCCAAAACAAAATTACTTCAAGGTGCACAAATGGGCCTAGGGCCACACTTTGGACACTGCTGTGCTAAATGATTTAAGTCCTGGGGACTAACCTCATGCCGTATCGTCCAGTTGAAACAGTGAAATAGGTTCTTTTTTAAAACAACAAACTCAAAAGCGCATTATTTTAATCATCCTGATGCTAACACTTGGTGCAGGAACCCGCAGTGGACCGGGTCGGATCTTGCTCCCAGGTTAGAGGTCCTTTCCTCCTGGCCCTCTGTCGCCATCTGCTCCATCCAGAAGGCCTGAACCACTGGGAAGGAGGAGGGGGACGACCCATGAGATCCAGCTCAGAGGATGGAGAGGAGGAGGGGTTGGAGGTGGTGCAGGGAGCAGAAAGGCTGGAGGTGTTCAAAGCGCTGGGAGTGGTGTGGCTGCAGCTCGGTGGCAGCGAGCGCCTCGGGGGACGGTGCACATTTGTGTGCTACCTGTCCACCTCTGACCAAAGCCATCTGCTGCAGGGAGAGTCGGAAAAGGTAAGAGTCAAGGATCAGAATCCTGAGAGAAAAAACAACAGAGATCCAATTCTGTGTTCTGCATTTAAACTTTAATTTGTATTTCATATTGAACTCAAGCATGTCTGTTTTTCTAACAAGGCAGGATAATTGAGAAAGGTAATTGAGAATGGAAGGAAATAACATTAATGATGCAATGAGTAGGTGAGAGAATGAGCGAATGACAGAGAGCGATCTTATTCTTTCTGCATGGATATGAGAGTTTAATTGGATGCTGCGCTTTCAGCCGGGGAGATATAGGTGCTGCTGCTGACGCAGGGAGTTCAGGAAGAGAAAAAGATAAAATTTCTTTGCTGAAATGAAAGATAGAGCGAAACAAAACAAAAGAAGAATGGGTCGGGTACTTCATCTGAGCATTGCTCTCTGACAAATCCACCAGCAAATGAAATACACCACAGGGATGACAACATGGATTTATCACAGCGTTGCACGCACGCTTCTGATCGCTCTTCCACTGGCATTATAATTGGCACTTGAAGAATGTGCGATGAAGAAGCCCAAGGACACAGACGACGCAGATCCAGACGTCTGCGCAGCTGCCGATCCAATAACGGACCGAAAGGTGAGAGAAAGGGTGTGGTGTTGAGGCCAACCGAAGGATTTACGCAGACTAACCGCTCCAGCTGAAGCTCGACCACACCAGAGGCTTTACATCACGTGTGTCAAACTCGAGGCTCGTGGGCCAAATCCGGCCCGCAGTAGCTTTTTATGTGGCCCTCTGGATTCTGGACTCAACACTAAATGTACTTAAATATCATGTTATCAATCAAATCAATACAGTTTTTATCTGTTTATTGCCAAATTATATCAGTCAGTCCCTCCAGTTTCTTGAGAATTATTGTGGAAATTCACATAAAATCAACAAATCCCCACATTTCTTGTACTAATAAGTTTATTGCAGATTTTTCTCAAAAGTTGTCAAAAACGTTCTTACTTGTACTAAACGGCGGCTTCAGCTGTAATTGATGTCAGATTATAATCCATGATCTCAATAAAAAGTCGCATTTACCATCATAAATAAGCGCAAATATTTCCAAATTAGCTAATTAACTTGATTTAATTTGATATTTATTGCAAAAAATGACAAAAAGTATCACAGAATCCTGGAGGGACTGAAGAAATGTTCAATAATATAAAATTTAAAGAATTGATTAGTATTCTAAATCAGCGGTGTCAAACTCATTTTTGTTTTGGGCCAAATCAAAATCGTGAATGCTTTTAAAGGGCAGAATGTTTTGATAAAACCTGTTCATAAACTGTTACAATATTAATAAACTCTTAAAAATAAATCCAGGATTTTGTGATAATTTTTGTCATTTTTTTGTAATAAAAATCAAAGTGTTTGTTGTACTAATCTGAAAATATTTGCCCTTATTTATATCAGTAAATGTGACTTTTTATTTCTCGCTGTATAAATCATGGACTATTTTGCGTGAATTTTCACGATAATTCTCAAGAAACTGGAGGGACTGACTGATATAATTCGCCAGTAAACAGATAAAAACTGCATTGATTTGACTGATAACATGATATTTAAGCACATTTAGTGTTTAGTCTAGAATCTAGAGGGCCATATAAAAAGCTACGGCGGGCTGGATTTGGCCCACGAGCCTTGAGTTTGACACATGTTTTTTCAATACATTCTGGCACAACCGGCCTTTTAAGAGCATTCAGGATCTCGATTTGGCCCAAAGTGAGTTTGACGCCGCTGGTTTGGGCGTCTCTTCCAGACACAACATGGGTTTTCAAGGTCAGCTTTGTTCCCTTTCACACATGAAGCAAACAAGTTTCCGATCTCACAGAAACAAACCGAGATACAAAAAGACACAAAGCTGAATAACTTCATAACTACCAACTAGGTGATGTGAATCAAACTGCAAGCGTAGCAGTTATATACAATTTATCACATCATGGCTGCAGACATCATCAAAATTTGTTGAGGAGCTGGAAGCTGTCGGGGGTGTTCGCTGAATGACAGGACTTTCACTCACTGCACGCATTAACACAGACGTGTTTCATCAGTTTCTGCAAAGAATGAGCATCTACTTTTTACGGTTTTGTTTTTTTTACCCCAGTTGCAGATATTTCCATATAAATAAATGTGATTTTAATAAAACGAAACATAAGCCACAAGTTGCCATTTAAGGTTTTTATTTGCCATTTTAAATCTGCTTTCATTTTATTGAATGTGTGCCGCAAAGCGCCACTGAATAAAAATATGTCCCTTTTACGGCATGTAAACCAATTTAAAGCGAAAAATATAGATCCATTACTTGTTTATTTTTATGTTCTGACTATCTGCGCATTACTAAGATTACATTTAAAGGGGACGTATTATGGAAAATTCACATTTTGTACTTTCATTTGGGTTTCTCAGCTTCTAAAAACACCAACCCGTTATTTGGCCGTACGTTTATGCTTTTTGCTAAACGAAAAGTGAGCCATTTCAAAAACCTCCAGAATGTAACGTCACAAATCAGCAGAAACTGCCCGTCGCCTAGCAACCAGTGAAGTCCAACCCGCTACCTAGCAACCCAAGCTGAGTTGCCACGCATTTGGTTCTGTATGAAAAGACAAGAGTCTTGGTGTCGACTTAGCATCCTGAAACCACTTACTGCATTCTTGTTGGTTGTGCAGGAGGCTCCACTTCTGGTTTTCAAAGATAGTACAGTTGTGTAATTGCGCATCTGTTTGCAGCCATTTTCATGTGTGAGCGTAAACATTGAGTTTGAGGGTGTGACCAGAAACAGATTATTTGGATTTAAAATGACCAAAAATTATATATCAAAAAATCAAAGTGTTTGTGGTGCTAATTTGGAAATATCTGCGTTTATTTATGACGGTGAATGCAACATTTTATACAAATCATGGGCTATATTCTGACATCAATTAAGGCTGAGGCAGCTGTTTAGTACAAGTAAGACAGTTTTTGACAACTTTTGAGAAAAATCCGCAATAAACTCGAAATTATGTATTAGTGCAAAAAACCTGCAGGGATTTTTGTTGATTTTTAGGTGAATTTCCACGATAATTCCCAAGAACCTGGAGGGACTGATTGATATAACTTGGCAGTAAACAGATAAAAACTGCATTGATTTGATTGATAACATGATATTTAAGCACATTTAGTGTTTAGTCTAGAATGCAAAGGGCCACATAAAAAGCTACGGTGGGCCAGATTTGGCCCACGGGCCTCAAGTTTGATGCTCTAAAACAACTCAAAATGGGCAGAACTGATCAGATTAAAATCTCATTACCTAACAATCATTCAGTCCAGGTGCAAGTCTCTCAAATGTTGTCATAAATAAACTAACGTAGATGTAGAGCAAATGATTTTCTGAAAGTCCTCAACCAGACAAATATTCTGTTTTCACTATTATTTAGTCAGTGGAAGGAAATCAACTTTTCTCCCTCATGAAGAAATCCAGGAGCATAATATCAATCAGCCGCCCACTGCTGCTGCTGTCAGATCGGTCACAGAAGAAGTTATGCCCATCCAGGCCTGTTCTGACTGAAAGTCTGCTGTGCTCATTTAAAGTCCAAATCGATCAGAAACAATAACGTCAAGTTAGGACAAAATATCAGAAAAATACAGCCTTATAATTTGGAGCTCTGGCAAGATTCAGCTTCACAGGAAGAAGCTTGTTTCAGGTTTTATTTAAATTAAACGCAAGATTGGGAAAAATATAATTTTCTCTTAATGTGACCAAATAGCAGGCAGGTCAGAAAAACCTGCTGATAGGCAGTATAAGCTTTTATCATTTTGAAGCTCAATAAAAAGTTTGACACCGATAACTGAAACAAAATCTAGATTTTACTCTACTTTCCTCTTTATGTGTTCCAATATTAGCAAACCTAGTAAATTACATTTATTCTCTCTTTTTTTCAACAATTTCGGACAGAAGGAAAACGTTTGTTCAATGCTTTATACCATGTGTCAAACTTGAGGTCCGTGGGCCAAATCTGTCCTGCCGTTGCTTTTTATGTGGCCCTCTGGATTCTAGACTAAACACTAAATGTGCTGAAATATCATGTTATCAATCAAATCAATGCAGTTTTTATCTGTTTACTGCCAAGTTATATCAATCAGTCCCTCCAGTTTTTTGAGGATTATCGTGGATATTACATAATTGCAGGTTTTTCTCAAAAATTGTCAAAAACTTTCTTACTTGTACTAAACAGCTGCTTCACCCTTAATTGATGTCAGATTATAGTCCATGATCTACATGAAAAGGTGCATTTACTGCCATAATAAACGCAAATATTTCTAAATTAGTACCACAAACACTGAAAAAAAAGTATCACGAAATCCTGGAGGAACTGAAAAACTGTTCAATAATATTTAATTTTAATAATTCATTGATATTTCAACAGTTTGTGATCAGGTTTTATCAATACATTCTGGCGCAACCGGCCCTTTAAGAGCATTTATGATCTTGATTTGGCCCAAAACAAAAATGAGTTTGATACCGCAGTTTTATACATTATTTCCAGTAGTTTCATATATACAATGTCTTTATACTATGAATAAAAGGTTTATCATATCCCACTTTATTAATAAAGTGGGATATGATTATGATTATATAGCTTTACATAAATTATCTGAGATTCTGAATTTGTTTTTTTTTTCATCCACATAACTAGAAATAAAGGCTTAAGATATCCCACTCTATGTGTGATGAATCTATATGCTGTGTGAGTTTCACTTTCTGATATGAGTGACAAAAAATATTGAACCTTTTTGAAGCAGTATGCGAAATACAAAGTAGGGCTGCACTGAAACATCCCCCTGTATGAGGGAGGCCTTCAGCAGACTCGGCGCTGTCCCTGTCCGCTCCCGTCCGCCTGTGGCCTTGGGAAAAAAGCGAAACGTGAGTCCACTTTCCAAACACAAATCTTCCAGCCCAGGCTGGAGTATTCATGCCAAACGGTTGCAGGCTGTGCTTCAGGCTCTCCGTGAAGCTGGACCTCCACTCCCATGCAATCTCTCAATTTTGAACCTGTCTCATCTGCCTGCTAATAGCTGCAGCAGCAACTCAGTGTTAATGGAAACGTAGTGGTGTTAGAGTGTATTCTAAATCTTAACCTACATGACAGGATTATTGGTAAAATCATGCGTCAATCAATCAGTTACTCTAGCTTCTTGTGATTCACACAAAATCAACAGAGTCCGCACATCTTTGTGAGTATCTCTGTCACAATAATCAATAAATCAATTAATCGCATGTTCAATAATGTCCATTTGCATGACTTTTGATTTATCTCAAGTGTACTGAAACTAGACTAATACTTGGTAAGATTTTGTGTTTTTGCAGTGTATAACTAGGTTGTAATTTTTAGAATTGGTGTAACTTAATAAAATGTTTTTCCCTGCTGTTTTTGTTGGTTTTTATGTCGGTTTCACGTCTGTAGTTGGTTTAGTCCAAAGTAGTTGATGGGTAATTTCAGGTGGTCCAGTTTCTTTTCTCACAGGGAAAACTCCAGCTAATAATTTTTCACGATATTTTCTGATAGAGCTAATATCTGAGGGGCCAAAAGCCTCCCAGGCGGTGGGCAGTGCCGCTGCCAGGCATGGCTGCTTGCATCCGGTTTTTCCACCACCACCAAACGCCTGCTGTGCCACAGTTAGCAGTCATTAGCAGTTCTGAGGAACTAGGGAGATTATCAGGGGGTTGCAGAGCAGAGGTAGACAGGAGCGTCATGGCGAGCACACAGCGCTCATCAAGACTGTATCTCCAGCAAACACAGTTCATTTGATGTCTGTGAATGGTCAAGTCTGTAAAGAAAAAACACAATTTCACAAATGTGGCATCTCCATTGAAAAGAAACTCAATTAAAATCACATGTGAATAAGTTTGTTCAAAAAGAATATGTGCCATCATCCTCCTACCATTTCCTGTCGTCTTCTTCGTCATTTCTGTCAGTAGTAACATCCAGTTGCTGATCACATGACGAAAAGCCTTTTGTGAATACACTAGTTTGGATGAAGCTAAAAAAACAAACACCTCGTCTAAGCACAAAAACGTATAAAAAAAATGGTGTGAAGCAAATTTATATTTCAAATTTCCAAATTGCGTAGTTATCTGGTCAATGGAAATGCAGCTACTGGTTAAAAACAAGAGAATCAGTGAAAGTACATATAACGGACTGAAACTGATCAGATGGAGTATTTCACACAAGCATTGACCCTAAAGTCGTGATCAACAAGCGGATGTCACTGCTGGCGGGAAAGACGAAAAAGAGGACAGGCAGCTGTAGGAGGATGTTCTTTTTTAAAATGACTTATTCACATGAGTTTAAGTGAAACACCACATTCAAACATATGAGTGCTCACACCACAAAAACACACTTTCACACCACAATTGTGAAAGTGTATTTTTCTCCTTTTTTTCAGAATATTGCCAAAGTTTTGCAGACATTTGTGATGGAAATGTAGCTATAAATCTATAAAGATGTATTGTTAGGAAGAGGTATCACTCTGAGGTATAGTTGTACATTTGTATTTGTACTATAGATCTTGAAAAGCCATCAACACTGCAAAAACATACAATTTTACCAAGTATTTTTAGTCTAGTATCCAGTGCAAATATCTTAGTAAACTTGAAATAAGATAAATTAACTTACAAGTAGCTTTTCAGCAAGATATAAAGGCTCATTTTAAGTAAATAATTGATTAATATTTTTATTAATATTTTGCTTACAACAAGACATTTTTCCTCTATAAGTTAATTTATCTGCCAATGTAACAAACACTTTTTCATCAATATTAAGAAATTATTTACTTAAAAACAAGCCTCTATATCTTGCTGAAAAGGTACTTGTAAGTTAGTTTGTCTTATTTCAAGTGTAAAAAGATATTTGCACTAGAAATTAGACCAAAAATACTTGGTAAAATTTTGTGGGGGTTTTTTTTGCTTAAAGAAGCGTAACAGATAATAAGAGCAGGATGAACACGAAAGGTTCTCATCCTCAGCAAACCTTGAAGCCTGTTCTAAAAGATAAAGTCCAACTCCATGGACGTAGAGAGCAAAGAGTGGCTGTGAAGATGACTGATGCATTGATGGAGGCAGAAGCAAAGTAACCTCTTTGGTTTTTATGGCAGAAGAGTGGCAGCTTGTCCTTTGCATCAGCTCTCCCCGGGTCTCCGAGCGGCAGGACGGCACCATCTCATCCCCCCTGCTGTGATTTGTGCGTCCGGTCACAGAGGCGGCCACTTTCACAGCTGCTACATTGTCAGGGCTAAGCGGGATATGGCATGTGGAGCCACTGCTGTGTGTATTTCTCTGCGTGTTTGTGTGGAGTTGTGTAGCTATCTGTGAAAGGAAGACATTAATTTGCTGTATCATTTCATGCTGGGACAGTCGGCCCCTTCCACACAGACACTTTTTTTCCTTCGCTCTAAAGCTATGGCTCTATAGCTGGCCTGTCTGCCATAATAAACAACCTGCGTTGGAGAACTGAATTTAAACCAGGGCCATATTGCATATTTCTCTACATGAGGTTGGGGAGGAGGTTTGGGGAGAGAAACATCAATAAAGATGACACCGTTTAAGAGGCAGACAACCTTTACAAAAGAGCGGTGGGTTTAATGGGCTCATCGCGTGGCTCATAAACCACAGGCACAGCCAACCACAACCAAGAGTCAGCTTTACAAACGACTGCAGCAGAGAAATGATGCAACACTGGATGTTTTTGCATGAGTCAGTAAGATAGTTACAGCTTCAAGAACTCACAGGAACCAGACCCAGGTGGTGCAACGCTGCGTTTGGGTGGATTCTGTTTAAACATTTCCCAAAATATAATCCTCCAGGTATTTAGAAGTGGACAAGCTTTACGTAATTCCTTTAAATAATAGAGCTGATTCCACAGGAGAAGAAGGCAACAACTTCCAGGTTGAGCACCTGAACTGCTGCGAGGATAAGTTTCTCCCAAAACAATCAGAGTCATAAAGATTTGAAGTTCAATCCAGACAGTCGGGTTTAAAAGAGACGAGTGTTGAAAATCTAAAAAAACAACCCAGGATAATGTGACTGTATGCAAAAAAACAGCTGCTGGTTGATTGGTCAGGTGGTCGGTCGGTTGGTCGGTCGGTCGGCCGGTCGGTGGGTGGTTGGGTTGGTGGGTCGGTGGGTGGTTGGGTTGGTGGGTGGTTGGGTTGGTTGGTCGGGTGGTCGGTCGGTCGGTGGGTGGGTGGTTGGGTCGGTGGGTGGGTGGTTGGGTTGGTTGGTCGGGTGGTTGGTCGGTCGGTGGGTGGGTGGTTGGGTCAGTGGGTGGGTGGTTGGGTCGGTTGGTCGGTCGGTGGGTGGTTGGGTCGGTTGGTCGGTCGGTGGTGGTTGGGTCGGTGGTCGGTGGGTGGGTGGTTGGGTCGGTTGGTGGGTCGGTGGGTGGTTGGGTTGGTGGGTGGTTGGGTTGGTTGGTCGGGTGGTCGGTCGGTCGGTGGGTGGGTGGTTGGGTCGGTGGGTGGGTGGTTGGGTTGGTTGGTCGGGTGGTTGGTCGGTCGGTGGGTGGGTGGTTGGGTCAGTGGGTGGGTGGTTGGGTCGGTTGGTCGGTCGGTGGGTGGTTGGGTCGGTTGGTCGGTCGGTGGGTGGTTGGGTCGGTTGGTCGGTGGGTGGGTGGTTGGGTCGGTTGGTGGGTCGGTGGGTGGTTGGGTTGGTGGGTGGTTGGGTTGGTTGGTCGGGTGGTCGGTCGGTTGGTCGGTCGGTCGGCCGGTCGGTGGGTGGTTGGGTTGGTGGGTGGTTGGGTTGGTTGGTCGGGTGGTCGGTCGGTCGGTGGGTGGGTGGTTGGGTCGGTGGGTGGTTGGGTTGGTTGGTCGGGTGGTTGGTCGGTCGGTGGGTGGGTGGTTGGGTCGGTGGGTGGGTGGTTGGGTTGGTGGGTGGTTGGGTTGGTTGGTCGGGTGGTCGGTCGGTCGGTGGGTGGGTGGTTGGGTCGGTTGGTCGGTCGGTGGGTGGGTGGTTGGGTCGGTTGGTCGGTCGGTGGGTGGTTGGGTTGGTTGGTTATCTTTTGGCAATAAAAGTGGATGATGTTTCTAGTCAAAAACACTTTTGGCAAAAGAAAATGCTTTAGGCCATTATTTTAGGAAGGTGATGATATTTATACCTTTGTAGGTCAAAACAGAAAAGAATTTGAGGAAAGCAGTGAAACACTACAGAGAAACTCTCTCTCTTTTGTTGTGATATGTTGTGAATAATTTAGTAAAGAAGCATATTTTTTGAGTTAAGTTAAAGTCAAAGTTTAATCTTATTTCATATTAGTAAGAATATAAAATTAAGTCCTTTCCTAAAATATCTTCTTTCAACTACGTATAAAGTGAGTTTCATTCTATAAATCAAATTATCGGCTATGATTTGACAATTATGATTGATCTGATTTCCTTGTTCAAACATTAATCTGCTTAAACTTAGACTCCATGTACTTCCCCTGTTTGGAACTGAATGCCGATTAGAAAGAAACAGCTTCTCTCAGATTAAAAACTACCCTCTAGAAATAATAACTTAAATATTCTAACCTTACATGTTATGATTGACAATAAATCCAATAAGAAATTCTGAAGTTAATCAAAAAAGCAAAATGAAATTATAGTCTGTACATCCAAACCCTTATTAAGCTTATTTGTCTAAGAGCTCCATTGTTGCCCAACTCTGCAGGCTAATAACAACAATTATGTTCCTTGTCTCAGGAGAGCGCTTCCATCTGAACTGCAATATAAATGAAGCTCATGAATTTCCATGTGGCGCCGAGCCAAGATAAACACAGAAATAATCAACCCCACAAAGAAGCTGGCACCTCAAGATGGCATTAATTGAACATTATTTGGCTCTGACAACTTTTATGTAAATCATATGAAAACCAAGCATCTTAAAGCACGTGTCAAACTTAAGGCCCGTGGGCCAAATCCGGCCCGCCATGGCTTTTTATGTGGCCTCTAGGTTATAGACTAAACACTAAGTGGGCTTAAATATCATGTTATCAATCAAATCAATGCAGTTTTTTATCTGTTTACTGCCAAGTTATATCAATCAGTCCCTCCAGTTTCTTGAAAATTACTGTGGAAATTCATGCAAAAATCAACAAATCTTAATAAATAATTATGAGTTTATTGCAGATTTTTCTCAGAACTGTTCAAAAACTTTCTTACTTGTACTAAACAGCTGCCTCAGCCTTAATTGAGGTCAGATTACAGTCCATGATCTATATAAAAAGTCACATTTACCGTCATAAATAAGTGCAAATATTTCCAAATTAGTACCACAAACACTTTGATTTTTATTGCACAAAATCACAAAAAGTATCACAAAATCCTGGAGGAACTGACAAGATGTTAAATAATATTTTAATTTTAAGATTCATTGATAATTTAACAGTTTGTGAACAAGTTTTACAACTTGTACAACAACTGGCCCTTTCACAGCATTTCTGATCTTAATTTGACTCAAAACGAGAATGAGTTTGACACCGCTTCTCTAAAGTAAGGAAGACCGTTTAACAGCTTTAACTTTGATCAACTAAAACAAAGTTTTGACAAATTCTTCAGTGGGGTCGCTAAAAGAACACTGCAGTTAATTAATTTTAAAATATTAGAGCCATTAATCGATTTAAAAAATATAAATTCAGCATCTCTGATAATATCGTTTTCAACCCCAACTTTCAATTTGGGCTCCATTCATCATTTACTGTCGTTCGTTCAAGGTTAATTACTGCATCGGAAAGAGAGAGCAGATTGTTACCTCGCTCAGGGTCGGCACTTTACGAAACATACTCTGGGCCTTGAAAACAATTTGCTCGAGAATTTTACAAATGAGCGATCACTGTATAAACTGTAATAATAAAACAGGAAATGGTGGCAGCAGAAAGCCACTGGAACATCTACAAGTAAAATCACTTCATTTAGATGGAGATGTATGCAGATGCATGCGAAACTAGACACTGACCTCAGCTCACCAGACACAGGAGAAGTAAATACCCAAATTTCCAAGTTTTGACCATCTTCTGCTTTGCCACCTGCCAAAAAGACTCAACGTTTTTTTTTTTTATCATTAATATGCAAATGTGAAGAATTAGATCTGTGTTTTGGATTGAGTTAATCCCTACCACCCCTTCTGCTTGTGCCGTAATCACAAATTACAGACAGGCGTCTGACGGTAAGCTAAAGCTTTGGATCCTGTCAGAGGGCCTTTTACCTCAGGGGAGAAATCCCAATCAACACAACCGGTCAGACACTTGGATGCAGGAGCAGCATAGTAATTTGGTACTCCCACTGTCAGTTTCAAAGGGATATAAATTTTCCTCTTTTTCTCTCTATTCTTTATCTCTCTGCTCTTGTAGCGACATTGTGGAGTCGAATGCTGTGGCCGGTTTCCTGACATGTTAATCAGTGGACAATTTGTTCTCATTTAGCAAGCGGGATGTTTGCGGAGATAAAAGAACCTCCTCCCTATCAGAACAATTTCCTGAGGTTTAGCATTAATGAGGATTGTGCATGTGAAATTTCCCTGCTGTGTGTCTTAGTATTAAAATCACAGTTTTTACAACAATACAAGCGCATTTAGAGGCAGAAGTTTAAGTTGATAGACAAATGTAGAAGCATTCTGATGTAAAACAAACAAAAGTGACTCCTTTACTCATTTTCATTTTGGGCCATATCAAAAATCTGAATATTCTTAAAGGACCGGTTATAAAAGAATGTATTGATAAAAGCATTAAACCGTTAATATATCAATAAATAGCTGTTTGTATCAGCATTCAGTAAGCGTATCTTAAAATCAAATAATATTGAGCATCTTTTCACACTAATCAGGCCTCCCAGGATTTCGTGACTGTTTTTTGCATTCAAATAATAGATTTTGTGTCACTAATTTAGATATTTGTCAGGATTTTTTATGATATTTGTGCAAATGTAAGATGTGTTGGTGGTTGATTGGTTGGTTGTTGGGTCGGTTGTTGGTTGACTGGTTGACTGGTTGGTTGGTTGGTTGGTTGGTTGGTTGGTTGGTTGGTTGGTAGATTTTAATTTGGAGGTATTTGTCAGGAATTTTTAGAGTTTTGCTAATGTATGATGTTAAATTTGACAGAACAAACTTAAGATCGAGACAAACCCCTACTAGTTTATAAATGATCAACTACTTATTCTTATCCCTATTAAACATGGGTAATCAATATGTAATTTTACACTTTTACCTTTTTGTCCTTCTTTTGGTTTGTTGTTTTGTTTGTATTTCCTTCTAATTCATGTAAAGCACTTTGAGCTGCCTTCTTGCTTAAAATGTGGTATATAAATAAAATTACCTTACCATACAGGCATATATATATATTCATAACAAGTTGCAGACAGGAGAGAAAATGTGACACCTCTCATGAACAGCAACATTTGTGAGAGAAGCGAAGCAACAAGAGAGGCGATATAACACGCCTCATTCAGATGACAAAGAGGGACAGACAATGGGTGGAGCAGCATTATTTCAGCTCCCCTCTGACAGTACTCTAATTTAATGAGGCGCAATGTGAGTGCTCGGGTGAATCTGTCTCACTTGTCTGGAGCAAGGTCAATGTGCAGAGGAAACAACTACTAAACAAAGACCTGGCTTGTAAGGGGGGGGGGGTAAAGTGACTAAACTCAGATTACAAACCACCTACAGTGCAAACAAGAAAAGCTGCGCTGGCAGCTCTGAGTATCCCATAATTAAACTGTAAAGGCAGACACAGTGAGCGATGTTTGTGGCTGTAACCGGATTTTGCAGAGAAGAGGACTCAGATTATTAAACTGTGTTGCACGCCTCCCCTGATGTGACACTGCAAACGCTGCTCTTGTAGTTGAAGTGACAACAACAGAGCAACATCCAGACTCATAAACTTGGAAAGGGTCTAACTCCAGCCGCTTGGCTTCACCGCGTCCTTCCTTCCTCCATCTGTCCGTCACTCCAGACACGCCATTCCAGGCAGCAGTCGCCTGGCAACATGGCTCAGACTCTGAGCATATTTCCCAGTTCGGGTAAGATATACACTTTCAGCTTCACTGTTATTTCATTAGAACGGAGCATGTGGGTTACTGTTTCTGCGTCTCTGTCTCCAGCCACCTGCTTTTATTGAAGTCTGCCCCCGGAGTGTTTGCTGGGGGAATATTAAAAAGACGGCTGCCGCTGAACGGGATATTATAACATAATTAGCAGGGGATCTGGGCTGGCACGCCGCACAAAAACAGATGGCCTGCTAATTCTATTAGCAGGGCAAAAATGACCACAAAGCTTTCAGCATTGGTGGAGGGGTGTGACCTTGAAGCCCCTGGAAAGGCCTGATGCTCAGGGCCTCAAACTTTCACTGACCCCAGACACGACAGACTGGACGTTTTATGAAATGGACATGAGAAAAAAAACAGTTCTTATTGTTTATCTGGTTATTCTTAATGTAGCAACCCCATCATGTTTCTGCAATTTAATGATGTGAAAAGATATCCAACCATAGGCGTGTAAACAACAGTCGATTGTATTACAATGCACACAATCTCAACTTTCTTTCTCATGTAGAAAAATTCAACACCATCATGGCCCCAACCTTGAAATGTCACATATGCTGCACCTATTGCTGGGTTTCAGACACGTGACCTGGATGACGCGCAAAATTCAGATGAGGGCCAGGAAGTGGACTTCTCTTTTTCAGAACAGAGCAAAATGGGTCGCTAATGCCCTAAATGGGCTGGAACAGACGAGGTAACTTGAAAAAATACGCATATGATCCGTATTATCTCAGTAAAAAAGACTTGTCATATAATCCTGAGGATTTTCAAATGTACTAAGATATGTGCACTAGAAACTAGACCAAAAATACTTAAGATTGGATGTTTTTACATGAAAGTTGTTGAAGTTACATGAAAATTTCTTTCACCCTCCAAGTCCTAAACGGAGCGCCGGCAATCCAGCTAAATTTGCAGTACCGTAATTCGGTCACACTTCGCACTATCTGAAAAATTCTAACGTTTCTGAAAAGGGAGACATTGCGCTTTCCTGCCAATATCGGGTTATTACGGTAATTTCACCCCAGGGGTAACAGGAAGTGAAATTAATCTAATTTTAATAGATGGCAAATTGCAAAAATAACTTGCTAGATATTGAAAGTTCCAGTTGTTATGGATAAATTGGCAACTGTATTTACTCACAGGACATTTAAAGACAATTACAATAAGCAAAAATATCCAGGCGGAGATTTTTTAATTTAGGACAGAAAGGGTTAAAGCAGTATCTATTCATTTTTATGAAGGAATGTTGGATTTAACAAATTATTTAATCTATTTAATGTCAAAATTTAAAGTTTACATATTGCCCAAAATTTCCTCTGTGACTCTGAAAGTGAATGATGCATTATATTTAAATATATATATCTATATATACAGTATATATAGATATATATATAGATTCTACCCTAATTTTCATTAGGTGGCCATAGCAACCAAATCGTTATGTATCCTATTTTTGCAGTAATGTTAATCATAATTAGAGGAGTTCTGTTGCTTTTAAGCTGAAGTATTGAATGAAAGCTGCAGAGCGCTGCAGCTCCATTCGACTGTCCACATGCAAACCTCTGCTCTGCCCCGAATGCTGAGTGGAGGTTCTGTCATTTCCAAGCGGCCTTGCCGTTCATCTTTACCTCGGCTCCAGCGCTCTCCCTCCCAGTTTTCAATATGCCATCTTTCATCGCTCAGAAGATTCCATTTTCTTTCTCTATAAATTTCCCTGACACATTTTTCAGCCTTTCTCGCTTTTTCATTCTGTCCTTCCCTAACGGAGTGCTGTCCCTCTCCCTGGGAAGCAATCATCCTTCTTCCTTTCCCTCTTTATTTACATGACACAGAGGTTCTCTCCGAGGCCGACGCAGATGGCAAAAGGCAGGCTTTTACAAAACGGCTAAGGTTTAATATGTTCCCCTTGCTTTTCATCAAAACCCAAGAGCTTCCCAGCAGAACTAACAGTCCCCCATAATCGGATTCTCCTTGTGTAAATATCATGGGCCCGGGCTCATCTTTATTTTATTAACACCTCTGTCACTAAAGACCCCCACTGTGCTCTAATATCATTTTGGCTTCAGGGCCAGTTGATGCCAATCTCATATCTTCCACCCTTGGCCTTCACAAAAGACCGTCTGTGACACACAGAGGACCCTGCAGCTGGGTATAAAAATATATATATTTTTTCTTTTTGGGGGGTTTAATAGACGCCCAGAGGTGGTAAAATACCCCAAAATTGTACTCAAGTAAAAGTAGCACTCCTTCAACATATTTTTACTCAAGTAAAATTAAAAAGTAGCCATCCGAGTAATCACTTCAGAGAAAACAGTATTTGGTAAAAAGTACTGTGTAACTGATCAAATTATCTTTTATTCAATATTTACAAGTTGAATCATCGAACAACCAAAATATAAAGTTACATTTTGGTGTTTTAAGGACAAAAATGACAATAATTCAGATAAGTAACAAAAAATAACAAAATCACTCAAATTCTTTTTTTTTCTAAATCAGTTTCTTTCAATAAAAAACTAATAATTTTTTAACAAAAACTGCAGGTTTTTGGTTGAAACACGTTTGATTGTGTTAAAATGTGTCTTTTTAGCGCTGAAATGCATCCAGCAGCAAATATCTCTGCATGTTATCCAGCCTGGGTGCCAATAAAAACATTCCATACAAACCAAAATTATTCATCGCCATGACAGATTCAGTTTTTAAAGTAATCGTTTATTTTTACTGTCATTTTTCTTGTGACTGGAAGCGATATTAATGTTTGGGAGAGGCACAGTCAGAGTCATGACTTGAATCTGCAACCTGCCTGATGATTTGGATCATCCTCACATCCATGGAAACAAATTTTTAGAGATCATTTCTGATGCTAACCCTTAAATTTAAGAGTGAAACTCTGAAGCTCAGATAAACATGCAGTTACTGTTTCTGATGCAGGACTTTTGCTAAGTCCTGCAAGAGAGGACTTAGCAAAATGGTCTTTTATATTGGTCAATAATTTAATATTACATAATTGCCGCTGTTAAAATTAGTTTGTTAAATGTAACAAACCATGACTCGTATACTTTATGAAATATGGCATCCTATTTGATGATTGTTACAAATATATATTCAATTAGTCCAGTTTTTGTTGTTTATTAAAGGCTTAAAAAGTTACAGCAGCTGCAGTGCGCGACAACAACGGGAAAATAAGCTGAAAAACAGCTGTAAACCATTTATATTCGGCTCAAAGTAGATAATCTAGTGTCCTTCTTTACTATTATTCTGAGTCTGTGCATCCTTCTTTTCATGCTGCTCTGGGCAACAGTCTATAAAGTTCATATTGTCTCATATTTTTCACAAGTAGTGTCTGATAAAAAGTTGAATTTATGATGCATTGTGTGGAGGTGTAACTCTCTACAGAAACTACTGCGATGGGTTTTCCTCAGCCTTTATAGTTTATTCATAAAACCTTAATTTTAAAAATCCAAATAAGTAAAAAAAAAACATTACAGCATCTATCCACTTCTCTATTTTAAAACACAAACACAGTCAAGCAACAGATTTAGCTGAAAAAATTTGCGTATATTATTCACCTATTTAATCGCTGTTGTAAACCTCAATCAGGGTTGTGTTGGGTGTTTAATGCAGACAAAATAAAGCATGTGGGTTTGCAAATCAAATCTACTGGGGCCCCATTAAATCCAGAGGCGTCTATGAGCAGCACAGTGACAAAAAATGTTTAAAGTGACAGCTGGTAACTCCTACCGACTTACAGTCAGAGTACCAAGCACTGAACAAGGACATTTCAGGAAACAGCCACACCTCTGGAGAAATTAGATCAAAAGGTAAGAAATAAATGTTTCAAAACTGGCAAATTACAACAAAAACTATTTATGCCGTATGCCTTTTCCCATCTATCTGCACACACATTTTGCTTTTAAAAAGCAAAATATGTCAATTGATCAAATTGATCAAGTGCCACAACTCAAATAATCAAACCCTTTCAGTCCAAACAGCCCATAGGCTCTTTACCAATGTTTTATATGTGTGGACAAAATCCAACACATCCTCTCCCAAGACATTTTTCTTCATTTGAATTTCCAAAAAAGATGAGTTGAGATTTAATCTTTTACACATTAAATAGAAAAATTTAAAAGAGACGCACGTTTCTGTACTTTCATTTGGGTTTCTACTACTTCTAAAAGGAGCCAAAACACACAAAAATCCAGACCGTTTTTGGTAGTATGTTAATGTTTTTTGGTGTCTGGAAAATGAGCCGTTTCAAAAACTTCCTGAATGTAACGTCACAGATTAGCAACTGAGCCTGTTACCTAGCAACCCTAGAAAAGTCCAGTCCGTCACCTAGCAACCAAGCAGAGTTTCAGGATGTTTGGACAACTGGTTTTATTTATTGTACAATGGCTGCTGGAAAAGACAAAGGGTTTGTTCTTGACTTATCATTCAGAAACCACTCTCTATATTCTAAATGGTTGTGGAGGAGGCTCTACTTGTGCTTTTCAAAGATGTACGGTTTTATAATTGTGCGTCTGTTTGAAGATATTTCCACATGTGAGTGTAAATGTTGAGCTGGAGGGCGTGGCTAGCAGCAGATAACTGGGATTTAAAGTGACAAGATGCCCTGAAACGGCTCATTCTCAAACTGAGCAGGCTAAATTCACGTTATTTAAAAATGATTTTGTGCAATAAAATGTAATCAACATGTGTTCTATAGGCCATAAACTCTCTCCTAACCTGTTCGGGGTAGCATAATAGGTCACCTTTAAGAAAATCATTCACTCAATCCAAGCCATTGGGCCTGAACTGAACTGCCCACGTCGGCGAGCAGGAAGCTCCTCTAAAGCGCCTTTTGTTGAAGTCCTTCGTTATAATCAACCATCTTCCCCACTGGTTTTGCTCTGCAGTGGGCTTGATGTTGTCAGCTGTTTATTAATGAATTCCCTTCGGAGCAGCATAAAACTCACTGATTGCTGCAGCACAGGTTTGATGTAACCTACTTACTGCATGACCACTGCGTTAGAGCTCTCACATGCTGAAAACACTCATTTATGGGACTAAAAAAGACATTCTCACAGTTTACTATTACTTTTTAGGAAGAAGAAGAAGAAAAATGATCGACGGGAAATAAAATAAATCAGAAATCATACTAGTAATGAGAAGTGAAAATATGTTTAAAGTCGTTGCAGACTGCAATTACAGTCTAAATTAGCAGCAAAGGAGCGCTGCTGTATTTTATACAAGGCATCATGGTCATAGTCATTAGCTGCAGCGACAGCACACTGATGATTATTATTCCCATCATTGCATGCGTACCTTTGTGCACCATCTGTAATTTACTCACTGTTATTTAATTTTTTTTACTTTGCATCTCATGATGATGATGTGGTCCATTAATACAATATGTTTCATCTTCTGTCCCATTAAAAGACAAAACAACAAACAATCACATCCCACAAAATCACCGGCCATGGATGCATCACCATGTGAGAGAAAAGATTGTACAAACCTGCAAAACAAATTCATCTTTTAGTAACATAACATAACACTTCATAATCAGGAAACAAATACCATCCACATTGTCCAGTGGAGACATTTTAAGGTATTTTAACTCTAAGTTATTTGTGATTCTGGAGTGAAAGAAAATATTTATAGCTTCAAGTTCAGCTACACGACATTACAATGTAAGCAACATCTGAAGTTTGCGTAGATTTCTGCATTTCCCTGGCTGTGTAGAAAGAAAAGCATGAGAATGAGTGAACAGCATGACAAACTTTCAAATCCTTACAAGTCCAGATAACGCTCTGGTGCAGTGGGAGGAAGGCTGGGAGGCTGACGAGGAATAAGTGAGGGAGTCAAAAATCCTTTGCATTTTAATGAAAACTGTGAATTGAACATAAATAAAGGAATGAGCACAAAGAAAAACAGAAAGTAAACAACTCTGGCTCTGGATTTCAACCACACAGGAGAGCATCCCTAATAGAGATGCGGTAAAATAGATCACTCTTTTGTTGATGTGAAATGTAATCACAATTTAAAAACTGGAAAAATTGTTATTAAAGTATATGTGACTTTCAATACTCCAAAAACATTTTCATAAATGTGTGCAGAACGTTTGTCAGTATTCTGATACTGTTGGAAAACACAATTTTGATGCTTCCTTTAAATGAGAAATGTAACTACATATAATCACACGTAAATAACTGTTCATGCAATAAGTCATTAAAAATAAAAACAAAACATTTAGTGTATTTCACAAAACTGCAATGGAAACTCTTCTTTCACATTATGTGATCAACAACTGGGTGTGGCTACGCGACATTAGGAAGAAACAAATATAGTAGCGGCAGATATTTAACCAACTTCACCAAATCTGTGACCTGTTCATTCATCCAGCCACCGGGGGCGCTGTTATAAAAGTGTTTTTTATAAAAGTGCTACTTTTTATGTAAAAAAATTGGTGAAAACTTGATATGGAGTTACCAACTTAAGCGATGAGCTACTTGTTGTTTGGATTTGTTGTTAAGTTTAGTTAATTTTAGCGCTAGGTTCTATTTTAAGGTAATTTCTGCTGCTATGGTACAGAACTCCATAGTGGAATTTAGTTATTTTTGATAATTTATGTATAAAACTATTTAAGATCCTGAAACAGGATAGCTGATTATTTTTGGTCAATGTTTTAAGGATTCTTTACAGTTTGGCTAAGCTGCCCTTGACCCCATTTATTAATTTTTATTGTGTTTTTCACATCTTTTGTAATGCCAATGATAGGAGGAATAGTTTCTGTCATTGGTATAGTTGTAAAATTTTTTGGAAAAATCAAGTTTATTGTTTTGTAATGAAACTAAAGCAGGTAAATCCTACAACATCAGTGAAACATATATGAGTGGAACATGAAGTGAAGAAACAGCAACATGTTTACAGAAATAATCAGAGTAATGCAGCTTTTGGGGTGCAGTGGTTGAGCTTTAGATCAAAAGCTTTAACTCCAGCTGTTAAATCCAACAAGGTATGTGGTTTTAAGTATTCTTGTGCTAAAATAGACAGAAGGAAGTCTAATTCTTAAGACCAGGTAGTTGAAGACCAGTTTTTCTTTTGTAGAAGAAGTAGAAAGATTAAATTTTAGGCATTTGCTTCTAATTTTCTTGCCAGTTCATCAGAAACACGGCTTGTGCTGCGATCTGGAAAACTTGTGAGGAGAATCTGTGATGATCTGGTTGGGCCCATTAGCCCACCAGAGCGATCCGGGACTTCTGCAGAAGCCAGCTATTGGCTTTTTGAAGAATTCATGAGGTCGGACAGAAATGTCTCATAAGCAGCGACTGTGTCAGCTGGATGGGAATATTTTACGACTAATGAAGGGTAATAGCCAAAAAGATGGACCAACAATCCTCACGGTGACCTTTCAGGTACGCAGAAACGTATGTGTGTGTGTGTGTGTGTGTGTATTGAGGGAACAGCATGCATGATAAAAGCAGAAACAGCAAAGCCTCTTGAAGGACGAGTGACCTCATACATCATGCTGGCATCCCTCTGCACGGCGGTGAAATGAGGGATTTTTGGTCCCACTCCCTTCACATTCAAACACACACACACACACACCTACACACACACACACACACACACACCCACACACACACACACAAACACACACACACAGGCCTCTTCCATGTTTATTCCTCTGTATTTCTGAAGACCCTCAGTAGCTGCTTTTACTATTGAGCAGAAAACATTTTGAAAATAAATTTGCTCAATGGAAACACTAAAATTTTTAAAACTCTTGTTTTTTGATGAAAAACAGGTTTTGGTGTTTGGATAAGGTGTTTTTTTTTTTTTTTTGGTTCAGCAATGGAAACACTTTCTTTGCATCATGAGTCACGTGATCAACATCCAGACGTCGATCACTGGCAAAAACCATGAAGAAGCAAAAGCAAAGACCAGGGGAGGAGAAGGAAAATGAGAGAACATAATAAGATCACAGTTTATTTTGCTGTTGTTTTGTTTTTAAGCTAGACTTTATTAATTTATTCTTTGTTCTGGCTAATACTTTTATTTTTATTTCTTTTTCTCCCCTATTTTCCACTTCTTCTCAGAAATATCTGTGACGCTAAATTAATCAATTAGAGAACTAAAAATAATTCAAATGAGAAAATAACTGCCATTATTGAAAGAAAAAAGTATTTCCTAATCCACATGTTAATCAATTTAATTTTTGTTGTGACACCAACTGATGAAGTTCTGTGCTTCGTTTTTGTTTTGAATTTCTTAATTTTGATATATACCTCCTTATTTGTTTGGTCGGTTATTTTATTTTTATGGCTATTACTCGTTTTATTATCTGGTTAATTATTTTGTAGTTCAATACCCCTTCCTGATTTTTGTCCGTTTATAATGTTTGTTGTATATATTACTAATTGGTGAATAATAATTTTTTTTAAAAACACAAAGACGACGACAGGAAGTAGCTGGAGGATGATGTTTTTTTTAATGACTACAAACTTATTCACATGTAATTTTAATTGCGTATCTTATTGAAAGGAAACACCAGAATATTTTTTCAATATTAGCAGAATACTGTCAAAGTTTTTGGGCACATTTATAATGGAAAGTTGAGACAATTTATACTGTTTTGAGCTGCTCCACATGATTTTATCTTTATTTTCAAAGCAGAACAAAAAAGAGCAGAAAAGTTGGAAAAATATTATTGGCTTAATTATAGTTTAGCCCCCATTCTAATACAGAATCAGGAAGGTGATGGTGTTTCTTATTTATAAACTACTGCGAAAGAAGCTACCACACCCCGGTTATATTTTGCTTTACCACCTTCAGCTGGTGCAACGACACATTTATTTCCACACATTGCTGCGTCAGTTTTTCCCCCCGAGATCTTCTAATGATGACAGATCAGCGTGTGAAGTAATCTGCAAAATCCAAAGACCCACAACTGGGTTAAAGTTTGGACTCTGGACTGTTTTACGTTCCATGAAACGCTCAGAACCGGAGCTGGTTGGAAGCTGACCTACTTTTAATAACCGCACAACGTTGCTGAACCTCATCCTGAAGTAACTGACATCATAAAGCTGCCACTCCAGCTTGTGTGGTCGGTGTTGGTGTATGATGGTAGCGCCATTTCATCCATGCTCTTCTTACCCTCCGGTAGTTATGGAACATAGTCTCACGGGACAACAATCTCCTTACTTTGCTCCAGAATCCAGAGTTTGTGCTCCCTTGTAAACTGAAGCTTTTTTCTTTGTCAGATATTTCATAGATGAAAGTTTACTCAAGACTAATACTTAAAAAATCCAGGACTAGTTGAACATCTTGACCTAAATATGTTGGAATTTTCATATTAAAGCTGCAGTTTGTAACTTTTATATAAAAAGTTTTACATATTTGTAAAAAATATATCTGTTGTGTCATAAGACAGAAAATCTGAGTACTAACTATAGAAATACATCATTCAGTCAGAACCAATCAGAGTCAGGAGGAGGGATTTACTGCTGTCAATCACTCTTGTGTCCACCAGAACATACCCTACCATGAATGCTAATGCTAATTAGCACAGCCACTGACGACGGTGGATAAACTGTTTTTCTTTAACAGTAAGTTGTTCTTCCACTATGAGCACATTGAGCAGCGTACAGTAAGATGATTGACAGCGCTAAGACCCTCCTCCTCGCTCTGATTGGTTGTTTTTCAATGGGAGTGGTGCATTTTTGCAGACCGCAATAGTAGCTTTTTCACAGGCTTTTGTACACAATTATTTTGGTAATCGAGTATTCTATCGATTATTCTTATGACCTTATGATCGAGTAATTGAATAGAAAATTGGACAAAGTAAAATATTGGTGAATTCTACCATAACAGCAGTATTAATATCGGATATCAACATTAGCCCAATTTTTCATATTGGCGCATCCCTAACAATGTCATTTCTGTAGTTTGGTAAATGAATCTTTAACAATAATAGCTCAATTTTTCAGTTAACCTGGACAAAAATTATACACAAATACGAAATGATATTCAAATAAAACAGCTTTTAGTTTATATATTCATCTTCAGTCAATTTAATAGACAAACTCTCACTTTGGCCAGCTTTTATGTCTGAAATAGTGACAGGATTTTTTCACACACAGAAGTATGTCTACCAGCTGAGCACCACCACAATGCACTCTGCCATCCATTTGTTGTGAAAGGGGTGATATGAAATTTATGTTTCTGGTTTGTCCGTAAAGCTACACTGATGTTAAGCATCAACAGCACAGCCACCCGCTGTGTTCAGTCTATTCGCTTACCTGTATAAACGCACCTGCCGCGCTCTTCACCGCCGTTCGCTCTGAGCCGACCACCAGGCGGCAGCACCGGATGGAGAAAGGCTGCTGTACTCCAGGCCAGTCAATTTAAGAATGCTTGTTGGTCTCCCGAAAAACGACTAAAACCCGGACATTACCATCAATCAATAAAATCCCAGTGGACCGAACATGAAAATTACATGTTATGTTACTAGCAGTTATCACTGCTGGTAGCAGCAACAATTCATAGGCGGAAATGAGAACATGGCGTGACATAACCAATCATCCGGCCGGAACACGGTGCGCTAAATAATAAAAAAAAAATTTAACAAAGCTTCGAGGCAGATAAATTTGCCCTGAGGAATTTTAATAATTGAGGTACTCGAATCATTCAAGGGATTGTTACAGCCTTACTCTAATACCAGACCGTCACAGGCCTCAAAATGGAACTAGCCTAAAGTCATTCATCCATTTTCTTACAGACTTCGCTTTGCACAGTTCACTCATGTCCATGTCAGGAATGACTCTGGATGATGTAACTCTGAACTATTTCTTTCATTGGGACTAATGAAAGATATAGTTCCACCACAAACACAGACAATCCTCCCTCCACCAGTTTCTAGCCTGGCACAATGCAGTCTCGCAAATACTGTTGTCCTTTGACTGGGCCATTGAAGTGATTGGATCTACTTACCTCAGATTAGGCCCCAACTAATTTTGTCTCCAGAACTTATAAAATCACTGTGTTGGAAAGCACCTTCTGTCTTTGAGGTGGTTTAAGATTGACTCCTCCATACACTTCACGTATTGTTACCATCTGGCAGACTGCTCAAAGACCCATTAACTTCATTCCTTCAGGAAAAAACACTTTTTCAACATATGTTGGAGAAATAATCCTTTTTTTTTACGCCTGGCACACTAGAAAATGCTACCTCCACCATTTTTTGTGTACATGGATGAATATGCATGTTTGGGGATTTATAGATGCACATATACTGTATGTCCAAAAATAAGGTGGCAAAGATCAATTTGAATATGATATAAATATAAACAACAGTTATACACTCAACAGCCACTTTATTAGGTACAACTGCTTATTAACGCCAATGTTGAATCAGCCAATCAGATGGCAGCAACTCTATGCATTTTGGCATGTAGACATGGCCAAGACGACTTGCTGCAGTTCAAACTGAGCATCAGAACGGGGAAGAAACGTGATTTAAGTGACTTTGAACGTGGCGTGGTTGTTGGTGCTGGTCTGAGTATTTCAGAAACTGCTGATCTACTGGGATTTTCACGCACAACCATCTCCAGGGTTTACAGAGAATGGTCCGAAGAAGAGAAAATATGCAGTGAGCGGCAGTTATTTGGGGCAAATGCCTTGTTGATGAGGAGGAGAGTGGCCGGACTGGTTCGAGCTGATAGAACGGCAACAGTAACTCAAATTGTTACAACCGAGGTCTGCAGAAGAGCATCTCTGAACACACAACACGTTGGACCTTAAGGTGGATGGGCTACACCGGGTGCCAGTCCTGGCAGCTAAGATCAGGAAACTGAGGCTACAACTCACACAGACTCACCAAAACTGAACAATAGAAGATTGGAAAAACGTTGCTTGGTCTGATGAGTCTCGATTTCTGCTGCGACATTCGGACGGTCGGGTCAGAATTTGGCGTCAACAACATGAAAGCATGGATCCATCCTGCCTCGTATCAACAGTTCAGGCTGGTGGGGGATATTTTCCTGGCACATTTTGGGCCCATTAGTACCAACTTAGCAGCCTACCTGAGTATTGTTGCTGACCATGTCCATCCCTTCATGGTCACAATGAACCCATCCTCTCATGGCTACTCCCAGCAGGATAACGCGCCATGTCATAAAGCGTAAGTCATCTCAGACTGGTTTTTTGAACAACGAGTTCACTGAACTTGAATGGCCTCCACAGACACCAGATCTCAATCCAGTAGAAACCTTTAGGATGTGGTGGAACCAGAGATTCACATCATGGATGTGCAGCTGAGAAATCTGCAGCAACTGCATGATGCTATCATGTCAATCTGGACCAGACTCTCTGAGGAATGTTTCCAGTACCTTGATGAATCTATGCCATGAAAGATTAAGGCAGTTCTGAAGGCAAAAGGGGGTCCAACCCGGTACTAGCAAGAGAAATTTTAATTTGATATAAATATAAACAGTTATATTTGGAATTTGAGAGACTCACTATTCAAGTCAAAACAGTTTCTGTGATTTATATTTCAGTATGTTGGCAAATTAAATAATCTCTGACAACAGCCATTCATTATTTTCTCAAACTAAATGTTCTGCTAAAGACATGAATTCAACCGTTTGTGAGCTGTTAAGTCCTTTCCTTTTGAGTCTGGCTGTTTGCAGAAATCTCCATTTTAAAGCAAAACTGTACGGTGAAGAGTTTTCATGAAAAGTATCATAAGGCGGGGTGTTGATTTGGCACTAATGAGTCAACAACCATCTGCAACTGAGACAGTCTCACTGAGCTTAGAAACACAGAGCTGTGATGACATTAAAGAAAAAACATTTAAACTCCTCTAACATATTTCTTTATCATCCAGCATCTCTAGTAGCTCTTACTACACAAATATTGTCAGTGGAAACATTAAGGAAGAGAGTATTTTTAACTCTGGCCTTCAGGACTCATTGTCCTTCATGTTTCTGACGCGTCTCTGCTCCAGCTCACTTGATGCGGATGATTGCACTTCCTCCTCAGCAGGCAATCAAGTGCTGCAGAGGCCTGTTAATCACCCATTCATTAAAGTCAGGTGTGTCGCAGCAGGGACACACCTAAAACATAGAGGACAACTGGTACTGAGGGCCGGGACTGAGCGCCATTCAAACGTCATTTAGTCGTTCTTAGGAAAAGAACGACTCCAACTGATGCTCACAAAGTCAAACTGGACCAAAAGAGCAAAGGCAGCCAGGTAATCATGCCGAAGTTAGAGCAGATCCACACTCTGCCTCTGTTACCTGGAATTACATGACATTTACTCAAAAAGTACGTTTTTGGAAAAAACTGACTCTTAAGAGTACTGTTACTGCACTGTACTTTTAACTTTTACCTGAGTAGTTTTATTATGAAGTATTTCTGCTCTTACTTGAGTAAAATTTCTGGATTTTCTATCCATTGAATAAAAAACAAACATGTTTTAACCAAATATTCACCAGACACACACCTGCAGTTTTTGCTGAAGTTTAATCAGTTTTTCATTGAGAAAAACTGATATAGATTGTTTTATGCCTGATTTTATTTTATTTTTTTCTTAATTATATAAATTATTGTAATTTTCGACCTAAAATTTTAAATTAACTTTATATTTTGGGCCGTCGGATAATGTAATTATTTTGTTACTCAGTATCTCAGTAGACTTTTTCATTTGCCTGATTTGGTCTATTTTTTTGGTTACTTATATGTTTACTCCTTGGTTGCCACTGGCACAAACCACAAAGATGAAGACAGGAAGTGGCAGGAGGACGACGGCGTTGCGTGTTTTTAATGACGTATCGAGTCACCAAACTACTTTAAATGCTAAAACAGTTAAACACAAAGTATTGAAATTTTAACTCCTTAAAAATATTTTGTTTGTGCTGCCTTGGCTTTGGAGATATTAATGTAAGTTTAAAGGTAATTTTGATTTGGTAAAAGTGGGTGGCTGGTTGACTTTTGACCTTTTAAACTTTCTTTAAAATCTTCAAAGCCACAGCAGCACAAACAACAATTTTTGCTGCACAAACGTTTGATACTAATTTTGTCTGATTTGAAGAATTTGGGCCAATTTCACTCCGGTAAACTTCTTGACGTGCGTCCACATCGACATTGTGAGTAAACCAGAAGTCCCCGTCGCTCAAATCGCGTTCGCTCTGAACGCAGCACAAAAGCTACAGGATAGTAGCTCTTAACAGCCGAACCTGCAGGCCCTAACATATTAAAGTTTGTCTTCATGGTAAACGACTCCTCAGAGTTACTGCTGCTGGTGTTTCTAAAATGGGATGTACTTTGCTCTTTTTCTCACAACTGTATGCAGTTTTACTAATGAGTACAAAACTGGGGTAGACATGAAACACAGAGAGAAGGAGGAAGTCATAAGGTCAGTGTATGAAACGCCTCAAAACATATCCTCGCCACAAATTTAATTAGTCATATCATTAGGATCTGTTTGTATCTGTTTTAGAGAGTAAACAGATTTAAGTGCGTTCTTCTTGGGTAAAAGTTTATCTGTTTATCCTTCTTTTCCAAGGTGCTTTTTAAAAACCGAGTTTGCAACGCGTCTATCACTCAGTAATACGAGAGCAGGGCAGGAAACGCAGCTAAAACCTCGCTGATTGTGGAAGAAATTATCCAATTAGCTGAGCTGATTTCATGAGCTTCAGCATACAAATGAGTAGCAAAGTTTCATCTGATACCACTACAGCACTTATTAGATCATTTAATTGTGAGATTACGGTGGTCTAATTTGACAAATCAGCACTAATCACAAATGACAATACGACAGCCTGGAGGAAGGAGTGTGATTTGCAGCCTTGTTTGAAGTGAAACGATATAAGTGTGCCAGCGAGGAATAAATCAAAGAGCTGCAGCAGAAACGAGGAAGAGAAAGAAAGGTCACAACCAGAGCCGGTGTATCTCTGAGGCAGAGGAATGAGGAATAAAACAGAAGAGTGTGTGTGTGTGTGTGTGTGTGTGTGTGTGTGTGTGCTTTACTAAGCAGGTTAAAGCCAAGTATTGAGACGATCACAATGGTGCCCAGTGAAGCAGATGCATGTTTAAAACGATGTGATACCCAGAGATTATAACGATGAGAGTGATGGACTGTGATTAATTAGTGACAGCTCACCTCTAATTATAAGCCCCAGGTAAATTAGTTTAATGCTGATTATCAGGTCAACACCACCTGATGAGCGCTAATGTGTTGTACTTGCAAAACCAGGATCTGCACTTGTCTTTTTAAAGTGCTGAAACCAGAGCTGCAACTAGCGATGATTTTATTAATCGATTATTCTAACGATTAATTGATTAATCGCATTTTTTAAAATAGCAGATTTGTCAATTAACCACTTAGGTTTTAGAAATACATGGAAGAAATGCAAATAAATAAGAAAGTAAATATTTTATTGCGTAAAATGAAACAACTTAGCAGTTTTTTAGTGAACGCTTGATCATTTATAGATGATCATGTGAAAAGCTCACTTCTTTCTGCAAGGCTGAATATCAAAATGGTGAAGCGCTTATCTGTTGACGGATTAATAATTAGATAGCAAAAAATGTTGAAGATTATTTTTACACAATTTGAAGCTAAAACCACAGTTTCACAAGTTTTGGTGGTTATTTTTAATCTTAAATGCAAATTTACATATTTATTGTACAGTTTCGGCTTAGTTTCACTCTGAATATGCTGTTTTGTCAACAGATGGTCTTTTTTTTAGTGTTTGCTACAGTTAATCAATTACCAAATAAGTTGAAGATGATTTCATTAATTGATTAATCACGATTAATCGTTTCAGTCCTAATTGAAACTGGAGGAAAAGTGCAACACTGGCTTTAAAACATGGTGGGAATCATCTGTAAGGAACAAAAAAAAATTCTGACTTTTTCTCAAAATGTTGACTTTAATTTTCTGAGATCAAAAGTTTTTTTTTTTAAGTGGTCTTAATCCTCTTCCTGATTCAGATTCACTCAATGTGCAATTAATGTTACTGCAAATAAACATATAAAAAAAAACATAAAAATTTAAAAAGTAAAAAACAATAAAATGTACCAAAAATATAAATGAATATGTGACAGGAAGAATATTCATTTATTTATTGTGATTTCATTAAAGAATCCAATCTATGTTGCTTTATTTCATAAGCAGGTTTCACATATTAATGCTCCTCTCAGACAAAACGATCCTGTAGCATCTTGTCAAATCTGCAACTCTAACCAGTGAGGAGAAATACGAAGATGAAGGATGTTTAAGAGAAAGTCTACAGGCGCTGAAAGAGCTTTGAGTGGCATCTTTACAGATGAGCAGTAATGGATAGAAAAGGAAAAAGCAAAGGAAAGTGTTGCAGACAAAAAGTAACGGGGAAAATCAGCTTAAAAACTGTGACTCAGACTAGAAGATGGAGTTAACAGACAGTTAAAGCTCTCAAAGTCAGAATCATGCAGCGAGACGTCAAAATGCTCATTTTCCCCACACAACCGGGTTTTTAATGAACAAAACGCTAAAGAGTACAACAGACCCAACGTTCATGTTTACCTCCCTTTCTTTGGGTTGCTGAGCTTCTGACCACCCAGCTGCCAATCTGTACTGATGCATCATGACACCTTGTTAACGATTTTCAGAGCTGAGAAAT
The DNA here is from genome assembly GCF_002775205.1 of Xiphophorus maculatus. Lineage (NCBI taxonomy): Eukaryota > Metazoa > Chordata > Actinopteri > Cyprinodontiformes > Poeciliidae > Xiphophorus > Xiphophorus maculatus. The sequence goes on along the minus strand of NC_036458.1, from coordinate 4,921,814 downwards.
CTAACATGTTACAAAGTTCTAACTGCATACAAAATGTAGCTTCACATCTGATGGACAGCTGACAGATTGACTCGGTTTAATGTACGTCGGAGTGCAGATCTGACTGCCAAGACACAAAACCACACAGAAAACCTGAAGCAGGCTGGTACAGATGATTTTAACGTTTATTTAAAACCAAACTGCAAAGCAAATGAGGAAGCCTATAAAACAGGAAGCTGGAATAAAACTGACTAAAATGCAACTTGTGTGGGAAACATTAAATATTTGTTCTCACTTTCCTGGCTTCCAGTAGCTGCGTTTGCATTACTTTCTTGATAATCTGCTTATGTCAAAAAATAAAATTTGGCTACTATCGTGTTTGCATTAAATAAGAAACGCAATTAAAATCTCATGTAAATAAGTTTGTTCATGCAATAGCTAATTAAAAAACATGCCTGGTCATCATATTCCTACCACTTCCTGTTGTCTTCTTCGTTTCCTCCAGTAGTAACATCCTGTTGTTGGACACATGACTTGTAATGCAAAAAAATGTCTCCAGTCTAATTTTGACAGCCAAAAAACCCCCACTTCATCCCAAAAAACAAGAGTTATTCTAAATTGCGATGTTTCCTTCAAGCAAATTTATTTTCATAATTCAATATTGCGCAATTATATCATCAACAGTTTGAGTCCTGAATAAAGTAAGTGGATCAACACAGGTATTCATAAATAAACTCCAGGCATCATCGCTCCATTTTTACTTCAGGGAAACATCAATAAGTCTGAAAGTCATTTAAACTGGTATTTGTATTTTGTCCTATTTCTTCCAGTTTTTGATTTTATGGTTTTGCCTTCAATAAAAGTTTTTTTATGGTTAAATAAATCTGTTTTACGATTCTTCTTTGCGGTCCTGAATCCAATTTGGATCACTTTCTGCACAGATTGATTTTACTTTTGTTGCAGTTTTCTTAATTGACATTTCCATCTCATGTGTAAAATCTCTAAAAACCTGAAGCAAAACAAAGTGCAGTCTTTAAAATCTTGCTTCATAATTTACCAGCCACAGCCAACGAGGTGAATCGAGTTTGTTTCACTCTCAGTCGATATAAAAACTATTTCTAGAGGCATAAAAAGCAGATAAATGTACACAAAGTTATTAAACGGGCACTCGAAACGCAGAAATCTAATAAGACAGGAGTTTAGCTGCATGTGCTGGTGACTTGGAAAGCATTTCCTCCTGCCAGCGTTCAAATCCACGGCCAGCTTCTGCAGGTGTTGCTGTACGTCGCTGCAACACGTCGGAGTCTGACTGTAATGAGCGTTCACTTCAAAGTTAACGTCTTCTTCCGTTATTTCTCCAGAAACAAATATCTTACTTTTATCCCAAAGTGCTGGGAGTAATTCGTCAGTTGATGTTTGTACCTGTCAGAGAGTTTCATGCAACAAACCCAAACGGGGAGGACAGAAGATGAAAGGCGATGAAACAGGAGGAGATTAAAATCTGTTGCCTCGCAGCTTTTCTTCCGTCTGGTATTGGATGGTCTTTACTCAGCGTGAGCCCAGTTTATCGGGTCTGCTGGGGGTGACTGATGGTGGGAGATTTTTGGAAGCCGCTACTAATTCATCTTAAAAGTTGCTAGCTTGCTTCTTTGCGAATTTTTGCTCTTGGCAAGACTGAGTATCATCTGGACCAACATTTACCGACCACAGGAAGCCTTTCATTGTTTAGCAACGAGAAGTTTGCGCAAAAGCTCGACTTTCAGATTTGTAGTAGGAGAACTATATCCTTCTATTGAGTTTTGCAAACATGGATTATAGGAGACCATTTCCTGTCATCATTTCAGCACAGATAACTTGGCTTCTGTATAATAGAAACAATTACAGCCACAGCTGTTCACAACAACGGCGCTTGGCACGTTATAACACGGCAGAACCTTCAAATGTGGCAGATTACTGGCAGACGCTGCAGGTTTGCACCAGACAATCTGCACCATGTAGAAGTGGGGGTGAAATGATGGGAGGCGAATGCCAAAAAACAAAAATAATGAGCAGAAGCTACCAGATTTCAGATAAGGTGAAAGCAATAAGTTATCTGGTCACATTACATGCAATGTTTTCACAGCTTTTCATGTAAAAGGTTTGACATTGAGCGCGTTTGAAAAGTATTCGCATAACATTTTGTTATGCTGGATTTTCAGGGGTGGGAAAATGAAAACAAGTAAAATGTCTTAATCATATTTAATTTTATCTATAATTTCATTTTTATTGGTATTATTGAGGTTTCACTTTAATTTCCTACTTAAAAAGTGCCTTAAATGCATCTGGACCTGCTATACAAATTCAGCTACCCTTTGGTGAAAAATGCCGAACAACAGGCCATAGTTGGCATGACTGACAGAGTCATCAGCCAGTCAAAATTGACACAGGATGACGGTTCTTCCCACAGGCCCAGCTGTACGTTCCCCGTTACTGTAGTGAATTTGGGATTTACAAAATGGCAGCTGCATCCGCTTCAACTCCAGTTTACTAATTAAACTTCCGTTTTCCTTCCGTTTTTGGTTTCTAACTGGGGTTAAAGGTCAGGGAGAATAGATGAATTTTTAGTCTGGACTTAAACTGAGCTACTGACTGAGAGCTAAAGAGTTCACTGCAAAAACACAAAATCTTACCAAGTCATTTTGGTCTAGTTTCTAATATTGGCACACTTGAAATAACACAAGCTAACTTACAAGTAACTTTTCAGCAAGATATAGAAGCTTGTTTTAAGTAAATAATTCCTTAATATTGATGAGAAAGTGTTAGTTTTATTGGCAGATTAACTTATAATGTGGGAAAAATGTCTTGTTGGAAGTAAAATAATCTGCCAATGGAACAAGCACTTTTTCATCAATATTAAGGAATAATTTACTTAAAACAAGCTTCTATATCTTGCTAAAAGCTGCTTGTAAGTTAGTTTGTCATATTTCAAGTATAGTAACATATTTACACAAGAAACTAGACAAAAAATACTTGGTAAGATTTTGTGTTAACGATGTGATGCTTTCTGTTGGCAAATCACTTAAAAACTTAAAGTCTGAGTTCTTGTTCTATTATCAAAAACACTGGGAGATTTATTTTTTTTATTCAAGTGTACAGATTGCAGAGTTCGTATTGCAGGAAGAGACCAGAGTTCAACAGGACAGAAATGTTTCCTTTACCCATCAGACGTCTTTATGTCTGCAGAGTCAGATGAATGAAGAGCTGGTGCCCTCCTCGTATCCCTGCAGCAGGCGAGGTGCGGGGCTAAATAAATAAGGCATGGCTGCGGGGGTCGCTGAGCCGTGACCTTTCAGCCCATTTGCTTTGAAGGTGCAGGAATGCAGTCTCAGCTAGCCGCTTCCTTCAGCTCGGGAGGGTAAATTTTAATCAGCGCAGTGCCACTGGGTGAGGCGGTGTATCATGCCTAACGAGGCTGAGAGAGGGCTCTCATTTACCCACACACAGGTAACAAATGGACCGCAGTACTCATAAGAAAAGGGCTGGTTCTCGTTTTGCTGTGTTGCCCTTCAGCAGTTTAAATTTCTCGTCTCCAGTTTAATTTCTCTATTGTGTGAACTACTTTAGCCCCTCGGGTTCAATGTTTTTATCCGACACCAAACATGAACACTGATTTTTCCAGGAACTTTTACGTTCATTTTGGCCATTTTCTTTATCAAGACTTGTTTATTGCTATAGATATTTTCTAAAAAATACATTCAATTTGATCATTTTTGTTGAAATCAAACACTTTTATAAATGAGCACTGTAAAATACAAAATCTTACCAAGTATTTTTGGTCTAATTTCTGGTGCAAATATCTAAGTAAACTTCAAATAACACTAACTAACTTACAAGTAACTTTTCAGAAAAATATACAGAAGCTTGTTTTAAGTAAATCATTTCTAAATATTGATGGAAAAGGTCTGGTTCCATTGGCAAATTATTTCACTTTTAAAAAGAGTTTTTTTTTCCATTTTATAAGTTAATTTATCTGCAAAAGGAAAACTTTTTTTCATCAATATTAAGGAATTATTTACTAACAACAAGCCTCTACATCCTCCTGAAAAGTTATCTGTAAGTTAGTTTGTCTTATTTCAAGTGTAATAAGATATTGGCACTAGAAACTAAACCAAAAATGCTTGGTTAGATTTTTGTGTTTTTGCAGTGTAGAAAAAAACTCACTGACTAATTCAGATGTTAGAAAAATTATCCTCCTGTTCATTTACTTATGAGTTTATTTTACAAGTTATGTTTTCATATTATTCTTTCATATTATTACTCTCATATTATTCTTCTTTTTATATTTACTTAACTTCTCTTTCTTTTGTAGTACCTTATTAATCTTTTGTAGTATATTATTAACTTTGTTTTTAATGTTTGCCTGGAAGCTAAAAACGTTAAAACATTCATATGTTATTAGTTCCATATGTAACTGATTAGTTGTAGTCAGTCACATGCCCTTGTAAGGGCATGTCCACAGAGGGTTCTAGAATGTAAAGACGGTTGGTCAATTCTCTGTGTGACTGTGTGAAGAAGCCCAACCTCCTTTTTCTATACAATAAAGAGAAATGCAAAGAAAGATCTGGCAGAATTGATTCCAGACAGTGTTTGACAGCGATTCGTCGCGTCTGCTCTCAATTCTCCTATTCTGCAGAAAAGAAAAGAAAACTAATCTCTGTCTCTGCCTGATTCTTTGCAGGTTAGGACAAAATACACCTATCACTTTGGGGTGCTTGTCCGGGATTCCCAACATACCCGCCGCTGACGGACGGAGTAAGACGCGCTGAATACTGCCGGCAGTCAGGTTCTTTAACCTGAATGTCCCGGGGGGTAAATTCCCCGCTGGGCCAGTGTCTTAGGTCAACCTCTTTCTGCCAACGGCGGATTGACGGGACTCAGAACCGAGACAGAGCAGGAATCAGCCAAGTAAGTAAATAATGTGGTATACGGGTGGTTTTCAGTCCCCCGTTTGATGTAAAGTAAAAATAAAGAAGGGAAAGTATAAAACACACACACGAAGGGAAAGAAAACTGTGAAACCTTTAAAATAACAGTGGGAAAAGCAAGTGGTGGGCTTGTTGGGGATGAGTAGCAAGAATTCTCCACTCAAATCATTTATTGAATTGAGTTGAAGCGAGAATTGCCACAACAAGTATTTAACCACCACCCCACTTTCCAATTTCCCGTTCTATAGCGTCCACCCTAGGTGTTATAAAGAACGGGACGAAAACACTGTAAAAAATGGGTTCTTCACATGGGAAGGTGAAAAGTCTTAAAGGGGATGAGAAGTTTATGTGTCAGATGGAGCCAGGTAACTTGATGTACCTCACCAAATGGAAAAAGAAGTACGGGGTAGATGGTGTGTTGAAAGTGGAACAATGGAAAGACGTGGTGTGTAAATTAGAAACAAGTGTTAGTTCAAAAACTGGTACCAGACAACAGAAAAAATTAAAAGAACTTGTAGTTGCACGTAAGTGGTTAACTCAGGCACAAAATAGACATAATGCGCGTGCTAAAAATAAATTAGGCCGAAAAACCGAAGCTTTGTTTGTTAGATCAGAAGATAATGAAACTCAACCTCGAGCTCGAGTATGTGCACAAAAAACCCCACCCCCAGCCTCTGACCCAAAGGAGGACGCTCCTGAGGGATTAAGGGGGGTGTTAACAGGCCAGCCTGCAAAAATAGAAAAAAAACAGGAAACTTTGGGTCCGTCTCAATCCACTCGCAGTAAAACAACCCCAATAGCTGCTAAAATGCATGTACAAATGGAAAATCCTCCTCCATATAATTCTTCTAAAACTCCGGGTTCTTCTAGCTCATATCAAAATTTGTACCCTTCACTGTCTGAGCCATCAGAAGAGTTATATCCAATGGTTCAGGTCGCAAATCCTAATCCGGGGGAGGAAAATAAACAACCTACAATACTAGTTTTCCATCCGTGGTCTCTTGAAGAAGCCCGAAAAGCTGTAGAAGGTGTAACTTCTCCAAAAGAAGATCTTGATAAATGGATCATGGATATGGAAGGGATTTATAATTCCTATGGATTAAATGGATATGAATTTGGCCAAGCCTTGCAATCTTCTTTAGGGAAAGATTGGGCAAAAGTCCGGGGCACTTATACTGGATACTCAATCCGTTCTCCAGGAACTGCTCTTCCATACCAAGCTACTATGGGGGGTGAATTACAACATCAGTGGGACGAAGTGCAACAAAAAGCTAGGGAGGTTTTTGCTAGGCATGCAGATTATTCCCACCTTGGTTCAATTAAACAAAAATCAGGGGAAGATGTAGATGATTTTAAAATCCGTTTCGAAAAAGAATATAAATTTCACAGCGGCATTATGTTCAGTGATCACAAAGACTCTCCTTACCAACAACAATTAAAAAATATGTTAATGTCCGGGTTTCTCCCACACATTGCTAAATGGATTAGAAAACATCTGGTGGCATTTAACACCTCCACCGTTCATGAGTTAATGGAATATGCACGGCATGCAGAAAAACATGCAAAAACAAAGGGAGGCAGTGCTAGTGGGGGAGATGCACATATCTTCTGGGCAGATTCCACCTCTGACCCAGAGGAAGTGTTTTCATTTCAAAGCACCCGACCCCCTCAAGGAAATAGAGGTGGGTTTCAGGGGGGCAGAGGTGGCCCTCGGTCTAGGGGGTTGTCTCAGTTAAGAAACAGAATACCACAAACAGAGGAGGGGTGCTGGATTTGTGGGTCACTAGATCACTGGTCAAAAGAATGTCCTAATCAGAGACAGGCACCACACCAAAGGGGGAGGAGGAGAGGTCGCAGGGGCAATTCACGACCTTATCAGGCGTGACTAGATGAATCAACTGTTAAAAACGAAGTTCAGACTCAAGTTGTTAATGTGTATGGGGCATGGGAACTGCCAAATGCATTAAAAGAAAAGCCGTATATTGTTCTGACTGTCCATGGTCAGCCTGTGACCTTCTTATGTGACTCTGGAGCTTGTAAAACTTGCGTTAAAGACAGTGTAGGGCTCAAATCCTCCAATACTCCTATATTTGTAAAATCAGCAAATGGTCAAACTTCACAAGAGTGGATGTCACACTCTACTGACATCTGTGATCCTCAGACAGGAAAAAGGCTGCATGCCCCTGTTGTAATTTCACCTAGCTGCCCAATTAATCTCTTAGGGCGCGATTTGATAGGAAAATTAGGCATTGCAATTTTCCCTACAAAGGGAGGAATGAAAGCTAAGAGTAAGTAAGAGTAAGAGTAAGTAAGAGTTGAAAATGTTATGGCCACAGTAACTGAAAAACCAATGTATTATGCTCTGCATCTGCCATTTCTTAAACAGATAAGTGAAAAAAGTGAACTCTTAACCAAAGCAAAAGAGTCTCTGTCTGTCCCTGTTGATGAAACACCGTTAGCAGAACTAGAAGTTATCATGAATGTGTGTTTAACGACAGATGACAAATATGCAAAAAAATTCTTAAAGCAGGAACCAATGTTGGTGACTACTCAGTATTTGTATACTGATGGAAACTCATTTGCAGCAGCTTCTGTGCTTCTGCCCACACAACAACTATCTCTTTATTGCCTACCAGGGGTCCCACATCTGTCTTTGTTTAAAGCTGATGACACACAAAGCAGAGACACAGGTCCCCGTTTAAAAGCAGCAGAAATGGCATCTGATTTTCTGCCTTGCTCTCAAAAAATAGGCTGGATGTACAGTCCAAGTACACAGCATTGGAGAATGTCGTACAGAGTTCTCTTTGATACAGAACCAAAAGTTACAGATTCTCCCTGACTTAATCTAGATTCTACAGTCCTACTATTTCAGTCTGATGAGGATGACCTACAGACTTTGCCTGTATCATTGTGGTCCACAGGCCCAACAGATGTAGGATTAATTACTATAGTGGAACCAGTCACTATTACTCCAAAATCACAGTGTAGGCCCAGAATAAAACAATACCCGTTAAAACCGGATGCGCAGGAAGGAATAAAACCTGTTGTACAAGACCTTTTGGATGCTGGAATAATTAGACTATGTCCTGATTCACCATGTAACACTCCGATTTTTCCAGTACAAAAGGCTGATGGAAAAAATTGGCGGATGATCCAAGATCTCCGTGCTGTAAATGCAGCAGTCCAAACTCGAGCCCCAAACGTTCCAGATCCACACACGTTGCTTAATTCCCTAGACCCAGAAAGCAAATTTTTCACCGTGATCGATTTAAGTAATGCTTTTCTCTCAATACCAGTACATCCTGACTCACAATACTGGTTTGCTTTCACTTTTGAAGGAAAAAAGTATACTTATACACGTTTGCCACAGGGTTTTGCTGATAGTCCAACTATTTTCACACAAGCAGTTATGACTTGTCTGGAAAGTTTTACTCCGCAAAATGGTAGTCAAATCCTGGTATATGTAGATGATCTTCTCATAGCATCTAAAAGTAAAGCAGCATGTAAAGCAGATTCTCTGCAACTTTTACATCACCTTGCATCTACTGGAAATAAAGTTAGCAAATCAAAATTACAGTGGGTTCAACAAGTTCGCTATTTGGGACATCAGATTTCTGAAAATGGAAAAGAAATACATGATGAGCGAAAATCTGCAATAGCGAATGCTCCAAAACCTGTAACAAAAAAACAGATGATGGCTTTTCTAGGCCTCTGTAATTATTGCAGAGCCTGGATCCCACAGTTTGCAGAAAAAACACAACTGCTACTTAATCTCATTTATGAGACTCCTATGGCTATGTCTGAGGTGATAACATGGACACCTGAAGCTGAAAAACAGTTCACAGATTTGAAAACAGAGCTTATCTCATCCACAGTTCTTGCGCTGCCTGATTACAGGAAGCCGTTCATTCAAACTGTTGATTGTAAAGATGGGTTTATGTGTTCAGTCCTGTTACAGTCTCATGGAGGAAAATTAAAACCTATCGCATATTATTCCAAACAGCTAGACTCAGTCACATCTGCACTTCCTTTATGTTTACAAGCCGTATGCTCAGCTGCTCTAGCGGTAGAAAGTTCAGCAGAAGTGGTCTTATATCACCCACTCAATTTGTTGGTTCCTCATGCTGTAGATGTGCTGTTGTTGCAGGCAAAAATGTCTTTTCTGTCACCTGCTCGACAGCTCTCCTACACAGCACTTTTGCTTTCTCAGCCTCATTTAACAATTCAGAGATGTACTGTTCTTAATCCTGCTACTCTTGTTCCAACTGCTACAGACGGTGTTCCACATGACTGTGTTTGAAACTGAAAAATTACAATTACCTCGTCCAGATTTGTCTGATGTGCCATTAAAAACTGGCAATGCATGGTTTGTGGATGGATCCTGTTCCAAAAATTACAAAGGGGAGACTCAAACAGGTTACGCAGTGGTGACCTCTGCTGGTGAAGTAGTTGAAGCCAAACAGATTAAAGCACATCATTCAGCCCAGGCTGCTGAACTAATTGCTTTGACCAGGGCTTGCGAGTTGGCTAAAGGTCAAGATGTCACTATTTATACTGATAGTCAATATGCATTTTCTACAGTTTTCTTTTTTGCTAAACAATGGGAACGCAGGTGTATGACTACTAGTACCGGCAAACCTGTTACGCATGCTAAGCTTCTGTTATCTCTACTTCAGGCCATATTCTTACCATCTAAGTTGGCCCTTCTCAAATGTGTTGCTCACACTAAAGGGACTGATTTTGTGTCAACTGGTAATCGTTATGCAGATAACACGGCTAAGCTAGCTGCTACAGGCGCTTTTGGTGTGTCAGAAATATATCATGCGACATCACAGGAACTTCTTACTGATCTAGAAATTCTCCTGTCACACCAACAAACTGCTCACAGTGCTGAACAACGCTCATGGCTCAGTAAGGGTGCTGTTAGGAACACAACAGGCCTTTATATGCTTAACAACAAACCTATCCTTCCTAAAAGTCTTTTTAATGCTGCAGCAATTCTGACTCATAGTTGTTGCCATGTGTCCACAGGTGGGATGGTTCACATATTTCAGCAGCATTTTTCAGCGTTTGGTTTTAATGTATATGCTAAAACTTTCTGTAGAGCATGTACAATGTGTGTAAAGCATAATCCACAGGGAAATGTTTGACCAAAGAGGGGTCAATTTCCTAAGCCACAATACCCATTTGAGACTATGCATATGGATTTTATTGAACTTTCTCAAAGCGGTCCCTATAAATATTGCCTAGTGATGATTGATGCTTTTTCTAAATGGGTTGAAATTGTCCCAGCAAAACATGCGGATGCACTAACTGTAGCTAAAGCAATATGCAGAACTATCATTCCAACTCATGGCATCCCACAGAAAATCTACAGTGACAATGGTCCGCATTTTGTGAACCAAGTCATTTGGTTAATGGCAGACAGATTGCAGATAACATTAAAAAATCACTGTTCGCACCATCCCCAAAGTGCTGGGTTAATTGAAAGAGCAAATTCTACTGTTAAATCCAGACTTAAAAAATGTATGGAAGAGACTAAAAGGCCATGGCCAGAGTGTCTGGATTTAGTGAAAATGTACATGAGAATTGTGCCCACTGGGAATGGTTTAACTCCTTTTGAAATAGTACACGGCAGAGCTTTTAAGCTTCCTTTATTTAAAGACACCACACCACCACCAGATGACAGTGAAAAAATTTTAGCTGATTACATGAAAGAAATGTTACAGTCTAAAGAAGTGTCAAATGCAAATTCACTGCCAGAAGAACCTTTGTCTTCACAGGACCTCCAGGTGGTGAAACCAGGCGATTGGGTTTTCATCAAGGCCATTAAGAAACAGAACTGGGCCTGCCCACGGTGGGAGGGACCGTTTCAAGTGCTTTTGACCACTCCCACTGCAGTAAAGATCGCTAAGAGACCATCCTGGATTCACCTCAGCCACTGTAAGTTGCAGAGAGTGTTGGAGACCTAGGTGGGGGCAGTGGGGAAGGTCTGACTACAAAGGGGCGTGGCTTTATAGGGTTACGCGTCTCAAGGTCAGCGAAGAACTCATCACATCCCTGTTCCATAGAGTCCTAGGTAAACTCTAATATCTCTGTAACCGAGCAAAGATGGGGTCCTCATGGAGATGGGGCCTCTTTTGTGCTGTGGCTGCTGTGTGCGTGTCCTGTTTTTTCAGTCCAACCTTGCTGATCCATCTGGGGAGAAGATTTGTCCATACCACTGCTATGAAGATCTGGCTAGGACACCTTCCAGACCATCACCATGACAACATATGGCAGACCTATGTGGAGATGTTGGCCAAAGAACGGAACATGACCAACTGCTACGTCTGCTCGGTGATGCCAAAGTCTACTAGGAAACCTACTCTGTATGTCAGTCCCATGAACAGGTCCCAAGCTGTCTGTTTTGCCTCTTGTGCTTTACGTTTCATGCCAGCAACTCCAGACAACACTTCAGATGGTGCCATCCTGATGAAAAGGGTGTGCACTGGCGTGACACCTATCTTCACCTACAGTAATGTTACTGGATACCCATCACGGATGAGAGCTGTCATGATGCCAGGGACAAAACATCCGGTCTGTATCCATTCTCCACCTGGAAAATGGACTGTTCGGGTAGGCCATGTACCTGGATGCCAGCAAAATATTACTGATTTATTTCCTAGCTCCATTTGTCCACGTGCTGATGGGACTCTTATTCCATGTCCCATGTGGACACCTCAAGGAAATTATCCCACTGAGGGTGGTTGGTTCCTGTGTGGAGGAAGTAATATCTATGCGTCGCTACCCGTGAACTGGTCAGGTACTTGTGCTCCTGTGTTTGTCTCTGATCATACCATCATCTACTGCAGCAGTACACTCCCATCACCTGTGACGGCGGAGAAATTAAGAAATTGTTTTCCAGCCACATGATCCTATCTGGGGTTCAAATGTTCCCAAAGAACACAAACATTGGAGTACTGCTGGGAAATGGGGACTGTCAATTTTTCCATGGGTTGGAGTAGCAAAATCCATGCTGATGATTGAAACTTTGGATTACAGAATGAAGACCCTGGTAAATATTACCATGGACATTGAGAGAGGACAGAACCAACAACTTAGTGAAATGCGACTGATGGTTCTCCAAAACAGGATGGTGTTGGACATACTTACAGCTAGTCAGGGTGGTGTGTATGTAATGATAGGAACATCTTGTTGTACTTATATTTCTGATGCTAATGAAACTCATATTGCTGAAGCCATGTCTGCCATGTCACAGGATGCTGTTCCCTCACAAGGAGATTTCCTTTCTTGGCTCATATCTGGACCATGGTGGCACCTGCTGTTGAAATTAATGATGCCTCTTCTTATTATTCTTTTCTTGTTTTGTATTTTTACTGCCTGCATAATCCCATGTCTAAAATCTCTGATAGCCAAAACTGTTGGACATGTTATGTATCAATATCAACTTGTTGCCTCTATCACTGAGGGGCACCCTGATGTCTAACGTTATGATGGATGCATTGAAAATGTGCCAACAAGTGATGTATTCCTGATGTCTGTGTTAGACTTCATGCATAATATGAAAAACAGGTGGGAAATGTTAGAAAAATTATCCTCCTGTTCATTTACTTATGAGTTTATTTTACAAGTTATGTTTTCATATTATTCTTTCATATTATTACTCTCATATTATTCTTCTTTTTATATTTACATAACTTCTCTTTCTTTTGTAGTACCTTATTAATCTTTTGTAGTATATTATTAACTTTGTTTTTAATGTTTGCCTGGAAGCTAAAAACATTAAAACATTCATATGTTATTAGTTCCATATGTAACTGATTAGTTGTGGTCAGTCACATGCCCTTGTAAGGGCATGTCCACAGAGGGTTCTAGAATGTAAAGACGGTTGGTCAATTCTCTGTGTGACTGTGTGAAGAAGCCCAACCTCCTTTTTCTATACAATAAAGAGAAATGCAAAGAAAGATCTGGCAAAATTGATTCCAGACAGTGTTTGACAGCGATTCGTCGCGTCTGCTCTCAATTCTCCTATTCTGCAGAAAAGAAAAGAAAACTAATCTCTGTCTCTGGCTGATTCTTTGCAGGTTAGGACAAAATACACCTATCATCAGACAAATTATTTAAAGATTTTTTCAAAACATTCACTTCTTTCCTAAAAGGTCTAATATTATAATAAGAATTGTCTTGATCAATATTTTGTTAAATATGGAGACAAATCATCAAAAACAATCTTACCAAATATTTCTATTTTTTTTATGCAAATATCTTAGTTCACTTAAAATAAAACAAAACTAACTTACAAGTAACTTTTCAACAAGCTGCATCAGTTTGTTTTAAGTCAATAATTCCTGAATGTTGATTCTTTTAAAAAGTGCCAGTACTACTGGAAGATTATTTCACCTGAAATATGACACTTTTCCCATGTGATGTAATCATTTACGGACTTTTATTTTACCCACATCTGACTTTTTCGCAGTTGTCTGAACGGCCCTCCAAAAAAATCCAATCTTTGCCAATTTCACATCCAATTTAAGGATTTGCATATGAATGTTTTGATGTGAGACGCGTCATAATTCTGCACCAGAAGACGCCATATGCAGTAAATCCAAATGTAAACAACGGCTGAAAATTCTGCTTATGAACTTTAATAAAGACGTCCTTGCTCTGTCTACACATCTAAAAAACAAACCTTTCCACAGAAATTACGGTCAATACTCCACAAAAAGCCATTGCTGTTCTTCTCATTAGCTTCCGACATCTTGTTTTAATACTGAAATCACCTCTGATTTCTGTAGAATGAGTCTCACCTCATGTCTTTTTTCTCCTTTCTGTTTGTTATGTTTCTTAAACTCGGTTGTGTTCAGTTTGAAAATGTGCAACAAGACCGACTGAACATGCTAACGTGTTCAGCAGCCATGGAGACATTCAAACTTTATAAATTGTGAGCATGTTGGCATGCCGGTAGAGTTTAAATCAAAGTCCTAATCTGTTCAGGTGCATCTTCAGATCTGGTGAGATGTCTGTGTATTATTTATTGAAATATATAATAAAGTATATATATATACAGCCACATGTTGGCTCTGAGACATTAAAGCTCTGCTCAGTCCTGCATTTGTATTTCATTCATCTCCTTTTCCATTGTACTGCTTTTCCTCAGCACTGCTCTGACAGGATTAATACTCCACAGGGAGATGGGTGGTAAAATATTTCCTTTCGCAGCTCGGTAACTGAGCTAATAATCCCAGCAGGAATTTCAGCCGCCGCTAAAGTGCATGAGGTGGCATTAAAGGGGGATATTTCGCTGGAAAAATGATGTGAGCCCAATTACCTGTGAGGTTTTTAGCTGCGTCAGCCTTTGCTTTAAAACACAGTTCAACTAGTTTGAAATCCCCAATCACAGAAAAGATCCCACTAATGAAGAGAACTTCATACTTCAGAAAATCAGGCTTTGATAAATTAATTGATTAAACAAATGCTCTTGTTACTTAAACAGCTTTGCAAGTGTTCATATGAAGTTTTTCACTTTTATTGTATTTTATTAACTAGATCAAAACAAAGTAGTGTTTACTTATGGATTGGTTTTTAAATAAAACTAGAACTGCAAGCAGTTATAACGGGTTCCTCGCCTCCCCATTCAGCTTCTGTCTTGCCATAGATTCCTCATTTCAATTTGGTGTGGACTTTGACTGGGCCATTCTAGTGCAAGAATACGAGATAACCTACATCATTCAGTTGTGGCTCTACCTCAGTCTCAAGTCTTGTGATGCCTCTGTCAGGGTTTCTTCCAGGACTGACTAAATTGTAACATGATGAAAAGTGTTCAAGAGACACGATGTTGGAGTGAAATTTTTCTGACACCCCCAGCAGATGTGAGAAATTCTGCACAGACATGAAAGCACGCATGTACGATGGCGCATCTGGGCCATAAATGATTAGAATAATAAAAAAATTTAATTTCCTTCCAAATATATCAGAGATTTTAAGATTAATTTTGCAAATTTTCTGGAAATAAGATTAAATTTCTGAGTTTGAGAAGTCAAAAATTTGCAAGAAAAGATTAAAGAAATTTTGATATTAATTTCATACATTTTTTTAGATAAAAAAGGAAATTTCTGAGTTAGTAAAAAATATGCAAGAAAAAAAAAATTAAGCTTAACATCAAAAATTTTTGGCCAAAAATATGAACTTCTGAGTTTTTTCAAGCGAAATTTTTGACTTTTCAAACTCTAAAATTTCCACATTTTTTGTGTTTTTAAAAAAAGAGAATTTCTGAGATTTGTCGTTGGAAATTTATTCTTTTTGTTCCATTTACAACGGCCATTGTGCAAATTACATGTATGTGCCGACAGTAAAAACAATCGCAGAGAGCATTGTGACATTTTGCTACTTAACCTGCTAAGTTTAACACAATTCCTGATTAAAAACATAGAAATACATAGAAAAATAAAAATGGTTTACTGTTTAAAATGAGGTGGGAGGTGACGGTCAAAAGCGCGTTCAATGACATCGCCATCTAGTGGCCTGGAATGGCAGCTACAGCTGACTCAAGCTGTCTGGAAGTACTGGAAGTTTCCAGGCAGTGGTCTCGTGTAAACGTAGCCTAATGTTTCTGCAGCTCATTTTTTTCTCTTGTTGTGAATCTGCTGTCCTTTTGAGTTCAACTCCATCACTCTTCAGGTCATACCTTGTGTCTCATTACAGCCAGGACTGAAGGGAACGTCTCGATAAACAAATGAAGAGGACACTCTCTGCATTCCCCGAACAAACAAACACAACCTTGGAAGAAATTACAACAGGGAAGGGCGCAAATAAAAGGAAAAAAAAATCCTTTAACTTGATTAGTTCAGGTAAAACAAATCACTGCTTTCTTTCATGCATACAGTCTGACCTCTATGCACACACACAAAAAAGAAGTGAGACAATAACAATCAGTGTAAGGATGAAAGCACTCCTTGTTAAGGGAAAAAAATGGACACGTCCTAAACACACCCCTCGGATAATGAAACATACACACCCATTCACTCCCCTCTGTGGCTCCACGCACAATAAGTCTTGCTTCATTAAAGCCAAATCTCATCCACTATCAGTTTACAACCACAGAAGTCGTTCGAACCGCCGGGGAAATACAATTCTATTCCGATTCGGGGTTATCTTAATATATGAGCTTGTCTCTGCCACATTGGTCTGCGGTTATGAGCTGGGGAAACACCCACAGCACTGCAATATTGCACTGGCACATCCACACAACGGATTGAAGCAATTAGCAACTCATATATAAATATGTGTGTGTGTATGTGATTGTGTGGGTGCGACTCAACTCCCAGGTCTGCTTCTAATTTCTCCATCCAGGGTTATTAGCAGGCAGTTCATTGTGGATCACAGTCTGTTTGTCGGCGCACGTCTTCCAATTCCCAAGCAAACCCTCAGATTGAGCCTAAAATGGCAGCTCCAAGCATTCCAGCGCAGCAGTGGCAAAAGGCACAGAGGCCGCCTCTGAATTGTCAGAGTAAATAGATTTAACTTGCGAGGACATGGCGGAGAAGGAAAAACAAGACAAATGGTGTGCAAAGAAGACAAATCTCCCGGCGCTGTCAGAGTCTGAGGTGCTCCGGCCATCCATCCTCCATTGCACCTTCATTCGCTATCTGTCTGGCCCTATCCCACCTGTATGACACCCGATCACTCTTCATCCCTCTCTCCATCCATTACCCCTGTCACTTCATCCTTCCATTTCTCTGCCCCAAGGCCTGAGCTCTCTTTGCCTGTCACGGACGATTATATCTGAGTGGATTATTCGGGATATCATGAGGAATAGCTGGTCAGCCATCTCCTCACAAAGGTTATAATGCTCTTAATAATAATGTCGCATTAGGCAGTGCTGGTCTACAGGTGCTACATGATGAACGATTAGTGTCAACTACCACGGGTAAAATGTCACTAATAAGTAGAATAACGTTAGGAAATCTTTAACAAAGACGCTTTATAAAAACCAAAAATGTTGCTCTTGATTAAAATTAATAGACAATACATCTGATGGAATATTTGGTTCGTAGTTCTCATGTGACGTCACACTTCTGTGAACATAGTAACTGACAGCCATCTTGGTAGGCTGTTGCTATGGAGTTGCTATGACAACAACAAAAAGCCAAAAGCTTAGAACTAGTCCTATATAAGTTATAAATAATATAAGTTGGTTATAATTAATACTAAATTACAATTTGAGTATTCGACTTACCTCCATGTGATGCCAAGATAAATGTCAGTGATATTTATTGTTGTACTTATTGCTGAACTAGCAAAATTAGCTTAGCTGATGTAACTTGTATCCTCAAGCTAAGACCGACGTGTAGCTTAAGTGTTACTACATGTATTTACTCTGCCAGTCACCAGAACCTTATAATTCATGTGAGTCTGTCCATTTTTTACAAATCTGTTGAAACATTGACCGTATGTGTTCATGGATTTCAGAACATGGAGCTCCTCCATGTTGTATGCACTCTTTGTGTTAGTTAACTATCTTAGTAGGAGATCGGAGGCAGCTTGTCCACATCGTCTGCCATATTTCCATTACCCATTTCATACGGGTCGATTCCGACAGCAGACATTTTGTTAATGTCTCTTGCTCATTGGTCAAGAGCGTCCATATGTTTTCTTTTAGTTGCTCTCAAAGCCGTGGCTCAGCGTAGCTGTGGGAACTATGTATAATTTCACTGAACTCAGATCCAGAACCGCACAGCATTCTGGATTGGTGCAACTAGCTCACTCAGTCTCTCGTTACCTAGCAACTAACTGTTGAGTAACTTGTGGTTACCTAGCAACAGAAACTTGCGCAGCAGCAGTTTAAGGTTTTACCACTAAATGCTTAAACAATAAACAGCATGGAGGAAAAACTGTGGATAAAACAGGAAAGGCCATGACACCATTTTGGCGATGTTTCAGATAGTTGAAAGCAAAAAGTAATCACCAATTTTGGTAGAAAGAGAGAGAAAAAAGAAAAACAATAAATCATCCAAATGGAAAGTATTGAGATCGTCTGAATCTATCATTGATTTATTGTTTATTGTGACAGGCCTATTGATGACCAACGTATTGCGCCGACATCCAGTAACAGTCACAGCTTTCAGTCTGCCAGATGAACAGGAACACACAATGTTCTCTGTGTTCTGCTCTCATTTCATCCCCATGGACACACCAGGCCAGCAGAAATCAATCTCCACCTGGATCTTCTTTCTGTTCAGTCAGAACAAGCCGACATGGACGGAAAGCTTGCCACAGCGCTGACCTGCTGTGCCTCCATCCAGCTCCCGCTATAAAAGGCGTAGAACATGATGGAGCTGATGGAAAGGGAGGAAGGGACTCATGCAGCATACATAATAACAGAGCGTACCTCTTCACATGCATCTCTACATCCATCCCCCCGTTGGCCGTCTCATCTGAGGCCAGCAGAGACACACAAACACACACATTTAAAGAAGACACAGACGATTGGCTGCAAGCTGCTCTCCAAGCTGACTATCAAAGGTAGACGAAAAGAGAGAAGAAGAAAAAATCACACCCTGAAACTTCAGCTCACACGGATAAGGTCACGCAGACGGGCCCGGCTCCAAGGATAACAGATCCTCCTCTTCTTTCATGGACGTTTCTAAATAAGCCGACATGAATGCACACTCAGAACCGCGTGCTGTCATGTTCACACAGTTGGCCTCTCACACACACACACACACACACACACACACACACACACACACACACACACACACACACACACACACACACACACACACACACACACACACACACACACACGCCCACACACACACTGACCTTTCCAGGGAAATTACCAAACTCTGAAATATTGGCTGGAATTTAAACTGTTTAAATGCTATCTGAAGCTCTTTTCAGAGGTTTTCTTTCAGCTTTTCACTCACATCAAGTCCAGTCTGTTTACTTCACCGCAGCAGCATCTTGTGTGGTATTTCAATGTATTATTTTTGTTTGTCTACCAGGTAGTGGTAGGTTATCGCATAAAAAAATGTAAAATTTCACATCACCTTTTGTAATTTGATTACACCGACCTTAGTAATTGACAAACATTCCAGCCTGAAGTTGTTTTACACGTTAACCAAACATTAATGCATAACATTTTGAAGCAGATTTTACAATGCTGATATTTATTTTATTTTTTAATTTGACAGTTCAATTAAATAAATAATACATCAATGTTTCTCCCAATCTTTGATCATATCAAGGCCTAATACTTATTAAATCAACAACAGTGTAAACATGCAACCCTTTGAAAAGTTAAATACCCAAAATATAATTAATATTTTATATAAATATTTTAGGCTGAGGGACAGACTCGGACGGGAAAGCATAAAATCTAACTTTTTATTATCTTTAGAACCTAATCTGCAAGTTATTTTCCCTGTTTGTTTTTAGAAAAGATGACTCAGCATAAAACAGGCAGTTTTTAGGAGTTTATCGTCTTTTTTCTCTCAGATCTTTAAAAGGTCAAGTTTGTCTCTGATTTCTCAGCCAAACATGATCAATGTTAGCACACAGAGCTACGTTGGTTGGTTTCAAGTCTCCATCATTAGCTGCAATTCATTAGTTTACTAAAAGTGGAGTAAACTTTGGGATTTTGTGGAAATACTTGAAATAATTTATTTACGATCACTTCATCTATCAAGAAAAAAAACAACTATTGAGACTTAAAATCTCAAATAAACTATTAAGCATGTATGAAAGTATCAAAACTAAATGTTTCTGTCGCATTTACCTTCATAAATAAGTGCAAATATTTCCAAATTTGTACCACAAACACTTTGATTTTTATTGCAAAGAATCACAAGAAGTATCACAAAATCCTGGAGGTTGTTTCTTTTAGTACAATAAACACGCAAAGTTATAGTAGTAAGTAGTAAATTTCTGCCCAAAAAATCTCTGAAATTTTCTACAAAAAAAAAACGTGGAAATTTCTGAATTTTTGTTTTCTAGAAAGTTTCAGTTTTTTAGAAAATTTCTGATTGATCAAAAATTCTCTGAGCTTTTGGTGGATATTTACTCCTTTTTTCTACCTTAACACAGTGTCAGAAAAATTGCTTTCAAGTTTTAGATCTGCAATAAATATTGATGTTTATTTCTTGATTTTAGATTGTTTCTTTTTGTACTGTGACTATTTTTGAGTCTACAATTTTGGCCCACATGAGAAAAAGTTTGTGACTGAATATTTTTTAATGACTTACCAGATTTATTCACGTTTGATTTAAGGGAATCACCGCAATTCCAAAATAGTGTTTTTCAGCTGAATATTGAAATCATTTTTGCATAAGTCACAGCATCCCTGCTCTTGTAGATTTCCTACAAATTCAGAAAACTTCAATAGTTCCTGATCTAATGAATAATCAAATCCACAAAGCCACTCTCTGCTGCAACACCCCACCAAAAATAACAGCAAATCCGTAAGATCAGCAGCCAGGCTGGTCGTTTGATGGAAAGTGATTTGCAAGGCTCAGGAATGAGCTTGACTTAAATCCCAGGGGAGCGGGCGTCTGGTCGGCACAGAGAAATCCCCGTTAAAATATGGACAACAGAGAGGAAGAACTCCAGCTCTCTGGGGAGTGATTACCAAGCTAACTGTTGTCTGAGCAAAGCCACAAAGCCGAGTCAAACAAGAGAGAGAGAGTCCTGCACAGCTGGAGACAGGAGATGGATCTTTGATCACCACAGAATGAAAATGGAGCTGAAATAGAAAAACAGGCTGAATGTTCTGGCAAAGTGCAAAACGCAATGTATTACTAAGATAATAGGAATCTTAGCAATACATGTGGCTAAAAATAAAAGAAAAATAGAGGAGAAAATAGATTAAATTTATAAATATTAATAGAATAGGTTGTTCTCCATGACGTCTCCATGACGACCAAGAAATTTGGGGAGAAATTTAAAGCAGGATTAGCTTATAAACCAATAACCAAAACCTTGAACATCCAGTGAGGACTGTTCAAAAACATTCCATATTCAAGACAATTTAATTATAATAACGGCTAATGGAGTTTTCAGACCAGTGGACTGGGTTCGATTGGGAGCCAATATTGAAATATAATATCCTAGCAATCAAGAAAAACAGTTCCCCTCCTAGCCTGTGGTGGCGCTGCACCAAGAACGACTAAAGGAAACAACAGGAAAACCTCTGAAGACGACGTTGAGCGCAACTTCCTTCTTCACAACATAAAAAAAACAGAGAAGCATCAGATTTTGCGGATGTAGATTTTCTCTTCTGTTTTGGGTAAAAATCCACGAACCGTTTCTCCTGCTAGAGCTATACGCTCTTGTTTGTTTTGGTTGTAATTACCCAGAATTCCATACGATGCAGTTCACTTCCTGCTTTGGAAGTGGTTGGCGTTCACATATGCATTCGAACCGCACCAGAGTTCACTTTCTCAAAGTTTAATTACGCATTTATAAACCAGACTTTCTAGGCAGCTTAACTAGTTTAAGTTAAACTAACCAGGCTGGTGTGAATGCACCCTAAGGTTTCAGCCTTTGACAGTGTTGAAAAATAAGGACATACCAAGTCTACAAACTGTCTCAGAACCGTACACTGGAGTTTATCAAATCCCGAGATGTGGATTTCCTCTCCTGCTGTCATTTCTGGCCAGGAGATTTTCAGTCTCAAACATCGTTGGAGGCTAAAAGGAGCAAGAAGAGGTCAGGATGGGTAGTGAGGTCACACCTGAACTAGGACAAAAGTGTTACTGCAGGCTGTCATTTCCCTGAAAGATCCAGGATCTCCATCACATCAGCAGCATGGCAGAGAAAATTAACACAACATATAAATGTGAGGAAAGCAGAAAGACGTTTACAGAGTTAATGGGCAAGAAAATATTTTGTTTTACACTCAGATTGAGCATCTCCATATGTACAGACCGCCGCTATGAGAGAGTGAGGATTCGTCACAACAGCTGGCAGGGCTGGTGTTTACCTAATATCTTTAAATATTTAACCCATAAGATGTTTTATTTTAGACAAACAACTTATTGGAAGAAACATTAAAATAAATATGTGGGCAGATGATGGAAAGATCAGGTGACTCAGTTTAATGTTGAGTTATTTATACAAGTGAAACGTGACTGACTATATAAAATGATCAACATCTCCAGATGACTATGAAAACGATCGATTACTAAATTAGGTGACAATTATTTCAATTACTGATTAATCCGATTAACATAGTATCTAGTAAATATTAGTTACTGGCCATAACAGTAATTGGATTCCAATATTAATCCAAATTATTATATTGTTGCGTCCCTAAAAAAAACAAAGCGCTCCACCTCTGGCTTTTTCTGCAGTCAAGTTGCGCGTGCATCCGCTACGTTACAAATAATCCCTCCATTAAATCATGGCTGCACTTACCCTACAAGTAAAAGATCGTCTACTTAACTCTATAAACTATGGCATTATTCAGTCCAATGTTGATAAATTAGGTTGTTTACATCAACTTCGCACATCTTTGTTTCTCTGCTCAGTAAAACAAGCTGCATCTTGGTTTCACACAACATTTCAGCTGCATGTAGCGTATAATAGTCTGGACCGCTCTTTGTGACATTAATCAAAGCGTAAGTTTAGAATGTCACTGACAGCTAAATGTCACAATAAAATGGGCAAATTAAAAAAAAAAAAGGAAAATCGATAGCTATTCGTTCCAAAAGCCTTCACTGCTTTCCACTTTCCATAGTAAGACCCAAAAAACTGGAAAAGTATGAACGCCTACCGTCGTTTTTAAGCTTAATTAATAACCTTGCACTTGACAATAAAAACACGGGTAATCCTCGCAGCCGTTCTGACCTCTCAGCATGTGTGAAGCGGATATAATAATGAGCTTAATGCTGTGGTCATCACCTCTCACTAATGTCAGCTGAAACCAGGAGACCCCAGGCAATCTTCACCCTCCTGAGGCCCTCAGGGTGAAGACCTGCACTATCACGCACGCTGCTGTGTGGCCTTTAATGACATTTCTCATGATTTACTGCGTCTAAACAAACATCCACATGTGTGCTTGTGCATAGTCGCTTGTGTTTATCTCTTGGCATGTATATCGGAGTGTGAGTTTACTTCTGTGCTCATTTGGCGTCCACACAGCAGCTCCAGACCTCCAGCCGACCTCTGACCCTATTCTCTGTGGAGGAAGTGAACCCCTGCAAACTGTAATGGCCAGTGTGCTGCCAGCTGAGGCGACGGGCCACCTAAAGGGCGAGTGGAGAGACGCCACAGCAGGAGGGGAAGGGTAAGACAGCAGCAGCGACAGACGAAGGAGGAGGTGACGAGGGGCAGAAAACTGGTGATACTACGACAGCAGTAAAGGTGCAGAAAAAAAATTAATTATATAGAGCAGGAACGTCAAACTCGTTTTCACTTTGGGGCACAGCAACATCACAAATGTTCTTAAAGGGCCGGTTCTTACAATTAAATCATACTTCACAGTTTTTCACATTGATCAATCCCTCCAGGATTTCTTATCTTTTTGTAATTTTTTGCAATAAATTGCTAATTTAAAAAAAAAATTTGTAAGAAATTTTGCAATACTTTCACTTATGCATGATGGTAAATGTGACTTTTCATTAGTCGCAAATAATCGATCACTGATTAGAACTTATCAAGTACAGCCGAGGCAGAAGTGTAGAAGTAAAATACACTGCCACCTGCAGGTGGGAGTTGGCATCACTTCAAACATGTTTTTGACCATTTTTCTAGGAAATTTCAGGAAACTCACAATTATGCATTAGCTCAAAAATGACGCAATTTGTTGATTTTGTGTGAATTTAGTAAAACTGGAAGAATTGACTAATGTAATTTGGCAGTAACAAATAAAAGCCATTTTGATTTAATTTACAAAATAATGTTTAAGCACACAACTGTTATCCTGTAGATTTTATTTATGCACAAGTCTTCAATCTAGAGGGCCACATAAAAAGCAGCGGCGGGCCGCACTTGGCCCCCGGGCCTTGTGTTTGACACATGTGACATAGAGAATAGCAATACATCATTAACATAAGTCTGAACCGGAAATAATTTGCGCCATCTTAGTAGGCAACCGCACAGATGAACCATGGCTTCCACAGCAACAAAAAGAAAATACAAAGACACTCTTCACCAACGTGCTAGAGAGAAATATATCCACAAAATGGCTGCTGTTGGGATCGACAAAGAATGAAAACATGATTGACGACGTGGACAAGATGGAGGACCCAAAAACTACTCAAGTAAAACTAGCACTACTTCAACATATTTTTACTCATGTAGCAGTAAAAAGTAGAAATTACTAAAGTGAGAGCAAAAAAGTATGTGGTAAAAAGTACTGAGTAACTGATCAAATTATCAATCATTTAATATTTAAAAATGACTTCATCAGACGGACCAAACTATAAGGTTAAGTGGAAATTTTGGTATTTTAAGAATCAAAATGACAGTAATTCATAAAAGTAACAAAAAAATAACAAAATCAGGCAAAATAAAATTTTACCAAATCAGTTTCTATCAATAAAAAACTTATTAAACTTGAACAAAACTGCAGGTGTGTGTCTGTGTCTGGTGGATTTTTGGTTAAAACATGTTTGTTTTTCATTCAGTGGGTAGAAAATACAGACATTTTACTCAAGAGTAGAGATACTTCATAATCAAATTACTCCAGTAAAAGTAAAAAGTACAGAGTAGTAAAAATACTCATAAATGTAACTTTTTTCAAAAAAGTAACTGAAGTACATGTAGCTAATTAGTACTAAACTCTGCTACTAAGAGAACACAACGGAGGAGCTTCACGTTTGTGAAGTTGTATTTTGTGATCATTTCAGTCTTTAAGTTTGGATGAAAAACCAGAAAAAAGTCAATATTTGTAAAAAGAAATTCTTAAAATAGAAATATTACAGATCTGGGTCTTACTGGGTTAAGTTAATAAACAAAGTGGATAAGGAGAGTTGTGCTCTTGACTCTTTGCATCGTCCCTGAGGACGATAAATAAACGAGACAGAGCTGCACTAAAACGAACTCCGATTGTCTTCACCAAATGGCTGTAAGAAGCGGGTCTGGGAAGAGGTTGAGGGGCTGCTGGGGGCAGGATTATTGGTTCCTCTGCGGCCGTCTGTTTTCGATATTCACCCTCCAAATTGATTTTTGTTTTGCTGCTTTTGTTGCTGTCGATTGTGTCCGCAGGAGGAGGGTTGATAGCGCTTTGCTGGCCAGGAGTCCCCCGTGGCCAATTTTCCCAGCGCCACAACAGCGCAGTCGAAAATTAAACTGTCATAACGCCCATAACCACAATTAATGACAGGGATTAGGGGCTCAAATCTGCATTACTGAACACCTTTCGGCACACATGAGCTCTTAAGCACAGAACAGCAGAGAAATAAAGGCGAGGAAAAGAGAGGGGAGACGGGAGAGGAGGTAAGAGGGCCAGGAGACGGAGGAAAGCTAGAAAAAAAGGTAAGAGAGAGCAGAACAAAAGGATGGGAAATGTGTCTGGCTATGAGACAGAGAATTAAGAAAACACAGGGAAGATAATAAGCAAATTAGATGGTGACCAAGGGGAAGCTTTTGTTTGCAGAAACACTGGATAAATCCCCTCTCTGTAGACAAAAACAGCAGCTATTGATGCTAATAAGCACCTTCTTCTCTAAAAAGGCGGCTTGCAGCATAATTACCAGTTTCAGCTGAAGTTTATTATTAAATGGCCAAACATGATGTGACTAAACTGTCTGATAATAACTCATCGCAAAACAGAAAATGCAGCTCGTCAGTAAAAATAATATTTTGCTTTGTAGGTGACAAAGCAGATAAATGCTCTAATTATTTAAAGCATGTAATTGAGATGCTGGTGAAGTTGAAATCGTGCGTCCTGCCGCTGCGCAGGTCAGGGAGGACGAGAGTCTCTGCCGACACCATGAGACAACGCACGGCGGGTAAACTAAATTACTTAAACAGCAGCGTCACTGACAGCTACTGCTGCACCGCTGATACACAGACAGAATTACTTCCCTGTGGAAACAGCGACAATTCAACTGAAGGGAGGGGAAATATGACAGAGAAGGAGAGAATAATTAGGCAAACAGAGGGAGAAATGATAGGAAAAAATGTGGAGGACTTTAAATAGAGAATAAAAAAAATAAGTCATCAAGTCACTCTGTTGAGTTACACTTCAGCTTCAGGCCATTGATGACTGTTTAGGACAAAAGTTGTTTCTGAAATCTGCAGAAGCTGCAGATGTCAGCATCTGCATTTCCACTGACTATAACATTGTGAAAATTGAGAAAAGAAAAGAAATTATCTTAATGGAAACATTGCAATTTTGAAAAATCTCATAATTTCGATTTCAATTTTGTGCACATTAGTCGTGTAAACGCAGCTAAAGTTTGCTTTAACTGGTTGGTCCCTCAGTAGAGGGACCAATTCCCTCTACTGAGGGAATTGGTCATGTATTTGAACTTCACTTAAAGAGACAGCATTATGTGTTTTCCAGTCATTTTATAACAAAATCAAGTAACTATGTTAACTTTAGATGCTAAAAGAAACACGACTTTGTAAATTAACACCTTAAATTTGGGCGCCTGTCACTTTAAAAACTGCTCTTTCTGAAAGTCATCACAGCATAGATCCATCATTAACCGTTTTCCAGCGTTTCACTGAGAAGCAGCTCCTGTAACGAGCTCAGCACCAGGTGTGTGCTAATTGCTGCTGGCTAGTCTGAAGGAGCCGAGTGGTGGAGTTGTGAAGCTTGGAAACTGCAGCTCTGAGGAGGAGCTGAATCTCAAAGGCGGGGCTCGGTCCCACCAGGCGTTTTTCACAGCTGAGTGGTTGCCATGGAGACTAAGGGATTTCTCAAATAGGCATGAAAGAATCAAAGCAAGACTCCAGGAATAACATTACAACACGATGTAAAGCTCAAGAACGTCCATTTTACATGACACTATTCCACTGGATTTTACACTACTGTGGAGTTGTTAAATGTTTTATGCCTCTTTGTTTCAGACAGAAAAATAACACATTGGTTATGCTTTGTGTTAAATAAAATCTTCCAAAGGTAATCATTCCTTTTTCTTATTTGCTTGGTGGGACTTTAATCTGTCACACAGCGTAAACACAATAAAAACATGGCTATGTACTACTACAGAACATTTCTGTCTAGTTTTCTACAATTATTTAATGTCAACTGTATTTTTCTTTTAACACTTCTTATATATGGTAAACAACACAGAAGAAGGGACATAATTAATTGGCTTATTTTTAGTTTCAGTTGAGATTATTAATGTATACATTTACTGCAACTTTAATGTGGCTTTTGCAGGTTTATGAAGCTATTCTTGGGAGCAAGTTTAAACAGACTATAAAAATATCTTACATCAGGCTGAAATGCTAATTAGAAACAAATAAGAAAGTTGAGCCAGGGGCACCAAAGCAAATGATTTAAAAGTTTCAAAGTCTGCTTTTAATAGCAGACAAGAAGTTCAACATCATGGCTGATCAGTGCAGGATTTCTACAGTGCAACAGGTGTAAGTACACACATTGTCCGCCCAGTCAGCTGCAGCCAGCGGCCATCTTGTCCAGGTTGGGCGTCTTGCTTCTGTAGATGAAGCACATTGTCCCTTTGAAGACATCTGGCTCATTTATCTCCGCGCGGCTCTGAACAAACGGAGAGGACACCACAGGTGAAACCCTACAAAGGTTTAACAACAAAAAAGGCAAGAGAACAAAAGGCTGACTGCTTTCAGGGCGTTTTCACACCTGATAGTCTGGTAGATTCGCTTCGATTGGGGACCAAAATCGCAACATTTGTTACATTTTCAACTTTTACACTGAACTGTGTGAAAGGAACTGTGTTCCCCTCCTCACCTGTGGGGGCGCTGTACCAAGAACCACTGATGGAAACAACATGAAAACCTCAGAAGACACTGACCGCAACTTCTTTCTTCTCAAAATATAAACAGAAATGGAGTACCGTTACTTGTTAGCATTTCTCTTTTGTCTCCGACAAAAAACTACAAGATATTTCTTGCGCTAGCACGAGGCTCATACATTTGTTTTAGTTGTATTTATTTACCCAGAATGTCCGGTGACAGTTTCCTGCCATTAGATTGTTCTCCAGTCCGCTTGCATTCACATAAGCATTCAAACAGCACCAGAGTTCACTTTAATAAACCAAGACGTAGGTATTTTGGCAGACTTGCTTTTTTGGTCTGCATTCAAAAACCATTCCATTGAGCAAATTTAGATTGTGCAATTATGTACTCAATGGAAGTGCAGCCATTGTGATGACGTGATGCCAATTTCAAGGTGTCAAGTTCAGAAATCTTGAACCAATATGCTGCATTTCATTCTTCCACGTAAGCTGCATGCGTCCAACTCAAGGCCCGGGGGCCAAATGTGGCCCGCTATAGCTCTTTATGTGGCCCTTTAGACTCCAAATTACATCAACAAATTCAAAAATCTCACTCAGAATTGGCACAAAAATCAATAGGTTCCCACTTTTTTCAGATTTTTGCTGCAAAATTTTCTCAAAATTGGCCAAAAACATTGGGTTCCTGAAATTATAGTCAGTGGCCAATACGGCTATTAATTAAAAAGCCGTATCAATATTTCTAAATTAGTGCCACAAAATCTGTGATTTTGATTGCAAAAAACTCCCACAAAAATCCTGGATGCACTAAGTGTGAAAAGATATTTAATATGATTTAATTTTAAGAAATGCTTATTGAATACTGAAACAAACAGCTATCTATTGATCATTTGGCAGTTTAGTGGTTTTATCAACACATTCTGGCACAACTGGCCCTTTAAGAACATTCAGATTTTTGATATTGCCCAAAATGAAAATGAGTTCGACACCACTGACTTAAGCAAAATAACAGATAAATCATTTCACAACTGCAAATTAATATCATACCAAAGTCTGTTTCAAGATCTGTACGTTATAATATATTTTTAACATTTCTACTGATTTCTAAAAGGTACACCTTACTGCTCTACTGTGCCTGAGGCCAGCCAAGCCAGCTATATTGCTCCGTGTCACAGTGACTGTAACCTGAACCTTCCCCTCCACAATAAGAGGAAGAACACAGCAATAAACCAATTATAACAAGGCTTTATTGTCAGCCAGGCACCCAAAGGCGTTTTAGCAGGGTCAGGCCGGGTGTGCTAACAGTTTACTGCGTTTATGTCAACTCCGAGCAGCAACACAACCACCCTGATAAATAATCAACTCTAACAGCAGCTTGTCTGAACTCGCTGAAGTTTCCTTCTTTACGAATGCGGTGGGAAAATGCACCTGGTTGGTTACTGCTCGCTCACGTTTGGCGTTGAGGCGACCGCTCTCGTCTTTCTGACTCCTGAAAGTGTTAGAGTCTTGATGAAATTAAAGAAAACAACAGCACACAAACACACAGATGTCACATGAGAAAAAAAACTAACAGGATCTCCTTCCGTAACGCAGAAATTGTCTCATAAACGGAGAACTCTCCTGTAGTTACAGCATCTCCCGCTCCCCCACATTCACAGAGCAGCCCTCTATTAGAGCCTTTCTTTATGAGCTCATTTGTCTCTCCTCTATAGAGTGCTGCAGAGGAGTGTTAACTCATCTATCCGTTTTCTCTGAATCATATGGGGACGTGGCCCACCATTTCTCCCCGTTTCTGATGAAGATGCCCAGTTAAGCAGCAATTAAGATGCATTTCCTGGCGTGTGCTTTATAATTTCCCCATTTGAGCTGCGCAGGCATCAATATTCTGCTGACATGATGGCTAAATCACCACGGCTCAATCTCGCCACCCCCCACCGGATGGAAACAACAAACTGTGTCATGGGGACTCTGAGCTTTTCACAACTTAACTTCAGAGGATATTAGGTGGATTTACATAAATTTCACAAAGATTCGTAATCGTAGCAGGCAATTAAACGCTTGTTTACCTAGATTTATAGAAACTATAGCTTTATTCCAATTAGGGAGGCTGAATTGCAAATCACAGAGCTGTGAAAAAATATTTGCTACCACAATATTTATGCATTAAATTTCCTTTGATTTGTGTGAGAACATTTAAGTGCGACAGAAACAGGAGATGTAAGGGCGGATTATTTTTATACAGCAATATGATTAGCACACTAATTGCTATAAAAAAGCTAGTTGTTCTTGTTAATAATTGTACTCTTGTGTTTGAAATTGTTTTCTCTAAAGCACAGCAGGCAGTCATTATTGTTTTGATGCAAAGTGGAGAATATCACAGCTGAAAAACTGTTTCCTGAGACGAGGTTTGTCACAATAATATTTTGCTGGACGATAAAATGCTTCAGTAATTATTGCGCTAATATTGTCATTTTAGATCATTTTCAAATAATATAATTGTAAAAATGGCATAATAATGTAACACATTCTGAAACAGGAGCATCTACCTGTAAGTGTTTTCACCCCACTGAATAATTCATTTATATTCTACTTTAGATTTAGGTTGAGGTGAGATCAGGTCCCTAAAAATAATGTGTATGTTTAAAGTAACAACAGTTGCGTCTCTTGTTGTTGTTTTTTTTTGTCTACAAACAAAATCTACTTTCAGAAAAGATGTCAAAATC
The DNA here is from genome assembly GCF_002775205.1 of Xiphophorus maculatus. Classification (NCBI taxonomy): domain Eukaryota; kingdom Metazoa; phylum Chordata; class Actinopteri; order Cyprinodontiformes; family Poeciliidae; genus Xiphophorus; species Xiphophorus maculatus. The sequence continues at coordinate 4,891,260 of NC_036458.1, read as the reverse complement.
TCAAGAATTAAACACATATTACTTAAATAGTAAAACATGACACTGGTGCAGTCTAAAAAAAACCAACAGGAGAAATAAGCAACTGGTTGTTGAGAGAGAAAACAAAACTCACCTTCATATTTTCTGCCATTTCATGCTCAAGCATTGCTCTAAACATCAGCAAGCGAAACAGACAAACCGAAGACAAAGGCTGGGTGATATTGTGGGTAAAGTTGCTACCATGGTGGAGTCTCTGATATCTGTGACAGAGTTGCCACAGGGCACAAGGAGAGCAACGGGATGATAGACAGCGATTCGAGATGGAGAAGCAGCATCTGGAAACTGACTTTAATCAAATAAACTTCAAGTCTATTGATTTAATTAGACTTAAATCATGTTTTTATCATGTAACATTTATTAATGTTACATGATAAAACAAAAAACCGTCGTTTTGTATGAAGGTTTTCTAGCAAAAGGCCGCATTTGCAAACCCAGTCCTTGGTTGGACAAAATTAGAAACCAAGGATTCCCATCACTCACACACACACACACACATACATATATATACATATATATATATAAACAAGAAATACATATTAGAGAGGACCGTATTTTTATTTATATTATTTGAGTACCGTATTTTCCGCACTATAAGGCGCATTAAGCAGATAAGTCAGTCGGTCAAAGCACATTAAGTATTACTCCGCGACGAGGTCGCGATAATTTGTCTGTGAACGTAACACACCCGATAGGAGCTCATACTCTGCGTATTTAAATAAGTTGGGAATAACTAGCTAAGGACCCGAACCTTCTCCCTCCTGACGTGTTGATCAAATTACCGACTTGGCTTGAATTCACGACACACGATTTATATCACTGTGACATAAACTGTTTTCTCCCCTTAAACCTTTGAAACGTACAGAAGACGAGATGCTGATCGGTTTTTTCAGACATGTTCGGCTACATGAAGGCGCTTATCTCCATGGTTACCAATGGTTAGACGTGCGTTCAGCATAAGGCGATATTTGATGTCTTTCTAATCCTACTTACTTATAAAACATATAAACGTTAGTCATCTTACCTGATAAAAAAAAGTGTTCGCTGCAAATCCATGATTATTTCTGATACGGCCCAAAATGAAAATAAGTTTGATACCCCTGTTATAGATCAAAACTAAAACTATTCTTCAGCTGCATGGACGGAAAGCAGAGCGCCTGGGTTGTTGTGTTCCTGTCGATTACTCCAGCCTTGAGAGGTCATGTTTAATCTCCACCCCAGATGGGTCAGACCGGACCAACTACAGCGCTTCAAATTTAATAAATCACTCCAACTTCTGCTACTTAAAAGCACTGCTGTATAATAACTCTGCGAGATTAAAATAATCACCTCATCTTGGTGCCGCTCCTCAGCTTGAGGTGCCGCCGCCGTGTATTTTTGCTCTTATCATCCGAGCCGTGACAGCGGTTCGCTCCGGCACCGGCCGGGCCGGACCTCACAGATGGAGCCGATTACCAGATAAATGTTTACCAGCGGAGGGAGATTTATCCCCGCAGAAAGGGTCGTGCTTTAAGCATCATGTCCCCATTTTGTGATGCTTTCAATGCACATTATGCGCGCACAGGGCAACACTCGGAATCATCATTAAGGAAGGAATACTTAATTAGCAAGCGATTAAAATTTAACATTACTAATTATGTGCCAAAGTTCATGATTTGTTAATTAATTCAACTACTTAATAATATGTAGCTCAAGCAGCTAACCACCGAATGACTCATTGGGGGATTTGGTTTTATCCATCACCTCAGGAAAAACCACAAATAAGTACATTAATAACTAGTTTAATCTGCTACTTAAGCTGCTGACACCATTTATTAAATGAAGATGTGTTTTATGATAAGCATTAGGAAATTAATGGCTTTTTGAGCAGAAGTCACATTTTTGATTGTTTTTTTTTTTTTTTTTATTGTGGAATGTGGAGAAAACATCTTGAAATCATTTAACAGCGTTCAATTTGGTGCCAAACGACAGATTTACACGGTATTTTTGGGGAAACTCCATCCATCCATCCATCGACTTCCGTTTATCCGGGGTTATGTTGTGGGGGTAGCAGCTTCAGAAGGGAGGCCCAGACTTCCCTCTCCTCAGCCACTTGTTCCAACTCCTCCAGGGGGAATCCCGAGGCGTTCCCAGGCCAGCCGAGAGACATAGTCCCTCCAGCGTGTCCTGGGTCTTCCCCGGTTCCTCCTCCCGGTGGGACGTGCCCAGAACCCTTCACCAGGGAGGCATCCTGACCAGATGCCCGAGCCTCCACTGGCTCCTCTCGATGTGAAGGAGCAGCGGCTCTACTCTGAGTCCCTCCCGGATGGCTGAGCTTCTCACCCTATCTCTAAGGGAGAGCCTAGACAACCTACGGAGACCCTTTGGGTGTTCCCCTTGGATACGGGCTGTCAGGTCCCTGTATGACCGGTCCGCATTGCCGGCAGTAAGTCGGGCTCGTTTCTGGTGAGAGTTGGACTCCGCCAAGGCTGCCCTTTGTCACAGATTCTGTTCTTTATTTTTATGAACATGAAAGTAATGAACTTTCAGGTGGGACAGTTAAAGTCCATCCAACTGGTCAACTGTTAGATACACAGAGTGTGAATGTATGATGTATGAATGTAAGCAGGCATTCAGTGTGTTGGCCCCCACAGCGTGGAATCAGTTGCAGTCTGAACGTGAAAATTATTTCACTGGACTTATTTTGAGCAGTTCTTAAAGATAGGCAACAAGATTCTATGAAACAGTGTCATTGTTTTTAAATTGTTTTTATTGTTTTATACTTGTGCGTATGTATTAATTGTTTTTATCTTGTAACCAGGTTGCTATGTAATTTTTGCTCAGGTCCCTCTTGAAAATGAGATCTAGATCTCAACGGGGTTTACCTGATTAAATAAAGGAATATAAATAAATAAATGAATTGAACTATGAACACAATGCATTGTGGTCAGGAAAAAAGTAGCGAGGGAGAGCTACGCTAGCTTGACTTTGACAATCTTAACATGTGTTGTGTTTCCGTTCAGTAAAAAAATAAAAAGCAGAGACCCACACACCCACTTTCTGACAGATGATCAGTAGCGCAGAGGTTTAAATTACCTTATCAATCACCACAAGTATTCAGACGATCACTTAATAATCGCAATACGGGGCGTGCTGTGGTGGCGCAGGGGGTTAGCACGCCCCACGTTTGGAGGCCTTAGTCCTCGACGCGGACGTCGCAGGTTCGACTCCCGGTCCCGACGACCTTTGCCGCATGTCTTCCCCCCTCTCCTCACCCTCCTTCCTGTCTGCCTACTGTAGAAAAAAAAAAAGAAAAGAGCCACTAGCGCCTCAAAAACTCTTCGGAGAAAAAAAAATAAAATAATCGCAATACAAACATAAAACTGTAACGGGCTGCATCTTCTGTCCCTTAGTGAGAAACGTTTGCGTGTTTTTCGGTGTTGAATCCTGACAAGCTAATGGAGCTGTTGTCAGTCAGTTGCTATGGCAACGGCTCTGTGTGTAGCGTAGCCGGCACAAAGAGCGAAAAAAGAGACAATACCAGTGGTTTTGAGTTGTTCTTCAACAGTTTTTCTGTGTTACTTCCCCTTTGCTGTGGTGCGCTACACTGAATTAATAATACCTACATCTCCAGGTTTCATTTTGTTAACCGATTTGTTCTGCCATGGCAGCGCGGCGCTGGATGGCAAGTAAAAGAATCGTCTAATTTTACTGATTATTGCATCCAAGCAGTTGAAATACTTTCCACAGAAACCAAACTCATGGCTGAATGTGAAGGTGTAACTCCTGGGACAGATATCGGGTAAGTTTCTATTGTGCAGCTGAATAGTGGTGAGCTCATACTGCAGCAACAAAATATGGGCGAGTGAGAGAAGAGGAGCGAGGCAAGGAGAGAGAGGACAACAAAGCAGGGACAAAGAAAGGTAGACAGGTGAGAGAGAAATTTTAGAAAAAGACAAGGAACAAGAGGAAATACAAAAGGAAAATTGAATGCGACAAAATAAGAAGTAGAAAGTGTAGAGGAATAAATAAACTGAAGGTAAGAGCCACAAAGAGAATCGGGCACAGAGACCACACATCCAGCATTGAGTCAATTTGAGCTGCTCTCCCTCCTTCGTTTGATCCCTCCGTGTCCGTCTCCACAGTGATTAACGGCCCAGAGAGTTGTCACGGGAACAGGTGAGAGAGGGAATAACGAGAAGGAGGGGAAGGACGTCACCTGGACCAAGCCGAGCGCAGATGGAGGGAGAGGAAGCGAGAGAGAGAGAGAGAGGGGAAGACCCCAAACCACAGCAGCACATAATTAAAATGGCTCCTCACACACGTTTCAACAAATCCAATAATGAACAGCCTCGCCCCCCCCACCTGGTCTCCGCGGAGACACACAGTTCACCAGTTCCTCAAACTTTTCAGTCTAACGCCGGCTGTCATTAAAGCAGCAATATATGAAATTAGTTCATGTTCGTTTGAGCTAAAATAGTTTTAATCTCACCTGCAGGACACAGTAGTTCGCTACAAAGATGCTGAATGTATTAAAATGTAAGAATGGAAAGTTATACATTAAAATTAGACATTTGATAAGAAATTAAAGTAAAAATGTAATTATTGTCTCAGTGAAACAGAATGAACAACATTTCCTCCATTTTGGATCGTACTAAAACCATAAGATATAAGTTAAGCCAGTGATTACTAAAGATTGTCTTCTGAGCCTCCCTATGGATTACAATAAAATCCCCCCAAACATTAAAAAAATAAAAACTGAGCACACACATCGTTCAACCAGACATAAACCTAAACACATACTTTGTTTTCAAACTACACTGAAGTTTATTTCACACTTCATTTTGCAACAAAACAAACTACAAACCATCTTTACAGTGAAACACTTTTGTGTAACTGTTTTTTTTTCCATCCATACCGCTTCCCGCGCTTCCCCCTACGATGGCACTGCGCTCCCCCAGGGGGCGCGCCCCACCCTTTGGGAACCACTGAGTTAAGCAATTTAAATACACATATTTACCAATTTATCCGTTTATTTTTTGAATACGTACAAAAAACCTGGATGAAGCATAATGTCAAAACTTTTGTTTTACATATTCAAGAGAGTGAGTGAAGGTATAAACAAAACAAGTATCAATAACAAAAAAATACCAAAAAAAATTGATTATATCCATCAGTACTCATGTTTCTATAATAATTTTAACAGTTTTATGTTTGAACATCGTCAAAAGTTTTTCTTGTAGTTCTGAATTTGCATATTTTAAACTGGAATTTGCTGCTTAGCTTTACAATATTTTTCAATGTTTTCTTATTTTTGGCTTTGTAAAGATCTAGAGCTGTCTGTAGTCTATTATTTCTTTTCTTCCTACCAACAAAAAAGAACATGAAATTTAAGTGTTAAGACGCATCTCTGATTATATTCCGCAGCTCAGCGATAACAAAATCACTAAGTTGGATAGGAATTCATTAAATGCTATGATACTAAAGTAGCGTATGTCATTGTTGGAGAATATGAATTCACAATGGGCCCGTCTTTTATGATACCATTTGGTTGCTCGTTCCAACCTTGTGGAGCCAAAAATTAGAACAATCTGGACTCAAATTGCCCAGTATGCACACAACACACTGTCTGCAGTCATTTCACAAAATCACCAGAAAAACATCTCACCACAACGTTAAAATTTAGCCAAATTTTACCTTCATAGTGTGTTGGAGAGTTCACATTAGCATGGTGGTGTGTTATTGATCATCAGAGATCAATAAGGACTGGTTACAGGTCTTCATGCAAACACAGAACTGGCAACATTCCCAAGTAATTTATTGTGATTCTCTTGGCAACAAAGCTACTTTTCCATCAGATGCAACCAGAAGGATCTCAGAAAAATGTAAATCTCAATCCCGATATACTTTATATAAGGTCCAGTTGGGCACACATCTCCAAACTGTGCATAGAGTTTGTGCTTCTAAAGCGCGAGTTCAAATGAAAAATGTAACTGGGGTAAAGTTTTATCTATCAGCAGGACAACGACCCAGAAGTAAAATCTGAAAAGACTCAAATCAAAGCATGTTCAACCATTTGGACTCATTTCTCTTCACATAATACAGTGAGAATGGAAAATATTCAGATTCCTTTAAATTTTTCACTTTTTGTTTCATAGTAGTCATCAACTAAAATCTAAAAAGTTCAGATTATTTCTCATGAATGTATTCTCAGCATCCCATCTTGACAGAAAAAAACTAGAAATGTAGAACCTTTCATTTAATGACCATGTATTAAATGACAGGTAAATTTCCCGGTTGTTGTGCCAGAATGTATTGATAAAACCCACCAAACTGTTAAAATATCAATAAATAGCTGTTTGTTTCTTAAAATGTGATAGTATTGAACATCTTTTCACACTGATAAATCCATCCGGGATTTCATGACTGTTTTTCTGGGGTTTTTTGCTGTCAAAATCAAAAATTTTGTGGCGCTAATTTGTAAGAAATTCTTATATTTGCTCTAATGTTTAGAGTCAGACGTAACTTTTTATTCATCGCCGTATCGGACTGTATCTTGACATCAAGATAAGGAAGCAGTCACTTAATGTTTTTGGCCAATTTTGAGAAAAATTTTGCATTACAAATTTGAAAATCTGTAGATTTTGTGTGAACTTTGGGTTTTTCAAATTTGTTGCAAAACTGGAGGGACTTATTCATGTAATTTGGAGTCTAGAGGGCCACATAAAAAGCTACGGCGGGCCACATTTGGCCCCCAGGCCTTGAGTTTGACACATTTTACCAACACAGAAAATGTTTCAAAACAGGAACTAAACCACCTCATACAAAGAAATATAAATAGCTGAGTTCATTAGAAGAGATGAAAAAGTCAATCAAACATGCTTTGAATGATTAATGTTGTCTCTATGCCTCTGTAATCAATAGACCAGCCACTCAGTATGGAAGCATTTCAAAGACAAGCTATTGTTCTCTTTATCCAATCAGACTAGCAACTCTCCTGAACAAGCCAAGCATTCAAGTCAAATTGGGAGAGCCTGAGAGTGTGCGTTTTTTCCATGCACAGGAATAGTCTGAGCGTCTTCCCCGCTGATTTCGCCACCTGTTCCAGACAATGTCAACCAGACTCATTTATCTCTCGGCAGGACTCGTTGCAGAAACACACACATACACACACGACTACACATCACATGCAATAATTACTGGGTAATTTCTGACAGACGATGGACAGACTTGCGGTTTTAAAATGCCAGGCAGAAGCTCTGTTTAGGCAACAGCACTCAGTTGGTGATGCATACGGTACATGTTGTACTTAGATAATGTGTTTGTTTATAATTACAAAAATTAGAATACTCATTAAATTACATGTTTATTATCTGTTGTCTAAGCTAGCGCTTCATATTTAGCTGAGATTAAGCGTTTTATTCACAATAGGTGGATGGACAGTAATTAGTTCTAGCAGCTTTCCATTAATTCACTGACCGGACACAACGAATGAAGTTTATTGCCAAACTAAATTAATGAGTTTTCAGTCAAAACGGAGAAATAAAGCTAGACATTAGCAAGGTAAAACACCAAAACTTAATGTGGCTACCTTTTTGTAATGTAAGTGAAAAAAAATATTGCATAGCAAAAGTTACAGTGGTGTCTGCATAATTACAGCTCTGGAAAATATTAAGAAGCCACTTAAAATGATCGGTTTCTTGGATTTCACTCTTTAAAGGTTTATGTTTTAATAAAGTGAACATTGTTATTAAATTCTATGAACTACTGACATGTCTCTGAAACTCCAAGCAGAAATTTTGTATTTATTTGCAGAGAGAGAGAAAAAGATGCAGAGCTTTCAGACCTCAAATAATGCAAAGAAAATAAGTTCATGTTCATTTAGAAGCAACAAAACGAATGTTTTAACTCAGGAAGAGTTCAGAAATCAATATTTGGTGAAAAAACCAGGAGGTTTTTAACGGGGTTCAGTGCAGTGGGTGCTTCATTTTTTCCAGAGCTGTATATTTAACATACAAACATAACAAAAGTCCCTACTTTTTTGTAAATCCATCCGTCTGTGTTCACCTGAAGGCAATGCAGAAATAACATTTCAAGGGGTGAGACGCAGACATCCTCGTCCCCCAGTGACAGTCTTCAGTTCCTCCTGGAGGATCCCAGGATGTTCTCGGGCCAGAAGGGGATGCAACATTCACAAGTTCTGGGTCAGCCTTGGGGTTTCCTCCCTGTGGTGTAAAAAAATGCAACACTAACCCATCACTTTCTGCTTCCCTGAGGTGTAATTATAACAAAGGTTCGTTTTCCTAAGCCACTTAAAAATGGTTTACTTTCATGCCAGCTGTTGTTCAGGACATAATGCAAATTTAAATTTAGAGTTTGGTAAACACCGCAGAAACTAAACTGAAATCATGTGTTTTGGTCAGAAGAGTTTTGATTAAGGTTTTTTGTAAAGGTGGAGGTGGTGTGAAAAGGCCCGTTTCCCTTCCAAAGACCCGAGGAACGGTGTTGGAGTTGAAATCGCTTTGAAAAACTCAGTCTTACAAAGAACACAAGTTAGTCGTTGTTCTTGTTATTATCTTTATTTATTGATATTTATTTATTAGACCAGCGATGTCAAACTCATTTTTGTTTTGGGCCAAATCAAGATCATGAATGCTCTCAAAGGGCCGGTTGTGCCAGAAGTTATTGATAAAACCTGTTCACAGACTGTTAAAATATCAATCAATTCTTATAATTAAATATTACTTAAAATCTTCTCAGTCCCTCCAGGATTTCATGATACTTTTTGTGATTTAAAAAAAACAATCAAACTAAGAAAGTTTTTGAGAAAAATCTGCAATAAACTCCCAATTGTGTATTAGTGTAAGAAAGTGCAGGGATTTGTTGATTTTTGTGTGAATTTCCACAATAATTCTCAAGAAACTGGAGGGACTGATTGATATAATATGACAGTAAACCAATAAAAACTGCATTGATTTGTTTGAAAACGTAATATTTAAGTACACTCAGTGTTTAGTCTAGAATTTAGAGGGCCACATAAAAAGCTACGGTTGGCCAAATTTGGCCCACGGGCCTCCAATTTAACACATGTGCATTAGGCGGACATGATGGTTGTACAATATTAAAGTCAACAAACTTAAATCACAGGTGTAAACCTTTAAAGTAAACCATATAATCATATCATCACAAATTATGCTTGATTTAACCAGCATATTAGAAAATATACCCTTTAAACACGCTACAGTAAATAAAACATCAGCATTAAAACTTACTGTGAAATAAACGAGAGGTAGCATTGCGCTAACTAGCTGCTAAAGTATAAAACAATCCATAAAACCGCTAGCACTTTCATTAGCTTGTAGCTGGTTGCCCTAAACCTATGTGGATAACAGAAAACATATCTCTTAATAACTTATAACATTTAACTCACCACATTGGGCAGTACCCAACAGTACAGCGTCAGTATGAAGTGGTTTTAAGATTAATTTAACTAGCTTGCATCAGCTTTCGGCAACATAAACTACTCCCGGTTCGCCGTCAAGTCCCTTCCGGTTTTACGTTAGGTCACTTGAACCGACGCAAATAGACTATAGAGCCCCCTAGTGGAATGAGAGGAGAGAATTCAACACCAACAATGGAAGTCATTGGGTTTTTCAGCAGGAAAAAGATCTAAAAATAATTCACTAAGCACAAACTCAACCTACTTCCATGGCCATCTTAAATGTTTTTAGATCTACATGTTGGTTTTAAGCCAATTATCTTTAAGCTAACGAAAGTGCTGGTGGTTTTATGGATTGTTTTGTACAGTAGCAGCTAGTTAGCACAATGTTTATTTTGTTTATTACACAGTGGGGTTTAATGCCGATATTATTTAATGTAGAGTGTTTAAGGGGTAAACTGTGCTGGTTAAATCAAGCATAACTGGTGATGATATGCTAGTGGTATTATGGATTGTTTTGTACATTAGCAGCTAGTTAACACAATGCTATGAATGGCACAGTAGCACAAAGTGTTTAAACTTTATTCCTTTAAATGTGGACTATAACACATAAAACAGATCATTTACTAAAGTTTCTCTTTTCAGATCTGGAAACAATCACAGTATTGTTTCCAGATCTGTGATTACTTGTCTTCTGTAGTCTTATTGAAGTAATATAAAGTGAATTTTGAAATAATGCAAACAATCTACTTCAGCTGCACACTTTAAATATTAATCAAAGTCTTTTATTCTACATTATTTTTGCAATCACAACAAGAACATAGAGTTGTAAGAGGAAAGATTTCCATAACAACACTGAGGCAATTACAAACAGTTTCCTTTACTGGGTAATATTTCTGCTATGACAGGGTGATACAAAGTTCCATTAACACTATTATGATTATGACAAAATAATTATTAAGCACGAGATATTAAAAGTACAAAATTGAATTTTAAAGAGGCTCCTTTACTTCTTTATTACAGTAGACTTTATTAGGCTATCAAACCGTTTAGTACGCTGTTTATCAGCGTGCGCACAATTACAGCTATTCAGAGACGCCTAGCATCAAAGAAATAAAAGCATAATCATCATTCCCCTGTTTCCCCGAGTTATTTCAGTAAAATGGGCAAAAAAAATCCATCAAAAACATCCCCCCAAACTGACCTTGGTGGAAAAGCGTTGAAAGAAAAGACTGACATGCAAACAGACGCGCACAAAAACAGCCAGGTTCCCTCTTCAGCCATCTGCCCAGCTGTTCAGCCAGTGGCACTTCCATCTACCTATTCAACCTGCACAAAAAGAGTCCTGTAATGGGAGGCGAGGTACATACAAAAGAGAAGTGCGTGGCAAGCAAGAAATTGAATGTCAAGGAGCCTTGTTTGGTCCTGATGGGGGTTTGAGAGTAAGCCTTAAAGGGAGGGAAGAGGAATAATACAGATACAGGGAGGCCATGTGGCAGACAGAGCCAAAAACTAATAACACACAAAGAGTGTGAGCAAAATGTTGGAGGGGATCTACGGTTTGAGGTGGCCTCTTCTAGCCGCAGCTAATTTCTGGCGGAAAAATGACAAGGGCAGAAAGAGAGAAAGAGATAGAGAGATAAAAAAAATGTGACTTTTCTAAAGAAAGGAGCAGGAATCCATGTGGGTGTGAGGGCGCCCGGTTTTCACAGCTGGCTCTATTTAATCAGAGGGATGCAGGTCTGGATGACTGACTGACATACTTCCATCTCTTCATTTTCACAGAGGAATGCTCGCAAAACATCACAGGAGGAAGAGACAGAAACTGGCATTCATGAAACACTGATAAGCAGCACATAAAGCCGGGGAGAGATGCAGCTTCTGTGCACAGAGCAGAAACAACAAGGAGACAGATGGAAGGACAAAGAAACAGAGGGCAGAAGACAGAAGTTCAGAGGAGAGAGAAAAGGGAATGTGAGAGAGGGAGAGTCCAACGCCGCGTCCCGAGAACTCGCCACAAAAACAAAAAACAAACAAGTGCTGAAGAGCGAATTGAAAGTGAAGCCAAAGAGCCTGGTCAACGTGTTTTGGTATAAATAGCCCAATTAGTATTGCAGAGACGTCGTTGGGTTCTGAGATGCAGCGTGGCAGAGCCGGTCTAATTACTGGCTAACTTGACCAATTATTCCAGTGTTTAACCAGGCAGAAAGCAAATCGCAGCACCTGGTTATTTAGAAACGCCGGCTGCCCTGTCAGGCTTCACGCTCTCAGCTGTCATCTCCAGTCACTGTCAACGTCTTCCTCCTCAAAACACACGACTTTACCAGTTTACGCACTGCACCACGCTTTTAAGGTTGCTTTATCAATATAGTTTGGTGTAATTCAGGTTGTATTTTTCTTATTTCAAAATAAATTTCCACATGCAATTATACCTTTTTTGCATTGCTGTTGCATCACAAGCAGAGTTGGGTAGGAATTACATTTACTTGAGTAACTTCTTTGGAAAAATTTACCGTTAGGACTATTTTCACTTTTTACTTGAGTAATTTTATTATGAAGTATTTCTATTCCTACTTGACTAAAAGTTCTGGATTTTCTACCCACTGAAAGAACAAACATTTTACCAACAGATTCACCAGACACCAAAACACAGCTGCAGTTTTTGTTGCAGTTTTGTAAGTTTTTTATCAAAAGAAACTGATTTGGAAAATGTTTCTTTTTCCTGATTTTCTTTTTTTTTTATTTAGATGAATTATTGTCATTTTGGTCCTTAAAATACCAAAATTTCCACTTAACTTTATATTTATATATTTTTATATATGTTTTTTTTTTTTTTTACCAAATACTTTCTTTCTGTCGAGTAATTATTTGGACGTCTACTTTTTACTTTAACTTGAGTAACATCTCGGATAGCAGTCACTTAAACTTGATGTTTTTGGCCAATTTTAAGAAAACATTGCAGTAAAAATCAGAATCAAATCTGGGAATCTGTTGATTTTGTGTGAATTTTGCAGATTTGTGAAAACCTGGAGGGACTAATTGATGTAATTTTGAGTCTAGAGGGCCACATGAAAAGCTACAGCGGGCCAGATTTGGCCCCCACACCTTAGGTTTGACACAACATATTCCTCTACTAACTAACCCTCTACATTTTGATCTTTACTGCATCCTAGAAGCAGAGGTGGGTGTATTGATCCCAAATATCGATACCAGGTTAGTATCAGTACTGGATCGATACTAGCATGGAAAGATTGATTCTTTAGATTTTATTTTACATCTCACTTCAAAACAGATTTTGTGTTAATTTTCTCTCAGATTACCATTTTTTGCATTTTCTGATTGTTTGTTAAGGAAAATTATGTTAATTATGAGCTTTAACCAAATTCTCATTTTCTTCTAATAGTGTGAACAAAATAATTCAAAGAAAAAAAGCTACAAAAAACACCCAGAGTTCAGACGTTTGATGATACATCAAACCTAAATGAAAAATATTGATTATTGGCGATACTGGCTCTGTATTTACTTGGCATTGAGTCAATAACAGAAAGCCTAATCTTTGTTTTTTGGCAGGTTTGTGTTAAACACTTACATTTCACCATCCTCCATTGTTTCTAACAGTTCTAATTTTGGTTCATCAATGAAAATCTTATCTTCAGGTTTTCCACATCCAGATTCCACTAATGCTCATTATAAAAAGCTCTGCTCTGTATTGGAAGAGGCTGACATTTCTAAGAACTTTAATAACATCATAATGAACAAACCTATTGTTACACTCTGATTTTGATTTGCTGCCTGGAACGTAAAAATATATTTACAACTTACAGCAAAACAGCCGGCAGTGATGAAGATATGAAAGCGTTCGGCTAATCAATCCGCAGACTGAATAACTGACTGGGTTTTATTTATTACCCAGGAGTTTTCGACGCTGATAATCATAATGACAAAAACACATTCTGTATACAACCCTAGGTAAAGAATAACAGTAATGAAGAATCATCGCCGTTGTATCATCACAATCATCATTTGTTTTGGTAATTAAGTTCCCAAGATAAGTACTTGCTAAAGCAGTTGCCTTGCAGTCAGCTCCTCAGACATCGGGATGGATCTGTCGTAAGCTCCCGCTAAAGCCTCCAGGCAACGCAGAGTTAATATTGAGTTTTAGCAACCCGATGATTTATTCATAATACATCAATCTTTTTCTGCTTGTTTATCTGCTTGTTTATGGATTTACAGTGTTTCCCCATGCGTGAAATAGTTTGAAAAGGGAGAGGGGGAGAAAATAAAATCTAATAAAATTCATTAAGTTATGAAACAGTTCTTTTTTTTTTGTTTGTTTTAACTTCCAAGTCTCATTTTCTCAGTTGCGTCCAGAGCGTTGGCAAACGTCGCCGATGCAAACAGACACTTCAGACGCTTGGAGGGAAGCATTCAAACACTCACCTCATCAAACAGCACACACTGATCTGACTCAGTGTGATTCTCCACAGCAGCATGACTGGCACTGCAAATCACACGTCCTAATTTCCCCATTAGTCTCATTTTACACGCAACATATCATTTTCCTTCAACAATCAGCACCTGTTTGATTGAGATATGGTTTTGCAACATAGAGCCAATTATTTTGCTTAAATTCATTAACTTTCTGAGTCGTTTTTCAAAGTAATTATTAAAGTGACAAAAACGGGGAGGAAAATAATCGGCGTCCAATTCTGCAGGCTGAGCCAGAAACTTTCAGAAATGGCTGCCAGCGTCGGTAAAGAGCGGCTGCCAGAATCCAGACGCTTTATAATTGTTTCTAACCAGAGAAATAACGTCATGAATAATGATGCTCCAAACTTCAAGAGAAAAACAACTTAACTACGACGCAAAAGTGTTCAAACCAAACGTTTTGTAAAAAGTTATGTAAAATTGTGTAATCTTTGACCCCAGTTACACTTAATCAAATCTAGGCGGCTAATTAGTTAGCAACTAATTCTGGTAGGATAAAACAACAACTTAACTTTTTGATCAACATACAAAATGGTGAAACTCTAGCGCTACACTGCAAAAAAATCTAAATCTTACCAAGTATTTTTTGTTAAGATTCTAGTAGAAATATCTTAGAAAACTTGAAATTTGACAAAACTAATTTACATGTAGCTTTTCACCAAGAAAACGGAGCTTGTTTTAAGTCAATCATTATTTAATATTAATGAAAAAGTATTTTACTTGTAACACGAAAATATTCAAATGAAAGAAGGGAAACAATGTGACAATGGAGCCAGTGGTTTTTAATCAATATTAAGGAATTATTGACTTAAAAAACCTCATATCTTGCTAAAAAGTTATTTGTAAAGAAGTTTTGCCTTATTTCTAGTTTTCTATGATTTTCATTTTTTGCAGTGTAATGGTAGTGTTCCACCATTTTGCTTGTTGATTAAAAAGTTACATTTTCATTTTATCCTATTAGTGCTAATAAAGCAGGTTGAAGAATAACTAATTAGCCACGTCTATCTAAACATCAACCCGAATAACCGATCATGAAACATGGTGGTGGCTGTATCATGCTGTGGGGATCATAGGAAGAAAGTAGGAGGTTAAAGAAAATTATTAAACGGTGCAAAAAAACAAAACAAAACTTAAGACTGGGGGGAAGTTTCACCTTTACATGACAAGAAAGAAACCTTTTAGGGATACGAATACTTTATCTAAGCCACAGCACACATGATTGAAAATACAAAGGAATAATCATGACACAAACATACATTTTTCACTGCGCGTTGGACTCAATCATACCAGGAAATAATCAGAACGGAGAGAACAGAGACTGTCCTCTGAATGCATTTTAAATTACACATTTGCAAGGTCAGGTCATTTGCAGCATCAGAGGAAAGGTTGAGAGCAGCTTCTCATCTGATGAAAAGTATCATTGAAATCATTTTATGATTCATTCGATTCAGAATATAAACTGCTGGACCACTCTGCACCTGCTGTAGCCCACAGCCACTGCTTCATGGTTTTAAATGTATTCCATTCTCTTCTAATTATAATAACACAGGGCTCCCAATGTTTAAATGAAATTGCTATTTGAATGTTCGTATTAGGCCGGCTTGTCTGCATAGTGCAACATTAAGGCAACAATATAATTTAAATGAGCTGAAAGTAAGGATGCACATATTTTAAAGTGCTCTACAAACGTTTTAAAAAATCGTTTAAAACTTTTTTGATGTATTGTTGATCAGCTTAAACTGAACTAATAAAATGGAAACCTATTGTTTTTCTTGGGCATTTAACATTGGTACACTGCAAAAAAAAAAAAATCTAAATCTTAGTATTCATGTCAAGTTTCTAGAGGAAATATCTTAGAAAACATGAAATAAGACAAAACTTAGGAGTTTGTTTTAAGTCACTAATTCCTTATAATTGATCATAAAGTACTAGTTCCATTGGCACCGTTACCTAGCAACGTCAGCCAAGCCCGTTGCCTAGCAACTCAGTTTGAGTTCCATTGGCAGATTATTTCACTTATAACATGATGCTTTCCCCATGTTATAAGTGAAATAATCTGCCAATGAAACGAGTGCTTTTTAATCAATATTAGGAAATTATTAACTTAAAGCAATAAGTCAATTGACAAACTGTGAGTTTGTAACTCCCAGAAACTTGACAAAAAATACTTGGATTGTTTTTTGCAGTGTGTTCTTCATTGAGACAACACTCATTTCCGGAGAGGAAATGAAATAGCAGCCAAAGTCGAAACTAGTTTTCAGAAAGCCTACAGAACTACTTTTAAGTTCAATGGATAACATGAAATTCTGGCAACTTGGATTCAAAGTTAGAAAAAAAAAGAAGTCAAATTTCTCCGCAGAAGTTGACAAAAGATATCCTGTAGCAACAACTGTAGCATACTAACATGTTGGAAGTCATCTAAATCTGGCAGCTTGAGGCATCTGGAAGAAGAAATGCTACTGAACTCCATAGAAATAACCTCTGAAACATAAACAAACCTCTGAAACATAAACAAACCTCTGAAACATAAGCAAACACAACTGCTGGCACTGACCAATAAATCATTTCCGTCGTATTCTTTAAAAACTCACTGCAGCACAACGGCGGTTGGGAGCAAACGGCAGCTCACTACATGTGTAGCCGGGTTTTATTTTAAAAATATTACAGGTGTGAAGTTTGTCAAAACGTGTTTATTTATTATTTGAATGTACTTTAGTCAGGAAGTTGTTTCTCCAGACTTTTGTTGGTGTATTCAGGTCTGCTACTCTGCTCTTAGCAGTTGGTGGTTACCATAGAAACCAGTAACTGACAGCTCCGCCCCCTTTTTTTCTGTTTGTCATTTGTAATTACGTAGCTGAGCAACAGTGCGTTTTCATTTTGGGCCTTATCAAAAATCTGAATGTTCTTAAAGGGCCGGTTGTGGCAGAATGTGTTGATAAAACCCACTATGTCCACTAAATACTGTTTAAATTTAAATAATATTGAACATCTTTTCACACAATCCGTCCAACCAGGATTTGGGGTTTTTTGTGGTGCCAATTTAGAAATATTTGTAAGAAACTTTTACAATATTTGTGCTAATGTATGATGTTAGATGTGACTTTTTATTCATCTCTACTGATCAATCACTTCACAAGTAAGACTGAGGCAGCAGTCACTTAAACCCATTGCTTTTGGCCAATTTTGAGAGAAATATGCAGTAAAAATCTGAAGAAAATGCGGGGATCTATTAATTTTGTGTGAATTTTGCAGGTTTGTGAAAATCTGGAGTGATTTATTGACATAATATAGACTCTAAAGGGCCACATAGAAAACTACACTGGGCCACATTTGGCCCTGAGGCCTTGAGTTTGTATTAGAGGATCAACTCCATGTTTTGTTTACAAATATTTTGATATATATTTCAGACAAATCCAATCATATACAGTGCTTCATGAGTAACTTTGCTATGTTTTGAATATGTTTTTAACTGTTATTAATGTTGTCCATTTAAGCTATGTTTAATTTTACAACTGCTAACTGATGCTAGCTGTTCATTACTGCTTTGTAGTTTGTTTAGGGTTTTTAATTATGTTTTATTTAATGTATTAGAGGCAGAAGCTGCTGGTTTGATGTTAACCACCAACTTGATTTCGTCTTTTGTTATAATAAATACAGTAAACTTGATTGTCAACCTACTTTATATGTGCGTTACTGATCTGGTAAAAGTAAATATCATGAAACAATTTCAAAATGCAGTGCAGTGTCATCGTAGACTTGAATAAAAAATGAAACAGATCCTCTGAGTTGAAAAAAATGTCAACTTCTAAAACAAATAATGAAGTTACCAGTAACTGCAGTATTTTCATCAAAACCACATTAATGCACCCTCAAACATGCACACAAGCTCATTTCATCTCAGCAGCTTAATAGATCTGTGATCTTTAAACTTGTCGCTTGAACCCCCGAGCACAAAACCCATCAGCAGCTTTTTATAATGCATGACTCGCCCTCGTCTCACCCGGCTCTGCAGAGTAAACAGGCTCCATGTCACAGAGCTACTCCGAAGCTTTCTCCCTTTGCTATTCCTTCCCACTGCCCAGGCTTTGATCCTGTTGCTAACACAATTTAAAATCATCACAAGCAATGACAGGATGTTTGAGCTAGGAAGCATTTGGATACAGGAAGGCTGGAATCATAATTATTAACCAAAGCAATCTTCTGAAATTGAGTAAAGTTGTTCTAATGTAAGATTTGTGATTGGTAAGCTTCTTAGAATGACCTATAACATATTTTTATCACATAAATCTCAGCTAAAATGTCTTAAAGGGTTGGACAGTATGGCTGGAAAAAGCATCACTAAACATTTCATATCAGTCGATGTCAATAACAATAGATTTTTTTTTTTGCTTTAAATGTCTAAAATATTGTCAAACTGGTGGTATGACCTTTCCTGTTTCATCCACCAGTTTTCGCAGTTTTTTTATTTATAAGCAGTTATGAGGCGCAGTGGCAAAATCTGAAACTGCTGCTGAGCAAGTTACTCAACAGGGTGTTGCTAGGTAACCACAAGTTGCTTAACAGGTTGTTGCTAGGTAACCAAAGAGCGAGTGAGTAACCTAAAATAAAATATCCTATATGTAAGCTAGTACAATTAGCTATAAAATAGCCGTTTCTAATCACATAAATCTTTGCTAAAATGCTTTGAAGCGGTGAACAACATGGCTATATAAGTGCTTCATATAAGTAAATATCAATAATAGTTATTCGTTTTTTGTTTTAAATGTCTAAAACTGCAAAGGAAACACTTACTTCGCATCACAGGATGCATGTTAACAACTGGATGTTACTACAGGCAGAAACGACAAAGAAGACAACAAGAAGTTGTAGGGGGATGATGGTCCAGCATGTTTTTTAATGACTTAGTGTTAAGAAACATATTCACATGTGGTTTTAATTGCGAAACTTATTTAAAGGAATCATCAAATAGTGTTTTTTCCATATTCGTGGAATAGCGACAAAGTTCTGAGAATATTTGTAATGGAAATGTGGTTATTGTTTCCATTCATTTTAAAACTGCACAAATTGGAATTTCAAAAATAAATTTGCTTAATGAAAACGGCAATTTAAAAAAACCCCAAATGTTCATATGCCCATATGTAACACTGCAATTAATAATAGCTTAATAAATTAATGTATTAATAAATTAGCTTAATTGGTTCAAACCAATTTTGAAAGAAACTCACATTTTCTGATAAAACATTTTTGCGCTAGGTCAAAAGGTTTGTCACAAAATTGCCATGGAAACACTTTTTTGCATCAAGAATCATGTTAACTGAATGTTACTACTGCCAGAAACGACAAAGACAACAGGAAGTGGTAGGAGGATAATGGCGTGGCCATGTTTTCAATGACTTATTGTGTTAACATATTCACGTGATTTTAATTTTATTTTTTATTTAATTGTGAAATAGTGTTTTTCCAACATTAGCAGAATACCAACAAACTTTTGCGCACATTTGCAATGGAAACACAGATTTTGAGAAGCAATACTTTGAGGACTCACCAGCAGGCCCATGGACTCGTCGGCCCACCGATGGCACAGAGACACAGAGGTATTTGTGGGAATCTGCGAGACAGAGGCAAATTTCATGCATGATTTGAAGCCAAGCTGCTGAATGAGTGTCGTGGTTTCAGCACTGATTCACAGCCAAGTGTGTTGTGCCTGGACAGCTTTTGTTCCAATGAATATACGTGCAGAGACAGACGTTCAGCAGTATCAGCACCAGCAGCGGTCATGATCCTCTGCATGTTGACTGTGAGTAAAACCCACTGGGCTTTCCTACTTTTATTTATTTATTTCTTGCTAAACATTTTTTGGTTTCCACTTCCAAAAGAACAGAAAGAGAAATAGCTTTAGGAGTCATGAACAATCTATTGCTTTAAGGAAATGTTTGCTGGATGAATACAAACACATCAGCCAGTGTGTCAGAAACCTATTATAGTCAACATAACACAGACAAATCAAAGTATTTTCTTTCTCCTTACACTCTGTTGCCCTCAATCAGCTTCTTTGATCCAATTCATTTTACTCATTTCCCATCTGCAACTTCTTCTGTTCACACAAACAAAATACTGTAATTTATTTCTTTTTATGTCCCAGTAATAAAACATTTGTTTCACCTCTGCCTTTTCTATTCAACAAACACTCATCTTAACATGCAGATCCATGCAGATTTTACGATACCCAAACGTGGTTTCTACCTCTCGGCTTTTCCTTAAACAAACTAAAGTCAACATGCACTCCTCTCGCCTGTGTTTCTTTCCACCTCTGCCTCTTTATTTGGCTCAGAAAGCTGTGTGTGTGTTGTTCAGTGTGCAGGGAGAGAGCAGCTGGAGCATCTGCAGTTGTCTCCTCTGACAGCAGCACAGCATATGGCAGGGCCCGGTGAAGGATGGGTGCTGTCACCCGGCAAAGTGCTTACCCACCGACAGGAGAGGCGAGCCGCGCTAACACCATGAGGAGAAGGAAGAAACAGCTGAACATCAGCACCCGACTCATTTATTCTCCTCCCACCGCCTCGCTCTAGGAGGGACAGGCTGGAGGAAAGGACTTCCAAACAGGTAGCAAAAGTTAACCTGGAAATCACACCAGGAAATGATTGAGAGAGGAATAAAACAAAAGTACGCTGCAAAAACAACAAAATCCTAACAAGCATTTTGTCTAGTTTCTACTGAAAATATCTTATTACACTTGAAATGATACAAAATTAACTTACCAGTAACTTTTCAGCAAGTTATAGGAGCTTGTTTTAAGTAAATAATTCCAACATTTTTCTTTATTTCTAATCACATCTGTACAGCTTCCTTTGTGCTTAAGAGGAAGTTTGAAATGTTTAGTATAACAACTCTAGATAAATTCTGGTTCACTATTGGGCAAGAAATCAGTAGATTTTGTTTTCTTCTCCCTTAATTAATGGATAATAAACAGCTAAGGATTTAAAAAGTTTCTAGAGATTATGTAATAACATTTCTATGAACTGTTATTACATGGAGCCTTATTGTAAAATGGCACCAATATTTTATAATTATTTTTCTTTTAGGGGTTACTGCAGTTTGTTGGTGCTCTTACCTGACGATAAAATGTTAAATAACTTATTGTTATCATAAAGAATAATTTTACTTGTATTTTGCATGCTCAATCTAGAGTTATGCAAAGCTAGATGCTAACTGACAAAAATTCACTTAATATTGATACATTTCTGTATGGAATTTGTGTTTGGAGAAGAATTTAGATCTTTACTCCAAAAACACAAAATCTTAAGTATTTTTGGTCTATTTTCTACTACAAATGTACTTTAAATGAGGCAAAACTGACTTACAAGAAACTTTTCAACAAGATATTGAGCTAGTTTTAGGTCAATAATTACTTAATATTGATGAAAAAACACTAGTCATAAGTAAAATTTGTCAGTGGAAGAAAACATTTTTCCCATATAATAAGTGCGAAATGTGTTGATCCACTGGCAGTAGGACGTGTGAGGATAATATTTCAGATATAATTTAACTCAATCATCACACAGCATTCTGGGGGATGTAGGCAGAGGAAAGGCTTTAGCCAATGACAGCTAATGTAGCACCTTTAATGGCAGCCAACGTCTCATTAAACCTCTTCTCAATGGAGGTATCAACTAAGTCACTTGCTCTTTGGTTACCTAGCAACAGCTCATTAATTCTTTGGTTGCCTAGCAACAACCAGTTGAGTAACTTGCGCTGCAGCAGTTTAAAGTTTCCCCAACTTGCTTCATAACTACTTAAAAAGAATAAAGTATATAAAGAATAAAGTATACCTCCAAGTTGCTTATTCTGCTCAATGTAATTTATTTAATTGTGTTTGATATATTGATATATGCCTTTAATTGTTTTATAGTTTTTGTTTTATTGTCTCCATTTTTTGTTCGGTGACCTTCCATTGGCATGACTTATCGTTTTTCTCTTTTCTTCTCTTTCTACCAAAAACTGAATGATAAAGTTTTCAGTTTGGTGTTTTGTTTATTTATTTTGGATATTTAAAATGTCTCCCAGTTCCAATGTTAAATGTTCATTACAGTTTAAAAATTTCAGAAAGTGTGCCATTACCATTACATCAGTTGAAAATGGTCTCAAAACAACAATACTATCATTTATTGCAATAACGTCTGAGAAAATTGATCATCCAGCTAAATTTGTTATTGTGACAGGGATTAATAAAGTATTTTTTAAATTTGAATAGTCATGTTTGAATCGGCGTTATTGGAGTTATGTACGTTGTGAACGGAGCGCAGACACACAGCAGACAGGGAAAACAAAAAATAAAAATAAAAAAAGAGCTAATTAGTCACAATGGGTTCAGGCCAAGCCATCACTGCATGATTTAAACATCAGTATTTTCAATGAGTCACTAATAACTTTATATATTTTTTCACTTGGTTTAAAAAAACAGGAGATATTTCAGTTTATTTTTGCTTTGATGAGAAGGAAGAAGTTTCCAAATCGCCCAGCAGCTTTCCCTCCGAGTTAAGGTGGTCTGCTGTGCTCCTCTGCTTCTCAGTAGCCAATTTAAGATGACTGACAGATACGGTTCCCTGTAAACTTTTCCCTCCAAAACAATCCTTTTCCCTCCCTTTAGTCAAACACTACACATTTCTACAGCAGGAAGTCCAACGTTGCCAATCAACACCGTAACCCCTCTGGATGACTAACGACACACTTTAAGTTCGCTGCAGTTTCTGCACATAACTTAAGACTTTACACTTTTCAGAATCCAATCTTAGCCTCGTCTATTAATCTTGAATTCCCTTCAGAAGTGCCCATTCAGCCTCCTTCCCTTTTTTGTTCTTATCTCTCATTTTTGACAGCTAATGTAGCACCTTTAATGGCAGCCATCGTCTCATTAAATACCTGCAAGTGTTCAAGGCTCAAAAGAAAGATGGAGAGCGCGCCGCTGGTGGCGTTTAGGCCTCCTTCTACATGACATACAGCCAATTCCCGGCGCTAAATTTGAATATTAATGTCTCTGGAGGAAACCGAGCTGGTCACAGGGGCCGGGGGTCACGAGGAGAGGTTGATTTGCCAACGACACAAACTGAAAGGGGGAGAAATGATGACAGATGCCAAAGTGGGAGGGGAGAAAATCAGGGAAGCAGAGCAGGGGGAAAAGAGGAGGAAAAAGTAAGAAACTGATGGAAATGATGTTCAAAGTGGGACATGAAAGGAAAACTAGAAAGAGGAGAAGGAGAGCGGGTTTGAATGAGAGATAAGATGGCGTGGAAAAAGAGGATGAGATAAAAGAAGAGAAAAGAGAGGGAGATTTGGGCTCTGGGGTGACGGGGCTCTCAGATGCAGGAAGGGACCATCTGGATGAAAGCGGAGCCAGGTCACCGACAGTAAACACTGGGCATCACTTTCTCATGGAGACGGCCCAGGAACGGGGATTCAAACGCCCGCTCCACACTTTCCTAACACCAGCCACTCGCCACAGCCCACCCAGAAATTAAATCTGCCAAGCATCCTGCCCATGTGTTGGTGTGAAAACACAACCAGACCTCAGTACTGGCAGCGACAGCGCTGTGCAACGCAACATCCCACTCCCAGATTGGCCTTTTTATTCACCACCATGCCTTCCAGGACGAGTTTCATCCAATTTTAAGACATTGCTGCCTCTCAGTGCATCAATAAACACTTCTGTTAGATCATGAGGGCCCACTGTTCCCACTGTATACACAAACATAGCAGTCAAGCACAATGTTCCATGAACAGGTTCTATGGTTTATACAAATCACGTTCATTACATCTTTTGCACAACATCATTCTTAAGAAATGAGATTTTAGTCAGAATGGGCTGTTTTAGGCCCTCTTGTCTGTTTAAATCCAAATAAGCTGCTAAAGGCCACGTCCCCCAACTGAACGTTTGCACTCCCACATGAAAATGGCTGCAAACAAATGCACAGTTATACAACCGTACATCTTTGAAAAGCAGAAATTGAGCCTCATGCACAACCAACTGGAAAGCAGCAAGTGGTTTCTGATTGATAAGTCAACAACAAAACGCTTGTCTTTTCCAGCAGCCATTATACAACGCATACACCAGTAAGACCAGCTGACCAAATGTGTTAGAGCTCCGCTCGGGTT
This sequence comes from Xiphophorus maculatus, assembly GCF_002775205.1. Classification (NCBI taxonomy): domain Eukaryota; kingdom Metazoa; phylum Chordata; class Actinopteri; order Cyprinodontiformes; family Poeciliidae; genus Xiphophorus; species Xiphophorus maculatus. Next base: position 4,867,169 of record NC_036458.1, on the reverse strand, counting down.
GCCAGGTAACTCGCGGAACGCCGCTGGGGTTGCCAGGTAACGGCTCAGTGCCTGCTGATTTCTGACGTTACATTCTGGAAGTTATTTTGCAACAGGTAATTTTCCAAACACTATAAAACATTAACTTACTGTCAAAAACTGCTAAAAACAACCTGAGCTTTTATTAAGTGCTCAGGTTAACAGTAATAACATGCAAAATGTAATTTTCTTTTTCCTTTAAAACATTTTAGTGGAAATTTATGTGATGCATACAACAAAGCAACACTTGACGGTGTAGTGAGAAGATATAGTGTATTGACTTTTCAAGTCAATACTTTGTTGAAACATCTTTCATTTTTCCCATTTTATAAGTTTAAGTGTCTTGTTCCACTAGCAGATTAGAACTAGAACATTTTCATCCATATTAAGAAATTATTGACTTAAAACAAGCTCCAGTTTCTTGCTTTTTGAGTTAGTTTTGTCTTATTAAAGTTTCCTTATATATATATATGCACTGGAAAACAAACCAAAAATACTTGGTAAGATGTTGTGTTTTTACATTAAAGCAGTTTTTTTTATGTTTTTCTTGTTGCCACTCTTCCATAAAGGACAGAGCAGTTGCATTTAAAATTGAAAGTAAGTTTAGATGATACACAGGTAGATGTTCTTCTTGAGGTGATTTTTAGAGGATTTTGTTCAGATTTAAGAAAGCTTTAAATTTTCAGCAATAAAAAAACCCTAAAATGTAATTTTCCTTCAACTTTATGACAGTGCAATACTTTGTTGTGCTATAAAATCTCACGAAAACACACTGAGGTTTGTAGCTGTAATGAAAGACAATGTGAAAGGATTAAATGATGAATACTTTAGCTTTTAAGAAGCAGCTTCACCTCCTTCCTGTGAGGAAATTGAAATAATCCTCTACAAAAATCATCCAAATAAATATGTCCCAATGAGACACACCTAGATCTTTTTCACCCACAGGGTTAATTAGAAACATTTAAACCTCTACTAGCCTCTTTAACATTTTATGGCAACTAAATCATTTGCATATCTCAAAACTTTAAACTCTTCCCTTCTTGGCTGAATTGTAAGAGGCAGAACAGAGAAAGTGGGTTAAAAAAAAATAAAAAATCAAGATAGAGGACAGTTGACCTCTGCTGCCCCCTGTGTTGCAAATGGAAAACAACAAGCAAGTTTGAAAAGAGGAGGAGCAGAAAGCAGCTCCTGGATCAGAAGAGTCAAAGCCGAGCCACCATGCAGGCTGAATGACAATCAGCCTGCATGTTAGTGATGAAAGAGAGCTCTAAACCCAGCAGCGATGTAGCAGCAATAAAAACACACATAATTCACCAACACAGGCAGAGCAGCATTACATAAACATAAGGAAAATCAAATTAAAGCTATACTATTTGACAGGAAGTTCAGACTCCTAATTGTGTTTTGGGTTTGATTAAAATCACATTTTCAGGGATAATCCCGATTGTGTACAGTCGAAGTTTGTGTGCAGCGTTCAAATATCTCAGCCAATTTTGATCTCACAATAAAATCAGGATTATCCTTCATGAAACTGTGATTGTTCCCCAGAAGAATTTCGAGCTTACAAATGAAGACGCAGTGAACCACACAGACAAATAACCGAAATCCTCACGTCACAGAACAGTTTGTCATCAGGATGCAGATTACTGGACTCATCTAAAAGGAAGAACCTCTGCATCATTAGTACGCATTCACACCAACACGGTTTAGTCCGGTTTAATCAAATTCTGGTGCGCTACAGCCTCAATGCAAACCAATTACAGAAAAATTTACATCTTTTTGGACTTTGTGAGCCACCATAGCTGGGTGTTGTGGTAAAAATTAGCCCTTCAGTGTTGCTAACGCTGCTACTGCATAAACTCAAATCGTATCTAATCTTACATTTTCTGCTTAGCGATGCTGCTGGCAGCACGCATCATACCAAGACCAGCATCATATGAGCTGCTCTTCAGATTCAGAAGTGTAGCTAGCAGTTTGTTTGTCCCAGTGTGTCCTCTGTCCCGCCCTGTCGTTGCTGTTGAATGGCAGGAATGATTACAGCGCAGGGCATTCTGGGTAAATACAACCAAATCAAAATCGTGTCAAAAGCAAAAGAAAAATCCTACAAAAATGACCCTACTTTGTTTTTGCTGACATTTTGCGAAGAAGGAAGTTGCATTCAATGTCTTTTCATGTTGTTTCCTTCAGTGGTTATTGGTACAGCGCCCCCAAAGGCAAGGAGGGGAACTGGTTTTTCAACTGGGTTGGTTAGTTTGACCCAGTGCAGTGCGAAAGAGAACCACACCAGCTGAAAATAAAACAATGATTAGGGTTAGGTCACTTGCATAAAATTGTTTTAAAAAGCACAATGTGAACGCAAACTGCACCACGTAAAAATAATCTAGAAAGGTGAAAGGCTAATCAAACTTTGATTCTGTTCTGCCTACAAACCTCTGTCTCGGTTCAGTTGAAGTGAACTCAGGCACGGTTCGAATGCATATGTGGAAGCAAGCACAACAGAGACCCATCCAAAAGCAGGAAGCAGATTACAGTGCAGAGCATTCTGGGTAAAAGAAAAAAAAAGACTTTAGTCTAATGCTAGCAAGAGAAATGGAGAAAAATAGTACAACTTAAAAAATCTGACATCACTCCATTTTGTGACGAAGAAAGTTGCATTCAGTATCTTCTTCAGAGGTCTTCACGTTGTTTTCATCAATGGTTTTTGGTGCAGCGCCCCCAAAGGCGAGGAGGGGAAACAGGTTTTCAAAATGGTTTGGTTTGAAAATGTAACAAATGTAGCAATTTGGTTCCCCAATCAAACCAAGTGAAAACACCCTAAGAAACAACAATGCTTTCCTCTGGAAGGCAGGACAGCACTGAGGTTCCAGCTCTCTGGAAAATAGCACACAGATAAACAACAAAAGATGGGTGTTTTTTTGTGCTTTGAGATACACAAAGTGATTAAGCCCCGCATGTGTGAATGTGCGCGCAAGAGGGAAAGTCTGTTATGACTCATGGCCATAAGCAGCGGAGGAACAATGGCAAAAAGATGCTGGGTGCAGGAAGTAAAGCCTGCAGGGAGCTTTTAACACTTCAGAAGAAACCCGAATCTCTCTCTCTCCATCTTCTCACTGTTGCATAAAGTCTAGGGGTAAACATGAGACAGAACTGCTGTGCCTTTTCGGCCAAGAAGAGCGAAATTGCAGGGATCAAAGCGGTCCAATTATCATGTGTTTATGGAGTGCCAATTATCTCTGGCACTGGCAGGAAGGATTCTGTAACACCCGGTTACACCACAAAGACACAGGAAAGGTAGTCGTCGTGTTTACAGCAACTCCCACCCAAAAGTCCCAAACAAGGTCAAAACATGGTGGCAAATTAAAAATAATTGCAGATATAAAGAAAATCATCCACAAACACAAAATTATGGAGAAACTGGAGAGATTTGACAATATTTTAAAGATGTTACATCATTCAGCATTTTGTAAATGAGGATGGATCGCTTCCTTGCACAACGAGATTCAGATGGTTTTCCTGCACAGGAAGACACTTTGCATTCCTATCAGAGCAGTCATAACCATAACAGAGGATGAAGGTAATAACTTTAGGCGTTACGTCTGTTTTTATGTGCCCGGTTCTATAAAGGGTTACATGGCAGAATAGGTGAAGAAAAAACACCCACCAGCTTCAGAAATCCTCCTTCAATAAACTGAAGCACTAGACGTTTTCTTTTTATTTCTTTCTTGTGGCAATGCCTGCAAGACTGTCCTACACACCAGATGCCATCAAAATCCAATCATCCATGTATTTGGATTCTTTGTGTTTACGTCCTACAGAGAAGAAACACAAACAGAAAGATTAAAATTTCCATATGAGATGGTTTACAGTTTATCTCAGAAAATATAAAAGCAAGCCTTCTCCGGAGTAAACGTTGAAGAAATGAACATCAGATATAACAGTGTAGCCTTGTCATGCTTGTCAAACAATCAAACTGCTAGTTTTTGTTGCGTGTTTGTCAAAACACTTTCTTTATCTGTCCACTTGGTAACTCCCGGCCCTTACGTCGAAACTCTATAAAAGCAAAACAAGTACAGAAACACTTAGTTTTTTTCTGCAATAATCAGCCATAAAGATGTGTGTTTTTTTTTTTTATTCAAATATCCCAGATTATGCAGAAATCTCGACCAGCTGTTTTGGATTTTTGCAGAACGTCACACACATCGGCATATTGCTCACATGTCCTTCCCCGACTTAGGTTTAATTTTATGAAATATCAACCTGTCTCTATTCAAAAACTAAGATTACAGAATACACCTAGAGTTACACCTTGCAACAGATTTGTTGGTATTTTTAACACCTCAATAAAACAACTACACCCGTCTCCAGATTATTTCCTTAAATGGACAGATTATTAGAATGCAGACAGTTTAATCGTTGACAATTTGCTTCCATACTTTTATTTGCAGCCAAAACAATCACCAGAAATGAATTCAGAAGCTTTAAGAGACATATGTTCAGTAGAATAGCGCAATATATATGGTATAAGGTAGAAAGGATAGAAATTTGGTTTATGATAGAAATCTGCAGTCTACCAGCTAAATGTGGTAATGCTTGTTGACGTAATTGGCCGACATCAAAACAGAGGAAGTGGGAAGCAGCGTGGCCGAGAGGGTAAAGGAAGCAAAGGAAGTGCTCCTTAAAAAGGCAGGTACAAAAAACGTCAATTATCTAGACCATTCTTAGCATGATGCTCAGGAGCAACGCAGCACATGTCACAGTCAGACAGGAGGGAAACGAGAAGTAAAAGCGCAGGCGAAGTAAATGCAAAACCGCCGGGATGTTCACATTTAAAGCTCGTTGAGTCCAATGAACCCTGTCACTGAACCCTCCTGCGGTCTTAGCGCGATGCTCAGGAGGAGTGCGGCAGATGTCACGGTCTGACGCGCTTTCCCGAAACCACACACAAAAACTAAAACTCGTAAATCTCACCGTGCAACTGCATACAGAGTAAAAAACTTGTGGGATTTTAATAACTATGTCTTAAGACCAGGAGCAGAAAAATGTAATCTGCAAAGTGTGTGGAAGAGAGAAAAAACACACATTTTGTTTTACCACCTTAAAACGAAGCATGTGCTTGAATCCCAGCAATGCAGCTGACTACAAGTTCCAGTCACAACACTGGGAAGAAAAAGCAGGATTTGATGCAGGCATTCTTTATATTAAAGTTATTATGTGGAGAAATATTTTTCATTTATTTATTTAACTTTGATTTAACCAGGGAGTCACCATTGAGATTATGTTGCTGCCTATAATTGCCAGGTCTCTGTTTTAGGCAATTATAAGATTTATTTTAAATCTTTATTTATTTTAAGGAAGACCTGGCAATTAGGCAGCTGCATAAAAACAGTTAAATAACATCCACAAAATCTAGTGTTAAATAAGTTTAAACACCTACAAATATATACATTCACTCAGAATGTGATTTGTTTCCTTTCTGTTATAAGTTTTATATTTCATTACCGCCACCCATCACAATATATATTGTGATATGAATGTAACGCCATATCCCACATTCCTGTATTTTCTTTTATCTTCACACACAAACCAGATTTAGTTCAAGAAAATGATTTGACAACCTCTTAAATGATTTAGAAGAAGTAGCAAACATCTGTTGAAAGCCCAGAGCGCAGCACAATTACCCCATAGATGTCTTCAGCTCCAACCCTCACATGACTTTTTATTTTTGCACGCTACACGTTTTCAGTCCTCGCTTCAAACGGAGTTCTGCTCCGGCTGCTTTTGCGTGGATCCCAACAGGCGTTCAGCTGACAGATCACAGTGGGAAGCACTAAGATGAAGTGTCAATGCTACTCTAAGATCCGATGTCAAATCCCTTGTTTGGATTTTAGAGAACAGGCGGCTAAAGCAGGGATTGGTAGAGGAGTACAGTGCATATGAAGTTACTCCCACCACTGCTCATGCAGAGGGAGATTCACTGTAATCCCCTGACTCTCGAAGCAGTGTATGCAAAATAAGCTGACAGCGAAATCTCTGTGCAGACACCCAGGCATGAACAGAAGCCAATTCAGAAAAAGTGGAAATCGCTCAGCTTTTTAAAGCGCAGGTTTAGTCGCTACAGCTGCAGAAAGTCAGAGCTACAATTACGACAGCAGCAAATCCAACGTAAACGTTTAAAACCTCACTGAACTTTATGTACGTCACAGCTGGAGGTGTCAAAAGTACTCGCATGCACGCTTCACCTCTTACTGTCACTAGAGATGAAAAGCTACTCTAGTGACAGTAAAGTGTTTTACTCAAGGAAAAGTTAAAAAGTACAAGTTTTGAAAAAGTAATTTTCATCTTCAAGAATACAAAATGACTTGATAAGTTGAAAATACTTAAAATGTTCTAGTCATACAAAAATATTTAAATTTTTGTTTCACAACATGGTCTGTGTTCGTAAAGAGATTTTTTAAAAAGAAAAACTGATACGGTTTAGTTTTTATTTAAACCAAAACTCAATCAGGATCATTTAGATTGTGAACGCAGCGAATTTGTCACCATTTTTTCCATTATAGAAGACGGAGTAGAAAGCACAGATATTTCTCTTAAAATGTAGGGAGAAAAAGTAAAAAGTCCTCAAGAAGACAAATACTCAAGCAAAGCACAGATACCTGAAAAATATGCTCAACAAAATACTTTTACTTTTTCTCCTGCACAGCTCTGCTGCAGTGGGGTCAAAAGTACTCACATTCACTATTTAAGTAGAAGTATGAAAAAGTACTCTAGTGACAGTAAAAGTACAGGTTGGACTGTTTTACTCGAGTAAAAGTTAAAAAGTACAAGTTTTGAAAAAGCAAAAAGTAATTTTCACCTTCAAGACTTGATAAGTTGAAAATACTTAAAAAGTTCTAGTCATACAAAATCCCTGCTTTAGCCGCTCAACCTCTTCTCACAGCAGCTAAGCTAGTGGCGTCAACTGACTCACTCACTCTTGGTTACCTAGCAACAACCAGTTGGGTAACTTGCGCAGCAGCAGTTTAAGGTTTCCCCACCGTGCCTCGTAACTACTTAAAAATAAAAAACAACCACATGAAATCAAAAACTGGATAAAACAGGAAAGGTCGCGAGTTTGGCTGTATTTTAGAAATTATTTCACTTATAACCATAAATTATTAACTTACAACAAGCTCCTATTTCCTTCTGAACAGTTACTTGTCAGTTAGTTTTGTCTTATTTCAGTTTTTTTAAGACACCTGCACTAGAAATTAGAAGAACACTTGATAATATTTTGTGTTTTTGCTGTGTAGAAAGTACAGATATTAGTCTTAAAATGCAGGGAGAAAAGGAAAGATAAACCCTCAAATACCATAACGAAGAACTTGTAGGACTCTGGTCACTGAGTACACATTAAATCCAGAACAAGGATCCGTTCCAGGCGTCTGAGGAAACTCGTCCTGTCTGCGTACTTTCATCCCATCTTTCATCTCCTTTCAAGATGTTTGAAAGACCAGGCATGGGAGACGGTGATGAAGCCCCGAGGCTCCAAAAGCTTCTTGTGAAGTTTGTGTTATTTGGGTTTGAAACAAGACTACTAGTCATAAGTGAGGACTTCCCCAGTGGCACTGTCGAAAGCTAAACTCTGGAGTGAGGTTGGCAGGAGAGACAGATGTGGGGGAAGGAAGCCAAGAGGAAGAAATACGGAGAGGTGAGAGGGAATGCTGATGGTAGCTTCTGCAAACTTGCTGTAAAAAGAAGGAGAGGTGTGACTTCTTCAGCGCTCACCCGTGACAGTAAGGCGACTGCATGTGTAGGCGTGTGTGTGTGTGTGTGCGCTGAGCCCAGCTAATGCCATGCTACCATCTCCAGTGAGGCATCAGAAACCTGCGTTGGCAGAGAATCAACTTCAGGTCAGATCGCTGGCGCTCAGATTCACTGAGCTAGTTATGGTGGTGGGCGTGCAGCCGCTCTGACAGAATACCAAAACGAGCTGGCAGCCTCCAACAGAGACATCAACAACTGGAGAAATTTAACTTCTGAAACATATCAATACAAAAGGCTGATTAACAACCACCAAATGTGTCAGCAAACACCTTCAGTTAAAGATATGGCGCTTAATATAGTCGGGGAAAAAGACAATGAATTTTATGTGAAAACTAACACTTGCAGTGTAGACATGAACAGGTGTCACTCGATTTAAAAAGAAAAAATTCAGTGAATATTCTTAAGTTTTTACCACTTTCCTGCTGCACTTCAGCAGCAACACCGACGAGGAGGAGGAGGAAAGTTTCTCACCATGCCAGAAGAAGTGATTGAAGGTGATGTGGAAGGTGAAAAAAAGCGAAGTCGGAGAGAGGAAGTGGGAAAGCAGGAGGAACGCCAGGCGTTTTGAGAGAGCCCGGCATCCATATTCAGGCGCGGGCTGCGGGGCATGGCTGACACACTGCAGGCGAAGGTCGCACAGCGGCTCAGACACTGAAACACCAGCCAGAGGCAGCATCTCTGCTCCCAGGCAGGCAGGAAAAACCTGCAACCGTCACCACGAAACAGCAAAAACCATAAAATTATCAAAAATCTCACATTCACCATCAGAGGGGGGAAGAGTACCTGAAAACTGAACTTAAACATATTTTTATTCAAGTAAAAGTAAGAATCCAAAAAATTACTCAAGAGCCGGGTTTCCCCCAGTGTATTACAAGCCTGGCGGGCCACCAGGCTTAACTTGTGTTAGGGCTTCTTTTTTTACCCCTCCAGGGGGTCTTTTGTGGGCTCTAGTGTCCCTTATATGGCAGTAGGCTGACAGGAAACAGGGAAGGAGAGGGGGGAAGACATGCGGCAAATATCGTCGGGTCCGAGAGTCGAACCCGCGACGGCCGCGTCGAGGACTGAAGGCCTCCAAATACGGGTCGCGCTAACCGCTACTCCACCACGGCACGCCCCAGGGCTTCTTTTTTAAAAGTTTGCATTTTTTAAGACTTTAAAGTTGGTGTTCAGGTATTAATCTTCCAATAACACATAATTATCAAGTGAATTAAAAATTTCCTGTCAACACCAGCAGCTCCTGCGGCCAATTCTGTCCTTCCTCCGTTTGGTCCTCCTCCTCATCTTCATCACCTCTTGTGATTTCTCCATTCAGAAAGGCTTAACATTACTCATCACCGTTTTGGCTGGCACAGTCGGACCTAAAACCGTCATTTACCCAGAATGCATTGCAGCGTGAACAACACGGCGACGTTCGTGTGACAATATTTTATTAACATTTTTAAAAACTAAATCCACAGCAAAATTATTGCATCGTTTTTACGTCTAAAATAAATATTTCTCAAATAAAGTGTATTGCTAACTAATCATGGATCCCTTTAAACTAGTTTAAAATGTTTTACAGTGCGCAGCTACAATTATTTAAACAGTAAACGTCTCGGACTCGCCGGACGCCTCACGCCGCCGTTTGCTACAACATGCAAGTGAACCTCCAGCTGACTGGCAGTCTTCACACGGAGACTATTTGAATAGAAAACAGCTTGTAACAGAGGATGAGAACTTTCCATCTCTCCTTTTCTAGCTGTCAGAACAGCAGTCTGCAGGGGGGCGGCTGTTTTCTCTGGGAAGAATAAAAAAAATGGAGGGAGGAAGGCAGAGGGAACTGGGGATGTCAGGAGACAACTTACAACCCACCAGAGAAAAGCAGCACATTAAGCCAAGGAGAGAAATGATGTGGCCAAGGTGGGGGACTGGGTGGACTGGGAGGGGTGGGGGGTGGCAGGCTGCTGCCTGAATCCATCTCCATTAGTAAGTACAGACCTTCAGAGGATCCACACTCAGACACATGCTCTCAGGTGGGGGCTGCAGGGCAGACGGAGCGTTTCATCAGATAATGTGAGCAGGAACACAAACCAGCCATCAAAACACTGAAATACACGCAGATTTATTTTTTACAAATACGTGTAAATCACACCAGGGTTGTTTTTTGTTTTTATTGTTTTGAACTGTTGGTCGATTAAAAAGTTAGATATTTAACCTGTAAAATTATGGAACAAGTTAAATGAGTTAAAGTTTAATACAATTTAAAAGGAAATATAAGGTCATTTTCACAAGATATAGAAATATGGGTGAAAGATCAAACTAATGAGTAAATTGAGGCCGACATATGAGTGAGTATATATTTAGACATATGTAAACGCAGATAAAAATGGATGATTAATAAGTTTCTTAAAGATGTGGCAAGAAATTTGTGCCTTTTGCATTCCTTGTTTATTTGTGTGATTTTATACTGTCATCATGTTAGAAATAAAAAAAATACTCTGGCGCTTTGATTAATCTAAAAATTGGCCTGTTTTTTTAAACTTCCCATAACAATAAATGAGCTTTAGCATCGGCTGATACCGATCCAAGACAGAAAACAGAGCTGGATTAACCTATTGGGGTTTTTTTTAAAAAGAGAGATAAATGTACAGACTTACAAATTTATTTGATAACTTTGATGAAAAACAGTGGTTTTGATCTTGTTTCTAGTGGAAATAGCTTAGAAAATTAGAAATTGGACAAAACTACCTTACAAATAACCTTTCAGCAGAATAAAAGACCATGTTTAAAGTCAAAACATCAGATTTTGTGGTGCTAATTTAGAAATATTTGTCTTAATGTATGATGTTAAACGTGACTTTTTATGAAATCGCCGTATCGATCACGGACTATAAGTTGTCAGTTAAGGTTTATATCAATTTCAAGAAAAAAATGCAGTAGAAGCCAGAAAAAAAGTGGGAATCTGTTGATTTTGTGTGAATTTTTCAGACTTGTGAGAAACTGGAGGGATTTATTGATGTAATTTGGATTCTGGAAGGCCATATAAAAAGCTACGGCGGGCCAGATTTGGCCCCCGGGCCTTCAGTTTGACATGTGCAACATATGAGCCGTTTTACATAAAACAATGTGTGTAGATGTATTTATTAAAAAGTACAACAAAATACCCTGAAGTTTGCAGTTTTAATGTGAAAAAATGCGTTTAAAGGATATTAGTTTGACTTTTGCAAGGAACAAAAATTCATTTCACCCTCATCTGAGCAGCAGAGAAATCTCCATCAGCTCTGCAGTCATTCTCCTGCAAGATTCGTCTTGTTTAAAGAGCTCAGCCTTAATATGCATTGTATTCATATTTGTACCTCCCGGCATCAAGTATATAAGCAAACTGAAGTGGTATTCCAACACACAAGCAGTCCACAGGCACTCAGCTTTCTTAATTAAGTCGCTTTGTTTTTATTTGGCCTTTTTTCCTAGAGGCCTGAATTAAATTGGATTCCAAATGATCCAGAACCGACAGAGCGATCTTTAGTGCCATATTCGTAGACGGCGTGCTCACTAAACTGTCACAAATATGCAGGCAGTTGGGTAATTTTCTCCAGTGACAAAACGAGTGAAGTAGCGAGCGCCCAGGTCTCCCCAGGGGCATGCTGGGAAGATTCGAGGAGGGCATATGGCGGGAACGGGACGGGGCGTGATCCATTTACAGCCAAAAGCCCCTGAGACACAACATGAAAAAATGACTGGAAAATTATGTTTCTCTTGTCCACCATTTGCTATATTTAACGTTTTCGCAGGACATTAAATGCATCAAGCAGCTCAAAGGCCTGTTTATTGCCCATTTCACAAAACTAAATATATAAAAAAACAAAGTTATCTGGAGTCTGACACAGAATTACGAGGTCGAATTCAAACATTTCACGGTGCAGGTTGAAGTAAAAAGGATATAAGCGAGAGAAAATTAATTTATGGGTGTGAAAAGAAGAAGTGGCAGGTCTGAATGAGCAAATGAGGCAGCGAAGGTTCGCACGGGGGAAATGTTTCTCAGCAGGAACAAGTGATTTCCCTTTCAACACGACCTGCACCGCAGGGGGTTGTACACAGCTTCGCTGCATATGCCTCCGATTCAAAGACGCTTCCGCCTCCCGTCGCATCCGCCCGACATTTCCTGCTTCCTGTTCGGCCTGCTGCGGGGCGCCGGGAAGGAGAGCGAGCGGCGGCGATAAACCTGGTCACATCTGGCATCAACTAATTTCTGCTCCACACAAGTTTGCTGCTTTTTCCACCCAATAACATAACCTAATTAAAAAAATAAAAAAGTCAGGGATTGGAGGCACGCTCATTTCCAATTCATCAGCAGGAGTGAAGCAAAGCCAGACTTCTAAAAAGGTTGGGTCTTTTTTAATTAAAATCAAAATTACCCCACGCCACTTTCAATTATATATTTACTGGAAATGACTCCAAGCGGAGGTGATTACACAAACCCATATGGCTATCAGTAACTCGCGTTATTAGACACACTTCTGGAGGATTAAACACACTTTCCACCTCCAACAAATTTACACATCCCACAGGTAAAGGTGTGATGGGAGTTTTCTTTAATTTATCTTCAAACTCGCAAACTTTTCTGACGAATATAGACTTCTGTGTCAGTTATCTTTAATTGTTTCTGACATTAAAAAAGAAAACACACACATTTAAACTTTTTTTGAATTTTTTCAGGCTAATCAAGGCTTTAAAAAATGGGTTTTTTTAATGAAATCAACCTGACTCCTTTGGCACTGAGGACTAAAAACTTAAACTTAGTGCTAACCAAGAAAAGGTAGAGTGATAAATTATATTTTCTCTCCTTATTCAAACTTTTAGGATTCACACTAAACATCTACAAGGGGGGAAAAAAGGAAACGTAGCAGTGAGACATTTACAGTTTAAAGTTTACAAACATTAAGTTTTATTTCATGTTAGTTTGTTATTTTAATCAATGAAGCAAACCTCTATGAATTATAAAAATTATATTTGAGAATTTTTAATTATCCACACAAGGTCAAAAAAAGCTCAACATATAAATTACAACAATTATTTGGCTCAATGTTACATAATAGCTGGGATGAAGAGCCAGGAATGCACATTTTGATGCAAACAGAATAATATAAATAAATGACAAATATTGATAATTTTATAAATTGTTTAAAAACATGAAAAAATAAAATATTACCAAGTATTTTTTGTCAAGTTTGCAATGAAAATATCTTAGAAAACTTGAAATAAGGCAAAACTACCTTACAAATTTCTTTTTAGCAAGAAGTAAATAATTTCTAAATATTGATAAAAAGTACAAGTTTTATTGGCAGATTTCAATTACGATATAGGAAAAACATATAATTATAAGTAAAATAATCTGCAAGTCAAACTAGCACTTTTTTATCAATATTGAGGAAATACAGACTTAAAACAAGCTTATAATTCTTGCTGATTATTATTTGTACATTAATTTTGTCTTATTTCAAGTGTACCAAGATATCTGCACAAAAACCTAGACTAATAATATTTGGTAAGTTTTTGATTTTTTGCAGTACCGCCAGCCGCTTTATGAAAGAGCATAGCAGCTGAAAAAAATCACACATACGCTAATAAATGTTATAAAAGTGAAAAACGTAAATACAAAGTGTGGCTACCTGCAGAGCTGATTTGCTAGCTTGGATAGTTAGCCAATTCCAACCGATGCAAAGTGAGAAGAAGTGGAATATTTTCTTGCTGTTAGAATCTCCAAGCTGAAAGGTAAACGATGTGGGTGAGTGCCTGGACCAAGGTCGGGCCTCCAGGACCGGCATCCTGCTTGTTTTAGGCCTCTGCCTGGTTCCACACACCTGGATCAAATGATGGCTCGTTAGCAGGGCTCTCTCTGCAGAACATTGACATGCAGAGGAGGCAGTGACTACTAAAACATGCAGCATGCCGAACCCTGGAGACTGACTTTAGATTCCCCTGTACTAAAGCATTCCTTCATTTCACCAAGACGCTCAATTGAGGCATCTTGGATTTTCACAGCCTTCAGTCGCAGCGATCACTTAAACCAGTGATGTCAAACTCATTTTTGTTTTGGGCCAAATAAAGATCCTGAATGCTCTTAAAGGGCCGGTTGTTCCAGAATGTATTGATAAAACCTGTTCACAAACTGTTAAAATATCAATTAATTCTTAAAATTAGGCATTACTGAACATCTTTTCAGTTCCTCCAGGATTTTGTGATACTTTGTATGATTTTTTTGGTAATAAAAATCAAGCTGTTTGTGGTACTAATTTTGAAATATTGGTGCTTATTTTTGATGGTAAATGTGACTTTTTATGTAGATCATGGACTATAATCTGACATCAATTAAAGCTGAGGCAGCTGTTTAGTACAATAAAAAAAAAGTGCGGGGATTTGTTGATTTTGCGTGAATTTCCACAATAATTCTCAAGAAACTGGAGGGACTGACTGATATAATTTAGTAGTAAACAGATACAAACTGTATTGATTTGACTGATAGCATGATATTTAAGCACACTTAGTGTTTAGTCTAGAATCTAGAGGGCCACATAAAAAGCTGCGGCGGGCCGGAGTTGGCCCACGGGCCTTAAGTTTGGCACATGCGACTTAAACGAATGTTAACTATTTAACACTGATTGAGTCATGAAGAAGAAGTGGTTAGCAGCTAACGTTCATGTGTGTTTTGAAATTTGAGTAGCAGGTGGTTTTTGGATGCTAAGTCAACAAAAAAAAACCTTATTTTTTACAGCAGCATTTGTACAGTGCATACAAAAGTAAAACCAGCCGACCAAATGTGGTGGAACTCTGCTTGGGTTGCTAGGTGACAGGCGGAGTTCCGCTTGGGTTGCTAGGTAACGGGCAGTGCCTGCTAATTTGTGAGGTTACATTCCTGAAGTCACTTTTCCAGACACCAATAAACATTAAGCTGATGCCAACAATTTGTTGGGTGATGTTTTTAAGCACTTTGACTATTTTTTAGAAAAAGTCGAACCCCAAGTGGAAGTAAAAAACATGAAGACTGTGAATTTTGAACAATACATCCCCGTTTACATTTTTGCAAACGCGCAGAATTTGTCGAAAGGTAATTTTTTATCTCTTCTACATGGACTATGAGTAATTTGTCTAGCTAAAAACAAACAAAACTAGGTTAAAATGACTTAATGACACAAATTTTGTCAAGAAATACAATAAATACAATCAGTACAGAACAAAGAAAACTAGGACACAATTATTATAAAAAGTACAAGAAATTTGGACATAATGTGAGATGGAAGCCATCTTTGTTTTGTGAAATGTTTCTGTTTTTGTGTGAGATTGTCAGTTGAAAACATTGTTGTCTCTTAAATTGTGAGTTGTTGAAATCCACAGGTGTTTGCTCTTTAGCAGGCGTTTGCTTTATAATTTGAATTAAAATACTTAGCATAAAGTATTATGCCCCATCATTTTGGAGGGACTTTAATACCTACTGTCTGTAAATTACTCTCTTTGTGTTCAAATTATGTTCCTGTTC
This sequence comes from Xiphophorus maculatus, assembly GCF_002775205.1. Lineage (NCBI taxonomy): Eukaryota > Metazoa > Chordata > Actinopteri > Cyprinodontiformes > Poeciliidae > Xiphophorus > Xiphophorus maculatus. The sequence goes on along the minus strand of NC_036458.1, from coordinate 4,851,835 downwards.
TCTCAGACAGAAATATTATGTTTTAAACAGAGGAAGCAATGCCTCACACAGAAAATGTAATTATGCATATATATTTATTTCAGTGTATTAATACGTCAGCTGAGTTGAAGTGGTTTTATTTCAATTAAAACACATTTTATTTAAAAAAATAATTATAATTCTAGCTTTCCATAGTGACACATATTCTGCTGCTCAGCCAGACATAAGAATCATGAAACGCTCAGCTGACCATATGGACTGTTAATTAAAATGTTAAGCATATGGAGGCTTTAATTTGTGGTAGCTATTTAAACTAAATGTTCAGCTTTTACTTTATGAAATTACATCATGTTTATTAGCTGAAGCCCCAGGGGTTCTGCCAAGAAAAACACAACGTTCAAAATATTCTGCTACGCTAAGTTTTAGATACGTCAAACCAAACGAGTGCCAGGAGTTAAAAGAAAAGGCTTGAACAAACTGAGCAAATACAGATGTTTTTCCTGTATGAACCGTCTGGGAGCAAAAGACTTTTATTAATTGTTTTTAAATATAAACTGCACATATTCTCGCCTTTACTCCCAATTGTAGTTTATGTTCTGTATAGAGGACAAAGCTTAATTGTCAAATATTTAACATCTAGACCAAATGATCGCTTCATTTTCAGGCAGAATTTGACGAAATAGTGTGGAGATAATTCAGTCATTTCTTCAGCTGTTTTGCAGTCAGTCTCCATCACAAATGTTAGTTTTGTGGAAGTGTGAAGTTTGACAGAAATGTTTCTCTTTATAAGTTGTGACTCAGTTCAAAAACTCTGATATTAATAAATGTTTTACCCAAACAGTACTCTTATTGTATAAGTTTCAAATCTCCACCTGGATATTTTTGGCTTATTTTAACTCTAGGAAGTTTTTTAAATGTTCTGTGAGTAAATATTTTTGTCCATTTATCCATAACAACTGGAACTTTCAATATCTACCAAGTCATTTTCGCAATTTACCATCAATTAAGAGTGTTTCATCAGATTAAACGAAGAAAAACATGCTTCCAGCTATGGCGTGGGTGAAATTACCGTAATAACCCGATACTGGGTGGAAAGCGCAACATCTCCCCTTTCCAAAACAGTAGGAATTTTTCAGATAGTGCAAAGTATCGCAGAGTTATGGTAATGTTTGTAAAACTACAGTACACAAATATAACCTTCAAGACAACAGTTGTGTGCTTAAATATTGTTTTATTAGTCAAATCAAAGTGTTTTTATCTATTATTCAGTTTTACTGTGATCAACAAATCAAGTTTTTTGTGCTAATTCATAACTTCAAGCTTATTGAAAAATGTCCAGAAAAATGGTCAAAAACATTGGATTGAAAACATTGGATGGTGGCAGCATATTTTACTTCTACACTTCTGCCTTACTTGATGTCAAGTTCTAGTCTGTGATAGATTATTTGGTAGTAATAAAAAGTCGCATCGTGTTATGAGTGCAAATATTGCAAATATTCCTAAATTAGCAATTTATAACGAAAAATTATATTTAAAAAAAAAATAGCAAAATCCTGAAGGGATTGATTGACGTGAAAAACTGTTATATATAATTTAATTGTAAGAAGAACTTATCAAATGCAGAGACGGTTATAACCATTTGTTTATTGGGTTTATTGATACATTTAAGCACAACCGGCCCTTTAAGAGCCTTAAGAACAGAATGAAAACAAGTTTGACGCCCTTGTCCTGTATCTTGGTGAAAAGTTACTTTTAAGGTAGTTTTGTCTTTTTTTGTCAGGTTTTCTAAGATATTCCCACTGGAAACTTAAAAATACTTGGTACGGTTTTGACTTTTTGCTGTGAGCCTTAAGATCCCAATTTCAAACGACGACAGATTATTTTTTCTTCCCTGGAAATCACTCAAACTCACATTATTCAACACTTATCAGCTACAATAAGAATATATCACCAACCATTCGAGCTAAAAGTGAAACTGTTGATGACCTCTTCCATTTCCTTGTGATTGACGTAGGGAATGACGCCACTTTGATCTGGACACAAAAGACAAGAAAAAACTTTTTTATTTATATATTCTATAAGCGGCGTTGGTCAGCCTGGACTTCAAAACCGCACATCAAAACTGCCTTTCATCTCAATAAACACTGACAACAAACGACGGGGAAGAAGAAAGGATATCGTCCAAGTGACAACAACAGAAACAACTTTGCAAAGACATGGCGGAGATGAAAACGCATCGGCAGTGACATACTTTATCTGTCTTGGCTCTTCAGAGGAAACTGACGTTTGAGCAAGTGATAAATACAGCTGCACAGCACAAGCCACCAAAAACGAACAAATCGTAAAAAGCTAAACAATAAGGCAGAATAAACAAAAACATTTCGCAATTAGGAGGGCAACTTTAAATAGTTTCCCCTGTGAGTCACTCAAGTTATTTATACTGACAGTCGGCTTGAATTCATTAGAAAAACAGTTGCCACACTGAAGATAATGTTTGCCGTCTTGTCATGGTTTCCAAGTAGTAAAAGCTGTTTCATACTGAGGAAAACAAATAAAAGCTTTCAGTACCACATCCACATCTACTATCCTCCTCCAGCAAATTGTCGGGTTTTTCTCTCTCTTTGATGCAAAATTGATGCAGCTCAAAAAGAGAGATTTTCTTTATATTCCAACTCTTTTTTATCCCTTGTCAAATACTGAAGCCATTTTAGCTGCAACACATCTCAGCAGCTGACCGTTCGTCTGGACTCCTGGCAGAGCTTTACTAGCAAATTCTATCGCTTCCTTCAGAACTTGGAAACAAGTGCGCCGTTCTGGAGAGCTCTTGTTTTTGTAACTCCTCTAACAGATTTCCCCTTTCATGACATTTTAAATAAAAATCGCTGTCCTTAGCTTACACTGTCTCGCAAAAGTATTCACACCCCCACAACTTTACAGTAATGAAACGCTATTAATGCGGCACAAAAGTCACAATGTTCGGTTAAAGGTGGCCTATTATTGTTTAAACAGAGAGTTTAAAAAAATCTGTTCATTACATTTATTTGCATAAAATAATTCTTAGATAATGAGTTGTTTTAGGGTGTCTTGTCACTTTAAATCCAAATAATCTGCTGCTGGCCACGCCCCCCAATTCAACGTTTACGCTCGCACGTGAAAATGGCTGCACTTCTGCTTTTATAACTTTAACAAGCAGAAGTGGAGTCTCCTGCACAAACAACAAGAATGCAGCAAGTGGTTTCTGAATGGCAAGTCAACAACAAAACTCTTGTCTTTTCCAGCAGCCATTGTACAGCGTATACAGCAGTAATGGTGCGTTCACACCAAACACGTTTTGAGTGTCAAAAACCCGTCCGACGCCTCAAGTTTGACGCATGTTCATTTTTAAGTCAGACGCTTGGCATTTTGCTTCAGATGAGTCAAAATCGCTCTAGGCGGACATTGAGATTAGACTCGTGTCACGTGACACGTGTCTCTCAAACTCTTCCTCCGTCTCCTGCATATTTTCTCTAAATAAATATGTTTATTTAACATTTATTTAACGTGACTCAATGTTTATGCTGGATGGATTTGGGTAGCTCAAATGTGGGGAAATATTTTCAGATAGTAAAAGTTATAAATTACCCGACATTCCAACTTCCTCGCTGATTTTCTTCAAGAAAGATCCTTTCTATTCCTGTCTCTGTCACCACTTGATTGGTCGTTGGTTATGGGACGAGAGCAAACAGCAACAATTTGTTTATCCTCCATAGTTTTTCTTTTTTCTGAGATCATGTTAAAAAATGCAAAACTATTTGCTGGCTGACGCTTCACGTCGAGCAATAAAAGTTAAGATTTTCCAACTTCAACGTTGGGCAAACACTCAAAACTTTTCAAATCGCACAGCGCTTGACGCTCGAAACGCGGCGCAGCTTCCCCTCGACGCGCCTCCACATAGACCTTGAACGTAAACCAAACGCGCCTGACACCAGAACCGCGTTTGGAGTGAACGCACCATTATACAGCTTCTGGTTTAGACTGTTTTTCAAAAATAGTGGTAATATTTTGATCACATCAAGTTTGGTTGTGAATAAAACTGAATTTCACATTTGTCCTGTTAATATTTTAAAGTGGCAGCATTATGTAAAATCAACGTTGTGAGTTTTACATCATGTTATAATGCCATTTTCTCAAAACACGCTTGGTGTGAACGCCCCATAAAACCAGCTGAACAAACATACTGGAGCCCCACTTGGGTTGCTAGGTAACAGGCAGAATTCTGCTGGGGTTGCTAGGTAACGGGCAGAATTCTGCTGGGGTTGCTAGGTAACAGGCAGTGCCTGAATTGTAATGTTACATTCTGGAGGTTTTTGAAACGGCTCATTTTCCAAACAACCGAAAACATTAACGTTTTCTCTTTTTTAGAAAAAAGCTTGTTTTTGTTTCAGAAGCAGTCGAGACCAAATGGAAGTATAAAAATGTGAAATTTTGCATAACTCTCCATCATTAAAACCATACAAACTACAACTATGTCCTTTCATTGGTAAAACTGTTGATGTTTTTTGCTATAAAGTCATACTGCTGGGAGATAAATTATAAGTGTCTCACTTTCTCCAGTACTTGGATCAACAACATGTCACCCTGTCACTCCAAAACAGTACAACAGCACAAACTCCTCGTGTGTCGATCAAAAAGTGAACGGTTAGCCTTAAACCGACTCAGAATCCAGTTGCTTTTTTGTGGCACAGCAGCACAGAGTGCAGTGTTTCACTGAGGGAAGCTTTCCTTTGGTTTCTTCTTTGTTTTCCTTTGAGTGGAGCAGAGAAATGTTCCAGCCGTCAGAGTCCATTCATACAGGACTTAAAACTTTCATCTCAAGCTGGCAGTTTGCTCTGAAGGTCAACCAGCACTTTCAAACAGCAGCTCTGACCAGGAAAGGTCAGTTTTATGTTCTTTAATAATAAACACTTTCTGAAAATGTACAATACTTACTGATCACGTCAAATCAGCTCATTATTTTTTATTCCCTCCCGTCTCATGGGATTAAAAGTCTTCAACATGGAAAGCAAATTACAATCTGTCGGTTTGATTTCAGGGTAACGAATTGTTTCATTTTTGTCGACACAAACTTCATGGTAAGTCATCACAAGGTTACAGGTTCAGCTTTTCTCACTCAGAAAATAAATCCAGCTGGAAAAGAAAAACCCTTTCCGTCCCTAAGCTTAATTAGTCTCTGAGTGAAACAGAAGTTCAGGACCTGGAAAAACTTGGCAGAAACCGAATCCAGAGCTGAAAGAGACGGCACCATAAACAGAAGAGGAGAGACTGAAAATGGGAGAGACCTCTGTCATGGTGAGCGGATCGTTGACAGAAAAGGTGGTGCCAAACCGAGAGAAATCTTAATTAATGTTACAAGATAACGACTGCACCTGATCTTCCTCCGTTCGCACACAAACCGTCTTCTTTAGTACAATTTTATCGGATAAAATACACTGTTGGCTTGTTCCCTCGGTGGAACAATGAAAAATTAATCACAAAAGAGGGAAAGCTGATTTGCAATTTAAATTACTCAACACTTCCTGGCAATTAATTAGTCTATAGGAGTAAGTGAGGGTATAAACAAGAATTTTCACACCATGTTTCCACTTGTGCAAGCAATTTATTTTTTTTTGCATCTATAAGATCTAATTTTACTCTATTTCTTGCATCTTGTCTCTGATAGAGAACAACGAATGCCGAGTAATCACACAGCGAATCAATTTGGGAAAACATGACAATGCTGTCAGCAATGCTAACAGCCTCGCAGCTTTCTAAGTAGACCCAGATGACACTTAACCAGAATAAAGCTAAGAGTCTGTTTTTTCCCCAACCCTTTCATGAGAAACATCAAGAGCAAAGCGGCAGCAGGAAAGCAGACATAACAACTCTGTGAGATGGAGAAGATGTGTGATCATCATAGGACTCCCTCTGAACAACTGTATTCAAACGGCTCAGTTGTCATGGGAATCCAGAGAGTGCAAACGGGAGGAAAGAAGAAGAGGTGGTCATGCACATTATGTAGTAAAAATAAACAGTATTTCATTACAATTGCATTTTGCAACAGCTCCACTTGTTGTAGCAAAAATTAAAGGATAAAGCAGGAAGTTAATGAAGGTGGAGTGCTTCAGAAACAGTTTTTGGTTCCTAGTTGGGCTCAATTAGCACCTCATAATTTCAACAGAAAGGGAAGGAGTGCTTCCTGATTGGCAAATCAATGAAGTGTGAAGATAATATAACGCTAAACGTCAGCAACAAAGAGGCTGATCCTATAAATCTAAAAACGAGGCAGTTTCCTGTTGAGATTGGGACCTGAAATAACCTTTCAGGGAAACTTAAAACGTGTTTTCTCTGAGAGCAAGGCTGATAAAATGTTGGTTTGTTTTATTACATAACATTTTTCAGAATTAGACGATCATGAAATCTTTGACCATCAGGTTGAAATGATATGTTCAGTCATTTGGTGTGAGAGACTCATTAATGGGCAATTTAGTAAACCAACAGCTGGGCCTGCAATTATATGGAAGAGGATTAGGGCCACTGAAAAGGAGAGAAATGGTCAACAGTCAGAATTCTGAGAAAGAAGTCCAAACTCTAAAAATATATATAAATTCTAAAAAAAAGGAAATATTTTAAGAAAAAAATTCAAAAATTATTAACAAGTAACAATTCTAAGGAAAAAATTACAAATTCTAAAAAAAAGAGAAAAATTCTAAGAAAAAAAAGAAAAATTTTTAAGCAAAAAGTAGAAATTTAAAAAACTAAAAATTCTAAGAACATTTTTTAATTCTAAAAAAACTTAAAATTCTAAGAATTTTTTTTACAAAATTCTAAAAAAAATTACAAATTCTAAGAAAAAAAAAAGTCTTAATTCTGAGGGAAAAAGTTTAAAAAAAGTCAGTTTTATCAGTGGCCCTAATCCTCCTCCGTAGAAATGATGGCAAGAAAACACAAAAGAGAGTTAAATTGTAAATCATCATTCATACATTTGATTGATGATCAGTGGAGAAGTTACAGATTAGGGTTATGGCAAAGAGTGACTCAGAGTTCATCACCACAAAGATAAATCATAAAGATAATCAAAAATAATCATAAAAATACCAGAGAAACAAGCAACAAAGTTCATCATGGGTAAAGAAAACAGAGTCCTGTAATAATTCATCAATGACCTTAAATTTGTTCTCAATCAGCTTAGTGGGTTAAAAAAAAGTAAAATATTTTTTCAATAATCATTGAGAAGTTTATATAACTTTTGATATTTCTTTTAACCGAAATATAAATTAAGATCATTTCTCCAGAATTGCGTGACCTTTATCAATGTTTCCAATTAGGAACAAACTCAAAACAAAAACTTTAGACATAAATCTACGAGAGGTAAATAAGTCATATCTGCTGCACCCAACAGCTTTGCTATCGTCTGTTTTTTGAGTGGAAGTCTGGTATTTTATCCTCTGTTTCTCTTGATTATTTTTCATTCATTTACATATTTAAAATCTTAAATTTTACACCTTGATCTCAACTACTAACAAGGAAACGCCAAGTGTGATTAGAGATAACCTTAGTGCATATAAGTCAGAGGGAAACCGATCCACATTCACTAGAAATACAAAAACAAAAAGGTATTTCTACAGTTTATTCAACAGACCCGATTAAAGAGCAGCAGGAAGTGTCAAAATAAGAACTGGGAGAGCATAGAAGTCAAAATAATAGAGTTTCCAGAGGAAGATTTGGGGAAAAAATCCAACCGTTGGCAGAAATTGCCTACAATATGGCAACGAAAGAAGAAAATGCAGAGACACATCAAAGAAGAACAAAGGTAGGAGGGAAAAATCAGACCAACACCTGAAGGAAATGAATCTGGATCATCAGAAAACATTCCAAGAATTTCCCTAGAGAGAAGGGAAAACAGATCCGGGAAGAAAAACTCTCGCTGTTTATTTGTTTATTTGCTCATCTGTGCTTTTGTGACAACAACCTGATTTAATTACAGATTATGAGTAAAAATGCTTGTTAAAAGTCCAAAGTGCTGCACCAGAATTTGGCTCCAAGTCTGAGCAGATATATACTGTATATATATATATATATATATATATATATATATATATATATATAGTGTTATTTCGAAAATCTCGCAAGTTGTTTTCAAGCCAAACCCCCCACTCTAGAAGATTCTTCATTTTGCGCCATTGGACAGTTGAGGACAGTTAAAAAATGTGTTTTAAAAAGCGGATAGTTCAGCGCTTTCTTTCTCTTTTTTTATGGATAAAGTGGACTTGAAGAGGTGGCTTTTTTTTTCCCGAACCAAAGGTAAGAAATGTTTTACTTGATTTGAAACTTGAGGTGTATCAAAAATGTTTACACAGCAATTTAGATCTGGAAAGTACTGATAGTGATGTACCGGTGAAACTTTCCCTTAGTACTGAAGTCATGCTAAGCTAGCTAAACGTTAGCTGAATGCTGGCTGATTTTACAGTTTGAAGGCTTTATCTCAAGTCCTACAGCTCCCAAAACAAATTAGTGTGGATGCTTCACTACTTAAACTTTACCTCTGCTATTTTTTTAATGGAGGGCACAACAGACGGCAGCTGTTTTTTCAGTCAAAATTAAAGTTGAGGACCGTTTTAATAAAATTTCTCCACCGTCCCTCCATGCCTGGAGCGCGTCCAGATGTGTGAGCTCGCCATTATGATGACGTTCTTCCAGTTGAAAAATATAAATTGACCTGTTACTGTTTTTAAAACTGCGTGATTTTTCTTTTAATTGCCGAGAGAATCATAGTTTTATCAACTGAAGTGTTTTTTAGCCTGACAGGATAGTCACCAAACAACGTCACGTTATGCTGCTTTATTTAGCAGATCAGAGTCATTCTGGCCAATTACATACTGATGTATAAGTAGGAATCTGCTGTGTGGGCATGTACATGAAAAGTAGTCAAGATCATAGGAGGTTTGTTTTATTATTTTTTACATTTTGTTGGAGGCCAGTGGTCCAGTGAAGCTCAGATAATGAATAACTGGGGCAACACATCAGAACAGCCAGACCTCACCACCTTCAGCTCTGGGGAAGGAAAACTCCCACCTGAGCATCACAACCCATAGCACCTTCACCTGTGGCTACTGGCACATATAAGAAGACCCCTATACAAGCCACGAATGCCAACATGTGTGTGTGTGTGTGTGTGTGTGTGCGTGCGTGCGTGCGTGCGTGCGTGCGTGCGTGTGTGTGTGTGTGTTCTAACCATCCTTAAAGACATTAATGAGACTCAGAGGGTTCACAGTTGAATGCTACAGTTTCTCCTGAAACAACGTGAAGGACCAGGCGCTGAGGTTCTGTTTTCCCTCTCTGGACCGGCACTGATGGTATTAAACCCGTTTCTACACGTTTATTGTCTGGACCTAATTTGGGGCAAATCTGTATGGTGTCACGCTCAGATGATAAAAGTTGTTTCTGGTTCTCAGCAGTTTCAAACAGAAGTAAATACATTGTTGTTTCGTGCACATATATACTTGTTTAAGAAGTCTTGATTAATAGCTACAAGTTTACTTTAGTTTGCAGTTATGTCTTAAAAAATTATATGAGATTGACATGTGACCTCATATTCATAAGTGGGATTTCTTGCCTTATAAATAGTCATAAAAATAAAGAAAATCCACTGAATTAGAAGGTGTGTCCAAACTTTTGGTCTGTACTGTACGTTTGTGAAAAATTAGTTTTAAATTAGTTTTGTCTTTTAAGACTAGAAACTATGTAGACCAGGAATACTTGGTAAGATTTGTCTGCATTAATTACTCTTCCAGCGTTGCAGCAATAAACAACCAAATCGTCTTGCTGAAGGAAATGATCCATTTATATCAAACAGTTCTTTTGAAATGCATTCTCCTCCATGAATCATTTTACTCTGACAACGCTGTGATGAAGATTCATCATTCCAAGAGCTGCTTGGCGAAAATTGGACCGCAGCGCAGCTAACAGCGAAGGTAAAGAAAAGAAGCAATAAATTTGGTGTGTTCTCTCCAATGCATTCAGTATGAGAAAAGGTAGAGAGCGGAGGAGGCCGGGCCAACTCTATTCCACGCCACCGTTCCATGGCTGCTTTCAAAAAGGTGAGCCAGATGAGGAGAGAGAGAGAGCAGCCCATTTATATTCATTACAGAGAGACTGTCTGCTCTCACTCCGGCCGCCGTCTCTCCTCGTCTCTCTGTCACACACACCTCAACTCTCCAGTGAGTCTGACAAACCAAAAGACGGATTCAGCTTTTTCTGCATAAACAACGGCTAAGTGGGGCGGTGCTGCAGAGCTGGGCAGGTTGCTGCGACCTGAACATCAGATGAAGATGTACTGATGTTTACATGGAGACCATAACATATAAATCTGGTTAAAAGTCATCTTTAAATCAACGCCTAGTCTGATGATGCACACCTTCTCAACAGGAAATCTGAAGCTCTCCAATACAATCAGCAGAATTTGACAAAATTCATATTTACTGGTGACCTAAAATAGCTCTATAAGCACAAAGCAAAAAATCAGACTCAAGTATTAATGTCAAGTTTCTAAAGCAAATATCTTACAAAACTTGAAGTAAGACCAAACTACCTTATAAGTAACTTTTTAGCAAGAAATAGGAACTTATTTTAATAATATTGATTAAAAAGTGCTGGTACCACTGGCAGATTTTTTCATTTACACATTTTCTCATGTTATAAGAGCCATAATCTGCTTAGTACTAGCAGTTTTTAATCAATGTTAAGGAATTATTGATTTTAAAATAGCTTCTCTATCTTCCTGAAAAGTTTTTTTGTAAGGTAGTTTGGTCTTATTTAAGTTTTTCTAACATATTTCCACCAGAAACCTGATAAAAATACTTGGTAAGATTTAGTTTTTCATCAGTGCAAAACATGTTAATTAAATTTTTTGTCGAATTCTTAGATAATAAGATTTTTTTGTCGATTTTAAGCTTCTCAGAATAAGTTGCTGCTGGCCACCATCCCCAACTCAACATTTACACTCACGTGAAAATGCCTGCAAACAGACACAGCTATACAAATGTACATCTTTGAAAAGCAGAAGTGGAGCCTCCTGCATGACCAACAAGAATGCAGCACGTTGTTTCTGGGTGGTACGTCAACATGAAAACCCTTGTCTTTTCCAGCAGCCATTGCACAGCGCATACAGCTGTAAAACAAGCTGATCAAATGTGCTGGAGCTCAGCTTGGGTTGCTAGGTAACGAGGCATTGTCTGCTGATTTGTGACGTTACATTCCAGAGGTTTTTGAAATTGCTCATTTTCCAGACACCAAAAAAACTTTAAGAAAATTTAAAAACTGTGGAACAATTAGTGGAGGCACATTTTGAAACAAATCCATCAGTGTGAGAAAGAAAACTTCTTCTTTTGGAGGCCAATATCTGCCACACCTCAGTTTAGTTTTCAAAAAGTCTGTTTACCAACATGATCATTCTTAATATTTAACACGGTTACATACAAAACTACCCGCATGTCAAAAACAGTTCCTAACCAAGTATTTCTGGTCTAGTTTTTAGTGCAAATTTCTTATTACAAGTGACTTTTCAGCAAGATACAGAGGCTTGTTTTAAGTCAATAATTCCTTAATATTGATGTAAAAAATACAAGGTGAAAATTAAATAATTGACATTTTCACATTTGTTAAAATGTCTTGTTCCATTGACAGATTATTTTAAGTGTAATAAGATATTTGTACTAGAAAGTAGACAAAAATACTGTTAAAGTTCAATTCAAGAATTCTCGATTATTTTCTAAACTGTTGTGCATTAATTAACTAGAAGACACTCTTTAAAACACTTAAATCGAAGGATGTTTTTGCAAAAAGTTGTGGAGTAGTGCCACATTGCCAAAAAGCCAAAACAAAAAATCAAAAACAAAGAGTGACAGATTAGAAACTCAACGTAGCATCTGAGAACTAGAAGATAAAACTGAAAACTTCAGCCAATTTCAAACTCCACTTGCAAAAATGACAGAGAAATATCAGAACTACAGACATGCGTCATGTTTTCCTCTTGGAGGAGGAAAAACAGGTGCCACAGTGCTGACACAGCGCCACCAGATGGACAGGGGGTGGAGCTGCGTGATTTGGCTGCAGTAAGGAAAAGAAAAAAGCTGCGATCACAGCGGGGACTCTGGAGCGTTTAGAGGGTCACCTTGTGCAAAAACAGGCAGTGAATAAAACAGCTAGGTACAGAGACAGACTGCAGAGTTTAGAGGAACAGACTACAAACGCTGAAAATAAGCCAGAAAGCTTAGGCGAGGTTAGGCGGCGAAGCGGTGCAGTTTCAATTTATGCATGACACATTTCTGAACATAAATCAAACGCCTGCATGTTAGCTCCTCTTGCAACAGCCGCAACACCACAACGAAGCTCCCTCCTTCGGGTGAGGAGCCTGACAGAAGGTTAATAAAGCTTGTTCATTATAAGGTGAGATTTCATTAAAGGCTTGCAGGGAGCGCGTGCAAATACATCCAGAGGGGATCACAAAGACCAATCACGTGAAAGTAGCTGAGCCCCATTTATAAAAATAAAACATAGAAATCCTTCAGAGCTGGCCGGAGGCGCACGTCTTGTCAAGTAAGCAGCAGAACAGGCATCATACCAGAGGAAAGACGAGCCTTCATTATGAGAAACGCACTTTTTCTTTTCCTGACGGGAGAATTAGCATGGACATGTCTCTGAAATTAATGACATGAAAACTGAAGTTATGAGAGACGCTGCAGGAGAGACTGGCAGCCAGCCAGAAGAGACAAAGAGCCGTCTCTGATACATGAAAGGCAATTATACGGAAGAGGATTAGGGCCACGAAAGCAAAAATAACAAAATTATGACTCTTTTTGTCTCTGAATTCTGATTTTAAACTGAGAATTCTGACTTTATGTTAAAAATACTGGCTTTCATTTCAGAAATCTGCTTATTTTTCTCAGAATTCTGACTTCAATTTTAAAATGTTAATGTTCTGAATTGTGACTTTAATCTCAAAATTTTGACTTTTTTTCCAGAATTTTGACTTTAATCTCAACATTCTGACCTTAATCTCAAACTTCTGCCTTTATTTCCTCAAAATTCTCACTTTTCTTTCTCAGCATTTTGACTTTAATCTCAAAATTAGGAAATTTTTTCCTCAAAATTCTAATTTTTGTTTCTCAGAATTCTGACTTCCTCAAAATTCTCACTTTTTTCAGATTCCTGACTTTAATCATCTGATTTCAAAGTCAGACTTTGTTTGGTTTGTTTTTTTTTACAGTGGCCCTAATCCTCTTCCGTACAATTAAAAGGACCAGATGTTGAGCGTGTCTGAAAACACATCTGCCCATTTCGCCCGAGGCACGGCAGATATCCCCGTCTCTGGAGAGACAAGAACTCAGAGAGCGGGAGCCAGGATGTGGAAAGGCCAGGAACCGCGAGCGAACACGCATGACGGAGCTGAGCGTGGATTCGGCAGCGGGTCGGCGGACGCTGGAGTGTGTCGGCTCCAGGGCCGCAGGAGGTGTGATGGATTAAGAGTTACCGGCGGAGACGGAGGCCTTCTCTGAACCGTGGCGCTAACCCCAGCGAAACAACATCACCATCACTCAGCATATCACTGATGGCCTCCGTCTCTCGTCCCGTTTAAACCGTCTTCTAAACTCCCCGTTTTCTCTCCTCTAATGCTCACTCAAGGCGGCCATAAAACCAGGCAGCCGTGCCAAAGCCACACACCTTTAATGCTTTAGAGTCTCATTTCCTGATTTTGAAGATTTAAAAATGGGAGAAGTAGTCATACGAGCAAGTACCTTTACACATCATAAAAACGGAAATTACTGGGTTCATTTTAATGATGTTAATACTCACGCTGTATTTTAAAGCTTTGAATATACCATGAAAGATGCATTTTTAAGGATAAGCAGTTACTGCGCTGATGTTCTGGACCATATTTCAATGAAAAATCAGCATCTTGTGTTGTTTCCCAAAAGTTTCCACTGGAATGTGTTATAACCACAAACTAAAGTATTTTACAGGAACATTATCTGCTAAATAAACACAAAGTAATACATACTTTTTAAGTGGAAGGAAAAAGGGACACAGTCTTATAAATCAGATGTTTTTTACGTGGTTGTCCATTCTAAGAATTAAACCAGGCTGCAGTGAGGCTTTTGTGAGAACGGCTCCCCAAATCGTGCAGAAGAACGTTCACGCAATGTTTATGGAAGTAATAATTAATGGAGCCATTTATGGATCAATTGTAAAGTTTATTCAGCAACAGTATCATCGTAAGATCATAACACAAGGGAAGCTAATAAAAAGAAAGCACAACGGCTTTTTGTGGAATACTGACTGCAAACAGAAAAGTCTGTTTGGATGTGTAGTCAGGGATTCCTTCATAAATTCATAATTATAATTTTCAGCCATTGTTTATGTCTGGATTTACATCATATGGCTTCTTCTGGTGCAGAAATATGACTCATGTTTCACACCAATGATGAAAAAGACGGATAAAGTGCGACGGTTCAGACTGCATCCATATCAAATCAAATTTTATTTGTACAGCAACAAGGCCTTTCAAAGTGCTTCACATCATAAAAACACAAAGTCAGCAACTGAAACGTTACATTTACCGTCATTACACATCAGATTGTTGATCAAGGTTTCTTTAATTATGTTTCAAAAGCAACTCTAACCAGCTGGGGTTTCAGTCTAGATTGAAAGGAACTCTGTGCTTTGGCCGTTTCGTAGTTTTCAGGAAGTTTGCTCCAAATTTGTGGTGCATAGAAGCTGAAAGCTGCTTCCCCATGTTTGGCTCTGGTTCTGGGGATGCAAAGTAGAACCAGAACCAGAAGATTTGAGAGGTTTGGAAGGTTGCCATGACAACAGCAGATCTTTAATGTGTTGTGTTGCTAAGCCGTTCAGTGATTTATGATCTAACAACAGTATTTTAAAGTTTAGTCTCCCAGTGGAAGGAATTTAAAACCGGTGTGATGTGCTAGAACATCCTGGTTTTAGTCAGAACAACAGCAGCAGCGTTCAGGATCAATTTTCTGATTGATTTGTTAGGCAGACCTGAGAGCACACTGTTGCAGTAATCAATGCAACTAAAGACAAACGCATGGATGAGTTTCTCTAGATCTTGCTGAGACATTAGTCCTGTAAACCTGGAAATGTTCTCCAGGTGATAGAAGGCCGACTTTGTTAACTGTCTTTATGTGGCTCTGAATGTTCAGGTCCATCACGACGCCCATATTTCGGGCCTGATTGCTGGTTTTTAGTTGTAATAACTGAAGCTGTGTGAATTAGTTTCACTAACCGTGTGCTGTGTGAATGTAGCCAATGTTGTAGCTTTCACATCCACAGATTTAACTTCATCTAAGTATATCATCATCACAGATAAATATAAAAACAGATCAACTAATTTCCATCAGCTTCAGAACCTACAACACTAAATACATGTGGGCATTAACAACAGTTAGAGTTTGTCCAACTGGCCAAATATTACATTAATAAACGTCTAATAATTTAAATACAACAGCTGACCAAATATTGCATCCAAGCAGACGTTTGGAGATTTGAATTAAGTTTGCATTTTGGGACGATGGCTCAAACAATTCTCAGCAAGATGTTGAAAGTGTATTGTGATATTTATATCCTATCCCAGCTTTAAACTGGTGGCTCCTAGCAAGAGTATTACTGGTTATCAATGTGAGTTCAATAAGTTTTGAGTCTGTTCGGAGTCAGACAGAAACATTCTGCGAATCTGAAATGAGTTTTGCAAGATCAGAAAACATGCTGGTGCTTAAAACGGACAAATATGCAAGTTCAGCCTTTTCTCCTCTGCATGACCCTTTCAACACCTACTGATAGAAACAAAAGCCGATTGGAGAGCAACATAAATATCACAGCAGAAGTCTCATTACTGTACAGAGATCTGCACCTCAGCATGGCAAACGAGGGATTTTCAAAGGAAATTTAATTGTAATCTTCTCTTTTCTTATCTTTGTTGGAAGACTGAAAGAGCAGACTACATCTGAAACCGTTGTTTATCCTCGTCTCTTGATGCATTTGTGATTTGTTTTCCAGATCCCTAGATCCCTACTGCATTGAAAACTGAAGAAGCCGCTGTCGGAAAGTTTCAAATGTAAACCTAAACAGAAAAAAAAGAGTGGCTGAAATCTGTATTTTTCTAAATTCATATCTCCTCTTGTTGTGAGAATTAACTATGTTTCGAGCTCAGTGACTTCCAGTCGTGGAAATCAATCCATTTACACAGTAATTTAAACAGCCAGGTACAAACAGCCTCTCTGTATTTTAATCAGCTAAATAACACGGAGCATTGACCATGAAGGAAGAAAGAAATCTGCAAGTTATTTTGAAAAACAAACCTTGAAACTGCCTTCCAGCACCAGATATGATCAAATTTTGCCCATCAGTATCTGCATTTCCATTATGCAAATTGAAATTAAGAAAATAGATTTATTTAAAGGAAACACGGCAATGTTAATGAAAATATTTTCGTAAAAAATCTTTCACAAAACTGCAACAGAAACGTTTTTTGCATCACGTGATCAACAACCAGATGTTACTACTGGCAGAAATGATAAAAAAGACAACAGGAAGTGGCAGGAGGATGATGGCGCGGCCATGTTGTTTAGCAACTTATTTCGTGAACAAACTTATTTTAACTGGGCTTCCTATTAAATATGAACACCACAAATGCGAAATTTTGTTTTTCCAACATTAGCGTTAGCTACAAATGGAATAGAAACCCAGCTTATGTTGTTTGTCGTATAATACAAAGTACAACTACTTTTCTGGAGTAAGAATGTTCTGAAAAAACTGATTTAACATGCATAACCAAAACAAAACAAAACAAAAACAAGACAACCAAGAAAGATGTAACTTCATGTAGCTTGACTTCAAAAGCACAGAGGAAAGATTTAATCTGTTGGAAAAAACATTTCCATTACGCAAATTGAAATTAGAATAGATTGACTTAAAGGAAATACGGCAATATTTTTGTGAAAAATATTTCTCAAAACTGCAACGGAAACACATTTTTCGCATCACCTGATAAACAACCGAATGTTACTACTGTCAGAAACGACAAAATAAATTCCAGGAAGTGGTAGAAATTACATAACAACCGGCATGTTTTTTAACAACTTCTCGAGTGGACAAATATAATTTAATTGCGTTTCCTATTTAATGAAAAAACCAAATGCAAAATTTTATTTTTTTTTTTACATTAGTGGCGCTTTGACAGATGAAACAGAAACTACTGCAACTACTTTTCTGGAGTAACATTTTCAGAACTGACTTGGCATGCAAAACGTAAAAAAAAAACAAGACGAAAAAAGAAAGATGTTATTTCATGTAGCGCAACTTCAAATGCACAGGAAAAAATTTAACTGTTGGAAAAAATATTCAGATCAAATTTCTGTATTTTTTATAAATATTTAAGATTTTCAGATTTTCTGTTTTATTCAGACAGTTCTCCAAATGTGCTTTTACTTGTTACCTTCTTCGTGTATTTTTCACGCTGCATAAAGTGAGCTGATATGGGAGCCTAAAGGGAGAAGAAGAGGGAAAGAGTGGAGCTGTTTTGTGTCCAAACCTGGTGCAATGATGCAATTTATAATTAAAATGCAAATAGAGCAACAGGGAGTCTCTTTTCACCTTGTTTTCTCGCTGCTCCAACATTCTCCGGGGAACAAATCCATGCCTGGGATCTCTGTACCCAAGTCAGTAAATCAATTTTTATATAAACCACTAAAATCAATTTGAGACTCGGGCTACACAGAAACTTACGTTCGAGCCATTGCTTGACTAATAGAAAACTTAAGATGCACGGACAGACACGTCCAGCCTGTGGCAATGAAAAATTCTCCTACTTTGCTATGATGATGCGTGAGGGATTTTTAAAAGCGTACATCCTTCAACCAAAAGAAAAAAAAAAATTTCCTTTCTGATATATTTGTTTTCAGAATATTTTTTGCATCAATTTCTGCAAAAAGTAGCTTAAATATTTGTAAAGCTTGAATTTCAAACAGAAAAAATAATCAAGCGTTCAGAAGAAGTGATATTTTAAAATAGTCTGACAAAGAGGGTGAATTAAAAATAGAGGCGCTCAGCTTTATTTGCCATTCAGCATGATATTGTCATTTAACACATTTCCAGCTCAATTATCTGCATCTAGAGGATTTCAAACACATTTAGCAAGGACCAGAAAGGTTGCTAATTAGCAGGAGCTTTGGCTTGTAAAGAGGCAAAAACAAAGCCTCTCTTTAACTGCATCTCTATTCTGTTTTTTATCTCTTCTCTGCTCACAGAGAGAGTGGACATTATGTATGCACTCTGTTGCTAGCTAGCTTCAACAAGTTCAAGCTCACAGACAAAGCAAGAAACAAAATAAGATGTAGTTTTAATATTAATGTGGTGTGAATGTGTGGATGTTACTTATCACTTCTAACAGTGTTGTTTGGCTTCTGTTATATGTCTGTAGCTTTCAAAATGTCAGTTTTTAAAGCTAAGTTAGCCGTTAGCCCGACACCGTTAGCCTTTCGCTGTTAGCCAGACTACTACCAAATAAAACAGCAGTTAGGGAGGGAGTGGACATTATGTATGCGCTCTGTTGCTAGCTTCAACAGGGTCAAACTCGCACAAACCAAAGCAACAAACAATTGGAAGGGGATGTAGTGTTAACAGTAACTCGATATCAAAGTGTTTATGTTACTTATCACTTCTGGTTTGGCTGCTGTTATATGTCTGTAGCCTTTAAAATGTCCGTTTTTAAAGCTAAGTTAGCCGTTAGCTCGAAGTTGTTAGCATTTAGCTGTTATCCAAATTATGACCAGATAATCTTCTACATTGTTGAGGTTTAAACAGCATTTATGATAAAGGGAGTTAATACTGATATATAGGTTTATTTATCCAATATTTTATACCACATTTATAAATCATAGCTTTAATTTTTTATTTCTGTATTTTTTGAAACTGCTCTGTTTTGTAATGTAATGCAGAGCTGTAACCACAGTTCTTCAGTAAACCCCCATAAAACTACTGATGACCGGTGTGCTTTCTGTAGTAGTTAATTAGGCTAAATAAATAAATCCCCAACAATGACCTAATATGTTTATGTGAAAATTTTATTAATATTGAAATGTTGCATCTATTCTCGGAGATCGTCGCCTACAATAATCTCTGAGATCATTGTAGGCAAAATAAAGACACTTTTGAATAATTTTATTAATATTTGCTTTTGTTTTAATGTTAATACAGTGAAATGCAGCTAAAACTAGAAAGTGTGCATTTCCTATGAAAATGCAAGTGTGAATGCTGAATGCTCAACCCTGAATGCTTTTGGTGAAAATGGCAAAAGCGTTTGAAGATACTGCTGAAGACTTGCAGAAAGGCAAGAAATAGAAATCGCACGGTGAAAAACCCACGTAAAAGCCAAAATTAATTAAAAAGCTAAAGCTAGCTAAAATACTAATGATAGCAAATAGACTACCACTAGCATGCTGGGTTACAGTAATATATTCCATGAAATG